>NC_090927.1:415433019-425433019 GCF_040938575.1 Ambystoma mexicanum | reverse complement strand
TTTCTATGAGCATGCTAATGACCTTGACCACAGGTTGACAGAAAGAGGGTATCCCCACCACGTGATCTCTAAATCATGCAAAAGAGCCAGATTTTTCAACAGAGATGCTCTTTTAACTGACAAGGAAGAAATTAACAATGACAAACCAAGAACCCCTTGTGTGATCACACACGGGACACATACGTCCCTGATTTGTAAATCAATAACCAAGCACTGGGCTCTTACCAGATTGAGTCTACCGAACTAACCTATACTCCGTTTTGCATATAAACGAGGGAAGAATCTAAGAGACCAACTGGTATACTCCAAATTCTCCAGCCCAGCCCCAAGACTGGGCCTATGGAACCTGCGATCTACAGTTGGACATTTCCCATGCGGTAACTGCACCTCATGCAAATTCACAAGAAGGATTAAGGAATTCAAGATCAATGACAGACAAGAGAGTCTCAGGAGCCTGACAAATTGCAAAACCAAAAACGCAATATACGTGATTGAAGGCCCATGTGGCTTAAGATATGTGGGGCAGACTGAGAGACCTATTCATATAAGGATATGCGAACATCGCTCAAGAATAAGATGCAAGAACACAAGTGCACCACTCGTAAAACACTTTATGGAAGCAAAACAGACAGCTGATGACATCCTATGGTGGATAGTGGATACGGTTGTATCCTCCACCAACCTTCAATGAGCTTACTACAAAAAGAAGCACAATGGATCTATATAGTAGATTCTTTCCAACATGGCCCCAATGAAGAATTCATTTGCCCAACATAAAATGCTTTTTGATCAAAAAATCATGTCCACTTACTTTACAAAACAGATATAGTCTGTCACGTTTTTCTGACATCTTGCTCCAACAAGATTGCCTTCTACTCCTGTTAGACCTCTTGTTGAAGGGGAGAACACAATTTCTTGGAATTTTTCCAGCCCCTTGTGCCCCTTCATGTCTGCGGAAAATCTCCCACACTACGATAATCCCATTTCAGGCCCTGCTAGATGCTGCAATAGACACTTTCAGAAGCCCCCCACCGATTTGAGTGTTCTCTCGAAAATACACACAGAGAGATTCCAGCTCCACATTCACATGTGCATCGAGGCACACTTTTTACTCTTTTTTGCCTCTGCATTCAGTTACGCACGCTGAGTGCCCCGGGACCTACCCCATTATCTGGTGCAGCATTCTATCGCAACGCTGTGTGTACCTTACTTCGGTCTACACCGCCAGTGTCTGTTGTTCTAATTACCATGGAAACACCCTGTCCTCGTGCCGTTCACTACGCTATAGAGGACAGGTACAGGAGCATACCATGTGCTCAGCGAGATGCCCCTTTTCCCTTTCTTTACTCCACTCTCCAGCTTCACTCTTGAACACTACAACGCACACACAGGCACGTCTTGTTTTTGATTTTCCAATCCTGATCACCTGCACTGATACATGTAAAACAGGCGAGGAGCATTTTTCCCGGGTGCTTCATTTTCCAATCTTACTTGTTCACCCAAGACGCCAACATTGGTTCACCTCGATCGCACAGCATCATGGGACCTGCTCGCTTAGGTCTCCATGACTACCAGACGCTCTGAGCTACTTAAAGTCACTGCAGTGCAGCTCCTCTGCAATCCACGGCCACATGATTTCCCCGCGTGAGCTGCTGATTCACAGTAAGTTCCTTTTGATGTACCTCACCTCACCCACATAGTCTGAGCATCCTTAATTTTATTTTTTTGACTCGGCCCTCACCCGATGTCTTTTCTTTTTTCTTTTTTCTTTTGCCAACAGGCCCGCCCTCATTACGTGCCCGACTCCTTGCAGGCTTTTTCTGTATAACTGGCAACCGTGAAGAACTTTCACTGTCACATCCATGCATTCAGCATGAGATAAGCCCCCCTTCTGAATGTGAGGTACTTGAACTCTGTTGAGCATTCACATACACCCAACCCCATCTCCCTACCCGGCTTCTCTCCATCTGCCTCTCTTTTTCTGCTGCTCTTCCATCCCCCTTTAGTTTTCTTTCCTCTTCCCTCTTGGTCTTTCCCTTCACCACTTTGCTCCTCCCTTTCTCTTCATCTTTTTCTCTCCCCTTCTCTCGACTCTCGCTTCGCTTTTTCGTTTTTTCTCCTTCCTTTTCTTTTTCTTTTTCGCTCTTTGCCATGCTATCCAGTCAGCAGAGTATTTTTTTGATTAGAAACTTTTGGGTAGTAATTGTTTTTCACTAATGATTTCTTCATTTTCCATTTTTTACATAATATTTTCATCTTCTTTCCTCTCGCTATCCAATTGTGCACAGTGCCACTTGCTGCCCGCGCAGACTACCTTTCTAAACAACACTCTGGCCTTGGTTGATGTCTTCCCAAGAAACCACTTTGTCCACTGGATTTTTTCAGCCACATCCGCATATGTGCATTGTTTCAAACAGCACAATCTATGGGTAATCCTTAACAGCACAACATTCTTAAAGCAGCCCATGACACAATTAGATGTGATCTGGAAATTCATACCTTTCTTTGTTTGCTTTCCCTTTCTCTCTTTTTGTCCCTTTTTGCTTTCCGTTTCTCACTTCCAGACCCTCCAGCCCTCCCATTTGTGAACCATTCAGTGATCTGAGCTGAGTACTGAGAGTCCCAGTTTTCGCATCCCCAAAAGGAAAAAATTGTCGCCAGCAAACCAAAAGGCTCATTAGTCTGCGTACCCCTGTGCAATTTACACGGTGAGTATTCATGCAGGCCCCTCATTTCCCAAAAAACCCACGCAAGCAGTACCGTATTTACTCCAAAAATGTTTTAACCTTGGCAGGAAACACCGTTTATATGTTGGAAAAAGATTACATTGATTAAATACATATATCTGCCTCCTTTTTGTCTTCCGGACTCTGTCTAGGTCCGTTTTTCCCTGAGGAAGGCTCCAAAATCTATGCCAACAGAGATGGCTATAGCCGAAACGTGTCTTCAGTATTTTGCCTATCTGAAAGTGTTATATCAGCAATACTGAAACAATCATTTATTTGCTTAAAAACTGGCACGTTGGAAGATTACAAAACATGATCACATATTGATTGTGATACACACAAAAAATAGAGAAATCTCTGAGAATAGAAAGTCTTAGTAAACTTTATGAATGAAAAATATTACGTCTACTACAGAGAATGTTTTGCATTCTATTTCTGTACCCTTTCCTGTTTACATGTTCTTTCTTACAATGTTTCTCATATTTTATTGTTGAATATGATCTTTTCTTTGATTCTGTTTTTTATGTTTTGAGAAATGCATCTCTTTCTGTGTTTGAATAATTTATTGTTCAAGCTCTGTTTAATTCACTGTTTCTGTGTTTGAATAATTTATTTTCAAGCCTTGTTCAATTCACTGTATTTGTTTTTGAAATCTTTGTATATTTTGTATATATATTTTTTTCATTAAAAAATGGTCAATATTTTTCCAGCTGTACTTCTGGTAATGTCCTACTTGTGACTCTATATATGAGCACAGACATTTTTTTGGGTAAAAATAAGTAAAACTCGGACATTCATTTCTATGTCTAAACCACAATGTGGCTTACTCCTCTTTGTTTGTTTTGTACTTTGCCCCAAATCCACACTTAACACTTCAGGGGCTACCCTACCTTTTCGTACAACAAGACAAACACCCAGGACATCAAATATGACCTTTACTAGTTCAACTTAACCATAACAGCCCTTTAACAAAGTGTTCTCACTGAATATATATTTATATATATTAGAGGAAAAAACTTTAGTTGCAGTGCTGTTAAGGTGAGAACGCAACAAAACCCCTGAAATTCAGCTCAAGCCACCTTAACTTTGCACCCCCTTTTGGGCAGCCTATGACCACAATGATGACATCACAGATCAACTGCTGAATTTCTGGGGGGTTTCGGTTTTACTTAAAAGTTTTGTCAATGAATGATGAATGTCAATGAATTTCATGGGTTTTTACTAGCAGAAAGTAACCATAAAGTCCTTTTGACAACGTGCTTTCAGTGAATTTCATGAGTTTTTACCAGTGGACCACAAAATCCCACCAGCTACCTTGAAAGGGATAAAAAGAGGCTGTTGATCCATATCTTTCGAAGACAACAGTACTCTATATACTGCAACACACCACTCTGCAGGGGAACAGTTTTCACAGTGCTTTTGAAGCTGTAATAAAAGAGCATGAGAAACACTGCCCCTTACCTTAGATGTAGCACACAAGCAACATCTTCCCCTGTCCATTTGCCCCTCCATATTTGTGGTTGCTTCCTCTTCCCTTATTTCCCTCCCCACCTTACTTTCTGGTCTCCTCTGCAAAGAAAATAATCAAACAACACCAAAAACAGGGTTCCTTTAGGAACCACCTTTCACAGTTAAAAAAAAGAACAAACAAAAAGAATCTTGTAGACTCCATCTACTTTACATTACCCAGTAGAGAACATTTTGTGTTATGCTAATTGAAATAGTGGACAATTGCATACCAGAGAAAGATAGAAAAGGACAGAAACAATGTTTTCAATAGCATCAATAAAGACCATAATCGGTGGACCTTAATAAGTATCTGCGGTCTCCACAGTCTCGTTTCCAGGCCATGGATCATTAAAAAACACAGCTGGCATGTGCACACCATCGCACAGGGCATTCCTTTTACCCTTTTTAATTATATATTTACACTCCCTCAAGGCCTGCTTTCAAACAGTCACACATCCATCCACCTATCACTTCCAAAAACGGTACATATAATCCTATCAACATATTAAACTGCCATACACCACTGCCACTTAACAATATGTTACAAATCTTTTGCATCTGCATTTCCCTTACTTATACAAATAAATTGCACACAGTGCTCATATAAATGCACATATGCATTGTACAGTGAGAGAAGAGCAAAAATAGAAGGGGCAGTACGGATGGGCAAATACTCATGAGAACCCAGGAGGAAGGTGCCAAGGGATGCCAAGGTGGGATGCCACAGTCTAACTACTGTAGCAGAGGAGTCCCAAGGGTGGGATGCACCTTAACCATAACATCCCTTTAACAAAGTTTGTGCTGTCAATTTCATATTTTTTTTAAAGCTAAAATGATTCATGGTGTTACATCACTGTTTATACGTTATTAATAATTCCTCTTTTCATATATATGAAAGAACAATAAACCTCCTTTAAGAAACATATTGTTTGCAACAAATACTTATGTCTGTCATTATCAGCAGCACATGCTGGGGTTGCTAATTATCGTTCAATTGCATATGGCCTAAGGCTCCACCATGACGCCAGCCGAACCAAACCACCCCTATTATTCACTTCACCTACCCTGCATCCTAGGTCAGTGTCCACTATAGCCTAATAATGTAACCAATCCATGGGGCATGGGCTTTGGCTATACCGTTTTCCCCAATAAGCAAATCAGAGTACAAATTTGCATTGGCCGAGGGCCAGACCCACTACCCAGACACCAAATGTATATCACTATTTTTTCTACTTACATTCTTACCCTTTGGAAAAATAAAACACAACACATATTTCCAAAAACATGCTTTCAGGTCCTTGCTAATGCTCGTGTCGTCACGCAGGTTTGTTGTAATCTAGTCCACCACTTCACACTGTAACTGCATGGAAAATATTTTTTACCATTCAAACTTTCCACTTTGGCCATGCTGCATGCCCCAATAAGCAAATTACAATAAACATTTCTCCTTACTGACAGCCAGGCCCATTGCCCAGACACCAATGTTATATCATTGTTTTGTGCACTTACATGTCCACACTTTCAAAAAAATAAAACACAGGACATATTTACAAAACCATGCTTTGAAGTTCTTGCTGCACCTCCTCATGCAAATGTGCTGCAATCCCATTCAGCACTTCAACCTGTACCCACAAGCAGATTTTGTTTTGCCATTCAGACATATCCCAATTTTGAAAATTGCCACCACACAGCCGGTCCCTGGTGGCCATGCCCACTTTAACCCAATTGCTGGTCCCTCATGATCATGGCCAGTAGCCAGATTGTCCGGGTCATGCCCTTGGGCCAAGACCCGGACAATCTGGCCACTGTCTATGGCCACAGGTTATACCTCAGTCACCAAAAGTATATCACTATCTTTTGTACCTACATGATGACACTTTTCAAAAAATAAAACACGGCACCTTTGCAAAACCATGCTTTCATGTCCTTGCCAATGCTCCTTGCACGGGTTTGCTGCAAATCCACAAATGTTTTACTTTTTTTTAAAGTGTCAAAATGTACCTACTTAAAAAAGTCATATAATTTAGCCCCACTTGACAAAATCCATACAGACTTTGCACAACCATTCAAGGTTGGGTCTATAATCTTTCTGAAAACCTTTGTTTGCATTCGTCAAATAGCAACACAGTTTTAAGCCATCTAAAAATGTTGAGTCCCCCCCTCTGATTTTGCACCCTCTTGATAAAATCCCACCAAACTTTGCAAAATGGTTCATATCTAGATCTAAAATCTGTTTGCAAACTGTTGTGCAATTACGTCAAATAGCACCAGATTTATAAGCTTTTGATATATTTTGGGACCCGTCCCCTCTAAGTTTGTTCCCTCTTGACAAAACAGCACCATGCTTTGCTGTCAGGTCTAGAATAAAATTCCAAAATGTCATGCAGTTTCATTGAGTGGTGCCAAAGTTATAAGCCATCCCAAAACTGATTTTTCACCAACCCTGTAATGCAGAAAAAGGCATAGATGTCCCCGAACATCTGTTCGCGAATATCACAGGACTGTCCTGGACATCTGGACTGTTCGCAGACATTAGAGATGAAAAGCTACCCTTTTTGGGGCTTTTCAAGGCCATATCCCATCCTATCCGCATCACCCTCACATCCCCAGACATTGTTTCATCAGTTTGACA
The DNA here is from genome assembly GCF_040938575.1 of Ambystoma mexicanum. Taxonomy (NCBI): domain Eukaryota; kingdom Metazoa; phylum Chordata; class Amphibia; order Caudata; family Ambystomatidae; genus Ambystoma; species Ambystoma mexicanum. The sequence goes on along the minus strand of NC_090927.1, from coordinate 425,426,152 downwards.
AGTGCAATGTTGTGTTTTTACCATGTTTTCACTGTGATGTTCGCTGACAACGGCGGCTGTCTGCAAATCCAACATGGTGGGTGTTTCCAAAAATATTACGCACCTTACGCTTTTCACCATCCAATCAGCAGGTGCGTCCAAAGTCTGCGGACATCATGCCACCCTCTGGACCAATCTGAGGCATGTCCGCAGACCAAACAGGGATGTGAGTCTGCGGACCTAACCCAGATATCACAAATCTTTTTTTTACTACTTTTTGGTCGATTTGAAAAAACGAATAGATGGATTTACACCAAATTTACAAAAGCATGCTTTCGGGTCCAAGCTGCCACTCCTGCTGCACATTTTGTGATAATCCATCCACCAGTTTCGATTGTGGCATGAGCAAAAACCTTTTTCCATTGCGTATATGGGAAAAAACACATATTTTGGTACCCTGCATGTAACTCCGGCCCCCCTGCACAAAACCTTACCAAACCGCGGAGAATCAATCTGACAGGGCATTATACTTTTTTGCAAAGTTTTGCGAGGGTTAATCTAGGGGGGGCGAAGTTATAAGTCACCCAAAAAGTGCTCTACCTATGGGTTGAGCAACTTAACCATAACTACAGGGCCACTACCACAGGTCCTTTATATATACATATATATATGCAAGGAAAAAACTTTAGTTGCAGAGATGATAAGGTGAGAACTTAGCGCAACAAAACCCCAGAAATACAGCTAAAGCCACTGAAGAGGAAACATCAAGATCAAACCCATGCCCCCTCACCCCTGGCGCATATACAGAAGAACAGCAGGAAGCACAAGGAGAGGCGCATATACAGAAGAACAGCAGGAAGCACAAGGAGCGTACTTATCATTTGAACCAGGCCCCAAACCAGCCATCGGTGACAAATATGCTGAAAGAAACCCACTTCACCAACAGTGCAACTTCCATGCTACATTACAATCAATGCAGCAATATCACAATCTACAAACACAAACATCCCTGTTTAAAGGCTTGCAAATGCCTATATGAATTAACATGGTCTAATTGCACAGTGTAAAGCCATGTTTCAGGAAAATTACAGCCAAGTTCATTTCTTTCACTGAACACTAGCTGCAGATGCCTTCACCAATACTCCTCGCAAACCCACGAGCAGCCAAGGTCGTGCAGTCAAATAACATTGCTTTCTGCAGACAAACATTTTTTAATTGTCCACTAATGCTACTAAGCCACGGCAAAGCACCAAAGCCCAGTGTTTTTTTTTTCTTTTCTTTCTGGGAACAAAAGACATTTTCGCAAAGACTCGCACAACATTTGAAACATAATTGTAACAAGAATGGCTCAGCCCTAGCCAATGAACACTGAGAGCCCAGAGGCGAAAAAACCTGTTTCAGCTAAAAACTTATGGGAACAGATTCAGACTGCAACAATTTCAGAGTTATGTAATGGTGGGTGGCACAGCTAAACCAACCCACTGACGCAAAACTCTAATGTCCAATTATCAGGCTCTCTATAAGGGCTACATAGGTAACCTATTACTCAGCAGCCAATAACAGGAGGAGATAGGTTTTTGGGAGTTGATCCAATTCTGTGAGGTCAGCCTGCAGTGTGTTACAAAGCTGGCTTGCAAGCCAGCCCTGGGGGAGACGGCACCTGAACTCTCGATGTTCACGCCGCTCTGCGTGTTTTTTTCTTTTTTGCTGCCCAGAAATAAACGCAGTTTGGAACATGCTGCTGCCTGCTTGGGACTCTGTTGCATTCCTGTGGGCCATATGGGAGGTGTTGGGGTCTCCCATAGCTGGTGAGGGTATAGCTGCTGGGCCCCACAGCCCTGGTGGGGGTCCAGCTTCTCCCCAACACCATATTAACATTGTGCCCCCTGTTGCACAGGCTATGACCTCAATGATGATATTACAGATAACATCACTGATGACATCACTAATTACATTACAACAGTAACTGGCATTAAGCATGGCCTTCAGTCAAGGTCAGTGTGTACGGCCAAATATACTTTAACACTTGAATGGGTACTAGTGATGGCCTTCAGTTATGGACAGTGGTCACAACCTTCACCAATGTGCACTGAATATTTTAAAACACTAACAGGTAGCAGCTATATATTTTGGCCTTTACCAGTGGATACAGCTTTCAACCATGTCCACTGTATATTATATACACTAATCAGGCACTAGCCATACACAATAGTGGTTAGTGGCCACAATCTTTGGCTGTGCACACCATATATTCTAACATCTAAATGGGCTCCTAGCCATGGCCTTTCACCTTGAGCATTTTGGCCATGTCCACTATATATTTTAAAATAATAAAATGCAATAAGCGATGGCCTTCGGCCGTGCATACTATGTATTATGCAACACTAACCACCCACTAGCTATGGCCTTAAGCCGTGCATACTGTATATTATATACATTAACCTGCCACTAGCCATGGTCTTCAACACAACACTAGCCAGTGGCCACGGCTTTTGGCTGTGCCAACTGCATATTCTAACCTGTTAATGGTCACTAACGGTGGCCTTTAGCCATGTCAACTGACTACCACTTTCAATGTTGCCCACTGTATATTTCTTTTAAAAAGTGATGGGCTACATAACCATGCACATTGGTATTTTTGAACAGTAACAAACCAGTAGCTATGGCCTTTGGTGCTGGCCTGTGACCCCAGCATTTGTCAAGGGCAAGTCCATGGCCTAAATTGTTATTAAGGTAATCAAGGTTTTCATGAGCTTACTTACAAATGATGTTATGTCAAATTCAATTATTGATGTAATTAGTTATATGCAATGTAAGTAGTGTTGTCACCAGTTATGGCATCAGTGATGTGATTTGTAATGTCATCAGTGTGGTCATAGTCTGCGCAACATGCGGTGCAAAGTTCAGGTGGCTTTAGCTGAATATCTGGGGTTTTGTTGCGATCAGGTCTCACCTTAACATCCCTGCAACCAAAGTTTTTTCCTTGAATTTCAAGGCTTTTTAGAACAGTTTCAAACCGCTAGCATGATCTTTGGCCATGGTCGGTGGGACCACTGTTCATTTTAAAAAGCTACCAGACCACCAGACCCCTAGCCATGGCTATATGTTCAAACACTTTCAACCCATTGATCAAAGACGTTCATCAATCACAAACTTATCTTGTCCTGTTTTGACAGTGGTATTGTCATGTATAAAAGATTGCAGGCTTTGAGAATTCACAATGTTTTTAGGCAGTGCGCAGTGAAAATAAATGATTTGCCTAGGACCACACACGTTGGTTAAGCAGAATGCTCCAAGCCCCTTGTTTTATGGTCGGGGTCTTAGTGACTGTTGTGATACAATGCAAAACCCCAACTAACCACATTTAAGCAGCACGAAAACAGGAAAACAATGACCGGCTACAAGAATGAAATATGCCCAGGTACTTTCTGCACCCATAGCTAACATCAAAAGCTGTCCCCCTTGAATATATGCACAGTAAGTGAACATGTATCTTGCTGATCTTTTTCTCTCTTGGCACAATCCCTGCGCTGGGGTCTGCATCTGTATCCATACAGACCCCCCTTTTTTCCCTGCACTTATCAGACATACCCTGCCTATTGTCTCAACCCAGCACTTGCCACTTGCTGGCAGCACCAGCACTGTTCTTGTTGTCTGTGTTATTTATTTATTTTTCTGTTTTTCGCACTTTTCACTCCCCGTTCCCTACACTTTTCTCCCTTCCCTCTCCCATGCACGTATGCATTCTCAATGTCACTGGGCCTAGTAAGATCGTTGTTTTTTGTTCTCCCTTGTTCCCCTCCCTTGCCTTGTCGTGCTCTGAAACATTTGTGTGCTAGCGCAATACAAATAAAATATCAGATCATGAAGTGGAATATACAAATGTTGTTCATTTGACCTTCCCCTTAGAATAAAGTGCTCAAGACAAAATAACATTGGACTTTTTAAAAAAGTAATGAGTACCAGAAAAATAGGCTGAGAGAGGAAATGTTACAATAAATATGCTGGCAAAGTATAAAAGGTTCTCACCATTTAAACCCAATCTGTCATGAAATATTCCCTGGTAAACAAATTCCCAATACAAAACAACATCTGTACTGGGAACATGACAACCTGAGTAAAATCCGGGTAGCCAAATACTTGAGCAAGCATGCCAATCTCAAAAATACCCAAGTGGTTGCATCTGCCCTCTGAAGAAAGAAAAGTTAAGCTGTCCACCCACATGTGTCCTGTACTTGTGACCTGAAAAGCAGCCACAATTAGGGGAAAATACCTGCACCAGCTAACTTTGTTTCTTTGTTTATTTATTACATTTATATTGTGCACCAAGTTGTCCGGGGGCATACAGGCACAGAACTAAGGCAAAAACAATAAACAAGAAAGCATGGAAATGTCACAACTGGAAACATCAGGCAGGCATCGTCAACTGGTTAGAGGCGGGCAGCTATCTAAAGAGGCATTTTTAAGCTTCTTTTTGAACACTTCAGTGGATTTCTTCGGCCTGAGATCCGGGGGTATGCTGTTCCAGACTTTCAGGGATGCTACAAAAAAAAGTCCCTTTTTCTACCAGAGTAAGTTTACATCTGGGCACCTTGAGTAGATTCAAATTGTTAGATCTAAATTCTCGAATAGATGATTTACTCTCTAGTACTTCTGCTATGTAAACCAGATTTGACAATTTAAGACATTTGTGGGTAATCATGATAGCCAAAATTCGATCCTTGCATCAATAGGAAGCCAATGTTGACTTCTACTAGCATCTGATACATGGTCTCACCTCTTGAGGTCATGGTATTCCTAACAGCTCTATTTTGTATCAATTGAAGCCTAGCATAATCACTCTTACAGTTCCCCACTAGCAAACAGCTTCAGTAATATATTTTTGTGGCAATAATGGCTCTCGTAACTTGCATTTCGTTGTTGAAATGAATGTTCCCAACTGGGCCAACAACTTAATATAGTAAGCAGACGAAGAAACCAGATTATTAACTTGGGCTCACATATTGAGGTTTTGATCTAAATATGTTCCAAGTGTTTTAACTTTCTTTTGTGTAAAAATCCCACAATCTGCAACCTTAAACCGCAGGTAGTCTGCTCCGAGCTTTGTGATTTTATTTCCTGTTCCCACAACCATTAGCTTGGTTTTCTCATTGTTTAGGGCTAGGCCACTTTCCACCATCCTGGCCTGTATTAATTGATATATTTCATTCACCTTCTTGGTATCTTGCTCATACATGCCGGAAAGAGGAATAGCACATTCTGAGTCGTCTATGTAATATGTAAACCAGACGCCCTTCTCATCAAGCAGGTCAAAAATGGGTACCGTAAAAATATTATAGAGCGAGGAGGATAGGCATTCTCCATGTGGCACCTCAAACAACAACAGTGCAGGTACAGCCTCTACAACCTCTCTACACACCCTAATCTGCCTGTTATTCAGGAAGGACTGTATCCAAAGTGCAGCCTTAAACCAAAAGGCGTCCACCTCAAACAACCTGTGGACCCACAAAGAATGGTTTATCAGGTCAAAAGCCGTGGCTAGGTCAAGCATCATTAGTAATGTGTCCTGCCCCTTATCCATTACCTGCAACAGCCTGGATTTTAGGTCCAGCAAGGCTGTTTCCTTGTCTGAAGCCAGACTGCCATTTATTTAAAATATTGTGTGTGTTTAAATGCTCTAAAATGTGAACATACGTAACACAATCTAAACTTTTCAGTAGAAATTGTGTATAACTGATAGGCCTATAATATGTTCGCATCAAGGGGGTCCAAGCCTGTTTTTTTTAACAGAGGAGTGATCCAGGCATTCTTTAGCACATCTGGAACATGGCTATCCTTAAAAGATGCATTTACAAATCTGGACAGGATCCCTATCAATGCCCGTGTGCAAGTTTTAATGGTGACAGCTGGACAAGCATCACCTTTGCATTTTGTAGGCTTGAGTTTGTCACTAATATTTGCCAACTCAGCTTCCAACACAGTGCCCAGGATTGCCCTATACTTCCATTTCTCACTTTTACTTTGCATGTTTGGATTCACAAAGAATATAAAACATATATTTTAAAACTTTTGTTCTAACAACATTAAGTAAGCATTTGTTAAACCCTTTGGCAATTTAGCTTGATGTTGACTACAGAGTCATTACAAACAAGCCAATCTATTTCTGTATGCACCCATGTTGTGGAATGTCCACAGCCCCCTCATACAAAATAACTGCACATGACATAAAGGTTTTCTTACTAATAGAAGTTTGGCTTTTTACAAAATTCATTACAGACGTGCGAATTTTCCTACCATTTACACTGTATCTTTGAAACATAATCAATGCATACTTATTAAAAACTAGGCTTTGGCTAGGAGATCAGACAAATGTACACTTTTCTGATCAGGGATAGGAACATATGAACATCTTTCAGAAATATTCTGAGTAGTGTAATGTTTGTTACATTGTGTACACATATGATTCCACTCATAACTAATTCCTACATATCAATCTACACTAACAGTTTCCTGCAATAATAAATGGAAGACAGTCATAACAAATTCTTGATTATTGTCCTATGTATTTTAAGAAAATTGTTAACTTCCACTTGCAACAGCTACTACATTTCGGATTGACATAGTTGTTAGGCTATAGAAGATTAGGGTTATGTACGGTAGATAAGGTTCAAAAACAGGAAAGGGATGGGTTGTACACAAACAATGAGAGTATAGTGCATTAAGAGTTCTACAATCAGAAGGACTAAACTTCATAAAATTATAGCCTCTATACTTTCCAAAATCAAAACCACAAAAAGAGAACTATAATTACTAACCAAAATACTAAATTGCCTGAAACATTTTGAGTGTAACTCATTACAGGAAAGCAGTAACAAAAAAACAGTTACAAACACAAAAACACACACACATCATACATACCCTACTCATACAAATTACTAGAAATTCAAACTAGGATTAATTTTCCTGGAAATAAAGAAAGATTGCAGATATCAAGGATGGTAGCTGCTTTGGTTACTAGGTTTTTGTTAAAAGCTAAATATTAACATGGATCTCGGTTTGAGAGATTTACAATCAACTGGTTTGAATTGCGGGGAATGCATTGGTGTCATGTTTTTACAAAATTGTTCAGTCTGAGAACTACAGGGCAGCCAGACGTCAGACTAAATCATTGTGTAGACAATGATGTGTGGAATGTATGAGGTGTGTCCCTTATTTTAATGAGGAAAACAGACATTGTAAAACTAATGAACTTTTTCCTTACACATCTATATCTTTTCCAATCTGACTCAGACAAAAATGGAGATGGACCACAAGATGTAATGGTAAAATTGATAAATCATGGATAAATGTAAAAAAAGTAGTTTCAGCATTCATGAGAGATCACAACCAATTGTGGGTGTCAAACAACAAAATACATTTCTACATGGCTAATGCCTATAGACATAATGGAGTACACCTAACCAATCAAGGAAATGCGGTGTTCCTTCATAACATCAAAACAGTACTCCAAATGTGCTAAAATACTACACTCAGTGTACCCAAACAGTCCTTTTAAGGACTACTTAACACATACCAATACAGAAATATAATGAAATAATACCTCCCCAAATAAAATCAGTATAGCCACGGCTAGAGTTCATTGACTTTTTTTATAGACGCGGTTACAAATTGTTAGTTGAAGGGGGAGGCTCACAAAGGATTTTATACATATATATATATTCAATGAAAAAATGTTGTTAAAGGGACATTATGGTTAAGATGCACTAATAAAAACCTAGGAAATTCAGTGAAAAACTTTGTTAAAGGGACGTTATGGCTACAAGTAAAACCAAAGAAAATGGAAATATGCCAGTTCTGGTAAGCTATGCAACCATAACTCATGCCACCACCATGCACTGCTAAGACTAACATCCAGGATATCAACGATGACATCACAAATGTCATTTATTACATCACTGATGACATCACATATCTGGGCCACTTATTTTTGTTCACTGACATATGTAAGCCAGGCGATTTTGTTCAATGACAATCAAAATATGAAAATTGAAAAGGTGGTATATATCTAGATGTTAAACTTCTTATATGTTCTTAAAGTACTTTCCTTACGGGTTTGTCTCAGCTCATGTGGCATAGATATGGGACAATAAGCGGGCCTCACGCACACAGTTCATTTGTATACATGATGATGAACTTTAATGTTATTGACATTTTCTATTGTTGTTGTTTCTTTCTTCCTTACTTTAGTTTCCCTGTATCTGCTTCTGATTTGTATGCATTGTGGGTCTTCATATGTATTGTTTGTACTAACACAAGTATGTAGTAAGTCTTCAATTAATAGGTATTTATTCCATGTTTAACATTACTCAAAACTCTGATAAGGTAGCATTTATTATTTTACTAGCCAAAATGACCAGATACAAAATATTTCACTACTATGGTGCATGCTGCACACATTGCTCATGTGTATGTATGATTAGGTTCCCGTATTAACACCAACACTCCAATATAGGGCCTGATTCATGGAAGTGTTTTATAATGGCGCAATCCTGTAGGAAAACGTTCCATGAATCAGGTCCATAATATTTTGTTTAGATGAGTACCTTCTTTATATATTAAGTAATTCATAACAGGTCATCAGATCACCGCCGACATCTTGTTACCTATAATGTAAACACAACCCCTTGTAAAAACGTTTCATCAAACTTATTTTCATATGTGATGTCATCAGTGATGTCATCAATAACATTTGTGATGTCATCTTTGATGTCCTGGGTGTTAGTCTTAGCAGTACACGGTGGTGGCGTGAGTTATGGTTGCTTAGCTGACCATAAATGGTGAATTTCAGAGGGTTTCGGTTTTACTTGTAAACATAACTTTAGAACTGGAGAAGCACCACCAGCGATCCAGCAGGTAAGCCTGCCTGGCTACCTCCAGCTCTGCGTTAATGCTATTGCTACACCATTCCAACCACCATTTCAATGTTGTATAACATTCTCATTTGCAGGTTCTACCAGATAACTACAAATGTCATGCCTTGGTATATGACCCCTTACATGGGGCGATTGCAAATGTGTTTTACTGTGATGTATTTCTATTACACCATTGCTAACAGTACCCCTCATTCCGAGGTGGGCGCATAGGGATACCGGGCACCATTAAGGACATCGGTCCCGGTAATCCCTTTGCGCCCTATTCCGAGGTACCTTAGCGGGTCCCGCAATGGGCACCTGGTTTTACCAGGCGCCCTTAGCGAGAGCCGCTAAGGGACCAGAGAGCTAATAGCGGTACCGCAAATTGCGGTACCGTTCTTAGCTACTTCCCCATTCCCATTGAGCCCTATGCGGGCTGAAATGGGAATGGGGAATGGTTTTTTCAATGGGGACTTACCGGTCCCTCCTAGGTCGGAATGGACCGGTAAATCCCCATTGAACCAGGTCGGACTCGGTACTGGTATGGCAGGTAGTCATGTCGCTAATAGCGCCATGATTACCTCCAAACTCGGTGAGAGGCCCAGTATCTTTTTTAAACAGATGTGTAGCCATAATGTTCGATTGATCAACTTCAACAGTAGAAGTATCTAAATTCACAATGATATGGTTAGTACTAGCTTCACTAATTATACACAGGTTTTTATTATGTGGTCTATTCCTTTTAGTCATACATAAAAGCTTGTGATATTGCCCTTTTTCCGTGTTTTTGTCCCGCTTTCTCTTATCACAATGGGCCCACCTACCTTTGTAGCATTGGCATTAGATCACTGAATTACCTGTTCAATATCAATAAAAGCTTCTATTTATGATTGACTAGTCTCATCATTAGTGTTTGTACCCTGCTCCCTTAATGTTTTCCTGCTTCAATTGATCATTTTATGCAGAAAAAGAGACTATAAATCAAGTTTGTGTTCTTCCAAACTCTCACACATTTCGACCAGTATTGTGAGCAGATTTTCAAATACTGTAAACATGGATATCATTGACATACTTAAGCTACTGGTATTGTACTCATCTGAGTGATCTACATTTTGCTGTAATGCCATCATCATCATCAGTGAACTTTATTTTGAAGCCATGAAAGTCTAACACGCACGTAATTCAGCAGTATGCAAATACAAAATATCACACATAATGTACCCATGGGAATACAGGAAAGGTGATAACAGGGTTTGATTAAAGGCAGCCCTCTAATCACTTAGCAATGAATTGAGAGCTATGGTTGAACCAGCTATCGCTGCAGTCCTCTCTTGGAGGCCAACCCCCCAACGGGGCAGCATTTGCTCCTGTGAGCACAGACCAATAGGGGATGTTATTTATTTATTTATTGCATTTGTTAGATGCCCATAACCAGGAGTATCACGACGTAGGTTACAGAATGCTTGAATCTCTGGTTACAGTGAGAGAATAGTTAAGATAGATACAGATAAGTTACAGTGAGGTAATGCAAATGATGGGTTACACAATAGAACTCTTGCTACAGTCATGTGGTTACCCATAGAGTGTTCTGTTCCATTTGTTGCCAGTGTTGGTAAAAGCCAGGAGTACAGTTATAGGACAGGTGGGTAGGGTCAAGGGTAGCGTGGTTTGTCAAGCAGATGTGTCTACCATTGGTTTAGTATTTGTTAAAAAGCCAGGCTTTTAGTGTTTTCTTAAATCTGTGGTGAGATGGCTCATTTCTGGTGTGCGCAGGGAGGGAATTCCATATTGTGGGTGCCATAACTTGAAAGCTGCACCCTCCAGCCCTAGTGAGTTTTGTATTTGTATTTGCATTTATTGTTTCATATAACGCCTTAAACGTGGGTCGAGAAGTTGGGTGGTATTGTTGGATCTCAATGTTCTTGTGGACATGTTATGGGCGATGGTGTTATTAAGGTAGGTAGGAGCCATCTTGACGAGGCATTTGTGGGTAATATAGAGTGTTTTGTAGATAATTCTTGCCTTTACGGGAAGGCAGTTTGCTTCCCTCCAGGTCTTGGAAATATGGTCCGATTTTTTGATGCCAAGGACTGCTCGCAGCGCTTTCTTTTGCAGTAGTTGAAGTATGGCCAAATTTGTATTAGAAGAGCCTAGCAGTAGAATATTACAATAGTCTAATTTAGACAAAATAAGGGCACGGGCAAGTGTGATACAGTTTTGTTGGACCAGAAATTGCTGACTTAACGCGATAAGTTTGGCAGTGTAGGAGGTAGCTGATGAAAGAGCATTCATATGTTTGGTCATTGTTAATTAAGCAATATGACCCGAGCAGTGGGGGCATTAACGACTTAGGTAATGCCCCGTGGCCCACAGTTATTAACGAAGGCCCGGGGCATTACCTGAGTCAATAATGCCCCCGTTGCAAGGGTCATGTTGCTTTTAGTACCCCGGCCTGCAAGATATGCGTGACCGGGGCACTAAAGCATTTTTTTCTGTCCCAAAACGTTTCCAGACAGAAAAAAAAACATCAGAGTCTGTTTTCCCTTTCCATGGCAGCCATCGGGCGTGGAAGCACTGGGAACACTTCTGTTCCCAGCGAGTCCGCTCCTGAAAAAAAACTACCAGGTAAGTGGGGTTGGCGTTGGGAGGGCGGAAGGGAGGGAAAGCGGAAAGAAAAAAAAACATACCTGGGTCCCCGCCCGGGGACGATGGAAGCCTCCAGCCGTGTGGAGGCTCGGAGCGGGGATGGCCCCGCTCCGGAGTGTCCACATGGCTGGAGGCTGCCATCGTCACCCACCAGTGACAAAGCAGGCTAAAGGTAAGTGGGGGGTAGGAGAAACAAAAAAAAAGTACCCGAGTCCCCGGCGAGGAGCAAAGGCAGCTTCTCAGCCATGGAGGCTTGGAGTGGGGATTGTCCCTCTTCGAGCCTCCTCATTGGTTAAGCGGCTGCCACACCCCCCGCCGGGAACAATGGCCGTGGAATCCCGGCCGGTTAATGCCTCGGCGAGGGCCAATCAGAATGGTTCTCTCATTCTGATTGTGTCCTCGTCGGGTACTAAGTTAGAATCTAAATGGATTCCCAACGTTTTAACCTGCTTGAGGTCTGGAATGGGTGTTCCAACAATAGTGAAAGATGAATAGTCAGAGTGGAGAGATTTAATTTTGGCTGGGGGAACCCACAATGAGAATCTCTGTCTTTTCATCGTTAAGACATAGGCTATTGGTAGCCATCCAGTTTTGGATTATGGCATAAATCTTGTTTGCCATGATTCTGTTCTGTTCATGTTTCCCTGTGATTGGGATGAGACTGTCGGTGTCACCCGTGAAATTCATGTAGATGACACCCATAGTGTAGAGGGCTGCAAATAGCAGCTTAGTGTAGGCATGTAGGGGTAGGGAGAGGCATGATCTTTGCCGTACACCTATCTGGACTGTAATGGGATCCGCGGCTTCCTTACCTATGGAGACACTTGAAGCACATTCTGAGAGAAAATATTTGACCCAGACTGTGGCTTCATATGAGAAGTGGAAGTTATCTGACAGAGTGGTGCAGAGTTTGTCATGGTTCACCAAGTCAAATGCGGCTGATAGGTCTAATAGCAGTAGGATACATAGGTTGCCAGTGTCTCTCATGGAGATACTGTCACGAGATAAATGACTGGGTACTAATGCAGATTTGGGGGGGGACCACATGGTTCATTGAAGTGTAATATACTCTGAACAAGATGAGAGTTCATGAAATCAATTCTGATGGAGTAATGTATATTAGATCACTGGGAATCAGACCTAGTACAACACATAATGTGATACCGGTTAACAAAAGTGCATCCCCACAGCACCCTGATCCAGTGCTCCAGTGCAGACATTTATTTAAAAGTGCATCCCTGGGCTCATGGTGATTCAAAGAAAGCTTAGGAAACTTAGGAATGTATAGTGACTTCCCTACCCGTGGGAATAACTTCCTGCTGTTGTTGACAATTAGTCTTTCAGAAACATGACCCAGCCGGGGTATTGTACTTCCTGCTTTATTGATTGCCCCAGGAACCCTGACTACAGGGTATGACAGTGAAGACTGGTGGGGCAGGGTCTGGTCCCATTGTGGGCCTGGATATTATGATCCAGCTTCAGTAATGTCTCTTCTTCCAAAGGGCCTCTTGAGAAATGGCTATTTGTTTTCGGTCTATTTGGGAGTCCTCGATCTCTGTGCTTAGTATCAGTGCTATCAGGGCCAATGTTAGACACAGGCACAGGCAAACTCTCCTCCACTTGAGTATTTGTTATCCCTTTTTCTGCCCACTGGCCAGTCGATGGCCTCTTCTCGCATGCATCACTGTCCACAAGGTCGATCAGATGGAGAACCAGTTTCTTGAGGTGGGAAACGTCAGCCAAACCGATACTACACTGGCAAATGGTAGACACTGGGCCCCTCTCCTCCAAATGGGTAGGTGTACTGTTGAACAGACTCTTGCAGGGAGGGGAAGGAACATCCTGCCTTTTGGCTTATACCAGATCACCTGTAGTCCCCACTAGTTCCACCTGTGGCCCCATATCTACAAGTGCTTCATTGGCATCCGCTGGACCATTGGAACATCCATACCAGGGAGTGGCTATGTTAGAGAATTTTTCAGAGTAGGGAGATTCATCGGGGGTAGGTATCTTGGGCTTTATATTTTTCCCCATCTCAGTTGGCAGAGTTTGTGGAGCCAAAACCTGACTGTAAGGTTTTGGAGGAACACAGTCTAGAACTGTAGGGATTACAGGCATTATATAGCTGGTAGGATAGAGCTTTTCCGGGCTCAGGGGCAAAGTCAGAGGTAATCACACACCCTACTTGCATTCTTGAAATTACATGGTGTAGGCTCAGATTGCCATCATTAACAGTTTTGCCGAGTTCAGTAGGGTCAATTAGGTCAGAAGTGACTTTGGTGAGTGATCTCTTCCCCCATGGGTCCACACTAGTTGGAAAGGAAGTCAGGGGCGGGGGGGGCAAACAGACCCACAAAATTATTAATTTCAGTGATTAAAGAATGGGCTTCACCAAAAGGTCTCTTATCATTGGCTGTGCTTGGCTCTATAGTACTTCCTGTTCGCAATCGATCTGATACAGGGAGTTTCCTTTTAACTGTTATTATTTTCCATCTAAATATAGATGCAAACACTGGTGTTGGATTAGCAGAGATTCATTGCACATCAGGGGGGTTCAGTGGGCCTTCTGTTTAGAAAGGGGAGGAGGGCGGGTGGAGGGGTGTACAAAATACGGGAAACTCCCCTATTGTGGCTTTCATGGCGTTACTTTAATATTTTCCCTTAGTCACTTGGTCACCAAGATTCCTGCTTAAATTGTGTAGCACTCGTTTATGTCAAAGTCAGTTATGCACACTGTCCACCCAGTGTCATTGATGAAGGGCTAAATGGGTGGGTCTCACCTGCTGATTGTAAGGTCTTTGGAGTCTGGCTGCCCTTCCCACTCGACGACTGTGCCAGGTAACTTTCGCAGATGCTGACACCATGTAGTGCCGTATCCAAATCTTTGAGGGGACCTTAGCAACCCTTAGCGACCCTCCACGGCTTTCCACAGGAAGCAGCCTTCAACCCACTCCAGGGCACGAAAAACTGCACCCTTTCCCCCTACGGGCTTCACCCTTGCGGGGGGAGGTAGCAGTTTTAGTTTGGAGGGACGGGGCCTCCAGAGAACTACAGCATCAACAGAAGACAGTCTCCCCTCGGGTGAAAACACCTGCACCCTTTCCCCCCAGGCTTCACCATCGCAGGGGTATGCAGCGGCTTTAAAGTTAGAGGGGGCGAGTCTCTAGAGAATGGCAGCAGCAACAGATGACACCCGCACCTTTTCCTCCAGTGGGCTTCACCCTCGCGGGCGGATGCAGCAGCTTTTAGTTTGGAAGGACAGGGCCTCTGGAGAATGGCAACAGCAACAGAGGATAGACTCCCCTCGGGTGCAAACACCCGCAACCTCTCCTGTCTGTTATGCACAAACCTCCTTAAGTCCATTCTGCTCACCACTGGTTTGCAATACTGTAGAAGGCAACAAAGGAACATGATCCCCTAATCCCCTAATTCTGCATCAAGCACAAATTGAGAATCGTGGCAGTTTTCATTCAAAGGTTGGAGCAGTGTAGAAGTGGTAGTGCCAGAGTCACCTACTTTATCAATAAGCCTATCATCTGTATATTCATGCATTCTCTCGATATCACACACAGACACACACACCCATCGTCCAACAGTTCTCCAGGCTGTATTTGCATCCTTATCAACCAGGATTATATGTGTAACTCTCTCAGTCGCATCAGACACATCAGACCCATTATTATGTGTTGCATGTGATACCAGCACTTAATTACAGTTACAATTCATCTCCTTACTGTTGCAATCAACATTGAGGTCTGACTCTTAATATTCCAAAATACACGTTTGATCTGAAATAGCATCAATATTGTTGTTAACAGCTGGACTAAATACCCTATCAATCATCTTAGTTACCAAGCACCTCAAAGATACACCGGTCACGATTTCTTGAATTGCAATTTCCCCATTAACTTTAGGATAGTATTTGGTCATTTTAGTTAATTTGTTCACAGTTGCCGGATTTAAAATGGTTTTTGGTATGCAAGATCTGTGATGTCGAAGGGAATAATTACATAAAGGAGACTGTTTGGATTATACAGAGGAGACGACATCGAATTCAGTGGTCAAAATCTGCCTCACCTGTTGCACCATCAGTTCGGAAGACAGGATGAACTCATCCCAATTAACACCACCAGAACTGGCCTTAGAACTCAAATTAGAGCTTACATTAGACATCATAGACATGCAACCCTACTTCAGATATCTACAGTGTTGACGTTTTGCTAATATCACAAATATCCTGTGTACGAGCCGTGTAGTTATGGCCAAGTTGCTAAATCCATAGGAAGACCTCTTTTTGGGTGGCGTATAACTTCGCTCCCCCTGGACAAATCATTGTCAAACTCTAGTGAGGTTTTGTCAAGGGAGGGCAAAGTTATAGGGGGATCCCAACATTTTTTTTCTTCCATAGCCTGAATGGAGAAAAACTTTGCTCACGCCTACAGCCCAAACCACTGGACAGATTTTCACAAGATGTGCGGCAGGAGCAGCGGCTTGGTCCCAAAAGCGTGCTTTTGTAAATTTGGTGGAAATCCGTCCAGTAGTTTATTTTAAAGCGGCCAAAAAGTAGGTCCAAATAAATTAGTGATATCTGGGTTCGGTCCACTGACCCATTTCCCTGTTCAGTCCGTGGACAGGGCTCCGATTGGCTTAGAAGGCAACGTGGTGTCCGCAGACATCAGACGCACCCACTGATTGGATGGTGAAAAGCATGAAGTGCGTCAGATTTTTGGAAACGCCCACCAACTTGGATTTTCAGACCTGATTCCGAATGAGTTTGCAAAGTTTGATGGGAGTCTGTCAAGAGAGGGAATAATTAGAGGGGGGTTCCCAAAATAATGTAAAGGCTTATAAATGAGGTGCCATTTGACAAATCTACACTTATGTTGGCAAACTGATAATGGATCTATATATACATGTTTTACCAATTTTTCGTGGGATTTTGTCAAGAGGGGACATAATTAAAGGGGGGTACCACACTATTGTAAACACTTATAAATGTGGTGCCATTTGACAAATCAACACAACGGTTTGCGAAAAGATCATAGATCTAGATATAACGGTTTTTGAAAAGTCTGGTGGGATTCTGTCAAGAGGGGGCAAAATTAGAGGGGGGATCCGGAAATATTGTAAAGGCTTATAAATGTGGTGCAATTTGATGAATCTACACAAAAGTTTGCAAAAAAGATTTTAGATCTAGATATACATGTATTGTAAAGTCTGAATGGATTTTGTCAAGTGGTGGCTAAGTTATATGACTATTGTATGTGCATACATTTCACACTTTTGAAAAAATAAAACATAGGTTGGTTTTCCAGGAAACTTGTGTAAGGAGCATTGGCAAGGACCTTAAAGCATGGTTTTGCAAATGTGCCCGTGTTTTATTTTTTGACAAGTGTCATAATGTTGGTACAAAAAATAGTGATATACCTTTGGTGACTGAGGTGTAGCCTGTGGCCATGGCAGCGGCCACATTGTCTGGGTCATGGAATAAGGTCATGATCCGGACAATATGGCTACTGGCCATGTCCACGAGGGACAACACATGGGATTAAAGTGGCCATGTCCTCCTGCGACCGGCTTTGTGGTAAAGTTATTCAAAAGTGTGATAGTTTTGAAAGAGAAGAAAAATGTGCTTGTGATAATACGGTCATAGGGTTCTCTCGTCGCCTTCTGCAGGCTGCTATGGAAAGCAAAGAGCGGCCCTATGTGGAACCCCGCCTTCCCTTTCCAATGTGCCCATCTTGGAAAAGGATTTGTCAATGATGTCATTGATGACATCAGTGATGTCATCAATGACATTTGTGATGTCATCTTTGATGTCCTGAGTGTTAGGCTTAGCAGTGCACGGTGGTGGCGCAAGTTATGGTTACTTAGCTTACCATAACTGGTGAATTTCAAGGGTTTTTTGGTTTTACTTGGAACCATAACGTCCCTTTAACAACGTTTTTTCACTGAATTTCATAGGTTTTTAGTAGCGCAACTTAACCACAATGTCCCTTTAACAAAGTTTTTTCACTGAATTACATAGGTTTTTAGTAGCGTAACTTAACCATAACGTCCCTTTACCAACGTTTTTTCACTGAATTTCATAGGTTTTTAATAGCGCAACTACCATAACGTCCCTATAACAAAGTTTTTTCACTGAATATCATAGGTTTCTATTAGTGCAACTTTACCATAACATCCCGTTAAAAAAGTTTTTTCATTGATTTTCATAGGTTTTTACTAGTGCAACTTAACCATAACGTCCCTTTAACAACATTTTTTCATTGAATTTCATAGTTTTGTAGTAGTGCAACTTAACCATAACGTCCCTTTAACACATTTTTTTAATTGAATTTCATAGTTTTTTATTAGGGCAACGTAACCATAACGTCCTTTTCAATGGATGAAGAACACTAGCATCCTAGGTTCTCAAAGTGGGAACCCGGGGTGGTAAAAAAAAGAGTTTTCTTCACAAACCGGAACGCCTGCCGTGTCCCGGTGTAGGAAGGAAAATCTTTTACCAGGATTGACACCATGGAAAGTGAAGGCAGGGTGTATAAAGAGAACACAACAGGGCATGGGTAGGGGGGACCAGGAGGGATACACTGGGCATGAGAGGGGGTGGAGGGTAAAAGGAGAGAGACACGGAGCATGAGCGGGGGGTGGGGGGTAACAGGAGGGAGACACGGGGCATGAGAGGGGGGTGGAGGGTAAAAGGAGAGAGACACGGAGCATGAGCGGGCGGTGGGGGGTAACAGGAGGGAGACACGGGGCATGAGCGGGGGTGGGGGCAACAGCAGGGAGACACGGGGCATGAGCGGGGGTATCATGAGAGAGACACAGGGCATGAGCGGGGGGTGGGAGCAACAGCAGGGAGACATGGGGCATGAGTGGGGGGTGGGGGGAACACGAGGGAGACATGGGGCATGAGAGGGGGTGGGGGTAACAGCAGAGAGACACGGGACATGAGCGGGGGTGGGGGGCAACAGCAGGGAGACATGGGACATGAGCGGGTGGCAACAGGAGAAAGACACGGGACATGAGCGGGGGTGGGGGGAACAGGAGAGAGACACAGCTCATGAGCGAGGGGTGGGGGAGCAACAGCAGGGAGACACAGGGCATGACCGGGGGGTGGGGGGCAACAGGAGAGAGACACAGAGCATGAGCGGGGGGCAACAGCAGGGAGACACGGTGCATGATCGGGGTGGGGGTAACAGGAGAGAGACACGGGGTATGAGCAGGGGGTGGGGGCAACAGAGGGAGACACGGGGCATGAGAGGGGGGTGGGGGGTAACAGGAGAGAGACACGGGGCATGAGCGGGGTGTGGGGGGCAACAGCAGGGAGACACGGGGCATGACCGGGGGGTGGGGGCAACAGGAGAGAGACACGGGGCATGAGCGGGGGTTGGGGGCAACAGCAGGGAGACATGGGGCATGACCGGGGAGTGGGGGGTAACAGGAGAGAGACACGCGGCATGAGCGGGGTGGGGGCAACAGCAGGGAGACACGGGGCATGACCGCGGGTTGGGGGGCAACAGGAGAGAGACACAGGGCATGAGAGGTGGTGGGGGTAACAGGAGAGAGACACAGGGCATGAGAGGGGGGTGGGGGGCAACAACAGGGAGACACAGGGCATGAACGGGGAGTGGGGGGAACACGAGGGAGACACAGGGCATGAGAAGGGGGTGGGGGTAACAGGAGAGAGACACGGGGCATGAGCGGGGGGTCAGGGGCAACAGCAGGGAGACACGGGGCATGAGTGGGAAATGGGGGCAACAGCAGGGAGACACGGGGCATGAGCGCTGGGTGGGGGGAACACGAGGGAGACACGGGGCATGAGCAGGGGGTGGGGGATAACAGGCGAGAGACACGGGGCATGAGCGGGGGGGCTACAGCAGGGAGACACGGGGCATGAGCGGGGAGTGGGAGGCAACAGGAGAGAGACACAGGGCATGAGCAGGGGGTGGGGGGCAACAGCAGGGAGACACAGGGCATGACCGGGGGTGAGGGGCAACTGGAAAGAGACAAGGGGCATGAGTGGGGGATGGGGGGCAACAGCAGGGAGACACGGGGCATGAGCGGGAGGTGGGGGGCAACAGCAGGGAGACACAGGGCATGATTGGAGGGAGGAGGAGACACAGGGCATGAGGGGCGGTGGGGGGTAACAGGAGAGAGACACAGGGCATGAGCGGGGGTGGGGGGCAACAGCAGGGTGACACGGGGCATGTGCGGGGGGTGGGGAGCAACAGCAGGGAGACACAGGGCATGAGCGGGGGTGGGGGGTAACAGGTGACAGACACAGGGCATGAGCGGGGGGTGGGGGGCAACAGGAGGGAGACATGGGGCATGAGCGGGGGGTGGGGGGCAACAGCAGGGAGACACTGGGCATGAGCAGGGGGTGGGGGGAACACGAGGGGGACACGGGGCATGAGCGGGGGGTAACAGGAGAGAGACACGGGGCATGAATGGGTGGTGGGGGTCAACAGCAGGGAGACACGGGGCATGAGTGTAGGGTGGGGGGCAATAGCAGGGAGATACGGGGTATGAGTGGGGGGTGGGGGGAACTTGAGGGAGACACGGGGCATGAGAAGGGGTGGGGGGTAACAGGAGAGAGACACAGGGCATGAGTGGGGGGCAACAGCAGGGAGACACGGTGCATGACCGGGGGGTGGGGGCAACAGAAGGGAGACACGGGGCATGACTGGGGTTTGGGGGGCAACAGGAGAGAAACACGGGGCATGAGAGGGGGGTGGGGGGTAACATGAGGGAGACACAGGGCATGAGAGGGGGGTAACAGGAGAGAGACACGGGGCATGAGCGGGTGGTGGGGGTCAACAGCAGGGAGACACAGGGCATGAGCGGAGGGTGGGGGGCAACAGCAGGGAGACACGGGGCATGAGTGGGGGGTGGGGGGAACTTGAGGGAGACACGGGGCATGAGAGGGGGTAACAGGAGAGATACACAGGGCATAAGCAGGGGGCAACAGCAGGGAGACACGGTGCATCACCGGGGTGGGGGCAACAGAAGGGAGACACAGGGCATGAGAGGGGGGTGGGGGATAACAGGAGAGAGACACAGGGCATGAGCTGGGGTAGGAGGTAACAGAGGAGAGACATGGGGCATGAGCGGGGGTGGGGGCAACAGCAGGGAGACACGGGGCATGAGCGGGGGGTGGGGGGAACAAGAGGGAGACATGGGGCATGAGCGGGAGATGGGGGGAACACGAGGGAGACACAAGGCATGAATGGGGGGTGGGGGGCAACAAGAGGGAGACACGGGGCATGAGCGGGGGATGGGGGTAACAGGAGAGAGACACGGGGCATGAGCGGGGGTGGGGGGCAACAGCAGGGAGACACGGGGCATGAGCGGGGGGTGGGGGGACCACGAGGGAGACACGGGGCATGAGCAAGGGTTGGGGGTCAACATCAGGGATACACGAGGCATGAGCGGGGAGTGGGGGAACACAAGGGAGACACAGGGCATGAGCGTGGCGTGGGGGGTAAAAGGAGAGAGACACGGGGCATGAGCAGGGGGTGGGGGGCAACAGGAGGGAGACACGGGCATG
Source organism: Ambystoma mexicanum (assembly GCF_040938575.1). Lineage (NCBI taxonomy): Eukaryota > Metazoa > Chordata > Amphibia > Caudata > Ambystomatidae > Ambystoma > Ambystoma mexicanum. Next base: position 425,405,065 of record NC_090927.1, on the reverse strand, counting down.
AGCGGGGGGTGGGGGGCAACAGCAGGGAGACACGGGGCATGAGCGGGGCTGGGGGGAACACGAGGGAGAAACGGGGCATGAGCGGGGGTGGGGGTAACACGAGGGAGACACAGGGCATGAGCGGGGGGTAGGGGGCAACAAGAGGGAGACATGGGGCATGAGCAGGGGGTGGGGGTAACTGGAGAGAGACACGGGGGATGAGCGGGGGGTGGGGGGCAACAGGAGGGAGACACGGGGCATGAGCAGGGGCGGGGGAACACGAGGGAGACATGGGTCATGAACGGGGGTGGGGGGCAACAGCAAGGAGACACGGGGCATGAGCGGGTTGGGGGGAACACGAGGGAGACACGGGGCATGAGCGGGTGTGGGGGGTATCAGGAGAGAGACACGGGGCATGAGCGGGGGAGCGGGGGGTGGGGGGCAACAGGATGGAGACACGGGGCATGAGGAGGGGTGGAGGACAACAGCAGGGAGACACAGGGCATGAGCGGGGGTGGGGGGAACATGAGGGAGACACGGGGCATGAGAGGGGGGTGGGGGTAACAGGAGAGAGATACGGGGCATGAGCAGTGGGTGGGGGGCAACAGCAGGGAGACACGGGGCATGACTGGTGGTGGAGGACAACAGCAGGGAGACACGGGGCATGAGCGGGGGTGGGGGGAACATGAGGGAGACACGGGGCATGAGAGGGGGTGGGGGTAACAGGAGAGAGACACGGGGCATAAGCAGTGGGTGGGGGGCAACAGCAGGGAGACACGGGGCATGACCGGTGGTGGAGGGCAACAGCAGGGAGACACGGGGCATGAACAGGGGGTGGGGGGAACAAGAGGGAGACACGAGGCATGAGCAGGTGGTGAGGGGTAACAGGAGAGAGACACAGGGCATGAGCGGAGGGTGGGGCGCAACAGGACGGAGACACGGGGCATGAGCATGGGGTGGGGGGAACAGGAGGGAGACACGGGGCATGAGTGGGGGGTGGGGGCGAACAGGAGGGAGACACGGGGCATGAGCAGGGGGTGGGGGGAACAGGGGAGACACAGGGCATGAACGGGGGATGGGGGAACACGAAGGTGACACGGGGCATGAGCGGGGGGTGGGGGGAACAGAGGAGACATGGGGCATGAGCGGGGGTAAGGGGGAACAGGGGAGACACGGGGCATGAGCGGGGGGTGGGGGAACATGAGGGTGACACGGGGCATGAGCGGGGGCTGGGAGGCACAGGAGGGAGACACGGGGCATGAGCGGGGGATGGGAGGGAACACGAGGGTGACACGGGGCATGAACGGGGGGTGGGGGGAACACGACAGTGACACAGGGCATGAGCGAGGGTGGGAGGGAACACGAGGGTGACACGGGGCATGAGTGGGGGGTGGGGGGGAACACAAGGGTGACAAGGGGCATGATGAGCAGGGGGTGGGGGGAACAAGAGGGAGACACGGGGCATTAGCGGGGGCTGGGGGGGACAGGGGAGAAACAGGGCATGAGCGTGGGTTGGGGGAAACAAGAGAGAGCCATGGGCATGAGCAGAGGTGGGGGAACAGGAGGGAGACACGGTCTTGAGTGGGGGGTGGGGGGAACAGGAGAGAGAGACACGGGGCATGAACGGGGGTGGGTGGGAACACGAGGGTGACACAGGGCATGAGCAGGGGGTGGGGGAGAACCCGAGGGTGACACGGGGCATGAGCAGGGGTGGGCGGAACACGAGGGTGACACAGGGCATGAGCGGGGGTGGGGGGAACACCAGGGTGACACAGGGCATGAGCGGGGGTGGAGGAACAGGAGGGAGGCACGGGGCATGAACGGGGGTAGGGGGGAACAGGGGAGACACGCGGCATGAGCGGGGGGTGAGGGAACAGGAGGGAGACACGGGGCATGAGCGGGGGGTAGGGGGAACAGGGGAGACACGGGGCATGAGCGGGGGGTGGGGGGAACAGGGGAGACACGGGGCATGAGCAGGGGGTTGGAGGGAACACGAGGGAGACACGGGGCATGAGGGGGGTGTGGGGGGAACATGAGGTTGACACGGGGCATGAGCGGGGGGTGTGGGGAACAGTAGGGAGACACGGGGCATGAGCGGGGGGTGTGAGGGAACACGAGGGTGACACGGGGCATGAGCGGGGGGTGGGGGGAACACGAGGGTGACACGGGGCATGAGCGGGGGTGGGAGGGAACACGAGGGGGACACGGGGCATGAGCGGGGGGGGAACAGGGGGGAGACACGGGGCATGAGCGGGGGGTGGGGGAACAGGGGAGACACAGGGCATGAGCGCGGGTTGGGGGAAACAAGAGAGAGCCACGGGCATGAGCAGAGGTGGGGGGTACAGGTGGGTGACACGGGGCATGAGAGGGGGGTGAGGGGTAACAGGAGAGAGACACGGAGCATGAGCAGTGGGTGGGGGGCAACAGCAGGGAGACACAGGGCATGACCGGGGGTGAAGGGCAACAGCAGGGAGACACGGGGCATGAGCAGGGGGTGGGGGGAACAAGAGGGAGACACGAGGCATGAGCAGGGGGTGAGGGGTAACAGGAGAGAGACACGGGGCAGGAGCGGGGGGTGGGGCGCAACAGGAGGGAGACATGGGGCATGAGCGGGGGGTGGGGGGAACAGGAGGGAGACACGGGGCATGAGCGGGTGTGGGGGCGAACAGGAGGGAGACACGTGGCATGAGCGGGGGGTGGGGGGAACACAAGGGTGACACAGGGCATGAGCGGGGGGTGGGGGGAACAGGAGGGAGACATGGGGCATGAGCGGGGGGTGGGGGGAACACGAGGGTGACATGGGGCATGAGCGGGGGTGGGAGGGAACACGAGTGTGACACGGGGCATGAGCGGGGGGTGGGGGGGAACAGGAGGGAGATATGGGGCATGAGCGGGGGTGGGAGGGAACACGAGGGTGACACGGGGCATGAGCGGGGGGTGGGGGGGAACAGGAGGCAGACACGGGGCATGAGCAGGGGGTGGGGGGAACAGGGGAGACACGGGGCATGAGCAGGGGGTTGGAGGGAACACGAGGGAGACACGGGGCATGAGGGGGGTGTGGGGGGAACATGAGGTTGACACGGGGCATGAGCGGGGGGTGTGGGGAACAGTAGGGAGACACGGGGCATGAGCGGGGGGTGTGAGGGAACACGAGGGTGACACGGGGCATGAGCGGGGGGTGGGGGGAACACGAGGGTGACACGGGGCATGAGCGGGGGTGGGAGGGAACACGAGGGGGACACGGGGCATGAGCGGGGGGGGAACAGGGGGGAGACACGGGGCATGAGCGGGGGGTGGGGGAACAGGGGAGACACAGGGCATGAGCGCGGGTTGGGGGAAACAAGAGAGAGCCACGGGCATGAGCAGAGGTGGGGGGTACAGGTGGGTGACACGGGGCATGAGAGGGGGGTGAGGGGTAACAGGAGAGAGACACGGAGCATGAGCAGTGGGTGGGGGGCAACAGCAGGGAGACACAGGGCATGACCGGGGGTGAAGGGCAACAGCAGGGAGACACGGGGCATGAGCAGGGGGTGGGGGGAACAAGAGGGAGACACGAGGCATGAGCAGGGGGTGAGGGGTAACAGGAGAGAGACACGGGGCAGGAGCGGGGGGTGGGGCGCAACAGGAGGGAGACATGGGGCATGAGCGGGGGGTGGGGGGAACAGGAGGGAGACACGGGGCATGAGCGGGTGTGGGGGCGAACAGGAGGGAGACACGTGGCATGAGCGGGGGGTGGGGGGAACACAAGGGTGACACAGGGCATGAGCGGGGGGTGGGGGGAACAGGAGGGAGACATGGGGCATGAGCGGGGGGTGGGGGGAACACGAGGGTGACATGGGGCATGAGCGGGGGTGGGAGGGAACACGAGTGTGACACGGGGCATGAGCGGGGGGTGGGGGGGAACAGGAGGGAGATATGGGGCATGAGCGGGGGTGGGAGGGAACACGAGGGTGACACGGGGCATGAGCGGGGGGTGGGGGGGAACAGGAGGCAGACACGGGGCATGAGCAGGGGGTGGGGGGAACAGGGGAGACACAGGGCATGAGCGCGGGTTTGGGGGAAACAAGAGAGAGCCACGGGCATGAGCCGAGGTGGGGGGTACAGGAGGGAGACACGGGGCATGAGAGGTGGTTGGGGGGTAACAGGAGAGAGACACGGAGCATGAGCAGTGGGTGGGGGGCAACAGCAGGGAGACACGGGGCATGACCGGGGGTGGAGGGCAACAGCAGGGAGGCACGGGGCATGAGCAGGGGGTGGGGGGAACAAGAGGGAGACATGAGGCATGAGCAGGGGGTGAGGGGTAACAGGAGAGAGCCACGGGGCCTGAGCGGGGGTGGGGCGCAACAGGAGGGAGACACGGGGCATGAGCGGGGGGTGGGGGGAACAGGAGGGAGACACGGGGCATGAGCGGGGGGTCGGGGCGAACGGGAGGGAGACACGGGGCATGAGCGGGGGCTGGGGGGAACACGAGGGTGACACGGGGCATGAGTGGGGGGTGGGGGGAACAGGAGGGAGACATGGGGCATGAGCGGGGGTTGAGGGGGAACAGGGGAGACACGGGGCATGAGCAGGGGGTGGGGGAACATGAGGGTGACACGGGGCATGAGCGGGGGCTGGGAGGCACAGGAGGGAGACACGGGGCATGAGCGGGGGGTGGGAGGGAACACGAGGGTGACACGGGGCATGAGCGGGGGTGGGGGGAACACGAGGGGTGACACGGGGCATGAGCGAGGGTGGGGGGAACACGAGGGTGACACGGGGCATGAGCGGGGGTGGGGAGGGAACACGAGGGTGACACGGGGCACGAGCGGGTGTGTGGGGGAACAGGAGGGAGACATGGGGCATGAGTGGGGGTGGGAGGGAACATGAGGGTGACACGGGGCATGAGCGGGGGGTGGGGGGAACAGGAGGCAGACACGGGGCATGAGCAGGGGGTGGGGGGAACAGGGGAGACACAGGGCATGAGCGCGGGTTTGGGGGAAACAAGAGAGAGCCACGGGCATGAGCAGAGGTGGGCGGTACAGGAGGGAGACACGGGGCATGAGAGGGGGTTGGGGGGTAACAGGAGAGAGACACGGAGCATGAGCAGTGGGTGGGGGCAACAGCATGGAGACACGGGGCATGACCGGGGGTGGAGGGCAACAGCAGGGAGACACGGGGCATTAGCAGGGGGTGGGGGGAACAAGAGGGAGACACGAGGCATGAGCAGGGGGTGAGGGGTAACAGGAGAGAGACACGGGGCATGAGCGGGGGTGGGGCGCAACAGGAGGGAGACACGGGGCATGAGCGGGGAGTGGGGGGAACAGGAGGGAGACACGGGGCATGAGCGGGGGGTGGGGGCGAACAGGAGGGAGACACGGGGCATGAGCGGGGGGGTGGGGGGGAACACGAGGGTGACACGGGGCATGAGCGGGGGGTGGGGGGAACAGGAGGGAGACATGGGGCATGAGTGGGAGTTGAGGGGGAACAGGGGAGACACGGGGCATGAGCGGGGGGTGGTGGAACATGAGGGTGACACGGGGCATGAGCGGGGGCTGGGAGGCACAGGAGGGAGACACGGGGCATGAGCGGGTGGTGGGAGGGAACACGAGGGTGACACGGGGCATGAGCGGGGGGTGGGGGAAACACGAGGGTGACACGGGGCATGAGCGAGGGTGGGAGGGAACACAAGGGTGACACGGGGCATGAGTGGGGGGTGGGGGGAACACGAGGGTGACAAGGGGCATGATGAGCAGGGGGTGGGGGGAACAGGAGGGAGACACGGGGCATGAGCGGGGGCTGGGGGGAACAGGGGAGACACAGGGCATGAGCGCGGGTTGAGGGAAACAAGAGAGAGCCATGGGCATGAGCAGAGGTGGGGGGTACAGGAGGGAGAGATACGGGGCATGAACGGGGGTGGGTGGGAACACGAGGGTGACACAGGGCATGAGCAGGGGTAGGAGGTAACAGGGTAGAGACACGGGGCATGATCGGGGGTGGGGGCAACAGCAGGGAGACTTGGGGCATGAGCAGGGGGTGGGGGGAACAAGAAGGAGACATGGGGCATGAGCGGGGGATGGGGGAACACGAGGGAGACACGAGGCATGAATGGGGGTGGGGGGACAACAAGAGGGAGACATGGGGCATGAGCGGGGGATGGGTGTAACAGGAGAGAGACACGGGGCATGAGCGGGGGGTGGGGGGCAACAGGATGGAGCCACGGGGCATGAGCGGGGGGTGGGGGGACCACGAGGGAGATACGGGGCATGAGGAGGGGCGGAGGACAACAGCAGGGAGACACAGGGCATGAGCGGGGGTGGGGGGAACATGAGGGAGAGACGGGGCATGAGAGGGGGGTGGAGGGTAACAGGAGAGAGACACGGGGCATGAGCAGTGGGTGGGGGGCAACAGCAGGGAGACACGGGGCATGACCGGTGTTGGAGGACAACAGCAGGGAGACACGGGGCATGAGCAGGGGTGGGGGGAACATGAGGGAGACACGGGGCATGAGAGGGGGTGGGGGGTAACAGGAGGGAGACACGGGGCATGAGCAGTGGGTGGGGGGCAACAGCAGGGAGACACGGGGCATGACCGGTGGTGGATGGCAACAGCAGGGAGACACGGGGCATGAACAGGGGGTGGGGGGAACAAGAGGGAGACACGAGGCATGAGCAGGGGGTGGGGCGCAACAGGACGGAGACACGGGGCATGAGCATGGGGTGGGGGGAACAGGAGGGAGACACGGGGCATGAGCGGGGGGTGGGGGGCGAACAGGAGGGAGACACGGGGCATGAGCGGGGGGTGGGGGGAACACGAGGGTGACACGGGGCATGAGCGGGGGGTGGGGGGAACAGGAGGGAGACATGGGGCATGAGCGGGGGTTGAGGGGGAACAGGGGAGACACGGGGCATGAGCAGGGGGTGGGGGAACATGAGGGTGACACGGGGCATGAGCGGGGGCTGGGAGGCACAGGAGGGAGACCTTGGGCATGAGTGGGAGTTGAGGGGGAACAGGGGAGACACGGGGCATGAGCGGGGGGTGGGGGAACAAGAGGGAGACATGGGGCATGAGCGGGGGATGGGGGAACACGAGGGAGACACGAGGCATGAATGGGGGGTGGGGTGACAACAAGAGGGAGACATGGGGCATGAGCGGGGGATGGGTGTAACAGGAGAGAGACACGGGGCATGAGCGGGGGGTGGGGGGCAACAGGATGGAGACACGGGGCATGAGGAGGGGCGGATGACAACAGCAGGGAGACACAGGGCATGAGCGGGGGTGGGGGGAACATGAGGGAGACACGGGGCATGAGTGGGGGGTGGGGGGTAACAGGAGAGAGACACGGGGCATGAGCAGTGGGTGGGGGGCAACAGCAGGGAGACACGGGGCATGACCGGTGGTGGAGGACAACAGCAGGGAGACACGGGGCATGAGCAGGGGTGGGGGGAACATGAGGGAGACACGGGGCATGAGAGGGGGTGGGGGGTAACAGGAGGGAGGCACGGGGCATGAGCAGTGGGTGGGGGGCAACAGCAGGGAGACACGGGGCATGACCGGTGGTGGAGGGCAACAGCAGGGAGACACGGGGCATGAACAGGGGGTGGGGGGAACAAGAGGGAGACACGAGGCATGAGCAGGGAGTGAGGGGTAACAGGAGAGAGACACGGGGCATGAGCGGGGGGTGGGGCGCAACAGGACGGAGACACGGGGCATGAGCATGGGGTGGGGGGAACAGGAGGGAGACACGGGGCATGAGCGGGGGGTGGGGGCGAACAGGAGGGAGACACGGGGCATGAGCGGGGAGTGGGGGGAACACAAGGGTGACACGGGGCATGAGCGGGGGGGTGGGGGGAACAGGAGGGAGACATGGGGCATGAGCGGGGGTTGAGGGGGAACAGGGGAGACACGGGGCATGAGCAGGGGGTGGGGGAACATGAGGGTGACACAGGGCATGAGCGGGGGCTGGGAGGCACAGGAGGGAGACCTGGGGCATGAGTGGGAGTTGAGGGGGAACAGGGGAGACACGGGGCATGAGCGGGGGGTGGGGGAACATGAGGGTGACATGGGGCATGAGCGGGGGCTGTGAGGCACAGTAGGGAGACACGGGGCATGAGCGGGTGGTGGGAGGGAACATAAGGGTGACACTGGGCATGAGTGGGGGTGGGGGGAACACGAGGGTGACAAGGGGCATGATGAGCAGGGGGTGGGGGAACAGGAGGGAGACACGGGGCATGAGCGGGGGCTGGGGGGAAAAGGGGAGACACAGGGCATGAGCGCGGGTTGGGGGAAACAAGAGAGAGCCATGGGCATGAGCAGAGGTGGGGGGTACAGGAGGGAGAGATACGGGGCATGAACGGGGGTGGGTGGGAACACGAGGGTGACACAGGGCATGAGCAGGGGTAGGAGGTAACAGGGTAGAGACACGGGGCATGATCGGGGGTGGGGGCAACAGCAGGGAGACTTGGGGCATGAGCGGGGGGTGGGGGGAACAAGAGGGAGACATGGGGCATGAGCGGGGGATGGGGGAACACGAGGGAGACACGAGGCATGAATGGGGAGTGGGGGAGCAACAAGAGGGAGACACGGGGCATGAGCGGGGGATGGGTGTAACAGGAGAGAGACACGGGGCATGAGCGGGGGGTGGGGGGCAACGGGAGGGAGACACGGGGCATGAGCGGGGGGTGGGGGGACCACGAGGGAGATACGGGGCATGAGGAGGGGCGGAGGACAACAGCAGGGAGACAGAGGGCATGAGCGGGGGTGGGGGTAACATGAGGGAGACACGGGGCATGAGAGGGGGGTGGGAGGTAACAGGAGAGAGACACGGGGCATGAGCAGTGGGTGGGGGGCAACAGCAGGGAGACACGGGGCATGACCGGTGGTGGAGGACAACAGCAGGGAGACACGGGGCATGTGCAGGGGTGGGGGGAACATGAGGGAGACACGGGGCATGAGAGGGGGTGGGGGGTAACAGGAGAGAGACACGGGGCATGAGCAGTGGGTGGGGGGCGCAACAGCAGGGAGACACGGGCATGACCGGTGGTGGAGGGCAACAGCAGGGAGACACGGGGCATGAACAGGGGGTGGGGGTAACAAGAGGGAGACACGAGGCATGAGCAGGGAGTGAGGGGTAACAGGAGAGAGACACGGGGCATGAGCAGGGGGTGGGGCGCAACAGGACGGAGACACGGGGCATGAGCATGGGGTGGGGGGAACATTAGGGAGACACGGGGCATGAGCGGGGGGTGGGGGCGAACAGGAGGGAGACACGGGGCATGAGCGGGGGTGGGGAGAACAGGGGAGACACAGGGCATGAGCGGGGGGTGGGGGGAACACGAGGGTGACACGGGGCATGAGAGCGGGGGGTGGGGGGAACAGGTGGGAGACATGGGGCATGAGCGGGGGGTAAGGGGGAACAGGGGAGACACGGGGCATGAGCGGGGGGTGGGGGAACATGAGGGTGACACGGGGCATGAGCGGGGGCTGGGAGGCACAGGAGGGAGACACGGGGCATGAGCGGGGGGTGGCAGGGAACACGAGGGTGACACGGGGCATGAGCGGGGGGTGGGGGGAACACGACGGTGACACGGGCCATGAGCGAGGGTGGGGGGGAACACGAGGGTGACACGGGGCATGAGTGGGGGGAAACACAAGGGTGACAAGGGGCATGATGAGCAGGGGGTGGGGGGAACAAGAGGGAGACATGGGGCATGAGCATGGGCTGGGGGGGACAGGGGAGAAACAGGGCATGAGCGCGGGTTGGGGGAAACAAGAGAGAGCCATGGGCATGAGCAGAGGTGGGGGTACAGGAGGGAGACACGGTCATGAGTGGGGGGTGGGGGGAACAAGAGAGAGAGACACGGGGCATGAACGGGGGTGGCGGGCAACAGGAGGGAGACACGGGCATGAGTGGGGGTGGGGGGACCACGAGGGAGACACGGGGCATGAGGAGGGGTGGAGGACAACAGCAGGGAGACACGGGGCATGAGCGGGGGTGGGGGGAACATGAGGGAGACACGGGGCATGAGAGGGGGGTGGGGGGTAACAGGAGAGAGACACAGGGAATGAGCAGTGGGTGGGGGGCAACAGCAGGGAGACACGGGGCATGACCGGTGGTGGAGGACAACAGCAGGGAGACACGGGGCATGAGCGGGGGTGGGGGGAACATGAGGGAGACACGGGTCATGAGAGGGGGTGGGGGGTAACAGGAGAGAGACACGGGGCATGAGCAGTGGGTGGGGGTCAACAGCAGGGAGACACGGGGCATGACCGGTGGTGGAGGGCAACAACAGGGAGACACGGGGCATGAACAGGGGGTGGAGGGAACAAGAGGGAGACACGAGGCATGAGCAGGGGGTGAGGGGTAACAGGAGAGAGACACGGGGCATGAGCGGGGGCTGGGGCGCAACAGGACGGAGACACGGGACATGAGCATGGGGTGGGGGGAACAGGAGGGAGACACGGGGCATGAGCGGGGAGTGGGGGCGAACAGGAGGGAGACACGGGGCATGAGCGGTGGGTTGGGGGAACAGGGGAGACTCAGGGCATGAGCGGGGGGTGGGGGGAACACAAGGGTGACACGGGGCATGAGCGGGGGGTGGGGGGAACAGGAGGGAGACATGGGGCATGAGCGGGGGGTAAGGGGGAACAGGGGAGACACGGGGCATGAGCGGGGGGTGGGGGAACATGAGGGTGACACGGGGCATGAGCGGGGGCTGGGAGGCACAGGAGGGAGACACGGGGCATGAGCGGGGGGTGGGAGGGAACATGAGGGTGACACGGGGCATGAGCGGGGGCTGGGAGGCACAGGAGGGAGACCTTGGGCATGAGTGGGAGTTGAGGGGGAACAGGGGAGACACGGGGCATGAGCGGGGGGTGGGGGAACAAGAGGGAGACATGGGGCATGAGCGGGGGATGGGGGAACACGAGGGAGACACGAGGCATGAATGGGGGGTGGGGTGACAACAAGAGGGAGACATGGGGCATGAGCGGGGGATGGGTGTAACAGGAGAGAGACACGGGGCATGAGCGGGGGGTGGGGGGCAACAGGATGGAGACACGGGGCATGAGGAGGGGCGGAGGACAACAGCAGGGAGACACAGGGCATGAGCGGGGGTGGGGGGAACATGAGGGAGACACGGGGCATGAGTGGGGGGTGGGGGGTAACAGGAGAGAGACACGGGGCATGAGCAGTGGGTGGGGGGCAACAGCAGGGAGACACGGGGCATGACCGGTGGTGGAGGACAACAGCAGGGAGACACGGGGCATGAGCAGGGGTGGGGGGAACATGAGGGAGACACGGGGCATGAGAGGGGGTGGGGGGTAACAGGAGGGAGACACGGGGCATGAGCGGGGGGTGGGGCGCAACAGGACGGAGACACGGGGCATGAGCATGGGGTGGGGGGAACAGGAGGGAGACACGGGGCATGAGCGGGGGGTGGGGGCGAACAGGAGGGAGACACGGGGCATGAGCGGGGGGTGGGGGGAACACAAGGGTGACACGGGGCATGAGCGGGGGGTGGGGGGAACAGGAGGGAGACATGGGGCATGAGCGGGGGTTGAGGGGGAACAGGGGAGACACGGGGCATGAGCAGGGGGTGGGGGAACATGAGGGTGACACAGGGCATGAGCGGGGGCTGGGAGGCACAGGAGGGAGACCTGGGGCATGAGTGGGAGTTGAGGGGGAACAGGGGAGACACGGGGCATGAGCGGGGGGTGGGGGAACATGAGGGTGACATGGGGCATGAGCGGGGGCTGTGAGGCACAGTAGGGAGACACGGGGCATGAGCGGGTGGTGGGAGGGAACATAAGGGTGACACTGGGCATGAGTGGGGGTGGGGGGAACACGAGGGTGACAAGGGGCATGATGAGCAGGGGGTGGGGGAACAGGAGGGAGACACGGGGCATGAGCGGGGGCTGGGGGGAAAAGGGGAGACACAGGGCATGAGCGCGGGTTGGGGGAAACAAGAGAGAGCCATGGGCATGAGCAGAGGTGGGGGGTACAGGAGGGAGAGATACGGGGCATGAACGGGGGTGGGTGGGAACACGAGGGTGACACAGGGCATGAGCAGGGGTAGGAGGTAACAGGGTAGAGACACGGGGCATGATCGGGGGTGGGGGCAACAGCAGGGAGACTTGGGGCATGAGCGGGGGGTGGGGGGAACAAGAGGGAGACATGGGGCATGAGCGGGGGATGGGGGAACACGAGGGAGACACGAGGCATGAATGGGGAGTGGGGGAGCAACAAGAGGGAGACACGGGGCATGAGCGGGGGATGGGTGTAACAGGAGAGAGACACGGGGCATGAGCGGGGGGTGGGGGGCAACGGGAGGGAGACACGGGGCATGAGCGGGGGGTGGGGGGACCACGAGGGAGATACGGGGCATGAGGAGGGGCGGAGGACAACAGCAGGGAGACACAGGGCATGAGCGGGGGTGGGGGTAACATGGGGGAGACACGGGGCATGAGAGGGGGGTGGGGGGTAACAGGAGAGAGACACGGGGCATGAGCAGTGGGTGGGGGGCAACAGCAAGGAGACACGGGGCATGACCGGTGGTGGAGGACAACAGCAGGGAGACACGGGGCATGTGCAGGGGTGGGGGGAACATGAGGGAGACACGGGGCATGAGAGGGGGTGGGGGGTAACAGGAGAGAGACACGGGGCATGAGCAGTGGGTGGGGGGCAACAGCAGGGAGACACGGGCATGACCGGTGGTGGAGGGCAACAGCAGGGAGACACGGGGCATGAACAGGGGGTGGGGGGAACAAGAGGGAGACACGAGGCATGAGCAGGGAGTGAGGGGTAACAGGAGAGAGACACGGGGCATGAGCGGGGGGTGGGGCGCAACAGGACGGAGACACGGGGCATGAGCATGGGGTGGGGGGAACATTAGGGAGACACGGGGCATGAGCGGGGGGTGGGGGCGAACAGGAGGGAGACACGGGGCATGAGCGGGGGGTGGGGAGAACAGGGGAGACACAGGGCATGAGCGGGGGGTGGGGGGAACACGAGGGTGACACGGGGCATGAGCGGGGGGTGGGGGGAACAGGAGGGAGACATGGGGCATGAGCGGGGGGTAAGGGGGAACAGGGGAGACACGGGGCATGAGCGGGGGGTGGGGGAACATGAGGGTGACACGGGGCATGAGCGGGGGCTGGGAGGCACAGGAGGGAGACACGGGGCATGAGCGGGGGGTGGGAAGGAACACGAGGGTGACACGGGGCATGAGCGGGGGGTGGGGGGAACACGACGGTGACACGGGCCATGAGCGAGGGTGGGGGGGAACACGAGGGTGACACGGGGCATGAGTGGGGGGAAACACAAGGGTGACAAGGGGCATGATGAGCAGGGGGTGGGGGGAACAAGAGGGAGACATGGGGCATGAGCATGGGCTGGGGGGGACAGGGGAGAAACAGGGCATGAGCGCGGGTTGGGGGAAACAAGAGAGAGCCATGGGCATGAGCAGAGGTGGGGGTACAGGAGGGAGAAACGGTCATGAGTGGGGGGTGGGGGGAACAAGAGAGAGAGACACGGGGCATGAACGGGGGTGGCGGGCAACAGGAGGGAGACACGGGCATGAGTGGGGGTGGGGGGACCACGAGGGAGACACGGGGCATGAGGAGGGGTGGAGGACAACAGCAGGGAGACACGGGGCATGAGCGGGGGTGGGGGGAACATGAGGGAGACACGGGGCATGAGAGGGGGGTGGGGGGTAACAGGAGAGAGACACAGGGAATGAGCAGTGGGTGGGGGGCAACAACAGGGAGACACGGGGCATGACCGGTGGTGGAGGACAACAGCAGGGAGACACGGGGCATGAGCGGGGGTGGGGGGAACATGAGGGAGACACGGGTCATGAGAGGGGGTGGGGGGTAACAGGAGAGAGACACGGGGCATGAGCAGTGGGTGGGGGTCAACAGCAGGGAGACACGGGGCATGACCGGTGGTGGAGGGCAACAACAGGGAGACACGGGGCATGAACAGGGGGTGGAGGGAACAAGAGGGAGACACGAGGCATGAGCAGGGGGTGAGGGGTAACAGGAGAGAGACACGGGGCATGAGCGGGGGGTGGGGCGCAACAGGACGGAGACACGGGGCATGAGCATGGGGTGGGGGGAACAGGAGGGAGACACGGGGCATGAGCGGGGAGTGGGGGCGAACAGGAGGGAGACACGGGGCATGAGCGGTGGGGTGGGGGAACAGGGGAGACTCAGGGCATGAGCGGGGGGTGGGGGGAACACAAGGGTGACACGGGGCATGAGCGGGGGGTGGGGGGAACAGGAGGGAGACATGGGGCATGAGCGGGGGGTAAGGGGGAACAGGGGAGACACGGGGCATGAGCGGGGGGTGGGGGAACATGAGGGTGACACGGGGCATGAGCGGGGGCTGGGAGGCACAGGAGGGAGACACGGGGCATGAGCGGGGGGTGGGAGGGAACACGAGGGTGACACGGGGCATGAGCGGGGGGGAACACGACGGGACACGGGGCATGAGCGAGGGTGGGAGGGAACACGAGGGTGATACGGGGCATGAGTGGGGGGTGGGGGGAACACAAGGGTGACAAGGGGCATGATGAGCAGGGGTGGGGGGACAGGGGAGAAACAGGGCATGAGCGCGGGTTGGGGGAAACAAAAGAGAGCCATGGGCATGAGCAGAGGTGGGGGTACAGGAGGGAGACACGGTCATGAGTGGGGGGCGGGGGGATCAGGAGAGAGAGACACTGGCCATGAACGGGGGTGGGTGGGAACACGAGGGTGACACAGGGCATGAGCAGGGGGTGGGGGAGAACCCGAGGGTGACACAGGGCATGAGCAGGGGTGTGAGGAACACGAGGGTGACACGGGGCATGAGCGGGGGTGGGGGGAACACCAGGGTGACACAGGGCATGAGCGGGGGTGGAGGAACAGGAGGGAGGCACGGGGCATGAGCGGGGGTAGGGGGGAACAGGGGAGACACGCGGAATGAGCGGGGGGAGAGGGAACAGGAGGGAGACACGGGGCATGAGCGGGGTTGTAGGGGGAACAGGGGAGACACGGGGCATGAGCGGGGGGTGGGGGGAACAGGGGAGACACAGGTCATGAGCGCGGGTTGGAGGAAACAAGAGAGAGCCATGGGCATGAGCAGAGGTGGGGGTACAGGAGGGAGAGACACGGGGCATGAACGGGGGTGGGTGGGAACACGAGGGTGACACAGGGCATGAGCAGGGGTGGGGGAGAACCCGAGGGTGACACGGGGCATGAGCGGGGGTGGGGGGGAACACGAGGGTGACACGGGGCATGAGCGGGGTGGGGGGAACACCAGGGTGACACAGGGCATGAGCGGGGGTGGAGGAACAGGCGGGAGACACGGGGCATGAGCTGGGGTAGGGGGAACAGGGGATACACGTGGCATGAGCGGGGGGTGGGGGAACAGGAGGGAGACACGGGACATGAGCGGGGGGTAGGCGGAACAGGGGAGACACGGGGCATGAGCGGGGGGTGGGTGGAACAGGGGCACACGGGGCATGAGCAGGGGGTTGGAGGGAACACGAGGGAGACACGGGGCTTGAGGGGCAACAAGAGGGAGACACGGGGCATGAGTGGGTGGTGGGGGTAACAGGAGAGAGACACGGGGCATGAGCGGGGGGTGGGGGGCAACAGGAAGGAGACACGGGGCATGAGCAGGGGATGGGGGAACAAGAGGGAGACACGAGGCATGAGCGGGGGGTGGGGGGTAACAGGAGAGAGACACGGGGCATGAGCGGGGGTGGGGCGCAACAGGAGGGAGACAGGGGGCATGAGCGGGCATGGGGGAACAGGAGGGAGACACGGGGCATGAGTGGGGGGTGAGGGCAAACAGGAGGGAGACACGGGGCATGAGCAGGGGGTGAGGGGAACAGGGGAGACACAGGGCATGAGCGGGGGGTGGGGGGAACACTAGGGTGATACGGGGCATGAGCGGGGGGTGGGGGGAACAGGAGGGAGACATGGGGCATGAGCGGGGGGTAACGGGGAACAGGGGAGACACGGGGCATGAGTGGGGGGTGGGGGAACATGAGGGTGACACGGGGCATGAGCGGGGGCTGGGAGGCACAGGAGGGAGACACGGGGCATGAGCGGGGGGTGGGAGGGAACACGAGGGTGACACGGGGCATGAGCGGGGGGAACACGACGGGACACGGGGCATGAGCGAGGGTGGGAGGGAACACGAGGGTGATACGGGGCATGAGTGGGGGGTGGGGGGAACACAAGGGTGACAAGGGGCATGATGAGCAGGGGGTGGGGGGACAGGGGAGAAACAGGGCATGAGCGCGGGTTGGGGGAAACAAAAGAGAGCCATGGGCATGAGCAGAGGTGGGGGTACAGGAGGGAGACACGGTCATGAGTGGGGGGTGGGGGGAACAGGAGAGATAGACACTGGGCATGAACGGGGGTGGGTGGGAACACGAGGGTGACACAGGGCATGAGCAGGGGGTGGGGGAGAACCCGAGGGTGACACGGGGCATGAGCAGGGGTGTGAGGAACACGAGGGTGACACGGGGCATGAGCGGGGGTGGGGGGAACACCAGGGTGACACAGGGCATGAGCGGGGGTGGAGGAACAGGAGGGAGGCACGGGGCATGAGCGGGGGTAGGGGGGAACACGGGAGACACGCGCAATGAGCGGGGGGAGAGGGAACAGGAGGGAGACACGGGGCATGAGCAGGGTTGTAGGGGGAACAGGGGAGACACGGGGCATGAGCGGGGGGTGGGGGGAACAGGGGAGACACAGGGCATGAGCGCGGGTTGGAGGAAACAAGAGAGAGCCATGGGCATGAGCAGAGGTGGGGGTACAGGAGGGAGAGACACGGGGCATGAACGGGGGTGGGTGGGAACACGAGGGTGACACAGGGCATGAGCAGGGGGTGGGGGAGAACCCGAGGGTGACACGGGGCATGAGCGGGGGTGGGGGGGAACACGAGGGTGACACGGGGCATGAGCGGGGTGGGGGGAACACCAGGGTGACACAGGGCATGAGCAGGGGTGGAGGAACAGGAGGGAGACACGGGGCATGAGCTGGGGTAGGGGGAACAGGGGAGACATGTGGCATGAGCGGGGGGTGGGGGAACAGGAGGGAGACACGGGACATGAGCGGGGGGTAGGCGGAACAGGGGAGACATGGGGCATGAGCGGGGGGTGGGTGGAACAGGGGCACACGGGGCATGAGCAGGGGGTTGGAGGGAACACGAGGGAGACACGGGGCTTGAGGGGCAACAAGAGGGAGACACGGGGCATGAGTGGGTGGTGGGGGTAACAGGAGAGAGACACGGGGCATGAGCGGGGGTGGGGGGCAACAGGAAGGAGACACGGGGCATGAGCAGGGGATGGGGGAACAAGAGGGAGACACGAGGCATGAGCGGGGGGTGGGGGGTAACAGGAGAGAGACACGGGGCATGAGCGGGGGTGGGCCGCAACAGGAGGGAGACAGGGGGCATGAGCGGGCGTGGGGGAACAGGAGGGAGACACGGGGCATGAGCGGGGGGTGAGGGGAACAGGGGAGACACAGGGCATGAGCGGGGGGTGGGGGGAACACGGGGGTGATACGGGGCATGAGCGGGGGGTGGGGGGAACAGGAGGGAGACATGGGGCATGAGCGGGGGGGTGGGGGGGAACAGGGGAGACACGGGGCATGAGCGGGTGTGGGGGGAACATGAGGGTGACACGGGGCATGAGCGGGGGGTGGGGGGAACAGGAGGGAGACACGGGGCATGAGCGGGGGATGTGAGGGAACACGAGGGTGACACGGGGCATGAGCGGGGGGCGGGGGGAACACGAGGGTGACACGGGGCATGAGCGGGGGTGGGAGGGGTTACACAAGGGTGACACGGGGCATGAGCGGGGGGAACACAAGGGTGACACGGGGCATTATGAGCAGGTGGTGGGGGAACAGGAGGGAGACACGGTGCATGAGCGGGGGGTGGGGGGGAACAGGGGAGACACAGGGCATGAGCGCAGGTTGGGGGGAAACAAGAGAGAGCCACGGGCATGAGCAGAGGTGGGGGGTACAGTAGGGAGACACAGTAATGAGTGGGGAGTGGGGGGAACAGGAGGGAGAGACACGGGGCATGAACAGGGGTGGGTGGGAACACGAGGGTGACACAGGGCATGAGCAGGGGGTGGGGGAGAACCCGAGGGTGACACGGGGCATGAGCGGGGGTGGGGGGAACACGAGGGTGACACGGGGCATGAGCGGGGGCGGGGGGAACACCAGGGTGACACGAGGCATGAGCGGGGGGTGGGGGAACAGGAGGGAGACACGGGGCATGAGTGGGGGGTAGGGGTGAACAGGGGAGACACGGGGCATGAGCCAGGGGTGGGGGGAACAGGGGAGACACGGGGCATGAGCGGGTGGGTGGTGGGGGGAAACAAAAGAGAGACACAGGCATGAGGGGGGTGGGGGAACAGTGGGAGACACGGGCATGAGCTGGGAGTTGGGGGTAAAGGAGGGAGACACAGGTAATGCGCAGGGGGCGGGGGATACAGGAGTGAGACACCGGTAATGAGCGGAGGTGTGGGGAATGGGATATCCGCTCCCCGGTCCTCCACAGGCCACCGTGTACCGATGGCGTGTCTCCTGCAAGTCTGCAGCAGCCTCGGACATTCAGGAAGTGTAATCCACATGAGCCTCACACAGCCCCATTGGAGGCCCTGTTGTCCTCTGATCTTATTGCATCGGAATTTTCGCTTGTTACGTTGTGATAATCACTTGTGAAGTCTGAAGTCACTGCAGAGCTTGCCACAGATGCCAATATACGAACAATAAATTAAGATGGCGGGCGTCTCTGAAAATAAGACACACTGCACGCTTTACTACAGCCAATGGGAGAGCACGTCAGATGTCCGCGGACATCACGCAAGTCGCTTGCCTAATCCCCGTCCTGTCTGCGGAGCGAACAGGGAAGTGTGTCCGCAAAGCGGACAAAGATATCACTAAATATTTTTCACTTACATTTTTGTCTTTTTTTAAAAAACTGCTGGATGGATTTACACCATATAAAAAAACACGCTTTTGGGACCAAGCCGCTGCTCCTGCTGCAAATTTGGTGTAAATCCGTTCAGCGGTTTGAGCTGTAGGCGTGAGCAAAGTTTTTTTTCCCATTATGTTTATGGGAAAAAAATAAGTTTTGGGACCACCCCCTATAACTTTGCCCCCCCGGACCAAACCTAACCAAATTCAGAGTGGGCCATATTCTTTTTTTGCAAAGTTTGGTGAGGATTCGTCCAGGGGGGGCAAAGTTATAAGGGGGGGTCCCAAAACTTTTTTTTTCCCAAAGACTGGATGGGGAAAAAACTTTGCTCGCGCCTACAGCCCAAACCGATGGACGGATTTTCACCAAATTTGGACAAGGAGTAGCAGCTTGGTCCCGAAAGCGTGCTTTTGCAAATTTGCTGAAAATCTGTCCAGTAGTTTTTTTGAAAATGACCAAAAAGTAGGTAAAAAAAAATAGTGATATCTGTGTTCGGTCCGCGGACACACTTCCCTGTTCGCTCTGCGGACAGTGTTCTGATTGGCCAATCGGCTTACGTCATGTCCGCGGACATGCAACGTGTTCGCTGATTGGATTGCGTAGAGCATGAAGCGCCTCACATTTTCGGTAGCGCCCGCCATCTTGGATTCACAGACGTCCGTGGACAGCGCGGTGAAACTTGGTTGAAAAATTGTATTTAGTAGAGTGTGTTGGTGTGTAAGCGTGTTTGGGGAGGGTGGGAGAGTATGAGATGGGTAAAATGTTGTATTTTTGTATGTGGTAGGTTCTCTTGTTGTGTTTGATTTGTCTGTGGACAACACAGCTGTTCTGAAATGTTCTAAATAAATTATATGGGGGTGATCTGAAGACACAATATGTGTCCGTGTTGTTCGCAAGCAAGCTGAAACTGTTCTAAAAACATGCTGGGTCTTGAAATGTCCTTAAGTAAACAAGTTGGGGGTGTACTGAGGGCGTTGTCCTTATTGTTCGCTGGTAAGTTGAAATTGTTCTAAGAACACTCGCGGTGTCCTGAAATGTTCGTAAATAAATAAAATGGGGGTGTCCTGAGAACGGTATGCCTGTCCGTTTTGTTCGTAGATAAGTTGATAGTGTACTAAGAATACTTGCGGTGTCCTGAAATGTTCGTAAATAAACAAAATGGGGGTGTCCTGAGGACGCTGTCCGTAGTGTTCGCTAGCAAGTTGAAAGTGTTCTAAGAACACTCGCGGTGTCCTGATATGTTCGTAAATAAACAAAATGGGGGTGCCCTGAGGACGCTCTCCTTATTGTTCGCTGGCAAGTTGAAAGTGTTCTAAGAACTCTCGCAGTGTCCTTGGATGTTCGTAAATAAACAAAATGGGGGTGTCCTGAGGACGCTGTCCATATTTTTCGCTGGCAAGTTGAAAGTGTTCTAAGAACACTTGCGGTGTCGTGAAATGTTCGTAAATAAACAAAATGGGGGTGTCCTGAGGACGCTGTCTGTATTGTTCGCTGGCAAGTTGAAAGTATTCTAAGAACTCTCGCTGTGTCCTGAAATGTGTGTAAATAAACAAAAAGGGGGTGTCCTGAGAACGGTATGCCTGTCCATTTTGTTTGTAGATAAGTTGATAGTGTTCTAAGAATACTTGCGGTGTCCTGAAATGTTTGTAAATAAACAAAATGGGGGTGTCCTGAGAACGGTATGCCTGTCCATTTTGTTCGTAGATAAGTTGATAGTGTTCTAAGAATACTTGCGGTGTCTTGAAATATTCGTAAATAAACAAAATGGGGGTGTCCTGAGGACGCTGTCCGTAGTGTTCGCTAGCAAGTTGAAAGTGTTCTAAGAACACTCGCGGTGTCCTGATATGTTCGTAAATAAACAAAATGGGGGTGTCCTGAGGACGCTCTCCTTATTGTTCGCTGGCAAGTTGAAAGTGTTCTAAGAACTCTCGCAGTGTCCTTGGATGTTCGTAAATAAACAAAATGGGGGTGTCCTGAGGACGCTGTCCATATTTTTCGCTGGCAAGTTGAAAGTGTTCTAAGAACACTTGCGGTGTCGTGAAATGTTCGTAAATAAACAAAATGGGGGTGTCCTGAGGACGCTGTCTGTATTGTTCGCTGGCAAGTTGAAAGTATTCTAAGAACTCTCGCTGTGTCCTGAAATGTGTGTAAATAAACAAAAAGGGGGTGTCCTGAGAACGGTATGCCTGTCCATTTTGTTTGTAGATAAGTTGATAGTGTTCTAAGAATACTTGCGGTGTCCTGAAATGTTTGTAAATAAACAAAATGGGGGTGTCCTGAGAACGGTATGCCTGTCCATTTTGTTCGTAGATAAGTTGATAGTGTTCTAAGAATACTTGCGGTGTCTTGAAATATTCGTAAATAAACAAAATGGGGGTTTCCTGAGGACGCTGTCCGTAGTGTTCGCTGGCAAGTTGAAAGTGTTCTAAGAACACCCGCGGTGTCCTGAAATGTTCGTAAATAAACAAAATGGGGGTGTCCCAAGGACGCTGTCCGTATTGATCGCTGGCAAGTTGAAAGTATTCTAAGAACTCTCACGGTGTCCTGAAATTTGTATTTATTTTATTTGTATAGCGCAAACCAGGCCCAGAGGCTACCGGGCACATATCTTAAAAGCAATGGTTACATAAGTTACATACAGTGATTATATATCAATCATTAGATATAGCATAGAAATAGGAGGCATAGGTAAGTAGTACAACGATACTTGGGTTGTCAAATAGTACATCCATAAATGGGTTGTCGTATCACGTTTTCAGAGTCTAGCTTGGGCATTGGAGGTGACTAGCCAACATTTGGCTCTGTATTTGAATTGGTTGAGGGAGGGGAGGTTTCTGATAGTCAGGGGGACAGCGTTCCACAATTTGGCTGCCAGGACTGGGAAGCTGGATCCACCAGCTGTTTGGAGCTTGTATCTAGGTATCAGTAGGCTCTGGCTCAGGGTAGATCTAAGTGAGCGAACTGGGGTCTACAGCGTGAATCGTGAGGAGAGATACGTGGGGGCCAGGTTATTTATGCATTTGTAGGTTAGGGCAAGCGATTTTAGTGAGATCCTTTGGGTGACTGACAACCAATGAAGGTTCTTCCTGGTGTCTGAAATGTGTGCCGATCTGTGGATGTTGAGGGCTGCCCTGATGGCGTTATTTTGTATGATCTGGAGCTTGTCTAGGTTGCCCTGATTAGTGCCCTGGTACAATGCATTGCAGTAGTCCAGCTTGGACATGACCTGGGTCCTAGCAAGGGTAGTACAGTTGTGAGTGGAAAGAAAAGGGCGACATTCTGTGATCAACTTGCAGGTATAGGCGGCGGCCGCAACTGCATTTGTTTGTCTGTGAAGGGAGAGGGTGGAATCGAGGTAGAATCCGAGCGTTTTGGTATCTTTGGAGACTTTTATTAGATTTCCATCGATGTTAAAGGAGCTGAACATAGGGTTCAATTTGTTTAGTCTTTGCTGTGTACCTACGATGAGGAGCTCTGTCTTGTCGTCATTGAGACAGAGCTCATGTTGGGCCATCCATGTTTGAATGACATGGTAAACGTCATTTAAGGCTTTTGAATCTACTGTGTAATCACCCGAGATGGGGATGAGTATCTGGGTGTCATCCGCATAATTCGTGTAGGTGACACCCTGATAGTCAAGCACATCAAATAAGGGTTTAGTAAATACATTGTAAAGGGTAGGGGATACACACGATCCTTGGGGGACCCTGCAAGGGACTGGTGCAGGGTCAGCGGAGGAGGTGGGCGAGAATACCCTCATCTGTCTGTTATCCAGGAAGGATTGAATCCAGTTTGTAGCCATGTCGGAGAAATGAGCTGCCGTTTTCAGGTGGTGACAGAGGATTTGGTGATTAACCAGATCAAAGGCAGCAGATAAGTCTAATAGTAGTAAGAGGGCCAGTTTACTTTTGTCTTTGAGATCATCAATTTGGATTTTGAGATCGAGGAGGGCTGTCTCCGTACCGTGCTTAGGTCTGAAGCCGGATTGTCTCTTGCCTAATAGGTTGTTTGATTCCAGATAGTTCTGTATCTGAAGATAGGCTGCTCTATCTAGGATTTTTAGCAGAAATGGGACCGTTGTGATGGGCCTGTAGTTGGTTGGAGCCTACGGGTCTAAGGTGGGTTTTTTTAGGAGAGGGATAACCCATGCATCCTTCAGGTTATTGGGGACCACTCCCGATTGAAAGGAGGCGTTCATAAAAGTGGTGATAAAAGGAGCGAGGTCATGAGCCAAGTCCTTAATGATCGGGGCAGGACAAGCGTCCCCTTGGCAGTTTGAAGGTTTTAAGTTACAGATGATTTTTTCAACCTCCAGAACGGTGAGCGGTGTGAAGCTGAACGGCACCGGGGAGTCGAGGTAGTTATTTTAGGTGGCCTGGTATTGCTAAATATAGGGGTGTGGAGGGTTTGTTCGTAAATGTTCGTAAATAAACAAAATGCGGGTGTCCTGAGGATGCTGTCCGTCGTGTTTGCTGGCAAGTTGAAAGTGTTCTAAGAACACTAGCGGGGTCCTGATATGTTCGTAAATAAACAAAATGGGGGTGTCCTGAGCACGCTGTCCGTATTTTGTGCTGGCAAGTTGAAAGTATTCTAAGAACTCTCGCGGTGTCCTGAAATGTTCATAAAATAAACAAAATGGGGGTGTCCTGAGGATGCTGTCCGTAGTGTTCGCTGGCAAGTTGAAAGTGTTCTAAGAACCCTCGCGGTTTCCTGATATGTTCGTAAATAAACAAAATGGGGGTGTCCTGAGGACGCTGTCCGTATTTTTCACTGGCAAGTTGAAAGTGTTCTAAGAACACTCGCGGTGTCCTGAAATGTTCGTAAATAAACAAAATGGGTGTGTCTTGAACACTCTGTCCGTAGTGTTCGCTGACAAGTTGAAAGTGTTCTAAGAACACTTGCGGTGTCCTGATATGTCCATAAATAAACAAAATGGGGGTGTCCTGAGGAAGCTGTTTGTATTTTTCGATGGCAAGTTGAAAGTGTTCTAAGAACACACGCGATGTCCAGAAATGTTCGTAAATAAACAAAATGGGGGTGTCCTGAACACGCTGTATGTATTGTTCGCTGGCAAGGTGAAAGTATTCTAAGAACTCGCGCGGTGTCCTGAAATGTTCGTAAATAAACAAATTGGGGGTGTCCTGAGCACCCTGTCCGTATTTTTCGCTGGCAAGTTGAAAGTGTTCTAAGAACACTCGCGGTGTCCTGAAATGTTCGTAAATAAACAAAATGGGGGTGTCCTGAGGACGCTGTCTGTATTGTTCGCTGGCAAGTTGAAAGTATTCC
Organism: Ambystoma mexicanum; assembly: GCF_040938575.1. Taxonomy (NCBI): domain Eukaryota; kingdom Metazoa; phylum Chordata; class Amphibia; order Caudata; family Ambystomatidae; genus Ambystoma; species Ambystoma mexicanum. The sequence goes on along the minus strand of NC_090927.1, from coordinate 425,380,836 downwards.
AAGAACTCTCGCGGTGTCCTGAAATGTTCGTAAATAAACAAATTAGGGATGTCCTGAGGACGCTGTCCGTAGTGTTCACTGGCAAGCTGAAAGTGTTCCAAGAACACTTGCGGTGTCCTGGTATGTTCGTAAATAAACAAAATGGGAGTGTCCTGAGGACGCTGTCCATATTTTTCGCTGGCAAGTTGAAAGTGTTCTAAGAACACTCGCGGTGTCGTGAAATGTTCGTAAATAAACAAAATGGGGGTGTCCTGAGGACACTGTCTGTATTGTTCGCTGGCAAGTTGAAAGTATTCTAAGAACTCTCGCGGTGTCCTGAAATGTTTGTAAATAAACAAAATGGGGGTGTCCTGAGAACGGTATGCCTGTCCGTTTTGTTCGTAGATAAGTTGATAGTGTTCTAAGAATACTCACGGTGTCCTGAAATATTCGTAAATAAACAAAATGGGGGTGTCCTGAGGACGCTGTCCGTAGTGTTCGCTGGCAAGTTGAAAGTGTTCTAAGAACACCCGCGGTGTCCTGAAATGTTCGTAAATAAACAAAATGGGAGTGTCCCAAGGACGCTGTCCGTATTGATCGCTGGCAAGTTGAAAGTATTCTAAGAACTCTCACGGTGTCCTGAAATTTGTATTTATTTTATTTGTATAGCGCAAACCAGGCCCAGAGGCTACCGGGCGCATATCTTAAAAGCAATGGTTACATAAGTTACATACAGTGATTATATATCAATCATTAGATATAGCATAGAAATAGGAGGCATAGGTAAGTAGTACAACGATACATGGGTTGTCAAATAGTACATCCATAAATGGGTTGTTGCATCACGTTTTCAGAGTGTAGCTTGGGCATTGGAGGTGACTAGCCAACATTTGGCTCTGTGTTTGAAAAGGTTGAGGGAGGGGAGGTTTCTGATAGTCAGGGGGACAGCGTTCCACAATTTGGCTGCCAGGACTGGGAAGCTGGATCCACCAGCTGTTTGGAGCTTGTATCTAGGTATCAGTAGGCTCTGGTTCAGGGTAGATCTAAGTGAGCGAACTGGGGTGTACAGCGTGAATCGTGAGGAGAGATAGTGGGGGCCAGGTTATTCATGCATTTGTAGGTTAAGGCAAGCGATTTTAGTGAGATCCTTTGGGTGACTGACAACCAATGAAGGTTCTTCCTGGTGTCCGAAATGTGTGCCGATCTGTGGATGTTGAGGGCTGCCCTGATGGCGTTATTTTGTATGATCTGGAGCTTGTCTAGGTTGCCCTGATTAGTGCCCTGGCACAATGCATTGCAGTAGTCCAGCTTGGACATGACCAGGGTCCTAGCAAGGGTAGTACAGTTGTGAGTGGAAAGAAAAGGGCGACATGCTGTGATCAGCTTGCAGGTATAGGCGGCGGCCGCAACTACATTTGTTTGTCTGTGAAGGGAGAGGGTTGAATCGAGGTAGAATCTGAGCGTTTTGGTATCTTTGGAGACTTTTATTAGATTTCCATCGATGTTAAAGGAGCTGAACATAGGGTTCAATTTGTTTAGTCTTTGCTGTGTACCTAGGATGAGGAGCTCTGTCTTGTCGTCATTGAGACAGAGCTCATGTTGGGCCATCCATGTTTGAATGACATAGTAAACGTCATATAAGGCTTTCAAATCTACTGTGTAATCACCCGAGATGGGGATGAGTATCTGGGTGTCATCCGCATAATTCGTGTGGGTGACACCCAGTTAGTCAAGCACATCAAATAAGCGTTTATTAAATACATTGTAAAGGGTAGGGGATACACACGATCCTTGGGGGACCCCGCAAGAGACTTGTGCAGGGTCAGCGGAGGAGGTGGGCGAGAATACCCTCATCTGTCTGTTATCCAGGAAGGATTGAATCCAGTTTGTGGCCATGTCGGAGAAATGAGCTGCCAGTTTCAGGTGGTGACAGAAGATTTGGTGATTAACCAGATCAAAGGCAGCAGATAAGTCTAATAGTAGTAACAGGGCCAGTTTACTTTTGTTTTTGAGATCATCAATTTGGGTTTTGAGATCGAGAAGGGCTGTCTCCGCACCGTGCTTAGGTCTGAAGCCGGATTGTCTCGTGCCTAATAGGTTGTTTGATTCCAGATACTTCTGTATGTGAAGATAGACTGCTCTATCTAGGATTTTTAGCAGAAATGAGACCGTTGTGATGGGCCTGTAGTTGGTTGGCGCCTCCGGGTCTAAGGTGTTTTTTTTTTAGGAGAGGGATAACCCATGCATCCTTCTGGTTATTGGGGACCACTCCCGATTGAAAGGAGGCGTTGATAAAAGTGGTGATTAAAGGAGCAAGGTCATGAGCCAAGTCCTTAATGATCGGGGCAGGACAAGCGTCCCCTTGGCAGTTCGAAGGTTTTACGTTACAGATGATTTTTTCAACCTCCAGAACGGTGAGCGGTGTGAAGCTGAACGGCACCGGGGAGTCGAGGTAGTTATTTTAGGTGGCCTGGTATTGCTAAATATAGGGGTGTGGAGGGTTTGTTCGTAAATGTTCGGAAATAAACATAATGGGGGTGTCGTTAGGATGCTGTCCGTCGTGTTCGCTGGCAAGTTGAAATTGTTCTAAGAACACTTGCGGTGTCCGGATATGTTCGTAAATAAACAAAATGGGGGTGTCCTGAGGACGCTGGCAAGTTGAAAGTATTCTAAGAACTCTCTCGGTGTCCTGAAATGTTCGTAAATAAACAAAATGGGTTGTCCTAAGGATGCTGTCCGTAGTGTTCGCTGGCAAGTTAAAAGTGTTCTAAGAACACTCGCGGTGTCCTGATATGTTCGTAAATAAACAACATTGGGGTGTCCTGAGGACTCTGTCCGTATTTTTCACTGGCAAGTTGAAAGTGTTCTAAGAACACTCGCGGTGTCCTGAAATGTTCGTAAATAAACAAAATGGGTGTGTCCTGAACACTCTGTCCGTAGTGTTCGCTGGCAAGTTGAAAGTGTTCTAAGAACACTTGCGGTGTCCTGATATGTCCGTAAATAAACAAAATGGGGGTGTCCTGAACACGCTGTCCGTATTGTTCGCTGGCAAGGTGAAAGTATTCTAAGAACTCGCGCGGTGTCCTGAAATGTTTGTAAATAAACAAAATGGGGATGTCCTGAGGACGCTCTCCGTAATGTTCGCTGGCAAGCTGAAAGTGTTCTAAGAACACTTGCGGTGTCCTGATATGTTCGTAAATAAACAAATTGGGGCTGTCCTGGGGACCCTGTCTATATTTTTCGCTGGCAAGTTGAAAGTGTTCTAAGAACACTCGCGGTGTCCTGAAATGTTCTTAAATAATCAAAATGGGGGTGTCCTGAAGACGCTGTCTGTATTGTTCGCTGGCAAGTTGAAAGTATTCTAAGAACTCTCGCGGTGTCCTGAAATGTTTGTAAATAAACAAAATGGGGGTGTCCTGAGAACGGTATGCCTGTCCGTTTTGTTCGTAGATAAGTTGATAGTGTTCTAAGAATACTCGCGGTGAACTGAAATGTTTGTAAATAAACAAAATGGGGGTGTCCTGAGTGTGCTGTCTGTATTGTTCGCTGGCAAGTTGAAAGTATTCCAAGAACTCTCGCGGTGTCCTGAAATGTTCGTAAATAAACAAAATGGGGTTGTCCTGAAGACGCTGTCCATATTTTTCGCTGGCAAGTTGAAAGTGTTCTAAGAACACTCGCGGTGTCCTGAAATGTTCGTAAATAAACAAAATGTGGGTGTCATGAGGACGCTGTCTGTATTGTTCGCTGGCAAGGTGAAAGTATTCTAAGAACTCTCGCAGTGTCCTGAAATGTATGTAAATAAACAAAATGGGGATGTCCTGAGGACGCTCGCCGTAATGTTCGCTGGCAATCTGAAAGTGTTCTAAGAACACTTGCGGTGTCCTGATATGTTCGTAAATAAACAAAATGGGGGTGTCCTGAGGACGCTGTCCGTATTTTGCGCTGGCAAGTTGAAAGTATTCTAAGAACTCTCGCGGTGTCCTGAAATGTTTGTAAATAAACAAAATGGGGGTGTCCTGAGAACGGGATGCCTGTCCGTTTTGTTCATAGATAAGTTGATAGTGTTCTAAGAACTCTCGCGGTGCCCTGAAATGTTCGTAAATAAACAAAATGGGGGTGTCCTGAGGACGCTGTCCGTATTGTTCGCTGGCAAGGTGAAAGTATTCTAAGAACTCTCGCAGTGTCCTGAAATGTATGTAAATAAACAAAATGGGGATGTCCTGAGGACGCTCGCCGTAATGTTCGCTGGCAATCTGAAAGTGTTCTAAGAACACTTGCGGTGTCCTGATATGTTCGTAAATAAACAAAATGGGGGTGTCCTGAGGACGCTGTCCGTATTTTGCGCTGGCAAGTTGAAAGTATTCTAAGAACTCTCGCGGTGTCCTGAAATGTTTGTAAATAAACAAAATGGGGGTGTCCTGAGAACGGTATGCCTGTCCGTTTTGTTCGTAGATAAGTTGATAGTGTTCTAAGAATACTTGCGGTGTCCTGAAATGTTCGTAAATAAACAAAATGGGGGTGTCCTGAGGACGCTGTCCGTAGTGTTTGCTGGCAAGCTGAAAGTGTTCTAAGAACACCCGAGGTGTCCTGAAATGTTCGTAATTAAACAAAATGGGGGTGTCCCAAGGACGCTGTCCGTATTGATCGCTGGCAAGTTGAAAGTATTCTAAGAACTCTCACGGTGTCCTGAAATTTGTATTTATTTTATTTGTATAGCCCAAACCAGGCCCGGAGGGTACCGGGCGCATATGTTAAAAGCAATTTTTACATAAGTTACATACAGTGATTATATATCAATCTTTAGATATAGCATAGAAATAGGAGGCATAGGTAAGTAGTACAACGATACATGGGTTGTCAAATAGTACATCCATAAATGGGTTGTCGCATCACGTTTTCAGAGTGTAGCTTGGGCATTGGAGGTGACTAGCCAACATTTGGCTCTGTGTTTGAATAGGTTGAGGGAGGGGAGCTTTCTGATAGTCAGGGGGACAGCGTTCCACAATTTGGCTGCCAGGACTGGGAAGCTGGATCCACCAGCTGTTTGGAGCTTGTATCTAGGTATCAGTAGGCTCTGGTTCAGGGTAGATCTAAGTGAGCGAACTGGGGTGTACAGCGTGAATCGTGAGGAGAGATAAGTGGGGGCCAGGTTATTCATGCATTTGTAGGTTAGGGCAAGCGATTTTAGTGAGATCCTTTGGGTGACTGACAACCAATGAAGGTTCTTCCTGGTATCCGAAATGTGTGCCGATCTGGGGATGTTGAGGGCTGCCCTGATGGCGTTATTTTGTATGATCTGAAGCTTGTCTAGGTTGCCCTGATTAGTGCCCTGGTATAATGCATTGCAGTAGTCCAGCTTGGACATGACCAGGGTCCTAGCAAGGGTAGTACAGTTGTGAGTGGAAAGAAAAGGGCGACATGCTGTGATCAGCTTGCAGGTATAGGCGGCGGCCGAAACTGCATTTGTTTGTCTGTGAAGGGAGAGGGTGGAATCGAGGTAGAATCTGAGCGTTTTGGTATCTTTGGAGACTTTTATTAGATTTCCATCGATGTTAAAGGAGCTGAACATAGGGTTCAATTTGTTTAGTCTTTGCTGTGTACCTACGATGAGGAGCTCTGTCTTGTCATCATTGAGACAGAGCTCATGTTGGGCCATCCATGTTTGAATGACATGGTAAACGTCATTTAAGGCTTTTGAATCTACTGTGTAATCACCCGAGATGGGGATGAGTATCTGGGTGTCATCCGCATAATTCGTGTAGGTGACACCCAGATAGTCAAGCACATCAAATAAGGGTTTAGTGAATACATTGTAAAGGGTAGGGGATACACACGATCCTTGGGGGACCCCGCAAGGGACTGGTGCAGGGTCAGCGGAGGAGGTGGGCGAGAATACCCTCATCTGTCTGTTATCCAGGAAGGATTGAATCCAGTTTGTTGCCATGTCTGAGAAATGAGCTGCCGTTTTCAGGTGGTGACAGAGGATTTGGTGATTAACCAGATCAAAGGCAGCAGATAAGTCTAAAAGTAGTAATAGGGCTAGTTTACCTTTGTCTTTGAGATCATCAATTTGGGTTTTGAGATCGAGGAGGGCTGTCTCCGTACCATGCTTAGGTCTGAAGCTGGATTGTCTCGTGCCTAATAGGTTGTTTGATTCCAGATAGTTCCATATCTGAAGATAGGCTGCTCCATCTAGGATTTTTAGCAGAAATGGGACCGTTGTGATGGGCCAGTAGTTGGTTGGAGCTTCCGGGTCTAAGGTGGGTTTTTTTAGGAGAGGGATAACCCATGCATCCTTCTGGTTATTGGGGACCACTCCCGATTGAAAGGAGGCATTGATAAAAGTGGTGATAAAAGGAGCAAGGTCATGAGTCAAGTCCTTAATGATCGGGGCAGGACAAGCGTTCCCTTGGCAGTTCGAAGGTTTTAAGTTACAGATTATTTTTTCAACCTCCAGAACGGTGAGCGGTGTGAAGCTGAACGGCACCGGGGAGTCGAGGTAGTTATTTAAGTGGCCTGGTATTGCTAAATATAGGGGTGTGGAGGGTTCGTTCGTAAATGTTCGGAAATAAACATAATGGGGGTGTCGTGAGGATGCTGTCCGTCGTGTTCGCTGGCAAGTTGAAAGTGTTCTAAGAACACTTGCGGTGTCCTGATATGTTTGTAAATAAACAAAATGGGGGTGTCCTGAGGACGCTGGCAAGTTGAAAGTATTCTAAGAACTCTCTCGGTGTCCTGAAATGTTCGTAAATAAACAAAATGGGTTGTCCTGAGGATGCTGTCCGTAGTGTTCGCTGGCAAGTTAAAAGTGTTCTAAGAACACTCGCGGTGTCCTGATATGTTCGTAAATAAACAACATTGGGGTGTCCTGAGGACTCTGTCCGTATTTTTCACTGGCAAGTTGAAAGTGTTCTAAGAACACTCGCGGTGTCCAGAAATGTTCGTAAATAAACAAAATGGGGGTGTCCTGAACACGCTGTGTGTATTGTTCGCTGGCAAGGTGAAAGTATTCTAAGAACTCGCGCGGTGTCCTGAAATGTTCGTAAATAAACAAAATGGGGATGTCCTGAGGACGCTCTCCGTAATGTTCGCTGGCAAGCTGAAAGTGTTGTAAGAACACTTGCGGTGTCCTGATATGTTCGTAAATAAACAAATTGGGGGTGTCCTGAGGACCCTGTCCGTATTTTTCGCTGGCAAGTTGAAAGTGTTCTAAGAACACTCGCAGTGTCCTGAAATGTTCGTAAATAAACAAAATGGGGGTGTCCTGAGGACGCTGTCTGTATTGTTTACTGGCAAGTTTAAAGTATTCTAAGAACTCTCGCGGTGTCCTGAAATGTTTGTAAATAAACAAAATGGGGGTGTCCTGAGAACGGGATGCCTGTCCGTTTTGTTCATAGATAAGTTGATAGTGTTCTAAGAACTCTCGCGGTGCCCTGAAATGTTCGTAAATAAACAAAATGGGGGTGTCCTGAGGACGCTGTCCGTATTGTTCGCTGGCAAGGTGAAAGTATTCTAAGAACTCTCGCAGTGTCCTGAAATGTATGTAAATAAACAAAATGGGGATGTCCTGAGGACGCTCGCCGTAATGTTCGCTGGCAATCTGAAAGTGTTCTAAGAACACTTGCGGTGTCCTGATATGTTCGTAAATAAACAAAATGGGGGTGTCCTGAGGACGCTGTCCGTATTTTGCGCTGGCAAGTTGAAAGTGTTCTAAGAACACTCGCGGTGTCCTGAAATGTTTGTAAATAAACAAAATGGGAGTGTCCTGAGGACGCTGTCTGTAGTGTTCGCTGGCAAGTTGAAAGTGTTCTAAGAACACTTGCGGTGTCCTGATATGTTCGCAAATAAACAAAATGGGGGTGTCCTGAGGACGCTGTCTGTATTTTTCGCTGGCAAGTTGAAAGTGTTCTAAGAACACTCGCGGTGTCCTGAAATGTTCGTAAATAAACAAAATGGGGGTGTCCTGAACACGCTGTCTGTATTTTTCGCTGGCAAGTTTAAAGTATTCTAAGAACTCTTGCGGTGTCCTGAAATGTTTGTAAATAAACAAAATGGGGGTGTCCTGAGAACGGGATGCCTGTCTGTTTTGTTCATAGATAAGTTGATAGTGTTCTAAGAACTCTCGCGGTGTCCTGAAATGTTCGTAAATAAACAAAATGGGGGTGTCCTGAGGACACTGAACGTAGTGTTCGCCGGCAAGTTGAAAGCGTTCTAAGAACACTTGCAGTGTCCTGATATGTTCGTAGATAAACAAAATGGGGGTGTCCTGAGGACGCTGTCTGTATTTTTCAATGGCAAGTTGAAAGTGTTCTAAGAACACACGCAGTGTCCAGAAATGTTCGTAAATAAACAAAATGGGGGTGTCCTGAGCACGCTGTCCGTATTGTTCGCTGGCAAGGTGAAAGTATTCTAAGAACTCTCGCAGTGTCCTGAAATGTATGTAAATAAACAAAATGGGGGTGTCCTGAGAACGGGATGCCTGTCCGTTTTATTCATAGATAAGTTGATAGTGTTCTAAGAACTCTCGCAGGTGTCCTGAAATGTTCGTAAATAAACAAAATGGGGGTGTCCTGAGGACGCTGTCCGTAGTGTTCGCTGGCAAGTTGAAAGCATTCTAAGAACACTCGCGGTGTCCTGATATGTTCGTAAGTAAACAAAATGGGGGTGTCCTGAGGACGCTGTCTGTATTTTTCACCGGCAAGTTGAAAGTGTTCTGAGAACATACGGGGTGTCCAGAAATGTTCGTAAATAAACAAAATGGGGGTGTCCTGAACACGCTGTCCGTATTGTTCGCTGGCAAGGTGAAAGTATTCTAAGAACTCTCGCAGTGTCCTGAAATGTATGTAAATAAACAAAATGGGGATGTCCTGAGGACGCTCGCCGTAATGTTCGCTGGCAAGTTGAAAGTATTCTAAGAACTCTCGCGGTGTCCTGAAATCTTTGTAAATAAACAAAATGGGGGTGTCCTGAGAACAGTATGCCTGTCCGTTTTGTTCATAGATAAGTTGAAAGTGTTCTAAGAACTCTCGCGGTGTCCTGAAATGTTCGTAAATAAACAAAATGGGGGTGTCCTGGGGACACTGTCCGTAGTGTTCGCTGGCAAGTTGAAAGCGTTCTAAGAACACTCGCGGTGTCCTGATATGTTCGTAAATAAACAAAATGGGGGTATCCTGAGGACGCTGTCTGTATTTTGCGCTGGCAAGTTGAAAGTATTCTAAGAACTCTCGCGGTGTCCTGAAATGTTTGTAAATAAACAAAATGGGGGTGTCCTGAGAACGGGATGCCTGTCCGTTTTGTTCATAGATAAGTTGATAGTGTTCTAAGAACTCTCGCGGTGCCCTGAAATGTTCATAAATAAACAAAATGGGGGTGTCCTGAGGACGCTGTCCGTATTGTTCGCTGGCAAGGTGAAAGTATTCTAAGAACTCTCGCAGTGTCCTGAAATGTATGTAAATAAACAAAATGGGGATGTCCTGAGGACGCTCGCCGTAATGTTCGCTGGCAATCTGAAAGTGTTCTAAGAACACTTGCGGTGTCCTGATATGTTCGTAAATAAACAAAATGGGGGTGTCCTGAGGACGCTGTCCATATTTTGCGCTGGCAAGTTGAAAGTATTCTAAGAACTCTCGCGGTGTCCTGAAATGTTTGTAAATAAACAAAATGGGGGTGTCCTGAGAACGGTATGCCTGTCCGTTTTGTTCCTAGATAAGTTGATAGTGTTCTAAGAATACTTGCGGTGTCATGAAATGTTCGTAAATAAACAAAATGGGGGTGTCCCAAGGACGCTGTCCGTATTGATCGCTGGCAAGTTGAAAGTATTCTAAGAACTCTCACGGTGTCCTGAAATTTGTATTTATTTTATTTGTATAGCCCAAACCAGACCCGGAGGGTACCGGGCGCATATGTTAAAAGCAATTGTTACATAAGTTACATACAGTGATTATATATCAATCTTTAGATATAGCATAGAAATAGGAGGCATAGGTAAGTAGTACAACGATACATGGGTTGTCAAATAGTACATCCATAAATGGGTTGTCGCATCACGTTTTCAGAGTGTAGCTTGGGCATTGGAGGTGACTAGCCAACATTTGGCTCTGTGTTTGAATAGGTTGAGGGAGGGGAGGTTTCTGATAGTCAGGGGGACAGCGTTCCACAATTTGGCTGCCAGGACTGGGAAGCTGGATCCACCAGCTGTTTGGAGCTTGTATCTAGGTATCAGGGTAGATCTAAGTGAGCGAACTGGGGTGTACAGCGTGAATCGTGAGGAGAGATAAGTGGGGGCCAGGTTATTCATGCATTTGTAGGTTAGGGCAAGCGATTTTAGTGAGATCCTTTGGGTGACTGACAACCAATGAAGGTTCTTCCTGGTATCCGAAATGTGTGCCGATCTGGGGATGTTGAGGGCTGCCCTGATGGCGTTATTTTGTATGATCTGAAGCTTGTCTAGGTTGCCCTGATTAGTGCCCTGGTATAATGCATTGCAGTAGTCCAGCTTGGACATGACCAGGGTCCTAGCAAGGGTAGTACAGTTGTGAGTGGAAAGAAAAGGGCGACATGCTGTGATCAGCTTGCAGGTATAGGCGGTGGCCGAAACTGCATTTGTTTGTCTGTGAAGGGAGAGGGTGGAATCGAGGTAGAATCTGAGCGTTTTGGTATCTTTGGAGACTTTTATTAGATTTCCATCGATGTTAAAGGAGCTGAACATAGGGTTCAATTTGTTTAGTCTTTGCTGTGTACCTACGATGAGGAGCTCTGTCTTGTCATCATTGAGACAGAGCTCATGTTGGGCCATCCATGTTTGAATGACATGGTAAACATCATTTAAGGCTTTCGAATCTACTGTGTAATCACCCGAGATGGGGATGAGTATCTGGGTGTCATCTGCATAATTCGTGTAGGTGACACCCAGATAGTCAAGCACATCAAATAAGGGTTTAGTGAATACATTGTAAAGGGTAGGGGATACACACGATCCTTGGGGGACCCCGCAAGGGACTGGTGCAGGGTCAGCAGAGGAGGTGGGCGAGAATACCCTCATCTGTCTGTTATCCAGGAAGGATTGAATCCAGTTTGTGGCCATGTCTGAGAAATGAGCTGCTGTTTTCAGGTGGTGACAGAGGATTTGGTGATTAACCAGATCAAAGGCAGCAGATAAGTCTAAAAGTAGTAACAGGGCTAGTTTACCTTTGTCTTTGAGATCATCAATTTGGGTTTTGAGATCGAGGAGGGCTGTCTCCGTACCATGCTTAGGTCTGAAGCTGGATTGTCTCGTGCCTAATAGGTTGCTTGATTCCAGATAGTTCCATATCTGAAGATAGGCTGCTCCATCTAGGATTTTTAGCAGAAATGGGACCGTTGTGATGGGCCTGTAGTTGGTTGGAGCTTCCGGGTCTAAGGTGGGTTTTTTTAGGAGAGGGATAACCCATGCATCCTTCTGGTTATTGGGGACCACTCCCGATTGAAAGGAGGCGTTGATAAAAGTGGTGATAAAAGGAGCAAGGTCATGAGTCAAGTCCTTAATGATCGGGGCAGGACAAGCGTTCCCTTGGCAGTTCGAAGGTTTTAAGTTACAGATTATTTTTTCAACCTCCAGAACGGTGAGCGGTGTGAAGCTGAATGGCACCGGGGAGTCGAGGTAGTTATTTTAGGTGGCCTGGTATTGCTAAATATAGGGGTGTGGAGTGTTTTTTCGTAAATGTTCGTAAATAAACAAAATGGGGGTGTCCTGAGGATGCTGTCCGTCGTGTTCGCTGGCAAGTTGAAAGTGTTCTAAGAACACTTGCAGTGTCCTGATATGTTCGTAAATAAACAAAATGGGGGTGTCCTGAGGACGCTGTCCATATTTTTCGCTGGCAAGTTGAAAGTATTCTAAGAACTCTCACGGTGTCCTGAAATGTTTGTAAATAAACAAAATGGGGGTGTCCTGAGGAACCTGTCTGTAGTGTTCGCTGGCAAGTTGAAAGTGTTCTAAGAACACTTGAGGTGTCCTGATATGTTCGTAAATAAACAAAATGGGGGTGTCCTGAGGACGCTGTCCATATTTTTCGCTGGCAAGTTGAAAGTGTTCTAAGAACACTCGCGGTGTCCTGAAATGTTCGTAAATAAACAAAATGGGTGTGTCCTGAACACTCTGTAGATAGTGTTCGCTGGCAAGTTGAAAGTGTTCTAAGTACACTTGCGGTATCCGGATATGTCCGTAAATAAACAAAATGGGGGTGTCCTGAGGAAGCTGTCCGTATTTTTCGATGGCAAGTTGAAAGTGTTCTAAGAACACACGCAGTGTCCAGAAATGTTCGTAAATAAACAAAATGGGGGTGTCCTGAACACGCTGTCTGTATTGTTCGCTGGCAAGGTGAAAGTATTCTAAGAACTTGCGCGATGTCCTGAAATGTTCGTAAATAAACAAAATGGGGATGTCCTGAGGACGCTCTCCGTAATGTTCGCTGGCAAGGTGAAAGTGTTGTAAGAACACTTGCGGTGTCCTGATATGTTCGTAAATAAACAAATTGGGGGTGTCCTGAGGACCCTGTCCGTATTTTTCGCTGGCAAGTTGAAAGTGTTCTAAGAACACTCGCAGTGTCCTGAAATGTTCGTAAATAAACAAAATGGGGGTGTCCTGAGGACGCTGTCTGTATTGTTTACTGGCAAGTTTAAAGTATTCTAAGAACTCTCGCGGTGTCCTGAAATGTTTGTAAATAAACGAAATGGGGGTGTCCTGAGAACGGGATGCCTGTCCATTTTGTTCATAGATAAGTTGATAGTGTTCTAAGAACTCTCGCGGTGCCCTGAAATGTTCGTAAATAAACAAAATGGGGGTGTCCTGAGGACGCTGTCCGTATTGTTCGCTGGCAAGGTGAAAGTATTCTAAGAACTCTCGCAGTGTCCTGAAATGTATGTAAATAAACAAAATGGGGATGTCTTGAGGACGCTCGCCGTAATGTTCGCTGGCAATCTGAAAGTGTTCTAAGAACACTTGCGGTGTCCTGATATGTTCGTAAATAAACAAAATGGGGGTGTCCTGAGGACGCTGTCCGTATTCTCCGCTGGCAAGTTGAAAGTATTCTAAGAACTCTCGCGGTGTCCTGAAATGTTTGTAAATAAACAAAATGGGAGTGTCCTGAGGACGCTGTCTGTAGTGTTCGCTGGCAAGTTGAAAGTGTTCTAAGAACACTTGCGGTGTCCTGATATGTTCGTAAATAAACAAAATGGGGGTGTCCTGAGGACGCTGTCCGTATTTTTCGCTGGCAAGTTGAAAGTGTTCTAAGAACACTCGCGGTGTCCTGAAATGTTCGTAAATAAACAAAATGGGTGTGTCCTTAACACTCTGTCCGTAGTGTTCGCTGGCAAGTTGAAAGTGTTCTAAGAACACTTGCGGTATCCTGATATGTTCGTAAATAAACAAAATGGGGGTGTCTTGAGGAAACTGTCCGTATTTTTCGATGGCAAGTTGAAAGTGTTCTAAGAACACACGCGGTGTCCAGAAATGTTTGTAAATAAACAAAATGGGGGTGTCCTGAACACGCTGTCTGTATTTTTCGCTGGCAAGTTTAAAGTATTCTAAGAACTCTTGCGGTGTCCTGAAATGTTTGTAAATAAACAAAATGGGGGTGTCCTGAGAACGGGATGCCTGTCTGTTTTGTTCATAGATAAGTTGATAGTGTTCTAAGAACTCTCGCGGTGTCCTGAAATGTTCGTAAATAAACAAAATGGGGGTGTCCTGAGGACACTGAACGTAGTGTTCGCCGGCAAGTTGAAAGCATTCTAAGAACACTTGCAGTGTCCTGATATGTTCGTAGATAAACAAAATGGGGGTGTCCTGAGGACGCTGTCTGTATTTTTCACTGGCAAGTTGAAAGTGTTCTAAGAACACACGCAGTGTCCAGAAATGTTCGTAAATAAACAAAATTGGGGTGTCCTGAGCACGCTGTCCGTATTGTTCGCTGGCAAGATGAAAGTATTCTAAGAACTCTCGCAGTGTCCTGAAATGTATGTAAATAAACAAAATGGGGGTGTCCTGAGAACGGGATGCCTGTCCGTTTTGTTCATAGATAAGTTGATAGTGTTCTAGGAACTCTCGCAGGTGTCCTGAAATGTTCGTAAATAAACAAAATGGGGGTGTCCTGAGGACGCTGTCCGTAGTGTTCGCTGGCAAGTTGAAAGCATTCTAAGAACACTCGCGGTGTCCTGATATGTTCGTAAGTAAACAAAATGGGGGTGTCCTGAGGACGCTGTCTGTATTTTTCACTGGCAAGTTGAAAGTGTTCTGAGAACATACGGGGTGTCCAGAAATGTTCGTAAATAAACAAAATGGGGGTGTCCTGAACACGCTGTCCGTATTGTTCGCTGGCAAGGTGAAAGTATTCTAAGAACTCTCGCAGTGTACTGAAATGTATGTAAATAAACAAAATGGGGATGTCCTGAGGACGCTCGCCGTAATGTTCGCTGGCAAGTTGAAAGTATTCTAAGAACTCTCGCGGTGTCCTGAAATGTTTGTAAATAAACAAAATGGGGGTGTCCTGAGAACAGTATGCCTGTCCGTTTTGTTCATAGATAAGTTGATAGTGTTCTAAGAACTCTTGCGGTGTCCTGAAATGTTCGTAAATAAACAAAATGGGGGTGTCCTGGGGACACTGTCCGTAGTGTTCGCTGGCAAGTTGAAAGCGTTTTAAGAACACTTGCCGTGTCCTGAAATGTTCGTAAATAAACAAAATGGGTTTATCCTGAGGACGCTGTCTGGGTGTTCATTGGAAAGTTGAAAGTGTTCTAAGAATACTCGCGGTGTCCTGATATGTTCGTAAATAAACATGGGGGTGTCCTGAGGATGCTGTCCGTAGTGTTCGCTGGCAAGTTGAAAGTGTTCTAAGAACACTTGCAGTGTCCTGATATGTTCGTAAATAAACAAAATGGGGGTGTCCTGAGGACGCTGTCCGTATTTTTCGCTGGCAAGTTGAAAGTGTTCTAAGACCACTCGCGGTGTCCTGAAATGTTCGTAAATAAACAAAATGGGGGCGTCCTGAACACGCTGTCCGTATTGTTCGCTGGCAAGGTGAAAGTATTCTAAGAACACTCGCGGTGTCCTGAAATGTTTGTAAATAAACAAAATGGGGGTGTCCTGAGGACACTGTCTGTATTGTTCGCTAGCAAGTTTAAAGTATGCTAAGAACTCTCGTGGTGTCCTGAAATGTTTGTAAATAAACAAAATGGGGGTGCCTGAGAACGGTATACCTGTCCGTTTTGTTCATAGATAAGTTGATAGTGTTCTAAGAACTCTCGCGGTGTCCTGAAATGTTCGTAAATAAACAAAATGGGGGTGTCCTGAGGACGCTGTCCGTAGTGTTCGCTGGCAAGTTGAAAGTGTTCTAAGAACACTCGTGGTGTCCTGAAATGTTCGTAAATAAACAAAATGGGGGTGTCCTGAACACGCTGTACGTATTTATTCGCTGGAAAGGTGAAAGTATTCTAAGAACTCTCGCGGTGTCCTGAAATGTTTGTAAATAAACAAAGTGGGGGTGTCCTGAGAACGGTATGCCTGTCCGTTTTGTTCACAGATAAGTTTATAGTCTTCTAAGAACTCTCGCGGTGTTCTGATATGTACGTAAATAAACAAAATGGGGGTGTCTTGAGGACGCTGTCTCTATTTTTCACGGGCAAGTTGAAAGTGTTCTAAGAACACTTGCGGTGTCCTGAAATGTTCATAAATAAACAAAATGGGTGTGTCCTGAGGACGCTGTCCGTATTGTTCGCTGGAAAGTTGAAAGTGTTCTAAGAATACTCGCGGTGTCCTGGGATGTTCGTAAATAAACAAAATGGGGATGTCCTGAAGACACTGTCCGTATTGTTCGCTGGCAAGTTGAAAGTGTTCTAACAACACTCGCGGTGTTCAGAAATGTTCGTAAATAAACAAAATGGGGGTTTCCTGAGGACGCTGTCTGTATTTTTCGCGGGCAAGTTGAAAGTGTTCTAAGAACACTTGCGGTGTCCTGAAATGTTCATAAATAAACAAAATGGGTGTGTCCTGAGGACGCTGTCCGTAGTGTTCGTTGGAAATTTGAAAGTGTTCCAAGAATACTCGCGGTGTCCTGATATGTTCGTAAATAAACAAAATGGGGGTGTCCTGAGGAAGCTGTCTGTATTTTTCGCTGGCAAGTTGAAAGTGTTCTAAAAACACTCGTGGTGTCCTGAAATGTTCGTAAATAAACAAAATGGGGGTGTCCTGAGGACGCTGTCCGTTTTGTTCGCTGGCAAGTTGAAAGTATTCTAAGAATTCTCGCGGTGTCCTAAAATGTTCGTAAATAAACAAAATGAGGGTGTCCTGAGGACGCTGTCCATATTGTTCGCTGGCAAGTTCAAAGTGTTCTAAGATCACTCGCAGTGTTCTGAAATGTTCGTAAATAAACAAAATGGGAGTGTCCTGAGGACGCTGTCCGTATTGTTTGCTGGCAAGTTGAAAGTGTTGTAAGAACAATCATTCTGTCCTCGGACATTAAAAGTTCCCATAAGGCATAATTAAAATGTTTGACTCTATGCGTGTGATATGCTGCAGTGGTTGTGGCCAGGGCATAGAGTCTTGGGTGCATGGCCATATGGGCAAATTTGGGATCCAAAAACAAATTTATAAGGAACAAAGTTATAAGCCAATACGGTTGTGATATTCTGCAATGGTTGTAGTTATTATAATATGCTTACTGTTTGGTTAAGTAACTGGAGTACATGTATTTCTTGTTCTTTTCTGTGATAAAAGAAAAGATCATGTTAGTATTGGTATTTTGTAATGAGTTATAACATCGAATAATCAACATTTTTTTTTTTTACCCTCATATTTAGTAGATTACAAACCAGTGTACTGTGCAATTTGCCCAGTTTCTGTGTTTGTTGCTAACATCATTGGGTCTGTGGGAGAAAAATAATCCATGTTGGATTTAAAAAAAAATCTTTTTTTTGTTATGCTACAGTCTATTTGTTTGTTTGTTTTCAGTGTTCACTTGCTGCTTCTGTCTAATGCTCTATATATTGGCTTGTTGTAGATTTTTGGAGCAGTTACATATCATTTATTTGTTTGGATATTGCAAAATTTTGGAGCAGTTAGATACCAGTTGGCATATTCTAACTGTCTATTTTCTTTAATATATTTTAGTGGTATTGATTTATCTGTTTGGATATTGTAAAATTTTGGGGCAGTTAGATACCAATTGGCGTATTCTATCTGTCTATTTATTTTATATAATTTAGTGGTATTGATTAATCAGTTTGGATATTGTAAAATTTTGGGTTAGTTAGATACCAGTTGGTGTATTCTATCTAATTCTTGCTCTAATTTAGTGGTATTCATTTATCTGATTACTTGTTGTAGAATATTTGGGCAGTTAGATACCTGTTGGAATATTTTAACAGTTTATATTTTTTTACTACAAGTTTAGTTAAGGTTTGAGTAGAGTTTAGTTAATAAATTGTGGTTTTAAGAATATTAAATAAGCGTTTGAAAGATTTGCTGGTAATCTCTGCTTTAGAGTAATGGTACTATCATTACAATCATACCATCCACATTTCTTTTTTATATATGCAGTGTAGTGACCTGAATTGGTTGTGGCTCCTGCGTGGTAGATTATACCTATTGTTGTGAAGGTTTTCTTACCAAGTGATACTTGACCATGTGTGAATCCAGTCAGCTTGCAGTTGTTTTTGGTACCATCTGCATTGTAACGTAGAAGCATTAGTATTACGTATTCATTGTGTGTTTGTATTAGTAAGGTGGAGCAATTATCCGAATTGCAGGTAGTACATAATCTAACATGGTTTGCATTTTGTACAAGTTGCTGAAATGGGATGGATTCACAATTAGGTATTGATATATATATATGACGCGTTCATTGGGGATTTGTTCTTGTGTCACATTGTTGCAGAGAGTGCATGTATGTTTCCACCTGTATGAAATCTGGAAGATTTCATTTATAGGTATGTTTTTATTTTCCAGTAGTGAGTACATTAGAAATTCTTGTGGATCTTCCTGTGAGTTTATAGTGAATTTCACCATTCCAGAACAGTAGTTCAATTGTTGCCTTATTCCATAAACACTATACGTGTTGTCAGGATTGTTTGTTGCGTTTCTATAAACTACTAACATTTGCAAACACAATTGGTCTGAACTGTGTAAGTAAATGTTGTCAACAATTGGTGGTAATTGAAATAGAATATTCATTGCTACATTTGCGTAGCAACTTACACCAACTATATTTGAGAATTTAAATGGTCCAGGTAGTTCTGTATCTAACTGCTTTTTATGGAGTTTGTCTTCCTTCTTTAAAGAAGTACCTAGTTTACTTTCCCTAATTGATTCTTTTTTGCTTATGGTACTTGATGAAGTATTAATTTATTTTACTCTCTTTGGAGGATTTGCAGTGACATCCTGTTGAATTTCTGTTTGATTTCGTTTTCTTTTACAGCGTTTTAGTTTTTGTCGAACAGAATATGTGTTTAGATGGGGGGTGTATAGTGAGCGAAGTCTATTGTATTCTAAAATGCAAGGAATATCAGCGTTTACTTTACTTGCATCAAAGTTGATTAGAAATAGACCGGCAAGTGTACGTAAGTGTGATAGTGCTACGTAGATCATGCCTTCTTTAAAGACTGTGTTACCAATGTCTATCATTGCTTTGTCTAGGGTAAGACCTTGTGATTTATGAATGGTGACTGCGTATGCAAGAGTTAGAGAAAATTGTTCTCTGCGTACATACATGTCTTTGAAGAGAAGGAATCGAGCTGTTGAGCGTTCTATCCTTTTTACTTCTGAAGGTTTGTCAAAGAGAATATTGACAAACTGAATTTTGTTGTCATGTGGGTATGTTTGAAAGCCAACAACTGTGCCCAGTGCTCCATTAACTAGTCCTTGGTCCATGTCAACGTTACGTTTAAGCATTACTCTTCAATTTAAAGATAATTTTAATATCTTTTCCAACCCAGCTGTGTTGGAGATTACATTTTCTAAACTATTTAGTCTTGTTGTGGCTTGCTCACACATGGGTAGTGTCATACCATGTACATCTAGTTTGTATGTGGTGCTAATTTCCATTATTGGTTGCATTTCTTTATTTAACATTATTTCAATGAATTTCAAACAGCTTGCAAGAGTTGGCATTAATGCCATACAATTGATATTTTTATGGGCTAATTGTTCCATAACATCTGTAGCACATGCATTATCACCATAAAGTGCATGAATGTGCTGGGTTTTCAATATTGCCTGTGCTTCTTTAGATAGTATACCAACTCTAATACTTTTTAAAATGTTGGAATAAGTTAGATCTGCAGATTGCCACATGTTTTCTGTTAATTCTCTGTATTGGAAATGTTTCCAAAGGTTGACATTTCCAATGCTGCCAACAGTCTTACAGCAGAGTTTGTGTCCTAATGTTTTAAAAATAGGCTCACCTTTTACTGGTGTCAATTGAAGAAGATCTCCGAAAACAATAATGTGATTTCCTGGAAAGAGCTCTTCGTAGTTTGTTTTGAGTACTTCTTGTAATCTGAGGTGAATCAAAGCCAACATTAGGTTGGACACCATGCTCACTTCATCTATTAGTAGCATTTTCATTTGTTTTAATACTCTGCATAGTTACATTGCAACTTCTGTAGAAAGTTTGTAATAGTCTAATTTGTTTTGGTGTTCTACTGGCAGGAGTAGTAATCGGTGTAAAGTGACACCGCCTATATTGTAGGCAGCTAAACCTGTGGGGGATGTGAGAACAGCTGACAGTTTGTTGTTTGTCAATTGTTGAAGGAACTTACTGATGATTTTGATTAGGAATGTTTTGCCAGAACAAGGTTCACCACTGATGTACAGTAGTATAGGTTTGTAATTTTGGCAGGCGCATTCTTTGTTTCATGTTGTAGACCATGTGTAATTTCTTTTGTTACTTCTTGAAAAAGGCTACGTTGTTCATTGTTTAGTTTTGATTGTAGTATAGTTAAGTCTTCTTTATCTTCATACTGACACATGGTGTTTTCTACATCTGTCATAGCTAATTCTGCCTCATTTGTTTTTAGTCGTGCTCCCATTGGTGCTTGGCTTCCTGTTACGGAAGGTTGACTACTGTCAGGAGTGTCCTTATCTAGTTGGGCCTGGAATTCTTCTTCGTGTTGCTGTTCTTTGTGCAACATTGTTTTGTACCGTGTAAAGTTTACATCAGTTATAGTGCTTTCATTTGCTTTGAAAGCGTCTTCATATGAGTGATAGTTATCTAGTATTTCTTCTTCTTTTCTCCATGGTTTAAAGAGTTGTAGCAGGGACGTGTAATATAGTTCTTTATGTCTTTATGTTGGGGAGTCTTTAATGACAATTTGATATGATTTATTAAATTTAGTTTGGTGAGTTTTACTAAGCTGCCTTCACAGTTTGTCACTCTGTATTTACCTTTTTTTTCATTGGGTTTTATATTATTTTTTTATGTGAAGTTTTGGGCTATGTGGTATAGACACATGGTTTCCAAAGTATTACTTCTGTTTGGGTAGTATGTGTCCAAAAAAGTGTTTTTTAAAATGTCTTGACTGTTGGGATCATGTTTGGCTATTGTTTCTATATCTTCGTATGATTTTAGAACTCTTTTTCTAGATTTAGCGGGACCAAGACTTAGCAATACTATATTTTCAGATTTACCATACAATGCAGTATAATTTCTGAGACACTGTTTTATCTGATGACAGGTCATTCCAGAGGTCTTGGAGCTCTGTTTTTTCTGCTTTGGTTAAGTATGATGTAACATATCGTGCAACTGCAGTGGAATTGTCTGCAATGTACTGCACATCTATGTTTGCATTCCATAAGTGCGCAATGATTGCATTGTAATCATTGATATATTTTTCTTCTTCTGTTCTTTTTATGTAATATGTATTGTTAGGTGACTTACCTTTAACACTATGTCTAACTGAAGTCATGAGGTTGTTCACTTGACCTGTATTTGTAACCGGTCTAGGGAAACCAAAGCGGCATTTGGTATAGTATTTCGCTTTGTTTTTATATTTGCAATGACAATATTTGCCACATTTGTTTCTTTGAAATTGTACAATTTGTGCATGAAGATCACTATTTGTGGCTTCTGATGGAATTTCACAAGTGACATATTTTTCAATAAACTGTAAAACAGTGGCATCACTGTCTTGACCAAATATAGTAGCATCTTTAATCCATAAAAGCATGTGGATATGTGGTGCTCCTCTGGCTTGATATTCTTTTCTCCAAAAGATGTGTTGCACTTCTCCAAGGGGAGGAACAGTTTTATTACAAATAAAGTGTAGCATAGCAATGAAGCGATGGTGAAAATATCTTGAAACATTAACAGGATCCAGGGAACAAAGTTCTCCAGGTGTTAGTATATCTATGTTTGTTTTGTTTTTGTTTGAAATGCGTAGAAAATCATGTAAATCTTCCCATGCATATTCTGCACAAATTAATGTAACAAACCAAGTGGGTGGGCCAAGGTTTCTGATCATACAAAGTACATCTCCATGATGTCGAAACCAGTACTCTTTAGTACCACGCATATTTGCTAATAGATTTGTAATATTTGATTGTAAAACCTCATCTTTTTGTTGCTTTTTTGTAATAATTGTGTAGCTGATATATTTTGAAAGTGAGATCCTGATTTGAATGTGTGTGCAACACCGTAACAAAAAGTTGCTAGTTCACTTTCAAAAAGTAGGTGGAATATGTATTCCACATTTTGGCTAAATCTGGGATCTTCAGAATACATCCGTAATGAGCGGTATTCTGATGCTGATATTTGAATAGGTCTATCATTGTACCTTCCTCCTTTGCCAGTAGGAAAGAGCAGAGGAAAAGCACGTACTTTTTTTATACTTTTTTCCCATATGCTGATTGGTGATCGTTTTGTTTGTCGCATTTGGTACGTTTCTAGTGCATCTTCTATGATGTCATTAGAGTGCAATGGATGAATTGTATAATGGTCTAAAGTATTTGATATTGTAGCAGGATCTAGGAGCTCAAATTGACATTTCAGGACACTGCGTGTGTTCTTAGAACAGTTTCAACTTGCTTGCGAACAATACGGACAGGTATAGTGTTCTTCAGGACACCTCCATTTTCGTTTCTTTACGGACATTCCAGAGACCCGCACTGTCCGCGGATACCTAAATTGCTTTTTAAAAAAAAGAAAAAAAATTAAATGAATTAGAACACAATATAAACATTTTACTTTGTTTAACATGTATGATTAATTTATGACAGAGAAGGTGAGGCAGAAACTGAAACAAAAACCGGAGAATTAGGGGTTTCAACAGGATTTGTATGAGGTGAAGAAGGGATGGAAGTCTCATCAAAACGTTTTAGTTCATGGAGAGGGTTTGGGGATAATTGACTGGGAAATGGTGAGGGGAGACACGTACATGCGGGACAATGGTAGGTGGTTTTTTGTTTAAAATGATCTTCCACAAAGGTTTTTAAATTATTAAAATTAGCCAACAATAGATCCATGTATTCTTGTATGCTGTGAAGAGTCTTATCCATAACAGCTTTTTCTGTAGTACTTTCTATTTTGGTATGCTCCATACAAAAACAAAATATATGTTAAATATATATAAAATAATAATAATTAAATGGTTTATATTGTAAAGTGTCTACCATTTGATTCACTATCTTCTGACATTTCCTCATGTGGGAAATGCTGCTCTAGCCACTCCAGAGTACTAGACATTTCTGTGAGAAAAAAAACATAATTTCAATTTTTTAATCTAATACAGAAAGTTTACAAATATATGAGTAAAATGCAGTAAACTTACTATTTCAGGTAAGGTGTGTTCTGCGTGTTCTGTAGATCTGCTCTTGTTCTTGGTTGTTGAGTGTTTGTGAGGTAATTATGTTGGACGCCTATGTATCTTCTTTTGGTATATTCCATTTTAGAACATATTGTATTTAAATTAATGGTTAATGTGTTATATATATGGGTTACACTTATTATGCATTACTACATATAATGTGTATGTGTGCTGGTTTGCAAATTTGTAAAATGTTCATATGTTATGATATAACAATTACACATACCCCCCAGAGTTTTTAGGTAGTATGCTATTGTCCGAACATGTCCGCGGACATTAAAATAGTTTGCGGACATCAAACTCAGTAGAGGAGGTTCAATATGTTCAATATAACATGTACATAAAATCAGAGGTATTATTATTAAATTGTGCTACTAAAAACCTATGAAATTCAGTGAAAAAACGTTGTTAAAGGGACGTTATGGTTAAGTTGTGCTACTAAAAATCTATGAAATTCAGTGAAAAAACTTTGTTAAAGGGACATTATGGTTCCAAGTAAAACCAAAAACCCCTGAAATTCGACAGTTGTGGTAAGCTAAGCAACCATAACTCGCGCTACCACCGTGCACTGCTAAGACTAACAGCCACGACATCAAAGATGAAATCACAAATGTCATTGATGACATCACTGATGACATCAAATGTCTGGCTCACTCTTTTTTCCTTTACTGACATATCTAGGGCACATGGTTTTCTTGAGTAACAGTGAGAAACTAAATGTTTATTTTATTTGTAGACGTATCCTTCAAGTAGGTTCTTACAGTAATTCCCTTAGAGTCCAGTCACATCATATGAAACATATAGATAGGGGAAGACACAAACGTGAAAGACAGCAATCATTTTTGTGCATAAAGATAATCAATAGAGTTATCAGCACTTTCTGATAGTCCTGTTGTTTTTTTTATAGCTCTACTTTCCCTGTATATGGTCATATTTTTATACATTGTACTCACACTACTTTCCTTAGGGTCCAATCACATCATGTGATACATACACAAAGGGTAAATATCAGCTTTGAAATAGAGCAATTATTTATTTGCATGAAAATAATCAGTTAGGTTATGAATTCTTTCTGCTACTACTTCTGATTTTTTACTAACATCACTTTCTCCCTATATACCCATATTTGCATGTGTTCTTGTCTCTTTGTGTTTTGTCTGTAGTAATGCAATTATATAATACATGGGATTTATTAGCTATTTATTACATATTTCACAGTACACAAAATTCTATTAAGAAAACAATTATCATTTCATTATTCAACATATCAACATTACAAATATTATACCTTTATTATTTATGCTGCACACAATGCCTATGTTTCTGCATGAGTAGCTTAGTATACTGCATGGAACTTCATAATAGAATGCTATTTATATCAATGCATTGCTTAATGCACTAATTAGCTCTTGATATTTCTTCCAATGGGCTTTGACACTTTTTTCTCAACATTGTACAGACATTTCATGAAAACTAAATGCATATGTCATCAGTGATGTCATCAATGACATTTGTGATGTCATCTTTGATGTCGTGGGTGTTAGTCTTAGCAGTGCACAGTGGTGGCGCAAGTTATGGTTGCTTAGCTTACCGTAACTGTTGAATTTCAGGGGTTTTTCGGTTTTACTTGGAACCATAACATCTCTTTAACAAAGTTTTTTCACTGAATTTCATAGGTTTTTACTAGCGCAACTTAACCGTAACGTTCCTTTAACAAAGTTTTTTCACTGATATATATATATATATATTACATGGCCACGGTAGTGGCCATGTAGCTATGGTTAAGTTGGTGTTTCCATAGGAAGAGCACTTTTTGGGTGGCAAAGTTATAGGGGGGGTCCCAAAACTTTTTTTTTCCCATAGGCTGAATGGGAAAACATTTTTGCTCGCGTCTACAGCCCAAACCGCTGGACAGATTTTTCACCAAATTTGGACCAGGAGCAGCGGCTTGGTCCCGAAAGCGTGCTTTTGCAAATTTGATGAAAATCCGTCCAGTAGTTTTTTTTTTAAATGACCACAATTTAGGTAACAAATAAATTAGTGATATCTGTGTTCGGTCCACGGACACACTTCCCTGTTCGCTCCGCGGACAGTGTCCTGATTGGCTTGCGTGATGTTTGCGGACTTGCAACGTGTTCGCTGATTGGACGGCGTGGAGCGTGAAGCGTGTCAGATTTTCGGTATCACCCGCCATCTTGGATTCCCGGTCGTCTGCGGACAGCGCAGTGAAACTTTGTTCAAAATTTGTATTTAGTACAGTGTGTTGGTGTGTAGGAGTGTTTGAGGAGGGTGGGAGTGTATGAGATAGGATGAAAGTTGTGTTTTTTTATGTGTTAGACGTTCTTTTTGTGTTCGATTTGTCTGCGGACATCAGAGGTGTTCTGAAATGTTCTAAATAAACTGAATTTGGGGTGTTCTGAGGACTCAATATGTGTCCGTTTTGTTCGCAAGCAAACTGAAACTGTTTTAAGAACACTCCCAGTGTCCTAAAATGTTCGCAAATAAACAAAATGAGGGTGTCCTGAGGACGCTGTCCGTATTGTTTGTTGTCAAGTTGAATATGTTCTAAGAACACTCGCGGTGTCCTGAAATGTTCGCAAATGCACAAAATGGGGGTCTTCTGAAGACGTTGTCGAACACTCGCTGTGTCCTGAAATGTTCGCAAATATGAATGGGGGTAGTGGCTGACAAGTTGAATGTGTCCTAAGAACACTCGCGGTGTCCTGAAATGTTCACAAATAAACAAAATGGGGGTGTCCTGAGGACGCTGTCCGTATAGTTCTCTGTCAAGTTGAATGTGTTCTAAGAACACTCGCAGTGTCCTGAAATGTTCGCAAATAAACAAGATGGTGGTGTTCTGAAGACGCTTCTAAGAACACTCGCGGTGTCCGGGGAATGTTCGTAGGGGGTGTCCTGAGGACGCTGTCCGTATTGTTCTCTGTCAAGTTGAATGTGTTCTAAGAACACTCGCGGTGTCCTGAAATATTCGCAAAAAAACAAAATGGGGGCATTCTGAAGACATTTCTAAGAACACTTGCGGTGTCCTGAAACGTTCGTAGGGGGTGTCCTGAAGGCATAGTCCGTATTGTTCGCTGGCAAGTTGAATGTGTTCTAAGAACACTCGCAGTGTCCTGAAATGTTCGCAAATAAACAAAATGGGGGTGTCCTGAGGACGCTGTCCGTATTGTTCTCTGTCAAGTTGAATGTGTTCTAAGAACTCTCGTGTTGTTCTGAAATGTTCGTAGGGGGTGTCCTGAAGATGCTGTTCGTATTGTTGTCTGTGTTCTTGTCTCTTTGTGTTTTGTCTGTAGTAATGCAATTATATAATACATGGGATTTATTAGCTATTTATTACATATTTCACAGTACACAAAATTCTATTAAGAAAACAATTATCATTTCATTATTCAACATATCAACATTACGAATATTATACCTTTATTATTTATGCTGCACACAATGCCTATGTTTCTGCATGAGTAGCTTAGTATACTGTTTGGAACTTCATAATAGAATGCTATTTATATCAATGCATTGCTTAATGCACTAATTAGCTCTTGATATTTCTTCCAATGATCTTTGACACTTTTTTCTCAACATTGTACAGACATTTCATGAAAACTAAATGCATATGTCATCAGTGATGTCATCAATGACATTTGTGATGTCATCTTTGATGTCGTGGGTGTTAGTCTTAGCAGTGCACAGTGGTGGCGCGAGTTATGGTTGCTTAGCTTACCGTAACTGTCGAATTTCAGGGGTTTTTCGGTTTTACTTGGAACCATAACGTCTCTTTAACAAAGTTTTTTCACTGAATTTCATAGGTTTTTACTAGCGCAACTTAACCGTAACGTTCCTTTAACAAAGTTTTTTCACTGATATATATATATATATATATTACATGGCCACGGTAGTGGCCATGTAGTTATGGTTAAGTTGGTGTTTCCATAGGAAGAGCACTTTTTGGGTGGCAAAGTTATAGGGGGGGTCCCAAAACTTTTTTTTTTCCCATAGACTGAATGGGAAAACATTTTTGCTCGCGTCTACAGCCCAAACCGCTGGACAGATTTTTCACCAAATTTGGACCAGGAGCAGCGGCTTGGTCCCGAAAGCGTGCTTTTGCAAATTTGATGAAAATCCGTCCAGTAGTTTTTTTTTAAAATGACCAAAATTTAGGTAACAAAAAAATTAGTGATATCTGTGTTCGGTCCACGGACACACTTCCCTGTTCGCTCCGCGGACAGTGTCCTGATTGGCTTGCGTGATGTTTGCGGACTTGCAACGTGTTCGCTGATTGGACGGCGTGGAGCGTGAAGCGTGTCAGATTTTGGTATCACCCGCCATCTTGGATTCCCGGTCGTCCGCGGACAGCGCAGTGAAACTTTGTTTAAAATTTGTATTTAGTACAGTGTGTTGGTGTGTAGGAGTGTTTGAGGAGGGCGGGAGTGTATGAGATAGGATGAAAGTTGTGTTTTTTTATGTGTTAGACGTTCTTTTTGTGTTCGATTTGTCTGCGGACATCACAGGTGTTCTGAAATGTTCTAAATAAACTGAATTTGGGGTGTTCTGAGGACTCAATATGTGTCCGTTTTGTTCGCAGGCAAACTGAAACTGTTTTAAGAACACCCGCAGTGTCCTAAAATGTTCGCAGGACGCTGTCCGTATTGTTTGCTGTCAAGTTGAATATGTTCTAAGAACACTCGCGGTGTCCTGAAATGTTCGCAAATGCACAAAATGGGGGTCTTCTGAAGACGTTGTCGAACACTCGCTGTGTCCTGAAATGTTCGCAAATATGAATGGGGGTAGTGGCTGACAAGTTGAATGTGTCCTAAGAACACTCGCGGTGTCCTGAAATGTTCACAAATAAACAAAATGGGGGTGTCCTGAGGACGCTGTCCGTATAGTTCTCTGTCAAGTTGAATGTGTTCTAAGAACACTCGCGGTGTCCTGAAATGTTCGCAAATAAACAAGATGGTGGTGTTCTGAAGACGCTTCTAAGAACACTCGGGGTGTCCGGGGAATGTTCGTAGGGGGTGTCCTGAGGACGCTGTCCGTATTGTACGCTGTCAAGTTGAATGTGTTCTAAGAACACTCACGGTGTCCTGAAATATTCGCAAAAAAACAAAATGGGGGCGTTCTGAAGACATTTCTAAGAACACTTGCGGTGTCCTGAAACGTTCGTAGGGGGTGTCCTCCTGAAGGCATAGTCCGTATTGTTCACTGGCAAGTTGAATGTGTTCTAAGAACACTCGCAGTGTCCTGAAATGTTCACAAATAAACAAAATGGGGGTGTCCTGAGGACGCTGTCCATATTGTTCTCTGTCAAGTTGAATGTGTTCTAAGAACTCATGCGTTGTTCTGAAATGTTCGTAGGGGGTGTACTGAAGATGCTGTTCGTATTGTTCTCTGTCAAGTTGAATGTGTTCTTAGAACACTCATGGTGTCCTGAAATGTTCGCAAATAAACGAAATGGGGGTGTTCTGAGGACACTGTCCGTATTGTTTGTTGTCAAGTTGAAAGTGTTCTAAGAACTATCGCGTTGTTCTGAAATGTTCGTAGGGGGTGTCCTGAAAACGCTGTCCGTATTGTTCGCTGGCAAGTTGAAAGTGTTCTAAGAACACTCAAAATGTCCACGGACATTAAAAGTTTCCATAGACCATAGTTGAAATGTTTGACTCTATGGATGTGATATGCTGCGGTGGTTGTTGCCAGGGCATGGAGTCTTGGGTGCATGGCCATTTGGCCATGCACCCAAGACTCTATGCCCTAGCAACAACCACCGCAGCATATCACATTCATATTTGCTTATAACTTTGGGTGAAAAACAAATGTATAAGGAACAAAGGTATTAGATACTATGGATGTGATATGCTGCTATGGTTCTCCTTATTATTGTATAGTTACTGTTTGGTCTAGTAACCGGAGTACATGTATTTCTTGTTAATTTCTGTGATAAAAGAAAATAGCATGTTACTATTAGTATTTTGTAATGACTTATTACATTGTATAATCAATATACTTTTTTTGGACCCTCATATTTAGTAGATTACAAATCAGAGTACTGTGCAATTTGCTCAGTTTCTGTATTTGTTGCTAAAATCATTGGGTCTGTGGGAGAAAAGAAAATCCATGTTGGATTAAAAAAAACCCTTTTTCTGTTATGCTACAGTTTATTTGTTTGTTTGTTTTCAGTGTTCACTTGTTGTTTTTGGCTAATGCTTTATACTTTGGCTTGTTGTATTTTTTTGGAGCAGTAACATATTATTTATTTGTTTTGATATTATAAAATTTTGGAGTAGTTAGATACCAATTGGCGTATTCTAACTGTCTATTTTTTTTATATATTTTAGTGGTATTGATTTATCTATTTGGATATTGTTACATTTGGGACAGTTAGATACAAATTGCCGTATTCTAACTGTGTATTTTCTGGTCTAATTTAGTGGTATTCATGTATCTAATTAGTTGTTGTAGCATCTTTGAGCAGTTAGATAGCTTTTGGAGTATTCTAACAGTTTATATTTTTTTAACACAAGTTTACTTAGGGTTTAAATACAGTTTAGTTATCAAATTTTGGTTTTAAGAACATCAAATAAGCGTTTGTAAGTGATGTCATCAATGACATTTGTGATGTCATCTTTGATGTCGTGGGTGTTAGTCTTAGCAGTGCACGATGGTGGCGCGAGTTATGGTTGCTTAGCTTACCATAACTGGCGAATTTCAAGGGTTTTTCGGTTTTACTTGGAGCCATAACGTCCCTTTAACACATTTTTTTCACTGAATTTCATAGGTTTTTAGTAGCGCAACTTAACCATAATGTCCCTTTAACAAAGTTTTTTCACTGACTACATATATATATATATATATATATATACATACACCTTCACTTAACAAAACTCGCCCTGAACCCCCTGCAATTGAAATTATGTCCAAGGACACCAATATTGACCGTGGACTCGGCGGCATCTGCACACTCTTTTTTTCACCTATAAAAACAGCTCCATATTATCTTTATTCCACTCCCTTACCCTGTCCACGCCCTGTTACAGTCATCAAATAACTCCAAATGTGTTTTCCAGACTTTTCCCCATCTGTGCTATCGGCAGACAATGGCGGCTGTCCGCTGATCCAACATGGCAGCGTTCTGAAAAATATAATGCACCCCTTGTGTTTTACCATCCAATCAGTGGGCATGTCCGATGTCTGCAGACATCACACCGGCATCTGATTGGTCCAGGGTGGTGTCCCCAGACCGAAAAGGGATGTGAGTCCAAAGACTGGACACAGTTAGCACTAATTTTTTTACCTACTTTTTGACCATTTTAAAGATATCTAATGGACGGGTTTACACCAAATTTACAAAAGCATGCTTTCAGAACCAAGCCACCACTCCTGGCGCAAATTTGGTGAAAATACATCCAACGGTTTGGGCTGTTGGTGTGCGCAAAATTGATATTCTGCTGCGTCTACAAGGATTTCACACATTTTGGGACCCCCCATATAACTTTGCCCCCACTTGACAAAACCACACCAAACATCACAGAATAATTTTGAGGGGGCGATATACTTCTTTTGCAACGTTTGGTGAGTATTTGTCCGGTGGGCAAAGTTATAAGCCACCCAAAAAGTGGTCTTTCTTTGAGTTTAGCAACTTAACCATAACTACAGGGCCACCACCGCAGGCCATGTAATTTACAAAATTACACTAAGATATAATAATATGGCTGAGAATACACAAGCTAAAATACAGTGGATGGGCATCTAAAACTACAATAGTGTGGCTCCTTTTTCTATTGATCTTTTAAAACAATGTTCTTCTTTTTTTTCTCCAGAGTCTCACAAGTAAGAAAGTCTGAAAATACACCGCCAAAATAGGTAAGATTCCCAAATACCTACCGTGTCACTGACCATGGCCTTTGGTCAACAATGGCTGAAAATTAAAATAAGGTCTGTGAACTTAATAGTCACTTAGACAGTGTGAATTAAATGAAATAAAGTATTGTGGAAAATGGACAGACAGTGGAGAGATTTCAGGGTGTGAGAGATACGGCCCCTTGGCTTGAGGCCAAGGATAAGTCTTGCAATTTATGGTTTGTTCATTTGTTCTCTTCTCATTTCTTCCCCTTGTTTTTGATCTTATTTCGAATGTGAATAAGTTGTACATATTTGTGTATATTGTATGCATTCTGATTTTACAGTGAATATTACTTTGTCACTCTGTTTTGAAATGTGTAAAGTCGTACGCACGGCTATATCACAATAAAATGTTTTTAAAAGTCTTGCAGTCCTGTTCTGGATTAGTTGTAGAGGGCGGAGAGTAGATGAAGGCAGATTGAGAAAGAGGCCGTAGTCCAGCCTAGAGTGAACCATGGCTCTGGAGAGAGTGGGATTCTGGGGGAAAGTGCGAAAGGAGGCGCTGCTGGTAGTGGGGCTTCTAGGCGACGTCCGAGATGTGAGGAGAGAAAGAGAGAGTGGAGTCGAAGATGACACCACGGTTTTCTGCCTCACAGGAAGGAGAAAGAAGAGGGCCTAAGGCAGGCAGCCAGAGTGAGAGAGGGAAAGCATGGGCAGGGGTCCCAATGTCAAGGATCTCTGTTTTACTGGCATTAAGGCAGATGTTTTAGAGGTGTACCAGTCCTGAATCGTGGATAGACAGCCAGGAATGAGTGAGAGAGGAGAGGAGGCTGAGGGGAGCCTGAAGGAAAGCTGAGTGTCATCCTTATAACACTAAAAGTTAGAGGAAACGTAGAGATCAGGTGGACCAAAGGGGGCAATTAGAGGTTGAAAAAACAGGATGAGAGGATAGAGCCCTGGGGAATGCCACAGGTATAGAGAGAGTTGGTGGAGAGAAAGGGACGAAGTTGGACCTGGGAGACGTGGTACAAGAGGAACGATATCAGCCACTCCAGGGCCTGATCCCTGATGCCCAGCTTCTGACAGAGTCGATTGATCAGGATGGCGTGGTTGACCGTGTCCAAAGCAGAGGAAAGATTAAGGAGGATGAGGACAGAAGGAATGCTGAATCAAGGCTAGAGAGAAACTCTTCATCTGTGTTCAGGAGATCAGAACCGTGCCTCTGGCAACTCTGTTGCCACACTGATCGTCATGGAAACAACCAACAGGTTCAGTGTGGAGAGTAAGCTGGGAGATGGACAGCTTTTCCAAGAGTTTTCCCAGGAAAGGGTGATGGAGATTGGGCGATAGTTTGCCAGGTAGGTAGGATCAGCAGATGGCTTCTTGAGGAGGGAGTGCACAAGGGAGTGCTTAAGGGGAGAGGGGAAAGCACCAGTGGCAACACAGTGATTAAAGAAATCGGCCAAGGCTGGAGAGATTCTACCAATGCCAATAATTCTTTGAAGGTCAGAGGTAGTAGTCATACTTTTCTATGATTCTCCTTTGTTTGCTGGTATCTGTGACAGTTAAATGATTATTGAGTCTATTGCCTTTGTCTCCTCAGTATGATTTGTATCACTTTTACATACGCTGGGCTAAGCTCTCTCCTAAGGTCTTCACACTCCTGGATGATAATACATTAAAGGGATCTCTCTTGTGTCACAACTAGGATCACAAAATTCTATGGGTCCACTGGGTCCAAATTCCTAGCCCTAACTCTGTTTTAATTATCGTAACATTCCAATTTCATCTTGTTATTTGGACAACCGGGAGACTCTAGGATTTCACTTGTCAGGTAACTAATGTATTAAAGAGTTGCTATATTCTGCAATACCTCTTCTGATACAGTCAATATATTATGTACCAAGATTTCTAGCGCTCATCTTTTTGACAGCCTTCTGTCACCTGTCTCTGTCCTGTTCTTCCCTTATAGAAAGGTGTCCTTGCAAGTTCAGCAGTGCAGTAATAATAGTGGAGGTAATTCTGTAGGTAAACCTTCTACTTTTCCTCTGAAAATAGTCAAAATTACTGTGGCTCGCAGTAATTACACCAAAATCCCCATAGAGTCCTATGGACTTAGAAAACAGGGGCATAAAACACCCTACTACCACTTGTTATTTTGCGGTCAATCTGTGGGACCAAGTGGTGTCAAAGGTAATCAGGTTTCATGGTATTTCGACAGATTTATCACTGAAATACCACCAAACTTGTAATGAGACCCTGAATCCCTTGTTCTACCATTTTAAATTATGTCTCCAATAAATGTGGCATTTGCAATGGTGTCCACGTTCTAGAATGTATTTGTATTTATCTTTCTCAACTCCCCCCCTCTTCCCATCACCATCTAAAGCCTCAATCTAGTTGCTTAATTCATCTTGTGCCTCCACTTCCAGCTCCATCCACCCTTAAAAAACTATTTCTGGTTTTGCTTCATTGCTGCACTCTGTAATTGGTGTCTATAGGTAGGTTTGAGGTTTGGATTTCTGAGCAATTGGTTAGTACATTTCTACTCACCCTGCTTTTTGGGGTACTTGAGTTTTGGGACCGGGGCTTGAAGACATTGAATGGGCATTAGAACTACACATCTCCAACTTTAAATGGGCATTTTAGGCCCTGTTTTGTGGTCCGTGTAGGATGTTTCTTCTCTCAAGCTCTATGACAGCATTAGGCACACCAGCAACAAAATAATTAAAACTGAGGACAACACTAGATGCAGCACAATTAACTTAATAACTCAATGCACTAGGCACATTAATGATGGTTCCCACAACACTAGCTCCCACAAAAATCTAGGAACACTCTTAATCATATCTGATTAATTACATTTTCAGCGTGCCTAATCTTTGTTATAAAAATCGTGCAAACTTTGCAAATGTCTGTTGCAGAGCCTAATAGAGCCTACTCACTATGAGTCTCTAGTACACATCTTCAACAGACATCTGCTTACTTACATGGTGTTCGGCATGGGGCATGATTGAATGAGGGGATGGTAGCCGGAATGCCACACCGAGCTTCACTCCTTCTTTCTCTACATTTACCACATTATAGAAAGCACTGCAGCACTGTAAATGGCATGGAAGTCAGCAAGACCAATAGAGTGGAATGATGCAACAATCAGACTGAGAGGACTAATTGAAGACTGGGAAGCAAGGAAGGCACACTGATGGATGTGGCAGCCACTTTAGTGGAATAAACACCCCTCACCAATCCTAATTAAGTTTGCTAAAACTCCCTCTACTAAATGTAAATTCAGTTTTCTACCTCTCCTCTAAATGCTCTAGCAATGCCCTGCCGCTGCCTACAAGACTGTCCATTAAATCCAATTGACAATTCCTTAGGTAGCGTTTGAGGCCCAACTCATCTAAAGTGTTGCCTGAAACCCAACAAAAGTTTAGTGAAGTTGTATTGGGCCAGATCACCCACAAACTGAGTGAGTTGATATTGTATATGTATTTTTCATTTAATTGTATCTTCTACCTGGCCCTCCTACAGTATGCTGGACAACATATAGTAGTGATTCTTAAATATATGCTATTTATAAGTGTTCAATTAATACTATTAACAGTCCAAAACTGATATGGAAGGCCATATTAATGTTCCATGCTGCCTCTAAAATATCATTTTTAACCAGATCTACTGTCGCAGAGAGTGCTCTATGAGGTTGGAATGCTGCCTCGCCATTATTGGGCATCACTCCTTGGTGATCAATGAGTCTATATGTATGCCTCTTATAAAAAAGAATGCCATCTTCTGCCAGAAAATCCACTATTAATCCCGTTAGGGAACTGTACCTGTAGGCTTGCCTGAGAATTTGCTTGTCAATATCCATACCACAGAGTCATAGTTTGCACTCCTTATATTGTATTGCTATCTTGAACATTAAAGAAACTTACCAGCTTTCGAGGTCAAACCTGAATACTGCCTTGATCAGAAAAACCTTAGACATACAGCAAGATTCATGGGAATGCCAGACCTCGGGACTTCCCCTGCTACCAGACACACCATGTGCATTTTCTTATCTGGTTATGCCTGTGATCCACCAGTATGTTAAGGATTTCAATCAGGCAGCACACACCTTGGTCTCGGCCTAGTATGCAGCGCACGACTGAAATGCTTATTTTTATGTTAGATTCAATATTGAGATGGTACACCACTCATATCACACCCCCTTTTCAAATACCCCGGGTCAGAATGGACCATGAACCAGGCTGGTTCATAAAATGTAATATTCATTTATTTATTTGAAAATTAAAAGAACTCATACAATGTTTAATATGGGGTAGTGATCACCAATGGGGTGATAATAACAACAGGAACTCAAGCAACATACTTGGTTTAACCTTCTATTGATACATCTACAAAACATCAGGGAATAGGAGCACTTTTTGATTTTAGGAAAGATAGCACTCAAGTTCGAATTTCCCCCTGCAAGGTTCCCTCAACCCACTAATAATAAATTCTGAGTGGATAAACAGAAGCCATGCGTAATCAGGAAGGACAAATAGGAAACAGAATTATTGAAATCTGACCTTCCCTCCCCAAATAAGAGAGAAAAACGGATTTCAAACCCCTTTGCAATGCTAAAAATGACACTTGGAAATGGATGAATAGAATAATGAATTTGTGTAAAAACCTTGAAGCAGATACAATTCTCACTAAAGCAACAATGCAAATATAGTAACAATCCCTAAGAATGGATAACCAAGAGCATAAAGTTCGAAAATGAATGGCAGGGTTTAACACATTCTGCAGCAAATGACACGTTGGAAACTTGGCAAACTTTGCAATTCCCGCCTGAAATTACCCCAAACGTTTTTAACAAAAACGGGTGAAATACACTGATTTGAATTTTTGTGTTGGGGGATAGCTATAGATCACAGGTACAATATGGAAGTGAAATTAAGTCCCTAGCTGGTAAATTGAATGAGTTATGCAAGATCTAGAAAGGTGCGTTTTGAATAAAATGGAGCAGTGAAAAAGGAAAGGAAATCAGTTTTGACAAGAACCATTTTACTCTACACTAGAGCATTCAGGCTAGGCTACCAAAGAGGGACACAGTAAGCTCCAGGGTTGATTTGCAAATTCAACCCTAGCACTTCATCGCCCAACCCCGGCGAAACCAGTCCGATCACTCGAAATAGGACTTAGGGCTTAGGATTTACACAAGGCAGAATTACAAAAGAGACGCTGCGAGTACTAGAAATCAAAGGCAGGGTTTCACAAATCGACTGGTCAAGTGGCACAGCAAGTAGAGTGCTTGCTTTGATATCCGTGCAGAGCTTGCTAACGCAGGTTCAAATCCCAGCGGGGCCAAACTCAGCCTTTCATTCTTCCGAGATGGATAAATAAGCACCACACACCATGGGTAATAATAAGCAGCACTCAGATACCTGAGGTTTTGTAGCGCTATATAAATGCCAAATTATTATTATTAATGATTCTGATGGTATTACAAGTTATCAGGGTATGGATAGGATGACTTGGAGAAGGCAACTAAGGACAAGTCAAGGTAAGGTATACTCTGATTTTCTATGGTTCCTATTTATACTCACAGTCCACTTTAGTTTAGGATTTTGGGACAGTCAGCATTCTGGTCACAACACGGATGTGTTCTAACAAAGGATAGCTGGACAAAATCAGTGGGACAGGATCAGCTGGGCAGCGACTGGATACCAAAGTATAATTCTGGTTGCCAGGTGGCACAGGTACCTCTGGATGCAGTTATTGGGCAGCAATTGATGGGCCGCAAGCCAGGCTGGTGTCAGGAGGCTTCCCACAAAAATACCTCCGCTTCTCCCTTGGGGTATTGGGATTTTAAAAGTAAGGCCTTGCTGGAAGGGTCAGCAATGCTTGGCCTGGTAGTTGGATCTGGAATCTGGATCAGTGCAAGATGGAGGAAACAGGAACCGGACGCCACGCAGGAAATCAGAAAGAGAGTGTGTCTCTAGAGTCTTGTCAGGGACCCTTATTTATAGTGTAAAATGACATCATCAAAGTATAGGCTGGTCAGGGTTAGCTAAGCACACCCTCAAACTACTTGGATTGGGCAGAGGTGCTAGTCTCTGCCTTGCTCTCAACTGGTTGGATTTCCAAGGGAATGATGTCAGGTTTATGAGGTGAGTTTTACAATGTCCAAAAACTCCCACATTTAATTTACTGAAAATCTGATTTTGCTAAAAACATACATTTACACAATTACAATCTGTGGGTAAATTATACACACAGGTTACATATTATGTGCAGCACATACCAGTCCAATCCTCAAGTCTGTGGGACCTTGTTTTGCCCTTCTGATACATTTTGGTAATTTTAAACATGAAAGATTTGTCCTAAATTGCCATAATTATTTACACAGATGCGAATTATCCCAACAAATATATATACAAAATGTTATGTTTGCAACATTGATACTTTTCGATTAATGCTCAATACTTTGCCCTTTTTGTCCCCAATGTGTCAGTGAGTTCTTCCACATCTCTAAAGCAAGCACGAAAAATCACTTTTAAACTGCAACATTTTTACAATTTACAAAGTCTTGCTGCAAAGATAGAAGTCTTTAAAGATTATTCCTGAAATAGTCTTGGGGAACAAAAGGCAGTCTCTTTGTTCTTGGGTCAATTTTTTTGTTGTCCTTTCACTGCTGCCATCTGTTATTTCCTTTAGAGCAGGGTGGAGGTTTCTCCCCTCATTGAAGTTATATAGCCCCCTTCACACCTCCGGCTTCCTTCCCTGGGAGCTTCATTGTTTGGGTCCTAGCAGAGACAAAGGTCTATTCAACCCCATTATTATCAGGGCATTGTCAGTATCTGCTGAGAGAGAGAGCCCTCCTTTTGATGCCACCCCTCCAAGCAGAATCTGTTTTCAACTTGCAGCTCCAGCCACCATATTTTGTTTTACCCTTTAATTTCTGATCTTAGACCCAGAATTAAAGCAAGCCGGTTGCATAAAATAACCCATGTTATATAGTCTCACCATCAACAAACCCCTTCATATTGCTAAAGGCTGGCAGGCTTTCATTCACCAGTGTACCGTTCCAAAACACAGGCATTTGTTTTTCTTTTTTTTGCAAAAAGCCCTTTTTTTTTTTTACACATGTTGAAAACTGCTAGCATTTCTTCCCTTAAATTCGGTTTGGCATCTGTCTTTCCAATATGGTTTACACAACAGTCTGGACAAGGCAAATGTCTCCATAAAATTGACATGTGTACATACAGCTCTGATTCCTTTTCAAACAGTGATTTTGACACATTAGTTGGTTTTCAGGTTTTAGCCGGCACAGCCTGTCATTCGGAAATAAGGTTTGGTTTTGCTGAGGGACAGTGGGGATATGCATGGGCATGGCAGGGCCTTATTAATAACAGTGGCTGGAGGAAGAACAGATGGAAATAGTGTCAGATCAGCATTTTCAAAGGTGAAAAAGGGTTTCTTTTCAATGGATATTTTGTTTTTTGTAGCAAAGCTCACTGCTTTTTTCCACTTTCTTCCTTTTGTTGATGTCGGCACACAATAGCAATCTCCTTTACTCTGCCCCTGGTTCCATCCTGCCCAATGCATGCGTGGCAGGATGGTGCAGCCATTTTTGGTTGTTGTTGCAACATGCGGTTTGGAGCCATGAAACTCACAGGAGCCAGCATAGCCATTTGGCTGTTTCTGTGCCAATGCAGCTTAGTGATGTGGGGCAATGCCGTTGTGTGGGTCAATATATCCCACATGTATATCACCAAACATGCATAATGATCTGCCTTCACCCATTTGGTCAGACATGTTGAAGTGCCCATACGATGGCATGAATAGAGCAGTCCAAAAGGATTAAATACAGGTATACAAAAACATAGTAAATAAAGAAAATGACATTCCTCTTGTTGCCCTGTACTAGTTCTTGACTTTCCAAAGAAACATTTTACAATATTTTCAAATTAATGCTAGAAAGCTTCATCGTAATTACTTTAATTAAATTCATCCTAAAAAGTGCATAATGATATTGTCACTGAAATTCTCAGCAAAGGTGTTCTGTGCATTCCTCTCTGACCACATCTGCATCCAAAAAGGTTAAGGCCCATTTCTGTCCATTAAGCATGCCTTTTGTCTTTCCAGGTTTCACGTGTAATGGTATCCGCTTCTTGTCATCACTCCCTAGCTGCCAAGGCTGGGCTTCTCACATTTGCCACGGTTGTGTGGAAAGAACAAAACGGTCAAATGTTGGTGAGCTTTAAAGCATTGGCTGAAAGGTCTGTGGTGATACTGTCCCGCGATAGTGGACCCTAGGACAACACACCCAATGTTTTCCCTCCATTACAAACCTGTACATAGGTGCCCTTAATCAGCTCCACACCTTAAGTCCAGTTAAAAAAATCCAAACTTCTGAACACAACTACATCTGACGTTTGTAGCAAGCTGTCAAGGAGAGCCAACTTGTCAAGTACACCCATACAATCACCTTTTCTTCCCATACCTATTCATCCCACCGTGTGAATATAAATTGCTACCTACTCTTATTGTTCATCTCAAAACTCTTCCTCTTACACCAATTGACATTCTTTGTTTTATTGTTAATTTGATTGAAAGTGAAACATTCCAATAATTAGAAAGCTTACAATCAAATTCAGGTTTTTAATGATTCTGGAAAATATAGCAGATGTGTGCAACATTGAATGGAAATCTGAAGAATGGAAATTTGAAGTTCATTCTCGGAGGAAACTTTCACACCCATTACATGACTTTCTAAATTTAGAAGCACAGAGACATTTTGTAACTTCATTCTGAACGTTCTCATGACTCTTGGTGCAACCTGAGTCCTCTGGAACAACCACGTTCAGCAATCAAGTAACTGAGTGATGAGCATGGAGTGTGTGTGCAGCAATAACGGAATGTTAAGCTGGATTCTAGATCTCTAGGTCACACGAAGTGCTGCTTGTGGATAGTCATAATATGCAGGACTAGATACAGATTCTGGGGGCCGGGAAAGTTCAATGCTTTCATAATCTCTCACTACAATCATTCAATAAGAATGTTGCGATGGATGTGTCCAATAGTGACTCCAGCAAAGTCCAAGATTAACAAATGTCTGTTCAGTTAGCTGATTCGCTTGTACAGCTTTCTGTCACTGTGCATAGATGCACTAAACAGGCACTCACGGCCATTCCCTGGGGCAGGCACGGCATCCCAGAGGTCAGTGATTTTGGGGTGCAGGATCCGCTGTTCTCAACCAGTGTTTTGAGACTGTTTTACGACTCTGTTCATGTTTATATATGTTTTTGTGATTTTGCAACTTAAGTACAAATGAAAACAAGGGTTAACACAGATGCTGTCAAGTTTTATTTTTAAATGTCTTGTTTGCTCGCAGAGCATTTTAAATGGGGAATTATTACTGGCAGATTACTACAGAACCAGCCATGAGGTGTAATTGTAGTCACTAATTTTGCTGGGATGTCCCTGAAGAAATGTAACTATTTCATTTATGTATTTATTTATTTGTTATTTACATAGCTCACCTAACGCTGAGGTATGTGGGCGCATTACTTAAGCATACAGTATTGTCGGAATTGAAACAATATTATGCCTCCTATCGTAACAATTGTATGTGTATTGGCCTACGCCAAGTTGTCTAAACATCATATGCGAACAAACTCCACGGCAAGGTCTTGACCTTAGAGAAAGTAATGTAAGTCGCCATCTTGGATTAAGCCGCCATTTTAGGTTCTCTTGTTATATGGAAGTCACCCTGAACATCAAAATGGAGGCCAAATGACATTCTGAGTAAGATTCTGGCCGTTGTGACCTCTATACACATGAATAATTAATATGCCTGCAGGCCGCTTGTCAGGGTCGCGAACTGAGACCTTGTCCTACCGTTGACCTATGTGTAAATGTACAACTATATCAGCGAAACTAATCAAAATGCATATATTACAGGATTGACCTGGCAAAGAACCCATAGGCCTGGCTCACAGAATGGTTAACCCGCGAGAGGGTTGGCCAA
Organism: Ambystoma mexicanum; assembly: GCF_040938575.1. Lineage (NCBI taxonomy): Eukaryota > Metazoa > Chordata > Amphibia > Caudata > Ambystomatidae > Ambystoma > Ambystoma mexicanum. The sequence goes on along the minus strand of NC_090927.1, from coordinate 425,340,158 downwards.
GGGCTGGACAAATCGTATAAAGAGCCCGAGTATTTCAATGTGCTCTCTCTCTCACTAACGCATTGAACCCTTGTTGAAGTTTGTTATGTTACTCTGAGAGCCGAATAGCTATCCGTTTGTCAATTGACTTGGTAACTGTTGTAGCTTTTATGTTCTTTGTAACCTGTGTTGGTGTGTTTCTTGTTGGGCTTCCCAGCCTCATATTATTTTTCTGTTTCCACAGTATAGGTGCAATACATTTTGCAGGCATGGAAGACACATGACATTGTCAATAAATTGCAAGAGGATAGGCATTTTTAAAGCGCAAACATTTGTATTTTTGTAACAGAAGGAGCTTATCGATTCTGTGCGAAGAGCCAAGTTTTCACTTTTTTCTGAAAATCCAGAGTTTTGCTGCTAGTACTGTGATGCTATTGCCCCTGCTTTTTGAAGCTTTTTGAAGCTTAAATCTATGAATGTTGAGGCAGTGAGTGGGTAGCTCGAGTAGGCCTGTTAGGTTGATATCTGGAGAATCTGTCTACCAGATATTTGTGAGCGAAGTTTGAAAGGCATTTGTGGGTGATGGCTAAGATTTTGCAAGCAATTCTATCCTGTACTGGGAGCCAGTGGACATTGCATCTTGCTGCTGAGATATGGTTGGTTCTTGGGATATTCAAAGCCACTCTAAGAGCATTATTTTGTAATACTTGTAACTTGTGTACGTTGCATGTATTGGTACCTAGGTACAGGGCATTGCAAAAGTCAAGTTGTGTTAAGAGGAGTGCTCTAGCCAGAGTAATGCAGCCCTCAGAGGACAAGAAGGGCCTCCAGGCATTAATCAATTTGGAAGTGTAGGCTGTAGCTGAGGCTGTTGCATTAACTTGTTTAGTGAGTGGGTAGAGTAGAGATAAATGCTGAGTGTTTTGACTTCCTTCGAGACTTTGATGATGTTACCATCGATATTGAAGGATTTGAATTGGTTGTCTAGTTTATTGAGACGGGTTTGAGATCCAATAAGGAGTAACTCCAATTTATTGTCACTCAGGCAGAGGCCATGGATGGCCATCCATGCCTGAATGATTATGGTGGTCAAATAACAACTTAATCAAGATATTATATAATGTAGGGGATACACTAGAGCCCTGCGGTGGACTGGGGCTGGATCAGACTCAGCAGTTGGTGCAAAGTCTCTCGTAGCCCTTTGAGCGGGGAATGATTGTATCCATACAGCAGCATTCTCAGAGAACAAAGCTGCTGAGGTAAGGTGTTTAGTGAGAATTTCATCATTGACCAGATCAAAGGCTGCTGATAGATCCAACAGGAGGAGGAGGGCCATGTCATCTTTATCTTTTAATTCATCCATTTGGTTTTTTAGATCTATGAGGGCTGGTTCTATACCATGGCCTGGTTTGAAGCCTAATTGCTGAAGGCCTAAGAGATTATTATTTTCTACGTGGTTTTGTATTTGTAGCTAGGCCATCCTTTCCAATAAGCAAGGTACTGTGGTGACAGGCCTATAGTTAGTAGGGGTGTTTGGGTCAAGGCGTGTTTTTTTTAGAAGGGGTAAGACCCACCATCTTTTAGGTTGGTTGGTACTGAGCAAGTTTCAAAGGAGGCATTAATTAAAGAGGTGATGAAAGGTGCAGCTCCTTCGCCGCTCCTTTAATGATTGTCGCACAACAGATGTCTCCTTAGCATCTTGAAGGTTTGAGGCTTGATATAATGCCTTCTACTTCAGTTATGGTGACTGGAGTAAACTGGAATGGGTTGCATAGTTTAGCAGGTCGGTCATGTGGCTCTAGGAATTTTGTACGAGCTGGCAGGGTAAGCTTTTTTGATTACATTTTGGTTTATAGGAGAGAAATTTTGTCAACAAGCGCTTTTTGTATATTAGCGCGCCAGGTCGTGTCTTTATTGTATAATTCTGTTGGTTGTGCTGGAGACTCTAATTCTCTGAGAATGGTGGATAACTCTTTCGGGGTTGAGTTAGCGTACATAATTCTGTTGTTATAGTGTCACTTTTAGTGTGTAAAATAGCCACGTTGTAGATGTTGGAGGCTTTGCTGAACTTTCCTTTGTTCACGTCTGTGGGGTATTTTTTCCAGGTAGTTTCTGAGGTTCTTTTAAGACAGCGTAATGATTTCAGTACCATTTATTTAGATGAGCCCGTCGTTTGGCTTTGCATATTTTTAGTGGGGCTATTTTGTCAAGGGCCTGAAGTAGGGTCTGATTATACAACTCCACAAGGGAGAAAGGGTCAGTGCACCTAAGCTTAGAATTGTTAGTGATAGTTGTAGTAGTGGTATTAGCTTCTCTACTGTGATATTGTGATTGTTTCTAGTAAGTGCCAGTGGAGCTTGTGTGTTGTCAGGATTTAGGCAATAGTAAAGGAGATGGCATGGTGGTCCGAACAAGCACAGTGTGTGTTGGCGAGAATCTTGGGATCACAGTTTAGATTAGCTAATCAATCCGGAGTTCTGCCCTTGCTGTCCGTAGGGTTGGTGGTGTGACGCGAGAAGCCTAAGTAAGTGATTGTTTTGGCTAGTGAAGTAGCATTGATGTCATTAGAGTCATAAAGGCCTAGGTTGAGATCACCCAACAATATGATTTGGGAGCCGGGTTTAGTATTTCTGGTAAGTAGTTGTGAGATGTCCTCTTCGAATGAGGATATTAGGATGAGGATATTAGGACTGTAGATCTATATATAAGGTGTATTAATATAGTAAGTAGTTAGTTAGGGGGCATTTGGCAGATAGAAGTTCGCCGGATGGGAGTCGTTGATTTAGCAGTTCTCTAAGGCCTAACTGTTTTTTCACAATGATGGCAACTCCACCGCCTCTAGAGCCTTCTCTGTTTTCTCTGAGAATGGTATAGTTTTCGGATATGGCTAGTGATAGTGTAGGTCCTGCTGCTGGATGGAGCCAAGTTTCCGTAATAGCCAGGAAGTCTAGGTTATTTGTTACAATAAGATCAGCTATGTCTAGAGTGTTTGCCAAGCGTTTACAAGCGCACCCTTGATGGGTGATGTGTCTAGGTTGGGTGTTTCTCTAGTAGGGCGAGAGTTTCCAGGGGTGGATGGGTTAACATTCTTTTTTAGGTGCGCATGGTTGTCCCTTATTGTCCTGATGGGAGTGTTCTTGGTACTTGGATGGAATCTGTATAGGTAGGACTTTGCCAACTATTTTCTAGCCTGGAACCTACTCTGGAATTTCTAATTCTTGTTGGACAAGGTTGATTAGGGGTAGGCCGGGTTGCATGAAGCTGGATCCAATGTAGTGGTGTAATCATGCAGAGGTTACTTACTGTGGTTCCTTGAGTACCATTAGTTATGGATATGTCTGGCAGCAGGGCCGATAGGCTTTTGGTAGGTAGTATATTGTTAGGTGAGGGTAATGGCATGCCCATAGTAATGTTTACCTTACGTAGGTTAGCCATATGTAAAGGAGATGATATACAGCTAAGATTATAACTGCATATACGATTTTTGTGATATTTTGTGAATAGAAATAAAAATAGGATAAAATTATAATTATGAGGTGACCTTGCTCTTTCCCTGGTGACTTTAAGTCTCCATAGAACAGCTGCAAAGCCCGAGATGATTTGTTTAGACTCCCATTAACAAATAGCTAAACCAACTAGAGATGGGAAGATTTGTGGTCTAATGCCAACATTGAAGGCTGAGCAGAAATAACTGCTTCACCTCTTAACCAAGGTGTGTGATCCTGGGAACTAATTTAGTCTCAGTGTGCCTTAGTTACCAACATTTGGGGTCCCTAGAAGTGATTCAGCTTGCAGTGCACACTGTTAAGAAAATACTAACTCGTGGCTTAACAGATTATAGTTATTGAGAAAGCCAACCATTATGGGCTCTGAATAGTGAAAATGTTTTCTTTGTTCGATCTTATTCACCATACAAAGAAATAGTTGCCGTTCCAAATACATGGGTCTTGGTTACATCTGGCCACAGGTCCCTAAGCACTCAACCCAAACCATCTAGAGGCAGGTCCACACACAGTAGCTTGATATTCAGAACTGCACACATCAACACAGCACCAAAGCCAACCTGCATTTCCCTCTTCTACCAATAACCTAACCCATCCCCCTCTCTTTCAGAACCACGCGAGCCACTGGAAACAATGCAAATGGAAATGGTGCATAGTACACAAATACAAGTACTAAAACATAAAACATAACATGATTGAGAGGAGTTTTAGTAAATTAAATCCGAGAAAAACTAGGTTTGCTATATAATGGCTAAAGGGAGGCTATTGGCTCTAGTTATACATTGTATTGAAAGCAAAATCATGGCTAAATGGAGCATACAATAGCAATACACACTTTTGAAACAGGTGATAGTGCATAAGGCAATGAACATAAACATTTGATAATGAAAGTGAATGTACTTATTTATTTCAAGATTCTTACAAGTTAATACAACTAGCTTTTGTTTATATTGCAATGATTTTAAAATGTTGGGAGAGGCTGCAGTGTGGAGTTGCCAGTACAGTGGTGCATTCGACTGCTTCACGCTGGGTACTATGTTGTATAGAAACTGCCCTGAATCCACTCCCCCCAGAGGCTGGTGCATGTGCTGTTCATGTTTTGGTGCTATCGTGCACTACAGCTAAGTATTTAGCCAGATACAAGATTCCGTAGTACATGTCAATTTCAGGCAGTTCTTGATTTAAATATGTCCTGTATAACCTCATTTAGTTACAATTTCACACAAAAGAATTGGATTTAATGTTATAATTCATAAAAGCAGTGTCTTTTGTAGAGAAGAAATATGCATTGCAGGGAAAGGCTTTCTTGTCAATAGAACTCTGGGCAATTTGACAGCAGAGGTATTGACCAGCAGCCACAAAGTAGCCTGAAGACGGATCATCATGCATGCTGCTAAGAAACAGGCCTTTATGTTTGCTGTCTGTCTTTGTTAAGAACATACAGCATACGAAAAGAAAATAGATATCCAGTTACATAATTCTAGTTGCCCTTTCGGATTTGTGATATAAAGCAGTATGGTATTATGTAGCTCAATTTATGACATTTTGGAAGCCTCTTTTGTCTTGCATGTAGAGCATTACATTAAGAGAAAATAATTCTGTGTGCAGCTAATATGTGTGCTACAGAGCATAAAAGCATCCAGAGCTCAGATAAATAAATACATATAGGAGAGCATACATGATAAACAGAGGCTGGTGGCTGCATGTGTAATTAAATGACAAGGTGTATATACATGGAAGTGGTAGGTCAGATAAATAGATACACATAGGAGAGCATACATGATAAACAGTGGCTGGTGGCTGCATGAGTAATTACAAGCAAGGTGCCTCCGGGAGAGTTATGTACGCTTATGTGGAACTAAGTATCCAAAGACTTCAGCCAGTTTATATGATTAGATTTAAATTTGAGGTAGGGCTGCACTTCTCTTATAAAATGTGCCAAGGAGTACCAGAGTTGTGCCGCTCTGACTGGGAAACTGCCTCCCCCAGCCTTAGACAGCTTAAATCTTGATATGATGAAGCTTTTGGTATTAATTGATCTTAACGGTCCAGAGGAGATTTTCCTCTGGAATCCGTCTGTGAGATAACTAGCAGCTGCATCATTCAAAGCTTTCTGCGTAAGGGATGCAACTTTTAAGTGAATTTTATTTTGGGTAGAGAGCCAATTATTTTAGCACCTTATCAAGGATATGTGAGATCTTTTAGACATGCAGAGAGCAGCTCTCAAGTCATTGTTTTGAAGTATTTGAATCCTATGGATTGTAGATTTGTTAGCACCGATGTATAAGGCATTACAATAGTCAAGCCTGGATAGAATAAGGGCTCTAGCCAGGATGATGCAACTGTCTTCTGAGAGAAAGGATTGCCTGTTCTGATGAGCTTGCAGGTGTAGGCTGTAGCTGAGGCCATAGACTTCACCTGTTTGGAGTAGGAATGGGTGGTGTCAAAGTAGAAGCCAAGTGTCTTTACCTCCTTGGCCACCTTAATAAGGTTGCCATCAATTACGAATGAAGAGTAGTCTTGGCCTAGTTTCTTTAGATTGGGGTGGGTGTCTAGGATGATAAACTCGGTTTTATAATCATTCAGGCATAGACCGTGGGTTGCCATCCATGCCTGGATGATGAGATACACTCTATTTACCAAGGCCAAATCCTTGCTGTAATCCCCGGAAAGTGGGTGGAGAATCTGAGTATCATCCGCATAGTTAGTGTAGGTGATACCCAGAAGGTCCAGACCATCAAAAAGGGGCTTAGTAAATATATTGTATAGGGTGGGGGAGACACAAGTACCCTCTGGAATGCTTCAGGTAATAGGGATCGGGTCTGCCGCTTCTGATGGGGAGAATACCCTCATGGTCCTGTCGCTTAGGAAAGACTCAATCCATGTTATAGCCTCTTTAGAGAAGTGGGCGTCTGAATCTAGGTGGCTGCCTTTATCTTGTAGCTCATCAATTTGTGCCTTCAGATCAATAAGGGCAGTCTTAGTACCGTGTTGAAGTCGGAATCCTGATTGTCGCGCACTTAAGAGCTTATGTAGTTCTCAGAATGTTTTAATTTGATTGTAGGCGATCTTGTCCAAAATGTTTAATAGAAATGGCACTGTCGTAATAGGATGATAGTTTGTGGGTATGAGTGGATCTAGGGTTTGCTTCTTTAGCAGAGGCAACACACAGGATTGTTTAAGGTTGGTATGGACAGATCCCGATGCAAATGAAGCATTGATGAGTTTGGAGACAAATGGGGAAAGATTTCTTGTAGCATCTTTGATGAGCTGGGCTGGGCAGAGATCACCCTGGCAATTGGATGGCTTGAGTGAGAGGATAACTTTCGCTACCTCAAGACTGGAGGTCTTCGTGAACTTGAAGCGGGCTGTAGAGTCATTTTCCTTCAACGGTTGGTCAGGAGTATTGTTGTTGGAGTGAGGTATATTGAGTGTGGCTTTGTTTGGGCTATTTCATTTTGCAGGGTAGTTACTTTGTTGTTGAGTGCTAGTTGTATGTCCGAACACCATTTTTTATCTTTGGTGCAGGTGTCAGGAATGGGGATAGGGCACTCTAATTCCCTCATGCTGGAATTAGCATTGGATATGCTCTTATTCTATGAGTTGTGCTTGGCCAGGTAGATTTACTTTCTGTAGTGAGATGAGATTTCCATTAATTTAGGTCTGCTGTCTTCTGAATGGCGTAACCTCCACAACGTTTTGAAACTCCTTTTCAGTAGTCGTAGATCCTTTAATTGTGGGTTGAACCACTAATTTAGGTGGGATTTGGGTTTGCTCAGTCTGATTTCATTGGGGCAATGTTGTCGAGAGTAGTTAACAAAATGTTATTGTACTCCTCAACAAGCGTTTCTGGGTCTAAATGATCAGCCAACTGGTTTAGAGTAGGTAGGATAGCAGGGATCACTTTTTCCACTGTGATACTCTTTTTATTCCTAGTTAAGCATGGCGGGCAGTCATGGGGGGATGGGGGAGTGGTTTGGTGGTGGCAAGTTCAAAGGACAAGAGGAAATGGTCTGTCCATAGTTGCAGGGAAATATTTGTGATGTTGGCGGTGCAATTATAGTCAGCCCCCAATCAAGGATTCTCCCTTTGGTATGCATAGGCACAGTGATTTATTTGGGTGATGCCAAGTTTGGCGAGGGTACTTGCGATAGAGGAGGCATATTTGTCTAGAGGATCATTAAAACCTAGGTTGAAGTCCCCGAGGAGAAGTAGTTGAGAAGTGATTTTGAGATTATTGGAAAGTAAGTTGTTGATATCCTCCTCAAATGTTCCAATAAGCCAGGAGGTCTGTAGATACGGTGGATTGAGAGGGTCTGGGAGTTGAGTAGCAGAAGTATAGCAGTGAGCACTTCACGTGAGTCAGTAACTAGGGAAGGTGTAATTCTCATAGCTAGGCTGGATTTTGCAATGACGGCAATGCCACTGCCTCGCTTCTTGTCTCTGTCCTGTCTGAATATGGTATAGCCATCAGGGATTGGTAATGAGAGTAAGGGTCTGCTGCTTCATGCAGCCAGGACTCTGTAATAGCAAGAAAGTCCAAGTTGTCTGCCAATATCAAGTCAAAGATATCAATGGCAAGAGCAGTCAGGGATCTGACATGTGTTAGTGCTCCTTTGAGGGGGAGAGACACTACTGTGGCCGGAGTGGGAATAGGTTTCATTTTGGAAGTTACTGGTCAAGACTTTATATTATTGTAGTTAGTGATAAGGTCCTTCTGGATATTAGTTCTTTTGTAAGGTGTGGGTAGTGATGTTATAAGGGGTTCGAAGAAAGTCTATTTAGTCTCCATCGGAGTCTAGAGTTTCTAGAGGCTAGTAGACAACTTTGCAGATAACCTCTGCGACACCCAAATCACCCAATTTCCTAGCAGCTAGCGCATGAGTTGGGCTTGATTTCCCAACTTTTGGCTTAACTTTACATGCATTTCTCACAAACAAAAGTGTGTTTGCAAGTGAAATATGCAAAAGTAAAGTTGTGAAATTCATGTACATGGGGGTGTGGCTTGTAATTAGTGAGGCCTGGTAGAAATGCACGATTTGCGTCATGGTTATTAAGGCCCTGATAATATCATCTGTTTGCCCGGCAGGAATTGCAAGACAGGCTGCAGAATGAAGGACTACCATCATGGTGGCAAGTCTAGCATAAGAATGACCTGCAAGAACAGAGTTACCAGTCTAATTATAGAAAATATCTAAAACCTGAAATAATACAGGAATAATTAAAATAGAGACATCATCTTCTCTAGATAGCAAACAAATTAATGTTAATAGACATCAACAGCAAATAATATGAAGAACAACATGGGGAGGGTGACCCCACATAACATTGAGACAAGCTAGCTGTAGAAACAAGTTAGGAAGGAACAGAAAGCTAATTTAACAAAGGAAAAACAGAAACTGGCACATTAGCATCTGAAATAGTAAAGTAAACTGTTATCAGACTTGAAATTCACACAAGGGTTCCCTGGTTTTACACTTTTAATGGTTTTGCTGTAGGTTTTCATTGGTCTCCACACTATTGTCCGTCTTCACATTCTACTGGTTACCTCAGTTGCTTTGTTCATTCTAGAGTAGTGTCACCAGAGCAAGTGTATATCACTACTAAATTTGAACTGGTCTACTCATGGATTGATGGAGTCACTTCATATTTGGTCCATGGTTTCTTCAGTTATTCCAATTCCCCATCATAATGTCCCTTTTTCACCCATTGTCACATTTCTCCTTTGATTTTTGAAAATGTCCCCTTTGTTCATGCTAGATCTGACTGAAAACTGCTTTCAATCTAAATATTAGGTCTTAAATACTGTGTGCAACTGACTTCAAAGATGAATGAAGAGGTTAACAGAGAATCTGTTTGTATTGATTGATTGATATTTTATTTCTATCGCGCTCTTACACAAGTGTTTCAGAGCGCGACAAGGAAAGGGAGGGGAACAGGGGAGAACGAAACAGCAATCTTACTAGTCCCAGTGACATTGAGAACGTGCAAGTGCATGGGAGAGGGGGGAGGGGAAAAGTGCATGGAAGGGGGGAGAGGTGGAAAGTGCAAAGCAGAGGAGAAACAGATAAATAACAATAAATAAATAATAAAGGCAACAAACAGTGGTAATGCAGCCAGCATTTTGCAAGTGTTAGGTTTAAGGCAGGAGACAGGGTAGGTCTGATAAGTGCAGGAAGAAAAAGGGGGGGCTGTATGGGTACAGATACAGACCCCAGTGCAAGGGGTGGCCCGGAGACAGCTTGGGAGGGTGGCAGGATGAGCAGGTACCTGGGCCCAAAAGACAGAGGGTGGCCAGGTGCATGGTACCAAGAGAGAACAGATCAGCAGGGGAGAGGGGGAGCGAAGGCAGAAGAAAAGAGGAAGGTCTTGAGATGCTTCTGGAACCGGAGATGGTTCTCCTCAAGTTTAGAGTGGCAGGGAGGCTGTTCCAGAGGGAGGCCACAGCCGGAGGCAGAGATCTACCCCCAGCTTGTTTCTTAGAAAAATGACTAACCCTGAGTGAGTTGGAGGTAGAGGAGCGAAGAGCTCGAGAGGGGAGGTATTTGCGGATGGATAGCTGAAGGTGTTTTGGACCCAGACCCCAGAAAGCCTTGTGGACAATGCAGAGGGTTTTGAATCCTTGATTCCACTGGGAGCCAGTGGAGTGATTTCAGAGCTGGAGAGATACGATCCCAGGGCTTGAGGCCAAGGACAAGTCTCGCAGTCCTGTTCTGGATTAGTTGCAGAGGGCGGAGAGTAGAGACAGGTAGATTTAGATAGAGGCTGTTACAATAGTCCAAGCTAGAGAGAACCAGAGCTTGAGATACCATGAGCTTCTGGGGGAAGGAGAGGAAAGGCAGAGAACCTCTGAGGAGGTGCAGTTGGAAATTTGACTTTTTAGAGACCTCAGAGATGTGGGCGGAGAAGGAAAGGGTGGAGTCAAAGATGACCCCGAGGTTCTTTGCCTCGCAGGTGGGGGTAGGAGGATGGCCAAGGGAGGCCGGTCAGAGAGTGAGGGGAAAGGATGGTGAAGGTGTGCCGATGAGGAGGATCTCTGTCTTGCTGGCATTCAGACAAAGATCATTGGCGGCACACCAATCTTGAATGGCAGATAGGCAATCAGAGATGAGAGAGGGAGAGGAGGTGGCAGAGGGCAGCCTGAGGGTTGAGTGTCGTCAGCATAGTACTGGAAATTTGAGCAGAAAATGACAATGCAGTGGGTGAGAGTTGCCAGGTATTGGTTGAAAAGCCAGGGCGAGAGGTTAGATCCCTGGGAACACCACAGGTAGAAAGTAAGATAGATGAAAGGAAGGACCCAAGTTGGACCTGGGAGGGTCGATCTGAGAGGAAAGAGGTCAGCCAGGCCAGAGCCTGATCAGTGATACCCAGGTTTTCACAGAGACGGTTGAGCAGGTCGAAGGCAGAAGAGAGATCGAGAAGGATGAGGACAGAGGGAATGTTAGAGTCAAGGTTGGTGAGCAGACCTTCACGGATGTTTAGGAGAGCAGTTTCCATGTTTCTGGCAGCTCTGAAGCCAGACTGGTTGTCATGGAGACAGCCAACAGAATTGGAATGAAGGTTGAGCTGAGAGATGGCCAACTTTTCCAGGAGTTTGCCAAGAAAGGGAGTAATGGAAATTGGGCGATAGTTAGCTGGATAAGAAGGATCAGCTGTGGGTTTCTTGAGAAGAGGATGCACAAAGGAGTGCTTCAGAGGGGAGGGGAAGGATCCAGAGGCAAAGGAGTGGTTGCAAAAATCATCAAAGGCCGGTGCAAGGGTGTCAATGTGGTCCTTGATGGTTTTAGAGGAACAGGGATGAACCTGTTTTGAAGAGGCTTTCATAGATCGGACTTGTCTAGCAACCTCGTCAGGGGTGAAAAGAGGAAAGGACGAGCAGGATGGTGGGAGGGTGGCTAAAAGAGGGTCAGCAAGCACAGATGGAGAGGGAGGAGGAGGAGTGTGGGTGGAGAGGGTGGACGTGATGCCCTGGGTTTTTGAAATGAAGTGAGAGGCAAGGGCATTGCAAAGAGCCTGGGAGGCAACAGGAGGGGTAGAGACTGCAGCAGGGTTGGCCAGCTCCTTGCAGATTTTAAAGAGTTCGGCCGAGTTGTTAGATGCCGCAGAGACATGAGCTTGAATAAGAACTCTCTTCTTGGTGAGGACAGAGAGTCAGTATTGCCTTTGTAGCAGGCGACAGACCAGTTTGTCAGCAGATGAACAGGAAGTCCTCCATTTCCTCTCAACTGCCCTACACTTATGTTTAAGTGTAGCTAGGTCAGAGTCATAACAGGAATTGAACTTGGCTTTGGACTTCAAACGGATCCTCATGACAGGGGCAAGAACATCAAGCATATCAGAAATTGAAGAGTAGAGCAGAGACAGGGCTGTATCAGGATGAGAGACAGCCAAAGGTGGAGGGGGTGGAGAAAGTGGCGGCAAAACCCTCAACTGACACACGCTTCATGGGCTGGATGTTCGAGAAGGTAGGTGGCAGTATCGGGGTAGGCTTGGCTTGGGGGGAAGAGAGGGAGAGATGAGATGAGAGGAGGGTGTGATCGCTCCAGGAGAGAGGAGTGGTCAGAGGGATGGCGAGGGGGGGTCAGAGGAGATCAAGACATTGAGTGTGTGCCCTGCAGAGTGAGTCGGGCCAGAGGGGAGGATGGGCAGGGAGAGGGAGTCGCAGAGGTCACGGAAGAGTAGAGAGAGTAGCAAGGAGAGTCTAAATGTATATTTAGGTCACTGAGGAGAAGGAGTTGAGTGGTAGAGGCCAGGAGGGAGGAGGAGAGGTCTGCCCACTCAGAGAGAAATGAGGTGATTTGACCAGGAGGCCAGTAGATGGTAACCACAGTAAGAAAATGGGTAGGCAAGAGAGAAAGCCTACAGACAAGGCATTCAAAAGAGAAGTAGATCTGAGTGGGAATGATAGAGGCAGGAATCCACTCAGGAAAGATCAGGGCTACCCCCCCACCGGACCGGGAGGATCTGCGTGCTGAGAGGATCTTGTAGCCATCAGGGAGGAGAGTATCAAAGGGCGTAACAGAGCTGGCCGTGAACCATGTCTCAGTAAGACCAAGGATATCAAGGTCTAGTTCTTCAAGGAGGTGGCAGATGTCAGAGGAGTGTTTGACGGCAGAGCGAGAGTTGAGAGTGGCAATATGAAGAAGGTTGCCAGCCTTAAAGACCTTCTGGGGAGGGATAAGAGATCAGAGGTATGCCCTGCGGAGGAGAAAGAGCCCTAGGAGGGGCAGAGGAGGAGGAGCAGAGAGAGGGCAAGGTAGCCAAGGGGAGAGAGGAGGGGACAGCAGGAGATGAGAGGAAATTGATGAGGCGACGGAAGCGCCTATCAAAGAGGAGGAGATCGGCCTGAGGGCCTTGGACCATGTCAGTGCCATTTAGGTAGACATTAATGATGACTTTAGAGGAGTCGAAGGAAGCCATGAGAACTTTCCAGTGAGTGCCACCATTAATGGGAGAGGAGGTGATAGGGCAGAGCACAGAGACCATATGAGGAGATAGATCTGGCGAAGGAACGACAAAGAGGATGTCGGTAAGGGTCTGTCTAGAGGAAGCATTGGAGTAGGTGTCGGTGATAGGAAGACCAGGATTAGAGGCCAAGATATCCTTTTTGAACTTCTTCCTACCAGACTTAGTGAGAAGGGAAGGATAGTCAATGGAGAAGCAGTTGGAGAAGATAGGAGAAACAGAAAGCGCCATTGGGTGGAAGTAAGGAGAGGATGGAGATACTGGGGGGCTAAGGCAGGTAGGTGTGAGACAAAATAGAGTGGTGAGGTCAATGGGCTGGCAAGTTACAGAGAAGAAACAGCATACAAGCAAAATACAGAGAGTTTCGCAATGGGCAGCAAGATATGACTTGTTAGCACAAAGCAAAAACAGCAAGATTTGACTTTTTAGCACAAATCAAAAACAGCAAGATTTGACTTTTTCAATCTTGGAATCGGATGTTAGCAAAGGGTTTTAGGAAGCACTGTGCAGCAGGATGACAACATGGGAGCAACAAGCAGAAAGAACAGTGATAGTCAAAGGCAGTAGAAATGAGTCCATAAGGAGGGAACTACCCATAGTTCTGGAGGTGCAATGTCAAGGCAGTCCGGATTTCTTAGCGGAGTGAGGTGGCAGCATCATTGTGATTAAGGTGCAGGGAGGACCCCAATTAGCGTTCCGGAAGCGGACATGGAGCAGACAGGGGCCTTGGAAGTGGGCCTTTGCTGAGAGGGCCGGCGGAAGCCTGCCGGTCCCTGATTGGATGGAAGAAAACACTCAACAATCAATGGGAGTGCAGCACATGGAGAGGTGATTCAGCACAACATGCCTACACAACAAAGAAAACCACAGCGGCCATCTTGGAAGGGCCAATATTGCATGTATTGCATTGTTTTGTTGAAAGAAGATCTGAAACATGCAGAAACTGCATGTTGTTTGGAAAATAGATGTGAATATGTGAATAGAGTCAGATGGGAGTCAATAACTGGGATAGTACTAGATACCACAACGTGCAGTTTGTGTATATTTGCATTTTACATACTTATATTTTATGGAAAGAAAGATTTTTCTAGAAATGTGTTTTTTCATGCCAGTGACTAAAGCAGTGTTAGAATGTAGTCCTCTACATTTCATTTTCAGCAAACTAACCATCCAACCACATGTTAGCATCACTGCACCTACCTAATAATCCTGCAAATCAAAAGTGGCCCCCAGCAGCAGAAGCTCTAAAGGTGTGCCCATCTCATGATATACAGTTCAGATCCTGTTGCATCATCTACAAGGCTGTTATCCTGAAGTCCCCAACCTCCCTCACTGAGAAAATCAGCATCTCCAGAGGCCTGTGATCCACCAGAAGTAAAGAATTGGGCAGACTTGAATTAAGATGGTTCAGGAAAGAACGAACCAGAAGACAGTCCTTCTCTGTCTACACTCCAAAACTCTGGAACTTCCTCATCATCAACATCAGACTTGCCCCATCACTTCTACAGTCCAGGGAAAAGCTCAAGATCTTCATCTTCAAGGAATGGCTCCTCCTTAACACCTAGGTCTCGATATGCTGCACCCCCACCTTACCTGAGGCTTGTGATGTGCTTCCCACTATCTGCCCAGGTTGCTTATAGATCCATTGCTGCCAATTGCCCACCCTCACCCTCCCCGTTTAGCTCCCTGATCCTTTTTTCTCTGCTTCCCTCACTGTGTTCTTCCCCCTATGATTGTACATTTCTCCATTGCTTCCCAAAGCTAGGCTCACACTTGATAAATACCCTAATAATAATAATAATAATAATAATAATAATAATAATAATAATAATAATAATAATATACGTCGTCAACATTAGTAATATTGTCAGAGCAATAATTAATGCAATAATTAATTAATATTGCATCTCCCAACTCTCTATGTTGTAACACTAAATACAAACTCGACTGCCCAGGCACAACGTTTAAACCATAATAAACTTTCAACAGGTTTACCACTCAGTGACATCTCCAAGATGGTGCTGATTACATAATGACATGCTGTGCAATGTGTGTTTGCCCTTCATTAGCACATCACTAGCACTGTAGAGATTTTAACACATGATTTAAAGGGAGAGGGATTAAAACCTCTTTGTCACCTTTTTTGTTGCATCTTATTATGACCTAAAATAACCTAAAATGACCTGCATTTAAATCTAAGTCAGACAATTATGATCGGTTGTACAATTGTAGTTTAATTTGTTATTCCAGGAATGCTAAATTATGTTTGGTTTATTGCTGTACTATTGCCAAACAATGAAAACAAACATTGGTCATGATTTGCAAACCAGAATTACAATGGTGCAATCCCTTTGAAAAAAACTCTGTGTAAATCACGACAAGTGACTTTATCACTAGCGTGTTGTTGATGATAACATTGATTTATAAGAGCAGAACTGGTAAAGTGACCAGACAGAAAAACACGCATCAATAAATGTCGAAATACAGTAGAGATCATATTCCAGGTCATCAGATTTTCCAAGGATTTCTTGCCTCTATGACTTAAATGTTCTGGTATTTATATCTGCTTGAAAGCATGTGTGACTGATTCTCCCTCATGTTAGAGTCATTTTTGACCCTGGGCCCACTTCCAAATGCAAATGGATCCTTATTGCTAGTTAACAATGAATTTTACATGTCCACTGATGTTCAACTTCTACTCTGCTCCCACAGCAAGTGCCCTACTATTAAAATGTCCTTAGATTAAAGATTTCGAAAAAGTCTCTGGTGTAAATGGGAGAGAGGCCACCTTTCACTGGTGCAATGCTATGTCCGGTTCACTGGAAGGTGTGGATGAAAACCTTCCAGGGCAGCCATGGCACGTGTGTGCAGTTTTTAGAGGGAATACACATATACAATCAAATGAAGAAAAAAAAAGCTTTTAGAAAGGAAAAAGGACAATTGAACGCTTGAATTTTTACATTTCAGTCATGAAACATTGTCTTCTATTTTTGGGGAGATTATTTTATAGAGGTTTTCTTTTCGGTTCAATAATACTATTAGGAGCACTGTTGAGGTAGATATCTCATACTGTATTTCTTTTTTTATTGATGTGACCCATGGCTACAAGACTGGACATGGGGGAAAATTGAAAGACCCGACTTGTTGATTACTTGTGTAGTGATCTTAGAAGTGGCTTTCCAAATGTAAGCACCCTAACAATATTTGTATATACAGACACAACTGACCACAGAGAAATAAATACAGTTTTCAACCTTTTGCGTCTCCAAAACATACATCAGGCAATAGAGCATTTGTTTAGCAAAAGGGTAGAACTCTTCACAAATGTATATGAAATTTGGCTAATGATCGTGTCCTTCTAGAGTATGAGCTTGATATGAGAATGTGTCATCTAGGAAAGATGGCAAGGGACATATTATTGTAAATATTTGAACTCTAAGTAATGGTGACATTTTCATGACTAACCTTGGTCAACCAGGTCCTTACAAATAGCATGGACGTGTCTGGTTCATGCTGTATACCGCTGCACAGTATATGGTATTGATGAGGGCATGGCATTATGCTGGAAGAACCAATACATTTACAAGAAAGAAATAACAGCACAAATAAACATATGAATGCCAAAGGTATACCACCAGTCGTTTTTCTCATCAGAAAAAAAACATTTGTGCGGGGGAATGAACCCAGAGCTCCTTGGCTTTCCCTTGTGAGGGCTCCTCCCTCTCGGCCACCATTGCTCTGGCGATGATTTGTGAATGGATAACTCGGTTCCTGTGTCTCACTCATGTACAAGTTCTAGCAGTAAATGCCATCCGACCTTACTTACATTTTTGGAGGGTTTAAGCCTACTGATCAACACTTCCCCCCATTATATGCAAATGCAGTGTGTGGGTGGGAGCAGATGAACAGTGACTAGACACACATTTTGAGTGAGTGTTTATATCTAGCAAGTTGGAGGAGTTCCATGAACCATAAAATAAATTCAACATCTACTGGAGCAGGCATTGCACTGGGGGACATAATTGAATTATTGGAATTCTGGCCAATGTTCACATGTTTATAGCTAAACAGCAATAATGAGCAAACAGAGGGGCAAATGTCTAGCTCGTTATTAAGAATAAAGGTTCACATGTGTCTATTTGAAAAGTAATTTCCCAGTACCAAACTCTACCTCATTGATGTTCACATTTAATTAATTATTTAGTCTGTCACATAACTAGTTCAGCTCCCATATTATGTCATCAATATAACGCTAGTGCTATTATCAAATGGCAATTAAAATGCAGGAATTATACGATCGCCACTGATCAGAGAGCACCATTGTTTTATCCCTCTCTGTTATTAAGCACCCAGGCGCGGGATCACTTTACGAACGCTGCCCTTTCGGACACAGCATTTTCAAGCACTTGTATGACGCTGCCTAACCAACCACAGTTATAGAGGCAGTGCATGCCCTCTAACTGTTACGCTACCACCCTGCATACAACCTCGTCGTAGGCGACCCGGTTCCTCTACAAAGTCATTTGTCCTACGCGACTTTGGCCTGACAACACTTTGTTTACTAACCGGCACAGTCTTCACCAATGGAAGCTGTTGTAGCCCTATAGACTATGCAAGTTAACAAATATTTTTACTAATCAGCACAGTCGGTGGGGCCCACTACTAATTTTCAAAGATTCTGCAGCTCAAACGTTTTGCAAATATCAATTTTCTGCTATAAATTGCCTGCAGCCCCCACTCCTGAAGACGTTGCCAGTCCTCACAAGCCATTCTGGTACCACAAACCAGCCCCAGCTTCATGCCATGACCAGCTACCACACTCAAGAGTGCGCCTAGCCCTGCAAGATCAGGTATGCTATCTTTGAGAATGGTATTTCACCAATTCTCCTGTAACAGTTTACAATCAGGCCAAACTTTAGCCTTGTTCCTACAATTTATCTTCAAGCCACCAGGAATTACGGATGCTTACTGCATGTACATTAGACAGCATTCAAGTAATCCATCTCAAGACGCCACCCAAGCATCTTAGGTAAGTCACATCCTGCAGTGTATCCTCAATCCTATTCATCTGGTTGGATTGATCACACTTCTTTTAAACCAAACCCGTTTTTAAAACAACTTGTATCCTTTGTCCCTTCAGATAAATAGGCCTGTTTGCTGCATAAGGCCTTCAATGTAAACAGCACTCCATAGTGTCCTGACGACAGTTCGGAACATTGCATAATCCGTGTCATCCGGTAAATGTGATGCTTAAACCACTTCCGAACTAGTAACACCTATTTGCTGTGTGGACAGAAGATATGCACTGTTAATGTTTCAACAGTACATTAAATACCACTTACGCTGCTATTAACCATACCATGCACAGAATTGTATGTTTGTTTACTGTGTACATGACCAATGATTTAGTCTCTATGTTTTGTTTGTTTCTGAACATGTTTGCTTACACATTGTTCAACATGAATACATTTTGTTTTATCTGTACTTTTCTCACCTTAGTTGTGTGATCAAATGGTTAGTTTATAATTGAATATAAAGAGAGGGGTAGCCGTTTGGCTCTGTTTTCTTGTGTTTAGTTATACGTTTACCCTCTAGATCCGAGCCCCCCGAAAACAAAAAAGAGGGTCCCCTTCGCACCTTTCTTTCTTTTTAACAGCAATTAAATTAATAAATGGAGAGACACAGTGATTCGGCTTGACCTGTCACTGCTTGCTACCAATCTGTGCAAGGGTTTTAAACATTAGTCCACATATATATGCTGACCTTTGTTTCTTTCTCTCTGAACAGTTTGTCTATGCATACTGTGCACTCGGCCTGCATGTACAATTATAGATATCATAACCCTCTGCTGCACCAAACATATTCTGCGGATATGTTCGGGACAAAATAGTGGCAATATGTGTCAAGGAAATGCGTCTTAGGGGTGGGAAAATAGAGCAATATATCCACATTCTGCTCTCAGACACAATACTGTCAATAGAGGCACTAGGGTGTTAAACCCGATCTGTCACTCTATCGATGCCCTTCAACCTAGACAACCAAAGAAACACTTTAATCCATTGTTTTCACCAGTGCTAGCAGCCTTGAGGGAACAATACCGAAAAATAGAAAGAGCTTGGAGCATGTCCAGTACGTTAACTGTGCTCGAGTATGCAAAACCACCACTAAAAGCTTACAAGAAAGCCATATTTGAGGAGAAAGCTACGTTTTTTGAAGAACAATATTGTAATCCCAAAGAACCGACCTGAGGACCAGTTTGCTACCACCCCCAATTTCCAAAACCTTTCAAGTAGTACATCGTGTGTTACCCCTTCAACGACTCAAGTCTACGAAGTCAATGATTGTTTTCAGAACAAATCTATCCAGGAATCAAGCAAGCTTTTCATCAGACTGAATCTATTAAGTTTGAATCCTTCATGGGAGAGCAATTATTTGACTTTAGCCCAGTTACCCCTGACTTCATTATTGCACTTGTTCTAAATATGCAACCCACTAACTATACGTTTGATGTACTCCATGCCTCATATACATGCAACAGCCTTGGCTCAGTTTTTGACTACCTTTGTTAATACATCATTTGGCTGAGGACTAGTTCCAAGTGATCTGTAAACATTCATGGCTTCCTTACTGCTTGTTAGGGAGAATTCTCCAGAATAGCTAATTTCCCTTACCTACGCAGTCCTTCAGCAGCTTTGCCGGATTTCTAGGATTTATTTTTTGCACCTGGTAAGAGTGTGAACCTTTTTTCCCACTCTTACATGTGTTTTGCTGTTTGTGTTTAACATCTTTGTGTTCATAGACTGTGGAGCCTCACCTACTCCTTAGGCATCATCTTTTTACTGTGTGTTACACAGCACCTTTAGTGCAGTGACAAAGGGTTGTCTTTTTCAGACTTCCCACTTTAAACTCCATTTTCTGAGACTGACGACTGACTCCCAGAACATGTAAAGTTGCCATTGACTTTATTAGTCTTTTTAAATTCGCAGACCCAATACAATCTATCTTACATAGAGTTCTGAAAAGGGATAATAATTATCCCTTTTTGTCTGTTTCTCGTGGAACATTATTTTGTTGCCCTTTATTTAAGATTTGGCTGGTGGCAGTGGTATCTACCCTCTTTTTCCTACCGCGGTCTATTTAAACAGCCTTGGTACTGTTTTAGGCTAAGTTAGTAGCCTCAAACTTAAATCCGCTTGACCCCATTTACTTTTATTTGGTTCAGGCTGGGTTTATTCGCCATTTATTTTTGTAAAGATCTTTCTCATGTTTTACTCTGCTCGCCAAACCAGGTTTGGTTCCTTTGTTCGCCGTCCTTTGGCGGGCTGCTGCACAGAAGCCCTCCGTAGGCGCCTGACTGTCTGAGGGGGACAGGATGTGAGGGAGGGGTTTGGGACTCCCTGCACAGGGTCTCCTTGGAGACCCATGTCGCACTCTGTATGATTGGCTGTGGTGACGGTCCCGCCAGGACAGCCACCCTGCTGTGTGATTGACAGCCAGGCTGCGTGAATAGGAGAAAACTGCATAAAAAGCAGGTCTCTGGACTGAGAAGGCAGACTCGCCACTGGATCCAGAGAACCGAAGAGAAGCTGACAGAAGAGGACCTCTGCCACGACTGAAGCTCCCGCTAAAGCCCTGTTGTGGGTCCGAATCTCCAAACTTCGATGACAGGGAAGATCTGCAAGGAATCTTCTCCCCTTGAGATGGTGGGACCAACCAGTTGGCCAAACTGCAAGCCAGGCTTCCCTCCTCTGGTCGAATTTGCTGTGCACAGCTGCAGTGAACCGGATAGCCAGAAGGAGCAGTCCCTGCTTGGGTTTTAAGGAGCGCACCTTTTAATTGTTGCTTTGCTCTGCCGCTGGTTTCTTCCCTGGGCAGTGCAGGATCCTCCAGTCTTCCTACTTCGTGTCAGTCCCACAGTTGCTTCAGGAACCGTGAGCCTGCTGGACTTGCTGGGAACGTGTGCCTCAGCTACAGCCTTCTTCTCCATTTAAGGTACTGTTTAAACCTGGTTGTTTGTTCCGTCCGACTGCAGTGAAAGTGTTTGAAATCTTTCGCCAATCCTAGGGCTTTTCCTTCCCTATTCTTTAAAGTAACTTTTCTTCTGACCAACTTCATTCCAAACTCTTGGCCAAGACTTAACCGTGAACTACTCTGAACTTTGTGATCCTCTGCAAAGACTCTGGTCCATTGACTTTGGCTCAGGCCTTTTAATTTGATTTCCTCACCGTAGTAGCCTTTTCTTGATTGCTCTTCTTACTTACTTGTTGGTGCTGCTCAACTTTTGTCTAACCTTGTCTTCCCCTCCCTTTTTAATTGCTGGAGCGCCATTTTGCTCACACTTCATTTTGAGCTTAACTTGTCCGGAATCCATTGGGTTGTGTATAGTATATTAAGAGTGTGATTTTTCTCCTGCTTTACTTTAGTGAATTGTTTTACAACTGATATCTAAATAAATGTATATTCTTTTACTCAGAAACTTTGAGTCAATGTTTGTTTGAATCATAGTTATTGCTGTCCTTTGTGTAACTATTGATACTGCTCACTTTACTCTTGAGATAAGTATGGCTGCTCAGCCATCGCTACCGCTTTACTTTGTACTAAAGGCTTGTACCAAAGGTGGATTTGTACTGTCACTTGTAGTCTTAATTGTGTGTGGTGTTCCCAAAGGGTACTGCATATGATTCTGCCTAACACTGCTAATAAAGTGTTCCCTGGACCCGGTGACCTACAGAACAACTACCAAACTTTTAGATACAATAGTTACTCTACAGATTCAAGAGCACGTGGAGAAGTCAGCAGTGCTGGGCATCTTTCAATCCAGTTTTTGCCCACTTCACAATTCTGAGAGTGCTCTGATAGCTGTGTGGGATGACATCCTACAAATTGTTGATGAAGGAGACTTTACCTTGTTGGTGAGGCGTGATCTTTCAGCAGCATGTGACAAGGTGGATCGTAACATTTGACTGTCCAGACTAGGTGAGGCAGCTAGAGTATAATTTCATGCTCTGAAATGGTTTAGATTTTTTTATTGAACTGCTATCAACATGTCAAAATTGATAACTGTTGGTCTGACTCTCTCTCAATTGATTATGGCATCTGTAAGGGCTCCTCTTTGTCCCTGTTACTATTTAATAAACACATGCAGCCTTTGATGGCCATCTTCTGAATATATAACCTGGGATACCACTCATATGCAGATGACTCCGGGTTATATATGAAAGTGACTAAGTCACCTGAATCTCTAAAAAAAAATTCTGCACTGTATTGAGGACATGGGCAAGTGGATGACAATGACAATACCTCAATTGAACGAAACTAAGCTGATCTTGCTTTGACATACATGTCTTCTGGGTGATCACATCTGTAATCCACCCCCACCATTCATCTTTGGGGTACCAATGACTTTTTCTGCACAATTTTAAAAATCTAGGACGGCTATGACAATCATATTTAGGTTGCGATCAATACATGGGAGCTAAAGTACAATCTATCTTCTACTCTTATGTCTCCTACAACATTCCCTTCTATTCGGACATATCAATCATCTTCAGACGTCCCAAAATGCAGCAGTTCTCCCTTTTTTCAAGGCACCTATGATAGCGACCACCTTGACTATGAAGAGATCCCTTCATTGGTTGCTAGTGAAGAAATTGATTTTAAAATCCTCTGTATTTCAATGCTTAAATAATCTGGCACCAATCTAATGGTCTACTACCAGCCTTTTTGCTCCCTTCGATCAGCTGATAAGCATCTACTTACTGTCCCCCCTTTGCGGTTTGTCCATAGGAGTGAAAGGCGGTTCTCTATTTATCATCCTAGGCTGTGGAATTCACTCCCACTGTTCATCAGCAAGGTTTTAAAAAGACATTTCTTTTCATAAAGGATATTTCCTTCATTTGCATGGATTATATGTTGGTTAAGGACTATAGTATGCTGCGTGGTTGACAACCTAGTAATATCTTTGCTTGGATGTAGTTTATTCTACCTAAGCATATTAGGAATACATCAAAACAAATCAAAAAGGAAACTGGCAGGCAGGCACTCATATTCTTTACGCTTCTTTGACAAGGAACATGGCCCACTTTGCATGTTATGCTTCTCCGCATACCCTCCCCCATCCGTCCTTGAGATGATCTGTTAAAGTGTATCCTGCCCAGGCAATCTTTCTGAAAGCATGAGATGCAAAGTCTTCCTGTGCCAAATACGGGCACATTTTACAATATGATTTTTCTCTCTCTAATTAGTTAGAATGTTAAAGAGCATTTTAGAGAAAAACTTTCTGCCATGTAATTGGAACTTTGTATGCATAATATAAAAGAATAAATGCCTACTGAATTCCCTTCAGACGCCTCAAGTAGGACACACTGATCTGTTGGCAATGATGAGAACTTTGGGGAAAAGAGGATAGAGAAAAAGACAGCATTGAACATAAAATCAGATAGCATCTGATTTCAAAATAACTCCAGGGACGTGACAGATTAACTCATTAATCCTGCTGTATTTGTAATTTGATTTCTGTCTCTAAACTCATGTATATGACATGACAATCTAAAGTATAACAGTTGCCTCACAAAGAAACAAAGCATCTTCATTTATTTCACAGAAACAAAGTTTAATCAATTAAAAACATCATGATCGGTTTAAAATTTCCCTAAAAGAACACTATTTCTTTCTGATTTGTTTTGGGCTTACAGACCAGCAATACAAAAGGAGTTCAGTGCGTTTTGCATATTTAGCAAGTGCAGTTTATTTAATTGATTCACTAAAAGAGAAGTGTACATAAGGTATCAGAGTAATATGAAATGTTACTATATAGTTTAATTGTATATAGTTTTGTAGTGAAAACAAGCGTATCTCAAAAAGGCATTTAAACTCTACAATGAGAGTCAATGATGACACATCCCAGCAGGGAATGAGATCAAGATTAAGTGCGGGTGAAGTATAAAAGGCTTTATCTAAATCAATATAGGGCATGCAGAGGACTCTGCAAACTCCGAGAGTGCTCTGCCAGATAATAGAAAGGCATTCATATTTATTACAAAAACACGTCATTGGTGAGGTAAACTATAGGGGGCACATAATCGTGGGGATTGGGTGATGAAGACTAGCTACTATGTACAATGTAGGTGCGACGCTCCATGATTGGCGGAGATTCACGTGGTAGCAGCGTGGGCTGCTCGGGTCAGCTGGGCTCATCGGGGTAGAGTATCAGGTCACAAGCTGTTTGAGTTGATACATCACGGCAGCACTAACATTTTGCCCTTGTGGCCACACATACACATTCATTAATAACTTCTACTTGAATCTGTCATATAAATCCTACAAGTGGTTAATCTAACATCACAAAGAAATGGCATGTACCTCTGGGTATTTTCAATAAATCATCATAAAGTCATTGTTAACAGAGCAGGCAGATTCATGAGCCCATGTGTCTTATCTGGGGGCATGAGTCGGGGTACCTTTATCATTCTACTTTGTTAGATGTAGTAAGAGACAGTTTTATAGTGTGTTAGTACAAGTGTGAATAACTGCCACCATGGCCAGTCGAGGTTGGATGAACTAAAATACCATTGGATAAGGGGGGCGCATAGCTGGTACATCAAAAGGTGGCGGCATGTGAGGCCTTGTTACTCATAATCCTTCTAACCAGAGCGTGGAGGTACACAGTGATTTTATGGTGACGTCGGGTGTCTGGGGGCATGGAGGAAGGTAAATACCTTGTGCGGGTTCAGCAGGAAAGAAAGCAAGGAGGTGTAACTGTGTTATTCTAACATTAATAAACCAGAGACCTTTAATCCACAGCCGGCCTTGGAGGGAAGAGATTGGGGGCTGAGTACGCGGCTTTCCAGGGGAACGGGGAGATGGCCTTGTAACTTCTCATGCATCTACGTTACAGGGTTGCATGCACATCATTATAAAATGAAAAATTGAGGTAGGCCAGTACAATTGCATTAATACATATATGTGTATCAACGATCATGTGAGCTTATGAACACTATTTGTATTACACTTTTTCATATTTCATAGGTACTGTATTTGCAGAATCAATTTCTCTTTGTCTATTTTGTAACTTTTGTGGGCCAGCAATGTCAAAAGCATAATAGAATTCTTTCTACATTTGTCTTCATTCATCTTCATCTTTTCCACAAAGCAGTAGTTCATCCACGTATTGAGTGATCGTGCTCTCTGTAACAACATTTTCTAGATCGTCATGTAAGATTCTGTTGAGTATACTTGGGCTTTCACAGTAACTCTGGGGTAGCCTGCAATGTTTGTATATCTATCCTCTCAATGTGAATGCTGTCAAGTATCAGGATTCTGGGTCTAGTGGTACTGAGAAGAATGCATTCTTCAAATCCACTACTGTGAAACAAGATGCATCTTTTGGTATACTGCACAGAATTGATGCAGAGTTAGGAACTAATGGGAATTCTTTCTGTATGACGTCATTGAGGGGGTGTAGGTCTTGGATCATTCTTCATGCATTGCCCTTTGCTTTCTTGATGGGGTAAATGCAAGTATTGCATGGCAAATTTGAGGGCACTATTATTCTCTGTGCTAACAGTGTGTTAATTGTTTCTTTTATCTTTTCTTCTGCTTCCCGGGACAGGGGGTACTGTTTTCCCTGGGCAGTAATGCTCCGAGTTTGTTATTTTAACTGGTGTTACCTCATGCAACAGCTCTACATCATGTGGGCCTGTGCTCCATAGGTCACTTGGCACTAGTTGCATGTCGTCAAAAAGGGAAGGTGGCGCTTCTACCACTGCTATTAGCTGCACTGGTATCTTTCTTGTCTGTATCATGATATCACAGGGGATCGCTATTTCTATTATTATTTCTCCATCGCTGTTTGAATCTGTGAAGAGGTCTTCGTCTGACAAATCTCGCAGTGCGACATTAGCATTAATGCACAATACTGTGCGCCACTGGCAGCCGTGTATGTCTATTTCAATAACTGCTAATCTTTGTGATGGCATCTGTACTGCATGCAAGTCTAAGGAAATCACTGTTCCTGGAACTATTTCTGGGCATACTGCAGGACAAAAAACAAACTCTGTGGGCACTCTCCATTCTGGGCATTTTAACTATGGAACCACTTGTGCTAGGGTTTTCAACTTCTGAATGAACATGTCTGGGTCGACTGGTATGTCGCGTATTTCTGGTGCTGTTGCTCGTGTGTGTACTACCAACATGACTCGCAAATGGCAGATCTCCGGGGTCGAGCAAACTATCTCTCTCTTTGTAAATGAAATGGTCATATTGAGCTTGCTGAGGAGGTCTCTCTCCAGCAAGTTGATCGGAGATTCTATATAGTACAGCAGGGGAGCTTGCACTGTTTTTCCACCTATTGTTACATCCAAGCCTTCTGTGTAAGGAACTTTAACCACCGCCCCAGAGAACTTCTGAATCTCCAATTTACGATTAGATAGCGGAAACCTGTCTTCTCGTAGGCATGATTTTTCAGCTCCCGAATCTACCATAAAAATGAATTGTTTGTTTTCTATCTCCGCCTTCATCAATGGTTCTTCTGCTGCATCAAGGGTCGTTGATAATACTGGACACGCAAGTGCTCTCTGTGGGCTGTCCTATGCTGGATGCTTTGTTGTATCCCCATTGTCAAAAACATTTCTCGATACCTCAGCCACTCCACCATTGTGGCAAAAGGGTTGCCTTGTGTGTCTGTCATGTGCTCGCGCCATTGCAGGTGTTGCTGAACATTACGCGGTTGTACCCTATGCTTGTCTGGGCAGCTCTGATCTTGCTGTCCTTTTTCTCCTCCACCGCCTATTGGCGGCCTATATGGGCTATCTGGGTGGGGGTGGGCATACTGCTGTCCATTTTGATAAGTATTTATGGGTCTGCTTCTGCACTCCCGTGAGAAATGTCCTCACCTTCCGCAATTTCAACAATTTCCTTGTCTCCCTCGTGGGCTTGGACCTCCGTATCCGCCATGCCCTTTGTATCCTGGACCACCACCTCTTTGCCCTATGTGCCCACCTCTTTCTCCCCGGGCACTTCAAACTTGTCACTGCGGCCCTCCATACTGCTCTTGTTTGTTCCAGTGCTCCTGCCCATTTTTCACCCAATTAGCTGCCATTCTCCCTTGTATTGCTACTGACCCTTCCTCCTCCTCTGGTTCTCTATCTGTGGGGAGTGCATCTACAGCTGCTGTGACCTTCACCAGTTTCATCTGTATTAATTTTGCCTCCTCTGCCAACCTTTTTTGCGCTATCTTCTTCTCTCTTTCTTTGATCCTTTTGCAGTGGTGTACTATCATGCTTTGTATCTCGGACCAATCTTTTTCTTCAATCTCTGCTATTTTTTCAAGCACTTTCTGAACCTTTTTTGGGAGCCTTCTCTTTATTATAAAGTAAAACAAGGAGGTTGACTGGTCCCAGGCTGTATTTGTTTCCGCTCTCCACATCTCCTGTACGCGTAAAATGAAAGCCATTACATTTTCTCCATCATTCATCGTGCACTGCATCACTGACTGTAAATCAGGGGTGTCGGGGAAGGTGTCTCTTAATGCATCCCAAGTTCTTGCTCTCACTGTGCTGAAAGAAGCACCGTCATGACTATCTCAATCTAATGTTATTCCGGGAATGCGACTTTCGCACGCACTCGATCAGCTTGATCACCCACTGCAGATACTAGCAAACTTTTAACATCACCCACTGCCAGGGGGAACCCTGCTGTCTGTTTCTCAAAAGTGTATATCCATTAACTTGCTCCTCCTGACAGCGGAGGCAACAATTTGAACACGTTGGCCTTATCCATCTGTGCCCAGTGCATATAATTTGGTCTCTCTCCTCTTCTGTGTATCAAGGGCAGCTGTAACCTACCTTTTGTTTCTTTTCCAATACTCACCTTCGACACTTTCTTTCCCACTACTGCCATCCTTCCTACTCTACTCCTTAGTCTTCCATTCCATTCTTCCTTCGTTGCCTTCCTCAGAGGTGTTTCATCTAACCTCACTGGTGCCCCTCCTGCGGCAATCCCTATTTTTCCTTCTAACTCATCTTCCTCTATGTCACACCAGAACTCCTCCGCCTCTCCTGGGCCACTCTCTCTTCCTCAGGCGTGTGTTGCTCTAGCTCTATTTTTCTGGTCGGCTCATCCTGTATTCAGAATAGTATCTCTCTCTTTTTCGACCCTTCGTCTATAGACCGATCAGGTGTTTGCACCCTCTGCATTTGTTCGATTCTGGAACTGCATGATCCGCTCGTTTCACATATATTTCTTATCCTAGACAGTTCATTTCGGGCTATTGATAGTCTGGAATCTAAATTTTTGGTGAATTTTTCAATATCCATTGTCGGAGTACTCACCTGTCCACTTGCTCTTGAGCAGTCATATGGTGGGGGTGCAGGGGGTTGTGGTGCAATCGGGGTGGTGGGTTTTGACACATACCCTTGGTCACTGTATCCCTCAGTGGGCACTGGTTTATTTAAGAGGGGATATAGTCGTGTTACTTCTACCGGCCCGTCCTTCCCCGCGCTCTTTTTTTCACTTCCTTCTGTTGCCAGGGAGAGGTAATCTGTTCCTGTGCTAGTTCCTTTCTTTTAATTGGGGGCACTTCTTCAAAAGAAAGAATGAAAGCAGCAACTATTTTACCCTTGAAAGAGCCGCTTTAACTTAACGTGACCTCATATACTATTATCTGTATCTGGCTCCTTTTAATATCGCTCGCACTTGATACTCACGTGCCCGTCTTGATTCAAGACCCTCTGGACCCGGTCCATCCAGGCGGCGCAGCCCCATGCTCAATGGCCACGCCCAGCTCCGGCGAGCGGTACTATGGGTTTTGTGAAGTGGGACCCGTACCCTCTCACCCTACTGCGTGCGCACGTCTAAGCGTACCGGTTGCCGTAGGCGGGCAGCTCTCTTTAGGGGGCGCGCCGCATGTCTCCGCTATGTCCGGGGACATCTTGTGCCAAAAGGTACAAAAAAGACAAATCATGTCTAAGGAGTTACCACTTGAAAGTGAGCGTCTCTCAAAAAGGAATTTAAACTCTACAATGTAAGTCAATGATGACACATCCCAGCAAAGAATGAGATCAAGATTAAGTGCAGTGAAGTATAAAAGGCTTTATCTAAATCAATATAGTGCATGCAGAGGACTCTGCAAACTCCGAGAGTGCTCTGCCAGATAATAGAAAGGTATTGATATTTATTACAAAAACACGTCATTGGTGGGGGGCGTGGCTAGGAAGCCATGTGAAAGGACGTGTCTGTACGGGGGCTCCCGAAGATCCGCACATTATCCGACTGAAAACAGTGCAAGGACCGATGCAATTTGGCTGAGACCGATATGACTGCGCGCATGAATCTCAGGTGAACGTGAGGTTATATTTCGACACGGGCCTGCACCGTGAGAGCGCAACAAAAAGCTAAAAGAAGATCTGGAGGCGAGAGTGCGTTGAACGAGAAAATGGCCGCCGCCGCCGCCGAACGAAGGAACAAAGGGGTGCTTGATCTGGGCGCCTGTCGGTCGCACTGGAGCATGGTGATGGTGTAGGTGCATGACGCGGGTGCATCGAGGTCATTAAGGACACCCAGTCCTGCGAGGCCGACGGCGTGGACCTGGGAAGGGAGCAGGGCCTGATCGAAGATACTTTATACCCGGATCGTGCGGTGTGACCGGGAACTGTGCCCCGGGCCCTTTGTGGCCTAAAGTGGACCTCAGAGGGTGAGACGCGACCTGGCCTAGCTAGGTAACAGACAAGATGGCCGGGGGTGCCGGAGGACAGAGGAACTTAGTGTCAGAGAAGTGGTGATAACAACGGGGCACCCGCAGAGCGCACTGTGAAACCCTGCCCCAGATCCGAGCGGGGATTGAAGAACGTGAGACATGTCTAACAAGCCCCTGAGAGCGAAGACCAAACAGCACACGCTCGACGAATACGCTAAAACGCCTCCCGGCCCAGACGGAGCCAAAAGCAAGGACAAAACGCAAGCCAAGGAAATGGCCGCCGGGGGTGCGAACCACGAGGTCCTCGCTGCGATCGCAGACCTGAAAGCGACCTGGGAGACCAAGCTCCAGCTCGCTGTGGCTGAACTGAAGACCGCAATGGAACTCCAGGTCGGGGCAGTGCAGGAGGACGTGAACCTCCTAAGGCAGGACGTGCGTACCCTGGCAGAGCGTACAGAGACTTTGGAGAAAGAATTGGGCCCTACCGCGGCGGACTGCGCTGTGCATAAGCGTGAACTCCATGCCCTGGTGCAACGCGTGGGCAACTTGGAGAGTAGAGCGGAGGAGGCAGAAGGGCGCGCCCGGAGGAACAACATTCGCATCGTAGGCCTGCCGGAGGGAACTGAGGGCCACAATCCAACGGAATTTATTGAAAACATGCTACTGCAGGAGATCACGGGAGGCACCCTGTCGCAGGGTTTTGCGGTTGAGAGAGCGCACAGGGCCTTAACTAGGAAGCCACCACCGGGAAACCCGCCCAGGCCAGTGATAGCTAAGATCCTTAATTACCGGGACCGAGAAAGGATCCTTGAACACTTCCGCAAGGGAGGCACAATACAACGAGGAGCGGCGAATATAACGGCCTATCCCGACTACACCCTGCAGGTACAGCGCAGCCGTATGAACTTCGGAACGGTGAAGAGGAGATTGCGGGAAGCGGGGCTTAAATACATGTTGCTCTATCCGGCCAAACTGAAGGTTTTCTTTCAGAGCAAGCTACTGTTCTTTGTCACCCCGGAGGATGCTATGGAGTGGTTGGATGCACACAACTGCCCTCAGGAGTCAGATGTTCAGACGGCCGGTGGAAAATAAAGGACGAGATAAGTAACGCTGTAGGCCCGGTCGGGTCATGAACATTGGGACTAGATTATAGTCACTGAACTCGCTTGAGAACATGCGCGCGTCAGGGGTTATGAAACGTGGTCCTTGCGCGGACATGGTTGCGAAGTTGTGGAGCCGCCTGAAGCCACCCTTCACACCCCCTTTTTGTGTTTAGTTTAGTCACTGTTAGTGGGGTGACACCCTGTCGGGTTCTCTATTTGGGTTTCCAAGGAGGACCGAACACAGGGATGCCTGAGATCCAGGGATGGAGCTGGGCAGTGGTTGGGGGTAGGGGTTTGGGGGGGAGTTTTAGTTTTTGTATGAGCCTGAGGGTGAAACCGGGAGTGGGTGTTCGCAAAGTGGGGAGGGATTGCCTTGGATGGGGGGAGGAAACTACTGATAGGCCATGGGAGACCTTAGGATACTAACGTGGAACGTTAGGGGGCTTAACAGTTACCTCAAGCGAAATAAAGTCATGTTGTATCTCAAGAGGCAGAAGATAGACGTAGCCCTGCTACAGGAGACACATCTAAAGCGAGAGAAACTGGAGCTGGTAGGGAGGAAGTGGAAGGGAACAGTGGTAGGATCAACGTACTCCGCCTATGCCAGAGGAGTGCTGGTGTGGGTGGCGCCACACGTCCCATTCAAGCTAATTGAGGAGGTTGTGGAGGAGGATGGGAGGTTGGTTATGGTGAGGGGGCTGGTAGAGAACAAAGTAGTGTGCATTGTAAATACATACGCGCCTAACCAGGAAACGGCGACATATTTTAGGACGCTGTGCACCAAGCTCAGTGTTGGGATGGGGGGCACGGTGATATGGTGTGGTGACTTTAATTGCGTGCTGAACCCCAAGGAGGATAGGTCGGATGACAAGATGGCTGGGCCCGGTCCGGCGGCTAGGGTATTGCAGACGCTGCTGGCGGATTTTGGCCTAGTTGATGTGTGGAGAGCGAAACACCCGAGCGCGAGACAATACTCGCACTATTCGGCTCCGCATCTACTGCACACGAGGCTTGACTACTTTTTCACCACGCCAGACATAGTCGCGGAGTGCGACCATATAGAATACAGGGCGAGGGTCCTCTCTGACCACTCACCCCTGGTCATGCGATGGCAACTGTATTCCCCACGAGCGCGTATACCAACATGGCGCCTAAGGGCGGAGGCGCTCAAAGACCCCGCCTTCAGAGAGGATATTAGGGAAGAGATAATTGCTTATTTTGAGGTGAATAAAGGGAGCGTTAAGTCGGCTGGCACCTTATGGGAGGCCTTTAAGGTCGTAATGCGGGGGATCGCCATTGCGAAGTCTAAGGGATTGATGGGGGGAGTCCTGGCGGATTTGCATAGAGCTGAGACTGCGCTGGAGGAGGAGTTGAAAGGTGGTGGGACAGATGCGGAGGCGGTCTCTAAATTGCAACAAGAGTGTGCGGAACATTGGGACAGGCTCTGTAATTTGAATTATAGAAAGTATACAGAGAGACTGCATGCGGGGGGAGATAAAACGGGCCGACTCTTAGCTTGGCTGTACAAGAGTGAGACCCCACGATCCCCGATCAGAATGGTAACCAATGAAAAGGGGGAGGAGGTAGACACCCAAGAAGGCGTGAACAGGGCATTCGTGGAATACTATAAGGTCCTATACGAAGATTGCGAGGGGGGCAGCCAGGAGGAGATAGACGAAGTGCTGGAAGATGTAGGCTTGCCCAAGGTCAGCGATGAGGAGCGAGAGGAGCTGGATGCTCTGATCACCCTGGAAGAGCTGAAGGAGATTGTGAGACAGTTGCCCACTAGTAAGACCCCAGGGGCAGATGGGTTCCCCAGTGAATTTTATAAAGTGTATGCAGAGGAAGTGCTCCCGCCCATGTTGGAAATGCTCAACGAAGCGTACGAGATGGGATGGTTGCCGGAGTCACTTAGGGAGGCGATTATAATACCGCTCCCCAAGCCAAATAAACCGGAACATGATTGTGGCTCCTACAGGCCCCTGTCGATGTTGAACCAAGATAGTAAGATCCTGACAGCTGTCCTGGCTACTAGAATGCGTAGAGTGATCGGCAAGTTGATCCACCCTGACCAGACGGGCTATGTCCCTAATAGGAACATCACTCACAACCACAGGCGCCTTCACAGGGTGGTCGAGTGGGGTGGTGGTGAGGACGGCGAAATGGCGATAGTAGCATTGGACGCGGTTAAGGCGTTCGACTCTGTTCGATGGCCTTGGCTGCTAGCGGCTCTGAAAGGGTACGGGATGGGACCAGGTTATGTTAGGTGGGCCGAGATGTTATACAGTGCACCACTGGCCAGGGTCCGTACGGGCGCAGTGGTGTCAGAGAGATGGCAGTTGGGCAGAGGCACTAGGCAGGGGTGTCCTTGGTCCCCTATGTTGTACATCCTGGCCCTGGAACCCTTGGCGATTTACCTCCGGCAGCAATATGACCCGGTCGGCATCGAGGTGGGAGGAGAGTGTCACCTTATATCCCTGTATGCGGATGATATGCTGTTATACCTAAGATACCCAGAAGTAAATTTGCAGTATGTCTTAGAGGTGATGGGGAGGTACGCCTGGTTGTCCGGTATAGCGGTAAACCCTCAGAAATCCACTCTATTTCCGCTGGGGGGCTATGTGGGGACTCCAGTGGAGAGGTTGCCAGTGTTGCAGATCCCGTGGGCGACGAGATCCTTTAGATACTTGGGGATTGATGTGTATCATACGACCGTGGAAGAGCACAAGCATAACACTGAACTTGCTGTGGGGAAGATCGAGAAATGTATGAGGTTCTGGGAAAGATTGCCACTAGCGATGATGGGCCGAGGAGCCATGCTTAAAATGGTGGTGCTGCCCAGGCTTCTGCATTATTTTAACAACATCCCCTACATGATTCCTAAGAAGTTTTTTGTGAGGCTACACAGTGTTTGCAGAGAATTCCTGTGGCACGGCATGCGCAACAGAGTCGCACTGTGGAAGCTGCAGAACTTCTATGAGAAGGGCGGAATCAAGCTGCCGAACTTTGAGGCATATTATGTAGCAGCGCAGCTACAATATGTGTCCAGGTGGCTCTCTGATGAAGAGACCCCTGAACACAGGCTGTTTGGGAGGGATTGCTCCCCTTTTTACTTGCGAGAGGTGATCTGGGTGGCTAATGCATGCATGAGGGAGCGGCCTAGTATGCTAGCTTTGGGACGGAACATGTGGAAACGGGCCTGCCGGATGATGGGCAACCCTTTGCCGTGTGTATTGCAGTTCCCATTGGTCGCACTGGCGAGGGGAGATGGGCAGCTCAGGGCAACCATTCGGATATACTGGGAGTCAGTGGGGTTGGTCACCATGGGAGATATTTGGCAGGATGGGACCATCTCGGAGTTCGAAGAATTAGAGGCAGGGTCGGGACTGCACAGGGGTCAATATATGACATATCACAGGATAGTGCAGGAGATCCGGAATAGGTGGCCCGAAACTACCCTGGCCGGTGAACCGGATGCCCCGGCGGAGATACTATATGACACATCGGAGGGCGGGCACGAGGTCTCTAGGTTGTATGAGATGTTGATGATGAAGGCTGGGAGCGATTTAGGGCACTTGAGACTGGAATGGGAAACGGAGATGGGGGCCCCGATGACAGATGGGTTGTGGGAGCGAGCCCTTGGGTATCATAAAAAAGTATCGAGAAATGCCAGGTTCAAGCAAATACAGCTTTATATAACGCACAGAGCATACCTGACCCCTTTGAGAATATCCAAATTTCGGGGTGTTGGACGCCAGGCGTGCCCCAAGTGCGACGAGGAGAATGCAGACATGATACACATGTTTTGGGCGTGCCCAGTAATTGCAAGCTATTGGGGCGAAGTGGCGCAGAGGCTGGCAGGAAAAGGTGTTACACTCAAAGTGGATTCAGCTTGGGCCTGCTTACTGGGGGGATATCCCAGAGCGTGTAAACTTAGACATGTCGATAAATTGAAAGATCTGGCTTATGTGCTTGCTAAACGTAGGATTGCTATGGGTTGGAAGGAGTGTCATAAACCACGAACGGAGGTCTGGTGGAGGGATCTCCAAAAATGGGCGGAGGCCGAGACGGCTGTGTGGCGAGATGCCAGTATCGCAGGGGAGGACGAGGAAATGTGCTCTCTTGCGGCATGGAAACTGTTGATAGCTGAACTGTTTGGAACGGGGTCAGCTTCAATTGACTCTGAGAGTGCTGACGCCCCCTCGCCCACAGCGGATACCAATGGCGAACACCATACAGGCTCATAGGGGGGAGGGATGGGGATTGCAGTGTTGTTTGTTGTTAAACGTGTTTATTTATGTTCAAGTTGTAATGTTGTGTGGTTTATATATATAAAATAAAATATATTTAAAAAAAAAAAAAAACACGTCATTGGTGAGATAAGCTATAGGAGGCACATAATCGTGAAGATTGAGTGGTAAAGACTAGCTACTATGTCCGATGTAGGTGCGGTGCTCCATGATTGGCGAAGATTCATGTGATGGTAGCGTGGGGTGCTCGGGTCAGCTGAGCTCATTGAAATAGAGTATCAGGTCACGAGCTATTCGAGTTGATACATCACGGCTGCACTAACATTTTGTCCTTGGGGCCACACATACTCATTTATTACTAATTTCTACTTCAAACTGTCATATAAATTCTACAAGTTGTTAATCTAACATCACAAAAGAAATGGCATGTAACTCTGAATCTTTTCAACACATCATCATAAAGTCATTGTTAACAGAGAAAGGCAGGTTCATGAGCCCAGGTGTCTTATCTGAAGACATGAGTCGGAATACCTTTATCATTCTACTTTGTTAGATGTAATAAGAGACATTTTTATAGTGTGTTAGTACAAGAGTGAATAACTGCCATCATGGCCAGTCGAGGTTGGAGTGAACTGAAATGCCATTGAATCAGAGAGGCGCATAGCTAATACATGAAAAGGTGGCGGCATGTTAGGCCTTGTTACTCATAATTCTTCTAACTAGAGCATAAAGATAAACAGTGATTTTATGGTGACATCGGGTGTCAGAGGGCATGAGAAAAGATAAATACCTTGTGTGGGTTCAGAAAAAAAGAAAGCAAGAAGATGTAGCTGTGTAATTCTATTATTAATAAACCAGAGACCTTTAATCCCCAGCCTGGCCTTAGAGAAAAGAAAGTGGAGACTGAGTACGCGGCTTTCCAGAAGAATGAGAAGATGGCCTTCTAACTTCTCACGCATCTACGTTACAGAGTTGCATGCACATCATTATAAAATGAAAAACTGAGGTAGGCCAGTACAATTGCATGGATACATATATATATGTATCAACGATCATGTGAGCTTATGAACATTATTTGTATTACACTTTTTCGTATTTCATAGGTACTGTATTTGCAGAATCAATGAAAGGTTTTGCTAACATTGCATCATTTATAGTTTTGCATTTGAGTGCGGAGACACATGAGGAAAGCTAGCATAGAACATGAGATAAAACCAGGTTGGCATATACATCAACATCAGTGCAAGTTTACTACATTCTACTTATGATCAGACTTGTGTACATGCTCAAGAATTAAACAATTGCTTCAAACGACATTTCATTGATAAATAGGCGGTGCTTATTACTTTAAAAGACTCATATATGTTGCAACACTTAATTATTTACTTGTAAACTTGCGTGTTTTATGAGAAATCATATTTTGCATAGAAATTTTATACATTGCTTTGTAAATATTGTGCAGCAACAATGACCCTTAGTTAATAATGACAAATACGTATATTCATATGTTTAATAACTTTACATGTGGATGTTGAGATGGGCATAGATCACCCATTGGCTTAGCAACATGAATGAAACTGAGAGACACACAAGCTTAACGTTCATATCTGATACTTCAAAAGGAGAACAGAGTTGGCAGTTATTCACAACATATATTCTCAGGCCGATTCATGGAATCAATGTGCGCTGAAAATTCCCGCGCAAGCGTGCGAAAGCGTGCGAATCGCAGCGAAACCCACGCACAGCGATTCATGGAGGCCCATGCGTGTGTAAATCCATGGATGTGCGCTAAAATCCTACGTGGCGCACGCAACACACACGTCTTCACAGCGAAAGTGCACATAGCGCAGCTCACACAACAAAAGTAGGTGTAACACGGGGCGTAAAACGCGGAATGGGGAACAACGCGTGAAAATGTGGGCATCACGGGGGTAGTACAGAAGGCAAATGCGCGGAACGCCCACATGCGCGCCTACAACACGTTTTCATGGAATCGATCGGGGCTAATGCGTGTGCCAAAAAGCCAGCAGGAAGCATGCGTACGTGGACCCACGCAGCACAAAAGTGCGCGCAAACAACAAACAAACTCAGACGCTAAGATGAATATACCGTTCCTTGCAGCAGTGGTCATGGGATACCGGAGGAGGGGGAGGAGGATAGTCAGGCCCAGAATCTTTACACCCAGAACCAGCCTTTTTGGGATGCCTGATGACCAGGTGTATGGGAGGTACAGGTTTCCACCTCACATAATACTTGACCTGGTGAGTGAGTGGGAGGATGACCTCACATCACCCACCCTGTGCTCCCAAGAACTGAGCGCCCTGTAAAAAGGTGCTTAATGTACTGCACTTCTTGGCCACTGGATCATTTCAGCGGACATGTGCTATGGTGGGGGGGTGTCACAGGCCATGCAGTCACGCTGCCTAAACCAGGTGTTGGCGATCATGACTGCACGTCCATCAGTCCACAGGCACATATACCTGCCCAGAACACCTGCAGAAAGGCAGGCTGCCGTCCAGGATTTCTACACGGTGGCACGATTCCCCAAAGTGCTAGGTGCCATAGATTGCACCCATGTGGCTTTACGTCCCCCCCAGGGCAACAGAGCACATCTATAGAAACCACAAGCACTGGCATTCCATCAACGTGCAGGTAGTATGTGATGCCAAGGGAATCATCACCTCAGTATATGCCAACTCTCCAGGGTCCACCCACGACAGTTTCATTTACAGAATGTCAACCCTAAACGGGACCTAGAAGCTGGGCGGCATGGCGATACATGGATGCTTGGTGAGTATAAATGTGACTGCACATGCATCCAAGTCAGATACTGAGTAATGTCACAACCCCACTAATGATACCCATCACCACCTCCCCAGGGGACAGTGCCTACCCTCTGAGCACCCACATGATGACGCTAATTCGGAACACCACCACACCACCCGAGGTAAGATACAACACAGCCCATATTGCAACCCGGGGCATAGTGGAGCGCACATTCAGAGTGCTCAAGTCACGCTTTCGCTCCCTTGACCACTCTGGTCGGCAGCTGCTATACACTCCCCCAGTAATGTGCAGGATCATAGTGGCAGCCTGTGTCCTGCACAACGTTGCAACACGCCGGGTCCTGCGGGTGGACATGGTGGTGCCCCCACACTCCCAACCACATGCACAGCCGCTGCGCATGGGAGGGGAAAGGGCACGTGGTGAGGCAGCCTATACGCAGCTGGTGACTAATTACTTCACCTAAAATCACACCCCTGTGGAGTGCACACAGCCCTGGCACATACCAGCTGACAATCAATGATGATGACATAAGGGACAGTCAACTGTCACAACCATACCAGCCTGAGATTGGTCACCTGGAAGTGTTACATTGTGTGCATCCCTACCTACCAAAACACCACCAATGCTGTGTCATTAAAAGACATACATCTATGCTGCTAAATTGATTACCCCATTGCAAAATACAACATGAAAACAGTGTCATGTCACCCAACCCCTCCCCAGCTCCGCCACCCAACACACCATGGCATGTCATGCAATGTGAAAGCAAACAAAGCAATGCACAAGACCTGACACAAGTGTCACAAAGTGCACTGTCCCAAATGGAAACTGCCCACAGACAATATGCTCCCAGTAATCAATAACAAACAGCACACATGAACAAATACTTACCACCAACACAATACAGCAACACACCATGAAACATTGCAAAAACATGACAGTACTAAGTCAAAGTAGTGGTAGTCTTACAACCTGAATAAACCAGCACATCGACCCCTTCCAACTGTAGAGTGTTGCTGCCACGCAAATGTGTCAGTGTACTGCATACAACATGAACTCCATCTGCAAAGGAGACGGCCTTGTGAAGACATGAGGAAGGAACCTGCAAATTAGGAGGAAGACATGGATGCACAAGCACATATCAATACACCATGCAGTGTACAGTACATCAACAATACCCACTAGGGATGTCCACACAGTATTGACTACAGACTGCCCACACAGCTCATGGGAGCCCAATGCCACTGTGTAAGTCACTGTCCCTTGGTCATACCCTTTGCAAGCCCATGGAAACGGGAAGCAGGAGGGGTGTGTGTGTCACGAACCCAAGCATCTAACCCAAACTCAGGACAAGCCTGCATGTGCCCAGCCGGAATACAGTGTATGCCCACGGGAGCCACACAAGGCAAAACACTGTAAAAAAAAAAAAAATCAAAAATGGCCATGTGGGGGGAGACCACCCAGGAGGTTCGAGGACAGGGTGCACACCAACACCCACCTGTGTGGATGTTGCGGAAAACAAAATACCTCAATGGGCTCATGGCCTGCACGGCTATGCCATTGTGGGAGAACTGCTGTCGCTCTCTTCACCCTCTGCTGCTGCATCAGGAGGTAGAGGCACTATGGGAGTCAGCCCATGCAAAGCCCTGGCATGGTCCTCCATGGCAGCAAGCATGCAGGTCTGGAAGGTCTGATTCTGGAGGATTAAAGTGCGGAGATCCCCATACAGCACCTCACGGGTTGCCTGCACTTCTGCACGCATGGCCTTGCTTGATGCCCGGATCTCCTCACGTGTTGCCTGCAGCTCAGCTGAGAGCGAACGTGTGAGCTGCTCCAGCTGCTGTTCTGCCCTTAAATTTCGGGAAGCCTCACATTCAAACAGACTCTGCCTGAGGTTATGGAGTTCTACCCTCAGTGCTTCCCTGTGGACCTGTGACTCTATTGATATGGATTCGCGCAGAGTCTCCAGTGCCGCCTGTCGGCCCCTGTTGGATGTCAACATGTCTTCCCTGTGTGATTTGCAAATGGAGTCTGTTGCATGCTGTTGTTGCTCCATCTGCCTTTCAGAGGGGATAATGGAAGTGGCCACCCTCTCCATTACCTGAGCCATCATTTCTACTGATGCTGCCTGTTGTGTTGCCATTGCGTACATGGAGTTTTTCCATACAGTATTGCCTGGTGGTGCATGGCCACCGCATCAGCGGGCACCACACCTGTTCGGGGCAAGGCGATCTGCACATTGCTGTGCTGGCACTGCCTGAGGCTGCAGGACTGCATTCCCCCTCTGATCTGCTGGCCCAGGAACATGATCAGATGCTGTGGAGTGTGACCCTGCATTCGTAACCATCAAAGGCGCCTCTACCAACACTGACATCCCCATAGAGGGTTCTATCCCTGGTGCAGGTGGGTTGGACAGAACAGAATCCCTGCCAGAAGCACTGACCTGCGACAGCACATAAGTCTCATCATCCGACGCAGCACCTGAATAGAGGTCTGGGGAGCTGCACCCAGAGACACCCCTCGACAGTATGGGCTGCAGTACCAAAGTGTTTTCACCCACCACCACACCACGTCCCCCACTGGTGCTTGGTCGTGGCTGAGAATCCTCCTGGGTCTGCACCATCTCCTGAACCTCACCAGCATCAAGTGCGTCGTCACCTGCAAAAACATGAAATACAACAAATGGAAACAGGCATTAGCACCATAGCACACACATAGGCCTGACAAGCCAGAGATCCAGTACATGATTTACACATGTCCCACATGACTATAACCCTGGCATGCATGCACTGTCACTGAGTTGGAAGGGGAGGCAAAAATCAGACACTGATGACACCAAGATGGAAAAGCAACACATTTGCTGCATGCTGGGTAGCACTGGCATGACACATTAGCCTGTGAGTGGCATGTCCAATACACATACATGACACGTGCCAGCACACAGATGGCATGTAGCATAGCCATGGTACATTTGACAAGTACAGCCATATGTCAGTGAAAGAGTAGTGTCAGCCATCCATGTGAGATGGACAT
The DNA here is from genome assembly GCF_040938575.1 of Ambystoma mexicanum. Taxonomy (NCBI): domain Eukaryota; kingdom Metazoa; phylum Chordata; class Amphibia; order Caudata; family Ambystomatidae; genus Ambystoma; species Ambystoma mexicanum. The sequence goes on along the minus strand of NC_090927.1, from coordinate 425,299,345 downwards.
AATGAGATGAAAAATGCTACATAGTGTGACAAAATACGCATGTGCCACGCACTGCAACACATCCAGTGTACAAGAATACAGTGATTGCAGGCAGATGTACACATCAATGGTTGGTCACTTAAACATCACAGGAAACAACTATCAAATACCACATACAAATAGGTACCAAAAGTCAATGTGAGCAGGCCACTACTCAATCAGCTTGAATGGTCTATTCATTCACATAACAAGGTAACAAATGTGGGCCAATGTGGGGTGTAATCAATGACAGAAGCATGTCACATATGTTACAATAGGGCTGAAAAATGCATTGCAAAAGTGGCTTGTTCTTTTCTCTGCGTTTCAGGTCATTCCAGCGCTTGTAGCAATCATCAGCTGAGCGCCTCACAAATCCAAGGGCACTAATGATGTCCGCGATGGTCTGCCAGTGTGCCTTACGTTGACCAGGTGTGGTCTTTCATCCTGCAGTCACCACCATTTCGCGGCTATGTGCTGACACATAGGCCACTAGTGCATCAAGTTCGGCGTCATTAAAGCTAGGCTTCCTTGACGTGCCGGAGTGTGTAGCTGTGTCTGGGGTCTCAGCCTGTAGTGCCAGAGCACCCTTCTTCCTCTTTTTCAAAGGTGGTGCGGATCCTGAGTGGCTTACGCAGCTCTGGTCAGTAGGGGCTGAAGCGCCGGTGGACTGGGTACTAGGAGTGTGTGAATGCACAATGACCATAGGTCTTGGTGCATGCATTGGCTGCAGGGTGATGTTGGCAGGGGCAACGTCGGTTTGATGGACCGGGACTGACACTGTCCCGGCTCGGAGACTCAGAGCTGGGGTGGATTGAGCTGCAGCAGGCCCTGCAGCCTCCCCACCCTGCCTACTTGGGGCAGCAGATGACATAGCTGCGCCAGATCCACATGGTCTGGTGACACCAACTTGCACCGCCACACATGGCGTAGACTTGCTGACCTAGAAGTCAGGCTGGGAGTCATCCTGTGCCGGTTCAGGTGCCACAATGGGCTGGTCCAACAAGGGCTGAGCTGGGATGGTGTCAGCTATGTTTCCCACAACCATGGGGGGGGCATGGGTGTCCCTGATTGCTCCTCCACACATGGGGGTTTAGGGGCACCCTGCAATGGCCACGTCCCCTTCCATGCCCACCACGCCCACCTTTTGGAGGTCAGCCACCTTTGCCTCCCTTACCGCTTGGTCGCCTCCCAACCGAGGCACTGATGTTGTTGTGCGTATGGGAGTAGCACTAAACGATTGTCCTGGACAATCGGGGGTGAAAGGGGTAGGGTACTAGATGGAATTCGTACCTTAGTGCTCTAGCAAAACTGTCTGTGACGGGTCACACAACGCACAGGCACCCCGAAAACAAAAAATAATGTGCACGCAACCCCTCGTAGACCACGTGCGTGGAAAAATGAACCTGCACTACGATGTGGCACCCAGAAACACAAAAATAAGTGTACGTATGTTACACGCAGCCTACAATGACCTCTGAAGGGGTACGCGACACATGGGGCAAGCACAGTTGGTAAATACGTGCACAACTCATCGTCTGCCCGGAAAAAGAACGTGAAAAAACTCGCGTTGGCAACACCCCGCCAAAAGAAGTATTGTACGCTGTCTGAGGAGACAGGACAAAAGAACAAGTGAACGCTGTTTGAGGAAACAGGCCCAACAAAAAATCAGAAAAGAGGCATCAGAGGTAACAGGGAGTACGAACTTGAAACGCTGTGAAGTAATCGCATGTGAACTGACAAGAAGTACAGAATTCATCCACTCGCTCTCCACGAAAAGCACGTACAAGGAAATGGGGTCCTACACGTACCTTTTAATCCGACCCACATGTACAACGTCAGTTACACGTGTACGCGCTAAGGCCCTTTCCTCCAATTACACAAGCTGACACTCGGACGTGCAATTTTTGGACATGTACGATGAACATGCACCCGTGTACAGGGAAACACCCGCGTGCGCACGTCGCAGACGTGTAGGCACTTTCCTTGGATTACACGCATTCACAAGTGGACGTGCAGTTTTTTCACGCGCCATGAACCACTATGCCCAAGTCATGAGGGAAACGCCTACGCGTGTCACGTCACAGATGCACTTATGCGCTAAGGGCCTTTGGTCCAATAAAACTGCGTATGTGTGCTGACGTGCTTACGCGCTAAGGGCCTTTCCTCGAATTACACGCTGACGTGCAACTTTTTCATGTGCCAAATCACTCCGAATCAAGCTGGCCACACGAAAACACATGGAAGACCACGCTCCTGCTCAGAAGGCCGAATTACTGCCCCCCAGATCCCCGAGCACGCCCCCACCTGCCATCTGCTGCTGCCTGCCTGCCTGCTGCCCACATGCCCTGCTATTTGGTGCCTGCACGTCAGCCAGGGTTCCAGTTGCTGTGTCCACCCCTGCAGAAGCCTCCCGACTGGGATACCATCGCTCCACAACCCAGCCCCAGGACCCAGTTGCCAACCCACGCCTGCATTGGGGGTCGCCATGTCGGGGCAAACAGCATCTGAGACCACTGGCGACCCCCAGCCAGAGAGGCAGATGGCCACCAGCTTCAGTGTGAAGGAAGTTGGTGTCCTGGTGGAGCATGTCCTGGGACATTTTGATGCCCTCTTCGGAACATCACGCGCCAACAAGGAAGGATGGGAGAGGATCTGGGACGACGTAGTGGTTGCCGTCAATGCAGAGGGGGTGGAAACCCGCGACATCAAGCACGTCAAGGAGCGCTGGCAGGGCTTCAGGTCCAGGACCCTCCACAAGGCCCGGCGCCTCACGGAGGGGGGCAGGGTCAGCATGAGTGACATCCAAGTGAGGGTCCTGAACATGTATTCCCAGCACTCCACGCCCAGATCCTTCGGAGGAAGACCTGTCTGGAGTTGAGCTGTAAGTGGCCAAGCATTGGTGTGTGAGACAGGGCATGTTGCAGTGTGCTGGTAGTCTGATACTTGCCTGTATGTGTGACATGGGCCATGTATGGATGTGTGTGTGCAAGGACATCATGGTCATGCATGTGAGACCAGTAATGTGTGAAACACATGGTTGGTGCATGAGCTCCAATGCAACATGGGGAGCTGTATGGCAAATGCACACATGAAATCATGCCAGTGTCTGTTCTTGCACATGGTGGGGGTGTGCGGTATGGGTGCTGCTGTCATTTACATGTATGGTGCACATGTGTGTGTGTCTGAGAAGTGTGTCTGTGACTTTGATACGCCATGGATTCATGACACATGTCCGTGATGATGTGTACATTCACTCATGCAGTGCGGCCACCGTTGTATGCACTGTGTCTATCCACTGTGTCTGTGGTGTACAAGGCATGATGCATGACCCTCCGGTGATGTGTGTGCATGGGATCAGTGTGAGCCATGATGCATGTGAGTTTGAAGGCAAAATTTTTATTAATAGAGGCCTTTGTACATGGATGCTGATATTGATTGCAGGCGCCGTGCATGTTTATGCATGTGTGTTGCGTGCATTCACCCATGTGTTGTGGAGGGACAGGATGGAAGTGACGTTAGACACTGCCTAGGGGAATATTGTACTGTACCCTGATGCTTGTGTTCTATGTCTCCCTCTACGCAGCGTCAATTGAAGAAGAGGGTGGAGATAGCGCTGTGGAGCCAAGCAGCGGGGATGCCTCCACCGGGCAGCGATGCAAGGCCCAGCCACCCTCCCAGGACTTGCCATCATCTGGGAGCGAGGGGGCTGCTGCCGCGTCTGCCACTACGGCTGTGGCGAAAGGGCCGTGTGAGCCCCCACAGGCGCTTGCAATGGTGGAAGACAGTATGGAGACATCCAGGTTGGTGGTCTCCACAGAGGAGGAGGAGCCCGCTACTGAGCCGCACATGGGGCCTGGTGGGGGTAGTACCACTGGTGCAAGTGGTGCAGTCCAGGGCCAGGGTCCGGAGGCAGCACAGGACACCACGGAGGGGCCTGTGCATGTCCCTGTCCTTGACCCTGTGACTGCTCCACCATGCACCAGCAGGGATGCCCCTTCCCAGGCCCGTCCACTGGTAGGGGAGAGTGCCATGTCATCTGTCTCTCCGCTACCTGCGGACGAGGGGTCCCATGACCGTATGGGCTCCGTCCTGATTGGTGTCGCGTTGCGCACGCGTGACATTCGTTATGACGTGCGTTCTTCCTGGGCGGAGAACGCACGCCATCACGAACAGCAGCGTTGCGACGTGGCACTGTTGGGAGGGGCCCTGGTCGGTGGGTTCCTACATGTGTTGCGCACTCTGGCGGACCTCTCCCCCTCTGTGGAGACTATGCGCCAGTCGTTCTCCCTGCCGTCTTCCAGCCCAGATTCCACCAGGGCCCCCTGTGGACCTGGCCTGACCAACACAGCCAGCTTGGTGGAGATCCCATCCCTGCCACAGTCGGGAGTCGGCGGTCCAGCAGGAGTGGACACCACAACTGGAGACCAGCTGATGGAGGGTGTGCAGGCATCATCAGACAGGGCACATGGACAGCAGCAGCAGCAGCAGGAGCAGGCTCTAGGTGGGAGCAATGATGGCTCGGGGCCATCGACATCAGGGGAGCAGGCATCGGCCAGAGGGCAGGAGGACCCTGGAATGGATGTGTCTTCCGTGTGGCTGCGGTTGGGCCAGCGTATAGGTGCAGAGCGGCGGCGGGCGGAAGAGGCGTGGCTCACCATAGTCAGGATGGAGTTCTCCATGCACCAGCAAATAGACATGGAGTTCCATGATGCCCTGGCCGAAAACATCACTGAGTGAGCCGCAGGACTTACCCATCGCCATTGTAAATAGTTTATAGTGTTAGGTTTCCTTTTTCTTTTTTTTTTGGGGCTTTTGGACTATGCCCCACACTTTTGTAAATAGTTTTTTTGTTAGGTAGGTTATTAGATAGGTTTCATTTGTTTCGTTGGGCTCATGGACCCTTGAAAATTGGATTGTACATATTTGGACGTTGGATTTATTTGGACATTTTAATTTCATTTCTACATGGATCAATGGATTTACCTTTTTGCGTTTCATTTGGATTTGGTTTGGTGGACAGAGAGTTTTGGCCATTTTTCTTTTGGATTACTTGGGTTTTTTTGAGGAATTAAATTTTTTTTATTGAGACATGCATTTCATTTCATGTTTGCCATTATTTTATGCTTTAAGTACTTTCAATTGGTTTTCATGTTAATACATTTTGATCTTTTACTTCAATGTGTGGGTTTCACTCATTGGGTTCATGCATGTTGACATGTGGGTTTACTCAATCAATGGCAACCTGTGTGTGTGTGTGTGTGATGGACATGTGTTGATGTACATAGTTGATTTTTGGTTTGTGTCATGAGATGGGCATGTCACTGTTGGGTGGTTGAGTGGGGGGGAAATGAGTGGGGGCCTGCTGGCATGTGCCCCTCACTGCCGGGGAGTGGGGGTGCAGGGGGACATGAGTGGGGGCCTGCTGGCAGGTGCCCCTCACTGCTGGGGGGTGGGGGTGCAGGGGGACATGAGTGGGGGCCTGCTGGCAGTTGCCCATCACTGCTGGGGGGTGGGGGTGCTGGGGGACATGAGTGGGACATGAGTGGGGGCCTGCTGGCAGGTGACCATCACTGCTGGGGTGTTGGGGTGCTGGGGGACATGAGTGGGGGCCTGCTGACAGGTGCCCCTTACTGTTGGGGGATGGGGGTGCAGGGGGACATGAGTGTGGGCCTGCTGGCAGGTGCCCATCACTGCTGGGGGGTGGGGGTGCTGGGGGACATGAGTGGGACATGAGTGGGGGCCTGCTGGCAGGTGACCATCACTGCTGGGGTGTTGGGGTGCTGGGGGACATGAGTGGGGGCCTGCTGGCAGGTGCCCCTTACTGTTGGGGGATGGGGGTACAGGGGGACATGAGTGTGGGCCTGCTTGCAGGTGCCCATCACTGCTGGGGGGTGGGGGTGCTGGCGGACATGAGTGGGACATGAGTGGGGGCCTGCTGGGAGGTGCCCCTCACTGCTGGGGGTGGGAGTGCTGGGGGACATGAGTTGGTGATCACTAGTGCAAGGTGACATGTGGCCTGGCTGGGGGCATGCCCATGGTGGATGGACTGCCTGCGGGACATGACCAGGGGTGCTGGGTAGTTTGCTGTGGTGTGGTTTGCCTGCAGGGTCCGTGGAGGGGTAGAGGGCACACCTGTGAGAACCCACACTGCCGATTGATGTGTGGGACTCTCCATGCACCCCCCTGGATACACTTACCCTGCTCTGACAGCGAAAGCATGTGTGGAACTTCCCCCGTACCGCGTTATACACATACCCCGCTCGCACAGGCCCAATCGCGTGTGGAACTTCCCGCACACCCCCCAAATCCATGTACCCCGCACGCACAGGGCCAATCGCATGTGAAACTTCCTGCGCACCCCAGTAATCCATGTAGCCCGCACACACAGGGCCTGCCGCGTGTGAAACTTCCCGCGCACCCCGCAAATCCCTGTACGCCACGAGCACAGGGCCAATCACGTGTGAAACTTCCCGCGCACCCCAGTAATCCACATAGCCTGCACGCACAGGGCCTGCCACATGTGAAACTTCCTGCGCACCCCCCAAATCCCTGTACCCTGCATGTGTGGAACTTCCCCCGTACCGCGTTATACACATACCCCGCTCGCACAGGCCCAATCGCGTGTGGAACTTCCCGCACACCCCCCAAATCCACGTACCCCGCACGCACAGGGCCAATCACATGTGAAACTTCCTGCGCATCCCAGTAATCCACGTAGCCCGCACGCACAGGGCCTGCCGCGTGGGAAACTTCCTGCGCACCCCGCAAATACCTGTACCCCGCACGCACAGGGCCAATCACGTGTGAAACTTCCCGCGCACCCCAGTAATCCACATAGCCTGCACGCACAGGGCCTGCCGAATGTGAAACTTCCTGCGCACCCCCCAAATCCCTGTACCCTGCACGCACATGGCCAATAGAGTGTGAAACTTCCCGCGCACCCCAGTAATCCGCGTAGCCTGCAAGCACAGGGCCTGCCGCGTGTGAAACTTCCCGCGCACCCCCCAATCGCGTGTGAAACTCCCCACGCACCCCAGTAATCCACGTACCCCACTCGCACAGGCCCAATTGCGTGTGAAACTTCCCGTGCAACCCAGAAATCCATGTACCCCGCACGCACAGGCCCAATCGCGTGTGAAACATCCCGTGCACCCCAGTAATCCACGTACCCCACTCCCACAGGCCCAATCGCGTGTGAAACTTCCCACGCACTGCAGTAATCCACATACCCCACTCGCACAGGCCCAATCACGTGTGAGAGCACCCGCGCAGTGGGTACATGTATTCGGAGGGGTGCGCGGGGAGTTTTACAGGCATTTTCGTGGTTTTGAGCCTGTGCGCCATGTACGGGATTTGTGCACTGTACATGGCGCATGGGGAGGGGTTGGGGGCATAATTGGCGCTGCTGCAGGGTCGCTGCACCACTCAGCACCACGGCTTGTTTTCGATGTTAAAATCCAAGAATACGCTGTGAGCGGAAATGGATATTAGCGCACGTGGCTGGCGCAGAAAGTCGCACGCGCACTCTGTGCGCCAGCAGCATGCGCCACTTGTGCGCTGGATTCTATGAATTACCCCCTCTAGATGCAGAGATCTGCCAGAAGACAGAACATGCTTTATAAAAATAGCTTTGTTTTTATCAGACCCCAGCTTAAGGTCTGGTCACCGTCAGGTCAATGATGTACTGCAAAAAGTGAAAGATACAGTGTTTATACTGTTACTTGTTCGTGCCTAGTTGCTCGTGAAAACAGGCCTTCAGCGGAGACGCCATGAAGAGAAGAATGAAAAAAGTGCTGGCTCACTGTGCGCGATTGAGTGAAGAAAATCTGCAGCCCTGCAGGCCGCTTGTGCCGCTGAGGCCTAGATTGTTGTACTCAAAATAAATTCTACGTATATTACAAAATAGAGTCTGTATCATGCTACAGAATGAGCCGTGCAGACTCATGCGTCGGCCCGCAGCCATCCCACATGCCGGGCCCCGATGCTTAGATGGCTGCCGGCAAGTCATAAATCCCACGTAGATGAGAACTGTAGGGGGAGGAAGATCCTAAAAACCTTTCCTCCCATACAGTAGCTAAGAATTTCTCAAGTCAACATAAAGGTTTGGTGTGTCAAGGGTTTGCAACTGTGCCCAACAGCATAGTGAATATAGACGTAGTTACAAAGAAAGAGAGTTTTTTCTCTACAGCATAGGAAATAATAATTGATGGTCTTACATTGTCCCTTACCATGGAATAAATCGCAGAAATACAGTAAGACACAGGAAAACCCTTAGAGAGAAGTGGACACAATGTTTTTGTCATTACAAAGATTTCCTCCTTTTTTTAAAGCAAACAGAAACACAATTTAAAAAGTGTGATATCTTTCTATTGGTAGTACATTTTGGTTGCAACCTTTTAAGGGAATATGGGCCTCATTACGAGTTTAACGATGTGTGGTAAAAGTGGCGGTAATAGAATTAGCAGCACTTTTACACTTTTACCAATCCACCGAATTAGGCCTACCTTGAAATCGCACTAATTCTGCCAGCAGAATTAATACCAGTGGAATTACCGTCGGTCGGAATGGGTGCGGAAAACTGTCAGAATTACTGTCGTGGCTAATTCTCCCCAGTGGAATTAGTAGCATAGGTAAACATTTAAATTTTTGACACATTACAAGTGCAAATACTATCAAAATACAGCCATAAATGGGTAGTCATTCCTCCAAAAACACACAAAGGTGGAGGTAAAAGCATTCAGGTGATAAAATCGACTCCACAGGTGCCAATAATAGCCACTAATAGGGTATATATGGCCAACACCTTCCCCAAACACACTTTCAAGCAACATGCATCCACAACCAGACATGAACTCGAGATCCACAACCTACTACTGTTTATTGAGCTACAGAGGAATGCAAGGCCCCAGCAGAGAAGGAGCCAGGCACCTCAAATGCAGAGGAGACATGTGCTGCAAAGGCCACTCATATCAAGTGTCCTTCCATCTCCTTGGACACTGACTGACAAACAATTAGTCACACTCCAAGGCTTGAACCGGCACACCATATCAAACCTGCTGACCCTTATTGAGGCGGATCTGCAGAGCACCATCCCCATCAGAACTGCAATTACACCCCTGGTAAAGCAGAAATCTGTCCTACACTTCTGTGCCCCAGGCGTATTCTAGCACACTATTGGGACAATGCATGGGATGCCTCAGACAACATTCTCAAAAGTGCTGGAGCAATTCATGGATATGCTCATGAGGCGTGGCCATCATCCCATCTCCTTGCCCAATACCTAGGCTCAGGTGCATGCTGAAAAGGCCCCATGTTATGCCATCTTCCTGTTGCCCAATATCATTACAGCACTGGATTGCACACATGTGACATTAGTGCCCCCCCACTGACCCCCAGGCAGTGGAGCCAGCATATCGAAGCCAGAAACAGAAACATTCAGATGACGTGATGCAGATCTCATCATCCGTCATTGCTGTGTTTCTGATTTCCAGGTGCCACCCATGATGCCATGGTCCTGAGAAACAGCACCCTTCCAGCTTACATGAACAAACACAGAGAACAATGTGCCTTTCTTTTGGGTAAGTAGTCCATCTGACAATGAATTATGCATAAATATGCAGGTGCAGGACGTCGCTAGGTGTTGCTGCCCGTTTAACCTTTGAATTGAACTGTTGCTATATTGTTAGACTGTATTCTTTTAAGAAAATCCTTCTCACCAAATCTCGCGTCCATTTGATGTTTTATCGATTTACCATACCTGCGGAAACATTGGCCTTTACCTGCCCGTGTGCTTGAAGATTGGAATCTTTTCTCCTTCTTCCACGTGACGTCCTCACCCAAAACAAAAGTGCCGGGCCTGATTTAATTTATTAAAGTAGGGCTGAACTGTTGCAGCTTGCTCCTTCCGCCTTAGTTTTGCCTATCTTATTGGCTCCCTGTCAGCCGGTTGGCTTGCCAATAAATTTTAAAGAGAGCACTGCTAAAGAGAGCACTGCTTATACATGTTTGCTCCTTAATGCATGATCACTTGTTGCACACTGTGATGCAGAGCCACAATGTACTCTCAGACACTCAGCCTGATTTTATGTGGGCTATGGCGATCTGGTTGATGGATTCCTCTCAGCCTGTCATTACCCAGGCTCTCCCAAACGACTACAGTATTATTCGCCATGACCACGTCACAGCCCACCCGGGTGGTGGCCTTGCAATAATTTACTGCTGATTTCTAGCTGTGACTGCGCTGCCTCTTCAATTAAATATTAAATGTGAAGCTCCTTTGTTACGCCTCACGATTCAAGCCTCCTTATCAGCTTATATTCTAATAGTTTACCGACCCCCGGATTGCGATCCCCCTTTTACTGAACAATTTCTGGAACTCGTCGCTCACCTGCATATGCAATATGTACATGTAATAGTGATGGGAGATTTCAACCTATAATTGAATTCCCCGTCCTCTCTCCCTATTGCTGCTTCATCTTTGCCATGTTTTTCAAGCCCACTCATATATTAGGCAACACACTTGACCATATTTTTGCAGGCAAGCCATTTGTCTCTGTTTATCCTCCCTGGTGCTTGACGTGGTCAGACCAATTTGCCGTCCCTTTTACTCTACAGGCCTCCGTCCCACAGCCAGTAGCTGGAGTTAAGCCGACTTTTAAGCTGGCACCGTTTATCAATGGGAAAATATCATTTCCTTGATTAAAATTGTTCTGTTATGACGCCCTCAATACCAACCAGTGGTTTCTAAGCACGGGATCAGGATTTGAAACTGTGTTGCCCTGCGTTGTCTTGCTTCCAAGAGGAACGCGTTGCTCCTGAGTTCCTCCCCAAATCACAGCAAATACAACAGCACTTAGTTTGTCGACTTTTACTTTTTTACCAGCCTCTTTGAGTGAGTAATTGACAATTTTGCTTCTTTAAAATGCAAGAGAGCCTATTACCGCCCCTCTGATCCATGGTTCATTGTAGTCTTGAAGAAATGTTTGCGTCTTAAACAAAGGCAGGCAGAACGTCAATGGCGATTGCACTATTCCCCATCGGCTAGGTTGATATTTCAATCCATTACTAAACACTACCATTTGGCCATTCGAGAAGCTAAAGCTTCCTTTTATGCTGATAAAGCTGCTAAGTCTATGAATCAGCCCAAGGAGCTGTTTTCTATGGTTTGCACTCTGTCGTCTAACACTAACCCCCATGGCGGGGGGAGGGGTCTCTGCATCTCAGACTTCTCTGTCAGCTTTTTTACTCAGCAAATCGTGGACATTAAGAGTTTCATCTCCCCAGCCGTTCAGGCTGTTAACATCATACCAGCTTCTGCTCTTGTTCAGTGCCAGTCCTGTACTTGGTCCCTATTTCCGTTTTTTTTTCACCAGATGACATCCTTGCGGCTACGCTGCATTTAAATTCGTATTCCCCCTTGGACTCTATACCGCTTGATGTCATCAAAGAGATCATGCCAGCCATTGCTCCATAACTGTTTCATAATTGATGGTGTAAATAAATGTATATTCTTTTATTCAGAAACATTGAGTCAGTCTTTGTTTGAATCATGGTAATTGCTGTGCTTTGTGTAACTATTGATACTGCTCACTTTACTCTTGAGGTAAGTCTGGCTGCTCAGCCATCGCTACCACTTTACTGTGTAGTACAGGCTTGTACCAAAGGTGAATTTGTACTTACACTTGTAGTCTTAATTGTGTGTGGTGCTCCCAAAGGGTACAGCATATGATTCTGCCTAACAGACTCCCCCCACCCTACCTACCTGCTTATCCCACTCCTTACTCTCCTCCTCGCTGGTTAAGATCATCCACAGCTCACCCCCTTTTCACCACTCAACCCCCCTCTCAATTCTGTAATCTTGCTATCCTGGCCCCCCTATTCTGGAATGTTCTTTATCTCCCTCTCTGTACTACTGGAACTCTAAAACTGTTTAAATCCAACCTCAAAGCTGTCCTTCTTTCTGAAGAACCTTTTTCCTAGCACTCTATGCTACTGCCTCACCCTGTTTTCCTGTCTCCCTATTCCTCAAGGACAATTATACATCACTTTTCAATCACCCTTCCATCCTTACGTTCATCCCTTTCTACACCATCACATTCCTATGTCATTCTGTCCTGTCCTCATCCTAGATTTATGTTTCCACCTTCACCTGCAACATCTGGTTTTCAAGTCACATTCTCTCACCCTATTGTAAAGGACCCCTGTCCGCTACTCTGTTGTCAATGCTACATTATTTAAGCATTTTTGTGCCAAAAATGCATTGCTTACCCTGTGATTTTTACCATAAAATAAATAAAATATTTTGTGTAGTAGGAGAGCATATTCAGAAACTGACCACACTATTATTTGCTTATTAAGGGTATTGCCTCCACAGGATGCTACATTAAATACCTAGAAACATACTTTCTGACTATACTATTCTACATCATCAAATGGCCTGAAAGAAAATAAATAAAGTAATACACATCACTGTTTGGCTGCATGAACACATGGTAAGAAGAAATAAGTGATTTTAACCTCTTTGGCATAATATGCCTCTCACCCCCGTAGGGTGCATACAGAGCTGGTAACACCCTGCCAGCCCACCCCAGGCTGGCCCGACCAAAGTCCCCTGACAAGGGGGTGATTGCTGTTCACATTCCGAAGCTTCATTCCTTTTCTAGTTCTATGACAGGCACCCAGGATTAGGAGGGAGTGCCAATACCAGAGCAGAAATCTCTGCTCCAGCAGTTAAGTGGGGATGTGGGGTAGGGTGGGGGTAGCGTGCGATGAGTGCTGAGGGTATAGGAAAGGTGGGGCAACAGGGATGGGCTCCTGTTACCTCCCCAGAATCAAGATTGCAGCACCCGGGGAAAAGCCATAGGTGGCAGGGAAACACAGATACACTGTTGTGTTCTCACGTGCTTTTCCAGGCACCTGATTGGCTGAGCACCCTTCAATGGGTGCAATTTAATGGTTTAGAAATATATGCTCTTTCAGTTTGTAAAGTCAATATTCATGTAAAGTTTATATGAACATTCTAGTGTACCTGAAGAAGATTGGGAACAATTTGTTGAATAGGATGTCATCTGGACTTATTTAGGAATGTACTAACAATTTAGAGATGAAAAATAATGCTTGTAGCACACTTCATGGTGTAAATTAATGTGGCGCATATTGGAACAGTCAAGTGTACTTTGCTAACGAGGGTGCCAGAAGGATTCATTAAGATCTTTGGTCAAGTAGATCCCTGACACAAATGTGCACTGTCACAAAGAATGGTTGAGACTGCTCAATAATGGGAGACTCATAACCAGCAATAAAACAGTTTGTGATCTGAGGTGTGAGATTTTCATGGAATGAGTGAAAAGTCCATGATTTTAGCAGTACTTCCAATACTAATTTGCCAATAACTCTTCCTCCTTTGTATCCCTTCTCCTCTCATGGATAGCATTTCATAATTGCTGCCTTTCAAATGAGCTCAAATCTCTGTCACGGACCAAAAGTTTAATTTTACAGTCCCTTGAACTGTGCAATTATCTTGCCACTTTCTTGTCTGAAAAAGAATTAAACTACAACAATCTACAATAATTACTCATGAATCCTCTTTAACTGATACTACTTTCCCGTAATACACCTTACCCTCCAATGAGTCTTGCTAGCAAGGATTTGGGCTCCTCTCAAAATCCTATGATAGAAAATAGCAATCACCCCCATTTCTGGGGTGCTCATGGTCGGTAATGGCCCACCAGTCCGAGCTTTGGCGAGGGCTGACGGCTGTTGCCAGCCTTGTATGCACCCTCAAAAAGGAAGTGATTGCTATTTGCACCCAAGGGTTTCATCCAGCGTGAATATAGTTGTTTTCTTTTATGGGAGACTTAGTCCCTTTTCTATTTTCTATGGTGGGTGCTGAGGACTAGGAGGGATAGCCGGGATCGGATCAGAAGGAGGGGAGTCAGGGAAGAGTGCAGGCTGTCTTGGGGCTGACGAGGGAAGCTGGGGGAGTGAGAAAGTAGCAGGGAGGGGCTCTCTGTTGCATCCCCACATTCAAGATGGCTGCATCCAAGAAAGGGCCCTGGTTGGCTGGGAAACGCGGGCAGTACAGTCTGTGATTGGCTGAGCACCCTTCCTTGAGTGAGAATAAATATTTAATCTCATATTCTCTGAAATCCTAGGTGATATTAGTTGGATGTCAAACTCTTTGCTGAGTCAGTCTCAATGACTTAACGCATGCAGGCCACTATTAAAACCATCATACCACACACATTTTATTTAACTTCTTTCTTATCTTGCAGTCATTTTCTTTTATTTACTTACATTTATTTATTTAGATTTGGGTATAAGATAATTACAGTTCTCCAATAATGTCAGTCCAGACTCGTAATCCAACAAATAAAACAGTGTATTTCTCTCCAGCCATACATCTGGCCCATATAGTTTCAGCTTCCAAAGTTATATTGACAATACTATTTACATTATTTAGTTGTGTAGATTCAAATGCTGTGCAAAATTGTAATGCATGTGTTAAGCTTTCACAGCTATTTGAATCTTCAAAGAATCAGTAGGTTCTTATTGAATGATATTCTCTGCTAAATAATGGTCTCCAACACCTTGTCTCAATTAGGTTTATTTTTAAGTTTCTCTTTAAGGTCACCATGTCTGACCCATGTAACAAAAATGGAAATATTTGTATTGTATAGCTTCAGATCCCGGATCTGTAAACATTCTGCCAACATATACTGATCTCTTTCGAGGTGGAGTACTCATAGTGATATGCCCAATTTAGGATTCTGTTTAATATAAAAGCAAGATATTTATCATTTTTTACAACGTCTATCAGGTAAGGTACCAATACAGATTTGCCGTTCTCCCCTTATTGTACACATCATTATTTTTGTTTTATCTGGATTAAATGTATTCCCGTGATTGCCAGATCAGACCCGTATTATGATAAGTAGTCTCTGTAGACCTTTAGGGGTGTGAAGGAGTAAAGGTGAATTAGCCACGAACGGAATCCATGATAGTTGGATTTGTCCTAGACGAGGCGGACACAGGGCTGTATGTGTTAATACACGGTTCAACTCAAGTAGGTATAGATTAAAAAGAAACAAATTTGATAGACAGTCCTGATTTAGGTGATTTGATGTTGCTATGGTGTTTCTTAACATTCTGTTTGCATGTAATCTCACTTGTAAATCAGTATTGTATGGACATCCACTATCATGTTAAGTAGACCTTAGGGAATTCCCAATTCCATAACTTAGACCAGAATGTATGACTCAGACAATCAAAATCACTGTTTTATTTTTAATGTTTTGTAAATCGTATGCCTTAATGGCAACTGCCGAATAATGCTATGTAGCAAATACAATCGAAATCCATCAAGTAATTTGGTAACACAGCAAACAGCAGTGTTTTGTAATTGTTTAAGATTTGTCCATTACAGTCCAAGCTGATAGATTAGACATTACAGAGTGACCAGATCAAGAATCTTGACTTGTCAATGCCAGGATGTTAGACAAATCAATCCCTTCATTCAATAACATAAGTGCAAGCATGCAGGGGTGGACTGGGAACCAAAAGAGACCCTGGAAATAATTTTCAAAGTGGACCCAAATTACACATTTTCAGCAAGTCCTACTTTTTTCCTATGAGCAAATGTGGAAATATCACACACAAGAGGGCCAGGGTGCAGATGCCTACCAGGAAATCTCCAGAGTTCCCTATAGGCAAGTCCACCCCTGCAAACATGTTGGCAGGTTTCCTACCCTAGTCAAATGTCTGTCATTCTCAATCAACATGTGAGTACCCTTTTTGAAGATAGGAATACAGTTGCTTTCCTTCAATCTTTCTAAGACTGATTCCTTATTGCTTATTAAAGAGTGTAGTATCAGTCCCAAGATTTCTTAATTTATTTTCACCAGTGCAGTGCACAATCTAGCATGAAACAGAGAGTTCTTCATATCTCTAATGGTTGATGTGTATGCATTTGGGTTGCTGTTTTGGACTGATTGTGTCGTCAAACTCAACCATTTGCTCCCCACCTGCATTGTGAAATGCTGCTCAGACTTACTTTACTGATTGTGGATTGACACTGTTTATGTAGGTCCAATAGGTAAGATAATTATGTGTTGAAATTATTGATAGCATATCCTGCAGCCATCTTGGAGTTACTGAATATAGGTGGTGTGTTAACCCCTTTTAAGGCTCTGACTTATGCTTATTGCAGGCTGCAATCAAGCTTTGATGAGGCTTTCTTTATTCAAAGAGTTATATAGTTTTCTCATCAGCTCCATTCAGGTGAACACAATGTCAAGATCATAGACATGTGTACATATATTTGAAGTGTGTTAGATCACCATGGGCTTCTGTTTTCAACTTGGAACAGTGAACCTTACATCATTAATAAGATAAGTGTATGCTTAAATAAGTATAAAGTTTGGGTTAACAGTTGTGCTCTTATCACCTATGCATGGTTGAAAGGTATTTGCAGGAGTTGACTGGAAACCAAAAGAGGCCCTGGAAATATTATTCAAAGTGGCCCCAGATTACACAATTTCAACAAGCCCAACCCTTTTCCTATGAGAACATTTAAAAATAAAATAGTTTACAGCACAAAAGAGGCCCTGTGTGCAGAGGCCAACCAGGAAATCTCCAGAGCTCCCTATAGGCCAGTCCTCCCTTGGTTATTTGGTACTACAGTGGTTGATACTTTTCACATATTATTTTCAGACCATTTGATATGGCTTGTTCTTGGATTAATAATGAGTTCACTGGTCAGATGTACTTCATTTTACATTTTCAAGTGACCACTTAATTTGTAGAGGAAAATGTCAATTTTCTGGACAGAATATCAACTAAAATGAGGCCAGATCACATGAGTCTGGGATACTCAAAAACATAAAAAACCCGCGCTTTGAGGGTATATTTACGTGGGACGTGACTGTTGCAGCAGCCATTTAAGAAACATACACAACTGTTATCCAGATATAACCTCCATTATCACCCTTTTATGTCAGTCTGCTTCTGAAACAGCAATGCAACCGGGAATATCCCAAAGATTATTATAGGTGTGTTGTCTACAGAGAAATGTATTTCTATTAGTAGGGTAGTCCATTTGAGCTAAGTCACACCTTCCACAATGCCACCTAGTAGCCACCATTGGATGTTCACCTCCAACTCAGAGCCACAACAGCAAGGCATTGTGGGTATGCAAATTAGCCCAAAGAAAACCTTTTTACCAGGAAATTGTCTTTGTCAGCAATGCTACTTTATACACAGCTTAATCAACCACACCAAGGAATTTTGCAAGGCTGTCAGGATGACTACATACCTAGGTTCATCCTTACTAGAGATCATCCATGCAGTATAGTTCTGACAACCTTGTGGTTGGAGCATTGGGCCATGTTTTCAAAACACCAGGAAAGTTAAAGTGGGTTTAAAAAGGTTTAAAACAACCCTTTAACCTGAAATGTGAAAGTAGGATAGTCCATTTGAGCCAAGTCAAACATTTTGCAACGCCACCTAGTAGCCTTCACTGGAAGTTCACCTGAAGTTCTGAGCCACAACAGCAATTCATTGTGGGTAAGCAAATTAGCCCAACTAAAAACGTTTTCTCCCTAAAATTGTCTTTGTTTTAGAGGTCAATGCTATGTCATACGCAGCTTAATCAACCCGAGACAGACATTTTTGAAGGCTTTCAGGATAACTACATACCTAGTTTCACCCTTATTAGGCATCATCAGTCAATCATCAGTGCATTATAGAACTATTAGATCTATAAAATGGCCAGAAAATGGTGGTCATATAAAATTAAAGCTAGCAGTTTCTTATTTGGTTGCTTAAAGTTAAGAACACATTATTGGATAATCAGTGCATTTACCTTCTTGTTTTTCTTTGTGCTTAGAGAGGCACAGCTTCACCTCACAGATGAGGACCGACTAGGCCGAAGCACGTGTCTGACGTTGCTGATCGTAGTCTTGTTCAGAGGAGAATTGCCTAGCATTTCCGTGCTGGACTACCTTTGTGGGTGGGACAAATAGTGATAAGCAAATTGATATTTCTCCTCTGTGAACGGTGCAGTGAGCTAAAACGTGGTTGTAGAAACTCCTGAGTGGAAGAAATTTCACATAACAGGGTATTTGACCTGTGTTCTTTCTCAGTAGAGTGGCTCCCACACTCCTTTGTAACTTTGATTTATATGTACTGTCAATGGCTACAACATATAGAAGTAAGTTTATTGATAATATACAGTGACATTGTTATGGCTGGAAAGTTTCATGATCAATCAAATATACATTCCAACTACATTAAAATGTACCTGTGCTACAGGCCCTGGTTGAAGGCCTACTACACATTGATCATTGATCATAGATCCTAACCGACAAAATGATTTAGTATCCATTTTTTGATTATGTAAACAAATCAATTAATGGCATGTCAACAGACACAACATCTATCTCATAATGTTAGTGCCATTGCTGATTTGATAAGAATTGAAGTATTGCTAAAGACTGCCTGCAACAAACATTTAAAAATTCTTAGAGCACTCAATTATCCAAGAAGCAAATTCATTGGGATTATACAAATGCTATGGAAAAAGCATATTTGTGGTCATATAAAGGATTTGAAAGCCTTCCGGTAGATGATTGCTGATGGTCAAACCAGTAACACAAACGATGAGGCATGTATTGGTAGCATTGCCCCCTGCCATTGGTTTTGTCATTTTACACAGCTGTATCAGACATATTTGGTATCCCAACCACCAGGAAGCTATCCAAGTCTAGATTTGCTTGCTAATGAAGTGACTTTAGACAAAGTTTAATGGAATCTTCAAGAAGTGAAATCTATAAAGGCTCCAGGACCGGGACCGGTTGTGTCATAAAATATGTCCCAATTTTTGGGGACCATTCATCACTAATATCTTACACTCCATCTTGTTATCAGAAAAATAACCGGAAACAAGATTAGTCTTTTAAATTCCTATCTTCACAAAAGCTCTAAGAATAGAGTTCATGTGATATAGGCCATCACATTAAATGATAACTCCATTAAGACTTTGGGGATCATTAAAGTCTTTTGAATTGGATAGATTCAAATAATATCACATCTGACACCCAATTGTGATTTACCAGCACATTAAGGACAATAAAGTAGTGCCTTCAACTGTTATTGTCAGTGGAAAAAAATCAGTGAAAACACATTAACATATATGTGTCCTTCATGGATTTGTCCACTGCCTTTGACAAGATAGAAAGACTCCTATTCTGAGGATCCCTAACTAAAAAAGGAGGAGATGAGAAGCTTTTGAGCCTAATCCTGCAACATTTGCACTGGTACAACTCCATGTGTAGAAATGGGAAAATGGTTCAGCATAGGTATAGTTTCATGTTCTCCAGAACTTTGAATCAATGTTTTGAGACAAAATCCCATACATTTTAATCATATCCTAAGCAATCTAGCTGAGAAACGTTTGTGTTACTAACTCCTATGGATCCTGCAGTTAAAACAGGTAGATGTACAACTTATGCAAACAATGTAGTCTTGTTGGCATGGGCTTCTGTAGCGCTCCAGAAATGGATAGGGGGTTATCAAACATGTATGTAATTACAAGAATGTATGTTATAGAGAAGGCAACACGAGAACTATCATATTTCAAGTTCATAGCACCCCTATATTACTTGTGCCCAGCTTTGATAATCTGGGAATTCGATTTTATAGTAACAATACAAAGACTCAGCCGACTGAACACGTGTCTGGCCATATAAGCAAGGCTAATCGTGCTATCATATATTTTGCTTAACAATTTGATGGTGGGGCAATGCTTCCAGCATTAAAGCTATTTGAGGCAAAATCCTTAGGATCACAATATATTTTCAGGTGACGTGGCACCAACCCTATAAGATGCAATTTCTAAAATAGAATGGAACTTCATGAAGCAACTGCTAACTGTCAGAGAATGAACAGAACATTAACTCTTAAACACATATTAAATTGTTCATACATATTCTGCCTGTAGGACCAGCACTTATTTGGGCCTTTATGTGGCTGAATGGAAAAGCTATATTGAATCAACTGATATTTAATGGTAGTTTATTTTCAGGTAATAGATTTGTGTGTAAAGGGATTCTATATATTGAACATTTTGAAAATCCACTAAAAATAAAAAAGACAGCCAAGCCAAGGTATAAAATTGCTGCTTTAGAGAAACAGATGGTGTGTTGTACGTTCAAAGGTAACACCACTTTAAGCACTTAGGTATCTTTTTTGCAGTTACTAATTCACACAATTATCTGAGCTGGTTGCAAATAGACATTTGTATAGTAATTTTTGATGTCCTGGGTCTTAGTCTTAGCAGTGCATGGAGGTTTGTTTTGTGAGTTATGATTGCATAGCTTACCATTACTGGTGGATTTCTTGGGTTTTTTGGTTTTACTTGTAACCATAACACCCCTTTAACAAAGTGTTTCCCCAGTATTTTATAGGTTTCTATTTGTGCAACTTAACCATAACGTCCCTTAAATGTTTTTCCACTGAATTTCAATAGTTTTTATAAGTCTAAATGTTTCATAATGTTACAGCACTGTATGGAAGTTATTAATAAAAACAGACTGCGTTTCTACAGCGCACACTTCAGTCTGCTCCCACGATGGTGCATTTTAATAGGTGTTTCTCAATCTGAATCGTTTTGCCTGGCTGGGACGCTTTATGTGCTAGATAATATTGTAAACACCCAAGTATTCAAATACAGGTACAACCCCTACGGTCATATTTTTTAACACAACTTTGGGGGAGATGAGGTGTTTACAATGATTTGTTTGGCCTATCAATACTTTGGATTTAGAGTTATTAATAGTGAGTCCAGTATCTTTTTATTTGCCCAAAGAAAACAGGCAGTTCATGTGTCAAGCTTATTGGTGTCCCCATTTTTTCTCATGTGGGGATTGGTCATCTGCATCTTTGTTGTCAACAATAGTGGCTATGTCATTGAGATATAGGAGAGATACCAGAGGTGCCAGAACACAGCCTTGCCTGACTCCCATATTCATGTTAACGTGATCAGACAACTCCCTGTTCTGATCCCATTGAATCCTGGCGTAATCATTGATATATAAAGATTAAATTGCATATAGCAAATTAAGCAGAGTCACCAGGAGTCTGCCAGAGCAAGGGGTATGGAGCAGTGTCAAAGACAGCCTGCAGGCAGATAAATGGCAAATACAGAGTTTTGCCTTTCAGTTTCACATACTATTTTAAGATATGAAACAGTCAACGCTTCTTTCGATTGTCCAGACAATTCTTTTGAGCCTTGCCTGAACTGCAGACAGGTTATGATGACTAGCAGCCCAGTCTTCTATCTGTTAAGGAATGATTTTAGCATACATTTATGGTCGGGATTCTATTAATGATTGTGGCCTATAAATTGAGGGCACCTCTCTGTCAACCTTCTTGAAATTGGAATTATTACAGCTCGTCTACATCTAGGGGGAATATTGTATGGACTATTGATTTCATTAAATATTCTAGCAGAATACAAAAACAAATATCTAAGTCATATTTAAGTAGGTCTGCTGGTAGGTTAACAGGGCCTGTGGCCTTCTTCTTGTGTTGAGTCAACAGGGCTCTCTCTACTTCTGCAAATGTAAATACTAAGCAGTTATAAGGTGAGAGAAGCACATCCTTTAGTCAGGAAGTTAATGCTTATACCAGTATTTGGTTCAATGATATGATACGATATAATTGTTTATTTATAAAGCGCCTATACACAATGTGTTTCAAAGAGCTTCAAGGCAAGGGATAGAATAAGGGAAAATACAATGACATTCTTACAGACCATGAACAGCAAGGATGTGAAATTAACTATCAGACTCGGCCTGATGATATTTCAGATAGTGCAAGAGCTAAGACAAAGATAAGGAAGGGAGGGGGAGAGTGGGAAGGAAATGAAAACAGACATGCAAATGCCATACTAGGCCTGACGACATTTATGTTAGAGCGAGAGAAAAACAAAAGGAGGGTGCAGAAAGGGAGGGGAGGAACAAAACATGCGACTATCGTACTAGGCTTGACGACATTTCAGTTAGTGCTGGAGAGGGGCAGGGGGACGAAAAAAGTAAGGGGAGGGGGGAGGAGACAGACGAGGTTGCTATCATACTAGGTCCAGGGACAATTCTGATAGAGTAAGTGCATAGAAGAAAGTAAGGGGAGGCGGGGAAGAGATAGGAAAAGGGAGAAAGGGAGAGGAGGAGAGAACAGAGAGTAAGCAGTCAAAGAGAGTGAAGAAGCAAGAGGGGAGAGCGAATACAATTGCAGAAGTCAGTATATACACGTAATGTTGGAAGCCAGGATACAAGATGAAGATGGGAACAGCATGATTCATGGCCACCATGGTACAAGAAAGAAAGGAATTCAAGCATGAGAGTTGAGAAAGGGTGACGCACATTGAATCAATGAAGTCCATATAAGTCAAATGCAGCATTGGCGTCAAGACGGTGATGGTGAAATCAGAATGTATCAGGACAGACTCCTGCAGAAGTAGGCTTGAGGGGGGGAGAGGGTGAGGGGGATCAGGGTAGAAGAATAAAGCAAAACAGGCAACACCTGTGTGCGAGAAGGGAGGGGGGTACAAGCGAACATCACAGGGGAACCAGAGGGGGTGTGGATGGCCTGTGGGAACAGAGGGAGTAAACAAATGTTGGTGCATGCTTACCTGCTGTCTGAGCAGGGGGTCTGGCCCTGGGTCCTGGTCTGAACAGGTCCAAACAGGAATTGCCCTTTTCTTCGTCAGCCCTTTGCTTGGGATGCCCAGGCAAGAGACACCCTTGATCTAAGAGTTAGGACCAGGAAGGAACAGGCAGGGCTAAGAAGGTGGGTGGGGCTTAGGCCAGGTGACCTAGATCCACTTGCACCTGCTCCCCATCTGCAATCAATTCTAAGATGCCCCTTGGTGAACACAGAGACTGGACGTGCTCTTGTCAAGCCAAACCTGTAATGTTGGTAGATGGATATCCTTTGCTAAAATGAGTACCACTCCTGATTATATACCGGAAATCCCTGGGCATACTCAATCTGGTCTCCCATATGAGGGATTCCCATATGGCTGTTGAATATTCTTCACTTCTCTTAATCAGAGTTTTGTATGTATTCCTCTTATAAATTACAGCTTAAATTACAGCTTCAAGGTCTCTCCCTTTTATAGATTTTAATTCCTCAACGTGCGAATGTTATGAGTTCCGACATTCTGTGTCGAACCATCATTCTTTATGGGTTGTTTGCTTTTTTATAAAATGCCATAGCCCAGAGACCAATTTTTCACAAAACTCTAGAGATGTCAAGCATCAGTTGCTTAGAGAGTATTCTTCCAAAAGTGGCAGCAAGTTTGCATATGAGGATCATCATTTCAGGGCCATCTCACAGTCTTCAATTTAGAAGACGGTTCAATTCACAGCGGAAAGCAAAAAGTAAATTTGGTAATAAAGATAAGATTTACTTCAAGAGGGTCATGATCACTCTCTTAGTGCTCAACTACTTGAAGGGATTTAATTATGTTGCAATGTTTTACAGTTATCAAAATGTAGTCATTGAGACTTTATGTTTGGAAGTTGATCTATAATTGGCATATATAGGTTCATCCTCTGGGAAGCATCCATTGCATGTTCTTCTGCATAGAAATGGATAACTGTAGCAAATACATTTGTTAATGGATATGTACACAGAGGGGCACAGGCAAAGAGATCTGGGATATTCCAAAGCTCATCTTCCAGTATAGTATCCTCTAGAGGGAGATTGTAGGGTTCATGATGGCAGTTCATATTACCCAAAAGAATGAAAAGCTTTTATATTAGCAGTAGTATTAGGCCCAAAAGCTAGTTCAAGATCATGTGTTGCCATCTACTTAGGTCTTAAATAGGTATTCAAATGTATTACAGTTGGACCCCTGCCCTTTAAACAAAGTGGTATACATAATAGATCTGGAGTCTTTAATTCTTTCATTTTATATGTAGTCCCTGGCTTTATGTGAATCTATGTGGTTTGCCTTTTAGCTGACCTTTTTTTGCTTTTTGGGCAGGGCAAACAAATTGCCAATAGCCTGGCATATAAATGGACTCGGGCAGTCAGGTTTCCTGGAGGCAAGTGATTGTATTATCTTTGATGAAATCATGCCAATTTAAATACATGTTTTTGTTAGTCCACAAATGTTCCAGGATAGGATGGAGAAGGATACTAGATTTACCTCAGATAGACGTAGATCACTATCTAAATATATAGTGAGATCTACAGGGAGATCACTGTCTCAGGGCGGTAGACATTGGGGTCCATTCTCTCTCTGGCATAGTTAATTGTGCCCCTACAATCTATATTCTTTGAGAGATCAATTAAATGACCATTTTATGTCAGGGAACCATTGGTTGAATCCTTCAGGGTTAAAGGGATGAAACTGGATGCAATTCTATTTTAGAATGAATAGAGGGCAATGAACGGTATTCTAATGATAGAATACTATCTGCTTAGTGCTCAGATGTGAGAACCAGCAGAATGTAATTATAAGATAAATTGGTCAGATACAGATAATGCTTAGTTCTGGGTATATCTGAGTGGGAACCATTTCTTGTGGGGTAACCAGTCGATTGCTTTGTTTATCAATGTGTAATGATTATAATCTAACAATGCCATCAATAAACATCCACAGTCAAGGTTACCGTTAAACCACTAACCTGTTTCCAGAGGTCCACCAGATGCTAGGAGAATCTACCTGGTATGCCCTCACCACTCTGAGGAAAAGTCTGAGCAGGGAGAGGCTACCAGGGAAACCCTCATGAGGGAGAAAACCCTGTGGAGCCTGTGTGTGCTGGTTAGTGACTTCGGGTCTGCTGCTCTGCTGAAGTTGTTCTTTTATGTCCGCTCAGTCTTATGTGCTGTAAGTTAAAGTGCAATGTAAGTTGGAGGTTTAGATGTATCCTAACCTAACACAGGTGCAGTGTGTGTCTTTACTCTGTAGCGGAAGTCCGATGTTTAGACTGATCCCAGGAAAGAGTGTGTGGACAGTCGGCTGCTGAAAACCAGTCCTAAACGAGGTTTCAGAAAGAGGAAAAACTCGGGATATGAATGCAGAGTTACAGAATGGGGAGAAATGAATAACCAAGAATGAGGGATAACCTAACAGGAATAAAAAGATGTTCGAATCCAACGAAGGGACGTGTAAATGTTGGAAAGGAACAGCCGCAAAGAGTGATGGGTAATGTAGCCTGTATGTTTGAAACGTCTCGTATTATGCAGATAAGACAGACTGAGTGAAATGTGAGCTAATCGAAGAATAGTTATTGACCATGCATGGGAAATGCAATGGGATAACGTACTGGCCTGTATGGGTACATATCCAAGAGGGAAGGATTCTGGAGTTCGAACGTGAGTGAGTTCAACACAGAGAACAGGCCAAATCTGAAGTATAGAAAAGACGGAAGGAAAGGAAACACATATGAGGAAAAGTAGTTCACTTTCTAAACTAGGGTTAGGAAACCTAAGGATAAAAACGGAACTCGCGTAGCTTGGCAACTTTAAGAGTAGCAACGTGCTGTTGAACTGGACTAGGCTCCTGAAGTACTGTTACTGCCTGAAGGGGTGGAGCCGCTCTTGCTGATTCACTTTGGAAGCATGGACTGCTGCACACGGGATCCGTAGCTATCTTGCAAGAACCCCAATGTAAACACAACACACAGCGCCAACGATGCCATAGAGACCACCTATGGCGGCAAATCATCACACAATGACTCAGTGTTTTCACTTAGATCTCTAGCCACATTTTGGACCTTTGTCGTATAAATTGATCTATTTTTCACTTGAGGTTTGGATAGGACAGTATCAGAAATTGCTGTATGTCAATGGCCTAGGGAGAAAGATGTTAGGTCTAGTAGACCGAGAGGCTTTCACAGGATAGGTGATCCCATAATTGGTTAAGGATTTAACATGAACAGGAGCTTTTACATTCAATATGGAGCTTGGCTTTGTGTGAGAGTGGTGAGTCTCTATAGCCTTACTTTATTTTGCAATTTGCCCCTGCATCGGAGGGTCCATTAATGCATGCATTATTTAATCTATCAAGTGGAGCTTTTGGGGCATAGTTCATGATAATGATGAGGTTGTGCTGAGACAAGTCAGATAAAAAATCTGTTCTCTTATGATAATCATATTAGCCATAAGGTCCAACAATAAAGTTTGAATATTTTTAAACTGGGCTTTTATAACCTCTACATCAACTTTAAAAGTAGGTAGGAGTGGAATACAAACAACACCGAGATTACATTTAAATGTGCCATGTGGGGCACTGGGAGGGCTGTGTCCAGCACTGTTTATATGATTAATATCAATCTAGGGATTGGAAGTTGAAGATTCTGGTACTAAAACATAAGGTTGTCAATTATTTAGAATGGGTTCAACCACTGGTATTATCAAATTGCATTTAGTTTTCACCACAAGTTAAGGTTCCTGGCAGTTACCAAATCTCATATTGTTCTCTTTCTGAAGTGGAAAAACCATTTCAGGAACTATGACCTAAAATGTCCGACCCTCTAGCTTTTTTACACCCAAGATAATCTTTCTAATGCCATGGGCTATTGTTTTTTTGGAGAAATTAACCAGTGGTTTATGGAGTTTATGGATTTGGTAACTCATTCCTACCCTTTCCCTAATGGTGGACATTAGAGTCTGATTCTGTGCTTGGTTCAAAGATACAATCAGCATATTGCATGTCAAGCAAACAGCTAGATTTTTACTCCCACTAAATATCATGGAAACAATGGGGGATAAACTGGGGGAGAGGAGATTCTTAAGGAGTGCTTCATTGTCCATTATCAAGACATCTCCACTATCAGTCGGTAAAGACTGCAGATTTATGTATAGTTTGTTTGGGGAGATATCATGAAGAGCTATTCTTTTAGACATTCTATATCCAGAGGGAAAAATAAAGTTAAAACATAGTATAAACAAAGTTCAAATCACAATAATGACAACCATCTAAAATAATCCATATATATTCAATACTCCATTAATTTATCATGGATTCCGCCTTGTTAAAATGTACAATGAAAAATATACCAGTGCTTGTGATAACAATAGGAAGCTTAGCAGAATAAATATTGTCATCAAGAGTCTTAGTACATTGTCATCGGGGGTCATATGCATTTTTCTCTAGAGTCAGTTATGCATATTTGTCAAAAAGACAGGTTTTTAAGAGTTTTTTGAAAACTCAATAGTGAGAGTTATTTTCTGATGTGGTTGGGGAGAATGTTCCAGAGGGAGGGGCAGTGACACTGAAGCCTGCACTCCAGTCACACAGAAGTAGTTTTTTGCTGAAATGTTTTGGCAGAATAAACATATTTTGTATTGTTTTTTATTTGGGGGAGTTTCACCCAATACCCCCTCCTCTTTTATGTATTCCCTATCCTCCCAGCCTGCAATCTCTTATTTTCCCTTAGCCCCCTTTGGCCCCATATTTTCCAATTCATTTTTTTCAGCCAAAACCTTTAATTTTAAAACTCTCTGAAATCATTGGATAGGTATAGATAGAATCAAACACCTTGACACTTGGAGACACTGAATAGATCCAGTAACAGTGGTACCAGCTTGAGAAATCTTATTTATTTATTTATGTAATTATTTATTTTTGCATTTATAGCAGCACACAAAGCCCAGAGCATTCTAGGTGCTAGTTAGAGTTACTGGCAGGAAATAAGTTACCTAGTGGCAGGGCAGTACAAGGTAATGTTATAAGTTACATATACATTTGCAGTACAGTTATAGGATAAGTAATAGCATCTCAGTTACAATGAGGTGCAAGACATACAATATGAGATTTCCAGGACGGGAATCTTTGGCCACACGTGGGCAGGCAGCATGACAGCAGCATGAAGTTATGGGAACAGTAATTCAAAGGGATGCATGCCAGCAAAGCCGCACCCAGAGGGCTGGGTGCTAGATCATCTGTGCGAGGCGTATGAGTCTTGATATGATATGGTACAATGTCATGTTAGCGAATTCAGGTACGAGGATAGCATGTGGAGGCATGTCTACATTGAAGCAGCTCTTTTAGAAGGTTAAGTAGACCAGCAGGAGCCAGAAATAAGATGGGAGGAGGTGGTGGGTAGCGTGTGTTATCTGAGCTATTTTCATAAGTAGCAGGGCATGTAGAAGATTACATAAGGGATTGGAAGTCTTACCTTGTGATTCCACAGGCTTGGCATGTTGATCACAGAACAGTGTGTTCGAAACTGATGTAACAGTGCATGACAAGGTAGCAGTAGGGATTACCGTGCTAGAGCCTATAACGGGCAAGTAGTGGTGGGGACCTTGTAGCAGCTTTATATGACCCGGTGAGCTCTATTGAGGTTCAGAAGAAGCAAGGCTTTAGCAGCTTGATGAGCACAAACCGGTGCACACAGGCAAGATCAAGTGCCTTGCTTCTGTGCCTTGGACCGGGACAACTTCAACTGTTGGCTCACGGGGGCAGAGCAGGAAGTTCAAAATTCTTCCAATTGCATCTCAGTGATGCGGGGGCACCCAGCCAAGCCTGCTGGCTACTGGGAGTCAACATGGTTGTTGCAAAGACAGAGGGTGCCATCTTAGAGTGGAGCAAGTGCTGCTTTGTGGAAATGCTCTTGGAGTCCATTGTGAGCTTGATGATGCAGAGGGGATCCACCAGGCAAGATGTGGATGTGACTATTAAACAATAGGCCACTAACCAGTGATTTCCAGAGTCAACAAGCTGCTAACACAAAGCAGTTTGGTTAATAACCGTATCTGGTAAGATTCATGCGGCTTTCACCTCTCCTAACCTCTCCTTCTCTCAAACGGCCTCCAACTGCTGGCGCCCTTGAGCTGTGTGGGGTTATGCAGTGAGTGTCCTGGTCAGAAAAGCAAGAAGGGGTTGGGGGTGTGGTCTAGCATGGCCAGTCCGTCGGGCCCAATGGCTCACTCTCTGCCTCCAAATGATTTTGTGATTGAGCCACACAGCTTATGCAACGAGGGTGCCAGTCAGAACAGTGTGTAGGGACAGGTGGTGTAGCCTACCGTGGACCGTCCATCAGGCTCACTGGCTTACTCTGTGCCTGGCAATAATGGAAATATAACAAAGTAGATGGTGTGTGGAAATAACGAGACACCAAGGAGAAGGATTCAGGTGACTTCAGAGTAATTGCTTGAAGTCACTAATTTTGTCTACCTGGGTATCAAGTTTAATATTAAACTGAGATAGGGCTCCTCAGTACACAAAAGAGGGACATAAATAAAACAGGCAAGTGGGGGTGGGATCCGGCGGTTAAGTACCAACATTTCTTGAAATTCCTCTACCCTGGCCCTTAAGCTTTATCAGAGAAAGTGTCTCCAGTGGCTACCCTTGGAGCCGAAATATTGTGATAAGCCTGGGCCTGGGAGCTCTTAGTAGCTGACAAGGATTTTCTAAATGGCCTGGTTAGACTGAATAATGGGAACCCGTAACTCATTTTTCATTTTGAACAAGCGCTAAACCACCTAACTCTCATTATTGCACTTGGCCCTGCAGTCAATTGTGTGAAGATGTGTTTTTTTTATTTTTATAATTTTATTTAATTTTTTAACCTCAATTGCAGGGGAGAACAGCAGAGCACCCTACAAAGTGTAGGTAGCCAGCATTTAGGCTGGCATCTTTTGACGATAGCGCAGTGCTGAGATTTGAGGTCTGTGCATCGGTATGTGCTTCCATTGGAATTAGTCCATGGTCAGTTGTTGAAAAAGCTATGTTTTGAGAGATTTACAAAATTAGAGAACTGTGAGGCATTGCGAAACGACACTGAGATTGTGTTTCAGGGGTTGGGTGCATGAAAAGAGCTGTGATTCAAGCAGGTTTTTTGTTTTGAGGCGCAAGGAGCCTGTGCCACCAGATATGTGGAGATTAGCCAGCAGGTACATTGGTGTGCTACCCCTGACTGGTTTGTAGATGATACACTCAGTCTTGAACAGTATCCTGGCCAATGTAGTTCTCATAGAACAGGGGTGATTCTGTCAAATTTCCATGCACTGATAATAAGACGCGCTGCAGTGTGGTAAACTGCTTTTAGTGTAGCCACGTGAGCAACTGGGAACTGTGTCAAGAGAGCATTGCCCTTATTGATGTGCAAGACCAGAAGAGCATGCACTACAGTCTGGAAGTCCTGTGTATTGATTTTTTGGAACTTCTTGGCTACATGTTTCTGGAAGGAGAGTCTGCTGTCAAAGGTGAAACATAAGGATTGTGTTTCAAGTACTTCTAGGCACCTATCATTGAGCCATTGTTGGACAAGTCGTTCTTTAGCTTGTGGACTGGTGAAGGCGTACTCAGTCTTGGATGTGTTCAGTTTGAGGTAGGCAGTCGACATACTGGACTGGATGATTGCTAGGTAATAGACCATTGATGTCCTGCACACTATTTACTCTCATGTACAACTGAGTGTCATCTACGTATTGGTGGATGGCTATATTGGGATCTTTAAGGACAGTGCCCAGAGGATCCATGTAAGTGTTAAAAATGATTGGTGAGGGGATGACGCTTTGTGGGACTCATCATCAGACCTGGATTCATGTTGAACACAACCAGTTAATCTGGAGTCCTGCTGGCTGCCCAAGAGGTAAAGGGGGTTAACAAATCCAGGATAGTCCCAGAGAATCCCATCCTGTCAGCAAGGATGGAGCGAAGGATGCAGTGCTCAACAGTGTTGAATGCAGCCGAGAGATCTATGAGGATAAGGAGGCTTGAACCTCCTTTATTCATGATTTGGAGGGCATCATCCACTATCTGCATGATGACTGTCTCAATGCTACACTTGGGGCAGAACACAAACTGAATTAATGCTGTTTAGGAGGTGGAGTTGTTCTATTCTGGTGAGTAGTTGTGCAGAGAATACTTTTTTCAAAGATTTTGCCAATAAACGGGAGGTTCGTAATGGGCGGGTAGTTTGCCAGGTTCTCTAGATCTAGGGTTGTTTTTGTTTAAAAGAGGTTACCTGAGACCAGTCTTGAGGGTGTCTAGGAGTTACCCTTCTGTGAGTAAGGCATTAATGATGCTGAGGAGCATGTTCAGTGCTGTCCCATCAATTGTTTTAATGGATTATATCGTCAGAAACAACAGCTGTGTTTTCACATTAGAATTGTTCTGTAAAGTATGTGAATTACAATGGCCCTCATTACGACCCTGGCGGAAATCAACCGACCGGACCGCCATAGCGTAAATAGCGTTTCCGCCATTGCACGACGGAGCAAAGTGCGGCTCATTCCGACCCATCGGGCACGAGCACCACGCCATGGCGGAAGTGCAAAGTCCGCGATGGCGGAAATGACCCCAAAACGGCCCACACCGCCGCCGTACGGCGCCCTAGGTGCAATACTGCCACCCATCTTAGCGGACACCGCAGTGAGCGCCAACCGGAAAGTACGGTGACCGGAAATATACGGAAACGGAAGTAAAAGCATGGTCCCGGAACGGGAAACATCACGCCGTACACCTATAAAACCACAAATTCCACACAACCATTAAAAATACTACCCTGAGACACATCCCAACCCGTCATCCACCCTAGTGAAACCAAGAAAAATGGGAAAAGTAGCGAAGAAAGCGTGCGACCGCAAGCGGCAGGTCCACTTCTCCCGTGAGGAACTCACCGTGCTCACAGAGACCCTCCAGGAGAATGCTGCCGCCGTCTTCTCCACGCAAATGACCAGGACGGCACTTGCGAACAAGAAGGCCATATGGGCCCTGGTGGCACAGCGGGTAAGTGCGGTGGGGACCGCACCCCGCAACCCACAGCAATGCAGAAAGCGATGGGACGACCTGCGGATACGCGTCCGTAGCATACTTTCTGCCAACCGCAACATTGCCACAGCTACCGGGGGAGGATCGGAATCACCCATCAAGTTGACCCCCTGGGAAGAAATCTGTGCCTCCACCATTGGAATGGAGAGCATAGAGGGAGTCGGAGGGATGGAGAAAGGAGTGCAGACATCCGAAGAATCAGGTAGGTGTCCCAAATAAAACAATGCCAAAACCACAATGTCCAATCATGTGAAGTACCACGTGTCCACATAGTGCAACAGTAACACATGTCCAGGAGAACGTCCACATACATAGGCCTGATAGCACACTTTAAAACTCACATCAAATACATAAATAATTAAAAATCCTAAAAACACCCTCTACACGTGCAGCAGGCAAACCCTAACTGCAGGCTGCAAAACAACTGCACCCTCACTCCACACACAAATGAAACCACCTCCAAGGCCCCTGCCCAAATCACCCTCAGGCACCACCCCAAGGCATGTGATACATTGCCATTCCAATTCCCACAGACCCATTAATAACGCTCGCCCTCCTTTACTCCACCACAGGGTCCGATCCAAACGACGAGCTCCAGGACACCCCTACCAGCACACCTGCAAAGAGGGCCAAGACCAACGGCCAAAGACCCTCCACCTCAGCTGCACGCATCAAGACACGGAAGCAGCACAAATCAAGTGGCAGTACAGAGGAGGGAACTCCAACAGGCACCCCAGCAGCCAGCATGCCCACAACAGCACCACCACAGGTCCCCCCAATGGATGCCACAGTAGGCACTGCTTCTGGTGGCAGCAGCACCATAGGTGACACTGCATTAATGGCAGCATGCTCCGACACAGAAAACGGGGATGTCGAAGTTAGATCCATCCATGACCTGTCTCAATCCCCCTGTCTGTTCCATCCCGTACACCATGAGGATACCACGCAGGGGCACC
This sequence comes from Ambystoma mexicanum, assembly GCF_040938575.1. Lineage (NCBI taxonomy): Eukaryota > Metazoa > Chordata > Amphibia > Caudata > Ambystomatidae > Ambystoma > Ambystoma mexicanum. Next base: position 425,266,579 of record NC_090927.1, on the reverse strand, counting down.
CACAAGACGACGACTGGCCATCCCCCACAAGCCCTGTGGCAAGGCAACATGAGGTGATCAGCCACTCTGTGACACCACCGCAAATGGCCATGGCCCAGCAGAGGCAACAGTCCCTCGACCAGGTAATCGTGCAACAGCAGCAACTGGCCACGCTCCTCAAGGACCATGCCGATGAATGTGGGGGCACTAAGGCAGACATAGAAACATCAACTGAGACACTTAGGGCAGAAATGGAGAGAAGTACAGAGACACTAAGGGCACAAATGGAAAGTAGCACCGAGAGCCTGAGAGTACAAATGGAGAGAAGCACCGAGAGCCTGAGGGGGGAACTGCATGCGATGTCCAAAGACGTATGTGCCGAACTTGCCGCAGTGCGCCGTGTGCTCACTGAGCTCTCACAAACCCTTAGGGGCATGCATGGACGTGAGCAGGCAGAGACATCATCCGTTGCAAGTTCCGTCCAGGGCAGCCCCCAACGTAGATCTGGGAGGAACCTGCGCTCCACAGGCAGGGGTGCCCCTGATACCCGGAGAGGGGGCTTGCAATAGCGACTGCCCACTGACAATGAGCATCTTTGGACACTGGTGTTCGGGGGGAGGTAGGAGGGTGGAGGGGGTGTGTTGGGCTCACTTGGGTGGCGGGTCGATAGGGTGTTTAACATGATATCACATATGCCATAAACAATGCACGATCATCCAATGAGATGTGTGGACATTGATCTTTGTGTACGAGGCCATTATAGGCATACAGTCCATATTGTGCATGTTCCAGACACACACAGTGCCACGAGTCCCGTGTCCATGTATCAGCCACCAGGCGTGAGTGCTAGAAGCATGCATCTATGAGATGCTGACGAATGTCACGGCCCTCCTGTGCCTCGCGGACTCCTTGAGGTGCTGCCACATCCCCACCCTCATCATGACCATCTTCAGGTGCTTGCAGTTCTGCGTCAGGGGGCATGGGCACATTTCTACGTACGCACATGTTGTGGAGCATGACACATGCCATGACCATCTTTGCAACCTTCACATGGCGGTACAGGAGTTCCCCGCCAGACCTGCTGAGGCAGCGGAAACGAGTCTTCAGTAGGCCGAATGCCTGTTCTATGACTACACGGGTACGTGAGTGGGCATGGTTGTAGTCCTCCTCATGCTGGTCCCGTGGGTTCCGGACTGGTGTGAGGAGCCATGTCTTCAGTGGATACCCGGCATCACCTGTATGTGGACAATAAAGGAATTTTGAGGAATGCCATTGCTACGTACGCACCCCCCCCTTCCTGCCAGGTCATTGCCGCATCACATACCCCACATCATCATGCATGAAATGAGACTCACCGAGTAGCCAGGATCTGTTCCCTGCGTATCGCTCCATGTAGCGTGGTATTGTAGAGTTCCTCAAGACCATAGAATCATGGGTTGATCCAGGGAATCGGGCACAACAATGTGTAATGATCCTGTTGGAGTCACACACCATTTGTACATTCAGAGAATGAAATTGTTTTCGGTTGCGGTACTGGGCCTCCATGGCATGTGGGACGACCAATTCCACATGGGTGCAGTCGATGGCACCAATGCAACCCGGTATGCCGGCAAGTGCATGGAATCCCACTTTTGTGTTGGTAATTTCCTGCTCCGAGCGTGGTAGAGAGATGTAGTCGTCTGCGTGCTGCAGGAGGGCATCGAGCACTTGCAATAGTGTCCGTGAGAACAGTGGCTGTGATATGCCATGCAACTGTCCGACTGTGTGCTGGTAGGTGCCTGTGGCCAGGAAGTGGAGTACAGACACCACCTTCAGTAGGGGTGGGATGGCGGTTGGGCTATCTATCATGCTGACAAGGTCAGCCTGTGTCATGTCCACAATGGCGGTTATGGTGTCCCGGTCCAAACGGTAGAGGGTGTGGATCTGCTCATCAGTGAGGTTGAACGGATGTGCTCGGAGGCGTGGGATTGCGGGCTGCCTGCGTGGTGGTAGTGGCTGTGCTGGCGGCCCTTGCTGGCCCTGCCTTGCCCTCCTCCTCCTCCTGCGTCTCCTCCGTGCGGCCGGTTGTAGTTGGTGTTCGTCTTCTTCTTGAAGTTGGAGTACTTGCAGTGCTATCAGGTCCCCCAGGGCCAACATAGCTAGTCCTGCCGGTAGCATTTCGGAGTGGGTGTGGTTGTGGGAGGAGACTGGGTGTGCAATTTATGTGTTTTCAGGCTGTATGGCCTCCACCTGTGGTGATTCATTCCACCTGTGCAAGCTGCTCTCCCCTTTGGGCGAGCACGTCCCGCACACAACGCTGCAATTCGACGAATGGCATCTTGCTATTACAATCATGTATTTGTACCCGATGGCAGTGTAACATTGGTTGATATGTTCATTCGGCTATGGTCCCATTGTTTCACATACTATCTTTGCAGTCGCGAACAGACTTGTGAAGGGTCAGTGGAACGTAGTACTCGAGTAACGGTGGACCCTCATGCAACACTGTACCGAGGTTCACCGACGGGCGGGGCGTCCTATTTGTGAGTGAAGGCAGTTGCCATTTTCACACACAGCCGCACTAGATGGATTAATTTTTGATTTCAAGCGGCCACAGATGCCTTTTCGACGTGATGTTGCAAATGAGGAATTCGAAGGGCGGCGCTTTCGGTTTTCAGCTAGCGGCGAGGAGATGCCCACAGGTCTGACTGCAAATATAACGTTCTATTGTTCAATGTCCTTGGGACAGGGGCCATGGCGAGGATGCAATGATTGATATGAATAGTTTGGGATGCGCAATAGCGAAGTGGGCGATAAGGCCGGACGTTCCCAAATACATGTTACTTCACAACACTGGAATTACGGACTGGGGCACAGTGGATTTTGCAGGCTGCATAACGCACAGACTCAATGGAAATTTCACATGTTATGTGAGTATGGAAACAGGCGTTTTCATTACGGGATGAGGGAATGATGTATGGATGCATGGACAGATGATTTGATACAGAGTTTGCCATGTACAGGGCTTCTTGGAATCTATCCGCCTCCCCTGCGCTATGTGATGCAGGGCTGCCATAGTGGGACCATCGTCTATCTGGCCTTGTTGAGCCCTCCCTGTCTCGACGCGCCTTCAGACACTTGTGTCTATGCACGTTACCAATCCCATCTGATGGATTCTGTTTTAACAGACGCATGCACAGGTACACTCGTTTGTGATAGTGTTTTCACCTCGATATAGATAGTTATGATTCGCAAGTGGTTTTTGGGTGGTGATGATCCTTTGGAGTGGGCTAGCATGCATATGGCTGTGGATTTGGTGTGATCATTGAAGTGAGTAATTCAAATGTAGTTCTGATGGCCATACTATTCTTTTTCATTTCATTTGGGTGACAGGTATCTCCTCCCCTTTTGCCACTGCCATCTGTATGCCACTCCTGCAGATGGATTTTACTCCCGACACCTGCTGCTTCGTGTTAATCAGTGGAGCAGCATTACGATCTTATGGGACGATCGCCAATGGGCCACATGCCCTTACGCAGTACTAGTGGCTAGGAGCAACATTTCGGCCTTTCAGCTGGACTAGTGCCTCCCTATTGGGACGGCCCTGCGGTTCTAGGCGCTTCCATGTTGCCTTTTCGTACGAGAATGTAGCCCCTGTGTACCATGAAGGAACAGGGCGTCACACAAGAAGTAGCTGGTCATTTATTGCGGATGCAGCCCACAATGGTGAAATGTATTTTGGAGTTCATGGCCTAATGGCTGTATGGGCTTGGTGAATTTGTTGTGCATTAAATTTCTATTCTGATATGAACCGTGTAGCGTTCTTCTTTGCAAGTGATGTGGCATATTCCTATTTGGGGAGCGATGTATTGTGAGGAGATCTGCATTGGGTTCCAGCTTCGGAGTATAGTTGCGTGGTACTGTGCTGGGCGCGTTTGCCTACGAAGCCCAGTGAGGTCAGGGATAAGGGCTGCCAATATGACTGTTTTGATGATGTCATGCTCAGGGGCGGGGGATTAGCTTTTGTGTGACAGATGCCGGTCAGCCAGTTGGATTGGTGGAATGATGTGATTATCGGAATATGGCTGGTCACAGGTGCCTGTGTTTGCGTGCGTTTCTTGGTGGGAGACTGAGGTCATGTCCATTTGTATAGCTTCTGTATTCGTGCCATCTGTGCCCTGCAGCTCCCATTGGCCCCTCTTGAGATTCATTTGTTCGTTGGCAGGCATGGATGACTAGTACATTTCACTGGTTGCATTGTGTGACTTCATTGCACCTACGGGGAGTTGTACAATGTGGCCAGGGAGCGGTGTACAGGCACTCAGTAAGGCCGTTTACGGTTGGTTCGCGATGCCGTACTTCTCACCATGGCGGAATGGTACTTTCCGCCGTGCTTGATGGCGTTAGGTGCATGTCCGCTAGGGTCAGAATTCGCGTACCGTTGCGCCATGGTGGTAATTACGGTTTGGCAAGGCGCGCGCGCGCGTTCTTGGTGCAGTTAGCGTTGGCGTTCACTACGGTGTCGCTAATGGCATCGTACTTTGCGGTGACGGGTCATGATCGCACCGAGCGCTATTCGATGGCGGTATTGCATTTCCGCCATCGTTTTTCGATTTCCGCCAGGGTCGTAATGAGGCCCAATGTAATGAAACTAGCTTCATTTATATAGCAATTATTTATTCATATTTAGGAGGGGTTTTGTCACATGACAGAGGTGTAGTTTGGGAGTTACGTGATCCAGTCGGGGATTTGGGGGGCGCCAACAATGCTTCCCGCCTGAGGTGCAATCTGGTGTAAGACCGGCCCTGCTCTGGCCTCCGGCACATCGATGAAGAAGCCTTTCGGCAAGCAGGAAATGGACTTCCTTGTGGGCTACATGTCGGAACACGAACATGATATGCCAGTGGGCCCAAATTGTCACACTATGGCTGCCTAGCGTTGGGACCACTGGAAGCGTGTTGCGGAGAGCGTTAGTGCATTCGGATAAAAGGTGCGCACAGCTCAGGAGTGCAAAAAGCTTTGGGATGACCTCCGATGCTGTGCTAAGCTAAAGCGTGCCTCCAATTATGCCATGACTGGGGTGACTGGCGGTGGGCCACCACCTCAGGAGGAAGAACTCACTCTGCACGAGTTGATCGCTGCAGAGTTCATACCGGCAGAATTGGTCGAAGGAGTGGGAGAGATGCTGGATTTTGACGCCCCGTCCAGTGAGTGTTTTTGCGTGTTTGTCCAGGCCATGTGTGGTTTGCTTGTGCGATGTGTTGTTCTTGACTGCCAATACATGCTATGTGTACATGGTTCTCATGTGCGAGTCATGCAATGCTTCACTAATGCGTGCCTGCTGTGCAGCATGCGGGACATGTAGTGCAGACAGGGACTGTCCTCATCACCACACTAGCACCATACTCACATGCTATTCACCCGGCTGCCCCTCCGGTACATGTTCCAGCTCACTGGCCCTTCTGCATGTAGCCTGGGGTGTCTTTCCACTCAGCACTGGGACTAGGTCATCGCATGACTGACGTGCATGTGTGTTTTGCCTGCATGTGGGTAATCCACGTAGGCATGCTACCTTGCCCCTCCACCCCCCTGCACCCCAATTTCACCATGGCACTGGTGGGTATCATGTTGGACTACTGCAGGGTTCATCATGTGTCCTGCTCACTGTCCCATTCTCATCGGCTGTTTTGTCAGTTGACGGAGATGTTGCAATTGACACTACTCAACACTGTCTGCCAATACACAGTTATCTGGTCAACCTTTCACTGCCATGCAATGCCTCCCTGCATTTTCACTAAGGGCGGGGGGGGGGTGCCTGTATCCATGCAACCCAATGCATGCACATTGCCCGTGATGCCTGACCTTGCACTTACACTGCCTTCTTGTTTGTTGTTAGACATCATAATGTAGTTGTTCAATTAGATAGTTGGTAACGTGCACATGCTCTGCACTGCACCAACCCACTTCTGAGCTATGTTACACCATTCTACATGCCTACTCACTGCTGCAATGTCAAAGTGACCTTGCATATATGGTCACATTGTCATCCCTTCACTGTCATGAAAGGCACAGGCACAAGTGCATCCTGTGACAGATGTACTCAGTATTAAAACACCCTAGTGGGTGTTTAGCAAAGTTGATAGGTCAATCTGCGGCCTCTACTAACCGGTACAGGCTACAGGTTGACTGTAGCCTGACAATAGGGTTGTAATGACTGTGGAGCTGCCTGCACGCGTGTATATGTGCACTTTCACATACATCAAAGCAAGCCGCGTTGTAGCTGCTTACTGTGTTGGTTAATGTTCATGTTCACAATATGGGTGTATAGGGAAACTGGTGTTTTTTAACACTTTTCCATGTACATATGCAAGCAGCTTCAACGCTGTGTAGTGCAACATTGCGGCCACTCACTATGTGTGTGTGAAAGTGTTCATTTACACGTGTCTTCTGCAGCTTTTTTGTTGACTGACTAATATGTAGTGGATTGACGTTAATGCTGGTGTGATTTCAGCTTTGCGCCCATTATGTTCAACTAGCACAATCTTGAAGGTGCACTGTTGTGCAGTATGTGTACGCCCAGGCCTGCTTAGCTAATCTGATGGGGCATGGCTGTGATGATTCGACACACTGAATAATGGTTTAGGGCACATTCATAGCACAATGTGCTCAATCAGGCCATGAGGGGTGTTCTGGAGGCTTCATGGCCTGATTTAGCCGGTCAAGTGGCACAGCGAGTAGAGCGCTGGCTTTGACACCCGTGCAGAGCCTGCTAACGCAGGTTCGAATCCCAGCAAGGCCAAACTCAGCCTTTCATCCTTCCGAGGTCGATAAACGAGCACCACACACCGTGGCTAATAAGCAGCGCTCAGATACCTGAGGGTTCGTAGCGCTATATAAATGCCAAATTATTATTATTATTATTATTATTATGGCCGGCAGCTCGGACCGTACTGTATGTCATGGTCCCTCATGCCTGTTTGCAGGTCCTCGCTTTGCTTGGGACATTCACTATGTCTACATGGCCAATGACACCCGGTACGGGCCGAGCTGCAGATGGATGAAGCAATATTGGTGATGATGATTTAGTGATGCATGTGTACATGCATATTAAGTGAGTCATGGTGTGTTTGGATTCACTTGCAACTGTGGCCATTTGGCAGTTCAGACATGCTTATGGTATGTGCCATCTCTTTGTTGCCATCTGTCATTTCTGCCTGTGACATGTGCCTGACAGAAGTGGTGTGTGATAGAGGTGATATACTACATTCAGTACATGTGTAGGCTTCACTATTTACACACATCCATTTCTGCTTTTGGGATTTTTTTGCATATCGATGCCACTGGATGCATGTCAGAATTTCATTTGTGTGTGACATGCCTGCTTCATGTGTTGGCTGTCGATGTGATGTCTATGTGTGTGCGTTATGTGCATCTGACATGTGTACTCATGTTTGTTTTATCAACATTACAGATGATGACGCAATGGAGCCAGAGGATGGTGATGTCAATCCTGACACAGGGTTGCTATTACACCGGCAACCCAGCACAAGAGAGGGTCGTGGGGTGGTAGACCACGAGAACCCACTTGTGCTCCAGACCATCGTGTCCAGGGCTGGCAATGGGTCTAGCTCGGATAATCACTCTGACAACAATGTTGAGTTGGATGGACATCATGTCCATTCGTCGACAGTGAGTGATTCTGATGTGGACGATCCTATGTCCGTGACACCTCTACTGAGGAGCCAGACGGTGTTGGAACCTCTGCCTGCGGTGGATCGGGACGCACGGTCACACTCCACACCAGTTGCTGATATGCCTGGGGCATCACATCAATGGAGGGATGTAGTCCTGCAGGCATGGGTGGTGCCAATCTAATGAGGACAGCGGCTCCTTGGGCCCCACGGGTGTCAAGCCCAGCAAGGCGGTGGCCATGCACCACCAATGTATACTGAGTGGGAACAAGCCATGGTTGCCAATTCCGAACAACAGGGGGCAGCAATTGATAAGATCGCTCAGAGCATGGAACGTGTGGCCCAATCCATGCTCCCCCCTGCTAGGCAGGTGGATCTCCAGCAGCGGGCAGCACAGTCCACAGCATACTCGCTCAGGCTGGGCATGGCAGCCTCAGACAGGGCATGCCATGCTGAAATGGTGTCTCTGCATCCAGCACTTGCTGCTCACGCACACAGGGAGGCCCTTAGGAATGACCATGAACCCCTCAGATCTACTCTGGTTGTGCTCAACATGTCCAAGAGGCAGCGGACAGAGGAGAGGTTGGAGCAGCTTGAGAATACCATCTCTGCTGAGCTATGTGCTTGTCGGGAGGTTCTCCATATGTCATGCCAGGCCATGCAGGACGAACTCTGTGATACACGTGCTACCTTGCAAGAGGAAGCACGCGTATCACGTGAGGTGCTGCATGCTGACCTACGTGTCATTGCCGCACAGGACCAGGCTTACCAGTCCGGCAGACTTGCTGCTGACGAGGGGCAAGTTGTGCATAGGCGTGGTCAGCGTACTTTGTCATGTCCACCTTCTGCTTTCCATCAGAGGGTGACTCGGACGACGACTTATCTCCCACACAGGTTGGGCCGTCCAGGCGTTGAGCCCATGGAGGTTTTTTTTTATCTCAACATCATCGCATGTGAGTGTTGAGGCGCACCTTGTTCCTCCCCCCTCCTGGGTGCCCCCCCCCCTTGGTCGTATGTGGCCATTTTTTATTTGTATAGCTAGTTTAATTAGTTAATATAGTTTAAAATTGTTTGTCTATTGTGGATTCATGTGACGGTGTGGTGCTTTGTGGCTTTTGAAAGCATCCACTGTCTGTTCAAGCCGGGCCCATTGAAGCTTGACTCGTGTATGTGTTTGCGGCTTGGGGTCCTGACTCACATATGCCACTCATGCTTCCCCTATCCATGGGCTTGCAAGGATGGTTCGGTATGATAACCATTTACACAAGGGCATTAGACTTTCGTCATATCTGTGGGCTGTCTGCTGCTGTACTACTTGTGGTAACACCTCTAGTGGGGATTATGGATGTTTTCTCCACGGCATGTTTGCAATCAATTTTAGTGAGTACATTATTGAACTGTCCATTTATTGATGTTGATTGGGATGTATGTTCATTTCTGCCTGTATACGTGCTTGATGCACTTCATGCTGTAGACGGTAGCCTGCACCCTTTCGCAGTCAAAGTCACACTGATGGTGGGAGGGGGTCAGGTGGTGACAATGTGAAGTTGGTATGTGTTGAGTACAGCCCCTGGGGATTGTGGCAAAGGAGGATGCATTAGGAATGTGACCCAAGAGGCACAACTCACGGTCCAGTCCTCACCTGAGATGTCTGCCTATAATGCAACTACACTCCATTCTGTTTGGACAGCACGTTGTGTCTGTCTTCCCTCTACGACTTTGATGCAGCCTGACAGCGCAGTTTTCCTACTGGACTTCGGCTCTTTTACTTGTTTTCCACACTCTGGTGCCTTAAGTCCCTGTTCTTCTTCATGCTACTGTCCTTGTTGCAGATCTGTCTGCCCGTCTCTCGGGCAGTTAGTTGCACGTACTCTTACACTGCCTCGGTTTCCCTCAGTACCCTTCTGTTCAACTGCATCTCTCTGTCGCTCCTTTCTTTCATCTATTACAACCATGCTTTTATGTTGACTGTTGGCTTTTACCAATGATATTCAACTGTTGTGGCTCTTAACTTGCTGTCAGCTGTTTCCGGCTATCTCGCATTCTCTGTGCCTTTCCAGACTTGTGCTGTCTCTGCCTTTCTTTCTTCACTCTATCAAGGATTGATTGTGTTTCATCTCAACCATCCAGTTGTTCCAGCCTCCTTGGTTATTTTCTACTCAAGTTCCAGCTCTACCTGTCAGGGTACAGAACCTGGGGTTGTGTGGGAGGAGGTCAGATGTAGGTATCAGACATGGCCCACTAACAAGCAGCATGAAGACACACACACAGAAAACGTTCCTGCCTTATTAAAGGCTTTTATGCCCTTTCTGCAGGAAAAGGAACCTTCAGAATACCTTTCCCAGCGGACACTGGGCCAAGAACTATAAAACCCTTGCCACGTTGGGTGGGGCACACGTGCGCATGCACGCGGGAGCTTAAGCACAGGGCTTGTGCTCAGATGTCCAACAGATGCAGACGTGTTTCCTGGAGCTCCGAGCAAGGTGAGCAGCATGAGGGGCCACGCCCAAGCCAACCTTCCTCCAGGCCCCTCACACATGCAAGCTAAGTAGCAGCAGTGCTGGGAAGCTCAGCCAGGCGTTGGGGAAGATGTGCACAGTACAGCTATGCCGCGCTGAGGAGCAAATGCCAAGAAGCTTTCCAAGTTGTCAGGGGCACACGCAGGGGGCGTTGCCCGTATCCTGGAGTCCACCCTGCTCCATAGAAGCTAAGTTATTAGCGCAGTAGCGTTCATAGCCACAAACTGATTCAGCGCAAGGGGGGCACCCAACGACGCACAAACTTGAGTGCAGTGCATATCATTAGCATATGTAAATTGCCACGTGCGCTACCTATAGGAATCCGCGGCTGGCAGAACACGACTTGTACTGAAGTCGAACCTCGCCACACACGTCTAGCAGCTCACCCAAGGCCCATTCTATCATGTGTGTTTCTTAACACATGGTCTTCTATTTACCACGGGGCCAGGTGTGGCTGCCTTACCGCATTAATAGTGTTTGAACCATCACAGGGACAAGCAAAAGTATACGAACAAAGCAGAAGACAAGAGTTCTTGTTTGGGGAGGAGTTCAAGGCATGAATGGTGTTATGTGTGTGTGGGAAAACACACACAGAATAGTAACTCACACTCTCTTTGCAGCATTGAACTGCTCCTGTCACCGCACCTGAGATTGCGCAGGCAGGAGGCCAGCAATCACCCCAGAGATAAGTCTCTCTTTGGCTCGTCTTTGAGCCATTTTGTACAATGTGCATGAAGTACATGGTTTCTCTGATTGGGTATGTGTAATTGTCAATAGTTGTATTTTGTATGTTCACTACTTTCCCTTGCCCATCCATCTCCCCTCTCCTGACCCTCTTTCCGGTTATCCTAAATACCGATGCCTATCCAACCAATGGATCCCTAACCCTCTTTCCCAGCTGGGGTCTCGGAAGCCTGTGTAAGTTTTACCTTGCAGGCACCCAGACTGCAGAGGGGGTGGTTGGATCATGCCACTCCTGCACCTGGAGAACAGAACTGTGACACTACCCATCAGTTGTTGCAGCCTCATTTATTGTTGTGTACTGAAATTGCTCCCCTCCTGTTGAACCATTGTTCAACTGTGCTACCTTGGTAGTTATTCTATCATTCCTCTTGAACATGTGCTTGGCCATATTCAGTGACTTCAAGTCATCTACTGGAGACTCTTCCAGGTTTTTGTGGCTACAGGCTTTTTCCCAGGTTTGGGGGTTTGGCTCCTTGGAGTTCTCTGCGAATTGGTATTTTTACCAGTCAAGGTGGCCTCTGAGGAGGCTGGACCCTATGTACATGAAAGGTGGAACAAGGAAACCAAGCGGTAGGGGGATCCTGAAGCCAGGTAGACTGGAAGGAAGAAGCCAACAGACCCCAGACACAGTTCTTCTGAAGGTCATAGTGATGAGTAAATGAGGAAGAGTCTGTTGTTGTCGGACAGTACCCTTGGGCTACAGTGTTTGGGTACTATCTGACAATGTCATTGTGGGGTACTATGTACATGATGTGTTCTGCTGGTCAATGGCTGTTCCTGTGTTGTGTTTACTTTTCAGGTGTCAAGGGATTGTTGTGGTTTGACATACTGGGGTGTACACATGGCCAATGTTCACATGTGATGTGTACAGGACACTGAGGGTCACTTGATTTCACATGCATGTATTGAGTGCATGTCCCTACTGACACACACACTTACACAATGCTCCACCACACATACAACCACCCTTCCATGCCCATACGTGCACACAGATTGCCTTCTCTAGCATGCTGTGTCCCTGCAGCGCATGATCACTTACCATCTGGGGATCGTGTACATGCGTCAATAGGTTATTTTTGTTGCTTGTCCTTTTTATATGATGCTCAAGGTATATCCCCAACACAATGGCTGCTAACTGTGCTGTGTGCTGGGCAGTGGGTTGCAGGAGACACACACAGCACACAGGTTAGGGATTTGCAGGTTTGGTGTGGCCAATGTGCATGCCAACAGGCATTCTGTCTTTTGTTGTTTGTACCACTGGTGGCATGCATTTGTGTATGACTTTGCATGTGTGGGAGGCTGTTGGTCAGTCATTTCATCTGATTCCATGTCAGGTGTGATTGTCTCAGGCCTATTTCCATTTATCACGTGTCACTTCGTATCTAATTGGTCATGTGTTGTGCTTTTGATTTGTTCCTTTGCTGTTGCATGCCATGTCATTGTGTGGTGGACAAGGGTGATGTGGATTGGGAGGGTTTGGATGACATACCAGTGATTGTCATGGCCTGTTTTGCAGTTGGGTGGTGTGACATACACCTTGCATGTGTTCCTTTTGGTCACACAGGATTGGTTATGTTTAAGTAGCTAGGGATGCACACAATGTAGCACTTCCGTGGCAACATTCTCAGGGTGGTAAGGTAGTGACAGTTGACTATCTCTTTGTCATCATCGATTGTCACCTGGTATGTGCCAGGCCTGTATGTACTCTGAAACGGTGGGAGTTTAGGTGAAAAATGTGGTCATCAACTGTGTCCGGGCTGCCTCACCACATGCCCTTTCCCCTCCCATGGGCAGCGCCTGTGGCAGTGGTTGGGAATGTGGGGGCACCACCATGTCCACTGGTACGCCCTGCCGTGTTGCAACATTATGCAGGACACATGCTGCCACAATGATCCTGCACACTACTGGGGCTGCATATAGTAGCTGCCCCCCAGAGCGGTCAAGGGAACGGAAGCGTGACTTGAGCACTCCGAATGTCCGCTCAACTATGCCCCTGGTTGCAATATGGGCAGCGTTCCATCTTACCTGGTTGGTGTGGTGGGGTTCCATATTGGCGTCATCATGTGGTTGCTCAGAGGGTAGGCACTGTCCCCTGGGGAGGTGATGATGGTTGTCATTAGTTGGGTTTGTGTATTTGTCTGTGTGTGATATGCATGCAGGTGCACAGACATTTGTACTCACCAATGAGCCCTGTGTCGCCATGCTTCCCAGCTTCCAGTTCCCGGCTCAGTGTGGACATTCTGTATATGAAACTGGTAGGTTAGACCCAGGATAGTTTGCATAGACAGAGGTGATGATTCCATGGGCATTGTATACAACCTGTACGTTGATGGAATGCCAGTTTTTGTGGTTTCAATAGATGTGCTCAATGGCCGTAGGTGGACATAGGGCCACATGGGTGCAATCTATGGCACCGAGCACTTCGGGGAAGTGTGCGACCCTGTAAAAGTCCTGGACCACGGCCTGCCTTTCTGCAGGTGTTCTGGGCATGTATATGTGCCTGCGGACTGAGGGGCGCGCAGTCATGACTGCCAACACCTGGTGTAGGCAGCGTGACTGCGTGGCCTGTGAGACACCCCCAACTATGGCAGTTGTCCGCTGAAATGACCCAGTGGCCAAACAATGCAGAACATTGAGCACCTTTTCCAAGGGGCTCAGTGCTTGGGAGCACAAGGTTGGTGATGCAAGGTCATCCTCCCACTCAGTGACCAGGTCTAGGATGATACGAGGTGGAAACCTATACCTGTCATAGACCTGGTCATCATGCATCCCAGAAAGGCTGGTCCTGGGCAAAAAAATGCAGGGCCTGGCTATTCTCCTCCTCCTGCGGTGACCCATGATCAGTGCTGCGAGAATTGGGACATTCATTGTAGCTGTATATATGTGTTTGTTGTTTGCACGCTCTTTTATACTGTGCGGGGACGCTTCTGCCTGCCTTCTTGTGGCGGACGTTTTTACACCTGTGCATGTCTTTTGGCATGCGTGAGTTTCCCGTATGCGAATCCATGAATACGTGTTGTTCGCACGCGTGTGGGCGTTCCGTCTATTTCCCAGCAGAACTTCCCCAGTTACGCCTTCATTTTCACGTGTTGTACCCCATTCCACGTGTTCCTCCCCCTTTTTGGTGTGTGCGCTACACGTTGTGCGATTTTGCTGTGCGCATCGCGCACAGCAGGATATTGAAGTGACGTATGCACCCGTGTGCGTCACCCACTGATTTGGTGCACATCCCGGGGAAAACACGCGCAGGGCCTTCCATGAATCACACGCGTCCGCGTGTGCTTGCTTTTTCGCGCTTGCGCCACAAATTTCGGCGCACATTTGTTCCATGAATCGGCCCCTCAGTGTTTAATAATATCAGACATTTTTGTTAAGCAATGAGTTTGTGAGCTAAATAAATCATAGTGATATTACCTTGGAGAATGTGGACATGGAGACAAGTCCACAGGAGTTAGCTACTAGTAAAGCATGTCTCTCATTATATGCTACTGAACGGTTGAAGCTCAATGAGCCTCAATCCAATTTTGGTGGTAATTTGGTGGTAATTCTGCCGAATTACCACCAAAATCAGTTACTGTTATTGCCAATTGGCCCCATGGGTTTACCAAGCGAGTTCATGTGGTGGTGGAGCAGTATTGCTCCCCAGTTTTGGACTCCAGAGGACTCCATAGGTTTTGTGGCAGAATTACTGTGAGCAGTAAATTCCACTGTAGTAGTTCTGCCATGTTTGGCTTTAAACTGCAGGATTTACCTCCAGCTAGTCGCTGTGGTAAATCCTTTACTTCAGCACCAAACAATCTGAATTTGATGGAGTGGTAAAACGGCAGTGAAGGAATTACCACCACCTTTTGACCACTCCAAAAAACTCGGAATCACAATGTGCCTTGAACGAGGATTCGGCGCTTTGAAACTACTCTGGTGATGATTTGGCGCCGTGCCAAACCATTGTAAACATAATCCATGTAGGTGACTTCAATCCAGCACTCCAACTAAATCAATGCCTAGTCTGGGATGCCCAATGGAAGCCCTTATTGATATATTTTTATGTCAAAGTTCTTTAAATGTGGATGATGAACCCTTATATAATGCCCCTCTCTTTGGATCTCCCCGACTTCACTGAGCCAAGAAGTAGGTTTGTTTTGCAAATTAAAAGGTTTATTTTAAGAATTGCACAATATATATATATATATATCACACTTTTATGAATAAAATAATATCTGAATAGCACACTTATGAATATGACAATGATCAGCAATGGGTAGTATTACAATATCAACAATCTCATTAATCAGTAAGGAGTAGGAATAGGAAGGATAAGGTAGCAGAGAATACTTTTATGGTTCAAGGAAATTCAAGATGGAAAGAATGCAACACAAAAATAAAACTTGATATGATTTAAATCAAAAGATAATATGTTCACTTTTTCTCCGGTGACTACTCACTCCCCCCACTATGCAATATGAAGAGATGAAAATGAGGGTACACATTTTTTTAGAAATTCAATCAATAATGCAGTTCAATCCCAGTTCCCCCAGCAAGGTTAGAGAGAACAGGTATGATTTTAAAACAGGAAAAAATACTTTTGAATGTGATTGCAATGAAAGGGAAAATATGCTAAACTTGATTTTAATTCACTAAAGAAGATTCAGGATTAGTGAGAATTACTTTGAATTGGTACAGGTCAACACTAGCAATGATTCATGAAGGATTATCAGATTGAAAACGATTTTCAGCAGTTGAAAACAAGAAACAGCTATTTTGACAAGTGGTGAAATGGAGCTAAATTGCAATATGCAGCAATTTTCCCAGGTGCATGAAACACGATTACGGAAAAACTATACTGAATTGGAATGTCATTTTAGGTTTGTTGGAAAGCTTAGGATCTTAGCTTCAAATGTTTTTGTGAAGGTAGATTTTTCAGAAATAAAGTCCAGATTTCAAAATGACAGATGCGCTTTAAAGATTCAGAACCAATATGGACTTAAACTAAGGGGCTATGAAGAAGCAAGACCTCAACGGGCAGCCACCAGAACAGCAGCACCACCGCTCTGATCTCTGTCCATCAAAACACTTGTCCCTCTTCAAAAATCATCAAAGATCTGGTCAAGGGTTTGGCTTCACTCGCCACCGGACAGGTCTCAGGCACTCTGGGTTCTGCTCTCAGCACTGCACGGCGGTCTGGGTGGCCTCTTGGACTGGATCTGACAGGTCCTGGATACAACTCTGCTTTCTGGGTGTGGACCTTGGTTCTAGCACAGGGATCTTGGCTAGAATCACAAAACAGCACAGCCAGGCTGTTGAAGGTGAGAGCCCTGGGGAGTTTAGGGGTTAGAATCAGGTTGCTAGATTCTGCAGGCTTGCTGAGAAGGGTTCAGCTTGTGAATTAGGCCTCCCTGCTCAAAGTTCTAGAGTTTGGTTCTAGATTCTGGTCTCTGGATCTATCTGGAGTCTGGAGTCTTCCTGCAGGGTGCTTCGCCAAGAATAGTTGAGTAGTGGAAAAGTGTGTGTGTCCTATCTGTCCTAAGCAGTCTCTATTTATGTATTTTCAAAGTGGGTGGGGAAACTGATTCTACATGCCGACCCTCTAAGGATTTGATAGGTTAGAGGATTTCCTGTCCCTTATTGGAGAAAGGATCAGCGTGTCATCCTGTGTCATCTTTATGGCTTAGGGAAAAAACCTCCCCTTTGTGTCTGTACAGGATATCCTATTTTCCATAAAACACATATTTCCAATATATACCACTTGTTAATATTACATAAATTACATGCCAGATTAATTAAGATCCATTTCTGTTTAACTCTCCTCTTCCTCAGAGCTTGGGTTCAGAAATGAGCACTTTTTGCTCTTTTGGTGGGTTTCCCAGTATTCTTTCTGCACCAAATTTTAGACATGCCTGCACACCCCACCTGGGCACATTTCTATAATTTCTTATGTTCACAGCAACAACACAGCAGCCACAATATGAATAAATTCCGGGGTTTGGTCTCAGAACATCACACGGCGTCCAGCTTAGTCTTAAATCATGAGGGAATTTTTCATTTTAAGAACCCCAAAGTTTCCCATGTTTGTCAGTTTGGTACAATTTGTTATAAGCATTTTTATAAAACATACATTTGTTTTCTGTTCAATTCACATCTCAGTCTGGTCCTCCTCCTAGAGCTGGGCTGACTCAGAGGGTCACATGTTTTGTTTCCTGCCAACAGCTTGTGGTCAGTTACACCCCAAATTAGCATTCCCATTCAGTCCAAGATATCTGTTGTTCCTTTCTTCGGGCTGCTGAGAAAATCTCCTCCCTTTTTTGATTAGCATGCCAATGCGACATCCTCCTTCTGGTGGGAATGACAAGGTGTGAAGGGTTCTCAGAGAAAGCAAGCCTTTTTGAGTTTTAACTGCATCAGGTTACTTTCTGATCAATTGTAACATAGTTCCTTGTGAAAAAAAATAACATTTATAAACTTAAAATAAGCAACATATCTTTAAATCAAGTCTTTTTCAACATGAAATCACTGTGTGGCACTCTATAAGGCATTTTGACGGAATTCTCTTCTTGGGCATATTTAACTTCTGAAACACCAGTTCTCCTGTCAGAATTATAAATCGCCAGTACCTGACAGAGGCGAGTAACAGTACTACACCCATTTTGACAGCTGTCTTTCCATCAAGTATCTTTAAAATAGGATTTTGTTCTGAGAACATATGATTTTTGCTGACATTGTATTGATCTGGATTCTTGCAGTAAATGATGTGGAACACCCAATAAAGAGGTTGGATCTTTTAGGTGATTTGTGATCCATGATTTTAGCAATTTTTGACAATCCAGAAAACGGATTTTCAAACAGCTCTGTGTTTCTTTTTCCATCAGCATTGCTATTTCTAAGTGGTTTCAGGCTACTTTGTGGGTAGCCCCATGGTGGTTTTTGGCATTGATCTCCTGTGCTCACTAAGATAGGCAAAAGTGGACGGGGGACTATTTTTCAGGTTTTCACTGTGCAATTTCTGGTGATTTATAGCGAGCAGCATGCTTTCCAGCGGCCATTATGATGTTTCTGCTGCCAGCAATGCACAGTGATATTGCAGGGCTTGGATGAGTGGGTTGATACATCCCACATCCATCAAACCAAGAGATTAAAAAAATTGTGGACAGGGGAAAGACCCATGTGCGCCTGTTTACCTCCTGTTGAACTCCAACTTCAAATAGATCTTCATGTGCACTCTGGGGATCTCGTAACTCATTCATATCAACAGAGTCAAGCCGCCATGTTTAGTGCATGTGTTTCACAAAACAACTTTGCACAATCACATGTCGTGTTCAATCACTGTCTCCCTTTGCATAATCAATGGATGGCCTACGGGATGTCAACAAGCCGGAAGTAATGAAGCTCCTGAGGTGACTGATATTAAAAAAAATATGAATTGTCCGTGAGGAGGAAACAACATTATACCTGAAGAAAAAAAGTTATAATAATATCACCCCTCCCGTAATATGTAATGGAGCAAAGAACTCC
The DNA here is from genome assembly GCF_040938575.1 of Ambystoma mexicanum. NCBI lineage: Eukaryota > Metazoa > Chordata > Amphibia > Caudata > Ambystomatidae > Ambystoma > Ambystoma mexicanum. The sequence goes on along the minus strand of NC_090927.1, from coordinate 425,248,161 downwards.
AAGGGCATATGCTTCTACTCTGCTCTGCCCCTCTATTGCGTTGTTTGCCCCTCTTCAAGGGGTCTGGCAACCTTTTTCCATTATGAAGGCTTGCACAGAGTTTAACCTCTTCAATAGCTGTGCATTTGGCAATTAAAGCTTTTATTGGTCCCATGGGTACAAGATGCACAGAAAGAATTGTAAACTTTGCTTTTGCCACAGCCACTTCTTGGATGTTCCATTTTAACATGCATGGCATTTATGTCCGTTTAGCCCTCTACTCACTACCACTGCAGAATACAGCACTAAGAACTTCAAAGTTAAGCCGTTTTACACCAATAGACCTTAGTCTGCTACAAGGTTTTACACAAGAATTGGTGCCTTCTTTGGAAAACATAAATATGAAATGACAAGAGACAAGCAGCAAAAACTAGCAATGACCAAAAGATAAACGAAGAGGAAATTATTTAAAACGATCAGAACTAGGATAATCACACTACCAGGCTGTAAGGATGCAAGCAATGCGTACTGCCGAAAGGAAACGAATGTTGCAGCACAAGTAGAACACACTTTGCGAAACCACACAATGAAATGCTGTAAAACATAGCAGAAAAAACATATACATTACCTTGAATACAGAAGAACCTTGTGATTACTTAATATACCGATAAAGTAGCAGAAGCCATTTTGCAATTAAGGTCTATGCACATTTTCTGACATTTACTCATTCTGTCTACATGTGTGTGTGTGTATTTCATTTGTATATCATCCGGTCTGGCTTTGCCAATTACCATTATGGCTGTTCTAAAAGTAAAAAGGAATCTGTGTTCATGTTTCAGCAATCAATGATCCACTGATGTAGGACTCCAAAAATATGTAATCTCTCACCATTGCATTCAATCAATCACTCAATCAATTAATGTAATTTGTGAAGAATACTAATAACAAAATCACAAGACAACAAAACACCAGTAATAATAACAAATACAAATGAAAAACAATTATAATTTAATACTTGACAAAACAATCCATCATATAACATTTTTTGTCAAAACACTAGATTCTTAGATGTCATCCTCAGAGCTACCAGAAGATATTATTTCAACCTCCATCACACCTGTCTCACATTACATAACATAATACAAAATGATGCCACTCTATATTGGTTAACATTGGAGTTAAATATTTTGTACATACCTTCTACAAAAAAAGAGACAACGTATGGTGGTTACTATGAGTGTATTGTCACAGTTGCACGCATTTGTGTGAGTGCATGAACACTTAGCTCTATTTCCTAACAAAGGCAATTGATTAAGGCACAATTTGGTGAACATTTTCTTTGCTTGTGACTTTATCTAAGAAAAATAAAGGTAATTTTCCTATGGCACAAATGAAATAAAGGTAAATTAAAAACGATTTTGGTTTTGTCTGCTTCATAAATGTTTTCTTTTTGGCAATTCTAAAAGACTACACTATTCTATTATCTTGGCTGTAACTAGGTACACATGATGAAAACCAAGCTATTGTAATGTTTATTTAACATATGCAATCCACTTAGTCTTATACCATCTATCCATGGCCATTACATCTTGAAGAATTATTCTAGTTAACCCTGCCTTCTCATGTGTTCAAATTGATAACATTCTGCAACAAAGGTCCTAAGCCAAACCAGAGAAGTAGGTGTTGCATTTGTTTAAGGCCAGCAAGACCAAGTCTTTCCCATGAGTAGCAGGAAATCTAAGAATTTCTGAATCAACTTGGTTCACCAACAAAGCAGGTTCATGGGAATGTTCCTTCCATGGGCGTTTATTAGCAAATTACAATCCTAGAGAATCAAAGGAAGGCACCTAGAAAAAAGTGTATTTTTTGTGTGAATTAGGCACACTCTACTTTCTGTTTGTGCACACCCTCGCATTGGATGTATATGAAATAATGGCATTGCTTCTGTCACTAATACATTTTCTGGAACCACTGATAATGTATTTAAGGTCCTTGATGTGAAACCAGTTAGGACAGCCTATTCCACATTGGTCAATAAAAGCATTGCTGTACCAGAAAGTAAGTAGAATACCTGCATCTGCTCAAGGATACATTGCCAGACAGACAATTTAACAAGGAAAAGCACAACCTTGTATTAACCCCTGTGGTGTTAAAAGGCAAATACAATCTCACCTTTAAAGCCACACCCTATGAAGGACATTAAATTGGTGCAAAGTTGGAGTGTGAGGAGGCTCAACAGGGATTGAGTGATGACCAATTCAACAAGCGTTATCCAGAATCTTTGCTTAACTAAGGATGGCTCTTCAGTCTCCCAGAGCTTTTGTTTCAATCTTCATTAGGGAAATCCAGTGACATGAGAGAACTCTGACACTCACCAAAGCCTGCCAGCCTTGGCTAACAGTTACACACAGAATTCCAAGACCCTCACAGTAAAAAAGGGCACATCATAGCATCCCTTACAAAGAATCAATAAAATAGAAATGTGGACACGATCTACCAGATAATAGTTTATCATGTGTCTTTCTAAAGGGCGAATGCTGCCTTGACAATATCTTGTTTAAGTTATTACACATCATCCCTCCTTGTACTTGCCAGACCGCCTGTTATGTTTGGAATTCTACATCTAGAATTCCAGAACAGGACCTTGGTAAATGAATGATGGGAGATGGATGAGATGGAAGAATCAGCAGCTGCATTGCAGTGGCTCACAGGGGTCCCTAATAAAAGACACACTTACCGATAACCAACGTTCGTGTGTGCCTAGCATTTATGCAGTTTACAACATAATTGGGGATGATCAAGCAAACTGCTGTGGGACCCCACGAGCGGCTTGCCAGTGCGCCCCTTATGGCTGGATGGAGCATCTCTCCCCGGGAAGGTACTGGAGCAGTGTGACGCAGTGGAGGGGAGGGCGGCTGTGGTGCTCATCAGAGAAAAGGATGACGTGGCATGCTCCTTGGAGATGACTGGCCGCTGCTGTTGCCCATGACAGCAGGGCTCCCACAGGTGTGAAATCGGGGGCCGGCTCAAGCACTTTCATTGGCCGCATCTCTGTACTGGCTAGTGTCAGCTTAAGTGCAGAGAATAGGACCTTGCGACATTCGCCGTGCTGGAGCTGAGAGCTGGCATTTTGATGTCAGGGCATTGAGATGTCCATGCTTTCTGTGACATGTATAGAAGGCTGATGACGTGAGACAAAGAATTAATTGTACAAGGTATTCATTCCACGGCCCTTTGTTAGCAGTGAAGAATCCACAAAGAAAGGGGATTGACAGAAGAAATAAACTGTTTATTCCACAATTGCCTCGTGACATTGTGACATTGTGAAGAGTCTGCAGAATAAGCAATTTCTTAGTGACACTGTGAAGCCTGCAGAGCAGAAATGCAGCACATTGGAAAGAGGCAAAGAGTTTCTGGTAGCTACCATGATAAACATACCAGCTCCTTGCCCGTTTCTTCCCGCACCAGAGGATCCTCCAATACCGTGGGAACAATGGGCAATTGGAGTAGCGAAATTCAATGACGATTTGAAGGAGGCTTCATTGCTAAATTGCTTAGGGGGAATGTCTTAGAATTCTCCACACCCTACCAGATACCACAACCCAGGATGGTTCTGGAGACTCTGCTGCCATGCTTTGGCCCAAAAATATGAAGCAGCTATTGCAAAGATAGTGAAACATTTTGGCAATAAGAGTAATGTAGTTCTAGAAAGATACTATTTCCTCACCAGGTAGCAAAATAAAGGAGACTCTGTGGACAACTACAAAGCAGCTTTGAGGGGTCTATTTGTGACATACAAGTTCACTAGTGTGGCCCATGAGCATATCAGAGGCCAACTTGTGCTGTACAGGGCAGACCCTCATATCCAACAGAATCTGTGCCAAGCAAAAGAACCCACATTGAAACAAGCTATAAATATGTCAAGGACTTTGGAAGTAGGGACTAAATGTATGAAAGCTGCACAATGGTATGGCTCTGCTCAGGAAATATAGAATATACCAATGTGTGGGGAAGATGATGATGAAGATGCAGAAATAGCACACATTAAAAAGGGCCAAAGTTCTGTATTGAGACCTAAAACAAACTACACAGTTGGGAAGAACAAACCAGCAAACCAAAGTGCACAAGCTCCTCGCCCAAAATCCACGTGCTACAGATATGGGAGCACCTGACATTATAACAGAGAGTAAGTATAACATTAGTAAGCTGGGAAGCAAATATCAATCCTTTAAGCTTGGATCGGACTATAATAAGCCAGTATCAAAACTTCAGATTCTAGGAGTTACCTTAGATCAATCATTGTCCATGTCACACCATGTCTCTAATGTAATCTCGGCATCAGCATACTACATCAAGCTACTACACCATCTTAGACCGATCGTTACACAGGCAAATTCAGAAACTATGGCCAGAGCCATCATAGGGGCAAGAATAGACTACTGTGACAGTCTAATAGGTTTAAAAAAGGGAGACACCCAAAGACTACAGACAATGCAGAACAGGGAAGTCAGAGTTGTTCTGGGGCTGTCTCGTGGAGACCCTGTAACAGAGGCAAGACACTCACTTCACTGGCTCCCAGTAGAGGCACGCTTTAAATATTGAAATCTACCAATCACCTTTAAATGCAGACAGGGGATTATGCGATCGTGTTTGCAGAATGTCATCATTGAAAAAATGGGGGGCAAAGAATTGAGATCCTCGGGGGAGAACCTTCTTACATTCCCAGGAGGAGAACCTCAAAGGCTGAGAAAGGAGCTTTCCATTTTGTTGCCCCAAAACTTTGGAACCAGCTTCCCCTTGCGTTGAGACTCCAAAACTCATTGCAGATTTTTAAAAAAGATTTAAAAACTCTCCTCTTTGCCGAAACTCTATCCCCGTATATAGCATTCTAACGGCAAGAACTTTACCATACTGTCTTTACATTGTAAGTAAATCTCTATGTAACAATGTCAGCGCCTTTATGCCCCAGGGTCAACAGCGTGCTATATAAATATAGTAAAGTAAACGAGAAGGAATACCCCTCAGTTACCACAGAATGTTTAAAATGCTACTTGATTGGGCACAACAGAAGAGTGTTCAAAACACTAGAGATATGTGTAAGTCTAACACAATCAGAGCCCTTGAAGGGATTGGTAGGACCAGCAAATTTCAAACCATTCTAGAGGAAGGGGTGGCCCGAATTTTATTTTCTCATTGAATACTAACAGGAAGAAGGGGCCATAGAAATGGATGGAAATAAATTACACTGACATGATGGTTGACACAGGGTCCCCATATACTATTGTGGACAGCTGTACTTATATAGGTGAATTATCGGGGCACATGGATGATCTGAGATCTACGAATATAAGGGTAACAGGTTATTAGAAAAGTCCCATCCACATTCAGGGTGAAAAATGGGTTCACTTGTAATCCAAGGACAGATGAACTTTTTTGTATCCAAAAAGGGTCTAGCAAAATCATTTACTAATGTTTTCAACAACAATAGTGGAAAACTCAAAGTTTTCAAACATTGCATTGTCTTAAAAAGGGCGACCAACGCCACAGTGCACAAAGTGAGGAATATATCAATAGGTTTGAAAGGAGCATTGCAAGAGGAGCTGGACAAATAGTGCATGGGAGATATTGTAGAACCCATTGTGTCATCCGAGTGGCTCGCACCTATAGTGCTAGTTAATAAAAGGCAGACAAATACCATTAAAATGTCTAAAATGCTAACATATGGGTTCTGGGACATCCCTTACCTAATATTAATGAAATGCTGACAAAGATGAAACCAGCAAAACATTTTTACGACCCTAGATTTGTCATCGGCTTATCACCAGAGATTGTTTTAGATAAAGAGTCGAGACATTTGATGTCGTTTGTGACACTATTAGGGGAATTCAGATTTAAACACATTCCTTTTGGGCTTGCGACCATGGTTTTCCAATGTTTGATAGAACAACTGTTTTGGGGTTTGGATGGCATTTACTACTTCCAAAATGACATCCTCATAGCGACAATGTCTGAGTAAGAACATGATGACAAGTTGCTGGGCGTTCTGAAAATGATTCAAGAGAAGGGTCTTACACTAAAGATAGAGAAATGCAGGATTAAAGTGCCTGAAGTAGCATATTTGGGTCAAGTTATCAATGGCAATGCGATAAAAGCGAAAGAAGAACTATTCAAGACCATAACTGGTGTACCCAGTACCCCCGCCAAGCAATAAAGACCAGTTGCATTCTTTCCTAGGAATGGTGGAACAATACTCGAGATGTATCCAAGAATTTACAGATAAAGTGCAGATTGTGTGGAGTAATGCAGAGTAAATCAGACCCTTTCTTTCTTCTCACTGCTCAGGGAGTGCCAATGAGGCAATGGAAAACATAGAGGCAGACCTTCATTACCTATGTGGCTACATCTTATTCCCCAAACTACAGCTCAGAAAGGAAAGCAACACTATTACTATTTTGCCTGGAGCATAAAGGGGATGAGTGCCTCAAACGTTCCACCTTTTATTGGAATCACCCTTCCTGGGTTATTGTATCTAAGTGTATTAGTGAATTTGAGTAGACATAAGAATACTCTGCCCCTCTACAAAGTCTGACTGCCTTGGTCAACAGGTGGAATCTGAAGACCCTCCCAGTCTAGAAGGTACTTCATAGAATCGTGTGCATTGGCTCAACAACATACACCCTTTTTCAAACTTTTCCAACAGGTCATAGCTTCCCATACACCTTGGTGAGTTGTGCTGGCTTTTTCCTTCAGCATCCCACCAATACGATACTACAGTTGCCTCTCCTCCTTGCTAAATGTCATTGATAAGTCCACAAAGACAAGATAGAGTGAACCCACAGTGGCAACAGGATAACTATCAATTGATATTGATATTTTATTTCTATCGTGCTCATACACAAGTGTTTCAGAGCACGTTTCAATGATCAGTTTCCAAATTAAATCATGGCTCCAGCATACCTACCGCAGACCTAAACTCCACATAGCAGACAATGAAATATGATGCTCCTCCGTCCACCTTTGTAATTTCTTCAGGATTGCTTTGACCATCTTATTCAGTGAGATAGGTGTGAGCAAAGGGAGCCCATAGAATTTGGAATCACCCCACCTATCCTTTTAAAGATGGGGACAATAAAGCTTACCAAACAGATGGATGTAAAAATCTGGGAGGCTAGTACTGTGACGTTAGCATTTAGTAGTAGTAGGACCCACAGTCCTGGCATCATTTCATTGAGATCTCCGGTGACACCTTTGTTGCAGGATCCCTAAGAAATACCCAAATCACCACAAATAAATTCAATTTCCTTCAAAGATGTTTCAGACGTTGAACCCAGAACGTAAGGTAAATTATCTCTTTTCATGAAAACATGTTTATCCATACAGCCATATACTTTATTTGTAAATGTTAAAGCAGTCTTCAACCAAGATATTCACCCCTGGGAATGATCTGAGGACTTTGTGGCAGATCCCATTGCTACCGATACTTGAAAAGTACTGAGGAATGCTGTTCCAAATAGCAATTTCCAACAGTATTTCGCAAAACTGAAGTTATTTTGATAATTGTAATGTGTGACTAATTCTAGTCAGCTGTCGTTTTTTAGGACCTTACATAAAAATGACTTCAACAGCATGCCATCAAATTAGGTATGCTCTTTTTGACTATTAAATGGTTGACTATGCAAGTCAAGGTAATTTTGATAATCAATTGTAAACCCCTCAAAAGAGCTAATCAACACACTAGAGTCGTTTCCAAAATGAAGACCATTTTCCAACATGTCAATGCCTTACTTAATTACTTCTTCTAATATATACCACTTCATAAGGCATCTACAATCAGATTAAACAATATTGAATTCTAATTGTATCTCATTCTAGGGATGGTTGAACATCTGCAGAACTTCAGCGACATCATGATAGTGAAACCTTTCTATACCTATGATTACTCTCTAATTGGTTACACACTACCAGTCACAGAGTGTGGTGGTAAAAAGATAGGGGATACAGGGTATCTAATAAATGTCGATTGTGCCAGAATGAGAGCTCTGATATGCCCATTCAGTATGTCTAGGCCACGGTCTTAGAACAGAATGCATATAAGTTGGCATTGTTTGTTTGAAGATGTATATCAGGTGATTGTCGGAATACCCCAAACCTCTGTATGCAATCAACACCCCCTGTGACGTATCGCAGGAATTCATATTTCCCCAAAGGGGGAGCCCCCTCATGTGAGGTTAGGGAGGTGGGCCCACTCTTTAAAGCCCTCCTTGGTGGTCGAGGCACGTGGGATGTCACTGGGTGAAACTCCCCCATTAGGAACAAGGACTCCCGTTTTGATGAGGAACTTTAGAGAACATTCCAACAATAACTCTGTAAACCTGTCTCATAAAGATGTATGTGAAGAAAAAAAATCAGCATATGTTATTGTCAACAGGAATCTGTCAATATTCCTCTAAATGAACAACTCTCCATTTACTGACACTAGGAGGATGACATGCGGAGGAGAAGTCTCTGGGGAAAGAGAATAATTAGAATAATTAACAAGGTACTGCGCCAGTGAAGACTGGAGATGAGGGAGAGAAGCCCACGAGTTACGATTTGGCTTGCAAGCTGACGCAGAGGAGAGATTGGACATGCAGCGTCCTGTTGGTGTGAGGAAGCAAGATGCTGACATAGATGCTCTGAGTCTGACAGTACTGAGGAGGAGCGAAACAGAGTTGGAGGTGTGGCGTCCCAACACCTGCAGAGAGAGCAGTGCCATGACCACAATACATGCCTGGTGGACCAGGTGTCCTGAAACCAATGATGATGCCACTTTGCAACTGCCAAAGTGGAACGGGTCAGTATCCTTACAACCAAAAAGCCACCATATATGACAGCACGAATGGAGAGAGATTGAACAAACAGAAGAAGTCAACCTGATGAAAAGAAGAGGAAATCACAAACAAATAAGAAACCCAGTGATGTTATACCTAAAGTTGGCAGATAAAAAGTAAAATGGGAGACCCAGGAGGGGAACCAATGAGAATCATCATTTGAATATTAATAATCAACCCAGTCAAAATAAAAAAATATATATTATTAAAGTGAAGGGAAGCCAACGAGGATTATTATTTGAATGCTCATACTCGTCCCAGTCAAGATAAAGAGACTGTATTATTAAAGTCAAGGGAAGCCAACGAGAATCATTATGAGAACATTCATACTCGTCCCAGCCAGAGAAAAAAACCTATCAGAGCAGTTCATAGAAGAGTGAATGAGAATCATTGTTTGAACATTAATAGAAATATAAGTCAAGACAAAGGAATTCTAGTTAACAAAGAAAATTCAGATGTAACAGAAACGTCTAAAGATATGGTTGGAACAAAGAAGAGTTTCAAGGACAAGAAGCAGCAAGAGACCAGAGACAGTGAACTGTTTAAAGGGGAAAATAGTGACGAAATAGAGAATCATAAGTTTTGGAAAATTTACCATGGGAAAAGAGAATAATTATTAACAAGAAGGAAAGCCAAAAGGCAAGCAAGAACATAAAGGATGTCCATTACCAAAAAAAGCAGGAATCCAAGTCCTACAAAGTATTGAAGGAACTACAGAAATTGATAAGAACAATCACCAGAGAGTATTTGAAAATAAAACATTGAACTGAATTTTGCAAGAAGAAATAACCCAGGAGAAGGAGTCATTCTCCTATCTTTACTTATTAGGTTAATGGTAGGGTCAGAAAGAGTTAGTTTAGATGGCAGACTGATTCTTTTACAACATTCACTGATGACTGACAAGCACCAGAGTTAGTTTTGTTAGGCAGTACAGGGAAAGACAGGACTTTACCTTTTTCTTTCAATAAATCCCCTTTGAATTGGATTATCGGAGCCGCGTCCTTATCATGACCCACCACAACCCCCTCAATAAATCATTGTCTCCCCATTAATTGTAATCACCTGCTAGGTGAAAGAAAACCATCCAGTTTTCATTAATCATGTCTAATAATGTATGATTGAGTTGATCCAAACAGGCAGAGATATTATCCAAGTGTTTACAATTAGTATAAATGATAAACAGTAAACCTTGTTCATTCTGTCAGCTTTTCACCTTAGAAATGTGTAGATAACCATTTAATAACACATCAGATTACATTGAATGTTTAGACATGTTGAGACTGTCATTATCAAGCTAGCATGTCTAACAGTGTATGATTGAGTTGATCCAAAGTTAATCCAAACAGGCAGAGATATTATCCAAGTATTTACAATTAGTATAAATGATAAACAGTAAACCTTGTTCATTCTGTCAGCTTTTCACCTTAGAAATGTGTAGGTAACCATTTAATAACACATCACATTATATTGGATGTTTAGACATGTTGAGACTGTCATTATCAAGCTAGCTTTCGATCTACTCTTATGGATGTTGTAGTTCCATCTAGCACCTTGAAGTGTCTTCTTGGTGCTAGATAGAATTGCCAGTAATTATTACAGACCAAATAATCAGGCAGACCAAAGGAAGATGGTAAAATACTGCTTTAATCTCAATGAAAGAAAGCAGAGCGATATGACAGTTATCAAAGTAGATGCTTAATGTTCACACCTAAGTTTGCTTGCACAGAGTTTAAATACTTTTACATACATCATTTATGATGTGGCATTTCATAAAAACGTAATGCCGCAAGGGTTTGGATCAGGGGAACATGTCTACTTATAGAATTATATAAGTGTTAATATCTCATTGGCTGCCCCTTGTCAGTAGGACACACCCTGAGCTACTTCTACATACATCACATACTGATCATAGTAGAGAATATGTCAGCAGGTTAATAACTGCAACATTGTATATGAAAGTGCATGGCAGGCCTTTTGATTGGTTGACAACCCTATCCAACCTTAGACTTTCGGCTTGTTTTAGCCGCACGTGAACAGAACGAAACCTAGGTGTTCAAGCTTCGTCAACTTGTTCTCTATTTTCCCAATCAGTCCATTATATGTCATTGACCTGATTCTTAAACAAGGTCGATCATTTGTAGTTGACCTTGTAATCTGCTCACTGTTCTGAAACATTCAAGGGAGTGTGAGCATGCACCCATCTTAACTTGAAGCTCAAATGAATAGCCATTGTTTTCAACTTCTGAGTCACGTGTGAGGAGACCACGATTTTTTCCATTTCAGCCTCTCAATTACTGCTATTTAATTTAATTAAACATGGTGCTATTACCCTCTCTGGCCTTTAGAAACTTGATCACTCCACCTCACATAGGCTTTTGACTTTGTGGTTGTTCAATACTTGGCATCAGAAAATGTCATTTTCCTTCTAATCTTAACATAAATATGTCTTATGAACATGGTCTGTTCATTCAACTCCCTTCGTGCCTTGCACCCATCTCTCGAAATAGCTATATAGCTCTTTTAACAAGCCTCTGCATTTTTTTCTACCTTGCGTTACAACGTATTTCCAATTGTTGGTCATATTACTTCATCTTCTTATTCTCTCAACAGCTTCATCTTTTGGTACCTAATTGCTTCTGTTCCATTGTCAATCTTAAGTATTTGCATATCATTTTGGCTTGGGCCTATATGTTTTCTTTATGACATCATATTTCTGTCATCAGACTTTTGTTCAGAGTCCGCCCATGTTTCCCATAACCACATTGTGACACTTTGGCAACAGATATCCTTCTTGGTAACTCCTTTCCATTGCCTCAATGTGAGGTTGTCTTCTGAATGGCTGTCTGAGTGCATATCGTCTTTCATACAATCAGCACGGTATGGACATGTTGAATAGGCTCATATATGGGAAACCAATTGTAGCTCTTTGTCTGCTTCTCCAATAGGATGGTGCTAAGGGGGTGGGGACTAGAGAAGTTGCATCAACCTCCTCCTCTACAATGGAAATGCTGGCATAAAGACATTCTCTTACCAAGGAACATTCAACGGGTCATAGACCAAGTTTCGCGAAACATCAATTTAGCACACCCATGTGAAGGGCACACCAGTTATCATCTAATATTTTGTTTTTGATGCATTATATTCCAAGAAGGTATCAGACAATCATGACTTATCACTGTCATTGAATTGACCAAAGTAGACCCATTTCTTCTATAACAATCAGATTTGAATTGTTATTTTATACTTAAATACAAATCTGAATATAGCTGTCTGCAATAATTACAGCTAGGTTACAACCTAACATATTAACTGGGTGTGTGCTATTACTACAAAATCCAGGCTGTATTTTTACATTAGAGGTTTCAGAACAGCTAACATCACACAGTCAATCCAAGGCAGCCATGTATTCTATCAATACTAATGGAGCAAATATATTTGAGCAAGGTAATGTTGAAACAGACAACCAATCAAAACCACTATCATCATTCTTTATATTCAGACAAAAAATGTCCTCATGTGAAGGCACTGACAACTCTTAACGGGTGGGAAAGTTGAACATGTAAAGGGACTATCACAATTGATAAATGACAAAAAATAACAACTCAATTGAAAGATGTGATGGAATAGTTGTAGAGAACCCATTAAAATTACACAATAACTGCCACAATCTTTCTAGGTTGGTCCCAACCATTGAACCCTTCAGGAAATTAAGAATGATCCAAAGGGAGGGTTAACACATGACAAGCCCTTCGTGCACTTAAGGCAATCGTTTTAAAAATAAATATAGTATTTAATAGAAAGAATGTATTTTCTTGGGCAATTGTATGTTTTGTATGCAGTTGCATGTTTTAAAATATTATTTAGCCCCAATACATGAAAGGTGCACACTGGTGGGAAATTCATGATAGAATGCTTCTTGTCAACTCCTAATGTCGTTCTGATTTCAATCTGTAACTGATTAGGACAATTGGAATTAGTATTCAGGTTATCATTACGAGGACACAGTTGAATATTATCAATGTGAATCAGTGCTTGCTCCAAAGTCAAATGCTGTTGAAGAATCCCAGTTTGAGAACAGTTAGAGGAGCAGTTGATGCAGCTAATACAGCATTTCGTTTACTATGTTCTCCATTTGATGTTACTTGATGCATGTATCAGGTACCTACTGAGACCAAGATTGGCCAAGATTCCTTTACATCAGGAAGTTTCACCTTTAACCGTTTGTCTTAGAGTTTATACGAGATGTTGTGGATTCAATAATCAGAAGGATTGTACTCTATACGGAATGTATTCTCTTAGACAGATCTTTGCTTAGGATGAGGATTCTGTCTCCCTGTATATTTTATGAAGGTCTGCCCCTATTCCACAATTGAATTGAGTTTTGGCAGATTGATTAGAATTAATAGTAGGTTTAATTTTGGCATATACCACCACACTTCCAGAATCCACATTGCAACAAGCACCCCCATCAATTTCATCAGATTCTTTTCTATGAAACGACAGGTGCAATATGATATGGGCTGGACTGTGATGGTGCTATATGCACTGTTCATCTTTTTGGAGAACAATGTCATGTGCTATATAGCCTTTATTAAATCCATCCAAATGTGTCAGACTGTGTAGATTATGCAGCAATGTCATTAGAACGGAATGCATGTTTTCTGGCTTTTAGGGCGACAGGTACATTATAAATCAAAAGGATTCAGATTATTTGTTGGCTCATCTGTTCAAGAAATTATTTTATGTGGGCGTTCCCCTTCGGCTCATATCACCCAGTAGTCAACGTTTCTGTGGTTTTATAAAAGTAGTTTACTGCCACATGGCTAAATCACTGTTGCCAAATCACCATTTTGAAAATGTCATCTATCACGTCAAACCATGCCAAGAAGGCCTCTGAAGCCACAGTTCAGTGCTTGCGCTGGTTTAGCAGACACAGGCTAAGAAGACTTCTTGAATTGAAAAGTGCTTAATTGAGGGAGTCTTTGAACTTTCAAAGTAACCAAGTCATGTGCACAGGAATCTGAGTGAGATACAAACTATATGAGCTGAACCAAAGTATGATCCATCAACAGCAATTTACAGCTCATCAAAGTGCTGTTGTCATGAATGCTTTAGATACAAGCAAAGTAAAGTCATTCTAGTTAAACACCTCCATAGCAAAATCAAAAATGGCTTTACCAGTAGACTGCCTGGTGACTACCATTGAGTTGCATTTCAAGATGTTTCTTGCTAAAGGCAGGTTTTAAAGACATGCCACCTTCTACATATGCCTTTTCCCCCAAGGTCTTAAAAGGTCCAGCTCACAAATACACATTTTCAGAGGTAATGTCTGGGGAGTGCTCTTGCGCCTAGGTATTACCTGTGCAGTAAATAACAACTAATGCCTTTTAAGTTAAAGCCTGTCAGATATATGGACATGGACTATTTCTATGGTGCAAAGGTATTGATTTATTGACAAAATCCTAATGAAGGATTTCATGAAACCAAAGGGGAATGCATAAAGAATCTGTATCATCAGCACACTGCCGTGTATATGGATTGAATCTAATAAAACAAATGATAGGCCGATGGTGAAACCATCAATTAGACGATATAGAGAGAATATCAATTCAATTAAAAGTACTCCTGCACACAGCTTTAGTAAACAAAATGTACCTCCTCATTCAGGCATAGATGGCCTCTCACGGCCTCTGCCTAAATGACGACAAAACAGAGATACTGATCTTGGGCTCCGACTCCAACCTAAAAAAACGGAGTCCCAACTATCGCAATTTCAACATAGATGGTAACACAATCAAGGTGGCAACTGAGGTAAAAACACTAGGCTTTTACCTTGACTCCACTCTATCCCTCAAAAACAAGTTAATACCTTGGCATCCTCTACAGCGTACACCTGTAAATTAATCAGGACCTGTAGACCTTACTTCTCCAAAACGAACTGCATCACGCTAGCTAACGCATTAGTAATGTCGAAGCTGGACTATTGTAATGCCCTTTATGCAGGAGCTAATAAAACTGGTCATGATACTCCTGAAACCCAGTCTAAGACTATTTTGCTTTTACCCTTTTTACCTTTTTGTATATACGTACTCTCAATACTGTAACATGTCAGTTCCCATTTCAACTGCTTGTATTGACATGTATGCACTGTACTGACATGTTTCTTATCCTCTGTATGCAACCTAAGCTTAAGTGTCCTTGTACCTGCTGCGCCCGGCTACCCCAGGGTTTTGTGCGCATTATCAAATAATAAACTAAACTAAACTAAACACTATATATAAATAAATGGGAAAGATGGGTGAGGAGGGAGTTTGGGTAATAGACCAGCACATTGTGTTTAGAATTGTGGAACACACATTGAAATGCATTGGTAGGCATCTACTTTCAAAGTCTGTCAGTCATTAACACAGAAATTCGAATGACTGCGGGATCATTTACACTTCACTCCTTAGAGGCACTATATAAAGGGTCCACAAGAAACAAAAGGCGTACAACTTCGACGATATCTAAATCAGACGCATGTGAGAATACCCTTGAAAAGTGTGAGATGGAGTTACACCATTGTTTAGGAGACATGTGTGGCACCATCTCTGTGGCAACAGAAAAGGCGGCAGGCAGGTGTGTGGGGACTCAAGCCCACACAAAGGTTAAGACGCATGCACCCAGCTGAAAATCAACTGATCAGGTTAATGTGTGAAGGAAAGTGTAGAGGTTCTAACCATTCTTCCAAGGAAGGTCCCTACAAATCCAAAGGGAAATCATAGACCAGGGGTAGGTCAAGTCCCACTGGGAAGCTGAGTGTGGGTACCTCGGAAATTGATGCAGCCACACATTCAAAACCAGGGATTGTTTGCGTTGCTGCGATTTTTCCCATAGGAAGGGAGATCCTACCTGCAAGGGGGACCCCCGGCAGCCCCTTGTGACAAAGTCCCAGCGGGCCAGGGAGCAGCTGAACGTTCCCTGACTCTAAGTGCGGATGGTACCGGGTCAGTTGGGAAGGTCCCAGTTGCCACAGGACTAAGGTGTTTCGGGATGGTGTCTCTAAAACTCTCCCACCTGAGTAGCATTGCTGTTAGTGTCACAGCTGTCAGGCGACTGGTGAAATCAGGATAGTACACCCAAAGTCCAAACCTGCATGTAAGACTGTTTGATATTCTGCAGTACTGTCACATGGAAATAGTTGGGCTTAGTTGGAGGAGTGAACCCTCCCTGCATTATGCTTCAGTCAAGAACTACATTCCAGCAGGTTGTATGTTGGGTAATAGCCTCCCTGGCCCAAGAACGGTCATGGCAGTTACTGGAGTAGAACCTCTGATAGCAGCATTGGAGAAAGTGCTTGAGGGCCCTGAGACTTCCCACACCAGTGAGTGCAAGAGGCTGGTGTCCCAAGTAGCTCCCACAGGGCCATATGACGCACTTTTGGGGGCCTGCGCACACACACACATTTGGGACCCCCTCAACCAAACCGAAGGAATTAAGGGATCTGAATAACTGCTCCCACACCCCACATTAGGATCATCAGATATAGATTGCTATGTTGCCTCAGAGCGATTACAATAAGCATGGGTACTTCCTTTCGGGCCCAGTACCCACTTCAGTCTTTTTGTTATCAGAATGATAAATGAGTATAATTTCAAGGGAAACATAAGCCGTCCATGATTAGGGTACTTGTGTTCTAGTATAGGTATGGGGCACTTTTCATCAATAGCAGCCACAAGGAAGGTATACCGGCCATAGTATAAGCAGGACACATATCATATGAAAAAGATGCACATGATCCAGAATAGACAGACAACCTAGATTGGCTGCCTTACAGAATGAAAACGTGCTCATACCGGAGACCAATTGGAAGCAAGGAGAAAGCTACACATACCAGAGCACACACAGTAGATGAAGATTAGAAACCGCCAGGAAGTTGTCCAATTCCAGACACAATGGCCCTCATTACGACCCTGGCGGAAATCAACCGACCGGACCGCCATAGCGTAAATAGCGTTTCCGCCATTGCACGACGGAGCAAAGTGCGGCTCATTCCGACCCATCGGGCACGAGCACCACGCCATGGCGGAAGTGCAAAGTCCGCGATGGCGGAAATGACCCCAAAACGGCCCACACCGCCGCCGTACGGCGCCCTAGGTGCAATACCGCCACCCATCTTAGCGGACACCGCAGTGAGCGCCAACCGGAAAGTACGGTGACCGGAAATATACGGAAACGGAAGTAAAAGCATGGTCCCGGAACGGGAAACATCACGCCGTACACCTATAAAACCACAAATTCCACACAACCATTAAAAATACTACCCTGAGACACATCCCAACCCGTCATCCACCCTAGTGAAACCAAGAAAAATGGGAAAAGTAGCGAAGAAAGCGTGCGACCGCAAGCGGCAGGTCCACTTCTCCCGTGAGGAACTCACCGTGCTCACAGAGACCCTCCAGGAGAATGCTGCCTCCGTCTTCTCCACGCAAATGACCAGGACGGCACTTGCGAACAAGAAGGCCATATGGGCCCTGGTGGCACAGCGGGTAAGTGCGGTGGGGACCGCACCCCGCAACCCACAGCAATGCAGAAAGCGATGGGACGACCTGCGGATACGCGTCCGTAGCATACTTTCTGCCAACCGCAACATTGCCACAGCTACCGGGGGAGGATCGGAATCACCCATCAAGTTGACCCCCTGGGAAGAAATCTGTGCCTCCACCATTGGAATGGAGAGCATAGAGGGAGTCGGAGGGATGGAGAAAGGAGTGCAGACATCCGAAGAATCAGGTAGGTGTCCCAAATAAAACAATGCCAAAACCACAATGTCCAATCATGTGAAGTACCACGTGTCCACATAGTGCAACAGTAACACATGTCCAGGAGAACGTCCACATACATAGGCCTGATAGCACACTTTAAAACTCACATCAAATACATAAATAATTAAAAATCCTAAAAACACCCTCTACACGTGCAGCAGGCACACCCTAACTGCAGGCTGCAAAACAACTGCACCCTCACTCCACACACAAATGAAACCACCTCCAAGGCCCCGACCCAAATCACCCTCAGGTACCACCCCAATGCATGTGATACATTGCCATTCCAATTCCCACAGACCCATTAATAACGCTCGCCCTCCTTTACTCCACCACAGGGTCCGATCCAAACGACGAGCTCCAGGACACCCCTACCAGCACACCTGCAAAGAGGGAAAAGACCAACGGCCAAAGACCCTCCACCTCAGCTGCACGCATCAAGACACGGAAGCAGCACAAATCAAGTGGCAGCACAGAGGAGGGAACTCCAACAGGCACCCCAGCAGCCAGCATGCCCACAACAGCACCACCACAGGTCCCCCCAATGGATGCCACAGTAGGCACTGCTTCTGGTGGCAGCAGCACCATAGGTGACACTGCATTAATGGCAGCATGCTCCGACACAGAAAACGGGGATGTCGAAGTTAGATCCATCCATGACCTGTCTCAATCCCCCTGTCTGTTCCATCCCGTACACCATGAGGATACCACGCAGGGGCACCCACAAGACGACGACTGGCCATCCCCCACAAGCCCTGTGGCAAGGCAACATGAGGTGATCAGCCACTCTGTGACACCACCGCAAATGGCCATGGCCCAGCAGAGGCAACAGTCCCTCGACCAGGTAATCGTGCAACAGCAGAAACTGGCCACGCTCCTCAAGGACCATGCCGATGAATGTGGGGGCACTAAGGCAGACATAGAAACATCAACTGAGACACTTAGGGCAGAAATGGAGAGAAGTACAGAGACACTAAGGGCACAAATGGAGAGTAGCACCGAGAGCCTGAGAGTACAAATGGAGAGAAGCACCGAGAGCCTGAGGGGGGAACTGCATGCGACGTCCAAAGACGTATGTGCCGAACTTGCCGCAGTGCGCCGTGTGCTCACTGAGCTCTCACAAACCCTTAGGGACATGCATGGACGTGAGCAGGCAGAGACATCATCCGTTGCAAGTTCTGTCCAGGGCAGCCCCCAACGTAGATCTGGGAGGAACCTGCGCTCCACAGGCAGGGGTGCCCCTGATACCCGGAGAGGGGGCTTGCAATAGCGACTGCCCACTGACAATGAGCATCTTTGGACACTGGTGTTCGGGGGGGAGGTAGGAGGGTGGAGGGGGTGTGTTGGGCTCACTTGGGTGGCGGGTCGATAGGGTGTTTAACATGATATCACATATGCCATAAACAATGCACGATCATCCAATGAGATGTGTGGACATTGATCTTTGTGTACGAGGCCATTATAGGCGTACAGTCCATATTGTGCATGTTCCAGACACACACAGTGCCACGAGTCCCGTGTCCATGTATCAGCCACCAGGTGTGAGTGCTAGAAGCATGCATCTATGAGATGCTGACGAATGTCACGGCCCTCCTGTGCCTCGCGGACTCCTTGAGGTGCTGCCACATCCCCACCCTCATCATGACCATCTTCAGGTGCTTGCAGTTCTGCGTCAGGGGGCATGGGCACATTTCTACGTACGCACATGTTGTGGAGCATGACACATGCCATGACCATCTTTGCAACCTTCACATGGCGGTACAGGAGTGCCCCGCCAGACCTGCTGAGGCAGCGGAAACGAGTCTTCAGTAGGCCGAATGCCTGTTCTATGACTACACGGGTACGTGAGTGGGCATGGTTGTGAAGTGGGAGAATGGAAGACCAGGCTCCCGTCCTTCGCCTCTCGCGCTTGGCCTAGAGGGTCACGACCCAAACACCCGCCACGAGAAGAGTTTGTCCATTTACCAGACGACCAGATACCCTGGTACAGGAACATACGGATGTGTCCATCTGCTTGCCCAGCAGCCCGCACTGGCCATGCCGACACCTGCGGCACGGATCAACTAGACTAAAATCTACACGTCGTTAGAGATGCCATGACGACCTAGACAACGGGAAGCACATCTGTACAAATATACACACTGGACATTCCCACACCAACCTACACGAAGAATATACTCAGTGCTATGACGTAGGCGACAGGCATATTCACGGACGTGCATCTTTATTATTTTTACATAGGCTTTCAGAATGCAGAAACGCAAGACGCGTCATGAACTCTTTTACTAGCTTGCTCACGCTTCTCTTGAAACCAGTTACCGCCATGAGAAGTATAATGAAGACAATACTGGTCATGAAATTATATGCTCCTATAACCTAAGGCACCTGTGCACCAAACGGACAACTTATGCACCAGGCCCAAGTAGGCCTCAAACAAGAGCTCCCGTGGACATCAACAAGGCAAGAGTCAGTTGCTGATCCTGCAGAATGAGCTCGGCGAAGCAACCAGCCAAGGTCGCAATGTTGCAAACCCACGTTCCAAGAGCAAATCATCAAAGGCACGATGTTGCAACCTCGTACTCCGCGCACCAACGTTAAAGTCACACCGACAAATTAAACCAGACGCGCAGTAGAAAAACAATATTAATTGTGCAGAATTCTGCCTCTTTCACGGTCCCTCCCCACGTGACCAAGCCGAACCTGACGAGATGCCAAACCCAGGAGAACAGAGGCGTCTGGATCCCTCGCTACGAGACACTGGCAGATACACTTGAAAGGCTCAATGGACATCTGCAACAGTGGGAGCGGTACCCCGTCCAGCTATGAATAAGCCCTCACATTGTCTGCATGTACCCATAGTGAAACATTGTTGCAACTTACAGGTACACCGAGAGCTGGGAACGACGGTGGTCCCAGGCTGGGAAGCTCACGGGCGCACCAATCAGAACATGGGGCTCTTATCACTGACGCCAGCAAATTTAGCCAATCCTCAGGAGTCTTCATGTAACAATTCTCATGTATCTAATTGTAGGGACAACCCAGATATACCACCTGACTACACCTTGTCCACTAATATCTTTCTCTATATGTGTGCTATACTAACCCTACCACTCGAACACCCAATTAAGAGTGGCGATAGGTTTTTTGTTAACTTTCTGAAGTGACGCAAGTAGCGCGTCATAATACAGTAAAAAGGGCCTGCGAGCCCCACGATTGTGTGTGTGTCAGGACGAACGCGTACGCTCCTTGACCCATCCCTGCCGTTTTGTCTAATAAACAGCAGAGTCACCTTGCTCCTTGTGTGCGTCTCATACTCTATCTCATCTCATCTGGGATATACACGGGAGGAGTTGGGGCCTCCCTGCCTGGAGGTCCGCGGACGGCCCGGCCGACCCCGGCAGAATTTCCCCCCGACAAGTTGGAGGCACTGCTGAGATCTGTTTAAGATCGACTTTTTATTTTTACTTTTTCCAGGCACTCCCGTTGCGAGGAGGCCCGGCGGCGCGGCCCCCTCTGCCGTTGCCCCCTTCTGAGGACTACAGGACCATCGCGGAGCTGCGAGAAGACCGGACAGCGCAATCCGGATATTGGCCCTCGGGAGCCGGTTGAGAAGTATCCCGCCCGCGGTTGGCGAGTGTCCAGACGTGGTCCAGACGAGGGGAGGTGGCGAGCCGCTTGGAGGGGTGCACGCAGTCGAGCGGCCCTGCATCGAGAGAACTTGGTGAGCATGACACACACAACGAGCAATGAGAAATTGTGAGGGAGGGGGAGGAAGTAAATAAGGGAGGAGGGAGGTATTGTACAGATGCGCGGCGAAGGTTTAACAACTGAGTGTTGCTAATGGAATGAATGGTGGCGAGACGAGTGCGAGAGCAGTTGGCTACGTCACGCGAAAGAGGGGGGCGGAGCACGAAACATCACGTGTGGCCGCTCGTAGACACTGATTGGCCTAAGTCGCGACTAACGTGTAGGGGTGGGTGTGTGTGGTTTCCTACGATTTGGCATTTATTGATCAATGAGTAGATGAGGTTCCCTATTGTTCGAGCAAGAAACTCGATAGGTAGATGACGAGATTCCCTATTGTTCGAGCAAGAAACTCGATAGGTAGATGACGTTTCCCTGTAGGCGGTAGCTAGTTGCATAGTTGCCCAATACGGAAGATAATTGGCTGGTTAAGCCCTCCTGTTGAGGGGCGTATCACACGCGAGGCGACGCAGCGTGCGCAGTCCGATTATATTATTGATGAGATTACCTTGTTCCAGGAGAGACAGGAAGACAGCTGTAGGGTTAGCGGGGGTAGATTGCAAGTGTATTTTGAAATTAATAATGAGAATGTACCAGTAGCGTAAAGACATCGGTGACGTCACCAGTAGGGATTTAATAGGATATCGCGAGCACAAGGAACATTGGGTTTTGAAAGTGGTGGGGAAGAGAAACATGATAAGGGAGCGGATACGAAGATAAACGATAAACGAGTGGATCGGAAGAGGAGAAGGGGAGAGGGGCGTGGCTGCGCACGGAGAACGCCGGCCACGGCAAGTGTAAAAGTGGGAGGAGAACGAGGAATAAGGACGACTGTATAAGATCGTCGTAAGGGGTACGCAGCCACAGGGGGCTGCGTGCGCCTCGGCCGCAGGGGGCCGTAGGGGAAGGAATATACAATCCAAAATTATACATATATATATATTTGTGTTTTATTATTTTTTGTTTTTTATTAATTATTATTATTGCATAATTTGTCAAGGATTGTCGTAAGTCCCCACACTTACGGGGCCAGGTAAACAATATAAGGTTGTAAATTGCAAACTGATAGTGAAGGGAGGAGTAACAAGTGGGGCACCACTATGTCATATGGGACAGGGTCGGGAGGGTGGGGGAACACCCTCACTACCCCACTACAACACATATGCACCACACTGCCACCCCATAGGGAGAAATTAATTAAGTACAGCATAGAGTGGACCCAGGGGACGGATAATATGTCAAAGGTGCCCAAATCATTATGGACCATTAGCCCTTATGACGTAGGATGCATAAAAAGCATAGGGGGTGTACGGATAAAATTGAAAAAAGGTGCCATACTACCAAGAGTAAAGCAGTACCCATTGTCAAAAGAGGCAGATGAGGGCATATATGAAACTATAACGGCCCTTATAAACAATGGCATATTGGTCCCCTCAGAATCACCATGTAACACGGCTGTGTACCCAGTGCGCAAGGCTAAAGGGGGGTCTTGGCGCTTCATACAGGACCTCAGGCCCTTGAACAACATAGTGGAAGCAGAATATCCAGTAACAGCAAACCCGGCCACAATATTGTGTGGCATTCCAGCAGAAGCATCACGATTTACAGTAATAGACCTTAAAAATGCATTTTTCTCAATACCATTACACCCCGACTCACAAGATTTGACAAGTTTCACTTACCGAAATACAAAATGGAAACATACCAGGTTACCACAGGGGTATTGTGAATCACCCTTAATTTTCAATAGAGTAATACAGATGGATTTGGGTAACGTTGAGGTGGAAAGCACAGTGTTACAGTATGTGGATGACATAATAATTTGCAGTATAAACGAAAGTAAATGCAGAGAGGACTCTTTAAAAATGTTCACTATATTGGCTAAAAAGGGGTATAAGGTAGACATGGAAAAAATACAATACTGTCAGGAACAGGTACTTTACATTGGCCAACTGATATCCCAACATGGAAGAAAGATTGCACCACAAAGAGCACAGGCCATCTCAAGCACTCCCATGCCACAGACTGTGAGAGAACTGCAGCAATTTATGGGGTTATGCAACTACTGTAGAGCATGGGTATTTGATTACAGCTCATACATAGGACCCCTGCTTGAGGGTTTCAAGGAAGCAAATAAAGGGGAGAAAAAGTTGGGGTGGACTATGGAAATGAGGGAGGCATTTGACGAATTGAAGGACGCGATATCAACAGCTCCAGTACTGGCATCCCCAGACTATGAGCGACGCTTTTTTATATTTTCACATTGCGACTCAGCAGTAATGAAAGCAGTATTGGCCCAAAAAACAAGCATGGGCTATAAACCAGTAGCATTTTATAGCGGTCACTTAGACCCCGTGATGTTAGGCCACTTCCCTTGCGAACAAGGTCTCGCTGCAGCTGCTTTTGCAGTAGAAAAGGCATCAGCAATAACCATGGGGTGTCCAACTACACTGTTTGTGGAACATGCACTATTTGCAATATTAAATAAACCCAAGTCAACACTAACGACACAAAGAGCATCAGGTTATGAGATCATTTTGTCCAGGGCTGAACTAGCGATTGTTAGATGTAGCACTGTTAACCCTGCAAGATTTCTAGCAGAAATAATTGAGGAGGGAGATTACGCCCACGACTGCACCCAACTAAATGAAATATATTCATGTACTAGAAAAGTTGAAGAGAATGCACTAGAGGGAGGTGAGCTTTTGTTTATTGATGGGTCATCAACCATTGATCAAGGAGATGGGATACGGAGAACTGGGGCAGCAGTGGTAAAAATGATGGAGGCTCCGGTGTCTGTGGCTATGAAGTGTGTACAGTTACCACAGCATTACTCTGCTCAAGCCGCTGAACTAGTTGCACTAATATTGGCATTAAAAGAAAGTTTTAACAAACGTGTAACAATATATTCCGACAGTGCATATGTTACATCCACTGTCCACTCAGGGCTATCAAAATGGAGGAGAAGAGGGTTTAGGAGAGCTGATGGCACTCCAGTGCAACATGCCCTCTTGTTGGCTGAATTAATTGAAGTAATAAACGACCCCCAAGAGCTAGCCCTAGTAAAATGCACCGCACACACCAATGGTGAAGACCACGTCTCAAAAGGGAATGCAGCAGCAGACGCACATGCGAAATATGCTGCATACTTTGGTGAGATATGGAACCCCACAGACTCACAGAGAGGGAGAGGGAGGGGAATGGCTAGGGAGATGTTAATAAGAGAAGGGTACACCCATCTCCCAGCCACACAGATTATGGAATTACAAGCAGCAGCACCAATGGCCGAAAAGGAAATATGGGTAAAAAGAGGATGTACAATGTCACCAACCGACGCACTATGGCGCCAGGGTGGTACTG
The DNA here is from genome assembly GCF_040938575.1 of Ambystoma mexicanum. NCBI lineage: Eukaryota > Metazoa > Chordata > Amphibia > Caudata > Ambystomatidae > Ambystoma > Ambystoma mexicanum. Next base: position 425,223,404 of record NC_090927.1, on the reverse strand, counting down.
GGAAAGTTGTAATACCGTTGGCACTTTTAAATACCGCCCTGAGCCAATTACATCACCCAGCCCATACAGGCAAGGAAATAATTGCAGCACGAATTAGAGAAGACTGGTTCTTTCCCGAGTTAAATTGTCATGTGTCAAATTTTATCAGCAATTGTCTCACATGCCAACAGTTTACGGCCGGTCATACCCTAAAAGTGATAAGAGGTACCATACCCCGGCCAGAAGGACCTTTTCGGCACCTTCACATTGACTATGTTGATATGATCAACATATGTCAAGGTAATAGGTACATGATTGTAGTAGTATGCCCATTTTCTAGGTGGATTGAAGCAGGGCCCTGTTCACACCCAGATGCATTTAGAGCAGCCAAATTCATAGTAAGGGAGGTCTTCCCCAGGTGGGGAGTGTGCGAGGTGTTAAGATCAGACAACGGCCCACATTTCGCAAACGAAATGTTCCAACATATCACAGCCCTGCTGAGCATAAAGCACAAATTTGCATGTGCATATCACCCACAGGCTAACGGTGTATGTGAACGCCTAAATGGCTTATTGAAGGAGGCAATTGCAAAGATACAACAAACAACAAAGAAAAGTTGGTTGTATTGCCTTCCGTTAGCCCTATTCGAACTGAGGAACAGGCCAGGGTCCGACGACCACCTCACCCCACACGAGGTGGTTACTGGACGTCAAATGCGCCTTCCCCTAATGCCAACGTCAAGGGCATTCACTGACCACGAAAGTTCAGCGAGTGTACTAGGTGATGAAATGTATCAATATGTGTCGTCTTTGATTACTAGTGTTGTGTTTGTGTCTCAACAGCTCGAGCGCACGCGGGGCGGGTCCACCAGAAATAAAGAAGAAGGCGCCAGTACAGAATTAGAAAAAGAGAACTTGTGCAAACTTGCCAAAGGTGACCACGTGCTACTTCGCAATTTCAATAGAAGGTGGAACGACAAAAGGTTCACCGGCCCACATCTGGTAGAAGACGTATCAACAAGAGCAGTAAAACTAAAGGACAAGCGTGCCTGGAACCACCTACATGATGTAAAGATATACAAACTGCAGACCCGCCCCAGCGCCAACGACAGGTCCATTGGAAAAACAGCAACAACATCCCCGACAGCGGAAGGAAGTTCTACCACAGACAACGACCCAATTGTTCCCTTACCGTGTCACTACCCAGCTACCCCAGAGACAACAACTGACGAAGAAAGGGGTGATCACTACACTGCCCACCCCATGGTCACACGTTCAAAGAGTAAAAATAATTCCGCCATCTGAGCGCTAAAAACCCCCCCCCCCCGCCCATTGACTGCCAAGGACAGTTGTAACTTAAACTGAAAGCCACTGGCCGCACAAATACACATGTAAACACGTGAATGTTCTCTTTTTCTCTCGCACATACAGGAACTGCGTATTATTGTATAAATGCAACTTAAACTGAATGTTCTCTCGCACAAATACACATGTAAACACGTGAATGTTCTCTTTTTTCTCTCGCACATACAGGAACTGCGTATTATTGTATTGTTAAGTAGAAAGCTAACTAACAAGTCCACTGTCCAGGCGTAGATGGTACTCCCAGACGATAACTACCCAGAAGAATTGTCACACCAATTTGTATACGAAATAAAAAGGCCAACATACCTAAAAAGAAGAAGGGTACGTGTCTACTACACAGCCTTCCTCCTGGCCATAGAATATTACATGCCCCACCTCCGCCCATACTTGCCGGTCCTAAGAGACCAATCACTTAGAGTAGCGTGGGAGCAGCTCTTCGCCTGGGCACTGAATGACTATTTGATAGGGAGAGCTTAAATAAAACAAAACTAACATCTAAAAACGAGCATTTCTGAGAATTTTTAGGCGGGCAACTTTAACGTCGCAAGAATACGCTGCCAGGACTGCAGCAAGGTAAGAGCAAAATGCCGGTGAGATTAGCAGTTGTAATAAAAATAATAGGGATTTTGATGATCACCGGATTTTTGGCTGCCTCTGTCTGGCAGTACAGCTGTGCTATCAATTTTGTTGCTGCACCCAAACCTAATATACCCCCGTTCCTTGCTGCAACAGGTGTTACGTCAGGTGGTAGTAGTAACATTGCACCCAAGAAAAATAGAGTTAAACGCAGCACATACTCAGACAATAAAGGTAATGATAATTATGTACAAGATTCAGCACACGTCACAAACAACATATGGTACCAACACATGACCCGCATTGGTAAGCAGACAACTGAGGATAGCTGCTACGTCTGCTCATTAATACCATACGCCATGAGTGCTTCACGAACATTTGTTGCCACAGAAATAAATGAGAAGATAGCGCAGTGCATAATATACTTGGCACTGTTCCAGACGAAAGGAAGATTCCAAGGAACTGTAGTGCACATGACATGGAAAACACGAGACTCATACCCATATGAAAACAACTTCCTCAAGACCTACTTGAGTTATCACAAGACCAGTTTACATGCTGAAGCATTCAAATATATAACAAGTGGCCCTGCAAAAGGAGAAACACAGAAAGTAACACTGCAGTATCTACCATGTGATTGGTACGCCACTGAAGTTCCGGGTAAACAAGGATGCTGGGAGAGGCCGCTACTGACGATAACAGGAAAGGTGTATTTGGACAACAGCTGGGAGATAGGAGTGATTGGCAGCAACATGGTAACAAAAGAAACTATCTCAACCATCGAGACACACAATCACCGATGTTGGACGACGTGGATCAAGTATGTACCAATGCTCACGTGGGTAGAAGAAGATGAAGACCCAATAACGATACTACCGTTGACTGCGCCCAAGGTATGCTACCAGCATAAAGGAGAGGTGGACGTAGGATATAACACCAATTGCGCAAGTGTGACGGAGTTACCTGAGGGGGGAGCGGGAACAGCAGTAATAATGGACCATTATTGGGCCTGTGGAGAAAAGGCATACCATACACTGCCTCCCCTGTGGAATGGTGTGTGCACAATGGTACACGTCAATGTACCATCACTAGTGGTACCTAAGAAGCACGTCAATGTGGCGAAATTTCCTAGAATGAATGAAGGGGATAAGAGAAGAAAGAGATCTGCACCACTTCAGGAGGAGCAAGGGAACAGGACCAACAGCAATGACACTGTCCTAAATAGAAGAAAAAGACAAGGAGAGCCGCTGACAGGAAATTACCTGTGGGGAAGGTCGGAAACGGCACTAACATCAATACCGCCAGAACACAGACTATTTAGCAGAGCAGCAATGTTCTTCTCCTCAATAATACACCCGGGACTACAGGCTTACGCAAACGCAAAATGGCTCCAAATAACTAGATGGGAACTAATGATGACCATCAATTCTACAGTAAATGGGTTCAACGCAATAAAAGAGGAGCTGCGAGCTGTAAGGATGGTAGCACTCCAGAACAGATATGTATTGGACCTTCTCACAGCAATGGAAGGAGGAGTTTGTGCAAAGATAGGACAATCATGCTGCACGTTCATACCTGCCAATGATGCTGACAATGGTACACTGACAGAAGCAGTTTCGCAATTGGCCCAGATGCACTCCAAAATGATGGATGAAAGCAACGGTGTGAACAAGGATACGAGCTGGTTTTCACTATTATGGTCATGGATGCCATCCTGGCTGTCAGATGGACTGAAAATAATAGTGGGCTGTACTATATTGGCTGGAGCTACCCTGATCATAATTAGATTTTGGAAGGCACGAAAGGCACGCACTACTGACGAGTTGCTGGAAATGGTGGGAATGCACCCCTTGATGCCAGCAGATGATGGCCAGCATACAGGTGTAATAATACAGGAGAGGGAGAAGCTGCGCACCCAAATAATTACCAACCATCTAGATCCACCATCAGTGAAGACCGAGAACCCAAGAAACCCCAGGAGCTACATAGGAAGATGGGTATACTGTACTCCTGGAGGTACCTGTGAATATATGTATTGGTCGTTTGAAGATCATGTAAACCACTATGGACATCTCGGAGGAATAACTAAGATATGGCGAGTAAGAGGAGATAACGAGAAGGATATGTTTGTGGTCGACAAGTCGACCAGAGGGGGGACTGAAGTGGGAGAATGGAAGACCAGGCTCCCGTCCTTCGCCTCTCGCGCTTGGCCTAGAGGGTCACGACCCAAACACCCGCCACGAGAAGAGTTTGTCCATTTACCAGACGACCAGATACCCTGGTACAGGAACATACGGATGTGTCCATCTGCTTGCCCAGCAGCCCGCACTGGCCATGCCGACACCTGCGGCACGGATCAACTAGACTAAAATCTACACGTCGTTAGAGATGCCATGACGACCTAGACAACGGGAAGCACATCTGTACAAATATACACACTGGACATTCCCACACCAACCTACACGAAGAATATACTCAGTGCTATGACGTAGGCGACAGGCATATTCACGGACGTGCATCTTTATTATTTTTACATAGGCTTTCAGAATGCAGAAACGCAAGACGCGTCATGAACTCTTTTACTAGCTTGCTCACGCTTCTCTTGAAACCAGTTACCGCCATGAGAAGTATAATGAAGACAATACTGGTCATGAAATTATATGCTCCTATAACCTAAAGCACCTGTGCACCAAACGGACAACTTATGCACCAGGCCCAAGTAGGCCTCAAACAAGAGCTCCCGTGGACATCAACAAGGCAAGAGTCAGTTGCTGATCCTGCAGAATGAGCTCGGCGAAGCAACCAGCTAAGGTCGCAATGTTGCAAACCCACGTTCCAAGAGCAAATCATCAAAGGCACGATGTTGCAACCTCGTACTCCGCGCACCAACGTTAAAGTCACACCGACAAATTAAACCAGACGCGCAGTAGAAAAACAATATTAATTGTGCAGAATTCTGCCTCTTTCACGGTCCCTCCCCACGTGACCAAGCCGAACCTGACGAGATGCCAAACCCAGGAGAACAGAGGCGTCTGGATCCCTCGCTACGAGACACTGGCAGATACACTTGAAAGGCTCAATGGACATCTGCAACAGTGGGAGCGGTACCCCGTCCAGCTATGAATAAGCCCTCACATTGTCTGCATGTACCCATAGTGAAACATTGTTGCAACTTACAGGTACACCGAGAGCTGGGAACGACGGTGGTCCCAGGCTGGGAAGCTCACGGGCGCACCAATCAGAACATGGGGCTCTTATCACTGACGCCAGCAAATTTAGCCAATCCTCAGGAGTCTTCATGTAACAATTCTCATGTATCTAATTGTAGGGACAACCCAGATATACCACCTGACTACACCTTGTCCACTAATATCTTTCTCTATATGTGTGCTATACTAACCCTACCACTCGAACACCCAATTAAGAGTGGCGATAGGTTTTTTGTTAACTTTCTGAAGTGACGCAAGTAGCGCGTCATAATACAGTAAAAAGGGCCTGCGAGCCCCACGATTGTGTGTGTGTCAGGACGAACGCGTACGCTCCTTGACCCATCCCTGCCGTTTTGTCTAATAAACAGCAGAGTCACCTTGCTCCTTGTGTGCGTCTCATACTCTATCTCATCTCATCTGGGATATACACGGGAGGAGTTGGGGCCTCCCTACCTGGAGGTCAGCGGACGGCCCGGCCGACCCCGGCAGAATTTCCCCCCGACAGTTGTAGTCCTCCTCATGCTGGTCCCGTGGGTTCCGGACTGGTGTGAGGAGCCATCTCTTCAGTGGATACCCGGCATCACCTGTATGTGGACAATAAAGGAATTTTGAGGAATGCCATTGCTACGTACGCACCCCCCCCTTCCTGCCAGGTCATTGCCGCATCACATACCCCACATCATCATGCATGAAATGAGACTCACCGAGTAGCCAGGATCTGTTCCCTGCGTGTCGCTCCATGTAGCGTGGTATTGTAGAGTTCCTCAAGACCATAGAATCATGGGTTGATCCAGGGAATCGGGCACAACAATGTGTAATGATCCTGTTGGAGTCACACACCATTTGTACATTCAGAGAATGAAATTGTTTTCGGTTGCGGTACTGGGCCTCCATGGCATGTGGGACGACCAATTCCACATGGGTGCAGTCGATGGCACCAATGCAACCCGGTATGCCGGCAAGTGCATGGAATCCCACTTTTGTGTTGGTAATTTCCTGCTCCGAGCGTGGTAGAGAGATGTAGTCGTCTGCGTGCTGCAGGAGGGCATCGAGCACTTGCAATAGTGTCCGTGAGAACAGTGGCTGTGATATGCCATGCAACTGTCCGACTGTGTGCTGGTAGGTGCCTGTGGCCAGGAAGTGGAGTACAGACACCACCTTCAGTAGGGGTGGGATGGCGGTTGGGCTATCTATCATGCTGACAAGGTCAGCCTGTGTCATGTCCACAATGGCGGTTATGGTGTCCCGGTCCAAACGGTAGAGGGTGTGGATCTGCTCATCAGTGAGGTTGAACGGATGTGCTCGGAGGCGTGGGATTGCGGGCTGCCTGCGTGGTGGTAGTGGCTGTGCTGGCGTCCCTTGCTGGCCCTGCCTTGCCCTCCTCCTCCTCCTGCGTCTCCTCCGTGCGGCCGGTTGTAGTTGGTGTTCGTCTTCTTCTTGAAGTTGGAGTACTTGCAGTGCTATCAGGTCCCCCAGGGCCAACATAGCTAGTCCTGCCGGTAGCATTTCGGAGTGGGTGTGGTTGTGGGAGGAGACTGGGTGTGCAATTTATGTGTTTTCAGGCTGTATGGCCTCCACCTGTGGTGATTCATTCCACCTGTGCAAGCTGCTCTCCCCTTTGGGCGAGCACGTCCTGCACACAACGCTGCAATTCGACGAATGGCATCTTGCTATTACAATCATGTATTTGTACCCGATGGCAGTGTAACATTGGTTGATATGTTCATTCGGCTATGGTCCCATTGTTTCACATACTATCTTTGCAGTCGCGAACAGACTTGTGAAGGGTCAGTGGAACGTAGTACTCGAGTAACGGTGGACCCTCATGCAACACTGTACCGAGGTTCACCGACGGGCGGGGCGTCCCATTTGTGAGTGAAGGCAGTTGCCATTTTCACACACAGCCGCACTAGATGGATTAATTTGTGATTTCAAGCGGCCACAGATGCCTTTTCGACGTGATGTTGCAAATGAGGAATTCGAAGGGCGGCGCTTTCGGTTTTCAGCTAGCGGCGAGGAGATGCCCACAGGTCTGACTGCAAATATAACGTTCTATTGTTCAATGTCCTTGGGACAGGGGCCATGGCGAGGATGCAATGATTGATATGAATAGTTTGGGATGCGCAATAGCAAAGTGGGCGATAAGGCCGGACGTTCCCAAATACATGTTACTTCACAACACTGGAATTACGGGCTGGGGCACAGTGGATTTTGCAGGCTGCATAACGCACAGACTCAATGGAAATTTCACATGTTATGTGAGTATGGAAACAGGCGTTTTCATTACGGGATGAGGGAATGATGTATGGATGCATGGACAGATGATTTGATACAGAGTTTGCCATGTACAGGGCTTCTTGGAATCTATCCGCCTCCCCTGCGCTATGTGATGCAGGGCTGCCATAGTGGGACCATCGTCTATCTGGCCTTGTTGAGCCCTCCCTGTCTCGACGCGCCTTCAGACACTTGTGTCTATGCACGTTACCAATCCCATCTGATGGATTCTGTTTTAACAGACGCATGCACAGGTACACTCGTTTGTGATAGTGTTTTCACCTCGATATAGATAGTTATGATTCGCAAGTGGTTTTTGGGTGGTGATGATCCTTTGGAGTGGGCTAGCATGCATATGGCTGTGGATTTGGTGTGATCATTGAAGTGAGTAATTCAAATGTAGTTCTGATGGCCATACTATTCTTTTTCATTTCATTTGGGTGACAGGTATCTCCTCCCCTTTTGCCACTGCCATCTGTATGCCACTCCTGCAGATGGATTTTACTCCCGACACCTGCTGCTTCGTGTTAATCAGTGGAGCAGCATTACGATCTTATGGGACGATCGCCAATGGGCCACATGCCCTTACGCAGTACTAGTGGCTAGGAGCAACATTTCGGCCTTTCAGCTGGACTAGTGCCTCCCTATTGGGACAGCCCTGCGGTTCTAGGCGCTTCCATGTTGCCTTTTCGTACGAGAATGTAGCCCCTGTGTACCATGAAGGAACAGGGCGTCACACAAGAAGTAGCTGGTCATTTATTGCGGATGCAGCCCACAATGGTGAAATGTATTTTGGAGTTCATGGCCTAATGGCTGTATGGGCTTGGTGAATTTGTTGTGCATTAAATTTCTATTCTGATATGAACCGTGTAGCGTTCTTCTTTGCAAGTGATGTGGCATATTCCTATTTGGGGAGCGATGTATTGTGAGGAGATCTGCATTGGGTTCCAGCTTCGGAGTATAGTTGCGTGGTACTGTGCAATGTATTGTGAGGAGATCTGCATTGGGTTCCAGCTTCGGAGTATAGTTGCGCGTTTGCCTACGAAGCCCAGTGAGGTCAGGGATAAGGGCTGCCAATATGACTGTTTTGATGATGTCATGCTCAGGGGCGGGGGATTAGCTTTTGTGTGACAGATGCCGGTCAGCCAGTTGGATTGGTGGAATGATGTGATTATCGGAATATGGCTGGTCACAGGTGCCTGTGTTTGCGTGCGTTTCTTGGTGGGAGACTGAGGTCATGTCCATTTGTATAGCTTCTGTATTCATGCCATCTGTGCCCTGCAGCTCCCATTGGCCCCTCTTGAGATTCATTTGTTCGTTGGCAGGCATGGATGACTAGTACATTTCACTGGTTGCATTGTGTGACTTCATTGCACCTACGGGGAGTTGTACAATGTGGCCAGGGAGCGGTGTACAGGCACTCAGTAGGGCGTTTACGGTTGGTTCGCGATACCGTATTTCTCACCATGGCGGAATGGTACTTTCCGCCGTGCTTGATGGCGTTAGGTGCATGTCCGCTAGGGTCAGAATTCGCGTACCGTTGCGCCATGGTGGTAATTACGGTTTGGCATGGCGCGCGCGCGTACTTGGTGCAGTTAGCGTTGGCGTTCACTACGGTGTCGCTAATGGCATCGTACTTTGCGGTGACGGGTCATGATCGCACCGAGCGCTATTCGATGGCGGTATTGCATTTCCGCCATCGTTTTTCGATTTGCGCCAGGGTCGTAATGAGGCCCAATGAGATTAGAAGAGGTACATCCTTTTCAAGAAGTGTTGCTATTAGAGAGCTAAGAAACGAGACTGGTGTTCAATATATCAATGCTAACTATTATAATAGATGAAGCAACACTATAGCCAATGCAACCATGAGTGGGGCTTTTTTGAAGATCATGCATTGAGAAGAAAATCACTGTGAAGGATGACAGTTTTGAAAGGCTTAGGGAGTGGTCATTTTTGAAGGTTAGGCAACACAGGATTAAAGTAAATGAGGATCATGCATTAGTTAAGTGGTTACGCTGGGATTTGCACCCACTCTGCAATTTCTGCACTTTACTATTATCCTTGCCAGTACTTACCATGAACTAAAATAATCACATTTTATAGAACTGACCTTGAAAGTACACAAATCTCATAACCCAACATGCTATAGAAGATTATTGTGGAAATGGGAATGATTCTACCTTCATTGTCTCCATCATCAAGGGAAGTATATAAGTACCAGCATTATAATTGATGTGATCATACAAAATTTCACCTGGGTTTCTCTTTTATATATAAAGCTTAAAATATGCCCAAAATGCAGGCTTTTGAAATTGTTATTAATGAATGCGCTTATGAATCTTTGATTTGTACAAAAAAGCAAATCGTGTTTTATGTCAAAGGAACAGATCTTAAACTATGTTTGCCAGAGGCCTGGTTGCTTTCATCTGACTACAATCCCTTCCTCTCATATGACTTATATAAAAAGAAATAACAGGCAATGGACTAAACAATGTCACCAGCATCTGAGCAGGCAAACCTTTTCACAAACGACAGTGATATAAGATGATTTGTCGAGGATCACTGTATCCTCTGCTGGTAAAAGACAGGATTTGAGAATTCATGGTTTTCATTTTGCCTACTTAAGGACCTCTCCAGACTGACACAGTATGCTCATCATTTACTGTGAATGCCTCTGTGTTACAACCACCTGTCTGAAGAAATCGATTTCTAGACCTTCACCATACTGATGCTGTTTGTTTTTATAGCAACCACTATCTGGTGCAGGTACATTTCTGATAATAGCTGAACATTTCACTGGTGCAAGTGCAACGTTGCACCATATTAATACTACAACAAAGTTTGCCCTGGTGCAAAAAAAAGGGGCCATATTCAAAAACGTTTGCACATGGTAAGTGCTATTTTTCATGGTACCAGCACTAGGGCCAACATGTCCCTAGTGCAAAAAACATGCACTTTCAATGCATGTTTGCATCAGTGCAAAGTTTGCCCCAGTGCTAATATGGAATAATATTACCACTAGAGCACACTTTTCCCTGGTGCTAAAATGCTTTGAAAGTGCATGCTTTTTTTCACTAAAGCAATTTTATTAATACAGTGACACTTTGCACGTGCACCATTGCAAAGTTTCTGTATCAGGCCCCTGATGTTATGTTAGGTGGTATTTGTATAGGGCCTGCTGCCATTGGTATGGCCTCGAAGCACTGTGGTGGATAAATGCCTTTTGGAAGACTGTAGTCTGTGTTGAACTGTAATGAAAGTAGTAGTAAAATGCGTGTGTGCATTTATTCCCAAATCGAATGTAGGTATAGCATCGCTAGGTCTCTTGAAGCAGCCCATATTGAAAAGTCAAGACGACGGGTGCTGCATCAACGGGTCAAAAGCTATGTGAACAGCTAGACCAAATGTTTCGTGGGACTCAGCTGCATTCTATGGGTCATAGCGCATGTGGGTCAAGAGTGATGTATGTCTACAGCAAGGTATTAGTCCAAAAGCACATATCTTAAAAGCAAGGGGTGTGCGGCTATAAGAGCAGCTGGACCACATTTTTCACGGGACGCAGCGCACTAGGGTCGATGAAGTAGGTCTGAAGAATATTAGTTTTAGTCATGCGCGCGTGTCGTAAAGGCAAAGGTAAATTTGCTGTTTAGGCCCTAACCTACTGCTCATGTGCGTCCAATTTCCCGTGAGGGAGACTGGGTGGGGGTTAGAAGTTGAGTTGCGCATGAGATCCGGACTAAGTGTGCAAGGGTGCAGAGGGGAAGAGACAGGTTTTGATTGCCTTCCTGAAGGTTAGGTGGTCCTCTATATGGCGGAAGGGCAATCAGAGAGATTTCCTGATTGTGGGTGTTGATTAAGAGGATTCCCCATATGAGTTGATTTGGTCACTGGAATGATGAGTAGAAGTGCTGAGCCTGATCTGAGGTTTCTGGTAGGCCTGCAGCAGGTACATAATGCTGCAGGTGTTCCAGTCCTTTGTTGTAAAACGCTCAATGGATGATGTACATCACCATGAAGGAGGATCGCCAGTGAAGGACACAGAGGGTGGGGAGATGTGTTATCTGGGGCCTAAGCATAGGAGGAGGCTTGCAGCAGTGTTTTGTACTTGTTGGAGTTTTCTTAGCTGTGATGTGGGGGCGCCTAGGTAAAGGGTGTTAGCATAGTCTAGACAGGAAAGAATGATAGCAACGAGTGGGGTGGCTCTGGTATCCTGCGATATTAACGAATTGAAAATAACAAAATACATTTTTAAAAAACTGTGTTTGATCTCTGAGAGGCAGGTTGTCAGGTCTTGTAATGGGAATGCTGCTGGGAATGTGCAGCAAATGTTGCTTGGTAATGCTGAGCATGCAGTCATTGGCAGTGGCATAAGTGTTGTGTGACCAATTGTTTAATTTATTATTTGTTGCTTCAACTTTGGGAGTGTAGTTGGTAATCCTTAACTCTGGATAGGAACTTCCTTTGGCCAAGAGGGTGGATTTTTTTAGCACAGACAGCCCAGGGGCATTGTGGCGCTGTTACTTGCAGCGGGCTTAGTTACATTTTGCATAAGTTACAGCATTGGGTGCAGAGATGTAATACATGTTATGCATAGAAACGTACACAGTTCAAATATTCATATAGAGGATGAACGTAATGAACGGGGTAAAAGATCAGGCAAATAGGGTGGTTTTCAAGGTTTTACGGAGGGCGTTGAGTGAAGGTGCAGCTGGCAGGGCAGTGGGGAGGGCATTCCAGTGCAGGGCAGCTAGGTAGGGGAAGCTGGCATCACCTGCTCTTGCTCTTTTTACCATGGGTATGGTGAGTAGGTTGGCATAGGGGGTCCGAATTGGTCTTGAGGACAGGGCAGGGTGGATCCTTTGCGATAGGTATGCTGGTGCTGCGAGGTGAATGCATTTGTGGGTGAGGGTCAGGGTTTTGAAGATGATCCTCTCTTTTATAGGGAGCCAGTGGGAGGCTCTTCTAGCAGTAGAAATGTGTTCTCTTTTGGAAATACCTTGTGCTGCGCATAGGGCGTTGTTTTGAGTAACTTGCAGTTTCTCAAGGTTTTTTGTGGAAGTCCCTAGGAAGAGAATATTGCAGTAGTCCAACCGTGATCCAGTGATAGCCCTTGCTATCTTTGTGCAGGTGTCATTGGAAAGGTAGGGTCTGACTGCATTGAGGAGTTTGGCCTGGTAGGCAGCCGAAGAGGCAATGGCGTTCACCTGTCTGGTCATGGACAGACTCAAGTCCAGGTAGACGCCTAAGGTCTTTACTGACTCAGATACTAGAATTTTTATGGAGTCAATGGTGAAGTGACTAAACTGGTTGTCAAATTTTTTGAGAGTGTCAGGGGAGCCTACAAGCAGAAGTTCAGTTTTGTCTGAATTGAGACAGAGGCTGTTGGCCACCATCCAGGTTTGGAATGTGTTGTAGATGGTGTTGAGGGTCTTGGAGTCAGTGTCATAGTCGCCTATCAGGGTGATAAGGATCTGTGTGTCGTCCGTGTAATTAGTTTAGGAGATCTCAATGGCGTCAAGGATGAGGAAGAGGGGGCGAGTGAATACATTGTCGAGGGCGGGAGAGAGGCATGAGCCTTGTGGTACCCCACATAGCATGGTTGTGGGTGAGGCAGTAGCTAGATCAGAGAAGACCTGCATGGTTCTTCCTTGTAGGAATGAGGTGATCCAAGCACGAGCATGAGCTGAGAAATTTGCAGTGGAGGTCAGGTGGTGGCATAAGACGTTGTGATCAACAAGGTCGAACGCGGTCGAGAGATCGAGGAGGAGGAGCAGGACGGGTTTGCCTAGGTCTCTTGCATCATCCATCTGGTTTTTAAGGTCTAGTAGGACGGTCTCAATCTTGTGTTTTGGGCGGAAGCCGGATTGTCTCAAACCTAGGAGTTGATTCTCTTCGAGGAATTGTTGGACTTGCAGGTAGGCTGCTTAGTCCAGAATTTTAAGAAGGAAGGGGATGATGGTGATGGGTCTATAGTTGTTGGGTGAGGTGGGGTCAAGTGTAGGTTTCTTTATGAGAGGCCTGACCCATGCTTCCTTGAGGGATGAGGGCAGTTCCCCTGTGGTGAAGGAGGTGTTGACAAAGGCTGTGAGAAATGGGGTGAGGGAGTCGGCACAGTCCTTGAAAATGGTGGCGGGGCAGGGGTCTCCTTTGCAGTTGGAGGGTTTGATGCCTTTCATTAGGTTCATGATGTCTTTCTCCTGGATCATTTTGAAGGAGAAGGTGAAGGAGGCATCTGAGGTGTGAGGGGGGCGTGAGTGGGGGGGGAGTGAGACTGGAGTTCAAAATTTTGGCTTGAAGTAGTTCCAGTTTGTTACGCATGGCTGTTTGAATGCCATCGCACCAGGCTTTGTCTTTGGTGAAGTTTTTGGGTGTGGGGGTAGCGGTTTCAAGTTCACTGAATATGGTGAACATTTTCTTAGTGTTGGATTTGGCTTCGGAAATTCTGGCTTCGAATGATTTGGCTTTGGCTTGGACGATGGCTTTTTAATATTCCTGTGAGCGGGTTTTGAAGTCAAGTTTGTCTTTGTCATCTTGGGAGGTTTGCCAGCGTGCAATGGCAGAGCATTTGTCCGTACAGAGTTTGAGTAGGTCTGAAGTGAACCAGGTGTTGGTGTGGCTCGTGGTTTTGGATTTACGAGGTTTGAGAGGAGCAATTGAGTTCATTGCTGCCGATATGGCATTGTTGTAATTTTGCGCCAGGGTTTCTGGCTCATTGGAGAAGGGAGGTCTGAAGGCAGGCCCCTGAAGCAATGGTAGGAATCTTTCTTTGGTGAGGAGAAGAGCGCTTCTAGTGAGGGCAGGTGGCAGGGGTTGGGGACGGCAGGGTGGTGGAGTGGTGGTGGGGATGTTGAAGGTTATGATGTGGTGGTCATATAACGGGGTGGGGGAGTAGCCAGTGATTGTGAGAGGACAGTTGTCCTGTGCAATCCAGTCAAATGTCCTGCCCAAGGAGTGGGTAGGGTCTGTGACAGTGTTAGTAAGCCCAAAGTTTCAAGGGCTGAGTTGAATGATTTAGAGGCAGGGTCTCTGGGGTCATTTAGTCCAAGGTTGACATCACGAGGAGGATCGCTTTGGTAGATTTCTTTAGATTGTTGGCCAAAAGGTGGGTGGTGGCGGATCGGGAGTCCCCTATGGGGCCGGGTGTCCGGTAGATAAGATGGAGTGTAATGGTGCAGTGGTGAGAGATGGAGAGTTTGAGTTGGAGGTAGTCGCTGATGTCATTTGTAATTTTATCATTTTTTCTGATGGTGATGGAGTCTTTGACTATGATTGCTACTCCACCACCTTTGGTAGGGCGGTCTTGCCTAATGACAGAATATCCAGGTGGGAGAGCAAGGGAGAGCGTGGGGCCTGAGGCTTCATGCAGCCATGTTTCGGTGACCAAGAGGATGTCTAGGTTGTTGGTATTGATGAGGTCATGGATGTCGAGTGCATGGGCATTGACAGACCAGGCGTTAATCAAGGCACATTCGAGATGAGGGTGTGTGGGGGGGGTGGATTCTGATAGGGGTGCAGTAGTTTCTGGGGGTCATCGGCATAGTAACAGTGGCAGGTACATCAATACATTGAACTGTGAAGGTAGAAGAATTGGCAATAGTGGGGGTCTCATTTTCAGGGGTCACAGGCATAGTAACAGTGGCAGGTACATCAATACATTTAACTGTTAAGGTAGAAGAATTGGCAATAGTGGGGGTCCCATTTTCAGGGGTCACAGGCATAGTAACAGTGGCAGGTACATCAATACATTGAACTGTTAAGGTAGAAGAATTGGCCATAGTGGGGATCCCATTTTCAGGGATCACAGTGTGAAAACAAAATCAAAATATCGAGGCTGGTACCCCAAAAGGAAATACACTGAACACGGGTTACAAAGGAACATACAAAGATCTTTAATTTATACTGAATCAGTTACTAAGAACAAAACAAAATCAGATAGCTATCGGCCCTCAGTGCAACACAGCGAACTCCAGCGTGGTTCGGTGTTTTCAGTAAGAGACACTGTACATTAGAATTTGTTGCTCTTTTATACCATTTGCGAACACGATGTCCAACCCTACTTTGGGTTAATATTCCACTAATACATTACTGATCTAGGGTTCATGCCGAGTTCTCATATCCACATGTAACTAGTTTGCCTTTAATACATACGTCAACAAGCCTACACAGCAACTGTGTATTTTGGGATTTCCCATACAGGTCTTCTCAAACATTAATACAATGTAGTTAAACAAGTGTTCTTAGTTCAGTATTACATTGTTCTTAACATATGCTCGCGGATTAGTTTAATTAACGCGAGTAATCCTTTACACACAGGGCAACGAAGGACAAGGTCTCAGTTCACGACCCCAACAAGTGGCCTGCAGGCAAATTAAATATTAATTACACACAGAGGTCAAGAAGGCCATGTTGTATTTCGGAATGATATCGTCCACCATTTTAACTCACAGGGTGACTTTACAGAGCGAACCTAAAATGGCGGATTGACCTAAAATGGCGGCTTACATTGATTCTTAGGTCAGGACCTTGCAACGGGGATTTCTTTGCAAGTGGCTTACAAGCAGCTTGGCGTAGGCCAATATACACATATTCGTTGCAATAGGAGGCACAATATAATTTCCCATTTGACAAACCCTCCTTTTGGCCTATGCCAAGTGCTAAACTACTTCGGATCTCCTTGCAAATAACTCCATGCATCATCGTCCATGCACCCTGAATCGCTGTCAGAAATATCTATTGCCATCAGGTCATTCGCTAAAATTTCCTTTAACACATATTCCTTGGAAGTTTTATCTGGGGCATACACCTTATATCCTATCGTACCTATCGCTTACGCGCAACATCCCCCTAGCATTGAACATATACTAGGTAGACACTGAATACAACAACAAAGGAACAACAGAATTCCCAAAATGATCAGTAAGACCGAAAGTACCTTCCAACCCCAAGATCGCAAGAAGTCCCAGAACCAAGCGCTAGGATCCCAATTTCCCTTGGGAACATGCACTTCTGAACTAAGGATGTGCAGATTCTGTATTGCCTTGAAGATAGTTAGGGCGGAATCTGGTCAAAAACACAGCAAGCGGACCCCACTAATTTACACACTCCACCACGTTCAGCCAGAATGACATCTAATGCCATCCGGTTCTGAAGCGCTACTAGTCTTATCGCTTTCTGTTCTAATGTCATATTATAGAGTATGTCCGTGGTCCGGTTGATGGTTCTCTCCAGTACTCTCACTAGTCTTGTGATATCTTTGGAATTCGCTATCTGTACCTAAATGGCACAACTGATTTTACTATATCTCCCAAGATTTGTGCTGGAGTGTCACCGTTCTCGTCCCGCCGTGGACAAGTCTTTGAAACCTCTATTGTACTAGCTATAAACACCCCAGGTAACAGGATCCCTAAATAACAGGTTCCCTGCCAATCCCTGAGCAACCATGGAAATGCTACATTACCGCACACAAAGTAGACAGGTTCGCCTACATACAAAGGTCTGTCTTCCCCAGTCAAATTTGCAACATTGGCACAATCTTTAAAATCTCCCATTGACTGAGTACCATTCCTCTGTATGTAAAAAGAAACTGAATCGGGGCTATGGTTAACAGTGTAGGAAGGAGGCATGGCATCCTTATTTCCGATCAGAGCCATCTTAAAGGAAATCAAGGATTGTAAAGGACGAGACAGTCTATCAGAATGCCTAATAGAAGCAACGTTAGGCTTACTCCTATTTGCGAAAAGCGAGCATCCCAGGGGAGTCAGAACACATTTCTCAAAGCTAATCAAATTAGTGCCATCAAAGTTCCCTGAGATGCTTTCGTTCCAACGGCCAAAGATCAGTGCTCTAAGAGAAGCATAACAAGAAGTTGTCAAAGGTAAAGGATGAATATACCAACCTAGCCCCTTATCCCTGTGTTGCAGTAAATGTGAGCAGACCGAACAGTTAGACTTATTAAAAATGGCATGCGTAGCATTCATGATAAGTAGCAGAGTATTATTGTCGTACCTTTGTCTATGATGGGAGTCCTTAGGAGACAGAGTATGCAAATGTACAAAGGGAGTAGGATCAGTAGGTACATTTTCATTCGGTAACAAGGACCCTAAAGGATGAGTTTCCTCGAGGTACCATAAGCTTAAGACAGTGACTATTATAAAACCAAATATCATTATAAAAACACAGCAATACGTTTTTGGGGCCCAAGCTCTATGTCCATTGTCCCGGTTGGTCACACAATCATTTACAAGTCCCATACGAGCGGTAGCGGCGGCAGGCATTGTAGTCTTCAAACGACAAACCCCAGTGTTACTAGCTGGCAACCTCCCGGCCGTGCGACTTCTTATTCCTTCCACAACCCTAGCCAACAGAATCCCCTTTCTCAAATTTGGGCAAAAACAAGCCCTCGATGATCCTTTCCTTCTTCGAATGCAGAGCCGAACCATGCTGTAAGTCCATCAGATGCACAGCAAAACCGTGCCATAAGTCTATTTTCTTGGACGCAGATTGAACCTTGCTTTTCCCGGTACTGATTGATCCGGAAACAATGTGTCGTCACTTCCCGTTGGAAGCAACGTATCAGAAAGAAGTGAAGATGCCGAATTTGAAACAGCAGCTTTCGGAAGCAAAACTTTTGGAGAGTGTGGAGACGAAATGGCTGGTTTCCCAAGCCTCACGGGCTCAGAAAGATTCTCCGATACACTCTCATCGCTATCTACTGCTTTAGGATCGTTGGTTGCAGCGTTAGCGAGGGGTTCTGCTTCTTCTGTATAGTGTGGCACTGGGTGAGGAAGTTTCTTGACGTGCGACGCGTGGATCCAGTTCTTTCTTCCAGAAACCCGCACCGCTGTTTGTGTGACCAACAGGACCTGGAATGGCCCCCGCCAGCGAGGTGCAAGGCAGGAAGAGCGCTCAAATGCCTTGATGAGCACTGAGCTTCCAGGCAGTATGCTGTGGCCCGGGCCCTCGTATCGCACAGGTAAAGCCTCTCGCACCTGGTGATACATTAAATACAGGTTTTTAGTCAACTGGCTGCAATAATCTGAAAGTAATACATTTTCAACATTTCTCAAAGATTTACATTTAGGAAGGTTCCAGATATTGGCAGGTCTCCCCATTACCACCTCAAATGGAGAGAGCCCAGTCTTAGGGTATTAACATGATCGGTAAGGCGTCCGACCATTTTAATTTAGTGCCGGCACACGTCTTAGCGAGCTTGTTCTTTTTATTTGCATTTTTAAAGCACTCACACAGCCCGCGGGCATCGAGGCGCTGTTACAGGCATTGTTCATTTTTTTTTGTCTTAGTTGCGTATTTATAACGCACTTAAACACCCAGAGGTTTCTAAATGCGGACCCGGGGATTGAACCTGTGTTGCTTTGTGACGTCTTGCTCCCAAAGGCGCGCACGTTGCCGCTGAGCTATCCTCCTCTTGATGATACCATTGTGTCTTTCTACTAGTCCGGCGCTCTGAGCGTGTCTGGCCGAATGGAACCGTTTGTCGATCTGTAATGCCGCACATATCTGCACAATTACAGCAGTGACAAAATGTGGCCCATTGTCCAACCAGATGACTCTCGGTAGCCCGAACCGTGGGAAGTACTCCTTTAACATGGTTTTCGCCATAGTCATGGCTGTAGCATCTTTGACAGGGAAAGCCTCAACACATTTACTAAAAGCACAGATGACCACTAATACGCACTTCATATTAATACAGCGTTCTATTTCAATAAAATCAAAGTGGATGACTTCGAAGGGGACAGAGGGTGGCCCAAAACTTCCCCTTGGAGTTGCTGTCCCCTTTCCCACATTGTGTTGTAGGCAAATCATGCAATCCTGAACATAGCGTTGGGCAGTTTTTGAAATTTTGTCATTTACCCAAACTTTCTCTAACATCTTTGTTACTTTCTGGGCACATACATGCGAAGAACCATGGGCCATGATGACCATCATCAATAAATATGCGTCAGGGAGTAGCCATTTCCCTTCAACTATGTGCACCCAACACCCGTCATCATCAAGTTTCCCCAAGCCTTCAGCCCACCTCTTGGACTCCTCTAAAGTGGCATCAGCTTGGATATCCCATACAGACCCAACACCCTCATCCATTGCATAAGCATTTACAGTCTCCCTTGAAACATACATCTCCGTACGAAGATCGGTAGCAGTTTGTCTAGCTATCTGACCAGCGAAAGCATTCCCTTTTCCTATGTCATCTGTAATCTTTCGATGTGCTGCACACTTAATAACGGCTAACTGAATAGGGAGCGCAAGCGCTGAGAGCAGTTGTACTATTAGGGAGCCATGTTGGATTTTTGTACCATGTGAAGTTAAGAACCCTCTCTCTGACCAGAGTCTCCCAAAGTTGTGAACCACCCCAAAGGCATACTGACTATCAGTATATATGTTTACTGCAAGCTCTTCAGAAAGTTCACAAGCTTGGGTCAATGCTATAATCTCTGCGGCCTGCACAGTGTTATGCATGATTCTCTTGGTTTACACGACCGTGCTTAGTGTGGTGATTGCATAAGCAGCTGTGGATGTACAATCCGGACGTTTGAAGCAGGAGCCATCACAAAACAGCTCTCCTTGCAGATTATCCAAAGGAGTGTCTTTCAAATCAATTCTACCCTTTGTCTCTTGTTCAGTGGTATACAGACAGTCATGTGACTCTTCATCACCGCAAGTAGTTTCTTGCGGGAAAGGTAGGAGTTCAGCCGGATTAAGAACACAACACCTCTTAATTTGGATGTGAGGAGCAAACGAGATCAATTCATATCTCGTCAACCGTGCGGAAGTAAGATGTTGCATTTGGGTTTGGTTCAGTAGAACATCTAAAGAGTGAGGCACCATCAGGGTTAGATCATGGCCTAAGACCATCCCCTCACTCTGTTTTACAGACGCAGCAGCAGCAGCAAAAGCTCGCAAACATCTTGGCAAAGCGCATGCTACAGGATCAAGGGCGGAAGAAAAGTAACCGCACTGCCTATTCTTCCTTCCATGTTCCTGCGTTAATACAGCCAAAGCACATCCATCACATTCATGCACAAACAACACAGAGGCCTTTTCATAGTTTAGTGTGCCCAAAACTGGTGCAGAGCATAATGCAGTCTTGAGCAAATCAAGCGATTGCTTGTGTTCCGCGTTCCACGGCAATGGCAAAGAAATGCCCTTCTTTGTCAAAGCCAACATCGGTTTGATCACTAGTGAAAAATTCGGGATCCACAACCTACAGTAAGAAGCCATACCTATCAAGGCTCTAACTTCCTTCTGTGTATTTGGGACAGACATGCCAGAAATGTGTTTTATACGTTCAGGTGTCAATCTTCTTCCCTCCTTCGACAGGAGATAGCCTAAATAGGCAACCTCCTGGCAACAATATTGAAACTTTTTAAGCGAAGCTTTGTGACCATGCTTAGCTAGATGAATAAGCAATAATACAGTGCCCTCCTTAAAGGCACGCTCAGAGTCAGCAGGTAAAAGCAAATTATCAACATATTGAAGCAATGTACAAGTAGAGGGCAATTCAAGGGTATCAAGCTGTTCTTTCAAAGCCCTACTGTAGATACTAGGACTCTCTGTGTACCCTTGAGGTGAACGAGTAAATGTGAACGAGCGTCCCCCCAGGGTGAACGCGAACAAATATCTACTATCCTGTATATAGGAATACTAAAGAAAGCATTCTTTAGATTCACAACACTAAAGTAAGTAGCTGTAGCTGGAATCATGGTTAATATTGTCGTCACATCAGGCACAATTGGAAATTGCAGAGCAACGACTTTATTAATGGCACGAAAATCAATTATGAAACGGAATGGAATTGCATTATCGCCTTTCTTGTACACAGGCAAAATCGGACTATTGCACAAACTTCCTGAAATTTCCTCAATCACCCCGCGATGCACAAAATCGGAAACAATGCATTTCAAAGCTTGCTCGCCCTCAACTGAAATCTTATACTGGGGAATGCGTGGCAGCACAATCCCATGTTTCAAAACTATCTTAACAGGCTCAATCTGTAAAACACTGACATTGTTGTCGTCAACAGCCCATAAGCTCTCTGGTACATCAATGAATTCTGGCGGCAAAGGTCTAGTCAAGAATTGCGAGACAGAAATTTGCTGTGGTGAAATCGTCAAGCGCACTCCATCAGAAGAACAATAAATCACTGCATTTAATTCTTTTAACAGGTTCAACCCCAGCAAATTCTGTCCACAATTCGAAGTCAACAGAAATGGACAGTGGTCCGTAAAGGGACCCAAAGAAATGGGTACCGGTGAAGAAACTGGACAAACAACTGGCGTGCCAGAAAACCCTAAAGAAACATTGGTTTGCCCTGACAGTGAAATGTTTGGAACCCGAGAATGATCAAGGGAACACTTCTGTGCTCCAGTATGTATCAAAAACTGATGTTTCCTATTTCCCACCACCATTTCCACATAGGGACCTTTCTGATTGACGGGAATAGGTGTAGGTTCCAAATCTACTTTGGGCAATCCTAACGAAACAGAATATCATCAAAAGGAAGCTCTTCAGATAGATATGCAGCAGAAGGATGATAAAATACGTTCCTAGTGTCCGCACTCGAAGTCTGATTATCCTGTGAAAAAGGTTGCTGAGGATCCTGTGCAAACTGACCTCTACCAGGGCCCCCTACAGCGGGCGACCTCTGGATTGTCTACCCATATTCCCAAATGTGTTATTCGACCTCTGTCGAAGGACGGGGCATTATGCATGCCAATGACCCTCTTATCGACAATAGGCACACTGGTTACTGTTCACAGGACCCAAGGGCACATTCCCTTGTGGAACATACTGACCTCTAATCTGCGAACTACCCCCTCTGGGGCCTCTAACAATTTGCTGTAATAGTACTTTAGTCTTTAAATCACCTTTTCGATTTTCAACTCTATCTTTTTCCTTATTGACACGATTCTCGTAGTACTGAGCCATATGCAGTACTTCTGATTGAGACTTCGCCTGCCAAGCGCTCTCAGAGGACATCATTTGTGACTGGATGTCAGGCAGCCATCCACGCACAAATCTGTCCACAAATAACCTTTTCCCAAACTCTGTGCCTAAGTCTTGTCTGCTGAAATCCGAGAATACCTGTTCGAACCGATTAAAGAACTCGGTAGCACCCTCATACTTCCCTTGGACACAGGCCGTAAGTTTGTCCCAAATAAATCTTTTCTCATGAATTATGGTTTTCAATTTTGCAATGATTCTATCAGGCAAAGTCAGTATCACATGGGCGGTCTTTCACCAGCTGGCCTTTCTCCATCGAATCTAGTTATGTTCGCCCATGTATCTCCCAACCCTGGTACGTCGTCTATAGTCCTAACTTGTTTCCACAATTCTACGGGCAGGAGTACTCGAAATAACAAATCAATATCGCCTAAGGTGAACACTGAGGACTGCAAGACGGACTCTATTTCTTTATAGAATCCTGTCAGATTTTTCCTAATATCAGGAATAGATTGTCTAATAGTATTCACTTCTTGTCTTGAGAACGAGACGTGAACAAACTGTGATATATAATGTGCAGGAATGTTCACAGCGTCTATACCCTGTGCAGCATCGGCCGCAATCTCAACCTTCGGGACAAATGTCGGAGGAACCTCTCTCATAGGCACCTGAGAAGTAGGTGACTCTGAACGCTTACTAAGCAACAGAGCTAAGCAGTCGAAGAAGTGTCAAGTGAAAAAGCTCTCTTATAAATACTCAATAACTCTGTGGGACAACTAATCTTTCTTTTTACACAATCATCCTGTAGGTACTCTATCATTACCTGTATCACTTTCCTCTGCATTTCTGGCGTATACTGAATATATGTGTCATATACCTCAACTGGAGTTATCGACATATCTGAAATCCATCTAAGTGCGTCCTTCGTACAAATTCGTGCTTCCTCAGATATCGATTTTTGACAAGGAAGGAACCGTTTCTGTACATACATACTTTCCCCCTCGTCATCCTCATTCTGTAACCTTTCCAACTCCTTTCTATACTCAAATAACCTCTCGACATGCTCATTTACTTTCTCCACAGTGTCTCTTGAAAACGCTTAAGTGTTTAGATCCCTTAACCCTTGAGGGAGACCTATTTTATTTAATTTGCCCCACATTACACATAAATGAATCCCTTAACCTTCAATAAAAACATTTTTCTCAGGAAAATTATCCATATTATAAAGTGTGGCAAAAATATTAGCTTGATCATCCCTCTCCATACAATGCTTAGCCTATGCAATCAAATCACGTTTCTTCTCTGGTGGCACAGTAATGCGAGTGACAACCTTCGACCCTGCACCATGATCGACTACAAGCGGCACAGGACCACTTGGAACAGAGGGTGCAGACAAATTCAATGGAGGTACCGTTACTGGTGCAATAAGAAGAGGTGGAGGAACATTAACATTAACTGGAGGAAGAGGAGCATTAGGAGGAGCAGGAACAACAGGAACAACAGCAGGAAGAGCAGGAATAGCAGCAGGAAGAGGCAAAGCAGCAGGAAGAGGAACATACGGAGGTGGCGCAGAGGCACCTGGCCTTCGTTCATTTAATAATTTGTCGATGAATTCATTGGAAACATGAAGATCTTTGGAAGGATAGATTTTCTGAATTCCAAATGAGAAAGCCCTATCCGTATTCCTAGTTTACTCAGAATGTTTATCTTGGTCATACAATAATGCTTTTTCGGCATTCATTTTATGACGGCGCGCATGTTTTTCCCTACTCATAAGTTGCTGCAATGCTTCTTTTTTCCAATTCTGCAAAACATCAAATGCTGCAGGTCTAGCCTTTTTCTTTAATAGCATTGACTCTAAATACTCAATACGAGGGATTTCAAAACTACCATTGATTGGCCACTGAAGTTCGGAGGCATGTCTGGTTTGTCTGTGCCAAATATCATTAAACACTCTACTTCCAATGCCATGCTTACAGTACATAGTACACGCCGGCGACCCCTCCTGTGGTGCCGGACGGCTAAATTCCAAAGATTGTCTATCATTGCGGAATAACGCCCTGAAGCAGGTAGACAATTTCCCAGGCATATCAAATTATTGGTGTTACCTGGTCAATAATTGTGTCGGCAGATACAATACGCCAAAATCAAATTATCAGGATTATTTAAGAGTCGGGTCACGACTCACCTGATCGATTTCCTAAGGAGGTCCGATCGGATTTCAAAGAATCTTACCTAACTAATCTTACCTCATTTGTGGTGATTTCGGCAAATCTGCCCGCCTCTATAAGTGGACCCTCGTCAAGATGCCATTCTCGGACCACAAGCTAATTGTCCAAGGATCGGGTTGTGCAGCGCTGCTGAGGTGTCGCGTCTCGTTCAGTGGGGCGCCTTTTTGTCACACCGTCCGATCCCGGTCCGATAGCGAGGGTCAACCTTCGATAATCCGGCATCAATCTTGAGGGTCCCTATTCGGGTGACAACTGTGAAAACAAAATCAAAATATCAAGGCTGAGTACCCCAAAATGAAATTCACCGAACACGGGTTACAAAGGAACATACAAAGATCTTTAATTTATATTGAATCAGTTACAAAGAACAAAACAAAATCAGATAGCTATTGGCCCTCAGTGCAACACAGCGAACTCCAGCGTGGTTCAGTGTATTCAGTGAGAGACGCTGTAGATTAGAATTCGTTGCTCTTTTATACCATTTGCGAACACGATGTCCAACCCTACTTCGGGTTAATATTCTTCTAATACATTACTGATCTAGGGTCCATGCCGAGTTCGCATATCCACATGTAACAAGTTTGCCTTTAATACATACGTCAACAAGCTTACACAGCAACTGTGTATTTTGGGATTTCCCATACAGGTGAAGTGGGAGAATGGAAGACCAGGCTCCCGTCCTTCACCTCTCGCGCTTGGCCTAGAGGGTCACGGCCCAGACACCCGCCGCGAGAAGAGTTCGTCCAGTTACCAGACGACCAGGTACCATGGTACAGGAACATACGGATGTGTCCACCTGCCTGCCCAGCAGCCCGCACTGGCCGTGCCGACACCTGCGGCCCGGATCAGCTAGACTAAAAACCACACGTCGTTAGAGATGCCATGACGACCTAGACAACGGGAAGCACATCTGTATAAATATACACACTTAACATTCCCACACCAATCTACACGAAGAATATACTCAGTGCTCTGACGTAGGCGACAGGCATATTCACGGACGTGCATCTTTATTATTTTTACATAGGCTTTCAGAGTACAGAAACGCAAGACGCATCATGAACTCATCTATAACGCTTGCTCATGCTTCCCTTGAAACCCGTTACCACCGTGAGAGGTATAATGGAAACACGATATTGGTCATGGAAATATATGCCACTATAATCTAAAGCACCCATGCACGAAATGGATCACTTATGCACCAGGCCCAAGTAGGCCTCAAGCAAGAGTTCCGTGGACATTAACAAAGCAAAAGTCAGGTTGCTGATCCTGCAGAATGAGCCTGGTGGAGCACCCAGCCAAGGTCGCAATGTTGCAAACCCACATCCAAGACCAAATCATCAAAGGCACGATGTTGCAACCTCGCACTCCGCGTACCAACGTTAGAATCATATCTACAAATTAAACCAGACACACAGTGGAAAAACAATATTAATTGTGCAGAATTCTGCCTCAAACACGGTCCCGCCTCACGTGACCAAGCCGAACCTGACGAGATGCCAAAACCCAGGAGAGACAGGGCGTCTGGGTCCCGCACTACGAGACACAGGCCGGGACACTTGAAAGGCTCAATGGACACCTGCTACAGTGGGAACGGTCAGCTCCCACCTATGAATAAATCCTCACATTGTCTGCATGTACCCATATTGAAACATTGTTGCAAACACGGGTACACCGAGAGCTGGGAACAACGGTGGTCCCAGGCTGGGGAGCTCACGGATGCACCAATCAGAACATGGGGCTCTTATCTCAGACGTCAGTAACATTAGCCAATCCTCAGGGGTCTTCATGTAACAATTCTTATGTATCTAATTGAAGGGACAACCCAGATATACCACCTGACTACACCTTGACCACTAATATCATTCTCTATATGTGTACTATACTAACCCTACCACTCGAGCAACCAATTAAGAGTGGCGGTAGGTTTTTGTTAACTTTTTGAAGTGACGCAAGTAGCGCGTCATATTACAGTAAAAAGGGCCTGCGAGCCCCACGATCGTGTGTGTGTCAGGACGAACGCGTACGCTCCTTGACCCATCCCTGCCGTTTGCATAATAAACAGCAGAAGTTGCCTTGCTCCTTGTGTGTGCCTCATACTCTGTCTCGATCCGAGATATACACGGGAGGAGTTGGGGCCTCCCTGCCCGGAGGTCTGCGGGCGGCCCGGCCGACCCCGGCAGAATTTCCCCCCGACAAGTTGGAGGCACTGCTGAGATCTGTTTAAGATCGACTTTTATTTTTAATTTTTCCAGGCACTCCCGTTGCGAGGAGGCCCGGCGGCGCGGCCCCCTCTGCCGTTGCCCCCTTCTGAGGACTACAGGACCATCGCGGAGCTGCGAGAGGACCGGACAGCGCAATCCGGATATTGGCCCTCGGGAGCCGGTTGAGAAGTATCCCGCCCGCGGTCGGCGAGTGTCCAGACGTGGTCCAGACGAGGGGAGGTGGCGAGCCGCTTGGAGGGGTGCACGCAGTCGAGCGGCCCTGCATCGAGAGAACTTGGTGAGCATGACAGGCACAACAAGCAATGCGAAATTGTGAGGGAGGGGGAGGAAGTAAATAAGGGAGGAGGGAGGAATTGTAAAGTGGCGAGGGTTTAATTGAGTGTTGCTAAATGGAATGAATGGTAGCGAAACGAGTGCGAAAGCAGGCGGCTAACGTTACGCGAAAGAGGGGGGCGGGGCACGAAAACATCACGTGCAGCCGCTCGTAACAGTGAGCTAACGTTACGCGAAAGAGGGGGGCGGGGTACGAAAACATCACGTGCAGCCGCTCGTAAGACACTGATTGGCCTGAATCGCGGATACGTGTGAGGGTGGGTGTGTGGTTTCCTACGATTTGATATTTATTATTGAATGAGTAGATGAGGTTCCCTATTGTTCGAGCAAGAAACTCGATAGGTAGATGACGTTTCCCTGTGGGCGGTGGCTAGTTACATAGTTGCCCAAAACGGAAGATAATTGGCTGGTTAAGCCCTCCTGTTGAGGGGCGTATCACACGCGAGGCGACGCAGCGTGCGCAGTCCGGTTATAGTATTGATGAGATTACCTTGTTCCAGGAGAGACAGGAAGACAGCTGTAGGGTTAGCGGGGTAGATTACAAGTGTATTTTGAATTTAAAGAACATAACACGAATATACCAGTAGCTCGAAGAAATCGGTGACGTCACCAGTAGGGATTTAATAGGATATCGTGAGCACAAGGAACCTTGGGTTCGAGAGTGGTGGGGAGGAGAAGCATGATAAAGGAGCTGATACGGAGATAAACTATAAACCAGTGGATCGAAAGAAGAAGGGGAAAGGGGCGTGGCTGCGCACGGAGAACGCCGGCCACGGCAAGTGTAAAAGGGGGAGGAGAACGGAGAAACAGGACAACTGTATAAGATCGTCGTAAGGGGTACGCAGCCGCAGGGGGCTGCGTGCGCTTCGGCCGCAGGGGGCCGTAGGGGAAGGAATATAATATAACATCACATTTATTACTATTGCATAATTTGTCAAAGGATTGTCGTAAGTCCCCACACTTGCGGGGCGAGGTAAGCAATACAAGGTTGTATATTGTAAATTGGTAGTAAGGGGAAGGGTAACAAGGGGAGTACAACCATGTCATACGGGAGAGGGTCGGGAGGGTGGGGGAACACCCTCACTACCCCACTACAGCACATATGCACCACACTGCCACCACACAGGGAGAAGTTAATTAAGTACAGCATAGAGTGGACCCAGGGGACCGACAATAAAATGTTAACACCATGGCCGCCTAATGGTAGTTTCGATCCATATGCCCAACACTCACTACTGAACCATCTGCACAATACATACAAGGGGAAGAAGTTGGCAAACCACGTGGAGGTGTTTAACTTATGGAGGATGTTCCAGGGGTCTCGACCAGGACCAAATGGAATGTTCACTATGGGGGAAACACCGGAAGAAAAGGAGATTAAGAAAGAAGGAACGGGTGGGGAAAAGGAGTGCGAAAGCACAAAGAATACGGGGATCGAAAGACAGGGAGGAGAAAATGTTGATAAATCAGACGACATAAAAAAGGAACCGAGCAATGAGATACCCATAACACCGGGAGTGAAAACAGAGGGAGGAGGGTTGTACCCGTTAAGAGAATTAGGAGAAATAGAAGGACGGTTAAGGGCGGCTGAAGGATACTCAAACCCGGCATACAGCCCTCCACCATATGTAGCTCATGGGAAGATACCAATGGGGGAAGGGAGGATTAGAGAAGAGCAGACTGTAGAGATAGGAGACGATGAGTGGGTAGCTGCACAGATATTGTTGAAATTACGAGGCTCACTAACTGGAGAAGAAAGGGAGGCGGTAAGGAGAACAAACGAGGATAGTGCCAGAGAGAGTGAAATGAGGGGAGAGGAGCTACTACGGCAGAAGGAAGAGATTTTGGAGGAAAGATTAGCAAAACTAAGGGAAGAGCAGAATGAACTGATCAAACAACTTGAGAGGGAGGAAAGAGAGAGAGTGAGGAAAAGGAAAGAAGGTAAGGACGAATTGGAAAGATTAAGGGAACGAAGCGAGGAACAAAAGAGAGAAGCTGAAAGGGTAAAAGCAGCAGCAGATAGGGTATCAAGAGTAGTGCTGAGAGAGAAGAAGAAGGAAGAAGAAGAAAAGGAAAAAGAAATGGAAATATGGAGGAGGAGGATAATATCTGAGACAGCTAAAAAATATGAAGAGGGGAAGGTAATAGAGAGTATAGTAGAAAGAGAAAGGGTGAAATGGGAAAGGAAGAGGGAGGATGAAAGGATATTGGAACAGATGAGCAACGAAGTAATGGAGGAATTAAAAAGGAAAAGAGAGGAAAATAGTAGGGAAATGGAGGAGAGAAGTGAAGAAGGAAGAGAAGGGAGGGGTAGGGAGAGTGAAAGATGGGGAGATGTATACAAAAGTAGGGAGGTAGCAACGACATCAGCACTAGGGGGGACAGTTGGTAACAACGAAAGGGGAGAAAGAGACTTAATAGATTTAAAAACAGTAACAATAAAAGGAAAAAAGGCAGAGTGGGGGGTGGAATTTATAAATAATTTTTGCAGTGAGGAGGAAGAAGGAGTGGAGAAGGATGGAAGAGAGAGTGAAAGGGAAAGCTTAGATAAACTGTACCTCACTAGAACAAACATAGATTCGCCCTGGATAAGTAGAAGAGGGGAGGAGCTGGAGAGAAGTAAGGAGGAAACGAAAAGAATAGGGGAAACACAAACCAATGAAACCACGCCACCCACATCTCCATCACGCCGCCCTCCCACGTCACTACCTACGTGTTCAACCACCGCACGCTCTCTGCACAGAATAAAGCTCGCGCCCTTCATGAACGAACTTACACCGTATGCATGTCGGCTTAGGGACCTCCCTAGTCGCAGGCAAGACAGACAAATAAACATACCCATATTGAACACAGGAAATGATGAAAGAAGGGGAAAGGAAGAAGAGGGAGGTAGGGGAAGAGGTAGTAAGGAAGAATTTGAAGTAGTAAAAGAAATGGGGGAAGAGGAGGGGTGTGAAGACTCAATATCATGGAGCGTAAAGGGTGAAAAAAGACAGAATTTAATGCCACTGCTGGAGAGAGGAGGGGTTAGACCACAGTATGTACCTTGGAAACATACGGATAAGGAAAATATAAAATGTAGGCTCCCATCACTAAGTGGAGGTGCGGGTAAGTGGATATATGAAATGGAAAAACACGCCGCAGGACAGAAACTAGCAGTAGGAGATGTGAAGGGCCTGTTAATATCAATATTAGGGGATAGAGCGGATGACATTTGGAAAAGAGCGGGATTCCATGGAGTAACAATAACAAACACATCGCATGATGGGGCACCATTTGCAAACTGCAGACATGCGCTATGGCAGGCACTGAGAGTGCAGTACCCAGACACCTCAGACATAGGAGCCATTACTTCCCGTAAGATGGGTGAAAATGAGGATCCTGTTGATTATATCCAGGACATTCAAGAGAAGTGGCGCATGGAGACTAGAGAACAATGGGACAAGACACCAGCCATATTTTATCATATACTAGTACAAGGGCTCCCAGAAGGAGTTCAGAAACAGCTAAAGAAAGTAGTAGGAATGGAAGCAAAACCATGGCCAGAAATACAACTGACTATAGTACATCACTGCAGGACATGGCAAGGAAAGATGAAACAAAAGGAGGAGGACAGGAAAACAGAAGAGGCCAAATTAGTACAGAAAAAACTTACTAAATACACAATGGAAGGGGCACTAATAACTACGCCCACACCAATGACCCAAAGCCCAACGCAAGTAGTGGCTGCACAAGATCAAGCTCAAATAGCGCCCCCACAAGGTGTAATACAGCAAGTGCCGCCTCTGCAATTACACACACCGAACATGGGAGGAGGGTACCCAATGCAAGGAACTGGGTATTATAGTTATAACAGAGGGAGAGGAGGGTTTATGAGAGGGAGAGGATATGGATATAATACCCAACAACAGGCTGGGGGACTCAGAAATAACTACTCCACAGGGCAACCCGTATACCAAGACAACGCAGGGAGCTTCCCATGGCAAAACAGGGAACCACCCGTGTGTTGGAGCTGCGGAATATTAGGACACATGTCACGTACATGTAGGGTCAGGCCAGGAACACCAGCATGGAATGAACAAGCACAACCTAGGACATCACAAGAACAGCAGGGCATACAACAGCAGCAGATGTCACAACAAGGGAGTGGCCAACCACAACAACCACAACAGCAACAAACCTATTCACTGCCACAACAACAAATAACACAGTATCTGCCACCGCCACAACAACAAGTAGCGTTAATACAACCACCACCACAAAATGAACGAACACAATTGGGTGGGGTGACGGTGTTGGGACACAACCCTTACACAGGGAATGGCCAATCATTGTACCCCCAATAGGCCAGCCCACAGACGGCCTTGGTGTGTCCCATCCTGTCAGTAACACCTAATAGTGCGGAGGAACCACGCATAGAGGTAAAGATAGGTGACAAAAAATTATCATTTCTTGTTGACACCGGGGCAACCCGGTCTTGCATAAGGGAAGGTAAATTTAAGATGTCAGGCGAAGCCATGAACACCCAAGGATTTTCTGGGGCTAAAGGGTTGGTTCCATTTACTGATAACGTTCCGTTATCTATTGGAGATTATGATCTGTCAGTTCCACTTTTGTATTATAGCGCCTCACCAGTAAATATACTGGGGAGGGACATAATGAACAGGTTGAACATGACGATCTCGTTTACAGAGGATGGCATAATTTGCTCTACTCCAGGGATTAACATGCTCGCAGCACGACAGATTTTGCAAGCATACTGTGGACAGACAGCGATTAGGGCGGAGCCAGTAGATGGCGAGATATTTCAATATGGCACTGACATGGCATTTGCATGGATGCCAGGGATAGAAGGGAAAATATGGAGGAGACCAGCAGCCTATCTATTCCGACCAGAAACACCAGCTAATGAACTGGAAGGGAAGGTGTTTGCAGTGGACATTGAGAGCATTATTGCAACAGCTGATTATGTTGCTGTGCACGCCCAAGATAAAGAAGGGAGAGCTTGGAGGGCTGTGATAGCACTAGCAGAAGGGTGTAGGCTGACCCAGGTGTCAGATGAAGAGCTGTTCTCAGAAGAAAAGGAAGAAAATGAAATGGTGTTCATGATGAGCGTAGAAATATGGCTAAGAGTGGCTCACAAACAAGTAGCACAGAAAATTGCAATGGCACTTGAGGCACCCGCAGGCACCCCAGTCCCATTTTTTAAGGAGGATATGTCAAAGGTGCCCAAATCATTATGGACTATTAGCCCTTATGACGTAGGATGCATAAAAAGCATAGGGGGTGTAAGGATAAAGTTGAAAAAGGGTGCCATATTACCAAGAGTGAAACAGTACCCATTGTCAAAAGAGGCAGATGAGGGCATATATGAAACCATAACGGCCCTTATAAACAATGGCATATTGGTCCCCTCAGAATCACCATGTAACACAGCTGTGTACCCGGTGCGCAAGGCTAAAGGGGGGTCTTGGCGCTTCATACAGGACCTCAGACCCTTGAACAACATAGTAGAAGCAGAGTATCCAGTAACAGCAAACCCGGCCACAATATTGTGTGGCATTCCGGCAGAAGCATCACGTTTTACAGTGATTGACCTTAAAAATGCTTTTTTCTCAATACCATTACACCCAGACTCACAAGATTTGACAAGCTTTACTTACCGAAATACAAAGTGGAAACATACCAGATTACCACAGGGGTATTGTGAATCACCCTCAATTTTCAATAGAGTAATACAGATGGATTTGGGTAACGTTGAGGTGGAAAGCACAGTGTTACAGTATGTGGATGACATAATAATTTGTAGTACAAACGAAAGCAAATGTAGAGAGGACTCATTAAAAATGTTGACGATACTGGCAGAAAAGGGGTACAAGGTAGACATGGAAAAGATACAATACTGTCAGGAACAGGTACTTTACATTGGCCAACTGATATCCCAACATGGAAGAAGGATTGCACCACAAAGAGCACAGGCCATCTCAAGCACTCCCGTGCCACAGACTGTGAGAGAACTACAGCAATTTCTGGGGCTGTGCAACTACTGTAGAGCATGGGTATTTGATTACAGCTCATACATAGGACCCCTGCTTGAGGGGTTGAAGGAAGCAAATAAAGGGGAGAAAAAGTTGGGATGGACTATGGAAATGAGGGAGGCATTTGACGAATTAAAAGACGCAATATCAACTGCTCCAGTACTGGCATCCCCAGACTATGAGCGGCGCTTCTTTATATTTTCACATTGCGACTCAGCAGTGATGAAAGCAGTATTGGCCCAAAAAACTAGCATGGGCTATAAACCAGTAGCATTTTACAGCGGTCACTTAGACCCTATAATGTTAGGCCAATTCTCTTGTGAACAAGGTCTCGCTGCAGCTGCTTTTGCAGTAGAAAAAGCATCAGCAATAACTATGGGGTGTCCAACTACACTATTTGTGGAACATGCACTATTTGCGATATTGAATAAACCTAAGTCCACACTAACAACACAGAGGGCATCAGGTTATGAGATTATTTTGTCTAAAGCTGAACTAGCAATTGTTAGATGTAGCACGGTTAACCCTGCAAGGTTCCTAGCAGAAGTAATTGAAGAAGGAGATTACGCCCACGACTGCACCCAAGTAACTGAACTATACTCATGTACTAGGAAAGTTGAAGAAAACGCACTAGAGGGAGGTGAGCTTTTGTTTATTGATGGGTCATCAACTATTGATCAAGGAGATGGGATACGAAGGACTGGGGCAGCTGTAGTAAAAATGATGGAGGCGCCGGTGTGTGTGGCTATGAAGTGTGTACAATTACCACAGCATTACTCTGCTCAAGCGGCGGAACTCGTTGCACTCATATTGGCATTAAAGGAAAGTTTTAATAAAAGAGTAACCATATATTCCGACAGTGCATATGTTACATCCACTGTCCACTCAGGGCTATCAAAATGGAGAAGAAGAGGGTTTAGGAGAGCTGATGGCACTCCAGTACAACATGCCCTCTTGTTGGCTGAACTAATTGAAGTAATAAACGATCCCCAAGAACTAGCCCTAGTAAAATGCACCGCACACACCAATGGAGAAGACTATGTATCAAAAGGAAATGCAGCAGCAGACGCACATGCGAAATATGCTGCATATTTTGGTGAGATATGGAACCCCACCGACTCACAGAGAGGGAGAGGGAGGGGAATAGCGAGGGAGATGTTAATAAGAGAAGGGTACACCCATCTCCCAGCCACACAGATTATGGAGCTACAAGCGGCTGCACCAATGGCCGAAAAAGAAGTATGGGTGAAAAGAGGATGCACAATGTCACCAACTGACGCACTATGGCGCCAGGGTGGCACTGGGAAAGTTGTAATACCGTTGGCACTGTTAAATACCGCCCTGAGCCAATTACATCACCCTGCCCATACAGGCAAGGAAATAATTGCAGCACGAATTAGAGAAGATTGGTTTTGTCCCGAGCTAACCTCTCATGTGTCAAATTTTATCAGCAATTGCCTCACATGTCAACAGTTTACGGCCGGCCATACTTTAAAAGTGATAAGAGGTACAATACCCCGGCCAGAAGGACCTTTTCGGCACCTTCACATTGACTATGTTGATATGATCAACATCTGTCAAGGCAATAGGTATATGATTGTAGTAGTATGCCCATTTTCTAGGTGGATTGAAGCAGGGCCCTGTTCACACCCTGATGCGTTTAGAGCAGCCAAATTCATAGTAAGGGAGGTCTTCCCCAGATGGGGAGTGTGTGAGGTGTTAAGATCAGACAACGGGCCCCATTTCGCAAACGAAATGTTCCAGCATATCACATCCCTGCTGAACATTAAACACAAATTTGCATGTGCATACCACCCACAGGCTAATGGTGTATGTGAACGCCTGAATGGCTTATTGAAGGAGGCAATTGCTAAAATACAACAAACAACAAAGAAAAGTTGGTTGTATTGCCTCCCGTTAGCATTGTTTGAACTTAGAAACAGGCCAGGGTCCGACCACCACCTCACCCCACACGAAGTGGTTACTGGACGCCAAATGCGCCTTCCCCTAACACCAACGTCAAGGGCATTCACCGACCACGAAAGTTCAGCGAATGTGTTAGGTGATGAAATGTATCAATATGTGTCTTCTTTGATTACTAGTGTCGTGTTTGTGTCTCAACAGCTCGAGCGCACACGGGGCGGGTCCACCAGCAATCAAGAAAAAGACGAAAGTACGGAATTGGGAAAGGAGAACTCCTGCAAACTTGCCAAAGGTGACCACGTACTACTTCGCAATTTCAATAGAAGGTGGCATGAGAAGAGGTTCACTGGCCCCCATCTGGTAGAGGACGTATCAACAAGAGCAGTAAAACTAAAGGATAAGCGTGCCTGGAACCACCTACATGACGTAAAGATCTACAAACTGCAGACCCGCCCCAGCGCCAACGACAGAGCAATTGGAAGAACAGCAACCACATCCCCTACAGCGGAAGAAAGTTCAACCACAGACAACGACCCAATTGTTCCCTCGGAGACAATAACTGACCAAGAAGGAAGTGATCCCCGTACTGCCCACCCCATGATCACTCGCTCAAAGAGTAAAAATACTTCCGCCATTTGAGCACAAACCCCCCCATTGACTGCTAAGTACAGTTGTAACTAAAACTGAAGGACATGCTTGCACTAATACACATGTAAACACGTGAATGTTCTCTTTTTCTCTCGCACATACAGGAACTGCGTAATATTGTATTGTTAAGAAAAGTTAATTAACAAGTTCAGTGTACAGGCGTAGATGGTGCTGCCAGACGATAACTACCCAGAAGAATTGTCACACCAATTTGTATACGAAATAAAGAGGCCAACATACTTAAAAAGGAGAAGGGTACGTGTATACTACACAGCCTTCCTCCTGGCCATAGAATATCACATGCCCCACCTCCACCCATACTTGCCAGTCCTAAGAGACCCATCACTTAGAGTAGCGTGGGAGCAGCTCTTCGCCTGGGCACTGAATGACTACTTGATAGGGAGAGCTTAAAGGTAACAAAACTAACATCTAATAACCAGCACTTTTGAGAATTTTCAGGCGGGCAACTATAACGTCGCAAGAATAAGCTGCCAGGACCGCAGCAAGGTAAGAGCAAAATGCCGGTGAAATTAGCATATGTAATAAAAATAATAGGGATTTTTATGATCACCGGGTTCTTGGCTGCTTCTGTCTGGCAGTACAGCTATGCTATTGATTTTATTGCTGCACCCAACCTTAATATACCCCCGTCCCCTGCTGCAACAGGTGTTACGTCAGGTGGTAATAGTAATTTTGCACCCAAGCAAAATAGAGTTAAACGCAGCACATACTCAGACAATAAAGGTATTGATAATTATGTACAAGATTCAGCACACGTCCCAAACAACATATGGTACCAACACATGACCCGCATTGGTAAGCAGACAACTGAGGATAGCTGTTACGTTTGCTCATTAATACCATACGCCATGAGCGCTTCACGAACATTTGTTGCCACAGAAATAGATGAAAAAACAGCACAGTGCGTAATATATTTGGCCCTGTTCCAAACAAAAGGAAGATTTCAAGGAACAGTAGTGCACATGACATGGAAAACACGAGACTCATACCCATATGAAAACAACTTCCTCAAGACCTATCTAAGTTATCACAAGACCAGTTTACATGCTGAAGCATTCAGGTACATAACAAGTGGCCCTGCAAAAGGAGAAACAAAGAAGGTAACACTGCAGTACCTACCATGTGATTGGTACGCCACTGAAGTTCCGGGTAAACAAGGATGCTGGGAAAGGCCGCTACTGACGATAACAGGAAAGGTGTTCCTGGGCAACAGCTGGGAGATAGGAGTGATTGGCAGCAACATGGTAACAAAAGAAACTATCTCAACTATCGAGACACACAATCATCGATGTTGGACGACGTGGATCAAGTATGTACCAATGCTCACATGGGTAGAAGAAGATGAAGACCCGATAACTATACTACCATTGACTGCACCCAAAGTATGCTACCAGCATAAAGGAGAGGTGGACGTAGGATATAACACCAATTGTGCAAACGTGATGGAGTTACCTGAGGGGGGAGCGGGAACAGCAGTAATAATGGACCATTATTGGGCCTGTGGGGAAAAGGCATATCATACATTGCCTCCCCTGTGGAATGGTGTGTGCACAATGGTACACGTCAATGTACCATCACTAGTGGTACCTAAGAAGCATGTCGATGTGGCGAAATTTCCTAAAATGGATGAAGGGGATAAGAGAAGAAAGAGATCTGCACCACTCCAGAAGGAGCAAGGAAACAGGACCAACAGCAATGATACTGTCCTAAACAGGAGAAAAAGACAAGGAGAGCCATTGACAGGAAATTACCTGTGGGGAAGATCGGAAACGGAACTAACATCAATACCGCCAGAACATAGACTATTCAGCAGAGCAGCAATGTTCTTCTCCTCAATAATACATCCGGGACTGCAGGCATACGCAAACGCAAAATGGCTCCAAATAACAAGGTGGGAACTAATGATGACCATCAAT
The DNA here is from genome assembly GCF_040938575.1 of Ambystoma mexicanum. Classification (NCBI taxonomy): domain Eukaryota; kingdom Metazoa; phylum Chordata; class Amphibia; order Caudata; family Ambystomatidae; genus Ambystoma; species Ambystoma mexicanum. The sequence goes on along the minus strand of NC_090927.1, from coordinate 425,185,706 downwards.
TCAACAGTAAATGGGTTCAACGCAATTAAAGAGGAGCTGCGAGCTGTAAGGATGGTTGCACTCCAGAACAGATATGTATTGGACCTCCTCACAGCAATGGAAGGAGGAGTTTGTGCAAAGATAGGACAATCTTGCTGCACGTTCATACCTGCCAACGATGCTGACAATGGTACGCTGACAGAAGCAGTTTCACAATTGGCCCAGATGCACTCCAAAATGATGGACGAAAGTAACGGTGTGAACAAGGATAAGAGCTGGTTTTCACTATTATGGTCATGGATGCCATCTTGGCTGTCAGATGGACTGAAAATAATAGTGGGATGTGCTATTTTGGCTGGAGCTGCCCTGATAATAATTAGGTTTTGGAAGGCCCGGAAGGCACGCACGACTGACGAGTTGCTGGAAATGGTGGGAATGCACCCCTTGATGCCAGCAGATGATGGTCAGCATACAGGGGTGATAATACAAGAGAGGGAGAAGCTGCGCACACAAATCATCGCCAACCATCTAGATCCACCATCAGTGAAGATCGAGAACCCAAGGAACCCCAGGAGCTACATAGGAAGATGGGTATACTGTACTCCTGGAAGAACATGTGAATACATGTATTGGTCGTTTGAAGATCATGTAAACCATTATGGACATCTCGGAGGGATAACTAAGATATGGAGGGTAAGAGGAGATAACGAGAAGGATATGTTTGTGGTCGACAAGTCGACCAGAGGGGGGACTGAAGTGGGAGAATGGAAGACCAGGCTCCCGTCCTTCACCTCTCGCGCTTGGCCTAGAGGGTCACGGCCCAGACACCCGCCGCGAGAAGAGTTCGTCCAGTTACCAGACGACCAGGTACCATGGTACAGGAACATACGGATGTGTCCACCTGCCTGCCCAGCAGCCCGCACTGGCCGTGCCGACACCTGCGGCCCGGATCAGCTAGACTAAAAACCACACGTCGTTAGAGATGCCATGACGACCTAGACAACGGGAAGCACATCTGTATAAATATACACACTTAACATTCCCACACCAATCTACACGAAGAATATACTCAGTGCTCTGACGTAGGCGACAGGCATATTCACGGACGTGCATCTTTATTATTTTTACATAGGCTTTCAGAGTACAGAAACGCAAGACGCATCATGAACTCATCTATAACGCTTGCTCATGCTTCCCTTGAAACCCGTTACCACCGTGAGAGGTATAATGGAAACACGATATTGGTCATGGAAATATATGCCACTATAATCTAAAGCACCCATGCACGAAATGGATCACTTATGCACCAGGCCCAAGTAGGCCTCAAGCAAGAGTTCCGTGGACATTAACAAAGCAAAAGTCAGGTTGCTGATCCTGCAGAATGAGCCTGGTGGAGCACCCAGCCAAGGTCGCAATGTTGCAAACCCACATCCAAGACCAAATCATCAAAGGCACGATGTTGCAACCTCGCACTCCGCGTACCAACGTTAGAATCATATCTACAAATTAAACCAGACACACAGTGGAAAAACAATATTAATTGTGCAGAATTCTGCCTCAAACACGGTCCCGCCTCACGTGACCAAGCCGAACCTGACGAGATGCCAAAACCCAGGAGAGACAGGGCGTCTGGGTCCCGCACTACGAGACACAGGCCGGGACACTTGAAAGGCTCAATGGACACCTGCTACAGTGGGAACGGTCAGCTCCCACCTATGAATAAATCCTCACATTGTCTGCATGTACCCATATTGAAACATTGTTGCAAACACGGGTACACCGAGAGCTGGGAACAACGGTGGTCCCAGGCTGGGGAGCTCACGGATGCACCAATCAGAACATGGGGCTCTTATCTCAGACGTCAGTAACATTAGCCAATCCTCAGGGGTCTTCATGTAACAATTCTTATGTATCTAATTGAAGGGACAACCCAGATATACCACCTGACTACACCTTGACCACTAATATCATTCTCTATATGTGTACTATACTAACCCTACCACTCGAGCAACCAATTAAGAGTGGCGGTAGGTTTTTGTTAACTTTTTGAAGTGACGCAAGTAGCGCGTCATATTACAGTAAAAAGGGCCTGCGAGCCCCACGATCGTGTGTGTGTCAGGACGAACGCGTACGCTCCTTGACCCATCCCTGCCGTTTGCATAATAAACAGCAGAAGTTGCCTTGCTCCTTGTGTGTGCCTCATACTCTGTCTCGATCCGAGATATACACGGGAGGAGTTGGGGCCTCCCTGCCCGGAGGTCTGCGGGCGGCCCGGCCGACCCCGGCAGAATTTCCCCCCGACACAGGTCTTCTCAAACATTAATACAATGTAGTTAAACAAGTGTTCTCAGTTCAGTATTTGAATACATTGTTCTTAACATATGCTCGTGGATTAGTTTCATTGATGCAAGTAATCATTTACACACAGGTCAACGAAGGCTCAGTTCACGACCCCAACAGGTGGCTTGCAGGCAAATTGCATATTAATTACACACACAGATCAAGGCGGCCATTTAGTAGTTCGGAATGACATCGTCCACCATTTTAACTCACAGGGTGACTTTACAGAGCAAACCTAAAATGGCGGATTGAACTTAAATGGCTGCTTTCATTGATTCTAAGGTCAGGACCTTGCAGCGTGGATTTCTTTGAAAGTGGCTTACAAGCAGCTTGGCGTAGGCCAATATACACATATTCATTGCAATAGGAGGCACGATATAATTTCCCATTTGACAAAAGGCATTAAGGTTGAGGTTTTGTAGACAGTAGATTTGTCCTTAGGGAGTTCCAGGGACTTAGTTGTGGGTTTAATGTCTGGTGCCCTAGTGACAGAGCTAGTGGCTGGGCTGGATGAGGGGTGGGGGCCTTGGAGGGAGTTCAGCTAGAGAGAGGTAGTGCAAGCGGTTCTGTTGCGTGAAAGCGTAGCTGTAGCAGTCGAGCGGAAGACAGCACTAGGCCTAGAAGGCAGGCGAGTATTATGTGTGCTTGTGGGTTGTGGTAGAGATCTGTGTTGGGCAGTGAAAGTACGTGCACGTAGCCGTTACCGGCTGGATTCAGATGGGTGGAGCTGCATGGGAGGGGATGCAAGGATCCTCTTACCTTTGGGCATTGGCAGCATGTCGTGTTCGGCGGTAGGCGACGAGCAGCGAAAAGCTGCAAAGAGGTTTGCTGACCTTGTCTCCATGCCTTCTCTCCATGGCTTTGCCTCCCGGTGCACCTCCCCTCCATTTAAAGAAGGAGGGGAGGGATGGGGAGCAGAGCTGAGCCAATCCGGCTTCCACGTCGTGTTTTGATGCTCGTTGGTTGCTGCGGTGACCGTGGGGGCCATCTTGGAGGTTCCTGATGCCTCGTGGCCCAGATCAGCTGGCAGAATCTTTGCTGGGCACTCCGGTGCACCGAAGCTGGTTGGGAAATCAGCTGGGAGGGCGGTGGGTGTGCAGGGGGTCATATGGGCAGTCCCTCGCAGCGGAGCTGCAAAGAGAGGTGCTGGCCTTGTCTCCAGGCCTTCGCCCCATGGCTTGGAAGGTGAACCCGTAGGCCCTTTATGAGAGGTAACGATTTATTGGATGGAAGGGTATGCAGAATTTACTCTTACACTAATAATAAGACCGACTCAGGAAGTTGGCAAAACATAGCTGTTTTAATTTCAATTGTCTAAAACAGGGAATACAACGGACATCAACAGACAATGGGGGTCATTACGACCCTGGCGTTAAGGGTTTAACAACGCTGTAAAAGGTGTTGGCGCCGTTAAACCCTTAACGCCTGATTACGAGGTCCCTTTGCGGGACCCGACCTTAACGGCTGGTCCCATTTTTGCCCCTATGGGGCAAAAATGGGAATGGGGAAGGGCAATGGCGGCATGGGGAATTACCACCCCACCAACTTCGGAATGGGGTGGTAATTCCCCATTCCGCCATGGCGGACTCCGGCATGGACCATGGTGCTAATAGCACTCAAGTCTCTCAATGTTTTACATGAAAAGATACACTTATATAGCAAAAACTTGTCACCATTGGTGTCATACTTTGTGGCAAAATAAGAAACACCTAACTAAGATTGTGGTTGGTCTGCGGGGAACATCAAGGCATACTTTCTATGGGGGATAGGATTGTGATTGGGTCTCTATAATCAAGTGGACAACTTATGGCCACCCCTAGTGCAAGTCATCTTCATTGTCATCAAATACATGACGTTTCATTGGCTCTCAAACAATAGCGCTCTTTGCTATTTGGCCCTCTATGATTGGTTAGAACACTTGTACTCTTCTGGAATATTTCACTCACTAGCAGCATGCAAGCTGGTACCCCATATGCTTGTGGGTGGACTTGACCATGCCTTCCCACCCAATTAGCCCATCATCCATCATCACTCCTGCTCTCTGCCATTAGTATTGTCTTTGAACTAGGCCTTGCAAAGTATCACTTGGGAATAGAAGGGAGTGCAAGCACGATCTTATCTTCAGTCTTGATGTAGCTTGCCCAAAGTTAATTTTCATCTACCCCATGTGATAGAAGACTGCGTTTCAGCTCCTTTTTAGTATTTAATACTATTACATCAATAAGACTTGGCACTCATTAGGCCTCATTACGACTCCGGCGGTAACCGAGGCGGTAAAACCGCCTGGTTACTGCCAGACTCGTATTACCATTCCGCCTCCGTGATTCCCGGAATTACCGGGGCATAACAACCCCGGTGACCCGGGAATTTCGGAGGCGGAATGGTGTTAATCCCCATTCCCATTGAGTCCCATAGGACTCAATGGGAACGGGGATCATGGAAACACCGGCACCATCTCGTGATGGTGCCATTGTTTCCTCGTCCGCCTGCAGGCGGGCAGGGTTAAACTGGCGGGTTTGACGCCTCTGCCTGCAGAAGTTGTGATTACCCGGCATGGAAACAACGGTGGCGGCGGCTTTACCGCCACCGTTGTTTCCATACCGGGTCGGTTGTAATGAGGCCCATTGTGTTTTTCCATTGCACCTCAACAGAAGCTTGCATCGCTTCTCACATTCATTGTATCTTCTAAAACAGATAAACAGTTTCTTGGCTGCCTCAACTCTTTACACTTGGCCAGACAAGGCCTTTTTGATTCTTCCTCCATCTTCAGTCGTCTTTCTTTGCTGCACCACACTTTCAGCCCTTTTTGCCCATGGGGTCCTAAATTGCTAAAATACGACGTGGAACATCCAGATTCCATACACACATATATAAACCTACGTGATCAAGCAGTTTGTACACCACGAAACGCGTCGTTCTTTTTTGGTTCCTTTTCCTGATGCATTTATATTAATAAAGAAAACGTGCTGCCAGGAAATATTGAGGTGTCTTTTCCACTTAATCGCTGCAAGGATATTTTTTTCCCGTTGCAGCGGCTCTCTGGAGTGCATTCCACTGGTTGCCTTTCCCTCGAAAAGCTTCATTCTGACATATATATATATATATATATATATTTATATATATATATATATATTGGCGGCAGCGCCTGCAGTCTATTCGCTACATATAGCCAGCCTTCATGATTACTTAGTCTACTTGCGTTACAGCATCTGTACAGTTTATAAAGCGATTTGCATTTTCTTCAGTGCTCTTCGTGCGTACTCTCTTAATTACTGCATAAGAAATGTTACTCAACTCTTCACTTTGTCACCAGATTCTATAGTATATATATACTTTCTTTCTTGGCATCTCTTTTTGGTGCGTCATCTCTGTTTCATGTGACGTCACAATCCTCTTGCGTTCATCTCTTCATACTTCTTCAAGGACCTCCCTTAAGAGGCTGTCATCTCTCTGTGGGTACATTATGTAGGGCTTTCTAGATGGATACCTGTTTTCGAGGATTCATTTTGGGATAGGTACCAGTACTGGCGCTGTGCATGTTGCAATTTCTAGTTTCTAACACATAGGCAAAATAGGGGCAGGATTTCAGGTAGAGATATTTGGCTCCTCCTCTATAAAGAGGTCTTGCAACTTGTTTGGTCCTGGGAGAGACAAAGGATATGACTGGAACATTGTAACATTCTAAACTGTCTTTCATTGAACACTGTCTTTCAGTGAAGACCTGTTTTTGTTTGGATCCATTAAAAGGGCCTGTAGCCAATGCAACTTGGTAAGTGGATGTTTTCATGAGAAGAGCTGCAATTTTCATGGAAAAAAGGAAGAAGTCTGGAAAGAGCGGCTTCAAGAAGAAGCTAAGTTTAGAACTATAAAAATAAATTCTGCTATATAATTTCTTCTACAGAGTTATTAAGAAGAGTTGGTCTTTAGTGGTCATCTTACCTGGAATTATGTTCCACTTGTATAATATCCTTGTGGGATTTTTCGGACTATTGTTTGGCACGCATTCCACGTCGGAACATTGTTGGTCATTTTCTTGGATAGAGAGCCCATTAGAGGAAGTAACCTTGCTACATGTGTTTCCCTCTTCGGTTGCTCCGGCAACCAGGCTTCTTGCTTGACAGAGAGCCTTGGCTCTGAACACTTGCCAAAAAACCCTAGCTTGGCGTAAAGGTTAGCCTTTCCATGAAGGCATTTCCAGGATCTGAGCTCTAGACATGGGCAGCGATGTGAGCCATTACTGTGTTTTAGTCATGGGAAGCACAGAGACAGTACAAGTAACTATGGAGACATTTTGACAAAAGGAAAGGGTGCGGGAGCACAGTGACATTTGCCAGCTGGTTGAACATAAACCTGTCAAAACATTTGTCTGCAAAACAGCAAACATGTTCTGGCTAAATTCAAAGGAGCTAAGATGTCTTTCCATGTGTGAAAGTATAATAATAAAATAATATTAAAACTCATTTTGGGTTCATGTCTATGGGCCTCATTACATGATAGGCGGTAAGGGTTTACCGGTACCGGTAAGGGCACCGGTACCGGTAAACCCTTACCGCCTTACTACGATGTCCCTTTGCGGGACCCGACCTTAACGGCTGGTTTTAGCAGCCGTTAAGGAACGGGCCCGCAAAGGGACCTTGCTAATTACGGTATCGCAATTTGCGGTACCGTAATTAGCTCCTTCCCCATTCCCATTGAGCCCTATGGGGGCAAGAATGGGAATGGGGAAGTGCCTTGGTGAATGGGGAATTACCGCCCCCGCACACCATGGAGTAGGGCGGTAATTCTGCCATCCACCAAGGTTGACATGGTAAAATACCGGAGGCAACCATGGAGCTAATAGCGCCATGGTTACCGCCTACCGTGTAATGAGGCCTTATGAGTTGAGAAGACTGGGCACTTTAGAAGAGGCAAGCTACAGCAGTTGGACCCTAGTTCTTTGGGAAACCTGAAGCATTTACTTACACACAGTGAGTCCAAGATTTCCTCTGGGCAGGTAGTGGAGCAACCTTAGGTAATAAATGTATCCTTGCTAAGAGGTTGGTGAGTTTTTGGGAAGAGATTACAACTTATTGTATCTAATTATTCTCTTTTTCTTTCTCGACCTCACAAACCTCCTACAGAGTAGAAGTACGGAGTCTGAGACCTTTTCTTATTTTATAGACATCCCCTTTCCCTCAGGGGTGTTCCTGGTTCAGCTGTAAACATACTTGAGTGTCACATGCCCTTGTGGGGTCTGTGGGCTTCAGCAGCTTCTGCAGACCATTCAAGATCATATTCGAGACACAGGTTGCGATATCGGGGGAAGTAGATGTGGGACTATTTGGCATTTTGAAGATGATCTGGATGTTGTCTGTATATTTACAGCATGATAGACCGTGGGAGAATATGAGTGTGGGTAGCAGGCTCAGGTAGAGGTTAATGAGGAGTGGGGAGAAAGAGGCACCTTGCAGTACTATGTGGTGTGAGGGGAGCCAAGGAGAACCGAAGCATGTGTACAATTTGAGATCTGTGGGAGAGGAAGGAGGATATCCAATTCAGAGCTGTATCCCTGAGGCTGAGGGTATGTAGTCTCTTGTTGAGGATGGAGTGGTCAATGGTGTTGAACGCTGATGAGAGGTTGAGTAGGATTAGGGCAGCACAGCCTTCTGAGTCTGAGTGGTGATGCTGTATCTGCCTAGATGCACATGCCCCACATCCTGTAGCTGGTGTGGAGCACCACTTGATGTAATTGTCAACTTCAAAAAGGGGCATCAAAGGGGCGTGTCCATAAGACTGTCCCCAACATGACGTGCACTTCAGCCATGATCACTCACACGTCCAGGTTCTTTCTCCACCAATGTTTTCATCGCACTTTTCAGAGTTCCTAGTTGCTCAGAGTACGTTGCTCGTGATCGAGCATTTAAAGTTAGCGAGTAATATACAGCTTAATTATACTATACTTCTTCGCTGATTCTGCTCAACGGTATCTGCCAGCTTTTGACAACAGCTTTGTAGCTTTTGAGGTCTCCAGATTATCGGCACACAACAGCTGTTAGGCAGAAACCTGTGCAGTTCCCTCTGGGACCACTGCAAAAGATTTAAGACTACAGGTGTTGGCAGTAAACCCACTTGGTAGCAGTCTGCACCGCACAGATTCACTGTGGTAGCTGTGGCTGAGCAGCCAGACTTCCCTCAAGAAGAGTTAGGCAGTATACAGAGGATACATAATAGGTACAGAGGCACAGTAGCACAAGCAAACACTGACCAGAGCTAGGTGTAAAAGTATAAACTTATTTATTAAAGGTACACTCATAAGTTACACTAGCACATTAGAAAAGGTAAGAAAGTCAAACACAGTTACTATTACTCATATGTACATCCCTAATCGTTTGTTGGACAATTCTAAGTTAACACCACTTATTTCCAACCAGAGGTGAGCGCTTAACGTTAGATGGTACTCCAACAAGTATTACCAAAAGGGAGGGAAAAGGCAGAAATAAAGAGAGCAGTAAGGTAAAACACTTTTCACATAAGGTTAGCAAAGACAGTCAATGGTGGAACAAGGGGAATTAGTTTGGGGCCCGCTTTAGAGGGAGCCAGGCGAAAATGTGCCCAAGATCACACAATGTCACAAGTCTTTGCAGGTGGGTAAAAAAGGTTTTACTACGGTTCTGAAAAGTTTAGTTAGGGTGTCCCAGACCTACCCAGGTTCGAGAGCCGAGGGCTAAATCTACCCCGTACAATCGGTGGCAAGGGAGGCCGGGCGGAACACAGTACCTTTAAAAGTGGAAAGATTCCTCCAGCGGTGGTAGTCGTTCCTGGTAGTGGGTGCAAGTCGCGGCGTCGTCCCGAGGAAGAGGTGATCTCGACGTGGAGGAAAGCTGCAGGTCGTTGCACTACCAGGGATGAGGCCAGCTGTGGAGTTCTCCGGTCACAAAGGATTTTTACCCCTTTTTCGCGGTTGAGGTAAAAAGTGGTATCCCGGTTGCCGGGGTGCTTGGCACAGGCAAGGCGGCCACGAGATGCTTCGGGACGGCGAAAAGAAGGCAGCACTGGTTGTCCCCACCAGTTAAGGGAAGAAGACTCTCCGGCGGGAGATCTCCTCTGTCGTCGGGAAAAGTGGTGAGACGATTCTGCAGGGCTTCACCGGTGGTGTCGTCTTGGCAGGTCGGCTCGGCTTCTCCCTCTTCAGCTTCTTAGGTCCTGTGGCGACTTCTGAAGAACCAGTCCCAAAAACCCTGCTTTTATGCAGCAAACCCCCATTCATACAGCCTAGCTGTCACTCAAACATGCTAAGTGGTGAGCGGGGTGGCTCACCACTTGGGCCAATCACACTAGAGTGCGACATGAGTTGGCAAGGCAACTCAGACCAGGGTGTCTAAACCCCCTCCCACACCCCCTGTGGTACCCAGACAGAATGGCACCACTTTGGAGGGCTTCTGTGCAGAAGCCCGCCAAAAGTGGAACAAAGGCTTGACTCGGGTTCAGGGTTACTGAAGTGAACCTAGATGCCATTTTGGCGGCGAGTTCCGGCATAAATCCCAACCGGTGAATTTATATTAATTAAATAAACCGGCGGTATCTTTAACATTGCACCAAAAAGTGGTGCATCAAAAACAATGGGAAATCCCATTGGGAAATATACCGGTGGAATATTTCCGTGGTATCCACTGCCACCAGCCAGAACTCGGCGAGGGGGGATGGGACAGTACCCCCTCGACAACAGACCCAGGGGCAATCTAATTGTCCCTACCAGTACTTCCACAGTAAAATGGTTTGTACTGGTTAAGTTCCTAAGTTAAGACTAGTAAAGTCAATGGTAACTTTACAGACCCAGGGAGACAGCAGTCAGTCCCAGGGTGTGGAGTCTATGTTTGGGGGTCTCTAGGACACCCCTGTGCTACTGCACTGAGGGTGCTGTGTAACACACATTCAAAAACCAATGATGGCCTATGGGGAAGATTACCCCCTAGCCCATAAGCACATAGCAAGTCACAGAAAACACTCTCAAGTCATGTCCAAGAGTGAGGGTAAAAGAGTCTCACTCTTGGCAGGAGAAAAAAATAAACCCCACAAAATCCAGCAAAGCTGCTGGGGGACTCACTAGGTTAGAAAATTCAGCCTAAACAGAGAATTCTTCCTAACAACAGCCTACAACTCTTCAGGCTTCTGCTTACACAGTCGGTAGAGTGGGGTAAAAAACACTGTACACATTAAAGGATAATTACTCCTTACATTGTGCCCATAATTTATATCATCTCACTGTTCACCAGCATTCACCAAGTAGAAAACTCCTTTTCAATTTTGCCTCACATGTAACCGTGTGTTTCCCTGGAAGGATACACAACTTGAGTAACCACTGTCTTTTAAGATCCCCAGGAGGCCAAATGTCACGCTTGTAAACTCTTCAAACCGAAGATACTGAAGGATTGACAATCAAAATGCTGGGCGACCTACGTGATGCAAACTGAGGCATCAACGGAATACCCTCCTGGTGCAGAGGAATCAGAGGCCAAGCAGAACAGTCTCAATTTCATTAGTGGCACCATTGAGACCTCCTATAGTAAGCTTCAGATTCCCTAGTTGCAGTTCCCAGCTCCGAATGACAGGTATTCTACTCTGTCACAGAGACTTCCTCTGGCAACAAGGCGAAACATATAAAACACTTGCATGAATTCAGCTCAGCAACCAGTGCACAGACGCGAAACAAACAGAAGCAGGCTGCTTTACAAAGACACACATAAACCACTTCTGCCGTTTTGGCACAGTCATTGAAAGGCACAAGGGCTTTGGTGGAATACGTATCCTCAGCGCACAGATTGCCAGCTGCAAAAACCTCTGTGCCAAGTGGTGTGCTACAAAACCAAGTACATATACATGACGTTTTATCAACTTCAGTCATCGGTAAGGCTGAGTCAGCCTTGCTGGAATTTGATTTTGTAATCTTGTATATGAACACAGATCTCCGCAATGAGTGCTTTACTCACTGAGCCATCTTATGAATCATCGCACTACTCACATTTATCAGTATGCATTTCAACTTTGGCTCTTGCACATGATAAATATGAACCCCACAGAAAGGTGCAAAATCTACTTGAGTTGTGCCATAGTGAATGCACAAACTATCTATACCACAGTGAATACAGAAAGCATTACCAAATGTACTTGTCAATGACAGAATGGCAATAGGTTTAGCCTCAGCAGCATGCAATCAAATATCCTGATGTTTGCTCTTTATGTTTGGTGAATAATGGAACCTGACGTCTTTAGATTAGGCAGCCTTGTGGGGCCCCCATCCAAGTTGGGGCCCGGAACAAGTGCTCCTTTTGCCCTCCCATAAAGACATCTTTGAGCTCCCAGTCCTGACCTGAGGTCGCCTGAGACTCCCACTTTGTCGAGAGGAATCAGCAGCCACTGAAGTAAATTTGGATTTAGCACAATAGTCAGTGATCACGGGTTACCTACCGGCATAGAGGGGAAACCTGACATGGCGGACAGGGCAGTTCCAGACCTGAAGGGCCTGCCGGAGCTGGAAGAGTTGTCATCAGCTGGAGGCCCAGGTCCGGTTGACTTTTAACAGGAACAGAGGGACTGTCCCACTCTGGAGAGTCTGTTGAGGCAGACAGAGGAGCAGGCACAGGGCCGAGGTCCTGAACAACTCCTAAAAGGCAAACAGGTGCAGAGCGAATGTCCTGGTCTATTTCAAACCCTGGAATGGGTGCAATGTGAACGCCCTGCCCTGTTCAAAGACATGGAGCCCAAGAATTTGGGTGCAAGGCATAGCCAAAAGTTGGTTGTTTACCCAGGCCCCAGTCATATTCTACCAAACCTGGCTCCTGATATATCTGCGTGTCACTTAAGTGTGGCTGGGTCTTCTGAAATCTTGTCAGATTATTCCTCTAATCACTGAGTGGATTTGGAAATGGAAACGGTAGTCCTGCATATGCACTGACCGGACAGGACAGGCTCACCAGACCCCGTTATTCCACCAAGGAAAATGAACGTCTAACAGGCCCCTGTAAAACTGGAATTGGAGTGGACTCAGTGCAATGTGCCTAGAGACCGTGATCCGCCCATTACCTGCTTTAACAGGTGGCCGATGGGGATAGAGAAACACTGGCGATAGTTTAGAAGAGTCCAAAGCTCGGGTATTGAGACATCGCCCTACAGCTAATCAAAATGGACATGTTGCCTAAGACTGGACCTCAACATGCTAGTGCAGATTGCAACCACTTATTATCTTGCCTTGCGGATGAGGCTGATGCTTAGAAGTATAGCTCTCAACCTTTTTGGCTGGGTGTGTGTGATGAATTGCCATCTGGGGAGGATGTAGAAGCCCTGGCCTTTTTGATTTGTCTTCATAATTAAAGTGATGTGGGTAATTCCATCCATGAAAGGGTAATCTGCTGATATGATTCCCCTTTCAGATGCTCAATACCGGATGCATGTTGTACACCTGTGTGTGGCTGCATCAGGAGCCTGATTGCAGTGCCTACCCTATAGTGGCACAGGACAGGGTCATATGCCCTCCTGACTGCTGAAGTGACAGCCAAAGTCCCTGTAACATGGGGGTGACATTAAAGATATGCACCCCTGTTCCAAAAGATTATGACTATTACTAGCCCTTGCTGGTGACAGGGTGAACTCTAAATATAAGCCCAGCCAAATTTTGGACATGTTGTATGGCATTGCTCATAATCATTGCGGCCACATCCAATTTGATATCTCACATGTGTCCTCTCCAGTGAGCCAGCTCAGCTGAGACAATTGATGAGTATTCTGGGAAGACAGACTGCTACTGCCAAGTAACAGGACAGGGACTTAATTGGCCATGCCTCTTCTTTGTTCTCATTGTGAGGGTAGGTAATACCCTAACCCAGTGACAACTGCTCAAAAGGAAACCGTCCTGTGCCGAGGAATCAAAGAAGCATTCCAATTCTAAAGGAGTGCCTCACACTACGGTCCTGCATACCAAAGGGGCCTTTAATCCTACAGAGAAGAGAAAGGGCAGGTTTAGTGTAGACAATAGAGCTCTGAAAATGTGGACGAATGTTCCACCATCTTGTTTCTCTTTTCCTCTGATTCCCGTTCCTGTCTCTTCCACTTACTCTAGCACACAGCACTTTGGGTGTGATGTCAGAAGGGCACTAAAACTCAGGACATCCTGTCCTCACTCTCCTCCTATCACCTCCCTCCCTCTCTTCCTGGCTCTTCCTCTGGCCCTTCTACAGCCACCCCTCCTCCCTCCTTCTCTGCCTTTCCCCTTTTCTCTGCTGATGAGGTTTACAGACAAGTCCGATCTATGAAAGTCTCATCCAAACAGGTTCACCCCTGTTCCTCCAAAACTATCAAGGACCACATCGACGCCCTGGCTCCTGCCCTGGCTGACTTTTGCAACCACTCCTTCGCTTCTGGAGTCTTCCCATCCCCCCTTAAGCACTCCCTTGTGCACCCTCTTCTTAAGAAACCCTCTTCTGACCCCTCCTGCCCGGCTAACTATCGCCCAATCTCCATCACTCCCTTCCTGGGCAAGCTCCTGGAGAAACTGGCCATCTCCTCGCTTAACCTCCATGCTGAATCTGTTGGCAGTCTTCATGACCATCAATCTGGCTTCAGAGCTGCCAGAAGCACGGAAACTGCTCTCCTGAACATCCGTGAGGACCTACTCTTGAACCTTGTCTCCAACACTCCGTGTGTTCTCATTCTGCTCGATCTCTCTTCTGCCTTGACACTGTCAAGCATGCCATCCTGCTCAACCATCTCCGTGATAACCTGGGTATCACTGGTCAGGCTCTGGCGTGGCTGACCTCTTTCCTCTCCAATCGACCCTCTCAGGTCCAACTGGGGTCCTTCCTCTCTGACATCTTTTTCTCCACCTGTGGTGTCCCCCAGGGATCAAATCTCTCCCCCTGGCTATTCAACCAGTACCTGGCACTCCTTGCCCATCGCATCGCCGCTCTCTGCCCCAACTTTCAGTGCTATGCAGACGATACCCAGCTCATTTTCAGGCTACCCTCGGCCTCCTCCTCTCCTTCCCTCATCTCTGACTGTCTGTCGGCTATCCAGGAATGGTGTGCTGCCAATGACCTCTGCCTTAATGCCAGTAAGACTGAGATTCTACTCATCGGCACACCCAATCCCTCCTTCCCTGCAGCTCTCTGGCCGGCCTCTCTTGGCCCTCTACCTGCACCTACCTGCACGGCAAAAAACCTCGGGGTTATCTTCGACTCTACACTCTCCTTCTCTCCTCATATATCTGACGTCTCTAAGAAGTCACACTACCAGCTGCACCTCCTCAGAGGTATTCTTCCCTTCCTCTCCTTCCCCCAGAAGCTCACTGTCTCACGAGCCCTGGTTCTCTCAAAGCTGGACTACTGTAACAGCCTCTATCTTAATCTGCCTGCCTCCACTCTCCGCCCTCTGCAACTCATCCAGAACAGAACTGCGAGACTTGTCCTTGGCCTTAAGCCCAGGGACCGTATCTCTCCAGGACTGAAGTCTCTACACTGGGTCCCAGTGGCTGTGAGGATAAAGTTCAAAACCCTCTGCATTGTCCACAAGGCCTTCTGGGGCCTGGGGCCTAAATACCTTCAACTCTCTCTTACTAAATATCTTCCTTCCCGAGCCCTTCGCTCATCCGTCTCCAACTCCCTCTGGGTCAGCCGCTTCTCAAAGCAACGAGCTGGGGGTAGATCTCTCTCCGCGGCAGGGGCCTCCCTCTGGAACAGCCTTCCTGCCTCCGTGAAACTTGAGGAGAACCATCTACGGTTCCGGAAGCACCTCAAAACCTTCCTCTTTGCTTCTGCTTTCTCTCTCCCTCTCCCCTGCTAATTCTTCGCTGAATCTGCACCGAATCTGCAACTGGGCCACTCTCGCCGACCTCGGTCCTGGGCCCAGCCACTCTGCACTTGCACTGCCTCGCTGGCAACCCCTCCTCTGCGGGACTGTCTCTGTATCCCTACAGCCCCCGTTCCCAGCACTTGTCTGCACTTACCTTGCACTTGCCACCAGCTGGCCCTATTCATTTTATTATATATACTTACCTTGTACTGCACTTGCCCCTTCCCCTCCCCTTGCGCTTTGTCCCTTCCCCCTTCCCCTGCACGTGCGCAATCTGAATGACACCTGGCCTAGTAGGATCGTTGTCTGTCTTCCCCCGTTTCCCCCTCCCTGCCTCGTCGCGCCTTGAAACACTTGAAACGCTTGTGTATAGGCGCGTTACAAATGCCATATCATATCATATCATATCATGAACAGCGATTGGACCATTAATGCAGGATCTCTTAAGTCCAGTCACCTACATACTTTTACCTTTAAAAGAAGGAGTCTTACATCACTGTTTTGGACTTCAGCCACTGAAGTTTCACTGGAACTTGTTGGAAGAGCAGTCCTTTCCAAAGTTCTCTGGTAGAAAGGCGAGGACAGGTGGCCCAAGGCATAGACAAGCTCTGACCCCTAGGACTCACTTTGTTGAAGGACTCCAGCAGTTGTGTGCCAGCGTTCCCATGTTTGGGAGCCCAAGAAAAGGATCCATATTGTCCCTGAGTTCCTGGAGTGAGACTCACAGCAAACTGAGGAGTGACCTGCTACTGGAGCAAGACATGACTCTCTACCAGCCACAGAAGTGCCCAGAACTTTACAGTGTTGAAGGATCCCTGCAGCTATATGGCAGCCTTGCCATGTTTGGGAGCATGAGAAAATAACTATTGTTGTCCCTAAGCCCCTGCACTGGGACTCATTGCTCCCTGAGAGCCAAGACAGACCGGATTCTACAATTTTTTTCAACTACTTGGAGCTGTGTTTCAAGAACCATTTGACACATTTGACACTCCAGGACCCGCCAGTGCTACCTTTTGCACCCCCCTGATCTTCAAATTGCTTCAACAAAGTCAGGAAGCCTGGTTTGTGCTACCAGACTACCAAATATCAAGAAAGGTATCATTGACTGATATCTACCCCTTTGGTCCATATTTCGGCCAAAGAAGCGTGCTAGGTCACTTGAATCCCTTTTTTGCATCCAAGAACATCTCCTTTTAAAGAACATTGTGGTTACTTGCCTTAGATTCCTGATTCATTACTCAGAGTTCTGCAGCTTGCTATCTTTGCTTATTCTGTGTTCTTTTCTCAAGAGTAGGTTGTATGTAGGGTGTCTTCTAGTAAGTTATTATCGTACATGGTGTATTTAATTAAAGTATATATATTTATAGAACCTTGACTGGGCGTTCCTTTATTTTGCACTATTATACTCGCTGTTTGGGTTACATCTGAAACACATTCACACCCTGCTTGAGAGGATAGCCTTCCCCCGTCCCACATTACCATAAAAGGCAAAGGACGCATATTGCATATTTGTGCCTGTTTTACTTTTATGATTGTGTTGGCTCTTGGTTTGTAGAAGTGTGAGGGCCGAGAAGGCGATTTAGCCTCTGCTTATCATTGTACTCCTGCAGGGCAGAAGTCAATTCATCACAATACCATATACTGAATAATAAATGAACTGGAACTATTTTCTCACGCCTCACACCAAAAACCTCATAGCCTTTCTACTGTAATTACCTTGACTGCCAACACCCAGACTAACTCAGTTTCCATTAAGTTTATTAATACTTATTTTATACACATTCAATGGAAAGGAATCGTGTAATTATTTTTTTTAAAGAAACAAAACAACTGTTTGCCATAACCTTATGGAGGACCCATTACAGAAAAGTTAATAGTGTCAACGCTGATGAGAGGAATCAAGATGACATCACAGGCTCAAGTTAACTCACAGTTTTCCAGGTATGCACTCTATCCGCGAGTCCACTATCACTACAGAAGCGCAAACTCACCAGGATGTCTTATATGGTTGAAAGGACATTTTTGTCACACCAGCAGTCCTCACAAAGTCGGTGTGTAAACAGTTGCATGCCCTGTGCTGCACAGTGCATGAAACAGACACTTTAAAGGAATAGAGTGCTCAAAAATATTATTGTCCTGAGTGTTCAGGCATGTGGTTTTAAGCAAACTGTTATCGATCGTAAAAACATTTCCTATGCAACATACCTTAGTTTTCCTCACTTTTACACATGCAAAATCAGGCAGCGGGTGTGGCCTTCTTGTGCTAATCTTATCTGTTTCTGCATCGCCCTAAATTGAACTGCCCTTAAGGCACTAAATCATATCCCCCACCCCTGAAGCTGACTCACTATTCCTAGCTATATTCTCCACCTATTTTCATGACGTTAGTGTGCAGCGTAGCCAAACACGGCCAGTCATCACCTACTTCTTAACATTAGTTGATGCAGAAGCCGGAATATCAACACACACATCCTCTCACAGCACAGCACGCTCCAAATCGGAATAGAAAACACTATATTTAAAGGAAACAGCAATAGTCCGCAATTTATAATGTGCTTTTATTTTACAATAAACGATCCGAGAACATCCGCCAATTTCCATATTCAACCAAATTTTTTTATTTTGTTGTTTTTGGAACATAAAATCTGTATCATGAGGCACACTGTGTTCGTTTCGGTAGAAGAAGCGCATTGGACGCACCTCGAATTGCAAGGCTTTGGAATCAGCTTCTTGCTAGACCACCCTAAACGATGTCAGGTTGCTCCTTGTTGCTGGTACCGCGAAAGGGTATATCGTTCTGGTGCGATCGTCCCAAATCAGCATAATTGCAAGCCAGCAACTGTCACTGGGTATCTGGAAACAATGACATTCGCAGAAAGGAAGGATGTAGCTGTATAGAAAACATAACAGAAATATATTTCAGTATGATATGATATGATATGGCATTTATAACGTTCCCATACAGAAGTGTTTCAGGGTGCGGCGAGGCAAGGGAGGGGAGACAGTGGGAAACAGACAACGATCCTACTAGGCCAGGTGTCATTCAGATCGCGCAAGTGCATGGGTAGGGGGAAAGGGCAAGTGCCAAGGGAAGGGAGAGGGGAAAAGTGCAATGCAAGGGATAGAAGAATAAATAGCTAAATAAAAGCGGCCAGATAGTGCAAGTGCAGGGTAAGAGCAGAATAAGTGCTGGTGGGGGACTGTAGCCATTCTTTATTCTAATTTATCTATTTACCCTTTAATTCTGCACCGGGTGAAACCTAATAATGAACACAAACCGGAAACAATGAAAACACAGAGAAAACATTGTGGAAAGTTGGGTTCTAGGATGTGCTTGAGAGGTTAGTGCTGTGGAGTATGTTTAGCTTGCAATGGGATGCGGAAGCTGACGGAAGAATTCGAACAACACATAGATGGCATTATAACGGAATATTAGCAACAAACATGGAGTTGGTGGAACCTGGGGTAACCCAGATGTGGACACCAAGCATTTCGGTGATGGACTGCCCATGTGCCCGGGGTAAAGACAAATACATAGAGATTGTGTTTTCGTATCCTCACAATATGCCCCAACCAACAACCCATTACAATGTAAGCCAGCAATACATTATATTTGGTATTTTCATTCTCTTGGCGTAACGCAGAGTGTCCGCTCAGATCAACGGTTTTCATAAAATGAAATTACATGTTCCTGGTAGGGGTGTATTGTTGCCATTATATGACAAAATTTAAATTGATAGTAATGCTAGTACTAGAATCTGTTTGCACAGGCTACAAGCAATGAAGATAGCTGAAAAGAGCCGAATGAGTCACAGGATATACAAAAAAAGACATGAAACGATTGAAAAAGCAACTCTGATGTTGTCTGATGAGAAGCGGTCTGTTTATACTTATTGAGGAACGAGGCATCCTGCCATTTCCATGGACACGCCATTAGCAGGCGCACAGAGAACGTTGACACGAGACGTGCATTCTCATTGTGAAATGGGCAGTACGGTGTCTATTGATGTCAGCTTCAGGGGCGGGGGATATGATTTAGTGCCGTGAGGGCAGTTCAACTTAGGGCGATGTAGCAACGGATAAGATTAGCATACGATGGCCGCACCCCGCTGCCTGATTTTGCATGTGCTAACGTGAGGAAAACGAAGGTACAGTGCATAGGAAATGTTTTTACGATCTTTCACAGTTTGCTTAAAACCACATGCCCTAATGCTCGGGACAATAATATTTTTGCGCGCACTATTCCTTTAAACTAAACGGTAAAATAACGCAAATGGTTCAGTGGGTTAGGTGTTATATATACTCTACACTGAACACATTCACTAGCATGGATCTCATGTTTATATCCTGTTTGGAAATAGGAGTTGTGTGTTCCATTAAAACTGTCTGGGTACATAAACATTAAGTTATTAAAAAATATGCAACTGACCACATTGAAATACTTATTTACATAGCTTTAAGGAAGACCAACAAAAAGGATATAACAGTGCCAATGCTGGCATGGGGCAGTTAAAATGAAGCACTTGGCGAAAGGTGATGTGGGTTTCTCATCCACGTGTCCTACCCCAAACAAACACTTTGACACTGTTGAATGGTAAGGAGAGACCTCGTTGGAAAATGCTTGAAAACATCCTGCAAGGCTGCTTTGGCCATATATCAGCGATTTCTGTCTCACGTGTCTTTCTCCCTGTCCAGCCTGAATCGGCTCAGCTCTTCTCCTGCTCAATAATTTGAGGCCTGCTGTAATTTTCCTAAACATTAAAATGTGCTTCTACATTGTCCATGCTATGCTACATTCTCTATGAGTTAGCTGCACGTGGTTTCATAAAGTTCCATATATGTCCATGCGACTATTGGCTTTAAGCATCAGCAAGCTCAATCAGGATCTCTTGTGCCTCGTGGTTTCTGCCTTACTGCGTTTGGCTAATGGCAAAATAATAAAAGCAATGACAGTATGACAGTATCTGTCCTCTGACTATATGACTGTACTCCCGTGTTCTTCATGTATTTGAGTGTGTGATTGTGCCGTGCAGTGCAGATTGCACATGTACTTCATGTCTAATGCTGCCATGTTGTGGTGTCTATAATGACGTCAGCAACATGGCTTCTTGGTGCTTGGTCCAGGCTGTCCATAGAGGTGTCCCTGACAATCGCATTCGGCTCTTCACTCACGCATGGATAGATTTGTACTGCACCTAGTCTGTATGGCTGACTGACAGGGTATCTCTCAGCGTATTAGTCGATCATTGGTGTATTTGGAATCCATCCGAAATAGAATGGGTGGTTGCAGTATTTTCTGGCTTTCCGTCTTGTCATGAACTTGGTGGGGGTGGCCCTTGGATCCCGACTCCCTCTTCACTATGGATTCTATCTAGCATCACACTGGGGATCGGTGCATTTACAGTCACTTTAAGGATATCGGCAATAGGAAAAATGAAATAGATTGTGGTCACACAATGAGGAAATTATCCTTGCATCATGGCAAAGGGTGCATCACATTTTGGCAGATATTACAACTGTTGATAATAATGTAAGCATTGTAAATTTGTCTGATCATTAACCACCTCATTGAAATTACAAAAACATGTATTTTGATTGTCCAAGATGGAGGTCAACTCTGGCAACAGCATCATCTGAAACTCATGGAATATAGAACCTCATTATTATCATGATTTCATCTTCCATGGCATATTCAGATCTCTCTTCACCAGTGCAAAATCTATCAGCTTTATCAGAAACGGTGACCTCCTATTCAGAAGACACATCACCGAGACGATCCAAGGAGCACTTACTATCAAAGAACTAGGACATGAAAACCACATCACCCTCATCCTTATACTCATGAAGCTGTACTGGCTAGACCTTCCAGCTTGCATCAAGTTCAAGACAGTCTGCATCACCATGAAATCTGTCACAACCAAAACATCACCCCACCTTGCCAAGAAGCTCCCCATCTATGGAGGCCAACACACCACCATAATCCATGACATTTCCAAAAATAGCATACAATAATTGGGCTTTTCCTGCAATGACAACATTCACAAGGGTTGCCTAATAACCAAATGAACAGGGTTAGCCCTGACAAACATTTTGTTAACACAAAAGAAGGGCTAACACGTCTGTGCAACAGTGCATTGCAATAGGCTTCACTCTCAAGGATAGCATGATTGTCTAGCTAAAACTGCCTGTTAGGATGCTAATAATAGGCTTGGCTGGTGTGCTGCTTATCTAAAAGTGGACAGAATAAGAAAAGAAAAAATATTGTAGGTTGCTTCCTAAGCTCTTCAAAGGGTACTCTTGTCAGTAATCTTATCCTCTTCTTCTCATCATTCACTCTCTATCATTCATACTTAGAAAATGAGAGAGAGGGCAATTGTGACATTGTTCAGTTGTCTATTTTTGGTGTAATATAATTTTAAGGACCTATAGATGATATATGAACATCTCCCTTGAATCTCTGAAAAAAACTAAAAGAATAAGGTATTTACTGTAACACCCATCCTGACAAACAGAAGTACCTGGAAAACAGGCCCTGCAGGAACAATTTACGCATCACTGGGGTGGCAAAGTCTAATCATCAAGGCATGGAGCTGTTTGTCGAGCAGCTTCTGAAGGATGTGCTGGATCCATATCAATGTTCTACTTCCTTCCAGGTGGAGAGAGCACATAGGATACATGGGAGATGCTCAATCCCTGGGGCCCCACCTAGGCCGATTATAGCACGCATCCACTTCCAGAGACTGAGATATCATTCTGAAGCTGGCACAGTAGAGGGGTCAGCTGCACTACGGAGGTGACATCATCCTTATATTTCTGGACTTTTTAGTGATGGTTAAAGCATTGAGGAGGTCCTTCATGGTGATTGAGAAGGCTATGAGAATGAGAGCTATTAAGTATTCTATGCTCTTTCTGGCTACACTGTGTGTTGAACACAATGGGAAAACAATCTTCTTTGCTAACCCTGATGAAGCCAGAGAATTTGTGTACACACTCCAGCTTGTCTCGCTCCATGGCGACAGTTTGCCACAAGCTGGGGTGTCATGATTCAACCCTGGGATTGGGGTCATCCTGTACTATGTCCCTTGGACATTAGCACAATTTCTGTATTTTTTATGAGAACTTAGAAGGTCATTGGTGATGGTGCATCAAGCGAATTTGGTGGGCCTGAGGACCACTTCTAGTGAAGTACATCTGTTTTTTGTGGGGAATCTTTAATGGCGGTTGTATGTTGCAAGTAGGGATGGAGGTGGGACCCAGGGCATGGTTGTTAAGTAACTGTTTTTTAGTTGCTTTGTGTTTTGTTTGCATTGACAGCAAATAATATTTGCCAGAATGGAGTGGGCTGGCAGTGACAGAGGGCGAGAGCTTGGAGGTGGTCCTCCCCAGGTGGGTGGCTGGTTCAGATGCTAGAGGACCTGTTTGTTCAATGTTCCGATGGCTCAGTCCCAGGGTGAGGTTCGGGTGGCTCTTCTGGAATGTTAGCGGGTTGAACTGCTACTCTAAGGCCCGGAAATGTTGCTCTATCTGAAAAGACGCCATGTCAATATTGCCTTTCTACCGGAAATGCACTTGCACCCCTCTGCTGACGGCAGTTTGCCAAGATCTGGGGCTGGCATTGGTCCTTCTCCTTCTCCACATATGCTGTAGGTATATGTATTCTTCTACATCGCTGCTTGCGGTCTAGGCTGATTTCATCAGTTAGAAACCCTGATGGTAGGTTGTTGGTTGTGTCAAGGACTATTTGTGGGTACTTTGCATTTGTAGCTCATTTCCGAAGAGCATTTCTCAAGAACCGTTGTGGCAGAGTGTGGCTAGAGGACTGGCCTGTGACCATTTAAATTGCATACAATAGCGTGTTTTGGTTAAAATTCTTCTAAGTGGACAAGCCCCGCTTTGAACTCCGACAATTCTACTTACACGGGAAGCACACACATTTGCATGCGCACATTTCCGGAGAGCATTTCTCAAGAGCAGTTGTGGCAGTTGGGGTGGTTTAAGTGGTGCGGGTGAGCCAGTGCACCCCTTATAATTTTACTTTTACTGCTCATATATGATGTATACATAGTTTGTGCTGCGTGGAACGTGGTAACGTTTTGAATTTCTGTAATAGCCTTTTTTGAATAAGCATGCATGGGATTTATACACTTGTGTCTGACCTTGTTAAAGGAACTGTCTGATTTGTTTGATACTCCAAAGGTTACACCGAAACTCACACGCCATGAAATCAACTTAACACAGAGTTAGAACTCCTTTATCTCACCGAAAGCGCCTCTAGATGGTGGACTCACACGAGAGGCTGATTCGATCATTGACGTGAATTGCAGCAGAACCAGGCACGCCTCCTGACTCTATAGTTGAGGCAGGCTTTGTTTTAGTATCAGTCTTAGGGGGACCAGGTGTTTCTTCCAATGAACCCTTGGAAGAAGTTGTTAAGAGGGTGCAAGTTCATAGAGATCACACCCATTTATTGCCCAATGCACATGTCACTCTTATTGAATCACTGAAGGGGACACCTTCTTTTAGGATCCCTACAGACAGCTGTGCGACTCCCCATTTATCTGGCAGGCTAAAGAGGAACTCCACACGATGGGTTTCCTGATCACTAAACAGCTGTTAAGGGAATTTGAGAAACATTTGCACTGGCAGCAACAGAATGAGATGCCTGTAAAGCCTTATGGAAGATGTCAGAATATGAAATGTACTTGCTTCCAAAATATTGTTAATGGCTGCACTCCATCTAACACTTGTAATTAACAACTAGTCTCTGGAAAAATAGTGTCTTGTTCATTTGCCTCATGGAACACACTGGGTTATAAGCATTTGACATACTCCAAGCAAAATCTGCTTGATGATCATGCTATACTGGCATTGCAGGAAGTTTGGTTACTTACACCACCTGTTTGGGAGAGTCATTCCGTTTCTCTTATTCCTGCAAAACTACCTGTGAGAGGGAGACCGATGTCTGGATTGATGGTTGCAGTCAGGGTGGCTGCCAATCTCCAAATTTTTCCTTTGTTTTCACCTAATATGTTCACTCAACTAGTTAAAATCAAAACCCTGAAAGGGAATATAGCTGTGGTGAACATATATTGGAACCATTTAGGCATTTCAGATGAACGATTTGAATTGTATACGTTTGGATCAGACTATCCGGTACACGATTTTGGCAGGTGATCTAATCATCAAATGCGTAACAGAACCAACATCTCAGTTGTCACTAGTAGCACAACGATGGGTCTCTTTGATGCAGGAATGGCAGTTGCTGATGGTGAATGGGGCAGTTCAGTTGATATCCCACCTAGGAACATCTCGCACAGGGGTTAACAAACAGCCTTAATAGATTATGTTTATGTGAGCAGGAATCTGTTTGCAGTAATTGAAACCTTCAAA
Organism: Ambystoma mexicanum; assembly: GCF_040938575.1. Classification (NCBI taxonomy): domain Eukaryota; kingdom Metazoa; phylum Chordata; class Amphibia; order Caudata; family Ambystomatidae; genus Ambystoma; species Ambystoma mexicanum. Next base: position 425,161,178 of record NC_090927.1, on the reverse strand, counting down.
GTAGAAACCCAAATGAGCAGTGACCATGATTTATTAGTAGTAGCTTGGTTAAGTGGAGGGCCCAATATGGAAATACCATCGTCCTGCATTACAAATATATGTGCATCTAATGCGAGAAATAATTTTTCGATGGACACCAGTGCTTTTGGGGAACCTTGAAAGTCAACTAGCTAACGTTGTAAATACTTCAAATCATTAGCTCATGTCATCTAGTGGCCTATATGTCACACTGCTACAGAAAATAAACAGAATTATGTGGCATATGGTAACAGAAACATCATGCACCTACACAAATATGACCCTGAGGTGGTATCAGTGAGGGCCCAATATTGAGCAAACAGACGGCTTGAGCTGAGAAAGAACTCAACACTGGCTAATCCAAATCTAAAACTCCTGAAAAATAGATATAAGAACCGGATAAGGGTGAGACGAGCGAGGTTGTATCAACAAGACTTGGAGATAATGTTGCAGATATTAGCAACTAAAAACTCTGCGCTTATATGGGCCTTCTTAAATCAGGTTGAAAGTAGGAACCAGCTCAGTGCACAAATAAACCCCATTCCAGAGGAAGTCTGAGTTAAATTCTATCGATCAAAATATGCTGAAACGAACCTATCTTATGAGAGTGCTGTCGTTAGACATAATGGGCAGAATGACATTACATTTGACACTGAAGATCTTTTGTTTCACATAAGAAAACTAAGCATGTCTCGGGCCCCGGGCCCGGACGGATTGTCCAATCATATGATGAAAGCTCATCCGGAAGCATGGGCATCCACCTTGACCATAATATTTAGACAAGTCCTACAGAGTGGCAGAGTCCCGGATTCCTGGCAAAAATCAATAGTGGTCCCTTTATATGAGAAGGGAGACCAGCAGGAGCGAAATAACTATATACTAGTGACCCTACTGGATGTTGAAGGGGAATTATTTGTTCACTTGCTTCTTAAACAATTTATAGCATAGGTGAACACATCAAATACACTTGACCCCTTCCAGACAGGCTTTGTTGAGGGACTGGGGACAACTGTAAATTTAACAATGTTGCATGCAATCAAGCAACAAGAGATGGAGAATCGTCAGGCCATATATATGGCCTTTATAGATTTTAAAGCTGCCTTCGATTCTGTCTCGAGAGAACTCTTGAGAGAAAAATTGGAGAAGGCCTCATGCCCATCACCATTGCGATATTGGATCGACCAATTGCACACCAATTCTTCGATTCAAATATGTATGGCAATGAATGGAAACTTATCAGCCCCTATACCAACTCACAGGGGATTGAAACAGGGCTGTATTCTGGCCTCAGCCATTTTCAACTTTTTTATATCAGATATGAGATTCTCATTTATGCAGGTGAGGGGACACAGCATCTGCTTGTTTGTTTGTTTGTTTGTTTATTGAATTTATAAAGCGCACCAGACCCGGGGGTAACATGGCACAGCAAGGTTATGCAAGGCTTACAAGGTTACATAGTGTACAAAATACAATATACAGGTAGCAAATTTCACAATAGATATAACAATATACAATATACAAATAGTCAAATTTCACAAAAAGACAGAGTTATTTACATCATAGTGTACAAACGTCTGCAGAAATTTACAATCTTAAGAGTCAGACAATACTGGAGTGCAATAGTGTCAGAGGAAGCTAGTTCTCGATCAGATTGAGGTGGGTAATGAGGTTCTTTCTGAAGTGAGGGTAGGGTAGTTCAGCTCTCAGCTCATGTGGCAGGGAGTTCCAGAGTTTAGCGGCCTTCACAGGGAAACTGTTGCCGCCAATCTTGGAAGATTTGAATCTAGATACTAGCAGGCAGTTAGTATTGACGGTTCTGGTAGGTCTGCTGGAAGTTCTTCTAGATCATTTGTCAATTAGGTAGCTAGGTGCAGCATTGCGCAATGTTTTGTGTGTCAGCGAGGCGATTTTTAGTTGTATTTTGTTATGAGTGGATAACCATTTGTATTGGTGTCTGATTGCGGTCATGTGCAATCTTTTGTTGAGGCCCAGTGCAGCTCTGAGGGCGTTGTTTTGTAGTGTTTGGAGTTTTTGGATACTAGCTTTATTGGCACTGCTGTAAGGAGCATTGCAGTAATCTAATCTTCAGAAGATTAATGCCCTGGCCAGTATGATGCAGCTGTCGTTGGAGAGGAAGGGCCTGCCTGCTCTAATAAGCTTGCACGTGTAAACTGTAGTGGATGCCAGAGATTTCATTTGTCTATTGAAGGACATCGTGGCATCCAGGTAGAAACCGAGGGTTTTTACCTCCTTTGAGATTATGGTATTGTTACCATCAATGATGAAAGAAGCGTGTTCATGACCTAGTTTAGAGATATTGGAGGGGGTACCAACGATTATCAACTCTGTCTTGTCATCGTTCAGGCATAAACCGTGAGTGGCCATCCATGCCTGAATGATGAGGTAGATTCTATTCACCAATGCCAAGTCCCTGCCATGATCCCCAGAAAGTGGGAGGAGAATCTGAGTGTCATCTGCGTAATTAGTGTAGGTGACACCCAGAAGATCCAAATCATCAAACAATGGTTTGGTGAATATGTTGTACAGAGTTGGAGACACGCAGGAGCCCTGGGGGGCCCCACACATGATTGGGGTAGGATCAGCAGCTGCTGAAGGTGAGACTACTCTGATGGTTCTGTCGCTCAGGAATGATTCTATCCACTTGACAGCACCCATGGAGAAATGCGCTGCTGTATCAAGATGCCTACAGAGGACCTTATGGTCCACCAGATTGAATGCAGCTGAGAGATCAAGTAGCAGCAGTAGTGCTGTCTTCCCTTTATCTCTCAGCTCATCGTTTTTAGTCTTCAGATCTATCAGTGTGGTTTCCTTTCCATGTAGTGGTCGGAATCCTGATTGTCTGACCCCCAGGAGTTTGTGCAGTTTGAGGTATTTTTGGATCTGCAGGTATGCCACTTTATCCATAATTTTGAGTAAAAATGGTACTGTTGTAATGGGGCGGTAGTTGGTGGCGATAAGTGGGTCTAAAGTTGCTTCATCAGAAGAGGGAGAAGCCAGGATTGTTTGAGATTGACTGGGATGGTGCCAGAGGCAAAAGAGGTGTTGATCAGTTTGGAGATGAAAGGGGAGAGGTCTCTCGCTGCCTTTTTTATGATGTGTGCTGGGCAGACATCTCCTTTGCAATTGGACGGTTTGAGTGAAAGGATGGTTTTTTCCACTTCACGGATGTAGGTTTTGGTGAAACAGAATGTATTATTTGGAGCAGAAATGTTTTTATTCGGTGGGGGACAGTTAGTTGGTTGAGGTAAGTTCAGGGAATCTTTCTTATTTTTTATTTTGGTTTGTAAAGTATTTATTTTATTAGTTAGGGCTTGTTGTATCTCTGAACACCAAGTCTTGTTTTTGATGCAGATATCGGGTGTGGAGATAGGGGACTCTAGTTATATAGGAATTTCGTTTTGCCTGGCAAATTTCTTTTTTGTAGTGTGATGCAGTGGACGCTAGCTTCTTTTTGTTCTTATTGGAAGAGCAGAGCCGCCAGTCGGTTTCACATTTTCTTTTTAATAGTTGCAAGTCCTTTAATTGTGGAGTGAACCACTTATTAAGGTGTGCTTTTGCTTTACTAGGTCTCAGTTTGAGAGGGGCGACTTTGTCCAGAGTAGAGAGCATGATCTTATTATATTCCTGCACCACGGTACTTGGGTCGAGGTTGTCTGGCAGCGAGTTTAGGGTAGGAAGAATATTAGGAATCACACTGTCCACTGTAATATTCTTTTTCAATCTGGTTAGACATGGTGATGCTACTTGAGGAGCTAAGATTATAGGTCTGGTGGTGGAAAGCATCAAGGACACGAGGGAGTGGTCAGTCCAGGATAGGGTAGAAATAGAGGTAATAGTAGCTGTACAGTTGTAGTCGGCTATCCAGTCCAAGGTTCTGCCCTTGATATGGGTGGGAGCGTTCACTTTTTGTGTTAATCCTAATGTATTGAGGGACTTTACTATTTGTAGGGCCTGTTAAAGTTGCCAAGCAGCAGTACTTGGGAGGTGGGTTTGGGATTACTGGAAAGTGTATTATGCAGGTCCTCCTCAAATGTGCCAATGGGCCCAGGAGGTCTGTATATTACATGCATGGTAAGTGATTGGGAGTTCTTTAACGGTAGTTTGATAGAGAGGGATTCGCATGATTGCAGGTCTTGGGGAACAACTATTCTCATAGATAGACTCTCTCTGGATATGATAGCTATTCCACCGCCTCGGGATCCATCTCTATCTTGTCTAGAAATAGTATATCCTTCTGGGACGGCTAGCGAGAGTGCCAGTCCTGCGGCATTGTGTAGCCAGGATTCAGTTATGGCTAGGAAGTCTAGGCTGTCTTCTGTGATTAGGTCAGCTATGTCGATGGCATGAGCCACCAGAGACCTTGCATTAAGGAGAGCTCCTTTAAGGGATTTATTGTTTACTTTGATTCCGGTTAGGCAAGAGGTAGGGCTGTTAGGAACAGAAGCCTTGGAGAGGTGTGTAGTCGTCTGAGTGTCAGATGCACAGGAGATGGATGGGGTGGTGGGCCATTTGACCGTGGTGGGTGTCGTAATGCGGTAGCAATTGGTTTTCTTATTAGAAGGTAGTAAAGATCTGGTCAGAGGCTCATATATTTTAGGAAGTCTGGCGCGTAATTTAAGATTTCTGTTGAGCGTAGTGCAAGGGACCATAGTGTAGTCTCCTGAGGACTGGTGGTTGGAAAGGGCGAGGCTGCTGGGCTTGGGCGCCATGATAGGAAAGTTGAGTGGGAAGGATCTATTCCCATCTAGGGGGTTCCGTTAGGGTGGACTACCAAGCTGATGATCAGTTGTAGGGTGATTAGTAACATCAGGATATGCAAGATGCTATGGGCTGGCATATTTAGTAGTGAGACGTAGGTTGCAATAGATAAATTCGATTTGTGGCTAAGTGGGCCTAAAGGCACAGTGTACAGGGTGAGCAGGATGCTCTAATACATAGGCATTCACAATAGGCAGATTCGACTTGTGGTTGAGAGGGCCTAAAAGCACAGTGTACAAGGTGAGCAGGATGCTCTAAAACATGGGCGTTCACAATAGGCAAAAACGATTTAACAGGGTATGCCTGGGGCACGATAATTATGAGTGAGCAAAGTCCCGTGGGGCATCACAAATTACACTGCGTGGAGACAAGTTTTGCTTTAGGATATATCGCATATCACTTAGACTCAGGCAATTGTGGCAATGAGTATTTATAACCGACTACTGTGAGGACAATGCGAAAGAAGGTGTGGCTATCGAGCATTCAGTCTGGAATAGGGACAATCTTTACAGGCCCTTACACTAACTATGCAAAATGGACTGTGCAGCCATAATAGGCCGGTATGATCGAGCCAATACTTCCCAGAGTAATAGCTTACAGCTTACTTAGAACAATGGTAATACAGATGCAGTAATAGTGCGTGCCGATACAATATGTTGGAACAAGATCCATACCCCAGGTATATTAAGTTATTAAGTTCAAAGTAGGACGCTTCCTTCCGCTCCATGACGCAAACAGGTGGCAAACAGGTGCCTTTGTATGGGCCTTCGTGTGAGGCCGCTGGCGTTTCTGCCTGCCGGTGAATGTGGCCTGTACAAAATGCTGCTAGTATCCTAGCAACGAGGCACCAGCCTCGCTCTGGCGCCACGCCCGACATCACAGGGTCAGGCAGAGCAAGTCAGGCGGGGCGATTCCGTCGTTGCCTGCTCTGTAATAAATACAGAATAAGGTGTCTTTGTGCAGGCAGGGGTGGTTGTGGGCAAAAGGAGCCTTACCAAGGCGGATGGCTCTCAGGAAGGATGGGGTGCAGCTGGGTGCTGTGCATCCGCATGGCTCGTTTCGTGCTCTGGCTGCTGATAAGCGGAGGAGGAAGGGGCTCCTGCCGATGACCTTCTGCTATTGGCTTAAACTCCCAGGGGATTGCAGGTGCTGCTGACTCAACTGGAGAAATATACAGAGAAAAATGTTCTCACCATTAATAAAGGTAAATGTAAAATTCTAGTGAACCTTAATTCTCATGTAAAACGGATAATACAGCCAAAATGGGTGCTTCAAGATGATCATCTAGAGATAGTGAAGGAATATAAATATCTGGGCCTGAATACAAATAATCACCCTTCTGACGAACCCTATTATGCTGAAATACAACGAAAAATGAAAACAGCTACAACTCAGGCTTGTATTATTTTGGGTAAATATGGTACATTTTCATTGATGCCCGCGATAACCTTCTAAAACCAGACGGTAGTGGCAGCAATCATCTATGGTGCGGAAGCAAGGGGATGGAAGGTTGGTTTATTCTGGTCCAGATTAGAAGACTATTTTTGGCAGAAAGTTTTACACCTACCCCAGTGTCAGTCAATTTGCAACATTAGGCATGAATTGGGTCTTGTATCTTTGAGTACTAGTTATAAGTGGAAGATGATCTCTTTCCACCGGGAATGCCTACTTTAACCAAATGATAATTTAATTATGAATATCATTGGTGATTATATTATTCATAAAACACATAAGGGTAGGCGAATGTGATTGAAGAAGTTTCTGCACTTTATGAAAGATGCTGATGTAACGGAATCTCTGCTAATGTCTAACCCAGATCGGGCTAAGATAAAGCTCTATTAATCGTATTGGATTGTCAACAGAGAGAGCTGTATGAAATTGAATTCATTTAAAGAACATGCTTTACTATCCAAAGAAAATGTATGTTATCGAATCTTACTTATTAAGATTCCCGGCTGCGAGATCAAGCGATCAATTCTTGAGATTCAGACTGAACCTAGGGAGCACAAGGGATGTGCTGGCCAAGCACAGAATTATTGCCAAGGATAACAACTATTGTCGATTTCATAAACTTTGTGACCACCCAGAAACTTTAAAGCATTTGTTGACAAGATGTCATGAATTAGCACATCTCAGAATTAAGTTTTTATATTGTTTTTTTTCATGAGCATAGTATCGTAACTCTGAATTCAATGTGGGATATGCTTTTTCATTGCAAACATGTTTCTCTGAAGTTGGCTCTTGTGAATTACTTGGAGGTATTAAATCTTATTGAAAATAACATTGATTGATGTATAAGGGCCACATAACGAAGCTCCTTAGATTGTGAGGAAGTGTGAAAATCATGGCATACAGGTACATTGTTTAAGTAGGTATGCTGTTAAAAGTCTGAATGATATCATGTTTTGTAGAAAGAATGGAGAATTATTCATTTGTTTTTCCTTTTTCACTCTTTTTTTCATGTTTTATCCTCCTTTTGCCCCTCTTTTTATGTGATTCTGCTGGTTGTGAAGGTTTTCTTTGTCTCCTATTTAATTGTGGAAATGTTTTTATCATTCGTGGTTTTTAATTAGAAGATTATGTTTTAGGAATATGTTTTAGGAAATAATATGTGTTTGACAAAGCAACTGTGATTTTTTAATTATTATGTATATTGAAAGTTTAACTTGATCAGATAAATCAATTGAAAAAAGAAATGTGTAGCTCAACAACTCTTGAGGTTTAAGGACACAATCATTATTTGGGGGGAGAGGGTGATTTTCATTTGGTTTTTGACAGGGATTGGGATAGGTCATCAAACTCCACTCAACCCATGTCTAAAGCAGCAGAGAGGGTTGCACAGCTCTGTGAGCTCCATGGCCTTGTGAATATCTGGTGGAGTATGCACCCTATGGATCAGGAGTTCTCTTACTATACCTCAGTGCATGCACTGCCTCTCGTATAGATTGTTTCTGCTATCTAGTCAAGCTTCCAGGTGGGCATCGTGGAGCACTATACAGGCAAGCACTCTGTCTGATCACTCCCCTGTCAGTGTCTGGGTTAACTTCCACAGTGTTAGAGGGAGGGGTATTGGTTGATGGTTTAAGCCTCGGGCTTTGAACAGCATGGTCTTTCCATTGACAGCGTAGATGGACATTTTCCAGTTCTTTGAGACGAATGAGTTACTGTCTACTCGCCATGTATAATTTGGGATTCATTTGAGTGCTATATCAGGGGTATTTGCATCTCCAAGGGATCTGGAAATGGAGTATCACTGACAAATAATCCAGGTACGTTGGTGCACATAAACGCAGTCTTGATGCAGTTCTGCGAGAATGCCCAGAGGGAATGTAAACACATAGGTATGTAATAGATGATGAATCAGTATGGGGAGAGACAGAGGCCAAGCAGGACTTTGGCCTGGTTGTATCAGGCTGAGTGTGCTAAAACTATTATCTATCAAATAAGAGGTTTAGATGGGAATGTGCACCACTCCAACTATGCTATTATGGGAGAGTTTGTTCATTTCTACTCTGCCTTATACAGATTGATCATTGACAAAATTGATTCTCAAAGAGATCAATTTCTGGGCCAAGTTGGGATGTACTGGTGCACTGATGGGGAGAGAGAGGTATTAAATGGCCCCCTGGTTGGCGAGGAAATTCTTAAGGGGATCAAATCCTTAACAGGAACGGATAGAGTGCATGGAACCGATGGAGTGGATAGAACCGATGGAGTGGATGGAATGGATGGAGTGGATGGAACAGATGGAGGGGATGGAACAGATGGAGTGGATAGAACTGATGCAGCGGATGGAACTGATGAAGTGAGTAAAACACATGGAACTGATCAAACAAATAAAAAAGATGGCAGAGATGGAACACACTAAACAGAATGGAAGGATGAAATGGATCAAGGGATTGCATGGAGTAATCTATGTAGATGAAGGATCGAATGATGCAATGAATGGAAAGACTAGTAAACTAAATGACAAACCAGATGAAATGTATGAACATACAAAGTTGAATGAACGGACAGAGTGAATACAACTGATAGAATTGATGGTACAGAGGAGCGCTACCGCTAAGAAGCAGCTATCATGCAAGTGCCACACCAGCTGCACACATATCTGGTGCATCCACGCACCTTATGACTCGCTCTCTCTCTACTGACTTGAAACACGGTTCCCGAGGGCGTTTAACCTACCAGCGCTTTGGGATCATAACAATGATACATAAGGCGCTACATAAATGCAAAGTAACATAACATAACATAACATAACAGGAGGCAAGTCGCCAGGCCCTGACAGCTTTCCTGTTGATGTTAATAAAGCATTCACACCTGTTCTAGTCCTGTATCTGCTTAAGGTTTACAACCACTTAGTGTCAAATATTATCCTCCTGGAATCTATGAGCTAATATCACCTTGCTCCTCAAATCAGCTAAGGACCCAGCAGATTGTGCACTTTATAGAGCGATATCTTTGATAATTGTGAACAATAAGATTTTAGTGAGAGTTCTTGCTGATAGGCTAATGTTGCACATGTTCTGGTGTGTCCTAGCCAATCAGTTGAGCTTCATTCCGGGGAGGTCCACCTCATATGGTCTAAGGCATATTTTTGAATTAATGTATGCTTTTGAGCCCATGCTGCTGGTGGTTGTGGTGGCTGTCTTGGATGCTGAGAAGGCATTTGACTCTATAGAATGGCCATTTAAACTTGCTGTCTTGCATAGGATGAGCTTGGGGTCTGCCTTTAAATCCATGGTCTCTCTGCTGTACAACAAGCTGATGGTGAGATTATGCAATGATGGGGCACTGTCGGATATATTTACATTGGACAGGGGCACGGAACAGGGTTGACTTCTTTTGCTGCTGCATTTTGCTGTTACAATAGAGTCCTTGCCTGGAAGGGTGCAGCTCTACTTTCATCAACTGGTCATTCCTTTGTATGCAGATGACATGACCAGACTACTCTCAGCTTTTAAATCAATATTGTTCCCTCTTAGTGAAGACACTCTTGACTCTTGATTTGGCAGATAGGCTTGGATTTCAGTGGCTTGTTTCTCATACCAGATCATATACTAGGGGACTGAAATAGCTAGAGACTCTGGCACACTGTTCATGGAAAAATATGTGCTAGCAATGGATGGGGTATGGAAAACAGTACTCAAGGGGAAAAACCTCCCTTTATCGCTTTTCGGGATGATCACACTTATTAAAAGGGGGCTCCTTCCTCAGATCCTTCATCTGTTCCTTAATATATCTCTAATTCTACCCAAGGCTTTCTTTGGGCAGCTGAGAGGCATTCTCACAGGGTTTATTTGATCTGGCAGAAGGGCCATTCTCCGATGGGATTTCTTACCTGCCCCCCTCATTGGGGGAGGGCTTACTTTGCCTGATTTTGAAGGATACTACTTGGCAGCTAATGCCCAGTTCTTATCACATTGATATTCGCAGTTTCCATACCACCCCAATGTCCAGAAAGAGACGGTCATTGCTGCCCATGCACTTCCCATGTCTGTTATCTTTAAAGACAGCTTGTGGAAGGCTGAGGACATTAATGTAGTAGCAGTGACATGTGATGCGTGGGAGTGCATTGGATGCAAATTAGGGGCGGGACAATTGTATTCTTCATTGCTTCCCATTGTTCACATCTCTGGCATTCCTCTCACTAGTGAAAGCATATAAACACAGTGTATGCAGAAGTTGGGTATATCTCTGGTTTTCTGATCTATTTCCAGCTGGCCAGTTCCTCACCCAGGAACAATTTAAGGCGATAGGACGGACATCATTGCTGGAGACCTTGATGTATTTTAGGCTGATAGTTGCACTCAGTGAAATGTTTGATAAGTTTCCCCTGTCTCGTCGGATCGTTCCGATGTTGCCGGAGGACATTATGATGGGATGTGGGGGAGTTTGACCTCAGGCTATATGTGAAAATCACTACAGAGGAGGGTGTGGGGCCTTGGGCCTCCAGTAGGCACTGGGAGCGATCTCTGCAGCAGTCGCTTGTGGATGAGGTGCAGAGATACTGCTGTGACCAAACCAGGTATGTCTCCTTTCACAGTTGCTACAAGCTGATACATTTTAAATTCCTGCACCTGGTCTACTACACTCCCTCCCAACTACAGAGATTTTACCCTGAATCATCCTTTGTGTGTGTCCGCAGTGGAACTGTACAGGCTGATTTCATTATTCTGGCCTGGAGGTGTGGGCCTGTTTATAAGTTCTGGGGTGGAGTAATTCAGGTCCTTAGCAAAATTGTGGTGGTGGAGGTGGAGTTCTTGCCACTGGTAGCATTATTGGGCTATACAAAGAACCTTCTGCAATCAGTGAGGAAGCTTGCAGGTCTGCTTCTACTTTTGGCTAAAAGAGGTGTTGGCTCCCCACTACAGGCATGGCTGCACAATGTTGCAATTTGTAATTATATTGAGGACTGTTATAGGAACATGATGGCCCCATCTTTGAGGCCTGGGGACTTTTGGGTCACATATGAGAATTTGTTTCTGAAGAAAGTTGTTGAACTGACTTCCTCTTACTCTGGCTCATGCACTTCCCAATGAATGTGTCTCTGGCCATGTTTGGATTTGGGGACTGTCAGTTTTACAAGGCTCTTGTATGCTGTTGGCTCATGATCTTTTAACTTACCGTATGCTTACCGTATGCTTAGATTGATGGTCGGCACTCTTGTCTTGAACCTGTCTATGCTATGTCTGCTTCATTTATATGAGGTATACTGTGCTGGTGCTTTCAACAACCTGTTTTTCATATGTTCAATAAAATAACTAACAGTTTACCTGGCCTCCATGTGGTTTTCCTCTTCTGACTCTCTCTGCCCCTATACAGTCTTTGTTCTCTGTATGGGCCCATTTAGAACAAATTAACTTCATGTGTCTCTTGAGAGCAGAATCTTTGGATAATTTGACTACTTATTTGGCAAATGTATAGTTATAAACTCTGTTCATGTGTGACAGTAGGATCTAGTTGATTTAGTTTGTCAACTTCTCAAATAATAATCAATGTTACATCAGTGGCGCTCACTGATTGGAACAAAAATAGCATTCCCCACTCCTTTGCATTTATAATTGTGCTATGGATTTGTGCTAGGAGCTTCACCTTTATAAAGGGGTTTGGGCCATTGATTTTGTTTTGGGAGAATACTTTACAAAATGGCTACTGTCTCCTCTTAGGGAGAAACCAGTGAATGGTGAGCCTACTGCCTCTCTCTGATTGGGAAGCCCACACCTATTTCAGTCAATCACATGCATCAGCAAGTGGACGCTGGCCCCCACAACCAAGGCCCTGCAGTAAGGTTCATGTCTGAGCCTGTCAGGGGCCGAGGAGGGCTCAGAGGGCCCCTCACCTTTCCCTCCATACTTAAGTATGGAACTGCCCACTGCTGTACAAACTGCTACCCCAAGAACTTGGACCCTGGACCACTACGCGGCCTACATAGTTACCAGTGAGTGATGGCTGAACACTGCCTCCTCCACTAAAAACCAATGAACCAAGCTGTGCCTACATCACTCTGCCTTCCTTGCCTTACCTGTCGACTTCTTCATTCATTGCATTTTGTGTCCTTCTCGGTATTAAAAGCATGGTGTGTGTATTTTAACATCATTGCACTGCTTTTTTGCATTGCATTTTGTGTCCTTCTGGGTATTCAAGCATGGTGTGTGTATTTTAACATTTTTTCACCCAATTTTTGAATTGCATTTTGTGTTCTTTGTGCCCTTTTGTAACTACCAGGCCGCCTGGGAAGTTTGCGCTAAGATTTTGCTGTGCAGGCCCTCCTTTGCCTTCAACTATCCTCTGCCATCTATATGGCACTCAGCAGCTCCCCTATCTTTTCTAACTGCTGAGCTATCTTCTATCCTCCCTCTCTCACAAAGTCTGGCCTACTCATCGCAGACACTTATGTCAGCGCAACTTCCAGACAGGTTGTTACTGACATCCTCTTTTCTGTCCCATCACCAGATCTATGGACTCCTCATCTCATCTGCACTCTCTCTCCTCTCACATCCTCTCCCAATAATCATTCACTTTCTTGGTTCAAGGGCCTCAACCCAGCCTCCTTCTCTCTGACTGGCACCTGCCGTCCCTCATTAACTTCCTTCCCACATCTGCTACTCCCTCTTCCACTCTCTCTGCCCCTCCTATGACTGGTGTACCACGCCCATGTACCTCCCCCAGAAAACCTTCAAAGGTGGAGACCTCTTGCATCTAGCCATGCTTAATGTGCGTTCTGCCATCAAACACTCCACCGACATCTGCCTCCTTCTTGAAAACATTGACCTTGATATGGTTCAAGATGTGTTTCAATGCCAGCTCAGTCACTGCTTTTGACTCCCTCCTCCCTGATCGCTATAAGATCATTTTTCAAGCCTCGCCCTAACCATGCTGGGGGCGGGGTTGCTCTGATTCTTCCTGAGTGGGTCCCTTCTACCCTCACACCCACCCAGCACTATTATTCCTTCAAGAGCCTGGTTTGCAAGCTGGTCTTCTCTGCCACCTCCTCTCTGACCATTGCCACAATATCCCCAAGATGTGGTTTAAGGATTGTGCCTTTAAGACACCCAGGTCTTCACCATGTGTGGTCCTTGTGCGCGCTGATCTTCCTCCCTCTATGTCTCTCTGTCACTCTCCCTTGCTCCTCCTACTCTCCTACCTCCTCCACTCACTGTCTCACATCTCGCTCCGTGGTTCATCTGCCTTTGTCCCTGATGTTCCTCTCTTTAAGATCCATATCCACACTTTCATATTACTTTATACTACTCTTGCCTGTCCAAATTCCACCTACTCCTTCCTCCACACTCCTTCTAAACGCTTCACTATACTACTACTCCCCCCTTGTCACTAATACTAATCCGACCTCCATACTACTATGCCTCCCACATCACAACTGCCACTTCTCTTTCCACACTTCTACTACTCCTCCTTTCATTCCCTCAAGCACCCTTTCACTCACTCCCTATCTTCCTAACATCACTCACACACTTCCATGCACTTTCACAACAGATTACTACTTTTTCTCACAAGTCAATATCTCACTACCTGTAGAAATGACCTCCACACTCCTCCACAACACCCCTCCTCCTTCTCGTCTCTTAGTCTGCCACCTCATCCTCCTCTGACCTCACACAAACAATGCACACATTCCTAATTCCGGTCCCTAGTTTCATATTTCCAGCAGGCCAGTTTGTCCCTAGATTTCCTGCACCAGAGTTGCCACAATCAAGTAAATACATAAAAAGGTGGATCCGTCCCACCCCTTTTCTTCATGCGAATCTGCCTGCTTTTAGCAACAGTGGCCTGCTCTGAACAATGGCCCAGTTCATGTGATCCGATTGGGATTTCTAGCGATTCGCAGAGAGCCACTCAGTGGCGGTTTCACATGAGAGCAAATACTTGTACCCAAGCATTTTCCAGCGATCCTTGCTGGCAATCATTGTGTTTGCCAGTGCTGTGTTGGGAAGTGGTTCTCTCTCTTAGTTGCTAGTGGGATGCGCTGGTGAGAAGCATTTCTCTGGAGACTCCAGTGGGCTCCTCTGTTGTTGTTGTTTTTTGTTGCTATTTATCCACCAGGAATGCTGGTACATGCCTTTTTCTGAAACAAACGGATAGACACTAGCCAGCATTTCCATACAGGGCTTCGGGATGATCAAGAGTGGTAGTACCATCATTCATAGAAGTGCAAAGGGAAGGGACATGGATAGGGGACCTCCCAACAGCCACCTTACCCCTCTGGGGTAGGGCTGTCTATGGCTGCCCCCTGGTAGGCTTCCCACCGCAGACAATAAGAGAATGGAAGAATGGAATTCAATTTCATCTGACAAGCCATGCTACTGTTGTGTACTGCGTACACGAGGTACGCATGCGCGAGCCTCTAGGGAGCTCGCGCATGCGTGTTAGATTAATAAAGGCGGTGCCCGGCAGTTCGCGCCGGAGACCGGAGCCCTCAAACGTCTCCGCCGTGTGTTCTCGGCATGCATGGGTGCATGTGTCTGCATGAATGTGTGACGGCCATCGGCCGACCCCGCAGCATACAAAATTGGCGACGAGGCGGGATCGGAGCTGTTCTTCCCGTTTTTTCCGACGATGTCGGCGAAACGGAACACGACTCCGCAGTCGCGGACCCGCTCTAACAGCCGGCGGCCATTTGGAGGGCTCGTTCACTACGACATACGCAGTGGTTGCGGCCCGCTTCGGGTGCTCGTGCGCCATCTGCCCGTTGCAAGCAGTTGCAGCAATTTTTGGACACTCCACAGCCCAGTTGGTGCAGGGCTGTGACATAATAAGTGACAGAAGAGCCAACAGGAAGACTCTGTCACAGTTGGGAGTCGGATCACCAGTCAACCCGCAAAGCCAATACTGTGAGTACCTATCGTGATGGGTGAAGAATCCGATGATGAGGGTGCCGTTGCCCCAATACCACGCAGAGTGCGCACCACTCTGGCTCCCATGCTTGAATTTGACACCACGGGGCCTCCATCGAAACTTAGCCCAAAATGGCTCATATGGGTCAAAAGACTGGAAATGATGTACAGAGCCTCTGGTGAGACAGAAGACGAGGCAAAGATCGCCATCATGATGTACTCCGCAGGCACTGAAGTCCAGAAAATATACGACTCCCTCGACATTCCAGTGGCAACGTATGACGCTGTCAAACAAGCACTTCGGGATCACTTCCTACCGTTAGCGAATGTTGACTTCGACAGGTTTGTCATGGGGGCAGAAAAACAACGGAGCGAAGAGTCATTGGACCAGTTTTGTGCCCGTTTGAGACACCTAGCGAGCTCCTGCAGGTGGGTCAACGAAGAGGAAATGGCCCGCAACCAATTGCTGCAAGGATGCTGCTCAGGAAAACTTAGGAGGCAAGTCCTGAGGGAACCAGGGCTGACCCTCCGGCAGATCCTGGACATGGGAAGAGCGTATGAGCTGGCGGAGGCCAGAGGTTCGAAAATGGACGCAGCCACGCATCCCAGGAACGAGGAGGAGGCACTTGCAGTCGGACGTTTCGCACCTGGGAAGGCCAGATGGACACCGAAGAGGGGAGAAGGACCGACGACATCAGGTACCCCTCAGCCGTGCTCCTATTGTGGATATGACCTCCCACACAGAGGTGAATGTTCCGCCAAATCACGAACATGCGGCAGGTGTGGGATACCTGGGCATTATGCCAGGATGTGTAGGGCCGCCATGCCCGTGGCAGCAAGCAGAGGACCTGAGAGGGCTGGTAGAGGTGGCACTCGCACGGTGAGAGGCATATCGTCCCTTGAACAGGACGTGCACGACCTAAACATTGCCGAAGAAGAGGAAGAAGAGGAGGAAGAAATTTTCTTCATTTCCAGCATCGCAAATGGCCCTGGAACTCGACGAAGACCCATATGTACTGTAGACATTGGAGAGATTCCCACTCCAGTCCTCATCGACACGGGAGCTTCAGTTTGCGTACTGGCGGACAGACATTACAACGCACTGACAGGCCCACCAACCCTGTCGCCCGCCAAGGCTCAGATATACGCTTTTGGCGAGGACACTCCCCTACCCATTCAAGGGGTATTCGTGGCCCCAGTGACCCATGGCCAGAACAGCATCAAAGCGAGTTTTTTTGTAACGAGTGGAAGTCCGCACTCTCTTTTAAGCTGCGCAGCATCTGAAGCACTAGACCTGGTTCATTTCACGTTTGCTGTATATCATACGGATCTGGACAGCCTGCTGGCACGCTTTGAGGGACTCTTCATGGGCATAGGGAAACTGAAGGCTGAGCCAATAATCATCGCATACAGTTTCATCTGAGGGCTCAGGTGGAAAAGGAGCTGCAAGACTTAGTGGAACGAGATATCATTGAAAAGGTGGAAGGGCCCACCCCGTGGGTCTCCCCAATTGTGGTGGCCCCAAAGCCCAAATAGCCTGGGGCTGTACGCATTTGCGTAGACATGAGACTTCCTAATATGGCCATAAAAAGAGAACGTCATCTCACTCCCACTCTGGACGACATTGTTGGAGAACTTCAGGGTGCGAAATTCTTTTCGAAACTAGACCTGAGAGCGGGTTACCACCAGTTGGAGCTAAACCCGGAGTCTAGATATATTACGACTTTTACAACACATGAAGGACTGTATCGTTATAAAAGACTCCGTTTTGGAATATCCTCGGCGGCAGAAACCTTCCAAAATGCAATCAGAGGGGCTCTGTCCGGACTAAAGGGAGTAATAAACATGTCAGACAATATCTTAGTCTTTGCCAAATCCGAAGCAGAACATATCAAGCGGCTGGAAAACATTTTTCACAGACTCCACAGCCTCGGCCTGACGCTGCACAAAGAAAAGTGCGAATTCTTAAAGGACAGCCTAGAGTTTTTTGGATTTGTCTTCCATGCGGGAGGCATATCCCCAGATCCTGAGAAGGTGAGAGACATTCGAGAGGCGTCCCCTCCCACGTCCCCGGCAAAGGTCCGCAGTTTTTTAGGGATGGTAAACTACTGTGGACGGTTTATTCGAGATTTGGCGTCCCTTTCTGAACCCCTGAGAGCACTCACTAGGAATGAGATAGCATGGACGTGGGCTGGAAAGGAACAGAGAGCATTCACGGCCATCAAGGATGCTCTGTCTGAACAAGATACCATGGCATATTTCAACCCGTCCAGGGAGTCTGAGATCATAGTGGATGCCAGTCCAGTGGGACTTGGGGCGGTTCTCGTGCAGGCGGATCAACAGGGATCCATGCGACCAGTTGCATACGCCAGCAAGACACTTAGAGACACGGAGAGAAGATATTCTCAAATTGAACGCGAAGCCCTCGCAATACTATGGGGCTTCAAACATTCTAGACTATACATCCTAGGGAAGCCTGTTGTAGTGGTGACGGACCACAAGCCCCTAATTCCCATTCTGGCAGGTGCATCTTCCAAACCGCCACCTCGGATAGAGAGGTGGATGCTATCCCTTATGGAGTACGGGGTGAAGCTGGTATACCGCCCGGGTACGCACAACCCTGCAGACTATTTGTCTCGTCACCCCGGCGCTGGACGACCCAGAGACACTACGGAGGTTGCAAATTGTGTGGACATCGTTCACATGGTCGTCGAGTCTGCGCTTCCCATTGCTTTGCCAAGGCAAGAAATTGCCAACGAATCGAACTCGGATGAGGCATTTCTGAGAGTCAAGGGTGCGGTAGCTTCGGCAGCATGGCGGGAGCTTCTTCTGAACAATGCCAGGAGAAATGCAGGAACGCAAAGAGACTTGCAATTGCTCTGGGGTGCACGACATGAACGGTCAGTGTCTGCCGATGGTCTCCTTCTGAGAGGGCACCGAATTGTGATCCCCAGGTCACTTGTGCCGAAGGTCCTTCAGCTGGCACACAACGGACACCAGGGGATGACCAGAATGAAGGCACGTCTCAGACTCAAAGTCTGGTTCCCCGAATTGGAGAAGAGAGTGGAAGAGTTTGTGAGGGCATGCATCCCGTGCCAAGCCACGAGCCCGCGGAGAAGGGACCACCGATTCAGACCATGGCAAGGAGTGAGGTACCCTGGGGGACATTACATGCTGATTTTGGCTCTACCGGAAGAGGTCTACATTTCCTAGTGGTAACTGACCAATGGTCCTGATATCCAGAGGTGGAGCTGGTCGAGTCCCAAGCCACCGACCACACCACCCTGGCCATGGACAAGATATTTGCTACCCACGGTTTCCCCATCGAGATATGTTCTGACAATGGGTCACCCTTTCAAGGACAATCGTTTGCTCGATACTGCGAAGAGAGAGGGATAAAACACAGAAAAGTCACCCCACTATGGCCAAGAGCCAATGGAGAAGTAGAGCGATTCATGCGCACACTAAACAAGGTGTTTCGCATATCCGAAAATGGAGGTGAAGATCTTCGACGGAACTTGTTCGACTTTCTCCGGGAGTATTGCACAACACCTCATCGATCGACTGGAATAGCCACTGCGGAGGCACTCTTCAAGAGGATCCCAAGAGGACTCATACCTGAATCAGAGGGGAGACAACCAGGAGTGATCGACAATGACCAAGTACTACTAGAAAGGTCATGGAGAAACGAGAATGAAACAGCGCAGAGAAGACTGCCGGAAAAACAGATTGCAGTTGGAGATACCGTGTTGGTGCGGAACAGAAGAGCAGAGGGAAAGCTGTCGACAACTTACGAGACCCAACCACTGGGTGTAACACATGTGAAAGGTACTATGGTCACTGCAGCAAATGCCAGAGGAACGGTCACCAGAAATGTGTTGTTTTTCAAGCGCATCAGGGCCGCTGGAGATGAGACAACAGCAGAAGAGGTCCCGGAACAAGGGGCAGAGACAGGAATGGAGGACGCTACCCCAACGGCAGATCACGAGACTTTGGAAGCTCCTGGTGACGCTGCACCACGATACCCGAGCAGGGCCGGACGACGACTTCCCCAGAGGTTCCGAGACTTTATTATGGACCCTGCACCATAGGCGGGGAGATGTGTCGGTGCATATACGAAGAATGAACCAGGTTGTATTTTTGCAGTGAATTGTTAACTGTCGTTGTTTCTGCAATAAGTTGTTAATTGTTTGTTTCCGGGAAAAAGGAGGGATGTTGTGTACTGCGTACACGAGGTACGCATGGGCGAGCCTCTAGGGAGCTCGCGCATGCCCGTTAGATTAATAAGGCGGTGCCCGGCAGTTCACGCCGGAGACCGGAGCTATCACACGTCTCCGGCGTGTGTTCTTGGCATGCATGGGTGCGTGTGTCTGCATGAATGTGTGACGGCCATCGGCCGACCCCGCAGCATATAAAAGCTACTAAGTGTGAGTATCTGAGTGATTCACACTGCCACAGTTGCATCTGGCCTCATAGCCCCCACACAGTGCCAATGAAAAGTGTACATTTGCAAGACAACAAACTGAATCAGAAAGGAACGCCCCATTCTTTTAAAACGCCTGATTTTATTTACATAATACCTGTTTGTCAGAGATTCGCATACTGGTTGTTTTTACCACTTCATTTTTTAATCACACCACACACCCACACTGCAAGCCTGTGACAACGTCTGCAAACATGTACCATTATCCCAGAGTTGTTTTCAAGTTTCTTGAAAACAGGAGATCTCTATGTGTGTCTTGCATCATGTTTTAATTCTGGTACAAAGGAGGCTTTTTTTTAACAGTGTCTTAACTTTTTAAATCTCAAACATAGGACGTGTCTGTGGTTGTAGGTTAAAGAAAGGTTTTAATACAAATACACATATCTCCTTTAGTTTACAGGGACCGCTGATCTTGATCCTGTATGTATACTGCGCGAGCAATCCTCACCCCACTACTGAACGATTGAGGTTACTTTTGAATGATATTGAAATCAGCTGCTAAGCATGAAAAGAGGATATACACTGTGTCTGACGTGGAGAGCAAATAGGCAGAGACTGGGTGCTGCACTGCCCCATCAATGCACTGAACATTAAGAAGTGTGGTCTTTTTTGTCCCAACATTTGGGATGGCAAAGTTCCCCCACCTTGCTGCTGTCGAAGAAAAGATTTTACAGGCACGATAGGCAGCTCTGTCTCTTAATACAGTGTGGGATTTCTGTTGCATTATTCGTCGTATGTGTGTTAATTCTTTTAGTATGGTTTATTTTAACTTGACAACAAACATTCAACGACTTCACTTGACATGAATTAATCAGAGAGAGTGCTGTGCCCACTGGATAGGAGGTACGTTTACAAATATAGAGGAGTTTTGGGGAGTGTGATAGATGGTGGAGCAAATTAGGCATAGGCGTTTGCCTTCAGCCAAAACCGTAAATTGGAGAAGAGAATAAAGGGTGAGGCAAGAATTTGAGAGGACACCAGATAGCGAAAGAGTGGGATGGTGAAGTGTGACAGGACAAAAGAGCTTATGAGAGCAAAACCCTAAAGCATAGGAAACCGGGACAAACTATTATTAATATTATTACCAGGGTATTTATTGAGCCTGGACCAGCTTTGTGAAACAACAATGCATTTTACAAGTCCTAGGGGGAAGTAAGATTGCAGCAAGCTATCTTCGTGCACCCAGGGAAGGAATCATGGTGCAGCAGATCACCCAGTCTCTCAGATGTGCATCTAGGTGTTAGAAAGGAGCCATCCCTTAATGATGAGGGTCTTCAGCTCCTTCCTGAAATGTAGAAGGTTCCAGAGTCTTCATGCATAGATATAGAAAGTGTGTCTTATGGTCCTTACCCTCCAGCACTGATGAAGTTAAAGGCTGCACATGTGCTTGCTTCTAGTGGAATGTATAAAAGTAAAACATAATAGTTTCAATAGAGCCTAAACATTGACAATAATGCATTTTATCAACAGATTTTAGCCATTGTAAGTGCTGCAATGTTAATTAATCCATACAGCAAACTGTGTTTGTGAACTGTGTAATCCATCTATAAAAAGACATTATGATATGATAAGATATGATATGGCATCATTTATAATGTGCCTATACACAAGTGTTTCAAGGCGCGATGAGGCAAGGGAGGGGGAACAGAGGGGAGACAGACCACAATCCTACTAGGCCAGGTGTCATTCAGATAATGCAAGTGCAAGGGAAGGGGGAAGGGGGAAAGTGTGTGGGGGAAGGGGGAGAGGACAGTGCAGTACATGGGATAATAGAATAAATAACAATAAGTAAAATGTGTGGCCAGCAGGTGGCAAGTGCAGGTAGTGGGACTGTAGGGATACAGAAAACATCAATCTCATGATTCTGTAATAGTGTGATAAAGTATCATTAGTGAATGCCTTACGCTTCTTCCTGTAATGCGGCCCCATATCTATGTGTTCTACCAATTCTTTACTCACAAAAAGGTTGTACCGAATACATTTCATATAAGGTGTGTTCTGCGAATGTATCTCTTTGATGACATTTTTAGCTGTCTTTTCCGGTTATCCATTTATTGCTATTTATGCATATTTGTAAAGCTCAATGCATACATCAAGGGTATCACCACATTACTGTGCAGCGGAAAATGCAGACGACGAAAATATCGACTTTATTACTGAAAATGTCAATGCAATTATATGTGGGGGTGGGTTAGGGCAATACATAATGTGAGGGGAGTATGGGGGAGTTTGGGGTCCACCCTTGCATATAATTGCGCTGAAATGTGCAAAAAGAAAAAATAAATCGACATTTTCGTTTTCGGTATTTTGTATTCGCAGTAATCACATAGATCCACACCAAGAGGTATGTTTACTCTGACAAAACAGAAATAAATGAGCAGACTGAGTTGAAAATGTGCACCACGTAAAAGTCGAGCTTTACGGGGTGAGTTCAACCAGCCCTGTGGAATTCTCATGAGGTTTCCCCAAGGTCCAATGCCACTGAGGGTCTCAAGTAGGGCTTTGAGTGTCTCTGTCCAATAGCAATGCCGGAGACTCAAAAGGGGGGTTTGGCCAGCTAGTTAGATCCCCCAAACCACTTGAAAAACAGGATACAGACCTTTAAAAAGATCAACATGCTGCTGGCTTCCTTTGTGTGTTTTCTTTGGCCGGCAAGTTACGAGTGACCAT
Source organism: Ambystoma mexicanum (assembly GCF_040938575.1). Classification (NCBI taxonomy): domain Eukaryota; kingdom Metazoa; phylum Chordata; class Amphibia; order Caudata; family Ambystomatidae; genus Ambystoma; species Ambystoma mexicanum. The sequence continues at coordinate 425,138,873 of NC_090927.1, read as the reverse complement.
GAGGGTTTCTAAAATGTATATTTTTGGAGCATTTTTGAGTGTTTTTGGTGAGTTTAGGAATGTTTTTGAGGAGTGCATTGTAAATGGTATTTGTCATGTTTCTTGATCAGTGTTTTATACAATGTTGTCATCTGTGTTTTGCATCTGTAATCTTCCCTTTTTACTCTTACCCTGTTTAAAGTTTTTGAAAAAGAACCAAAGTTCCACTTGTACATTTGCCTGTTCACTACACAAATTTTAACAAAATCAAAAAATCCAAACACGTTATCCAATATTAATTTACTTATTTTTATTATTTCCAATTGGTTTAATCAAAATAAGAAAAAAACGAATCAAAAAATCATTTGATAACCAAAATATAGAGATAGAAGCATATTGAAACATATTGAGCTCCAACATCATTGAAATGCTTAAAAGATCCGGCTGGTACAGAAAAAATAAAAATGTAAACACACACAATTGTACAGTAATTTATCATTATAAAACGTACTACCATATAAAACATTTAAATACAATTGTTAAAAGGATCCAACCACAATAGTATCCCCCCCAAAAAATATCTCAATTTTTTCCTTCTTTTCCCCTTCTTTTACTTCTATTCTTTTGCCCCTTCCCCCTCTCTTTTCTTCCTGTTTATCCCTCTTTTTGTTTAATAAAACACACAGAATTGTACAATAATGCATCGCTGAAAACATATCAACAATTAAATGCTAAAAATTGCCCTTCAATAATTCATGAAGCGAAATTCACAAGCACCATCCAGAATAAATCAATGCAACTTGAAAGATCATTCAACAATACAGTATAAAATAAAGAAAGAAAAGCATAAAACTGCCGTCATGGTGTTACGAGAAAAGACTTCAACAATTCACCAGACAAGATTTTTTAGGTTCAGAGCTTTGATAAATCCTGTCACTGCCAAACCCTGCCTGACAGAGTTGTTGTTGACATATCTATTCCAAATATAGTCACAGTTAATCGAACACCAATGACTAGCTTGATTCGTAACAGTAAAAAAGTACTTCCACCTTACTGAATTTAAGGCTGCGCAATCCAAAACCAAATGTCGGGCGGTCTCAACCTGGTTGGATTTACAAAATCTGAAGTTAATATCCGCAAATTGCAGGCATCCCCTTCTAACCAAAATGTCCTTAGCCAACAGAAGGTTCCATCTCAAGCACAACAAAAAATTACAATAAAATGTATTTGGGAACTGCAGCAAAATCATGGTTGGGGCCTCCTGCCTTCTATAATCCCATACCAGATTCTGCAACGAGGGGTATGAGTGAAGATAGTCCGTAGTACAGATCCAATCGTAATCAAAGAGGGCTTTCTTCACTCTCATAGGATTAGATAACAAGGACGCACTATCCATGACCAAATTACTCAGAGACAAAAGAGATTGCTCCTCAAATGGAGCAAGGTAATTCATTTTGCTCTTTAACCCTGACAATTGCTTACCCAGTAATTCATAAAGCGATGCCGGGAATGGATATACTAGTTTGGAGAATAGTGTAAGTACGTTCCATTCCACCCGTGCCTGCATTGAAACCAACCCCAACTTGAATCTGATGGCTGCAAGTGGAACTGCGTTAGGTATACTCAAAGTTTTGCACCAAATTTTAGGTTCAATGCCATATCAAGCCTTAAAAATGACAGGGTCCACCAACTCAGGACCATTAATCAGTTTTGGGAATATCTTGCCTTCATAAAATGTGAGCGCTGGTTTAAAAGAGAAACGTCCATATTTCCTGTCAATTTTCACAGCCTGGATAGCTAGGAGTTTCTCTTTATTTAAGAGGGACTCTAACATTTCTGACCTCTGGCTGCACACTAATTTGGAAACCTAAATAAACCAATGTATATACCGAACCAATCACTTTATGTTCCAAAGACCAGACCCCACCTTTCCTTTTTCTACCCAGTGAAATGGTCAAAATGATGGTCTTACTAGGATTAACAGTAAGACCATTATCAATAGTGAATGCAGAGAATTTAGTCAGTAAATGCTGTAGACCGGTCCAAGAGTTACAAAATAATAAAAAATCATCTGCGTAAGCTAACCATTCCACAGTCATTGAACCAATAGTTGGTGGAATCAAGCCTGTTCCCGTCAGAAAGTTAACCACGTCTGATACATACAGATTAAACATACAGGGAGCCAGGTTAAAACGTTGTCTCAGGCCCTTGACATCTAATATCTTTTCTGTGTTTGTAGAGAAATGTTTCTTTGCAAAACCAAAAAGTCTTCCTCTTAACACAATGCTACTTCATCATTACACTGTGCGCCTGGCAGGCTTTAGGACTGGCAAAAAGGTTCTGGGGCACTCTGACCTCCACACACACATTTCACTCACTCCCATTTGTGCCATCTGGCTCCAAGGCCTCTACCCTCATTTGAAACTATTATGTATCCCTCCCAGGACCTTGCAATACAAATCACATGATTATAACTCACAAAGGTGCAATGTCTGATCTATGAGAACATTTGAGATTTGTTACTTTAGGGGTGAGGGTCGAAGGTCACCTGGTGCCATGGAATTCTGGGATGTTGGGGCTTAGCCAGTTATATGGGCTGTAACTTGTGATCGCCTGGGGTGGGCCAGGTCAGACTTTGGCCAGTGTGAGATGAAATGCACACAAGGTGCCTGTCTATGATTGCAGCCTTGTAGGGCACATTCCTTTCGGGTAAAAAAACAACAACTTTGCAACACTGTTAGAACAATGAATGAGCTTTATATTGTTTGGGAGTGTGGGGTGTCCTCATGGAAGCTCGGGTATGGCTGGAAGTTTCCCTCGTCTCTCAATTAGGGCATAGTGCAGGAAATGACACATTCACTGGTCAGGCCTTGTCTCCTAACTATGATTACTAACATCAACAGACAATTGCAGTCTGGTTTGTGTCTTGGGCTACACTATGTGGGTTGATTATATTGGGGTGGGGTCCTACCCCCGTCCCCCTGCCCCATCATAGTGCTTTGAATGCAGCTCGTCTTACTCTAAAGCGCTTGGAGGGTGGATAGGGTCTCCCCCTTCCCAACACTAGCAAGTGCTTTTTAGATTTGTTTTGGTAAAGACTGCACATTGGTGCACATGCATTGCCTGAAGCTTGCTTGTGATGTTCGTTTCTTGTACATGACAAATGAATGTGTTTGACAATGCCTACCGCCTCTTTTTCTGTAGCTTTGTTTCTTGCATAACTTGTGGCATTGTCAAAGAATTGGTGTCTGAGTCTTAATCTTGACTAAGGGAACAGAGCATAATCAGTGTCATGTCATCTGTTTTGAAGAATATCAGAGGTAGGTAATTTTCAGGAATCACATGTCCTTTCTCATCCATGGATTGTTTTCTTTGTTACTGAGCTGATAGCAAATATTCTCCCTCTTGTACACTGGGTGGTGGTGGCTCAACTTCCATCTCCTCCTTCTGAATTCCATCCTCTGGCACCTGATGCATGTACAAAGGTTCGACATGCACCAATATTTTTCTTCCAGATGTGCCAGAGTCTTTTGAGATAGGTTCTTCACATAGGAAGAGATCATCTGCTACCAATTGGCTGCCATATCCTGCACTACGACCACAATCTGATCTTCTCCGGTGCAAACAACTGCTGCTGTAGCAAGTGAAATATTTCCAACAGATGCATTCCTCCCCTGGCCTTTACCCCGTCCCCTACCATGCTTGGGTCCTGCAATAGATTCAGACATGTTCATTTTATTGACTAATTCCCTTAAAAAATGCAAGTGGGGTTTTCAGTTCTTTTGTCTTCTTATTCCCCTACAAAATGTATATGGGGTTCTCAGTGCTTTCTCCTTCTTCATCAACTCCAAAATGCAGGTGGGGTTCTCAGTTATTTGGCCTTCTCCTATGCCTACAGAATGAATGCAGTGTTCTCAGGGTTTTAGCAGCCGCCTATGCCCAGTAAATGCGCACAGGGTACTCAGCGTTGTCCTTGTTCTATTCCTATTTAATTCACATGGGATGCTCTGCGATTTGGACTTCTCCTACACTTACACATTACATGTGGGGTTCTCAGAGCTTTGCCTTGTTTCTGCACCTGGGAGATATGTGCTGAATTTACTTTACATTAGCAATCTCCCCCACATACAAAATGCACATATAGTTTTCAATGCTTTGGCTTCTATTAATACAATGTGCATGTGAGTTGTATTGCCCTTCTACTTAGAATTCACACCCCACTCAGAAATCATGTTCTCCTAACCCCTCCTCCAAAATAAAATCTCCAAACTAACTCCCTAAGTCTACCTAGGCTCTATTATCATTTGAATTCTCATGTATCTGATACTTTATACTATCCTAGCTACAATGTCATTCCTTAACATGCGCTGCTCCTGCCACTTTAAATGCCAATCCTTGACTGCACTGGGTTTCTACTCCTCTATCTTTATGAAGATGTTAGGACGAGCTCAATAAAAGCTGATATCTCAAGCCTGTGAAAAAAACCTGTAAAGTTCAATCTTATTGAACCCCTGGAAACTTATGGGTTTGAGTATTGTATGCACCATTCCACACAAACCTATTGACTAGATTAACTTGTGCCTCATACATGAAGTCCTCAAAGATCGGAGCAGGGTCGTAATACTGTGAACTGAATACAGCCCATGAAGGCTGTCCCGGCAAGGTCGGTCTTTTGGTCCTGACCGACTCTTCCTGTCTGTTTTGCGGATCCCCCCTTGCACGCTCCTTCTGTTCAATGGCCCCGCCCCCACCACATACCTGCCACGGCCCTAATCCAGCACCATTCCCTGTCTGCAGGATGTGGACCTGTAAGACTCATGGTCAGCATGTTGCACTTCGGTATGCAACCTTCTGTGCATTGGGCTTCTGGCATCGCGGCCTAGTACATACAGATGCAAAGATCATCGTCAAGAATTTATGATGGAAAAAAGAAGTCTATGCAGACCCCCTATTTTGTTTTCCTTTCTTTGCCTCCATACATATCTTGCATAACGTATACATCCACTTGTCGTTGCCTGCACATCTGATGACCTAAAAACCAATAATGTTCATCTTTGTTTGGGGGATTGAAATAGATGTTATATTGTACAGTCGAGATTCCTCCTGCAAATGCACTCGTGGACAGCAACGCGCAGTGTGGTCCTTACTAACCCTTGCAATCTGCAGCAAACGGGGTGCAAATGTGGAGGAAAGGACCAGCAAAGGAGCATATTCCAGAACACTTCTCTTTGTGAATATTGTGTATGCTCTGAGCTACGTGTGTCCTTACTACAGCATGCCCATAAACCATAAAGGCTTGCAGCTGGGCAGACAGGTAGCTGCAGCCGCGAGGAAGGCGCTGCCTAATCACTGCTTCCAAATGATTTTGCACGAGTAATTCATGTTATTAGATGAGGATATTTTGTATATTTTTTAGAAGCGCTGTTTGTGCATTAGCATATTGTGTACCTTGTGCGGATGTCAATACATAAGAATGTATATTAATAGATGTCCTAGAAGCATTTAATAGGCACCAACACTTTATGCATCTTTCCAAGTTATGTGTTGGCTGTATGCAGGCGATTTAAGTACTGATGAAATAAATGTTTCAGAATATTTTTTTTTTACTAACATGGTAAGTGGATAGTGTCTTCCTATCGCATTGAATTGCATGATTGCATTCATTTTTCAAATAATTTAGTTAAGGATAAATATATCTCACAAAAGATGTGTGTGTGTGTGTGTGTGTGCGTGTGTGTGTGTGTGTGTGTGTGTGTGGTGTTATATTTTAGGTGTTCCATCTCGTAGTAAGTTCGTGGGACTCAAGGTTTTTTTTTTTTTTACGGCACAGCTGGGCCAACCACATGTGCGCGTTTACTCAGTTGACCCACACACCTCAGTGATTGCCTTCACCTGTGATGGCCCTGGACAAACACAAATGGACACAATGTTACATGGATTGAGCCCTAGTGCCTTGCACAGAAAAGATAAGGTGAACGTGAGTGCCACACCATCCAGCCTGACAACTTACTTCACTAGAATCATCTGCTGAATTTTATTTTTAATTGCTCATTGTATTTCCACGCACAAATCCTCATTGCACAAATAGACACAAATATATGTATTGTATTGTGATCGCCCAGGGATATTGTTATAATTCAAATACATGTTATATGACGCTCTACCATCAATGATAGCAACCGATTAAGCACATTGAATAAAACAGACAAAACCATCTATGCAAAATGCAGTACCATATTTTAAAAACGATTGAGTCGCTTTTTAAAATAATTGTCCTGATTTCTTTATGTGTGAGCTGTGAGATTCCTGCTTCAGAAATCCTTAAACAAAACCCAAACTGACAGATATATGAAATGCGGTACTTGGCTTTTAAAATCCACTAACAGGTGTTCATTAATTGTCTCACTTTGCATTAATCCTGTCTAATCACTGTTTTATCTTTCATGTCAAAACAATTCGATTCATGCTCTTTCACTTGGCTGTCAAAATCCATGCAAAATATGAAATAGGCACCAATGAAATGTTCGATAATAATCCATGTCGAACAATCTCAGGTGATGAAAGGTGCCAATTGCGTTTTGCTCCTGCACCTAATTGCATTGAATGGCATTAATGGCCAGATTCACAGATCGCACTAATATATAAACGCTTCTGTGAGTCAGGCGCTAAATGACAGACTGCAATTCAGAATGTTTGAGTTACATAGGATTTTTAAAAGCACACGAAAGAAAACACGTTTTTATTACATGTGCTCAACAGTGTTTTATGTGCTAAAATATACGGCCTGATTTACAGAAGAACATGCAAAGTGTCCCCAAATGTTCCAGCGGGGGATTGCGTGCGTGGTGCAAATGAATCGTGCGAGGAGGCGATTTACAGATATGTGCAAGCAGGGACCTACAGTGCAAAGAAAACAGGTTTGCACCTGACACGCCCACAACACCCCCCCAGTGCAACCAAGGACTCACTGAAATAGACTGTTTTGCGAACAATGTTATCCGTGACACCAGATGCGGAGAAAAAGTTACAAAATGCATGTTGATTACTTAGAAGTAATCACCATTACTTACACCCCATACCAACCATTAACAGCTCTAGAAGTGCCACAAATCTGCGCCCCCCAATGCAGCATGCATCTACACCCACTATTCCTACTCCCTGTACACTAACCAATCTGAGCCTCCCACATGCAAGCGTGCCTACACCATATAAACCCACCATTCTGAGCCCCCAGATGCAAAGTGTGCCTACACCCACTATTTCTACTCCCTGCACACCCACCCACCAATCTGAGCCCCACATGCAAAGTGCACCTACACCCACTAGTCATACTCCCTGTACACCCACCAATCTGAGCCCCCATATGCAAAGTCTGCCTACACCAACTATTTCTACTCACTGTATGCTCATCAATATGAGCCCCCACATGCAAAGTCTGCCTACATCAACTATTCCTACTCCCTGTACGCTCATCAATATGAGCCCCCACACGCAAGTGTACCTACACCCATTATTCCTACATTCCTACTCCCTGTACACCCACCAACTTGAGCTCCCCACTTGCAAAGTGTGCCTACACCCACTGTTCCTGCTCCCTGCACACCCACCAATCTGAGCTCCCCACATGCAAGTGCACCTGCACCCACTATTCCTACTCCCTGTACAACAACCAATCACCACACCACACACACCCCACACCCAAGCAAACCCCTCAAAGGACTACAACGCACAAGGTACACCCATGCATTAGGGCACATAACTGACTAATACATTTGTCCCTTTTCTGTCTCCATTAGCACCCTCTCTGTGGGGGCACAATGGTGGATGGAAACTGTCCACCTCAGGTAGTGGTTAGTGGTGCAGCTGGTGCATGGCCCCCCTGCACCTGTACATGTGCAACAGGAAGGCAGCAAGCCAACAGCTGGCTTGGGGGCCCCCAGTGCAGGCATAGCCCTATTACTCTGAGGCCAGAGTGACGCTGAAGTGACACTGGAAGCTGTGGGCCATGTGGTACTTTGCCCCTGGCAGGGATCCCAGGGGAAGAGCTGGCTGTGCACCGTGAGGTGGACCATGATACACTGGGAGTCTAAACCTAGCCCAGCAGCTGGACGAACAGGCGTGGAGAAGGCAGTGAGGGTGCGACCTGGGGCCTGCACAGGGCTACACAGTTTAGGGCATCCTGGGTCTGCACCCCACAATAACTCAGCCCTCATCATTCAAATTAGAACCTGTGAGTGGTGTGTGCAAATTGAGTTACCACAATTGTTGATGAAACCCAGAATGGACATTCCTTAATTAACAACAGTGACACAGTATGATCTGTATAACTACTGGTTCAACATTACAACCAGCCTAAGAAAATTTACTTCACATGGTCTGCACACCAAATATGGTGGAGGAATAACACCTGAGTTTACCTGTTCATCCACTGTCTCGTCTCACCGTCCCTAGAAGTGTGAGGGTTGAGTGGGCCATCACAGCCGCACTCACCCTTGTACACTGGTCGTTTAGATATCAATCCTCCACAGATGTATCTCCCATGATGCACACCATGGAAAAATGAATGACTACATTCATTGGAGGTACCAGTGGTGTTGTTGCCACACATTAACTTGAAGCACATGTACATCTACAAACACCCTTATGCACACACTCATTTGCCTTACAGATGTCGGCGTGATGTTTGGTGTGTAACACATGAATTTGCAGTCACAGTGTGTGAAATGAATGCAACTCTGCACAAAAGGCCAAATCAGGCAGCACAGACATTCACATTACATATCCTGAGCATGACAGTGAACATCACCAGAATTTCCAAAATCACAGAGCAACAATCACCATCACTGGCAACATCACCACACCCAACGCACCTTTGGCACACACAAGCCACCTTTCACATTTCTCTACGAAATCTGATTTTGTTGCATTGCTGTTGTGTTAAAAATTACGCCTTTTTTCCCCCATCTAGGAAAGTCGAATCTGGGTGTTTTTCACAGTGCGCGTACGTCAATTTAAACAACTTTTTAACTTGCTCTGTCTCTGCACACCCGACTGCTGACTACTGTTGGTTACTGTTGGGCCTTTGGTTTCTGCTGTGGCCGCTGTTCCCCCTCGCCCCCCGGCTGTTAATCTCTGTTGTCCCCACACCCCTGCTCTCCACTCACACTGTTTCCTGTGTTCCTCTTGTGGTGTCTTACCTGCTTGTAATTCCTGTGTGCCTCTTTCTGTGTGAGCTCTCCCCCTCTGATGCTTCGTGTGATGCATGGCTCTGGGCTGTGCTTCTCTTTCCTCTCTCACTCAAACCTCTTTCCTCCTCGCACCCTGTATGGTTCTCTCAATTTCTCCCATCTTCTCTAACTGCTACTCTATCTCCTATCCTATACCTCTCAATAATTCTGGAAGAACATTTTTCAAGAGGGATATCCTGGTCTCCAGACCAGGCCTCCCTATTGCTGATGCCTATAATAGTGCTTCCTCCATAAAGATTCTCACCAACATCCTCTTTGTCGTTTCCTATCCAGACTTATGGACCCCTCATATGGTCTTGGTTCTCTCTCTTTTCTCCTGGCATCTGGTGGGAGGTCCTCTGGCCTCCTTCCATTCCTCCAAGACCATCATCAATGCTGTCATTTTATAGGGTTCTCAGCTCAATCTCCTCCTTCTTGATATACACGTCTCCCACATCTTATCAACTTCCTCCCTTCTCCTGCTACCCCTTCGAACAACTCTCTGGCTCCTCTGGCACCCCATTCCTCCTCTACCACCTCTCGGGCACCCATATCCTCCTCCACTCGGGCCCCTATGCCAACTCTGTCTATTGCCTCTGCCCACTCTCAGACCCTCGCTGGGTATACCTCATTCCTGTAACCCAACACAGAAGACTTTCAAATGTGGCAACCTGCTCCACATCGCTACTCTCAACACTTGTGCTGCTGTCACACTCCTCTGATATCTGCCACCTCCTTGAAGATCTTGACCTGGATTTCCTTGCTCTCACCAAGACATGGTTCACGGCCAGCTCTGTCACACGTGTTGACACACTCCTCCAGAAGGGATACAAGTTCCTCTCTGAGCCCAGAACGAACCAGCCTGGAGGTGGAGTGGCCCTGATCTTTCCGTAGTGGGTCCCTGCTTCTGTCATTCCTTTGCAGGCCTAGCCCTCCCTTGAATGTCTTGTCTACAGCCTCTCTATCACTCTTTGACTGTGGCCACCATCTACGCCAGGTCGCCGCCTTCCTCTCAGAATGGGCTGATATCTCTTCCTCTCTCCTTGCCTCGACTACTCAACTTCTCCTCCTCAGAGACCTCAACATCCACCTGGATGCTTCTAATCCCTCCTCTGGGCTCATCCACAACCTATGCGATTTTCTCTCCCTTTCCAGTCTACCCTCTGGTCTGACACACTCTTCCGGACACACCTTGGATGTTCTCATCTCCTCAGACATCTCCCTCTCTAACCCTCTCACCACTCCTCTCTCTTGGACTGGCCACTTTCTGCTCTCCTCTCACATGAAACTTCCTGTCCCTCAAGCAAACCCTACCCCAGCACAGCCACCCTCCTTCTTGGTCATTCCGCCCATGAAGTAAATGTCAGTGGATGCCTTTGCCTCTACTTTCTCAGCTCTGCCTACTCTTGCAGCTGACTCACACTCTGACACAGCCTTCTCTAACCTGCATATTTCTCCAACACTCCGGACATCCTTGCCCTTGTCATGAGAATCCGTCTGCAGCCTACCTCCAAGTGCACCTCTTGGTATGATTCCATCTTCACCACTCCGAAATGCAAGTGCAGAGTGGCTAAGAGGAAGTGGCTGGCTTAGGACACATCCTCTGACAAACTGGCCTGCCGCCTGCTCCAAAGGCAATAGAGAATGCCTGTCCTCTCCAAGAAAAGGGTCCATATCCGAGCCCACATCACTGTAGCCTCTAACAAAATGGCCAAGCTATTTAAAATCTGCAAGGATCTGGACAATCCTACTGCAGTCCCTACCTCTCCTATTCCCTCCCATGCCCTTTGTATGGCTCCGGCTTCTCATTTCATCACTAAACCTCAGGATAGCTTGTCCTCACTTTTCTCTTCCTCTCCCTAGCCCTCTCTCAGACCCCCTCTGGTCACCTCTCCCTCTCCGATTCCTGTTTCCTCCATCTCTCTGACAATACCTGATGATGTTTCTAGACAAGTTCAATCTATGAAAGTGTTGTCCAAACAGGTACTCCCCTCCAGAACCATCAAGGACCACATGGACACCCTCGCTCCAGCCTTTGCTGATGTCTGCAATCACTCTTTCATCACTGGCTCTTTCCCCTCTCTCCTCAAGCACTCCCTTCTGCAACCTCTCCTACAAAAGCCAATCCTACTTGTCTGGCAATCCATAACCCGATTTCTATCACTCCTTTCCTGGGAAGACTCCTGGAATAGCTGGCCATTGCCCAGCTTACGCTCCACACTGAATCTGTTGGTTGTCTCCATAACCATTAGTCTGGCCTCAGAGCAGCCTGAGGCACAGAAACTGCTCTTCCGAACATTCATGAAGATATGCTCTCTATTCTTCACTACAGCTCTTCCTCTGTCCTCATCCTCCTTCAACTTTCCTCTGATTTCATCACAGTCAATCACTCCACCTTGATTAACCAGCTTTGAGTGAATATGGGCATAGCGGATCAGACCCTGGCATTGCTGACCTCTTTCCTCCTGGACCAACCCTCCAAGGTCCAACTTGGGTACTTTCTCTCGACCACCTCTCTCTCCACATGTGTTGCCCCCAGGGCTCTATCCTCTCACCCAGGCTCTTTAATGTCTATCTGACTCCTTTGGTCCACTTGATCTCCACCTTGTCTTATAACGTTCAATGTTATGTGGATGACACTCAGCTCTCTTTCAGGCTTTCCTCTGCCTCCTCTCCTCCCTCGCTCATTCTTGAGTGTCTATCCACGATTCAGGATGTGTGCGCCTCCAACGATCTTCGCCTTGCCACTAAGACAGAGATTCTTCTCATTGGGACCCCTGCTCCTGCTTTCCCTCTCTCACTCTGGCTGCTCTCCTTGGGTCCTCTACCCTCACGTTCCTGTGAGGCAAAAAACATTGGTGTCACATTTGACTCTACTTTCTCCTTCTCTCCTCACATTACGGACCTTGCCAAAAAGGCCCCCTTCCAGCTGCAGGTCATCAGAGGTATTCAACCTTTTCTTATTTTCTCCCAGAAACTCATTGTCAGCAGACCCCTGGTTCTCTCCAGGCTGGAATGCTGCAACAGCCTCTTTCTTAATCTGTCTACCTCTACTCTTTACCCCCTGCAACTAATCCAGAACTTAACTGCAAGTGTTATCCTTGGCCTCAAGCCAAGGGACCGTATCCCTGCAGCCCTGAAATCTCTCCACTGGCTCCTGGTGGCTGCAAAGATCAGGTTCAAGACCCTTTGCATCATGCATAAGGTTTTCTGGGGCCAGCGCCCCCTATACATCCAACTCTCTTTCTGAAATACTTTCCTTCTAGAGCCCTTCGCTCAGCTACTCTCTGAGGGTGAGAAGCTTCTCCAGTCAGAGAGTGAGCGTAGATCTCTCTCCTCTGCAGGTGCATCCCTCTGACACGGCCTCTCTGCCCCTTTGAGACTTGAGCCGGACCACCTGAAGTTCCGGAAGCAACTCAAGATCCTCCTTTTCTCCTTTGCCTTCTCTCTCTCACTTCTTTGCTGACTTACCTGTCTACTGCACCAACTATTTGCTTGGGACCTTCCCTTAGAGTCTCAGTGGGTACCAGGCTCTTCCATGACCAGTCTTCCTTGCACTGCCTCCTGGCCTGCCATGCAGTTAGGGTCTGTAACTTTAACCCATACAGCCCCCCTGCCTCCTTGCACTCATCCAGAGCCGTGCATGCAGCCCGGATCACACTTCCCCCTGACCTCTCCCTTGCACTTGCCCCTCTCCCTTTCCACTGCACTTCTCATTGTCGCACTTGCATGATCCGAGTGACACAAGGCCTAGTAGGATAGTTTGTATTGTCTTCCCTGTCTTCCATCACTTGTCTTGTGGCGCCTAGAAACACTTGTGTACAGGCACATTATAAATGCCATATCATATTGTATTACAAGAAATCGATAACGCCTTTGCGATAAAAGCATACCTACATTCACAACATAATCACCACCCTGTATGAGTAGTGTGGCCATATACACCAACCACATCTCAGGATCACTGCCGTGTACAGCGCAACATCCATGCGTAATCCAAGGCACAGTCATCATCATCCTACATAGGTTATCATAGGTCTGTACAGCCAACATACATGGCTACATAACCATCTGTGCAAGGAATGCAATGTAGGACAACCTTGTCTAGCACAATGATGAACCATAATAATATACCACCATGACTACCACCAGCCTTAGACACATACAGCTAGAGATGTACATGACAGTCTGCACACAACAAATATTCATGTGCCAATCCTTGCACATGCATCAACTACATGTACGGACTGAGAAGCTCACAATGAATGCATTTACATATGCTGATCCAAAAGTGCATGGCTGTGAGCCTGACACCTGCACACAGCACACATCGTGTTTGTTGGCAATGTGTGCATGCAACACAGAACCATACCTGCACAGTGAGCAGATGCATGGACTGTTATGGAGAATTCTCTGTTTAGGCTGAATTTCCTAACCTAGTGAGCCCCCCAGCAGCTTTGCTGGATTTCTGGAGTCTGTTTTTTTCATCCTGCCAAGAGTGAGACTTTTTTCCTCCCACTCTTGGACATGAATGTGGTTGATTTCTTTGAATGCCAATGTGTTCTATGGGCTACGGGGTCTTTTACTCCATAGGGTCTCATGTGTTTTGAAATGTGTGTTACACAGCACCCTCCGTGCCGTAACACTGGAGTGTCCTAGGTGACCCCCACCATAGACTCCATACCCTGGGACTGACTACTGTCTCCCAGGGCATGTAAAGTCACCATTGGCTTTACTAGACCTAAATTTACTAACAGAACTAGTACAAACCATCCTATTGTGGACGTACTGGTAGGGGTAATTTGATTACCCCTGGGTCTGTTGTTCGAGGGGGCACTGTCCCGTCCCCCTTCGTTGAGTTTTGGCTGGTGGCAGTGGATACTACTTTTTATATTCAACCGCGAATATATTCCTATGGGATTCTTCCCATTGTTCGAGGCTAATACTTTTTCACATTAGTCTCTAACAACCGCCGGTTTATTTGTCTTAAATAAATCCACCGGTTGGTATTTTCTGCCAGAACTCGGTTTTTAAAATGGCGTATGTGTTCGCCTCTGTAACTCCAAACCAAAGGTTGAGCCCTTTGTTCCACTTTTGGCGGGCTTCTGCACAGAAGCCCTCCAGTGGTGCCATTCTGTCTGGGTACCACAGGGGGCGTGGGAGGGGGTTTAGGCACCCTGGACTGAATTGCCTTGCCAACTCAAGTCACACTCTGGTGTGATTGGCCCAAGTGGTGAGCCGCCCCGCTCACCACTTAGCATGTTTGATTGACAGCTAGGCTGAATGAATGGGGGTTTTCTGCATAAAAGCAAGGCTTTTGGGACTGGAACTTCAGAAGTCGCCACAGGACCTTAGAATCCGATGAGGGTAAAGCTGAGCCGACCTGCAGCGACGACACCTCCGGTGGAGCCCTACTGAACCAACTCACCACTTCCCAACAACAGAGGAGATCTCCCTGCTGGAGAGTCTTCTTCCCCTGACTGGTGGGAACAACCAGTCCCTTGCTTTTTCTTCGCTTCCAGGGCGTCTAGTGGTCGAATTGCCTGTGCTGGGCACCCCGGCAACTGGATAACCACTAACCACTGTACCGCGGCCAAAAGGTGGTGCCTTGTGATTGAGCACTCCCCGGCTGGTCTCTTCCCTGGTGGTGCAACGATCTTCAACTTTCCTCGACGACGAGATCATCTCATCTTCCGGTAAAGCCCCGACTTGCATCCACCACCAGGAACAACTGCCCCCGCCGGAGCTGTCTCTTCACTTTCAAGGTACTGTGTCCGCCTGGCTTCCCTTGAAACGGTTAGCGTGAGGTGTCTTAAATCCTTACCTTTCTACTGGGTCACCTCCAGACCTTCTTAACTTTTGTTCTAAAACTGGTCCAACCTTTCTGTGACATTTTGCTACAAAGACTTGAAGTGCATTTCCACTGTGGTACTTTTGGGACATACCGCCTTGCCTCTCTCCGAGTGGGCCTGGCCTCTGAACTTTGTGATTTACAGTAGACCCTGCCTTGCTTGCCTTGCATTTGTTTCGTAAAAGTGTTGGTACTGAGTTGGTTTCATACCCTGCCTTTTTCTCTCCCTTTCTAACGAATACTAGAGTGCCATCTAGGTTAAAGCATTCACCTCTGTCTGCAAATAAGTGGTGCCGTTGAACCTAGACTGGTCGAAATATTGTTATGGGATTGATATATACTTATAGTAACTGTGATTGAAGTTGTTTGCCATTTTAGTGCCAGTGTGTTTTTCATAGATGTGTTTTTAAATAAATAATTATATATCTTTACACCCAAGCTCTGATCAGTGTCTGCTTGTCCTACTGTGTAAATTGCCCTATCTTGTATACTCTAAATACTGCCTAACTCTTCTTGAGGGAAGTCTGACTGCTCAGCCACAGCTACCAGGTAAATCTGGGTGGTGCAGACTGCTACCAATTGGGTTTACTGCTAACTCCTGTAGTCTTCAACTTTTTGCAGTGGTCCCAGAGGGAACTGCATAGGTTTCTGCCTAACATGGACAAATGCTACACAGAATCTTGTCAACTGAAAACAATGAGATGCTAAATGAGGACTCATAAATCCTGACAAACATACCACATGAGTATGCCGCATGTACCCATAAAAACAGGTCAGTTTGACATGCACTCCAAAAGATGAATTCACACAGACAACAACTTCAGAGAAAGTAAATCACACAGGAAAGACAAAATAGCCACATGAATTCAACTGAACCAAAGACACAACTGTATTACAATGCAAACAGAACTTGAACCATGAAAACATTACCGCAAACAATAATCACAGGAAATCTCCTTTAATGAAATGATATAAATCTATCCCCAACAAATATTTACAGTCACTGCTGCAGTCCAATGTCTGACAATGCCTGGTCCAAGGCTGCCTGTGTCTCTGCATCAGCTTGCTGCAGGTGGGCCTCAGTGGTGCTCCTGAGGGCCTGCAGGGCTTTCCTAGTAGTCACTTGTATTTTCTGTGCAGCCCTCATACTCTGCCCCTTGCAAGTGTTGCAGCCCTGGCCCTGGCAGCTGCTTCTTCCATTGCCTGCAGCCTCTGTTCCTCCTGCTACCTCATAAGTTGTAGATGACATGTGGCAGGGTCTACACAGATACAACTGAGTAGTATCTAAATGAGTATCAATTAACCTTGATGCACTCTAAATATATGGTTACTGAGGCATCACAATTAGAGACATTGTTCAACAAGGGTTTCTATGTGTATATATTGTGAGGTTTAATGTTCAGCGAAGAATGAATGTTACAAGTATTCAAGAACTGTTTACATATTGACCTGTACACTTGAGGTTAGTAGAGTACCTCATAGTAGAGATACAGTTTTCCCCTTGATGATGAATACTAAGCACTGTCTATGAAGCACTTGTCACTTTAGCTAGTTTTCTATGTTAGTTTTTATGTGTTTTTATATGATTACTATTTATATTAAAATTTGCTTTTGAAACAGAATTACTGATGAAGTCAGGTTGAATTCTCCTAAGACTTCTGTTTTTTAGGTTTGCACTGCCCCCACAGATGTGAGTATCCCACCAATATCCAGCGAATTATGTGTCTATAACCTAACTAGCGAGGTGGCCTCTCTTTTGTTGAAAGTCCTGTTCCTTGCCACCACCCTCTCCTGCCTGACATTGAATGCCTGCTGCACACTACATGTCATGAGTCTCTGGTGTGCCTGCCTACGCTTCTGCAACAGCTCCAGCTGCCTAGAAACCCACCTCTGGTGCTGGGACTCCCTCTGGCAAGATGAACGACTCCTGGAGGGGAGTACTGTGCCACCGTTGGCCTCCAGTGACATGTTGAGCTGCACTACTTGTTCGTGTGTAAAGGCAATGCAAGACCGTGGGACCTCCTGAATGGTCTCAGTGGCCATATGCACGCCCACTGTCGGGGGGAAATTCTGCCGGGGTCGGCCGGGCCGTCCGCAGACCTCCGGGCAGGGAGGCCCCAACTCCTCCCGTATATCCCAGATGAGATAGAGTATGAGACACACACAAGGAGCAAGGCGACTCTGCTGTTTATTTATACAAAACGGCAGGGATGGGTCAAGGAGCGTACGCGTCCGTCCTGACACACACACAATCGTGGGGCTCGCAGGCCCTTTTTACTGCATTATGACGCGCTACTTGCGTCACTTCAGAAAGTTAACAAAAAACCTATCGCCACTCTTAATTGGTTACTTGAGTGGTAGGGTTAGTATAGTACACATATAGAGAATGATATTAGTGGACAAGGTGTAGTCAGGTGGTATATCTGGGTTGTCCCTATAATTGGATACATAAGAATTGTTACATGAAGGTTCCTGAGGATTGGCTAATGTTACTGACGTCTGAGATAAGAGCCCCATGTTCTGATTGGTGCATCCGTGAGCTCCCCAGCCTGGGACCACCGTTGTTCCCAGCTCTCGGTGTACCTGTGTTTGCAACAATGTTTCAATATGGGTACGTGCAGACAATGTGAGGATTTATTCATAGGTGGAAGGCTGACCGCTCCCACTGTAGCAGGTGTCCATTGAGCCTTTCAAGTGTCTCGGCCTGTGTCTCGTAGTGAGGGACCCAGACGCCTTTTCCCTCCTGGGTTTTGGCATCTCGTCAGATTCGGCTTGGTCACGTGAGGCGGGACCGTGTTTGAGGCAGAATTCTGCACAATTAATATTGCTTTTCCACCGTGTGTCTGGTTTAATTTGTAGATATGACTTTAACGTTGGTACGCGGAGTGCAAGGTTGCAACATCGTGCCTTTGATGATTTGTTCTTGGATGTGGGCTTGCAACATTGCGACCTTGGCTGGTTGCTCCATCGGGTTCTTTCTGCAGGATCAGCAACCTGACTCTTGCTTTGTTAATGCCCACGGGAGCTCTTGTTTGAGGCCTACTCGGGCCTGGTGCTTAAGTAGTCTGTTTGGTGCATAGGTACTTTAGATTATAGTAGCATACATTTCCATGACCAGTATCGTGTTTCCATTATACCTCTCATGGCGGTAACGGGTTTCAAGGGAAGCGTGAGCAAGCGTTATAGATGAGTTCATGATGCATCTTGCGTTTCTGTATTCTGAAAGCCTATGTAAAAATAATAAAGATGCACGTCCGTGAATATGCCTGTCGCCTACGTCAGAGCACTGAGTATGTTCTTCGTGTAGATTGGTGTGGAAATGTTAAGTGTGTGTACTTGTACAGATGTGCTTCCCGTTGTCTAGGTCGTCATGGCATCTCTAACGACGTGTGGTTTTTAATCTAGCTGATCCGAGCCGCAGGTGTCGGCATGGCCAGTGCGGGCTGTTGGGCAAGCAGGTGGACACATCCGTATGTTCCTGTACCAGGGTACCTGGTCGTCTGGTAAATGGACAAACTCTTCTCGCGGCGGGTGTCTGGGCCGTGACCCTCTAGGCCAAGCGCGAGAGGTGAAGGACGGGAGCCTGGTCTTCCATTCTCCCACTTCAGTCCCCCCTCTGGTCGACTTGTCGACCACAAACATATCCTTCTCGTTATCTCCTCTTACTCTCCATATCTTAGTTATCCCTCCGAGATGTCCATAATGGTTCACATGATCTTCAAATGACCAATACATGTATTCACATGTTCCTCCAGGAGTACAGTATACCCATCTCCCTATGTAGCTCCTGGGGTTCCTTGGGTTCTCGATCTTCACTGATGGTGGGTCTAGATGATTGGTGATGATTTGGGTGCGCAACTTCTCCCTTTCTTGTATTATCACACCTGTATGCTGGCCGTCATCTGCTGGCATTAAGGGGTGCATTCCCACCATTTCCAGCAACTCGTCAGTCGTGCGTGCCTTCCGGGCCTTCCAAAATCTAATTATGATCAGGGTGGCTCCAGCCAAAATAGCACATCCCACTATTATTTTCAGTCCATCTGACAACCAAGATGGCATCCATGACCATAATAGTGAAAACCAGCTCTTATCCTTGTTTACACCGTTACTTTCGTCCATCATTTTGGAGTGCATCTGGGCCAATTGTGAAACTGCTTCTGTCAGTGTACCATTGTCAGCATCGTTGGCAGGTATGAACGTGCAGCAAGATTGTCCTATTTTTGCACAAACTCCTCCTTCCATTGCTGTGAGAAGGTCCAATACATATCTGTTCTGGAGTGCTACCATCCTGACAGCTCGCAGCTCCTCTTTAATTGCGTTGAACCCATTTACTGTTGAATTGATGGTCATCATTAGTTCCCACCTGGTTATTTGGAGCCATTTTGCGTTTGCGTATGCCTGCAGTCCCGGATGTATTATTGAGGAGAAGAACATTGCTGCTCTGCTGAATAGTCTGTGCTCTGGCGGTATTGATGTTAGTTCCGTTTCCGACCTTCCCCACAGGTAATTTCCTGTCAATGGCTCTCCTTGTCTTTTTCTCCTATTTAGGACAGTATCATTGCTGTTGGTCCTGTTTCCTTGCTCCTTCTGAAGTGGTGCAGATCTCTTTCTTCTCTTATCCCCTTCATCCATTTTAGGAAATTTCGCCACATCGACATGCTTCTTAGGTACCACTAGTGATGGTACATTGACGTGTACCATTGTGCACACACCATTCCACAGGGGAGGCAGTGTATGATATGCCTTTTCTCCGCAGGCCCAATAATGGTCCATTATTACTGCTGTTCCCGCTCCCCCCTCAGGCAACTCCATCACACTTGCACAATTGGTGTTATATCCTACGTCCACCTCTCCTTTATGCTGGTAGCATACTTTAGGCGCAGTCAATGGTAGTATAGTTATCGGGTCTTCATCTTCTTCTACCCACGTGAGCATTGGTACATACTTGATCCACGTCGTCCAACATCGATGATTGTGTGTCTCGATAGTTGAGATAGTTTCTTTTGTTACCATGTTGCTGCCAATTACTCCTATCTCCCAGTTGTTGCCCAGGTACACTTTTCCTGTTATCGTCAGTAGCGGCCTCTCCCAGCATCCTTGTTTACCCGGAACTTCAGTTGCGTACCAATCACATGGTAGATACTGCAGTGTTACCTTCTTTGTTTCTCCTTTTGCAGGGCCACTTGTTATGTACCTGAATGCTTCAGCATGTAAACTGGTCTTGTGATAACTCAGATAGGTCTTGAGGAAGTTGTTTTCATATGGGTATGAGTCTCTTGTCTTCCATGTCATGTGCACTACTGTTCCTTGAAACCTTCCTTTCGTTTGGAACAGGGCCAAATATATTATGCACTGTGCTGTTTTTTCATCTATTTCTGTGGCAACAAATGTTCGTGAAGCGCTCATGGCGTATGGTATTAATGAGCAAACGTAACAGCTATCCTCAGTTGTCTGCTTACCAATGCGGGTCATGTGCTGGTACCATATGTTGTTTGTGACGTGTGCTGAATCTTGTACATAATTATCAATACCTTTATTGTCTGAGTATGTGCTGCGTTTAACTCTATTTTGCTTGGGTGCAATTTTACTATTACCACCTGACGTAACACCTGTTGCAGCAGGGGACGGGGGTATATTAAGTTTGGGTGCAGCAATAAAATCAATAGCATAGCTGTACTGCCAGACAGAGGCAGCCAAGAATCCGGTGATCATAAATATCCCTATTATTTTTATTACATATGCTAATTTCACCGGCATTTTGCTCTTACCTTGCTGCGGTCCTGGCAGCTTATTCTTGCGACGTTACAGTTGCCCGCCTAAAAATTCTCAAAAGTGCTCGTTATTAAATGTTAGTTTTGTTTCCTTTAAGCTCTCCCTATCAAGTGGTCATTCAGTGCCCAGGCGAAGAGCTGTTCCCACGCTACTCTAAGTGATGGGTCTCTTAGGACCGGCAAGTATGGGCGGAGGTGGGGCATATAATATTCTATGGCCAGGAGGAAGGCTGTGTAGTATACACGTACCCTTCTCCTTTTTAAGTATGTTGGCCTCTTTATTTCGTATACAAATTGGTGTGACAATTCTTCTGGGTAGTTATCGTCTGGCAGCACCATCTACACCTGCACACTGAACTTGTTAATTAGCTTTCTTAACAATACAATATTACGCAGTTCCTGTATGTGCGAGAGAAAAAGAGAACATTCACGTGTTTACATGTGTATTGGTGCAAGCAATGTCCTTCAATTTTAGTTACAACTGTACTTAGCAGTCAATGGGGGGGGTTTGCGCTCAGATGGCGGAAGTATTTTTACTCTTTGAGCGAGTGATCATGGGGTGGGCAGTATGGGGGTCACCCCCTTCTTCGTAAGTTATTGTCTCCGAGGGAACAATTGGGTCGTTGTCTATGGTGGAACTTTCTTCCGCTGTCGGCGATGTTGTTGCTGTTCTTCCAACGGACCTGTCGTTGGCGCTGGGGCGGGTCTGCAGTTTGTAAATCTTTACGTCATGTAGGTGGTTCCAGGCACGCTTATCCTTTAGTTTTACTGCTCTTGTTGATACGTCCTCTACCAGATGGGGTCCAGTGAACCTCTTCTGGTTCCACTTTCTATTGAAATTGCGAAGTAGTACGTGGTCACCTTTGGCAAGTTTGCACGAGTTCTCCTTTCCCAATTCCGTACTTTCGTCTTTTTCTTGATTGCTGGTAGACCCGCCCCGTGTGCGCTCGAGCTGTTGAGACACAAACACGACACTAGTAATCAAAGAAGACACATATTGATACATTTCATCACCTAACACATTCGCTGAACTTTCGTGGTCGGTGAATGCCCTTGATGTTGGTGTTAGGGGAAGGCGCATTTGACGTCCAGTTACCACTTCGTGAGGGGTGAGGTGGTGGTCGGACCCTGGCCTGTTTCTAAGCTCAAATAATGCTAACGGAAGGCAATACAACCAACTTTTCTTTGTTGTTTGTTGTATTTTAGCAATTGCCTCCTTCAATAAGCCATTCAGGCGTTCACATACACCATTAGCCTGTGGGTGGTATGCACATGCAAATTTGTGTTTAATGTTCAGCAGGGATGTGATATGCTGGAACATTTCGTTTGCGAAATGGGGGCCATTGTCTGATCTTAGCACCTCGCACACTCCCCATCTGGGGAAGACCTCCCTTACTATGAATTTGGCTGCTCTAAACGCATCAGGGTGTGAACAGGGCCCTGCTTCAATCCATCTAGAAAATGGGCATACTACTACAATCATATACCTATTGCCTTGACAGATGTTGATCATATCAACATAGTCAATGTGAAGGTGCCGAAAAGGTCCTTCTGGCCGGTGTATGGTACCTCTTATCACTTTTAGAGTATGACCTGCCGTAAACTGTTGACATGTTAGGCAATTGCTGATAAAATTTGACACATGGGAGGTTAACTCGGGACAAAACCAATCTTCTCGAATTCGTGCTGCAATTATTTCCTTGCCTGTATGGGCAGGGTGGTGTAATTGGCTCAAGGCGGTATTTAACAGTGTCAACGGTATTACAACTTTCCCAGTGCCACCCTGGCGCCATAGTGCGTCGGTTGGTGACATTGTGCATCCTCTTTTCACCCATACTTCTTTTTCGGCCATTGGTGCAGCCGCTTGTAGTTCCATAATCTGTGTGGCTGGGAGATGGGTGTACCCTTCTCTTATTAACATCTCCCTAGCTATTCCCCTCCCTCTCCCTCTCTGTGAGTCTGTGGGGTTCCATATCTCACCAAAATATGCAGCATATTTCGCATGTGCGTCTGCTGCTGCATTTCCTTTTGAGACGTAGTCTTCTCCATTGGTGTGTGCGGTGCATTTTACTAGGGCTAATTCTTGGGGGTCGTTTATTACTTCAATTAGTTCAGCCAACAAGAGGGCATGTTGTACTGGAGTGCCATCAGCTCTCCTAAACCCTCTTCTTCTCCATTTTGATAGCCCTGAGTGGACAGTGGATGTAACATATGCACTGTCAGAATATATAGTTACTCTTTTATTAAAACTTTCCTTTAATGCCAATATTAGTGCAACGAGTTCCGCGGCTTGAGCAGAGTAATGCTGTGGTAATTGTACACACTTCATAGCCACACACACCGGCGCCTCCATCATTTTTACTACTGCTGCCCCAGTCCTTCGTATCCCATCTCCTTGATCAATAGTTGATGACCCATCAATAAACAAAAGCTCACCTCCCTCTAGTGCGTTTTCTTCAACTTTCCTAGCACATGAGTACATTTCAGTTACTTGGGTGCAGTCGTGGGCGTAATCTCCCTCTTCAATTACTTCTGCTAGGAACCTTGCAGGGTTAACCGTGCTACATCTAACAATTGCTAGTTCAGCTTTAGACAGAATAATCTCATAACCTGATGCCCTCTGTGTCGTTAGTGTGGACTTAGGTTTATTCAATATCGCAAATAATGCATGTTCCACAAATAGTGTAGTTGGACACCCCATAGTTATTGCTGATGCTTTTTCTACTGCAAAAGCAGCTGCAGCAAGACCTTGTTCACAAGAGAAGTGTCCTAACATTATAGGGTCTAAGTGACCGCTGTAAAATGCTACTGGTTTATAGCCCATGCTAGTTTTTTGGGCCAATACTGCTTTCATCACTGCTGAGTCGCAATGTGAAAATATAAAGAAGCGCCGCTCGTAGTCTGGGGATGCAAGTACTGGAGCAGTTGATATCGCGTCTTTTAATTCGTCAAATGCCTCCCTCATTTCCATAGTCCATCCCAACTTTTTCTCCCCCTTATTTGCTTCCTTCAAACCCTCAAGCAGGGGTCCTATGTATGAGCTGTAATCAAATACCCATGCTCTACAGTAGTTGCACAGCCCCAGAAATTGCTGCAGTTCTCTCACAGTCTGTGGCACGGGAGTGCTTGAGATGGCCTGTGCTCTTTGTGGTGCAATCCTTCTTCCATGTTGGGATATCAGTTGACCAATGTAAAGTACCTGTTCCTGACAGTATTGTATCTTTTCCATGTCTACCTTGTACCCCTTTTCTGCCAGTATCGTCAACATTTTTAAGGAGTCCTCTCTACATTTACTTTCGTTTGTACTGCAAATTATTATGTCATCCACATACTGTAACACTGTGCTTTCCACCTCAACGTTACCCAAATCCATCTGTATTACTCTATTGAAAATTGAGGGTGATTCACAATACCCCTGTGGTAATCTGGTATGTTTCCACTTTGTATTTCGGTAAGTGAAGCTTGTCAAATCTTGTGAGTCTGGGTGTAATGGTATTGAGAAGAAAGCATTTTTAAGGTCAATCACTGTAAATCGTGATGCTTCTGCTGGAATGCCACACAATATTGTGGCCGGGTTTGCTGTTACTGGATACTCTGCTTCTACTATGTTGTTCAAGGGTCTGAGGTCCTGTATGAAGCGCCAAGACCCCCCTTTAGCTTTGCGCACCGGGTACACAGCTGTGTTACATGGTGATTCTGAGGGGACCAATATGCCATTGTTTATAAGGGCCGTTATGGTTTCATATATGCCCTCATCTGCCTCTTTTGACAATGGGTACTGTTTCACTCTTGGCAGTATGGCACCTTTTTTCAATTTTATCCTTACACCCCCTATGCTTTTTATGCATCCCACGTCATAAGGGCTAATAGTCCATAATGATTTGGGCACCTTTGACATATCCTCCTTAAAAAATGGGACTGGGGTGCCTGCGGGTGCCTCAAGTGCCATTGCAATTTTCTGTGCTACTTGTTTGTGAGCCACTCTTAGCCATATTTCTACACTCATCATGAACACCATTTCATTTTCTTCCTTTTCTTCTGAGAACAGCTCTTCATCTGACACCTGGGTCAGCCTACATCCTTCTGCTAGTGCTATCACCGCCCTCCATGCTCTCCCTTCTTTATCTTGGGCGTGCACAGCAACATAATCAGCTGTTGCAATAATGCTCTCAATGTCCACTACAAACACCTTCCCTTCTAGTTCATTACCTGGTGTTTCTGGTCGGAATAGATAGGCTGCTGGTCTCCTCCATATTTTCCCTTCTATCCCTGGCATCCATGCAAATGCCATGTCTGTGCCATATTGGAATATTTCGCCATCTACTGGCTCCGCCCTAATCGCTGTCTGTCCACAGTATGCTTGCAAAATCTGTCGTGCTGCGAGCATGTTAATCCCTGGAGTAGAGCAAATTATGCCATCCTCTGTAAAGGAGATCGTCATGTTCAACCTGTTCATTATGTCCCTCCCCAGTATATTTACTGGTGAGGCACTATAATACAAAAGTGGAACTGACAGATCATAATCTCCAATAGATAAGGGAATGTTATCAGTAAATGGAACCAACCCTTTAGCCCCAGAAAATCCTTGGGTGTTCATGGCTTCGCCTGACATCTTAAATTTACCTTCCCTTATGCAAGACCGAGTTGCCCCGGTGTCAACAAGAAATGATAATTTTTTGTCACCTATCGTTACCTCTATGCGTGGTTCCTCCGCACTATTAGGTGTTACTGACAGGATGGGACACACCAAGGCCGTCTGTGGGCTGGCCTATTGGGGGTACAATGATTGGCCATTCCCTGTGTAAGGGTTGTGTCCCAACACCGTCACCCCACCCAATTGTGTTCGTTCAGTTTGGGGTGGTGGTTGTATTAACGCCACTTGTTGTTGTGGCAGTGAATAGGTTTGTGGCTGTCGTGTTTGTTGTTGTTGGTCACTCCCTTGTTGTGACATCTGCTGTTGTTGTATGCCCTGCTGTTCTTGTGATGTCCTAGGTTGTGCTTGTTCATTCCATGCTGGTGTTCCTGGCCTGACCCTACATGTACGTGACATGTGTCCTAATAGTCCGCAGCTCCAACACACGGGTGGTTCCCTGTTTTGCCATGGGAAGCTCCCTGTGTTGTCCTGGTATACGGGTTGCCCTGTGGGGTAGTAATTTCTAAGTCCCCCAGCCTGTTGCTGGGTATTATATCCATATCCTCTCCCCCTCATAAACCCTCCTCTCCCTCTGTTATAACTATAATACCCAGTTCCTTGCATTGGGTACCCTCCTCCCATGTTTGGTGCGTGTAATTGCAGAGGCGGCACTTGCTGTATTACACCTTGTGGAGGCGTTATTTGAGCTGGATCTTGTGCAGCCACTACTTGCGTTGGGCTTTGGGCCATTGGTGTGGGCGTAGTTATTAGTGCCCCTTCCATTGTATATTTAGTAAGTTTTTTCTGTACTAATTTGGCCTCTTCTGTTTTCCTGTCCTCCTCCTTTTGTTTCATTTTTCCTTGCCATGTCCTGCAGTGATGTACTATAGTCAGTTGTATTTCTGGCCATGGTTTTGCTTCCATTCCCACTACTTTCTTTAGTTGTTTTTGAACTCCTTCTGGGAGCCCTTGTACTAGTATATGATAAAATATGGCTGGTGTTTTGTCCCATTGTTCTCTAGTTTCCATGCGCCACTTCTCTTGAATATCCTGGATATAATCAACAGGATCCTCATTTTCACCCATCTTACGGGAAGTAATGGCTCCTATGTCTGATGTGTCTGGGTACTGCACTCTAAGTGCCTGCCATAGCGCATGTCTGCAGTTTGCAAATGGTGCCCCATCATGCGATGTGTTTGTTATTGTTACCCCATGGAATCCCGCTCTTTTCCAAATGTCATCCGCTCTATCCCCTAATATTGATATTAACAGGCCCTTCACATCTCCTACTGCCAGTTTCTGTCCTGCGGTGTGTTTTTCCATTTCATATATCCACTTACCCGCACCTCCACTTAGTGATGGGAGCCTACATTTTATATTTTCCTTATCCGTATGTTTCCAAGGTACATACTGTGGTCTAACCCCTCCTCTCTCCAGCAGTGGCATTAAATTCTGTCTTGTGTCACCCTTTACGCTCCATGATATTGAGTCTTCACACCCCTCCTCTTCCCCCATTTCTTTTACTACTTCAAATTCTTCCTTACTACCTCTTCCCCTACCTCCCTCTTCTTCCTTCCCCCTTCTTTCATCATTTCCTGTGTTCAATATGGGTATGTTTATTTGTCTGTCTTGCCTGCGACTAGGGAGGTCCCTAAGCCGACATGCATAGGGTGTAAGTTCGTTCATGAAGGGTGCGAGCTTTATTCTTTGCAGAGAGCGTGCGGTGGTTGAACATGTAGGTAGTGACGTGGGAGGGCGGCGTGATGGGGATG
This sequence comes from Ambystoma mexicanum, assembly GCF_040938575.1. Classification (NCBI taxonomy): domain Eukaryota; kingdom Metazoa; phylum Chordata; class Amphibia; order Caudata; family Ambystomatidae; genus Ambystoma; species Ambystoma mexicanum. The sequence goes on along the minus strand of NC_090927.1, from coordinate 425,111,640 downwards.
TGGGTGGCGTGGTTTCATTGGTTTGTGTTTCCCCTATTCTTTTCACTTCCTCCTTACTTCTCTCCAGCTCCTCCCATCTTCTACTTATCCAGGGCGAATCTATGTTAGTTCTAGTGAGGTACAGTTTATCTAAGCTTTCCCTTTCACTCTTTCTTCCATCCTTCTCCACTCCTCCTTCCTCCTCACTGCAAAAATCATTCATAAATGGCACCCCCCACTCTGCCTTTTTTCCTTTTATTGTTACCGTTTTCAAATCTATTAGGTCTCTTTCTCCCCTTTCGTTGTTTACAACTGTCCCCCCTAGTGCTGATGTCGTTGCTACCTCCCTACTTTTATATACATCTCCCCATCTTTCACTCTCCCAACCCCTCTCTTCTCTTCCTCCTTCACTCCTCTCCTCCATTTCCCTACTATTTTCCTCCCTTTTCCTTTTCAACTCCTCCATTACTTCGTTGCTCATCTGTTCCAATATCCTTTCATCCTCTTTCTTCCTTTCCCATTTCACCCTTTCTCTTTCTACTATACTCTCTATTACCTTCCCCTCTTCATATTTCTTAGCTGTCTCCGATATTATCCTCCTCCTCCATAATTCCATTTCCTTTTCCTTTTCTTCTTCTTCCTTCTTCTTCTCTCTCAGCACTACTCTTGATACCCTATCTGCTGCTCCTTTTACCCTTTCAGCTTCTCTCTTTTGTTCCTCACTTTGTTCCCTTAATTTTTCCAATTCGTCCTTACCTTCTTTCCTTTTCCTCACTCTCTCTCTTTCCTCCCGCTCAAGTTGTTTGATCAGTTCATTCTGTTCATCCCTTAGTTCTGCTAATCTTTCCTCCAAAATCTCTTCCTTCTGCCGTAGTAGCTCCTCTCCCCTCATTTCACTCTCTCTGGCACTATCCTCGTTTGTTCTCTTCACCGCCTCCCTTTCTTCTCCAGTTAGTGAGCCTCGTAATTTCAACAATATCTGTGCAGCTACCCACTCATCGTTTCCTATCTCTACAGTCTGCTCCTCTCTAATCCTCCCTTCCCCCATTGGTATCTTCCCATGAGCCACATATGGTGGAGGGCTGTATGCCGGGTTTGAGTATCCTTCAGCCGCCCTTAACTGTCCTTCTATTTCTCCTAATTCTCTTAAAGGGTACAACCCTCCTCCCTCTGTTTTCACTCCCGGTGTTATGGGTATCTCATTGCTCAGTTCCTTTTTTATGTCGTCTGATTTATCAACCTTTTCTCCTCCCTGTCTTTCTTTCCCCGTATTCTTTGTACGTTCGCACTCCTTTTCCCCACCCGTTCCTTCTTTCTTAATCTCCTTTTCTTTCGGTGTTTCCCCCATAGTGAACATTCCATTTGGTCCTGGTCGAGACCCCTGGAACATCCTCCATAAGTTAAACACCTCCACATGGTTTGCCAACTTCTTCCCCTTGTATGTATTGTGCAGATGGTTCAGTAGTGAATGTTGGGCATATGGGTCGAAACTACCATTAGGCGGCCATGGTGTTAACATTTTGTTGTCTGTCCCCTGGGTCCACTCTATGCTGTACTTAATTAACTTCTCCCTATGTGGTGGCAGTGTGGTGCATATGTGCTGTAGTGGGGTAGTGAGGGTGTTCCCCCACCCTCCCGACCCTCTCCCGTATGACATAGTTGCACTCCCCTTTTTACCCTTCCCCTTACTAGCAGTTTATAATGTACAACCTTGTATTTCTTACCTCGCCCCGCAAGTGTGGGGACTTACGACAATCCTTTGACAAATTATGCAATAATAATAAATATGATGTTATATTATATTCCTTCCCCTACAGCCCCCTGCGGCCGAAGCGCACGCAGCCCCCTGCGGCTGCGTACCCCTTACGACGATCTTATACAGTCGTCCTGTTTCTCCGTTCTCCTCCCCCTTTTACACTCGCCGTGGCCGGCGTTCTCCGTGCGCAGCCACGCCCCTTTCCCCTTCTTCTTTCGATCCACTGATTTATAGTTTATCTCCGTATCAGCTCCTTTATCATGCTTCTCTTCCCCACCATTCTCAAACCCAAAATCCCTTGTGCTCGCGATATCCTATTAAATCCCTACTGGTGACGTCACCGATTTCTTCGAGCTACTGGTATATTCTTGTTATGTTCTTTAAGTTCAAAATACACTTGCAATCTACCCCGCTAACCCTACAGCTGTCTTCCTGTCTCTCCTGGAACAAGGTAATCTCATCAATAATATAACCGGACTGCGCACGCTGCGTCGCCTCGCGTGTGATACGCCCCTCAACAGGAGGGCTTAACCAGCCAATTATCTTCCGTTTTGGGCAACTATGTAGCTAGCTACCGGCCACAGGGAAACGTCATCTACCTATCGAGTTTCTTGCTCGAACAATAGGGAACCTCATCTACTCATTGATCAATAAATGTCAAGTCGTAGGAAACCACACACACCCACCCTCACACTTAGTCTCACTTTAAGCCATCAGTTTCTTACGAGCGGCTGCACGTGATGTTTTCGTGCCCCGCCCCCTCTCTCGCGTAACGTTAGCTTACTGTTACGAGCGGCTGTACGTGATGTTTTCGTGCCCCACCCCCTCTTTCGCGTAACGTTAGCCGACTGTTCTCGCACTCGTCTCGCTACCATTCATTCCATTAGCAACGCTCAGTTAAACCTTCACCGCACATCTGGACAATACCTCCCTCCTCCTTTATTTACTTCCTCCCCCTCCCTCACAATTTCGCATTGCTTGTTGCGCGTGTCATGCTCACCAAGTTCTCTCGATGCAGGGCCGCTCGACTGCGTGCACCCTCCAAGCGGCTCGCCACCTCCCCTCGTCTGGACCACGTCTGGACACTCGCCGACCGCGGGCGGGATACTTCTCAACCGGCTCCCGAGGGCCAATATCCGGATTGCGCTGTCCGGTCTTCTCGCGGCTCCGCGATGGTCCTGTAGTCCTCAGAAGGGGGCAACGGCAGAGGGGGCCGCGCCGCCGGGCCTCCTCGCAACGGGAGTGCCTGGAAAAACTAAAAATAAAAGTTGATCTTAAACAGATCTCAGCAGTGCCTCCAACTTGTCGGGGGGAAATTCTGCCGGGGTCGGCCGGGCCGTCCGCAGACCTCCGGGCAGGGAGGCCCCAACTCCTCCCGTATATCCCAGATGAGATAGAGTATGAGACACACACAAGGAGCAAGGCGACTCTGCTGTTTATTTATACAAAACGGCAGGGATGGGTCAAGGAGCGTACGCGTCCGTCCTGACACACACACAATCGTGGGGCTCGCAGGCCCTTTTTACTGCATTATGACACGCTACTTGCGTCACTTCAGAAAGTTAACAAAAAACCTATCGCCACTCTTAATTGGTTACTTGAGTGGTAGGGTTAGTATAGTACACATATAGAGAATGATATTAGTGGACAAGGTGTAGTCAGGTGGTATATCTGGGTTGTCCCTATAATTGGAAACATAAGAATTGTTACATGAAGGTTCCTGAGGATTGGCTAATGTTACTGACGTCTGAGATAAGAGCCCCATGTTCTGATTGGTGCATCCGTGAGCTCCCCAGCCTGGGACCACCGTTGTTCCCAGCTCTCGGTGTACCTGTGTTTGCAACAATGTTTCAATATGGGTACGTGCAGACAATGTGAGGATTTATTCATAGGTGGAAGGCTGACCGCTCCCACTGTAGCAGGTGTCCATTGAGCCTTTCAAGTGTCTCGGCCTGTGTCTCGTAGTGAGGGACCCAGACGCCTTTTCCCTCCTGGGTTTTGGCATCTCGTCAGATTCGGCTTGGTCACGTGAGGCGGGACCGTGTTTGAGGCAGAATTCTGCACAATTAATATTGCTTTTCCACCGTGTGTCTGGTTTAATTTGTAGATATGACTTTAACGTTGGTACGCGGAGTGCAAGGTTGCAACATCGTGCCTTTGATGATTTGTTCTTGGATGTGGGCTTGCAACATTGCGACCTTGGCTGGTTGCTCCATCGGGTTCTTTCTGCAGGATCAGCAACCTGACTCTTGCTTTGTTAATGCCCACGGGAGCTCTTGTTTGAGGCCTACTCGGGCCTGGTGCTTAAGTAGTCTGTTTGGTGCATAGGTGCTTTAGATTATAGTAGCATACATTTCCATGACCAGTATCGTGTTTCCATTATACCTCTCATGGCGGTAACGGGTTTCAAGGGAAGCGTGAGCAAGCGTTATAGATGAGTTCATGATGCATCTTGCGTTTCTGTATTCTGAAAGCCTATGTAAAAATAATAAAGATGCACGTCCGTGAATATGCCTGTCGCCTACGTCAGAGCACTGAGTATGTTCTTCGTGTAGATTGGTGTGGAAATGTTAAGTGTGTGTACTTGTACAGATGTGCTTCCCGTTGTCTAGGTCGTCATGGCATCTCTAACGACGTGTGGTTTTTAATCTAGCTGATCCGAGCCGCAGGTGTCGGCATGGCCAGTGCGGGCTGTTGGGCAAGCAGGTGGACACATCCGTATGTTTCTGTACCAGGGTACCTGGTCGTCTGGTAAATGGACAAACTCTTCTCGCGGCGGGTGTCTGGGCCGTGACCCTCTAGGCCAAGCGCGAGAGGTGAAGGACGGGAGCCTGGTCTTCCATTCTCCCACTTCACCACTTATCATGATGGAGGCACCAGACTTGCTAATGGGGTGACCGGGGGCAGAGGAACATGAGGTGGCGATCAGCATGGAGGCCACACCTGTGGGTGCCTGGGGCACAGTTGCTGAGGAGAAGGTGGGTGGCATTGGTTTAACCTGTGCAAATTGTGCCAAGCACAGCATTGCACTTGCCATTTGGGACATGATGTGGCACACCCGCCTGTGATGGCTCATGAGCTGGCCACAGATTATGTCAAGGTTCTCCATTGACTCCTACAGCCTCCAGGTGAGTCAGTTATCCATCATCCATCTCAATCTATGCCTATACAGGACTCAAAACCCCTCACACGTATCACATAATCCATCAACAGACAAGGTTTCTGGTGGGGGTACATTGTTGGATGTGCAGGCTCCAGACAAGCATCTGGAACAGGAGGCTGTGCAGGACACAGTGGTGGAGTCGTCAGTTCTTCTCACTGTCCAAGACCCATTGGTTACAGGGCTACACACCTTCAGTGATGCCACAACACAGACAAGCCCTGCAGTGAGGGCTGATGAGGTCATACATGATGCAGTGTTGCCCACGCTCTTGTCGGGCCCTGGCAGCCCCATGGACAGGCCCACAATTGCACCCACTCCCTCCACTACACCTGATCCTGGTAGCCCAGATGGAAACTCTGTGCTAACCGGCATGTCTGTGCGGATGGCGGAATGTCCCTATGTCCCTCCATGACCATGGCAACTTCCTGCACCTCATCACCAGCGCCATATGATGTCCCCTCGTCAGCCATATGCCCCTCAGATGAGGAGTACGATGGAAGTCGTGGCCATGGTTTCCGTAGCCTCCTGGAAGGCCTTGTCCTTTCAACTTGCTCCTCCTCAGTCCTTGCCTCCTCATCTGCATGTGACACTGGAAGAAAAGGGAGAGAGGGGAGATGGTTCAGCATATGTGCGTACACATGTGCATGTCGGAAGTAGCATGCCTCAATCTCACATACAAATGCCACGGTCTCATCACACCAAACTTCAATGAATCATCATGTAAGCTTGTAATACATGATGACACCCCCAACAATTGCATGCATGCATTTGCATAGAATAAGCAGACACCACTTCATTTGCATAATAGTTCTCAGGGCCAACTGGGCACATGGATTGGGCAAACATGAGGACTGAAGCATATTGGTAAGACACGCAGCCACCATCATTGCACTATGAACAGTTACATACATCACCATCCAAGGACTCTTCTCTGACCTTACACCATGGATGAGGTCAGTAGAACACTGCTCCTGCCAGACTCCCTGCTTTCCTCCATAGACTCCCAGAGCCTCCAGGTGAGTCAGATATCCATCACCCATCTCAATGTATGCCTATCTAGGGCTCAAAACCCCCTCACATGTATCACATCAGCCATCAACAGACAAGGCCCCTGCACTAGATGTGTCACCCTAGCCCTCAAATCCCCCAAAGGTAAACACATATCCTACAATGCAGTTGACAGCCTGGGTCCTCACCTCTGAATTGGATCACATACGCCCATCTGTCAAAAGACTGCTGGATAATGTAGTAATACATAACGCTTTATAGTGCCTTGGAGTGTGTAGCGCTTCACCGAATGTATTGGCATTTTGTTGCATGCAACAATTTGGCACCCACATATAGCCAGTTTTATATTGCCGGTATAACATGTGAGTATGTGGCTGGAGACATGCAAGGTACAGGATTTATAATGCAGCAAAAAGCTCAATGTGAAGCTGCAAAGTTTAAAAGTGCACAACATTTTTTTCTCTTCTTTGGAATACCTCATGCATAGGAGACTACATTATTTATATAACTGACTGATTTAATTAACAAATACTAATCACTAGTGCTAACTCATTAACATTATAATGTAATCTCTGTGTGAAAAATGAGATGAAAATACATATTCTGAAATTCGTTTTTCAAACGTGCACTGGAGTTTTTTTTTTCTTCTTTCTCTTTCTGTGTTTGCAGCAAGCAGAGAGCCTGCATACCAGGAAATGATAATAGATACAGTTGCTCCTTGGGTACAAAAAAGCCTATTGTAACCTGATTGGAGCAAAGTGTCTGCAGATTTATTACATAGGCAAAGTGGGAAGGTGCAGAGCTCTGCTGGGGGAACACTGTCAGAGGGAGAGGGAGTTTGGGATGACTGGTCTATGAGACAGAGCTGCCTGGACTCACTTAGCTCTGGCTTGAGAACCCTACGTTTTCGCTGCGCACTTCAAACATCCAAGATTACAGAAGCAATTCATGCTGACTGGGCCTGTCCTTCTGAGGTGAATGAAAGAAGGCCGAGTGGGGGAGAGAACTGCAAATCTTTGGTAAGCACCCATAGTTGAAGTGAGGTTATCGTGTGCTGTTGTTTGACGAATGTCTGATCTGAAAATATCAGGCAGTCAGAGTAGCAAAGAAAAAGAAAATCCCCTGCATTTTCATTTGTCATGTTTAGAATTATAAAAAGTGATGCCTATTTTTAAAAAGGGTTTATTTGCACTGTATCGGTTGTTTTTTTTTCTCTTCTTAATATATTACAGGGATTGCTGAAATGTACATGGTAAGATTTGCATCCTGAATTTTAATTGCCTGCAATATAACCAATATATCTAAAAAACAGATGGTTCAGAGTTTTTATTGTTGTGAGAATTGCATATGCGGACATGGGGAAGATGTGTGTTCTTTGGTAATACATTTGCCAATTTGCTCATGCAGATAGAATAACAAACAGAATAAGCAGTGATAAATAGTTGCATGCATGTGTTCCCCATTGCATGTTCTTTGGGGAAATGTAATATAATACATAGATTACTGGGGGTCTATGAACGAGTAATGATGCCTATGGGCGCATAGATCACTGGTGTAAATAAATCAGTGATACCAGCCACAGGCTGTAGGTAGCACTCTATATAAAATTGTTGGTCCCCTTGTGTATAGGTCCAAGGCTCTTTATAGATCACTAGGAGGTATTCTAATAGAAAGGAAGGTTTTGTGTATGATGGGGTCTAATGTAGGGAAGGAAAATTATGCTCACCACTAAGTAATTTACTACCACAAATACCGCCAATAGTACATATTACTAAATTCTACAATATAGTCTAACAAAGTATGGTCACTAGAATGATGTGAGGCCAAACCCAATCCAAACATGAGGATAGGTATTACCAAGGTACCATTCATCTTTTGGCGGTAAGAATATACAGCCAAACCCCAAATTTACACTAAATATCCAACAGTATTGATCCAGAAGGGTGAATATCCCTTGATCTGTATCTGATAACCCAACACCATTAACGCCATCATGTAACTCCTCAAGGCCATAGTGCAATAAAAGAACCCTCTTTGCACATCCTTCTCTCCTTCTCAGGCCCTCCCACCCCTAGGACTTACGCAGTGTGGAACCTTGCATGCACCATGGATACAGCGTATAGAAGCCATGCCAAAGGGACCTTAACAAAATGGCATGCCCAATTACGTTACACTACATTGCTGTGTTCATCAACCAGCACACCCCCAACATACAGACTTTTCACATGGCATACCCATTCTGCCCCAACGTATTGACTGTGTGAACCCACCTGCAGCTGGGATCTAGGCCTACAGTTCGAGGACCTGGCCGTGAAGCGCTGTGTTCACTCTCTGCATGATCCAGACATGTAGAAGCGAAATTCAATGGCACCCACCAGAGAGCATCTCCGCAGTGTGTCCTGCCTCGATGGCTGCACTCGCCTTCTTCTGGCTCCGGATCCTCATGTCGTACCAGCATTTTTAAATATTCACTGGGGTACGGACTGCCACTCACTCAACATTCATGGCAGCGGCTATCTCCTGCCAGATCCTCCCACATCCAACTGCCCCAAGCTGCTTCTGTGGATGGAAGAGGGTGTTGTAGTGTAACAGCACCTGTTCTCCAAGGATGTTAACTTCTGCACCTGAGAAGTCTGCAGCCCTCATCCTCATATCCTTGGAGGTGCTAGTGGAGGTGGTAAGCATGGCACAGCTGAAGCTGGTAATCTGGAACTGGGTCTGGAATGCACCTAAAGTGTAAAACCCGTTATTGGTACACTGTACCACCACTCCGTTTGCTCCCTACAGAGTGTGCCTACTGTTCAAAGGCTCGAGAATGCTCCCGGGTCATTTCTTTTCATCCCATACCAAATATTAATTCAGCTGGGCATGGACAATCCGACACTGCCAATGTCAGAAGTGACACCCAGGCATGGGCCGTCTCACACACACACACACATACACACACAACAGCCAACTTTACATGGCTCTGCAGCCTTACCACCTTAAACACATTGCAAACACAATTCATTCATCTGCAGTAGAGGCTTCCATATGCATGATAGTACAGTTGAAAGTGAACCACTACGCAAAGCATCAGTAACCAGGCCACATGAACATAGCAAAACATGGGACATCACTGAACTGCCACGCACAATGCTTCCCACAGCAGTTTCCCCTCCCACATATGTGCCACCATCCCACTCCCACCGTCTTGGATGCAGCCAGAGAACCACTAGTTTCCCTTTTCAATTAACCTACTTACCTGTACTGAGGAGCAGCGATGAAGTGGTGTTGTCTCAATGAGGCAGTGGCAGTGTTCAGCAAACATTCCCAGGACTGCACACTGGAGGAATAACAGGATTGTGAGGGCAAGCCAAGCTGGATCAGGAACAGGATGCAGGAAGCAGGCAGAGGAATGTGGCAGCTGGTAAATAAAGCAAGGCCCGTATCATGTGAGTTACACACGTTGTGCCGAGCAAACTGCGAAGGCGCGGCTTACTACGAATAGGGGCGCATGCTCAGAATGCATTTGCGCTGCATAATCCTAATGGGCGGAGGACATAGAGAATATTGGAATTCAACGTGACAGGCAATACTTGAGTTTAAGCGGCACAAGTGCAAACTAGCAAGATCTGCTGTGAATCATCTGCATCACAACTATCATGGATGGGAGGGGAACTGGCAGAGCTGGGAAACCAGTGAAGAAGAGGGTACCACCACCAAAACGCAACAGGAAGACAACAGCACCACCACATGCAGGGGATGCAATACTGGCACAGATGGACACCAGCGCTCTAAGTCAAGGGGCCAATGGAACTCTTAAGTACCAGGGACAGCCACTGGTCTCTGAGAAGGGGCAGGGCTGAAAGAAGAAATTCATTGAGGGTGATTTGTAAATCCTCACAGACTATGTGGGTGAGCACCAATCAGAGCTATACACATGGGCTGGCAGCATATGATCACTGGCCCAGCGGCAGCAGAACTTGCAGGAGGTCACTGGTTTACCCAATGCCTGTTGAGTGGATAAGTATACAGCACCAGAAATAGATAAGAAGATGGACGTTCTCACTCGGTGTACCAAAGAAAAGCTCGGTGCAAATTGTCCTCTGCACATGCTACTGGTGGTGGGTCACTAAGTGTTGAGAAGCTCACTCCTTTTGAAGAAGTTGCATCTGTACTCATCACGGGTGAATAGGTTGTTGGCGTGGGTTGATCCGACGCATATGGACATGCAGCAGTGACATGTGCTATTGATACATGTGATCATGACACCACTGTTCATGATAATGGATGGGTGTATTGATGTTGCCCAGGTGGATTCACGTCAGAGCATTTCCATTTGAGCTGTACATATATGTGAACTCTGTTCACATGATATGCAGTGTAGCAGTTGGCTGTGTAATGGTCATTTCACTGCAACCTACAGGTGTATTGGTGAATGGCATTGGCTACATGTCAATATGCCCACGTACTGCACACAATGTCAGTGTCATAGCTGTGTAGTATGTACAATTTTAGGTGCACTAACATGCCTCCTCTTCTAGCAATGGGTCATGCATGTGTGATTCATTCACTGTTCTGGTCAGTCAGTGATCTAAGAATGGGTTCTATGCCAGTAAATTGCAATGGGGGTGACATCCACTGCAGCATAGTCATGTCTTCTCATGTTGCATGTTTATTTGGTATGTCCATGCTCTGCTGTCCATGAAATTGCACACAGCTGTCATCCGTTTTGGTTATCGGCCAGACATGCCTGTGATGCATGTGTGCATTTGGCCGTTAATAATCCCTTGACTGTAACCTTTGCAGGGAGGCTGCCTGTAACCTTGGCATTGCCTTTCCGCCCAGGAGGTGTGGGGGGATTTTATGGGGCACTGTCTGAACATGGCCACATCCACACACAAAGGCTTGCCTTTGGATGGGACTGGTTACAAGGTTTGAAATCAACATGGCCAATCTCTTGCCACCTTGGCCCACAGACCTTGCATTTGCAACAATGCCCCTGTGACTCAATTTCCTACTCCTAGCTGCATAATTTACCTACTTGCATGTTCCATTGATTATGGAAATTTGCATTGCCAACAAATACCACATCTGCTATACGTTGCCCTGCCTTTTGCCTCAGCAGAGCAACATCCATGTGTTACTTCCTCTGTTACTTCCTCTGTCAGTGTAGCTACATGATTCTGCTGACTACATATACATATGATGCCAAAACATACATGCACATTCTGGCATGCATATCCAATCCTGCTGGCAATGACATGTCTGCTATGACTTTCTTAGCAAACTGATGATGTCTGCTTGAATGGGACATTGCACTTGCACCTCCAGAATATGTGAGGCTGATATCTGACAGAACATATTACACTCTTTATGTATTGAGAGAGGCAACAGTTTGGTAGTTAAACAAGGCACTGGGATAGTGTCCATGGACCTTTTGCTACGAGATAAAACCAGCTTTGGGGAAGTGTTTTTTGAAAATTCAATGGCAATGGAGAAAACCACAACCAAATGTTCTGACCATATAACGGCCACATTTTGTGTGTGAATAATAGTCAAGCCCCTAAATAAGAACAGACCAAGACAATGGGCCTCATTATGAGTTTGCTGGTCCGGAAACAAGGGTGCTGTTAAGCTCATCGCACCCTTGATTCTAGATCGGCAAACTCAGAGTCGGCCTGCCGTGGCTGCTGGCCCCGACAAGTCTGACCATGCCGGGCACAGCAGCCACAATATGCTGACCGGTCACGGAAGCATTGGCCCCGTTAGCAACGGTGCCAGTGTTTCCGTGTACCAACACCCATAGAGTCCTCTAGGACTCTATGGGAATGGGGACTTACATTTTACCAGCGCCTGACTTCCCGGGCTGCTGCACTTGTAATAGCCGGTGACATAGGGAAGTCAGGTGGTGGTAAAATATTACGCGTTGGGCGGCAACCTGCTGGTAGCACCGGCAGGGTTACCGCCAGACTCGTAATGAGGCCCAATGTCCTAAATTATCACTGTGGAAGTTGTTTAACCCGATAGACAGTCAGACCATACCTGTTCTGTCTCCTCCACTACAAATGATGTCATTAATTTTTTTTAAGTAGGTCCACCTCACACTCTGACCCGCAGGGCAAATTATAAGTAGATTTGTGAGCGTTGCACATTACAACTCATCCTTACAATAGAAATATCTCTTTTGATTTTCTTCCTGAAGCCCAAATCTAATCATTATCTGTTTTGTCGGATACAAATTCCAATGAAAACGCAGAAAAGCCAACCTCAAAAACTTAGCTGGATAAATTGCCAAAAAGGGAACCAGCATTCCTAATGTCTTGTAATCGCCCTGTAGATTGGACAAGGAAACGTAATCATGCATGTTCTCAAGTGTACATATCTAATCAAATTCATTCAGGAGTTTCTTGACTCTACCTGGGTTGTCTTTTCATTTGACCATTGAACTGCAAGCCTCTGATAAACGAGCACTGCTGTAGTCAAACACCTCAATCAACAAACTACAGATCACGATTTGAGTATAATTTTAAATTCCTGAAATAGGGTACCCACAGGTGGGCTAAGGATCTTACTCATAAGGGACAACATCTTCCACTTATCCCTCACTGTAAGGGAAATAACACCTGGCTCATATTGAATTGCATGGATTGGAATAGAGTTGAGCACATGCAGTAACATATGCCAAACCATAACTACCAGGGTGGGTAGCACTTCCAAATATGATAGGGAATAGATATCCATGCCATACAGAATTTTAGGGACAATTTTCCCTTTGTACCATTTCATGCATGGTTTCAAGATGTATTTATCGTAACACAATCAACCCTCTTCAATTGATTAACCAGTGATGAAGTGTGACACCTGAGCCACTCTTTTAGACTCGTCCGGCCAGGCCTAGCCTGTAGATTAAAGCCCTAATAGATTAAGGACTCAACCTTAGGCACGGATTTGTGACCAACATGCCATAGAAAGGTTGTTTTCTTCCGCCCTCTTGAACATGGCAGCATTTTGGTCTTTGAGGGATTGAGTTGCAGGGTATGCCTATTCACATACATGGAAAATGCATCCATGAGTCAAAGATGATAAAATCGTCCACCTAGCACAACCAGAAAGGCCTTAAATGATGAAAACACTGGGTAATAAAACCGGCAGATTTTAAATATTACCTTGTGTCTGACAAGTAAAGATTGAATCAGCATGGTGCCAAAATCCAACCCTGACACCACGGAACATTGATTTTTGATGCGAAGGTGAATCAGAATGATTCAGCCACACCTGAATGCTAGAGTGTGAATACAGGCCAATTATAAGCCTCAATAAGCCCCCTGGAACTCCCCAGTGATAAATTTTGCAGCATAGGTACTCACGATTCACGGCATTGAATGCTGCTGTTAAGTCAATGGAGGCAATAAACATTGAATCATATCACCCCCCAGTTCAAATGCTGAACACTTTTAACGATCACACCATGTAAGTGAGTTTCCTAAGTTGGCACAAAATTCAATTTGCCATTTCTCTAATTTGCCCAACTCTAAGGCCCAGGTCTCCAGATGGGACAGCAACGATAGAAGCAAAAACATAGCTGTCCGCATCCAGGAGGGCAATTGGTCAATAATTCAAGGGACAGGTTCACACACCCCACATGTAAATAGGAACAATATGTGCCATTGACCAGGAGATGATAAACTGAGCCGTGCTCACCAAACACTGAAACAAGATTTTAAGGGTTACTGCTCATGCCTCTGGATCATTTATAAACAGAAAGTCAAATAATATGTTTGGGCCTGGGGCACGGGATGGACTAATCCTCTTAATCACCTGCAGTATAGTACTATTATCAAAGAGAGCGAAGTCCATCCTATCCGTTAGGCTCCAGTCTAATAATGGTAACAACGAATCACTCGTAGGCCTTGCATAGAGAGATGAAAAGTGCTGGACCTGCTCGTTTTCAGCTATAGCATTGATTTTCTTCTCATTTTGCAAAGGGTCAGCATTATTCAAGATTCTCCAAAATACCTGAGTGTTCTTATTTCTTAAAACTGTAAATACTGCTTCAGCATCATCCTGGGACCTCTTCCAAAGGCTTTTTCTAGGCCAATTCCTATACGACTGACGTAGGCGTCTTATCAAATTATTTTTTGTGTTAGGAGTGAAATCGAGTCCTTGATTTATTGACCAGATCGCCTTCCTAAAGTTATGCTTGTTAGCTGATGTTTCCGCATTATAGGCATGTAGGTGACTTCTGTTTTTTTTGGTCTACCTTAACATGGCCGGACGTTGGTTACAGTGAATTTGATCACTTATAGAGGCCTCGAAATGACTGACGAAAACACAAAGGTTTTCCAATCACTGTAGGAGAATTAAGACTGTGCACTAATGCATGATTCACCCTAGCCAACAAAATGGCGCTCCAGCTTATTGGATTCTCTGTTGGCTTAGTACACAACTTTATTGGGCTAAAAACATCTGGACCCACAACAGGATTACCCTGTTCGAACTTCACTATCAGCATAAAATGATTGCTGATTGGGGAGAGTATTGCCCTCATCAGGCAGCCTTTTTTTAAACCAACCACCTACCACAAAAATATAATCAATGGTTGAGTGCACTTTCACTTTCATGTTGGACTAAGTTGAACTATGTGGAATGTCTCCTTGTACAGATGCATTAAATCGATACAGGCCCAATTCTCTCATGAATCTCAACTATTGGTGGCCTCTACACTGCTTTATTGACAAGCAGTGACGTTCCATTCAGAATCACTGTCAATACAGTCGTAATTAAGGTCACCCACTAAGACTATCTGGCCACCAACATTTTTTTCACACCAGGCATTAATAATCTCTGTCAAACAGTCGAGAGTGGGGACTAATCCCAATGTTTTATCATGCCAGTATACATTTAGGATCAGTAAGTGAGAAGTCATGTCACCCAACATTTGCACAGGAGCTTGAATACCAAACGAAGTGGCGACTCTCTTAAAAACTGCAAGATTATTCCATGATCCGACCAACGTTAGGAGCCCACCATATGGACAGCCCGTTAGCCCACGATTTGCTGCTTCAAAAATCGTGGTTTATCTGTCAAAGGCCGGTTGATACATTAACCAAGTCTCCTGAAGGCAGACCACCGTATGCAACTTCAATTCATGGCTCACGCCCAGATTAGCAAATAAGTGGGGGTGGCCCCTCATATTCCAAGAGGAAATAGAGAAGGGATTCACTTCCAGCAGTGTTTGACCCCATGTTAACGGCTATTTAACATTTTGTAGCACTCAATACCCCCTACAAATCCCTAGACTCTTCAGAGGTCTTCATTGTGTGTTTTAAGGCTAAAATGTCCTTGCTAAATTGTAAATCACTGTCCAACCCCTTGGCTGCCATGCCCATACCTTTACTCTCAACAAATGTGATTAGGACAAAGCCGAACGCTTGCAGTGAATTACATTCCTGTAAAAAAAAAATCAAAAACGAGTTTTGATTTAAAGTAGACCACAGATCTGTCCAACCTATGTCAATCAGGGAAGAATACCCTCTTTACATAATGTGGTGATATGTTTGCCCAACTTGGCGCTTCTGCAAGCAAGCATACATTATTGGTATGATTCAAGGTTAAGGATCTATTGTCAGGGATCACACTTTCGAATAAAATTCCACACCTAGGTCCTAAATCCTGTGCCAATCCCCCTGGCACCTTGCCCACATTGCAGGTTCCACCTAACCTCCGCAGGCCTAAGGCTCAATGCTCCTCCATAACACCCCCAAGGTTCACATGATTTTTAAACACCCGTTGGGGCTCCAAACAGATCATGTCCATCCTAGAACGTAAATCACTGCCCACTACTGGCCGAGGGTTTAACTGCTGCAATACTTGAACTATTTTACATCCGTAAGGAACAATCACTCCCTCCGTGCAGTTGAGAATGCCATTGTGGATCAAGCAAGGGATTTGAGGGAGTTGATTGTTTCACCTGTACATTGTTAAGAGTGCCCAATCTCAGTGGAAACATCGCAGGGGTAAGCCTTCCTTCTGTGATGGAAATAGACCCCTCCAAAGTTTTAGACTGATTTTCCTTAATTATATTCACCATCCCAACTACACTGTCCTCACCAAAGTGAGATATCACAGTTTCCTTATCCCAGGATGTAGAGTGGCTAATTACTTTTTTGGACAGGGCCGTTTTTACTTCGGGCTGAGAGAGAAGGCGTCTCAGGAACTGTCGAAATTCCTGGGTATGTAAATTTATGGCTGGGCAATTTTTGGTTTTCTTCCTCAATGGAACTTTCCCCCTTGATGCCTTTACTAAAATACAGGGCAAAGCATGTTGTGCCCCCATTGACAGGAGTGAACCATTATTGCCCAGCCCTAAGGCTATAGAGGTATGGGCCAGAGTGGTAGCCTCAATTTCCAAATTTGGGTCTTCAGTGGCTGGGGAGGGTTCTTTCGAACCATAATGGAATTCTGCCACCGTTCTGGAATCCCAACATCCCTTCTCCTGCGTAGGTCTCGCCCCTCAGCTGAATGGAGTCATCTTCACATATGATGACACTTTCCTAATTGCAGTCCAGCCGGGACCCCTGCTCAGGCGGCGCCACTGGACCACCAGAGATGACAGAGTCTGCTGTCCCAAAGTCAACCCCAAACTCGCATGAGGCCCCACTCCTAATTCCTCTCCAGGGAATGCCCAGCTTGTAGGTGCACTCCATCCATAAACCAGGTCATGAGAAAACGAACATTCTTTGGCAGTAGCATATAGTTTTACATTGTCAAATTTAAAGAGGAGCGACTCCATCAGAACCGAGTTCGCTTTAGTTTCTGATTTGAGGATCTCATATAGCGACATTAGTATGCATAAGACCTGATTGATTTCTACCAGTGATTGTTGCCATGGTAGTGCTCCCTTCTTGCACTTTAGGAAGGAGCGGTCAGATTTCCTTGGTGGAAGAAATGGGGTGATGAGCCTATTGAGAAAAACGAGGAGACAAAGTCTGGTATATATCTCTGATCAATGTCAGGCGGTGTATCTAAAAAGCGTTGATCCTCATCTCGTGTATATACACAAAGAACAGGGCCCATAGCAGCTCGTATGACTGTAGCCGGGATGTTGGATGGCGGGGCTTTTCCGGTATCCTTAGCAGCTTTCCCAGCCCATTTACCCTCTGGCAAAAAGATGGAAGTCATTAGTTTGAAGGCAGGTTTAACCTGCTGGAAGAATCACTGCTATGTCTGAGAGGTGGCACAAAAGGTTCTCCCCTCCCACTTTCTCACATTCATCCTACATAAACAGTTCGCTGGACAACACAACTTCCTGCGAAGACGGATTACTAATTACTAATGCATTACTAATGTGAGCACAGAAAATAACTCAGGCAATGTGAATTTGAATAAGAAGCATTTCTCAAAACACATCATGCCTCAATGTGAATGCTGACAGGCATTGCACTGTGGTTAAACTAATCGTGACATGGCTTCAGTATTTCTGAGACCTCGTGCGCCACTCAATGCTTTCAAACAGGGTGCCATGTGAGGCTGCTTTACAACTTGTGAGCACAGTTCATGCGCCAAATATTCACATACAGAGACGTTTGAGTAGTTAGAACATGCACATGCCATATTTCAGCTATATATATATATATTCCTAGGCAATCTTTTTGTGAGTATCTTTAGCATACAAAGTATGCCTTTCAAACATCTCCTCTATCTACTCAAAACATCTATGATCACTGTACTATTTTAAAAGAAATGCATTGTTATATATTTTATTTATTTGTTTTTGGTTTATTATAAACCTTTACAGAATTTCACACTAAAATACAGAAAAGAGTAACACATTACATTTACATATCACATTACCGCATAAATAACCATTTAATTAAAATATCCAAGTATTTTGATTCTCACATTTCACTACTATACATCAAAATTACACACCACAGCTAAAACTTCTTACTAAATCAAAAACCTAACATAAATAAAACCTCCAGTTATCTCGTACATCTGAAATACACTCCCATAACAAACCACGACTAGCACTGCCTACCAAGGGAACAGATTAACAGAGATCACAAATGTTTTTCAAAAAAGCTGTTACACGTTTAATCAAAGTTGTTGAGTTTTCATGCATCATTCTATACCAAATCAATTCTCTTTAACAGAAGCTATTGAATCAACAAATTGGGCAACATAATTCATTCTGTGACATAAAGGCACAGGACATATAGGCAGAATGTGTTGTTATGTTTCTTTCACGTCCTCCATTTTACAGAATCTACACCATTTCCAGTCTTCGTCTGTTTTGCTTCTGGTAGTAATAATTTGGTTAGTCTACATACCATTCAAATTAAAACGATGAATTCATTGTGGATCTTCCTGGATGGATACTTCATCAAATATCTTTCAATTTCTGGGAAAAAAATTCAAAATGAATATGCCTGGTTGTAAAGCTTCGAGTTAAACACTATACTGTATTAGACCAATCATTTCCCCTAATAATTTGTTTGATCTTATTGGGTTTGTGGATCAAAGTGCAAAGTGCCATCTCCAAAGCACTTAATGAGTTTTCGACCTCTGTATTCAGTTTATTCATAAACACACATGATGAATCCATTGCAGCACATACATACAAATCGTTCTCCCTAGACATTATACATTTTCTCCATATTAGTAGTCTTTTCCCAATTACAAGTGAATGCAATGATTGAAGACCAAATTCATATCTTATTACTTCAATGGGTATGCATTTAGGAAGAAAAAACAAAATACCCCTCCATAGTCTGCCCTCCAACACCTTTAAGTAATCCATAAAATCTGAGGCAAAAAAATCCAAACCATATATAAGCCTCACCAACACTTTCATAGTATAAAATTCCTTCAATGGTTTCATTGATAACTTTCTAAATGTCTTTTCAATTGTACACATCTGTCGTAAAGTTACTTCCGTTTTTACCTTCAACTGATTTTTAATTAAAGAGTGTGAACCCATACCCGAGAAACAATAGCCAATGGGGGGCATTACGACCCGGGCGCAAAGCGATACCGGGCACCGGTAATGACACTGGTGCCGGTAATCCCTTTGCACCCTATTCTGAGGTCCCTTTGCGGGTCATTCCCTTAACACCTGGTTTTAGCAGGCGTTAAGGACGGGACCTGCAAAGGGATACCGGGGTCAATAACGGTACCGCAATTTGTGGTACCGTTATTGCCGCCTTCCCCCTTCCCATTGAGCCCTATGGGGGCTCAAATGGGAATGGGGAATGGCATTTCAAATGGGGACTTACCGGTTCCACAAAGGGCAGAATGGACCGGTAAGTCCCCATACCACCAAATCGGTGGCGGTGCCGGTATTGGTGCTAATAGCGCCATGACTAGCACCAACCTCGAATGAGGGCCAATGTATTTAAAGGCACTTTGGTATTTGATGTGTTTGCCCTCACAATGCCACATATAGGAGCTTTGACCCTTGTTGAAATTGCCCGTATGAATAATAATGGTTTTTGTTGCATTAATCTTTAAATGTAACTGTAACATAAACTTTTCAAATGTGTTAATCAAGTGTTGTAACCCGACCTTTGTGTTGTCCAGTAACAAAAAGTCATCCGCATATTCGAGCCAAGGAATGAGGACATTACTCAATTTAGGAGATACCAAACCTTTATTAGCCAAAGCCCCTTCAGCACCGCTGACGTAAAGGTTAAAAATCGTAGGTGCTAGCATGCTGCTTTGACGTAGATCGTTGGTAATAGCCATCTCAGAAGAAAGCAGCCCCTCAAAATTTAAGCATACTTTAAGCCAAACTAAGGTCCATTGATGCAACAAAAGTTGGCCTCGCTCCCTTTTTCATTGATTGGCTTTGTAGACATTGTAGTATAAGACCCACACAATCAGTTCCGCAATTCTTTTAAAGCCGATTTGTTTGACATCCAGAATTTGGTCAATGGTAATCCACTCCTGAATGTCGGTTAGTACCATGGAAACAAACATTTAGATTCTGGGTCTGCAATAGCTATAGGTCTATGCATTTTAGGGCACATACGAGAACCTTTTTTAAAAATGTGTAAAATGATGGAAACCCTCCATGATTGGGGAAAGGTTTTAGTTAGTTTTTTGATTTGTTGATAAAGCCCCTCACTATCTCTACACAGTTACTAATTGATCATTGAAGATTGGCATCCAAGGATGGCTTGTCGGTCTGCACTTCACCTTTATAAATACTAGAAAAGTGACCCAACCAAACCTCCTCAGAAATCGGATTCAAAGCCAGATCTTTCTGTGAGCACTCTGTGCTATTGATAAGATTCCAAAAAAAAGCTGGATTAGTGCCCCTTAGCGAATTCAGCATCCCTTCCCCATCTAATTGGGCACTTCTACTCCGATGGTTAATCAACCAATTTTTATAAAACTGTTTGTTTTTTTAAATCTTATTGAAAGTCTTCAGTTTGTCCCACCCTGTTTTTGGAGTCTCTGTATCTCTTTTTGCAGACGTGTTTTCTGTTCATGAACCTCAATACCTGTGCAATGTCTGTTGTTTTTTTTTGACATACGCCTAACATCCATGAGACCCCCCACAGCCTGCATATTTTTACTAATATATAATGGAAAATTATTTACTGCATATCTACAAATACGCTGATTCAAAGGGGACCTATCATATTCCTTTATCATAGTAGAGGTGAACCTCTGTGTTTTCTTGAATGTCCATTTAATTTGGTTACATTTTGGGCTAATCAATACACCTTCATTGTAGCGACTAGATCTTTCTTGATGAACCTTAACCGCAATTTACAGAGATAGCATAAAGTGATCGCTAACAGGGGCCTCTTTTACCTCAAACTTAGAGATACTGTTACTCAATTCCACTGAAAGAAAAATGTAATCAATTATTGATGTTAAACCCCTTGCTTTCCAGGTGTAGTGTTCATTGTGTACCAGTTCCAGTCCCCATAGATCCCCAAAGTAAAGCCAGAGGATACCTCTTAGTTTTGGGATTCCACCCTTCAGGCTAGAGACCTCCCTATTAGTGAATAGGACATCCCCAACTACTCTATCTACCAAACAGTCAGCGTTCAAATCCCCTGCTATTATAATTTGGCCCCCTAGATTATCATAAAGCCACAGATCAATCTTTTCCCCAAGAACAATTAGCTCAGTATCCAGCTGATAGTCTGTAAGCACATTGGTGTTCCAATATACATTAGCAATTAGGAGAGGGTACCCGTCACCTCCAACCCCAACCTTGAAAGTTACCATTAGTATCGACTACAGATTACACCAACCCCCCTGTTTTTCAATGTGCATAGATTCTGTGTAAGCAAGGGTCAAGCCTCCTTCGGGACAGCTCTTTGCACCACCTGATGGACAGATTTCCTGCACTAAGTAGCTATCCCAACCCAACTTTTCTCGAGCCCAGGTTTCCTGTAGTAAAACAAAATCAAAGGTTGTGAGCTCCTCCATGAGGCTCACATTATTCAATAAATGGTAACAGCTGTGTAAATTTCAACATACTAACCACCACTTGTGCCTAAGTGCTAGAGAGGCTTCCCCAGCTGTTTCAGCGTATTGATCAAGTCTCTTAAGGAAAGAGCCAACCACCTCCAATCCTGTTTGTCGGGATTCTCTTCATATCTGGTGTGGACTACTTCCTCTTTTGGCTCATGGTGCAACCAATTGCCTTTCCTGGGCCCACCTCCCTGTGTCTCAACTGAAGGGATCAGAGATTTAAATTGAAGCAGATCAAAACCTCTACACTGTAGTGCTTCAACTTCTTTCATAAGCAAAGACCTCAATAGAGGAGAAGGTATAACCAGTCTTAAAAAATCATATCTATGCTTGTGAATAAAGTCAACCAGAAGTACATCTGCTGAAGCAATTAAACTAAGTTCCGGAATTGATGCAAATAGGGAGAGAATATATGACATATTCAATGATAGGTGCCCGCCCTCGTCAAACAATGAACAAAGTATAAGACCCAGTTGTTTAGGTTAAAAAGGCTTTTTAAGATTGTTATCAGAATTCTCCAACCCGGTATCCATCCTACCCTCCCCTGCCTCAGAGGTGTAACTAAACGGTTCATAGTTGTTTAAATTGCCTTCAACATGAATGGTCTCGACAATTCGGCAATTTTCATTAGTCATTATTGTTTTATCATTACCACCTTCCTATTAGCTACGCTACGCCTTAACCCTAACAGTATTGTATATAACCTGCATTCTTATAATTCCTAACAGTATTGTATATAACTTACAGTCTTATAATTCTGCTACCAAATGCATATGACTCTTAACAACAATTGTAAATTATATTGCACCTATGTACATTAATCCTACCTCTTTTATCTATATATACTTGAATTTTATCTTGTAAACTGTATATTTGTGTAACATTGTAAACTGCATTTTTCTGTAACATTGTAAGCTTCGCACATTCTTACTGCTGCACCCTGCTACCTCTGGCTCTGGCGCGCATTATACATTAATAAACAAATAAACAAACAAACAAACAAGCCACTGCAAGTTCTGTCACATTTATACATGAACTTTCCGCCAGGACCTTCTGGACGAGACAAAACAAGACTTCTTTGCTAAATTGAGCCCCCATAGAAACCTTATTAATTGACTCATTCTTGTCCCTAGTCACTGTTTTAAATGGCCCCTTCAGATCCTGACATAACTCGGAGTCTGTAACCAGAGTGTTATTAGTGAAAGGAGTAGTGTTAAGTTTTACCCCGTCCTTATGACATAGGCCGTTGTTGACAGTTTGAATCGTGCCTCTCTTATTAGGTACTGCTGCCTCAGAAATGGGATTGGAGGTCTGTGCCCTTTTGGCTTCTCCCTCACAGATAATCTGTGGTCTGTTATTTTCCAAACTCCCTCCACCATTGTTCCAACCAATCTGAGTCTCATTCCTTATGTTGCTAGCCAGATTCTTGAAAATCTCGAATATATCATTCAATCCCTTTTCCAGTGACTTCAGTTGGTTTACAAAGCCAAATGTTCTGTGGCTTTGAAATGCCCAAAACGAAAGTCACTGCTTCCAATAGCTTGACACCTTAGGTACCGTCACTGAAATGGCGGGGTTGATCCTGTGTAAACCGCTTGGAAGAACAGAACATTTGGCTCCAAAGAGAAGAATGGACTTGTTCCTGAACATTCACAACACTTTGGATGTATATAATATATACCTTAAGAACAAAAAGACTTAAAGAATTGATTGACTCTGGATGTAGATCATCAGACAGAAAAATAACTGGGGAATCAATATATGTGTCATCTGTGCTGAAGTCACTTAAAGGATGCAAACCCAGTGATGGCAGAGCGCAGTTAGAATTGACTTTCGGGTTGCCTGTTAACAAGTCCTCAATAAAAAGCGATTGAGTAGGATCGCTGTTATCTTCGCTGCTCTTTAACACAGCCAAACAGTCATGGGCGCATTGTAGGAACTCCTCCTCCTCCTCAGCACCTGGTAGAGGAAGAGGGAGCGCCACAGCCTGTGCCACAGTCGCCCGTCGTGGGTTTACCGCAGTGAAGAAATCGGCCCCTGGCTCCTTCCTGAGTGGAGGAATTCATTTAATTCCTTGGCCACAGATTCTGACACATACCAAATTTTGCATTGATGTCGGATCTGAAAGGTCAATTTTCAAGGCCTTTTGCAGTGCTCCCTATCTGGCCATGCCCATTCATCACCAACGTACAAGAGTGCCCCTCTTCAGAGTAGACACGCACCCAGGCCCCCAGCTCAACCTTATGGGACCCTGGCTGCAACGTAAGCCCTGCCAGGCTTTCGATTAATAACTCAAAGAGCCTTTTAAAAATGGCACCCCAAACAATGACAACTGCAGAAGCAATAATCTGCCTCACCATATGCCCACCTCTGCAGGCATGTGATTGGAGGCCCACGGCAAATTACAGCCTACCAGAGTGGGCTGGCAGGTGATGCCGGCACCCTGTGAAGGGAAACTTTCAAGGCCCTCTGCAGGCTCCTTGTGTGGCCCTGTCTGGCAATGGCTGCAGGCCCACTCCACTTACACATGGCTTCCTTCATCACGCTTACTCCACCAACAAACTGAATCTGCTCATTCCCTGTTTGGAGACAGAGGCCCATCCGGAGGTATTCTAGGTAAGGATTGTTAGGGAAAATTCTCAAAATTTGCTAATTTCCCTTACCTTTTGAGACCTCCAGAAACTTTGCTGGATTTCTAGGATTTACTTTTTGTTCCTGGGAAGAGTGTGAGCCTTTTTTCCCACTGTTCCATCTTTTTGATGTGTGTTTTACTTTTGTGTTCTTTGGTTATGAAGTTTTAAAACAACTCCATAGGTATCATCTTTTTCTGTGTGTCACACAGCACCTTCAGTGCAGTGGCACGGGGGTGTCTTTTAGACCACCTGCCTTCTGTGGCTTATCTTTGACCCCTCTGAACAGGATACTCTGTGCTTTGCTTCATTAATTGTATCTACTGTCAGTCTATTTTAGCCGATACGATCTTGGCTTCTAGGCACGATTTGCATGCGTCTGAGTTTCTCTCTGTCTTTAGTTTTTGATTTTTGTGCTGATGGGCTCCTCTCCTCTCCGGAGACCTTTAGTAACCTTTGGTTGATTCTGCTCTTGTGCATAGTGGAAGTTTACTTATATAAAGTGCTCCCTTTTGAGGTAGATATTCACGGGTGGTGCTTGCCGCAATCTATCTTACTACTAAGCATAGCAAGCTGCACAATTTTCTTAGCTTTCTTGCATATGTACATGTTTAAACTGGCTGCATATCTTCATCACGCTCATGGCATAACCTTCTTACACTTCACATCACTCATTTCACTTTAAACTCAGGATGTCACTTATTTTTTTTTTGTGTTTAATCATTAAGATTTTTTACAAAGTGATCATGTTGAGAAACAGATTCTCTTTCTCACGGAATCTTTAAACAAAAAAGGTCACTTATCCGTGGTGTTTCATCCCATTTCGTCAATCGCAGGTCATCATATCTTCTATTTGTGAGTCAGTTTGGGTTCTTGTGACGTCACCATTCGTCTTCCTTTAGGACTCTCTTGACTTCTTAAGGCATTGTTTTTTGGCAATCGTCAGTTTGTCTCACTTGTCGATATGGTTTTCTCAATGGATACTTTACGGTCCAGGTTTTCTTAGGTGCAGGTACTTCAATAGGTGCTGTCAGTCTGATATGTACTGGGCAGAGCCCCACTGCCGCTGTCTGCTGGTTTATTTGCTCATCATACGTCACATATTTCAGCCTGAAAGTTCCTGGTACTTTAAAATGAATGATTTGAGTGCGGGTCGTGATTGGGCCCTCTTCTACACTCCCCCCTCTGGGCGATTCATTGACCACTTTCACTTCTTCTTTTGTATCCATCTTTTCTGCATCCTCTGTATTCATGTTCACTTCATCTTCTAGATCCACTTTTATTTTGTTTCTGGGTCCACACATGAAGGTCTGAAGAAATGCCTTTTTGGGGTCCATATTTTTATGACTTCCTTCAAGCTTCCTGCTGTTCTCATGTGTTCGTCTTTGTTCCATATCATTAGTTGACATTGTCCATTTGGACTGCAATAGATCCATCTTCCTTGGATACCGAAACTTGGTTCCTTCTCGCGCATGAATGCTAGACTTCACAAAGTCTCTTATTTCTTCATCAGTCAGGTCTTTGGGTTTCCATCCTGGTTGGACATCAATCATGATCTTCATCCCTATGGCCTTTTTCACAGTTTTCTGGCACTGGGAGATTATTATCTTGATTACACAGAATCCGAGCAGTATCATCATTAGCAGGGTTACTAGGAATTTGAACGCATCTGCCATCAATTGTGGTACCCATGAGAATAGTGCTCCAAACCAACTGTCTTCATCCACTTCGTCAGTTTCATCAATCATTTGATTCTGTAGTTTTGTCAGCATACCTATGGCCTCTGTCAATGTTCCATTTTCTTCGCTGTGAGAAGGTATGAATGTGCAACATGATTCTCCAATTTTTGCACAAACATCTCCATCCATAGCTGTGATCATGTCAAGGACATATCTGTTCTTTAGAGTCATTAGTCGGATTGCCCTTAACTCTTCTTTGATTGCGTTGATTCCTTTTTCGGTCGTGTTGATGGTTTTCATTAACTCCCATCTGGATATCTGCAAACATTTAGTATTTGCTCCATCTTGAACTCGTTGCATGAAAATTGTCCTGAACACTAATTAGGTCAGCCTGAACAGTTTGTGTTCATAGGGGATTGCATTAAAAGCTTCTTCTGATTTAGCCGAAAAGTAATTATCTCTCCTTATTCTATTCATCAGTTCCACAGATCTCCTCTTCATCAGGTGAGCATATGCTTTTGGGATGCAGTCGATATTCAGATAACTTTTTGGAATCACAAATGCAGGAACATGGGCATTCACTATTGTGCATATATCTCCCCAGTTTCTCGACAGTCTGATATACGCTTTGGATCCACACACCCAATAATGATCCATGATCACTGTGGTACCATGTACCATTCCTGGAGCATCAAAACCTTGTCCCACAGTTTTGATTTTCTCCCATTTTTCGTGTGCCATTATTCCTGAAGCAGAATTGTGGGCTTTCCAATGGCACTATCTCCAGGGGTCCTACCCTGTCTTCGACCCATGTCAGCAGTTTAGCAGGTTTTGGCCATAATGGCTTGCAACCATTTCGCACTATGTTGATGTTGGGCTCGTAGTGACTGAAGACCATCCATGGTCTGCAGATCACTACTCCTTTCTCCCATCCATCTGGTGAAAGCACTGTTCCCCAAATGTGCATTTGGCCTCTGTTCTTCCATTTTCTGGCTTCTTCTGGAGTTTTTCCTTGGATGTTTAGTTTTTGATTTTCCTCTCTTCTGATCTCTGCTCCTTTAACTCCAGGCTTCTCGTATCTGACCACAATGTGCTTTGTCTTTCCATTGTTCCTTGCTTTATGTCCTGGACATAATCGTCTTCATTTGGATCAGTTGCTTCAGTTGCCCATTTCAGTGAGGCATCACTGCCCACGAACTGGCCTCTGGTCTTGCACATTGCTACTTGTGATAGACAGTGCACTGTCTGGACCTCAATTTCTACAGCTACAAAGATCTTTGACTTCCCCATGCTGGGGAAGGTAGGAGTGCACAAACAAAGAATTCCTCCTCTGAATTTTGTCTTCCAACTTCTTTCATATGCTCGTACCATATGTTATTTCCCAAGTGTGCTGTGCTGTCCAAGTAGTCGTTTAGTTCATTATCATCTCCTTGTATGCTTCTCTTGATTCTCAAGGTTTTCATGTAGTTTGTTATCATCACATCCTTAATAGCATCCATGTAGCTTCTTCTCATTGGAGGATACTCAGGTACCTCAATCCATGGTGCGGGCCTCTTCATCTCCACCAATTGAGTAGGCAAAAGTCTGGTAATTCTTTCTTTTTCCTCTTGTCTTTTCCTGGCTCTGGCTATGGACAGCCATTTTGATTCTGCTATCATCTGTGCTCGTGATATTTTGGCTGGGCTTGTACTTGCCCTTTTCAGTGTTGGATCAGGGGTGCTTATCAATGCTGTCTCAGTTGGCTTCTTTGCCAACTCCCCTTGTTTCTTTAACAGTTCAGCTTTCCCCATTTGTCTTTTCATTTTACTTGTGGGAGAGCTTCTCATCATTGGTTGTCCAACAGTCTCCCCTTCTTTGGCCTGTGGTTCTGCAATTATTGACACTAAACCTGGTGTGTGTGCACTCATCGTTTTCATGCGTTTGGTTGTCAGTAACCTTCTTTCATTCTTACTCTGCCGACCCTGTCTGCGGCTTTTCAGCTTGCTTGTCTCTGCATGTGTGTCATTGCTAATCACATCCATTTCAAGTTCACTAACTCCTTTGTCAGACCTTCTAGGAACTGGGATCACTATAAAGGGTCTGGGTGCTTTTGTGGGTGTCATGTGTACATCATTAGGTGGGTGCAAAGGAATCGGAACACTTTGTACACCTATGAAAAATGCAGTTTGAATCGTCAGTGACAATAAAACAACAATGAATACAATGCATAAATACATTATGCCCCTGTAGGTTAGGCGGCAGCACTTAGTTCTGGAACAATAAGTACGTCTCTCCTCCTGAGGGATGATGATGCTGCTGTTTTGATTTCCCATCTCTATCATCTAAGGAAAAAAGACTAACGTTAATATATTCTTTGCAACAATATATCTGTATTCTGATGTGTCTGCTTGTCGGTTGCAGGTACTGGAACAAATGTCCTCCTTTGTCTGGACACTGGATTTTCTTATTGTCTCTGGATACCGTTCTCTTTTCAATATTCAAAAAATGTCAATTAAGGCAATATGTTCAGCAAGTCCTTTTTTACTGTATGTGTTCAAAATACACATGCTCCAAGTCTATTCCTCTTATCTGGTTTACTCTGGAAGACATGTTGTGTCCTTGATAGTATAAAGGAGAGTGAAGTTTCTGGCAACACTTTCTCGATCTGTCCCTCGGCAAAAAGTCTTACAGTCACCTCCGGAAATTCTGATGATGATTAGAAAGTTCAACCTGCATCATAATACAATGCAAGAGCATGCTCATCTGTGTAGAGTTTGCTGGGTCTCTGATGAAAGTGAGGATGTCAACACCGGCAGGCCTCCCCACAAGTTTTGGAAAGTCCTCAATTAGGCGAAAGAAAACATTGCTCACCAATCTGCTATCTTCTGGTGACAGGGACATTTGTCTTGCCCTTGCTGAATTCTGTCACTGCTCGGTACTCACTGTGAGCAGTTTCTGTGATTTCGATGGGTGTGAAGAGCAACCTGAATTAGGATTCTGTTCAGGATTACACTCGAAGAAATGTCAAGACGTCAGTGCGTCTCCCAACAAGATCTGGGAAGTCATTAATTAAGCAAAAGAATAGCACAATGACAAGCCTATTCGCTTCTTCTTCTGCTTGGGACATTTGTTTTTTCCTCTCTGTATTCAGGAAGCAAGAAGAACTGCTCGGCAATCACGTTGAGCAGCCTTCTTATTGTCTTTTCGTTTTCAGGGTCTTGAAGAAATTCAGTGATGCTAGTGAGCCTTCCCACTAGTGATGGCTATGACCTTAAGACTTGGTCAAAATAGTTCAGAACGTCTTTAGTGATGTCGCTGCTGTGAAACACCATAAGTGAGTCCAAATAATGCTTCTACTTGGAATGAGTCTGAATACTGTATTTTCTTCCAGTTTGTGTGTCCTCGATCAAAATTTGGCATATCTTTTCTTATCAAGGCTTCAGTGTGCCATAGTCCACAGTTCAAAGTTAATAACTTATGTTGTGGCTTATGTATACAGTTCTCTTCTTCACCCTGCAACTAGGATGCACAGAGTGTCTGTTTGTTATGTCCTTATCTCCTTTCTTTGCATAGAGGAAATGTCCAAAGTTAAGCCACAACCTTGCACAAACTTTCTTTGCCTTTGCTTTGCTGGTCATGCATCCTTCTTCCTCGTCATGGATCTCGTCTGCACGTGCTGCGGTTCTTCCCTGTCATCTGGAGTCTCTACGCGTTGGGGTGCGGGCAGGAGGCCTTCTCCGATGTATGGCTTGATGTCACCAAGGAAGATCCAAGCTCTTCTTCTTTGTAGCTTGACTGCAGAGAGAGTGACGTCTTCCACTGTGAAGGGTCAGTTGAACCTTGGCTCAACCCATTTCTTTCTCGTGTGATTCTTTATCAGAACCGTGTCTCCAGAGAAGATTGATGGTACACATAAACTCTGAATTGAGCTTGCAGTAGTATCTCCTTCTGTGTTCTGTGCTGCCCCACACCCTTTTTGTAGTCTCTGCAGCTGTCATGGAATTACAGTAAGACAAGATGTCATGCAATTCAAGTAATTTTACATTCAGACTGTAAGATTTCTCTTGTTGGCTGTGCATCACATCTAGCTCTATCTCGGGGTGTCAGAGGAGCGTGCGTCCTCTTGACTGTTGCTATTTCGTGCGACGTAAGATGATGGTCAGAACAAGGCTGGTTTCTGAGTATATACAGTGCCAATGGAAGGCAGTGTAGCCATCCCTTCTTTAGAGTAGTCTTCAACTTGGCTATTCTTTCCTTTAACAAGCCGTTGAGCTTCTCACATACCACATTACCTTGTAGGTGATACGCCGATGAAAACTTGTGCTTTATACCAAGCGGCAAGCTGATCTGCTCAAATACTCCATTAACAAAGTGAGGACCATTATCTGACCTCATGACCTCACATGCACCCCACCTGGGAAATACCTCTCTCACCAGAAATGTGGCCGCACACGTAGAGTCTGGGTGTGTACATGGACCTGCTTCTATCCATCTAGAGAATGGACACACCACAACAATTAGATACCTGTACCCGTTACATACTTGAATCATGTCGACATAATCAACATGCAAGTTCTGAAAAGGTCTATTGGGCCTTGGGATGACTCCTCTAATTACTTTTAGTGTATGCCCAGCCATGAACTTTTGGCAGATTATACACTTCACCATAAAAAGTGCAACGTATTCCGCTAAATTCGGTATAAACCAGTCTTCAGCGATCGTTGCAGCTAGATTCTCTTTTGACATGTGCACTGGATAATGCAATTGTTCAAATGCTAATTTTAACAGGGCTATAGGGATTACTGGTTTACCAGTTCTGTCTTGTCGCCACAAGCTTTCAGAGGGTTTTATAGAACACCATCGCTGCTTCCAGAGGTTCTTTGCCTCCTGTGGTGCTTCCCCTTGGAGCTCCATTAACTGGGTTTGCCCCATGTTATTATAACCCTCAGGTTCACTTCGTGCAACAATCATCTTTTCATTTACATAAGTTATTTCCACATTCATTATGGTTTCGCCCTTGGATGCCATACGCTTTGCCTCTGAGTCTGCTGCTTGAATTCCTCGTCAGATAAAATCTGTCCCCTTTGTGCGCATTTCACGACCACTATGCCCACTGGGAGCTGTAGTGCCTTAATGAGCCTACTCAATAAGGTTGCATACTGCATTGGCGTGCTGTCCACTCAGAGAATAATTCTGCAGTCTGTGCTGAATAGTGAGACGGTAATCGTGCACTAATGAGTACTTCAAATTCTCCATTTGCTGTGTGCTTTACCACAGCAGTACCTGTGTATCTTTGCCCATCATGTTGATTGATTCTTGAGGAACTATCAACGAAGACAATTTCTCCTTCTGCCAATGCATTTTCTTTTACTCTGGGAATTTCATCATAGAATTCTTCATAGTTCGCACAGTCATGGATCGGCTCTCCTTCAGTGACTGGCTCTGCTATGAACATAGCTGTGTTCACTATTTTGCATTGAATTATCTTAATCGATGGATTTGATATGATCACTTCATAAGCAGAAGCTCTCTGGGATGTCAGTGTGCCTTTCAGTTTCTCTAGAATGGCAAATAAAGCATGCTTGACGAACAACGTCATGGAGCATCCCATGACAATGATTGTAGCTTTCTCCATGGCGAACACTGTGGCAGCTAAACTTTGTTCGCAAGGGAAGTGGCCTCTCATCACTGGGTCCAAATTCTCACTGTAGTGTTCCAGGGGCTTGTACCCCAATGTGGTTCTCTTGCCATTATAACGCTGCCATTCGTGTGTGAATACAAGTAGAATTCCTCTGCATAATTGGGAATCCCTAAAACTGGTGCTGTGCAAATGGCTCTCTTGAGTACAGTAAACCCTTCTTCCATGGTCTCAGACCATTAAATTTTTTCTTTCTTTACCTGTGCCTTTTTTAGGGCCTGTAACAAGGGGCTTGGTATATGAGCTGTAGTCAAAGACCCATACCCTGACATAATTGCAAAGACCTAGAAAACTCTGCATCTGTTTTATCGTATGTGGCTTGGCTGTGTTCAGTGTGGCTTCAGCTCTTTCAGGGGTAACCCTTTTTCCCTCATGCAAGATCAGCTGGCCTATGTACAGCACTTCTTGCTGACAATATTGTAACTTTCCTTTGTCAACCTTATATCCTTTCTCAGCCAATATAGTCAATAGCTGAATAGAATCGTGTCTGCATCTTTCCTCTGTCGTGCCGCAAATTAAGATGTCATCCACATATTGCAAGACAACACTCTCTAATGCAACATTGCTTAAGTCCATCTGCAGGACTCTGCTGAAAATTGAAGGAGACTCACAGTACCCCTGAGGTAACCTTGTTCTTTTCAGACGCAGCAGTCTGAATGTAAATGACATCAAATCTTGTGAGTCTTTGTGCAATGGATTGAGAAAAATGAATTTTTCAAGTCAATCACCATGAAATATTGTGCCTCACAGGTATATTACATAGGATTGTGGCCGGGTTAGGGACTAGAGGGAACTCGGCCTCTACAACATCATTGATTGGGCATAAATCTTGAATTACTCTCCACGATACTCCCTTTGATTTTTTAATTGGATAAACCACAGTGTTGCATGATGACTCTATTGTCACTAAAATGCCCTGTTTCATCATAACAGAAATTGTCTTGAAAATCCCTTCATCTGCTTCCCTGGACATGGGATATTGTCATGTTTTTGACAAAATTGCTCCTGGTTTCAATTTAATCCACATTTCTCTGACTCCTTTCAATGAGCCTACGTCATAGGGGCCTGTGGTCCACACTGAGACAGGCACCTGGGCCATGTAGTCATCAAAATATTCAGGACGGTTCTGTGCCAGCATCATTCTCTGGGGCACTTCTCTTTTGATCATCCTCACCCAAAAAATGAGATTTACCTCAACTGTTGTTTCCTCAACATCTGTTTGTTCATCAACAGATCGTCATCAGTGGTGTCAGTCAATCTGTACCCTTCCTCAGTGGTGATTACTGTGCACTATTATCTGCCTTCATCATCACAACCATCGATCAGTGCCATTTTCCCTCGTACTATGGCTGGGTGTATCATCAAGGGAAATACTTGTCCCTTTTCCTCCTGCATAGGTATTCTTGGTCTGAATAGAAACTCATCGGGGGTTCTTATGGTTTTACCTGCAAGGCCTGGTAGCCCTGCCATTAACACACATTCTCCATATGCAATATTTCTGGCTCCAATGGGACAGCCCTCATAGCTGTTTGTCCCGCGTATGCTCTAATCATTTCGTATAAGTTCAAATAATTTATTCCTGGAGTTAAACATACTATGTCCTTCTCCGTGAACGAGATTGTCATGTTTAACTTCTTTATTAGGTTTAGTTTAGTTTAGTTTAGTTTATTACTTGTATTGCGCACCAAACCCACAGGTAGTCGGGCGCATCACATAAGATTACTCACAGCTTAGTTGTACATAGATAGAAGTTACAGTATAGTCAACAAACATAGTAAGGATAACATTTTTACAATTATTTACATTTTACATACAAATAGCGCAGAGAATATATATACAATGTGTATAAGAAAAGTTTATGCCCAGTCTTTATAGACGGCATACCAGTTGGAGTCTGAAGTAAAAGAGGATAGGATCTAGGTGACGAGGGTAAACGCCAAGGACCACTTAGTCATCAGAGTCTTTGAGCATTTTTATAAGGGTGTGGCGAAATTTTGTGTAGGATGGTTCTAGTCTGAGTGAGGTGGGGAGTGAGTTCCATAATTGGGTGTCCTTGACCTGGAAGCTGTTGCCTCCCACTCTGGCTAGTTTGAATCTGGGGGTCAGGAGACAATTAGTATTTGAATGTCTAGTTAGTCTTGTCTTAGGTTTAGTGATGATTCTGTTCATAAGATAGCGAGGGGCTGCTTTGTTTACACATTTATGAGTCAGGGAGGCAACTTTAAGTTTTATTTTGTCAATCGTAGAGAGCCAGTTGTGAGCTCTTCTAGTGTCTGAGATATGGTCTCTCCTCGCAATTCCAAGCGCAGCTCTAAGGGCGTTGTTTTGCAGGAGTTGGATTTTCTTAGTGGTTTGTTTACTCGCCCCAATGTACATGGCATTACAGTAGTCCAGTCTTGATAATATAAGAGCTCTAGGTGATGCAGCTGGCATTGGAAAGGAAGGTTCTACCAGCTCTGATTAATTTACAGGTATAGGCTGTGGCCGAGGACAGCGTGTTTACCTGTTTGTTAAATGATAGGGCAGAATCCAGGTAAAATCCTAGTGTTTTTACTTCCTTGGCAGTTGTAATAATGTTGTTATCGACGCTAAAGGCAGGAAGACAGAAAGGTCTCGTCCCAAGATATTTACTGGGGTCTGCCTTGAATATAGCAGTGGCACATTCATATCACATTCTCCTATAGAGACTGGAAGTTCATTTGTAAAAGGAACACAACGTGTTGCTCCTATGAAGCCCTGAGTATTTATGGCATCGCCGGACAAGGAAAACTTGCCTTCATGTATACACGAGCGTGTTGCACCTGTGTCTACTAGGAAGGAATACTCTTTCTCCCCTATAACAACATCTACCCTTGGTTCCTCATGAGGGTTAGGTGTCACGGATAGAACACATCAGGTTTCCCAGTGAGCTTTCCTAGTCAATATATATAGCCTTGTCCCATGCGGCATGAATGGACTTCCTCCATCACCAGTGTTAGCTCTCATTCCAGAGCTCAATGCCTGTCCTGCACTTGTTGTCTTTGACAGCTGCATCGGCGACTCTTGAGACTGTCCTTGAGGAAAACGTATCAAGTTCTGAGGTTGCAAGTTTTGCTGTGCTCCCGGCACTTGCTGCTGCACCGTGTGATTCTGTGCAACTCCATTTCCTCCTTGCTGTAAAAATACAGGTGGATTTACCATTCCTAATCTTATTCCTTGGTTGTTTTGCACCATGCCTTGACTTCTGCATGTGCATGCTAGATGCCCTGTCATCCCACACGTCCAACATATTGGCGGTGGTCTGATTATTTGCCCATTTGACATATCCTGATTGCCATTTTGCATGTTTTGAAAACCTCCCTGATTGTTTTGGAAACATCCTTGATTACTCTGCCATCCTCTTCCTCGAAAGCCTCTCCCTCTGCAGTAAAACACATTACTTCCCTGATTAACCTGCTGTTGATTATTGACCTGCTGTATGTTCGATCTCTGTGCTAGTTAACATTGCCCCTTCAATGGCATATTTTGACATTTTTTTCTGCGCTCATTTTGCTCTTCAGCTTTTTGTGCAGTCTCTTTCTTGCGATTTTTCTCTTGTATCAGCCTGCAATAGTGTGCTACGGTCAACTGTATTTCAGACCACGGTTTGGCCTCAATTCCTACCAATTTCTTGAGCTGCTTCTGTACCTGATCTGGCAGCCCTTGGCATAATATATGGTAAAACACGGGTATGGATTTCCCCCAAGATTCACGCGTTTAAAGCACCCATGCATCTTGGAAATTCTGAATGTAAAACAAAGGATCCTCTGACACCTTCATTTTTCGTGTCATTATAGCTCCCATGTATGATGTATCCGGGTATAGCAATCGTAATGCTTTCCATACTGCAGCTCTGCAATTTTTAAATGGAGCTCCATCGTGTGCAGTATTAACTGTAGTCATCAGGATAACCTGCACATGTCCACACATCATCAGCTCGATCACCCAGTATGGCGATTAAAAGACCCTTATTATCCCCAATAGCTAACATGTTCCCTCCCGTCATTTTCTCTAACACATGTATCCATTTTCCGGCTCCCGATGTTAACATTGGAAGCTTATTTTTCAGGTTTTCTCGATCCATGTGTGGCCATGAAATATACTGTGGCCTCGTTCCTCCTTTCTTGAGCAACAGGAGTTGTAATACGTGGCACTCCTTTTCTTCTCTCATCATTTTTCTATCCACTGCAGGGGTAATATTCCCACATCGCCGTCTACCTGTCATTGTTCTCAGTTGACTCACATAGGGTGGTGGAGACACCCCCTCTGACCATAAGATACTCCTTTGTGTCGGTCTGACTGTGTGGCTGACTCTGATGCTTTAGGTGCAGACTCGCTAGAATCTGACCATCTTATCCCTTTCCCTCCAGAAAAGCATTTTTTGCGTCTTCTCTGTTCTTCCTTTTCCTCATATTCCTCTCTTTCTGCGTCTGATATTGTCTGTGCCCAACTTCGGTAACTCCTCTCATCTTCCTCGCTCCTATTTAGTGTCAACCTATCAAGGGACAGCTCTCTATTTCTACTACTTTGAGAGACATCCTCAGTATCGTACAGCTGAGTCCTCTGAAGACGCTCGTCCTCTCCTTTCCCTTGGGGTACTTGTTCTAGCCCCATTTCATCATATATTCTATCGATCGTCTCTCCGATGCTTATGGTGTCAAAGTCATCCTCGATATTTTCCCTAGACGTGCCTGGTACTGTACTCAGGAAAGAATTCTTCTATGTCTTCCCAATCTGCTACTGGATCGGGTTTTTTAACCTCTCTTTCCAGATATTCAAGATCGCATGCTCTCTGTCTTCGTTTACGTTCTATGTCATCATTGAATTCTCTGCGCTTCCTCGCTTCATCTCTGACCCTATCTTCTTCCCGTTTCTTTGCATATCTACTTTCATTTGCCATTCATATTTCCTCATCCCTTTGTCATTTTATTCTCTCCTCCATTATCTTTTGTTCTTCTTCTTCTATTCTCAGCTGTTCCTGCCTGTTCTGATTATTAGCTGATCTTTGCTTATGATAGTGTTTCCTTTCTTGCTCCTAACAATACAGCTGTTCTCGTCTCTGTCTATCTTTTTTCGTGATCCTTTTGTCTCTCAATCCTATTTCCTTTTCCTTCTCTTTTCTTTGATAATCGTCTGTCTCGCCGTTTTGTTTCATGTCCTCAATGCATTTATCATCAGGTTTCAACCGAATCTGACCTCCCATCCATTCATTCTGTGTGAATGCTATCTCATCAGTTTTATCCTCATCTCCTTTCCATCTTTTGCCCTCTCTCTCGATATCTAGAGATGGACTTGTTTGTTCCTGGTCTCCTTCCTTTTTCTCGCGCCTCTCCTTGTCCCTCGGGAGTTTGGAGGTGATATCTCTATCTCTGTCTTTGTCTGGGTTTTCGTCACTACTTTGCGTAGGTGACTCATATGCCGAGTTGCTATATCCCGTGGCTGCTTTAAGTTCCCTTAGCGGGTATAATCCTTCATCTTCAATGGCTTCAATTTTTGTTTCAGAAAGGAGCGGGTGGCGTAGAAGGCGTCTCACCCCCCTCTGTGCATATATTAAGTATCCAATCTAAGGGTGGCTCCTCCTCCTTATGCTCTTGGATCATCTTCCAACATTCTAAACTAGCTAGGCGCTTGTCTAACTTTTTGCCAGTGTACGTGGCGTGCAAATATGTCATCATGTGTTGCAGGACCGTTTTAGACAGCGATCCAACCTGGAGCCAAGGCATAAACATTTTGTTGGTGGTTCCCCTGATCCATTCTGAGCTGTACTTTTTCAGCTTAGGTACATGTTTCGGCAACTATTTACACAAGTGTATTAACGGTGTAATATCTCGAATACTTACAATTATTTCTCTTCTCCTACGTTTTACGTTACTTAAACAAAATCAACAATATGAGCGAGCACCAATCGTCGCAAGTTCCAATCCTGTTTTTTCACCAAAAATGATTTTGTTTCTTTTTCACACAACAACCATCAACTCATATTATATAGTGTCTTAGTTAAACGATTGTGTAATTTTCATGCTAGTTCCTCAAAAAATGTCTTATTTTTTATGATGTCAGAGAAAAAAGGGAAAAAACATAAGACAGACGAAACAAACTAGACAGACTTCAGCCGGCTACACAAATCTCCTGCCCCTATGATTTACCCCAACGTGGAGAATAAGCCCATTCCTTTCCAAAAACCTCTTTAACCGTTTTGGTCTCCTATTTTGTCCTATTTTATTCAGGACTTTGATTGCAGGGAGCTTCTAACTGCTATATTAAAGTTTAGGTATTTGGGCCTATCTTCTCTCTGCTCAGGTATCTTCCTGGTATCCTCCTCTATGCTCGGGTATCCTCCGGGTATCCTCTACGTATTGCTCGGTCACACTCGAGTCATTATTTCCTTCCCTCATATATACATTCTACTCTATCTTTAACTTTATTTTTGTCCCGTCTCTCACCGTTACCTTCCCTTACTTGTTCTAAGGCATGCAACTTTTTGCCAAAGCGTTCAGTCTTTTTCACTCACCGTTCGCATGTTTTCCTCTCTGGATCCTCGGGATCACCGCCTTCATCACTGCCTCGCCTGCTGTTTGCTCGATCAGCTGCTCGTAGAAGTGGGAAGGGGTTCGTGGGTGAAACACAGGTTCCTTCAGACCACAACCTGCAGTTTTACAATTTTATCTAGCCACTATCTACGGGGAGCTTCTCAGTCTACTTAGGCAGAGGGCAAAGGACTTGTGAGTTACTTATGTCGACGGCCAATGGGTGTCTTATCTAATTGATAATCGATAAACCACCCTCTCTCTGCTACCAAGTGTGCACTAGGACACCAACTGGCCCATACAGCTGGGGGTTGTCCAATAGCACTTTAAGATGAGTAGCAGCCCCCGTGAGATGGATGGGGATGCAGATTAATACTCTTGCATCAAATCAATAATGACAAATCAATGGTTTGGCAAAGGGAGTCAGTTTAATGACAAGTACCTAAAACGGGGAGTTCATGAACATCAGCTATTTCTTGATCTTCCTTCTCGCTTCAACAACTCCAAAATACTTCATAAAAAACATATCCTCTATACTAAAAACTCGTCATCACTGATGTGTCACGCTTAAAATGTTGCATGAAATTCTATTGGTTATAGTAAGATAACTTTAATATATGTACTATATCTGTATATGGTAAAGGAGTGAGGGGATTGGATAAACAGTGTCAGGTGGGGCATCTAAGCCCTTCCTTCAAAATGACTACTGTGGACGTCAATAAAAGTACGACGTCTCATTGGTTCTACTAACTATAGGACCCTAGATTACTTGGTCCACTATGATTGGGTTGGCACCAACCCCACTGATACTTTTCCATTAGCTTAGCAGCGTGCACAATAGCCGGCCAGGTGCAGGATGCTCGCCTGCTCCCCCAGCCTTCCTCCAATTATTGCTGCAATCAATCATCACCTCAGTGGTCATGTGTCAATTATTTCTTTGTGGGTGGCCTTGAGATTGCATCTCTGTCTGGAAAAGTTCTGTGGCCACACGTAGGTGTGAAAGTTTCATCTCTTCTCGCTTGGCTGGTCACGTGACTCAGACACTGTCTAATTCTCCATGCAATTCGTGTATTTGATTTAGTTTTGCCCACCACCTGCCTTCTGCAGCGTATCTTTGACCACCCTGAACAGAATACTCTGTGCTTTGCTTCATTAATTGTAGCTACTGTCGATCTATTTCAGCCGGTACGACCTTGTCTTCTTGGCATGATTTGCATGCGTCTGAGTTTCTCTCTGTCGATAGTTTTCGATTTTCGTGCTGAGGGGCTCCTCTCCTGAGAACTTTAGTAACCTTTGTTTGATTCTGCTCTTGTGCATAGTGGAAGTATAATTATATAAAGTGTTCCTTTTTGAAGTAGATATGTATAAGTGGTGTTTGCTGCAATCTATCTTGCTACTAAGCATAGCAAGCCGCACAATTTTCTTAGCTTTCTTGCGGTTCCAAGAATATGTACACGTGTAAGCTGGCTGCATATCTTCATCACGCTCATGGCATAAGCATTTCACATCACTCATTTCACTTTAAACTCAGGATGTCACTTATTCATGGTGTTTCATCTCTTTTCGTCACTCGCAGGTCGTCATATCTTCTATTTGTGAGTCAGTTCGGGTTCTTGGGACATCACCATTCATCTTCCTTTAGGACTTTCTTGGCTTCTTCAGGCATTGTTTTTTAGCAATCGTCAGTTTGTCTCACTTGTCGATATGGTTTTCTCAATGGATACCTTACTGTCCAGGTTTCTTAGGTGCAGGTACTTCAAGAGGTGCTGTCAGTCTGATAGGTACTGGGCAGAGCCCGACTGCGGCTCTCTACTGGTTTATTTACTCATCACACGTCACATATTTTGGCATGAAAGTTCCTGGTACTTCAAAATGAACGATTTGAGTGTGGGTCGTGCTTGGGACCTCCTCTACGCTAGTCTCTTCATATTTAGAGACCCAGCACACACTATCTTCCTATAGAGTGCTGGAGGGGTTGACTAGCATCCCCTGAGTCAAAACACTCATGTAACAGTCAAA
Source organism: Ambystoma mexicanum (assembly GCF_040938575.1). Taxonomy (NCBI): domain Eukaryota; kingdom Metazoa; phylum Chordata; class Amphibia; order Caudata; family Ambystomatidae; genus Ambystoma; species Ambystoma mexicanum. Next base: position 425,071,704 of record NC_090927.1, on the reverse strand, counting down.
TGTTACCCTTTGCTACTTTAAATGACTGGTGGCAGTGGTTTAGATCAAACTACCATTATTCTTCCTGATGGCGAACAAGGGTAGCTAAAAATCGCGTCAGCCATGTTTTTCAATATGGCGCCCAAGACCTATCTATAAAAACAGACTCCAGTCATTTTTTTTCACCATTTCTTTTTGGAAATGTCCTTCTTGTGTTTGTCTCTGCGCGCCAAACCAGATTTGGTCCCTTTGTTCGTTGGCCTTTGACGGGCTTCAGTGCTGAAGCTCTCCTCTGGTGCCTGAGTGTCTGGGGTGGACAGGATGTGAGGGAGGTGCCCAAAACTCCCTGTGCTTAGTCTCCTAGGATACCTGAATGCACTCTGGCGTGATTGGCCAGCTTGCTGTCCGGCAAGGACAGCCACCCTGCTGTGTGAGTGACAGCCAGGCTGGGATGAATGGCGGAAAACTGTTTAAAAGCAGGTATCTGGGACTTGGAATGCAGAGTCGACCAGTGGAACGAAAGAACCGAAGACGAGCTGAAGGAAGAGGACTGCTGGAACTCCTGGACGACTGGTGAAGCCCTGCTGCAGGTCCGAATTGCCTGAAACTCCCTTGACAGAGAAGCCCTTCAAGGTTAACTTCTTCCCTTGAGTTTGGTGGGAACAACCAACTCACAAGACACCTGGACAGCGTCCCCATCTTGGTTGAATTTTCTTCAGAGTGCTGTTGAAAACCGGATAGCCAGTGGGAAGGAAACCAGTTAGTGGACTTTAAGGCACTCACGCCTTAAACCAACGTTTTGCCAAGCTTGTGGCCTCATCCCTGGGCATCCCTGGACAGTGCAGGAACCTCTGGATGTCCTCCTTCTTGTCCCCATGACTGAAGCCCAGGAACAGCGACATCTGCTCGAACTTCCAGGAACAACTGCCTCAGCTACAGCTCTTCTTCCCTTTAAAGGTACTGTGCACATGCGGTCCGGAAATCTTTTCGGCCACAGTGAAAGTTTGTGAAACTTTCCCGACTTCCAAGGCTTGTCCTTCGCTAAGCATTTGTCTAACTTTTCATCTGACCAAACTCTTCTAAGATCTGTGGCAAAGACTTAAGTGTTTACTACCAAAACTGTGCTATCCTATACAAAGACTCTGAACCATTGACTTTTGCCCAGGCCTATGAACTGAATTGCTGGTTGTAGTTAACTGAAACCCTTTGCCCTGCCTATGAAAGTATTTGTGCTTCATGTCTTAAAACCTTGTCTTTTTACCCTTTTTTAAAGTAACTGAAGTGCCATTTTGCTCCCACTTCAGGGGAGCTGAACTTGTTTAGTAACTTATTGGATGGGTATTTGTAGTATATTAGTATATGATATTGAGCTGCTCTTGCTAGTGTAACTGACTGTGTAAATAAATGTATATTCTTTTACCAAGAAACCTTGAGTAAGTGTTTCTTGGAATCACTGTATTGGTTTGCCCTTTGTGTAACTTGTTCTACTGCTTACTCAACTCTTGAGATAAGTCTGGCTGTTCAGTCACTCCTACCACATTACTGTGAAGTACAGGCTTGTACAAAATGTGAAATTGTACTGCCACTTGTAGTCTTAATTGCATGTAATGTTTCCCAACGGTACTGCATGTGATTTGCCTAACAAGGATACACACAAATGAATTGCCCAATGTATGCCGACCTCCTCCTTGACTGTCTGCCGACATCCTGCAGCCGACTTGTGCACCTAAACTGTTTCTTTCACCATACCTTAACATGCAAGTTCACCCCAACTCTCACAGCCCTAGCTACACTAATGTGACTACACCACCTCAGATCTATGCATTTACAATGGGGCCGATTCATGGAACAAACATGTGCCGAAAATCCCAGCGCAAGCAGGCGCAAGGTGGCGCAAGCGTGAGAAAGCAAGCGCACGCGCACGCGTGCGATTCAAGGAAGGCGCTGCGCTTGTTTCCCACTGGTTGTGCGCCAAATCGTTGCATGTCACACGTGGGCCCACACGTCATCAAACAGCGTGTGCTACGCGCACAGCAAAAGTGCACATAGCGCAGCGCACACAACAAAAGTAGGCGGAACAGTAGGCGTAACACGCAGAATGGGGAATAACGCGTGAAAAAGAAGGAGTAACTGGGGAAGTACTGCAGGGAACTACATGGAATGCCCACACGCGCGCGAACAACCAGTATTTTTTGGATACGAATACGGGAAACCCGCGCACGGCAAAAGACGCACACAGGCGTGAATGCGTCCGCCACATGAAGTGCGCGCAAACAACAAACACGTATATACAGCTACGATGAAAGCCCCATTTGTCGCAGCACTGATCGTGGGACACTGCACGAGGAGGAGAAAAGCCAGGGCACGCTTTTTTTCACGACGGACAAGCCTTTTTGGGATGCCTGACGACCAGGTCTACGGCGGGTATAGGTTTCCACCCCGTATCATCCTAGACCTGGTCAGGGAGTGGGAAGATGACCTTACATCCCCCACCCTTTGCTCCCAAGCATTGAGCCCCTTGGAGAAGGTGCTCAATGTCCTACATTTTTTGCCCACTGGGTCATTTCAGTGAACTACTGCCATAGTGGGGGGGGTCTCACAGGCCACGCAGTCACGCTGCCTACACCAGGTGTTGGCAATCATGACTGCACGCCCCTCAGTCCGCAGGCACATATACATGCCCAGAACACCCTCAGAAAGGCAGGCCGTTGTTCAGGACTTTTACAGAGTGGTACACTTCCCCAAAGTGCTTGGTGCCATAGATTGCAACCATGTGGCCCTACGTCCACCTAGGGCCACTGAGCACATCTACCGAAACCGCAAGCACTGGCATTCCATCAATGTACAGGTGGTATGCGATGCAAAGGGAATCATCACCTCTGTCTATGCAAACTACCCTGGCTCCACCCATGACAGTTTCATATACAGAATGTCTGCCCTGAGCCGGGCCCTGGAAGCTGGGCAGTATTGCGACACATGACTCCTAGGTGAGTACAAATGCCCTTGCACATGCATGCATGTCACGCACACACACAAATACACAAACGCCAATAATAACAACCATTATCAACTCTCCAGGGGACAGTGCCTACCCTCTGAGCAACCACATGATGACGCCAATCCGGAAACCCCACCACAGCACCCCAGGTAAGATACAACGCGGCTCATATTGCAACCAGGGCCAAAGTGGAGCGCACATTCGGAGTGCTCAAGTCACGCTTCCGCTCCCTTGACCGCTCTGGTGGGCAGCTCCTCTATGCACCCCCAGTAGTGTGCAGGATCATTGTGGCAGCATGTGTCCTGCACAATGTTGCAACACGGCAGGGCGTACCAGTGGACATGGTGGTGCCCCCACATCCCCAACCACAGGCATAGGCGCTGCCCATGGGTGGGGATAGGGCACGTGGCGAGGATGCACGGACCCAGCTTGTGGACCCATTTTTCACCTAAACTCCCACCCCTGCGGAGTGCACACAGGCCTGGCATATACCAGGTGACAATCGATGATGACAAAGAGACGGTCAACTGTCACAACCTTACCACCCTGAGATTGTTGCCATGGAAGTGTCACATTGTGTGCATCCCTAGATACTTAAACACAAGCAATCCTGTGTGACCAAAAGGCACAAATGCAAGGTGTGAATCACACACACCTGCAAAACAGGCCATGACTATCACTGGTATGTCACTCAAACCCTCCCAAAGCACAACATGACATGGCAAGCAATAGCCATACACCAACACAGTACCAATAAGGTACACATTGCCATGTGAAAAATGTAAATTGGCATCAGACAATGATGCCTGACATGGAATCAGATGAAATGACTAACCAACAACCTCCCACGCAAAAGAAGTCATACCCAAATGCATTCCAAAAGTCAAGTTGTAACATAACAATGAATGCCTGTCTACATGCACATTGTGCATTGAAAAATCAACACTGCAGCTTCTGTGTGCCGTGTCCGCCTCCTGCAACACACTGCTCAGTGCACAGCACAGTTAACAGCCATTGCGTGTGATGCACACCCTGAGCATCACATCTAAGCGACAAACCACGTCAAAAAGCAAATTAGGCATGTACAGGATCCCCAATTGGTCATAGGACATGTGCTGCAGGGACACAGTGGGCACGAGAAGGAAAACAGAGTGTACACATGGACATGGAAGGGTGGTTGTACATGTAGTGCATTATAGTGTGAGTGTGTGGGTCAGTAGGGACATGCACTCAACATATGCATGTGCAATCAAGTGACCATCAGTGTCCTCTACACATCACATGTGAACATTCACCATGTGTACACCCCAGCATGTCAAACCCAAAACATTCCCTTCACACCTAAAAGGTAAACACCACACATGAACAGGCATTGATCAGCAGAACACATCATGTACATAGGATACCACAATTACAATGTCAGGGTGCCCATCACACTACAGGGCAAGGCAACTATCACCAACCAAGCACCACCCCTCCCTCACAAATCACCATGACCCACTGAACAACTGCACCGGGTTTATGGAGCCTACATCCTTGAATTCCACCTGGCCACAGGATCACCCTTCCCCTTTGTCACCATCTCTCACCTTCTGTGTAAAAAGTTGCCTGCACCCTCAGAGTCCACCTTGATTTGCATAAACACTACATCCAAGAGAACTCAAAGCAGGCCAACACAGAAGCCAAGCAAAAAGCTTGCAGGCAGAAAAACTAACCAGAACAGCCTCCAGTAGATGACTTGAAGTAGCAGTACTTCACAAAGGCCAAGTACTAACACAATGACGTAACAACCAAGGTAGCACAGTAAAACAATGTCACAACAGGATGTGTACCATGTGTGGTACATAACATAGAATGAGGCACCACAAACGGATGTGTACTGTCACTGCTCCCGTGTACAGGTGCAGGAGTGGCACAAAGCAACCACCCCCACCGTGGTCGGGGTGGCTGCAAGGTCAAACTCACACAGGCCTCTGAGACCCTGGTGGGGAAGGAGGGTCAGGTATATGGAGTCGGGACAGGTGTTGGCATACTGGATAACCGGAACGAGGGGCAGGCGAGGGGAGTAGGATTGACACAGGAAAGTAGGGAATGGCCAAGAATGTAGTACTCACATTAACACATACACAATCATACCAAACTTGTTCATCATAAACATAGCAGCAATTCACTGAAATGGAAGTCAAAGAGAAACTTATCTCTGGGGTGAGTGCTGGCCTCCTGCCTGCGCACTCTCAGGTCCGGTAACAGGAGCACCTCAATGCTGCAAAGAGAGCCACAGTTAAAAATCTGTGTGTGCCCATAACACACAAACACACCACCAAATATGCCCCAAAGTAACAAACTACTCTACAAACAGACGATCTGGTGTGGATCCTTCGTACCCATACGTAACATTAGCCCTGTGATGGTTCATACACAGTCAATGCAGTAAGTCAGGCGCCGGTGGGTGTGTGGCAAATGGAACACCAATGTGTCACGAATCACACAGCATGCAATGTTCCCTGGGTAAGCAGACAGACGCATATAGCAAGGTATGACTTCCAAACAAGTCGTGTTCCACCACGACCCAAATAAACTAGGCAGTGCATGTTTCAAATTCTACATGGAAATGAAATGCACTGCACCCGAGTCTGTCCCTTGCAGTCTGTCCCTGTCAGCTGCTTCTTTACATTTCAAGGCACGCTACTTGGGTGATACAAGTGCCTCAATGGACCATGGTGGACCGGAGGGAATGTGCCACTGCCCCTGAAGGTGCCCTAGACAACCTTACAATCAACTAGCCATGGGTCCATCAACACATCTGAGCTGTATTGTGCTTTTCAACACCAATATTCGGCCAAGCTCACCCTCAGTGCTGCTACTAAGCATGCATGTGCAACTGGCCTGGTGGAAGGTTTGCTGTGTTGTGGCCCCCCTGTGCTGCTCACCTTGCCTGGAGTCCCTTGAAACACGTCAGCAGTTTTCGAATGTATGATTGCAATCCCTGTGCCTCTGCTTCCACACACATGTGCATGTGGGCACCACCAAACGGGTCCAGATTCCAGACGTTCAATGGCCCAGGTCTGCTGGCAAAGGTGGTCTGGAGGCTCATCCCCCTGCAGAAAGGGCATGAAACACATGGTTAATGCATTAGATTCATCTGTGTGTGTCTCTTCAGGCATCACATCACTGGACCATGTCAGAGATGTACATCAGAAATCACACCACAGTCCGTCTTTCACAGCCAAAGTGTGGAACACACTATCTAGGGCATGAATTGCAACAAGCACATGTACAGTAAAGATAAGAAACTTACTACACAATGCATGGCAATGAATGTACACATGAATCATGAAACACCCCATCTAGCAAAAGCAGAACAGTGGTCAATAACACCCCAATCATCCCCACCAGGGGTGTTAACACAAGGTCCACAGCATCAGACATGCCACAGATATGACAGTCCAAAGCCCTTGTGTAATAGGCTGTTACACCGAACCATCCTTGCAAGCCAAGGGAAGAAGGAGTGGCATATGTGAGTCAAGGACCCCAAGCAGCAAACACATACACAAGACAAGCCTGAAGGGCCCAGCTGGAACAGACAGTGGATGCTTTCAAAAGCCACAAAGCACCACACTGTCACATGAAAGCACAATAGACAAGCAATTTTAAACTATATTAACTAATTACACTAACTACGAAAAACCTACTTTACCTAATTAAACTAACTATCAAACAGAAACTTAACTAACTAAACTAAAAGAAAAATCAAAAATGGCCACATACGACCCAGGGAGGTGGAGGGTGGCACCCAGAAGGGGGGAGGTACAGGGTGCTGCTCAACACCCACATGCGATAATGCTGAGCCAAAAAATAAAACCTCCATGGGCTCAACGCCTGCACAGCCCGACCTATGTGGGAGATAGATGGTCGTCCGAGTCTGGCTCATCCTGGAAAGGAGGACGTGGCAAATTAACCTGGCCACGCCTTGCCGCAGCTTGCCCCTCATCGGCAGCAAGTCTGCCGGACGGTGAGCCCGGTTCTGTGTGGCGATGACACGTAGGTCTGCATGCAGAACCTCCCCTGATACACGTGCTTCCTCTTGCAAGGTAGCACGTGTAACACGGAGTTCCTCCTGCAAGGCCTGGCTTGACAACCGCTGCACCTCCCGGCAAGCCTGTAGCTCAGCCGAGATGGTACGCTCAAGATGTGCAAACCTCCCCTCTGACCGCTCCCTTTGGGACATCAGAAGGACACCCAGAGTGGATCTGAGGGAAGCATACTCCCCCTCAGGGCCTCCATGTGTGCCTCTGCATGAGCAGCAATTGCTTGATGCAGAGATAACATTTCAGCCTGGTGTGCCCTGTCTGAGGCCACCATGCCCAGGCTGAGCGAGCGGGCCGTGGATTGTGCCGCCTGCTGCTGGAGAAGCACCTGCCTAGCAGGGGGGAGCACGGATCGGGCCACACGCTCCATGCTCTCAGCGATGTTCTCCATTGCTGCCCCCTGCCGTTCTGAATTGGCAGTCATGTCTTGCTCCCACTCAGTATACAGCGGTTGTGCGCGGAGACCGCATTGCTGGGCTTGGCCCCTGCGGGACCCAAGGACCGGTTGTCCTCGTCGTGTTGGCACTGCCCGCAGCTGCACGACTGCATGCCCCCATCGACGTGATGTCCCAGGCACATCAGTGACTGGTGTGGAGGGTGACCCTGCGTCCCGATCCACCACGGGTGGAGGTTCCAAGACAGTCTGACCCCTCAGTGCAGGTGTCACGGACAGAGGAGTGTCCACATCAGAATCACTCACCCCTGACACATGGACCTGATGCTCATCCAACTCGACATGGACGTCAGAGTCGTCATCAGGGCTGGACTTGTAGGCAGCCAGAGACAAGATGGCCTGTAGCACTTGGGGGTTTTCGTGGCCTGCCACCCCACGACCCCCACTTGTGCTGGGTTGATGTAGTGATACCAACCCTGTGCCTGGCATGACAACACCATCCTGCAGCTCCATTGCGTCATCATCTGAAAAATAGAGAAAAAAAAGGTCACTACACATGTCAGAAGCACACAACACACACACACACACACCAACAACATCAGGCAGACATGTGACACAGAAAATAGAGCCTGGCATGCATGCTTGGTCAACTTGGAATTGCTTCTGTGATCAGAACTGTTGACAGGTGGCAGTCTGCATTGAAGTGGGTCTATGCAGTGCAGCAAATATGTATGTTACTCACTACCTACATGTACAAGGACTCCATGGTGTGTGTCAGAAAATGTGAAGGCAGTGCAAGGTCAACTTCAGGCATCACGTGCAATGTGCATTCAATGGGTAGCATATCTACAAGCAAAGCACCCCTCCACCCAAGTGCAAAAGCAGGGATTCCTAGCATGGTCTCAAAAGGCTGACCATAGACCTGTGTATTGACAGACAGTGTTGACTAGCATCAACAGCTTCATGTGAGTCAAGTGACAACACTGCAAATGATGATGGGACAGTAAGCAGGACACATGATGAAACGTCTGGAGGCCACCCACGTGTGAAGAGGACACTACACCAGTTGGACAGAGTCATTGGCCATTAAACAGGCTGAGGCCTGTGACCCACCCAGATTGTCAGACCCTAAACATGCGTGCAACGCAGTACTGAGCCACAGTAGACATGGGAAGGCTGATGAAATGCCATGCAATGTATGTCACCCAGGACTTGTATTACCGTGATCATCCAGTCAAGGACACATAGGGGCATGCGTGCAATGCACATGGAGCATGAATGAGCACTCATGTCCCTGCGGGGCATCTGACCTCTGCACAGTACAAGTGAGATACCTTGCATCAAGAACTAAGGCTGTACCACACAGCATATGTCTGGCACATTGGTTGTGGGAAGTTAGCATGTACACAGGAAGCATTAACAGGGAAGTACCCAACAGCAATATTGAAGCATACCAGTGCAAAGGTGGAATTGGGGTGCAGAGCAGGGGGTGGAGGGGCAAGGGAGCATGCCTACATGGAGTACCCGCATGCAGGCAGAGGACACATGCACATCAGTCATGCTATGACATCGTGCCTGGGCTGAGAGGAAGGTCACCCCACGCTACATGCAGAAGGGCCAGTGAGCTGGGACATGGACTGGAGGGGCATCCTGGTAACCAGCATATGAGTAGGATGCAATAGTGTTGATGCCGACAGTCCCCGTCTGCTCCACATGTCCACCATCCAGCAGAGCAGACATGCATCATGGAAGCATTGCATTACTTGCACATCCGAACCATGTACACCTCACATGTAGTGGCAATCATGCACAACACATCCCACAAGTAAAACACACACGTCCTCAACAAACATTCTTGGAATGTGGCTCAGACCCTGGCAGGCTAATGCCGCCCTGACCAGTATGGCCAGTGGGTTCGGTGGATTGAGCCAAGGGAGTGGCAGGTGGAGGGACGACCAAAGGCCTGACTTCTGTCAGTGGTAGCTGGGTGCCCTCAAATGGACCCTGCGCAGCAACATCCGCTGTGGCAGGGTCATTGACCGCAACTGTCCTGGTTGGCAGACTCACAACCGGGGTGTTGTTGGCTGCATCTGCCCCTGCACTTGCCAACACCCGGCTGTTTGGGGCAGCAGATGACATAACTGCCCCAGGGACACGTGTCTTGGTCAGGGAAGCCCTGCGTGCCCCTACGGTTTCCCTCCTGGCCTGTTGGAAATCTTCCAAGGGCTCCTCCAGTACCAACGCAGGCAGTGCTGGCAGACCCTGAGCCTGGGTGGCGGTGTCCACAGCTGCACCTGCAGCTACCACTACCCTTGGGCCCGTGGCAGTCGATGGAATGGACTGCCAGGTCACACGGGCGCCAGTGCCAGATGCAGAAGCTGCATCTCCCGGAACCACAGGGGGTGGTGGCATGACTGCACCGACACATGGCACGACATTGTGCTCAAGTGGCACACCCCTGCCTCTTCCCCCTCTGCGGCTGCCCTGGACACCCTGGAGTCCCCCTACTCCCTGGTCACCCCGGTCACGTCCCTGACCACGCCAGCCACGAGGAGTACGCCCAGCTGAGGCGCCCCTCACCTTTGGTGGCCTCTCAACCATGGCACAGATGTAGTAGTGCCGGCACAGATGGAGTTGTGCCAATGGGAGGTGTACACCACAATTGACCTGGGCAATTGGGGTGAAGGGGGTGGGAAGCACGATGTTAACAGCCCCCCTGCACCTGCAAGGCTGTATGTGACCCCGGTGATGTAGTGACGGGTCACGCAACGCTCAGGCACCCCAAAACTGCTGGAAAACTGTGCACGCAACCCTGCAGCATACGTGCGTGGAATCAACCTCCCGCAGTACGCGGTGGCACCCAGTAACATGAAAATCACGTACGCGTGGGACACGCAGGCTACTATGACATCAAAAACGGTGCGATAAACAGGGGCACCCACAGTGGGAAAAATAGCGTGTGCGACTCACCGTCTGACTAGCGCGATGCAGAAAAACACGCATAGCCAATCCCCCCGCCAAAAGAAGAGATACGTCCTTGATAGCTGTGAAGTTGTGATGGCGCGCGAAACAACAGGAAGCAGCAACACACGTCGGTCTCCATGAAAGGCACATACAGCAAACTGCTCGCCCTGCTCACCTTTAACCCATGCTGATGGAAAGGCCCGCACGTGTCATGTCACTTACGCGCGTACGGCCTTTCCTCGGATTACACACTGACGTGCAAGATTTTCACGTGCCAAACTACTCTGTATCTAGCTGGCCACGCGAAAACACACGGAAGACCACGCTCCTGCCCAGAAGGTCGAATTACCGCCCTCCAGATCCCCGAGCACACTCCCACCTGCCATCTGCTGCTGCCTGATTGCCTGCTGCCCACGTGCCCTGCCATTTGCTGCCTGCACATCAGCCAGGGGTGCTGTTGCTGTGACCACCCCTGTTGGACCGAAGACTCCCGACTGCTATTCCATCGCTCCACAGCCCAGCCCCAGGACCCAGTTCCCCACCCACACCTGCCTCTGGGGTTGCCATGTCGGGCACTACACCATCTGGCACCACTGGCAACCCCCAGCCAGAGAGACAGAGGGGCACCGCTTCACTGCCACCGAAGTTGGTGTCCTGGTGGAGCAAGTCCTGGGGCAGTATGATGCCCTCTTCTGAAGTTTGCGCGCCGACACGGAAGGACGGACTCGGATCTGGACGGACCTCGTGACTGCCATCAACGCGGAGGGGGTGGCAGTCCGAGAATTCCAACATGTCAAGGAGCGCTGGGAGTACTTCAGGTCCAGGACCCTCAACAAGGCCCGGTGCCTCTTGAAGGCAGCGGATTCTAAGGGGCGCCGGGGCCACCTGTCGGAACATCAGATGAGGGTCCTGGAACGCATATGCCCAGTGCTCCACGTCCAGGTCCTTGATAGGCAGACCCGTCTGGAGTCGAGCGGTAAGTGCACTGTGCATACTGAATGGAAGCTGTGCGTGTGGTGGTGTGCCAGTAGTGTGCAGGTTGTACATGTGGTTTTGTTGGGCCATGTATGGATGTGTATGTACAGGGCTGTGAGGCTGACACATGCAAGTCCTTTCATGTGTGAGATGCATGGATGGTGTATGTGTGGGTAAGCATGCAGGACAAATGCAGATGTGTGAGCACACATGTTTGGATTACTGTGTATGTAAGTTGGCATGGTTGTGGTGTCACACATGGATGTTGGTTCCAGCTGCATGTATCTGCACCGTGTACATGAGCATGTGTGTGTATTTGACAAGGGTGCAACAGTGATGCAACATGGATGCATGTGAGACTGATATGTAGAAGACTGATTGCCAGATGTGACATGGATGCCAATCTCATCACTGCGACAGTTGGCGGAGGTGTACACATGCATGTAAGTGTGGTGGCGTGTGTGCATATCTAGTGTGTTTCATGTGATGTCTGGCTCACCTTTGGCTGCTCATGTTGTTGTATGTGTATGGATGGTGCTGGCTGTTGCGATATGGCTGTGGAATAGCTCATGTGTGTGAGTTGCAATGGCATGTGTGTTGGGGATTGCGATGCCATGTCTGAAGTTTGACAATGCCACTCATGTACAACTGTCATGTGTGTATGAGTCCATTGTACAGTGCCCTGATGCCTGTCTCCTATCTCTCCCTGTCTGCAGCGTCAACTGATGAAGAGGGCGGAGAAGGTGCTGTGGAGCACAGCGGCAGGGATCGCACCGCCAGCCGGAGACGCAAGGCCCGGCTCCCCTCCCAGGTTGTCATCTCGTCGGGGAGTGAGGAGTCCGGTGCCACGTCCCAGGTCGCAGCTGCCGAGGGGAGGTCCAAGAGGCGGAGGTTGGAGTTGGACTCCTCGGCAGCTGAAGGGGCAGCTGAGACCCCACAGGGCCCGACGGAGGAAGATGGCACGGAGTCATCCAGGTTGGTGTGGGGTTTGGTGGAGGAGGAGGCCGTGCAAGGGACAGAGACAGGGTCTGGAGGTGGGGATTCCACTGGTGCTAGTGGTGCAGTGCAGGGGCAGGTACAGGAGGCAGCACAGGCCGCCGCGGAGGTGCCTGTGTGTAATCCTGTCCCCGATCCTGTGACTGCATCATCTTGCACCAGCAGGGATACCTACGTCCAGACCCGTTCTCAGGGAGTGGATTGGCTTACACCAACTGGCCTTCCTCTCCCTGCGGATGTGGCTATCCGGCACCGGGTTGAGCCTGTCCTGGGTGGGGTGGCGTTGCGTCAACGTGCCATGCGAGCTGACCTGCAGTCTTTTCATGAGGAGACTGCACGTCTTCTCGCATGGCTCGTTGACCGCGTTGACCCACTGGGACAGCTCACCAGGGCCGGATTCCTCTGTTTTCTAGACCTTGTTCTGACCCACTCCTCAACTGAACCCCCTATGCGCCAGTCTTCCTCCGTGCCATCTTCCCACCCATGTGTCACCTGGGTGCCCTGTGGAGCTCCCTCTGACCCTGCGGGCAGGCTGGTGGAGGACACATCCCTGCCATAGATTGGAGTCGGACCTCAAGCAGGGGTGGCCACCTCAATAACTGCACCCCAGCCTGAGGAGGATGTGCAGGCAGCAGGAGCCAGGGCACAGGCAGCGGCACAGCAGCAGCAGCAACAAGGTGGGAGCCATGATGGCTCGGGGACTTCATCGGAGGGGCAGGCATCGGCCCGAGGGCAGGAGGAACCTGGACAGGAAGTGTCTTCCGTGTGGCAGCGGTTGGGCCATGGGATAGATGCGGAGCGGCAGCGGGCGGAAGAGGCACGGCTCACGATGGTCAGGGCGGAGAACTCCATGCGTAGGCCCTGAGGCGGGCCGAGTGCCTCAAGGCCATTCGCAGGGACCTGGAGATCCAGATGTCATCGTCCCTGCGAACCCTCGGGGCCATGGAAGAGGACCGCCTCCGGGACATCGAGCAGGAGTTCGATGATGCCCTGGCCCGGGACATCAACAAGTGAGCCGTTGGACTTGCCCGCTGCCCTTGTAAATAGTTTGTTAGTTAGTATTAGGTGTTTTTTCTTTATTTTGGACCGCTTGGACAATGCACCACATTTTTGTATATAGTTTTTTTATTAGGTTGTAGTTTTTGGTAGGTTTCATTTCTTAAGTTGGGCTCATGGACCCTGGATTCTTCAATTGTACATAGTTCTACATTGGATTCATCTTTTTAAATATTTTTTTTGTGTTCACCATGGAGCAATGGTTTTGACTTTTTTTTTTCCCTTGGATTTGATTTTTTGACCTGTGACTTTGGACATTTGTTTTTGGATTTTTTTTGCTTATGGTTTCTTGATTTTCATTATTTATCGGACATGGACCATTTCTTTTGTTATTCCCATTGCTGTGTGTTTAATTTGATTTACGTTCATTTTATCTTTAATATATATTTTTTTATACTTCCATTTGCGGTATTATCTCATTGGTTTCATGCATGTCATGATATGGGTTTTGACATTCACTTGCACCCATTGTATGTGTGTGACGGACATGTGTTCATTTACATACTTGCCATTGGGGTTGTATCATGTAATTGGCATTTCTATGTGGGTGGATGCAATACTTGGGTGGGTCTTTGGCATGTGGAGGCTGGCCATAAGGGCCAGGGATATATATTGTGATGACATGTTGGCTGGGGGACATGAGTGGGGGCCTGCTGGCAGGTGCCCCTGACTGCTGGGGGGTGGGGGTGCAGGGGAACATGAGTGGGACATGAGTGGGGTCCTGCTGGCAGGTGCCCTGCACTGCTGGGGGTGGGGGTGCTGGGGGACATGAGTGGGACATGAGTGGGGGCATGCTGGCAGGTGCCCTGCACTGCTGGGGGGTGGGAGTGCAAGGGGACATGAGTGGGACATGAGTGGGGGCCTGCTGGCAGGTGCCCTGCACTGCTGGGGGGTGGGTGTGCAAGGGGACATGAGTGGGGGCCTGCTGGCAGGTGCCCCGCACTGCTGGGGGGTGGGTGTGCAAGGGGACATGAGTGGGGGCCTGCCGCGAACCCCAGTAATACACGTACCCCACTCGCACAGGGCCTATCGTGTGTGAAACTTCCCGCGAACCCCAGTAATACACGTACCCCACTCGCACAGGGCCTATCACATGTGAAACTTCCCGCAAAGCCCAGTAATACACGTACCCCACTCGCACAGGGCCTATTGCGTGTGAAACTTCCCGCGAACCCCAGTAATACACATACCCCACTCGCACAGGGCCTATCGCGTGTGAAACTTCACGCGAACACCAGGAATATTGTCCCTGTGCGAGCAAGCGGGGTACGTGTAGTTCTGGGGTACAGCGTGAAGTTTTACACGCGAAAGGGCCCTGTAGAGCGGAGTACATGTATTCCTGGGGATTGCGTGAAGTTTCACCCGCGATTTCAGCAGGGTACGTGCATTACGGGTTTCGCGTGAAGTTTCACCTGCGATTTCAGCAGAGTACGTGTATTCCTGGGGTTCGCGTGCAGTTTCAGCCACGATTTCAGCAGGTTACGTGTATTACGGGGTTTGCATGAAGTTTCACCCGCGATTTCAGCAGGGTACGTGTATTCCTGGGGTTCGCGTGAAGTTTCAGCCGCGATTTCAGTAGGGTACATGTATTACGGGGTTTGCATGAAGTTTCACCCGCAATTTCTGCAGGGTAAGTGTATTACGGGGTTCGCATGAAGTTACACCCGCGATTTCAGCAGGTTACGTGTATTCCTGGGGTTCATGTGAAGTTGCACCCGCAAAAGGGCCCTGGTCGATGGAGTACGTGATTTTCAGGGGTGCGCGGCAAGTTTTACACACGAAAGGGCAACGCCCGTGCACAATACGTCACAGACGCGCTTACGCGCTAAGGGCCTTTGGTCCAATGATATCGCGTACGCGTGCTGACGCGCTTACGCGCTAAGGGCCTTTCCTCGAATTACATGCTGACGTGCAAGATTTTCACGTGCCAAATCACTCCGTATCAAGCTGGCCACGTGTACACACACGGAAGAACACGCTCCTGCCCTAAAGGCCATTTTCCTGCCCCCAAGAGCCCCGAGCATGCTTCCACCAGCCATCTGCTGCTGCCTGTCTGCCTGCTGCCCACGTGCCCTGCTCTTTGGTGCCTGCACGTCAGCCATGTGCAGGGGTCCAGTTGCTGTATCCACCCCTGCTGGAACAGAAGACTCCCGACTGGGATTCCATTGCTCCACAGCCCAGCCCCAGGACCCAGTTGCCCACCCACTCCTGCCTCTGGGGTTGCCATGTCGGGCACATATCCATCTGGAACCACTGGCAACCCCCAGCCAGAGAGACAAAGGGCCACCAGCTTCACTGCCACCAAAGTTGGTGTCCTGGTGGAGCATGTCCTGGGGCATTATGATGCCCTCTTCGGAACAAGACGCTTCAACAAGGAAGGACGGACCAGGATCTGGACGGACATCGTGACTGCCATCAACGCGGAGGGGGTGGCAGTCCGCGAATTCCATCATGTCAAGAAGCGCTGGGAGGACTTCAGGTCCAGGACCCTCAACAAGGCCCGGCGCCTTGCGGAGGGGGGCCGGGTCAGCCTGAGCAACATCCAGATGAGGGTCCTGGAACGCGTAGGCCCAGCGCTCCACGCCCAGATCCTTCGGAGGCAGACCCGTCTGGAGTTGAGCGGAAAGTGGCCAAGCATTGCTGTGTGAGACAGGGCATGTTGCAGTGTGCTGGTAGTCTGATACTTGCCTGTATGTGTGACATAGGCCATGTATGGATGTGTGTGTGCAGGGACATCATGGTCATGCATGTGGGACCAGTTATGTGTGAACCACATGGTAGGTGCATGTGTTTTAATGCAACATGAGGACCTCTATGCAGAATGCACATCTGAAAGCATGCCAGTCTCTGTTCCTGGACATGGAGGGGGGTGACGAAAGGGTGCTGATGTCATATACATGTATGGTGCACATGTGTGTGTGTGTGTGTGCGCCAGAGAAGTGTGTGTTTGACTTTGAAACGCCATGGATGCATGTGACTTTGAAGGCAACGTTTTGGTTTACAGGGGCCCTTGTACATGGGTGTTGATGTTGAATGCAGGCGCCGGGAGTGTTTCTGCATGTGTGTTGCATGCATTGACCCATGTGTTGTGGAAGGACAGGATGGAAGTGACATTTGACAGTGCCACTCATGTGTTATTGCTTCCTGTCTAGGGTATTTTGTACTGTACCCTGATGCTTGTGTTCTATGTCTCCCTCTATGCAGCGTCAAGTGAAGAAGAGGGCGGAGACGGCGCTGTGGAGCCAAGCAGCGGGGATGCCTCCACCGGTTGGCGACGCATGGCCCAGCCACCCTCCCAGGAATTACCATCATCCGGGAGCGAGGGGGCTGGTGCCGCGTCTGCCACAACGGCTGTGGCGGAAGGGCCAGGTAAGCCCCCCACAGGGCTTCCAATGGCGGAAGACGGTGTGGAGACATCCAGGTTGGTGGTATCCACAGAGGAGGAGGAGCCCGCTACTGAGCCGCACATGGGGCCTGGTGGGGGTAGTACCACTTGTGCAAGTGGTGCAGTCCAGGGCCAGGAGGCAGCACAGGTCACTGCGGAGGGGCCTGTGCATGTCGCTGTCCTTGACCCTGTGACTGCACCATCATGCACCAGCAGGGAGGCCCTGTCCCAGGCCCGTCCGCAGGTAGGGAGAGTGCCATATCACCTGCCTCTCTACTACCTGCGGGCGAGGGGTCCCGCAACCGTATGGGATCCATCCTGGTCGGTGTCGCATTGCGCACGCGTGTCATTCGTGATGACGTGCGTACTTCCTGGGCAGAGAATGCACGCCATCACGAAGAGCAGCGTTGTGATGTGGCACTGCTGGGAGGGGCCTTGGTCGGTGGGTTCCTACATGTGATGTGCACTCTGGCGGACCTCTCCTCCTCTGTGGAGGCTATGCGCCGGTCGTTCTCCACATCGTCTTCCGGCCCAGATTCCACCAGGGCCCCCTGTGGACCTGGCCTGACCAACACAGCCAGCTTGGTGGAGATCCCATCCCTGCCACAGTCGGGAGTTGGCGGTCCAGCAGGGGTGGACACCACAACTGGAGACCAGCAGATGGAGGATGTGCCGGCACCATCGGACAGGGCACATGGACAGCAGCAGCAGCAGCAGGAGCAGGCTGTAGGTGGGAGCAATGATGGCTCGGGGCCATCAACATCGGAGGGGCAGGCATCAGCCATAGGGCAGGAGGACCCAGGAACGGGAGTGTCTTCCGATGGCTGCGGTTGGGCCAGCAGATAGGTGCGGAGCGGCGGCGGGCGGAAGAGGCGCGGCTCACGATGGTCAGGGCGGAGAACTCCATGCATCAGGCGTTGAGGCGGGCAGAGTGCCTCGAGGCAACTCGCAGGGAGTTGGAACAGGCCATGAGTGCCTCCCTGTGAGACCTCGGGGCCAGGACAGAGGCCAGCCTCCGGGACATCGACATGGAGTTCGATGATGCCCTGGCCCGGGACATCACAGAGTGAGCCGCTGGACTTGCCCGCCGCCATTGTATATAGTTAGATAGTGTTAGGTTTCCTTTTGTTTTTTCTTTACTTTGGTTGCGCTTGGACAATGCACGACGTTTCTGTATATAGTTTTTATTAGGTAGTATTTTTGATAGGTTTCATTTCTTCAGTTGGGCCCATGGACCCTGGATTGTTCATCTGTATATAGTTCACCATTGGATTATTCTCTTTTTTTTATTTCACCATGGAGCAATGGTTTTCACTTTTCTTTTTTCCCTTGGATTTGCTTTGTTGGACTGTGACTTTGGACACCATTTGCTTTGGATTTCTTTGGATTATGGTTTCTTGTTTTTCTGTTTTTCAGGGACATGCAGCTTTTCTTTTTTTATTACCATTGTTGTTTGTTTGATTTTCATTACATTCATGTTGTGTTTAATATATTTTTTTTTCATACTTTGATGTGTGGTATTATCTCTTTGGTTTAATGCATGTCATGATATGGGTTTTCACATTCACTTGCAACCATTGTGTGTGTGTGATGGACATGTGTTTATTTACATACTTGCCATTGGGGTTGTATCATGTAATAGCCTTTTCTTTGTGGGTGGATGCAATACTTGGTTGGGTCTTTGGGCTAGGGAGACTGGCCATAAGGGCCATAATTGAGGATCGTTATGACCTGGGGGCAGGGGGACATGAGTGGGACATGAGTGGGGGCCTGCTGGGAGGTGCCCCGCACTGCTGGGGTGTGGGGGTGCAGGGGGACATGAGTGGGACATGAGTGGGGGCCTGCCGGCAGGTGCCCCGCACTGCTGGGGGGTGGGGGTGCAGGGGGACATGAGGGGGACATGAGTGGGGGCCAGCTGGCAGGTGCCCTGCACTGCTGGGGGGTGGGGGTCCAAGGGGACATGAGTGGGGGCCTGATGGCAGGTGCCCTGCACTGCTGGGGGGTGGGGGTGCAAGGGGACATGAGGGGGACATGAGTGGGGGCCAGCTGGCAGGTGCCCTGCACTGCTGGGGGTGGGGGTGCAAGGGGACATGAGTGGGGTCCTGCTGGCAGGTGCCCCGCACTGCTGGGGGGTGGGGTGCAGGGGGACATGAGTGGGGGCCTGCTGGCAGGTGCCCCTGACTGCTGGGGGGTGGGGCTGCAGGGGGACATGAGTGGGACATGAGTGGGGGCCTGCTGGCAGGTGCCGCGCACTGCTTGGGGGTAGGGGTGCAAGGGGACATGAGTGGGGGCCTGCTGGCAGGTGCCCCTGACTGCTGGGGGTGGGGGTGCAGGGGGACATGAGTGGGCATGAGTGGGGGCCTGCTGGCAGGTGCCCCGCACTGCTGGGGGGTGGGGGTGCAAGGAGACATGAGTCAGGGCCTGCTGGCAGGTGCCCTGCACTGCTGGGGTGAAACTTCCCGCAAACACCGTAATACACATACCATGCTCCAATCGCGTGTGAAACTTCACGCGAACCCCAGTTATACACGTACCCTGCTGAGATTGTGGGTAAAACTTCCCGCGAACCCCAGTTATACACGTACCCCACTCGCACAGGGCCTATCGTGTGTGAAACTTCCCGCGCACCCCTGAAATACACGTACCCTCCTGAAATCGAGTGTAACACTTCACGCGCACCCCTGAAATACACTTACCCAGGCCAATAGCATGTTTAACTTCCCGCGCACCCCTGAAATACACGTACCCTGCTGGAATCACGTGTAACACTTCACGTGCACCCCTGAAATACACGTACCCAGGCCAATCGCGTGTAAAACTTCCCGCGCACACCACAAATACACATACCCTGCTGAAATTGCTTGTGAAACTTCCCGCGCACCCCTGAAATACACATACCCTGCTGAAATCGCGTGTGAAACTTCCCGCGCACCCCTGAAATACACATACCCTGCTGAAATTGCGTGTGAAACTTCCCGCGCACCCCTGTAATGCACGTACCCTGCTGAAATTGCGTGTGTAACTTCCAGCGCACCCCTGAAATGCACCTACCCTGTTCGCATAGGGCCAATTGTGTGCGAAACTTCCCGCGAACCCCAGTAACACACGTACCCCGCTTGCCGTGCTGGTACAGGGTTAGCGCAGCCCTTTGTGCAGGATTGGGGATTTTGATGGCTTTTCCCTGCGCGAGGGGCGTTCTTGGGGGCGTAACTGGCGCTGCTGCAGGGTCGCTGCGCCACTGTGCGCCACGGCTGGTTTTGGTAGCTGAAATCCATGAATACGCTGTGCGCAGAAATAGATTTTAGCGCGTGCAGCTGGCGCAGAGATTCGCACGCGCACACTGTGCGCCAGCCGCATGCGCCACTTGTGCGCTAAATTCTATGAATTACCCCCAATGTGTCAACCATACTATGCCTGATTTGATGTTCACAGCTGTTGTAAGGTTGATATAACCCGTGGCAACGCTGAGTGTGGCTTTTTACCAACCTGAGCATCTACATCGCTGTGCCCATTGTAACTGCATTTGACTTCATCATTGTGACACTTCCCTTTATTTTGCTGGTGACACATGCATTGTTCTACCTTTCTAGTCTCTTCCATCACGGGGCACGTCCACACTAGCAGATGACTATATTAAATAAGTAGCTTTTTCACATGTCGTAACATTCATAGCCTTCAATAGTATTATGTAACTGTATGTGGTGTACCTCTTGTTCACTGGTAACTACACTGCAAACATATTATGACCTACTTGACCTGTGCACCCATGTTTTGCAAATGTAATCCAACAAATATGACTTGTGTAGCCTTGTGCTGCAAATCGTACTCACTAATGTAACCTATCTTGTATGCCAATTCCAGTTGCATATGCCTGTCTGCAAGCCTGAAGAAGCCCCCAGCACCATGAGGTGAGGCTTTCCCAGACTGCACACACTCTCCTACTTTGTCTCACACGCTTGTCAGCACACCTGATGTATGATATGATATAATAGGTTATGTATAACATGCTTAATACCCAGCGTTTTTTCTAAGCGCAGACCCGGGGATCAAACCTGTGTTGCTTCGTGTAGTCTTGATTCCAAGGCGAGCATGTTGCCCCTGAGCTATCCTCCTGAGACATGTAGCCCCTGTACCATGAGGTGAGGCTTTCCCAGATTGCACACACACACACCTACTTTGTCTCATTCTCTTGTCTGCATGCCCGATATAGCCCCATACCATGAGGTGAGGCTTTCCCAGACTGCTCACACACTTGCCTACTCTGCTGTAACCCATATGTGTGCTCTTGCACGTCTCTAAATGTACTATGCTCTTTCTGTAACTAGCAACTAGATGCCTCAGGGTTTTAAGGTGCTGAAATAAATGCAAAAAGAAATAAATAAATCTGTGGAAACCTTTCTTGCATGACTTTTGCAATGCTAACATGTTTGTTGATGGCTATTAGTTCCACTTGGAATCTTCTGAATTGAAGACATTCAGTAGATGTCACAAACCATGCTTTTCCATTGCAATAGGAGAAGTGCATTCTGTGACGTGGCCTTTTTTAGTGCACATGTTCTCGAAATGCTATGTGCAAAATGTAGCACTAAATGCAGGATTGTCACATTGCATAGTCCAGTGTTGCCTGCTCTTGTAACCAGGCATTATGTATTGCATGGAATTGATTGTTTCTATGATATTTGTAGTGGGAATTCTTTGACAGGAATTCTAGGCCCAAAAATGTACATAACTAGAGATCTTTGAGAATGGCGATGCACTTAAACAACAGTGGGCATGAACATGGCAGATAGCCCACTGGAACATGCGCAAGCAGAGGTTGAGCTGACCACAAAGGCTGTACAATTTGTCCTCGCGGGTATCTTGAACGGTCAAGTTTGTTCTGATTAATTTTCTCCTAAAATCAATCAAAGGTTTTCCATAACTGTTACCATGAGTTAATGTGTTGCATTCATTTCAGCACTGATAAAATATCAAGCAGACAGCACTGAAAGACAATTGGGGTCATTCCGAGGTTGGAGGTAAGGAATTACCGGCACCGGTAAGGGTGCCGATGCCGGTAATCCCTTACCTCCGTATTCCGAGGTCCCTTTGTGGGTCCTTCCTTACCTCCTGCTTTTAGCAGGAGTTAAGTACGGGACCCGCAAAGGTACTTCGGAGGTAATTATGGTACCGTAATTTACGGCGCCGTAATTACCTCCTTCCCCATTCCCATTGAGCCCTATGGGGCAGAAATGGGAATGGGGAAGGGCAAAAGGTGAATGGGGAATTACCGGTCCCTCCAACCCTGGAATGGACCGGTAATTACTCCATTCACCATGCTGGATTTGGGACGGTTTCGGAGGCAACCATGGAGCTAATTACTCCATGGTTAGCTCCAAACCCGGAATGAGGCCCAGTATGTTTAGGTTCCCACAGAATACATTCATTTGGTAAGTCTCTTTCTTCAGCCGCAAATGTGGTGGTAACTCCTCCACACTTGACATGCTGCAGTTTTGATCTATATTTATTATCTGCAATGTCTTTGGTAGAATCAAAAAGGGATAGATTTGGTGGTTGTGATGTGATTGGTGAAATTGGTAAATGCTCTTCGAAAGTTGCAAATGTGCCTTTAAATGTGGAGATTCAGTTCGTTGTTGATCGGCTCTACATTTCGTGGTCACTTCTGTTAAAAATGGCAGGCGTGGAGGATATATTAGGAGTATAGATAATCTTCCATCACTATAAATGACTCTGCATTGGTAGTTAAGATAGCAGGCTAAGCTGTTGCTAGTAACCACTGAGTCAGTCTGGGGCAGCCCCACCTCGATGCTCAAGCACTTTAGGGTGTGACACAATGGTGTATTCACAGGGCCCATTGGCACCATCAACTAGTACGTCCACTTCGGAACAAGAGCAGCACAGCATCATGTTGGTGGTGGTGGAGTTCATTGTGTGGTGCCATTTGGGCAGAACAGGTAAGACAATGTAACGAGGAATTGACATTGCATTGGCTGAGATATGTCAGTCTGTATGAGCTGGATTAAAAGCTAATGTTGGATGCCATAGAGAATCACATGATCCTGCAGCACTCTACCCTTTTCTAGAGGACTGGGCAACAGGGTAGTTAAAGGGATGTAGTCACTTGGAGAGTTCACAAAAATACATTTCTTTCTCCCTTGTTTCATAAAGTACAATAGATTGGGACATAACCTCACTGAATCCAATGTTAGTTAAAACCAGCGTCAGGAATCCTGTAGAGATCTATAACGACATCAATCCATTCAAAAAGAACATACTACTATGGAAAAGATACATAGATGATGTTCTTATTATCTGGCAAGGAGAGGAAAACATTGCTACCCAATTTTTTAAGTGGATCAATGGACAGAACCAACATCTAAAATTCACTGAGAATTACAGCAAGGATGAAGCCAACTACCTTGACGTCACAAAGTGGATCCAGTGAAGGGAGAGCTGTATGTCAAACCATATAAAAAATCTCCAGATCGCAATGCATCGCTGCACTATACAAGCTTCCACCCGACCCATACATGAGACAATTTACCATTCGGTCAGTTCTTAAGGCTAAAAAATTACAGCACTAACAGGACAGACTACAAAGTAGGAGCTCAAAAATTAAGTACTAATCTACATGAATGAGAGTATCCGGAAAACATGACAAAAAAGGCCATGAAACGAGCAGACAATAACCACCGAGAAGCAATCCTTGAACAAGCACCGAGAGAGAAGAATACAGACAGTCTAGTCTTTGTTAATTCATATAGTAACCTCACAAATAGGATTAAGAAAATTGTGCATCACAACTGGAGTACCTTGGAAAAAGGGAAGGCCCCTTTAGAAAGACCTCTGACCCTGACAGAAACATGGGGGAGGCGGGCTCCAGAGGGACATTTCCCACGTGGGTCCTGTACATGTTGCCAACAAACCAAAAAATCGACATAGATAGATCTTGGTTTAAATAGCCTATAGAAACAAAAAGATCTGACAAACTGTAACTCGAAGATTGTGTTATACGCCATATGGTGCCCTTGTAAGAAAATATATATAGGGAAGACAGAAAGAAAAATAAAGACCTGGGTCACGGTGCACAAAAGTTGTATAAAGAACAAAGAACATTCAGCTCCCCTAGTGGGACATTTTATAGAAAAAATACACAAAGTTGAAGATCAGAGGTGGTCTGTTGTCTACCAGGTGAACACTACAAATGACACTAATCTGGATAGAAAAAAACTAATATTGAAAGAAGAAGAATTAATCTTCCTAACCAAAAGTACAGAAATAGGATTGAACGAAAAATCAAAACAGTGAGTTCTTTTACATCTATCTTAACCTCTACACAAAGGGGGGTGAGACAAACCCTTACATGTGGACTCACCCAGCTCGTTGAAGATAAGCAAATTAAATGGCTTTGAATTTGTTAATTCAAATATCAAATTGGGAGGACAGCAGTATACTTGATAGGTCCATCAGGATCAAAATCAGGAAGCATGGTGCCCATATGGTCTAACTACATCTAGTCTCTAGATAAAGAGAAAACTGCAAACTGATTAGGTCTAATGAAAAATACATCACGCATTCACACCCCTCTGTGACGTAGTGAATCCAATGCAGATACAATGGAACTATACACAGCCATAACACTAAAGTCTTGACTTACGTGTGTTTCTTGCCGTTACGCGTAGTAGACTCTGGTGAAGTGGCGGCCATTGCAATATTCATGCGCGGTCGGCACATCATAAAAAACTGACTATAGGTGGGGGGCCGAAGGTAGGACTTGGTGAGGTACATTTAGATATAAAGAAAAGCACCCTATGATACGTATGATCACGTGACGATGGGTCACTTGATGGCCGGCATCATTTGATAAAAAAGAAACTCAAGACTTTAGTCAGAGGCAAGCTACTGACGAGGATGAAAGTCGAAAAACAGACGGCGCTGAATGCATGAGGGCCAGACAGAAGTGGACAAGGGAGTGATCCGAACCCTAAAAGGGTGCATGAATTAAAAGAAATCCCAGGTAAAAAGAGAATGGGAGGGTGTTTGGTGAAAGTTGTTTTCACACTAAAAGAAACGACCAGCTGAAGCTATGCTCTACTATGGGCTCCATATATAAAAAATGTTAGTTGCTCGGGTTTTTTTTCATATTTGGTCTCTAATAGAGATTATGTGATATTGCCCCCCACCCCTTAGCCCACCAACTGTCGACATCAGGATATCAATGTTCGACAAGAAGTGCATCCCCTGCGCAGGTTAGAAGTTAGAATTGAGCCATTAGACGCGGAGAAGCCTGAAAAACCAAGAGTGACAATGAGCTACTCTTTAGTGGTAAGGACAAAATACGCAACAGATGTAATGTAGAGTGTAGAGACATAACCAAATAGATCTAGGTAGCCATTAACTTGACAAGTAGATCTAGCATGGAAATGGTGTTGTGTCTCTCACATCCTAGGTTGTTGGACATCATTCAAAAAAAGCCACAGGATGATAGAAGAACCCTAAACAAAACGGACCGTTATCCCAGGGTAGCATATCAAAGTGTGGGTGTTAGCAACTGCACGGCCATGGTAAGAACACGAGACATAGTAGGAGACTAAGTTGTGGTGTTACTAGTGTAAAATAGCAAAGTGATGAAGTCTTTTCACGCATTCCATTTGACCTAGGGGCAGTAACCATGGATGGACAGAGATTGTTAGGAGACATTACACATAACATTGTTGTGAAGCTGTAGCTAAATCATTGCAAGACTAGATTAAGAATATGAATTCAAATGACAAGCTTATGGTAATGTGAGATGAATTTCTCTTTAAAGATGAGAGCGTTGAATAAATACCATTGTTCCCTACAAAAACTTTAGGGTCTACAAAAATAATTTTAGAAAGGGTGATAAGACAAAATGACAGTCAAGGCTAGAGCGATGTGTGACCTGGACTATGTCCCAAGAGAAATGAGTTAAAATCAAATGATAAGAAGGAGTGACTAAGTTAATGATTCCCTTCTGCTGTGACATGAAGCACAGCGCGTTGTATTTAATAACAATTACAACTAGGATTGGTCGAATTCTAAATCGATTATCCTCTACTTGCTTCCCATTGATTTCCATTCGGTGATCTTGCATGAAGAGAGGATAAAAGGGAGGATATTAGAAGTTGAACCCCCAACTAATCCAAGAACAAAAGATAAAAGTGTACATTTTGAATAATTATGGTATAGACCCCTGATGAATTTCCTAGTGAAAAGTGTGATATGATAAAGGAAAGAAACATGTTGGGTATTGTATGAGTGTTGTATGAGAGATGGAATGAGTGATGGTAGCACGGGTAGTATTAAATTGTATGGACTGGGGTGTGCTCCCTGAGTGGGAGAGGGCAGCTAACAACAGATCCCTATTTGAAATTTGTTTCCAGTGATACAAAGAATTTGTTGATACATTTAGGTACCACAAAATATTGCTAATGTACAATTGAATGGTGTTAAATCTATTTATGTATGTTTTAGAATTGTGTATAAACAATCTATAAAATAGTAGATGTTGATACTTTTATTGAAATACATTATACAAAAAAGAAACAAATTGATATTTTTGATACAAATTTGAATCGTATGTGATGATTTAATCCAACTCAATACATACTAAAGGGATAGAAACACATGGTCTTTGGGGAAGCAAGTGACCCTGTGAATACATTATATTGTATTATTTTTTAGAGTGCTGTTCACAAGTGGTCCATTGAAAGATTTCCTCTAGTCTCTTGGGTGTTTGTTAAGAGGATGATGACTGCTACACTGGTTGGTAGAGCCAAACAGATTAAGGGAGAAATTCTAAGGTTTGACCACAATACTGTGACTCAGAGAATGGCTCCTGTAGTTGGTAGAGCCAAACATCGTTAGGATGAAGGACAAAATTAAAATGTACCTTTGCAACCATGACTTTCGGCTCTGACGTGTATCAGAAGGTGTAAGAAGGGTCCCAGGTGGAACCGGAGTAGCCAAGTGTCCCCAACATGTTAAACCCGTCTTGAGCATGCCAGCATGTACAGCAGAAGCAGCGCAGCATTCTGGGCTGTGGGAGGTTCATCATAAGGCAGAAGGTAGGACCCAGGAGGAACCCAAGTAGCCCAAGGGTCAATGCCATTTTATATGCAGCACACACACCAGCATGGGAATCTGTGCCGTAGGAGGTGTGTCAGAAGGTGAAAGGAGGAACCCAGGAGGTACCAAGCAAACATGCCATGTTAAACCGGTCTTCAGATTGTGAGTGTGCTGAGCAGCAGCATGGCAGTCTGGGACGTGGGAGGTGTGTCAGAAGGTGGAAGGATGAATCCAAGAGGAACTGGAGTAGCCCGAGCATCCCTGCCATGTTAAATCCCTCTTGAGTGTTGCAGTGCATGGCAGAAAAGCATTGCAGTCTGGACCATGGGAGGTGTTTCAGAAGGAAGGATCCAGGAGGAACCAGAGTAGCCCAAACGTCCCTGCCATGTTAAAGCCATCTTGGATGTGTTACTGCAAACAGCAACAGCAGAAGTCAGTCAGGGCAGTCTGGGCAGGCTCAACATTCTTGGTGGTGCCTGTCTGTAACCTCAGCCAGCCAGCCCTGGCCACTTCTGATCCTGTGTTCTTCCTCCCCTTTCCATCCTGTCTTGCCTAATGCACACATCACCATCACTGATCACTAGACTGCTCACTCGCTCACAAAACATCCTGGAGCTGCTTTGGCACTGCTCAGAAACCAGTGTGGCGTAGTTACACGGATAGTGCAAGGACGGCTAGTTTCCATGCTCTGGCTGTGTGACTGAACTCAGGTATGTCCGACCGATGCATGGCCGTCCGAGAGCCCACTCAACCAGAGCGATAGCTGTATCTACAGCGTTCCTGTCTGGTGTGCCCGTGCTTGACATCTGCAGGGTTGCTACGTGTAGGTCAATGCACACCTTCACAAAGTTCTACTGCGTCAACAGGGATTCCAGGGAGGAGTCTAGAGTCGGCCAAGCAGTGCTGCGCAACCTGTTCGCTTGAATGTGAGCCTGGTGAGGAGGTTAGTGTTTAATGTTGTTAATGTCTCCTACTAACAATTTCCCTTTCTACATCCACCTCTCAAACTCCAAACCAAACACAACCAAAACCAACAGCACAACAAACCGCACAAACTTCACTACATTGCAACAACAAAACAAAAACACACATAGTCTTGCACAACAGTACATGACTACCGGCCACAAACATCCCAGGCCCAGCCAACGGACCCACCGGACTGAGGCCGCCAACAGCACATCACTGCTCTCTTGCACTTTTCCTGCTTCATCCCACTAACTCAACCTCCCCTCCTCTTTCAGAGCCGCCAGAGCGCCAGGAGACCACTCCGGTGGTGATAGTGCGCGGTACAAATGTCCTTTAACATTAACATTAACATTAACATGTCTGAGCCCACTGAACCTGGCTGTTTGGATCAGATTTTTCATCTGTGCACTTGAAATTAAAACTAAGATGGTGTGGTGTTTGTTTGAACCATACCGTGCTTCTCACTTAATTGAACCCTATTGTCTGGTGCCTGTGTTTTTTGTGGTCGGCATCAAGGTAACTCAGGCAATCTTGGTGTCTCACACATGTTGTGTCTGTATTGTAGCTCTTATTTTGTTATATTGTGCTATGAGATGGGTTAAACAACCTTTAGAAAACACCCAATAGCCAGTTGTGCTGTGAGTGCATACAACATTTTGCATATCTGGAAATATACATGGAGTTTTTTTGACCAACCGGATACCTGGACTTATTTAGTAAATACAGCAGTGATTGTATTCTTTTGGGGACGGGGTGTCGGACTATGGTAACCCTATAGGCCGGTCGGGTGCTACCTTTTACACTGTGATATGCAGAATGATTTTATGGTCTTGATGTTTTACCTATCTGACCCTGTATTTACTTGGGGTTCTTTATTATGAACATATTTTTAACATTTTATTATGAATGCTGGTTGTTTTATTCTTTAATGTTCTTGACCACACATTGCTGTTTGTGGGACAGAAAGCACATTATTAATTTGTTGCACTTTACTTTATCAATTGCAGTTGCACTTTAAGGCATTATTTTACTAAAGGGAAGGTTACCTCTACCATTTCCCCTTATGCAAAGGGCAGAAAAACAGCGGATCGCACCAATCAATGAGGTTTTGATATATACTAAAGGGAAGTGAAATGCTATATGGAACAATAGTTGTGGCCTCTTTCTCTTTCAACATCAAAACTCACACTGAACAGTGTGTAGTATGAAACTATATAAAGAGATCTTTATTTATGAAACAATAGTTCATAGCAAGTAAACAGATACACTCTGATAGGTAGAACAACGCAATAATCAAAAACATATATATGTTTTAACACAACAAAGTGTTCAAAATAACATAGAACAAAAAACATTAGCTGTTGTACATACACAAATTATCACAATAACACAAAAATCACAATAGGAAAACACACCTAAATCTGCTCCCCTATGTGTCCTAACCGGCACTACATGTACACGTTTCTGTACCATTAAACCATTTAATTGCATTGTACATTCAACAGGGGCTGAAAAGTTCAACAATTGTGTGATTTTGGACACTTATGTGGACATCAGATGGAGTGTCAAATCATCTTAGTAACGACATTTAATGTTCTGCTTGGTGTGCATGTTATCTCCTAAGGCTTTAATTTCAAAACTCACATTATTATCATTCAGACTCCAATACGAAACAAATGCCTAATATGGCAAAATTGGCAGAAGATGCCAAATTCAAAGATGAATACACCAGGTATTCAAATAGGAAGTTCCCTTTTATTTCATTGCTGCTATTTTCTTTAGCTCGACACCCAGCTTGAAAACATCCACAGGTGTTCTAAACCAAACACAATCTGCTTAGAGACCTTTTGTTAAGGCTCGAGGATGAGGATGAGGAGGAGGCTTGGAGTATTACTGAGGCACTGAGGCACCAGTTACGGCTACGAAAATTCAATATGGGCATGCATTACAGCTGGCGACTGTTTGCAGAAAGTGCCTCAAATGGTGTTATAGAAGGAAATGTACCAGCTACCAGCTACATCAACCTACAGGGCTATGAGATCTGCTAGTCATATTGAATCCTGCTTTGTCAATTTTACATATTGCCAGCTACTTAATGCAATGCATGCCTTGGAACGCCCAGAGTGATTGATTATACAGAAATTGTGTAGCAAGAAAAAAGTAGTAATATATGCTTCTAAAACAAAAATGGTGACCTGCCTCAAAGAAACCTCCCACCAATAATGTTGGCGTTGTATGGAGTTAACATTCAAAATGTGGGTTATTAAGACTACTTGGGGGTTTGGTTTCACAATTAAGGGGATTGGAATACCCAACTTTTAAAAAGTAGCCTGATCCTGAAAAGGTGTGCAGAGGTCTTGCAGAGCTTTTCCCTAAAATGTGGGGTCACTGTGATTGAAGATACTGTAAAGGTGTATAGGGAACAACCCCAATGGGCAGTATGATATGCTGCTGGGCTTTGAGGGAACTTTGGCATGGCTAAAAGGATAGCCAGTGAAAAATGCTTTTTAAAAAGCTATTAGTCTTACCCATGGTACCCTGGGTATTGCGGCCAGAATAGACTTAGATCAAACCGGCATTAAGTATCACGCACAGCTGAAACCAATCCTACTATAGGTTCAGCTGTGGACAAGCAATGAATTGAAGGATTACAAAGGTGCCATACATATGCCTTGGAAAAAAATGCTCTTCGCATGACCAACACCACACCAACCACACATGACTGCATACTGCATCATTTGTTAATCTGCACAATGTAAATATAACCTATGTTAAAAATGCATAAATCTACAACATGTAAATGTATAACCCACTTGTAACTTCCCTGCAACTAATCTCCTTTCAAGTAAGAGCGCCATGATGCCCAAGGGCTGTTTGTGCGCTATACAAATGTAAACAATAAATGCATTGACAAGTGATCACACTAAACCTGGCATGGTTTGACCATGTCAAAAATGCGTTATGTAAAATGAGTTTAGCCTCCCATCGGAATAATCCAGAAAGTGTGGTTACTGCAGTTTTAAGGAAGATAAAGGCTTTCCATTGGGACCAGGTTCTAATGAACTCCTTGTGGAGAAATGACAGTTAGAGCTTGTCCCAACAATATATTAGAATCCAAATAGATTTCGGTTTTGAGCAATATTTATGCTGGTTTACATCAGTAGGAGCAAGAAACGTGTATGTTAAACTGGGACTTGGAATTCTTCCTCTAAACGTTTTCAGTAGGAACTGGACGGGCCAGGTAACCAGAGCTGCCCAACCTGCAAAGCAGAAAAAGAAGATGAATGCCATTTGTGTCCTTTTGTCCAGCCTTAATTTATTCTTGACTTAAATGGCCAGTCGGGGTGCTGGGGGCTTTAGATTTTGGAATATTCCTAAATGTGTCTCAAAGGTTTTTGCTGTCACAAGCATCTTGACTAGGGCTTGGATTCCTAAAAAAAATGCTTTAAGTGATGGAAGTGAGGTTTATTTTGTATCTATTTTCATGTGATATACATGATATAAATAATAATAATAATTTGGCATTTATATAGTGCTACGAACCCTGAGGTATCTGAGCGCTGCTTATTATTACCCACGGTGTGTGGTGCTCATTTATCATGCTCATTTATCGACCTCGGAAGGATGGCCCTGCCGGGCTCTGCAAGGATGTCAAAGCGAGCGCTCTACTCACTGTGCCACTTGACCCGCTTTATAATTGTATGCAATAGTTTTCGATGACGTGTATTATTTATATCAGGGGATTCCGTATGAATACTGTGTATGACATTTTGTTTTAAATATTCTATGTGTTATTGTATTTGCACTTTTACTGCCTTTACCGAAATAAAGCATCAGTCCATCACTACTTTCGGTGCCAAAGTCGCCACCACCTTTCAGCATGCCACTCCATTCATTTGGCGGTATTTTGCTTGCACACACATCCCACTCACCTGGGGAGTCTAAGGTGCCTGAGGAGCCACCACCTGTAAGGGATCAGCACAAGGGTTCTCGTGGAGCCAGGAAGGAACCACCTCAGCCATCAAACGCTGTTTGCACTACAAAGGGGGGATCAAGTGAGAGGGGGCTGCCTTTCTAGTACAAGGCACAGTTGACTGGTGTGTGCCCAAATATTTACACTTTTGCACAGGTTATATTGTTTCGGGGATGAGTGTCCACCATTAAGCTTTCACACTGTTGAAGCGTCTTCCGTTGTTTACTCATGTGGGATCCTTTTGTTTGCCTTGTCATGTTCTGTCTCTCATGCCACATTGGCCCTCCCTCATTTCCAGATGGAGTATGTGAAATGTTAGGGAGATCATTCTGGCAACTGAAGCCAGGCTCTGTGGGAATGTAGCATGCACTTCCTTGACTCATGCTATGCACATTCTGTGCACGGGGAGCTTGCCCTGCCGTGGCCCATGCTATACACATTCTGTGCAAGGGGAGCTTGCCCTGCCGTGGCCCATGCTATACACATTATGTGCAAGGGGGGCTTGCCCTGCCGTGGCCCATGCTATACACATTCTGTGCAAGGGGAGCTTGCCCTGCCGTGGCCCATGCTATACACATTATCTGCAAGGGGGGCTTGCCCTGCAGTGGACCATGCTATAGCCATTCTATGCAAGGGGAACTTGCCCTGCTGTGGCCCATGCTGTACCCATTCTGTGCATGGGGAGCTTGCCCTGCCTTGGCTCATGCTGTACCCGTTCTGTGAGAGTGACACTTACAGAGCTGTTGCCAAAGCGGAACATGTTCTGTGTGAATGTGAGTCCACTCTTCTCGCCTGAAGTAGCACCTTGAGCTGTGGTTGCTGTGCATTGCCTCTTACTGTTCCAGATGGAATGCTTATGTTAGGTTGTAGGTGGCTAGCATGCGGCCATTGCAGGTGACAGGTAGTGCCAGAGGGAAGTTTAAACCCATTAGTACGAATGGGAAGAGCAGGTTGAGTATACGGAAGGATCATCTCTCTTTTTAGAGATGCAACAGCACCGTTGATAGAATGTGTTGTGTATCGCACTGTTGCTTTCTTGGCAACGCCTTAAGAGTAACTCTTAAAGATTCTGCACACGAATAATACCTCATGTGAGAGGTTGAAAGTAGTCGGAGACGTTCAGAGTGCACAGTGACATGGGAGTACCCTTGTTCAAGATTCATGGCCATCATCATCATTATGATGTCTCTTTATAAGATGGCAGGACACACCCGTAGTCTTCTGACATTCTTTAAAAATAGAGCATTGTGATTTGAAATAATACATCACGCATTTTATTCAAGTGTGGCTAGACAGAAACGACCTTACATCAAATGCCGATAAACTTACTAATTATACACACTCACACTGTGTTGTGTCACTTTATACATAATATGAATGAAAATAGCATATTTCCTTTGCAGGATGGATGGGGCAACATGATTCATTCTGTTAGTTTGAAGAAAAAGGAAAGGATCATATTCCTGGGAAACCTGTTATGATATGATATGTCATTTATAACGCGCCTATACACAAGTGTTTCAAGGCGCGATGAGGCAAGGGAGGGGAAATAGAGGGAAGACAGAAATAGCGATCCAACTAGGCCAGGTGACATTGAGATCGTGCAAGTGCAGGGGAGGGGGAAAGGGGGAAAGTGCGAGGGGAGGCGGCAGTGCAGTACATAGGATGACAGTAAAATAAATAAAGATAATAAATAATTAATAAATACAAGTGCAGCCAACTGGTGGCAAGTGCAGGGGTAAGTGCAGCGATCAGGTGTCAAGTGCTGGTAGCAGAGATCAGGTGTCAAGTGCTGGTAGGGGGCTGTAGGGATACAGAAACAGTCCCCAAGTGCAAGGGGATGCCGTGGGGGGTGGGGGGGCAGTGCAGGTGTGCAACTGGCGGGGAGGGGACCTGGGCCCGAGATCAGACGGTAGCCCTTGTAACCAGTGCAGTTTCAGATTCAGGTTATCTTTTTCAGATGTATGGATCACTATTACCTATTTTCAGTCCTAGCGGGCTCATTTGCTGGGATTGCATCACTGCAGCACATTTGCAATTAGCGTTTTATTGTGTAAAATTACTTTCTGTGCTTTACATCTGTAAACCAGTTGGCAATGAATAATCAAGTTACCCTTTCAGAATACTCAATTAGCTGTGAGCTTAAACAAGTTGGGAATGGTGAATTCTAAAATGGCAGAATCGTTTATTTTTTCTTTACCATTTCTAGTTTTGGAAGTTGAAACCATTGTTCATCTTAGTCCTGCATAAACACACAAATCCAGGCCTGTGTTCATTTATACAGCAGACTGTAGACGTTAAAATGTGTGGGAATGTCCATGTTTCTGAATCATATAAGGGTTTGTTGCTTTGACACTTTAAATGTGTATGGGTCAATCCTTGACGCATACATAGCACGGTGGAACCATTAAGTATATCACAGACGCTGAGCAGGAAAAGAAAGAAAACCACATTTAGTACAGGTGCGGCAATATGTATTTAATATTATTTTAAAGAAAACACGTTGCTATATAATATATACCTGAAGTACCAATATAAAACACCATTTCATGATCCCTGTGCACACAATATCTGTCGAATTTGGCACTGTAAAGCATAATTCATGATGCCTGTGCCCATATTATATGCCACCACTGCCACTGTAATGCACATTTTCATGATATTTGCACTCAAAATGTATTCCAGAACTGCCATTGTAAAGTGCATTTTCAATACGTCAGTTGCCACAATATATATATATGTTTGCATGGTTCTTATACCCCCAACACATGCCATCCATTCCACTGTAATAAAAATGTCATTATGCCTCTACACAAACTATATGCCAGCACTGCAATTGTACAGCATATTTTCATGATGCCTCTGCAACAATATATTCAAGCAGTGATACTGGAAAATACACTTAATTATGATTGACCCCAGTTTATAAACGAGCACTGCCACTGTAAATAAACGTGTTAGGACCTGTGCCTGCAATACATTCCAACATTGATATTTCTATATGCACTTTCATGTTCCCTGTGCCCATATTAGAAAGTAAAGCACATTTTATCTATGCTTTTTTCCACAGTATACGCAAGCTTTACCCTACAGAATGTGTTTTCATGATGCGTCTTCCAGCAATGTATGGCAACATTGTGAATGTTGTCGTGTAAAACATGTTTCACGTAAAAGTGACACATAAAAAGGCGGCCTTTCACCAGGCACACACACACTCATTCACATACATTATACACACACACACACACACACCGCATATGCAGACACTGGCAACCCCACAGACATGCCATATTTCACGTAGTTGTTTGCCTCACCCTGGTCCCTCTGGCAAGCTGCTCTTCCTCATGACCTTTACCTTCACTGATCCCAGGAATACCTGGAAGCATTTAGAGCATCACGCTCACAGCCAAGGGCAAATAAACATGTCACTTGTATGGAGATCTGAACATGTAATGCCCCCATATATGTAAACAGCTGCTTGGCAAAGAGGAGGCAAAGGTACACCTTCTCTCCATCCAGGGTCCCAACGAGCATGGGTCCTGCTTGGCTAGCAGAGAAGTTCAAAGCAGTGGGGCTCATTGGGCTGGAGGAGTAGCTAGGCGTTCCTACAAGGAAAGAGGGCATTTCTGTGTCCTCATTTGTGTCTGATTTTGTTTCAGCCCAGTGGCTCCTCTATAATGGCATGTGCGGTGGCAGGAAGAGCACATACGGCCATTATGGATGAGTCAACACTGGGTATAAGGGGACACTGCAAGCAGACATGCAGTGACCATTGATTTCTAGGAAAAGTCATTTTGTCAAGATCGTTTCTGCAAATGCATAACCCCGGCAATGAAGATGCATGCGTACCTACAAAGCCACTGAGAAACTGTGACCCAAAGGGTGTGTGTGGCTGAACCCACATATTGATTCAAACGTTTAACAGAGAAATGTAGTTACTTGGTTAATTAACTTCTCACAAATACCTTTCTGTAAACATAAGCAGTGCACTCGGCAACATCCTCAATACTACACTGGAAGCCAAATTATAATATATCAATATTATAAGGATGCATCTGTCCATTATAGTTTGATCTTCAGGCTGAATACTATCATACATAAACACAAATCATGTAACCTCATTCTGTACATCCTGGTTGAGTGCTTACAACTATTTGGTTGTGTTGAGCACGTATTGAGAGTGCCTCAATTGCCAGTTAAGGGCTTCAATCTTAGTTTAATTTGTGATTTGTAAGTGTTGTTGAGCATTGATTGAACACTTGCAACAAATAAGTTGATCACATATTGATATAAAAAATGCTTCTCTACTCACTCTCACCTTCCTAACAGTTTATGTTTTCAATTGGTTCACTCCATCCTTGCCATGTCCAAGGGAGTTAGTAGGCAGCCACTGATGGCATGATAGACAGAGGTGAGTGTGATAGACCCAAGAAATGTTTGCTGTTCGCTGTGTGTGACAGGTGCATCACAAAAACAACCTTGCCCCGTGACCACTATCTTGATGGGTCGCTATCATTGGTGGGGGAAGTTCAGTTTGTGTGTAGAGGTTTCATGTGTAAATATAGGCTTTGACTCCTGAAGAATAGATAAAGAGTAGTAGAACATTTCATCACTGTGAAAGGATGTATTGATGCCCTGGAGCCCCAATTTGGACCTTGGAGTCTAGTTGTAGCAGACCACATTGCACTATGTCTATTTAGATTTAAAGAAAATGAAATTGGGATTTTATATTGCGCCTTAATCCAGACTCCAAGCACAGAACTGGGTACCGAGCCCATGCTTCTCAGTGTTGTCTTGCCTACAAGGCAAGGGTGTTGTCCTTGAGGCATCCTTTCAACCCGTTCTCTGTCTCAGTAACCCACTTATACCCAGTGACACGTTTTGCCCCTATTTGCCCACAATGCCGAGTTGTTACACGATGTTCTGAATGATGACAGTGCTGAATGATGACATCATTTGACACCTTGTGCCTAGTTATTGCCCACTTTCTCCACTTTGTTATTGCCCTAACTATTGCCCAGTTATTGCCCACTTTCTCCAGCTCTACCCCCTTTTCCCCATAGTGCCACGTGCTTGTCCTATTTGCCTCTCATTGCCAGGTGTGTCCTTTGATGTTGACTACTGCCCATCTTTGTCCCTGGGTCCCAGCTTTGGTCCCACTGCCCACAGGTCCAAGTGCTGTTTCTGGTTGATCCTCAAGGTCCAGTTTTGCCCTGATTTGCCCCCACTATATGCACATTGTGGCTCCGTTTTGGAATCCATTTCTGAGTTCTCCCCCTATTTATTCCCTTGCCCAGTTCTAGCTCTATTTGCCTCTCAGTGCCCATTTACACTCCAATTTGCCACCCAGCGCCCATTTCTGATCCCATTTGCCCAGTTATGCCCCCATTTGGGTCATAGTGCCCAATGCTGACATAATGGTCCCCTCAATGTCAACTTAAACCCTCATGTGCCCCTCGACGTTCAGTTCTTGCCCAAGTGGCCTCTTGGTGCACAGTTTGCCCTGCTTTGTCCTGCATTGCTGAGGCATCCCTTCACTTTCCAGGCAGTCGCAGGTTTAGCTCCCACCTGCACCTCAGTGAGAATGTGTGGCCTTGTTTGCCCCCCAATGCCCAGTTATGATCACATGTACCGTTTAGCACACAGTTCTGCCACAATTTGCCGAATGTTGTCCCACTTTGATTCACAACACACATTACCTGAAATCAGCATACTCAGCTGAATAGGTCAGATTAAAAGCATTCTAAATGCTAAAGGAGCAGGTCGCCAAACTGTCTCTTTTCTCACCACAAGTTATTATCAGGCGATTTACATAGTTGGAGGCCCACATCATATGCAGGGCTGTCAGAGGAGAGGCCATGCCAGTGCACAATGTGCCCCCTGTTATCTCAAACACACAGCCATCAATGTTCTGTAAGAAATAGCTACTAACCAGGAGCCAGGAACTAACAAAAAGCCTGTAGTAAGGAATCCACCAAGAGATTAAAAAAAACATTAACCAGGAGATATCACGAGCTTGCCAACACCCTCGCTGCCCCTCAGCCCCCTCAAACCCGCCAAAGAACTTCACAAGTACAATATACCTGCACAGAAGAAGCCTTAGAACGTAACAACATTCGGATAAGGGCACCTAATTATCAATCCTCTTATATTCACCTGCAGGAAGAGAGATGAACACCAAATGGTGTAACACATATACCTTCATCAGATACAGAACTATCACCATGACTGGATCATGCCAAGATGCTAGACATGTCGGTAACAAGTCCACATGTCACGTATAAGGTGCAGCACGGCATGTTTTGTACCTCAAGGAAACTACTACACTGCACGGCATGTCGTCGATTGCAGGATTACAGGCAATCGCCCACAGATACTGTTGCACTCCTTAATTCGCAATCTATTAATAATGCATATTACCTTCATATTGGAATGTGCAGAGCAGGGAGATTAGTGCTGCATACTACAATATGTAAAATCTTAATGAAATCTCCTCGGTATTGCTTTCACTTATTGATGGGCACATTATCTTGCAATATTGACATACTGAGGGCTATAGCCACATCCCCCTCACTAGCAACAGCTGCAATAATCCCTCACATACAGTACTTTGACAAAAACTGTGATAATCCAATTATCAAACTAGCATCACATAAAGACAATGCATCTAGAAAAAGACCTATCAGAGCATGGTATAAATATAATATCACATTTGTATATAGTGCTGCATGCTGGATTGAAATATTGCAGGCTTTGAGAACTCCCAATGTTTTTAGTTAATGCCCTCTGTGATAACATTATTTGCTGAGCATCACACACTTTGGTTAAGAAGTATCCTACAAGCCCCTGTTTTATGGCCGGTCTCTTGGTGACTGTTGTGATACATTGCATGGCCCCAACTACCCACATTTAAGCGGCACAGAACAGGGTAAAAAAATGACCGGCTGCAAGAATAACA
Organism: Ambystoma mexicanum; assembly: GCF_040938575.1. NCBI lineage: Eukaryota > Metazoa > Chordata > Amphibia > Caudata > Ambystomatidae > Ambystoma > Ambystoma mexicanum. Next base: position 425,032,883 of record NC_090927.1, on the reverse strand, counting down.
TATGCCCAGGTACCTTTTCTCCATAGCGAAAATCAAAAGCTGGCACCCATGAATATATGCACATTAAGTGGCCACATATTTTAAAGTGAAATATACAAATGTAGTTCATTTGACCTTCTTCTTAGCAGAAAGTGGGCCAGACAAAGTAGCATTCGACGTTTACAAAAAGTAATGAACACCAGAAAAATAACCTGAGAGAGGAAATATTTCAATAAATTTGCTGGCGAAGTATGAAAGGTTCTCACCTTTTAAACCCAGCAACATGTAGCGAAATATTCCATGGAAAGCAAAATCCCAATATGAAACACGTGCTTGTGGACTTGTGAGTGAGCGTCTGCACTGGGATTATGACAACCTGAGTTAAATCCTGGTATCCAAATACTTGAGCAACCTTACCAACCTAACAAAAAACCAAGAGGTTGCATCCGCCCTCTAAAAAAGAGTTATGCTGTCCACCCACATGTGTACTTTACTGGTGACCTGAAAAGCAGCCACAATCAGGGGAAAAAAAGTGCAGCAGTGTCCAGGATTGCAAACTCTCTTGACACATCCTGGGCAAATGCTCATTACTTACTTGCCCTGTCATCATTTACCCTCTTCACCCCCATGTCTGCCTTTCAACAATACACTGCTTTATAAAGCTAACTTCAAAATTTCACATACCATAGTGTTACTCAAATATATAAATCCTTATAGAACTATGTAAGACAAAAGTGTACAATTGTGGTATTATTCACCCCATCTTGACTGTGAGACTACAAATGCTAGAATGCAATTCAGCAAAAGGCATACAAATTGTCTCTGAGTGCAAAACCTTCAAGGACTGACAGTTGCATGGTTAAAAAAAAGTTAAAAAAAAAATAATGCAGATGCCTTATGTTATCACATATTTAAAACTCGCAATGTTTTTAAGCAATGCACAGTGAGATTAAACTATTTGCCATGGTGCACACACTTTGGTTAATAAGCGTTCTATAAGCGGTACACCCCTTTTCGGCACCACTATTTTGGCACAGGCCGATTTGCCACAGGCATTTCGCTGCAGAGCCTATTTCGGCATCCCCATTTCGGAGCAAAATCGCTTCCGGCGCTGTTATTTTGGCATGAGGGATGCTTGGACGTGGCTGAAATTGCAGCCACGTCTAAATGCCCTCATGCTAAATAAGGTCACAGGGCTACAATGCAAAACACCTCGCCACCTCCCACTTGCGTTGCTTTTCGTTTAATTAAATAAAATGACTTACAAAAAAATAAAAATATACAGCCTCGCACCCTTCTCTGCCAGAGTTTGAGGCCAAGCATTTAACCACTAGGCAAAAATGGCATACATTTCATACTTTGCCTATAATTTAGTATGTCCACAGATAAAAGTCTAGGTATGAAACTTGTGAAAATCCAAACAATAACACCATTGTAGCATAATGGTTAAGTACTGTGTCTCAAACTCCTTAAGGCCAGCTTTCTCTGATAGCAGTGTTCAGAATAAATGTTATTTTTTTATTTTCTGTTTTGTAAAGATGCAGATGCCATGTGTTATGAGATATTTAAAACTAAGAAAACACATGTCATTCAGGACCATGGACTTTTCTGTAATGTTAAAGGCATTTATATAACGCACCGCCACCAACGGAATTCGTCCCGAGGCGCTCTGGCAGATCTGTAAATAGAAAGGATGGGTAGGGTTAGTTGGGAGGAGGGGAGAAGGAGAGAGGGAGAAGTGGTGTGCTGTTGGCAGCTTCAGCTCGGTATACAGCAAGTACTGGGCTTTGGTGCTAGTATCGGATGGGACGAGACCTTGTGTGCTGCATGTGATGTTTATGTGTTGTTGATGCGGTGTGGTAAAGTGTGTGCGGTTTGCTGGGAGAAAGATGGTTGTGCAGCTTTGTGTGGGTTAAGTATGCAGAAGATTGAGGGTTGGGTTGGTGCAGTCTGTATCCTGATTCAGGTACTTCTGGTTCCGTTAGAGTTGTATCCCAGTGGGTTGGGTTGTTGCTGGTTCCTCGTGGGCCGTCTCACTTTGGTGGTGCTGCGCTGATCCATCTGTATCATAGTGAGTATTGTATGAAGTGATAGGTGTGTCTGAACCTTTTCTTCGGGTGTGGGACTGGGTTGGTAATATTTATTCTCTTGTTGTCTAGTGTGACACTGGTCGGATGAGGCTTTGAATGGTTCAGGGTCGGAGTGCTGTTGATGTGGCGTCCTAGTGCTTCCGTCTTGGTGAGCCTGTGTATTCAGTTGTTCGTTCTCCTCCTGTCATGACTGTCTGCCATCCATGCAGTAACCAGGACCGACCCTGCTTAGTTTCAAAGTGAGGATGGATCCAGCCCCCTTAGGCCATGTTTCTCTAAGTGTTCTTCTAATTGGGGGCAGGAGGGGGTTATATATTAGACAACATGGCCTTAGGGGGCTGACCCCTTTCTCGCTTTGAAGCTAAGCAGGGTTTGTCCCAGTTGCTGCAGGGATGCACTGTTGCTGTAAAAATACCCTTTTTTTATTGTTGACTGGGAGACTACAAATACCAGAATGCAATTCAGCAAAAGGTAAAAAATTGTCTCTGAGTGCAAAACATGCTAGGACTGACAGTAGCATGGTTTCAAAAAAGTAAATAATTCAGATGCCCATTTTGTCACACATCCATGCAGTAACCCGGGACTGACCCCACTTAGCTTCAGAGCAAGAAAGGGTCCATTCCTCTGAGTGATCTTGTAAGTTTGGCTAATTTATCAGGCAACAATGGCCTGAGGAGGCTAAGTCTGTCCGGGTTACTCCATACATGGGAGCCCTGGATGGCAATTGAATCACTGGCCATGGCATTTGGCCATGGCCAGTGATTTTCCACCCCCCACGTCACTCTAGTTATAAAAATATCTGTAAAAAAAAATATTTAAATGTAACCGCGGATACTGCACTACACATGCCAGCGGTGATTCACCTTCCCGACTGAGAAAATGCTTGATAGCAGTGTGGGACTTGATTGAAAAAAAATGTCTGAAACTGAGGTGATGGGACACTCTGAACCTCAGGTATTCTGGACCAATGACTTCTGGCCAGTATCACTGGGTCCACATCCTCTTCCTGTGAACTCGGTAAAAAGCCTGCTAATCAAAGTGCAAGCCTCTGGCTGTCAGGAACTGCAAATTGCATCCATCTGTAAGTCAGGACTTGTCAAGCTAAATATTTTGAGGAAGACCCTGCCTTTTCTTCCTTTGAAATCCCACCCTAAGGTTGTTGCTGCCACAGTGCTGGGAGATATTGATTACTGTAACAGCATTTATTTGGGACAACCAGTATGTTTAATTTCAAAACTGCAGCTACTACGGAATGCTGCAGCCCGCCTGGCTCTAGGAGCGAATCAGATGACCCATTCCATCGATCTTCTGGGTCAACTGCATTGGCTTTTAGTGCATAGCTACATTAAGTTTGAGGCTATGTGTATAGTGACGTCACCGGGCTATGCATCAGGGAGGAGCAGAATATCTGCGAGCTAAGCTTACCCCGTACGTCCCTGTGATCTGAATCACAGAGGCTTTTGAGATTCCCTCGTTTTCAAAGAAGTCAGCTTGGAGGACGTGCCTTTTCTTGTCTCGCACCTATCATGTAGAATACACTCCCTAAGGGCCTATGAAATATTGACAATCATATACTATTTCGGAAAGTCTTGAAGACTTATTTTTCTTGTTCTTTCTAGTTCTGTAACAGGTAAAGTTTTGGGGAGGTGAGCTTGCTGGATTCTTCATCCGCCCAAGTTGTTCGTTTCAGCACCTATGTTTCTATGGTCTTAGTAGCGCTCTATAAATGCTGTTACATTACAGATTACATCTGTAGTCCTTTGTAACCTCGGATAGAGCCACAAATATTGGCAAAACAGCCAGAAATATAAATGCTTCTCTGTCCTCAGGCCATCCCAAGTGACCCCTCATCTGTGCCAGCTCCCACCATCCCCCAGAGAGCCTCCTCAACTCCACTGTCCTCTCCCTTTGACCCCAGAGCACGCTCTGCTTCTGTGACACAGTTTGCTTTCAGATGCCAGCTATTCACAGCTATAGCCGGGGCTACATACAACTTTGAGTTGCAAACTTTGTCCCTGGGCTCCCTCCAACTCCAAATTTCATTCAGTGCTTTCTAGCCATCCCCCCACCTCTACTCTGATGACATTTTCAGTTTTTTGACCTGCAAATACCTTTTTACTGTGCTTCAGTTTCCCATAACCTCAGCTATAGCTGTGAATATCCCTCGCATCGAGAGAAAAACAGGATGGCAGTTCGTTTCATTTCTGAAAACCATGATCCTGCAATGCACCATAGGAGATATAACTATCATTTTTGGGGAAGTGGGCACCCCTTTCGCCATCAAATTCTTAAATAACTACTGCACGGAATAACCCCAAATAAGGCATGGATCGCGAGTCAACGCTTCGTACCCAAGTTGTTTCGGACCTGGTCCAAATCCGTCAAGCAGTTTAGGCTGTGCTCTTTGGCAAAATTTTACCTTTTTTGCCTATGGGAAAATGAATAGGAAGTAGACCGCACTTTTGGAAAAACAAAATGTTTTTGATGCTTAATAACATTTTTATTTTTTAATGAATTTTAATGAAACTTAATAGTCTGGTGGGGCCCCCAGACATTTAATGACTTTCAAAATTTCGGCTAAATCCGTTAATCGAAAGTAAAAGTATTTAACAATAGAATTTAGAGGGTTCCTTTGTGTCTCTGACTCACCTTATCTATAGGGTGACTATCGCCGCCCTATAATATATATATATATATATATATATATATATATATATATATATATATATATATATATATATATATATATCACAAAACAAAGCAGAGGAAAAAAAAACGCACTCCACCAAGAGGTACTGCAGGTCCCAAAAAAAATGACAAACTCGAATCCAAATGAAGACACGAGTTTTAATGTTGGTAAAAAAAAGCAAAGCACACACAACAAACAAAGCAGGACGCCAAGGATGGGTCCTGAACGTCGCGTTTCGCGCTTCCCTGAGCGCTTGATCACGTTAAGGGAACCATGGTGAAAAACACAATACATATTGCGTAATAGTCCCTCTTCCATTATGCCTGTTTCCACACATCAACCACTATGTTGTTAAAACCAGGGCAGCCATGTTAGACTGGAGTATGGTCCAACACAGAACAATAACATCAGCATTTAAATATAGCAGTATAATACAATGCACCATAAAGCAAATTTAAGAAACATGTTTTAAAATATCACAGAAATGAGAGACAAGTTTAATGCTAAAATATAATCCCCATAATAAAAATGGTTAAAGAACAATTGATCCGTATGCATACACCACAGTAGTTTTGCTCTGTTTGGGAAATGAAAACATGGTGTTCCATAACATGTAGTCAAAGGGTTATAACATAAAGTGCAAGTGCAATAATGTGTAAACATATTGACATAACAGTTGCAAAAAATAAATGCATCAGTATCATGAAAATGCAACCATGGAATTAAAACAAGTTTCTATAAAGTGCAAGTGCAATAGCAAAAAATCTGATGAGTGGGACAACCCACATTTACAACATAAAGTGCAAGTACATTTCTATGTAAACATATCGATTTAGCAGCCATGGACAATCAACCAATGTAGTTTGATATATTAGTATAAATTGCACTAACAAAAACCTATGAAATTCAATGAAAAACGTTGTTAAAGGCACGTTGTAGTTGAATTTTGAATTTGAATTTTGAATTTTGAAGCATTTATAAATGCGCACACAACGAACCAAATCGTATCCTGGTGCAGATGGAAAGGGGATGATGATACTCAGAAGGCCAGGAGGACCAACTGGGTAAACAATACTGTACAGCGAACAAAAATAATCAAAATCACAGGTTTATTTAAAAAGACGAGTTTTGAGACCTGCTCTAAAGGTCATCAGGGAGTTGGCTTGTCTCAGATATAGCGGAAGACTGTTCCACAATCTGGGCCCAGTCACTGAAAAACACCGATATCCCCTAGACCTATACTTCATCCTAGGAATTACCAGGAGGAAGTGATCCTCTGACCTAAGAGTGCGAGTAGGTTGATATCGTCTCAGTTTGTCTAATAGATATGCTAGTGCCATGTCGTGCAGGCATTGTTAAACCTGACAACCGCTCTTACATTTAATCCGATCTTCGACTGTCAACCAATGTAGTGATCGACGAAGACCGGATGTATGAGTATTTTTAGATACACCAAAGACCTGTCTGACTCCAGCATTTTGTGCTTTCTGGTGACGATGAATTTGATTACTTGGTGCTCCGGCCAGAAGACCGTTGCAGTAATCAAAATTTTAATTTAACAGTGCTCCCACCACTACAGCACAATCTACTTTAGGCACGTAGGGTAGAGCTTGGTGCAAGAGGCAGATGTTATAGAATACGGATGTACCTTGGCTGAGACCTGGGCATTGCATCCCAGATCACTCTGCCAAATACAGCCCAAATTCTTGACCTTGGTGGAATATTTAAGGCTAGCCCCCAAAAACTACAGAGGAGGGGGACATTTTCCTCCTACAAGGAGATGTTTAGGCCCAAACAAAATCACCTCTGTTTTTTTGGGTTCAATTGCAGCCAATTTTCCTCCATCCAGGTGCTTATCTCGTCTAGACAACTAGTGACTACAGTAAGAACATCCTCTACATCATCAAGTCTGATGAACAACTGAGTATCATCAGCATAAGAGTGAAACCTGAGATTATATTTTTCCAGGATGTTCATCAAAGCACAAAGATAAATATTAAACAAAAGTGGGGAGAGAGCCGACCCCTGTGGCACACCACAACACTGAAAAAGTATTTCTGAGAGAAATCCCCATACTCGAACATTTTGCTGGCGGTCAGTAAGAAAAGATGTAAACCATTGGAGTGCTCTGGGACCCACATTGATTAAGTTTTTTAGGCGATCTAGCAATATACTATGATCCACCATATCAAATGCGGCTGAGAGATCGAGCATTACAAGCATGGAAAGTTTCCCAGCATCTCCTGCCTGTAACATGTCATCCCAGACCGCCGTGAGTGTAGTCTCTGTCCCATGCAATGGACGGAAGCCTGACTGTAAAGGATGGAGTAGGCAGTGATCTTCAACATAGTCCTGCAACTCTTTAGTCACTACTTTCTCTAAGATTTTGCCTGGCCAGGGAAATAGGGTGATAATTGCCATAATCTTTTGGATCCAATGCAGTTTTTTTTTAACAAGGGAGTAACAATTGACATTTTCAAAGCATCTGGGACAAGTACTTGAGCAAGTGAAAGATTGATGAACTTAGTCATAAAAGGTGTAAGTTCCAGACAAAGTCATTTAGCAACCAAAGCTGGCAATGGAAAAAAAGGAATCAGTTGTGGGATTAAGCTCGGATAGAAGTGGCATAATATCCTTGGCTGAAAATTGCTTAAAATCAAGCTGGATTTTTTGTCCCACATAATCTATAGTAGAGCTAGATGCCACAGATTCCGATATTGTATCTCGCTTTCTATGGGACCTAATATTTTCTTGAATATTCAAAATGTTATCTCTGAAAACATTATTTAGACCTTTAGCATGATTTACAGATGAGGTCTTCACTGGTGCATGTGTGTTTGGATTAACAAAATCAGCAATGTTTTTAAACAATTTTTGAGGATGGTTTATTGCAGATGAAATTTTAGTCGATAAAAAGAGTGACTTAGCTGTAAACAGTGCCTTTTTATAGCTAATTATAGCAATATTTGCCTGATTAAGATGTTCAATTAATTTGGTGTGATACCATCTGTTTTCATGATATTTGTGTTCCTTCTTTAGCTCCAAAAGCTCTCTAGTAAACCAAGGTTTAGAAGCTTTCTTGGAGACCATATTTTTCATAGGTGCGTATCTGGTGCAGATGAGACTCATGGCTTGAGGCATAGTTACAAGTAAAACTGAAAAACTTCAGAAATTCACCAGTTATGGTAAGCTCATCAACCATAATTTGCGTCACCACAGTGCACTGCTAAGACTAACACTCACAACAAACACTCACATCAAAGATGACATCACAAATGTTATTGATGACATGGGTGTTAGTCCTTGCAGTGCACACTGGTGGTGCGAGTTATGGTTGCTTAGCTTACCATAACTGACAATTTTTTTCATTTTTCGGTTTTACCTATAACCGTAACGTCCCTGTAACAATATTTTTCAATTGAATTTCATAGGTTTTTGTTAGTGCAAGTTAACCATAATGCCCCTTTAACAAAGTTTTTTATTAGTGAATTTCATAGGTTTTTAGTAGGGCACTGTAACCAGAACGTTCAGTGAAGGCGATATTTTTTTAGTAGCATAACTTAACCATAACGTCCCTTTAAGAATGTGTTTTCAGAGAGTACTGACTGGAAATTACCAAGACCAGAACGTCTCTGCAATGTAGTGAGCCCACTGAAGTTTGTCTACTAACTGCATAGGTGCTGCAGTAAACAATAGTAGAGAAGCATAATGTTTCATTTATTCCGGAGCAATGGCAAGCACCTTAGAGTGGCTCTAAGAATTATCCTCATGACGCAATGACTAACACTACTAACCCCTTTGGTACGCACAGTACTGTGAAGCGTACATTATGTAATATATATTGCTATGTGTACACCAAACACATTTTCTTTTCTCTGAGAGTACATATTGGAAAGGAAAGCAAGGCAGCACAAGCGGCAACCCTTGCATACAACAGCATACAGCCATAGCAAATGAAATAAACTTTGTACATAGCAAAAATGACAGCCTGGAAGCCAAAGTGGAAATATTGGTGAACTATTGTACCACCTGAAAAGTTGAGTACAAGGGTGTATTACTGACAAAATGAAACAACACTGGCAGACCTGCACGTGTACCCCTTCTCCACGGCAAAGGGCGCCATCCCCTCAAAATCTGTGTGATGGGAGATGTTAAGGTGATACCTCAATGTCTTCCTACTCACAACCAACTTGAGGAAATCCCCAATTCCCCACAATAAGCATCCACTTATGCTACCCCTTCCCTCTCCTAATGGTTTGTATGAATGTGTACAAGTAAACATTAACAAGTGAATGGTTGTTGAGTGTATATGTGAAATTGTTTTTTGTTAAAATGCCGTTCTCACTCAGTGCCACACAGTCTTGGTTGGAATGGCTGCAATGAAAGAAAAGGTAGGTGTCCTACAGACACCGTAGTTGCCCAACCAATTCACAATGACAACAGAGGCATCCATATGATGTCAGCACGCTCTGCGTGTCCGCATGTTGTCCTCCACTTATGATTACGTGTGGGAGGGGACATTTGGTCGTTGTGCAAGTACACACATGTGTGTCTGTTCCTCTGTGTCCTGGAAACACTGCCACTGTACAGCATATGCAAAGGAATGGTAATTAGGTTGTGGCGCCGACCCACGGTCTACAAGTACATATACAGATAAACATCCCACCTGCTATACTCTATAAACAGCCAGCATCTCCCAAAATGCTTGGCACAGATATGGCGTGCTATTATTCAGTACAGAAGTGGCAATGGTACGCACATGTGCACAACGTATTACGCCCAAAAAGTGTCCAGTGGACAGCAGTTTGAAATGAGAGCAGTGGCCATGTCACCATGCGACCGCACCCATGCTGCGCATGGGCTCTTATTTCGGTGACACGATCCAGACCCATGGACAGCGACAAAGGACAGTGTTGAGGAACATAGGGAGTGTTTTTAGGAAAGTACACGTTTACAAACACAGCACAATGGGCCGTTGTACATGTATGTCGGTTTTTGAACAATGTAGGCCTGTTTTTCGGGTGCAATTTCTCCACAGCAGCCCTACAAAAGGCCACACCCCAGTGCGGCACCACAATCTGTTTACAGATTTTTTTTTAAAAAAGCAGCAGGCCACATAGGTTTGCCGTGTAAGTGATGTTGGACCAAATGGGTTGTGCTACATTGCGTTTGCAAGTAATTGCAACCATGTCAGTCAGTCACAGTGCGCATAGTAATGTACAAAATTATGATCAGCCCTTCCAGTGACCCACACCCACAGGTGTGATAGTCCCCACTGTCCCAATGTCATGGGTAGCAAGCTGAAAATGGGGGTATATACATGTGCGTTTCCCCAAGGACGGCAAGGGCCATGCCCCAATAAAGCAAAAACATTCCTTCTTCCCTTTCTGCTGTCTTCTTTTCAGCATGCCTTCATTGTGTACTGTTAAAATGTTCCACACGCATCCACTAATAATATTGAAGAGCTCCCCATGTAAAAGTATCAGTTCTGTACAACAGTCCTCTGTGTAAACACCATGCCCAGAAATGTTATTGCACAATCCCTCTGTCTCCACAGTCCCATTTCCATTACTGCCATCCTGAAAATCCTCGAATGTGGCTTTCATGCTGCGGGCTGGCGTGGGGTGAAATACATTGCAACCAGGGTAGGGGGAGTTCATTGTAAGGAGCAGCTCTGAAAAGAGCTTTTTTTTGTAGATGCTTCTAGGAAAACACCCTTTTCGGTTTTTATTTGATTCTATGTTTTTTTGTGCCCACATTATTACAGTAAACTCTTCAGCGCATCCTGAAGATGAGCAAAGAAAACTGCATTACCAATGAACGACAACAAAATGCCATTTGCTTGGAACAACTCTGCATTTCCACAACTAATGGGGTCATTGTTGTAGAAGAATATCCCACAAATGGACAAAAAGTATACATGGTTCTGTTGATGAGACCCCTTCTGACCTCTAGCTGGCGACAGCAATCATTGGAATAGGTGCATAGTAATCTTCGTGGTATACATGAGAAAAGCACCTTGACATGCAACGCTTCATAGTGCATGACCACACTATGTACAGTAGCTAAAGTGGCCACTCGTCGACATACTGCAAGGACAGTGCCGAAGCGGCACACATTGCCACAGCACCACAAAGCCTCCACTCCCAGCCCATGAAAGCCTTTTTCGATGGCATACTGGAACAGATTTTACACAAAAGCATCACTGACTATCAAGACAGTGCGTCTCTCCATCTCTGCCTGATACCGTCAGTACACAGAGTAATGGGAAAATATATTGCCGCCCTTTTCTGTGACGCAAACCCTGAGCACCTGATTGGACAATCCTCACCGTCCCATTTCCATTGACTGACATGGTGAGAAGCGCAGATTGTGGCACGTGCGCTTTCCCAAGTACAGCAAGGGCTGTGTCCCAGTAAAGTAGGAGGAATCATTCTTCCTATTTCTGTGCTTTCCTGTGTCGCACACCCTGAGCACCTGATAGGACATGCCCTACAGTCCCATTTCCATAGGCCTGCATGGTGAGATGTGCAGATTGTGCCATGTGCGCTTCCAGTAACGCGAGGGCCAGGCCTGAGTGAAGCAGGAGTCCTTCTTCCTATTTCCTCACACCCTAATCACCTGATTGGACAATCCTCACAGTCCCATTTCCATGGCCGCCATCCTCAAAATCCTTGGATCTGGCTTTCGTGCAGTGTTTGGGCTTGGGGGAATAACTTGCAACCAGGGTAAGTGGAGTTTGTGGTAAGGGGCGGCTCTTAAAAGAGCCTTTTCTTCTTTTTTTAGATATTTCTAGAGGAACACCTTTTCTTCCGTTTTTATTTCCTTTTGTGTTTTCTTGTGCTCACATTATTACAGTAAACTCTTCACTGCATCCTGTAGACAGGCCAACAAAACTACTTTGCCAATGGGTGACAACAAAATGCTATTTTCTTGGAAAAACTATATTTCCACAACTAATGAGGTCATTGTTGCAGAGGACATTCCACGAGCGGACAAAAAAGTATACATGCATCTGTTGATGAGACACCTTCCTGCGTCTGGCTCTGAACAACATCCATGAGCAGTGGTCCCGACTCATGTGGTATTATATATCTTAGCAGTGGGAAAAAGCATCTTCACGACATCCAGCAATCTCCTCAGTCGACGGAGCAAGCCACGTAACCCATATGCATGCTGCCGTAGTGGATGATGATAACATCGACTTTAGCAAAAGTGGCAATTTCTCTGCAAAGTGCAAGCACAATGCCAAAACTGCGGACATCGACAGCGGACCACAATGTCTCCACTTCTTCCAAACCGAAATTGCCATCAAAGTGTCTTTCCATACTTGTGCAGATCTACCACAAAAACATCACCCAAAGTCAACGCAATGCGTTTCGTCATGTCAGCCAGTCTCAGTACGCAGTGTATAATGTACAACGGTTTGACCGCCCCTTCATGTGAATCATACCCACAGTACCGGTTTGGATAATCCCCACACTGCCATGTCAATTGAGCAACATGGTGAGAAGGGCATATTGTGGCACGTGCGCTTCCCAACGTACCGCTAGGGCCACACCTCTGTAAAACTGGAGCAGTCCTTCTTCCCTTTACATTATCCTCTCTGCAGCACTACCTCATTGGGTTACGCGTAAATAGGCAGACACACATCCGTCAATCGCATCCAAGCCGCCATCATCCTACTCTGTCACTCCTGTACAACACTTCCAATGTACCGTTACACACTCACAGTACAAGTGTCGTGCCATTCCAAAGCACTTCCACTACAAAGTTCAGTAAATGAATGCACAATTTCTCCATCCACACACATCCACATGGCCAATTAGGATGTGGCACGTGTAATCCTGAAAATACTGTGGAATATGCTACCTTTTCCTGATAGTGAAGGGAGTGGCGGGGGAAGCAATATCAAGCTGGGTAGGGGATTGGGTCTTCCATTGTAGATGTAGAATGTTTTATGTTTTTTTACGTGCGTGCAAGCAACTTACTTTGTTTTTTCTCATTATATGCATTTCGGTTTGCCTCTCCTCACAATTTCACCACATTCTGCTCAATGCTTCTTGCACAGTATAAAAGAAAACAGCATTGCCAATGGCGCTCAAATAAATGCCATTTCTACAGAACCACTCCATATTTTGCGACCTCGTGATGTCATAGTGGGTGGAGAACATACCAGCAGTCTACATAAATTCAAGCATGCTTCTGTTTTTGACACACCTTCCGATCGCTGGCTGGGGACAAATTACACTGGTATGGGCCCATACTCCTCTTGGTGTTATGCATGAGAAAACGACCTTGGCAGTAGGAAAAATCTGCATCACTGCGTTCAGCAACCTCTTCAGGTGACGGATTAAATGGCCACACGACATGTAACCCAAACGTACACTTCCACCACAACAAATTGAACGTTTGTGACGGAGACGGAGGCCACATATCTGCAAAGGCGAATCATCTGCCGACACTGCAGTCATACTGACAGCCCCAGAAAGTGTCCACTCCCTCCAACCCGAAATGACCAGCAACGCCTCTTTGCACACACCACCAGTGCAGATGCCGCACAAAGGTATCACTGACGATAAGCACTGTGCGTCTCTCCATCTCTACCAACCTCAAGACACAGTATTGGGAAAAAATGTTACCGCCCCTTCCTGTCAACTAGGCCCTAAACACCTAATTGCCTATTGTTAGGGAGAATTCTCTGTTTAGGCTGAATTTCCTAAACTAGTGAGTCCCCCAGCAGCTTTGCTGGATTTCTGGAGTTTGTTTTTGTACATCCTGCCAAGAGTGAAACTCTTTTCTCTCCCACTCTTGGACATGAATGTGGTTAATTCCTTTGAATGTCAATGTGTTCTATGGGCTACGGGGTCTTTTACTCCATAGGGTCTCATGTGTTTCACTATGTGTGTTACACCGCACCCTCCGTGCCGTAACACTGGGGCATCCTAGAGGATCCCCACGATAGACTCCATACCCTGGGACTGACTACTGTCTCCCAGGGCATGTAAAGTCACCATTGGCTTTACTAGACCTAAATTTGCTAACAGAACTAGTACAAGCCATCCTATTGTGGACATACTAGTAGGGGTAATTCGATTACCCCTGGGTCTGTTATTCGAGGGGGCACTGTCCCTCCCCCCCTCGTCGAGTTTTGGCTGGTGGCAGTGGAAACTACTGTTATATTTGACCCTGAATATAATTCTATGGGATTCTTCCCATTGTTGGAGGCTAATACTTTTTCCCGTTAGTCTCTAACATACCGCCGGTTTATTTGTCTTAAATAAATAATACCGATCGGTATTTTCTGCCAGAACTCGGTTTTTAAAATGGCGTCTGTGTTCGCCTCTGTAACTCTGAACCAAAGGTTGAGCCCTTTGTTCCACTTTTGGTGGGCTTCTACACAGAAGCCCTCCAAAGTGGTGCCATTCTGTCTGGGTACCACATGGGGTGTGTGAGGGGGTTTAGGCACCCTGGACTGAGTTGCCTTGCCAACTCAAGTCGCACTCTGGTGTGATTGGCCCAAGTGGTGAGCCACCCCGCTCACCATTTAGCGTGTTTTGATTGACAGCTGGGCTGAATGAATGGGGGTTTGCTGCATAAAAGCAGGGCTTTTGGGACTGGATCTTCAGAAGTCACCACAGGACCTAAGAATCCGACGAGGGTAAAGCTGAGCCGACCTGCAACGACGACACCTCCGGTGGAGCCCTGCTGAACTGTCTCACCACTTCCCAATGACAGATGAGATCTCCCGGCTGGAGAGTCTTCTTCCCCTGACTGGTGGGAACAACCAGTCCCTTTGCTTTTTCTTTGCTTCCAGGGCGTAGTGGTCGAATTGCCCGTGCTGAGCATCCCGGCAACCGGATAGCCACTAGGCCATACCGCGACCAAAAGGTGGTGCCTTGTGACGGAGCGCTCCGCGGCTGGTCTCTTCCCTGGTGGTGCAACAATCTTCAACTTTCCTTCGACGACGAGATCATCTCACCTCTTGGCAAAGCCCCAACTTGCATCCACCACCAGGAACAACTGCCCCCGCCGGAGCTGTCTCTCCACATACAAGGTACCGTGTCCGCCTGGCTTCCCTTGTGACGGTTAGCGCGAGGTGTTTTAATCCTTGCCTCTCCATTGGGTCGCCTCCAGACCTTCTTAACTTTTTGTTCTAAACTGGTCCAACCTTTCTGTGACAATTTGCTACAATGACTCGAAGTGCATTTCCACTGTGATACTTTTTGGGACATACCGCCTTGCCTCTCTCCGAGTGGGCCTGGCCTCTGAACTTTGTGATCCACAGTAGACCCTGCCTTACTTGCCTTGCATTTGCTTCGTAAAAGAGTTGGTACCGAGTTGGTTTCATACCCTGCCTTTTCTCTCCCGTTCTAACGAATATTAGAGTGCCATCTAGTTCAAAGCATTCACCTCTGTCTGCAAATAAGTGGTGCCGTTGAACCTATACTTGTCAAACTATTGTTAGAGGAGTGAGATACATATAGTAATTGTAATTGAAGTTGTTTGCCATATTAGTGCCAGTGTGTTTTTCATAGATGTGTTTTTATACATAAATAACTATATATCTTTACACCCAAGCTCTGTTCCGTGTCTGTTTGTTCTACTGTGTAAATTGCCCTATTTTGTATACTCCACATACTGCCTAACTCTTCTTGAGGGAAGTCTGACTGCTCAGCCACAGCTACCAAGTGAATCTGTGTGGTACAGACTGCTACCAAGTGGGTTTACTGCCAAACACCTGTAGGCCTAAATCTTTTGCAGTGGTCCCAGAGGGAACTGCACAGGTTTCCGCTTAACACCTATTTCCCACAATTCCATTTCCATGGCCACCATTCTCACAATGGCAGGATGTGTCACGTGCGCTTTCCCAAATACAGTGAGGGTCACGCCCCAGTAAAGCAGACACAATACTTCTTCCCTTTGCACTGGCATTTTTGCAGCACTCCCTCATTAGGTGCTGTGACAATTTCAAACTTGCATGCAGCAATCACATACAAAACCTTGGCATTGCACACTATATTTTCTGGACACCACTCCCTATTTACCGTTAAACACTCTCAGTGCATGTTCCATTTGATTCCAAAACCCCTCGCCAGAAACATCTGCTAAAGAATGCACGATTGCAGCATCCACAAAGATCCTGAGGCGCAGCCAGCACACCTTTGGCCATGCACACAACAGCGCAGCCCTTGCCCACACCCACCACAACACTATGGATTCATGCATGTGACCAAGTGGGCAGCTAACATTATGCACAAACATAACATACACAGCAGCATTTCTACCCAACTCCCCACACCATAAAATACCCATTCACGAAAAAGTGTCACAATTAGCAGAATCCACAAACATACCAAAAAATATTTGGGACCCCCTACAACTTTTCCCCCCCTGCACGCAATCTCACCAAACTTTTTGAAGACATTTGGAGTGGGCCATATACTTTATTATCAAAGTTTGGTGCAGATTCCTCCAGCAGGACCGAAGTTATAAGGTGCTGAAAAATTGGTTGTGGTCGTGTAGTTATGGTTAAGTTGCTTATCCCATAGGAAGAGCACTTTTTGGGTGGCTTATAACTTTGCTCCCCCTGGACGAATACTCACCAAACTTTGCAAAAAAAGCATATGGCCCACTCCGAATTTTCTTGCAAAGTTTAGTGAGGTTTTGTGTCCAGCTCAAACCGCTGGATGGATTTGCACCAAATTTGCGGAAGGAGAAGCGGCTTGGTCCCGGAAGCGTGCTTTCGAAAATTTGGTGTAAATCCGTCCAGTTTTTTTTTTAAATGACCAAAAAGTAGGTCTAAAAAAATGTGTGATATCTATGTCCGCTTCACGGACACATTTCCCTGTTCGCTCTGCAGACAGGACACCAATAGGATAATTGGCTTGCGTCATTTCCGTGGACAAATGACGTGTACGCTGATTGGCTGGGTTAAAGCGTGAGGTGTGTTGTATTGTTTTGATGTGTCCGCCATCTTGGATCCATTTGACAGCGCTGTGGTGAACGGGGGAGAAATACAACTTTGGGGAGTGTGTTGGTGTGTAAGAGTGCTTGGGGAGGGTGGGGGAGTAAGAGATGCGACAAGTGCTGTATTTGTTTAGGTGGCAAGGGCCCCTGATGTGTTTGTCATGTCCGCGGTCATCACGGCAGTCTGCGGACATAATAAATGCACTTCTGGCTATTTAACTTTAGTATGATATTGGCTTTGGGTTGTTAGTATAGCATTGATTGTAATTAATGTCCTGTATAAGTATCCCATATAGCAAAGTTAAAATGTTTGATTCTATGGGTGTGTTATGCTGCAGTGGTTGTGGCAAGGGCCTGGAGTCTTGGGTGCACAGCCGAACATGGTAGGCTGTAGGTCATGCACCCAAGACTCTAGGGTCTGGCCACAAAAACTGCAGCATAACACACCCATAGAATCAAACATCCATCAAATATCCACAAATCTAAAGTTTGTGTACTGTTTGATTTGTATAGTTTGTATGTGAGGTTTTGGCTAAGTCATGCAATTAAGATTGTAGAGTTTGGTAACAAGCACTGCAGTATAACATATCCATGGCAGTAAACATTTTGGGTTGTGGTGTATGGTTAGATATGTGCTTCAATGGTTGTTTTATGGAGCAGTATTTGTGAGTTGAATTATTATATACTTACTGTTTGATTTTTTTGTGATTGGATATATTTTCTTCATGACTTAGGTAACTGGAGCAGATATTCTTTTTCAATTTTGGTGATAAAAGAAAAGATCATGTTAGTGTAGGTAGCTCATAATGAGTTATTGCATTGCATAATAGCCATTTCTGCATTATTTTGACCGTCATATTTAGTAGTTTACAAACCACTGTACTGTGTAATTTGCTCAGTTTCTGTGTTTGTTTATTAAATCATTGGGTCTGTGGGAAAAAAAGTCCATGCTGAATTAAAAATAAAACTTTTTTGTTATGGTATAATATATTTCTTTCTTTGTTTTCCGTGTTTATTTGTTGTTTCTGTCTAATGTTCTATCTGTTGGCTTGTTGCATATTGTTGGGGCTGTTTGATAATTGTTGGTGTATTCTAGTTGTTTACTTATAATTTTATGGTAATATTCTATCTTTTGGCTTGTTGCAGACTTTTTGAGGCAGTTAGATACATATTGGTGTATTCTAACTGGTTATCATTTTTTTAATTATACTTTCAAGTTGTTGATCTATCTGTTGTTTTTTTTTAGAATATTGTGGCAGTTAGATACCTGTTGGCGTATTCTAATTGTTTATAGTTTTTGAATTGAAGTTTTGTTAATATTAAATAAGTGTTTATAAGATTTGCTGGTAATCTCTGCTTTAGAGTAATGGTGCTATCATTGTATTCGAACCATCCACAATTCTTTTTTTATATATGCAGTGTAGTGACCTGCATTGGTTGTGGCTCCTGCATGGTAGATTATATCTATTGTTGTGAAGGTTTTCTTACCAAGTGATACTTGACCATGTGTAAATCCAGTCAGCTTGCAGGTGTTTTTGGTACCACCTGCATTGTAACGTAAAAGCATTAGTATTACGTATTTAGTATGTGTTTGTATTTGTAAGGTGCAGCAATTATCTGCATTGCAGGTAGTACATAATCTGCCATGGTTTGCATTTTGTACAAGTTGCTGAAATGGAATGGATTCACAGTTAGGTATTAATACATACACAAAGCGTTCTTTAGGGATTTGTTCCTGTGCCACATGGTTGCAGAGAATGCATGTATGTTTCCGCATGTATGAAATCTGAAACAATTCATTTATAGGTATGTTTTTGTTTTCCAGTACTTGTAGTAAGTGCATTAGAAATTATTGTGGACCTTCTTGTGAGTTTATAGTGAATTTGACCATTCCAGCACAGTAGTCCAATTGTTGTCTTATTCCATGAACACTGTAGGTTGGTCTGTATTGTGTAAGTTAATATTTTCAATAATTGGTGGAAGTTGGAATAGATTATTTATTGCTATATTTGCATAGCAATTTACACCAGTTATATTTGAAAATTTGCATGGACCTGATAGTTCTGTGTCCAAGTCATTTCCTCGGAGTGTGTGTTGCTTCTTTGAAGAACTACCTTAACTGCAGATAAGTCTTCTGTATCTTCTTCATAGTGAGACATGGTGTTTTCTACTTCTGTCATAGCGAATTCTGCATCATTTACCCCAGTGGTTCTTGGCTTCCTGTTACAGAAGGTTGACTACTGTCGGGAGTGTCCTTATCTAGTTGGGCCTGGAGTTCTTCTTCGTGTTGCTGTTCATTGGGCAACATCGTTTTGTACTGTGTAAAGTTTACATCTGTTATAGTGCTTTCATTTGCTTTGAAATCATCTTCATAGGAGTCATAGATATCTAGTAAGACATATTCTTTTCTCTATGGTTTAAAAAATTGTAGCAGGGACATGTAATATAGTTCTTTGTGTTGAGGAGTTTTTAACGACAATTTGATATGATTAAATAAGCTTCATTTGGTAAGTTTCACTAAGCTACCTTCACAATTTGTCACTCTGTATCAACCTTTGTTTTCATCTGGTTTTATATTATTTTTGCATGTGAAATTTTGGGCTATGTGGTATAGAGACATGGTTTCAAAGTGGTGCTCCTGTTTGGGTAGTATGTGCATAGTAAGTTGTTTCTCAAAATGTCTTGGGATCACTTTTGGCTATTGTTTCTATGTCCTCGTATTATTTGAGATCTCTTTTCTAGATTTAGCAGGACCAAGACTTAGCCATACTATATTTTCAGATTTTCCATACTAAGCAGTACCGGTTAAATGGTCTGCAGCCTCATAGCAGCCACATTCTCTATGAGAGAGCATTTTTATGCCTAAGCTGTAAGCCTAAAACAGTGTTTTGTCCCATGATAGGCAATCACAGAGGCTTTGAAGCTCTGTTTGTCTGATTTGGTTAAGTTGGCTGTAGCATATCGTGCAACTGCAGTGGAATTGTCTGCAATGTACTGCACATCTATGTTTGCATTCCATAAGAGGGCAATGATTGCATTGTAATCATTGATATATTTTGCTTATACTTTTTTTTAATGTGATATGTGTTCTTAGATGATTTACCTTTAACACTATGGGCCTCATTACACGGTATGCGGTAACCATGCCGCCAGTATTTTACCGTGTCCGCCTTGGTGGATGGCGGAATTACCGGCCTATTCCAAGGTGAGCGGGGCCGGTAATTCCCCATTCACCAAGGCACTTCCCCATTCCCATTTGTGCCCCCATAGGGCTCAATGGGAATGGAGAAGGAGGTAATTACAGTACCGCAAATTGCAGTACCGTAATTAGCACCAAGGTCCCTTTGCGGGCCCATTCCTTAACGGCTGGTAAAACCAGCCATTGAGGTCGGGTCCGGCAAAGGGACCTCGTAGTAAGGCGGTAAGGGTTTACCGGTACCGGTGCCCTTACCGGTACGATTACCGGTACCGGTAAACCCTTACCGCATACCGTGTAATGAGGCCCTATGTCTTAACACTATAACTGAAGACATAAAGTTGTTTACTTGATTTGTTGCTGTAACTGGTCTAGGGAAACCAAAGCGGCATTTGGTGTAGTATTTCCCTTTGTTTTTGTATTTGCGATGACAATATTTCCCACATTTGTGTCTTTGAAATTGTAAAATTTGTGCATGAAGATCACTATTTGTTGTTTGTGAAGGAATTCCACAATTGACATATTTTTCGATAAACTGTTAAACAGTGGCATCACTGTCTTGACCAAATTTAGGAGCATCTTTAATCCATAAAAGTATGTGGATATGTGGTGCTCCTCTGGCTTGGTATTCTTTTCTCCAAAAGAAGTGTTGCACTTTCCGAGGGGAGGAACAGTTTCATTACAAATAAAGTGTAGCATGGCAATGAAGCAATGCGGAAATATCTTGAAACATTAACAGGATCTAGAGAGCATAGTCCTTCATGTGTTAGTGTATCTATGTTTGTTTTGTTTTTGTTTGATATGCATAGGAAATCATGTAAATCTTCCAATGCATATTCTGCACAATTTAATGTAACAAACCAAGTGAGTAGAGCAAGGTTTCTTATCATACAACGTACATCTCTGTGACGTCGGAACCAGTATTCTTTTGTACTATGCATGTTTGCTCACAGATTTGTAATGCTTGATTGTAGAACCTCATCTTTTACTTGCAATTTTTGTAGTAATTACGTAGCTGACATATTTTGAAAATGGGTACCTGATTTCAATGTGTGTGCAACTCCATAGCATAGAGTTGCTTGTTCACTTTCAAAGAGTAGGTGGAATATGTATTCAACATTTTGTCTAAATTTTGGATCTTCAGAATACATTCGTAACAAGCGGTATTCTGATGCTGTTATCTGAGTGGGTCTATCATCGTACCTTTCTCCTTTCCCAGTAGGAAAGAGTAGAGGAAAAGCATGTGCTTCTATACATTTTCCCATATGCTGATTGGTGATCCTTTGGTTTTTCGCATTTGGTACGTTTCAAGTGCATCATCTATGGTGTATTTAGAGTGTAATGGATGAATTGTATAATGGTCTAAAATATTGAATATTGTAGCAGGTTCTAGGAGGCCATTGAGGCGTTCACAACAACCATTTGCTTGTGGGTGATATGCGCATGCAAACATATGTTTTATTCCCAAGAGGGCAGTTACATGCTGGAACAGTTAATTGGCAAAGTGTGGTCCATTGTCTGATCGCAGCTATTTGCATACTCCCCACTTCGGGAACACCTCCCTCAACAGGAATTTTGCTGCCCTGAACGTGTCTGCATGAGAGCAGGGACCAGCCTCGATCCACCTTGAAAATGGGAAAACTACTACAATCATGTATCTGTAGCATTGACATATATGGATCATGTCAACGTAGTCAATGTGTAGGTGCAGGAAGGGTCCTTCAGGCCAGGGTATGATACCTTTGATCACTTGCAGCGTGTGACCGTCCGTGAATTGCTGACATGAGAGGCAGTTGCTGATGAAATTTGCAACAAGTGAGTTTAGTTTGGGGCAGAACCATGATTCTTTTATCCGTGCAGCAATTATTTCTTTCCCTGTATGTGTGGGACAGTGCAATTGGGTCAGAGCTATTTTCAATAGGGCCAGGGGCATCACAACTTTCCCTATATTATTCTGCCACCATAATGCATCTGTGGGGGACATGGTGCATCCTCTTTTGACCCATGGTTCTTTTTCTGCCATTGGTGCTGCTGCCTGTAATTCCATGATATGTGTCTCTGGGATGTGTGTGTACCCATCCTTCATCAGCATCTGTTTTACCCCCCCTTATCTTTTTGTTTTTCTGGGAGGGACCATGCCTCGCCAAAGTACACAGCATATTTTGTATGGGTGTCTGCTACCTCGTTGCCGCTTGATATTTGGTCATCCCCATTTGTGCGGGCCTGACACTTTACCAATGCTACTTCCTCTGGGTAATTAATTACTTCTATTAGTTCAGCCAGTAGGAGAGCATGTTGTACCGGTATATCGTCTGCTCTTCTGAATCCTCTTCATTGCCATTTTATCAATCCTGAGTGTACTGTTGATGTAACATATGCACTGTCAGAGTATATTGTTACTCTTTTCTCATTGCTTTCTTCTAAGGCCAAAATAAGTGCTACTAGCTCTGCTGCTTGCGCTGAATAGTGTTGTGGTAATTGTACACACTTTACTGGAACGTAGGACCAGTGTTCCCTCAAACGTACTACTGCTGCTCCTGTTCTTCATATCACATCGCTTTGGTAAATTGTTGACGACCCATCTATGTACATGATCTCCCCCCCCAGGGCATTTTCATCCACCTTCCTGGTGCTTGAGTAGATATCAATAGCCTGGGTGCAGTCATGTGCATACTCTCCATCTTCCACCACTTCTGCTATGAATTGTGCTGGGTTAACATTACTGCACATTACTATTTTGAGCTCCGGTCTGGACAGTATAATCTCGTAACCTGTAGCTCTTTGTGTGGTCAGTGTGGATTTTGGCTTGTTCAGTATTGCAAACAGAGCGCGGTCCATGTACAGTGTGGTGGGGCATCCCATTGTTATTGAGGAAGATTTTCTACTGCAAATGCTGCAGCAGCTAGGCCCTGTTCGCACGGGAAGTGGCCCATCATTACGGGATCCAAATGGCCGCTGTAAAATGCCACTGGTTTATGCCCCATGCTTGTCTTTTGTGTCAGTATTGCTTTCATTACTGCGGTATCACAATGTGAAAATATGTAAAATTGTTCTTCATAGTTGGGGTAGCTAGTACTGGTGCAGTTGAGATGGCGTGTTTTAATTCATTGAATGCCTCTGTCATTTCTCTTGTCCACCCCAACTTCCATCCCCTCTCTGTGCTTCTCTAAGGGCCTCGAGCAGGGGTCCTATGTATGAGCTGTAGTCAAAGACCCATGCCCTGCAGTAGTTGTATAGGCCCAAAAACTCCTGCAATTCTCTCACTGTCTGCGGCTGTTGTGTATTCATTATGGCTTGTGCCCTCTGTGGTGCAATGTTCCTTCCTTTTTGTGAAATTATCTGACTGATATAGAGCACCTGTTCCTGACAGTACTGCAGCTTCCCCTTGTCATCCTTGTACCCTTTTTCAGCCAGCACTGTGAGCATTTTTACAGAGTCCCTCCTGCATTTTTATTCAGTGGTGCTGCAGATGATGATGTCATCTACATATTGTAGCACCATGCTTTCTATTTCAATGTTTCCCATGTCCATTTGTATTACTCTAGTGTGTTTCCACTTTGTGTTGCGGTATGTGAAACTTATTAAGTCTTGTGAATCAGGGTGTAGAGGTATTGAGAAGAAGGTGTTCTTCAGGTCGATCACAGTGAAACGTGACGCCTCTGCTGGTTTCCCACACAGTATAGTGGCTGGGTTAGCTGCTATGGGTTATTCTGCCTCTATAGTATGGTTGAGCGGCCTCAAATCTTCTATAAAACGTCATGACCCTCCTTTTGCTTTGCGCACCCGATACACCGCAGTGTTGTACAGTGATTCTGATGGTACCAATATTCCTCTATCCACTAGGGCAGTTATTTTTTCATAGATCCCTTCATCAGCCTCTTTTGATAGTGGGTACTGCTTCACCCTGGGCAATGTTGCACCCTTCTTCAGCTTTATTTGTACTCCTCCAATGCTTTTTATGCAGCCTACATCATATGGACTAGTAGTCCATAGAGAGGCTAGGTCTTCCTCATAGAAGGGTACTTGGGTGGGGGCTTCTCGTGCCGTTGCCATTTTCTGTGCCACCTCCTTTTATGTCACTCTTAACCAAATATAGACGTTCATCTGGAACACCATTTCCTCATCTCCTGCTTCATCTGAGAGCAGTTCCTCATCTGATACCTGCATTAGCCTGCATCCTTCTGCTAGTGCTATTACAGCTCTCCAGGCTTTCCCCTCCCCATGCTGGGCATGTACTGCAATGTAATCTTGTGTTGCCACAATACTCTCTATGTCCACTGATATCATAGCCCCCTCCTCTTCACTGGTAGTTTTTTTCTGGTCTGAAAAGGCAAGCTGCTGGTCTCCTCCACACCTTGCCCTCAATTCCTGGTAGCCATGCCATTGTCATGTCTGTTCCATATTGGAAGATATCCCCATCCACTGGTTCTGCCCTTGCCACTTTTCTGCCACAGTAAGCCTGGAGTATGTTTTGTGCTGTGAGCATGTGTATGCCTGGTGTGTCTCCATCTTCCACCACTTCTGCTATGAATCGTGCTGGGTTAACATTACTGCACATTACTATTTTGAGCTCCGGTCTAGACAGTATAATCTCGTAACCTGTAGCTCTTTGTGTGGTCAGTGTGGATTTTGGCTTGTTCAGTATTGCAAACAGAGTGTGGTCCACGTACAGTGTGGTGGGGCATCCCATTGTTATTGAGGAAGATTTTCTACTTCAAATGCTGCAGCAGCTAGGCCCTGTTCGCGCGGGAAGTGGCCCATCATTACGGGATACAAATGGCTGCTGTAAAATGCCACTGGTTTATGCCCCATGCTTGTCTTTTGTGTCAGTACTGCTTTCATTACTGCGGTATCACAATGTGAAAATATGTAAAATTGTTCTTCATAGTTGGGGTAGCTAGTACTGGTGCAGTTGAGATGGCCTGTTTTAATTCATTGAATGCCTCTGTCATTTCTCGTGTCCACCCCAACTTCCATCCCCTCTCTGTGCTTCTCTAAGGGCCTCGAGCAGGGGTCCTATGTATGAGCTGTAGTCAAAGACCTATGCCCTGCAGTAGTTGTATAGGCCCAAAAATTGCTGCAATTCTCTCACTGTCTGCGGCTGTTGTGTATTTGTTATGGCTTGTGCCCTTTGTTGTACAATGTTCCTTCCTTTTTGTGAAATTATCTGCCTGATATAGAGCACTTGTTCCTGACTGTACTGAAGCTTCGCCTTGTCAACCTTGTACCCTTTCTCAGCCAGCACTATGAGCATTTTTACAGAGTCCTTCCTGCACTTTTATTCAGTGGTGCTGCAGATGATGATGTCATCTACATATTGTAGCACCGTGCTTTCAATTTCAATGCTTCCCAGGTCCATTTGTATTACTCTAGTGTGTTTCCACTTTGTGCTGCGGTATGTGAAATTTATTAAGTCTTGTGAATCAGGGTGTAGAGGTATTGAGAAGAAGGTGTTCTTCAGGTTGATCACAGTGAAACGTGATGCCTCTGCTGGTTTCCCACACAGTATAGTGGCTGGGTTAGCTGCTATGGGGTATTCTGCCTCTATAGTATGGTTGAGCGGCCTCAAATCTTGCTTAAAATGCCATGACCCTCATTTTGCTTTGCGCACCAGATACACTGCAGTGTTGTACAGTGGTTCTGATGGTACCAATATTCCTCTATCCACTAGGGCAATTATTGTTTCATAGATCCCTTCATCAGCCTCTGTTGATAGTGGGTACTGCTTCACCCTGGGCAACGTTGCACCCTTCTTCAGCTTTATTTGTACTCCTCCAATGCTTTTTATGCAGCCTACATCATATGGACTAGTGGTCCATAGAGAGGCTAGGTCGTCCTCATAGAAGGGTACTTGGGTGGGGGCTTCTAGTGCCGTTGCCATTTTCTGTGCCACCTCCTTTTATGTCACTCTTAACCAAATATATATGTTCATCTGGAACACCATTTCCTCATCTCCTGCTTCATCTGAGAGCAGCTCCTCATCTGATACCTGATTTAGCCTGCATCCTTCTGCTAGTGCTATTACAGCTCTCCAGGCTTTCCCCTCCCCATGTTGGGCGTGTACTGCAATGTAATCTTGTGTTGCCACAATACTCTCTATGTCCACTGATATTATAGCCCCCTCCTCTTCATTGGTGGTTTTTTTCCGGTCTGAAAAGGTAAGCTGCTGGCCTCCTCCACACCTTGCCCTCAATTCCTGGTAGCCATGCCATTGTCATGTCTGTTCCATATTGGAAGATATCCCCATCCACTGGTTCTGCCCTTGCCACTTTTCTGCCATAGTAAGCCTGGAGTATGTTTTGTGCTCTGACCATGTGTATGCCTGGTGTGGAGCACACTATTCCTTTGTCAGTAAAGAATATTGTCATGTTCAGTCTGCTCATTATATTTCTTCCTAGTATGTTTACTGGTGATTGTTTTGAGTATAGCAGTGGTAGGGACAGGTTGTGATCTCCAACAGATAAGGAGATGTTATCAGTGAGCCCCAGAGAATCCTCTCTTGAGCTCCAGAGAATCCTCGAGTGTGCATAGCTTCACCTGACAAGTTGAACTTCCCCTCCCTTATACAGGGCCAGTGGCCCCTGTGTCAACTAAGAAGGAAAATATTTTGTCACCTATCTCCACCTTTATGCGTGGTTCCTCCGCAGGGTTAGGTGTTACCGATAGGATGGGACACATCAAGGATATCTGTGGGCTGTCCTATTGTGGATACAGCGACTGCCCGCTCCCTGTGTATGGGTTGTGACCCAATATTGCCACCCTCCCCAGTTCTGTCTGTTGTATTGGCGTGTCGGCGGATAGTAATTTGCTGTCTTGTATTTGTGTGAGCTGTTGTACTGTCTGGACGTGTTGTGCTGTTGCTGCCTGTTGTTGTGCCTGTTGTTGTGCCTGTTGTTGTGCCTGCTGCGGTGGTGTGTATGTTTGTAGTTGTTGCTGAGGTCGTTGTGGTGCTTGTTGTTGTATTGGTATTTCTGTACCCTGCTGCGGCTGTTGTTGTTGGTAGAACTGTTGTCCCCCATTGTAACCCAGTTGTCCTTGCTCTCCCCAACCTGCTTGTGTCATTATTGTGTCAGTCTTGCTCTGCACGTGCATGACATGTGTCCTATTAGGCCCGCGCTTGCCATGGGTATCCTCCAGTGTTTTCGAGTACCCCTGTTGTCCATATTGGTTGTGTCCCCGGAATCCCGCCTTGTTGTGGTGCTGCAGGTCCAAATCCCCTCCCTCTCATTTGTCCACCTCTCCCCCGGTAGTTATTGGTGTACCCGTTTCCCATCCACATGTCCTGGGAGGGGCCCCCACTTGTAGAATTTTTTTTTTGTTTTGCAAAAAATAAATATTTTTTTTTCTTTTTAATTCACTCTGCATTTATAAAGAACTTATTTCTGTAACAGAAATAATTTCTTTATGAAGTCAGAGTGACTTCAAAAAGAAACAATGGGCCTCATTACGGGTTTGGCGGCAACCGTGCCATTGCTACCAGCAGGTTGCCGCCAGACCCGTAATGATTTACCGGCGCCCGACTTCCCGGTAACAACGGGGGATTACAACCCCGGCAGTCTGGGAAGTCAGGCGCCGGCAAATGGTAAGTCCTCATTTCCATATAGTCCTATGGGAATGGGGAACACAGAAGCACCGGCACCGTTAATAACGGTGCCGGTGCTTCCGTGAAAACTATGCTTGTGGGTGCCATTCTGCCCGGCAGGTCTGACCTGCCGGACAGGACGGCAACTGCCCGCAGAGCTTTAATATGCCAGCCTGGAAACAACGGTGCCGGTGAGCTTACCGGCACCATTGTTTACAGTCCGGCATAGTTGTAATGAGGCCCAATTTCTTTTTTAAGTGTTACGGCTCCCCTCAACCCCATGATGTGTGCGTTTGTGAGTGTATGTTGAAAGGGTTTAAACTTAAATATATAGGTGGCTGCCTGTGTGAGTGTATGGTGAAAGGGTGCACACTTTAATATACGGGTGGCTGCCTGGGTGTGCCTGTATGGTGAAAGGGTGCACACTTAAATGTATAGGTGGCTGCCTGTGTGAGTGTATGGTGAGAGGGTGCACACTTAAATATATGGTTGCGTGCCTGGGTGTGTGTGCCTGTATGGTGAAAGGGTGCACACGTAATTTTATGGGTGGCTGCCTTGGTGTGCCTGTATGGTGAAAGGGTGCACACTTAAATGTATGGATAGATGGGTGTGCGTGTGTGTATATGGTGAATGGTGTGTGTGATTGCGTTCAGGGGCGCAACAAAACCTACATTTCGGGGGTTAACCCTTCAAATGTTGGGAGTGGTGCCAACTTCATGGGCGGTGGGGGAGGGGCAAACTCATTTGTTTGGGTCATCTAATTTCTTTATGCATTTATATGAGACTATTCTAGTGCAGCTTCAATGTTACAATCAGTTAACTATCTCCTTTAAGGTTTAAAGCACCCGCGTATGGACTGCTGTGAGAATGAGTGGTCTCCTGTTCCCTCTCTACCCTTCCAATCACTCCCCTGGCATGCAAGTATTAAACCCACATCATGATTTCAATTGCCTAAAAAAATTGGCATTTGAATGCAGGTACTAACAGTGAATTGCTTTATTTTAGTAATTGGTAGGTTCTTGTTACAGAGAAACCCAGGTGCCGTTTAACATCTGTGTCCTTTTCTGTCTGCCAACTGCTCTGAAGGTCAGCCAGGTCTAGTCAACATAGCCCAACATTTCAAGGTGGGGGAGTGCTGAATCCCAGTCAACTCAATGGTGTTGCACCAATACTTGTGTTCAATGCCTGTATTACTTATTGGTAATCTTCATTACTCTTAGCCCTATTCTTCTTCGTGGCAGTGTGTTTGAGACAGTACTTGTGTATAAGGCACTCTGCCTCATACACAAGTACTGGGATGAGGTAGAGGTACATGGAGGTAATGCTTGATTTAGCTACCTGTAATCTTCATTACTCCTAGTCCCACTCTTCCTCATCCCAGTACTTACTTTTGAGGCAAGGAGCCTCAACCGTAAACTTGTGGGCAAGGAAGAGGGACGTGGAGGTAATTCTGGGCCAAGGAGCTGATTTTGGAGGTTGGGGTGGGATGGAGAGGGGATCTGTGGGGGGGGCAGGATTATATGACAAATTATAATGGCTGTCCATGTTCAAGCTAAGCAGGCATGATATGTGGTATTAGTGGCTAGAGAGGCATGTTGGTGCAGACAGTCTAGTCATTCCTCAGTTTGGTATGACTTTTTTTTAATGGGGCATTTATGATAAAGCAGTCCTGCTAAGTGAATTACCTGGCTAGACTGCCATTTGGGTGCTACCAGTCAGCCGTTTCTTACTGCGGCATTGTACATTTTTCTGGGCATCTTTGATCAAATGATATGATATAAGTCATTTATAACGCACCTGCACACAAGTGTTTCTAGGAGCGACAAGCCAAGGGATGGAAGATAGAGGGAGGACAAGACAAACGATCTTACTAGGCCTTGTGTCATTCAGATCATGCAAGTGCGATAACGAGAAGCGCAAGGAGAAAGGGACGGGGGAAGTGCAAGGGAGAGGGGAGGGGAAAAACAGGGCAGCATTGCTCTGAGTAAGTGCTGTCAGGGCAGCACAGCTCTGGGTAGTGCAAGGAGAACAAAGGACTGTAGGGTTACAGTTAGAGCCCCTAAGTGCATGGTAGGACCAGAGGCAGTGCAAGGCTGACTGATCAAGAAAGAGTGAGACTCTGAGGGTAGCCAAGCAATCAGTCGGTACAGCAGACAGGTAGGTCAGGTAGGCAAGCAGGGGAGGGAGAGAGAGAAAGCAGAGGAGAAGAGGAAAGTTTTTAGATGCTTCCAGAACTTCAGGTGGTTTGCTAAAGCTTGAGAGGGGCACGGAGGCTATTACAGGGGGAGGGGCCTGTAGAGGAGAGAGATCTACCCCCATTCTCTTCCTGGAGAAGCGTCTAACCCTTAGAGAGTTGTAGGTAGCTGAGCAAAGGGCTTGAGAAGGAAGATATTTTGGAAGAGAGCATTGGATGTAGTGTGGGCCCCGGGCCCAGAAAGCCTTGTGGACAATGCAAAGGGTCTTGAACTTGATACTTGCAGCAACTGGGAGCCAGTGGAGAGATTTCAGGGCTGGAGAGATACGATCCCTGTGCTTGAGGCCAAGGAAAAGTCTTGCAGTCCTGTTCTGGATTAGTTGCAGGAGCTGGATAGTAGAGGAAGGCAGATTGAGAAAGAGGCTGTTGCAGTAGTCCACCCTAGAAAGAACCAGGGCTCTGCAGACAGTGAGCTTCTGGGGAAAAGTGAGAAAGGGAAGAGTCCCTTTGAGGAGGAGCAGCTGGTAGTGGGACTTCTTGGTGACATCCGAGATGTGAGAAGAGAAAGAGAGAGTGGAGTCAAAGATGACACCAGTGTTGTTTGCCTCACAGGAAGGCGAAGGAAGAGGGCCCAAGGCGAGCGGCCAGAGTGAGAGAGGGAAAGCAGGGGCAGGAGTCCAAATGAGAAGGATCTCCATCTTACTGACATTAAGGCAGAGATCGTTGGAGGCACACCAATCTTGAATTGCGGATAGATAGTCGGGAATGAGCGAGAGATGAGAGGACTCTGAGGGGAGCCTGAAGGAAAGCAGAGTTTCATCCGCAGAACACTGAAAGTTGGAGGAGAATGTAGAGATCAGGTGGGTCAAAGTTGCCACATAGAGGTTGAAAAACCAGAGTGAGAGGATGGAGCGGGAGAAAGGGACCAAGTTGGACCTGGGAGGGGCAGTCCAAGAGGAAGTAGGTCAGCCACTCAAGGGCCTGATCCCTGATGCCCAGGTTCTCATAGAGTCGATTGATCAGGATTGATCAGGATGGCATGGGTGACCGTGTCAAAAGCACAAGAAAGATCAAGGAGGATGAGGACAGAAGGAATGCTGGAATCAAGGTTAGAGAGCAGAACTTCACAGGTGTTCAGGACCGCAGTTTCCGTGTCTCTGGCAGCTCTGAAGCCAGACTGATGGTCATGGAGACAACCAACAGATTCCGTGTGGAGAGTAAGCTGGGAGATGGGCAGCTTTTCCAACAGTTTGCCCAGGAAAGGGGTGATGGAGATTGGGCGATAGTTTGCCGGGCAGGCAGGATCAGAAGAAAGCTTCTTGAGGAGTGGGTGCATAAAGTAGTGCTTAACAGGAGAGGGGAAAGAGTGATTACAGAAATCAGTCAAGGCTGGCGCGAGGATGTCAATATGGTTCTTGATGGTTCTGGTGGAGCAGGAGAGCACCTGTTTGGATGACACTTTCAT
The DNA here is from genome assembly GCF_040938575.1 of Ambystoma mexicanum. NCBI lineage: Eukaryota > Metazoa > Chordata > Amphibia > Caudata > Ambystomatidae > Ambystoma > Ambystoma mexicanum. The sequence goes on along the minus strand of NC_090927.1, from coordinate 425,001,718 downwards.
GGATCGGACTTGTCTAGAAACCTCGACAGTTGTTGTCAGAGAGAAAGAGGAGAAAGGAGGAAGAGAGGTAGAGAGGTAGAGATGGCCAAAGGGGGGCCGAGAGAGGAAGGACAGGATGTCCTGAGTTTTAGTGTAGAAGTGAGATAACAGAGCCATACAGAGAGTCTGGGAGGGAACATGAGACGTAAAGACCTCAACAGGATTGACCACTTCTTTTCAGATTTTAAAGAGTTTGGCTGTGTTGTTAGAGGCCGCAGAGACACAGGCTTGAATGTGTGTTCTATTGTTGATGAGTGTTTTTGCTTTGATTGCCATTTTTGGTGCAACCAGTCTAGATATATCTAAATCTGGCCTGGCAAGCTTTACTATATTGTTATTACATGTCCACACTGGTCTACCTTGTGCAGCCAGTTGGACATGTTTTCATTGTGGCATGGCATTTTTAATATCAAAGCTTTAATGTTTCTGTGCACTGTTGGTGACTTACATCTATTGATTTGTGTTACCCTAAAAAACAATTGCAAACACTCTGGCGAATTTTTCTCAGACAGTGTGCTGTATATTATATTAAAACACATATTTATATCTTTCTCCTAGTGCAGTGTGCAGCATATAAGTTCAGCAATCTAGGCCGGCCCAGAGTGTGGCGCGACCCTTGATTTGTTGCTGAGTTGGGGGGCCCCCTCAGCATGGCTCGCAGGGGGGCCCCCACATCTTGTGTTACGCCACTGGCAATGATGCTATTTGTTGTTGTGTAGTGTCTGGTGTCGGGGTGACCTGGGCGGGGCCTGTTATCAGCGCCCCTTCCATGGCATATTTGGACAGTTTCGTATGGACCATTTTGCCTCTTCTGCCTTTCTGTCTTCTTCTTTCTGTTTAATTTTTTCTTGCCATAGCCTACAATGGTGTACTATTGTCAGCTGTATCTCTGGCCATGCTTCTGCTTCCATTCCTTCTAATTTCTTTAATTGACTCTGCACTGGTTCTGGTAGACCTTGGATCAATATGTGGTAAAAAATTGCTAGTGTCTTATCCCACGGTTCCCGCAATAGCAGGCGCCACTTCTCCTGAATTTCCTGCATATAATCAACAGGATCTTCATTCTCACGCATCTTGCATGACGTTATTGCTCCTATGTCTGAGGTGTCTGGGTATTGCACTCACAGTGCTTGCCACAGCGCAGATCTGCAATTTGCAAATGTTGCCACATCATGCCATGTGTCACTTATAGTTACCCCTGGGAATCCCGCCCTCTTCCAAGTGTCATCAGCTGCATCACCCAGTATTGAAATTAACAACCTTTTTTACATCACCAACCGCTAGTTTTTGCCTAGCAGTTTGTTTTTCCATTTCATATATCCATTTCCCGGCCCCTCCACTCAATGATGGAAGCCTGCATTTGATGTTTTCCTTGTCTGCATGTTTCCACGGGACATATTGAGGCCTTGTTCCCCGTCTCTCTAGTGATGGCATTAGAGTGTACTTCTCCACTTCCTCTGGCGTTTGTCTGTTCGCTCTCCTCTTCCATGTCAGAAATTTCTTCATTAAAGTCAGTAATGTGTTGTGTTACTCTATCTCCTCCTATGCTTTTGTTCCTCCTCTGGTTACCACCTGACCCTTCCTAGGTGCATCAGCTGATTCTTCAATTCTGCATCCGGGAGGTCTCTGAGTCTACTAACATATGGTGTGTGTTGTGCTGGTGGTGTCAGTGGGCGTGGCGTTCCTAATTTATTTATTTATTTATTTTAATTCTTGTAAAGCGCCAACATGCCCGTAGGCCTCAGGGCGCACATAGAAACTTAACAGGACAGACGAATATATAGAGTAACCTGTATAGAGCAGAGAAGGAGATAAGTCAAAGAATTTATTCCATGTTGAAAAAGTATGTTTTTACGGCTTTTATGTGTCTTTTTCTTTCCCTCGCTTTGTTTCTTCCCGTCTCTCACATTCCCACGATGACCCGCAGTCTGTGCGTGTTATGTATAATTTGCTTAGCCCTTCCCCACTTCCATGACTTCGTCCCCGCTGGATCCCTCCTCCTCCTCACTGCAAAATCCATCTGAGAATGTCAACTCTGTACCTGAGCGTTTCCCCACCAATGTTACCGTCTTTAAGTCTATGTCTGTGTACTCATCTATTTTCTCCACGCCCCTCTGGGTTGGTGTTGTTGCTACCTCCTTAGTGCCACACGCGTATGTCTTAACCCCATGTTCCTTGCTCGTCTCTCCCAGCTCTGTATCGCTTTGCTGGCTCACCTCACTACGTACCTCCGCTCTTGCTCTGCAAAGTTCATTCATTATTGCGTTGCTTACCTGTTTTAGTATTCTTTCCTCTTACTCCTTGCTGTTCCATATTCAGCCCTCCTTTGCCAGTATACTTTATATAATTCTTGCCTCTTCATATTTTTGTGCGCTTTCCGATGTAATTTTCTTCCTCCACAGTCCCATCTCCCTGTCATTTTCTTCTCGTTCCTCTTCTCTTCTCCTTACTTCCCGCTGCTCCATGTGTCCCACCCTTTCTGCATTTCTGCTTATGCGTTCCCCTTCTCGTTTCCTTCGCTCCTCCTCTTGATGTTTTAGCCCCAACTTGTCCCCCTTACTTCCTTTCTTCTTCTCCTTCCTTTCCTGCTAGAGCTGTCTGATCAGTGTGCCCTGTGCCTCCCTTAGTTCCGCTAATCTCTCCTGCAGCACCTCCTCTTCCTCCTTTGTAGTTACCCCAAACACCCTCTGTGTGTATTCTGTTTCTTCTTTAGTTACCTTCTTTACTACCCCTTCCTCCTCACCTGTAATGTCCCTCGAAGCTTCAGTAGCACCTGGCTGCTATCCATTTGTCTGGTCCTATATTTGCTAATTCTATTTGTGCCCTCTTTTCTCCCCGGGTTCTTACCTGTATTTGTTTTGCATTCATTGCACTCCTCGTATCTACCCCCTTTTGATAGCTGTCTGCTGGTGCGTATGGTGGTGGGCTGTATGTAGGGTTAGAGTATCCTTCAGCTGCTGTTAGTTGTGATCATGTGGCTTCCCTCAGCTCTCTCATCGGATACAGCCACTCTGTTTATTTCTTTATTTCTTTATTTATGGGTGTCACTTCCACACTTTCCTTCTTCACCTCTGTGACCGCCAACGATCATTCTGGTTCTTCCTCACTCTCCTCAGCACTGGGTGTTTTCCCGGGTGCACTGCACCCGCCCTCTCCACTCACCTTTTCCTCCTTTACTCCCTGCATTGTGAACATCCCTGGTACCCCTGGTGCACACCCCTGTAACATTTTCCAGAGGTCGAAAACTTCTAGGTGGCTCGCCAACTTCTTCCCCTTGTATGTGTTTTTTAAATACGCTAGTAGTGAATGCTGGGTGGTCATCTCAAAACTGCTGTTGGGTGGCCATGGTATCCTTATTTTGTTATCTGACCCTTGTGTCCATTCGATGCTATACTTTACTATTTTATGGTATCCAGTCATAATTTCGAATGCAATAATTTCGAAAGACAAAATGTCGAAAAAAAAATGTCGAAAACAAAAAAGTCGAATTACAAAAATGTCAAATTTTTTTTCGAATTGAAGTTAATACAAGGTAAGTGTTTAAATGTGTTTTATTATTATTTATTATTCTTTCAAACATCTTTTATTTAGCTTTCTTTAATAGTAATAGCACTAAAAATCTTGAATAAAAATAGCAGTTACATAGCATGTACTATGTTATATTTTAAATAAAATAGTAGTTAAATAAATATATATTTAATGTAAGCTGCAATTTTAAATAAATAATTAACAATTGCAAACTGTAACGTTAAACATTTAGTATATTTTTTCGTCAATAGATGGCGCTATTGTTTTACAAATGAGAGATTGTCCATTTGTTTACATATGGTAATAGCATGCTACGTGAGGTTGCGTTGCGCTACGTATACGTAGGCGCCATTTTTAAAGTTCATTCTCGCCGCGGTTTCATCGTGTTCGGGTCTCCCTGCGTTCCTGTGGATTTCTTTTTGGATCTTCGATTTTTTTTTACCCCTTCAAATGGATGCAACGTGGTTTTTCTGGATTCGATGGATGTTCTGCTTGGATCGAGGATTTTTTCGCAAGGATTTTCTTGGGACGTTTATACTTTTTTTCCTGGATTCGTTGGATGTTTTCGCTGGATCGTGGATTTTTTCGCAAGGACTTTCTTGGGACGTATATGTTTTACTTTCTGGATTCGATGGATGTTTCGGTCGGATCGTGGATTTTTTTTTGCAAGGATTTTCTTGGGACGTTTATACTTTTTTTCCTGGATTCGTTGGATGTTTTCGCTGGATCGTGGATTCTTTAGTAAGGACTTTCGTGGGACGTTTATATTTTACTTTCATGGATTTCACTCTTTTGGATCGCAATCATGGATTTATCGTTGGATGGTGTTTTTCATTGTGTTACTTTTTGCATTTTGGGTTCCTTGGATGTTGCTTCGTGGTGATTTTTACGGGTTTTTCCCTGGAATTCTCATGGTGCAGCGGATATTTCGCAAAAAACGTGAGTATTTTTAACATTTTAAATTGTATGCTATTGAATCAAGGTAATTGTCTTTGTCATTTTCATTAAAATTTCGTACTAATTGCTCTAGGCGTTGTTCATAGTCTCTGTATTTTTTCTTTTTTAATCCTGTGCATGCTAGTGAAATTGCTTGAGAGATACGAAATTCCTGATGTGATTGTTCATGATTTAATTCCTTCAAAAAATGCCACAAATTGGGATTACTTGTGTTGAACGTTTTGTTAATACGGCTGTGCCATCCCTCAAGTGCATTGTTCGTCCTAGGTCGCCCTTCCAAGGTTGCCTTGTAACAATTCCACAAATTTATAGTGTATTTTGGTCTTCTTCTGGTTCCATTTCTTGTTAGTTGTCCAATCCATGTATTTTCCATGTAATCTAACAGGTCTGCATTTTCTTCTTCATGATTTTTAAAATAGTCAGTGTCAATCAAATGTTCATAGAAATTTATAACCTGATTTTCTTGCACAAATGCCAATCCGAATATTTTTTTTACGTGATGTTGAAATGTGCTGTCCTCTGTGTATTTGCTGCTTAGTCCAATTTTTTGTAGTTTTTTCCATATCGACTGAGTAAAATGAAAGAAGCAGCCTTGTATGTTAGAATCAGGGTAAATTGAAGAAAATGCCTTAATTTGCGCTAATTCAAAATCCATGATTATGTTTTTCGGTTTAGAATTGGGTACGGTGTCATTGATTTTGTTTAACATGATTCTGTAGGTGTCCTCATTTTTTTTGGGCATTAAAACATAAACAAGTGGAATCAGTTTATTATTTATTGTTCCATGTATCGAATATAATTGTTGGAAGGGGTTTGGGCAGGCTTTGAAAGTTGCATCACCTTGCCACTGGGCACTTTCACTCAGATGCTTTAAATTGGTTTCAGTAGAAAATATCAACATTTTTTCGTCTCGTATATCAACTGTGGAATGGTGGAACTTTTCTCCTTTAGCTGTCACTGCAAACACTTCTGGTATGTCTATTTCATTGTACTTTGTAGGTGCCGGTGGTAGATTTTCTTTTTGCTGCTTTGTGCGATTTACTGTGCGTTGCATATCTTTTTCGCTAGGCATCTGTGCAGATATGTGTGTGGGTAACGTGTCACATACCGTCGATATGACCAAACCGCTAGCTTGACCGGGGTTTTCTGTTGCCTTTCTTTTGAGCTCTTGGAGAGTCTGTTTTATTTCTATTTTTGTTTTGTCCGGTAGATGATTGTGTTCCCCCTTTATTTTCGTATTGGCACTGGCAACTATAACACGCGCGGCACATTTTGACCGCCCATATTCGATGCACTTCCAGTACGAGCGGTCATTCTTCTCCAATTCTTTATTATAAATGTATCCGTTCCATATCAGCTGTACTCAACCCTTTCTGTCATGGTCAATCTAAAGTAACAGAAAAAAACGATTTACTATCTTTTCCATACACTAATAATAATATATTTTACAATTTAAATATCGTGTCACATAATGTTTTTTTTTTTTACCTTATTGTTTGCCTGACGTAGCCGAATCGAATATACTTCAGTTCACTCTGACTCTGGTTTTGTCAGCTAATGACAGTTGTCCACAACCGTCATCTGTCCCTTTGGTGTTTAGGTAAGGTTCTTTACTCGTGGGCGTTACACATTGGTTTAACCCCTATGACCCTCGATTCTATGTGGTATTCGTTAGTCATAGTGTACTTTATTTTCAGATTGGCAAACTGTTATGTTTGGTGGTGGAGAGGGTGGTGGGAGAGTTTCGGCGTAGAGGTAACGGGGGGTTGGGGGGGGGTAACCCCCCCCATAAAAATGGACGATTAGTATCACCTCACTTCGTTCTGTTAGTATTATCGTTCGACTTTTTTTTCGACATTTTTGTTTCGACTATTTGACATTTTCTATTATATATATATAATTTCGACATTTTTGTTTTCAACATTTTTTTTTCGACATTTTTGTATTTCGGTATTATTTTTTCGACATTATGACTATGAACCCTATTTTATCCCTGTGCGGTGTTAGTGTTGCGCAGATATGTTGGAGTGGTGTTGTTAAAGTGCTGGCCCTATATCCTGCCCCTATCCCATAATGAACAGACATCTTTAAAACTTTACTTTCTCAGCACCACCGTTACCTGGCCTCATGAACTGGGGTCTTCCGATTTTCCGCTGCAAGGAAAACAATTTTTATTACAATACTTTTGTGCTGGGTGCCACCACCCTCATTATTTCTACAGCAGTGTCACCTTCCTTTATGCGTCTCCTTCCGGAGCTAGGGCCCCCTTCAACCTGTGGTGCACCAAGCCCCCTGCAGTTGTGTGCCCCATGTGGCATGCTTCTGAGCTGCCCCGCCTTTCCTATGCCGCCGCTACTTGGTGCACCTGCAACGTACTTCTAACTCCTCCTCCTTCTCCTCTGTCCTCACTGTCCTCGCATGCACAGTGTACGCTCTTCTGATCCCCCTCCCACCCCGTTGTTGAGCATGTGCCGGTGTTCTCCATGCGCGGCCGCCTCTCCCCCTTCACCCCTCCCTTACCACGTGTCCCTTTCCCGATCCCCGATCACTCTTGGTGAAGAAGACCACAGTATCCTATGCAAGCCCTATGGGTGACGTCACCAACTACTACAAGGAGTTACCCATACATACAATCACAACAAGGGATGAATGTGTGCCATATTTGACAAACTTGTTCCCCGTTATCCCACAGCTGTCTTCCCACTACACTTGGAGTGGAGTATCCATCAATTGCTTCGTTATTATAATCGGACTGCGCACGCTGCGTCGCTTTGCATGTGATACGCCCCCTCTCTAGGGGAGCTTAACCAGCCAATTATCTTCCGCACTGAGAAACAATCTAGCTACCTCCTGCGGGAATACCTCGTTTATTCACAGAGTTAAAACACTGAATCAATAGGAATCTCCATCTATTCATTGATCTACAACGCCAACTTATAGGAACGCCACTCCCCCTTATACAAGTGTCCGCGATGTCGACCAATCAGCGTGATCCGTCAATCACACGTGGGTGCTTGAAGCCCCAACCAGCCTGCTCTGTAACACTAGAGGGGACAGCCATCGTGCCAGTCCCCCCTATACCTTACACACTGATCGTCACTTGATGGCCAAAATCTTTTCTTAACACCCTATAAGAGCCACCCGCCACCCTGTTTACAGTTCCTCCCACCTCCCGCACAATATTGTATTGCTGGTTGTGTGTGCCATACTCACATTGAGTTCTCACCTGCCGGTACCGCTCGACCACGGGCACCCCTCCCATTCAGCTCGCCACCTCCCATCATCTAGACACTCGCCAACCGTGGGTGGGATACGGCTCCCGATGGCCAATCTCCGGAGTGCGCTGTCCGGTCGTCTCGCAGTTCCGCGATGTTCCTGTAGTCCTCCAAAGAGGGCAGTGGCAGAGGGGGCCACGTTGCCGGGCCACCTTGATGCAAGCCGCCTTGCTGTTATCTCAGCGGATCTCAGCAGTGCCTCCAACTTGTCGGGGTAATTTCCCGGGGGCCGACAGGGCCCTCCGTGGGCCTCCGGGGTTGGGGAGGCCCCAACTGCTCCCGCGTCCCAACAGAGTATGAGACACACACAAGAGCAAGAAGTTACTGCTGTTTATTACATAAAAACATGCATGGACGGGCTCACAGGTCATAGACATCCGAGAGACCTCTCGATCTTGATGAGCTCGCAGGCATTTTTTCTTGTTGTATGACGTGTGTCACCTTGGAGAACTAGCCACCAAACCTAACTCCACCTTGGATTGGCTCCCCGAGTGGTGAGGTCAGTAGAGACACATATAGGAAAGGTAGTTAGTGGTGGAGAAAGGGTCAGGTGGTATGCTTGGGACGTCCCTAATAATCGCTACAAGTGAATTGTTAGAAGGGGACAATTAATGATTGGCTAAACTATAATGGCATCAGTGGTGTGCCCCTCATATTCTGATTGGTTCACTCATGAGCCCCCAAGCCTGTGACCATTGTTGTTTCCAGCTTGTGGTGTACCTGGTGCTGGCAACAAAGTATGACTCCGTGTCAGTGGCAGACAATGGACAGGTATGACTATTGGCTGGTGTGCATGTCTTTCCCATCGATGTTGGTGTCCAATTTGTCACTTCGTTGCATTTGATTTGTATTTCAGCTTGGGGAGCGTTTAGCAGTGGAAGGTGTAACCTTGGTGCGGGGAGAGCGGCATGTAGATTGCAACGTTGCGGCCTTGGCTGGGGGCTCTTGTCAGGTCTCGTTCTGCGCAATCAGCACCTTGCAGCTTTGTCTGAGCTACTTCGGCCTGGACACTTTGGTTTTGCGGCCTACCTCGGCTTGGCTTAAGGGTGGCGGTACATCGTCCATAATATGGGGTCACGAGGGGCGACAGACATTCATATGCATTAGTCCATATACAGGGTTACATCTTCATGATTTTAGTGGCGAGGAAGCGTCTGCAAGCATGTACACAAGCTCTTCTGGCGTCTTGCGTTTCTGCGGTGCTGTAGCTGGCCTATGTGAAAAATAACAACGATGCATGTGTTAGTGTAAGTGGTCCTCTACGTCGTGGCACTGAGTATGTTCTTCGTGTGGATTGGTGTGTGTATGACCATGTGCCTGGTGGCACGTGTGTTCTTGTCCGCTGGCTATGTCATCATGGCATCTCTAACGATGGTGGTATTTGTGATTGCTGTCTAATCGAGTTGATCCATATGATCAATGTCAGCTCCATGTGAGGTTCCAGCACATGGAGTGATTGACGGGCTGCTTCCCTGGCTGTGTGGGGCGTGGCCATAGGGGATCTTGACATCAGGGGTGGCCGTGAGTGTGTTGAATTCCTCTCACGGTGGGTGCTTGGGTTGTGATGTCCTAGGCCATGGTCTGGATGAGAATCGGGGGAAGGGATTCTGCCATTTTCCCTCTTCATAATCACTTTCTGTTTCATTTTACATTTTGAAAGAGGAGGCAAGGTTTTTGTACTGGAAGCTTGTTTTGTTTCGCTTAATGACTCTATTAGATCTTTTGTTTGAAATTTGTGTACATATTCTGCTAGAGATGAATGCTTATTTTGGACACTTTTATTTTGATTTTCTCTACTTCTGCCTTGCTTTCTATGGACTTGCTTTTTGGTAGGCATTCTTTGGGGTCTGTTGGAAAAATAGGAAGGTATGGGTTGGGCTGTTTGCAATGTATGTGTGCTGTGTGCATGAGTGTCTGAGTATGATGGGAAGAATGTATGTGGAGGTGTGTGATTGTGCAATGGGCAGCTACAACTAGTTGGGAAGGCTATTCTTGTATTTGTGTGTTACTATATTGGGGTTCAGATGACAATACAAAGTAAGCTAGTGGTGAGAAGAAGCACTAATACTAAATCTAATGGTATAGAATTAAAACAGTTCTTTGTTCTGCAATACTAACATTCTAGGGGCTGATTTATGAAATTTGTGCACTGAAAAATGGGGATTTGTGTGTCATTTTGCCCGCAAATCCCTATGTGTAGCAAATTGGGATTTGTGGGCAGAATGGCACACACATCCCCGTTTTTCGGTACACAAATTCCATGAATCAACCCCACAGTGTGTTTGAGTAACAGTTAAAACATTATGGTAGTATTGTACTTACTTTTTTAGTTTGGAATGAGCAGGATGAGCAGGTTTCTTCTGAGTTGTTGTTTGTACATCAGATGCTGCTGCTTTTCAGGAGAGTGGTCTTCACTGTAATTGTAAAATAAAGAGGTTAGTAATTTTGTGTGTTTATGGCACTGTTGTTAATTTAGATGTTGATTTTTATGTTTTTATAGTAGTATTGTTGTTTGATAACTGAACATAGTGTGTGCATGCAGTTTCCTTTGACTATGTTCAACCTTTGTATTTTACTTACAATATATTAGTTCAACATGCTTTGAAAATGAGTATAATACTAAGCGTATGAAACTCACTTGGTTTCTTAAGGCTGTGTTATTGGATATTAGGAGATAGAAGAAATAATCAAACTTATTTTGCTAGTTTTATAGGGTAAATGGCAGAAACTGTATAGGAAAGCATGTAATGTATGCATTTGTGAAGGTGTGGGTAATAAAGCATAAGGATGTGATGTAGAAGCACTGGTGTTATTTCAGCTGGGAGCTTTTTAATGATAGTGTTTATCTGTGTGAGTGTATAAAGATGCATGAACTTATCCAGGCTGTGTGTAATAGTATAATACACTACGAAGTGTTTTTCCACAATTATACTGTTATTTCCACCATCTTTTAATATGAAATTACATTTTTTTAGATAGCTGTGTGTGCAAAAAATGAATTTAGATAGCAGACAGGTTTGGAAGTGATAGTTGATTATAGCAGATGGGAAAAATAACAGTAAATTCATTTTATAGGTTATACAGGTTAAGTGGCAGTTACTCTGTTTATATGCATTTATAAGAGTTGTAAATATACTCTGCAGAAAATATGCATACCTGTAAATTGTAGTCATGCGTGTGGATATGCATGCAGCTGCAAGCAGAAATCATGGAGACTTGTACAGTAGTTTTTTTAGTCAGTGTTTTCCAATGATACGAGACTTGTACTCAGAGTGATCAACAGTACATTTGAAGTGCTGAACTATGATGATGGAGTTAGATGTAGAGGTCTTGGATGTGATTGGTGGATGGTTGTGTGACTGCTTAGCTGTGTCCAATGAGGGAATGGCACAGAGAGTGAAGTGGAAATGGTAGAAGGGCTGACTAAGAGTTACGCGCACCGCAGACACCGTGGCTGTCCATGGACAGGGCGTGCCACATCCAGGGTTTTCCAGCGAATCCAGCATGGAAAGGGGACTGCAGGGATTAGCCAATCAGGTGTTGAAGTTGTGGATTTCTGTTGAAAGAGGCTGTGTGTAGTGAAGATGGCAGAGGTGGAGAAAGTTAGGGTGTTGGTGGCTGGAGATATGTTTGTGCATGGTTTATAGCAGTATGCTAAATGCAGGAATGTGGCAAATCATTTTGATGTTAAAGGAGTGGAGGTGGTGTGGAGCACTGTGCCTGATTGCGATGTACAGGGAATTGTACAAGTTTGTGAAGATATGGGTATGATGAACAGTCCCCATGTGGTAGTTTTGCACTGTGGTGCTTTGCATTAGGGCTATGTCAGTGTCCCTACTTTATTGGCAGATTTGGAACACTTGGTTCAAACAGTAATGAACGTCCTTCCAAATGCCAAAGTTATTTTTTCTGGTTTAGTACCTAAGGCAATAAGGGACAATAGTTCTGTTTTTTGTCCTAAGCAAAACATTGCTAGGTGTGCAATCAACTGAGGCATGTTTGCTCTCATGCTTATGTTCTTTTGTAATAATGAGAGTATTGATTCCAGTAATGCTGTTTAGTTTAAAGAAGATGTCATTTCTTTATCTTTTATGGGAAATGCCATGCTGTTTTGAAACGTAAGGGTTGCTTTGGAGAAGTTTGTGTGAAGATTTTAGGCATAAAGTAAGAAAAAAAATGAAATACAAAATAACAGGTGTCTGTCAAGCATCTGCAAAAAAAAACAAAAAAAGATTTCTCTTTTCAGAGCCAACCTCAAAGGGGAAATGGGGCACACTATTTAAATTTACATTCATCACGCTCAGATTTTTTGTTTGTCAATGGACACCGCAGTTGTCCGCGGACACTGCATATTACATAGGGGGATTTTGGGATGGGGAGGCATGCAAATGAGAAAGAGTAGAGCAAGGGATTGGTCAAAAACGTTTACTGGATGTGTTGTGTAAGGTGAGAGTTTGTCAGAAAGTCTTTTTCCTGAGAGAAGAACAGATAGCTATGGCTGTGTATTTCAGAAAACAGATTATCTGGATTTTGGGAGACTCATGGATACATTGGTTGGAGGTGCATGCAGAATGCTGTGGAGTAGCTGCACATCTTGGATTCCCTCATGTGGCAATGCACTGGCATGGAGGGCGTGGAATGAAGTGGCTGGATTTGGTACCTTTCGGTGCCACTTCGGAGACACAGCGTCATCCAGACATAATTATAATTCATTGTGGAGGCAACAGTTTAGGACATGTGTCTGGAATTTCTTTGCAATTTGCAATGAAATAAGGACTTGGGAAGGTCATGTACATGTTTTCAAATTCCCAAGTAATATTTTCTCGTATTGCACGAAGACAAATGTGGCTGCGTTGTTCTTCATTTTGTCCACAAATGGAGAAAGCGCGGCGCAATGTCAATAAGGCTGTTTGTGCATTTTTAAGAGATGATGGTATGTCCTCTTTTCACAATGAAAATATTATGTTTCGTAGTACCTACATTTTTCGCAGAGTTGGAGTACATCCTACTTATGCTGGCAATCATATTTTTCTGCGAAATATACAAAATGCATTGGAACCTTTTTTGTAATTGCATTAATACATTTTGCAGTAGGTGTTAATCATTTGAAGATTTTGAAATACAAAAAAAACACCAAAAGGATCTTTTCAGAGCCACCACTTCCTCCGTTAGAAAAGTGCAATGGTTGTGATAGGGTAGCACTTCCAAAAAATAAATGTCCGCGGACTCCTAAAAAATGCACAGGGCCCTGCAGTATTTATTTGTCACTTCTATTTTTAAACTATGAAAGGCTTCTCTGAAAAGAGCCTTTTTTTGTTTTTGTTGTTTTATTTTATTTTTTTGGTTTTTTAAACACAATACACAAGGAAAGGAGGGGAAAGGAGGGTAAGGAAGAGACACCAACCATGGGGATAAGGAAGGGCAGGTGGAGAGAGGAAGATGTAGGGTGGGCCTTATTCAGATAGTGGGCTGACCTTCTTGTACTCCTTGACTGTAGTCTCGAAAGCACTCCGAAGATTCTCCCCCTGCAGAGTACTGCATCGCAGTACATACTCAATATTGTGACCCTCGAAATGTAAGGGTCAACAGCATCATGAATGGCCTGTGAGGCAGTTGGAGGGATGCGCTGTCCCACAGGAGTGTCTCTTGTGGTGACAGGAGCGGAAACGAAGGATGTTGTAGAGAAACTCAACCTACTACATTTATCACAAGGTACAACCTTGCGAATAGCCCCACCGTGTAACAACCTTAGGTGTTGCGTCATTGATGTCGTATCAAAACTGTGCGAACCAGGCCTCCCATGAGTCACCACCATTGTGCACTGATTGCAGGTGACCTTATTCACACATGCTTTTGGCACTCCATCAAGAGTGGTAAACAACTGCAACACCCAAGACTCCCGGTGAGTGCTGGTAGTAGGGACTTCCACTACCTCATCCTCTTCATCCTCTTCATCCATCTCGTCTACATCCTCAAGCCTGTTCCCCTGTGCACGCCCTTGGGGAGATGGTGGTGGTGGAGGGTGTGGGAGTGCTGATGCAACGGAAGCAGCCATGGTCGCCATCTGGAAGACAGCAGGCAGAAATCACCATCAATGCAGGCAGTCAATGCAGGAGTGATGCAATGCTATGTCAGGTATCCAGAAGCACAATGAGGATCAATTCTAGGTGTGGCCTTTTATAGGGGTGCAGGTGCCTGTTCCGCGAACACCCAGGCTGTCTGCGGACAGATAGAACACCAAAAAAAGGCTCAAAAAGTTCCAAAAAGTCTGTAGATCGCCAAGTACATTGTCTTGGACATGTGCAATGGTGAACCTTTACTGTAAAATACCTTGTATTGTCCAAAAAAGTACTTTCAAAATGTTTGGGGACCCGGACAGTGTCCGCAAATCAGGACACACGCTCAGCGTGGGTGTGGTCACATGATGATGTTGCGGACACCTTTGCGAATGGGACGGCTATCCGCAGGACACCAAATGTGCAGGGACGGCTGTGAGCATGTGCGCGGGTGTTCTACGGACAGTGTTCAGGTCCTCCAACTACTTAAAAGTGCGACACACATGCGACGGACAGTTACGGACAGGTGTGATATTCATAGGACCTATGGGTGTGGTGCACATGTGCGTAGATGTTCTACGGACAGTGTGGACAGTCCCATTTTAATTACGAACAGTACGAACCGGTATAGTGTTCTTAGGACACCTCCATTTTGGTTAATTGCAGATATTCCAGACATATATTGTGTTCTAAGAACAGTTCCATTTTGATTGCGGACATTGCGGACAGGTATAGTGTTCTTAGGAGACCTCCATTTTGGTTAATTGCGGACATTCTGGACATCGAGTGTGTTCTAAGAACAGTTCCATTTCGATTGCGGACAATACAGACAGGTATAGTGTTCTTAGGACACCTCCATTTTGGTTAATTGCGGATATTCTGGACATCGAGTGTGTTCTAAGAACAGTTCCATTTTGATTGCGGACTTTCAGGACATCGAGTGTGTTCTAAGACAGTTCAATTTTGATTGTGGGCGTTACAGACAGGCAGAGTGTTCTTAGGACAACTCCATTTTGGTTAATTGTGGACATTAAGGACACCTGTGCTGTCCGCGGACACATTAACTGCCTTTAAAAAAAAAACACACAGAGGACTAAATTAAAACACATATAATATTTTTTTTTATTATATACAAATATACAATTTATGAAAGAGAGGGGGAGCAGAAACTGACACAAATACCGGGGAATTAGGGGTTTGGAGAGGATGGATGAGAGGGGATGAAGGGATAGAAGTCTCATCATAACGTTTTCCTTGGTGGTGAGGGTTTGGGGATAATTAACTGGGACATGGAGAGGGGGAACAGGTACATGTGGGACAATGATATTCAATTTTTTCTTTTATGCGGTCCTCCACAAAATGTTTTAAATGATTGAAATTTCCATTAGCATATCCATTTCTTGTTCCATGCACTGCAGAGCATTTTGTAATGTCTCTTTTGCTATATTATTTCACTGTTTGTATGGACTGTTAAAAAAAATGTGTTAAGTAAGCATAAAGTATGACTATTAATTGGCTTATATAGGGAAGTGTCTACCATTAGTATCGCAGTCTTCACTCATTTCATCACGTGGGAAATTTTCTTCAAGCCATTCTAAAGTACCGGACATTTCTGTGTAAAAACAAATATATCACTTTTAGTGTACCTAATACAGAAAGTTTAGAAATATACAAGAACAATTAAGTTTACTTACTAGTTTCTGGTAAGTTGTGTTCTTACTGTTGTGTAGGTCTGCTGTTGCTCCTAGCTGTGCAGTTTCTGTGAGGTAATTAGGTTGGAAGCATATCTTTTTGTTTTGGTATATTCCATTTAAGTACATATGCTATTTAAATGGATGGTTGATGTGTTACATATATAGGTTGCACTTCTTATTTATTATTACATATAATGTGTTAATGTGCTGTTTTTGAACTTGTTCAGTGTTTATATGGCATGATAGAACAATCTAAGATACCCCCTGAGTTTTTGGGTAGTGTTGTTCTGTCCGCATCCATCCGCGGACTTACACACAGTCCATGGACATCAAAATCACTAGCAGGGGGTTCAGTATATTCGATCTAAGGGTATCATAGTTAACATCTATCAAAGTCACACTATGTATATGTATATTCAGTAAAATAAACTTTGATAAAGAGAGGTTATGGTTAAGTTGTGCTACTAAAAACCTATGAAATTCAGTAAAAAAACTTTGTTAAAGGGACGTTATGGTTCCAAGTAAAAACGAAAAACCTGTGAAATTTGCCAGTTATGGTAAGATAAGCAACCATAACTTGCACCACCACCGTGCATTGCTAAGATTAACACCCAGGACATCAAAGGGCAGAAATTGCCATTGTGCAAAAAAGATACATTTTCAATGCGTGTTTTCACCAGGGCAAAGTTTGTCCTAGTGCTAATGCCATTCCGTATTAGCACTAGGGCAAAGTTTGCCCTGTTGCAATAGTGCAGTGAAAATTATCTTATTTTTGCAATTCTTGCCCTGGGGCTTATATCATGCCAAACTGCACTTGAACTGGTGCAACCGTTTTCCAATATGTCAAGTGTTTTTAAAAAATAGGGCAAACATTGCCCTGTGCTAATACCATGCAAATTTGAACTTGCATCGGTGCAAAGTTTCTGTAATCTGGCCCCAAATGTTACTCTGCCCCATAACCTTAAGCCTGAGAGTTCTTTCTTGAAAGGCGGGGTCCGCTGCATAAGTGAGGCTATGAAGTTTCTAAGACAGCCCACATGGACCCATGTGGTCTTTGCAATTTGCAATAGCACAATACGTACACAGGGCATGGTTGCAAAGAATGAAGGGCCGTGAAAAAGACATCCATAAAAAATTTAACAATTGAGATGTCCCTACCTTGGCAATGTATTTTATCTTAGGGCCTGTGTAACCTTGATAAATCCTGGACATCCTTTGTGAGGCTGTGACCAATTCTCTCATTGCAAGAACGATGTGTTAATCTGTAATCATGTGGAGACATTCTGGGAGCAGTATAATGTGCCTCCCCTAGTAAAAACCTTTCTTTTTATGTGCAATTGATCAATTTTCTTTTTTACTTGCGGTATATTTTCCATTCTGACTAATATTTTTCACTTAACAACTTTTTTTTTTTTACTTTGTGTATTACCATTTAGAAAAATCTGCAACAACTTTCTTCTTTTTATATAGTTTGTTTTATGAAAATTGTCAAATGTGTGTTCTTGGACTTGAGGTTTTTGTATGCCGAATGAAAGTCTGTTTGACTAACTGACTGGCTTTTGTCTTGAAACAAGGCACAGACTTGGATATTTATCTGGCGTTTTATCAGTCCTTTATGATGCAAAATAGCTAATGTCGTCCCAAGTTCTTATCTCTGGCCATTAACAAAGAGCTGTTAAATGTTTAAAGGCCCCAGTGAGAGCCCTGTGGATTTAGCTGCCTGCGCAGCGTGTGCACCCTGCCCCTCTGCAAGCATCCTCTAATCACTGTCAAAAGAAGACAGCCATGCATTTTATTGTAGCCTTGAAAAACCTGGAGCTCTTATGCTCTTCCCCGGAGACCCAAAGAAGAGCATGAAAACCCAGAGGCTCTGTACCAAACCTGAATGTTAGGTAGGTGTGCCCTCCGAGGGTGAGGTGAGCTTAGGGGGGTGGGGGGGCAGGAGGCAGAGAATGCGTGTGTGTGTTTGGTAAGCAGAGTCCATAAAATGAAGGCAAGTTAAGTGCACGTTTTATCAAACGTAAATACAGCAACAACTGCATGCGAATTCTTTTCACTTAACAAACATTTCCTCCCAAGCATTTTTCTTATGTTGGATTTCTCTCATTAGTACTATAATAACGTATTGCACCAGCAATCATAAAATACAATGTTTTGTATCAGGGGCAGCCCACTTTGTTTTGAGTTCATCTTAAATGCAAAACGTGCACTTTAGTGTGCTGTAAAGTGCGCATTGGAAGGGATTGGAGGCATGGGGCCTCATTGCAGGTATGGTGGTCTGGAAATAAGGGTGCCGGTAGTATCGTACCGGAACCCTTTCTGGACCACCATACTACAACGGAGGCCTGACCTGCTGGGTTTTCAGGTCCCTTCCGGCATGGTTGTCACGGAAGCACCGGCACCATTACCAAGTGTGCCGGTGCTTAACCATTACCGCCGCCACTTGTGATATACTGGTCGCACCAGCATATCTGGCGGTGCTACAGCTATCACATGGTTGCTGGAAACCCGTCACCTACCGGCGGGCTTTCCGGCAACCCCATAATGAGGGCCATGGTCTGCACCAAGGACAGAAAAATCGTCCGAGAGCCATTTAAAAAATAAAATTCATGAATACAACAGTTCGTTTGGTACCTGACCATTTTTTAAAGTGTGTTAGTAGAAAATTATGTTCTCTGGCACAGCTACAGATAGAAAATGAGTTTTACAGTGTTAGTTGCATGAAGTAATTGAGCTAGTTACACAGGCCTATTGGGTGGGCCTATTAGGATCGTTCAACATGAGTTGCAGTTTGGTGAAAATGTCTTTTTTTTGGTGGTCTTGAAGGGATAACGTGTTTTAAAGTGTACAGTGGTTGATTTGCAGATCCCAAATCCTGGGTGAGGGAAATGTTTACAGAGCTCCAGTTAGCTGTTGTTGGCCTGAATCCATGACCATTTCTTTTTAAAGCCCTGTAAGTCTGTAAGATTGTTTCACTGAGTACTGCGATTGTTTCAATTCTAGATAGCTAAAACTCCTGTGTCAAAACGTTTTTCAAACTTTTATTTTTAAGTCAATTTCATGTAAAGACTCAACTATTAAATGGGTAGTTCAGAAATTATAATTTATATTAAAATGTGGGTTTATTTTTTGGCATTTTATCGCTCTTTTAAATATTGCCCACTGATTAAATAATTATAGGGGTTTTTTCTGCTTACAATGGGCAAAGTAAATGCTTCACTCCTTAACATATCTTATCAAAGGTCTACAGCATATATATATATAGTAGTGGCCGTGTAGTTATGGTTAAGTTGCTAATCCCATAGGAAGAGCACTTTTGGGCGGCTTATAACTTCACTCTCCCTGGGACCCCCCCTATAACTTTGCCCCTCTGGAACAAACCTCACCAAACTTTGCAAAAAAAAAGGATATGGCCCATTCTGAATTTTTTTGCAAAGTTTGGTGATGTTTGTTCCAGGGGGGCAAAGTTATAGGGGGGGTCCCAAAATGTCTTTTTTTCCCATAGACTGAATGGGGAAAAAACTTTGCTCACGCCTACAGCCCAAACTGCTGGACGGATTGGCACCAAATTTGAGGCAGGAGCAGCGGCTTGGTCCTGAAATCGTGCTTTTGTAAATTTGGTAAAAATCCGTCCAGTAGTTGTTTTTAAAAATGACCAAAAAGTAGGTCACAAAAAATGAATGATATCTATGTCCGGTCCACGACACAATTCCCTATTCGCTCTGCGGTCAGTGTCCTGATTGGCTAATCGGCTTGCGTCATGTCCGCGGACATGCAACTTGTTCACTGATTGGATGGTGAGGGGCGTGAACTGCGTCAGATTTTTGGAAATGCCCACCATCTTGGATTCGCAGACAGCAGCCAATGTCCGCGCACATCGTGGTAAAAACATGTCAAAAAACACAGCATTCCACTTGTCAAACTTATCAAATAATTTCTAGGGAGGTGATGGGTGATGAGGATGGCATGGGATATGGCTGCAAGAAGGAAGAAAAATGGGTGTTTTTTGCAGCGAAAGTCAGCGAACAGTCCTGATGTTCTCAAACAGTCCTGTGAAAGTTCGCAAACACCTTAGCATTACAGGGTTGGTGAAATGCAGTTCTTTCATGGCTTATAACTTTGCCGCCGCTTAATGGAACTGCATGTATATTCCTGGGCTGATTCTGAGTGAGTATGCAAAGTTTGGTGGGATTCTGTCATGAGGGAGCAAAATTAGAGGGGGGGTCCTAAAACAATGTAAAGGCTTGTAAATGAGGTGCCATTTGATGAATCTACACTTGAGTTGGAAAACTGATAATAGATCAAGATATACATGTTTTTGTGAAGTTTGGTGGGATTCTGTCAAGAGGGAGCAAAATTAGAGTGGGGGTCCGAAAATATTGTAAAGGCTTATAAATGTGGTGCCATTTGACAAATCTACACAAAGGTTTGCAAAAAGATTATAGATCTAGATTTAGATGTTTTCGTAAAGTCTGAATGGATTTTGTCAAGTGGGGGCTAGATTGTATGACGATTGTATGTGCATACATTTGACACATTTGAAAAAATCAAACATGGGTGGATTTCCAGCAAACTTGAGTAAGGAGCATTGGCAAGGACCTACAAGCATGTTTTTTTAAATGTGCCAGTGTTTTATTATTTGACAAGTGTCATAATGTAGCTACAAAAAATAGCTGTATACTTTTAGTGACTGAGGGGTAGCCTGTGGCCATGGGCAGTGGCCAGATTGTCCGGGTCATGGAATAAGGTCATGATCCGGACAATCTGGCTACTGGCCATGACCACAAGGGACAAAACATAGGATTAAAGTGGCTATGTCCACCTGGGACTGGCTTTGTGGTAAAGTTATTCGAAATTAGGATAGATTTGAAAGGGAAGAAAAATGTGCTTGTGGTAATATGGTCATAGGGTTCTCTTTTTTCCGGCTGCAGGCTGCTACGGAAAGCGAAGAGGGGTCCTATGTGGAACCCTCACCTTCCCTTTCCATGGTGGCCATCATGGAAAAAGATTTTCCTAATTTTTTGGAACCCCAGGTTCCCGCTTTGGGAACCTAGGGTACTAATGGCCTTCATCCCCCATTTCAGGGGCTGGACTGGGGGGATAATGGTCCAGAGAACTTGTTATCCACCCTTGCTTTGCTTGGGCTGATAACTTGGGCTGCTGGGCCGGTATCTACTGTTCCAGTCCATGGAACAGAGGATGAACGCCACAATATTTCCATTAGCATACCACAAAATGCAAATGGAAATTTTGGAAAATCTTATTTAGTCTATGTACTTTACTGAGAAATATAAAGTAGAGGGAGTCTATACATTTATTTACTTTTAGTTCTATTTTTTAACTGCGAAAGGTGGTTCCTAAAGGAATATGTTGTTTGTTGTTTTTGGATGTATTTCTTTTGGCAGGAGAGCTGAGAACGAAAGGTGGGGAGGGAAATGATGGGAGAGCAACCAAACACTAATATGGAGCGGTAGGTGGACAAGGGAAAATGTTGCGTGTGTGTTTTTTCTAAGTTAGGGGGCACTGTTTCTCATGCTCCTTGATTACAGCAGTGGTGGTGGCTCTTGGGGAGGAGGGATGGCATTAGCTGATGCCATTTTAAGATAAACAGCAGTTTTGCTAAAACTATGTACTAGATTGTTAATGGATAATGAGTAGGAATAGGTGTTTGAGCTGTGCAAGGGAAATTTTGACGTTGGAAGTACCTAGATCAGTAGAAAATGCAATTCTGAACTGCCCGCCAAGCAGAGATCTTATCGTGAAGTGCGGACGGGTTCTCAGACACGTCATCATGCCGCGCGCCAGCGTATGGTCATGTGGCACTGTCCGGAAGATCCGCTATGAAGTCAGATGTTCGTAGACATCTACGGATGCAAAACTAGTTGAAATAGTTGCAAGAAGTGTAAAGAAGTGTTAAAAATTATTCCAGATGGTGGGAAATGGCAGAGTTTTAAGGTGAAACTTTGGGAATTGGGCACAAATACTGCTATATCGGGTAAGTATGATATTAGTACATTGTAGGAAAATAGCATGCACTGGTAAAAACCTATGAAATTCAATAAAAACACTTTGCTAAAGGGACGTTATGGTTAAGTTGCGCTGATAAAAACCTTTGAAATTCACTGAAAAAACTTTGTTGGAGGGGCGTTATGGTTAAGTTGGACTAATAAAAACCTATGAAATTCAAAGAAAAAACTATTTTAAACGGACGTTGTGGTTCCAAGTAAAATCGAAAAACCCCTGAAATTCACCAGTTATGGTAAACTAAGCAACCATAACTTGCGCCATCACCGTGCTTTGAGCAGTCTAATTTGTATGTGAAAAGCTCTACCAGTGCTCATGATGAGGCATAA
Organism: Ambystoma mexicanum; assembly: GCF_040938575.1. Taxonomy (NCBI): domain Eukaryota; kingdom Metazoa; phylum Chordata; class Amphibia; order Caudata; family Ambystomatidae; genus Ambystoma; species Ambystoma mexicanum. The sequence goes on along the minus strand of NC_090927.1, from coordinate 424,979,816 downwards.
TTTCACTTCAGTTGAGCAGTAGTTGCACAGGCGAGGACAATTTGTCCCACCTTATTTGGCCTCTATATGAGGGACCCTACAGAGCGCTGCAAGCACTAGAAACAAGCTTTCAAGAGGACAAAGGTCCGCTCAATCCAGACCCTAGTTCAGGCATGTGCCAAATTGTAGGCGACCTCCTGTGGCATCTGTGGATTCCTCAGTGGTGTCATTAGCCATGGAAGCTGGGGGTATGCAGTGTCATCTGCAAGGGGCAAAGGTCATAGGTGTCAGTTACAGTGCATTGTGAATGTGTTGGCTGTGCATGCATTTTACAAGTATTGTCACACAACATGATTTCCCATTCTAGTCCTTGCATATGGAGTCATTTACTCAGGGGGTGTATTTGTTCTGTCATGGTACATCATGCACACAGATCACAGTCAGGCTCTATGATTGACAGGGCTGCATGCCATGGTACGTGTGTTGGGCCTGTGTGTTGCTCCCATACATGTGCCCTGATGGGTGTTTGGTTTAACTTGTGCAAGTTGTCTGTGTCTATTCCATGGATTTACATCCATGGTGGCTGTAGTACATGACCTGTCAACTGCCAAAGACCAGTAACTTATTTGCAGTTTAGAAGCATGCCATTCTATGTATAGCACTGGTCTTTAAACGTTTTCATACCAAGCTCTCCCTGGAGATGTAGAGTTTGTGGGCCCTCCATCTAGGGCTTAGCTCCACCCTCCCCCCTTAGGAGGGCCAAGGGATGTCCTGGGGGGACAGACTCTTGAAACATGCTAAGATTTTGTACTGCTTCTATATTGTGTGATGATCAGTCAACTTAATCCTTTTGCATTTAAGGAATAGTCCCTGTGTTTCTTTATTATATTACTCACAGTCATCTTCATCCTTCTTAGCTGACTCGGTGGGCCCCCCCGGACATGCTTCGGACACCCACAAGGGGGATAGTCCCCCAGTTCGAAGACCATAGCCATAGATGTATTGGGATGAGTAATGTTGCATTGTGGTTCCTGTAGTTCAATGTGTGTGTAGCAAGTGTAAGGTTGCAGTAGGAGGAGACTGACACACAGGTGGCTTGGTTGCTGGCATACACTTTTATTATACCACACAATAAAGAGTAAACCTATCTCTCCCTAACTCTTAGAGGGGTTTCATTACCTCAACTAAAATAATAAGGAATTGGTCAGGATGTCCACGTAAATCAAGAGTGCACCATCCAGTGTCAACAAGCTATTTCTGTCACTTACATTTGTAAATAAACTAAAGAGGTAGTGGATCTTCTTGGTCCAGAGGAATGTCTCCCTTCCTCTGGACAATAGATCACAGTTGCAGTTGTTAGGTGAAATCTTTACATGAGAGAATGACTCCCTTCACCAGGTTTTAATCCCTTTCCAAGGCACAACACAATGTCCCAGATTATCCAGCAGTTAAATTCTCAGTTCAAACTCAAAAGGTAAAGTACCATTTTAAACATTAACATTCCTTATTGCCCATAGTTGTTTCTTCACAATTGTGTCCCTTGAGATGGCCTCCCTTCTCCAGGTATCTTGTTATCAGTTTTTTTTACAATGCCAGGGAAATAACTCCCTTTCGCTGACCTTCCTCAAGATTGCTTCACAGTTCACAACACCAGGGGAAATGTGTACCTTCCCCATGCTTTTTCTAAGGCTTACTTTGAAGCTCACAACACCAGGGGGAATGTATCACTTCCCCAGGCCTTTTCTCAGGTTTCCTTTGCAAGTCATAACACCAGGGGGAATGTCTCCCAGCCGCTGGCCTTTTCACAGATTTGCTTGGCAGTTCAGAAATTCAGGGGGTATGTCTCCATTCTCCAGGCCTCTTCTCAGGCTTGTGTTACACATTTCACAATTGTTCAAGAGATCCCAGATCCCCTTCTGTCTCTTTTTGGTTTGGCCCACATGGTTCACTCTCTTGCAAAGTGTTGCGGGAAGAAGACACCTTGTTTTTGTATATAGGTCCCTGGTCCTGCTTTCTCTTCCATTTACTTTGGACCAGCTTGGCTCCCTTTCTTACTAAGTACTGTCACAAGGAAGATACCTCATTTGTGTAGGTCCCAGACTCTGCTTTGTCTTCTCTTTTGTTCTGACCAACTTGGCTCCCTCTCTCGCCAAGTACTATCATGAAGAAGATACCGCATTTTTGTATGTGGGTCCGAGACCCTACTTTGTAAGCCCTCACTGGCACAGGCGTCTAACCCTTTATCTTTGAAGGCCTCTGAATGCTTTGCCGATCCTCCTTGGGTGCGTGTGGTCATTCACCGGGCTGCGCAGATGTTTCTCCGCCCACCGGCTCTGGTTCACCACTTCTCGTTCCCAGTACCGGTCTAGAGCTCCCAGGCTGCTCTATTTTTTATTAATTTATCTATTTCTAACGCGCCAATGCCCATGGACATCAGGGTGTGGAGAACAGCTCTCCAAGCAAATTACAAATCTGATATAAAGGGACGCTCAGGAGACATACAATTATGAGAAGAGAATGATTTTGATAGCTTTTTTGAAAGTGAATAGAGTTGTTTCACATCTTAAGTCTGTGGGAAGTTTGTTACATGCTAAGATTGCTTTTACAGGGTCCAAGCTTTATTTCCCCTTCACACGCTGAGCTCTAGGCCACTGCATTTGCTTGGTTTCTTTAGATCTGGTGTTTCTGACTGAATTTTGAATGTTTATATGTGCTTTGAGATAGCTTGGTGGGGCTCCAAAACAGCATTTGTGGGCTAGAACATTGATCTTAAACTCAATTATTGCTTCCACAAGGAGCCGGTGGAGGTCTCTCCTGTACTCTGAGACATGTTCTGACTTCGACACATGTTTTACTATTCTCACTTCATCATTTTGTAAGATCTGTAATCTTCTAATACACCAGTTACTTGCTCTGACAAGAAGTGTGTTGCAATAATCTAGTCTCAATAAGACTAGAGCCCTAATTAGCTTGGCACAATTGGCTGCAGAGTTAAAAGGCTTTATCAAGCATATAAACCTGAGGTAGTAGTGTATGTTCTTTGTCACATCTGCAACTTGAGCATCTGATTTGAGTGATGCCTCAATGGTCACCCCCAGTGTTTTAACTTTGCTCACTGTATGGATTATGTGCTTATCAATGTTCAATTTTTCGTAGGCAGCTTCTAGTTTGTCACTAGTGTTGTCAGAGCCAAACAGTAAAAGCTCTGTTTTCTAGCCATTCAAACAAAGTCCGTTGTCCATCATCCAGGTGTGAATCATTCGTTATCTGGCTGAAATAATTTCTGTGTCTTTTTCATACTCTCCACTGAGTCTAAATAGAAGTATCATCAGCGTAATTAATAAAATATAGCCACATGGACTCTAGTAGGTCACACAGAGATCTGCAGAACACATAAAAAAGAACCGGAGAAGGCAAGCACCCTGCGGAACTCAGCATGTAATCTGTTCCACGTAATAGGATGCATTTTGCCAGATTATTTTAGATTTCCTGTTGCTTAAAAATGAGTGAAATCATTTAATTGAGCTAGGAGAACAAATTCCACTTCCCTGGATACATTCGAGCAGTTTAGCGTGATCAACAAGATCGAACGCCGCTGACAGATCTAAAAGCATCAGCAGACCAGCTTTGCCTTCATCTACAATGTCCAACATTTGGGTCTGTAAGTCTACCATAGCAGTTTCGGTTCAATGTGCGGTCCTAAATCCTGACTGTCACTGATATAGGACGTTGGTTTTCTCAACATATTTTTTAAATTGAGTGGCGCAATCTCTATACTCACTCCATGCCACTGGGTTCCTCTGAGACAAGAGGGATTTCTTCTTCTGAAAGTCTCATTTGAATCTCCCAGGCTGGGCGGTCCTTCTTCTCCAGCTGCTGGTGCGGCTGTGCCTTTCCTGATGCAGTTTCTTTGACTTTTCAGACACCTTTGTAAGTAATTTGTCAGTTTTTATCCTAACCTCCCAGTCCTAGAATGGCGATTACCCTTCCACCAGGTATTCTTCATGGCTCTGTGTCTCTTCTTTGTCTCAGTTGGAGTCGCATAGGCTTTACTTGTATCATCTTTCTTCTTCCTCGTCTCAGTAGGGGTCAGCCCTATAGCCCGACACATATACATGGGATAGTTAGGTAACATGGAGCTGGAGTGTAAGCAATATGTGGATGTATGGGAGGTAGGCATTGGGCTGGAATACCGGTTTTCCTTTAGATGATCATCATTGTTCCTAGAGGGGGGTCTCTCCCATTGAGATCCTTCCGCTGAATACCACCCCCAGGGGATTATCGGGTAGTGGCATCACCTCCCTGGCCTGATGGGAAGGGGCTCCTCCTTGGGATGAAGTAACAACATCTAAGGATTCATCACATACATTTCCCCTAATGCTTCTGGCTTCCCTATATTCCTTTGGAATATAGGTCAGGAAGTTCACGTTTCCTAGCTCCTTTCCCTTCCTGAGCTCCACACTAAAAGAGAAGAGTTGAACTTTAAGAAACCTGTGCATTAACCTTGGGTTGTTGTCCTTGCTAAGACTGAGCCATGTAAGGGCTGAATGGTCCGTAACCAGTTTAAATCTTCTACTTGTAAAGTAATATTTCAGGTATCCTATGGTACATTTTATCAATGTAATTCAATGACAGCGTGATTCCTCTCTCTTGGACATAGTTTCCGGCTGATGAAAAGCAGCAGATGCTTTACTGCATCTTCTTCTTTTGTCAATACTGCCCCTATCCCTGCTTTGGAGACATCAGTTTGGAGCAACAATTCCTTGTTAAAGTGAGGCACTTTTAAAATGGGCTCGGGAGAGAGAATGGACTTCAGGGTTCCAAAACAGGCCTAATCTTTTTTCCATTTCAGTTTCTGAGGATCAGCATTCCTTAACTGATCAGTTAGACAGGAGGGGATTGCAGAGTAATTACGAAGAGTAATTCTGAATGAGTCTCCTGTAGTTACCGGTAAGTCCTAAGAAGACCCCAGATCTCTTTCAGTTTGCAAGTCAGTGTTTCTTGAATGGCTCAGACTTTTCTATTTGGGGCTACACCAGTCCATTTCCCACAAAGAAACAGGAGCACTTAACCGTTGATTGCGCTAAGTGGCATTTCTTGGGGTTAGCAGTTAGGCCGGCTCTAGTAGTTTCATACAGATGGTACAAATGTTCTTCCCAGGTTTTGCTGTGACTAACAATGTTAACCCGCAAAAGATGGAATAGGGTTGCAAAGTCTGGTCTATTAATCTTTGGAAAGTAGCAGGAGTGCCAAGGAGCCCAAATGGAAGCATTTTAAATTTGTTCATTCTTTCATTCATTCGATAAGTTTATTCGGATGAAAACATCCATTAAACAGCACAAAAATACAAATTCTTAAGAGTTTAAAATATTCCACATTAGCCCAATAAAAAGAATACCATTAAAAAAAACACATTACAGGAACATTCAATTCAGTGCAGATAAGCAAAATACTAACAATGCAATTCACACAGTAGCCATAACACCTTTTCTGAGATAAGTAGCTCTTTTAAAAAGGATAACAATGCCCAAGCAACATATGGAGAATCAGCAGATAAGAGGAAGGATAATGCTGAATGATGTTAAAATGCCCGAAAACAGGGAGAATAGTAGCCTTCATGATGTCATATAGACTGGGCAAAATGGAATAAAATTATATAAGACTTCAACAGCATCAACACAAGCGCGGCAGCTCTACAGATCTGAAAAGCTAGCAGTGTTTCCCCTCAACAGTAGGCTGTTGAGCCCTGCATGGGTAATCAGTCAGCGGTCACCCTTGTTCGAGCTCAAAAGAAGATATGCTTGAATAGGATCGATCCTCTGGTGGCTGCTACGGCTCTGTTCGATGGAATAGATAATTCCTTACATTCCCTTTTCTCAATTACCGTTTCTCTAAATGTATTTTTTATGTTATAATTACATGTGTGAAACAGTGCGGTGGCATTATTTTCAATTAGGAAGTGACTTTAAAAAAAAAAGAAAGCCAAGAGATGTTCTGTCAAATATCCCTGGCCAAAGAGAATTGAATAATAAAACATGTGAGACTTGCCTTCTCATTTGAACAGAGATGCAACAAGAAGAGAATTGCTTCCCGCACCCACAGGTCCTCCAGGAAGCCCACTTCCAGCTCCTCATGCACACCAAAAGGTCCTTGAGGAATTTGTTTTCCTCAATCTGTAGAAGCCTTTGTCTGTGTTCCATAAACTTTCAATATCAAGTCTAATGGTTGGCCAGGACACTGTGCCATGAACCTGGAAGGCCCACTCAGGTATTGTAACTGCTTCAAGTGTTGCTTGCCTAAATGGGATTTATGGGCTTTACCCCTTAGTGTCGCTGAAAATCAAACACCCAAATAGTTAAATTCCTTAACTCTTGGGATGACTGCCCCATTACTTATTTAATTGGATATTTATTACTGGCTTAATACCCAGAGGTTTCTAAGCGCGGACCCGGGTATCCAACCTGTGTTGCTCTGGGTTGTCTTGCTTCCAAGGCAAGCACATTGCCCCTGAGCTATCCTCCCGACACTAACCATAGGGTTCATTTTCCCAGTCCTCCTCCCGCCAACACATACCATTACAGCAGATTTCGTGGTATTAATTTTCAATTCAAAATTATTCATAAACTCAGCGTAGGCATTATCATTCTCTGAAGGGCCGTGGGGTTCTGGCTATCAAAACTGTGTCATCTACATAGGCTAAATTTGGGAAAGCCATACCACCCAGCCTTGGGAAATCTTCCTGTGAGTCCACAGAGCATCGTGTAGACCATTCATATATAAGGTGAAAAGAAGTGGGGCCAGAACACAGTCCTGACAGACCCCCAAACCAACTTCACAGCAAGCTGTACCTTGCCCTTCCGGCGCGCTATGAATGCTTGCTCGATTTCCACTACGTAGCTTTCGCAACATAGTAACAATCTCTTCTGGGCACTTCATGGACCCAAGCACTGCCCACAACTTTGACCAAAGAGGTATTCCTGTGCTGTGCTCAGCCACTTTCCATACTGTTTTTGTTTTGAGAACCTTTCCCACTGTGTGAGTCTGTGTGATTAACTTTGTCACTAATTTTATGTTTGAGATTTTGACACCTTTAGCGCATTACATACCAAAGGCACAGTAGTGCTTTGTGCATTGCCATCTTACAAATCATGGGATTTCATTTTGATGGATTGCCACGTAAAATATGAGGAGATGGAATACCCAACTTTTGTTTCAGAGTTTGGGGTAACAAGCCAGGAGGGGGGGGACAGATCCAGAGAAAATGTAGAAAGAGGTTTTGATGGTGCATGTCAAAAGGCAGAAGCATGGTTGTGGATGGAGAGAAAATGAATGAGGAAGGACTGGTATACAGGTAGAGTATGAAGAGGAGGATGTCGTTTAGAATCCTCAGTGAGTTTTGGAATGAATGTAGTCACTTGGTGAATAGGCAGAGGAGGTGGGTGAGTATCTGGACCTTGGAGTTGGCAGTGAGGAAATATTGTTCCAGGAACAACAGCGAAAGTTAGCCGTAGATGCGCAGGGGGACAAAGGGCAGAGAAGAGAGCAGGATGTTTTGGTGTTACAGATGAATGAAGAGCACCAGACCGAGGGGCCAGAGATGATCCTCCAGGAGTTGACTCTGGAAGAGCTGAATGGTGCCACTTGCCCCCAGAAGCTTAATGTCTCTAGAGCTCTGGTTCACTGTAGGCTAGACTCTGCATCATCCATAAGGCTGTCTGCTGCTAGGGACCATGCTATCTACAACTAGCTCTCACTAAATACTCACCCTCCAGATATTTACGTTCCACCAGCACCAAGTCTCTGTGTGTCAATCGCTTTGCTAAACAGCAAGCTGGTGGCAGATCTCTCTCCTTCGAAGGCTCCCTCCTATGGAACATTCTCACCCTTCCTCTTTGTCTTCAGCCGGATCTCGTTAATTTCCGGAAGCTCCTCAAGACCTTACTTTTCTCATCCTTCTGCCCTCCCTCCTCTGCTAACCCCCCACAGTTGCTGAGATTGGTGACCAGGGCCTTTATGTGTCCTCCTGGCTCCTGGCCTCCCAACCCAATCACCTTCAGCCTCAGCTCACCCCCAGCACTCGCCTTGGCACCCACTGGCCTCTGCCACCACAGGCCTGAACTTATTTATTTATTGGCAGCTGACCACTCTCACCAAGTCACTTAACAGCTGCCTATCCCCTAGTGCTTCCCTCTTCGGTACACCTACCATTTACCCTCACTCCCTCATCCCTTCTTTTTTTGTCACGACCCTCACCCAAAACCCCTTCTGGCAAACCCATTGGCCAGGTGGAGTCAGGACTCATGCCTCTAGAGCCTGGCATCCTCTTCGAAAGCCCTCATGGGGCCTGTCGTGGCGCCTATGGCGCCAGGCTCATACACCATGAAAAAACAATGTGCTTGGGAACTACTTTATTGTATTGTCAGCCAACATGGAGGCATCCACATAGCTTGGTTCCTAGGAACCAAGCTATGCAGTCTAGTGTTTTGGGTGTGGTAGCCTAGGGACTACTTTACCTGGACTATTTTGTTGGGGCTATTTAAACCACACCCGAGCAAGACAACACGCTTTGCGTTACTTTGCAGCTTGCAACGTGATGCTCACCGCGTCCAGCTATTCCCTCGAACCTTGGAGAAGCAGAACCTGCAAGGAGACAAAAGGAACATCATTAGCAGCAGCATCTTACCTGCAGTCTTCATCTTTAAACACTCGTAGCTACTGAGAACAGCTTCCTCGAATCTGCACGCCTCCCGGACAGAACAACCTGAAAGAGGAAGATAGAGGCAACATTAAAGAAAGCAGTAGAGACATTTACAAATTCCGAACTTCTCAAAAGGCTTACCTGGCTGGTCGCCTCTCGGCTGGCACCACTCCGGACATTCCACTTGCGCTGAAGAACACCGCGACCTACAAAAAAGGAAAACACAGGTTAGCAAATGCAAGACTTTGCAGGGCTGCGCATAGCACTTACCGCATCATAGAGCTCTTAATGCGCCATCATTTACCAGCGGGGCTCAACCAAGCCAGTTCGCCGTGCTGAAGCTCTGCATACCTAAGGGAGAAAAAAAAGAGACATTTTAAACAAAGAAAGGCATGCAGGATAGCAACAAAACTAAAGAACAGCAATAAGACCTACCTGAATAATATCAAACGGGCCGGCGTCAGTGAAGTAACTGGACCACACTCACCCATGAAAGACAGCGCACCCCTGCAAAGAAGGCAGGACGGAGAGCACGCCTAATTCTACTACAAGGTGAGGATAGGGTGCCAGAGGGACTGAAATCATACAGGGCTGGAGGGAGGATACTTACCCCAGTCGGTCAGTCTTGAACACAGTCCTTCTGTAATTTTCTGGCAGAACCCTCCCCGCAGACCACATCAGGGCAAAGCTGAGAAGCATACCAGCAAGTAACACGGCTGCGTGGTATCCCTGTGGATACCAGGTGAGCGTAACATTTTTCTGCACTTGCACATTCTGAATGCTCACAAGGCCTAGTAGGTCGACCTCTATCTTTCATTATTGTATTTGATTTTCATTTCCATGTTGCCTCTCTGTTACCCTGTGGGTGCTTTGAAACACAATTTACTTGATGTATAAGCGTGTTACAAATGCACATTATATAAATAAATAAAATAAACATTTGTTTTCCATGTGGAGGTGGCAAGAGGCACTAAAGCTTTCCCTAAGAGGGTGGAGGTGGGACTGAATCCATCACCACCCGTGACATCAGCACACATCTCTTCATGGGTGTTGGAGTACTTCATTTTGATGGAAGGTCTGACTGTCATGTGGCGACAGGCTTTGAAATATAATTCTTCTGCCAGAGAACAGACAGTTTATCGAGTTAACACAAGTAAGAGTACCTTGATCACCTCCTTGATGATGGGCAGCCAACTTTTTTTTCTTCTTTTTTTTCTTTTTAAAGTTTGTGGTAGTGTATGCTGAATTAGCATCAAAGGTTGTGAAAGATGAGTGAGCGCTGTCCGATAATCTTCTCTGCATTGGTGGAGTCCCATACTGGGGTGATACTCTCTGACTTTTGGTTCACTCTTCTTGTTCCATCCTGCACATCTCTTTAGTGCATCCTAACCTGTGGCTAGCTCATCCTCTTGTGAATGACAGCTCCCTGTTTTTTCTCATCCTAATGCACATGTTGAAGGGATGTAACCACTTTGACTTTAAACTGTTCCGAAAAAGAAGATGGCTGGAGATACTCCATTTCATCCCATCCATGAGTGGATCCTGTTGGAAGGATGAGAGCAGATTCATGGCCAAATGCCCTACTTCTCTATCACCACACATTTCATGGTCATGTGATATGTTGGACGGTTCTACATATAATTCCCAAAAGTTGGGCTGAGCGATATAGTGGACAGGCTAAGCCAATGGGTAGCTTCTTCAAAAAGTTGCAGGAAAGAATGTACATTGTTCAATATTCGCTACTCTACTCTGGTAGGTGCAATTCAATTGCAAGTTGTATATATTGTAGTATTTGCTCACAGTGTTACACTGTTCCCACAGATACTCCATCAAATGTGGTGTTTAATTCCATCGAGTCAGCATTGTGGTTTTCAGCTGGTTGTAAGGGAGGTTTTATATTAATAGTGGTAGTATTATTATATTTTCTAGTATTATGTGTTAGTCAATACATCAATTGTATGCTTCAAAGTGAGACTTCCTGGCACTTCAATCAAGGTAATACTAATGTAAACAACTGCAAAATATATCAAACATATTTCAGGGGAAACCATGAAAAAAGGTGCTGAAAGAAAGTACATTAACAGGTCAAAAGAACAAAAGGTCACACCGTGGGTACCTCCGCAGACTACTAAGGCATGCAGTGATCATATCTTAAGAACATGATCCCCATTCAGAAGAGGAAACCCTGGTTGTGGAGCACAGTACATCAGAAGGTCAGAAGAGGAGAGGGGGTCACCATGGTGTAGTCCCAAAGGAGCAAGTCCTATCACCATAAAGACATGTCCACTAATTTGACAGAGTTTCAATTTTAGAGGTAAATCCAGTCCCAGACCTAAGTAACAGAAACAGAATGTGTGAGGCTTGTGGAATAACAAAAGGAAGGAGAAAGGGGCCATCCAGGGTTGGCAGCACAGCAAAACCAGGCTTGGCACAGGTTCAAAAAGTGTCAAAAGTGATGACAAATCTAGGAATTTCCTGGAGAAGTCATTATCATGGTCAGTTATCAGAACAGTATACAAACTTAAAGTAAACCTTTTTGAAGGGCAGGTGCAATGTCACCAGAGCCGTCAACACCACTGTTTCTACCTCTTTGAGGATAGAGAGCCCCCAGAAGACAGTCTGCATTACCTCCTCTCTGTTTCCTCCCTACATTCATCCAGTTCTTCTACTGTGACAGTGTGTTCATGTGACAAAGCCCAGCACCAGCAGTTTGCAATCTCATCAAGGTGATGTGTTGGGTGGAGATAAGTCTTCTTGTCTGGAGCACCTACACTTGTTCACCCCTCACCACCACAAGTCACCATATTATGCAGCAGGCCACAACTGGGGCAATGCTATCCACTGCATTGCCCTAAATAGTCCTCCCTTCTCATGCTGGGACCAGTGCAAAGGCAGCAGAACTTTTTTTTGAAGATTTACTATCAGTACTTCAACACGCAATGCAGAAAAGCAGCACACCAGGCGGGCCCTGACATAAGGGATGCCAGTGGCACCGAAGTGGTGCGATTTCAGACTTCTTAACATATTTTAGGCACTATAGTGGTAACTAAGGTGGCTGTATATCTACTGGGGCACACTTATTGCCTCATCTTGTGGTGGGTATTCGCTTATGAAGCGGGTCACAAAAATATGCAGGACATGGGCAAGTTAGGACAAATCTCTGATGTTGCCTTTCCCCAGGGCAGTGGCAATACCAGAGGCTGGATCAGCTGCCATGGCGCTTACTTGCAAATCACACGTAGAGAGCCAATGTACAAAAAACTCCTCTATTTCATGCAGACATCAACTGCCTGTTGTGACTTGCTGTTAACCCCATACATTCACAAGGCAGCCAACTGTCGACTGGCATTGGTCAGCAACTGTCTGGGACTTTGGTGATGAGATGTATATAGGAAGGTGACCCTGGGTCTTTGTTTGGCCCTGAAGTGTGTGCCTTGTCCACATATCCATTGGTAGGTCAACCTTCTTGCACTAACAGTAGTCTGTTTGTCATGCCCACTACTTACATGGAAGTGAAGGCATGGTTTATGAAGTTCTAATGCAGCAGTGCTAAGTTGTAATTTCATAGCAAAGAGTGTTCTGAAGCTACATGTTTCTATTAAAGAGTAGGGCAGAACATGTACTGCCAAATTTCCACCAATGTTTTCAATTGATAAACATAGATGTGTGTGTCTTTTGCAATATTGTGTTAACCCCTCAAAAGTCTCAGAAATGCTGGGCTTGTGCACTTTGGGGGAAAAATGTGTCTGCTTGTTTTGGGATTGTAGGGTCAGAGATGTAGGGATACAGTAGAGATGTAGGGATACAGTATATGACGGCAGTAAGTGGACCATGACATTATATTCAGAGGAGGCAGTAAATAGAGTACACACACCAAATAGCTGGCCTACACTAGTTGCTTACAGTACAAATAGAAGTGCTCATTTTTGTAGTAAGTAGTTTTAAAATGATCCACTTCAGGGTGAACAGGTCATCCGTCCATTTTGCACTGTGTGTATATTAACCAGCTAACCAATTAACATTTTCTTTCCTATTAATTTATAATTTACTTTTAACAAAGCAGTCCAAACTAGGTTCAGATTAAATGCTGTTTTTACAGTAGAATTAAAATGTGCAGGCAGCGTGCATTTGCTGTGATTTGAGTACACAAGCTGCAAAGGAAAACATGCAAGTGTAGAAGGTGCTATTGTGTGTGGCTGGAAATAATTGATACAAACATCCTTGGAAGATGGTTCTCTGAGGGAAGAAATGCCAAACAGCTCGGGTGATGTGTATGTGTCAGGAAAAATCAGGATTAGTGAGATTGACAGGGATTGAATATAAATTCAGGAGACAGAAGGGGTGTGGGCAGATGTGATTCAGAGCAGAATGGGAGAGCAGCTGACAGAAGAGCAGAGCAGCAGGCAGAGAGCTTAATCGTGTAGTGCAAGATTTTCCAGGAAGCTGCAGCCTTGGGCTGTGTCATTCCTGGGTGGCGGAGCTTTGCAGAATTTGTGATACTCCCGCATGCTGATAACCGAGGTCAGAGGGGTTTCCCATGATAACAGCGCAGAAGTCTCACACACTGGAAGTGCGTATTTGTAAAAGTGAGGAGCATGTATGGATAATTGAGTTTATCTTGGCAGTCACTCAGGATCAAATGGTCACTTTATGAACAGTGTCTTCTTAGCATTTGAAAATGATAAACACAAGTGTAAATGGAGAAAAAGAAAGTTTGCATGTTCTTGTGCTTTTGTTTTTGTTTCTTCTCTTAGACTGTATATTCTGCCAATTGTGTAGGGACCCAAGGTCTGGGTAAGATAAAAATAAATGTGGTTGTCTTGGCATGAATACAGGCAGGTCATGTAATCTAATGGAGGGGTGCTATTTTGTATTAATGTTCATACTGCATGACCTGTTTTCAAACAATAGTGTAGATAAAAAAGAAGCATTTTTGAAACTGAATCAGTGGATTTGTCTTTTCTGTGTCCAAGTGTATTTAATGACAAAGAGGGTGTGAAGTTACAGTGAATAGCCCCAGTGTGTCAAAATAGGTAACATATTTTACCAAAAGTGGTAAATCAGAAGGTACAAGTTGGTGTCCTTATCAAGTAAGTTGTAAATTGAAAAGTGTATTAGCATGTTTGACTGGTGAAAAATGTCTGATGAACAAATCTGTCAAAGACAGTAGTCCAGTCTCGTAGATAAGTGACTGGAGTGACAGTTAGCACTGTCTAGTTCCTTAATGTTCAAAGCCCATTTTTCTGTTTAAAGTTGACCCTAAGTAGAATACAGGTTTTAAGGAGGTGTCTTGTTACATCATATAGGGCATTAACATAACAATGTTATACCACCATTTTACCACTATTTTACCACAATAATAAAATACCACCAAACTAGGTATAGCCCGCTGACGAAACCCCTAACATAATTTGGTGCATTGGCCTTTGGGAAGGAATTTTAAAGCAGTTACTGGGCGTGGCAAGTGTGTTTAGCACAGCCATATGGTGCACTTAAAAGGGAACTAATTCTGTGAGGTAATATTGTGGCACTGCACACAGTGTCACTATGTCCCAAATTGAAGCAGATTTTTCTGAGCCTGTGAACTAACTGGATACAAAGCTATTTGTCCATGAGGTGTGGTCATCAGAAAATGCCATCTTATGACGAGATCGCATATGTGAGGAGGTGCAAAAAGAGTCATTGCATGGCATTTTTTAACAAGGTAGCATCGTACAGATCTGCCTTTTAAGACTTTTCAGAGCTTCAGACAATATTGCAGAGAAAGATTGCATATTAAGGTTATGTGTGAAGCTTTGCTTTCTCTTAAATCGGTCTTTAAGACTGCAGGATAATGATTCTGAATTCATTAATAAATTGCAGTTCAGTTTGGAGGAGACCAGTGAGTAGGTAAAGTGTTCACCATTGGAATCTAATACCGAGATGCAGTCTAAATGCAGTGAGATGGACAAACAGCTGTCTCAGATAAAAAAAGGCAGGTTGAGGAGAGTGAAAAGGAACTGATGCAATTAAAAGGTGCCATAGACGCAATAAGGCAGGGCAAGCATGACACCATTTTGGAGATGCAGACGCTACAACAGAATAACATAGAGAGAGAAAACAAATTTCATGTTATTGAACATGAAATGGTGAAAATGTTAGAGGAAAATTACAAGAAAGACAAAAAATGTAATCAGGGCAAAATGCAAATAAATGAAATGCAAAGCGTGATTAATAAGATTAGTGATGAGAACTCTAACCTTTAGACCAAAGAACTTGCAAAGGACTGGGTTTTTTTGTTTGGAGTGGCCTAGGACAGTGCCCAATGGAACTCGTACTGTCAAAAGAGAAAGAGTCCTAGCTCCTCTCATAACCTCGCCCTTAGGCATCCAAATTGAACTGTTCGGATACCTTACGACCTGCCCTCCTTAGTTGCAACAAATTACACTTACAACCATCATTGAAAATATATATATATTGCTATGCTTTATTACAAAATTCATTTCATATTATAAAACCGTTTTTCTTAAAAACAGCATATCAACCACAATAATTCTAATGTGTGGAGCAACAGAAAAAACGAAATATGAATGACATAGAGAACTAGTAAAGAAGGAAAAAGAGGTCCTAAGATAGAACTAATAAAGTTCTGTGTAAACGTGAAGAAAAGAACCTACACCTTTAATAAACAAGAAAACGGAAGGACAGTTAATGTAGAAAGTGTTACTCTTTGTGGTTGTTATTAACAATACAAACCAAAAACATCAAATTGTGTACTAGACAACACATAAGACATAAAAAATATAAAACATTAGCAGCTAGGACTCTTTCTCTTTTGAGAACTCTAACCTTTGTCAGGAGACAGACCGACTTCATAAAAGGTGCAAGAATTTGGAACAGCAAATGCTTAGTTTTAAATCTCAAGAAAAACAACAATGTGCCACATTTAATGGAATTGAGATCAGTCCCAGCTCTGCCCGAGGAAACAATATACCAATAGCTATGCCTTTGGCTAGATCTGGTTGTAGCCCGTTTGGGGGATTTGATTCACCTAGTGGTGGGTATCATCTGTCATATCCACCAGAGAAAAGGAATGAGCGACAGAATAATACACTCCTGGACATTGTGCCAATTACCCCCATCAAAATAATGAAGTCCATCAAAACTTTGATTAAACCATTCAAAAAGGGAGGTGATTGCTGCATGGAAGACCACTTAGAAACAGTGCATTATATATTTAAAGCTCTTCAAATACCTAGGGAAGAGTATAGACAGTACTTTCCCCTAACACTTGATTCTGCAACTGCTAGTGTCTTTAGAGGCCTTAATGAACAAGAAACCCGTCATGGGCAGACTTTGAAAAAAGGTTAGACATAATTTCTCACCTTACCAGTCAATGCAAGATGCCAAGAAAGCAGTGTATACAATGACAGCAAAGCCAGATATGTCACCTCGTCGGTTTTGCCAACTTTTCAAAAGAGCATTTTCCTGTTTTGATGTGTCTTTTAATCGTAATTATGCCGAATTTAAGAATGTATACTTTTATGGTCTTCCAAAAGACATTATATCACAGATAATTCACAAATTTGACAGAGGAAATCCTTAGAGTGGAGTGTTGAGCAAGGGACTAAATTATATGAGGTAATCTATGGTAATGGAGAGACAAAATCAAAATCTAACATTCCACACCAACGGTAATGGATCTAAAATCTGCAGAAATGCCACTTGAATCAGCCCAAACCCAGTCTGGGAAAAATATGACACATAACCAGAAGGGCACGCCACCACAGAGGACGCCACCCCAAACACCTATGTTCCAATTACATGACGCGAGCAATAGAGAAAATTACATTAGTCCTGGATATTTGGGTGACAGACCTAGGGTAGGATACCGGCCCGATATGTCAGGGGATGCAGAGCAGATTTGACTCTAATACCATGGTATATGGCCATTAATAAAGGCCCCGATATGTGGATAGGTTCATTGAAAATGGAACTCGGCATAGGGGACAGTTCCCACCTAATGAAAGACAAAACATGAATTATGTCCCACACCATTATAATCAGTCACCACCACCAGTCGACCACAGCCAAAGAATGGTCACACCGCATTCTCCACCTCCTATGGCCCATGAATTCAGAAATAACTCAAATAGCAATCAATCTCCTGGGAGATACCAAAAAAGGTCCAATCAGGGTGAGTTTAACCCATGCCAATACCGGCCTAACCCACAAACAGAGGAATCCAGGGAAATTGACAGTTTTCAATGCCTTAAGGCCTAAGTTAAAATGTTGTCTGAGCAAATAGGAAAACTCTGTGCAGTCCAAAAACAGCAGCCAAGTGAAGCTGCAGAAGATCATAGGAGTGATCTTGTGCGATCTGACAACTAGTGACTATGTAATAGCCCCTGCAATGATAAAAGTACAGAGTCCCATGAATCAGTTTTGTGTAACGGTCCTGAATTGCTTGCTGATTCAAAAATGAAAATACCCACAAATGAAAGTGAGATAAGGGATACACACACAAAAGGGAGCGTGGTTCAATTTAGAGTTGAACCAGACTATGGAAGTGTGTGCAGATGAAAAACAAAAAGGAGAAAATGAACAAGTATATTCTAAAGAACAGAGACAGATTTTAAAAGGACATCTTATGTGAAGATAAAACATCTGACAAAGAGGTAGGATTAGTTGTTAAAATATCCTCCCTTGATCGTGCAGTCCTGTCACCTGAGGAGTATTTTGAACAACACATATTTCAGGAGACTGAGAAGACAGACACCATGCAACAGGCAAATAGGTGTTCTGAGCCAGAAAATGAAAAGCTTCCACGTGATTTCTGTGAGAATGTTCAGTCAAAAAACTGCAGTGTAAACACTGATGGTCCCAGATCAGAGGGGAAGACGGTGGCTACACTGCAAATGGGTTCTGAACATGGAGAAATAGATGAAGAATCCCAAAGTGAAATGGATAAAAAGGAGGGGAAAATATCATTTCACATGCCCATGTGTTTGGCAAAAAATGAAAAGGGACTGAGAAAGGTGAGGTCTGAAATCAGCAAAAATTCACACTTTTTTTGTGTGCTGGAATAAGTTGAGGACAGGTATTATGCTCCTATCACTGTGGAAGAGAAATGCAATGATGGACACGTGTGCACAGGCCACACTCATGTCCAAAGAATTGGTGAAAAGTATCAATGAAGGGAGATCCCCACAAATTCATATCAAAGTGAGACAAAATGAAGGCACAGTGCATAATTTTAATGGTGAGGAGATACCGATCCAAGGTCTCACTGAGGTTGACATTTCGGATGGGAACAGATTGCCTGATGAGGTTGTCACCCCTCATTGATGGGGTAAATGGGGTCTTATGGTTTCTATCCAAAAAAAAGTGAAGTATAAGAAGGTGCAGTCACAAAACAACAGTGTAAAAGAATGCCACACAGTGGCTAAATCAGATAATGCAGTTGAGAGGTATCTTCAGAATAGCTGTGTGCCTAGTGTCACTGTCATTCTAATGTGTCAGGGTGAAATGCGAGGTGAAGAAGAGAAGCAGTCTCTAGAAATTTATTTGGACCGCAAGAAAAAATGGCACACAGAAATAGATGAAAACACATTTTGTTTTTACTTAAAAGTGCGAGCGGGGTATGTGTATTTTGGGGGGTGTGCGGGGAGTTTCACAGGCCCCGACTCATGTCCCCCTGCACCCCCACCCATCCAGCATTGACGAGCATCTGCCAGCAGGCCCCAACTCATGTCCCCCTGCACCCACACCCACCCAGCATTGACGGGCACCTGGCAGCAGGCCCCTACTCATGTCCCCCTGCACCCCCACCCACCCAGCATTGACAGGCACCTGCCAGCAGGCCCCGACTCATGTCCCCCTGCACCCCCACCCATCCAGCATTGACGGGCACCTGCCAGCAGGCCCGACTCATGTCCCCCTGCACCCCCACCCACCCAGCATTGACGGGCACCTGCCAGCAGGCCCCGACTCATGTCCCCCTGCAAACCCACCCACCCAGCAGTGACGGGCATCTGCCAGCAGGCCCCCCCCAACATGTCATAAAGATGCACATTCATGGGCCTCATGTCCACCAAAATCCCACTGCACGCCACCTCAGTCTTGAGACCCAATCAAGTTTCCCATCCACCCCACACTGAAAGGCCTATTTCATGACACAAACCAAAAGTCAATATGTACATCAACACATGTCCGTCACACACACACACTGGGCGCCAGTGATTGTTTAAACCCACATTGTGACATGCAGTAAACCAATGAGCGAATACCACACATTGAAGTAATAAATCAAAATGTATTTTGCACAAAATGAAGGTAATGGAATGAAAACATGAAAAATATTTTAAACAAGAAAAGAAATGCATGTCCAAAAATGATAAAAAATAATTGAAGTCTCAATCCAAAGTAATCCAAAAGAAAGTTTGTCCAAACTCCCTGTCCACCAAAGCAAATCTAAAGGAAACGTAAATTGTAAAATCCATTGATCCATGGTGATTAAAAAAAAAATTGTTTTCATAAATCCACAGATCAACTATGTACAACGATTCAATCCAGGGTCCATGAGCCCAACAAATGAAATGAAACCTATAAAAAAAACAACCTAAGAAATAACTATATACAAAAGGGTGGGGAATCGTCCAAGCACCCCAAAATAAAGCGAAACGAAAATGAAACCTAACACTACAAACTATATACAATGGTGGCGGGCTAGTCCGACGGCTCACTTTTTGATTTCCCAGGCCAGGGCATCATCAAACTCCTCGTCTATGTCCTGGAGGCGGGCCTCTTCCATGGCCCCGAGGTTTCGCTGGGACGATGCCATGTTCAACTCCATCTCCCTGCGAATTACCTCGAGGCACTCGGCCCGCCTCAGCACCCTGCGCATGTAGTTCTCCACCCTGACCATTGAAAGCCGTGCCTCTTCCGCCTGCCCCCGCTCCGCATCAATCCGCTGGCCTAACCGCTGCCACATGGAAGACACTCCCAATCCAGGGTCCTCTTGCGCTCCAGCCGATGCCTGCCCCTCTGATATTGTTGGCCCCAAGCCATCATCGCTCCCACCTTCAGCTTGCTGCTGTGCATGTGCCCTGCCCGTTGTTGCTGTACGTCATCCTCCCGCAGGGGTCCAGTTTTTGGGATGGCCACCCATGCTGGACCTCCGACTCCCGACTGTGGCAGGGATAAATCCTCCACCAGCCTGGCTGCTGGGTCAGGGCCAGCTCAACAGGGTGCCCCTGCACCCCCACCCACCCAGAATTGATGGGCACCTGCCAGCAGGCCCTGACTCATGTCCCCCTGCACCCCCACCCACCCAGCATTGACGGGCACCTGCCAGCAGGCCCCGACTCATGTCCCCCTGCACCCCCACCCATCCAGCATTGACGGGCACCTGCCAGCAGGCCCGACTCATGTCCCCCTGCACCCCCACCCACCCAGCATTGATGGGCACCTGCCAGCAGGCCCCGACTCATGTCCCCCTGCACCCCTACCATCCAGCTTTGACGGGCACCTGCCAGCAGGCCCCGACTCATGTCCCCCTGCAAACCCACCCACCCAGCAGTGACAGGCATCTGCCAGCAGGCCCCCCCCAACATGTCATAAGGATGCACATTTATGGGCCTCATGTCCACCAAAATCCCACTGCACGCCACCTCAGTCTTGAGACCCAATCAAGTTTCCCATCCACCCCACACTGAAAGGCCTATTTCATGACACAAACCAAAAGTCAATATGTACATCAACACATGTCCGTCACACACACACACTGGGCGCCAGTGATTGTTTAAACCCACATTGTGACATGCAGTAAACCAATGAGCGAATACCACACATGGAAGTAATAAATCAAAATGTATTTTGCACAAAATGAAGGTAATGGAATGAAAACATGAAAAATATTTTAAACAAGAAAAGAAATGCATGTCCAAAAATGATAAAAAATAATTGAAGTCTCAATCCAAAGTAATCCAAAAGAAAGTTTGTCCAAACTCCCTGTCCACCAAAGCAAATCTAAAGGAAACGTAAATTGTAAAATCCATTGATCCATGGTGATTAAAAAAAAAATTGTTTTCATAAATCCACAGTTCAACTATGTACAACGATTCAATCCAGGGTCCATGAGCCCAACAAATGAAATGAAACCTATAAAAAAAACAACCTAATAAATAACTATATACAAAAGGGTAGGGAATTGTCCAAGCACCCCAAAATAAAGCAAAACGAAAATGAAACCTAACACTACAAACTATATACAATGGTGGCGGGCTAGTCCGACGGCTCACTTTTTGATTTCCCAGGCCAGGGCATCATCAAACTCCTCGTCTATGTCCTGGAGGCGGGCCTCTTCCATGGCCCCGAGGTTTCGCTGGGACGATGCCATGTCCAACTCCATCTCCCTGCGAATTACCTCGAGGCACTCGGCCCGCCTCAGCACCCTGCGCATGTAGTTCTCCACCCTGACCATTGAAAGCCGGGCCTCTTCTGCCCGCCCCCGCTCCGCATCAATCCGCTGGCCTAACCGCTGCCACATGGAAGACACTCCCAATCCAGGGTCCTCTTGCGCTCCAGCCGATGCCTGCCCCTCTGATATTGTTGGCCCCAAGCCATCATCGCTCCCACCTTCAGCTTGCTGCTGTGCATGTGCCCTGCCCGTTGTTGCTGTACGTCATCCTCCCGCAGGGGTCCAGTTGTTGGGATGGCCACCCCTGCTGGACCTCCGACTCCCGACTGTGGCAGGGATAAGTCCTCCACCAGCCTGGCTGCTGGGTCAGGGCCAGCTCCACAGGGTGCCCCTGCACCCCCACCCACCCAGAATTGATGGGCACCTGCCAGCAGGCCCTGACTCATGTCCCCCTGCACCCCCACCCACCCAGCATTGACGGGCACCTGCCAGCAGGCCCCGACTCATGTCCCCCTGGACTCCCACCCACCCAGCATTGACGGGTACCTGCCAGCAGGCCCAACTCATGTCCCCATGCACCCCCACCCATCCAGCATTGACGGGCACCTGCCAGCAGGCCCGACTCATGTCCCCCTGCACCCCCACCCACCCAGCATTGATGGGCACCTTCCAGCAGGCCACGACTCATGTCCCCATGCACCACCACCCATCCAGCATTGACGGGCACCTGCCAGCAGGCCCCGACTCATGTCCCCCTGCAAACCCACCCACCCAGCAGCGACGGGCACCTGCCAGCAGGCCCCCCCCAACATGTCATAAAGATGCACATTCATGGGCCTCATGTCCACCAAAATCCCACTGCACGACACCTCAGTCTTGAGACCCAATCAAGTTTCCCATCCACCCCACACTGGAAGGCCTATTTCATGACACAAACCAAAAGTCAATATGTACATCAACACATGTCCGTCACACACACACACTGGGCGCCAGTGATTGTGTAAACCCACATTGTGACATGCAGTAAACCAATGAGCGAATACCACACATGGAAGTAATAAATCAAAATGTATTTTGCACAAAATGAAGGTAATGGAATGAAAACATGAAAAATATTTTAAACAAGAAAAGAAATGCATGTCCAAAAATGATAAAAAATAATTGAAGTCTTAATCCAAAGTAATCCAAAAGAAAGTTTGTCC
This sequence comes from Ambystoma mexicanum, assembly GCF_040938575.1. Taxonomy (NCBI): domain Eukaryota; kingdom Metazoa; phylum Chordata; class Amphibia; order Caudata; family Ambystomatidae; genus Ambystoma; species Ambystoma mexicanum. The sequence continues at coordinate 424,957,537 of NC_090927.1, read as the reverse complement.
AAACTCCCCGTCCACCAAAGCAAATCTAAAGGAAACGTAAATTGTAAAATCCATTGATCCATGTTGATTAAAAAAAAAATGTTTTCATAAATCCACAGTTCAACTATGTACAACGATTCAATCCAGGGTCCATGAGCCCAACAAATGAAATGAAACCTATAGAAAAAACGACCTAAGAAATAACTATATACAAAAGGGTGGGGAATTGTCCAAGCACCCCAAAATAAAGCAAAACGAAAATGAAACCTAACACTACAAACTATATACAATGGTGGCGGGCTAGTCCGACGGCTCACTTTTTGATTTCCCAGGCCAGGGCATCATCAAACTCCTCGTCTATGTCCTGGAGGCAGGCCTCTTCCATGGCCCCGAGGTTTCGCAGGGACGATGCCATGTTCAACTCCATCTCTCTGCGAATTACCTCGAGGGACTCGGCCCACCTCAACACCCTGCGCATATAGTTCTCCGCCCTGACCATTGAGAGCCGTGCCTCTTCCGCCCGCCCCCGCTCCACATCAATCCGCTGGCCTAACCGCTGCCACATGGAACACACTCCCAATCCAGGGTCCTCTTGCGCTCCAGCCGATGCCTGCCCCTCTGATGTTGTTGGCCCCGAGCCATCATCGCTCCCACCTTCAGCCTGCTGCTGTGCATGTGCCCTGCCCGTTGTTGCTGTACGTCATCCTCCCACTGGGGTCCAGTTGTTGGGATGGCCACCCCTGCTGGACCTCCGACTCCCGACTGTGGCAGGGATAAGTCCTCCACCAGCCTGGCTGCTGGGTCAGGGCCAGCTCCACAGGGTGCCCGGATGACACTTGGGCAGGAAGATGGAACGGAGGATGACTGGCGCATAGGGGGTTCAGTTGAGGAGGGGGTCGGTAGAAGCTCCAGCACACGGAGGAACACAGTAGCAGTGATCCCTCCTAGCCGGTCGACGCAGTCTTTGAGGCATTTGAAATGACATGCATTGTCCTCACGAGAACCCTGCACGTCACCCCGAATGTCACGAACAGACAACGCCACCACAGCCAGTACAGGCTGAACACGGTCTCGGATTGACACATCAGCAGGGAGTGGAAGGCCAGTTGTGCGACTATCCCCTCCCTGAAAATGGGTCTGTATGAAGGCATCCCTGCTCGTGCCCGATGATGCAGTCACAGGATCGGGGACAGGATTACACACAGGCACCTCTGTGGCGGCCTGTGCTGCCTCCTGTCCCTTCCCCTGGACTGCACCACTGGCACCAGTGGAATCCTCCCCTCCAGGCCCTGTGTGTGTGACTTCCACGGCTTCCTCCTCAACCAAACCCCCCACCAACCTGGATGACTCCATGCCATCTTCCTCCGTAGGCCCCTGTAGGGTCTCAGCTGACCCTTCTGCTGCCGAGATGTCCACCTCCAACCTCCGAATTTTGGACCTACCCCGGCAGCTGCAGCCACGGACGTGGCACCAGACTCCTCACTCCCCGAAGAGATGTCAACCTGGGAGGGGAGCTGGGCCTTGCGTCTCCGGCTGGTGGCAGAATGCCTGCTGCTGTGCTCCACAGCACCTTCTCTGGCCTCTTCATCAGTTGACACTGCAGACAGGGAGAGACAGAACACAGGCATAAGGTCAATGTACAATTGTCTGTGCTGTACGTGACAGTAACTTACACAGTGACATTGGGCTCCCATGAGTTGTGTGGGCAGTCTGTAGTCAAAACTGTGTGTAAATCCCCAGTGGGGATTTGTGTTGGATTCTGCACTGCATGGTGTATTGATATGCGCTTGTGCATCCATGTCTTTCTCCTTATTTACATGTAGGTTCTTCATGTCTTCACAAGGCCGTCTCCTTTGCAGATGCAGTTCATGTTGTATGCAGTACACTGAGACATTTGCCTGACAGCAACACTCTGCAGTTGGAAGGGGTCAATGTGCTGCCTTAGTCAGGTTGTGAGACTTGCGCTACTTTAATTTTTTGATGTCATATATTGCCACAGTTTCATCCTGTACTGATGTTTTGTGTTGCTGGTAAGTATTTGTTCATGTGTGCTGTTTCTTATTGATTACTGAGAGCATATTGTCTGTGGTCTGTTTACATTAGGGACAGTACACTTTGTGACACTTGTGTCATGTGTTGTGCATTCATTTGGTTGCTGTCACATTGCATGCCATGCCATGGTGTGTTGGGTAGCTGAGATGGGGAGGGGTTGGGTGACATGGCACTATTTTGATGTGGTATTTTGCAAGGGGGTAGTCATTCCTGCTGCATGAATGTGTGTCTTTTTGTGACACAGCATTGGGTGTCTTTAAGTAGGTAGGGATGCACACAATGTAACATTTCCAGGTGAACAATCTCAGTTTGGTATGGTTGTGACAGTTGACTGTCCCTTTTGTCATCATCATTGATTGTCAGCTGGTATGTGCCAGGCCTGTGTGCATTCCGCAGGGGTGGGATTTTAGGTGAAGTAATTTGGCACAAGCTGGGTACGGGCTGCCTCACCACATGCCCTTTCACCTACCATGTGCAGCGGCCGTGCATGTGGTTGGGGATGTGGGGGCACCACCATGTCCACCGGCACGCCCTGGCGGGTTGCAACGTTGTGCAGGACACATGCTGCCACTATGATCCTGCACACTACTGGGTGTGCATATAGCAGCTGCCCAGCAGAGCGGTCAAGGGAGCGAAAGCGTGACTTGAGCACTCCGAATGTGCGCTCCACTATGCCCCGGGTTGCAATATGGGCTGTGTTGTATCTTAACTCGGGTGGTGTGGTGGGGTTCCGAATTGGCGTCATCATGTAGGTGCTCAGAGGGTAGGCACTGTCTCCTGGGGAGGTGATGATGGCTATCATTAGTGGGGTTGTCACATTACTCAGTATTTGACATGGATGCATGTGCAGAGGCAGCCATGTGTCACCATGCCGCCCAGACATTCTGAAAATGAAACTATCATGGCTTGACCCTGGATAGTTGGCATATACTGAAGTGATGATTCCCTTGGAATCACATACCACCTGCATTTTGATTGAATGCCAGTGCTTACGGTTTTGAAATATGTGCGCAGTGGCCCTGGGAGGATGTAGAGCCACATGGGTGCAATCAATGGCACCTAGCACTATGGTGAAGTGTGCCACCCCGTAAAAGTCCTGGACCACAGCCTGCCTTTCTGCAGGTGTTCTGGGCATGTATATGTGCCTGCGGACTGTGGGGCATGCAGTCATGATGGCCAACACCTGGAGTAGGCAGTGTGACTGCGTGGCCTGTGACACACCCCCCACTATGGCACTTGTCTGCTGAAATGAACCAGTAGCCAAGAAGTGCAGTACATTGAGCACCTTTTCTAAGGGGCTCAGTGCTTGCGAGCACAGGGTGCGTGATTTGAGGTCATCCTCCCACTAACTCACCAGGTCGAGGATTATTTGTGGTGGAAACCTGTGCCTCCCATACACCTGGTCATCAGGCATCCCAAAAAGGCTGGTCCTGGTTAAAAAAATGTGGGGCCCTGCTATCCTCCTCCTCCTGCGGTGTCCCATGACCACTGCTGCGAGGAGCGTTATATTCATCGTAGCGTCTGAGCTTGTTTGTTGTTTGCGCGCACTTTTATGCTGCGCGGGGCTGCTTACACCTGCTTCCTGCTGGCGTATGTGTTTCCGGATTGGCACGTCTTTTTTGGCGCACGCCTTTCCCCCGTTCAATTCCATGAATACGTGTTGTTGGCACGCGTGTGGGCGTTGCAAGCATTTACCTCCTGTACTTCCCCCGTAACGCCCACATTTTCACGCGTTGTTCCCCATTCTGCATGTTACGCCCCGTGTTACGCCCATTTTTGTTGTGTGCGCTGCGCTATGTGCGTGTTCCCTGTGCACGTAGCACATGCTGTTTAATGACGTGTGCGCCTGCGTGCGCCACCCACGATTTTAGCGCACATCTCAGGATTTACATGCGGACTGAATTCCATTAATCGATGTGCGCGGCTTTGGCACGCGTGCACTGCAATTTTCATGCTTGCACTGCGATTTACAAGCTTGCGCTCCCCTTTTCAGCACACATTTATTCCATGAATCGGCCCAAATAGGTCTACAGTAGACATATTAAAGAAATTTGTGGCTGAGGCAGTTTCTAGTTGGGATTTACGGCTGCCTTTAGTATTGATGGCCATTAGATTGATCCCCGCTAAATCAACAAACCTCAGTCCTCAAGAAGTACTGACAGGGAGAAAGATGGTGTTACCACAACACTTATTATACAGAACCCATGTGCAAACACTTGTAAATGCCTCCACAATTCACAAATATGTCGAAGAGCTGAGGAAACACTTAAAACATGCATTTGAATTTGTGCAGCAGAATTTGCAGAGTGCGAAAACCTATTATGATAGCAAGACATCTATAAGGGAATACAAAGTGAGACATCAAGTTTACAAATTCAATTTTGGGAAAGGTAAGTATAAACACTCTACGTTTCTTGCAGCATGGCAAGGTCAATTTAAAATAGTAGACAAAGTCTCCCCTGTGGTATACAGAATAATTAAAAAGGAGGGTTACATGACAATGGAACAGTTTGTCCATGTAAATCAGATTAAGCCTTTCCACCCGAAGCATGAGGTGAGAAGGCTGGAGCAAATTGAGACTAGTTGAATGAAAATAAGGAGTGCAGAGTAAAAATTGAGGTAACAGGGGAATCAAGGTAAACACACCTGCCTTTCAGTGAAATTAATGGGAAATGTTAATAATAAATAAAGAGCTATGTTCTATATAATGCATGTTGCTGAAAGTGTTTAGTAATATGTTTTTAGATTATGTAATGATAAACTTATTTTTATGTGTTTCAGTGTGGCATGTTAATATCTGAGGAGCTACCATATTAATGATGACAACCTAATCTTATTTTCAGACATTGCAGAAGAAGAGGGATAGAAAAATATATTGTGCTAGGTACTTTGTTTTGTTTCTTTTTACTTTAGATGACTAATTCCTTGCCCCTGAGAGCTGGATCATTGAAGCACTGGACCCCTGGAGGATGCCACGGGATTGGATGCCCCCTGAAAGCCCCCGGTCAGAGAGAAGGGGGTGAAGATAAGGAGCCCGAGTTGCCATAAAGATGACGCTTGTGGGAGAGATTCCATGGAGTGCTGGAATGGAGGAGTTTTGCCGATGACAACGTGATGTGCTTTGGTAGTGCAAAGACTAATGGACAGGACATTCTGGAGACATGATCCAGTATATTCTGGGTATCAGGAATGAACAAGTAATAATCGTTACTATTGTTTTTATCTTTCATTTATTGCATATTGAGCATATTGCTGTGCTGTGCTCCAGCAAAATGGAGCTCGGACTATTGATAGAAGACGATGAGATAAAAAAAAGAAATTCTGAAAAATATATGCTATTTATTGATGAATTGGAACATCATTGAGGTAAATGTTGCTTATTCTATGAAGCTGGAGTATGTACATAAATAGTGATGCCCGTAATTTCATGTATATGGTGGATGTTTTATTTCAAATTTGGACCCTTCAATTGGGAGTGCACATATAGTTTTCTTTTTAATTTTTATTTTTGGGAAGCTTGTTTTTGTTTCTCCTGCAGTGATAATTTACCCTTAAAAAAGCAGTGCAAACCAGATATAGATGAAATGTTTTTTTTACAATAGAATTAAAACATGGAGGCAGAGTGAGTTAGCTGTAATTTCAGTACACAAGCTGCAAAGGAAAATATGCAAGCGTAGAAGGTGCTATTGTGTGATGCAGGAAACAATTGATACAAACATACTTGGGAGGTGGTTCTCTGAGGGAAGAAATACCACACAGCTCGGGTGATGTGTATGTGTCAGGAAAAAGAAGGCAGGATTAGTGAGATTGACAGGGTTAGAATATACATTCAGGAGACAGAAGGGGTATGGGCCGATTTGATTCAGAGAAGGAGGGGAGAGCAGCTGACAGAAGAGCAGATCAGCAGGCAGAGAGCGGAATTGTGTAGTGCAAGATTTTCCAGTAAACTGGGGTCTTGGTCTGTGTCATTCCTGGGTGGCAGAGCTCTGCAGAATTTGCGATACTCCTGCATGCTGATAACCTAGGTCAGAGTGGTTTCCCATGATAATAGCACAGAAGTCCCACACACTGGAAGTGAGTATTTGTAAAAGTGAGGAGCATGTACAGATAAGTGAGTTTATCTTGGCAGTCAGTCAGGATCAAATGGTCACTTTATGAACAGTGTCTTCTTAGCATTTGAAAATGATAAACAGTGAGGTGTGAACTGAGAAAAAGAAAGTTGGCATGCTGTAGTGCTTTTGTTTTTGTTTCTTCTCTTAGACTGCATATTCTGCCAATTGTGTTGTGACCCAAGGTCTGGGTAAGATAAAAAAAATATGATAGTTTTGTCATGAATTCAGGCTGGTCATGTAATCTAATGTAGAGGTACTGTTTTGTATTAATGTTCATACCGCATAACCTGTTTTCAAACAATAGTGCACATACAAGAGAATCATTTTTAAAACTCAATCATTGGGGTTGCGTTTTGTGTGTCTAAGTGTATTTAATGACAAAGAGGGTGTGAGGTTTCGGGGAAGAGCCCCAGTGTGTCAAAAGAGGTAACATATTTGACCACGGAAGGTAAAACAGGAGGTATAAGTTGGTGCCCTTAGCAAGTAAGTTTAAAAGCATATTAGCATGTGTGACTGGTGAATCATTCACAATGAAAAATGTCTGATGAACAAATCTGTCAAAGACAGTAGTCCAGTCTCGTGTATAAGTGACTGGAGTGACAGTTAGCACTGTCGAGTTCCCACATGTACAAAGCCCATTGTTCTGTGTTTAAAGTTGACCATAAGTAGAATACAGGAATTAGAGTGAAGTCTTGTCACATCATATAGGGAATTACCATAACCACGCTATACCACCATTTTACCACAATTTGACCACAATAATAAAATAGCACCAAATTAGTTATAGCCTGCTGACAAAATCCCTAAGAGGATCTGTAGGCAAATATTGTGTTCTCATAGGGTTATGTTACCATCTGAGAATCGGTAAGATTAACTGATGTAATGGGGTAGGATAGTGGTCCAACTGTGCGAATTCCCTACAGGGGAGAGTTGGGAGTCTGTCGTGCCAATTTATTTATTTATTTATTTGCTAAAGTGCCCAAACCTGAGGGCATCTGGGCACTTTTTCATACATGTTACCTTCATCTTGACAGAAAAGGACAAACAGCAAAGAAAAAACAAACACAAGATTAAAAACAAACATTATGGGGGCCGCAACTGGCTAAGGGAAGATGGCCTTGCTGCTAAGCAAGAGAGGAAGGTAGGGAAGCCTGGGGGGAGGCTTGGCAAGTCCTGGTTCTAGGATGTGTGGGTGCGCAGTAGTTCTTTCACAAAGATCCATATTTTGAGTACCTTGCAGAAAGAACGGAAGTCAATTTCTGCTCTTAGTTCAGACGGGAGAGCGTTCCACTGGGTTGTAGGTGCTGTGGGGAAGCTGGACACTCTTGCTCTTATCTTCTTCACCTTTGAAAGGACTAGCCGGTGTGCCTGGGTGGTTCTCACTGGTCTGATCGAGTTGGATTGTTAAATTTTTCTGGCTAGGTAATGGGGGGCTTTGTTTGAGAGACACTTGTGAGTGATTGAGAGGGTTTTGAAAATGATCGTTTCTCGGACCGGGAGCCAGTGGGCTTTTTTTCTTGCGGCAGAGATGTGGTCTCTTTTGGAGATGTTCAAGGCTGCTCATAGGTCATTGTTTTGAATAACCTGTAGTTTGGCCTGGTTCTGCTTGGAAGTACCTGCAAATAGTGTGTTGCAGTTGTACAGTCTTGCTCCACTGATAGCTCTGGCTATGTTAAGCAGTTAGTCGGAGAGAGGAAGTGCCTTGCTGCATTGATAAGCATTGTTGTGTAGGCGTATGAGGAAACAAAGGCTTTCACTTTTTTGGTAAGGGAGAGAGTGGCAGCGAGGTGGATATCTAGCATTTTCATGGATGAGGAGACAGGGATGTGGTTACCATCTATGCAGAAGGAGGAGCATTCTGTGCTGAGTTTCTTGAGCATGGTGGTCGAGCCTACTAATCATATCTCTGTTTTCTCATCATTTAGGCATAGGTGATTGGAGGCCATCCACGACTGAATGGCAGCATATATTTTGTTTTGGTGATGTTTTTTTCCCTAGAAGGAGCCTGTGAGTGGGAGGAGGATTTGGGTGTTGTCGGTGTAATTGGTAGAGGAGTTGCAGAGGGAGTCCAGGAGGTCAAAAAGGGGTTTAGTGAATATATTGTAGAGAGATGGGGAGATGCAGGGGCCTTGAGGGATGCCACAGGGGATGGGTGAGGCATGAGCAGTGTCCAAGTAGACTCTTATGGTTCTATTTTGAAGGATGGAGGCAATCCAGGCAGCCGATTTCAGTGAGAAGCTTGCTGAGTGTGTGAGGTGGTGGTTGACTGTGTCATGGTCTACCAGATTGAAAGCGGCAGTTAGGTGAATGAGGAGCAGGAGGGGTGGTTTGCCTTTGTGTTTGAGTGAGTATAGTTGGATTGTGAGGTCTAAGAGTGGTAATTCAGTGCCATGGCCTGGTCGAAAGCCAGATTGGCGCATGCCTAAAACATGGTACGTTTCTAGGTAGGTTTGAATTTGTAGGTAAGCAGCCCTATCCAGGATCTTTAGGAGGAAAGGAACTGTGGTGATGAGTCTCTAGTTGTTGGGTGACAGGGGGCTTAAGGATGTTTTTTTCAGCAGTGAAAGAACCCATACTTATTTTACACTAGTGGGGACCCGGATAGATGAAAAGGATACATTAATGAACCTTGTAATGAACGGGGTGATTGCTTCCGTGCATTCTTTAAAGATGGAAGGTGGCCCAATGTCACCTTTGCATTTAGAGGGTTTAAGGTTTTTGAGGATATTGGCGACTTCTCCCTCAGAGACATCTTTGAAGTTAAAGGCTGGTGTGGAATGGATAGTTGTCGCGTTTGTTGGTAAGGGTGGTGGGGATAATGTCTACCCTTTTCTTTTCAATGTTGTGCTGTAAGGTGATGATTTTCTCGCGCATGGCTTTTTGAAGGCTGATGCACCAGGAAGGACTCATCCTTGGAAATGGTGGCTTATGATTAGGCAGCTGGGATGGGGTTTCTAGTTTTCTAAGTATTTTGAAGAGCACATGTGATTTGGAGCTGGCTTTGGCTCTCCTGGAGTTATAGGTTTCAGCTTCAGCATTGATGATGGCCTTTTTATAATACCTAGCGATGGGCATGAAGGCAGTTTTGATAGCGTGGTTGGGGTCTCTCTTCCACATGATTGCTTCTTGTCTTTTTTGTGAGAGCCGGGTTGATGGAGTACCATGAATTCAAGTGAGCTTTGAGCTTGGCCTTTCTGTGACAGAGTGGAGCTACCAAGTTGACGGCTTTAGTTGATGTGTTGAAGTGCAGATCTGCTAGGACAGTAGGGTCTTCTGAGACATTGTGATCCAAGTCCACTAGCATATGGGATATAGAGTTTTTAGTGATGTTTTTGGTGCTGCAGGTGAACGCTGGGGGGAGGCTCATGCTGTTGGTTGGTTGGTTGTAAGTTGAAAGAGGATAAGGTGAAGCCAATGACGTGGTGGTACAACCAAGGGCAGGGGGTATTTGAGTTGATTGTGATGTGGCTGTTCAAGTCGTCTACCCAGTCCAGGGATCTTCCTTTGATATGTGTTGGGTTGGTAACTCTGTGAGTAAAGTCATCTCACATGGAACCATAGGGAAGAGGTTCCAAATTGGTGAATGGCTTACCTTGAAAGGCACATGTATTCTATTATATATGGCATATGACGAAATGTTGTTGGGCTTTTCCATTATAAAATAACTCCAGGCTCTTGATGTTTTTGGAAAAGGCCGTAACAGGCCCTAGCTTTTCCACTTCTTGCGGTCTGGGTAATTTACTTTACAGTGGATATTGTGTGAGTGCTGTTGACTGAGCAGTCAATGATGTTGATGTGACTGGCTGCAAACTAGCATTTGTTTATTGACAATTTTTGGAAAAGGTTGTACACTGTTGCATAGGGATTGCCTGAAGCTTGCTTCATGTGCACGGAGCTTGTGCTTGAAAATGATATTGCTTCATCATTGCCTGCACCCACATGTTCTTTGTCTCCCTCGCTATCTGTGGAATCCTCAAAGTAAGAGTTTTTGAGTATTGAGCATGAATCTGGGGACGCAACCTATTCTTCATCATGTTCTTCATTGTCATCTCTTTCCAATAATTCAGAGGTAAGGGAATCTTCAATAATCACCTCTTGTTCCTCATCTGTGAATTGTTCTATTAATTAATGAGCTGGCTCCTTCTCGTGTTTATCTTGTTCTCCAAATGATGGATTTAACCCTAGAATGCACAATTGATTTTCTTCCAGTTGCACCAGATTCACTTGAGACAAATGTCCCTGTTCTTAGCAAAAGAAGGGATGTACAGCAACCGACTGACAAGTGTCACTGGTGCAGAAAGCCATGGACTAACTGGGATGTTCCAGTTCATATAAAAAACACCAATCAGATACATTCCTCCCACAACTCCCACTCTATTTTCCACCTTTGGATAATGTAACAGATTCAGATATGTTAATTTAATTCAACTCTGCCATTCAATATGCGAAGTGACCAACACTACGTTGGACTTCTACTCCATCTACTAAATGCTCATGGTGTTCCCAGTGCTTTGGCCCTCAATGGCACTTATTAAACACATGTATAATTCACAGTGCGTTGCCCTTCCCCTTTTAAAAGCACATGCAGTTCTTAGTGATTTGGCCTTATCCTCCACCCACTAAATGTACACGAGGTTGTCATTGCTATATCCTTGTGTTCTGCCTCCTAAATGGATGTGTGGTTGTCAGTGCAATAGCCTTCTACTCTATCTTGTAAATGCACCTGAGTTTTATCAGTCATTTGACATTTTCCTATGCCAACTAAAGGAACAGGAGGTTATCAGTGCCTTGGCCTCCTGCTATACCTACTAAATGCGCTTGGGGTTATTAGTGAGTTGGTCATCTCCTACATGCCTTCAGTACTCTCATGGATTCTGCCTTCACCTTATCCTACTAACTGAAAAGTGTGTTCTTTGTGCTTTGCCATTCTGTACCACCATCAACATCTACAAAGTGTTGTCAGGGCTCTGGCCTTCTCCTACTCTTACTAAATGCACAAGGAGTGCTCGGTGATGTAGCCTTCTCTTCCATCTACCAGATGAACATTGGATTCTCAGTGTGTTGGCCTTTGTGTGCACCTTTAAAATGCAGATGGAGCTCTGAATGCTTTGGCCTTCTCCTTTGCCTACCAAACGCATGTGGGTTCTCTGTGCCTTGGGCTTCTCTGCTGTGCCTAGGGCTTCTTTGCTGGCTACTAAGTGCATGGAGGTGCTTAGTGCTTTTGCCTTTTATGCCCACAGAATACATGTGGTCTCATGATTTGGCGTTCTATTTCACATTCAAAATTCATTCAGGGTTGTCAGTGCCTTGGCCTTCTCCTCTGATTAGAAACTGCACATGGGCTTTTACGTTCTTGGGTTTCTCGCATATTATCAAATTTACATGGGATGCCAGTGCGTTGGCCTCCCCACGGCCTACAAAATACACCTTGGTTTTCAGTGCTTTGGCATTCTCTTATCCCTCCTAGATTCATGTGGGATTCTCAATACATTGTCCTTCTTCCACTGCTACAAATTGCACATGTTATGTACTGCCAGTCAATCCACAAATTCCACCCACATCAACCCACAAATCATGATCCCGCCAGCCAAAATTCAGACCTAATTCACATATTCTATAGCCCACTTACTGTGGATTTATTTCTATTATAAGCAATACTATCCTGACTACAATCCCTTCTCCACACTAGACAGAGCCCCACCTTCCTCTTCAGATGCCAGCCATCTTCAGTCTCAATTTTCTACTAACCTGTCCTTAAATAGATGCAAGGTCGGGCCGGTGGAACCTCTTGTATTGATCCTTGAATAAACCTGTAATGTTTGACCATGTCAAAAGTGTAGAGTTTTGCATGAAAAGTCCCATGCATACATACTCACTGTGATCCTGCAAGTGCTCAATTGGTGGATACTATTTACTGGCAACGTTAGTTAATCTCGAATATTTCATTTCTGTAACCTCAGTTCTTATTATTCATGACAAAAGGGCATTCTCTGCTTGTATGTATGTTTGTTTGTATGTGTACATGTATGTCCATTTACAGTACATTTGATGCTATGCCCTGATGAAGGTATGCACAGTAATGTAGGTAGGGAAACATTGTGACTTCAAAAGCATGCACACTTTTCAAATATAAAAAAAAATATAAAAATATAAAAATAATGGTTTGCCTTCGTTTTTAACGGCAAATCATTGCTTTATACACCATACTCCATGACAGTTTTACACATTGTATTTGTATTTGGGATTTCATGTATTGTGCCCCTTTTATCATCATGTTTAATAAAATCCTGCCAGGAGTTGTATATGTAGTTTAATGACAATAAATACTGCACCACTGGCAAATTCTGCTGTTATCCGAAGCTGTATTGGGGTTAATTTTTAATTGATTGGCGTTATCTCTTCACACAAGATAAATAGATTGTTTTACTCCTTAATGATTAGTTCTTATGTTATATTACATTAAAACATGCATTCTACTGATGGTGCACCTTATTAACAGGCCTTGCCTATATGTGCCCCAGGCCCTGCGTGCTGCCTCGAGACCCCGGCTCCCTCTCCTGCTATTCCCTGCTCTCTGCCCGCCTCCCATCCCTCCCTCCAACCGTGATTGGAGGCCTGTATTAGGCATTTCTGGAGAGGACGCTGTACCCTGGGATCACGCCTTTACCAGCCGGCGGTCCCAGGTGAGCAGTTGAGACCACCTGATCCCCCTGACCACTATAAAATCTTAGGCCTTGCCTGTATGTGCCCCAGGCCCCGCGTGCTGCCTCGAGTCACCGGCTCCCTCTCCTGCTGTTCCCCACCCTCCACTGGCCTCCCATCCCTTCCTCCACCCGTGATTGGATGCCTGTATTAGGCATTTATGGCGAGGACGCTGCACCCTGGGATCACACCTTTACCAGCCGACAGTCCTAGGTGAGTGTTGAGACCCCATGACCCCTCTAAAATCTCAGGCCTTGCCTGTATGTACCCGCAGGCCCTGCGTGCTGCCTCAAGTCCCCGGCTCTCTCTCCTGCTGTTCCTCACCCTCCACTGGCCTCCCATCCCTTCCTCCACCCGTGATTGGATGCCTGTATTAGGCATTTCTGGCGAGGACGCTGCACCCTGGGATCATGCCTTTACCAGCGGGCAGTCCCAGGTCAGCAGATGAGACTCCCTGACCTCACTAAAATCTCAGGCCTTGCCTGTATGAGCCTCCAGGCCCCGCGTGCGGCATCAAGTTCCCGGCTCCCTCTCCTTCTGTTCCCGCCCACCGCCCCCCTTCCATCCCTCCCTCCACCCGTGATTGGATGCCAGTATTAGGCATTGCTGGTGAGGATGCTGCACCCTGGGATCACGCCTTTACCAGCCGGCAGTCCCAGGTGAGCAGTTCAGACCCCCTGACCCCTCTAAAATCTCAGGCCTTGCCTGTATGTACCCCCAGGCCCTGCATGCTGCCTCGAGTTCCCAGCTCCCTCTCCTGCTGTTCCCCGCCCTCTGCTCACCTCTCATCTCTCCCATCCCTCCCTCCACCCGTGATTGGATGCCTGTATTAGGCATTGCTGGCGAGGATGCTGCACCCTGGGATCACGCCTTTACAAGCCGGCGGTCCCAGGTGAGCAGTTGAGACCCACTGATCCCTCTAAAATCTCAGGCCTTGCCTGTATGTGCACCCAGGCCCTGCGTGCTGTCTCGAGTCCCCAGCTCCCTCTCCTGCTGTTGCCCGCCCTCCACTGTCCTCCCATACCTCCCTCCACCCATGATTGGTGAGTCCTCTGGCCTTAATGGTCCTTCCCAGGGCAGCCCCGTGCCCAGCAGCCCCTGTGGCTAAGGGCCCAAGGCAATGGGTGGCTCCAACAGAGGCGGCTACAGAAAGTGTCAGCAGGTGTCCGCAGGGGAAGCCAAGGAAGCCAGCAACCAGCCGTCAACCAGCATCAACCCAAAAGTAACTGTGTCATGGGCAGGGAGTAGAGCAATTACTCTACTCCAGAAAACCCTGCCACTCAACATTACCTTACCTCAGAACTGAGAATGTTAGCATAGATAGAAATATGAATGTTAGCATCTGCCACACTTAGATGGAATTATGAAAGTTAGCAACCGCCACACCTAGATAGAATTGTGAACTTTAGGCTGTGCTGCATCTAGATAGGATTGTGACTGTTTGCAAGTGCCACACTTGAAGGGAGTTGTAAATGCCATTGTTTACCACAGTTGGATGTAATCAAGAATGCCAGCATCACATCTAGAGAGAAATGTGAAGGTTAGCACACCTTACACTTTGTTGGAATAGCGAATGATAGCATGTGCTACTCTTGGGTGGATCGGGAACATTAGCCTGCATTGCATCTAGATAGTAGCATGAGCATTAGACTATGCCGTTTCTAGATAGGTTTATGAACGTTAGCATGTACCACACTTAGATGGAATCCTGAACTTTAGCCTGCACCGCATTCGGATAGGTTATGAATGTTAGCATGTGCCACACGTAGATGAAACTGTGAATGTTAGCAAGTGCCACACTAAGATGGAATCATGAACACTAGTCTGCCTCACATCTAGATAGAATATTGAAGGTTAGCAAGTGCCAACTCAAATGGAATAGTGAATGATAGCAAGCATCACACCTAGACATAGTTGCGAATGTTAGCACTTGCCACACTCACAGAAGATTGTGAACATTTACCAGCATCACGACTAGATAGGATTGTGAATGTCGGCCAGTACCACAGTTAGACAGAATAGCGATTGTTAGCCTGTGCTAAATCTACACTGTATTAGGAATTGTGATTAGTGATTATTAAAACATGCCACACTGAGAAGATATTGTGATTATTAGCATGTACCACACCTAGACGTAATCGCTGACATTAGCCGGTGTCGCATCTAGATAGGATCATGAATGAATGTCAGCATGTGCCACACCTAGATGGAAATGTGAATATTAGCATGTTCCACACTGAGAATGAATTGTGATTATTAGCACATGCCACACTTAAATGGAATTGTGAATGTTAGCATGTGCCACACCCAGACGTAATCATGAACATTAGCCAGCGTTGCATCTAGACGTAATCATGAACATTAGCCTGCATTGCATCAAGACGTAATCATGAACATTAGCCGGCATCGGAACTAGATGAGATTGTGAAGGTCAGCATATGCCTGTTAGGCGGAAACCTGTGCAGTTCCCTCTGGGACCACTGCAAAAGATTTAGGACTACAGGCGTTGGCGGTGAACCCACTTGGTAGCAATCTGCACCACACAGATTCACGTGGTAGCTGTGGCTGAGCAGTCAGACTTCTCTCAAGAAAAGTTGAGCAGTATGTGGAGTATACAAAATAGGACAATTCTTCACAGCAAGACAAGCAAACACGCAACGGGGCTTAGTGTAAAGATATTAAGGCATTTATTTATAACAGAACATCTATGGAAAACACTAAGGCAAATCACGGCAAACAAATCAAACACAATTACTCTATGAAGTAGACGATTAATCCCCCTAGCAATATCGACAACTCTAGGTTCTACCGGTACCACTTATTTTCAGACAGAGATGTATACCTCAACCCAGATGACACTCAAATATTAATTAGGACGGGAGAGAAAAAGATAGGCAGGTCATGAAATCAACACAGTTCAATCCTAGCGGATAAAATGCAAGGCAGGAAGGCAAGAATCACAATAGATCGTAAAGTTCAGAGGCCAGGCCCACTCGGAGAGAGGCAAGGCGCGATGTCCCAAAAAGTCTCTAGTGGAGATGCATTCAAGTCTGTGTAGCAAATTGTTAACGGCAGGTTGAACCAGTTCAGAACAAAGAAGGAGAAAAGCTTGGAGGCGACCCAACGGAACGGAGAGGATTAAAACACCTCACTCGAACCGATCGAAAGGGAAGCCAGGCGGACACGGTACATTGTTGTGGAGGGCAGCTCCGGCGGGGGCAGTTGTTCCTGGTGGTGGATGCACGTCGGGTCTTTGCCAAGAGTAGAGATGATCTCGTCGTCGAAGGAAATGAAGTCCGGTGCACCACCAGGGAAGAGACCAGCCGCGGAGCGCTCCGTCACAAGGCACCACCTTTTGGTCGCAGTACAGGGGTAGTGGCTATCCGGTTGCCGAGGTGCTCTGCACGGGCAATTCGACCACTGCGTCCTGAGGTGAATAAAAAGCAAAGGGGACTGGTTGTTCCCACCAGCCAGGGGAAGAGACTCTCCGGCAGGGAGATCTCCTCTGTCGTTGGGAAGTGGTGAGTCGGTTCTGCAGGGCTCCACCGGAGGTGTCGTCGTGCAGGTCGGCTCAGCGTTACCCTCGTCGGATTCTTAGGTCCTGTGGCGACTTCTGAAGATCCAGTCCCAAAAGCCCTGCTTTTAAGCAGAAAACCCCCATTCATTCAGCCTAGCTGTCAATCAACACATGCTAAGTGGTGAGCGGGAGTGCTCACCACTTGGGCCAATCACTCCAGAGTGCGACCTGATTTGGCAAGGCAACTCGGTCCAGGGTGCCTAAACCCCCTCCCACACCCCTGAGGTAACCCAGACAGAATGGCACCACTTTGGAGGGTCTCTGTTCAGAGGCCCGCCAAAAGTGGAACAAAGGGCTCAACCTTTGGTTTAGGAGTCACAGAGACAAACACAGACGCCATTTTACAAACCGAGTTCTGGCAGAAAATACCATCCGATAAACTTATTTAAGATAAGTAGATCGGTGGTACGTTAGAGATTAACGAGAAAAAGTATCAATCTCCAACAATGGGACGAATCTCATAGGGTTATGCTCGGGGTCGAACATAACAAGTAGTTTCCACTGCCACCAGCCAAAACTCGACGAGGGGGGACAGGACAGTGCCGCCTCGAGTAACAGGTCTAGGAGTAATCGAATTACCCCTACTAGTACGTCCACAATAAGATGGTTTGTACTAGTCCTGTTAGTAAATTTAGGTCTAGTAAAGCCAATGGTGACTTTACATGCCCGGGGAGACAGTAGTCAGTCCCCGGGGATGGAGTCTATGGTGGAGGTCCGCTAGGACGCCCCAGTGTTACGGCACGTAGGGTGCGGTATAACACACATAGAAAAACATATGAGACCCTATGGAGTAAAAGACCCCATAGCCCATCGAACACATTGACATCTCAAAGGAATTACACACATACATGTCCAAGAGGGGGAGAAAAGTGTCTCACTCTTGGCAGGATGGAACAAAACAAACTCCAGAAATCCAGCAAAGCTGCTGGGGGACTCACTAGGTTAGGAAATTCAGCCTAAACAGAGAATTCTCCCTAACAATGCCACACTTAGGATTGTGATTATTACCATAAACCACACTTAGATGGAATAGGATTATTGACATATGCCACACCTAGAGGTAATCATGAACATTAGCCGGCGTCGGAACTAGAGGGGATCGTGAAGGTCAGCA
Organism: Ambystoma mexicanum; assembly: GCF_040938575.1. NCBI lineage: Eukaryota > Metazoa > Chordata > Amphibia > Caudata > Ambystomatidae > Ambystoma > Ambystoma mexicanum. Next base: position 424,940,001 of record NC_090927.1, on the reverse strand, counting down.
TATGCCACACTTAGATAGAATTGTGATTGTTAGCAATTGCCCAATTAACCAATCCAATAACAATTTCACCCCTCTAAATACACCTCTCAAACTCTAACCAAACACAACCACAAGCCTATAACACAACAATCCGCACCAACTTCACTACACTGCAACAACAAAACAAACCACACATAGACTTGCCCAACAGCAGGCAACGGCTACCAACCGGAAAACACCCAAAGCCCAGCCAATGGAGTTACCGGGTTGAGGGTGCCAACAGCACATCACTGCTCTTTTGCACTTTTCCAGCTTATTCCCACTAACTCACCCCCTCCCCCTCACTTTTTTTTTCAGAGCCACCAGAGTGCCTTGGGACCACTCCGGTGGTGATAGTGCACGGTACAAATATCCTTTAACATTAACATTAACATTAATATCAAACTAAATGTCTGACCACTTACACATAGTCTGTCAGTCCTAAAACTAAATAATGTGTATGGGGTAATCATTCAAACATGTTTTTCTGGAGCAAAATAGCATCCATGCAGTATTTGGTCTCAGGAACGCAAGCGACCCCTCTACAGCTTTGCTGACAGCAATCTGTATTTACTTCTAGGCAGATTCCCGTCGGAATTGTCATTATATTCTGAATGAATCAAAAACAAGTGAAACAACCAAACATGGTTGATTTTTAGCCTTTAGCGCTTAATCTTTTACAGTTACTCTGCATTCATTGTCTTTGCTTGATCATTGTTTCGTTTTTGGAAAACTGAACTTTTTCTGCTTTCATCTACATCACAAAATGAAAATGAATCCTGATGATTTCAGATATTTTGTCAGTAACGTTTGGGATACATGAGAGAAACACATGGTTTATGGACTTAACGCGGCTTGCATAAAGCCTGGCGTGAAGGCTCATTCAATAGGCACTAAATTCATTAGCAGTTTTTACTGTGAAGTCTTTTAATTGACTGATCTGACTTTTTCGATGCATTGCACACAGTGAGCTACTGCACCGGTGCTTCTTAGAAAACAAGTAATGGTTTCCTTACTGAATCCAGCCCTGTAAATCAGCTGTGCTGCTCTGGAACCATCATAAACCATGAGAGTGCAACTTGATATATTTATGAATAGAAACTGTCTCCGAGATTGCATTCCTGCCCTGGCACTCGATCAACTGAGTATGCATGCATTATTTACCAGGAGGCTGGAGATGTGATGTTAAAGTCACAGCTAACACACTGACATTTCCAGCCTAAAACCCGAATCGCAATAGATCGCTGAACAGCTGATTGTTTCATTCAAAATGCCATAAAGAGGACAGCAGACATTCAGCGCATTTTGACTAATCATCAGGCGCGTGAGAGATCGAGGACCAATTCATGACGAAGCAGCCAACATTTCAGAAAATGAGGCACGTTGAAGAACTGGAGACGGCAGTGGCATTAATTGCAGAAAAGCCACAGAAAATCGTAGCGCAATTACATGATATACTTCTTGCCATAAACTCTTGGTCAAACATATTACATTCATGTTAACAGTTCGTAGATGAAATAATACTGGCGCTGCTATAAACACCGAACACCCTCTGTAGAATTACTCGGCATGCCCTCTGCATAACTGCTTTTAAACGAAATTGGTGATGCCAACACATAACTCTGCCGTTGGCATCATTTTTGGTGGGGGACAAACTTGTGCTGGGAGGGGCCACTTCAGAATCTGGGCTGGGCAAAGTTGGAGGCTCCGCCCGCTCTGTTCTACCCCTAAGGGTTGTCTGGGGTGGGGCCCAAGTATCAAAGGGAGCAGCCCAGCATTACACATAAGTGCACGCACAATTGCACATTCACTCATTTAAACATCCCATTCACCATGCACATCACACACTCATTCACACACACACTGACTCATTCACACATACATTACATGCATATATATTAACATGCAACACCCGTTAACACTGCTAGTTTTAGAAAAGCCTTGCCTCGCATCTCTGCCTAGCAAAAAGCAAGTGTGCACATCAGCTCCTCCCGCTTGGATGTGAAAGAACATATATCGTTGTGGTTTTTGTTAGGCAGAGAGTTGAGGGAAGCCTTTCTTGAAACTAGTAGCTGTCAAGTTTTGCTGCGTTTATTCAAATATATTTTTCTGCACGAACAGAGTAACATTTTAAAGCCGCTGGTTTCAGGAAAGGCTACTTTCCCGTCTGCGACCAACTAAAAACGCCGCCCCTCAGCTCACATTTCAGGAGAGGAGAGCGGAGGAGAAGGTAGGGGTCTGAAGCCCGATTAGCTCAATGGGATTGCGCCGGCCTGTTGTGTTATATCTGCTCTTGGACAGAGTCATGGTCAGTGGTAGAACAGCTTCGAGGAATTTTTCTGCTCCACGTTTTTTCCACGGATTGATTGGCAGCATTTCTGCCACAATGCTGCCCCTTTCTTATGTGTGAACTCTTGAGTGCAAATAAGATGGCTCGCGTAGGTTAGTTTGGGAGGGGAGTACAATTACACCAGCAAAGGTGAAAGTCTCTCTCTCTTCTGTGTTTGATTGGTAACAAGAAACTTGGAGTCAACACCAAAACACTGCATTTCTGAAATCCTAGCCACAACACCTGGAAATCCATGCTGCTGGTATGTATGGGATGTATAAAGCAGAACCTCACTGGGAAGCAAGGGAGCGCTGTGTATCTAGTGCATCCTGTATAAATGTGTGGTAGCCTATCTGCTGAGGTGAGATCACGTCTCTGGGACCTTCTTAACCTGATGTTTGATTTAAACCTTTGCTATTGCCTGTGTTGCACTCTGTGATGTTAATGTCATTATTGTGGTAGCAAAAGCAGACCATATATTTCTAGAACCCTACCACTTTGTGTGATCTTAGGAGCATTGTACAACATTGTGGACCCTGAGTTAAAGGAACACCCTGAAAACCTGGGCTCTTTGAGGCTTCGGTGCAGGGATGTTGACTGGGTGGAAGATACTGATTGGGGCTCTGGTGGTTTCACAACTATTGACCGTAGTGGGATAGGTGAACTGATTTGGGCACCAAAAGCAGACAACACAATATTTACTTGATAGTTCAAACGTTTAAGCAGTTCCTGTGATCATGACCGAATGTGCTCCTGAGGAAACATAATGGTTGAATGGAGGCAGCCTTAATGAGCCGAGGTTCTTAATCACAGAAATCTGATTATCTGGTGAGCAGGGAAAGGAGTGAAAAAGGTGAGAATGATTATGATTATGATTGGTCATTTATAATGTGGTTAATAACCAGAGGTTTCTAAGCGCGGACCTGGGGATCAACCCTGGGTTGCTCTGCGTGACGCAAGCCTGTTGCTCCTGAGCTATCTTCCCGATTCAAAACAGGAGATTGACTTACTAGCTGATAAAAGAGGCACTTTGGGAAGCACACAGAGACCTTCCCAATGCATCGCGAACATTCCTGGAGACACGTATTCGATACATGGCATGTAGTCCATCAGGATTTACAGTATCAATATTTCAATATTTCAAGAAATATGTATTGGTATTTTTGAGAAAACTTGTTTTCCCGAAGCATTTTCTGCCCAGGTTATTTTTACAAACAATGTTCGGGGCCTATGGTACATAGCATGCAACTGAGTATCGCCTATATCAGTACTCTTGTGTTCCACACGTCAGCTAGTATATTGCTCATGCTGCTTTCTAAAAATTGATCTTTAGCTTCTACTTGTCTATTAGCGTAGAAGCTAGAATGTTTCTGATACATTTTCCAATATTTAAAGTATCTGCTACTCCATAGCCTGATGCTGCGAGTTCCCTTTCACTGAGTAAGTGAAACATGTCATTATAAATTAGGCTATAACGTGGGTCAGCAGAATGCCTACCACTGACATGGTATCCTGATGCAGATATGTGGTTATGTGGCCTTGTCTTTTATCCAATATTCCTCCATTGGCATTTGGAAATAGCTGGGGGCAAACCGTTTCCTCTACATTTCTTTCCTGAAATGCACAAAACGTTCCCTCTGCTTGCCAATGAAATGAAATCAATGACGACTTTGTGAGAATAATCACTAAGAATAATGACTAAGAAACGCTCTGAAGCTCTCAAAACTTTAGAGGAAATATATTAACCAACTAATAATAGATTATTGCCCAGAAATGGACAGAAACGTTCTATCGGACACACTAGGTCCCGCTTTAAATTCCTGACATCAACAGAGACTCAAATGGCTTATCACAAATCTCTAAGCTCTCTATTTTGTCCTGCAACAAAGCAGGTGCATGGGCAAAACTAACTTACAACGCAATCAAATCACTTCTCAATAGAAATGAGATTATGCAACTACAGGAAACATGGGCAGGAGAGGACCTGATGTTGGATGAATGCTTTGCTTAGCATATTTTGGCAAAAAAAGGCCCCGGGAGATAATATGGGGGCATGGCCACCTTATTTAATAATTAAACATTTATCTTCTCCTTCTACAAACCACAACACATTCACCCTTATATGTGGTGGAGACCTAAACATAAGACTAGGTAAGGCTGACCTGTATGACATGGCAGAAGATATAGCGATGGGAATACCAGAACCCCAACTGACTGACTCCAGAGTATGTGGTGAGGGCTTAACATTTTGTAACTGGCTTATAGATAAGAGGATGCAATCATACAATGGCGGAACACAGGATGACTGTCCATGTCCCCTCACGTTTCGGACTCAAAGAGGAAGCTCAACTATGAATTACTTTTTGATTTCTTTAAACTCTGTTGGACCATAAATCGGTTTTTCGTACCCACTGAACTTTTTAGCAATCATCATGCCTTAAACTTGAAGTTGTCGTGGAACTCCAGTAACCCTTATAACATAATACCCCATGTAACCGATTTATCGTGCAGGCTTTCTACAACCATACAACTTAAATGGGAAGCAATTGATAAAGCAATTGATAAATCTATTATACATAACAACATGTTAACTGCAAATCCTCCCTCATGTTTAACCCTATTAAAGGAAGATGTGGGCCCAGATGACATGTTATCCATCTTTGCAGCACTCTAACCAAACACCACTGAAGTGTTTACGGTCTTGCGATCATTGAACCCCAAAAAGAACAAAGACCTAGGTTGGTTCAATGATCAACGTAGAGCAACCAAAAAAGATTTATTGCACTGTGTAGGGTTCTATGCAAAGTCAAATGAAATGTCCTACAGCAACCCATAAAGGAGCCATCGCAATTAGAAAAATAGAGTTAAATAATAAAACCTGAAGTCAAGTTAAAGCAGCAGCAACAGAAGAAAACTCAATATAAAATGTGAGATAATCAGAAGACAACGGACCTGAATGTCACGTTTCCCGATAAATTGCGGCTGGATCATTTCCTAGAATTATATAAAGACATAGGAAACACAGAGGATCCCCTATGGTGAGAAAGTAAGCGTCCCCCAACAAGGCAGTAACCCCCCTTAATGAGAGGCAGTAAAGGACACAACCCCAGGAGGGAATGAGACCACGACCAAGTGTGGGTGAAGTTAAAAGGGTTTTATATAGATCAATATAGGGCACGCAAAGGACTCTGCAAACTCCGAAAGCACTCTGTCTGACAATAGCAACGACAGTCATATTTATTACAAAAATACGTCATGCGTGATGTAAACTATAGGGGGCACATAGTCTTAGGGATTGTGTGGCATTAGCTAAACTATATACAATGTTTAGTGGTGCTGCTCCAGGATTGGTGAGTGTCTGCGCGGTGCCAATGTGGGGTAGACGGGTCAGCTGGGTCTTCGGGGTGGAGCTGCCAGGCCGGACGCGGTTTGTATTGATGATTGGTGGCTGTATTAACACTTTGCCCTGTGGCCACACACTCACAACCATTCATTATACTGCACAGTTTCAGTTGTCCTGTAAATCCTGCAATGCATTAATCTAGGATCAAAAGGGAGACAGAGGCAACAATATGCGACATGAAGTTTCACAAATAGATTGTTATAAAGACGACCCCCAATAAAAGGGCCTAGTCCCATGAGTCCAGGTGTCTCTTTAGGGGGCGCAGCATAAGCTGCGTTGTCACTCTATCCTGTTAAATGTAGTGAGGGATGATTTTATGATGTTAGTACAACGGTGAATACCTAGTTCCATGGCCTGTTAAACTTGGAGTGAACTGGAATACCATTGGTTCAATAAGGGCACGTATCTGGTACCTCAAAGGCGGTGGGGTTTAGGACCAGGTAGCTCATAATTCACATCACCAGGCCGTGGCAGCCTCTGACATGGGGGAGGTAAATACTTGAAGCGGGTCCAGCAGGAATGTGGGGAGTTGAGGCTGCGCTGCTCGAACACCAGCGAGCCCCAGCAGGCCTTGGCGGGAGGAGGGGGAGATGGCCTTGTAAATCTGAGTGGTTTTCTGTTCACAGGGCTGTACACTATACCCTTGGAGGGGACGAATGTTAAAGCTGGAAGCATTAGGGGCATTACACATTTCTTCAGTTTTACATATGCTTACATTATTAGGTTTACTATAATGGAGATTTGTCATTAGCACAACCAGTACATATTGTCTGTCAACCTTATACTTTGCAGTCATACGAACATTGACCGAATAACAAATGTGAGGTAGCATCAGGTTAGGTTATGTGCTGGAGAACAGGAAAGCAATATTTTTAATCTAACATTTCGATTACAGTAAAAGCTAGCTCAATGCCCTGGATGGCCTACGTACAACACGATCATGTGTTATCCCATCACATACACACATTTTACATATTGTTTCTTTATTACCTTTTTTTACATTAGCAGCAAACTTTAGTTAGCATAAGGTGGATTTTCGAGTGATCATACATTAGTTATCTGAGCACATAGTGTATTGGGGCGGGCGGGGGTCATCTCGCCTTAATAGCATTATACGTATGAACTTTTTCCAACACATATTTAGCAGCATGAGTAGACTGTGAGACCTGAGGGTTTAGTGTGTATTGTTAAGACTCCATCTAGGGGAACTGGGCAGGAGGTCATGGACACCATATATCACACACACTAGGGGTTAGGTGCAGGGTCAGGGCATACTTGATTGGGATAGTTCTTGTTATTTTCCAGACTCCGGCTACAAGTCCGGTCACTTCTAGGGCAATGATGTACTGCGGAAGGTAAATGATACAGTGTTTGTTCTGTTACTTGTTTGCGTCTAGTTGCTTGTGAGAACGAGCCCTCAGCGGATCTGCCATGAGGTGGAGGCTGGGGAAAGAGCAGGCCTTTCTGCGTGCGGTCAAGTAGGGGTCGAGCTGCAGCTCTGTACGCAGGCCATTCTGCATGGGCTGGGGTTTAGCACACTTAAAATGGAGTCTGGCTTTTTACAAAATGGTGTCTATGTTATATCAGGCTACTGGTCATGTAGCGTCACGCGTCGATCCGCAGCCGCCCTGCCTCCGGGCCCAGGTGCATGGGGGGCTGCCGATGAGTCATGAGCTTCACGTAGGTGGGCAATGTAGGTAAGGGGGGTCCTACTGACCTGTCCTCCCATACATTTCCCCCCTTTCGTTACTTAAGTAACGAATATTGCAACTCGCCCAACCTCTGGCATTCCTTCTCATTTACAACTGCTTCCTCCCACGCCAGTGTCCCTTTTATTGGCATCCAGGCTCTACACACCCCTAGGAGACTCTCCCCCCTTCTAGGACATTTGTCTGATATGCAGGTCATGTATACATCCCCCATCTCCCTCCATGTCTACCCACACCTTGGTATACCATTCCCGTTCCAGAGGTTCTTTTATTGTTGTGTGATATAACCTATTCACTATGTCCCCATCATGGGGCCTCATTACACGGAAGGTGGTAAGGGTAAACGGTCACCGGTAATGGTACCGGTGACCGTTAACCATTACCGCCTTACTACGAGGTCCCTTTGCGGGTTGGTACTTTAACACCTGCTTTTTAGCAGGCGTTAAAAACCAACCCACAAAGCGACCAGGGTGCTAATTACAATACCGCAATTTGCGGTACCGTAATTAGCACCTTCCCCATTCCCATTATGCCCTATGGGACAAAAATGGGAATGGGGAAGGGCAATGGGGGAAGTGGGAATTACCGCCCCGCCAACCTTGGAATAGGGCGGTAATTCCCCTTTCCTCCAAGGCGGTGCCGTTATTTTACAGGCATGGACCAAGGTGCTACTAGCACCTTGGTCCACCGCCTACCGCGTAATGAGGCCCATAGTATAATGGCACCATTCTATACTTGGGTTCTGGGTCCTCCCCTGTTTGTACCTGTGCCTCCTGCATGATCTGTGCTGCTCCTCTGGCGTTGCCCATTGTCACCATCATCATTGAACCATTAGGGACTGCGTTTGCGCAGCATCGAAAACCCAGCTGACAAACACATAAAATCAGGAGTAAAAACACCACGATGGGCATCAGCACCTTGATAGTCGGTCCCAGCCAGGATGGTACCCAGGAAAAAATGTTTTTGAACCAAGTGCTTGGGTCCGCTCCACCCTCTTTCTTCATTTGTACTTCCAGATTGTGCACCGCTGCGATAACGTGTGATAGTGTCCCATTATCCGTGTCTTCAGACGGCATGAATGTGCAGCACGCTACCAATTTTACGGCAAACACCTCCATCCATCGCTGTTAACAGGTCTAGGACATACCTGTTCTGCATTGTCATCAGCCTTATGGCCCTTAGCTCCACCTTGATCACGTTGAACCCCTCTTCAGTGTCGTTGGCCAGTTGGATCAATTCCCAGCGCGTAATCTGCAGCCATTTTGCGTTGGATCGCTCCTGGATACTCGGGATGAGGGAGGCAAAGAATATTTCAGCAGAGTTAAACAGCCGATACTTGTCAGGAATTTGTGCCAACAGGTCTGAGGAGGCTTTGGATATGTAGTTGAACAATCTCCGCTTCCTTGATATCACGCCATGTGCATTGTCAGCAGACAGGGCATACAATAGTGGTTCTTCTGTTGGTTGTGCCTCTCCGGAATCACCATCAAGGCAGAGTGCAGCGTCGCCAGAGAACATGTGCCCCTGCAGGATGGTGGGAGGTGTAAGTATGCCTTTTTGCCGCAGACCCAGTAAGTGTCCATGAGGGCTGCTGTCCCTTTCTTCATATCTGGTATTATGAGCATTCTGTTACAGTTCTTATGTATACCCATGTTGTTTTTCCCTTCTCCAAAGAAGCATAGTTCGTATGTAATTTCTTTTTGTAGTTTGAACGGTTTTTCTATGGCTGTCACCCACGTTAACTTTGTGATATGTTCTGTCCAAACTGGTGTGCAGGTTTTCTCGATCCAATGTAGTTTTTCTTTTGGCAGCCCTCGTAGTGCTTCTGCTTTGCATGTTATCACTTCATCCTTCCACTTATTTTCTGAAAACAATGTTCCTTTAATCACGAAAAACGGTTCTTTCAAACATATCACTCCTTTGGCTCTCGAGCAGCAGGTTTTCTCGTTCTGCAGCATTTCAAAAGATACTGTGTGTGCCTGGAAGGTGTTATTAATTCTACACAAGGTGAGATGAAGGAGGCATCTGCAAGAGGCAGTTCTTTAGGCAACAAGACCTTAGGTGTGCCTTAGGCGTGGGGAATAAAGGAACATACATAACAACTCTCATAAGTTGCCTGTTCTGCAGTGGAGCTCATATCTGCATACCATTTATTTGACTGATGTGGATGTCTAGGGTCTTTTATTGCATCCAGCCCCAGGCCGGAATACTCGTCATATTTTTTCCTCCTCACCTCCCTTCTCCTTCTGCTGTTTTTACGGTAGCTTTTCGCATCTCTTGCTGCTCGCAGTGCTGTGCCTTCTTTACCCGCCCCCCTTTTCCCAGTCATCATATATGGTCAGGAATTTTTCAGCCATTTCTGCATTTTCTTCCTTCCTATTTGTGGGGGATTCAGCTTCTGCGGATGGGTTAACTGTTGGTGTGGGCAGGGTGGCAGTAGTGTCATATAACCATGATATAATGGAAGGATTACGATCATTTAACCCATAGACACTATATTGAGTGGCATTGTACTGGGAAGTTGGGCTTGGGACCAACCTGTTGCTGGTATCATTTGGGTGCTGTGCATGGTCAGGGTGAGTGTCTGTAATAAGGCGAAGGAAGAGAAAGAAGTACAGAGCCAATCAAAGCCTCTTGAAAGGGTTAATGGATGATGTGTACAGGGGAGGAGGAGGACCTATCTTATGAAGGACAGGCGATTCCTACAATGAGAGAGCCAATCAAAGCCTCTTGAAAGGGTTAATGGATGATGTGTGCAGGGGAGGAGGAGGAGGACCTATCTTATGAAGGACAGGCGATTCCTCCAATGAGGAGATGATGTTTTTCTTTACCTGTCAGGTTCTTTTTTCCAATACTGGTGTTGTCGTTTTGTTTTTAAAAAAATATACAGACGGAGTCTGAGAAGTGTCTCACCGAAAAAGAGATCACCTACGAGTGGGCCTACTAAGAAAATATAAATAAGAAGTTGGAAGAGGAACCCGTTGTGCGATTCGTTCAAGTTCCAGTTGAAGTTAATTAGTTTAAAGGCCACAGATACTCTTTGGTGGCAAAACGGAGACTCGCGTAGGGTAACGGCTCACTGTGGAGCTCTACATTCTTGAGGGAGAAGTCAGAGCAGGGAAACCCTTCCGTGGCCACTGAACAGCTGCGAGAGGCTGTCAGGAGCCCCCACCTTCGTGAGGAAGGAGTCGCCTTCTCACGAAGGCTTATCGGAGCCCGTGAAGAGAGGAGCTCGGCTCAGCCTCTGTGGGGCCCCCACCCTTGTGAAGGAGGAGTCAACACCCGAAGAAGGCTTATCGGAGCCTGTGGAGAAAGGGGCTTGGTAGGAGTGGCTAAGAGAGACTGTGCGGGGCCCCCACCTTTGTGAAGGAGGAGTCCTGTCAGCAGGTTCTGGTGAATCGGAGCCGTGAAGAAAGGAGGGCTCGATGGGAATCACCCGACACAGCTGATGCTAGCAATCGCGGCCGCCTCTGAGGACAAAGCAGTTATGAAGGCGATGAATGGGCGTTTGAACTGATAAACAGGTGAGCCCCAACGAGAGCGATCAATACCATTTGGAGGGGACGGAGATCCCTAAGAGAATATAGGTGAAAGGGGTGAAGCTGGGGAAGCAACCATACTGTGAACTAGAGACTTGTATACAGAGTCAAGTGAACTTTCAAGACAGGCCTCTATAAGCGGTAAGATCGAAAGGAACATGCAGAAGACCCTAAAGAGAAGCCAAATTATATTTATATATAGAAATAACCTGGAGAAGGATATAAGACTGAATGGTGGGATAAAAGGAGGTAACCCAGTTGAAGGAAGTGATTTACAACAAAGACTTTTCTTGTGTCAACTCCCAGTTCACGCTACCAAGATAGTAAAAAGGCCAGTGTTAAAAGAAATAAAGCCATATTTGTTCATCCTAACCTGGCTGTTGTGCGTGGTCTGTTCCAACCACATTATCACATTTGGTGGCAGCAGTGGGAGAGGCTGAAACACGCAAAACAATGGAAGAGCTAATTAAGACATTAGCAGAGGGACAACAGCTCTTACAGCAAGCCTTGCAACTCCAAAGCCAGCAGGCTCAGGCTCATAGACAAGCCCTCCAGCAGGCACTGCAGCTTCAACAAGCTCAGTTGATGGAAGCTACCAGTTTAAGGAGCCATGCACAGGTACCCAGTTTGGTCCTACAAAAATTAACAAGTGGAGAAGATCCTGCTCATTTTTTTGTCAATTTTGAAAGAGTCACCCGGAATGCTCAGTGGCCGGCCGAGAGGTGGTGCCACTACATTGCTCCCCTCATGACCGGGGAGATGCAGAGCGCTTACCAGGCCGCTAATCCCGCTGGAGATACCATCTATTCCGAGATGAAGCAAGTCGTTCTAGAGAGGTTGGGCCACGATGATGAGGCCTATCGGATCAAGTTCAGGGAGACAAAGTTGATGGCGGAAGAGACTCCAAGGCAGTTGTTTTACCGGATAAAGGAGTTGGGGGACAAATGGTTGCAGACTAATTCATCCAGCAACCTCGAGATGGCCGAGAAGGTGATATTAGAGCAATTTGTAGAAGCACTCTCTCTGTCCATGTAGAGGTGGGTACGACAGTATCATAGACCCATCTTGGTAGAAGCAGTCAACATTGTCTCCGCATATAAGAAGGCAGGTCAAGGAAAGTTGATGTCCTACTCATCTACCACCAAAACAGAGAGGAACTCTTCAGCCATAGTGAACAGAACATCCGCGGTTACTCGATGGCTGAATTCTATGCTCCGAAAACCTGAATGGGAAGGTACCAGATTCTGTCCCAACAGTGAAGGGTCGGGATCCTCGCACATCATACGTCCTCCTAGCCTTAGCGCTCGAGGTCCGCAGTGCTTTGAATGTGGAGACTGGGGGCATTTAGCCAGGCTTTGCCCGAAGAAAGTTATGGTAGAACCCATGGACGTTGGAAACCTTGAACCAGCTAAGGAAGTCAACAAAGGGGAATCCTCTCCTATCCACAAACCCACATATCCATTTATCTGTGAGGCTGGGGTAGAAGGTCGTTCAACCAGAGCGATGCTGGATTCTGGATGTTTGCAGACCGCCGTCAACCCAGAACTGGTAGGTGATATCGAAAAGTTGGGTGGAAGAATCCCTATTAGGTGTGTGCATGGGGACGTTAAAGTATACCCTGTCAAAGATATCAGAATCAAACTAGCGGAGAACAAATGAAAGTAAGGGCAGCGGTAATGCCAACCCTACCTGAACCCATGCTGATTGGCTCTGATGTTCCGGATCTCCCTCGCCTTATTCAAAGAATAGAAAAACAGTGGTTAGAAGAGGCTCCTTTCCATGACCAAGAGATCAAAACAAAGATCAGCAGACTGAACAAGAGCAGAAACACTAAAAGACTTGAAAAGAATATTTGGCTTGAGCAGAATATGTGTCCAGTGGCCGTGGACTGGAGGATAGATGAGCAAGGGGACAGCTTTCGGGTAGCTCAATAACTGGACCCTCTTTTGAAGAATGCAAGAGATTCAGTGGGAGATAAGCCTACTCAACAATTTCCTCATTTTATAAAAGACAATGGTCTCTTCTACCGAGTAAATATCAGTCCGGACAAAGAAGAAGTCCGTCAGTTGTTAGTGCCTAACAAATAATATCGTCCCGTGTTGGAAGTTGCCCACCTTCAGGTAGGCGAAGGTCACCTTGGCGTTGAGAAAACTATGCAAAAGATTCTTAAAAGATTCTATTGGCCAGGCATATATGGCCAAGTAGCCCGGTTCTGCCAAAAGTGTCCGGAGTGTCAAAAAAAGAATCGGGCTAATGTCCCTAAATCTCCTCTACAGTCAATGCCATTGATTCTGGAGCCCTTCCAATGCTTTGGGATGGATATAGTGGGGCCTTTGGATCCAACAAGTAGAGGGCACAAGTATTTGTTGGTAATTGTTGATTATGCAACGAGATATCCCAAAGCTTTCCCTCTATGCTCCACGAATGCCCAACAGATTTGTGATGTTTTGGTTCCTTTCATGACAAGAGTGGGCATTCCCAAAGAGATTATCATGGATAGAGGTACTGACTTTATGTCAGCCGTATTAAAACAAGTTTGTGAAACATTGCATATCACTCAACACAAGACTGCTGTGTATCATCCCAAAATGGATGGTTTGGTTGAGAGGTACAACCAAATGATTAAACAAATGTTAAGAAAAACCTTCAGCCCGGCTGAAAGGAATTGGGATCGAGTGTTGCCATGGATTCTGATGAGACTTCGGAACACTCCCCAATCTTCTACCGGGTTCGCCCTGTTTGAGTTGTTGTTTGGCAAACCAATCTGGTCATTGCTAGATATACTAAAGGAGACTTGGGAGGAACAACCTACTTCTGAAATTACATTAACGGAATACACTTCCCAGCTAAAGGAAAGGATAGAGAGGCTTCAGTCGATAGCACAATCCAAAGAGGCTCAGTGTAAACAAGAACAGTATTATACCCAGAAGGCACGTATCTATACTTTTCAAGTAGGCGATCAGGTTCTTGTTCTCTTGCCTACTACTGAGAACAAGATGGTGGCGACATGGAGAGGACCCTGTATGATAGAGGAGGTACTGGGTCCCGTGACCTATCGAGTTCGCCAACCCGGAAACAAGATTCCAATTCAGACGTATCATGTTAAGCTATAAAAAAATGGGAGGAGTCTGAAGTTACCATGGCTATGATCAGTGTCGAAGAAACATCCACAGAATATCTGCCAACATCAGAAACCCCAATAGGGAAAGAAGCTCTAAATATAAGTTCATAACTAAACTCTACTCAGGTGAAGGAACTCTCTGAGTTGGTAGATCAATATGAAGATATCTTTTCCTCAATTCCAGGAAGAACATCACTAACTTGTCATCACATTCAGACGACTCCTGGCACAAAGGTGAGGATACGACCATACAGAATTCCTGAAACAAGACTACAGGCGGTCAACAAGGAAGTGGAAGAAATGATTCACTTAGGGGTAATCGAACCATCACACAGTGACTGGTGCTCTCCCTTAGTGATGGTCCCAAAACCAGATGATAGCACTCACGTCTGCATGGACTTCAGGAAGCTCAATGAGGTCTCCAGGTTCGACGCATATCCCATGCCTAGAATTGATGACCTTTTAGAAAAATTAGGTAAGGCTAAGGGCCTCATTACACGTTGAGCAGTCGACATTTACCGGCATGGCGCTACTAACGTGTCCGCCTTGGCAAGAGGCTGTTAATAGCATACCATTACGAGTTTGCGGACACAAGCATAGTGCCATGCCGGTAATGACCCTACCACCATGCTGCTAAAGACCCCAAAAAGACACTTAGCGCCACCGATGAAAGCGCTGATAGCACTTCCGACCTCCCGCAACATGCAAACAGCGGTCACCGCTAATAGCGGCCATCGCAATTAGCGGTCACTGCAATTAGCGGTCACCGTTAATTAGCGGAACCGGAAATAGCGTCATCGCACTGGAATGGGAAAGAGCACGGCAGCCATCTTTAAAAACACAATCCATTGTCATCCTCTGCCCCCTGGACCTGTTTCGAGAACTGTGCCATTCCAAAGCCACAAGCATTCCCTTGCCATGCCTAAGGCCATAAAAAAAACAACCGACCGCCAGCGCAAGGAGAAGTTCACCAACGAGGAGCTAACAATGCTCACTGAGACCCTTGCAGCGAATGCCAACATGGTATTTTCCAACGACATGTGGCGGGAGACCCTGATCCGGATGAAGGCTATCTGGGCAGAGGTTGCCCTGAAAGTGAGTTCGGTGGGCACCACCACCCGCAGTGTCCGGGAGTGCAGAAAGCGGTGGGACGATCTCCGCCTCCAGGTCCACAGCATCCTGTCTGCGAACCTCAACATGGCCATGGCCACAGGAGGTGGAGCCGAATCGCCAATAAAAGTGAAAGAGTGGGAGGAGACCTCCGCCAACACGATTGGTGTTAAATCAATCGAGGGAGTCGGGAGCATGGAGCATGGTGTGGCCACTACATCAGATGGAGGTGAGTGTACACATGAAACTATGCACTGTGAATGTTGAGGTCCTCCCCAAATGTGAGCCCAGATTCACCTCATGGATGTGCCAACATCCATACATGCATACAACCCTGGCCATGTCAGTGTCAAACCCAAACACACACACATGCACGCATTACCACAGACAATTGCCACACAGAACCATGCATGGATGACCCATTCAACAGACCCATCACCTGCATCCCTACCAATGAAGTCCCAATGCACACACCAGCATGATTAACGTATTCTGCATGAAGTACATTGAACCATCACCAATGCCATATCCCTCTTTGTCCCCCACAGGCATACATACAGACAGTGAAGAACCTGGCACTGCGACTCAGGCACCCCCTGCCAAGAAAAAACCCAGGCCACAGGACACAGGGGACACCCCCACTACATCAAGGGGCAAAGGGAGAAGTGTTCCCATGCAGAGTGCCAAACATCGTCAGAGCGCCACTGCTACCATACCGCAGTCCACACCAGCAACAACTGTCACACCTTCAGATGTGAACCCCCCACCACAGATTCCAGCCACAGAGGGCCCACCCTCCTCTGCCACAAGTTCCACAGGTGAGGCGGCAGCCACCGCGCCGCTCACAGATGTGGAGGACCTGATAGAGTTCTCCATGGAAATGCACACCCCAACCCCCCAGGAACCCCAGAGGCAACTCCACAGCAAACACCAGGGTCCAGTATCCATGGCCAGTCTGGCGAGGACAACACAGGAGGGTGCAGTAGCCCACCGGTGGCTTCACCAGATGTCCTGGATGCAGAGGAAGGCACAGCAGCTACACCACGAGCACGCCACAGTGCCCTTGACCTGGCCAGCATCAGGCAGCGCCAGGAGGACATTACTGTGCTGGTTGGGCAGCATGTGGAAGAGGCTGTCCATCTCAGGGGGGAGATAACAGAGACTGCCAGGCACTCGAGATTGGCCAACTCAGGCAGGTCCTCACGCGTATAGCGGACACGATGGACCGCCAGTTCCCACCACCGCCACAGGGACAGACAGCCACCTCATCATCTCGAGGCAGACAAGCCCCCTCTGCCGTTCCACGCACACCACGAGGCGCATGTCAACCCAGCCTCCTAATGCTGGTGGTGGCAATGGGGAATAGGGACTGCAGGGTCAACCTTCCACGTGTGCAGCAGGACAACAACATTGTGCAAGACACATAAGGTGTTGTCGGGGGGAGGGGGTAAAGGCTGTTTCAGGACTGTTGTGCGGGGAGGGGGGAAGGGTGTTTCGGGACTGTTGTCGGGGGGAGGCGGGACAGGTGTTTCAGGACTGTTGTGGGGGGTGGGGGGAAGGGTGGTGGGATAGTTGGGGACATGCACTTTTACATGTTAATATTCCTTAATACACTGGTGATTACTCAAAACACTGGCTTGGACTTCTTCATTGTGTATGTGTACTTTATTGGTGACAGAGTCCATTGTGCGCTTCAACACAGACACCAGTGCATTACTACCCATATCCATCCTACAGAGTGAAACCATGTTACTCAGAATATTTGGTTGATCAGATGCTGTCTCACATCACGTCCCTCCTGGCCATCGCCTCTTGCATGACCTGCATCCCCGTCACCTCCGTCCTCATCACCATCATGATCCTCATCAGGTGCTTGTATTTCAATGTCAGGGGGCAGTGGCACATTCCGTCTGATACACATACTGTGAAGCATGACCCATGCCATGGTGATCTTGGCCACCTTCTCATGGCCGTACAGGAGATCGCCACCAGACCTGCTAATGCACCTGAACCGTGTCTTCAAAAGGCCAAATGTCTGCTCTATCACGATGCGGGTACGGTTATGTGCACGATTGCAGTCCTCTTCTGTGCCGGTTCTGTGGGTTCCGTACAGGGGTAACCTCTTCAGGGGCTAGCCAGCATCAACTGTATGGGGGGAAGAATGGGGACCTGTTACTGGTCACCTCTGGAGTGGCATGTACATATCAGACAAATCGACTTTGCATTGTGATTAATATCCACGACTAGCAGTATGCATGCAGACAATCTGTGTGACTGCAATGTGCAAAGGTGAGCTTGACCCTGCAACTGGACATGCCCAAATCATGGCTCCGACACCAATTGACATGTCCTGGGTGAGGCCAGGTCTTAGGTGTCCCTGGGCCCAAGCAAATTTGATACCACACTGCTAGTGTGGTGGCATTCTGACATCGATGTTGCAATGCTGTGTAGAATCACTATACCAGTGCTATAGGTATGTGGTTGAATGCTATGGCTAGGGGTGATCCCTTTGCATGCATTCAAGGGCACATTTCTGTATTGATGTTGTGCTGCGCTAATTCTGTATTACCATCTTGCCGCCATGTTGCTGATTTGTGTATTATGTGGTGTGGCATGGTGTGCAATGTGGATGTGGATGGATGTGTAGCATTCGTTGACCTGGATTGTTCTCTATGTTGTGCAGCTTATCATTGCATGTGGGTTATTGTCAGGTACATTGCAGCCTTCACTGATGGACATTGGGGTACATCTGTATGTCCATTTCTTCTACGGACAACAGTCAACACCCATTTGGAGTACGTATCTCTCCCCCCCAAACAAACCCAGTTGGAGTATGTATCTCTCACCCCCCATCACACTGCCATGTGCTTGGCCGGCTACTCACCGAGTAGCCACGAACGTTGTCCAGCTTGTCGCTCCATTTAGTGTGGTATGGTTGAGTTCCGCAGGACCATGGAATCATGGGTTGATCTGGGAAATCGGGCACAACAATGTGTGATTATCTTGTTAGCGTCACATACCATTTGGACATTGATGGAGTGGAATTGCTTCCTATTTTGGTAGACTACTTCATTGTGATGTGGGACCACCAATTCCACATGGGTGCAGTCGATGGGCCCGATGCAACTTGGGATGCCTGCCAGTGAATAGAAGCCAACTTTGGTGTTTGCAATCTCCTGGGCAGTCCGAGGCAGAAATATGTGTTCACGTGCATGCTTCAGGAGGGCATCCAGTACCTGGTTCAGCGTGCGTGAGAATACTGGTTGTGAGATGCCATGAATCTGCCCCACTGTATGCTGGTAGGTGCCTGTGGCCAGGAAGTGGAGCACAGTCACCACCTTCAGTAGAGGGGGAATGGCAGTTCTGATGTCTATGAGGCTCACTATGTCGTCATGTATCATGTCCACGATGCTGGTGATGGTATCCCGGTCCAGACGGTACAGGGTGTGTATCTGCTCAGGGGTAGGGTTAAATGGACTGGCTCTGATCCTGGGGATTAGTGGCTGCCTCTGTGGTATGACTAGGTGCCCTGGTGGTGCTTGCTGCGCCTGTCTTGCCCTCCTCCTCCTCCTTCTGCGTGTCCTCTGTGCTGCCTGTTGTTGTTGCTGCTGCACTGCAATCATGTCCTCCAGCCCACGTAATGCTGCTAGTATTGGAACCATCTTGGTGTGGGAAGGGGTGTGGTGTGCTCCTTTTGTGCTGCCACAGTCTCCATTGCCTCCACCTGTGCTGATTGTGTCCACCTGTGGCAGGTGGAAACACTGCTCTGTTCTTTTAACGGGTGATTCGCGATGCCGGTATTAGCGCCATGCCGGTAAGCGTTTTTTGGGGCTTTACCATGACGCTATTA
Source organism: Ambystoma mexicanum (assembly GCF_040938575.1). NCBI lineage: Eukaryota > Metazoa > Chordata > Amphibia > Caudata > Ambystomatidae > Ambystoma > Ambystoma mexicanum. Next base: position 424,920,922 of record NC_090927.1, on the reverse strand, counting down.
GCATGTCCGCATGGCTTGTGATGGTGGGCTATTAGCGGCATGGTGCTATTTACAGGATGAAGGGTCGTGGGCACGCAAACTGACTGCTATTAGTGGCACCGTAGTTAGCGGTGCCGCTAATATTGGTAATCCGGGTCTTAATTGACATGGGGATTTAACGTTACCGGTATTCCCTTACCGGTAACGTTAATCCCTTACCGCGCAACGTGTAATGAGGCCCTAGGTTTTTAACTACAATTGATCTGATGAAGGGATATTGGCAGATTCCACTATATGGGCCAGACAAAGAGAAAACTGCCTTTGCTTCCCCTGCAGGATTATTACAATTTACTGTACTCCCATTTGGTCTGCATGGTGCCCGGCCACTTTTCAGTGATTGATGAACTATTTATTAAAAGGGCATGAAGATTATGTGGGTGCTTACTTGGATGACATTGTGGTGTATAGTCAAAGTTGGTCAGATCATATAAAACACCTGGCAGCCATTTTTCAAACCTTAAGAGGGGCGGGATTGTATGTTAATCCTAAAAAAACTCACTTAGCGAATGCCTACACAAAATATCTAGGATATTATGTGGGTCAAGGGACAATTCGACCTCAGCAAGAAAAAATGGAGGCCATCCTCCGCCTGCAATTTCCCGAGACTAGCAGACAAGTGAGGGCATTTCTTGGATTTGTGGGTTATCACAGACGCTTCATTCCCCATTTCTCAACCATTGCAGCACCTTTAATGGATTTGTTAAAATCAACCACTCCATCTAAGAGGATCTAGAGAAACGGAAAAACTGAAAAAGCGTTTATTACATTGAAAAATGCCCTCTCAGACAAGGCCTTCCTACAATGCACTGATTTCAACATGCCTTTCTATTTACACACAGATGCATCGGGATCAGGATTGGGGGCTGTGTTGTTCGAAAATCAGGGGGAAAAAGAAAGACCCATCCTGTTCATCAGCAGGAAGCTGTTACCCCATGAAATGAACTATGCAACAATAGAAAAGAAAAGGAATGATTGGTGGTAAAGTGGGCCATAGAATCCTTGAAATACTACCTGTTGGGCAGGACATTTACATTGGTTACGGATCATGCTCCATTGGTATGGTTATCTAGAAACAAGTACACTAATCCCCGAGTTCTACGTTGGTTCCTGTCTCTACAGCCATATGTCTTCCAAACTATTCATCAATCGGGACAGAAAATGGTCCAAGCTTATTTTTTGTCTAAAATACATGCCCTTCCCGAACGTAAGGGCTTGAGGGGGAGGATGTGTAATAAGGCGAAGGAAGAGAAAGAAGTACAGAGCCAATCAAAGCCCCTTGAAAGGGTTAATGGATGATGTGTACAGGGCAGGAGGAGGACATATCTTATGAAGGACAGGCAATTCCTCCAATGAGGAGATGATGTTTTTCTTTACCTGTCAGGTTCTTTTTTCTAATACTGGTGCTGTCGTTTTGTTTTTAAAAATAATATACAGACGGAGTTTGAGAAGTGTCTTACCGAAGAAAAGATCACCTATGAGTGGGCCTTCTAAAACAATATAAATAAGAAGTTGGAAGAGGCACCCGTTGTGCGATTCGTTCAAGTTCCAGTTGAAGTTAATTAGTTTAAAGGCCACGGATAATGTCCGGTGGCAAAACGGAGACCCGCGTAGGAGAACGGCTCCCTGTGGAGCTCTACATTCGTGAGGGAGAAGTCGGAGCGGGGAAGCCCTTCTGCGGCCACTGAACAGCTGCGAGAGGCTGTCGGGAGCCCCCACCTTCGTGAGGGAGGAGTCTCCTTCTCACGAAGGCTTATCGGAGCCCGTGAAGAGAGGGGCTCGGCTCAGCCTCTGTGGGGCCCCGACCTCCGTGAAGGAGGAGTCAACACCCGAAGAAGGCTTATCAGAGCCTGTGGAGAAAGGGGCTTGGTAGGAGCAGCTAAGAGAGACTGTGTGGGGCCCCCACCTTCGTGAAGGAGGAGTTCTGTCAGCAGGCGCTGGCGAATCAGAGCCGTGAAGAAAGGAGGGCTTGACGGGAATCACCCGTCACAGCGGATGCTAGCGATCACAGCCTTCTCTGAGGACAGAGCGGTTATGAAGGCGATGAATGGGCGTTTGAGCAGATAAACAGGTGAGCCCCTACGAGAGCGAGCGATACCATTTGGAGGGAATGGAGATCCCCAAGAGAATATAGGTGAAAGGGGTGAAGCTGGGGAAGCAACCATACTGTGAACTAGAGACTTGTATACAGAGTCAAGTGAACTTTCAAGACAGGCCTCTATAAGGGGTAAGATCGAAAGGAACATGTGGAAGACCCTAAAGAGAAGCCAAATTATATTTATATATAGAAATAACCTGGAGAAGGATATAAGACTGAAAGGTTGGATAAAAAGGAGGTAACCCAGTTGAAGGAAGTGAATTACAACAAAGTCTTTTTTGTGTCAACTCCCAGTTCACGCTACCAAGATAGTAAAAAGGCCTGTGTTAAAAGAAATAATGCCATATGTATTCATCCTAACCTGGCTGTTGTGTGTGGTCTGTTCCAACCGCATTATCACAGTGTCATAACCTGATATGAGTTGAAAACCATCCCAAATTAAATAGGCTCCTTCTTTCACCATTTTCATCCCATTCCCCTTGTTGGTTCATTCCCTCCCCCCTCATTCATCTTGATAGAGATGAATGCAACAGCCCAATAAACAATGAGGCCAAACATCATTGTAAAAAATATTATTGCGCACACAAAGAGGCCACACTCATACGAATATCTACGCAGATCAAAATTCTCGTTCCTATCTCTATCTGCCCTAACATTGTTCATTGCGGGCTGCCCGTTTGATGCCATCGTTTCTCCTATATATTAAAACATAAAGGTGTATTAAGCATCCTCAAACAATGATATATGTCATTTAACATTAGCAAATGAGAGCAAGAGAGACAGAGAGAGAGATCTTTTACTATTTTACACTTTCAAAAGTTTGTACAGTTTTCATCTCTCACAAGCATTTTATCCAGTTTATTTTCTTTTGAGCATGTGCTACTATTTATACATACGATGTAGCAATATCTCTTCTCCTCATCTATTGTGACACTTCTTCTGATCTTTACACCCCTTTGTCCTGTCCTTGTGTGACACTATCATAAGCTTTTCGTATGTCTGTCAAATGTATCCAATATTTCAGGCCCTTCACCTTCACCGCTTTACAATACACCTCCTCGTATGGGCCATGAAATCTTGGGGCATTCCACCAACACACGAAACTCCCGACATACACAATTTCCCCTGGCATTAGCTGACCTGTTAGGTTTTCTTCTCTGAATGTTATTGCTTCATTTCCCTCCTCGCGTGTGAATGGTGGTGAAAGCTGTCTTGCTATAATGCCAGCTGCCTTGGTAAGTTTTGACAGGTATTCATTAAACTCTCCACCCAGTACAGTGGCGCTTCTATGGGCATCTGAATGTCTGAATGTCTGTGGAGTGGTGAGTGTACCTTGTGGATGCGCCTTCCTGTCACTATTTTGTGCAGTGACAGGTGGTGGTCCTTGCTAAACTGATTTCTCATCTCGAACAAGGCTAGGGGAACACAGTGCACCCAGTTCTTTTTAAGTGAGAAACACAATTTTGATTGCCTTCCCTTTAGGAAGCCGTTTATTTTTTCAATTACGCCATTACTTTGCAGGTGATAAATCAAGCATAATTTGTGTTTGATCCCTAGCAAAGCCGTAACTTCCTTGAAAAGATCGTTGACAAAATGTGTGCCATTATCCGAGCGAATTACATCACACATTGCTCACCAAGAACTTTGCGGCACATTTGGCATCTGGACGTGCACAAGGCCCTGCTTCAACCCACCTTGAAAATGGACAAACCACCACTATCATGTACCGCGCTCCATTGCACCTCTCTCCCATATCTGTATAATCAATATGCAGCTCTCTGAAGGGGCCCGTTGGTTTTGGTATTCTTCCCCGCAGTGGTCTTAAGGTCATGCCTGAATTATAGATTTGTATGTTATACATTCCATAGCCAGTTTTGAAAGTTGCTCCTGTAACCCTGGGATGAACCAGTTTTCTTGGATTTCTGCAGCAATATGCTGTTTTGCATTGTGTGCTGGGAAGTGTAGTTGTTGGAAAGCTATTTCCAATAGTTTAGTTGGCATCACCGCTTTTTCGGTGTTGTTTTGACACCATAAGAGATCCATTGCTGACTGGCTACATCCCCTTTTTTCCCCACAATTCTTTTTCTTCTTTTGTTGCCTCCTCTTGCTGCTCCAGCATTTGTGAAACGGCATGGCATTGTAGCCATCTGGGAGATTCTCTTCAACATTTTTGTGTATCAAGTACTCACCTGACCTTTCTCTTACTAAGTAAGAGGCTTCATTGGCAGCAGCATCCGCTGCCACGTTTCCCAAAGAGATCACATCTGTGTTGGATGTCTGGGCCTGGCACTTCACTATGGCTACCACGGTGGGGTCTTTTAATGCCTCAATAAGTTCTTTTAGAAGCTCTGCATGTTGTATCTGTGACCCTTGAGCCCTGTGAAATCCCCTCCGTCCCCATCTTGCTAATCCTCCATGTACTTTAGTAGTCATATAACCTGAGTCTGTATAAATTGTAACCGCACACCCTTTTGCTGCATGCAATGCTTCAATGAGCGCTATCAATTCTGCTACTTGTGCTGAGTAATGGGCAGATACGCGCTGCTGCATTAGCACTTCGTACTCACCTTCTTCTAGTCTTACAACAGCTATTACTAAGTGTTTTTCTCCTGTCTCTGAATTTATTGACGCTGACCCATCTATGAAGAATACTTCCCCTTCATTCAGTGCATTCTCACTCACCATGATTATTTCCCCTTCTTCCCCCTTGTATGTTGCACAATCGTGTGCTTGCATGTCTTCCACAGTGCATGGTTCTGTAATGAATCTTGCTGGGTTTACTGTCTTACATCTCACTATGTGTACGTTGGCGCTGGACAAAATGATTTCATACGCTGTGGCTCTTTGTGTTGTGAGTGTGCTTTAAGATCTTTCTAGGATTGGGAATAGGGAGTGCTCTACAAATAGTGTGATGGAACAACCTATCACTATCGTTGTACTTTTCTCAATGGCGAATGCTGCGGCTGCGAGAGATTGCTGCACACGAAGTGTCCCTGCCTTACCGCATCCAATGTGCCACTGTAGTAGGCCATGGGCTTGTGTCCCAGAGATGTCGTTTGTGTAAGTACTGCTGTCATGAAGGACCCCTTACAGTGTGAGAACAGGTAAAACTTGCGCTCATAATCTGGGTTCGCGAGTACTGGTGCGCTCAAAATGAGTTCTTTGAGTGATGTGAAAGCATCATTTAGTTCTGCAGACCATTGTATTTCTGTGTTCTCTCTTTGAGCTTCTTTGAGTCCCTGCAATAAGGGTCTTGTATATGCTGCATAATCTAATATCCATGCTCGGCAGTAGTTGCACAAGCCGAGAACTTTTTGCATTTCCTTCACTGTTTTTGGTCTTCCTACTGCTGTAACGTCAGCTACTCTGTCTGGTATGATTTTATTGCCGTCGTTTGAAATTAGCTGTCCCAAGTACAATACTTCTCGTTGGCAGTATTGCAGTTTCTCTTTGTCAACTTTGCAACCTTTGTGGGCTAATAATGTCAGGAGAGTAATAGATTCATTCCTACACTCTTCCTCATTTTTGTCGAAGATCAGCAAATCATCCACGTATTGAATAGTTGCACTGTCTGTGGTCATATTCCCGAGATCTTCATGCAGGATTCGGTTGAATATGCTGGGGCTCTCGCAGTAACCCTGGGGTAATCTGCAGTGCTTGTATCTTTTTCCTCCCAAGGTAAATGCTGTTAAATACCTACACTCTTCTGCAAGTGGTATTGTAAAGAATGCTTTCTTCAAATCCACTACTGTGAAGTGGGATGTATCTTTTGGGACGCTCCGCAGGATAAATGCAGGATTGGGGACCAAAGGGAACTCTTTCTGGATGACGTCATTGAGGGGGCGTAGGTCTTGGATCATCCTCCATGCCCCTCCTTTTGCTTTTTTAATAGGGTAGATACAGGTATTACATGGTGAGTTTTAGGGCACTATTATTCCCTGTGCTACTAATGCATTAACTGTTTCTTTTATCCTTTCTTCTGCTTCCCGGGACAGGGGGTACTGTTTCACTCTGGGTAGTATGGCTCCTGGTTTGAGTTTTATTTTAACTGGTGTAACCCCATGCAATTGTCCCACATCATGGGGGCGGTGGTCCACAGGTTACTCGGCACTACTTGCATGTCATTGTCAAAGAAGGAAGGTGGTGCTCCTACGACAGCCATTAGTTGTACTGGCACTTGTCTTTCCTGTATCATGATATCACGGGGGATTGCTATTTCCATTATTATTTCCCCATCACTCTCTGAGTCTGTGAAGAGGTCTTCATCTGACAAATCTCTCAGTGCAATGTCAGCATTGATGCATAACACTGTGCGCCACTCGCAGCCGTGTATGTCCATTGCAATGACCGCTATTCTTTTGGCTGAGATCTGAACTGCGTGTAAATCCAAGGACATCACTGCCCCAGGCACTATCTCCGGGCGTGCTATGGGGCAGAAAATGAATTGTACGGGCTCTCTCCATTCTAGGTTTTTCAGTTCTGGGACCACCTGAGCAAATGTTTCAATCCTTGATTGAACATGTCAGGGTGCACTGGTATGCTGCACACTTCTGGCGCTGTTGCTCATGCGTCCACCACCAGCATTACGCGCATAGGGCAAATCCTTGGTGTTGAGCATACTATTACTCTCTTGGTGAAGGATATGGTCATGTTAAGCTTACTGAGGAGGTCTCTTCCCAGTAAGCTAATCGGGGACTGTTCGTAGTACAATAGGGGTTCTCTGACTGTTTTTCCCCCCACTGTGACATCCAATTCTTCTGTGTAAGGAACTTCGATCACCGCCCAGAGAACCCCTGCGTCTCCAATTTACGATTAGATAGCTGAAACCGGCCTTCACGCAAACATGATTTGACAGCTCCCGAATCCATCATAAAAATGAATTGTTTGTTCCCTATCTCCACCTTTATCAATGGTTCCTCTGCTGCATTGAGGGTCGATGGACAAGTGCTCTTTGTGGGCTGTCCTATGCTGGGTGTCTTGTGGTCCCCCCTTGGCTGAAGACATTACCCGACACTACTACCACTCCCCCATACGGTGCAGGTGCACCATTTGCTGTTGTGGCGAAAGGATTACCCTGTGTGTATGGTATATGTTCGCTGCATTGTGGGTGCTGTTGGACATTGTGTGGTTGTTCTATGTGTTGTTCTTGGCACCTCTGTTCCCGCTGTCCTTGCCCCCTCCCATTGCCAACCCATTGGGACTCCCCGGGTGCGGGTGCCCATAAGGTTGATCATCTTGGTAAGCTTGGTTCGGCCTGCTCCTGCATTCACATGAGAAGTGTCCCCACCTCCCACAGTTCCAACAGTTCCCTTGTCCTCCCCTAGGTCCTTGTCCCCCGTATCTGCTGTTTCCACCGTACCCCTGACCACCTCCTCTGCGCCCTCTGTACCCACCTCTTCCTCCACTGGGAGTCCACACTTGCCACTGCGATCCTCTGTACTGCTCCTGTCTATTCCACTGTGTCTGCCCTTGCCTGCCCAATTCGCTGCATCCTCTCTTGTATCGCTACCAGTCCCTCCTCCCCCTCTGCATCCCTACATGGGGGGAGTGCTGCTACGGCTGCGGCGACCTTCACCAGTTTCGTTTGTATTAATGTTGCTCATCTTCCAACCTTTTCTGTGCTATCTCCTTCTCTCTTTCTTTAATTCTCTTGCAATGGTGCACTATTATGCTTTGAATTTCTGGCCAGCTGTTCGCTTCAATCCCTTCTATTTTGTCGAGCGCTTTTTGAACTTCTTTTTGGAGTCCTCTCTTTCTTATAAAGTAAAATAGGGATGTTGATTGATCCCAGGCCGTACCTGTCTCCGCTCTCCACATCTCTTGCACCGAAAAATGAAATCCATAGCATCTCGCCCATCATTCATGGTACATTGCATCATTGACTGTAAATCTGGAGTGTCTGGGAAAGTTTCTCTTAAAGCATCCCATATTCTTGCACTTACTGTATTAAAGGAGCTCCATCGTGACGGTCACAATCTAGTGTTACTCCTGGGAAACCAGCCTTTGCCCACACTCTATCTGCTTGGTCCCCCACTGCCGATACCAACAAACTTTTGACATCACCCACTGCTAATGGCACTCCTTCGGTATGCTTCTCAAATGCATATATCCACTTACTTGTTCCTCCGATAGCGGGGGCAGTGATTTTAATAGGTTTGCCTTGTCCATTTGAGCCCAGGGTATGTAGTTTGGTCTCCCACCTCCTCTATGTATCAAGGAGAGCTGTAGTTTATTTTTAATTCCTTTTCCAATACTCACCTTCGACCCTTTCCTCCCCAGTGTAGCCATTCTTCCCATCCTGTTCCTTAACCTCCCTGTCCATTCCTCTTCCCTGGCTCTCCCCAGAGGTGTCTCATCCAACCTCTCTAACTTTCCTCCTGTTGCTGCTCCCAATCTTCCATGTTCCTGCTCATCGTCCTCTATATCACACCACAGTTCTTCCATTGCCCCAGTAGCCATCCCTTCCTCTCCTGTGTTTTCTCCGAGATCATGTGTTTCCAGTTCTATTACCCTAGTGGGTTCTTCCTGTATTCTGAATAGTATCTCCCCCTTTTCCACCCTTCCTCGGAGAACCTGTCAAGCGTTTGTGCCCTAGGCATTCGTTCTGTTCTTGATATACTTGTTCCACTCTGTTCACATATGTTTTGTATTCTGGATAGCTCATCTCTGGCCATTGAAAGTCTGGAGTCTAAGTCTTCTGTTAGTTTTGCTATGTCTACTGCAGGAGTACTTAACTGACCACTAGGTCTGGGGCACTCATAGGGTGGCGGTGCAGTTGGTCGCGGGGCAACTGTGGGGGTAGTGGTGGGCACATACGTGGGATTACTATACCCCTCGTGGGCACTGGTTTGTTTGTTTAGGAGGGGGTACAGCCGTGTTACCTCTATTGGTCCTTCTTTCCCTCCACCCTCACCTTCACTTTCACTTGCTGCCAGGGGCGTAGCAGTAGTAGTGGGCTGGTCGGGCGCTAAATCTTTCTTTTTAACCTCTTAAGTGCCATTGAGGTTCCCCCCCAGTGCCAATGGGTTTTTTTTTAAATCGCGGTATTCACCGCCCAAACCCGCCAGCATTTCCCCCCTCATTAACCCCTTAAGTGCCACCGACGAGCCGGCTCGTTGGTGGCAACCTGGAGCGGTTTTTACCGACGCGCCGGCTCGTCGCTGGCATTTAAAGGGTTAAGTGGGGGCACTTCTTCGAACAGTCTCCACAGATCTAGTATTTCTCTTCTATTATGAAACTGTTTTCCCTTGTATTTTATGAATATACATGTGGCTACCATGTCCAGGACACTTTTATCAAACGACCCCCCTTGTGGCCATACCTGGGGTAGCCCTTCTCCTTTCAATTCTGTGACCCATTGGTCATGATACTTGGTTATGTGTACTGCATAGCCAGGTAGATTTTTACAAATATGAGCCAGGGGTGTTTCCGCCCCCACGTTGTTTTCTAATCGCTCACCCTCCTAATTTAGCTCTAACTATCACCGTGACCCACATGTGTGTGTGTACGTGTGTTCTGTCGCTAACAATGCTCAAATGTAAAATTGCCTTTACACAGTATATCTGTCTTGAATCTTACCTGGTCACACTTACAATGACCATATCACATAAACCCTTATATCATCAATTCAACATTATTACTTTGCAGTGCAATTTTTCTTAAACATTGATAACATAGCATATTCAACACGACATAGAAATCCAACAAACATTCAACATACACCATGTAACAAAATCCCTCCCGTTTCTTGCCCTGTAATCTTTCTCTGACAAGACTCTCTGTACCTCACCCAGTTCTTCCCTTCGACCCTTAGAGTTTATAGTATTTTGCCTAGCATTAATTCACCCACAAGAAAGAAGAAAAGAAGAGAAAAAGCATTTTTCTTATTTATACACTGTGTCTCCCTTTTCCAAGACACCTCTATTTCTATTTCCACTATTCCATTTATTCCCAGTACTAGTCAAGATAGACTTCTACCCCCTTGCAGAGCTAGGTTCCTGTCTTTTCCTTTTTCACCTTATTATCCTAATGGCCATATGCAGAGAAAAAGAATAGTATTAATGTATTGAAGTACCCGTTATTTCGCCTCTGAGAAAATATTTCTTCTTTAGCTCACCTGACCTCGTATACCCTGGTTTCCCTCCCACTCCTTTTATTGTCACTCGCACTTAATACTCACGTGCCCATCTTGATCCGAGACTCTCTGGACTTGGTCCGTCCAGGCAGCGCTGCCTCACACTCAATGGCTGCCCCAGGCTCCGGCGAGCGATACTAAGGTTTTTTTGGAACGGGACCTGTACCCCTTCACCCTACTGCATGCGCACGTCTAAGTGTACCTGTTGCTGTAGGCGGGCAGCTCTCTTGAGCGGGCGTGCCATGCATCTCCACTGAGGCCGGGGACGTCTTGTGCCAAAAGGGGACAATAAACACGAATCACGTCTATGGGGTCACCACTGAAAGTAAGCGTCCCCCAACAATGCAGTAACCTCCTTTAATGAGAGGCAGTAAAGGACACACCCCAGGAGGGAATGAGACCACGACCAAGTGCAGGTGAAGTTAAAAGGGTTTTATATAGATCAATATAGGGCATGCAAAGGACTCTGCAAACTCCGAGAGTGCTCTGTTTGACAATAGCAAAGACAGTCATATTTATTACAAAAATACGTCATGTGTGATGTAAACTATAGGGGGCACATAGTTTTAGGGATTGGGTGGCATTAACTAAACTATATAAAATGTTTAGTGGTGCTGCTCCAGGATTGGTGAGCATCTGCACGGTGCCAACGTTGGGTAGAAAGGTCAGCTGGGCTCTGTGGGTGGAGCTGCCAGGCCGGACGCGGTTTGTATTGATGATTGGTGGCTGTACTAACACTTTGCCCTTGTGGCCACACACTCACAACCATTCATTATACTGCAGTTTCAGTTGTCCTGTAAATCCTGCAATGCATTAATCTAGGATCAAAAGGGAGACAGAGGCAACAATATGCGACGTGAAGTTTCACCAATACATCATTATAAAGACGCCCCCAATAAAAAGGCCTAGTCCCATGAGTCCAGGTGTCTCGTCAGGGGGCACAAAATAAGCTGCGTTGTCACTCTATCCTGTTAGATGTAGTGAGGGATAGTTTTATGATATATTAGTGCAAGGGTGAATACCTAGTTCCATGGCCCGTTAAACTTGGAGTGAACTGGAATACGATTGGGTCAATAAGGTCACGTAACTGGTACCTCAAATGCGGTGGGGTTTAGGACCAAGTAGCTCATAATTCACATGGCCAGGCCGTGGCGGCCTCTGACATGGGGGAGGTAAATACTTGAAGCGGGTCCAGCAGGAATGTGGGGAGGTGAGGCTGCGCTGCTCGAACACCAGCGAGCCCCAGCAGGCCTTGGCGGGAGGAGGGGGAGATGGCCTTGTAAATCTGAGTGGTTTTCTGTTCACAGGGCTGTACACTATACCCTTGAAGGGGACGAATGTTAAAGCTGGAAGCATTAGGGGCATTACACATTTCTTCAGTTTTACATATGCTTACATTATTAGGTTTACAATAATGGAGACTTGTCATTAGCACAACCAGTACATATCGTCTGTCAAACTTATACTTTGCAGTCATACGGACATTGACCGTATAACAAATGTGAAGTAGCATCAGGTTAGGTTATGTGCTGGGGAACAGGAAAGCAATATTTTTAATCTAACATTTCGATTACAGTAAAAACTAGCTCAATGCCCTGGATGGCGTACATACAACACGATCATGTGTTATCCCATCATATACATACATTTTACATATTGTTTCTTTATTACCCTTTTTTACATTAGCAGCAAACGTTATTTAGCATAAAGTGGATTTTCGAGTGATCATACATTAGTTATCTGAGCACATAGTGTATTGGGGTGGGCGGGGGTCATCTCGCCTTAATAGCATTATACGTATTAACCTTTTCCAACACATATTTAGCAGCATGAATAGACCCAAAGGTTCAGTGTGTATTGTTAACACTCTATCTAGGGGAACTGGGCAGGGGGTCATGGACACCATATATCACACACACTAGGGGTTAGGTGCAGGGTCAGGGTATACTTGACTGGCATAGTTCTTGTTATTTTCCAGACTCCGGCTACAAGTCCGGTCACTTCTAGGGCAATGATGTACTGCGGAAGGTAAGCGATACATTGTTTGTTCTGTTACTTGTTTGCGTCTAGTTGCTCATGAGAACGAGCCCTCAGTGGATCTGCCATGAGGTGGAGGCTGGGGGAAGCGCAGGCCTTTCTGCGTGCGGTCAAGTTGGGGTCGAGCTGCAGCTCTATACGCAGGCCATTCTGCATGGGCCGGGGTTTAGCACACTTAAAATGGAGTCTGGCTTTTTACAAAATGGTGTCTATTTTATATCAGGCTACTTGTCGTGCAGCCTCACGCGTCGACCCGCAGCCACCCTGCCTCCCAAGCCCAGGTGCATGTGGGGCTGCGGACGAGTCATGAGCTTCACGTAGGTGGGCAATGTAGGTGAGGGGGGTCCTACCGACCTGTCCTCCCATACAAGTTGCCTAAAAGGATACAGACAACTAATACTAGGAAAATCTTGTCTGAACCCCTTTTAGATCTAATATTCACAATTAAAGTGGTGATTAAGGCAGAAACTCTACAGGTCCATAATATGTCCCCAGGGCTTCATGTAATACCAAAGACTATTAAAGGAACTTAATAGAAATATGGGGCCATTACTGGCAATCCTTGTCAATGCAATATTAAGCACTAATTCTATATCAGATATTTGGAGAAGGGCGATAATCATACCAATATTTAAGAAAGGTAACAGAGGCTGTCCAAAGCATATATACCGATTTCCTTTTTAAACACCAGTATTAAGAACTTTGGAAGGTGTCTCTTAAACACCTTGTAAAATTCAGTCACAGACAACCTAATTCTATCACCAATACATTTGGGATGATGGAACAAGGTCTACATCTCTGCCTACTGGCCACAAACTCCTTAGTTATTAAAAAGGAACACATTTATCTGGCATTTATTGACCTACGCACAGCCTCTGACAGAGTTAGAGTTAACAGAGATAAACTCTGGCAAGTGCTTAGGTCCAACAGCCGCCCTAAACCATTGGTAGATATATTGAAGGTAATTCACGCAAATAATGAGGCATGTGTTTGAAGTAGTATAGATGGTAATTGTACCCCTTGGTTCCCCATATTTTCTGGGGTTAGACAAGAGTGTGTCCAGTCCACACTGTTCTCCTCAATATACATTAATGACCTCACATGAAGTCTTTTCGGATGCAAAGCCAACATTCCAAAGAGCTGTGCCAGTATTAACGTACGCGGTCAACACCAACTTAATCGCCCTTCAAACCCTAATTACAATGTAGACTCAAATTATGCATGCCTTAGACCTACATGTGAACAGAGTAAAAATAGTGACGCTGGTCAGTCCATGTGGCAAAAGGAAGGTAAAACCCCAAACAATGTGGAGTAATGGGAGCCCCATACCAAGAATGTAATATTTGGATAATTCGCTTCTTGGTTTTCCTTACTCTTGAATGTGGCAATTAAAAGGAGGAATCAACCGATTCATGAAGAAATGCAAAATACAGCCGCTTAACATAATCAAGACAATATGCACAGTCCAAAGGTGCAACAAAATAATGTGCCCATTTTAGATTTTTTCCAACTTCCTGGCCATGTTAATGGAACAAAACCTCTTCCTCAAACAATTTTCAGCACCCAATTTTACCATCCATAAAGAGCTGGGCTTAAATTTCCTCCAAGACGAATTAGCTTTATCACCCCGTATTACACTACTTACCTATTTGGGCTAACCATCAAGCAGTACTCCCCGAATACTTAATATAGCTGTATAGACCTGCAGTGAGGGCCATCCTGGGCATTATGGGCACTGAACACAGAGTTAACGAAGTATGAGGGACCATAACGTCCGGTTCGGCCCGAGCTGCAGGTCTATAAAGCTGTTAGAACACTCTTACTAGTTAATTAAATTTGAAAAAAGGACAAATGACAAATACATGCTGCAGAAATGTTGTATTTGTTGGGAAAAGGGTTAGCGGTTGGAGCTAAAAGTACAAGGTGCTTACCCACAGGTGTTTTCCTGGTTGTGTTTTTTTATATATATGGTTGTGGGAGGTAATTAGCAGTGGGTGAGTGGAGTATTTAATTGGGGAAAATGCAGGGGTGCTTTTTTCAGGTATGCAAATGTAGTGCCAAAGTACTTACATATTAGTTGCAAATGAACAATAAATACTAATGTTCATGAACATTTAGCATGTGGGTATTGGTACGATTTAACATTACTCGAATACTTACATTTGTATGTTTCTTTTCATTTCAGCGTTGTAGTACCACAGAATGCCTTTCTTGTCTTTCCCTGAGGGGGCAGGGCCATGTTAGGAATGTTTGTGCAGCAGTTAGGTGAATAACGGAGTTCCACGTGTCAAAGCATCATGAGGGTCCAAGGAGAGTTTTGGCATGCGGACTATGTTGTGTGCATTTTAACTAATACAGCATATATGGGCTTAAGGTTGTGCTAGTGTGTCATGGCATTGAGGGGCATTGTGAAGGCAGCGAACGAAACAACAGTGTTTTTTCTGTTCACTTCCATGAGGGAGTAGGGCCACGTCAGGCACGCTTGCACAGCAACACTGAATATTAACAATTTACATTCCGGAATGGGCACAGGATTAGGCGAAGAAACGCTCTAAGTAAGTTAAACACGTCAAAGTGTGTTTCGAAAGTTGTAATGGGCGGCAGCATCAATTATTTTACAGGCTGTATTGAATCTGCAGGCTATACCAGTTTGTATATCCTGCAGATTAGCTAATCGGATGTGTAGAAACCTTTTTTTCAAATTAGTTTATAGAGCAATTTGGTTAGTTAAAACCTTACACACTTTGTAAAATAGAAATAGAAAAAAAGAACATTAAAAAAAATACATAATTCATCACATATCATTACATTTCATATGAGTGCATATAGTTACATAAAGTTACATGTATTACCTTTGTTATATTTAAAACCCTAATATATTATAAAATTCATTAATACGAATCTACAAGGAATTGGTGATATATACAAATTTGCTAGAATGTGGTATTACACTAGAATCATTTTTTGTCCAAATCTTTCAAACATATAATTACTTGTTCCCATACATAATAGGTGGCTCCTACATAAAGCAATGTTTACACCATATAAATTGCTGAGCAGAACTGATCTGTAGCTATCATCCTCATGTCACATGCCAGATCCTTATACGCTTTATAGTAGTTTTCCTGCAATTGGTTGCACTCAGTTAGGAGATGCCTTACAGTTTCAACATTTTATTTACAGATTCCACACAATCTTTCATCATAAGGAACTGAGGACCATATTCATAGCATGAAAGAATATTAAAGCGTAAGAGGGTTATAAACCTAGAAACATTCTGATTGTTAATTTTTAATAGGTAGTTTCTGTGTTTCGATATCCAGAGTCCCTGCATGGTATACTGAGTATAGCGTTTCTTGGTACTCAAAGCAAACAAGTTCTTAGCGCCATCCGATTCCACCGCCTTAGTTTTATATACGTTTGTGTATGTCGCTAACTTCATGGTATTCCATACACAGTCCAATGTCATTCAAGAAACAAGTAGCCGTTATCCTTAAACTTAAAGGCTATTATGTTCCCTACCCCTCTCCATATTCCTGGCCAAAATACTTATGAGACCATGAGGATTGCTCAAGGCTGACATAATCTTTAGGTAGAGTTTGCTACAGCGTATCTTCCATAGTGTCGCAAGGCAAGTAATACCAAATTCACACCTTACAGCCTCCATGTGCACTGCTTTTGGTAATCTGAGTGCTGGTCTCCAGATTTTACTTTCCAGCTTATCCAGGCAGGTGACATATTCGGCATCCAGGATTTCAAGCGCATACAAGGTTACAAGTATAATGCTGCACCTATAGATTTCAATAAAACCTTCCACTGAGTGGCCACCTTTTTGTGCCATATATCTCCTGATGACATTCCATTTTTGATTACCTTTGTTTCGATGATATTAGTATAGAATGTTTTTGGGGCTCCCAAATAATGGAAAGAGTCCACCACCTCCAATATAGTGGTGTCGATCTTCCATTTAAAGCTAGACCATTTGTTCCTAGCCCCCTTGCCACCAAACACCATGATCTTTGTTTCATTTGCATTAATGCAAAGATAATTATCTTTTGCAAAGGTATATAGAGCATTCTGTATTCTCGGCAGTCCAACTGGTGTTTTGTCCATAAGTAACGTGTCTACGGCATATATTAGCAAACTAATGGCAAGGTCTGCCACTTAGGATAGCTATTGACCACTTTTAGGACATCACCCATATATGCCACATAAAGATTATAAAGTACTGGCAATGTAACACAACCTTGCTTGAGTCCTATATTATGTCTTTATGGGAGAGGACATTACTGCTCCCTTATCCAAGCATATGTTTACCGCTGTGTCTGTGTGCATTGCCCTAAGGAAATGCAATACTATGGGGCAGACTCCCCTCTTAGACATTTTGCCCCACAGCCTATCCCTATTTAAACAGTCAAATGCCCTAGAATAATCAATAAAGCAGACATACAAACTAGTCCCCTTTTTTCTATTTACTTCCGTAGTAATATGGTTCAGGGCGATGAGATTACTAAAGTACTGTGTACTTGCCTAAAATGAGTTTGTTGAGGCAAAAGTAGGCCCTTTTCATTAATCCATGTATTTAAAATTTCCAGCAGCAAGGTATATAATGTTTTGCAGCTGGTATCTGCCATTGCCAGCATCCGGTAGTTACTGCGGCATTTTCTTATTCCTTTTTTAAATACAGGGACTAGGATCGCCTCACGCCAACTCACCAGAATGGATCCCGTACACCAAATATTGGAATGCAACTTTTTAGCAACACTGCCCATTTCATTGGGTTCCGTTTAATTACAATGTTGGCAAGCCCATCGTGCTCTTGACGTATTCATTTTTTTGATAATTCTCAGTATATCCTCAATACCAAAGGGGAATTCTGCTTTATTATATTCCCCAATTTGATATTCATCTTGCATTGTCTGTATTCCCTCTCATTTAATTGCCCCATATATTCTCACCATTCCCCATCTGGTATCACATGTATATCTTTACTATCCTTTCGATGAGGTATTGTCTAAAAACATACAATCATTTTTTTGAATCACTGGTTTTATATAGAAGAAACATTTTCTTCCAATTTGCATTGTTGATATCATGTTTTTGACCCCTAAAACAATTCTTATATCTCATGTGTATGATGGCTATTTTCTTTGTTTTTGTATTCAGATCTGTCTCCCTCTCCTGCTTAACATTCTTTATTTCCACATTAACACTTTTTTTCTATTTTGTATCATAGAGTCATATGCATTTGATTGTATTTTCCCAGTATGTTGGTTGACAAACACTCTACTTTTGGTTGTCTGTATCATTCCAAGCATGTCACTCACAACCCTGTAGATACAATTTCCTCACTGTCAATATCCAATTGATTGAACATGTGGTCAAATTTCACTAAGTTCTTTTCATTCCAAAATATTCTATTACCACTATTTGAGCACTGGACATTCATGATTTTCATTTTCCCCATAGTACAGTGTAGCTTGAGTTAAGATGTATTTTTCAAAGTGCATTTAAAAACTGTGTGTTCACTTAAAGTTGTATTAATATGTGTAAAGTGTTCCACATGTTTTCGTATACCATCGCTGACAAAAAAGTAATCAAGCCGATAGCCCACATTTCCATTAGACAATGTAACAAATCTACCCTCTGTATCATCTGGATTAAGGAAGGATAAACCCCATTACCAAGCACATTGACCCACTTTAAACCTTTAGTTATTTGTGCGGTACCATTAGGGTGTATCCCATTCCTTCCCATTTCCATTGGAATGATTACATCATTGTCTCCACATAATTCTTGCCATTCCTCAATGATGTTTGAGGCTTCATCACAATATGCGTTAAAATCGCTCACTACCAACATTTCTGACGGTCACACATGGTACATATGGTGAGCACCCAAACTGATCATACAATTTAATTGTTACCAGATCTGTTGCCCCAATACAGAGTCCACCTGATGGTCGTCCAACTCCATTACTCAGCGACTCAGCAACGGTTTTACCAATATGTTAAATCCGTCAATTAGTATGTTTCCACTAACCCAAGTTTCCTGGAAGGCAAATATAATAATAATTTGGCATTTATATAGCGCTACGAACCCTCAGGTATCTGAGCGCTGCTTATTATTACCCAGGGTGTGTGGTGCTCATTTATCGACCTCGGAAGGATGAAAGGCTGAGTTTGGCCCCGTTGGGATTCAAACCTGCGTTAGCAGGCTCTGCACGGATGTCAAAGCGAGCGCTCTACTCGCTGTGCCATATTATGGAGAATATGTCACAATTGTCCATAAGACTCATCCCATCTTCATGGAGAAAAGACCTGAACCCTCTAGTATTCCAGACAATAATTACCAATGCACTACTAGGCGCCTTCTTTCAATTACCTTCAAAGTATTCCCTCTCAGGTGCCCACCTCTCACTGCTCCCCTTTACGTATTTGTTTCTTTCTATGTCAAATCGATTGTCTCTCACCTTTTCACTTATGTCTCCACGTACCACCATTTTATTACATATTACAATCTGGAAACCATTATCCCATTATCTCATATGTTCTCTGAGAATTTCCCAATGAGTTCTACTATGACAGGTGTAACAAATGTAACAATTGCCCAATTTTCCCAACTACCTTATTCTGGCAGTATCACGATTTCAATGTCAGAAGCTGGTATGCTGTGCAGTTGTGATACCAAATGTAGGCGATCCAAAATCCAGGACTGATTTAAAAATGGGCTATCATTAGTTGTATTAATTTCAATGATCTTTATATACATTCTGGTATTCAAAATCTTACATTTACACTAGTCTACATCACTCAGTCCAGGCTCTAAGTAATCATTCTTCCAGGGACATCATTTGGGGTTGCCATAGGTCACAACTGCGACCTCTGAGGTCTCCCTTGGGACCTCTAAAAAAAAAAGAAAATAACTGGTGGTTCTTTTGTAATGCAAGCTCCTGGGCTATGGCCAGCACCATGTGGCTCTTTACTTCTGGAGTGGCTGGCTTTCTTGTTCAGGCCCCTTAAAAAAAATAAGAAAAATAAGAACAGGAGTGCCACAAGTCTAACACTTTCAGCACTGACCCTAAATAAGAAAGAATAGGAATACCAAATAATGGGCCTCATTATAAGCATGGCGGTCTGGGAACTACGGTACCGGTAAGCATGCCGGTAATGCAGTTCCCGGACCGCCATACAACGAGCTGTGCTTGCGAGCGCCTGTCAGCCCACCAGGTCTGACCTGGCGGGCAGAGAGGCACCTGGGAGCACAGCATGTCGGATGCACCGGCACCATTCTGAATGGTGCTGGTGCATCCAGGCTCCCCATTCCCATTCAGCCCTATTGGGCTGAATCGGGATGGGGAGTCCCTTATTGCCAGCACCCGCAAATGGGCAATTACTCGGTCCCCCGAACTCCAGTTCTCGCCCATTCGCGGGTGCCGGTAAAAATGCAACTCTGGCGGCAGCCGTGCCGGTTTTGCTGGCACGGCAGCCGCCAGAGTTGTAATGAGGCCCAATGTGTCTTTCTATCATATCATTCATATCTGTATCTTTTACAATTTCACAGTCATCTTCTACCAGAGCCATACATAATTCACTAAAATCATCCCTGCATTGCTCAATTAGGAGCACTTCCTCTGGCATGGCTACTTTAGGTTTCCCTTTTTTTCTAGCAATTTCTCAATGAGTAGTACCACTAGATCTTTTAAAATTCGTTCTTGCAAATGCCTACAATAATGTCTAAAGTTGTCGTAATTGCCTCCAGTTTATTTACCATATTAATCATATCTTCATTAGGTCCTTTGAGGTCATCCCATGAATAGTTCTCATCTTCAATGATGGAATCCTCCTGTGCTAATTTTTCCAAATCTGGAGTTCTGGATAGATTAGAACCTGTAATATTTCCATATTTAGTATTTGCTCATTACTTCTTTCAAGTCGTATTGGCATCGGAGCCTCTCTAATGCCCATAGAGTGCCCCCTGAAGTCGTGACATAAATTTAGGAGGGAGTTGTTATCTACCATGGAGCTATTATTAGGAATAGCAGTATTTATTTCAATCAGCACTTCGATAGTGAGACCGCTCTTTTCGGCCGCCATTTGGCTATCATCACCAATTACTTCCGACATTGCACGTTTTACCATCCCTTTCCTTCGTGGCATAGTCAGAAAGCTGAACATTTTAGGCTGTTCCAGCGTCCTTTTTTTTGTTGACTTCCCCAGCCCAATTGCCTGCATTTCACTGTTACAAATATTAGCAGGGACAGAGGTAGTATGAGGTGGCGTGCCTCTTGTCTGTTTTCTCCTTTTCAGGTTTTGCGACAGTAATTCTGGTCCCATAACAACGACTTCCTTACCTACAAACAAGCAAGGTAGAAAATGTTTTAAAAAAAAGGAATGAGAGGTCTAAGCCCAGCACGCAGGTTAGGGAGTTCTAAACAACTCCCGTGGGCATCAGTGCCAATCTGACGAAAAGGGGTATTGAAGCTGAACAATTAGTTTTATGAATGCCCTGAAAACAGAGCAAAATTAACAGACGAGCGTAGATTAAAGAGTTATTTCAACCAGCAACGCCCGTCAGTAACCCATGAGGGTCATTCACAAACCCAGAAAGATCACCAGCTATAATATTTATAAGCCAAGAGAAGGAGAAAACAGACCCAAGTTAGCATGCAAGTTTGACAGTCCCCCTAATCAGTTTATAAGTGCCAAAGAGGGTAGCAAGAAAACGGATGAACACGCGTAGAGGAAGTATTTTGTTTTTCCTGCTCTGCTATAAGCCTAACAAAAGGGCACAGGAACACTTTATGGGCAAATCAATGTTTCAAGTGCCATTAGAAGTACTTATAAATTACGAACAAATCTATGGAGGTAAACCAATAGAAGGTGGCAGGTCAAAGTATTCAGATTTAAAGTCTGAATAAAAAGGGGCCGCATGATGTATCCTAAACCTTAAAAGCGGTGCTGCCCACTTTCACGCTCATGTACAGCAGCCACTTAGCAAGCCACTTTGCTTGCCAAATGTGTGAGCCTGTTAGACTATATTAGCTTCTGGGAAGGGGGGAAGAGGGAAGAGCCCAGCAGAATTTGTTCCCTAAAACAAGAAAATAAACGTAATTAGGGTGCTAAAAGGTGTATCCTTGTAACACAGATCTCTAGCATCAGTCTCTATACATGTAGCATCCAAGTTAAGTCTGTACCAAATGTCTTTTTTTCCCTTTCTCGTGTTGTCCTGAACAGCCTTGATCACCAGCACACAACAGTCACTTAGCAAGCCACTTCGCTTGCCAAATGCGAGGTGTAGAAACACGAACAGGGTGTTCTAATGATAGAATATTGAACTGAAAAAAGGAGCAGAAAACATTCAGCGGTTAAAACATATTAAAAGCATTCTTCACAAAATCAATGCAGACTCTTACTATGACAACATGGTAGAGCTCACTATCGAAGAATTTAAAAACTTAGAATCATGTATAAAGCATTGTGTGGTTGATCAGCGCAAACGTTTGGAGATCTGTAAACTAACCAATTACAGATACATGAACATAGCCCCTGACAGCATGCAAGAATATCTGCTCTGGAGCAACTATATAGCACAAAGAAGCCCTGTAATAAGAGCCTATTACTGATGGAGGTACTGGCAAGTTGCTCAGCACAATCTTTACAACAGTGCTGCCCGTAGTGCAAGGCGGAGGTGGAAGATTTGGATCACTTTTTATTTTTCTGCCCTGCTTATTCACATCTTACATTAAGCTTATTGGTGCTCCTATTCAAAAACAAAAGATGTGTACATCATCGTCCGGCTCTTTCCTATCTATTAAAAACTGAGACTAGGATAGGAACTTTTAGCATTTATATATAAAGCATGGAAGATTAGGGGGTTGTCCCATGAAGACACCTAGAAAATATTTTCATAGGCCAGAGAATTATCATATTTTTATTTTTATTTTATTATTTATTTTTATTTTATTTTATAATTCTTTTTTTGGGTAAAGGATTCTGGCGAGTGTGTTGGTGCTTTCTGTGCCCCCAATCCAGGCCATCCTCGCCCATTGTACAGGCCCCAGGTCCCTCTGTGCTCCGTTTGCCTTCCCTTCCCTCCCCGCTCCCTCTTCCCGATTCCCCCTCCCGACCCGCCTCCCGACCCGCCTCCAGGCTCCAATTGGTCCCTGGGACCTTGTGTGCTAGGCCTAACAATGCCGGTGGATCCGAGCGCTGTTCTTTGGTAAAAGATTCTGGTGAGTGTGTTGGTGCTTTCTGTGCCCCCAATCCAGGCCATCCTCGCCCATTGTACAGGTCCCAGGCCCCTCTGTGCTCTGTTTGCCTTCCCTTCCCTCCCCGCTCCCTCTTCCTGATTCCCCCTCCCGACCCACCTCCCAACCCGCCTCTAGGCTCCAATTAGTCTGTGGGACCTTGTGGGCTAGGCCTAACAATGCCGGTGGATCCGAGTGCTGTTCTTTGGTAAAAGATTCTGGTGAGTGTGTTGGTGCTTTCTGTGCCCCCAATCCAGGCCACCCTCGCCCATTGTACAGTCCCCAGGCCCCTCTGTGCTCCGTTTGCCTTCCCTTCCCTCCCTGCTCCCTCTTCCTGATTCCCCCTCCCGACCCACCTCCCGGCCCGCCTCCAGGTTCCAATTGGTCCGTGGGACCTTGTGTGCTAGGCCTAACAACGCCGGTGGATCCGAGCGCTGTTCTTTGGTAAAAGATTCTGGTGAGTGTGTTGGTGCTTTCTGTGCCCCCAATCCAGGCCATCCTCGCCCATTGTACAGGCCCCAGGCCCCTCTGTGCTCCGTTTGCCTTCCCTTCCCTCCCCGCTCCCTCTTCCTCATTCCCCTTCCTGACCCGCCTCCAGGCTCCAATTGGTCCGTGGGACCTTGTGTGCCAGGCCTAACAACGCCGGTGGATCCGAGTGCTGTTCTTTAGTAAAAGATTCTGATGAGTGTGTTGGTGGTTTCTGTGCCCCCAATCCAGGCCATCCTCGCCCATTGTACAGTCCCCAGGCCCCTCTGTGCTCTGTTTGCCTTCCCTTCCCTCCCCGCTCCCTCTTCCTGATTCCCCCTCCCGACCCCCCTCCCGACCCACCTCCAGGCTCCAATTGGTCCGTGGGACCTTGTGTGCTAGGCCTAACAATGCCGGTGGATCCGAGCGCTGTTCTTTGGTAAAAGATTCTGGTGACTGTGTTGGTGCTTTCTGTGCCCCCAATCCAGGCCATCCTCGCCCATTGTACAGGCCCCAGACCCCTCTGTGCTCCGTTTGCCTTCCCTTCCATCCCCGCTCCCTCTTCCTAATTCCCCCTCCCGACCTGCCTCCCGACCCGCCTCCCGACCCGCCTCCAGGCTCCAATTAGTCCGTGGGACCTTGTGTGCTAGGCCTAACAACACCGGTGGATCCGAGTGCTGTTCTTTGGTAAAAGATTCTGGTGAGTGTGTTGGTGCTTTCTGTGCCCCCAATCCAGGCCATCCTCGCCCATTGTACAGTCCCCAGGCCCCTCTGTGCTCCGTTTGCCTTCCCTTCCCTCCCCGCTCCCTCTTCCTGATTCCCCCTCCCAACCCACCTCCCGACCCGCCTCCAGGCTCCAATTGGTCCGTGGGACCTTGTGTGCTAGGCCTAACAACACCCGTGGATCCGAGCGCTGTTCTTTGGTAAAAGATTCTGGTGAGTGTGTTGGTGCTTTCTGTGCCCCCAATCCAGGCCATCCTCACCCATTGTACAGGCCCCAGGCCCCTCTGTGCTCCGTTTGCCTTCCCTTCCCTCCCCGCTCCCTCTTCCTGATTCACCCTCCCGACCCGCCTCCACCCCCTGATTGGCCCAGACAAGAGGATTCCCCTCCATTACCAGTCCTCCCAGGGCAGCCCTCTTCCCGGCAGCCCCTCGGCTAAGGACCTAAGGAAAAGGACGGCTCCTACAAAGACGGCCCCAGGACGTATCTGCAGGTATCAGCAAGAGAAGCAAGAAGCCAACATCAAGTAAGTGTGCAAAGGGCTGGATCAGAAGCAATTACTTCACGCCATACTACCCTACCACTCAACTAAGAAAGCCTCACCACTGTAAACTCGTTATTCTGTGGCACAATTGCATTTAGACACCCTGTCCTATACCTGTGCAAAACTAAATTTAGAAGTGTGCCCAATAGCCTCTCTGTTAAAGTAGCATTTTAGAAGTGTGCCCAATAGCCTCTCTGTGAAAGTTGGATCTAGAAGTGTGCCCAATAGCCTCTGTGAAAGTTGCATTCAGGAGTGTGCCCAATAGCCTCTCTGTGAAAGTTGCATTTAGAAGTGTGCCCATTAGCCTCTCTGTGAATAGCTGAATCTAGAAGTGTGCACAATAGCCTCTCTGTAAAATTTGCATTTAGAAGTGTGCCCAATAGCCTCTCCGTGAAAGTCGAACTTAGAGGTGTGCCCAATAGCCTCTCTGTGAAAGTCGCATCTAGAAGTGTGCCCAATAGCCTCTGTGAAAGTGTATTTATTTAGAAGTGTGCCCAATAGCCTCTCTGTGAATGAAGAACTTAGAAATGTGTCCAATAGCCTCTCTGTGAAAGTTGCATTTAGAAGTGTGCCCAATAGCCTCTCTGTGAAAATTGAACTTAGAAGTGTGCTCAATAGCCTCTCTGTGAAAAGTTGCATCTAGAAGTGTGCCCAATAGCCTCTGTGAAAGTTGCATTTAGAATTGTGCCCAATAGCCTCTCCGTGAAAGTTTAACTTAGAAGTGTGCCCAATAGCCTCTCTGTGAAAGCTGCATCTAGAAGTGTGCCCAATAGCCTCTCTGTGAAAGTTGCATTTAGAAGTGTGCCCAATAGCCTCTCTGTGAAAGTCGAACTTAGAAGTGTGCCCAATAGTCTCTCTGTCAAAGTCACATCTAGAAGTGTGCCCAATAGCCTCTGTGAAAGTTGTATTTATTTAGAAATGTGCCCAATAGCCTCTCTGTGAAAGAAGAACTTAGAAGTGTGCCCAATAGCCTCTCTGTGAAAGTTGCATTTAGAAGTGTGCTCAATAGCCTCTCTGTGAAAATTGAACTTAGAAGTGTGCCCAATAGCCTCTCTGTGAAAAGTTGCATCTAGATGTGTGCCCAATAGCCTCTGTGAAAGCTGCATCTAGAAGTATGCCCAATAGCCTCTCTGTGAAAGTTGCATTTAGGAATGTGCCCAATAGCTTCTCTGTGAAAGTTGCATTTAGGAGTGTGCCCAATAGCCTCTCTGTGAAAGTTGCATCTAGAACCGTGCCCAATAGCCTCTCTGTGAAAGTTGAACCTAGAGGTGTGCCCAATACCCTCTCTGTGAAAGTTGCATTTAGAAGTGTGCCCAATAGCCTCTGTGAAAGTTGAACTTAGAAGTGTGCCCAATAGCCTCTCTGTGAAAGTTGCATCTAGAACCGTGCCCAATAGCCTCTCTGTGAAAGTTGCATCTAGAAGTGTGCCCAATAGCCTCTCTGTGAAAGTTAAACTTAGAAGTGTGCCCAATACCCTCTCTGTGAAAGTAGCATTTTAGAAGTGTGCCCAATAGCTACTGTGAAAGTTGCATTTAGAGGTGTGCCCAATAGCCTCTCGATGAAAGTAGCATTTTAGATGTGTGCCCAATAGCCTCTGTGAAAATTGAATTTAGAAGTGTGCCCAATAGCCTCTGTGAAAGTTGCATCTAGGAGTGTGCCCAATAGCCTCTGTGTAAATTGCATTTAGAAGTGTGCTCAATAGCCTCTCTGTGAAAATTGAACTTAGAAGTGTGCCCAATAGCCTCTCTGTGAAAAGTTGCATCTAGAAGTGTGCCCAATAGCCTCTGTGAAAGTTGCATTTAGAATTGTGCCCAAAAGCCTCTCCGTGAAAGTTTAACTTAAAAGTGTGCCCAATAGCCTCTCTGTGAAAGCTGCATCTAGAAGTATGCCCAATAGCCTCTGTGAAAGTTGCATTTAGGAATGTGCCCAATAGCCTCTCTGTGAAAGTTGCATTTAGGAGTGTGCCCATTAGCCTCTCTGTGAAAGCTGCATCTAGAGGTGTGCCCAATAGCCTCTGTGAATGTTGAACTTAGAAGTGTGCCCAATAGCCTCTCTGTGAAAGTTGCATCTAGAACCGTGCCCAATAGCCTCTCTGTGAAAGTTGCATCTAGAAGTGTGCCCAATAGCCTCTCTGTGAAAGTTAAACTTAGAAGTGTGCCCAATAGCCTCTCTGTGAAAGTAGCATTTTAGAAGTGTGCCCAATAGCTACTGTGAAAGTTGCATTTAGATGTGTGCCCAATAGCCTCTCTATGAAAGTAGCATTTTAGATGTGTGCCCAATAGCCTCTGTGAAAATTGAACTTAGAAGTGTGCCCAATAGCCTCTGTGAAAGTTGCATCTAGGAGTGTGCCCAATAGCCTCTGTGAAAATTGAACTTAGAAGTGTGCCCAATAGCCTCTGTGAAAGTTGCATCTAGAAGTGTGCCCAATAGCCTCTATGAAAGTTGCATTTAGGAGTGTGCCCGATAGCCTCTCTGTGAAAGTTGCATTTAGAAGTGTGCCCAATAGCCTCTCCGTGAAAGTCGAACTTAGAAGTGTGCCCAATAGCCTCTCTGTGAAAGTCGCATCTAGAAGTGTGCCCAATAGCCTCTGTGAAAGTTGTATTTATTTAGAAGTGTGCCCAATAGCCTCTCTGTGAAAGAAGAACCTAGAAGTGTGCCCAATAGCCTCTCTGTGAAAGTTGCATTTAGAAGTGTGCCCAATAGCCTCTCTGTGAAAATTGAACTTAGAAGTGTGCCCAATAGCCTCTCTGTGAAAAGTTGCATCTAGAAGTGTGCCCAGTAGCCTCTATGAAAGTTGCATTTAGAAGTGTGCCCAATAGCTTCCGTGAAAGTTGAACTTAGAACTGTGCCCAATAACCTCTCGGTGAAAGCTAATTCTAGAAGTGTGCCCAATAGCCTCTCTGTGAAAGTTGACCTTAGAAGTGTGCACAATATCCTCTCGATGAAAGTTGAATCTAGAAGTGTGCCCAATAGCCTCTCTGTGAAAGTTGCATCTAGAAGTGTGCCCATTAGCTTCTGTGAAAGTTGCATTTAGAAGTGTGCCCAATAGTCTCTCTATGAAAGTTGCATCTAGAACTCTGCCCAATAGCCTCTCTGTGAAAGTTGCATTTAGAAGTGTGCCCAATAGCCTCTGTGAAAGTTGAACTTAGAAGTGTGTCCAATAGCTTCTGTGAACGTTGCATTTAGAAGTATGCCCAATAGTCTCTCTATGAAAGTAGCATTTTAGATGTGTGCCCAATAGCCTCTGTGAAAGTTGAACTTAGAAGTGTGCCCAATAGCCTCTCAGTGAAAGTTGCATCTAGAAGTGTGCCCAATAGCCTCTAGGAAAGTTGCATTTAGAAGTGTGCCCAATAGCTTCTGTGAAAGTTGCATTTAGAAGTGTGCCCAATAGCCTCTCTGTGAAAGTTGAACTTAGAAGTGTGCCCAATAGCCTCTGTGAAAGTTGCATCTAGGAGTGTGCCCAATAGCCTCTGTGAAAATTGCATTTAGAAGTGTGCTCAATAGCCTCTCTGTGACAATTGAACTTAGAAGTGTGCCCAATAGCCTCTCTGTGAAAAGTTGCATCTAGAAGTGTGCCCAATAGCCTCTGTGAAAGTTGCATTTAGAATTGTGCCCAAAAGCCTCTCCGTGAAAGTTTAACTTAGAAGTGTGCCCAATAGCCTCTCTGTGAAAGCTGCATCTAGAAGTATGCCCAATAGCCTATGTGAAAGTTGCATTTAGGAATGTGCCCAATAGCCTCTCTGTGAAAGTTGCATTTAGGAGTGTGCCCAATAGCCTCTCTGTGAAAGCTGCATCTAGAGGTGTGCCCAATAGCCTCTGTGAATGTTGAACTTAGAAGTGTGCCCAATAGCCTCTCTGTGAAAGTTGCATCTAGAACCGTGCCCAATAGCCTCTCTGTGAAAGTTGCATCTAGAAGTGTGCCCAATAGCCTCTCTGTGAAAGTTAAACTTAGAAGTGTGCCCAATAGCCTCTCTGTGAAAGTAGCATTTTAGAAGTGTGCCCAATAGCTACTGTGAAAGTTGCATTTAGATGTGTGCCCAATAGCCTGTCTATGAAAGTAGCATTTTAGATGTGTGCCCAATAGCCTCTGTGAAAATTGAACTTAGAAGTGTGCCCAATAGCCTCTGTGAAAGTTGCATCTAGAAGTGTGCCCAATAGCCTCTATGAAAGTTGCATTTAGGAGTGTGCCCGATAGCCTCTCTGTGAAAGTTGCATTTAGAAGTGTGCCCAATAGCCTCTCCGTGAAAGTCGAACTTAGAAGTGTGCCCAATAGCCTCTCTGTGAAATTCGCATCTAGAAGTGTGCCCAATAGCCTCTGTGAAAGTTGTATTTATTTAGAAGTGTGCCCAATAGCCTCTCTGTGAAAGAAGAACCTAGAAGTGTGCCCAATAGCCTCTCTGTGAAAGTTACATTTAGAATTGTGCCCAATAGCCTCTCCGTGAAAGTTGAACTTAGAAGTGTGCCCAATAGCCTCTCTGTGACAGCTACATCTAGAACTGTGCCCAATAGCCTTTCTGTGAAAGTTGTATTTAGAAGTATGCCCAATAGCCTCTCTATGAAAGTAGCATTTTAGATGTGTGCCCAATAGTCTCTGTGAAAGTTGAACTTAGAAGTGTGCCCAATAGCCTCTTTGTGAAAGTTGCATCTAGAAGTGTGCCCAGTAGCCTCTATGAAAGTTGCATTTAGAAGTGTGCCCAATAGCTTCCGTGAAAGTTGCATTTAGAAGTGTGCCCAATAGCCTCTCTGTGAAAGTTGAACTTAGAACTGTGCCCAATAACCTCTCGGTGAAAGCTAATTCTAGAAGTGTGCCCAATAGCCTCTCTGTGAAAGTTGACCTTAGAAGTGTGCACAATATCCTCTCGATGAAAGTTGAATCTAGAAGTGTGCCCAATAGCCTCTCTGTGAAAGTTGCATCTAGAAGTGTGCCCATTAGCTTCTGTGAAAGTTGCATTTAGAAGTGTGCCCAATAGTCTCTCTATGAAAGTTGCATCTAGAACTCTGCCCAATAGCCTCTCTGTGAAAGTTGCATTTAGAAGTGTGCCCAATAGCCTCTGTGAAAGTTGAACTTAGAAGTGTGTCCAATAGCTTCTGTGAACGTTGCATTTAGAAGTATGCCCAATAGTCTCTCTATGAAAGTAGCATTTTAGATGTGTGCCCAATAGCCTCTGTGAAAGTTGAACTTAGAAGTGTGCCCAATAGCCTCTCAGTGAAAGTTGCATCTAGAAGTGTGCCCAATAGCCTCTAGGAAAGTTGCATTTAGAAGTGTGCCCAATAGCTTCTGTGAAAGTTGCATTTAGAAGTGTGCCCAATAGCCTCTCTGTGAAAGTTGAACTTAGAAGTGCCCAATAGCCTCTCGATGAAAGCTTATTCTAGAAGTGTGCCCAATAGCCTCTCTGCGAAAGTTGAACTTAGAAGCGTGCCCAACAGCCTCTCTGTGAAAGTTGCACTTAGAAGTGTGCCCAATAGCCTCTCTGTGAAAGTTGAACTTAGAAGTGCGCCAATAGCCGCTCGGTGAAAGCTGAATATAGAAGTGTACCCAATAGCCTCTCTGTGAATAGCTGAATCTAGAACTGTGCCCAATAGCCTCTCTGTGAAAATAGCATTTTAGAAGTGTGCCCAAAAGCCTCTGTGAAAGCTGAACTTAGAAGTGTGCCCAATAGCCTCTCTGTGAACGTTGCAGCTAGAAGTGTGCCCAATAGCCTCCGTGTGAAAGTTGCATTTAGAAGTGTGCCCAATAGCCTCTCTGTGAAAGCTGAATCTAGAAGTGTCCTCAACAACCTCTCTGTAATTCTAAAAATGTGCATTAGAAACTAAATGTAGAAGTTGCCCAACAGCCTCGCTAACTCCGCCAAAAATAATATTAAGCAAACCTGTACTTCAGCTTACTAGAAGAGAGCCTACCCAACAGCGTAACTGTTACTGCTGTAGCTACAACTAAATAGGCCACCCAGTTAGTATATCCTAGGATCTAGCATAACTGTGCTAACTGTGCTGTAGCTACAACTAAATAGGCCCCCAGTTAGAATCTCCTAGGATCTAGCTACATCTCAAACGGCCTAATATCTGCAAGCTAGCGCAAACTGTACACTAAACCTAGAATAAGTGAATAATATCTCCCAACTTTTTGGAACCTTGAGTACAAAACTACTCACAGCCAGTGAAACAGTGGAACCTATAAAGTCCAATAAACTGTAAGTTGCACTTGAGACTACGCCAAACAGCTCGTACTAGGCATGAGTGCATCCACTCCTCCAGAGTCCATCAGAAATGACCACCATAATCTGCCCCCACTCCCCGTTCTGCCTCCCTTCCCATCTCCCCCTTTCCAAATCGTTCCACCCTCCTCTGCACTCCCTACCATTCGCCTGTCCAAACACCAAGCCAGAGGGGCACGATGGCGAACCAACCACCCTAAGAAAACACCCCCCGAACATCACCACCGATCAGCCCACATTACCCATGCCCGCTCCCCTCACTACCATAGCGAGCACACCCGCCCTGCAAGCATCCCCCCGCCTTACCCAAAAACACCCACCGCCTCTGCTCCCCGAACACACCATTTTTCCCTCCCTAAAAACTGCACGCCGAGCCTTAGCAAGAACCGAAGCCGCATCCCTCTCCCCCTCTGACCCACCTACTCTCTCCCACACTCCAATCGCAATAAAGAAACTAAAGAGGAACGGTACCTGGTTCCTCTCAATCTCTCAGCACTCCTCGCCTTCCCTGTCTCGACCCGCAACCTCTGTACCCCAATCACTGTCTTCCCCCATAGCTTCACCCTGCCTGAAACCCCTCCACCTCGACTTCTTTTCAACTACAACCGAAAGTCCTAACCACCCACACCCTACCTTCAATTCCCCTGAGCCAATCCCGAGCTTCACAACTCAAACAGCCACCCATTCCCGCCCGAAACCCGCCAATGCCGCTGCGCGCCCACTATTCCCATCGATCGTCTCCCAACCTACCCCTCTCCCTCCCCAGCTTCCTCTCCCTCAACCACCACCACCTTCCGCTCCTGCTCCGAGACCAACCTCGCCACCCGATGTGAACTGCATCCTATTTAATGCCCGTCCCTTGTAAAAAACAGATATTGCATCTTTGACTTCCTCTCCTCGGACAAACCAGATCTGGTTTTCATCACCGAAACTTGGTTCTCGGACGACTTCGCCCCAATCGCCAGTGAAGCCTTCCCCCCCGAATACTCCCTCATCCCACTGAACCGTCCTTCTAGAGGAGGACGAATAGCCTTCATCTTCAAGTCTCTCTTCCACGCCTCAATCATCGACAGCCAACCTTCCATTCCATCATGCGAATCTCTCCTCGTTAGACTATCCCTCTCCTCGTCGCTTTCACACAGCTTCCTAATAATCTACAGACCCCCTGGCTACGATAGACATTTCGCAAACAACCTCTGCGACTCTATTGCCACCCTTCAACTAAACCACCCCAATCTCAACCTTCTTGGAGACTTCAACATATGGCTCGACATCCCCACCAACCCTATGACACACTCTCTGGTCGACGGTTTGGACGCAATTAACCTCCAACCCCACACAAACGGCCCGGCTCACTTCAAAGGACACACTCTTGATGCCATCTTTAGCTCCAACACCCTGATTCATTTAAAACCCCCAACCCCTATCCTCTAGTCCGATCACTTCATTCTCTCGTTCACCATTCACTCACCCGACCGCCTTCCCGTACCCGAATCTGAACCTCCGAATCTACACAAATGCTGGAAAAAACTAATAATCGTCCTGGACCTAGCCGACGCCCTCCTCCAGTCTCCACCACCTACCTACCTACTGGACAAACAACTAACCCCCTACACCTTTGACTCATGGCTCAATGCATCTCTGACGCGGCTCCCTCCCCCTTGCAAACCATTAACCCGCCACGGCCTCTTCCCCAGATGGTTCACTCCTGAGTTGAAGATCACTAAACAACGTTATAAATACCTAGAACGCAAATGGCAAAAAGACAAAACCCAGGTGAATAGGGCCACCTTGATCTGACACCTGTATCAGTACAAGGCCGAAATCCGGAAATCAAAAAAAGCCCACTACAACTCCCGAATCCAAAACTGCAAAAACCCAAGCAAAGAACTCCACAAAATCATCTCCGAATTCACCCACCCGGCTTGAAAAAACACGACCGTCCCGACTCCCTCACAATCACTGTGCGACTCACTCTCCCTCCACTTCTTCACCACGGCTCTCGAAAGAACAAATACTCTTGCCACCAACCTAGCTCTCTTACATCCTCCAAGCAATTTTCCCCCATACCTGCCACCCCACCAGATGCAACCATTACGCAACCAACGTTTGAATCCTTTAGTCCAATATCGCCAGAGCAATTTCAAAAACTTCTATCTGCCCGCAAACCATCTGGCTCGCCACTGTACCCTTGCCCAGCCACAACCCTCAAAGAAATGTTCACTTCCACCTGCGCAGGTGAACACGCAAGATCCATCATAAACTTCTCCCTTTCCTCTGGTATCTTTCCCGACGCATTCAAAACGGTTTATGTCAAACCTCTAATTAAAAAACCTTTGCTCGACCCTTTCGAGCCCAAAAACTACCGTCCCATCTCAGACACCAGATTCCTTGCCAAACTCATTAACCAAACTGCTTACTCCCAACTAAATGCCTTTGTCAAAGCCAACAATCTCCTAGACCGTGCTCAATCAGGTTTCAGAGCCCGTCACGGAACTGAATCCACCCTAACCTCAATTTGGGACGACCTTAAAATGACTGCAGACTCCGCGGGATGCGCGGCACTAATCCTTCTTGACCTATCCGCCGCCTTCGACACAATCAATCACTCAATCCTCCTAGACCGCCTCTGCTCCATAGGAATTCGTGGAACCACTCTTAAATGGATAGCTTCATTCCTCAAGGATCAGAACCAAATAACGATACTCTCCAACTATACATCCCAAACCCGACCAGTCGACACGGGAGTCCCACAAGGAGCGTGCCTTTCTGCCCTCCTGTTCAATCTCTACTTGATCACCCTCCCACCAATAATTCGTTCGCACAACATCCTGTGCTACAACTACGCCGACGACACTCAACTAATTTTAAAAGTCCTGAACTCAAAACCCAACTGCAGACCTGACCTTGCCTCCTGCCTCCTTGACATAGAACTCTGGATGACCCAAAGCCACCTCCTATTAAACCCCTCCAAAACGGAAATCATGGTGTGTGGCAACCTGGAACTTCTCCCACAACCACTACCATGGCCATCTGCCATGGGAAAGTCTCCGACTCCCTCGAGCTCAGTGAAAAATCTTGGATGCACCTTTGACTCTGACCTAACACTTTCGCGCCAAGTCAACAACGTCTCAAGGTCCTGCCACTACCACCTTAAAACCCTTAGGCGCATCTTTCCATATCTCTCCTTTCCCAACAGACTCTTCGCGGTCCAATCAATCGTTATATCAAGATTGGACTACGCAAACCCCCTATACCTCGGAGTCCACGCGTACCAACTGAATAAACTCCAAAGAGCACAAAACGCGGCAGCCAAATTGCTTCTTGCGCTTTGCCCAAGAGACCACATCTCCCCAGCCCTTAAGACGCTGCACTGGCTTCCAGTAGCCCGCAGGGTGACTTTCAAAACCTTGTGCATCTCCCATCAAGCGCTGCATAAAACTGGAACTCAATACCTTCAAGACAAGCTAAAACCCTACAACCCCCCTCGCACCTTAAGATCAAGCTCAGCGGGCCTCCTAGTCATTCCGAAGACAAACTCAATTAGGTTAGGTGGATCATCATTCTCAGCCCTGGCCCCCACGCTATGGAACTCACTCCCACCCCACATCTGCCAGACTGAGGATCTAATGGATTTCCACAAACTGCTGAAAACCTGGCTCTTCCCCTAAAACCAACCAGTACCAAACTAACCCAAACAGACCAACAGCAACTCAATGACACCAATCCACCAAACCTCCTGATGCAAGAAACTGACAGCTAACGACCCCCAATGTAATCTAGAAGGGCAAACAGAATTAAATTAATAAATTAGATCAAAGCAGTGAAATAGTTAATAAGAGTAAATCATACGGAAACATGAAAGAGATTTAAGCTCCAGAAATGGATATAATGCATGCGGAGTGAACAAAGGGAATGGCGTAGATGAATTACTTAGAACAGATAACTATATAGTTTAAATGAATGTGGGAACCGAATGAATATGTAGACCGAATGAGTGTATGGAATGGATGAACATATTGAATGGATGAGTGTGTAGAGCGGCTGGATGTGTAAAAGGGACAAGCGTGTAGAGCGGATGAGCGCGGAATACAGGGAAGCGAGGAGAACGCAGAAGTGCGTAAAACAAATGAATGTCAAGAATGGATGAGCGTATACGGGATAAGTGTGTAGAAAGACGAATATGTGAACCTGATGAGTAGGTAGAGCACACCAATATGGACAACGCATGAATATAGAAATGTGAAGAATGTGTAGTCCTAGTGAATGTACAAAGCGGAGGAGCGTATAGAGCAGAGGAGCGTATAGAACAGAGAAGTGTATAAAGCGGAGGAGTGTATAGAGCGGAGGAGTGTACAGAGCGGAGGAGTGTACAGAGCGGAGGAGTGTACAGAGCGGAGGTTTGTATAGAGCAGAGGTGTGTATAGAGTGGAGGTGTGTATAGAGTGGAGGAGTGTATGGAGAGCAGGAGTGCATAGAATACAGGAGTGTATAGAATGTGGAAGAGTGTATAGAATGCGGAAGAGTGTATAGAATGCGGAAGAGTGTATAGAGCGGAGTGTATAGAGCGGAGGAGTGTATAGAGCGGAGGAGTGGATAGACCGGAATAGAGGATTGAACGGATAAGAGAATGAGTGGATAGGGCGGATGAATAGATAGAGCGGGTGAGCGAATAGAGTGGATGAGAGGATAGAGCGGCAAGTGGATAGAATGGATGAGGGAATGAGTGGATAGAATGAATGAATGGATAAAGCGGATAAGCGAACAGAGTGGATGAGAGGAGAGAACGGACAAATGGATAAAACAGATGAGAGAACGAGTGGATAATACGTAGAGGGGATGAGTGCGTAGAGGGGTGAGTGCGTAGAGGGGGTGAGTGCGTAGAGGGGATGAGTGCATACAAGGGGTGAGTGCGTAGAGGGGTGAGTGCATAGAGGGGTGAGTGCATAGAGGGGTGAGTGCATAGACGGGATGAGTGCATAAGAGGGGTGAGTGCGTAGAGTGATGAGTGCATAGAGGGGTGAGTGCATCGTAGGGGTGAGTGCGTCGAGGGGATGAGTGCGTTGAGGGGGTGAGTGTGTCGAGGGGGTGAGTGCATCGAGGGGGTGAGTGCATCGAGGGGCTGAGTGAGTTGAGGGGGTAAATGAGTTGAGGGGGTGCGTGCGTCGAGGGGGTGCGTGTGTAGAGGGGGTGAGTGCGTAGAGGGGGTGAGTGCGTAGAGGGGTGAGTGCATAGATGGGGTGAGTACGTAGAGGGGGTGAGTACATGAATGGGGTGAGTGCGTAGAAGGGGTGAGTGGATAGAGCGGATAAAGCGGATGGAGCGGATGAGTGGATGAGAGGATAGAATGGACAAGTGGATAGAACGGATGACAGAATGAGCAGATAAGGCAGATGAATGGATATGGCGGATGAGTGAATAGAACGGATGAAAGGATAGAACGGACAAGTGGATAGAACGGATGAGACAATGAGTGGATTGAGCGGATGAGTGGATAGAGTGGATGAGAGGATAGAACAAACAAATGGATAGAACGGATGACAGAATGAGTGAATTGAGCGGATGAGTGGATAGGGCAGATGAGAGGATAAAGCGGATGAGTGTTAGAGCGTATGAGTGGATAAGTGTACAGAGCGGTTGAATGGATAAATATGATGAGTAGATAGAGCATATGAGTAGATAAGTGTACAGAGTGGATAGGTGTACAGAGTGGATAAGTGTAGAGAGTGAACGAGTGAACAGAGTGAACGAGTGTACAGAATGGATGAAGGTACAGAACAGATGTGTGTAGAGATGAATTTATAGGACAGGATACTGATGTTGAATGCATGAAAGACACAAGTGCTTAAAACAGATGAGTATGTGGAACAGATGAGTGCATAGAAGGGATGAATGCAAAGAAGGGATGAGTGCCTAGAAGGGGTGAGTGCATAGAGGAGGTGAGTGAGTAGAGGGGGGTGAGTGAGTAGAAGGGGTGAGTGTGTAGAGGGGGTGAGTGCGTAGAGGGGGTAAGTGCGTAGAGGGGGTGAGTGCATAGAGGGGGTGAGTGCATAGAGGGGGTGAATGCATAGGGGGGTAAGTGTGTAGAGGTGTAGAGGGGGTGAGCGCGTAGTGGGGTTGAGCGCGTAGAGCGGCGAGTGGGGTAGTGGTGTTGAGTGGGTAGAGGGGGTGAGTGGGTACATGCTTGACACCGACAAGAGTGCACGCGCGGGGCAAACAAGAGTGGATAGGGAGGCATAGAACGGACTGAAGCGCATTGTATTGCGTAACGTATAAAGTATGGTTTGGAGCGTAGATAACGCTTAAAGAGCATTTAACCCACAATGACTGGAGTACGCATCCGGAGCACACGGAACGAACTCGAGCGCACGCGGTAAGCAAGAACGCATTAATGCGGGACCGAAATATCTCGAACAGACTGGGATGTATGGAGTGGATAGGAGTGTAAGGAACAGACTGGTGCACGCGACGTATATAGTATGATTTGGAATGCAGAAGAATATCTGAAAGGGTATATAACCCATCTTATCCCACCACCACGCTTACTCTCTCCTTACATCACCACTCAACTAGAACACAGTGATACTATGACACCATTCGGTATAACTGTTCTCATACAACACTCGTCGCTCACTCCACATCATTCTAAGTAACCACTGCTGGTAACACACCCCCCCAGCCAGGCGTTCTCCTCAGGCCTAACGCAACCACTTCCTCTCTGGATAAATCCTGCGAGAACGAACACATACTCCTGACTTCTCAATCAGCACACCTGCCGCTAGAATGCAGCTATTACACGGATACCAAACGAGCTGCACACAGACCCGGTGCCCACACGCACCGTTTTGACTCTCTCTACTCTCTCTACTGATATGAACTTCGGTTCCTAAGGGCGTTCAACCTACCAGCGCCTTCAGACCATACCAATGGTATATAAGGCGCTATATAAATGCAAAATAACAATAACAACAATATACATCCGCTGTTTTTAGACCTCAAGCGTGATATTGCCTCAGAGTACTGTCAAGTAAGGAATTATGTAGAGCCCATATGTCATTTAATATCTAATGCATTTAAACATGTAACTAAATGCTTTAATTTCTCATCTGTTTAGAGGTATTACCCCATGATTGAGAATGATTTTTAGTCCACATAAGGAATTAACAATGTCACATGTGAAATTGTTTTAGATCTTTGGAATTAAAAATAATGGCAAGGCCACACAAAACAAAATGTACACTGCAATGAAATGTATAATGCAAAGTTTCTATCCTTTTTAATGATTCCTGCAATATTTTAAGGAACTCTTTGTATCTGCTGATGTTTTAACTAGTCTTTGTTCTTTTCATCTCTATTTTAATTTCAATTTTTCTTATTTTGGACTTATAACGTTTTGTTTATGATGTGATTATTTTATGGAATACTTATTCCAAATAACACAATTGGCTGACTGACTGACTGAATATGTAAGTATCCATTTTCTTGGTATAGTGGATTTCAATTTTTCAATAATGAATACATTTTTATCGAACATAGTGACATGTGTCTTTGACCCTATTAATTGTGCTCATTAGAGGAATTATATATGTTTGCCTTGCATCTTTAAAACACAGTGCTTTGTGTTTAGGCTTGGCTAACAAACGGCCCTTATTCACAGAGCATTTTCCAGTGAGTTTTGCCATTATAAAACACTTTGTTGATACACTTTATTTACAGGTTGCCCAGGTGGGGGGATCCTCACACAGAACGGTTTCATGGTAGTGTGATAAACTATTATGCCATTGTTTAACTTAACGTGTCTTCCTTCCTATGTCTGAGGTTAATTCACTTTACTATTTGATTTATATACCATTGGAAACTGTCAGCAGTTGGTGCATTTTAAAGGAGTCAAGAGTGAACTGTGGTACCACATAGACATTGTACCTATTTACCATATTAGAATTGCCAGAGTACAAAGAGTGTTATTGATTGTGTAGATATAGTGAACCTTATGTATATAAAGAACTGTGTTATCATATAACATAGTGTATGGAATTCCTTTGTGGGGGCTTGGAGACTACACTATACTTAAGAACAAGCTTGCATCACCTCCTGAGAGCTTAAGCCTTGATTGCTCGTCCTTTGCTACTGCATAGTGAATCTTGGCTGGGGTTCTCTGTGCTTCTACTCTGCCATATAGAGGGCAGGAGTACAGAATCCCCCCTACAGTGTTTACAAATAGTGTGAGTGAGTTTGGGATATTCCTGAGCAAGGCACTCCCGGATGCAGATGAAAGAGTGACAATAGTCTATATGGATGATGTGCTAATCAAGAATGGAGATCTGAAAAGCCATTTCAATGAGATTAGACATGTGCTCAGTCAGCTACAGAAGGCTGGGGCAAAGGTATTGTTACAAAAAGCACAGTGGTGCAGAAAAAGGGTAAACTTCCTAGGTCATGAAGTGACAGAGCATGGGATAAACCCACAAATGAAAAAAAGTGGAAGCCATTCAGAAACTAAAAGATCCCACTAACTTGAAAAGTTTAAAGAGCTTGTTGGGAATGACAAGTTGCAACAGGAAATGTATTTAAAAGTATGCAGAGATTACTCAACCTTTAACAAGATTACTGGAGCAGGAACTATGTACCCTGGAAATGAGAAAAGGAACAAAGTGAGTCAGTGGCCATGCTAAAAGGATGTCCAATGAATGCACAGTGTTTGGCATATCCAATGATAAACCAGGATTTCATTGTAGAAATAGGATTCACAGACCAATGCATGTCAGCAGTGTTATATCGAAAACATGATGCAAATAACAACACCATTGCATATGCTAGCAAAGCATTGCCTCGGTAGAGACCAAATTTAGTGAATGTGAAAAAGCGCATCTGACCACTGTCTGGGCATTACAACATTTCTGTCCCATAATTCAAAGGGAGCGTGTGATTGTTGAAACTAATCACCAGCCTCTGCAATTTTTGCAAAGTAAGAGAATCAGATCAGGGAGTGTGGCCCAGTCAAGAATAACTTCTTGGACATTGTCACTCCAGGGATTGCCAGTAGAGATGAGACATGGACAAAATAAAAAGAGCCCAGTTGCTCAAGGACTAGCAGAGTTGCATGATTGTGCATCTGTCTGTGCACCTGATGACACAGTGATAGAGACAAAGTGTGAATGAATTTCAGCAATCCCCAAACAAGGCTTTCAACAAAGAAAAAAGTAAGGAGTTACCAACTGTGTATGTAGATGGATGTGCATACCATGTAGAAAATGATATGAAAAAAGAGCTCACATCAGGAATAGGAAATGTGTGGGTTAAATGTGACAACATTCCAAGGGTAGGCCTGAGGATAGGCCCCAAAAGCATTAAAGTGGCAGAATTGGCCACTATGTATAAGGCAAAATCTACAGCAGTAGGAAATAGACTCAAAGAAATAGTTCTAGTCACTGATTCTGATTATGCGCAAACTAGTTTTGTGGAGTATTTACCTGGCTGGAAGATGAAAGGCATGGTCACCTATAACAAGAAGACACTTAATCATGGCAAGATGATTGAGGCTATAGACAAGCTTGTGTCAGAAACTGACCTGATAATACATTGGAGGAAAATACGTGGTCATTTGAAAATACCTGGTGAGAATAAGGAAGGAAATGATAAGGCAGATCAATTAGCCAAAATTGGAGCTGTAATGGGGGAGTTATTTCCTATTGAACACCTGTTTAGCGAAATAGAGGTGGATGCAATAACACGCTCCAAAACTCTGAAAGCGGTTGAACAGCCTGTGGCACAGTGGAGTTTTGATACTCCAGATCAAGACTTGATTAAGGCACAAAAGGAAGATCTTATTCTAGGCCCATTTTCAACCATTTGCTAGATGCAGAACAAAATCATCTGACTGAAGAGGACTGCAAAGGGAAAGAGGAATTGAGAGTGCTATCAAAAAACAAAAAGATAATTAGGTTACAAGATGGGCTGATGATTAGAGAATCTGTGACAGGCCAAATCCAATGGGGTTGATGTTACATCATACCCACTATGCCATAACTGCAAGACACAGAGGTTCACAGAAAACCTTGGAAATGTTAAAAGATTACGCCTATTGGCCACATATGTCTCAAGATGTTGAGCTCTACACCAGAGGGTGTTTAGTGTGTGCAACTGTCAGCCCGCATCGCCAGCTCATAGAGCACCATTAATGAAAAGCGGTTTGACACTCCCATGGTCTCATTTACAAGTTGATTATGTAGGGCTGGTGTGGAGATCGGCAAGGGGAAACAGGTACATGCTGACAGTCATTTGTCTAATGTCTAAATGGGTGGAGTGCATTTCAGCACCAGACTGGAGTGCACAAACGGCAGCCACCTCACTTATAAATCAGGTTTTTTCAAGATTTGGCTTACCTCAAAGAATAGAATAGGACTCTGGAAGTCATTTCACCAGTGCATTGATGATGAAAATGTGGCAAATCTTGGGTGTGAAGAGGAAGCTACACATTTCTTACCAGTCCTCCTCCTCAGGGGGAGTGAAATAGTGTAACAGATCGATAGTAGATATGTTAATAAAGTTTGTAGCTGAAGCAGGATCTAGTTGGGATTTGCGCTTCCATTGATACTAATGGCCCTCTGGCCGAACCCTATAAATCATGAAATCTTGACAGGAAGAAAAATGGTTTTGCGACAACACTAACTCTACTGAACAAATGAACCCATTCTCAAATGCATCCATGATTCATGAATATGTGGAAGAACTGAGAAAGCACCTGCAATATGCATTTGCATCTGCACAGCGAAATTTGGAAAAGTCTGCTAACAGTGCAAAGACATTACGATAGGAAGACATCTGGGAGAGAAAATGAAATAGGAGACCATGTGTATAAGTTTAACTTTATAAAAAATAAGCATAAAAACTCTAAATTTCTTGCAGCATGGCAAAGGCCATATAGAATAGTAGATAAGGGCTGGGGATTCTTTTTTCATTTACTAACGAAGGAGGCAGAATTGCTGGTTCCAGGGCATACTGTGTCTCCAGTGCTTTCAAGCTGACTGTCTAGTGGGCTGTGGATGTTTTTCTCCTGCGTTGGTGTCTTAGAAAGGCTGCAGTCTCAAGCGACGATATCTGTGAATGACCATGGGTCACTGCCAAGGTGAGACAGTGAATATTGCTAGATTAACCTAGGTAATTATACCATTAATTGAGGGGCATGTGAAGTGAATGTTTCATACTATGTAGCATAGATTAAATAATTCCGTTATTTTTTTAAGCACTGCATTAGCAATATTATTTTAAACATGCATGTAAAACTGGGTTTATATTTCTCTAGGTTTTGCTGCAAGTCAAAGTGTAGTTATTCGGCCAACTTTTGTTGCGAAGTAAAGGTTGATAACAGGCAGGGCTCTGCAGATTTCAGATAGAGCGCTGAAATTCATTGCAGGAAAATCCTTGCTTATGTTGTGAATTACAACATGGGCGTATGTGTCACTCTGTGTAGCTTGCATATTTCTAGTTTATGATCCAAAATATTAATTTTAAAAGGTAATTTTGTCTCGTATTTTACTGCATTCAGTCTCATTGGTTTGGCGTGCATAGGGAGATGGAACGTGTGGTAAGAAATCTCAAAGTAAATTTAGTCACAGTAAATTGGAGATGCTGAATAAGAGTTTTGTATTTCATTTGAATGCTTTACATATTTTGAAACACAGCCAAAAGGGCATAAGTGTGATATTGTAGATAAAATATCACAGAAGAACATGAGCCAATTACTCAGAGTGTATTAAGTCCAGTATTTGTTTTACCGTTAGTGACCCTAGTGAAATGATGATTAGGCAGTATTCTGTAATTAGTCTCAACACCATAAAAATACCCCAATATGCTTGCCACAAAACACCACCATAGCAAAATACCACAAAATACCACCAAATAATAAATATAACCCCAAAGATCTCCTACAGATTTGGTGCGTTGGCCGTACAACTTTTATATAATTACTGCAGGCGGAAGGCCCTACAGATAAGGAGCCCATTTTGCATTAAAAACTGTACGGGAGACACCTTCATATAAGGGTGATGGCCCTGGACTGGCGTCCTCTCCATGGTTCTTCATGCCACTGGATACTGTCCTGGTAGCCTTCTGCTAGTCTCAATGCTTGTGGTGAACATTGGCGTGCATGTGGGTTGAAAGGTAATTGTTTTATTAACAAAGTCCCTAGTCCTCTGGCAAGCCACGACCAGATGACTGGGGTAACTCACTGCTGGTGGTAACCAGCAGAGGGTCGTGGGGGAGTCACAGGTTGATCTCTATAGAAAGCACTACCAGATACCACAAGGGGACTGCGCAGTGCCTAGCTTAGAAAGAATGGCACCCACAATTACTAGACTCAGGGGAGGCACAGGGAAAGGGGAGGTGTAGGGGGCTTGGAAGTCCTTCAAACTCCAACAACGTGGGGGTAGGTGGGTAGATCATGAGAATGGGAATGAAAGCAAATGTGGAAGGTAAACTAATGGGGAATGAAATTTAATGCGGAAGGGAGTGGAAGTATTGGGGAACCAAAGAAATTGGGAAAATAGAAGGACTTGGGGAATAGATAAGAATTGGGGTCTCAAAGGAATTGGGTATGGAAAGAACTGGGGGATGGAAAGAACTGGCTAGTGGAAAGAACTGGGGAAATGGAAAGAGTAGGGGCAATAGGAAGATTTGGGGATGGAAAGGAATTGGGGGAAATAAGGAGTTTGGGATGGGAATGGATTGGGTGGGGGTGCAGTATTGGGGTATTGAAAGATTTGGGGAATTAAGGTATTGGGGATGGTATTAATTAGTGACAGAAGGAGTTGGGGCAGGCAAAGCATTGGGCGCAAAAGAAGTGGGGCATGGAAAGAATTGGCTAAGGGAATAATAGGGGGGAAATGGACTGAATGGAGTAAGAAAGTACTGGGGATTGAGAAGGATCTGGGAAATGAAAGTCTCGGGAATGGACAGAATCGGGGATTAGAAAGAGGGGGAGCAGGGTCAAGAATTGTCAAATGAATGAAATTTGGTAAATGAAACACTATGGAAAACAAATATAGAAAAATAAAGATAGAAAAAATAAAATAAGATATGGTCATGGGTAGAGAGGGAATGGCTAGTTAGGGAAGTGGTCTACCCCAGAGGGTACTTTGAGACACTCCTGGCTTGATGCTCAATAAAGCTTACTGCGTCAACTGTGACTTCCACCTTGACAACTGGTCTTGCCTCCTTATTTCTGGGTGAACTGCAAAAGGTGGGTATTTGGGGAGGGGTGGAATAACGGGAGTGAGGATACAAGATTGGTATCTGGTATGACTGATTGGGGGGACAGATCATGAGTCTGTGGGGGGGCGCTACTATGGGCTGCACCCGCTAAGCGTTTTGTCATAATGCAATATGCATGTGAGCTGAAATGCTGGCTCGCCTTGTGTAGTCAGCATTCCAGCCTCGCAGGAGAAAGGACGGTTGGGCTGGGCTGTGTGGCGGTGTGCCACAGTGTCTGCTGAATAAAAGTAGAGATGACCATACCTACCTGGAGTCTTCCATTTCATCACTGGCTACGAGGATGGTTCCATGTTCTTTCATAGACAGGCATGCTAACGCCTGCTGTTTCAACATGGCAGGAATAACGAACAGGTTCATTGAAATTTCCACCCCCCCAAACTCCCCACACCCACCTCTTTTTAACTATTCCTGACCCCCCAAACCCTTATCTGCCCTTTCAAACCGCCCAAAAAAATCAATGAAACATTTTCGTTAGCCTTTCCATGTTGAAACATCAGGCATTAGAAAGCCTGGCGATAAAAGAACGTTGTGCCGACGAGGATATCCTAAGGAGGAGCAGACCCTGTGTGGTGATCCATGCATGCAGATCCAAACACACCAGCAGATTGAGGGGTGGTGTCCTAATCCAGGGCTGCTTCCCGTGGACTGCACCCAGGGAGGCTGAGGTGAGGCACCGGAGAGCAGAGAGCAGAGAGCTACGAGGGCGCAGGGTGCATCTCGGCACCTTGGGCGCACCTAGCTACGTCCGCACGCCAACTGCCTACATTGGTTGCTTGCCAACCAGAAACAAAGCTGACTTCGCTCTAACGGGCAGAGGAAAAGGAACGTTCTCAGCAGCGGATTAAGGCTGAGGGAAGCAGCTCAACGCAGCAC
This sequence comes from Ambystoma mexicanum, assembly GCF_040938575.1. Lineage (NCBI taxonomy): Eukaryota > Metazoa > Chordata > Amphibia > Caudata > Ambystomatidae > Ambystoma > Ambystoma mexicanum. The sequence continues at coordinate 424,876,281 of NC_090927.1, read as the reverse complement.
AGCAACGTTACGCTCTAGTAGACTAAGGCTCATGATCTCAGGTATTGTTACGCTCACCTGGTTCCCACAGGGTCGTCGATCGGACCGGGACAGCTGCGGTCTCCACCAACGTGATGCGTAGTGAAGAGATGACAGTCTGGACTGGCCCACCTAATCTTGTCTGCTGGACTCGTAGAAGTATTCTCCTGCAAGTGGAGAAAGGGATTTAGCCACCCATGGACTTTAGTGATGGCCCCCCAACAGTTCTCGTTTTCCCCACTAATCACCTCCGATATTCCCTTTTGGTAACCTCACCTTATGTTTTTAAATGATGATTTCTCCATCCTGCATGGCATGCAGGGGCGCGTAGATACCAGTTACTTCACTGGGTTGAAGGTACTGGAGGAGTTCCGGAGGAATATTGACTCCAGTGTCTATAAAGTTCAAAGAGTTCAATATGTCCAATGTTCACTCTTGTTCCATTCTCGCGTTAGGTTGCAGCTGGGTCCAAAAGAATTTTGCCTGGAGGCAGCTGCTGGCGTTCAGGTAAGAGTCTGTATTACCAAACACTGTCCGGTAAAAGTTGCATGAGTTTAACTTGCTGTTTTCTCTCCCTTTATAGGTGCGGCATAGGAAGATGCGGCAAATTAAAGAATAATACTTCCGGTGGTAAAGCAGGTAAGCCTATGGTGGCAAAGAGATTGTCCTTGTTGGTTTTCTCAGCTCACCTTGTTATTCCTTTTGTTTTCCCTACAGGTGCTGGGTATCGACAAAGAAAATGATGGAGGCAGCGCTGAGTCGAAAGATGCGGTGGACTGGTTAGTATAACGCGGCGCTGCTGCTGGCGAAGCGACGCATGCTGAAATAATGTTCTTTCCAGGCCTCGGAGATGTGCTGGGTCCGGAATCAGGTAAGGAATCAAATAATGTCTGTGATCTAACCTCTTCTCTTTTCTTTGCCTTTTGTCTAGGAGCTCTGGATTCGAGGCGGGCGTGGCAGAAGACTGGATGCTGACTTGCAGACATGGTGAGCGTCACGCTGCTGGATGCAGAATAACGCAAAGCATGGGCTGCTGTTTGGGCGTGGTTTAAATAGCCTGCAAAGTAGGCCCAGGTAAGAAGTTCCCCAGAACCACACCCGAGTGAAAAATAGTCCCTGTAATAAAATAGTCCCATCCAGGCCTCACGTTGGCTTGGACTCATTTGCAGCATGGTCTGCATAAGGTAAGTAAAGTCTATGAGCCTGGTGCATATGGCGCCAGGACTGATTTCTATGATGAGCCTGGCGCCTAAGGCACCAGGACTGAATCCAAACAGCCCCCAGCCGGGGCTGTTGGGGTTTTAATGAGTATCTGGATGCCTGCTCCCGGGGCTGATGGACTCGATCCTGATGCCCGGGGGTAGGCATCATGACAGCACTCCCCCCCAAGGCCCCTCCTAAAGTTGTTCTTCCCCTTGGCCCTGGCTTGTCTGGGAAGTCCCAATGGAATTCTTTCACCAATCGAGGAGCATGAACATGGTCACTAGGTTCCCATGACCTTTCTTGTGGTCCGTAACCCTTCCAGTCGATTAAATAAAAAAGTCTTGATTTAACCATTTTAGAGTCCAGGATGTTTTTTACCTCGAATTCAGGTTCTCCATCTATTAGGATGGGGTCAGGTGGTTTGGTTAATCTTGTCCCGGGTTGAACTGGTTTTAGAGGTGAAACATGAAAGACAGGATGAATCCGTATATTAGAGGGTAATTCTAATTTGACGGCCACCGGGTTGATAATGGCCTTAATGGTTTAAGGTCCCAAATATCTAGGATTAAATGTCCGAGTTCCTTTCAGAGGAATATGTCTTGTAGCCAGCCAAACTTGGTCTCCGATTCGATATGGTGGGGTCTCACTTCTATGTTGATCAGCATTTTTCTTGTATTTCTCTTTTGCTTGTTTCAAATGTTTTGTTGCCTCTTTAAAGGCTTGTGTAATAGTAGAATGCAGATGAGTTACTGCCGGCATTTCTAAATGCTGGGGAGAATCGAGTTCTGAGGTTCGAGGATGATGTCCATATATGGTATAAAAGGGGCTTTGTCCGGTTGCTGAATGTACAGAGTTATTGTATGCGTATTCAGAAATCCATAAAATGTCCTTCCAATCACCTTCGGTTTGGTGGCGCATACAATGTAGGTATTGTTCAAGAGTCTGGTTGGTTCTCTCCGTCTGACCATCGGTTTGGGGATGGTGACTGGTTGATAACCTTACGTCGATGTGTGCCAATTGACAACACTTCTGCCAAAATTGTGAAATGAACTGACTACCTCGGTCAGAGATCAATACGGAAGGAAATCCATGTATTCGAACAATATTTTTGAGAAATTCCTTGGCCAGGATTGAAGCAGAAGGTAATCCTTTTAAAGGAATAAAGTGGGCCATCTTGGAAAAAAGATCCACAATAACTTGAATGGTGTTGAATCCATTACATGGCGGTAGATCTGTAATAAAGTCTGAAGACAAAGTGTGCCATGGTGTGGGTGGAATATCTAAAGGTTGTAAAAGACTAGGTGGTTTCTTCTTTTGGCTTTTTTTCTGGGCGCAGATGCCACAAGACAGTACAAATGACTTTACATCTTTTCGCCAGGTGGGCCACCAGAATTGTCTTTTAATTTTAGCTTCAGTTTTTGCAATACCTGGGTGCCCTTCCATCAGAGCTTCATGGTAATTGGAGATGACTTCTTCTTGTAGTTCCTTGTGTGGTAGAAATAGACGCCCTTGATAGTAAGGTAGGTTATTGACAACTGAATAATCTTGGCACTTTTTAACCCAGTCCTACAGGGCTGCTGAATGGAAAAAGTTGTTGGATCTTTAAATGAATATCTTCTAAGGTCTGTAGAGTAGTTATCCCAAGAATTCTTTGTTCAGGAATTATAGGCACCGGTTCCGGGTTTGAATATGCTTCTCCCATCCCGATTCGGGATAAAGCGTCTGCCTTACCATTCTTACAACCTGGTCGGTAAGTGATCACAAAATTGAATTTGGCAAGGAATAAGGCCCATCGAAGTTGACGCGATGATTGGGCCTTGGCTGTTTTTAAATACTGCAAGTTACTGTGATCGGTGATTACAGTAATGGTATGCCTGGCACCGAGAAGATAATGTCGCCAAGCCTTGAAGGCGGATTTTATGGCTAACAACTCTTTATCGGTAACCGCATAGTTTAATTTGGGGGCCGAGAATTTTCTGGACCAAAATGCTACTGGATGAAGTTGACCGGTTTCTGGATCCTTCTGGGACAGGTCAGCCCATATGGCTAAACTGGATGTATCGGTTTCAACTATGTATGGGAGCTTGGGGCGTGGATGCCTTAAGACAGGTGCCGACGTGAATTTCAATTTCAGTTCTTGAAGAGAAGGAGGCGGTGCTCTTGAACTGCATCGGGACGGAAGGACTCAGGATCTTCAGACACTTGCCAGGGGAAGAGGTGTATGTGCCTGGTGGTGGAGAGGAAGAATGAGTGGTGAGCGCCTATGAGATGCCCTTAAGAAGTTGGATGGGCGGTTTGGGGAAAGGATCAATGTTGTACTTGAACGGTATCACTTTTTCTCCAGAGCGCAAGGAATTGGGGAAAGCAATGACTCCTACGTCACGGGACTGCGGACGCTGTTGGCCACTTGCAGGTTTACTGGTTCACAGGATGACTACATAAGGGATCAAATTATGATGAGAACCAGTAATTCCAAGGTCAGGGAGAGACTATGGATAGGAAGAGGTCCTCCACTAGAGAAGGTGATAGTAATTGCTAGAGCAATAGAGGAACCATGTGCTAATGTCCAGACTATCACAGAGAAAGTAGACAAGCATGATCAAGGAGAGCCAGTTCAAGCCATTTTACTGTTGTATAGGAGGGGCGCCAGCGATTTTAGAAAGAACGCGGAAAAACCCGAGGGGAAGTCTGCCAAGACGAGAAAGGGGAACTATAGTGGTGGAATGAAGGAGGCATGCAAGAGATGCAGTTGGTCCAGACATCCATGGGGGCCAAGGAATGTCCGGGCGGAGCAGTGGTGTGCAGACGGTGCAAAGCCAGAGGACATTATGCCAGGATGTGCAGAGCGAACTTGGAGAAGGGCACTGCACAGGGAAGACAGACAATCAGGATGATTGAACCTGAAGGGGGACTAGGGTGTCCTGATGCTGTTGATAGAACCACGATGAGACAAGGGGTGATTTTGAATGTTGAGGGGGTGACCAAAAGGGGTCATTGAATGTATTAACTGTGAATGGTGTATCCCTTGAGATGTCGGTGCATTCTGGTTTTCCGTACACCATGATCTCTCCTGAGCTGTACAGGGAGAAGTTTGGAAAGAAGGTGGCGGAGCTCAGACCCCCTGATATCAACCCGAGTGTGCATGGTTAGGTGCCCATAAAGGTGATGGGATATGAGTGGCGTAGATTGAGTTTAAGGGTCATAGCACACAGGGTAAGCTTAATGTAGCGCCCAAGGGTGCCAGTGTGCTGGGATGGGATGAGCAGGCTGTGCTGGACATTGAGATACGTCCTGGGAAAAATATACCAGTTTTGAGTGTGGAGGAAGTGCCAGAGGAGGTGATATCTGTGCAGTATCTGTGCAGCAGGTACCCTAAGGTGTTTGCCGAACGACTGCGGATGTTATGGGGTTTCTCGCACCAGGTTGTGCTCAAGAGAAGGGCAGTGCCCAAGGTGCATAAAGTCAGAGGGGTTTCGGTGTTGGTCAGGGAAGGGTTGAAATCTGAGTTGGAAAAATTGAAAACTGCAGGCATCATAGAGGAAATAGAGAGCTCGGAGTGGCTATCTCCCATAGTATTGGCCCGGAAACAGGATGGGGGATTGAGGATGTGCCTGACCGTAGAGAGCTTAATGCAAGTAGTTGGGTAGATCGCCTTCCTCTGCCCGACATCAACAAGTTGCTTTTGATGATGGGGCATGCAGAGTGGTTCTCTACCTTTGATTTGTCGTCAGCATATCACCAAAGTGATTTGCATGTGGAGTCGCAGCCATTAACTTCTTTTGTAACACCGTTCATAGGTTTTGAGGCATGCCTTTTGGTTTGGATTCTGTGTCGTGTGTTTTTCAACGCCTCATGCAAGAGTTGTTTGGAGATGTTCCCGGTGTTAGCTATTTTCAGGATGATATTTTGGTTTGGTGTAAGAGTAAGAAAGAACATGATGACAGGGTGCACCAAGTAATGGGTATCCTGCAGCAGAGTGGTTTGACTGTAAAGCTGTCCAAATGCCAGGTGGGGTGCCAAGTGTGTTATATTTGGGGAATACTTTGGGCGCTGATGGTATAAAGCTGAGTGAGCATCTCGTGAGGGTTATGAGGGAGGCTCCGTACCCCATCAATAAAGAACAACTCAGGTCCTTTTTGGGTATAACCAAGTACTATGTGAAATTCATACCCTGGTATGCAGAAAAAACGGTGTGCATGCGGGCATTGTTGAAAAAGAATGTTAGATTTGATTGGTCCAGGGAATGCCAGGATGAATTTGAATTGTTGAAAAAGAATGTTACAGTTGATGCCAGTGAGGTTGGCGTGGGGGCAGTGTTGGAACATTGGCACGATGGGGTATTTAAACCCACCGTCTTTGCATCTAGAGCCTTGAGCGAGGCAGAGAGTAGGTATGTGGTTATTGAGAGAGAGGCATTCACTGCAGTGTGGGCTTCGGATCATTTTATGACATTTATGTGGGGGATTCCATATGTGATAAGGACAGATCATAAACCCTTGGTGTATGTGCTCACGACCAGAGGGACAGCGTCTGTGTCTCCGAGAATAGCTAGGTGGATGGTGGACTTGCAAGAGTTTAATTTTAGGGTAGAGTACCTCCCCGGGAAGAAGTATTTGGTGGCCGATTGTTTGTCACGGTTACCTATGGTAGTACCTGGTGATGTGGAGGAGAGTGATGTAGGTGCGCAAGTGGCATGCATACTTCCTGCGGCGGACTAGAGTGACTGGGAGGTAGAGTCAGCAAAGGAAGGCAAACTCAGTTGGATTAGGGAAGGTCTGCAGAGAGGTTGGGATGTGGTCAAAGAGAGGGAAGAAGGCAAGGGGTACATGCACGTTTTGTGTGAGTTGGCGGAGGGACTGTGGGGCGTCACAAGGGGGGAGAGGTTGGTGCCCCCAGTGAGTATGATAACTAGGTTGGTGGAGCTGCGGGAAGATTACTGGTGGCCGGCCATGGATGAGGAAGCAGAGGTAAAAGAGTGTGTGGCTTGTGCCCTCAGTGATAAGAGTACAGTAATACACCCTCAACCCATGTATCCTGTGGATGTGTCCAATGAGGTATGGTAAAAGGTGGCTTTGGATATCATGGGGCCAATGGAGTTTTTGCAGGGTCGGTTGAGGTTTCTGGTGATGTTAGAGGATTATACCTTGCTGTGGGTGGAGGCTGCCGCTTTCGAAAGCATCACCACTGATAAGGTGATAGTTTGTATGACAGCAAATGCAGTATTTTCTAAGGTATTATGGCAGACATCATCGGACCGCTTTGTACAATCCTCACGCGAATGGGTTGGTTGAGAGGGTGAACAGTTTCGTTAAGGGGGCTATCCAGTTGGCCATAGCTAATGGGTTATTGTGGCAGGATGCATTGTCAGGGGTTTTGTCAGCCCATAGGAGAACCCCTTTGGTGATGACAGATAGAACCCCGTTTGAACTCATGAGGGGGAGGAAGGCGGGTCCTAAATTGAGGACTGTTGCTCTGGGTGGTGGCGTGGTGACCGAAGTGAATATGGCTGAGGTGATGCAGAGGGTGCAGTCTCGTCAGGATCGGGTGAGGTTTCAGCAGGGTGGAAGGAAACCTGTTGGGGTCGAAGTCAGTGTTAGGGAGAATTCTCCAATTGTGCTCATTTCCCTTACCTTTTGAGACCCCCAGCAACTTTGCTGGATTTCTAGGATTTGATTGTTTACCTGGAAAGAGTGTGAGCCTTTTTTTCCCACTCTTTCATGTATTTTGATGTGTGTTTTACTTTTGTGTTCTTTGGTTATGGAGTTTTAAAACAACTCCAGTGGCATCATATGTTTCTGTGTGTCACACAGCACCTTCAGTGCAGTGGCACAGGGGTGTCTTTCAGACTCCCCAAGGTTTAAATACCTTCTCCGGGACTGACTACCGTCTCCCAGAGCCTGTAAAGTTAAATTGACTTTACTAGTCTCTTTAAATGTACTGACCCAGCACACCCTATCTTACTATAGAGTGCTGGAGGGGTTGCCTGGCTTCCCCTGAGTCAAAACACTCATGTGGAGAGGTTGAATATGGGTGCACATCTCAAATTCAATAAATATAAGGATATTCTTTACAAAACTGTTTAGATTAGTTTTAGGTGTGGAGGAGGAACTGGGGCCATGGCACAAAACCCCAACATTAGAAAACAAAGAAGCAGAGGATTCAGTCTTGAATCCTTGAATGCAGTCCTCTTTGTTTCTTCTTTTCCTTTTGCTTTAAGAATTCGATTTTGGCCTTTTGAAGAAGGGGAAAATTTCCTCGAAATGCGTCGCCACTTGAATTGGATTCTACCACTGTTTCAAAATTGATTGTGACCTGTTGATGCACCAAAAGAATGTTTGCCTCTTTACCTGATATTGTTTTTTTGTGTTTTTTGTGAATGAACATTGACTATATACTTTATAAATCTTTATTCTGTTGTACAGAATTGAATTATCTGGTCTACATTATTTTCTGATATTATTCTATAAATTGAGTAGTGGACTTAGTCCACACATTTGAAAGTGTGCAGGGGACGGGAGGGTTCCTAGACTGAAACCTCTGCTTCTTTGGTTTCAAAACACACATGTAACAGTAAAATGTTACCCTTTCCTACTTTAAATGGCTGGTGGCAGTGGTTTTAAACAAACTACCATGATTTTTGCCAACCGCTAACAACGGTAGCTAAAAATCGGTTCATGTTTTTCAATATGGCACCTAAGACCTATCTGTAAAAACAGACTCCGGTCATCTTTTTTCACCATTTCTTAAAGGAAAGGTCCTTCTTGTGTTTGTCTCTGCGTGCCAAACCAGGTTTGGTCCCTTTGTTTGTTGGCCTTGTGGTGGGCTTCAGTGCTGAAGCCCTTCTCTGGCGCCAGGGTGTCTGGGGTAGACAGGAAGTGAGGGAGGTGCCTGAAACTCCCTGTGCTTAGTCTCCTAGGAGAGTTGAATGCACTCTGGTGTGATTGGCCGGCTGGCTGTCCGGCAAAGACAGCCACCCTGCTGTGTGAGTGACAGCCAGGCTGGAATGAATGGGGGAAAACTGTTTTAAAGCAGGTCTCTGGGACTTGGAAAGCAGAGTCAACTACTGGAACAAAAGAACCAAAGAGGAGAGGAAGGAAGAGGGCTGCTTCAACTCCTGGACGACCGGTGAAGCCCTGGTGCAGGTCCGAATTGCCTGAAACTCTGTTGACAGAGAAGCCCTTCAAGGTTAACTTCTTCCCTTGAGTTTGGTGGGAACAACCAACTGGCAAGCCACCTGTACACCGTCCTATTCTGGTCAAATTTTCATCAGAGTGCTGTTGAAAATCGGATAGCCAGAGGGAAGGAAACCAGCTTGTGGACTTTAAGGCACTGACACCTTAAACCGACATCTTGTTACAGCTTTTGGCCTCTTCCCTGGGCAGTGCAGGAACCTTCCGACATCCTCCTTTTTGTCCCCACGACTGAAGCTCAGGAACAGTGAGATATGCTCGAACTGCCAGAATCAACTGCCCCAGCCACAGCTTTCTTCATTGACAAGGTACTGTGCAAACGCGGTCCGGAAATCTTTTCGGCCATCGAGAAAGTGCGTGAAACTTTTCTCAACTACGAAGGCTTGTCCTTCACTAAACATTCGTCAAACTTTTCGCCTAGCCAAATCCTTTAAAAATCTGTGGCAAAGACTTAACTGTTATATACCAGAACTGTGCTATCCTATACAAAAGACTCTGAACCATTGACTTTGGCCCAGGCCTATTGAGAAGAATTGCTGGTTGTATTTAACTTAAACCCTTTGCCCTGCCTATGAATGTATTTGGGCTGTCTATTCTTATAACCTTGTCTTTTTCCTCCTTTATTAAGTATCTGAAGTGCCATTTTGCTCCCACTTATTTTGGAGCTAAACTTGTTCATTTACTGAGCGGTTGGATTTTTCGTGGTGCATTGGTGTGTGATATTGAACTGCTTATGCTAGTGTAATGTTTTCTAAATGACTGAGTAAATAAATGTATATTCTTTTACCCGGAAACCTTGAGTAAGTGTTTACTTGAATCACTGCATTAGTTGGTCCTTTGTGTAACTTGTTCTACTGCTCACTTAAGCTCTTGAGATAAGTCTGGCTGCTCAGCCATCGCTACCATTTTACTGTGTAGTACAGGCTTGTACCACAGGTGAAATTGTGCTTACACTTGTAGTCCCAATTGCCTGTAATGTTCCCCAAGAGTACTGCAGGTGATTCTGCCTAACAGTCGGTGATCGAATTTGTGGAAAGAATCCCAGGTTTGTTCCCAAGGGGAGGAGAGCATTCATGTCTCCTCGTGTGGTCGCGGGTGTGGGGACAGGTTATGTGGTTCTTCACGATGGGTCGAGAAGGAACAAGAGGAGAATTGTGGCATTGGGCAAGGATGTGGCATTGTTTCTGCACCAGCAAAGGAGCGCGCTGTGAAGTGGGAGAATGGAAAACCAGGCTCCCGTCCTTCGCCTCTCGCGCTTGGCCTAGAGGGTCACGACCCAAACACCCGCCACGAGAAGAGTTTGTCCATTTACCAGACGACCAGATACCCTGGTACAGGAACATACGGATGTGTCCATCTGCTTGCCCAGCAGCCCGCACTGGCCATGCCGACACCTGCGGCACGGATCAACTAGACTAAAATCTACACGTCGTTAGAGATGCCATGACGACCTAGACAACAGGAAGCACATCTGTACAAATATACACACTGGACATTCCCACACCAACCTACACGAAGAATATACTCAGTGCTATGACGTAGGCGACAGGCATATTCACGGACGTGCATCTTTATTATTTTTATATAGGCTTTCAGAATGCAGAAACGCAAGACGCGTCATGAACTTTTTACTAGCTTGCTCACGCTTCTCTTTGAAACCAGTTACCGCCATGAAAAGTATAATGAAGACAATACTGGTTATGGAATTATATGCTCCTATAACCTAAAGCACCTGTGCACCAAACAGACAACTTATGCACCAGGCCCAAGTAGGCCTCAAACAAAAGCTCCCGTGGACAACAACAAGGCAAGAGTCAGTTGCTGATCCTGCAGAATGAGCTCGGCGAAGCAACCAGCCAAGGTCGCAATGTTGCAAACCCACGTTCCAAGAGCAAATCATCAAAGGCACGATGTTGCAACCTCGCACTCCGCGCACCAACGTTAAAATCACACCGACAAATTAAACCAGACGCGCAGTAGAAAAACAATATTAATTGTGCAGAATTATGCCTCTTTCACGGTCCCTCCCCACGTGACCAAGCCGAACCTGACGAGATGCCAAACCCGGGAGAACAGAGGCGTCTGGATCCCTCGCTACGAGACACTGGCAGATACACTTGAAAGGCTCAATGGACATCTGCAACAGTGGGAACGGTACCCCGTCTAGCTATGAATAAGTCCTCACATTGTCTGCATGTACCCATAGTGAAACATTGTTGCAACTTACAGGTACACCGAGAGCTGGGAACGACGGTGGTCCCAGGCTGGGAAGCTCACGGGCGCACCAATCAGAACATGGGGCTCTTATCACTGACGCCAGCACATTTAGCCAATCCTCAGGAGTCTTCATGTAACAATTCTCATGTATCTAATTGTAGGGACAACCCAGATATACCACCTGACTACACCTTGTCCACTAATATCGTTCTCTATATGTGTGCTATACTAACCCTACCACTCGAACGCCCAATTAAAAGTGGCGATAGGTTTTTTTGTTAACTTTCTGAAGTGACGCAAGTAGCGCGTCATAATACAGTAAAAAGGGCCTGCGAGCCCCACGATTGTGTGTGTGTCAGGACGGACGCGTACGCTCCTTGACCCATCCCTGCCGTTTTGTCTAATAAACAGCAGAGTCACCTTGCTCCTTGTGTGCGTCTCATACTCTATCTCATCTCATCTGGGATATACACGGGAGGAGTTGGGGCCTCCCTGCCTGGAGGTCTGCGGACGGTCCGGCCGACCCCGGCAGAATCCCTCCCCGACAAGTTGGAGGCACTGCTGAGATCTGTTTAAGATCGACTTTTATTTTTACTTTTTCCAGGCACTCCCGTTGCGAGGAGGCCCGGCGGCGCGGCCCCCTCTGCCGTTGCCCCCTTCTGAGGACTACAGGACCATCGCGGAGCTGCGAGAAGACCGGACAGCGCAATCCGGATATTGGCCCTCGGGAGCCGGTTGAGAAGTATCCCGCCCGCGGTTGGCGAGTGTCCAGACGTGGTCCAGACGAGGGGAGGTGGCGAGCCGCTTGGAGGGGTGCACGCAGTCGAGCGGCCCTGCATCGAGAGAACTTGGTGAGCATGACACACACAACGAGCAATGCGAAATTGTGAGGGAGGGGGGAGGAATTAAATAAGGGAGGAGGGAGGTGTTGCACAGGTGCGCGGCGAAGGTTTGACAATATAGTGTTGGCCATGGAATGAAAGGAAGTGAAAGGTGTGCGAGAGCAGTCGGTTACATCACGCGAAAGAGGGGGGCGGAGCACGAAACATCACGTATGGCCGCTCGTAGACACTGATTGGCCTAAATCGCGACTAACGTGTAGGGGTGGGCGTGTGTGGTTTCCTACGATTTGGCATTTATTGATCAATGAGTAGATGAGGTTCCCTATTGTTCGAGCAAGAAACTCGATAGGTAGATGAGGTTCCCTATTGTTCGAGCAAGAAACTCGATAGGTAGATGAGGTTCCCTATTGTTCGAGCAAGAAACTCGATAGGTAGATGACGTTTCCCTGTAGGGGGTAGCTAGTTGCATAGTTGCCTAATACGGAAGATAATTGGCTGGTTAAGCCCTCCTGTTGAGGGGCGTATCACACGCGAGGCGACGCAGCGTGTGCAGTCCGATTATATTATTGATGAGATTACCTTGTTCCAGGAGAGACAGGAAGACAGCTGTAGGGTTAGCGGGGGTAAATTGCAAGTGTATTTTGAAGTTAATAATGAGAATGTACTAGTAGCGTAAAGACATCGGTGACGTCACCAGTAGGGATTTTATAGGATATCACGAGCACAAGGAACATTGAGTTTTGAAAGTGGTGGGGAAGAGAAAAATGATGAGGGAGCGGATACGAAGATAAACGATAAACGAGTGGATCGGAAGAGGAGAAGGGGAGAGGGGCGTGGCTGAGCACGGAGAACGCCGGCCACGGCAAGTGTAAAAGGGGGAGGAGAACGAGGAATAAGGACGACTGTATAAGATCGTCGTAAAGGGTACGCAGCCACAGGGGGCTGCGTGCGCTTCGGCCGCAGGGGGCCGTAGAGGAAGGAATGTACAATACAAAATTATACATATATATATATATTTGTGTTTTATTATTTTTCTTTTTTGTTTGTTTTTGTTTTTTTATTAATTATTATTATTGCATAATTTGTTAAGGATTGTCGTAAGTCCCCACACTTACGGGGCCAGGTAAACAATATAAGGTTGTAAATTGAAAACTGATAGTGAAGGGAGGAGTAACAAGTGGGGCACCACTATGTCATATGGGACAGGGTTGGGAGGGTGGGGGAACACCCTCACTACCCCACTACAACACATATGCACCACACTGCCACCCACAGACTGTGAGAGAACTGCAGCAATTTCTGGGGTTATGCAACTACTGTAGAGCATGGGTATTTGATTACAGCTCATACATAGGACCCCTGCTTGAGGGTTTGAAGGAAGCAAATAAAGGGGAGAAAAAGTTGGGATGGACTATGGAAATGAGGGAGGCATTTGACGAATTGAAGGACGCGATATCAACAGCTCCAGTACTGGCATCCCCAGACTATGAGCGACGCTTTTTTATATTTTCACATTGCGACTCAGCAGTAATGAAAGCAGTATTGGCCCAAAAAAAAAAAAAAAAAAAAAAAAAAAAAAACAAGCATGGGCTATAAACCAGTAGCATTTTATAGCGGTCACTTAGACCCTGTGATGTTAGGCCACTTCCCTTGCGAACAAGGCCTCGCTGCAGCTGCTTTTGCAGTAGAAAAGGCATCAGCAATAACCATGGGGTGTCCAACTACACTGTTTGTGGAACATGCACTATTTGCAATATTGAATAAACCCAAGTCCACACTAACGACACAAAGGGCATCAGGTTATGAGATCATTTTGTCTAGGGCTGAACTAGCGATTGTTAGATGTAGCACTGTTAACCCTGCAAGATTTCTAGCAGAAATAATTGAGGAGGGAGATTACGCTCACGACTGCACCCAACTAAATGAAATATATTCATGTACTAGAAAAGTTGAAGAGAATGCACTAGAGGGAGGTGAGCTTTTGTTTATTGATGGGTCATCAACTATTGATCAAGGAGATGGGATACGGAGAACTGGGGCAGCAGTGGTAAAAATGATGGAGGCTCCGGTGTGTGTGGCTATGAAATGTGTACAGTTACCACAGCATTACTCTGCTCAAGCCGCTGAACTAGTTGCACTAATATTGGCATTGAAAGAAAGTTTTAACAAACGTGTAACAATATATTCCGACAGTGCATATGTTACATCCACTGTCCACTCAGGGCTATCAAAATGGAGGAGAAGAGGGTTTAGGAGAGCTGATGGCACTCCAGTGCAACATGCCCTCTTGTTGGCTGAATTAATTGAAGTAATAAACGACCCCCAAGAGCTAGCCCTAGTAAAATGCACCGCACACACCAATGGTGAAGACCACGTCTCAAAAGGGAATGCAGCAGCAGACGCACATGCGAAATATGCTGCATACTTTGGTGAGATATGGAACCCCACAGACTCACAGAGAGGGAGAGGGAGGGGAATGGCTAGGGAGATGTTAATAAGAGAAGGGTATACCCATCTCCCAGCCACACAGATTATGGAATTACAAGCAGCAGCACCAATGGCCGAAAAGGAAATATGGGTAAAAAGAGGATGTACAATGTCACCAACCGACGCACTATGGCGCCAGAGTGGTACTGGGAAAGTTGTAATACCGTTGGCACTTTTAAATACCGCCCTGAGCCAATTACATCACCCAGCGCCAACGACAGGTCCATTGGAACAACAGCAACAACATCCCCGACAGCGGAAGGAAGTTCTACCACAGACAACGACCCAATTGTTCCCTTACCTTCTCACTACCCAGCCACCCCAGAGACAACAACTGACGAAGAAAGGGGTGATCACTACACTGCCCACCCCATGGTCACACGTTCAAAGAGTAAAAATAACTACGCCATCTGAGCGCTAAAAACCCCCCCCCCCGCCCATTGACTGCAAAGGACAGTTGTAACTTAAACTGAAAGACACTGGCCGCACAAATACACATGTAAACACGTGAATGTTCTCTTTTTCTCTCACACATACAGGAACTGCGTATTATTATATAAAGGCAACTTAAACTGAATGTTCTCTCGCACAAATACACATGTAAACACGTGAATGTTCTCTTTTTTCTCTCGCACATACAGGAACTGCGTATTATTGTATTGTTAAGTAGAAAGCTAACTAACAAAGTCCACTGTCCAGGCGTAGATGGTACTCCCAGACGATAACTACCCAGAAGAATTGTCACACCAATTTGTATACGAAATAAAAAGGCCAACATACCTAAAAAGAAGAAGGGTACGTGTTTACTACACAGCCTTCCTCCTGGCCATAGAATATTACATTAGTACCATACGCCATGAGTGCTTCACGAACATTTGTTGCCACAGAAATAAATGAGAAGATAGCGCAGTGCATAATATACTTGGCACTGTTCCAGACGAAAGGAAGATTCCAAGGAACTGTAGTGCACATGACATGGAAAACACGAGACTCATACCCATATGAAAACAACTTCCTCAAGACCTACTTGAGTTATCACAAGACCAGTTTACATGCTGAAGCATTCAAATATATAACAAGTGGCCCTGCAAAAGGAGAAACACAGAAAGTAACACTGCAGTATCTACCATGTGATTGGTACGCCACTGAAGTTCCGGGTAAACAAGGATGCTGGGAGAGGCCGCTACTGACGATAACAGGAAAGGTGTATCTGGATAACAGCTGGGAGATAGGAGTGATTGGCAGCAACATGGTAACAAAAGAAACTATCTCAACCATCGAGACACACAATCACCGATGTTGGACGACGTGGATCAAGTATGTACCAATGCTCACGTGGGTAGAAGAAGATGAAGACCCAATAACGATACTACCGTTGACTGCGCCCAAGGTATGTTACCAGCATAAAGGAGAGGTGGACGTAGGATATAACACCAATTGCGCAAGTGTGACGGAGTTACCTGAGGGGGGAGCGGGAACAGCAGTAATAATGGACCATTATTGGGCCTGTGGAGAAAAGGCATACCATACACTGCCTCCCCTGTGGAATGGTGTGTGCACAATGGTACACGTCAATGTACCATCACTAGTGGTACCTAAGAAGCACGTCGATGTGGCGAAATTTCCTAGAATGAATGAAGGGGATAAGAGAAGAAAGAGATCTGCACCACTTCAGGAGGAGCAAGGGAACAGGACCAACAGCAATGACACTGTCCTAAATAGAAGAAAAAGACAAGGAGAGCCGCTGACAGGAAATTACCTGTGGGGAAGGTCGGAAACGGCACTAACATCAATACCGCCAGAACACAGACTATTCAGCAGAGCAGCAATGTTCTTCTCCTCAATAATACACCCGGGATTACAGGCTTACGCAAACGCAAAGCCTGGATGGGAACTAATGATGACCATCAATTCTACAGTAAATGGGTTCAACGCAAAAAAAAAAGAGGAGCTGCGAGCTGTAAGGATGGTAGCACTCCAGAACAGATATGTATTGGACCTTCTCACAGCAATGGAAGGAGGAGTTTGTGCAAAGATAGGACAATCATGCTGCACGTTCATACCTGCCAATGATGCTGACAATGGTACACTGACAGAAGCAGTTTCGCAATTAGCTCAGATGCACTCCAAAATGACGGATGAAAGCAACGGTGTGAACAAGGATAAGAGCTGGTTTTCACTATTATGGTCGTGGATGCCATCCTGGCTGTCAGATGGACTGAAAATAATAGTGGGCTGTACTATATTGGCTGGAGCTACCTTGATCATAATTAGATTTTGGAAGGCACGAAAGGCACGCACTACTGACGAGTTGCTGGAAATGGTGGGAATGCACCCCTTGATGCCAGCAGATGACGGCCAGCATACAGGTGTAATAATACAGGAAAGGGAGAAGCTGCGCACCCAAATAATTACCAACCATCTAGACCCACCATCAGTAAAGACCGAGAACCCAAGAAACCCCAGGAGCTACATAGGAAGATGGGTATACTGTACTCCTGGGGGTACCTGTGAATATATGTATTGGTCCTTTGAAGATCATGTAAACCACTATGGACATCTCAGAGGAATAACTAAGATATGGCGAGTAAGAGGAGATAACGAGAAGGATATGTTTGTGGTCGACAAGTCGACCAGAGGGGGGACTGAAGTGGGAGAATGGAAAACCAGGCTCCCGTCCTTCGCCTCTCGCGCTTGGCCTAGAGGGTCACGACCCAAACACCCGCCACAAGAAGAGTTTGTCCATTTACCAGACGACCAGATACCCTGGTACAGGAACATACGGATGTGTCCATCTGCTTGCCCAGCAGCCCGCACTGGCCATGCCGACACCTGCGGCACGGATCAACTAGACTAAAATCTACACGTCGTTAGAGATGCCATGACGACCTAGACAACGGGAAGCACATCTGTACAAATATACACACTGGACATTCCCACACCAACCTACACGAAGAATATACTCAGTGCTATGACGTAGGCGACAGGCATATTCACGGACGTGCATCTTTATTATTTTTATATAGGCTTTCAGAATGCAGAAACGCAAGACGCGTCATGAACTTTTTACTAGCTTGCTCACGCTTCTCTTTGAAACCAGTTACCGCCATGAAAAGTATAATGAAGACAATACTGGTTATGGAATTATATGCTCCTATAACCTAAAGCACCTGTGCACCAAACGGACAACTTATGCACCAGGCCCAAGTAGGCCTCAAACAAAAGCTCCCGTGGACAACAACAAGGCAAGAGTCAGTTGCTGATCCTGCAGAATGAGCTCGGCGAAGCAACCAGCCAAGGTCGCAATGTTGCAAACCCACGTTCCAAGAGCAAATCATCAAAGGCACGATGTTGCAACCTCGCACTCCGCGCACCAACGTTAAAATCACACCGACAAATTAAACCAGACGCGCAGTAGAAAAACAATATTAATTGTGCAGAATTATGCCTCTTTCACGGTCCCTCCCCACGTGACCAAGCCGAACCTGACGAGATGCCAAACCCGGGAGAACAGAGGCGTCTGGATCCCTCGCTACGAGACACTGGCAGATACACTTGAAAGGCTCAATGGACATCTGCAACAGTGGGAACGGTACCCCGTCTAGCTATGAATAAGTCCTCACATTGTCTGCATGTACCCATAGTGAAACATTGTTGCAACTTACAGGTACACCGAGAGCTGGGAACGACGGTGGTCCCAGGCTGGGAAGCTCACGGGCGCACCAATCAGAACATGGGGCTCTTATCACTGACGCCAGCACATTTAGCCAATCCTCAGGAGTCTTCATGTAACAATTCTCATGTATCTAATTGTAGGGACAACCCAGATATACCACCTGACTACACCTTGTCCACTAATATCGTTCTCTATATGTGTGCTATACTAACCCTACCACTCGAACGCCCAATTAAGAGTGGCGATAGGTTTTTTTGTTAACTTTCTGAAGTGACGCAAGTAGCGCGTCATAATACAGTAAAAAGGGCCTGCGAGCCCCACGATTGTGTGTGTGTCAGGACGGACGCGTACGCTCCTTGACCCATCCCTGCCGTTTTGTCTAATAAACAGCAGAGTCACCTTGCTCCTTGTGTGCGTCTCATACTCTATCTCATCTCATCTGGGATATACACGGGAGGAGTTGGGGCCTCCCTGCCTGGAGGTCTGCGGACGGTCCGGCCGACCCCGGCAGAATCCCCCCCCGACAGCTGGAAGGGGTTTTAAGTGATTTCCCTGTGCAACAGCGTGTGCACGTTACTTGAGAACGTGGTGAAGAGGCATTCGGGGGAGTTGGTCAGGAGGGTGGAGGAAGTGTTGGGTCGACTGAAGGGAAAATGTATTCTGCAGCAGTGCATGGTGGTCGTCCGGCAAGGATGTGTAGGCCACCCAAAAGAATGAGAGAGTATAGGCCTCATCATGAGTCTGCCGGTAACCCTTAAATGCAGCGGTAGCGCTATTACCGCCACATTTAAGGGTCCGCCAGATCATGGCCTTGGCGGATTTCTCCCCAGCTCTGAATTGGGGGGAAATCCACTGAAATTTCGCAGTCTTACCGCCGGCGGGAAATCCGCCGGCGGTATGAGCGTAAAATTTCCCGATTGAGCCCAATGGGGAATTCCCGAATGGGCTCAATGGGGAATGGGCAATAGCCGTTCCGCTGAACCCGTGATCCGGCGCTATTAGTGCCGGGGGGGGGGGTTCAGCGGTAGGGCTATTAGCGCCAGCGCTAATAGCGCCGCCGTTACCGCCCAACTCGTGATGAGGCCCATATGTGGTAGGGAGTGGAGTGAGGCATGAGCAATTTAGTGCACTAAGATGTTCTCGTACATTGATTGCTAGTTTCATTGTTGACATTTGTGTCTCTATATTGTGTTCCTTTGTGTGGAGTTTTCCCCTTTTATCCATGATATGTTCCAGTTTCCATGTCTAGTGATATTATTTTTCATTTTCTGTGAACAGCAAGAGGGGGGAAGATGTGTCATAATGCAATATGCGTGTGAGCTGGAATGCTGGCTCGCCTCGTGTAGTCAGCATTCCAGCCTCGCAGGAGAAAGCACTGTTGGGCTGAGCTGTGTGGCGGTGTGCCACGGGGTCTGTTGAATAAACGGTAGAGTTGACCATACCTACCTGGAGTCTTCCGTTTCATCACGCTTTTTTTTCTAAATTAGGCCCGTGGTAACATGCGCAAATCGTGCATTAGCTGTCACCACTTCCATAAATTGTACTCTTTTGAACTCTAACGAAGCTTTGTCTTTGTAATCTTGGAAAAACGATGACGTGTTCAGAGTATCGCGTAGTCATCTAATGTTGGCATTGTTAAACAGTGCTCGTGTTGTTAAAGAGAGACGTGGCAGAGGGCGGTCAGGTGAGTACAATCCGCGCGTCCCGCAGCTGCTCCCCTCTGTGTGTGCCTCGGGGAGACGGCAGGCGGAGTATTGACTGACAGACAGCACTATCAGTCTAGTCCATTACGCCTTCACCCCAGACACCTCAGCGCCTGCTCCTGAGGCCAGAGGGGCCCGTGTGCTTCACATCATGGTGGACGTCTGGCCCAGTCCCTGCCTGACGTGCGCGCACAGGCAGCTTGTTCTTTGTGGTTTTGAAGAACTAATAATGATGATGTTTTATGAAATGCAAAGAAAGGGATATATGGATCGAGAGGGCCTCTGAGGGGCTGACGTTGAATGTCATCGATACGAGGGAAGGACACGGTCGGTGAAGGATGGGAACCGCAGGGGAGCAGCGGCTGACCGTGTGACAAGAGTGAGATAATTATCACGCCGACTCGTTACAAAGATCAGTGCCGCTCTGCACGCAGTGCTGCCTGACAATACACAAGGTCACCGGAAACAGACATCCCGCAGAAGACTGGATTTCACACAACCGGCGAGTGGTCCGGTGGCTGCCCATTGCAATGCAAAGAGAGAGACGTTATCTTTACTGAGTAGCAGCTTTCACCCGTGACACTGTATGTGTGGACGCTCGTATCTGATGGCCGGGCACATGTTGTGGAAATGTTTCGTTATTAAGGACACAGAGTAAACATCGCCTCAGAACAGCGCTTCTAAAATGCAGGTGTGGCAAATACAGACCAACAAATACCAGAATGCAAAGAGGTATCAGGACTGCAGGAGTCACTCACATGCCAACTCGGTCTCCCTTTGTCGCATCCCCTCGATATTTTAAGAATGTTAAGACCTGTCCCTGAAAACAGCACTTTTAAACCACACATGACATCTATATTTTAATAGAAAAAAAACACGAGGTTCGAAATGTGAAAATACACAACTTTGTATTTCACCAAGTGTGCATTTCACCACTACGCTGAAATCCATTGCTCTAGTGCCCTAACATGGGGCACGGGTGAGATACAGCACTTCTTCAAGGGGGATGTTGAAGTGAAGCGGAATATTAAATGTATGCATGTATATACTCTAATAAATATTGTAAATGTCCTAAGCCTAACAGAGGACCTAAGTTCCAGTCAGGTCATCTTTGTCGGAAACAAATTGAAAAATAGCCAAATATCAAGTGGAGAAATGAAAACGGGGCGATGGCGTTAAAATTATAGATATGCACATTGTAAGCAGCGTATCTGCCACTCGTAGCAGCAGAGCGCGAGCTGCTATTGCAGCGGGTCTGTCTGCTGAGGTTTTACACACATCTGAAGAATGGCACCGAGGAGGGCGTACAGTAAAGGAAGGGGGGCCCCGCCCCCCCCCCCCCCGGCTCGAGACGGGCAGCAAAGGAGAACTCTGCCGGTTACCAGGGAGAGCGACGCTCCTAGCAGCCGTCTGTCACCTCCCGCGACACAATGGGAGCAGCCAATGAGCGCGGCGCGGGGCGTGTTCCGGCTACTCTCGGCTCTATCTACCCAGAGCGGGCGGGCGGCGCGCTCAGAGCGGAGCCTCCGTCCTCCAGGCGCAGCGCACCCCGGGGAGAGGCAGCGGGACTGGCGCCACAGGACGGCAGCACCCAGGCTCAGTGGCCGCGGCTGCACCCATGGAGAGAAGGAGGAGGCGAAAGCTGTAGCAATGTCGACTTAAGCAGTCACAGAGTGGGTACGCATGGAGCTCCTCGCCGCTCCCCCCCCCCCCCCCCGGCCCCAGTAACTTCTACTCTCGCCGGGATATGACCCGCTCTCCTCTCAAGGGCGCAGGGCGGCTTGAGGGGATGCTGATAGCCCCGGCGTTAGTAGAGACAGCGTGCGCACTGATGCCGCATGCATGCGGTGAACACACTCATCAACGCACAGTAATGAGTTCACGAGACTTGGACCGACAAGGAAGTGCGTTAGCTGTATTGTTGTGGATCTTTTTACGTCCACGGCCGTGGTTCACGTTGTCGTTTTTTTTTATTGAAATCGCTATCCTAATGTAAGAAATCGTAAACCCGGAAGAGTGAGGCGTTTTAAACGAAATTGTGTCTATTTTGCTTCTGACATGGACCAGAAAAGAGCTTCAGACTTACGTGTCCGTCCTTGAGGGCTGTGTGTAGTGGATGGACGAGATGCTTTGTAGGCAATATGATTACACATAGATTTAATTGTTGCATGTTCTGCTATGTGCACACCTACTTTACCCCGAAATGTTCGTCCTTGCCCTGGTGTGCATTGTGGTGCTTGCCTTATGCAACCTCACCCCCTGTTCTGAGAGAAAGAGCTTGGGGTCGGGTTCAGAGCAGGTCAGCAGTCGGTCAGGTCTATTCCCCGATTAAAGAATGCTCTGCCGGGAAATGCACTGGGCGCTGTACAGCACACAGGTTGGTTGTGACATACTGGGAGTGGTAGGGAGCAGCCCGAACTGCGTGGCGTCGCTGGGTAAATGCACAGCAAAACTTCTTGATGCAGGCGCGGATTAGTCCCCATCGCCTGGGGGTGTGTTGGGGACGGGCTTGGTGTGGGTGCCATGTACATGCTCTTAACGACTGTTGTGTGTCTTTCCTTCCTCCCCCTCAGATCTGGTGTTTCTTGACCTTCGCCTCGCCTTGTCATTGATGGGAAATCAACTGGATCGCATCACCCACCTGCATTACAGCGAGCTGCCCACGGGCGACCCCTCGGGGATCGAGAAGGAGGAGCTGAGGGTCGGGGTGGCTTACTTCTTCTCGGACGAGGAGGAGGACCTGGACGACCAGCGCGGGCAGCCGGAGCCCAAGTACAGCGTCAAGGAGCAGCAGCCGAGCCCGGGTGAGCAGCCCAAGAAGGGCAACCACCACCACCAGCAGCAGCCGAACCAGCAGCAGCACCTGGTGCTGAACGAGCTCGAGTTCTCTGCCTTCAGCTGCCAGGAATGCATTTTCTCCAAACTGAGCGACACGCAGGACTTGCACGTCTTTTCCATTCCGGGCCTGCTGAGCCTCTGCAAGCCCGGGGACCTGCTGGAGCTGCTCTTCCTATGCCCGGGCGGGCACCCGCCGCCTCCCCCGCACTGGGCCGTCTACGTGGGCAGCGGGCAGATCATTCACCTGCACGGAGGCCAGATCCGCCAGGACAGCCTGCACGAGGTGGGCAGCAGCATGGGCCGGGTGGTGAATAGCTGGTACCGCTACCGCCCCCTGGCGGCCGAGCTGGTCCTGCAGAACGCCTGCGGCCACCTGGGCCTCAAGAGCGAGGAGATCTGTTGGACCAACTCGGAGAGCTTCGCCGCCTGGTGCCGCTTCGGCAAGCGGGAGTTCAAGGCCGGCGGGGAAGTGCCGGCCGGGGACCAGCAGTACTACCTGAAAATGCACCTGTCCGAGAACAACGTGCACACGCTGCGCTTCCACAGCCTGGAGGAGCTCATCCGGGAGAAGCGCAGGGTGGACGCCCGGGGCAAGATGCGGGTCATCAAGGAGTTATCGATTGTGGAGGACAATGACAAGGAATGAGGCTCCATCCCCCCCAACTCCCCACGCCAACCCTCGGGCGGGCGCCTTCGACCAGAGCCTGCCGGACACGTCCTATATATATTTTTTAAGATGTCCATTTTGGAAACATTCCAGAAACCAGCATACTTATCATGGCCACGATTTTGTTTGGTCTCTCATTCCGGCCCAGCGTTTGAAAAGCTATATCTTGATGATTTAAAAACAGAAAGATGTTTTGGATCTGACGCATTGTCCTGTTTCTTTTTTCAGGGCAGTCCAGGCACCATCGCCGAATCTTTTGTCCTATGTGCACAAGGGGCTTCCCCGCGACCATCCAGGGAGGTGGACTTTTTGTGTGTAAAAAAAAAAGACATACATTATAAGTGTAAAACTCTGCACACCATCCTGAGGTACTTCAGGGGAATTAAGTAAACCACGACCTACCTTATTCGGCCGCTAGGGGCTTTATAGCCTGGTTGAGTCATTTAGCACATCTTCTGGTTCTCTGAAACCCCAGTGACAGTGCCATAGGTCAGCCATTTTCAAGCAGGTTTGCGTAGTACCCCGGAAGTAATCCTCGGTGGCGTTCACAGTTCCATCCTGAAAGAGAACACACATATATTCTAGTGAGTTGCTGGTGGTGTTCACGTTTTTTTTATTGACCATTTTTGCAACACTAAATAAAATTTCAAATTGAAATTTTTATTTTCATGGCTTTAATCCATGATATAACTGGGGGTCATACACGTGGATTCTTGGCTAATAGTTTAGCTGACATGCCGTTGGACTGCTTTCGATGTCTCCATCCTCTGAACAAGTCTGCCCTTTAAGATTGGAGTTTGGCTGCAGCCCACAGACGCAAACATGTAGAAGTGAGCAATCTGCAGATGGGGTGGTCGTTCCATGCTATCCTGAAGTAGCTTTCCAGTTTAGGTGTCTGTTCTTCTAAGGGTTTCTTTGTTCCCCCTCTACGTGTAACCGAGTTCTAGATCTATTCACAATTAAATAGTGGTACACATTCAAATTTGCAGAGCAGCTCTTTTCTGGATCCAGAGCCAAATTGAGCACTGCACCTTGTGTGGGCGTTGCTGTGGCATTGAGGCAGACAGACACAGCTTGGGTGCCAAAGAAGGACCATGCATTTTAATGTTTTTTTTTTTCTACCATTGGGGGTGTCATTTCAACCAGAAATGATGTGCATAGCAAGCAATACAGGAGTCAAAGGCAGTGCCTGTGTTCAGTGCCTTCAATACATTGAGAAATATGGGAAGCAGTAACCTGTCGATGAGGGGTCATGTAATGGAGCTTACATGTATGGGGCATGGTCTAGGGATCAGACACAACTAACACATGTTATAAGCTTAGTGCCACAATGTATAATATTCTACAAATTCAGAAATGTGCAGATGTACAGCTTGGGCATAGGAGCGGGGTCAAGTGGCAAGGGTGGATCAGAGTCAGGTGGCAAGCTTGGCAGGAGCCTGTTCACTGGCCAGAAGGTGTTGCATGAGTCTGGTCTTGAAGCCTTTCGTCATTATAATTGTTTTGATATCAGAGTGGAGGGAGTTCCACTGGAGGGGGCAAGCAGGAAGACGGGGCAGAAGTCGGCCATGAGGGAGGGACTGGCAGAGAGGTTGAGCAGGGAGGCGGAGCATAGGGTTCAAGAGGGAGCGTACCGGCACTGTAGTTCTACATAGTGCACCCGTGTCCCAGCTCTCTCTCTCTAGCACACATCGAATGCACAATAAATACCTTGCCCACACACATAGCCCCTTAACTTTTTCTTTGCAGAATAGATCTATCAAAAGCACAACTGGGTGCGCTCTGCACCATGGCCTTACTGTTCTTGTTTGTGGGACCATAAGGCAGTTTTAGTTCAACTGTGAAGCTGCTGCCCCCGAGAAGCTGAGCAGTACAAATCACTATGGTCATTAACAAGGGGAGTGCACCAGAGGGCAATGTCTAATGTCAAAAGTGCCAAAGCTCTTTGGTCATTTCATGTTTACTTTCTGTGACATTCATTTGCAACAAACCTCATCACACCATCTCTTAAACTATTTGGCGTTGAGTCTAATGTCTTAATGACCCAGGTATTTTTGCATGTCGCAAAATGTGTACAAATATGCATTTGGCTGCGGCCACAGATTGCAGATGACATAACAATATGTGCCATAATCATACAACCCTTATTAAAAAAATGTTTTAATCTAATAATCACAATTCTGATAAATGTCTCAATTGCCACCTATTAACATAAGATGTCCTCCAAGGTCACTTGTTTCACTGATAAACACCAGGTCATGCTATCATCTGTTTGTGGCTTTGACTTGAACATTTACATTCTGTTGTATTTAAGCATAAGGTAGAGTGACCGTAGACAGTTGATCAATATCTTCAAGTCAAATGACTCATCAGGAGATGACCACGCCGATGGCACATTGTTTATATACTAGAGTCAAACCTCTGGCATTTTGAGTACAATTGGAATGTGACATTTCTACAGCCATGTAAACGTTTATCATGTGGGTATAAGTGGAGGGAGGATGTGATGGGCCACCACTCTCCCAACTTTTTAGGAAGGCCCACCATCCTCTTTTCCGCAGTGTGAGTCAAGGGAGTAGGTAAGTGTATACGTAGGTGGACTATTAAGGGTCTTCTTAGAGTGAAGCAAGGTGCTGGACAGGTTACAGCTGGAGGTGTCACCATTGTCTGTGTGATCGAGAGACCGCAAAACAGCCAACTCCCAGTGCCAGAAGGTTGTCTAACTCAAGTAGGTCAACCAAGAGAGAAGGAGAGATCACAGAGAGTGGAGCTCTGATGGGAGGGACAGATGAGGAGGAAAGTGTAGGATGAAGAGCAAAGAAGTTAACACGGGAGGATGCTGTGTAAAGGAACAGAACTGTGAAGAGCAGAGGGAAAGAAATAGAAGGGACATTCATTGTATGGCAGCAGAGCTGAAAGAGCGGGTGGGAAATACAATGTGTGATGGGAAGAGGACGGGAATGGAGTGAAATGGAGCACACGTGTGCAGTATGCACAATATGAAAGACGAAGGATAATAGGATATTTGGTAGAGAGGACGAACTTGCAATGAAGTTTTGTGTATGTTGGGACTGAAGAATACAAGTGACATCATGTTCAATAGATCCTAGGATGGTGCACCACTGATATGTTTGATGAAAGAGTGAAGGGGAAACGTGCCACAGTCGAGAGGGGAAGACACTGAACATGGGAAAGGAGAGAGGAATGCATAGAATGGAAGAGGAGAAATGGCAGATGGGAGGAAATGAATATATGATAGGAAGGTGTCAGTGGATACTGATGTTATTCAGTGCCCAGTGTGGCAGCTTCAGAATTGCCGGCAAAATGTCCACCCTGGAGAGCCCACGCAGCACACCAGTGAGAGAAACTCGAATTTGCACTAAAAAGATTTGGGGCCTAATTCATGGAACTTTTAGCTTGGTGCAAAGAGTACGTTTGCAGTGTAAAGTGATTTTACTCCACAGAAATACACTTTGTACTGCTCTGTGAGTCAGGGACAGTTCAACATGTTTGTTGGCAGTGCAAAGTCGCTTTGCCCCGCGCTAAATGTTCCATGAATTAGGCCCTTATCCTAGAGCTACAACAGATACGACCCATTTACTACAAGGGGGTCAGAACTTGGCTTTGTCTTGCAACCCCTTTAAGTACCTTCATTACTCTGCAGTACTCTCAAAATCTCACTGACACTTTTGAAGCTACAGAGCTACAGCATCACGACTACACCTCTGAAGCTGATCTTACATGTTATCTCTGCTAATAGCTGCCCCCACTTGCTTTTGAGGATTGCCACCTGTTTAGCAAGATAATATCCAACTTTCTGAGTGAATGTTGAAAGTGCTGTCAGTGGTATATAGTGCAGGCTCGTTGATATCCTTTCCAGTACTGCATAATGCTTGGGATCACCCAACTCCAGTAAACCATTACTTCTGTTGCTAGGATTCATGGCAATGGCTGATAGATTTGTTTCACTCTGATGAAATGACAAAGAACAGGAAAGGTCTTACATGCTGTAACACCCAGAACATCTGCAGACACTGAATGTCAAAATTAACCATGAATCCAGAGTTTACCAGGATGCACTGGGTGGTAACTGCCTCCCACCCA
Organism: Ambystoma mexicanum; assembly: GCF_040938575.1. Classification (NCBI taxonomy): domain Eukaryota; kingdom Metazoa; phylum Chordata; class Amphibia; order Caudata; family Ambystomatidae; genus Ambystoma; species Ambystoma mexicanum. The sequence continues at coordinate 424,849,336 of NC_090927.1, read as the reverse complement.
TTTTGAACAAGGGCGTGGGTCGTGACTACCTGATCTGGACGGATGAACTCAGTATTAACGCTCCAAGCTCCCTACTCTGAAGGTCTGTGATGCCGAGTGGCTTTTCTGTGTTGAAACACTGGTTGTGCTACAGAGCTGACTTGCGTTTCCACAAACAAAACAAGAATTGTTGAAGTTGTCTTTTAAGTAGGTAGAGCAGACGCGGCGGCGTAGAGGGTGCGTGCCTGAGGTGAGTGGGGTGTAGCTAGCTGGGAACTGTGGTACAGGAGGTGTGGGGAAAGGTGAGCAACAGTAGGGAGGCAGAGGTTGGGGGCGAGCAGTTGTCACATTGCTCCATATGTGAGCTAAAACTAGGATGTAAAGGCCATGTTCCAAGCAGTGGTGGTTGGTTAGTAGTGACTGCTAGTGGTGGTTGGCTAGTGGTCTAATACTTCAGATCAACCGTTGTGCATTCAAAGTTCAAGAATACGGTTGGTCAAAGAGGGGCACTAACTTTTTGCATGCCAAAGTTTTTACCGTGGAAGGCTTTGGCGAGGTGTAGACAAGTTTTACAAGCTGTGTGCTCAGGGGTCGCATGACATGATTAGTTCCCACATTTCTCCCAAAGGGTTTCATGCTCCACACAAGACGCCTCTGTGGCAAGACAAAGGGTGTTTGCTTGGCTGCAGGGTCATCTTTCCTGTCTAGTTGACAAGGCTGTTCTGTTGGTTAGTGTTCCTTTTGCTGGACACTGTCCCTAACCAGGATGCCATGACAGAATCCCGGTGAGGTACCATAGAGTTCTGTAGAATTAATACTCAATACCCATCGCCATGATGAGCTTGCCATGTATATGCACTCATACACTGCAGAAGAAGACGGGTGGGCCTAATTCATGCCATTTTTAGCACAGTGAAAAGTGACTTTGCACTGGTTCAAAGTGTCTTTGCACTGCCAACAAACCCCCTGATTCACAGAGCAGTGCAACGTTTATTTTTGCAGTGCAAAGTCACTTTGCACTGCAAACGTGCTCTTTGCACTGCACGAAATGGACATAATTCGGAGTGTTAAGAAAACGTGGGCAGTACAAAGTGACTTTGCATTGCAAAAATACTGCCCCACTCTGTGATCAGGTTGTTTGTTGGCAGTGCAAAGTGACGTTGCAACGCACTAAAAGTTCCATGCATCGGGCCCTCTGTGTTGCTTTTAGGTCTGTTTTTGAGTGATGTGCGTGGGCTGACGTTACTCTGTCATGCAGCGTTGCCATTCTTTTGACGTGTGCTTGCAATAGTTGAAGCAGAACCGTGGCCGTTTCTCCCTAAGGATTTGGAGATGAGGGTCCTCTGCTCGCGCCCTGATTCTGGAGATCCGGACCCTTTACGCGAGGTCCTGAAGGGTTTTGTGTGTGATGAATCACAAATAAGCTTTCTCTGTATATTGCATTATAATGCAGGTTCCATGATCCATTGATGCAATTTTTCGGACAAATGCATTTTCGCTGAGGTTTGCATATCTTTGCAGCAAAACGCGGGGGCGGGGGCAGGAGGAGGCGTACCTCTCCACACGAACCCCAACTCCCACCCCTATACCCAGGGGAGTTGCTAGGTCTGGAAAAGACCTGGGGCTAATCTGATGTTGGAACTGTTGGGACTGGGGGCTAGCTAGTCTTTTGGCTGTAGCTCCTGAGATTCTATCATGGGATACAAGCAAAAGATCAGGGGCTATAATGCCCCCTTAACCCACCCCCCTAGCAACGCCCCTGCCTATACCTATCCTAACCGCACTTATGTGCATTTTGCCACCGAAAAAAAGTGCAAAACAAATCGGTGAAAATGCGTTCGGTGGAAGAGGGCTAGACGATAGCGCATTCATTCTGTGCTTGTCCGAGTCCCACTCAAGACATATTTTCCGTTGTACTTAAGCCGAGTGCCAGATAAGCAAGTGCGTCCCCAGTTTATTGCAGGTCTGAACTTTTAAGTTGAAGCGTGCGTTAATCCTTCCTGTTTAACGTTCTCTGCGCAAAAATAAGGGCGCGCAATTCGCTGCAGTCTCCGCCAGGCACTGCAGCCCCGAAGCGGGGAATGGGAATTTTCTATGAAATCACAACATATAATAGAAATAACAATACCGTTGGCTCTGTCGGGTGCCTTTCTGCACTCCTATCCATCGCTCACCCCGCTTCGCTCGCGTTTTATAATTATAGCGTACGGCTATTTTTGGAGTGAAATAATCGTCCTGTCAGGCCTTTTCTCTCCGCGAAGCAGTGAGGTCTGTTTTTCTGGTTGCCCCGCGACAACACGTTGAGGCACGAGTTTAAGCCCAGGGCCAGGCTCGCCCCTTCTGGGCAGGAATCCTGTTGCAGCCTTTTCACTCGGGCCCAGCTGTTTCTGTGCTATTTGTTAACGGTTTGGTTTCCAGCTTTCTGCCTGATGGCTGCATTTCTATCCCCGTGCCTGTTTGCAAAGCCCAACACCTTTCCTCTCCGAGACCCTTTCATGGGCAGCAGCCGCACCATAGCAACATCTTCAAGCATGGTGGCTGTCACCCCTGGAAGCGTGTCTCCGTTGGCTTCTCCCCCTATCGGCCTCCTAGGAATATCAGTTTGATTGCATGCGTGGGGTGTCCCTCGTATAGCCCCCCCCCCCCCCAACCACCGAAGCGGGACCCAGTGACACCCATCTGCCGACGCGAGCACTCATTTCGGTGACATGGCGGTCATTGCTGCAACACAGAGCATCAACTCGCGGGCAGTTTATTCCACTGCGCGATTGGGATTGGTCGTGGAGTTGACACATTATTGCATTGCGTGATTGGGATTGGGCGATGGGCTGACAGTTTATTCCATCTCGTGATTGGGATTGGGCGTGGAGCTGACATATTGTTGCATTGCGTGATTGGGTTTGGGCGATGTGGCTGTATACGAGTGAAATGGAAATTTCACAAACACAGAAATAGCGTGAGAGAACTTGCACCTTTTCAGGGTTGGGAGAGGTCCGCCAAAGCACTGCTTACAATGTGTCTGCGCCCAACGCGTCTCTATCATGAATACTATTAATTGCAAAGCTGTGATATACCTTTTCTGTTTCCACTCTCTCTGAATAATTGCGTTTTATGTATATCAAAAAGCAGTTTCTTTCGTCTAATCTTACACGAAGCAACAAGATTCGCTGATGGAACCGATGGTAGCACATGTGTTGATATAGGTGTAAATATAATCATGTGCAAATATTGGTTGTTTTGAGTGTCGAGTAGACCTTAGCTACTGACTAATGACTATTGCCCTTAACAGAGGTGCTCTTACAAAATCCAGTTCACTGGGATTTGACTCGCTGGGTCATATGTTTGGAGTTACAGTTCTCAAATGTTAGTGGGCCTTTGATCTGGTTAATAACATATGTTGTTGCCACTTACCCTCACCCACACCGGCAGACAGGGGAGTATCCAGCATTGCAAGAGTGTGCGTGGGGGGGGGAGGGGTAGGGGTGGGTGGGTACGAAAAAAGTCCTGCTACTTTCCCCCTAAATGCAGGGCGAGAAATTCCATCTGATCTCATTCGCGCCCACAAACCGCCCACCCCTGCCCCAATCTACTTTTTTGGTAACCTTAGTGGCAGATGGCATTTTAACACATAAAAAAAGAAAACGGCAGAATCATTACAGATGCAGGAAACCCCACCTACCATAGCTCTGTCCAGGCCCTCTGGGGCAAAATACATGCAAACCTCCAAATGTGCATATGGTTTGCACCAACAGAAGTGACTTCACAGAAAAGGGCATGTCAAGGCGCATCATCAGTTGTTGATACTTGGAGGCACCATGGAAGTGACTTTGGTATAAGTTGCCAATAAGTAAGCCAAGTGGCAAATAACTTTTTGGTGCAAAATACCTAAATTGCACTACTGTTACATATGGAGAAACTCTATAGACAGGCTTTAAAAAAAAATAACATCATTACATATTATTACTTACAGAGCTGCAGAGAAAACACAGTTTGGTTAAATAATCTGCCCAGGATCACACACTTTGGTTAAATGGTGAAACTGAGATGTGGACAAATTAAGCAACTGAGCACATCTTCACAGGTTTAGTTGATGTAGATATTTATTAAGGTTTCCCTTTGCATGTTATGTGCTTCAAATAATACTTTATTGATGGCAATGCCTTGGAAGCAAAGCACTCACACAATAAACTATCCTTTCATAATTAACTTTACAGTATACACATCATCATAGAAACATGTTGAGTAATAAGAGGATGGCTTTAGTGTTATTGCCCCCATCCAATCCTGTAGCAAGGTCAAAACAGCATCATTCAGATTAATGTGAGCCTATCAAATCCCCCTTGGGTAAAGGCATAGACATTATTTTATAAAGCCTGCAGCATTATGCACCATTCTCACTGTTGATCACTCCCTTCCATGCAGATTTCTAAAGGGACAAAAGTCCCTCCCAATAGTCCCCCCCCCTCCCATCAGTGCCTAATGGCACACATTCGAATGCTCTGTTTACACAGAGCAAAGTGTGAGAGCCCCTGTGCTGCCCGGAGCATCTTGGGGCATTGTCCTGGCAGCCGGACATCTCTCCCATTTGGAAAGGGTAGGGTGTCCTGCTGCCAGGACAATGTGCGTGCTGAGCAGGAATAGAAAATAAATAAATAGTAACAATCCCATTAAAAACCACCAACAAACAAAATATACTGGCACCAGGGTTCAGACCAGTGGTTTAAAAACTGTGGGGCTGCCCCCCTGGGGGGTCACAAAGGATGTCTGTGAGGGGGTTGGGGGGCAGGGGCACGAGGATCTACAAAAAGGGAGTTCAGTGATGGCTTTCAATAGAAAATATAATCAAATATGACATTTGTGGGGCCCAGCAAAACTATTTTTAATCAAGGAGGGGAAGGGGAGGGGGAGGGCTCGACAACAATATTCAGCATCAGACCTTTGTGTGTTGGTTGGATGACAACTATGGTAAAGATTCATAATAACTTACCAGCCACCCTTCTGAAATCCTTGTCTACTCTTGCTCTCTAACTTTAAACAAATACCACATTCTGTAATGTATATCTGTGTTTACTTTTCCTTAGGATCAAAAACGTCTATCCTTTCACAACAATAACGAAAAAGCATACCCGTAAAATTGACAGTCTTTAAACTTTCTTACACCCCTTGAATGCTTTCACCTCTCTACACAGCCACCAGAGGCACTCTTTACAAATCTAGATCCCCTAAGGCAGAGCAGAAGGAGGTTCGAGATCCAGCTTTGTGATGGTGTGAGGACTGGTGTAAGAGGTTAAGGGCCTGATTCATGGAGTTATTTGTGCATTAAAGGGATGGTCTAGTAAAAATTTTTATTTAAAAAATAGATAGGCAACATAAAAAAAAATACTAGCATTCTCCGTTTTTAAAACTTCCTATGTAAAATTTTGAGCTATTCAAGCTCAAAATTCGCAAAAGCAAGCACATGGGTGCATCCATTTTGTGAAATGGAGGCCCTCCTGTGCTGGCTTTTGCTTTTGCGGCACTAATGAAGGAAAAGCCAGCCAGCTGTAGTAAACAAAGGCTACCGCTGGGTGGCTTTCCCTTCATTAGTGCTGTAGGCGGAGGACGGGGACCAGAGACCAGAGCAGGAAAGCTGCAGCTGAATCTCGGTAAGTGCTATTTTTTTTTTTTTAAATAAGCACTAGCTGCGTTTTTTTTTCTAAGTTTTCCGGGCTGGAGGAGCCCGGAAAACTTAGAAATAAAACCGCAGCTTTAAAAAGTATTTATGTTTGCGGTCGCTTTTGAAGCGACCGCAAAAATAAATACAACGTTATTGTGTTGGAAAACGCTGCAGTTTTTTTTTCCAAGTTTCTCAGACTCCTCCGGCTCGGAGGAGCCTGAGAAACTCGGAAAGAAAAACCGCTGCGTTTTCCAACACAACCGCGTTGTTTCTGCCTGAATCTGCTTTCCCATTTGGGGCTCTCGGGCTCCCCGTGGGGAGCCCGAGAGCCCCAAATGGGAAAGCAGATTCAGACAGAAACAACGCAGCATTGCGGAAAACAACCGCGTTGTTTCTGCCTGAATCTGCTTTCCCATTTGGGGCTCTCGGGCTCCCCACGGGACCCCGAGAGCCCCAAATGGGAAAGCAGATTTAGGCAGACAACGCAGCATTTAGCATTTCCCAAATGGGAAATCAGCTGCAGGTAGAAACACTACGCGGCATGTAAACATAACCACGTGTGTTTCTGCCTACTGTGGCTTTCACTTTGGGTCTCCAGGGCTCCTCTGGGAGCACCGGAGACCCAAAGTGATAGCCACAGCAGGCAGAAACACACGCGTTTGTGTTGGAAAATGCGCCGGAGGAGCCTGAGAAACTTGGAAAGAAAAACCGCAGCGTTTTCCAACACAATAACGTTGTATTTATGTTTGCGGTCGCTTCAAAAGCGACCGCAAACATAAATACAACAGTTTTAAAGCTGTGGTTTTATTTCTAAGTTTTCCGGGCTCCTCCAGCCTGGAAAACTTAGAAAAAAAAACGCAGCTAGTGCTTATTTTTAAAAAATAAATAAATAGCACTTACCGAGATTCAGCTGCAGCTTTCCTGCTCTGGTCTCCGGTCCCCGTCCTCCACCTACAGCACTAATGAAGGGAAAGCCACCCAGTGGTAGCCTTTGTTTACTACAGCTGACTGGCTTTTCCTTCATTAGTGCCGCAAAAGCAAAAGTAAGCACAGGAGGGCTTCCATTTCACAAAATGGATGCGCCCATGTGCTTGCTTTTGCGAATTTTGAGCTTGAATAGCTCAAAATTTTACATAGGAAGTTTTAAAACGGAGAATGCTAGTATTTTTTTTTATGTTGCCTATCTATTTTTTAAATAAAACATTTTACTAGACCATCCCTTTAAATATGGACTATGCACACAAAACCGCTTGTGAAACCCTGTTTGTCGATTCACGGAATTGACTGCGCACAACTTTTTCGTACATTGCAGGGAATTCGTGCAGGCACGGCATGTCTTGGCGAGCTGATTGCCTTTGTGCGAGACACCTTTCAGAGTGTGGGCGTGACCCGTGTATAGACTGGAGTAGGGGGCAGAATACGCAAAATGTGGAAGAAAAAAGGAAAATGTGGGCGTTATGATGGACGGCCCGCTGGCAGTCCATCGCACGCCCACAAATTGCGCATGACCAAGTGTTTTCATGGATCTGTCTGTGCAACCTCTCGTCAGGGAAATGTCCACGCAAAGCACTTGTTCTGACCGCCATGCGAAGACAGGCGTACAGACACTTGCATTTAGGATTCACAGCGCAGAGGTAAAATCAGATGTTGGATTTAGGGGCGTGTGCATGCAGTCAGGGTTCTGATCACACTTACGGGTGCATGTAATCAGTGTAGCAGGCTGCAGGGACGGTTTATGGGGGTTCGCTCGCTCGTGTCCCAGGAAATTATGACTTTTACGCGGTATGCATGTTGAAGGGGTGCTGGGAATAGTTACGGGGGACCCCACGCACCCCCACTTGTTTGAGGTGGTTTGCAGGGATTCATTGCATCGCGTGCGAGGTGTGCATAAAGGTCTGTATCCATGGCTTGAATGGCTGTGTGTGTGGGCATGTCAAGGGCGTTCTGCCGGTGACTTGCGCATAGGGTTACTTTGCATGGACAATTCCATGAATTGGCGTAGCACACAGATTTTCTTATGTGCGATGGGCCTCGTAGAGTCGTTCTCGGCGCACAGGCTTGGTGGGATCTATGCACCCTTTTCTATGAATCAGGCCCTAAGGGGGTTCCGTGGGGGCAATTAACTGTATTGGGGACCCCCCTCATGTGTTAGAGACACATTATTGGGGAAATGCAGTAGAGCTCGATCTACCTTGCCAGCCAAAGGAGCTTGAGTGTGTTGTATGCAGCCCCACCAGCACCACCGGCATCTGAACTTTCATGCCATTCTTCCACAGTTCAATTTCTCATTCATCCACCAGCCCAACCAGCTTCACCATTCAGATAATCATCTTCTGTAATCATCCTTGAAACTCCTATGAACAATGTAGATTTGGCCACTCTCTCTTGTGTCCAAAACTGACCTCTCATAGTCACCATCCACCATATAAGGGGCCTTCGTCATGGATTTGTAAGCGTGACTTTGCACTGCCAACAAATACCCAGATTCACAGAGTGGTGCAAAGTGTATTTTTGCAGTGCAAAGGGATTTTGCGCTGACTTCGCACTGGTGCAAAGTCGCCTTGCACTGAAGAAATACACGTTCCAGCACTCTGTGAATCAGGGTGTTTGTTGCCAGTGTAAAGTCACGTTGCACTGTGCTAAAAGTTCCATGAATCGGGCCCTAAATCCTATATGATTTTTTACGTTGAAAACCATTGTTACTAAACCAGCCATATTCTAGATTAATTCTCCCACATATCACAACAGCGTTTACTTTTAGACTGATCATCCTTGATTCAAATTCAATACATGCCATGTACTTTGTACTCACCATGGACACATGCCTTGTACATCCTTCCTGCCCAGTAGTTACAGATTTTGGGTGATGCAACATTGGCATTCCCTCTTTCCAAAGGGTATGTTTTCATGCAGATCAAAAGGAATAGCTTTAGCGAGAGCATTAACCCATTCAACATATCGCCACTTTGTATAAGAGTGAGACACATCTAATGCATTGCTTGAGCTGCTGGTCTCACTGAGAATGAAATTGCAAGCAGTATCCATGTCCAGCAATAACCAGTAGCCTTCACGATTTCACTGTCACCTTACCAACATCCCTGCTGCCTACATCCAGCAGCATAACCTGCCCCACACAGACACCTTCAATCAATGGTGACAGGAAATCGTGTGCCCCTATGTTGGTTTTCCCTATAACTCTTGACCATACGACATGTTTCGCACATGCTTTTCCATCCATGTCTCACATAGTTCCTCACTTCTGCTGAAATCCTACCGCCTTCCTCCAAAATGGCTGTCCTCATGGTCTCATATTTAACAAAACACCGAAAAAAAACAATGCATATTGTACACAATGCCCATAAGCAAATGTTACTCGTAATAATTGTAAAGAAGTTTGTAATGTAACCTAAACAGTCTGTCAGAGCATATTTCACCGCACACGTTCTTAATAACATGGCGACATTCATGACATTTAGAGGCCAGGGCAGCACTGAAGGCAGTGGGCCTAACTTATACTGCCGCTATGTCTGCAAGCGTCTCATGGTATTCTTGCAAAATTAATGTGTTTCCCTGTATGGAGGGCTAACGTATTGCATTGTCCCACATACAAGACACAAGTTAATGATTACTTACAAAATAATGAAAGTTCTTATTTATTTAGTGTACTGCTCTCTATATAACCTCTATCTCAATCTGATGTTCTTCTGCTTACCTCAGGAGTAATATACTCCAAAAAATACAGCGCTGTCTGCAACCTTTGCCTCTTTCTGTTATTTTCTTGCCTTCAAGTCTTCCAGTTCACGCTCCAGAATTTAGACAGGCACTTCATTTTCTCCAATGAAGCCACGATATTCATCCAGAGTGAAGAGAGACGTGGATGTATTACGAATTATGTGGGACATTACCCACTGGACCTCACACAAGGAGAAGCCAGACAAAATGGCTGCAGGCATATGAACGCACATAGGCGACCCATTGCTCGTGCGCAGTTATCACATACAATCGCAATACATGTAGGCATCGTGCCATGTGATCAACTCTTCCTCAATGCTTTGCAAGTCAAACCTCTGAACCACACGTGGCCAATTCCCTTCTTAGCCAAAGGAATTGGTGACAGTGACGACCATCTATTCAATTGCTTCCTTCTCATAATCTTTCCAACATGCCACGTTTACTCTTTCTTACATCTAACTGCACTCTGGTTACCTTTATCAGACAAGATGCAAACAAGTTTACCTAACGTGCTACAGCCTATTTTATCTATTTCTTTTATTTTCCTCATTTGGAAAGCACACTAGACCCATAGGGCCCGGTTCATGGAATTTTTTGCACGGTTCAAAGCGACTTTGCACTGCTGAAAAGTGACCTTGCACTGCCAACACAAACCCTGATTCGTGGAACTTTGCAATGTGGATTTCTGCAGTGCAAAGTCCGTGCAAAGTCATTTTGTACTGTAACAATGACTATGCGCTGACTTTGCACAGACTTTGCAATGCAAAAATGCACTTCGCAAAGTTCCATGAATCGGGGTTTGTGTCTGCAGTGCCAAGTCTCTTTTCAGCAGTGCAAAGCCGCTTTGAACCGTGCAAAACATTCCATGAATCGGGCCCATGGGCATCAAGGCCCTGTGTGCAACTCAAGGCACTGTGCGCAATGCTTACCTCCTGAAGATGTATTCTCAAGCTTGTGCAGCTCTTTTCACTCAGACTTCCATGACTTGATTGTCTACAGACGAATATAAAACCACACTCATTGCATGTTGGGAACACCTAACATAACATGAAGGTCGGCTACATATGCTATTCCCCAGGCTAGTGTTATACGTTATAGGCTGTACCTAAATTAACCTGTTTCCTGTACAAAAACCTTGCAACCTTACCCTTGAGGCTCACCCTTCAGACGACCTTCCAGTTCTAGTAAACACACTTATTCTATCAATAACCACGTTCTGAATCGATTCATCAATACTCGGGCGGGGGGAATGGGAGGGGGGTGGTTGGGGCGCTGCCCTTACTGCTAACTTGCACTCTTTCATTTCCCAGTCTGTTTTTTGTCTTGCCGATAGTTTGCTGATATTGGCATGCAGGTAACAAGTAATTCTCAACTTCACCCATCGACACTATACTTGAAACACTTGTGTATAGGCGCGTTATAAATGCTATATCATATCATACAGGCGTTCCACCCCTGCCTTTCTTGCTATCCAGCAAACACCCCCACCCGCCTGTGTCACAGAGCCTTGAGCAGCGAGTCCACCATTATTGGCACAAGGGGGCAAAGTAAGACTGCCCATCGTCTTCATGCATTAGCTTAACACATTGTTTCTGCAGAATATATGCGTTTTAAAGCTCTGTTTTCAGTCTTTGGTGATACCCAGTGTTGCACCATGGTCACGGCCGCATCCACCATCAGACCCTGTAAGTGCTGCATACCTGACCCCCTTCTTACTAAGTCAAACCCATACCAGTCATCTGCACATCTTTCCCACAGCGCCCATCCATCCCAGGCAATACATTCCCTGACTTTATGATGGCAGTTACTGTGCTACATTAATAGATAGAGGCCCAGGCAGGCAGTGCCCCTCTTGGAATCCAATACCCATGTCATATACACTAATTTACATAAAACACGTCCTCATTGTGATGGGGTTGGAGCAGCACACGTGCTCTAAACTAATTTTCTGGAATTTTCTAAAATCATGTCGTGTAAATGATACGCTGATGTGGTCTATTTAATTAGGACCAAAAGATACCAACAAAGGGGTTACCAGTCATTTGGTCGAAAAAAAAGGTCAACAGGACAAATGGTCGACGCAATTTGGTCGAAAGACAAATGGTCGAATTATTTTTTTTTGTATTTTCACCTTTTTTTTTTTGGGGGGGCTCCCCCCCGACCCTCTTTTTTTGCTTAAAAACCCTTTTTTTTCCTAAATGAAAACCTGAAAAATATATATAAAAATAAAAAAAATTCGACCATTTGTCTTTTGACCAAATTGTGTCGACCATTTGTCTGTCGACCAATTTTCTGTCGACCAAATGACCGGACAGCCAACAAAGGTAGTTGCATTCTGATCATTCCAGACACATCTCCCAAACAACTCCCGTGTTGCCTTCTGTATACTATGGCCGCATATTCGTTTTTTAAATTATGTATTCTCACTTTACAGATTACATATGTTCCACATATATATATGTCCACATAATGCATAGTCCAGGCGACCTGAGAGCTGCGCGACCCCACAGTCGGACTAGGCATGTTGTGTTATGTGCATGTTAATAAATAATGTATTTTCGGTTATAGGAGTCACTGCATTTGTGTCTATTTAATTCACGGGCCACTCGGTTATGAGGGCAGGTGACTGAGCAAGCCATGTCCCACTATATCCATCTCACAAAGCATGAACCTTTAATTGGCGTGTTTAAAAGCAAAGTATTAAAGCAGTGCATTGCGAATCAAAAGCGGTGCAAACAGGGAATGACTGTCAAGGTTGTGCAGTAACTTGTAAACAGCAAATTCCAAGGTCATCCTTATCCGATGGCTTCCCCACCCGTGCTGCCGTTCGCAAATAGGTGTCACATGTAAACTGATGCCGAGTGCAACATTAGTGTCCATCACTCGTTCGTGGGTCAGGTTTGGCCATACACTATCCAATCAGTTATCTTTTAAAGGCATGTTTGAACGCACACACATGGAGTGGCATTCATCATTAGGCCTGCCTCCCGCCACTCTCCTGGATAAATCTACATAGGTTTACACATGCAATCTACTGTCTAAAGAGCTTTTCATGGACAATGCAGAGGGCCACCGAGGCCCCCGAGACACTATTATGATCACATTACCCCCTTTTGTGGATGTCCTTTGCACCTACGTACCACTCGGTAGTAAGTTTGCACCTACATCTGTACACTGACTCGCAGATTGGGGCTTCTGAAACATATGCTTGGTAGCCTGTAGCAATGGCCCCTTCACCTGCACTGCCGCCCCTTCCTTTGTGTGTGCAGTTCGGATGCACAGTTTACCCTGCATTCCTTAGGGGACGGGGGTTGGTTGTTGCCGATTCTTGTTGAACTTTCGCAAATGTCGTATTTGCAGACAGTTTGCATATCTAGCCGAGGTTTCCGATGAACGTTTCCCTTTGCAGCAGAATATTCGAATACATTTTGAGTACAGCACTGCGGGAAGGTCGCCCCCTTTCCATTTTTCATTAGCCCGACTCTTCTTCATGCAGATACCACACAACAGACAGCCCCTCATACATTATCATCGGGTTTGAAAAAAGTTAATTTGACAAAACACTGCTGTGCTCTATGACCCCAAAGGAGTTTTGCATTAGGAAAATTGCAGCGCACAGCTGGTGCTTGCGTTTACTGCCTCTTTTCCCTTGTGTTTGTTCTTCACGCCACAACCTTTGCAGAATGTATTAGTAGTTAGTTATACCCTTAACAATGCTGTAGCTCCATATGCTGTTCTGCTGTTTAAGATAATACTGTCTCACTTTTCCCAAAGAACCTTACGTTTTTTTAACCATCAGGCAAGATGATTTCCTGTCTAACGTCAGGATTGATCTGTGATACATGTATTATGTGTTTTTATACAGCATGATCAAGGTTCTCATTAGAGGGTTCGGAGCATAGCAGCCAGTATATCTCTTTATACAGCGTATAGGAACTATAGCAAGTTTGTTCTGCATTTTCTATACATTTTCATCTTGCCCTATCAAACTTACTAGACCTGACCCACAAAGTGTTTCTTAATGGGTTCATCCCATTGAAAAACGCGTTGTGAATCAGGCTCATTGCCTGCAATACATTGTACCCCCAACCCTCACTGCCCATTCCCAGTTCTGTTTGTTCTGCACCATTTTGAGGATTCCAAAAGGATATTACAGGGCCTGCTGTAGCGGCCCTGTAGTTATGGTTAAGTTGCTCACCCCATAGGAAGAGCAGTTTTTGGGAAGCTTATAACTTTGTCCCCCCTAGACGAATCCTTATTAAACGTTGCAAAAAAATCTATGGCCCTGTCACATTGATTCTGCAAAGTTTGGTGAGGTTTTGTCAAGGGCGGGCAAGATTATAGGAGGGGGGGCCCAAAAGGTGTAATTTTCCCCACAAACACAATGGAAAATATTTTCTGCTCACGCCTACAGCCCAAACCGCTGGACGGATTTTCACCAAAGTTGTGGTAGGAGCAGCGGCTTGTTCCTGAAAGCGTGCTTTTGTACATTTGGTGTAAATCCATCTAGTAGTTTGTTCTAAAACGACCACAATGTAGGTTAAAATGTTTTGTTATATCTGGGTTCGGTTCGCGGACTCACATCCCTGTTCGGTCTGCGGACGGGCCTCTCCGATTGGCCAAGATGCCGACGTGAGGTCTGCGGACATCGGATGCACAGGCTTATTGGATGGCAAAAAGCATGAGGTGCATTGTATTTTAGGAAGTGCCCGCCATGTTGGATAAACAGACAGTCGACATTGTCTGCAAACATACACTAAAAACATATTAAAGAACACAACTTTGCACTTGCCAAACTAATGAAACAATCTGTGGAGAGGTGATGGAGATGGGATGGGATACCGTTTTAAAAAGCCCAAAAACAGACCTTTTTGTTCTCCAGTGTCTGCGAACAGTCCGGGGCAGTCCTGAGATGTTCACGTACATCTGAAATGTTCAGGGGCATCTATATTTATTTGTGCATTACAGGGATGGTGAAAATCAGTTTTTGGATGGCTTATAACTTTGGTGACACTCAATGAAACTGTATGAAATATTGGACTTTCATTCTAGACACGACTCTGAATAGGTCTGCAAAGTGTGGTGCTGTTTTATCAAGAGGGAACCAAACTAGAGGAGGGGTCCAAAAATATGTTAAAGATTTATAAATGTGGTGCCATTTAACAAATCTGCACCTCTGTTTGCAAACAGAGTGTAGACCAAGATATAAAGGTTTTTGCAAAGTGTGGTGGGATTTTGTCAAGAGGGGGCAAAATTAGAGGGGGGTCTCAACATTTTTAGATGGCTTATAACTTTGTTGCTGACTGACGAATGTGGACAAAAGATTTCAGAAAGATCATAGACTCCACCTCTAATGTTTGTGCAAAGGCTGAATGGATTTTATCAAGTGGGGGCTAAGTTATATGACTATTGTATGCATGTACATTTTGATACTTTTTAATAAATAAACCATGGGCGGATTTGCAGCAAACTAGTGTAAGGAGCATTGGCAAGCACCCGAAAGCATGGTTTTGCAAACGTGTCCATGTTTTATTTTTTTCAAATGTGTCATATTGAAGGTACAACAAATAGTGAACTACCTTTGGTGACTGTAGCCTGTGGCCATGGGCAGTGGCCAGATTGCCCTGGCCATGACCATGAGGGACCGGCAATGGAGTTAATATGGGCATGGCCACCAGCGACTGGCTATGTGGTAAAGTTTTTCAAAGTTGGGATAGGTTTGAATGGGAAAAAAAAATCTGCTTGTGGGTACAGGTTGAAGTGCTGGATGGGATTGCAGCAACATGTACGAGGAGAGTCAGCAAGACTTGAAAGCAAAGTTTTGGAAATATGTCCTGTGTTTTAATTTTTTAAAAATTGCAAAATGTAAGTACACAACACAGTGATATACCATTGGTGTCTGGGCAAAGGGCCTGGCCGTTAGCAAGGAGAGATGTGTACTGTAATTTGGTTATTAGGGTATGCAGCTTGGCTGAAGCAGTAGGTTTAAATGGGGAAAAATAATCTGCTTGCGGTTACAGCCTGAAGTGCTGGACTAGATGACAACAAACGCACGCTACGAGGATTAGCAAAGACCTGAAAGCACGTTTTTGGAAATATATCTTGTGTTTTATTTTTGAAAAGTGTAAAAATGTAAGTAGAAAAATTAATGATATACATGTGGTGTGTGGCCCTCGGCAAATGCAAATGTGTACTCTGATTTTCTTATTGGGGAATGTGGCATGGCCGAAGCCTATGCTTAATGGAATGGAGAATGGCCATGGCTGCAAGCCATGAGCACCAGCCATTGGTGATATTATTAGGGTATAGTGGACACTGAGCTAGGATACAGGGTAGGTGCAGTAAATAATAGGAGTGGTTTGGTTTGGATGGGGTCATGGTGGAGCCTTATTCTATAGGCAATTGAACAATGATTTTCTTCCCTAGCATGCGCTGCTGATAACAACAGACATGTATGTGTTGCAAAACATAAGTTTTTAAAGGAGGTTTATAGTTCTTTCATATATATGAAAAGAGGAATTATTAATAATTTATATACAGTGATGTAACACCATGAAACAATTTGACTTATAAAAACCTATCACATTGACAGAAAAAATGTAGTTTAAGGGATGTTACAGTTAAGATGCATCCCACCCTTTGGACTCCTCTGCTCCAGTAGTTAGCCAGTGGCGTCCCACCTTGGTATCCCTTGGCATTTCTCATGAGCACTTGCCCATTCATACTGCCACTTCTATTTATGCACTTCTCTCACTGCACAATGTATGTGTGCATTTATGGGAGCATTGTGTCCAATTGATTTGTATAAGGGAAATGCAGGTGCAAACGATTTGTAGAAGATTGTTAAATGGCAGTTGGTTTGGGAAGCTTAGTATGGCCATAGGGTTATATGTCCAGTTTTTGGAGGTGATTGGTGGATGGATGTGTGACTGTTTGAAAGCAGGCATTGAAGGAGTGTTACAAATATACATTTAAAAAGAGTATAAGGGCCGCCCTATGCAATGGTGTGCACATGTCATTCAGGTCTTTTAATGATCCATGGCCTGGAAAGTGGACTGAATACTGTGGATAGTTATAAAGGTTCATCTATTATCGTCCTTATTGTATGCAAGATAAAAGTATTTTGGACAGAAATATGTCCTTTTATATTTTTGTCTAATATACAATTGTCTATTAGCACCCTGGGTGGGGAGCCAGCTAATAAGTTGGCTAGAAATGTGGACTCTGCCTGCTGCCATCTTCCCCCGCACTCTCTGCCCCTTTTTATTTTTTTCACCCCTACTTACCTTATTTTTGCAGTGACGGTGGGATGTTGTGTTCGACAGAAGT
Organism: Ambystoma mexicanum; assembly: GCF_040938575.1. Lineage (NCBI taxonomy): Eukaryota > Metazoa > Chordata > Amphibia > Caudata > Ambystomatidae > Ambystoma > Ambystoma mexicanum. The sequence continues at coordinate 424,832,640 of NC_090927.1, read as the reverse complement.
AGGCTGTGTGGTTACAGTATTGGTTGAGGAAGACGAGGTGGAGGAAGACAACCTACTGCTTGCTAAGAAAGGAACAACTTTTCTGAGAGCATTGCAGTGGTTGGATTTGGTGTGGTGGCGCATGAAGGTGGTCCCATAGGAGTACTGTCCAGGTAGTCTGAGACTGAGTACAATGTTGCACTGAGTGTATTATTTTACTTTGGTAGCTTTAGCTTTTGGTACATTCACAAGAGTGGTAAAGAAGTGCCACACCCATGATTCGCTCTGGGTGCTAGAGGTAAGCACTTCCTCTACCTCATCTTCTTGGTCCTCTTCATTGTCTTTGAAATGACTGCACTTTTTTGTTATGTAGGTCCTCCAGCTGGTGGTGGTGGTGGCTCTTGGGGAGGAGGGATGATAATAGCTGATGCCATTTTTAAGATGAATATCAGTTTTGCTAATATTCTTCCAAGTATGTGATCTGTGCTAGATTGGTAATACATAATAAGGAAGAATAGGTGCAGGAGCTGTGCAAGGGTAAATATTGAGCTTGAAAGTTCCTAGATCAGAAGAAATTGCAGTTCCGAATTGTTCATGAAACACGGACCGATCAGAAATTGTGGACGCGATCAGGGACACGTAATCATGCCACGCGCAAGCTCGTGGTCACGTGACCCTGTCCGGAAAGTCCCCGATGATGTCAGACATTCGCGGACGTTAACGCACATATAAAATGTTGCAAAAGTGTACAGAAGTGTAACAATGATGCTAGAGTTTTAAGGTGAAACTTTGGAAATTGGACAACAACGTTGCTATATTGAGGTAAGTAGGATATTAGTAAGTTGTAGGAAATTAAGGGTGCACCAGTAAAAACCTATGGAATTCACTGAAAAACTCTGTCAAAGGGACATTATGGTTAAGTTACACTAATAAAAACCCTTGAAATTCACTGAGAAAAACATTGTCAAAGGGACATTATGGTTAAGTTGCACTAATAAAAATCTATGAAATTCAATGAAAAAACTTTGTTTAAGGGATGTTATGGTTACAATTAAAAAAAAAAAAACAGAAATGTGCAAGTTATGGTAAGCTAAGCAACCCCAACTCGCGCCACCACTGTACACTGCTAAGACTAACACCCAGGATATCAAAGATGACATCACAAATGTCATTGATGACATCACTGATGGCATCACATATGAATTTAATTTTGATGAAAAGTCCCTACATAGGGTTGTGTTGTATAATGTTGGTAACAACATGTCAGGGGTGAACTGGAGACCTATCATGAACTACTTAATTTATGAAAGAATGTAGTCTTCTAAACAAAACATTACATTGGAGTGTTGTTGTTAATACGGGAACCTAATCATGTATACACATAGGCAATGGCTGCATCGTACACCATAGAAGTACTACATTTATAATCTGGTTATTTTGGATAGTAAACTAATGAATGCAACCTTATCAGAGTTTTGAGTAATGTTAAACATGGAACCAATAGCTAATAATTAAAGACTTTCTACATACTTACTTGTGTTAGTACAAACAATACATATGAAGACCCACAAAACACACAAATCAGAGGCACATTCGGGGGAAATAAAGTAAGGAAGAAAGAAACAACATCACTAGAAAATGTCAATAACATTAAACTTAATGATCATGTATACAACTGAATTGTGTGTTTGAGGGCTGCCTATTGCCCCATATATGTGCACCATGAGCTGAGACCAAACCCAAGTAAAGTACCTTAACAACATAGGACAAGGTTAAAGTCTACATATATATCACCTTTCAAATTAAATAATTCTCACGGTCAGTGGACACAAATAACTGGACTAGATATGTCAGTGAACAAAACCAAGTGGACCACAAATGTGATGTCATCAGTGACATTAGTGATTTAATCTTTGATGTGCTGGGTGTTAGACTTAGCAGTGCATTGTAAGTGACTTCAATCCAGCAATCCAACTAAGTCAATGCCTAGTCTGGGATGCCCAATGGAAGCCCTTATTTATATATTTTGATGTCAAGTTCTTAAATCTGGATGATGAACCCTTATATAACGCCCCTCTCTTTAAATCCCCCTGACCTCACTGAGCCAAGAAGTAGGTTTGTTTTGCAAATTAAAAGGTTTATTTGAAAAATTAAACTATATATATATATATATATATATATACATATATATATATATATATATATGTCGGAAAAGACTGTTTTCTTTACAGTCCATGGAAAGCACTCCCCCATTCGAAAAATGTTACTCCAGGAAACGGTGTTCTGTGTCCAAACAAATGTTCTTTGTTGATTAAAATTGCGCAGCATATGGCTCATAAAAATCCACTAACGTTGTGGTCCTCCCAACACATATGGCCCTTGCATAGCAAAAATGACGTGTTTCGCGGTTTCCTCACCGCTTGTTCACAACAGGTGATCCATGTTACCAATACTTTGAAATAGCTCATGTGGCATGGTTTTAGGCAAAGCAAGAGGACTCACTTTGGCATAGGGTCATGAAATTTCGGCCATCTTTGCATAGGTAAGTCCCAAACATAGACATCAAAAAAGGACTAATTGGCCATAATTGCAACTCTTTATACAGTCATCCCCTATCTGTTTTAGTTACACCTCTGCAGCGATTATAGTTGACATTGGTTTCCCCCAACATACATCGTAATAGCTCAGTGCCTATACAGTTATTTCGTGGGGGAATACAATATGCAGGAGTACATAAAGAATATATCGTCGTATCATCTGTGGCCTTTATGTGTTTTTGCAGTTTATATGCTAATAACTTCATTTGTAAAGTAAGGTGCATAGTGCAATTCCATTAAAGTGCATAGTGCCTATAAAGTGCCACATTGTGATCTGATGTTAGACATTCCTATGTATATACATTAAAGTGCATAATGCTTTAGATATTCCTATGTCCATGAATTAAAGTGCCTCGTGCTAATAGCCATAGGGCACAATTGTACTTCAACATATCATTAACATAAAACATCAGTTGTTTCTTTAGTTTAGATACTAGTAAGAGACCTGCAATAAAGTTTATTTTAGATAAAAACCAATTCTATAACCCAATTTATTAAAAAACAGAGGTTTCATAGTTTAGGAACCTGGCAATACCAGTAAGAAGAGTGAGAAAAATTTGCTGAAAATACATATCCACGCTTCTCCTCATCCTAGCCTGTCTTCACCATGCACATGTATAAATTCACCAAAATTAGTTAAAAGAAAAAATCACCAAAGTGTTCTACTCTAAAATTAAAAGCCCCAACTGGGGTGCTAAAAACACCAAAATACCAAAATTAGCACCGTGTTTCGTTACCCTGACTGAAACCAGAGAAGTTCTGACCAGGTCACACCCTTAGGAAAAATAGCCAATAAAAGAATTTTTTTAGAGGTTTAAAAGTAAAGGGAAACAGGTCATTTTCTCATTGAAGTAGGTCCTTATACAAAAATAAGATAAAAATTGTTTTAGTTTAATTATGTCTGTGACACTCTCGTCATATCATTTTCAATAGGTATATCAGCCTAAAAAAGTATACATCTCTTCATCTGTATTATGTCCTTTAGGATACTTGGTCTCAAAGTCTATAATGCAACATGTCTCTTTCTGACGGAGTGTCTTTTCTCTATCTCCGCCTCTCACATCATGCTCAATTCTGTAAATGCCAAAGAAGTGAAAATCCTCAGGATTGCAGTGATGATAGTCATAAAAATGTTTGGCCATTGGATAATTCGGATCTTGGTGTAAAATGGCCCTCACATGTTGCTGAATTCTTATTTTTAGTTTACATTTGGTGCTGCCTATGTACCATTTTTGACAGGTGCATGAGAGTATATATACCACATATTCGGTCTCGCATGTGATTCTATCAGCAATCTTAATTGAATCACCTAAAATCGGGTGTGTGTAATTCGAACAACTTTTGGCATATTTACAAATGTTGCATTTAGTGCATTTATGGAAACCTTGCTTCTGTTTGGTCAACCATGTCTCTTTTGTGGATTTTGTTTCTTGTGCTAGGAAACTCTGGACCAGAGAATCTTTAAGCGAGCGATTGCGTCTGAGACTGATTTCTGGATATGTTTTCAAGATCGGTGCAAGGTCTTTGTCCGCTCGTAAAATCTTCCAATGTCTTTGTAATATGCGTTTGATTTCAGATGTTTCATTATTATACGTAAGAATTAATCTTGTAGCATCATTGTTTTTATTGGACTCGTTTGTTAAGCGGGTTCCTGTCAACAGGTCAGATCTTTCTTTCTTCCTTGCTTTTATATATGCTTTAGCAATGACCTTCTTTGGGTAACATTGACTCAGGAAACCCTTTGCTGCCATTTTACTCTCATTGTCGTAGGCCTTCAAGGTTGAGCAATTCCTCCGAATCCTTATAAACTCGCCATATGGAATGCTCCATATTAGATTTTTAGAGTGGCCACTGGTTGCATGCAGGGGTATATTAGTCCCAGTTGGTTTCCTGTGTAGTTCCGTGGTCAAAGTTTCATCCACAATTCGGAGATTCACATCCAAGAAAGTTAAAAAAGTTGTACTATGTGTTTCTGTGAACCTCAGATTGTTGTCATTGTTGTTTAAAAGCTTTACAAATGTTATCCATGCTTTCTCCGATCCTTTCCATATTATAAAAAGGTCGTCAATGTACCTGAGCCACAAAACGATGTTATCAGTAGTTGCATGATTTTCTTCTGTCCATACATCTAAAGCCTCCCATGCTCCCATGGTAAGATTCGCATAAGTTGGGGCGAACGTTGTGCCCATTGCTGTGCCTTGCACTTGTCTATAGTACTCGTTGTTAAATATGAAAACATTATTCGTCAAACACAAATCAATCATCTGAAGAATCATCTTAGTGTGTTCCAAGAAATTTAGAGATCTAGTGTTCAGAAAACTTTCGCAGGCCTTTTTACCATATTCATGCCCTATGGATGTATATAGGGAAACAACATCCATAGTGGCCATGATGTAATTGGTCTGCCAGGGCATGTTTTCAATGTGTGTCAGGAAATCTGTTGTGTCCTTGATATAAGATGGAAGAGAGGACACAAAAGGAAAAAGTGTCTCATCTATATATATATCTTTTATGAATAAATTAATATTTGATAACACACTTATGAATATAATAGTGATCAACAATGGGTAATATTACAAGAGCACACTCTCTTTAATCAATGAGGAGTTGGTATAGAAAGAATAAGGTAGCAGAGACTACTTGTATGGTTTCAAGGAAATGCAAGATGGGAAATAATGCAGCACAGAAATAAACTTGATATGGTTTCAACAAGAGATAATATGATCACTTTTTCTCTTGTGACAACTCACTCCCCCCCCTTAGGCAATATAAAGAGATGGAAAGAAGAGCACACAGTTTTCAGGAATACAATCAAATTCAGTTCAAATTCCAGTTCCCCCCAGCAAGCCTAGGGAAAACCGGTATGCTTTTAAACAGGAAAAATACTTTTAAATGTGATTGCAATGAAGTGAAAATTATGCTAAAATAATTTTCTTTCACTAAAGAGGATTCAGGGTAGGTGATAGTGACTTTGAATTGGGACAGGTCAACACTAGCAATGATTCATGAGTGATTATCAGGTTCAAAACGAAATTCAGCAGTTGCAAGCAAAAGACAGCAATTTTAACATGAGCAAATTTTTCAATTCGCGGCACTTTTTCTGAGTGCGTAAAGCGCGATTACGGAAAACCTATAAGGAGTTGGAATGTCTTAGGTTTAGGATCTTAGCTTTAAATTGACAGTTAAATCTCGCTTCTAGGACGTGCGGTTCAAAAGATACGGACGTTTTTTGTGGAGGTAGATTTTCAAAAATGAAGTCAAGATTATAGGATGACAGATGACACTTTTACAGCTTTGTAATCACAGAATGGACACATGATTTCCATGCAAGTCTGGTCAGGTTGAAATGGTTTAAATAAGATTATTTCAGACTAAGAGATTGGTCTTGTACAGTTCTTAGACTGGATACTCACTCCTAGTTTTGGACTGGAATGGGCCTGGGACTGCACACTTGCCACGGGACGGTCAGGCACAGTTCTGCTCACAGCGCGCTCTCTGGTCTGCTATCGGCACTGCACGGTGGTCTGGGTTGGATGTGTCTGGATACAGCACTGCTCTCTCTGGATCTCGGTTCTGGCATGGGGTTCTGCGCCAGAAGCGAACAGCACGGCAAGGCTGTTGAATAGTTTGGTTAGGGTGCTGGATTCTGGGACCTGCTGAGAAGGATTCAGCTCGTGGATTAGGCCACTTTTCTCCAAGGTTCTAGAGTTGGGTTCTAGAGTCTGGTTCTGGAGTCTTCCAGCAAAGTGCATCGCCAGAAATCAGTTGAAGTGGAAAGTGAGTGTCCCTATCTGGGTCTCAGTGGTTCTTTTTATGTGTTCTCAAAGGGGGTGTGGAGGCTGACTTTCTATGCCCAACCCTCTGAGGATCCTGATAGGTTAAAGGATTTTCTGTCCTCTGACTGCAGAACGGAGTAGTGAGTCAGAATGAGTCATCAGGTATCATCTTTATGGCTGAAGGAAAGAACACTCCCCCTTGCATTTACTTAGAAAACAATTTTTCATAACCAAACATGCTTCCCAGATACACACGTTGTTGAAATTACATGTACACATCGCAAGTTAATTAAGACAGGTCTCTGTTCAACCCTGCTCTTTCTAAGAGCTTGGGTTCAGAAATGACAACTTATTCACGATTTTAGTGGGTTTCACAAGATGGGATTTGCACCAAATCTTACACCGAGGTACACACCCTCTCTGAGCATATTACTGGAAGTTCTTAGGTTTCTAGCATAAACACTGCATCCACAATATTAATAATTACGGGGCCTGGCCTCAGAACATCCCACAGCATCCAACTTCGTCTCAAACTGTGAGTGAATTTTTCATATTAAGAATCTCCAAATTGTACATTTTTGTCCACTTGGTATAATTAATTATCAGTATTCTCATAACACATGTATTTGCTGGACTCTCTGAATCCACAGTCGTTTGTCTCTGCCACCAGAAGTTTGGCTCTGACTCAGAGATCACATGTCTTGCCTTCCCCCACAGCAGTGTTGTTCAGGCACACCCAAATCAGCATATTCTATTCAATTGAAAGAGTCTATTGTTCCTTTCTCCAGGCTGCAGGGAAAATCTCCTCCCTCTTAATCAACAGGACCATGTGATTTCCTGTGCTGTTGCTGAGAAGACTAGGTGTGAAGGCTTCCCATGGACAGCCATCCTTTGAAGTCTTAGCTACATCAGGTTACTGTTTAGCTCCTGAAATACAGATCTCCTGTCAGAATTTAGATCACCAGCACCGGTCAGTGGCAAGCACCGGTATTGCACCCATTTTTGACAGCTGTCTATCTTTAAAAGGGGATTTTACTTCGATAGCATAGGATTATTGCTGATATTGTTGTTAGGGAGAATTCTCTCTTTAGGCTGAATTTCCTAACCTAGTGAGTCCCCCAGCAGCTTTGCTGGATTTCTGGAGTTTTTTTTTTTTCCTCCTGCCAAGAGTGAAACTCTTTTTCTCCCACTCTTGGACATGATTTAGGGTATTCCTTTGATTGGTAATGTGTTTTATGGGCTATGGGGTCCTTTACTCCATAGGGTCTCATGTGTTTTTACTATGTGTGTTACACAGCACCCTCCGTGCAGTAACACAGGGGTGTCATAGTGAAACCCCACCATAGACTCCATACCCTGGGACTGACCACTGTCTCCCAGGGCATGTAAAGTCACCATTGGCTTTACTAGTCCCAAATTATTAACAGAAACCAGTACAAATCATCATATTGTGGACGTACTGGTCGGGGCAATTCGATTGCCCTGGGGTCTGTTAGTCGAGGGGGCACGTCTCCGTCCCCCCTGATCAAGTTTTGGCTGGTGGCAGTGGAAAGTACTTTTTATATTCGACCGCGAATATTTCCCTATGGGATTTACCCATTGTTCGAGGCTACCAACTTTAATTATTTAATTCTCATAGCCTCAAACATACCGCCGGTTTATTTAATTAATATTAATTCTCTGGTTGGTATTTTTTGCCAAGACTCGATTCTAAAATGGCGTTTGTGTTCTCTTCTGTGACTCCAACCCAAGTCGAGCCCTTTGTTCCACTTTTTGGCGGGCTTCTCCACAGAAGCCTCCAAAAGTGGTGCCACTCTGTCTGGGTACCACAGGGGGTGAGGGAGGGGGTTTAGGCACCCTGGACTGAGTTACCTTGGTAACTCAAGTCGCACTCTTGTGCGATTGGCCCAAGTGGTGAGCAGGCCGGCTCACCACTTAGCATGTTTGATTGACAGCTAGGCTGAGTGAATGGGGGTATGCTGCATAAGAGCAGGTCTTTGGGGACTGGAACTTCAGAAGTCGCCACAGGACCTGAGAATCCGACGAGGGAGAAGCTGAGCTGACCTACCACGATGACACCACCGGTGGAGCCCTTCAGAACCGACTCACCACATCCCGACGACAGAGAAGATCTCCCGGCTGGAGAGGCTTCTTCCCCTGACTGGTGGGCACAACCAGTTTACCTTTCTTTCTTCACACCCCAGACCGGTTTGTGGTCGAACTGCCCGTGCCAAGCACCCCAGCAGCCGGATAGCCACTCACCACTGAACCGCAAATCAACGGACCGCTCCTTGTACCTGAGAAACTCTGCGGCTGGTTTCTTCCCTGGCAGTGCAACGGACTCCTGTCTTCCTGCACGACGAGATCCTCTCTTCCCCCGGACGAAGCACCGACTTGCATCCACTGCCAGGAACAACTGCCCCCGCTGGAGTGTTCTCACCACTTTAAGGTACCGTGTCCGCCAGGCCTCCCTTTCTAAAGATTGCTACAAGGTAATAATAACTCCTCAACCTTCTGGACTGGGCTGGCCGCTTTGACCCTCTAACTGGTCCCTTTCTTTGATCCAACTCCTTTTTGAACCCTTACAAGACTTTTGTGCACTGCATCCGTGTGACCTTGGACACATTTCATCTCGATCCTCTTAAAGCGGAACCGGCCTACTGACTCTGAATTCACGGTTTTACTTTGCCTTCCTCTCTTGTTCTGTTCTTGTAAAAGTGTTGGGATCTGTTTCAATTTGTTCTCTGCTTTTCTCTCCCTTTTTAAAATGAACTATTAGAGTGCCATCTAAGTTAAGCGCTCACTGCTGTCTGAAAATAAGTGGGGCTTTACTTAAGACTTATCTAATATTCTTTTAAGGGAGTGTATATCTTTTAGTGACCGTGTTTCTGAATTGCTTACTATTAGTGCCTGTGTGTTTTTTCTAGATGTGGTTTTAAATAAATAATTATATCTCTTTTACACCAAGCCCTGGTCAGTGTTTACTTGTTCTATTGTGTGCTGTTGACCTGTTGTGAATACTCTGTATACTGCCTAACTCTTCTTGAGGGAAGTCTGACTGCTCAGCCACAGCTACCAAGTGAATCTGTGTGGTACAGACTGCTACCAAGTGGGTTTACTGCCAAACACCTGTAGTCTTAAATCTTTTGCAGTGGTCCCAGAGGGAACTGCACAGGTTTCTGCCTAACAATTGTATTGATGTGGATTCTTGCAGTAGAGTAATGTAGAACACCCAACAAGAAGTTGTATCCTTTTGGTGGTTTTGTGAGCCATGATTTTGACGATCAAGAAAATGAATTCCCAAACAGCCCTTGGGTTGCTTTTGGCAATTAGTATTGCTATTTCCAAGTAGTTTTAGGCTACTGTGTGGGTATCCCCATTGTGGTTCTAGGCAGCGATCTCCTGTGTTCACTGACATGGCAAAAGTGGGTGGCAGCCTATTTTTCAGGTTTTTACTGCGCATTTCTGGATGATCTCTGGCGAGCAGCATGCGTTCCAGCGGCCATTATGATGTTTCTGCTGCCAGCAATGTTGTAGGGCTTGGATGAGTGGGTTCAAACATCCCACAAGCCCCCCTCTTGCAATGGCCATTCTGACCTTTCATCGATGGAACTTCGCAAGACTGGGATGTCCTCATCTTCTTCTGATTCCTCAGATGGCAAAGTTCAGCATCTTTTCCTCCATCAGGGTGGATCAATCGGTTCTCCTTGCCGGTCCTGATGGGAGTATTGGGTGGTACTCCGGGCCCCTCGGATCTTTGCTCTCGGTCCCCGGGTCGTCCTCCTTGGGCAGTCTCCATGGTTTCATCTCTCCTAGGATGACAAAGCAAAAGCGGCAGAAACATATTTGTGGACATTTCCCCACAACTGTTAATGTAGTGGGGTGAACATATACATTTTTTTTAGGAGACATTTGCATTCTTATTATGGTATTTCATACACTATATGTGGAATATTTTAGGGTTGGAAATGTATTAATCTGGAGCGGCCCCCTCTGGGGTTCCAGAGGACTGCTCTAGTTGCTGCAGAGTGTGCCTGGGATGGCAACACTTTAGCTGATTAATATGGACCTACGTGTCTTCCCCTTCTGCCAAACTGCCTTTGGGGATGCGGATCTTGTAGGCGACTGGTGAGATCTTGTCTACAATTTCGAAAGGTCCCTTCCAGGTAGGCAGAAATTTCCGCTGTTTGGCCTGGTTCCTTTGGAAATTGTACAGATAAACCCGGTCTCCTACATTGTATTCCTTTCTGGTGGTCTTCAGGTCATAGTGGGTCTTCATGCTATTGGCTGATCTTTCTACATTTCGCTGAGCATAGGCAAAAGCATGTTGAAGGTGTTTCCTTAAATTTTCAACATACACATGAGTTGTGGAGGCATTGATCAATGTCTGCTCTTGGGTCCTGTATAACAGATGCTGGGGAAGTACCAACCTGCGTCCAGTCATCAACTCAAACTGTGATATTTTAGTTGCAGATGAAGGGGTAGATCTGATGGCCATTAGGACAAAAGGTAAGCGAATATCCCAACTTGGCCCAGAATCTGCCACAAACTTTTTCAAGATGCTCACAATGGTTTTGTTGTAATGTTCTACTGCACCAGAAGAGGCTGGCCAGTAAGCAATGTGTAGCTTCCTTTTAACCCCCAGTATCTCCCACATATTTGTCATTACTTCGCTGGTGAAATGGCTCCCTCTGTCTGACTCAATCCTTTGGGGTAGTCCAAAACGCGAAAAGATGTGATTGATCATCAGGGCAGCTGCTGTTTCTGCCTTGCATTTTGGGGCCGGGAGACATTCCACCCATTTAGTAAATAAGCATGTCACTGTCAACATGAACTTATTCCCTCTAGATGAGCGAATCATGGGCCCGATAAAGTCGACTTGTAAATCTGACCATGGCAGTGTCATCCCCCTCTTTTGGAGAGGCGCACGGTGTGTGAGGGATGTTGGCTGGAAATGTGCACACACAAGACACCACTTCAAGTATTGGTCGAGGTCCTGCCCCATGTGTGGCCAGTATGCAACCTCTCTTAAGATCTCAAGTGTTGTCTGAAACCCCCTATGACCGGCGGTGGCCGCATCATGGGCGTGACTTAACATCAGGCTTCGGAATGAGGTAGGAAACACCCACTGATCATGACCAGCTTGGGATTTCCTTACCAACAAACCGTCTTGGATTCGGAACATTTTTGGACATTTCATCAACACTCTGAGGTCCACTTTCCCAACGTAATCGGTATCAGTCAGGGGAAAGTTCTCAGGGTCCTCAATGTGTTGGTAAAACTTATCAATTATTGGATCCCCCTTCTGAGCCGTAATCAAATCAGCCTCTGGGATCTTCTTACTCCATTGTGCAGTTGAAGGATCATTGTGAGAATTTGTCTGGGACCTAGTGATAGCAGTGACCTGGATTTCCCCCAACAGGGACTCAATTTCTATTAGATCCCCTTGGATGGCCCCGGTTTTGTCCAGCTGATCAGCGAAGTAATTTCCAGTTTTGTCTGGTCCCTCTACTTTGGAATGACCCTTGATCTTTTTCCAGTAAATGGTCATCCCATTCGAGGTGACCAGATCATCAATATTTTGGATTAACTTCCCATGTTTCAAGGGTTTGTTGTTAGCACATAACATGCCTCTGGTTTTCCAATTAACCAGGTGCTCCACAAACCCGTTCCGTACATAATCCGAATCTGTGATTATGACCAGTTTGTGGAGTTGATGTTGGACAGCAGTGAGGATGGCTTGATGCACCGCCATCAACTCTGCCACCTGACTACTTCAGGGACCAATCTTGTACCCAGCAGAGGGTTCTGGGGACTCATTTGCCCATGCTTTCCCTACGCCGGCCACAAGTTCTTTCTCCCCGTTGTTGTCAACATGGTAAGAGCATCCATCGACATAGACAGTGGGCATTCCCTCACACTTATCTTCTTCAAAGAATTTGTGTGGGGAACTGAGGCATGCCTCCATGTTGTCCGTGATTTTTAGACTTTCGTCCTCGAGACAGTTTTCTCTGGCACAATCATGCAAGTCAGCCAGACCTTGCGCGAGGGGACCCTTTGTCAAGATGCCTACCTCCAAGGAGCCAGGTCCGACCCAGCAACCCCAGAGGCAGGCATCATTTCCCCCAGGGGAGTGCCAGCAGGCCCAAGCTGGGGCCCTTTGGACGTAGTCCTGGCGCCTTAGGCGCCAGGCTCATGTTGGACCTCTGTCCTGGCGCCTTAGGCGCCAGGCTCATAAAGCTAGACATGTGTTCAAGTGTTTTTATGTGCACTTACCTGATGCAGACCATGCTGCCACATCCAGGCCCTCTTGAGGCCTGAATGGAACTACTTTACCTGTGGGACTACTTTCCACCCGGGTGTGGTCGGGGAAGGATACATACCTGATCGGAGGAAGGATACACACTTGGAACCTCTTCCAAAGCTATTTAAACCACACCCGATCAGCAAATCACGCTTCGCGTTGTTCTGCTCCTCGCAGCTGGACGCTCACCGTGTCAGCTCCTGCATCTGACTTCAGCCACGCCTGTCAGCATCCTGGGTCACCTGCAAAGGGAGATGAGAGACCTTACCTGCTAAATCTGCTCCACGGAGACATCACCGACGATCCTGAAAGGGAAGACATTATTTTTATAAGCATTTCGTTACGATCGCTGCAGCGCTGCATTTCACTCACCTTTCCTGGGTTCCTCCATCTTCAGCAGCGATCATCCGGATACACAGCCACTTCCCAGAGCCTAGAGAAAAAGACAAGAATAAGAGGTGAGAGAAGGAAGGGAATAAGACTTACCTGTTGGGTCATTCCCATTTCATTTCGGGTCTTGCCACTTCCAGGCATTTTCCGGACCCCGGCCTCTATGGGGAAAAAAGACAAAGACATTGAGCGTATGCAAAGACAGTTCCCGAGCGCTCATCCAGAACTAACCTGCCATTTACTGGAACTGGAACTGCACGTTTCACTTCGGGTCGGCGCCATATCTCCGGCATTCCGAACCCCGGCCCCTAAGGGGAAAAAAGACATAAGCATTAGCACTTGCTGCAAAAAGACAATGAACATTATTATTAAGCTTGGACTTTTGAACTTGCAACAGAACTTTTACAGAGCCTTACCTGAATAGTCAAGCTTACCTGAACTCCCATCAATCCTCAATCCAGTGAAGTAACTGGGTTTCAACGCGCCCCTGCATCAGAAGCAGGATGGAGAGCTTATCCTTCCTGACCCTAAGGTGAGACTTCACGGGGAATCGTGGAAGGGTATCGTGGAGGGTTGGAAGAGAGTGGGAGGCTTGAGCATAACTCAGTCAGTAGGTAATACTCCCTTTTCACGCACAGGGGAATATTCCTGCGGGCCGGAGAAGCCAGAGTAGAGGGCCCTTCCTGTCCATCTACAGAGTCCTGCGCTTCACCATTGAAGAAGCAACAGCACTCGAAGCCAGACCTGCGCCTCCGTGGGAATCAGGTGAGCGTTACACCCTTCTTGTTTTGGCCATATCTGACCTCCACAGGAAAGCCTTGCATTGACAGAATCCAGGAAGTAATTCGGGAATTACTCACATTTCCTGCCCGGATTCTGTCACTTTGGAGATATTGCAGAGGCTGGTGTGGAGTCTCCACTATGATGTGTTCCCCTTGGATAAACGAACGGTAATTCTTCAATGCCCACACCGTTGCCAGGAGTGCCTTCTCACAATCGTTGAATATTTCCTCCACAGAGGATAAAGTTTTACTCGCATAGGAGATTACTTTATTGACCTTGTCATGCTTTTGATATAATACTGCAGTCAATCATGTATTTGAGAACCCTGTCTCCAAGAAAAACCCCTTGTTTCTGAAAGGGTAAGCTAGGCACGGTGCTTGTGAGAGGCTTCTTTTGAGCTGTCTTACTGCCTCGGATTGTTCTGGACCCCATTCCCACTTGACCCCCCCTTCAAGAGATGAATCAGGGGTCTAGTGATCTCTGCGTAGCCCTCAATGAACTTTCTACTGTAATTAGTCAGTCCAAGGAGGCTCCTTAGTTCCCGCAGAGTTGCGGGGTCTTTCAGTTTCTGAAGTGCTTCCACTTTCTTTTCCTGGGGACAGAGACCCTGAGGAGTAATCTCATGCCCCAAGAAATTAACACGGGTTCCACACCACTGTGCTTTCTGAAAGGAAAGTTTTGCTCCGGCGGCCCTCAACTGTGACAGAACATAACAGATCTCCGCTATGTGTTCCTCCACAGATGAACTTTTGATGAGGACATCATCTACATCAGCCAGGTTACACCTCGCACCCAAGTCGGGCATGGCTTTGTGTAGGAAAATGTTGAATTCATTGCCGGAGTTGAGGTATCCGAAGGGAGTCCGGGTCCATGTGTACTGCTGGCTCCCAAAGGTAAAAGCCAGTTTGTATTGGTCCTCCCTACTGACAGGTACAGTTCAGTATCCATTGATCAGGTCTATTGCAGTGAATACCTGTGACCCCTGGATCTGTGCCAGCCCTTGGTCAATGTAGGGAAGAGGCCATCGGGAAGTATGGACCCGTTTGTTGAGCTCTCTAAGGTCGGCGCAGAGTCTCCACTGGCCATTTGGCTTCAATATTCCCAGCACCGGATTATTGAAGGTGCTGTGTACTGGACGGATTATCCCCCGGGTCTCCAGGTTCTTAATTATTTCAGTAAGGGACTCCATGGATGCGAGAGGCAAGCGATATTGCTTCACAAACACTGGAGTCATGCTAGGGTCCGTGGGAATTGTTGTGTGGATGTCGGTGCGACCACAGTCATATGAGTCCACCACAAAGAGATCTTGAAAATCCAAGAATTGTGCTGACCTAAATGCTTTCTCTGGATCATCAAAGCCTATGGGATTATCCGCTAATTGGGACCAAGCTTTGAAGTTTATTAGGTCCAAACTAATGGTAAAGCGATTGAGAATGTCACTGCCTAAGTAAAAGGCGGCAGTGACGTATCGCATGACCCAACAATTATGGACTATGCTCTTGTTGCCAATGGAGATTTTGAGCATACACCTGCTTGGCAGGAAATGCTTGGAATTGGGTGTTTCCAGATCCATTTCCCATTTGTCTATCAGTTTGAATGTGGGAATGGCTGGATCTTTTGGGAGTTGGCGGAACATGGCTTCGCTGATGAAGCTCTTACCGTTGTTCACACACACTCGGGCGAGAACAGAGTCCTCCCCATCATTTAACTGAACAGGGATTAACAACTGCTCTCCAATTTGTTGAATATCAGCCAGGCTCTGAGCTGATTTTGCCTCTTTCTGGACTATTGGAGTGGGAATGTCTGAATGTGGATTGGTAAAGAATTTCAGAGTGTTTCCTTCCAGTGTGGAATACCACCTTAAACTGGAAGGAAGGTTGATTTGCAGAAATAGAGAGGACCCCCCATCACCAGTCTGTTGTCCTACTGCTATTACTGTCACATCTGGAGTTTAGTTGTTCTGGAAATGAAATTCTACTTGGTCAGATTTTTGTTCAACCATGTGGCATGTGCCGTTTAAACTAACATGGTTAACACTCTGTTTTGATTTTATTGGTCAGCTAGTCTGGGTCCAGAGGACCTTGTTTACGCAATCTATTAGGGGTGACAACCTTCTCAAGATGTCATTCCCTAGTAAACAAGCGGTGCCCTCTGGAGTCACTTAATGTCCAAATCTGCATTCCCCTCGACAGGAATTTCCTTCCCGTCAAAATTCTGAAGTTGTCTAGGAAGAGAGGTGAGAGAAATTTGGTAATTCTCCCTCCTCCCTGAATTCAGTTCAGCAAAGGCCTTTCTGGACAGAAGGGTAGCTTGGGATCCAGTGTCCACCAGTGCCAAAATTGTACCCTGCCCCTGTACTTGTACTGGGGCACAGTATCTTCCCTCCTTCTCCTCAAGGGGGCACAGATAATGTACATTTTTGGACAACTGGTGTGCTAATTTTCTGGTTTTGGACATTGAAAGAGAAGAGATCTGGGCAGAATGCTGTGGAGAATCTTGGGAATCTGAAAGAAAAAGTTGGCAACTAGAGATGGAAGTAATTTTGCGTTCCCCTGGTTCCGGTTCAGGGCCCCCTCCCCCCCCCCTTTTTGGAGGCAGTCACTTGAATGGGTTTGAACCAGGGGATTTTGATGCTGTTGGTTCTGGGATGAGTTGATGGGCGGTGCTAGCTCAGTCCCCACATCTACCCAGTCTGTCTGTGAATCCCTTGGGACCGATTTCTCTTTGGGAGGAATTCCACCATCTCTGAAGGAGAATATCCTTTTCCCAGGATCCACTGAGCATCCCTCTCCCTCAAATTGGAAGATCTGTACCTCCACCTCAAGGTGACTCTGTTTGGGTCCGCTGTTTCTCCTAGCTCCTCTCTGCTCCTTGGGTGGCAGACTTTCAAGGGTAGAAGATTTTGTTTCCGGTTCCTGGGTTTCCAGGGGCTGTTTACAAGTGGGCAAGGATGCTTCCTCCAAGGCTTTACACCCCCTTCCCCTTGTGCCTCCTCCCTGGGAACCAATTGGTTATCGGGGTGCTGCCCCCATCATTGTTCTGGAGCACCAGGCCCAGAGTTTGGGGCATTCTGCACCGGCATGCCCATCTGGGGGTTCTGCTGAGCCCTCACCACGCGACCCAGCTCCTGTGCCATATTTTGGACCTGGCGCTCTAACTGTGAAACCCGCTCAGGCTGATACGGGGTTCTGTTTTCTCCCCTGGGCTGATCCCTTGAAGGATAGCTATGCCTTCTCTGGTAGTACCCCGGGTTGTGAAGATTTGGGTACCCCTCCACCCTTGGCCTCCCCTCTCCCGGATTAGGTGGTCTGGGCTCAGGGAAGTGGGGAAAGAAGAATGGAGGATTTTGGGGTTGGAAGTTGGGTGGATACCTGGGGACAAAGTTTTGCCCAGGGTTCGGTGAATTTCTGTCCTCCTGGGAGAAGTTAGGAGGGAAGTTCCCTGGGTTAGGTGCTTGGCCGGAACCCCCTCCTTGGGCTGGAGGAGTCCACACATAACCCAGGATGGGTCAGTTTCCCTTGTAGCTGGGACTTACATAGTCAGGGGAGTGAGGACCCCATTTGTGGGACTACCTCCTTGGCTCCCTGTCTGTGACTGGCTCAAGGGCCTTCTGAGCTTGAAAGTATTCTGTGCAGGCAAGGTTTTAGGCCCTCCCATCTCCAAATCCAAAATGGGGGCAACCTTTACCTCTGCCACCTTAGCAGCAGCAGGGTTGTTGGTCGGTTCGTGGTTTTTCTGAGCATTACTTTTATTTTCTATGGGCTTCTGCACCTCAAAGATTCGGGTGGCCTGTTCAATGACCCAATCTAGTGACCTTTTCTCATGATAATCTCTCACTAGCTGGGTCCTGATGTATTTGGGCAAGTCATGGAAAAACGTATTTACAAACTCTTTACTGTCCATGTGCACCCTTTTGGTAGTCTGTGCAAAAGCATGATTCAACTCCTGCACAAATTCTTGTGGGGCCTGATCCTCCCCACATTGCAAATTGTAGGCTGCCCTGCGAGCCTCTTGGGGATTTCGGTGAACAGAAAAGTGTTTCAAGATGGCCGGCCTATATGTGGACCATCTTGAATGATTCTGGTCCTCCAGCCCTGCAAAGAAACTGGAGTATTCTAGGGAGAATGTCCATTTTACGTACTGAATGCAGCTACTGCTGTCTTTCATATGGAAAGTCTCCATCATTTGCTCAAAGAGCTCCAAGTGTTCCCAAACAGAATACTTGGAGTTCTTATGATAAGGAATGATGACGCTCCTTATTGCTTTGATCTGTTTTAAGGGGTCCTTAAGCAAGACCCTTTTTGCCTTATTGGACTTCTTGGTTCGGGTAACCCTGGTCCATTCATCCTCTGACTCAGAAGCACTGCTCCCAGAGGTGCCCGTCTGATCTTCCTGGTTTTCCCAGATTCTGCAAGCCTGGGAATGACTGGCAGAATGTGGGGACCTAGTCTCTTGTGTCCTGGGACGCGCAGAGGAGTCTTCAGATTCCTCCTTGCTGCCTGGATTAGATGGGTACCCCCCCACTGACCTAACTGGGCGAAGGTTTTCAGAATGCCCTTAGAGGGCTTACTCTCTCGGGGTTCCCCATTAAATTGCACTGTACTTGGGTGCCCATACCTGGATGCCTGCCCATCCATTCCTAGGAGGTTCATGGCCTTTGAGCCCCATACTTCTGACTGGATAGTAATCTGCCATCCCCGTGGACCTGGGCTCATGTGTGCCAGGGGACATGGGGGTGGCAGAGTCCAGGGACTGGGAGAGATGGAGGCCTCTGGTACTAGGGCTCCTGAGGTTATGCTCAGGTGTTTCCGTTTCCCAGCGAACCTCATCTCTATTAGCCCCTGCTCCCTGTTGCCCTGCAAGAGCCTGTGCTTTCAGTTCCTCAATCAAGGCCTTACTAGACTCTATCAGTCTCTCCTGCATGGCTACCTGTTGCTGGACCCTATCATTGTGCTGGCAGAGAGCCTCATTCTCTCTCTGTACTTTCTGGTTAGTCTTGGAGTACTGGGCCAGTCTTTGCCACAGGAAGGTTACCCCTTGAGTCCCATTCCTACTGGCCTGCTCCTTTCTTGCCAGAGCATCTTCCACCCTCCTGGTGTGCTCTAACAAGTTCTGATGCTCTTTTTGGAGGTCACTCAGTCCCTGGAGGGCCAGGTGATTTTCTTCCATTTTCTTTTTTAAGTGGCAGACTTCCTGGCCTAAGGTATCCCTATCCTGAGAAAGAGCCTTCATCTGTGCCGCCAGGTCGTCCCTCTGCCTTTGAAGAGCACCAGATTTCTGGCGCTCTTCATCAAACTCTGTCTGGGTATCCAGGTCTTTCAAAATCAATGTATTGTTCTCTGCCTTCTCCCTATCTAGGTGACTTTGCAGGGTGACTACCTGCTCTGCGCATGCCCTGTTGAAGTCCAGTTGTTGCTCCAGCTTTTTCTGGCTCTGCAGTAGGGAGTCTTGGTACCTTTTTGGTACTCCTTCTGCAAGGCCAAAAATCTGGTATCCTGGTCTGCCTTTTCCTGTTGCAGGATATCCATATCCTCTTTTATTTTAATGATATGCTGTCTACTATCATTTTCTGACTCCTGGCTCCTGTGCAGCCTCTGCTCAGAAGAGTCCGGGTCAGATTGGGCCTTCTCTAATGCCATCATTAGAGAAGGCCCAATCTGTACCTACATGTGTAGGTTGTCATGCACATACTCACCGGTTTTCTCTCCCCTTTCTCCCACTTAAGTCTTAATAGTTATATTGACACTTACTTACCTGCTACAGTGACAGTGAGTAACTGCAACATATTTGCTTTGACTTTAGAATATTAACAACACCTTTCTCTCCCTATTAGTTTGCCCACTTCGTTACAGCCTTTTCACCTCATGTATTGGGTGAAATGGCTTGGTTTGGTTAACATGGACAAATTGTTCCATGGAAAAATCTCCCTCCTTTGTCACAATTCAATACACCACGGATGAGACCTTGTCCACAATTCTGGATAGGCTGCACCAGGATGTGAAACATTTCTCATTTTTATGTTTACCTTTCCCAAAATGTAATTTATACACCTAATCACGTAATTCAACCTCCTAGCAGATGCTTTCTTGTCATAGTTTAATTTTGCACTGTCAGCATCTCTTTCCAGATTATGCTATGCGAATGCAAATCCATGCTGCAAGTTTTTTCTCCACTCTTCCACATATTTGTGAATTGTGGTTGGATTTACTAGAGCCTGTTCATTGGTCTGCAACAGCAAATGCTGTGTCAAAACCATCTTTCAGCCTGTCACAATCTCATGCGGACTGAGCTTAGTGGATTTGGCCGGTGTTGACCTAATAGCCATTCACACCAGAGGGAGTCGCAAATCCCAACTGGACCCTGCCTTATAAACCTTTTAAAAAATATCAATTAATGATCTGTTGCAACGTTCCACACCTCTAGGAGAAGGCCAAAATGAAATGTGCAATGTCCACTTTATTCCTAAAACTGGTCACATCTTTGTCATCACTGCACTGGTTAAATGACTCCCAAAGCCTGATTCTATCCTTTGGGGTAAACCAAACCTAGAGAAAATATGATTGACTAGCAATGTGGCTGCTGTTTGCACACTGCAATCATTTGCCCGAATGCATTCCAGCCACTTGGATATTGAACAAGTGACTCTCAACAAATATGTGTTTCCCTGTGCTGACCTTTGCACGGGACCTAAAAAATCGATTTGTAAATCTGACAATGAAATTGTCAGACCTTTTTCATTAATGGGGATCAGTGTGTTGGGGAAGTAGATTCAAACGGTGCCAACACCAAACACCCTCTTGCATATAATTCTGCAACTTGGGCCTTATGTGGCCAGTAAGCATATTCTTTTAGAATTTTTAATGTTTTCTGGGAACCTCTGTGACCGGCAGTTATGGCATCATGGGCATGATGAAGCATATCTCCCCAAAAATGACAATGGTGCCACCCATTGAATATGTCCTGACATGGATTCCTGAATCAACAGTCCAACCTGTGATCGATTTCTCTTTTTATTCTTTAGCAACACCCTCAGTTCTTCCTTCCATTTGCAGTCCTCCCCAATCAGATGACTTTGCTCTGACTCCAGTAAATGGTTATACATAGTAGGCCTAAAATTAGGCCTTCTTTTGTGACTTGACCAAGTCTTGATCAGAGGTATCAAAACTCCACTGCATATTTCTTCAGGGAATGCCTTGTGTGGGGATTGTTCAAATTCGGCTGAATTATTTGCTTCTAGTCCTCTGTCATCAGCTGCACAGTGAGCTGCACAGTCATGTAAATCTGCCAGTCCCTGAGCAACTGGGCTCTTTTTATTCTGTCAATATCTCACTTCCACTGGGAATCCCTGCAATGCCAATATCCATGATGAGATTCTTGACTGGGCCAAATTCCCTGACCTGATCCTTTTAATTTGTAAAAATTGTAGAGGATATGACTTGTTTCAACAATCACCCACTCCCCTTGAATAATGGGGTACAAATGTTGTAATGCCCAGACGGTGGTCAAAAGTGCTTTGTCACATTCGCTGAATTTATTTTCTACCCATTTCTGCATAATCCTAATGAATTTCCTGTTGCACTTCATATTCCTAACAAACTATTCAGGCCTTTTAGGTTGGTGGGATCTTCTGTTATCTGGATAGCTGCTGCCTTTTTCTTCTGTGGATTTAACCCATGGTCTGTTACTTCATGTCCTAGAAAGTGCATCCTCTTTCTATACCACTGTTCTCTCTGCAAAGATACTTTTGGTCCAGCCTTTTGCAACTGACCAAGCACATGTCTAATGTTGAACATGTCTGCCTCTGCAGCAAAATTTGGTTTGCACTTTTCCTCATTTAGATAAACACATAAAGTGTTTTCATCTATCTGTGTCTGCCAAATTTCCTTGGGGTCCAAAAAAATCTCTACAGATTATTTTTCCTTTTCTTCTTGCATTTCACCCTGGCACATGAGGATGGCAGTTAAGATAAGCACACAGCCATTTTGAAGATATACTTCCACTGCACTTTCTTTCTGAGCTAACAATGGTGTGACATTCTGCATTGTTGCTCTGCCTTATTACATTTTTAGGTTTCTTTATTTGTTGGACAAAGACTACACTCCCCCATTTGGCCCATCAATAAGAGGTGACAATCTCCTAAGGCAATTTGTTCCTATAAGGATTGGTATCTCATCTATGGGTGTAACCACCACTTCCTATCTCATTCTATGTCTCACTATCTTGATGTTGCCCTCAGTGACACCCTCCACTGGTATTTCTTCCCCATTTAAATTATGCACAGGGCCTTCACTCTGCCTCAATATCAGCATGTCCCGTGGGGACTTTCCCTCATTCATGCTTTACATTAATTTCTGGGATATGACTGTTGCCTGGGCACCTGTGTCAATCATTGCAAATGTGTTACACCACTCTTCAATAGTAATGGGGGCATAATATCTGTCCTCACATACTTCAAGCACTCATAGGAAATGTGAATTGTTACTGATTTAAGGGCTTACTTTTCGTAGACCTATCAGGCTGCTTGCTATGCAAAGGGGCATATAACATTTTTTACCCCCCTTTTTGCCTATCTCTCTTTGCATCTATTTATTTCTCTTTTTGGACTCAGAACCCATTTGCAGTTCCACCGCTGACCGCCCTCTGTCTCGAGACCACCAGTGTTCATCCTCCTTTCTTCTACTGTTTTTCCCTCATTGCCTGGGTTCTATCCACTTACCTCTATAATGGAACGTAGGGGCAGGGCGGAGATGTTGTAATGCCCAGACAGTAGTCAAACATGCCTGTTCACATTCACTGAATTTAGTTTCTACCTGTGAGAATGTCTTGCTGGCATAGGCAATGGGTTTGTTATTTGCATCATGTTTTTGTTAAAAAAAACGCTGACATACATTGATCTGTGAATCCTATTTCCATCAAGAAGTCTTGATTCTTTATTGGATAGGATAAACATGGAACTCTCTTCAAATAGTCCTTCACTTTGGCGACTGCCTCACTTTGTTCCTTTCCCCAGTTCCAGGGTATCCCATGCTTCAATAGTTTAGTCAACAATTGTGCAATTTCTGCATAATCTGCAATGAATTTCCTGTTGTAACTCATCATTCCTAACAAACTCTTAAAGCTTTTTTGGTTGATGGGATCTTTTTAATTTCTGGATAGCTTCCGCCTTTTTCTTCTGTGGATTTAACCCATGCTCTCTTGCTTCATTCCCTAGAAAGTTTACCCTCTTTCTACACCACTGTGCTTTCTGTAAATAATCTTCTGCTCCATCCTTTTGCAACTGCCCTAGCACATGTCTAATTCCATTGAAGTGACTTTTTAAGTTTTCATTTTTGAATAGTACATCATCCACATGAATCACAGTTCCTCTCTCAGCTGCATCTGGGAGTGCTTTACTTAGTAATATCCCAAACTTACTTCCACTATTGATATAGCCAAAGGGGGTCCGGGCCCATGCATAATTTAATCGATTAAAGGAGAAGGCAAATAGGTTTTGAATATCCTCAGCTAGTGGCACACACCAGTACCCAGCTGCAATATCCAGAGTGGTAAATATCTTTGAGCCCTGAACTTGTGCGAGGCTTCATCAATAAATGGAAGTGGCCACCTTGAAACAGCTACCCTCTTGATTAACTCTTGTAAGTCTGCACACAAGCACCACTGGCCATTGGGCTTTAACACACCTAATATGGGAGTATTTGAAGTACTATGGATATGCCTGATAATGCCTCTGGATTCCAAATATTTAATTCTTTCCACCAGGAACTACAGGCAGGCCAGAGGCAATCTATATGTTGCACAACTACTGGCTCCCCACTATACCCTTCTAGTAGTGTGGCAACATGCAAATCAGTAAGCCTACAATCATAGGCATCTTTAGCAAATGCCTTGTTGAATTCTCTAAACATTTTTCTTAATTGGTCTTTTTACTCTTTGTGCAAGCATCTGTAGCTTGAATTTGCTCCTCTGCCATTTTAGAGAATTCTGGGAAGTTCTCCAAAGGAGGGACATCTACACTTTCCTCTAGCTGTGTGGCAGTGTCTCTTTGGAGAGCTGCCACCCTTAAGTATCATGTCACATTAGCCTCCATTTCAACTTGCCGCGTGTCACCTTGCTGTTCTTCTTTTTCAGATGCATCTGTTTTGAATAGGATGTAATTGTCCTGATGACTGCATATCACATCTTTTGGTTTGTATGTGTAAACAAACAGTATCCTGAAAATTCCCTTTGGTTTAGAATCCAATGACGAAGGCAATTCATCTTGCAAAGTTACATAGCTTTCAGGGATATTCCTGATCACAGTGTTGTTTAAATCAACCATGTAGTGGGATTCCTGCACTGCCATTCCTATACTGTATGTTCCTCCAAATGAATGTCTTGGCACCCCTTGATATTCACCAGTATTTTAATGGGGCCATCCCCAATCTTTGCCAGCAGTATTTATTCACATTCTAGCCCTTGCTGGCTCAATGATTCATTGAGTCACACACATGCACCAGGCTCTTTCATTAGTTTTCCCATTCTGAACTTTAATGCTATTGCAAATTGCCCGTTAAAAACCGAATAGTAACATCCTTCTTCACTGAAGTTCAATTCCATTTGGCATCATTTGGGCAAATGGTATGCTTGTCTTTTGTTTTCAAATTCAGGTACTGCTCCAGGCAGCCTAGATCAAACCTTTTGATTCAAGAAATCTAAAACTATACACATTATGTGCATGATGTAATTTGCCACATAGAATTTATTTTGGGTTCCACTTACAATCCAAACATTGTGATGAATGTTTTCAGAACCAATTGTGATTCTTAACAAGCACCTTCCCACAAATCTTTGCCCAAATTCAGGGTCATCCATACAGTCTATTGATTTTTTATTTTAAAACTTCGTATCTCTTCTCTGTCAAGCATGTGTTTAAACATATTTTCAATAATGAAACTCTTTTCCTGTTCTAGTGCCAGCACTGCCACAATAATTTCTGGATGCCCTTTCATATGCACCGCGATCCAGGCCTGCCCTTCTTCCATGTTTATCTCTGCAATTGTTGAAATGTATTTCTCCTCATCCGACTCTGCAGCAACATTTGGTTTGCACTTTTCCTCATTTAGATAAAAACGCAAAGTGTTTTCATCTATCTGTGCCTGCCAAATTTTGTTGGGGTCCAGAAAAATCTCAGTAGATTGTTTGTCCTTTTCTTCTTGCATTTCACCCTGTCACATGAGGATGACAGTGATACTATTCACACAGCCATTGTGAAGATACATCTCCACTGAACCTTCTGATCTAGCAATGGTGTGACATTCTGCACTGTTGATCTGGCTTATTACCTTTTTAGGTTTCAGTATTTTCTTTAGCCAAAAACGTTCATCCTCCAGTTACCCCATCAATAAAAGGTGGCAGTCTCCTAAGGCAATTTGTTGCAATGGGGAATGGTATCTCATCTATGGGTGTGGCCACCATTTCCTGTCTCATTTTATGTCTCCCTATTTTGAT
Source organism: Ambystoma mexicanum (assembly GCF_040938575.1). Lineage (NCBI taxonomy): Eukaryota > Metazoa > Chordata > Amphibia > Caudata > Ambystomatidae > Ambystoma > Ambystoma mexicanum. The sequence goes on along the minus strand of NC_090927.1, from coordinate 424,807,324 downwards.
GTCAACCTCAGTGACACCCTCCACTGGTATTTCTTCCCCATTGAAATTATGCATGGGGCCTTCACTCTGCCTCAATATCAGCTTGTCCTGTGGGGAATATTCCTCATTCATGCTTTGCATTAATTTCTGGGACATAACTATGTTCTGGGCATCTGTGTCAATCACTGCACATGTGTTACACCTCTCTTCTATAATAATAGGGGCATAATATCTGTCCTCGCATTCTTCAAGCACACATAGGAAATGTAAATTGTTACTGATTTCAAGGCTTATGTTTCTTAGGCCGGCCTGGCTTCTTGCTAGGCAAAGGGGCATATGAAATGACATTTTATCCCCCTTTCGCCTAGCTCTCTTTGTTTATCTTTTTGGACTCAGAACTCATTTGCAGCACAGCCACCACTGACAACCCGTCTGTCTCAGGACCACCAGTGTTCATCCCCCTTTCCTCTACTGTTTTTCCCTCATTGCCTTGGTCCTCTCCACTTTCCTCGATGCTGGAACCTAGTGACTCTGTATTTTCACAAGTGTCATGTGGCAGGAGGTCATTTTCTGGTGTGTGAAACTTACCTACATTTTGTACAGTACCTGTGATTTCTGCCTCTTGAAATATCTGTGGCTCAAAATATTCTTCAGGTGACTTGCCTGCACCTGTCCTTTGAGGCATTTTCATTTATGTGGAGGTATGAACAGTATTTTGGTTATCAAATAAAGATAAATGGTCACATGTTTCTGTCTTTTCAATTTTCATTGCTGAGATATGTAGTGTGCCATTGACCCGTATTGATCCACTTTGTCACAAACCATAATTTGTTTGATGGCGTGTGTTCCATAATTTTCAGATTGGATATTCTTTTTAAATTACCTTCTGACCCTTTTCTCTTTGGTTCTTCTTCTTCATTTCTTCTTTCTTTTATCCAGTTGTTGTCTCCAGAATCTTAGTTGTACAGTGATTTTCTTTGCACATTTGCCTACCAAATGATAACTCATAATTGGGGTTGCAGCATCAGACCAGTTTACATTTTGTTTCCAACCCCAGGTTTTGAGGTTGTGCAAACACATCACTGGATTTTATTTGATTTTGTCATGAGGACAGGACGATGGAAGTGTTGGACATGGTGGAAGCGCCATTGATACACTTTTCACGGCGCTCTGTGCAGCGTTCTAGCTGTGACGCTCTGTGCTCTTCATATTGAGGTTAGCCACGCCCCCTCCTTGCGTTGCAACTCTTTCCTGTTCTTCGCTACACTGGTGCCGTTGGTTCCCGTGCCCTCTGTGTATTTTCCTCCCGACTGGAATTCTCTCTTCTATAGCGTCCTTGTTCCTGATCCTTATTTTTCCGCCTTTTGCGGTGCTACTCTCGGCATCTTTTTCTTTCTGTTTATTTCCTCCGTTTCTCTGCCTGCGCTCGGGCTTTCACTTTCTGGTAACTCCGCCTCCTTTTTCTCGGCATTTTCGGACTGCTTTTCCTCCGGGGCATCTTACTTTCACCCTGCCATTTTCACAGCTCCTTCTAGCCTTTTGATTCTACTTTCTTTTTCTCCTCCTTAATGTTTGGGTGAGTTCATCTGTATTCTGCCTTTCCCTTTTTTCTATACTTATGGTCCGCTTCTCTGTTTCTACTCATTCTTGTCTTTGCTGCATCATGTCTAGTTTCACGGCTTCTGTTTTTAGTTTCTTTGGTTCTTCTCCAGTTTTCCCTTACACCCTACCTGCAGCCTATCCTGAATTGGATGGATGAAAGGACTTGGTTTTCCGGCCTTCTTCTGTCGGATACTGAAGCTGGACCTGTTACCTTGCACTTACCGGATCCCCTGCTGCGGACCCCCTTGTCCATATTTCCTCGTGGCGCTTACTCTTGTGCTCCTCAGTGACTGTATTCTTCCCGGAACTGAAAGATCTTTGGACTTCCATCCAGCCCTGTGCACATTCAAATAATTCAGGGTTTTTTTTGCCACTGGCTTTTTCCCCTCAACAGGCTGTGCAGGGAATCCTCCGCCTTGGTTGCTGTCTGCCTTCTTACACAACCACTGTGGCGAGTTCCCGTAACAGACCGTATCTCTTCTCAAAATAAAAAACTCCGGACCGGACTACGCCATCTGCTGAGGCTGAAATATCTTCCTGCGAATCAGACACCGAATCACAGGTGAGCCCTACTATTGACAGATTTCCCTCATGTTGTTGGTATGGAATCACGTCTTTTCAAACATCTACACTTTCAACATGCAGTTTTAGCCTCAGGCGTTTTTGTCGATGTTTCTTTTTGTTTAAATGGGGGGTTCTCCGCCAATCCTCATCCAACCCAACCCCACCCACCTCCCACAAACTCCTCCCACAAATACACAACACATTTCTTTTCTAAAAGATAGTGCCACAAACTACTTGTTTAAAGTGCAGACGTGTAAAACACTGGTGTTGAAAAGATGGCCAACGGTGGTACAGGTTATTTAGGGTTTCACCGGCAACAGCTTGTTTGAGTAGGGCTATGGAATTGCCCCGAATCGAGTGATCCAACTTCAAAATTAAAAGATATTTGTATTTCTTTTTTAAACACTTACCCCTTGTACTCACAGAGGAGACCTACAAGTGCCACCCCCTTTAGACTGCCACTTCCCAGCACCCCACATTAACCCTTACCCCTGTAACTGTAACCTATTTGTTTCTTTGGCAAATCAGGGCGCGATCCTCCATGTTGTTATTTTTTGGTCTAGCTTAAGAGAGTTTCCACTCTCTGCCAGAGCCTTTTCAACAGTATATAGAGTTGCCTATGAGCGACCATGATGTCATTCAGCAGCTACTTGATGCAGAACGAGTGCATTACATTGAAGGCTCTTACTATAGTAGTTTGTAGAACCTAGTACAGCTTGAGGTGAGAGTCATTGAATGATATTCTGTCTATGGTACTTAGAACACTAACGTTTGTTTTTCACTTTGTTTGTGCTTCATTGCATATTGTTTGCTATTATTTATATTTATGTTGACGGGAACATTGACATTTTTTGATATTAGAACTTCCTAATTTTAAGTCTAGCACTGTAAGTATGGCGAAATAATATAATAACAACACCCCTAATCCATCCCAATTAGCTGTTCTTTTGTGAAGAGACTGCCTTCTGTTGGCCAATTACAGCTTCACTAAGCAGTATTTTCAAGGATACCTCCTTATTTTAATGGTGAAGCATTACTGTAATGTTATTGTTAACTTGTGTTCAGCTCCATGATAATGTTTCAATTTGGTTACATTTTCCTTGTGTGGGACAACATTGATAATCAGCATTTTTTTGCACAGTAAATGAATCATTGTATGATATTATATGATAACATTTTCACATACAGATTAACAATGTTGTCAACTAGTGTAATTGTTTCCATGAGGTTATACAAAGCTGCTGGGGCGAGAGAGGATGAGAGTACATTGGTGTAAAGCTGATCAGTGTTATCGAATCCTGATGCTGATATGTAAAAAATATTAATTTATTCAGGAACATACATGACAGGCTGTGGCAAGACTCACCAGAGTCTATCAACTGACAGAATGTAAACCAACCACAAATAGTTCCACAAAGAACTTTGCAACGGAAATGTTCCATCATGACCTAACTATGTACAAAATATATATACAGGAGAAAACATGTGAAATACATAACAACTAATTTTGAAACCTCAATAAACATTAGTAAGATCACAACGCACCTCCCCTCTTAATTAATGGTCCAACAGAGACTCAACACCTTTGGCAATTCAGACCTACTTTGCAACTCTCTTTTTGCTGCACACCTCACCACCCATCATTCTCACGGCATCACCAAGATCCTTCTCCATAATTTTGACCACTGAAAACTTCTCACCATACTTCTTCCTCTTCCCTGCAAAATAATTCTCACGTTGTACCCACTCTCAAATGCAGTGACTCTATAACTGCGTGCATTGCACAACCGCTCCATTTATCAAAATCCGATCTCTAACCATTCTCCCATCCACAATCACCAATTTGGATTTACCAAGCCACCCTGGAGTGCGAAAGTTATTAGGCTTCCTCCATCCAAAAGGTTCAAAAGGTGTTACACCAGTAACACCATACAGTGTCACTCTGTACTGAAATACTCTTCGCAACAAGTCACTCTTCCAATTCCCACCATTAGCCACTGTCATTGTCACACCTTTCATGATTGCCCTGTTGAACTTCTCTAAAGACCCATTGGTCCGAGGAGGTTTTCTTGTGCCGAATCACTAAGGATCTTAGCCAATCCCCCAACTCAACTGACACAAACTGAGGTCCATAGTCACTCAGAACATAAGTAGGAAATCCTTCCCTTAGAAACACACCTTCCAAGAGTTCAATCACATGTCTTGATGTTATCTCCTTCAATACTCTGACCTCCGGCCACTTGGACATGACACCTACTGCTAAAATTGCATAGCCCCGCTAGCTCCTGATAAATTGTGTGGCCCTAACAAGTCAATAGCCACAGTGTCCCAGGTGACTGCACCCACCCTGGGTATCATCATGGGAGCCACTGCTGGCTTCAAGCCTTGTCATTTTCTTTGCATATACTACACTCCTCCACTGATTGATCAATATTTTTGTCCAACCAAGGCCACCAAAAATCTGCCCTAATAACAGACTTGGTTCTCAATATCCCCATATGGGATTTATGACCCAGACTAATCACAAACTCATCCCTTCAAGCACGATCAACCTCTCTTCTATATAGACCAATCTGTCACAAACGCTCAATTCATTCTTAACTCTCTTGAAAAAACAAATGCCAGGACACTTCTTTTTCCATTTCTCATAGTCCACCTTACTCCATCTCTCTTCTGTGAACCGCATCACCAACTGATACAACTCATCACAGTTGCATTCCTCCGACCAACACATCTGACCCAAACATTCCTATACAGCGAAAATATCCAAAACATCTTTGTCAAATTCCTCAACCTCATCGATACCTTCTTTATCCTCAACAGCAGTGCGTGACAACCCATCTGCTACCATATTCCTATTCCCTTCTATGTGTTCCACCATGAAATCCAGCCCTTAAACTTTAGTTACCCACTTGACAATCTGTCTACACACTACATCTAAGCCACCTCTGTTAAAAATGTTAACTAAGAGTTTATGATCAGTAATGACAACAAATGACCTCCGAACAAGTACAATTTGAATTTCATTATGGCCCATACCATGGCCAGAGATTCTTGCTCAATGACAGAATAACACCTTTTGGCATCATTTAGTGTCCTGGATGAGAAAGCTCCCTCCCTTCATCATCTAAATGCATCAAAGTGCCTCCTAAATGGCATCAGTGTAAACAACCGTCTTCAAATCATTCCTAAAACCACTCGGCACTGGGGCACCCACCAGATACTCTTTAGTGGCTTGAAACTCTTTTTCATGAGCTTTCTGAGAGCATGAATCCAAATTGTGAACCCCTTGTTGAAATTTACATAATATTCTACTAACCCCAGAAAAGATGCCACGTGCATCTTGTTCCTGGGCTCAGCCATTGCCTTTATGATACTGACTTTTGATTTAACTCCCTCACTTGATAAATTATGTCCTAGATACTCAACTTCATATTGTCTGAAATGACACTTTACAAGTGTCAACGTTAGCCCTGAATCACCTAACCGCTCCAGTACCACTCAAAGTCTCTTATGATTTTCAGTGTTCCCTTCCCACACTAAAATATAATGCGTATAGCATTTGACACCATGGAGATCTCCTAGGATGATGTTTATAATTCTTCGAAAAACGCTAGCTGTAACTACACGACGAAAGGGCATTCTTACACATCTGAATATCCCTACGTGCGTTATAAATGCTGTCAAGTCTCGTGAGTTGGGGTGCAAAGGTGCAAAGGTATCTGATATGATATGGCATTTATAACGTGCCTATACACCAGTGTTTCAAGACGCAACGAGGCAAGGGAGGGGAAACAGTGGGAAGACAGACAACGTTCCTACTATGCCAGGTGTCATTCAGATCGCTCAAGTGCATGGGTAAGGAGAAAGGGAAAAGTGCCTGGGGGAAGGGAGAGGGGAAAGTGCAGTACATGGGATAGAAGAAAAAATAAGATAAATAAAAGCGGCCAGATGGTAGCAAGTGAAAGATAAGAGCAGACATAAGTGCTGGTAGGGGGACTGTAGGGATACAGAAACCAGTCCCCAGGTGCGAGGGTTGCCAGGGAGGCAGAGCAGGTGTGCAAAAGGCGGGGACTGGCCCCAAGATCAGAAAGGGTGGAAAGATAACCAGTGCAATTTCAGCCAGGAATTTCAGCAGGGGAGAGAGGTAGAGAAAGCAGAAGCAAAGAGGAAGGTTTTGAGGTGTTTCCGGAACTGGAGATGGTTCTCAAGTTTCAGGGAGGCAGGAAGGCTGTTACAGAGGGAGGCCCCTGCCGAAGAGAGAGATTGACCACCAACTTGTTTCTTGGAGCAGAGACTGACCTCGAGGGAGTCAGAGGCAAATGAGAGAAGAGCCTGAGAAGGAAGGTATTTGGGAAGAGAGAGTTGAAGTTATTGCAGCCCCAGGCTCCAGAAGGCCTTGTGGACAATGCAGAGGGTTTTGAACTTAATCCTTGCAGCCACTGGGAGCCAGTGCAGAGATTTCAGTCCTGGAGAGATACGATCCCTGGGCTTGAGGCCAAGGACAAGTCTCGCAGTCCTGTTTTGGATAAGTTGCAGATGGTGGGGATTAGAGGCAAGCAAATTTAGTGAGAGGCTGTTGCAATAGTCCAGCCTGGAGAGAAGCAGGGCTCTGGAGACGGTGAGCTTCTGGGGGAAGGAGAGGAAATGAAGAATACCTCTGAGGAGGTGCAGCTGATAGTGAGACTTCTTAGAGACATCAGAGATGTGAGGAGAGAAGGAGAGTGTGGAGTCGAAGATGACCCCGAGGTTTTTAGCCTTGCAGGTGGGTGCAGGAAGAGGGCCAAGAGCAGCCGGCCAGAGAGCTTCAGGCAAGGAGGGAGTGGGTTTGCCGATGAGTAGAATCTCAGTCTTACTGGCATTACGGCAGTGGTCTTTGGTGGCACACCACTGTGGGATAGCAGACAGACAATCAGAGATGAGGGAAGGAGAGGAGGAGGCCAAGGGTAGCCTGAAAATGAGCTGGGTATCATCCGCATAGCACTGAAAATTGGGGCAGAGCGCAAGGAGTGCCAGGTATTGGTTGAACAGTCAAGGAGAGAGGTTAGATCCCTGGAGGACACCACAGGTAGAGAAAAAGATATCGGAGAGGAAGGACCCAAGTTGGACCTGGGAGGGTCGGTCGGAGAGGAAAGAAGTCAGCCACGCCAGAGCCTGTCCAGTGATACCCAGGTTATCACAGAGATTGTTGAGCAGGATGGCATAGTTGACAGTGTCAAAGGCAGAAGAGAGATCAAGCAAGATGAAGACACACAGGGTGTTGGAGTCAAGGTTGGAGAGCAGGTCTTCACGGATGTTCAGGAGAGCAGCTTCTGTGCTTCTGTCAGCCCTGAAGCCAGACTGATGGTTATGAAGACAACCAACAGATTTGGTGTGGAGATTAAGATGGGGAGTGCTTCAGGGGGGATGGGAAGACTCCAGTGGTGAAGGAGTGATTGCAGAAATCAGCCAGGGTAGGAGTCAGGGAGTCGATGTGGTCCTTGATAATTTTGGAGCACAGGGTTGAACCTGTTTCAACAAGACTTTCATAGATCGGACTTGTCGAAAAACCTTGTCTGCAGGGAAAAGGGGAAAGGCAGAGAAGGAGGGAGGAGGGGTGGCTGCAGAAGGGCCAGAGGAAGAGCAGGGAATAGAGGGAGGGGGCAATAGGAGGAGAGTGAGGACAGGATGTCCTGAGTTTTTCAAATGAAGTGAGAAGCCAGTGCCGTGCAGAGGGCCTGTGAAGGGACAGGAGAGGTTTAGACTGCGGCAGGATTGGCCAGTTCCTTGCAGATTACAAAGAGTTCCGCCGACTTGTTAGATGCTGCAGAGATTCAGGCTTGGATATGGGCTCTCTTCTTGGTGAGAACGGAGAACCGGTATTGCCTTTGCAGCAGGCAGCAGACCAGTTTGTCAGAGAATGAACATGAAGCACACCATTTCCTCTCAGCCACCCTGCACTTGCGTTTTAGGGTGATTAGATCTGAGTCATACCAGGAGTTACACTTGGCTTTGGGCTTCCCGCAGATTCTCATGACAGGGGCAAGGATATCAAGAGTATCATAAATAGAAGAGTGGAGCATGGAGAGGGCTGTGTCAGGGTGAGAGTCAGCCAAAGGGGAAGGAGGGGGTGAGAAGGTGGCGGCGAAAGCCTCAACTGACACGCGCTTTATGGGTTGGATGACTGAGAAGTTGAGTGGCAGTGATGAGGGTGGCTTGGCCTGAGGGATAGGGGGGGGTGAGGCGGGAGGATAGGCGAAAGTGATCACTCCAAGAGAGAGGAGTGGAGAGAGGGACAGAGAGGGGAAGGTCAGAGGAGATCAGAGCATCGAGAGTGTGCCCTGCAGAATGAGTCGGGCCGGAGGGGAGAATGGTGAGTGAGAGAGAGTCACAGAGGTCACAAAAGTGTCCAGAGGGAGGACAGGTGCCAACCAATTGTACGTCTTATGGTTCATTGGATACAGGAACTTTGTTCACTCAGGTGCATGAATCCTGACCTTCACAAAGTCTCTGATTCCTTCATCTGTCACATTTCTGGCCATCCATCTTGATTCAACATTGATCATGGTTTTCATCCCTATGGCTTTCTTTGCATTCTTTTTGCATTGGGAGTTTATTATCCCAATAACACAGAATCCAAGCAACACCATCACGATCAGGGCTCCAAGGAACTTGAACATATTTGCAATCCATTGTGGAACCCAGGAAAAGAGCGCTCCAAACCAGCTATCATCAGCAATGCCTTACACTTCCTCTATCATCTGGACGTGTAGCTTAGTTAGCATCTCTATAGCCTCTGTCAAGGTGCCATTTTGTCATTGTGAGAAGGTATGAACGTACAACATGATTCTCTGATTTTTGCATAAACACCTCCATTCATGGCTGTGATCATGTCGAGGATGTATCTATTCTGGAGCGTCATCAGTTGTATGGCTCTCATCTCTTCTCTGATAGCATTGAATCCCTTTATGGTAGTGTTGGTTGTCTGCAGCAATTCCCATCTGGTAATCTGCAGCCATTTAGTATTTGCTCCAACCTGGATACTCGGCATAAAGGTCAACATGAATATCGATGAAGTCTGGCTGAACAGTCTGTGCTCATATGGGATAGAGTCAAAAGCTTCTATCGATTTGGCTGAGAAATTGTTCTCTCTCGTCATTCGATTAATCAGCTCCACAGATCTCTTCTTCCTCAAATAAGCATCTGCTTTAAGAAAGCTGTCACGGCTCAAGTCACTTTTAGGAATCACCAACGCCGGAACATGAACATTCACTAGTGAAGATCATCCTCTCCAGTCCTTGGGCTGCTTCATATAAGCTCTGGATCCACAAGCCCAGTAATGACCCATGATTACCGCTGATCTAATTTTCATTCCTGGTACATTAAAGTTTCGACCACAGTTCTGGTTTTCTCCGACTTTTCTTGTGCCACTGTTTCTGAGGCACATCTTTGCACTTTCCGGAGGCACTATCTGCAAAGGTCCTCTTCTATCTTCGACCCAGGTCAGTAGTTTAGCAAGTCATGGCCATAGAGGCTTACATCCATTCTGCACTATGTCAATGGCTGGCTGATAACAACCAATGACTACCCAGGCTCTGCAGATGACCACTCCTTCTTCCAATCCATCTGGTGATAACACTGATCACCAAATCTGCATCTGGCCTCTGTTCTTCCATCTACAAATTTCTTCTGCAGATTTCCCTGGCCTCTCAAGTCTTTTATTCACTTCCAATCTAATTTCCGCTCCTTTCGCTCCAGGCTTTTCATATTGGATCAGATGATTCTTGGTGTGCACCTTGTTTCTTGTCTTTGTGTCTTGGATATGGCCATCTTCATCTGGATATGTCCATTCAGTTGCCCATTTAAGGTAGGCTATTTCAATAGCTATGAAGATTTTGGACTTCCCCATGCTCTAAGGCAGGAGTGCACATACAAAGCATTCCTCGTTCGATGGTCTTCTTCCCACTTCTTTCATATGCTGATACCATATGTTATTCCCCAAGTGTGCTGTACTATCCAGGTAATCATTTAGCTCATGATCATCCTGCCTAGCACTTCATTTAGGTCTCATTCTTTTCTTATGAGCTTATATAATCATTTCATGAAACATGTCAGCATAATGCCTTCTTACTGGACCAACCATAGAAACATTTGTCAGTAGACTTGTTGTTTTTACATGTACTACCTGTGTAGGAGAAAGGTTCAGGAGCCTCTTCCTATCCTGATGCCTTCTCTTAGCAGCAAAGAGTGACGGCTGTAGAGAGTCTGCTGTAACCTCCATGTGTGACCTCCCCTCAAAAGGAAGCCCTGCTTTATCTATTTCAGGAGTAGGTAATTTCAAATGTACTTCCAAAGTAGGGACAATCACATTAGGTTTCGGCTACCTTGTAGTTGCCACATCTGTACCCTCCTTTTGCATAGGAAGATACACAGGAATCTTTACTCTATTTGGATCAAGATAATAAGCAGTGCACACTGTAAGTGAAAGAAGTATCACTATAAACAAAATGCATGTGTAAATGATGTACAGGTAAGCCCATTTCTTACAAAAATAGCTTCTTGCACAGTGTGGATGCCTCTAGTTGTCTGCCATCACATTTTTGCTATTGACGCTGCCCATACTCTTTTTTAAGGAAGGAAAAACACATTTTTTAATTGGGCAACATCATCCAATTCGCCAGTAATATCTTAATTTTCTCAATAAGCTCTTCAAGCAGCTGGCTGATGTTAGGACTATTAACAAAGTTCCCAATGAAGACAAAGGAATCGTCCTTTCACCAAACGAAATGTGGATTCCTCTTTGGCAAGAAGTAAAAGACGACAGCAAGTAGGCTCTGGATCTTCTGCTCTAAAAGTCTCATTCAGGATGTCCCCAGTGTTCTCTCAGAATACAGGTTGACTTGTTCAATGATATCTCATAATAATTAATTAAGTGCCATGTTATTACTCGGATCTCTCAGGAACGTGCGGACATCAGTTTTTCCTCCAACATGATGTGGGCATTCCTCGATTAAGTAACCAGTCTAAGTGAATTGTCAGCTGATGGGGGCATTTTTATTTTCCCCACTGTACTCATGAAGCTGAAGAACTTGCTCTATTATAGCTGCGAGCAATCTCCTCATGATTGGACCAGGCTTAGGATCTTGCAGGAAATGATGAACGTCAAAAGTTCTCCCCACCAGCTCAGGGCAAAAAGGAAGAATTTAGATAAAAACAGCAATGATTATCCAATGAACTTTGTCATTGGGCACCACCATAGGGACCTCCGAAAAGAAACCCAGTGAGAAAGGAATCGTGGAATTGTTCCTTCTTCCAGTCATTGAAAAGGAACCCCAAATCTGGCATGCTTTCCTTCTCGATCAAGACTTAAACATGTCTCAGTTCAATATCACCAAACTCATGTGGCTCAAGAACAAATAGCTTCTCTTAATCCCTTTTGTAGTAACTTAAAAGAGTGACCCAAAACAAGCCACAGTCCAATATACTCTTTATTTGTTTACTCCAGCTTGTGCGTCCTTCATCCTCATCATGGACCTAGTCTGCATGTGCTGAGGTTCTTCCCTGATGCTTGCTTGTTTCCGACAGGGGTGGAGGTGAAGGGGGTTCTCCAGCGTAGATCTTTACGCCTCCAAGAAATATCCACACGTGTGCACTTTCACTGCTGACGGTTTGATGTCTTCTATGATGAATGGGCCATTTAAGTGTGGCTTGTGCCATCGACTAGTGAAGTTCCTGATGAAAATTTGATCACCAGACAAAGTTTGGGAAGACGTAATTCTTCAACTCTGGTTGTTGTAGCATCTCCTTCTGTGTTCTGTGCCCCACACCCCTTTCACTTGAGCTGATCTGAAACGACAGAGATAGTTGAAGAATTGCATGTTAAATAATCACATAACTCCTTTCCTAACAATTCTGCTGTTGTCTGGGCATCACTGCTAGTTTTAGATGGAGGTGTGAGGGGTGTCCTCATCTGCCTTCCTGTCACTAGGTTATGGGGGTTAAAATGGTGGTCGGAAGATGGCTGATTTCTCAATGCATAGAATGCCAGTGGTACGCAATGCAACAATCCTTTCTTCAAGGTAAGCTTCAATTTGGCTATCCTTTCTTTAAGCAGGCCGTTGGGTCTCTCACAGACTCTGTTTGCTTGCGGGTGATAAGCCGATGAAAACGTGTGCTTTATACTAAGCAACAGGCTTATCTGTCTAAAGACTTCATTAACAAAATGAGGGCCATTATCTGATCTCAATACTTCACATATTCCCCATCTAAGAAACTCTTCTCGTACTAGAAATTTTGCTGCACAGGTGGAATCTGGATGTGTACATGGACCAGCCTCAATCCACTTTGAAAAGGGACATATCACTACAATCATATATCTGTATCCATTACAGACTTGCAGAATGTTGACATAGTCGATATGTAAATGCTGAAAAGGCCCATTAGGTCTTGGGATAACTCCTCTAACTGTATGCAGTGTGTGCCCAGCAGTAACCTTTTGACATACAATACAATTTACTACATAAAATGCAACGTGTTCTACCAAATTTAGAACTAACCATTCCTCTGCAATTGTTGCAGCGTGGCTCTATCTAGTGACATGCACAGGGTAGTGTAGCTGTTCTAATGCCACCCTTAATAAGGTTACAGGCATCACGGTTAGGCAGAATTACATGCAGTACTCTTTGGGAACACTGCACACAATTAAGTCTACAGGTGTAAGCACAATCTCACCTTTGGTACAAGCCTGTGCTACACAGTTATGTGGTAGCAGTGGCTGAGCAGCCAGACCTATGTCAAGAGGGATGTGAGCAGTACAAGATGTTACACAAAGGACTTGCAATCACAGTAGTTCAAACACTCATTCAAGGTTTCTTGGTAAAGAAATACACATTTATTTATACATTTAGTTAGAAAACATTTCACTAGTAATAAGCAGCTCAATGTCACACTATAATACACTACAGTACTCAACCAATACGTTTCTGAACAAGTTAGGCTCCCCTGTAACGCTCACCTGGTTCCCACGGGGGCGCTGGTCTAGTCTGGATTGCTGTGGCCTCTTCTAGCGTGATGCGCAGGACCCGGAACACCGATTGGACAGGACCTCCAAATCGTGCTTGCCTGGCCCGTAGGAATATCCTTCTGCAGATGAGAAAGGGGATTAACAGTCTGCAGAATAGTGTGCTAGCTCCCCCCTTTCCCCTTTCGTTCCTCTCTAACTTCCTCCAAACCCCAGTTTAAGCTCACCTTATGGTTTGGAAGGATGAACTCTCCATCCAGCTTCTGGTGCAGGGGCGCGCGTTCGTCCAGTTACTTCACTGGTTTTCAGAATGGCGCTGGCAAAATCCACTTGACTTTCCTGAACGATGCGCCGTAAGTATGAAAGTTCAAAGATCAAGTGAGGCCCCCTTTATGTTGTCTTTCTAACCTGTGATCTGTCCTTTATTTCAGGTGCAGAATGAAGGCGATGCGTCGAGGGGTTAAACTGCCGAGGTGAGTAGTGATGAGGGCGATCCCTCTAAATGTCCTTATCATTCCCCAGAAATGTCTCTTGTCCTTTCCCCGTAGGGGCTGGGGTACGGTACCTGCCAACGGGGCGGCGCCGACCCGAAATGTGGAAGAAAAGCCGGTAAGTATTATGGCTGTTAATCAGGCTTTCCTTCTGTGTTCCTTCTGCTCACCTTTTGTTTCTTCCTCTCTCCCTTAGGTGCAGAGATGTGGCGTCCGATGCTGACAGCCGCGATTGAGCCGGGAGATGTCTCGAGGACAGGTGAGTGAAGCGTGGCGCTGCAGCGAGCAACGCAATGCTTTTAAATGGTAGTCTTTCTTCAGGGATGCTGGCGAGAAGATTGCGGATGCAGGTAAGAAGTTTGAAATAGTCCTTGGTTTTCACCTTTCTCTTCTCTTCCTTCCTTGCAGGTCTTCCAGGTTCGAGGTGGGCGTGGCTGGAGTCCAGGAGCAGGAGCAGACACGGTGAGCGTTAAGCTGCAGGAAGCAGAACAACGCAAAGCATGAGCTGCTGTCTGGGCGTGGCTTAAACAGCCTCCAAAGAAGTCCCAGGTATGTATCCTTCCCCAGCTAGGTATGTATCCTTCCCTGGCCACGCCCGAGTGAAAAAATAGTCCCTATGAAAAAATAGTCCCTTTCAGGTCTCAGGGAGGCCTGAAGCGTGCAGCATGGTCTGCATCAGGTAAGTGCACAAAACACTTCCCTTTATGAGCCTGGCGCCTATGGCACCAGGACTGATGTCCAACATGAGCCTGGCGCCAAAGGCGCCAGGACTGAGTCCAAAGAGCCCCTATAAGGGGCCGCTGGGCTTTTACCCGAGGGCATGATGCCTGCTTCCGGGGGTGCTGGGCCTGGCCTGGTGCTCCGGGGGTAGGCATCATGACATCCCCTGAAGTGGGAGCAAAATGGCACTTCAGTAACTTTCAAAAGGGGAAGAAAGACAAAGGTTATAACAATCAAAACACAGTTACTTTCAAAGGCAGGGCAAATAGTCTCAGTTCACTACAAGAGGCAATTCAATTCAATAGGCCTGGGCCAAAGTCAACGGTTCAGTGTCTTTGATAGGATAGCACAGTTCTGGTAGTAAACAGTTAAGTCTTTGCCAATGTTCTTGGAAGTAGTTTGCAAGGAAATGAGTTAGATGTCGGATTAGGAGAGAACAAGACCCCAAAGTTGGGAAAGTTTCACAAACTTTCACCGCAGCAGAGAGGAGTTCTCAACCACATTTGCACAGTACCTTATGGATGAAAAAATGAGGTAGCTGAGGCAGTTGTTCCTGGCAGTTCCTGCGGATCTTGCTTTCCCTGAGCCTCAGTTGTGGGGACAAGAGGGAGGACGTCGGGAGGTTCCTGCACCGCACAGGGAAGAGGCCACCAGCTTTGCAAAACATCGATTTAAGGTGTGAGTGCCTTAAAGTCCACAATCTGGTATCCTTCTCACTGGCTATCCTGTTTGCAGCAGCACTCTGATAAAAATTCAACCAACCAGTATGGAGATTTCCAGGTGGCTTGCGAGTTGGTTGTACCCACCAGCTCAAGGGAAGAAGTCGTCCTTGAAGGGGTTCTCTGTCGAGGGAGTTTCAGGCAATTCAGACCTGCAGCAGGGCTTCACCGGGCAAACCAATGGTCCAGGAGGTGCAGCAGTCGTCTTCCTTTAGCTTGTCTTCGTTCTTTCATTCCAGTGGTTGACTCTGCCTTCCAAGTCCCAGAGACCTGCTTTTAAAAAGTTTTCTTTCATTCATTCCAGCCTAGCTGTCACTCACCCAGCAGGGTGGCTGTCTTTGCCAGACAGGCAGCCAGCCAATCACACCAGAGTGCATTCAGGTCTCCTATGAGACTAAGCACAGGGAGTTTCGGACACCTCCCTCACATCCTTTCCATCCCAGACATTCAAGCACCAGAGGAGGGCTTCAGCACTGAAGCCCGCCAAAGGCCAGCAAACAAAGGGACCAAACCTGGGTTGGTGCACAGAGACAAACACTAGACTGACCTTTCCAAAAAGAAATGGTGAAAAAAGTTAAACGGAACCTGTTTTTACAAAGGGAGACAGACGCCATCTTGAAAAACATGGCTCCGGTGGATTTTTGGTAATGGAGCGTTTAAACGGGTCGTGGTCAGGAAAATCATGGTAATACCACTGCCACCATCCATTCTAAGAGGAAAGGTTAGCTTTTGAGGGCTACATCAGCTTACTAGGTATTCCCTCCAGCACTCTGCTGTAAGGCAGTGTGTGCTGGCTCTAGCAATTTAAAAAAACTAGTAAAGTCAATTTAACTTTACATTCACTGGGAGACAGTAGTCAGTCCCAGAGAAGGTATTTAAACCTTGGGAAGTCTGAAAGACATCCCTGTGCCACTGCACTGAGGGTGTTGTGTGACACACAAGAAAAGACGATTCCTATGGAGTGGTCTAAAACTCCATATCCAAAGAACACAAAAGTAAAACACACATCAAAATACATGAAAGATTGGGAAAGAAGGCTCACATTCTTTCCAGGTGAAAATTAAAGTCCTAGAAATCCAGCAAAGTTGCTGGTGGTCTCAAAAGGTAAGGGAAATTAGCAGATTTCTGAGAGTTCTCCCTAACACTCGTCCCCCCCAGACTAAGGGACAGGAGGATTTAATCCACTCCTGGATGAATCTCCTTACTCCAGTCGGTCAAACATCCTGTAGAGACCATCAGCATGTTGGTGGTGATACCCAGAGCTGTGTTCAATAGTATAGGGTTTTCCCCTTTAATTTGCATCAACCATGTCAAGGGTTGGTGGTCAGTCTGAATCACAAAAGTAGATCCATACAAGTATGGCATAAACTTCTTCAGTGACCATACAATAGCAAAACATTCTCTTTCAATGGTGTCCCACCTTGTTTCAGGTTCCTTCAGCTTCCTGCTGATGCATCAAATGCAGTGCTCCCAACCTTTCTCATCCAGCTGACTCAGAACTGCACCGATACCTGTATTGGAAGCATCTGTTTGTACACTGGTTTGGTTGTAGTCAGGAGCTATTAAGACTGGAGCTTGATAAAGGGATTTCTTAAGTCCTTCAAAAGCTTGAGTGCACTCCTCATTCCACCTGGCCTTTTTGGGGAATTCGGGTGAGGAGATCACAATCAAGGGAGAAGCTATAGTCCCATAGTTCTCTATGAAGTTCCGATAGTAACCAGTGAGGCCTAAAAAGGCTCTCACTTGGGTTTGAGTATTAGGGGTGGGCCAGTTTTGTACAGCTTGTACCTTGCCAGGCAATGGCCTGATTTCACCTCCTCCTACCTCATGTCCAAGGTAGTCCACTTTTCTCTGACCAATTTGTCACTTACTCACCATTATGGTCAGATGGCCCTGCTCAAGAGCCTGCAAAACATATCCTAAGTGGTCAACATGTTCTTTCTAAGTAGGGCTGAACACTGCAATGTCATCCAAGTATGCCGTGCAGAAGTCCTCCATCCTATTCAGAACTTGATTAACCATCCTTTCGAATGTTGCAGGTGCATTCTTTAATCCAAAAGGAATTACCTTAAACTGGTAGTAGCCTGCTGGGGTGGAGAATGCAGTTTTCCCCTTGGCATGGTCTGTCAGTGCTATTTTCCAATAGCGGAAGTGTGATCAAATGTACTGAGTACTTGGCTGAATCAAGTTTGTCCACCAGTTCATCTGTCCTTGCTAAAGGATGGGCATCAGTCTTTGTGACTGCATTACGAGCTCTACAGTCCACATATAATCTCAAATCCTTGGATCCTGCCCTTGGCACTACTACAACTGGACTAGATCATGGACTGGTAGATGGCTCTATTACCCTGAGATCAAGCATCTTGTTGACCTCTTCCTTTATGTGGGTTCTTACATGATCTGACATGCTGTAACCTCTGCTTTTAACAGGTAAACAGTCACCAGTGAGAATATCATGCTGGCCCCAAGAGGTAAAGCCTGGTGATAGTGAAAACAGGAAGGCAATCTGATTTAACTGAAACTTGCACTCCACCTGTTCTTCCAGTGTTAGATTAGAAGAGAGATTGACTCCTTCTATCTTCTCATCTAAAGGCTGTCCTCTGAGTAGGTCAGGTAGAGGTTCACTCTCCTCCTCCTCTTGAGCTGAAGCTAGAAGCAAATCTCCCATTTCTGGTCTTGAGACATAAGCTTTTAGACGGTTGGTGTGAAAGACTCTGGGAGCCTCCTTAGGATTCCCTAAGTCCACCAGATAGTTGACATCTCCAAGTTTTCCCATAACCTTGAAGGTTCATATCCATTTGTCCTGTAAGGCCCTCTGCCTTGTAGGTACCATAACTAAAGTGTGCTGGTCTTGAGTGAACTCAACCATGTTGGCCTTCTGATCAAGCCAATGCTTCACCAGAGCCTGACCTGCTTTGATGCTTCTTCCATCATGTGTGACATTCTCCTCGGGAGACCTATCACATAGTCAGTGACTCTCACTGGCTTGGGGGGAGGAGTACTCTCCAACCACTCCTTAATTAGGGCCAATGAAACTCTAACTGGATGGCCATAGAGAAGCTCAAAGGGACTAAATCCTACTACCTCCTGAGGGACTTCTCTATAAAAAAAATAGAAGGCATGGCGGCAGAAGATCCAGCTTTCTTCTAAGGGGTTCCTCTGAAGCCCCTACCATGCTCTTCAGTGTTCTGTTAAACTTCTCTACCAATCCATTTGTCTGTGGGTGGTAGGCAGTTGAGAACTTGTAAGTCACTCCACAGTTCTTCTTCTAATTGGATCCCCTGTCAGAGATGACTTCCTTAGGAAAACCTACCCTGGTAAAAATACCAAGTAGGACCTAAGCAATAGCCTGAGCTGTAACAGTCCTCATAGATATTCCTTCAGGATACCTAGTAGCATGGTCTACTTCAACCAGGATAACCCTGTTGCCTCAAGAGGTTGGAGGGTCTAAGGGACCAACAATGTTGATTCCTACCCTATTAAAAGGGACTCCATCCACTGGGAGAGGCTCCAAGGGTGCCACATTCTTGGCTCCACTCTTGAAAGATGTCTGACAAGTGTGACAGCTCCTACAGAATTTCAGACCCCAACTTAGACTAGTAGAAATACAGAGAAAGCCGTTCCTTAGTCTTCTTGAAACTCAAGTGACTAGCCAAAGAAATCTCATGGGCTAACTGTAGGAACTGGTGCCTGCTTTCCAGAGGCACTACAAGTCTTCTGTAGTCCCCTGGAATAGACTCAGTAGGTTCACTGTAGAAGTGACCATCTTTCCAGTATATCCTATGCTTCCCTGGCTCTTGCCTTTCCAACTGGGAAACTGCGTGTTGGCAAAGACCTTCAAGAGTAGGACACTCCCTTTGGCCTCTGCTGAAGTCTGCCCTGCAGGCTCCACCTTCTGCCAGTAAAGATTGCAGCTCAGGATGGTCTGGAGGATACAGATCTCCAACAGGGACAAGGTCTCCCAGCTCTGATTCCTCAGCAGCTGATTCAACCATACCAGGTTGTTCCTCACAGTCAGACTCAGCTGGTGGAAGAATCACAGGTGTGACTTTGAACAGTCCTCTCGGGAATGTCATTGTAGGTAGTTCAGGAGTGGTTGCTGGTTTCTTCTTTGAGGCTTTAGGTTTCCCCTTTTCCTCCTTTTTCTGAGAAATTGCAGTCAGTAAGTCCTGTGGACTGGGGGTTATAGGTTCCTCTATAATATTCCCTTTAGAGCCTCTAAAGGTACTCTCTCTGGCCGTCTTTGTCTGCTACTGTTTCCTTTTGCTGAGAGGCCTGGGGTTGCTTAATACAACTCCAAGAGTTTTTAAGTCATTCCCCAACAGGACTCTCCCAGGTATTTCACTCTGCACACTAACAGGTATCTTGACAGTCATGTCATTGCACTGGATGAGAGCTGGTAACTGTGGAAGCATTTGGACAGGGCCTCCAGCAAGCTTAGTGAGGTATGTGGATGCCTTCGCAACATCCTCTACTTTGAAAAAAGTTTCATCCACTACAGTAATGCTGGTCTCAGTGTCTCTGATGGCAGGGGTCTCCTGACCATTCACAAGTACACTGTCACTGTAATATTCTTTAGTATTGTCTGTGATGGAATTGTAGACATCCAAGTTCTGTTGTTCCCACAGACCCAGGGACACTAAAGAAACACTGGCTGAGACTTTCATGGGCTCCTTTGCCAGTAAGTGAAAGCTTACACTTGCCATTTGTACTTCTTCCTCTGGGGAGAAGGCTAAGTAGACAGTGTGGATCCCTGAAGGTTTACCCTTACATCTGGGATCCCCTTTCACATGGTGAGTTGACCCACAAGCATAACATTTTCCAATTGTCTTTATGAATGGGGGTTTGTTCTGACCTCGCTCTGATTTAGCACCAGAGGTTTCACTAGCCTGATTCGGTTTCCCAGGGGGCTTACCTTCTTATGTTTGTCTCTTTTGGATTTGAGGTATTGGAATTCTCTTTGTTATCATTCTTGCGCTACTTTCCATCAAACTTCTTGTGAGAGGCCCCAGAATCCATGTGAGTAGCCCTGTTGGCAACCCACAAGTCAGCAGCCTTTGCTAACATCTTTAGATCAATTTCCTTATAGTCAGCCAAGTACTGTCTCAGCTCAGGACAGCAGGCATCATAGATAGACTCCAACATAAACAGATTTCTCATATCTTCATAAGTGCTAACTATGTAACCCTTAACCCAACCATCTAAATTTTTCAAACATTCACACACCCAGGTACCCCAAGGGGTGCCATCATGCTTTGCGAGGGTTCTAAACCTCTTAAGATACTGGGAAGGAGTTTTCCCAACCGTAGCAATGAAAGCTAGCTTCACATTTTCATACTTCATTCTGTCTATTTCCCCCACCTCCATTACAGCATCAGTTGCAACCTGGGGTAACCTAGACAAAAGCCAAGGAATCAGCTGATTCCCTGTAATTTCCTGAATCCCATCGTTATACTCAAAAGCAGTCAACCAATCCAAAATATCAAGCTTAACCTCATACATACTTACTGCATCTTTGGGCATGCAAGGCATCTTACAACTGGAAGACCTAGAAGACTCTAGGAGAGAACCATTCTCAAGAGACAATTTCTTCATTTTAAGAGCATGTTGTAATTCCATTTCCCTTAGTTTAAGTTATTGATGTTTACTTTTAGTTTGGGTTTGAAGCCTTTTGAATTCTAACTCAAGTATCATCTTCTCAAGAGAGACAAACTCTGGACTCAGTACTGGATCTGGTAGGGTCCCTGTGGTTAAAGGTTGAGGCCTAAGAGCAGGTAGAGGTACAGTAGGGCCTACATCTTGATACTCTTCTGCCTCTTCTAACTCATCAATAACATTTGAGGTGGACTCTGAAACATTATCATCCTCATCATAATTTTTCACATTTGCTGCAGGAGTAGGTATAGCAGACCTACTTCTCAGACTTCGAAACTCCAACAACTTTTCTATCAATTCATTCTTTTTGCCTTTAACAGTGAGGTTCCTAGCTTTATACATCTCTCTTAGTTGATCAACTGTTAAAGTGACTAGGGTCTCCTGTCTGTAGCTATCCATATCAGGTATGATAAAACAATTGATTTTCTAGTGGTGCTTAGCCTTGTGAGGGTTATTTGAACAAAGGTAAAAGCACCGCTCTCAATGTAACAACTATACTTTATCCTCACCACTTGCCACCAGTGTTAGGCTGAATTACATGCAGTACTCTTTGGGAACACTACACACAATTAAGACTACAGGTGTAAGCACAATCTCACCTTTGGTACACGCCTGTACTACACAGTTATGTGGTAGCAGTGGCTGAGCAGCCAGACTTATCTAAAGAGGGATGTGAGCAGTACAAGATGTTACACAAAGGAATGGCAATCACAGTAGTTCAAACAAACACTCACTCAAGGTTTCTTGGTAAAGGAATATACATTTATTTACACATTTAGTTAGAAAACATTCCTCTAGTAATAAACAGCTCAATATCTCACTATAATACACTACAGTACTAACCAATATGTTTCTGAACAAGTTAGGCTACCCTGAAGTGGGAGCAAAATGGCACTTCAGTAACTTTCAAAAGGGTTAGAAAGACAAAGTTTATAAGAATCAAAACACAGTTACTATCATAGGCAGGGCACATAGTTTCAGTTCACTACAAGGGGCAATTGAATTCAATAGGCCTGGGTGTGATGCTGGAAATGTATCGGAAGGACAGGGCCTCCGTATCCTTGTCTTTTACTGCTCTTTATCATGTGTTCTGTCGTGTTTTCTGCGCAGGAGTTCATGTGGGACTCCTGGCGGTGCAGCTCTCTCTCTTGTGGTTTGGTGAACGGTCCTGTGGGATACCCTTATGGCAACATGGGTGGGGGGTACAACCCTGTGCCCCTGGTGTATGTTTTTGGGCACCTGTGGGTGGCCCGCAGAGCAGGGTATGGGCTGGTGGCAGCTGCATTCTGAAATTGACAGGTGCGCAGAGTATCCTCGATTTTGGGATAACCCGGCCCTGCCGTTGGGATCAGTTGATTCCGGATGGAAAACAAAATGGCCCCTGCGGCCTCTTGCTTTCTATTACCCATTACCTTGTTTTCCCAAAGTCCTGGGAAGCCCTGACTCTGTCCCTTCCCCCTGACTGGCTGATGGATGGAAGTGCCATATATGGTGTTGTTGTGAAGGCCCGGCCAGACTAGCTGGAGCCTTCCCGGTGATGTATTTTGTGGATACCTCCTGTGGGTGCGACCTGGGTGAATAGAGTGTGTGGCGAATATGCATCCTGTGTTGTGGATGTCTAGTATCTGGTGGTTGACACAATGACTGAGACAGCCCTGCCCGAAACCGGTATGAATGCAGCTTGGAGTGTTGAATGGCTTGGTACTTGTCCCAATACACATAACTTGTTGTGAGTGTCTGGAGAAAAGTGAATGGCCTGAATACCTCGTGTGCCTGATTGGCTGCCTGCCTGCATGAATGCCCTTAGTCGTGATTAGATGCTTGAGTGTGACCCAGCGGAATGAATGGGAGATCAACAGTATATCTGGGGACCTCTCACTTCTAGAAATCGTGTTCAGAAGCTCAAGTCCACTACGACAAGTAACTGGAGTAACTGAAGCTTGACCTTGAAGAACTGCTGGATGAGAAGAATTGCTGTTGCTCTCCTTCGCAATCTGAAAGCGGCTGTGCCTCCAAGGACTGACCCAGAGAGGACCTGGTAAGGCGCCCTCTTCCCGAGCTACGAGGGACCATCGTGCACAGCTGATCTTTGCCAAAGCTCCCTGGTAGACAGACCTTTGACAGGCTGCCGACCTGAGATGGGGACTGTCGTGGAATCTCAAAGAGAAGCACCCGGACTGTTGTCCGCCACTATCGACGACCGCCGTCGCCGACCGGAGCCGCCATGCTCCCGTTTGCCTAAGAACTTCATTTGATCATCGGACGCTCTCGTCTCCATCGTCGCCCACTTTATCCCGCTGGAGAAGGCCCGACCGTCGACGTGCCGAGGAGCATCCGCCGGTGGGTTTCCCGACTCAAGGAGCACAGAGACGCCGACGACTCGACGCCCTTGCTGGGCCACAGTTCTTCATCATCTCTTTGCGGTCCAGAACTATCGTCACCGAGGTGCCCCGCACGCCTCTTCCTTGCAGAATGCCAACGCTCTGTCGTCGATGAGCACCGCTAGGAACGAAGCTGCCACTTCACTGCCGTAGTTCAACCTGTTCTCCGTCGGACGTTCGACAACCTGTGACTCCTGCCTTAAAGGGAGGGCACTCAAGAAGGGCTGTTGATTCCCCGACATCGAACGCCAAGTTCCACGATGCCTCTCGACGATCTGTGGCTCCTGCTTTAAAGGGAGTCACTCAAGAAGGATCGGTCGACGCATCTTCGGAGAACTCTACTCCACCAGGTACATTGGGGGGGTAAACCCTTAATAGGAGGAAATAAGACTATTGAACACTACATGGATTAGGCTTGTGCTATATATCTTTATTTACAGGTTGCACAGGTGGGGGGATCTCCACACAGAACTGTGCCTATTGGTAGGGGTCAGCATTCTGCCTATTGTTTCAACCATCTTGCGTTCCTTCCTATCTCTATTTCTGGTTTCCTCGTTATTGATCTGTGTGACATTTTAACCATACAGTCGATGCACTTTAATGAGATTTGATAACATTAGTGGTACCAGTTTAGAATTGTATATATTTATCATATTGACTTCTGAGTACAAAGTGTGTTATTGTGATCATGTACATACCTTTGAATATTAATTATAGAAAGACTGTGTTTTCAGTAATACAGTGTGTGGACATTCCTTTGTGGGGGTTCGGGACTACACTGTACTTAAGAACCATCCTGCATCACCTCCTGAGAAGTTAGGCCTTGATTGCTCGACTACGTTACCAATGATAGAGAATCTTGGCTGGGGTCCTCTGTGCCTCTCCTCTACCATATAGAGAGCGGAAGTACAGACACCCCCTACCAGTCTTTACACTGGCCGTAGCGGTGGGATGCTTATGGTTTTAAGAATCAGTGTATAACTGGGCCACTTACAAAATATATGCACTTTATTAAATTAAGGTTTGTTGTGTACAAAATAACTGCATTACAAGCAATGGAGTCTATTGCAAATGGTAAATTGACTCGGATGAGCTTAGGGGCTCTCCAGAGTGCTTGTGAAGCCAGGGAGTTAGACTTTGTGGATAAGTCTAGGGCTGAGCTGATAGCTGCCCTGGTGGACTACCAGACCGATGGTGAAACTCTTGATGAGGGGGGGAATGCAAACAATGAGGACTCTGCCCCTGGGGTTTCTTCTGAATCTGTTTCTGGGAATGCCACCATTCCTGCTGCCTCTATTCCAAACCCCAGCAATTCCTTGGAGCTTGAGTTATTAAGGATGAAATTGGCCTTTGAATATCGCAAGTTGGAAATTGATGCTGAGCTTAAGAAGGAGGAGTTGGCTCAACAAGTGGAGCTCAAGAATAGGGATCTTGAACTCAAAAATAAGGACCTTGAACTCAAGAACCAGGACACTGAATGTCAGAGAATCCAGCTAGAGAAAGCTAGAGTGGAGACTTCAGCAAAACCCAGTGAGAGTGTCAGGTCCCCAGCAACTAAATTTATGAAAGATTTGGTTGGTGTGTTTGTGGAGGGTTCTGATATCCTCAAATGGATTGAAGCATTTGAAATGGCTTGTGCAATTCATGATGTTGACAAAAGAGATTGGGCTAAGTGTTTGCTAAGCAGAGTGCCTCAGACTGGGTATTACTGTATTCTGAAACTGTGTGTGGAAGACAGGGGTCAGTATGAGTGTATGAAATCTGCTTTGATTGCCAAGTTTGGCAAGACACCAACCCAATACCTTAAAAGGTTTAGGGATTTTAAGAAAAGAGAGAATGTGTCTTGGGTTGACTGGGTGAGTGCTGCGCACATGAATATGATGGGGTGGATTGATGGTTACAAGGTGAAAACTTTTGTTGAATTGTCCCACCTGTTGTTTTTTGAGCATTTTTCTGAAGCCTGTTCACCGGAGCTGCGTCATTATGTTGCTGACCAGAACATCTTGGATGCCTTTAGGCTGGCTAGGCTGGCTGACAAGTGGGTCTCCCACTGGGTGTCCCCTAAGGATTACAGTGGGCAGGACAAGGACAAAGAAAAGGGGGCCTCTCAGAAAGCTGAGGAGTCCCAAAAACAGCAACAGTCGAATAAACCTAAACCCTCTTCTCCCAAGACCCAAAAATGTAGTGGGGATAAGTCATCTGTGGGTGGGAATAAGAGTAGTGGTCCACCTGCTGCAAAGCAGGCTCCCGGTGGTTCCAGTACTGTACCCGGCACTCCCGGACTTGTTGGGACTGTGGGACTCTGGATCACAAAAGGGGTGACTCCAAGTGTAAAGGTAAGGCACTTAGAGTACAGGCTGTCAGCCTGACCTACCATTACTCCATGTCTAAGGTGAAGGCCACTGTCCTCCCCTTCTCTACAGGAATCACATTTGGTGCTCCTGTAGAGATTTCCTTAGTGTCCCTTGGGGCCTGGGACCAGTACGCAGAAGTACTGGCGACTATCCCACAGAACACCCGTAGATTTTTGAGAAGTGTCCTCCTGAATGGCCAGCCTTCTGCTGGTTTGGGAGACACTGGGGCAAGCATGACAGTGGTGGACAGGACCCTGCTCAAGCCAGAGGACTATGTAGGTGCACCTCTGAGAACCACCAGGTTAGCTGGTGGGCCTCCCAAATTATCGCCTGTAGCCCGAGTCACACTTGTAATTGGAGACAAGACAGCAAAGCTTCCTGCCCTGGTTCAGGACAATGTCCCTGCTAACATTCTGTGAGGTAACGATCTAGTAGAGTTGGGATTGATCGCGGATGGTCTTCCCATGACTGCTGCTGCGGTCACTAGGTCACAGGTGACCCCGGGTCTGGCTGTGAGTCAGGTACCAGAGCCGAAGGCGCGGCCTAAGGCAAGACAAAGGAAGAGCAAGAAGGCCACCTCTGTGGAGGGAGCTCCTTCTCTTCCTGCTGTTCCTACAGCACCTATTGGGATCCATGCTCTGGACGGGCTGGGTCCAGTGGTAAACCCTGTCTCAACTCCTGTGGGAGAAGAGCCAGAAGACTCTCCTGTGGGAGAGGTTCTCAACCCAGAGGATCATCCCGATCTTCAATGCTTGTTAGCTGAAGGGGGACCCTCCCGGGCAGACTTCTGTAAAGGACAGAGAGAGTGTCACTCTCTCGAGGGTCTGAGGAAACAGGCCCTGTCCCAGGCACAAGGAGAAGTGCCTAGGACATTCCGGATTTATTGGGAGGGTGAGCTCCTTGTTATTGAGCCCACTAAGCCTGAACCTGGTGCCCTCAAGAGGTTGGTGGTACCCCGGGTTTACATGCCCTTCCTTCTGCAGTTGGCGCATGAGGTGCCCTTGGCTGGTCATCTTGGTACCAAGAAGACTAAGCAGAGGCTCTCTGCCCATTTCTACTGGCCTCGGATGGGAGTAGAAGTGGAGTCCCACTGCAGGACCTGCCCAACTTGTCAGTTGTCTGGCAAGACTGGAGGCAGTGTCATTGCCCCACTGCAGCCATTTCCAGTGGTTGGCACACCATTTGAGAGGGTGGGCATCAACATTGTCGGTCCCCTTGACCCTCCCACGTCAGGTGGACATCGGTTCATCCTGGTTTTGGTAGATCATGCCACCAGGTACCCTGAGGCTATACCCCTTCGGACTGTAACCGCCAAGGTGGTTGCCAGGGCTCTCCTGGGCATTTTCACCCGTGTTGGATTCCCCAAGGAGGTTGTCTCTGACAGAGGATCCAACTTCATGTCTAGTTACATGAAAACCATGTGGAAAGAGTGCGGGGTAACCTACAAGTTCTCCACCTCTTACCAGCCCCAGACCAATGGTCTGGTTGAGAGATTTAATAAAACTCTCAAGGGCATGCTAGGTGCTTTGGAAGAGCCCCTACGGAGGAAATGGGATCTCCTCCTGCCATGCCTGCTGTTTGCTTACAGAGAGGTACCTCAAGAGGGTGTTGGTTCCAGCCCCTTTGAGTTACTCTTTGGACATCCCGTGAGGGGGCCCCTTGCCTTGATCAGAGAAGGTTTGGAAGCCACCCCTCCAGGTCCCGCCAGGCAAGTGGGGGACTATGTGTTAGGCCTCAGATGGAGGATGACACAAATGATGGGTCAAGCAACAGCAAATCTGAAGTCCACCCATGAATTGAACAAATACTGGCATGACCTTAAGGCATCGCAAGTGGACTGGACTCCGGGACAGGAGGTCCTCGTGATGGAGCCTACCAAGCCTCGAGCATTGGCAGATAAATAGACTGGACCCTTCAGGATAATCTCCAAGATGGGCGAGGTCAATTATCTGGTTGACATGGGAATCCCAGGGGTAGTCCCTCAGGTATTCCATGTTAATAGGCTCAAGCCTTTCCACAGGCGAGCCGAAGTCTCATGTCTCTTGCTGGCTTCCGAGCAAGAAGAGGCCGAGAGTGAGCCCCTTCCTGATTTGCTGCATAGCAACCCTCAGGATGGCTCAGTGGAGGGAGTGCATCTCTCTCCATATTTGACAACCGAGCAGCAGAGGGCCTGCAGGACTTTGCTCCAGCAGTATGCCTCTCTGTTTTCGCTGATGCCAGGCCTTACACAGTGGTGTAAGCACGAGATTGACACTGGTGACAGCGTGCCTGTCAAGAGCAGAAGCTACCGAATGTCAGATACGGTTAAGAACCACATCCAGGCTGAGGTCGCCAAGATGTTGGATCTGGGTATTATTGAACCCTCAACCAGTCCCTGGTCCAGTCCCGTTGTCCTTGTCCCCAAGGCAAGTTCCCAGGCAGGTGCCAAGGAATGGAGGTTCTGTATGGACTACCGAGGAGTCAATGCCGTCACCAAAACTGACGCGCACCCATTGCCCAGGGCTGATGAGCTCGTGGACACCATAGGTGCTGCCAAATTTGTGAGCACCTTTGACCTCACCTCAGGCTATTGGCAAATAGCTCTGACGGACCATGCCAAAGAAAATACGGCATTCTCAACACCAGAGGGACTCTACCAGTTTAGGGTCATGCCTTTTAGGTTGAAGAATGCCCCTGCCACCTTCCAGAGGTTGGTCAATCATGCTCTCAGTGGGCTGGAAGCCTTTTGTGTGGCTTATTTAGACGACATTGCCGTCTACAGTTCCACTTGGGAAGAGCACTTGGCACATCTGGGTAGGGTGTTGCAGGCCCTAAAAAGGGCTAACCTCACTATCAAGGCCACCAAGTGCCAGATAGCTCAGGGGAAAGTCACGTATCTTGGTCATGAGGTAGGAGGGGGTCAAATCCAACCTCTCCCCAGTAAGGTACAGGATGTACAGGACTGGGAGACTCCCACTACTCAAACTCAGGTGAGAGCCTTTTGGGGCCTCACTGGGTACTATCGCAATTTCATGGCAGACTATGGACCCATAGCCGCACCCCTGACAGCTCTGACTTCACCCAAACAGCCTAGGAAGGTTAATTGGACTGAAGACTGTCAGAGGGCCTTTGATGGCTTGAAAGAAAGTCTGTGTAGGGCACCCGTGTTGTGTGCGCCTGACTACAGCCGACCCTTTATCGTCCAGACGGATGTCTGCAACACCGGAATTGGAGCTGTCTTGTCCCAGTTAGATGACAAAGGGAGAGAACATCCTATCATATTCATCAGTAGACAACTCAAGGGTAGAGAACTTAGGTGGGCTACTGTTGCAAAGGAATGTTTTAGTATAGTTTTGAGCCTTAGGCATTTTAGGCCCTACATTACGGGGTCTACCTTCAAGGTCCAAACAGATCATAAGCCCCTGAAGTGGCTTATGCAGATGAAGGGTGAGAACCCAAAACTGCTCAGGTGGTCCATTAGCCTGCAAGGGCTAGACTTCACCATAGAGCGCAGACCAGGGAAGAGTCACGATAATGCAGATGGCCTTTCCAGAGGGTATGTTGACCGTCTGGATGAGGGTGTCTATCCCGTGGGACATTAGGCACCCTCCACCTCAGTCTGGGGGGGCGACTGTGATGCTGGAAATGCATAGGAGGGACAGGGCCTCCGTATCCTTGTCCTTTACTGCTTTTTATTGTGTGGTCTGTCGTGTTTTCTGCGCAGGATTTCATGTGGGACTCCTGGCGGTGCAGCTCTCTCTCTTGTGGTTTGGTGAACGGACCCGTGGGATACCCTTATGGCACCCATGGGTGGGGGGTACAATCCTGTGCCCCTAGTCTATGTTTTTGGGCACCTGTGGGTGGCCCGCAGAGCAGGGTATGGGCTGTTGGCAGCTCCATGCTGAAATTGACAGGTGCGCTGAGTAGCCTCCATTTTGGGATACCCCGGCCCTGCCATTGGGATCAGTTGATTCCGGATGGAAAACAAAATGGCCCCTGCGGCCTCTTGCTTTCTATTACCCATTACCTTGTTTTCCCAAAGTCCTGGAAAGCCCTGACTCTGTCCCTTCCCCCTGACTGGCTGTTGGATGGAAGTGCCATATATGGTGTTGTTGTGAAGGCCCGGCCAGACTAGCTGGAGCCTTCCCGGTGATGTATGTTGTGGGTACCTCCTTCGGGTGGGACCTGGGTGAATAGAGTGTGTGACGAATATGCATTCTGTGTTGTGGATGTCTAGTATCTGGTGGTTGACACAATGACTGAGACAGCCCTGCCCGAAAATGGTATGAATGCAGCTTGGAGTGTTGAATGGCTTGGTACTTGTCCCAATACACATAACTTGTTGTGAGTGTATGGAGAAAAGTGAATGGCCTGAATACCTTGTGTGCCTGATTGGCTGCCTGCCTGCATGAATGCCCTTAGTCGTGATTAGATGCTTGAGTGTGACCCAGCGGAATGAATGGGAGATCAACAGTATATCTGGGGACCTTTCACTGCTAGGAATTGTGTTCAGAAGCTGAAGTCCACTACGACGAGTAATTGGAGTAACTGAAGCTTGACTTTGAAGCCCTGCTGGACGAGAAGAATTGCTGTTGCTCTCCTTCACAATCTGAAAGCGGCTGTGCCTCCAAGGACTGACCCAGAGAGGACCTGGTAAGGCACCATCTTCCCAAGCTACGAGGGACCATCGTGCACAGCTGATCTTTGCCAAAGCTCCCTGGTAGACAGACCTTCGACAGGCTGCCGACCTGAGACGGGGACTGCCACGGAATCTCAAAGAGAAGCACCCGGACTGTTGTCCGCCACTGTCGACGATCGCCATCGACGACTCCTGTTTGCCTAAGAACTTCATTTGATCATCGGACACTCTCGTCTGCATCGTCGCCCACTTTATCCCGCTGGAGAAGGCCCGACCGTCGACGCGCTGAGGAGCATCCGCCGGTGGGTTTCCCGCCACCCAAGGACCACAGAGACGCCGACGACTCGACGCCCTTGCTGGGCCACAGTTCTTCATCATCTCTTTGAGGCCCAGAACTATCGTCACCGAGGTGCCCCGCACGTCTCTTCCTTGCAGGACGCAAACTCTCTGTCGTCGACGAGCACCGCTAGGAACAAAGCTGCCACTTCACTGCCGTAGTTCAACCTGTTTTCCGTCAGACGTTCGACGACCCGTGACTCCTGCCTTAAAGGGAGGGCACTCAAGAAGGGCTGTTGATTCCCCACATCGAACGCCGAGTTCCTCGACGCCTCTCGACGATCTGTGGCTCCTGCTTTAAATGGAGTCACTCAAGAAGGATCGGTCGAAGCATCTTCGGAGAACTCTACTCCACCAGGTACATTGTGGGGGTAAAACCTTAATAGGAGGAAATAAGACTGTTGAACACTACATGGACTGGGCTTGTGCTATATATCTTTATTTACAGGTTGCCCAGGTGGGGGGATCTCCACACAGAACTGTGCCTATTGGTAGGGGTCAGCATTCTACCTATTGTTTCAACCATCTTGCGTTCCTTCCTATCTCTATTGCTGGTTTCCTCGTTATTGATCTGTGTGACATTTTAACCGTACAGTTGATGCACTTTAATGAGATTTGATAACATTAGTGGTACCACTTTAGAATTGTATATATTTATCATTATTGACTTCCGAGTACAAAGTGTGTTATTGTGATCGTGTACATACCTTTGAATATTAATTATATAAAGACTGTGTTTTCAGTAATACAGTGTGTGGACATTCCTTTGTGGGGGTTCGGGGACTACACTGTACTTAAGAACCAGTCTGCATCACCTCCTGAGAAGCTATGCCTTGATTGCTCGACTACGTTACCAATAATAGAGAATCTTGGCTGGGGCCCTCTGTGCCTCTCCTCTACCATATAGAGAGCAGAAGTACAGACACCCCCTACCAGTCTTTACACTGGGCCAAAGTCAATGGTTCAGTTTCTTGGATAGGATAGCACAGTTCTGGTAGTAAACGGTTAAGTCTTTGTCAGTTTTCTTGGAAGTAGTTTGCAAGAAAAAGAATTAGATGTCGGATTAGGAGCGAACAAGACTCCAAAGTTGGGAAAGTTTCACAAACTTTCACTGCAGCAGAAAGGAGTTCTCAACCGCATTTGCACAGTACCTTATGGATGAGGAAAAGCGGTAGCTGAGGCAGTTGTTCCTGGCAGTTCCTGCAGATCTCGCTGTTCCTGAGCCTCAGTCATGGGGACAAGAGGGAGGACATCGGGAGGTTCCTGCTCCGCACAGGGAAGGGGCCACCAGCTTGGCAAAACGTTGGTTTAATGTGTGAGTGCCTTAAAGTACACAATCTGGTATCCCTCTCACTGGCTATCCACTCTGGATATTTAACTCTGATGAAAATTCGACCAGTATGGAGATGGTTTCCAGGGGGCTTGCGAGTTGGTTGTTCCCACCAGCTCAAGGGAAGAAGTCGTCCTTGAAGGGCTTCTCTGTCAAGGGAGTTTCAGGCAATTTGGACCTGCAGCAGGGCTTCACCGGGCAAACCAACGGTCCAGGAGTTGCAGCAGTCGTCTTCCTTCAGCTCGTCTTCAGTTCTTTCGTTCCAGTTGTCGACTCTGCCTTCCAAGTCCCAGAGACCTGCTTTTAAACAGTTTCTCCCAGTCATTCCAGCCTAGCTGTCAATCACCTAGCAGGGTGGCTGTCCTTGCTGGACAGTCAGCCAGCCAATCACGCCAGAGTGCATTCTGACTAACCACAGGGAGTTTCAGGCACCTCCTTCACATCCTGTCCACCCCAGACAGTCAGGCGCAATAGGAGGGCTTCAGCACTGAAACCCACCAAAGGCCTATGAACAAAGGGACCAAACCTGGTTTGGTGCGCAGAGACAAACACTAGAAGGACCTTTCCAAAAAGAAATGCTGAAAAAAGTCGATCAGAATCTGTTTTTACAGAGGGGGCTCAGACGCCATCTTGGAAAACATGGCTCTGGTGGATTTTAGTTACCGGAGCGTTTAAATGGGTCGCGGTCGGGAAAATCATTTAATACCACTGCCACCAGCCATTCTAAGAGTAAAGGGTAGCTTTTAAGGACTACATGAATTTTCTAGGCATAGGGAATACTTGGTATTCTCTCCAGCACTCTGCTGTAGCAATTTTAAAAGACTAGGAAAGTCAATTTAACTTTACATTCACTGGGAGACAGTAGTCAGTCCCAGAGAAGGTATTTTAACCTTGAGAAGTCTGAAAGACATCCCTGTGCCACTGCACTGCGGGTGCTCTGTGACACACAAGAAACAGATGATGCCTATGGAGTTGTCTAACACTCCATATCCAAAGAACACAAAAGTAAAACACACAGCAAAATACATGAAAGAGTGGGAAAAAAGGCTCACACTCTTTCCAGGTGAACATTAAAGTCCTAGAAATCCAGCAAAGTTGCTGGGGGTCTCAAAAGGTAAGGGAAATTAGCACATTTCTGAGAATTCTCCCTAACAATCATCAGTTTACCTGTGCTGTCTTGTTGCCACAGTGCTTCGGAAAGGGCTTAAAGAACATTCCCTCTGCATCCACAGGTCTGTCTCAACCTGAGGCACCTCCCCTTGAATTTCTAGTAACTGAGTCTTAGACAAATTGCAATATCTTTCAGACACACTCATCATCACCACCATGCTTTCATTTACGTCAGGCGTATCAAACTTCATGATGGTCTCTGAATATGCAACACGTTTTGCTTCCTCATCTGCTGCTTGATTTCCACGTGAGATCAAATCTGCCCTTTTAGTGTGTGCAGTGCACTTAATGTCTGTGGTGGCCACTGGTGATTGTAGTGCTTTAATAAGTCTGTACTATAAGGCGGCATGCTGCACTGGAGTGCCGTCTCCTCGAAGGTAGCCACTTCTTCTCCAACGTGCTAGCCCTGTGTGTAGTGTCGACATCACATAGGTGGAGACACTGTACACCCTTACTTCCTGGTCTGCATGATTCTCGAGCGTGACAATCAGCACCACTAGTTCTGCAGCCTGTGCTGAAAATTGAGATGGTAGTTGTACACTTATTAATACTTCAAACTCCCCATCGGCCGTGTGCTTCACCACAGCATCACCAGTATATCTTTGTCCATCATCTTGATTGCATCTAGAAGAACCATCAATGAAGAGAATCGGCCCAGATGCCAATGCATTTTCCTTTACCCTCGGGAGTTCATCATTGAATTCCTCATAGTTCGAGCAATCATGTGCATTTTCGCCTTCTGCCAGAGGTTCTGCTACAAACATTTCAGGATTCCCTATTCTGCATCAAACTATTTTAATTGCTGGATTCGATATAACCACCTCGACGTCAACGTGCCTTTAGGTTTTTCCAAAATGGCAAATAATGCATGTTCAACAAGTAACATCACGGAACATCCCTTTACTATGCTTGCAGCCTTCTCAATGCTGAACACAATGGGTGCCAAAGATTGTTCGCAATGAAAGTGACCCCTCATTACTGGGTCTAAAATCCCACTGTAATATGCTAGGGGTTTGTACTCCAACATGGTTCTCTGTGTGAGTACTTCTGTCATAACAGTGCCATTTGTGTGCGAAAACAAAAAGCATTCCTCAGCGTAAATGGGAATCCCTAATGCTGGACCTGGTATATTCGCCATCGTCGGATGTATGTGAAAAGTCTTTTGTTAGGTTATCAGCATGGATAAATTACTTGGATTCAGTAATCCTATTTGTAAAAATGAGTAACTGTCTGATTATGCAGCTTTTGAGTCTTCTCTCCAGTCCAATCGATAATCATATGGGGCCTCTTTTTGGCATGCAATTAAACGACAGAGACTAGCTGCATTCAGTGCTTCCAGCTGTTGTTCTGCCACGTGTAGTTAGGCAGATCCAGCCAGCTGCCTCCTGTGCTCCCAGCTACTGTTCTATCATATGGTGCTAGGCAGATTCAAGTTGCTGCATTCTATTCTTTTAAATGTGTTTCATCACATGTTGCTAAGCAGATTCTTCGCTCTCTCTTGAAGTGTAGCTCTGCTAATTTACCAAGATGACAGTTAGAGTGTATTCACTCAGGAGGTAGGACAGTATAGGGTTCCTTCCTACCCTTTCTGTGTATTTTCTACCTCGAGATTGTTTCCTTGGTTGGCATTTTCACAGTCCTAACATTGCTGAACACTGTGCACTGTTCAGTTTCTCACCTTAGCGTATGGATGGAGATCCTAGGGCTAGGAACAGCAATGTTTTACTCCTATGAGAGAGCAGGATTAGATAACCGCTGTCCTTCACTGTATTGTGGTTGCTGCCTTCATGTAAAATCTTCTTTATCTCTTAGGAGAGCATGGGATTAGAAAACAACTGCTACCCTTCTCTGTATTAGTTACTGCCTTCATGACAAATACTTGTCTGCCTTTCTCTGCCACAGCCTGGACAGACTGCTTGTCGCCGGTGTTGTAAAGTTGATCAGTGCTAATGAATCCTGACACTGAAATGTAGAAATTATCATTTATTCAGGAACATACATTACATGCTGTGGCAAGACTCACCAGAGTCTATCAACTCACAGAATGCAAACCAACCACAAACAATTCCACAACGAACCTTGCAAGGGAAACGTTCCATCAGAACCTAAATATGTACAGAATGTATACCCAGGAAAAACATGTAAAATAAATAACAATGAACTCTGAAACCCCAATAAACATTAGTAAGATAAAAATATACATCGAGCCTCATTACGAGTAGCCCGGTAAAAGCGGGTTCATTACCGGCATGCCGGAATGAGCGGGTCCGTGCTCGTATGAACCCGCAAATAGCGGGTGATTACGAGTGCGCAAGCACGTGCGTTCCCCCATGCCGTTAATGGCAATGCCGCCATGCTGCTAAAGGCCCTCCAACCCCCCTATACCGGCATCGCGGGACCCGCCCATAGCGGTACTGCCTCATACCAACCCCTAAATACCGGCACGGTAATACCACCATGGTAATACCGTGTTCGCAAAAAACGGACCCGGAAATTACATCATCCCGCAGGAACGGGAAATGGGCCGGCGGCCATCTTTAAAAACACAATCCATTGCCAGCCTCCCCAACCACCAGTCCATTAGTGTTGTGCTGTGCCAGAAAATACTCAGGATGTCCAAGGCAACAAGGAAGATGATCCCCCGGAAGCGGAAACAGCGTTTCTCTGACGCTGAGCTTAATATGCTGGCAGACACCCTGGCCCAGCATGCAGACATCATCAGGTCTAACGACATGAAGCATGCTGCCCAGATGAAAAAGAAGCAAATCTGGCAGGAGGTTGCCCAGAGGGTGTCGGCGGTGGGAACCACCCCACGGACTGTGCGCGACTGTCGCAAGCGGTGGGACAACCTCCGCCTCAGGGTGAGGAACATCCTGGCAGTCAACAGGAGGGCCGCCATGGCGACAGGCGGGGGGCCACACTCACCAGCGAAGCTGATGCCATGGGAGGAGACAGCCAGTTCATTCATAGATCCCGAATCTATAGAGGGATTCGTAGAGATGGAGATGGGCGCGGTATCATCCCCAGAAGAAGGTGAGTGACCCAGCACATCCCTGTAGTGTAAACCATGATGTGGCACAAGTCACATGGAAGTGAGACTAGGCAAGGCAATGCATGTCCTAGGCCCACATCAACATATCCAGTCAAGAATGCGTGCCACACCCTGACACACATAAATGCATGCTGTGTGCCAATCCCAATCCCAACACATGGGCAACATGACTCGACCGTGCCCATGTAACTCACCACACAGACACCATATCAATGCCATGCCACCAGTCATGCAATGATTGCCCATATGCCCCCTCAGAACACCAAATGCCATACCCCTGTAATAATTGGATGCATGAATGTATGAACATATCACAGTGCTATAGAATATCGCTGCCATGTGACACCATCACTGATGACCTGCATCTCTTCTATCCCCCAGGCCCCGATGAGGAAGATGACAGGCAGGACAGGGGAGCAAGGGCATCTACATCACGGCAAGGGACAAGGGCCACCGCCACCCCAACCCACCAGCCCAAGAAACTGCCCAGACCAACAGGCAGTCTGCCAGACCGGGCAGAAACCCAGCAGGAAACACCTGCAGCCAGTGTGGGCCACACACATGGAGTCCAGCAGCAGCCACCCACAACAGTGGCAGGTGTTTTCCCGCACCACCAACCACCGCGGACATTGCGGATGCTGATGTGGACAATGAGGGTGACACAGTGGTGTCCACCACACCCACCCCAAGCCCCATTACCACCCTCCCCCATACAGAGGCCGAGAGCAGCGACAATCCCTGCCTCCACAACTCCGACCTCGGAGAGTCCGACATATGCCCCTTCGAGGAGTACAGTTCCCTGGACGTGGACCCCACGCAAGCACCATCCACCACCCTGGCTATCACCGCCCTGGCTACCACCACCCTGGCTACCACCACCCCGGGTACCACCACGCCGGCCACCAGCACTCCTACTACCAATGACTCCTTTGAGGCTCGCCTGTCGAGGGTGGAGGCACGACAGGAGTCGATGCTAGGCCTATTGCTGCAACATATTGCCGATGGGAAGGACTCCATGAGGACCATCGCTACAGCCATCGCTGCTAACACTGCTGCCATTGAGGCGTCCACAACTGCCATGAGGGAGTGTCTGGGGGCACTTACGCAAGCCCTGATGTCCAACCTGCCTCAAATGCAGTGCCCACTCCTTGGAGCAGGCATGGGACCGGCCACTGACACGTCCACTGCTACGACCCCTTCGACCTCAGCCCCCTCAAGCACCGTGCAGATGACCCGGAGGACTGCACGGCGCTTGGACATGCCACCCCCGGATCCCAAAAAGGCGAAGAAGTAGAGTGGCCAGACAATGCCATTGGACAAATGGACATTGGCCAAGGGAACTATCTTTGGTGTACATTTGGGGACATTTGGGGTTTGTAGGGTGGTGAGGGAGTTCACTGGGGTATTTTTGGGGTTTGTAGGGTGGGTGAGGGAGTTCACTGGGGTATTTCGGGGGTTTGTAGGGTGGGTGAGGGAGTTCACTGGGGGTTGTGAGGGGAATGTTTACCTTATTACGTGTCTGAAAAATACACCCGTTGTGTGCAAGAAAATCAATGGCTGGACATACTTCATTTTGTGCATGTACATTTAATGTGTGATGGTGTACAGTGGCGAACTTCAAACAAAACAAGTGTGCATGTCCACATGCAGCCAGTGTGTCACTGGCACATGACTTTCATGGTTCCTGCGTTTCAGAAGTATTTGTGGATTAGTGCTTGGCGTACAGCATGGCCATCCCGTGCATCACGTACTGGCAGGGGGGCTCATTCGCCTCCGTCTCCATCCCCTTCATCCTCACCCAGCCCATGCAAGTCAATGTCAGGTGGCAGTGGTACATTCCTCCGGACGCACATGTTGTGCAGCATGACACAGGCCATGGTGATCTTTGCCACCTTCTCAGGCCTGTATAGGAGTGCCCCACCAGACCTGCTGAGGCAGCGGAACCGCGCCTTCAACAGGCCAAAGGTCTGCTCAATCACAACACAGGTA
This sequence comes from Ambystoma mexicanum, assembly GCF_040938575.1. Taxonomy (NCBI): domain Eukaryota; kingdom Metazoa; phylum Chordata; class Amphibia; order Caudata; family Ambystomatidae; genus Ambystoma; species Ambystoma mexicanum. The sequence goes on along the minus strand of NC_090927.1, from coordinate 424,769,365 downwards.
CGGGTGTGCACACAATTGTACTCCTCATGGCTGTTCTGCAGGTTCCACACAGGGGTGAGTAACCACGGCCTCAAGGGATATCCTCCATCACCTGCAAGCAGACACAAATAGGCGTGTGTCACTCTGAACTGCCACATTCAGGGAGCACTGTCATGGGGGCAGCTATTTGGTGTGGGCATGCACATGTCCCTGTACACATGCAAAGATGTTACCTAGATGCCACCTATGCTGTCATGAGGTGTGGTAGTCTGGATGGCGTTCAATAGATGATGCAGAGTGTAATCATGCATGCTGAGGCAGATGTGCAGTGCTATTGCAACAATGTTTATGTAACGCTCACCTGATTCTCGCAGAGGCGCCGGTCTTGACTGGGCGACTACCGTATCTTCAAAGGTGATGTGTAGCACCCGGTTGGCTCTTTGGGCTGGACCTCTGTGCACTGTATGCCTGACGTGTAGAGTAAGATGTCTGCAGATAGAAAATATGGGGTTAATGAACTGGGGTTATTGGGGTGTCCCTATCTCTTTCCTCTTCTCCTCTCCTGTAGACCCCCAAAGGTTAACGCTCTCACCTTAGGTAAGTGAATGCCGAGCTCTCCATCTGCCTCGGGGCAGATGCTGTAACCAGTTTCTTCACTGGATAGGTAGCGCAGGCCTCTTGACTTCAGAGGACTGCTGTCCGTCGTTTACTGCACGAACGGTAAGTTTCGACTCATTCAAATGTCTTTAAAGTCTTTAGTAATGATGTCTCTTGTTTTGCAGGGTTCCGGCGATGGCGGATGACGGGCTGAAGTGAGTTGAAGATGGATCCCGTGTGATGAATAGAAGCGCCTGGAAGCACGTAAGTAAGCGCTTGTTGCCTGCTTCACTATGCGCTCTAACTGTCTTTTTATTTTGCAGGTACGAGTTCGGAGCGGCTGCAGGGTGCCGGAATACCCACTGGATTAGATGTGGAAAGGAGTAATGGCACGTGAGTATTAAAGTTCCCCAATGTCTTTAAACGCACCTTGTTTTGTCTTTCAGATGCGGGATGCAGCGCCGAAGGCCTCCGGAGCGTGCGAAGAGTTGATAAACTTTTGTCTTTCAGGTGCCGGAATGCAGTGTGAAGACCTCCGGAGCGCACGAAGAGTAGGTAAGCCTTTGCCTTTCAGATGCCGGAATGCTAACCTGTTCTTTCTTGTCTTTATAGGTTTTGCTGAAGACTGGATTCAGGATGGTAAGCCTTTGCCTTTCAGATGCCGGAATGCTAACCTGTTCTTTCTTGTCTTTATAGGTGTTGCTGAAGACTGGATTCAGGATGGTAAGCCTTTTTCCTTAGGCCCAGGACCGGATGCAGAAGACACGATGAGCGTTCGGCTGCAGAGGTTGCAGAATAACGCAAAGCAAGATTCATCCACCGGGTGTGGTTTAAATAGCCTCCTGTAGTGCTTAGGTATCTCCTTCCACAGCCACGCCTAAGTAAGAAAAGAGTTCCTGGTAAGAAAAGAGTTCCTGCCTTCCAGAAGAGTTCCAGTGTTCTGAATCTAGGGAGTGGCTCCAGCCACACCCAACAGGAAAAGTAGTTCCAAACAGAAGAGGATCAGAGGCTCAACTGGCAGGCAAGTAAGCAGCATGGTCTGCTGAAGGTAAGTCCACCCAAGCATTATGAGCCCGGCGCTTCCAGCGCTGGGACTGGGCATATTTATGAGCCTGGTGCCACTGGCGCCAGGACTGGGTCCAAAAGGTCCCAATTGGGACTGGTTGGCACTCGGAACCTGGGTTATGGATCTGCTTCCAAGGGAGTTGGAAAAACCCTGACCTTTTGGAAGCAGAGATCATGACAGTACCCCCCCTCAAGGCCCCTCCCAAACCGGGCTTCTCCGGGGGTTTTGGCTTGTCAGGAAATGTTCGGTGAAATCTTTTGATTAGGCGAGGAGCGTGGACATATTCAGCAGGTTCCCAGGATCTCTCTTGGGGGCCGTAGCCTTTCCAGTCATTTAGGTAGAATAGTTTAGATTTGGAGATCTTGGAGTCCAGAATGCTTTTGACTTCAAACTCGAGTTCTCCATCCACTAGGATAGGTTTTGGAGATTTGGTTAGTCGGGTTTGAGGTTGCACGGGTTTTAATAGAGAGACGTGGAAGACCGGATGTATCTTCATGTGCGGGGGCAAGTCCAACTTGACCGCTACTGGGTTTACTATGGTAGTGATGGAATAGGGACCAAGGTATCTTGGGTTGAATGTGCGTGGCCCTCTTAGAGATAGATATTTGGTGGATAACCAGACTTGATCCCCTACTTGATAGTGAGGGGCTTCCTTCCGATGTTGATCTGCTCCTTTCTTATATTGTTCTTTAGCCCTTTGAAGGTGAGAAACAGCTTCCTTAAAGGCTTGGGTGATTGTAGAATGCAGGTAGTCTACTGCTGGTGTTTCAAAATCTTGGAGGGGATCCAACTCCGAGGTTCGAGGGTGACTGCCGTACAAAAGAAAAAACGGAGTTTTCCCAGTTCCCGAATGGACAGAGTTATTGTAGGCATACTCGGCTATCCAAAGGATATCTTTCCAAGTTTTTTCAGTTTGTTGCAGCATGCAGCGTAAATACTGTTCCAGAGTTTGATTGGTCCTCTCGGTTTGTCCGTCGGTCTGAGGGTGGTGACTGGTCGATAGTCTCACATCAATTTGAGCCGACCGACAGCAACTTCGCCAAAAATGAGAAATAAATTGACTACCTCGATCCGAAATTAGAACCGAAGGAAAACCGTGCAGTCGGACGATGTTTTCGAGAAATTCTCGGGCCAGAGTTGCTGCTGTTGGCAAGCCTTTGAGCGGAATGAAATGCGCCATCTTGGAGAATAAGTCCACGATTACTAGAATCGTATTGTATCCGGAGCATGGAGGTAGATCGATGATGAAGTCCATAGAAAACGTATGCCAAGGGCGAGGTGGGATGTCAATAGGGCGTAAGAGGCCTGCTGGTCTTTCCTTTTGACTCTTGTTTTGGGCGCATACTCCACAGGACATTATAAAGTCTCTGATATCTTTTTTCCAAGACGGCCACCAGAAGTAGCGCTTGATCTTTTCTGAGGTCTTGGCTATACCGGGATGACCTTCCATTAAAGAGTCGTGATAACAAGAGATTACTTTTTTCTGTAAATCTGTGCTGGGTAGGTATAATCGTTCTTGGAAATACAATAAGTTGTCCTTTACTGCAAAGTGCTTTCCCTGCAGATGCCAATTCTGTATGTCTGCTGGAGTTACAAGTTGCCTGGCTTTATCCTTAACTTCCTCTATGGATTCTGTGGCGATTACACCCAGAATTCTTTGTTCGGGAATGATTGGTACAGGTTTAGGGTTGACCAAGTGTTCTTCCACTCCCATCCGAGAAAGGGCATCGGCTTTACCGTTCTTTGTACCAGGTCGATAGGTAATTATGAAGTCAAACTCGGCAAAGAATAATGCCCAACGGAGTTGTCTAGAGGATTGGGCTTTTGCGGTCTTCAAATATTGCAGGTTTCGGTGATCCGTAATCACAGTAACGGTGTGTCGGGCCCCCAGCAGATAATGCCGCCAAGCCTTAAAGGCAGACTTGATAGCCAGAAGTTCCTTGTCAGTAATCGTGTAATTGATTTCAGGAGGCGAGAATTTGCAGGACCAAAATGCCACGGGATGCAACTGATTGGTTACCGGGTCCTTTTGTGATAGAACTGCCCCCATGGCAAGGCTTGAAGCATCAGTTTCCACGATGTAGGAGAGTTCGGGGCGAGGGTGTTTTAAGATTGGTGCAGAGATAAATTTAGTCTTCAAATCCTGGAAAGCTTGTTCCGCCTCGGTAGACCATTCAAAACGTTTGTTTTTCTTTAACAAGGCAGTGATGGGCTGGACTATTCGAGAGAATTCAGGGATAAACCTGCGGTAAAAGTTAGCGAAGCCTAACATGCTTTGCACACCTTTTACGGAGGATGGTGATGGCCATTTGAGAACTGCATCGACCTTCTTTGAATCCATACGCACTCCGCCAGGTGATAATATGAATCCCAAGAATTCAACTTCAGTCACGTTGAAAACACATTTTTCCAACTTAGCGAAAAGTTTGTGTTGACGCAATCTTTCGAGGACCATTTTCACGTGTTTCCGATGTTCAGATTCCGATGAAGAATAAACGAGGATGTCGTCAATGTAAACAACAACACATACATCTATGAGCTCTCTGAGGACATCGTTCATAAAATATTGAAAGGCGGCCGGGGCATTGCAAAGTCCGAAGGGCATGACCTGATATTCAAATAGCCCATACTTGGTGCGGAAGGCCGTCTTCCATTCATCGCCCTCTTTTACTCGTACCAAGTGGTAAGCTCCTCTAAGATCCAGCTTTGTATATATGCATGCTTTTCTGACTTGGTCCAGGAGTTCAGGGATCAAAGGTAATGGATATCTATTCTTAACGGTGATCTGGTTCAGGGAGCGATAATCGATACAAGTTCTAAGGTCTCCTTCCTTTTTTGGAACGAAGAACAAAGCTGAAGAAGCAGGGGACTTGGAAGGACGAATAAACCCATTTGCCAGGTATTGATCCAGGTATTGTCGAAGGTGAAGGTTCTCAGGCTCGGTGAGGGCATAAATTCTACTATAAGGAGGAGTAGATCCAGGTATCAGGTCTATCTGGCAGTCATAAGACCTATGAGGAGGTAGAGAGTTAGCCTGATCCTTCCTGAAAACATCTTGGTATTCTAGGTATTCGGGAGGTAACTGGGGAGTCTCTGAAGAAATTGCGGCCAGTGCAACACCAGGTGGAGGGTGACAAGTAGAGACACATTCTGGAAACTGGACCGTTCTTGCTCGCCAATCGATCAGAGGATTGTGTTTCTCTAACCAAGGTATTCCTAGAATAATCTGAAACTGAGGGGCCTTGATCACATCGAACACGATCTTCTCATGGTGTCCATCTTGACTTACTAGCGTCACCTCTTGAGTGGTATGCGTTACTGGCCCGGAGGCTATCTCCGTACCATCCACTGTAGTAATGACTTCCTTTACAGCCTTGGGACAAAGAGTTAGATTCATCCTCAAAACCATTTCATGATCCACATAATTGCCGATGGCACCGCTGTCGACGTAAGCTTCAATTGCATGTAATCGATCCGGATTATCAGGGCTAATGAGGACCATAGGTATCACGAAATGCGAGGTCACGGAACGGGTTTTCACGCTCGGCAAGAGGACCTCTATTCTTGTCGGGCGAGGTCGTTTCCCTGCTCAGAGTTTGTAACTTTGGTAACTGCAGCTCCTACTGCCTTCTTGGCAGGTTTCACCGGACAGTCTCGAAGAAAGTGCCCTGAGTTTCCGCAATATAGGCATAATTGCAACTGTTTCCTCCTTTCCTGCTCCCTTTGTGTTAGAGGACCTTTCAGACCCCCTATTTGCATGGGTTCCCCGGAGTCTACTCCTTTGGAAGGAGTTGGCGGTTTGGAAAATACTCGAGCATCAAACTTGGAACGATCGGCCTTCCTGTTCTGCAGCCTGTGATCTATTTGAACGACCAAGTCTATATAATCCGAACAGTCTTGTGGGGGATTCACTACTTGGGCTAAAACGTCTTTGAGCTCTCCACGTAGACCTCTATAAAACAGCGTAATCCTTTTGTCCTCAGGCCATTGAGTTTCCACTATTAGTCTATTGAAAGATGCAATATAAGCCAAAAGGTCTTGATTACCCTGTCGCAACGAAAGAAGCTCATTGTCCAAGGCCTGCCCCAGTGAATGTCTTGCGAACAGTTTTTCCATACTAAGCTGAAAGGCTTGAAAATCATGGAGAACCGGATCATCTTGATTAACTAGAGGGATCGACCAGTCTGCCGCATTGCCACTAAGGTACGAAAGTACAAAAGCTACTTTTGCTTGATCAGTTGGAAAGGCTGCTGGCCGGCATAAGAAGTGCAACCGGCACTGATTGATAAATACTGCAAACCTCTTTGGGTCACCAGAAAATCATTTGGGCGGAGCCAGAGGTACATTCCCAGGTAGGTTGATCTGCACTGGATTCATAGAGGATGTTGAAGGAAGATTTGCCCCTGATGCGGGTAACGGGGTCTGTCCGGCTTGTGACTGTAGCACTTGTCTAGCAAGATTGTCTGTTCTCTCCTTGGAAATAATTAGTTCCCTTCTTAGAGCATTCGTTTCCTGACGAGCTGCATGCACTTCTGCCCTTAGTTCCCCAAGTAACCGGGCTAGGGGGTCAGTATCCGAGGTTTCCATAGCGCCTGGGCGAGAGTTTTGCGGTAGGCTTTGCGTTCTGTAACGCTCACCTGATTCTCGCAGAGGCGCCGGTCTTGACTGGGCGACTACCGTATCTTCAAAGGTGATGTGTAGCACCCGGTTGGCTCTTTGGGCTGGACCTCTGTGCACTGTATGCCTGACGTGTAGAGTAAGATGTCTGCAGATAGAAAATATGGGGTTAATGAACTGGGGTTATTGGGGTGTCCCTATCTCTTTCCTCTTCTCCTCTCCTGTAGACCCCCAAAGGTTAACGTTCTCACCTTAGGTAAGTGAATGCCGAGCTCTCCATCTGCCTCGGGGCAGGGTGCTGTAACCAGTTTCTTCACTGGATAGGTAGCGCAGGCCTCTTGACTTCAGAGGACTGCTGTCCGTCGTTTACTGCACGAACGGTAAGTTTCGAGTCATTCAAATGTCTTTAAAGTCTTTAGTAATGATGTCTCTTGTTTTGCAGGGTTCCGGCGATGGCGGATGATGGGCTGAAGTGAGTTGAAGTTGGAGCCCGTGTGATGAATAGAAGCGCCTGGAAGCACGTAAGTAAGCGCTTGTTGCCTGCTTCACTATGCGCTCTAACTGTCTTTTTATTTTGCAGGTACGAGTTCGGAGCGGCTGCAGGGTGCCGGAATACCCACTGGATTAGATGTGGAAAGGAGTAATGGCACGTGAGTATTAAAGTTCCCCAATGTCTTTAAACGCACCTTGTTTTGTCTTTCAGATGCGGGATGCAGCGCCGAAGGCCTCCGGAGCGTGCGAAGAGTTGGTAAACTTTTGTCTTTCAGATGCCGGAATGCAGTGTGAAGACCTCCGGAGCGCACGAAGAGTAGGTAAGCCTTTGCCTTTCAGATGCCTGAATGCTAACCTGTTCTTTCTTGTCTTTATAGGTGTTGCTGAAGACTGGATTCAGGATGGTAAGTCTTTGCCTTTCAGATGCCGGAATGCTAACCTGTTCTTTCTTGTCTTTATAGGTGTTGCTGAAGACTGGATTCAGGATGGTAAGCCTTTTTCCTTAGGCCCAGGACCGGATGCAGAAGACACGATGAGCGTTGGGCTGCAGAGGTTGCAGAATAACGCAAAGCAAGATTCATCCACCGGGTGTGGTTTAAATAGCCTCCTGTAGTGCTTAGGTGTCTCCTTCCACAGCCACGCCTAACTAAGAAAAGAGTTCCTGGTAAGAAAAGAGTTCCTGCCTTCCAGAAGAGTTCCAGTGTTCTGAATCTAGGGAGTGGCTCCAGCCCCACCCAACAGGAAAAGTAGTTCCAAACAGAAGAGGATCAGAGGCTCAACTGGCAGGCAAGTAAGCAGCATGGTCTGCTGAAGGTAAGTCCACCCAAGCATTATGAGCCCGGCGCTTCCAGCGCTGGGACTGGGCATATTTATGAGCCTGGTGCCACTGGCACCAGGACTGGGTCCAAAAGGTCCCAATTGGGACTGGTTGGCACTCGGAACCTGGGTTATGGATCTGCTTCCAAGGGAGTTGGGAAAACCCTGACCTTTTGGAAGCAGAGATCATGACAGTTTAGCCCCAATGCATGCTGTTCATTCTCCACTATGCATGGTCACACTGAGCACATTGCCACAGTTGCCATCCTTCCTGTTCATTCATGCATTGCTTGCCATCACCATGGTGGCCTGGTTGTGCCTCTTGTTGACATCGATATGCATTATTTGTGATATGTGGCCCAGTGATGTGTCATGTTCCGTTTGAATGGTTCAGGTCAGGATTGTTTAGCTCTGCATGCATTCTCCAATCACTGGCTATTGCCACCCAGGTGCAGTATTCCCCCCCCTTTACCACCCAGGTGCAGTATTCCCCCACTTTCCAACCCAGGTGCAGTATTCCCCCCCCAGGTGCAGTATTCACCCCCCTTTTCCCACCCAGGTGCAGTATTCCCCCCCCCTTATCCAGCCCCACACATCAGTGTCCCGAAGCACTGCCATGGGATGGTTGTGCAACTCACCAAGCACGTGGTCCAGCATGTCGCTCCATGTGATGGGGTAGCGTGGAGTTATGCAGTACCATGGCATCATGTGTTGATCCAGGAAATCAGGCACAGCAATGTGTGATGATCTTGCTGGAGTCACATACCATTTGCACATTGATGGAATGGTATTGCTTGCGATTGCGGTACACCGCCTCTATAGTATGGGGGACTACCAATTCCACATGGGTGCAGTCGAGTGCACCGACACAATTGGGCATGCCTGCCAGTGCATGGAAGCCTACTTTGGTGTCTGCTATCTCCTGGACAGTCCGTGGTAGGGATATGTGGCTGCTTGCGTGCTTCAGGAGGGCATCCAGCACTTGGTTCAACATGCGTGAAAATAGTGGCTGTGAAATTCCATGCAGCTGGCCCACTGTGTGTTGGTAGGCGCCTGTGGCCAGGAAGTGTAGCACAGACACCACCTTTAGTAGCAGGGGGATGGCAGTGCGTATTTCAATGAGGCTGGCAATGTCGTTTTGTATCATGTCCACTATGGTGGTGATGGTGTCACGGTCCAACTGGTAAAGGGTGTGGATCTGCTCAGGGGTTAGGTTGAAAGGGCTGGGTCTGGTGCGAGGGATTGGTGGTTGCCTACGAGGCACTGCTGCCTACGCTGGCGGTAATTGCTGGGCCTGTCTCACCCTCCTTCTCCTCCTGCGTCTCCTCTGTGCTGCTTGTTGTTGCTGCTGTAGTTGTTGTTGTTGCTGTTGTTGCTGTAGTTGTAGCAGTATGGGCATGTCCTCCAGCGCCATGATTGCAACAGCTAGTGGTAGCATTTTGGTGTTGGAAGGGGTGTGCTGTGTGGGTGTGCTCATTTTATACTGGCCCAGCCTCCATTGACTCCACCTGTAGGAATTGTGTGCACGTGTGGCAGTTGCCTTGTATCCTGATTGCTGTTTGCCTGTATGGCCGGCATCGTGCTGCCCGTGATTACCAGCTTCGCGATGCCGGTATTTGCATGTCTGCGTGGGTTGAGATTACCCCCTATTACCGGCATGCCGGTATTTGCTCCCTGAAGGGGCGCGTGTACGCGCCTATGCCGCTATTAGCAGCACTGTTATTTAGGGTGCCGCTAATAACGGGTTTGCGGGTCGGAATACAACGGAGCGGTAAACGATGCCGGTATTACCATACCGGCATCGTTTTTGCCTTACCGCCAACCTCGTAATGAGGCCCATCATGTTTGTTCTAGAGCAGTTGTGCCTTTACTACAAACAAATAGGTGTGCAAATGTGACTAGGCTCCTTTATAGTGCATGACAATGTTCAATTGGAATTCAATTTATTGATCACCAAACATAGTCAAAATACAAAGAGATTCTTAAACGAAAACATCATGCATCTAAGCTCATCCATAAAATCTACCAACATCATATTAATCGTATTATTATTTTCAAACTTAACCCAAAAAAAACACTTATCATACCTGGTTTCATCTGGAAGAGAAACACACAAGCTTATAAAGATCCTTACAGCCTTGGTGGGTCAAGTCATTTAATTAAAACACTTAGGGCTTGATTTACAAAAAAGTTTTAAATGAGACTTTCCCATGTTAATTTCTTTTTGTAAATGAGGCCCTTAGTCGCTTCCTTGCTTTCCAAATATAACTGGCAGCAGAAGGAACCACTAAACTAGTTACTGAATATGACCCGAAAATAGCCTACTTTAGGTGCCCGATATTGCCCTCCCTCAGGCAGCTAGGTCTGTCTAATATGCATGTAGTGATGGCATAAAAATAAAAAGTGGGCCTCCTTTTTGCCACATTTTACACAGGCAGAGGCAGTCCACAGGCTCACGCAAACTCCTATTTCCTAACACAACTCTCAATGTTAATACTCCCAAAAGGAAATTGAGATAAACTGATTGCAATTCTTACATCATTATTTCTTTAATATGCTCTTCCTGGCCAACATGACATTTTCACCAAATAGTAGAGCTCCAGCCTAATGTTCGTCTGCGCCACATCCCATTGAAATGTGGCAACCATGTCTCAGCACTTTGATTTATTTTAACATCAGGTGGTGAGATGGACTTAGGTGCATTTAATAGAGAATGAGATGTCAACTACCTAACAGGCTCTTTACATGGGCCATCCACTGCACGGAATAAGCACCACTTAAGGGTATTAACTCCTGGAGATGAACTTTATTGAATGTTTCCTCATTTTTGGGCCAAAACGTGGCACACATTAGGACCAATCTGAAAACTGCCTTCTTAAAGATTTGCTTCTGCCTCAGCTCCTCCAATACCATACTATTAGAGGAGGAGGTGGAGTGTCCCAGTAGTGTGTTGCAAAATATGTTCTCCACTATCTGCAACTTCTTGGCATTAGCATACCATGAAAGCTCAATGGAATACAAAGCAAAAGTTTAAGCCACAACGTTGTAAGTTCAGAGTGGGGTTGATAGAGAGAGGCCCTGTTCTTATGTTTAAATCTTAAGATGCTGTCTCCCACCCTCTTTAACAGGAACTCTCTTTGTTCCACTTTGGGCTTCCAAGTATCAGAAGATGTCACAAGGATTCCAAGATAGTTGAGTGACTGCATGACATCTGAAGGACATCCCCACCGTTATTCTTTGTGACATTGGGAAGCAAGATCCCCAAAACATCACTCTGGTTTTCTACTCACTGATAGTCAGCCCTATTGCTGCCCAGAATTGCTCAAATCTGTCTAAGATGGGTCAGGTCTTTACTGCTCTCCCATGCCCACATCTAAGTTGTTCTCTTGTGTTTGCATTGAAAGACTTTATCAACGCTACCAGGGCTGGCTCTTTCCTTTTACCCTCAATGTTGCCCACAAGACCCTTCCTATTATTGGAGTCAAAAGCAGCTTTTAAGTCTAGAATCCCAAACTATGATAGCTGGTTTATGTTACCCTTTTTACAAATGGGAACTATGTTCTCCAAACCAAAGGACTCTGTTTTTTTTCCTTATAGCTAAAACTAAGTTGAACGAAGGATCGAGGGAAAGATGCCAAACAGTAATTTTGGACTTTTACAAAGATAACTAGTACTTGATCTGGTTGTGTGCTTTCTCTGATTTCTCTGAACGTATCCCCCTAAAGATGGCAATCTGAAAATGTTCTGCAGACTCCCCCACATAATCTTCCTCACGTCTGTCTGTTTTCCGTCCCTTCCCACATTGGTTTTTATACCCCATGTTACTAAGAACAAGAAGGTTTCATTATTGTTCACTTTAGCTTCTGGTTCCACCGCCTCCTAGGCCCTAAGGCATACCCCCTTCTTTTCCCTTCTTCTAATGCCCGATATTTCCATCTCACCCTCCTATATTCACACATGGTAGGCTCTCAGTCACTCTACCCTTCCTGATTGCCTGATTGCCAGCCTTTACCTCTGTTTACCCACACTGTCATAATCTGACTTCATCTTCTGTACCCCTTTTGTTTAGGTACAAAGACCCTCTTGGGCCTCCCCTCAGCAGTTGCGGCCGTTGCCTCGGACGTGGCACCAGTCCCCTCACTCCCCGAAGAGGACATTTCCTGGGAGCGTGACTAGGCCTTGCGTCTGCGCCTGGTGAAGGCATCCCCAATGCCTTGCTCCACAGCTCCTTTTCCACACTCTTCTTCCATCGCCGCTGTGGATAGGGAGACATGAGACATAGAACACAAACATCAGGCTACTGAACATATGTCTGTTTTGCACAAAGCAAATGTACATGAGTGGCACTGTCAAAGGTCACAAACATCATCACCGTCCACAACACACAGGTTAGTGAAATCAACACACATGCACAATCATGCCTAGCATTCTCAACAGACAATCACATCAGCTGATCATTCTGACACCCTAGCATCATTGCGCATTGTGACACTTGTGTATTTTGGTTATGTGAGTACAATTTAATGTAAGCTTACAACTATTGTACATGGCTCTGGCACTGTAGTCATCAGGTTCCATCTCATGCCGTTTGCCAGTTCTTGCATGGCTATGCAGCATCTGTGTATTGCACGTCCGGTGCTTGTGTGTGAAGCAGGTGCTATGCACCATGCACTACATGTGTTGTTGAGCCCTTGATCAAACATCCATGGCTGCATTGATAGTTCCATTCCCTTGCATTTACACTGCGTATGTGTGTGTTTTTGGTACCATGAGTGACATGGCATGTAAATGTTTTGCATGTGAACATTGTGGTAGCTGTGTGTGTGGGCTGTGCAATTGACATGGGTCTTCATTTCCTTTTCTGTCCATGTGTATGTGATGAGGCACTTGATGCAGAGGATGAGGGGGAGGTGGTACACGATACTGAGCAGCTAGCAACCACCAGTAGAGGACGTGGTGTGGTAGCCGATGAAGATCCACTGGTGCTACAGTCCATCCTGGCCCTGACTCAATGGGACTCCGCCTCTGATGATTCCTTTGGATCTGGTGGGTGAACCAGATATGGCTTCCTCAACATTGTTGCAGGTGAGTGAATCAACTATGGGTGCTGTTGTGTCCCAAACATCTGCAGGGGGTGAAGACACCTCACAAGGCCAGTCAGTGTTGGTATGTCAGTCTGTGGTGGTTATGGATGCAGGGTCATTCTTCCTCACAGTATTGGCTCCTGGTCAGGGGACAGCTTATCAAGGGAGGGATGCAGCCCTGCAGCCACAGACAGGCATATCACATCAAGAGCCAGGTTCCCTTGGGCCTGCCAGGTGTGGGGTCTGGCAACGCGGTGGCCGTGCGTCATCTGGAAATACTGTGTGGGATCAGTCCATGTATGGTGTTGCATGGCAACAGGGGGCTTCCTATGAGATGTTGGCTCAGGGCATGGAAAGGGTGGCCAATTCCAGGATGCCCCCAGAAAGACAGGTGGAGCCCCAGCTGCAGGCAATGCAGTCCACATGCCGCTCACACAGGCTGCACATGGAGGCCAGCAACAGGAGCCTACGGACTGAACTCAAGGCTCTGCATGCATCCCTGGTTGCATAGGGTCGTGCACACACTGAGGGTAGAGTATAGGTCCCTCAGAATTACACTGACTGTAATTGAGGAAGCCCGCACTAGACGTTCTGAACAGCAGATGCAACAGTTGACTCATACCATCACAGAGGAACTCCGTGCATCCCGTGAGGTGTTGCATGGGGACCTCCGAGCCATCATGTTGCAGATGTGAGCATATCAGTCCCGCATGGCCAATGACATGCAGGACCAGGGTGGAGCTATGCGTGGTCATCCTCCCTTAACACTACCACCTTCTAATGCTACACCAGAGGTGTGGTGACAACAGAGACAGCTCTCCCAATCCATGATAGCCATGCAGCCCATGAACCCATGGAGGGTTTCATTTTTTCTTCTCAACCCCCGCTCACGTGGGTGTTGAAGTGCACCCTGCCCCTCCACCACCAGGGTGCCCCCCGTCCACCATGGACTTTTTCTTTGTTTGTTATCTATTGTACATTTATGTGACAGTTTATTGCTTTGTGTGGCATCTTAGGGCATCCACTGTAGGTTCCAGCTGGACCCATAGAGGCTTGTCTCATGCTGGTTTTTGTGCCTTGGGTCCAGATACATATGCCACTCCTGCTTCCTCTTTCCATGGGCTTGCAAGGAGGGCAGCTTGTGAAAGTAACTTACACTGGCGTATTGGGCTTCCTTTCTATCTGTGGACAGTCTCAAGTCTGGCCTATGTATACACCCCTAGTGGGAATCATGACTGTATGTCCAGTGCATGGTTCCCATCCCTTTTTGTTTGTACATTGGGATAAATCCTTTGATCATGTTCCATCTTCATGTTTATTGGGTTGCCTATCTGTATTATTGTTGGCCTTCTGTCTGTATGTGCTTCCCTGCCCACTTTAGTTATCAATGCCATCCAAAATGATGGAAGGGTGGCATGTGCAAGTTATGACATGTTGAGGTACTTGTGCAATTATGATTGCTCACTGTCAGACATAATCAATATTCTGGCCTTTGTATCTGGTATGTTGTGCTGCCCAATTGGTGTCCCTGTTTACATTGACAGTTTGATGTGTGAGATTGACATGTTTATGCATGGTACACATAAAATAAGGACAGAAAAAAGGATAATTGAGAGCTTGATATGGCTCCCCAAAAACCTTATCATCATTACTCTCCCTCCCATCACGATTCAATAATAGGAATAGATTGGGATGAGAATAAGAATAGGTTAGAGTCGACTTTAAAATAATCATAGGGTTTTAAATAGAAAATTAGGAACTGCGGTAGAGGAGTGGGTATCATATTATAATTTTACTGATAGAATAAAATCTCAGAGGGGGTGGAACTTAATATAAGAGAGCAGACCTTTACAGAGAAAGTCAATTGTTTGCCTAAGAGTACCGACCATTAATAAGATGCAAACTGGAGTGACAGAGTTATTCCTTGGACAACAGAAACTCTGATAGATGGGAACTTGACCTTTCTTCTGATAGGTCAGCAAATAACAAAGATGGGCAATTCATTTATTTATTGAGAAAACAGAAAAGAGTGTGATTGTCAATTATTCTATTGTGGCGAGTACACAGGGAATCCAAACTTTATATGTGCTATGAACAACTTGGCTTAGAGGTTAATTAAGTATACAGGTAAACAGACACAGGTAGATAGTGTACCAACTTCACCTATATTCTCCAGCTAGGTAGGTCACCCAAAGTTGCCAAGGCATAGCAGGTGAGTGCAGGCCCTCCTGGGCCTTTTGAGCCTCGATTTCATTTATTTAAAAGCTCCGCCAGCCCCCGACTGCCCCCGGACTCCCTGACCCTCTCCCAGGACCCATTTCCCTATTTCTCTCCCTCCTCCCCCCTCCCATCCAACACCACTGCCCTGATTGATCAGTAGGACCGTGCCTGCCTGGCCCCAGCTCCGGCACTGCTCCCTGCATGCTTCTTGTTGACAAGGTGTAGCATGTGAGTGCAAGCCCTCCTGGGCCTTGAGAGCCTCCATTTTTTTTAAAGTGCCCCCAACGTCTGACTGCCCCCGGACTCCCCAACCCTCTCCCAGAAACCATTTCCCTGTTTCCCTCCCTCCTGTTGCCTCCCATCCCGCCACCCTACCCTGATTGTTCAGTGGGACCGGGCCTGCCTGGTCCCAGCTCCGGCACTGTTCCCTGCATGCTTCTTGTTGCCAAGGTGTAGCAGGTGAGTGCAGGCCCTCCTGGGCCTTGAGTGCCTCAATTTATATTTTTAAAAAAGCTCCCCCAGCCCCCAACTGCCCCTGGACTCCCTGACCCCCTGACCCTCTCCCAGGACCCATTTCCCCATTCCCTGCCTCCTCCCAACCCTGCCCTGATTGGTCAGTAGGACTGGGTTTGCCTGGATCCAGCTCCCACACTGCTCCCTGAATTCCTCTTGTTGCCAAAGCATAGCAGGTGAGTGCAGACCCTCTTGGGCCTTGAGAGTCTCCATTTTACTTTGTTACACTGCCACCAGCTCCTGACTGCCCCCGGACTCCCCAACCTTCTCCCAGGACCCATTTCTCCTATTTCCCTCCCTCCTCCCACCTCCCATCCCGCCCACCTGCCCTAATTTGTCAGTAGGACCAGGCATGCCTGACCTTAGTTCCGGCACTGCTCCGTGCATGCTCCTTGTTGCCAAGGCATAGCAGGTGAGTGCAGGCCCTCCTGGGCCTTGAGAGCCTCAATTGTTTTCTAAAGTTCCCCCACCCCCCGACTGCCCATGGACTCCCTGACCATCTCCCAGGACCAATTTCCCTGTTTCCCTCCCACCCCAACCCCCTACCCTGATTGGCTCAATTGCCGCTCTTAACTGACCTTACCAGGTCATCCCTCTTGCTGTGCAGCACCTGCGGCTAAGGGCCCAAAGGCAAAGGGCAGCTCTCACAGAGGCATCTCCAAACTGTGTCTGCAGGTGTCAGCAGGGGAAGTCAGTGGCCAGCCATCAACCAGCAGTGACTACCAAGGTAGGTGTGGCCTGGGTGGGGAGTAGAGCAATCACAGTACTCCGGAAGCCTTGCCACTCTATCTATCCTTAGAACATAGCAGACCAGGATAGTAAATCTAACCGGCTTGAAAACTGATATTTGTGATTACTACCAAGCCACACTGAGATAATACTGTGAATATTAACCTGTGTCACACGCCTTGCAAATTGTCAGTATTGCATTGAGTCACATTTAGAAAGTGCCACATTGAGATATTACTGTGAACATTAGCCTACGTTGCATTCTTAGGGAACTGTTAGTATTGCCTTGATTCACATCTAGACAGTGCCACATTAAAATAGTATTGTGAACATTAGCCTGCATCACACTCTTAGAGAATTGTTAGTATAACCTTAATTTGCATCTAGAAAGTGCCACAATGAGATCATACTGTGAACATTAGCCCACGTCGCACTCTTAGAGACTTGTTAATATTGCCTTGAATCACATCTAGAAAGTGCCACATTGAGATAGTACTGTGAACATTAGCCTGCATCGCACTCTTAGAGAATTGTTAATGGTGCCTTTATTCACATCTAGAAAGTGCCCCATCTAGATAGTACTGTGAATATGTCACGCACCTTGAACATTGTAAATATTGCATTGAGTCACATCTAGAGAGTGTGAATCAAGATAGTACTGTGAATACTGGCCTGAGCCACATTGGGACAGTACTGTGAATGTCAGCCTGAGTCGGACGCCTTGAATATTGAAAATTGTCCCCTTGTCTAGGTGTAATCTAAGACTTTCTCCCATTATCTAGGTATCACAAAAAATCTTGTTGCTCTAATCACTGCCTGCTACTCTTTGAAACCTAATCCTCTTTACCGTTGTCTAAGTGTTCTAATTATTGCTTGCCATTCTTTGAAACTTAGGCCTTTCTCCCGTTATCCAGGTATCTCAAGTCTAGTTGTTCACATTACTGCCTGCTACGGTTTGAAACCTAGGCCTCTCTCCCGTTGTTTAGGTGTCTCAAATCTAGATGCATTAACATAGGGCTTTGTCCCACTGTCTGTGTGTCTCAAAGCTATGTGTTCTAATTACTGCCTGCAATTCTTTGAAACCTAGCCATCTGACCCGAAATCTAGTTGTGTCAATTCTAAATGTTTTAAATACTACTTGCCCTCTGTGAAACTCAGGCCTTTCTCCTGCTATCTAGGTATAGCAAATTTAAGTGGTTAATTACCTCCTGCCTATCTGGAAACATAAGCTTCCCTCCCATTTTCTAGGTGTCCCAAATCTTGGTACTTGATCACTGCCTGACATCCTGGGAAGCCTTGGCCTCTTTCCTGTCGTCTAGATCTTAGGTCTCAAGGTGTTAAATTATTGCCTGTCCTCGCCAAAATCTATATCTCTCCCCGACCCTCTGAGATCCTGAATCTAAGAGCAGTATCTCATCTAAAACACTAGTGAAACCTAGGCCCCCATTATCTTGTCATCCCTAACTTCTTGTCTTTCTATCATTGCCTACCATAATTGATTCCTAGGCCCCCGACACCCAAGAACACCCAGAAGCCTCTAAAGTTCAGAATTACCTCCAATCACTACCCCAGCTACCCAGTACCCCATAGCCTCAAAACAGCTGAGCCACAAGTCCAACGCCTAGTACTCCCTTACTCCTTTGGACAGTCCTCTCATTGAAAGAGGACCACCCTAAGCCAATCAACTGAACGAACAGATACCTTCTGAGAGCACTAAGGCATTGCAACATAAAAGGAAACCTCAATACTGACCTAGCACAAGACACGACAGGTGGGCTAACGCCCTGTAAACTGTACACCCAGGCCAACTCCTACCACCAAGGACTCAAAATGCCCCGACACAGAATTGGACGCCGACAAAGAGAACAGGAACATGGAACATCTAACATGGATACACAAACTCAATTGCTTCCAGTAGAAGCAGCCTTAAATGCAGAACACACCCCGCCAAATACTACTATCAACAGAACTAACTTCGTAAGAGAAAAATCCTTATCACTTACACCATACCTCACAACAACTACAGAGCCTCAATATTTCAACGACACTGACATCTCGATACAAGCAAAGAATCCACCCAAACAACTGGACAAAAAAGACAAGAGTACCGAAGAAGAGAAGAGAAGGGGATGATACCAATCCCCTCACTCCATATATCACAAGAACAGAAGGGCACTATTGATATCCACATCAAACCACACAAGATGACGAAGCACTAGAAGTCAACAACCCAGCTATCAATCTAACAGACCGATTAAATGAAGAAGCAGCCTTCGCTGATCTTCAACCAACCGGCTTCAATATAGAAGTACCCCGATTGAACACCCACAAATCAAAACAAGGAACAACAAATAAACATAACAACACCAAAAATATCCACTGCAATCTAATCAATGCAAGGTCAATGTTCAAACATGCCACCGAAATCTATGACCTCTTGTGTGACGGAGGTATCGACATCCTATTTGTAACTGAAACATGGCTAGATGACAATTGCAAGATCACTCTCAACAACTGCCTGCCTGATAACTTCAAGTGCATCCAAGCAAAAGGGAAAACCAAAAGAGGTGGTGGACTGTCAATCATCCACAAGCAACACCTTGAAATTAAACTGGAAGACCCATTAAACATCAATAAATGTGAATCTCTAATCCTCTGCCTGTCTTCAAACCCCAGAACAAACTTGAAATTACTGATATACAGCCTGCCAACTTACGATCCAACCTTCGTAGACACCTTAACAGAAGCATTCACTAAGCTAGCCAGCAAGCACAATCACCTGATTATCCACTGAGATTTCAACATCTGGTTCGATGAAGAAACCACAACCACACAAAAATCCCTAGCCAGCCAACTAGCAACAATGAATCTACATCAACTAGTCAAAGGAGCAACCCATACGGCAGGACATACACTAGACGCAATCTTCGCCAACAAAAAACTCATTACCACGGTGCTACCAATTCAGATCCTCTGGAGTGACCACCTCATCATTCCCTTCATAATCACAATGGCCACTCTAATAACCAAGCAACAGGACAAGCCACCAATCATCATGAAAAGAAATTGGAGAACCATCAAAAACTCCAAACTAACTGAACTACTGGAATTCAGCAAGCCACAAGCAACAACTATGGAAGAAGCTGACCTGGAAAAAAATGGCTCTACTCCACAACTGGATCACAACAACAATTGATGAGATCCCCAAAGAAAAAGCCTTTACCCCTTCACGCAAAAGAGTAATGGCAAAAGGGTTCACCACTCTACTCAGTGCCATGAAAATAGAAAAACAAAAACCTGAACTAGAATGGAGGATCAAAAGCAACAAATTTCAACAACATACCTGCTCATACAAAAAAGAAATAAAAAAGCAAAAAGGAAATACTATGGCAACAGAATCTTCAAAGCTCCAAACACCCAAAAAGAACTCTTTAAAATCATAAATGAAATAAAAAAAATCCACCTGGTTGCAACAACACACCAATACCATCGAAGAAAGTATGCAATGATCTAGCAGACCATTTCAAAAACTAAATCATTACCACCAACAGACCATACAAAACAGACCATGCAAACAGACTATGCAACCTACCTACCCATATGAGGAACACCCGAACAAACTCTGAAGTTTCCCCCAAATATCAGTGGAGACATTCATCAAACTGGCAAATCAAAGCAACAAAACAGGTTCCCCCGCGGATCCCAGCCCCCAGGACATATACAAATCAATCCTATCACAAGGAACACGTATGGAATACCACAGGAATTTCTTCAACGTTTCATTCTCAACAGGCAAAGTGCCACAATCCTTCAAATCAGCATACATCAGGCCGCTACTCAAAGATACAGCAAGGAAACGTAGAGGACCACTCCAATTACAGACCCATCTCCAACACCCAGTACCCAGCTAAACTGCTCAAAACATACATATAAAAAAAAAAAACAAGAATTCATAGAAGAGCACTGCCTAGTAGACCAGGCACCAGGCTTTAGACAAATGAGAGGAATGGAATCAGCACTACTCTCAACATGGGGTGACCTAAATGCAAACGCAGATTCAGACAACAGTTCCGTTTTGATACTTCTGGACCTCTCTGCGGCATTCGACACAATTAACCATGACATCCTCATCACGAGATTTGAAGAACTTGGAATCACAAACCGTGCCCTACTATGGATCAAATCCTTAACTAACAGAACAGAGACCATATGGATCAAACCTTTCAAATCCAACCCAAGAGAATCCTCATGCGGAGTACAACAAGGATCATCCTTCTCCCCGTTATTATTCAACATTTACCTGTCTCTACTAATCACTATCATCAAAAGACACAGCCCCACCTACTACAAGTATGCTGATGATACACATATAATCTACAAAATACAAGACATTCAAGAAGAAAACACAACATTAGAGAACTGCCTTCGTGAAATATACAACCGTATGAACTCGAACTACCTCATACTCAACCCAGCGAAAACAGAAATAATGATCATCACACAAAAATGGAGGAGACAAACACTACATCCCCAGGCCAAGGGAACTCGGTACAACCCCAGCCCCATAGTCGATTGTAAAAAACCTGGGAGTACTTATGGATAACAAACTTACTCTACAGCCACAAGTAAACAGTCTCATCAAGAAATGCTTCTTTCTCCTGCGAGCGGTAAAAGGATCCTACAATTCCTGTAATTTGCCAACAAACCACTCACCGTAATCACACTTGCAATGTCCAGAGTAGACTACACCAATAGCCTATATCTGGGCATGCCTGAATGACTTCTAAAAAAACTATTATGCATACAAAATGCGGCGGCCCGACTGCTCCTCAAACTACCCCAAACAGAACACAACACACCATCGCGGAAAACACTACACTGGCTACCATTAAACAGTGAATCAAGTTCAAATCAATGTGCGTTACGCACAGAGAAATCCACAACCAAAGTGCAGAGTTACTAAGAGACAAATTAAGCCTTTATCACCCAACAACGATGCTCAGATCGAGCTACAACATCTGTTTGGAAACAAGTCCCTACAACAAAAGAACATTTGGAGGATCTTCTTCATCTCACCTCGCCCCAAAAACCTGGAACGAGCTACCAAAGAACATACGTAACACAAGACATCACCTACTATTCAGAAAACTCCTCAACTCCTGACTCTTCACCCCATAACTAGAAGAATGCCTTTGGGGACATATACAGAGCTGAAACAATGCTGAGTGAAAAAAAATAATCCTCATGACCCCCTAAGCTGTCAACCATAAACAGAAGCTAAGGAAGAAGTTTCTTGTTCAGGTCGGTTAAACATTCTGCACAACCCATCAGCATTGCTATGTTGGACACCTGGCCTATGCTCAATAGTGAAGTCAAAGCCTTGCAGACTTATGGACCACCTAAGTAACTTTGGATTCTCTCCCTTCATGTTCATGATCATGCTGCACCTAGATATAATTCAAAACATAAGGCTACGTCGCATCTAGATAGGATTGTGAATGTTAGCATGTGCCACACTTAGATGGAATTCTTAACTTTAGCCTGCACCACATCTAGATAGGTCTGTGAATGTTAGCAAGCGCCACACTTAGATGGAATTCTTAACTTCAACCTTCATCACATCTAGATAGAAATGTGAATGTTAGCATGTGCCACACTTAGACTGAATTCTTAGCTTTAGCTTGCGTCACATCTAGATAGAAATGTGAATGTTAGCATGCGACACACTTAGATGGAATTCTGAACTTCAGCCTGCGTCACTTTAGATAGGATTATGAATTTTAGCATGTGCCACACTTAGACAGATTTTTTTTAGCTTTAGCCTGCATCGCATCTAGATAGAAATGTGAATGTTAGCATGTGCCACACTTAGATGGAATTCTTAACTTCAGCCTGCGTCACATCTAGAAAGGATTATGAATTTTAGCATGTGCCACACTTATACAGAATTCTGAACTGCAGCCTGCGTAGGATCTAGATAGAAATGTGAATGTTAGCATGTGCCACACTTAGACAGAATTCTTAACTTTAGCCTGCGTCACATCTACATAGGATTGTGAATGTTAGCAGGTGCTACACTTTGATAAATTTCTTAACTTCAGCCTGCGTCACATCTAGATAGAATTGTGAATGTTAGCATGTGCCACACTTAGATGGATTTTTTTTAGCTTCAGCCTGCGTCGCATCTAGATAGAAATGTGAATGTTAGCATGTGCCACACTTAGACGGAATTCTTAACTTTAACCTGCGTCACATCTATATAGGATTGTGAATGTTAGCAGGTACTACACTTAGATGGATTTCTTAACTTCAGCCTGCGTCACATCTAGATAGAATTGTGAATGTTAGCATGTGCCACACTTAGACAGATTTTTTTTAGCTTTAGCCTGCGTCGCATCTAGATAGAAATGTGAATGTTAGCATGTGCCACACTTAGATGGAATTCTGAACTTCAGCCTGCGTCACATCTAGAAAGAATTATGAATTTTAGCATGTGCCACACTTATACGGAATTCTGAACTTCAGCCTGCGTCGCATCTTAATACAAATGTGAATGTAGCATGTGCCACACTTAGACGGAATTCTTAGCTTTAGCCTGCGTCGCATCTAGATAGAAATGTGAATGTTGCCATGTGCCACACTTAAATGGATTTCTTAAGTTCAGCCTGCGTCACATATAGATAGAAATGTGAATGTTAAGAATGTGCCACACTTAGACGGAATTCTTAGCTTTAGCCAGGGTCGCATCAAGATAGGAATGTGAATGTTAGCATGCACCACGCTTAAATGAAACTGTGAATGTCACCAAGGGCCTCACCTAGATGGAATCCTGATCACTAGCCTGCCTGATATCTAGATAGGATATTGAAGATTAGCCAATGCCACACTCAGATGGAATAGTGAATGATAGCAAGCATCACACCTAGACACAATTACAAGGACAGCAATGCCAATTAACCGATCCACTAACAATTTCACCCCTCTGCATACACCTCTCATACTCTAACCAAACACAACCACAAGCCTACAACACAACAATCCGCACAAACTTCACTACACTGCAACAACAAAACAAACCACACATAGACTTGCACAACAGCACACGACGACTACCGTCCGTAAAGCACCCCAAGCCCAGCCAACAGACCCACCGGGCTGAGGCTGCCAACAGCACATCACTGCTCTCTTGCACTTTTCCAGCTTATCCCCACTAACTCACCCTCCCCCTACCTCTTTTTTTCAGAGCCGCCAGAACGCCAGGGGACCACTTCAGTGGTGATAGTGCACGGTACAAATATCCTTTAACATTAACATTAACATTCATTAGCCACTTTAAGGGCTTATGGTCAGTTTGCACAGTGAAGTGGGTCCCATAGAGGTAGGGCCTCAGTTTCCGTAGGGCCCACACAACAGAGAAACATTCTTTCTCTACTGTGGACCATCTGAGCTCTCTGTCCTTAAGCTGGCGACTAATGAAACCAATAGGTTGTTCCTTACCCTTCTCATCTACTTGCGATAGTACAGCTCCTATCCCAGTGTCAGAGACATCTGTCTGCACAATAAAAGGTCTTTGGTAATCGGGGGCCCTGAGAAAAGGGGCCTGGCACAAGCAGTCTTTTAAGCCGTTGAAGGCCTTCTCACACTCGTCGGTCCAAGTTACCTTCTTGGGTTTCTTCGAAGTGGTGAGAGCAGTCAGAGGGGCAGCTATGGTACCATAGTCTGCCATGAAGTTGCGGTAATACCCCATGAGTCTTAAGAAGGCTCTCACTTGGGTCTGTGTAGTGGGGGTAGGCCAGTATTGTACTGCTTGTACTTTACTGGGTAGAGGCTGTAACCTCCCTCCACCTACTTCATGTCCCAGGTAAACCACAGAGCCTTGTCCAATCTGGCATTTACTAGCCTTTATGGTCAAGTGTGCTTTCTGAAGAGCCTGTAGCACAATTCCGAGGTGTTTCACATGGTCTTCCCAGGTGGCGCTGAAAACTGCTATATCATTCAGATATGCAAGACAGAATTCATCCAACCCGTTTAACACATGATTCACAAGCCTCTGAAAAGTGGCAGGTGCATTCTTCAACCCAAACGGCATTACCCTGAACTGATAAAGACCGTCTGGAGTTGAGAACGCTGCCTTCTCCTTGGCATGTTCTGCTAGGGCTATTTGCCAATAGCCTGCAGTGAGGTTGAACGTGCTGAGATACTTGGAGGCACCCAAGGTATCCCCCAGCTCATATGTTCGAGGCAAGGGGTGTGCATCTGTCTTGGTGACAGCATTCAGAGCCCTGTAATCCACGCAGAACCTCAATTCAGAAGTACCTGCCTTTGGAACCAAAACCACAGGGCTGGACCAAGGACTACTAGAGGGTTCAATCACCCCAAGATCTAACATTTTGTTGACCTCTGTCTTAATGTAAGACCGTACTTGGTCTGACATTCTGTATCCTCTACTTTTGGTAGGTACGCTGTCTCCTGTGTCTATGTTATGTTTGCACCAAGGTGTCAAACCAGGGGACTGCTAAAACAGGGGGGGAAATTGCCTAAGCAAACTTTTCACCTCAGCCTGCTGATCAGAAGTCAGGTGAGGGGCCACTCGGACACCCTCAAAGGAGCTATCTGAAGGACCGCTTTGGAACAGGTCGGGGAGAGGTTCAGACTCCTCTTCCTCAACATCTGAAGCCAGTAGCAGTGCTGCGATTTCGACTCTTGGGACAAAAGCCTTCAGCCTATTTACATGGAACACTGTTGGAGCCTGTCCAGGCCTTCCAAGGTCCACTAAATAGTTGACCTCACCCAGGGGCTCCACCACTGTGTAAGGGCCTAACCATTTATCCTGTAAAGCTCTAGGCCTTATGGGATTCATGATCAGGGCTTGCTGACCAGGTGTAAAGTTGATGAGGGAAGCTTTCTGGTCGTACCAATGTTTCACCAGCACTTGTCCTGCCTTCAACTTGTCACTAGCCAGACCCATCAGAAGTACCATCCGTTTCCTGAACCCTAACACACAGTCTACTACATTGGTAGTAACAGGGGGAGTGGGCATCTCCCATCCCTCCTTGACTATGGCTAAGGGTCCCCCCACCGGGTGACCAAACAGATGTTCGAAGGGGCTGAAGCTAACACCCTCCTGTGGTACCTCTCAGTAGGCAAACAGTAAGCATGGTAAAAGAAGATCCCATTTTCTTCTTTGGGGTTCTTCCAGAGCCCCAATCATACCCTTAATTGTTCTGTTGAACCGTTCCACCAGACCATTGGTCTGGGGGTAGTGTGCAGAAGAGAACTTGTAGGTGACCCCACATTCTTTCCACATAGCCTGCATATACTTCGACATAAATTTGCTGCCTCGGTCAGACACAACTTCTATAGGGAAGCCAACCCTAGTAAAGATGCCAAGTAACGCTTTTGCAACTGACTTGGCAGTTACAGTTTTCAATGGGATGGCCTCAGGATATCTGGTAGCATAGTCGACCAGCACCAGGATAAACCTATTGCCTGAGGATGTTTGCGGGTCAAGGGGACCAACGATGTCGATCCCTACCCTTTTGAATGGTATTCCCACAACTGGGAGTGGTACCAATGGAGCTTGGATTGTTGAGATACTCTTACCAGATAACTGGCAGGAGGCACAACTCCTGCAGTGACTTTCTACTTGCACCCCCATCTTGGGCCAGTAAAAGTGCATGGATAATGTTTGCTTGGTCCTCTTAATACCAAGGTGACCAGCAAGGGGCACTTCATGCGCCAGCTGCAGGAGGAAGGGTTTTACAGCAAGGGGAACCAGCGACCTCCTATGGTCTCCTTCTGTAGACTCTGTGGGCTCACTATACAGGAGTCCACCTTCCCAATACATCCGATGCTTCCCAGGAGGTTCACCCTCAAGCTGGGAGCAGGCCTGTCTCCTTAGGCCTTCCAAAGATGGGCACTTATGTTGGCCTTTACTGAACTCTTCCCTGTCAGGACCACTTTCTACTAACAAGTCTTTTAGTTCAGGATGGTCATTGGGGTCAAATACTTCAGGTATCGCCGCCTCCTCGTCAGGTCCGGCCGATTGACCAACTTCCTCCACCGCAGGGGTAGGTGAGTTTGGGGGAATATTTTCTTTCCCTCATTTTGGTTTTGTTACTCCTTTAGCCTTGGGTTTCCCCTTTGGCTGGGGCAGCGCATTGGTCTTGGCCAATGCTGCCCGTGTTTGAGACCTTGTGCAGTGTCTGTCAGCAGTGTCTCCCACGAGCCCTAAAGCTCCGAGATCGTTGCCCAACAAGACATTTCCTGGGACGTTCCTCTGAATGCTCACTGGAATCCTGACTGTTGTACCATTGAGAGTAAGATTTACAGGTATTACTGGAAACATGCGAGGTGGGTCGTCAGCCAACTCAGTGGGCATCAGAGTAGCTCTGGCAACTTCCTCTGAGTCTACCAAGGTAGAATCCACTACAGTTCGACTGCACCCACTATCCCTAAGAGCTGGAGTATCTACTCTATTGATCAGCACACTGGGCCTCATTACGACCCAGGCGGTAAGTTACCGCCTGGGTCGTACCTTTACCACCATGGCGTAAACTACGTTTACGCCATGGTGGTTGGCGGACTTACCGCCCCATTCCGAGGTTGGCGGGGCGGTAAGTCCCCATTAACCCATTTACCCTTCCCCATTCCCATTTTTGCCCCATAGGGCATAATGGGAGTGGGGAAGGCGTTAATTACGCCACCGTAAATTACGGTGGCGTAATTAACAACAAGGTCCCTTAGCGCCATGGATTTTAACACCTGCTAAAAGCAGGTGTTAAATCCTCCATGGCGCTAAGGGACCTCGGAATCAGGCGGTAAGGGTCGGCGCTGTTTACGCCGCCATAAACCCCTTACCGCCTGGGTCCTAATGAGGCCCACTGTCTTTAAAGTAGTGCTTGGTATTATCTGGAATCCTAGCATAGGCCTCTGCGACTTTAGGCTACCAGGAACCCAGGGAAACTAAAACTACCTCAGCTTCTATGCCACTGGGGAAGGAGTCTGAGGAGAAGGATCCTCCTGTAATCTCTTCTTCCTCGTAGGAGGAGAAGGCCAGATTAGCGGAGTGGACCCCCCAAAGGTTTAACCTTACACCGGGGATGCCCCTTCACGTGGTCAGTTGCTCCACAAGCAAAACAAGATCCAGTGGGTCTGTTTACATAGGGAGGCTTATTATAACCAGAGGACTGTTTCGGAGGCTGACCTCCACTACCCTGTGAGTTCTCTTGTGTCTTAACCTTATTTTTCTTTTTGTGGCCCTTTTGAGAAGAAGATTTATCAGATTCTCCACCCTCCTTATCTTTGGACTTTTTCCCTTCCTCCTGCTTACCAGGATGAGTTTTGTCCTTATGGGACACTCGATGTGACACCCATAAATCTGCCGCAATGGCAAGTTTCTTTGGATCTATCTCATTAGAATCCGCCAAATGCTGCTTAAGCTCCCGGGGAAGAAGATGCAAAAATATGTTCCAACATGACAAGACTTATCATACCTTCAAAGGTAGAAACCTTATAACCTTTCGACCCAGACAGTCAAGTTTTTTAAGGATTCGGTTACATAACATACCCAAGTACCACCTTCTTTTTTCTTATACTCTTGGAATCGTTTTAAATATTGGGCAGGAGTATTTCCAAACTTTAAAATGAGAGTTTGCTTCAACATTGCAAAATCTGCTTGCTCAACCTTCGACATTTCCATAATGGCACTGCAGCCAGAATGGGGCAGTCTGCTAAGTAACCAGGCAATTTTATCAGCATTGTCAACTTGTTGAACTTCACATGCATACTCAAATGTATTCAGCCAGTCCATAATGTCATTCTTTTCCTCATACACACTGAGCAGATCTTTTGGAAACCTTGGATGAGAGGAGGCCCCAGACCCGTGTCCAGGACCCTTGGATCCATTGGCAACTTGAAGCTTGGCCAGTTCCAACTGGTGATCCCTGTCTTTCTGTTTTTCTGCCGTTTCGATCTTTAGCTTGGCCCTATTGAACTCAAGCTCTTCCTGGAGTTTGGCCATATTGAACTCAAGCTCCTTCTGCCTAAACAGCAGCTCTTGCTTCTTGAATTCAAGCATGGCCTCCCCATCAGCACTGGCAGAGGAAACATTTGACATTTCATCCTCCCTTTCCTCATTGTCGCGGTGGACCAGTGCAGCGGCTGCACTGTCAGTTCTACCAGTGAGAGCAGCCCCACCTCCTTCTGCACTGTCCTCGGAAGCTATAGCGTCAAGCTGAGCTTCTTGCCATGCCATGATTCTTTGGATCATTTCCATTTTTGTGCCTTGCAAGGAGATAACTCTTTCAGCACACATCTTTTTCAATGTTTTGGATTTAGAAGCATTTAAAGTTAACAAGGTACCTGTTTCCATACTGTTTGATAGAACTATGGCCTTTAAAGAGGTACACTATGACAATTCACTACGTGTCCTGTTAGGAATAACTTGAAATGCCCTCGCTCGTGCGCACCACTGGATACCTTCAGTCGTATCCCACTGCTGTACACCAATTTGTTAAGATGGATTTCTGAACTCTGTCCTGGAGGGGCAGAGGTTCAGAAGGCCAGCCTAGTTTCTTGGAACAGGGTAACCTCTGGACAAGCCAGACCAATCAGGGTAGCGATGGTGGCGGTCAAGACTAAGTCTCAAAAGGGGTGAGGGTGACTAAAAGCCTGCAATGAGCACACAAAGCAAGGACGCTTACAAATTACTCCAGACAGGTGTTATAGTAAATATATAGACACATTTTTTACAAGGCCTTTGTAACATCGACCATAGTAAAGAATCACGGTAAAACTCCAATAAACCAACACATCACAAGCAATACAATATATATACAAGACCAAGGGGTCTAAAGAGTTAGACGCACGAAATATGCAAACCACCTAGATGGGGAGGAAAACAGGCAGTGCAAGTAATAGTTAGACCCAGTTCGACATCAGAGGCCACCTAACTAGAAGGAAGTCCGAGCCCTACAAAGAGTGGAGCCTTGCGCTCAAAAGTACCTGCACACGCGGGTGCCAACGAGCAAAGGAGAGTCTCTTCAGGGAGATCAGGCAGTTCAGAGAGGTGAACAAAACGATGATGAACAGTTCCCCGCTACTCAAGCGCGGCCTCCACTTGTGGGCAGAAGCAGGGCGCGAGTGCGGAAAAGGGTTGCTGTTTACAGGCTCCTGCGGGAGGGTGACTAGTTAGGGTATTGACTACTCACCGGCCCCTGATGCAGTCAGACCCAGGCTTCTCCGGTTCCGTTTTGGTACTGGCAGGTTCAGTTGCGATCAGCAGGATGTCTCGACGCCGTGTAGATTCCGCAACAACAGTAGTCAGGGTTGAGGGTGTCCCAAATGCAGAGAACACACAGAGGTTTGTTACCACAGCAGGGCAACTCGCAACCGCATGTATTCCGGTCCCAAAGCACACGTCTCACTTCAGACCTGGGAATGCCAAGTGTACGAATCGTGTGAGAGTGCCGAGGACACGGGATTAGCAGTAAGCCAGATTCCTCGACTCAGCTTCTTAGTTGCAGGATACTAAACACAAAGAAACGATAGCTGCCACCATTCCCGTCCGTGACACACCTGCACATTTCATGATAAGTCCAGCAAGAGTTTCTAGGACCATTGGAATGACTAGAGACCCAAGAGCGCGGTAATGTAAATTACGGTGCACTCTTGTTTCAGGTTGCTCAAAAGCTGCAACATGAGGAAAGGACTAAGGGAAACGAAGTCTCCCGGTACTGACTGTCTTAAGGGCATGTCAGTTTCCCCGTAAGAATGGAGCGAAAGCCCAGAGGAGTGCTGTGGAAGGCTGCGCTTCTCCGGCAAAATCTAGATCAGGGTGTAAAACAACAGCAAAAAGTTTGGGGGTTGCCACATGGAACGAAAATTACCTACAATCATGAAATCTTTCCTAACAGTGGGTAACGGCTGAATTTACAGAAACCATCACCAGAGTGAGGGACAAGACACACCCATTCCTAGTAAACTAAGTAAAGAAACAACACATCTGGAAACATGCCACACCATCACTCATAACAATAAGATGGACAGGAAGAAAAGTGGAAAATATGCCTACCTATAGGACAACCGGATACAAAGAACAAGAGTTACAAGGACCAAGAGAGATATAACCCACTAAGCCTATGCTCAAATCTCTGCATACCTAACTCACACGAAAATCCACACAACCATCTTTTTGTTCAGCAAACCGCACGCACTTCACCACACTGCACCAGTAAACAAACAACACATAAACCACACCAACAGCACACAAGGTCTTGCATCGGTCCGATATTCGCACCAAAGCTCAGTGCACTGTGAAAACCGAACTGAAGCTGCCAATAGCACACCACTTCTCGCACTTTTCTACTCCACCCTTCACCCGATTAACCCACCGCGCCTTCTTGTTTGCATATCCACCTGAAGCCCAAAGAATTTACCAGGAAAAGGTATAATGAACTTATTTTGCCAAGTGAACTTTTGGTCAAGTAAACTTTTCTTTGCGAATGAAACCTGAGAGACTTGTCGAACCTTATAATCTTGAGTGCCTTCAACTTGCAGAAGGGAGCTGTAGAAAGCTCCATTGTCACATTAAATTTACTTTGCACATTACTGAGTTGGTCATATCCCATTCATCCTATTATTATTTAGAAGTGAGGGAAAACATAGGTTTTGACACAGATAGTATTTTGTTTTGGACTGACAGACATATATTGCCTTTAATTTTCTTTCCATTAGGGAACATGCCCATCTTAGAATTAGGGCAAGTTAGGCATTGCACCATCCTGATCATTGAGAATAAAGGATTTCAAACTGTTTTTCACTTGTCTGTGTCATCTCTTGATACGATGCCTGTCTCACACATCCAATGTATGTGTGGCCCTACTGCCATACAAATTCCATGAGCCCCAACCTATACCTATAGAGAATGTGCCAACCAGTTATATTCAAAAGCTTCTTCTTTCTGAGGTAAGAATGACAGAAAAATGACTTACGATCAATTCCTATATTTTTGGGATTCTGAGTCCCTATGCATGTCATCAAAGAAGAGGAAGAAAACTATGGAGCCATCTCATTGGACTTAATTGCCGCAATTTCACAACATTCATTGAGGCTGTTGTGCACACGGGGTACACTTTACTGAATCACAATGTGTGCTGGCAGTTTCACTTCATTGTAAATAGATATAAAAATGACCCAATTAAATGGTATTCATTTTCTAAAATGCATTAAGTTGAATGGCAGAAATGGCTCTGCCATATATATCGAGCACGCACATGCAGGTTGGTTGCACAAAACTCTCTGGCAATTAACCCATTGAGCTTATGGTACTTAAATAAGTAGCATATCATGCAGTAGATGGGATGCAGAGTAACTCTTACAGCAAATAATCAAACTAACTCAGGAAGAAGGCAAAGTTGTTTTATTGTTTTAATTAATATCAATTGTCTAAAACAGGGAGTTACAACGGACATCAACAGACGTCGCACAGCATAATCTCACTCGAAGCATTTCATAAAAAAATACTTTTATATAATAAAAACTCATATGTGATGTCACACTATCTGACAAATAGGAAAAACCAATGACGGGTTGTGATAGGCTAAAGGGAACATCAAATTATTCTTTCTATAAGGGAATGGGTTGTGATTGGGTCTCTACAGTCAGGTGGACACCTTATGCCCACCCCAAGTGCAAGTCATCTTCAACAGTTATTTGACACACAGCTCATCATTGACTATCAAACTATAAGGCTCTTTGTTATATGGGCTTCTACAATTGGTTGACATGTTTGTGCCCTTCTGGAACATTTGGCTTACTAGCAGCACATAAGCTTGTACCCTAGGTGTCAGTGGGAGGACTTTGATCATGTCTCCCCACCCAATTAGCCCGACATCTCTTATCATCCATGCCTTCTGCCATAGAGATTGCCTTTGAACTTGGCATTGCAAAGTATCCTTGACCCTGGGAATATGTGGGAGTGTATATGGGAGTGTGAGCTATCTTAAGTCTAGAGCTACATGCCAACTTCTATTTCCATCCATAGCCCACGTGACAGGAGACCGCAATTCGGCTCATTTTCTAGCATTTAATTGTATTAAATGAATAAAACTTGACACTCATAGTGTTCTTTCTTTGCACCTTAACAAGGGATGACTCAGCTTTTCACGTTCACTGTTCTTCAAGGATAGATAACCAGTTATTGGCTGCTCCAGCCTTTGACACCAGGCCAGACAGCCTTCTCAGTCCTTCCTCAATTTCAGCTGCTTTCTGCTGCAACACAACTTTCAGCCATCTTCTCCATGGGCCTAAGTTAACTAAAATTGTGAAACCGAAGTCCAGATTCTATATATATCCAGCTTCTAAGATTACTTAGTCTTCTTGAGTTGCTGCATCAGTACAGTTATTAAATGGCTTGCATTTTCTGCAGTGCTCTTCACTTTGCATATAAAAGTTTACTTGATTCTTTAATTCGTCATCAGATTCCATAAAGTCTATACATCCTCTTCGTCAGTCACTCTTCTCAGTGTGTCATGCTCATCTCTTGTGATGTCACCTTCATCTCTTTCTTTCATCTTCATATTCCTTCGGGGACCTCTACCAGGAGATTGTCATCTCTAGGGGGATACATCAGATAGGGTTTTCTTAGAGGATACCTTTTCTCAAAGACTCTCCATGGAATAGGCACAATCACTGGTGTCATGCATGGCACGATTTCTGGCTTCCAGCATATAGGTAGGAGGGGCACGGTACATACACTGCGCATCTACACCATTTTAACAACATATATACATGTTTTCTCATTTGTGGCACAACAGTAATCTTCATGCAGTATCACCCTTTTTTATACATGCCAAAGCTTGCAATTCACTCACACCACCACTCAGCCCACTTTTCTCACCTAAAAGAACAACTTCAGTCACATTATTGTTTCATGAAATTATACTGAGAGAGAGCATGTCATTTTTTTTGTTTAACAAATTCAGGACAACAAGAATACCAAAATGCAATATGATGTGGGCATAAAGACCAACATTAGCTTTATATTTCACAACTGACATGGGATATTTTGCCTTATTGGCAAACTCACATATGGGTGGTATTAATTTCAAGACTTAGACACCCCCCAAAAGAGTCTGTGTGATACATGTACCTGCTTCAGATCACTGTTTGCTGCCAATATTCATCTTTTTGTTGTGCATAATGTGAAAAACCTTTGGAAATCCACAAAAAGGATGAATACATTTTTGGGCATCCCACAAGCAGACATGGAACAGTCAGCTTTATAAAGTTTCAAAGGGTGTTTATGTTAGATATATTTTGTTTGGGAGTAGATACCCATTAGGAAGACAAATGTGAGCGTTGATGTGCGTTGCATGCACCAGAGAGTGAATGGATGCACACATTAGCAGTTAACAGGGGCTGCTGCTGAGACTTGACACTTAAAACATCAGTCCACACTCCTTTTAGTGTCTGTTACAGTCACTATTCCTATTAAAAATATATTCCTTAAAATGAAATGATTCAAAGAGAAAGAGTTTGCCGACCAGCACAGGGACTGCCCTGCTTGAGCCTTTATGTGGAATTAGCACCCGCCCTCCCTATTCCCCCTCAGTCAAAAATCTAGGATGCACTTATAGCTCAGACATGACCCTCTCCCGCCACATCAATGCAGTTTCCAGATCATGCGCTTTCCCTCTGCATCCTCAAGCTGATCTTTCCTTATCTCTCGTACCCTACTAGAGTTTCCACAATCATGGCCATCATCCTCTTGCACCCACACTACTTGAACACCCTCTACCTAGTTGTGCCTACATGCCAACTGAGAAAACTCCAACTTTTTCAAAACTCTGCGGCAAGGCTCCTCCTTGCACTCTCCCCCAGAGAACACATCTCCCTGCACTGAGGACAGTCCACTGGCTGCCCATCAACTGACGTGCCTCCTTCAAAGCCATGTGCATTACCCACCATGCAATCTACAAGAAAGGCCCGAATTCCTCCAAAACAAACTAAGTCGCTACTGCCCCACCAGAATCCTCAGATCAGGCTCTGCACACTTGCTGGTAGTCCCTCCTTTCAAGTTCTACTGATTAGGAGGTGCCTGTTTCTCTGTCATCGCACCCATTTTCTTTAACTCCCCCCACCTCCTGCTCCGCCTCACAGAGATTCACCTGGCCTTCAGGAAAGCCCTCAACACATGGCTGTTCCTCCCTGACTGCATTTTCCCCCCGCTTCCACATGCCCACTGCCTGTCTATTGCACACATGGTTCATCCAGCAGTCCTCCCCTGCACACTCGCCCCACCTGCCCCTCTTTCAGCTACTAGCCTCTTCTTTCCTTTCAATCGCCTTGTTCTGCCATCCAACCTTCCTTATGAGTTGCCAAGCAGAAATGGAGGACTCAGGTTGTCACTCCAGCAACTCGTACTTAGAACAAACCCTCACAATGGGCCAGGTATTTCACCATATTGGCTTCGAGGGGGGAAATGCATCACACTTAAAATGCACCTTGGTAAAATCACGCTGATCATCCGGCAGGAGGACAACCAGGCACTTCGGACCCCCAGCTCATGTTTGACATGGCAGGTAACTCTAAAGCACAGGATGGTGGATCAGGCTGCCTGTAATCATGAACTGGGGTCACTGTCTTTGCACCAGAAGAAGCTAGGGATGGCAATCTCTTCCTCTAAGAAACTCTCAGAGGGTATTATGCATTCATCAAGCATTTTGGCTGCCTGTGAAACACAGCACTGCTCCTTGTACATAGATGATACCCAGAAATAGACTCCCATCGCAGACCAAACCTTCGCAATTTAGCAGAAGGCACAGTCTCACTCCACACACCCTGCACACACACATATAACACAAACACTATTGCACATCACCTCTGCCATAAGAATGAAGCTACTTTTAACAACACACATTCGAACTGTCCCTTCCCACATAATTCTCCTTCAGTAAAATCCACCATTTAGTCCATAGTATGTTCTCTGCTGCGCCCATACACACCCCATTTAGACATTGTGATTACCTGAGTCTTGGCCACCCTCACATAACTTTAATGGCTGAAAGGCAAACATGGATAACAGCACCTTCCAACACTCCCACATTTGTGGAGTCTGGTCCCTACGAGGGCATGAATCAAAAAGCACGTTCAAACCATAAGTATGGTGAAAGGCACTATAACAAATGACAAAATTAATGAATGAATGAAGGCCGTCAAACATGGCCCAAAAAGACCTGGGGGTTCAAAGACAGCTTTGATTTCCTAAGGTAACATAACATAAGTGACTGATTTTCTGTTATGTACCTTTTCAATCCTCATATAGAGTACATTTTTTGCAGAGAACAGACGCTAGAACTGCTTCACCCTGAAAGGCAGGTGAGGCCATTACCCCAGGTCAAAAACGAAGAAGAATGTGTTCATGCCTTTTCAAATACCATCATCATGAATGTAGTATCAGTTCATCCATGCCATGACACATACCTAGAGTCATGATATGAGTGATCCAATAGGTAGACAAATATGTTATTTTTAAGAGCAGATTGAAAAATAATTATAAGAGTAGGGTGAAATGAAAGAAATAGCATTAAAGCGAATTATAATGTTTATTAAAAGAAAATTAAAGTCTGTTTTTAGAAATTCAAACTTTTAGATGTTGAGAATACATTAAGTGGGTGCAGAAGAAGGATGGAGAAAATCACAGATTCCTCATCCATGCTAACCCCTTACTGTCCTTGATTTTTCTGCAGATACTTCTGGTAACTAGTTATCTTAAAACGGATCCTGTCAATGCCCCTGGGGTGCCTGACTAAAAAAACAACATTTTAAAAACCATAGAACTGATAGGCACCTGGGGCCTCATCACGAGTTGGGTGGTAAGCCCTAAATTCGGCGATAACGGAATTAGCACCACCAAAACTGCTCTGCTGGATCATGAGCCATTGCAAATTCCACAGACTCTAAAATCAGCCTGCGGTATTACAGCCGGCGCAATTTTCGCCGGCCGAATCTGCACTGAAAACACAAAGCACAATCACTGCTGCATCACAAGCCCATGTACGGTGGTATTAGCATCTTAAACCGGTGCTAATACTGCCGACAACACAACACAATTAGCCCCAGCTTCCAGTTGGTGGTAAATGAGCACAGGTGGCAGAAACAAAGTCACAAGTGATCCCAATCCACTCCACAGGGCTACATGAGGCACACCTTCCCAAAAAACTGTTTTCATCACCATGCTGCTTCTAGCCACTGTGAGCTGGGACATGCAGTTGCTCATGCAGTGCCTGAAAGTAGAGACTTAGGACAACCAGGCCAGCGCATCAGGAGTACGGGGATGGTGTAGGAGGAGTACCACGGCCCAAGCAATGCATGCAACGATCCCCATGGTCAGGCACTTACCCTGGACCCTCACTGACAGCCAGTTGGTGACCCTATA
Source organism: Ambystoma mexicanum (assembly GCF_040938575.1). NCBI lineage: Eukaryota > Metazoa > Chordata > Amphibia > Caudata > Ambystomatidae > Ambystoma > Ambystoma mexicanum. Next base: position 424,732,812 of record NC_090927.1, on the reverse strand, counting down.
CCGCCTCAACAGGGAGACCATAACTGAACTGCTCAACACAAAACATGATGACATAGGGAGCAGGATTAACATCCAGCCAGCTGTGCCCCCACTGCTGAAGCTAGTGTCCATCCTACAATTGCTCAGAACAGGCAACTTCGGGCACTCCGTGGCCATGATGTACGACATGGCACAGCCCACATTTTGTGCAGTGCTGTCCCAGGTGCTGGAAACCCTCCTGAAGCATGTCCAACACCACATCTCACTGCCTGCCACCCCAGCCCAGGTCAATGCCATGAAGGCACAGTCCTATGCCATTTCCCAAATTCCAAATGTGAACGCAGCCCTGGACTGTACCCATGTTGCATTGGTGGCCCCCCCAGACCCACAAAGAAATTTACCATGACTGGAAGCACTACCACTCCCTGAATGTGCAGGTGACCTGCGACCCCAAACTGTACATCACCCACTGCTGTGCCCACTACCCTGGTTCCACCGACGTTTCCATGGTCCTATGGATAAACACACTACCAGGATACAAGGAGAGGCACAGAGGAAAATGAACGTGGACAGTGGGTGAGGAAAATCTTCTGCATGCATGCTCTGGGAAGCACCTGGCCAAATGGGGGTTGTGAATGACTACACAAAGCATGGCATGACAAGCGAATGCAGAAGTCGTACCTGACCAACTCCCGCACCAACATCACATTACAGCCCAGGAAGCATGCACATGTCGTAAATACCTGGACGGAGAAGCTGATTGACACATACAATAACAACATCAAACACAAACATGACTAAAGGTACCACAATGCAACATGCACAATCCAAAGCAATGCAAACAAATTGGCACATGGAACCACTCAACATCAACCCTGCCCGTACCACAGGCATGTACCCATGTGCACCCAGCCTCTGGGGAGGGCCCAGAGTAAACCCAGTATGCCACATGAACGAGAGCAAAACACTGCCACAAAACAGCCACCATGGCAGCTGCACGTCACCGACAGACACCTTATGTAACATCTACTGCAAGGGGACAGGGTGCATGTGAAGTAGAAACAATGCATCATACAAGTGACACAGCATGTACAGACATTGTACAGACACATGCCACGGAATGAAGCGCCATATGCATGCACATGATTTCCATTTCCCTGATACTGTGTAAACCCACCCACACACATTACACTGTGACCTATGGCAGTGCCTCCCCCATGCAGGTGACTCCGGATACCTGCAGCTGCCCTGGCTAATGACCTCTGTGTGTGATCCACAAACTCTGCAGAATATTGCCTACAACCACGCTCAAAGCAGGACCTGTGTGTGCATGTTTCCGCTGCCTCGACCGTACTGGTGGAGCCCTGATGTACGCTCCTGAGAAAGTGGGTAGAAGTGTGCTTGCGTGTGCCATGCTGCACAATATATGCCTACAGAGAAATGTTCTGGTACCCCCTGACGTGGACATGCCACCCCTAGAGGATGAGGATGCAGTGCCAGAGAGGATGTGAGGGATGGGAGACTGGCTCACCAGGGTCTGATCCACAATTTCTTTTGACACATTCACATGGCACAAGCCATGCCCCACTGTGTGACACTCACTCCTATTAACAAACACAACAATATGATATGATATGATAGTTTATTTATATAGCGCCTATACACAATGTGTTTCAAAGCGCTTCAATCAAAGAAGGGAACAAGGGAAAATACAACGGCATTCTTACAGGCCATGAACAGTAAGGATGTGAAATCAACTATCGTACTCGGCCTGACGGCATTTCAGATAGTGCAAGTGCTAAGACATAGATAAGGAAGGGAGGGGAAGAGCGGAAGCAAATGGAAACAGACAGGCGACTACCGTACTAGGCCTGATGACATTTCTGATAGAGCGGGAGGAAAACAAAAGGTGAGGGAGAGGGGTGCAGAAAGGGGGGGAAGGAACAAAATAAGTGACTATCGTACTAGGCCTGACAACATTTCAGATAGTGCTGGAGGGAGGGGTCAGCAGTAAGGGGATAGGGGAGAGACAGACAAGGTTGCTATCATAGTAGGTCCAGGGACAATTCTGATAGAGTAAGTGCATAGAAGAAAGTTAGGGGAGGAGGGGACGAGATGTGAAAATGGAGAGGGGAGGGGAGGAGAGAACAGAGAGTAAGCAGTCAAAAAGAGTGGAGAAGCAAGAGAGAAGAGCGAATACATTTGCAGAAGTCATTAGTAACTCATAATGTTACAAGCCAGGATACAAGATGAAGTTGGAACAGCATGATTCAGGGCCACCATGAGTACAAGATGCAAAGGAAGTCCAGCATGAGTGTTGAGAAAGGGTGACACACCGTGAATCAATGAAGTCCATAAAAGTAAAATCCAGCATTGGCCACAAGACCTTGATGGTATAACCAGAATGTATCAGGACAATGACACAATCGCATTGATGAAGTTCAACAGGTGCGATGGAATGATGTGCACTAACTATCACCCATCCCACCACCAACTCCCCAACACACTAGTCTCCCTCCCCCCTCCCAACAACAACTCCCCAGCACACTAATACCCCATCCCACCACCAACACCCCAGCACGGCCACTCGGGGTAAAATGTAACTCAACGTAATTTGTGTGGCCTCTTACCCCCCATGCCAGACCCTATTGATCTGGGAACCATATGGCACCTGGCTGTGCTCAGCTGTGACCCCTCAGTGGGTGTCATGGAAGTTGAGGGGTATTGACCCTGGCCCCCGGATGTGCTGCAGTGTTACCTTGGTGCTCTGATGAATGGCCTCTGCAAGGGCTGATACCCCTTCTGTCATCTTCCTAGCCCTCTGCCCATAAACAGTCAGAGCGGCATGACTGGCAGCTGCCTCTGCCCGGTTTCTGCACATTGCCCACACAATCCTGTGTGTGGCCCCCTGCAGGCAATCATGGTTTGCCTAGAGGTGTTCCAAATGGTTGTGGCCAGTGGCCTCCATCTTTGCCTCCTCGCCATCTCATCGAGCCTCCATAGGATGGTGTTGCTTGATGGTGTGTGCTGGATGGGAGGGGGGCTGTGCACAGGCTCAGAGCTGAAGGCCGGTGAGCCATAAGAAGGTGTGTCAACATCTAGCTCAATCGTCTGGGAACGCTGGCGGCAGTGAGGGCAGTCAGCGGTTTGTGGGCCTTCATCAGGATGTGACAGTAGGCTGACATATCCCTGTGACACGACGGTGGCCCTGCCAGGAAGTGTGGCCTGTGTGTTGGACACTGCAGCTGCAGGAGTGGGTGCAGTGGGCTTGGAGGTGCTCCTGGTGGTATGTGGTTTTGCCGTAGGGCCTGCAGTGCCACCTGCAGGCTTGGCCTTGCTGGGTCAAGGTGTTTCTCGGAGATCCATGCACCTAGGCAGAGATTGTGTGTGCCTTTTAGGGGTGGTGGTGGTTGAGCTTGAGGAGCTGGAGGTGCCACATCCCAATGGGCCTGCCCCCCAGCCCCCATCCTCCAATGCCTTTGGTGATTTCTGAGTGCTTGACAGGGTCTTAGGAAATGTTGTCAGTTATGGTTCTTACACGTGTGTTGCATGCAAGACACATTTGCTATGGAACAGAGTGAGACCCAACATATTTGGTCAGATTGGCATGGTTGGTCAGGAGAGATTGCATGTGGGCACAGCTTTGTTTGTTTATTTGTTTGTTTGTTTATTTATTTAGTATGGCACACAAAACCCAGGGGTAACAGGGCGCAAACAGAGAACAGGAAGGTAAGATTGCATAAAAACCTGGTTATAGGATAAGGCAGACATGAATAGCATTGTGTGGTTGGTTGTATCCATGTGTGTGTGACACATGGCCAGGTGGCCTTTGGCCTAAGTGTGTGGGCAGGGCAGAGTGTTCATGCTGGGGCAGCTGATGTATAGCATGCATGCATGTGGTCCTTCATGTCCCCACATCCCCATCCAGAGTAGCAAACACCTTCTGGGAGTGGCTGTGATGGCCTCATCTTTGGCACTGCCATGGCCCTGTGGGGCACTGCACTGCAGCCAGCAGTGTTGTGCTGTGGGGTACCGTGATTGGCTAGCTGCGCCCATGTCAGTCTAGGCAGACGTACTTCCATGGGGCTCGTCTGCCATACCAACATGGGGCAGGTCTACTAGGCCCACAACCTGTTGGTGTGACTACTGCACGGTGCTGTGGTTACTCACGCACCACAATCCTACTGGCAAAGGGTGAATCAGCAGGGGTGTGGTGGGCACTTGCATGGGTCACTTGCCACCCCTTCACACTGTTTTAACAATCAGGGATGGCCTTGGTGCCCTGCCCCCTGGCTTCTGTGGAGGGTGGCTGATGTGGTACCCGTCACTTCACCCTGATTGGCCTGCCCAGCTGCTGGGTCAGCTGACGTGTCCATGTTCACTGGGGCATCTTGTGCTAGGCTGACATTTGTCCATGGGCTTGTGCTGGGGGGGGGGGGGTTGACCCTCCTCCTTCCTCCTGGCTGCTGGCACCCACCTTTGCACCTCCAACTCACTCAATGCCCTCCACCTCAAGGACCGTGCTGAACCTCTCTTCGCAGACAGTCAGGACCAGTGGTTGTTGCCAGGGCCTCTTGGTGCTGTTGGGATAGGAGTCCACTCACCCTGACCCTGAGGTCATTCCAGTGCTTTCTACAGTCCCAACCATCATGGGATACGCTGGACACCACAGTAACTTTCTGGTTGATGGCATGCCAGATGGCTGTCCTGCACTGGCCTGATGTTTTTCTGTGCCTGCTGCTGTACCGCTCCTCACAGTGGGCCACAACCTCACCAGTGAGGACCACCAGCTCTCTCTCTCACTTAACTTGGGTTTCTGTAGACTATTTTCAGGCACCGTGCATCGAGTCCTCTACTGTGACATTTTAGCTGTCTTTGGATTTCATTTTTCAAGATGGCCACTGCTGGCTTCTCTTTCTGGCGATGACGCAATTTGCACCGGCGCTAATAGCGCCCTGGGACGGTGAAGGTAGCGCTATTAGTGCTGATATTTTGGTGTTGACCCTTATTTTGGTGCAGTTTCTGCCAGGCGATATTGGCCAAACTGCCAGAGTGGGGGGCGCGTTCACGCCAGATTGTGCTGCAGTGCTAATACCGCTGAATGACCGACAGTAACGCTATTTACGCTCATCGAAAATTACACCAGAATACCACCAGATTTGTGATGAGGCCCCTGGTCTCTCTGGGAATTTTTAGAATCTACCAAGTTCTTTTAAAATACGGAGGCATGCTTATGATTGGCTCACTGGCCTAAAGACAGTGTTTCTCTTTGTGTTTGAGGACCTTCACATTTCTGTGTTTAGCAACAATATCAGTGCATTCATCTCTTTAATCCTTTAATTCCTTAATATCTCTGCAGTTTTTTAACTCTGCCAAACATGCAATAATGTTGCGATGGTTACAAGGTAATGAAGTTACAGCAATCAGGAAGTATGCTTTGCCGATTCCTGTTGATTCATGCTGTTCCCTTTTTGCTATGACCACTTACCCCTTATCTTCATACTAACCCAGGGCTTTTTTGTATTCAATACTGCTGTTCATCAACATCACTCCAAATGCTGCCATCATCCTCCCTTTTGAAATGCACTTTGTTTTGTTCACCAACAACACCACACAATGGGCCTCATTCTGGCCCTGCCGGATTTTGAGTGCTGGACTGATGGTGCTAATCCCTATTCATAGGACTCCATGAGGGGATTTGCCGTCATTACCAGCATCGGCAATACATGTGCCGGTAATGATGGCTTTTTTTGCCGGTAGGGCCCCTGCCTTACTGCCAACATTTAGCTGGAGCTAACTCAGGTGCTCCACTGGCAAACCCATAGCTGGCTGGTCTAGTAAAGTACTGGTACCCATGAATACCAGCACTTTAATCCCGGGCCCGGCCGACCTGGAAGGAGTCCCAATGTATTAACATGAGAAGCTATTGGCATAGATTGTCATAGATTTCACTGAATACAATTTCACCTAAGGAGAGGTAATCAAATTTATTTGACCAAAAATGGTAGGTTATGTGGTATATGTATAGTGCATAATAGGTGGGGTATGTGGTAAGGGTATGTGTTAGGGTAGAGAGTGATAAGAGGGGCTGTGGAGGGTCAAAAAGTAGAAAAAGTCAAAAGTAATTTTTGCTTTTAGGTTAAAGAAATTCTGTCACTTCTCAATTGGGTAAAAAATGGTTGAAAAAATCCCATATATCAATTGGCATATACATAACCCAGACAATAAAGATATTTTGGATCTCGGTCATGGGATCTTTTTTTGATCCTAGCAGTTTGGGCTGCTCCCTGCTACGGGCTTGTCACATAGGCATAATCTCCATCTCATGGTTATTTCAAAACCCAATCTGGCAGAAGACGCTCTGATTTATATCTGTCTCTAATAAGATTTCATTAGTCACTGCTACCATAGACTCAAAGTTGGCATATGGTACTGTGACAAATTGATTTCTGCTTTGAGTACAAGGATTAGTAGAGACTTAAAACACCCACTCAGTACTCGCACTTCTAAATCGAAGAGCCAACAAGATCATAAAGGTAAAATAGGCACAGTTAAGAGATATACCTCCTTTGCTTTTTGTGGTAATGAAGGCTGAGGGAAGGTTATACTGTCAAGAGGGCTGTGAATGTGGTTGAATGTGGTTTATTAGCAAACCAAACAGCAAAGCATAACTTTCCAAAATAAAGAAATGCCCAATCAAGGCTATATACAAGTATATTACATGGCCACAGCAGTGGCCATGTAGTTATGGTTAAGTTGCTGTTTCCATAGGAAGAGCACTTTTTGGGCGGCTTATAACTTCGCTCTCCCTGGACGGATCCTCACAAACCTTTGCAAAAAAAGTAGTTGGGTCACTCTGAATTTTTTTGCAAAGTTTGGTGAGGATTCGTCCACGGGGGGAAAAGTTATAGGGGGGGTCCCAAAACTTTTTTTTTCCCATAGACTGAATGGGAAAAAAACTTTGCGCACGGCTACAGCCCGAACTGCTGGACGGATTTACACCAAATTTGCGGCAGGAGCGGCGGCCTGGTCCCAAAAGCGTGCTTTTGTAAATTTGGTGTAAATCTGTCCAGTAGTTTTTTTAAAAAGGACCAAAATGTAAGGCAAAAAAATTAGTGATATCTGTGTTCGCTTCGCGGACGGACTTCCCTGTTCGCTCCGCGGACAGCACCCCGATTAGCCCATGGCCTTGCGTCATGTCCGCGGACATGCGACGTGTTCGCTGATTGGACGGCGAGGGGCGTGGAGCGCATCAGATTTTCTGTGGCACCCGCCATCTTGTATTCGCAGTCGCCGCGTACAGCGTAGTGAAACGTGGATAAAAAATTGTATTTAGTGCCGTGTGTTGGTGTGTAAGAGTGTTTGGGGAGGGTGGGGGAGTATGAGATAGGTTCAATGTTTTGTTTTTTTATGTGCTAGACGTTTTTGTTGCGTTCGATTTGTCCGCGGAGAACACAGCTGTTCTGACATTTTGTGAATAAACTAAATGGTGGGGTGTTTAGAGGACGGAGTATGTGTCATTTTTGTTCGCAAGGAAGGTAAAAATGAGCTATGAACACTCGCGGTGTACTTAATTGTTCGTAAATACACAAACTGGGGGTGTCCTCAGGACGCTGTCCGTATTGTAATCTGTCTAGTTGAATGTGTTCTAAGAACACTCGCAGTGTCCCGAAATGGTTGCAATTACACAAAATGGGGGTGTTCTGAGAACGTTGTTTGTATTGTTCGTTGTCAGGGTGAAAGTGTTTTAAGACCACTCCTTTTGTCCGCTAATAGTACTATTTCCTAGGGGCGTCAACCGACTTTTTGTCCACTAAAGAAACGATAAATCCGGCTGGTGTGCGCCGACATTATGTGATAATCCTATGACTGGCGCTATTGACCTGGCTGACTTGCTTTTGCGACACTCAATCATATCTCCCGCCCCTAAGCCTGATATTATCAAAGCATTCATATTCCCCGCCTCTCTCCGTGACGTTACAGGGTGCGTAATCAAACACGCCCAGTTCTCTGCAGTCCTAAGTGACTTTACACAGAACCCGGAAGACAACACATATTATGTCACAACACAGCGCGCCACAATTCGGAATATGAAACAGTGATTTAAAAGCAAACAGCAAGATTGTAAATGTTGTAAAGTACATTTATTTGACATCAAATGTTTAGAGAATATTCAGCAATTTGCATTTGTCTTTGTTGTCGATCCGCAAAAGTTCATGTTGAGGCACGCAATGTTTCTTTGCGGTACAGAGGGTGTTAGATCAGCTTACAACTCAGTGCGCCACAATTCGGAATATGAAACTGTGGTTTAAAAGTAAACAGCAGGATTGTACATTTGGTAAAGTACATTTATTTCACATGAAATGTTTAGTGAATATTCAGCGATTTGCTATTGTCTCTGCTGTCGATCAGCAAAAGTTTATTTGGAGCCACGCGTTGTTCCTTTGCGGTAGATAGACTGTTGGTTTATGATAAAAGCAGTAAATGGTCGCTCTGATAATCGGAAGGTTGCTCCAACAACGAGCCATTAGACCACCCTATTGGTTGGTATGTTGTTTGTAGCCGCTAGTACTGCGTAAGGGCATATTGGTCCTTGGCGATTGTCCCATAAAATGGTGAGGGTCATGAAGTTGCATATTTGGACCTGCACCTGGCAGTTGAAGACCCCATCCGCTGGAGTCTGTAAATCGTGACATAGGCAAAATGGAGCCACATACCTGTTTTAAAAAACATAAATTAGTCTCACCAGCCGATCTTCATTAAAAATCATCATTTTATTTATTAGGGCGTGAAACTATTTGCTATCGAAGATAGTGCAACAGAGTATGTTAATAATAAAATAATAATATTTTCCCATTCATATAGCGCTAAGAACCGTGAGGTATCTAAGCGGTGCTTATTATTAACCACGGTGTGTGGTGCTCATTTATCGACCACGGAATGATGAAAGGCTGAGTTTGGCCTTGCCGGGATTCAAACTTGCGTTAGCAAGCTGTGCACGGATGTCAAAGCGAGCGCTGTACTCGCTGTGCCACTTGACAGGCTACAGTGAAGTGGCACAGCGAGTAGAGCGCTTGACCGCCTATAGACCGGTTAAATTATTTCTATTAACCCACCCTGTGTCGTCTGCCTTTTTCACAGCCCTCTAAATGACAGGGGATAAATTCGGCGATGATAGTGCGCGGTAGAAAACATTATGCCACTTTCAACGAACAAGTTCAACTTGAGCGGTCTTTAATGCTACGCTATTGTAATTATATTTGGTAGAAAATAATTTAAAGGGTTACTTACAGTACAATTGCAATTTCCATTGTCTACGAGTGGTGCAGTCCCAAAATACAACTCTGCGTGTGCCAACGATCTTTCGCATAGTGTTATAATATATAAAAGTGGTTTCGTTTAAGAAATTTCATCTTTATCTTCTCTTACGTTTTAGCAACACTCCTTCAAGAGAAGTCTTTCATCACAATCTCTGTCTGTCAAGGTCAAAACACAATACAACCTTATAGTCCGCTTCGTGAGCCTCTCCGGGGCCCGAGAAAAAAATGGAAGCAGCTGACCTTCACTGTGAACGAGCATAAATTCTTACTTTGCAACATTCTGTGTAAAGCCATCTGTAGAAGTTGTGGAAGCAGCTGACCTTCACTGTGAACGAGCATAAATTCTTACTTCGCAACATTCTGTGTAAAGCCATCTGTAGAAGTTGGTTTTTGCACGCCATGTTTGTATATTGTTTGCGTGATATTAAAAAAAGTTTGTTTAAAGGACGTTATGGTTCTAAGTACAGCCGAAAGACCCCTGAAAATCGCAAGTTATGGTAAGCTTTGAAAAATAACTGGCGCCACCACGTGCACTGCTAAGACTAACACCCAGGACATCAAAGATGACATCGCAAATGTCATTGATGAAATCACTGATGACATCACGTGTGTATGTACTTTTCATGGAATTTGTGTACTAGGTATTTTTATTATAATGTTGCGAAAAAAGTGTCAAGGATATTGCAATAAATATAATACCGTTATTAGTGCTTTGAACGATGCATTGATATAAATAGCATTGTATTATGGGATTCTATCTAGTATACTGAGCTACCAATGGAGAAACATAGCATTGTGTGCAGAGTACAAGATGAAAGTATAATATTTGTAATGTTAATATGTTGAATAATGAAATAATAATTGTCCTGAAATGTTCAAAAATTCACAAAATGGGGTTGTTCTGAGGTCGTTATTCGTATTGTGTGATTGCTTAGCTGTATGCAATGAGGGAATGGCACAGAGAGTAAAGTGGATGCCGTCCGCGGACACCGCGGCTGTTCGTGGACAGGGCGTGCTACATCCGGGTTTTTCCAGGAAATCCAACATGGAAAGAAGACTGTACGAATCAGCCAATCAGATGTCGAGGTTGTGGATTTGTGTTGAAAGAGACTGTGTGTGGTGAAGATGGCAGAAGTGGAGAAAGTCAGGGTGTTGGTGCTCGGAGATATGTTTTGCATGGTTTACAGCAGTACGCTGAATGCAGGCATGTTGCAAAGAACTTTTATGTGAAAGGAGTGGAGGTGGTGTGGAGCAGTGTGCCTGATTGCAATGTACAGGGAATTGTACAAGTTTGGGAGGATATGGCCATGATGAACAGTCCGCACGTGGTAGTTTTGCACTATGGTGCTTTACATTTGGGCAACGTCAGTGCCCCTACTTTGTTGGCTGATGTGGAACGCTTGGTTCAAGCAGTAATGAAGATCCTTCTAAATGCAAAAGTAATTTTTTCTGGATTACTACCTAGGGCAATATGGGACAATAGTTCAGTTTTTGTCCTGAGCAAAATATTGCTAGGTGTGTCATCAACCGAGGCATGTGTGCCTTCATGCTTAGAGCTGGTGTGTTCTTCTGTAACAATGAGAATATTGATGCCAGTAATGCTGTTAATTTTAAAGAAGATGGCATTTCTTTATCTTTTACGGGAAATGCCTTTCTATTTTGGAATGTAAGGGTTGCTGAAGGTTATGTGAAGATTTTAGGAGTAAAGTAAGAAATGGAGAAGGTTATGTGAAGATTTTAGGAGTAAAGTAAGAAAAAAAACAAGAAAAAAAATACAAAAAAACAGGTGTCTGTCAAGCATCTGTAAAAAAAAAAAAACGTCTCTTTTCAGAGCCAACTTCAAAGGGGAAATGGGGCACACTATTTAAATTTACATTCACCACGCTCAGATTTTCGATGTGTACGCGAACATGGCGGTAGTCTGCGGACATGAAAATCACTACGAGGGGGTTAGTATGTTCTATGTTACATGTATATGAAGTCAGGGATATTATGGTTAAGTTGTGCTACTAAAAACCTATGAAATTCAGTGAAAAAATACTTAGTTAAAGGGACGTTTTGGTTAAGTTGCGGTACTAAAAACCTATGAAATTCAGTGAAAAAACTTTGTTAAAGGGACGTTATGGCTCAAAGTAAAACCGAAAAACCCCTGAAATTCGGCAGTTATGGTAACATAAGCAACCATAACTCGCACCACCGTGCACTGCTAACACTAACACCCAGGACATCAAAGATGACATCACAAATGTCATTGATGACATCACTGATGACATCACATGGCTGGCTCTCCCTTTTTATCCTTTACTGACATATCGAAGCCACATAGTTTTCTTCAGTAACAGTCAGGAAGTAAAAATTGAAAAGGTACTATATTTGTAGACTTAGGGTCCAGTCACATCATATGAAACATATACATAGCGGAAGATACAGGCTTGAAAGAGAGCAATCCTTTCTGTGCATGAAGATAATCATTATGGTTATCAGCACTTTCTCATAGTTTTATTTTTATTACTCTACCTTCCCTCTATATGCTCATATTTGTATACATTATACTCACTCTCCATAGAGTGAATGGGAAAAAAATGTTGCTCGCGCCTAGAGCCCAAACCGCTGGACGGATTTCCACCAAATTTGGACCAGGAGCAGCGGCTTGGTGCCGAAAGCGTGCTTTTGCAAATTTGGTGAAAATCCGTCCAGTAGTTTTTTTTAAAATTACCAAAAAGTAGGTAAAAAAAAATTAGTGATATCTGTGTTCGGTTCGCGGACACACTTCCCTGTTCGCTCCGCGGACAGTGTCCTGATTGCCCAATCGTCTTGCGTGATATTCGCGGACATGCAACGTGTTCGCTGATTGGACGGCGTGGAGCGTGAAGCGCGTCAGATTTTTCGGTAGCGCCCCCAATCTTGGATTCGCGGACGTCCCCGGACAGCGCAGTGAAACTTTGTTCAAAATGTGTATTTTATAGAGTGTGTTGGTATGTAGGAGTGTTTGGGGAGGGTGGGAGTGTATGAGATAGGATGAAAGTTGTGTTTTTTATGTGTTAGACATTCTTTTTGTGTTCGATTTGTTTGCAGACATCACGGGTGTTCTGAAATGTTCTAAATAAACTGACTAGGGGGTGTTCTAAGGAGTCAATATGTGTCCGTTTTGTTCGCAAGCAAAGTGAAACTGTTCTAAGAACACTCGCGGTGTCCGGGGAGTGTTCGTAGGGGGTGTCCTGAGGACCCTGTCCGTATTGTTCTCAGTCAAGTTGAATGTGTTCTAGGAACACGCGCGGTGTCCTGAAATGTTCGCAAATAGACAAAATGGGGGTGTTCTGAAGACGTTTTTGAGAACGCTCTCGGTGTCCTGAAATGTTTGTAGGGGGTGTCCTGAGGACGCTGTCCGTATTGTTCTCTGTCAAGTTGAATGTGTTCTAAGAACACCCGCGGTGTCCTGAAATGTTCGCAAATAAACAAAATGGGGGTGTTCTGAAGACGCTTCTAAGAACACTCGCGGTGTCCGGTGAGTGTTCGTAGGGGGTGTCCTGAGGACGCTGTCTGTATTGTTCTCAGTCAAGTTGAATGTGTTCTAAGAACACGCGCAGTGTCCTGAAATGTTCGCAAATAGACACAATGGGGGTGTTCTGAAGACGTTTTTGAGAACACTCCTGGTGTCCTGAAATGTTTGTAGGGGGTGTCCAGAGGACGCTGTCCGTATTGTTCTCTGTCAAGTTGAATGTGTTCTAAGAACACCCACGGTGTCCTGAAATGTTCGCAAATAAACAAAATGGGGGTGTTCTGAAGACGCTTCTAAGAACACTCGCGGTGTCCGGGGAGTGTTCGTAGGGGGTGTCCTGAGGACGCTGTCCGAATTGTTCTCTGTCAAGTTGAATGTGTCCTAAGAACACTCGCGGTGTACTGAAATGTTCGCAAATAAACAAGATGGTGGTGTTCTGAAGACGCTTCTAAGAACACTTGCAGTGTCTGGGGAGTGTTCGTAGGGGCTGTCCTGAGGACGCTGTCCGTATTGTTCTTTGTCAAGTTGAATGTGTCCTAAGAACACTCGCGGTGTCCTGAAATGTTCGCAAATAAACAAGATGGTAGTATTCTGAAGACGCTTCTAAGAACACTCCCGGTGTCCTGGAATGTTCATAGGGGGTGTCCTGAGGACGCTGTCCGTATTGCTCTCTGTCAAGTTGAATGTGTTCTAAGAACACCCGTGGTGTAATGAAATGTTCGCAAATAAACAAAATGGGGGTGTTCTGAAGATGCTTCTAAGAACACTTGCGGTGTCCAGGGAGTGTTCGTAGGGGGTGTCCTGAGGACGCTGTCCGTATTGTTCTCTGTCAAGTTGAATGTGTCCTAAGAACACTCGCGGTGTCCTGAAATGTTTGCAAATAAACAAGATGGTGGTGTTCTGAAGACGCTTCTAAGAACACTCCCGGTGTCCTGGAATGTTCGTAGGGGGTGTCCTGAGGACGCTGTCCGTATTGTTCTCTATCAAGTTGAATGTGTCCTAAGAACACTTGCGGTGTCCTCAAATGTTCGCAAATAAACAAGATGGGGGTTTTCTGAAGACGTTTTTGAGAACACTCCCGGTGTCCTGAAATGTTCATAGGGTGTGTCCTTAGGACGCTGTCCGTATTGTTCGTTGTTAAGTTGAAAGTGTTCAAAGAACTATCGCGTTGTTCTGAAATGTTCGTAGGGGGTGTCCTGAAAACGGTGTCTGTATTGTTCGCTGGCAAGTTCAAAGTGTTCTAAGAACACTCACATTGTTCGCGGACATTAAAAGTTTCCCATAGATCATAGTTGAAATGTTTGACTCTATGGATGTGATATGCTGCGGTGGTTGTTGCCAGGGCATACAGTCTTGGGTGCATGGCCATTTGGCCATGCACCCAAGACTGTATGCCCTGGCAACAACCACCGCAGCATATCAAATTCATATTTGCTTATAACTTTGGGTGAAAAACAAATGTATAAGGAACAAAGGTATTATATACTATGGATGTGATATGCTGCTATGGTTGTCCTTATTATTGTATACTAACTGTTTGGTCTAGTAATGGGAGTCCATGTTTTTCTTCTTCATTTCTGTGATAAAAGAAAATAGCATGTTAGTATTAGTATTTTGTAATGACTTATTACATTGTATAAGCAATATACTTTTATTTTTTTTCGACCCTCATATTTAGTAGAGTACAAATCAGAGTACTGTGCAATTTGCTCAGTTTCTGTATTTGTTGCTAAAATCATTGGGTCTGTGGGAGAAAAAAAAATCCATGTTGGATTAAAAAAAAAACTTTTTCTGTTATGCTACAGTTTATTTGTTTGTTTGTTTTCAGTGTTCACTTGTTGTTTCTGGCTAATGCTTTATACTTTGCTTTGTTGTATTTTTTTTGGAACAGTAACAGATTCTTCATTTGTTTTGATATTATAAAATTTTGGAGCAGTTAGATACCAATTGGCGTATTCTAACTGTCTATTTTTTTAATATATTTTAATGGTTTTGATTTATCTATTTGGATATTGTTAAATTTTGGGATAGTTAGATACCAATTGGCGTATTCTAACTGTGTATTCTTTGGCCTAATTTAGTGGTATTCATTTATCTGATTAGTTGTTGTAGAATCTTTGAGCTGTTAGATAGCTTTTGGAGTATTCTAACAGTTTATATTATTTTAACACAAATTTATAATTTTGGGACAGTTAGATACCAATTGGCGTATTCTAAATGTGTATTTTTTGGTCTAATTTAGTGGTATTCATTTATCTGATTAGTTGTTGTAGAATCTTTGAGCAGTTAGATAGCTTTTGGAGTATTCTAACAGTTTATATTTTTTTAACACAAATTTACTTAAAGGTTTAAATACAGTTTATTTATCAAATTTTGGTTTTAAGAACATCAAATAAGCGTTTGTAAGATTTGCTGGTAATCTCTGCTTTAGAGTAATGGTACTATCATTACATTCAAACCTCCACATTTCTTTTTTATATATGCAGTGTAGTGCCCTGAATTGGTTGTGGCTCCTGCGTGGTAGATTATACCTATTGTTGTGAAGGTTTTCTTACCAAGTGATATTTGACCATGTGTGAATCCAGTCAGCTTGCAGTTGTTTTTGGTACCATCTGCATTATAACGTAGAAGCATTAGTATTACGTATTTACTATGTGTTTGTATTACTAACGTGGAGCGATTATCTGAATTGCAGGTAGAGTATAATCTACCATGGTTTGCATTTTGTACAAGTTGCTGAAATGGAATGGATTCACAATTTGGTATTGATATATATATGAAGCGTTCATTGGGGATTTCTTCTTGTGTCACATTGTTGCAGAGAGTGCATGTATGTTTCCACATGTATGAAATCTGAAAGATTTCATTTATAGGTATGTTTTTGTTTTCCAGTACTTGTAGTAAGTACATTAGAAATTCTTGTGGATCTTCCTGTGAGTTTATAGTGAATTTCACCATTCCAGCACAGTAGTCCAATTGTCGTCTTATTCCAAAAACATGTGTTTTAAGGATTGTTTGCTGCATTTCTGTGAAGTACTAACATTTGCAAACACAATGGGTCTGTACTGTGTAAGTAAATGTTGTCAACAATTGGTGGTAATTGAAATAGAATATTCATTGCTACATTTGCATAGCAACTTACACCAACTATATTTGAGAATTTAAATGGTCCAGGTAGTTCTGTATCTAACTGCTTTTTTTGGAGTTTGTCTTCCTTCTTTAAAGAAGTACCCTGGTTTACTTTCTCTAATTGATTCTTTTTTGTTTGTGGTACTTGATGAAGTATTAGTTTCTTTTACTCTCTTTGGAGGATTTGCTGTGACGTCCTGTTGCATTTCTGTTTGATTTAGTTTTCTTTTACAACGTTTTAGTTTTTGTGGAACAGAATATGTGTTTAGATGGGGAGTGTATAGTGAGCGAAGTCTATTATATTCTAAAATGCAAGGAATATCAGCGTTTACTTTACTTGCATCAAAGTTGATTAGAAATAGACCGTCAAGTGTACGTACGCGTGATAGTGCTACGTAGCTCATGCCTTCTTTAAAGACTGTGTTACCAATATCTATCATTGCTTTGTCAAGGGTAAGACCTTGTGATTTATGAATCGTGACTGCGTATGCAAGAGTTAGAGAAAATTGTTCTCTGCGTACATACATATCTTTGAAGAGAAGGAATCTAGCTGTTGAGCGTCCTATCCGTTTTACTTCTGAAAGTTTGTCAAAGAGTGTATTGACAAACTGAATTTTGTTGTCACGTGGGTATGTTTGAAAGCCAACAACTGTACCCAGTGCTCCATTAACTAGTCCTTGGTCCGCGTCAAGGTTACGTTTAAGCATTACTCTGCAATTTAAGGATCATTTTAACATCTTTTCTAAGCCTGCTGTGTTTGAGATTGATTTTTCTAAATTATTTAGTCTTGTTGTGGCTTGGTCACACATGGGTAGTGTCATACCATGTACATCTAGTTTGTCTGTGGCGCTAATTTCCATTAAACATTATTTCATTGAATTTGAGACAGCTTGCAAGAGTTGGCATTAAGGCCATACAATTGACATTTTTGTGTGGCTAATTGTTCCATAACATCTGTAGCACATGCATTATCGCCATAAAGTGCATTAATGTGCCGGGTTTTCAATGTTGCTTCTGCTTCTTTAGAAAGTATAGCAACTCTCAAACTTTTTAAAATGTTGGCATAAGTGAGATCTGCAGATTGGCACATGTTTTCTGTTAATTCTCTGTAATGGAAATGTTGCCAAAGGTTGACATTTTCAATGCTGCCAACAGTTGTACGCAGAGTTTGTGCCCTAATGTTTTAAAAATAGGTTCACCTTTTACTGGTGTTAATTGAAGCAGATCTCCGAAAACAATAATGTGTTTTCCTGCAAAGAGCTCTTCATAGTCTGTTTTGAGTACTTCTTGTAATCTGAGGTGAATCAAAGCTAACATCAGGTTGGAGACCATGCTCACTTCATCTATTAGTAACATTTTCATTTGTTTCAATACTCTGCGTAATTCCATTGCAGCTTCTGCAGAAAGTTTGTAATAGTCTAATTTGTTCTGGTGTTCTACTGGTAATAGTAGTAATCGGTGTAATGTAACACCACCTATGTTGTAGGCAGCTAAACCTGTGGGGGCAGTGACAACAGCTGACAGTTTGTTGTTTGTCAATTGTTGAAGGAACTTACTAATGATTTTGATTAGGAATGTTTTGCCAGAACCAACTTCACCACTGATGTACAGTAGTATAGGTTTATAATTATGGCAGGAACATTCTTTATTTTCATGTTTTACACCATGTGCAATTTGTTTTGTTACTTCTTGAAAAATGCTACTTTGCTCATTGTTTAGTTTTGATTGTAGTATAGTTAAGTCTTCCTTATCTTCATACTGACACATGGTGTTTTCTACTTCTATCATAGCTAATTGTGCCTCATTTGTTATTAGTGGTTCTCCCAGTGGTTCTTGGCTTCCTGTTACAGAAGGTTGACTACTATCAGGAGTATCCTTATCTAGTTCGGCTTGGAGTTCTTCTTCATGTTGCTGTTCATTGTGCAACATTGTTTTGTACTGTGTAAAATTTACATCAGTTATAGTGCTTTCATTTGCTTTGAAAGCATCCTCATATGAGTCATAGTTATCTAGTAATTGTTCTTCTTTTCTCCATGGTTTGAAGAGTTGTAGCAGGGACATGTAATATACTTCTTTATGTTGAGGAGTCTTCAATGACAATTTTGATATGATTAATTAAATATGGTTTAGTGAGTTTAACTAAGCTGCCTTCACAGTCTGTCACTCTATATTTACCTTTTTTTTCATCAGGTTTCATATTATTTTTGTATGTGTAGTTTTGGGCTATTTGGTATAGACACATGTTTTCCAAAGTATTACTTCTGTTTGGGTAGTATGTGTCCAATAAATTGTTTTTTAAAATGCCTTGGCTGTTGGGATCATGTTTGGCTATTGTTTCTATATCTTCATATGATTTTAGAGCTCTTTTTCTAGATTTAGCTGGACCAAGACTTAGCCATACTATATTTTCAGATTTACCATACAATGAAGTACATGTTAAATGATCAGCTGCTTCATAAGATCCACATTCTCTATGGGTGAGCATTTTTATGCCCAAGCTGTATAATTTCTGAGATACTGTTTTATCTGATGACATGTCATTCCAGAGGTCTTGGAGCTCTGTCTTTTCCGCTTTAGTTAAGTATGCTGTGACATATCGTGCAACTGCAGTAGAATTGTCTGCAATGTACTGCACATCTATGTTGGCATTCCATAAGTGGGCAATGATTGCATTATAATCATTGATATATTTTTCTTCTTCTTTTCTTTTTATGTAATATGTATTTTTAGGTGACTTACCTTTAACACTATGTCTAACTGAAGACATGAGGTTGTTTACTTGACCTGTATTTGTAACTGATCTAGGGAAACCAAATTGGCATTTGGTGTAGTATTTGCCTTTGTTTTTGTATTTGCGACGACAATATTTTCCACATTTGTGTCTTTGAAATTGTAAAATTTGTGCACGAAGATCACTATTTGTGGCTTCTGATGGAATTTCACAAGTGACATATTTTTCAATAAACTGTAAAACAGTGGCATCACTGTCTTGACCAAATTTAGGAGCATCTTTAATCCATAAAAGCATGTGGATATGTGGTGCTCCTCTGGCTTGGTATTCTTTTCTCCAAAAGAAGTGTTGCACTTCTCCAAGGGGAGGAACAGTTTTATTACAAATAAAATGTAGCATAGCAATGAAGCAATGGTGAAAATATCTTGAAACATTAACAGGATCCAAAGAACAAAGTTCTCCAGGTGTTAGAATATCTATGTTTGTTTTGTTTTTATTTGATATGCGTAGGAAATCATGTAAATCTTCCCATGCATATTCTGCACAACTTAATGTAACAAACCAAGTGGGTGGGCCAAGGTTTCTGATCATACAATGTACATCTCCATGACGTCGAAACCAGTACTCTTTAGTACCACGCATATTTGCTAATAGATTTGTAATATTTGATTGTAAAACCTCATCCTTTCTCTAATAATTGTGTAGCTGTCATATTTTGAAACTGTGATCCTGATTTTAAAAGTTGCTAGTTCACTTTCAAAGAGTAGGTGGAATATGTATTCCACATTTTGTCTAAATCTGGGATCTTCAGAATACATCCGTAATGAGCGGTATTCTGAAGCTGATATTTGAATAGGTCTATCATCATACCTTCCTCCTTTGCCAGTAGGAAAGAGTAGAGGAAAAGCACGTGCTTCTATACTTTTTTCCCATATACTGATTGGCGATCCTTTTGTTTGACGCATTTGGTAAGTTTCTAGTACATCTTGTACGGTGTCATTACAGTGCAAAGGATGAATTGTATAATGGTCTAAAGTATTTGATATTGTAGCAGGATCTAGTAGCTCAAATTGACCAGCTTCTTGTGTTTCTTGAATTATTTCAGTTGTATCTTTCAAGTTTTCTTCAATATTAATTTCTTTGTAATATTCATTATTCTCTTTAAGATATTGTAAGGCTTGTCTAACTGTATATAAATCTACCAGCTGTTGCCATAGTTTTTTGTCTTTTGTAGGTACTCCATTTACTAATATAATTAAAGATTGCTGCATTGGACGTTGCACTCCTAGAGTATGCACATTTTCTTTTAGATTTAATGGTAAATAAACTACTTTTCCACGAATGCCTTTTACCAATTCAGAGGGAGGTAATTTTGCTGTTTTTGGTTGAAGGCGTATTATTGCTTGAAATGGGTGTACTGTTTGAATTATGATGCTCTCATATAAATTAAGTTGTTGTAGAGGTTTTGGTACTGGGTATAATTCCAAATTATTTGTGATAGAACGTGAAGGAGTTTGGTTGTTGTCAAGTTTTGTAGTGCAATAACTGCAAAGTATTAAGGGCTCAGTTATTTCATATTTGTTTTCTGATTGAAGGTAGAGAGCTAATTCAAACCATTTAGAATCTTCATTGTCTTCTATTTTGTATGATAGGTCCACAGTTTTTGTGTTACTTTTATAAAAAATTCTACGGCAACATACACATACATGGTTTGGTACTTCAGCTGATGTACTTTTAAATTTTAGTATTTCTTTTTTGTATGTGTTTAGCAAAAGGTTGCCATGTGTAGAATTGTTGCTTAATTGGTTTGAAGCTATTTCATTCTGTAAATGGCTTTCACTCCCAAAATATTTTTTCTGGATATAGTGAATTTCTTCAAGTAGGTCTTTTGCTGTACCATGTAGAAGGATGTTATTTAACTTTGCTAGTGCTAAAGCAGGACTTTTAGCATAGTACAGTTTATAGACTAGATTTCTTATAGTTGAATGATGTGTTGATATCCTTTTGATATCATGGAAAGTGGTTTTACAAGTAGGTCCTGCAATGCAGGCCAATGAATGTCCTTGTAGTCCTGTGTACTTGCACACTGGACAGGTATCTATATTTTGCAGTAATTAAATTTTGATTTTGTCTTTGCTTTTTACATATTTATTGAGGAATTGGTATAAAGATTTGAAACATTGTTTGGGAATGTTACACATTGACGTGCATGGCCATTTGTACACTAGACGTTCTGATTCAGTTGAATGGAGGGGTAATTCTAAGTTTTCAGGGCATATTTTGTAAGGAGTACTTCTTGTTCCATTATGGTATAATTCACTTTTTCATAACCTCAACCACTGCTATTTATGGCAATTGTATTTGTTTGCTTTTGTTTGTACGCTTCTTCATTAAAATATGGTTCTGTGCTCGTAGTGTGATTCCATTCACCTCCGCAGATACTTAAGAAGTTCTTTCTGTTAACATTTCGCTTATTGAGAAGTCTTTTTTGTAATTTAGTTATTAGTTTTGTTAGTGGTTTCATTTTGTTTAACAGTAAAATAAATAAATTTCTTTTGAGAAGAATTGCACTGTCCATCAATGCTTCTAAGATTAATTTCCTACGATAGGTTTTAAGCTTTGAACCTGATTTCTCTCCTGTTTTTATAAGATTTTGAAGGACTTTGTGACGGTATATTTTGGCTAAAATACTTTTCTTGGTATGCTTACTTTGCACTATATTAAAATTTGAAGAAGTAGTTTTATCTGTACTGATAGCTGATTTTCTGTTGATTGTTTTTTGGTTTGTTTTACATTTTGATAGAGGAAGCAAAGTTGTTGTACTTGAAACTTCTTGTGTTTCACTAAATGATTTTATTAGCTGTTTTGTTTCTACTTTTTTTACAAATTCTGCTAGAGATGGATGCTTATGTTGGACACCTTTATTTTCATTTGCTCTACTTTTGCGTTGCTTTCTACGGAGTTGTCTTTTGGTAGGCATTCTTTAGGGTCTATTGAAAAATATAAAGAAGATATGGGTTGGGGTGTTCTGGAATGTATGTGTGCTGTGTGCATGAGTGTTGAAGTAAGATGATAAAGATGTATGTAATGGTTTGTGATTGTGCATTGGGAACTAAAACTAGTAGGGATAGGTATTCTTGAATTTATGTGTTACTAAACTGGGGTTCAGATGACAAAAAAAGTAAGCTAGTAGTGTGGAAAAGTACAAATAGTAAATCTAATGTATACAATTAAAACAGTTGTTTGTCCTATAATATGAAAATTGTAGTGGTTCAGTTGGCTAATTTGTGTGTCCAAAAATAGAAATTTGTGGGCCATTCTGGCTGTAAATCGCTGTTTAAGACATGGAAATCTTTGGACAAAATGGTACAAAATCTCTATTTTAAGAAACCAAAATAGCTTGTATTAATGTTATAGTATATTTGATTAATAATACAAATATTATGGTGATATTTTACTTACTTTTTTTTTTAAATTAACAGGTAACTTCTTAGTTTTTCTATCTTCTTCGAATTCGGCTGCTTCTTTTCAGGAAACTGGTCTTCACTGCAATTGTAAAAGCTTCAAATTAGTAACTTTGTTTGTATATAGCACTGTTTTTAATTTAGATATTGATTTTTTTAATTGAAATCCTCAGTGCCTTCTGTAAAACCATTAAACTAATTTATTTACATAAGATACATTGCATCAGTTCAGTACATATGATATGTTCTTAATGAACAAATTGTATTGAATGACTAACTGTAGCAAAAAAAATATCTTTACTATGTCTTGTGAAATTTATAATATATTAGTGAATACCACTATTTCTGTAAGTAAACTGTTTTAGGTAATAGCGCCTCAATGTCATGTCCAATTTAAAGTAATTAAGTAAATAAATAAATAAAAACAAAAAATATGAAATTGTATAAGTATTTTTATAAAGGTTTAAACATAGATTGTGTTTGCATGCAATTTTGTTTGAATATATGTAGTCTACATATATTTCATTTAAAAAATGTTAGTTTAACATGATTTGAGTGTGTGTGTATAAAGAAAGTAAAAAGTATAAAGGTTTATAAGTGATAGTTGATTTTAGGAAATTGAAAAAAGTACAGTAAATTCATTTTACAGATTTTACAAGGTAAAAGTCTGCTTGAAAATGTGTTCATCTACCATAGCTCTCAACTCACACGCTTTTGGCAGGTGTCACCCGCCTTGTAAACAGCTGACTTACCCGCCAAGCCTCCTGCATGCCCATTCATTTCAATGGGCGTCTCACCCGCCAAAAATAAAATCGGGGGTTTTCACCCGCCTTTGCGACATAAATGGTTGAGAGCTATGTCATCTACTATACAGAAAATATGCATACCTGAAGTTTGTGTTCATGCATATGGATATGCATGGAGCTGCAAGTAGAAATCTCGAAGACTTGTACAGTATTTCTGATAGATGCTGCTTGCCAATGATATGACACTTGTACTCAAAGAGATTCAGAGTACATTTGCAGTGCTGATCTATGATGATGCAGTTAGATGTAGAGGTCTTGAATGTGATTGGTGCATGGTCATGTGATTTTTGAGGTACATCCAATGAGGGAATGGCAGAGAGAGTGTAGTGGAAATGGTAGAAGGGCTGTTCATGTTACGATATGTCCGCGGACATGGCGGTGGTTCGTGGACATCGGGAGTTACATCCGGGGATTTTTGGGTTCAGAAGTCATGCAAATGAGAATAAGCACTGAAAGGGATTGGTCAGGAAAGTCTGGTGGGTGTGTTGTGCCAGGAGAGATTTTCTCAGATACTCTTTTTGCTGAGAGAACAAAAGATAGCTATGGCTCTGTGTTTCAGAAAACAGATTGTTTGGATTTTAGGAGATTTGTGGATACATTGGTTGAAGGTGCATGCAGAAAGCTGTGGAGTAGCTGTAGATCTTGGATTCCCACATGTGGAAGTACACTGGCATGGAGTACGTGGAATGAAGTGGTTGGACTTGCTACCTCTCTGTGCTACTTTGGAGACAGAGCAACATCCAGACATAATTGTAATTCATTGTGGAGGGAACAGTTTAGGACATGTGACTGGAATTTTTTTGCAATTTGCTATGAAAGAAGGACTGAGGAAGGTTTCCTAATTCTCAAGTGATATTTTCACGGATTGTGCAGAGACAAATGTGGCTTTGTTCTTCTTCATTTGGTCCACAAATGGAAAAAGCAAGGCGCAATGTTAATAAGGCTGTTTGTGGCTTTCTAAGAGATTTTGGTATGTCTTCTTTTCACAATGAAAATATTATGTTTTGTAGTACATACATTTTTCGCAGAGATGGAGTCCATCTTACTTATGCTGGCAATCAGATTTTTCTGAGAAATGTACAAAATGCATTGCAACCTTTTTTGGAATTACAACAACGATTTTGAAGTAGATATTAAGCATTTACATTTTTGACTTACAAACACCACCCAAAGGCTCTTTTCAGAGCCACCACTTCTTTCCAGAGAAAATTACAATGTTTGTGATGGAGTAGCAACCCAATTTTTTTAATGTTCGCGAACTGTCCGCGGACTTCTAAAAAATACAAAGAGCCCTGCTTCATTTATTTTCGCTTCTATTTTTTAACTGGGAAAGGCGGTTCTGAAAAGAGCCTTATTTTTTTTTTGATTTTTGTAATTTTGTATTTTTTTTGGTTGTTCAGACACGACACACTAGGAGAGGAGGGTAAAGGAGGGTAAAGGGGGGGACACCAACCACAGGGATAAGAAAGGGCGAGCTGAGAGAGGAAGATGTAGAGTGGGTTTTATTTGGGTAGTGAGCAGTTCTTCTCGTGCTCTGAGACGATAGTCTCAAAAGCACTCGGAAGTCGCTCCCCCCTGCAGAGTACTGTGTCACAGTACATACATACAACTGTGACCCTCAAAAGGTACGGGTCATCAGCCTTCTGTATGGCCTGTGAGGCAGCTTGAGAAAGACGCTGTCCCACAGAGGTGGTCCTTGTGGTGACAGGATCAGAAACAGAGGATGAAGTAGAGGAAATCAACCTGCTACGTTCTTCGCAAGGTACAAACCTGCGAATAGCCCCAGAGTGAAATGACCTCAGGTGTCGCTTCATAGTAGTGGTCCCAAAGCTGTAGTTACCGTGCTTCCCGCGACTGAGTATCATTTTGCACTCATTGCAGGTAACATGGTTCGCACGAGCCTTAGGACCATTCCCATGAATGGTAAATAACCGCCACACCCAAGACTCACGCCTAGTGCGGGTAGTAGGGATTTCCTCTACCTCATTCTCATCATCATCTTCTTCCTCCTCCGCATCCTCACTCCTGTTCCCCTCTTCAGGCCCTTGGGGAGGTGGTGGTGGTGGAGGGGGTGTTGGTGGTGCTGAAGCAGGTGCAGCACTAAGTGGCAGTTCAGCAGCCAAGGATGCCATCTCAATGATGGTGTAGTCTGCAGGTGGCAGCAAAAATCACTGTGTTCTGAAGAATAGCCAGAAACACAATGGGAATAAGCTCTTGGGCGTGGTCTTTTATAGCGGTGCTTGTGCGTGGTCCGCGGACATGCGCACTGTCCGCGGACAGATCGAACACAAAAAAAGGATCGGAAAGTTTCAAAAGGTGTATAGAAACTCAAGATTGCTATGTGGGACTTGTACCATAGTGAGATTTTATTGAAAAATATTATGGATTAACTGAAATGTACTTTTAAATTGTTCGGGGACACGAACAGTGTCCGCATTTCAGGACACACGATGAGCGTGGGCGCGGTCATATGATCTGTTTGCGAACTAGTCCGCGAAGGAAGCGCCTGTCCGCAGAACACCAAGTGCACAGAGATTGGTTAGCGCATGCGCATTGATGTCCTACGGACACTGTTCGGGTTCTGAAGTAATTAAAAGTGCGTCATACGTGAAACGAACATTTCAGGACACCGCGTGTGTTCTTAGAACAGTTTAAACTTGGTAGCGAACAGTAAGGACAGATATAGTGTTCTTCAGGACACGTGTAATTTAGTTTATGTACGAACATTTCAGGACACCAATTGTGTTCTTAGAACAGTTTCAATTGGGTAGCGAACACTACGCACATGTATAGTGTTCTTCAGGACACCTCCATTTTCGTTTACGTACGAACATTTCAGGACACCAATAGCGTTCTTAGAACAGTTTGAACTTGCTAGCGAACAGTACCGGACATGTATAGTGTTCTTTAGGACACTTTAATTTTTGTTTGTTTACAAACAATTCAGGACACTGCGTGTGTCCTTAGTACAGTTTCATGTTGCTAGCGAACACTACGAACAGTTGTACTGTTGTTCAGGACACATCCTTTTCGTTTATTTACGAACATTTCAGGACAGCAATTGTGTTCTTAGGACAGTTTTAAGTTCATAGCGAACATTACGGATAGATATAGTGTTCTTTAGAACACTTTAATTTTTGTTTCTTTATTAACATTTCAGGACACAACGTGAGTTCTTAGAACAGTTTCAACTTGCTAGCGAACAGTACGAACAGGTGTGGTGTTCTTCAGGACACCTCCATTTTCGTTTATGTACGAACATTTCAGAACACTCTCACTGTCCGCGGACACTTTTATTGTTTTTTTTTTAAAAAAACGGAAACTATTCACAATACAATATAAAAATTAAACTTTGTTTAACATATATTAATAATTTATGACAGAGAAGGTGAGGCAGAAACAGAAACAAAAACAGGAGAATTTGGGGTTTCAACATGATTGGTATTAGGTGAAGAAGGGATGGAAATCTCATCAAAACGTTTTGGATTATGAAGAGGGTTTGGGGATAATTGACTGGGATATGGTGATTTTGTGATGTCATCTTTGATGTCCTGGGTGTTAGTCTTAGCAGTGCACAGTGGTGGCGCGAGTTATGGTTGCTTAGCTTACCATAACTGGCGAATTTCAAGGGTTTTTCGGTTTTACTTGGAACCATAACGTCCCTTTAACAAAGTTTTTTCACTGAATTTCATAGGTTTTTAGTAGCACAACTTAACCATAACGTCCCTTTAACAACGTTTTTTTCACTGAATATATATATATACTTTAATCAAACAGATCATACACAATATGAACTAACTAGAACACACTACACAAACCTATTCCTGTAGAAAGAACACAGAACATGTAAAAATAGCTGATGCAGCACACTGGGTATTAAGAGAGGGGAGAAAAGGGGCAAGGAAAGTACCACAATGTTCAATGAATATGTTCTTGAGGTTGCAACAGGGATTAAAATGGCCTGGCCCAGTATCTAGGGCCAACAGATGGGGCAGGAGGGAAGATACCAGTGAATAATACCTATGCAAATATCTTGTTGGTTCAACAGCATCGGACTGGCTTTTCAGTTTCATTAGCGTGTTCTTTTCAGTTTGAGGATGCTCCAGTCATGGTGGTCCAGCGGCAAGCTGGTATTGAGTCGCAGTTGCACGGAAGGCAGCTGCTGTCTGGAAGCGTTGAGGAGTCACCAGGTTCAGCTCGGCGATCGAGGTTTGACAGCGGCGAGATGGTACCAGGATGCACAAGCAAGTTGGTTTAATGTGGAGACTTGAATCTCCCTGTTCAGGGGACACCAGGGTCGGATCGATCGACAGGAGCAGAGATGAAGAAGCTGGGGACCAAACAGTGTTCTGAGAAATGCAAGGCATCAGTCTTTGTTTTAAGCCGAGGCAACAATATGTTTCAGCCAGCATGGTGCAGGGGCAAACAGAGTTGAACAAGCAAATGACGGTTTCAAGAATGCTGAACAGCAAAGGCAGCGTCAAAAGGTTTTGGTAGATCCCTTGGCATCGAACATGCTCAAATCATGGCTTGCAGTGTGTCAATGTAGAAAACACAGGGGTCTTGGTTGTTATCTTTTTATAAGCTATGAGTCCCACTCCAGGGTATCAAAGGCCAAGGTGAGACCTTTTGTTACCTGCCCTTGAAAGAAACAAAGGGAGGCATTGCTTCTAGGCTACATTCCTGCCAATAGGTCAAGGCCCAGCCTGTATGGGTAGAAAACACATGATCCTTCTACAGCTAATCTGGGTCTTCAGCGCTGACACATGTGTGATACCCATTTGAGGTGGATGCAATGATTATGAGTAGTGGCATGCACCACGCCTTAACTCAGGCATAGCTTATTTTTAGAGTTTTCCCTGCCACCAGCTTGGGCTACTTATAATCACTATAGTTGTGGTACAGGGGTGCAAATCTTAAATGCATCCACTGTGCTGCAGATACGTTGCTGTCACTGCAGCTGTCAAATGGGTACCTGTGTCTTCTGAACCTACTCTGCTCTGTTCCTCTGATAGAACAGCACTGCAGATCAGGATACTCATGCAGCAGGATGCAAGTGCACACTATACTTTTATCATGGAGCTTATGAAAGAGGAATCTGATCAGCACATTACCCTTTCAGAGATGGAATCACCCGCATCATTTTATGAATACAAATAGAAAAAGCCAGTGCTTTTACACCCTTGCCAGATGGTAATTCATCACATTTAAGCTTTATGACTTGGCAGTTTAGCCTCCCATATTAAGCATTGGAAGACTGTTAAAAATACAGCTGATAGGCTCCTATTAGAGATCATACATTCTCTCTTATTGGCCATCTGCATCGCCTAACATTTTAACAGCAAATCATTTTCAAAACCCTTTGGAATGTTCGGTGGTTGTCGTATGGCATAGGCTCACCTTTCTGGAAAATCTATGTAGCTACAAATCTGCTCACCCCCTTCACTATATTTATGCACTCCCTCTGCACATACCGTCTCTTTGATTTTTGCAGGAAAAGTAATAGTGGCCCAGTTTTCTTGACTATCACTGCCTCTTTTGTAGCACCTCATATCTTTTGAATCATAATTAACCAACTGGCATTTAGGAGTGATAAAAGGGAGTAAGGTGTGGCTCTACATTCAGTTGTTTGTGTCAAGATTACTTGTGGTATTTGAGCACTCTAAAAACGAAGTAAGGAAAAAGCCTAAAATGTCTCCTCCCCACTAGATCTCATACCGGCAATAACAGGCCTTTTATATTGAGAGAAATGATCCATCTGATAGAGAGAGTCGTTTTAGCCACTGCCACAGGAGCACCTGTCAAGTGGCACAGCGAGTAGAGCGCTCACCATGCAGAGCCTGCTAACGCAGGTTTGAATCCCGGCGGGGCCAAACTTAGCCTTTCAACCTTCTGAGGTCCATAAGTGAGCACCACACACCGTGGGTAATAATAAGTAGCGCTCAGATACCTGAGGGTTAGTAGCGCTATATAAATGCCAAATTATTATTATTATATGTGTTCTTGCATCACCATGACTGCTCCTTAGAGAAAGTTGGGCCCCATTACTGACTCCAGAGCCAGATCAAATCTATTCCACTTGTAAATGAATAAAGACACATCTTGTCTCTGTTTCTGTATCCGAAGAAGACCTCATACATGTGACTGCAGTCTGCAACCATATCATGGTACCTGGGACGTGTACTTCTATCATCACTTTAAATCTGACTCACTTTATGTGGGGGTATATAACATATTCATCAGGAAAAGATGTAGCCATTGCAGGATGTATGGCCAAAAACAGGTATTCAATAAACTGTACTGTTTCTCCCAGATGAATTTCATCAATACCACAATTTCATGGGAGATATTTAACTAATCTCAAGAAGAATATCCTATCGTTAAGAGAACATATTATCAATAAATATAACATTAAGAGCCTATGAAACATAAACGTAGATTTTGATTCCTTATTCCCATGCTTGTACTGTGAGAAGAAAAAACACACAATTACAAATCTTCAAAAGAGGGCACTATAGTCTGAATATGATCCTGTTACTCATACCCTTGCATGCCTAACCTCAGCTATTGCTTGAGCAACATGATTTGTCCATTGAAATACTTCTGAAAATAAAAGATTATTCCAGAGGGGTATACAAATGAACCTCAGGGTCCTTACTGTGTTTGCACATATTGCACCATAATACAACTACGATTTTGACTCTCTTGAATATATTTGTGGGTGTTTTCCTGAAGACTTGACTTAACACTTCCCTAGGAAAACCGACATAGCAAAGCTTGAAAAGCACGGAACATAACTTGTGTTCATTGACCCATGGAGACAAGGAACAGGATTCAATGAAACAAAGCTTTCCAGCAGGTATTTTTACAATCTGAATGGCAAAATCCCCTAGTCGAATTGTTGAATAATCGTATTTCGAGGGACTTTTAGATCCTTAGTTGACCAAATAAAAGCCAAAACTTTTTTTTTTTTTTTTTTTTTTTTTTTTTTTAATTACTTGATTTAATTGTGTAAACAATTTTTACAAGGTTTTGGATCCTTAAGATCAAAAAGGGAAAAGAGAAGAAAAGCTTGATGGGAGAAGAAGAATCTTTGATAATGAAGGGATGGTACCATCAAAAGAGGGGAGCAGGAAGAAGCGGAAGTGGAAAGAAAGAAAGGAAAATAAAAATAAAAGGCGAGGAGGACCATAGAAATCCTGATTGTTTCCTGTTGCGTAATTTCTCTTTACTTTCCCATCCTTATTGTGATATTAGACCAATGGCACGAAAAAAGCCCACCACTGCTATAACCCAAGACGTCTTTTCCCCGACCACCAATAACAAGACCGACTCAAGAAGTTAGCAAATGTAATGTGTTTTATTCTCAATTATCTAAACCGGGGAGTACAACGGACATCAACGGACGTCTCACAGCATAATCTCAACACATCACATAAAAATAACACTTTTATAGTAAAAACTCGTCATACGTGAGGTCATACTACGTGGCAAACTAAGAAAACTTATTTAGGATTGTGGTTGGTCTATGGAGAACAATTTAGTATACTTTATGTAGGGGATTGGATTGTGATTGGGTCTCTGTAGTCAGGGCGACAACTTATCCCCACCCCTTGTGCAAGTCATCCTCAATATTTGTTAGATACATGACACACCATTGGCTCTAAAACTATAGGGCTTTGCAATACATGGCCCTCTATAATTGTTTGGCACTCTTGTACCCATCTGGAATATTCGATTCACTAGCAGCATGCAAGCTGGTACCCCAGCTGCTGGTGGGTGGACTTAACCATGCCACCCCGTCCAATTAGCCCACCATCCATCATCACTCATGCCATCTGACATTTAAATTGTCTTTGAACTTGGCCTTGCAAAGTATCACTGCCCCTCAGAATAGAAGGGAGTGCAAGCACATTCTTATCTTCAAATCTGGGTGCTGCTTGCCCATGTTCTATTTCCATCTACCCCATGTGACAGGAGACTGTGTTTGAGCTCCTTCTTCGCATTTCATGATATAAAATCAATAAAACTTGGCACTCGTAGTGTCTTTCCATTGCACCTTAACAAGAGTTCATCTCGCTTCTCAAGTTCTTTGTATCTTCTTGAATAGATAACCAGTTATTGGCTGTGCCAACCCTTGACACTGGGCCAGACAGCTTCCCGATCCTTCCTCGATTTTCAGCCGTTTTCTCTGCTGCGCCATAATTTCAGCCCTTCTCTTTCATGGGTCCTGGCTTACTAAAAATGTGACATTGAATATCCAGATTTGATACACATATATATATAAATATATATTGCCGGCACCGCCTGCAGTCTATTCACTAAGTATAGCCAACCTTCATGATTACTTAGTCTACTTGCATTGCAGCATCTGTACAGTTATAAAGCGACTAACATTTTCTTCAGTGCTCTTCGCATGTGAAATTTTCATTCCACCCATGAAAAGTTACTCCATTCTTTATTTCGTCATCTGACTCCATAAGGTCTATACATTCTCTTCTCTGGTCATCCTTCTCAGTGTGTCACTATCATCGCTTGTGACATCACCAGCCTATTTTGTTCACATCTTCAAACTTTTGTGGGGCTCTCTCTCAGGAGACCATCACCTCTCCACGGATACACCTGATAGGGCTTTCTCAATGGATACCTTGTTTCGAATATCTTTCGCAGTGTATGTATCCTCCTCTACACAGAGATAACCAGGTTGTGGCAGAGGCGATTGAGCATGATGGAGTGGTTGACCATGCAAAGCAGAGCATAGATCAAGAAGAAGGACGACAGAAGGAAGGTTAGAGTTGAGATTACAGAGCAAATCTTCACGGATGTTCAGGAGAGCAGTTTTCGTGCTTCTGGCCGCTCTGAAGCCAGAGAGGTGGTCATGGAGACAGCCAACAGATTCAGTGTGCCGATTAAACTGGGAGATGGCCAGATTTGCCTGGAGTTTGCCCAGGAAAGGAATGATGGAGTTCGGGTGATAGTTTGCCTGAGAGGAAGGATCAGCAGAAGGCTTCTTTAGAAGGGGGTACACAAGGGAGAGCTTAAGGGGGAAAGTGAAGGTTGCAGTGGCAAAAGATGGATTGCAGAAATTTGCCAAGGCTGGAGCAAGGGTGTTGATGTTGTCCTTTGACAGTTATGGATGAGCAGGGGAGAACCTGCTTTGATGAGACTTTCATAGATGAGACTTGTCTGGAAACATCATCAGGGGTCAACAGGGGAAAGGAGGAGAAAGAAGTAGGAGAAATGGTTGAAGAGAGGCCAGGGGTGGTAGAGGAGGAAGAAGAGGAGGAAGAGGGAGAGAGAACAGCCATAATGTCCTGAGTTTTAGTGGTGAAATGAGAAGCCATAGCTGTGCAGAGGGCCTAGGAAGGAACATGAGAGGTAGAGACTACGACAGGGTTGGCCAGCTCCTTGCAGATTTTGAAAAGTTTGGAAAGCTGTTAGAGGCCGCAGAGACGCAGGCTTGGATGTAGGCTCTCTTCATAGAGAGGACAGAGAGTCTGTACTGCCTTTGGTGCAGGCAGCAGGTCAGTTTGTCAGAGTGTGTGCTTGATGCCCTGTACTTCCTCTCAGCTGCCCTACACTTACGTTTGAGGGAGGCGAGGTCAGAATCGTACCAGAAGTTGCACTTGGATGTGCGCTTCAAACAAACCCTCATGAAAGGGGCAAGGGCATCAAGAGTGTTAGAGATAGAGAGATCAAGGTTAGAGAGGGCTGTGTCAGAGTGTGATTCAGCCAAAGGTGTAGGAGGAGGAGAGAAAGTAGCAGCGAAGGCTTCAACTGACAAACGCTTCATGGGACGGATGACCGAGAAGATGGGTGGCAGTGCTGGGGTCGGCTTAACCTGAGGGGTAGAGAGAGAAAGGTGGGACGAAAGAAGAAAGTGGACACTCCAAGAGAGATGAGTGGAGAGAGGGTTGGATAGGGGGAGGTCTGAAGAGATCAGAACATCCAGGGTGTTTCTTTTAGAGTGAGGCAGGCCAGAGGCCAGAGGAAAGAATAGAGAGACAGGGAGAGTCACAGAGGTTGTGAAAGAGCCCCAACGAGGGGCTAGTAGCATCCAGGTAGATGTTCAGGTCTCTGAGGAGGAGAAGTTGAGAGGTAGAGGCAAGAATGGAGGATGAGAGCTCAGCCCACTCAGATAGGAAGAGGGTGACCTGGCCAGGCAGCCTGTAGATAGTTGCCACAGTGAGGGAGAGGCCAGGTGAGTTAGAGAGCCTGCAGACCAAGCAAAGAAGTAGTAGTCCTGCATTGGAATGACAGAAGCAGGCATTTACTCTGGGAAAATAAGAGCTACACCTACGCCGCGACTGTTGACTCTGGTTTTGGAAAACATCTTGTAGCCATCAGGAAGGAGACTGCCAAAACCCGTGACAAAGCTGTCCATGAACCAAGTCTCAGTGAGAATGAGTAAATCCAAATCAAGCTCTTCCAGGAGACGGCAGATGTCAGAAGAGTGTTTGACAGCAGAGCGAGAGTTAATAGTAGCGATGTGGAACAGGTTGCCACCTTTGCAGGACTTCCGTGGATGGGTACAGACCAGAGGAAGAGATGACAGGGTAGTCAGAGAGGAAGACGAGAGTGCCAGAGAGGTGGCTGAGGGAGGAGGCAACAGGGCGGTCAAAGAAGCAGCAGTGGGTGCCAGAGAGCTGGTGGAGGAAGGAGGCAACAGGGTGGTCAACAAAGCAGAGGTGGTGGAGGAAGGAGGTGGTAGAGGAGCCAGAGAGGGGTAAGTAGGGATAGCAGGAGAAGAAAGGAAGTTGATAAGATGTGGGAAGCGTCTATCAAAAAGGAGGAGATTGGCCTGATGTCCCTGGACCAAGACGGTACCATTTAAATAGACATTTAAATAGACATTAATGATGGTTTTAGAGTTGTGAATGGGGCCAGGAGGGCCTCCCACCGGGTGCCACCATTAATGAGAGATGAGAAAAAAGGAGAGAGAACAGAGACCATATGGTGAGTCCATGGGCCTGGAGACGGAACGACAAAGAGGATGTCGGTAAGGGTCTGTCTGGAGCAAGCACTGGTGTAGGTATCAGTGATAGGGAGGCTTGGGTTGGAGACCAGGATGTCCCTTTTGAAATTATTCCTGCAGACTTAGTGAGAGTGATAGGATAGTGAATACAAATGCAATTAGAGAAGATAGGGGAGACAGAGAGCATCATAGAGGGTGCGGCGGCGGAATGAGGGGACCCCAAGCAGGATGGGGGATAGCACTGTGTGCAGACAGGAGGGAGGCACAAGGGAGGGACACAACAGAGAGGGGAGCACAACACAGAACAAGAAACACCAGGACCTGCAATATTAAGGTGCAATACTGGAACCAGCAACAAAGTACAATGCAACCAAGGAAACCTAGAGGTGAAGAATGCAGGCAATGCAATGATATGCCAATAACGTGGACAACAACACAACGTCCTACAATAAAGGACCAACAATGTCAAGGTGAAATACAGAAACCAACAACAAAGCACAATGCACAACAAAGGATACCTAGAGGAAAAGAATGCAGGTAACACAATGAACTGTCTATAACGTAGACAACAACACAATGTCAATACAGTAGAGAATACAACGACAGTGTCAAAGTATGGTACAGAAACCCAACCCAACAAGGCACAATACACAACCAAGGAACCTAGAAGTAGACGAATGCAGGCAATACAGTGGTGCAGTAGAGGAAACAAAACAATGGGGATGACAATACAATAGGCCATAGAGCAAGGAGCGATAGATGCAAGAGGAAGGTAGGGAAACGCTGGGAGGGGAAGTGTAGACAGGATGCGGGGGGGTAAGGTGTGAAGGACCACACACGACCTAGGTTGCAATGTAGCACATGCGGCCTAAGTAGCAGTGCTGCCTGCTGCGAGATAGTGCTTGAGGTGTAAGTAGTAGCACAGCCTGCTGTGAGGATGAGCACACAGCCTAAGTTGCAGTGGGGTGCACATATGCAGGAGTGAAGGAAAGTGCATGGATGGGGTGGAAGGGCCGGTTGCAGAGGGAAAAGCGTGCGCAGAGGGAGAGGGTCACAAGGTCAGGGGGGTGTGTGGAGTGTAGCAGTGCTAACGCTCCCCGCACCTTCTTACCTTGCAGCTGCAGAAAGGAGGGTGAAGTTGTCCCTGCTCAGAGTCTGCTCCGCTACCCCATCACCGCTAAACACCTGCATCACTCTACACTGCGAGCTGGTCCTGCGAGGGCTTTGCCACAGAGGGTCCAAACCTCGGTTCTTAAAGGCTCGGAAGTGTGGATGTAGCATTGCCTGCTACATGTAATCAGGCAGCATCTCCTGTGCACCTGTGTCACTCAACACCGCAACCTTGTCCAGCAAGGGCGTTGCTGCATAGGGTCCAAACCTCGGTTCTTAAAGGCTCAGAAGCATAGATGTAGCATTGCATGCTATGTGTAAACGGGCAGCATCTCCTGCGCACATGCTTTGGTCAACAATGCGGCTTTGCCCTGTGAGGGCTTTGCCGCAGAGGGTATGAACCTCGGTTCTTAACGGCTTGGAAGCATGGACATAGCATTGAATGTTATGTGTAATCGGGCAGCGTTTCCTGCACACCTGCGTCACTCACCACCATGGCCTTGTCCTGCAAGGTCGCGCCTTGAAAAACTTGTGTATAGGCATTTTAAAAATGCTATATCATATCATATCAAGGGCTTTG
This sequence comes from Ambystoma mexicanum, assembly GCF_040938575.1. Lineage (NCBI taxonomy): Eukaryota > Metazoa > Chordata > Amphibia > Caudata > Ambystomatidae > Ambystoma > Ambystoma mexicanum. The sequence goes on along the minus strand of NC_090927.1, from coordinate 424,697,219 downwards.
CCGCAGAGGGTCTGAACCTCGGCTCATGACATTGTTGGCTGTGTCAAGGGTTTTGACCCATGTTGAATCAATAGACTGGGTAGATGTGGGGATGAGCTGTCGCCGCCCATTATTCTATCCCAGAACAAACTAAATCAATAGACTGGGTAGATGTGGGGATGAGCTGTCGCTGCCCACATTCACGCCAGAATTCAGGAGAACTGCGCAGTTTGCGCACACCAAAATGGTCACCTAATCTGCCACCCACCAGTGCAAAGAAAGGTGGTTCTGTTCAAAATCCGTTTTTATTGATGTCAAAAAGTTGCTAAAATCATGGGCACAAGACCACTCTAAAGATACAACCTTCTTCTGGGGGGTTCCACATCACCACTCTACTGTAAGGATGCCATCAAAACAATGTTAAGCAAGGATCCTATACTATTAAGCAAAAGACCACTCTATTGAAATGCATTAATTCAAGACAGATCCCAAAAATGGGTGCAGTACCAGCTTTCTCCACAAACCAGCGCTAGCGGTCTAAACTCTGACAGTAGGACTGTATCTCAGGAGTGCAAGAGGATCCAGCCTAACTGGGACTTCAAAGCCTGTTGGTTAATTAAAATTCTTAACCACCTGCTGTTCCCAGAGACAATCTGATTCAATTAACAGGCCAAGATGCTGGGAAACCTTCTCACCCCAGAGACCCACACAACAGCCCAGGATATCACATGACCCTGGTGATTGGGAAGGAGGGGTTTTCCCTTCAGCCTGCCAGACACCACACAATAGACTCTTTCCCTTGAATGGAGTATGTTAATTTTGGATGTGGACTGTAAACAGAGCTCTGCCTGGGAGCAGGGACATGTGAGCTGACCCACCCAGCTTCGAGGGGCAGGCCAGACTTGAGTGTGGATTCCTATTGCAGCAAATATATGTTTAAGTTAAATGCTTCTAAAATATTGTATTAAGCTCACAGAAAATGTGCAATTTGGAGAACCTTAATCCAAGAAATGTACCCACAATTCAAGATTTGATTCAACGTTGTACCATGTTCATGGCGAAACCCTGCTATTTATTGATATTACAGACACCGGGTTTAATGCTAGAAACCTAGTAAATTACTGGAATGTGTATAGAAGGAGGGTGCACATTAGTGCAATTTTTGATACAGATTTAACATTGGTAAACCAATTAAAAACGAAATTAAGTTGTCATTGTTTAATGCAAGCCCCCAGGAAGATCAGAGTCGGACAAGCATGGACCATAAGGAATCTGTAATATGTACATGTAATTTCAACAAATTGTGTATCTGGGAAATATGTATTTGGATCAGAAATAGATTTGTGTGCATATTGACAAGGGGAGTGTCTTTCTGTAAGCCATAAAGATGACACACAACCCAGCTCCCCAATCAAGGAAGAGAGGAGGAATTGGCCAATGATAAGTTGAGAGGGTTGGGCATGCAGAATTAGCCGCCCCACCCACTTTCTAAACACATAAAAAGAGACTGCTGGGACAGGTAGAGACACTTAATTCCCATTTTCTGCGGAGCACGCTGACGGACAAATTCACATCCAGAACTCCAGAGACCTAGACTGACTCCAGCAAGACAGAGACCAGAACTTAGAACTCTGACTCCAGAACTCAAAGCAAAGGCCTAACCCACAAGCTGAGTTCTCTTCAGCAGGCCTCAAAACCAACCAAACTATTCAACAGCCGGGCAAGCTGTTTGAATTTTTGCCAAGAACTTCTGCCAGAACCAGAGACCCAGAAGGCAGAAGTATCCAGAGAGACCAGACCCAGACCAGATCGCTCTGCAGTGCCACTAGCAGAGATGACCCAGATCCAGTGAGCAGAACCTGGCAGAGACCGTCCGTGGCGAGGGAACCGCAGTCCAATCCTGACCCGATCCGTGACGAAGTCGCATTCCTGTTCAAAATCTAGTGTGAGTACCCAGCTAGCACTGTGCCAAAACCAATCTCTTAGTTTAAAATAATCTAATCAAAACTATTTTAGCCTATTAGAACTGCCTCCTAGAATCGTGTCATTCTGTCATCCTTAAACCTGAAAACTGTCATCTGTCATTCTCAGCTTTAAAATTTCAAATCCGAAAAACTACCTTTACTAAATCGGCCGTATCTCCGGAACCGTTTGTGCTAGGAGCGAGTTTCAACTGTCATCTTAAAGCTAAGATTCTAAGCTTTGTAACGAACCTAAAGCCGACTTGCCTCCGTAATTGCGCTCGACGCACACGCCTAAATTTGCCACGATTTGCCATTTTGCTTAATTTCAGCCACGTGTAAAAATATTTGTCCTTGCTTTCCTTTGCTAAAATTCGTTTGCAACCTGACAATCATTCATAGAGCATTGCTAAAGTGATCCTGAACTAATACAAAGTAGCTGTCACCCACCCTGAACCTCTAGAGGGAATTAAAATCATTTTAGCATATTTTTCACTTCTTTGCATACCACCTTTAAAGTACTTTGCCTGTGTTTAAAATCATCCCTGTTGCTCTAAGCTTGCTAGGGGGGCGGGGGGGGGACTGAATTATATTTGATTGCATTCCTGAGAACTGTGTGTTTTTCTTCCATCTCTTTACATTGCATAAGGGGAGGGGGTGGGTAAATTGCTACCATGGGGAAAAGTGATTGCATTGTTTTGGTTGAAATCATATCAAGTTTATTTTCTGTACTGCATTTTCATTCATCATTGCATTGTCCTTGAAGCCATAAAAGCATTCTCAGCTACTTTATTCTCTCTATATCAACTTTTAAGCCATTAAAAAGAGGGTACCACTATAACATTATCCATTGTTGATCAACATCATATTCTCAAGTGTGATATCAAATATTAATTTACTATAAAAGTGTGATAGATATATATTGTTTAATTTTCAAATAAACCTTTTAATTTGCAAAACAAACCTACTTCTTGGCTCAGTGGGGTCAGGGGGATTCTAAGAGAGGGGTGTTATATAAGGGTTGTCATCCAGAGTAAACGAACTGGACATAAAAATATATCAATAAGGGCTTCCATCAGCATCCCAGACTAGGCATTGACTTAGCTGTAGTGTTAAATTGAAGTCGCTTACAGCTGTGTTGTCATTTATATCAGCAAGTTACTGGATTCAAAGACCAAAAACCTATCCTGATTGGCAGTGAGAGAAATTGGGTCTGATTCATGGAAAAGTGCGCAGAGATCCCGCAAAGCCTGCGCTGAGAATGACTCTGTACGAGCATGAGTGCAGACTATTTTTGAGTGCTCCACGTATTCATGGATTCGTTTGCGCAAAGTAACCCTATGCGCAAGTCGCGGCTGGAACGCCCACGACACGCCCATATGCTGAGGCATTGCAGTCATGGAAACAGACCTTTGGACAGTCCTCACATGCGATGCAATGCACCCTGGGTAAAACTACCTGCAAACCCCCACAACCAGGCCGGAACCCACACTATTTCCAGCACCCCCTCAACATGCATACCATGTTTTGCAAAAATTGTAATATTCGAGTAAATATACGAGCACCCCTAGGGCCGATCAAAACCTTGTCTGCATGCACGCACTACTAAATCTGACACCCGATATTACTTCTGCGCTGTGATTCCTATGCGCTAGTGACTGTACGCTTGCCTTCGATTGCCGGATAGATTGAGGGTTTTGCGTGGGCCTTTCCCCAACGAGAGCTTGTGTGGTCAGATCTATGAATACGCTTTGTTCCATGCAATTGTGGGTGTGCGTTGGACTGCCTGGAGCCAGTCCCTCGTAACACCCACATTTTCCCATGTTCTTCCCCATTTTGCATCTTCCTCCCGCTACACTGCCTTCTGAGGTGTCTTGTGCAGGACAATCGACTGCACGTAGAGAAGTGCCAAGTCTGTGAGAAGTCCCTGCAAAGTAAGAAAAAGTCTTGCACAGTCGATTCCATGAATCGGCAGACAGAATTTCACACGCGATTTGCATGCAAAGTCCCTATTTTCCCCCAAATAAAACCATGAATTAGGCCCATTATGTTTTTCCAAGTTAGAATTACATTGCAGTACCTGGATCCTGAAGAGGCTGAATAGGATTCATACATTGTTATGTACCTTTCATTATAAACTTAATATGATAGAGATTGATACAATGAAGAAAACACGTCAAAGCTAAACAACAGCTCACAAGGACTGTGGATCTTTTTATTGGGCGGAATACAATGAATAGTTCTTCAGGTAACTTACACTAACACATATAAAGTGGTTCAATTAGTATTTCTATATCTATGTCACAGTATACAGAACTTAATACCGAATAGATAATATTGACGGGGTTTCCCTTCCCTGCCTGTTTTTGTTCTCTTCCTGGTTAGCCCCATTGTTTATTTACTTTATGTTACATGTTGTCCTCACTCGTACGCTTCCAGGTCATCGGTGTGCTATATAAATATATATATAAAATAAATAAGATGCCTAGTATTGAACATACGCTCAAATACAGCTAATGTTTTTATACTACAGCATAGAGGCGAATACACACAGGACAATGAAGAAAAGAAAAGGGACGGGATGAAGATGACAATGACATCAGGCATATTTGAGAATCCAGGTGGTGCAGGTGAAGATTACACAGTTAAATTCATATGTGTAAAGTCTTGTGCTCTTTTCTGCTCTCAAACGGAGACTTCTCAAATGCAGCCATGGTGCCAATATCCGCAATCCAGTCTGCTATGCAAGGAAATGAGTCACTTTCTGCCTGCAATTATTCATAGTATTTAGATCTCTATTCATCAACATTGCTGATTAAAAATAAAATAAATATTGTTTCATGCGTAGTGGCTGCCTAGTAAGATTCGTAATGCTGCATTCAAGACAATGGCCCTCATTCCGAGTAGGGCGGTAAGGGATACCGGGCATCGGTAAGGAGACCGGTGCCGGTAATCCATTAACGCCCTACTACGAGGTCCCTTAGCGGGTCCCTTCCTTAAAGCCTGGTCTGACCAGGCGTTATTGACAGGACCCGTTAAGGGACTTGGGCGCAAATAACGGCTTGGCATACGCCGGCCCATTATTTGCGCCCTCCCCATTCCAATTGAGCCCTATAGGGGCTCAAATGGGAATGGGGAATGGTTTGGTAAATGGGGACTTACCGGTCCCTCCAAGGTCGGAATGGACCGGAAAGTCCCTATTGTACCAAACTGGAGTCGGTACCGGTATGGGAGGCAGTCATGGTGCAAATAGCGCCATGACTACCACCATACTCAGAATGAGGGCCAATGACCTTTTGGGTCTTATAAATAAGAAAGGGCCAGGCCTCCCACTTATGTATGGAGTTGTAGAAGAAGACCATTATTTCAGATGCAATACAACTGATCTTAGCTCAGAACGAAGTTGTGGTTTTCTTCCAACCTGCTTTTTTTTAGTTAAATCTTTGTTGTGCGGGGTAATTGGAATTGTAGGCCCACATGCTCATTTTGGAGGTAATTGAACAAGCTTAGTAGTGCTCCACCAATAGGATTGCATGCAAGCTGAGTAGCACTCATAAAGCCCAATGAAAAGTAAAGCAGACTTGATGACACGGGCCGATACTAATGTGGTTGTGGCCGGATTGTTTTTATTTTAACCACATTTCACCAAACCTTCCTTCCATCTGCCTGTCAGATTGACCTTTAATCCTCCACCCATCTATTCCCCTGCCCTCCCCCCACTATATCTCCGTCCTGCACCACAGAAAAGGTGAATTTCCAGAGTAAATGTTTTTCATAGTCCATTAATGATGATGAAGTGTCATTTTGTGAGGGTAAAACAAATTTGTATTTGATATTTGCATTTCTTTATTTGTATAGCGCTCCTGGCTCAAGGGCATCTGGGCGCATATCTTAAGTAACATAGAGATTGTGCAATAACAGTTACAAGGATCCATGTACAAAAGCAGGTATTTGCAGATCGAATTTACATAACATGATTAAAAACGAGATTCTGTGCAAAGGCCAAGTCACTAGGCGTATAGCTTTCATAAACAACATCACATACAGTTGCAAATGCAGATAACATACAAGTCAGGTAAACAGATACAAGTTTGCAAATTAGAGTTGCAGAGGTGACTCAAGAAACAGTGGATAAAGATAGAACCGAATAGAGTTAAGGTTGACGTGACGAGTCATGTGAATCTAGAGCAAAGAGCCACAAATTGTCTTTGCTCTTGAAAGCTTGGAAAGAGGGTTCTAATCGAAGTGTAGTGGGCAGAGAGTTCCAGAGTTTGGAAGCAAGGACCGGGAAGCTGACACCCCCAGATTTCTGTAATTTGAATCTGGTTATGGATAAGCAGTGGACTTGGGCTGTTCTCAGTGGGTGGGTGAAGGTATGTGGAATGAACCGGCTGGCCAAGTATTGTGGTGCCTTGTCAGCCAGACACTTATGTGTGAGGGCAAGTGCTTTGAGAGAAACTCTTTGTGCTAGAGAGAGCCAGCACAGATTAAGCCGAGTATCCGAAATGTGTTGATTTCTAGGGATGTTTAGCGCAGCCCTAATGGCATTATTTTCGGTAACCTGAAGTTTACAGAGGTAGCGTTGACTTGTCCCTAGGTAGAGAGCATTGCAGTAGTCTAATTTAGCCATAATTAAGGTTCTGGCCAGGATAATGCAGTTTGCTGTGCTGAGGAATGGGCGACACACTGTGATAACTTTGCACGTATAAGCAGATGCAGAAATCACATTGTTGGTTTGTCTCGAGAGAGAGATAGGGTGGAATAAAGGTATATATCTAACATTTTGGTGTCATTGGAGACCTTAATAAGATTTCTGTCAATGATAAAAGATTTAAAGATGTGGTCTAGTCGACTAAGTCGGTTGAGTGAACCCAGGATGAGGAACTCTGTCTTGTCGCCGTTAAAACAGAGCTCGTGTTGAGCCATCCAGGTCTGGATGACTTGATAAACATTGTTTAAGGCTTTGGAATCCACAATGTGATTACCCGTGATAGGGATGGGTATCTGGGTGTCCGCATAATTTGTGTTTGTGTATTCACCCTGTGTGAATTGGAGGTTCCAATAAATAGGAACTCCACCAGACACGCTTGCCCATGGCAGAAGGGAAAGAAGGGAAAACCAAGAAATTCTGGCTGCCTAACAAGAATCCTATCTCAACCTGACAGTGGCAGAAACAGTTCAGTCAGCAATTATGTAGTGTGAAGTCTGTAACACAAGATCTAGCAAGAAACCAGCTAAGACGCCTTGAGATGAAAGTCTGCCTACAATCCCAGTTGCAAAAGTCTGAAGGCCTGCAAATGAATTGTAGTGATGTCTGAAGTTCAAGATTGAAGATAAGATCTGGTACGAAACTGGAATCCCAAACACTGACAGGGAAACTTATTAGTAACCCTGAAACCTATGACCTGCAATCAGACCATAGCAAGATCCTGAATCCAGGGTCAAAGAAATTAGGGAAGAGAACTTATGGTCCCAAGCACACTCTTTTAATGGCACAGAGGCATATGGAATGGGGAAAAGTCCTGATGCACCTGGACCACTTTCGTTGCAAGGAGCTGAATAATGCTGTAGAAGTGTATGTCCATGGGGGCGTATCCAGCTGCCGAACAAAGTGTGTAGAAAGTCGTAACTCCAGGAAGGGGATCTGGAGGAGGAACACCAGGTTAACTCAGACAAGGTGTAGAAAGGGCCCAAACTGGGAGTAACCTTTATAAGAAATGTATACATTGTTGCTATAGTAGGACAGTGATGAATGTGTGGAGAATAGGACCATTGATCTGGTTGATCCTTTAGACTTCTGTTATAAGAGATGGGAAGACAGAGGCTAAGGACGGCTAAAGAATGGGACTATTGATCTGGTTGATCCTTTAGACTTCTGTTATAAGAGATGGGAAGGCAGAGGCTAAGGACGGATAAAGAATGGGTTTGTTAGATTTTTGTTGCCCATCATTGGAATCTCCTTTTTGTTGCTTAGATTAGGGAAGTCTCCGCCTTAACAAGGACTTGTTAAAATAGGAACCTGACTGCTAATAAAAAAGGTGATCTTTTACTTTGCCACCTGGCCTAAATCCGGCCCACCTGTCAATCACTTTAAACTGTTGGTGCCTTCCTGGTTGCTGCTCTTTTTCCCTACTTAAGCAGCCTTCCAGCCTCTTTTCCTTTTCAGTTGGTGAGCAGGTGCAGGTGGATCTAGGTCACCTGGCCCAAGCCCCGCCCACCTGTCAATAATTTTAAACTGTTGGTGCCTTCCGGGTTGGCTGCTCTTTTTCCTTACTTAAGCAGTACTCTGGCCTCTTTTCCTTTGCAGTTGGAGAGCAGGTGCAAGTGGGTCTAGGTCACCGGGCCTAAGCCCTGCCCAGCTGCCAATCACTTTAAACTGTTGGTGCCTACCTAGTTTGCCACTCTTTTTCCCTCCTTCAGCTGCCCTACAGCCTCTTTTCCTTTGCAGTTGGTGAGCAAGTGCAAGTGGATCTAGGTCACCTGGCCTAAGCACCACCCACCTTCTTAGCTCTGCCTCTTCCTTTCTGCTCTTAACTCTGAGATGAAGGACATTTCTCACCCGGGCATCCAAAGCAAAGGGCAGATAAATACAAAGTTAATTCCTGTGTGTTCAGACCAGGAGGACCCAGGGCCCAAATCCCTGCTCAGACAACAGGAAAGCATCCTCTGACATGGGTTTTCTCCCTCTGTCCTCACAGGCCATCCCCCACCATCACCAGGCAACGCCAACATCAACTTCTATGGTGCTGGGTTGAGGACAGGAGATCTGTGGCACAGTAAGTTGTGCATTTCTAAAAGTGTTATTCTCACACCCTAGTGCTTGTGTGCCCACTCTCCCCTCCCTTTGTCCCGGTTGCTTCCTTGTTTGTTGGCTCTCACCCCTCCCTCCATCCCTATGTGCTCCCATTGGTTGGTGGGCCCTTTAAATCAGCCACTCAAGGCACCCCCTGCCATGGCATCCCCCTTGGCCAAGGACCAGAGGCTAAGGACAGCTCCACTGGTGTCTGCCAGTGTCTGCCTGGTAGCATGTAGCCTGCAGAGATCGACCTGCTGTGACTGATCACGTCAGTCGAATCTAGGTGTTTTGTATTGTGCTGTGCTCAAAAACATAGCCTTATTCCCGCTCCAAGAAAAGTCAAACATGGGTGTGTTGCATTGTGCTGTGCTCAAAAGCATAGCCTTTTTTCCCCATTCTGGGAAAGTCAAATCTGGGTGCTTTTGAAATTCCGGCAACTGTGGCATTGTTGCTGGTTCTGTCTAGGCTCCCACCTAGACCGCCCGCAAGGCATAGCGTTCATTGTTGTGAGTTACTTGTTCCCCCTCCTATGTCTTCCTTTGTTGTGACCCTGGCCCCCCTCCTCCTTCGCCCCCTGTGCATTCCAAGTTGCGTGCCACAGCGCTGTGCATCTCTCTTCTCTCACCCCCTTCTCCTCCACCTATTTCCTTTGCACCCTCTATGGTGCTCTCTGTTGCTCCCATCTTCTCTAACTGCTACCCTATCTCTTACCCTATCCCTCTCACTAAGTCTGGAAGGAAAACATTCAAGGAGGAAATCCTGGTCTCCAACACAGGTCTCCCTATCTCTGATACCTACACCAGTGCTTCCTCCAGACAGACTCTCACTAACATCCTCTTTGTCATCCACTCTCCAGACCCACGGACCCTTCAAGGGTCTCTGTTCTCTCTTCTTTCTCCTTTCTCCTCCTCTCCCATTAATGGTGGCACTATGTGGTAGGTCCTATTCACCCCCTTCAACTCCTCCAAGACCATCTTTAATGTCTATCTGAACTGCATCATCTTGGTTCAGAGCCTTCAGCCCAATCTCCTCCTTTTTCATAGGTGTTTCCTGCGTCTTATTCACTTACTCCCTTCTCCTGATACTCCTTCCACCCTCTCTCTGGCACCCTCATCTTCCTCCTCTGCCCACCTGTTAGGGAGAATTCTCATACATGCCTGATTTCCCCTACCTAATGAGTCCCTCAACACCTTTGCTGGATTTCTAGGATTTATTTTTTTCACCTGGTAAGATTGTGAGCCTTTTTTCCCACTCTTACATGTGTTTTGCTGTGTGTGTTTTTACCATTTGTGTGATCTTGGGTTCTGGAGCCTCACCTACTCCATGAGCCTCAGTTTTAAGTGTGTTACACAGCACCTCCAGTGCAGTGACACAGGGTTGTCTTTCAGACTTCCCACTGACTCCATTTTTGTGGGACTGACTACTGTCTCCCAGAAACATGTAAAGTTGCCATTAACTTTATGTAGTCTCTTTAAACCACAGACCCAGTACACCCCATCATACGTAGAGTATTGAAAAGGGTTCATTCCTATCTCTTTTTGTATGTTCTTCTTGGAGCACTGTTTCGCTCCCTTTACATCAAGACTTGGCTGGTGGCAGTGGTAACTACCCTAAATTTTCTACTGTGCTTATCTTATATAACCATGGTATTGTTTTAGGCTACTATATTATCTTCGTACATAAACCCGCTTGACCAAATACATTTTATTTTGGCTCCGGCTGGGTTTATTCGGCATTTCTTTTTGTTAAAGTGTTTCTCGTGTTTTAGTCTGCATGCCAAACCGGAGATGATTCCTTTGTTCGCCGTCTTTTCGCGGGCTTCTGCACAGAAGCCCTCCTTAAAGTGCCTGAAAGTCTGGGTAGGCAGGGTGTGAGGGAGGGTTCTTTGGACCCCTGCCTTGGGTTCCCTTGGTAACCCAAGTCGCACTCCTGTTTGATTGGCTGAGGGGACTGTCCTTGCCAGGACAGCCACCCTGCTGTGTGATTGACAGCCAGGCTGTATGAATGGGGGAAAACTGCATGAAAAGCAGGTCTCTGTTACTGGAAAGGCAGAGTCGCCACTGGAACGAAAGAACCAATGAGGAGCTGACAGAAGAGGACCCCTACAACGACTGAACCACCTGGTGAAGACCTGCTGCAGGTCCGAATCTTCAGAATCCGATGACAGAGAAAATCCTCCGGGAAATTTCTTCCCCTGAGCTGGTGGGGCCAACCAGTTTGCCCAAACTGCAAGCCAGGACCCCTCCTCTGGTTGAATTCAATGTATAGAGCTACAGTGGGTCAGATAGCCAGGAAGGTCAGACCCTGCTTGGGTTTACGGAGCGCACCTTTTATTCGTTGCTTTGCTCTGCTGTTGGTTTCTTCCCTGGATAGTGCAGGACTCTCCAGTCTTCCTACTTCTTGTCATTCTGACAGTCGCTTCAGGAACCGTGAGCCTGCAGGAACTACCAGAATGTCCGCCTCAGCTACAGCTTCCTCTTTGTTTTAAGGTACTGTGCATATCCGGTTGTTCGTTTCGTTCAACCGCAGTGAAAGTGCTTGAAATCTTTCTCCAATCCGAGGGCTTGTCCTTCTATTCTCTTTGAACTAACTTTTCTGCCAAACCACCTCGTCTGGAATCCATGGCACGAACTTGACCGTGAACTACCCTGAACCGTGTGATCTTGAGCAAAAGACTTTTGACCCATTGACTTTGGCCCTAAGCCTTTTCTACCTGATTCTATCACTGGAGTTCCTCTTGTTCAATTTCCCTGAGTACTTATCTGTTGGTGTGATTTAATTCCCATTAACTTTGTCTTTCCCTCCCTTTTAAAATGCTGGAGTGCCATTTTGCTCCCACTTCATTTTGTGAGCTTAACTTGTTTGGAATTTAAAGGAAGTGGTGTGGTGTATTAAGAGTGTGATTTTTAAACTGCTTATAATAGTGTAATGTTATGCAACTGAAGAGTAATATAAATGTATATGTGTTTACTTGAAAACCTTGAGTCAGTGTTTGCCTGAATCAGAGTAATTGCTGTCCTTTGTGTAACTATCTGATGCTGCTCACTTACTCTTGAGATAAGTGTGGCTGCTCAGCCATCACGACCACTTTAACTGTGTAGTACAGGCTTGTACCAAAGGTGAATTTGTACTGTCACTTGTAGTCTTAATTGTGTGTGGTGTTCCCAAAGGGTACTGCATATAATTCTGCCTAACACCACCCTCAGGCCTTTCTTCCACCTCCGCAGGGTGTACCTCAAGCCTGTACCCCTCCACTGAAGTCTTTAAAATGTGGCAACCTACTTCACGTCTCTACTCTCAACTCTCGTTCTGCTGTCAAACACTCCTCTGACATCTGTCACCTCCTCGATGAACTTGACCTAGATGTCCTTCCTCTCATCGAGACATGGTTTATGGCCAGTTCTGTCATGAGTTTAACACTCTCCTCCCTGTGGGCTACAAGATCCTCCCTGAAACCAAAACTAACCGTCCTGGAGTCGGAGTAGCCGTGATCTTTTCGGAGTGGGTCCTGGCCTCTGTCATCCATACGCAGGCCAACTCCTGCTTTGAACCATCTACAGGCTCTCTATGTTTACTGGCCTATCTCGAACTGTGGCCACCATCTACAGGCCACCTGGCCAGGTCGCTCACTTCCTCTCTAAATGGGCCGACCTCTCCTCTTCTCTCCTTGCGTCTACTTCTTAACTTTTCCTCCTCAAAGATCTTAACATCCACCTGGATGCTTCTAATTCCTCCTCTGAGCTTTTCCACAACCTTTGTGACACTCTCACTCTTTCCATTCTGCCCTCTGGCCTGACACACTCTGCCGGACATACATTGGATGTTCTCTGAACCTCAGACATCCCCCTCTCTAACCTTCTCACCACTCCTTTCTCTTGGGCTGACCACTTCTCGGTCAATTGGCCCATGAACCATGTGTTAGTCGATGCCTTTGCATCTACTTTCTTACTTTCTCTAATCCTCCTACTACTGTGGCTGACTCGCACCATAAATCATCCCTTCCGACTATGCATCTTTCTGTATCCAACACCTTGGACCATCTTGCCCCTGTCATGCCCCTGTCATGCCAATACGGCTGAGGCCATCTCCAAGTGCAACTCTTGGTATGATTCCGAGCTCGCCGTCCTGAAACGCAAGTGCAGGGTGGCTGAGAGTAAGTCGAGGGTGTCAGGCGCATCCTCTGACACACTGGCTTGCAGCATGCTCCAAAGGCAATACAGACTCTCTGTCCTGTCCAAGAAGAGAACACGCATTCAAGCCAGCGTCTCTGCGACTTCTTAGAACATGGTCAAACTCTTTAAAATCAGCAAGGAACTGGCCCAATCCTGTTCTCTATTGCTCATTCCTGACTATCTATCCACAATTCAGTATTGGTGCACATCCAACAATCTCTATTAATGCCAGTAAGACGGAGATCCTTCTCATTGGGACCCCTGCCACTGCTTTCCCTCTCTCACTCTGGCCACCCCTCTTGGGCCATCTTCCTTTGCCTTCCTGCGGGAGAGAAATCCTTGCTCTCGCAAAATCAACTCCACTCACTCTTTCTCTCCTCGCATCTCGGATGTCGCTTGAAGTCCCACTACCAGCTGCACCTCCTCAAAGGGACTCTCCCTTTCTCACTTTCCCCCAGAAGCTCATTGTCTCTAGATCCCTGGTTCTCTCAATGCTAGGCTACTGCAACAGCCTCTTTTTCAATCTGCCTTCCTCTACTTTCTGCCCTCTGCAACTAATCCTTATCCATGACTTGAGACTTATCCTTGGCCTCAAGACCAGGGACTGTGTCTCTCCAGCCCTGACATCTTCCACTGGCTCCTGGTGGCTGCAAGGATCAAGTTCAAGACCCTTTGCATTGTCCACAAAGCTTTTTGAGCCTGGGGCCTGCACTACATACCACGGCCTCTTCCAAAATACTTTCCTTCTCTAGCCCTTGGCTCAGCTACCTCCAACTCTTTAAGAGTAAGACGTTTTTCCAGGCACAGAGTGGGGTAGATCTTTCTCATCTGCAGGTGCCTCCCTCTAGAATGGCCTCTCTGCCCCTCTCAAACTTCCCTGCCCCTCTCAAACTTGAGCCAGACCTCCTGAAGTTCCATAAGTAGCCCGGAATGCTCCTCTTCTCCTCTGCTTTCTCTCTCTCCCCCGTGTGCTCTACTGTTGACCTACCTGACCTATCGGTCTGCTGTACCGACTGGTTGCTTGGCTACCCTCATAGCCTCACTGGGTTCCAGGCTCTTTCTTGATGAGTCACACTTGCAGTGCCTCCGGGCCAAGCACGCACTTACGGGCTGTACTTGTAACCCTACAGTCCCTTGTTCTCCTTGCACTACCCAGAGCTGCGCTGCCCTGGCTGCACTTATTCAGAGCATTGCTGCTGTGTTTTCTCATCCCCCTTGCACTCCCTCCTCCCTTTCCACCTTGTACCTCTCATTCTTGCACTTACACGATCTGAATAACAGAAGGCCTAGTAAGATTGTTTGTCTTGTCCTCCCTCTGTCTTCCCTTCTTTGGCTTGTCGCGTCTAGAAACACTTGTGTGCATGCGCGTTATAAATGACTTATATCATATCATATCAATGCCATATTTTCTTTTTTTCCCAACCCTCACACCTTTCTATTATAGATGTTCTAAAGAAAACCTAGTTGTAAAACGATCTGCTGAGTTGTGTATCTCACTGCTTGGCCAACCACAATAGCCCTTTTGGTTACCATGGAGTCTGGACATTTCAGAAAGTTTCAAGTCATGTGATGAAAACTCCTTCAATGCCGATTCAGCTGATTTTGATAAGAAGTTCATTCGTCAGCCTCTAAAAATGTGTTATACTGTTTGATTTCAGGGTTAGGTTGCTGAATGAAGTTTAGAATGGGAAATGCTGCTGGTTTTTGTAGTCAATTGCAATGTTACATACTGTCTCTGTTCCTTGCTATTCTTCCAAATTCTATCCTGCGGGCTTAGTTTTATTTAGATAGTTTTAAGCGTAATTTCAGTTACCTTTAATTCATTGCTGCGTTCTTGAGGTACTGAATCCTTTTTGCATGAGTTAATGCTTGCTTTAATAGACAAGGGGGACGATTCATGGAACAAATGTGCACCGAAATCCGTGGCACAAGCTGGCGCAAGCATGAGAAAGCAAGTGCACACGCACGCGTGTGATTCATGGAAGGCCCTGCGTGTGTTTTCCCGGGGATGTGTGCCAAATCCACGCGTGGCGCACACAGGCGCGCACGTCACTGCAACATCCCGAACGCTGTGTGCGACGCGCACAGCAAAAGGGCACACCATTTAGTGCACACACCAAAAAGTGTGCAGAATACGCGGAATGGGGAACAACGCGTGAAAAAGGAGGCGTATCTGGGGAAGGACTGCTGGGAAATACATGGAACGCCCACACGCACGTGAACAACGCGTATTCATGGAATCGAATAGGGGAAACCCGCGCACACCAAAAGACACACACAGGCGTAAACACGTCCGCCACACAAGGCAGGCAGAAGCGTCCCTGAACAGTATAAAAGTACACGCAAACAACAAACACGATGAATGTCCTATTTCTCACAGCACTGATCGTGGGACACCGCAGGAGGAGGAGAATATCCAGGGCCCACATTTATTTGCTCAGGACCAGCCTTTTTGGGATGCCTGATGACCAGGTCTATGGCAGGTACAGGTTTCCACCCCATATCATCCTAGACCTGCTCAGGGAGTGGGAGGATGACCTTACATCACCCACCTTGTGCTCCCAAGCACTGAGCCCCTTGGAAAAGGTGCTCAATGTCCTGCATTTTTTGGCCACTGGGTCATTTCAGTGGACAACTGCCTTAGTTGGGGGTGTCTTACAGGCAACGCAGTCACGCTGCCTACACCAGGTGTTGGCAATCATGACTGCGCGCCCCTCAGTCCACAGGCACATATACATGCCCAGAACACCCGCAGAAAGGCAGGCCGTGGTCCAAGACTTCTACAGAGTGGCACCCTTCCCCAAAGTGCTCGGTGCCATAGATGGCACCCATGTGGCCCTACGTCCACCTAGGGCCACTGAGCACATTTATCAAATCCGCAAGCACTGGCATTCCATCAATGTACAGGTTGTATGCGATGCCCATGGAATCATCACCTCTGTCTATGCAAACTATCTTGGGTCTACCCATGACAGTTTTATATACAGAATGTCTGCCCTGAGCCGGGACCTGGAAGCTGGGAAGCATGGTGACACATGGCTTATTGGTGAGTACAAATGTCTGTGCACATGCATGCATGTCACACGCAGACAAATACACAAACCCAACTAATCACAACCATTATGACCTCCCTAGGGGACAGTGCCTACCCTCTGAGCAACCACATGATGACGCCAATACGGATCCCCACCACACCACCCCTGGTAAGATACAACGCAGCCCATATTGCAACCAGGGGCATAGTGGTGCGCACATTCGGAGTGCTCAAGTCACGCTTTCGCTCCCTTGACCGCTCTGGCGGCCAGTTACTATGTGCACCCCCAGTAGCGTGCAGGATCATTGTGGCAGCATGTGTCCTGAACCGGCGGACATGGTGGTGCCCCCACATCCCCACCACAGGCAGTGGCGCTGCTCATGGGAGGGGAAAGGGCATGTGGCGAGGCAGCTTGTACCCAACTTGTGGCCACATTTTTCACCTAAACTCCCACCCCTGTGGAGTGCACACAGGCCTGGCACATTCCAGGTGACAATCGATGATGACAAAGAGACAGTCAACTGTCACAACCTTACCACCCTGAGAATGTTTCCCCAGAAGTGCCACATTGTCCGCATCCCTAGCTACTTAAAAATAACCAATCCTTTGTGACCAAAAGGAACACATGCAAGGTGTAAATCTTACCATGCCCCTGCAAAACAGGACATGACAATCAGTGGTATGTCACCCAAACCCTCCGAAACCACATCACCCTTGTTGGCCACACCATGACATGGCATGGCATTTTATGTAAATAGGGTCCAGGCCCCTCAGAGGCCACCTTGACTGGTAAAAATACCAAATCTCAGCGAACTCCAAAGAGCCAAACCCCCAAACCAGGGAAAAAGCCTGTAGGCACCAAAAAGCCCTGGAAGAGTCTCCAGTAGATGACTTGCAGTCGCTGAATATGGCCAAGCACATGTCCACACAGAATGACAGAATAACTACCAAGGTAGCACAGCTGAAGAATGGTTCAACAGGATGGGTAGCAATTTCAGTACACAATAAGCAATGAGGATGCAACAACTGATGGGTATTGTCACAGCTCCAGTCTCCAGGCGCAGGAGTGGCACGAATCAACCATCCCCTCCGAGGTCTGGGCACCTGCAAGGTAAAACTTACACAGGCCTCCGAGACCCTGGCGGGGAAAGAGGGTTAGGGATAGGCTTCGGTATTTAGGATAACCGGAAAGAGGTTCAGGAGAGGGGAGGTGGATGGGCAAGGGAAAGTAGTGAAAATACAAAATACAACTATTGTCAATTACACATACTCAATAAGAGAAACCATGTACTTCATGCACATTGTACAATATGGCTCAAAGGCAAGCAAAAGAGAGACTGATCTCTGGGGTGAGTGCTGGCCTCCTGCCTGCGCACTCTCAGGTCCGGTAACAGGAGCAGTTCAATGCTGGAAAGGGAGCGTGAGTTACTATTCTGAGTGTGTTTTTCCCACACACACATAACACCATTCATGTCTCGAACTTAGTGACTCCTCCCCAAACAAGCACTCTTGTCTGCTGCTTTGTCCGTATAGTTTTGCTGGCCCCGTGAAGGTTAATACACTGTTAATGCGGTAAGGTAGCCACACGTGGCCCCGCGTTAAACAGAAGACCATGTGTTAAAATCACACATGATAGAATGTGCCTTGGATGTGCTGCTAGACGCATGTGGCGTGGTGCGACTTCAATACAAGCAGCGGTTTGCCACCCGCGGCTTTCTATAGGCAGCGCACATGGCTAATGCATATGCTAAATGATATGCACTGCACTCGAGTTTGTGCGTCACTGGTGCCCCCCCTTTATGCTGTATTTGTTTGTGACTAGGAACGCTACTGCGCTAATAACTTAGCTTCTGTGGATCAAGGGGGACTCGAAGATATGGCTGACACGCCCTGCGTGTGCCCCTGACAACTGTGAAAGCTTCCTGGCATTTTCTCCTCAGCGCAGTTTAGCTGTACTGTGCACATCTCCCCGAACGCCTGGCTAAGTTCACCAGCACTGGCGATACTCAGCTTGCATGTGCGAGGGGCCTGGAGGAAGGTCGGCTGGGGCATGGCCCCTTGTGCTGCTCACCTTTGCTTGGTGCTCCTGGAGACACGTCTGCTTCTGTCAGACGTCTGAGCACAAGCCCTGTGCTTCTGCTTGCACACGCATGCGCACATGTGCACCACCCAACGTGGCCAGGTTTTTGTAGTTCTTGGCCCGGTCTTGGCCCGGTGTCTGCTGGGAAAGGTAGTCTGCAGGCTCATTTTCCTGCAGAAAGGGCATAAAAGCTTTTAATAAGGCTGAAAAGTTTCCTGTGTGTGTGTCTTCATGCTGATTGTCACTGGGCCGTGTCTGAGAGATACATCCAACCTCCTCCACACAACCCCAGGTTCTGTACCATGACAGGTAGAGCTGGAACTTGAGTCGAAAATAACCAAAGAGGCTGGCATAACAGGATGGTTGAGGTGATAGCGTGAACAAAGAAAGGCAGAGACAGCAAAAGTCTTGAAAGGCACAGAGAATGCAAGATAGTCGGAAACAGCTGACAGCAAGTTAAGAGCCACAACAGTTGAATAGCATTGGCAAAAGCCAACAGCCAACATAAAGGCATGGATTTAATAGATGAAAGACAGGAGGATAGACAGAAAGATGCTGTTGAACAGAATTGTACAGAGGCAAACTGAGGCAGTGTAATAGTATGTGGAAATAACAGCCCGAGAGACAGGCGGACAGATCTGCAACAAGGACAGTAGCAGGAAGAAGAACAGGGACTAAAGGCACCAGAGTGTGAAAAACAAGTAAAAGAGCAGTAGTCCAGTAGGAAGACTGTGCCCTCAGGCAGCATCAAAGTCCAAGAGGGAAGACAGACACATCGTGCTGTCCAAACGGAACGGAGCATAGTAGTAGTATAGGCAGACATCTCAGGTGAGGACTGGACCATGACATGTGCCTCTTGGGTGACATTCCTAATGCATCCTCCTTTGCCACAATCCCCAGGGGCTGAACTCAACATGGACCAACTTCACATTGTCAACATCTGGCCCCTTCCCACCATCAGTGTGACTTTGACAGCCAAAGGGTGCAGGCTATTGTCTACAGCATGAAGTGCATCAAGCACGTATACAGGCAAGAAAAGAACATACTTCACAATCAACATCAATAAATGGACATTTCAATAATGTATTCACCAAAATTGATAACAGACATGCCTTGGAGAAAACATCCATAATCCCCTCTAGGGGTGTTAACACAATTAGTACAGCAGCAGACAGGCCACAGATCTGATGAAAGTCCAATGCTCTTGTGTAAATGGTTGCCATGGATAGGGCAAGCAGGAGTGGCATATGTGAGTCAGGACCCCAAGCCGTAAACACATACACAAGACAGCTTGAAGGGCCCAGCTGGAACAGACAGTGGATGCTTTCAAAAGCCACAAAACACCACACTGTCACATGAATGCACAATAGACAAACAATTTTAAACTATATCAACTAATTAAACTAACTATAAAAATAAAAAATGGCCACATACAACCCAGGTGGGGAAGGCACCCAGGAGGGGGGAGGTACAGGGTGCACCTCAACACCCACATGTGATGATGTTGAGATAAAAAAAGAAACCTCCATGGGCTCAACACCTGCACGGCCCGACCTGTGTGGGAGATAAATCGTCGGTCTCCTCACCCTCTGACTCAAATGGTGCACGTGGCACAGTACCCTGACCACGCCTATGCTCATCTTGTCCCTCGTCAGCAGCAAATCTGCGGGACTGGTGAGCCTGGTTCTGTGCGGCAATGACACGTAGGTCAGCATGCAGAACCTCACGTGATACGCGTGCTTCCTCTTGCAAGGTAGCATGTGTAACACAGAGTTCTTCCTGCATGGCCTGACATGACATCTGGAGCACCTCCCGGCATGTACGTAGCTCAGCCGAGATGGTATTCTCAAGCCAAGCTGTTCCAACCTCACCTCTGTCTGCTGCATCTGGGACATCAAGAGCACACCCAGAGTAGATCTGAGGGATCAATGGTCATCCCTCAGGGCGTCCCTGTGTGCCTCTGTGTGAGCAGCAAGTGCTTGACACAGAGACACCATTTCAGCCCAGCGTGGCCTGTCTGAGGCCGCCATACCTAGCCTGAGAGAGCAGGCCGTGGACTGTGCTGCCCGCTGCTGGAGCTCCACCTGCCTGACAGATTGGGCGACACGTTGCATGTGCTGAGTGATCTTATCAATTGCTGCCCCCTGTTGTTCTGAATTGGCACACATGGATCGCTCCCACATTTAGCATACCCCGGTGGCGCACGGCTACTGCGTTGCCGGGCTTGACACCCCTGGGTCCGAAGGAGCCGCTGTCCTTGCTGGGTTGTCACCACCCGCGGCTGCAGGACTACATCCCTCCATTGACGTGATGCCCCAGGCACATCATCAACTTGTGTGGAGTGTGACATGCATCCTGATCCACCACAGGCAGTGGTTCCAACACCGTCTGGCCCCTCAATGGAGGTGTCGCAGACAGAAGATCGTTCGCATCAGAATCACTCACCGTTGACGAATGGACATGACGCGCATCCAACTCAACATTGTTGTCCGAGTGATCATCCGGGCTAGACTCATTGCCAGCCCTAGACACGATGGTCTGGAGCACAAGTGGGCTCTCGTGGCCTACCACCCCACAACGCCCACTTGTGCCGAGTTGCTGATGTAATAGCAACCCTGTGTCTGGAATTACATCACCATCCTCTGGTTCCATTGCGTCATCATCTGCAATGTGGAAAAAACAAACATGAGTACACATGTCAGAAGCACATAACCCACACACACACATAGACATCACATCGACAACCAACGCATGAAGCAGACATGTCACACACAAATGATAAGCCGGCATGCATCCAGTGGCATTGATATGCACACACATCCCAAAAGCAGAAATGGATGTGTCTAAATAGCAAAGCCTACACATGTACAGAATGCAGCATATCACCTCTATCACACACCACCTTTGTCAGGCACATGTCACAGGCAGAAAAGACAGATGGCAACAAAGAGATGGCACAAACAATAAGCATGCCTGAACTGCAAAATGGCCACAGCTGCAAGTGAATCCAATCACACAATGACACACGTAATATGCATGTACACATGCATCACTAAATCATCATCACCAATATAGCTTCATCCATCTGTAGCTCAGCCCGTACCAGGCCTCATGGGCCATGTAGACATAGTGAATTTCACGAGCAAAGCGAGGGCCTGCAACCAGGCATGAGGGACCATAACGCACAGTACGGTCCGCGCTGCTGGCTATGAAGCCTCCAGAATACCCCTCAGAGCCTGATTGAGCACATTGTGCATTGATTGTGCCCTAAACCATTATTCAGTGTGTCAAATCATCACGGCAGGCCCCAGCAGATTAGCTAAGTGGGCCTGGGTGTACACATACTGCACCACAGTGCACCTTCAGGATTGTGCCAGTCGAACATAACGGGTGCAATGCTGAAATCACAGCAGCATTAACATGAATCAACTACATTTTAGTCATTAAACAAAAAAGCTGGAGAGAACACATGGGTAAATTAACACCTTCACACACACATGAGTGAGTATCTGCAATGTTGCACTACACAACATTGAAGCTGCTTGCATATGTACACGTAAAAGTGTTCAAGAACACCTGTGTCCATATACACCCGTATGGTGATTATGAACAGCAACCTATACAGCAAAGCAAGCAGCTACAATGCTGCTTGCTTTGATGTATGTGAAAGTGTTCACATACACACGTGAAGGCAGCTCCACAGTCATTACAACCCGATTGGCAGGCTACAATCAATCAGCGGCCTATACCAGTTGTTACAGGCCACAGATTGAACTTTCAACTTTGCTGAACACCCTCTAGGGTGTTCCAATACTGAGTACATTTGTCACAGGATGCACCTGTGCCTGTGGCTTTCATGACAGTAAAGGGATGACAACCTGACCATACATGCCAGGTCACTTTGACATTGCAGCAGTGAGTAGGCATGTAGAATGGTGTAACACAGCTCAGAAGTGGGTTGGTGCAGTGCAGAACATGTGCACGTTACCGACTGTCTACATGAACAAGTACATTATGATGTCAATCAATAAACATGAAGGTAGTGTAAGGGCAAGTTTAGGCATCACGTGCTTTGTGCATGCAATGTGGTGTATGGCTACAGGCAACCCCCCCCCCTTAGTGAAAATTCAGGAAGGCATTGCATGGCAGTGAAAGGTTGACCAGAGAACTGTGTATTGACAGACTGAGTTGACTAGTGTCAATTGCATCATCTGAGTCAACTGACAACACAGCAGTTGAGAATGGGACAGTAAGCAGGACACATGATGTACCCTCAGTAGTACACCCATTTGTGCAGAAGGCACTACACCAGTTGAACAGAGTCAGGGGGCCAGGTACTGGGGGAGGCCTGTGCCCCACATGGACTATGACACCCTAAACATGTGCGGGATGCAGGACTGAGCCAGAGTGGGCATGGAATGGATGATAAAATGCCATTAAATGTATGTCATCCTAGACACGTACCCCAATGTTCATCCTGCCAAGGACACATAGGGGCATGCATGAAATGCACATGGAGCATGAATGGGCACTCATGTCCCTGCGTAGCATCTGCCATCTGCACAGTCCGAGTGAGACACCCTGCATCAAGGACAACAGATGTGCCCCACTGTATGTGTCTGGGAGGTTGGCAGGGAGAAGTGTGCATGCACACAGGAGCGTTGAACAGGCCATTGCAGTAGTCCAACATGATACCCACCAGTGCCATGCTGAAATTGGGGTGCAGTGGGGTTGAGGGGCAAGGAAGCATGCCTACGTGGAGAACCCGTGTGCAGGCAGAGCACATATGTACCTCAGTCATGCGATGACATAGTCCCAGTGCTGAGTGGAAAGACACCCCAGGCTACATGCAGAAGGGCCAGTGAGCTGGGACATGGACCGGAGGGTCAGCCGGGTGACTAGCATGTGAGTAGGGTACAATTGTGGTGATGAGGGCAGTCCCTGTGTGCTCTACATGTCCAGCATGCTGCACAGCAGGCATGCATCAGTGAAGCATTTCATGACTCGCACATGAGAAACTAGTACACATAGCATGTAGTGGCAGTCAAGCACAACACATCACACAAGCAAACCACACATGGTCTGGACAAACATGAGACAACACTCACTGGACGAGGCATCAAAGTTCAGCATCTCTCCCACTCCTTCGTACAATTCTGCCGGTATGAACTCTGCAGTGATCAACTCGTGCAAAGTGAGATCTTCCACCTCAGGTGGTGACCCACAGCCAGTCACCTGAGTCATGGCATAATTGGAGGCACGCTTCAGTTTAGCACAGCGTCAGAGGTCGTCCCAATGCTTTTTGCACTCCTGAGCTGTGCGCATCACATGTCCGAATGCACTGACACCCTCCGCAACATGCTTCCAGTGGGACAAACGCTGGGCACCCGTAGTGTGACAATTCGGGCCCACTAGCATATCACGGTCGTGTCCTGACATGTAGTCCACAAGGAAGTCCAGTTCCTGCTTGCAGAAAGGCTTCTTCCTCGACATGTCAGAGGCCGGAGACAGTTGTGGGGTCCCGGTCTCTTGTGCAGATGCAACCTTCCTCCTCTTGGGCAGTGATGCAGACACTGACTGGCAAATGCCGCCCTGATCAGTAGGGGCAGTGGTGCTGGTGGATTGAACCAAGGGAGTGGCAGGTGGAACAAGGATGGAAGCCCTGACTTGCGTCAGTGGCTGCTGGGTGCCCTTGACTGGACCCTGCGCAGCAACATCTGCTGTGCCAAGGTCATTGACCGGGTCTGTCCTGGATGGTAGACTCACAGCCGGGGTGGTGTCGGCTGCATCTGCCCATGCACTTGTCAACACCCGGCTGCTCGGGGCAGCAGAGCACAATAATGCCCCAGGGACATGTGCCTCGGTCAGGGCAGCCCTGCATGCACTTACTGTGTGCCTCCTGACCTCCTGGGACACTGCAAGTGCCAATGCAGCATGTGCTGTCCGACCCTGAGACTGGGTGTGGTGTCGACAGCTGCACCTGCAGCTACCACTACCCTTGGGCCCATGGCAGTCGATGACACGGACTGCCGGATCCCATGGGTGCCAGTGCCAGATGCAAGAGCTGCATCTCCAGGAACCACAGGGGTGGTGGCATGACCACACCAACACGTGGCACAACATTGTGCCGAAGTGGCGCACCCATGCCTCTTCCCCCTCTGCAGCCACCCTGGACACTATGGAGTACCCCTACTCCCTGGTCACCATGGCCACGTCCCTGACCACGCCCGCCACGTAGAGAACGCCCACCACCTTTCGTGGCCTCCCAACCATGGCACAGATATAGTAGTGCCGGCACAGATGTAGTAGTGCCAATGGGAGGTGTACACAACAATTGTCCTGGTCAATTGCGGTGAAAGGGGTGGGATACACGATGTTAACAGCACCCCTGTGCACCTGCAAGGCTGTATGTGACCCTGGTGATAAAGTGGCGGGTCACACAATGCTCAGGCACCCCAAAACTGCAGTACAACTGTGCACGCAACCCCCGGTAGTGCACGTGTGTGGAATTATCTCCCGCTGTACGCAGTGGCAAAAAAAGGGACAAGAAAAACACATATGCGTGGGACACGCAGGCTACTATGACCTCGAAAATGGGTACGCGATACACAGGGGAACCCGCAGTGGGAAAAATAGCGTGCGCGACTCACCATCTGGCTAGTGTGGTAATGAAAAACACCCATGCCTCTTCCCCCTCTGCAGCCACCCTGGACACTATGGAGTCCCCCTACTCCCTGGTCACCATGGCCACGTCCCTGACCACGCCCGCCATGTGGAGAACGCCCACCACCTTTCGTGGCCTCCCAACCATGGCACAGATGTAGTAGTGCCGGCACAGATGTAGTAGTGCCAATGGGAGGTGTACACGACAATTGTCCTGGTCAATTGCGGTGAAAGGGGTGGGATACAAGATGTTAACAGCACCCCTGTGCACCTGCAAGGCTGTATGTGACCCTGGTGATAAAGTGGCGGGTCACACAATGCTCAGGCACCCCAAAACTGCAGTACAACTGTGCACGCAACCCCCGGTAGCCCACGTGTGTGGAATTATCTCCCGCAGTACGCAGTGGCAAAAAAAGGGACAAGAAAAACACATATGCGTGGGACACGCAGGCTACTATGACCTCGAAAATGGGTATGCGATACACAGGGGAACCTGCAGTGGGAAAAATAGCGTGCGCGACTCACCATCTGACTAGTGTGGTAATGAAAAACACTCATAGCCAATACCCCCGCCAAAAGAAAAGATGCGTCCTTGATCTGCTGTGAAGTTGTGATGGCGTGTGAAACAACCAGAAGTAGCAACACACGCGTCGGTCTCCAGGAAAGGCATGTACAGTGAACAGCCCGGACCCACTCACCTATAACCTGTGCCGAGGGAAACACCCACATGCGTCACGTCACTCACGTGCTTAGGCACTTTCCTCGAATTACACGCATTACCACGCAGACGTGCTGTTTTTTCACATGCTGAATCACTATGCACCCGTGACAAGGGAAATGCCCGTGCGTGCTACATCACATACGCCCTTACACGCTAAGGGCCTTTCCTCGAATTACACGCTGACGTGCTGTTTTTTCATGTGCCAAATCACTCCGTATCAATCTGGCCACGTGACAACACACAGAAGACCACGCTCCTGCCCAGAAGGCCATTTACCTAGAGCCCCGAGCAGACTCCCACCTGCCATCTGCTGCTGCCTGCCTGCCTGCTGGCCATGTGCCCTGCCATTTGGTGCCTGCACTTCAGCCATCTGAAGGGGTGCAGTTGCTGTGATCACCCCTGCTGGAATGGAAGACTCCCGACTGAAGTTTCATTGCTCCACAGCACAGCACCAGTACCCAGTTGCCCACTCACACCTGCCTCGGGGGTTTCCATGTCAGGGGAAACACCATCAGACACCACTGGCAATCCCCAGCCAGAGAGGCAGAGAGCTGCCAGCTTCTCAGCAGGAGAGGTTGGCATCCTGGTGGAGCAAGTCCTGGTGCATTATGATGCCCTCTATGGAAGAAGACGTGCCGACAAGGATGGACAGGAGAGGATCTGGCTGGACATTGTGGTTGCCATCAACACGGAGAGGGTGGCAACCCGCGACATACAACACGTCCGTAAGCGCTGGGAGGATTTCAGGTCCAGAACCTTCAGGAAGGCCCAGCGCCTCTTGGAAGCAGCGGATGCAGTGAGGCGCTGGGTCCACCTTACCACCGACGACATGAGGGTTCTGGAACGCATTAACCCAGCGCTTCACCGCCAGGTCCTCAAGAGGGAGACCGGTCCGGAGTCGAGCAGTAAGTGTCCATGCCTACTTATTGGATGCATTGCATGTTGAGGTGTGCCAGGAGTGTGCAGCTTGGAGATATGCAAGCAAAGGTCCATGTATGGATGTGTATGTACAGGGACATGACTGTGCTGCATGTGAGTCCTGTCATGTGTGATGCACATCAATGGTTTATGTGTTCCAAAGCATGATGCACAACTGCTTGTGGAGATGCACACATGTTAGTATTTCTGGGTATGTGCTATGGCATGGTTGGGGTGTGACACATGGATGCTGGTTCCACCTTCATGTATGTGCATGGCATACATGTGTGTGTGTGTGTTTCACATGTGTGTGACAGTGATACACCATGGATGCATGTGACACAGACATGTAGGAACCCGATTGGCAGATGTGACATAGTTGCCGATGATTGCACTGTGACAGGGGGTGTAGATGTAAAGATGCATGTCTGTGTTGGCGTGGGTGCATGTGTTCGGCACTCCCCATGTTGCTTGTGATGTCATGCCAAACTTTGGATGTTCATGCTGGTGTGTGTGTATGGATGCTGCTGCCTGCTGCACGATTCCTGTCCTTTTGTGCATGTGCGTGGCTTCAAATGATATGAGTGTTGGGGAGTGTGATGCCATCTGTGAAGTTTGACACTGCCACTCATGTGCAACTGTCACGTGTGTATCCGACCATTGTACAGTGCCCTGATGCCTGTGTTCTGTCTCTCCCTGTCTGCAGCGTCGACTGATGAAGAGGGCGGAGACGGTGCTGTGGAGCACAGAGGCAGGGATCCCACCGCCAGCCGGAGATGCAAGGCCCAGCTCTCCTCCCACGTTGTCATCTCTTCCGGGAGTGAGGAGTCTGGTGCTGCCTCCATGGCTGCAGCTGCCGAGGGAAGGTCCAAGAGGCAGAGGTTGGAGGTGGACTCCTTGGCAGCAGTAAAGGCAGATGAGCCCCCACAGGGGCCTATGGAGGAAGATGTCCCAGAGTCATCCAGGTTGGTGGGGGGTTTGGTTGAGGAGGAGGCCGTTGAAGGCCCACGCAGAGGGCCTGGAGGGGGGATTCCACTGGTGCTAGTGGTGCAGTTCAGGGGCAGGGACAGGAGGCAGCACAGGCCACCGCAGAGGTGCCGGTGTGTAATCCTGTCCCCGATCCTATGACTGCATCATCCCGCACCAGCAGGGAAGCCTTCGGCCAGACCCGTTTTCAGGGAGGGGATGCGCAAACTACAACTGGCCTTCCTCTCCCTGCAGACGTGGCAATCCATGACTGCATTGAGCCTGTCCTAGCTGGGGTGGTGATACGTCAACGTGGTATTCGGGATGACATACAGATTTCTCGTGTGGACAATGCACGTCATTTAGAATACCTCATTGACCATGTCAGTCTACTAGGACAGGTCACCGGGGCTGGGTTCCTCCATGTGCTGGAACTTCTAGCGACCCCCTCTGCGCCAGTTGTCCTCCGTGCCATCTACCTGCCCAAGTATCACCTGGGCACCCTGTGGAGCTGCCCTGACCCAGCGGACAGGCAGGTGGAGGACACAACTCTGCTAAAGTCGAGAGTCGGAGGTCCAACAGGGGTGGCCACCCCACCAACTGGACCCCAGCAAGAGGAAGACGTGCAGGCATTGACAAGCAGGGCACATGCACGGCAGCAGCAGGCTCATGGTGGTAGCGATGATGGCTCGGGGCCAACAACATCACAGGGGCAGGCATTGGCCGGAGGGCAGGAGGACCCTGGATTGGGAGTGTCTTCTGTGTGGCAGCGGTTGGGTCAGGAAATCGATGCGGAGCGGCGGTGGGCGGAGGAGGCACGGCTCACTATGGTCAGGGCGGAGAACTCCATGCTCAGGGCATTGAGGCAGGCTGAGTGACTCGAGGCAACATGAGTCGGGGCCTGCTGGCAGCTGCCCGTCCATAGGGGGCGGTGGTTGGAGCGTTGGGGGGACATGAGTTGGGGCCTGCTGGCAGGTGCCGGTCAATGGGGGGGTGGTTGGCGGGTTGGGGGGACATGAGTCGGGGCCTGCTGGCAGGTGCCCATCAATGGGGGTAGTTGGGGGGATGGGCTTACATTAGTCAGGGCCTGCTGGCAGGTGCCTGTCAATGGGGGGGGGTTGGGGGGACATGAGTTGGGGCCTGCTGCTAGGTGCCCGTCAATGGGGGGGTGGTTGGGGGGACATGAGTTGGTGCTGGCAGTGCCCGTCAATGGGGGGTGGTTGGGGGTTGGGGGGACATGAGTCGGGGCCTGCAGGCAGGTGCCCATCAATGGGGGGGTGGTTGGGGGGACATGAGTCGGGGCCTGCTGGCAGGTGCCTGTCATTGGGGGGGTGGTTGGGGGGACATGAGTCGGGGCCTGCTGGCAGGTGCCCGTCAATGGGGGGGTGGTTGGGGGTTGGGGGGACATGAGTCGGGGCCTGCTGGCAGGTGCCCGTCAATGTGGGGTGGTTGTGGGGTGGGAGGACATGGGTCAGGGCCCAGAAAAAGGGGGTGGTTGGGGGTGGGGGCAACATGAGTCGGGGCCTGCTGGCAGGTGCCTGTCAATGGGGAGGGTGGGGGGACATGAGTCGGGCCTGCTGGCAGGTGCCCCTCAATGGGGGCGTGAGGGGACATGAGTCGGGGCCTGCTGGCAGGTGCCTGTCAATGAGGGTTGTCGGGGGGCTGGGGGACATGAGTCTGGGCCTGCTGGCAGGTGCCCGTCAATGGGGGGTGGGGGCAACATGAGTCGGGGCCTGCTGGCAGGTGCCCGTCAATGGGGAGGGTGGGGGGACATGACTCTGGCCTGCTGGCAGGTGCCCGTCAATGGGGGGCATGGGGGGACATGATTCGGGGCCTGCTGGCAGGTGCCCATCAATGGGGGTCGTTGGGAGGCTGCGGGGACATGAGTCGGGGCCTGCTGGCAGGTGCCCGTCAATGGGGGATGTGGGGACATGAGTCAGGGCCTGCTGGCAGGTGCCCGTCAATGGGGGTGGTTGAGGGGTTGGGGGGACATGAGTCGGGGCCTGCTGGCAGGTGCCTGTCAATGGGGGGTGGTTAGGGGGGTGGGGACATGAGTCGGGGCCTGCTGGCTGGTGCCCATCAATAGGGGTGGTTGGGGGACATGAGTCGGGGCCTGCTGGCAGGTGCCCGTCAATGGTTGTGGGGGGGAAATGTGTTGGTGCTCCCGAGTGCATGTTGCCATGTGGCCTGCCGGTGGGGTATGGCCTGGGGTGATGGGCTGCCTGCAGGCCATGGACTGGGGTGATGGGCTTCCTGTGGGGCATGCCCAGGGGTGATGGGCTGCCTGCGGGCCATGGTATGGGGTGATGGGCTGCCTGCGGGCCATGGACTGGGGTGATGGGCTGCCTGCGTAGGCAAGCCACACATTTTACTTGACGCAGCGGGGTACACGTGTTCCGAGGGGTGCGCATCGAGTTTTACCCATGTTTTTGTTAGTGTTAGCGGGGTATGCGTATTCTGGGGGTGCGCAGGGAGTTTTACACATGTTTTCGCTAGCACGAGCAGGGTACGCATATTCTGAGGGGTGCACAGGGAGTTTTACATGAGTTTTCGCTTGCGCGAGCAGGGTACGTGTATTCTGAGGGGTGCGCAGGGAGCTTTACATGCGTTTTGGCTGGCGCGAACACGGTACGCGTATTCTGAGGGGTGCGCGGGGAGTTTTACACACATTTTCATGGTTGGAGGGCTGTATGCTGGTCCACTGACCTTTGCACCATGTAGGGGATTTGTGCAATGTTTTTGGCACACAGGGCATAGTTGCGGGCGTAACTGGCACTGCTGCAGTGTCGCTGCGCCACTCTGCGTCCACGGCTGGTTATGGATGTAAGTATCCATGAATACGTGGGCACTAAAATGGGTTTTGGCGCACGCGGCTGGCGCAGACTGCCACACGCACACTCTGTGCACCAGCCGCGTGCTCCACTTGCATGCTTAATTCTATGAATTACCCCCAAGAATCGTCCACCGTAATTGCCCGCTGCCCCTAGAGGTGAGGATGGGGAGGTGGGCAAACACACAACACTTCCTGCCTCATTGCTGCCATCCTATACTTTTCTATCATTGTCCAACATAACCTCACCATTGTTCCGACGCAGCGTGCGCCCCTCTTAAAAGGTAACCAGGTAAGGCGTTTCGATAGAAGAAAAGAGCCTTTAAGGGGATGGCAATGCGCTTGGTGGAGTAGGCCACGGGATAGGGTGTGTTTGGCAAGGGAGGGAATCTTGAATAAAATCAAAATGAATGCTTTAGGACACTTTACTCATTGTTGATTACTTTAGTTTCCCTGCAATTGTCATAGGCATTTCTCATTGTTTGTAATGAATATGGCCCAAAGCTATGAAAATGTGCTTCTGTAAGGGATATGCACATGGGTAGATGCATAACACATAATGTTGCACATCCTTTCATTTTAAATGGCTTCTCTTTCTACTTCACTTTTTGTGATCTTTTCTACCTCAGTCTTTTACATTTTGGTAGATTTCTGAGCTCGAACTTCAGCATTCTTAATTTGTCATATGTTTCCTTTTTAGGGATTTGTTTTTGTGGAAATGAGATATCAGAAATGCATGCGCCTTCCATTATCTCGCTTGAAATGGACTCTGGTCAAGCGAATGATCACACAGTCGGTTTAATAATTGCAGTCTGGGTGATATGGACCACACGTAGTTACATTTTATGATTCGCCGCTGAAGAAGCCCGGGATTTATACAGGGTTTCCACTGCAGTGGATGTGTTGTTTTTAATTACCGATCACATGACTAAGTTCGAGTTTGCTTGAGTTGCACAGGAGAATGTTTCAAAGTGCTGCCTGTGCTTTTCTATTTAATATGTACTGTACGTTTTGTTCTTTTCAGAGTCGATGACCTTCAGATTGTTTCTTTTGCTATTTTGTTCCCCTGGATTTCAAAAGAAGCAACTGGAATTTAAATTTAAAAATATGTTCTATGTTGCGTTTCTTTTCACATACATTTCCAGTTGTGTCTTCTTAATTATGTATGCATTTTTATTTCAAAACGATTCTAAATTCACATGCGTGTCACCCTCTTTATTCTGTCTTGTGTATTTGAATGAAGGCTGAGCGGTGACTCCATTCGAGCCTGGTCGCCTCTCCTCGTTCCCTTTCATGTAATGCAATAACTGAGACCACAAATGAATTTGAGATGGGAACCGATCGAAAATTCTCACCATAGATGCTCAGTAAACCATATGTCCTTCTGAATATAATAATAGTGATTTTAAATGACATCAACCATACAACTGAAAGGCAAACCCAGAAGCTGCGTGGCATGGTGAAGAGCGCCCATAGTGTATGAGCTTGTACTGGGACAGCTGCACAGGCTACACAAGTGAGGAGTGTGCAGTAGTATCTACAGCAGTGTAGAGAAACTCCGTTAACTCCTTAATTCCACGTACATGCATTTGTGTCCACATCAATTGATTATTCAATGTGTTCAAAAGGCGTGACATTAACATGCGTGGAAATACCAGCATGCGTAATGTAAGTCTTCACCATGTGACTCCTTTTTGTCTGCAGGCACAAGTGCACCTGCACCAATTTCATTAGTCTTTGTAGGTGTACAGCCAAGCACACTAGCCTGGCTGGGCCTGCACCCGTTTTTAGCCCTTCCAGCTCCGTCCCTCGCACTATGCACCTGGATCTTCTTCCTCTGCATTCTCTGCATTCCCCAGGTACATGTCCACCAGGCCTCCCCTGGCACTCGCTTAATCCCACTGGCCCTTCTGCCCTAACAGGCACATCCCCCCTCCCCTCTCCCCTGTACGTCTTGTTACTGCACTTGCACGATCCAAATGACACAAGGCCTAGTAGGACCGTGTTTGTTTTCTTCATCCGTGCCACCTTGAAACACCTTGTGTATAGGTGCATTATAAGTTCCAAATAAACAAGTACATACATGTGTTATGAAGTTCTGCACTGTGATGTGATGGGTGCAGGACAATGCTTATTTAGGCCAGATCTTGTAATAAATGAGGGATATATTATTTGTGCAGTGTGTCTTTTCTTTAGTCAGTGGTTAGCTGGTGAATTTTGAGAGTGGCGAGGAACCAAAAACACTCAGGGAGTTTGAAGGCCACTCCCCGTCAGATTAGTTTTTCAACTCTATTAATTATTTGCTGAAATTAGATTCAAAAGTGTCAGGATCAATATGAAGTTTCTGTTAGTAAAGGCAGACAATATCACAGACCTTCGGATAACAGAACACAAATAATATATACTTTTTTAAAGGACTATCAAGCAAGTGTAGGCCAAATACAAACAGTATATGCCCAGAAGGAATACATATATGTGTGCAATGGCCACTTAATTGGTCTGCATTCAGAGTGCTACTACCTCATTGGAAAACATCTTAATCAAAATATGTGATGGCTGTGAAGGTTTTGAATTAATCTTCACAACTGGCATAGATCTGGGCAATCTTGCACACCACCATTTTTAGCCCCCCTGTACCATGGTAGAACTAGCCATTAATGGGAGCAGACCGGACTAGATTGCTAGGCCAAGTCCCCTCTGCACGGAAACACAAGCGATCCCAGACACGTTTGCAAGCTAATTCATGACCTTTCAGCTGTCAATCTTCAGTTATGCAATTTTCACCTCAAATTGGCGGGGGATACATAAGACTTGCATCCCAATAATGCTGTGCGCAGAGACCCAAGCTGCACCTCACTTATGATGCCCAAAGAGGTTAAAACACATATGAGGGTTCTTATAATGTTGTACAGAAGGGATGTGTCCTTGTAGTACAGGCTGGAGTACCCTTTTAGTGTTGAGACTCCCTTATCTGCACCCGGCCTTTCCCCTTTTATAATGGCATGTGGGGACGGGGGAGTGGGCTGAAAAAAAGTTTTATCTATCTAGATTTTTCTATTGCACCACTGTCATGGGTATCAGGCAGGTAGTTGGGGCAAGCTGGGTGGAGGCTTGGCAGGCCTGGCATAGGCACACAAAGAACCCATAACAAATCCCTTCTTTCATTCCTTCCTAGTGTTTGTAATAACTTCCTGGTTACCACTTCCTGTTGCCAAACAGGAAGTGCATGATAACTCATGAGCTCTCTAGTGTTTGGGTGTGGCTGGCTATATAAGCCACACCCAAGATTCTTCCAGTGCTTCGTGTTGCTTACTGTGAGCTGCATCAGCAACACACTTGCCATGCTCTAGATCATCCTATTTCTGCTTGCCTGCTCAGGATAACCATGCTTCTGCTTACCTGCTCCGGATCATACTGTTTCTGCTTACCTGCTCCGGATCATTCTACTTCTGCTTACCCGCTCCGGATCATTCAGCTTCAGCTTACCTGGTTCTTACTCCACACCGCAGCTATCTCCAGTCAAGAGGGGACTTCTACACCGGCACCTGTAAGAAGAAAGAAGAACAGCGTTAACATGCGCACATCAGTAATGCTGCGCATACTCACCGAATCTTCCCGCAACAAATCCAGGTAAGTTGCACGAGCACACAAACCCCTGTAAGAAAGAAGAGACATTATTCATTGCGCTCGCTCCAATAACGTGGACACTATTTCACTGCGCTCTCTCTCTCTCTCTACGTGGTGCATACTTACCAAAAGCCTCAGTGCAAACTTACCTAACCACCAAGTCTCCAGAAGCGCTAAACCCGGACTCGAGGCGCTAATACCACATAATTTCTCCTGCAAGGGAAATGGAGAGACATTACCAGGCGCGCTCGAATTGAAGGCGGTGCACAAACCTACCAGAAGCTAGCTGCTACACGCAGCGCTACTCACCCACAAATATACCGGCAAACAAAGACAATACGGACAATTCTGGACACTCAACATTCTCTGCGCAACGTTCACTTGTGGGAAGGACTTTCTAGCCAGTGAAGAAACTGGCGCCTTGAACTCTCAGCCTCGCTGTGAAGGCATAAAACAGCGGTTGGCATCTGAACTCAGCCTACAGACATTGGCACCAATCACATGAGTGAATCGCGCACCTGCAAATGCAGGATGGAGTGCACACCCTACTAAAGATCAAGGTAAGCCCATAGGGGGACATCACAGCACACCGTAAAGAGAAGGGAAGGACCCAGGGGAATCAGGTGAATTCAGGTCTGAGTGTACACCTTGTATTTGACAGGTATTCCTCCGGGTGAAACAGGGGAAGTGAAGACTCAGGGTCAAGGGAGGCTTGTCCATCGCTCCTGCAGAGACACAGGTGAGTGTGACAACCACTAACCCAAGGTCCTCAGGACGCTCACAGAAGGAGACACATGCAAGACAATGATATGAGCCTAGGAGAAAAAGAGAGCCATCCCATGGAAACAGGACCAGTAGCTGACAAAGTGTGTAACGATAGGCCGAAATGTTAGATGGGAGAGATGCCGAAGAAGACACTCAATCAACCATGTCCAACATCCAACAGGAAGGTTTTCAACTGCTTCTTAAAAAGAGCTGTGGAGTTACTGTCTACAAGATGTTTTTGCAGAACATTCCATAAGGAGGGACCCCAGAGATTGAAACAGGCACCAGCAATTTTTGTCAGAGATGAGCGTGGTTGAAAAAGGCAGGTAATGTTGTTGGAACGCAAAGTGCGTGCAGATGGTTTCTTTTTCAGCCTAGTAATGAGGTACGGTGGTGCTTCATGTAGTTTGGAGAATTGGTCAGAGCAATTGCCAGAGGTTAAGATTAATTCATTACCTTCCAGCCTTTAGTGCCTTCGGTTTTGTAATTCTAAATCATATGGTAATAGAAATAACACCAAATGTACATGTTTACTGGGAGATAAATCATGTAATGCACATCCTTGTTGCTATGACAGACGATAACATAGAGCCAGACCTATCAGAGCACAAAATGCAATCACAATGACCTGCGAGTGTGTTGCCATCACAGGCCCGGTTACTGCAGTTTTTGTATTTGTATTTATTTTGAGAACAGTGATGTTGATTTTGATCAGAAATGACTTACAATAACACATTTACAGATGACAGACGTATTCCTCCAAAGTGTGCCTGTACAGTAGCACACACAATGAAAGCAAGCGGTGAGCAGGTTTCCTGAAGGTGCACAAATAAGTGGGACATATATTGGGGGCAAAACAAAACAAACAGAAACAGGTATCAATAAGAAACATGTGACTTAACCTAAGAAGGCAAGTGCTTCAAACTAACAAGTACACATGCTGAAGTTAAACATGTGTGTCCGCTTGAAAGCTTATCACCAGGCCAATTTCAACATTGCCAAACCAAACGCAAATGTCTCCAGTTAATAACATTTTATAAATTGTACTGCCTTAAACAAAGCAGTGACAATCTTTTACGAGTAATTTGCAATAGCATGGAACTATGTCATGTTTTATCATGAAAACATGAGTATGTATTCTACCTTGGCAAAAGTGCCATGGTATTTTTTAAAAAGGTGTAGTTTCCTGAGGGTAATTTAGATGAATCTACATTACGCCAAGAAATCTGTGATGGAAATCACATTCTCATATTGGTGTATATTTCATGCTGAGAAAATATGGATGCCATTCTCAACAAACTGTAAGAGTATTTGATTCAACACTACAGCTAAGTCAACGCCTAGTCTATAATACTGAATGAAAACCCTTATTGATATATCTTTATGTCCAGTTCATGCGTTCTGGATGACTACCCCTATATAACACCCCTCTCTTGGAACCCTCCTGACCCCACTGAGCCAAGAAGTAGTTCTGTTTTGCAAGTTAAAAGGTTTATTTGATAATTTAAAATATATATATATCACACTTTATAATAAATTAATAATTGAATAGCACACTTAATCTGATATGATAAAGATTAACCACGGAGAATCTGGCACTAACACGTTTCTCTATAATCAATAAGGAGTTGACATGAAATGGATAAGGTAGCACACAGGGGAATAGGAACAAAAGAAGAAGGTGGTACAAAAAGCTTTATAGAGTTCAAATGGATGCAAGGTTGAATGAATGAAATGCAGTATAGAAATACTCAATATGATTTCAACAAAACAATGTAATCACTTTTCTCTGGCAATCCCCTCCCCCCCCCTTTGATGCAAGGCAAGGAAATGGAAGGAAAACACACAGTTCTCAGAAATGCAATCAAATGTGATTCAGTTCACCCCAGCAAGCTTAGACTACAGAAGTTTGAAAACACAGGCCCAAATTGCTTTGATATGTGCTGGCAATGAATTAAAAAAATATGCTAAAATGCTTTTAATTCCCTTTTCAGAGGTTCAGGGTGAGTGGTATCTAGTTAATATTAGTCCAGGCTCACACTAGCAATGATGCAGGGATAGTTAGCAGGTTAAACGAATTTCTGGCAAATGGAAGGCAAAACTGCTGTCTTTTTACACGTGAAGAAATTTGCAAATCGCGGCAAAATTCGCGGATGCGCCGAGCGCTATTACAGAGGAACCACAAGGACTATCTCTATCGTTTTGGGTTCCTAGGAAAGCCTAGGATCTCAGCTTCCAAATAAAAGTTACTGCAAGTCTCTAGCACAAACGGTTGCGGAGATATGAGCGATTGAATAAAGGTCGTTTTTCAGATTTGAAATTTTAAACGCACACTTTTTCAGCTTTAAAAATGATGGCAGGATAACACAATTGCTAAGCTGCAGTTCTACTTAGGTTAAAAATGGATTGAATTATATTATTTTAACTAGGAGATTGGTTCTGCACAGTTTTCTAGGTACTCACACTATATTCTTGAGTGAAATGGGCCTCATCACGGATCTGGTCAGGGTTTTAAATTCGCCTCTGGTCTCTGCACTTCACAGTGATCTGGGTCAGCTCTCTCTGGTTCTCTGGTCTCGGTCTCTAGTTCTGGATAGATTGAAGTCTCTAGTTTGGCTCTCTGGAGGTTTGATGGAGGTAAAGCATGGATTTTTCCGGCAGAGCGTCCCGCTAGAGATGGAATTGAAAAGTCCCTGTCTGTCTGCTTTTATGTGTTTAGAATGTGGGTGTGTTCTAGCATCACTGACCCTACCTCTCTCTCAGCTTCTAATTGGTCAAACTTCCATTTATCATTTGATTGGGGAATGAACTGTGAGTCAGAGTGATGTCATTTTACAGCCTGCAGAAAGTCCACTCCTCCTGTCAACTTACACACAAATCTAGATTTGAAACAAATACATATTTGCAGAGGTACATATTGTTTTAAAATCATATGCACCCATCATGCATTACAGGAGGTATCCCCTGTTCAAACTCTGCTCTTCCTGGGAGCTTGCATTCAGAAATGGCACATATTTCACTTTTTAACTGATTTTGCAATTTCTGACATTGACCCAACTTTACATACATGTGCGCAGGGAGTACGGACATTAACTGATGAAGTTTCAGATTTTTAACATGCATACATTTAGAGTTATCCCCACTTTTCCGCTGACACCCCCCTGAACATACCACCGGTTCTAAAAACCTCTTAAACTGTGGGCAGAAAGATCACAAGAATTATGGTATCATTTATAAAATTTTCACATGTCCGCTCTATGAGTTATTCATCTTTTTAAAGTTATGTTCTGGCTCCAAAGGGGTGTGGTTTACCCTCAGCACAAGGTTGAATTTCTGGTTTTTCCAGTTCTGCCAAGCCAGCTTGCTCTCACAGGCAGTGCCCCTCCCCTTTCCTCAGGAGGAAGCCACTTTTTACGACCATTTACGACTCCTGCCAATAAAACCTTTGCCTGAGCCAGGACAGGGCTTTGTTCACTTTCCTGCAGAGCACAGGTAATTCAATTATCAGATAGATGGCATATCCTTAGTGTGAGCAGCAAAAGGGCAGCTAGGCCTGGGAACACAGCTGTGACTCAAGTTTCACTCCTGATGGGGGTAGTTGCCAGGCAGAATTCAGTTCCTTAAGCCAGGTTTCAGATAAAATGTCACTTTTTGTTCCCCAGTTTCTGCCTTCAAATAAAACTAAACATTTTCACATATGCAGCTAGAAGGCTGATTCTAAGTGCAAAACTATGGCATTTCAACAGTTACAAAGGCATGTGACACCAAACATAGGTCACTCATTTGATCTAAACATTTTCGATTATAGTTTTGTTATAAGCATTGTTCTGGGCTCTTCATTTCCCAGATTTTGTAGGCACACAACACTCCATTCTACCAAATGTCTGCTGGTGTCCAGTGAGTTTTTAGATGTGTTGCAATGTTTAAAATAGACAGTTTGAGCCTGCCTTCAGAGAAACACAGGGTGGTTTTAAACTGCCGGCTTTTGGATAGTGGTGAGTACTGGTACTGCACCCATTTTTGGGATTTAAGAAAATGAATTCCCAACAATTCTAGGTTGCATTTGGCAATCAGCATTGCCATTCCCAATGGTTTCAGACTACTGTGCGGGTAGTCCAATGGTGGTTTTAAAGCGCTTTGAAGCTAACCGGCGCTACTGTTTTTCCTTTGGCAACCCATTTCCCTCATGGCAACCCGGCCTTTCATTCTCGCACTGGTGGGTGGCAAGTGAGGCAACCATTTTGGTGTGCGCACAAACTGCGCAGCTTTCCTGGATTTCGGCGCACATGTGGGTTTTCCGCCATCTTGAATTTTCTAAGCCCACAGCACCAAATGTTGTGGCATGATAGCTTAAACGTGGGTCAGGACACCCAACAAGCCCCCCCCACGCGACTGAACTTTGAATTTGAGTCGATGGGGAGTCGCGTGCCCAAGGGTTTTGACCCACGCACCGGTCTGTCCGCATAATCTTCTTCCTCTTCTGTAGATGGCATAGTTCAGCATCTTCTTCTCCATCCGGTACTGATCGATCGGTTCTCCTCGCCAGTCCTGATGGGAGTATTGGGCGGTCCACTGGGCCCATCGGATCTTCGTTCCCGGTCTCCGGATCGTCCTCCTTGGCCCGTCTTCAGGTTTTCCTTCTCCTAGGACGACAAAGGAAGAGCGGCAATACCTACTCATAGACGTTTTTCCACCACTGTTGAGATAGTGGGGCAGCATATGCATTTCATCATAACGAAACATTACATTCTTATTTTGAAAAAAAAACAGTATAACTAAGAGACAGTTTCATGCAAATCACAATATTTTAGAGACTAGATGTGGTATGTTTTATGGTTGGAACTGAATTAGTCTGAGACAGTACCCGCTAGGATTCCAGAGGATTCCTCCAGTTGTTGCAGAGTGTGCCTGGGATGGCAACATTTCAACTGGTTTATGTGGACCCACTTGTCTTCCCCCGCTGCCAAAGGACCTTTGGGGATGTGGATTTTGTAGGCCACAGGGGAGATCTTGTCGATGATCTCAAAGGGTCCCTTCCATGTAGGCAAAAATTTGCGCTGCTTGGCCTGGTTCCTTTGGAAGTTGTATAGATAGACCTGGTCTCCCACCTGATATTCCTTCCTGGAAGTTTTCAGGTCATAATGGGTCTTCATGCTATCAGCCGATCTTTCTAGATTCCGCTGAGCGTAAGCAAAAGCATGTTGGAGGTGTTTCCTTAAATTCTCCACATACTCATGAGTAGTGGAGGCATTTATCAGTGTCTGCTCTTGGGTCCTGTAGAGCAAATGCTGAGGAAGCACCATCTTGCGTCCAGTCATCAACTCAAATGGTGACATTTTGGTTGCAGATGAAGGGGTAGACCTGATGGCCATTAGGACCAGAGGTAATCGGATATCCCAACTTGGCCCAGAATCTGCCACAAACTTCTTTAATATGCTCACAATGGTTCGGTTATATCTCTCTACTGCCCCAGAAGAAGCTGGCCGATAAGCAATATGCAGCTTTCTCTTGACCCCCAGTATCTCCCACATCTTTGTCATTACTTCACTGGTGAAGTGGCTACCTCTGTCTGACTCAATCCTTTGAGGTAGACCAAAACGGGAAAAGATGTGGTTAATCATCAAGGCAGCTGCCGTTTCTGCCTTGCAGTTTGGGGCTGGGAGACATTCCACCCACTTGGTAAACAAGCATGTCACAGTCAACATGTACTTATTCCCCCTAGCCGAGCGAATCACAGGGCCTACAAAGTCGATTTGTAAATCTGACCATGGCAGTGTCATTCCCCTCTTTTGTAAAGGCGCCCGGTGCGTGAGGGATGATGGCTGAAATTGTGCACACACAAGACACCCCTTCAAGTATTGGTCGAGGTCCTGCCCCATGTGTGGCCAGTATGCAACCTCTCTTAAGATTTCCAATGTTGTGTGAAGCCCCCTATGACCGGCGGTGGCCGCATCATGGGCGTGACTTAACATCAGGCTTCGGAATGAGGTAGGAACCACCCACTGATCGTGGCCAGCTTTGGATTTCCTTACCAGCAAACCGTCTTGGATTCTGAACATTTTTGGACATTTCATCAACACTCTTAGGTCCTCTTTCCCAATGTAATCGGTATCCGTCAGGGGAAAGTTCTCAGGGTCCTCAAGGTGCTGGTAAAATTTACCAATAATTGGATCCCCCTTCTGAGCGGTAATCAAATCAGCATCAGGGGTCTTCTTACTCCATTGTGCAATTGAAAGGTCGTTGTGAGCATTTGTCTGGGACCTAGTGATGGCAGTGACCTGGATTTCCCCCAACAGGGACTCAATCTCAATTAGATCCCCTTGGATGGCTCCGGTTTTGGCCAGCTGATCAGCTAAGTCATTTCCAGTTTTGTCTGGTCCCTCTACTTTGAAATGACCCTTAATCTTCTTCCAATAGATGGTCATCCCATTCGATGTGACCAGATCAACAATGTTTTGGATCAACTTCCCATGTTTCAAGGGTTTGTTGTTAGCACATAACATGCCTCTGGTTTTCCAATTAACCAGGTGCTCCACGAACCCGTTCCGTACATAATCCGAATCTGTGATTATGACCAGTTCGTGGAGTTGATGCTGGACAGCAGTGAGGATGGCCTGATGCACAGCCATCAATTCTGCCACCTGACTACTTCGGGGACCAATTTTGTATCCAGCGGAGGGTTCTGGGGACTCATTCACCCATGCATTCCCTACGCCAGCCACCAGTTCTTTCTCCCCGTCGTTGTCAACATGGTAAGAGCATCCATCCACATAGACAGTGGGCATTCCCTCACACTTGTCTTCTTCAAAGACTTTGTGTGGGGAATTAAGGTATGCCTCCATGTTGTCCTTTATTTTTAGACTTTCGTCCTCGAGACAGTTTTCTCTGGCACAATCATGCAAGTCAGCCAGACCTTGCGCGAGGGGACTCTTCTTGTTTTGGCCATATCTGACCTCCACAGGAAAGCCTTGCATTGACAGAATCCAGGAAGTAATTCGGGAATTACTCACATTTCCGGCCCGGATTCTGTCACTTTGGAGATATTGCAGAGGCTGGTGTGGAGTCTCCACTATGATGTGTTCCCCCTGGATAAACGGGCGGTAATTCTTCAATGCCCACACCGTCGCCAGGAGTGCTTTCACACAATCGTTGAATTTTTCCTCCACAGAGGATAAAGTTTTGCTCGCATAGGAGATTACTTTATTTACCTTTTCATGCTTTTGATATAATACTGCCGTCAAGCACGTATTAGAGAACCCTGTCTCCAGGAAGAACTCCTTGTTTCTGACCGGGTAAGCTAGGCAAGGCGCTTGTGAGAGGCTTCTTTTGAGTTGTTTTACTGCCTCGGCTTGTTCTGGACCCCATTCCCACTTGACCCCCCCCTTCAGGAGATGAATCAGAGGTCTGGTGATCTCTGCGTAGCCCTCAATGAACTTTCTGCTGTAATTAGTCAGTCCAAGGAGGCTCCTTAGTTCCCGCAGAGTTGTGGGGTCTTTCAGTTTCTGAAGTGCTTCCACTTTCTTTTCCTGGGGACAAAGACCCTGAGGAGTAATCTCATGCCCCAAGAAGTTAACACGGGTTTTACACCACTGTGCTTTCTGAAAGGAAAGTTTTGCTCCGGCGGCCCTCAACTGTGTCAGAACATAACGGATCTCCGCTATGTGTTCCTCAACAGTTGAGCTTTTGATGAGGACATCATCTACATAAGCCAGGTTACCCCTTGCACCCAAGTCGGGCATGGCCTTGTGTAGAAAAATGTTGAATTCATTGCCGGAGTTGAGGTATCCGAAGGGAGTCCGGGTCCATGTGTACTGCTGGCCCCCAAAGGTAAAAGCCAGCTTGTATTGGTCCTCCCTACTGACAGGCACGGTCCAGTATCCATTGGTCAGGTCTATTGCAGTGAATACCTGTGACCCCTGAATCTGGGCCATACCTTGGTCAATGTAGGGCAGAGGCCATCGGGAAGTATGGACCCGTTTGTTGAGCTCCCTGAGGTCAGCGCAGAGTCTCCACTGGCCGTTTGGCTTCAATATTCCCAGCACCGGATTATTGAAGGTGCTGTGGAGTGGACGGATTATTCCCCGGGACTCAAGGTTCTTAATTATTTCAGTAAGGGACTCCATTGATGCGAGAGGCAAGCGATATTGCTTCACAAACACAGGAGTCATGCCAGGGTCCGTGGGGATTGTTGTTGTGTGGATGTCAGTGCGACCACAGTCATATGAGTCTACCGCAAAGAGATCTTGGAAATCCAAGAAAACTTGTTTCAACTTTTGCTTTTGTTCCAGAGTCACACAGGCATCAGCTAGGTTGACTCTCTCTTCCACCATCTGCCTGAAGCCTGGAAAGACTTCTGGTTTGGCTATTTCAGTGGCCTCCTCCAGCTGGGTGGAGAAGTCCCTGGTCAGAGTGCTGATTTGGACTGGAGGCTTCAGGTGGGAAAGGCAGCCCTCATGGACTTGGAAAATCACCTCATCCCTCCTGAAGTCACAAGTCACATCTTCCTCACCATAGGGGCAGGAAGTGTACACCAGGAAGTTCCCCCCATGCCGGGTAAAAATCCTGTCTGGTGTTGTATTGTCATCACTGTCACTGTCAAAACAGTCCTTGGGGATTGGTCCTAACAGTTCATTTAATAAGTCGATGGAAAAATGTCGGTCATCAACCGCCATTCCAATAATGGTGCCTGCGGCTAGAGTAATACTCTTTAAGTCGCTGTTATCCACCTCTATTGGAATGGTGTCATGTTCTATGTTGACTAATGGAGTTGGGTTTACCCCCAACATTTGCTGTTGGAGAGAAGCGTTTAGATGTATGTAAGCATCAGGGTTTTTCAACTCTTGTCCCCTTTTAACTTTCACTTCCAGGGAGAATTGTCGGGTCCTTTCTGGGATGGTGACTTCCTCTTTAATCTGAATTTCAACTGCATAAGGTAGCAATTGAGCTGACCTAAATGCTTTTTCTGGATCATCAAAGCCCATGGGATTATCCGCTAATCGGGACCAAGCTTTGAAGTTTATTAGGTCCAAACTAATGGCAAAGCGATTGAGAATGTCACTGCCTAAGTAAAAGGCGGCAGGGACGTCTCGCACGACCCAACAATTGTGGACTATGCTCTTGTTGCCAATGGAGATTTTGAGCATACACCTGCTTGGCAGGAGATGTTTGGAATTAGGTGCTTCCAGGTCCATTTCCCATTTGTCTATCAGTTTGAATGTGGGAATGGCTGGATCTTTTGGGAGTTGGCGAAACATGGCTTCGCTGATGAAGCTCTTACCGTTGTTCACACACACTCGAGCGAGAACAGAGTCCTTCCCATCATTTAACTGAACAGGGATGAACAACTGCTCTCCAATTTGCTGAATATCAGCCAGGCTCTGAGCTGATTTCACATCTTTCTGGACTATTGGAGTGGGAGTTTCTGATTGTGGATTAGTATAGAATCTCAGAGTGTTTCCTTCCAGCGTGGAATACCACTTTAAACTGGAAGGAAGGTTGATTTTCAGAAATAGAGAGGACCCCCCATCACCAGTCTGTTGTCCTACTGCTATTACTGTCACGTCTGGAATTTGGTTGTTCTGGAAGTGAAATTCTACTTGGTCAGATTTTTGTTCAACCATGTGGCAGGTGCCGTTTAAACTAACATGGTTGACACTCTGTTTTAATTTTATTGGTCGGCTAGTCTGGGTCCAGAGGACCCTGTTTACGCAATCTATTAGGGGTGACAACCTTCTCAGGAGGTCATTCCCTAGTAAACAAGGGGTGCCCTCTGGGTTCACAACTATGACCGGGTGTTTCAACTTATGTCGCCCAATTTTAATGTCCAAGTCTGCAGTCCCCTCAACGGG
This sequence comes from Ambystoma mexicanum, assembly GCF_040938575.1. Lineage (NCBI taxonomy): Eukaryota > Metazoa > Chordata > Amphibia > Caudata > Ambystomatidae > Ambystoma > Ambystoma mexicanum. Next base: position 424,652,859 of record NC_090927.1, on the reverse strand, counting down.
AATTTCCTTCCCGTCAAAGTTCTGTAGTTGTCCCGGAAGAGAGGTGAGAGGAATTTGGTAATTCTCTCCCCTTCCTGCATTCAGTTCGTCAAAGGCCCTTCTGGACAGAAGGGTAGCTTGAGATCCAGTGTCCACCAGTGCCGAGATTGTACCCTGCCCCTGTACTTGTACCGGGGCATAATATCTTCCCTCCTTCTCCTCAAGGGGGCACAGATAATGTACATTTTTGGACAACTGGTGGGCTAACTTTCTGGTTTTGGACATTGCTAGCGAAGAGATTTGGGCAGAATTCTGTGGGGAGCCTTGGGAATCTGAAAGAAAAATTTGGCAACTGGAGATCAGAGCCTTTGTGGGTTCCCCTGGCTCCGGTTCTGGGCCGCCCCCCCCTTTTTGGAGGCAGTCACCAGGATGGGTTTGAACCAGGGGATTTTCTTGCTGTTGGTTCTGGGATGAGATGGTGGGCGGCGGTAGCTCAGTCTCCACATCTCCCCAGTCTGGATTTGCATCCCTAGGGACCCATTTTTCTTTGGAAGGAGTTCCCCCCTCTCTGAAGGAGAAGATCCTTTTCCCAGGATCCTCTGAGGATCCCTCTCCCTCAAATTGGAAGATCTGTACCTCCTCCTCAAACTGAGTCTGTTTGGGTCTTTTGTTTCTCCTACCCCCCCTCTGCTCCTTAGGAGGCAGACTTTCAGGGGCAAGAGATTTTGTTTCCGGTTCCTGGGTTTCCAGGGGCTGTTTACAAGTGAGGAAGGAAGCTTCCTCCAAGGCTTTACACCCCCCTTCCCTTTGTGCCTCCTCCCTGGGAACCGGTGAGTTATCGGGGTGCTGCCCCCGTCATTGTTCTGGGGCACCAAGTCCAGAGTTGGGTGCATTCTGCGCCGGCATGCTGATCTGAGGGTTCTGCTGCGCCCTCAGTATATGACCCATATCCCGCGCCATGTTTTGAACCTGGCGCTCTAACTGGGAAACCCGCTCAGGCTGATACGGGGCCCTGTTTTCTCCCCTGGGCTGATCCCGGGAAGGGTAGCTATCCCTCCTCTGGTAATACCCCGGGTTGGGAAGATTTGGGTACCCCTCCACCCTTGGCCTCCCCTCTCCCGGATTCAGTGATCTGGGCTCAGGGAATTGGGGAAAGAAGGATGGATGGTTTTGGGGCTGAAAGTTGGGTGGATACCTGGGGAAAAAGTTCTGCCCAGGATTTGGAGAGTTTCTGCCCTCAGGTGGGAAGTTAGGAGGGAAGTTCCCTGGGTTAGGTGCTTGGCTGGATCCCCCCCCTTGGGCTGGAGGAGTCCACACATAACCCAGGATGGGTCTGTTTCCCTTGTAACGAGGACTTACATAATCAGGAGAGCGAGGGACCCCATTTGTGGGGCTGCCTCCCTGGCTCCCTGTCTGTGACTGGCCCGAGGACCTTCTGGGCCTAGCATTATTAGGTGCAGGTAGCTTTTTAGGCCCCCCCATCTCCAAATCTAAAACGGGGGTGACCTTTACCTCTGCCACCTTGGCAGCAGCAGGGGTGGTGTTGGCTTTGGGGTTTTTCTGGGCATTACTTTTGCTATCTACCGGTTTCTGCACCTCATAGATCCGGGTAGCCTGTTCAATGACCCAGTCTAAAGATCTTTTCTCGTGAAAATCCCTCACAAGCTGGGTCATGATATATTTGGGCAAGGCATGGAAAAACGTATTTATGAACTCTCTACTATCTGTGCGCACCCTTCTTGTGGTCTGTGCAAAAGCACGCTTTAACTCCTGCACAAATTCTTGTGGGGCCTGATCCTCCCCACATTGCAAATTGTAGGCTGCCTTGCGAGCCTCTTGAGGATTTCTGTGAACAGAAAAATGTTTCAGGATGGCCGCCTTATATGTGGACCATCTTAAATGATTTTGGTCCTCCAGCCCCGCAAAGAAACTGGAGTATTCCGGGGAGAATGTCCACTTTACATATTGAATACAGCTTTGGCTGTCCTTCAAATGGAAAGTCTCCATCATTTGTTCAAACAACTCTAAGTGCTCCCAAACAGAATACTTAGCGTTCTTATGGTAAGGCGTGATGACGCTCCTGATCGCCTTAATCTGCTTTAAGGGGTCCTTAAGCAAGGCCCTTTTTGCCTTATTGGCCTTTTTGGTTCGGGTAACCCTTGTCCATTCATCCTCGGACTCAGAGGCACTGCTCCCAGAGGTTCCCGTCTGATCTTCCAGGTTTTCCCGGATTCTGCGAGCCTGGGAATGGCTGGCAGAATGTGGGGACCTGGTCTCCTGTGTCCTGCGCAGTTCAGAGGAGTCTTCAGATTCCTCCTTGCTGCCAGGATTTGATGGGTACCCCCTCCACGGACCTAACTGGGCAGAGGTTTTCAGGATGCCCTTAATGGGCCTACTCTCCTGGGGTTCCCCACTGAACTGTACTGTACTTGGGTGCCCATACCCGGATGCCCACCCCTCCATTCCTGAGTGGTACTGGCCTATGAGCCCCATACTTTTAGCTGGATAGTAATCTGCCATCCCTGTGGCCCTGTGCTCATGTGCACCAGGGGACATGGGGGTGGCAGAGTCCAGGGACTGAGAGGTATGAGGGCCTCTGGTACTAGGGCTCCTGAGGTTATGCTCCGGAGTTTCCATTTCCCAGCGAACCTCATCTCTATCCGCCCCTGCTCCCTGTTGCAATGCAAGAGCCTGCATTTGTGCCTTCAGTTCCTCTGTTAAGGCCTTACTCGCCTCTATCAGTTTCTCCTGCATCGCTACCTGTTGCTGGAGCCTATCATTGTGTTGACAGAGGGCCTCATTCTCCCTCTGTGCTTCCTGGTTGGTCCTGGAGAACTGGGCCAGTCTTTGCTGCGGGAGGTTTACCTCCTGGGCAATGTCCCTATTGGCCTGCTCCTTTCTTGCTAGAGCATCTTCCACCCTTCTGGTGTGCTCTACCAAGTTCTGGTTTTCTTTTTGGAGATCACCCAGCCCCTGGAGGGCCAGGTGATTTTCTTCAATTTCCTTTTTTAAGTGGCAGACTTCCTGGCCTATGGCGTCTCTTTCCTGACTAAGAGCCTGCATTTGTGCCGCCAGGTCGTCCCTTTGCCGTTGAAGGGCACCAGCTTTTTGGCGCTCCTCATCAAACTCTGCCTGGGTATCCAGGTCTTTCAGAATCGGTTTATTGCTCTCCTCTTTCTCTCTGTCTAGTTGGATTTGCAGGGTGGCTACCTTCTCTGTGCATGCCCTGTTGAAATTGATCTGTTGCTCCAGCTTTTTCTGGTTCTGCAGTAAGGAGTCCAAACTGTCTTGGTGCTCCTTCTGCAGGGCCAGAAATCGGGTATCCTGGTCTGTCTTTTCCTGTTGTAGGATGCCCATATCCTCTTTTATTTTAATGATATATTGCCTACTATCATTTTCTGCCTCCTGGCTCCTCTGCAGCCTCTGCTCAGAAGAGTCCAGATCAGATTGGGCCTTCTGTAATGCCATCTGTTGCCTATTTGCCAGATTTTGGCTTTCAGCACATCTATCCTGCATGTCTCCCATATATAGGTACAGGTATGCTGCTATCCTGGCAATCTTATTGTGTTCCTCTTTGGCTTTAGGAGCCATATATAGTTCACTCAGGGCCACATGTAAGGGACCCTGATCTCTATATATATCTGACCCTGTTTCAGTGACCTGTTGTGTGATGGCCTGCAACCACACATCCTGGCCCTGTTCGGTCCATTCACCTCTCACAAATAGCTTATGCAAGAGGTGCTCTCTGGCTATTTTCATGTCTACTAAGGTCGTCATTCTAGAGATTGGTCTCTGTCCTGACTTACAGAAGTTTGTATTTTATTTTTGCAGAACAGAACTTTTCTTGGAGTGTCCCTTTTGAGGAATGCTTCACAGCGTAATGCAGCGTGGTGATCCGACCGGATGTATGTATCCCGTCAGTTAGCACACTGTATTAAGCTGCACAAGTGGTAAATCTAACCCAACGTCTCGGCTCGAGCCCCCAATTTGTAAGAGTATTTGATTCAACACTACAGCTAAGTCAACGCCTAGTCTATAATACTGAATGAAAACCCTTATTGATATATCTTTATGTCCAGTTCATGCGTTCTGGATGACTACCCCTATATAACACCCCTCTCTTGGAACCCTCCTGACCCCACTGAGCCAAGAAGTAGTTCTGTTTTGCAAGTTAAAAGGTTTATTTGATAATTTAAAATATATATATATCACACTTTATAATAAATTAATAATTGAATAGCACACTTAATCTGATATGATAAAGATTAACCACGGAGAATCTGGCACTAACACGTTTCTCTATAATCAATAAGGAGTTGACATGAAATGGATAAGGTAGCACACAGGGGAATAGGAACAAAAGAAGAAGGTGGTACAAAAAGCTTTATAGAGTTCAAATGGATGCAAGGTTGAATGAATGAAATGCAGTATAGAAATACTCAATATGATTTCAACAAAACAATGTAATCACTTTTCTCTGGCAATCCCCTCCCCCCCCCCTTTGATGCAAGGCAAGGAAATGGAAGGAAAACACACAGTTCTCAGAAATGCAATCAAATGTGATTCAGTTCACCCCAGCAAGCTTAGACTACAGAAGTTTGAAAACACAGGCCCAAATTGCTTTGATATGTGCTGGCAATGAATTAAAAAAATATGCTAAAATGCTTTTAATTCCCTTTTCAGAGGTTCAGGGTGAGTGGTATCTAGTTAATATTAGTCCAGGCTTACACTAGCAATGATGCAGGGATAGTTAGCAGGTTAAACGAATTTCTGGCAAATGGAAGGCAAAACTGCTGTCTTTTTACACGTGAAGAAATTTGCAAATCGCGGCAAAATTCGCGGATGCGCCGAGCGCTATTACAGAGGAACCACAAGGACTATCTCTATCGTTTTGGGGTCCTAGGAAAGCCTAGGATCTCAGCTTCCAAATAAAAGTTACTGCAAGTCTCTAGCACAAACGGTTGCGGAGATATGAGCGATTGAATAAAGGTCGTTTTTCAGATTTGAAATTTTAAACGCACACTTTTTCAGCTTTAAAAATGATGGCAGGATAACACAATTGCTAAGCTGCAGTTCTACTTAGGTTAAAAATGGATTGAATTATATTATTTTAACTAGGAGATTGGTTCTGCACAGTTTTCTAGGTACTCACACTATATTCTTGAGTGAAATGGGCCTCATCACGGATCTGGTCAGGGTTTTAAATTCGCCTCTGGTCTCTGCACTTCACAGTGATCTGGGTCAGCTCTCTCTGGTTCTCTGGTCTGGGTCTCTAGTTCTGGATAGATTGAAGTCTCTAGTTTGGCTCTCTGGAGGTTTGATGGAGGTAAAGCATGGATTTTTCCGGCAGAGCGTCCCGCTGCAGATGGAATTGAAAAGTCCCTGTCTGTCCTGTCTGTCTGCTTTTATGTGTTTAGAATGTGGGTGTGTTCTAGCATCACTGACCCTACCTCTCTCTCAGCTTCTAATTGGTCAAACTTCCATTTATCATTTGATTGGGGAATGAACTGTGAGTCAGAGTGATGTCATTTTACAGCCTGCAGAAAGTCCACTCCTCCTGTCAACTTACACACAAATCTAGATTTGAAACAAATACATATTTGCAGAGGTACATATTGTTTTAAAATCATATGCACCCATCATGCATTACAGGAGGTATCCCCTGTTCAAACTCTGCTCTTCCTGGGAGCTTGCATTCAGAAATGGCACATATTTCACTTTTTAACTGATTTTGCAATTTCTGACATTGACCCAACTTTACATACATGTGCGCAGGGAGTACGGACATTAACTGATGAAGTTTCAGATTTTTAACATGCATACATTTAGAGTTATCCCCACTTTTCCGCTGACACCCCCCTGAACATACCACCGGTTCTAAAAACCTCTTAAACTGTGGGCAGAAAAATCACAAGAATTATGGTATCATTTATAAAATTTTCACATGTCTGCTCTATGAGTTATTCATCTTTTTAAAGTTATGTTCTGGCTCCAAAGGGGTGTGGTTTACCCTCAGCACAAGGTTGAATTTCTGGTTTTTCCAGTTCTGCCAAGCCAGCTTGCTCTCACAGGCAGTGCCCCTCCCCTTTCCTCAGGAGGAAGCCACTTTTTACGACCATTTACGACTCCTGCCAATAAAACCTTTGCCTGAGCCAGGACAGGGCTTTGTTCACTTTCCTGCAGAGCACAGGTAATTCAATTATCAGATAGATGGCATATCCTTAGTGTGAGCAGCAAAAGGGCAGCTAGGCCTGGGAACACAGCTGTGACTCAAGTTTCACTCCTGATGAGGGTAGTTGCCAGGCAGAATTCAGTTCCTTAAGCCAGGTTTCAGATAAAATGTCACTTTTTGTTCCCCAGTTTCTGCCTTCAAATAAAACTAAACATTTTCACATATGCAGATAGAAGGCTGATTCTAAGTGCAAAACTATGGCATTTCAACAGTTACAAAGGCATGTGACACCAAACATAGGTCACTCATTTGATCTAAACATTTTCGATTTTAGTGTCTTTAAATCCAGTGCAACTTAAACTGCTGACTCCATAGCTCAGCCAGTTTTGTTATAAGCATTGTTCTGGGCTCTTCATTTCCCAGATTTTGTAGGCACACAACACTCCATTCTACCAAATGTCTGCTGGTGTCCAGTGAGTTTTTAGATGTGTTGCAATGTTTAAAATAGACAGTTTGAGCCTGCCTTCAGAGAAACACAGGGTGGTTTTAAACTGCCGGCTTTTGGATAGTGGTGAGTACTGGTACTGCACCCATTTTTGGGATTTAAGAAAATGAATTCCCAACAATTCTAGGTTGCATTTGGCAATCAGCATTGCCATTCCCAATGGTTTCAGACTACTGTGCGGGTAGTCCAATGGTGGTTTTAAAGCGCTTTGAAGCTAACCGGCGCTACTGTTTTTCCTTTGGCAACCCATTTCCCTCATGGCAACCCGGCCTTTCATTCTCGCACTGGTGGGTGGCAAGTGAGGCAACCATTTTGGTGTGCGCACAAACTGCGCAGCTTTCCTGGATTTCGGCGCACATGTGGGTTTTCCGCCATCTTGAATTTTCTAAGCCCACAGCACCAAATGTTGTGGCATGATAGCTTAAACGTGGGTCAGGACACCCAACAAAACACATTCCAGTGTTGCTGCAGTAAAATGCTGTAACTTTGATGCAGTCTCATCAAAGCATTCACAACTCTGACCCAGTAAAAGACATTATAATCCTACTCAAATAATGTGCCAGCATGATACAATCTGTTATCTGACGACATGTTTGGATGACTTTTCGAATGAAGGTTCTATGTGAAAATATTTCCAGGAAAATGTAGCCATCAGGAAAGTATTGAGCAAAACGTAGTTTTCAAAATGTAGCCATTCGATATATGCAGTGTAAAGTATGAAATGGTGCCAGTGATTAGGTCACCAAAAAGCTATTTATAAACAAACACAAGTGAAAGGCCGTAGCCCTAACAATGCCCCAAACACCTAATAAAGCCAGGAAATCACCAGACCTCCATAATCACCCTATCCGTAACCCTTGACTGTACTCTAATTACAACCCCTATTCTACCCCAAACAATTAGCCTTCCATAAGAATTCAGCACTCTAATGTGTCTTATTTGCACGTGAGAACGTACAAAACACCGAGTATGTAAATAGAAAATGAACAGGGACCTTACAGCCAACACCATCACCACACATTCCATAGCCTCAACTCTAACCCAAATCCTTACACTAATACTAATCTCATCCTTAACACAACCCCAATTCTCACACTTACCCCAACCCTTACTCTGACCTAATTCTCGGTTTATCCTAACCCCTATCTTACCCCAACATCACTAGCCCTCCCCAAACTCCCTATCATTTTCTTTAAATCAATCATACACCCATCACTCTTTTAACTCTATCCTTACCACAACCCAGCGGCCTGCAACCTTTGTCTCTCCATGTGTTTTGGAACATGATTCCCCAGCTCAACCACCATTGACAATGCTGGTTATGGCTGATGGAAGTTATATTCTAGAACATCTGGGGAGCCAAAGGTTGCAGACCTCTAGCATAACCCCTGGCCAACACTTACTCTGAATCCTACCCTTCTCTAACCAAACTCCAAAATCAGCAGCCCTTCACAACCACCCTGAACTTAACCCTTACTCACATTGTAGCCAAAATCTTTAATATAAACCTAACCCCTAGCCTAGCCCTTACCCAGGCAATCACATGCCCTCCACACTCTGCTTAGCCCTAAACCTTATCCTACCAGCATAGTATTGTTATATACTTTTCAGATGCATTTTATACTACTTTTCGATGGACAACATTTTCACTGCAAAGGTATTTTCACCACAACATTTTCACTGCCTACATTTTAGTTTGCAAAACGTTCACTGGACACCCTTAAGAAGACATCATAATGTTCTCACGATAATCTTTAGTCATCTGTACTGCCCAGATAAGTGTCAATATCAGGTACAACAAGTCCATGTATGTGTTGTTCCAGATAAGAATCTCCCACTTTCACTAAGACCACGTCAGTCATATCCCACTGTTTTTTGTTTTACCCGATATTGCTCTAAATTATTAAGAACCAGTTCATTGCCCTCCAATTTGGTCCACATTACCCCTATTGCCTATGGAACTGCCCCACATTCTGCTGCCCACTGATTCACACTATAACCTCATTCCGAGTATGGTGGCAGTCATGGTGGTATTTGCGCCATGACTGCCTCCCATACCAGTACTGACTCCAGTTTGGTTCAATGGGGATTTACCGGTCCATTCCGACCTTGGAGGGACCGGTAAGTCCCCATTTACCAAACCATTCCCCATTCCCATTGAGGCCCTATAGGGGAGGGCGCAAATAACGGGCCGGCGTATGCCAAGCCCGTTATTTGCGCCCAGGTCCCTTAACGGGTCAGACCAGGCGTTAAGGAAGGGACCCGCTAAGGGACCTTGTAGTAGGGCGGTAAGGGATTACCGGCACCGGTCTCCTTACCAGTGCCTGGGATTCCTTACCGCCCTACTCGGAATGAGGGCCTATGTCTCAAATGTCAGCCCCCATAACATGTCCCACTGTCCTCTGGGTTGAGCCATCCATAACACACTAATTGCTCTTAGAATGGCAACTAGCGTATCCTTCTGCCACATGACTTTCCTAATGTCACTCTCTTTCCCAGAGAACTACCTCATTAGCTCTTTATTTACCCCATGCTACTCTCATTTCTCCTAAATCTATGCCTGTGCAAGACACACTGCCACTTGATTTCCGCCCAGTAACTCTATTGGTCCCAGTATTGCCCTATTGTTTGCTGATTTACTCCATGTCAAATTAATTGCCACAGAACTGTTCTTTGTCACATCTCACTGCCACCCGCTGGGCCCTATGTAATTGACACTTTCCCCTTTCCTCTTAAATTGTGTCATGTAATGGCCCACTACCTCAGATTGACCTTCTGTCTCCCTCTTGCCCCAAGGTGTGTTCCTATTCACCCCTGAATTTCTTCATGTAACTGTTATTGTTCCCAATTTGCCTAAATCCATTGACTTACCCTCAGAACCCCCCAAACCTATTCAAACACACAGAAGACCCAAATGTTGTACCTGGTATTACCCTTAGGCAGCATGTAGCAAGTGAGAATAAATTGGGAACCATATACTATGTCCCACTAATAGTGGTGCTCGAATAGAGTAATAAGTCCAAGGTTGAATTCAAAGAGGATTTTCACTGTATTTAACATATGGTGGAGAGGAGGCACAGAGGAAGGATTTGACTTGATTCATGTGTCATTCAGATTTCCAATTGTATTGAGTGCATGAAATTGTATGCACATTTTGTTATATTTTATATTTTATGTTATGTTTATATTTTGTTATATATTTTTCTTATGTTTATGTTATAACCATCCTTTTGATGGTTTGTGTTTTGTCCTCGCATGTTTTGTCGTGCCATATTTACACTTTGATGTTGCTCTGTAGGAAGGCCTCAGGATTTGTGCTTATGGTGCTGGACATCCTTTTAGTTGTGGACTGCTGCCCGCTTACAGTAGTGTTGTTATAGCCTGCTCTGCATTGTTGTGCAGCCTTGTCTCCAGTTTCATCATCTCATAGTGTGCTTTAGTGCGTAATTTAACAGTTCGCTACTTGTTATTTCAGGGTATATTATGTGATGTTTCATTATGTCATTTTGCATTAATGTTTAATGTCCAAATGCATTGAAGCAGCCATATTGAATCAGGTAGCACACCCCGAAGCCCTCAAATACATTTCTTTTTTAAAACGACCGGCTAGTTAGCATATTCTACACCCCTGTTTTGATCTAAGATGCAAATGTTGACCTCTGATAACAGGGCAATATAACCGCAGCCCAATTCGAGAAGGATATACAAAGACTGGATTATGCAGATCAACTTCCATAAGAGCCCTAGCTCAATTTAAGAGAAGTCATAGCAGACTGTAACAACCTCTTCGAAGCCCAGTCCCGTGCTTTACTCTCAGAAGAGCCATGGTTCACGAACCACCCTAATTTAATAGTGGCCACATTTGCTTCCAGATTTCCTGTCTATACAACACAGCCGTTTGGGGCCTACAAAGTTAAGATTGAAGAGCTCTACCCATATGGTTTAATGTGCTTCGTTTCAACCAACCCAGGCTCACATTTGCACCCTGCCACTGTGCCACTGCTGAGCCACATACAGTGATCAGTGCCCTTGATCCTTTTGCACAAATGGACAAAGCGATTTGAGACTAGTGTGGTGGTGGTTTGGTGCATGAAGGGGAAATATTAAATGGACCATTTTGCACATTAATCAGGGAGCTATGACCATGTAAATGTGAATTTCTGAAATGCAACCCCTCCCAAATTGTTTCATTAAAAGGGTTGTCATATTTACAAGCTGCAGAGACAACCATTTTTCTTGCATATGAGTCAATCTTGGTCGCATTCATCAGTGTTGCACTCCCATTCTCAATCGACTCTGTGACAACCTGGGTATCACAGATCAGGCTCTAGCCTGGCTGACCTCTTTTCTCTCTGATCGACTCTCCCAGGTACAACATGGGTCCTTTCTATCTTACATCTCCCTCTCTACCTGTGGTGTTCCCCAGGGGTCTAATCTCTCACCCTGACTTTTCAAACAATACCTGGAAACCCTCGCCTACTGCATGTATTTCCATTGTTTGCTCAAATTTCCAGTGCTGTGCTGATGACACCCAACTAATTTTCAGGCTTCCCTCAGCCACCTCCTATCCTTCCCTTATCTCTGACTGTCTAATCGCCATGCAACATTGGTGTGCCACCAATGATCTTTGTTTAAATGCCAACAAGACTGAGATCCTCCTCATTGGTACACCCTCTCCATCCTTTCCCCTCACTGCCTGGCCGGCCTCCCTTGGCCCTCCTCCTGCTCCTACCTGTGAAGCTAAGAACCTCAAGGTCATCTTTGACTCCACACTTTCCTTCTCCGCTCACATCTCTGAAGTTTCCAAAAGTCTAACTTCTTACTGCACCTCCTTAGAGGTACTCTTCCTTTCCTCTCCTTCCCTCAGAAGCTTACCGTCTCCCAAGCTCTGATTCTCTCTAGGTTGGACTATTGTAACAGCCTCTTTCTAAATCTACCTCCCTCCACTCTCTGCCCTTTAAAACTAATCCAGAACAGGACTGCGAGACTTGTCCTTGGCCTTCCTCTTCCCCTCTTCCTTTGCCCCTCTTCCCCCCTGCTGATCTGCTTTCCCTCTCGGCACTGTTGCACCTGGCCACCCTCTGTCCATCGGGCCCAGGTACCTACTCACATTGCCTACCTCCTGTACTGCCTGCTGGCGGCCCCTTGCACTGGGGCCTGTATCTGTACCCATACAGCCCCCCCATTCTTCTTCTGCACTTATCAGATACACCCTATCTGACTAACCTTGCACTTCGCCACTCACAGGCTGCACTACCACTGTCTGTGATCACCTTATTTATTTATCTACTTATTATTTATCTTGTTCTCTCCTATGCTCTGCACTTTCCAATTTCTTCCCCCTCCCATGCACTTTCCCCCTTCCCAATGCACTTGCACGTTCTCAATGTCACTGGGCCTAGTAAGATTGTTGTTTTTGTTTTCTCCCCTGTTCCCCTCCCTTTGCCTGCTTGCGTTCTGAAACACCTGTGTACGAGCATGATATAAATAAAATATCATATCATATCATTCTCCCACTTTTGACTGTTGGATTGCTGGGTGGGGAGCCCCTCAGTACTGATCTCTGGGAACATCGGTGATCACATTATTGACTACAACCTGAAAGATTCCCTTCCTGCCCTACGTCCTGTGAGGTGGCCTTATAGTGGCATACATCCCTGTACATGGAACAAAGAGTGTCGTATCCTTAAAATAACAGTCAAAGCATAGTAACAAAACAGAAGGGTGCCAAGCTGTCATGCAGCACAGAAGAAACAAATGTCTAGACCTTCTTGCCCCAAGGTAAAATCTCTGTGTAGGACCTGTGTCCTACACAGAAAGGAAATACTGATAAACATACCCCACGCCCTCCCCTTAATCAGGAGCTTGAGTCTGTACTGAAGGTATCCTTACTTAACACTCGCTCCGTAGCCAAACATTTCTTGGATATACATGATTACATACTAGAACACCAATTGGATATCATGTGCCTCACTGAGACATGGTTTACCGACTCCCATGGACCTACTATTGAGCAGGTGACCCCCCCAGACTATGTCTTCTTCGGGAAACATAGAGAAGGGGCAGTGGGGGGAGGAGTGGCTATTATATGTAAGAAATCATCAGGATTTTATGAAGCTCAAATTGAATGCTGTGGGACTGACATGATACATGTCAAGAAGACTGCAAACCCTAATTTTACCTTGAACTTGGTTCTTCTTTACAGACCCCCGGAGGGTTCTGATAGATTTAACGAGGATTTAGTCAACCTTGTTTCTCCTATGTTGACTTCCAATACTGGTTTGGTCATCTTGGGGGATTTCAACCGTTGGAAAGGTGACAAGAGAGATAAGAGAGCCCTATCATTAGAAAAAATGTTGGCAACCCATCAGATCATAATCCATAATGTTGACCCAACGCACAACAAGGGCCACACTCTAGATTGGGTCGGCAGTTGTAATATACCTGTCGATAATATCCTGACCACACCTTGTATCTGCTCCGACCACTTTTTTATCACTTGTGTCTTGAGGCTTCCTGCCCTTGCACGTAGAGTGCACGCTCCTACACACCCAGTTAGAGTTCGAAATTTGAAAAACATAACTACACCCATTTTGGCTGATTATCTGTCTTCTCTAATGACGTTAACTAAGGACACTGACGACCCTGAGTCATTGATAGACAATTACAATAAACTAACCACTGACATGCTCGACAAATTCGCCCCTTTGAAAGATAAATTGGTCAGAGACTTACCAAATCGTCATAGATGGTTCTCCCCTTCCTTGGTTGATCTGAGAACTAGTAAAAGGCAGGCTGAACACCTGGCGTAAAGATAGTTCTATGACCAATCTACTGGATTGGAAGCGTAAGGAAAAGCAGTATAAACTAGCAATTCTTGAGGCTAAAAAACTCACTATAATAATCAAATTAGTTCCGCAGGGGACCAGTCCAAGGAACTCTTCTGCCTCTTTAGATCTTGGGAAAAACCTACCGCCTTTGGCGCCTCCATTAAACCCACTGTTGAGGACTGCGATCGAGTACAGAAAGCATTTGCGGACAAATTACGCAAAGTCCAGGATAAAATTAAACAGGAAACCCTGACCTCTTCACTCCTTACAGTCAGGTCTGTATCGTTACCTAATAAGACGTTATCATCTGACACACAATTAACCGATACGAAACAAGACCTCATGTCTAACACTGCCACTAAAACAGATTCCGCCTCTGGCTTCATTTTTAAGGAAACCACTGTAGAGGAAATTATAAATATACTGAAATCTATGCATCCTACCAGTTGCCCTGATGAACTTCTCCCAACCAAAATTATTTTGGAGCACAAAGAGCAGTTTGCGCCTTTTCTATGTAGATTCGCAAATGCCTCTTTTCGGTTGGGCAAAATTCCCCAGCCGCTGAAAAATGTTGCGGTTTCACCACTATTAAAAAAAGTTGGATTAGATCCTTCTGATGCTGCAAACCTCAGGCCAATCACGAATACTTTGTTTTTACTCAGACTCATAGATAAGATAGCAACCATCCAACTGCAGGACCATATACAAACGGCTGATATACTTCACACAAAGCAGTCTGGTTTTAGAAGTTATCATGGCACTGAGAGTGCCCTTTTAAATCTACAGACCTTTATGCTTTCTAACCTGGAAGAAAGCAGGTCGGGGCTGCTGATGCTGCTGGACATATCAGCAGCATTCCATCTGCTTGATCACAACATCCTTATTTACAGAATGCAGTCGGACGGGGGCCTCTCTGCAAATGCCATAGCTTGGTTGAGATCTTTTTTAGAGGGTCGACAATCTCAGGTATACTGGGGGACTGTGCCTCTGAACCACAAATACTGACTTGTGGAGTCCCACAGGGGGCATGTCTCTCCCCTCTATTGTTTAATATTTATATCCTCCCCCTGTGTTATGATTTAGAACTTTTTCAAATCTTCTTCTGCAACTATGCCGATGATTTTCAATTGGTCCTTGACATCACTGGCAATCATGATACTGACCAACATTTGGTGGATATGGTGTATCAACTAATGAAAAAGTGGATGTCTACCAATTGGCTCTGCCTAAATGCATCAAAAACTGAGTTTATGCTCTTTGGACCCACCCAGGCATTAACTAAACTGGACCAGGCGTACTCAGGCTTTAGGATTGATGGCAGTGACATAAAAGTCATGCAGAAAGTTAAAACGCTAGGTACTTACATGGAGAGCAGCTTACATTGTGATGCTCACGTTACAGCTATCTCAAGGAGCACCAATTACCATCTTAAAGTGCTCAAACAGGTTGCCCCACTTGTCTCTATCGAAAACCGCACTAAACTTGTGAGAGCTGTCATTTTACCTCGTGTGGATTACTGTAATGCACCTTTATGTGGGGCAAGTAAAGCTGATCTCCATGAACTTCAGAAAGTACAAAACAAAGCCATCCGCATCATCTTTCAGATGAAAAACTCTGAACCGATCACTGCTGCCAGAATAAAACTACACTAGCTCCCTGTAGAGGCCCGCATTCAGTTTAAGCTACTTACCATTTGCCATAAATGTATTTATGGGTCTGCACCTAGCTACCTGAAAGATGTTATAAATATCTATCAACCTACAAGAAGACTCAGATCAGCTGAAGATCTTCTATTAGCCCACCACTGTGTGAAATGAGCCCGTGGGCTTGGCAGAGCGTTTCATATCCAAGGTGCCAAGGTCTGGAATGCCTTGCCAGCTACCTTGCGTAAAACCGGGGACTTGCTCGTGTTTCGGAAACTTTTGAAGACTCACCTCTTCTATTAGTACACCTCCCTTACTGGTTGCCGCCAACTTCTGTCTCTCGGCGCCTGGATGCCTACGGGCTTTGGCGTGGTATAAGAAAAAATAACATAACATAACAAGTATCCTCTTTGTCCCACATCTACCTCCACCTATCGCACAGTCTATTGTTCTCAGCCTGGCTAGGTAGCTAAGGCTATATTGTCTCTCTACAGATGGTTGTGTATTGCTACTAATAATACAGATTTCTTTTTCAGTGTGTTCAACAATGCAACATTATTTGTGTATACAATCTAAGCATATCCAGTACACTAACTTGCACGACAGTGCAACAATATTTGCAATATAAAAAATGTCTACCGGTTTAACTCATTGTTACAGATACGTGGACATGTAGTCATTGTATGTTCGGCAGATCTGACAAATCTGCATGTAATTTGCATGTGACTGCTTGTTACTGAGTGTGCGTGTGTTCTAAAAGTAAAATATAGCATAGACCTCAACTGCAGACAGTTGCCTTTGGGGTTGATAGACTAATTTATAAACGCATGTTCCTCCTTTAGATTTACGACCAACTGAATACGATTTAGTCCCATGAAAAATATTAGCCCAATGATACATAGTTACTGACATAGCACTCCCATATGCACCTCAGCACTCCGAATTGTTTTACTAGTATGCTTCAAACTAGTCATCTCTGATAGAAATTCAACAGTTCCCTTAACATTTAAATACTATTTGCATGAATTAATTTTCTCTTTTATTGTCATGTTTTTTCAGTCTATGGTCTGCCCATGGAACCTTCACACCCCAGCTATTCAAGGTCATAACAATGGCAACAGGTGCTTGCAAATGTAAAGTAACATAACACAACATAAAATAGCATAATATATAGAGAATGATGGAGTAAGTTCTGAATCTAGACTTACTGATAGAAGAAGGGGGAAGATGCAGAGTGGATGATTAAATAATACAGTGAACTGTAGCATAAAGCATGTATGGGATGTATTCATGGGATTTAACAAGCATGAATCTAGCTTAGAAGCAATGCAGCACTGCACTAAAGTTGAAACATGCAACCTTTACCCCAGTGATTCAAATACTGCACTACACTGCAAGGTTTATTTCAATACCACTGTGCAGAAATAGTCTGGGAGATTGCCATAGTATCCCCATCCCATAAATATGGCACTTGAGCACAGAAACCAAGGGGGTTTACAGGATGTTATATAATGAACCTCTTCTTTAATTATTCTATTAAACTTTTAAAAATAAATAGTTCTATTTATTTAATGGTCTGTAACAGAAAAAAGAAAATATATAGAGTACTTAATGCACACTAACCTTCGCAATGTGTGATCCGTAGGCATTCTCCTCAACAGTATGTTGGTGTTTCTACAATAGATATATGTAGTTACAAAAAGGTTGTTACTCTAAACGTATAGAAAGCCAGCTACAGATGTTTGGCACTCCAATTTAACTCACCAATGTAGAGTACATTCACAGGACAATGAGTGTTATTCAAGTCCTTCCACAACTCAACTGTGAGTAATCAGAAAATGGTGGCAAAAACCACGTTTCCTATATATGTACATTTAGTAAGGCCTACATGACAAAGGCCACATGGGCATCTTATCACATATACAATATTGCTAAAATTACAAGTTGCATAGTTGCTCAGCTTCATAGTTTGGCCCATGTATGGATGGCTGATCTTGTTACCTTTAATCATGTTGTTACAATATTGGCATTGGAAGCACGGGAATGTTCCTTCCTGCATAATTTCACCCACTTGTGACTTACAGTCAGCTCTCACTAGAATATTGCACAAATATTTATTTTTCTTGTATACAAATATACGTAAAGATGGAAATAGATTCTTTGTACCTTTATCTGGTTGAAGGATTTTACAAATACGCTTCACCGAGATAAAGTTACCAAAAGATGCTCATGCGACCTATATTATGTAGGATTTATTACACACAAGGCAAAATTATGTTGGTCGGAACATAAGTCTAACATCCCTACTTATAACACTAAATCACCAGTTGGCATCCATTATAAGGTACATAGTGTTCCAAATGCAATGTATGATACTTGAATATGTTAAAACACCTAAACGAGGGGGCAACATTAATAATTTGCTGTCATAAAAAAAGATGCACTGGATAGATAAATTGTCTGCATTATCTTGGAAGGGTCTCAACATGGATTAGGACTTGGGTTGCCTTTTGTAAACATACCCCTAATAACTATTCTAACTACTATTTGTGATTGAGGGACATGGCTAGCCAGCATGCCGTGAGGACACTGCTGATTCAGGCACCTGTCAAGATACTATATACTGGTGAAGAGACAGTGCAGATTTGTTGATAGGCAACAGAGGGGACGGAATACAGTGTGAGAAGTTACTAAAGAACATGATGGCTGAGTGTGAAGCCCCATATTTGAGTACTGGAGATGCTTGAGCCCTGGTTTGGAGACACAAAGAGAGCTCCAGGATGCCAGATTGATCCGTGCTATAGAGACGCAAGCCTCTGAATCCGACAGAGTACAAACTGGGTCACATGAGGACATTAGAGTGGAGACCGTGTTTATAATGTACAGAGATTGGGGGCCTGTAGGCGACCAGGTAGAGCTGAGACTTATGCAGAGGGGTGGATGTGGCTGAGTATGGACGAACATTGAACCCCCGAGGCGAGAACTGTAAATGGGTCGCAGACCCGACCTGGAGTGACATATCTTGCCAGGGTTGATCCCAGAGAAGGGCTGTTAGTGATGGACCGATTGGTCTGCTACAAAAGGAAAGCCCTGCTTCACTCACATGCGCGGTGGTCTTGAACCCATTCAATGTAGATACTGGGCAACTGTAGGTGTACTATCCCCCTGGAATGCAAGTCTCTGCTTTCCACTTGTGCTCTATCAAGACATGGGACATGGCAGATAGGTGGTGTAAGACTGCAGAAGGAGGAGACTGACACACAGGTGTCATGCTTGTTGGCATAAAGTTTTATTTCTTATCAAAATAAAGAGAAAACCTATATTTTCCTGTATCTATGAGGGGTTTCCCTGCCTCAACTAAAGTTCTAATGGGTCTGTCAGAATGTCCCATAAAATAAAATAAAGTGTCGACCGTCCTGTGTCAAAATGCCTACTTCTATCCCTTACACCTGTAACTAATGCTAAAATGGATCTTCTTGGTCCAGAAGAATGACTCCCTTCTTCTGGACATCCAGGTATAGTTCCAATTGGTAGGTGGGAACTTCACCTGAGAGTGTGACACCCTTCCTCAGGTCTTAGCTATTTTCCAAGATGCAAAACAAAGTTCCAGGTGCTCTAAAGTTCTCAGTTTAAACTCATAAGATAAAGTTGCCCATAGTTTTTCTCATTATTGGGTTTCTGGAGAATGTCTCCTGTCTCCAGGTATCCTGCTCTCAGCACTTTCACAGTTCTAGGGGAAAGACTGCCTTCCCCGGACCTTCCTTGGCTTTACTTTGCAGTAGACAACACCAGGGAGAATAGTTACCTTGCCCAGATCTTTCTTGGCTTGAAAATTCATCATAGTAGGGAAAAGTCTTGCATTCCCCAGGTCTTTCTCAGGCCCTTTTTATCGTAGTTCACAAACGTTGGGGGAATGACTCCCTTCCTCAGTCTTGGACCAACTTGGTTCACTTACCTGCCAAGAATGGTTTTATTGCCTCAATGTCCACAATGCCAAGGGAAATGACTCCTTTCCCCTGGCCTTTCTCAGGCTTCACTCAATGTCCACAATGCCAGGGGGAATGACTCCCTTCCTCTGGCCTTTCTCAGCCTTCTCACACTGCCATAGGAAATTACTCTCCTTTCCATTGCTTTCTGCTGATTATGTAGCAGACCTGGTTCACTGTCGTGCCAGGTACTGCTATTGTTGATATAAGTATTATACTTTTCTTTCTGTTATTGGGGTTTACAGATTCTTACTTCAGGTACAACTATTTGTTCAAAATCTCTTTTACAGGCTCTCCTCTCAGTCTTGTTACCTAGGGTACTTCCATCCTTCTTTATAGGGCCCTATAACCCTATTCTGTCCCCACCAGCTAGCCACTGAAAGAACCTACCTCTACGGAGCTTCTGTTTGGGCTGCGGCCGGTCCCAGGAATCAATCTCTTTTGTCCCATGCTTTCTGCGTGGCACGCTCCAGCTACTGCATCTCCATAGCTGTTGCTCCCACTTTCCTGCCTTTCCAACATGGACTGCATGGTCCCTTCTCTTCCGTCAGTGTCGGCAGTCTGCTTCCAGTCAGGAGCAGGGTCCTTTTTTCTTCCGACCCCTTTCAGAGGATTCACCGTTGGCTGGACGTCTCAGTTTCCTTGGCTTCTCTCCGCCGCACCACCAAACTTCTTGCGGCTCCTCAAAGGACCTCAGAACACTATTTTCATTGCGTCTTCCCTTTTTATATTCCAGTTACAAGCATATTGTCTATAATGACTAGAATGCTGATTTCAGTTCCACAGATGGTTCTTAATTACTCTGCGTCTCTTCTTCTCAGTATTGATGTTATCAGTCTCAACTAAGTTACTTGGATTCTTCTTCGTCCCAGTCTTTACATATGACTCAAGGGTAGTCCCTACTCTTACTCTTCTCAGTACCTTTTAAGGAGATTTAATTATCTACCCTACACAAGTACATGGAAGTGTGGGAAACAATGGTACCCTGTATAGGGTAGGAGGATGAGGGAGGTTGTGGTATATCCCTGGATAATCATCCCTAGTTCCGTAGGGGGATCCCTCCCCATGATATCCACCTACTGAGTACCACCCCCAGCGGGGACTATCGGGTAATGGCCTCACCTCGCTGGCCTCATGGAAAGTGGTTTCCCCTATGAGAAAAGGGATGACATCCAGGGATTCATCACTGTGGCAGCCTCACTCTATATATACTTGAATATGTGCATGATGCAAAGGGGTAGATTTTATGTATGCTGACTTACCTGGTGCTTGGAGGTTTTTCTATGTATAGACTTCCTGCATTTGCTGAGTGGATATTTGTGCAGCTGAGTTCCCCCTCACAGAAACTGTAAAAAGAGCACCAGCTCTGTGGTTTCTGCCCCTAGCAGCTGAGGGTCCACTTTTTTCAGTGGTAATGGAGTGCTTTTGGCACAGTAAGATCCAGAGCCAGTCACTCATTCATGAACTTATCTACCATATGCTATTGATGAACCACAGACAAACGCTGCATGCCATCTTCTAGAGCAGTGGTATTCAAATTATTTTATGCTGAGCCCCCCCTCAATTGAGTAAAAATTGTTGTTGCCGAGCACCGCCTTAAGTAATAATACTGTTTCTGGGCATCTCCAGATGCCACATCTGCATATATTTTCTATTAAAAGCAACCCCATGCTCTTGCACCCCCCTTGGACATCATTTGGAACAGTTCCATTGTTTGAAGACTACTGCTCTAGAGCTAAAAAAAGGGGTAATAACAGACCAAAATGGAGTCCTACACAGAGAAAACTGTCCTTAAGGGTGTCCCATTATATCATCTGGAATAGCGGGTTGAGAAACAGAATGGTCTGGAACAAGGTGAGGAGAGCAGAATCCTTAAGGCTATTGCAGCGCTGCACACTTCTCTTGAATTCAAGATTGATAAGGTGAAGGTTGATGTCAATATCTTACGCCAGGATGTTCGCAACCTGGCAGACAGAGTAAAGAATACAGAAAAAAGTTGACAGATACAATGGAAGCCACAGAGAAATCAAACAGCGATATGGAAAAACTTAGGACTAAAAATAAAGTGCTAGAACATTGAAAATGTTGAAGGAAGGTCAGGCCGCAATAATGTTTGCATACTGGCCTGCCAGAGGGAGAAGAATATCACGACCAAACATAATATGTCAAAAGCATGTTACTACAAGAAATTGACCCTGGTAAACTGTTGCAGGGTTTCGTGGTAGAAAGGGTGCATCGCTCCTTATTATTATGCAGGCCTCCACCAGGTGCTCCACCCAGACCCATGATAGTATGTGCACTGAACATAAAAGAGAGAGAACAACCCCGTCAAACACTCCTCTGATATCTGTCACCTCCTGGATAAACTTGACCTCGATGTCCTCGGTCTCACCGAGACATGGTTCATAGCAAGCTCTGTCACGAGTTTTGACACTCTCCTCCCTGAGGGCTACAAGATCCTATCCGCACCCAGATCCACCCGGGCAAGAGGTGGTGTTGCCATGCTCTTCCCCTAGTGGATTCCTGTCTCTCTTATTCCTATGCAGGCCTACTCTTCTTAAGAATGCCTTGTCTACAGTCTGTCTCCCTCTCTTGGCCATTCTCTTACCATTACAACCATCTATTGGCCACCTGGTCAGATCACCTCCTTCCTATCAGAGTGAGTGGACCTCTCCTCCTCCCTCCTGGCCTCAACCACTTCTTGGTGATTTCAATATCCAAGTTGATGCTCCCTGTTCCACCTCAGTACTCTTTCGTGAATTCTGTGATTCTCTTTCTCTTTGCATTCTCCCCTCTGGCCCGACTCAATCTGCAGGGCACACGATTGATGGTCTGATCTCCTCTGACCTCCCCCTCTCCATCTCTCTGACCAATCCTCTCTCCTGGAGTGATCACTCCCTCCTTTCCTCCCATCTCTCCCTCTCTATCCCTCAGGCCAAGCCAACACCAACACTGCCACCTACCTTCTCGGTCATCCGACCCATGAAACTTGTGTCAGTCGAGGCTTTCACCACCACTTTCTTTCTCCTCCTCCTCCTGACTCACATCCTGACACAGCCCTTTCCATGCTCTACTCTTCTGAACCTCTCCTTCACCTCTGGAGCCTTACCCACCCTTCTGCAACACTCTCTTGTGCACCCCCTTCTCAAGAGACCCACTGCCGACCCCTCATGCCCGGCTAACTATCTCCCAATATCCATCACGCCTTTCCTGGGCAAACTCCTGGAAAAGCTGGCCTTCTCCCAGGTTAATCTTCACACCAATTCTGTTTATTGTCTCCATGACCATCAGTCTGGCTTCAGAGCTGCCAGAACCATGGAAACTGCTCTCTGAACATCCATGAAGACCTGCTTTCCAACCTCGACTCTAACATCCCCTCTGTCCTTATCCTACAAAATCTCTCTTCTGCCTTTGACATGATCAACCATGCCATCCTGCCTGATCTGTGATAACCTTGGTATCACCGATCAGGCCCTGGCCTGGCTGACCTTTTTCCTCTCTGATTGTCCACCCCTCCCCATGACCAACTTGGGTACTTCCTTTCCTCCATCTCACTCTCTACCTGTGGTGTTCCACAGGGGTCTAACCTCTCTGCCTGGTTGTTCAACCAATGGCTGGCATCCCCTTGCACAACACATTGCTGCTCTTTGCTCCAACTTTCACTGAAATGTAATGACACTCAGCTCGTTTTCAGGCTTCCCTCCGCCAGCCCCTCTTCTTCTCTCATCTCTGACAGTCTGTCCGCTAGCCAGGAGTGGTGTGCCGGCAATGATCTCTGCCTTAATGCCAGCAAGACTGAGATTCTCCTCATCGGCACACCTGCACCCTCCTTTCCTGTCACTCTCTGGCCAGCATCCCTTGGCCCTCTTCATGCTCCCACCTGTGAGACTAACAACCTTGGGGTCATCTTTGACTCCACACTTTCCTTCTCCTCCCACATCTCTGAGGTCTCTAAAAAGTCAAACTTCCTACTTTACCTCCTCAGAGGTACTTTGACTTTCCTCTCCTTCACTTAGAAGCTCACTGTCTCCCAAGCTCTGGTTCTCTCCAGGTTGGACTATGGTAACAGCCTCTTCCTAAAGCTACCTGCCTCTACTCTCCGCCCTCTGCAACTAATCCACAACAGGACTGTGAGACTTGTCCTTGGCCTCAAGCACTGGGATCATATCTCTCCAGCTTTGAAATCTCTCCATTGGCTCCCAGTGGATGCAAGGATTACATTCAAAACCCTCTGCATTATCCACAAGGCTTTCTTGGGCCTGGGTCCAAAATACCTTCAGCTATCCCTACGTACACACCTCCCCTATCAAGCTCTTTGTTCCTCTACCTCTAACTCCCGCATGGTTAGTCGTTTTTCAGAGATTCAAGATGGGGGTAGATCTCTGTCTTTGGCTCTGGCCTCCCTCTGGAATAGCCTCCCTGAAGGTCTTGAGGTGCTCTCCGGTTCCAGAAGCACCTCAAGACCTTCCTCTTTGCTTCTGCCTTCACTGCCCCTCTCCCCTGCTGATCTGCTCTCTCTTGGCACTGTGCAACTGACCACCCTCTGTCCCCTGGGCCCAGGTATCTGCTCACCCTGCCACCCTTCTGCACTGCCACCTGGCCACCCCTTAAAATGGGGACTGTATCTGTACCCATACAGTCCCCTACACTCCCCCTTTTGCTTCCTTTTCTGCACTTATTCAGATTTACCCAGTCTGCTGCCGTAATCACTGCACTTGTCACTTGCTGGCTGCACTACCACTGTTTATTGCCTCTATTATCTATTTATTTGTATTTATTATTTTTTATCTGTTCTCCTCTATTCCGCACTCTCCACTCTCCCCCTTGCATACACGTTCTCACCTTTCCCATGCACTTGCGCATTCTCAATGTCACTGGGCCTAGTAAGATCGTTGCATTGTTCTCCCCTGTTCCCCTCCCTTACCTTGTCGCGCCCTAAAACAGTTATGTATGAGCGCGATACAAATAACATATATCATATCATATCATATCATACAAAGGGGATTAATATAAACCTACTTGCACTGTTTTTGCTCGTCAGATGATAAGCCCCCATGAACAAATCAATATGACAAATGTGAATGCTGGCATTGTAACATTAGATGGAAGGATGAGCCGGTGGGGGAGTATGCTACACGGATGCATGGGATTGAGCGGAGGTAGACACTGGGAATGCATTGCCACTGCTTTAAGCAGTAACCTACGTACCATTGCCTAAATGACAGTATTTCTGCAATACAAGACAAGTTGTATGTTTTCTGATCTTAAATGTAGACATGTATGATAGATCATTTAGGAATGCAGTTAATTTGGCTTTTTGATGATGCGTTGTGCTAATAAACAGATTTGTTAAACAAAATGACTATTTGTAATGTATGTTTCCACAATATTATGACTTTTTGACATGGTTTTGAATCTGTCTATAGATTGATGGAATATATGCATTATTCAATCTGTGTTTTATGATTCACTAATGTCAATATAATATTATTTAATCTGTGGTTTTCCGATACACTGCATGGCAAATGTCCCTAAATGTTGGAGAATAACTTAGACTACTCATGGGAGTACTACCTGTTCTATTGTTCTCCTTTTTACCATGCATTTAAATTGATGTGAATTTGATATGTATATTGTCCTGTTATATTGATGGTTATTTTTTTTTTCTTTTTTACTTGTGTATAATCAAAGGAAATGATTTTTACAAGGATGAGTCAATGCAGAACTCACCACGTATACTGCTACTATCTTGCAAGTAAGGTAGTTCGTGCAATCATTAACAGAAGTTGATTGCGTTTAAGTCGTACTGTTAAGGTCCACAGGGTCTAGGTGTGTGACTTGTCATCTTTAGCCGCCCTGGTGCGTTACATCTCGGAAATTTCTTGCATACTCGGGAGGGCCAAGATGTGATCCGCTGGATAAGCATGCTCTTTAGCATTTATTTTTGTAAAGGCCACTTCCAAGAGTTTGGAGGTAGCTACAGCCCAGCGTGTTTTTTCGCCCGAGTTGAGGCGGCACCACCATGTGTCTTCTTCCACCAGAACAGAGTTGCCCCATAGGGGTTCCAAGTAAGCCATGCATTCAGCTTTGAGAATGTGACAGTTTAGTAGGAGATGATGAATTGACTCCGTAACACCCTCAACCTGACACAACCTGCACGTGGTTACCGCGGCCTGGTTTCTTAGCCTCATGATTTCTCTTGTGTGGAGCAGATTCAGTCTTGCTCTTAGGAAGAAGATTCGTAGCTTTCTGTTTGGAAATTTTTCACAGTAGGCCAGAGGCGATTTGAGCCTGTTGTATGTCGGTGGCAGGTGATTTAAAAATTTGATCGCTCTGACTTGCTCACCTGTAGAGATCCAGTCTTGGTTTTTCAATTTTTGTGACACTCTTTGTGGGTTGTTTTTCAGGTCCTCAGTAGAGCAAGCCACTTCATGTAGATTTTTTTCTTGAGAGGAGATCCACTTCTTGATCTCCGGGCATTTTGTCGATTCCAGCTCCTTATTGATAATATTGAACATTGGGAGACCGTTTTGGATGAGAGTCTTTCTGAAGATAGCCAGAGAGGCGACGGCGACCGTTGCTTCCAGCGAGAGTAATCCCAACTCTCTTCTGATGGCTGCGATAGGAATAGAGTTCGGGAGACCCAAAGTTGTTTTCCAAATGTAGCCCTCTAGCTTAGGCTAAATTGAGCTGGGCATGTTGATCGTGGCCTCCATACCATATGTGAGTGCCGGGACTACTTTCCCCTTATAGAAGTTGATTGTGGGATTCCAGGAAAATTTGCCGAACTTGCGTTCGATCATCTTCATTTGCGAGGTTAGATTTTTCGCTTTCTCCCAAAGATGCAGTTGCATTTTAGTTTCCTTGGATGACCCATCGATGTAAGTTCCCAAGTATTTAAAATGGGGAACAACTTCAATACGGCAATTGTTCACTGACCAAGAATACAGTGTTTTTTTCGCTCTTGGATTCTTGGCAAAGATCATAATTTTTGTCGTAGCGTTGTTTATCGTGAGGTTGTTGTCGGCCATGTAGTCTGCCAAGTTGTCGAGTTGGCGTTGAAGGCCTATTTGCGTCTGGTCCAAGAGGATCATGTCGTCAGCGTAGAGGATCCGGGACAGCTCGGTGCTGCCCAGCTTTGGCGGAAAGCTGCAAACCGTTGTTTCGGATTCTTGGAAGTCTCCCAGAAAAGCTACGAAGAGTGCAGGCGCCAACGGGCAGCCGTGTTTCACTCCTCTTTCTGCAGGAATTTCGTTTGTAAGAGAGCCTTGTTTGTTCAAGCGGACACGTAGAGTGGTCTTTGAGTGGAGAGCTATGATCGGTTGAAGGATGTTATCTGGGCAGCTCCATCCCTGTAGCTTTTTCCATAGACGCGTTCTGTCGACTCTGTCGAAAGCCTGCGACAGGTCTATAAAGGCTATGTAGGTAGTTGGTGCCCCCCGCTTTATCTTGGCCTTAAGAATGCTGTGAATGAGGATGTTCACTCCCGTCCCGCCGTTCTTCTTGAAGCCCGTCTGGAATCGGTCTTCACAAGGGTCGGTTTTGGCCCAGCACCGAAAGTGGTTGAGAAGAAGCGTAGCGAACAGTTTGCCCATGATATCTAGTAGGGCTATCGGCCTATAGTTGGCAGGATCTTCTCTGCTTCCCTTTTTGAAGATCGGAATCACAACAGCTTCCGTCCATGACGATGTTATCAGTCTGGATGCTCTGCAATGCGCGAACAGGAGACTGATGAAATCTGTCCACTCAGCAGTATATTTTTTTAAATCCGTATTCGTAAGCCCATCAGGTCCCGGAGCTCTCGATGTTTTGAGCTTTTGAATACAGTCAAAGATGTCAGCTTTTTTCGAGACATCAACCCATGGGCTTTGGTTCGGTTCTGGGTCTGGGGTTGCAGTTGTAGGTGGAGTAGCGAAGAGCTTAGTGAAGAAATCAACCCAGGTGGCTGCCGGAACGGCATTGATCATGTTGGCTCTTGTATCACCTTGCGAGGTGTTGATCAGGGCCCAGAAGTCAGCAGATTTTTTCGACGCCAGCGTTCTCATCATGGTTTCTGCGTCGATTTGGTATAATGTGGCCCTCCGTAGTCTTATCCATGATTTGTAGCTTTTCTTTTCTTTTGCCCACATTTCCCAGCCCAGAATGGTGTTCTTGGCGTTGGCAGTACGCTTCATTTTTCTCAGATCCTTCTTCTTTTCTGCTATGACTTTGTCATTGGAGTGGTTGAAGGTACCGTTAGGCTTCTGACCCTTCTTCTGGCTAGACTTGTATTTAGTTAGAAGGGGGATGTAGTTGGGTCTCCGGAGTAGGTCGTCCGGCGTTGTATCGTCCTCACTGGTGATATATTATCGAGTCATCGCTCTGACGCTGGCAGCCGTCAGACGAAGGCGCATATGCTGGGGATTTGCTTCCACTGACAATGTATAGGAGGGGTTTTCTTGAGAAATGGAGGACCAGGTAAGGGTGAGCATGTTATGGTCACTAGGGAACGTTTTGATCACCTCGAAGCTTTCGATCTCTGTGGACATACGTTCGGAAATAAAGATATAGTCCAACGTAGCTGTTGAAGAACCTCTTTCCCAGGTTGAAATTTGCGGGTGCCAGTCTTTGATCCATGCCGCGTTAAGTATGTTCCTAGCCGACATCAGTTTCATCCAGGCCTCTCCTCTCATTTCCGTTGATACAGCAGCTGCTGGTTTCGGCAAAGCTCCTTTTGGGTGGGGACAATTGGCGTTCAAGTCTCGACAAATTATGAAATGGTCAATTTTCCACTCGATAACAATTGTGTCGATAGTTTCAACCATGGATTGGCAGAAGGCTGTAGACGACGTCCTTTGCGGGTTCAAGTATACAGTTACGATTGCCAAGTTGGTCACCGACCATTGGTTTGATGGTTCCATAAGGTGTGTCCATTCGATGACAGATGCCAGTAGCCCGTAGGATCTCACAATGGTACTGACAATCCTTAAATTGTGGCCTGTTTTCACAGCGATGAGTAGGCCTGCCGAGGGGCGCCCTTGAAGGCCCCTAACCGCCGGGGCAGTCTCAATCTCAAATCCATCCATGGATGGTTTCTCTAGGAGCCACGTCTCTTGCAGACATAGAATATCAAAGCGGCCCAGGTCCTCACTGTTGGGATCCGTTAAGTGGGCGTGCCCTCTGGTGTTCCATGAGGCTAGTGACAACGACTTTTTGAGAGATGGAGGTCTGGCTCCATTAGATGATTGCTATTTACTCCTGCTCATGGAAAGGGCTCCTTTTAACCAGTGCATGGGCCAGTTGAAGACGGGTCTTTGTTGAGATTAACCGGAGCACCCAGAGATCCGGTAGCTGGCAGTTGATTCATG
Organism: Ambystoma mexicanum; assembly: GCF_040938575.1. Taxonomy (NCBI): domain Eukaryota; kingdom Metazoa; phylum Chordata; class Amphibia; order Caudata; family Ambystomatidae; genus Ambystoma; species Ambystoma mexicanum. Next base: position 424,624,397 of record NC_090927.1, on the reverse strand, counting down.
CTGTTTGTGTAGCTGTTAAGTCTTCTTCCTGGCTGGGAGTTGTCTCGTTTCCTTTCACTTCTTTGCTGCCCGTGGTGTCTTGAGGTAGAGTGGACCGACGGGCTATACCTGGTTCTATTATGAGGACCTCGCGGTGAGAAGACCTCTGGTTCGTCAGCCGAGTATTTGCGACGGTCTTTCGTGTCTGGTCTCCTCTTGTGGGACTGCGACTCCATTTGGCTCGGTATTCTTCGTACTTCCTCACGTCGTGCCCTTCCCCTGTCAGGACTCACCCTGAAATGGGCTTTTAGCTCCGCTCTGCGAGTGTATTGGTGATCTGGTGAAGTTTGTTTATCTATTGTTATAGTGCATGAGTGATCGCCCTCAGTGCCTTTATTTGTTGATGAAGCTGAGCTTTTTATCTCCGATAGGAGGAAACCGGCTGATTTTAGTTTGGATTCAGCTCTCCGAATTAGATGTTGGATTGCGTCTGGTTTAATGTGCAGATATGCTTTCGCCTTATTATCTTTATGATAAGGTTCGATTAGTTCAAAGTCATCTGTTCTCAAGGTCTTTAGCTCAGAGGTGGATGCTGTGATTTGTAGCACCGTTCTTCGATTGAGCACCATATATTTATCTCTATTTGAGATCTGTTCAATTTTGAATATTCAAGTGTTTTCCCCAATTCTGCCAGGAGCTTTTATTTTTCCTGGAGCTCGGGAGAGTGGCAGATGTTGTACCGTCCGGTTTCCATGGGCAGATTCAATTGGAGAAGTCGTTTGTCGTTTGACTGCTAGTGAAGATCTTGTTGGCGACGAAGAATCATCGTCCAGTGTGGGTTGCTGATGTGAGAGCCCTTCTCCTTTTCGAGTTTTTGCAGGATGTTGAGGTGCTGGCTTCTCCGGAGGAGTTATGTTCAGCCGTGGTTCTGTGTTTGCGTTATCCTGCCTGTGCCTCAGATCCGTGTGGCTGACTCGGTCCAAATGCTGAGGAGCGTTGGTATCGAGGCTAGGATCGTTTGTGCTTTTAGGGGAAAGGGTTAGATCTATCGGGTGGGCAGCAGACATGGACGCTGGGGCTGAAGTGGCAGCGTCCTTCCTTGAGGTAGTTTTCAGTGTGGACGGAATGTCGTCTGCGTTGAAGTAATGTCTATTTGAGGGATTTGGTCGCTCTTTTTCGGCTAGTTTAAGAGCTTTGTTCTCTGGCTCCGGCTTTTGCGAATGGCCAGCGTTATTGGCGATCGTGGTAGTGCTCTTCGTGCATGGTCTATTTAAGGTTGGTACAAGATTCATTTTGTTCTGGAAAATGGGAGCGAGCTCCTCGTTCCCTTTTGCACTCGCCGTCTGTGTTGATTTGGATTCTTGCCGCCCCGGTGGCACGGGGTCTGGGCTTGTGGCAGCCGTACCATAAGAGGCATCGCCTATGGCCTCGTAGAGTTTGCAAAATGGGGCCATAGCAATTGTAATGGCTGACATTATCGTAGTCATGTCTCTCTTATGGTTCGGCGAGTCCTTTAGTGACGATTTTTTAAACACAGTTTGACTTCCCTTTTTTTTGGAGAGTCTCTACTGTCTGATTGTAGGAAGCTTGAAATTGAATGCCGCCGTTCAGGTAGGGAGCACCCTGCCTCTGGGAGATTGAAGGTCCTTGGCGAAGAGTTCGCGGCTTGTGACTGATTGTAGTACTGGAGCAGTTGGATAGAGTTGAAGGGAAGGCCGGGCGTTAGATGTGGCCACGTGGGCTTTAGTCCAAGGTTAAGGGCTCAAACATTTGTTGGCCGGGTATGCTTTGGGCTGTATTAAGTCCAGAATATCCAGCATTCCCTGCTGGTGCGTTCGCGCTTCTGTTAGCAAAGAATCACTTGTTGTTCTAGTTGCCAGAGCCTCTGGGTTTGACGATGTCAAAACTTGGGCTGTTTGATGTTGACTACGAGTCTCGTTGACTTGTGAGTTGGTCCCGCTCCCTTTAGGCTGTAATTGCTCCGCAGTGGCCATTATTAGAAGTTCAGGTTGAGCAGTGGAAGATATGTCGATACATATTTCTTGTGATTGTTGGCCTGGCAAGTCGCCTGTCTTGTCCGTTGGGTCAGATTGATTTCCAGGAAGTGGGGGTGTGCTGATTTCCTCAACAGGCTGCCGGTAAGGGAGTTCTGGGGACATATTGGGGACAGATTGATTCCCGGGAAGTGAAGATGTGGTGATTTCCTCAGCAGGCTGCCGGTGAGGGAGATCTGGGGACAGCGCATTCATTTTTGGTGATTGAGACAGTAATGTTTTCCTGCATTTGGCCGAGGGTGGAGTCTCATCCAATGCCTCTAGAATTTCAGCGTCTGAAAGTTCAGAATCGTTAGATAGTTTACGCTTTCCTTGTAATTTAAAGAAGTTCATGAGAGCGTTGGAGAGGAGCGGGTTGGGAAGCAGGCGTTTCCCAATAGACCGTTTTTTCAGAGGCGATAGTGAGGCCGAACCTTTGCCTAATTTGATTTCTTTTATTTTCAACTCTTTTTTTTTTTTTTGAACAGTGGATTTATCCACAGAACAATGGGCTGGGTGGAGTTTGGATTTGGACTTCCCTCTTTTGGAATATTGGGTTCTTTTCTTACAATTCCCTGAGTTCACTTTGATGTTCAGGGTAGATGCCTTAGGCTGATGATCGCCGTCATGGTCCGAGTTTGATGTGGAACTGACGTTGTGAATGTGGGCATCTCGATCTAGGTCCAGGTCTTCGGTCTCCTCTTGTACCGGATCCAGGGCCCGGGACACCGGTGCAGCAGACGGAGGCAAGTTTGGCTTAACAGATGTCTTTGATGGAATTGGAAGGGGAGAAGGCAGAGCTAGAAGAGCTACTTTGGCCACTTGAGCAGCCACTCCCTCCTGCAAGTCATTATGCACCAAAGCCAATGTGGTTTGTTGTGACATTGATCTCGTTTGGCCTTCCTGTAGTTCAGTTGCGAAGGCGTGTTTGGAGCAGTTTTCCTGGTCCTGGTTGCAGGTCTTGGTTGCCAGTGTGGAATCCACTTCTGACTGTGCCTGTGCATTCGCTTGAAGTAAGAGCCGGTTGGTGGAAGCGGACTGCAGGTGGAGTGTCACGCCGATGTGGCCCCCAGCTGTGCCGAGCAGTTCCGCTGGGGATATCAAGTCGGCGTCTTCTGCCACGGACCCCGCCCTCAGACCTGCCGCGAGGGATCCTCTGATCCGCTCGACGGTGTGGTCACTCGCCGAGGCGGTACTGGGGCGAGGGGCATTGGCAGGAGGCGCTAACTGGGCTGGTTGTGACGGTATGCGTCCCCCGAGTCACGCCGCCTGGGCGCCCAGGCGAGGGAGGAGAGAGCCCGGGAGTCTTCGGATGAGTTGAGGAGTTGACAGTTCAAAAAGACATCAGGCGGACTCACTGTCCTAAGTGTGGGGCAAAGGCTCAGTGCAGAGGGAGAGTTGAGTGTGACCAGGGGATTTCTTTTCACATGGCTGCGTAGTTTGCGTGAGTCGAGATCGTCCTCCATGATTAACGCGAGTTATAGCGCTAACGACGCCTCTCTCACCTCGTAATCAGGTTGCTCCCTGGATGGGACGGTGGCCAGCAAGTTGGCAATGTTGAAGCTCGTGGATTGTGACCAGCGACCAGTGCGGACTGGTGCAGACTGATACTCTGCACGGTACTCCGTGCGCGCTCCGCGCTGAGGAAGAGTTTTTATAGCCAGTAGAGCCTGTTTTTCTTAAAGAAACAGGTAAAAAAGAAAGCAGAAGCAGCAGCTCAGAGAAACACGTCCTTCTCCTCCGGTGCAGACTGGTACTCTGCACGGTACTGATGGTTACTGATATTGATGGTTATTGATATTCATTTTTAGATTTGATTATAGATTACTTGATTTATTTTATTTATTTTTTACTACAAATGACAGGCTATATTGTCTTGAACATACACCGTGTGTTTTCTTAAAAACATATTTTGTTAACAAGTTTAAATGAGTACAGCTATCGGTAGAGATGCTGCAAATTACTCTCATTTAAAATGAACAGTATTATGATATTACATTAGTCACTCACTATTTGGCTATAAGAAAACACATATATATAATTTTCCACACCTTCAGTGGGTTGTTCTTTGTAAAATATAGCAAGTACCATCATGCACTTGCCAAGATTCTGCCCGTCTTTTGTTTGTCTTGAATTATGGCTACTGATCTAGTCGTGGAAAACCAAGAGGCCCCCCATTTTGAACTTCTCAGGAAGTATGGTTATTGGTCTAGTTGTTGAAAGCTATTACCATACATAGGAAACACAGCTCTTGCTGCGATTTATTGATTACTCAGACTATGAAGAACTTGAATAATGCACCTTGTCCTGTAAATTAACTCTACATTGCTGAGTTAAATTGGAGTGCAAAGCATTTGTAGCTGGCTTTTTATGAGTTTAGAGTAGCCCGCTTTTTGTAACTGCATATATCTATTCTAGAAACACCAATATACTTTTGGTGAGAACGCCTATGGCTTTCTATAGGAAGGACTCATATCCTCTAATCACTTATTACACCAGAGGCTGAAAAAAATAATGAAAAAAAAAATTGACAAAATACTCTGAGGTCATCAAGATGGGATTAAACTCAGAACAACAGGGGGAGAGGATGAATAAAGGGTACTAAAACAGTCAAAGCAGGAGTCAAAACTTACTCCGAATACAGAAAAGAAAGATTGGAAAGGGGGGTGAATCTAGCTCTCAACCTTTTCAAAAGAGTATTGGATTAATTTGAAATACAGGTACTGAACAAAAGTTTATTGTTTGCACCTTCAATTGGTAATGATTATGTTAATATAGACATAGATATTTGGAAATTCATTAGAAAACTGAAACTAAAAATTTCTTTTTCACAATCTAGAACAGAGATGCAGAGATGTAGTACAAATGTGTAACATAAGCCCACTCACTAATAAGGACATTGAAGATACCAAGATGCTACCATCATTAAAAGAGGATGTCAAATTACCAGGATTCAACTAATTGATCACCTGGGGATAAATAGTGTGACACTTAAAGAGACCAATCTCAAATCCAAATCTAAATTCATACCTCAGAGCCAACAAGGTTATTACATTGATGCTTTTTGTAAAGTAGTGACTAAAGATATAGAAAAAATCTTGGAATCTGAATCGCAGAGTCACAAGAGAGGATGTAAGAATGTGATGTTTCCGGAAGAACAGGCAATTAAAAGGTAAATCATACTATAGTGACATTTTAATTAAGGAAGTAGAAAAGGGGGTAATATTGTAATAATGGGAAAATCAGATTATATCAAAATGGCTATGAATCTTTTTGCTACCCGTGGCTGCTACAAAGAGATACATTGAAAATGTGTTTGTGACAGTGTCAAGGATATGACTGAGGTTATTTGCAAATGGCATAAAAAAAGCACTATTGATGGATGTTGAGAAATCATTTCTAATCATTGACAGACCCAAAATACCAACAATATACTTCTTACCAAAGGTACATAAAGAGTACCAGGACCTACCGGAAGTGAGACCTGTAATATGTGGATTTGGGTGCGCTACAGAGAATATGTCCAGATATATTGATATGTACAGATATATTGATATCAATTTGAGACCAGAAGTGTACATGATGAATGCCTGGAAAATCTGAATGGAATAGTTCCAAGAGGATTACATACTGGCACATATGGACGTCAAGCCTCTTTATACATCAATCAAGCATGATTTAGCACTCAAACTATTGATCATATTTATCAGAATATACAGAAAACCTGAAGGAATTCTTAGAATTCACCTTGAACCAGAATGTATTTATTTTTGATGACAAACTATGTCAACAAACCGTTATAGCCATGGTAATATGTTTTAGCACCGGCAAATGCCAACTTTTGAGTAGGTGAATTCGAGAGCAAACATGCTACCAAATATTTAGATCTATCTACTAAGTTGAGCAAATGGTCATGATACATCAATGATGTTTTAATTATCTTGAAAAGCAATGAAAATGAATTAGATGAGTACTGTAATATCTGAATGACAATGATTTTGGATCTCTGCATCTACAGTATCTATATAGAAAATGAGATACACACTAAGAATAACTGTCAAAAACAGAGAACAATGTTACTTTGCAGGCTGAAGATTCTCACTTGAAAAGTACCATTACAATATTCCATTGACACATTTAGAAGGGCAAGAATAAAGTGCAGCAATATTTTTTACAAGAATGTGAGCTTGTACAAGACTTGTATTATGCCGGGGTACACCATGCAATCAATCACAGAGGCCAGGGAGAAAGCTATAGACAAACAAAGGGTGGATTTACTGACACCTAAGATAGGTAGAACTGATCCTAGCTCTGATCAAGTCAGATTGATAAAGAGGTACACTAGTGAAAACGATATAGTTTGTGAAACATTCTGCATACACCTGCATCTTTTACATCATACATATCGTGACTTACAGTCTTCTATCTCAGAACATTCAACATTTGCACATACTAAAGCACCTACATTGAAAACTAAATTAAGCCCAAGCTTCATGGCTATCAATACATTTTTTTTTTACAAACTAATATCATTATTGGATCTCCTCCAAAAGATTTTTACAAATGGTCATGTTGCCGTTTGTGCAAATATGCACTTAATAATATTCAAATGTGCAAGACTAAAAATGGTAAAATGATTAACATTCCAGAGTTCATTAACTTTAGAAAATCTTTTGTGATGTATATCATCATATGCATTTGCAACCAACTATACGTGGGAAGTAATATCCATGAACTTAAGGTGAGAATTAGAGAACACCTCAACAGCTTCATTAACCTGGACCAGAGGACTCCACTTGCAAAACGTTGGTTTAATGAACATTTATTGGAACAGAATTTAAACTTAACATTTTTGGAATCAAACATATCAAAATGGTTTTGCCGGCTGGGTAATAGAGAAATCATTCTCTGCCCGGAAGAAGTCAAAATAATTTGTAAACTACGAACATGAATAATAATTGAATTTCATGATTGTGATTCATATTCTAGAATAGACATGTATAGACAGATGTAGATGATCATGCTGATTATAAATATGAATATCAGCACATTTCCCAAATTTTTGGTAATTGAGTTTGATGACTATGGCTCATTTCCTAGGAAAAATATTCCCTAGGTAGACTGGGCTTATGTATAAGATAATCGAAGAGAATGAGGATTACCAATTTGTTTTACAAGACTAACATTCGATAGATTCGTGTGACCGAAAAGAGTTATGATGAACTAATTTATTTATTGGGCAAGTTGACAAAAGAAAAAAGGGGGGAGGGATTTGGGGAAGAAAACAACAATAATGGTCCTACTATGCTTTGTGTCATTTGAATTGTGGAAGTGCAGTAACAAGAAGTGCAGGGCTGAGGGTAGTGGGTGGGGATGCAGGTCAGGGGAAAAGATAATGTTAGGGCAGGAGGGAAGTGTGGGGCACAGTGGAAGCATACAAGTACAGCGAAAGAGGGGAAGAAGAGGGCCCCTGGGGCTAGGTAAGTGATTAGGGGAGGCCAGGTGTGCAAGTTTCAGGGGATCCAGGGAGTGCAGGGAGTGAGGACCACATGCTAACTGTGAGGACTTGGGTGGACCAGGCTCGGGAGGGATGCACACCTGTGAGGCTAGTCAGGGGAGGGGGGCAGGGAGGGCAATGCAGGTTAGGGGGGTCAAGGAGACTGGGAGACTGGTGTAGACTGGTAAGGAGGGCCGGGTGCCTTGTAGGACTCAGAAGGGTCCAGGCATCCAGTCAAAGCGGCAGAGGGGGGCATTATAAGGAGAGAGGAAGAGGGACAGAAGAAGAGAAAAGAAGGGTCTTGAGAAGCTTGCCGAACTTTAGGAGATCCATCTCAAGCCTTAGATGGGCAGGGAGGCCATTCCAGAAGGAGGCACCTGGCAGAGAGAGATCTAGCCCCACTCTCTGCTTGGGAAAGTGTCTGATATGCAGAGAGTTGGAGCTAGAAGACCGAAGGGCTCCAGCAGGAGGTATTTAGGGAGCGGGAGTTGGATGTGGCAAGGTCCCAGGCCCCAGAAAGCCTTGCAGATGATGCAGAGCGTTTTCAACTTGACCCTCGCAGCCACCAGGAGACAGCAGAGAGATTGCAGGTCTGGAGAGATGCAGAACTTGGACTTGAGGCCAAGGATAAATCTTGCAGTCCTATTCTGGATTAGTTGAAGGGTTGCAAAGGGAGGATAAAGGCAGATTGAGGAAGAGGCTGCTGCTTTAGTCCAGCTTAGAGAGGACCAATGCAGTGGAGACATTGAGTTTCTGGGAGAAGGTGAGGAATGGGAGAATGCCTCTGAGGAGGTGAAGCTGAAGGTGGACCTTCTTAGCAAGGTCCACAATGTGAGGAGAAGAAGAGAGAGAGGAGTCCAAGATGACGCTAAGGATTTTAGCCTCACAACAGGTTGAGGGAAGGGGACCAATGGAGGGCAGCCAGAGTGTAGGAGGGAAATTGGCATTAAAGCAGAAATCATTAGCAGTGCACCAGGACTGAATAGCATTCAGGCAGTCAGAAATGAGAGATGAAGAAGATTGGGAAATGGCGGGAAGCTTTAAGGAGAGCTGCATTTCATCCGAATAACACTGGAAATAAAGAGAGAAGGTGGAGATCAAGTGGGCCAAATGGGCAACGTAGATGTTGAAGAGCCACGGCAAGAGGATAGAGCTCTGTAGGATGCCACAGGTGGAGAGTGTGGTGGAGGAGAGGAAAGGGCCCAGTTGAACATGGGAAGGTTGGTCAGATATGAAGGCGGCCAACCAGTTCAGTGCCAGGTCCTTGATGCCAGGAGTATCACAGAGCCAATTTATAAGGGTTGGCTGATTGACCGTATCAAAGGCAGAGGAAAGATCGAGAAGGATGAGAACAGAAGGAGAGTTGGAAATGAGATTTGCGAGCAAGTCTTCACAGGTGTTTAGGAGAGCAGTTCACATGCCTCTGGCTCTGTAATGAGCAGGATAGTATTTGATACCAGTGAGATTACATATACCCCACAAATCCAAGAATATTATGGACGTCACATGTCTTTTAAAAGCATAGACTATTGTATAAAATGAATAATCATGGACCCTACAGAGGGGATGTTATATACTGCCAATATGGTCACCCATGTACACATACATCTATTTAATTCAATAATAATAAATATGAAACATAAAGAATTAATAGCTATTTCAGCTCGTAGTATAATAAGAAAGACAATGGTACTTACAAAAACAACCACAAATATTAGATGTATTTGGTACAGTTCAAGAGAGTGTGAATATTCATTATTGATATATTTTATGTAACCACCTGGAGCGCGATCATATCAATTCTACTTTATTTACCTATGATGTCACAACGTTCTAAACACATAACATCACTGTGCCATATATAAACGCAGTGTCAAGATGGTGGTGTTCCTGAGAACACATGGAACTCTGACATCTTGATAAATAAGGAGAAAACTAACAAACGGTTAGTAGTAAAAGTATGAATGTCTATTGTAAAGATGAAGTTAAGATTTATATTTAGTAGAGCAACTGCAGTCCAAGTAGATTTATGATAACTTAGGACCATCATACTAAAGGATAGTCTTTTTTATTTAAAATATTCAGAATATCAGGTTTGATACAAGTTTCTGATTAATAACGTTGGCAGCTATACAATTACAATCATATACATCTTTTTTTTATAGATGATACTTATTCTGGAATTCACAAAGAATAAAACAAACTGAATACTGAGGTACATCATTTTGTGTGGAGAGATTCATGTACAGGTAGCTACATGGTTACTTTTAGAAAATAGCTAGGATATTTGAAATTAATTACACAGCCATGGTAGTGGCTGTGTAGTTATGGTTAAATTGCTAATCCCATAGGAAGAGCACTTTTTGGGCGGCTTATAATTCCGCTCCGCCTGGACAAATCCTCACCAAACTTTGCAAAAGAAGCATATGACCCACTCTGAATTTATTTAGAAAAGTTTGGTGAGGTTTGGTCCAGGGGGGCAAAATTATAGGGGGGGTCCCAAAATGTATTTTTTTCCCATAGACTGAATGGGGGAAAAACTTTGCTCACACCTACAACCCAAACCGCTGGACACATGTTCACCAAGTTTGTGGCAGGAGCAGCAGCTTGGTCACGAAAGGGTGCTTTTGTAAATTTGACGATCAAAAAGTAGGTAGCAAAAAATTAGTGATATCTATGTCCACTCTGCGGACACACTTCCCTGTTCGCTCCGCGGACAGGACACCGGTTGGTTAATCGGCTTGCATCATGTCCGCGGACATGCAACGTGTTTGCTGATTTGAAGGTGAAGAGCGTGAAGTGCGTCAGATTTTTGGAAACGCCCGCCATCTTGGATTCGCGGACATCTGCTGGTGTACGTGAACATCGTGGTAAAATCATATTAAAAGCACAACATTGCACTTGTCAAACTTATCAAATAATCTCTGGGGAGGTGAGGGGCGAGCAGGATGGGATGGGATGTGGTTGCAAAAAGCAAAAAAAGGGTGTTTCTTGCCCCAAAAGTCTGCAAACAGTTTGGATGTTCGTGAACAATCCTGTGAGGTTCGCGGACACCTCTGCATTACAGGGTTGGTGAAATGCAGTTCTTGAATGGCTTATAACCTTGACGCCACTTAATAGAACTGCATGAAATCTTGCATGTATATTTCTGACCTGATTCCGAATGAGTTTACAAAGTTTGGTGAGATTCTGTCATGAGGGGGCAAAATTAGAGGGGGGGTTCCAAAATAATGTAATGGCTTATAAATGAGGTATCATTTGACAAATCTACAGTTAATTTGGCAAACTGATATTAGATCTAGATATAAATGTTTTTGCGAAGTTTGGTGGGATTTTGTCAAGAGGGGGCAAAATTAGAGGGGGGTGCCAAAATAATGTAAAGGCTTATAAATGAGGTGCCATTTGACAAATCTATACTTCATTTGGCAAACTGATAATAGATCTAGATATAAATGTTTTTACGAAGTTTGGTAGGATTCTGTCAAGAGGGAGCAAAATTAGAGGGGAGTCACAAAATATTGGAAAGGCTTATACAGGTGGTGCTATTTGACAAATCTACACAAAGGTTTGCAAAAAGATTATAGATCTAGATGTACATGATTATGTAAAGTCTGATTGATTTTGTCAAGTGGGGGCAAGGTTATATGACGATTGTATGTGCATACATTTGACACTTTTGAAAAAATAAAACATGGGTGGATTTCCAGCAAACTTGTGTAAGGAGCATTGGCAAGGACCTACAAGCATGGTCTTGGAAATGTGCCAGTGTTTTATTTTTTGACAAGTGTTATAATGTAGCTACAAAAAATAGCGGTATACCTTTAGTGAATGTGGGGTAGCCTGTGGCCATGGGCAGTGGCCAGATTGTCTGGGTCATGGAATAAGGTCATGATCCGGACAACCTGGCTAATGGCCATGACCACAAGGAACAAAACATAGGATTAAAGTGGCCATGTCCACCGGGGACAAGCTTTGTGGTAAAGTTATTCGAAATTAGGATAGATTTGAAAGGGAAGAAAAATGGGCTCGTGATAATATGGTCATAGCGTTCTCTTTTTGCCTTCTGCAGGCTGCCATGGAAGGCGAAGAGGGGCCCTGTATGGAACCTCCGCCTTCCCTTTCCATGGTGGCCATCTCTTGGAAAAGGATTTTCCTTCCTATACTGGGATGCCACAGGCGTCCCGGCGTATAAAGAAAATTACTCTTTTTTAGTAACTCAGGTTCCCGCTTTGGGAACCCAGGCTGGTAATGGCCTTCATCCCCCATTCCAGGGGCTCAATGACATTTGTGATGTCATCTTTGATGTCATGGGTGTTAGTCTTAGCAGTGCATGGTGGTGGCACAAGTTATGGTTGCTTAGCTTACCATAACTGGCAAATTTCTGGGGTTTTTCGGTTTTACTTGGAACCATAACGTCCCTTTAACAACGTTTTTTCACTGAATTTCATAGGTTTTTAGTAGCGCAACTTAACCATAACATCCCTCTAACAAAGTTTTTTCATTGAATATTATCTTAAAATAGATTATATGACTTTCATTTGTTGCTTGTTCGATGAAACTGGAATGCTTATATGAAAGTTAAAAGAAAGATTCAAGAACTGACACACCTCTCTATTGAAGGGGCTACTTAATCTGTGTGTTAGACAGACATGTACGCATACAGTATATGTGGATACTTATCCTGGAATTCACAAAGAATAAAACAGACTGAATACTGAAGCACACATTTGTGTGGAGAGACTCAACATACGCATACCAATATGGTAACTTTTAAAATTAGCTAGGATATTTGAAATTAATATTATCATAAAATAAATTATATGGCTTTCATGGTTTACTTTCTCGATAAAATTGGACTACTTATATGAAAGTTAAAAGAAATATTGATGGACTGACCTAACTCTCTAATGGAGGTGCTACTTAGTTTGTGGGTAGGACAAACACATTCCATGCATACAGTATATGTGATTTAGTGAACTCACATAAAACAACACACCCTAACACATGTCCTTATCTCTCCATTTATTTCTCTCCCTTTCAACTCCTCTAGACTGAAACAAGGACAGGGAATACAAGGGATCACCTAACTCTTTCTGATGATGAACATATGTGATATTGATATAAAGATTTATTTATATATGAGTGGAATAAAATGAACATGGTGTGGAATACTTACGATCATTAGGGCCCTTGTATCATGATATGGAATGTTTATGAACATTAGAAAGAGGAAACATTTGGGGGAATATTGTCCAGAGTTGGACTAAGGTTAATTGCACTTAGATGAAAAGAATGCGACAATTTTCACTATGTGATCACGAGGGTCTTATTTTGCCATGAAGAAGCCCACAATGGGTGAAACATATGCATTAGGTTGATTTTGGAATATTGCTGGGAAGTTCATACCTCTTCACTTAGGCATATTGTTTGGAAGTTTACACGTGTTCACTCATTGTTCACTCATTGCACACAAGCAGTTCAATAGGCATGCTGGAAAATGGCTTGAAAGTGGTAATCACAGGGGTTGGCATTAGTTGCAGGTTAATTGGATGATGCAACATATTACATGATTGACCTCTGAGTAGTCAAATGAAGGAGGAATTTGTGCTGAGCCAGCATGTTTGAGCAGATGCACTCTGTGATGTATCAAGGGTACTTGTCCTTTCTTCCCAGGGGGAAGCCATTACCTTTGAGGCTAGTGAGATGAGCCCACTCCACAATGCCCTCCCTTGGGATCTGGGCAAGTGGGACCTCAATAGGAGTGACTTCCCATTAGGGGACAAGTACGCCCATTCCGATGAGGAATTCCCTAGACTAGATACCATGTCTGCACATATGGGACTACCTGCTATAAAGACTAATCCGTCATCCATCATCCATTTGGCATCAGGTAATGTGGAAACAAAACAGTCATATCAAGGAAAATGAGAAGTGTATATAACTGGGACAGGTAGCTCTTATGAGCAAGGAGAATATGGCACACAGTTGAAGCCCAGTTAAATGATTATGCCTTGGAGAGGTGGAGCAGAATCACATCAGGGAGCTTGTGACTTTTGGAAAGCTGAGAAACACCAGAGTGAGATGCTGGAGAACTGATGAATCCTTCAACAGGGAGCTAAGACCCGTTCAAGGTGGTGGTGTGAACACAGTTGCTTTGTGATGGGTGAGAAACCGAAACAATTGATGCCAAGAGCACTGGAGAAGGGAGTACTGCCAGGTCCCTGCAGCCAGCATATGTAGATGTCACCCAAAGTCAGACGGGCAGAGAGCGATATGCCAGTGAAGCCAGGCACAGAAAATAGCAACCGTGAAGCGTGTGTGCCGAGCCCTGTGAGGTTGCCTTATGTCAGAAAAGGTACCGGGGAGAACGGGCAAAGCTGGAGGTCTCTGGGCAGTGTATTTGAAGGAGAAAAAACTCTCAAAGTCACAAGTAAGAAAGTCAAACGTAAAAAGAACAGAACTGGCGATATTTGAAATCAATACTCAGTGTAACAAACAATGCTGTTTGGGATATAGATAAAAAAAAGTGGACGTGAATACCCTGAGAGGAAGAGAGAATCCCTCAGGTACATAGGCTCTGAAGCTTGAAGAGAAGAGAGAGCCCACTGCAAATAAGTACAACAAGTATTGTGAAATCAGACAGTCAATGGAACTGAATCATAAAAGAGAGAATCCAATACCAAGAACCCAAGAGAGGGGGGCTCATCATTTGGACAAGTTTAAGAAACCTAGGTTTTGTGAACCCTCAGGAATATAAGAGATATACAACTAAAGACCATAGTGTGAGAAATTATTTCAAGGAAAATTGTTGTAAAGAATGCATTAAAGAGAATGCATTAAAGAGAATGCAAGGCCCACAAGTATTTGGAAAGAGCTATATGAGGGCATGAGTTCATGAAGGAAACCTCAAGAGACTATCTGGGAAGATCACTGAAAGAAACCTGTAATAGAGACATTTGTGCATCAAAAGTGTATATTGTGTATCAATAACCACAGTAGATACAATTAGGGCATCATTATGACTCTGCCAGAGCAGTAATTCTGTTTACCGGCACTTTACTGCACTGGCAAAGTACAAGGGTGATGATGGGGTGGGTGAATTACCTCCAAGAGCTGTAGGCAATTCAGCCACCCTAATTGCAAAAATTGCTTGTATTACAATGGGGACTCCATGGAATGGGGATTTACTCTCCTTACCACCACTTGTAATATGGTAGTTATTATGCCAGGCCAAGTGGTGGTAACAGTGTTACCAGTTACTGGTATCCTGGTGGTTGTTTCACCAGGATATTGGCTACCTTGTAATTATGCCCATAGACTTAAAGAGAAAGCTGCTGGAAAGAAGGCAAGAAGAGAGATGACCAGGAGAAGAGAGACATTCTCTTGGCCTATTTTGAGTTATTCCTATTGGTGTTATGAGCATTTAGAGTTAGGTTTGGGACTGAGGACAAATTATACTTTTTGACTTCCTGACAACAGACGAGCACCTTCAGTTAATTCAGATAGGCCAGGTGATTCCTTCAGTAAAAGGGAACGATAGGCCTTTTACTTAAATGTTCATTAAAGAAGGGTACATGTCCTCAATGTGTCAGACTCCTTCTTCTGACCTGCCACAACTCCCACACAAAATGAGCAGTTTATTTGTTTGGGGGGAGCAGAAGAACATTTGGGAGTAATGGACTTTTTTATGTAGGTAGTGGTGAACACTGGTGGTGGGTATGTGTTGCAGGTTGATTGGCTGTGCACACAAAATAAGCAGTTGATCTGATGTGGGGCAACAGAAAAACATGGGGGTGCTGGAAAAAATGTTGGAGGGGATAGTAATGACAGGAGATGGACACTTGTGGCAATATGAAGTGCCATAATGCACACGAATGGGAACAGCAAATTACACAGAATATCCCCAGGAGCCAAAGAACACTCAGCATCATGCTTGCAGTTTTCCCCGCAGTGAACCCCAAAACGGGAGGTGTGGCAGTCATGCAACAAACTAGTGTGTCTGCTAGTGCCATCAGCAGCATTCAAAAATACAGGCTTGGTAGGGGCACAATGTCTATGCACCAGTCCACGCACACCAAGTCATTTGAAAGAAGTCCGAAATATCACTGCAACCATCCATGAGTACAGCTGCTCAATTCTAAATTGGTAAAGGTGCTAGCAGTAGACCTTCTGCCATATGCCTTTGTTGAAACCAATGGATTCAGAGTACTGATGGCAAGTCCCAATTCCTAGTGACAAATTTAAAACCAGATCTACTGGCTATACTTGCCCAATATGATGCAGTAGTTCTTGTGGTGAGAAATGCTTTGGACAGGCCAGAGGGTAGGAATTTCAAGCAGGAAACATACTAATTACATGGCTGTACAAGAGCATTGTGTCACATTTCCTTGTGGCGAGCATAGGAAATTATCAGAGCAGCTGCATGCTGTCCTCCAACATGCCATTTTGTCTATGCAAGGCTTTGTTGGTGGGAACTACACAGCAGTAGGTGCCTGGGATGAAGTGGAAAATGTGTTGGTAGAGTGGCTAACTATCTGGCAACTAGCATCAGGTTGTGTGACAGCAGACAGGCCTCATCAGGGGATGGTTGGAGCCTTCAAAATCTGGCAGTAACTCTATTACCACCGTATTACCGCTCCCCTAATCCCATGTTTTGGGGGAGAGTCAGAGCACTCACCTCCAGCTCTGAGCTGGGGGCGAATGAACTGACTTTCCACCCATTTTCGGTGAAATTACTACGGCACAATTAGCGCCACAGTAATTGTGCCAAAAATGCCCCATAGAGCTCGATGGTGAATTACTTCGGTACAGCAACTTGTGATCCAGCAGTTATAGGGCCGGACCAATTTGCTGTAACACTAATTGCTTTGGGCGGTATCTTGGCAGATTTACTGCCAGGATACCGCCCAACTCGTGATGAGGCCCAATGGATTTAATGTCATTGTTGAACTAGGGCTAGGGAACACAATGTGTGTGTCTTGGTTTATGCATGTGAGTAACCTCGTGGTGACATATTCTTTCAGTGAATACCCCCCTGTCTGCGATATTATTGGTGTGTCATATTTTGTCCTCCTTTCAGCGAAACGTATACTGCCAGAAATACCCTTCTGTGACGTCAGTGTTTTCTTTCTTCGGGATCTCATGCTTGCATGTTGCTTAGGGTTAGTATACTTAAAAGGTGCTATAGAAATGCTTTCTGCACCAAGCTAATTTTCTATTTGTTTGTTTCCATAGAGAAATTTGGTGTCTCAGTAGTCATATTTGACTGAGAGAGATTAGTTACCATATTGCACTCTGGAATAGGTGGCGAGGATATGTTAGTTAACGTAATCGATTTGTCAATAATCACTGATTGTGCCCTCTGGTCCTGTTAGGCTGATGTATTTGGCAAAGGATTATAATGTTGCTCTTCTCTATTGGTCTGGATTGAAGTATGACTTCTATCAATTGTACAGCTAGGTATTACTTGTAACCATATTCTTAAGTCTAAGCGCCCAGATGCCTGAGGGTTAGGAGCGCTATAAAAATATAATAAATAAATAAATAAATACATCTACATGTGTTGGTGCCAATATATAGTCCTTATAGATCTCAACTGGTATCTTATAAGGTTTCCTAGCCTCTTGAGTGTGTTCTCTCGGGAATTCATATGGGGCCAGATGATCTTCCTTCTGCTCTCTGTATTTTCCTACTATACAGTTCATCTCTACTCTACCAACCCTAATCCACACAATCATACTAACAGTGCTGGTGTAAACTTCTATTTGGCTGTTTCCAATCGGGTCTTGCAGTTGATCTAACTTGTTAATCGTTATTGATTTTGTATCCTTCTTTCGTGGGGGGAAGTTTAATTTAGGGCAGTAGTTGCAGAGATTTCCAAGTCCTTTAGTAACAGATCAGTCTCATTTATGAGCTATTTTGTATTCTCAATTGGTTTTTGTTAATGTATATTTGACGCCATTTTGTTTTATGCAGTTGCAGAAAATTATGCATATTGCATTTGCCCATTATGATGTTCGGCTACAGAATTACACTATTGTAAGTGCCAGTTATGTTAATGTCACAGTACTGTGTTTCTGTTAAAAGATGCTGGCTACCCGCACTCTGTACAGTGCTCCACTGCTCTCGCGTTAAGTCCACACTTTAAACAATAAACATACTAAATAAATGTAGCATGTATTCTAAGATGTAATGAAACTGGGATATAATTATCTCAAGGCACACTACTTACTAACATCCTCCTTGCAACACAAATTAGAAATTATGTTAAAAGTAGAAAGTCAAAAAATGAAAATGTTAATACATTCACAACATTAACATTTACACCGTTATAAAACACCTGCTAGAAAATTATCACTTTGCTCCATGATGCTATTTTAATGGGCTTAGGTGCATTTAAAATAAATAAAATAATACTAACATGAAACTAAAATACTAATTTCTCCCTGCCCATTTAACGGACTGCCATAATAACAATTAGGGCAAATAAGTCCATTATATAAGCAGATAATGCAGTGGTCTGGAAATAAAAATAAACTTTAGACAAGCAGGATGAAACTGCGCTGTGGTAAGATGAGGAATGTGAGGATCCGTTCTACTAAAAACATGGCATTGTGTCGGAGCAGGAAGCCAAAGAGAGGTAAAAAGTTCAGCAATGAAGTTTGTGCTTCGGCTAAAGACACAGAGGAAATCATGTTCTGTTTAGTGGGATGATGTTGTCTAAGGGAGGTGCTTTTGAGTGACAGGGGGTTTTGTGAAAAAGGTTTGAAGAGAGAGGGCTGGTTTCATACTTGCACTCACTGACGAAGGAGGCAGTGCTGGTTCTTAGGCAGACTGAGTCTCCAGTGCTTGCAAGCTGACTGACAGGCAGGGCTGTGGCTGTCACTCTACTTGGTTGGCAATCCTTAGAGAAGCTGCAGTCTCAAACGACCTTATCTGTGAATGACCCTGGGTCACTGCCAAACTGATTCAGGGAACATCACCAGCTTAACCTGGGTAATTATGCCGTCAAGTGCAGGGTGTGGGAAGTGCATGTTTATACTATGTAGCATAGATTAAATAATTCAGTTTATTTGTAGGTGCTGCATTAGCAATACGAAGTTAAACGTGTATGTAAAACTGTGTTTGTATTTCTCTACGTTTTGCTGCAAGTTGAAGTGTATTTATCGTGACAACTTTTGTTGCGAAGTAAAGGCTGATAACAGGCAGGGCTCTGAACATTATTGCAGATAGAGCGTTGCCATCCATTGCAGGAAAAACCTTGCTTATGTTGTGAATTAAAAGGTGGGCACACATGTCACTCTGTGTAACTTACATATTTCTAGCTTACTATAAAAAATTGTAATTCGAAAAGGTAATTTAGTCTCGTATTTTTCTGCATTCAGTCTCTTTGGTTTGGTGTACGTAGGGAGATAAAAATGGTACAAAAATCTTAAAGCAACGTTAGTCACAGTAAATTGGAGAGGATGAATTAATGTTTTGTATTTCATTTACATGTTTTACATTTGTTGAAACACAGCCAAAAGGGCATAAGTGTGATGTTGTAGATAAAACATCACAGGAGAGCATGAGCCATTTGTTAAGAGTGTACTAAGTTCAGTATTTATCGTTAGTGACCCTGGTGAAATAATTATTAGGCAGTATTCTGAAATTAGTCTCATCACTATAAAAATACCATCATAGCAAAATACCACAAAATGCCATGAAATACTAGATATAACTGCTAGAAAATCTCATACAAGATGCAGCAGTATCCTGTCAACACTAAAATCTCACTGATGGTGGAGACACCAGCTTATGTACATCGTCTGCTTGATATCCTTTTTTTATTTAAAATGCAATACTCTAAAAAAGTACCTCTTTTGGTTTGCACTTCTTTTTCAACTGCACTGTTTTAAGAGTGGCTTACTACCATTACCTCTTCTGGCACCACTCCATCGCTGGTGTCCTCTTCAATAGCCACTAGATTATGCCCTTGACTCTAAATGTCAGACCTTTTCTTTCTCCCAGTCATGTTTTTTTTTTCAATTGACTCTCCTTAGGAAGGTTCACATTTTCTTGCATCCCCCAGATTTTCTCACTGCCAATGAGTTTTTTGTTTTATCTCTCCTGGACAGTGGGTTCATCATTTATAGGGATTTACCAGTTTCATCTTTGGCTCCTCTGAAGTCTGCATTGCACACTGCTTCCGGTTTAATTTCTGCCACATGCAAATTTGAGCTCATAATGCCAATTTATCAAGATATGTTGCATAACCTGTAAGGCCATAGTTCTGGTCTAAGCAAGCCTGCCTATTTGGCTTCTATACTCATTTCTGGGGATTCATAAAGACACATATAGTCAGGCCATTCTGAGACTGTCCATTCCCTATTTCAAACATTTTTGCTTTTCTGATTAAGCCTGCACAGCACGGGCTCCGACAGAGGACACTTGCCTCCACCCCAAGCGCCTCGATCTGCAGGAGGTGCCTGTCCCACTCTTCTTTTCTTCTTTATCAGCCGGATGGACTCCCTGTGGGGAACCGAACGTTGATCCAGACTCCGGCATTTGGCCCAAATTCACTTGGGCTCCAAGGGTTCCTGCCTCCATCCAAGTGCTCACATTTTTCTGAGCCATCTAGGGCTCCCCTTCCATTCCAGACGTGGCCCAGCACATAACCTGCGGTCCGCCTTCGGACTTCTGCTTTACCAGCTGCTACGCTACAACTCCACCTAAACTAGCTACACATGGTTCTCCCAGCTCTAGAGTGACAAAGTGAAGAAGGCTTCCATCATCTTAGCCGAAACGTCTGCATCGCCGATGCCCACCCCCTTGGGCACTTATAAACGGCTGCACCGATATCTCTAAAATAACATCTAGACATAGAACTATCATGAGGTCATATTCGACCAAGCACAAGGTCACATTTCAGCCAGGCAGAGGAGATCTTGAACCTAAATCTCCCATTCATAAAACTCATTTAAACTCTGAGTGCATCGAGTTGATTTTTATGATGCTCCCACTTATTGAAGAGTTGTGTTATTTATATGCTTATGCCCAGTCATAATGCCTTGAAATTATTATGATTGTGGATTGCACTTTGAGCATTACTGTTTATTTGTTGATTTGTTGATTTGTTAAAAAAGTTAAATATCCAGCTAAATAATAAAACCTGTGTCAGTTCATCTGAAAATATATGTGTTTTCACAAGTAGCTTGCTAAATGGAAAAATGCCTTAAACCTCATTTAGATTTGTGTTCATTAGGGTTTGAACCTACTTGCATCTAATCATTGCATATATTTAAATTCCAGAGGGCAGGACCACCCCCCCCAGTTTCAGTGTCTTTTCAGCTCGTTTGTCCTCCCCGTTCTAGGGCTGCCCCTCTTTGTCTTAGTAAGCCTTATCTTTGGCTGCTCTTCGTATCTGGAATTCCTTGCCTCCTTCTATCCATCTTCTCCTCTCTCTTCTCACTTTCCATGATTCTCTCAAGTCCTATTTATTTTCTCTGGTTAGCCTTACATATCTTATAAGGGAATGGTTTTCTGTTGTAATTTGTTTTTGTGATGATATTGTATGTGTTATTTTAATTGTACTGGACATGGTTACCTGTTAGTTAGGCAGACCTTTGTACATTTTTAAAATAATAAATAGATATTTAACTTGCCGGGCTACATTTACCGACAACATTGAATTGGGAGTCATTGTAAGTGGTAGAGACACAAGATGAGGGGGCATAAGTACAGAAAGGAGGTACAACTTTTCCTAGTCCCCGGAACATAAATGGAGACGTAAAAGACAGGCTTAATGTTGATACACCTGTCTTAACACCTCCATTCAAACTCAGGGCATTTCGTTGTTTTTGAATGCAGAGGGCAGGGCATAATGTGAGTTGCATTTTAGCATCCCTTGAACCCTCTGCCTACAAAAACAACTAGGTGTTACACTAGAAGGAGATTTTCATGTTGGCATAAAACCTATAATATAATGTAATCCTCCTGCTTTTTACACCAGCAAACAGAAGGTGGATAACAGGCAATCGTTGTAAATCATTTGTACATGGCAGGCAGTGTTTACTCATTTTGCACTGCAGAGTTTAAAACAAACGTGTAAAGAGACTTCTGCGTTCTCTTTACACTTCTCTTTTGCACTCTGCAGTGCAAATGGCATAAATTGCCCATATAGGACCTGTTCGTCCATAAGTGCAAATGTAAACGGTCCCCTCTGGGCAATTTACATCTGGGACAAAAATGACCACTAAAGTGACTAGAGCTTTCGGAAAAGCCCCACTGATTGTGATGCTCAACAAGTAGTAACCCTAGAGTTCGAATTTGATATTCAACGCGTAAACTCTTTTGTACCTTCTTCTAGCATACACTGCTGGGGCAGTGTTTTCTGCATGGTGGTTACTATTTAAATAAATACTGGTTGTGTTCCTTTTCTCAAATGAAAAGAAGCATGGTCCAAGGAAGGAGCTTGCAGCTGCAGTTGGGGCCCTATAGGATAGGGAGTAAGATGGCACAGCTACCGAAGCACCAGCAGTCACATTGAAGACACAATGGTTTACGGCTTCCACAATTAAAGCCATCACACCAGAATAAATGCCAGAGAATAATTTCAACTTTCAACACTTTTGAAAACAATAACATAAATGGGAAGACCACCTAGCAAACAGCCACCAGTTCCCGTGTCTCTGCCACACAGTGGTTTTCAGCACTGGTCCAAAAATAGCTTAATGTCCAGTTGCATGCCTCTTGATGCTTAGTGTCTCAATACTCCCAGTGGCAGGACCCTGCCAACCTACCTTCCATAGCTGCTTTATTACATAACCCTCTCAGTCCTAGAAATATATTGATTGAATTATGACCGTGGGCCTCATTACAACCCTGGCGGTAGCCGTGCCTGTAACACAGGCACGGCTGCCACCGGGGTTGTATTTTTTCCAGTCTCTGGCAATGGGGACGTACAGGGCCATTTCGACCTTGGCAGACCCTGTATGTCCCCATTGCCAGGGGCCAGAATCCATTACTCCCCATTCCCATTTGAGCCCCAGAGGGCTCAATGGGAATGGGTAGATCGGATGCACCGGCACCGTTTATAAATGTGCCGGTGCATCCGACATGTTGTGCGAGTGGGTGCCGCTCTGCCCGTCCAGGTCGACCTGGTGGGCAGAAAGGCACCTGCAACCACAACTCGTAGTTTACTGGTCCGGGAACTACGGTACTGGCAAGCTTACCGGTACCGTAGTTCCCAGACCGGCAAACTTGTAATGAGTCCCAATGTGTGAAATATGGGATCCCCTGCCCCTTGAGTTTTTATTTTCTGATCTCCATGCCATAATAAATGCAGCAGTCTACTTGAAAATAGGCACTCGTAACTTCTCAGAAAATGTCACTGGGTTTCTATTTGCCAGACAAATGTATTTAAAATAACCACTTTAGCTTATCATGCTTTTCAGAATTTAGGTCCACCTATTCTCTAAATAAAATTAAAGTTTACATGCCTGATCCTGCACTGTGCTCCTGAAATGCTTTCTTGCATAATATCCCCCTAGTCCACTGATTTTCAAAAAGTAGGCAGCGCCTTTTCGATTCTGGCCCCTATCTTCTGGAACAAAATCTTGCTTCTCATTAAATCCTTTCAACAGGTTTTTGGTATTCTACTGACTGTTGGAAATGTATCAATTCCCTGTGAACACAGTTCTTTCGACTGGGACGGATTTCAAAGAGTCAGTTGCTCTCACTGCTCTTGCAAATCGTCTCTGGTGCACTGTGTAGTGCTAAAAAACACGTGCTAGACCATCTTGGTCGGTGCATGTGTTGGCTGCCGTGCAGATGAAGGGTATATCTAGTTTTAATTGGTCTTCTCTGTATTGGCAGGTACAGGTTTAAAAACAAGAAAGAGCTTTCTTCAATGGGTTTCGCTCTGGAGATTGTTCACCTAAAAGATGAAAGGGACCCCTAGGTATGTGGTCTGGGGGTCCTTTATTGGAACGAGTTGGACCTGTGCAGCTGGTGCTGTGCACTAGGTCTAGTTGTTCTGTAGCCGTCCGGTTTCTGTGGAGTACTGCGGGTGTTCCACATTCATCAGGGCTAGGTAGGGGGCAGCTACATGTGTGCCCACTGTGATTCGTCTAGACCAGCGTGGTCTGCAATACTTGTAGATCGTTCCCTGTAGGGATGACAGGATGGAGGGGAGAGAGATAAAGCACGGATAAATATCCAATTCTACACCTCAAATGAAGCTAGTTACCAGAACACTGCATAGTACAAGTACCCTCTCCGTGTGGTGTAAATGCTCTCCACGGGGGGGTTGAGGCAGCCCGGGACCTGGGGGCCAAATAACAGTGATTACTGTCATGTATCGTTGCCAGCGTGCATCTTGAAAGTGACAATGCTCTTAATGCAATTATAACTATTGATAACCAAATTGTGTTAATAACACTGTTAAGGTGCACGCATAACGCGTTGCAGCTTAGTTCTAGGAAGTACATTTGCAACGTGGAAAAATCCCCTCAGAGGTGCGAGGGTCCGCGTGCCTGCCTCTCGATCCCACGGATAGTCAAACAGGCACGCAAACGCGTGATGAACATCCCACGAGAAACCACCCTGGAACATCATGCCAAACAGTGAATCCCAAGACAGCATCACAGCAGTCCTTAGTTTCTCGCCTCTGACCAATAAGATTAAGAAAGAGGTCCTCAAACTTTGGCCCATCTTGAACGTTGGCTCTAAGGTTTGCTTTAAGTTGTAATCCATTTCTCTGCTTACTTTTCTCATAGCTAGCAGTTTTTCCCTTTGTCTCATTCACCATTGCCAAACTGCATGTTCCCCCTAACCACAGGTATACCTTCCTTTTTTCCTTACATTTCAAATTCATGTGTATCAGCTTTTTATCCACCACACAGCTACTGTTTGATTTGTGCAAGCTGGCTACCTTGTCTGGGGTTACTTTAAAGAGCAGTAGTCTGTGTAACGAAGGACAAACAAAGATGGAGCAGAATATACTGAAAACTGGAAAAAGTAACTGAGCTAACTAGCCAATCTGTTACAAGAAGGGATTTAAATTGACAATTTGTATTGAACAAAATCATGAAATTTACTCATCTTGCAACATTTCAGGAGATCCAGGAATACATGGGTATGGTTAACTTGAAATTAAAGTAAAATTGCTGTTTTTTTCTGAGTGTTTCCTTTCAGGCACAACACACCTTTTCAAAGATATGTTTCATTGTTTCAATTTTTTCCTGCCATTGTTAAGGCTTTGTCAAGGAGTCATATTTGCACTCGCAGCATGTCCGACACAACTCACATTCACAAATAACTATCTTGTGCAAATTGTTTTTGTAAACAAATAAAAACAAAAATAGTAATTCACAACCACAGCTGTCATTACATCATACTGTGGTGGACTGACGGTCTCTATATTTATTTTTCAACTCTCAATTATTTTTTACAGCAATGCAAAATAGCACTTTCAGTTTTCATAACCTATAGTCATGTTCTATCACTTTTCTTTCTCATTTATTTTAATATTTTCACTCCCAACATAAATGTAACCATTTATGAAAATATTTTTTTTAAAAATTTGACACAATATTTTGTCACACAAACTCATTCAACATAAGGCTACAAAAATATCAAAGTTGGAGAGGTTGAACATATGATCGAATATATTGTTTTGAATGTGTTCTTGTCTGTTTGTCCTCATAAGAAATGGAGGGGCAACTATCTAAAGAGCTCCAAAGGGATGTAACAGGGATAACATTTCACAAGGAACCTGATGGTGTGGTCGAAAGTCACAGAACTGACACCCCTGGTGAATAAAATCAAAACAAATGTTTATTTTGCTGACTTCGAAGTTGCTTAAGTAAAGCCTCTGGTGGATGAAATTAGAAATAATTCTCATTTTGCTTAACAAATGACCATAGCTATTTTGCTTAACAAATGACTGTAACAAAAGGTATATATATATGCTTAGCAAAAGACTATGATAAAAGCTGCAAATATTCCTAACATTAGTACAAGTAATCTGCTGAAATTAATACAAGAACCTCCAGGAAATTGGTCTCATCGACACTCAAGAATATACTTCGACAGTGACAAAAACCTGTAATCCAATCACCATGTAGTATAGGAGACGCTATTTATTTTTGTAAAGTCATCTGATTTTTGGCATAAACAGATGGTTCACTTTTGGAAAGTCATCTGATGTTCGGTGTAAAGAGACAGTAAGGGCAGCAGAGGTGGTTGAACAACACCATCAAGGACATCAAGCATAAGCAAGCACAAAGGGATCACTGAGTCATCAAGACACACCAGAACAGAGACAAGCCAGGCAACATGCAGTCATCTGATGCTTGAGGTAAAGGGGCAACCCAACCAGAGCAGCAGTGGAAAATCATATTAAAAGTTTGGTTACTTTGTAGCCAGGGTAACAACACTGGGTATACCCGCTAGAAACATATATTTTAGAAATCTTTACACACATAAACTATTTCAATGATAAACCTTTTACTATTTTTTCTTTGGTATGTACTGTTCGAAAATGATATAAAAATACATTAAAAAGGGGTTAAATTAGTTTAGCCTATTTGACAAATCAAGAGTAAACTTAATCAACAGAATATTAATATTTCAATTATCAGTGGTGAGTCAAAAAATGCACATCTCATGTATTTACAAAAGTCAAGAAATGTAATGTCTTTTAATTCAAAAATAGCTTTCAATATGTGATGCCTCCATGAATTCAGAAAACATCCAAAAATGAAAATTAATGTAATGTTGTTGAATGTAATGTTGTTCATACAACAAACACATACAAGCAATACATCAAATTTCACCAAAACCCCCAAATACCACTGATTACATGGTACACAGTCATTGCCTCAATGTGAATAGCATATTATAACATGGTTCCTTTCCTTTTAAACATTTATAGGCATTCATCAGACAAAGAAAGAAGAAATGATTACCTATTGACTGAACAACACTGCAAGTCATCTTGTTATATCTAAATTCTCTAAAATTATAGTGCGAAGTTGACAAATGTTATTAAAAAAAGCCTGTCTCATTAGTGTGATTATTTATTACACTTGTGCTCCTTAAACAGTATTTAAACTTTATAATCTCAGGGATTTTTCCTTTTGAAATTCTTTACAAAGGTAACATATTGGCTGATCTAGACTTCATTTACGTCAGAGTTTGATTTCTTGAAAAACTTTGTAAATTGAGATAGATAATAGGTTTTTCTGATATTTCACCACTGTAACATAAAAACCATGAAAATCACACATTTGGCTTGAAAGGCACAGTAAGGAATTATAAATATTCTTAACAAGGGAATCACAACCTTATTAATTTGTGATGGTTTGCTTTAAGTTGTAATCCATTTCTCCCATACTATGTTTGGGTTAGGAAAAAAAAACACTTTCCTTTCTAAAATAAAAAGGAAATAAACATACACATTTTGGAGATCTATTTATTGGGGAGAATACATAGACAACATTTTGATATTTAGAAGTGTATAGGAATAAAACACATAATTTATCTTCTTGAGGATATCAGATGGAAAGTTCACATTTTAGTGTTCAGGTTTTCCTAACTCCCACGTTAGGCAGGTATAATTGTGTTCCCCACTAATCATTTTTTGGTAATGATTGCTGTAGAAATCATAAGCATTTTGGTTTTGTTTGAAAATTCCTATAAAGAACATGATCAATAGGAAAAAGGAAAGTCCAATTTGTGACATGCATAACCATATTGCATTCAACATTTAAAAGAATTAAGCTGCAAACAACAATGTGAAAATCCTCTTTGTTTCATGGGGCTTTTTATGGTGTGTTATAGTGTACCTCATTTTTTTGGTAGGCATGTACTTGAAGTAATGGTTTTTTTATTATTAATGATTTACTTTTAAAAAAAATGTTCAAAAACATTTAAATATATGTAATAAATGCACTGAATTCCTGTGCCTCAGAATACTAAATCAAAATGCTATGTTCATAGTTGATTGGTCATCAACAGTTGTAATATTGTTCAACACACAATGTACCCTTTGCACTGATGTGTGGCACATTGGGCCCGATTCATAGAATTTATTGCATGCTGAAAAGCGACTTTGTGCACTTTTCAGCGCAAAACCCCTTTCACCAATTCATGTATCTGACTTTGCGTGTATTTCTGGGACTTTCCGTGAGTACTTCACGACTTTTTCGTGCAGTTGAGCGCTGTGTGCAACACTCCATATTGGGCCTCATCACGAGTCTGGCGGTAACCCTCAAATGCGGCACTAGAGCTATTACCGCCACATTTAAGGGTCTGCCAGATCATGGCTTTGGCGGATTTCCCCCCAGCTTTGAGCTGAGGGTAAATCCACCGAAAATGTGCTGATATTTTGCACTATTACCGCTGGCGGGAAATCCGCCAGTGGTAATAGCGCGAAAATTACCCATTGGGCCCAATGGGGAATGGGAAATTCCTGAATGGGCCCAATGGGTAATGGGCACTAACCGTTCCACCAAACCCGTGATCCGGCGCTAATAGCACCAGGGGGTTTGGTGGTAGGGCTAATAGCACCAGCAGTAATACTGCTGGCGTTACCGCCCAACTCGTGATGAGGCCCTTTAGTGTGGGATGGGCTAGCGCAAAAAAATAGAGGGTGGAATATGCATATTCCCCATTCACCCAGCAAAATGAGGAAGAACAAGGATTAACGTGGGCAAGTTGAGAGACGGGCCATGCAGAAAAAAAAATTACACAACTAGTCAAGCACAAACAACCGTATTCATGGATTCCAACGCACAACTTCACGTTGGAATAAGTCACATGCAAACCTCATAATCTTAAGGCCACTGCTAGAATGCGCAAGGCACTAAGAGCATAGGAAGCAACGCTCAAAGGTATCATTTAGATAGCAATTTGGTGGTTATGGGACGTAGTTGAGGTGCCGCTTGGAGTTAGGGGTGATCGTATGCAGATTAACGGGGTACTGCCTTGACTTACGGGAGTTCGTCCACATATTAACCGGGCGCTGTCTTGAGTTTCTTAAAATGGAATCACAAAATATTATTGCCTTCTGAATGAGAATCCGTCATGAGAGCCGAGTTCAAATATCTCTTCTGCAAAGCCTTTTTGGAATCAACTCTTCATTGTGAAAAACATGATTTAACACAGCACAGCAGATTTTAAATAATCAGGCAATGCAGTATGCTTCTAAGATTGTGCTTTGGAGGACTGAGGGTAAAATCGAAGTAGGAACTAACCATTCATGCCAATCACCATGTTTCAAACATGGTTTCAATCAATTATTGATTGAATTTTACTTTTTACTGTAACACATTCAGTCCATTAGGACCACCTTCATTGACCTCATTCATTTTTTAAAATTATATTTTATTTGTTTCATTGTATTCTTTTTGTTGCTTTTATAAAGTCAAAGGCCCTCATTCCGAGGTTGGTGGTAGTCATGGCACCGGTATGGTTCAATGGGGACTTACCGGTTTAGTCCGACCTTTGCGGGACCGGTAAATCCCCATTGAAAATGCCATTCCCCATTCCCATTTGAGCCCACATAGGGCTCAATGGGAATGGGGAGGGTGCTAATAACGGGCTCATGACTTGCGAGCCCGTTATGTGCACCCTGATCCCTTAACGGGTCCCATCCACAACGGCTGGTCAGACCAGCCGTTAATGGTGGGACCCGCTAAGGGACCTTGTAGTAGGGCGGTAAGGGATTACCGGCACCGGTCTCCTTACCGGTGCTCGGTATCCCTTAACGCCCACCTTGGAATGAGGGCCAAAGAGTGTTCTGCAAACAGAGGAATGGAAGCATACACGCTCAACACCTCTTCATATTATAATGGTGTCATAGGCAAATCATTATAGTAGTGATGCATGTAAAGTGTGCACAGTTCTGTGCTCTATCACAACCCACGCTTCGTTTTTCTCTCTATTTGAATAGATACTTTAATAGCCTTGCTATTTGTGTGGGCAACTTTTCAAAAAGTCTTTAAGTCCTCAAGCTGCCCTTCATTCGATTATCTCCCATCACCACCAGTTGCCAAACGAAACCAATTGCATCTCCTGTGAAAAGATGGTAAGTGCAAATAGCATTGGAAATAAGCCCTCTGCAGGAGTTTAATATCCCTACCAACAGCCAGCAAAACCCTCAATTCAAAGGTATTGCAAGAAAGGTAAGAAATGCAAGATGTCAGCCCAAAAAATAGCACATATATCAAGAAAGACACCACTATAAAAAGATGTTATTGTTATTAATATTATTTATCACAACAACCGAAAATGTCATTTGTTATCAAGCATTCCTGAACGTATACGAGTTGGTTACTGGATGGATTATTTAACCCATTGTGATAAATGGAGAGGCTATTTTCAGGTAACAATTCAGTGCCCAGAAATACTCAGCCAACCAGACTGTAATGGTAATTAGTGCTCTAAGTATTCATAAGTATACACACAGTACTATGACTACTATTTGTAGTATCTGTTTTTTCTTATTGTTTCTGTTTTTTTAATTTCTTGAAGTCATCAACACATATGCCTCAACATTCATTTAAAAAGGGTCAATTCCAAAACATGTATTGCAGGGTAGGTATTGAACACTGATCCCCTGGCCTTCTGCTAATTAAGGTAAACACTCTCATCACTTCACCGCCAGAATTGTGAAGATGAGACCTGGAGAGCCACAGAAGTGCACAACCCATCCCCATGGGTTACAATGCACTCTGCTGCAAAATGACAATTGGTGGCTGTACGCGGAGGGGCACCACTTATACAGATATGCCAATCTCCTACATAGCGCTGGGCAACACCTCTGGCCTCTTGCTTGATGTCTGCACACTTCTTCTTTTCACATGGGGTCCTGTTACTGTCTGATGGTGTTGGCTGGGCGAGGGGAGGGGTGCAAGTTAAAGGCAGGTTGAGCATGAGCTGAAAACACCATTGGATAAGGTGGGTAGTGTGGGGTTTCAACTAGGAAAGTACTGTGTACATTGTGTCCCTTGTGTTGTATGTAGTACATACAAACACAGTGGGACTAATTTACAAAAAAGTGCTAAGTCCTTGTTAACTACCTTGCTTGAGAAAGAACATTACGCAGACCAAAAGAATAGCATGGGGAGCCGATTCAATTAAAAGTGCTAAACAGAGTTGCAGATAAAACATCCCCAACAAGCTCCCATTTCAAACAGAACACAGCAGCAGTGAACACGCTTTGTACAGGACCCATGGAAAAAAAGTAATCAAAGATTAGTAACCAGTAATAACCATTGCTCCCACTCCACTCGTGCAACTCACAAGTCCTCGTGCCAGTACCCTAACAAAACTGTGCCCCTACACCCTCATTCAAAGAAACACCTGCATACCCTGGTGCAACTGTGCCTCATCCCCCTAACTTAAAATAGCACCAAAAAGCCCCTGCAAAACTGTGTGGTGCCCCCCTAACTTAAAGTAGCACAGCGTAATCTGGGAATAGTGCGCCGTGCCCCACTAAACCAAAGCAGCACCTGTGTACCGCAGCAGAAGTGCCCCTCATCCCCCTAAGTCAAAGCAGCACCCACGTACCCCGGCAGAACTGTGCCTTGTCCCCATAACAGAGCAGCATCTGCATACGCTGACAAATCTGTGCCTCACCCCACTAGCACAAAGCCACACCCACGTACCTTGGGAAACTGCACATCATCCTCCCAACCAAAGGCAACACCCACAATTCCACTCACGTCCCAATACCCCACTGACCTCTGACCCAACCCCCAACCCAAAGCAGCAAATGCAAATCCGCCCCTGTCCTAGTAACCCCACTGACCTGTGCCCCAACGCCCAACCTAAAGTAGCACTCGCAAGTTGTTCTTCATCGCAGTACTCCCACTGACCTCTGCCCCAACCCCACAACCCAAGGCAGCACCTGCAAGTTGTCCCTTGTCTCAGTACCCCCACCAACCTCTGCCCCAATCCCCCAACTCAAGGCAGCACTTGCAGGTTGTCCCTGTCCCAGTACTCCCAATGACCGTAGCCCCAATCGCCTAGCTAAAGGCAGCTTCTGAAAGTGCACCCTCATCCCAGTGCCCCCACTGAACCCTGCCCCAACCACCCAACCCAAGGCAGCACCTGCAAGTTGTCCCTCATCCGATTACCCCCAATGACCTCTGCCCCAACCTCCCAACCCAAGGCAGCACCCGCTAGTATGCCCTCATCCCAGTATCCACCCTA
The DNA here is from genome assembly GCF_040938575.1 of Ambystoma mexicanum. Classification (NCBI taxonomy): domain Eukaryota; kingdom Metazoa; phylum Chordata; class Amphibia; order Caudata; family Ambystomatidae; genus Ambystoma; species Ambystoma mexicanum. Next base: position 424,592,687 of record NC_090927.1, on the reverse strand, counting down.
ACCTCTGCCCCAACCTGTCGACCCAAGGCAGCACCAGCAAGTCATCCCTCATCCCACTACCCCCACTGACCTCTGCCCCAACTGCACAAACCAAAGCAACACCCACAAGTCCACCCTTGACCCAGTACCCCACTAACCTCTGACCCAACCACCGACCCAAGGCAGCACCCGCTAGACATCCAAATAACCTCTGCCTCAACCACCCAACACAAGGAAGCACCTTCAACTCTGCCCCATCCCAGTTCCCCCACTGACCTCTACCCCAACCACCAACCCAAGGCAGCACCTGCAAGTCCGCCCTCATTAAAGTCCAATGTGGAGCACCCTCCTACCTCATCTCCTCTGTCTTGGGCACACCATTAAGCACACCTGCCAGAAATCCTCTTTCAACATGAACATTTGGGATCACTATTGTTGAATTCAGGAATACAGCCTGATCCATGGCTCCATGTTGGACCACACTCAGCTGCACATCAACAGGCCACCATACTGTTGCACCAGCTACACTTTGGCCACATGATGATGAGCTGATTAGTGTATCCCACTGATCCACAGTGAGGCTACATCCCACCTCAACACCCACAATACCTAACAGATATTCATGTGAAGGGAGTGTGAGCACATCCACATTAATAAGCAAGTGCCAAAGGAACACCAAACATCAATGAACCAGAAAGCAACTCAACTGACTCTGGAGAAGCGAATGGGTAGAGGTGATTGAGTGTTCATCAGATACAACAATCATCTAAACCATGTGGAACATGTGGCAAGACACATGAAGAATTGAGTACCCATCCCCAATGAGAGAACCCAAACCACCATCATGAAACATCTCATGCTTAACCAAAGACATCCCCGCATTGACACCATTACACACACACACCAAAAAAGTCATGCAACCAATACTAACACACTGACACCAAACATACAGTGCCCCTGCAAAAGGAATGGCATCAGACAACAAGCCCTTGCCACCTCCAGCTGTCTGATGGTCCCTCCCCCGATATCATATATTTTATTTATAGCGTGCCTATACACAAGTGTTTCAAGGCACGACAAGGCAAGGGAGGGGTACAAGGGTGGACAAGACAACAATCTTACTAGGCCCAGTGATATTGAGATCACACAAGTGCAGGGGAGAGGGAAGGGGAAAGTGCAGGGGAGGAATGTAAAGTGCTGAACACGGGATCAAACAACAAGTGGTGTAGCCCGCAGGTGGAAAGTGCAAGAGTTAAAGACGGACAATTGGTGTTAATAAGTGCAGTTAAGGGGACTGTAGAGTTGCATATACAGACCCAAGAGCAGGTGATGCCAGGAGGCAGTGCGTGTATGTAGCTGGGTGGCCAGGGACCTGGGCCCGAAATCAGAGGGTAGCCAGGCACTCAGTTGAAGTAGCAGACAGAGATCAGCAGGGGATAGGAAGAGAGAAGGCAGAAGCAAAGAGTAAGGTCTTGAGGTCCTTCCGGGTCCGAAAATGCTTCTCCTCAAGATCTAGGGAGGCAGAGAGGCTGTTCCAGAGGGAGACCACAGCTGATGAAAGAGATCTACCACCAACTAATTTCTTGGAGAAGTGACTGACTCTGAGGGAGTTAGAGGAGGAGGACCAAAGAGCTTGAGTAGGAAGGTATTTCCGAAGGGAGAGGTGAAGGTATTGTGGACCCAGGACCCAGAAGGGCTTGTGGACAATGCAGAGGGACTTGTACTTGATCCTTGCAGCCACTGGGAGCCAATGACGAGATTTCAGGGCTGGCGAGATATGATCCCTGGGCTTGAGCCCAAGGACAAGTCTTGCAGTCCTGTTCTGGTTGACTTGCAGAGGGAGTAGAGTAGAAGCAGGCAGATTTAGAAAGGGGCTGTTGCAGTAGTCCAGCCTAGAGAGAACCAGAGCTCTAGAGACAGTGAGCTTCTGGGGGAAGGAGAGGAAAGGAAGAATACCTCTGAGGTTGCAAATTAGTAATTTAAGTCATGTCACACGCACGGTAGAAACTGCACACAAAAAAGCACTATGGTGCTTTTAAACACAGCACTTCAATATACAGGCTGAACTTGATTCAAAATGTCTTCTTCAAGGGCCATGGCCTTACCGTCATGATGGATTCACAGTGAGTCGTGATGAGGGGGAAGGTAGGGAGGGCTGGGGGAGCACACTGCTCAGCTGCTTCTTCCGGATGTGAAGGAGGGACAAGTATCCCAGGCCTTGATGTGAACTTTGGTGCTGGTGCCGGCTCCTGCTTCCCGGTGCACTAGATTGGCTAAGAGGAATTACTGTGGCAAATCACAGTGGCCCGATGATAACAAAGGCAAGGAGCCAGGAAAGGTTCCAGGAGCGACCATCTTAGCATGTGGAACACACAGGTAAAGCAGGCAAAGGTTGCCTAAGAAGATTATTTTTCTCCATAATAAACAACACGATGCATCAGCTTAGAGTAGCGGTTTTGATGCTACATAAATGATGTTGCAAATGAGAAATTTAAACCGTGTTTCACGCACAGTAGAAAATGCACAGAAAAAAGCAATATGGTGCTTTTAAACACAGTGCTTCAATGTACACACTGAAAATGATTCAAAAAGTCTTCTTCAAGGGTTTGATGGCCCTTCCTTCATGATGGTTTCCCAGAGAGTTGTGATGAGGGTGGGGGAGGTAGGAGGGCCAGGGGGGGCACACTGCCCTGCATGCCAAACACATTTCCACATGTCCAAGTCAATGAAAAGAATGTCACCATGTCAAGCACTTACAACACACAACATCATAGAACACCCATGAACATATTCTCCAGTGGAGTTCAAAGTCAACCACACCATACATATTTCACACACCCATGCACACCGTGTGCATAATTGACCAACACTGCACTGAAAAGCACAGAAGTAGGCAAGCACCAGATATGAATGACAAAGCTGTGAAAGGAGTTAATCCCAAACCATGTCACCACCCCACAACTACAACAGAACACCCATGTTCATCGAGCATGGATGCAACATACATCACACATACAAAGCATGCACAATGTCCCCAAGCAAATATCACAGTAACAACATGACACACAGAGTGAGGCCCTAACTCACATGACAGCTATAGGACAAATTAGGCCTCATTAGGGCCTTGGCGGTATCCCGGTGGTAATTGAGCCAGGATACCGGCAACACTATTAGCATTACTACAACTCGAGTTGCGGTGGCGCTGTAGTTCATCATTTTTCTAGAGTCCATGGTTCTTTTCAGCACCATTACCGCTGGCAGTAATAGTGCATCAGTAAATGTGACAAAATGGGCAGAAAGCTGAAGAACCGGCGGTAAATCTCCAGCTTTCTGCCCAAACTCGGGATTGGGAAGAGTGGTAATGCAGTGGTAATAGCATTACCGCCACATTTTTCTGCTCTGCCCAAACCCTGATGAGGCCCGCTCACTTTGTGAAAATGGCCAACCAAATGGTGCACATGGACAAAGAGACAGAAGCATGGTGTAGAATCATGATAATAAACTTGTATTAAAAACAAACTATGTACAAAAAAGGGAAGTGAAAAATCGTACATGGAAAAAAAATATAAGTACCAAATGAAACCTACAACTAAAGAACTATTTACATCAGGCAGTGGGCTAGTCTGATGTGATTTCAGACAATGCCTCAGCCAAGGCTGCCTCCCATCTACCTATGACACCTTCAGGTGGACCTCCGTTGTTGCCTGGAGGGCTTGCAGGGACTCCCTCATCTGAGACTCAATCTCCTCTGCTGCCCTGCAAGACTTCATCCAGGATGGCAGTCTGCCCCCTTGCCAATCTCTCCTCCACCTATACCATTGCCCTGGAGATTCCTGCATCACATGCCCACTGCCTCTCCACGCCCTGCTGCCTCACATAATCCACCTGGGCCGACAGCCAAGCCTGGAGGTGGCGATGGGCCTCCTCCCTACCTTGTGTCATGTCAGTGCCTGCTTGACTCCTCCGACTGCAATTGCCCTTCAGGATATTCCTCTTTACAGTCACTATCTCCTGCTGCTTGGTATTGCCTGTGTGGCAAAGGTACTTCCTCTGTCTGGATGACAGTGTGTGTCAGGGGAGTACATCACCTGCACTTGATCCCAAGTGCCTGGTGTACCTCCACTGCCTGTTCACCGGTAGGCTCCGGGGCAGGCCGAGCAACCACCTCCTCTGCCATTTTATGGAGATCCACCTCCACCAAAGATTCTGGCACATCCAGACTGCGTAATGGTGGGACTCATGCAGAGGAGGCCATGCTGGTAGCTGGCATGGAGGCCTCAATGGAGGCTAACTGGGGCATAGATGAGGGGGAGGGGGCCATTGCAGTGGGCAGCACAGAGAGAACACCGAAAAGAAGTGCAGTTGCCAATTGTAACAAGGGGTCGGCCATCAGCTTGTGATGCTGTTCATGCATCTCACAAGATGCTTGCACAAGATCACGCATCGAAGTCTGCCACCTCAAGGCACCCATCAGCAGGGGCAGCACTTCCTCCCAGATGGGCACATCAGCTGGAAGTGCAGCCTCATTCTGGGTGTAGGCATCGTTGAAGGTGGGTACAATGTGTGGGGCATGGCCCTTTGCTGTCTTGGGGATGTGCATTGCCTGGGATGGACTGCAAGAACCAGTGGAGCGCCTTCCAGACCCACACACACTGTTTAGAGTAAACCAGGGCAGGGTAACTATGCTTACTTGAAATCTGTGTACCCTGGGTGACAGAGGAGAAGGTCTGGCCGAAAGTGTCCTGCCTCCTCATAGACCCAACAGGACATTTCAGATTGGAGCTTCTCCGGACTTGCACAGCTGACCAGTTATCTGAAACTTCCATACAATCCCGTGGTCAACTATCAGATGGCTGGGCACAATGAGCGGTGTGTGGTAGTTCAAAGCATCACAATGGGCCCAGACAAGCCATTCCACGGCTTCCTGGCAAAGCCCCCCCCCTCAGCAGAGTGCCCTTGGGAGGCAATACACAGGTATATGGGGGGGCAGCAGAACCCTTGGTAGGGTGGGCAACCACTAAACACATGGGAGTGTAGACAGTTTGGGGGCCTCCCCAGGAAAACAGAGGACACTGCTGGGCATACCATAGTTGTCAGGTTTCCCTGTTTCATGCAGGATCCCTCGAGACAGTCCGTATTTGATTCTGCACAGCATGGCCATGTGAGCAGGGTGATAGGTTTTACGGGACCTGCTTCAGCATTTGTCCATCCAATCACATCTACCAACCTGCACCCCTGACAATCCAACCTGAAATGATGCATCACATACAGGCACCCATTGCTGAGGATCAAACAGCAATGCTGTTGCTCCCAGCCCCAAGAAATACCATGATGACATGAAATGTCTGGCCCCTCATGCAGTGGGCTGACGGATCATACAGCCAACCCTGAAAGTCCAATGCAGCAACATGTTATTACAGACAATCATACACATGTGTCAGTCTCAGCTGCTGAGTGTGGATGACACAATCAGCAATGGTTCAGGGGAGACATTATGAAGATGGCAGGCAGGTGATGCCTTTCTTACAGTTGGTGCATGCCACTCAGGGGAGCCCATAATATAGTGACATTGTGCCTGGGGATGGCTTCACTCTGTTTATGATGTTGTGCCCGTGACAGGTATACTGTTATTTCCACTTGCTATGACTGTGTAGGTGGGTTGTGCACTTGATTTGATAGATGTGGATTGGGTGCCATTGTATTTTTCATGTTATGTGGCACACTCAGTTTGCCTATCACAGATGCACATTCCCCGGGTGATGTTATAGACAAGCTTGATTGCCCCTATTGCATCATTGAGGGGCATCAGGGATGTGGCTTCACTATATGCACTCCGCAGGGGTTGCAGTTCATGAGAAGTTTGTTTGTACATCCATATTGCATGGTTCTTGTCCCTGAGCCCTTTGGCCTACTAAGGGAATGGTTGGTGCCTGTCGATGAGGGTGCTGTCCCTCCTGAAACTCTACTGCTATGCCAAAATGTGTAGCATTGTTGTGCAGGACACAACATACCATGATGATCTTGCATACTACAGGGGGTACAAATAGCAATATGCCACCAGAGTGGTCAAGGGAGTGGAAGAGTGACTTGAGCACCCAAAATGTACACTCCAATACGCCCCTATTGGCTATGTGTGCTATGTTGTAGCTTGCTTCACCTGGGGTGGCCGGATTCCTGGTCGGTATCAACAGGAATGGTGAGAGTGGTTAGCACTGTCCCCTGCATAGGAGAAAATGGTTGTTGCTTGCATTGATTGTCATTGCTTGTTTTTCTGTGATTATGCATGGTAGTTGGTACTCACCCACCAGCCAGATGTTTACAAAGGTTCCCAATGCATGCATCCTGAGTAAATTACATTAACATGTATGATGTGCCCCTTCGAATTACAGATCACATGGGCATCAATGTAATGCCAATGCTTCCTGTTGCGATAGATATGATCAGTATCTCTGGTGGGCTGGAGTGCTACATGTGTGCAGTCGAAGGCTCACAGGACTGTGCAAAGTGTGCAATTGTATAGAATTCCTGGCACCCTCTCTGCCTTGCCTGCAGTGGCTGTTCAATGTATATGTGCCTATGTACACATGCTATAATACAGCACAATACCGGAAGGAGGCCCCTGGATTGTGTGGGATGTATATGCCCCAACAATGGCTGTGGTGTGCTGGAATGATCCAATTGCCAGGAAATGTAAGGCTCATAGTACTTCTACCAGGAGTGTCAGTGCCTGCGAGCACATGGTGGGTAATGCCTGGTCATTCTCCCACTCCCTGACCAGGTCTAGGAAGACATGGAAGGGAATCTGTATCTTCCATAAACCTCCTAATCTGGCATCCCAAATACTGTGGTTTGTGGATGGAAGATTCTGGCACTCCTCCTCATCCTCCTGCTCCTTCCATGTAGTAGGATCATTGCTAGTAAGCAGGGTCCGGCATTTTGGAAGTCCTATTTCAACAGGGTTGCATTGTATTTCGTACTTTGCGACGTATCAGGTAGCAGTAGGATCACGAAATGTGCATTCTCCTTTGGACTCCTGTCAATTTAGCAATGGCTTCTGTGATTAGGGTTTCCTTAGAGCTTTGCAGTGAATGCCTGTTTGCATGATGACTCTCCCCATTCCCGTTTTCTTCCTCATTTTCTGCCATGAATGGGGATTTTGCATGTTCTGCCCCATATGTAGTTCTTTGTACTAGGCCTTTCCACATATTGCGCTCTGTGTCACGCAAAGCGCTCTAGCACAGTGCAATTTTGATGGACCAGTGCAAAGTCCGGTCAATGAATTGGAAAATAGTTTATAACTCACCACAAAGTGTAATTTTACCATGCAAAGTGACTTTGTGATATGCTAAAATTTTTCTAAATTAGGTTCAGTATTGTGAGAAACCAAAGGATGTTTCACCGGCTAGTCCTCAGGGACTTGTCATCCAGGTGGCCAGGACACAGCCAATGCTTTTGGATCCAGTTCCTTTGGCGTGGACCAGTGCAGGAGGATCACTTGGGTGAGGGGTCTTCAGGGAGTGGGGGTGAGGTAGCCGATTGTGAGACACAGTGTTACCCCGTATTTTGTTCATCTAACCCATCCTATTGTTTAGGATTCTCAGAGGTCCCAACTCCCCTCCCCTTTTTACAAAAACACTGGGCCGAGGAAGAGGGTGACTGAGAGTAACAACATTCATTTTCACACATCGAACTGGACATGTTCCCCTAATCCGGTCAGGCAAAGTCAGGCACTTGATTCTAAGTGCATACACCTGATACCAATTAGCTCTCCTCACATGGATAAAAGGCATAACCTAGAGACACACTCTGAGCAAGTCTGCACCTGAGTACGAGCAGAACTTCTGGGATGAAGGCAAACCTTTTGGAGCAGAGCGACGGACCAATGGATGAGAGCAGCGGGTCGAAAATCCCATGAGTTCCCTACTGTAGGTTGTTGACTCCAACAGGCTGCAAAAGACACGTGGAGAAGGCCAGATCCCACATCAGAAGGATGCATTGTATTTCAAGGATGGCAGCGACCCTCTGGTGAACGGCAGAGTATGGGGGGCGAGGCCAAGCCGGAGGAACTAACCTTGACTCATCAATTGGAAATCGTAAAACCAAGAAAGAGACATACACAGCCGGTTAGTTGGCAAGAGTCCTGAGAGACCGGTGTGTTAAAGTTTGAAGTAGCAACATTATATCGCAAGTGAAGGCGGCACGCGTGTGAATGAGACATGAAGAAAGGCAGACTTGTGAATGAACTGTGAAGTAAAGACAACTGCGAAATCAGCAATACTAAGTAACACAGTGGTCCGGTGAAGGAAGTATCCCACTTGAAAGTCTCTGTTATAGGCACATTGTTTGAAGTGATAAAGCAAATGAACAACAAAAGTGAAGTAAGAAAGATTAACTCATAGAGAAAGGGAGAGTGGACGTTAATCCATGAACTTTGAGTTGAAGTGTTCCTGTGGTGGTCTGTACAGAAAGCCACACACATTCGAAAGTCTTTGACATCTTAAAGTTGCGGAGTCAAGGAGCAGAGTCCCAGTCTGCCCCAGTCTCCCGGTTCTGCTGTCCTGAGAGGAGATGCATTACAGTCTGCATTACAGTCCTGTTTCTGCTGAGCTACGTGTTTAAAAACTCCATTTCGGCGGGGAGCGCGGTGCGGAGTCAAGGAGCAGAGTCCCAGTCTGCCCCAGTCCGCTCCTAGTCCGCTGCCTTGCCTGCCCATTCTTTTCAACATCGAGAAATGACTTTATCAGCCGAAGGTCCGCAGACACACAAGAAAACCTCTCAACTTCGACGTATGCATAACCCGTGGTCTACGATGAACGCAGCTACCGGAGAAAAGGTAAGCAAAGCTGCTGGTCACGTGATCCTTGCCACACTGTCTTTGCATGCCCCGGCTCCGGTGGTGTCGACACGAGCAGCTTTGTCATTGCCTGGCCTCCCAAGCCCTGCCTTAGACTTACCCGTTAAGGCCAGCTGGGCCTGGATCCACGTTTTGTAACTGTTTATTGTGTTGAAAGCCAAGCCCGAGTGTATCATCCTGCCTAAAGTGACAGCCTTAATTTGTGAGGTCTAACTTCGGGAGGAGAGCTAGTTCAACCACATTTATTCTTTTGATTACTAATCTTTCATACATTTCTCCTGTATACACTTTTTGTACAAGAGATACGGCTGGCATTAGGATGTGTTATCCTAGGCTATTTTGATTTGATGAACTCCACTAGGACTGTGTTATTTATTATTTGATGGTTGACACTATTCCCATCTTAGTAATAGGGCAAGGTAGGAGTTTCTCCAGCCCCAATAACTACAATAAAGGTTTTACAAATAGTACCCACTGTGTTAGTGTCATACTAGTGATAACATGCCTCTCCTACGTATGGTGTCAGTAGTGGGATCTGACTCAATTGATAAAAGTTTAGAACCCTTGCTTGTAATTGTTATTCCACCGCAAGGTAGAATAGGATTATTGAAGTCCTTGATTCTGATTGAATATCCACCGTTCAGGAGACTTTATTCTCCCAACTTCAAATCCCAGTTAGACAAAAATATTTGTTTTCAAAATCCAGATACTATCAGACACTCCACTGATATCCCACTATCAAACACAACAGAAGGACCGAATAGTCTTAAAAATAAGACCCTTCCATATATTCATTAGTCGAGCACCTTAAACCTACCTTTTCCCAAACCCTTTTTTGTTGGGGCCAACTCCCCTTCATCAAAATCAAGCTTGATCGGGTCAGACGACTTAGAAGCCATCTTCTAAGTGGTTGAGACCCCTTTCTTCTCCGATTCTGAAAACCCAACAGAGGGAACCCTTACCCCTCCTGAAAAAATGGCCGATATTGAAGCAGTCATGGCTCAACTGGCCGCACCATCAGATTCTGGCCGAAGACTGCCTTCAACAAACATTGACGAAGTTGGTTGAATTACAAGGCATGCCCTTATTACCTCAAGGGATATTACAATCCTACCAGGAAGGAGAAGATCTAGATCTTTAAAAAAATATTTTTAATGATTAGCTGAACAGCTAGGATGGGGAGAAAACTTAAAGAAATGCTTCCTGGGACCTCTATTAAAAGGCAAGCTACAGATCGCTTATCAGTTACTTAATCTAGCCTCGAGAGCTACCTTTATATCCATCAAAGAAGGACTCCTTAAAAGAGTTGGCCATACCAGTCATTTTTATCGACAAAAACTAAGGTCGATCAGATTAACCCTGGTGAGACCCCAATGGAAGTAAGGGAACAAATTAAAAACACTGTCTTCCTGTGGGTCTGCAATAAAACTCTGGAGGATTTAATAGAAATGAGTATCTCGGAACAGTTTACCAACTCACAGGGCATCATTACGAGTCCGGCGGTAACCGAGGCAGTAAAACCGCCTGGTTACCACCAGACTCGTATTACCATTCGGCCTCCGTGACTCCCGGAAATACCAGGGCATTATGACCCTGGTGTCCTAGGAATTCCGGAGGCGGAATTCGGTAAATCCCCATTCCCATTGAGTCCCAGAGGACTCAAGGGAATGGGGAAGTGGAAACACCGGCACCATATTGTGATGGTGCTGGTGTTTCCACGTCCGCCTGCAGGCAGGCCGTGTTAAACCTGCCAGGTCAGACTTGGCGGGAACATCACCTCCCGCCTGCAGGAGTCGGGATCGGGTGGTCTGGAATTAACAGTGGCGGCAGGTTTACCTGTTATTTACCAGGTTTACCTGTTATTTCTGTTATTTGTGAGTTGGCAACCAACCTGAGACACTGGTGTGTGTTAAATTTTTATATAGCAACATTATATTGCATGTGAAGGATGCACACTTCTGGATAAAACATGAAGAAAGGCAGACCTGTGAATGAACTTTGAAGGAAAGACAGCTGTGAAATCGGCGATACTAATTAACAGAGTGGTCTGGCGAAGGGAATATGCCCACTCGAAAGTCTCTGTGAAAGGTTCATTGTTTCAAGTGATAAAGGACATGAACAGTAAAAGTGAAGTAAGCAAGATTAACTCCTAGAGAAGGAGAGAGTGACAGTTAAACCATGAACTTTGAGTCAAAGTGGTCCTGTGATGTTCTGTAAAGAAAGCCACACACATTCAAAAGTCTTCCACATACAAAAGTGGTCCGAGCCGTCAAAGGGAGACCTGAAGTATAATAAGATTGCTGAAGACAGCCCCCTTGCAAGTTTTTGTGTAATTTTGTTGTGAAAGATCTGTGCCTGACAGAAGGGGACCTACATGAACTTTGTTGTGAGAGGTCTGAGCCCGACAGAGTGGGACCTATGTGAACTTTTTGTTGAAACATAAGTTGGAAGTCAGGAAAAGAGACTTTAAACATGGAAGGCCAGGTGGGCCTGGATCCACGTTTTGGAATTGTTTACTGTGTTGAAAACCGAGCCAGATTGTGTTATCCTACCTACAGGGACAACCTTACTCTGTGAGGTCTAACGTGGGGAGGAGAGCTGTTTCGGAGGAGAGCTGATTCAACCACATGTATTCTTTTGAACATCGATTTTTCCTTTGCATACATTTCTCCTTTATACACTTTCTATACAAGAAATAGGGCAGGCATTACGTTTTGTTATCATAGGGCATTTGGATTTGACGGGCTCCACTAGGACTGTGTTATTTATTATTTATTTGTTATTTAATATTCAAGACTACTCCCATTTTAGTTTCTCCAGCCCCAACAACTTCAATAAAGGTTTTACAAATTGTACCCATTATGTCATTGTCATACTTGTGTTACCATGCCTCCCCTAGAGCATGTACCATTCATTCAAAATTTACTATGACAACTGGAAGGGATACATCAAATAATGAATCACCAAGTAACACAGTTTACTGTGGCTAGTGCATCAGAGAGTGCTTTCCACAAACCCACATTTAATGCACTTGTGCAGAAAAATATTTAGATTGATTTGACTTGCTCCGAGAGAGCAGGGGTGGTTTACTGAACAGTATTAAATGCTATGTATGTGGTTTTTATTTAGCTCGACAATTAGAATCTGCAAGTATTGTGTTGTGCGTCCGTGCACACTACACATAGGTTTGTGGCTACCAGCGTGCACTACAGCAGCCACCAAGCACCACAATATGGCCTCAGCTGTCTGGTGCATCCGCGCTTTTGTCTGGAAGTGAGCAATTGTTAATCTTTTTTAAACTGTGATATTTATTCTTTTGGTCTGTGACATCTATTTTGCATGAGGCCAAGTATAAATACTATGCTGTTTAATCATCCTATAAACAATCAAAGATCTTGGGAACACTTATTTGAGTATGGTGTTAACGGGAAACATATGTGTAATTTAAATATCACTGGTTTTAAAAAAACGACATAGAATGTTTTGCATGTGGTCAATAACCTCTATTTTTACTGCAGACATGTCTTTCTGTATCTCATATACAGTGCATAGCCAAATGCGTTATTAATTCCTTTTCAGTTAGTACTTTAAAAACAAGTGGTATTTAAAACACGTTTTTATTTTTACCACCATGCCAATAATGAGGCACGTACTAGCATTTGGCACAATCTTAATGAGATACAAAAAGCAATTATAAGAACCCAAATCAAGAAAAGCTATTTCCATTTTTTTCGAATTTCATAAAGCAGCAAGTTTTCTGTGATCAGAAAACTGATCATATTTACTGTTCTGCATTCTGTTGTACATCCGCCTTGACTGCCTCCAGATCCTGTTTACTTTCAAGCAACCAGTTGGTCTGAGGACACGTAGCTTACCTGGGGGAAGTCAGAGCTGCCATGTGTTGCTGTTGCAGCTGCCAGACCCTGTAGCTATTGGTTTTGAAGCTTGTGATGCACGATTAAAAGTTTGAAGACATACATTAGCATATATCAAATTATTCCTATTCAACTGTGGGTTGAAGAAATCATAATTTAAGTAGTCTAGTAGAGCCCACGGAATATTTGGTGCACGTTGATAGGCTGCGTCCAATAATCCAGTTGCATGTTTTGATAGCTTGTACTGAGTGTGTTTTATCCAATGATGGATCTTAACATAAACAGATTGTTTGAAAGCCCAGCAGGGACATTTGTGCCGTAAAAATATTCCATGTCAAGAAATGCTTGTCGACTTCTAAAAAGTGCAGAATATACAATTTTTCGGGATTTTATTTTTTGTCAGGCATCCATCAGTTTTGTACTAAACACGCATTATCTTGCACTGCTGGTATTCGGGAGGCATTTGCCAACCGCTCAGGCCCTTGGATAGTTTAGCATGTCCACTCCAAAGCAGTTATAAGAAAAATAGTTAGAAATAGGCCAATCTCAAGTGTTTCAAGTGTTTCCTTCGGATATTAGCCAAAATCATTGTAATAATAAATTCAGTTGCATTCTATCTTGGAGGCTCACTAGGCGCACAGAAATATGGCATTTTCAAATACTGCGTGTTTTTACAGTAAATATTTCACCATTTCGGACTGGAATACCTCGGAAAAATCAGAAGAATTTCCTCATAGTTCTACCACTATTCAAAAGGTGAAGGTGAAGGCACTATTTTTGTCACGTGCATTAAAAACAGTCATCCCGGGTGTTGTGAGGGAGGATGCGACGGAAAGGGTTGAGAGGAACGCAGAGTAGAGGAAGAGGAGGAGCGTAGGCGAGGAAGATGCAGTAAGTTAAAGAAATAAAGAAAAAAGACGTACCATGTCTGTCCTTCTTGCATGGTAATGAAACCTATGGATACCAATTGCAGATGAGGATGAGCTGACAAGCCTCCCCCATACCGGCAGTGAAACACCATCCTTCAGCATAGCATTCTTGGTGAGGGACTGTTTGTGATGACACCTGCTGCAGTACCTACGCGCCCCGTTAAATTAAAAGGGTTTGTCCATGAGAGTTGAGGTGATGTTAAAGATCTTGCGTCGCACCAGGTTTAGCTACTACGGAGACTTAGAGTCCCTCCACTCCGTTTGTGACAATATATAATGGTTGTGTTGAGCTATCCCTTGATAGTGCGCCGAAAAATAATGGAATGGCAAGTAGTGATGATTAATCAATTCCTGTTTATTTTTGTGATGTTAGAGCCTTTGTGGATGACACGTGTTTCGGCAGAGCTGCCTTTTTTGAATCCAGGCTATATAGATAGCTCATAAGTCACTGCATAATGCATAAAGGTGCTGAAGTTCACAGGGATGAATCCCTCCTGATACAAAGAGGTCCTCCGTATGTCCAAGTGTCCTGGACAGGAGGGATTCATCCCTGTGAACTTCAGCACCTTTATGCATTATGCAGTGACTTATGAGCTATCTATATAGCCTGGATTCGATAAAGGCAGCTCTGCCGAAACACGTGTCATCCACAAAGGCTCTAACATCACAAAAATAAACAGGAATTGATTAATCATCACTACTTGCCATTCCATTATTTTTCGGCGCACTATCAAGGGATAGCTCAACACAACCATTATATATCATCCTTCAGCATACGCTGCTCGTCCTTTCCGCCTCTCTGCGTCCTTTGGCCATCGGGTCGACCTTGCTGCGCACCACCATCCTTTCTGGTGTCTCACACCGACATCCCTATGCACACGGAGACCAAGAAGCCTTGCGAGTACCCACAGAAGCAGGAGAAGAGGTGACCAGCACACTAAATCCGTACACTGGCACCGTTGATAATACGTCTGAAAGCCCCACCCACTGCAACACCATACACCCACTATAGTAAGAGAAGGACACCACAGGCCACATGGCAGACGTTGGAACACTGGCACCGTTTGCAAACAACCACTAGATCTCCCACGGGGTGCACCCAGCAGCTCCAACTACAAGGAGTGAAGCCAGGGATTATGGCATCACATCACGCCACCAGTGGATGCCCAAGAGCTCCCACCACAGGAGTAGAAGCAGTGACAAAAGAAACACAGTAACCACCCCTACGCCCAGCAGAGCGCCGTGTCAGGGTATTTTATACCAGTGCAGACATGGTTGACCAAGCAGGAGGACAAAACGCACCCCTGTACACTACAAGCAGCCTTGCATTATTGAGGAAATCCGCCCCACAGACGGACAGAGGACCCAGATGGACAGTATGGGTTGAAGACTTTGCTGGGCTCATCAAGGCAGCTGGGGAAGAGAAGTCCCCAGTTTTAAAGGACATCTTCACAAACTTATGTGGGACAGAGATCAACAGCATCATCAAGACCATCCCGCCAGAAGACATGAACACCTACGAAGCACTTGTGGCTGCTCTGGCCAAAAAACTTGTGATACAACTAAACAGGTATTACGAACGTTATGTATTCAACAAATGCCACCAAGCATCTCATGAGACGGTGGAGGAATTAATCACGAGACATAGGCAAAAACGTGCCCACTGCCAATTTGCTGCCTTCTCGGATGATGAAACAAATCAGATCCACGTCATAGAGGGATGCCTTTCATCTGTGCTCCGAAAACAACTCCTGAAGAAACCTCTATCGAAAAGGTGATAGAGATGGCGAGAGTGCGCAAGGGAGTGGAAATCCAGGCCTCTGCTATTGTAAACCCCAAAGAAGAAAACTGACATGGACAACACAGTAGCAGCCCTTACCCTTTCGGGGATGGGGAGAGAAACACCAATGAGCAACAGACTCCACCTAGAGGACCACAAAAGGATGAATACCCAGAGCCGAGACCAGGCTTCTGCCATCAGAGGATGTGTTACCGATACAGCCAGCTCTTTCCACATGCAGGGCCATGCCCAGCAATGACGCAGAGGTGCTCCAGGTGTGGGAGAGAAGGACACTTCCAAACAGTTTGCCAAGAGGGGAGACCATTCCCACCAGCACACCAACCACAAGCAGCACAATACAATTGCAGACTACCATAGCGGCCTGCACTACTACCCCCACAGTGGAGACAGACCCAACACTCCCAGCAACAGCTGAGGAGGATGGTGAGAGCAATGGAACAGGGCCTGAAGTACAATGAAGCCCCTGTGAGCGATGCACTGATGAGATCAGAATACTACAGGGACACCAACACCTTTCCAGAAGACCAGTACACCAACTGGAATGAGTTCTCCTACAGCCAGGACCTGGCCGCCCGAGATGAATTTGTAAACCTCATCCCTGGAACACTAAACAGCAGTGAAACACCCAAGGTGATGGTGATGATGAACGCGGTCACTCACAAATTCCTCATTGAAACTGGGGTGAACGTCAACATTATGGGAGAACAGGAGTTCCTACTGTCAGGGAATACCCAAGAACGACTACTATCCAGAGCACACATCTTCCAATGTGGGGCCAGCATACAACTCCAGTCGATAGGGCAATTTGAAAAGATATTCTCCTTCAAAGAGAAGAGGATCGACGTCACCATTCATGTCCTCCCAAGCCCAGTCCAAGGCAAATGTCTCCTCTGATATCACACTGCGGAAGCACTTGGTTTGATTGACATACACTTCAATGAAGGCAACATGGTGGTATACACTGGAAGCCAGCGTGGATATGGGTCATTATGCCACCTGATGGTGTCACTGCTTACCAAGGAGTCAATCAGGGACCCATTCCCTGAGATATTCCAGGGACTGGGTAAACAGAAGGGACAGTGGTCAACCTCCACATCAACAACCAAATCAAACGCTGTCTCACGGGAAATGCAACAGTGCTTGGGTAACAATATCATCGAAAAGGCGTCGGGAACAGCACCATGAATATAACCTCTGGTGGTGGTACCCAAGGACGGCAACATACTGCGTCTCTATGTCAATATGAGAATGGCAAACACTGCCATTTAAGAGAGAGACACCCGGGGCCCAAAATTGAGGGCATGATCATGAGTTAGAACTGTGCAAAGAAGTTATCCAAGCTGGACCTGAATCAGGGGTACCATCAGCTGGAGCTACACCCCAACTCCAGAGGGATCACAACATTCACGTTCCACGATAGCCTCTTCTGGTACAAGCAACTGAATTTTGGAAACTCCTCCGCTGCAGGGATATTTCAGGAGCCTATTAGCCACCTGCTCTTCCCCGTCAAAAGGGCATTTAACTACTCAGATGATATCCCTGTGTACTGTTTGACACAGGAAGAGCTTGACAAAGCAGTGGTAGAGGTGTGCGAAATCCTAAAGACAGCAGGACTCACCCTCAACTATGACAAATGTAACATCAGTAAAGAAAAACTAAGATTCTACCATCATATTTTCTCTGAGGATGGAATGCAGACGGACCCAGAAAAGGTGCGCGCCATCTACGAGCTGCAGGTGCCCACCCATGTTGGGGAGGTCAGATCCTTCCTAGGCATGGCAGGTTACTGCACCCACTATCTACAGAGGTACGCCATCACCACCGAGCCACCACTGCAACGGCTACTGCGAAAGGACAAGAGATTCCAGTGGTCCAGATAGTGCCAGAAGATGGTAGTCATGATCAAAATGGAGCTAACAAATGCAACGCACCTAGCATACTTCAACCCAAGATGGCATACAGAATTGGTAGTCGATACAAGCCAAGTCAGCGTAGGAGCCATACTGGCACAATGCGAGACACCAGATGCCCCGGCGAGCAGCATTGTAGCATACGCAAGCAGGTCCCGAACACCAGCGGAGTGTGCATACTCACAAGCAGAAAAGGAGAGCCTCGCCGCAGTGTGGGCCTGCGAAAACTTTCATCACTTTGTAGTAGGAAAAAGGTTCACCCTCATGACAGACCACCAGGCCATCCTGTCGCTGTTTGGTAAACTGAGGACAAAGACGCTCCCCGGGATTGAGAGGTGGGGAATCCACTTCCAAGAATATGACGATACCGTAGTCCACCGGCTAGGAGTTGACAGCAACTCAGCTGACTACATCTCAAGACATCCAGTAATGACAGGCCTGCCACCACGGGGGGCGAGGGGGTTGATGCAGAATACCCTATGCTATGTCACAGAACAGGCTCTACTGGCCACACTCACTATCGAGGACATAGCAAGAGCAACACAGGCTAGTCTGTCAACCAGGAAAGCAAGGGAGCTCACTTTATCAACCAAATGGAGGGACTATAAAAGGCTATCACGTCAATGCGAAGGAGTGAACACACAAGAACTGTAACACATAACAAAAATCAGCACGGAACTAACAGTATCTGAACAAGGGATACTGCTGATAGGATGCCAGATAGTCATCCCATCATCCCTCCACAGGGGAGTTGTGCATCAGGCACATGAAGGACACAGAGGGATCAAAGCAACCACAAACCTACTCAGGCGATCAGCGTGGTTCCCCCACATGGACACCATGGTGGAAGACACTGTGAGAAGCTGCCTCCCATGCCAATGTGCAGTCAGAAGCGACCCACCACTACTGCTGCAACCGACAAGCATGCCTGAAGAGGTATGGCAAGGGGTCGCAGTGGACTTCTATGGCCCACTCGATGTGGGAGACATACCTCTTGGTGATCATTGATGAGTTTTCCAGATTCCCTATCATCAAACACACAGTATCCACAGCATTTGCCCGGACCCCTGGAGTCATAGACAAAGTGTTCAGCGAGTGGGGCATCCCCACCACCACCAAGATAGACAATGGACCACAGTTCAATGGTCATGAGTTCCGGAGGTTTGCGAGACATCTAGGCTTCAATCACCAATGGATAACCCTGCTGTGGCCACAGGCCAATGGAATGGTAGAGCGGTTTATGTCATCAGTCAAAAGGACCATTCAAATGTCGACCATCGAAGAAATTCCAATCCAGCAGGTCCTATGCTGCATGCTCTGCCACTATCGGAACACACCACACT
The DNA here is from genome assembly GCF_040938575.1 of Ambystoma mexicanum. Lineage (NCBI taxonomy): Eukaryota > Metazoa > Chordata > Amphibia > Caudata > Ambystomatidae > Ambystoma > Ambystoma mexicanum. Next base: position 424,573,996 of record NC_090927.1, on the reverse strand, counting down.
CGGGGACTGGAGAAGCACCAGGAGATCTCATGAGGGCATACCAAGCCAGGACATGCTTACCCCAAGGGACCACCATAACCAAGAAAAAACCGGAAGAGCGGGCAAGACTGGAAGAAGAATTGAGAACACAGGAGGCAGAGGTGAAAGAAGCTGCTAAAGAAAGTACCGACTGGAGCAGGAGAGCGAAAGACAATGAGTTTGAAGAATGAAAAGAAGTGCTGGTAAAGCAGTGGGTACAAAGAAAAACAGACACCAAATACGTCAGCAACCCCCTCAGAGTGACCGAGATAAAAGGGACTATGGTAACAGCCGCCAGTGCCGAAAAGACTGTCATGAGGAACGCATCCTTTTTCAAACACTTCAAGCCAGAAGAAGGACACCAGACATAAAGGTTTGCTGGTCACTGTAACAAAACTGTTACAGGAGCAGTGAGAAAGGGGAATTCTGTGGATCCCCTCATCACTACACATAAGGTGGGGTGTGCTAATATCAGAATATGAGATGTAGAGAGGATAACAATATTTCTCACTACCATTGATAATATGTGTTCTGCAAGGTAAGTAAAGGATTGTAACAGAAATGTTACAGGACTAGTGAGAAAGGGGATGCTATGTAATCATTCAGCACTCTACATTAGGTGGGGTGTGGTGATCACACAATGGGGACTGTGGAAAGGGTAAAAAGTAACCTTCTCCCTTTGGGAACATTCGTTCACACAAGGAACCCAAGAGAACATAAAAAAGGGGAGCCTAAGGGGCACCTCAGTAACACTGCACATATATTGCTGAGTGCTGCAGTAGTAAAATGCAGGTGCCCAAAATCTATAAGAAAGTATGATTCCAAAAAGAAAGTATGGTGAGTCACAAAAGTGATTTCCATGAAAAGAGTAAAATAAATGGTGAGTAGGGGAAAAAGGTTACCACTCACTCAGAAACATAGACAAATAATCCACAAGTCTAGCAGAAAGTGCTGGGGATCTCACAGTGAGGTAAATTTAGCATAAATATGCACATCTAACCTAACACACACCCCTCCCCTCAGACCAAAGGACATGAATAGCTAAACCACTCCTGGATGGATCTCTTGTTGCAGTCAGTTAAACCTACTGTAGAGTCTTTTGTATCCTTTATTGAGATTATTTGGAAAGTTAATTATCCTTAATAAACTATAGGACCTGCAATCATTGCTAGGTATTTTGTTTGAGTAGAAGAGCATGGTGTATGCTCCCACATGCACTTAGATCTGGTTTTACCTTCGTTAGAGGTTGTCCGCCTGACATTAGTATGTTTCAATTGTGTCCCCTGTAGAGGATCTAAAAGTTTTAGAGTAATTAAACTGTGACTTTGTTTTAATGGTATTACTTCAGATTGGGGAAATAAGAGGCGCAAGTAACCTAGAGGGGTCTCCTTGAATACTATCCACCTATCCTGTAGGAGCAGGTTGGGTCAAAGGCTTCATATCTTGAGTTGCAATGGTAGAGCATGGTTCAGGCTCCCATTCCCTCACAGATCTTGTTTTAGTTTTGATTTTGTTAGAGGTTGCTCTTCTAACATTAAGACATTAGAGTGGGGTCCTCTGTAGAGGATTGCATAGTTTCAGATTAGTCTCCATAAATAGAGACTCTGACCCTTACAGTAATTCTATCTACTTATGCTGTAGGAGCAGGTGGAGTCAAAGGCTTTTTAACAGAAGGCCTCAGGATAGAGCTAAGGCTAGCCTTCCGCTTCCTCTTAGGTTTGGTCAGCTTTTCAGGCCTTGAGGTTGCCCTCTGGGCACTCTGAACCAAAAAAGGAGAGAAACCAATTTCTGCATTTGTGTAATGGTATCATACCATTTTGGGTCAAGAGTGTAACACCATTTTTGGGGTTGGACAAGAAGACCCAAGTTCTGGTGAACTTTATGGAACACCTCAACAGTATGTGGGATTCCAGAGATTCCAGGTTTTGAGTTTTATGAACCACCTCCACAGTATGTGAGTTTTTAGGGGGTTCAGGCACTTCAGCATCAGCTGAAGGTGGGGGTCACAGAAGTGATCTGAAAAATTACATTACATCATGTTAGGGGGTTCACAGGAACACTTAAGTTCTGGTCAGCTGGTTGAACCATCTCCACAGTATGTGGATTTTCGGAGGGATCAGTCATCTCAGCAGCAGCTGAAGGTGTGGTCACAGAAGTGACCTCTAGCATTGTGGCCGCAGGCTTGATCCCTACTAGAAGCTATGGGTTTGACACCAAGGATTCCTTCAGAATGGCAGTGTTTGTGTTTGGTCTCTGACGAGAAGTCCCCCAAGGTGGCCTGTCTGGCATCTAGTTTAGGAGCCCTCACCTTTTTGCCAGGGGGCTCAACTGAGTCTATGACAACAGCTGGATTGCTAGACTTACTGGTAAGAGACCGTACAGGGAACATGGAGATGGAATTATTAGACCTATCTTTGTTCCCAGGAAGGTTCCTCTCTACATTTTTGTGGGCCTTAGTGGAGTGGAGATCAGCTAAGCTTTCTTTATACATTATATGCTTTCACACCTCCTCACTATGAGGAGCCCCATAAACCTTGTGAGAAGCCATGCTGGCTTCCTACAAGTCAGCAACTAGTTCTAGTTTCTTCAAGTTCCCATGAGTCAGCCAAGTGTTGTCTCAGTTTTGGAAAACTGGCCAGAAAAATATGTTTTCTAGTAGGCGAGAAGTCCTCTTACCATAAAAAAATAATCGCTTTCTGGTCCTACGTCCGCCCACTGAACCAGGTGGTCCATTGGACACCATCACTTTTCTCATGTTCCCATAAGGGGTTTAGATATAGGGAATATGTATTTTTGAGAGATTGCTTCACCCTACTATAGTCACTTCTTTCAGCCTTATTCATATCCAAGATCACCTTGTAGTCACTCTTGGGAAGCGTAAAAGTGTGCAAAGTACAACTCGAAGAATAAGTGGGGTGCTTACATTCAGATTGGAGCAAATTCCTGGATAGGCTGTAGATGGGTAGTGGAGATGTGGGCAGGGTTGGAGATGGAGTGGGTTGGGTGAGCAGGAGGTGGCTTGATGGCGGAGTGTCGAAAGCTACAATGATGGATAAAACTGGATGTTCCTTGATGAGAGAAGAGAGGAGCGGTCTGTGAAGCTTGGCAATGCCTGGACATGCACATGTAGCATTCCTTAGAAGGGAGCCTTGGCAAAGGCCTGACTCCACCTGCCGGTGCTTGTTCAGGACCAGGTAAATCGGGTCTGGCATACAATCTGGAGGGCCAGGGTCATCGGCAGGTGGCACGGCTAGACTGCTGATAGCGATGCAGCAGGGATGCAGCAGGGAGGTGTGCTGCGGTCAGGGCATCCATCTTGGGATGGAGTGTATGCACCCGCACTGTATGGTTTGGCACGGCAGGGCTAACCAGTGGGATGCAGGAACAAGGTGTGAGACTGCCTTAAAGATGAGCAGGAGTCTGGTATGGTAGCACAGGTTTGGTGGGCTTGAGGTTATGGTCTGCCTGGTGGCGTGGAGGTTTGTGCAGTCCAATATGAGTTGGGACTCCCTGTATATCCATCACAAGAACATCCCCCTATTAAATGAGCAACACAGAGCAAAGACCAAATGCAACTCTTTTATGAAATGTGCAGGAGGCAGCTGTCATTTATTAGGGAGAACATGCAATGTATTGCTGGCTCTTGGGTTGCAGGAAAAGCTGAACAATTCTCATAGTGGTTCCCAGGTTCAGGGAGATCCCCTAAACCTCTTAATTTGGCATCTCTGATATATATTTTTAAGAACCCTAAACATTTTCATGTTGGGCCTCATTTAGCCCAAAATATTTTTTAGGGAGCACTGTACTCTGCTCTCCAATCATGTGATTCTAAAATAGAAGGAACAGGCTTGGGAACAGAGGCATAGAAGCAAAAACACTAATGGCATCACATCATGATATGACAGACCAGCAACCAGTCGCTAAAGCTGTAGCTCTCACAACCATGAGCCCTACTAGACAACACTGATGTACTTCCCCGACTGAGATCTGAAGCATTGAGCAAGTCAGTATCACCAGAGCTGATATGCTGGGTAAGACAATTTACCATAATACTACAGTGTCTTTAATTTCACTCTCAGTGTTAAAAAAAAGGCATATCCATGCTCTAAAAAATTATCTAATGCAGTGATACATGCTACCTTCTGAAAATATGACATATTTAAAGGCCAAACTAAAATAAAACCTTTGGACATCCCTCTTTGTTGTATTTAAAGGGATCTAATCTCCTTCTACTTCATTGGGGGTCATTACGACCCAGGCGGTAAGTACACCAACTTTACCACCATGATGTAAACTACGTTTACACCATGGTGGATGGCGGATTTACCGCCCCATTTCAAGGTGAGTGGGGCGGTAAATCCCCATTTCCCATTTTACCCTTCCCCATTCCGATTTTTGCCCCATAGGGCATAATGGGAGTGGGGAAGGCGCTAATTACCCCACCGTAAATTACGGTGGCGTAATTAGCACCAAGGCGGTTTAGCGCCATGGATTTTAACGGCTGCTAGAAGCAGCCGTTAAAATCGGAATCAGGAGTTAAGGGTTAACCACGGCGTTAACCCTTAACGCCTGAGTTGTAATGAAGCCCATTGTCTTTTAAAATGCATCATATCAAGCTTCCAAAAGCAAATGTGGACATCATTGCAAAATGATTTTTTATCAGAAATCCGAATCCCAAATATATACTTTAGAAATTAATTATGTTTTTTTCTTTATCATGATTGTCCAATTTAGATCAAAGTGGTTTGGCGTTAACAGCGCTGCATCCCTTTAGAAAACAAAATGCTATAAGGTTTTTGAAGCTACATTTCAAAGAAAATAATCCTCAAGATCAACAGCTGGTCTTCACTGATCCAAAACATGAAGTGGAAGCACATCTGCTCGTTTCTGTAAAATCTTTGCAGATTACCATAGCGATGCAAGGCATCACAATGCTGCCCATGCTTCCACTCTAAGCGATAGCAATGGCGTTGAAAAAGCAATAATCCGGATATATTTCGGTCAGTCATTATTATTATGCCTATTTAGTAATGACTGGAAATGTTCACACTCTTTAAAAAGATACTACGAAATGTATATTCTACGGATTTATCAGCTCACATTGACCTGCCCAATGGGAGACAAGAAGGGGAACATATGTCGTTAAACAGTAAATTGAATGTTCTAAGAAAAAAGGTAAATCGGCACTGGGAAGCTTGTATGTTGGATTGATATCTCAGCTGAAACAAATCAAAATGGGGTGGAGGAAGAAAAGAGGGAAATCGGAAAAAAAGTGAGGAGGAATCAGGAGAGAAAGTGGAGAAGTAGGTGAAAATTGTGTAAACGTTTAAGACAACTTGTACAAGTGACATTGTGGTTGGCATCAACCTTTAGGTCTTTCTTCTCAGCACGGCTAATAAAGTCAATGAACCTGATTTACAAAATAAGGTTTACAATGGAGCAATCCCATTGAATAAAGCTTTGTAAATCAGGCCCTATGACTTAAGATAGCTTGGAAATCCTATACTGGTCTCCCAGGAGAGTTCACAAGTATGAACCAGCCATTCTTCCTCGCTCCTATACCAGAGCTGCTAAGGTCTGTTCCTCAAGTATTTAGGGGAGTATTACAGAAATTCGGGACCAGCCAGTGCAGGTGCAATTATCTCTTGTGCAAATGTTACCTCAGTGCAAATCACATATTTCCTAAACGTGCACTAGGGCAATATTTATCCTAGTCCTAGCACTCTGTCAGAGTGCAAAAATGCCCTAAACCAATATGTTTGTACTAGTGGAATGTGTGCTCTGCTGCACTAACACCAATCCAAGGTTTATGCATTTGGGACCTTCACAGTCAACAGCCAGTCCCATATATCTCAGGCCAGTCCCAAGGCTCTAACATTAAAAACAGTCCAGATCCCTGAGACCTGCGCTTTGCTATTCTTTCAAGGGGGTTAGATCTGAAAAGTTCTTAGAAATAACGGCTTAAATGTAAATATCAGATCCCAGTGATTCAAACTCCCTGAATGTGGTCGCTGAGAAACGTCCCCAAGCTGAGCCATCCTTGGTGTTTATCTCAGTTGTAGCTCAGATAGAGACAGGATTATTACCTGCCTGTATTTACACCTTGCTAGACCTAACGTCCAGACAGAAAAAAGCAGAGGTGACACCTATGGCCAAAGTCTGAACCAGGATACCTGGTATTTTTAAAGGATTTCATTTAAAGAAATAATGCCTATGAACTAAACACAAAATCCATTAAAGGTGGAGAAAACCCTTCAGTAGATAACAATCAGACAATCCCAATGCAGAAACAAGCACTAGCTGTAATTGTCAGGTCAGGAGAAGTGAGAGTAAAACACATGTTCCTAGTGCCTCTATGATGTTCTTCCCATGTGATGCTGAGTATGGAAGTATCCTCTGGATATGCTACTCAGTAATAACTAAAGCCGGCCAACACCTTGGGTTTTGCTGAGATGCAGGTGCAACGCCCTAAAGGGTGGAGCATCTTTCTTTTCATTTAATTAAACTTTATTCCTGCTTTCCCCAGTAAGTGTTCAGCAGGCCAATGTCTGTGGAGGAAGTGTGAGGTGCAGCACACATATTGGTTATTGTTGCAGGGCCCAGTTGTTCTCAGGAGCTTTTAGTAAAATGTAGAATAACAATGCGTTCATAACAATAGATAAAATAAAATAGTTGCAAATTACATATTTTGTTACGAACGAAGCCTTGGGTGAAGGCATTGCCAGAGTGTCAAAACTAGATTGTGGTCATACTGCCCCCTTGGTGTGCATTATAATGGCTTGGTAGCACGAATAAATATGTGAAATGAATTTCCAAGGAATATAACCTCAGTCACGTTTTTTATCAAGCCACCTGGTTCCTAAGAGATAGCTGGAAGGATGTGTGCTAGGGATAGCAACATGTTTCAAAACGGGAGTTGCAGAACGTGTTGCAGCAGTGGACTACTACAAGGTCTGAGAACTACCTGGGATTGCCAAATTGGCAGAGCTCATGCGAGAGGATATTGCTGTGTCTAATTTGCTGACTTCACTGTTCACACCCACTGCATTATTGGGTCATTCTGGTGGAATTGCACATCAAAGGTTACATGAACCTGTTCTGACCAATGAGGGTATGCCATTTTAGTAAATGTTACATGCATAACTTTAGCCAATCAGGATGAAGTGTTCACTGCTGACTGCACAACTAGGTCATTCGCAGGGGGCTGCATTTAGGGAAGTCATAGGTAGTGTACTAACCAATGTGGGTAGTAATGTATATTGTGTTTTATCTCGCTATAGGTGGGAGCCAATAGGGAATGTGGGATAAACATGTAATTGATACTTGTAATGTATTCAAATGTGGTTTTTGTCTTTAAATACTGTAACATAATGTCGGCGAATCAAGAGCATTTTGCAGTTTTCAGTTCTATGGAGCTAAATGACCCTCCAGGCCATAATATGCATGTACTAAAAACTGTTTACCTTGCAACTCGTACACTCCATTATCACTTCCTTTGATTGGTTTTCTGTGTGGTTTTTGGGCCTACCGTACATTTTTTGGTGACACCAATGTGATATCGATTGCTTCCCGAAGACACAAAGGGTCAGCTGGCCGCACGGCCTCAGGCCGCGTTGCCCTGCTCTCGAGAGGAGTTTATGTGCACACAAACGGACAGGAGAGCAGACACTGTGTTATTCTGCATTTATGTCTAGTCCCTGTAGTTAGGACTGCCAGGCTGGCTGTGCAGGAAGTTTGCAGAGGACGAGGCCTCCTGGGACCTCGGAGATCACATAGAATGTGAGTGCACCTTTTGCATGCAACACAGTGTTGTTGATATCGTTAATTGGTTGTTAATTGCTATTATGATAGAAGGGGAAAGCTCTGCAAAGACGAGGAGAGGCAGCGTTGTGTAAAATTGCTTGAGTATTTGACTGCTATTGCAGTGAAGCTCTCCCACAGTGGGAAAAAATGATGTCATGCAGAGTAGTATAAGTGAAGAATTAATGTGGGGAAGCTCCTCTTAAATGGGAAAAGACAGCACTGTGTACAAAAGGATAGTCCTATGAGAAAAGGACAGGCTATCCCTCAGCTCTAAAAGGGCAATTTGATGAGGGCTGAGTCCCTTGCCTCGACACAACAAGGCAGAGGAAGTATCTACATTATGTTTTTTCCTTGCAGGTGTCAGTAGCCGGTGTAGAAATAGAGGTAGTGGTTCTTAGGCATTGTTAGCATGTTATGTAGATAAAGGTGTCCTGTGCGTGAGGAGATTTTGGACATTGTGTGTAAGTGAAGGTATTTTAGGGTTAGGTGTCTTTATTGGGGTGAGTAATTGGTTTATTGTTGTGCTGTGAGTGTTTGAAAGAAGGCTCCACAGGTCCAGTGTCTTTGGAGTTTTTGACATTTTGGATGTGGTTGGAACCTTGTGTTGTTATGGGAACTCTGTTGGAGCACATGTGTAAAACACTTCCCCAATGTGAAGAGAACATCCTGAAGTACCACCAAGAATGGGTTCAGAGAACTGAGGGCAAATTGTTTAAACCTTGGGCCAAGGAGGTCACGCATGATAAAAATGTATTGGAACATCTGTATTCACATTTGTTGTCAAATTATAAAGGGAAGAAACTGAAAAATAGGTGAAGTATACTTGAAATTTGGAAAATGTTTGAGGAGGAAGATAACGCCCCTGGTGACAGTACATAGGGAACCAATCAATTATGCGTACAGGCTACTGCCCCGCCGATTTATTAGTGCTGTCCTTTACAGCCTGCTGCAGTGTTCACCACCCCCTGGTTTTCACCCCACCTATTAAAAAGGGAATATCAGGGTAGCACGAGGAAGAAACCAGAGACATATTGTTACGGAAACAGAAAGCTAGGCTTTTTGAGAGTTAGAGGCGGCATTGCAGGGGGGAGAAGAGCAGCTAGTGAAAGCGAAAAAGGAGCAAGGGTAGGGGCAGTCACAGTGGTAGGCACAGATGAATGGAGGGCAAGGCATAATCACTTTAAAAATAGGAAGTAACGCTATCAAAGATCTTAACGTAAACACAAGTGGGAAATCCCCCAATCCTGGGGAGTGCTCAGAAGATTCTCAAGAGAGGAACAAATGCCACAATATTTTAGACTGTGACTCAGTATACACTGAAGAGGAAGCAGAGGATGATGATGATGGGTGGGAGACAGAAGAGCAGGAGGAAATAACACCATGTTGCATCTGATTCAGGCCACAGTGAGGGTGAATTGCCTTAGTTAAGGGTAGGTGGAAAGCCTCCAACAGATGAAAATAGGGAACACAGTTCCTGTTGCTACAGAAGGTACCACAGAGAGCCCATTATGTGCCCTGGTCCCACATGGATAGGGATAATCTATACACAACTTGCCCTCCCTCACAGCGGGAGCAGACAAGCAGATTTATGCCCTTGAAAAATAGTCAGAAGGCATTACGTTAGCTGTTTGAGTCATGAAGAGCTGGTTTTCTGCCCTGTTGGGGGAAGAGGCAGAGGAGATATAGAGGAAGGCTGGATATAAATGAGTACAAATAAGCAGTAATGACAACGATGGTGCTCCATTTAACAGATGTCATATGGAAAACTTTGAGATACAGGTACCAAGACATATCTGACATAAACTCTGTCATGGCTCGCACAATGAAGGCATGCACGGACCCTGCACACTACATTCAGCAGATACAGGAAATGTGGAAGTTTGATTCATCAGGAGAGACATGGGATAAGAATGTATCTGTCTTTTACCATATGTTGTTCAAGGGTCTTCCAACAGAAGTGCAAGCAGATTTGAATAAGGTGATTGGCATCAAAGAAAAGGCATGTCCTGAAATGCATGCACACATAGTACACTATTGTAGAGTGAGGAAACCAAAGGAAAAGGAGAGAGTAGAACAAACACAGAAGGCAGAAGCAAAACCACAGCAGGGCAGCAGGGACAGAGCCCTGTGCAGGCATGGACAGAAGGGCCAGGAGATGGCAGACGGGACATGGGAGGTTTCCAGAGGGGAAGGGGTAATTACCAAAGAGTTAGAAGGAGTGGATGGGGAGGAATGAGACCTAAAGTTGGAGGGCTGTGCTGTTCTTGTGGGAAGATAGGGCACTTTTCATGAGAATGCAGGAGTAGGCCGCCCTTGTCATACAATACCCATACAGGTCCAGCATATCAGCTCTCTTACCACCCACTGTGCCAGATTCAGCCCCCTATTGTCCCACCTGCCCCAGGTCCCATGCAGCTGCAGCCAATTCAATACCCAGCAGCAAATATCCCACAGACAAATATTCAACAGTCACTTGTTTAGCCCTGGGATAAAAAACCCCAACCACAGGACACAGTAGCTCTTTACACAGGGGCATATGTGATAGGGGTCAATCCTTTTCTACTCTTCGGCAAACATGTTTACCCACAATAGGATATCACACACAGAGCTCTGACATGCCCAGTACTATAAGTACATTCGGAACGAAGGAGGATTCCAGAGTGGGAGTGAAGATAGGGGATCAAACATTTTCCTTATTGGTCGACACTGGAGCTACGGCATTATTGAAGGGAAGTTCCCTCTGTCAGGTGAAATAATGGCCATGCAGGAATTCTTTGGGGCAGTTGTATCAGGTAATTTCATTGAATATTTATCCATCAATATAAGTACACAAAAATTGCCAACACCTTCACTGTACACAGGAGATACCCCAGTTAACCTCCTGGCCAGGCATATCATGAGCAGGTTAAACACAATAATCTAATTCACTGAGGAGGGCATTGTGTGTTCTACCTCAGGCGCATACCATGCTAGAGATACTGCGGTGATGCAAGCACTTTGTGGCCACACCACCGTGCGGGGTGTGTCCCTACACCCAGATGTGTTCTTCTGTGGGGTGACCATTCTGTTAGATTGGGGCACCAGGATTCACAACAGAACACTAAGCATATAGCAGAGTTATTATTCAGACCAGCAGTCCCTAAGCAGGTAGCACCACGCATCATTATCAAATTAGATTTAGATGCAGTGATCTCTAAGGCAGACAAAGTAATACTGTCAGGCACAGACGAGAATGACAACGAACGGCGTACAGTGCTATGTATTGACCCAGCACAGCAAAAGCGAGAGGTGTCTGATGAGAAATTGTTCAAAGACACTGATTCATTTTATTTATTTATTGTTTACTTATTAGGCGCATTTACAGGAAATACATTCTGTTACAAAGCACCCAGAGGGCAGCAGGGAGGCAACATGGGATAGTAGTACAATTGCACACAAAAATACAGAGGGGGAAGGGACGGATGAACCAACTATGCCTTGTGAGTGTTCATAACATGCAAGTGCAGGAAGGAAGAGGGCAGTGGGGAAGGTGTTGTGGTGTCTGTGCTCAAAGTGAGCCACAGATAAAGTGCAAGGTATGGTAAGTGCTATGCGGCCAGGTGCCACGTTGGGTGGAAAGTGCAAATCTCCAGTGCGGAGGATGTGCCAAGGCAAGTGCTGAGGAAGACAGATGCTGGGGAGAATGGGTGTGAATAGTCAGAGGCTGTGTCATGACCTTTGCCCCTGGCCCTCACTGGCAAGTCAGCATTCCATTTAGGGCCAGGTCAAAGGCCTTAAAACCTCATCCAGGACTCTCCTGGAGTCAGTCCTGGCGCTTTTGCCGCCATGTATGTATGTATGTATGTATGTATGTATATATTTTTATAAAGCGCCGGTAGCCCGAGGGCATCAGGGCGCTTGAACATTACAACATAGAAGAGAAGAAAGCAGGCATAAAGAGACGCAAAACAGTTGGCATGGAAGACCTGACAGCCACTCGCGTTAGAGATCTTATCTGAAGAGGAGTGTCTTCATCCGTTTCCTAAATACAAGGTGGTTTGCTTCTGACCTCAGTGAATCGGGAAGGCTGTTCCACAATTTAGGTGCCAGTACCAGAAAAGATCTACCCAACCCCGATTTCAGCTTGAAATTGGGTACGACCATGAGGCACTTTCTTTCCGATCGTAGTCTTCTCCTGGGTGTGTAGAGGACTAGGCTGTTTTTCAAATACTCTGGTGCTTTACCATAGAGGCACTTGTGGACCAAAGAAAGAGCCTTAAACTTTATACGTTCCTCTACTCTTAGCCAATGAAGGGAAATCCTATCGGGGGTGACATGATCTTTCTTCTTCAGATTTTTTACTAGCCTAACCGCACTGTTCTGGATCACCTGACATCTCGCTAAGTCCTTAGACGAGGCCCCTAACAGCAGTGCATTGCCATAGTCGAGCCGTGATAAAATAATAGCTCTGGCAATGGTCGCCAGGTTACATTCATTTAGGAAGGGCTTGATATATCTCATTAGCCTGAGATAATAAGCCGTGTTTTTTTGGAGATAGCTGGTCTGGGCATGAGAATCTACCGCAGAGTTAACCATCATGCCCAAGGTTTTCACTTTAGGGGCCACCGAGATGATGGCTTCCTTAATTTGGAAGGATTTGTACTCTGCCCCTAGATTAGCCAACTGACGACTGGAACCAAACAGCATCAGTTCGGTTTTTGAATCATTCAGGCACATCCAGTTAGCCTGCATCCAATCGTCTATTGTCTTATAAACCCTTGCAATCACTTCGCTGTCAGCGGCGTGCTGGCTGCCCCCCAGTTCCAAAATAAGTTGAGTGTCATCTGCGTAATTCGTAAACGACACGCCTGCATTCACCAGTATGCTGCACAAAGTGCGCATGTATATGTTGAACAGCATTGGTGACAAACTGGCCCCTTGGGGCACTCCGAAGAGGATATCGCAGGGATCAGAAAAGTTGCTGCCCCAGTGGACTCTGGCTTGGCGGTTCGATAGAAATGACAATAACCAGTCAATAGCTCCTTCGGAGCAGCCCACGTTCTCAATGAGTGCCTTGATGAGGAGTTGATGATCTACCAGATCGAAGGCAGCGCTTAAATCAAGAAGCATCAGCATCCCTAACTTATTTTTGTCAAGCAAGCTCAACATCTGATTCTGTAGGTCCAGCATGGCTGTTTCAGTGCTATGAGATGCTCTGAAGCCAGATTGTTGCTGGTGCAAGGCTTCCTGATTCTCTACAAATTTCTGTAGTTGCTGCGTTGCGACCTTGTCCAGTAATTTAAGAACAAAGTTGGAATTTGTAATTGGGCGCAGGTTAGCAGGGTCCTTTGGATCCAGGCCGGCTTTTTTGACAAGAGGGGTGATGGTGACCTTCTTAAGTTCCTTTGGCACTACACCCTCCTGGAACGAGGCATTCACTATTCTCAGGAGAATGGGGGCAAAAATGTCTTTATGTTGCAGAATAATGCTAGGTGGTAGAATATTTTCTGCACAGGTGGTGGGTTTCATATTGTTCAGTACCTCTAACAAATCTGCTACAGTGATGGGGTCAAATTTGAAAATCTGTTCTCTTGTGGTTATCTCTGCTTCTATAGATTGTATCTCCTGGTTCACAGAGGTTCTAGCCTTGATAATGTTTTGTCGTGCTTTATCAGTTTTAGCTTGAAAAGCCTTAGAGACAATATTACAATCCTCCTCTGTGGGCGTAAACGGGGGTGTGAGACTAGCAGGTTTTTCAATGCTCTTTAGTATGTCGAAAAGTTTACTAGTCTTGTTGTCAGCAAGTTCAATCTCTGAATTAAAGAAGTAAGCCTTAGCTGACTTTATTTTGTCTCTATATTCCTTGTCCTTTGTTTTCCAATTATTTTTACTATCCACTGATTTTTCTACGATCCATTTCCTCTCCAGTGTACGTTTTTCCTTTTTTAAAGTGTGGAGCTCCTTAGTAAACCATTTTTGGCAGTTGTTGTTTTTTCTGGCTAATTTAGATTTGAGAGGGGCCTCTGCCTCCACCAGCTCAAGAACGTGCTTATTGTATTTGTCTAAGAGGATTGCGCATGAGTCGAGATCCTGAAAGGAGCACAGTATTTCATCAGCGCATGACTTAATCTGTGCCCTGTTTAGATTTTTGAAGTTTCTATTAACTACTTGGATATGGGGATTGTGCTGATGTACGTAAATAGGCAGTTTTAGATTGGCAGATACCAGATAGTGGTCGCTCCAAATGCAGGGCGTGGTTCTGCAGTCTTGCAGGGATACATTGTATCCACATAACCAGTCCAACTGGTTACCCTGAGGGGTGGTGGGAGCCTCATTGAAAACTTTAAAGTCCAGGTTGTTCAGCGCTTTTTCCAAAGCCATGGCTCCTTTATCCTTCTTATTCCCTCGCCAGAGGTTAAAGTCACCCATAGCAACAGTGGACACATTAACGGATCTTAGGGAATTTAAGTGAGAGCAGAGTTCCGTTGAGAAATCCGAAACCAGAGCCGGAGGTCTGTAGATGACCACCAAATTAAGGGAGTTGTTGGGGGAGAACACCAATTTGAGGTGCAGTGCTTCACACCCGCTACAGCTTAGAGTCACCTTAAAGAGTTTAAGGCTGTCCTTTGCGATGATTGCCACCCCACCTCCTCGACCCTGCTGCCTATTCTCCATGTAGATGGTGTAACCTTCTGGTACAGCCTGCTCACAAGTAGGCCCCACTGGGTCTGAAAGCCAGGTTTCTGTTAGGCAAAGAATGTCGAAGTCATTAGAGGTAATCATGTCTTTGACATTGTGTGCATGTTTTGTCAAAGAACGTGTATTAAGAAGACCAATATTTAGATGCAAATACTTCTGTGGTAAATCAATTGTAGAGTTACCCTCTAAGACGTTATTTTCAGTTCCCCCCTGTAATTCCACTCGCCTTGCAGCATCTGATGTACACATATTTCTAGGTCAGGCTTACCTAAGGCTCCAAGAACCCGGCGGCACAAGAGACCGAAAATAAAAGGGGGGTGGTGAAGCTGAAGCTCACCGAAGTGAACCGGAGTAAACCGGCTTCGACGCGCCGGCGCTGGACGCGCCTGACTTCGTGTTAAGTAGCCATGCTCATAACCATCATGAAAACCAACATTTGAATGGGACTATTTACTTGGGACTATTTAACTTGGGGGGGGTTCAGCCAACATGGAGGCACACACATAGCTCAGTTACAAAGAACTGAGCTATGTGGTCTAGTCTTTTGGGTGTGGCAGGCCTGGGACTACTTTACCTGGACTACTTTGGGTGTGGCAGGCCTGGGACTATTTTACCTGGACTACTTTTCCTGAGACTATTTAAACCACACCCAAACAGCAGAACATGCTTCGCGTTATTCTGCTGTGGGCAGCGTAACGCTCACCGTGTCCAGTTCTTTGATGCCAGTTTACCTGAAAACAAGGACCTGCAGAGAGAGAAAGAACACTACGAAACTTACCTGGACCAGTATCCTGTCTTCAATCCATCACTGACTTCAGTCATCTGAAGGTACAAACTCCATCATCCGGCACCACATGCATCCTGGAATACCATAACCTGGAAAGAGGAGAAAGAAAGACAGCATTAGTAAGCATTTACTCACGTTTCCTCCCGAAAGAAGAAAGCGACACAATTCTTACCTGGGTAGTCATCTCCTGGTCAGTATCATTGCTGGAACATTATATCGCTCGGCGAGGAACATCGTAACCTGCAAGGAGAGAAAAGACACAGGTTAGCAATATAAAAGGCGAAACAGCACCACGCATTGTGCATTACTCACCGGACAGCATCGTGCACTTCACGCTTTCGCCAACCGGCACATGCTCATCTTCAAACTGCATGACAACACCAAAATACCTTTACATACCTAAAAGGAAAGAAGCAAGACATTATTATTTGAACTAAGAGGAACATAAGAACTGCATATAAAGACTGTAAAGCAGCAAACCTACGGAGTCGCAGCGGGCATGGATTCCCAAGGGGGGCTTGCACCAGTGAAGTAACTTGGTCGCTGCTCGCCCCCCACATCAACGCGCCCCTGCCACGAGGAGCAGGACGCAGAATCCCCTCTTTTAAAATATTAAGGTGAGGAGAAAGGGGAGGAAGGAGTTGAGGCCACGGTAGGTGGGAAAACATAAAGACAATCTGGTATTGAATCCAGCTTTCCTATATTGCAGACCCATCTTTAACCAGCGGCCTTACCAAGGGACCGGAAGAGGGTTTGAGAGTGCAAATCATCTAACCAGGACTGGGTGGCATCCCTGTGTATACCTGGTGAGCGTAACAGGCTGAAAGGATGCACAGGTGTCTAAGACACCAATTACAGCAACTGTAGGATTAGCAGAGGAAGGAAGAAGGGAAGGAGGAGGAAAAGAGAAGAGTCTTGAGGTGCTTTCGGAAATTCAAAAGGTCTTGCTCAAGACGCAGACAGAGGGGAGGTTGTTCCAGAGATGGGATCCAGTTTCAGAAAGTGTGTGGCCTCCTGCTCTCTGTTTAATGAAATGCTTGACAAACAGAGATTTTGTGCTAGAGGAGCATAGAAGTCTAGAAGGAGAATATTTGGTAAGAGAGAGTTGCAGATAGTGTGGTCCCTGGCCCCAGACAACAGTGTGAATGATGCAGAGGGATTTGAATTTGATCCGTGCAGCAACCGGGAGCCGGTGGAAGCTTTTTAGGGCAGGAGAGATGCAGTCCCTGGGTTTAAGGACAAGGATAAGCCTTGTTGCTCTGTTCTGTATTAGTTGAAGGGGTCACAGAGTGGAAGAAGTTAGATTGAGGAAAGCCTAGAGAGACCCAGAGCTTGGAAATATTGAGCTTCTGGGGGAAGTTGAGAAAAGGGAGAATTCCTTTGAGAAGGAAGAATTGGAAGTGGGACTTCTTGGCAATGACCCGAGTGTGAGGGAGGAAGGAAAGAGAGGAGTCAAACATGACTTCAAGTTTTATGGCTTCAGACGAAGGAGCAGGGGAAGAGCCCAAGGTGGGAGGCCAGAGAGAAGGATCCCAGTTTTGCTTGTATTGAGGCAAAGATCATTGGAAGAGCACCAAAACTGGATAGAAGACAGGCCGTCAGGGATGAAGGAAGGTGCAAGTGAGTCAGCCGGAAGTCTAAAAAAGAGTTGGGTGTTGTCTGCATAATACTGGAAGTTGGGGGAGAAGGAGATGAGTCATGCCAGCTGAGCAAGGTGGTTGTTAAAGAGCCTGCCGGAGAGGATAGATCCTTGTGGGACACCAGAGGAGGAGAAGGAAGTAGGAGGTGAGAAGGTGCCCAGGATGAAATGGGAAGAGTGGTTAGTTAGGAAGGAGGTCAGCCATTCTAGAACCCGTTCCGTGATACCATGGGTATCATGGAGCCTTTGTATGAGGATGAATGGTTGAAAGTGTCAAAGGCAGAAGAGAGATCAAGTAGAATGAGGACAGCAAGGGAGTTGGAGTCCAGGGATGCGAGCAGTTCCTCACAAGTGTTCAGAAGAACAGTGCCTGTGCCTCTGGATGCTCGGAATCCAGATTGATGATCGTGGAGCCCACCGACAAGTTCAGTATGAGAGGTGAGTTGGGGCAAGGCCAGCTTCTCCAGCAATTTCCCAAGGAAAGAGATGATTAAAATAGGGCGGTAGGGCGGTAGCTGGATCGACAGGCAGCATCTGCTGAAGGCATTTTCAGTAATGGGCACACAAAGGAGTGCTTGAGGGAGGAGGGGAAAGAGCCAGTGGCGAAAGAGTGGTTGCAGAAATCAGCGAGTGCGGGGGCAGGAGAGACAATGTTGTCCTTGAAGGTTCTGGATGAGCAAGGGGCAACCTGTTTGGAAGAAGCCTTCATAGAGCTGACAACTCTGGTGACTTTTTCAGGTGTGACAGGGCTGAAGGAGGAGAAGGAGGAGGGGGAGTGACCAAGGGAGGCAAAGGGGTGTGGGATGGGTTAGGTGGGTGAGTAACAAGGGTAACAAAAAACATTGTGTATGCTAATAGCTTTAAGTTCAAGAGATCGTGTTGGGGGGGGTGAATGAAAAGCTCTGATAGAGTAAGAGTAAGTGAGTAGGAAGGTACATAGGAGACATCCACTGGCCTCCTCTCTCACAGGTAGCTTCACTCCAACTGACCTTCATGGTGTTTACAGGGGCACTCACACCACAACATTCTATAGGTATAACATTCCATCAGGCATTCTCTGAGGCAAGCATTCATGCAGGACCAAAGCAGGGAACACAAGACACAGCACATTTGCTTCCTCAACAGAAACCAAGATAAGGTACAGAAAGAAGTGTGAGGGAAAATACACAGGGTAATGCGTCCAAAGTATGCAACCAACAACACTCTGGCCATCTCCTCCTCCCTACTCCAGGACTACAATCCAAATCCCACTCCCTCCATTCCGAAGAACAAGGAGACATGCCTCATTCTCCCACCAACATAGTCCCTTCAATGACCTGCAAAGCGACCAATCCACTACCCAATACACTCAAAATATGTAGCAGGCCCATACTTGCCAACCCTACGTATTTAGGTGGTAGATTACAGTTTTTTAAGCATTCCTACCACCTACCGATTTCGTTGTTAAACCCTACTGCTAATTTGTGGGTCTCATTGTCATGTTGCTTTATGGCGCCCCAGGCGCCGATGCCTCGAGCAAGATCGACAGAGAGCCATTAGATTAAGCTGCAGATAAGAAACACTTAAAGCTGTCATTTCGGCTGACCCCGCCTCTAGAAGCACCCCTGAGACTTCTGAAATCAAAAGCAGGGCGGAAAACCCAAACTTTCAGGAGCAGCAGACAGCGCTTCCCATTGAAATTCAAAGTATTCCTGCTCATCTCCTAGAACCAGAGCAGACACTGTATGAATCCCGCCTCGCGGCGCGCAATGAAATGGGGGCATGGACGTGTTTTCCATCTTTAAATACTGGTGCCACTTCCTTCATTCACTAGACAGTGGGAGCGTACTCATATTGGATCATTTATTACTCTGCAGCACTGAAGTCCAGGACCGGCTCACACAACAAGCTCCAAACCCTTTTATTTCGGTAGGTTTCCAGAGAAGTGAGTTTTGATAAAACACACCACTTGCGCTGAAAAGTCCTTGGCTGCCCCCACATCTTGGTGGCTCTGGCTGCCTGCTAACTTTTCACTAGCTCGCCCACTATTACATTCCACAAACACGTCATGGCCCGGAGAGTCCTGATTGTGTATTATGAAGCATGGGGGATTTTCAGAGGCAGCTAACTCTTTTACCCTGCCGGTGAAATAAACTGGTCCGTGTGAATGACTGGCCAGAAGCATGGGGACGAAATCACTACCTGGATTAAAACGAGTGTACACTTTAAATGAACCATCCGGTCCTTGGAAATGTGGTCTGCTTAGGAAAGTCAGGGGGAGGAGGAAGGGTAGGGTGCAAGAACAGGTAAGTACGGCAGGGGGAGGTGTTATTTCTCCTGGATACGTTTGTGCGGGAGCATTATCTGTTAGCTAAATATGTAGATCTCTGGGACTTTGCATAACCAACTAAATACATGTATAATACCATTTATTTAAGAGTTTCGCATAGCGCTGTACTGTATTTGCCACCCAATCGTCCACGCTGGACGCCATGTTGAAGAAATGTATAATCCCCTGTATGTACCCCATCCGGGTTATGAACTAAAGGGCACAGCAATATATTTGTCTCTATTACCTTTGTTCTAGTGATTGCGGTACAAGCTACATTTGCAGAAGCCTTTGCTGCCATCACTTCCCTTGGGACATAGAAGTGTTATCACCTTGTTGACTTTTCAGACCCATTTCCTCCACTGTAGGCACTTGGTGACACAGAAGGATTTATAGCTTTTCAGTGGATATTTCCTGTTTCAGCCCTCTAACCATCTCGTCATAACCATTATGTTGAACTTTCCTGTGAGCTCTTCAAGGCCATATGTCCCTTGAGGCCATTTCCTGTGATGGCATAAGTTCAA
Organism: Ambystoma mexicanum; assembly: GCF_040938575.1. Taxonomy (NCBI): domain Eukaryota; kingdom Metazoa; phylum Chordata; class Amphibia; order Caudata; family Ambystomatidae; genus Ambystoma; species Ambystoma mexicanum. Next base: position 424,554,239 of record NC_090927.1, on the reverse strand, counting down.
AGTTCATGTGACATTTCCTGTGATGTCATCATTATGCTAATTACTATTTTTGAAACTTTAAGATTCCTACAGATTTTTGGTTACAAAATGTTGGCATGTATGCAGGCCTACCACAGACAGTCAGACCAAGGAACCATCCTTAACTCTCAACACACCAGCATTGCCACACGATCCCAAAACAACACCCTCATTCATCCTGCTGCCAGCAACTAAGGTGTACTGAAACACAGCACAGCCTTCATCTTCTAGTATACTACCAGAATAAATCATCAAAGCTCAAAATGCACAGAACACAGGCACCCACTCTGTGTGCGGCAGGCAGAGAGAACCACCCCCTAATGTACCCGCGTCCACCTCCTCAAATCACGGGCAGGAAATCCCCTCTAGTGCAGTGTCCAACACCCCAATTTTTGTGGCACACGTGGCAAAAAAACCCTATAAAACTAGTGCCACATTCCAAACGCCAACTTCTGTGGCGCGGGTGGCAGAACACCCCTATAAATTTAGTGCTGGGTTCCAAACCCCAAAATCTGTGGTATGGGCAGCCGAACCACCCCCTATAAAACTAGTGCTGGGTTCCAAACCCCAACAACTGTGGCATGGGTGGCAGGACATCACTATAAAAAAAAAGCACCAGGTTCCAAACCCCAAAGAATGTAGCAAGAGTATCAGAACACCACTATAAAACTAGTTCCAGGTTCCAACCCCCAAAATCTGTTGCACAGGTGGCAGTACACCTGCATATTACTTCCCCTAAATATATAAACCCCCGAAAAATGTTACCAAGCAAACTTCTATAATCGCAACTAGAGAAAGCCACAGGGAAAACGTTTCTGGTGTTGGGATCATTCCCCAATACTCCCTATAAATAACACAACAGAGGATCTCAACAACCTGTGTATTGTTTCTCTAAACTTCGAACTTACTTACAGTGCATATCAATTCAGAATTATCTTCTGTACAATTTTTAGCTTTATTATTATTCATCAAAATAGTTAAAATGGTTAAAGACACATAATAAATGCAAACATACAAATCACATTTCCAAAAATGCCAATAAAGTGGCATGTGCTATAGAAAAAAATAACCAATATCCTAACACTTTATTAAACCCTTAGCTGCTAAGGGTTATCCCCCCCCCAGTGCCAAGGCCTTTTTTGGTGATTTCGGTATGTCACCATTCAATCCCTTGTAACTTTTTTGTTACATGAGATATCTTGGCCTAATTTGGCTCCTTCTCCTCCAACATGTAGGCAGTCATAACGCTACCAAGGAATCCATGTGTGCTGTATGGGGGTGAAAGAAAACAACAAAAAAGGGAGCACATTTTGTGTTTTTTCAGAACATTCCAATAAAATGATATACAAAGAAGCCTGTAGATTGTTCCTTGTAAGAGCTAGGAACACATGGTTTGCTGTGCTGAATTTTACATTTGCCAGGCTTTCAGGAACATGTTGAGTTGAAACCAAAAAAACCCATATTATATGGTTACCATCCATTTTGTGTGAGGTCGGCGATGTTAACCTTTTTTCCCAATAGGACATGTGTGGACGCAATGGAAGAGGAGGGTAGGAAATCTGAATGGGAAGACATAAAGGAATATATTCATGAAAGAAGATGAAATTCCAAGTTTAGGAAGGGGTGATTTGTGCACTTCAGGCAACAACTATGTAGGAAAAAATTCCATAGTTTGGGGAAAATTTGGAAAAATGAAAGATAAAAAAGGTATGTGATGGAGATGGTTGGCCCGGTAAAGCAATGGCTTCTCTGAATTTTGAGAAAAGCAATTGCCCACTACATTCCCCTGACTCTTCCAGTTACGAAATGACACATTTTTCATATCATAATGTTTCACAAAACAAGCAACACCACAAGCCAAAAACAAAGCCATGGTACACAGGATTGTTATGCTTACGGCCTAAGCAGATGTACTTAGCATGTGTAAATAAGGAAAACAAATGTGGTGAGGAATGGCAAGCATACATTTTTGAAAAGAGCACAGGCAGGCCTTTTGAAGGGTAGGTGACTTGTGCAGCTTACAAAAGTGTAGAGTACCTAAAGCAGCGACTAAATCTAGGTCACAATTGGGAAATGAAAGGGCTGTGTGACAACGTGCAGCAGCAAATGTATGGAAATGTTTTGAAAACCAAGCAAACACATCAAATGTCAAACCATCCCGTGTTCCCACATGTGTCCCGATGGAAAAGGTACCTCACATGTGTGGGTGCACCTACGTGGACGCAAAGGGAAAAGGCTAAACCACTGGTAAGCCCAACTCCTTCGGCAGAGCAGATTTTGCTATTGTGGACAACCTTCAGATTTGGGGCTGCGTTGTCACAGCAACCAAGGAAAACAGGGACCCCATGCATTTCTGAAAAGAAGACGCCCGTGGGAATCCACAGAGGTCTGATTTGTGCGAATTGCCACAGAATGTATTACCCTCAAGCCCCAGCAAAGCCCCAGCAAAGTCTGAAATTTGGCAAAAAAACCCAAAACATTTCTGACATTTGCCACCACCAACCTATCGAAACGTGCCGCCAACAACACTTTTCCTACATTTCTGAATTCCCACAGGTGTCCCAATGAAAACAGTACCTCACATGTGTTGGTACACCTACCTAGGTGAAACAGGAAAAGGCAAAACCACTGGTAACCCCAAGTCTTACGGCAGAGCACATTTTGCAGGATTTTGCAAACTACAGATTTGGGCCTGGGGTGTCGCAGCCACCAAGGAAAACAGGGAACCCCATGCACTTCTGAAAAGAAGACACCTGCATGAATCGCCCCAGAATGTTTTACCCTCATGCCCCCGCAAAGTTCAGAACAACAGATGTCCTACCTTTCTGTTTTCCCACAGGTGTCCAGTCAAAAATGGTACCTCATATGTGTGGGTGCACCAACCTGGGCGCAAAGGGAAAAGGCTAAATCACTGGAAACCCCACGTGTTTCGGCAGAGCAGATTTTGAGAGATGTTGCTCTTGTGGACAAACTACACATTTGGGCCTGGGGTGTCACAGCCACCAAGGAAAACAGGGAACCCCATGCATTTCCAAAAAGAAGATACCCGTGGGAATCCACAGAGGTCTGAATTGCACAAATCGCACCATAATTTATTACCCACAAGCCCCAGCAAAGTCTGAAATGTGGCCAAAAAAACGCAATTTGCAGACATTTCCCCCTGCCAACCCACCAAAACATGCAGCCAACAACACATGTCCTACCTTCCACTTTCCCGCAGGCGTCTTGACGAAAAGGGTACCTCATATTTGTGGGTACACATACCTAGGCGCAAAGTGAAAAGGCTAAACCACTGGTAGCCCCAAGTCTTTCGGCAGAGCTGATTTTGCGGGAATTTGCTCTAGTGGACAACCTACAGATTTGGGCCCGGGGAGTCGAAGCCACCAAGGAAAACAGGGCACCCCATGCATTTCCGAAAAGAAGAAACATGTGGGAATCCACAGAGGTCTCACTTGCATGAATCGCCTCAGAATGTAGTACCCACAATTCCTGGCAAAGTCCGAAATTTATGAGGAAAAACACAATTTAGTGTTTTAAACATTTTCCACCTAGAAACTACTGAAACACGCCACCAACAAGACATGTCCTATCTTTCCACCTTCCCACAGGCATCTGGATGAAAAACGTAACTCCCATGTGTGGGTGCACCTATCTGGGTGGAAAAGAAAACCTGTTGACCCTCCACAAGTCCAATGGCAGTCCCAAGGAGCCCTGGCAGGGTCCCCATCCGTTCCCCGAGGGAGATTCTGTAATGCTGCCTGCCCAGAGCTCCAGGATTGTTGGGGGGGGGGGGTGATGTCCCTGGCCTTGGGTGGCTATCTCTCATTTGGGTTGAATGTCCACAAGTCCAGTGGAGGTTTCAGGGAGCCTCGGCAGACCAGGAAGTCCTGGCAGTGTGCCACTACCTCCCAAAAGGGAAAAGCTGTAACGCAGCCCAGCCAGAACTCCAGGACAGCTGTAGGTGATGTTCCCAGCCTTTGACAGCCATTTATCATGTGGGTGTACCAACCCCAAGCACAGTGGCAGCTCCGGGGAGCCCCGGCAAGGTCTCCTTCCCTCCCAGGCAGGAAATTCTATAACACAGCCCAGCCAGCACTCCAGGATGAAGTCCCTGGACACAGGCAGCTGTCATCCATGCGGTTTGACCATCCCCAAGCCCAGCAGCGGTTCCAGGGACCCCGGCAGGGTCCACAACCTTTCCCGGAGAAAGAAGCTGTAACGCAGGCCAGCCAGAATTCCAAGATGGTTGGGGGTCATGCACCTGTCTCCCATGTGGGTTGTTAGGCAGAATCACATGCAGTACCCTTTGGGAACACTACATGCAATTAGGACTACAAGTGTAAGAACATTTTCACTTTTGGTACAACCCTGTACTACACAGTAAAGTGGTAGCGATGGCTGAGCAGCCAGACTTATCTCAAGAGTTTAAATGAGCAGTAGAACAAGTGACACAAAGGACCAGCAAATACAGTGATTCAAATATACACTTACTCAAGGTTTCTTGGTAAAAGAGTATACATTCATTTACCCAGTCAGTTAGAAAATATTACTCTAGTATAAGCAGCTCAATATCACACACTAATACACTACAACAATCCAACCTGTAAGTAAATGAACACGTTTAGCTCCAAAATGAAGTGGGAGCAAAATGGCACTTCAGATACTTAATAAAGGAGGGAAAAGACAAGGTTATAAGAATAGACAGCCCAAATACATTCATAGGCAGGGCACAGGGTTTCAGTTAAATACAACCAGCAATTCTTCTCAATAGGCCTGGGCCATAGTTAATGGTTCAGAGTCTTTTGTCTAGGATAGCACAGTTCTGGTATATAACGGTTAAGTCTTTGCCACAGATTTTTAAAGGATTTGGCTAGGTGAAAAGTTTGACGAATGTTTAGGGAAGGACAAGCCTTGATAGTTGAGGAAAGTTTCACGCACTTTCTCAATGACCGAAAAGGTACCTTGCCAATGAAGAAAGCTGTAGCTGAGGCAGTTGTTCCTGGCAGTTCGAGCAGATATCGCTGTTCCTGAGCTTCAGTCGTGGGGACAAGAAGGAGGACATTGGGAGGTTCCTGCCCAGGGAAGAGGCCAAAAGCTGTAGCAAGACGTTGGTTTAAGGTGTGAGTGCCTTAAAGTCCATGAGCTGGTTTCCTTCCCTCTGGCTATCTGGTTTTCAACAGCACTCTGATGAAAATTCGACCAGAATAGGACGGTGTGCAGGTGGCTTGCGATTTGGTTGTTCCCACCAAACTCAAGGGAAGAAGTTAATCTTGAAGGGGTTCTCTGTCGTCGAGTTTCAGGCAATTCAGACCTGCAGCAGGGTTTCACTGGTCATCCAGGTGTTGCAGCAGTCCTCTTCCTTCCTCTCCTCTTCGGTTCTTTCGTTCCAGTGGTCGACTCTGCTTTCCAAGTCCCACAGACCTGCTTTTAAACAGTTTTCCCCCATTAATTCCAGCCTGGCTGTCAAAATAATGATAATAATCTAATGAAACAAAAAACATTTGTTACCTATGGTCAGCCCAGCAAAAACAAATCATAACTACTAGTCGCCGATCACGGCCCCCCTTTCAAGCCATCCCTGCTGGTCTACTGACACTAACCCCATAGTAAAAACACATGTGCCACTGCCTCGGGCAGATTGCCAGATTGCACTAGCAATCTGCCCCAGGGAGGGCTGCATGAGAGGCCCCCCATCCATTTGGGGTGGGAGGAGAGAGGGCCACCCCCCTTTTCATGACATAAGTTGCTGGCGGTTTAGAGTGCCCCCAACCTCCCAACACCAATGTTTTCATTTTTGATTTTTGTTGTTTTGCTTTGGCCCTACCCTAGGGGCAGATGGGCACATTAGTGTGCCCATCTGCCCCCAGGGTGGGCAAAATGTAAAGCCCCATGCTTTGGAGGCCTGTTCCAACTTTTCTGTTGGCCCCGTCCCCCGACCCAAATGGATGGCGGGCATCTCATGTAGCTTTCGCTGAGGGCAGATAGGGGCAGAAATCTTCCCCCAGAGAGGACTACATGAGAGGCCCTCCTTGGTGTGGGGGGAGAGGGCCACTCCCATTTTCATTACCTACATCTCTCGTGGTTTAGGGTGCCCGCCACCTCCCACCAAAACGACAATATTGTTTTAATTTGGTTTATGTTTGGCCCCTTCCTACATGAGGTGCCCCCATCCACTTAGGGTGGGGGGAGAGGGCCACCCCCTTTCATTATATGTAATACATGCTAGTCTATTGCTTCCCCCACCCACAACATCACATTTTTTGTTTTTTTGTTTTTGTTTGCCCCTTGCCTAGGGGCAGTTGGGCAAACTACTGTGCCCATCCACCCCCGGGGGGGCAACCATGCTGCCCCATGCTTTGAGGGCCAGGGGGAGAGTGCTGCTTATAAAGTAAGCAGCCCCCTCTCCCCCCACTTCAAAAACAGATACCTGGTGGTCTAGTAACATTGCTGGGTGCGGATAGAGCAATCCACGCCAGATCCGTGCCCAGCAACGCTTCAAATAAGGTGTCATTCACCATTCTCCCACATCAGTCTCAAGCACACACAAGGTGATACATTGCAATCCAAATATTGAACTCTAAACATTTTGTGAAAATAACACCCTAACTTTAAAGTCCATAACGTACAGGTTGGTCCGTTGGAAGAAAACCTTAGTGCAAGATACATCCTGTTAATTAATGCACTGTAGTCACAACCATCAATGACAAACATTGCAACTATCCTAAACAGAGGCCACGTCAACCACACCAAAAAAACACTTCAACCACAACCAAGCCAAAAGAGAACTGAGCCAAACATAACCAGGCAGGACCCAAGACATATCACAGGCCTCACATCACACACAATAACAAAGTCACTATTCTCAATTATATACTGAAAGCTCTTAGAAATAAATCCCCCAAAAAATCAGGATCAAGTTCTTCCGAAACCATGAGATATGTTCTCTCAGGATCCTCAAGGGTAGAACCACAACATATGCAATGAGCAGATGCCTCCTCTGACACCAAACAGCATGAAGGGCACAGAACGATATGCTTGCAACAATACCTTTTCCTTTGTTGAGCTCTAACTGTCCCACCATTGTCTGTGCCCACCTCCTGAATTGCATACTTGATATGACCATGTTGCTGTTAGGTGGCCCCTCTGGTGCCTGACCCTCCAACTACTTAATATCTCCCAGGCTGTATCTGTGCCAGTGATCAGGTGTGTTGGTCCAGTGGCCAAAAATAATTTCAAGGTGGTCCCACTGGGAAATGCTGCCACAACAGTTGCTACCATATGTTACCTCCAGTAGCCAGAAACTGCAATGTGCCCCCACTGGGAAATGCTGCTTCAGTGGTCAAATAATGGTAAGGTGGCCCACTGGAAAATCTGCTCCGGTGACCAAAATCTGTAAGGTGGCCCCACAGATGCTCGCTACTATTTCAGTGGCCAAGATGTTTTAAGTGTCCAGAATCTGTAAGGTGGCCCTGCTGGTAAATGCTGCTCCAGTGGCCAATTAACTGTTAGATGGTCTCACTGGGAAGTGCTGCTTCAGTGGTCAAATAATGGTAAGGTGGCCCACTGAAAAATCTGCTCCGGTGACCAAAATCTGTAAGGTGGCCGCTGTGAACCAGTGACCAATTCTTCACAGTGGCCCACTGGGAATTTTTACAAATCTTTGTAACTCCTTTTCCAGTGGCCAAAATACTTAAAGGTTGCCCCACAGATGCTCACTACTATTTCAGTGGCCAAGATGTTTTAATTGTCCAGAATCTGTAAGGTGGCCCTGCTGGGAAATGCTGCTCCAGTGGCCAATTAACTGTTAGATGGTCTCACTGGGAAGTGCTGCTTCATTGGCCAGAAACTGTAAAGTGGCCCCACTGGTACTCCAACTGATACTACAGTTAATTCCCAGCCCCAGCTGCCTCCTTCCTGCAATACAACTGCTACTGGGCTATGGGACAGGGTTCATCTCACCTTTGGGGGGCCGAGGGCCGATGGAGGTCCCCTCCTTGGTCACAACGCTTCCTTCCTTCCTTCTAGGCACTGCTCACTCTGGACAGCTGTACGTTCCTGGCCCTTCCTTCAAGCCAGCTTGTCACAAGTGTTGAAGGGTGAAATGGAATATCTGATACTCAGGTAAGGGAAGTGAACTTCTTTACTAAGTTCCAGTGACAAGGTATATACATCAGGTAAGTCCGAGGGTAAGTAAGTAGGGAGGTACAGAGGAGACATCCACCGGCCTCCTCTCTCACAGGCTGCTTCATTCCAACTGACCATCATGGAGCTTACATGGGCACTCACATCACAACATTCCATAGGCCTAACATTCCATCAGGCATTCTCTCAGGACCAAAGCAAGGAACACATGACACAACAGCTCTCTCTCTGTGTTGGAGACTTATTCGTTCTTATTCATTGTTAGGCTGTTCAAGTATCCCTACAGGATCAGACTATCTCTGAGGTCACATGGGAAACCGACTATAAAAACGTGTATGCCTCTGAGGTTGCAGTATTTGACCGCGGGCTAGAAAACAGTGTGGTGTCAGTGACTCCCGCTTTATGGGAGGACTTGGCAATTGACATTGAGGGGATCTTGGGGCTATTAAGAAGGCGAAAACATAAAATGCCCCAGGCGCAATGGTCTATCTAATCTCACTCTTAAATCGGCCCCAGAGATGTGGGCGGCGGTTTTACTGTCAGTATTTCATAACATCCTGGGGACCCATCAGTTCCCTCCTACTTGGAAGGAAGCAATAGTGGTGGTAATATTCAAAAAGGGAGATAGAGCGGATTCTGTAAACTACCGCCCGATTGCACTGTTGGATGCTTCGTTAAAGATCTTTTCGAGAGTCCGACTGCAGGCCTTGGAATATTGGGCGCAGGGTGCTGGGAAATTGGATGTTAACCAATTTGGCTTTAGGAAAGGCACTAGCGCTGCTCATAACTGTTGTTTGATCTGACTCTTGGCCAAACAAGAGCGGCAGCCAAAGCGTACCTTATATGTTGCTTTTCTGTACATTACCAAAGCATTTGACTGCATTGATCGTTGTCGTCTTTGGAAGATGTTAAGGGATTGGGGTTGTCCCGAATACTTGGTTGATATCCTACAGCAGCTCCACACAGATATTTGCCTAAAGGTCAGGCTGGACCAAAGGGGGAACTTTACTGAAAGGATCTATGTGTCACGAGGCCTCCGGCAGGGCTAGGTTCTTGCATTTTTTTTAATTTCATTTGTATCTCTTTGGAATAGGAGACGCATTGTGATCCATTATTGCTAATCCACCATAATTGGGGTCTCGGAAACTACAGTTGCCCTCATTACGACCCTGGCGCAAAGCGAAAAACGATGGCGGTAAACGATTACCGCCATCGTCTTCCGCTAGGGCCGATTACGACCCGTGACCGTAAACTACGATGTCATTAGCGGCATCGTAGCTAACGCTGCCGCTGACTGCGCCAAGGGCGCGCGCACGCGAACATCCACACCGTACTTAGCGCCATGGCGGAAAGGTACGCGAATGCCGACCCAAGCGGACATGCCCCTAACGCCATCACCCAGGCCGTTAAGTACCTTACCGCCATGGTGCTAATTACGCCATCGCGAACCAACCGTAAAGGGCCATGTAAAGTGAATGCAGCTGCCACAGGTGCACAGAAACAGCACAGGTGAAGGCAATACAGACTCAGGAAGTACAAAAAGAGCACACCCCACCCCTTCCCACACCCAGTCACACTCCACAATGATACCAATAGGACTAGCAATGTTGGGGCTGGAGGACCTGATAGCAATGCGAGTGCTACAACAGCAACTACAACAACAACAACAACAACAACAACAACAACAACAACAACAACAACAACAACAACAACAGGCTGCACAGAGGAGACGCAGGAGGAGAAGGAGGGCAAGGCAGGCCCAGCAAGCCCCACCAGCACAGCCAGTGCCACCACGCAGGCAGCCCCCAATCCCACGCATCAGACCCAGCCCATTCAACCTCACCGCTGAGCAGATCCACACCCTGTACCGACTGGACCGGGGCACCATCACCACCATTGTGGACATGATACATCAGCATGATTGAAACACCCACTGCCACCCCCCCCTACTGAAGGTAGTGTCCGTGCTCCACTTCCTGGCCACAGGCACCTACCAGCACACAGTGGGGCACTTGCATGGCATATCACAACCATTATTCTCGCGTACACTGATGCAAGTGCTCGATGCCCTCCTCAAGCACACAGATGACCACATCTCATTACCACGGTCTGCCCAGGAGATTGCCAACACCAAAGTGGGTTTCCATGCACTGGCCGGCATACCTGGTTGCATTGGTGCCATTGACTGCACCCATGTCGAATTGGTGGTCCCACATGCCATGGAGGTACCGTACCGCAACCGTAAACATTTCCACTCAATCAACGTGCAAATGGTCTGTGACTCCAACAGGATCATCACACATTGTTGTGCCAGATTCCCCGGATCAACCCATGATTCTATGGTCCTTCGGAACTCAACAATACCACGCTACATGGAGCGACATGCAGGCCCAAGATCCTACCTACTCGGTGAGTCTAATGTCATGAGCATGGAAATGCAAAGTGGGTGTTGAATGACGTACCAATGCGTATTACATCTGGCAGATACAGGGGGGTGATGCATACATCACATGGGTGCAACTAGCAGTAGCCAGATCATTCCCTGTGGCAGCACTGACGTCAACAGAGTAGTGTACACATCATGCCTGACCTAATCATCCCAACATGTGAATGAAAGTGCATCCCAAAAACGACACAACCATTTGCAAGTGCATTGTGCAAATTGTGACCGCATTGACCCTAAAGAAAAACACCAACATGCACTTCACCATGCACCAACTACTGAAAGGCCTGTCCCCCACAACTGCGCACAAAGGAGGCACATGACATACAGGGACATCAATGCACCACTACAAGACCCACAAACTGTCCCCATTGACACCAGTAATGCTCACTGGGGTCATAATGAGCCAGACATCAATGTTGCTATAATGTGAGCTTCAAGCTCACAGGACACGTGCAAGGTCACATGAATGACGGCCTGAACGGACACAGTGGATGACCACTCACAAGGCAATCGTCCCCCCTGCATTGTGTTTTTGCATGCAAAACAGTACATGAGAGCCATGAACACATACTGGTTGCACAGTGTAAATCCATAACCACAACTCCAATTGGTGCACAGTAACAGTCAGAATCAAGGCATGGTTGTGCGTCATGTTCACATATCAATCTCGTTCCTGACACATCCTTTTCTCACATTTTACAGGTGATGCGGGCTATCCCCTGAAGAGGTGGCTCCTCACACCAGTGCGGAACCCATCGAACCAGCATGAGGAGGACTACAACCATGCCCATGCACGTACCCGTGTGGTGATAGAGCATGCTTTTGGCCTACTGAAGGCACGTTTCCGCTGCCTCAGCAGGTCTGGCGGGGCACTCCTGTACCGCCATGAGAAGGTTGCAAAGATCGTCATGGCATGTGTCATGCTACACAATATGTGCATCAGACGAAACGTGCCTCTGCCCCCTGACGCCGAACCACAACCACCTGATGATGGGGATGATGATGATGGGGATGGGGCAGCACCTCAGGGAGGCAGCGATGAACAGGAGGGCCATATAATGCGTCAAAATGTCATTGACCGATACTTCTAGCACACACAGCGAGTGTGTGACATATGGATGGCACTTGGGGCACTGTGTGTGTCTGGTATGTCAACACTGTGGACTGTAAAACAATAAAGCACACATACGCAATGAGCAATGTCCACACTTTTCGTTTGTGAGAAAAGAAAAAGTGTATTGTTCTTCTGAATAGGTATAACAGAACCCCTCCCCCTCCCCCCTGAACACTCCAACACACCCAATTCCCCCCTCCCCCTCCCCCTGAACACTCCAACACACCCAATTCCCCCCTCCCCCTCCCCCCTGAACACTCCAACACACCCAATTCCCCCCTCCCCCTCCCCCCTGAACACTCCAACACACCCAATTCCCCCCTCCCCCTCCCCCCTGAACACCCTGCAAACATGTGACAGTGCCCGTGGTGAAGTGTGTATAGTTTAGCACACTATTGACTGCCCCCTCTCCCGGAACCTGGGGCCCCCCTGCCTGTGCTCCTCAGGGTCCTGGAGGACCTGCGGACGGGAGAGGCTTGTGCTGAACTTGCAGCTGAGGATGTACCGTGCTGCTCAGTACGGCATGTGTCCAGAATTGTCTGGATGAGCTGGCTCATCATCTGCCGCACTGCAGCAAGTTCGGTGCATATGTCCCTGCTGGCAGTTTGGATGGCAGCCCTGATGCCATCAGCACTCCTCTCCATGGCTGCACTGGCACTTCCACATTCTGCAACATGCTGCGTGAGGAGTGTGCCCAGTGCTTCCTGCCTGTTGGAAATCTGCTCCAGCGACAGCTGGAATTCTGGCCCAATGGAGGGTGCCAATGGGGGACCAATGGGACTACTCCCATCTTCCACAACTCCCACTGGGCTTGGAGTTGCTGGCCATGAATTAGCTGGCGATGGGCCCTGGGTGTCATCTCCATGATGGCTGATTGGGGATAAGTGTGGTGAGTGCAGTTGCGTGTTGTGGTCAAGTCCAGTGTCATCCTCCACATCAATGTCGGAGCAGGCAGCGATGGCTGCAGTCTCCCCAACAGTACTGCTCCCTGCTGACACATTGCCCTCAGTGGGCAACAGTGGGTGTTGTTGGGCTGCAGGCGCTGTCACGACCCCTTCCTCGGGGGACTTTGCTGCCCTGGCCTCTTCAGCCTGGCGTGGTTTCTGCCTGGGTCCAGCAGAGGTGGATGCATGGTTCCCTTCTCCCACTTTCCTGGCCTTCTTGGCTGGGGTGCTGGTGCTGTCGTCCCTGCCAGTGTCCGATTGCGAGCCTGTGGTGGAGCAGAGGAGGGTGACTGTTATTGATGGTTCAGCGGACATTGAGCAGGCATTGTGAAGGGTGTAATGGATAGATGGTGGAGTTAGTAGCCCGTGACATACAGGTTGCCTCCCTTTAGGTTCGGTTTTGCATGCAGGTGTGTGTCTGCCTACTGTACAGTGTACATGCTGCATGTGCGCACGGTGTGGCTCATCTGCTGATGTGTTGCGTCTGCCACATTGTGATTGTCACGTGCAAGTGTATCAGGGTGTCTTGCAAGGCTGGATATGAGGCACCTACCTGTGTCTCCAGATCTCGGGGCCCCTCTCTCCATCTCGCCGACACCTTCGATGCACTCAATGCCAATCAGAGAGGCACATGCGTCCTCCCATGGCTGCATCTTCAGTGGGGAGTCTGCTCCCCCGCCAGTTCCCAGGGCCAGGTTACGGTTGGCAGACATAATGCCCCAGACCCTGATCCGCAGGTCGTCCCATCTCTTGCGGCACTGTTTGGATGTGCGTGGGGTGGTTCCAACAGCACTGACACGTTGTGCCACAAGTTCCCACACCTCCTTTTTGCGGCCTATGGCTGTCCGGGTCATCTCAGTGGAGAAGACAACATCGGCCTTCTCCTGGAGCGTGTCTGCAAGCATTTGCAGTTCCTCTCGACTGAAGCGCTCCTGCCGCTGCCTGTCACATGCCTTCTTGACAACTTTAGGCATGGTTGGCTGAGGAAATGGGTGGGTTATGGGAATGTCAGGGTTTGAGGGTTGGTTGTGGTGTGGTTGGGTAGGATGGCAATGGATTGTGTTTTTTGAGATGGCCGCTGTGCTGTTTCCCGTTCCGCCGCGATTACGCTATTTCCGGTTCCGCCTAATTGCGGTCACCGCTAATTACGGTGACCGCTGACTACGGTCGGCGCAATGATGGGTGGCGGTAGGTCACCCTGCGCTGTTAACGAGGGCGGTAAGGGCTGTTTATGGCATGGCGTAGTTTACGTTACCGCCATGGCGTAATGCTCGTGCGCGATGGGTCGTAATATGGCGCTCTTATCGCCATCGGACCATGGCGTTAACGCTCATTACGCCATGGCGGTAATTTCGATCACTTACGCCTGGGTCGTAATGAGGCCCAGTATCTTTTATATGCCTATGACGTGGTCTTCCTAGATTCTACCACAGTGGGCCTGCAAACATCCCTGACTATGTTGGGTGCTTACCTTAAAGAACTTGGATTATAAATCAACGTCCACAAATCTAAGGTTTTGATTATCAACAGGTGTAAGCTGCTGTCGGGGAGAACACATTTTTGTTGGCACCTGCAAGGACAAAGAATGGAGGTAGTGTCTGAATTTAAATACTTGGGGATACTTTTCAAAGATAAGGTATTGTTTGGTTTGGCTAACCAGTCTTTGGAACTAAAAGCCATTGCAGCGCCATCCCAACTGAGAGTATTTGACAAAAAGTATGGTTGATTTTCTTCAACCCCAATGATTAAAATGTACAAACAAATATTGGTAGCCAGGTTGATTTATGGGGCAGCGGTAGGGGAGGAGAGCATGCTGTGGTCTAAAGTAGAGGCTACGATTTGGAAGCATGCTCTCTATCTCCGTCTGCATTGTGGCACCTTCTGGGTTTGGTTTCACTGGAGGCTATGATCTCTTGGCGTAGAGTGCAGCTGCCAAGATGTATTTTATTTCCGCATGTGGGTTGTCTATTCAATCATCTAAATAGCACTGTAATACGAGGCAAGTGTGCTTGCCTTACTCAGTGGATTAATGGCTCAGTCAAAATTCTTGAACTCAACAATGCCTCATTGGGTTATTTGGAATATAAGCTGCTGAAGGTCAAAAAGAAAATGTATGAATGAGATTGGATTGTGAATAGATCTTCCTTGGAATCATATCAAAGTTTTGATCATGTTGTGTATGATATAAATCCCTTCAATTCAGCACATAAATGCTTGACTAGACATCCCAACAAGAATTATAGGGATTTTTGCCTATGCCTAAAGTTCAATTTCTTCCCTACGAAAGACGTGCTGGGAGCTCGTAATAAATTGTGTATGGCCAACCGCTCGCGTGGATATTGTATGAACTCAAAGGAAACATTAAAATATCTGATTGTAGAATGCACTGCACTTTCTGACTGTCATTAAATGTTTGAATAATATTTTAGAAATTGCCCTGTTTTTACTTGGGATCATTTATGGTGGATATTACTTTTAGATCAAAATGAGCAACTTGTCAGTGCTGCGATTCATTTTTTAAAAGATTTTTTTAAGCAACTAACCAGGTATTTATTATTTTCCCTTTTAAACCGAATGAAATCAATGTATGTTTAAATGTACTTTTGTGAAGAATTTTTATAAATTTTATGTAATGGATATCTTAAGTGTTTGTTTATGTATATAAATTGCTTTGGATCATTTTTTTTAAATGTGTTTGTAGTGATGATGCGTGTAATGTTTTACTGGATAAAGCTTTGTGTCGCAATAAATAAATAATAATAAAAAAGTAACAATGGTGTTCAAGATGTCCTCAGTTTTGGTAGCAAAGTGTGTGGCCAGTGCATTGCAGAGGGTCTGGGAAGGAAGAGGGGAGGAAGAGACTGCGGAAGAGTTGGCTAGCTCCCTGAAGATTTTGAAAAGTTCAGCCGTGTTATTGGATGTACCTGATAACCGTGCCTGAATGTGGGCCTTTTTTTTGGCACAGATCACAAGTCTGTATTGCCTTCGGAGCAGGGGGCAGGCCAGTTTGTCAGAGGGTGAACCTGAGGTTTGCCACTTCTGTTCCTCTGCTCTACAGTTTCATTTCAGCGCTGCAAGTTCGGAGTCATACCAGGTGTTACGTCTAGAGGTAGGTTTCATGCGGATCATCATGACTGGGGCGAGTATCTCAAGGGTATTGGTGATTTCTGAGTGAAGATTGCTGGGAGCAGAGTCTGTAGTGGAGTCTGAAGTGGGGGAAAGGGGTTGAAGGTAGAGGCAAAGGTAGTGGCTGACACTCATTTCATCAGTTGAATTTTCGAGAACAAGGTTTCAAGGGCTTTTGTGGAGGGGTAGGTGGGCCGAAGGGCCCCAAATGGGAGGAGAGGGGAGAATGGTCTTGCCAGGAGAGAGGTGTGATTAGAGGGGGACCGAGCGAGAGATCAGAGTGGATGATGGCATCCAGGGTTAGTCGGTTGGACTAGAGGGGAGGATGGAGAGGTCAATGAACAGAGTGAATGCTGAGGCAGAGGTGTCCAATTGGATTTTGATGTCCCCCAAGAGGAGGAGGTTGGAAGTAGATGAAAGTAAGGAGGAGCAGAAATCAGACCATTCTGAGAGGAACAGGGTGGTAGCGCCAGGAGGCCAGTAGATGGTAGCAATGGTCAGAGTAAAGGAGGGAGGGATGACCAACTTGCAGACCAGGCACTCAAAGGAAGTATAGAGTTGGGTGGGTATGATGGAAGAAGGAACCCACTCAGGAAAGATTAAGGCAACCCCATCACCAGCACGGTGAGGTCGAGGCTTGGAAATGATCTTGAAGCTGACATGGAGGAGGGAGTCAAAAGCAGCGACTTAGCTGGCATTGAACGAAGTCTCAGTGAGAGCAAGAAAGTTGAGGCCTGTGTCTTCGAGAAGGAGGCAGATGTCAGCAGGGTGTTTGTTGGCAACCTGGGTGTTAAGAGTTGCTAGTTGGAGGCATCTCTGCCTTTGGAGGTTTTCTGAGGAGGAGTTCAGGGGCATAGTATTCCGGTCAGAGGTGGAGGGACAGTGAGAGTGGCGAGAGGAGAGTCAGCAGAAGGAAGGAAGTTAATGAGGGAAGGCTGGATCCGGTCAAAGATTAGGAGGTTGGGTTGAAGACCCTGAACCAGGCTAACGCCAGTGTGGTAGACATTAACAATTCAGCGTGAGGATGAGAAGCCAGCAAGGAGGACTTCCCACTTGGTCCCACTGTTAATGGTAGAGGAAGTGCAAGGGGAGAGAGTAGAGATGGGATGAGGAGTCTAAAGCTCTGGAGAGGGGACAGATAAGAGGATGTCTGTGAAGACCTCTCTGAAGGTTGCACGACGTAGGTGTCTGTGATGGGAAGGCCAGGGTATGCACGCAAGATGTCTTTTTTGTGCTTTATCAGTCCGGACCTAGTGAGAAAGGAGGGATAGGAGCTAGAGTAGTAGGTAGAGAAGATAGGAGAGATCGTTAGTGCAATTAGTGAGAAGGAGGGAAGTTGAAAGGAGCGAGTGTGACTGCACAGCACAGTTCTGACCTAATCTCACAGGTGGCCTAGCAGTAGCACAGAACACAATGCAATGAAGTTAGAGTGCAGAATGTAAATGCATACAGCTAGCGTCGAATTACAATAAAAGGCCACAAATACAGTGAATTGAGGTGCAGGATAACAATGCACAGACAAAAATGATTATCATGAGAGGCCAAAAATGCAGTGAATCAGGGTGCAGGATGACAATGCAAACAGCCAAAAACGGTTTTCATGAGAAGCCACAAATGCAGTGATTCCGGGTGCAGGATGTCAACACACACAGCCAAAAACATTTTGAGCAGAGCACACACCAGAGAGAGAGAAGAGAAAGGAGAAGAGGATAAACAAAGTGAAGTGTACAAGATATAGATGGGTGAGGGGGTAAAATAATTGTTCAACAATCGCTATGGGATAGTTCCTCCGTTCCATCGGATCTCCCTCCTTATTTCAGCCAATAAATCTTGCAGCTCCAACTTGGTGGGCTTCTGTGTAAGCAAGGCTGGAATTGAGTCTGGCTCGTGATACTGGACCACAGTGATCTCACTGCATTTAATCCTGTCCGGTGGTTGCAGCATCAAAGAACTGTCACCTTGTTTACCCGCTTAGGGTGTCATATCCATGATACTGTCAGTGTTGAAGCTAATGGGACCCTCCACTGGGAGCCCCCTTTTCAGAGGCACGCACCCTAGATGCTGGTGCTTCAGGTGCCCTCTAGGGGGGCACACACCCGTGGCCTGGGGTGAGAGGATCAGAACCCTGCACTATCGGTTCTGCTGCTGCTGGAAAGAGTGCCTTCGGGGATACAGATTGCTGAGGCACTGATCAGAGCCCCTGCAGATAGCAGAAGTATGGGATATGCAGGGCCTATGTGATGGGGCCATTGCAGGCTGGGGTCGGACACTGATATGGCAGCAGTCAAATACAGTGAGAGGACTCACATCTGCAGGCCCCCTCGTGGGATCCCCAAGGTATTATCAGGCTGCCACCTCCTCGAGCCGGTATAGTGATCCCTCACAGGGTAGTGAAAGGCAGTCACTAGGCACACAACAGACTCAGTGCTAGGCAGGCAACCCACTGAGCAGCAGATCCCTGTAAGGATCAGATTGGTTGGTCATCCCACCATACAGCAAAATTCTTGTGGCTAAGCAGCACAACATAGCAGGAAGACACAAGGGAGATGGTGTTTCAAATAAGCATACCCTGATAATTATTGAACAGAGAGAAGTACCCCATGCTGTGCTCCTTGCTAAGACACTGCAACCACATCTGAATTTTTTTTTAGATAAGGTACGCAAATAATTATGGACAAGTAACCCCCACGATGTTGGTCTCTTGAAAGGGATAGGAGAAGTTTGCATCAAACAGAAACCAGGGGTATTGTTGCCCGAGGTCAGACATTACCCCGTGACCAGAGAAACAGATGAAGGAATCTATTCCACCATTGTAGCATTATGGCGGCAGGGTGTGGTAGTGCCATCAGGGTCCCCATGCTACACGGCCGTGTACCAAGTAAAATGAAAAGGGTCGTAATGGCAGATGGTTCAGGTCTTACGTCTGTTGAATAATATTGTAGAGGCAGAGATTTCAGTGGTCCCAAATCCTCCCACCATCCTTTGCAATATACCCACTGCAGCAGCTCATTTTATAGTAATAGATCTCAAGAATGAATTCTTCTCCATCCCATTGCACCCCTACTCCCTGTATTGCACAGCATTTACCTACAAAAGTGCAGAGGCTTCATCAAACACATTTACCACAAGTCAATTGTGAGTCCCCAAGCAGTTTCAATATAGTACTGTGTTATTATAAATGTCAATGAACTTTAGCTACGGTCATAATAAAACATGTTTTTTTATTGTATTTGTGTCTTTTTATATGATAAGTAGTCGTTAAAGGGACTGTTTTTGGGTACCCTGAGTGTAGAACTTTAGCACATTAGTACTGTTTTGATGTTATGAAGGAAAACTTAATTTCCTTCATTGGTTAGGTGTACTCTGTCATGTCTCTAGTAATTGGCCATGTAGAACTGTATGTTGTTGTTTGCAATCCATAATTGGTTGTGGTCTGTCATGAATGCTGAAATTGCTTTATTAACATTTCTCTGGATTTCTCTATTTTACCATTAAATCTGGCAGTCCATCTCCATGTTTGCCTCTGAGTGAGATTGAATTTCCAATAGTTTTCACATGTTTTGTTTCATCATTAAAGTAAGGGACACCCCTCGTACATTCCACAATTAATTATTATGATGTCTGGGTGCCCTGTACTTCTCAGACTTACCAATTTTGAAAAAACCTGGAACCAACATATTCCCCGCAATCCAAACATTTTGATTGTATATTCTCTCAAACCTAGGACAATGTTAATATGTAGTTTCTTGCAAAAAGCCATCAACCAAAACAGCCAACTGTCTCCAATCAGCTACATGGTTTTCAAACGAGTCATGATATCTGCAATGTTTCTGTGTTTTGAGTAAAATGATATCTAGTTTGAATTTCCTGTAGTTTGTATGAGCAGGGTATGTATGATGTGTCTGTGACGTACTTTCCAATTGGTTGATTGTGCTGTTGTTATTATTCACGGCTATTCAACAGCCACACAGCATGCAGCATTGCTATTCACAGGTAGATCCTCACCCCACCCCTGTTGCAGCCGTGGCTATTTTTGACCAAGTGGCTATATTTGTTGTGTGTTTCTGGATGTGTGGTAGCCGCGGCTATCCGGAACTGTGGGTGGAGTGGTATCTTATATGCATTGAGTGTTTTAGGGGATTGTAAAGGACTAAGTGAGTGGAGGAGGACTATGAGGAGTGGAGGGGGGCTTGTAGGCATGTTGGGGACAGTTTTTGAAGTTTGGTGGCGTGAAAATGCAACTTTGAATTTGTAGTTTTTGAAATAGTCACGTTTATCAGCAAACGTCTCGGAGGGGCCCTTGTATAGCACGTGCATAGGCACGTTGATACTACTGTGCGTTTCATTAGTTGTGGCTGGAAGTGTGGGTATATTTAAAGTTGCTTACATAAATATAATTTTCTGTGCAATAATCATATGCTCATGTGGATGATAGAGTACAGAACAGAATTTGTGTGTCTTATTTTATGTACTTAGTTGTTAACTGATTGGATTTGAAGGTTTGAAGGCCAAATTAGTTGATTTTGGTCTGCAGAAAAATGTGCTAGTAGCCGCGGATACAAATCAAGATCTGTAGCCGCGTCTAATAGCCGGGGCTATGAAAGATGCTAGGTGGGGTAAAAATAGGTCTGTGTCAGTTTCATTGTTTGTTATTGATTGTTGTTATTTTTGCATTTGTGTAGGGATTACTGAGAGCTTGTTCTGAGAATGTGTCAGCCATCTTTTTTGGTGTTAGTTTTGGAAAGTATAAAAGCCACCATTTTCTGCAGTTTTCTCCTTTTGATTGCTGAACTCTGATTGCACACATGGCAGGAGTGTGGCTGATGTAAGTGTTCATCTTTATTTACACGTTGAAGGTTTATTTACAGTGTTGTGTGTGGTAGTTGTAATGACCATTGTTGTCAGATGATGTTCATTATTATTTTTTTCATTTGCTTCATTTTCTTCATTTGATCACAATGTTTGACTATGTCCACTATATATTCTAACCTATACATGGGCCACTAGCCATGGTGTTTAGCCATGGCAACTGACTACAGCTTTCAATGTTGCCCACTGTATATTTTAAAATTGTGATGGGCTTCTAGGGATGTCTTTTAACCATGCACATTGGTATTATTGAACACTGACCAAGCACTAGCTATGGCCTTTGGCGGTAGCCAGTCAACGCAGCCTTTGTCATGGGGAAGTCCACAGCCTAAATTGTTATTAAGGTAAAGTTTTCATTAGCTAACATATAAACAATGTTATGTCTAATCCCATTATTGATGTAATTGGCTATATACAATGCAATTAGTGTTGTCAACAGTGATGGCATCAGTGATGTGATTTGTAATGTCTTCATTGTTCTCATACGACATGTAATTAGTGATTTCATCAGTGATGTGATCTGCGATGTCTTCATCCTGCTCATAGTCTGCGCAACAGGGGGCGCAAAGTTAAGGTGGCTTTAGCTACATTTCTAGGGTTTTGTTGCATTAAATTCTCACCTTAACGTCTGTGCAAATAAAGTTGTGTCCTTGAAAAAGAAAAGATATATATTACATGCTCACGATAGTGGCCGTGTAGTTATGGTTAAATTGCTAATCCCATAGGAAGAGCACTTTTTTGGGTGGCTAATAACTTCGCTCTCCCTGGACGAACCCTCACCAAACTTTGGCCCACTCTAATTTCTTTTGCAAAGTTTGGTGAGGTTTGGTCCAGAGGGGGAAAGGGGGAAAGTTATAGGGGGGTCCCAAAATGTCTTTTTTTCCCATAGACTGAATGGGGAAAAAACTTTGCTCATGCCTACAGCCCAAACCGCTAGACGGATTTTCACCAAATTTGCGGCAGGAGCAGCGGCTTGGTCCCGAAAGCGTGCTTTCGTAAAGTTTGTGAAAATCTGTCAAGTAGTTTTTTTTTTAAATGACCAAAAAGTAGGTCACAAACAATCAGTGATATCTATGTCCGCTCCGCGGATACACTTAGTGGTTTTGATTTATCTGTTTGGGTTGTTAGTTCAGTGTTGATTGTAATTAATATCCTGTATAAGTAAGTTAAAATGTTTGATTCTATGGGTGTGATCTATGGGTGTGATTTGCTCTGTTGGTTGTGGCCAGGGCCTAGAGTCTTGGGTGCATGGCCCACGTAGACTCTAGGCCCTGGCCGCAACCACCGCAGCATATCACACCCATAGATCACACCCATAGAATCAAACATCTATCAAATATTTGCAAATATAGAGTTTTTGTTGTGTTTGATTTGTATAGTTTGTATGTGATGTTTTGGCTACGTCATGTCATTAAGATTGTAGAGTTTGGTAACAAGCACTGCAGTATACCATATGCATGGAAGTAAACATTTTGTATTGTGCTGTATGGTTAGATGTTAGATTCAATGGTTGTGTTATGGAGCAGTATTTATGAGTTGTATTTATTATAATATACTTACTGTTTGATTTTTTGTGATTGGATATATTTTTTTCATGACGTGGGTAATTGGATCAGACATTCTTTTTCAATTTCTGTGATAAAAGAAAAGATCATGTTAGTGTAGGTAGTTTATAAAGACTTATTACATTGCATAATAGACATTTCTGCTTTATTTTGACCCTCATATTTAGTCATTTACAAACCAGTGTACTGTGCAATTATATCAGTTTCTGTGTCTGTTGCTTAAATCATTGGGTCTGTGGGAAAAAAAATCCATGTTGGATTATAAAAAACCTTTTCTTGTTCTGGTATGGTACTTTTTTGTTTGTTTTTAGTGTTTAGTTTGTTGTTACTGGCTAATGTTCTATCTGTTGGTTGTTGCACATTGTTAGATATGTGATGTTGAATTGTAACTTTTTTAATTTTTTTATTTTTTATTATTGTTTTTTATTTATATTATTAACTTTGCAAACATACCTGCTGTGTTGTTGCAGATTCTTGGGGCAGTTAGATACCTGTTGGCATATTCTAACTGTTTATTTCTTCTTATAATTTAGTGGAGTTTATTTATCTGTTTGGTTGTTGCAGAATTTTGGGGCAGTTAGATACCTATTGTCGTATTCTGTTTATTTTTTTGTTTTATTTTAGTAGTGTTGATTTATTTGTTTGGATGTTGTAAAATCTTGGGGCAGTTAGATACCTGTTGGCGTATTCTAACTGTTTATTTTTTGTTATCTTTTAGTGGTATTGATTTATCTGTTCCTCTGTTGCAAAATGATGTGGCAGTTAGATACCTGTTGGCGTATTCTAATTGTGTATTTCTTTTTATAATTTAGTGGTTTTGATTCATCTGTTTGGTTGTTGCAGATTTTTTTTTTTTTTTTTTAAATATATTTTTATTTTGTTTTAAGTGAAAACAGTATAAACAGACTTGTGACATTATATACAGTAAGCCAATGAACACTTAACAAAACACAACATTACACTCCCCCCTCCCCCCCAAGAGCTCATCCACAGGGTAGTTCCGTTTCGACCTGGTGTGGCCGGGTGACTTCCTCCTCCGAGGCAGTAGGTTCTTCTCGTGCCCCAAACAGACCAGTGACTAATGACCTCCAGGCTACTAGGTTGCCCACATCCTCCTCCCCGCATTTACTGCATGCCTCTTGCCAGACCATGGTTTCGGCTTCCACCCATTTTTGGAGATCCCTCCACCACATCTCTATCCTAGGTTTGTAGCGTTGCTTCCAGTTCATAGCTATCCTCCTCTTAGCGAGTATATACGCTAGGTCTCTCAGTTTCCCCAGATGTCTGGTGTTCTTCGGTCTGGAGAACCCCCCTAGAAGGCAAGCCCAGGTCGTGTCAATGCTTATCGGGACCCCTTTGTCAGCCAACTTCTGTGACACTTCTCTCCAGAAGACTTCGATTGCTGGGCAGGACCAGAACATATGCGTCATGTCCGCGTCCTCCTCGTTACATTTCGGGCATGCCTGCCTGCCCGAGTTCGCAAACTTAGCTATTCTCTTGGGAGCCATATACGCTCTGTGTGTGATATATAGTTGGATTTGCTGTAATCTAGCATTTCTGGACACTTTTTTATGATATCCCAGAGCCCGTTCCCACATCCCATCAGTCATCTGAACCCCCACCTCCATTTCCCATTCTAGTCTCAAGTCTGTCAAGTCCTTTCCTACTCGGGACATCACCACCTCATACAATCTGGAGATCTCGTGTCCGCCCTCTGATATGTCATATATTGTATCAATCAGGGCGTCCGGATCCTCCGCTAACACCGTCTCAGGCCAAGATTTTCGGATAGTCCGTACCAACCTGAGGTATGTAACGTATTGGCCCCCATGTAACCCAGCTTCTTCTTCTAAGTCTGCAAAATCCTTGATGGCCCCATCTTGCCATATATCTCCCAACGTGGCCAACCCAACCGGTTCCCAGTACATTCTGATCATTTTTCTAAGTTGACCATCCCCCGCAGTCAAGGCAACCAGTGGCACCTGCGGCGAACACGGATCCGGGCTTTCCAGTAGCCGGCATGCTCTACGCCACATTTTCCACCCAAGTAACAGCATACCAGGGCGAAGATTTAAGTATTGTCTAGGGATCCAGATGATCTCCTTCAAATAAAACGGGGTGCAATCTGCCCCAACCAACCTGGACTCGGGAGATTCCTCATCAGAGAGCCATTGTGTAACATATTGCAATTGGCTCGCTACGTAATAGGCCTCAAAATGTGGTAGTTTAATCCCTCCTTTATCGTAGAAGTTTTGTAGCTTCCACAGCGCCACTCGGTTGCGAGTGCCGTGCCACAGGAAGTCCCTGCACATACTGTCGAGTTTGGTAAAGAACTTCCTAGCTATTAAGTATGGTATGTTGTTGAAAAAATGCAGCAGTCTAGGCAAGACAACCATTTTAAGCAACGCCCCTCGCCCTATCATCGCTAGCGGCAGCTTTTCCCAAAATCGCATAGACGCACGGATTTTATCCACAGCAACCTCGGTGTTATGCAGATGTTCGTTTCCCACAGTGTGATATATGTCTATTCCGAGGTATCGGAAGGACTCGGCTGCCCAAGGCACGGGCAATACCGGTAAGCATTCCGTGGGGACCCTCGAATAGTATCCTAGGGGGAACATGTTCGACTTGCCAGGATTAACCGCTATGCCGGACAATTCGGCATATTTCTGCTTGACCTCCAAAACATACTGGAGGTTCTCTTCCGGATACTTTAGGTACAGCAGCAAGTCATCGGCATATAAGGATATCAAATGGCTCTTTCCTCCCACCTCGATGCCCACCAGGTCATATTGTTGTCTAAGATATACCGCTAAGGGTTCCAAGGCCAATATGTATAACATCGGGGACCAAGGACATCCCTGTCTAGTACCCCTACTTAGGTGCCACTTATCGGATATCACTGATCCCGTACGCACCCTAGCCGCTGGTTGGTTATACAGTAGTCTCGCCCATCTGATATAGCCTGGCCCAAACCCATATTTCCTCAGGACCGCAAACAGCCACGGCCACCTCACCGAATCAAACGCCTTAACTGCGTCTAGGGAGATCACTGCCATTTCCTCTTCTCTTCTGTTCCCTTCTTCTATCACTCGGTGGAGCCGCCTGTGATTATGAGATATATTCCTACCAGGGACATAACCTGTCTGATCCGAGTGTATCAGTCTGCCGATGACCTTGCGAAGCCTATCCGCCAAGACCGCTGTCAGGATCTTACTGTCTTGGTTCAACATCGACAGCGGTCTGTACGATCCACAGTGTTGTCTCGGCTTGTTAGGCTTGGGTAGTGGTATGATCAGCGCTTCTCTGAGCGTGTCTGGCAATCGGCCTCCCTCGAATGATTCGTTATACATCTCCAGCATAGGGGGGAGTATCTCTGCGCTATACGTTTTTTAGAACTCACTCGGGAGTCCATCAGTGCCCGGGGTCTTGCAAGTAGGCAGCCGTTTCACCACCTCTTCCAATTCATCTAGCGTAATGGGGCCATCTAACTCCTCCCTTTCCTCTGCACTAATCCTGGGCAGTTCTATATCTTCCAGTGTGTCCCTGATTTTATCCAGATTGTCTTCCCCTTTGTCCTCATACAGCGCTTTATAATAATCTAAGAAAGCAGCATTAACCTCTTGCTGAGTGTGAGCCTCCTCTCCGTCTTCCCTTTCTATCATCATGACCGGGGCCCTGGGGGTTTCCCTCTTATAAAGCCATGCTAGTAGGCGACCAGTTTTGTCACCTCCTGCATGTTGCCTCTCCACGTATTTCCTGTAATTGAGGTCACAAAGCCGCTCCCAAAGCTCTGAGCATCGTTGTTGTAATTCGAGTACTAGGTCTGTATCCCCTCCCCCTCTGGTACATTCACGCTCCAATTCTTTCTCCACTTTCTCTAGCTCAGCCAAAACCCCCCCCTGAAGGCCCTTTGATTTAGAAATAGCGTCGCCCCTCACTACCACCTTGAAGGCCTCCCAAAGTGTACCAGCCGAATCCACACTGCCCGTGTTCTCCTCAAAATACCTTGTAATCGTCTCTCTAATATCTTCTCTAAAGACCGGGTCTCTGAGCGCCTCCGCCCGAAGGCGCCATGTTGGAATCCGCTCTCTGGGGCGGCCATATTGCCAGGCCATCACCAAGGGCGAATGGTCCAACAGGACCCTCGCTCTGTATTCAACCTGTGTTGTTGTCATCGCCACTTCTGGCGTAGCAAAGAAGTAATCTAGTCTCGTGTGCAACTGTTGAGGGGCCGAATAATGAGAATACTGCAAGGCCGTGGGGTGTTTCAATCTCCAGACATCTTCTAGTCCATAGTCGTCTAATAGTACCCGTAGAGCCCTGGCCGCTGGGGTGGGCCTGTCTACTTTACTGTCGGACCTATCTATCTTGGGGTCAAGAACACAGTTAAAGTCCCCCCCCCAGATGGTCGGTTCCCCTGCGCACGGGCCCAGGCGTGTACATAGAGTCCTGAAGTATACAGCAGTATTCTGATTGGGGGCATATGTATTAATAATACTCAGTCCTCTGTTCTCAATCAGTACCCTCAGTATTACCAGCCTACCCTCCGTGTCTACCTCCTCTCGTACAATTCTGAGTGGGACATGCGGGGCCACCCAGATCAGCACACCTCTGGCAAAGGCCGAGTACGGGGAGCCCACCACTGTACCACCCCATTTTTTCTTTACAAGGTCTAGTTTATGTTGGGCCAGGTGCGTTTCTTGTAGTAGGGCAATGTCGATCTTCTGTCGTTTAAGATACAACATGACTTTATTTCTTTTTAGGTAATTATTGAGGCCTCGGACGTTCCAGGTGGCAATCTTGAGGTCACCCATGGCAGCTATGTGTCTTCCCACCCCACTTACGGGAACCTCCAGCGGTTCTCATTACACAGAAAGCGTCCCACTGCAGCCACTCTGCGAATAAGCTCGTTCCCAAACTAACCACACACACAACCAAACTCCAACTCCCTTTCCCCTCCCTCTCCCACCCTCCCCCCAACACCACACGCCCCAACTGTTGCCCAGCTTCAACAAAAGAGCTCAGGCACCCCCACATCTGGTTCCGCAAACACCGGTCCGTGCACGGAGCCCAGTAGGGTAAGGTCGCCCTAATGGCCACCTAACCTAAGCTATTGTGGGGAGAGAGTATCGCTCCACGGGGCTCCCGTTCAGTAATAATCTCAATGTTTGTGACAATCAGTACAACCAACTGACCTCCCATACCAAAGGTTCCGAACCGACTATAATCAAGTCTCAGGGTCCATTAGTCGCGCCATTTTACGTCTTCCGCAGCTCCTCCGAGTCCTTCTGGGGCCGGTCCGCCGATTCTTGAGGGCACCCCTGTGCGTCGAGCCACTCCATGGCGTCCTCTGGGGTCTCGAAAAATAAAGTTTTGTGCGCCTGTATGACCTTCAGTTTTGCAGGGTAAAGCAACATATATTTGTAACCTGCCTCCCTCATCCTCCGTTTCACAGTCCCAAAGTTCATGCGGCTCCGCTGCACAGCTAGGGTGTAATCCGGATACGCCGTGATGTTTGCTGCTCCTCTCTTGATCGTGCCTCCTTTCCGAAAATGTTCTAATATTTTTTCCCGATCACGATAGTTAAGAATTTTGGCAATGATGGGTCTGGGCGGGTTTCCGGGAGGCGGCCTCCTCGTTAGAGCTCTATGTGCTCTCTCCACTGCGAAGCCTTGGGATAAGGCCCCTCCGGATATCTCTTGCAGCAGCATGGTCTCAACAAAGTCAGTAGGGTCACGGCCCTCCGTCCCCTCCGGTAAGCCCACAATGCGGATATTGTTGCGACGGGCCCGTCCTTCCGCCTCCTCCACTCTACTTTCCAGGTTGCCCACCCTTTGGATTAGGGCGTGCAGTTTTGCCTTGTGGGTGGCACAGTCCGCCGTATTCGGGCCAACTTCTTTTTCCAGGGACTCTGTGCGCTCCGCCAGAACCCTAACGTCTTGTCTCAGTAGATTGACATCCTCCTGGACCTCCCCAACTTTGAGGTCCAATGCCGTTTTTAATTCAAAGACAGCCAGTTCCAATTTCGACTCCCAGGCCGCTCTCAGGTCCGCAATCGCTGCTAGGATTTCTTGATTAGAGCTCGAAGTCGTCGCGCTACCCACGGCTGGTGCATCCTTATTCTTGGTGGCGTCCAGGCCCGGGGACGTTTTAGTGAAGTCATCCAGCGTGGGCTGTTTCGCCTTAGGTCGCACTGCCTTACTGGACATGGTTCTGAGGATATGCAGGTCTACCGAATGATGAGTGGGCGCACTGCACGCTGGCCTGGTTAGGTCTTCTCGCAACTCTTTTCAATCCCGTCTCGGGCCTATGTCGGCCATTTTGAGTCGCCCTTTGTTCTCAGCGTCTCTCGACTTTTCTTCTCCGATCTTAGCCGTCGTAGCTGCTATGACCTCCAAAAGTTCACAGTACTTCGGTAGCACCTTCACACGCTGGCATGCATATCGTCGGTATTCAATAAGCAGTCGTACTGCACTGATTTGCCCGGATCTGTTCAGGATCTCGGGAGCTCCGCTGGAACGCGTCCTCCTACATGGCTCTCGTAGCCACGCCCCTTGCAGAATTTTTAGGCAGTTAGATTCCTGTTGGCATATTGTAACTGTTTATAGTTTTCTAATTGAAGTTTTTTAAATGTTTATGCACAAATTAGTTATTAAATTTTGGTTTTAAGAATATTAAATAAGCGTTTATAAGATTTGCTGGTAATCTTTGCTTTAGAGTAATGGTATTATCATTACATTCAAACCATCCAGAATTCTTTTTTATATATGCAGTGTAGTGACCTGCATTGGTTGTGGCTCCTGCATGGTACATTATACCTACTGTTGTGAAGGTTTTCTTACCAAGTGATACTTGACCATGTGTGAATCCAGTCAGCTTGCAGTTGTTTTTGTACCATCTGCATTGTAACGTAGAAGCATTAGTATTAAGTATGTACTATGGGTTTGTATTTGTAAGGTGGAGCGATTATCTGAATTGCAGGTAGTAAATAATCTGCCATGGTTTGCATTTTGTACAAGTTGCTGAAATGGAACAGATTCACAGTTAGGTGTGGATGCATACACAAAGCGTTCATTAGAGATTTGTTCCTTTGCCACATTGTTGCAGAGAGTGCTTGTATGTTTTCATATGTATAAAATCTGGAATATTTCATCTATAGGTATATTTTTGTTTTCCAGTACTTGTAGTAAGTACATTAGACATTCTTGTGGATCTTCTTGTGAGTTTATAGTGAATTTCACCATTTCAGCACAGTAGTTCAATCATTGTCTTATTCCATGAACACTGTAAGTGTTGTCAGGATTGTTGGTTGCATTTCTATGAAGGACTAACATTTGCAAACACAATTGGTCAGGATTGTGTAAGTAAATGTTGTTAATAATTGGTGGCAATTGAAATATACTATTTATTGCTATATTTGAGTAGCAATTTACACCGGTTTCATTTGAAAATTTGAATGGACCAGATAGTTCTGTGTCCAAGTCATTTCTTCGGAGTGTGTGTTGCTTCTTTAAAGAAGTATCTGAGTTACTTTCAGTAGTACATTCTTCTTTGCTTGTAGTAATTGATTAAGTATTAGGTTCTTTTACTCTCTTTGGAGGATTTGCTGGGAGATCCTGTTGAATTTCTGTCTGAAGTAGTTTTCTTTTATAACGTTTTGCTTTTTGTGGAACAGGATTGGTTTTTAGATGGGGGTGTGCAGTGAACATAGTCTGGTATATTCTAAAATGCAAGGAATATCAGTGTTTACTTTACTTGCATCAAAGTTGTTTAGAAATAGACCGTCAAGTGTACGTAAGTGTGATAGTGCTACGTAGTTCATACCTTCTTTAAAGACTAGGGTAAGAACTTGTGACTTGTGAATGGTGACTGCGTATGCTAGAGTTAGAGTAAATTGCTCTCTGCGTACATACATGTCTGTGAAAAGAAGAAATCGAGCTGTTGACCGTTCTATTCTTTTTACTTCTGATAGTTTGTCAAAGAGAATATTGACAAACTGAATGTTGTTGTCACGTGGGTATGTTTGAAAGCCAACAACTGTACCAAGTACTCCATTAACTAGTCCTTGCTCCACGTCAAGGTTACGTTTAATTATTACTCTACAGTTTAAAGATAATTTAAATATTTTCTCCAAACCAGATGTGTTGGAGATAGAGTTTTCTAAGGCATTTAATCTCGTTGGGGCTTGTTGACACATGTGTAGTATCATACCATGTACATCCAGTTTGTCTGTGGAGAAAATTTCAATTATTGGTTGCATTTCTATTTTCATCATTGTTTCATTGAACTTGGAACAGCATGAAAGAGTTGGCATCAAGGAGATACAAGTGACATTTTTGTGTGCTAATTATTCCATGACATCAGTAGCACATGAGTTATGGCCATAAAGTGCATGGAAGTGCCAGGTTCTTAATATTGCTTGTGCTTCTTGAGATAGTACACCAACTTGAATACTTTTTAAAATGTTGGCGTTGGTGAGGTCTGCAGACTGGGCATGTTTTCTGTTAATTCTCTGTATTGAAAACGTTGGCAAAGGTTAACATTTCCTATGCTGCCAACAGTTTTACGACAGAGTTTGTGTGCTAAGGTTTTAAAAATAGGTTCACCTTTCACTGGTGTCAATTGAAGAAGATCTCCAAAAAGAATAATGTGTTTTCCTCCAAAGAGCTCTTCGTAATTTGTTTTGAGTACTTCTTGTAATCTGAGGTGAATCAAAGCCAACATTAGATTGGAGACCATGCTTTAGCAACATTTTCATTTGTTTTAACACTCTGCATAATTCCATTGCAGCTTCTGTAGAAAGTTTGTAATATTCTAATTTGTTTTGGTGTTCTACTGGAAGGAGTCATAATCGATGTAAATTGACACTGCGTTTGTTGTACGCAGCTAATCCTGTTGGGGCAGTTACAACAGCTGACAGTTTGTTGTTTGTCAATTGTTGAAGGAATTTGCTGATGATTTTGATTAAGAATGTTTTGCCTGAACCAGCTTCACCACTGACATATGGTAGTATAGGTTTGTAATTTTGGCAGGCGCATTCTTTATTTTCATGTTGTACACCATTTGCAATTTATTTTGCTACTTCTTGAAAGATGGTATGCTGCTCTTTGTTAAGTTTTGATTGTAGTACAGTTAAGTCTTCTGAATCTTCTTCATAGTGACACATGGTGTTTTCTACTTCTGTCATAGCTAATTTCACCTCATATGCTATTAGTGGCTGTCCCAGTGGTTCTTGGCTTCCTATTTCAGAAGGTTGACTACTGTCACGAGTGTCTTTATCTAGTTGAGCCTGGAGTTCTTATTCGTGTTGCTGTTCATTGTGCAACATTGTTTTGTACTGTGTAAAGTTTACATTGGTTATAGTGCTTTTGTTTGCTTTGAAAGCATCTCATAAGAGTCATAGATACCTAGTATCTCTTCTTCTTTTCTCCATGGTTTAAAAAGTTGTAGCAGGGACATGTAGTATAGTTCTTTATGTTTTTAATGACAATTTTATATGATTAATTAAGTTTCCTTTGGTAAGTTTCACTAAACTGCCTTCCCAATTTGTCACTCTTTATCTACCTTTGTTTTCATCAGGTTTTATAATATTTTTGTATGTGACGTTTTGGGCTATGTGGTATAGACACATGGTTTCCAAAGTGGTACTTCTGTTTGGGTAGTACGTGTCTAGTAAATAATTTTTCAAAATGTCTTGGCTGTTGGGAACATTTTTGGCTATTGTTTCTATGTTGTTGTATGATTTGAGAACTCTTTTTCTAGATTTAGCATGACCAAGACTTAGCCATACTATATTTTTAGATTTTCCATATAAAGCAGTACCGGTTAATCGATCCGCAGCTTCATAGCAGCCACATTCTCTATGGGAGAACATTTTTATTCCTAAACTGTATGATTTCTGAGACAGTGTTTTGTCCAATGATAGGTAATTCCAGAGGTCTTGCAGCTCTGTTTTTTCTGCTTTGGTTAAGTAGGCTGTAACATACTGTGCAACTGCAGTGTGATTGTCTGCAATGTACTGCACATCTATGTTTGCATTCCATAAGAGGGCAATTATTGCATTGTAATCATTGATATATTTTGTTTCTTCTGTTCTTTTTATGTAATATGTGTTCTTAGGTGATTTACCTTTAACACTATGTCTAACTGAAGACATGAAGTTGTTCACTTCACCTGTTTCTGTAACTGGTCTAGGGAAACTAAAGCGACATTTGGTTTAGTATTTCTCTTTGTTTTTGTATTTGTGATGATAATATTTCCCACATTTGTGTCTTTGAAATTGTTCAATTTGTGCATGAAAATCACTATTTGTTACTTCTGTTGGAATTTCAAAAGTGACATATTTTTCAATAAACTGTAAAACAGTGGAATCACTGTCTTGACCAAATTTAGGAGCATCTTTAATCCATAAAAGCATGTGGATATGTGGTGCTCCTCTGGCTTGGTATTCTTTTCTCCAAAAGAAGTGTTGCACTTCTCCAAGGGGAGGGACAGTTTTATTACAAATAAAGTGTAACATAGCAATGAAGCGATGATGGAAATATCTTGAAACATTAACAGGATCTAGAGAGCAAAGTTCTCCAGGTGTTAGTATATCTATGTTTGTTTCATTTTTGTTTGCCATGCGTAGGAAATCATGTAAATCTTCCCATGCATGTACTGCACAAATTAATGTAACAAACCAAGGGGGCGGACCAAGGTTTCTTAACATACAATTACATCTCCGTCTAAACCAGTACTCTTTAGTACCACACATGTTTGCTAACAGATTTGTTATGCTTGATTGTAGAACCTCATCTTTTTCTTTTACTTTTACTTTTTGTAGTAATTGCGTAGCTGACATATTTTGAAATTGGGTACCTGATTGTAATTTGTGTGTAACTCCGTAGCACAGAGTTGCTAGTTCACTTTGAAAGAGTAGGTGGAATATGTATTCCACATTTTGTCTAAATCTGGAATCTTCAGAATACATTTGTAACAAGCAGTATTCTGAGGCTGTTATCTGAATGGGTCTATCATCATACCTTCCTCGTTTTCCAGTAGGAAAGAGTAGAGGAAAAGGACTTGCTTCTATACTTTTTTCCCATATGCTGATTGGTAATCCTTTGGTTTGTCGCATTTGGTAAGTTTCTAGTGAATCATCTATGGTGTCACTAGAGTGTAATTGATGAATTGTAAAATGATCTAAAATATTGGATAGTGTAGCAGGATCTAGAAGTTCAAATTGACCACTTTCTGGTGACTCTTGAATTATTTTAGTGGTTTCCTTCAAGTTTTCTTCAATATTCATTTCTTTATAGTATTCATTATTGTCTTTTAGATATTGCAAGGCTTGTCTAACTTTATGTAAGTCTACGAGTTGTTGCCAATTTGTTTTGTCTTTTGTAGGTACACCATTTACTAAGACAATTAAAGATTGCTCTATTGGACGTTGTAGTCCCAGAGTGTTTACATTTTCTTTCAGATCTAATGGTAAGTAAACAACTTTGCCACAAATGCCTTTCACTAATTCAGAGGGAGATAATTTTGCTGTTTTTGGTTAAAGGCGTATTATTGCTTGAAATGGGTGCAATGTTTGAATTATAATGCTCTCCTATAAATTGAGTTGTTGCAGGGGTTTTGGTAGTGGGAACAATTCCAAGTTATTTGTGATAGCACGTGAAGGAGTTTGGTTGTTGTCAAGTTTTGTAGTGCAGTAAGTGCAAAGTATTATGGGGTCATTTATCTCATATTTGTTTTCTGCTATAAGGTACAGAGCTAATTCAAACCATTTGGACTCTTCATTGTCTTCTATTTTTTTGTTACGTCTACAGTTTTTGTGTTAATTTTATTAAAAGTTCTGCGGCAACACGCACATACATGGTTTGGTATTTCAGCGGATGTACTTTTACATTTTAGTATTTCTTTTTTGTATGTGTGTATTAGAAGGTTGCCATCTGTACAATTGTTGCTAGTCTTTTATAAAGGTATGCATTTTGTAAGTGCCTTTCACTTCCAAAATATTTTCTCTGGATATGCTCTATTTCTTGAAGTAGATCTTTGGCTGTACCATGGAGAAGATTGTTATTTAAATTGGCTAGTGTTAAAGCAGAAGATTTAGCATAGTACAGTTTATAGACTAGATTTCTTATAGTTGAAGGATGTGTTGATATCATTTTGATATGATGGAAGGTGCTTCTGCAAATAGGTCCTGAAATGCAGGCCAACGAATGTCCTTGTAGTCCTGTGTGTTTGCACACTGAACAGGTATCCATATTTTGAAATAGTTTCATTTTGATTTTGTCTTTGCCTTTCACACACTGATTGAGGAACTGGCGTAAACATTTGAAAGATTTTTTGGCAATGTTACACATTGACGTGCACAGCAATTTGTATAGTGGACGTTCTGGTTCAATTGAATGGGGAGGTGATACTGAATTTTCTGGGAACATTTTTGTAAGCAGTATTTCTTGTTCCATAATGGTATTAAGTTTTTAATAGCCTCTTCCACTGCTATGTATGGCAATTATGTTTGTTTGCTTTTGTTTGTATGCTTCTTCATTTAAATGTGTTTCTGTGCTGGTGGTGTAACTCCATTCACCTCCAAAGATATTTAAGAAGTTATTTTTGTTGACATTCCGTTTATTTAGAAGTCTTTTTTGTAATTTAGTAGTTATTTTTGGTAGTGGTTTCATTCTGTTTAATACTAAAATAAATAACTTCCTTTTGAGAAGGATTGCACTGTCTATCAAAGCTCTAAAATTTATTTTCTACAGTAGGTTTTAAGGGTTGTGCATGATTTCTCTCCTGTTTTTATAAGATTTTGGCGAAAAAATTTTCTAATATACTTTTTAGGGTATTGTTACTTCCCACTACATTAAGATGTATAGGAGCAGTGTTAGGAGTAGTGGTAGCTGAATTGTTGTAAATCACTTTTTGTTTTGTTTTACATTTTGAAAGAGGGGGGAAAGCTTTTGTACTCGAAGCTTGTTTTGTTTTGCTTAATGACTCTATTAGATCTTTTGTTTTAACTTTTTGTGCAAATTCTGCTAGAGATGGATGCTTATTTTGGTCACTTTTATTTTCATTTGCTCTACTTCTGCGTTGCTTTTTACGGATTTGGTTCTTGGTAGACATTCTTTGGGGTCTGTTGAAAAAAAGGTATGTGTTGGGCTGTTCTGCAATGTATGTGTGCATGAGTGTGTGAGTATGATGGTAAGGATGTATGTGGAGGTGTGTGATTGTGCATTGGGCAGCTACAACTAGTTGGGAAGGGTATTCTTGTACTTGTGTGTTACTGTACTTGGGTTCAAATGACAGTACAAAATAAGCTTGTGGTGAGCAGAAGTACTAATACTAAATCTAATGGTGTACAATTAAAACAGTTCTTTGTTCTGTAATACTAACATTCTAGTGCTGAGTTCTGTTATTTGTGTATCAAAAAACAGGGATCTGTGTGCTATTCTGCCTGTTAATCCCTGTTTAACAAAAGGGGATTTGTGGGCTGAACGGTGTACAAATCTCTGTTTTTTGGCGCACAAATTCAATGAATCAACTGCACAGTGAGTTTGAGTAACAGTAAGAATATTATGGTAGTATTGTACTTACTTATTTTGTTTGGAATGAGCAGGTTTCTTCTGAGTTGTTGTTTGTACTTCAGATGTTGCTGTTTTTCAGGAGAGTGGTCTTCACTGCAACTGTAAAAGAAAAAAGTTAGTCATTTTGTGTTTATAGCATTGATGTTAATTTAGACGTTTATTTGTATGTTTCTGTAGTAGTATTTTTGTTCGATAAGAGAACATAGTGTGTGAATGCAGTTTCCTTTGACTATGTGCATGCATTATATTTTACTTACAATATGTTAGTTCAACATGCTTTGCAAATGAGTAGAATACTAAGTGTATGAAACTCACTTGTTTTTTTATGGCTGTGCTATTGAATGTTAGGATAGAAGAAATAATTATATACTTATTTTGCAATTTTTATAAGGTAAATGGCAGAAATTGTATAGGGAAGCATGGAATGTATGCATTTGTGAAGGTATGGGTAATAAAGTAGAAGAATTTGATTTATAGGCAGTGGTGTTATTTCAGCTTGGAGCTTTTCAATCTTATCCTGACTGTGTGCAATTTTATAATACACAACTAAGTGTTTTTCTATAATTATACTGTTATTTCTTCCATCTTTTAATATTATATTTTTTTTAGAAAGCAGTGTGTGTAAAAGAAAATTAGATAGCAGACAGGTTTGGAAGTGAGAGTTGATTACAGCAGATGGGAACAATGACAGTAAGTTTTTTTATAGGTTATAAAGGTTAAGTGGTAGTCACTCTGTTTATATGCATTCATATGAGTTGTTCAGAAAATATAAATATGCATACCTGTAGTTTGTATTCTTGCATGTATTTTTGCATGTGGATATGCCTGTAGCTGCAAGTAGAAATCTTGGAGACTTGTGCAGTAGTTTTTGTAGTAGGTGCTTTCCAATGATATGAGACTTGTACTCAGAGTGATCAACAGTACATTTGAAGTGCTGAACTCTGATGATGGAGTTAGATGTAGAGGTCTTGGATGTGATTGGTGGATGGTTGTGTGACTGCTTAGCTGTATCCAATGAGGGAATGGTACAGAGAGTGAAGTGGAAAGGGTAGAAAGGATGTCCAAGAGTTTCGAGGTCCGCGGACACCCCGGCTGTCTGTGGCCAGGGCGTGCCACATCCGGGGATTTCCTGCAAATCCACCATGGAAAGGGGAATGTAAGGATCAGCCAATCAGATGTTGAGGTTGTCGATTTGTGTTGACAGAGACTGCATAGTGAAGATGGCAGTGGTGGAGAAAGTCAGGGTGTTGGTGCATGGTTTACAGCAGTATGCTTAATGTAGTCATCTGGCAAACAATTTTGATGTTAAAGGAGGGGGGTCTTGTGGAACACTGTGCCTGATTGCAATGTACAGGGAATTGTAAAAGTTTGTGAAGATATGGGCAGGATGAACAGTCCCCATATGGTAGTTTTGCATTATGGTGCTTTCCATTTGGGCTATGTCAGTGCCCCTACTTTGTTGGCGATTTGGAACACTTGGTTCAAGCAGTAATGAACATCCTTCCAAATGCCAAACTTATTTTTTTCTGGATTAGTACCTAGGGCAATATGCGACAATAGTTCTGTTTTTTGTCCTCAGCAAAACATTTCTGGGTGTGCAATCAACCGAGGCATGTGTGCTTTCATGCTTAGAGCTGGTATGTCCTTCTGTAATAATGATAATATTGATTCCAGTAATGCTGTTTATTTGAAAGAAGATTCCATTTATTTATCTTTATCTTTTATGGGAAATGCCATGCTATTCTAGAATGTAAGGGTTGCTTTGGAGAAGGTAATGTGAAGATTTTAGGAGTAAAGTAAGAAAAAAACAAAACAAAAACAAAATAACAGCTGTCAAGCATCTGCAAAAAAACCTCCCAAACACGGCTCTTTTCAGAGCCAACCTCAAAGGGGAAATGGGGCACACTATTTAAATTTAAATACACCATGCTCAGATTTTTCGATATGTCCGCAGACACAGCGATCGTCCGTGGACATTGTGTATTACATACATGGATTTTGGCGTGGAGTGGCATGCAAATGAGAATGTGAAAAGCAAGGGATTGGTCAGTAAAGTTTCCTGGGTGTGTTGTGTAAGGAGAGAGTTTGTCAGAAATTCTTTTTTCTGAGAGAAGAACAGATAGCTATGGCTGTGTGTTTCAGAAAACAGATCATATGGATTTTGGGAGACTCATGGATACATTGGTTGGAGGTGCATGCAGAACGCTGCGGAGTAGCTTCAGATCTTGGATTCTATCATGTGGAAGTGCACTGGCATGGAGTGCGTGGAATGAAGTGTCTGGACTTGGTACCTCTCTGTGGTAGTTTGGAGATAGAGCATAATCCAGACATAATTATAATTCATTGTGGAGGGAACAGTTTAGGATATGTGTCTGTAATTTCTTTGCAATTTGCAATGAAAGAAGGACTTGGGAAATGTATGGACATGTTTCCAAATTCCCAAGTAATTTTTTCTTGTATTGCGCAGAGACAATTGTGGCTGCGTTCTTCCTCATTTGGTCCATAAATGGAGAAAGCAAGGTACAATGTAAATAAGGCTGTTTGTGCCTTTCTAAGAGATGTTGGCATGTCGTCTTTTCACAATTAAAATATTATGTTTCGTAGCGCATGCATTTTTTGCAGAGATGGAGTTCATCTTACTTATGCTGGCAATCAGATTTTTCTAAGAAATGTACAAAATGCTATAAGACCTTTTTTGGAATTGCAGCCATCCATTTTGCGCTAGGTGTTGACCATTTGAGGTTTTTTCAAACACAAACAGACACCACCAAAGAGCTCTTTTCAGAGCTACCACTTCCTCCCAGAGAAAAGTGCAATGGTTATGATAGGGCAGCACCCCAAAATTTTAGATGTCCGCAAACTGTCCGCAGACTTCTAAAAATGCACAGGGCCCTGCACTATTTATTTGTCACTTCTATT
Organism: Ambystoma mexicanum; assembly: GCF_040938575.1. NCBI lineage: Eukaryota > Metazoa > Chordata > Amphibia > Caudata > Ambystomatidae > Ambystoma > Ambystoma mexicanum. The sequence goes on along the minus strand of NC_090927.1, from coordinate 424,515,516 downwards.
TTTGGACTGTGAAAGGTGGCTCGGACAAGAGCCTTATTTATTTTTTATTTTTGTTGTTTTCTTTTTTGTATTTTTTTTTGCACATGACACACTAGGAGAGGCGGGAAAGTAGGGTAAGGGAGGGACACCAACCACGGGGATAAGAAAGGGCAGGTGGAGAGAGGAAGATGTAGGGTGGACCTTCTCATGCTCCTTGACCCTAGTCTCGAAAGCCCTCCGAAGACTCTCCCCCCTGCAGAGTACTGCGTCGCAGTACATACACAATATTGTGACCCGTGAAAGGTAAGTGTCAACAGCATCGTGAAAGGCCTGTGAGGCAGCTGGAGGGATGCGCTGCCCCACAGGAGTGTCTCTTGTGGTGACAGGTGCGGAAATGGAGGATGTGGTAGAGGAACTCAATCTACTACATTGATCACAAGGTACAACCTTGCGAATGGCCCCACTGTGGAACGACCTTAGGTGTTGCTTCATAGATGTCGTACCAAAGCTGTAAGAACCAGGCCTCCTACGACTCAGCACCATGTGGCACTGATTGCAGGTGACCTTGTTCGCACATGCTTTTGGCACTCCACCCTGAATGGTAAACAACCGCCACACCCAAGACTCATGGCAAGTGCTGGTAGTAGGGACTTCCACTACCTCATCCTCTTCATCCTCTTCATCCTCCTCTACATCCTCACGCCTGTTCCCCTCTTCAGGCTTTGGGGAGGTTGTGGTGGAGGGGTTTGGGGGGGTGTTGAGGTTAATGTAGCACCAGCTGGAGCAGCAAGCATAGATGCCATCAGATCTGATGGAAAGCAGCAAGAGCAGCAAAATCTGGAAGATTACCAGCCAAAGTAGACAATGCTCTGTCTGATAGCCAGAAGCACAATGATGATGAGCTCTGGGGTGTGGCCTTTAAGAGGGGTGCAGGTGCGCGCTCCGCGGACAGCCGCGCTGTCCATGGTCAGATCGAACACCCCAAAAAGGCTTAAAACGTTTTTAAAAGTATGTAGAAAGCCAGGGTAATTGGGCCTCATTACGAGGTAGGAGGTAGCCATTGTGCTGTTAGCACCATGGCTACCCCCTTACCGCATTCCGGGTCCGGGTTCCTGAAATAGGGACTTACCGGGTCATTCTAACCTTGGAGGACCCAGTAAATCCCCATTCTGGGAGCCATTCCCCACTCCCATTCGAGACCCCATAGGGCTCAATGGGATTGGGGATGGAGCTAATAACGGTACCTCAATTTTCAGTACCGTTATTAGCTCTGAAGTCCCTTAACGGGTCCCTTCCATAACGCCTGGTAAAACCAGGCCTTAAGGAAGGGACCCGCTAACGGACCTCGGAATAGGGTGGTAAGGGATTACCGGCACCGGTGTCCTTAGCAGTGCTGGTAATACCTTACCACCTACCTCGTAATGAGGCTAATTGTCTGGGACATCTGCAATGGTGAATATTTACTGTAAAATAGTTTTGATTACCCAAAAAAGTACTTTAAAAATGTTTGTGGTTCAGAACAGTGTCCACAATTCAGGACACACGCTCATTATGGGTGCAGTCACATGATGACGTTGCGAACACGTCCGCGAAGGGAACCGGTGTCTGCAGAACACCAAACGCACATGAATGGTCGTGCGCATGCGCGCAGATGTTCTACGGAAACTGTTCGAGTCCTCAAACTAATTAAAAGTGTGACACAAGTAATATGGACAGTTACGGACAGGCGCAATGTTCGTAAGACTTATGGGTGTGGTGCGCATGTGCGTAGGTGTTCTACAGACAGTATGGACAGGTATACTGTCCTTAGGACACCTCAATTTTGGGTTAATTGCAAACATTTCAGACACCAAATGTGTTCTAAGAGCAGTTCCATGTTGCTTGCGGACTGTATGGACAGATATAGTGTCCTTAGGACACCTCCATTTTGGTTAATTATGGACACTCCAGACACCGATTGTGTTCTAAGAACAGTTCCATGTTGCTTGCGGACAGTACGGACAGGTATAGTGTCCTTAGGACACCTCCATTTTGCTTAATTGTGGACATTCTGGACACGAAAAGTGTTCTAAGAACAGTTCTATCTTGCTTGCGGACAGTACAGACAGGTATAGTGTCCTTAGCACACCTCCATTTTGGTTAATTGCGGACATTCCGGACACCAAAAGTGTTCTAAGAACAGTTCTATCTTGCTTGCGGACAGTGCGGAAAGGTATAGTGTCCTTAGGACACCTTCATTTTGGTTTATTGCAGACATTCTGGACACCGAAAGTGTTCTGAGAACAGTTCTATCTTGCTTGCGGACACTACAGACAGGTATAGTGTCCTTAGGACACCTCCATTTTGGTTAATTGCAGACATTCCGGACACCAAAAGTGTTCTAAGAACAGTTGTATCTTACTTGCGGACAGTGCGGACAGGTATTGTATCCTTAGGACACCTCCATTTTGGTTAATTGTGGACATTCTAAGAACAGTTTAATTCTGCCTGCGGACATTACAGACAGGTATAGTGTTCTAAGGACATCCCAATTTTGGTTAATTACGGACATTCTGGAAACCCGCGCTGTCTAAGGACACCCCAACTGCCTTTTTAAAAAAAATAAGACACAAAGGACTAAATTAAAACACACATATTCTTTTTTTTATGATATACAGATATACAATGTATGAAAGAGACGGGGAAGCAGAAACTGACACAAACACAGGGGAATTAGGGGTTTGGAGAGAATGGATCGGAGGGGGTGAAGGAATGGATATCTCATCAAAACGTTTTTCTTGGTGCTGAGGGTTTGGGGATTGTTGACTGGGACATGGAGAGGGGGAACAGGTGCATCTGGGACAATCATATTTAATGTTTTCTTTTATGTGGTCCTCCACAAAATGTTTCAAAAGATTGACATTTTCTATAAGCATGTCCATTTGTCCATTTTTTGTTCCATACGCTGCAAAATATTTTCTAATGTCTCTTTTGGTGTATTATTTTCAATGTTTGTATGGTGTGTTAAAAATATATATATATGTTAAGTACACATAAAGTAATGGTTGTTAATTTGCTTATATAGAGAAGTGTCTAAAATTAGTATCACCGTCTTCAGACATTTTCTCACGTGGGAAATTTTCCTCAAGCCATTCCAAAGTGCTGGACATTTCTGTGTAAAAAAAAAAAATATATATTAGTTTTACTGTACCAAATACTGAAAGTTTAGAAATATATAAGAAAAATGAAGTTTACTTACTAGTTTCTGGTAAATTGTGTTCTTACTGTTGTGTAGGTCTGCTATTGCTCTTAGCTGTGCACTTTCTGTCAGGTAATTATGTTGGAGGCATATCTTTTTTGTTGTGGTATATATGTGGTATATTTCATTTTAGTACATATGGTATTTAAATGGATGGTTGATGTGTTACATATATAGGTTCCATTTCTTATGTATTATTACATATAATGTGCTGCTTTTTGAACTTTTTCAGTGTTTATATAGCATGATAGAACAATCTAAGATACCTCCTGAGTTTTTGGGTAGTGTTGATGTTGTTTGCACCCATCCGCGGACATTTGCACAGTCTGAAGAGATCAAAATCACTAGCAGGGGGTTTAGCATGTTATTACACTGCCACGGCAGTGGCCGTGTAGTTATGGTTAAGTTGATAATCCCATAGGAAGAGCACTTTTTGGGTGGCTTATAACTTCGCTCTCCCTGGACGAATCCTCACCAAACTTTGCAAAAAAAATATATGGCCCACTCTGAATTTTTTCTGCAAGGTTGGGTGAGGTTTGGTTCAGGGGGAGCAAAGTTATTGGGGGGGGTCCCAAAATTTCTTTTTTTCCCGTAGACTGAATGGGGGAAAAACTTTGCTCACGCCTACAGCCCAAACCGCTGGATGGATTTTCACCAAATGTACGGCAGGAGCAGCGGCTTCGTCCAGAAAGCGTGCGTTTGTAAATTTTGTGAAAACCTGTCCAGTAGTTTTTTTTTTCAAATTACCAAAAAGTAGATCACAAAAAATATGTGATATCTATGTCCAGTCCGCGGACACACTTCCCTGTTCGCTCCGCGGACAGTGTCCTGATTGGCTAATCAGCTTGCATCATGTCCGCGGACATGTGACGTGTTCGCTGATTGGATGGTGAGGAGCGTGAAGTGCATCAGATTTTTGGAAACGCCCGCCATCTTAGATTCACGGACAGCGGCCGATGTCCACGGACATCACAGTAAAAACATATGAAAAAACACAGCATTCCACTTGTCAAACTTATCAAATAATCTCTGGGGAGGTGGGGGTGATGAGGATGGGATGGGATATGGCTGCAAGAAGCAAAAAAAACAGGTGTTTTTTGCCGCGAAAGTCCGCAAACAGTCCTGATGTTCGCGAACAGTCCTGTGAAAGTTCGCGAACACCTTTGCATTACAGGCTTGGTGAAATGCAGTTCTTGGATGGCTTAAAACTTTGGCGCCACTTAAAGGAACTGCATGAAATTGTGCATGTATATTCCTGGGCTAATTCTGAGTGAGTATGCTAAGATTGGTGGGATCCTGCCATGAGGGGGCAAAATTACAGTGGGCTGTCCCAAAATAATGTAAAGGCTTATAAATGAGGTGTTTTTTGACAAATCCTCACTTAATTTGGGAAACTGATAATACACGTAGATATGAATGTGTTTCCGAAGTTTGGTAGGATTTTATGAAGAGGGGGCAAAATTAGAGGGGGGGACCTAAAATAATGTAAAGGCTTATAAATGAGGTGCCATTTGACAAATCTACACTGCATTTGGCAAACTGATAATAGATCAAGATATAGATGTTTTTGTGAAGTTTGGTGGGATTCTGTCGAGAGGGAGCAAAATTAGGGTGGGGGTCCCAAAATATTGTAAAGGCTTGTAAATGTGGTGCCATTTAACTAATCTACACAAAGGTTTGCAAAAAGATTATAGATCTAGATTTAGATGTTTTCATAAAGTCTGAATGGATTTTATCAAGTGGGGGCTAGGTTATATGACAATTGTATGTGCATACATTTGTCACTTTTGAAAAAATAAAACATGGGTGGATTTCCATCAAACTTGCGTAAGGAGCATTGGCAAGGACCTACAAGCATGGTTTTGCAATGTGCCAGTGTTTTATTATTTGACAAGTTTCATAATGCAGCTACAAAAAATAGCGGTGTACCTTTAGTGACTGAGGGGTAGCCTGTGGCCATGGGCAGTGGGCAGATTGTCCGGGTCATGGAATAAAGTCATGATCCGGACAATCTGGCTACTGGCCATAACCACAAGGGACAAAACATAGGATAAAGTGGCCATGTCCTCCTGGGACAGGTTTTGTGGTAAAGTTATTCGAAATTAGGATAGATTTGAAAGGGAAGAAAAACGTGCTTGTGGTAATATGGTCATAGGGTTCTCTTTTTGCCTTCTGCAGGCTGCTATGGAAAGCGAAGATGGGCCCTGTATGGAACCCTCACCTTCCCTTTCCATGGTGGCCAACCTGGAAAAGGATTTTCCTTCCTACACCGGGACGCTGCGGGCATCTCGGTGTTGGAAGAAAAATCCTATTTTTTATCACCCCGGGTTCCTGCTTTGGGAGCTTAGGGTGCTAATGGCCTTAATCCCCCATTTCAGGGGCTGGAATTAGGGGATAATGGTCCAGAGACCTCGTTATCCACACTCGCTTCGCTTGGGCTGATAACTTGGGCTGCTGGGCCAGTATCCACCGTTCCAGTCCCTGGAACAGAGGATGAACGCCACAATATTCCCATTAGCATAATGGAAATGTTGGAAAATCTTATTTAGTCTATGTACTTTACTGAGAAATATAAAGTAGATGGAGTCTATACATTTTTTTTAGTTCTGTTTTTTAACTCTAAAAGGTGGTTCCTAAAGGAATATGTCATTTGTTGTTTTTGGATGTATTTATTTTGGCAGGAGTGCTGAGAACGAAAGGTGGGGAGGGAAGGGAAATGAGGGAAGAGCAACCAAGCAAGGGAAAATGTTGTGCGTGTGTTATTTCTAAGTTAGGGGGCACTGTTTCTCATGCTCCTTGATTACAGCAGTGGTGGTGGCTCTTGGGGAGGAGGGATGGCATTAGCTGATGCCATTTTAAGATAAATAGCAGTTTTGCTAAAAGTATGTACTGTGTACTAGATTGTTACTGGATAATGAGTAGGAATTGGTGTTGGAGCTGTGCAAGGGAAATTTTGAAGTTGGAAGTTCCTAGATCAGTAGAAAATGCAGTTCCGAACTGTCCGCCAAGCAGATAGCTTATCGTGAAGTGCAGAGGGGTTCTCAGACACCTCATGCCGCGCACCAGCGTATGGTCATGTGGCACTGTCCGGAAGGTCCGCTATGAAGTCAGATGTTCGTAGACGTCTACCGATGCAAAACTAGTTCAAATAGTTGCAAGAAGTGTATATAAGTGTTAAAAATTATTCCAGATGGTGGGAAATGGCAGAGTTTTAAGGTGAAACTTTGGAAATTGGACACAAATATTGCTATATTGGGTATTTATCATATTAGTAAATTGTAGAAAAACAGCATGCACTGGTAAAAACCCATGAAATTCAATGAAAAAACTTTGTTAAAGGGATGTTATGGTTAAGTTGCACTAATAAAAACCTTTGAAATTCACTGAAAAAACTTTGTTAAAGGGACGTTATGGTTAAGTTGGACTAATAAAAACCTATGAAATTCAAAGAAAAAACTTTGTTAAACCGAAATTATGGTTCCAAGTAAAACCGAAAACCTCCTGAAATTCGCCAGTCATGGTAAGCTAAACAACCATAACTCGCGCCACCACCGTGCACTGCTAAGACTAACACCCAGGACATCAAAGATGACATCACAAATGTCATTGATGACATCACAGATGACATCGCATATCTGAGCCACTTGTTTTTGTTCCTTTACATATATTGGCCAGGTGGTTTTCTTCACTGGCAGTCAGAATAATAATATTTAAAAAGGTGCTATATATCTAGATGTTACCCTTGTCATAAAAACAAGAAGAAACAAACCAAATTGCCATACATAGCAGTGGGCGAGGGTATGAAAAGGTAGATAGTGGGGGTAATTCCGAGTTTGGAGGTAAGTTCCGTCCATTACCAGCATGGCGCAAATAGCGTGTCCGAGCTGGCAATAGACCGCTAAAAGCACACTATTACGAGTTCGCGGGCACAAGCTTTGCGCCATGCCGGTAATGACCGTAGCGCCATGGCACAAAAAAGCCTGAAAAACCCCATACCGGCATGAACCGCACCGTAGCGAACACTACCGCCATGCAGCAACGCGGCATTACCGGTGACTGTAATTAGCGGTCACCGTTATTTATGGTCACCATTAAAATGCAGACCCGGAAATAGTGTCATCGCACAGGAACTGGAAGGAGCACGGCGGCCATCTTTAAAAACACAATCCATTGCCACCCTCACCAGATAGGACCACTGGCACACTGTTGACATACCGGAAAGTTACCACCACTACTGAGGAATGCCCAAAGTGCCAAAGAATGGAGCTGCCCGCCTCGGAAAGGAGCGGTTCATCTCTGACGAACTGCAAATGCTAGTGGATACCCTCCATGAGCATGCTGACGCTGTTTTCAGCAACGACATGCGGAGGGTGGCGGTGCTAAAAAAAAAAGACATCTGGGCACTAGTGGGGCAGAAGGTGAGCGCTGTGGGCAACATCCCCTGCAACACAAAGGATTGCCGCAAAAGGTGGGACGACCTGCGGCTGAGGGTGCGGAGCATCCTCTCTGCGAATAGAAGCCAGGCCTTGGAGACTGGAGGAGGGAGGCCCAGGTTCGCCCATGAAACTCATGCCATGGGAGGAGACATGTGCGGCCATGATAGGCCCCGAATCCATTGAAGGGTTCGGAGAAATGGAGTGTGGTGCAATGTCTTCCGCTGATGGAGGTGAGTGTCCAAAGTCAATACTGCCAACGCCAATGTTATGAAAGTTACTGCTAAGGTCTGCCAAGGAGTCACGGCATGGTCGGCCACACCCCTCCCCTGTAAATCATGCCGAAGCAAGTGAGACCCAGGCTAGTGCCAGGTGCGAGGCCGTAACCTATATGACACATACCACACAAAGCGGCCCATTTCATGAGGCACACAGGGCAGTTGATGTAAACAGTATGCATGTCAGACAGCACAGTACCTGGCCAACATGAGTGACATAGACATATATATGCATTTACCACCCAAGTATTCAATCATGTGCCATTCCCCACCCAAATGCTGATAACCCACAAATATCTGAATGTGCCATTGTAGCCATGTATAAATGCTGGCTCTTAAATCATCACTCATGCCGTCCGTCCCTCTCTTCCACTCCCACAGGCAGTGAGCATGACAGTGAGGAGCAGGGGAGCAACCGTCCCAGCACTTCCAGGGGCCAAGGCAGAGGCCGCCGTCTGCCAGCGAGGAAGACAACACCTGGATGCACACCACCGGCTCCAGCAAGGTCCGTGCAGGGTGCACCACCCCCACCCCGACCCCCACCCCTCCCTGCACTGGCTGCAGACACATGCCCAACGCCACGGTCTGAGGAGTCGAGTGTGGCTGGAAAGGTGGCAGCCACGGCCCCTCTCGATGTTGCCGACAGCCCCAATTCCATCTGTGGAGTGATTGAGGTGGACACATTTGAAGTCGTTCACACCCCTGATGCCCACTCTAACCCCCAGGTCTCCTTTAGTGACTCGGGTGAGACGACACACCTGAGCTATCTGGCCAAGGACCAACACAGGGACATGCCAGTCCTGTGGCCAGTGCCCTTGAGGAAGCGCCGGCAGGACATGTCAGCCCGATCCTCAGCAGGGCCACAACATCAGCTGCAGATGCACAGCGGGCTGAGCAGCTCACAGCCCTGATCACTGATTTTATGCAGGACAATCGGCAGGCCAGGGAGGAGTGGCGGGATGAATTGAGGGCACTGGGCCAGGTAATAACGGACAGCACCAATCGGCTCTGTAAGGTCCGCTGCAGCATAGCAGATGCTCTGGAGGCTGCACATCATGCACAACAGCCCCAGCATGAGGACACCCCCTCAACTAGCAACTCGACCCAGACCAGCCCTCCATCAGTCGCTCCGTACGCTGCGCCGCCAGGACATGCCTCTCCCTGGCTCCAGGAGTGCACAGTGACATTACTGCCATCCACATGTGGGCTATGTGGACCCTATGGGACTAGTGTGGGGTTGTTGTGGTGGGAGGGGGAGGGGGGCGAGGGTGTGTTGGGGAGTTGTGGTGGGAGGGGGAGGGGGTGAGGGTGTGTTGGGAGTTGTGGTGGGAGGGGGTGGGGGGTGAGGGTGTGTTGGGGAGTTGTGGTGGGAGGGGGAGGGGGTGAGGGTGTGTTGGGAGTTGTGGTGGGAGGGGGAGGGGGGTGAGTGTTTGTTTTTCACATTTAAATTTTCACTTTAAATACGCCGGTTGTTCATCCAAAAAACACAAGAGTGGATATTCATCATTGCGCATGTGTCATTTAATATTGCACAGTGCATAGTGTACATGTATCCCCACACCCAGTGCCCGATGTCCTGACATCCTCACACCCTCAGCTGACTTGTGTGTCAGAAATATTTTCCAATCAGCGATTGCCGCAGGGCACGTCCTTCCTGTGCATTGGCACCGTGATGCTGTCCTGCCACTTCTTCCTCCTCCTCCCCTTCATCATCATTAGGTGGTAGCAGTTCCATGTCAGGGTGCAGGGGCACTTTCCGACGGACCCCTTCTCATGGCTGTAGATGAGTGCCCTACCCGACCGGCTGAGGCAACGAAATCGTGCATTCAACAAGCAAAAGGTCTGCTCAATCACCACACGTGTACGGGTATGGGAACGATTGTAGTCCTCCTCGTGCCTGTTCTGTGAGTTTCGGACAGGGGTCATGAGCCACGGCTTCAAGGACTAGCCACCATCACCTGCATGAGAGGGGAATGAAGGTAAGTGTTTGTCCATTCATGGCGGAAAACTGTACTAGTCTTACATGGCAGCAGGTGATTTCTGCCCATACACACATGTCCCTGGATGCTTTGACCCCATTTCTGGCCCCGCAATGTTTCCTGTGCAATGGAATGATGGAGGGGGTAGCATCTTCAAGATGGGTTATGGTGTGCACTCACATCTTGTTGCACGTGCATCGTATATGCATGCAGCAGTGTTGGAGTAAAATCATTGATGTGTTGTATTCTGTGAGATTTGGTAGTAGGGAGTGTTGGCTGTAGTCAGTAGCATATTCGTCATTCTGCACTGATCAGTACCATGGTGACTTGCAGCACTCCTATGGGTGTGCGGAACCAGTGACACGCTGTGGTATCCCTGTTAGGCTCACTTCAATGCACTCCCAGGGATGACTGTCCTGTGTGGTGATATGCTGGAGGCAGCGACATATTGCATATGTAGTGCATAGTGCGGGATGCCCTTACGGTATGTGAGGGCTGCCGATGAGTGGTGCATGTATTGTGGGATGTGGCCTGGTTACCTGTTAGTCATGTAGTGTTAAGGTGTCAGCCTTACTTCATCACTGTGGGATTTGGTAGTCATGTGCCGTTTCACTTTCTTTGGGGCACAGTGTTCAGTGAGGTGCACATCGTGTACTGGCGTCAACCTTTCCACCCAGGTGGAGTATGCATCCCCCCTTCCCACCCAGGTGGAGTATGCATCTCCCCCCTTCCCACCCAGTGGAGTATGCATCTCCTCCCCTTCCCACCCAGGTGGAGTATGCATCCCCCTTCCCACCCAGGTGTAGTATGCATCCCCCCCACTTCCCACCCAGGTGGAGTATGCATCTCCCCCTTCCCACCCAGGTGGAGTATGCATCTCCCCCTTCCCACCCAGGTGGAGTATGCATCTCCCCCCCTTCCCACCCAGGTGGAGTATGCAGCCACCCACCTCACAACTCCGATGCACTACCATGGCCCAGTCAGGCAACTCACCAAGCAGCCAGGCACGTCGTCCGGCATGTGGCTCCATGTAGCGTGGTACCGTGGAGTTCCGCAGGACCAAAGAGTCATGAGTTGATCCTGGATATCGGGCACAGCAATGCGTGATGATTTTGCTGGCGTTACATACCATCTGCACGTTGATGGAGTGGTATTGCTTGCGGTTGCGATACGCCACCTCAATGGCATGCGGGACCACCAACTCCACGTGGGTGCAGTCGAGGGCACCTATACAATTTGGCATGCCTGCCAGTACATGGAAGGCAACTTTGGTATCGAATATCTCCTGGGGACTCTGTGGTAGGGATATGTAGTCCCTTGTGTGCTTGAGGAGGGCATCCAGCACTTGGTTCAGTATCCGTGAAAATAAGGGTTGTGATATGCCATGCTTGTGCCTCACTGTGTGCTGGTAGGTGCCTGTGGCAAGGAAGTGGAGCACAGACACTACATTCAGTAGAGGGGGGATGGCGGTGCGTATTTCTATGAGGCTCACTATGTCGTCATGTTTCAGGTCCACTATGGTGGTGATGGTGTCACGGTCAAGCCGGTTACGGGTGTGGATCTGCTCTGGTGTCAGGTTGAAGGGGGTGGCTCTGATGCGAGGGATTGGTGGCTGCCGGCGTGGTAAAGGTGGCTGCACTGGTGGGGCATGCTGGGCCTGTCTCACCCTCCTTCTCCTGTGTATCCTCTGTGGTGGGGGCTGTGGTTGTTGTTGCTGTTGTTGTTGTTGCTGCCTTGCAAGCAGGGCCTCCAGCTCCAGTAATGCTACTACTGTTGGTATCATCTTAGTGTGGGAGGGTGTGTGGTGTGTGGGTGTGCTCCTTTTGTGCTGTGCCAGACTCCATTGCCTCCACCAGTGCTAATTGTGTGCACCTGTGGCTCTTGGAAACACTGCTCACTGTTCTTAACACCTTCTCGGAGATGCTGGTATTTACTCCATGCTGGTAAGGTACTTTTCAGGCTTCAGTAGGGCGTTATTTGCATGTCTGCATGGCTTGTGATCAGCTCTGGTTTACTGCATGCCTGTAATGCCGGCATGTTGTGTGGCGTGCGTGCGCCTGGACCGTTATTTACGGCATTGTAAAGTGTGATGCCGTAAATAGCGGTCTGGTTGGTCAGAATAGCCCGTAGCAGTAAGCGATGCCGGTAATCCTTTACCGGCATCGTTTTTACCTTACCTCCAACTTCGGAATGACCCCCAGTACCATTATTGGGAGAAGAAACGCTGATTGCAAGAATATCCCCAAAAAACATACAATCCACTCTCCATTCCACCAAACCAATCCGTCCCGTCTACAAATGGCAGTGCACCTCAATGTGTAACGTACAAAAACAGTACTTCAAATCTTTGCAGCAGTTCCTCAATCAGTATGTGAAAGCCAAAGACAAATAAAAATTCAAATATTACAAACCATGGACTCCTGTCCAGTGCGCAAATACACATGACTACGAGGACATTCATTAGCCTGTATTTTACGGGCCTGCTTGCAAAAGCATCTACCACCACATCAAAATGTTAGCAACACACCATTCTACTTTACAAACTCTCGTTCAGAGACTGTACTATGCAAAAAGTTCTGCTTTAGCACTGGAGCATTTAAATCACATTCTCCAACATGTGGCAGCCAAAGAACGGCAGGAAGAAATAGACCACATCCAAAGCAAATATTTTGGAAGTGAAGACCACTTACAATATCCAGTAACTTTAGAAGAGAGAGCGGCAACCTTGCAGATGCCAACCTTCTATTACATATGTACAAAAAACTAGCAGAGTTTCAAAGCTTATCTGTTGAAGTACCAAACCAAGTATGTGTATGTTGTCAAAGAACATTTTATACAAAAAGCACCATAACTGTAGATATAACGTATAAAATAGAAGACAATGATGAATCCCAATGGCTCCAATTAGCTGTCTACCTTATAGCAGAAAACAAATACGAAATTACTAACCCCTCAAAACTTTGCACATATTGCACTGGAAAAGTTGACAATAACCATACACCTTCACAGCTTATCACTAATAACTTAGAAATATTCCCACTGCCAAAACCACTCCCACTGCTTAATTTGTATGACAGCATTGCAATCCAAACAGTGCACCTATTTCAAGTGATAATACACCTTCAAACGAACACAGCCAAGTTGCCTCCTTCTAAATTACTGAAAGGCATTTGTGGAAAAGTAGTTTATTTGCCATTAGATCTTAAAGAAAATGTAGAGACTCTGGGAGTGCAAGGGCCAACAGATCAATCTTTGATTATCCTAGTGAATGGTGTACCTACAAAAGACAAAAAAATTGGCAGCAACTAGTACTTAAACAAAGTTAGAGAAGCCCTGCAATAGCTTAAATAGAACAAGGAATACTACAAAGAAATAAACATTGCAGAAAACCTGAGAGAAACCACCGAAATAATTCAGAATTCCTCATCAACTGGCCAATTTGAACTTCTAGATCCTACTTAGACCATTATACAATTCACCCTCTGCACTCCATACCCACTATAGACGATGCACTACAAACATATCAAATGCAGCAAGCCAAAGGATCTCCAATCAGCATGTGGGAAAAAAGTGTAGAAGCATGAGCCTTTCCTCTACTCTTTGCTACTGGAAAAGGTCGAAAGTACGATGAAAGATGCACACAAATAATAGCATCAGAATACCGCTCTTTACATATCTATTCTGAAGACCCCAGATTCAGACAAAACGTTGAAAACATATTACACCTCCTCTATGAAAGTGAACTAGCAACACTATGTTACGGAATTTCACACACATTGAAAACAGGTTCCACTTTTTTAAACATGTGTGCTATGCAACTACTTTAAAAGGTACAAGAGAGATATGAAGTTTTACAGTCAAGTATTACAAATCGTTTGGCAAAGGTGTGGTACGAAATAATACTGGTTCTGACGTCACGCTGATGTATGGTGTATGCTACTCAACCTTGGCCCACCCACATGGTTTGTCACTTTAAGTTGTGCAGAGTATGCATGGGAAGACTTGCACGATTTCCCATGCATAGCAATTGAAAACAAATCAGGGATAGACATGAAAACACCAGGAGAACTCTGCTCTCTTGACCCTGTAAATGTGTCAAGGTACTTCCATCATCACCATATTGCCATGCTGCAATTCATCTGTAATAAAACAATTCCTCCCCTCGGAGAAGTGCAACACTTTGTTTGAAGAAAAGAATATCAATCCAGAGGAGCACCACACAGCCACATGCGTTTGTGGATTGAAGATGCTCCTAAATTTGGTCAGGACAGTGATGCAACTGTTTTGCAGTTCATTCACAAATATGTCACTTGCAAAATCCCTTCAGAAAGTGCACATAGTGACCTTCATGCACACATTTTGCTGTTTCAAAGACACAAATGAGGCAAGTATTGTTGGCGCAAATATAAAAACAAAGGCAAATACTACACCAAATGCTGCTTTCATTTCCCTAGACCAGTTTCAGCAAAAGGACAAGTAAACAGCTTAATGTCTTCTGTTAGAAACAGTGTGAAAGGCAAATCGCCTAAGAATACATAATGCATAAAAAGAACTGAAGCATCAAAGTACATCAACAATTACAATGCAATCATTGCCCTACTATGGAATGCAAACATCGATGTGCAGTACATTGCAGATAATTCCACTGCAGTTGCACAATATGTCACAGCCTACTTAACCAAAGCAGAGAAAACAGAGCTAAAAGGCCCCTGGGATGACATACCATCTGACAAAACACTGTCACAAAAATGATACAGCTTTGGCTTAAAAATTATCTCCCATAGAGAATGTGGCTGCTACGAAGCCACAGACCGTTTAACCGGCACAGCCTTGTATGGGAAATCTGAAAACATAGACTGGCTAAGCCTTGCTCCTGCTGCATCCAGAAAAAGAGTTCTCAAATTGTACCAAGACATAGAAACAATAGCCAAAAATGATCTCAACAGCCAGAACATTTTGAAAAACAATGTATTGGACACATACTACCCAAACAGGAGTACTGCTTTGGAAACCATGTGTCAATACCACATAACCCAAAGGTTCTCAAACAAAAATTATATTAAACCAGATGAGAAAAAAGGTAAACACATAGTCAAAAAGTTTGAGGGCAGCCTGATTAAACTTACCAAACATAGACTGATTAATCATATGAAGCTATTATTAAAAACTCCTCAACATAGAGAATTTTAATACATGTCCCTACTGCAACATTTTAAAACTTAGAGAAAAGAAGAAGATTTATTGGACACCCATGCCTCCTATGAAGATGATTTCAATGCAAGTGAAAGCACTATAACAGATATAAACTTTAAACAGCACAAAAACATGTTGGACAATGAACACCAGCAAGAAGAAGAACAGGAAGCACAACTAAATGTAGATACTCCTGAGAGCAGTCAACCTTCTGTTACAGGAAGCCAAGAACCACTTGGAGAGCCACTCATAGTAAATGAGGCAGAAGTAGCCATGGCTAAAGTAGAAAACACCTTGTGTCAGTGTGAGCAACTGAAGAAAACTTTGCTCTACTGAAATCAAAACTGAATAATGAGCAGCCGAACATTTTCCTAGAAATAATTAAAGAAATTGAACATGGTCTGCAGCACACAAATAAACGTGTACCTGTCAAACTATAAACCTGTACTCCTGCATGTAAGTGGTCAAGCTGGTTCAGGCAAAACATTCTTAATAAAATGATCAGCAAGTTCTTCCAATAATTGACAAACAACAAGCTTTCAGCTGTTGTAACTTCCCCCACAGGTTTAGCTGCCTACAACATAGGTGGTGTTACTTTACACTGATTGCTAATCCTTCAAGTAGAACACCAAAACAAATTAGACTACTACAAACTTTCAACAGAAGCTGATATGGAGTTATGCAGAGTTTTAAAACAAATTAAAATGCTCCTAATAGATGAGGTGAGCATGGTCTCCAACCTAAAGTTGGCTTTGATTCCCCACAGATTGCAATAGGTCCTTAAAACAGAGTACGAAGAACTCTTTGGAGGAAAACAGGTTATTGTTTTTGGAGATCTTCTTAAATTAACACCAGTGAAGGGTGAACCTATTTTTAAAACCTTAGGGCACAAACTGTGCATAACACACGTGGCAGCATAGGAAATGTAAAGCTCTGGCAACATTTCCAATACAGAGTACTAACTGAAAACATGCGTCAGTCTGCAGACCTCACCTATGCTAATATTTTGAAAAGCATTCATATTGGTGTGCTTTCTAAGGAAGCACAGTCTATCTTAAATAGCAGGTGCATCTACGAGCTACACGGGCATAACACATCTGCTACTGATGTCATGGAAAAATTAGCACACAAAAATGTAAAATGTATGTCCTTAATGCCATCCCTAGTAAGCTGTGCACAATACAATGAAACAATGTTGAAAAAAGAAATGCAACTGATAGTGCAAATTTACTCCAAAGACAAACTCGACGTGCACGGTATGACAATACCTATGTGTCAACAAGCCACAACAAGACTAAATAGCTTAGAAAGCACAGCTGGTTTCGAGAAAATGTTGACACTGGGCCTCATCACAAGTTTGGTGGTAGCCTTGCGGGTAAAACTGGCAGGCTGCTGCCAAACTTGCACATTTTCCGTCATACACGGTAATTGCCCATTCGCGGGCGCCGGAAAAAAATGCTCCCCATTCCCAAATGAGCCCATAAGGGCTCATATGGGAATGGGGAGGTCGGATGCACCGGCACCATTCAGAATGGTGCCGGTGCATCCGACATGCTGTTCTTGCGGTTGCTGGTCTGCTCGCTAGGTCAGACCTGGCGTCAGAGAGGCACCCGCGAGCACAACTTGTAGTTTGCCGGTCCGGTAGCAACAGTGCCGTTAGCTTACCAATACTGTTACTACCAGACCGGCAAACTTGTAATGAGGCCCATTGGGTTTAAACTGTAGAGTAATGCTAAAGCGTAACCTTGACGTGGAGCAAGGTTTAGTTAAACAAGCACTTGGTGCAGTTGTTGGCTTCCAGTCATACCCACGTGACAACACCATTCACTTTGTCAAAATCCACTTTGACAAACTTTCAGAAGTTAAAAGGATAGGACACTCAACAGCCTGATTCCTTCTTTTCAAAGACATATATGTATGCAGAGAACAGTTTGCTATGTCTCTAGCATACGCAGTCACCATTCATAAATCACAAGGTCTAACACTAGATCAAGCATTGATTGACATTGGCAGCACAGTCTTTAAAGAAGGCATGAGTAGGACTATTTCTAGTCAATTTTGATGCAAGCAAAGACAAGGCTGACATTCCTTGCATCGTAGAGTGCAGCAGACTAAGTGCACTCTACACACCCCATATCAAAATGTACCCTGTTCCTTAAAAAGGCAAACTTTGTCAAAGTAAACTAGAGCAAACACATCTTATAGGTTCTTTCCCAACAATACCACCAAATAAATTGAAAGCAGCTGGAACTCCATCGATTACCACAACCACAGAAGGATTTACTGAAAAGGCAATTGCATACCCAACTGCACAAACAAAGAGAACTACCTCTTCAAAAAAGCATGTGGACTTCCATCAAATGACTCAGACACAGAACTGTCTGGGCCATTCAAGTTTTCCACCACAACTGGTGTAAATCGCAATGCAAATGTGGCTATCAATGTTCTATTCCAATTGCCACCAATTTCTGAAAACATTCACTTAAACGGTGCAGACCAGTTGTGTTTGCAAATGCTACTTCTTCATAGAAATGCAACAAACAATCCTGACAACACTTACAGTGTCTCAGGAATAAGGCAGGAATTGGACTACTTTGCGGGAATGGTGACATTCACTATAAACACACAAGATGATCCACAAGAATGTCTAATGTAATTACTGCAAGTACTGGAAAGCAAAAACATAACTATAAATGAAATCTTCACGATTTCAGGCATGTGGAAACATACATGCACTCTCTGCAGCCATGTGGTGCAGGAACAAGTCCCTAACTAGCACTGTGTGTATTTATCTATACCTAACTGTGAATTCATTCCATTTCAACAGCTGGTACAAAATGCAATCTATGGCATATTATGTACTACTTGCATTTCAGACAATTATTCCACCTTACAGATAAAATCACATAGCCAATACGTAATAGTAATGCTTTTACGATACAATGCAGATGGTAGCAAAAACAACTGCAAGCTTAAAAAGCTTCACACACGGGCAAGTATCACGTGGCAAGAAAACCTTCACAACAGTAGGCATAATCTACCACATGGGAGCCACAACCTCTGCAGGTCACAATACTGCATACATTAAAAAGAAATGTGGGTGGTTTGAATGCAATGATACTTCCATTACTCTGAAGCAGAGATTATCAGCAGATCTTGCAAATGGCTTCTTAATATCCTTGAAACCAAAATGTACTCACTGATCTACAAAAGTAGCATAGCCTACTGCCCAAAACCCACCATTAGATATGTAATTGCAAATGAAAAAAAAAAACTTCTACCCTTTGAAATTGGAACAACTTAGCATACACCAACTGGCCATGAGGACATCAGTTGCACTGCTATACAGTTTTTTCCCCAGTGACTCAATGATTATAGTGACAGAAACAACTACTGTGCAGAGAACACACCAATATTGTTTACCACGTAGTACTTAAAAAGAAAAGTACTGAGTATGAGGGTCTACAAACTGTCTCAATTACCTGTGAAACAACCAACTGGTACAGTAACGCAACAGCTGTCTAACAATGCTCATACCACTGCAATAAATACACAAGTGCATGTAACTACACCAATACTACTTCAAACGCACTTCACAATAGTGAAAAGTGTAAATCTGCCAACAAGAATAAACGTGCCTGAAGTCATACCCTGCAAAACTGAGCAATTGTACACAGTATAGGCAAACTGGTATCTAACTGCAACCATAATACTACAATATTACTTCCAGCAGTCAAACTGCCAAAATAAACATTCAGCAAACACAGTGCTACAAACATACCCTCAACAACTTTCAAACTACCAACAGTTAGAATACGGCAACAGGTATCTAACTGCCCCCACAATCCTGCAGTATTAGTTTGCAATACTACAGTAGTTGGAGACCACCAACAGCAATCAAACACATAAACAAATACTGCTAAAAAGAAAAAACAGATAAACAGTTAGAGCCTGTCAATAGGTATCTAACTGCAACCATAGTATCACCACTTCCAAAAGGAAAATCATACACCATTTCGATTCCTCCTACTGCAATAGTGCTTATAACATGAAGACCACATAGAACTTCAAATAAATGTAGAAGGAATTTTTTTATCCTGCATGTATTTTTTACCCCACTGACCCAATGATTATGCAAACAAACACAATAACTGCACACATTGTACAGTACACTTGTTTAAAGCAGAGTACTTGTGAAGTACTAATTATGAGGGTCCACAAAGTACATACATGTCTGGAATGGAATGAAATACAACATTATGAAGTACCTACCCTACATGTTATGTTTTCTATTATCACAGACAATCAAACAAATATTTATCCTGCATTTCCACATGCCACAATATTCAAATCTGCTATTGCCACTTCAACAGTATTCTACACTGCATTAAAAAAAAGGTTTATAGTGACTCAACCATATGTACAGTGAGTATACAATTATTGGTGTCATGCTTCTTTGTAATCAGCAAATTGCATTTTATACACATATTTTTGCAATCCATATGCCAGTGTCACATTCTTGAGTGCATAGCCGTATTATGCTGCAGTGGTTGTGGCCAGGCCCTAGACTCTTGGGTTTATGGCCTACGGTCCACGGCCTCTTGCCATGCACCCAAGAGTCTAGGGCCTGGCCACAACCACTGCAGCATACTATGGCCATGCACCGAAGAATGGGCCCACTGATCACAACCCACACACATAGGGAAGACACCTGAGGCCCTACCCACTTCAGTTCACATACTATTACAGTACTTGCACCCACTGCACAGATTCTCATACACCCAACAATTTCATGCCAGTCCAATAAGCCACCTGCCACACACCCTATCCACTTCTCTACACATACTATTACACCACTTACAGCCAGTGGACACACTTTTGGATGCCCAAGTTCTAGGAGCTGACCACAAGTAACACATCACAATACAGCCATGCACCTAAGAATTTGACCAGTGGCCAGAACCCTCATGATAGTCCAATAAGCCATATGCCACACATCCTGTCCTTTCCTGTTCACATACTATTACACTAGTTGCAGCCAGTGGGCACACTCTCCCAGCCAGTGGGCAGACTCTATGGTGCATGGCCTAGCTGTCCACAATTACCACATCATAATACAGCCATGCAACCACAAATGTGCCCAGTGGCCACAACCCTGAGGACAGTCCAATAAGCCAGCTGCCACACACCCTGTTCACTTCTGTACACATACTATTACACTACTTGCAGCCAGTGGGCAGACCCTTCATGCACCCAAGAGACTAGTAGCTGGCCACAATCTCCACAGCATAATACAGACATGCATCCAACAATCTGCACACTGGCCACAACTCACACACATAAGCCAACCACCAGATGCCCTGTCCACTTCTGTACACATATTATTGCAGTACTTTCAACCAGTTGACAGACTCTTGGGCTCAATGAGCCAGCCGCCTGAGACCCTGTGCATTTTTCTACACATACTATTACAGTACTTTAACCAGTGGGCGGACTCATGCACCCAAGAGTCCAGGAGCTTGCTGCAACCACCACAGCATAATACAGCCCATACAAACATCCTCATATTATCTACGTTCCAATCCCCTACCCTAATGAATCCTGCCTGCAGTCACCAGAGGCCCTCTCCACTTCAGTTCACATCCTATTACATTACACCAACTTCACAGACTATTATATACCCAAGAATCTCGGGGCAGTCCAATAAGCCACCTGCCACACACCCTGTCCACTTCTGTACCCATACTATTATACTACTTGCATCAGTGGGCAGACTCTTGTGTGCATGGCCTCCAGCCATTCTCCCAAGACTCTAGTACCTGGCCACAATTACCACAGCATAATACAGCCAAGCACCCAAGAATGTGCTCAGTGGCCACACCCCTTGGGGCAGTCCAATAAGCCAGCTGCCACACACCCTGTCCACTTCTGTACACATACTATTACACTACTTGAAGCCCGCGTCAGCAAAAGGGCAGTTAAAGACTGTTGGCTGTGCTGTGCTTATGGAAGTGCTGTGTTTTCCTGCTTCCCTGATCTGATCCAAATCAGCCTTACCTTGTGAAGTGAGCGTTCCTGCAACCTAGCGTGTTGTGGAGAAGTAAACGCTGACGCTGCTCAGCTGATCTCAGCTGAATTAATCACTCCGCTCGATCGAAGGCTGTGGACGTGCCCCCTAGAAGGGCTTTGCTTTAAAACTCCTTCTCCGACGCCCTTGTGGCGTGAAGCCCGCATCAGTAAAGGGCGCGAGTTAAAGACTGTTGGCTGTGCTGTGCTTATGGAAGTGCTGTGTTTTCCTGCTTCCCTGATTGGATGCAAATCAGCCTTACTTTGTGAAGTGAGCGTTCCTGCAACCTACATAAAGAAAATGGGGGTGTCCTGAGGACGCTGTTTGTATTGTCCTCTGGCAAGTTGAATGTGTCCTAGGACCTTCCTCCTGTCCGCGGACATATAAATGGTTGCAATGCTTGCATCTATGGGTGTGATATGCTGCGGTGGTTGTGGCCAAGGTATAGAATGTTGGGTGCATGGCCAAGAGTGTATGCCCTGGCCACAACCACCGCAGCATATCACACCCATAGTGGCTTTTAACTTTGGGTCAAAAACTAATTTATAAGGAACAATGTTATAAGCTTGTATGGGTATGATATGGTGCAATGGTTGTATTTATCTTGTTATACGTACTATTTGGTTTAGTAACGGGAGTCCATGTTTTTCTTGTTCATTTCTGTAATAAAAGAAAATAGCATGTTAGTATTAGTATTTTATAATGACTTATTACATTGTACAATCAACATTTTCTTCTTTTTATTGACCCTCATATTTAGTAGATTACAAACCAGAGTACTGTGCAATTTGCAAAGTTTCTGTGTTTGTTGCTAAAATCATTGGGTCTGTGGGAGAAAAAAAATCCATGTTGGATTAAAAAAAAAAACTTTTTCTGTTATGCTACAGTTTATTTATTTGTTTGTTTTGTTCTTTCTGCCTAATGCTTTATGCATTGGATTGTTTCAGTTTTTGTGAGCAGTAAGATATTAGGTATTTGTTTTGATATTGTAAAATTTTGGCCCAGTTAGATACCAGTAGGTGTATTCTAACTGTTTATGTTTTGATATAATTTCGTGGTATTGATTTATCTGTTTGCATATTTGTAAATTTTGGGACAGTTAGATACCAATTGGCGTATTCTAACTGTCTATTTTTTGCTCTATTTGAGTGGTATTAATTTATCTGATTAGTTGTTGTACAATCTTTGGGCAGTTAGATAGGTTTTGAAATATTGTGACAGTTTATATTTTCTTACTACAAGTGTACTTAAGGTTTAAGTACAGTTCAGTTATCAAATTTTGGTTTTTAGAACATTAAATACGCGTTTGTAAGATTAGCTGGTAATCTCTGCTTTAGAGTAACGGTACTATCATTACATTCAAACCATCCACATTTTTTTTTATATATGCAGTGTAGTGCCCTGAGTTGGTTGTGGCTCCTGCCTGGTAGATTATACCTATTGTTGTGAAGGTTTTCCTACCAAGTGATATTTGACCATGTGTGAATCCAGTCAGCTTGCAGTTGTTTTTTGTATCATCTGCATTGTAACATAGAAGCATAAGTATTACGTATTTACTATGTGTTTGTATTAGTAATGTGGAGCGATTATCCGAATTGCAGGTAGAACATAATCTACCGTGGTTTGCATTTTGTACAAGTTGCTGAAATGGAACGGATTCACAATTAGGTATTTATATATAGACAAAGCGCTCATTGGGGATTTGTTCTTGTGTCACATTGTTGCAGAGGGTGCATGTATGTTTCCACATGTATGAAATCTGGAAGATTTCATGTATAGGTATGTTTTTGTTTTCCAGTACTAATAGTAAGTACATTAGAAATTCTTGTGGATCTTCCTGTGAGTTTATAGTGAATTTCACCATTCCAGCACAGTAGTCCAATTCTTGTCTTATTCCATGAACAGTATACGGGGTATCAGGATTGTATTTGCGTTTCTATGAAGTACTAACATTTTACACAATGGGTCTCTAAAGTGTAAGTAAATGTTGTCAATAATTGCTGGTATTTGAAATAGAATATTGATTGCTACATTTGCGTAGCAACTTACACCTATTTCATTTATAATTTTAAATGGACCAGGCAGTTTTGTATCTGAGTGATTTTTTTTTAGTTTGTCTTCCTTCTTCGACGAAGTTCTTGGTTTACTTTCCCTAATTGGTTTTTTTTTGCTTGTGGTACTTGATGAAGTTTTAGTTTCTTTTAGTCTCTTTGGAGGATTTGCAGTGACATCCTGTTGCATTTCTGTTTGATTTAGTTTTCTTTTAGAACATTTTCCTTTTTGTGGAACAGGATATTTTTGTAGATGGGGGGTGTATATTGTATTCTAAAATGCAAGGAATATCAGCGTTTACTTTACTTGCATCAAAGTTTATGAAAAATAGACCGTCAATTGTACGTAGGCGTGACAGTGCTACGTAGCTCATGCCTTCTTTAAAGACTGTGTTACCAATGTCTATCATTGCTTTGTCTAGAGTAAGACCTTGTGATTTATGAATGGTGACTGCGTATGCAAGAGTTAGAGAAAATTGTTCTCTGCGTACATACATGTCTTTGAAGAGAAGGAATCGAGCTGTTGAGCGTCCTATTCTTTTACTTCTGAAAGTTTGTCAAAGAGAATATTGACAAACTGAATTTTGTTGTCACGTGGGTATGTTTGAAAGCCAACAACTGTACCCAGTGCTCCATTAACTAGTCCTTGGTCCACGTCAAGGTTACGTTTAAGCATTACTCTGCAATTTAAGGATAATTTTATTATCTTTTCCAAGCCTGCTGTGTTTGAGATTGATTTTTCTAAACTATTTATTCTTGATGTGGCTTGGTCACACATGGGTAGTGTCATTCCATGTACATCTAGTTTGTCTGTGGCGCTAATTTCCATAATTGGTTGCATTTCTTTGCTTAACATTATTTCATTGAATTTGAAACAGCTTGCAAGAGTTGGCATTAAGGCCATACAATTGATATTTCTGTGGGCTATTTGTTCCATAACATCTGTAGCACATGCAATATCACCATAAAGTGCATGAATGTGCCGGGTTTTCAATATTGCTTCTGCTTCTCTAGAAAGTATACCAACTCTGATACTTTTTAAGATGTTGTCATAAGTGAGATCTGCAGATTGGCGCATGTTTTCTGTTAATTCTCTGTATTGGAAATGTTGCCAAAGGTTGACATTTCCAATGCTGCCAACAGTTTTACGGCAGAGTTTGTACCCTAATGTTTTAAAAATAGGCTCACCTTTTACTGGTGTTAATTGAAGCAGATCTCCAAAAATAATAATGTGTTTTCCTGCAAAGAGCTCTTATTAGTCTGTTTTGAGTACTTCTTGTAATGTGAGGTGAATCAATGCTAACATCAGGTTGGATACCATGCTCAATTCATCTATTAGTAGCATTTTCATTTGTTTCAATACTCTGCGTAATTCCATTGCAGCTTCTGCAGAAAGTTTGTAATAGTCTAATTTGTTTTGATGTTCTACTGGTAATAGTAGTATTCGGTGTAATGTAACACCACCTATGTTGTAGGCACCTAAACCTGTGGGGGCAGTGACAACAGCTGACAGTTTGTTGTTTGTCAATTGTTGAAGGAAGTTATTAATGATTTTGATTAGGAATGTTTTGCCAGAACCAGCTTCACCACTGACGTACAGTAGTATAGGTTTATAATTTTGGCAGGAACATTCTTTATTTTCATGTTTTACACCATGTGCAATTTGTTTTGTTACTTCTTGAAAAATGCTACTTTGCTCATTGTTTAGTTTTGATTGTAGTATAGTTAAGTCTTCCTTATCTTCATACTGACACATGGTGTTTTCTACTTCTATCATAGCTAATTCTGCCTCATTTATTATTAGTGGTTCTCCCAGTGGTTCTTGGCTTCCTGTTACAGAAGGTTGACTACTGTCAGGAGTGTCCTTATCTAGTTGAGCTTGGAGTTCTTCTTCGTGTTGCTGTTCATTGTGCAACATTGTTTTGTACTGTGTAAAGTTTACATCAGTTATAGTGCTTTCATTTGCTTTGAAAGCATCCTCATATGAGTCATAGTTATCTAGTAATTGTTCTTCTTTTCTCCATGGTTTGAAGAGTTGTAGCAGGGACATGTAATATACTTCTTTATGTGAGGAGTCTTTAATGACAATTTGATATGATTAATTAAATTTGGTTTAGTGAGTTAAACTAAGCTGCCTTCACAGTTTGTCACTCTATATTTACCTTTTTTTTCATCAGGTTTCATATTATTTTAAAATGTCTTGGCTGTTGAGATCATGTTTGGCTATTGTTTTGATATCTTCATATGATTTTAGAACTCTTTTTCTAGATTTAGCTGGACCAAGACTTAGCCATACTATATTTTCAGATTTACCATACAATGCAGTACCAGTTAAACGATCAGCTGCTTCATATGATCCACATTCTCTATGGGTGAGCATTTTTATGCCCAAGCTGTATCATTTCTGAGATACTGTTTTATCTGATGACAGGTCATTCCAGAGGTCTTGGAGCTCTGTCTTTTCTGCTTTAGTTAAGTATGTTGTGACATATCGTGCAACTGCAGTAGAATTGTCTGCAATGTATTGCACATCTATGTTTGCATTCCATAAGTGGGCAATGATTGCATTATAATCATTGATATATTTTTCTTCTTCTTTTCTTTTTATGTAATGTAAGCGATATTCAATCAACACTACAGTTAAGTCAATGCCTAGTCTGGGATGCTGAGGAAAACCCTTATTGATGTATTTTTATATCCAGTTCAGTACTCTGGATGACAACCCTTGTATAACACCCCCCCTCTTAGAATCCCCTTGACCCCACTGAGCCAAGAAGCAGGTTTGTTTTGCAAATTAAAAGGTTTATTTGAAAATTTAAACAATATATATATATATATATATATATATATATATCACACTTCTATAAATAAATTGATAATGGATATTACACTTGTGAATATGACCGTGATCAACAATGGATAATGTTACAGGGGTACACTGATTTGGTTACTTAGGAGTAGTGTAGAGGATGAGGTAGCTGAAAATGCTTGATGGTTTCAAGGAAATGCAAGGTGGAATAAAATGCAGTACAGAAATAACTTGTTATGATTTTAGCAAAAGGTAATATGATCACTTTTTCTTTTGACAATTCACTCCCCCCTATGCAATACAAGAAATGGAAGGAGAGCACACAGTCTTCAAGAATCCCAACAAATCACACTTTATAATGCAATACACAGTTCCAGTTCCCCCAGCAAGCTTAGAGAAAACAGGGATGAGTTTTAAACACAGGCGAATTACTTTAATGTGGTTTTCAAGGAAGTGAAAAGGTGCTAAAATTGCTTTTAATTCCCTCTAGAGGTTCAGGGCAGGTGATGGCTACTTTATATTAGTTCAGGCTCTTTTTAACAATACTCTATGAATGATTAGCAGTTTGCAAACAAATTTTAGCAAAGAGAAGCAAAAAGCTGCTGATTTCTACAGATGAAGAAATCGGGCCAAATCGCAAATCGCGGTAAATTTCGCGAGTGTGTGTCTCGCGATTACGGAACAAGTATAGGGAATAGGATTCCAGAGATACGAACGATTTAATAAAGGTAGATTTTCGGATTTAAAGTAAAACTCAAAATGACAGGTGACAGCTTGCAGCTGCAGAATTGACAGGTGACAGTTGTGCAGCTTTAAAAATGACAGATGACACGATTTCTAGGAGGCTGTTCTACTTAGGTTAAAATAGTTTGGATTAGATTATTTTAACTAAGAGATTGGTTCTGCACAGTTCTGCTAGGTACTCACAATATCAATTTGAAATAGGCCTCGTCAGGTCTGGTCAGGTTGGACGGGACTTCCGGCGGGTGGTTCTGAAGTCCCAGCTATGTGGGTCAGCTCTGCTCTCTGGGTCTGCCAGGCACCTGATCTGCTCACAACGATCTGGTTTGTGGTTCTCTCGGGTTCCGGATACAGCACTGCTTTCTGGATACTGCTACAGGTTCTTGCAAAAAATCTTGGAAAAATTCAAACAGCTCGCCCGGCTTTTGAATAGTTTGGTTGGTTTTGAGGCCTGCTGAAGAGGATTCAGCTGGTGGATTCAGGCCTCTCTGCTACAAATTCTGGAGTTAATTTCTGCTACAGGTTCTGGAGATTGATGGATTTGAAGTCTGGATCTCTGGATGTGAAGTCGTCGGTCAGCATGCTCTGCAGCAAATGGAATTGAATCTCTCTACCTGTCCCAGCAGTCTCTTTTTATGTGTTTTGAAAATGGGTGTGTGCCTGGGCCTAGCTAAGCCTGCCCCTCTCTACTTGTCATTGGCCCAATTCTCCCCTCTCCCATGATTGGGGGAAGGAAATGGATTGTCATCATGATGAGGTCTGTTTATGGGTCAGAGGATCCTCCCCTGGTCAATTTGCACACAAATCTATTTCTGACCCAAATACATATTTATCTATGTACCATTTTTTTAATATTATAGGTCCAGTTAACATATTTTCTGTAGTACCAAACCATCCGATCCCTGTCTTTGTACGATGTTGTGTCCACTGATGACAGAATTCTCCCCTTTTCATCCAGATAAGGACCTCTAAACCTTTCCAGATTTTACACAAATGTGCACCAGGGATATGGGTTACAGATGATAAAGTGTCAGATTTTTAACATGCAGACATTTGGAGTAAGACCCTATTTTCCGCTAGCAACCCCCCAGAATACACCACAGGGTCCTAACACCTCTTAAAACGTGCACAGAAAAATCACAAAAATAATGATATTACTTATATAATTCTGACAAGTCCGCACTATGAGTTATCTATCTTTTAAAATTATGCTCTGGTCAAAAAGGGGTGTGGCTTCCCACATCACAGGGTGGAATAACTGGTTTATCCACTTCCCCCAAGCTCAGCTGCTAGCAGAGGCACTGCCCCTCCCAGTTTCCCCCAAGAGGAAGCCACTTTATGGCCCCCCAATATAACATTTGCCTGAGTCCAGGACAGGCCTTTGTTCAACCTCCTGCGGTGCCCCTCCCCTAATCTAATCAGAGAGGTGTCAACTCCTTTTGGCAAGGGGCAGCAGGATGCAGCTAGGCCTGGGAAGAGTGGCTGAGCAGGTTTCTCCTGTCGGGGGTAGTTGTCAGGCAGAATCCAGTTTCATTAAGCCGGGTTTCAGCTAAATGTCACTTTTTGTTCCCAGTTTTCTACATTCAAATCAAACTGACAATTTTTACCTATACATTCAATAATTACTTCCTTCAAGTCATTTCAGAATATAGTTTTACATTGTATCCACCTCTTAGCAAGTCTTTCCTTGGCCTGGTTTTGTTTCATTTGTTCAGTTTTACACAAAAGTCTGGTGGTTTTAAAACGCCGGCTTTCTGATAGTGGTGAATACCGGTATTGCAACCATTTTTGGGATTAAGAAAATGAATTCCCCACAGTTCTGAGTTGCTTTTTGGCAATCAGCATTGCCATTCCCAATGGTTTCAGGCTACTGTGTGTGTAGCCCAATGGTGGTTTTAGGCAGTGCCCTCCTGCGCTCACAACATAGGCAAAAATTGGTGGCAGCCTATTCTTCATGTTTTCCATGTGCACTCTCTGGGGAGTTCTGGCCATCATGAGATACGGACGATTTAATAAAGGTAGATTTTCGGATTTAAAGTAAAACTCAAAATGACAGGTGACAGCTTGCAGCTGCAGAATTGACAGGTGACAGTTGTGCAGCTTTAAAAATGACAGATGACACGATTTCTAGGAGGCTGTTCTACTTAGGTTAAAATAGTTTGGATTAGATTATTTTAACTAAGAGATTGGTTCTGCACAGTTCTGCTAGGTACTCACAATATCAATTTGAAATAGGCCTCGTCACGTTCTGGTCAGGTTGGAGCGGGACTTCCGGTGGGTGGTTCTGAAGTCCCGGCTATCTGGATCAGCTCTGCTCTCTGGGTCTGCCAAGCACCTGATCTGCTCACAACGGTCTGGTTTGTGGTTCTCTCGGGTTCCGGATACAGCACTGCTTTCTGGATACTGCTACACGTTCTTGCAAAAATTCTTGGCAAAAATTCAAACAGCTCGCCCGGCTGTTGAATAGTTTGGTTGGTTTTGAGGCCTGCTGAAGAGGATTCAGCTGGTGGATTCAGGCCTCTCTGCTACAAATTCTGGAGTTAATTTCTGCTGCAGGTTCTGGAGATTGATGGATTTGAAGTCTGGATCTCTGGATGTGAAGTCGTCGGTCAGCATGCTCCGCAGCAAATGGAATTGAATCTCTCTACCTGTCCCAGCAGTCTCTTTTTATGTGTTTTGAAAATGGGTGTGTGCCTGGGCCTAGCTAAGCCTGCCCCTCTCTACTTGTCATTGGCCCAATTCTCCCCTCTCCCATGATTGGGGGAAGGAAATGGATTGTCATCATGATGAGGTCTGTTTATGGGTCAGAGGATCCTACCCTGGTCAATTTGCACACAAATCTATTTCTGACCCAAATACATATTTATCTATGTACCATTTTTCTAATATTTTAGGTCCAGTTAACATATTTTCTGTAGTACCAAACCATCCGATCCCTGTCTTTGTACGATGCCGTGTCCACTGATGACAGAATTCTCCCCTTTTCATCCAGATAACGACCTCTAAACCTTTCCAGATTTTACACAAATGTGCACCAGGGATATGGGTTACAGATGATAAAGTGTCAGATTTTTAACATGCAGACATTTGGAGTAAGACCCTATTTTCCGCTAGTAACCCCTCAGAATACACCACAGGGTCCTAACACCTCTTAAAACGTGCACAGAAAAATCACAAAAATAATGATATTACTTATATAATTCTGACAAGTCCGCACTACGAGTTATTTATCTTTTTAAAATTATGCTCTGGTCAAAAAGGGGTGTGGCTTCCCACATCACAGGGTGGAATAACTGGTTTATCCACTTCCCCCAAGCTCAGCTGCTAGCAGAGGCACTGCCCCTCCCAGTTTCCCCCAAGAGGAAGCCACTTTACGGCCCCCCAATATAACATTTGCCTGAGTCCAGGACAGGCCTTTGTTCAACCTCCTGCGGTGCCCCTCCCCTAATCTAATCAGAGAGGTGTCAACTCCTTTTGGCAAGGGGCAGCAGGATGAGCTAGGCCTGGGAAGAGTGGCTGAGCAGGTTTCTCCTGTCGGGGGTAGTTGTCAGGCAGAATCCAGTTTCATTAAGCCGGGTTTCAGCTAAATGTCACTTTTTGTTCCCAGTTTTCTACATTCAAATCAAACTGACAATTTTTACCTATACATTAAATAATTACTTCCTTCAAGTCATTTCAGAATATAGTTTTACATTGTATCCACCACTTAGCAAGTCTTTCCTTGGCCTGGTTTTGTTTCATTTGTTCAGTTTTACACAAAAGTCTGGTGGTTTTAAAACGCCGGCTTTCTGATAGTGGTGAGTACCGGTATTGCAACCATTTTTGGGATTAAGAAAATGAATTCCCCACAGTTCTGAGTTGCTTTTTGGCAATCAGCATTGCCATTCCCAATGGTTTCAGGCTACTGTGTGTGTAGCCCAATGGTGGATTTAGGCAGTGCCCTCCTGTGCTCACAACATAGGCAAAAATGGGTGGCAGCCTATTCTTCATGTTTTCCCTGTACACCCTCTGGGGAGTTCTGGCCATCATGATGTTTTCCATGCCAGTACTGCACAGTTTTATGGTAGGGCTTGGATGCATGGGTAAAAACATCCCACAGTAATATGTATTTTTAGGTGACTTACCTTTAACACTATGTCTAACTGAAGACATGAGGTTGTTCACTTGACCTGTATTTGTAACTGGTCTAGGGAAACCAAATCGGCATTTGGTGTAGTATTTCCCTTTGTTTTTGTATTTGCGACGACAATATTTTCCACATTTGTGTCTTTGAAATTGTAATATTTGTGCATGAAGATCACTATTTGTGGCTTCTGATGGAATTTCACAAGTGACATATTTTTCAATAAACTGTAAAACAGTGGCATCACTGTCTTGACCAAATTTAGGAGCATCTTTAATCCATAAAAACATGTGGATATGTGGTGCTCCTCTGGCTTGGTATTCTTTTCTCCAAAAGAAGTGTTGCACTTCTCCAAGGGGAGGAACAGTTTTATTACAAATAAAATGTAGCATAGCAATGAAGCGATGGTGAAAATATCTTGAAACATTAACAGGATCCAAAGAACAAAGTTCTCCAGGTGTTAGTATATCTATGTTTGTTTTGTTTTTATTTGATATGCGCAGGAAATCATGTAAATCTTACCATGCATATTCTGCACAACTTAATGTAACAAACCAAGTGGGTAGGCCAAGGTTTCTGATCATACAACGTACATCTCCATGACGTCAAAACCAGTACTCTTTAGTACCACGCATATTTGCTAATAGATTTGTAATATTTGATTGTAAAACCTCATCCTTTTGATGCACTTTTTCTAATAATTGTGTAGCTGTCATATTTTGAAAGTGTGATCCTGATTTTAATAAGTGTGCAACTCCGTAACATAAAGTTGCTAGTTCACTTTCAAAGAGTAGGTGGATAATGTATTCCACATTTTGCCCAAATCTGGGATCTTCAGAATACATCCGTAATGAGCGGTATTCTGAAGCTGATATTTGAATAGGTCTATCATCATACCTTCCTCCTTTGCCAGTAGGAAAGAGTAGAGGAAAAGCACGTGCTTCTATACTTTTTCCCATATGCTGATTGGCAATCCTTTTGTTTGACACATTTCGTAAGTTTCCAGTACATCTTCTACGGTGTCATTACAGTGCAAAGGATGAATTGTATAATGGTCTAAAGTATTTGATATTGTAGCAGGGTCTAGTAGTTCAAATTGACCAGCTTCTTCTGTTTCTTGAATTATTTCAGTTGTATCTTTCAAGATTTCTTCAATATTAATTTCTTTGTAATATTCATTATTCTCTTTAAGATATTGGAAGGCTTGTCTAACTTTATATAAATCTACCAGCTGTTGCCATATTTTTTTGTCTTTTGTAGGTACTCCATTTACTAAGATAATTAAAGATTGCTGCATTGGACGTTGCACTCCTAGGATATGCACATTTTCTTTTAGATCTAATGGTAAATAAACTACTTTTCCATGAATGCCTTTTACCAATTCAGAGGGAGGTAACTTTGCTGTTTTTGGTTGAAGGGGTATTATTGCTTGAAATGGGTGTACTGTTTGAATTATGATGCTCTCATATAAATTAAGTTGTTGTAGGGGTTTTGGTACTGGGTATAATTCCAAATTATTTGTGATAGCACGTGAAGGAGTTTGGTTGTTGTCAAGTTTTGTAGTGCAGTAACTGCAAAGTATTAAGGGCTCAGTTATTTCGTATTTGTTTTCTGCTACAAGGTAGAGAGCTAATTCAAACCATTTAGAATCTTCATTGTCTTCTATTTTGTATGATAGGTCTACAGTTTTGGTGTTACTTTTATAAAAAGTTCTACGGCAACATACACATACATGGTTTGGTACTTCAGCTGATGTACTTTTAAATTTTAGTATTTCTTTTTTGTATGTGTTTAGCAAAAGGTTGTCATGTGTAGAATCATTGCTTAATTGGTTTAAAGCCATTTCATTCTGTAAATGGCTTTCACTTCCAAAATATTTTTTTCTGGATATAGTGAATTTCTTCAAGTAGGTCTTTTGCTGTACCATGTAGAAGGATGTTATTTAACTTTGCTAGTGCTAAAGCAGGACTTTTAGCATAGTACAGTTTATAGACTAGATTTCTTATAGTTGAATGATGTGTTGATATCCTTTTGATATCATGGAAAATGGTTTTACAAGTAGGTCCTGTAATGCAGGCCAATGAATGTCCTTGTAGTCCTGTGTACTTGCGCACTGGACAGGTATCCATATTTTGCAGTAATTTAATTTTGATTTTGTCTTTGCTTTTTACATATTTATTGAGGAATTGGCGTAAAGATTTGAAACATTGTTTGGGAATGTTACACATTGACGTGCATAGCCATTTGTACACTAGACGTTCTGATTCAGTTGAATGGAGGGGTAATTCTAAGTTTTCAGGGCATATTTTTGTAAGGAGTACTTCTTGTTCCATTATGGTATTATTCACTTTTTCATAACCTCGACCACTGCTATGTATGGCAATTGTATTTGTTTGCTTTTGTTTGTACGCTTCTTCATTAAAATATGGTTCTGTGTTCGTAGTGTGATTCCATTCACCTCCGCAGATACTTAAGAAGTTCTTTCTGTTGACATTTCACTTATTGAGAAGTCTATTTTGTAATTTAGTTATTAGTTTTGTTAGTGGTTTCATTTTGTTTAACAGTAAAATAAATAACTTTCTTTTGAGAAGAATTGCACTGTCCATCAACGCTTCTAAGATTAATTTCCTACAATAGGTTTTAAGCATTGAACCTGATTTCTCTCCTGTTTTTATAAGATTTTGAAAGACTTTGTGACGGTACATTTTGGCTAACATACTTTTCTTGGTATGCTTACTTGGCACTATATTAAAATTTGAAGAAGTCGTTTTATCTGTAGTGATAGCTGATTTTCTGTTAATTGTTTTTTGGTTTGTTTTACATTTTGACAGAGGAGGCAAAGTTCTATAATATTAAAATTGTAGCGGTTCAGTTGGGTAATTTGTGTGTCCAAAAATAGGAATTTGTGGGCCATTCTGGCTGTAAATCGCTGTTTAAGACATGGAGATTTTTGGACAAAATGGTACACAATCTCTATTTTTAGGCACAGAAATAGCTTGTATTAACATTATAGTATGTTTGATTAATAATACACATATTATGGTGATATTCTACTTACTTTTTTTCTTAAATTAACAGGTAACTTCTTAGTTCTTCTTTGTTCTTCGAATTCGGCTGCTTCTTTTCAGGAGACTGGTCTTCACTGCAATTGTAAAAGCTTCAAATTAGTAACTTTGTGTATAGCGCTGTTTTTAATTTAGATATTGATTTTTTTAATTTAAATCCTCAGTGCCTTCTTTAAAACCATTAAACTAATTTATTTACATAAAATACATTGCATCAGTTCAGTATATATGATATGTTCTTAATGAACAAATTGTATTGAATGACTAACTGTAGCAAAAAAAAATATCTTTACTATGTCTTGTGAAATTTATAATATACCAGTGAATACCATTATTTCTGTAAGTAAGCTGTTCTAGGTAATAGCGCCTCAATGTCATGTCTAAATTAAAGTAATTAAGTAAATAAACAAATAAAAACAAAAAAATATGAAATTGTATACGTTTTTTTTAAAGATTTCAACATAGATTGTGCTTGCATGCAATTTTGTTTGAATATATGTAGTCTATATATTTTATTTAACAAATGTTAGTTTAACATGATTTGAGTGTGTGAGTATAAAGAAAGTAAATAGTATAAAGGTTTATAAGTGATAGTTGATTTTAGGAAATTGAAAAAAATACAGTAAATTCATTTTACAGATTACCCAAGCTAAACGTCTGTTTGAAAATGTGTTCATCTACTGTACAGAAAATATGCATACCTGAAGTTTGTGTTCATGCATCTGGATATGCATGGAGCTGCAAGTAGAAATCTTGGAGACTTGTACAGTATTTCTGGTAGATGGTGCTTGCCAATGATATGACACTTGTACTCAGAGAGATTCACAGTACATTTGCAGTGCTGATCTATGATGATGCAGTTAGATGTAGAGGTCTTGAACGTGATTGGTACATGGTCATGTGATTTCTTAGCTACATCCAATGAAGGAAATGCAGAGAGAGTGAAGTGGAAATGGTAGAAGGGCTGTTCATGTTACGATATGTCCGCGGACATGGCGGTAGTTCGCGGACATCGGGAGTTACATCCGGGGATTTTTGGGTTCAGAAGTCATGCAAATGAGAATAAGCACTGAAAGGGATTGGTCAGGAAAGTTTAGTGGGTGTGTTGTGCCATGAGAGAGTTTCTCAGATACTCTTTTTGCTGATAGAACAAAAGATAGCTATGGCTGTGTGTTTCAGAAAACAGATGTTTTGGATTTTGGGAGATTTGTGGATACATTGGTTGAAGGTGCATGCAGAAAGCTGTGGAGTAGCTGTAGATCTTGGATTCCCACATGTGGAAGAACACTGGCATGGAGTACGTGGAATGTAGTGGTTGGACTTACTACCTCTCTGTGCTACTTTGGAGACAGAGCCACATCCAGACATAATTGTAATTCATTGTGGAGGGAACAGTTTAGGACATGTGACTGGATTTTTTTTGCAATTTGCTATGAAAGAAGGACTTGGGAAGGTTATGGACATGTTTCCTAATTCTCAAGTGATATTTTCACGGATTGCGTAGAGACAAATGTGGCTTCGTTCTTCTTCATTTGGTCAACAAATGGAAAAAGCAAGGCACAATGTTAATAAGGCTGTTTGTGCCTTTCTAAGAGATTTTGGCATGACCTCTTTTCACAATGAAAATATTATGTTTCGTAGTACATACATTTTTCGCAGAGATGGAGTCCATCTTACTTATGCTGGCAATCAGATTTTTCTGAGAAATGTACAAAATGCATTGCGACCTTTTTTGTAATTACAACATCCATTTTGAAGTAGGTGTTAAGCATTTATAATTTTTGACTTACAAACACCTCCTAAAGGCTCTTTTCAGAGCTACCACTTCCTCCCAGAGAAAATTGCAATGTTTGTGATGGGGTAGCAACCCAATTTTTTAAATGTTCGCGAACTGTCCGCGGACTTCTAAAAAATACAAAGGGCCCTGCTTCATTTATTTTCACTTCTATTTTTTAACTGTGGAAGGCGGCTCTGAAAAGAGCCTTATTTTTTTTTTTATTTTTGATATTTTGTATTTTTTTTGGTTTTTTATACACAACACACTAGGAGAGGAGGGGAAAGGAAGGTAAAGGGGGGGACACCAACCACAGGGATAAGAAAGGGCGAGCTGAGAGAGGAAGATGTAGAGTGGGTTTTATTTGGGTAGTGAGCAGATCTTCTCGTGCTCTGAGACGATAGTCTCAAAAGCACTATGAAGTCGCTCCCCCCTGCAGAGTACTGTGTCACAGTACATAGATTCAACTGTGACCCTCGAAAGGTAAGGGTCATCAGCATTCTGTATGGCCTGTGAGGCAGCTTGAGGAAGATGCTGTCCCACAGAGGTGGTCCTTATGGTGACAGGATCAGAAACAGAGGATGAACTAGAGGAAATCAACCTGCTACGTTCTTCGCAAGGTACAACCCTGCGAATAGCCCCAGAGTGAAATGACCTCAGGTGTCGCTTCATAGTAATGGTCCCAAAGCTGTACTTACCGTGCTTCCCGCGACTGAGTATCATTTTGCACTCATTGCAGGTAACACGGTTCGCACGAGCCTTAGGAACATTCCCATGAATGGTAAATAACCGCCACACCCAAGACTCACGCCTAGTGCGGGTAGTAGGGTTTTCCTCTACCTCATTCTCATCATCCTCTTCTTCCTCCTCCGCATCCTCACTCCTGTTCCCCTCTTCAGGCCCTTGGGGAGGTGGTGGTGGTGGAGGGGGTGGGAGTGGCGCTGAAGCAGGTGCAGCACCAAGTGGCAGTTCAGCAGCCAGGGATGCCATCAACGATGCGATGGAAATCTGCAGTTGGCAGCAAAATTTGCTGTGCTCTGTAGAAAAGCCAGAAACACAATAAGAATGAGCTCTAGGGCGTGGTCTTTTATATGGGTGCTTGTGCGCAGTCCGCAGACATGCGCGCTGTCCGCAGACAGATCGAACACAAAAAAAGTTTGAAAAGTTTCAAAAGGTATGTAGAAACTCAGGATTACTATGTGGGACTTCTGCCATGGTGAGATTTTATTGAAAAATATTATGGATTAATTGAAAATGTACTTTTAATTTGTTCGGGGACCCGAACAGTGTCCGCATTCAGAACACGCGATCAGCGTGGGCGCGGTCATATGATCCGTTCGCGAACAAGTCCGCGAAGGAAGCGCATGTCCGCAGGACACCAAATGCACGGAGATTGGCTAGCGCATGTGCGTTGATGTTCTACGGACACTGTTCGGGTCCTGAACTAATTAAAATTGCGTCACACGTGAAACGAACATTTCAGGACACTGCGTGTGTTCTTAGAACAGTTTAAATTTTCTAGCAAACAGTAAGGACAGATATAGAGTTCTTCAGGACACGTTCAATTTCGGTTATGTACGAAGATTTCAGAACACCAATTGTGTTCTTAGAACATTTTCAACTTGCTAGCGAACAGTACGGACAGGTATAGTGTTCTTTAAGACACCTCCATTTTTGTTTAATTACGAACAATTCAGGACACCGCTTGTGTTCTTAGAACAGTTTGAACTTGCTAGCGAACACTACGGACAGATATAGTTTTCTTTGGGACACTTTAATTTTTTTTTTTACGAACATTTCAGGACACCGCGTGTGTTCTTGGAATAGTTTCATCTTGCTAGCGAACAGTACAAACAGGTATAGTGTTCTTCAGGACACCTCCATTTTCGTTTATTTATGAACATTTCAGAACACCTGCACTGTCCGCGGACACCTAAATTGTTTAAAAAAAAAAACGAAACTATTTACAACACAATATAAAAATGAAACTTTATTTAACATATATTAATAATTTATGACAGAGCAGGTGAGGCAGAAACAGAAACAAAAACAGGAGAATTAGGGGTTTCATCATGATTGTTATTAGGTGAAGAAGGGATGAAGTCTCATCAAAACGTTTTGGGTTATGGAGAGGGTTTGCGGATAATTGACTGGGATATGGTGAGGAGGAACAAGTACATGTGGGGCAATGGTACAAGGTTTTTGGTTTAAAATGATCTTCCACAAAGGTTTTCAAATTATTAAAATTAGTCAACAATAAATCCATTTTTTCTTCTATACTGTGAAAAGTGTTATCCATAACAGGTTTTTCTGAAGTATTTTCTATTTTGGTATGCTCTGTACACAAATATATATATATATATGTTAAATGTATACAAAATAATAATAATTAAATGGTTTATATTATAAAGTGTTTACCATTAGTTTCACTATCTTGTGACATTTCTTCATGTGGGAAATGTTCCTCTAGCCATTCCAGAATACTAGACATTTCTGTGAGAGAAAAAAAAAAAGATAATATATTTTTTTATCTAATACAAAAAGTTTATAAATATATGAATAAAATTAAGTACACTTACTATTTTAGGTAAGATATGTCCTATGTACTCAGTGGGTCTGCTCTTGTTCTCAGTTCTGTCGTGTTTGTGAGGTAATTATGTTGGAAGCCAATTTATTTTCTTGTGGTATATTCCATTTTAGAATATAGTGCATTTAAATGAATGGTTAGTGTGTTGTATACATGGGTTACATTTCTTATGTATTAGTACATATAATGTGTTTGTGTGCTTTTTTTTGAATTTGTTAAATGTTCCTATGTTATGATATAACAATCAAACATACCCTCCCAGAGTTTTTAGGTAGTGGTACTGTTCTTCGAACATGTCCGCGAACATTAAATGAGTTTGCGGACATCAAGTACAGTAGAAGAGATTCACTCAGTTCCATACGATATGTATATAAAGTGAAAGTCATCATTGTTAAGTTGCACTACTAAAAACCTATGAAATTCAATGAAAAAACGTTGTTAAAGGGACGTTATGGTTAAGTTGCGCTACTAAAAACCTATGAAATTCAGTGAAAAAACTTTGTTAAAGGGACGTTATGGTTAAGTTGCGCTACCAAAAACCTATGAAATTCATTGAAAAAACTTTGTCAAAGGGACGTTATGGTTCCAAGTAAAACCGAAAAATCCTTGAAATTCATCAATTATGGTAAGCTAAGCAACCATAACTCGCGCCACCACCGTGCACTGCTAAGGCTAATACCCAGAACATCAAAGATGACATCACAAATGTCATTGATGACATCACTGATGACATCACATGTCTGGCTCACTCTTTTTTCTTTTGCTGACATATCTAGGCCACATGGTTTTCTTCAGTAACAGTCAGAAACTAAAAATGTTATTTTATTTGTAGACGTATCCTTCAAGTAGGTTCTTACAGTAATTCCCTTAGAGTCCAGTCACATCATATGAAACATATACATACGGAAGACACAAGCTTGAAAGACAGCAATCCTTTTTGTACATAAAGATAATCAATAGACTTATGAGCACTTTCTGATAGTTCTGTTGTTTTTTTTTATGGCTGTACTTTCCCTGTATATGGTCATATTTGTATACATTGTACTCACACTACTTTCCTTAGGGTCCAATCACATCAAGTGATACATATACCAAGGGTAAATAGCAGCTTTGAAACAGAGCAATCATTGATTTGCATGAAAATAATCAGTTAAATTATGAATTGTTTCTGCTACTACTTCTGCTTTTTTGCTAACTTCACTTTCCCTGTATATACCCATATTGGTATGTGTTCTTGTGTCTTTGTGTTTTGTCTATAGTAATGCAATTATGTAATACATGTGTTTTATTAGCTACTTATTACATATTTCACAGTACACAAAAATCTAATAAGAAAACAATTATCATTTCATTATTCAACATATTAAAATATTAACATTACGAATATTATACCTTCATCTTGTACGCTGCACACAATGTTATGTTTCTGTATGAGTAGCTTAGTATAGTAGATAGAACCCCATAATAGAATGCTATTTATATCAATGCATCGTTCAGTGCACTAATTAGAGTATGATATTTATCGCAATGATCCTTGACACTTGTTTCACAACATTATAATAAGAATCCCTTGTACACATATTTCATGAAAAGTACATACACATGTGATGTCATCAGTGATGTCATCAATGACATTTGTGATGTCATCTTTGATGTCCTGGGTGTTAGTCTTAGCAGTGCACAGTGGTGGCGCGAGTTATGGTTGCTTAGC
The DNA here is from genome assembly GCF_040938575.1 of Ambystoma mexicanum. Taxonomy (NCBI): domain Eukaryota; kingdom Metazoa; phylum Chordata; class Amphibia; order Caudata; family Ambystomatidae; genus Ambystoma; species Ambystoma mexicanum. The sequence goes on along the minus strand of NC_090927.1, from coordinate 424,475,488 downwards.
TTACCATAACTGGCGAATTTCAAGGGTTTTTCGGTTTTACTTGGAACCATAACGTCCCTTTGACAAAGTATATATATATATATATATATATATATCGGCCCTGGTGGTTTTCACCAGCGAGACTGAACATTTTTTCAGAAATGAAAAGCCATCATTTTTTTGCCCAATGCAAGTAATTCCCACAATTCTACTGGGAGAAGCAGCAAATGAAAGAACTCAAAGTGATATTTGGAGGAGGAAAAATAATGCCACCAAACTTTCAAATGAACTGCCCCACAACCTTGCAGAGTCCTGTTGTTTACCTCATAATGCTATGTCTCCCTACAATGCCATTGTGTGCGTCATTGTAAATACCTTCGCTTATAATATGTATGTGCTCATGGGCTTTGCAACAGGAACACACTGAGTTGAGCTGGTCATGACTTCCCACATCTGCTGAATTTCAAGGGTCTTGTTGCGTTAAATCTGCTCAACTTAACTGCGCCTTAACTAAGGTTTTTTCAGTGAATTTTAAGGGTGTTCTTATACCATCGTTATTTTACGGCCAACTTGCAATGGCCACTAAACATGTCTTTCGTGCTCACTAGCCGAGGACTTTGGTCCTGGCCAGTGAGCCTAGCCTTCGGCCAGGCCCACTGTATATTTGAAAACATTGCTGGTCCTTCGGCTTTGTGACACTGTACATTTCAGAACCCCTTCAGCCCTGGCCAGGGAGCAAAATCTTTCAGCCTGCCCACCTTATATATTAAAACACTACAAGGGTTACTAGCTATGGCATTTGACTGTGTCCACTGGACATGTTTCCTAAATATGTTTCTTTTGAACCCATTCGGCCATGGCCACTATAAATGTCTTTCAGGCCCACCAGCCAGGGCCTTAGTCTCTGTCCAGAGAGAATGGCATTCGGTCCTGCCCACTAAATATCTTAACACACTACCGGGTCACTAGCCATGGCATTCAGCCCTTCTACTGTACATGTTCCCCCAATATGTTTCTTTTGGACACACTGGGCCTCATTACAAGTGTGGCAGTCTGGAATTATGGGTGCCGATCGCACCGTACTGACACCCATTTCCAGACCGCCACACTACAACTATGCAGGCGGGGGATGTTGCGCCTGGCAGGGGAGCAATGGACCCCACCCGCATATTGTTCACGGAAGCACCAGCACTGTTAGCAATGGTGCCGGTGCTTCTGTGTCCCCATTTCCTTGGAGTCCTATGGGACTCCATGGGAATGGAGACTAACATTTCCTGGCACCTGACTTCCCGATCCGCCAGGCAATCAGGTGCCAGAAAAGTTTTACAAGTCTGGCAGCAACCTGCCGGAAGCACCGGCAGGGTTACCACTGCACTTTTAATGAGGCCCACTAGGTGGACACATTCTTCAACTGTGGATACTATTCCTGTCTTTCGGGCCCACTAGCTAGGGGCTTCTGCCCACTGCATATTTTTAAAGAATATTGGGTCACTAGCCATTGCCTTCGCCCCCCCTTCTTCATCAAATATTTTAAAAACTATCGGACGCAATAAGAAATGACTCCCCAGAAATAGAGTCAACGCTTTGTGCCCAAGTTGTTTTGTACAAAGTCCAATTCTGTCTGGCGGTTTTCGCTGTGTGCTCGAGCCTCAAATTGAACATTTCTGTCTATGGGAAAATGAATGGGGACTAAATCAAAACTGTGTTTTATTGTTTTCTTAATAATGTTATTTTTGTCTCTTATTTTATGAGGGAAGGTTGGATTTTGATTCTGCTTGCTGCACAATATCCCTGACTCCCTGCTGCTACTTTTTGTCCATTCCAAATGTGGGAGGGCATTGCAGGGGAAATCTTAACTAATGTGCCCGAAGAAAAAAAAGTGCTCCTATTCATTTGTGTTTTGTATATGTTCTTGTAAAAGGTTAACCAAGTGCATTGCTTCAGTTTCCATTGTAATTATCACCCCATTGGTGATTGCTGCCCCATATTAAAATTTGTATGATTTTCTTGGAATTTTACAAATTAATAAATATTGCATTTTCACCAACCAGCCTGGTTCATGGTCAGTTGTGACCCGGGGTATTTGAAAAAGGGGGTGTGAGACGGGTTGTGTACCATCTCAAATTGAATTCATAGAAATAAGAGAAAGCATTCCAGTTGTGCGCTACATACTAGGCTAAGAGAAAGGTGTGTCGCCCGATTGAAGTCCTTAACAAACGTGGGGGCTCGTAGCCGGGGTTTGGGTTTTGGTTGCCACCCGTGGCAGTTTAGCATAGCAGATTAACCTCCAAGGTATTGATACTTTGTGTGGTTGGAACACTGTGTTACACTGTAGAAGCGCCTCTCCAAAACAAATATTCTAAGTACCAGGCCTGTGTATAAAATTAAAGCTTAATCAACCCCAAAATAGACAAAAAGCGACAGAATACATGTTACCCTTACATAAATAAATTAATAAAGAAATAACACTTTCAAAAATGACCACAGTAGAGATATGTATGGCCAGGGAGCACCTTTTGCACAAGTTATTTGTCAGAGGGGAATGGGCAGAGCAAGATGAAAAAGTCTGGCTAGAAGAAATGATACACCAGGTCACCACCATAAACATGGACACGTGGCAGGATGGTGGTTTATTGCATGAAGCTTTGAGCGAGTTATACATGACTACAAAAATTAAAGTGGAGCAAATTAAAATTGTCAGAATCACGGCCTACCTGTATCTCCACATCTGAGTGATGCTGGGAAAGCATGAGGAAAATACAGCTCTTGCGCAAAATCAATCTGAACTCTTTACTAAAATTAAACCAAACTAAAATTAGCGGAACAAAACTTGTAAAAGAGCCAAGATTCTGAGGCAGAATCTGGAAATTACATTAAAAATTAAAAGAGGACTCAGCATTCCAACAGCAGAATAATGTAGACCAATTGCTCCTATTAAATGCCTTAAGAATGGAGTGTCAAGAAAAGGTTGACTCCTTGGAAGAATGTCAACGGAAATTAGAACAAGTGAGATACAATAATGCCAGTATAGAGCAAATGGCCACTTTACAGAATCAGATAAAATAATTGGAAGAGGAAAATATTAAATCAATTATGAGAGACCTCCACTCTCAATCAGAATTTGATGAAGAGCGCCAGAAATTAGGTGCCATAACACAACAAAGGGATGACCTGGTTCAACAAAGGGGCACTCTGTATCAGGAGAAAGAGACCCTCCACCAGGAAATGTGTAATTTAAAAACCAATCTGGAGAGAAGGGAGTCAGACCTTCAGGGACTGACTGGCCTGAAAGAAGAATATGATAAATTAATGGGAAAAGGAGACAAATGGAACTCGAGTTAGAGCAGGACATAGAGGCTCTAAATGTGCAGAAATGGGAGGCTCACCTGTTACAACAGAAATTGGCTCAGGGTACCCAAACTATACAGGCAGCAAAAAGAGATAATGAGGCCCTCTGTGAGGAGAATGATGCACTCCACAAGCAATTGGCCGCTCAAGAGCAGGTCATAGAGGCCAGTAAACCCCTGATAGCCGAGCAAAAGGCACAGATCTTTGCCTCTTATCAAGAGATAGGGGCTGAGAAGGAAAAACTAGCAAGGTTGGAGAAAGAGTATTCTAGATGTAATACAAACTGGAGGGACTCTGAATAGGTAGATGGGACAGGGCAACCCCTGATCATAGTATGATGACCTGTGTACTAAGGGACTCAAACCCATTTAAAACTTTGTGCACTGCTGACTTCATGGCTACCAGTTCACATGAGCCAGAAACCATGAGGCCATCAGAATTAAATAGGCCTATCATGATGGAGCTGACAGATCAGCGCTCCCCAGAAATTGATGGACGGGGGTCCCTGTACAGATAGAAAAATATAAAGGCTGATGTCTCTGACCAGGAAACTTCCGATGAGGAGAAAGTCAGGAAATTAGTTCTTCAGAATCACTACCTCTAAAGGGACCAGTTGGTCCGGTTTGCACAGGAACAACAGGAAAAGAGGCCCCAAAAGAGCATCCTGAAGACCTCTACCCAATCAGGGCATTGGGGGGATACTCTGCCAACCCTGGATGCAGGGAGGAGTCAGAAGACTACTCTCCTGTCTGCCACAGGGGAGAAGAAACTAGCCCCCCATCTGTGAGCCCCTCTCAACCTCACAGAATCAAGGAACGCCTAGATGATCATGAGAGGACCTCAAACAACATCACCTCTGAGTCTGAGGGCGAATGGACTCAGGTGACGCAACGAAAGAAGGCAGATAAACCAAAAAGAGTCCTGGTGAAAGAACCCATTAGACAGATCAAGGCCATCAGGAATTTCATGAAACTCTACAATAAAAACGCACAATATTCTGTCTGGGAGCATTTGGAACTCTATAAACAAATGACGGACACATTTCATATAAGAGACAGCCAGAACTGTATGGATTATGCCAAATGGACATTCTCTCCAGAATACTCCAGCTTCTTTGCTGGACTGTAAGATCATAAACATTCAAGATGGTCCACCTATAAGGCGGCCATCTTGAAACACTTCTCCACCCATAGAAATCCCCAAGAGGCTCGCAAAGCGCCCTACAATCTACAGTGCGGAGAAGATCAGGCCCCACAAGAGTTTGTGCAGCAATTAAAACACACCTTTGCCCAAACTACCCAAACTACCCGGATTGGGCACACAGATCACAGGGAGTTTATCACTACCTACTTCCATGCGCTTCCAAAATACATTATGACCCAGCTGGTGAGGGATTTCCATGACTGGGTGATAGAGCAGGCTACCCGGATATATGAAGTAGAAAAACCTGCAGAAAATAGAAATCTTGGTAAAGACTCCAAGCCAACCAACACCTCTGCTGATGCTAAGGTGGCAGAGGTGAAGGTTGCCCCCATTTTGGACCTAGAAATGGGGGAGCCTAAAAATGCACCAATCCCAAACCAGCAAAATCAGAGGCGCTGAAGGCCTTCAGGCCAATCACAAACAGGTGGCGGTGAGGAGGTAATCCCATCAATGGGAACCCTAACTCCTCTGATTATATAAGTGCCAGATACAAGGGCAACCAACCCATTTTAGGGTATGTATGGACTCCCTCAGCCCAAGTGGGGGACCTAATCAGGTAAGTACTACCCCGGGAAACTTCCCTTCTAACTTCCCCCTGGAGGGCTGTAAACCCCCAAATGCTGGCTAGGTTTTTTCCCCGGTATCCCCAAAACCACAACCTGCAAGACAACCCTCCTTTCTTTCCTTGCTTTCAGGAGCCCAGACTACCCATTCCGGGAGAGGGGAGGCCAAGGGTGGAGGTTTACCAAAATCCACAATATCCAGGGTACTCCGGGAGAAGGGATAGTTACCCTTCCCGTGAACCAGCTAAATTTGAACAGAGACCCATGTACCAGCCGGAAAGGGTGTCCCAACTGGAGCGCCAGGTCCAGAACCTGTCCCAGGATCTGGGTCACATGTTGAGAGCTCAACAGAACCCTCAGATGAACATGGCACCTCAGAACCCCATCAACCATGGGTCTGGCACCCCAGAACAATGACGGGTGAGAGAACCCCGACAACTCACCGGTTCCAGAGGAGGAGGCACGGGGGGACGGTGGGTGTAAAGCCCTAGAGGAAGCTTCCTTCCTCACTTGTGAAAAGCACCTGACACCCTGGCACCGGAACCAAAATCTCTTGCCCCCGAAAATCTGCAACCCATGGAACAGAGGGTGGGTAGGAGAAATAAAGACAGTAAAAAGGCCCATTTTGCGGAGGAAGTTAAGGTCCAGTTTGAAGGGGAAGAATCCTCAGAGGATTCTGGGAATAAATCTTCTCCTTCAGGGACGGGGGAATTCCTCCCAAAGAAAATGGGGTCCCAAGAGATCTAAATGAAGACTGGATGGGTGTGCGGACTGATTCAGAGTCACCCATCCCTGAACCCCAGTATTGTCATCCTGAGAAGAAAATAGTGATGGAGTATCCTCCCCTCAAATTGGTTGTAGTGACTGCCACCTGGTAAGCGGGGGCAGCACAGAGCTAAGGGATACAGAGGATTCTAAAATCTCCAATATTTCAGGATGCCAAATTTTCATTACAGATTCCCAGACTCTGGCACAGGAAATTGTCCAAAACTCCACTGTGTCAGAGCCTAAAATAAAGAAATTGACCCCCCAGCTTGCCCAAAATGCACATTACCATTGACCGCTTCACGAGAAGGAGGCTCGGTTTTATGCCCCAGTCCAAGTATAAGGGCAATGAACATTTTCAGCACTGGTGGACACTGAATCCCAAGCCACTCTTCTGTCAAAAAGGGCTTTTGAGCAACTAAATTCAGGAAGGGGGGAGAGATATCAGATCCCTCTCACACTTCTTCCTAGACAACTCCAGAACTTCGACAGGAATTAAATTACTGTCAAGGGGACTGCGGATTTGGAAATAAAAATTGGGCGACACAAAGGGAAACACCCGGTCATAGTCATGACTCCAGAGGGAACTCCCTGTCTACTAGGGAATGACATCCTGCACAGGTTGTCTCTCCTAATAGACAGTGCAAACAAGGTCTTCTGGACTCAAACTAACAGGCCATTAAAATTAAAACAGAGTGTCAACCATGTTAGTTTAAATGGCACATGCCACATGGTTGAACAAAAACCTGATCATATTGAGTTTCGTTTCCAGAATAATAAAATACCTGTTGTGACAGTAATTACTGTAGAACAACAAACTGGTGATGGGAACTCCTCTCCATTCCTGAAAATCAACTTTACTTTGAAATTATATACTGATTCACAATCTGAAAATCCCAATTCTCTAGCCAAAAGTGATGAAAAACCAGCTCAAAGTTTAGCCTAATCAGTTAAATCAGGATAAGGTGACTGTTCTCACCCGAGTGTATGTGAACAGCGGAAAGAGCTTCATCAGCGAAGCCAAGTTCCGAAAACTGCAAAAAGATCCAGCCATTCCCACATTTAAATTGAGCGATAAGTGGTAAATGGGCCTGGAAAATCCCAATTCCAAGCATCTCCTGCCTATCAGGTGTATGCTCAACATTTCTATAGGAAACAAAAGCATAGAACATAATTGTTGGGTTGTGCGAGATCTCCCTGCTGCATTCTATTTATTCTGTGACATTCTCAATTGACTTGCCATTAATTTGATAAATTACAAAGCCTGGTCCCGACTAGGGGGCAATCCCATGGACTTTGTTGATTGAGAAAAAGTGTTTCGGTCAGCCCAATTGCTGCCGTATGCAGTTGAAGTTCATATTGGAGAGGAGGTCACCATCCCAGGACGGACCCGACAAGTCCCACTTGAATTAAAAATGAAAAGAGGACAGAAACTGCAAAATCCTGACACATATGTACACCTCAATGCCCATCTCCAACAGCAGGGGTTGGGGTTAAACCCAACCCCATTAGTCAATGTAGAACGCAACACTATTCCAATAGTGGTGGATATCAGCAACCTCAGGAGTATCACTATGGGCTTAGGCACCATGATTGGAATGGCAGTTGATTACCAACATTTTTCCATGGATCTAGGAAATTAACTGATAGGACCAATCCTCAATGACTGTTTTGACAATGACAGCGACAATGACTTACCACCAGACAGGATGTTCACCCGGCAAGGGGGGAATTTCCTGGTGTGCTCTTCCTACCCTTACGGTGAGGGAGAGTTGACCTGTGACATCAGACAGGATGAGGTGATATTCCAGGTCCACAATGACTGCCTATCCTACCTGAAACCCTCTGTCCAGGTCAATACTCTAATCAGAGACCTCTCCACCCAGCCGGAGGAGGCCGCTGATATAGCAAAACTGGAAGTCTTTCCAGGCTTCAGGCAAATGGTTGAAGAGTGAGTCAACCTAGCTGATGCTTGTGAGACTCCGGAGCAAAAGCAACAGTTGAAACAGGTGTTCTTAGATTTTCAAGATCTCTTTGCTGTGGACTCGTAAGACTGTGGTCCCACCGAGATTCATACTACAATTCCCACAGACCCTGGAATGACTCCAGTTTTTGTGATTCAATACCGCTTTCCTCTCGCATCCATCGAGTCCCCTACGTAAATAAACAAAAACCAGTCCACAACACCTTTAATAATCCGGTGCTGGGGATTTTAAAACCAAACGGCCAGTGGAGACTCTGTGCTGACCTTAGGGAACTAAATAAACAGGTCTTCATGTCCCGATGGCTTCTCCCGTACATTGACCAAGGACTGGCCCAGATCTGATTGTGCTTTTTTTTTAACTGAATATTGCATCCGCGCTCTGAGTGCGTTGTTTGCCTGCTCTCCCCTTCCACTTCCTGGTCCTCCTCTCGCTCCCACCTCCCTGCCCGCCCACCCCTCCCTCTGATTGGCTGTGTGGCTTCCTCCCTCCTGGGCTACTCGACGCCCACTCCCCCTTCTCGCTTCTTTGTTCAGCTGAGCGTGGCAGAGCGGTCGCCGGTAGCCCTTGAGGGAACTGCAGGCATTGGATGCCCTGCCTGGCCCATCAGGCCTCAGTGAGTTGATTGTGCTTTTTTTTAACTGAATATTGCATCCGCGCTCTGAGCGCGTTGTTTGTGCCTGCTCTCCCCTCCCACTTCCTGGTCCTCCTCTCGCTCCCGCCTCCCTGTCTGCCCACCCCCCACCCCTCTGAATGGCTGTGTGGCTTCCTCCCTCCTGGGCTACTCAACGCCCGCTCCCCCTGCTCGCTTCTTTGGTCAGTTGAGCGTGGGAGAGCGGTCGCCGGTAGCCCTTGAGGGAACTGCAGGCCTTGGATGCCCTGCCTGGCCCATCAGGCCTCAGTGAGTTGATTGCGCTTTTTTTTTTTAAATGAATATTGCATCCGTGATCTGAGCGCGTTGTTTGTGCCTGCTCTCCCCTCCCACTTCCTGGTCCTCCTCTCACTCCCGCCTCCCTGCCCGCCCACCCCCCCTATGATTGGCTATGTGGCTTCCTCCCTCCTGGGCTACTCAACGCCCGCTCCCCCTGCTCGCTTCTTTGGTCAGTTGAGCGTGGGAGAGCGGTCGCCGGTATCCCTTGAGGGAACTGCAGGCCTTGGATGCCCTGCCTGGCCCATCGAGCCTCAGTGAGTTGATTGTGCTTTTTTTTAACTGAATATTGCATCCGCACTCTGAGCGCGTTGTTTGTGCCTGCTCTCCCCTCCCACTTCCTGGTCCTCCTCTCGCTCCCGCCTCCCTGCCTGCCCACACCCCCCTCCCCTTCCTCTCCTCCCTCTTCCTATAACCACCCCCCTCCTGGGCAGCCCTCTGCCCGGCAGCCCCCTGCGGCTAAGGGCCCCAAGGCCAAGGGCGACTCCTACAGTTGCAGCTCCCTGTGTGTCTGCAGGTGTCCGCAGGGGACGCTTGGCGCCAGTACTTGCTTTCTCCATGCTCGCCCGGCCACCCCACCTACACCTGGCCACTGCATTCGCATGTTGTCCTCACCTCATTGTGTCACAGTTGTGGTAAACTAGGGTTGTCTGTTCTGAAATGTGGTAAACTAGGGTTTTATTTCCCCTCGCAGGACTCTCTAACTTAGGTAGCCTCACCACTGTGTACCTAATTCGCATACAGTTGTCTGTTCTGAAATGTGGTAAACCAGGGCTTTTCTCCCCTCGCAGGATTCTCAAACATAGGTGGCCTCACCACTGTGTACCTAATTCGCATACTGTTGTCTGTTCTGAAATGTGGTAAACTAGGGTTTTTCTCCCCTCGCAGGACTCTCAAACTTAGGTGGCCTCACCACTGTGTACCTAATTTGCATACCGTTGTTTGTTCTGAAATGTGGTAACCTGTGCTTGCTGCTCTCTTCCTGTCTGCGTGCTCTCGCATCGTCTGTCTTCCCCCCCCACCCCCTCCTACTCCATGGTGCTCTCTATCTCGCCTATCTTCTCTAACTGCTTCTCTATTGACTATCCGGCCCTCCTTACTAAATCTGGTAGGAAAAAGTTTAAAAAGGACATCCTGGTCTCCAACCCAGGCCTCCCCATCGCTGACACCTACACTAGTGCCTGCTCTAAGGAAACTCTCACTGACATCCTCTTTTTCGTGCCTTCGCCTGACCTATGGACCCTTCATATGGTCTCCGTGCTCCCTCCTTTTTCCTCTTCTCCCATTAATGGTGGCACCCGTTGGGATGTCCTCTTAGCCTCCTTCCACTCCTCTAAGGCCATCATTAATTTCTACGCTAATGGGACCGTCTTAGTCCAAGGCCCTCAGGCCAACCTTCACATCTTTGACCGACGCTTCCCACGCCTCATCAACTTCCTTTCCTCTCCTGCTGTCCCCCCTCCTCTGTCCTCGCCTACCTTGCCTCTACCCTCCCTCCCTGCCCCCTCTCGTGCTCCTTCTTCACCTCCTTCTTCTACACCTCCGCAGGGGGTACCTCTGATCTGTACCCCTCCCCGGAAGTCCTTCAAGGATGGCAACCATCTCCACATTGCCACTCTTAACTCTCGCTCTGCCATCAAGCATTCCTCTGATATCTGTCGCCTTCTTGAGGAACTGGACCTTGATGTCCTCGGTCTCACTGAGACATGGTTCACAGCCAGCTCTGTCACTAGCTTTGACACACTCCTACCTGACGGTTACATGATCCTCTCCGTGCCCAGGCCTAACCGTGCAGGGGGGGTTGCCCTTATCTTCCCTGAGTGTCACTCCTACGCAGACCTACTCCTCTTTTGAATGTCTTGTCTGCCGACTCTCTCTCTCTCTCCTAGCCATTCCCTTACCGTGGCTACTATCTATGGGCCACCTGGTCAAATTTCCTCCTTCCTCTCTGAGTGGGCTGACCTCTCCTCCTCACTCCTGTCCGCTACCACTCAACTCCTCTTTCTTGGTGACTTCAACATCCACCTGGATGCCTCCTGTCCCCCCAGGTCCTGTGACCTCTGCGACTCTCTCTCACTCACTATTCTCCCGTCTGGACCTACTCATTCTGCAGGGCACACTCTTGATGCTCTGATCTCTTCTGACCTTCCCCTCTCCGTCCCTCTCTCCACTCCTCTCTCCTGGAGTGATAACTTTCTCCTATCTTCCCACCTCACCCTCCCTACCCCTCAGGCAAAGCCACCCTCATCATCGCCACCCACCTTCTCGGCCATCCGACCCATGAAGCGCGTGTCCGATGAGGCTTTCGCTGCCACCTTCTCGTCCCCCCTCCCCCTTCGACTGACTCCCACCCTGACACAGCCCTCTCCATGCTCCACTCTGCTATATCTGATACTCTTGATATCCTTGCCCCTGTCATGAGAATCCGCCTGAAGCCCAAAGCCAAATGTAACTCCTGGTATGACTTGGATCTCGTCACCCTAAAACGCAAGTGCAGGGTGGCAGAGAGGAAATGGCGTGCTTCATGTTCATCCTCTGACAAACTGGCCTGCCGCCTGCTCCAAAGGCAATACCGTCTCTCCATTCTCACCAAGAAGAGAGCCCTTATTCAAGCCCGCATCTCTGCGGCATCTAACAACTCGGCTGAACTCTTTAAAATCTGCAAGGAGCTTGCCAACCCTGCTGCAGTCTCTACCTCTCCTGTCCCCTCCCAGGCCCTCTGCACGGCATTGGCCTCTCACTTCATCTCTAAAACTCAGGACATCCTGTCCTCACTCTCCTCCTATCAACTCCCTCCCTCTTTTCCCGGCTCTTCCTCTGGCCCTTCTGCAGCCACCCCTCCTCCCTCCTTCTCTGCCTTTCCCCTTTTTTCTGCTGACGAGGTATCCAGACAAGTCCGATCTATGAAAGTCTCGTCTAAACAGGTTCACCCATGTTCCTCCAAAACTATCAAGGACCACATCGACTCCCTGGCTCCTGCTCTGGCTGACTTTTGCAACCACTCCTTCGCCTCTGGAGTCTTCCCATCCCCCCTCAAGCACTCCCTTGTGCACCCTCTTCCAACCCCTCCTGCCCGGCTAACTATCGCCCAATCTCCATCACTCCCTTCCTGGGCAAGCTCCTGGAGAAACCGGCCATCTCCCAGCTTAACCTCCATGCTGAATCTGTTGGTAGTCTTCATGACCATCAATCTGGCTTCAGAGCGGCCAGAAGCACAGAAACTGCTCTCCTGAACATCCGTGAGGACCTGCTCTTGAACCTCGAATCCAACACCCCTTGTGTTCTCATTCTGCTCGATCTCTCGTCTGCCTTTGACACTGTCAACCATGCCATCCTGCTCAACCGTCTCCGTGAGAACCTGGGTATCACTGGTCAGGCTCTGGCGTGGCTGACTTCTTTCCTTTCCAATCGACCTTCCCAGGTCCAACTTGGGTCCTTCCTCTCTGACGTCTTCTTCTCCACCTGTGGTGTTCCCCAGGGATCTAATCTCTCTCCTTGGCTTTTCAACCAGTATTTGGCACTCCTTGCCCACTGAATCGCTGCCCTCTGTCCCAACTTTCAGTGCTATGCGGACGATACCCAGCTCATTTTCAGGCTACCCTCGGCCTCCTCCTCTCCTTCCCTCATCTCTGACTGTCTGTCTGCTATTCAGGAATGGTGTGCCGCCAATGACCTCTCCCTTAATGCCAGTAAGACTGAGATTCTACTCATCGGCACACCCACTCCCTACTTCCCTGCAGCGCTCTGACCGGCCTCTCTTGGCCCTCTTCCTGCTCCTACCTGCAAGGCAAAAAACCTCGAGGTCATCTTCGACTCCACACTCTCCTTCTCTCCTCACATATCTGACGTCTCTAAGAAGTCACACTACCAGCTGCACCTCCTCAGAGGTATTCTTCCCTTCCTCTCATTCCCCCAGAAGCTCACTGTCTCCCGAGCCCTGGTTCTCTCGAAGCTGGACTACTGTAACAGCCTCTATCTTAATCTGCCTGCCTCCACTCTCCACCCTCTGCAACTCATCCAGAACAGAACTGCGAGACTTGTCCTTGGCCTCAAGCCCAGGGACCGTATCTCTCCAGGACTGAAATCTCTACATTGGCTCCCAGTGGCTGCAAGGATTAAGTTCAAAACCCTCTGCATTGTCCACAAGACCTTCAACTCTCTCTTCCTAAATATCTTCCTTCCCGAGCCCTTCGCTCATCCGTCTCCAACTCTCTCAGGGTCAGCCGCTTCTCAAAGCAACGAGCTGGGGGTAGATCTCTCTCTGCGGCAGGGGCCTCCCTCTGGAACAGCCTTCCTGCCTCCCTGAAATTTTAGGAGAACCATCTCCGGTTCCGGAAGCACCTCAAAACCTTCCTCTTTGATTCTGCTTTCTCTGTCCCTCTCCCCTGCTAAATTCTTCATTGAAATTGCACTGAATCTGCAACTGGTCCACTCTCACCGACCTCGGTCCTGGGCCCAGCCACTCTCCACTTGCATTGCCTCCCTGGCAACCCCTGCACTGCGGGACTGTCTCTGTATCCCTACAGCCCCCCCTTCCCAGCACTTGTCTGCACTTACCTTGCACTTGCCACCAGCTGGCCCTATTTATTTATTTATTTTATATTTTTTATTTTTTTTATTCTACTTACTTGTACTGCACTTCCCCCCTCCCCTTCCCCTTCCCCTTGCACGTTTCCCTTCACCTACCCCTGCACTTGCGCGGCCTGAATGATACCTGGCCTAGTAGGATCGTTGTCTGTCTTCCCCTTGTTCCCCACTCCCTGCCTCGTCGTGCCTTGAAACACACTGCCATTGACCTAACCTCCTACATGATGAACCCCACTTTGCACTACTGACGAATCCCACTTTGCCCTACTCTCCCTCGACAAAAAGTTTCAGAAGAGTTGAGGGGGGAGAATTTGTGGGATACTTTGACCCACTCAGCAGAATCCCCATCCATAACCAAGCTGTGCTTCTGCAGTCAGCAGCAAAATGGCTGTGCTGGCTCCTTGGAGCACCACTGCATCAAAACTGTGTTTTGCAGCAACAAAGGGATGGCTGCCCCGTCTTGCCAAACACCATTGGATGAGTTGGAACAGGGGGCACACCGAGAAAGGTGCACGTGTGTTCCTGGGTGCACCCAAAAGAAGCGAATCAAAGCAGCGCTGCTCTGCTGCTTGCAAAAAGTTCCCATTGAAAAGAGAATATTTTACACTGAAAAGGATGCTGCCCTGACGCTATTTTCATCTATTCCACATCACATTGCTTTCATCCATAAGGCCCTGCCATGCCCATCCATATCCACATTGTGCTTCAGCAGAAGAAATCATGATCCCTGCATGACAGGCTATGGCAGCCAAAATCTGAAAAAGGCAAAAGAAACTTCACTTTCAGCCGCAGAAAATGCTTGATATTTGAGTCACAAACTGTCAAAAAGATCAATGCTTCAAAACAACCCCAGCTCTCTGGGCCTATGTCAATTTCAGTGCATCTGCGTTTGAAGCAAATTGCTGTATAAAAGGAACTGACTATGGCTGCAAAACAATATTGGGAAGTCAGATGGAAGAATTGAATTTAAAAGGGAAATCCTAGCAGCTTTCACCATGTGTCAAAATGGGCTGTTGCAAACTAAAGAAAAAAATGCCTGTTTTAAAAGTATGATGTTGAATAGAAACTTGTCCTTGACTAGCAATATAAAGGGGGTTTTACTGGGGAACATATATGGGATGTTTTATTCAACAGGCTTGTTTTTGATTCAGAACAAAATAAAGAAAATAAAGTATTACAATGTATTGGCTGGATTTTGCAAGATCCAGAACAGGTTTCTGCTGGCCAAACTGAGGCCTTCCTTCACAAAGAAACCACCATAAACTTCTAGGACACGTGCCTGCTAATCGCCACCTTTGAAAACTTGAATGGACCCAAAAGCACTAAACAGCCTGGGCTTGGCAGGCTTTTGTCTGGGTTGATGCCTCTTACAATAGAAATTCTGGGACACGGGCATGTGAAAAGGAAAATCACACTTCCCTACGACTTCTGCTTGGAGTTGCAAAGCCAACTAAAGAGCAGCCTTGTAAGCTATGCCCATATATGGTGAACAATGCTGAACATTTGACTCAGAAGAGTATTTTATAAATAAACTTATAAGGATTTTGTCTTTGCAACAAGACTTTGCAAAAATGTAAAAAGTTAACAGTTTAAATGTAATTTTGTGGGTTTTAGTTTAAGTCATGGTAGCCTTCACTGCCATGTTGGGAACAGAAATAGCAGAGAAGTGGACATTCTGTGGAAAGTGGACATGATGCCACTGTGAAATTCAATAATGATATGCCTAATAATAATCTATACCCATATATAAAGTTATAGAATTTTAGGCTGAATATTTCTCACTGAAAATGATGAAAAATTGTTAAGCGGACGAAACAAGGTCTTGAAACCGTGAGCATTGGACTGCCATGCTCTACATAAAATATGTAATCTGCCCATGTGGTTTGTTACGATGCCACAACTGTAAAAATGTGCCATTTATGTAAAAACTGGGTTATGGCAAAATTAACTGTGGGAGGTTCTGAACATAGTAAACCCAAACCATAAAGCTGATGTCAGGTTTCTAGAGTCCAATCAGTTAACAAGAAGGCGTACTCAGCTAAGCCTGCCTTACCATATAATTCTGTGATGTCAACATGCTTTACATAAAGGGTAGCTGACAGAACTCTAGAGACTCTCTCCTGAATTTCCAGCACCTGTATTCTTGATCTTCTACATTCATCTTGCCAGATTCCAGAGTCCACTGCAAGGCCAAAGCATAGCTGACCCTAGCTCAGCAAGGGCTTGATCTAAAAAACCCACTAACCAAGGGGAAAAGCAGTGGTACCTGTGTGGGGAGCATCCTGTGACAAGCTTCTTGCCCTCTAGCAGAATGCTGCTGTACCTCTGTCATCCGGCTGTACTGCTATCCAGTGATCCAAATTGCCCAGCAGTTTGCTACCTTGTGACCCGAACTGTGCAGGGGCCAGAACCCAGTTGACTGTTCCAAAATTCCAAATTCAAGCATGGACTGTGAGTATATCCCATCCCATAGACGCATAGTCTGCCCCATTTTGACCTTTGTCTTTGTTCCACTCTTTAAGCAACCCTATCTATGCCTTTGTAATTTGTCCAACTGTCAGAATTCTTTGTGCATCTTGTCTGTGATTTCCTGGTGTTAGCGCCATTCTTTCATTCACCCCATCTTGTAACTCCTTAGCGATATTTGGAATAATTGAAATTAATGCCCATATTGATCTGAACGCGGGGTGAAAGGGTTAGTTGCAAATTAACCCGGGATCCTACCGTGTCTTTCTTTAACAATATATTTCTAATAATCTAGTTTAAGTAAAATCTGTTCTTTTTCTCAGCCGATTTTCTCTCTTTCATGGCTTCATTTTACCAAAAACTAACCTCCTTTTGTTTTGCAAATCTCATCCAAATCTTAAGATACAACCAGCCTTTCAATTTTACATTGTCCCTGTGATGTGCATGTATCCCCAGCCCAAAGAGCGCACTCCACCCATTTTTCATAACAACCGTTTGTGTCATTTGAAACGGCAATTGAGAAAAAATGCAATTTTCCCACGTGTGATTCAGCTGCATCATGTTCTTACTTTTAACTTGTTTTTGAATTGTATGCCTTTTGTTAAGAACTTGCATTGCGGTTGCTAGTGTTTATATACTCCTGCTATTGTGAGAAATCATATTTGCCTCAAAGATTTAAACGCACATTAATTATGTATTTGTCAATTTCCGAGTGTCATTTCATGCCATTGCAGGGCTTTAAAATTCGTTTTTGGCTCTTATTTTATGAGGGAAGGTCAGATCTTGATTCTGTTTGCTGCAAAATATCCCTCACTCCCAGCCGCTTCTTTTTGTCCATTCCAAATTTGATTCAAATGGGTTTGGGAGGGCATTGCAGGGGTTAATATTAACTCAGGATCTATCTACCCAAAGAGAAAAAAGTGTTCCTATTCATTTGTGTTTTGTATATGTTCTTGTAGAAGGTTAACCAAGTGCATTGCTTCAGTTTCCATTGTAATTATCACCCCATTGGTGATTTCTGCCCCATATTAAAATTTGTATGATTTTCTTGGAACTTTAAAAATAAATAAATATTGCATTTTCACCAACCAGCCTGGTTCATGGTCCATTGTGACCCGGGGTATTTGAAAAAGGGGTTGTGCATTCCAGTTGTGCACTACATACTAGGCTAAGACCAAGGTGTGTCGCCTGATTGAAATCCTTAACACCTGCCAACCCCTCTGCCCCACAGCTCACCACTGCCTTTTCTCATCTGCTTGATATAATCAATTCACCATCTAATTTCAACATAGGCTGAGGCTTGCATTGAGGGGCACTGTTGTCCTTTGCACATTTCTTCTCTTCTTTGTCCATTTATACAACTTGTATTTTGTGTCTCTGGAATAGACTGAGAGCCTGACACAGCGCTAAGTACACTAGACCCTGGGCCTCCAAGGGCTATATCTTCTATGGTACTAACATTTCAGGTTCTTCCGATGCATGGGGGATGAGGGAGCGACATAACAGCACTCATTGTACCTCTGGTTCCCTACTGAGTTCATATACCTGTACCACATATTGTTAAACTCTGGGTGGTGCACATTAGACATTATATCAAACACTACACCTAACACTACACCTTTGTACTGGTCATATTCATTTTCTTCCTCCAAACCCCTTTTCACTCATATTTATAGATCCCACAATAAAATGTCCTGTATTTTCATTTGCCTAAAGTTTACCATTGTGCTTACATATTCATAATTTGGTGTTGCAGCTTCAAGAAATTCATCATAAAATTGAGCATATGTACATTACTTTGAGGTAGTACTACTAAATTCCCACCCGCCCTTTACATGGCATACCCATGTAACTACACGGAATATACGTATATAAACAACCCAAAGGATAACCTGGGCGTAAGCGACTACAGTATAAATCTAAAATTTCATTAATCAAACATTTGTAATATTGTACCATAATCTGATCATTAGAGAAAACATGATGCACCAAAAAAAAACAGAAAAATATCAGATAAAACCAAAAAAAGATATTGTCAAAAAATATGTACATATTACAAAAAGTCAACAAAAACAACAAAAAAGAAAAAAACAATAAAAAGGAAAATAAAAATCCTAAGAAATACATATATACATTTCACATCTGTGAATGCCAAAAGCCCAAATCACCAAATCGACAACAATCCTTTTAAAACAGTATGTTAAAATGTTTACAGTTGGGGGCACAGTGTTGCTTTCCGGACATCAGATAAATGTTCCCAATAATGCAATTCTTTTACTTTGACAGCAAGGGGAGAGGCATATGCTGTAGTGTAAGGACCATTGTAACAAGGCTCATTCCACTTGTGAACAGCATTGTTGATGTACATTTTATCATTAGGGAACAATTGCAATAGTGACGAGCTCGCAGATTCCTGTGTAGTGCTGTTGTCAACCACTTCCGATTGTCATGGAGAAATCTTTTGAGAAAGGTATTTGATACACTTCATTAACTCTGTTAAGTACCAATGAAACTCATCCCACAAGATCGACGTAGCCCTGTGAGCATCTGAAGCACTCCACACAGGAGTCAGTGGTGTGTGCATACCTTTTCCCATCATAATCGCATGAGGGGAAAGGTGATGGCCCTTAGAGGGCTGGATCCTTAAACTGAAAAAAGCCAAAGTGAGACAATGCCCCCAGTTCCTTTTCAGTGTTGCACATAACTTAGACATTCTTGTTTTGGGCAGACTTTTCATCCTTTCTTTAACCCTGCTGGCGTGAGGGTTATAAATGGAGCACAGCTTCTGCTTTATTCCTCAAAGGGCTGCAATTTCTTCAAACAACTAATTAAAGAAGTGGGTGCCATTGTCGCTTCTAAGGGTGTCGCACACTCCCCACCAGGGAAACATTTCTCTCACCAAAAACTTGGTGGCCAATTTGGCATCATGATGTGTACACGAACCAGCCTCAATCCAAAAGGGAAAAAGGACAAACAGCCACTACCAAATAATAAAAGGAGTTATACCTCTCTCCCATATAAGCAAAATCTATGTGTAAATCACGAAACTGACCAATTGGGCGGGGCAGTTGCCTTTTAAAGTCTACAATGTTTGTCCTGTACTATAGGTTTGGCACACTGCACAGTTGGACTTGAACACAGAAAACAATTCCTGAATATTTGGCACATACCAGTCCTCCTGAATATCTGCCACAGTATGCTGTTTAGATACATGGGCAGGGCAGTGATGCTGGTCAGATAGGACCAAAGCCAAAGCAGAACAACAGGGTTTTTATTCAAGCACAAAATTATGAGAATGACTGCATTCCCTAACCGTTAGCTAAACAGTGCCGTATCACATCAAAAGACGGTTCCCATGAGAAGCAAATCATCCCTTCCAGCAGACGGACACCCTGCTCGGTTGCCCTGATAGGATTAGCATTACTCCTTACAAGCCAAGAACCTCTATTAGCAAGAAGCCGCACCACTGTATGCCGCGCATTCTGTGTCTACAGGAGGCAGGGAAGTCTGTCCCTGCATTTTGCCCCTATAGAATGCAAAACTGGAAGATTGATATATTTCAGAAGACTACTTATTGTCCTGAAGAAGATGGTCTGAACCACACTGCCCATCGAAAACGGTCAACATCTGTGGCCATGGGGGCTCCAATGTCCACCTAGATATCCCTATTAACCAGGAGGGATATACCAGGAAGACATTAGTATATCACTCACATGATGTGAGCATTATAGGTATCCCAGGTAGATGAGAATGTTTTTAATCACCACAAGCGTAACTCCGGTATGAGGCCGACTAGACGTCCTAGGGTGAATAAAGAATTAATTGAAATCCCACGGCTATCAGAAAGTCCATACAAGCTTATCAGCTGTTTTGACAATGATCTCATAGTTAGCATTGTCATCTACAGCAGCTTAGGAGTTTGTTTTTTTATAGCTGGTTGCTCCTTTACGACTCAAGATATCAACACATTTTGTTTTTTCCCATACAATTGGTGAGACCAGGGACAGTCATGTTGAGCTTACTGAAGATATCCCTTCCCAAACCATTGATTAGCTTCGCAGTGTAATATAAGGCGGTCCACACCACTCTGCCCCCTATTCTGATGGGTAACCTTTTGTAAAAGCGCCAGAGAAGCCCTGTGTTTCCATAACCTCACCTGATAGAGGGAATCCTTCCTCACTAATGCATTAATTAGTTGCACCGGTATCCACCATGAAAATAAATGGTTTCTTTCCTATATCCATGCCTACCAAGGGTTCCTCTTCTGGGTCAGCAGTGACCAATAGAACTGGGCACATTAAGACTCTCCTAATCCGGTTATGTGCTTGTCGCTGGAAAAACAAATGGGTCCCCTCCGACCACAGTGGCTCCCTGATATTGGGTCACCATACCATTTTGGACAGTATTATTGCTTGGCACATTACTTGAACCCGGGGCGGGTAACTGTGGAAAAGTTGGTTGGGGGAGCGGGCAGGCCCATGGGCATTGGCATGCCATAAGGGGCTGCCGGGGCGGCCGGGCATCTGTCTGTATGACTGATGGCATGAGACTGGATCTCCCTGAGGATATGGATACATCTGTAGTTGGGGATATGCATACATCTGTCTACTCCTGTCAGGCCTCCAGGAGTCCAGGTGCAGGAGTGGCACGAACCAACCACCCCTTCTAAGGTTTTGGCGCCTGAAAAAAAGAGCTTACGCAGACATCCGCTACCCCAGCGGGGAAAGAGGGTTAGGGAACGTTGGTTGGATGGGTACGGGAAAGTAGGAACACCGGATAGAGGTTGCAGGGTACAGTAGTGGATAGGACACGGGGTAATTAGGGAAAACACATTTAAAAACAAGATTTCAACATTGCATTCATTCATGCATGGTTACACCCATTAGGGCTATCATTACAAACACATCAAACGAAATATCGAGGCACTTAGCTTTGGGTTTGAGTGCTGGCCGCCTGCCTGCGCACTCCAGGTCCGGTTTGCCTCAGAAGCAATCAAACGCTGCAACAAGAGCAAAAATTAGGCAGTACTCTGCATAGTTCTGAATTACAGCAATTTACATGCACACAGTCATTCACAAACTCTCACTCTCCAACTACACAGTGATTAGTCTCTAAGCCACGTGGGGCTCCTGCCATGCGTTTCTCCCCAGGATTCACATGTATAGTTTTACATACAGCGATCACATTCTCGGCTTGTTGTGCATTTAAAGGAACCTCACGTGGTTATTTGCACTCACTGCCCGTAATGTTTTGGTTTTCCAGGGCTTGCGTTTCAAAAGAACCGCACATGGTTGTTTGCAGTCGCTGCCCGTAATGTTTTGGTTTTCCGGGCTTGCATTATTGTTTAGGTGACATGCGGAGCCGCACATGGCTAATTAGTAGTCTACACATGCAATGTTAGTTTGAGGCCGCATGGGTCAGTAGGGAACCAAAAGTTAGATGCGGCTTCCTGGGTTAACCTCCATCTAGTAAAAGCTGTACATTCCACTTATCTTTTCGGAGCGCAGGGGGGCTTAGGATTTAGGGCATTTGGGTGTTACCCCCTGCGCGTGGTTCCCCTGTGCCTCCTTCCCCCAGCAGTATCAAGAATGCGCCGCTTATCTTTGAATCACGAGGGGCCGGATCGACTGGTCCTTGAGGCGTGGCCCCTCACGCTGTCCCCTCAGGCTGGAGCTCCAAGGAATACGACTGCTCGCGCCAGAGTTCTGAGCACAAGCCCCTGGCTCAGAGCATCGCGCATGCGTGTTGCCTTACCACACCCTGTGTGGCTTGTGAAATGTAATCCTTGCCGCTAGGGCTGCTGGGAAGTGTTGTCCTGGAAGGCTTCTTCCTGAAAGAAGGGGAAAGAAGCCTTCTGTTGGGCTAAACACAGTTCAGGAGCGCTTTGACCAGTACTTTTCTCTGCCCAGCCCCTTTTGTACCCCCACACATACACTTATGGATACCATGGGCACCCTTGGCACCCTAAGAGTACTTCCCCCCTTGCGAAGGGTCTGAGGTTTGGGTTTCTCAGGATGGGCAGTGTGAAAGATGCTCATCAGTTTTCGGGGTATGGACGTTGCAGGCTGGTTCCCAGGAGCAGTCCTCTGGCCCATACCCAACCCAATCCACAAAGTAGTAAACCTGACCATTCTTTCGTAACAGAGAATTTAAAATAGCTTGCACCTCATACTCGGGTTGACCCTGTATTATCACGGGTGGTGGTTCAAGGGTACGAATAGAAGGCCTAGCAGGTTTTAGTAAAGATACATGAAACATGGGATGGATTTTTATCTGGTTTGGCAAGGTCAAACGAACAGCCACCGGATTTATTACATCAGTGATTGTGAAGGGGCCGAGATACCGGGGTTGTAATTTACGAGGCCCTTGCAGTCGTATGTGTTGGGTAGATAGCTATACTCGATCTCCCTGTTGATACACAGGGCCAGTTTGTCTTTTCTTATCCGCATAAGATTTGTATGTTTCTTTGGCGTATTGTAAATTATTCTGAATATCGCACCACACTTGTTTTACATGAGTATGTCGTCCTGCCAGTGTGGGCAAGTCTGAGGAGGGGGCTATGGGCAACATGGGCATGATCCGCGGATGATAACCATACATGCCAAAAAATGGTGCATACTTTGTAGAACTGTGCACTGAGTTGTTTTATGCAACCTCGGCCAACCAGACATACTGCACCCAGGAAGCTTCAGCGGTTGTAGCTTAACATCGCAGATACTGTTCTAGGCCTTGGTTGACCTTTTTGGTTTGACCATCGGTCTCGGGATGGTAACCAGAGGACAGACTCACTTCCATGTTAATGAACTTGCAAAATGCTCGCCAAAATCAGGATGTGAACTGGGGTCTCCTGTCCGTGATAACACGAGTGGGAAGCCCATGAAGGTGCACCACATTATTCAGGAATAACTCAGCAACTTCTCCTGCAGTCAGCACACCCTTACAAGGGACAAAATGACCCATCTTAGTAAGGGAGTCAACAATAACCAGGATTGAAGTGTATTTATCCACTAGTGGTAAGTCCACAATCAGATCCATTGTTACCATATTCCATGGAGCAGATGGCGTGGGTAGAGATTGGAGTAATCCTGCTGGCTTTTGATGACCGGCTTTTTGTCGACTACATGTTTCACAGTCAGAGACATAGACCCAAGTGTCCCATAGCAAAGTGGGCCACCAAAAATGTTGCGCCACATTTCTTTGGGTTTTTGCTATACCAGGGTGCCCTGCCAGCGTGGAGTCGTGATACCACTGTATAACTTCTGCCTGTAATTTGGTCGTTGGCAAGTATAAGGATTTCTCATAATAGGGAAGACCATTAATTATAGTGTGTTTAGGGCCTCTAGTGCTCCATTCTTCCAATTCAGAAGCCGACATATTTTCCAACACATCTTCAAAGATGTTGGGTCTACCAGCTAGCGCTACAATCAGTTGTTGGGGAATGATTGGTCAGGTCTCGGTCACTTTCTTTTCTTCCGGTTCCGGATACCGAGACAAGATATCAGCTTTACGATTATCAGTCCCCGGCCGATACATAATTAGAAAGTCGTAATCGGCAAAGAACAATGCCCACCTTAATTGACGATGACTGAGGGTCTTTGCAGTCTTAATGAACTGCAAATTGCGGTGGTCTGTCATGATGGTAATCTTTTGACGGGCCCCTAACAGGTAATGGCTCCACTCTTCAAATGCAGACTTCAATGGCAACAGTTCCCTATTGGCTATGGTGTAATTCGATTCAGTCGGGAGCAGTTTCCTTGAATGGTAGGCTACTGGGTGCAAAAGACCAGTCTTGGGATCACGCTGGGAAAGGGTTGCGCCCAGGGCATAACTAGACGCGACTCCAATTCTACCACAAAAGATAACGACAAATCCGGATGCCTTAACACTGGTGCGGCTGTGAAAGCCAACTTAAGTTATTTAAAACCGCGCTCAGCAGATTTGTCCCAAAGGAATACTCAACCTTTTCGTTGTAGAGCAGTTATCAGGGTTACTAGTTCAGAGAATTTTTTTATAAATCGCCGATAAAAATTAGCAAAGCCCAGAAAGGCTTGGACTTCCTTCACAGAAATAGGTGCAGGCCAATCCAGGACTGCTTGAACCTTCTTTTTATCCATTGGCACCCCTGATGGGGTCAGGAAATATCCTAGGAATTTGACTGTGGTACAGTGTAATTCGCATTTTTCAAGTTTGGCAACCAAATTATGTTCCCTGAGGCGTTATAAAATAGCCTTCACATGTCGTACATGGTCCTGCATATTCCGTGAGTAAATCAAGATGTCGTGTATGTATACAACAGCGAAGACATCGAGATACTCACAAATTACTTCATCAAGGAAGTGTTGGAAAGCCACAGGGGCATTACAAAGGCCAAACGGCATAACTTGGTACTCATACAAACCAAACTTCGTTCGGAAAGCCGTTTTTTATTCGTCCCCAGCTGGGACACGCACCAAATGATAGGCCGTGAAAGCCAATTTAAGTTGTTTAAAACTGCGCTCAGCAGATTCGTCCCAAAGGAATACTCAACCTTTTCGTTGTAGAGCAGTTATCAGGGTTACTAGTTCAGAGAAATTTTTTATAAATCGCCGATAGAAATTAGCAAAGCCCAGAAAGGCTTGGACTTCCTTCACAGAAGTAGGTGCAGGTCAATCCAGGACTGCTTGAACCTTCTTTTTATCCATTGGCACCCCTGATGGGGTCAAGAAATATCCTAGGAATTCGACCGTGGTACAGTGAAATTCGCATTTTTCAAGTTGGGCAAACAAATTATGTTCCCTGAGGCGTTGTAAAATAGCCTTCACATGTCGTACATGGTCCTGCATATTCCGTGAGTAAATCAAGATGTCGTCTATGTATACAACAGCGAAGACATCGAGATACTCACAAAGTACTTCATCAAGGAAGTGTTGGAAAGCCACAGGGGCATTACAAAGGCCAAACGGCATAACCTGGTACTCATACAAACCAAACTTCGTTCGGAAAGCCGTTTTCTATTCGTCCCCAGCTGTGACCCGCACCAAATGATAGGCCCCCTTTAGGTCCAGTTTAGTGTAGGTTACAGCGTCACACACTTGATCTAGCAGAACAGGTATTAGGGGAAGCGGGTATCGATTTTTTACTGTGATGCGGTTAATCACATGACAGTCGATGCAAGTCCTTTTTTCGCCAGTTTTCTTGGGAACAAATAAGAATGGCGACAAGACTGGTGAGTTCGAATGCCTAATAAACCCACTGCAAAGATTCTCATCGATGTATTCCTTAAGGTGGGCAGTTTCAGCCTCAGTAAGGGTGTAGATACGACTGCAAGGAAGTATCGCTCCGGGCTCCAGATCGATACGACAGTCGAAAGACCTGTGCGGCGGTAACGTCTCAGCAACTTGTTTATTGAATACATCTTGGTACTCATGATATTCCAAGGGTAAGTTCTGAAGATCTTGTACCTCCGTCAACATTACGGTTGACCCTGGCGAAGATTCTTGATCGTTCTGGCGAACAATACAATGCTTCTGGCAATAGGGTGAGGAAAAGGTAACTGTGCCCTTAGACCAGGAGACCTGTGGGTCATGCCTCTGAAGCCAGGGGAGCCCCAAGATAAGACTAAACTGTGGCACCCCTATGAGATCAAATTGCACCTTCTCAAGGTGAGCACCCAAGCAACGCAATTCCAAAACTTGAGTTCTCTGGGTTATGGGCCCAGAATTTAGGGCCGTGACATCTACTGCACATACTGCTTCTGGATGCTCTTTTGGGCATACCGGTATGCCCAATTTAGCAGCATAAACTATGTCTATAAAATTACCGGTTGCTCCAGAGTCCAATAACAGCGTAACCTGGGTTTCTTGATTCTGAAATCCCAAGTACCCTTGCAGAGAGATATGTGGCACGTAATTAGTGCAGTTGTTACTTGGGGCAGTAAAACGTCCTGGCTCGACTGTATGACCCGTACTGTTGAGCTGACGCGTTTCCCTGAACTTTGGGTCTTGAAGGGCATTCTCGAACAAAGTGCCCTGAGATCCCACAATACATACAAAGGCCCTCTTTTCATCTGCGTTTCCTTTCAACCTTAGCAAGTGGTCCCCGGGTTGTGCCAATTTGCATGGGCTCGTCCCCGCTAGTTTTTTCGGGTGCCCGTGTAGAACGTGACTGATCCAGTCTGGCAATCGGGCGTGAATCTCTGCGTCGCTTGTCAGCCCGTCGTTCTGCCTGGCGATGATATAATCGCAGAGCTAGGTCAATCATAGCCGGACAATTAGCCGGTTGTGGGTCTACCTGGGCTATTAAGTATTTTAACTCATCCCCAAGACCTTGGTAAAAAAGGGATATCCTTTTTTCTCTAGGCCAATCGGCCTCTGCTACCAATCGATTGAACTGGGTTACGTAGGTGATCAATTCCCTACTATTTTGTCGTAAGGTTAAAAGCTCTCGGTCCTTACACATTGATGCAGCTCTTTGATTACATATTTTCTCGAATTCAGCAAAAAACTCATCCCAGTCATACAAAACACTGTCATCCCGTTGCACCAGTGGATTAGCCCAATGCCGCCACATCACCACTGAGATAAGAAATAATGAAGGCTGTTCGTGCCTGTACTGATCGGAAGGTGGTGGGTTTGGTGAGGAAACGAAGTCTACATTGAGTAAAAAGGTCTGATACTTTTGGGGTCCCCGGTGTACCTCTCTGGAGGAGCTAAGGGTACCACTGGTTCAGGAGTGACTTGTACTTCAACTGCAGTAGGAGTGGGTGCTCCCCCACTAGGCAAGGGGGCTACCTGGGCACTAAGGCTGAGTACCTGAGCAGCCAAAGTAGCATAGTCCTGCCTAGAGGCGGCTAGCTCCACCTGCAAATCCTGCAGCACCTTGCTAAGATCCTCCATGTCTAGGTTGGGTCGTACCATCCAGGCACCTGCCACGCGTGATTTTGTTCTACTGTCAGGCCTCCAGGAGTCCATGTGGCATGAACCAACCACCCCCTCTAAGGTTTTGGCGCCTGCAAGCAAGAGCTTACGCAGACATCCGCAACCCCAGCGGGGAAAGAGGATTAGGGAACGTTGGTTGGATGGGTACGGGAAAGTAGGAAAACCGGATAGATGTTGCAGGGTACAGCAGTGAATAGGACACAGGGAAATTAGGGAAAGCACATTTAAAAACAAGATTTCAACATTGCATTCATTCATGCATGGTTACACCCATTGGGGGTGCCATTACAAACATATCAAACAAAATATCGAGGCACTTAGCTTTGGGTTTGAGTGCTGGCCTCCTGCCTGCGCACTCCAGGTCCGGTTTGCCTCAAAAGAAATCAACCGCTGCAACAAGAGCAACAATTAGGCAGTGCTCTGCATAGTTCTGAATTACAGCAATTTACATGCACACAGTCATTCACAAACTCTCACTCTCCAACTACACAGTGTTTAGTCCCTAAGCCACGTGGGGCTCCTGCCTTGCGTTTCTCCCCAGGATTCACATGTATAGTTTTACATGTGGCGATCACATTCTCGCCTTGGGCGTGCGTTTAAAGGAACCGCACATGGTTATTTGCACTTGCTGCCCGTAATGTTTTGGTTTTCAGGGAGTGCGTTTCAAAAGAACCGCACGTGGTTGTTTGCAGCCGCTGCCTGTAATGTTTTGGTTTTCAGGGTGTGCGTTGTTGTTTAGGTGATATGCGGGAGCCACACGTGGCTAATTAGTAGTCTACGCATGCGATGTTAGTTTGAGCCCACACGGGTCAATAGGGAACCAAAAGTTAGATGCGACTTCCTGGGTTAAACCCCCATGTAGTAAAAGCTGTACATTCCACTTATCTTTTCAGAGCGCAGAGGGGTTTAGGATTAGGGTGTGTGGGTTTTACCCCCTGTGCGTGGTTCCCCTGTGCCTCCTTCCCCCAGCAGTATCAAGCATGCCCCACTTATCTTTGAATCACGAGGGACAGGATAGACTGGTCCTTGGGGCGTGTCCCCTTGCTCTGTCCTCTCAGGCTGGAGCTCCAAGGAATGCGACTGCTCGCACCGGAGTTCTGAGCACAAGCCCCGTGCTCTGAGGATCACGCATGCGCGTTGCCTTGCCACACCCCGTGTGGCTTGTGAAATGTAGTCCTTGCCGCTAGGGCTGCTGGGAAGTGTGGTCCTGGATGGCTTCTTCCTGAAAGAAGGGGAAAGAAGCCTTCTGTTGGGCTTAACACAGTTCAGGAGCGCTTTGGGCTCCTAAACTGACAAGCCCTTCTTGTACCCCCACACACACTTATGGGTACCCTAGGCACCCTTGGGACCCTGACAACTCATGCATTCTGTTGAAAAATGACCCATGTGCCCACACAAACAACAGTGGCCTGCTCCTCCTCCTCCCATTTCTCAGAAACCTCCTGGCCCTCCCTGGGACCCGAAAATCCCCCTCTCCCTCATTGAAACCCCTCTGGGAAACCTCACTGATATTAAGGTTGATACCCACCTGTCCGCCTGCTTTCTCCTCCAGCAGCGCAGACAGAAGTTCTGCCGAACCTTCTGTCTGCACTGCTGCCACAGCTCCCCCAATGCAACTTTTGGTAACTTCTTTTGACCAATGTCTGTTCCTCTCCTTGCGCTCGCTGTGCAGTTTCCATCTCCTTTTCTTTCAGCCATTTACAGTGGTGGATAATAATAGCCTGAATGTCTGCCCAACCTTTTTCCTCAATCCTCACTATCTTGTCAAGTATCTTTTGTACATCTTTTGGGAGCCCTCTTTTAACTCGATTCCGTGAGTCCCCTGTTTCCACCTACCACATCGCTTGTATGTGCAATATATATTGGGCAAGATCCTCATCATCACGCATTGTTTGTTGCACAATAGACTGAAGATCAGGTGTGTCTGAGTACGCGCGCCATCAGGCTGACCATACTTCGGGCCGAATATCATTATTGAAATGTGCTCCGTCATGCCTATTGTCACCCAACTTCACACCCAGATAACCTAGTTTCACCCATATGTCCTGAGCTTGGTCTCCCAGTATCGACACACTCAAACTTTTCAAATCCCCTACAGCAAAAGTAGTTCCAGCTGTGTGCTTTTGCAAATGTGTATATCCACTAACCCGCCCCAGGTTTGAGGGAGAGTAGTGTCTTTATGAGGTTATTTTTGTCCATTTGTGCCCAGGGGATTTACTGTGCTCTCCCTGGGCCCTTCTGTAACAACAGGAATTGTGCTCCTAGTGTCGTCCCAATATTCTTTTTTCCCAGCGCCGACCTCTTAGCTGCTGCCACTCACCCAAACGTATTACGTAACCTGGGTACCCCTAAACTCTTATTCACAATAATATTATAGGCGGCTGCTCAGCTCCTTCCAATTCATCCACCGTGTCCCACTCTTCTTCTCCCTCATGTCTATAGTCGTATTCCTCCTCGGATCTTGCCATTGCATAATCCACATCCCCCTGTCCCCTTATCCTATCTCTGTGTTCATTTTATATATGCACATCTCTGATAGCTGTGCTATCTATTTGAAACAGAATGTCTCCCGCCCTCCACTCATCCACCCCAACCACCGTCCTCTGTCCATCCCTTCGTTCTAGATTTAATGGCACTAATTCACCTTCCACCTTCCTCAATGCATCTACCTTTGTGGTTTTGCATCATCGCCCTCTGGTACTTTACCCATTATAGCTACCAACACTGCGGAGTTAGGAAGATTCTGATAGTGCTCCAACGTGGGTGGCAGGGGATCTGTGGTGGGCAGAGGGGTATACATGGAATTCTTGTAGCCTGACGCGACCAGCGTAGGGTAGCATCCTAATGTAGGGACCACAGGGGCACTTGGGATGGTAGCCACAGTGGTCATAGTACTACACGGGATAACCACCTCACATCCTGTCTTCAGAGAGTCTGTGTAGCTATCGTCCAAATCTTCCACCATTTTTCACAGTTCCAATACTTCCTTTCTATTTTTTTTTTCTTCCTTTATATTTAGCCGTTAAGAATGTGTACATATGGCTTTATATGTCTCTGTTATTTATGCCCTGCTCTGGCCATGGCTTAAACATCCCTCCTTTTGTTTCCGCACACCATTCCTTATGAAATTCCCATCACTGGTGACTACATAGCTGATTCCAAAGCCCTGAATGACATCTACCAAGCTGTCCAGGCTTGGTTGGCTCAACACAAACTCTGTCTCAACGATGATAAAACAGAGCTCCTCATCCTTGGCACCCAACAAAGACTCAATAAGCTTGACTCTTCCTTTAACACCTTCAATATCGATGGCAACTCTATCAAAGTATCCAAAGATACAAAAACACTGGGAATCTACCTTGATTCCACACTCTCCCTCAATAGACAAAATAATGTGGTCGTCGCTGCCTCTGCTTACACATGTAAGCTGATCACAGCCTGCCGTCCATTCCTATCCACTCAGAACTGCATTATTCTTGCTAGGACTCTGGTTATGTCCAAACTCGATTATTGTAATGCTCTTTATCAAGGGACAAACCAACGCAACCTCAACAAACTCCAGATCATTCAAAATAATGCTATTAGAGCGTCCCTCCTAGATCTGCACACATCACTGAAACGAGGAAGAGTCTACACTGGCTCTCAGTTGCCCAAAGGATATCATTGAAATCCCTGGCCATTACTCACAAATGTGTTAAAAACCAGGCCCCCAACTACCTAGCCTCTCAGTTCTCTCATTATCTAACTACACAATCACTCAGATCTTCCCAAGCACAATGCCTCACCATCCCCAGATACAAACTACAGACAGCTGGAGGTGCTAGCTTCCCAGTCTTAGCTGCCAAACTCTGGAACACATTGCCACTCACCATCAGAACCTTACCATCACCCACCCTATTCAAATACAAAGCCAAACTTTGGCTATCCGCTACATGTGCCCATTTGCCTTCACATGCCATCTGATCCTATCCACCATTTTATCTTTTGTCTAACTACCTCCCGCCAATTTTCTTACCAAACTGCATTGTTATGTACAGTACCTTTATGAACGTCATTTGATTGATGTAACTTATTTGCGCGTGTGAATGTAATTGATTGTTGTAACTCTTTCATGTACCTGTTGATTTAAGATATGCGCCCGGTTGCCTTTGGGCCTGGTGCGCTATACAAATAAATAAAATACAAATACAAATATTTAAGAATCTTGCCTCTGTACAAAAGAAGGACTTTACACATGAACACATATAATCCAACGGGGTTGTCGGCTCGAGGGTAGCCACCTCTCCCTGTTGTTTTTTTGTTACACAATTACCAACTCAACCAACCGTATCCCTCCACAATACCCCCTTCTCATGCCCACACTCCCCCCTCTTCACCCACACACACACAAATACACACGTGCCTTACACCCTTCCTATGCCGCAACTCAATTGGTTCTACTGTGGCCACTAATAACAACACCACAAAGAAATCACGAACAATAAAATCACAAAGACTTCTACTTTTCTGTTCCAAATACCCACCCCCCCCACATAGGATGAGGAGATCCCAGGCCACCGAGGGCCTCTACCACAACTACTTGTTTTGTTCTCATGCCGCCCCTATATTCCGGACAGAGATATCCCAGACTCACTGAATATACAGCGTCTCTATCCATAGCCTCTTTTCTTCCATAATACAGAGCTGTCTTCTCCCCTATTAGCTTATTTAATTTATTTTATTTTACTCTGCATTTGCAAGGTGCTTATACATAAAGTAAACCATGTTTCAAAGCACCCACAGGGCAACGGGGAGGGAATATGGGAATGAAAGGCAAATATAATAACAATGAATTGAAAGAAAGAGATGGTCCTTCTAGGCCATGTGAGCATTCAGAATGTGCAAGTGCAGAGAGAAAGAAGGGACGAGAGAAGGGGTTAACTGCTAAGAGTTCCACAGGGGAAGTGCTAGGGAGTATGTTGCAAGCAGCTGCCTGGCAGAGATCACTTGGTAGGAGTGGTCAACTGCCAATACAATAAGTGCAGGCCTGTGAGACAGCAGAGGCCAGTGGGTGCCCAGAGGCAAGTGCTGGGACTAGGCGGAGGCTGAAGGCAACTGGCGGGGGGGCAGGACCAGAAGGACAGATAAGGGCTCTGGTCACCAATCTCAGTGACTGTGGAGTTTAGCAAGGGAGGAGGATGTGAAAAGGAAAGTCTTGAGGACCATCCAGAATTTGAGGAGCTCTGGCTCAAGACAGAGTGGAAGGGAGGGGCTGTTCCAGAGGAGGGAGCGACCCAAGGAAAGAGCTTGGCCACCAGCCCGCTGTTTAGAGAAGCATTTGACATGCAGAGAGTTGGTGCTGGAGGAGCATAAAGGTCTACATAGAGAGTATTTGGTGAGAGCCAGTTGTAGATAGCGTGGTCCGCGGCCCGAGAGAGCCTTATGGGTCATGCGTAGGGATTTGAATTTGTTCCTTGCAGCTACTGGGAGCCAGTGGACAGCTGTTAGGGCTGGAGAGATGCAGTCCCTGGGCTTGAGGCCAAGTATAAGCCTTGCAACCCTCTTCTGGATTAGCTGGAGAGGACTTGATGGGGAAGATGGTAGGTTAAGGAAGAGGCTGTTGCAGTAGTCCAGCCTTGAGAGTACCAGTTCTCTAGAGACATTGAGCTTCTGGGGTAAGTGAGGAAAGGAAGGATTATTTTGAGGAGGTGGAGATGAAAGTGGGCCTTCTTGGCAAGCTTTTGGATGTGAAGGAGGAAGTAAAGCGAGTAGTCGAAGATGACTTCAAGGTTTCTGGCTTCAGATGAAGGAGAAGGGGGACATCCCATAGACGGTGGTCAGAGTGAAGACAAGAAATAGGGAACAGGAGTCCAATGGGAAAGATCTCAGTGTTGCTGGTGTTGAGGCAGAGATCATTGGATCCCCACCAGGAATGGAAGGCAGATAGACAGTCAGGAATGATGGAGGAAGCAAGGAGGGGATCAGCGGGAAGTTTGAAGAAGAGTTTTGTTTCATCTGCATAACACTGGAAGCAAGAAGAGAAAATGGACATTATGTGTGCAAGTAGAGCAAGATAGATGTTAAAAGGCCAGGGAGAAAGGTTGGAGCCCCGGGGAATGCCACAGTTGGAGATGGGAGAGGAGCAAGAGCCCAGGATAACCTGGGTGGGGACAGCCAGTTAGGAAGGAGGTCAGCCAGTCCTGTACCCGCTCCGAGATACCAAGGGTATCGTGGGGCCATTTTATGAGGATGGTGTGGTTGACCATATCAAATGCAGAGGAGCGATCGAGTAGAATGAGAACAGTTGGAGAGTTAGAGTCAAGAGATGTGAGCAGTTCTTCACGGGTATTCAGGAGAGCAGTTTCCATGCCTCTGGATGCTCGGAATCCAGATTGATGGTTGTGTAGCCAACTGACAATCTCAGTATGCTGGGCCAGTTGGGGGATGCCCAGCTTCTCCAAGAGTTTCCCAAGGGATTGGGTGGTAGTTAGCCTGACACAAGGGTTCGGCAGACGGTTTTTTCCAGAGGGGGTGTACAAGAGAGTGCTTGAGGGATGAGGGGGAAGACCCAATAGCAAGAGAGTGATTGCAGATATCAGCAAGTGCGGGGGCAAGAGAGAGAATATTGTATTTAATAGTTTTAGAAGAACAGGGGGGAGACCTGTTTGGAGGAGACCTTCATAGAGCGGACAACTCTAGTGATCTCATGGAATGTGATAGGAGAGAAGGAGGAGATAATGGCAGAGGGAGGATGCAAGGCCATATGTGGCAGGGGGTGGGGTGAGAGGAGGGGGAAAAGGAAGTGAGAGTGCTCAGGATGTCGTGAGTTTTTGTAGTGAAGTGTGTGGCCAATACATTGCAGAGGGCATGAGAGGCAAGAGGTGAGGTGGAGACTGTGGAAGAATTGGCTAGTTTCTTGCAGATTTTAAAGAGTTCAGCCATGTTGTTGAATGCACCAGAGACATGATCCTTTCCTTAACTAAGGAAAGGATTCAGTTACTCTACAAACTGCAATATAAAAACCTCATTAAAAATATATACAAGACAACGTGGGTTTCCTACTTCGTCAATCCTATTTCTCCTCGCCACACATATTTGCCCACTCTCATTCACACCTCCCAGCACTCATACTCCCCCCTCATACCTCAGTTATTTTTCTCCAAAAGAGGGTGCACTCTGTCACAGGGTCCCAGCAACAGCCTGCACAACTCGGGACAGCACCACGCTTCAAAGAGCAGACAGGAATTCTGATAACACAACTCCTGTAAGCCTATCAAATATTGTGCACAAGGGGCGCTGGTCACTGCAGGTGGGCACATCCCTTGCGGATGTGCAGCCAGGAATCTTCCGTCTTTGCGAAAGTCTCTGGGTTCACGTCAGGCTCTCCATAAATGTAGGGCAAATCCCAGCGATCAGACCAAGAAAATGCAACCCTCTAGGGAAAACTTCTAGGTGTACCATTTTTTTCAAGAAAGACAAAAGAATAAGGCAACAGTGTATTACAAATCCACTACCAAAGTGCTCTCTGAAGCCTTGCACACAAAACTCAGGTTATGAACATAAAAATCGTCACTCATGACGCACTTGGTATACAGTGTTAATCCCCCACATTCATTGGCTGCCACCTATATACATGCTAATAATTACGTATGGTGATCCTCCAATTGGTTCTGCTGTCTTCTCTCTCATCTTCACTGCACGTGGGTAACGTCTGTGTGCATCATGGAGTACTGCGAAGAAATCGATAACATCAACTAGCACCACCCTACCTTCGATCCTAACCACGTGATATGCACCTGATTATCCTTGTGAACTCAGTGGGGAAGTTCGAGATCAGCCTGGTCCTTGTAAACAAAGCAGCCCATTTCTCAATCCAGACATGTCAATGCCCCCACCTTGCCATCCGCACTTTATGGGCATCGTTCTTAGCTCTCCTTGGCACAAAACATAAACCATGTCGTAATCCACTTCACCCTTTATCAGTTCCCCTCCCCGATAATGAACCTAGTGTCTCACTAATCAATCCAGTTCATGAATGATTTAAGGCCCATTTCCCTGCACATCTGTTAGTTCAAATAAAGTGAGTGTCATTCTGGAGGGTGCTTGTGTCTTGAATCTCGGCTCGTGTTTTGGCATCTCAAGACCTCTGACTTTGCTACCAGGAATACGACCTTGGTACCAGTCCGCAGCCCTTCACTTCTCTGCCTGCACACATTCCTACCTGATTGTTTCAAAGGCCTATCTGATGTGGGGGCCTGTATGTGTTCTCCGCCACACGTGAGAATCGTGATGCAATGGTGAAGTGAGGGATAATGCTATGTTTTTCTATGTGTCTTTTAAGAACACGGCCTGCAAGGATTCAGGCCTTCTCGTCATTGCGGTATTTGTTTGTGTTATGACTTTTGTGTACCTAGACACACTATATCCTGCATAGGTTAGTTGCCGCTCTACTAGTAATTTCCCGCTTATGTGATTTCCCACTCTCACCAATTGTTTCCATCCATAACACAACCCCCGTCCCCTCTACACCATCCCGTGCTCATCTCCATATTTGAATATATTTTTCGCAATCTAAATCATTTAGGAGGGTCAGTGGTCTGAACGTGTACCCCAACAACTGACTAAAATAGTTTTCTATATACAGCATTCTTTTATCCATTAATGTTGGGCAGCAGACTATTTGGTGTTTCATTGTTTCGACTTCCTCCAGGGTATTACAAAAACAATAACACTGATAACACCGATCTTTTATTGGTCAATTCAATCTTGTCCCTATAAGTTCAAATGTAGCCTTGAAAACTCTTGGCAAATTTTGTAAAAGGAAGATTTTGATTGATAATTCGGTAAAGCGCCAGGTGCCTTCAGTTCATTTTTAAAATGTATAAAAATCGTATACTTTTCACACTCTTCCAAAGTCCGACACCTTTAGTTTCTCCATAATTGCAGTTTTGCTTTCCCTGGCATTTGTAGCAAAGTCTCAAGTGACACATCAGCTGTTGATAGATATTGCAAGCAATCGACCTTCCATTTAAACAACACTTCCAGTGGTTTGGCTTCCAAAAAGTCTTTGATAAATGGTCAAATGGAATTTGGTTAAGCTAGAAGACATTTCCTAAATAAACACAAAGCCTTTCACTTCATCACTGCCTTGAGTGACAACAGTCCCAGCTCATACCGAATAGCCTGGATTAGAACCTCCCCGGGGATGCTCAGAAGCTTCTTCCAAGACATCCCATCTATTAGGTTCCAATTCAGGTTCCAAATCAGGTCACAGTTCAGCAGTTTTGTCTCAGTTCCAGGGTAGGAACCACCTTTTTTTGTAGAATATAATGAGTG
Source organism: Ambystoma mexicanum (assembly GCF_040938575.1). Classification (NCBI taxonomy): domain Eukaryota; kingdom Metazoa; phylum Chordata; class Amphibia; order Caudata; family Ambystomatidae; genus Ambystoma; species Ambystoma mexicanum. The sequence continues at coordinate 424,439,436 of NC_090927.1, read as the reverse complement.
GCTCACAAGAGATTTGACCAAAACTTTGATTGGTTATAATGGCCTGGGAGGTAGTGTTTTTAACTTTTCTTTTCAGATCTAATAAATACAGTGCCTCTGATCAATTATCATTAGCACTCCCCATACCTATAATTATTCACTCTTAATAATGAAAGATTATAGATAGACCATCTAAATGTGTTTTTCCCCCTTGTCTTTGGGATCCTGACACAACACGTTTGATTTGTTCATATTTATTTTGAAACTATTTTAATTTGCGTTGAGTTCTAGTTTTGCTAGCTCCCTCAGAGTCCCACTGGGGCCAGGTCCATCAGGACCAGATCATCTGTATATAGGAGCCTCGAGACTGAGAATGAGCCCAGTCTAGGAGGAAACGAGCGGGCTCCATCCAAGACTAGACCTAGGTCAGCTTGTAAAAATATTTTAAAAAGCAGAGGTGAGAATGCATCCCTGCTTTAAACCTCTATAGGTGGGTATAGGAGTTGTCAGCTGTCCCTGCCGATTTAGCCTCACTTGAATCGAGCGAGGTTCTTGAGTATAGGGGGGTCATTATGAGCTGGGTGGTAAGGGGTTAACAGCCCCGGTTAATGGTGTTGGTGCTGTTAACTCCTTACCGCCCTATTACGAGTTATTAACGGGCCCGTTGTTAGCTTCCTCCCCATTACCATTGAGCACTAAGGGGGCTCGAATGGGAATGGGGATGGGTTCCCTGAATGGGGAAATACTGGGTCCTCCAAGGTTGGAATGGCCTGGTATTTCCCCATTCAGGGAACCCGGACCCAGTATGGGGATAGCCATGGCGCTAATAGCGCCTTTGGCTACCTCCAACCTCGTAATGACCCCCTCTGTCTTTTAATATGCCTAGTAATCCCTGAGGACTACCTAAACAAACAAAAACAGAAGAAAATAAAGAAAATGTTGATGTAAATAACTGTTGTGCTTTCCAAGTAACAAGTAATGCACCCAGATATCCCAGGGTTCGGAGCGCTATACAAATAAATAAACAAATAAACAAACATCCTCATTTCTCCAATTTAATCTAACACATACAACTTCTCCTAAACAACAGATCCAACCACTCTCCATCAAGAGACCCATGTAAAATGTACTCAAAACATACATAACCTATTGGCCTTGCTGATCCAGGTTTTATAGAGAGTTTGTCACAACAGTGCTTGCCATTTCATAGCAGCATCAATAGCATGATCCATGTTTGCCTTATTTTAATGCCATGGGAAAGTTGTTTAGTAATCTTTGTAACACTTTCTAAAATAAAAAACATTTAAAAGACGTTTTAGACAAATGAAAGGTAGGCACATAAAACTGCATTTAATTTACACAGGGTGCCTGATATACAGGCATCAAAATGATGTGTGAATTACTGTACTAGTCACCCCATAACTACCAGAAGCAGAGTACTAATTAAGCACATGAATTAATTAGCAACTCCCCATCATCTAACTGATATCCCCCTATTGTGTCAGTGCCTAAGGACACCCTGTCCACGGTTTCCATGGAAAGCATCTTAATTCCAGAAATAAGTTACACCATCAAGTACTTAATGCTGCTGTAAAGCACATGGCACACACTAGTTAATTGGTTCTCTGGCTGCTAAAGCTAGGCCCTGACGTCTAGCATAATTTGCAGTTCAGTGTCCCCGAGATGAGCAGCTTGATCTGAAGCACGGCAAAGTAGCCTGAAAATAGACGGAGAGGAACATTACGAGAAAGGTTATGGAGGTCGGATAATGCATTATACAGGCAGAGTGTTGTGCAGGTCGCTTATATTCTCGCTGAATAAACACATGCATGAACCTACCTGAGGGGTCATATTATTTCAACTGCTGGCTGGCGTTGCTGGAGGGGCGGGGTGGCTGAGGGGGCTATAGCCCTACAACCAAAAGGCTATAGCTAGCCCCGAATCCCGCCAGTCCCGACATTAGCTTAGACCCTGATCTTTTCCAGACCTAGCAACACCCCTGGCTGTCCCTAATGATGCACATTCGAATTTCCTTTACAATAGAAGAAAAAATGGCTTCTAAAAATACATAGCAGTACCATTGAAGGAACACAACGTGGCAGACGCATAAACCGGTTCAGAAGAGATAAAGATGTTTTCTTTTTTTCATGAGGATAATAGATCTACACATCAAACAGCAGTTTGGGTTGGCATGTCTCCAGGGTCAGACTGGGGCATACAATTAACTCGGGCACCAAAGTAAAAGTGGCCCATAGTTGCAAACGGCAATTCATTCCTTTTGTGACAGACTGTTTGAGTAGTACCCAAGGGGAAGTTTTTGATAAAATGTGATGCAAAATGTGCATTTTGGTTCAGTCACACTGGTCAGAACTACCAGCTGCATAGTGAAGTAACTTATCACCATGGACCACATGGGCCAACTTTGACAAAAAAAACCTGGCCACACTTTCATTTTGACTTTTTGGGTTCTGATATTGCCCTATTGCCCATTATGCCAGTCCGAGCCTGCATGTCTCGATCTTTCTCTTTCTTAGCTCCCGCATAGGAAAGTATGACACACATACCAAGTCATACAAAACATATATGCTCAAGCTATTCAAAACAAATCACAGTAGGTAAAGTGTAGGCTTCGATTAGTACACTGTCAGACATACTTGCAAACATCTATTGAACACAAACTTGAAGGTGTAACTTTACAGCCTGATAGGTTTAGGAATAAAATCTGCAGATGTGATGCCGTAGGTCACCCCTCTGTGTGCTGCACTATATATAGGATTGTGACCATGTCAACGCCCATTTGGATGTACAAACCTGCAATTTGACCTTAAAGTTTACGTGTATGGCAAATAATGTATTGAATACCCATGAGTCTTAGTGCTTGCCTTATTCCCCTATTTATGAATGCATATATTAGCTGCAGCTGTAATTAACCTTCATTTCATGCTATACCATTTACCACTCCCACACCCCACTGCATTTGGCACAACACACTACTTAACGCCCCACACCCCACCTGCAATAAAACCAACACATCTTAGACCACTGCCCGAGCCACTGCAATAAATAGCCTGAGACAACTCTCTACTATGCTCCACATTTTCCAGACACGATCTGGAAGCCACGAGTTGTTGCCACATTTGTGCTTTTACTGTCATGTGTAATTCAGACCCTTCAGTATATTGCAGCATGAAATGGCAAATTTTGCGGCATGAAATGGCAAATTTTGCAGCAGAGACCTTTATTTATTTCAGCATTTTTCGAGCACATTTCTTAGTGACTGTTTCTTGCAAGATTGGCACATTGCATGAAAGAGGCAGTGTGCAAGGCTACAAGAGAGCCAGGGTGTCATTATTTGTACCTTTTGCATCAATTATATAGGAAGAGTCCCAGATGTCTCCGATTTGGGAGAGCAGTGTTTATTTTGTCTTTTTCTTTTTGTTGGTTTAATGTGCATACCTATTTAATATTATTAATGGTATTGATCATTATAAGTTGCAATACTGAAAATATTCCCCTTCTATGTTCTCCAATCCCCCAAACACCCACACACCTCTCACCAACACACCTCACACATCTCACCAATTCCCCATCATAAATCTATGCCTGGACCTTTCACTCAGTCATACACACTCACATGCCCTGTCACACTGCCAAGTCACAATTTGCCCTCTTCAGTTCCTGCCAAACTCCAAACCACACTCCCAACTCACACCTTACGCTCCCCAATTCCTCACGCAGTAAACAGTCTTTCATTCTTTTGTGCTACTTATGCATCTTGCATCCATTCTCCCATTCTATCACACTATTCCCTCATCCTTTCGCTCTAGCTACAGCTCACTGCCTCTTTAAAGCCAACCCTTCTCTGTTTTTGGCCCCCTAGGCCCAAGCTCCTGTTACGCTAACCTTAGCTCTGCAGGAGCACCTGGAGCCTCCTTCTCTGCGGCGTGATAAGTCAGGACCCTCTGAAGCCTGGATTCTCTGGGGCTGCTCCTATGAATGTGTATATGGAACAAGGTTAGAACTCTGATGTGTGCGGGACTGTCTCTATTCCCCCACCCTGATGCCACCCCTAGTGTTCCCAGGTTGGCTGCTGGTTTAACTCACCAGATTTATGTGAAAGGATGGCTCTCCGTCCTGCTCTAACTATGGCAGGGGCGCGAGTCTGTTCAACGTTGGAACCAGTTACATCACTGGTTCATATCTCCCAAGCCAAGTCCTGCTGCAGTGTGGATGAATGTTCGTTCAGGTGAGTTTTTCATTATCACAGAGTTATTCCTCAGTAAGTGTCCATACCTTTTGTCATTCTCTTATATCCTTCTTGCTTCTTGCTTCTATGCGCTGCTTACACCTTCTTTACTGTGCTATATATCTGTATGCACTTATTGTCCTTTTAAGCAACGAGAGTGTGCAAATTGTTTTGCTTTCTGTATGCTCGCGATGTTTGTTATGGCCTGGTTGCTTGCTGTCCTTTGCTTTACACGTGTCTGCCGACTCGTGATGATGGTGCCGAACGGACCCACAGCTGTGACCAGAGCCAGGTAATGTTCATGTAAACACGCAATGTTTTTATATATGCACAATGCTGTACAGTTTAACTTTTGCTTACTGTTCCTTTTCTTTGCAGATGTCTGCCGAAGCCGCGTTGCTGAAGCTGAGCGAAAACTGTAGCTGTACCAGAGCTGACCAAAGCTGTGATAACAGGAGCTGGATGCCGGTTGCCTGGATGAATCCGCGTGAATATTCCTGCAACTGTGGTTAATTCGAGATGTTGGACTGGAACGGAACAGGTGAGAGTTGAAATGGAGTCCTCGGGTAAGTATCTTAAGGAGCTATGCCGGTGAGCATCACGCTGTATTAAGCAGAGCAACGTGAAGTAGGGGCTGCATGCCTGGGTGTGGCTTATATAGCCAGCCACAGCCAGCTACTCCCAAAAGGAAGGACTGCAATCTTGTGCTATGTCTAGGCTATTCCTCCTCCATGTTGGGGGAAAACAGGAAGTACTTGGATTCTATTCACCCAAAGGGTGATGTACATGGTGCGAGATGTGCCAAGCCTGTGCCCAACCCACTTTTATCTGTCCCCTAACCCAGTGGCCTTTTTGGGCAGAACATGTCCCTCGGGGAGACCCCGAGCTATGTGTGTGAGTGGATGCTGTGGAATTGAGGATGGTGCCAGGTAGACAGCCCAGAGTCGTGACAGCTCCCTCTACTTTCTGTACCTTGGGTCCATCTCTGATTTCTGGCCCATCTTTGCACTGCTTCCTCTCTGGTATCTTGCCCATCACTTCCCCCTCTGACCCTCTGCTCGCCCTCTGCTTTGTTGCCTACCACTCCACAGCTCACCCATCACTCTACCTTTCTCTCCTTACCTTCTCATATTGTGACCATTTTTGCATTTTGAAAACTGTAGATTTCTACCTGGAACCTCAAAAAATGGGCCTCTAAAAACAGATGATTTTAAATAGCCCATTTTTGGAAATTAGCAGGTCACCTTATTCTCAAAGGTGACCTGTGCATTTCCACTGGGCTGAGCTGTAGCGCCAATGATTTGCTGGACATTTGTGTTGGAAGCTCCATCCAGACAATGTTCTGCAGGCTCCCCACACATTTCACTGTGACGGGGCCTTCGGGCCTGCCACTGTAAACTGCGTCCCCAAAAAACTCACATTTCTATCCCATGCGCCTATTCAAAGTGGGTGCATTGCGTTGCCTACAATTTCTGCACATTTAAAAGCGCATCTTGTTAATTAGGGATGCGCTTTCAAATGCACGGAAATGTCCCAGGATTTGCGCAAAAGAGAGAAAAAGGCCATCTGCATGCATGCATATAAGAGGCGCCCATTCAGATACCTTTTTTGGATTGAGCTGCTCTTTTTTTTTAGCAAGTGATGAGATGTGGTTGCGGATTTCATTTGGCCCATTTTTTATGTTTGTGTTTGCAAAAATGACCATTTGCAGGTGTTTTTGAAAAAAGGGCAGTTTGTGCACTTTAAAAAAAATGCTGTTTTCTTGGCATTTTGCGGGATTGCAAAATCGCTATAAGCTGGAGGGTGTGTTTGCTTTCACAAGCCTTCAATGGAGACACACAGCCAGGCACTCTGTTACCCCACCTTCTTAATCGACTTACAAATGTCCTGGACTTGTCTGGAGGGGAATTTCCTTGCATCTCCTGCCTCCCCACCATGTTCCTGAGCCACTGAATAAATGACACAAAAAGGTCTGAGCGTCCCTCTACTGAAAACAAACATGGCCAAATAACCTGTACCACAGCAAGGGGCCCACTCGGGAAGGTATACAACCACGTTTTAGCTCACTGTACCTTTCACAGAGGAGAAATACTCATATGCATATCAGTCTGGACCCACCCACGTAGGCAGACCAACACCAAAATGCTAGGCAATTCTCCTATGAAGAAGGTTTCCAACAAATATACACATAATGGGCATCCTGGCTAACATCCTAGGGCACAACATGTCTTTACCATGTCATGAATGCAACTATGCCTCTCGACACGCATCCGCTGGGTGTTATTCAACAGTAGTAGCTCTACTCAGTGGATCATGACAAGTATCATTCAGTGTGTAATCTGCGGATGTCGTGATTGTCTGTGGTGTCCTTTACATCCAGTGTGTCAGTTGTGCCCCCACTCAATATTCTCCCAAAGTGAACTGATTGCACCTCCTTAGTGGTGATAGTTATAATGGTTTGGTCATCCGTGCAGACATATCAGTTGTTTTATTATTCTCAGTCATGGCACTGATTTCTTTTTACATCACACGGATGAACGGAGGAGTTGGCCAAATTGAAGTTTATAAACCTTTTCACATGGTATTTTCCTGTTTCCATGGTAAGCACTTTGTGCATGAGATCTCTTTCTAGCTTTATCCTGTCCAGAATATTCCTATGTCCATGATATTAAGGAGGATTTCTTCAGTGAAATTGAGTGGGACACAGCATGAGTCATCATCAGCTGTTGCAATGGTGGATTGCACTGGTAAGGCATGGACCTTCTTTTAGGGCTTCTTGGTCTTCGGGAATCTGATTCGCGCTGAGATAGATGAAGGTGGCAGTGGCCAGTGATGTACCACTGGTGAATGCAAGTTGGTGCCACTCATGCCTGCCACTTCCCTGTTGGTGGTGTAATGGCAGTGATGCCTGTCTCTGCCCTGGTGTTATCAGGACATTTGTATATCAGAAGGTTTTCCAGATCACTGGAGTACTAGCCTGTTGGGAAATAGTACCAGCACATTCAGTCACTGCTCAGGATTTAGCTGAACATGTCCAAACTGTCATATGTTGTTCCTAACTATCAGTTGCCAGCTACTTGAATATAAACCCCTGCAGACCTGCTGATGTGTAGTTGAATTTTGTGGACATTATACCTCCCCACTCCTTATCTGTGCTGTCATGGCAGACTGTACATTTGTATAGCCATATGTGTAAATGGCCCTTGATTGGGATATTGGGTATATGGGTGACACAGAAATTTGGTAATTCTGAGGCTATACAGACAAAATGGTGAAATGGTGAGATACAATTCATGGGTTTGAGGACAGTACAAGTCCTTTCATAAACTGCTCTATCAACCCTGGGAGATTCTGGCACAGAATGGTAGGTCCTGGTACTCAGCATGTGTAACCTCCAATGTGCTCTGTGAGTGGGTAGGCGTCAGAGCTCTCCTCTACCTTACTATGCCCCTTCTTCACCTACCGGTTGAGGGCTTTGGAAAATACAGCTGAAAATAGGTGCAGTGAATTCTTCTCAGTTGTTGTTTCTGAGTGAATTAAAGAAGTGGTTTGAGATCACTTCTTTTAAACGTGAAAACCCAGAGGTGATTGGACTAAAACTACTCTGCCTTAATGGTCCCATCCCTGTCCTCATAAAAGGTGGACTTTGACCTTCTGACATCACACCCAATGTGCTTTGCTCTTAAGGAAATGGAGGGGACAGGAAGGAGAGAGACAGGCCAAGAGAAAGAAGATGGTGGAAGTCCACCTCAACTGTACAGAGCTCCCCTGTCTACACTAACCCCATGTGACAAATCAACTTCTGGGGCACCAGTGGTCCAGGGATGAATATCAGTTTCTAAACCATCAATCAGCACCACACCTCTAGTACACCAGAAGGTATCCAAACAGATTGGAAACACAAGTCAATTTTAAACTTCCTTGTCCAATTTTGGTAACATGGGTGAAACAGTTGGCTTATCTACACAAGGTCATAGATCGCTGGTAAGCTTCAACACAGCAAACAAACAATTATTACCCAATGATAAAAGGGACTGTCCGGTCAAGGTTGTACACAAGTATCTACTTTATTATTATCACAACAGACAGTTCTAGCATACTACAAAATACTACCCACCTTGTAAGGGAATACAGAGGACAGACAGTTTCAAGATGGAAAAGGGATGCAGTCAGGATACTGACAGGAAGGTAGTTGATAAAGTAATTAATCTCAGTAGTTCAAGGATACTTGGTTTCAGCCAAAAGGGAGCATTGGGTCATAAAATGTCAGTAGGGGCTTTCGGAGAAGGAACATGGGGACAGAACCACAATGTACCGTGTGCTTGTAGAATTCCTTGGTGCTTGACAGCATCAAGTCAGTTTCAGGGTGCTTTGCAGCTTCTGAGACAAAGTTCAAGATGGGAGACAGCAGTGGGTATCAGGCGGCAGGCAGTTCGGCGAATGAGGCAGGATGGACGGCTGCAGGCTGGCCTACATGGTGGCTCAGGGTCTGCAATCATTGTCTTAGTGCTGGTTGGCGGGTTTGAAATACTGGTTGAGGCATCTCGGGCGATATTAGCGACTGCGTCGTGACAACAGTCAGTGGTGCAGTCGGTTGCAGTTCGAGGTCCTCGACTGTCTCGAAAATGTCCATTACTTTAGATTGCTTTTAGGCTGTTCTATTTTTAGTTAACTACCCATGTAAGACATGGACATTTTGACACAGTATTTACCCCTTTCCACCTACTCGGTTTCCAGAGGTTGGTCTGTAGAACCGTGCCTGTCCTCTGGCTTGCTAATCCACAGCATCATCATTGAGAGTATTAATTTAAGTTTTACTGGCCCACAATGGATACATACACATTTCTGGTAGTAGGTAGATGTAACATTTTAGAAGAATAGGATTTAGGTATCTACACTAACTTTCTTGCTAATATTAGGGACTGTACTTTGCTTGACTATTATATTTCTAATGCTTATGTATTATTTTTACAAGAAAACAACTATGTATGCAAGACTAAAGAGTGAGAGCAATATTAATGTGTTTCTATTTATGCGTATCAAAGACACTATTTTCCAAGTGCAAACACTTGTTGTTGTAATGGTAAAACTATGTTGGGAAGATAACATCTAAGGTTTATCATAGAAGAGAAATGAGCATTATTCATAGATTGACCCAGAAGATGGACACACTGCAATATTGCTGTCCAAAAGCAAGCCTGTCATGCTCAGAGGTAGTAATTTCCCTTTCACTAAAGCACAGAGACAAACCATTCTCCAGAGCATTGCTTCAAGTACAGCACTATTCACTGCTGCAAAACCTGTCACAGCCCCAGGTGGGCATTTAGACTGCCTTTGAGGTGGATGTTAGGCTCTGGCATGCAGAGCATATTGCAGTTCTTGACAGAGTAGTACGGGTGAGGAGATGGGAATGTTAGTACTATTGTTGTGGATGGAGGAGTAGGTGTAGGAGCCAAGGAGAGAAAACAAGGAAATAAAATCAAAGGGTAGAAGTAGACCATAAAGAGGGGAACACTAGAGGGCCAGAAGAGAAAGAACTATGGAAAAAGAGGAGGGATATTGGGTGGGTTAAGGGGAGGGACAGTAGGAGGAGGAAGGGTAAGTGCTAAATAGACCTAGGCAGAGGAACATCAGAGCATAGAAGGAACCAAGAGTCTCAACACATTGGTGTTTGGAAGGTATGACCCTTAAACCACATCCTGGGGGGATTGTTAGATAAGAACTCTAGTTTGTCCCCCAAGGAAGGGTACATTGCTTTAGGACACCATGGGCCTCATTCCGAGTATGGCGTTAAGGGATAGCGGCCACCGCTAACGAGAGCGGTGGCGGTAATCCCTTACCGCCATACTCCGAGTTCCCTTAGCGCCATGGTGCTTTTAACACCTGCTTTTAGCAGGCGTTAAATACCATGGCGCTAAGGGACCTTGATGTTAATTACGCCACCGTAATTTACGGTGGCGTAATTGACGCCTTCCCCACTCCCATTATGCCCTATGGGGCAAGAATGGGAATGGGGAAGGGTAAATGGGGATTGGGGAATTACCGCCCCGCCAACCTTGGAATGGGGCGGTAATTCCGCCAACCACCAAGGCGCTGCCGGTCCGGGTACGGCGTCAACCAAGGCGTTAATAGCGCCATTGGTTAGCGCCGTACTCGGAATGAGGCCCCATTTCTTTTTTTTTAGCTGAATAAATCAACTGGAACAATTTCATTTATCACATATCAAAAAACACACAAAATGGATTACATTCGCATAACAACATATTTAAGAGCAAACATGGTCTGAACTCAGATAATGATTAAAAAATAAAAACATGATGATATTTAAGAAACAGAGGCAAAAAAAGAAAATTAAAAAAGAAAGGTTCAAAAATCTACATCTAATTAAAACCCAAAAAAAACTGAAAAATGCCAGCTAAAATGAAATCTGATTAGTAGAGACAATTTGCAATAAAATATTAATACTCATTTTCTAACAGTTCAAAATTCAATAGTCAGAGACAACCTCAGTGTTCAAATTCACACATGGCTCCTCAAATTTTAGAGCTCTCAAAAGTTAACAGTTCCAATTGGAACAGATACCAACAGACCTGAGAAAATCATTTCCCACATGTGGTCAGTCGACAGTTCTCCAAATATGAATAATGGTTTACCAAGAAACTGTATGCATAGGCTATCCGATTTTTTACATTTTGTTAGCAGGTATTTCAAAGTTTCTATTTCATCACTACTTTTGCAAAAATGGCAAGTTGGAGAGTTGAATGCCATAATTTTTCGCCTAAACTGTATTTGCTTGGTAGGCCACAGATTAAAGCGCAATTACATAAAATCAGCTCTGTGCTCGACAGACGGAGAACTTTCCAAATATTTTTCAGGTTGTCTATATTTCTTATGGGCAAATGGCAAATTATAAAAGTTGTAGTATTTCATGCATTTGTCTCTCGTCTGAATCTAGTCTAATTGGTATAATAATGTCTTTGCTTTGATGGGATTTGATAATAAAGTATCTAAGGATCACTGATAGCTGTTAGTCTCCATCTTTTAACAAAAGGATTGTGAGATCGAAACATGTATCGTGCCAGGGTCCTATAAGCAGAGTTGACTCGATCGCCAAGATGCATTTCCTAAAAAGTGCAATAACTTGCCAGATGTACCGTGCATACAATGAGATAAGTTCCAATTCATATATAATCATTACACCTGGAACACAACCCGCCAGTTTAAGGACATGTTTCCAAAATCTAAATTACAACTTATTCCACATTAATGCAATGATGGGAATTTTTGTTTCAGCACGGTATACAATAATTGGCGATGTTTTCTGCAAATGACAAGTTAAAACTTTAGTTTTCATTAAATTAATAGCCAAGCAATTCTCCTTTACATATTCAGGGAGCATATTCAAAATTCTCTGCAAACCTTGTGGTGACTTTGAGATCAACACAAGGTCATCTGCACACCGAATAGCAGCTATTAATCTGGATACCAATTTGGGTGCGTCAGCTCATATAGTCACAAAAGAGCTCCCAATATCAGAGATAAAGAAATTGAAGAGGGCCGAGGCAAGGATACATCCTTGCCTCACCCCTCTTCGCGTCTCGATATCCGAGGTCAATCTGCCCTGTAGATCCACTCTGACCTGCATTGTAGTGTTTGTATGCAGGTCTATTATCAGTTGCACCAAGTGCACAGGACAATCAGCCCTATTCAGCTTTTCAATTAGGAGCTCTCTTGAGACAGAGTCAAAAGCTGCCCTTAGATCGACGAAAATCATGTACAATGACTGATTCATTAGAATGTGATGAGAAACAAGGGCTTTAATGGTCACTAAGTTAATAGATGTGGCCATTCCTGATATAAACGCTGTTTAGGACACCATCTTAAGCTAAATAGACTGTTGACAGTAGGGGATACTGATCACTGGACCGAAGTAGAACTGAGAGAAGCGTGGGTTAAGGTGGGACAGCTGATCCCTAGTTAAAAAAAGATGGGGATGGCCAATAGGCCCATTGGAAATCAAAATAACATTCATTGGACCACATTCTGGAGTTTGTGTATCCTTGAGGAAATCTGTGACAGTGAGTATGTAGACCAGAGGGAAATGATTTAAGAAATAGTACTTAGAGACCTACAAGGTTTGGAGGGCATCATGAAACCAACATAGTTGAAAGACTGCTGTCATGACCACACAACCCTCTTTATTCTGCAAGGTGTGCATGGTCGGTGCCTGTAACTTCAGGCTTTTATTAGGTTGTCATTGTGGAGTACTATGTTGAAGCTTCTCAGCCACCTGGATTCCAATTTAAAGGAACATCGACTTTACAGATTCATCTCCCTTAATCAAAACACACATTACCCAGGATCCACCTTTCCACACCAACCCCATAGTATACAAATGTTTTCCCATGCTAGCACCTTTTTCCAATGAAGGACCATAAAACTCTAGTTCTCTACTTCTTGAGTGTGCTCCTTAAAGTTCCATATCTCCAATGCCCTAGAACTGGGACTGAGACCTCTTCTCTAGAGAAGATGCTTGTCATGTGACCTGCCACTCAGCTGCCCCACCCACCACCAGTTTTCCATCTTCCCAACAGCTAGAAAAGGACTGCATCCCAGCCCCAGGAAGATAACATTGAGGAGGCTGCCGTTCATGCAATCAGTCGCTGCCACTCAGCAGCCTCGCACACCATCAGTTTTCTACCATCCTGGCATCGACATAAAGAGTTCAGCTCAGCTCCGGGTAGACACCATTGAGGAGCCTGCTGGTCACATGACCAGGTCCTGCCATTCACCTGCCCTGTCCACCACCTGTTTCTCACCTTCCCGGCAGCTACATAAGGACTACAGCCCAGCTCCAAGCAGACAGCATTGAGGGGGCTGCTGGTTTTATGACCAGGCACTGCCATTCAGCTGCTCCCCGCACCACAAAGTTTCCTAGTCAATAGGTAATGTAGAGGCTTGGTTTCATTCCGAGGATGTGCCACTTCTTGGACTTCACTGAACTAATGATATTGCTCCCACAGTATAATGCTATGCTTTTGGGAAGGCAACACCTGGAGAATCTGTTATCAAACAATCATGGTGGCCACAGACTAAAAGCCGCAATTTGGTGTAGGAAAACATTACAATCATAGTGCAATCAAACATGTCTCCGTAAGTATTTACCTATTCCTGCATGCTCTCTGACTTCACAGCACTTGTGAAATGTTTCCCACAATGTAATTCTATCCTAGGTCATAGGCAAAACATAGAAAATATGTAATTAAACATCTGGGTGACCACCGTCTCACAGCAACAATTTGGTGCAGGAAAACATTCCAACCATAGAGCCATAAAACATGTCTCAGTAAGCATTTACCTATTCCTGCATGCTGATCTTTGAACTGGGCCAATAAAGTCAACCTCTAGGTTGGACCTCTGCAGTAGTGGTGATCTGCGGGTTCGAAATCTGGGTTGGATTTGAGCACGCACCAGACATCCCGGAGTGTATAATTTCAGAACATATGTGGCCATTACGCAACCTCTCTCAGAACCAAAACTCTTCAGGGCCCCCACCTGACCTGCCGGTATTTCATAATGTCCATAGTGCACAATGAGTTCTCAGAAGGAGATGGTTTGGGGATTAACACTCTTCTTGTAAATTAAATGTTTTCTTGGTCTTTAATAATATTCTCAAGTCTTCCTTTCCATTAGAGTCTCCACCTGCCATGTTCTAAATCCAACATGTGGTTATAAAATGACTAAATCACTGAATTGACCCTTTAGATAAATGTTCACATCCTGCCCAGTGGCATCAAAGCCTGATTGATTGATGGGCATGTCACCTTCCTTCAGTGATTGTGACTGATTTGCGAAATCCATTTGAATCTCACCCAACATATTTTCAGTAGGGAACACTATCTCCATTACTGACCCTATTTTGGCAAGGATGGTTAGCTTGTAATTCCCCTGTTTATCTTCACTTTGCAATGTACCCTTCCTTGCTTTGGACTGCCCTTTGATTTTCTTCAAAGATATTGTCTTCTCATTTTCTACAACAAAGTTGACAATGGCTTGGATCACTTTCCTATGTTTCAAGGATTTTTAGTACATGGCATCACCCCCTTTCCATTCCATTGTGGGAGATAGTCAACCAAATCTATTTCTGGAATAATCAGAGTTGGTGATAATCACTAATTCCTTCAACGGATTTTCCACTTTTGTAAAGATTGCCATTTGTATTGCAGCCAGTTTATCTACCTGTCTACTCATGGGGCCTACGAAGAGGCCCACAGATAATTTGAATTATTCCTGACCCGTACATGTCCTATCCTTGCAACTAACTGTTTATCTGGTTCATTAGTCACATGGACCGCACAGCCAGTCACATAGACAGTCAGAAGATTTTGAATAATTTTGTATGTAGGGATTGGTCACAATCAGCCAAGTTGTATTACATCTCTGTGCTTTTTGAAGCTTCCATAAAAGAACAATTGTGCAACTCAGCCATAGGGTTTTTCTTGTTCTGTCTGTAGCTCACCTCTATGGGCAAACCTTGCTAGGCCCATGAGATTCTGCTTGATATCAGCTTGAAAGGGATACATTGGGCCTCATTACGACCCTGGCGGAAGACCATGGTGCTATTAGCACCATGGTTGATGCCGGAGTCTGCCATGGCGGAATGGGGAATTACCACCCCATTCTGAGGTTGGCGGGGCGGTAATTCCCCATGCCGCCATGGCCCTTTCCCGTTCCCATTTTTGCCCCATAGGGCTTAACGGGAATGGGGAAGGTGCTAAGTATGGTGCCGCAAATTGCGGCACCGTACTTAGCACCAAGGTCCCTTTGCGGGTCCCTACTTTAACGGCTGGCAAAACCAGCCGTTAATGTCGGGTCACGCAAAGGGACCTCGTAATTAGGCGCTAATAGGTTAACGATGCCGCAGCCTTTCATGGCTCCGTTAACCCATTAGCGCATGGGTCGTAATGAGGCCCATTAGATATGTGAATGTGTTTAACCTGTTGGTATTGTAATGGGTGATGAGCAGTTTTAATGATCATACACACAACTTGTGTAACAGGGCGGAGATGTTGAAGGTCAGATACAGTAGTTAATTTGTTGAAATGTGAAGGATTGCCACCCCCCACCAATGGTGTAAAAGCCCTAGCATTTTCATTTGTATTATGTGAAAAAATGATGCAGGCAATCCATCTCAGAAAGGGTGGTTTGCCAATTAGAACCCCTTTCTTTAAACTCAATGCGAAAATCATAATGTACATGCATGTCCTGCTGCATCAGTATCCTGATCTGCAGTGCCTGCCCTCCAGTGGCACAGAGCGCTTTTAGGTGTCACAGTTGTCTGTTTGAATGATGCTGTGACAGCCAATCCACTGCAAAGCACAAGTTAGATTTAAATGTAGGCTTCTGTGCCAAAACCATAGTGATTTTCTACACTATCACCTTGTGGCAGGATAATCGGCAAGTACAGAACATACCTATGTTTTGGTGTGGGACTGATAGTTCACATAATTATTAAAGCCACATCTGATTTGTAGCGTACATGTGTCAACTCTCAGGAAATGACCAGCTATGGGAGGCCTGTGGATTCCAGTGAATGAGACAATAGAGCCTTTTAATCTACATGTGGCTAGGAGAGGGGTTAAGGTGGTCAGTCAGAAGGCACAATCGGGCTTGGGGAAGGATTCCTCCATCTTGGTTTACTGTAGGATTTTCTTGAATTCCTGTAATAAAGGGTCACTTGTGTAAAGGACAAAGATTGAACCCCTTAAATAAGTCTTGTTTTAATCCAATCCCCCCTGGCCATTTACCTACAAAAGAGGGGGTATCCTACTCTTTTTGTTTCACCTTTGGACCTTCAAGGACATCAGAACGAATTTCTTTAGCCCCTGCAGGGAGAGCAGTCCTTTCCAAAGCCCTCTGTCAGAGGTGAAGACAAGTGTTCCAAGGCAAAGAAAGCTCTACTTCCTACTCATTCCAAGGCAGTGGTCGAAGTGGGCAGGGGCCGTCAGGAGCGTTGTTCCTCTACTTATTTTAATTAAGTTTTACTGTTCCTATACTTGTATGTTAAATAGAAACCGTTCCAGAGCGGTTACGTTTTAAAATAAAAGTGTAGGAAGAAGTTGAAACTTGCACTTTCACTCCACTGTACAGGACGTTTCCTTAAAGAGCAGGCACATGTTTTTTTGGGGGGTTTATTGTGAATGAGGGGGCATGGCGATGGGGTCTGTGAGGAGCGGTGCAGGCCAGTAGGGAACATAGTTCCACTACTTCTTTTCGTACACTTCGTACACTGTCTCCAAAGCACATTTGGGCTGACTTTGCTGGGGACTAAGGCCTGCTACTCTGCTAGCATAACTTCCTAGTCTGGGAGAGCAAGGACTGAAAAGAACTCTTGTCTCCCTAGAGTCCCATGCAGAGGGAATCACAGGACTCAGAGGTCCACAGTAGCCAGGTCTCCTGTTTCATCACTCAAGCCACTTCAAACCACAGCCAAATTGTATTCACCACTTCTAAACCACTGTAACCTGCAGTGCTGGCTTTGGCACTATACTTTGGATTGATTTTGCTGCATCATCGAATCGGCTTCAGTGCATCACCATAGAAGAGCCCTGTCACATGTCAGGCTTCATTACCAGCTCACCATCCAGATGAAATCGAACTGCAGCATCATTGAACCAAGCATCAAACTACCAGGTGTTTCATTGAAGCTTGACTCATACTGCTGGATTATCATCTCATGCATCAACACTAACCAGCGGTACACATCATTTTGAACATCTCTCAGTTGCTCCGGGTGATCAATCAACCTGAATAACTCAATGTCACCTTTGAACCACATGGAGCATCTGAGTCAGCAATCTGTGCTTACTTGCCACTTGGAATTAACGTGAATTGCTGCAAATGAATCTGCCTAAGAAATTAAATAATATACAGGATTGACTTGCTGTATAAGCGCTTAACAAGCGAACAATACATAAACAAAGAAAATATTGAAATCCCCTGTCCCCTTGGCCATGTTTGGGGCCTTATCACCGGTTTGGGCCTTGAGCATCGTGTTTGATCAAGAAACATATTCTTTCATTGGAGTTATTTCAATCATTGCCTGTTTCCTCCATGCTAAAGTTCCAGGGTCCCCAAACACATTTGTTCTGCATATTCTGTCTTCTTTTACAATGGTCATTTTTATCCAAAGTAAAAGTAAGCTACAAGTAAGTTGCATAATTCATATATCAAGTATATATTTCTATAGAACCTTGACTGGATATTATTTTATTCTGGAACTTGTTTACTATTGCTGTTTGCTTGCTACTGTCTGACATTCACACCCCTTCTAAGGGTATAGCCTTCACTCAGTCCACATTTCCACAAAAGGTGTAAGGGGTATATATCTTGATTATGCCTGTTTTAACTTTATGATTGGGATCACTGTTGGTTTGTAGAGGTGTGAGGACTAAGTGGACGCATTTATGCAACTGTCCTTGTAATCCTGTGGAGTGGAGGTAATTTCATCACATGAAGTTTGCCTCTACATTTCAAAATGCTTTGCTAATGTGAGCTTTCACCTTGTTATTCACTGCATGCTTTTGAACTACAACTACTGATTGGCCAGGTTGTTCTTGAACTTAACTACTGCCTCATGCTGTTCTTCCTCCATTTCAAGATCTTACTGATTTAATAGTTTTGTTAGTGGCTGTGTAATCTCTTGGTAATCCTCAATGAACTTTCTATTGTAATACATCAGACCCATGCAAATCTTCAAGTTTCTCACAGTCATGGCATCCTTCATTTTCTGAAGAACCTCCAACTTAACTATTGTCCTATACCACTGTAGTGAGACCTTCATGCCTGCCTTTTATTATTAGATAAGCACATGCCTAATCTCCAGGGAATGTGCATCTTGGTCCTCACTCTTAAGTAGGATATCATCTACGAATAGTATTTTGTCAAGCTCTTCAGTGTCTGACATTGACTTGTGTGAAAATATCTCAAATTCCATCCCACCAACAAAACAGTCAAATGGTGTACAGTCCCAAGAAAATCTATGTCTTGCTGTCCCTTGTTTATGTTGAGATACACAAGGGGTTTGTCCCTTTTACAGTGTTAATGGCACTGTCAACTGTCCAGTGAATGCTGGATTGCACATCTCCCTTTACCTGACGCTCAATTGCATATGATATTAATTGGGAATTACTAATAAATCTTTGTTTGTCCTCAAACTCTTGTGGATTGCTACCTAATTTAGACCAAAGTTTTTATGTTAAGCGCATCCAGTACCACACTCACTATGGGATAATGTTATATTTAGTGGACATTGCATTGTTAAGGATTTCAATCAGGCGACACGCACTTTGGTCTCAGCCTAGTATGTAGCGCACAACTGAGATACTTTTCTCCTTATTTTATGTAGATTCTATTTGAGATGGTACACCACTCGTATCACACACCTTTTTAAAATAGCCCAGATCACAAGGGGCCAGGCTGGTTGGTCAAAATGCAATATGTATTTATTTATTTTAAAATTCAAAATAAATCATACCATTTTTAATATGGAGCAGTAATCACCAATGGGGTGATAATCACAATGAAAATAGAATCAAGACACTTGGTTACCCTTCTCCTAGAACATATACACTGAACAACTGAATAGGATCACTTTTTGATTTAGGAAAGATAGCACCCAAGTTAAGGTTTCCCACTGCAGTGTTCCCTCAACCCACAGATTTTCGAATTCTGAGTGGATAGAAAGAAGCAGCAGGTAATCAGGAATAAGCAGCACAAGACAGAATACAAATCCGACTTGAAACCCTAAAGGCCTAAAATAGAACTCAGAAATGGAAAATAATTAAAAAATGCGTGGTTAAGTTATAATGTACATATGTTTTATCACAATAGCATGTAGGTTATATCACTGGCAATCACAAGGTAATGGATCAGCAAAAGGCATACAATTCGAAAATGAGTGGACATTTTAGAACAGATTGCAGCCAAATGACACATGTAAAAGTTGCATTTCTGTTCAATTCCCACTTTAAATTACCCAAACAGTTTTAATAAAAACGGACGAAATAGATATATATCACAGGGACACTCTAGAGTTGAGAATAGGTCCCTAGCTATGAAACTGGATGAGTTATGCAAGATATAAAAAGGTGTGCTTTTAGCAAAATGAAGCCGTGAAATAGGAAAGGAAATCAGTTGTGACAAGAATAGTTTTACTCTAAACTAGAGTATTCAGACTAGAACACCAAAGATGGACACAGTAAGATCCAAGGTTGATTCGTGAATTCAACCTTGTCACCCCAGCGCCCAACCCTGGCGGAAACCAGTCCGATCACTCGAAATAGGACTAATGGTTTAGGATTAAACAAGACTAAATTGAGAGTTGAAAGAGGTGGTGCTTGCACTCTAGGATGTCACAGGCAGGGTGCACACATAATTCTAACAGTTTTAACAAGTTTTCAGCATAAGGATAGGATGGCTTAGAGAGTAGGATACGGACAAAGGCAAGACAAGATCAGTTATGGGTTTCTATGGGGTAGGGATTATACTCACAGTCCACTTTTAGTTTTGGGATTTTTGGACCATCAAAAAGTTCTGGTCACCAGATGGCTGCACGCCTGGCAAAAGAATACAGCTGGGCCATTCTGGTCACTGGATGGAAAGGACAGCGGAATGGCAATTCTGTTCACTGGATACAAAAGGTCAGCTGAATGGCAGGATTGCAGCGGGCATGCAGTTAGTGGGCAGCAAGCCAGTCTGATTTTAGGATGCTTCCCAAAAGAATACCACAGCTTTCCCCTTTGGTTATTTGGGAATTTAGTGGATGTTTCTGGATCAATAATCTTGCTGGAATAGGAACCAGCTATGCTTGGGTTTCGTAGTGAGCTCTGGAGTTTGGATGGAGCAGGTCAGCAACGCAGCAGAGGAACTTCAGGAAGAGTGTGTCTGTGGAGTCTGGACAGGGACTCTTATTTATAATGCATAGTGACATCATCAAAGTATATGGCTGGGCAGGTTTAGTTAAGCACGCCTCTAAACTACTGGATTGGTCAGGGGTGCTAGTCCCCGCCTCACTCTAAGCTGGTTGGATTTCAAGGGAATGATGTCAGATTTATGCAGTTTTGCCCTACATGGCACACTTATATAGTGGAAACATCTAAACGAATTATACAAAGAGGTTACATATTTTATGCAACGCATAGCAGTCCAATCCTCCAGTTTGTGAGACATGGTTACCCCCTTCTACCAGTTTTTCGCACTTTTCAGTGTGAAATGTTTGGCCTAAAATTCCATAACTTTATACATACGTGTGGATCATCATAAGGGATGTAAAAATTCGAATTGGCATCATGGATACTATCCTTGTAATCCCTGATTTTTTGCCATTTCTATTCCCAAGGGGTCAGAGAATTCTACCCTGTCATCAATGAAAGCCCATAAAATCCCTTTTAAACTGTGAAATGTTTACATTTTTACAAAGTTCTGCTGCTGAGATAAACGTCTTTACATTTTTATTCATAAATAGTCTTTGGAAACAAATGGCAGTCCTTTGTCCACCATATTTGGGAATAGCTTCCAAGCTACCCCCTTGAAGGGCAGGGCTGTCATGGAGATCTCCTCTGAAGCCTCCTGTAGACATCACAAAGACGTGTGCCTTTCTTTTCACATATCCTAGTCCTGGAGATTTCATTGTCAGTGTGTTTAGCCTAGACTAGATTCTGTCCAACCTAGTAATCATCATGGAGGTGTTAGTATCTACTGACAGGCTCTTTTGTTTCTGTGAACCTCTCAGCAGAAACATATTTCTTTTTTTTCGCTGACATCCCCCCAGCAGCCACTGAAGTTTGAATTTTATTAATTTTGGCTCTGAATTGTAAGAAAATCTGCTAAATAGAACCATTTCCTTCATTGTATTTTCACATCACAATCCCCTTCACATTGCTAGATAAGGGCAGGGCCTTATCCAACATGCCCTTTTAAAACAGATATTTTCCATTATTTTGCAAAAGTTAATTTCCCATGTGGTGACTGAAAGTTGCATTTTTCTAGCAAATCCGTTTTTTCAATTTAGATTCCCGCATTGTTTTGCAGCCATAGTTAGTTTCTCTTGTAGGCAGGAGTTTTTTTGAAGCACAGATGCACTGAAATTGACATTACCCAGATAGCGGGAGTTCCTTTGAATGACTGATCTTTGATACTTTGTGAAGAAAATTAACGCGTTTTCCCGTGCGGGTAAAAGTGAGGTTTCTTTGTTGGGTTTTTTGAGATTTGGTTTGACAGAGCCTGACAGAGCCTGTCATTTAGGGTTCATGCTTGGTTTTGCTGAAGCACAATGGGGATATGAATGGGCATGGTCAGGGTCTTATTAATCACAGTGGTTTAAGGAAGATCAGATCAAAATAGCGTCAGCGACATTATTTTAAAGGTGAAAAAGTTTCCTTTTTAATGAGGATTTTGGTCTGGCAGCAAGCCAACACTGTTTTTTCACTTTATTCCATTTGTATATGTAAGAACACACTGGCAAGCTTCCTCACTGTGCCCCCTTGTTCCATCTAGCCCAATATGTACTCGGCCATGGTGCTCACTGGAACCAGCACAACCATTTTGCTGTTTCTGTTGAAGTGCAACTTGGTTTTGGAGAAATTCTGTTCAGTGGGTCAATGTAGCCCACAGATTGCAGTGGACCATAACGGTATGGCTTACATGCTAGTGGGTACCTTGCATGACATGATTTACTTATGCAACGCAGCGTGCAGAGTGAAAGAGTAAACCCAGGTGAAATCACATTTACTCTTAGCTTTTACACACTGTCTTGTACAAGTGTAAAGGGTACCTCAACATTGGGCTTCTCAAATTGCATTTACAGTGGGTTCCTGATGAATGGCATAAAATCCTATGCAGGAGGAAAACTAAGTGTACATTCATGACCAAGGAAGACGGCACCGTGAATATGTTAATGCCACTTCTTACCTGTAGAAGCTGAAGCTTATCAGCAAGTTATTCGGCAAGCAACATCAGGCAGTAAATGAAGAGAGAGGATGTGGCTCCATAGAGCTGTCCAGAAACGCACAGGGAAATTGGCAGGGTTTCTCGGTCCCAAAAATGTGGCCATTGAACATAAAATTGATGAAGTTTTATACATGATATATTTCATTGGCTACATTTAAAATGTATATCCTAACCAAGCATCCACGGACCTTAACGGACACAACCTTACACCACCATTTAAAATTAGTATGATTCTGCTTGCACTACTCACATTATACAGAGCACTGCCTCGAGCAGATTTTACTCGTAATAATACCTTATGCCAAATCTAGCATCTCCATGATCCCTGCTAGAGACCAGAGTACATATTTAACCCAATTGATAAGTGGGAATATTCCTTTTAAGCAAACTGTGCCCATTAGGAAAAGGGTCTCTTAGACAGTGGTTATGGACACAGGATGTTTCAATGTATTATTTTAAACTTTAGTGTCATTCTCAGTGACCCATTCCACCAGTATTAAGTCCCCATTGAGATTGTACACAGGGCATTCCATCGGCTTTAACATTATGGCATGGTTCTGTTGTTTCCATTGAGTTATGCTGTCTAGAACGTTAATAGCCTGTTCCCCTGTGTCTACCATTGCAAACATGTGGCATTGGCCATTGCACGAGGATGGGGGTATACTACTGCTCTTAACACTCCTCTAGAATACATAGGCAGTGTTAATAGTTACTGTTTTTTAGACTGTTCTTTCTTCATCCTGACTGTCTTTAAGACATAGTGGAAAGTAGAATGAGGTCTTCCCTTTATTTTCCATCAAATCACTATTAGCTACTAGGTGCTCACCATGGATTGTCTCAATATGGGGCCCCATCTTTTCTTGGGCTATTGATTGACTACCTTTTATTTTATATCTGCCATCTACAACACTTGGGTTCTAACCTGGCTGTTCCATGTTGTCAGTAGGGTCACCATCTCACCTGAATCCTTTGATCGGTCAGAACCCACTCTCCTTGAAGGAAAATAATTGTCCCTCATGAATGAGTTTTATCTTGCACTTGCACATGACCTTTTGTTAGCGTCTCACCAAACATCTTACCTAGGAAGAAATCCTCAGGAACTTTTCCCACTGACCACATCCATTTCTTTGAGTTTGGATGTGTCGAAAAAGGGGTGTCATTATATTTATAGGACAATGGACTACTACTAGCGCCCTTCTCATTCGCACTTTCATGATGGCTTCCTTCCTAGTCCTCACACATATCTTTTGTCTTTTTGTATGTCACTTTGTATGTCACTGACATCCCTCAGTGTTGAATCTGGTTCCATGTAACAACTTTTGGCAGGGTGTATCACTCTGTGGACATTAATTGTAGTCACACCAGGGAAGAGAAAAGAATGGGGTACTCAGAGTCTCCCCTGACAGACAGCCATCAGATTCCCATCTGAACATCTGGGACCACCCTACTGGTGTCTTCACTTTGTGTGTATGTTTTAACACTATCATCATGTGGCTTGCTGTTCATATCACCTTCTAAAATGATATGTCTTTTTTGGTTTATATTTTTCTTTGCTGCTTTTTGGGATCCATAATTACACAGGTGAAATATAATTCCCTACT
Organism: Ambystoma mexicanum; assembly: GCF_040938575.1. Lineage (NCBI taxonomy): Eukaryota > Metazoa > Chordata > Amphibia > Caudata > Ambystomatidae > Ambystoma > Ambystoma mexicanum. Next base: position 424,415,601 of record NC_090927.1, on the reverse strand, counting down.
CTTTCTGCATTATTGAATGTGTCTACTTGAAGGAATCAATTGTTCTATTCAGTTCTAAGTTAGACCATACTTTTTTATTGTGTGTCCTAGGTTTTATGACATCCACGTGTTTTTCCTTCAGGTGCTGATTTACGGTTTTTAGCAGTGGTCATTTGTGAATGTACACATTTTTGCTGTGGTTTCCCTAAAGCTGGATATGTGCAACTTGTCACTTATTTGCCCCTTGTACTACATCACACCTACTGCTCTCATCGTGCACTGGGTTTGCCGGTTGCTCCTATTAATGGTCTGCCTACCTGCTCTGGAAGCATCCACACTTCCTCTTCGAGGCTTTAGTGCTTCACTGGTTCTATGATTTAATTTCTTTGGAATCTGGGTCTGTATTGATTTGATTCATACGGACAACGACTACAATAGTTGTCATGCTAACAGCATGGGTAATCAGTGGGTTTTCCCTATCCCATAAGGACCCTGTTTCGAAACCTGAATATAAGTCTGAGGGTTGAATGTGGCATTGGAACAGTCATTGGGCTTCCAGTGATTTCTTTGTTGCACATTTGGTTTACTTCCAGGCCCATTTATCTTTGTTATGGGGTCAAATCTACTTCAGGCACCCATCTCCTGATCAGACCCAAGTGGTATTTGGTTTCCAGGGCTTCTTGATTCAACTGTGTAGTAGTGAAATCATATTCCCAATTTGTGGCCGATAATTGCCACTCACGTATGTGGCTTGGCTCTTTGGATCAATAGATTGAAATGTGGGTAAAGGTTTTGTAGCATTTTCTAACATGTTTTTATACAGAGCAAGTTCTCCATTCTCAGAGTAGCACTAACGTTAGCTTTTATCGTTTCTAATGCCAGGACCTTACCATGGCTATCTTGGGGAGAGATGTTGACCCCATATTCTTAGCTGTTTGTCAATTTTTCTCTAAATTCTCAGTGTGCCACAATCTCCCATACCTTGTGTCACCTGATCTACTATCAATTGGAGGGGTCGCTTATCAGATAAGAATCTGGCTAACTGTGAGACAGTCTGTTAATGTAATCCATAGATGAATGAATGCTTGAAATCCCAACAATCTGTTTGAAATTCTGGATGAAACCTGAGGAAGGCTTTCCTTCCCTAAATTCCTGAGGAGTTTCCTCCATTCCTGCAGGTGGAACATATGCTGCCTACATTGCATCCTGCAGAGAGAAGTAAGGTTAAACATTCTCCGAAACTTCATATCATATAATATATACTTTACCTTTATTTAGATGATTCGTCATTAAACCATCATTAAACATAGCAGCAATGTCAACAGTTCATTGTCCTAGTTCCACCAATATTAAAAACATTCAATAATCATAAACATGTAACAATACAATTAATTCATAAACATGGCACAAATACAAATGATTAACACCATCAGATTAAAATAGTAATACGATTGCAATAAATATTAGTAAAGAGCCCTAAAAGATTTATGAGCAATTTTTCATATGTTAGGAGAGAACCTGTTAGGCTGTATTACAGCATGGCAGAGGATGAATAAACCAAATTTCAGGAGGTTTCTCCAGATAATCTCATCCTTCTTAGGCAAGCATGTTTTATATAGCTTGAAACAGCATCATTACTGTCCCTTTTGGACAGTGATTTGCAAAGCAACAGAGCAGAGGACAAGATTGGACAACCACTCACCCTCAGCCATGGTGTCAAATGTCTTCCGTGAATATTGGAATATGCGGGGTATAGAAATAAAAAATGTTGGATTGTTTTGGTACTTTGGTTCCGCACTCTACACAGAGCAGAACTATTTGGATTCCTGTTTTTTGCTAAAGGACTAATGACCATTCTTAATTTTTTTAACAGAGTTTTGATTGAATAAATATGTACATGGTCATGGTACAGCTCATAAAAAGGGCATGTTTTGATAAGAAAATCATTCAAACATTGATTTCTATTTGCACATTTGGATTCAGCAATAGCCTTATACCAAGTCATGTATGTTTCTTTAACCAGCGTGCTGGAACTTTTAATAATAAACACAGGACTATCCGACAATTCAACTTCTCCAATTTCATACAGGATAGATTTAACATGTTTAAACCAGGACATTTGTAGGATTCCTGGTTGTATGAGAAGGAGATGCAATGCATCCCTATAAGCTGTCAATGCACTCTTTGTATCCAGTTTAAGCCAATATAAATCTGGCCTTTATAAAATAAAGGGTTCAATCAGTGACTATGCTTACTCATAATGAACAGGAACATTTGGGGCAAAAAGGTAAGAGCCGGTTTGATTAACCTTCCCCCTTTTTTGCAAGCAAATTTCCATACTGCACCAACTTTTTTATTTACAATTAGGTTTTACTCACACATTGATTCTACCAAGTCCCTTTCTGTTCAGTCTGGGGATACAGACAGACAGAGTTCCAAGGGGCTCAAGCGCTGACTGAATCTAATCAGTTGGTGCTCCCCCACATAAATGTACGGAGGAGTTTTGCGTTGACACTAGGACTGCAGAAGACAGCGAAGTCGTGCGGGAATAAGATTACTGGCCTTGGTAAGAGATTTGTGCCAAGTGAGGAATAATTTGTATGCCGTGAGTGTGTGGCTAGGATTTTTCCAGTGTAGAGAAGTTCGAAATCATTGCATCTTTATTTCTCTCTATATTCAAAGTGTGGGAACATTAATTAATGTTTGTAAAATACCTGCTTGTTCTGTTGTGTTCTTTTATTTTACAGATGATGCTGTAAATAACATGGTAACATTTGGTGAATTGTAAATGGCATGCAATACAAAAAGCATATATAAAACCAATTGACACTTTTGTGTCATTCATGCATCTGTGAATTATTTACATAAGTGAAGTAAAATAGGGAGGTTCATATCAGTGCAGTAGTGCATTTACCAATTTACCACTGTAACTAAAATAGCAAGCAAGAACAAGTTAGTAATAAATAGCTACAAAGTAGAGGGTTGTGCGCTTTGTTATGAGTGAGTCCTTCCTTGCACACTGATGGGAAGGGGGTGTCTAATTCGACACAGAGGTTACTGGATGTACATAAGCCAGTAACACCAGCCACAAACTGTAGGTGGCACTATGAATAAACTCATTGGGTTCTATAAGTCTGGGGCTCTCTGCAGGCAAATAGAAAATATTCTAATGGAAAGGAAAGGTTTGTTTTTATAATGGGGTTATAGTATATTAAAAAAAAAATACATGCTCACCACCATACCACAGGAATAAGATAATTCTGAAAATACTGCAAAGAAAGATACCACTAAAATTACCACCAATACAAGCTAACAAAGTAGGGTCACTAAAATAGTATGATACCAGGCCCACTCTAAATGTAAGACTAATATACCGCCAAATAATCGCCAATATTTCTACAGTAGAAAATACCACGAAATCCTGAATTTACCCCAATAATACAAAATCTCCTACAAATAAAGGTGCGGTGGCCGGGAAAGTGACTGTAGAGCAAGTACTGAGCGTGGCAGGTGCGTTCCACACTACCATATGTGCATTAAAGGGAACTCATTTTATAAGAGCATTGTGACACCGAAAGTGAATCTCAGAATGTCTCAAATGGAGGCCACATTCCCAGAGTTGGTACAATATCTGTAGGAAAAATATTATGCACATGGGACATGGTCATCAAATAATGCCACAGAGTGCCATGACCGTATCTATGAGGAAGTGAAGAAAGAAACATTGGACAACATTTTTGGAGAAGGTAGCATAATTCAGGTCTGTCTTCTGAGATTATTATATGCTGCCGATAAACATGCAGAGAAAGATTGTCTGATACGGCTATGTGCCAAGACATGGTTCATTTTAAATAGATCTCTGCGAATGCAAGAAAATGATGCCAAGCTGATTAGCAGATTAAAAGTTGAATTAGATGGAGCTAGTGAACAGGAGGAAAAGTTAAGAGCAGAACTGGAGGTATGTCAAAAGGACATGCAGTCAAAGTGTAAAGAACTGACAATCAATTGTCCAATGGAAGAAAGAGTTTGAGAATAGTGAGCAAGAATTAAAAAAACTTGAAAGGATTGGTAGATCATATTAGACAAGATAAAGACAGGGTTATTTTGGAAATGAACATTTTACAAAAAGAACATTTCGAGAAGCAAAGTGATCTTCAAAATGCTGAAAGAGAGATAGTTAAAATGTTTCAAGAAAGCCAAATGAAAATGAGCGATATGCAAAATGTGATTAATAAGATGGGTGATGAAAACAATTACTTGCGTAAGGAGGCAGATCGGCACCTTAAAATGTGCAAGGGTTTGGAACAGCAAATATGCACTTGCAGGTCCCAGGACAAAAGACAGGGCACCATATTCAATGGAATTGAGGTGAATTCTATTTCTGCATGGAGAGATAGTGCCCCAGTGGCTGTGCCAGTGTCTGAAATTGGTTGTAGCGCCTTGGGGGGGGGGGGGTTGACACACCCATTGGGGGCTGCCACCAATCTGATACGCCTGAAACAAGGGTGGAATCACAAAGTAGTGCAATCCCAACATAGCACCAATTAGTCCTATCAAGATAATGAAATCAATCAAGGCTCTGATCAAACTATTCACAAAAGAGGGGAGTGCTGTATAGAGGACCACGTAGAAGTGGTGAACAATATATTTAAAGCTCTCCATATACCTAAGGAACAATATAGACAATACTTGCACTTAACTCTGGACGCTCCCACAGCCAGTATCATCAGACAATTAAATGAACAAGAGATTAGGCGTCATTATTCTCCATTCCAGTCATTACAGGAGGCAAAGAAAGTTGCATACACGATTACGGCTGGGACAAATACGTCCCCTCACCAATTTTTGCAAGACTTAATATGAACTTTTTCTCTCTTTGATGTATCTTTTGATTCCAATTCCAATGAGTTTAAAACTGTCTATTTCTATGGGTTGCAGAAAGACATTATATCACAGTTAGTCCGCAGATTTGATCGTGGCAAGTCCCCTGACAAGACCCTTGAGTGGATTGTGCACCAAAGTACAAAGCTATATGAAGTGCTATACTGACAGAGTAGAGAGAGTGATAACATGAAAAATACTAGACCAAAATCTAAAGAATCCTTGGCAACAGTAATGGAGATCAGGTCAGCTAAAATGTCACTTGAGTCCGCTCAAAGTCCAGGCAAAAATAACATGACACCCAAACAGAGGGGTAATCAGCAGAGGTTGCCGCCCTCTGTGCCGATGTTTCAGTTACGTGATCCTAATGATAGGGAGAGCTACATTAGCCTTAGGTACCTTTGAGACAGGTCCCAGGCAGGATATCTGCCTGATACATCAGGTATGAACAATAATCAGAGACAAAGCCAGGATCAAAGAAGTAATGGTCCCTATCAGACATTGGGGACACCGAGCAGATTTGACCCCAACACTATGATATATGGCAACCAGGATAGACCCTGGTATGTGGGTCAATTTACTGAAAATGGGAATCAGCATAGGGGACAATACTCACAAAATGAGAGACAGGACATGAGTCAGAGTATGAATTATGCCCCACGTCAAAACAATCAATCACCGCCGCTAGGGGATTACAACCAAAGGATAGGTACACCCTGCTACCCACCCCACATGAATCAGGAGTTCAGAAACAACTCCAATAGAAATCACTTTCCTGAGAGATATCAGACTAGATTTAACCAGGGGGAGGATAGCCAATATCGGCATGGGCCGCAGAGAGAAGATTCTAGAGAGATGGAAAGATTCCAGTGTCTCGATGCCCAAGTGAAATTGTTGGCTGAACAAATATGAAAGTTCTGTACGGCCCAAAAACAGTCATCAAAGGAGGGGGCAGAAGGCTATAGTAGTTACCAGGTGGCTTCTGATAAGAAATGACTAAATATTCATGACACCTGCAATGATAAAAAAGACAGATTTACCTTATCTGGTTTTGTATAATGCCTCTATGATGCTTAATGATTTAAAAATGAAAATACCGGCAAATGAACATGAGGCAGAAATTGCAAATACATCTAAAAAAGAGGTTTGGTTTAACCTGGAGTTAAATCAAATATTGGAAATTTGCACAAATGAAAAAGGAAAACAAGAAAAACATGAAATTCCAAAAGAACAGAGAGACGATTTAAGAAAAACAACTCATGCATGGGTAAATTAATTGATCAGGGAGTAAGTGTGAATGTTAAAACACCCTCCCTAGACAATCAAGATGTTGATTAAAATACAGACAGGAAGAATAAGTACTCAAAAGGAGGGTAGAGATTAGTCACCTGAAGAGTTCTTTGAGCCACAGATTTTTAAGGAAGTTAAAAAGATTGGCACCATGCCAAATACCTACAAAAGTCCAAGTTTAGAAAATTACAAGTTATCAGGTGATGTTTATACGCATATTCAGTTAGAGGATTGTAGTGTGAACTCTGATGATGATCCCAAGATTGAAGGGGGAACAGTGGCTACACTCCAAAGAACCTCTGAATATGGGGAGATAAATAAGGTTTCTCAAAAGAAAATGGACAGAAAGGAGGGAAAAATGTCCTTTCATTTACCGATGTGCTTAGCCAAGAGTGAGAAAGGTCTGAGAAAGGTGAATCCTGAAATCAGTAAGAATTCACACTTTTTGTGTGTGTGTTCAAGGAAGTTGAAGACAGCTATTATGCTCCCATCACTGTGGTAGAGAAATCTAATACATTTGCAATGATTGACACAGGCGCACAGGCCACAATTATGTCCAAATAATTGGTAAAAAGTATCAATGAAGGGAGATCTCTACAGAATTGGATCACAGTGAGGCAGAGTGAAGGCCCAGTACATAACTTTAACGATGAGAAGGTGCCTATCAAGGGTGTCACAGAGGTTGACATAAAGATAGGAAAACACAGAATGAAACAGGAAGTATTAATCACATCTATCAGTGAAATTCCATTTTTGATGGGGACAGATTGCCTGAAAAGATTGTCTCCTCGCATATATGGGGTAAATGGGGTACTATGGTCTTTAACCAAAAAAACATTAAGGCCTAAGAAAATAAAGTCACATATCAGCAGTGTAAATGAATGCCATACTGTTGCCAAATCGAATGATGCAGTGGAGGTGTACCTTCAGAATAGCTGTGTGCCTAATGTCACTGTAATTTTGATGTGTCAGGATAAAATGTAAAGTAAAAAAGAAAAACAATCTGTGCAGATTAATTTGGATCCTAGGAAGAAATGGCAAACTGAAATAGATGAACACACATTGTGCTTCTATTTAAAAGAGAAGAAGTGCAAACAGAACACAGTTCCTAAAGCAGACACAGAAAATCACATCAAAACCCTTGCTGAAATACACATGGAAGATGAGCAGTCATGGATTCACATTGGTATAAATAACCATTCTAAAATGATAAAAGCCACTATGGCGCTTGAATAGGAAAGGAGTTGTATTAATGAGAAACTACTGCAGAGAATAATGGAAAGAGAGGAGATCCCGAAGATTAGAATTAAAAACCAATATATCTCTGGTTTGGTCAAGCCGGATTTTGAACATTAGATTTCCTTAACCAAAAAATATGGTCCCGACTGCGCCTGAATTTGAAGATAAAAGAAAGACTTATCATTGTGCACAATTGGTTCCATATGCGATTGAATTACAGGTGAAGAAGGATGTTACTATCCCTGCATTCACCAAGCAGGTTGCTAGAACACTAAAGTGCAAGAATGGACAGCAAATTAAAAATTCTGATGAATTTGTGTTCGAATGAATCATTGAAACAGCAAAGCCTGGATTATGAATATACCCCATTGGTAGATGTTGGGGAGGAGTCCGTCAAAATGATGGTAAATAATGAAGGATGTCAGGATATTCATTTAAAAGAGAATTCTTTATTAGTCTGTGGGAGTGAGGGGCCAGTAGGCCCCCCGTCCCTCCCTTCCTTTAGTACAAACTTGGACCATGTGCCTCCAATGGTGGGGAGTGCCCCCGGTGCCCTTATGTAATGCCAGCATCGGCTGGCATTTGCGTAGATGGGGCTGTTGTGAAGGACACGTGGTGTCCATTTTGTGCCCCCTTGACTCCATCTCGGTAACTAGGCCTCACTGCAATAATACGAAAAGGCTTCTCTCCCCTTTGCAGCGTTGCGCACACCGCACACATGGCCCCCACCTTTTCTCCCACCGTGTCTGGAAAACTCTGCGGCTCCATGCTCACGCTCAAGCTGGAAGTAATTGCAACAAAGAACAAATATAACAACCCACTCTTCCTCTGGGATCACTGCCCCGTGTGTGAACCGGCTTGAGCCAGGCCCTGTAGCTCATCCATCTCCACAAATCTGTTCATGCCCCCTCACCCTTGCTATTGGAAAATTACTGCTTGTGTAACCCTGTGTCCCTGCAAGGTATTCTCTTGATGTACCAGATATGCGACCTTGCCATGGTGCCCACCTAGCGGGCCCCCAGGTAACATTAGACCGATGTTGCAGTATATTGTCTCTTACTACTAACAAACGCCAACCTGCCTTAGATTCTTTACGAGTCCAGACCCTTGCTTCAATCAATGTTATCACATTGGTCAAAACCCTTAACCTGATGCCCCGTATAAGCCTCAATAAGTAATGATGTAAATACATGAATTAAGTTTATAGGTTTACAATGATTTGTTCAAAAGAGTTGCAATGATCTTTATTTAGTGCATGCTTCACTAAGCTGTATTATGTAAGCTTAGTTAGTGGCCACCCCGCTTCGCAGCGACCTGACCTTCACCCCTCCTGGACGCTGACAGCCAGACCATGTGATGTCCACCCTCCCGCCAAAGGAGCAACCAATCCGGATGAGACAGTGACTTCATGGACATACAGGCCTATAATGCCTACCCAATCCTGCATCGATTTAGTACCCTATGTTAATTATGTCATCTATGACTATTTTTCTCTTTATAATATCATGTCATTGAGATGTTTGCCAGAGCGCACTCGGGCAGCAGAGTTCTTTAGATGCCAAATCTATATAAACATTTTGAACTCTTGCAACCAGTTCTCTTAGACTCATTCCCCGTCTGGGGTGTGTCTCATTTATTCTTATTACACGTATAAGATGGGGAGTGCTCTTACATTTGGTGACCCACGCAAGATCCGGGACGCCTCCCAACAAAACCATGGCCTCTGCGATCGACCAGCCTGTGCGCACAACGAGACAGGTCCAAGGGTTCCCGGTTAACGAATACCCAACTGAGAAAAGCTGCTTGCCGAGGCAGGCCACGGCTTGGTTGGGGTGCGGACCAGAATGTGGATAGGTCGTGAACGGTGACTCTCGGACCACCCAACTGAACATGTGAGTACCGGTTGTGAAAGTTCCCAAGAGGTAAGGGACGGGTTAAGGAAGAAGGGGAACAGGTAACAGAGTGGGCAAGAAGGAAGTTAGGGTATGTGTGAATGATACTTAGGCTATCCGATCTATCCTTTATATGGCCATTTGGTTTTGTGGAGATAAAGAAGTAAGAGAAAAGTGAGGAATCCTAGCCCGAACGGGATAGAAGGCGGCGCCACGTAGCATTGTCTCGTCCAGTGCAGATAAATAAGTGAAGATAAAGAGAAAATAGTAGGAGTCTCGTATATTTGGTAGACTCGGAGTAGTAATTTAGAATATTCTTTTTCCATATGAGCAGAATTCTTGGTGAGGTAGTGAGAGGGAAGTAAGAGGTGGGTAGTGCATGAGAAAACTAGAGCAGTGGGTAACAAACTAAAGTTATCGGAAGAGGGGGCAAAGCGTGCAGGTAGTATATGTTACATATTATGCATTTTCACGTTTTATGTTTTCGCGTGTGTCAAGGTGTTACATGTGATCTTTTAATAACTGTTTATGTGCATATAAGTTGAAAAACAAATGAAGGTTGATTGAGAAAATTGAAAATGCAATGTATACGAAAATGTTTTGAATAATGGTAAATGACAGATGCCCATAGTTGAAATAATTTATGGTCTCAGTAAGTGGTGAAAAGGGGAAAGGTTGCTGAAAAAGTGTTGGTACCAAAAGGTAAGAAGAAGGTTGCATACAACATTGAAGCGAGAAGAGTGTCAACCAAGCGTCTGTGTGTCCACACGCAGGAAATAATATTATCATGGGGGGAGCTACACCTTTAGCGCACATTTGCCAACATCTCCCATTGTATAGCGAGAAGATACAGAAGTACCATGATCAATGGGTAACAGAAATAAAGGGAGACAGCGTAACGCCCATATGGCCAGAGGGAGGGTCTTTTGATAAGAGGGTACTGGATCTAGTATGTACACATTTGCTGGCGAGATATAAGGGAAAACAGTTACAGAACAGGAGGGAATAGTTAGACTTGCGGTGGATGTTTGAGGAAATAACACCTGTAGGTGAGGTAAGTACAGATAAAACAGTTGAGAAAGAGAAAGCGCCAGAAGAGGTAGGTGGAACCGGAAGGGGAGAATGTATGACAACCACAACTGAGAATGATACTACTAAAATATACCTGTTGATGACAAGGCCTGCAGTAGGATACAGTGAGCCCCAGTATGTGCCCACATGCCCTAAGCCAACCACCCCAGCAGAGGCAGCAGCCACTGCACCTCCCCCGTATGACATAGGGGGTCTTTACGGCCCAACGAGCGCCCCACCAGTGAATTTAGCATGACTAACTGGGGATTTAGACAGACAGCTCTCACACAAGCAGTTAGAAATAACATGATTAAGAGCGTTATGTGATAGGGGCCAGATGTTGCCAGAGGGAGGGGAAGTGCCACCACTGGCGGTGGCAAACCTCATGCCCCCACCGAGTGTCACAGGAGAATCGACACCAGCGATGCCAGCACCATCACAATCAGCGCCAATACCAAGACGGCAAGATCAGGAGTAGAAATCAGGAGAGTTTCTGTTCCATTTAAATGGTAAGCCTGTGAAAATAATTTGACCAACAACCCTAGACAGCCAGCATGGGGAAGGACAAGAGGAAAGGGAGCAGGAAGAAGAAGTAGGTGAGGTATGGAGCGATTTAGACGAATATGAAGAAGGGGTAGTGGCGGTGGGATCCCTGCTGCCATTCCATTTCGACGAGCTAGATGAAAGGGCACCACCAAGATGGCAGGGCAGGTTAAGACAATTGGCCTCATTACGAGTCCGGCGGTAACCTGCTGGTTTTTCCGGCCCAGTTACCACCAGACTCATCTTACCATTCCGGGAATTACCGGGGCATTACGACTCGGGAGGCAGAATTCGGTAAATCCCCATTCCCATTGAGTTCCATAGGACTGAATGGGAATGGGGAAGTGGAAACACCGGCACCATCTTGTGATGGTGCCGGTGTTTCCACGTCCGCCTGCAGGACTCGAGATCGGGCGGTCTGGAATTAACCGTGGTGGCTGGTTTACTGCCACTGTTATTTCCGGACCGCCCGACTCGTAATGAGGCCCAATGAGTGCTGGTGAATAAGACAAAGAAGGGGACGGTAAGTAAGACAGGAAGAAAACACAAACTGCAAATGCCGCTGATACACAAAGGGGCAGGAAGGCTGCACTACATTCCGTGGGCCCAGATGGATAAGAACAACCTGTTGAAATTTCTCCCCCCACTCTCAGCAGGGGGGGGGGATGAATACACCCATTCGAAAAGAACACAGCGGGAGTCCCATTGGCAATAGGGGATGTAAAAGATTTGTTGGTGTCTGCTGTTGGTAATCAAGCAGATGCAGTGTGGGTGAAGGGGGGGTTCCCGGGAGTGACAATGAGTTGTGACCGCCATGATGGATTACCATTCAATAATGTTAGAGCACAGGTATAGGATGCATTGCGGCAAACGTTTCCAGACATTCCAGATTTACACTTAGTGATGCAGTGCACAATGGGAGAGGAGGAGGAGCCTAGGCAATTCATCCTCCGGGTGCAAGACCTGTGGAAAAGTGAAATGGGCACGGCGTGGAATTAATCCACTGCCTTGTTCTATTTCATAATCAAAAAAGGGCTCCTGAAGGATGTACAGAAGGTCTTGGACAAAATAGCTGGGATAGAAGCCAAGGGCTGGCCTGAGATTCAAAGCATAATTGTACACCATTGTAGGAAGATCAAAGAAAGAGAAAATGAGAATGCGCAGAAAAGGTTGTCGGATGAAGCAAAGTTAGTACAGAATAAATTAGTGAAGGTCGCAGCGTTGAACGCAGCAACATCAACTGATAGAAGCAGTGAAGGAGATGACGGAGCAGGAAACGCACCAGCCAGAATGGCCACAACATGGGCTGTAGGAGGACAAGAAAAGTGGGACGGAGAAGAGCAATACAGAGGGCCCCAGTGGCAAGGGAGACCAACAAGAGGACGAGTTGGGTACAGGGGACCAAGAGGGGGATTCAGAGGCATGGGAAACAGAGGGTTTGGTGGGCCTGGGATTAGAGGAGGGTCATGTTGGAACTGTGGGAGGTGGGGGCACTATTCAAGAGATTGTAGAATGCGACCCGTGGGTTACTTTCAAGGACAGCCCCCTGTGGGAAATGAACAGCAGTACGGACATCCATACCCAGGTAGCCCCCACAGGTTACCTATGGGAGGGGTGGGCAAAATGAGCAATATTACAATGAGCCCCAGATGTAGCAAAGACAGCCGCCCCAGCAACAGCAGCCACAACAGAGGGGAATGCAACAGACTATGGACAGACAAAATACCATAGGGAATACAAACATGTTTGCGTCATCAGCTAATGGTGCACCTGCACCTTTTCGCGGTGCAGCGGTGGTAGGTGATGTTTTCTCAGTGCCAGGAACTGAGAAATATGCTGATTAGGACAGCCCACAGAGAGCACTTGCATGTCAAGTCCTATCCACTACACTACGTGCAGAAGAGGAACCACTAGTGGGAGCAGAGATAGGCAACAAGCAGTTTATCTTCATGGTAGACTCAGGAGTGGTAAAATCATGTCTCATGGAAGGGCGGTTTCTGCTCTCGGGAAGAAATTTGGAAATGCAGGGGTTCTCTGGGGCTATTTTAAAAGTTACTTACACAAAAGATATTGACTTAACAGTAGGGGGAACAACAGTGCATGCACCCTTACTATATCACAAAGACGCACCAATCAATTTGCTGGGAAGAGATTTGTTGAGTAAGTTAAATATGACAATCTCTTTTACCGAGCAGGGAATAGTGTGCTCAACCCCAGGAGTGTGCCCCATATGAGCAATGTTGATGATTAGCACTATGACAAACGATGTTGCGGTAAGAACGGTGCCCATTGACATGGATATGTACATTTACGGCATCAGAGTGTTAGCTCGAGTGGTGCCAGAAATAACAAGAAAGGAATGGAGGGTGCCCTCAGACTTTATCTTTCATCCAATTGTAAATACAGACCTTCAGGGGGTTCAGGTCTCAAGCTAACATATCGCGGTGATAGGACTGGACACACATGGATGCGAGTGGAGAACAGTACTATGCATAGACCCAAACATAATGTTGCGCAATTTAACTGATGAAGAGCTGCTCACGTGAGAGTGATGGGGAAATAATAATGGAAATAAGTATACCATGCGACATCATGATCCAACACAGGGAGATACACAATCCACTCATGGCTAGTGTCAACGTACCATCCACCATATTTGAGGAAGACATGGAAAGTGTCCTGCCTGAGATTTGGACAACAGGTCCCCATGATGTAGGATTATTGCATGACGTGACACCCATTAAGATAAAATTGAAGCCAGGTTCCAGACCCCCGAGGGTTAAGCAGTACCCACTATCAAAGGAGGCGGAAGATGGGATCAGAGAAACAATAAGTGCTCTACTAAAACAAGGAATAACAGTACCATCCAACTCCCCATGTAACACAGCGATTTTTCTGATCTAAGAAGCAAAAGGAGGGACGTGGAGAATGATACAAGATCTCCGCCCACTCAATAACGTCATCCAGAAAGAGTTCCCATTAGTACCTAACCCGGCATCAATACTGTGCAGCATACCCAAAGAGGCCATATGTTTTACCGTAGTGGACCTGAAAAATGCTTTCTTTTCAATCCTACTCGACCCAAGCTCTTGGTACCTCACAGCGTTCACGCTGGGGGGGAACAGATACGAACATTGCAGGTTACCGCAGGGATATTGTGAAAGCCCCAGCATTTTCAATAGGATCTTACACGAAGATCTTGGAAATATTGATGTAGAGAGCACGATAATACAGCATGTAGATGATCTGCCCATCTGCAGCAAAAGCAAAGAACAGTGTAGAGCAGATTCTGTAACACTGTTGAATTTCCTAGCTACAAAAGGATACAAGGTAGACAAAGGAAAATTGCAATACTGCCTAGCTGAAGTTCTGTACCTATGGCAACTAATATCTAAAGATGGCAAAAGAATACTTCCTGACAGAGCAGCTGCCATACGCCACATGATAATACCAAAAAGAGTAAAAAATATGCAAAAGTTTCTCGGCATTTGTAATTACTGCCGCGCATTGATACTTGATTATGCAGCATACACGTGCCCTCTGCTGCAAGCACTAAAAGAGACCCAAAAGAATAATGCCCCAATAAAATGGACAAATGAGAAGATCAAGTTACAAGACCTGATCACACATGCACCAGTTCTTGTGAATCCAAATTATGATAGGGAATTTTACCTATTTTCACACTGCAATGGCACATTAATAACTGCAGTATTGAAACAGAAAATGTCACTAGGTCACAAGCAATTGGCCTACTACAGCAGAACGCTGGATGCGGTAATGCAAGACCACTTTGCATGCGAACAAGCTCTCGCTGCAGCAGCCTTCGCCATTGAAAAAAGCGCCACAATCGTAATGGGTTGCTCAGTGATGCTGTACGCAGAGCATTCACTCTTTGCGATTTTAGAAATATCCAAATGGACGTTGACAACACAGAGGGCAACAGCCTACGAAATAATAATATCCAGCCCAAATGTACATGTAGTCAGATGTAAAACAGTAAGCCTAGCAACATTCATTACTGAACCATGCACTCTAGAAGACATGCAGGAATACGACTGTGCTAAATACGAGAGGAAGATGATATCCCTAAAGCAAATGAGAATGCATTACAGGAAGGGGAAATATACTTCATAGATGGGTCAGCATTCATAGACACTGAAACAGGGGAAAAACATGTGGTGATGGCAGTGGTAAAATGGGAGAAGAGAACTATGAAATAATTGTCCAAAAATGCCTCCCTTCTCATTAGTCCACACAAGCGGCAGAATTAATGGCATTAATTGAAGCACTGCATACAGCAAAATGATGTGCAGTAACTATATGTTCAGATTCAGCATATGCCACAACAACAGTACATTTAGGATTATCACGATGGTGACGAAGAGAGTTTCGAAGGGCAGATGGGTGGCCAGTACAACATGCTGCATTACTAAATGAACTAATAGAAGCATTAGCGGAACCATTAGTAGTGGTGGTGGTGAAATGCTAAGCCCATACTAACAACACAGATGCAATCTCATTGGGAAATGCGGCAGCAGACGCATCAGCGAAAGACGCCTCATATTTCAATGTACCCCCAACAATTGAATCCATTTTCAAAACACCCAATGCACAACCATCAGACGAAGGGTATAGCAACACACCAATAACGCAAATAATAGAGTTACAGAGAAGAGCACCAATAGAAGAACAAGAGTTGTCTGCCAAACGAGGGTGCAAACAATCACCAACAGACCTGATCTGGAGACAGGAAGTAACTGGGAAGGTAGTGATGCCAGTGGAGCTATTAGAAGCAGCATTCCAGCAGCTGCATTTCCTTGCCCATGTAGCGAACCAACATATCGCGGCAGATATACAAGAACATTGGTTCCTTCCCAACCTGCAGGAACATTTGTCAAAATTTACCATAGAATGCACCACATGCCAAACATACAGTTCAGGGATGACACTATGAACATTGCGAGGAACTTTACCGCGTCCTGTGGGGCCTTTAGAGAGCTCCACATCGACTATGCGGACATGGGGGAGAGATGTAATGGGGCAAGATACTTAATTGTGATGGTATGCCCCATCTCACGGTGGGTGGAAGCAGGACCGTGTCCCCACCCAGACACAAAGTGTGCTGCAAAGTTTTTGGTACAGGAGGTGTTCTCAAGGTGGGGAATTTGTGATGTAATAAGATCAGTTAATTACACACATTTTGTGAATAACCTCTTCAAAGAAGTGACATCGCTCTTAGGGGTTAAGCACAAACTGTCTTCTATTTATCATCCAATGGATAATGGACTGGGTGAAAAGATCAACGGCCTGCTCAAAAGTAAATTGTCAAAGTTGTGCAAACACACTTAAGAAAAACTGGGATTATTGCCTGCCCCTAGCACTGTTCCAACTCAGAACACAGCCAAGCAAGGACCACCATTTAAGCCCCCACAAAATTGTGACAGGCAGGCGTATTCACACGCCACTCTCCCCAATAAGAAAAGCATCAGATGCGCCCCGGGCTGCCACAGTGCTGGGGGAAGAATTTAAGGAATACCTTACCCAGTTGAGGCGCGCAGTACGTAACATAGCGCGACAAATTGCACCACCCTTTACTGAAAATGCTGTGACAGATACTTCAATGCCAGCCCAAACAGCCCAGGGGGCCCACCAATGCCAGGAGAAAATGTGTATGTAAGAAATTCTGCTCGGCGGTGGAACTCGCCGAGGTTTCACGGACCTTATAAGGTCATTTATTGTACACCCACAGCTGTAAAAATCAAGGGTCTGAAATATTGTGTGCATCTCTCAGATGTGAGGAGAGCAAGCAATAGTGCACTCCCTCACTGTGAGCAAATAAGCAACACTGAAATTGTCAAGGGAATGGAAAAATAATTGCAAAAAAGAGTAAAACTGATAATTATGTTTCGGTCAATAACGTTCTTTACAGTATCTCCTTCTCCACTCTACATCAATGTCAATAAAACATGAAAGAAATTGTGTATATAAAGAAATTATGTTAATAGCTCATTATAAGAAATGTGTAGAGTAAGTAGAAAGGAGCTATATTAGAACATGCATAACAATAAGTAAGAAACTAATAAGGATGATATGACAAAAGATAATGAACTATATAATGAGATGGATTAATGTATGCTCGTCACTTAACCATTTTATATCGCCCCTCCAGGTAACACAATGGTCGAAAGGAGCGTGCTCACAGATAATGGCATAATGTTAGTTAGCAATAGGGTTGTCAATAGGGCCAATGAGTACCATAATGTTGAGTGTGCATTGAAGTACTTTGTTATCTTGTTTTCTGTAATGTTATTCTTTATGGCCTGGTACTACACTATCCTATGTATTGTCCAGGATATGAAAAAAGGGGGAGCGGGCGCAGTTAATACGAGAAGGGTCGGTACTTATCTGAACAATGTGGAAAGATAATTATTCTGCTAATAATTATTCTACTGCTATAAACCACACTATGATGCACTTTAATGAGACAACAACTGCCCCTCTCCTGCCAAATTTTGCTATAAGCTTGTATAATGATAATGGTACTAATGAGTATGATGGTGACTACTTTTGGCCAAACAAACTTGACCAAATGGATGTTAATGTACAGAGAACCAGAGACCCTACATCACTTTATATTGCTGCTGCTCATGAATCACCAGAACCGCCAGCTAAACAAACTGTGAATAATGATAACGACACAGCATGGGCAGGGGTGTTCCCAATACACTACCGAAAGGTTAGGAGTTATCGCAAGGGGGGAAAGAGGAGAGAAAAAAGGGGGGCGGGTGGGAAAAGATATGACATCTACCACGGTCTGGGGTTAGACGAAATAGAGGACCCCCGCCACCCCGACCAGTCAAATAAGTGGTACTCAGACATGAGTGCCACAGCAAAACAAGCCACGAATGAGAGCTGTTATGTCTGCTCACTCATACCGCACGTATCAGGGATGCCCAAAATATTAGTGCCACAAGAGGTACCCTTGTCAGACGCCCAATGTTTAATTCATCTCGTATTGTGTAGGATCCGGAGCACCTTTCAGGCACACACAGTTACAATAGAGATGTTGCAGAACGAGAGAACATGCACAAGCAGACGCCAAGGAGTAATTTGCATCAAAGAACCATTCTTTGTCATAAAAGGAACAAGATTCGCGGAACACAAATGGGATGATGAAACAATCGAGTGCAAAGCTGAGGCACTCAGAGAACTCACTGAAGAAAACTTTCAATGGGTAAGGGAAACATGTGCCCCCGTCTGGTCCCAGCACATTGCCAAACTTACTTGGGTCACTGCTATAGAAAATCCAATCAAGACGCAAAAAGAAATACCACACAAACTATGCTTTCACTGAGAAGGAAAAATGCCCAAGACAATCATAATTCCAGACATGAAAAAAGGCACAGCGGCCCTCATGGATATGTATTGGATCTGTGGCAAACAAGCATACCTGCACCTCCCGGCGTCATCGAAGGCCACTTGCGCCCGAGCCCCCTGCATTCGGCTCTGATGGTAATTCCAGAAAGTCATATCCAAGGAGGAAAAGGAGAATCGACTGGCATATCGGCAGCAGGGCAATCGGCCGACACATCTGCAGCACCCTAACCTGTGGTAACAGAGCTTCCAGAATATGAACTGTTGTCGGAAAATGACTCAAAAGACAGACTCTGTCGCAAAAGGAGATCATCCAATTACATCTCCTCTGAATCATCTGCTCTTCTTGCTGAGATCCCGGTGAAATACAAGCTCTTTAACTCAGCAGAGACATTCTTTGCATCACTCCTAACACCAGGGATCCAGGCCCGAACTAACACCAAGTGGTTACAAATAGTACGCTGGGAGCTGATCCAACTCACCAACGACACTGAAGAATGGTTCAATATCATAAAAGTGGAACTTCGTGCTTTGCGCCTAATGACAATGCAGAACCGGTACGTCCTAGATCTCCTCACAGCAATGGACAGCGGTGTTTGCCGAAAAATCGGGAGTGCATGTTGCACATTTGTGCCCTCTGAAGAAGCAGATAATCTCTGAAGTATGTGATCTCAGAAGTACATAGCCTGGGAGAAAGAATGTCGAAAGAAGGAGGAATGGAACCAAGCACTTGGTTTGACATGTTCAGCTGGATACCGTCTCGGTTCAACACCATGATAAAAATATTTGTTCCTGTCATCGTCTTCATAATGCTATTTTTCTGTGTGTGCCAACTAGACATCCGATGTTGTGCGAAATCTATGCCTAATTCAGCTATGATGAGGGTAATGATGGGCCGACAGGCAACGTTAACAACTATAATAGATACACAAATGCAAACTGGGGAACCCAACCCACCGAAATATCTCATGACAGCGGTGTACCGCCAGAATGGGGACAGGGTTGACAACTTATATCACACCACCATAAAAGAACCAAGGGAGCTGCAATGGTACAATGAAATAAGGGTGGACCTGGATGGGGATGGAGGGATATACATGACATGCACCCCTGATGAATATGCAAGAAAAGGGCACAGTCTGAAAAGTGTATGTAGGGTGTGGATGCCCATAAAAGGTACACCAGCCTGGGATGAAGCAATAGCAGAAGCTCAGTATTATCGAAGCGAGGACAAAAGAACTAATATTTTGTTACTTTAGATGTAACAAAAGGGGGGAATGTTTGGGAGTGAGGGGCCAGTATCCCCCCGTCCCTCCCTTCCTTTAGTACAAACTTGGACCATGTGCCTCCAATGGTGCGGTGTGTCCCCGTCGCCCTTATATAATGCCACCATCGGCTGGCATTTGCATAGATGGGGCTGTTGTGCAGGACACGTGGCATCCAATTTGTGCCCCCTTGACTCCATCTTGGTAACTAAGCCTCACTGCGATAATATGAAAAGGCTTCTCTCCCCTTTGCAGCGTCATGCACACCGCACACATGGCCCCCACCTTTTCCCTCACTGTGTCTGGAAAACTCTGCGGCTCCATTCTCACGCTCAGTCCAGAGGTAATTGCAACAAAGAACAAATGTAACATCTCACTCTTCCTCTGAGATCACTGCCCCGCGTGTGAACCGGCTTGAGCCAGGCCCTGTAGCTCATCCATCTCCACAGATCTGTTCATGCCCCCACACCCTCGCTATTGGAAAATTACTGCCGGTGTAACTCTGTGTCCCCGCAAGGTATTCTCTTGATGTACCAGATATGCGACTTTGCCATGGTGACCACCTAGCGGGCCCCCAGCTAACATTAGAGCGCTGTTGCAGTATATTGTCTCTTTCTACTAACAAACGCCAACCTGCCTTAGATTCTTTACGAGTCCTGACCCTTTCTTCAATCAATGTTATCATATTGTTCAAACCCTTAACCTGATGCCTCATATAAACCTCAATAAGTAATGATGTAAATACATGAATGAAGTTTATAGGTTTACAATGATTTCTTCAAAAGAGTTGCAATGATCATTTTTTAGTGCATGCTTCACTAAAATGTATTATGTTAGCTTAGTTAGTGGCCACCCCGCTTCACAGTGACCTGGCCTTCACCCCTCCTGGACGAGAATTATTTATTAGGAGTGGCCATACAAAAATCACATTGTCCTGCAGACTTCAATAACATGGTGATTGGAAATATCCCTGAGATATATGTAGATGTGCAGGGTGTGTTGCCAGAGTATCTGGAGTCTCAGCCCAAATGGATCTTCAAAATTCAATCTGTATACCCTTATGATTCCAATAGGACAGTGTGCTGTCATCAGGAAAATTGTATAGTATTTGAGTTAAATGAAAATTAACCAGAAAATCAGCACATTGAAATGGAAGCTGATGTGCCAAAATATTTAAAAGTGGCAGCGTTACAGAGAGATACAGCCACACAGTTGGAAAAAAGCACTGAGGTTCCACCACTGGAGGATTTCCCAGAATTTTCAAAAATGGTAGAGGAGCAGATTCTGTTAGCAGAAAAAATATTTATGGATTTTAAAGAAGTGTTTGCTAAAGATACATATGATTGCGGCCTAACTAATTTACATGTTGCCACATTACCAGCGGGGTGTGGTAGAAATCCAGTATTTGTGCGCCAATATCGATTGCCACTGGCATGCTTAGAGTCATTGACAGAGATAATTAAGAACTTGGAATCTATGGGAATTATCAGACCCACTCATAGTACCTCCAACACTCCTATTTTGGGTGTGTTAAAGCCAATGGTCAATGGCGTCTGTGTGCAGACCTGAGGGAAGTAAATGAAAGAGTGCCAGTGTCTAGATGGCCGCTGCCATTGATTGATCAAGGCCTTGCTCAAGTGCATGGGTCACAGGTGTTTGCCACATTAGATCTTACATCTGGATATTGGGGTGTGTCACTGGCAGAGGACATTCAGAATTTATTTTCATTTTCATTTGATAAAACGCAATACACTTGGGCTAGAACACCATTTGGGTATGTCAATAGTGGGAGCAAATTTGGCATATTTTTGAGAAAGGCTATGCCAGATGCAGCGGAAAGTTGAACTATAGTTGATGTAGATGATGTCATGATAACAAAGGAAAACTTGAAAAGTCATTTTGATGAAATTAGAGATGTACTTAACCAATTGCAAAAAGGCGGGTGCCAAAGTATCTTTAAAAAAGCCTAATGGTGCAAGAAAAAGGTGAATATCCTAGGCCATGAAGTAACTGAACATGGGTTAAATCCACAAAAGAAAAAGGTGGAGGTCATACAGAAATTGAAAGATCCTAGAAATGTGAAAGGTTTAAAAGTTTTATTGGGAATGACGGGATATAACAGGAAATGTATTGAAAATTATGCTTAAATTACTCAACCATTGACTAAACTATTGAAGCGGAATACACCCTGGAAATGGGAAAAGGAGCAATCTGAGTCAGTTGGCACCATGCTTAGCATATCCCATAAAAAACAGAGATTTATTTATAGAAATAGGTTTCACTGAACATTATATGTCAGCAGTGTTATCTCAAAAACATAATTTGAACCACAAAACTATTGCTTATGCAAGTAAGGCATTTTCTAAGGTTGAAATTAAATTCAGTGAACGTGAAAAGGCTCTTTTGACCACTGTGTGGGCGTTGCAACATTTTTGCCCAATTGTTCAGGGGGAAAAAGTATTCATTGAGACAAATCATCAACCATTGCAGTTTTTACAGAGTAAAAGGATTAAGTCATGCAATCTAGCACAGTCCAGAATTACTTCATGGACATTGGCATTGCAAGGCTTTCCTGTAGAAGTGAGGTATGGCCAGAATAAAAAAAAGCCCAGTTGCTCAAGAATTAACAGATTTACATGACTGTGCAGCTGAATGTTTATCAGACGAAGTAGACATGGAGTCTAGTTTGCAGGAGTTTGAACAGTCAGCACACAAAGCATTTGATGAAAATACATGCAAGAATTTACCAACTGTATATTTTGACGGATGTGCCTTTCACATTGAAAATGACCGCAATAAACAGTTGGTATCGGGGATAGGAAATGTCTGGTTGAAATGTGAGGACATTCCTACTATAGGAATGAGAATTGGGGCTAGGAGCAGCCAGGTAGCAGAATTTATAAAGCAATTACTACTGCATTTGATAACAAGTTCAGTGAAATTGTCTTGGTGACTGATTCTGATTATGCACGAAATAGCTTTGTAGAATATTTGCCTGGCTGGAAAGCAAGAGGCATGATCACCAATAATAAAATGCCCCTCAAGCATGGGAAAATGATACAAGCTATATACAAATTAAAGATAATGATAATGATAATGATAATGATAATGATGTGTTATTTATATAGCGCCTTACTCCAACGAGAATTAGTGTCAGAGAATGATTTAACAGTATACTACAGGAAAATGTGTGGACATTTGAAAATTCCAGGAGAAGATAAGGAGGGAAGTGATAAAGCAGATCAATTGGCTAAGGTTGAGGCTGTAATGGGAGAGTTGTTGCCCATTGAACACTTGATTGGTGAAATACAAAAAGATTCAGTTAGATGCTCTAAAGCTCCAAAAGAGGTAGAACAACCAGTAGTGCAATGGAGTTCTGATACACCAGACCAAGATCTGATTAAGGTGCAATAAGATGATCCAATATTGGGAATCTATTATAATTGTTGGATGGATCCCGAACAAAATCCTTTAACTGAAAATTATTGTACAGGAAAAGAAGAGTTAAGGCTGTTATTAAAGAATACACTACAGGATGGACTTATGATCACGGAATCCATAACAGGGCAGATACAGTGGGTGGTACCCCTTTCATTCAGAGGACTAATGTTACACCATGCACATGATGCAATAACTGCAGGACACAGAGGTTCAGAAAAGACTTTAGAGATACTGAAAGATTATGCTTACTGGCCACACATGTCCCAAGATGTGGAATTATATACCATGGAGTGCCTGGTATGTGCCCTATTTAAACCCACTTCACCAATGCATAGAGCTCAACTGATGAAAAGAGGCTTAACCCTTCCATGTTCAGATTTGCAAATTGACCATGTAGTGCCTGTAAAAAGGTTGAGTAGGGGAAACTGTTATCTTTTGACTGTGGTTTGTTTGATGTCGAAATGGGTAGAGTATATTCCTGCACCAGATTGTAGTGCGCAAACAGCAGCTACGTTGCTGGTAAATCATATATTTTCAAGATTTGGGTTACAACAAAGAATAGAGTCAGGCAGAGGAAGTCATTTCACAAGCACCATAATGAGCAAGGTGTGGGAGATATTAGAGGTAAAAAGGAAACTGCATATTGCATGCCGGCCCTCCTCTTCTGGAAATATTGAATCTTGCAACAGGTCTGTTGTGGAGATATTAAAGAAGTTTGTAGTGGAGGCAGGTTCCAGTTGGGATTTGCGATTACCTCTGGTATTGAAGGCAATCAGATCGCCTCCTGCTGAAGCGACAGGCTCCAGTCCTCATGTGGTGTTAACAGGAAGGAAAATGGTACTGCCACAACATTTATTATACAGGACACATGAGCAGACACTTGTGAGTGCATCTACAGTTCACAAATATGTGGAAGAACTGATGAAGCATTTGCAACATGCATTTGCATTTGTACAGCAAAATTTGGAAAGAGCTGCTAATAGTGTAAAATCATATTATGATAAAAAGGCTTCTGTGAAAGAGTATAATGTAGGAGATCAGGTATATAAATGTAATTTTGGAAAAGGTAAACATAAAAAATTCTACATGTCTTGCAGCATGGCAAGGGTCATTTCAGATAGTGGATAAGGTGTCCCCAGTAATTTACAAAATATTAAAGAAAGAGGGTGAAATGGTGACAGAACAATTTGTTCATGTTAACCAAATTAAGCCCTGTCACCCCAAACATGAATTCAGGAGGCTTGAGCAAGTAGAGGCATCTTAAGTGCCCTGAGTAAATGGAGAGAAATATGCAGTGACTTTCTTCATAGTGTCTCACGCCATAAAAATAAAATAGATTTAATGTTCATTGCGGAAATAAATACAGATGCAAATACCACATTTGAGAAAGGTGCAGTGATACAAATTGATAGAAGGTGCTGGATCAGGTTGAGTTACTATGGTACAATGCTGAAATATTCTACATAAAAATTGTTTTGATATATGATGATGTTATATGTATATTATCATTTTCTCTCTAACATGTGCTTAGTTGCAGATATCGGAAGAGTCAATCGGAATGTTTGGAACTACATTTTGTTTTTGAAAAAGTGGTAGAAAGGGTAAAATTGGTATTGTGCTATCTACTTAATCTGTCCCTTTTCTATTTAATTTAGACAACTAACTGACATTTGGTTGGGGTCGGAGGTCGCAGGACTGGAGGACGTGAGAGATGATGGGGTCCTGGAGTCCACGGGATGAAGCCCAAGTAAAGCCTCCGAACCCAAGTATGGAGGTGAAGACAAAGCAACTTGATTGTCTAAAGAGATGATTTCTATGGAAAAGCACCCACGAGTGCCAGGATAAAACAGTTTAACCGAATGAACCAGATGATGAAAAGTCGATGATCAGGACATCTCAGAGGTGCAGTCATAAAGATGGCAAACGTCATTAATGGAACAGTAGTAAACTGAACTTAATTCTGCAGCGTTGCGGGTGGAGCATAATATCATCCTATGTGACTGGAAGTGAGGGTGATGGAATCTCACAATTTTATTATTTTATTTAATTGTTTTGATTAATTATGTTAGTTATTTGCTTTATTTATTTATTTTATTTTATTATTTTGTTGTCATAACTAAAATGTTGATTTCACAGCTATATAAAGAATATGATTATAAAGACATTCCAATATACATAGACACTTTAGTTGGAAAGAAACGTGTAAAATATTCCTATGAGGATTATGAGCCCGTTTGGTATCTGTTTTACTTTTGTTATGATTAAGCAGTGTTTTATTATGAAATATTTCAAAGATAATTTTATTGAGTTGCTATTATTTCAATTGTGATATATATGATGGAAAAAGAAAGAACGATTTGGGTTTCCTCCAATTGTGAGTTTGATTAGCCAGAATTGTCGAAAAAAGGAGGGTATGTAAGGACATGTATAGCATTTTTCCCAGCATATAATAGCATTTTGCCAGCATATAATAGCATTTTGCCAGTATGTAATTTAACATTTTTTTTTGCCAGTATAATATATAGCGTTATTGCTAGCATAAAAAGTACACAGCCAGGCCCAGTTTGAAATTGCAGATATTCAGAGCACACATAGAAAAACTTAGTGTGCTGCCAGATTCAAATAATGAGGTGCACAATATATACTTCATGTGTGAAGACTACATTAGAATACATAACTGACTAACATTACTAACCTAACTCAAATACTAAGTGCTAATTTATAACATGATAATGTAGTCTTCTATGAAAAATGACGTACAGTACATGTTTTGGTTGCACTATTTAAAATTAATTTTTAAATGCACACTAGTGTTTTATTCAGCTTGTGGAGAATAGAAAATATGCAAGATGCAGGAAGCAAAACAAAACATTTACTCTGGAACTGATGCTTTCATTGTGTTGAAAATGAAGGCTGGCACAGTGCACATTCGTTTTATTCTAATTGGTAGAAAATGTAGGCAGAGAAGCCACGTCAATAAAGGGATGGGTAAACGTTTTCCTAAGAAAAAGAAATCAAAAGAGCAGTTAGCTGGGCAGAGGAGACAGACAGACAGAGTTTCAAGGGGGTCCAGCGCTGACTGAATCTAATCAGTTGGTGCTCCCCCACATAAATGTACGGAGGAGTTTCGCGCTGACACTGGGACTGCAAAAGACAGCAAAGTTGTGTGGAAATCAGATTACTGGCCTTGGTAAGAGATTTGTGCCAAGTGAGGAATAATTTGTATGCTGTGCGTGTGCGGCTAGGATTTTTGCAGTGCAGCGAAGTTATAAATCGTTGCATTTTCATTTCTTTCTATATTCAAAGTGTGAGAACATGAATTAATGTTTGCAAAATACTTGCTAGTTCTGTTTTATTTTGCAGATGATGCTGTAAATAACATGGTAAGATTTGGTGAATTGTAAATGGCATGCAATACAAAAAGCATACATAAAAACAATTGACTTGTGTGTCGTTCATGCATCTGTGAATTATTTACATAAGTGAAGTACAAAGGGGAGATTCATAACAGTGCATTTACCAATTTACCAATGTAACTAAAATAGCAAACAAGAGAAAGTTAGTAATAAACAGCTACAAAGTAGAGGGTTGTGCGCTTTGTTATGAGTGAGTCCCTCCTTGCATGCTGATTGGAAGGGGGTGTCTAATTCGACACATAGGTTACTGGATGTACATACGCCAGTAACACCAGCCACAAACTGTAGGTGGCACTATGAATAAACTCATTGGGTTCTATAAGTCTGGGGCTCTCTGCAGGCAAATAGAATATATTCTAATGGAAAGGAAAGGTTTGTTTTTATAATGGGGTTATAGTATAAAAAAAAAGAACCATGCTCACCACCATACCACAGGAATAAGATAATTCTGAAAATGCTGTAAAGCAAGATACCACTAAAATTACCACCAATACAAGCTAACAAGGTAGTGTCACTAAAATAATATGATACCAGGCCCACTCTAAATGTAAGACTCATATGCTGCCAAATTACTGCCAATATTTTTACGGTAAGAAAATACTGCCAAATCCAGAATTTAACCCAATAAGACAAAATCTCCTACATACCTCTCTAGAGAAGTTTAACTTCCTGCATACATTATTCTGTCAATCTTTGCATAGATAATGAGGGACAGGAAAGGATTCTCAATACAAAGCCTTTATGGATTATTAAACACAACACACATGAAAGGAACTAATGAGAAAAATGTTAAACTGTTTCTCAATCAATATCATTCTGCAAAATATAAGGCATAGCCCTGGTTGTCCCTAATACTGGCCAGCAATACCACTTATAATTCACTGTAAAACACATGGGACCCGGTGTTTTGAAACTTGACCACTGGCACCAGTCAGAATGACTCAATTGCAGTCATTTTTCTTCCTCTAAAATTGTTACCCACCTAAGTTCAACCATGTGTATTAGAAGCTGAGGTTACAAGGGCAACTAGTATCCAATTTGATATTCCCTGCTATTTTAACACAGGACCACTACCTCCATGAATGTGCACCTCAGCCCTGAAGTGGGCAAATACCTCTCTTTTCTAGTGCACCACCCTTGATTTGATGTGACAAACTCATAGTGCAATGTTTTTTTTTTCTCCCATTCTCCCAAACCCCCATCCGTGCAGGGTGAATTCACTCAAATTGGCTTCACTGGCTTCCCACCACCAGAGCTGCCAGGAACAGCAGAACATCTGATTTGTTCTCACCTTCCTGTGTTGCGCAAAGTTGCATGCACACAGATGCGCTTAATACCTTGGGCCTCATTACACGGAAGGCGGTAAGGGTTAACGGTCACCGGTAAGGGTACCGGTGACCGTTAACCCTTACCGCCTGACTACGAGGTCCCTTTGTGGGACCCGACTTTAAGGGCTGGTGTAGACCAGCCAT
This sequence comes from Ambystoma mexicanum, assembly GCF_040938575.1. Classification (NCBI taxonomy): domain Eukaryota; kingdom Metazoa; phylum Chordata; class Amphibia; order Caudata; family Ambystomatidae; genus Ambystoma; species Ambystoma mexicanum. The sequence continues at coordinate 424,387,738 of NC_090927.1, read as the reverse complement.
TAAAGTTGGGACTCGCAAAGGGACCTTGGTGCTAATTACGGTACCGCAATTTTCAGTACCGTAATTAGCTCCTTCCCCATTCCCATTATGCCCTATGGGGCAAAAATGGGAATGGGGAAGGGCCATGGAGAAAGGGGGAATTACTGCCCTGCCAACCTTGGAATGGGGTGGTAATTCCCCTTTCCTCCATGGTGGTACCGGTATGGTACCGGCGGCAACCATGGTGCTAATAGCACCATGGTTTTCCGCCTACCGTGAAATGAGGCCCCCTATGTTAGTTGTCCTAATCCTGAAGCTCCCTGACTGAACCTATTAATACCTTTGGTATCATATTAAAGTTAATGCACACAGGGCTACCATGGTTAGCATGTTATGATTAGTTTGTTTGTATCTCGTTTTTAATCCAAATGCATCCATTATCCCCTATTTGTATTGGTCACCTAGGATGAATCAAACCAGGTAAATATGAGTTTAGAGGGCCTCATTACGAGTTGGGCAGTATTCTGGCAGTAATTCTGCCACAATACTACTCAAAAGAATTACTGGTTTAAGTCCCTTCTCTTTGCACTTAAGAGCCACCCTCTGGCAGCACTTATTGAGTCACCTGCACTTTTCCTCACCGCTACCCCTCCTTGGCATTTCTTCCCTCCCCTCTTCCCTGCACTTGCACGATCTGAATGACACAAGGCCTAGCCAGATTATTTGTCATCCCTCTGTCTTCCGCCTCCTTGTCTTGTCACACCTAGAAACACTGTGTACAGGAGTGTTACAAATGACTTATTATATCATATCATACCATGCCATTACCACCACTTGGTCTGGCAGATTTACCGCTGGATTTCAGGTGGTGGTGTTAGTCCCCATTCATTTGGAGTCCATAGGACGACAGTAGAGATTTCTGCTGAATTACTGTCATGGTCATTTTGCTGATTTTTCCAATGTGTCAGCGATAAATGGGAGAATTTACCTCCAGAACTATGCTGGAGGTAAATCACCCATTCCAGGGACAAACTCGTAGTATGGCGTTACGGGAAAAGTGGCAGAAATTCTGTTACCGCCGCTTTTTCCCCATTCCACCATACTAGCAATAGTGCTTAATTGTATTAATTGCTTAGTTCATATATTGTTAAATGCCTGAATGAGAAAATAAAGTAAACCATTTTCAAAAAGAGTCCCGGTTTCAAACTCAGGAACCACGGCCGTTCATTTTCTCTGGGCAGTATTATAACATTCAGCCCAACAATGCTCTTGCTATGACATGCACCTGAACACGTGTGTGCCTGGCAACAGTGCACCCACTTCACTTGCAATGTGGACAGGTAATGAATGTGTGGGCATGATATAGTCAACAGAGAAACAAACAAATTGACTACCCCTCACTTTACAGTCCTTTCTGCACAACAGGTTAAATGATCTGGATCTACTTGTCGGCATGATGACACATCTTCAATGGAATGGGACAACCAGCATCTCCCATCATTTGTTTTTGGCCAAAATACTAGATGTGTCTTGGTGGAATGGTCGATTTGTCTTTCTCAGGCAAAGTAAAAACACAAAATTAAAAAAGAAATATGTAGAAATAAATACACACGAAAAACCATTAATCTAAATCATGTGTTTTTTTAATCAAAGAATGAAAAAAGCAAAATATGTTTTAAGTATGAACATTGAAAGTGTAGTTAGTTGTTTGGAAACCTTTTAGATGGACATTTTCACAAGAAAGGTCTTTGGCAGAGTAACCAAAGTCAAACATAAAAAGAAAGATGCTCAGATCAGACCACACATTTTTCTGATCATAATGTTTACATATGTGTAAACAGTCAATAATGTGCCTCTTTATTGCTGACATATACAACATACATGAACCGATCATGTACAACTACTGGCCCAAGATAGGATATGGACTCATCCACCCAGCAACATTCTGTAACACAATTAAGTAGGTATTTTTATGGAATTGCTGAACGAAAATGTGTGACAAAAACTACCATGTATTAAATATATTGAAACATATCCAAACAACAATTTGAGATACGTTTTCAAAAAGATATCTATTGCATAAGATGAACACAGCCGTTTTAAATGCTATTCAAAGAGGTATTAATCTAGCCCTGCCTATTCTTCCTTATTCCTGCCAACACATACTTCCCCCTCTAGGCTTTCTCAAGGCTTCACAGTTAAATATAGTATGACATGCTCATCACAGCTATTTGGCATGTCAACAGAAAGATCATTTGTCAATTGCACAATCTGTGATGCTTCCAAATTCGATTCACTTTCCTGATTCGATTTACTTTCCCGGTTGTTCCAAATGTCTTATTAAGTGTGTCGGTAACTATTATGCAAATCCAGCCCCCACAGTGTTCATTCAAGGGGAGAAGAAGCCACTATCTGTCTTGCTAGCTCGTCATTAGCTTTACATTTCTTAGGAGCATTGCTCAGAATTAGGAACATTCTTTTTAACTCACTAACACATTAGGTGTCCCTATATCTTGTTTCTCACAATATCACAATAGTATTGAGATGTAATACATATCAACTGTACTAAGAGACTGTTACCTAGGCTTGCTTCTCAGTGGACTGGAGGACACTATAAGGAAAACAGACCAAAGCAACATTACCAGATGAGAGGCAAGGCAAGAGTTTGCATGTGTGGCAACTGCAGCCTATCTCAGAAAAGCGTCATAAAGGCATCCCACCGCACAAAATAGAAATACAGAATCCGAAATGGCAGGCTAACTTAGAGACTGCTCAGTCCATGAGCCAGTCAAACAGACAGGACATAATGATAGCCACACTCCCCAACCTATCAGAACCCCATAGCAAACACCCTACTAAGGTGCAAGTTATAGTTCCGTGCCTGGCCCAGGGCAAGGGGTTCAGAACGCTATTCTAATGTGGGGATATTGGAATTCAGCATGAGTTTGTGGACTAGAAAGCTTTAATGACAGAGAGCAGAAGGTGCAGGAGGAGGAGAAGATGTGAAGACAGGTAATGTTGTCGGAGGAGGTGTGGAAAGATCTAAAAGGGCAGGATGGATAGGTGGAAGTGAGGAGGTGGAGGAGGGGAAAAAGAGCTGAAGGTATTGGAGGAAGGCGAGGTGTGGCAGAAGAAAGGATGCATGTGGAGGTGTTGTGGTGAGGAGCAAAGGTGTAGTAGTCAATGTGAAGAGACCAGACCCTACAGAGTGATGTGAAGATTCATATAAAGAGCTGAAAGAGTCAGAAAAGGTGGAGGAGAAAAGGAGGATTGTGGGCAAAAGGTATGGCGATAGCAGGAAGGGAAACTGAGGGCTGTCATACAGATAGCAAAGACGCCAAGAATGAAGCAAGGGAACCAACACCAATGACAGGGAGAGAAGTTAGATGAATGGAGAATGAGCAAAAACATAAAGGTGGTGGGAGATCCCTTGGCAGCTCGGGTCTAGTAAGAGCCCAACAGTGAGAATAACATAATTTGCTAATTTTCTCAGGGGAGTAGGAGTTATAAAATGTTTGTGGACGAATAATGAGAAGTTTGACTCAGTGACTTGTTAAGGGGTAGCAATAAGGCTAGAAGCAGGTCCCCAAGTGTGAGACAGTGGTGAATTGGTGAGCATGAATGTGAGATGAGCATGGGTAAAACAGGAGAGGCCCTGGGAACAGTGAATAACTGTAGCATCTAGTCCATCAACTGACCCACCCCTGAGCATATCCTACTAGTTAGAGACTTCCTGAACACTACTGGGACCAAGGTGTGAAAATCATCAAGAATGCTCATGATAACTGCCCAGCATGTGGCAACAGTCAGAAACTGGTCATGAGAAATTGACAGTTTTGCATTACACAGAGTGATTTACAAGTGACTATTTTAGACAATGGGGAGAGATCCAGGCAGAGACTGCCAGTGAGGGAAAGGTGTGCCTCATTAGGAAGTCAAAGGCAGCTAAAACCTGTGGTGAACTTGCTGAATAGTTGTTTTATATACAATCTGCATATCCCCTCCCCAGTAAGGGAACATGGTAGAGTATTTCATGGGTTTCTTCCTTTTCTACCAGAAATATATTTGAACACTCTGTGGACCTGACACACAGAGGGGGGGAATGAGTGGACATAGCCCTGAGATTTTCAAAAGTGATAAACCTCATACCTAGATTGTGAGGCAACTCACCGACGCTGAACATATCCTTCATTGTGAGACCCCTTATATAAATTGTAGTTTAATGCATTCACAATTACGTCTGGTTGTATTTTACCACACATCCTTTTAATGAGCACATAAATAAGTACTCGAGTGTGATGAGCTTATGTTCAGCACCAGAATAAGCTAGCTGGTCTCTGTCCATCCTATATAGAGACTAGTGCACTTAGAACATTATCTTTCGTACAACATTTTTTTTTTTAAGTAGGTATATTTTACTAGAATAAATGAATCTGACGTGCATTTCATTTGCTTCACTTCATGCTTCAGTGTTTCTTTTCTCTTAACTTACCCATTTGGTTTCTCAAATCAATGATGACTTATGATGTCTTCATGGCTATCCGCATTGGCAATGTGCCTGATGGCAAAACAATCCATGATAGAATATGAATTAAGTTTGAGAAAGTATGTTAGCTAGGTGTTTAAGTGAACAACAAATCTCTTATGATCCAGAAATGACAAATGTAGTCTATACTAAGACTCTCCGCCATCTTTGATATCCTCCCTCCTCCTCCTGCGGCTGCATCACAGACTTTTTCACCACTCCTTCATCAGCTAATTTCTCAGCGTGATATTTCTTGATTATTGTTAATGTAGCCCTCATCTTTAACCAACTTCTACCTTAAACCTATTATGCTCTATCTTCTCCTCCTTACCCTAATTCATGTTTATTCTCTTGTCCACGTTCAACTTCCTTAGTTCTGACAACTCAAATATTTTAACCACTCCTACTTCTGACTTGTCATGTGACTTTGTCTCCAAAATCGTTTTCTTCTACTTCCTCATTTTGAAGCCCTCCTGTTCTTGCATCTTTCACTGCTTTGGGTTATCTTCCTTACCCTCCCATTCCTTTCTTTTTCAAGAGCTAATGTTTCTCTTCCTCTTCCTGAGACTTCCACTCATTCTGCTTCTCCACCTACCCGTGCACCACCCACTGCTGTTCTCCTTCCTCCAATTCTTGGACTCTCTCTCATCGATCTCTGAACTCCTACCACCAATCTGTTGTACTCTCTCTACTCTCTCTTCATTCTGTATACTCTCCACTCCTGCTTCCCCTCTTCCTCTGCTCCTTCCACTCTTTCTATTCCTCCACCTCTAGCCACATCTTCCACTCCTTCAACTCCACTTCTCCAATAATCTTCCAATTGTCCTTCATCTTCACCTCTTTCTGAACCTTCTACTCCCTTTCCATCTCTGCTTCTTTTCTTGTTTTCTCTTTGCTCATTCTGTTACTGCCTGTGTAATGCATGACAGTCCTAGGGCATTATGATTCCATAGAGGGGATCAAATGTGAGTATGGTGGACTGACCTAACAGAAGTGCTGTATATATCTTCATGTAGGCGATGGAGGATCAAGCATGTAGTATAATGTTCTACGATCCTGAAATGCTAAGACAGGAACCATGCAGTCATTTGAGAGTGAAGGTGAATACGTTTTCATCAGATTCCCAGAAGCACTACTGCTTAAGAGACATGCTGTAAACATCCACTTTTGGGCTATCAGAGCAGGGAGCAGAGCCGAGACATCAGTGGGCTGCTCCCACTGTTTTCCCTGCCCAGAACTGCATGTTAGGTGTGCCCAGGCCTATCAAGGAAGGGTTGTACTGCTTTATTTCCTGACTCGATATGATCTGCAAAGCAAAACTGTGTGTGATCTGCTCCCAGTGTTTTGCCATGCCTGAAACTAGAAGTGGTGTGCCAGGAGTGTTGAGTAAGGCTCAAGGGCAGACTGCTTATTTACTTCTTATTTACTGGCACAACGCACACTGGAGAGAAGGGACACAAGCGGGCTGTTCCTGCTATTTTCCATGGCCAAACCCACAGAGGAAGTCCGTCCATATGTGCTGAGAAAGGGGTGTACTGCCTTATTTACTGGCCTGATATGATCTGCAGTGCAGATCATGGTGCTGAGCGGTCTGTTCCCACTGTTCAGTGTAGTTCCCTCAAGGTTCACTGCAGGTTGCTGTGTCCTGAGGAGAACTACTGCATTGTTGGAGGCTGATAGTATTACTGGAGTCAATAATCTTCAGGCTTGTGCTAAAGTCTGTGTTTCTGGCCCCACAGTATCTCATGGTGCATTGCACCACTTACAGCCGCTGTTAAGTCAGACATCCTGGATGCTTGGATTCAGATATGGCAATACTTTAATATAGGTGGATGACTCTAAGTATAAGATATAAATCTGTATTACAAGAAGGTGAACTGCATTGCACTGAATTGAATCAGATTTTATATTGTCAACCACATTTGCACCTGTGCTTCATCAGATAAGATTGGGGGTTTAGGCAGCTACGGTAATTAAGCTACAACCATGGTTAAGGTGAAAAGGAAAGCCCCTTTAAACCAGGATTGTTTTCAAGCTCCAGCTGACAGAGAAATCAGCAGTTGCTGAAGCAGCAACTACCAAAGTGAATGATTTAATCGCTGAAAATTGAGACCTTATTAGTGGAGGTCTGTTCACTTGATCCTAATTGGTATTTTATGGGTTACGGTACTATTAATAATGCTACCAAAGACACACCCTTGCTATTTGTATCAAGGGATGGGTTCTGTAGGGTATTTTGTGGAGATTTGGGGCCTGACGGTATTTTATTACCGCCGAAAAATAACTTAGCAATAATCACTCTTTGTATTCAGATTTGGCCATGTGCAACAATAATACAATGGACATGCATTATTTCAGCACCCAGACCTGCATATTTGGTATACGTGGTTGGTGGTATTTTGGTGAGCATAATTCCCTTGTTTTATTTGTGGCCCCAATGTCCAGAATCCCTTATCTTTGCTTAGATTTTTCGTGTGATCACTAGAGAGACCTCAGACCTGCATTCTAGGAATACCACATTTTCCAGTGATAGTGTTGGTGTGCCACCATGGGCGAACTCACTGACTTATTTACGACAGAGAGCTATATGTGGTAGTCTTGTGGTAATTTCCACTACCTTATATACGGTAGGGAGCTATGTTCAGAGAGTCTCTCTTCCCGTTGGCTCATGTACCTCCAACAAGCTATGCTACAGTCACTCACAATTATTCATACTGATTTTGACATGCACACATCTGTCTTAAAATGACCATTGCACTGTTTAAAAATCTCCCCACATCATCAGCATTGTAATGGTAAACAATAAACATCACCCGTCTGTTTTCAAATATTTTTCTGTATTATAAAAGTTGTATTTAAAAACGATCTCATTCTTTACAGAAATAAAATGGTACAGTCAAAGCATTGTCTGTGACACTCTGCAAAGAGAGTGGCGGAGAACAGAACTCAAATTGCAACATTAGCACTTGATTAAGACACGCACAGGAATCCTACACTGACTGCATATTACCGTACACACTCAGCTCCCACACTTCTCATTACCTTATCTTTTTAGTTGTTCTCTTTGTGAATGTGGCTCTCTTGGATTAACTCCAGCAAAAAGGAACGCTTGCCTTCTCAAACCGGGGTCATTGCCTGGAATTCTCAGCTTTTGCAGATAGGAATGCCTCAGCCAGTGGAAAGGTCCTTCTTTCAGCTCTCCCCAATCTCGACTGCAGCAGGACACAGGAATCTGCATTCAGTCAGGAGCCCCACAGCCAGGTCTTCTCCCCAATAGTGCAGAAAGATGTCTGCCTGTCTTTTTCCCTGATACTGCCCACTAAAACTTTCCTCTCAGCCCTCTGTATGACGTGTCCCAATGAAATCCATCATCTCTCATCCTCCTACTCTTCTGCAATAGCTTTGCTTATACATTTGCAATTGTTGCAAATCTGACTTCCTTCTTCCTGCAGTTACTGTGCACAAAAACACGGAGAATCAGGCAGAGAAGAGAAGAGAAAAAAAAATCTGCACCCACATTTAAATGGTTTTCAGAGTATGCCTAATTCTGCAGTGGAGAACACATTTTATTAGTGGGTTATGTTAAATAAGGTTTTATTAGTCAGGTTAATGGTTAATAGGTTAGCTGTTAATTTTCAAATGTGTCTCTCGCACCATAGGCATTTCAGGTGAAAAATAGTGTGCATTTTTAAATGAGCACGTGTGCTTTTAACTGTAAAAATAGATTTGCATCTTATATGTTAAAATCGTTTTTGACTGAATAGCCTGTCTTTCCTTGTTAATCTGGTAACCCATATAGCAATGTACCGCACCCTTGTGGTGGTGCTGCAAAAAAATGTGCTACTTGTGAAGTAGTGCTGTACTCTGTACTGTAACACGCCAAATATCCTTACAGTTCCCAGCACAAGATATCTGTGCTAAGGCAATGACAAGTGTGGGGGTGTGGATCAACTGTTAGGTATTAAAATGGTGTGTCCCATCCAACACAAAGGGGGGCACTTATTCCGGCTAGGTTCATACACCTCAGTGCAAATCAACACTACTCACCCACTCACCTACTGAGAGGGGCGGAAAGAATGGCACCTCATCATGAAAGGACTACACTTTTTGACAAGTTTGATCCCTTGCGTTTCTGTGAGGATTGCTTTGATCCTGATGCTGTTCTGGCCAATGAAGAACTTGAATCTAATACTGTACCCAGTAATGGCTGTAAGAATGCCTATACTCAGACAATGGCAACCAAAGACCTGAGTGATTTTAACAATACATATGGTTTTATGCTATCTTTTGAAAGATTTTTTAAATAATTTAAGACAACTCTCAAGTGGGATTGAAACTATAACGAATTTGGTTGCCTCTTTAAAAGATGTGGAAGTATCCATTAGTCTTAAATATGAGGCTTTGGATATGTATTCTACATCACCATGTAATATCATGGATCTACCGAATAATATGCACTGTAAGTCCCAGAACAAGGTGAGCCAATAAGGAGGAGTGGTTGTCCTTCTATGGCCAATCCACCTGATTTAAAGTTGTCCTTCTATGGCCAATCCACCTGATTTAAAGTGGATTGACAATATACAAATCATGCTTGTTGCTGACAGGTGACATGTTCCAAATTCTATGAAAAACTATGTTGTAGACACAGCTGTTGGTGCTCAGTATAGAAACAGGAGTATTCATGACCATACAAGAGATGATTGCAGGCCATTTCTCATGACAAACGTCACTAAATTACCTAAGGATCTCAAAGAAAGACTAGATTCCCTTACCATCCATTGGATTAGGTCTGTGAAGAGTTGTTGTAGGATCATAGATATTCAGAGCCAGCTAATAAAATGTATGATAACAATAGGGTTACTCTACTAAATCCTAATTTGGTGGAAGGATTGCTTGCCATTGATTTTCAATGTTACCCCCCAATAGATGCAGGATACTGCTACTTCCTTTTTGCAGTTTCCTAATACACATGAGATCAATAAAACCCATAACTGATACCAGTCCCACACCCAGTTTCCTGCAAGTAGGAAGGGAATGGACAAAGTTTATCTTGAAAACTATAATAAAGAGTTATCCATTCTCTCTTGGAACATAGCTTGAGGATCAAGATTGGAGAGTATGTATTGAAACATTTCATACCCAATTGTTTTCAAGAGTTTTGTTTCCCTGGTCTAATATTTGGGATTGCTTTGATTGAATGTATTAATGTGTCATATTTGACAATTACAAACTGTATTTTGCTACTTTTTGTATATGTGGTTCTCTGATTTGTTCTTTACATATGTAATTTAGGCCGATACAACGATCTGAAAAATCAATCCAGGGACACAATAATGGAGTGCACGATTTGCTGAAATTGCTATCAAACCACCCACATTGAGTTACAGTGCTTAGAGACAAAAAGCACATTTTAATACATTATTAGCATAAAGTACATATTAATCCAACCTTCCCTACTGGTTCTCACCTATATGCAAATTTAAACACAACCTACAATACCACGCTCTATTGGTTAGTATATTACCCATGACCATCCTAAGTACATCCCCCAGCAAAATATACACCATCCTAATTAGCTAAAGTTATAAATGTAACATATACTAAAATGGCATTCCCTCATTGGTCAAAACAAATTAATGAATTTCCCCCAATCTAATATTCTCACATTTGTCTATAGTGTTTACATTTGTCATTTGTAAGGTTGCTTTCAGTTGCCTTAAAACAGTCATAAATGTATCATAGAAAACTCTGAATTCTTCTTCTTTTCTCCAGTGTTTATATAACTGTACAAAAGCCATGCAATATCATTTGTTCTATTCTGCAAATCGGTAAATTGCTCAGTCAGGGTTAATTACACCCACGTTTGAATGTCTCACTAGACACCCTTCAGTATTTGAAGCATCATTTCTGCCACCTGTTTCATTTGTATAGTCAATGTGTATATGTCATATTGTGCTATTTCATATCAATACATGCTTTCCAACGAAGGACTTATCTTTGTATACAATTTTAAAGGCGATGAGTTTTCAGTAAGTCTTGAGTGCTGGCATGTTCTACAGCTGATCAATCATGGTTGGAATGATTGTAGTACTCTTTCTTGCTGAAGCTTAGCCAGATAATGTTTTCAGATTTGTGTACAAAGCTGTGGTTGTTATACTGCATGGCACTTCATCCAAATGTCATCTAAACTGCATTCTGTGGGTAAGCATTTTCATTCCATAGCTGTATAAAAAAAAAAGAAATGTCAGCTCAGAGATGTTTTAACTCAGTTTGCTATGCTTTGATGAGATATGGCCTGCAGTCAAATTGACTGTGCCAAATGAAATGTCTACACACGCATTACATATGGATTGTGATCATTAATGCACTTCATCTCCTTTTATGTGTTTTTGGGAGATGTGCATGTCTTGCAGTCTCTAACAGCAGATGTAAAACTATTTACTGGACCTCTACTGCATAAAGGACATAGGAATCAAAAATTTCATGTGGTGCAGTATTTGCTTTTGTTTCAGTGTTAACATATGCAGTATTTGCCACACTATGTTATTATAAATCTAAGAGTCGAGTTCATAGGTCATTGTTTACCCCCTCTGTTGGGATGATACAAATTATGTATTTATCCATTAATTTCAAGACAGTCTAATCAGTGTCATGGCCACATTTAGGATATCTTTTATCCACAAAAGCATGTGAATATGTGGATCTATGTCCTATCACCACCCATTGAAATCCTCATACCAAAAAGCCCACGTTTATTAGGCCAATTTCGGGCAGCCTTGAATGGGTAGGCAATGGCTATTCTGGAGCACTCGGGGGTTTCACCTCTGCGAACCCCTCTTTCAGACCACACCCCACACATACACACACAGATACATACATATATGCACAGTCCAAACACATACCTTAACATACCGCTGTTTCCCCTTTCCGGGTCTCTATGAGGTCAGGCCTGTCAGCCCCTGCATGCATTCATGTGTGGCGTTGGTGGGGCGGGGGGCAGCCATGGAGGTCCTTGAGCTTCTGTTTATGGATTTCTGTGCCTGCAACATGTGGACCTCTTCTTAATTAGAGTTCTCCAAATTATCTGTTCTACACCTCCAAGTAGCAGGTGATCTTTATTGCAGATGAAGTACATCATGGTTATAAAGTAGTTCTCCAGGGAATTTTCACTATATCCTTATTTATTTTGATATGCAATGCATAGGAAGTCATGAAGATTAACCAACACATATTCAGCTATGGCTAAGTGTAACAAACCAAGTTGGGGGTTGCTTTGCACACAGTGAATGTCAGTATGACTTCAGAACCAGTAATTCTTTTGTGCCATGCACATTTGACAATCACTCAAACATCTTTTATCTTGTGTAGTACTTCACTTGCTGATATGTTAGCAACACGAGTGACAATTTTTACTGAATGAACTACAACCTGGCAGAGTTGCCAGTTCACTTCCAACCAAAGGATGAAAAATGAACTAAATGATTTGATGGAAATTTGGATCTTCAGAGTGCATTCGAAGAGAATGATAATCTGATACACACATTTGATAAGGTCTGTCAGTGTGTTTTGCCCCTCTTTCTGTAGGAATAGGGTAGTTGAAAAAACCATGCTTCTAAACCTTTTTATTATACACTCATGAGAAAGAATCTTACATCTCTTAGCATGTCTTTTGTGTAATGGTTACACATATTATCCACAGTGCTAGGATCAGCATATTCATATTAACCATATTGCAGTGTGTCTTCATACATTTTGGAAGCTTCCTTTATGTTGTTATCAATGTTTATGTCTTATAGTATTCAGTGTGCTCTTTGAGATATTGTAGAGCCTTTTTTACTTTGTTTGAATCAAATAGTTATTGCCACATTGTGCTGCTGTTTGATGGTACTCCATTGACCAACAAAATTAAAGATTGATTTAGTTGATATCCTGAAAATGAAAATGGTTTTTGAAGCTGCTAATACCTGTAGGTATGTCTGATGAAGATAGGTTGCCAGGTTTGGGTTGTAATCATACTTATCATTGAGCTTATTATTGCAACATGTGCAGAATTATAATTAATTAGTTGTGTTTGTGGATATCACATGTGCCATGCAAACACTCTGCCATGTCCCTTTATCACCCTGCAATGAAAGAGGACCCCCGTGATGTCTGCAAATTCCAGCCTATGCTTGCAGATAAATAAAGCTTAGCCAATTAAGCATTATGTGTGTGTAGGAGGATATCAATTTAAAAACATGCCTCATTCCACTTTCTGTATTGGTGAAGAGATGGAGTTCAACAAGATGAATTTGTGGTTTATTGGGGATGTATGGATTTATTGGTTCTCTGGGTACTACTCTAGACCGAAACTCCATTCTCTCCATTTTACAAACCTCCTCAGCCTTTGCTAACTCCTTCGATCCACTCCTCCCACCAGTCCCTCTGACAGGCGGAAGGTCACTGGAAGAAAACAAAACCTCTTGCTGATCTAAATACATTATCCACCCTTTATTCTTCTTATGATTCATCCTCACTAGCCGACAAACGACAATAATATGCTGATCTTCTCACATAACGTCCTCATTTTCTCTGCTTTATGAAACTGAGATGACTACTTACCTTTTTCGAGCCAACCCCACTGCAGCACCTTCGGACCCTGTACCCACCGTACTAAAACCTAAAATCTGTCTTTTGATATTTCATTATCTGACATCTCTATGCAATCCCTCCCTATTTTCTGCAATAGTCCCTGCTGTCTTCAAACATGCATCCATTCTCCCCATCTTGAATATACGTACTATTGTTCCCTCTCTTTCCTCTAACTTCCGTCCTATTTCTCTACACCCATTCATATCTGAGGTCCTTGTTTGCATTGTATATGTCCAAGTATCTGCCCATCTTAACTCCCCGTCCCTCTTACGTACTTTGCAATCTGTCTTTTACCCGTACCACTCATTAGAAATAGCCATGCTCTAAGTCACAGACTCTCTGCTTTTGATGCTGCGCTTTCTCATCTTGCTCTCCGCAATTCCATACTCAATAGGTTTCATTCTTATCTGTCCAAACTGTACCTACTCAGTCTTCTGGGACAATTCCACTTTCTCTACCTTTCATCTTCAATTTGACATGCCAGAAGGCTCAGTGCTTGCCCCCCCTCTTCTCCCTGTACACCATTTAATTTTCTTTGATAATTATTTAATTTGGACTGTCGCAGACTTTCACATCATTTCTTCTCTGATGACACACACATCTCCTTATTTTCTTCTTTAACTTCTTACTACTCTCTCTATCTCTAGTTACCTGCTTGCCATCCAATCATGTATGTCTGTTAATTATCTTCATCTTTACCCAACAAAAGCGAAGTTGTTTCCTTTCCTTCCTTCTCTATTTCTCCTGCTATCCCCATACTTCTATAACCTTTCATCCAGCTATAAAGTCTGCATCAGCTAAAAATGTTTGTGTTATTTTTGATCCTTCCCTCTCCTTCTCACCCACATTTCCTCTCTGGTTCATTCTTGCCATTATCAACTCTTCAACATTAGGAAAGCATGCTCCTACGTATCTTTTCATGGAATTAAGCTCTTAATTTCTTCAATGATCTTCTGAAGACATGATTATTGTTCTTCCCTTCTAATGGGTCTTCTGGCTTACAAACCAGCTCCTTTGTGCTCTGTCTATAACTCCTCTGTTTGTCTTCTTCTTGGTCTACCTCATTGCAGCTCTATCTCTGCTGCTCTTGCTTCCCTTCACTGGCTGTCCTTCGATGCTGTCTTACCTTTCACTTTCTTTGCATTGTCTTTAAATCCTTTCATGGCTCAGCCCTTCCACATCTCTGATCTTTTTTTTTGTATTCTCTGTCTCATGCTCATATGTTATTTGCATATTTTTCCAATTAGCCATGAACAATACAGCTGCACCTCTTCTGATGTCTGTTTTGCCACAAACCACATTTACCCTTTCCATCATTGCTCAAAGGCAAATGTGGAGAAGCTCAAGACAGTTCTGTCCTCAGATTGAAAAGGTCAACCAAAATGCCAATATAGCTGGCTCTGCATTTCCTCATGACCACTCTGTGCAATCTACTGAAAATGCCAACATTCACCATAATACAATTATTGCTTTTCTGAGAGATGGAGTCCGTCTCATTCACCATAGCAGAAAGCTCTTTATGTAATTGTCATCATACAGTGCATTTGTCTTTGTAGAAATAAAATTAAAAAAAAACACACGAATAGTGCTTTTAGGAGCCAAATTCTTAGTTTAAAAATAGATTTTTGGATTTTTGTTATTGGACATTCCACTCCCTGTAATTTATTCTTCTAATCCTTGGACACCCATTTAAATTCATGGATATCCATCGGAGTACACAATCTTGGTTTTGGTAAGGTAGAGACGGGAGTTCATTGTCAGATTTATTTCATACTTGAGTTGTACATGTACATTTTCAGATAATGCAATTTGTGTTCCAATGGTATTGGACAACAGGAAATACTGCAGTTCTATTGTTGGCTGATTATGGGTTGCTCCTTTCTTCTATGGCCTATTGGACTACCTTGTGTATTTAGAGGAAGTACTGCTTTGGGTAATTTTTACTGCAGGGTAGAGGGAATAAAAACCTCTGCAACGTTATAAGTTGGCATTTCCTACACTTTACCCAAAATGCGAATGTGGCAGTGTGGGAACATTGATGATAATGAACTGTCATAATCGAATTACTGAGAATTCACTGTGATTTTATCTGGCACCGACAAACTCCTAAAGAAGACTTTATTATTATTCATTCTGTAAACAGTCATTTATCTCTCCACTGTAACGACTGAAGTTCCTCTGAATAGAACATTGTATTATTTTTAAACAAAAGAGGAAAATGGCAACAGGTTAGGAGGGGGAAGAACTAATAGTCAACTTGGCAGCGAAAAGAAAAACTTAGTGGAGAGGGCAGTACTTTTCATCCTCTCCATGCGGCTTTCAAATTTTATCATGGGAGTGGAGTGCACTAAGCAAGCCAACAGAGGTGAGGAAGGGAGTGAGGCAGGGGTGCATTCTCACAACCCTCCTGTTTCATATATACATCTTTCTAGTATGGCAGCTGCTCCAAATGCTGAAGGTCCCCAATGCAAAGGTAGACAGCTTTCCATAGTAAGCTATGCTAATGGCATAGTTTTACTTGCGAGAACTCAAAAATCACTGCAGGTACTTGTGGACTCCTAAAGCTGCTTATGCAGGCCTGCAGTCTGACTGCAAATGCCCAGAAATGTGTTGTCATCCAGTTCTTGAGGAGCACACGATTCCCGCAGAAACTGCATATACTATTGAATGGCCAAAGACTCTAGGGCTGTCGAGATTTTGCCTATTTATTTTTATTTTTTATTGTATTAATTTAATGGTTATTTATATGGTGCTTATACAACAAGACCGTTTTTCAAAGCACCACAAGGCGAAAGAGAAGGGAACAAGGGAGCAAATAAACCATGGAAGTGACAATGAATAAATAAGAAAACAACAAAACAGCAGTCCTACTAGGCCTTGTGATATTCAGAACGTGAAAGTGCAGAGAAAACCAGGGTGGCTGGGTGGTGACAGAGTAAGTGCTACGGCCCCCGAGTGGTGGGGGTCTGCCAAGGTGCCTGTTGGGGAGGCAACAAGTAGGTGCATGGGCAGTGGCATCCCAAGCCAAAAGGGAGGACTGACGCCCATCAGGTAAACTAGCAGAGCAGGCGTATGCCCAGAGGGCAGTTGGGGAGGAGTGGAAGCTGGTGGCGATTGGACAAAATGGCCAGGACCCTATTGGACTCTTGAGGGACTGGGCCATCAATCTCAGCAGCTGAGAGGAAGGTTAGCATGGGAGGGAGAAAGAGAGAAGGGGAAGAGAAGAGAAAGGTCTTGAGTTGTTTGCGGAACATGAGGTGATCCAGTTCAAGATGGGGAAGTGGAGGCAGACTGTTCCAGAGGATGGAGCCAGCCGAAGAGAGAGATCTGCCCCCAGCTCTCTGCTTGGAGAAGCATTTGACCAGCAGAGAATAGGAGCAAGAAGATCAAAGGGGTCTGGAGGGAGAGTATTTCATTAGAGGGAGTTGCAAGTAGCATGGCCTCAGGCCCCAGACAGCCTTATGGATGATGCAAAGGGTCTTGAATTAAATCCTTACAGCACCCGGGAGCCAGGGGATAGATGTTAGGGCTGGAGAGATACAGTCCCTGGGATGAGGCCAAGGAAAAGTCTTGCAGCCCTGATCTGGACTAGTTGAAGAGGGTGGAGGGAAGAAAGAGGTAGGTTGAGAAAGAGACTGTTGCAATAATCCAGCCTGGAGAAGACCAGAGCTCTAATGACACTGAGCTTCTGGGGAAAGGTGTGGAAAGGGTGTTTGTTTCTAAGGAGGTGAAGTGGAAAGTGGGCCTTCTTGGAAAGGTCCAAGATGTGAGGAGTGAAGGAGAGAGAGCAGTCGAGGATGACCCCATGGTTTCTGGCTGCAGTGGAAGGAGAGGGAGGAGAGCTCATAGAGCACAGCCAGAATGCAGCAGGGAAATGATTATCTTCAACCAATATCTCACCGGGGACACTAACATCACTAAGCAGAGATTACAAATGAACCGAATCATTCGAGTTTTGTTTATACTTGCAAAGTCTCTGAATCAATGCTCTGTTGGCCATCTAATAGAAATCTAAAAGGGAAGGCCATAGGTACTGCATGCTCTTAGGTTACATTAACTTGGAAACACTGCAGAGGGGAGAAACCATTTCCTTGCTCACCCTCTTGGTATGCCACCGACTACATTGACATACATAACACATCTGGAAACTGGCCTACCCTTTCTTAGAGACAAACAGAATTGGTTGGATAGCCTCCATTAAAACCTCTCACCTAATCAAAACGTACGGTTCAGATAACACAATCCTATCTGGTTCTGTTCAGATAGACTTTCAGAGTTCCCTTGCAAATCAATTTTCAAGAAGATGTTACTTGTCAATTTCCCATTCTAAAACAGAATGAATGCCTTTAGTGAAGGGTAAGCAGAGATTCTAATGATAAAGAGTCACTGATATGATCAAGCAAGTCAGAAAAAATGTGTTGAACCGCAGTTGTTTTGGAAATTTCAGAGTAACAACGTAAACAGGAAAGAGGCACTGCGACTGCCTGCCATTTCACGGTTTCACTGTAAAGATAGTGGCCGAACAATACAAGTAGCAATTGACTGTTTAAAAGTGATAGTTACATTTGTCATTATATTTTGAGTGAGGATAGGGCTCCCTTTTGGGGGAACATATCTCTAAAATATGAATGTTAAAGATCAGGCACACATTCTTAGATTATGTCAGGAGGTCCAAGTTTACCTTAAAAAAATTGGATCTGGGAGCATTTTTAGTTATTTCTTAGACTTGCAATTAGGTAATAATTCCCTGAATGGAGGGCTCATCCATATGGCAGTGGCCCTCTTATCCCATTTATATGGTTAGTGGACAACTATCATCTGTGATGTCATCATTGTGGCTGTATGCTGCGCATCAGGAGGTGCATGCTTAAGGTGGACTTGCTTGAAATACGATTGCTGAATTTCACGGGTGTTGTTGTAGTCAATCTGATCCCATTAACTCTCTCTTAACCAAGGTTTTTTTTCACCGAATTTGAAAGGTTTAGTTACTATGTATGTTTCACGTTAAATCTGATCACCCTCAGTCTCTCCTAAGTAATGTTTTTTCGCTGAATTTCAAGTGTTTTGTTATAAACTAGTGTCTTCAAGGTCCACTAGCCATGGCCTTCGGCCGTGGTCACTTTACATGTTTCACCAACACGTTTCTTTGATGCCCACTAGTCATGGCCTTCAGCCATGGCGATTGTTCATGGCACTAGAATGCAGCAAAAAAGTAACTCTTCCTAGGTAAAGGAAACATTATCGGAAGATATCCCTTGGACCACAAAATAAATACTGATGCCACAACTATTCTATCCTCACATCCAAAGCATAAGGCTTGAAAAATCAGTATATATGGTACAATGTTATACACTTTTTAATGTTAGGGTGAGTATTGTGAAAAATGAAATGATAAAGCCCACTGCATATTATGTACTTAACAATTCATGCATAAGACCCTTTTGTCACAGACATATTTGTCATAATTAAAAGTGTGCAGTCTGCGGCAAAATTACTTCTGCTCTGCAGGATTAAACGAATGAGCAGTGGCTAGACCACTTACTCAGCCCATACCACTATTAAACAAGCAGTGATACAAATCAGAATGGTAGAAACAGACACTGCCCGACAGTATAGGCCCTTTACTTTTGTGATAACATGGGCTGTGGGCAGGCTACACTCTCAGAAGAGTAAAGTGATAACATTAGCAACCCAAACAATAGTACACATAATACAAAATAAAAGCATGTTACATCAAAGTTCTATAAAATGGTGGTCTTTTAAAAACCCACCCCTATTTGAGAACACAGAAAATTCACAGTTGGTGTAGAGTAGCACTCTGGTTACTTGAACTGGGGTGATCAGGTGAGCAAATCCAGAAATGTCACTTTTCAAAGAATATGTCATTCAGGAAAAGGATTCAAATGGCGGCTTATAAGTCACTATCATCCCAAAGTGGACCAAGTAGACAGGGCTTCTTGTCAGCACATTTTCCTTTGTCTGGGGTGGTTTGAGAGCATCAGACTTAGGTTTTCAGTACTTTTAAGTGTTTCCCTTGCAGTCGAATTGGGTTTCGAGCTGTGCCAAGTTGAATTGATCCAGATGTGGAAGAGACTAGATTTGGCTTTGTGACTGTGCTCTGTGTGATTCAAGTCATGTGATGAAGACAAAGGGTTAAAACTGGTTTGAAGGGTGAACAGGTTCAGATTGGTGGTTGAGTTTGTTCCATGTTGATGTTACCGCTGGGTAGAGTGTGTGTGTGACATAATGGCTTCTAGTGGCTTAAAATGGTTCAAGCCGGGTCGAGGAAAGGTCCTGTTAGTTCTATGTGGTGTTTGTAGATGGACTAGTCCAAGGCTTCTACCACACTGAGCTGGTGTTCAGGTTGATGCAGCAATGAGTGCTGTTGTTCAGAGGCAGAAGTGGGCCAGTTTGAAGGTGCAGGTGAGCAATATGAAGAATCAAAGAATATCAAAAGCAGCACTGCAGGTCCTGTCAGCTTGAAAGGTGTCAAACATTGTTCACATGCATTTCAAAGCTATTTAAACAGCGTTCCAGCTGTTCTTGGGTTTTCCGGTTGTTGAAAGTCCCTATTCAGAGGCTCCAGGACAAGATGAGGCCTTCTTACTCTGCTCTAACAGTGAGGAGGTTAGGCTGGCACCTGCAGGGGTTCCTTCACCTCCAGTGAGAAGCATGGTTTTAGTGCAGCTGGCAGAGTGTCAGACATTGGTCCACAGTAACTCACCCCAACTCTTCCCAGGGTATGGTTAGGGGTTTTCTCTGTGTTTGTTGCCCTTTATCTTCACCTCCCTGTTGGAGGACTTTGGAATGGACTGCATTCACAACAGAAGACCAATTAATTTTTCTTGTTTTTTTGAAAATCCAAAATTAATCAATGGAGGAGTGAGGGACCCCTTCTTTACAAAGGCAAATTGTCACTAGGGACTGAACAAAATCAAGCCTGTTGTAAGGTTGCCAACCCCTGTCACTGTAACAAATAACCCATTCCTTATTACATAATACTCAGAGTGCACTGTCCTGAAGTACACTGAGGGGATAGGAAGGAAAATAGCAAGCTAGTGAAGTATCTTCTCATGTCTGACTTTCCCTCTCTGGCTGCTCTAAATGTGGTCCTTTCCCATGCCTGATAACTTCAAAAGGCACTCTTTAGTGCAGCGCACTTCTGTTAGGTGAGTGCCTCTGTGATGCAGGTTTCCTAGGAGATCTAGTGGTGAGAGTTCCCATTGCCAGAGAGGAGTTGTAACCCTTGCACATAGAGAATTAAAGAAAGGCAGTATTCTGGCTACTGCCTCACTTGGAGTATTGGAAATAGACGGGCTAGCCATGAATATATATCACCTTGACTACACTTACCTGGGATCACAGGGTTGATACTTGTATCATATCAAATGTGTGTTGCTTTAATAATTGTGTGTCCCTATCTGTCACCATTCCATAACATGTATGGTTCACTCTTAGAGATGTCCCTGCCATCAGACTAATAAAGCAATATTTCTCACATTTTAGTTGAGAGGTGCAGGAAGTAAAATGCTACCTATGGATGCAATCATTTTTAAATATGTATTTATGTATTTGTTGTGTCACATGGTTTAACATATAAACCGTAACACACAAGTACACAGTATCCATAAAACATTTACACAATTCAATTAAAAACATATAAGAACAATACAACTGCAAAAATATGAACGTTTTGTCAGCCAAGTTAGATATGGTTACCAGTAATAATAATTCATTAATATTTAGAAGCCAGCTAATCTATTTTCAGAAGAAAACGATACAGAGCCAATAAAACTTCCAAATATAATCTTTCCCATAAAGCTTCCCATTGGGATATCTTTAAATCATAAATAAGGCACTCAAAACAGGGCATGCGAAGGTTCTGCAAGGGTCTTCAATGAAACAACAGATGGTTTGATGATTCTGAATTAATAAAATAGAACCTACATTCTGGCACACTTAGCTCCCTTTCTTTTCACATAAATCAATTTTTAACTGTGGTTAGTAGGTTAAGGCAAAAGTGCTAAATGGATCTGGCAAAATGCTGTGAGGGATATTTTATAAGATATCTTGCAGTTTGTCCCTTTTGACGGTCACTAGGACCCAAGTGTCTGAACCTTTTATAAGAACTAGCATATGACAAGTATCTGCCCAGTCATATTCCCAAAATCTCCTCTTGCACGAAAGGAAATTTTGAACAGCTCCTCCAGAGTATACAGCACTTTTTCTAATTGAGCTTTGCAAATTATCACAAATGATTTGTCCGCCTTGGATTGCTTGGCATCAAGATTGAGTGTGGAGGAGGATTGTATATGTTCTCACTTAATTGCAATCTTTTCCAGAGCACCTTGATATTCATGGAAGCTATACCTAATTCATGCCTTATCACAATCATTGGGACTGATTTTGGGAGCCCAATAGTGCATCTCCAGTAAGCTGTCAGTATAATCAGTTATAATCACTCAATTGACGATGAATCTCTAAAATGCAGTAAATACTTGGAACTATTTTAAAACTTAATTTCAAGCTTTAGAGAACATTTGCTGAATAATCATGTGGATACTTCATCTGGGTTCCAAAATGCCTAGCCTTTTCAATTATATGCTTGGTCAATGTATGTTTCCCAGGAATAGTCAACATTTGAAAAACCCAAGTATCACAATTTGGGAACTTCCTCAATGGGTTGGCCACATAGTACCCAATCCAGTTGCGTGCTTTTAGCTCCAGTTTTGTACCATTAGTATTTTGGACTTGGCTGTGTTTATTATTAGAGCATCCCTCCTATTCCCCTTGGAACATATCTCAAAAGATTTTAGCATTCAAGAAATGCTCACCTTAGTACAGTCCACTATCAGTATGTCATCGGCATATGTTATCCAGTGTACTTTATAAACAAAGAACACTGGTGACAAAAGCACAATGCTTTCCAGTGCTTGCCGCAAGTCTGCTAAATAGAGATTGAAGAGAACGAGGACAATGAAACAACCCTGTTGTAAGTCTTTTACAGATGGTATAGGGTGAGTCGTATTGGCCTGTTGACTTAGCCTAACCTTTAATGTGTTGTTACTATGACGGTGGATCTGAATATTCTATAGTTGGTTGGGTTTACCCTAATTTCTTTAATTTTTCCACAGTAAATTCTGATCTACCTTATCAAAGACTAATGTCAAATCAATGCTCACAATTTATATCCTGTCACCCGTTACTGCCATGTCGTCGGTTGTTTGCGTTCTAAAACCAAACCTGCTGTGGTTGTACCCACTCCTTGTTGAAATCCAATCTGATTCAACTTCAATAGGTCAGATCACTGAGCGCAAGCTCTAAATTCAGCCATCACCAAGGACGCACATATTTTAGAGTCTGCGCCCATCAATGCTGTCGGTCGGTGTAATTTCATGGGTCCATTTTATTTCCCTTTTTATAGATTGGAATGATAAATCTGCCTTGAAAATAAGATCGCATGGCCCATTGGCGCCAGGGGCCCATGATCGGCTGCTCTTCTTAATGCTTATTTCAATATCAAGAATGTTAAAGTCCAGGCTCCAATCTCCTGAAGCATTAAATGGAACAGCCACTTTAGACACAGTTGTATATAACTTTTCAAAGTGTCCTTTTCAACTATGCACTAGAATTGGATTTCTGGAATTCACTAACTTCCACAAAAGTATACCGATTCCTCTGAAAAAGCTTTTAGCATAGCCTCGCCCTCCACTTGGTAAATAAGTGAGTGCTTTTCTTTCAGCTTATTCGGTTTTTATTTTCCAGTTACATGTTCACACTCTTTACCAGCTTTCTTTAGGCTGTGAATATTCCTCTGCATTTTTAGAGCCTGGATCTGTGGAACATAGGTGGCCTTTCTCTCTGTGTTAGTAAAGGTTGGAAATACATACTCCTGAATAGATCTTTGAGTAATATCCTAAAACACCATCAGCTGTCGATGTTTGCATTTCTCATCTGACATGACATTTCTCACATTTTTTTTAAAAAACTCCCATAGAACCACCTATTGCCCTATCAGACCATCACAACCCATGTTTTCCTCTATTTACTTGCACAGAAGGTGTTATATATACGACACAAAGAGGGTTACTGGGCACAAGAAACTACCCATGAGCACAGAATGATCGCTCAGAGAGCCCTCGAATACTTCAAAATGATTGCAATAATAAAACAATTTTCCAGATAAACATGAAATCTATTCTTGATCTTTCCATCTCTTGACCCAAAGTAGGGTCACCCTCTACATCACCATAAACTTTTCCGCTGAGGGGAACCAAATCACATTTTGGAAAAAGCGAACCCATTTTTGGTAGGAAAGATTTCATTTATGTGCAATTTTCCCTCCATTTATGGACCCCCCAAACTTTTTACTTTTGTTTGGCTTTCCTCTCCTAACTTTTTCCAGTGGAGCCCAGCCTCTAGCTGAACTCCACCTGGGCTTTTGCTGGAAATGTAAAAAAAAAAACCCAGCAAAAATAAGCCTGAATGGGAGATTTGGCTGAATTTTCCAAACGGCTGAAAATTTCAAACAAATCCCCCATTCGGTGCTAAGGGCTGCAGGGGCTGCGTGGGTGTCCCTGCACCCTTGTTCATTTTATTGTGAGCGGGGGTTTCAGGGGTGTCCCCCCGCAACCAAACCCAAAAAGGAAAGGACCCTGCGCCACCAGTTCCATATCACGTAAGTCTGCGGCACAGAGCAGAGTGTGCCGCCGGAAGGTATGTACGGGTGTGGGTGTGGGTGTAGTGGGTGCAGGGGCCAACTTGGAATTGTTCAGGGGAGAAAAGACCAAAGGTTATTTTCGGAAAACTAATCTTCAGTCTTTTCTCCCTGGAACATTTCCGCCACAGGCTTCTAACCCCGATTCCTTTTGACCACTTGTTATGGGGAAACTGTAACTTCCTTCAGACTGTCAGTACTGGGAAACTCTGTTTCCCTTAGTCTTTGACTATGTTGCCATTTCTTGGTAACTTTCTAACAGTGCACAATGTACCTTCCAGTACCGTTCACTGGGGTCCCTCTTTGTTTTATGGCCCTAGACACCCTCAAAGAATTTTTTGGTGATTGCACAAGTGTGCCTGGGACAATATGGTTTCAGCAGTTACTTTTGATAATGTTTTACTTCTTTTTACTCAATCTCACCGTGTTAATCACATTTTTGTTCCAGACTGTGGCCAGGTCCGAAAATGGCCGAGCCACAAAGTCTTTTGTTCTGTCCCATGGCCATTTTGTCCCTTGCCTTGACCCATGTTGAGTAACCTGGGTTTTGCTTATTTGAGCATGCAGCCTCCTGCACAAACCGATCTCTTTCGCAGGCTTCTGTCTGTCATGTGTATGTACCGAGGAAGCGGGTTGGGACTGTCTGGTGCCAGTATGTCTGGAGTGCCTGAATGACTGAGACCACCTGGGCCATGACTGGTCCACAACTGGAATGCCTGAAAGAGAGGAGAGCTTCGATTGCAAGTTCTTGATTTTGGCATGTAGCTAATCTTGGATAAGAGAAGGGGATCTGCATCCATTCCAGGTTGATCACCTGAGTTCTCACTGAACTACAAAAGGAGCCACGCCTCCTGCATGAAGTAACAGACTTGTGAGACCGCAGGAGATGCTTTGGAAGGTTTTGGCACCTTTTTCCCCTCTGCTGTCCCATCAGACCCTTGCTTTCTTCTTCAATCAAGAAGGCCTGCCAAAGCGCTTTGCCCCTTTGGAGTAGTGGGAACAAATACTCTCGGTGCTACCCACTTACCCACCAAACAAGCACCCTCGGAATTGTTCCTGTGCCATTCATTGAACTGTCCAACTCTACCTTGGGTTCTCCCACAGAACCACCTCTGTCTTGTGTGCAAACCCGAGACTTGGGACATTGCCTGCTTCTGATTCTGTGCATTCCCCGACCAAATGTTGCAGCCGCTGAGAGCTGGAGTGCCACAAAACTGCAGGACTTGGACCTACTAGCGACCTCGACTAAACTGGCAAGGTTTGGTCTGGTCTGTGCCAAGGGCCGGTGAATACTTATCACTTAGCAATGGCCCCTGGCACAACCACACAAGTATCCCTTAAAAGCTATTCAAACTTGGCTGGGTTAGCCTGTGCTCCGTAGCTATTCTCACAGTTTGAACACTGCTCTGCTGCCAAGGGCTGCCTGCTCGAATATTGGGAACCAATTCTTCATCACCTCAAGCCCCTTCCTGATTTGCTACACCCTTCCAAGAAGACCTGCTTATTGCTTCACCTGCGCAATTGTGCACTTTTATGCACAACTGTACTGTTGAGCACAACGCTCCATCCATCTTAGGGTTGAACTTGAAATCTAGGGAATGAATGCTGAAGAATTGCCTAATGCTATAACTGTTTTATCTCAACCCTCTCTTTGCAGGTTGTGGATATATTTTACCACTGTAGTGCCTTGGGAAACGTAATGTATATATAAATATATATATATTGTATTTTTTAAGGATTTTGTGTGATAACTGTTTTCGCATTGCTAAAGTTATTTGTGCCTATTGGTCCAGCCGATAATAAATGTATAGATATTTTTCATATACACTTGTCTAAGAGTAATTTGTGGTTCATTGCTGTGTGCTCATTGAGAGAGTTAGTCTTGACCACCTTCCAAGTTACCTAGATTGGTCTCACTTGTCCAGAAGGTTCCCCTGTTTCACTAAACTGAGGATGGCCTCCTAAACTTCTGCCCACCAGGTCAGAGTTTAGAAATCTATCTTAACACATTGTCCCCCTATTTTACTGGATTTTGCCTCCTTCCTCTTGTCATTCTTTAATATGTGAGATTTACTCAAGCAATCTTTGTTGAAATCACCTCATTATGTATATCGCAACATTTTAACAAAACCCCCTCCAGTTTGTCCATGAGCTCTGTCTGAGTTACATCTAGATAATTGCAATATACATTCACAACCATAATGGGGCTGCATAAACGCTTGGGTAAAACCTTCATCGCAAGCTAGCATAATCAATCAACAAATGGACTTCCGTATCCGAGGCAGTACTAACAGCATTTAAAAGCACACCCCTGCAATCTTCCAATTCGACCCGACAACGCTTTTTGCCGACATACATGAAAACCATAGCGTAACATTAGATTTCAGGAAGGTTTCTTGTATCACTATCTTAAATCTGCACCTTCCAATTTTGTAATGGCATTTGGAGTGTGAGTGAGATGAGAGAAACCGCAGGAGTTCCATGACAAGATGTTAACATCCCGGCCTATTAGAACCACACTGGGATTACTTGCCAAAAGCGGCTCTGCAACCCAAGACCAGTCACTTATCGCTGTTGGGTTTAGAGATTTGACTGTTAAGTTAACTTTTCGTGGAGAATTCCTTCAACCCGAACAAGCGACAGATATAGTATTTATCTGATTTGTCGCTCCTTTTTTGCTCATATGTGCTTTGATATTCACATATGGATGCAAAATGAAGCCTCTTTGTCTAAGCTTTTGGGACAAAGATGATGAATATACAAAACTTCAATATCAAATCTGTCCTCATGGACAGGTTCCACCCGGGAGATGTCTTTTGAAGAAATAATCCTTAGCACTGGGATATCATATAACAAGGATACAATTGTGTGCTGGCTCATTTCGTCTCGGGAGGATAGCTCAGGGGCAATGTGATGTCATCTTTCATGTCCTGGGTGTTAGTGTTAGCAGGGCACGGTGGCGGCGCGAGTTATGGTTGCTTATCTTACCATAACTGCAGAATTTCAGGGTTTTTTCGGTTTTACTTTGAACCATAACGTCCCTTTAACAACGTTTTTTCACTGAATTTCATAGGTTTTTAGTAGCGCAACTTAACCCCAACGTCCATTTAACAAAGTTTTTTTACTGAATTTCATAGTTTTTTAGTAGCACAACTTAACAATAATAACTTTGACTTTATGTACATATAATATGGAACATACTGAACCCTTTCTACTGAATTTGACGGTCCGCAGACATGTTTGGACAACAGTACCACCACCTCAAAACTCTGGGGAGGTATGTGTAATAGTTATATCATAACATAGGAACATTTAACAAATTCACAAAGCAGCACACATACAAAGTATATGTAGTAATGCTTTGAAAATGTTACCCATATATGTAACACACTAACCATTCATCCAAATACAATATGTTTTAAAATGGAATATACCAAAAGAAGATAAAGTGGCTTCCACCATAATTACCTCACAGACGCTCCACAACCAACAGCAAGACCAGACGTATACACTACTGATTACATATCTCACCAGACATAGTAAGTGCACTTCTTTTTACTCATATATTTATAAACTTTCTATATTAGAAAAAAAAACGTATTACTTTTTTGTTTTCTCACAGAAATGTGTAGTACTCTCGACTGGCTAGAGGAGCATTTCCTATGAGAGGAAATGTTAGAAAATAGTCCACCTAATGGTACACACTTTACTATATAAACCAATTAATAAATATTATTTTGTATACATTTAAGATATACATTTTTTTTATTACAGACCATACAAAAATTCCAAGCATCTCACAACAACAATCAGAGGATATCACTCTACAGCAGGTTAATCAAAAACTGGACGACCTTATGCAAAATTTTATGGATTTGCAAAACTTTGTGGAAAATTATGTGAAACCCCCAACAGCACACCATTGTCCAACCTGCACTTTTCTCCCCTCACCCTATCCCACGCAGTTAACCCCAAACCCTGTCTATGGACCAACGCGTTTCGATGAGATTTCCTTCCCTTCTTCACCTGATCCCTGTTATCTAGAAATCCCTAATTCTCCTGTTTTTGTTTCCGTTTCTGCCCCACCTTCCCAGTCATAATTGTATATATATATGAAATAAAGTTACTTTTGTTATATTGTGTTGTAATTACTTTCAGTTCCTTGTGATAAAACCAATTTAGGTGTCCACGGACACCGCGGTTGTTCGGAAATGTTCGTAAAGAAACGAAAATGTAACTGTCCTGAGGACACTACATCTGTCCGTAATGTTCTCATGCAAGTTGAAAATGTTCTAAGAACACTCGTAGTGTCCTGAAATGTTCGTAAATAAACGAAAATGGAGGTGTCCCTAAGAACACTATGCCTATTCGTAGTGTTCGATAGCAAGCAGAAACTGTTCTAAGAACACTCGTGGTGTCCTGAATTGTTCGTAAATAAACGAAAATGGAGTTGTGCTTGAAACGCTATGTCTGTCCGTATTGTTAGCAAATAAATTAAACTGTGCTAAGAACAAAAGGCTGTCCGTAACTGTTTGTTTTACATGTGACGCACTTTTAATTAGTTCAGGACCCGAACACTGTCCGCAGAACATCAACACGCATTCGCAAAACAATGTCCGTACATTGGGTGTCCTGTGGACGACCGCTACCTTAGCGAACATGCTCACAAAACAATCATGCTCATATCGTGCTCTAAATGCGGACACTGTTTGTGTTCCCGACCAGTTTAACAGTACATTTCCAAGTAATCCACAATATTTCTCATTAAAAAATCACCATACCACAAATCGCACATATTAATCCTAACTTTCCACATAGTTTTTGTGACTTTTTGAACCTTTTTTGATGTTCGATCTGTCTTGCGGACGGTGCGCATGTCTGCGACCTGCGCACAAGCACCCCGATATAAGACCACGCCCTAGAGTGCATTCTCATTGTGTTTCTGACTATTCCACAGAGCACGCTGCATTTTGCTGCATACTTTGCAGATTTTGAGATTTCCATCTCCAAGCCTATGACATCCATGGCTCGACTATTACCACATGGTGCTACATCTGCCTCAGCACCACCCCCACCACCTCAACCACCACCATTTCCCCAAGGGCCTGAAGAGGGGAACAGGAGTGAGGATACAGAGGAGGAAGAAGAGGATGACGAGAATGAGGTAGAGGAAATCCCTACTACCCGCCGTCGGCGTGAATCTTGGGTGTGGCGGTTGTTTACCGTTCATGGACACGGTCCTAAGTCTCATGCGAACCGTGTCACCTGTAATGAGTGCAAAATGGTACTCAGTCGCGGGAAGCATGGTTCGTATAGCTTTGGGACCACTACCATGAAGCAACACCTGCGCTCATTCCACACTAGGGCCATTCGCAAGGTTGTACCTTGCGAGAAGCGTAGTAGGTTGATTGCCGCTACTTCATCCTCCGTTCCTGATCCTGTCACCACAAGGAACACCTCTGTGGGACAGCGTCTTCCTCAAGCTGCCTCACAGGCCATACAGAATTCTGATGACCCTTACCTTTCGAAGGTCACAGTTGTATGTGTGTACTGTGACGCAGTACTCTGCAAGGGGGAGCGACTTCGGAGTGCTTTTGAGACGATCGTCTCAGAGCACCAGAAGACTTGCTCACTACCCAAATAAAACCCACTCTACATCTTCCTCTCTCAGCTCGCCCTTTCTTATCCCTTTGGTTGGTGTCCCCCTCCCTTTACCCTCCTTTCACTCCTCTCCTAGTGTGTCATGTATAAAAAAGAACAAAGAAAATACAACATATCAAAAATCAAAAAAAAAAATAAGGGTCTTTTCAGAGCCGCCTTTCACAGTTAAAAAATAGAAGTGAAGATACATAAAGCATAGCCATTTCCATTTCGTGAAAGTCCGCGGACGGTCCGCGAACAGAAAAATAATTGCATTGCTACCCTATTGAAACAAATGAATTTTTCTCTAACAGGAAGTGGTGGCTCTGAAAAGAGCCTTTGGGAGGTGTTTGAATGTAAAACATTTTAAAGACGTACTTCAAAACGAATGCTGTATTTCTAAAAAAGGTCGCAATGCATTTTGTACATTTCTCAGAAAAATCTGATTGCCAGCATAAGTAAGATAGACTCCATCTTTGCGAAAAATGCATGTACTATGAAACAAAATATTTTCATTGTTAAAAGAGGACATGCCAAAATCTCTTAGGAAGGCACAAACAGCCTTATTAACATTACGCCTTGCTTTCTCCATTTGTGGACCACATGAGAAAGAACAAAGCCACACTTGTCTCTGCGCAATCCGTGAAAAAATTATTTTAGAGTTTGGAAACATGTCCATTATCTTCTGAAGTCCTTCTTTCATTGCAAATTGCAAAGAAATTCCAGACACATGTCCTAAACTGTTCCCTCCACAATGAATTACAATTATGTCTGGATGTTCCTCTATCTTCAAAGTTGCACAGAGAGGTAGCAAGTCCAACCACTTCATTCCACGCACTCAATGCCAGTTCACTTCCACATGTGGGAATCCAAGAACTATAGATACTCCACAGCTTTCTGCATGCACCTTCAACCAATGAATCCACGAGTCTCCCAAAATCCATACAATCTGTGTTTTCAAACACTCAGCCATAGCTATCTGTTCTTCTCTCTGCAAAAAAAATATCTTAGAAAACCTCTCCTAGCACAACACACTCACTAAACTTTACTGACCAATCCCTTGCTTCATCCAATCTCATTTCCATACCTCCCCTCCCAAATTCCCCGGATGTAATACGCGGTGTCCTAGAACTACCTCCATGTCCGCAAACGTATCGTAACATGTACAGCCCTTCTACCATTTCGATTTCACTCTCTGTGCCATTCCCTCATTGGATGTAGCTAAGCAATCACGTGACCATCCACCAATCAAATCCAATAACTCTACATGTAACTGCATCATCATAGAGCAGCACTACAAATGTACGGTGTATCTCTCGGAGTACAAGTCTCATACCATTGACAACCACGATCTAAGAGAAATACTATACGAATCTCCAATATTTCTACTTGCAGCTTGGTCCATATCCATATACATGAACAGAAAGTACAGGTATGCATATTTTCTACACAGTACATGAACACATTTTCCAACTGAATTTTACCTTCTATAATCTGAAAAATGAATGGACGATCATTGTTTCATTGTCCTAAAATGACCTGTCACTTACAAACCTTTATATCGTTTAATTTCTTCATACACACACACACATGCAAATACTATAAAACTAACATTTTTGAAATAAAATATATACACAACATATAATCACACAAAATAACATACACACTCTATGATCAAATCTCAAACAATAATATTTGTACAAACACATAATTGGTTTTATTTTTTTTCATTTATATAAGTACTTACATACGTTTATATAGGACAAGCAGACTATGACATTCACTCACTGTTACGTGCAAAAGCAGGCTATGACACATAGCTCTCAACCCACACACTTTTGGCAGGTGCCACCCGCCTTGTAAAGGACTGACTCACCCGCCAAGCCTCCTGCACGCCCATTCATTCCAATGGGCGTCTCACCCTCCAAAAACAAAATCACGTGATTTCACCCGCCTTTGCGACGCACATGGTTGAGAGCTATGATGACAATGACTCACTATTACGTGGAAAAGCTTAGTTACAAGAATAGTGGTATACGTTGGTAGATTATGAATTCCACAAACCATAGTAAAGGTATTTTCTTTCCTACTCTTAGTCATAATATAGTTTTAATGGTTTTCAGGAAGGCGCTGAGCATTTCAATTTAAAAAAAATCTATGTCTAAAATTAAAACAGTGCTATATAGCAACCAAATTACTAATTTCTTTCTTTTACAATTGCAGTGAAGCCCATTCTCCTGAATAGAAGCAGCCGATTTTGATATACAAAGAACAACTAAGAAGCAAACTACTCATTTTTTAAAAAAAGTAAGTAGATTGTTACCATAATATTTGATTTATAACTCACACGCACTGTACGGTGCATTCATGGTATTTATGTGCCTAAAAATAGAGATTCTGCACCATTCTGACCAAAAATCCCCCCCATCTTAAACAGTGATCTCCTGTCAGAATGGCCCTCAAATTCCTATTTTTCGGCACACAAATTACCCAACTCAGCCGCTAGAATGTAGATGTTGTAGAACAAACAACTGTTTTAATTGTATAGCTTTACCTGTATTATTTATTCTTCTCCACACCACCAGCTTACTTTTTTCTGTCATCTGAACCCAAGTTTAGTAACACATTAATTGAAGATAACCCATCCCTAGTAGTTCAACTTCCCAATTCACAATCACACACCATTACATACATCTTTATCATTTTACTCAAACAATCATGCACACAACACACATGCATTGCAGAAAACCCCAACGCATACCTTCTGTATTTTTTTCAACAGATGCTAAAAAATGCCCACCAAAAAGCAACTCCGTAGAAAGGGATGCAGAAGTAGAGCAAATGAAAAGAAAAGTCTCCAACATAAACACCCATCTATAGCAGAATTTGTAAAAAACATTGAAACACAACAGCTAATACAGTCATGTTGTGAAACAGAAGAAGTTTCTAGTGCAAAAACTGTGCCTCCTCTATCACAAAGTAAAACAACCCAAAAAACTATTAACAGAAAATCAACTATCACTACAAATAAAACGTCTTCTATAAATCTTGATATAGTACAAAGTAAGAATACCAAGAAAAGTATATTAGCCAAAATGTTCCATCACAAAGTCCTTCAAAATCTGATAAAAACAGGAGAGAAACCAGGTTCAACACTTCAAACCTATCGTAGAAAAGTAATCTTAGAAGCATTGATAGACAGTGCAATTCTTCTCAAAAGAAACTTATTTATTGTGGTGTTAAACAGAATTAAACCACTAACAAAACTAATAACTAAATTTAAAAAACGACTTCTCAATAAACGAAATGTGAACAGAAATAACTTCTTAAATATCTGTGGAGGTGAATGGAGTTACACTACAAGCACAGAACCATACTTTAATGATGAAGCGTACAAACAAAAGCAAACAAATACAATTGCCATACATAGCAGTGGTCGAGGTTATGAAAAAGTTAATAATACCATAATGGAACAAGAAGTACTCCTTACAAAAATAGGCCCTGAAAACTTAGATTTGCCCCTCCAATCGACTGAATCAGAACAACTACTTTACAGATGGCCATGCACGTCAATGTGTAACATTCCCAAAAAAATGTTCAAATCTTTACGCCTATTCCTCAATCAATATGTGAAAAGCAAAGACAAAATCAAAATTAAAATACTGCAAAGTATGGATGCTTGTCCAGTACGCAAGCACACAGGACTGCAAGGACATTCGTTGGCCTGCATATCAGAAGCTACTTGCAAAACAACCTTCCATGATATCAAAAGGATATTTCGAAGCAACGAGCTGGGGGTAGATCTCTCTCCGCGGCAGGAGTCTACCTCTGGAACAGCCTTCCTGCCTCCCTGAAACTTGAGGAGAACCATCCGGAAGCACCTCAAAACCTTCCTCTTTGCTTCTGCTTTCTCTCTCCCTCTCCCCTGCTAAATTCTTCACTAAATTCTGCACTGAATCTGAAACTTGGCCACTCTCACCGACCTCGGTCCTGGGCCCAGCCACTCTCCACTTGCACTGCCTCCCTGGCAATCCCTGCACTGCGGGACTGTCTCTGTATCCCTACGCCCCCCCCCCTTCCCAGCACTTGTCTGCACTTACCTTGCACTTGCCACCAGCTGGCCCTATTTATTAATTTATTTATCTATTTATTTCTATTCTACTTACCTTGTACTGCACTTTTCCCTTCCCCCTACCCCTGCACTTGCGCGGTCTGAATGACACCTGGCCTAGTAGGATCGTTGTCTGTCCTCCCCCTGTTCCCCCCTCCCTGCCTCGTTGCGCCTTGAAACACTTGTGTATAGGCGCGTTACAAATGCCATATCATATCATTATCATATCATATCAACATATCATGCAAGTATAAGAAATCTAGTTTATAAACTGTATTATGCAAAAAGTCCTGCTTTAGCACTAGCCAATTTAAATAACATTCTTCTACATGGTACACCAAAAGACCTACTAGAAGAAATCGAGTATATACAGAAAACATATTTTGGAAATGAAACCCACTTACAAGATGAATTAGCTGTCAACCAACTTCGCAACAAATCTTAACATGGCAACCTTTCACTACAAACATACAAAAAAGAAATACTAAAATTTCAAAGCACTTCAGCTGCAGTACCAAACCACGTGTGTGTATGTTGCCGCAGAACGTGTTATAAAAGTAACACAAAAACTATAGACCTTTCATATGAAATAGAAGTCAATGAAGATTCTAAATGGTTTGAATTAGCTCTCTACCTTATAGCAGAAAACAAATACGAAATAACTGACCCCATAATAATTTGCAGTTACTGCACTACCAAACTTGACAACAACCAAACTCCTTCACGTGCTATCTCAAATAACTTGGAATTACATCCACTACCAAAACTCCTTCAACAACTTAATTTATATGAGAGCATCATAATTCAAACAGTTCATCCATTTCAAGCAATAATACGCCTTCAACCAAAAACTGCAAAATTACCTCCCTCTGAATTAGTGAAAGGTATTCGTGGAAAAGTAGTGTATTTACCATTAGATCTAAAAGAAAATGTGCACACTCGAGGAGTGTAACGTCCAATGCAACAATCTTTAATTATCTTGGTAAATGGAGTACCTACAAAAGATAAACAAATTTGGCAATGACTGGTAGATTTACATAAAGTTAGAGAATAATGATTGTTACAAAGAAATTAATATCGAAGAAAACTTGAAAGATACAACTGAAATAATTCAAGAGACACAAGAAACTGGTCAATTTGAGCTCCTAGATCCTGCTACAATAGCAAACACTTTAGACCATTATACAATTCACCCATTGCACTCTAATGACACCATAGAAAATGCACTGGAAACGTACCAAATGCGTCAAACAAAAGGATCACCAATCAGCATATGGGAAAAAAGTATAGAAGCACGTGCTTTTCCTCTACTCTTTCCTACTGGCAAAGGAGGAAGATACGATGATAGACCTGTTCAAATATCAGCATCAGAATATCGCTCATTACGAATGTATTCTGAAGATCCCAGATTTCGACAAAATGTGGAATACATATTCCACCTACTCTTTGAAAATGAACTAGCAACTTTATGTTACGGAGTTGCACACATATTAAAATCAGGATCACACTTTCAAAATATGACAGCCACACAATTATTACAAAAAGTTCAACAAAAAAATGAGGTTTTACAGGCAAATCTTTCAAATCTATTAGCAAATATGTGAGGTACTAAAGAGTACTGGTTTCGACGCCATGGAGATGTATGTTGTATGATCAGAAACCTTGGCCCACCCACTTGGTTTGTTACATTAAGTTGCGCAGAATATTCATGGGAAGATTTACATACTTTCCTACGCATATCAAACGAAAACAAAACAAACATAGATATACTAACACCTGGAGAACTTTGTTCTTAGGATCCTGTTAATGGTTCTAGATATTTTCACCATCGCTTCATTGCTATGCTACATTTTATTTGTTATAAAACTGTTCCTCCCCTTGGAGAAGTGCAACACTTCTTTTGGAGAAAAGAATACCAAGCCAGAGGAGCGCCACATGTCCACATGCTTTTATGGATTAAAGATGCTCCTAAATTTGGTCAAGACAGTGATGCCACTGTTTTACAGTTTATTGAAAAATATGTCACTTCTGAAATTCCGTCAGAATCCACAAATAGTGATCTTCATGCAAAAATCTTACAATTCCAAAGACACAAATGTGGCAAATATTGTCATCGCAAATACAAAAACAAAGGGAAATACTACACCAAATGCCGATTTGGTTTCCCTAGACCAGTTACAAATACAGGTCAAGTGAACAACCTCATGTCTTCAGTTAGACATAGTGTTAAAGGTAAGTAACCTAAAAATACATATTGCATAAAAAGAAAAGAAGAAGAAACATATATCAATGATTACAATGCAATCATTGCCCACTTGTGGAATGCAAACATAGATGTGCAGTACATTGCAGACAATTCTACTGCAGTTTCACGATATGTCACAGCATACTTAACCAAATCAGAAAGGACAGAGCTCCAAGACCTCTGGAATGACCTGTCATCAGATAAAACAGTGTCTCAGAAATTAAACAGCTTGGGCATAAAAATGCTGTCCCATAGAGAATGTGGATCCTATGAAGCAGCTGATCGATTAACTGGTACTGCATTGTATGGTAAATCTGCAAATATAGTATGGCTAAGTCTTGGTCCAGCTAAATCTAGAAAAATAGTTCTAAAATCATATGAAGATATAGAAACAATAGCCAAACATGATCCCAACAGCCAAGACATTTTAAAAAACAATTTATTGGACACATACTACCCAAACAGGAGTACCACTTTGGAAACCATGTGTCTATACCTGTCACGCTCACCTGATTCCCACGGAGGCGCAGGTCTGGCTTCGAGTGCTGATGCTTCTTCAATGGTGAAGCGCAGGACTCTGATGATGGACAGGAAGGGCCCCTCTACTCTGGCTTTTCTGGCTCGCAGGAATATCCCCCTGTGGGTGAAAAGGGAGTATTACCTACTGACGGAATACTGCTCAAGCCTCCCACTCCCTTCCAACCCTCCACGATACCCTTCCACGATTCCCCGTGAAGTCTCACCTTAGGGTCTGGAAGGATGAGTTCTCCATCCTGCTTCTGATGCAGGGGCGCGTTGAAACCCGCTTACTTCACTGGATTGAGGTTTGATGGAAGTTCAAAATAAGCTTGACTATTCAGGTGAGGCGCTGTAAGAGTTCTGTTGCAAGTTCAAAAGTTCAAGCTTAATAATATTGTTCATTGTCTTATTGCAGCAAGCGCTAATGCTTATGTCTTTTTCCCCTTAGGGGCCGGGGTTCGGAATGCCGGAGATATGGCGCCGACCCGAAGTGTAAGTTCTGGATGAGCGTTCAGGTAATGTCTTTGCATTCGCTCATTCAATGTCTTTGTCTTTTTTCCCCATAGGGGCTGGGGTCCGGAATGCCAGGAAGCGGCAGGACCCGAAATGAAATGGGAATGACCCAACAGGTAAGTCTTAGAAGGAAACTGAGCTTTTACTATTTCCCCTCCTTCTCTCACCTTGTTTTCTTGTCTTTTCTCTCTAGGCTCTGGGAAGTGGGTGCAGATCCGGATGATTGCTGCTGAAGATGGAGACGCCCAGGAAAGGTGAGTGAAATGTAGCGCTGCAGCGATCGAAGTGAAATGCTTTTAAAATGATGTCTTCCCTTTCAGGATCGTCAGTGTTATGTCTCCATGATGCAGCTTTAGCAGGTAAGGTCTTCTTTCTCTCCAATTCTCTCTTATCTCCCTTTGCAGGCGACCCAGGATGCTGACAGGCGTGGCTGAAGTCCAGATGCAGGAGCTGACACGGTGAGCGTCCAGCTGCGAGGAGCAGAACAACGCGAAGCGTGAGTTGCTGATCGGGCGTGGTTTAAATAGCTTTGGTAGAAGTTCCAGGCATGTATCCTTCCACCGATCAGGTATGTATCCTTCCCCGACCACACCCAGGTGGAAAGTAGTCCCACAGGTAAAGTAGTTCCATTCAGGCCTCAAGAGGGCCTGGATGCAGCAGCATGGTCTGCATCAGGAAAGTGCACATTAAAACACTTGAAAACATGTCTAGCTTTATGAGCCTTGTGCCTAAGGCGCCAGGACAGGGGTCCAACATGAGCCTGGCGCCTAAGGCGCCAGGACTGTGTCTAAAGGGCCCCAGCTTGGGCCCGCTGGCACTTCCCTGGTGGGAATGATGGCTGCCTCTGAGGTTGCTGGGTCGGACCTGGCTCCTTGGAGGTAGGCATCATGACAGAACCCCCCCTCAAGGCCCCTCCCAAGGTTGTTCCCTCTGGGGGTTTTGGCTTGTTCGGAAATCTCCGGTGGAACCTTTGTATTAATCGAGGTGCGTGAACATGGTTACTAGGCTCCCACGATCTCTCCTGAGGTCCATATCCCTTCCAGTCAACAAGATAGAAGAGTTTTGACTTTAACACCTTGGAGTCTAAAATGTCATTAATTTCAAATTCTAATTCCCCTTCAATTTGAACTGGGTCTGGAGGCTTGGACAGTCGGGTCCCTGGTTGTACTGGCTTCAAAAGTGATGCATGAAAAACTGGATGAATACGCATTATAGACGGTAAATCCAGTTTAAAGGCCAAGGGATTGATTATAGCCTTGATGGGATAAGGTCCTATGAATCTGGGATTGAAGGTTTGCGGGCCCTTGAGGGGTAAATGTTTCATTGCTAGCCATACCTGGTCTCCTACTTGGTAAGGAGGAGTTTTACTTCGGTGCAAATCAGCGTTTTCTTTATACTTTTTCTTGGCTTGCTGTAAATGATTTGCAGCTTCTTTGAAGGCTCGGGTTATTGTGGAATGCAGTTGATTTACTGCAGGCATTTCCAGGGTCAGAGGTGGATCTAGGTCAGAGGTCCGAGGATGGTGACCATACAAAGTATAAAAAGGAGTTTGTCCGGTTCCAGAATGCACTGAATTGTATGCATATTCTGGGATCCAAAGGATGTCTTTCCAATTTAACTCGGATTGGTGTAACATGCACCGAAGATATTGCTCGAGAGTCTGATTGGTTCTCTCGGTTTGTCCGTTGGTCTGGGGGTGGTGGCTGGTGGATAACCGCACATCTATTTGTGCTAGTTGGCAACACTTCTTCCAAAAATGGGAGATAAATTGACTTCCACGATCCGAGACTAATATGGAAGGAAAACCATGTATGCGAACTATATTCTCCAGAAATTCCTTGGCCAAGGTGGAAGCTGAAGGCAAACCCTTTAAAGGGATAAATTGGGCCATTTTGGAGAATAGATCCACAATTACAAGGATAGTGTTGTAACCAGCACAAGGAGGCAGGTCAGTTATAAAGTCCATTGACAAGGTGTGCCATGGTGCCGGTGGAATATCCAAGGGTTGAAGTAGGCCGGCTGGCCTTTTCTTTTGACCCTTGTTTTGGGCGCAAATTCCGCAAGACAATACAAAAGACTTTATGTCTTTTCTCCAAGAAGGCCACCAGAAGTGGCGTTTGATTTTTTCCTCCGTTTTAGCGATACCAGGGTGTCCTTCCATTAATGATTCATGATGATGGGCAATAACAAGTTCTTGCAATTCTTTACTTGGCAGAAACAACCGCTCCTGGAAGTAGGGTAAATCATCCTTAACGGTGTAATGAGGACCCTTTTGACTCCATTCCAGTAAGGCTGAAGAGTCTAGAAGTTGTTTTACTTGCGTTTGGATGTTCTCAATAGTTTGCAATGAAGTTAGGCCTAAGATTCTTTGTTCAGGTATGATTGGCACAGGTTCTAAACTCGAATTGGGTTCTTCCATGCCAATCCGGGATAAGGCGTCCGCTTTACCATTCTTGCAGCCAGGGCGATAGGTAATTACGAAATCAAATTCCGCAAAGAATGGAGCCCATCGGAGTTGTCGTGAAGATTGAGCTTTGGCCATCTTTAAATATTGTAAATTTCTGTGGTCCGTAATTACGGTGATGGTGTGCCTTGCCCCGAGAAGGTAGTGACGCCAAGCCTTGAAAGCAGATTTAATAGCCAGTAACTCCTTGTCGGTAATTGCGTAGTTGATTTCAGGAGGAGAAAATTTCCTGGACCAAAAGGCCACAGGGTGTAGTTGGTTAGTTTATGGGTCTCTTTGCGACAGAACAGCTCAAATGGCCGAACTGGATGCGTCGGCTTCCACAATGTAAGGGAGATCTGGGTGCGGGCGCTTCAATACAGGTGCAGAGGTGAATTTGGTTTTCAGGTCCTGAAAGGCTTGTTCGGCCTCAAGAGACCATTCAAAGTGTTTGTTTTTCTTTAGGAGAGCGGTGATGGGTTGGACTGTTCGGGAAAATTCCGGAATGAATCTTCGATAGAAATTGGCGCAGCCGAGCATGCTCTGAACTCCCTTCACCGAGCTAGGAGATGGCCATTTGAGGATGGCGTCCACCTTTCGCGAGTCCATTCGGACTCCTTGAGATGTCAGGATGAATCCGAGAAACTCAACTTCTGTGGTATGAAAAACGCATTTTTCGAGCTTTGCAAATAGTCTGTGCTGGCGCAATTTCTCAAGAACTGCCCTAACATGTTTTCTGTGATCGGATTCTGAAGAAGAGTACACCAGGATGTCATCAATATAAACAATGACACAGACATCGATAAGTTCCCGAAGAACATCATTCATAAAGTACTGAAAGGCGGCAGGTGCATTGCACAAACCGAAGGGCATCACCTGATATTCGAAGAGTCCAAATTTGGTGCGGAATGCAGTCTTCCATTCATCGCCTTCTTTTATACGCACCAGGTGATAAGCTCCTCGGAGATCTAACTTGGTGTACACACAAGCGTCTTTCACCTGGTCGATAAGCTCAGGGATCAGGGGCAGTGGATAACGATTCTTAATCGTTATTTGATTTAGGGCGCGATAGTCTATACATGTTCTAAGGTCGCCCTCTTTTTTCGGCACGAAGAACAGAGCTGAGGAGACAGGAGACTTGGACGGCGAATAAAACCATTGGCTAGGTACTGATCTAAATACTGACGCAA
Organism: Ambystoma mexicanum; assembly: GCF_040938575.1. Lineage (NCBI taxonomy): Eukaryota > Metazoa > Chordata > Amphibia > Caudata > Ambystomatidae > Ambystoma > Ambystoma mexicanum. The sequence continues at coordinate 424,347,225 of NC_090927.1, read as the reverse complement.
ATGCAGGTTCTCAGGTTCCGTAAGAGCATAAATCCTACTACAAGGTAGTTGAGCATTGGGTACCAGATCGATTTGGCAATCATAAGACCGATGGGGAGGTAACGTGTTAGCCTGTTCCATCTGAAAAACGTCTTGGAATTCTTGGTATTCTGACGGTAGCTTTACAGGGGTGGAAGTTGCTGAGGCTAGACCCATAACTGGATTTCTTGGATAACAAGTTGGTTCACAATCAGGAAAACTTATCTTCTTTGCTCGCCAGTCGATTCTGGGATTATGTGTTTCTTACCAAGGAATTCCAAGAATTACTTGAAATTGTGGGGCCTTGATCACATCAAACACGATTGCTTCCCGATGTCCATCCTGACCCACCAGTGTCATTTCAACAGTGGAATGCGTTACAGGCCCTGAGGCTATTTCGGTTCCATCTACTGTAGTAATGACATCTTGGGCTACTTTCGGGTGGAGAGGGAGCTTAATCCTGGAAGCCAATTCACGATCTATGTAGTTTCCAATAGCTCCACTGTCGATGTATGCTTTTACAGCATACAACTGCTGAGGCTGTTTTGGGTCCACGAGCACCATTGGCATGACAAAATGCGAGGTCAAAGAGTTTGTTTTCAAGCTCGGCAAGCGGCGCCCTACGCTTGTCGGGCTAGGTCGTTTCCCGAATCAGGTGTCAATAAATCGTTATCAGTGGCTCCAACCACCTTCTTAGGTGGTTTAACCGGACAATTTTGAAGAAAGTGACCGGAAGTCCCACAATACAGACAAAGTTTCATTTTTCGCCTTCTCTCTCGTTCCTTCTGCGTTAATGGTCCTTTAACACCGCCGATTTGCATAAGTTCGGATACGTCGGTACTCTTGGAGTTAGTGTGGGTTTTGATCGGTACTCAGGTTTCGTACTTGAATCGATCTGCTTTTCTAGTTTGAAGTCTGTGATCAAGTTGAACCACCAAGTCTATATAGTCTGCGCATACCTGGGGTGGATCTACTATCTGAGCTAGAACATCCTTAAGCTCTCCGCGCAGGCCTCGATGAAACAATGTGATCCTTTTGTTTTCTGGCCATCCAGTTTCCACAACCAGTCTATTAAAGGTGGCAATGTAGGACAAGAGATCCTGATTACCTTGTTGTAAGGACAGCAGTTCGTTATCAAGGGCCTGTCCTTGAGAGTGTCGAGCAAACAATCTTTCCATGCTGGCCTGGAAGCCCAGAAAATCCTGGAGAATGGGATCATCCTGATTTACCAATGGAATAGACCAATCGGCAGCACTGCCACTGAGGTAAGATAGTATAAAGGCTACCTTGGTCTGGTCGTTAGGGAAGGCCCCGGGTCTGCATAGAAAGTGTAAACGACATTGGTTCATAAAGACGGCATATTTCTTGGGATCCCCCGCAAAACTTTCAGGCGGGGCCAAAGGCATGTGTCCAGGTTGATTGATTTGTACCGGATTATTCAAACCCATTGATGTGGAAGTACCTCCGGAATTAGGTAAAGGAGTGTGCCCTGCCTGGGCCTGCAATAACCTTTTGGCCAGGTCATCAGTTCTTTCCTTGGATAGGATCAGTTCTCTTTTGAGAGCGTTAGTCTCCTGGCGGGCTGAGTGCACTTCTGCGCGTAATTCCCCCAAAAGCTGGGCCAGCTGATCTGTCTCGGAAGTCTCCATAGCGCCCGGGTGGGAAATTGTGGGTAGGCTTCGCGTTCTGTCACGCTCACCTGATTCCCACGGAGGCGCAGGTCTGGCTTCGAGTGCTGATGCTTCTTCAATGGTGAAGCGCAGGACTCTGATGATGGACAGGAAGAGCCCCTCTACTCTGGCTTTTCTGGCTCGCAGGAATATTCCCCTGTGCGTGAAAAGGGAGTATTACCTACTGACGGAATACTGCTCAAGCCTCCCACTCCCTTCCAACTCTCCACGATACCCTTCCACGATTCCCCATGAAGTCTCACCTTAGGGTCTGGAAGGATGAGTTCCCCATCCTGCTTCCGATGCAGGGGCGCGTTGAAACCCAGTTACTTCACTGGATTGAGGTTTGATGGAAGTTCAAAATAAGCTTGACTATTCAGGTGAGGCGCTGTAAGAGTTCTGTTGCAAGTTCAAAAGTTCAAGCTTAATAATATTGTTTATAGTCTTATTGCAGCAAGCGCTAATGCTTATGTCTTTTTCCCCTTAGGGGCCGGGGTTCGGAATGCCGGAGATATGGCGCCGACCCGAAGTGTAAGTTCTGGATGAGCGTTCAGGTAATGTCTTTGCATTCGCTCATTCAATGTCTTTGTTTTTTTTCCCCATAGGGGCCGGGGTCCGGAATTCCAGGAAGCGGCAGGACCCGAAATGAAATGGGAATCACCCAACAGGTAAGTCTTAGAAGGAAACTGAGCTTTTCCTATTTCCCTTCTTTCTCTCACCTTGTTTTCTTGTCTTTTCTCTCTAGGCTCTGGGAAGTGGGTGCGGATCCGGATGATCGCTGCTGAAGATGGAGGCGCCCAGGAAAGGTGAGTGAAATGCAGCGCTGCAGCGATCGAAGCAAAATGCTTCTAAAATGATGTCTTCCCTTTCAGGATCGTCGGTGTGATGTCTCCGTGATGCAGCTTTAGCAGGTAAGGTCTTCTTTCTCTCCAATTCTCTCTTATCTCCCTTTGCAGGCGACCCAGGATGCTGACAGGCGTGGCTGAAGTCCAGATGCAGGAGCTGACACGGTGAGCGTCCAGCTGCGAGGAGCAGAACAACGCGAAGCGTGATTTGCTGATCGGGCGTGGTTTAAATAGCTTTGGAAGAAGTTCCAGGCATGTATCCTTCCACCGATCAGGTATGTATCCTTCCCCGACCACACCCAGGTTGAAAGTAGTCACACAGGTAAAGTAGTTCCATTCAGGCCTCAAGAGGGCCTGGATGTAGCAGCATGGTCTGCATCAGGTAAGTGCACATTAAAACACCTGAAAACATGTCTAGCTTTATGAGCCTTGTGCCTAAGGCGCCAGGAAAGGGGTCCAACATGAGCCTGGCGCCTAAGGCGACAGGACTGTGTCCAAAGGGCCCCAGTTTAGGACCGCTGGCACTTCCCTGGTGGGAATGATGCCTGCCTCTGGGGTTGCTGGGTCGGTCCTGGCTCCTTGGAGGTAGGCATCATGACAATACCACATAGCCCAAAACTACACATACAAAAATAATATAAAACCAGATGAGCAAAACCGTAAATACAAAGTGACAAACTGTGATGGCTGCTTAGTAAAACTCACCAAACCAAATTTAATTAATCATATCAAATTGTCATTAAAGACTCCTCAACATAAAGAAATATATTACATGTCCCTGCTACAACTCTTCAAACCATGGAGAAAAGAAGAAGAAATACTAGATACCTATGACTCATATGAAGACGCTTTCAAAGCCAATGAAAGCAGTATAACTGATGTAAACTTTGCACAGTACAAAACAATGTTGCACAATGAACAGCAACACGAAGAGGAACCCCAGGCCCAACTAGATAAGACACTCCTGAAAGTAGTCAACCTTCTGTCACAGGAAGCCAAGAACCACTGGGAGAACCACTAATAACAAATGAGGCAGAATTAGCTATGATAGAAGTAGAAAACACCATTTGTCACTATGAAGATAAAGAAGACTTAACTACACTACAATCAAAACTAAACAAAGAGCAACGTAGCATTTTTCAAGAAATAACAAAAGAAATTGCACATGATGTGCAACATGAAAACAAAGAATGCACCTGCAAAAATTACAAACCTATACTATTGTATGTCAGTGGTGAAGCTGGTTCTGGCAAAACATCCTAATCAAAATCATCAGTAAGTTCCTTCAACAATTGACAAACAACAAACTGTCAGCTGTTGTCACTGCCCCCACAGGTTTAGCTGCCTACAACATAGGTGGTGTCACTTTACACCGATTACTACTCCTGCCAGTAGAACACCAAAACAAGTTAGATTATTACAAAATGTCTGCAGAAGCTGCAATGGAAGTATGCAGGGTATTGAAACAAATGAAAATGCTACTAATAGATGAAGTGAGCATGGTGTCCAACCTAATGTTGGCTTTGATTCACCTCAGATTACAAGAAGTACTCAAAACAATCTATGAAGAGCTCTTTGCAGGAAAACACATCATTGTTTTCGGAGATCTTCTTCAATTGACACCTGTAAAAGGTGAGCCTATTTTTAAAACATTAAGACACAAACTCTGCCGTAAAACTGTTGGCAGCATTGGAAATGTCAAAGTTTGGCAATATTTCCAATACAGAGAATTAACAGAAAACATGCGCCAATCTGCAGATCTCACTTATGACAACATCTTAAAAAGTATCAGAGTTGGTATACTTTCTAGAGAAGCAGAAGCAATATTGAAAACCCGGCACATTCATGCACTTTATGGTGATAATGCATGTGCTACAGATGTTATGGAACAAATAGCCCACAAAAATGTCAATTGTATGGCCTTAATGCCAACTCTTGCAAGCTGTTTCAAATTCAATGAAATAATGTTAAGCAAAGAAATTCAACCAATTATGGAAATTAGCGCCACAGACAAACTAGATGTACATGGAATGACACTACCCATGTGTGACCAAGCCACATCAAGAATAAATAGTTTAGAAAAATCAATCTCAAACACAGCAGGCTTGGAAAAGATATTAAAATTATCCTTAAATTGCAGAGTAATGCTTAAACGTAACCTTGACCTGGACCAAGGACTAGTTAATGGAGCATTGGGTACAGTTGTTGGCTTTCAAACATACCCACGTGACAACAAAATTCAGTTTGTCAATATTCTCTTTGACAAACTTTCAGAAGTAAAAAGAATAGGACGCTCAACAGCTTGATTCCTTCTCTTCAAAGACATGTATGTACGCAGAGAACAATTTTCTCTAACTCTTGCATACGCAGTCACCATTCATAAATCACAAGGTCTTACTCTATACAAAGCAATGATAGACATTGGTAACACAGTCTTTAAAGAAGGCATGAGCTACGTAGCACTGTCACGCCTACGTACAATTGACGGTCTATTTTTCATAAACTTTGATGCAAGTAAAGTAAACGCTGATATTCCTTGCATTTTGGAATACAATAGACTTCGTTCACTATACACCCCGCATCTACAAACATATCCTGTTCCACAAAAAGGAAAATGTTTTAAAAGAAAACTAAATCAAACAGAAATGCAACAGGATGTCACTGCAAATCCTCCAAAGAGACTAAAAGAAACTAAAACTTCATCAAGTACCACAAGCAAAAAATAACCAATTAGGGAAAGTAAACCAAGAACTTCGTCAAAGAAGGAAGACATACTAAAAAAAAATCACTCAGATACAAAACTGCCTGGTCCATTTAAACTTATAAATGAAATAGGTGTAAGTTGCTACGCAAATGTAGCAATCAATATTCTATTTCAAATACCAGCAATTGTTGACAACATTTACTTACACTTTAGAGACCCATTGTGTAAAATGTTAGTACTTCATAGAAACGCAAATACAATCCTGACACCCCGTATACTGTTCATGGAATAAGACACGAATTGGACTACTGTGCTGGAATGGTGAAATTCACTATAAACTCACAGGAAGATCCACAAGAATTTCTAATGTACTTACTATTAGTACTGGAAAACAAAAACATACCTATAAATGAAATATTCCAGATTTCATACATGTGGAAACATACATCCACCCTCTGCAACAATGTGACACAAGAACAAATCCCAATGAGCGCTTTGTCTATATATAAATACCTAATTGTGAATCCGTTCCATTTCAGCAACTTGTACAAAATGCAAACCAAGGTAGATTATGTTCTACCTGCAATTCGGATAATCGCTTCACATTACTAATACAAACACATAGTAAATATGTAATACTAATGCTTCTATGTTACAATGCAGATGATACGAAAAACAACTGCAAGCTGACTGGATTCACACATGGTCAAATATCACTTGGTAGGAAAACCTTCACAACAATAGGTATAATCTACCACGCAGGAGCCACAACCAACTCAGGGCACTACACTGCATATATAAAAAAAAATGTGGATGGTTTGAGTGTAATGATAGTACCGTTACTCTAAAGCAGAGATTACCAGCTAATCTTACAAACGCGTATTTAATGTTCTAAAAACCAAAATTTGATAACTGAACTGTACTTAAACCTTAAGTACACTTGTAGTAAGAAAATGTAAAATGTCACAATATTTCAAAACCTATCTAACTGCCCAAAGATTCTACAACAACTAATCAGATAAATTAATACCACTCAAATAGAGCAAAAAATAGACAGTTAGAATACGCTCATTGGTATCTAACTGTCCCAAAATTTACAAATATTCAAACAGATAAATCAATACCACGAAATTATATCAAAACATAAACAGTTAGAATACACCTACTGGTATCTAACTGGGCCAACATTTTACAATATCAAAACAAATACCTAATATCTTACTGCTCACAAAAACTGAAACAATCCAATGCATAAAGCATTAGGCAGAAAGAACAAGTAAACGCGGAAACAAACAAATAAATAAACTGTAGCATGACAGAAAAAGGTTTTTTTTTAATCCAACATGGATTTTTTTTCTCCCACAGACCCAATGATTTTAGCAACAAACACAGAAACCTTGCAAATTGCACAGTACTCTGGTATGTAATCTACTAAATATGAGGGTCAATAAAAAGAAGAAAATGTTGATTGTACAATGTAATAAGTCATTATAAAATACTAATACTAACATGCTATTTTCTTTTATTACAGAAATGAACAAGAAAAACATGGACTCCCATTACTAAACCAAATAATACGTATAACAAGATGAATACAACCATCGCACCATATCATACCCATACAAGCTTATGACATTGTTCCTTATAAATTAGTTTTTGACCCACAGTTAAAAGCCACTATGGGTGTGATATGCTGCGGTGGTTGTGGCCAGGGCATACACTCTTGGGTGCATGGCCAAATGGCCATGCACCCAACATTCTATACCCTGGCCACAACCACCGCAGCATATCACACCCATAGATGCAAGCATTGCAACCATTTATATGTCCGCGGACAGGAGGAAGGTCCTAGGACACATTCAACTTGCCAGAGGACAATACAAACAGCGTCCTCAGGACACCCCCATTTTCTTTATGTACGAACATTTCAGGACACCGCGATTGTTCTTAAAACATTTTCACCTTGCCAACGAACAATACAGACAACGTCTCCAGGACACCCCCTGCAAACATTCCAAGACCCCACAAGTGTTCTTAGAACACTTTCAAGTTGACACTGAATCCATTCTGTTTATTTACGAACATTCCAGAACAGCAGTGTTGTCCGCAGACAAATCGAACACAACAAAAGCGTCTAGCACATAAATAAAATATAACTTTGAACCTATCTCATACTCCTGCATCCTCCCCAAAGACTTCTACAAACCAACACACTCTACTAAATACACATTTTGAACAAACTTTCACCGCGCTGTCTGCGGACGTCCGCAAATGCAAGATGGCGGGCGTGACAGAAAATCTGACGCGCATCACGCACCACGCCGCCCAATCAGCGAACACGTCGCATGTCCGCAGACATGACGCAAGCCGCTGGGCCAATCGGGGTGCTGTCCGCGGAGCGAACAGGGAAGTCCGTTGGCGAAGTGAACACAGATATCACTAATTTTTTTGCCTTACATTTTGATCATTTTTAAAAAAACTACTGGACGGTTTTACACCAAAAAGCACACTTTCGGGACCAGGCCGCCGCTCCTGCCGCAAATTTGGTGTAAATCCATCCAGCGGTTCGGGCTGTAGCCGTGCGCAAAGTTTTTTCCCATTCAGTCTATGGGAAAAAAAAAAGTTTTGGGACCCCCCTATAACTTTTCCCCCCCCTGGACGAATCCTCACCAAACTTTGCAAAATAATTCAGAGTGGGCCATATACTCTTTTTGCAAAGTTTGGTGAGGATTCGTCCAGGGGGAGCGAAGTTATAAGCCACCCAAAAAGTGCTCTTCCTATGGAAACACCAACTTAACCATAACTACATGGCCACTACCATGTAATATATATATATATATATATATATATATATATATATATATATATATATCAGGAGTAATATCAGTCTCTGCCATACCTATGTATGCAAATAGATGGAATGGTTGAGATGGATGAGATGGATAGAATCGAGCAAATGGATGGAATGGATGGATGGACGGAATGGATAGAATGAATGGAATGGATAGACGCATATGGAATGAATGGATGTCATGGATGCATGCAGAATGAATGGAGCGTACGTGTATGGAATTGATGGATGGATGGAAAGGATGGAATTGGAATGGATGGAATGGATGGATGAAATGGATTGATTGAATGGATGGATGGATGGAATGAATAGAATGGAAGTGATGGAATTGATGGAAGTGATGAAAGACATTGGATGGATGGAATCAATGGAAAGAATGGATGAGAAAATGGAAGAAATGGATAGATGCACTGACATAATGGATAAATGGAATGAATTGATGAAGAAATTGATGGATGCAGTGATGGAATGGATGGATGGAATGGATGGAATTACTGTACCCTCTAGTTCCCGTGTGTGGTCACCGTGCTCTGTGTACCCTGCTTTCTTGTTCCCATGCCTTTTTCATATATCTCTATGTCCAATCATATTGCTGTAAGCCCAGCCCCCTGTAACTGTATGTCCGCGTGTCGCTGTGCTCCCTGCCATCCTGTTCCTGTGATGTCACTATGTATCGCAATGTATTACCCAAATCTCTCAACACCATGTACGCCCACCCTGCCCATGTGTCATTGTGTACTCTGCTCTCATGTTCCCCATGCTGTTTATATATATCTGTGTACCCCCTCCTTTCACCGTAAAACCAATCCCACTGTCACTATGTACCTGTGTGTCGATGTGTCTCCTACCATCCTGTTCATATGCCTGGTCTCGAGCGCTTTAATGATGAACCATCACATCATATCATATCACTAGGCCTGCTCTCTACTAAACACCATCACACAACTAGAACACAGCTATACCCCTGATAAATCCGGCCTAGCTGTTCACATATGAACACTACCGCATGAACACCTCATCACCATAATAAAACACAGCTATCCCATGACATTCCTGCCTAGTTGCTCACATAAGCGTCCTTCAGGCCTAACGCAGCCAAACCCAGTCTGGGCGTCCACCCACCAGACTGCAAACAAATACAACTGATATCTTCAACACCACACCTAACGCTAGGATGCAGCTACCATCCGACAATTACATCAGCTGCACACATAACTGGTGCACCCACGCACCCTAGGACACCATCTCTCTCTACTGACCTGAACTGCGGTTCCCGAGGGCGTTGAACCTACCAGCGCTTTGAGGTCATACAAATGATATATAGAGCGCTACATAAATGCCAAGTAACATAAAATTACATAACATATAAAGTTCCCCCTCAGCCCTCATGATATGTGTTTTCCTTCTCTCAGCAATGGCTCTGACATATCTGACTATGTGACTCACATCCACCTCAGGGAAGACAGAGACCACGAGTGAGACAGAGATAGACAAAGATAGAGAGGGAGAGAATGATAAATGAAGAGATAGAGAGAGAGAGAGGTAGAGAAAGAGAGAGCTAGATCGGCATATGAAACACTGTGTACAGCTAGTACTGATTTATTTTGGGAAAGCAGTAGCTATCTTGACTTAGAAGCACCATTTTGTACATCGTGTAAAGGTAGGCGACTCTCTGGCAGAGCTCACCCCCTAAATTGCATGAACTAATTCTTTTCAGTGTTTTCAAGGACCAACATGCTGCACAAATAGAACAAGCGTATTAAGCAAGACAATGCTGCCAGTTTGCTTCAGTTTACTTCAGCACTGCAGCTATTTCAGGGATTGTGACAAACACTGTTTTATATAGTGATATTGACACCATACCCATTTTGGAAACAAAAGCACGTGGACACTATATTCGATCTATTAAGTAGAACAGAGCACAACTGATTTAAATTAGATAGTACATGTGAGAAGGCACAGTAGCTGATAATAGCCTGTCGAAGTACATTACCTGACTGAGTAAATATGTTTATGGCATTTTAGAATTCTAATTTACAAGAAGCGATTATCAGTATGCACGAATATACAGCTGAAACCTAGTATCAAATTTGACAACGCAATGCTGCGCTCTAAAAGTTATGCATAATTATCACATCAGAACCAAGCTTAATTGAAACAATATGGAGAAATCGTTAATTGATCCATCGTAATGGCAACCTCTCCTGCAATCAACATTACTGTTTAAATAACAAAACATAAGAGAGCATTCACATATTATACTGATTGCAAACTAGTAGATATAGTTGTGTCATCGATTTTAGGACACTGATTGCACATGCTGTTGTACTGATGATCCTCTAAAGTGATACATGCATTAAGATGGTTATTACTATGAACTCAGTGCCATTGAAAAGACGTGTATCTCGTGAGGTTATAATTGTATTGCACAATATAGTAATTGACTTTGCTTTTAGTAACTTGTGATCACCGTTATAAAAGCGTCAAAGTCTGGAGATAATCAACTCCACATCCAGCCGTTTAAGGAGAAAGGGTGCACTCTTTCCAACTGCTGAAATGAACCCGTAGCCTGTCATCATTCAATTCATTATTATTATTTTTTTTTACCTGTGGTCCCTCAGAGCTCGCTTTAGAACTGGACATTACTTTGGGTACTCAGAATTGATATTGGGGTCACCACTATACATAACAATATTATCCATTCCATTCGAGAGACACTAGTCCAGACCTTTGCATTCTGGGCCTTGTAATTCTGCCATTCCCCTTTATAAACCCATGACTACACTCTCTGCTTGGACTACTGTCTCCCAAATGCAATGGATAATGTTACAAGGTATGTTCACCACTCTCCATAAATTCCATTATAAGGAGTATCTCTGCAACTTTGAGCTGCATGGGAGCCATCTTGTAAGGGAGTTCAATCCTAAAATACGCTTATTGAAGAGATATATGAACCCAGCAAGTGAACTTTAAAATGGTCTCGGTCTTCTTGTGACTTATTGCATGGCTGCTCCAACAGAATCAATAAAGCATTGATATGTCTCAGTAGGATCAGTCATGCAATAAATACCAATAATGCTGGGATTATCCAAAAAGTCAAATTTTTGTGCTTATATATATCAATTTGACACGGAAACACTGGAAGGACACTGCGATTTGCTATAGGTCAGTCACCACATTAGCATAAGGAGAGCCATGTCCACCGCACCCATTAGATAGCAAGTAATCCATATACTAAAGTGTATGGAATGCATGGTTCTTTTTTATGTCATGTTAATCAGTTGTGAATTCAAAGTATCTGGAAGTAGGAGGTGGTATCAAAGATTTTGATTCATCAGCACTTGGTTTGTGTTTATGTCTTTTGTTTTATATTTGTAAAAGTTTTGGATAGTTAAAACTATAGTTTAAATCAAATGCATTAAAATTGTGACATTGGTCATTGTGATGACCACAGCTGTGTGAAACAATTCTTCATCAACTAAGAAAATAAAATAATTCACATACATTATTTTCTATTTTTTTAATTCAATTTTTAATACACAATCTTGTTTTGATGTGGTTTGCTAAATTGTTCTGAACAGGTATTGCCCAATTGAACATCATCCTTAGCCATTCAGAGCTTGTGCCAGGCAGCAGAGGTAACAGGGTATGGCTGTTATTACAGCAGTGCACATTTGTAAACACAAATTAGTGCACTATACACATGAGAGCATAATTTTCTTTAAAATGACAATTACACTGAAAGACAAACCAACTTGTGCACTTTCTTGCACTTTACTACACGCACACAGTCTTCGTGCTTTGCTTTTGTAAAATTTCCAGTGTAAAGAAGGGTACATGAACACTACAGCGTTCACTTGTGTGATGCATTAACGAACATTCTTTTAAAACAGCTTCCCTTTAGCAAGTGCTTAAATCAAACGCATTCCATTCTATGCATTAATGCGAGCATGAAGATGGGATGCTGCTGTTAATGCATTCAGTTTTGAATGTGGAGGGTATGAGCGGGCAGAAATGGTAATTTTGTTCAATTCCCCGACTCTATCAGCCAAAACAGGGTTTTACAGCTAGTTGAACACTCCAGGAACCTGGAAAATGACCCCAATGATTGATTTTTCAGTTATTGTTTTCGATCCAAAGTAACATATCTGTTGTGGCCCGTCCCGTACCACCGGAGCGGGCCACAGATGTTGCCATTATCACCCGACAGTGACCAGTTGGGCTGCTATCATGCAGCAAGCAATGAGCAGGGATCACCCTGCTAGCTCCGGATCACCGGAGTAGACCACGTGGGCTGGGGACACCCAGCTCACAGCAGCCCCGACCTTGGCCAGGGTTGCACCTTCAGCCATCTTCACATGGCCCTTACATCCCAGCAGGGGCACCAACCTCGTTCATGGCCCCATCCTTGGGCCACCTGCACGTGGTGTGGCACCAGCATGGTGCCTGGAAGAACGACACCAGTCAGGTCAGGATCGACTGACGAGCCAGAAATGGCTTGTTCTTTTTATTAACTTGGTATAGACTTTTTATTAACTTGGTATAGAGAATAGACTATACTCTGTCTAGATACCTTCGTCACACAGAATAGGTAACACAAAAATGTGGAAGTTTGGAAGGATCAGATGAAGGAATTGGTGTGACTCTTTCCTGTTAGCCATGCAGTTACTTATAGTTGAAAGTTGCTATTCTTTATGGGTGAACTTCGTGTTGACAATGTTTGTCTCTCACCTTTGCTTCTGTGTCTCTCCCTTAGTGTTATTATTTTTGCAGGGTAATCAGCCTATTTATGGTAAGCATATTTGCTACGATAATTCTATATCTAATGTCGTAATAGCAACTAAGATGACTCTGTATACCTTCAATATTAATGATTATGGTTTTTATTTATGCCTAAGTTAACGACATGCCACTTAATATACCTTCCTGGAATGTAAAGAGACTACACAATCCCATTGAAAGTCCGAAAGTTCTGTCTTATCTAAGCAGAACCAAACCAGCCATTGCATGTATTTAGGAAACTCATATTTCACAGGTTGAAGCGGCTAAACCTAAGCGTTTGTGGGTGGGTATAAGAGGTTTTGTCTTATTGGGGCAAATTTGGGATTGGCAGCATTTTCTTACTGTGATATTTTGGTGGTAAACTGGCCTTATATTTAGAGATAGTTTAATATTACCCTATTTTGGTGATAATATATTGTTAGCTTGTGTTGGTGGTAATTTTAGTGGTATCTTACTTTGTGGTATTTTCAGAATTACCTTATTTTTGTGATATAGTGGTGAGCATGTTTTTTATATTACATCCTCATCATAAAACAAACCTTTCCTCTCTATTAGAATGTCTTTAGGTCACCCGTAGAGAGCTCCCAGACCTATCACACTTCAGAGAACCCATGATTTTATTCAGAACAGCACCTATGGTTTGTGGCTGGAATTACTGGCTTATGTACATCCAATAATCGATGTGTCTCATCTGGCACTGCGTTCTTTTCAGAATGCAAAGAAGGAATCACTCACAACACCTACACACACCTTCCTACCTTACAGGTATTTATTCACTTTTCCTTGCTTGCTATTTTAGCTACAGTGGTAAATTAGCAAATGCTATACCGCCCTGGTATAAACATCGAACCCTTGTGATTTCCCTGTATAGAAATGATTCACAGATGCATGAATGACACCAAAATCCCCGCCTTTGTTTTTTTTGTACAATCTGTATTATATAACAATTACAAACAGAAATAGATCTTACCACATGATATCACAGCATCGCCTACAAAATATAAAAGAGAACAGAAAACAGCAGACACATTGCAAAAAGACAAATTTGGTGTTCGGCACTTTTAAACATGGAGAAGGCTAAACATGTAGTATTTTTTTTTAACTCCCTGCACTGCCAACAAATTATGTCATCTCCCATTCATTCTTTTTCCTCACTTGGCACTAACTCACCCAGGCCAGTAAAGTCTGAAACTCTCGTTGTCAGGATTTTATCAGTACGACCTTGCCGCTTAGCAGACCCATTGCTAAGAACTCCTTTGCATGTGTGGGGAGCTCCCCGCTGTTTAAGTTTGTAGCTAGCGCTCACACCCACATGGAGTCCAGCAGCATTTATTATGTAGCACCATCTGTCTATCTGTCCCAGCACGATCTCCACTCTTCCTCCTGGTTATTCCTTAAGAAAAATCCTCCTGACTATCATCCCTAGGTCAACCCTCTATTAACGTGGCCCACCCACCCTCAATCTCTACCAATCAGAATAAAAGAATGTGTCCTGTACCAGCTCTTGTTTTTCAAGACAATGGGCCTCATTACAACTCAGGCGTTAAGGGTTAACGCCACCGTTAACCCTTAACGCCTGATTCCCACCTTAACGCCTGCTTTTTGCAGGCGTTAAGTTCCATGGTGCTAAGGCACCTTGGTGCTAATTACGGCACCGTAATTTACGGTGCCGTAATTAGCGCCTTCCCCACTCCCATTATGCCCTATGGGGCAAAAATGGGAATGGGGAAGGGAAAATGGGAAATGGGGATTTACCGCCCCACTCACCTTGGAATGGGGCGGTAAATCCGCCATCCACCATGGTGTAAACGGAGTTTACACCATGGTGGTAAAGTTGGTGCACTTAGCACCAAGGTTGTAATGAGGCCCAATGGGCCTCATTACACAGAGGGCCTCATTACGACCCTGGCGGTAAGGGGTTAACGCCAGCGTTAGCTGCGCCGACCCCTTACCGCCAACTACGAGGTCCCTTAGCGCCATGGCGCTTTTAACACCTGCTTTTAGCAGGTGTTAAAATCCATGGCGCTAAGGGACCATGGAGTTAATTACGCCACCGTAATTTACGGTGGCGTAATTAACGCCTTCCCCACTCCCATTATGCCCTATGGGGCAAAAATGGGAATGGGGAAGGGTAAATGGGGATTGGGGACTTACCGCCCCGCCGACCTCGGAATGGGGCGGTAAGTCCGCCAACCACCATGGCGTAAACGTAGTTTACGCCATGGTGGTAAAGTCACGGCCCAGGCGGTAACTTACCGCCTGGGTCGTAATGAGGCCCAGAATGCGGTAAACCATGGTGCTATTAGCCCCATGGTTGCCGCCAGTCCTATACCGGTACCAACATGGAGGAAAGGGGAATTACCACCCCATTCCAAGGTTGGCGGGGCGGTAATTCCCCCTTTCTCCATGGCCCTTCCCCATTCCCATTTTTGCCCATAGGGCTCAATGGGAATGGCGAAGGAGCTAATTACGGTACCGCAAATTGCGGTACCGTAATTAGCACCAAGGTCCTTTTGCAGGTCCCAACTTTAACGGCTGGTATACACCAGCCGTTAAGGTCGGGTCCCGCAAAGGGAACTCATAGTAAGGTGGTAAGGGTTTACCGGTACCGGTGCCCTTACCGGTACCGGTAAACCCTTACCACCTACCGTGTAATGAGGCCCAATGAAGATTTCAGCTCTGCAAAGCAACTGTTTCTGTTTTCCTTCCTTCCAGTGGCATATTTCTGCTCTCCACAGAAAGAAAAACGCTCACATGGACAGAGTATGCATCTCTTCATGGAAAATAAAGTGAATCTTAAACCGTGCATGTAAAAACATAGAATGCATTTCATTGTGCACAAAAACTGCATTAATAATGTTAGAGGGGTTCAAATTAATATGTTAATAAGGCAGTTAGTATAAGGATAATTAATTATGTACTTCGAATGCAGTTCGCACACATGAAAATATCCAATTTGTAAAAAATGTGTACCTCTTCATTTTAAAATGACAGCACTCTGTGCTAAAACATTTTACTAAATGTTCCGAAAAAATGCCTGCTGGCTGTTACTGAAAACTATTTTTCACCTATCGTGCACCTATTTTGAAATGGCTGCATTTAGGTATTGGATACTGCCCAATTATTCTTACATATACCCACCTTTTTCTCACAATTATAACCATCACGTCTATAATTGGAAGAAACACACACCACACTTTAAAATGCATGTGCATTGGGATAGCTCTCATTCCCCATTGTTGCTAGTAGTATAATCAACATCCTCATCTTTATAGAGAAAACAATCAGCCACCCGCCCATCACCATCACCAAAACTGCCAAACACACCATGGTGCGTTCTACCAAGGTTCACAAGTTAAACATATCTACCTCCATTGCACCCATACTACTAACAGTGATGTTATTTTTCCTCAGATTCATCTTAATGGTGTACATGCTTAGGAGGAGAATCACGGAGGAAGGAGTGCTCTATGCTGTGGATGGGCAGTAGCCTCGCTCCAAGCACCTGTGTCAACCTAAGCACCTGTGTCCCAGCAAGAAAGATCCAGTGAAGCACTTGACGCAGGCAGCTGAAGGATGCTGTGAAGTCTTTCTCTACTTGCTGCCTGCTTGCTGCCTGTTGGCCCCCCCTCTGACTGCCCATTTCCGCTGAAGCCGACGCTCACCCCAGGACAAATAGCGGGTTGGGAGCAAAGCATAGAGGAGGGTGGTCAGAGTGTCCGGTGGCAGGTGACAGCGGACGGCGGAATGTGACCACCTGTGAAGGACCAAAACCAAGGTAAGTATAGTTGCCGAAAGAAAATGGTTTGAGACTTAAACTACTTACAAGCATGGAGGCCCCCCATGGAGACAACGAGAATCTACACAACAAAACCCTAGAACCAGTAGACTCCTCTACTTCATCATGAGCGGCGGAACAAAACTCGACAGTCACACAGACAGATCCGTACAAAAAAACACATGACAGTACAAATGGGGGAATACTGTCAAAGTTTCCATTCAACATCAAAGTCAATGTACGAGCAAGGACAAACATGGAGATGAATTGAGACTACACCAAAAGGGTGAATGCAGCCCAGTAACCCCATTTCCTCAGCTGCAAGTAACCAATTGTGAACCACACAAAAAAGATAGTTCCAGCCAGCAAAGTGTGGATTACACCCGGACTGTGAAAGGAAACGTGTGGAGAGACCAAGAGCCCCCTATCAATCAACCAAAAGGTGCCATTGAGCATCAACAGGTCCCCAGAGGGTATATTAGCAGCCTCACCGGAGGCCAAGAGAACGCACTAGAAGAAAAAAACAGTAAAAGTAAAGGGGATTACGAGGAAGAGGGACCACCAGAACAAAATGACACTATGGGCCTCATTACGATTTTGGCAGCACCCATGCTGCTATTGGCGGCATGGCTGCCGCCTAAATCGGGTCTGGGTCCAAGTTCCCAGAATGGGGAATTACTGGGCCATTCCGAGTTCAGAGGGCCCGGTAATTCCTCCCTCCAGGAACCCGGGCCCGGACCTTCCCCATTCCCATTTCAGCCCCCATAGGGCTGAATAGGAATGGGAGAGGGAGCAAACAACGGGGCGATTATGAGCAGCCTGTTGTTTGCTCCCTCTTCCCCTCGCGGGACCAGCTCTGCACGTCTGGTAAAACCAGTCGTGCAGAGCAGGTCCTGCGAGGGGACCTTGTAATGAGGCGGTACCGGTTTAATGGCACCAGCACCTTTACCGGCACTGTTAACCCCTTACCGCCTCACTTATAATGAGGCCCTATGACTACTAAACATCAGGAGATGGATTATATTCAGTTTGAGGAAAGTGGAGTAAAAGAGGCTTTGGATTCATCAACACCGAAAAGAAGAGACGCAAAGGAACCTGAACAACAATATCCTAGAGATAACATCTTAACAAACGAGGAGCAAACCAACAGGAAGAATCCTGAGTTGACAGACCATCAGAGGGTTAAAGACATGATCCAGACGAAGAGTTCCCCTTTACAAAAAATCAATGAACAAAGAATGTGGCTACCAAACAGAAGACAACAGAGTCGAAATACGCTATCTGAATCCCCACATATAAACAACAAGAACATAGTGGAAAAGAGTATCTGGAAACCCAGAAACTGACCGACGCCCACTTCCATTTCAACAGAACCCAACTGCAGGATAAGCAATCCCCTTTCTCTAGCTACCAAAAACAGCCAGGACAAAGAATGGCTAATAAAGATCATCTCGAAATTCCAGATGAAGTCATATTAGAGACCTCTAGATCTATGGAAGACGAGATACATCTAATAAGGCAGGCAAAAAAACGCCATAAAAAATGAGCATGGAAAACAAATCTTTCATCCTCAGGAACAATTTATGAAAAGGCTGGTCAGATATCGCCTCATACTAATGACACATGAAAGCTCTTTGATGACAAAGCTTTGCAAAGGTCTCCAAATAAAGACGAACCCTTAATTAACACAGGCATAAAAAACAGAAAAACAAATGGAAACAGAGAACACCAAACATGGACTGACTTTAATAAAGACCCAAGAATAAAAGGTCCAAACTTACAAGGATGCCCAGAAGAAATGTTGTTATTAGTCTCAACAATGGTGGCCATCCTCAAACCCTTCATGAAGCTTTACAAGGACTTAGCTGGTACACTACAAGACCAAACTACGCTATTAGCGATGCTCCACTCGAAGACAATTTTCGTGGAAGGCTTCATAACATAAGTACAAACCAACCTTGACAATAGCAATGCGAGGGCGGCGCAACTGTTTCGGGACATACATGAGACAATCGTAAAGGATAGAAAAGAAAGAAAACTGGCAGAAAAGAGGGAATCAAGTGTATTGGCCCCTGAACCAAAAGCAGACAGGCATTTGGCCAACAACACGACCTGGGACATCAGTGAACCCAACCAAGATACTGAGGCCTTTTGCAAACCATTAAATATCAGAAAAAATACAATAATAAGAAAGTGATTCAGAAGACGAAGGAGGGAAAGAAGATCCACAAATGACAGGTAGGAACACAGGAGAAAAGCAAAGCCTGGAAAATAAAAACAGCGATAGACTTCCAAAGGGCCCAACCCAGAAATTAGAACCAGAAAAAAGAGCAGTGAATTCTAAAGACGTGTTGACTGAAACCGACATCTAAACGGAAACAGTCAAGTCCCGTCATCACTGAGGTTAGGGCCACCCAAGATGAGAAGAACTACACCCAATAACCTATTAAATTTGGAAAACCATAAAGACAATCAATTCAACAATGTAGAATCTGGAAAAGACACTGATTTAAGGGAGAGGAATAGTGATCAACCCGATGGTTTAATTCTGGAGAGAATGTTGCACTGTAATGATGGCCTGATCCTGAATAGATCCAATGTGATCAGGCTACTACATCACATCCGAGCTTTGAGACTGATAACATTAAATGATGTAGCCATAGTGGAATTCATCGATGAAGACCGCGCAGACAGAGTACTGCTCCACACAGTCTTGAGACTGGTCAAAAAACTGCTTTTGGAAGAAGCCACACATCTAAGATCAATGGGCTTTGATCTAAGTATTAACAACTACGTACTACCAACAAAAAAAAACAAGACATGAATTCACGTAACACAAAACTTAGAGATAGGGAGATAAAGGAAAAATAAATGAAGAGCATGAAAAGAATAAGAACAAAAAAGAAAGGAGTCCAAAAACCACCCAGGGGAAAAACAAAAAATCATATGACGATGACGATAAATGGAACTGGCTAGCTACATTGGCAGCTGAAAAAATGCAACAAAAATAGAGTTTAAAAGGAGAGACAGAAGACCAATGGAGGCTCTTAAGTTGGAATACTAGAGGCTTCACCCATCTTTACAGGCAAGGTGACCTCCAAAAGTTAAGAGCCCAGGTGATGTGCCTACAGGAAACATTGCTTGTTGAAACACCAATGATAGAAAGCTATCAAGTATCAACAAATCAAGCCATAAAGGGCCAAAAAGGAAGACCTCAGGCAGGCCTCCTGATTGCCATAAAGAACGTTCTGAATTGGGAAATACTGGCTGAGACAAATCCTACCCCTTACATCCAGGTACTGACGATTAAGACAGAACAAGTGCCAATAAGTGCGCAGAGAGTTCTGATAATCATTAATGTTTACTGGAATCCGGCATCACCGGTGAACGAGAAATTACCAGAAGATGTAGGGGATAGACGAATCCAGGGAAAAATGGCCAGATCCGACTTTTATAATAGTCAGTGACTTAAACTGCTCATGCATAAATTTGGGCACCCTGGAGAATGAAGAACTATCTGACAGTATGAACAAACAAAAACTTGGCACAAGATGGACCAATGCCCTAACCTCAAGAGACTGTGGGCCTCATTACAACTTTGGCAGGAGCCATGCCCTTAACAAGGGCATGGCTGCCACCAAAACCGGGTCTGGGTTCCCTGAATGGAGAATTACCGTGCTATTCTGAGTTTGGAGGGCCCGGTAATTCCTCCTACAGGGAACCTGGGCCCGGACCTTCCCATTCCCATTTGAGCCCCCATAGTGCTCAATGGGAATGGGTGCAGGAGCTAACAACGGGACGATTACGACCAGCCCGTTGTTAGCTCCCTGGTTCCCTCGTGGGACCCACTAAGGACGTCTGGTAGAACCTCGTAATCTTGCGGAATGGGTTTAACGGGTTCACCACCATTAGCGGCGGCCGTTAACCCATTCCGCAAAGGTTATAATGAGGCCCTGTGTCTTATTAAACGGAGCATTGAAAGGGGATTTTCCAGAAAAGCCAACATGGAGAGTTATCTTTTCTACAGCGATCCTTGACTACATAACATTTCCTCAAACCTGTCTCATAGAACCGAAAAATTAGAGGTAATTGACACCGTCACAACTGACCATAAGATTTTACAACTGACATGTAAAAAATTGAGTGACAATAAAACAAGAAAACACTGTGCATATCTCTCATTGCATGTGAACACGGGAGGAAATAGACTAAGAATTAAGGCGGATAAGCTACCGGACTTGAACCTTGACCTGAGAAATTTAAATAAGAAGAGACAAACAGAAGCTGCAAATAACATAATTGGCTATTTGCAACTACTGAAAGTGTTTACCACAACTCAAAAGTTAGGAAACAACAAAGGGTCATGTACACATAAGCATGTATACGATAAAGCAATTTTTAATTGGAAAAAGCTTTTGAAGAAAACAATAAAACATCTAATAAAAAAGAGCCTAAATTCAGAGGAGGAAATGAAGAAAGCCAAACAAAAATATCAAAATTGGCTATGTATTCACAAAAAATCAATGCTAAATCAAGATTCCATATTCATGCTAGAAAAAATCCAGAGTAAAAATAGCCACAAAATTTGGAGAATCATAAACCAAATTAATGCTCCCCAAGACGCCTTGATGTTACACCCAATAACAGCAGGTACATGGTGCAAATTTTACGAACAAATGCAGCAGCCTGTAAGCACATACACAACATTGGAACTAACCCTAAATGAAAAAGACACCCAATTGGATTACTCTACAGCTACAATAGAGGACATTATCAAGAAACTTAAAAATTTGAGGGCACCTAGACCAGATGGCCTCACAAACGTGATGTTAAAAACTCATCCACGAGAATGGGCGACCTTCTTGAATCATTTATTGGAACATGTAAATAAAGGGGGAAAGGTACCGAATTCTTGGAAAAACGCATATATACAAGAAGGGTCTTAGGACAAACCCAAAGAATTGCAAGCCTATAGCCCTCCTTGATGTCCTGGGGAAACTCTTTGCATCAGTATTGCTTAAATCACTAACATCTTGGAGCGTGGAAACAGGCAGAAGAGACCCGTGGCAATCAGGATTTGTGAAGGGGAGAGGGACCTCTCTGAACATATTTCTAACTAATCTGCTAAAAAATAAATCAAAGAAAACAAAGACGAAAACATACATAGCATTTGTGGACCTATCAAAGGCCTGTGACATGGTCAATAGGGAAAATCTATGGAAAAAACTGGTAAAATGGCAGTTCTCCCCTGGTAGTCTTGGAGAACATAAAACATCTATATACTAACACTTTTGTAAAAATACGACTGGACAAGTCAGGGTTAACATCGGACCAAATAGATACTAATACGGGATTAAAACAAAGCTGTCCACATTTTGTGACATACAGATATTTCCGCCGCAGATTGGAGGAACATCGGTAGGGAGACTTCTGTGCGCGGATGATATCATCTTAATTGATCAGACGCCAATAGGACTTGAACGCCAACTGGAGGCCTTGGATAGGTATATTGAGACAAACGGACTAAGAATCAACCTGGAAAAAACCCGAATAATGGCTCTGTCAAAAACCAAAACCAATAAAAAAAAGGAGTTTGTTTGGTTTCTCAAAGGGAAAAGACTGCTAGAGGTAAACTCGATCATATACCTGAGAGTATGTGTTAACAACAGCTGCTCTGAGGTGCCCAGGAAAGATCATCTATACAAAAAGGTTAAAACCTTGTGCGCCCAAGGTCGAATCCTCCTAAGGAAATATTGCAGATTTTCAATGGCACCGTTAATAAGCTTCTACAGAATGAAAGTGATTCCAATTTTGGCGTATGGAGCAGAAACCACACCCCTCTTACCCGAAAAGATCTGGGCACAGTATGAAGGAGAGCGGTATTGCAACTGCCAAAATCGCTGCTAATACAAGCTACAAAAAGAGAACTTGGCTTGACATCACTGAAAGCGATAGTGGATTGGAAGACCAACTCACTTTACAGAAAATGCCACAAAAAGCCCTTAACGGGAGGTTTCAAGGCATTGAATAACGCCTTGAAAAACAACAAGGACACACAACTACAAAAATGGAAAGCCAAATGTAATTACTTCTAAAGGAGCTAAATGAAACAAATGAAGACCTGGTAACTAACCCTTCAAAAAAAAAAAAAAAAACTGTATACAAAAGATTGGATACAGACATTGGAGGAGTTAACCAGATACAAGAGTTACGAAGACTATTGGTCGTCACCGAGAAAACTGACTATGCTTCCGGGACATTTAAAACTCTTTCCAAACTGGTTTTGCAGCTCACAACTGATGAGGTTCCGTTTAAATATTCTGCCTTCGGGAGAAGTGATCCAAAGAACATTAAAGGAAAATGTAACTCTAAAATGCAGAATTTGTTTTAAACCTAATACAGTGGAATCACTTAAACATCTAACCTAAGAATGTAAAGGTCTACTAAATGAAAGAGAACTATGTTTGAAAGACATAGCAAAAAGTACTGCAAACAGAGACGTAGACACATGGTTTAATGTTTTCATGGAAGGGGAGAAAATCAGGACTAACTTGGCTCTGGTCAGATTTATAATCATGATTTGTAAGAAAATATCTTTTTTTTATTCATATGTTTGTGTTTTGGCTTAAGGTTTTCAATTTGCTAAACCAATTGTGGCCAAATAAATCAATTAAAAAAAAATCTTAATCGTGTCCTTTTCCTTATGACTCAACCAGAATTCTATATCTGGGTCAATCGGAACGAGTCCTGGCTTTCCCAGATATCATTCGCAATGTGGAACAGGGTTAAACCCCCAACCGAGAAAATTATATCTTTCGGAAGCTGTAGGTAAAATACATTATATTTCAACTGCTTGACAACAAATGTCCCATGATTCAAATGGGTAATCGTATAATTCTTCAAAGAGGTGCTGACCAACCACCTATTTTTAACCAGCTTAGCTTTTGATAATTTTTCACTACCCGAATTGCTAATAACCACTTCACAGCCCCCTGATACACCTGGGTCAGGTTTCAAACCACAGATAGCATCTGCAGCATCGGGAACACATGGTTTACCGGGACACATGTACTTTTGTTCTTTAAACCTTATACATGTGTCCAGATGTGGGATCAAGTAAACCTCAGGTTCCCATGACTGAAATGCCACCACCTCTGGAGTTTTGATTTTTATGTATTTCCCATC
Source organism: Ambystoma mexicanum (assembly GCF_040938575.1). Classification (NCBI taxonomy): domain Eukaryota; kingdom Metazoa; phylum Chordata; class Amphibia; order Caudata; family Ambystomatidae; genus Ambystoma; species Ambystoma mexicanum. The sequence continues at coordinate 424,323,392 of NC_090927.1, read as the reverse complement.
TTGCCAAAATCCCACATTATGCACCCACTTAGTTTGGTAAATAAGTTTAGGAGCTATACATGAGACACATAACAAGAATCCAATTTCCATTCTTTCTAAATTCACATATAGGGGCATTGCACTGCCCATTTCAAACGCAATTTTAACTTGCATTGTTTCTATTTCTCTTTGAGTAATTCTCGCCATCATCTGATGAACAATTTCCTGCAAAACAAAGTATAACGGTATATGTCCTTGAATTAATTGGGATATTGCAGTTTGTACCTCTCCCATATATTTTGTTAACAACCTATGAAGAGGATTTACTATATTCATAAGATCACTTAACACCCGGTCTTCTTTAATTATAACATTTGTACTGTGTTGCAGAATTTCAGCCTGCTCATTTAACATAATAGCAGTCTCATTGACAAATTTTACTTGCTCATCCAATCCACCTCTAATTCCATCCAAAACCTTTTGGATCATGTCCAGATCATGAGTCAAATGCTGTGATTTCACACTCAATGTCCCTACTGAAATTGCATTAGCTGTAGACATTGTAGTGCCTATTACAGCTCCAATAATAGACATCACCACAGCGACCACAAGCAATACTGCCCCCCTCTTTCCCCACCTTTCCTTTATATCTGCTGAATTCAAAAAGGTTTTTTTTAATTGAATTACAATGTCTCTTATTGCCTGCTTAGCTTCCTCTTTTCTCAATTCTAGCCAATCTCTGGTCTGATCAGCCTTAAACATAGTTTTGTTAATAAATCTCTCAATCAAATTGTCAGGGCTTATGGGGACATATAGATTCTGATATATCAAATGCCTATTACCCATAATAAATCCAGACGCTTCCTCCACTGCAATACCAGATGCTGGTCCGGGCTCAATGATTATTTGTTCTCCCGTGGCTTTAAGACCCACCATGATCAGCATGCTAATAATCCATGTTGCCAATACTATTGTCATTGGTTTCCTTCTTGCAGACTTTGTCTTCGCCCCCATCCCGGGATTTTCTGGGACTTCCTCCCGTGGACTCCAGGAATCCATCATCCCTCGCGTCCTCCGGTCCTGCAACCTACAACCACCAGGCCAAGGTGATAGTTCAATTTATCTAAATCAAATAGAAAAGGAATAGATTAAGTACATAGCACAATACCAATTTTACCCTTTCTACTACCTGGCCAAAAACAAAAATGTTGGCCAAAACATTATGATCCTTTACTTTCGAATACCTGCAATTAAGCACATGTTAGAGAAAAACAACAATATTTACATCTCACATTATTATACATCACAACAATTATCATGCAGAATACTTTACCACACTATACCATAGTAAATAAACCTGATTAGCACCTTCCATCAATGCACATTACCACACTTTTTTTCCAAATGTGGCACTTTCATTTGCATTTAGCTCTACACTAAACAATATATTTGGTTTCTCACGGCGTGAGACATATACCACCTTGTCATTAGGTTACATGCATTATGAAATAGCCAACTGCATCTTTCTTTTCCATGTAATCAGTACACTTAACCTGTCTATACCTACTCAAGTCTCCTGATTTCATGCTTTGGATGACAGGGCTTAATTTGGTTAACATGGACAAACTGTTCTGTCACCATTTCACCCTCTGTCTTTAATATTTTATAGACTAGTGGGGACACTTTGGGCCTCATCACGAGTTTGGCGGTAACCCTTAAATCTGGCAGTAGCGCTGTTACCGCTGGATTTAAGGGTCCGCCAAATCATGCCCTTGGTGGATTTCTCCCCAGTTCTGAGCTGGGGGGAAATCCGCCGAAAATTCCCACTCATACTGCCGGTGGGAAATCCGCAGGCAGTATGAGCGCGGAATGTCCCCATTGAGCCCAATGGGGATTGGGGCATTCCCGAATGGGCTCAATGGGGAATGGGGATTTCCAAATCCGCAAAACCCGCTAATAGTGCCGGTGAGTTTGGCAGTAGGGCAGATAGCGCCAGCGCTATTAGCACCAGCGTTACCGCCCAACTCGTGATGAGGCCCTTTATCTGTTATTTCAAAGGGACCTTGCAATGCCGCAAGACATTTTGAGTTTTTATGTTTAGCTTTCTCGAAATGAAACTTATATACCCGATCACCTATTTTATACTCTTTAACAGATGTCTTTTTATCATAGTAGGACTTTGCACTATCAGCAGCTCTTTCCAAATTTTGCTGCACAAATGCTTGTTGTAAATTCTTTCTCAGTTCTTCCACATAGTCGTGAACTGTAGATGCACTGACAAGTGTTTGCTCATGTATCCTGTATAATAAATGTTGTGGCAGTACCATTTTCCATCCTGTCAACACCTCATGAGGACTGATACCTGTTGCTTTAGCAGGAGTCGACCTGATGATCATCAATACTAAAGGTAATCACAAATCTCAACTAGAACCTGCCTCTGCTACAAACTTGTTTAGTATTTCCACTACAGATCTATTGCAACGTTCAACATTCCCAGAAGAGGCAGGCCGATATGCTATGTGCAACTTCCTTTTTACCCCCAATATCTGCCACACCTTCCTCTTTAAGGTGCTCGTGAAATGACTTCCTCTGTCTGACTCTATTGTTTGTGGTAACCCAAATCTTGAAAATATGTGATTTACCAGCAATGTAGCTGCTGTTTGCGCACTACAATCTGGTGCAGGAATACATTCTACCCATTTTGACATAAACATACCACCGTCAAAAGATAACGGTTTCCCCTACTCTATCGCTTTACAGGTCCTACATAGTCGATTTGTAAATCCGACCATGGAAGAGTTAAACCTCTTTTCATCAATAGAGCTCTATGCATTGGTGAAGCAGGTTTACATTGTGCACATACCAGACACCCCCTGGTATATAATTCCACATCTTGGGACATGTGCGCCCAGTAAGCATAATCTTGCAGTATCTCTAACGTTTTTTATGAACCTCTGTGTCCTGCAGTTATCACATCATGCGCATGGTGGAACATTATCCCTCTGAATGAAAGAGGTACCACCCACTGTATGTGTCCTATTATAGATTCCCTCATCATCAGACCATCCTGTAGTTTAATTCATGTTTTGTTCTTTAATAACACTCTCCACTCTTCTTTTCCTGTACAATCATTTTCAGTGAAAGGATTTTGTTCAGGGTCTATCAAATGATTATAATAAAAACCCAATACAGGGTCATCTTTTTGCGCCTTAATCAGATTCTGTCCTGGTGTATCATAACTCCATTGCACTATGGGTTGTTCAACTTCTTTTGGAGCTTTAGATTGTGTAACTGCATCTATTTGTATTTCACAAATTAGGTGTTCAATAGGCAACAATTTTCCCATAACAGCCCCAATCTTGGCCAATTGATCTGCTCTATCATTTCCCTCCTTATTTTCTCCTGGTGTTTTCCTCCAGTATAATGTTAAATCGTTCGCTGACACTAATTTGTCTATAGCTTGAATCATATTCCCATGTTTGAGAGGCTTTTTGTTATATGTGAGCATTCCTCTGACCTTCCATCCAGGCAAATATTCCACAATCATATTTCTTGCATAATAAGAATCAGTCACCAGGTCAATTTCACTGACTTTGTTATCAACTGCAGTAGTAATTGCTTTATAAATGTCCACTAACTCTGCTACCTGGCTACTCCTAGCCCTCATTCTCATTCCTATACTAGGAATGTCCTCACATCTCAACCAGACATTTCCTATACCAGACACCAACCGTTTATTGCTGTCATTTTCAATATGAGAAGCACATCCATCGAGATCCACAATTGGCAATTCCTTGCATGTATATTCATCAAACGCTTTGTGTGGTGATTGTTCAAATTCCTGCAAACTGGACTCCACCTCTACCTCATCTGATACACATTCAGCTGCAGAGTCATGTAGATCTGCCAACCCTTGAGTAAATGGGCTCATTTTATTCTGGCCATCTCTCACTTCTACAGGAAAGCCCTGCAATGCCAATGTCCATGAGGTTATTATAGACTGTGCTAGATTGCCTGATCTAATCCTTTTACTCTGTAAAAACTGTAATGGTTGATGATTTGTCTCAATGATTACCTTCTCCCCTTGAACAATGGGATGAAAATGTCGCAATGCCCATACAGTTGTCAGAAGATCCTTTTCACATTCACTGAATTTAGTCTCAACCTGAGAAAATTCTCTACTCGCATAAGCAATAGATTTATGGTTCAAATCATGTTTTTGAGATAACACTGCTGACATACACTGGTCAGTGAATCCGATTTCTATAAAGACATTTTTGTTCTTTATGGGATAGGCCAAGCATGGTGCCTTCCTGAGGCATTCCTTCAATTTAGCAACTGCCTCAGATTGCTCCTTTTCCCATTTCCAGGTCATATTCAGCTTCAATAGTTTAGTCAATGGTTGAGTGATTTCAGCATAATTTTCAATAAATGTTCTGTAATATCCTGTCATTCCTAATAGACATTTTAAACCTTTCATGTTTCTAGGATCTTTCAACTTCTGTATGGCCTCTACCTTTTTCTTTTGTGGATTTAACCCGTGTTCAGTTACTTCATGGCCTAAGAAATGCACCTTTTTCTTGCACCATTTGGCCTTCTGTAATGATACCTTGGCACCCGCCTTCTGCAATTGGTCAAGTAGATGTCTAATTTCATCAAAATGACTTTTTAAGTTTTCATTTTTTATCAGGACATCATCTACATAAACTACGGTCCCTCTTTCCGCTGCATCTGGCATAGCTTTTCTCAAAAATATGCCAAATTCGCTCCCACTATTGACATACCCAAATGGTGTTCTGGACCAAGCATATTGACTTTTATCAAATGAAAATGCAAATAAATTCTGAATGTCTTTTGCCAATGGCACACACCATTACCCAGATGTAAGATCTAATGTGGAAATACCTTTGACCCATGCACCTGAGCAAGGCCTTTATCAATGAATGGCAGCAGCCATCTAGACACTGGCACTCTTTTATTTAATTCCCTCAGGTCTGCGCACAGACGCTAGTGACCATTTGGCTTTAATACACCCAAAATGGGAGTGTTGGAGGTACTATGAATGGGTCTGATAATTTCCCTAGACTCCAAGTTTTTAATTATCTCTGTCAATAACTCTAAGCATGCCAGTGACAATCGATATTGGTGCACAAATACTGGATTTCGACCACACCCCTCTGGTAATGTGGCAACACGTAATTCAGTTAGGCCACAATCATATGCGTCTTTGGCAAAAACGTCCTTAAATTCCATAAATATTTTTCTCAATTCAGTCTTATCCTCTATCACAGGCATCTGCTAACAGAATCTGCTCCTCTACCATTATTGAAAATTCCGGGAAATCCTCCAATGGAGGAACCTCTGTGCTTTCTGCCAACTGTGTGGCTGTATCTCTTTGCAAAGCTGCCAATTTAAAATTTTTTGGCACATTAGCCTCCATTTCAATGTGCTGATTTCCTGCTTCATTTTCATTTAAATCAAATAGTATACAATTCTCCTTGTGACAGCACACTGTCTCATTGGAAACATAATGGTACACAGATTGAATTTTGAACATCCCTTTGGGTTGAGAATCCAGGTACTCTGGCAACACACCCTGTGCATCCACATATCTCTCAGGGATATTTCCAATCACCATATTGTTGAAATCTGCAGTATAATGTGATTTTTGTATGGCCATTCCAGGCATGGAATTCTCTTATAAATGCACATCTTGACAGCCTCTATTATCCACCATGATTTTGACGGACCGCTCCCCAATATCTACCAATGGGGTATATTCATAATCCAGCCCTTGCTGTTTCATGGATTCATTCAAGCACACAAATGCATCAGAATCCTTCCTTTGCTGTCCATTCTTGCACTTTAGTGTTATAGCAACCTGCTTGGTGAATGCAGAAATAGTAATATCCTTTTACACCTGTAGTTCAATTGCATATTGCACCAATTGTGCACAATGATAAGCCTTTCTTTTGTCTTCAAATTCGGGCACAGGCCCGCCTAGCCGGGACCATATTTTTTGGTTAAGGAAATCTAACACCATGCACATCCTGTGCATGATATTATTGCCCAGATAAAAATCATTTTGTGTTCCACTCACTATCCACACATTGTGGTAGATATTTTTTGTCCAACGTTAACCTTTAGCATGCACCTTTCTGCAATTAGATTTTTCAAAATCTGGATTGTCCAAACCAGAGATGTATTGGTTTTTAATTCTAAATTTTGGGATCTCCTCCCTTTCCATTATTCTCTGTAGTAGTTTCTCGTTAATAAAACTCCTTTCCTGTTCAAGTGCCAAAGTGGCTTTTATCATTTTAGAATGGCCATTTATTCCAATATGAATCCATGGCTGCTTATCTTCCATATGTATTTCAGCAAGAGTGGTGATGTGTTGTTCTGTGTCTGCTTTAGGGATGACGTTCTGTTTGCGCTTCTTCTCATTTAAATAGAAGCGCAATATGTGTTCATCTATTTCAGTTTGCCATTTCTTCCTAGGGTATAAATAAATCTGCACAGGTTGTTTTTCTTTTTCACTTTGCATTGTGTCCTGACACATTAAAATAACAGTGACACTAGGCACACAGCTATTCTGGAGGTACACCTCCACTGCATCATTCGATTTGGCAACAATATGGCATTCATTTACGCTGCTGTTTTGTGACTTTATTTTCTAAGACCTTAAGGGTTTTTTAGTTAAAGACCACAGAACCCATTTACTCCATCAATGAGAGGAGAAAATCTTTTCAGGCAATCTGTTCCCATCAAGAATGGAATTTCACAAATAGATGTGATCAATACTTCCTGTTTAATTCTGTGTTTTCCTATCTTTATGTCAACTTCAGTGACACCTTCGATAAGCACCTCCTCAGCTTTAAAGTTATGTACGGGCCTTCCCTCTGTCTCACTTTGATCTGATTCTGTGGAGATCTCCCTTCATTGATACTTTTTACCAATTCTTTGGACATAATTGTGGCCAGTGCACCTGTTTCAATCATTGCAAATATATTGCACTTCTCCTCCACAGTAATGGGAGCATAATATATGTATTCAACTTACTCTAATACACACAAAAAGTGCACATTTTTATCAGGATTCACTTTTCTCAGACCCTTCTCACTCTTGGCTAAGCACATCGGTAAATGAAAGGATATTTTCCTCTCCTTTCTGTCCATTTCCATTTGAGAAACCTTACTCATCTCCCCATGTTCAGAGGTCATTTGGAGTGTGGCCACTCTTCGCCTTCCATCCGGGGGATCATCAGAGTTCACACTGCAATTCTCCAACGGAATATGGGTATTAACATCACCATATAATTTGTCATTTTCTAATTTTGGGCATTTGTTGGTATTTGGCATAATACCAGTCGTTTTAATTTTTTCAAAAATCTGTGGCTCAAAGAACTCTTCAGGTGACTGATCTGTACCCTCCATTTTAGTACTTATTCTTCCTGTCTGTATTTTAGTAGCATCTTAATTGTCTAGGGAGGGTGTTCTAACATTCAAATCTACTCCCTCATCAATTATTTTTTCCGTGTATGAGTTGCCTTTCTTAAATCTGTCACTTTGTTCCTTTGGAATTTCATGTTTTTCTCCCTTTCCTTTTTCATTTGTACAAATTTACGTTTGATTCAACGCTAGGTTAAACCAAAACTCTTTTTAGATGTGTTTGCATCTTCTGCCTCATGTTCATTTGCATGTATTTTCGTTTTTAAATTCTTAAACAGCTCAGGGTCATTATGCAAAACCGGATCAGTAGAATCTATCTTTTTATCATTGCAGGTGTCATGAATATTTAGTCACTTATTATCAGAAGCCACCAGGTCACTTCCATAACCTTCTGCCCCTTCATTTGATGACTGTTTTTAGCTATACAGAGTTTTCCTATTTGTTCAGCCAACATTTTTACTTGGGCCTCGAGACACTGGGATCTTTCAACTCCTCTAGAATCTTCTCTTTGCGGCCTATGCCAATATCGGTTCTTCTCCCCCTGGCCTGGTTAAATCTATTTTGGTATCTCTCAGGAGAGTGATTCCTATTTGAATTCTTTCTGAACTCTTGATTCATGTGGGGCGGGGAGAGGGGTACACCTATTCTTTGGTTGTAATCCCCTGATGGCGGTGATTGATTGTAATGACTTGTGTCCTGTCTCTCATCTTGTGAGTACTGTCCCCTATACTGATTCCCAATTTCAGTAAATTGATCCACATACCATGGTCTGTCCTGGTTGTAATATATCATGGTGTTGGGGTCAAATCTGCTCTGTGTCCTCAACGTCTGCTAGTGACTATTACTTCTTTGATCTTGATTTTGTCCCTGATTGTTGTTCATGCCTGACATATCGGGTCGATATCCTGCCCGGGGTCTGTCTCCTAAGTAACCAGGGCTAATGTAACTCTCCCTATTACTATGATCATGTGACTGAAACATCGGTGCAGAGGGCGGCAACTTCTGTGGAGTACCCCTCTGTTCGGGTGTCATATTATTTTTGCCTGGACTTTGAGCGGACTCAAGTGACATTTTAGCCAACCTGATCTCCATTACTGTTGCCGAGGATTCTTTAGATTTTGATCTTGTTTCTTTCATTTTATTGGCCTCTCTACCCTGACAGTAGAACACTTCATACAGTTTTGTACTTTGGTACACAATCCATTCAAGGGACTTCTCACGATCAAACTCGCAGACTAACTGCAATATAATGTCTTTCTGCAAACCATAAAAATAGGCAGTTTTAAACTCATTGGAATTGGGATTAAAAGATACATCAAAATGAGAAAAAGCTATTTTTCAGTCTTGAAGAAATTGGCAAGGTGATGTATTTGGCCCAGCTGTGATTGTGTATGTAACTTTCTTTGGCTCCTGTAATGACTGGAATGGAGAAAAATTACGCCTAATCTCTTTTTCAAATTCTGCCCTTTCAAAAAACATGTTCTCCTGTTCATTCAATCCCCTGATGATGCTCGCTGTGGGAGCATCCAGAGTTAAGTGAAAGTATTGTCTGTATTGTTCCTTGGTTATGTGTAGGTCTTTAAATATATTGTGCACCACTTCTAAGTGGTCCTCTATACATTTGCATGTATTTAGGAAACTCATCTTTCACAGGTTGAAGCTGCTAAACCTAAGCGTTTCTGGATGGGTCAAGTTTTCTCTAGATTGGTGCACACAGCAAGAACAAATGGGGTCATTACTCTTATTAAGAACATACTAACATGTTAATAACTGGGATTGTTATAAATCTGTACTTAGAGACCAAATTATATCATTTATATGTAAGAAAACTAACAAAATCCAGGTAGGAATCAGATGCAATTTTAAAACAAATAAAATCCCTCAAATCTTAATACACACATAGAAAACCTGAGCTCTTTAAGGGAATATTTAATAATGCAAATAGTTTCTATATTGGTTAAGGGAGCATTTTCTAAGACTGCAGAAGCAGTTTAAAATGATTATGCTGGCAAGCACAATTGTGTAAAGTCACATTTAATGTTCACTGGATGAAGTATCTGTCCCTGAGAAGCATTAATCCTTTTTCGGGTGACACTGTATGCTGGCGTGAGTTGGGAAAGCATAATGCAGTTGAAAACAATGTGCTTCGTGTCTAGAACACGAGAGCAGCAGCTGTGAAAGTACTCACTCAGAGTATGCTCAGCACAGGGAGCACAAGAAAAGGAGTGCGTTGATATTAGCCTGGTGAGAGTTCGTCCAGGAGGCTGAAATGTTTTGCCACATTGAAACGCGAGCAATGGAGAGCATACACATTGTCGTGGTGAGCACATGTATTGGAGTGCGAGTTTGAACAAAGGGTGCTACAGCGTTACATGCATAGGTATAAGCGCGCAAGCCATGTGGATCGTGGATCAGAATGAGATTACAACAGTACAAGAGATCTAGATTTTTGCTTCAGTCAGGTCTATTGGGGAAAAGCAGAAAAGATATCACGTGACATGTCCTGTAAGAATGTCATTGTATTTTCAATTGTTCCATCCCTTACCTTGAAGCGCTTTGAAACACATCGTGTATAGGCGTATATAAATAAACTATCATGTCATATCATGGGAGTGAACTCAATTCTGAGTGGAAACATTCATAAAACCCCAGTCACTTGAGAAGTTCTACTAATAGATTGTGTAAATAATATAGATAACACTAAGTTGTTAATAATCATCTGGAGATTATATAAAATAAAGAAAATGTTATCATCTTGTAAAATAAATTCAAAGGATTTGCTAACCTGCTTCTCAGTAGAAAGGCAGAGGCAACCAGGTGTTCCGGAATTGTTTGTGAGGTTGTAGTTGAATAGAACAAACGGTAACCAAGGTGGTTTGTGTCTTGAAGATATCCAGTCCTGAAGTCCTGAGTGTACAATGAAGCAAGACCTGGAGCTGGTGTTTGTTTCTATTTCCCCTCCGCTTTCTGATTGGTAGTGTAAAGTACCTATTTGTGAGCATTACCATCAGGAAGGGTTGTGAGGTTGTCAACTACTGTAGGTGCGCTGAACTGGGACCTGGCTCACCTTCCAAATGGGAGCAGGTCTCTCTCTTTAGGCTGTCCAACGATAAATATTCTCTTTGACCATTGCTGATATATGTCCTTCTTCTGCAGGTAAGTCTGCAGTTTAGGGTGCTCCTTAGGGTTGAGCACCTCAGGAAATTCTACCTTCTCCTTGTCAGGTTCAGGGGTAGGGGCCAGGAACTACAACAGAAGTGGCAGGTATTTTAGTGGCAGAAATTGCCCTCCCTTTTTGGTTTAATTTGTCTGTTTTGATACCTTAGATTTCTCCTCATGCTTAGCCTTAGGATTGGCTAATGCAACAGCATGTCGTGTTTGACATAGGTCTTTACAAAACTCTTCTTAGAATCTGACTCTGAACCCTTACACGTATCCTAACAGTAACACCATTAACTGAGGGGAATGTGAGCATTACTTTGATCATTTGAGTTGGACCATCAGCCAGTTTAGTGGGTCTCATGGGAGCTCAGAGGTTATCACAGTGGAATCTACTACTGTCCGATTGGCAACAGTGTCCCTGAGGACAGTGGGCCCATTGTCATCAACTAGACCACTGTCCTTGAACTAGCATTAATATAATCAGGAATATATGCATACTCATCAGTAACCTGTCGCTCCCAGGACCTTAGGCAACTTCCACTCCAACACCTGTGGGCATAGAGATAGAAGAAAAGGATTCCACTAGGAGGCTACTTACTTTTTCAGGAGATAAAAGCTGATTCACTGAGTGGATCCCCAAGGTTTTACCATTACCTCTGGGGCCCCCTACACATGGTTTCTTTCTACACAAGTCACACAAATCACAAATGTCTTCTGATACAATTTGATTGCCTGACTCTGTCTTGAGACTGGCAGACCCCTTATCCTTATCATGTTCACCCTGTGACCTATCCCCTTATGCCTTTTGTGGGCATTATGGGAATCCCATTTATTAGATGAATCACCCTCTTTATACTTCTGCTTCTACATTTCCTCAGACTTCTGGGAAGCCCCCTTGTCCCGAAGGGTCACCCTGTGGGGAATCATCATGTCAAGAGCTAATACTTATGTCTTGGGGTCAGCTACATGCTGCTTCAACTTTGGAGAATAAGAGACAAAATGCATTCTAGTATGACCAAGTTGATCATGCCTTCATAAGTGGTTATCTTATGTCTTGCAACCCACCCATCCATAGATGATTAGTAATTTATGTTTTCTAAAAAGCTTAGTACTCTTGCGTCTGTGCAGACAACAATATTTGATCACTTCAGTGGGTCTTCATTGAGTCTGTGAGTCTAAAGCATGCTATCCCATCTCTGAGAATGACTTGTTAAAATGGATTCTAAGAAACAGCCCAGTGAGAGGAGCATTTGTTAAAGGGACTTTATAGTTGCAGCAAAAATGTGAAGAACAAAGGAATTTGGCAGCGATGGTAATATAGGCAACTATAAGTTGCACTCTGTCATGCAATGCTCAGACTATGAACATCCAGTACATCAAAGATAACATCACAAATGGCATAATTGATTATTTAATTGATGACTTCACATATGACTTAACTATTGTTGAACTACGGAAAGACAATTCTGGAGAAGGTCTTAACCATTTTACGCAAATTGGCAAAGCTAGGAGTAACGCGAATAAAGCTGTCTTTAACGTGAATAAAGCTTTAGGCACACTTCTCCAAGGTTTTGGTTATGGCATCTTTTCAAAAGGCTACAATTTGACAAGATCCACTGATTATTTTTCGAGAAGATGGAGTTCATCTGACAAATCATGGCAATGAGCTCTCTTTGTGTAATATTCAGAATAAAGTGCATCTGTTTGAGTGTAAAAACTTGTATTGGCATTGCTTCTATTCTCTGTGTTCTGATCATCCATCTTTGCATGTCTGTCGATATAATTGAGAGGTGTATACAGAGGGATACATTGATTAAATGATTCTACTTTTTGACACCAAAATGGTGGTTTTTATAAAAACCTTTATTTTTTGTTATTTGTTGGGAGGGTTGAAATGAGAAAACACACACCAACCATCATAAAGGAGAGATAAGAACAAGAGGAGAAGGAGGGGGAAATTGGCTACTTAATATGTTACATTTCTGGGGGGGGTTCTTCCTGTGTGCCTTTACTGCTGCCTTAAAAGCATTCCTGATTTGCTTACCCCAGCAAATGTGCGTCACAGTTTAAAGAATGCAGATGTCCATTGGAGGTAAAGAGCAACTGCCTCTTTTATATTCTGTGATGTGACAGGACTTTCACAAAATGAGGTGTTTTGAGTGTCGGCTGAGGTGGAGGACGATGTGGTAGAAGAAGTCTGGCATCCCATGAAAGGAATTGCCTATCATAAGGTGGCCACATGGAGCGTAAATGTGTGACGGTGCATGGATGAATTAACATTTCTTTGGTTTTTAGGTTTTTTACTGCAGACATAACATCCCTCTAACAAGATTTTTCACTGAATATATATATATATATATATAGTTATTTGTTTCAAAGTGAGATCACCTACCCTTTGCAATTCAAACACTCAAAACAGTTCAAAATAAATGAAACAAGTGAAACTGTGATAACTAAACTGAAAAGAAAATGCAGTACAATTTCAGACCTTAGACTTTGCCTTAGAAAAAGGCCATATGAGCTTAGGCAGTTCTTTCCTTCCAGGAAAGTAGGCCTATTGCCGCAAAAGAGTCAGAGTTTCAGGTATTTACTTGTGTGGGGAGTGGGAAGCCTTAAAAGTCCTCCCAGAACAAGCTTCGGCAAGGCCAACAGGTTAGTGTGTTTCCTTATATGAAGCACTTTAGGAGGCAGAAATAAATAGAATGAATTTAGAGGTACTCTCCCAATCCCAGTGTGCCAGGAGTTTCCCAAGGGGGATCATTGGCCAGAAATCCACCAATAAAAACGAAGCAAAGGAGAGTTAGGAAGTGGACCTTATGCCCATGTAACCCCTATGGCAGGCAGAGATAAATCAGGTATCCAAGCCTCTTCTGCATACTCCTATTGTCTGAGAGACCACCCTATGGTACTCCTAATCACTGGACCCCCTGACTTCTGTCTTTGGACCTGTTGTATGGGGCCCATGGGTCAAGAGTGAAATGGCCGGTTTCATTTTTATATTTGGATTCACTCCAGCTAGATGCTATGATAGGACAGTTTCATCATCAGGATTACTCTAACTCCTGAGAAAAGCCAGCACAGCAGGCCCCATTAAGCGAGCAAATCCCCAGGAAACAAAAGACAGCAGTGAAGTTCACCCTGATCAGGGGGCGGCACGTGAGACTCATCACAATGAAGAGGCGACAGCTGAGGTAGTCCCCCTTCATGCAGAAGAGCAGCCAGAGCAAGTGTAGGGCCTTAGGTGACAAGTGACGACCCGCAGAGTCTTAAGCTCGATCTAGGGACAGCGACAGGTGCATTTCAGATTCCTTTAGCAAAGCTGGACAGTTCACAGGATAATCCCAGAACGCCTCTGACAGCCTCTGGTGGAAGGCTTCTTATGCCGGTGTCTGGATAAGTTGGGCTCACCAGCTCAAGGGTCAAAGCAGCAACAAGGGTCTCATTAAATCATTGCAAGAGAGAAAGGGATTCACGGATAGTTGTCATTGGCAACAGCAGTCCTCTGGGTCCTCAGCACGTTATTACTCTTCTTTGGAATCTTGGCTCCAGACAACGATCTGGGGAATGTCTGCAGGACTCCTTGTTTTATCCAAACTTTACTCTGTGCCGTGTTTCAGCCTACCAATGTTAAGCATCTGTGCCATTCAAACTGGAAAGGGCTACCCAATCATTGCATTCTCTTGATCCACAGGCATCAAAAGGTGATCTGCACTACAATAAACGAACACAGGAATCTCACACAGGGGAAACATCCCCCTTTACTGGTAACCGTAAGGGCTGACCAATGCCCCCAAAATAGGCGATTTCAGAAAGGGAAGTAAAGCAAAAATACTTTACTTACCTCCAAATGTAAAGTTACGGTAGGAACGATAGCCAATAGCTGGGGGTTCCATTTATGTCAATGGATGGACAGTTGCAAAAATGAAAAGTATATCCTAACACTTTTGTAGGGAGTTCAATAGTTAGCAGCCGGAAGTGACAATGAGTATCCATCTCTTAATGTCAGGAAGCAACACTAGGCTTGCTGTACTGCAACTTGCTGTACTTGATTTTGTTTAGTGCTGCAAAGTAGGCTGGGCCCACTTCGTAATTAGCATGGTGAGTGATGCAGAACATTTTTAAATGCATTTTTTTCTTGACGGGGTCAACGAAGCATGCAAATTACAGGGGTGCTGGGTTTGAACCTTTTCACATTGAGGGGCAATCGGGCAGCCAAGCCAACTACCACATTTGGACCTTCAAATGAACTGTGAATACAAAAACGGGTTCCTCCTCAAGTCGAATCGTGAGATCAACAGTCTCTAGACCTGCTTTGCATCCACTGACGTTTCAAGGTTAGAATCATCACAGGATCTGCATTTCACCTGCACCTCAATGGAACTGGCCTATACCTTTGCACAGGCCTCATCCTGTCACATCACTGGACACCTTTTTGGTATCCACATAGCTTTGCTGGGATATCACCATCCTGATTCTGCTGTCTCTCACTACGAGAATGGACTTGCTGGAACCGGAAGTATGACTGTTCCAGGGGCCTGCTGCCCTGCTGACCCTGTCATCGCAAGGTTCACTCCAATTTGCTGCTCCTGGGGATCCTACTGTGCTTTGTGACCAAATTCACACGTCCCTCGCCCTGTCCAAGGGTCCCTGAATGTGCCTGAGATATCCATTGCAGGAATACTTGAACCCACAGCCTGGGATCTTCCTATGGCCAGTCCTAAGGTGAGCCCCACCAATGCTCTGTCCCATGGTGTCTGTGGTGTGGCAAGTCAAAATCCTCGGGTCAAGATATCTTATATCTCTGTACTAGGTCCTATCGCCTTTTACATGCATTGGGG
This sequence comes from Ambystoma mexicanum, assembly GCF_040938575.1. NCBI lineage: Eukaryota > Metazoa > Chordata > Amphibia > Caudata > Ambystomatidae > Ambystoma > Ambystoma mexicanum. The sequence goes on along the minus strand of NC_090927.1, from coordinate 424,307,965 downwards.
GAGGAACGTTCTTACATTAAAAGACGCTACCTTACCATGCCAAACATTATGGAGCTTGTCTCAGGAGCCCTCTGCAGCCCTCTAAGACATATGGACTGCTAGTATACCCTCCTTGTAGGGACCCTTTTAGAGTGACTTTATAAAGAATGTTGCTTCGTGTAATCACCTCCCTGTGACAGATTGAACTGCTAATGTGTTAAGGCATACAGAACATTTGAGGTTGTCTACAGTTACTCTTAAACATGTATTCACCACTTCAACTATTTACAGTGTATATGCCTATGATCACACCTGTTGCATTCTGAAATGATGGCCTCCCCATTTGGTGTTTCCAAACTGGGGTGTATTCATGTATGATAGTGATTTTACTTACCAGCAATGGGTTAAAGGTAATTCTAGCTAGCGACTTGATAATGAATGCTGCTTCATATGCTGTTCTGCTTGTGACAGGCTGAACTCCTAAAAAGGCTATGTTGCAGAGCATTCTAGAAATGTCTTAAGTGTTAGTAGCAATTTTAAGTCCTGTACAATGCCTCTCAACCGTGTATTGCTCACTTTGACTATTTACACTGTATAATGCTCTTATTATCTAAGTTGCATTTGAAATTGGTGGGTAACCAATTCATTCTTAGCATTCTGTGATACACATATGTGTAATGCCTCAACATGTAAGTGCCCTGCTCACACAGTCCTTCCATTTACATACACACAATCACACTTACTCCATCTGAAGGAGCTGAGATTCTGCATAATGTGAATGAGTTATGTGTTCTTAACTGCTGTGTATTTAAAACATTAGTAGAATGGCTGTTTGAGGAGAAGAAGGAGGTGAGTAACTATGCACTGCTCTTGCTTATACGTGTTCTAACCTGGAGCTGCATCTTTTAAGTGGTGACAAGCATCCTTCATGTCCTACACCTTTGTCATACAGTGAGGCTGGAACCCAGACTCTCAACCAAAGCTATACTGTCCAAGTGGAACTTCAGCTAATTCTGGTGAGCACAAGCATTAATTTCAATTCACCTATCCACAAAAGCATTTTATGGCTTTCTCCAAACAAGGACACATTGCCTGTGTCGAGCACGAGTACCAACTACCGCTAATACAGCGTGCAAGTAGCAGGTTGGCTTCATTAAGGCATTACAGGTGTAAAGCGTGCATAGCGCGAGCACCACTTCTGGGACCAACTCCTGCATTATGAGCCTTTTCTGTAAGGCCTCCCACGTGTCAAGCACTAGAGGCAGGCACAGTCCTCTCTCAGCATTAATGGTTCACATAGCTGTGCCATGAATTGTTCACTTGCCAATTGAGACACAACAGCTCAGTGAACGTGTCCAGATGTCTGCCCAGCAACACAAGACTCTGTGAATGGAAACACACTAAGTCACAAAATCCTAAGTGTAATGCTAAAAAAAGAAATAAAAAAGAAAATGCAGAGTGAATAATTTAATTGACTCTACAGCTTAAAAAAGTAAACAAACTTTATATCGATGCTGAACTATATATGTCAAAAGAGCCGATCCTTAATTGATTGTCTGCTTCACCATACAAAATACAGACCCACCTTCTTGTTGTCACTAAAAAATAGGGCAACCACCTATTTTCTGGAAGCAATGGAATTAGTCATTGTTAACCTATCTAGAAGCTGTCGGAGAAGAGGATTTTGTCAATTCTCAAAAGAAATCAATATTTGACGATGAACTGGGATTTAAGAGCCAAAGAGCCAGGTTACACACCCTCCCACCTGTGTTACTCTGCCCAGGTGAAGACCTCAATGTATCTGAGGAGGCAGTTACTCACATTGAAAAACACTAAGGCCCCCAAATCAATGTATTTCAAGAGTTGACTATTTATTAAACCAGGTAGTGACTGGAAGGCAAAAGTAGTATGTTGCAGCCCTCTTCGCTATCTCTATGGCATGCAAGTTCAACACCTTTCTTCATTAAGTCATTGGCGTTTTACTTATGGTTAGACTCTGGTATAGACCATTTCATCAGAACATATGGATGTTGAACAACAGGAATCTATCCTTTGATCACGTGTTTTTCTTATCAAAAACTTTAGAAAAGAATATGGCATGGGTGGTAGGCGTTGACCCTGCAGCACATTCTCAAAAGTCAGCTGTTTTGTCAGAGAAGATGTTCCAGCCATAACAACCCCCACAGAAGGCAAAGAAAATTTTGCAGTTGTTTTAATTGTGGGCTTGCCAAGCTGCTGGAAAAGCTTGTATGGCCTGCAGCAAGGCTGGTTATTTTCAAATGTATCTTTACAAGAAGAAAAAGGGAAGCGAGACAAGCCCTGTGCCAAGCCTAGTGACATGTATGTGCAAATCGAAGAACCAATTTTTGATGTGGGATTCATTCATTACTGTTTACTTGATGGATGAGTTACCCTATGTGGCGGCCTAGGATTCGGTCACTATAAACGGGCAACCCATCAACCTCCTATCTGATTCAGGCTCACTCTAGACTTTGATAGAGGAAACATATGTAACTTTAGTCTATTTTGGGATAGTTGAGACCCCTATGATTCACCCATGATCTTACTCAAGACATTACTTTGGTATGATAGGTTTTTTCACTGCAGAGTTAGCTTTCAAAGATAGAACCACCCTAGAGAAGGCCTACAATAATAAGAAGGGGCTAGGAGGGCATCACCAAGTAGCGCCAAGGGTAAAGCTAGATGCCAGTGGAGAAACACAGACCATCAATAACTCTCCCCATTCCATTGAGGAGCTAGACTACAGTTTCCTTGATGTAGTCACAGATGTAGTAGGATTTTTGATAAATGTCTGTCATCAGATAAAGGTAAAATTATGGGTCATTCCAATAAGACACAAGCTACGGCGGCCTGTACCAATAGAACTAAATTCTATCTACAGGATCTGAAGAAGGGGGAAATCATTCAAAAACATGGTCTGCAGAGCAGATATTACCTACTTGGCTCGAACATGAACATGAACAATGAACTCATCCACGTCCACCAGCCCTGCAAGAACAATTTTACTGGGCAACTTACTGTGGTCACCCAAGGAATTTCCCTGTAGCACCCCATGTGGCCATCTGACCTTTCTTCTGCTGCCACGAACTGCAGCCATTCTGCTTAACCCTCCACAGCAGAATTTTTCAAACTACACTTAACCACCAGGACTTGCACGTATTACTGTGCGGTAAGAGTCTTACCACTTAGGAGCCCCACCAGGCTCTACCATTTGTAATCCTCATGCCCACAGTACACATTATCTTTTTACAGAACGAATTGACGTCCATCCAACGTGCAGCCCCCCAACAAATTCCGCCACAAGCAGCATGAGCTTCAGCTATCTGCTGCCTACAATTGGCTCATCATCACCTACAGACTCTACTGCTGCATTTCTCTCTTTCTCTCTCCATCCCTTCACGGTCCGGATTAAGCACAAGGTTAGCCTAACACTATTTCCAGACAAAAAACATTTTTTTTTGCCAATGATCCTTAACTAAAATATGTATTGTAACACAACCCATAGGCATAGCCCTCACTAAGGAGTCCATTTTTAATTTGTGTTTATAATTTGTAGCAAGCACAAGAAGGCACCACACCTGGAAGCCGAAACGTCCCCGGAGCTGGTTTTCCATCAGCCTGTCTACTGTCAATCCTGGGAAGCATATTCCCGACATAGACCAAGGATTGGTCATCACCGAACTACTGAGAAACCTTTACTTGAGACAAAGGATTGGTCATTACCAACCTACAGAGAAACCCTTACTTAACAGGGTTTACCTCATTCAAAATGGACAGTGATTCTGTACCCCCCATGTCCTCTCCTATTGCACCACTAATTTATGCACCACAGATATATGTGTACTAATATGTTGTTTGATTTCCTATTTAAGCTGTTATTGAGTTTCGCCAATGCATTTCAGCAGTTGTTTGTGTTTTAAAACACACTGTACTGTTTACTGATTGTGAAACAATGTCCTTTCAGCTTTCTTGAAAATGGTTTGCCTAACACAAATTTGAGACTTATGCTCTTATTTTGTTTGGTTTACTTTTCACCTCAGATAAAGTGGTATGTATTACCTTGATTGTAGTACTGCCATTTTGCTGAAAAACATGACATTAAATTCATGTAGTAACTTTATAAACGAGTCTATGAATAACGTTGTTATTGACTCACAACTAGTCTTGTGGTTCAATGTACTCCAATACCTAATGAAAAGACGTGGGCCATACTTAGCACCAAGACAATTCTGCTTGAACAGAACAGCATACAAAATTAATGTTATACTCTGACTTCAATTGGATGCTACCCCCCCAGCCCCTTGTTATACTGTTATACACTCATTCTTCTTCCAAGCATTTCAGAGCTCCTCAGACAGGTGGCAAGAGCTGTAATCTAGTAAAAGTTAGACTTGCGTTCTGCATACAGACAGGTTCCCGTGCACCCTTACTCAAGAGATTACACAGCATTTTTAAGGTCAATGGTTTACACAGATTAATTAGCATGACCTTTTGCCAGGCTTCCACTTCAGAGGTATCCAGAGAATAATGCCCAATCTTTTGAGCAGTGTGAAAGTCATACATATCCTGGCCAAAGTAGTGGTGTGATCCAGCTCAAACGAAGATCATTGGAAGAAACTCTGGGAAGTACTAGTTATCCTGCAAGACAGTGGAATGATTCTCGAAAGCCCTTGTACACCCATTTCATCCTAATTGCACTAGCATACTGACAGTGGATGCCATCGGTTATAGGTTTGGGAACATTTTGCCCCAAGAGATGGGGGAGTGGAACATCAGATTGCCTCTGCTTCCACACAGCCTCAAATCTGCAAAACAAAACTATTCAGTTATAGAAATGGAGCCTCTGGTCTGTTAAAAAATGTATCCAGTTCTGTGAGTTGGGTTAATCGAATTACACACTGACCTTAGTCTTAGTTGGGCTACTCAGTAAGCCAGCAAGGGGTTGACTATTACCCATAATAGTGACGCTGGTTTCCCCCCTGCAAGAGCATTCCTTTGTGGTAACCAATATACCTGGGAAAGACAATTTTGCTGCATCCTGCTTCTATCATTTGCCTGCAGAAAACAGCACATCAAAGGATGGCAACTCCATTCTATCGATTCCTATTTGATTGCCAGAGGGGTGAGGTTGCATGGGGCAGTTTTTGAATGTTGAGTGATCCTACGCGGAAAAGCAGGATGAGGTATTGGCCAAAACAAACCATTTTGGCTGTTCAGGGTGGTCATCTCGTAAGGTGATGCATTGAACTTAGATGCTCTACTCAGATGTGCAAAATGAATTATCAGTAGAAGGAGACTTCTTGTTCATGGGGGAGAAGAATTTAAAACTAGGGGAATGCACCTCAAATGTGTGCATTTGGGCCATGCAGTTTACTTGGGCATCTCTACTACGAAGAGACCTTTCCACACACTGCATTGGTGGCCCAGGTTGGATCTAATGTGCACCACGTGGTATACAAGTGTACTATTATGGCAAACAGTGAGCAATCCCTCATGCTCAGAATGTCTCCTCTTGATTTGATTAATTTGAAAAGTTTATTCAAACAGAACAATATCCATTAAACACACGCATAAAATATCACAAAAATACATTGATCTCTGAAATACAAAAATGTACAGTATAGTTCATAACCACACATAGAATATCACAAAAAACAATGCATTAGTCTTCTAAAATACATAGATAATCATTACGATTCATATCCACACATTACAGGGTAATTTATAATACAGGAACACACCTTCTTAGGGCTCCCCTTCGCAGTGACATTGCAACCTTCAAAAATGATAACAAAGCCCAGGCTGAGAATTTTGTTTCAGTCTTTAGTAACAACAGCAATGCTGGCCTATAATGGTGCAAGTCTAATGATTCCATATCCGGGACAGAACAAGATAAAATGAGCCAAATCTTCGAGGGGGGCACGACAAACAGGGCAGCTAGGATCGTCCGGGTAACCTGTCCACTTTGCCGTATTCCCCCTCAAACACAGACAATCTAAGCGGGCCCTGGTAATAGGCCAACTGTGATGGCTCACCCTAGCCCAGTTAAGATACGGCTAGATAGAGTGCAAACTGCTAATAAGCCAATGATACACATCAGCCTGTGAGGGCCACACTACACTACAGTGAATGGCTGCTAGTTCCCTAATTACCACATTCTTGGAAGAATTTAATTCCCTGACTTCAAACAACCTACTAGCGGGTGTCTCCTCTCATTCCAGTATCCTTGCCTGAATCTTTCTGGATCAAACTGTGACTTGATTTCATCTGACCCTTTTCTGGTCTGCCAACAGGGAAGCAATACATTATTGTTTAGGAGGATTACTTTAGTAAGAGTACAAAAGTTGGGTTCATAGATGCACCCGCATTGGCAAGAGTAATTTCCTTTCAACCTACAGGCCCTATTCAGATGTGAGGATTGTCTGGAATACCTTAGCACTGGAAATGGCACCCCATTTTGCTTGTTAGAAATAAAGGCAGTGTGGTCTCGGTTTAGGATGCACAAGAACAATCAGGGACAAAAGCTATTCATAAGCCCTCACTGGGTAGTGTCTCCACTGTTAGATAATCAATATATTATATCCACAAGTATGGAGCACACTTAAGTACATACATGAGTTTTTCATACAAAATGAGTCCGCTAACACTGTCCCTAGTCACAAGCACCCCCTATCCTTGTAGGGTAGTGCTGCCCTAGGTCATTGGTGGTGCGTCACCTATCTAATAGAAGAGAGGGAGAGAATATGTCCCTATCTATACAATGTGCATATCACAGAATATCTAAAAACAATTCAGCCATTTCCCAACCATTGAACATTCTTGGAATTTCAGAGGGGAATTTTTCCTTTGGCAACAATCTATTCTTTATTCACCCACAACAAAGTATGTTCACAGAGTGCAAGGTGCAGGACTAACTGACAAGGTTGGATAGAAAATTGGAATAAAACAAATTTACAGTGAAACAAGTTAGTTAGTTAAATGGGTGTTCACTATTTCAGCTAAAATGTGGCTCTCATCTGAGTAGTTAAATCAAACCGGTATCATCAATACTAAATCGGCAAGGGAGCCAATATAGGTGGTCAGTTCAAACATATAGGGCCTCATTCCGAGTACGGCGCTAACCAATGGCGCTATTAACGCCTTGGTTGACGCCGTACCCGGACCGGCAGCGCCTTGGTGGTTGGCGGAATTACCGCCCCATTCCAAGGTTGGCGGGGCGGTAATTCCCCAATCCCCATTTACCCTTCCCCATTCCCATTCTTGCCCCATAGGGCATAATGGGAGTGGGGAAGGCGTCAATTACGCCACCGTAAATTACGGTGGCGTAATTAACATCAAGGTCCCTTAGCGCCATGGTATTTAACGCCTGCTAAAAGCAGGTGTTAAAAGCACCATGGCGCTAAGGGAACTCGGAGTATGGCGGTAAGGGATTACCGCCACCGCTCTCGTTAGCGGTGGCCGCTATCCCTTACCGCCATACTCGGAATGAGGCCCATAGTGTCCCACATTTTTTTAAGGATATCATTGCAGGAAAAAGGTCGACCGGTTTCAATGACACAATTATTTGGGTCATCTGCTTTAGGACCAGTAATTTGAGTAGTGTGATCAGTCACTGGTGTACATCAGGTAGAGTTCAGCATCCAACCCAAACTTAAAAGAGTAGAAGAGAGTTGGACAGGTGTTCGCCTAGGTGTCATGTAGTGGACAATACTTTATATGGCAAAACATGCCACGACCTAATGTTTAAAGACATATGTCAAAATTGACGACATAGACCAGTTTCCCAAGTGTGGTAGGCCCCCTTGGACACTGTCCTCCAGTGATTACCTCCTGTGCAACCATTAACAGACAGTTCTGTACATAAGACATTTATCAAACATGTCCAAAGGTTTAACGATTTTTGAAATAGTGTGGCCTATTTGTGTGGTCCACAGGAGAATTACCTTGAGACTAGGTGTACGGTGATCACATCTTAGGGCTAAGAGAAGGAGGTGTGGCATTTTACCTCCAGTGAAAGACCCTTGTTCACACATTCATTCCATGTACACATACACACACATGCCCCTAAGCCCTCTGAATTAGCTGATATTTTGCACGATATTAATTGATTCTGGGTTTAAGAGTTTTAGATTTTTAAATAAGGCCTATGGGGCTGCAAGCACAGACATGAACCCAGACTAACTGTTACCAGCTCTCCCCTATGGTGTTATCAGACCCCTGTGGCTTCTGAGCCTCTAAAGTTCTCCGTTGTATATATATTTTTCTTTTTGATATTGTTAATGTGATAGTTGGATGTTTTTATCATGTTTTAACTATTTGAACTATTTTATATAGTATGCTTTTCTGTTTCTGCAATTTCCTGTCACAAAAGGCTCAATGAGTCGAAAGTGTAAATCCAATCTAAATCTAAATCTGATTGGTTGTGAGACCTCTGCTGCTATGGAACCTAAATTATTCTGCAAGTTCCGAGGGAGTCAGTTGAATAGTAGCTACCTGAATATTTGTAAATGTCCTGACTTAGTGCTCAATGCTTCAATATGTTTGATAGTGCAGCACTGGAACTATCTTGCTCTTGTTCTTCGCTCTGCTACATCTCTGTGTATTTTTCAATTAAATCTGAAAGCTCATCTTCTATCTTATTTGTCCAATTAAATCTGTTTGCCTTTCCCCTCTTCTGTTTTTACTAATGTTGAATTGCCATATGATGGTAGTGCTTTTTTGATAATTGTTGGTGAAAAGCCCTTTATAAATGTAATTGAATTAAATTAACTAAAGACATGTTAGGAATGTTTTATCTGATAAAGACGCCAGATCGAGAGAGTGCTGTCTTGTGGTTGGGGGATTATACATTCTGTGACTTAGTAAGACTGGGTAAGTTATTACATAACATAATATGTGATGTTGTCCAAATAACCGGTCTAGAAATAGTGGGAGACGCCCATGAGTAAGTGTGACAGCAGGGATATTGTTTTAATCTCAGGTGAGCATAATTTACCAGAACATGTAGTACATAGTCCCAAGGAACTACCCTGAAGAGGATATACCATCTGAGGAGAAAATCAGGGGGAGGCTGTTCACATAAATGGACATATTTCTCCACAATTGGCTTGGTTGCCAGTAGCTGCAAGGATTAAGTTAAAAACCCTCTGCATTGGCCACAAGGCTTTCTGGGGCCTTGGGCCTCAATACCTCCAACTGTCTCTTCATAAATATCATCCTTCTCGAGCTCTTGGCTCCTCCGCCTCCAACTCCCTCAGGATCAGTCTCTTCTCCAAGCAACGCGTTGGTGGTAGATCTCTTTCTTCGGCTGGGGGCTCCCTCTGGAACAGCCTCCCTGCCCACCTCTGGTTCTGTTAGCACCTAAAGACATTCCTCTTTGCTTCTGCTTTTTCTCTCCCTCTCCCCTGCTGAACTCCTGACTGAAACTGAAACTGCACTGGTGACCTGGCTACTCTTTGATCTCAGGCCCAGGTCCCCTCCCCGCCAGTTGCACACCTGCACTCCCCCCACCCCCTGGCAATCCTTGCACTTGCAGACTGTTTTCTGTATCCCTACAGTCCCCCCACCAGCACTTGGACACTTGCAGGCTAATTCATAGAATCCAGCGCACAAGTAGCGCACGCGGCTGGCGCACAGCGTGCGCCTGCGATAGTCTGCGCCAGGCACGTGCGCCAAAACAGATTTCCGCGCACAGCGTATTCATGGATTTCAAGCTCCCAAACCAGCCGTGGCGCAGAGAATCGCAGCGAGCCTGCAGCAGCGCCAGTAACGCCCCCAAGAACGCCCTCGCGCAAGGAAAAGCCATCAAAATCGCTAAATCATCGCTAAGGGCTGCGCTAACCCTGGACCACTTCACAGGGCAGGCAAACAAGGAAAGAAAAGCGGGCAATCATCAAATCAGGAGTACGCGGGAAGTACTACACGCGACTAGGCAGGGAACGTGAATTACAGGGGTAGCGGGAAGTTCAACACGCGATTGGCCAGGGTACGTGTATTACAGGGGTACGCGTGAAGTAGAACACGCGAACAGCCAGGGTGCGTGTATTACAGGGGTAGCGGGAAGTTCAACACGCGATTGGCCAGGGAACGTGTATTACAGGGGGACGCGTGAAGTAGAACACGCGATAGGCCAGGGAACGTGTATTACAGGGGTACGCGGGAATTATCACACGCGAACAGCCAGGGTGCGTGTATTACAGGGGTAGCGGGAAGTTCAACACGCGATTGGCCAGGGTACGTGTATTACAGGGGGACGCGTGAAGTAGAACACGCGATAGGCCAGGGAACGTGTATTACAGGGGTACGCGGGAATTATCACACGCGAACAGCCAGGGTGCGTGTATTACAGGGGTAGCGGGAAGTTCAACACGCGATTGGCCAGGGAACGTGTATTACAGGGGGACGCGTGAAGTAGAACACGCGATAGGCCAGGGAACGTGTATTACAGGGGTACGCGGGAATTATCACACGCGAACAGCCAGGGTGCGTGTATTACAGGGGTAGCGGGAAGTTCAACACGCGATTGGCCAGGGTACGTGTATTACAGGGGGACGCGTGAAGTAGAACACGCGATAGGCCAGGGAACGTGTATTACAGGGGTACGCGGGAATTATCACACGCGAACAGCCAGGGTGCGTGTATTACAGGGGTAGCGGGAAGTTCAACACGCGATTGGCCAGGGAACGTGTATTACAGGGGGACGCGTGAAGTAGAACACGCGATAGGCCAGGGAACGTGTATTACAGGGGTACGCGGGAATTATCACACGCGAACAGCCAGGGTGCGTGTATTACAGGGGTAGCGGGAAGTTCAACACGCGATTGGCCAGGGTACGTGTATCACAGGGGTGCGTGGGAATTATCACATGCGAATAGGCTGGGTGGGCCCTCACAGGTGTACCCTGTACACCCTCCACGGCCCCTGCAGGCAGCCCACAAAACAGTGGACTACCCTGCACACCTGATCATGTCCCCCTGCACCCCCATCCACCAGGGGCACCCTCCACCAGGCCCCCACCCATGTCTCCCACCACCCCCACCCCCCAGCAGTGCAGGGGCACCTGCCATCAGGCCCCCATCCATGTCTCCCACCACCCCCACCCCCCATCCACCAGGGGCACCCTCCACCAGGCCCCCACCCATGTCTCCCACCACCCCCACCCACCAGCACTGTGGGGCACGTGGCCAGCAGGCAGTCAGGCATCAGCCGATGGCAGGTGGGAGCGTGCTCAGGGCTCTGGGGGACTTAAATTTGGCCTCCTGGCCAGGAGCGTGGTCTTTCGTGTTTGAACGCGTGGACAGCCTGATAGGGAGTGATTTTGCACGTGAAAACCCCACACTCAGCGAATCGCGCGAAAACCCGTCACCAGCATATGTGCGTCAATAGTTACCTGCACGTGCAGTGTCAAAGCGTGGGATTGGTGAACATGGATCTACACGCAGGAGTGACAAAGCGTGTGATTGGTGAAAAGTGAGCTACACGCAGGAGTGTCAAAGCGTGTGATTGGTGAAAAAGGATCCACACGCAGGAGTGACAAAGCGTGTGATTGGTGAAAAGTGAGCTACACGCAGGAGTGTCAAAGCGTGTGATTGGTGAACATGGGCCAAGCACGTACACGCCGTAAGTGACGCTGTACGTGTGGGCCTGTATAAAAGGTAGTGTTGAACACCATTTCCTTGTACGTGCTTTTCGTGGAGAGCGAGTGGGTGAATTCTGTACTTCTTGTCGTTTCACACGCGATTTACTTCACGGCGTTTCCAGTTCGTACTCCCTGTTACCTCTGACAGCTTTTTCTCTTTTTCCTCTTGTACTGGTTTACCTGGGCCTGTTCCCTCAAACAGTGTCCCCTTCTACTGTTGTCCTGTCTCCTCAGACAGCGTACACATCTTCTTTTGGCGGGGGTGTTGCCAACCAAAAGCGCACATTTTTCACGCTCTTTTACCTGGCAGACGGTGAGTCACGCACGTATCTAACATCTGTGCTTGCCCCGTGTGTAGCCTACCCCTTCAGAGGTCAATCTAGGCTGCGTGTGACACGCATACGTTCATTGTGTTACTGGATGCCACAGCATAGTGCAGGGTTTTCCATCAGCACACGTGGTCTAGGAGGGGTATTGTGCACGTTCCTTAACTTTTTTGGGGTGCCTGTGCGTTGCGTGACCCGTCATCTTTCCCCAGGGGTGTCATATAGCCTTGCCACTGCACTAGGGTACGAATACCATCTGGTACCCAACCCCTTTGACACCCAATTGCCCAGGACAATTGTGCACACCGACTCCCATACGCACAATACCATCAGTGCCATGGTTGGGAGGCGTGCAAGCCGTAAGGGTGGCAAAGGTGGCCGAGCCACACGTGGTGGCCGTGGAGGATCCACTAGGGGATGTGGTTGTGACTTGCAGGGTGCCCCTGTCCCCCCCAGTCTGGAGGAACAGTCAGGGACACCCATGCCCCCCCCCCAGTTGAGAGTCATGTGGCTGATACCAACCCTGATCAGCCCTTGTTGGACCAGGCCATTGTGGCACCAGACCTGTCTGAGGGTGATCCCATCGCTGACATCCAGGTCAGCAGGTCCACTGCACGTGCACCGGTGCACATTGGTGTCATCAGGGCACGCGCATCTATGCCAGATAGGTCATCTGCTGGCCCCCGTAGCCAGGGTGTGGCTCCATCCACCCCACCTCTCATACACCCTGCCAAGACTGTGTCGGTCCTAGTTCATGCACCTCAGATCAGGCCTGACCCCATCCCACTACCCCCAATGCCTGCACCTACTCCCATGCTGAGTGGGCAATCCCACACACCCAGTACTGAGTCCACCACGACTCCTGCCCCTAGTGTCCACAGCGGCGTAGGACACTCTGGATCCCCACCCCCTTCCAAGCGCAAGAGGAAGAGTGCACGTCCGGCACAGGCTGATGCCCCAGGCACGGCTGCACAGTCCGGCCCATCAAGGAAGCCAAGCTTCACAGACGCCGAACTGAATGCACTTGTTCAGTATGTGTCAGATCATGATAGGGAAATGGTCATCGTTGCAGGGTCCAAGACCACACATGCCAGACGCCAGGCACACTGGCAGACCATTGCTGACAGAATAAGTGCCCTTGGAGTAGTGAGGCGCACAGCTAGTGATTGCCAGAAGCGCTGGAATGACCTTAAGCGCAGGGCAAAGGATAAGCTGGCCTCAAGTCATGTCGCAACCTTGGTGACTGGAGGTGGGTCCCCAGCACAGGAAATAGAACTCACACCACACGAGTCCGTAGCTGGATCCTACGTCACCGAGGGACAACTCCAAGGTGTGGGAGACCTCCCTGATTACCAGGCATCATCCGGTGAGTGCACATGCATGTGTGTATTATCCATGTGCATGGTGTGTGTGTGAAGCATTCATGTTGGGTGCCTGTCAAGGGGGTGTGTGGCAGAGTTGATAGTGGCACCCATGTGCCTCATCCAGTATGTTCAGTGCAACACCATCTGGCCACAGCACTATCCCTACTGGCAACAGTGCACATATGGGCCGACACCATGGAAGTTGCCCTTGAATTGTCTTTTTGTCACTACATTGTTGCTCATACTCCCCTGTCTATTCATCTGATGTCTTACATACCATTCCTATCCTTTCCCCCAGCCATTCAAGTTTCATCTTCACATGCCTGACATGCAATGATACCACATGCTAATGCGTCCTCTGTATATAAATGCCAACCAACATGCTGTCATACTGTGGATGTTGCCTTGACATCCACCTCCTACCTGTGGGCTTTGGTACCGTCTGGTTTCGAGCCCCATTCCCTCACACTCCATGCTGCTCTTCATGGTCTATCTTCCATGACTTCTACAGTTCAGACCATCGTGCCCTACTCACGACACCTGCTTGCCAAAAGTCAAATGAGGGCACTCTGCCCTCCAATGCGACCCACCCTATTGCTGACCAGTGCATCTGAGCCTACTCTAAGCTAACTCTCACTGACATCTGCTCATACATGCCTTTGCCTGTCCCATAGACCCTTCACATGGTCCCTGTCCTCTCTCCTTGCTCCTCTTCCACCATCATTGGTGGGACCCGTTGGGGTGTACTCCTGGCCTCCTTCCAATCCTCAGAGGCCACTATTGATGTGCATGGTAATGGGAGCGTCTCAGTCCAAGGCCCTTAGGCCAACCTCAATCTCCTTGAGAAATGCTACCCACATCTCATCAACTTCCTTACCTCTCCTGCTGTCCCCCCTCCTCTCTCCTCATCAATCCTGCACTGCCTCCCTGCACCCTCCCATGAACCTTCTCCGCCTCCCACTCCAACTCCTACACATGCTGCACCTCTGATCTCTAGCACTCCCCGTAAGTCCTACAAGGCTGTCAACCTCCTCCACAATTACACTCCTTTCACTGCGGCTGCATCAGGCATTCCTCCGATATCTGTCACTTACATGAGGTTATGCACCTTGACATCCTTGGTCTCATGGAAACATGTCTGACGGCCAGCTCTGTCTGCATCCTTGACCCTCTCCTTGGCCCGCCACTACTGTGCAGGGGGGGTGTGCCCTTGGCTTCCCTGAGGGTATTCCTGCCACTGTCACTCCTACTTAGACCTACTCCACTCTGGAATGGCTTGTGTGAGGTCTCTCTCCACCACACCTTGACATTCTCAAACAGTGCGTACTGTGTCTGGGAAAACTGGTCAAATGTACTACTTCCTTTCTGAGTGTCCTCACCTCTCCTCCTCACTCATGTCCCCAGACACAGAAATCCTCATCCTTGGTGCTGTACGCATCCACCTGCATGCTTGTTGACGCCCCCACGTGACCTTTCTGTGACCTCAGCAACTCCCTCTCACCCTCTAGACTCCCGTCTGTCCCTACTCATTCTGCAGGGCACACTCTTGATGCTCTGATCTCATCTGACTTTCCCCTCTCCGTCCATCTCTGCACTCCTCTCTCCTGGAGTGATCACATTCTCCTCTCCTCCCAGCTCACCCTCACCACCCCACAGGCAAAGCCACCCTCACCACTGTCACACACCTTCTTGGTATTCCGACCCATGAAGTGTGTGTCAGTCGAGGCTCATGCTGCCAAAATCTCCCCCCCATCCAGCTCCCCCTTAGGCTCACTCCCATCCTGACAGGGCCCACTCCATGCTCCACTCCATGTCAGGTACACTGGATGTCTTTGCCACGGTCATGACCACCTGTCTGAAGCCCCATGCCAATGCAGAGTCCTGGCATGACTCGGATCTTGTGAACCCAAACCACAGGTGCCGGGTGGCAGAGAGGGAATGTCCTGCATCATGGCCATCCTCTGGCAAACTGGCCTGCCACATGCTCCAAAGGCAATAGCGCCTCACCCTTTTCACCAAGATGAGATCCCCAATCCAAGGGCACATATCTGCGGCATGTGACAACTCTGCAGGACACATAGAAATCTGAAAGGACCTTGCCGAGCCAGAAGCAGTGTGTACCTCCCCTGTCCCCTCCGAGCCCACAGCACTGCATGAATGTCTCTGTACCCCTATAGGCCACCCCCCCAGCACTTGTCTGCGCCTAACACCATCTGCCCTTGACGTCAAGTCCTACTTACCTTGTACAGCACTTCCAGCCGCCACTTCCCCTTGCACTTCATTGTGCCACCCACCCCTGCACTTGCGTGACATGAATGACACCAGCACCAGTAGGATTGTTGACTGGCATCCCCTTCTGCCCCACCACCCCTCAGTGCTCCGCTGTACCTTCATACATTACTTGACCGGTGCTTCACGAATGCAATATGAATCCTTTACAGGTGATGGGGAGGTGGAATCACATTGTTTACTGCATTTTGTTGATGTAGACAAGGCACTGTGCATCGTTGCCAATTTGGACTAGCAGATCCATGTACAACATGTATACTTATTGATGTGACGATGCAATGTCAGGACCAGAGTGGTTGAAATCCAAAAAAGTAGCCCTCCTCTCCCTCTTCACTTGGTGGCTATGTCACATGCCATGTGTGTGATGGCATGTGCCTTTGACATGGCAATCAACGGCCAATGTGTGATGGCAGTGCTAGGCAGCAAGGTGAGCAGGCGTTGCTCTCCAATCTGTACATTGTATGCCCTGAGCCTCCCCTACAGACCCAGTGATGGTGAATGCATAGGAGGTCTCTCAGTCATGTTGGACATGTGTCGTAGAACTACTGCCTCTGTTGTTCATCAGCCCTTGTTGCATGCCATGGTGCTAATGCCTGTTTCCATTTTTCTCTTTCATGTCTTTGCAGGGGACGAAGCACTTGTTGATGCTGGGGATGTGGTGGTGGAGCCGTCCCAAGAGGGCAACCCGGGCCGACCTACCACAAGTGAGGGACGTGGTGTGTTTGTGGGTGAAAACCCACAAGTGCTGCAGGCCGTGCTGTCGAGGGGTGTCTCTGGGGGTTCCTCCCCCGAGCAGTATTCAGGTGTAGACTCGGAGGATGACACCTATGTGCAGTCGCAGGTGAGTGTTCTTGGGAGAGAATCTCCTCTGTCCGACCCACCTGCAGCCGGGCCATTGCCCTCAATGGGGATGTCAGTGTCGGCAGATCAGCCTCCGGTGGTTACGGATGCAGGGCCACACCACCCAATCTCTGTTCCTGTTCCTGGGGCTGCAGATCAGAGAGGGAAGGCAGTCCTGCAGCCTGAGGCCTTGCCGTCACAGCAAGGCGCAGTCCGCCTTGCCCCAGGCAGGTGTGGTGCCCGTCAACGTGGTGGCCGTATGCCACCTGGCAATACCGTTTGGGAGCAATCCATCTACGGTATGGCCACCCAACAGGCAGCATCATCCGAGATGATTGCACAGGCCATGGATAGGGTGGCCACTTCCATTGTCCCCCCAGAAAGGCTGATGGAGCGACTGGAGCAGGCTACAGAGTCCATCTGCCAGGCACACAGGGAGGATATGTTGGCGTCCAACATGGACAGGCGGGCGGCACTGGCGACTCTGCGGGAATCACTTTCCATGGAGTCCCAGCGCCACAGGGAAGGCCTGAGGGAAGAACTCCGTCACCTCAGGTCGACCCTGTTAGAGCTTGAGGCTTCATCCCACAGAAGGACAGAGGAGCAGCTGGAGCGTCTGACACGGACGCTCTCGGCCGAGATGCAGGCAACTCGTGCGGAGGTCAGGTCATCCCGGGAGTTACTGCATGGGGACCTCCGCATGATTATAACCCAGAACCAGAACTACCAGACCCGCCTGCTTGCAGCCATGGAGGAGCAAACTCATGCTTTGCGTGGGCTGCCTCCCATTGTCACACCATCTTCTGAGGCAGCTCCCCCACCTCCAGAGTCAGCTGCAGGGTCTGGCCAGAGCCATAGCGACTCATCTCCCACAACAGAGTAGCCGTGTGGGCCACGAGCCTATGGGGTGTTTTCCTTTCCCATGATCCACACAGGTGGATTGTGGCGTGCATCCTGTCCTCGGACCTCATAGGTGGCCCCCCCCCCCGCCGGCCCTTTCATGGCCATTTTTTCTCATTTTTATTTTTATTTTGCAAGAGTGTTGCCTTGTGTGGGTACCTGGGCATACACTGTATTGTGGCTGGGCACATGCAGGCTTGTCCTGAGTTTGGTTTCGATGATTGGGTAGCAGACATCCACACCCCTCCTGCTTCCGTTTCCATGGGCTTGCAAAGGGTGTGCCCAAGTGACAGCAAATTACACGGTGACATTGGACTCCCATGAGCTGTTGGCCAGTCCATAGTCAATACTGTGTAGACATTCATAGTGTTCATTGTTGTTGCACCTAACTATGCATGATGGTTTGATATGTGCCTCTACTTACATATGTTGCTCATGTTTTGCAGGTATGTCACACAGATCTTCACAAGGGCATACTCTCTGGAGTCAGACTACATGTCGGTAGATGTGCACTGACACTTTTGCATGGCGCCATCACTGTACATCTGGACGGTGAGGACATACCAGCAGAATCAGGTAATGACACTACCATTGATTACATGCAATGTGTCTTGTTTGGGTGGGCTTCAGGGTGGGTTGGTGTGTAATTTGATTGAAAATACTCTTACACAGGTGTGTAGTAGTGGCTCCAGGGCGGTTAGCTGCTCAAGTGCGGCTATGTTCCATTTGGGGCACTGCTATTTGTGACACTGGTGTCATGTTGTGATGGCCAGTTTGTTTGCTGTCACATACCATGACATGGTGTCCTCAGTGGCGGGACTGTGAAGGGAATGGGTGACATGGCAATGTTGTCATGTAGTGAATCGCCTGTGGCAATGCATATTAGATTGATGGAGTTGTGTCTTTGCGTTGTGATGCATTGCTGGTGTATGTGTAGCTAGGGGTGCACACATATTGACACTTCCATGTTAACAATCTCAGGCTGATGTGTATCTGACTGTTTATTGTCAAGTAATTTTCAGACATTGTCAGGTAGTGTCA
Organism: Ambystoma mexicanum; assembly: GCF_040938575.1. Taxonomy (NCBI): domain Eukaryota; kingdom Metazoa; phylum Chordata; class Amphibia; order Caudata; family Ambystomatidae; genus Ambystoma; species Ambystoma mexicanum. The sequence continues at coordinate 424,289,567 of NC_090927.1, read as the reverse complement.
TCATTGATTGTCAGATGGTATGTGCCAGAGCAGTGTGCACTAGCCAGCACTGTGATTCCTAGGTGAAGAAGTTGGCCACCAGTTGCGTACGGGCTGCCTCCCCCCGTGCCCTTTCCCCTCCCATGCGCAGCGGGCGTGCATGTGGTTGTGGATGTGGGGGCACCACCATGTCCACGGGCAGGCCCCGGCGTGTTGCAACGTTGTGCAGGACACATGCTGCCACTATGATCCTGCACACTATTCGGGGAGCATATAACAGCTGCCCGCCAGAACGGTCAAGGGAGCGAAAGCGTGACTTGAGCACTCCGAATGTGCGCTCCACTATGCCCCGTGTTGCAATGTGGGCTGTGTTGTACCTTACCTGGGGTGGCGTGGTGGGGTTCCGGATTGGGGTCATCATGTGGGGGCTGATAGGGTAGGCACTGTCCCCTGCGGAGGTGGTGATGGGTATCATTAGTGGTGTTGTGTCATGACCCAGTATCTGACATGCATGCATGTGCAGTGGCATTCATGCTCACCAAGCAGCCATGTATCTCCATGCTGGCCAGCCTCTAGGTCCCGGCATAGGGTAGACATTCTGTAGATGAAGCTGTCGTGGGTGGACCCGGGATAGTTGGCATATACTGATGTGATTATTCCCTTGGCATTGCATACAACTTGCACGTTGATGGAATGCCAGTGCTTGCGGTTTCTATAGATGTGCTCTGTTGCCCTGGGTGGACGTAGTGCCACATGTGTGCAGTCAATTGCACCAAGCACTTTGGGGAATTGAGCCACACCATAGAATTCCTGGATGCACGTCCGCCTTTCTGCATGAGTCCTGGGGAGATATATGTGCCTGCGGACTGATGGCCGTGCAGTGATGATGTTCAAGACCTGGTGTAGGCAGCGTGACTGCGTGGCCTGTGACACACCACCCACTATGGCACTTGTCCGCTGAAAGGATCCAGTGGCCAAGAAGTGCAGTACATCCAGGACCTTCTGCAGGGGGCTGAGTGCTTGGGAGCACAGGGTGGGTGATGTGAGGTCATCCTCCCACTCACTGACCAGGTCCAGTATGATGTGTGCTGGAAACCTGTACCTCCCATACACCTGGTCATCAGGCATCCCGAATAGGCTGGTTCTGGGTGTGAATATTCTGGCCCTGACTCCCCTCCTCCTCCTCCTTTGGTAGCCCACTGCCACTGCTGCTAGGAACGGTATGTTCATCCTGGCATCTGGCTTGTTTATTGAAAAGTGCGCAAATTAATGCCTTGCGCGTGTTGTAGGCGAGCGTGTGAGCCTCGCACCCCTGGAATCGAGTTCCCACTCCAATCGCGTGTGGAAATTCCCACGCAGCAGGCATACAGGTGCGCTGACGTACTTGCTTGTGTAAGTGGCCGCGCGCCCCTTAAATACACGTACTTAGGCCAATGGCGCGTACGCGCACTTTTGGCCAATTACACGCGATGAAATACACGTACATAGGCCAATGGCGTGTACGCGCACTTTTGGCCAATTACACGCGATGAAATACACGTACATAGGCCAATGGCGCGTACGCGCACTTTTGGCCAATTACACGCGATGACACTCTGACGTGCTGTATTTCCACGTGTGCTCCGTCTTCACGTGCTGAGTGGGGAACGCCCGTGCGGATCACGTCAGACGCGCTTACGCGATGAGGGACTCTGGTCCAATAGAATCGCGTATGCGTGCTGACGCACTTACGCGCTAAGGGCCTTTCCTCGGATTTCACGCTGACGTGCAGGAATTTCACGTGCCAAATCACTCCGTATCAAGCTGGCCACCCGAAAACACACGGAACACCACGCTCCTGCCCCGAAGGCCGAGTTACTGCCCCCCCAGTGCCCTGAGCAGCCTCCCACGTGCTATCTGCTGCTGCCTGCCTGCCTGCCTGCCTGCTGCCACCGTGCCCTGCCATTTGGTGCCTGCACATCAGCCATCTGCAGGGGTCCACTTGCTGTGTCCACCCCTGCTGGAACTGAAGACTCCCAACTGGGATTACATCGCTCCACAGCCCAGCCCCAGGACCCAGTTGCCCACCCACACCTGCCTCTGGGGTTGCCATGTCGGGCACTTCTACATCTGGCACCAGTGGCAACCCCAGGCCAGAGGGGCAGAGGGGCACCAGCTTCACTGCCACCGAAGTTGGTGTCCTGGTGGAGCATGTCCTGGGGCAGTATGATGCCCTCTTTGGATCGTCCCGCGCCAGCAAGGAAGGACGGGAGAGGATCTGGGCCGACTGTGTGGTTGCCATCAACGCGGAGGGGGTGGCAACCCGCAACGTCTTGAAGATCAAGAAGCGCTGGGAGGACTTGAGGTCCAGGACCCTTGTGAAGGCCCGGCGCCTCGTGTAGGGGGGCCGGGGCCACATGAGTTCCATCCAGAAGAGGGTCCTGGAACGCGTACGCCCAGCGCTCCACGCCCAGATCCTTGAGAGGGAGACCCGTCTGGAGTTGAGCGGTAAGTGTCCAAGCATCACTGTGTGAGACAGGGCATGTTGCGGTGTGCTGGTTCTATGATACTTGCCTGTATGTGTGCCATGGGCCATGTATGCATGTATGTGTGCTGGGACATCATGGTAATGCATGTGCGACCAGTGATGTGTGACCCACATGGTTGTTGCATGTGTTGAAATGCGGCATGGGGAGCACTATGCAGATTTGGGACATGAGAGCATGCCAGTCTCTGTACCTGGACATGGATGGGGGTGAAGGATGGGTGCTGATGCCAGGTACATATATGGTAGCCATGTCTGTGTGCCTGACCTGCATGTCTGTGACTTGTGCATGCCATGGATGCATGACTCATGTGTGTGACAATGCACAGATTCAGTGACGCACCCAACTTACCCTTGTTTTGCCTGTGTTCGGTGTGATTGTGGCCAGATGGATGTGACTGAGGTGAAGTGTGTGCATGTGATATGCATGAGCCATGATGCATGTGAGTTACTTATCATTGAATGTTTCAAGAGTCAATTGGACATGCATGGAAATGTGCATGGCATGCACCATGCCTGTTACTGTGTGTGTTTTGCCTGGACTGACCCATGTGTTGTGGAGGGACATGATGGAAGTGTACTTTGACAGGGGTGCTCATCTGCTATTGCTTCCTGTCTAGGGGACCATTGTACAGTAGCCTGATGCTTGTGTCCTTTGTCTCCCTCTACGCAGCGGCTAGTGAAGAAGAGGGCGGAGACGGCGCTGTGGAGCAAGGCGGCGGGGATGCCCCCACGGCTGCAGCGGAAGGGGTGGGTGAGCCCCCACAGGGGCCTGCTACGGCGGGAGACGGTGAGGAGCCATCCAGGTTGGTGGTTTGCACAGAGGAGGAGGAGGCCGACACTGGTGCACACATGGGGCCTGGTGGGAGCATCCCTGCTGGTGCAAGTGGTGCAGTCCAGGGCCAGGGGCAGGAGGCAGCACAGGTCACCGTGGAGGTGCCTGTGCATGTCGCTGTCCCTGACCCTGTGAGTGCACCACCATGCACCAGCAGGGATGCCCCGTCCCAGGCCCGTCCGCAGGTAGAGGGGATGTCCATGTCAACTGACTCCCCTCCACCTGCGGCCGTGGGAACCCCTGGCCGCGTGGAGCAGGTCCTGATTGGGGTCGCGATGCGCACGGCTGTGATTCGTGATGCCGTGCGTGCTTCCCGGGAGGAGCACGCACGTCATCACGAAGTGCACCGTGCCGACGTGGCCCAATTGGGATCGGCCATGTTTGGGGGGTTCCTGCATGTGTTGGCCAATCTGACGGCCCTCTCCTCCTCTGTGCAGGCTATCCACCGGTCGTTCTCCTTGCCGTCTTCCGGCCCAGATGCCACCATGGCCCCCTGTGGACCTGCCCCGACCAATGCAGCAAGCTCGGTGGGGATCCCATCCCTGCCGCAGTTGGGAGTCGGAGGTCCAGCAGGGGTGGACGACACAGCAAGTGGACCCCAGCAGATGGAAGATGTGCCGGCATCATCGGGCAGGGCACGTGCACGACGGCGTCGGTGGTTACCATCAGCCTGGATGCCGTCGTGCTGGCAGAGGCAGTGGCGTCGGAGGCAGCAGCGGGCTCGACGTGGGAGGCATCATGGCTCAGGGCCATCAAGATCGGAGGGGCAGGCATCGGCCGGAGGGCAGGGCAACCCTGGCATGGCAGTGTGTTCCGTGTGGGAGGAGTTTGGCCAGCGGATAGGTGCGGAGCGGCAGCGGGCGGAAGAGGAGCGGCTCGCCATGGCCAGGGCGGAGATCTCCATGCATCAGGCATTGAGGCGGGCTGAGTGCCTCGAGGAGGCTCGCAGGGAATTTGGTGAGCACATGGGGTTGTCCCTGCGAGACCTCGGGGCCAGGACTGAGTCCCGCCTCCAGGACATTGACATGGAGTTCGAGGATGCCCTGGCCAGCATCACCAAGTGAGCCGCAGGACTAGCCCGCTGCCTTTGTATATAGTTTTTTAGTTAGTTAGTGCTAGGTTTCCTTTATTTCTTTTCATTATTTTGGACCGCTTGGACAATGGCCACTTCTTTGTACATATTTTTTTAATTAGTTAGTATTAGGTTTCATTAGTGGTGTTGGGCTCATGGACCCTTGAACATTCCTGTGTATATAGTTATTTTTTGGGAGGTACATTTTTTTACTTTCATATTGTTTACACCATGTCGTAATGGTTTTTCTTTCATTTCATACTACATGTGTTTACTTTGGACAAAATCTGTTGATTTTTCTATCCTTTGTTTTTTGGTTTCTCATTTTTGTTCCCGAACATGGACCTTTTATTTGCTTTGCCAGATAGTTGTATTAGTTTACTTGATTTTTTTTAAAATAGATTTTTATATTATCTTACACTTGTGTCATTTTTTCTTTGGTTTCTTACATGTCATGATATGGGTTTTGACATTCACTTGCACCCATTGTGTATGTGTGTGTGGCGGACATGTGTTCTTTTGCATACTTGCCTTTGGGGTTGTGTCATGTGATTGCATTCACTATGTGGGTGCATGCAATCCTTGCCTGGGTGTTTGTGCTGGGTATGCTGACCATTACTGCCATTATTGTGTATCGTCAGGACCAGGGGCCAGGGGGACATGGGTGGGGGCCTGGTGGAGGGTGTCCCTGGTGGATGGGGGGTGAGGGGGGTGGGAGACATGGGTGGGGGCCTGGTGGAGGGTGTCCCTGGTGGATGGGGGGTTGTGGGTGGTGGGAGACATGGGTTGGACATGGGTGGGGGCCTGGTGGAGGGTGTCCCTGGTGGATGGGGGGGGGGTGGGAGACATGGGTGGGGGCCTGGTGGAGGGTGCCCCTGGTGGATGGGGGGTTGGGGGTGGTGGGAGACATGGGTTGGACATGGGTGGGGGCCTGGTAGAGGGTGTCCCTGGTGGATGGGGTGTGGGGGGGGGGGTGGGAGACATGGGTGGGGGCCTGGTGGAGGGTGCCCCTGGTGGATGGGGGGTTGGGGGTGGTGGGAGACATGGGTTGGACATGGGTGGGGGCCTGCTGGCAGGTTCCCCACAGTGCTGGGGGTGGGGGTGGTGGGAGACATGGGTGGGGGCCTGGTGGAGGGTGTCCCTGGTGGATGGGGGGTTGGGGGTGGTGGGAGACATGGGTGGGGGCCTGGTGGAGGGTGTCCCTGGTGGATGGGGGGTTGTGGGTGGTGGGAGACATGGGTTGGACATGGGTGGGGGCCTGGTGGAGGGTGTCCCTGGTGGATGGGGGGGGGGGTGGGAGACATGGGTGGGGGCCTGGTGGAGGGTGCCCCTGGTGGATGGGGGGTTGGGGGTGGTGGGAGACATGGGTTGGACATGGGTGGGGGCCTGGTGGAGGGTGTCCCTGGTGGATGGGGTGTGGGGGGGGTGGGAGACATGGGTGGGGGCCTGGTGGAGGGTGCCCCTGGTGGATGGGGGGTTGGGGGTGGTGGGAGACATGGGTTGGACATGGGTGGGGGCCTGCTGGCAGGTTCCCCACAGTGCTGGGGGTGGGGGTGGTGGGAGACATGGGTGGGGGCCTGGTGGAGGGTGTCCCTGGTGGATGGGGGGTTGGGGGTGGTGGGAGACATGGGTGGGGGCCTGGTGGAGGGTGTCCCTGGTGGATGGGGGGTGGGGTTGGTGGGAGACATGGGTTGGACATGGGTGGGGGCCTGCTGGCAGGTTCCCCACAGTGCTGGGGGTGGGGGTGGTGGGAGACATGGGTGGGGGCCTGGTGGAGGGTGTCCCTGGTGGATGGGGGTTGGGGGTGGTGGGAGACATGGGTTGGACATGGGTGGGGGCCTGCTGGCAGGTTCCCCACAGTGCTGGGGGTGGGGGTGGTGGGAGACATGGGTGGGGGCCTGGTGGAGGGTGTCCCTGGTGGATGGGGGGTGGGGGTGGTGGGAGACATGAGCAGGTGTGCAGGGTAGTTCCCTGTGGTGTGTGCTGCCTGCAGGGGCCGTGGAGGGTGTACAGGTAATGCCTGGGAGCACACAGCCAATTCGCGTGTGGAACTTCCCGCGCACTCCTGCAATCCACGCACCCGGCCATATCGCGTGTGGAACTTCCCGCGCACCCCTGGAATCCACGTAGCCGGCCATGTCGCGTGTGGAACTTCCCGCGCACCCCTGGAATCCACGTACCCGGCCATATCGCGTGTGGAACTTCCAGCGCACCCCTGGAATCCACGTAGCCGGCCATATCGCGTGTGGAACTTCCCGCGCACCCCTGCAATCCACGTACCCGGCCATATCGCGTGTGGAACTTCCCGCGCACCCCTGCAATCCACGTAGCCGGCCATATCGCGTGTGGAACTTCACGTGCACCCCTGGAATCCACGTACCCGGCCATATCGCGTGTGGAACTTCCCGCGCACCCCTGGAATCCACGTAGCCGGCCATGTCGCGTGTGGAACTTCCCGCGCACCCCTGCAATCCACGTACCCGGCCATATCGCGTGTGGAACTTCACGCGCACCCCTGGAATCCACGTACCCGGCCATATCGCGTGTGGAACTTCCCGCGCACCCCTGGAATCCACGTACCCGGCCATATCGCGTGTGGAACTTCCCGCGCACCCCTGGAATCCACGTAGCCGGCCATATCGCGTGTGGAACTTCCCGCGCACCCCTGCAATCCACGTACCCGGCCATATCGCGTGTGGAACTTCCCGCGCACCCCTGGAATCCACGTACCCGGCCATATCGCGTGTGGAACTTCCCGCGCACCCCTGGAATCCACGTAGCCGGCCATGTCGCGTGTGGAACTTCCCGCGCACCCCTGCAATCCACGTACCCGGCCATATCGCGTGTGGAACTTCACGCGCACCCCTGGAATCCACGTACCCGGCCATATCGCGTGTGGAACTTCCCGCGCACCCCTGGAATCCACGTACCCTGCCATGTCGCGTGTGGAACTTCCCGCGCACCCCTGCAATCCACGTACCCGGCCATATCGCGTGTGGAACTTCCCGCGCACCCCTGGAATCCACGTAGCCGGCCATATCGCGTGTGGAACTTCCCGCGCACCCCTGCAATCCACGTACCCGGCCATATCGCGTGTGGAACTTCCCGCGCACCCCTGGAATCCACGTAGCCAGCCATATCGCGTGTGGAACTTCCCGCGCACCCCTGGATTCCACGTACCCTGCCATATCGCGTGTGGAACTTCCCGCGCACCCCTGCAATCCACGTACCCGGCCATATCGCGTGTGGAACTTCCCGCGCACCCCTGCAATCCACGTACCCGGCCATATCGCGTGTGGAACTTCCCGCGCACCCCTGCAATCCACGTAGCCGGCCATATCGCGTGTGGAACTTCCCGCGCACCCCTGGATTCCACGTACCCTGCCATATCGTGTGTGGAACTTCCCGCGCACCCCTGCAATCCACGTACCCGGCCATATCGCGTGTGGAACTTCCCGCGCACCCCTGCAATCCACGTACCCGGCCATATCGCGTGTGGAACTTCCCGCGCACCCCTGCAATCCACGTAGCCGGCCATATCGCGTGTGGAACTTCACGCGCACCCCTGGAATCCACGTACCCGGCCATATCGCGTGTGGAACTTCACGCGCACCCCTGGAATCCACGTACCCTGCCATATCGCGTGTGGAACTTCCCGCGCACCCCTGGAATCCACGTACCCGGCCATATCGCGTGTGAAACTTCCCGCGCACCCCTGGAATCCACGTACCCTGCCATATCGCGTGTGCAACTTCCCGCGCACCCCGGTATGCACGCACACGTTTATTTTTTCTCTCTGCGCGTGTCTGTGTTTGAGGGTATCCCTTTGTACGTCTTTTGTCCTGGAGGGCAACAGTATTGGACATTGGTCATGTCTGTATATAGGTGCTATTTGTTGGCGCACCTTTTAGCGCACATTTCTTGCAGGCGCAGAGACGCTACCGCCTGCTTTCTTGTGGCGGTCGTGTTTGTGCCTGTTTGTGCCTGTGCGCTGCTTTGAGCGTGCGCTTTTTTGCCCTATTCTATTCCATGAATACGTGTTGTATGCGAGCGTGTGGGCGTTCCGCGCACTTGCCTCCTGAACTTTCCCCGTGCCGCCCACATTCTTCCCCATTCCGAGTGTTGTGCCCCATTTTATTCCCCATTCCGAGTATCCCGCCCTGTGTCCCGCCTACTTTAGAGCTGTGCGCTGCGCTCGGAGTGATGGCGCAGTGGCCGTGGCGCACGACGTTGGTTGACCTGTGCGCCGGCCTGCGCCGCGCGTTTTTTCCGCGCACGTCCTCTGCTTTTCTTGCGCAGGGACTTCCATGAATCGACGTGCGCTGGTTTCCCTGCGCTTTGCGCTGATTTTCGGCGCAGCGCACGTATTGGCCCCTCTGCGCCGGGTTTTTCGGCGCACATTTATTCCATGAATCGGCCTGTTGATGTCTTCACTTACCCTCAGCACTTGCCTCCAGTTGGCCACACTGTTTTATTGTTTTACTGTTTGACTGCATGTACTGCACTGCTCCCTCCTCTTTCCCCTCTCACTTTTCCTCTTCGCTCTCCCCAGCACTTGCGCAAACGCAATGTCACCTGGACTAGTAAGATCATTGTCCCTTTGTTCTGCCTCCCTTGCCTCATCGCGCCTTGAAACACTTGTGTATAGGTGCATTATAAATGCCATATCATATCATATCACTGAAAGGAGATATAATAAAAAGTAATCAAAAAGAGTTCATGAGGTCATAACAAGTTATAAAGTTCATAAAATCAATTCATAAAAATGCATGAAAAGTATGGCAGAGCAAGAGACCCTCCACATGCAGTCCCGAGTCTGATAAACCTGTTGTGCACTGTTGTATGACGTCTGCACTAAGTGCCCGACAGGCCAGCCGGGAGATGTAATAGTGTTTGTTTGAGTTTCGACGTGCATATTAAAAGGTACATGCATTGACTGTAGTTAATCACTTTCTGAATATTCTTTGCGAAAAGAAAATAATAAAAAAGAAACCCTTTCTCTGTAGACACTTCTAATGGGAATAAATGCAGCACAATAGAGGGCAATTCTTCTTAATACTTAATAAATAATTTCCCTTCTATCTAGTTCAAACTGCTGAAACTTACTGATCTCTGCAGGAATCCTCTATATTGATGTAAAAAAGTCACAATTTGTTACCTTTGGACCCACATATTTTCTTATAACTACCAATGTTCTAATATAAGAGTACAGAGGGCCCAGGAAAAAGGTATATTTTTGCCCAGGAGATCTGTGTAAAGTTAAGGGTTTCAATCCTGGACTGTGCCGTTTCAGCTCTCCGTACATCATGGTCTCTAAACTGAGTTCAGTACTTACCTTAATGGGCATAGAAATGGAAGCACTACCTACAATGTGATACTGTCTGATTGCATAGGGTAGCTCTGAGCTGGAGCTAAATCCTCCATATTTACCGGCAAAGTTGTAGTTGGCCAGTCTGACAGAAGTGGTGGTAAACATTATTACCAGCACTTTTACCATGTACCAGCCAACTTATAAAGAGGCCTATTGAGTATGTGCAAGTTCATTCTGTTTGGAAATGAACTCAGATCAACTGTAATACCAGAAAGAGGATAAGATGTGAGTTTGTGTACCTTACTCAGCATCCATAGGTCTGCATGAAGCAACATACCTGTCTAATGTGAATGAGAACCATTTGCTGTGGAGATTACTGATTTGCCAAGTCATCTAGGTAGAACGGTATACAAATTGTTTATTTTTTTCGTGAATCTGACAAACCGACAGAGCTTCAAGTGGAATTCTAGAATGTTAATGTGCAAAGAAGTGACTTCCAAATATTCTACCTGTTGCTTAGATTAAATAAAAATGTATTTGGTGAGGTTTCTTCATCGCGAGAGATGGAACCTAATTAGCCAATTCAAACTCTTTAGGTCCAACAATGGGGAAACTCTGGATGATTTCCGATGCCTTTTGGTGGAGAAAGATAAACGACAACAAGAAATCTGGGATTCTTGCAAAAAGCAAACTGTGACATCGATTGTTTTTCCAGGAGGTCTTGAATCCCTTCTAACAAAGTGCAGTGTTTCTCTAAACCCATACTTGTTTAGGTGACATTGAAACTGGGGTCATCTCCTGAAAAACATATGGATGTAACCAAACTTGGCATAACTCTTTGGTGCAACCACACATTTAACACGCTTCTCTCCATACGTGTGCAATGTCCTGCCATACTTCCTTGAAGAGGGGCTCTGACCTTCTCCATGAAGTCTGGATCAATAATCATGCCTTTGATGAAAGGGGTGCAACAGACCATCTGTGGTTCGACCTCTGGGTTAAAAACCTCGGGCTCCTTAAAGAAATAGTACTTGTCTCTGAGAAGAAGCAGCAATATAATATATGTGTTCTGGAGCCATAGAACTATTTTTTTTAATTTCAATTTATTTGTTTATTTTTATGGCGCTGAAAGCCCACAGGCATCGTGGAGCACAGTTACACAAGTATACAGACATAAAGAATGGGACAAAGAACAAGAGCCAGGTCTGAACATGTTGCTACACAGGAGGATTACTCAAAAAGAAAGGTTTTTAGGGACCGACAAAATGTCCTTAAGTTTTCTTCCTGTCTTAAATTTAGAGGGAGTGAGTTCCAGGTCTTAGCTGAGCAGATAGAAGAGCGAAAGGATCTTCCAAGGTCATTTGTGCATTTAAAGCTTGGGCAATTAACCTGTGCCCTGTTCGATGAGCGCAAGGTTCTGGTTGGTTTATAGCAGGACACCAAAGATTTCAGGTAAAGAGGGGAAGACCTGTGAAGGCATCAATGGATCAAGGTAGTGACTTTGAAGCAAATGAGCCATGCACTGGAAGCCAATTGAGGTATTTTTTATACTTGGAGATATGTTCTCCCCTGGGTATTCGTTTTATAATTCAAACAGCATTGTTCTGAATAAATTGACATTTTTGAAGGCATGGGTTATTCACACCAATCAGGAGGCCATTGAAATAATCCAGCCACAAGAGAATAATTACTCTGGCTGTGGTAACATAATTATTCTCCGAAAGTAGAGGTTGGATGCTTGTTAATAGCCAAATGTAGTACGCACAATTCCTGGAGACCTGGGTTTACATGGGCTTCTTCGCTCTGCGGCCCTGCAATTTAACATGAAATCCAATGAAATAGTTATCCAACCATATACAAGAGGTGGTGCTGCTGATGTGCAATTCAGGATTTCTTGCCACCACCCAGTCCAACACGCTGTTTTTAGCTGTATTGGGATCACTGTTAAGTACTTGGTGATCAAAATTATTGAGGACCAATTCGAACTCAATGGCCTCCTTTTCAGCAATGTTATTCCACCAGCGATATAGATCCCCCAGGAATAAGGTTGAACTATTTGGTCTATTAAGTTTACCCAAGAGCTGTGAAACCTGGTATCTCTGAGGGTGGATGACAAATCAGGATGAGGTTAAAGCAGCTACAGAGAGTTGTGATCATTTTTAGGTGAAGAATCACACAAGTTTTGCATTGACTCAGGGCTGTAAAGACGCTGAACTTGCTTTTAACAATAATTGCCAAACCTCCCTGATGCCCTTTTCACGATTCTTATAGAAGATGATGTAACCATCTGGGATAGCCAAGTCAATATTTGGTTCACTGGCCTCTGTGATCAATCTTTCAGTCAGGCAGAGTATATCCAGGTCCCTATCAACAATATAATCATGGATATCCCTGGCATGTTTGTTTAGAGATCGGATATTCAGGAGGGCCATTTTAAGGGTCCTGTTATCCTTTACTTGCAGGGGACATATTGTATTGGAAACTGTAACAGGCTTAACATCTGGGGGAGTTAATCCATTGCTGGAGTTTAGTCTGTTGTTGTGTTTCCAGGCTACAGATAGAAGAGGTTGCCATAGAGGCCTCATTGCCCATAGTGTTGGGGACTTCATTAATTATGGGTTCCTTATCCTGATCAAAAGTAGTGGGCAGGTTGACAGATAAGCTGCTAGATGGCACTTCAGTGGCTTGGGAATCTCTAGTACTAGTACACAGTGCAGCTGGACTGTCTTCGTTAGATGAATGGCAAAGCGCAGGCTGCACACCAAGTTTAATTGTGGCCTGGAGAGAACTGAATTCAGGGGTCGTGCTCAGCAAGACAGCCACATTCAATTCTAAGTATTCATTTACTATTGCTAGATGGTTTGCTTATTGGGCTGCTAATAGTAAATTCAAATTGTTTGTGTAGCCCATTTTCTAGACAATAAAAATGTCAATATAAGTGCGGGATAGTAGAAGTAAGGCAAGAATGGCTTTAGGGTATTTTACTGACTCCAGAGGAAATCGACTATGCGGTATGGTAACTGAGAGTTTCCAGTTGGTTATTATCTACCTCGGTCAGTTGCGTGTCTTACATTAGAAGAAGTTGAGGGTCCTTTTAAATGTACAGTAGACACAAGGTATAAACGAACTTACAGGGGTCCTGAGTGTGTACAGGGAGCGTAGCCTTGAGTAAGGCTGAGTAACCTTGAGTGTGGACTTGTGAAGACCAGCTTGTTGCTGTTGTGCCAGCGCTTATGCGCCTGGTCTCCTATTAAGGCAATGCTCAGGCAGCTGGGAAGTGTAGTTTCCCGCACTTACAGTGTTTTACAGTGCAGGCAGACTACAGAACAGGGCCGCAGGAAATAAATTGTGCTCACAATGTTCTCAGACACTTCAAACTTCAAGGAAGCAATTTAGTTTAAAAAAGGACACACTATAATACAATTCTAGCTCGTAGATTCAAATCAAATCTATTTACGTGTCAGCAGTCCACTCTCACACAAAACAATTGTCAATAATTACAAGCCTCGCTCGTTCAAGATAATTAACTAAATCTAAAGACCTTCATCAACTTCTTTTTGATAGATGTGATGCCGGTCATGAAATAATGTCTCTAGAAGGTTGGTATTTGTGGGATAAAGGGGCAAGGGCCCAAACATAGCAAGTTCATGAGTGAAGTTCGATGTGCTTCTCAGTCAGCCAATTTTGAATCCACAGCTGATATCTTTCAAACATGGCCAATCTTCCACTAGACACAACTCCGTCAGAATTTGACAATTCATGTCTAGCAGATACTGGAACGTTCTTGTAATGATTTCCAGCAATTCAAGCAGATTCAAAATCTTGGTAAGTTGTGGTAGGTAGGTTGCGCAAAGTGCGTGAAAGTTTACGTTGTATTAATTGTATTGAGCATTTGTTAGGTGCTTATGCAACTGAATAGTGTTTCAAAGCGCAACACAAGACTTAATGGGAAGGGAACATGGGAAAATAACAATTTCAAGAGGATTAACATACAAATATGGTCCTACTAGACCTTGTGGCATTTGGACATGCAAGTACAGTGAGGAGAAGTGCAGGGGAAAGTGAGGGGGGGCAATGAGAAGGAAAGTACTGGTGGAGGGCCTGGGAGGGAATTGCTAAGAGGAGCCAAAGGAGAACCTCAGGCTAAGTGCTAGTGCAGGCGACTCTCACTGTGGGATGCAGAGCTGGCATGCAGGGGCCTGCAAGGGCAGTGCAGCGGGGGATGCTGAATGCTCGTATCGACTGGGAAGAAGTGCATGTAATCCTGTTTGATTCATGAGGTTTAATGCCCCTGTAACAACGGCAGTGGAGTGATAAGCAGAGTAGGGAAAGAAGTAGAGACAAGCAGAGTTTGGAGCAGCTTCTGGAACTAGCTAAAGTCTGAGAGGGGCAGGGAGGCTGTTCCTAAGGGAGGCTTCAGCTCAGGAGAGAGAACAGTCCCCCACTCTCTGCTTGGAGAAGCATTTGACAGTCCATGAGTTGTAGTTAGAGGAGTGTAGGGCTCTAGCAGGGAAGTATTTAGAGAGAGGAAGTTGGAGAAAGCATGTTCTCAGTCCCCAGAAGGCCTTGTGAATGATGCAGAGTGTCTTGAATTTGATCCTTGCAGTCACCGGGAGCCAGTGGGGAGATTTTAGGGCTGGAGAGATAAGGTCCCTGGGCTTGAGGCCAAGGATAATTCTTGCAGCCCTATTCTGAATTAGCTTGAAGAGCCATAGGGCGGACATAGGGAAATTAAGAAAGGGGTTGTTGCAATAGTCCAGTCTGGAGAGGAACAGAGCTCTGGATACATTGAACTTCTGGGGGAAGGTGAGGAAAGGAAGGATGCCACTGAGGAGGTGGAGCTGCAAGTTGGACTTCTTAGTAACGCAGTGTTTTTAGCCTTAAAGGATGGTGAAGGTAGAGGGGCCCAAAGAGGGTGGCCAGAGGGTAGGAGGAAAAGAAGGCACAGGCGAGCCAATCAGAAGGATCTCTGTCTTACTGGCATTAAGGCAGAGATTGTCAGCTGCACACCATGCCAGACTGGTGGACAGTCAGGGATCAGAGAGGAGGAAGAGAAGGTAGTAGAGGGAAGTTTGAAGGAAAGGTGTGTGTCATTAGCATAACACTGGAAACGAGGAGAGAAGGAGGAAATAAGGTGAGCGAGAGGGGCAAGATAGTTATTGAAGAGCCAAAGCGAGAGGATGTAGCCCTGGGGGATGCCACAAGTAGAAAGTGAGGTGGTGGAGGGGAAGGGGCCCAATTGCAACTGGGAAGGGCAGTTAGCGATAAAAGAGGTCAGCCTTTCCGGTGCCCGTCAGTGATGCAGAGGGTGTCACAGAGTAATTTTATTAGGATGGAATGTTTGACCGTATCAAAGGCAGAGGAAAGATCAAGGCAAATGAGAACAGCCGGAGAAATGGAGTCGAGATTTGCAAACATGGTTTCACAGGTGTTCAGGGGAGCAGTTTCCGTTCCTTTGGATGCCCGGAATCCAGATTGATTGTCATGAAGGTAACCAACAAGATCAGTGTGGAGGGTCAGTTGTGGGAGCACCAGCTTTTCCAAAGGTTTCCCCAGGATGGGGATAGTGTAAACAAGGTGATAGTTAGCCAGACAGAAGGGGTCAGCAGATGGCTTTCTTTTTTTAAAAAGAGGGTGCACAAGGGAATGCTTGAGGGATAGAGGGAAAAAGCCAGTGGCGAAGGAATGAGAGGGAAAGAGCCAGTGGTGAAGCAGTGGTTACAGAAGTCAGCAAGAGGTGGGGTGAGAGAGGACATATTTTCATTAATGGTTCTGGAAGAGCAGGGGAGCACCTGTTTGGAGGAGGCCATCATAGAGCAGACCACTTTAGATACCTAATCTGGTGCTATGGGTAGGAGTGACGAGAGAGGAGCCAAGTGAGGCAGGGAAGCATGCATGGGAGCGGTGGAGAGAGAGAGAGAGAGAGAGAGAGAGAGAGAGAGAGAGAGGACAGCGTGTCCACAGTTTTTGATATGAAATTGGAGGCCAAAGTAGTGCATAGAACCTGGGAAGTGAGGAGAGAGGTGGAGACTGCAGTTGGATTGGTGAGTTCCTTGCACATCTTGATGAGTTCGGCCATTTTATTAGCGGCACCAGGGATGCAGGCTTGGATGTAGGCAGACTTCTTGGAGCGGATAGAGAAGCAATATTCCCTTTGAGCAGGTAGCAGGTCAGTGTGTCAGAGGGTAAACCCAATGCTGCCACTTCTGTTGAGCATCTCTGCACTATCATTTCAGAGATGCTAGATCTGTGTCATACTAGTTGCTGTTCTTAGAGGCAGGTTTTAGGCAGATGCTCATGACAGGGGCAAGGATGTCAAGGGTGTTAGAGATGGAGAGGTGCAGGTTAGCAAGGACAGAGTCAGAGGAACAGTCAGAAGTGGAAGTGGGAGTGGGGTGAATGTGGTGGCAAAAGCAGAGACCAACACACACTTCATTGGTTGAATGATGGATGAAGGAGGCTGGCAGGGGGTGGCTCAGATAAAGGGCTCCAAGTGGGAGAAAAGGAGAGAGTGGTCAGACCAGGACAGGGGGTGGTGACTGGATAAGCAATAGGGATGTCACCAGAAATTACAGTGTCCAGAGTATGACCGGCAGAGAGAGCCCGGGCTGGAAGAAAAAATAGAGAGATGGAGGTAATCACATTGGACATGTAACTGAGAGGTGGATGATTTGAGGCAATTGAGGTGGATGTGGAAGTCACCAAGGAGGAGGACTTTGGAAGAAGAGGTTGAGAGGGAGGTTGGCACATTCAGAGAGGAAGAGAGAGATAGGGCCAGAGGACCTGTAGATAGTGGCAATGGTGAGAGAGAGAGTAGACGAGTCCCCAAGCCTACTGACAAGGCATTCAAAAGAAGAGTAGGATTGAGTAGGTATGATGGAATCAGGGACCGACTCAGGAAAGATCAATGCCACTCCACCTCCTGGTGGATCTGGGTTTGGAGAGGATTTCTTAGCCCTCAGGAAGGAGAGTGTCAAGAGCAGTTCCAGAGCTGGCATTGAACCATGTCTCGGTAAGAGTAAGGACATCCAGGCCAAAGTCTTTAAGAAGGAGACAGATGTCAGAAGAGTGTTTAACAGCAGAGCAAGCATTCAGAGTAGCCACGTGAAGCTAGTTAACAACTTTGAGGGATTTATAAGGGGGTTTACAGGGGTGTGATACTCCCATTGGTAGTGATGGAGAGGAGAGGAAGAAGGAGTGGCAGGAGAACAGAGGACATTTATGAGAGACGGCAGGGAAAGAGTAGATGGAGAACCTTGAGCCATGATAGTGCCATTGTGATACACATTAATGATACACGTAGAGGATGAGGAGTATGCCAGGAGTACTTCCAATTTAACTAATAAACAATAATGGCCATGATAGTGCCATTGTGATAGACATTTCTCATACACATAATGGATGAGAAGTATGCCAGTAGTACTTCCAAGTTAACCAATAAACACTGAAATTCATTTGTTGAGTATGATCTGCCATGAACAAGGACATATACTATCTACAAACCCACTTTATTCTTTGGAATCTGTTGATCCACCTTAAGGTATTTTGAATTTTTTAATCAAAACTTTCCAACAACTATAGCTGACATAGGATCTGGGATAATGGGCTCTATCATTTCTGTTCTTTATTATAATATTTTCAATGTCCCTTTTTTGAAAAGGAAATCTACACTCAGTGTGTACTTAAACATTATGGAGACACTCTATGTGTTCCAGGATGAGATGCAGGTCTTACCTCTTGATGTATTTGTGGCTATTGCATCCTCCTGAACATGTTGTTCCCCATACTACTCCTCTAGAATCTGACAATATACTAATATTTTGTCTGGGCACTAAAATATGGTGCAGTCACAGGCAACCACTATATCATCTATTCTCCTTCTGCCTGCCAAGAAATTCAATACTTTTAATCTGCAACTACTATCTAGACAATCTGGGAAGCTGGGAGTGTCCCAGTCTACTCTGCTGCAAGTTGGGAAGTGGATAATGATGCAGTGAGTCACAATGGGGACAGAAAAAGGGGCGTGTCTCCAATTTATAGGAAAATGTAGTGCAAGCACACTGTCACACTGAGCGCCTCACATACATGTAACAATAATAATGATAACTTCAATCTGAAGTTGTGCAAATTATTTTGTATATATAGATGTCAAACAAATACAAGTAGTAGTTAAATACACTATGAAAGAATTTCAATAAGTTTTGAAAATTAAAACTGGCATTGGTTGAGCCTGATTAACTGATCTAACATGTGTACCCGGCCAAATGTCAAACAAGCACAAGTGGTAGTTAAATGCACTTTGAAACAAATTCAATAAAAGTCGAACAGAATAACTGGCATGTGATAAGCCTAAATAACTAGTGAAATGTGTGCCCAACCGACACGTGTTTCGAGCAACTGCTCTTCTTCAGTGATTTGCTGTACAGTCATGATAACAAAATCAATAATGTGTCATCGTAGTCAAAATATACATAATGAATGTAACATCATCATTCAATTTGCAAGTGAAATAATACCACTTAAGGCAAAAAACAACAAAAACATGAGAAAGAAAGCATAGAGAAAAACAACACATTCTGCAATTAGATGCACAACATATTGGTTGTTGGAAATGGATGAGCTGGAGATATCATATCCATGTTTCACAGGGTGCTATTCAATGCATGCTTAGTTAGAAGCTTGTGAAATTACTGATGGTACCTGAGGTGTGGTGCTTCCCCTGCAGTTCCACGTGTACTTGTGTGTTGTGTCTATAATTGCAGAATGCACTCCCATGTTAAGGGCATTGCAAGTAGCCCAATAGGTTGCAGGTCACTCAAATTGCTACATCCTGGGTGTGCACTAAGATTTTGGGTTTGTACATGATACTTACACATTTAGTGGGTTAAATAAAATAGTTCAAGGAGGTTGTTCCAGACCTCGCCATTACGAGTGAACAAAAATCTGATCAACCCGATTGTGGCCTGGAATACTGCGATAAAATGCATTTTTAAATATGTGACCCGGAGCTGTATCGCAACCGAGGTGATTACTATGATTACAGGAAGTGAATTGCTTTAAATAGCACTTTCAGGGTTACGATGTGGGAGTCGCTGAGGACCCTGTGTATGGTTGCTAAGCAACATCTGAACCAAATATGTACATTACCCAGAAGGTACCCATCTATTGTTTGTACGGGGTACTGGAAAGGAAATGAGATCAACCAGATCCGTGATTCATTAAGTGGGCAAGTTGCTGAGTAAAGATCAGTGCTAACTAGAATGTGAGGAATTCCCAAGCGACTACAATTGAAATGGCATTGCAATACCTAGTATTTAGGATGGCCACCCAATGATGGCACACTGATTTACAGCCACTGAATGTAATCTAATCTCCTGCCAACCTCATAACAATTATGTGGTGTTCTTCCCACACAGTAAAAAATGCCACATGCATTTATGTCTTACAAGGCGGTTCCGGGGCGTCAGTGGAAGTGGCAAAATAATGGCCTACCATATTTCTGTTTGCTAGTTTGCGCACAACTTAATACTACTTCAATTTTTCTGGCTATCCCCATCTATTTAAAAATAAAATCTGTTCTACCTGTTCCTTATCTAAAACCTAATTAAATTTTCAAACTCTCCCACAAATAACCGGTACTCATTATGAAGGCAAGTCCCCTTTTAATGCACACTACAGAGTAAATAAAATCCTCTAGAGAAATAGACCATGAGAGAGCTTTGCCAGCAAAACAAGGCTTTAATTGTACAGAATACTAAATATCAGCAAAGGACTCTGCTGCTCGAGAGTGCTCTGGTCCTCCTAGTACAAGCAGAAGCATAAAAGGGCAAATATCATCCTCACATACAGTACAAACCTGTGCCACTGATTGATGCGACCCTACACATGGGCCTGCTCCATAGGGGATTCCAGACAATTGCATGGTTCTCCCCCCGTCGATCAGGATCCACGTGGGTCAGCTGGTCTCATCTTTGCGGTGATGGTTGATGCACTCATAAAATAAAATGTTGCTTCTAAACTAAACATGCTTATCCTACTTACTATATCACTGTGGCATGGACCTGGGCAGCTTTGGGAGTTAGTGCCAGGGGGAAGGGAGGACAAAATACAGTCACACTGACACACACATTCAGGGCACCTCCGGCACTCAAGGTCTCCACGCTGGGTTTGATCTTTAATTCTTCCCTCCCTGTACCTCGTGCTAGAAAGGATGTATTTTATGCTGGGAGAAAAACAGTTGTGCATGCTTAGATCGTTTATGGACACATTATTGGTGTTGGCACAGGAGAGTCGCCTGCTTATCATGGAATGCAGAGGTGTGGGGGTCAGGTCACTGGTGTTGTCTCACGCTCTTGCATTATGCATTCCTCTGAACAATGCTAAATGATTGCAGCAGTAAAGGGACATGCAGGAAGTGGGCTTCTGTGGGAACTGGCGGTGTGCATTTCCCTCACCGTGAGGGTGTTGGGCCTAGTGAAATCTTTGCATGCAGCTCAGCTGGTACAGCGCAGTCACGCAAGCCTGTGTTTTCACCATAAATACAAAATGGCGTTTCTTTCTATGTGTCTCCAAATGTTATTGCACAATATTGCTTTTGCACTGAGTTTCATAGTGCGGTTCCGTCCCCCTTATACACTACACCAATTTTTTGGGGATTCACCTCACCTGAAAGCACTTAGGGGGTGGCATATGCTGACTTCCATCCCAACAATTATCTACTTCTCCATCATCTGAAACATATTCCCTCAATCACACCACCTCCTGCAACTGCCTAAGAAGATTGATCCCTAAATTGGACCATACATGCTATATCTCAAATGTAGGGCTCACTAGCCCCTGGATGGCGACCCTCAATCTGTACTATTTGTTGCTAAATACCTGAATCACTTTGCCTAAACCACTGATAATGTTTGGAAAAATTGAATTTGTCGAAAATGTACATTATTTAGGCGTTCCGGTTTTTGCAAGAATCGTTTTATGCAGGCTTAATCTTAAGTCTTGAAATGCCATTGCTCATATGAATAAGAGTCAAGCAGATGAGACTGGTTTTGTATCCTGTTTTGATATTACTTCAGGCAATGAGTTTCACATTTTACTTTCAAAAAACCTAAAAGAGTGAAACATGTTTGCGATTTTTTAAGTATGTAACACCTTTGCAAGCAACTATCTCAACTAACCTGTTTTCTACTATTAGTGTTTATTGCCAAGCTCCACTAATTATGCCCAGGGCCTATACCTGGTTTGGAATCATTCACATTTCCTATGCCAGCACACCTTTCACTCAGCAAACCAGGATTCAGCAATTCCAGACACTCTCGGTTGGTAATTTCAAGGGATTCTCTTCCTTTAATGGCTGGGCTCGAATGAACATTGGTTCCGCTCTCCCTATACCACTTTTGAGTTCCTCCTCCATGTCCTCACTTACCGAAAGTTGTCATGCCCATGGTTTCTTTTTTTCATTGACTGTCACTCAGCTCCGTTTCACTGGCTACCCACACACTACGCCCCACTTGTGGTGCTTGTTCCAGATTGTACCTTCTCCAGGCCACAATCCCATGCTGTTTCATGCTGTTCCATTCAACACAGCTTTCCTGAGTGAATCTGACCTTCCCTACCAATAGGGCACTGCAGGGAAGCTTCACAGCATCTAACCTCACTTACTTTCCTTTTCAGGAGTACCCCAACCAAATACTTCAGTCTCAATAGTTCCTGCCCCAGCTGCTAATATCCCTTGCACCCTTTCCAGATGGGGGTGTGAGGGAGCGGGTCATTCACTCAGGGCTATTTAATAGTGTAGAGGGGTTGCCAAGTACCCCCACTCCACCTGCCTCGCCTACATTACCTGAAACGTATGAACCAAAGTTTGTGACGTATACTGAACAGTTAACCAGCAAAGAGAAGAGCGTGGACTCCGTGCAATACCCATACGAATACCTATCATTTTTTATTATTATTTGTATTTGGTTTAAAAAGAAACCTTTACAAAATCACTAAGAACATCCATTAAACATAATTGCGTCAAAGTATGATAGAATCAGAAAAAGAAAAGGAACCATACAGCTAAACCAGGGGAGCATGTCATAGAGTCTCTCACAGACAAGAATCGCAGTTGGCTAAGCAAGTTTTCAGTTCTTTCAGAAAGTTTGTTTGCCCGTACGTGAGTTTTCGGTCGGACACCTCGAACATTGATTTCCACCAGTCATCGGCAGAGTAAGTTTGTCATGCCCAGAAAATTGGGCCCAAGAGCCAAGTTCGTTAGCTTTGAAGCTTTGGGCAGAACAAGATTAAATGTTTGAAAGACTCCGTTGACTGCTCACAGAGACGACAAGTGAGGTTTACACTTTCATTTTTGTTCCAAGTTCTAGTATGGTCTTTAGTTAAATATAAGTTCAGTCTGAATTCTAGTAGAAGCAATCTTGAGTGTTGATCTGGTGATTGAAGCAGGTAAGGTTGCAGTTTGGCGTACACTCTTGCTTCAGGGGAGACGTCTCTCATTAAGTGTGAGCTTTGTCTGTCTGAGCAGGTTATATGCCAGTCTGCTCTCTACAGTTTTTGCTTCGCTTTGTCAGGGTTTTCCAGCAAGGTTGCAATCTTGATGTTGTTCGCTTCAAGCACTTCAAGGCATAGTTTGTTCCACATTGCAAGCACTGTGTAGTCTGGGTCAGTGATAGGCTTATGTAGAATTTAAAATTGTGGCACAGGAGTTGGTGTAATCGTCTTCCAGTAGAGGTTTAATAGGTTCCAACACACTCTAGCGTGTATGGATATTAGCCCTAATTCATATCTTAAGTTGCAGGTAGGACATCCCTTGGGAAGATGAAGAGCTCTAGTCCAGAAGGGCCGATTCATGGAAAAATGTGCGCTGAAAATCCCAGCGCAAACAGGCACAAGGAGGCGCAAGCGTGAGAAAGCAAGCGCACGTGCACGCATGCGATTCAAGGAAGGCGCTGCGCTACTTTCCCACTGGTTGAGCGCCAAATCCGTGCATGGCACACGCTGGCGCACACGTCTCCAAACAGCATGCGCTAAGCGCACATCGAAAGCGCACATAGCGCAGCGCACACAACAAAAGTAGGCAGAACAGGGGGCGTAGCACACGGAATGGGGAATAACGTGTGAAAAAGAAGGCGTAACTGGGGAAGTACTGCAGGGAACTACACAGAACTCCCACACGCACGCGAACAACCCGTATTCATGGATTCGAATACGGGAAACCCACGCATGGCAAAAGACATGCACAGGCGTCAACGCGTCCGCCACACGAAGGCAGGCGGAAGCGTCCCCGCGCACAGTATAAAAGTGTGCGCAAACAACAAACACGTATATACAGCTACGATGAATGCCCCATTTGTCGCAGCACTGATCGTGGGACACCGCAGGAGGAGAATAGCCAGGGCACGCAGTTTTTCACCACGGACAAGCCTTTTTGGGATGCCTGACGACCAGGTCTATGGCAGGTATAGGTTTCCACCCCGTAGCATCCTAGACCTGGTCAGGGTGTGGGAAGATGACCTAACATCCCCCACCCTCTGCTCCCAAGCATTGAGCCCATTGGAGAAGGCGCTCAATGTCCTGCATTTTTTTCCCACTGGGTCTTTTCAGTGGACTACTGCCACAGTGGGGGGGTCTCACAGGTCACGCAGTCACGCTGCCTACACCAGGTCTTGGCAATCATGACTGCACGCCCCTCAGTGCGCAGGCACATATACATGCCCAGAACACCCACAGAAAGGCAGGCCATTGTCCAGGACTTTTACAGGGTGGCACACTTCCCCAAAGTGCTCGGTGCCATAGATTGCACCCATGTGGCCCTACCACAACCGCAAGCAATGGCATTCCATCAATGTACAGGTGGTATGCGATGCAAAGGGAATCATCACCTCTGTCTATGCAAACTACCCTGGCTCCAACCATGACAGTTTCATATACAGAATGTCCGCCCAGAGCCGGGCCCTGAAAGCTGGCCAGCGTGGCGACACATGGCTCCTAGGTGAGTACAAATGCCCATGCACATGCATGCATGTCACACACACACACAAATACACAAACCCCAATAATCACAACCATTATCACCT
The DNA here is from genome assembly GCF_040938575.1 of Ambystoma mexicanum. Lineage (NCBI taxonomy): Eukaryota > Metazoa > Chordata > Amphibia > Caudata > Ambystomatidae > Ambystoma > Ambystoma mexicanum. The sequence continues at coordinate 424,265,771 of NC_090927.1, read as the reverse complement.
CTACAGAGGACAGTGCCTACCCTCTGAGCAAACACATGATGACGCCAATCCGGAACCCCACCACACCACCCCAGGTAAGATACAATGCAGCCCATATTGCAAACTGGGCCATAGTGGAGCGCACATTCAGAGTACTCAAGTCATGCTTCCGCTCCCTTGACCGCTCTGGCGGGCAGCTACTCTATGCACCCCCAGTAGTGTGCAGGATCATTGTGGCAGCATGTGTCCTGCACAATGTTGCAACACGGCAGGGCGTACCGGTGGACATTTTTGTGCCCCCACATCCCAAACCACAGGCACAGGCACTGCCCATGGGAGGGGATAGGGCACGTGGCGAGGAAGCACGGACCAAGCTTGTGGACAGATTTTTCACCTAAACACCCCACCCTGCGGAGTCCACACAGGCCTGGCACATACCAGGTGACAATCAATGATGACAAAGAGACAGTCAACTGTCACAACCTTACCACCCTGAGATTGTTGCCATGGAATTGCCACATTGTGTGCATCCCTAGCTACTTAAACACAAGCAATCCTGTGTGATCAAAAGGCACACATGCAAGGTGGGAATCACACAGATCTGCCAAACAGGCCATGACTATCACTGGTATGTCACTCAAACCCTCCAAAACCACATGACATGGCAAGCAATAGCCATACACCAACACAGTAACAATAAGGTACACATTGCCATGTGAAAAATGTAAATTGGCATCAGACAATGATGCCTGACATGGAATCAGATGAAATGACTGACCAACAACCTCCCACCCAAAATAAGTCATACCCAAATGCATTCCAAAAGTTGTAGTTGAAACATAACAATGAATGCCTGTCTACATGCACAATGTGCATTGCAAAATCAACACTGCAGCTACTGTGTGCCGTGTCCACCTCCTGCAACACACTGCTTAGCGCACAGCACAGTGAACAGCCATTGTGTGTGATGCACACCCTGAGCATGACATCTAAGTGACAAACTACATAAAAAACCAAATTAGGCATGTACAGGATCCACAAATGGTCAGAGAACATGTGCTGCAGGGACACAGTGGGCACCAGAAGGCAAACAGAGTGTACACGTGGACATGGAAGGGTGGTTGTACATGTAGTGAATCATAGTGCGAGCGTGTGGGTCAGTAGGGACATGCACTCAACATATGCATGTGAAATCAAGTGACCATCAGTGTCCTCTACACATCACATGTGAACATTCACCATGTGTATACCCCAGCATGTCAAACCACAACTATCCCCTCACACCTGAAAGGTAAACACAACACATGAACAGGCATTGATCAGCAGAATACATCATGTACATATGAAAGCACAATTACAATTTCAGTGTGCCCATCACACTGCAGGGCAAGGCAACTATCAACAACAAAACACCCTCCCTCCCTCACAAATCACCACGACCCACTGAACAACTGCATCTGGCTCATTCATTGTACATCCTTAAATTCCACCTGGCCATAGGATCACCCTTCCCCTTTGTCACCATCTCCCACCTTGTGTGTAAAAAGTTGCCAGCACCCTCATAGTCCACCTAGATTTGCAAAAGCACAAAATCCAAGAGAACACAAAGCAGGACAACACAGAAGCCAAGCAAATACCCTGCAGGCAGTAAAACAAACCAGAACAGCCTCCAGTAGATGACTTCAAGTAGCAGTACGCCACAAAGGCCAAGTACGACCACAATGATGTCAACAACCAAGGTAGCACAGTAAACAATGTCACAACAGGATCTGAACCATGTGTGGTACATAACATAGAATGATGCAACACGAACGGATGTCTACTGTCACAGCTCCCGTGTACAGGCCCAGGAGTGGCACAAAACAACCACCCCCACCGTGGTCTGGGTGCCTGCAAGGTCTAACTCACACAGGCCTCTGAGACCCTGGAGGGGAAGGAGGGTCAGGGATATGCAGTCGACACAGGCATTGGCATACTGGATAACGGGAATGAGGGGCAGGAGAGGGGAGTAGGATTGACACGGGAAAGTAGGGAATGCACCAAAATGTAGTACACACATTAACACATACACACATCGAGAAAACTTGTTCACGCACATAGCAGCAAATTACTCAAATGGAAGTCAAAGAGAAACTTATCTCTGGGGTGAGTGCTGGCCTCCTGCCTGCGCACTCTCCGGTCCGGTAACAGGAGCAGTTCAATTCTGCAAAGAGAGCCACAGTTAATAATCTGTGCATGCCCAAAACACACAAACACACTACCAAATATGCCCCAAAGTAACACAATACACTACAAACAGACAAACCTGTGTGGATGCTTCATACCCATACGTAACATTACCCCTCTGATGGTTCATACACAGTCAATGCAGTAAGTCAGGCACCGGTCGGTGCGTGGCAAATGGAACACCAATGTGTCACAATTCACACAACATGCAATGTTCCCTGTGTAAGCAGACAGACGCATATAGCAAGGTCTGACTTCGTAACAAGTCCTGTACCACCATGACCAAAATAAAGTAGCCAATGCATGTATCAATTTCTACTTGGAAATGAAATGCACTGCACCCGAGTCTGTCCCTTGCTGTCTGTCCCAGTGAGCTGCTTCATTCCACGTCTTCCCCTGCAGGTGCCCCAGACAACTTTCACATCAACTAGCCATCAGTCCATTAACACATCTGAGCTGTATTGTGCGCTTCTACACCAATATTTGTCCAAGTTCACTGTCACTGCTGCTACTAAGCATGCATGTTCAACTGGCCAGGTGGAAGGTTTGCTGTGTTGTGACCCCCCTGTGCGGCTCACCTTGCCTGGAGTCCCTTGAAACACGTCATCGATTTCAATCCCTGCGCCTCTGCCTGCGCACACATGCGCATGTCGGCAGCACCAAATGTGTCTTGATTCCAGATGTCCAATGGCCCATGTCTGCTGGCAAAGGTGGTCTTGAGGCTCATCCCCCTGCAGAAAGTGCATGAAACAAATGATTAATGCTTAATATTCATCTGTGTGTGTCTCTTCAGGCATTACATGACTGGATCATGTCAGAGATGTACATCAGAAATCACACCATCAGTCCGTCTTTCACAGCATTAGTGTGGAACACACTATCTATGGCATGATTTGCAACAAGCACATGTTCATTAAAGATAAGAAACATACTACACAATGCATAGCAATGAATGTACACATGAATCATTAAACACCCCATCTAGCAAAAGAAGAACAGTGGACAATTACACCCCAATCATCCCCATTAGGGGTGTTAACAGCAGCAGACATGCCACAGATATGACAGTCCATTGCCCTTGTGTAATTGGCTGTTACACCGAACCATCCTTGCAAGCCCATGGATAAGGGAAGCAGGAGTGGCATATGTGAGTCAAGGACCCCAAGCAGCAAACACATACACAAGACAAGCTTGAAGGGCCCAGCTGGAACAGACAGTGGATGCTTTCAAAAGCCACAAAGCACCACACCATCACATGAAAGCACAATAGACTATCAATTTTAAACTATATTAACTAATTACACTAACTATGAAAAACCTACTTTACCTATTTAAACTAACTATCAAACAGAAACTTAACTAACTAAACTAAAAGAAAAATCAAAAATGGCCACATACGACCCGGGGAGGGGGGAGGCACACAGGAGGGGGGGTACAGGGTGCTGCTCAACACCCGCATGCGATGATGCTGAGGAAAAAAAAACTCCATGGGCTCAACGCCAGTACAGCCCGACCTATGTGGGAGATAGATTGTCGTCCGAGTCTGGCTCTGCCTGGAAAAGAGGACGTGGCACAGGAGCATGACCACGCCTAGCCGCAGCTTGCCCCTCATCAGCAGCAGGTCTGCCAGATGGGTGAGCCTGGTTCTGTGTGGTGATGACATGTAGGTCTGCATGCAGAACCTCCCGTGATACACGTGCTTCCTCTTGCAAGGTAGCACGGGTAACACAGAGTTCCTCCTGCAAGGCCTGGCTTGACAACTGCTGTACCTCCCGGCAAGCATGTAGCTCAGCCGAGATGGTACGCTCAAGCTATGCAAACCTCTCCTCTGCCCGCTCCCTCTGGGACATCAGAAGGACACCCAGAGTGGATCTGAGGGAAGCATGCTCATTCCTCATGGCCTTCATGTGTGCCTCTGCATGAGTAGCAATTGCTTGACGCAGAGACGAAATTTCAGCCTGACGTGCCCTGTCTGAAGCCGCCAGGGCCAGCCCTAGCGAGCGGGCCGTGGACCGTGCCGCCTGCTCCTGGAGAAGCACCTGCCTACCAGGGGGAGCACAAATTGGGCCACACGCTCCATGCTCTCAGCGATGTTCTCCATTGCTGCCCCCTGCCGTTCAGAATGGGCAGTCATGTCTTGCTCCCTCTCAGTATACTGTGGTTGCGCGCAGCAACCACGTTGCTGGGCTTGACCCCTGCGGGACTCAAGGACCGTGTGTCCTCATTGTGTTGGCACCGCCTGCGGCTGCACGACTACATGCCCCCGTCGACATGATGTCCCAGGCACATCAGTGACTGGTGTGGAGGGTGACCCTGCGTCCCGATCCACCACGGGCGGAGGTACCAAAACTGTCTGACCCCTCAGTGCAGATATCGCGGACAGAGGAGTGTCCACATCAGAATCACTCACCCCTGACATATGGACCTGATGCTCATCCAACTCGACATGGTCATCAGAGTGTTCTTCAGGGCTGGACTCATAGGCAGCCAGAGACAAGATGGACTGTAGCACTTGGGGGTTTTTGTGGCCTACCACCCCACGACCCTCACTTGTCCCGGGTTGTTGTAGTGATAACAACCCTGTGCCTGGCATGACAACGCCATCCTCCGGCTCCATTGCGTCATCCTCTAAAAAATAGAGAGAAAAAAGGTCACTACACATTTTAGAAGCACACAACACACACACACACCGACAACAAACACATCAGGCAGACATGTGACACACAAAATAGGACCTGGCATGCATGCTGGGTGAACTTGAATTTGCTTCTGTGATTAGATGTGTTGAAAGGTGGCAGTTTGCACTGAAGTGGGTGTATGCAGTGCAGCGAATATGTATGTTACTCACTACCTACATGTACAAGGACTCCATGGTGTGTGTCAGAAAATGTGAAGGCAGTACAAGGTCAACTTCAGGGAGCACGTGCAATGTGCATTCAATGGGTAGCATATCTACAAGCAAAGCACCCCTCCACCCAAGTGCAAAAGCAGGGATGCCTAGCATGGTCTCAAAAGACTGAGCATGGACCTGTGTATTGACAGACAGTGTTGACTAGCATCAACAGCTTCATGTGAGTCAAGTGACAACACTGCAAAGGATGATGGGACAGTAGGCAGGACACATGATGAAACCTCTGGAGTCCACCCACGTGTGAAGAAGACACTACACCAGTTGGACAGAGTTATTGGCCATTAAACAGGCTGAGGCCTGTGACCCTCATAGATTGTCAGACCTTAAACATGTGTGCAACGCAGTACTGAGCCACAGTTGACATGGGAAGGCAGATGAAATGCCATGCAATTTAGGTCATCCTGGACTTGTATTAAAGTCATCACCCAGTCATGGACACATATGGGCATGCGTGGAATGCACATGGAGCATGAATGGGCACTCATGTCCCTGTGGGGCATCTGACCTCTGCACAGTCCAAGTGAGACACCCTGCATCGAGTACTAAGGATGTACCACAATGGATATGTCTGGCAGATTGGCTGCTGGATGTTAGCATGTACAAAGGAGGCATGAACAGGGAAGTACCCAACGGCAATATTGTAGCAGACTAGTGCTAAGGTGGAATTGGGGTGCAGAGCAGGGGGTTGAGGGGCAAGGGAGCATGCCTACATTGGGTACCCCCTTGCAGGCAGAGTAAACATGCACGTCAGTCATGCTATGCATAGTTCCTGGGCTGAGAGGAAGCTCACCCCACGCTACATGCAGAAGTGCCAGTGAGCTGGAACATGGACCGGAGGGGCAAACTGATAACCAGCATGTGAGTAGGGTGCAAAAGTGGTGATGTGGACAGTCCCCGTCTGCTCCACATGTCCACCATCCAGCAGAGTAGACATGTATCAGGGAAGCATTGCATTACTCACACATCATAACCATGTACACGTGAAATGTAGTGGCAGTCATGCACATCGCATCACACAAGTAAAACACACATGTCCTTGACAAGCACGCATCAACACTCACTGGACTGTGCATCAAAGTCCGGCATCTCTCCCACTCCTTTGACCGATTCTGATGGTATGAACTCTGCAACGAGTGACTCATGCGGGGAGAGGTCTTCCTCCTCCTGTGCAGGTCCACCGCCAGTCACCAGAGTCAAGTTGTAATTTGAGGCACGCTTAGCCTTAGCGCTGCGTTTGAAGTCATTCCAATGCTTTTTGCACTCTTGCGTCGTACTCACCTCATGGCCGAATGCACTCACATGTTCCACAACTTGCTTCCAGTGGGTATCACGGTGGGCAGCCGTAGTCTGACAATTAGCACCCACTAGCATGTCACGGCTGTGGTCCCGCACGCAGTCCACGAGGTAGTCCAGTTCCTGGTTGCAGAAAGGCTTCTTCCTCGACATGCAGGAGGTCGTCGTTGTGTGTGGAGTTCCAGCCTGTGCTGCAGGTGCAACCTTCCTCCTCTTGGATTGTGGCACAGACCCTGGCTGGCTGATGCCGCCCTGATCAGTATGGCCAGTGGGACCGGTGGATTGAGCCAAGGGAGTGCAGGTGGCGGGACGACCAAAGGGCTGACTTGTGTCAGTGGCAGCTGGGTTGCCTCTAATGGATCCTGCGCAGCAACATCCGCTGTGGCAGGGTCATTGACCGCGACTGTCCGGGTTGGCAGACTCACAACCGGGGTGTTGTTGGGTGCATCTGCCTTTGCACTTGCCAACACACAGCTGTTCGGGGCAGCAGATGACATTACTGCCCTAGGGACACGTGTCTTGGTCAGGGCAGCCCTGCGTGCCCCTACGGTTTCCCTGCGGGCCTGTTGGAAATCTTCCAAGGGCTCTTCAATTGCCAAAACAGCCTTCGCTGGCAGACCCTGAGCCTGGGTGGTGGTGTCCACAGCTGCATCTGCAGCTACCACTACCCTTGGGCCCGGGGCAGTTGATGAAACGGACTGCCGGGTCACACAGGCGCCAGTGCCAGATGCAGAAGCTGCATCTCCCAGAACCACAGGGGGTGGTGGCATGACTGCACCGACACATGGCACAACATCGTGCTGAACTGGCGCATCCCTGCCTCTCCCCCCTCTGCGGCCACCCTGGACACCCTGGAGTCCCCCTACTCCCTGGTCACCCCAGCCACGTCCCTGACCGCGCCCGCCACGAGGAGTATGCCCAGCTGAGGTGCCCCTCACTTTTGGTGGCCTCCCACCCATGGCACAGATGGAGTAGTGCCGGCACAGAAGGAGTAGTGCCAATGGGAGGTGTCCACCACAATTGACCTGGGCAATTGGGGTGAAGGGGGTGGGATGCAAGATGTTAACAGACCCCCTGCACCTGCAAGGCTGTATGTGACCCCGGTGATGTAGTGACGGGTCACGCTACGCTCAGGCACCCCAAAACTGCAGTAAAACCCTGCACGCAACCCTGCAGCCTACGTGCGTGGAATCAACCTCCTGCAGTACGCGGTGGCACCCAGTAACACGAAAAATGCGTACGCGTGGGACACACAGGCTACTATGACCTCGAAAACGGGTGCGATACACAGGGGCACCCGCAGTGGGAATGATAGCGTGTACGACTCACCGTCTGACTAGAGCGATGCAGAAAAACACGCGTAGCCAATACCCCTGCCAAAAGAAGAGATACGTCCTCGATTGATGTGAAAATGTGATGGCGTGGGAAACAAAATGAAGCAGCTACACACGTCGGTCTCCACGAAAGGCACGTACGGCGAACTGCTGGCCCCGCTCACCTTTAACTCGTGCTGAGGGAAACGCCCGCACACGTCACGTCACTTACGCGGGTAGGCCCTTTCCTCGCATTACACGCATTCACACGCAGACATGCAGTTTTTTCACGCGTGATGAACCACTATGCCCACGTCATGAGAGAAACGCCCGCGCGCATAACCGCTTACGCGCTAAGTGCCTTTGGTCCAATAAAAATGCGTACGTGTGCTGACACGCTTACCACTAAAGGCCTTTCCTCCAATTACACGCTGACGTGCAATTTTTTCACGTGTCAAATCACTCCGTATCGAGCTGGCCACGCGAAAACACATGGAAGACTACGCTCCTGCCCAGAAGGCCGAATTACTGCCCCCCAGAGCCCTGGCAATGCTCCCACCTGCAATCTGCTGCTGCCTGACTGCCTGCTGCCCATGTGCCCTGCCATTTGCTGCCTGCACGTCAGCCAGGGATGCAGTGGCTGTGACCACACCTGCTGGAACTGAAGACTCCCGACTGGGATTCCATCGCTCCACAGCCCAGCCCCAGGACCCAGTTGCCCACCCACTCCTGCCTCTGGGGTTGCCATATCCAGCAGAACACCATCGGGCAGCACTGGCAACCCCCAGCCAGAGAGGCAGAGGGCCACCAGCTTCAGTGCCAGGGAAGTTGGTGTCCTGGTGGAGCAAGTCCAGGGGCAGTATGATGCCCTCTTTGGAAGTTTGCGCGCTGACAATGAAGGACGGACCAGGATATGGATGGACATCGTGACTGCCATCAACGTGGAGGGGGTGGCAGTCCGCGACTTTCATCATGTCAAGAAGCGCTGGGAGGACTTCAGGTCCACGACCCTCAACAAGGCCAGGGCCAGATGTCGGACCACCAAATGAGGGTCCTGGAAAGCATATGCCCAGCGCTCTACGTCCAGATCCTTGAGAGGCAGACCCGTCTGGAGTTGAGCGGCAAGTGTACATGCAGAGTGATTGGACGCTGTGCGTGTCGTGGTGTGCCAGTAGTGTGCAGGTTGCACATGTGTTTTTGTAGGGCCATGTAGGGATGTGTATGAACATGGGCGTGAGGCTGCCACATGTGTGTCCTCTCATGTGTGAGACACATTGATGGTGTATGTGTTGGTAAGCATGCTGGACAAATGCAGGTGTGGGAGCACACATGTTTGAATTTCTGTGTATGTACATTGGCATGGTTGTGGCATGGATGGTGGTTCCTAATGCATGTATCTGCACTGTGTACATGTGCATGTGTGTGTACTTAACAAGTGTGCAACTGTGATGCAACATGGATGCATGTGACACTGATATGTAGAAGGCTGAATGGCAGATCTGACATGTATGGCGATCTCATCACTTCAACAGTTGGAGGAGATGTAGACATGCATATAAGTGTGGTGGCGTGTGTGCATGTCTACTGCACTCCCTGGGTTTCATGTGATGTCTGGCTCACCTTTGGATGCTCATACTGTTGTATGTGTATGGATGGTGCTGGCTGTTGTGATATGGCAGTGGAATTGCTCATGTGTGTGAGTTGAAATGACATGTGTGTTGGGGATTGTGATGCCATGTCTGAAGTTTGACACTGCCACTCATGTGCAAATCTCATGTGTGTATTAGTCCATTGTACAGTGCCCTGATGCCTGTGTCCTATCTCTCACTGTCTGCAGCATCAACTGATGAAGAGGGCGGAGAGGGTGCTGTGGAGCACAGCAGCAGGGATCACACCGCCAGCCGGAGACGCAAGGCCCGGCTTCCCTCCCAGGTTGTCATCTCATCAGGGAGTGAGGAGTCCGGTGCCACGTCCCAGGCCGCAGCTGCTGAGGGTAGGTCCAAGAGGTGGAGATCGGAGTTGGACTTCTCGGCAGCAGAAGGGGCAGCTGAGACCCCACAGGGTCTGACGGAGGAAGATGGCACAGAGTCATCCAGGTTGGTGGGGGGTTTGGTAGAGGAGGAGGAGGCCGTGCAAGTGACAGACACGGGGTCTGGAGGTGGGGATTCCAATGGTGCTAGTGGTGCAGTGCAGGGGCAGGGACAGGAGACAGCACAGGTCACCGCGGAGGTACCTGTGTGTAATCCTGTCCCCGATCCTGTGACTGCATCATCCTGCACCAGCAGGGATGCCTATGTCCAGACCCGTTTTCAGGGAGGGGATCCGCTTACAACAACTGGAATTCCTCTCCCTGCGGACGTGGCTTTCCGGGACTGGGTTGAGCCTGTCCTGAGTGGGATGGCATTGCATCAACGGGGCATGCGATATAACCTGTAGTGTTTTCGTGAGGACACTGCACGTCATCTCGAATGCCTCGTTGACCGCGTTGACCTACTGGGACAGCTCACCAGGGCCAGATTCCTCCATTTGCTGGACCTTGTTCCGACCCCCTCCTCACCTGAACCCCCTATGCGCCAGTCGTCCTCCATGCCAACCTCCCACCCATGTATCACCTGAGTACCCTGTGGAGCTGCCTCTGACCCTGCGGCCAGGCTGGTGGAGGACACATCCCTGCCACAGTCGGGAGTCAGACGTCCAGCAGGTGTGGCCACCTCAACAACTGCACCCCAGCCAGAGGAGGATGTGCAGGCAGCAAGAGCCAGGGCACAGGCAGAGGCACAGCAGCAGCAGCAACAAGGTGGGAGCCATGATGGCTCGAGACCTAAAACATTGGAGGCGCAGGCGTCGGCTAAAGGGCAGGAGGACCCAGGACTGGAAGTGTCTTCCGTGTGGCAGCGGTTAGGCCATGCTATAGATGCGGAGCTGCGGTGGGCGGAAGAGGCGTGGCTCATCATGGTCAGGGCTGAGTACTCCATGCATCGGGCGTTGAGGCGGGCAGAGTGCCTCGAGGGGACTCGCAGGGAGTTGGAACAGGCATTGAGTGCCTCCCTGCGAGACCTCGGGGCCAGGGCAGAGTCCCGCCTCCGGGACATCGACATGGAGTTCGATGATGCCCTGGCCCGGGACACCACAGAGTGAGCCGCAGGACTTGCCTGCCACCATTGTATATAGTTGGATAGTGTTAGGTTTCCTTTCCTTTTCTTTTTTATTTTGGTTGCGCTTGGACAATGCACCACGTTTTTGTATATAGTTTTTTATTAGGTACTATTTTTGGTAGGTTTCTTTTCATCAGTTTGGCTCATGGACCCTGGATTGTTCATTTGTACATAGTTCACCATTGGATTATTCACATTTCTTTTTATTTTACCATTGGAGCAATGGATTTCACTTTATTTTTTCCCTTGGATTTGCTTTGTTGGACTGTGACTTTGGGCACCATTTCTTTTGGATTTCTTTGGATTATGATTTCTTGTTTGAATGAGTTCTTTTACGGACATGCAGCATTTCTTTAATTATTCCCATTGTTGTGTGTTTTTTTTAATTACATTCATGTTGTGTTTAATACATTTTTTTCTTCATACTTCGATGTGTGGTATTATCTCATTGGTTTCATGCATGTCATGATATGGGTTTTCACATTCACTTGCACCCATTGTGTGTGTATGACGGACATGTGTTCATTTACATACTTGCCTTTGGGGTTGTATCATGTAATTGCCTTTTCTATGTGGGTGGATGCAATAATTGTTTGGGTCTTTGGGCTGGGTAGGCTGGCCATAAGGGCCATGATTGAGGATCGTCATGACGTGGGGGCAGGGGGACATGAGTGGGACATGAGTGGGGGCCTGCTGGCAGGTGCCCTGCACTGCTGGGAGGTGGGGGTGCAGGGGAACATGAGTGGGACATGAGTGGGGGCCTGCTGGCAGGTGCCCTGCACTGCTGGGGGGTGGGGGTGCAGGGGGACATGAGTGGGGGCCTGCTGGCAGATGCCCCACACTGCTGATCATGGGGTTGCAGGGGGACATGAGTGGGGGCTTGCTGGCAGGTGCCCCGCACTTCTGGGGCGTGAGGGTGCATGTGGACATGAGTGGGGGCCTGCTGGCAGGTGCCCCGCATTGCTGGGGGGTGGGGGTGCAGGGGGACATGAGTGGGACATGAGTGGGGGCCTGCTGGTAGGTGCCCCACACTGCTGGGGGGTGGGGGTGCAGGGGGACATGAGTGGGGGCCTGCTGGCAGGTGCCCTGCACTGCTGGGGGGTGGGGGTGCAGGGGGACATGAGTGGGGGCCTGCTGGCTGGTGCCCTGCACTGCTGGGGGGTGTGGGTGCAGGGGGACATGAGTGGGACATGAGTGGGGGCCTGCTGGCAGGTGCCCCGCACTGCTGGGGGGTGGGGGTGGAGGGGGACATGAGTGGGGGCCTCCTGGCAGGTGCCCTGCACTGCTGGGGGGTGGGGGTGCAGGGGGACATGAGTGGGGGCCTGCTGGCAGGTGCCCCGCACTGCTGGGGGGTGGGGGTGCAGGGGGACATGAGTGGGGGCCTGCTGGCAGGTGCCCCGCACTGCTGGGGGGTGGGGGTGCAGGGGGACATGAGTGGGACATGAGTGGGGGCCTGCTGGCAGGTGCCCCACACTACTGGGGGGTGGGGGTGCAGGGGGACATGAGTGGGACATGAGTGGGGGCCTGCTGGCAGGTGCCCCACACTGCTGGGGGATGGGGGTGCAGGGGGACATGAGTGGGGGCCTGCTGGCAGGTGTCCTGCACTGCTGGGGGGTGGGGGTACAGGGGGACATGAGTGGGACATGAGTGGGGGCCTGCTGGCAGGTGCCCCGCACTGCTGGGGGATGGGGGTGCAGGGGGACATGAGTGGGGGCCTGCTGGCAGGTGCCCTGCACTGATGGGGGGTGGGGGTGCAGGGGGACATGAGTGGGGGCCTGCTGGCAGGTGCCCCGCACTTCTGGGGGGTGGGGGTGCAGGGGGAAATGAGTGGACATGAGTGGGGGCCTGCTGGCAGGTGCCCCGCACTGCTGGGGGGTGGGGGTGCAGGGGGACATAAGTGGGGGCCTGCTGGCAGGTGCCCTACACTGCTGGGGGGTGGGGGTGCAGGGGGACATGAATGGGGGCCTGCTGGCAGGTGCCCCGCACTGCTGGGGGGTGGGGGTGCAGAGGGACATGAGTGGGACATGAGTGGGGGCCTGCTGGCAGGTGTCCCACACTGCTGGGGGGTCGGGGTGCAGGGGGACATGAGTGGGGCCTGCTGGCAGGTGCCCTGCACTGCTGGGGGGTGGGGGTGCAGGGGGACATGAGTGGGGGCCTGCTGGCAGGGGCCCTGCACTGCTGGGGGGTGGGGGTGCAGGGGGACATGAGTGGGGGCCTGCTGGCAGGTACCCCGCACTGCTGGGGGGTGGGGGTGCAGGGGGACATGAGTGGGACATGAGTGGGGGCCTGCTGGCAGGTGCCCCACACTGCTGGGGGATGGGGGTGCAGGGGGACATGAGTGGGGGCCTGCTGGCAGGTGTCCTGCACTGCTGGGGGCTGGGGGTACAGGGGGACATGAGTGGGACATGAGTGGGGGCCTGCTGGCAGGTGCCCCGCACTGCTGGGGGATGGGGGTGCAGGGGGACATGAGTGGGGGCCTGCTGGCAGGTGCCCTGCACTGCTGGGGGGTGGGGGTGCAGGGGGACATGAGTGGGGGCCTGCAGGCAGGTGCCCCGCACTGCTGGGGGGTGGGGGTGCAGGGGGACATGAGTGGACATGAGTGGGGGCCTGCTGGCAGGTGCCCCGCACTGCTGGGGGGTGGGGGTGCAGGGGGACATGAGTGGGGGCCAGCTGGTAGGTGCCGAGCACTGCTGGGGGGTGGGGGTGCAGGGGGACATGAGTGGGACATGAGTGGGGGCCTGCTGGCTGGTGCCCCGCACTACTGGGGGGTGGGGGTACAGGGGGACATGAGTGGGGGCCTGCTGGCAGGTGCCCTGCACTGCTGAGAGGTGGGGGTGCAGGGGGACATGAGTGCGGGCCATCTGGAAGGTGCCCCGCACTGCTGGGGGTCGGGGCTGCAGGGGGACATGAGTTGGTGATCAGTAGTGCAAGCTGACATGTGGCTTGGCTGGGGAGCATGCCCATGGTGGATGGGCTGCCTGCGGGACATGACCAGGGGTGCAGGGTAGTCCCCTGTGGTGTGGGCTGCCTGCAGGGGCCGTGGAGGGTGTAGAGGGAACACCTGGGAGAACCCACACTGCCAATTTACGTGTAGGTCTCCCCGCGCACCCCCGAAATACACATCCCCTGCTCATATTGCGTGAGAGACTGAAAGCGAACCCCAGTTATACACGTACCCCGCTCGCACAGGGCCAATCGCGTGTGAAACTTCCCATGAACCCCAGTAATACACGTACCCCACTCGCACAGGGCCAATCGCGTGTGAAACTTCCCGCGAACCCCAGTAATACAAGTACCCCACTCGCACAGGGCCAATCGCGTGTAAAACTTCCAACGAACCCCAGTAATACATGTACCCCACTCGCACAGGGCCAATCGAGTGTGAAACTTCCTGCGAACCCCAGTAATACATGTACCCCACTCGCACAGGGCCAATCGCATGTGAAACTTCCTGCGCACCCCCGAAATACACGTACCCCACTCGCACAGGGCCAATCGCATGTGAAAGTTCCAGCGAACCCCAGTAATACAAGTACCCCACTCGCACAGGGCCAATCGCATGTGAAACTTCCCGCGAACCCCAGTAATACACGTACCCCACTCGCACAGGCCCTTTCGCATGTGAAACTTCCTGCGCACCCCCGTAATACATCTACCCCACTCGCATAGGGCCAATCACATGTGAAACTTCCCACGAACCCCAGTAATACATGTACCCCACTTGCACAGGCCTTTTCACGTGTGACACTTCCCGTGCAACCCCGAAATACAGGTACCCCACTCGCACAGGGCCAATCGCGTGTGAAACTTCCTGCGAACCCCAGTAATACACGTACCCCACTTGCACAGGACCAATCGCGTGTGAAACTTTCTGCGCACCCCCGAAATACACGTACCCCACTTGCACAGGGCCAATCGCATGTGAAACTTCCCGCGAACCCCAGTAATACTCATACCCCACTCACACAGGCCCTTTCACGTGTGAAACTTCCCGCGCACCCCCGGAATACATGTACCCCACTCGCACAGGGCCAATCGCGTGTAAAACCTCCCGCGAGCCCGAGTAATACACGTACTCCACTCACACAGGCCCTTTCACGTGTGAAACTTCCCGCGCACCCCCGAAATACACGTACCCCACTCGCACAGGGCCAATCACATGTGAAACTTCCCGCAAACACCAGTAATACACGTACCCCACATGCACAGGCCCTTTCGTGTGTGAAAATTCCCGCGAACCCCAGTAATACACGTACCCCACTCGCACAGGGCCAGTCGCGTGTGAAACTTCCTGCGAACCCAAGTAATACACGTTCCCTGCTTGCCGTGCTGGTACAGGGTTAGCGCAGCCCTTTGCGCTGGATTGGGGATTTTGATGGCTTTTCCCTGCACGAGGGGTGTTCTTGGGGGCGTAACTGGCGCTGCTGCAGGGTCGCTGGGCCACTGTGCGCCACGGTTGGTTTTGGTAGCTAAAATCCATGAATACGCTGTGTGCGGAAATGGACTTTAGCGCATGCGGCTGGTGCAGAGATTCGCACGTGCACACTGTGTGCCAGCCACGTGCGCCACTTGTGAACTAAATTCTATGAATTACCCCCATAATGTTTGGCGAGATTCTTAAAGTTGTTTTTTCAAGATGCCAAGCCTGTTTTCGTTGCTCATATTTATGGGTTGACAGATTACAGAAGAACAATATTTCACATTTTTGTTTGTAAATGCAGAGCTTGTTTCTGCTGACGTAAGTTTCCAAGGCGTCAAGCTTGCGTTGCAGACCAATGGGCGTGGCATCTAAGAGAATCAGGTTGTCTGCATAAATGAGCCAACCAACATGAGAGCCATGGATTTTTGGAGAAAAGGCAGCCACTGCGTTAAATGTTTCTCCAATGTCTGAGATGAAAAGGTTAAAAATGATCGCCTCCAACAGACAGCCTTGCTTCACTCCTTTAAAGGTGTCTGATACAGATGATAAGGTACCACCCTGGTCCAATCTGATTTTAATGATCGTATTAGTGTGGAGTTCCTTGATGGTATCCAGTAAGCTCGTTGGGCACTTCCAAGTCTTCAGTTTGTCCCACAAGGATTGGCAATCCACACTGTCGAAAGCGTGGGAAAAGTCAATTGCTGCCACGTACATTTTGGAATTAGTTCTAATTGATTCCATTTTCAGCAGGTTCAGCAAGAGGATGTTAAGGCCACATCTGACCCCTTTCACGAAGCTGGCTTGCCGATGGTCTATGTAGTTGTTTTCTGTTGACAAGGTGAGCAGCATTAGTTGTAGTTGGTTTGCGAAATATTTTTCCCATTTCATCAAGAAGGGCAATAGGTCGGTAGTTTTTTGGATTTGACCTGTTGCCCTTCTTGAAGATGGGGATGATAATGGCGCTTTTCCATGATTTTGGCGTGGCATGTTTCGTTGTTATTCTGTCAAACAGCGTGACACAGAAATCTGCCCATGCGTCTGGATTTAGTTTGATGGTATAGTTTGTGAGCCCATCAAGTCCCAGGGCTCTCGATGCACAGGATTTATTGATGGATCTCAAGATGTCGGCTTTGTCGAATTTCAGATCCCAAGGAACTAGATTTGATGTATTTTCTTGAGTTGTATCTGTAATTTCGGTGAATAAATCTGTGTAGCATTTTACCCAGTTATCCTCCGAGATGGGTGACGCTTGCAGCGCATCTTGGGAGGCTGCAACGTTGTTGATAAGGCTCCAGAATTCGGAGGAATTTTTGTTTTTAAGTTTCAGCAGCATTTCCTCCGAGTCGTTCTGTAGTAGAACTGATTTGTGAGCCTTACTCCAGTTCTTGTATTTCTGCATAGCTGTTTTTTGTTTACGTGATATTGCCCTAGGTCTTTGCATGCTAGCGTTCTTATCTCGCAATGCAGTTGACGTTTGTGCTGAAGCACTTGAATGTCGGACTTGTGTTTATGCCGGAATTTCAGTGGTTTAAGGCCCTGCTTATTTTCAGAGAATTGCATCAACAGATGTTGGTACACTTTTGTATCAGATTCTAGGTTTAAGTTAGAGACGATCTTTGTTATTAAGGTTTAATCTTATCCTACCTGAGCGGAAGGCAAGCGAGTGTGGTCAGGTAAGCTGTGTTGAGGAGTTCTGGATGTTAAATAACATTTTCAGCAAGTCGTGGTCACTGTGTGTCATCTTTGTGACCTCCAGATGACTTGTTTTTGTTAGGATTGATTCGCAGACAAAGAGATAGTCAAGTGTTGAAGATTGCAACTCTCGGCTCGATGTAGGCTTAGTTGGAATATCACTAGATACGTTCCCGTTTAGAAGTGCCATCTTGCAAGAGTCCATTTCAGAGCACCATAAGCGGGCCGCTGAGTTGTTTGCCTTCCATCTTTGGGATTTTGATGGAAAGCTAATTTCATAGTTCAGACAGTTGATGTTTAAGTCTCCACAGATTATTATTTTTGCCGTGCTCAGGGTCTCAAGTAGGTTGTCTATGATGGCAGTTACAAGGTCAATGAAGGGCTCAGTTCCTGTTGCAAAATGGTTTCAATATAGGTTGATGATGTATAAATGGTCAGGTGCACATGGTCCGATTAACAACACTTTGGCCGTCTGGATGTAGGGGTAGATGTTTTTAGTCTCCACAATTCTGAGGCCAGATGATTTTCTTACAGCAATTAATAGACCAGCCATTGGCCTTCCTTTCTGCTGTTTAATCACAGGGTTTAGGGATATCTTAAACAAAGGTAGAATTGGACATTCCATTAGCCAAGTTGAGGTCGGACAACCACGGCGTATTAAACAGGTGTACAAAGCCTTACGTGTTCCAGGATCCAAGGGTCATAGGCGAAAGGTCGTATGAGCCCTGGAATTACTTACTTTGTTTTGTGTTTAAAGCAGATGAAAGCCAAGCCCAGTTTGCGTTATCATGAGGGCAAATGTTGGAACCATCAGTGGTAGCTACATCAAACGTTCCACTCAAGCCTTCAATGGTTATTTTTATTTGCTCGCCGGCTATACATTTTTTGGAGACAGCGATACTGTTTGAACAAGCAGTTGCGGTGGAGGGCGGGGCCTCGGGAGCTCTTAGAGGTTTTTCGCCTTCGGCTGCTAGACGGGTGTCTGCATATTTTTGGGATGCTTTTGAACAGGCTCCATTATCTGGTGACTTGAGGGTCGAGTCAGCTTGAGAGCATGTGTATAGCTCGAAACCCATTGACAGCAGCACAGGGCCAGCTTCCAGCAAAATGTCTCGGATAATATTTGAGGCAAGGTGTAAAATCACCTTGTCCTTTCTTTTTTCCGTTTGAAATTCTACAATTTTCATGTCGTCAGGAGGATTGTACACAAGCTAGGCACAAAATGAAAGAGTCTAGTTATGTAGTGACGGTTCAGGATTAGATCGTCCAACGAGTCTACTCGTTCCAGAATCAGTTGGTGATAAGTAGAGACTTTTTTGAACCAAGCAAGTTGTCTCTGAGGTGGGGCGCAGGGAGGAATTCTGTCTTGCGCCACGTTCTTTAGGGGCTGATTGTGAGGGACCTTGTCTATAGAACAGGCCGAGATAACCTTGAGTGATTGAATTTCACAGCTTGGGACAGAGGACTAATTCTCCACAATTTTTGCTTTTTTCTCCTCCATTGTCAGAAAAGGAGTCCCAATAGGTTTTTTCAAAGTGGGTGTCAAAGTGACGGGTTGTACCAAGGTGCACGTTCTCTGTAGTTTAGGCTGTGTGGGAAATCTTAGTGTCTCGAGGAGAGGCGCGTTGACACTTGCGCTGATGTGCATGTTTTGAGATGGATCAGAGGCTGGCAGTTCGGCAGGTGAATTCTTTAAGGAACATTCCTGGTCATTTTGGTGGGCATCTTCATCATCATAATACATCGATAGGTTGGTCAGGTCAATTTCATCCATCTATGGCTTATTTAGATCGATGAGTTCGGCCTTAGAATTTATGTCCTCGCATGGCACTTTTTGTTTTGCAAGGTTAAGTTCTCTTGCCCCAGTATTGTTATGGATGGTTGGATTTACAGTTCTTATATTGCAGAGGAATTTCCTGGATCCGTTCCCACGCTGCGTTTTGAGTGGAGGTTGGTTTTTAGTTTTTCTTTTCGTTGGCTGGGTTTTTCCAAACGCAAAAATGGTTGTTGGATTCACTGGTGGTTGAGCTCCTTTAAAGATATCAAAATCCTCTGCGCACTTGGAGGAACTGGTGTCAACAGAAACTGTTGCGGCAAGGCCGTTCCTCATACTTGTGTTTGGCTGGTGAGTGAAGTACTTGAGGCTGAGGCCGTTTGTGGATTTGCAAGGGCACGGTTACTGGTTTGAAGACTAAGTAACCGAGCTTCGTCGAAGAAGGTTATATCCTGTGACGATAGGTCCCGTACAGCACTAACTGGAGGCACTGAAGAAATGTTTTTGACAGGGCCTGTGTCGAGGTGATCAGCCGGCCTAGTGACACAGGTTGAGATTTTTTTTCGTTCTTGGGGAGAGGACCCTTAAGTAACAGTTTGGCTGCAGCCGGGGTGGAACTTTGAGTCGAGGCGGTCTTTACCGTCTCAGTTTTGTGCTTCTCATGCTTCTCAGATTAAATCATGCATGTCGGCATGTAGGTGGAACAGTGTGTCCTCTCGTCAAGATTGATGGTGCTGGCCAAGTTCTCAGGTAAAGCCAGTTGAGGAAGCCCAGAGGGCTCATGTGTCGATGAGGAGTCGCGTGTTGTGTTGGCCGTTGACGTCAAGTCATAGGTAGTCGGCGTGGATTTGATGGTGCTCATGAGCAAGACACTCTCCAGCTCTTTATCTTGTGGCGCCATGCCAGGCTAGTTGTGAGTATTGCACATTGAGTACTCATACTGTGTTCGAAAGAGTTTCAGAGCTTCCTTAGCTACTTCTGCGAGTAGCTTTTTGTCCTCATTGTTGTTTTTGTTTGGCTGGAGATGGTATTTAGCATGGACTCCATGTTACTGCGTAAAGCTGTGAGGTCATCTTTGCAGTAAGTGCTCTTCCTCTCGGTGTCTATTAATTTGGTGTTGAAACTGCAATCAGGGTTGTAAGGTCTTTAATGTTCTCATTTATGTGCTCATAGAGTTTTGTAAAAGGGGCAATGGATATGGCCACTGATGCCATGACAGATGCCTGGAGGTATCTAGCCCAGTTAGAGTCACTAATGTTCATTGAGTTCTGGTTAGTCGGTGCCTGTTTGTGCTGATGATGGCGTCTGCAAGTCCTAATTTTCGCATAAGGACGTTCCATCAAGGAAGAGTCAGAGAGGGAGGCGTCAGATGAGGAAGAGCTAGAGGTCAAGTTACCAGTCTCCCTCGAAGTTTTCAGTCCAGGCTCGATCATGGGTGGTACAGGGGCGCTGCCTGGTGAACCCTGAGGACCTCACAAACCGTATTTTGTTTTTTTCCTCTGTGAGCAACGCAGCGTGGAGGAGCTGCTGACACGGTTCCACCTGCGTTTGTTACTGCCAGCAACTTTGTTGGAGGGCTTCACCACAAGGTCGAAGCACGGATCCCGGCTGTCAGTTCTCTTTGGTTGAATTGCTTGAGCGTTGGATCCAATAGCCACGGTTCCCACTCTGTTAGATTGCTGAGATTTGTTGATCTGTACTAAGTCCGTAAGCAGCTTGTCAGCAATGCCGAGTGAGTTGCGGCAGTTTTCTGTAACGTGTGCAAGCACTGGTGCATTCAGGCTTTGGAGGTGCACGCAAGAGAGGAGGATGGGAGAAGTCGTGGTAAGTGGATTGAAATGACAGTCACAAAGCTGTAAGTCATTTAAAAAAACGTTGTCACAACAGGAGCCGCCGGCAAACTCCAAGTTGTTAGCTGAGGCGCTAAAGTAGATTGAGCGCCCAAGCTTACATGGGGCAGTGTCCGGTGCTGATTCCACCATTTCAAAAGAGTCAGTGATCATGGTGTAAGGCATTGGTTCATCGCTGTCAAGCCCCACAGTGGGGCACAGTAGTTTGAGAGGCATTCTACAGTTGCTCAGTCAACTCCGTCGGCGCATCAGAAACAAGTTCGGAGGGACAGCATTCCGCAGAGGCGTACTTGCCCAAGTCGGCGTCAAGGTTAGTGTTAGTGTTACATGCGCCCTCATTGTCGCAGACCCATTCAGGCCATCCTAGATTCACGGCAATGTCCGGGTATGCAACTAGAGGTGAGGTCAAAATGTTAACTGACATATTTGATGTTAGAGGTTGTTTGGTGGCAGTAAATTCGGGTACTGTGTTAGTGATTTTAGTAAAGTTCAGGTTCTCACTTTCGTTTTCAATTTCTGTTTCACTTACATTTTCAGTTACGGTGCAGGTTGTTTGTAGGAGTGTACAAAATGTGGAATTGGCGCATTCGGTATTAGCAGCTGCAACGCCCTGGACATAATCGCACGACTGACTTACTTGGTCTCGGCGAGTTCGACTGGGCGTAGAGACTGCCAAGTTATATGCATCCTGCACACTTTCAGTAGGTTTCATCCGTTTCAGTTGGGCAAGCATCTTCACGAATGTTGTGGCTGTAATTGTGGTTAGCATTCTCGGCGGGTTGCTCGTGCAGTACAGCACAGTCCTGCGAGGAATACAGAGGGCGAGGAGGAGGGGCTGCAAGACTGCTTGACTGCTTCGGACTCCTCAGACTCAGCTCTGACTCTACGCCCGCTCTGCGGGGGGAACACGTTTTTCAAGGAAAGGCGCATCCAGCAAAAAGTTGGTAGAGAGTGTAGACAAACTGAAAGAGACAGCACACTAGCTCCGTAGCTCCTCAGATTCAGCCCTGACTCCACGCCCGATCCACGGGGGGAACTATTATTTCAAGTAAATGCACACCCAGCAAACATTTTGTAGATAGTGTAGACAGACTAAAGGAGACAGCACACCAGATCTGTAGCTCCTCAGACTCAGCCCTGACTCGTATCCCTAAGAGAATATGGGAGCTAAAGTACCCATTGAGGAAACCATACCTGCATCCAAGACAATATGATGTCTATTTGAACATCTCCCTGAAGAAGCAAAGAAACTAAATGACAAAGATGAATGGTGAGAGCATATAAAGTTGAATCGACACCTATATAAAAGATAACCAGACCAGAGAGGCAGATGATTTATAAAGAACAAAGAAGTACTAAGGATAAGTGACATCTTGGGATCAAGATGACAAGACTTATGCCACAAACCTGATGAAGATATTTAGATAGTTTAAACGTGTACAGATGCAATGAAACGCAAGCAGCAAAGCAATCATGAAGCTATCCACATGCTTTTAAATAGATTAGACTGCGGCAAGTGCCAGCATATACATATATACCTCAATAGATACATATGAACAAATAAAGGATGAATGTTTCTGCTACGTATATAAGCAGCACTGAACAAGCAAGAAGGTCTCATTCAGTGTTGTAGTTGAGAAAAGTAATTGAATTAAACAGAATAAAAGTTCAGCTAAGGAGTGGACTCAGTCAAGAAAGTCAAGGTTTTATCAAACTGACATTGGATACAACTAACATTAAAGAACAGAGGCTCCTGTTCAGAAAGGTCAAGCAAAAACAAAAGACATCAAAGGACTATTGAGAATAAAATCAAATACACAAAAAGGCTACATTTCATGGTGTCCAGTCATGTGATACAGGGAAGTTGGACGAGTGAGATGATCACACCTACGTACGGAAGCCGGATAGTGCCTATACACCTTAAATATTCTCAGAGAACAGCACAAACTGAAGGCCAACGTCAAAGTACTAATTGACACTGGACCATTGAGGTGATGATGGATTATATTTTAATTGGTGGGAAGATGGTATCAAGACGAGATTATCCGCCCCTGGTCGGTCAGTCTGCATGCTGCTAACGTAGGTAGGAGAACTACTGAAGGTGGTCAGAGCCAACCAATTGTAGGGGACCACGCCACTTAGTTGGGGGTCCTATAGTAGGTGTAGACAATGGAACTTTGTACATTTAGTGACGTTCATAGTGGCCATTTTGAAGGGAGGGCTTAGTCGCCCCACCTGATGGTGACTATCCAATTACCTCTTTCTGTTACTCTATACCGATATAGAACCCATGATTAGTTACTCACTTAGAACCAATCCTGCTTCCCAATAGGTTTTAATAGTTTGCCACGTAGGATGACGTTGGTAATGACGCAGGTCAGTATGTCAGTGATGACCTCTTTTGGGTGCAAAAGACCATCTTTTTTATGAAGTAGTTAGAGTCAGAGTATCGAGCGATTGCTGATGTTCGTTGTACTCCCTGTTTTAAGATATTGGACCATAAAACAGAAGAGCTTTGCCTAACTATTTCTGTCGTCTTGATTATTGATGTATGAATAAAATCTGCATCCCCATATATCTCCAGTGTACCGCTACTCATCTTAAAGGGCTGGAAGCCTCCAGTTCAATAGCTTTTTGGATACCTAATGGCAGTGAATAGCCTTCCCCAAGGGAATAATGCTTTATTAATGCCACAGTATACGTGAGCTGATTGTTTTCAACATGTTTTGCTAGGGTTTCATATTTTCTGCATTACATATCTAATCACTTACACCCATTCTATGAAACAACAAGCAATACTGCTTGAAACATTTGAGTGTTTTATACCGGAATTAGTTCCAAAATATGTGCACATTGTGTGCGTATTTCCTTAACACGCGCAGAGCTAAATGCAAGGTAGGCACCCAGATGGTCGACACTTTACTCCTGTATGCCTTCAAATATATCTGTCACTGGCGGTAAAACATTTTGCACAGCCGGGCACTGTTTATGTGTATGTTTTGAACTTACCGATTTAAACCTGTGTTTTCTTCGGCTTTTAAAGTACTCAAGGCTAAAAACAGAATTCCCATTACCGCTCAGAGCTATTCAACTGCACCATCAGAGCTAAAAGGATCACGCCACTTACATTCCAAAGCTGTGACGTTTCACTTGTTATCCTGCCAAGGGCTGTCGCATCAAAACATCCACTTGAAGAGTAATTGGATGTTGAACCTTTTGGACACAACAAACACATCTCAGTGGATGAGCATAGATACCATGAGGCAGATAATATGTGTATAGGTTACAGCTAATGGAGTGCCTTTAATAGGCACGCTACTAATTGGACATGATATGTCTGTGCTGTAATTGAACTGAAACGACTCTCATTATATAATTATGCCAGGTGCTAATATGTTACTGATTGGGAATGGTACTAATTGATTTCGGTAAGATTTTCTCACGGGATGATTGACGCATCTATGTTCATTACTTCATTTTAAATAAGGAGAGCATTTTACGAGATATTTCCATTGTCAGGTTTACCATGCTTTGCTATTCGTCCATTTTGTCATGTCAGAACCTTCTCTCTCTCTTTCTGTCTCTCTCTCTCTCTCACTGTCTTATGTGTGCTCGCTCTCTCTCTCCCCCACCTCGTTCTACCTATCTCTCTACCCCCTGTCTGTCACATTTTTTTCATGTGGTTGAAAGTCATATTTTAAGGTATACATTTGATAGAGCCACCCCAGCCGTTGCAAACAAGTAGAATGACCAGAGGAAAAAACACATATACATTGAGGGGAGCGGCTGTGTATTTTTGCAAATGAAACATTAAAAAACAAGAAAAGTGTACCTTTATTTATATTAATACTGTAAACTGGCTATTTTTTATGTAATGTAGATTTCTATATTCCTCTTAAAATATTTATTGTAGTCATAATAAGAATGTTAGGTATGTCTAATTGAGTAAAGCCCTTGATCCAAACATACAAAAATCATTCATACTATTTATATGATTTTCTGATTAAAGGTTACCAATCCAAGATGGACTTTCTTGTACCCTCTTATTGCACACTTACAAAATACCCCAGTAAGAAATGTGGATGTGGAAAATAGCACCATAGCTGGTTTCTATAAAAACAAAACGCATTTTGGGAACATACAAATGACTACAGATCTTTATATATGAAAATAATGTCTGATAGTAGGTTTGTGTGATTGAATCACTAAGTACATACAGCACTGGAATTCGTACACAATTCATGTTTTGCACCATTCACCCCAACATTAAAGTCTTTAACCATAAAACATATCAAGTGATTTGGACAATCACAGGGTTCACAGGTGAGGATAACAGGGCCAACGATAATGCTTCCTCTTTTTTAGTGGAATTTCAGAAAAAGGAATGGCTGATAGGGGATGCATGGGCCTCAAGTTGAAGGCTGCTCTGCCCAGACTCATCCAGGAGGACTGTATACATAGGTCATACATACACATGTTTAATTCCTCCCCTCTCTGCCATTCAACCACCAACTGCCCCTCGTGTGACAACTACCAAACACTAACAGCAAGAATCAGTCCCTTGTTGAGAAAATTGGCAGACAAGTTATTGATGAACATTGAATGGTGGGTCCTTAGCAGTGGATATGACATATCTGCCAATGTGAAAATAGCATATAGCCACCATTTGGTCTCTCGGTCATTTACTGCTTAAACGTAAAGCAGTACTATAAAAAACAAAAGCAAAAAATTGCAAAGTTACACCCTTTGCTTTCATTTTGGAAAGTCATCCATTAGATTTCCACTATATCTGTTTTCGACTGTTTCTGGGACTACACACATTATTTACATCACATGCAACACAGCCAAGCCTCCATAATTTATGCACACGACAAGCAGTAAATCCAAAGTAAGTGTATTTCTACCAATGATCATAAAAGCACATTTTCATTTCAAAAGAGTATGCATTAATGTGTCATAACATACAAAACACCTATAAAAACGTGTTCAGTACATTACAAATATTCAATGTGTTTAGTCCTCAGGATCAGTTTCCAATAGATGTTGAATTCGGGCTCTCTAATACTCTGTATTTTTAAAAACTGCTTCCTTTATATGTTGTGATTATGAAGACAAATGTTTAGATTATGTACACAAAACACGGTATCGTTTCTCTATTTTCCGATGGCATACACAAATGTCCCTTAACGTTGAATTAAACGATTTCTCTACTATTATAGGTTTCTTTACCATAGGCAAAGTAGCAAGAGTTGCGCGTGGAAATGAAAGTGACACCTCCTCTCTCAGTCTCAGTGAATGTTTGCCATTGTAGAGCAATGCATGTCAATTTACATGTACAGGTGCATGTACTACAGAGTGGACTGCAGGTGGGTTCGGAAATGTTACCATGAATAAGGCACACACAATCCTGTCCTCATCAGTGCACACTGACTTTCAGTCAACAACAATGTTCCATTTAGGCACCATGAACTTGTGCATCGCATCCCTCTCACATGGCTGGAACATACTATGCCACATATCTGCTCTGGTGCTTGCTATCTTGGTTTACATTATATAAACCACCAATACAAATACAACATACAAACAAAATATACAGCATGTGCTAATGCAGAAGTGAATAGACCAGAAGCAGCATCTGCCCCTACCCATAGCCCATTTGGTTGATGACAACTTGTTCTAAATATGTCGTTCATTGACTGACTAGTGTGTTACCCACCTCCATAGATCTCTGCTGCTTTACCCTGTCAAACACATCTGAACTTGAATCTCCCAAAAGCCTCTCTCTCAGGAATTTGTGGCTCATATTGATCCTCTTCCCAAGGGTCACCCAATAGCATGTGTCTTTCTCATCCGCTAATTTCAAGAGAAATACATTGATTGGTGTGTCACGCACCTCCCCAAATCTATATTGCTATTTCCCCCAAAATTTCATGTGAGTGTGACCCTACCACAAACTGCCCTCAGGGGCGTATGACTCCTCCACGTATTCCTTGCCAGTGTCATCAGATGGCATGCATTTTCATTCACTTCAAGAAACATAGAGTGACTGGTATATCAGCCACCCACTTCTCCAAATATCCGTTGCTTTCTACCACAACAATCACGTCAATGTTACTCTCCCATAGATTGGGAAGCACAATGAGTTAGAATTAAGTAACGTAAGAGAATTTATTTCAATTAGTACAACAGCTAAATAATAGTAAATAAGGTATTTGTCAAAAAAACATAAAGAAAGTCTCTCACAATAATTCATGCAAAGTGGCCCATCCACCCTTACCTGAGTGTCCGATTGAGAACCCTGGTCTTTGTATTCAGGCTAAAGGTTTTGTGGGGTTCCCAATGCCTCGTCAGTTGAGTATGAAGATAGGCCTTCTGTGGCCGGTCTGCGCTGGGCTTGGACAAGTCAGGAGGTTGCTTCCCTCTGGCAGAACACTGGGTGAGTCTTCTCATGACTGATCCACTCTGACAGACTGTAGGAATGGGGTTGTCACTGAATGACACCTCATTTATCGAAAGACCTGAACAAAGAGTCTACTCCCATCTGGAACCACCAGTGTAAGCTCCCTGGCCCTCAGTGAGATTGTGCAGTCTTCTAGATTGTCCCGCTTTATCTAGTTTCTGCCCTGGGCCAAACCTGTCCACTGGAACCTACCTTCTCTATCTCTCTCTCACTCTAGAAGGACAACTTGTTCTTGTTCTACCTCCTCATTTGTATCAGTGTCATTCCACCCTCTAGCTCTTTACTCTCCACCACTGATGGTAAGGACTACCACCTTCATCCTCTCTCCTGGACAATGGATTTCCTGATGGCATTTTCCCTCCACTCTGAAAAACTTTCTCTCTCTAGATCATATCGATTTCTCCTCCAACCTCCTCAAAACTCTCTCTCTTTTCCCGATGGTCTAAGTGCTCCACTCCGCAATGATTCTACTACTCATGGCAACTCTGTTTTTCTCAAGTCTCCAACTAACTCTTTCACCGCTGATAATGATCTCCACCCTTCACTACCCAATAACACGCTTCACCTTGATAAAACCTCTATTTTCCTCCAGCCCCTTCCCAACTCTCACACAAACTTCCAGCTCTCTCCTCCTGCTCTCCTCTCAGTACTCGCCACTCTCTTGCCACACTCTGCCAAACTTCGTTCTCCAACTCCTACTCAAACTTACAACCCCACCTGACTGAATTGACTGCTTTTTGTTAGTAGGGTTTCCCCTTCCCTTGGTGGTGCTTAATGACATAGAGGACACTTGTGTATGGATGGCATGTCCCGTTTTGCTATTGAGCCTTAGGTTGGTAGTGAGGTGTCTTGTAAAGAGGCTTGTCAGAAGGCTGACGGATAGGTGTAGAGCCTCCCTTCATCACCCTGCTAACTCTGCTGTCTTTGCTGTTTTAGTGTGCATCCTTCTGCTCTCCAAGCATAGTTAGGAAATTCTTAAGCATAGGAATTGATCTGCTACATTTATACATCCATCATCCCTGTGCGTTTGCAAGGCTATAATCCCCAAGATGCTGACAGATTGGGGGCTGCTTGTTTCCTTGCTTGCATGTTCCATGGGAATCACTTCCTCATTGTTTAACAGCAGCTATGTCGGATGTGTGGGTATGAGTCACAAGGTTGTCAAATGGTATCTCTGTCATCCATGGCAAAGGAAAATATGAATTTCCTTACTGGTCCATTGCACCACTAAAGGGAGATTCCTTCTTACCTGCAGTAGATGTTTAGGACTGGATAAGGTGCTTGAATTGCTCTCTAGGCGTGTTACTCGTATGGAAAGGTGTCTCTTTAAAGGTTTTAGGTCTCTCCTTTTTTTCACTTGCCGCTCCCTGATATGGTTAGATGTGGTGGGATGGACCCAGGGACTTTCCACTTGTTGGTTTTGCATATTAAAATAAGCGATGTGGGCTTAAAGGCCCCTGAATCTATCCCTTTGTTGGTCCTACTTAGTGGTGGGTGTTAAAGCATTTCTGTGACTGGCCCTCCCTTAAGGTGGGGACCCAGTGCAGTGGTCTGGAGATCCCCCATGTATCTCCTCTGGGCCAACAGCCACTAAATTGTGGTTTTACCCAGCCCCATTGACCATCCAATTATGGGTTTTCAAGATTCAGTAGGGGCCTCTGTCACACTGTCCTAAGAGATTTCTAGATTCTTCTTCTCTTCCTCCCAGTTGGCACCTGATTTCATGTTCCTCTGAACTGCATTCCTTTATGTAGATGGACACTAAACAGTGTGTCATATATTTCATTGAATCTCGGATACTCTGTCCCCCTGAAACCAGGAGATCATGACTCTCACACAAGCTGCCCTTAGAGTATAGCCCTCCATCCTCAGTGTTGCACATTGATACATCTCTGATCCACTGACATGGAGTTATGGGCACTGATATCATCTACCTCCCTGAATTTCTGCTACTTCCTCCCACAAGATTCATATGAATCTTGCTCTCCCACAAGATGCCCATGTTGATGTATTTTCTGCTCCTTCTGATCCTTTTCTCAGGTGTCACCCTATGGCATGTTTCCCTTTAATCCACAGAATGAAACAAACAGAAACTGGTTTATGTATTGCACTGGTGGTTTCCGATGGCATGTCTCTCCTCCACTCACTTCCAGAGATGGACACTGAATCATCTGCCAAATGGCTCTCTGAATCTCTGGTTCTCCCTCCCAACAAAAACAGGGGAGCGTGGCATCCCCACAATCTGCCCACAGGGCAAACAAGTGTCATGTGTATGTTTCTCTCGCACTCACCCACGCAGCTCTCTCTGTCAGGGGTTCCAGCTCTTTATAATCCTCTCCAAGTGCACTTTTGTTGTTCATCCACAGACAGTTATTCTTAATTGCAGTGTGGTGTGTGGCTGTGAACATTTTATCGCTGCTGTGAGTGATTTCACACGGTGCGCATGTTTTCCTGAAACTGTTTGTTCTTTATTTTCAAACACAGTCATAGATTTTGACTTCTTTCCCCCTATGCCATATGCGAGTTGCTGGAAACTTGCTTTTAAAGCAGCTATTAATTTCAGAAATCCAGCAGAAGTCAAATAACGCTGGGCAGGGAGACTGCCTCCCCCAGCAATCCCAGTATTTTACAAATAGGGTTACAAGGTGTACCAGCACTGTCGCACCTAAGGCAAGCCCTGTTCTTTCTACCTGACCACTCATAGACAGTTATTCTTGATTGTAGAGGGAAGTGTGTTTCTTAATATGTTCTCACTGCTTTGAGTGATTTCATGGGGTGCGCTTGTTTTCCTGAAGCATTTTGGTAACTTTAGTTATTGATTTTGAGCAGAACTGTTTGTTCTTCATTTTGAAACATAGTTGTGGATTTTGAGTTCTGTCCCCCTACGCTGCCTGCGGGTTTCTGCAAACTCGCTTTTAAAACAGCTACTCATTTCAGAAATCCAGCAGTAGTCAAATAACACCGGGCAGGGGAACTAATTCTCCCAGCAGCCCCAGCGTTTTTACAAATTGGGTGACCAGGTGCACTAGCAACGGCGCACCAGAGGCAAGCCCGGTCTTCACCGGTCCTCACTGGAACACAGCGAACCGGCTTAGGAGAATATCAATCGGATCAAAAGTAAGTTGATACCATTAGACCCCTACCTCTGTTAGCTCTTTAGTACCCAACAGGATCTCACACATCTAACCTTTAGCTAACTCCCCACCAGCAACGCAATCTAAAACCAACCACTCGAAAACAGCCCCTACCAAGCCCGATGCGCCATGGGTTACTCTACGGAGCTAAACCTGCTCCTAGCCATCTGGAAAAAAAAATAAAAACTGAACTAGATAATCCACAGATACCATCGGAGAGCTCATGCAGGCACTTAGTGCCCAGCATTCAGCCTGACCATGTCAGGACTTCGAATGTCAACAGGCTAACTGAGCCAAGTGAAGTTTTACTTTGTCCCCACCTTTGCACTCTACCCTCTCAGGGCAATGTGACCAAAGATATGTGCATGCAAACAGCCCAGAATTATACCCCTCTGTATAACATACTTGTACCACCGCTGCGGAGAACATATTAGATATCACACTGAGTGAATGCCTGGATGGTGTTAAGACCCAAACCTCACCCTCCACGCGCCAGGACATACATATAAACAACAAAACCTCAATCAGCGATTATACATCCTGATCTATAAAACCTGAACCTCACAAAGATACTGACATAGAGGCAAAAACAAACCCAGGGCCTATAAGAAATCTTAAATTCGCCCGATCGCTTAACAGACATGCATGGGAAATCCAGGACTATTATCAGTAAACATTATCTTGACATGTTATTCCTGATGGAAACCTGGATTACGGATGCTAGCGGCCCAATGATCACTCTAGCCACTACAGAGGGATACTCCATTTTCTGTCAAAACAGAGAGCAGGGGATTGGAGGTGGATTGACAATTATCTCCAAAAATTCTATCAAGCTATTAAAAAAACCTGAATACAATAATTGCGAGATCCTACATCTAAAAATCACCACCACACTATGTTAATTTTATACTGATCTACCGACCTCGTGTTGAGATACCTTCTTTTAATGATGACATTATTCACCTTTTATCTGACCAGAATAGGACCAGTAGTGCCACTCTTTTCCTGGGTGACTTTAATAGATGGTGAGGTAATACTGTAGAAAAAGAAACCACCTCTCTTGAATCTGCCCTTAAAATCATTGTCCACCTTGTAGTCAATAATGACCCATATTTAACAAAGGGCACCTGGTTAATGCCTTACTCTACCCAGGTAGGTAAACGTTTATCAGACACAATTGAGTAAGGTCATATAGGAGCCCAAAGGAGAAGCAACACTTGGTCTTGATAGTCAAAAATCCAAACGGTTTAAGATGACAGTTACTTCGATTCTTATTTAATACATAAATAGCAAGTGTTATATACACATTTAGATAAAGGATGCTCAACAAAAACATGAAATTTACCAACAATTACACACACTGTGTTCCCTACTGGAGATGAAGGATCACAGTACTGAAAGTGTAATTGGGCTACAGATTTGACAAGTGTGTACAGATTGTACAGTGGTGGAGTATTTACAACACAAGAGATATGGGTCAACACAACTATGTTTCGGCCTTGGAGTTATCTTTGGGTAGCTGTCGGTGGGACGGCCTTCATCAGGATGGAAAACGTGGTGCACATGAAGGATCCTATGTTGTTATCATAATCAAAAGCACAGTGTCAGAAAATCTAGGAGTCCTCGTTGTCAGCGAGGAGCCGGAGACATGTTCCATATAAAACATGACGGGTCAGCCGGGATCCTGCATGCTGGAATGGCCCGGAGAGATTCATTGTCCAGAGATATTTAGCATGGGAAAATAATTCACCAGGACACGGGTCGAGGGTTGAAAAATCAAACCAAACGGGGCTTGCGTGGTTACTAACACAGCATAGATCACACAGAGGACTGCAGACGCTTCGATCTCTCCGAAGAAAAACCAAAAGCCCAAACTGTGATGTTTGCACCTACAAACCTGGAGTGTACCAGAGCTCCATCAGCTGGTCCTACTCCACCTGTCAGCAGCATTTGATCTCCTGGAACATGAGCGCCTACTATACATCTTGGGAGATATCTTGGGAGATACTGCTTGCCGCTCTGGTGGAACATCCAAATGGATCCAATCCTTCCTGCCTGGTTGAATGTCAAGTGTTCATTGGGGAAATGCCTCTGCAGCTCCTGCACCCACAAACTGCGGTGTGCCCCAGGGGGCGTGTTTGTCGCCTGGGCTTTTCAACCTATTCAAACTGTACATCTGACCACTCTGCAACCTTCTGGAGCAGACTGGGGTCTTCTTTACCAAATATGCAGATGACACTCAGCTTGTCTTGGAGATTGAGGGGGACTACGACATCGACTCGCTGAAACTAAAACACCTCTCTGGTTTGATTGAATACTGGATGACAGAAACTGCATGTACCTCAATGGAGGGAAAACAGAACTCCTCATTTTTGGATCTCCACATGCTAGGGCTAAACTAACATCAAATTACAAAGCTTTTTTCTGAGCAAGATTAAAACCCTAGGCATACATCTCGACTCATCTCTGGGTGCAGAAACCCATGTCAATCAGATCTAAAAAAAAATGCACCTACTGAATAAGGCTACTAAAAATATTTGCCCATATCTAACTGTTAACAACTCAACTATAATAGCATGATCCAACATTTTGACAAGAGTAGACTACTGCAATGCCCTTCTCATTGGTGCAAGAAGAGCCTGCAGAAACTACAGGTCATTCAGAATAACACTGTCCATATCATCAAATTAATTCCAAGAAAAAAACCATATATCACTGCACAGACAGACATTGGGCCTCATTACACGGTAGGCGCTAAAAAATGTGATTTACCGTCATGGCGCTATTAGCGTGTCCGCCATCGTAGGAGACCGCTAATAGCGTTACATTACGAGTTAGCGGACACGCGCATAGGGCCATGACGGTAAATGACCCCACCGCCATGGCGGAAAAGCACCTTACCGGCTCCGACCAAAGTGCTGATAGCACCTCCGCCCTCATGCTGCACGCTATTAGCGGTCACCGCTGTTAGCGGCCACTGCTATTAGCGGTCACTGCTATTAGCGGTCACCGTAAAACACCGGAACCGGAAATAGCGTCATCGCACCGGAACGGGAAAGAGCCCGGCGGCCATCTTTAAAAACACAATCCATTGCCATCCCCTGCACTCAGGACCTGCAGCAACACCACGACTGGCAAAACCACATCCCAGAAGAACAAACAATGCCCAAGGCCCTAAAGAAAGCCGATGCGCGCCAGCGCAAAGAACGCTTCTCAAACGAGGAATTGAAAATGCTGGCAGACACCCTGGCTGCAAATGCAGACGTAGTGTTCGCTAGCGACATGCGGCGCCCGGCACTCCTGAGAAAAAAGGAAATCTGGGCTGAGGTGGCGCAGAAAGTCAGTGCGGTGGGCTCCACCCCCCGCACCGTAAAGGACGTGCGCAAGCGGTGGGATGATCTGCGCCTCCGTGTACGCAGCATTTTATCGGCCAACAGGAATCTGGCCATGGGCACAGGAGGCGGAGGTGGATCCCCGATGAAGATGCAGGAGTGGGAGGAGACATGTGCCAGCACCATTGGCATAGAATCCATCGAGGGAGTGGGCCGAATGGAGTGTGGTGTGGCAACAACGTCAGACGGAGGTGAGTGACCACGCAAGACACAGCAATGCCAAGCATGAGTCCCTCCCCCAAATGTGAATTGGGAATCAGCTAATGGATGGGGTCATCACACACACATGTACACAACCCTGCATATATGCCCTGCACATCCCCACACAACCACATGCATGCAGCACCTCACACACGTGTCACCCTGACACATGTCCGGATGACCCACCCATCTGGCCAACAACCTGCAGGCCCAAAGTAGATGTCCAAATCCAAAGAACTGCAGCAACAACAACATATGCATGATGCACGTTGACCCATCACTGATGTTATCCCTGTCTTGCTCCCCCACAGGGTCACAATCTGACAGTGAGGAGCTGGACTCTGCAACGCAGGCCCCACCACCCAAAAAGCAGGCCAAGGGAAAGGATGCAGGCACCAGGCCCAGTACATCGAGGGGCACTGGGATATCTGGAGTGGCCCAGCGTTCAAAAGCCACCCACGCAACGACCACACCAAGGGTCGAAATGCCATCCGACACTGTGGCAGCACCCCCACCACCCACCCCCACCACTCAGGAGCCAGTGCCAGAAGGCACGCCGTCCGCAGCCAATAGCTCCGTTGGGGAAGCAGCAGCCACGGCACCTATGAGTGATGTGGACGACCCATGTCCGACACCGGAAGGGCAGCGTACACCCAGCCCCCAGCTGTCCCCACTCCACAGCCCATGCAACACATCCAATGGCAGCATCCATGAGGTGCATGCCGGAGATGCAATGGATGGGTCATTCAGTCCCGTGGCGAGCTCACCTGATGTCGGCCACATGCAGCAAGCTGCGCCGAGGAGTAACAGGGGCAGGGCCGCAGACGACACCATGAGCCTGATACGCCAGCGCCAGGAGGAGCTCAATGCCCTGGTTGCCCGGCAAGTGAGCGAGGCTGCCTCGACCAGGGAGGAGATCCGGGTGTTGTCAAGGGACATGAAAGCTGCATGGACAGCAACACGACGCGCCTATGTGACGAGATGGCCGCTGTGAGGCAGGTCCTAACGCGCATTGCTGAGGCGATGGAGAGCATGCGTCACTCACAGGGAGCAGATCAACCAGCCACGCCCTCGTCTACTAGCTCCGACCAGACAACCATCCTGCGCAGGTCCAGCCGGTCCTTGCGGCGGTCAGACTCACAACCCCCCAATGGTGGTAGTGGAGGAGGGAAGTAGGGCCAGCCTGTCCCTGTTGACACTTGGGAACTAATGCAGCATTGATGTGCACACCATGTTCGGTGGAGTTGTGGGGGGAGGGGGGTGAGGGTGTTTGGGGGAGTTGTGGGGGGAGGGGGGTGAGGGTTGTTGGGGTGGAGGGTACATGCACGTTTGAATGTCATAATGCTCAATACAGACGTAATGGCATGGATAATCACATGACTGGACATTGATAATTGTGTATGTGTGCTTTATTGTTGAAGGGTGCACTGTGATTATGTCCTCCATACACCCCGTGCCCTGAGCTGAACACCAATTGCACCCTCCTAATCCATGTGCATCAGAAACAATGGTCTATCAGGTGCTGCCGCACAGCACGTCCCTCATGGGCATCGCCACCTGCATGACCTGCAGCCCCCTCTCCTCCATCCTCATCCCCGTCATCATCCTCAGACGGTGGTCGCAGTTCTATGTCAGGGGGCATTGGCACATTCCGTCTGATACACATATTGTGAAGCATGACACATGCCATGGTGATCTTGGCCACCTTCTCATGCCCGTACAGGAGTGCCCCGCCCGACCTGCTGAGGCACCGGAAGCGTTCCTTCAATAGGCCGAATGTCTGCTCGATCACCACGCGGGTACGGGTGTGTGCATGATTGTAGTCCTCTTCGTGCCTGTTCTGTGGGTTCTGCACAGGGGTAAGGAGCCACCTCTTCAGGGGATAACCTGCATCACCTGCATGGGTGCAACAATGGGTATGTGTAAGTGTCTACATAATGTGGAGCGTGCACATATCACACAAACAAACATTGCATATTCAACGACATCCACTGATCCAAGCACGCATGGCAATCAGGGTAACTGCAATGTGGGAAGGTGAGGTGGTCCTTGCAAGTGGACATGCACCATGCATGCATACAGCAGGGATTGCCATGTCCCGCCAGAGTTTAAGTGATTTGTGTTTCCTGGCCCTGGCAACGTTAGTGCCACACTGCTAGTACACTGCCATTCCTTAGTTGATGTCCCCATGCTGTTTGATGGCAATTCTGTGGTGGGGTACGGGTGTGCCTCACCACAATGGCTACAGGGGATCCATTTGTATGCACTCATGTGCGCGGACCATTTCTGATGTTGTTCAGCGTACATTTCAGTTGTGATTTTGATATGCATGTTGCTGATTTGTGTAATGGGGGAATGGTGTGTTGTGCGGTGTGCATGTTGTTTGGAATGGCCTGTTTGGCATAATGGAATGATATGTTTGCCGTGGCACTCACTTCCGGCATGTGGTTTTGTCTCTGGTCAATTGTGGGCTGCCTCACTGTACAGTGATGCAAATATGTATGTCCATTCTTCTCATGACACAAGTTCACGCCCAGTTGGAGTATGCATCTCCCCCCCCCCCATTCACGGCCAGTTGGAGTATGCATCTCCCCCCCCCCCCATTCACGCCCAGTTGGAGTATGCATCTCCCCCCCCACTCACAATCCACATCACACTGACATGTGGTCGGCCTGCTACTCACCAAGTAGCCACGAACGTTGTCCAGCATGTCGCTCCATGTATCGTGGTATTGTCGAGTTCCGCAGGACCATTGCATCATGGGTTGAACCGGGATATCGGGCACAGCAATGTGTGATGATCTTATTGGAGTCACATACCATTTGGACGTTGATGGAGTGGTATTGCTTTCTGTTACGGTACACTACCTCATTGGCATGTGGGACCACCAGTTCTACATGGGTACAGTCGATGGCCCCGATGCAACTTGGGATGCCTGCCAGTGAATGGAAGCCAACTTTGGTGTTGGAGATCTCCTGGGCAGTCCGTGGCATGTATATGTGTTGACTTGTGTGCTGCAGGAGGGCATCGAGCACCTGGTTCAGTGTGCGTGAGAATACTGGTTGTGATATGCCATGCATCTGACCTACCGTATGCTGGTAGGTGCCTGTGGCCAAGAAGTGGAGCACTGTTACTACCTTCAGTAGAGGGGGGATGGCAGTACGGATGTCAATGAGACTCACAATGTCGTTGTATATCATGTCTACTATGGTGGTGATGGTATCCCAGTCCAGACGGTACAGGGTGTGTATCTGCTCAGGGGTTAGGTTGCCTGGACTGGCTCTGATCCTGGGAATTGGTGGCTGCCTCTGTGGTATCACTAGGTGCACTGGTGGTGCTTGCTGCGCCTGTCTTGCCCTCCTCCTCCTCCTCCTGCGTCTCCTCTGTGCTGCCTGTTGTTGTAGCTGCTGCACAGCAATCATGTCCTCTAGCCCATGTAATGCTGCTAGTATTGCATCCATCTTGGTGTGGGAATGGGTGTGGGGAGGGGTGTGGTGTGCTCTTTTGTGCTGCCAGTCTCCATTGCCTCCACCTGTGCTGATTTTGTCCACCTTTGGCAGGTGGGAACTCTGCTGTGCTCTTTTAACGTGTGGTTCGCGATGCCGGTATTAGCGCCTTGCCGGTAAGGGTTCTTTGGGTCTACTACATGCCGGTATTGCCATGTACGCATGGCTCGTGATGCCGTGATATTAGCGCTATGCCGCTATTTCCGGTCTGAGGGGCCGCGCGCTCACGGACTTGCCGCTAATAGTGCCACCGTACTTTGCGGTGCCGCTAATAGCGGTATGTCCGGTCGTGATTGGGGAGGGGATTTACCGATACCGGTAATCCCTTACCGGTAACGGTATGTCCCTACCGCCTACCGTGTAATGAGGCCCATTACATTGGCTTCCTATAAAAGCTTGAGTTCAATTTAAGCAGCCACTATGCTGCATAAATGCTTGTATGGCAAAGCACCTGTCTACATGAAAAACGTAATATCCCTCTACAAGCCTGCCAGATCACTGCGATCACCTAACCTGGTGCCGGTAAATTACCCAGCGTTCAAGCGAACAAAAGGTTTGGGCACATCCTTTCCTGTATGCTCAGCCTAAACATGGAACATGCTGCCCCTACCCCTACCCCTATGATATGAGATATGATCATTTATTTATATCGCGCTCATACACAAGTGTTTCCGAGCGTGACAAGGAAAGGGAGGGGAACAGGTGAGAACAAAACAACGATCTTACTAGGCCCAGTGACATTGAGAATGCGCAAGTGCATGGGCAAGGGAAAGGGGAAAGTGCGCGGAAGGGGGAGAGTGGAAAGTGCAGAGAAGAGGAGAACAAATAAATAATAATAAATAAAATAAATAGATAATAGAGGCAATAAACAGTGGTAGTGCAGCCAGCAAGTGGCAAGTGTTGTGTTTAAGGCAGCAGACTGGGTAAGTCTGATAAGTGCGGAAAGAAAATGAAAAAGGGTTTAGGGGGCTATATGGGTACAGATACAGCAGTCCCCAGAGCGAGGGGGGACATGAGAAAGTGCAGGAGGGTGGCAGGGTGAGCAGGCACCAGGGCCCAAGGGACAGAGGCGGCCAGGTGCACGATGCCAGGAGAGAAACAGATCAGCAGGGGAGAGGGGGAGCGAAGGCAGAAGCAAAGAGGAAGGTCTTGAGGTGCTTCTGGAACTGGGGATGGTTCTCCCCAAGTTCTAGAGTGGCAGGGAGGCTGTTCCAGAGGGAGGCCCGAGCTGAAGGCAGAGATCTACCCCCAGCTTGTTTCTTTGAAAAACGACTGACCCCAAGGGAGTTAGAGGTAGAGGAGCAACGAGCTCGAGTGGGGAGGTATTTGCAGACAGATAGCTGAAGATATTTAGGACCCAGGCTCCAGAAAGCCAATGCAGAGGGTTTTGAATTTAATCCTTGCATCCACTGGGAGCCAGTGGAGAGATTTCAGAGCTGGAGAGGTGCGATCCCAGGGTTTGAGGCCAAGGACAAGACTTGCAGTCCTGTTGTGGATTAGATGCAGAGGGCAGAGAGTAGAGACAGGTACATTTAGAAAGAGGTAGTTACAGTAGTCCAACCTAGAGAGAACCAGAGCTTGGGAGACAGTGTGCTTCTGGGGGAAGGAGAGGAAAGGCAGAGTATCTCTGAGGAGGTGCAGTAGGAAGTTTGACTTTTTAGAGACATCAGAGATGTGTGCAGAGAAGGAAAGTGCAGAGTCAAAGATGTCCAGAGGTTCTTAGCCTCGCATGTGGGGGTAGGAGGACCAAGGCAGGCCACCACGAGAGTGAGTGGAAAGGATGGTGAAGGTGTGCCGGTGAGGAGGATCTCTGTCTTGCTGGCATTCAGACAAAGGTCATTAGCTGCACACCAATCATGAATGGCAGTTAGGCAATTCGAGATGAGAGAGGGAGAGGAGCTGGCCGACGGCAGCCTGAAAATGAGTTGAGTGTCATCAGCGTAGCATTGGAAATTTGAGCAGAAAATGGCAATGCAGTGGGCGAGAGTTGCCAGGTATTGGTTGAAAAGCCCGGGTGAAGGTTAGACCCCTGGGGAACACCACAGGAAGAGAGGGGGATAGATGATAGGAAGGACCTAAGTTGGACCTGGGAGGTGGATCAGAGAGGAAAGAGGTCAGCCAGGCCAGAGCCTGATAAGTGATACCCAGGTTATCACAGAGACGGTTGAGCAGGATGATATGGTTGACCATGTCGAAGGCAGAAGAGAGATCAAGTTGGATGAGGACAGAGGGAATGTTAGAGGGAAGGTTAGAGAGCAGATCTTCACAGATGTTCAGGAGAGCAGTTTCTGTGCTTCTGGCAGCTCTGAAGCCAGACTGGTGTTCATGGAGGCAGCCAATAGAATCGGAATGGAGGTTAAGCTGATAGATGGCCAGCTTTTCCAGGAGTTTGCCCAGAAGGGGAGTATTGGAAGTTGGGTGATAGTTAGCCAGACAAGAGGGATACGCTGTGGGTTTCCTGAGAAGAGGATGCACAAGGGTGTGCTTAAGAGGAGAGGGGAAGGATCCTGAGGCAAAGGAGTGGTTTCAAAATTGGCAAGGGTAGGGCCAGGGTGTCCTTGATGGTTTTAGAGGAACAGGGATAAACCTGTTTTGACAAGGCTTTCATAGATCAGACTTGTCTAGTCATCTCGTCAGGGGAGAGAAGGGGGTCAGCAAGCACAGACTGAGAGGGAATAGGATGGGGAGGGGAGGAGAAGGTGGACATGATGTCTTGGGTTTTTGAGATGAAGTGAGAGGCAAGGGCATTTCAGAGAGCCTGGGAGGCAAGAGGCGGGGTAGAGACTGGAGCAGGGTTTAAAGAGTTTGGCCGAGTTGTTAGATGCCGCAGAGACACGGCTTGAATGTGGACTCTCTTCTTGGTGCAGAGAGTCGGTATTGCCTTTGGAGCAGGCGACATGCCAGTTTGGCAGAGGATGAACAAGAAGCACTCCATTTCCTCTCAGCCGCCCTATACTTACGTTTAAGTGTATCTAGGTTGGAGTCATACCAGGAATTCCAGTTGGCTTTGGACATCAAGCAGATCCTCATGACAGGGGCAAGAGAATCAAGAGTATCAGAAATGGAAGAGTAGAGAAGGGACAGGGCTGTGTCCGGGTGTGAGTCAGCCAGAGGACGAGGGTGGGGGGAGAAGGTGGCATCAAAAGCCTCAACTGACACACACTTCATGGGTCGGATGTCCGAGAAGGTAGGTGGCAGTGTTGGAGTAGGCTTGGCTTGGGAGGAAGAGAGTGAGAGATGAGAGGTGGCAGTGGTCACTCAAGGAGAGAGGAGTGGTCAGAGGGATAGAGAGGGGGAGGCCAAAGGAGATCAAGACATCAAGTGTGTGTCATGCAGAGTGCATCGTGCCAGAGGGGAGGATAGAGAGGGAGAGGGAATCGCAGAGGTCGCAAAAAAGCAAAGATGAGGGAGGGACAGGGAGAATCAACATGGATGTTGAGGTCACCAAGGAGGAGGAGCTGAGTGGTTGAGGCCAGGAGGGAGGAGGAGAGGTCGACCCACTCAGAGAGAAAAGATATAATTTAACCAGGGGGCCGGTAGAGAGTAGCAACAGGAAGAGAGTGGCTAGGAGAAATAGCAAAAAGCTAACTTCAGTGTCTTTAGGAAGTCACTGAAGATTTTTCTCCTTGACTAACTCTCTGGCAGCACCCTCCTCTCTCTGCTAACTGTCCTGTCTTTGTGTTGTCTACTCGTGTATTTGTGCACCCAGGTGACTGCATTATAAATTTATTAATAAATACAATAAATAGATAAATCCACTTCAAACCATTGGATTGGTCACACATCCCCGTATGTGCGAAACCAGCCCTAAATTTAACTCTGACTGGATCACAGTCACTCACTACCTACCCTACTCTAAATCTGCTTGAGTTTATTATCCCTTCCCTAATTTTCCCAAACCTGCTTCCAGAAACACTCTCCTTACTCTTGGAAAGCTTCCTTAGGCTGAAAAGTAGCTCTAGTCACCTGCCCCTTTAAACTATGTGGTCAAACTTTGGGCACACCTTTCAAAGTGAATATTCAGATGATTTGAGGGTTCAGCAGGAAAGGTCATCCAGGCCTAGCCTACGAACATTTTCTTTCTCAATCACTCCTTTTGTCTTTTTTGGGACAGCATCCCAGTTTCCAGATTGACCTTTCGCCCCTCCAAATAGCTAAATGTGTGCAACTAGGTTAAAAAAAGAATATTTGGAAATACGTAGCAAACTATTGAAACTTGCATTAGTTCTACTGTGTATTGTACACTGCAAAAAGGCAGAAACACATATATGGTTTTGAAATAGCAGAATATGTATATTCTTTTCTCAGACAAAGAAGTCCTGATTCAGAGATTTTATTTCGAGCATACATTCGTGCCCTCATACATGACATATCAGCGACTATGGGTTGTTAAAAGAGGAAAAAGAAAGATTTAGTATGATGAAAGTTTTCAATTTGTATTTATCAACTATTTCTCATGCAAATAATGTTTTTCATTTTAGAAGTTACTGTAGCTCTACTTTCAAAGGAATGAAAAAAGTAAAAATGTGCATTTGGAAAGTCATAATAATTAATTGTGCACTGCAACAACCCTGTTTCAGAAGATTGAAATCCCCTGCATCTGCATTCTCTATTGCATATAAATATTTAAGAGGGCATCTTTAACAGGCAGGAAATGATTTGTTGACTTCAATAAATATTGACACTAGTTAAAGGCTGAAAACAAGAAATAAATAAGGCCATGTTAGATAAAAAAAATAACATTGTCTGCCCATTGGAGATGCAAGATACCATATAAACCTAAAAAAAGGATGTAGAAGCGAGTTCATCACAATTCTTCATTGATGTTTATAATGCATAATGCAAAATGCATATCGGAATAATGTGGTGTGCATACCCCGTTCCATGGACCGGAACGGGAGATAATGGCCTCGCAGCCCAAGTTATCGGCTCAAGTGAAGTGTGTCTGTGTGCACACTGATGCCTGTGGGCTTCATCGGACTATAAATAAATAAATAACGAGTGCCCCGGACCATTATCCTCCATTGCAGCCCCTGCCATGGGGGATAAAGGCCATTAACACCCCTGGTTCCCAAAGCGGGAAACCCGGGGAGCTAATAAATGGATTTTTCTTCCTACAGCGGGATGGCTGTGGCGTACCCCCGTAGGAAGGAAAATCCTTTCCAAAATGGCTACCATGGAAAGAGAAGGTGGGGCTTTGTACAGAGCCCCTCTTCCCTTTCCACGGCAGCCTGCAGAAGGCAAAGACAGAACCTTATGACCATGAACACATTTTTATTCCCTTTCAAAACTATCCCGCTTTCGAATAACTTTACCGCATAGCCGGTCCCACTTTAACACCATTTTTCATCCCTTGAGGTCATGGCCAGTAGCCAGATTGTCTGGGTCATGACCTTATACTATGACCCGGACAATCTGCCCACTGCCCATGGCCACAGGTTATACC
Organism: Ambystoma mexicanum; assembly: GCF_040938575.1. Lineage (NCBI taxonomy): Eukaryota > Metazoa > Chordata > Amphibia > Caudata > Ambystomatidae > Ambystoma > Ambystoma mexicanum. The sequence goes on along the minus strand of NC_090927.1, from coordinate 424,223,019 downwards.
TCAGACACCAAAGGTGTTCCTACATTATGACACTTGTCAAAATATAAAAGATGGGCACTTCTGCAAAACCATGCCTTAAAGTCCTTGCCAATGCTCTTACATGAGTTTGCTTGAAATCTGTCCATGTTTTATTTTTTCAAAAGTGTCAAAATGTATGTACAAACAATAGTCATATAACTTAGCCCCCACTTGACAAAATCCATTCAGTCTTTACACAAACATTGAGGTTGGGTGTATAATCATTCTGAACACTTTTGTCCACATTTGTCAAATGGCAACAAAGTTATAGGGCATCTAAAAATGGTGAGACCCACCTCTAAATTAGCCCCCTTCAGAGAAAATTCTACCAAACTTTACAAAAACATTTATATCTAGATGTAAAATCGTTTTGCAAACTTTTGTATAGATTCGTCAAATGGCGCCACATTTATAAGCCTTTACAATATTTTGGGACCACCACTCTAAATGTGTTCCCTCTTGACAAAACAGATCCACTCTCTCCAGAACCATCCAGAATCAAGTCTAGAATTAAATTCAATGCAGTTTCATTGAGTGGTCCCAAAGTTATAAGCCATCTAAGAACTGCTTTACACCAACCCTGTAATGCACAAATAGGGATCAGAGGACTGCCCCCGAACATCTGGAGTGTTCGCAGACTTTGGGTGTGAAAAACACAATTTTTTTGGCTTCATATGGCCATATCCTATCCCGTCCTCATCACCCCTCACCTCCGCAGAGATTGTTTATAAGGTTGACAAATGCAATGTTGTGTTTTTTAATGTATTTTACTGTGATGTCCGCACACGCCGGCCGCTATCTGCGAATCCAACATGGTGGGCGTTTCCAAAAATCTGACGCACTTCATGCTTTTCATCATCCAATCAGGGGCACGTCCAATGTCCGCGGATATCATGTCCGGATCCAGATATCACAAATTTGTGTACCTACTTTTTGGTTGTTTAAAAAAAACTACTGGACAGATTTACACCAAATTTACAAAAGCATGCTTTCGGGACCAAGCCGCCGGTGCTTCCACAAATTTGGTGAGAATCCTTCGAGCAGTTTGGGCTGTAGGCATGAGCAAACCTATGGAAAAGAAAACATGTTGGGACCCCCTATAACTTTGCGCCCCTTGACTAAACCTCACCAAATGTGCCAGAAAAAAATCAGAGTACGCCATATACTTTTTTGGGAGGTTTGGTAAGGTTTCGTTCACAGGGAGCGAAGTTATAAGCCGCCCAAAATGTGCTCTTCCCTTGAGCAACTTAACCATAACTACGCAGCCGCTACCGCAGGCCCTGTAATTCATTGGAAATGTAATGTTCTATTAATAAGATACTCATTTGATTTTTTGGAGGTACCTACAATTAGTAAGCAAATGTGCATAATTTCGCCAATTCAGGCTCTCTTATTTAAGATATCATGTATATTATTCTTCCATGTTCCTATATAACAAATAATCTCTTTCGGGTGCACTATTAAAATTCCTGTTATAGAGTTGAAACAGATAAAGAATGTCATTTTATTATTATGCTAAAGTATCAGACTTACCCATGATATATCTGTACATCTCACTGTGTTTGGCATGAGTTGGTGTCCTGTTTGTTTATTGCGGCACCATTTTGAAATGCTGTGTAAATATGGTTTATGATGTCATCATTTATACGTTTGACATCATATGTAAACAAATAGAGAGGATTTAGATGAACAATGAGTATGCATGTACATAATGGACCATTATGATTTTTCTAGAACATAAATATAGTTTATATTGCCTAAATAATATAACTTTAATGATACTCAAGTGCCTTGTTAACCAATTAAGGTGACATATCCAAATATATGTTATATGCTTATCGTACTCATGTTAACTACAGTATTAAAATGTATGTTTGTGTCCTGAGAACATGGGTGTATAGATCAGAATATGGGGATTACAAAAACCCATTAAGTGTTACATGTGTGTCCATGTGAGAATTGTAAGAATGATCGCGGACCTCTTCAGAGCATTACCATTCATTGTCCCCATACAGGCCAAATTTTCAATTTTCTATAGAAATAATAGTGCCATATTAAAATGATAGACAGCATAAGCTTTGCAAAAAGTGACTCACAGAAAGACATCAAGTTCATTGTCTATATCGAGTCCTTAAGTTGTGGAGTGCAGTTTGCAAATATATCTCGCCTCCAGTTTTCTTAAAAGAAGTTCTCTATTGCCACTTCTCATGGATGGTCGATCGGCAGGAATTTAAAGTCCTTGTTATTGTCCATTTGGTATACCTAATTTCAATGCAGTGATAGATGTAATCTTTGGTGCCAATTTTACTCATATGCTCTCGTATCTCGGTGTGTAATTCTCTGATTGTGCTTCCTATAGACAGTTCTTGCATGCACAAATGATTACATAGATGACAAATGTACTCCAACAGTTCAAAAAATGTTACAACTCTATTGGATGACAATTGGTGGCAGTAAATGCACGTATGTTGTCAAGTGCGTATGTGCACATGCTACAATGTCTGCATTTAAAGAAACAAAATGTGTATGTATTGTGCTGATTCCAGCCAATCCCTGATGGGTTCTATCTCCTTCATAGGGTAGGAGCTCAACAATAAGTAATGTTAGTAATAGTTCCTATGTATGTGTTGAGTGTTTCATCAATTTTTAGAAGATGCCAGTGTCTGTTAAGAATTTTGTACAATAGATGGCTCTAGCTTGTAATACATTTGACATTGTCATAATTATTATTTTGAGCTAGCATCTTGATTAATAGTAATCCATTCATCTATGGTGTTGGTCCTTGCTTTATATAGTGATTCTTTAATGTTCGTGTTTGTGTAACCCATCGGTCTAAATATTTTTTTGACTAATTTAATATCTGTCTCAGCTATACCCTTTTCACTACAGTTATGTAATGCTCTTATGATTTCCCCAGCTGGAATATTATGTATAGTGCTTCTCAGGTGGCATTGGATGCAAATAGAGTTGAAATTACCTCAGATGGTTTACAAAACATGTGTCTCTATGTTGTTATCTTTGATGCAGATTGTGAGATCTAGGAAATACATCTCTGTTTTATCTGTGTCCCACCAGTTCCAGTCCAAAATGTTTTAGTATTGAGATATATCACATATCCATTGAATTCAACTGCTGTTCTGCCCCAAATAAAAATCATCTATATAGCGACGACAGTTCTGTACATGTTTACTTAATTCATTTGGTGATGGTGCATGTGTGAGTTCATAAACGTTCATTAAAACGTTTGCTAATGGTGGGGCATAGCATGCTCCCATACCCACCCCCTTCGTTTGCTGATAGTATTCATTGTTAAAAACAAAAATGTGGTTCTGTATAGTGAACATTATCAGTTCTTTGAGCATTTCAGGGTGTGAGTATTATGTTATTGACATGTCTGCAAAATGAGAGCCAACAGCTCGAATAGCCAACTTATGGTCAATAAATGTATAGAGTGCTTTGACATCAAAGCTGGCCAAAAATATTGGCCAAAAATATTGTTGTTACCACTTACATTGCTGGCATATTTGTAAAATATGCATTGAATCTCATACATATGAGTACAATTTTAACTAGTGGCTGTAGGTACTGGACTAAGTATCTGGATGCATTTTCAGTAATCCAACCTATCCCACTTATTAATGGTCTAATGGCCTAACCTCAGGGAGATTATCATATCCTTTGGGGATTTTAGGGAGGAAATAAGTAGTAGGAAGAGTAGGTTGGTCGATACATATCCTGTCATCATCCATTAATAAACCCTAAGCATGCCATTTTTGGACAATTCATTTACATTAATTTAAGCTCTATTTCATGGGATTGTTTTTGAGTTTATTGTTACAGCTTGGTGTATGGTGTCTTTCCCCGATCGTGATCTTTGCAGTCCAATAGTACTTTGTCAACCCCGCCCCCCTTTATCCGGCCTCTTTAATTATGATTGTCTTGTCGTTAGACAGATTCACTAGTTTTTTAAAGTCTTGAGATGTTAAGTACTTGAGGTAGTATGATGTTGCATTGCTTTTCTTTTTCCTGTTTGTCCATGCATTTGTGTATATCCTGTATAACTGTCTTGTAGAATGTTTCTATGTTTGTCTCTTGAGATATCACTGATAGGAATAGGGATCTGACTCTTAGGTTACAGTCCATGAATGTATCAGATTGGATTTCTAAATTTTGGATGATTTGCAAGCCTCATCAATTGATATTAACAGTTTCTTCATCAATTGATAATAACAGTTTAGAATCATCTATGTCACCAATTGTAAAGAAACTGTACGTTATTAAGTAACTAGCTGCCCTCGTTTGGGTGGTTTATTGTAAAAGAACTTTTTTTATTTCAATTTTCTTATGAATTTGAACAGGTCTATTTGTGTCTCTATGCGAACTATCAATCTTGAGGGTGCAAAGGATAGCACTTTATACAGGACCTAGATCTCTGTTTCATGAAGCTTTCTGCTGGAAAGATTCAATATTAAATACTCACATTCTTTTTAGGTCATGTCACCTGATGGTTTCTGTGATCTGTCCTGCTTTGTACTCCTCTCACATGTTCCAATTCTTCTCCCTACTCTATTTCTACCTCCTCTGCCACACCTATATTTTGATCTTGAGCTGAGATATCTCTGTCTATTGGTTCTGCAAATCTTACATGTTTCGATGTACCCTGTCTGTTGTCCCTTTTGAACCGTTTATTTTTGTATATCAGAGTTGTGTTGAGTTGAGTTGAGCTAGTGTTTGTAGCATCTCCTATAGTCACTGGCTGCCCGTCAGATTTGTTTTCTGTGCCCGAGATATTTACTTTGAAAGCAACAGTGGCAAGAAAAGGTAGAGCTGCTAAATGTTTCACATGCAGCCTGATGACATAAGAATGTGCAGTGGTGGGTTGCAGGTCTCCCTCCACTCCTGCAGCATGTCCATGATGAGATGAAGAGGGAAACAATATACCATTGTCTGACATACTGACGAAGGAGACCCTAAGGCAAAAGATTCTCCCATGTCATTTGGTGAATTCTACATCACAATAACAGGAAGAGCCGATATCGAAGAATAAAAAATCAATGTCGCTATGAACGCTTTGCAGCCACAAGCCAGTTTTCCCTGTGGTAACTTTTCTGACACCTCCCGCTTAGAACCCAAAAAGTCAGTAGGATAGTGAGGCCCCACTTTCAGGGTCTGTATTCATACCGAAAATTGAGATCAAGCAAGTTTTTTCCCCTTCTGCTCTGCGGTAGGTTTCTGTCCTCCCTGAGCTATCATTACGACACTTGCGTTATCGTTTGACAAGTGTACCGCCCCAGTCAAACTCCCTACCTGACACTGTCCCTGGAGCGGGTTGCACCCAGATGGGTCGGGTGCTTGCAGCCACTGGGTAAGTGAAAAAACGTACAAGAGTAGTGGTATTTCAACAGTGGCCCGAGGCCCTCACACTTGTTCTACAGCTCTCATGTCTCTTCACAGTGCCAGACAAGACTTATGCTCAACTTTCCCCGCTGATTCTGCCAAGCCTGTTCCCTTGGGTGTGGTTTCGCTAGATAGTAGGTAGGGACAGTGGGAATCACGTTCATCCATTTATGCACGTCATTTATTAGATAATGAGGCATTTGGCTACCTTAAGTGAATCATAGTTACTCCCGCTGTTTACCGGCGGTTCATTGAATTTCTTTACTTTGACATTCAGAGCACTGGGCAGAAATCACATTGCATCAACACCCACTGAGGGCCTTCACTATTCTTTGATTTTATTAAACAGTCGTATTTCTCTGGTCCGCACCAGTTCTAAGTCAGCTGCTAGTCATCGGTCGAGGCAGAACGTCGGCCCTCAACCCCAGGAGGGGAATGAAGAAAGGCAACCATCGCAGCTGGGGCGATCCACAGGAAGGGCCCAGCTCGCATCCAGAGTCAGCGCCACACCAGGGATGTCTCATCCAAATTTGGTGCATGCCCAGCCCCACTTCACACCCTAGCCTGACTGAACCAGCTCTTAGAGACAATTCTTATCCCGAAGTTATGGATTTGACTAGCCGACTTCCCTTACCTAAATTGTACCATCATCCAGAGGCTTGTCACCTTGGGCACCTGCTGTGGATATGGTTATGGCCCGGTGCAAGATTAACACCATCTCCCATGGATTTTCAAGGACCAGAGTGCTCAACGGATGCCGCCAGACCCACAAAGTTTTCCAAGGCTCTGGCTCCTCTCTCTGGGCTCACCCATTCCAGAGTGCCTTGCCTTTCAAAAAGAAAAGAGAACTCTCCCCGGGAAGGCCGCCAGTTTCTCTGGGATCATTTGCATTACAGCACTGGAAACTGTGAGTGTGCCCATCTCTGCCACTCTGGGTTTGGGGATCTGAACCTGACTCCCTTTTTGATCGGCTGGGGGCAATGGAGGCCATCACCTGTCCCTTCCAAACAGTGCTTGCCCATCTCTTAGTACTGACTGACCCATATTCAACTGCAGTTCACATAGAACCATTCTCCACTTCGGCCTTCAAAGTTCTCGTTTGATTATTTGCTACTACCACCAAGATCTGCACCTGTGGCGGCTCCTCCCGGGCCCTCACCTCATTGCGGCTTAACCCCCATGGCTCTCAGCACCGGCGACGGCCTGGTATGTAAACAGGTTTAAGTTATCTTTTTTTGGTGTAAATCCTACTGATGTAATTTTAAGCTTCAGACAAACATATATTTAGAATAATACATCTTTTATTTCACACATTAAATCATGAAGATTATGGCATCAAAAATGTCAGACTTTTAAAATTGAAGGGTTTTACCTCTCAGAGCAAAAGCATGTGGGTGATGTTGTGTCTAAAAAGCATATTTTTTTTCTCACAAGAACAGGGTGTCCCTTCCTGTATAGTAATGATCTCTGGTTAGACTAATGGTTTTATGAATCTGCTTACAGACGGTGGCTACTCTTCACACATGTTTGTTATAAGGTTTCCACTTTAGTTTCACAGTCATATACAAATATATGTTACTGTAATATAATTAATTTCTTAAAACCATTTGTGACATTCCTGAAACTTAAAGGTAGTAAAATCTGTCTCCCAGTATTCACAAACAATTATAAGATGGTGTTGCATGGCCAAGGGAGTACACAACAAATGGCACCGTAATACAGTTAAACAGTTTTATTAAGCAATAGTAAAACTTAAGATTATTGCATGGACATTTTTAGATGTCACATAATGACTAATGGGACATATAATCCTTGAAAGCTGGATCATATATCAGAGAATAGCAAAAAGGGCAAACAGGAAGTCAGAAAGAGAACGGTTAGTGATTTCTAGAGCTCACTTCTTTTATTTTATATTGTGTTCTTGGTTCCATGCAAACCTTAGACACGTTAATCAAAAGATAACAAGTGCATACAATTCATAAAACAATTATACATCATATTGTAAAATGTTACAATGCTATAAAAACCATTTCATCATTACTTATTACAAACACATACAACTCACCAAACAATTAAATATATCATGTCATAATGCATAATACACAATACGTCCCAATATTATTAAAACCACTACATCATTTCTTATCATTTTCAGAAACTCTATCCAGATATGATAAGCAGCAGAAGTGATAACTAGAGATTCATCTGAGAAGATCAAGCTCCAAAATTGATCTGTAACAATGTTCTCAAATCTATGTAAAAAGTCACTGTAGCCCTTAATATATTAATCTGGTAAACAGTAGTAATTTGTGAGCATATGTCTTGTAGTCTCAATATCCTTCATACAAAGTCTGCATAAATGTGATTCAAAAGGTATACTTTGCCAGGCCCAAACAATTTAATTAGTCGGTAATTGATTAATCCTCACTCTCAATATAAAATCTCTAAGATCCATATTATTGCACTTTGTCAAGTAGTTAAAAGAGTGGTAATTAAAACCTTTAATATTTGTCAAGCAATCTTGTGATCAGTTGGCATCTATCCCAACAGACGGCTTTACCTTTCAAGATCTTAATAGCAGCTGTGAGAATCAACGGGTCTTCAATAGTGAAATCAATCACTTAAAAAAAAGAGGGAATCTCGTTTCCCCAAATTCTAGATGCTTTTCTTTTTAGCGTTATATATTTCACCATATTAAAAAAAAAATGTTTAAAGAAGATACACAGTTAGGGGCCGATTCATGGAACAAATGTGCGCTGAAAATCTTGGCGCAAGCCAGCGTAGGTTTACTGCGGGATGTGCGCCAAATACGAGCGTGGCGTGCACGGGCGCACACATCACAGCAACATCCCGAACGCTGTGTGCGACGCGCACAGTAAAAGTGCACAATGTCGGCGCACACGGGGCGCAAAAAGGGGGCGGGACACGGGGCGTAACACGCCGAATGGGGAACAACGCGTGAAAAAGAAGGCGTAACTGGGGAAGTACTTCAGGGAAATACACGGAGCGCCCACGCGCACGCAAACAACACGTATTCATGGAATCGAATAGGAGAAACCCGCGCATGCTAAAAGACACGCACTGGTGTCAACACGTCCGCCACACGAAGGCAGGCGGAAGCGTCCTCATGCGCAGTATAAAAGTATGTGCAAACAACAAACACGTATATACAGCTACGATGAATGCCCCATTTGTCGCAGCACTGGTCGTGGGACACCGCAGGAGGAGAAGAATAGCCAGGTCCCGCATTTTTTTGCCCCGGACGGACCCGCCTTTTTGGGATGCCTGACAACCAGGTCTATGGCAGGTATAGGTTTCCACCTCGTATCATCCTAGACCTAGTCAGGGAGTGGGAAGATGACTTTACATCCCCCACCTTGTGCTCCCAAGCATTGAGCCCCTTGGAGAAGGTGCTCAATGTCCTGCATTTTTTGGCCACTGGGTCATTTCAGCGGACAACTGCCATAGTGGGGGGGTCTCAGAGGCCACGCAGTCATGCTGCCTACACCAGGTGTTGGCAATCATGACTGCGCGCCCCTCAGTCCGCAGGCACATATACATGCCCAGAACACCCGCAGAAAGGCAGGCCGTGGTCCAGGACTTTTACAGGGTGGCACACTTCCCCAAAGTGCTTGGTGCCATAGATTGCACCCATGTGCCCTACGTCCACCTAGGGCCACTGAGCACATCTATCGAAACCGCAAGAACTGGCATTCCATCAACATGCAGGTTGCATGCGATGCCAAGGGAATCATCACCTCTCTCTATGCAAACTACCCTTGCTCTACCCATGACAGTTTCATATACAGAATGTCTGCCCTGAGCAGGGCACTGGAAGCTGGGCAGCATGGCGACACATGGCTCATAGGTGAGTACAAATGCTTGTGCACATGCATGCATGTCACACACAGACAAATACACAAACCCAACTAATCACAACCATTATCACCTCTCCAGGGGACAGTGCCTACCCTCTTAGCAACCACATGATGACGCCAATCCGGAACCCCACCACACCACCACAGGTAAGATGCAACGCTGCCCATATTGCAACCAGGGGCATAGTGGAGTGCACATTCGGAGTGCTCAAGTCACGCTTCTGCTCCCTTGACCGCTCTGGCGGCCAGCTACTATATGCAGTAGTGTGCAAGATCATTGTGGCAGCATGTGTCCTGCACAATTTTGCAACACGGTGGGACGTACCGGTGGACATGGTGGTGCCCCCACATCCCCAACCACATGCATAGGTGCTGCCCATGGGAGGGGAAAGGGCACGTGGTGAGGCAGCCCGGACCCATCTTGTGGCCACATTTTTCACCTAAACTCCCACCCCTGCGGAGAGCACACAGGCCTGGCACATACCAGGTGACAATCGGTGATGACAAGTAGACAGTCAACTGTCACAACCTTACGACCCTGAGAATGTTGCCACAGAAGTGCTACATTGTGTGCATCCCTAGCTACTTAAACATAACCAATCCTATGTGACCAAAAGGAACACATGCAAGGTGTGTATCACACCACCCCCTGCAAAACAGGCCATGACAATCACTTGCATGTCACCCAAACCCTCCCAACCCACATCACCCTTGTCTGCAACAACATGACATGGCATTCAACAGCAAAATCCCAACACATGACCAATTACATACAAAGTGACATGTGATAAATGGAAAGTGGCCCGACACAATGACACCTGACATGGAATCAGATGAAATGACTGACCAACAACCTCCCACACATACCAAGTCATACACAAATGCTTTTCACCAGTGGTAGCATGCACAAAAGACTGAATGCCTGTTCACATGCACATTGGGCAAGCCAAAATCGATACTCCCTAACCCGTGTGCTGTGTGTGTCTCCTGCAACACACTGCTCAGCACACAGCACAGTGAGAAGCCATTGTCACATCAAAAAAACAAACAAAATAAACAACCTATTGACTCATGTACACAATCCCCAAATGGCAATTGATCATGCGCTGCAGGGACACAGTGTGCCCAAGAAGGCAATCTGTGTGCACCTGTGGGCATGGAAGGGTGGTTGTAAGTGTGGTGGAGCATTGTGTAACTGTGTGTGTCAGTAGGGACATGCACTCAATATATGCATGTGAAATCAAGTGACCCTCAGTGTCCTGTACACATCACATGCAAACATTGTCCATGTGTACACCCCAGCATGTCAAACCACAACAATCCCCTGACACCTGAAAAGTAAATACAACACAGGAACAGCCATTGACCAGCAGAACACATAATGTACATAGTACCCCACAATGACAATGTCAGAGAGTGCCCAAACACTGTAGCCCAAGCTAACTGTCCAACAACAAAAGGCCCTCCCTTATTTACACATAACCATGACCTTCTTAACAACTGTGCCTGGGGTATGTAGCCTTCTTCCTTCTAGTCTACCTGGCTACAGGATCCCCCTACACCTTGGTCTTCATGTTCCACCTTGCGTGTAAATAGGGACCAGCTCCCTCAGAGGCCACCTTGACTGGTAAAAATACCAAATCGTAGAGAACTCCAAGGAGCCAAACCCCCAAACCAGGGAAAAAGCCTCTATGCACAAAAAAACCCTGGAAGAGTCTACAGTAGATGACTTAAAGTTGTAAAAAATGTCCAAGCACATGTACAAGCAGAATGATAGAACAACCAAGGTAGCACAGTTCAACAATGGCTCAACAGGATGGGTACCATTTTCAGGACACAATTTACAATGAGGATGCAACAACTGATGGGTAGTGTCACAGCTCCGGTCTCCATGCGCAGGAGTGGCATGAACCAACCAACCCCTCTATGGTCTGGGCGCCTGCAAGGTAAAACGTACACAGGCCTCTGAGACCCCGACGGGGAAAGAAGGTCAGGGATCCGTTGTTTGGACAGGCATTGGTATTCAGGATAAGAGGAAAGAGGGGCAGGAGAGGGGAGTTGGATTGGCAAGGGAAAGTAGGCAAAATACAACTATTGACAATAACACATACTCAATCAGAGAAACCATGTTCTTCATGCACACTGTACTAAATGAGTCAAATGCAAGCCAAAGAGAGACTCATCTCTGGGGTGAGTGTTGGCCTCCTGCCTGCGCACTCTTAGGTCCGGTAACAGGAGCAGTTCAATGCTGCAAAGAGAGTGTGAGTTACTAATCTGAGTGTGTTTACAACACACACACAACACCATTCATGCCCCAAACTAAGTGACTTCTCCACAAACACTCTTGTCTGCTGATTTGTACGTATACGTTAGCTTGCCCCCGTGATGGTTCATACACTGTTAATGCAGTAAGGCAGGCTTACGTGGCCACGCGGTAATTGGAAGACCAATGTGTCAAGAATCACACATAATAGAATGGTCCCTGGGTGAGCTACTGGACGTGTATAGTGAGGTGCGACTTCTGTACAAGTCGTGTTCTGGCAGACGTGGAATTCAATAGGTAGTGCACGTGGCAATTTGCACATGCAAATGAAATAAATGCACTGCCCTCAAGTCTGTGCCTCGCTGGGTGTCCCTATGTGCTGTATTAGTTTCTGGCTAGGAACGCTAATGCGCTAATAACTCAGCTACTATGGAGCAGGGTGGGCTCTACGATATGAGCGACGGCCCCTGCATGTGCCCCTGACAACTTGTAAAGCTACTTGGCATTTGTTCCTCAATGCATTTTAGCTGTACTGTGCGCTTTTACAACAATGCCTGGCCAAGCTACCCAGCACTGGTGCTACTTAGCATGCATGTGCAAGTGGCCTGGTGGAAGGTTGGCTACGGTGTGGCCCCTTGTGCTGCTCACTTTGCTTGGCGCTCCTGGAAACTCATCTGCTTCTGTTGGACGTCTGAGCATTAGCCCTATGCTTCATCTTGCGCACACATGCGCACGTGTGCACCACCAAACGTGGCCAGGTTTCAGTAGTACTTGGCCCTGTGTCTGCTGGGAAAGTTAGTCTGGAGGCTCATTTTCCTGCAGAAAGGGCATAAAAGATAGGAATAATGCTGGAAAGTTCCCTGTGTGTGTGTCTTCATGCTGGTTGTCACTGGGCCATGTTTGAGACCTACATCCGAACTCCTCCCACCATCAGTGTGACTTTGACAGTCAAAGGGTGCAGGCTACTCTCTACAGCATGAAGTGCATCAAGCACATATACAGGCAAGAAAAGAAGATACATCACAATCAAGATCAATAAATGGACATATCAATCATGCACTCACCCAAATTGATTGCAGACCTGCCATGGAGAAAACCCACTAAATCCCCACTAGGCGTTGTAACACAAGTAGTACAGCAGCAGACAGGCCACAGATATGACGAAAGTCCAATGCCCTGGTGCAAATGTTTGTTACACCGAGCCATCCTTGCAAGCCCATGGATAAGGGAAGCAGGAGTGGCCTATGTGAGTCAGGACCCCAAGCTGCAAAAACATACACGAGACAAGCTTGAAGGGCCCAGCTGGAACAGACAGTGGATGCTTTCAAAAGCCACAAACCACCACACCGTCACATGAATGTACAATAGACAAGCAATTTTAAACTGTATTAACTAATTAAACTAACTATGAAAAACCTATATTACCTAATTAAACTAACTATAAGAAACCATATTTACTAATTAATCTAACTATAAAAATCAAAAATGGCCACATACGACCTTGGGGGACAAAGGGGAAGGCACCCAGGAGGGGGGAGGTACAGAGTGCACCTCAACACCCACATGTGATGATGTTGAGACAAAAAAAAACCTCCATGGGCTCAACGCCTGCACAGCCTGACCTGTGTGGGAGATAACTCGTCGTCCTCATCACCCTCTGGCTGAAAAGGTTGACGTGGCACAGTACCCTGACCACGCCTATGCTTGCCCCTCGTCGGCAGCAAGTCTGCGGGACGGGTGAGCCTGGTTCTGTGCGGCGATGACACCTAGGTCAGCATGTAGAACCTAGCGTGATACGCGTGCTTCCTCTTGCAAAGTAACACGTGTAACACAGAGTTCTTCCTGCATGGACTGGCTGGACAACTGGTACACATACCGGCAATCATGTAGCTCAGCCGAGATGGTTTTCTCTAGCTGCTCCAAACTCTCCTCTGACCGCTTCCTCTGGGACATCAAGAGCATACCCAGAGTAGATCTGAGGGATTCATAGTCAACCCTCATGGCCTCCATGTGTGCCTCTGCGTGAGCAGCAATTGCTTGACGCAAAAACACCATTGCAGCCCGGCGTGCCCTGTCTGAGGCCGCCATGCCCAGCCTAAGCGAGCGGGCCGTGGACTGTGCCGCCCGCTGCTGGAGTTCCACCTGTCTAGCAGGGGGGGAGCACAGATTGGGCCACACGTTCCATGCTCTCAGTGATGTTATCAATTGCAGCCCCCTGGTGTTTTGAATTGGCAACCATGGCTTGCTCCCACTCAGTATACCCCAGTGGCGCGCGGCCACCATGTTGCTGGGCTTGACACCTGCGGGGCCCAAGGAGCCGACGTCCTTGGTGGGTTGGCACCGCCCGCGGCTGCAGGACTACATTCTTCCATTGACGTGATGCCCCAGGCACATCAGCAACTGGTGTGGAGGGTGACCCTGCATCCCGATCTACCACAGGCGGAGGTCCCACCACCGTCTGGCCCCTCAGTGTAGGTGTCACGGACAGAGGAGCGTCCACATCAGTATCACTCACCCCTGATGAATGGACCTGATGCACATCCAACTCGACATTGTCATCAGAGTGATTATCCGGGCTAGACTCATTGCCAGCCCTAGACAAGATGGTCTGTAACACAAGTGGGTTCTCGTGGTCTACCACCCCACGACCCCCACTTGTGCTGGGTTGCTGGTGTGATAGCAACCCTGTGCCTGGCATGACAAAACCATCCTCTGGCTCCATTGTGTCATCATCTGAAAAGTGGAGAAAAATGAACATTAGTACACATGTCAGAAGCACATAACACACACACACACATAGACATCACAGAGACAGCCAACACATGAAGCAGACATGTCGCACACAAATGAGAACCTGGCATGCATCCAGTGGCCTTGATATGCAAACACATCCCAAAAGCAGAAATGGATGTGTCCAAATAGCAAAGCCTACACAATTACAACATGTAGTATATGAACTCCATCAGACACCACCTCTGTCAGGCACATGTCACAGGCAGAAAATACAGATGGCAACTAAGAGATGCAACACACCATAAGCATTTCTGAACTGCAAATTGACCACTGCTGCAAGTGAATCCAAACACACAATGACACAGGTAACATGCATGTAGACATGCATCACTAAAGCATCATCAGCAATATAGTCCCATCCATCTGCAGCTCAGCTTGTACTGGGTGGCATGGGCCATGTAGATATAGTGAATGTGCCAAGCAAAGCAAGGGCCTGCAACCAGGCTTGAGGGACCAGAACGCCCAGTACCGTCCGTTCTGCAGGACATGAGGCCTCCACAACACCCCTCAGGGCCTGATTGAGCACATTGGGCTATGAATGTGCCCTAGTCCATCATTCCTTGTGTAAAATCTCCACGCCCAGGACCCACCATATTAGCTAAGTGGTCCTGGGCAGTATGTGTATGCACAGTGAATCTTCAGGATCATGGCAGTTCCACATAACATGCGCAATGCAGAAATCTCACCAGCATAAACGTCAATCAACTACATATTAGTCAGTCAGCAAAAAAGCTTCAGAAGACACATGTGTAAATAAACACTTTCACAAACACATAAGTGAGTACTCGCAATGTTGCACTACACAACGTTGAAGCTGCTTGCATATGTACATGCGAAAGCGTTAAAAAAAACATTTCCCCATACACCTGTATTGTGAACAAGACCAGCATCCAATACACCAAAACAAGCAGCTACAGCGCTGCTTGCTTTATTGTATGTGGAAGTGCACACATAGACATGTGAAGGAAGCTCCACAGTCATTACAACCCGATTGGCAGGCTACATTCAATCAGCACCCTATGCAAGTTGGTATAGGCCGCAGATTGACCAATCAACTAATCTAAACACCACTAGGGAGTTCCAATACTGAGTACATGTGTCACAGTATGCACCTGTGCCCGTCACATTCATGACAGAGAAGGGATGAAAAACTGACCATACATGCCAGGTCACTTTGACATTGCATCAGTGAGTAGGCATGTAGAACGGTGTAACACGGCTCAGAAGTGGGTTGATGCAGTGCAGAACATGTGTACGTTACCCACTATCTACATGAACAAATACATTATGTCTATCAATAAACATGAAGGCAGTGCATTAGCAAGTTCAGGCATCACGTGCAATGTGCATGCAATGGGTTGCATGGCTACAAGCAAACCCTCCTACCCCCTAAGTGAAAATGCAGGGAGGCATTGCATGGCAGCGAAAGGGTGACCAGAGAACTGTGTATTGGCAGACAGTGTTGACTAGCGTCAATTGCATCATCTGAGTCAACTGACAACACAGCAGATGATAATGGGACAGTAAGCAGGACACATGATGAACCCTCAGTAGTACACCCATGTGTGCAGAAGCCACTACACCAGTTGAACAGAGTCAGTGGGCCTGAAACAGGGGGAGGCCTGTGCCACACACAGACTGTGACACCCTAAACATGTGTGTGATGCAGGACTGAGCCAGAGTGGGCATGGAATGGATGATCAAATGCCATGAAATGTAGGTCAACCTGGACATGTACTACAATGATCATCCTTTCAAGGACACATAGGGGCATGCATGGAATGCACATGGAGCATGAATGCGCACTCATGTCCCTGCGGAGCATCTGCCATCTGCACAGTCCATGTGAGACACCCTGCATGAAGGACAGGGGCTGTACCCCACTGTATGTGTCTGGCAGGTTGGCTGGTGGAAGTTTGCATGTACACAGGAGCCTTGAACAGGCCATTGCAGTAGGCCAACATGATGCACACCAGTGCCATGGTGAAATTGGGGTGCAGGGGGGTGGAGGGGCAAGGGAGCATGCCTACGTGGAGTAACCGCATGCAGGCAGAAGACACATGCACGTCAGTCATGCAATGACATAGTCCCAGTGCTGAGAGGAAAGACACCCCAGGCTACATGCAGAAGGGCCAGTGAGCTGGAACATGGACCGGAGTGGCAGCCGGGTGACTAGCATGTGAGTAGAGTGCAAGTGTGGTGATGAAGACAGTCCCCATCTGCTCTACATGTCCAGCATCCTGCACAGCAGACACGCATCAGTGAAGCATTGCATGACTTGACATGAGAACCATGTACACATGACAGGTTGTGGCAGTCAAGCACAACACATCACACAAGCAAACCACAATGGCCTTGACAAACATGTGACAACCCTCACTGGACGGGGCATCAATGTCCAGCATCTCTCCCACTCCTTCGACCAATCCTTCTGGTATGAACCCTGCAACGACTGACTTGTGCAAAGTGAGGTCTTCCTCCTCAGGTGGTGGCCCACTGCCAGTCACCAGAGTCATGTTGTAATTAGAGGCACGCTTCACCTTAGTACTGTGTTTGAGGTCATCCCAACGCTTTTTGCACTCACGACTGTGTGCACCTCATGGCAGAATGCACTCACTCACACAATCCGCAACTTGCTTCCTGTGGGACATACGATGGGCAGCCGTAGTGTGACAATTCAGCCCCACTAGCATATCATGGTTGTGGTCCCTCACATAGTCCACAAGGAAGTCCAGTTACTGCACGCAGAAAGGCTTCTTCCTCGACGTGCCGGAGGCCGGAGCTGTGTCTGGGGTCCCAGCCTCTATTGCAGCTGCAACCTTCCTCCTATTGGACAGTGGTGCAGACCGTGGCTGGCAAATGCCGCCCTAAACCCCCTAAAACCAGGCGTTAAGGAAGGGACCCGCTGAGGGACCTCGTAGTAGGGCGGTAAGGGATTACCGGCACCGGTGCCCTTACCGGTGCCGGTAATCCCTTACCGTCCACCTCGCAATAAGGCCCATAGTCCCTAGGACCTGAATGGCCATACACAGCCAGTTTCAACAGACAGGAACGCTGGGGTAAACTACAAGCACTTTTAAATGAGGGTGGATTTTGGTTTGTTACTCCACTTCTAGCAAGGCCCTGTACCAGGGTGTCTAGAAGCTCTCGAGGACCACTGGGAGTTTTATAGGAATGGTAAGGATGGCATATACGGTTGGGTTGCTCTTGGCCTGAGGCATGACATTGCAAATATTACACCTCAAAAAATGACATAAAATATCATGATGTTACACCATGTTTAATGATTCGCTTGCATAAGAGATGGGTGGATAATTTATCAGACACACAGGTGAAACGAAAAATGATCAAAACTCCTTTAAAAACAAAACATAGTCCTGGGTACCCAAATCAAAATTTGGAAGGAGGAATTTAAATAAAACACAAGGATGGAGCGATGTGGAAGCCCAACAGGAATTTGGGTGTCAGGGGCGTTGCTAGGGGGGGGGCTAAGGGGGCTATAGCCCCTGATCTTTTGGTTGGAGCCCTGGATAGAATCTCAGGAGCTACAGCCAAAAGACTAGCTAGCCCCCAGTCCCAACAGTTCCGACATCAGCGTAGCCCCGGGTCTTTTCCAGACCTAGCAACTTCCCTGGTGGGTGTACATCATATGTATGGTGGGTCTAAAATCACCAACTAGCAAGTCAAAAGGTTTACTTTAAAAAACATGAACAAAACAATATATTCCCCTAAGCATTTGTACAGTTAAGTTAATATTTTAGAAACAAAACACATCACATATACATCCGCTGAACACACATTCTTCTGGCACAGTCAAGTCAAAGTGATTTGGTTATCGTGTGCACTGCTCACGTTATGAATTGTAACAACAGAGCAACCTTCAAAGAGCCAATTCATATCATTGTAATTTCGTTCGAGCCTGTGCATGCCTTTTATGTACGTCGCACACAAATGTAATTAAATATGCACTGTTTAATCCTAAAGTAAACGAGCCTTTTAGCATGCGTGTGATCAGTTCATATACAGTCAAATATGATTTCATAATAGAAGAAGGGGGGCAGGCATGGTGCCTGTGGACCTTACATGAGTCTGGCGTAAAGGGGATTAAATAAACAAGACTTTCAGAAGAGACATTTGACCCATGTCTATAATCAAATGTCCCTTTCTTGCCACAAATTCTGGAACAGATGGTCACAAAAGAAATGTAATGTCACATTTGACAGACTATCCTTCTTGATAACAGAGAATTGTGGTCCTTTCAACAGCACAGTAATGAAAGCAAAGTCTTTTTATCCATCATGGGTATATTCATTTACTTTGTGAACAACTGAAACGTGCTGCCTATGAGCAGCAATGTGTACCACGTTTTTAAAATGTATTTTATTTATTGAAAATATGCACACAGCCTACAAGGCTTTACATATAGACACATATACATACATTACAAAGTTTCTACATCTTTAACAATAATCTAAAATATTACCCTAAAAGAAAGCTTATTAAAATTACTATAAAAAAAAACAGTATACCAAATGACAATTCTTTTAAAATGGATAAAACAACATCATAAAATGTCATCATATGAAATATCAAGTTCACATCATTACCCTTCAACAAACCTTCCCATATTTCACTTAAATCACAGTTATTCTTGGTGTAATCGTAAAATGGCAGGTTTTTAAGCGGCAAAGATAGCAAACTCTCACAATCACATAAGATATGTTTGGCAGACTCAATTATATTCATACTGCATAGTCTGCAGTATCTCACTTCTTTTTCAATTCAAGAGGATTTGGTCATTTTGAAGTCTGATCATTTGAGAGGTGACAAAAGACATTGCATCATTAATTAATTGATTACTTTCAATTGGTTGAATCTACTATGAAAGAAGTAATGAGTAACCCTAACTGAAGATTAAAAATGTCAAACCTTACTCAAATTATATATATATTATCTCAACAGTTAGAATGATTAAAGAGTGAAAACCATGGAAAGTTAATGTATGTTTACATTTGTTGGGTTCCTCTGTTGCAGTGCTATGATATGATATGATATTTCATTTATAACTCACCTCTACACAAGTGTTTCTATGTGCAAGACATGGAGGGGGAACCAAGGGAGGATAAAATAACGATCTTACTAGGCCTTGTGTCATTCTGATTGCACAAGTGGGGGGAAGAGGAAAGGGGAGAAGTACCAGAGGAGAGGGGAAGAGGAAAGGGCAGTTAACCCACAAGTGCAGCCAGCGGGTGACTCATAAGTACAGAGAAAACAGACTATAGGGTTGCAGATACGGACCCGTAAGTGATGGGGAGCTGAGATGCAGTTCAAGGGCAACTGGACATACAGGAGCCTGGGCCTTACTTCAGAGGGCACCAGTGCTCAGAGCAGTAAGGTGCATCAGCAGGGGAGAGGGAGAGAGAAAGCGGAAGTGAAAAGGAAGGTCTGGAGTTGCTTCCGGAACTGGATGTGGTTCTGCTCAAGTTTGAGAGAGGCAGGGAGGCTTTTCCAGAGGGAGGCCCCAGCTGAAAAGATAGCTCTGCCCCCTACTCTCTTCTTGGAGAAGCGTCTGACCCTCAGAGAGTTGGAGTTGGATGAGCGGAGAGCTCGAGAAGGACGATGTTTTGGAAGAGAAAGTTGGAGGTAGAGTAGTCCCCTCCCCAGAAAGCCTTGTAGACATTGCAGAGGGTTTTGAAATTGATCCTTGCAGCCGTGGGGAGCCAGTGAAGAGATTTCAGAGCTGGAGAGACACGATCCCTGGGCTTGAGGCCAAGGACAATTCTTGCAGTCCTGTTCTGGATAAGTTCGAAGAGTAGAGGCAGGAAGATTTAGAAAGAGGTTGTTGCAATAGTCCAGCCTTTACGAGGACCAGAACTCTGGAGACAGTGAGCTTCTGGGGCAAAGCGAGAAAAGGAAGAATACCTCTGAGGAGATGCAGCTGATAGTTTGACTTCTTAGAAATGTCAGAGATGTGAGGAGAGAAGGAGAGGGTGGAGTCGAAGATGACATCAAGTTTCTTAGCCTCACACTATGAATATTAACAATGTGGTCAGCTCAACATACCTGTGCAATATCTACAAGTGTATACAGTGTGCCGTGGGAAGGACTATTTGTGCATGCTACATTTATATTCATATCATGGTGATTCACTAACCCAAACAAAAGGTGTAAGTCTGACTACCTAAAAAAGAAATGTATAATATAGACAGTCTTCACTTCAGCAGATTCACAAACAGGACATTCACCATCTGCCATGAAAGGTTTATGTGAAATCAGAAAGTGTGATTCCTTGGTTTAAATAGCATTGTTTGTGCAAATTACGCCATAGCAAATCTGAGAAATAATTGAGCAACATTTAACAACATTTTTCAGACTGGAAAAAAAATGCATTACAAATGCACCTCAAAACAACAGAAAGCAACATTAAGGTGAATGTCAGCACAAGATCATTATCAATATTACCATTGTGTAAAAATAGATGCAAGTCCTAATCAGAAAGGCAGAAAGTTCCACATCACTAATCATGAAAACGCAGGTCAACTCCACTGTGCCATGCTCCCCGGACACTCACACCCGAAGAATAGCCCTACCACAGCTACAGATACACCCTGGAGGTACTCATCTAGGTACACTCACCACACTTGCTGACACACTCTGAGCTAGCACCTGTGCCTTTAATAAATCTGGCCTCACACAAGCTCACTGTTCACTCCATAACATGTTCTCTTGTGAGTTTGAACTAGCACTCCTTACCCAGGAACCGGAGGATGCTGATTCAGCAGCTGCCCCACAGCAAAGTAGGCCACAGAGAAATAGGGTATTCTGCTCCAGCATCTCTCTCTTTGGTATGTCAGATTTTGCGGTCTGGTGACAGTTTTGATTTCCATCTCATGTGATTATAGACATGTTGCAGGAGTAGGAAGGTGATGTGCAGGCCATTAATGCATGTCCTCATGCCCACAGGGTACATACCTTCAGGATGACTCCATTCCTTTGCCACAGTTTTATTCAGAGGACCAGTGGCCCAAGAGAAAGTGTATAACAGCCTTGCCTGTCACAGACACTACATCAGGCAGTGGCATGCGTCACATCACACAGCCACTGATACATCACAGGTAGAAAGAAGACAGGAAGAATGCCAATTCATGCTGTACAAAGATTCCCAAGGCTGCTAGGCTCTATTAAATGCACCACATTGATTGTTGCCCTTCCTATATGAACCGCAAATGCCAACACTGTGCACTTATATCAATTACTCACAGAAGTGATGCCGGTTACCCACTCGATCCATATCTCATTACACCAGTCAGATGCCCCTTCACCACATAATAGCACAGGTACAATACAACACACAGGGTCACAAGGGTCATCATCAAGCAGAGTATGGGCAATCTGAAGTATAGCTTCAGATGCCTTGACCACTCAGTGGGTGTATTCCAGCGCAGATCTGAATTTCCGTGCAACATCATCCTCCCATGTTGCATGTTACATTACAGGGCATTGCGCAGGTTCATATACAGTGTACAAATACCTGACCGCGTACCTGAGCCATATGTCAGTCAATTACCACCTGAGGACCAATGCGGAAAATGCAGTGCGAGTGAAGAATCAGCTGGTTCTTGGCTTCTTTACCTGAGCATGCATGGTTGGGGACATTTCAAGTGACAGCCGGCAAGTGTGTGCCAATGATGAAAGCATACAATTGGCAGATGCCACATGCACACTGACAACATCCTGAGACACCTATGTACAAAAGTCTACAGAGTAGAAAATACATACAAGTGGCATACATATGCACCACTTTGACCGTTTGGATCTGTCAACACATGCCACCGTCTAAATCAAATTGTGACGTGCACACCTACAACCATGATACCAAGACATCCGGATATATACAAATGTACTGATAAAGAGATAACACCAGATGAATATCTGTAGCCATGGGCTACTAAGCATCTCATGCTGCTTGCAACACCAGGTCCACTCAAAGATACCTCCATTTCGTTACCAAATCCATAGAACAGGTCCGATCTCAGGCAGTGCTTCCCCTAACTGCCAAAACAGCAAGCAACCAGCATCACCATCTACCACAAGCTGTGATTTTAAAAAGAAATCCACACTGGAACTGCACCTCCATAGTCTGCCCTGTGGAACTGCTTCTTGCACACACAAACCAATCAACCACGAAAAGCAGCTAGCAAATCCAGTACACACCCCACCCAAAATATGATGTTGTCAAAAGATATCATCTTAGACATGCATCATGTCCGCTTTCGTTGTGCGTGTGTAAAACTGTGTTCTTTCAAGACAGCTGAGGAATGTAAGTTGAACATTCTAACTGTGCTTTGCACCCCTCCTATGCTTTGGAACAGAAGGAATATTAAATGGAGCACACAATGAAAGCATAAAGGCACATTTACGCTTTAATTTTGTGCACCAGTCCTTTGGAAATGACCCCCATTTTGTTCAAGGGCAGACGTGCACATCTCACTATCCACTATAAAGATCCCATCCACTCCAGTGAACTGCTACACAGCATGGAAAAGTACACCCATGGACTATTACAACAGCTGATCCAACCAACAGGGGTCAGTGGACACATGACAACAGTGGTCTCCATATAGTATATTGATGTTACTTTGTAATGCCATGAAATGTGAGTGTTCTGCTGTGACCTAGGCTTTGGACTCTGTTCCACTGAGACTTGTGTTGGGCATGCAAGAAAAGGAGCCAAATATGCAGATGGAATAGACGTTCATGAAGAACAGCAATGGGCATAGGAGGCGTACCCTGACCAGGGCAGGAGCACCAAAGATGAGGGTGCACACACAAGGCATGTCACATTTCCATTAACTATGCACACATCACAGACAATTTGGTTTACCATCACCCATGCACATCAGAGCCAATATCGGATGGACATCAGGTGGAGGCGTGCATTGCAACAAAGCTCACTCCAAGCACATCCACACATCCCTGTCCATGCAATCCAGAAGGTAGATGCAAAAGAGGCAGACATCAATACACTCATGATGGAAGACCCTCTAAAAGATCAAACTATTACCATTGCATTGAACCCTCACCCCTGTTACCATTTTATTGCACCCTCACCCAAAGATATCCCAGAGACCCAAGACTCACCAATCCTACAGGTTGCTCGAAACTCTGCACATCTGAGGTACACCCTCATGCACAGTGGATGCTTCACACAGAACAAATCATATTGGGAAGCAGAGCATGTCCACCTGTCGTAAAGTGTAAAGGACACCTTGCCAGCCACTGAGGACATCACGGACAATCTAGACAGTCAATGGCACCACTGTCTAGTCATGTCAACAGCTATGGGCTTGCAACTGGCTACTTTCAGCATACATCAGGTCAGAATGCCCAAACATGAGCTTCTCAAGCAAAATATCAGTTTAATGATAATTGAACACACGATGGGTGTGTCACATGCTCCTCAAAGACATCCCATTGATTATATAGTGAAAATGACAAGTGGAAATAACCCAAATACACAAGAAATTTGTGGTGTCCAAAACTATTGAAACCAATTTACTGTGATGGCAGTCAGAGGACTCGCTAAATAATTCAGTGAAAGAAAAACAAATACTGTACCATCTTGGCCCGAGGATTTGGCATGGGATGGACACAGGAGGAGATCAAAAAGAAAAAGAATGACCGTCCTTCTGACTCATCACTGATGCATTCCCCCACCATTACCTCTTCAGCCTCCTTATACTTCTCATCAACAAGCTGAGGCCACTGCCATAAACATGTGGAGGTGAAGGAGATGGAGGATTGCGGTGTCTGTAACAGTACCCTCACTGAGTGAGCTCAACTCCTGGCAGAAGGGGGAGTGAGAGAGATATTTCAAGCTTTCTGTGGCATTGATAGAAGTGCAGGAGAAGTGTTTGGTAGTGTCTGACTAAAATGCTGGTTGACTATGCAAGGGTATATCACTCTGAATTTGGAGGAAGCAGCCCAGGTAATGGAGTTAAGAGCCTTCCAGTCACCCCTATGCAGCCTCTCCAAACCTTCAGATAAACTAGTTATGAACAAATGCTCAAAATGGCGATGGAGCTCCTGCTAGCAGACTTTCCGGGAGTGGGAACGTCTGGTATTCATTCTCCCGATGCCTCAGTACAACAGAGGCATTGTAAGACAAAGAAAGCTCTGAAAATTACCTCATTCTTTATCAAAGTGAGTGAGGGAAAAGACATACAAGTAGTCAGAGACTTCCTGGGGGCCCAGTAAACTGGATTCTCCCTGATCTCTTACAGTGATGGACGAGACGAAGAGATGTTAAAGACCTTAGTGGTGCATGAAGAGGGCAGGGATCAGGGACATAGAAGTGACATTACACAACCCTTGACCTCTGATGACATCACAGGAAGTGATGTCTTTTTAAGCCTGCTTCCAGGTGACATCATGGGAAGTGATGGCAAACAACCTTCAGATGCATCTAACACTTGGGTTTCCACCCAGAACATTCAAGCACACACTATCATATTACTACTCATTCACTCACCAGTCACTCACTCATACACATTCTCTTACATCCACTCTTACTGCATTCTCCACACAGGCACACACACACCCAGAACATTCACACACACACACACACACACACACACACACACACACACACACACACACACACACACACACACACACACACACACACACACACACACACACACACACACACACACACACACACACACACACACACACACACACACACACACACACACACACACACACACACACACACACACACACACACACACACAC
Organism: Ambystoma mexicanum; assembly: GCF_040938575.1. Lineage (NCBI taxonomy): Eukaryota > Metazoa > Chordata > Amphibia > Caudata > Ambystomatidae > Ambystoma > Ambystoma mexicanum. The sequence continues at coordinate 424,197,873 of NC_090927.1, read as the reverse complement.
ACACACACACACACAGACACACACACACACACATTTCCTCTCATTCACTCACCACTCACTGACCCATAGCACAAACATACATCTGTCATGCACTTCACACACGCAAAATACACATCAAATTTAAAAAGAAAAAGTATTTTTACCTGTTTTTCCTGCTTTGGTCGGTCACTCCAGGCCACCATCAGCTTCTTTGTGGTCAGGGATGTAATTTGGGGATCACCAGGGGTCGCAACTGCAACCCCTGTGGTCTCCCTTGTTAGCCCTGTGGTCTTCCTTCAAACCCCTAAAAAAAAAAAGTTTTAAGAAAGATTAGGAATAACAAATAACAAATAATTTGTCTTTCTGGAATCCTATACAATAATTGCTAGACTCATTAAAGGTTTATTTCAGGCACACTTCAGTGGGTGAGTTACTGATTTAGTCTGGTCTTAAACACCTCAACTCAACCTTTCATCCTTCTGAGGTTGATAATGAGTACAAACACTGGTTGGGTGATATTGTATGTATATTTGTTCTATATAAAGCGCTTACGCGTAAGTGCTTTATAATAACTCATCAGACTCCAAATCTGGCCTTCCCTCACAAAGTAAGAGGATTTTAGACCCTTTGCAATAGCATAAAATAACACTAAAATAACACTTGAGTTTTACAAAAAATAATTAATTAATGTGTGGTTAAATTATAATACACATATGTTTTATCACATTAGCATGTATGTTATATCACTGGCAATCACAAGGCAATGGATCAGCAAAAGGCAGACAATTCGAAAATGAGTGGAATGTTTAGAGCATGCTGCAGCCAAATGACGTGGGAAAACTTGCAATTTTCTCAATTCCCGCTTTAAATTACCCAAACAGTTTTTAATAAAAACGGGTGAAATACTCTGATTTAGAGTGCGGTGGGCTAGGGTTAGAGATATATCACAGGGACAATATAGAGGTGAAAATAGGTCTCTAGCTATGAAACTGGATGAGATATGCAAGATATAAAAAGGGTCGATTTGAGTAAAATGAAGCCGTGAAATAGGAAAGGTAATCAGTTGTGACAAGAATGGTTTTACTTTAAACTAGAGTATTCAGACCACCAAAGATGGACACAGTAAGATCCAAGGTTGATTCACGAGTTCAAACCTGTCACCCCAGCGCCGAACCCTGGCGGAAGCCAGTCAGGTCACTTGAAATATGACTAATGTTTTAGGATTACACAAGACAAAATTGAAAAGAGATGGCGCTAGCACTTAAATGTTAACGACCGTATTCGAGGATAATTCTAATAGTTTCAACAAGTTATCGGGGTAAGATAGGATTGCTTAGGTAGTGAGATATAGACAAAGGCAAGACAAGGTAGGCTATGTATTTCTTTGGGGTAGTGATTATACTCACAGTCCACCTTTTTGGGAGTTTTGGGATTTTTGGACAGTCAACAGGGTCTGGTCACCACATTGCTGGCGCTCTTGGCAAAAGACAGCTGGGCAAAAGACAGCTGTGCAAGGTCTGGTCACAAGGTAGCGAACAGCTGGGCAATTTGGATCACTGGATGGTAATTCTCCTGGCAAAGGACAGCTGAATGGCAGGATTGCAGTGGGCATGCAGGTATTGGGCAGCAAGCCAGACTGGTTCAGGATGCTTCCCAAAAGAATACCACAGCTTTCCCCTTTGGTTATTTGGGATTTTAGTTGGATTTCAGAATTGAGAACTTGCTGGAAGGGTCAGCAATGCTTAGGCCTTGTAGTTGGGATCAGCAATGATGGAGCAGAACAGGAAAGCAGTGCAGGAACTTCAGGAAGAGTTTGTCTGGAGTCTTGTCAGGGACTCTTATTTATAATGCATAGTGACATCATCAAAGTACATGGCTGGGCAGGCTTAACTAACCCCACCTCTAACCGACTGGATTGGTCACGGGTGCTAGTCCCTGCCTCGCTCTCAACTGGTTGGATTTCAAGGAAGAATGTCAGATTTATGATGTGGGTTTTACAATGGTCAAAAAACCTCCCACAGTTACTTTAGCTAAAATCCGATTTTGCCACAAATGGTACATTTATACAGTTGAAGTCTCTTAGCAACTTACATGAACAGGTTACATATTTTATGCAGACCATTCCACCCCAACGCTGAATTCTGTGAAGTATTGTTTCGCCCTTCTAATTCTTTTTGGTAATTTTGAGTATGAAAGATTTGGCCTAAAATTCTGTAACTTTATACAGGTGTGTGGATTATCATAAGGGATGTAAGTATTAAAATTTGCAATGGCATCATGGAAACTTTCCTTATAATCCCCAATTCTTTGCCATTTCTGTCCCCAAGGTGTCAGTGAATTCTACAATGTCTCAAATTATAAACCACACAATCACTTTTAAACTGCAAGATTTTCACATTTTTACAAAGTCCTGCTGCAGAGATAAAAGTCTTTACATTTTTATTAATAAATAGTCTTTGGAAACAAATGTCAGTATTGGTCTCCATGTATGAGCATGCTTTTCCAAGGCTACCCCTTCACCCCAGGTTGTCACAGAGATGTCCTTGGAAGCTTCCTGTAGAAATCACAAGGAAGTGTGACTTTCTTTTCCACATGTCCTTGTCCTGGAAGTTCCGTTGTCAGAGGGCTCAGCCCAGACTAGATTCTGTCCAACCTAGTAATTATCACTGGGGTGTTAGTATCTGCTGAGAGAGACCCTTTTGTTTCAGTCATCCTCTCAGCAGAAACCTGAACGTTTATGGTGGTTCACTTTCTTTGGGGGAAGCCTTAGCTCTGCCAATTGGAGTAACCTGTTTTTGGGAGCTCGCAAAATCCATCCGAGGCAGTTTAAATCCTTTATTTTCTTTTATTTGGTCCTGAATCAAAAAAATAAAACCTGTTGAATAAACAGCCCATATGTGTTTCCCAGCAGCCAACCCTTTCACATTGCTAGGCACAGACAAGCTTTAATTCAACATTTTACTTTTTAAAACTGGCATTTTTTTTTTTTCCTTTAGTGTGCACAAGCCCATTTTGACACATGGGGTGAAAGCTGGCATTTCCTTTTAAATTCGTTTTTTGCATCTGCCTTTCCAATATGGTTCTGTAGCTGTATTTCTTTTCAAGCAATGATTTTGACCCTTGGTAGCAAAAGTTAAGTGCTTTTCCATGCTGCTGAAATAAAGCTTTTGTGGATTTTTCTCAGATTTGGTTTGACAGAGCCTGTCATTCAGAAGTCATGCTTGTCTGCTGGAGCGCAATGTGAATGTGAATAAGCATAGCAGGGTCTTATTAATAACATGTTGTGAAAAGAAATCAGAGGAAAAGAGCATCAGAGCCGCATCATTTTTAAATGTGAATAATTCTCTTTTTCCATGGAACAGCGCTGCTCTTTCACTGTATTTCCTTAGAAGATGTAAGAACATAATGGCACGCTCCCTCAGTGTGCCCCCTTGTTCCACCCTGCCCAATGTGTGCTTGGCAAGATGGTGCAGCCATCTTTTTGTTGCTGCAAAATGCAGTTTTGGTGCAATGGTGCTCACTGGAGCCAGCACAGCCATTTTGTTGTTTCTGCTGAAATGCAGCTTGGTGATGTGGGGATGTACAGCTGAGTTGGGTCAGTATATCTCACATCACAAACAGGAACCAGGATGCTGGGAGAGCTGTGAGGAAGCCGGAGGAGAAGCCATTGGTGCTCAATGTGGCATGTGACACGTTCCACATGTCATGGTCAGTTCACCCTACCACTTCCACTACCCCTACCCCTTCTTGTGCTGCTAGCCATGGCCCAGCCTTCACCCTGATGGCTGAGGACTGGGCCAGGGTCCCCTTAGACCTGGTATGGCAGGTCCCCGCTACTCCAGTGACCAGGAGCTTCCTTTTTTTAAATACAGAGGTAGCAAGGGAGAGTGCATGGGTAGCAAGGCAGACGAAAATAATGTATCACCTTCCTTCTATTTGGATGCCGATGGCGATGGCAGTGAAGTAAAGGTTACATCATATGCCTCAACTCCCTGCCCTGCACAAATACAGCAACCTCTGTCTCTATTAGAAATCATAAATGGGAAACAGCATGGAAAGTGCACAGAGAGCACTGGTGGCTTTGAACTACATGATCTCCATATTCATTTCTTTGTATAAAGATATTAATCAGAAATGTGTATGCACATGATTGTTTTGGGCTCATTTCAGAATATGTTGGAAAATATAATGAAGGAGGTGGCTCTTTAAGTGCTAATCTGCAAAATCCTTCTGTGGGGGGAATCAGATCTTTCCCGGGTGATTTTGATGCTGCAGAGTTCTCTTACCCAGTTGCTGTCAATCCTGGGTAATACGCAGATTCTCTGGATGAGACGAACCCTGAGAAGTTATTCCTGTTCAGTCTCTGATGGACCCTGTGACTTTGCAAGATTTCACAGTGATCACTCCTTCTCAACAACAGTGCTTGAAAGTCTTGGGGAGGCAACCAGGTCTCCCATCATAGGAAAGGCTCTCAAAAGTGAAAAAATATTTGAAGACAGCAAGAAAGGAAGACCAAAAACATAAAAGCCTGTGGTAACAATAAAAGATCCCCATGAAAATTCCAAAGGAATTTAACAATGTCAAAGACATTGGCTAATTTTAAAAAGAGTAATCCTACTTTTTTGGGGAAAATAACAAAAGCTATTCAGAAGGTGGTGGTGGACAGCTTTTTGTAGGAGGAGGAAGACCTTTTGTGTGAAGGCTCCCCGGATCAGCAAACAAGAGTTGTTTGTCTACTCATACCCTGTCCCCCCTACTACAGTTAGGTCACACGCTACCCAGTATGTCCCTGTTAATGAGGTTTCAACCTCATCGTCTGTGTCCTGTGGTGGTGAATTTACAGCTACCGCTAATATTTCTTGAGATTAGTTCACACATCTACATTATGACCCCCCCAAAGTGACCGCTATGCCCATTGTAATCCAATATGAGCCTGTTATGGAGGCACTGGGACCGATAGTGGATAGCCGTGGGGGTAAAATTACTTTTTACCCCCAAACAGATAAGGCTGATTTTTCTTTAGCAAATGTCCTATGTTTGAAGCATCAATTATAGGCCTCAGGCCTCAGGCCCCAGAGGCCCTGGAAGGAAAATCACAATTATGTGTGGGAAAACTTTAATAGGCCTGGGTTGAAATTGCTGCTACATGACCTTTAGTTGGAAAACATTTTAAGGAGGATAATCAATTGGTACTTAATAGATCCAATGTTCTTTCCCTATTCTCAGAGGTGCCTAACCTAAGCGCGATCACAACCAAGTCCATTGAGAGAGTCTAATTCTTTGGTCCAGTTCGCACTAACTTGATATCTCAGAGTTTTGAATCCAAAATTGTGTTTGAAATTATTTTAAAGGAATTGTATTCAATAAAGTAACTGGGGTTTATCATTACACTATACAAATTTGATCCTGGGATAACAGACAAGATAGCTGTGAAAGCGTTAGACTATGATAGCAGCATAGCGATTTTAACTTTTGTGGGTGGACGTGATTGTAATAACAGGGACCTTCACTTCCCGAGACAGACTATGGGGGATGAGTAAGATTGGTCCAGACTGGCAATAGATTTTAATCCCACACTGAACATCATACTATGAAAGTGTGTCATCATTTGTCTCCAAGAACTGTGGCTTTTGGATCGCCCAGGGTTAGATGGTTATACAATCTGCTTTCAGGCCTTTCAAAAAGGTTGTTTGGGACGCCCCACCGGTGGTTTGCATCTAATGTTTAAAACAGTCTATGGCATAACCAGCATTAAGAAGCATAATATCCAGCAAGGTGCTTTAGCTGCAGAGTATGAGCGATCACTGCAAGGATGCACCCATCAGTTTTTAATAATAAATATTTATTGGCATACAGGAATTTGTCCTCTTGATGGTTGTTTAGAATGTTGTATCTCTTTTATTGTGTGATGTTTAGGAAATAATACTAATGGACATGTGCAGGTAGTTGGTGATTTTAACTCTGCATGCCCGCCCGATGCCATATTCAGGAATCAATGGTCGCTTCTGCCAGGAGGTGAGAAGTCTATTAATAAAGAGCTAAATGGTTATCCAGACTCTATTCCCTTGTTGTATGTAAATTGAACAGCGCTGCTAAAGGAAAATGTTTCAGGCAGCTCGACCTAGTACAGATAATCTTCACACTCAGCCTTGGACTACATTTTCATTGATTAATTTCTGTTTAGCAAATGTCAACAATTGATTGTTGTTCGAACTACATGGAGCAATCATGCTGCAGTAGTATGCTGCGGAGTAGGTTTGACTTACAATTAGGAAATCATTTAGAGGGGTATTCACCCAATTTAGTTGCAAATGCTGCAAAAAATAGAATCTCATGGGAAAAAATGTAGCTGGTTGATATTCAATAAAAATTGCAAAGTCGATGGGGACCATCACCATTGAAACAACTTTGAATCCTTTTTAGAGGATACCATGAAGAACATTTGGGGGAGATATAAAGCAAGCAAGGTTAGAGTGCAAAGAGCACAGAGAAGATTCCACAACTTTGACCTTATTTTAGCGGCTACAAAAAAAGAGATGAGATCTGCTGTTAGACACATAACAACATTAAAATTGGGAACAATTGAATTAAAGAGGCAGATTAAGATGGTTTGCAAAAGCTTTAACAACAGGATTAAGAGACAAAAAGCCAGACTCTACAAAAGGACGCCGAGCTGATGCTTAGTTATCTAAAAACCAAAGACATATAAAACTTTTGGAGTCACCCATTAACCTGGGCGGTCATTTTGACAGTTTTGTTTAGGGTCATTATTCATCAGAGGAGGTTTTTGACTTCCTGTGAAACATTATTTCAATTTTCAAGAGGGATCAACGATTGGACCCAAAGAATTTCCACCCAATTACGATCGTAAAAACTGACAGCAAGATCTTTGTGGTACTAATTCTTAAACATCTAGAAGCATGGGTGATAGTATAAGGGAGAATACAAAAGCCTCAAACTGGGTTCCGGAAATGTCATGGGACCAACATGAATGGGTTTATTTTGAAAAGCTCTCATGACTTGATCCAGTGTAAAAATAAAAAGTAATCCGCACAGCAGCTAAAGAACTATCCTGCGCATTCGACCTGGTGAGTCGAAATTGCCTTTGGTGCAAACTCCAAACTTGGGGTATACTGTTGGGTCTACTGAACCTAGTTATGAGCCTAGATGAAAACACCAACGTCCAGGTATGATTGAAGCAGGAGGGGTCCCTTTCCCAGAAAATCCCCACTAAAGAAATGGTTTGCGGCAGGGGTGCATCTTGGCCCTCTGCCTATTTAATCTTTATGTCTCGAACATAGGGGAAGCCATTGAGCAGGCTACTTATTTCATCCAAACTGGGAAATCTCTGGTTAATCTGGCTTGCCTATGCAGATGATTTTATACTTATGGATTGTAATGTGGTATCCTTGCAAAGACTACTTAAAACCTTCTCTGGCTATAAGCAACCAACCTTTTAAAAGCATTTCAAGCAACATTTAAATCTTGTCCTTGACAGCCAGCACAGAGACATGTTCTAATCAATGGAAAGTGAATGACTCCCCCTTGGAAGTAGTGGAAATCCTTGTATATTTAAGTTATCTTATAATGGGAAGTATGGCAAAAGCCACATTACTTATTAATTTTGAAATATTGCATAAAATCTCATCTCGCAAATGAAATATATTAAGAACTTCTATTGTTAATTCACAATTAAACCCCTGATTAACCATTACGTAGGGAAGGTTGCTCCCAAGTTAATTTATGGAGCAGAAATATTGCAGCAATGGGTCCTGGACACGTTAAACCATTTAGAGAACTTCATATGGCGTAAAGTGTTGGGTATTTAAAACATTGTTTCCTCTGATGCCATTATATATCAGCTCGGTTTAAACTCACTTAGGGCTCAAGGACTGTGAAGGATATTAGCATTTTACCACACACTTTTAAGTCCATGCTCACAGTCTCTGTATGTTGACCTAAGTAAATCCATCAAATTGAAAATGGAAAGGGTGCAACATGACTTTGCAAAGATGTGTAAAAACATCTTAGTAGATATCAACATTATTAAGAGTGATTTGAAAGAGGACCCTAGAAAGGTAAAAAAGGTAAATAAATAAAATAAATAAATAAAATAAAAATAAAATAAAGCAGGCTCTTTATTTGAGAGATTGGTGTAATACAGTAGTGGACCTCCATGGCTTTGTTAGCTTAAAACATCTGGCTCATGAACATACCTGTCTAGGCACGGTGGTTCTCCACCTCAGTATATTTCCTTCCCTGGAGGCCTGGTACAATCTTGCCTGATTTAGTTGGAATTTGTACTTGACCAAGGAGGTTTTACTGAGGCATAAGGAAATCAGTGGAGAAACTGCTATGTGCCGATTTTGTGGAGAATATGGAGTTGTAGCAACACATTGTCTACCCCTTAAATACATCTAAGTACAACAGAATTCCTGCTTCCAACTTACATCTAAGTGCAAAACAGTGTCTGCCCCAAATTACATCTAAGTGCAAAACAGTGTCTGCCCCAAATTACATCTAAGTGCAACACTGCATCTGCCCCCAAATTACATCTAAGTGCAACACTGCGTCTGCCCCCAAATTGCAACTATGTGCAATACATTTCCTGCCCCCATATTACATCTATGTGCATCCCAGAGTCTTTCCCAAATTATATCTATCAAGCTATCCAAGGAGAACAGCAGATAATCTACACTATGTTCAGATTTGATGATAGTACTGAAGAAGTGGCAGGGTTTTAATTGAACACACTAATGACTGTGCTCACCCCCGTGCCACCCTACATTAGTTGTTGCTGTAGGATGTTCCATCAGGCGTTCATTAGTGAAAAGGGGCAAACCTTGATGGGACTTTCCCAGAGGGGATCTGCCCTTTGCCTCCACACTTTGCCGGCTGCCTAGGCAGGTTCCCACGGGAGGATCTTTGAAGAGGGGTGCTTCTGGTCACTGACCAATCCTTCAGTCGGGGGAGTAGGAAGGGAGGGTCTGCATGGGAGAGGGTAGGGCACTGGGGGAGAGCGAGCAAAAGGCAGCAAAAGGAGGAAGGAGTCAAGGGAACAGACCTGGCAGGCTGGACCATGGGCGTAATTTAAGGGGGGACAGGGTGTTTCTCCCCCCATCTTTCATTGCACACCATTTTCTCCCCATTCATTTGGCTGGGGCACCTTTTCTTCAGATGTCATGTCCCCCCCAACATTTTCAGCAAAGTTACTCCACTGGGCTGGACGGTCCTTTCCCTGCTTGTGCGAGGCTCAAGTGGCCTAAAAGCACACAACCAGCAGAGGAAAGGCTCTCTCAGTAGTCCGGGTCACTGACCAATCTGTCAGTTGGAGGAGTGGGGAGGGAGGGTCTGCATGGGGTATTCATAATAGTTCTTAAACAATGTACATTTCTTTGTTGCACCCAGGTCATTCATTAGGAGTGAAGCAAAAAAGTGGCATTTGAAATACTGCACATTATTAAACAACCACTTAATTATGAACGGGGTAAGTATGTTTTTCTATCCCAGGCGGCACTTTCTCTTTAGCCTATGCATGATATTCAAGGCAGCCTGCATCATGTGGAAAGCATTCACAACAGAAACACTAATGTACCTGGCCGAGAAACTTCTCTGGAGGCCAGCACACCACCAGAAGCTACAATATCACCAGGCTGTAAACAGAGAATGGCAGAGGAGAAAAAAGGAGGGACCAGTCCTTTTCTGCTATGCACCTGTTCTGGAAAAAAGTTCTCAATGCAGATAAGAGAGCCTCCCTCCTTCCTACGCTTCGGATAGGAACATCTCCCCAATCACTTATTGCTCCACTTTTCCCCCCTGAAATTTTCCACATCTCCTGCTCTTCCTACCCAACCCAGCTCCTTTGCTTCACCTGCACCCTACTTGTGAACCCTTCAGTGTGTATCCTCTGTAGAACATGCTGTTGTTTCCCTGCTAGGTCCATGCTTTAAATATCCCATAAATACAAATATAAAGAACTCACAAGGCCCAAATTCATAATTAGGTGAAACTTGAAAAATCTGAGGTTTTTAAAAGACCTTACATTTTTACGGTTAAAACCATACTCTGGATGCAGCCGCTAGATATGTTTTGAAATTATCTTCTGTGTATTTAAATTTGATAATTTCCTCTTCTTTCAACCAGTGGAATGTTCTCTCGCCTTTCAACTAGTATATGATGGTTATGCACACCACAACACTTGATACATTCCAAATTATGTTATCATTATTTCTTACTGCAATACGTAACATTATGTATTCATATTTATATACAGTAATGGACAATGCTCTCTTGATCACCATAGAACATACAATAGATAAGAAAAGTAATTGAGCACTGGCAGGTGACAAAGAACTTCAATAACCAGAAATGTGGGGATCGGTCGATCATTGTTGGTGGTCTACATTAAGAGTATAGTGCCTTCTATACTGTATGCCTTAGAAACCCTTCCTGAGAGGCACATGCTTGTTGTAAGCTGCATGTTAAACTTCAGCACAGGAAAGGGTATTGTGGTACCTCAGTGTTCATCATGTCAAAAGAGTAATGGAAAAGAATTCAGCATACATGCATCACATTTACATAGAATTGTGAAGATTAGCCAGGCGTCACATTTAGGTAGAATTGTGAAGATTAGCCATGTGTCACATTTACATAGAATTGTGAAGATTAGCCAGGCATCACATTTAGGTAGAATTGTGAAGATTAGCCATGTGCCACATTTACATAGAATTGTGAAGATTAGCTCTGTGTCACATTGCGGTAGAATTGTCGAGATTAGCCATACGTCACATTTAGGTAGAATCGTGAAGATTAGCCATGCGTCACATTTACATAGAATTGTGAAGATTTGCCATGCGTCCGATTTACATAGAATTGTGAAGATTAGCAATGTGTGACTTTTAGATAGAATTGGGAAGATTAGCCATGCGTTACATCTAGATAGAATTGGGACGATTAGGCAAGTTGGTCTCTGATCAAGGCATGCTACCCTGATCTGCCTGGGAATTGAGGCCATGAACTCCTTCACACTGGGCGCAGTATAAACTATGCTTGGTTAGGACTTGCTCTTTTTTAGTACATATAGTACTATTTGTATTTTTAGTTCCTGACTGTTACTGGCCTAGATATGTCAGTAAAGGAAAAAAGAGGGAGCCCGATATGTGATGTCATGAGTGATGTCATCAATGACATTCGTGATGTCCCCTTTGATGTCCTGGGTGTTAGTCTTAGCAGTGCACGGTGGTGGCGCGAATTATGGTAGCTCAGCTTACCATAACTGGCAAATTTCAGGGGGTTTTCAGTTTTACTTGGAACCATAACGTCCCTGTAACAACGTTTTTTTAACTAAATTTCATAGGTTTTTAGTAGCGCAACTTAACCATAACGTCCCTTTAACAAAGTTTCATTACTGAATATCATAGGATTTTTATTGCGCAACTTAACCATAACCTCCCTTTACCAAAGATTTTTTTTTTTACTGAATATAGATATACATAGTGTGAATTTCATTGGTGTTTACTAGGATTCCCTAGGATAAACACTCAACAAGTTCAAAAAGCAGCACATGAACACATTATATGTAATAATAAATAAGAAGTGGAACCTATATATCTAAGACATCAACCGTCCATTTAAATAGCATATGTACTAGAATGGAATATACCAAAACTAAAAAGATATGCCTCCAACATAATTACATCACAGAAACTGCACAGCAAGAAGCACCAGCAGACCTACACAACAGTAACAACAAAATTCACCAGAAACTAATAGGTAAACTTCATTTTTCTTATATATTTCTAAACTTTCTGCATTAGGTACATTAGAACATTTCCCACATGATGAAATGAGTGAAGACAGTGATACTAATGGTCTCTATAAATACCAATTAATAACCATTATTTTATGTGTACTTAACACATTTTTTTAACATACCATACAAACAGTGAAAATAATATAGCAAAAGAGACATTAGAAAATGCTCTGCAGCGAATGGAACAAAAAATGGATATGCTAATTAAACATTTTAATCTTTTAAAACATTTTGTGGAGGACCACATAAAAAAAATATATCATTGTCCCAGATGTACCTATTCCCCCTCTCCATGTCCCATTCAACTATCCTATTCAACTATAAAACGTTATGATCCCTTCATCCCCCTCTCATCCATCCTCTCCAAATCCCTAATTCCCCTGTATTTGTGTCAGTTTCTGCTTCCCCCTCTCTTTCATACATTTTATATTTGTGCATAATAATAAAATATTATGTGTGTTGTTACTTTATTTCTCTGTGTCTTATTTTTCTGTAAAAAGGCAGTTAAGGTGTCCGCGGACAGAACGGGTGTCCGTAATGTCTGCAATTAACCAAAATGGAGGTGTCCTAAGAACACTATACCTGTCTGTACAGTCCGCAATCAAAATGGAACTGTTCTTAGAGCACATTCGATGTCCGGGATGTCCATAATTAACCAAAATGGAGGTGTCTGAAAAACACTATGCCTGTCCGTACTGTCCGCAATCAAAATGGAACTGTTCTTAGAACACATTCGATGTCCGGGATGTCCCCACAATTAATCAAAATGTAGGTGTCCTAAGAACACTATGCTTGTCCGTACTGTCCGCAATCAAAATGGAACTGTTCTTAGAACACACTCGATGTTCGGGATGTCCGCAATTAACCAAAATTGAGGTGTCCTAAGAAGACTATGCCTGTTTGTACTGTCCGCAATCAAAATGGAACTGTTCTTACAACACACTCGCTGTCCGGGATATCCGCAATTAACCAAAATGGAGGTGTCCTAAGAACACTATGCCTGTTCGTACTGTCCGCAATCAAAATGGAGCTGTTCTTAGAACACACTCGATGTCTGGAATGTCCGCAATTAACCAAAATGGAGGTGTCCTAAGTACACTATGACTGTCCGTACTCTCCGCACTCAAAATGGAGCTGTTCTTAGAACACACTCGATGTCTGGAATGTCCGCAATTAACCAAAATGGAGGTGTCCTAAGGACACTGTTCGTAATTAAAATGGGAGTATCCACACTGTCCATAGAACATCTGTGCACATGCACACCAAACCCATAGGTCCTACGAACATCGTGCCTGTCCATAACTGCCCATCGCACGTGTGTTGCACTTTTAATTAGTTTGAGAACCCAAACACTGTCTGTAGAACACCCACGTGCATGCGCACAACCATCCCTGCACATTTGGTGTCCTGCGGACAGCCGTCCCATTCGCGAACGTGTCTGTGACATCATCCTGTGACCACACCCACGCTGAGCGTGTGTCCTTATTTGCGGACACTGTCCATGTCATCGAACATTTTAAAAGTACTTTTCTGGACAATCCAAAGTATTTTACAGTAGAATCTCACCATTGCACATGTCCCAGACAATGTCCCCAGTGATCTACATACTTTTTGGAACTTTTAGAGCCTTTTTTTGGTGTTTGATGTGTCTGCGGACATCCAGGCTGTCCGTGAAGCACGCACCAGCACCCCTATAAAAGGCCACACCCTAGAATTGCTCCTCATTGTGCTTCGGGCTACCTGACAGAGCATTGCTTCTACTTGCATTCACTGCATTGCTGCTGACTTTTGTCTGCTGTTCTCCAGATGGTGACCATGGCTGCCTCAGCTTCATCACCACCCCAACCCCCTCGACCACCACCACCTCCCCAAGGGCCTGCAGAGGGGAACAGGCGTGAGGATGCAGAGGAGACGGATAAAGAGGATGAAGAGGATGAGGTAGTGAAGTCCCTACTACCAGCACTTGCAGTGAGTCTTGGGTGTGGCGGTTAAATACCACTCTTGATGGAGTGCCAAAAGCTCATGCGAATAAGGTCACCTGCAATCAGTGCCACATGGTGCTGAGTGGTGAAAGGCCTGGTTTGTATAGCTTTTGTACGATATCAATGAGGCGTCACCTAAAGTCATTCCACGGTGGTGCTATTCGCAAGGTTGTACCTTGCGATAAACATAGTAGGTTGAGTTCCTCTACAACATCCTCCATTTCTGCTCCTGTCACCACAAGAGAGACTCCAGTGGGACAGCGCATCCCTCCAGCTGCCTCACAGACCATTCGAGGGTCACAATATTGTGTATGTACTGCAACGCAGTACTCTGCAGGGGGGAGAATCCTCAGAGTGCTTTCGAGACTGCGGTCAAGGAGCACGAGAAGGTCTGCCCACTACCTGAATAAGGCCCACCCTACATCTTCCTCTCTCCACCTGCCCTTTCTTATAGCCATGGTTGGTGTCCCTTCCTTACCATCCTTTCCCCTCCTTTCCTTGTGTGTCGTGTTTAAAAAAAAAACAAAAAATATAAAACAACAAAAACAAAATAAAAGGCTCTTTTCAGAGCCGCCTTTCACAGTTTAAAAACAGAAGTGACAAATAAATAGTGCAGGGCCCTGTGCATTTTTTAGGCGTCCGCGGACAGTCCGTGGACATTTATTTTTTGGTAGTGCTACCCTATCACAACCATTGCACTTTTCTATGGGAGGAAGTGGTGGCTCTGAAAAGAGCTTTTTGGTGGTGTTTGTTTTGTATTTCAAAAACTTCAACTGATTAATTTCTACTGCAAAATGTATTAATGTAATTACAAAAAAGGTTCCAATGCATTTTGTATATTTCGCAGAAAAATCTGATTGCCAGCATAAGTAAGATGTACTCCAACTCTGCGAAAAATGTATGTGCAACAAAACATAATATTTTCATTGTGAAAAGAGGACATGCCAACATCTCTTAAAAAGACACAAACAGCCTTATTGATATTGCGCCTCACTTTCTCCATTTGTGGACCAAATGAGGAAGAACGCAGCAACATTTGTCTCTGCGCAATATGAGAAAAAATTACTTGGGAATTTGGAAACATGTCCATGGCCTTCCCAAGTCCTTCTTTCATTGCAAATTGCTAAAAATTCCAGACACATGTCCTAAACTGTTCCCTCCACAACAGGTCTGGATGACGCTGTGTCACCAAAGTAGCACAGAGAGGTACCAAATCCAGCCACTTCATTCCACACACTCCATGCCAGAGCACTTCCACATGAGGGAATCCAAGATGTGCAGCCACAACACAGCGTTCTGCATGCACCTCCAACCAATGTATCCATGAGTCTCCCAAAATCCAGATAATCTGTTTTCTGAAACACACAGCCATAGCTATCTGTTCTTCTCTCAGGAAAAAGACTTTCTGACAAACTCTCTCTTTACACAACACACCCAGTAAACCTTATTGACCAATCCTTGCTCTGCTCATTCTCATTTGCATGCCTCTCAACCCCAAAATCCCTGTATGTAATATGCTGTGTCTGCCTACAACCGCCATGTCCGCGGACATATCGAAAAATCTGCGAGTAATGAATTTAAAATTAAATAATGTACCCCATTTCCCCTTTGAGGTTGGCTCTGAAAAGAGACGTTTTGTTTGGTTTTTTGCAGATGCTTGAGAGACACCTGTTGTTTTGTATTTTTATTTTGTTTGTTTTTTTCTTATTTTACTCCTAAAATCTTCACATAAACTTCCCCAAAGCAATCCTTATGTTCCAAAACAGCATGGCATTTCCCATAAAAGATAAAGAAATACCATCTTCTTTAAAATAAACAGCATTACCAGAATCAATGTTCTCATTATTACAAAAGAACATACCAGCTCTAAGCATGAAAGCAAACATGCCTCAGTTGATTGCACACCTAGCAATGTTTTGCTGAGGACAAAAAACAGAACTAGTGTCCCATATTGCCCTAGGTACTGCATCAGAAAAAATAACTGTGGCATTTGGAAGGAC
The DNA here is from genome assembly GCF_040938575.1 of Ambystoma mexicanum. Lineage (NCBI taxonomy): Eukaryota > Metazoa > Chordata > Amphibia > Caudata > Ambystomatidae > Ambystoma > Ambystoma mexicanum. The sequence goes on along the minus strand of NC_090927.1, from coordinate 424,182,100 downwards.
TTTCATTACTGCTTGAACCAAGTGTTCCAAATCTGCCTACAAAGTAGGGGCACTGACATAGCCCAAATGCAAAGCACCACAGTGCAAAACTACCACATGGTGACTGTTCATCCTGCCCATATCTTCACAAACTTGTACAATTCCCTGCACATTGAAATCAGGCAGAGTGCTCCACACCACCTCCACTCCTTTAACATCAACATTGTTTGCCACATTCCTGCATTTAGCATACTGCTGTAAAACATGCACAAACATGTACCCACCATGCCTTAATTCATACCTAAAGGTCCTTTAAACACTGCACATAGCCCTGTATACTGCAAAGTCATGCCACTTCCTGAACCCAACTTAAACTCTTGTCTACACTACAAGGTATGATCCTCCACCCTCAAGAGAACTAATGACTTTGCGGTCTATTGTTTGTCTAACAGATCAATAATACTTTTAGCACCTGTCTCTCGATACTTTATTTTCAACCTCAACTCTCACTCCTACCCTACTCTTTCTTCCCTCATTCTCTCCAACCTCATCCTATGCGTTAATATATATTGAGTGCACATTCAACCCCAGAGGGGCATCTTGGTGCTTTTGACAGATAACAGATGTTTCTTGTTACCCAACTCATTTTATCGACATCAGTACGATGGAGTGCTGAGTGGACCTGCCAGGATGTGTACCTGTGAACATGAGGTCAAAGAAAGGCCCCTGTAGTGGATGCATTAGTCCACTGAGACGCAGACTTGGCTAGCGAACGGGACTCGGCGTTGGCTCCCATTCACTAGAAAGCCAATGCCTCATTACACGGATGGCGGAGAACCATGGCGCTATTAGCGCCATGGTTCATGCCGGTAAAATACTGGCACCGCCTTGGCGGAAAGGGGAATTACCGCCCCATTCCAAGGTTGGCGGGGCGGTAATTCCCCCTTCCACCATTGCCCTTCCCCATTCCCATTTTTGCCCCATAGGGCTCAATGGGGATGGGGAAGGCGCTAATTACGGTACCGCAAATTGCGGTACCGTAATTAGCTCCCTGGGTCCCTTTGCGGGTTGGTTTTTAACGCCTGCAAAAAGCAGGCGTTAAATCCCCAACCCACAAAGGGACCTCGTAGTAAGGCGGTAAGGATTTACCGGTACCGGTATGTACCGGTACCAGTAAATCCTTACCGCCATCCGTGTAATGAGGTCCAATATGTATTGTGCCCCAGTGCAAACCTTTTATATCACATATTATCAAAAAACCACTATTGCGAACTTGCTCCAACCTATCGTCCATCTTCAACCTCTTCTTATGTAAAAGGTACTTCTCCACTGCTGTCAGGTCACCACTAAACCCCCATTCTTAGAAAAACATCCCTTTGCCTGCACTGTCCGTCCAACTATCATCCTGTCTCTCTCCTCCCCTTGCTTTGCAAAATCCTTGAGTGTGTGGTTTTAAACATGATCAGAAACTACTTGGAGGCTAACAAACAGGGGGCGGGGGGTTGCCTGATCTGTGTTCTGCCACCATTAATACACTGACACAACACTAACTCAGGTCTCAACCTTTCTTACATCTGCACTTTACCATAAACCACAGTCCATACTTACCATTTTTACCTCATCACAAAATTCAACAATTTCTACCAAATATATTGGATTCTTACCCTCTCTACCTTTGTATTAGGACCATGGAAATATCTGTATCACCGTCAAAATCCCTGTGTTTTCCTTCTTCATCTCTTGGAACCAGATCTTAACCTTCTCCATGTGGGGTCCACACATTTCTATAATAGACCATTTACTTCTTATCCTCTACACCTCCGCCATAAGCAATCTATCACTTCATTTGGGTTCTCCAATAACCTTCATGATGTTGATGCACAAATCATCTTCCCTTTTCCTGTCCTTGCTGCTGTACTCTGCTCAAAGTTTGCAGGCTGCCTCCTACCATACAATGGATGGCAGTTCACTGCCTCATGCTCATCTTTTTCAGACAAAGTAATATATCTCCCAGCCCAAATCATTCACACCGTAAATCATGCATATTCGTATTACCCGACCAACCCTTCAACCTCCAGCAAAGCTAAAAACCTTTTTTTCCGCTTTGAAATTTACCTTCATCCCTGATGCTGCGCTGTTGCAGGCATCAACCTAATAAAAACAGGTTGATTTGCCCTCTCCTTACCTGCTAAATCTTTAATCGCTACTCAGTCAGTGTGAATACTGCACAAGCTTTTTCTTTAGCCTTCCTCCATACTCCTTTGCCTACTTGATGTAAGTCTCAACTTTGCCACTAATATTCCATACACTCTCCCCCAATCATCTCTGAGATCGCCCATCATCTTCACCCTGGTTCGCTCTGTGTGTACAACTGTTCTCTTTTTCTCCATTCCTTGCCAACTCGGTATGCCTTCTCAATTTCCTTTTTTCTCCATCCTCATCTCCCCATCACTTGCACGGTTTACCCTTTGACATCAAAACCACAACCAAGTTTGCTCTACTTCTCACACCTCAGATGGACCTACCTTTTATCCCATCATATTCCCTGCCAATTCCCTCTCTCACTTTCCTGCATAATAAACACTCTCATGATCCTCTGTGCACCCATCATCACCTGGTTCACGATCTCCTGTTTTAAAAGTACTATTGTAAGGCAGGATTGCCCCGGCTACTGGGCTACTGTATGTTGCTCTGAAAGTGTGTTTCATACAAACATATACAAATACAGTTTGAAAAATGAGATAGAGGTTGTATGCAATGTACATCAAATGTGCAACTAGTATCCATATAATCTTTCTGCAAACTACAGCAGTGTTTGTACTTTGTGAACAAATGTGTAGGCCATTGTGTGTATAAAGGAATGTACTGATGTGTTTACTCAGATAATGTATTCACTGGGAGAGGATTCCATGAAAATTACGAGTTTGAACCAGAAGGGCATTATTTTCCCATTAATGTGCAATGCGGGCAAGTAATACATCGGTCATGTGGGACTTCAACAGTAGAGCAGAGATGGAAAAGGACTCATCTTCCCCTAGAGCCCCTGCAGTCGTCTCCCAGCATCCAGAAGGCCAAAGCAGCCAGGTCACCTGTTTTCATCACTAGAACAACTTCGAACCACTTTCGGACCGGGTTTGCCGCTTTTGAACCTCCAGTACCTGCGGTGCTGCTTTTGGCACTCACATTCGAATTTTGAACCGCAGTTTCTGCATTATTGGACTGAATCGCACGAGCATCGCCCCAGAAGAGCTCATCACCTGACCGCCTCCTGCACCAGCACACCATGTAGATGACTTTGAACTGCTGCATCATCAAACTAAGCATCGAACAACCAGGTCTTTGCATCGCTGCATGACTCAAATCGCTGGAGCATTGCGTCACTTCCTGAGCCGAACCAGCGGTACTCATTATTTTGAAACAAGCTCAATCGTCAAGCTGCTCCTGCTGATTTATCAACCTTCATGTCTTGCCACAGCCTTCGAACCGCACAGAATACTGCTCGAACCCAACTCAAAGCTGACGCCTGGGATAACAGTCTTTTTTTTACTTTTTTGCTGCAGCCTTCAATATTTGATAATAACACATGGAACCACACTGTAGCCACTCTCCAGCAGTCTCTGGGCCATTCTTATTTAAACTAATAAAGGAGGAGCCAAGAAAGGCCTGTGATGTACTGCCTTCTTACAAGGGTGTAAAAGTTCTGGCGTTTTCGATTATAATATAATGACGTGGATTATCACTCTCAAAAAGGGTTATTTGTTACCTGAACCCCCTTTCCTTAAAGATCATGGTAAATGCAAAGTGTACACCTGTTCCTTGCTGCATCAGAATCCTCATCTGCAGCTCCTGCTCTACAGTGGCATAGAGCAGGTTCAAAGTGTGCCCATGCCCTGTTAAACCAATGGTACCTATTCAAGTTATGGCTGGGCTTCTTTAACATTGCCTGGGCTGTGACCGCAACGCCACAAAACAAAAAAAGGTGATCACTGGAAGGTTTAGAATTAATCTTAACCTCTGTCAGTACTCTGAGCAATCTTCAAGCCGATTCATTACAAAAAGGGAAATACCATATGCAATTAGGCTTGACCCAACTCCAAAACGGGGAGTCCAGTATAAACTGCTTGGTCACATCGCTTCTGCACAAGACCTCAAGCACCGCCAAACACATTTAGGCTTTGTTGCAGTTGAGAGGTTGCATTTGAGTTTGCCTCTCTTTTTCGAAACAATCATAATTATGATAAACTATGACCTGGTGGCTGAACAATCTGGAAATATAAACCATACATAGGTTGAGGTATGGTGGAGGCCAGGTCATATAAAGATTACAGCCATATCTGATTTGTAGCATACTGGTGTCAACCCAGTGAGCTCACACCAGCTATCAGAGGCGATGTGGATTTCAGGCACCTGACTGTCTTTCAGTAAACGGGACAAAAAGCGGCATGCCTGACTCTGTAAACACTTTCAGAGGTTGTGCAACTCCTCCTTGCCAGACTCATTAGCTCACAAAAAGGGATATCCTGTGACCCTTACTTCAAAGAGGCACATCCGTATCAAAGGCCTGACTCACACTTGGGGATTGGATTGTGGTGAAACTTTGAAGCTTCAAGCTGGCAAGGGGGTGGAGTTAAGACAGTTAAAGAGACCACAAGTGGGGTTGAGGAAGGATTCCTCTACTGTAGGTTTCTGTGAGCTTTTCTCTATTTATTGATCTCTTTACTTCATGCAGAACAAGTTTCTCTGGGTATAATCAGGAGGCAAAGGTACATTGTTTCAAGGACAGGGATTGCTTTCATCCAATCACCTTTGCCATTTTAACTACAAAAGAGGCAGACTCGCGCTACTTCTTGGATTCACTTTTGGAAATCCAAGTTCATCAGGAAGAATTAATATGGACCCCGTGGGAAACCAATCCATTGCAACGCCCTTTCCCAAAGTTTAAGACATGTGCTCCAAAGCAGAAGAAATCTCTGTTCCCTTACCGTCCCGAGGACACATTGAGGGTACTTTTCTGAGGACAATGGCCTACCTTACTAATTTCTATTTAGTTTTGCATTTGTAGAAGTGCACTGAACCCATAGGCACATAGGCGCGGGTAGCGGACAAGATAAGGTCAGAGTAAGGAAGGGCTGGTAAAGCAAGTCAGACTGACATTAGACAAAGAGCCAAGTTTTTAAAAGCTTTCTGACGGCCGAGTAAGATGGTTCCAAATGCGGGGTGAGCGGCAAGGAGTTACAGAGCATAGGAGCAATGAGTGTGAAACTGGAACCTCCTGCTCTTTTAAGGTTGAATCTAGGAATGTTAAGACGATGGCAGTTAGTTGAGCATGTAGGTGTAGTATTTTTTTTTTTCAAATCTTTGGGGCAGGTACGCCAGGGCTACATTGGCATGGTAGTGGTGAGTGATGGAAAGCATTTAGATTTTGATGCATTCATGAAGCAGAAGACAGTGAGCTTTTCTTTTGGCAGATGTGATATGGTCATGTTTAGGGAACCCAAAGGAGCGCACAAGGGGTTATTTGGGATGACTTGCAGCTTGCTGATGTTCCTTTCTGTGGTGCCCACTAGGAGAGTGCTGCACTAGTCTAACTTAGATCCTATGACAGCTTTTGCAATAGTGAGATGGTTGTTAATGGAATGGAAAGGGTCTGCTGGCCTTTATTTGCTTAGAAAAGAGCACAGGAGGCAATGACATACATTTGGCCCATCATGTCAAGGGTGGTATAAAGTTACACTCCCAGTGTTTTTACTGCTAATGAGACCAGAATTGTGATCGCGTCTATCGCAAAAGATCGGTAGGGTGAGTCAAGTTTATTGAGTAGGGTTTGTGTGCTGATGAGAAGGATTTCAGTTGTTTCATCATTTAGACAGAACAGGTGGGATGCCATCCAGACCTGGATAATCGGGTAGATGGCATAAATTGTGGATGTGTCCTTGAAATAGTTGCCTGTGAGGGTGAGGAGCATTTGTGTGTCATCAGCATAGTTTGTGTAGTTAATGCAAAATGCATCCTGGTGATCAAAGAGATGCTTTGTTTAGTTGCTATTAAGTGTGGGGGAGATGCAGGAACCTTGTGGGACACTACAGTACATTGGGGTCAGAGGGGCTGCGGATTCTCTAGCGAAGGCATGAGCAGTCCTGTCTGTGAGGAAGAGAGGCAACCCATTTACTTGCCTTGGGGGAAGTTAGCAACAGTGTTAAGAAGTTGTCAGAGCTTTTGGTGGTCAATGAGGTCAAAGGCAGTGGAAAGGTCTAGTAGAAGGGCCAGCTTGCCTGAGTCTCCTATGCCATTTTTCTAGGTCCAGCAAGGCAGATTCAGTGTCATGGCTTGGGCAGCTTGGGCAGAAGCCGGACTGGTGGAGGCTGAGGATGTGATTTTGTTCCAGCTAGTCTTGGATCTGGAGGTAGGCTACTCAGTCCACAATTTTTAAGATGAAGGAAATGGTGGTGATGGAACAAACCGGATGGACTATTGCTTGAACACACCTCAAAGCTGACTACTGGGATAACGTCACTCCACACTGTAAAAGCAAAAGGAAATATCGAGGCTGAGCACCCCAAAAGGAAATACACCAAACACGGGTTTATAAAGATTCACAGATCTTTATTCTAAGACTGTACAGTTTACAAAGAAACAAAGTATCAGATAGCTATCTGGCCCTCAGTACATCACAGCGAATACCAGCCCTTTCGGTGTGAGAAGTGAGAGGTACTGGACGTCTAAACAATTATGCTTTTTATACATTTCCTATCACAATGTCCAGACCCTCAACAGGTTAATGATACTCGGTCTAGGGTTTGTGCTGAGTTTACATCTAGTTTGTCCAACTATATGCATGTGGATCATCTTCAGTTTACATGTCGACAAGTCACAATGGCAACAGTGTATTCTCGGATTTAACAATAAGTCTTAACACATGTCTTATACAATGCAATTCAGCCAGTATCCACTTTCAGTGTTGGCACAGCATTGTAGTTGATGTATGTCCGCGGATCAAACTTGTTGCCGCAGGTAATCCTCTGTCTACAAGTCAGGCATGGGACAAGGTCTCTTTATTCGACCCAAACATTCAGCCAACGGACAGTTTAGACATTAACTTATGTACAAAGGTCAGGACGGCTCAGTTACAAGTAGGAAACACTGTCCACCATTTTAGAACACAGAATCACTTTAGAATAGAAATCAAAATGGCGGACAGACCTAAAATGGTGCTTAAGTCGATCTAAGATCGGAACTTTGCAACGTGGATTTCTTCGCAGAGCGACTGGGTTTAGGACAATATATACAATAAAGGAGGCACACTTTCATATTCCGTTTAACAAACCCTTCTTTTGGCCTAAGCCAAGCGCTAAACTACTTCTAGTCACTTTACGAGTAACTCCACGTCTCATTGTCCATACATCCTGAATCACTATCGGAGATATCAATTGCCATGAGTTCGGATACTGAGATTTCCTTCAGCACAAATTCATTAGATATTTTCTCTGGGGCGTATACCTTGTGCCCTAATGTACCCATCACTTGTGCACAACATCCTCCTAACATCGAACACATACCAGGAAGACATTGTATACAACAGCAGAAAAACACCAGAATACCTAAAATAATCAGCAAGATCGAAAGTAGCTTCCATTCCCAAGATCGCAGGAAGTCCCAGAACCAAGCACTAAGATCCCAGTTTCCCTCGGAAGCATGCACTTCTGAACTGAGAACATGCAGATTTTGAATCGCCCTAAAGATAGTTGGGGAGGAAACTGGCACGAAAACACAGCAAGCGGACCCCACTAATTTAAATACCCCACCACGTTCAGCCAGGATGACATCTAATGCCTTCCGGTTCTGAAGTGCCGCTAACCTTATTGCTTTCTGTTCTAAAGTCATATTATAGAGTATGTCAGTGGTCTGATTGATGGTCCTCTCCAGTACTCTCGCTAGTCTTCTGATATCTTCAGAGTTCAGTATTTGCCCCCAAAATGGCAATACGGATTTAGCTACATCGCCCAGAATTTGCGCAGAAGTATCGCCATTCTCGTCCCGTCGTGGACGAGCCCTTGACATTTCTATAGTGCTAGCAATGAATACCCCGGGTAACAGAATCCCTAAATAACAGGTTCCCTGCCAATCCCTAAGCAACCATGGAAATGCTACATTACCGCAAAGTAGTCAGGTTCGCCTACATACAAAGGTCTTTCCTCACTAGTCAAATTCGCAACGTTGGCGCAACCCTTGAAATCACCCATTGACTGAGTACCATTCCTCTGTATGCAGAAAGAAACTGAATTGGGTCTGTGGTTGATAGTATAAGAAGGTGGCGTGGCATCCCTATTGCCTATCGGAGCCATCTTGAAAGAGATCAAAGATTGAAAAGGACGGACAGTCTATCAGAAGGCCTAACAGAAGCAACATTAGGCTTGTTCCTATTCGGAAAGAGTGAGCATCCCAGGGGCGTTAGAACACGTTTCTCAAAATCGTTCAAGTTAGTTCCATCAAAGTTCCCTGAGATGCTATTGTTCCATCGGCCAAAGAATAGTGCCCTTAGAGAAGCATAGCATGCAGTTGTCAAAGGTAAAGGATGAATACACCAACTCAGCTCCTTATCCCCGTGTTGCGGTAAATGCGAGCAGACCCAACAATTGGACTTATTGAAAATGTCATGTGTAGCATTCATAATGAGTAATAGTGTATTGTTATGGTAACTCTGTCTGTGCTGAGAGTCTCCAGGGGATAGAGTGTGCAGATGCAATAAAGGCGTAGAAACAGTGGGTACATTTTCAGTGGGTAACACATTTTCAAGCGGATGTACTTCTTCCAGATACCAGAAACCTAAGGCAATGACTATTGTAAAACCAGTTAACATTATCACAAGACAACAATATGTTTTCGGGGCCCACGCATTCGATTGTTAATTTTCACGGCCAGTCACACAGTCTCTTATCTGTTCCGTACGAGTGGGAGCGGTTGCAGGTTTCTTCAAATGATTGCACCAAAGTTATTTGCTGGCGATCTCCAGATCAAGCGTCTTCTTAGTCCTTTCACAAACCCTAGCCAATAGAATTCCCTTTATGTACAAAAGAACGGGCCAAAGAGACAAGCCCTTCGATGATTTTCCTTGATGGCACAGCCGAACCGTGCAGTAAGTCTCCTTCCTCAGACGCAGATCGTACCTTGTGATCCCTGGTACTGAATGATCTGTGAACAACGGGTCATCACTCCCTGATGGAAGCGGCGAATGGAAAGCGAGATCAGACACAAGATTCAGAACAAATTTTGAAAAAGGAACTGTTGGAGAGTGTGGAGATTAAGTGGCTGTTTCCCCAGGCCCCATGGGCTCAGGGAGAGTCTCCGACACACTCTCGATGCTGGTTGCTGCTTCGTGATTGTTGGTTACAATATTGGTGAGAGGGTTCTGTAGCGTGTGGCAAAGGGTAAGGAATCCTCTTGATGTGAAACGCCAATGCCTCCTTCCCTCCACTCGCACGGCGGTCTGTGTGACCAGGAGGACTTGATAGGGGCCCCCCCAACGGGGTGCGAGGCAAGAAAATCTCTCAAACGACTTGGTGAGGACCCAGTCTCCCAGTAGTATGCTGTGACCAGAGCCCTCGTATTTTACAGGTAAGGCCTCTTGCACCTGGTGATAAATCAAATACAGATTTTTAGTTAACTGTCCACAGTAGTCAGAAAGAAGTACATTTTTGACCTCACGTAAAGAACGGGGCTTCGGTATGTTACAAATGTTAGCTGGCCTACCCATGACCACCTCAAATGGAGAGAGCCCAGTCTTAGTTTGAGGGGTCGTTCTCATGGATAATAACATGATCAGTAAGGCGCCCGGCCATTTCAGTTTGGTGCCGGCACACGTCTTAGCGAGCTTGTTCTTGATGATGCCGTTATGTCTGTCTACTAAACCAGCGCTCTGTGCATGTCTAGCCGAATGGAACCATTTTCTGATCTGTAATCTTGTGCATATCTGCAGAATTACAGCAGCGATAAAATGTGGACCATTGTCCCACCAGATGACTCTTGGCAAACCAAACCTTGGAAAATATTCCTTCAGCATGGTCTTCGCCGTTGTCATAGCTGTGGCATCTTTGACAGGAAAGGCTTCAACCCTTTTACTAAAAGCACAGATAACCACTAGTACATATTTGAAGTTATTACAATGCTCCATTTCAATGAAATTGAAGTGGATTTCCTCGAAGGGGACAAAACTACCCCTAGGATTCGATGTGCCCTTCCACACATTATGCTGTAGACAAATCATACACCCTTGGACAAAGCGCTTGGCTACCTTAGGGATTTTGTCATTTACCCACACACTTTGCAACATTTTGGTGACTTTACGTGCACAAATATGGATGGGACCATGAGCCATAACAACCATCACCATAATATACTTGTCAGGCAGTAACCATTTCCCTTCAACTTTGTCCACCCAACACCCATCATCATCCAATTTTGCCAAACCCTCAGCCCATTTCTTAGATTCCTCTAACGTGGCATTGGCTTGAATGTTTCTCACGGATTCAATACCCTCATTCAATGTACAGGCATTTGTGGCTTCCCTTGAAGTATACATTTCTGAAGAGAGATCAGTGGCAGTCTGTTTGGCTATCTGATCAGCAAAAGCGTTCCCTTTTCCTACATTATCTATAATCTTCTGATGTGGTGCGCATTTCATAATTGCTAGCTGAGTAGGGAGTGCAAGCGCTGAGAGTAACCGTACTATCAAGCAGCCATGTTGGATTTTAGTGCCATGTGAGGTCAAGAAACCTCTTTCTGCCCAAAGTCTGCCGAAGTTGTGAACCACCCCAAAGGCATACTGACTGTCAGTATATATAGTTACGGTAAACCCTTCGGAAAGTTTGCAAGGTCGGGTCAAATCTATAATCTCTGCGGCCTGCACGGAGTTATGCGTGATTCTTTTGGTCTCCACGACCGTGCTCAATGTGGAGATTGAATAAGCAGCTGTGGATGTACCATCGAGGAGTTTGAAACAGGAGCCATCACAAAACAGCTCCCCTTGTGGATTGTTCAAAGGAGTGTCCTTTAGATCAATTCTGCCTTTGGTCTCTTGCTCTGTATTGTAAAGGCAGTCATGTGACTCTTCGTCACTGCAAGCAGTACCTTGCAGGAAAGGTAAAAGTTCAGCCGGATTAAGAACACAACACCTCTTTATTTGGATGTGCAGTGCAAACAGAATCAATTCATATCTTGTTAATCGTGCGGAGGTGAGGTGTTGCGTTTGTGTTCTGTTTAATAGAACAACTACAGAGTGAGGTACCATCATGGTTAAAGCATGGCCTAGGACCATTCCCTTGCTCTGTTTTATGGACACAGCAGCAGCAGTGACAGCTCGCAAACATCCTGGCAAAGCGTATGCAACGGGATCAAGGGCGGAAGAAAAGTAGCTGCACGGCCTATTCTTCCCTCCATGTTCCTGCGTTAATACAGCCAAAGCACATCCATCACATTCATGCACATACAACACAAAGGCCTTTTCATAGTTTGGTATGCCCAAAACTGGTGCCGAGAACAATGCAGTCTTGAGCAGATCAAATGCTTGCTGGTGCTCTAAGTTCCACGGCAATGACGAAGAAATGCCCTTCTTCGTCAAAGCCAACATTGGTTTAATCACTAAGGAGAAGTTCGGGATCCACTGTCTACAGTAAGAAGCCATTCCTATAAAGGCTCTAACTTCCTTCTGTGTATTTGGGACAGACATGCTAGAAATGATTTCTATCCGGTCAGGCGTCAACTTTCTTCCCTCCTTTGACAGGAGATAGACTAAATGGGCGACCTCCTGTCGACAATATTGAAACTTTTTAAGTGAAGCTTTGTGTCCATGTCGTGCTAAGTGGATAAGCAACAACACGATGCCCTCCTTACAGGCGCTCTCTGAGTCAGCAGTTAAGAGTAGATTGTCTACATACTGAAGCAGTGTACAAGTAGTGGGCAACTTGAGTGTGTCGAGCTGCTCTTTCAAAGCCCTACTGCAAATGCTAGGACTCTCCGTGTAACCTTGCGGTGCACGGGTACAGGTAAACGAGCGTCCCCCTAAGGTGAACACAAACAAGTATCTACTGTCTTTGTGTATAGGAATACTAAAGAAGGCGTTCTCTAGATCCACAACACTAAAGTGAGTAGCTGAATCCAGAATCATAGTTAGTATAGTCGTTACATCGGGTACAATAGAAAATTGTGGAGCAACAATCTTATTGATGGCACGTAAATCAATAATGAAACAGAAGGGAATTGCATTATCGCCTTTTTTGTACACGGGCAAAATCGGACTATTGCACAAACTACCTGCAATTTCCTCAATCACCCCTCTATGCACAAAATCGGAGACTATGCATTTGAAAGCTTGTTCACCATCGACTGAGATCTTATACTGGGGAATACATGGCAACTTTACTCCATGTTTCAAAATAATCTTAACGGGCTCAATTTGCAAAACACCAACATCATTGTCATCATTGCCCATAAACACTCTTGAACATCACTGAATTCCGGCGGCAAAGGTCTGGTCAAGAACTGAGAGACAGAAAGTTGCTTTGCTGAAATCGTCAAATGCACTCCATCAGAATAACAATGAGTTACTGCATTTAATTCCTTCAGCAGATTAAATCCCAACAAATTCTCTCCACAATTCACAGTCAAAAGGAATGGACGGTGGTCGGTAAATGGACCCAAAGTAATAGGTACCGGCGAAGAAACCGGACAGACTACTGGTGTGCCAGAAAACCCTACAAAAACATTGGTTTGCCCTGACAGTGGAATGTTTGGAACCCGTGAATGGTCAATGGAACACTTTTGTGCCCCTCTATCTATCAAGAATATATGTTTTCTATTTCCTACTATCATCTCAACGTAGAGACCTTTCTGATTAAAGGGAAAAGGCGTCGGTTCCAAACCCTGCTTCGGGCAATCCTAGCGAAACAGAATGTCATCGAAAGGAAGTTCTTCAGAGAGTTAAGCAGCAGAAGGATGATCAAAAATGTTTCTATTATCCACACTTGATGCCTGATTATCCTGTGAAAAAGGTTGCTGTGAATCCTGCAAAAACTGACTTCTACCAGGACCCCCTGCCCCAGGGCGGCCTCTGGATCATCTACCCATATTACCAAATGCGTTACTTGACCTCTGCTGGAGGATCGGGCATTGTGCATGCCAATGACCCTTTTGTCTGCAATAAGCACACTGATTTATCTTTACAGGACCCAATGGCGCATTTCCCCGTGATACATACTGACCCCTGAATTGCGAATTACCCCCTCTAGGGCCCCTGACAATTTGCTGCAATAGAACTTTTGTCTTTAAGGCTCCTTTCTCTTTTCAACTCTTTCTTTTTCGTTATTGACACAATTCTCATAGTACTGAGCCATATGCAATACTTCTGATTGAGACTTCGCTTGCCAAGCTCTCTCGGAGGACATAATTTGCGACTGATTGTCAGGCAGCAATCCAAGCACAAATTTGTCCATGAATAGTTGTTTTCCAGACTCTGTGCTCAAATCTTGTCCACTGAAATCCGAAAATACTTGTTCGAACTGATTGAAGAACTCGGTAGCACCCTCAGACTTTCCTTGGATACAGGCAGTAAGCTTGTCCAAAATAATCCTTCTTTCAGGAATTATAGTTTTCAATTTCATAACTATTCTATCAAGCAAAGTCAGTATTACCTGTGGTGGTCTCTTGGCAGCTGGCCTTCCTCTGTCTAGCCCAACCATGTTATCCCATGTATCTACTACATCATCTACAGTCCTAATCTGTTTCCAAAAGTCAATAGGCAGGAGTACGAGAAATAATAAATCAATATCGCTTAAGGTAAATACTGATGATTGCAAAACAGACTCTATTTATTTATAAAACCCTGTTGGATTCTTCCTAATATTGGGAATAGATTTAATTTAATGGTGTTCACTTCCTGTCTTGAGAACGGGACATGAATAAACTGCGACACATAATGTTCAGGGATATCTTGAGCAACTGTTGCAGGATCAGCTGGAATCTCAACTTTTGGGACAAATGTCGGAGGAACCTCTCTCATAGGCAACTGAGAAGTAAGCAATTGCGAACACTTACTAAGCAACAGAGCTAGATCGAGTGCTAAAGCAGAGGAAGAAGTGTCAAACAAAAAAGCCCTCTTGTAAATATTCAATAATTTTGTGGGACAACAAATATCTTTCTTTATACATTCATCCTGCAGGTACTCTACCATTACCTGTATCACTTTCCTCTGCATTTCTGGTGTATACTGACTATATGTGTCATATACTTCAACGGGAGTTATCGACGTATCTGAGATCCTCCTAATCACATCTTTTGTACAAATTCCTGTTTCCTCATTTATCGATTTACGACAAGGAAAGAACCGTTTCTGTACTAACATAGTGTCCAAACTATCACCATCTACATCTTCATTCCGTAACCTTTCCAACTCCCTTGTATACACAAAAACCCTCTCGACATGCTCATGTACTTTCTCTGCAGTATCTCTAGAAAATGCTAAAGTATTCAGATCCCTTATCCCTTGTGGGAGATCTATATCATTTAGCCTGTTCCACATTATACATAAATGAATTCCCAATCCTTCAATAAAAACGTTTTTCTCCGGAAAATTGTCTAAATTATAAAGTGTGGCAAAAACATCAGCTTGTTCACCCCTCTCCATGCAATGTTTAGCCCATGCAGTCAATTCATGCTTTCTCTGTGAAGACACAGTATTACGAGTTACAACCCTCGATTCCGCTCCCCGATCTATTACAAGTGGTGTAGAACCACTTGGAAGAGGGAGAGTAGGCAAACCTTGTACGTTCGGACATAGAGGTGCTATCACTGGTGCAGCAGGCAGACCCATCGGACCCGTAACATCAGGCAAAGGTAGAGGAGCAGGCGGGGGGAGCAACAACAAGAGGAGGAACAACAGCCAGAGCAAGAGGAACATTCGGAGGAGCAATAGGAAGAGCTACGGGAGGAGGAATAACAGCAGGAAGAGGAACATACAGAGGTGGCGCAGTGACACCAGGCCTTCGCTCATTTAAAAGTTTGTCAATCAGCTCATCAGATACATGAAAGTCTTTAGAAGGATACATTTTCTGGATACCAAGTGAAAAAGCCCTATCCATATTCTTAACTGACTCAGACTGTTTATTCTGGTCATATAACAACGCTTTTTCAGCGTTCGTCATATGACTGGGCGCATGCTTTTCCCTACTCTCAAGTTGCTGCATAGCTTCTTTCTTCCAATTCTGTAATACATCAAATGCTGCAGGTCTAACCTTTTTCTTTAATAATATGGATTCTAAATATTCAATACAAGGAATTTCAAAACTACCATTGATTGGCCACTGAAATTCGGAAGCATGTCTAGTTTGTCTGTGCCAAATATCATTAAACACTATACTACCAATGGTGTGCTTACAGTACATAGTACACGCCGGCGACCCCTCCATTGGTGCCGGTCGGCCAAATTCCAAAGATTGTCTGTCACTGCAGAATAACGCCCTGAAGCAGGCAGACAATTTCCCAGGCATATCAGAATACTGGTGTTACCTGGTCAATAATTGTACTCCCGAGTGCAATGCGCCAAAACTAATTATCAGGATACTTAAGAATCGGGTCACGACTCAACTGATCAAATCCTAAGGAGGTCCCACGTGGTTGGTGATTTTGGCAAATCTGCCCGCCTCTATATATGGACCCTCGTCAAGATGACGACTCGGACCGCGGGCTCACCGTCCAGGGTTCAGGTCGTGCAGCGCTGCTGAGGTGTTGCTTCTCATCCAGGAAAGGGGCCCCCTTTTTCACCATCTGATCCCGGTCCAATAGCCGCATCAACCTTCAATGAGATGGCATCAATCTTGAGGGTCCCTATTTGGGCGTCATCTGTAAAAGGAAAAGGAAATATCGAGGCTGAGTACCCCAAAAGGAAATACACCAAACACGGGTTTATAAAGATACACAGATCTTTATTCTAAGACTGTACAGTTTACAAAGAAACAAAGTATCAGATAGCTATCTGGCCCTCAGTACATCACAGCGAATACCAGCCCTTTCGGTGTGAGAAGTGAGAGGTACTGGACATCTAAACAATTATGCTTTTTATACATTTCCTATTATAATGTCCAGCCCCTCTACAGGTTAATGATACTTGGTCTAGGGTTCGAACAGAGTTCACATCTAGTTTGTCCAACTATATGCATGTGGGTCATCTTCAGTTTACATGTCGACAAGTCACAATGGCAACAGTGTATTCTCGGATTTAACAACAAGCCTTAACACATGTCTTATACAATGCAATTCAGCCAGTGTCCACGTTCAGTGTTGGCACAACATTGTAGTTGATGTATGTCCGTGGATCGGACTTGTTGGCGCAGGTAATCCTCTGTCTACAAGTCAGGCATGGGACAAGGTCCCTTTACTCGACCCAAACATTTGGCCAACGGACAGTTTAGAGATTAACTTAGGTGCAAAGGTCAGGACGGCTCAGTTACAAGCGGGAAACGCTGTCCACCATTTTAGAACACAGAATCACTTTAGAATAGAAATCAAAATGGTGGACGGGCATAAAATGGCGCTTAAGTCGATCTAAGATTGGAACTTTGCAACGCGGATTTCTTCGCAGAGCGACTGGATTTAGGCCAATATATACATTAAAGGAGACACAATATCATATTCCATTTAACAACACATTCAAGGAAGGAAGGAAGGAAGGAATTACCCTTCAATATTGATTTTATGGTCGAAAATGTTATGCTGCAGTTCTGACCTAGACAAATATCGTACATTGGCAGTTAATTATCTTCAGCCGTACTACATCCAAACCATTATATGTTTGCTTGATTCAACGAAGAGTGAGTCCGCTCTGGTAAAACTGGTGCTCTCAGTTGGCCCTAAGCAGGGCTGCACACTTGAGTGCTATAGTGTCCTGAACTATGCATCAAAACATTTTTTGATAAGTATTCACAACAACGAATATTTATGATTTCCTTAAAGGAACTGTTTATTCACATCCCTTCGTGTTTCCTTTATCAAATATTATAACTTCATATTCAATGAGGCCAGGAAAAAATATTGGCTAAAATTTCATGTAAAATTGCCAATGCATTTCGGTGTAAAACATTCTTCAGGGCCGTACATGATAGATTGATTCTCATATGGCCAACATTTTACTGTCTTTTAACAATTTATATAGCATATAATGAACCAAAAAAAACAAATGATCATTCAGAATATTCATACAAAAAACACATACCGGTTCAGTGTTTCATCAATGTATCCCAACATGTTGATATAAATGTAAGAAAAGAAATACACTGAACCGGTATGTATCTATTCTGTGTCTTTGTGGGTTCTAAGTCTATAAGACAACCGTTTGAGGTTCCTAGTAAAAGCACCCTCAAATAGGCCACCATTAAGTAGAGATACCATTCATTGAGCATTGGGGGTGTTTCACTCCCCTCAAAATCTCGAACCAAACACAAGCTGTCTGCCACACCCCTTTCCTTGCACGCTGCCCCTGGATCAGCATCCCCCCAAACTGCAATGTACAGGAGGTTCCCGCTGTCTCCCATCAACATCTTTGCACATTCCATGCCCCCTCACTTTCACTTTCATCTTCTGGCCTGCTTGCCCCTCCTTTAACCTCTCCTTCCAATGGTGGGCTTCCGTGGATGGCATTTGCTGGGCGACCGCTTCAATAGTTGGTCCAGGAAATGTGGTCCATAGACCCGCAAAGGTCTGGTTCTGCTGGTTTAGAATTTCTGCATGTTATGTTATTATATTATGTTATTTTTTTTTATTGTATTGTATTGGTTGAAACAAATCAACCTTTCAAATGTATTTCATTACATCATGTATTAATACAAATAGTGAAAAATAAAATCATGAACATTTTTACTATATTATACACATGATTAAGAAAATATCTTTTAACAGAAGGAAGAAAAATAACTATGGATAAAATCAATGGATGTTAAAAACTCAAAACAGCACCATAGAAATGACATAAAATAAAAACGAAGTCAAGATTAAAGCAAAACTAAATTACATAAAAAACAGAATAGAAATATAGAACAAACAAAGGAATTATATTATGTTATTACCCCCACACAACTGCCATTTGCATGGTCTCCAGGTGCTCCATGTGTTCAGGTTTTAATCTTTAGAGCAAAGTCACACCTACAAGCTAAGTAGATTGTATGGTATTTAAGCAAGTCAAGACTTTAACACTTTAAGTGGACATGGCCCATATTTATTACAAAATGAATGTCATTCAATTTATGGACCTTGGAAAAATGAGAGCTGGCTGTATCGAATGTATGGCTGCAGGTTGCAGACAGATATAGGAGTAGAGAGCTAGACACGCTAAACTAGCCCATCAGCAGGTTGAGTTTCATTTTTGGCTATAACTCATGTGTGATGGAAAGTAGCTGTGGAAGCTTAAGCTGATACATCTCTTGCTCTGCACTAGTTTACATTACTACTGCCTTCACAAACACTGAGGTCTCTCCTTCTCTCTTCACATCTCTGATGTCTCTAAGAAGTCACACTACCAGCTGCACCTCCTCAGAGGTATTCTTCCTTTCCTCTACTTCTCCCAGAAGCTCACTGTCTCCAGAATCTGGTTCTCTCAAGGCTGGACTACTGAAACAGCCTCTTTCTAAATCTGCCTGCTTCTACTCTCTGCCCTCTGCAATCTATCCAGAACAAGACTGCAAGACTTGTCCTTGGCCTCAAGCCCAGGGATCATACCTCTCCAGGACTGAAATCTCAGCACTGGCTCCCAGTGGCTGCGAGAATTAAGTTCAGAACCCTCTGCATTGTCCATAAGGCCTTCTGGGGTCTGGGGCCTCAATACTTCCAACTCTCTATTCCTAAATATCTTCCTTATCGAGCTCTTTGCTCATTTGCCTCCAACTCCCTCAGGGTCAGTTGATTCTCCAAGCAACAAGTTTGGGGTAGATCTCTTTCGTCGGCTGAGGACTCCCTCTGGTACAGCCTCCCTGCCTCCCTGAAAATTGAGGAGAATCATCTCCGGTTCCAGAAACACCTCAAGACCTTCCTCTTTGCTTCTGCTTTCTCTCCTCTTCTCCTCTGCTGAACTCCTAACCGAAACTGCACTGGTCACCTGGCTACCCTCTGATCTTGGGCCCAGGTCCCCTCCCCCACCAGCTGCACACCTGCACTGCCTCCTGGGCAACCCCTGCTCTTGGGGGCTGTTCTGTATCCCTACAGTGCCCCCAACTCTTGACACTTGATGTCTGCATTTACCCTTGCACTTGCCACAGACTGGCCACACTTTCACCCATTGTCTTATTTATTTTATTTATTCTTTACTGTTGATCCTATGTATTGCACTGCCCCCTCATCCTTCACCCTGCACTTTCCCTTCTCCCCTCCCATGCACTTTTGCGATCTCAATTTCACTTGGCCTAGTAAGATCCTTGTCTTTGTCTTCCCTCTGTTCCCCCTCCCTTACCTCATCATGCCTTGAAACACTTGGGTATAGGTGCGTTATAAATGCCATACCATATCATCTTATCATATCATATCATAACCCAGCTCCCATGACTCCCCCTTTCAAACCGTCACATGTCCGTATCTTAAAACCTCCAATTCTCAAATTGTGATTAGTGTGCAAGTATATATGAACTTTAAAAACAGAGCACAGAATGTCCGAACGTGCCATCTTGGAAAAACCTTCCATGAACAGGCAAGTAGATAAGGGGAGATGGGCCTGACTGAAAGACTAAAGGAATATTGAGGCTTAGTACCACAAAATGAAATTAGCCAATCATGGGTCAAAAAGATACAAGTATCTTTATTCTGTACAGATTCAAAGCAAATGAGCTGGCTATCTGGCTCCCAACACCTTGCAGTGTGTACTAGCAGACACACTCAGGGGTGAGAGTGCTGGACATCTTAACATGGACGCTTTTATACAATTTTCCAAACATTGTCCAGCCCCTCTCCAAACTAATAATTTACATGCTAGGGTTCGTGCCCAGTTCACATGACAAATATTACAATATTGTACAACTGATTTAACAAGTTTGCATGTCCATGAAGTTACAATCGTGGAATTGGTTCTCTGATCCACAGTAAAGCTTGTTTCAAGAATTGCTACAATGCAGTTCAGCAAAAGTACACAATCTGAGTTTGTTCTACATTGTCTCATTGTTTATATGAGGATGAGGCTTTTGAGCGCAGAACAACACTTGGATTGCAGTTCATTTGAGTCGCAAGGTTTCTTTGCATAGAACAAACTGTCTGCTATCTATCAGCCTAAATGTTGACACAACTAAAAGGTCGTTCGGCTCGTCTGTGGTTGAAAACAAAGTCCACCATTTTAGGACATTAAACAAGAGTTGAAAACAAAATGGTGGATGATTATTAAAATGGCGGCCAAGTTGATCGAAAATCAAAACATTTCAGATGCAGTTTTCTGTGCAACGCGAATGGGCTTAGGCCAATATTCATAATAAGGCATATTATACGAATACAGTTTAACATGACTAAACCTCTAACTATGGCCAAAGCAATACCAATTAAGCCTCACACTTTTGGGAGAGGTGGTGGGTGAAGTAAATTCTCTTTTATATGTTTCCACGATAGGGGAACAAAGAAGTAATGTGTAATGGGTGGCATGCTAAGATGCAGGATACATTATAACATGCTAGAGCCTACTAAGTGACCTCTGAGTGTACATATCTCCAGGATGAGTATTGTAGAAGCATGATCATTGTTCGAACACACATTCTTTTAGTTCCTGTCTGAAATGCTGACGTTTCATTGAGGCACTATTGGAATATGCAGCTTGTTTCTACAGTGTGAATAGCAGTGCCCAGAAAGACATTCCTCTGTGTTTATTACACAATAAACCATTCATATCATAATACATCAGATGTCATGAAATCAAAATCTATTTGACACACTCTGTTGTCACTATTAAAGGACTCTGCCTATTTTCTTCTGATAACCATAATTGAGCTGTCTCAGTAAATCATGAATGAATGATCCAGAGGCCAGTCCTGCAGGCCATTAAGCTGGACTATACATTTTGAACATAATAGATATGTAACTACTGTTCACAATGCACCGGTTCTGCAGCACGGCACAGAGTTGTAACCAGGATGTGCACTTTGCATGTCCTGTAGTCACAAAAGGAACATAGGGATTTTCTCCAGGCCCTCTGCGTGCCTTGATGGAGGCCAGAATGGTAAGTACAAATGCACTGCTGGCCCGGGCCAATCACGTACATGCATATCAAGACCAGACTCCCTACCCCCTTATGCAGTGACTCTATGTACCCTAGTTACTACACATATGGGGACCTTCTAATCTATGCTGATGTTTTTTGGGTGCAGAAAGTAGAAAGTGAGTTCTGATGGACTGGCCTTGATGACATAACTAACGTAGTAGCCGAAGTTACACTAAAGCATGTTCATGGTTTTATTAATTGGTATTGGCATATTACAGGATGTACGTGATTATTTTGTTAACGTACATTTCGAATTCGAAAATCACGAATTCAAAATGGCCATAACACAATAAACACTACATAAACCGGGCCGATAACCCCCACCCTGCACGCCCCTACCCTTAAAACGTACCTCCAGCTCCTCACTAACCTGCTGTTCCTCTGCATGGCTCCTTCCCTGCAACGCAAGCTCTGCCACCCCGTTGAGGGGCGGAACTTCCAACGCTGGGTCCGCTTTTTTTTAATCTTTGTTTGTACACTACGCTTTCCTTTTAATGAAAGCGGGGGCCATCCCAGGAACCCCCAAAGTACCATATTGCCGTTCAAGGGGAGCAGGGAACACTCTCGCAAACCCCGCTCTCCATGATCAACTATATGGTTTTACCTTTTTTTGCCAACGGCGAATTCAGCATTTCTGGCCTTTCGGTTTTCATCAGAACGCTCTGTGGCACCCATATTGCTCACTGCCACGTTCGCATTCTCATCGCTTGGCTTTTGGATGGCACCTGTGTGGTTGAATGGAAGATGCCGTGGTTAGTCTGTGCCTTGTCTAAAAAAACCGTAGATCTGCTGGATTTTTAGTGCAGTGTTCTCCTCACTGCATTTAATCTGTCCCTGTACAGGTGGGAGACAGAATGAAAGAGCGTAAGGAATTGTGTAAAAACGCACACATGAAAAGAAAAATAACAGATTTATGGCCAAGTAGCCCTGGGCACAGTACATTTCTAATGATTCCTTCCCTGAGGTGCAGGGGCAGCATATATGCTGTCTTCTTTGCAGTATGAATATTTTTTAAGATCGGGAGCTGGCGCAGTGGAGCATTGCACAATGCTTTCTGAATATTGGCCATAGTTGTGACAGAAAAAGAGGATATGTTTACCACCTTAGCGATTGACAAGTGTGACACTTAACGAGGAGGACACGCATGTAGCATGCAGATCTGTGGACAGGGTTGCTAATGGGAGTGCTAACTGTCACACATTGTCACAGAGTTTAATAGAACACATCATCGTTTCATTAAGCTAGAGAGAAAAGGCAGTTCGTTCCCTTCCTGCTCTGGAATAACCCTACATTAGAGGAGCTTTATTCGTGTATTCTACTGCTATCTGTCCCCACAGCTCTGGGTAAATGGTGCAGTGAGTTAAAAAGTGCTAATATGTAGCGATTAGCCTGGGTCACGTTGGCATCCAGTCTGACATGATAACGTGACCTTTTTTTCCCTTCAAAAACATGAGCTGGGCAGGCTTAATGTGTTATTTCAGAGCTTCAATGCCTAACAGTTCCAGTGCTGTTGTTATAACAATAATAATAATAATATTAATAATAATAATAATAATAAGTATTATTCTTATTCTTATTATTATTATTATTATTATTTTATTATTATTATACTTTGTGGCTGCTATTGAGTCGGAATGTACTTGTTATGAGTTTGTTTCTTGTGTTCAATGATAAAAGTGAATTAACATGTGGCTTACATCAAACCTAAAGTGGCCTAAACATTGAACATGTGAGTCATATTTCTGCATCAGGGGGTCCCAACTTTTTAGACTCAGTACCTTGCTCGATGTCCTTAGTTGTTATAGTAGGGGCTATTGAGGCTGGATAACCTTAGGTTGATGGATTTGCCAAGAATCATGTATTGATTTGTGTGTTCTGTAGTATAAAGCCGACATTAATATGCTTTGCATGGATGTGCACTTTACCAACCATTTTGTTCCATGCCCTTCTGTGATCCGAAACTCCTTGCCACCATTATTTTGCGTACACTCTGACACGCATGCCCAGTTTGCCTGTGAATGAGTGTGAGGAATTACCATCTAGCAAGGGTGTAGAAGCTGGGGATCGGGTGATAGGTTACAAGCTCGAGCAAAGCTATTAGCACACGGGGTTTTAATCTGTTTTGCTGATAGCAATGATTTAGTTTGAATGAACGTGACCCACTTCCGCAGCATCATAGTAATTCAAACAAAAACATACCTAAAATGACCGCCAAGATAATGGTGGCCTACAACATGGAGCAGCGGCAACGGTGGACCCAGTGCCCTGGAAAGAAGGTCCATGGCTCTTTCAACAACACCTGACCAAGGACTAATTCCAATGGACGCACATAACGATACGCAGACCTCACAGTGCTGCGCTACTGTTAAAAGATGGCAGCTCAAATGCTGGCTACCCACACTCTTCACAGCGCTCCACTGCTATTGAGCTTGGTCTGCGCTTTAAACAATAAAAAAAGAGAGCATTGACTGGAGTGAAGGGGAGATTGGGGGAAGATGGCCTGGCACGTGAGTGTAGCCTCCAGGTTGCTCAGAATGCGGGTTTGGATCCATGATCCAAGCAACCCAATTGGCTGCCTCCCCTACCCTGGGGGCTAATATTGATTAATAAAAGGATGCAGGTAATTCCTTTTCTCAAAAGGAAATCTACTGAACAGATTCCCCATTCTTGAAGCTCCATGCCAAAAGCAAGGTGTGTGCATGTGCCCTGCTGCATCAGCGTCCTGATCTGTAGCACCTGCTTTCCAAGTGGCACAGAGCAGGTTCAGAGGTCACAAGTGCCCATGTGACAGCTGCAGTAAAGGCAAAGTCTCTGCAGCAAGAAGGGCTGCATTTTTTCTCAAGACATGCATCCCTGTACTAACTCTCTATATTTATTAGTCTATGGTAGTCACATAATTATTACAGCCACAGCAATTTGATATTACACATGTGTTAGCCATGCAAACCCAGCTCAGCTGTGAGGGGGTTATATGCATTCTCGCCAGAGAGCCGGGATTTTGCCTCTGCAGGCAGGAGGGTAGGCTTGGGGGATGGCCGTTCTTTGTTCCTTTGTTCCTTTGTCAGCACAGGTAACCACTCCCGAAATAGAGATACACTCAAAAGGAAGCAGGCCTGGGAGCAGGAATCACAGGGCACACCGATTCACAAAAGACGAAAACCTACCACCAGGGTGCGCATATTGATTCTATTGTCTTGGGAGGATAGCTCAGGGGCAACATGCTCACCATGGAAGCAAGACGACACGGAGAAACACAGGTTCGGTCCCCGGCTCCTCGCTTAGAAATCTCTGGGTATTATGCACGTTATAAATAACCTATCATATCATATATTGAGAAGGGAAGGGACAGTGTTAGTGTAGACAGGGGCAGCAAGGTTCACCAATGTGGTTCTCTCAGTCTCTGTCTTTCCTTCCTGTCCTTTCCACTTCCTGTAGCACAAAACATTGTGGGTAGGAAGTCAGAAGGCAAAGTCCACATGTTTCAAAACACTGCGGATTTTACCTTTAAAAGAAGGGGTCTCCCTATAGTTATTTGAATCATGTTGTTTGGGCCCTAAAGACTGGGTATGTCACGTTTATCCCTTTTGCATCCAAGACCGTATTCTTTTAAACAACATTGTGATTATTGATTGCCTTACACCCCTGATTCATTACTCTGAGTGCTGCTTCTTGCTATCTTTGCGTTTTTGTGTGCTTTCCTCATGGGTGGGTTTGTGTAGTGTTTTTTCTAATTAGTTATTATTGTAAATGGTGTGTTTAATTAAAGTGTATTTATGTACATAGAACCTTGATGGAACATTCCTTTATTTTGGACTGTTATACTTAGCTGTTTGCGTTGCTACTGAACCACATTCACACTCGCCTTGAAAGTATGACCTTCCCTCGGACCAGGTTACCTTTAAAGGATCTTGGTTTGTAGAAGTGTGAGCAATGGTGCTTTAGACTCTGCTCATCCTTGTACACCTGCAGGCCAAAAGTAAATTCATCGCACTCAGTTGTAATTGTTTTAGGTGTGTATATTGTGCAAGTTGTTTTACATGTATTTTTGATGGGGTAGGGGTGCATAATGATGGTGATTGCCTGGTGACTGTGGGCACCCTTGGGTGCAGTGGGGATATGCCTTTCAGCAAGTACTTTTTTAATGTAACATTTGTTTGTGATTGGATGTGTGAATAATGCTATAAAGAATGTGTATATTTGTTACACTGTGTATATGTGTGAGTGGAGGGAATGGCAGATTTCCATGTTTTTCTTGTTTTCAAGCACATGTGTTTAACTTACCAGCCTCATTGTTGTATCGGAATATGGGAGCAATCCCCATGTGGTAGTCATCCTGCAAAATAAACTGAGATAACAGTATGTTTTAAATGTACATCTTTGTGTGTTGTATATATGAGTGGGTTTGTGATTTTGTATGAATAAGTGTTTTTTTTTGTATGAAGGTAAAACCTTAATTCTTTAGTTGCTTGTAGGGTTGATTTAACTTCCTTAAATTTATCCTGGAGAATGATGAGCTTTTGTGGTGGTGTTCTTTCCACCATGTGCTTGTCCCTCATGGTTTCCGAAGGGTTGATCCGTGGTTCAACGCCTCCTGTCCAATAACAAGGCCCAAGTGTTCAGAGGGGGCTTTGACTAGCCAATCCAAGGCATGAGCCATTTTAAAAACCGATTCAGGGCCTTTAAGTGGCCAATCCTTCATCCTGCTTCATTTACAGATTTTGTTTGACTGTCAAGCTAGGAGTGGACATTTCAGCCTCACACATTAGTGCTTTTAGTGGCATTTTGGAGCACTTCTAATGAGTTTGGGATAATTCTAGAGTGCTTAGGCAGAGATTGTCTGTTGTTTATGGTGTTTATGGTGTTTATTGATCCCTGATTGATCAAATGTTGTCTTTGTGTGTGTTCTTTAGGAACCCTCTCAAATCTTAACTTTTCACCTTTATTCCTTTGCAAACTTTTTTTTAATAAAAGCATATAAAGTTCCTGTTGCACTTTACCTTGTATTATTTTCCCTTTGTGTCATTGCAAACATTTGAAAAAACTCAAACAAGTATCTAACACTTTTTCTTCACTTTGTTTTTAGAGACAACTTTGTGTGGGATCCCTTGCTGTGTTGTGCTCAGTCAATGGCCCTCCTGTTTGTGTTTTTTGAAAACCCTTTTCCATCATCAAAGTCTTATGGAATTCCATTTGTCATTTGTTTTGCACAGTGGCACCCTAGATTTTCTTCCCTTTTGTTTGGAGGGAGTGCTAGTGGGAGAAGATGAGAAGCTTTGTTGAAGTACTCAGCCAGTAGGGAAAGCAGAACCTAAGGAGGGGAAGACGGATATTGGAACAGAATGTGAGAAGGGGAAGATATTGGTTTTCAATTGGAAAACAGTGGTTGAGGAGGGGGAGGCAGTGGGTGTGGAGGGGCGGGGGGCATAGCATGATAAAGAGGATGTGGCTATCAGTATGGTGAAGGTTGTGGTAGCCTCAGAGTCACTAGTGCAGTACCTGGAGAAGGTGGGTGTGTACTGTAACATTGGAGTTGGTTCTCTAGGAAAAGTATGAGGAGGTAACCAGGGAGGTGAAGATGTTAAAGTGAAGAGTAGAGAAGAGGAAGTCGTGGGCCTGCTGCAAGAGACTGAAGAGCACCAGACATAGGAGTCAAAGTTGGTTTTCTACCATGTGCCTTAGGAGAAGAAAACTGGATCTTCTTCTTCTTCTTCTTCTTCTTCTTCTTCTTCTTCTTCTTCTTCTTCTTCTTCTTCTTCTTCTTCTTCTTCTTCTTATTGCTTTTATTGAGCGTGGACCTAGCTTTGAGAAGCAATTGAATGCTTTACAGAGGAATACAAGAATAAAGATACAAAAGGGACCACTTTACAGAGGTATACAAGAGTACAGAAGTTGCAAGGGATGCAAGGGAGGATGACGGGAAGCCTTCAATGAGTGCATTGCCCCCATACAGGTGGGATAGGATCAGTGTTTGAACACTGGATCTAAAGTTGTCCAGAGGGAGGAAGGGCTTGACCTTTCACTGGAGGGGGAGCTGATAACAAGTTGTCTCTGTTTTCTTAGCTATGTGTGTCTTGAAAGAGAGGTGTTTGTTGAGGTGGAACATGAGGGACCTTTTGCAGGAGGTGAGCTGAGGTGAGAATCCCTCAGAGTTCATGGTTGATAGCCAGGTCTGTATGTCTGGGTGTTTGGTGCTGTTGATGAGGATTAGGAATTCGGTTTTGGAGGGGTTGAGCTTCAAATATGCACTGTACATCCAAGACTGGATGAGCGAGAGGCAGGTTTTGAGCCTATGAATGTTATTGATAGTTAATCTTGAGGTATAGCTGTGTGTCATAAGTGTATTGGTGGATGTTGTGTGCAGCTAGCAGGGCTCCCAGTGACTCCAATTATAGATTGAGGATCACTCGGGAGAGGATGGAAACCTGTGGTGACGGGTAGCATTGGCTACACCTCCACAGGTGACGGGTAGCATTGGCAATCTAGAGTAATCCATCTGAACTAACTGCTGGCGTTGGCGAGGTAGGACTTGAAACAACATTGGACAAGGTTTTTGATCTCTATGCGCTGATGTAGGGTGTCCTTGAGCGCTTGGTGGTGTACTGTTTCAAAAGGGGCCAAGAGGTTGGGTAGAACCAGGAGGCAGGGGTTGCCATCATCAAGGATGTTGAGGGCATTGTTGACAACCTGTATGGTTGCTGTCTCTGTGCTGCATCTGGGTCTGAACCTGGATTGGTAGGTTTGGATGAGATTGTTGGTGTCAATGTATTGCTGTAGTTGTGTGGCTTACACTTTCTTAATTATCTTACATAAGAAGGGAAGATGGGTGATGGGCCGATAGTTACCTAGGTTGTCAGGACCCAGAGTGGGTTTCTTTAGTAGAGGGAGGATTTGGCCCATTTTTGGGGTCGATGGGATAGTACCACGAGTTATGGAGCTATTGGTGATCTCCATTTAGAGAAGGAGATCTTCTGCAGGGAGGGTCTAGTGAATGGATGCTGAGAGGATGTTGACTGTATACGATGTGGCTTCTACCAGGGTTTCTACCAGATCCTCTTTCATGTTGTCCAGGGGGGTGTGGAGATTCCACGAGGAGGAACGTGAGGTAGGTCTGTGGATGCAGAGCTGGTGTCTATGTGCTGGCAAATCTTGATAATGTTGTCGATGAAGAAGGTGTTGATGGCGGTGGATCTTTCGATGGAATGTGGTATTGCAGTGGGGTAGAAGGTTGACACAGTGCTTGACCACTTTCAAGAGGGCCCTGCTTTTGTTGACAGCTTCTGCTATGGTGTTCTGATAGAAGGAAGCCTTGGGTGGGTTGATGCATTGTCAGTGGGTTGTTCAGAGTTCCTTGAGGTGCACAAGGTTGGATGTGGTCCTGGAGTGGTCCCAGACTTTCTCTTGTTACCTGATGACTCTTTTGCTGAGGTTGAGTTCTTACGTGTGCCAGGGTGCTGATGGTTTCATTTTGCAGATGTGTTGTTTCAGAGGCACATGTTGATCAATGGAGGCTGAAAGGGTGGTGTTGAGTGTTTCCAGTAGAGAGTCACACTTTGGTTGGGGGTGTTTGGTCCATGTAAGGTGAATGTTGGCAAAGTTTTCCTTGAGGGCTTCCACCGGGACGTTATTGAAAGACCTGAAGGGCTGTCTGATGGATTTCTGATTGGAGTGCTTGACTGGGGTCGTGTGCAGGATGTTGAAAGGCACAGCTCAGTGGTCAGACCAGTCAAACAGGAGAGGAGAGCTGTAGTGGAGGGAAGACAGTGGAGACATGATTATCTCGAGGATGTCACCAACACATGCACCCTCAAACACCTCCTATGAAAGATCAGATGCACCCTTCCTCCGGACGACTTCCCCACTGTATTCCAAGTACTGGTTCTATTCAAATTAGACAGAGGCAAAGTTCTCCGCACTGGACTCCCCAATAGCACATTTGCCCCCCTGCAGTCCATACAAAATGCAGCAGCAAGAATCATCTTCCACCTACCCAACCATTCAAACATCACCTCAGCCTTTGCCTAGCTCTACTGGCTCAACCTGCCACAGCAAATTGCCTTAAAATGAAGTTGCACTCTTTTCAAAGCAATCGACCACAAATTAAACAATGGATCTAAAGTTGTAAGGGCTTGACTTTTCACAGGAAGGAGAGCTGATAACAAGTTGTCTCCATTTTCGTAGCTATTTGTGTCTTGAAGGAGAAGTGTTTGTTGAAGTGGAACATGAGGAACCTTTTGCAGGAGGTGAGCTAAGGTGAGAATCCCTCAGAGCAAGGTATGTATGTCTGGGTGTTGAGCTTCAAATATGCACTGGACATCCAAGACTGGATGAGCGAGAGGCAAGTTTTGAGCCAATGAATGTTATGGATAGATTCAATCTTGAGATATAGCTGTGTTTCATAAGTGTATTGGTGGATGTTGTGTGCAGCTAGGAGGGCTCCCAGTGACTCCAATTATAGATTGAAGATCACTTGGAAGAGGATAGAACCCTGTGGGACTCCACAGGTGACGGGTGCATTAGAGTAATCCATCTGAACAAACTGCTGGCTGTTGGCGAGGTAGGACGTGAACGAATGTTGGGCAAGCTTTTTGATCTCTATGCGCTGTTGTAGGGTGTACTTGAGTGCCTGGTGGCCTACTGTGTCGAAAGGGGCCAGAGGTCAGGTAGAACCAGGAGTCAGGGGTTGCCATCATCAATGATGTTGAGGCCGTTGTTGACAACCTGTACGGTTGCTGTCTCTGTGCTGCATCTGGGTCTGAACCTGGATTGGTAGGTTTGGATGAGATTGTTGGTGTCAATGTATTTGTCACCACCCTCGTCCCAAAACCCCCTCTGGCAAACCCATTGGCCAGGTGGAGTCAGGACTCAGGCCTCTAGAGCCTGGCATCCTCTTCAAAAGCCCTCGTGGGGACAGTCCTGGCGCCTGTGGCGCCAGGCTCATACACCATGAAAAACAATGTGCTTGGGAACTACTTTATTGTATTGTCAGCCATCATGGAGGCATCCACATAACTTGGTTCCTAAGAATCAAGCTATGTGGTCTAGTGTTTTGGGTGTGGTAGTCTAGGGACTACTTTACCTGGACTATTTTGTTGGGGCTATTTAAACCACACCCAAGCAAGACAACATGCTTTGAGTTACTTTGCAGCTTGCAACGTGATGCTCACCGTGTCCAGCTATTCCCTCGAACCTCGGAGAAGCAGAACCTGCAAGGAGACAAAAGGAACATCATTAGCAGCAGCATCTTACCTGCAGTCTTCATCTTTAAACACTCACAGCTACTGAGAACAGCTTCCTCGAATCTGCACGCCTCCCTAACAGAACGACCTGAAAGAGGAAGATAGAGGCAACATTAAAGAAAGCATTAGAGACATTTACAAATTACGAACTGCTCAAAAGGCTTACCTGGCTGGTCGCCTCTCGGCTGACACCGCTCCGGACATTCCACTCGCGCTGAAGAACATCGCGACCTAAAAGGAAGGAAACACAGGTTAGCAAAGGCAAGACTTCACAGCGCTGCGCATAGCGCTTACTCACCGCGTCATAGCGCTCTTAATGCACCGTCATTTACCAGCGGGGCTCAATCAAGCCAGTTCACTGCGCTGAAGCTCCGCTTACCTAAGGGAGAAAAAAGAGACATTTTAAACAAAGAAAGGCATGCAGGATATCAACAAAACTAAAGAATAGCAATAAGACCTACCTGAACAATATCAAACGGGCCGGCGTCAGTGAAGTAACTGGACCGCACTCGCCCATGAAAGACAACACGCCCCTGCAAAGAAGGCAGGACAGAGAGCACATCTAATACTACCACAAGGTGAGGAGAGGGAGCCAGAGGGACTGAAATCATACGCGGGTGGAGGGAGGATACTTACCCCAGTCGGTCAGTCTTGAACACAGTCCTCCTGTATTTTCAGGCAGAACCTTCCCCGCAGACCACATCAGGGCAAAGCTGGGAAGCATACCAGAGAGTAACCCGGAAGGGCGGCGTCACTGTGGATACCAGGCGAGCGTAACAGAACGAGAAGCCTACCATAACAAATCCACCTGGGCGCCATGGAGACATCAGAAATGGACCAATTGCCCCAATTACTAGGAGAGCTTTGTGCTGAGGTTCATTCTGCCCGACAAGAGACTAATGCCCTCCGGAGAGACCTAATAGTGACCAAAGAATGCACTGAACAGATTAGCAGGCAATACTTCCAATCACAGGCAGGACAGACGCCTCTGCCTGGAAGCAATCCAATGATGTAAAAGCCCACCATACCACCCACTCTGGTACAGATCACGTTACCTGGAACAGTGCCCCTGGCACCACCAGAAAGGTTCTCAGGCGACCCACGGAAGTATGCGGCATTCATCAATCAGTGCCGCCTTCATTTTCTTTGTAGGCCTGGAGCATTTCCAAACGACCAAACTCGGGTAGCTTTTGACTTATCATACCTGAGTGGTAGTGCAGCAGATTGGTCAGTGCCATTGGTAACCCATGATGATCCTCTATTACATGACTTTGGGGGGTTACAGAGAGAAATGGAAAAACTTTTTGGTCGCCATACCCAGGAACAAGCAGTGGACAATGAACTCTTGTCCCTCCGACAGGGGAATCAGGACTTGTTAACGTACATTGCTACCTTCAACAGACTGGTTGCCGAAGCTAGGTGGCCAGAAAACAAAAGAACCACGTTATTCCATTTAGGCTTACGAAGCGAATTAAAGGACGTCTTAACCCAGGTGGTTGATCCACCCAGAGACTGTGCAGAATTCATAAATCTGGTCGTTCAGCTAAATCACCAGTTGCAGGACCGAAAGGCAGACCGGTCTAAGAAGGACCCTCGGACCGTGTATGTTCGACCAAGGGAAAACACACCCCGTTTACCTGAAAATGCTGTAGAACCCATGCAGATTGGAGGGATACGGCCTCCATTGACAAAACAAGGGCGGGACAAAAGAAGACACCAACAGCTTTGTTTGTATTGTGGGAAACCAGGACATTTCCTGAAGGACTGTCCAGTAAAACCCCCAAGAAGAACAGTCGGGCCACAGAGAAGGATGAAGCTAAGGAATCGGAAAACTACCAAGCTCGACAAAGGTAGAGGTCAGTTTGTCGAGTGAGAAGAAAGAGTTGCTGACCTTGCACTTTGCAATACCAGTGATCTTAATTAACCACCAACAGTCATCAAGAATGCATGCCGTTGAAGCATACATCGATAGCCGAGCAGTTGCAAATTATATTGATCAAGAACTGGCAGCAGAGATAGGGCTTCCTTTGTGTTCTAAGCCAACTATGGACAAGGTAACCATGGTGGATGGGACAGAAATCGCTTCCGGACCAGTAACCCAGTACACAGCCAGGGTAAACTTGGTGTGCCAGGACGGACATCGGGAGTCTATTTCATTCGATCTCATCAAGGCACCTCAGTTCAGGCTAATACTAGGGATGCCATGGTTGGTTGCTCACAACCCTTTGATAGACTGGCAGGCACAAAAATGAACCTTCCCCGGTGACTGCTCCCCTGCCTGCTATTACCAAGAGGAGAAACCCGACGTCTGTATCCCCATGACTCCTGGAGTGACAATATCAACCCTGGGAGCAACTAATACCTTGCCAAGTGAATACCATGATTTCCAGCATGTTTTCTGAAAGGACCAAGCCAATACATTGCCGCTGCACAGGCCCTATGACTGTCAGATCGACCTTGTTCCTGCTGCACAAATCCCTTGCGGCAGGAACTATGCTCTCACAGAACCAGAAAACCTTCATTTGAAATCCTATTTAGACGAGTACCTTGCAAACGGATTTATCCGTCCTTCGAAGTCCCCCGCAGCCAGTCCTTTGTTCTTCGTACCAAAAAAGGAAGGAGACTTGAGAACCTGTATTGAATACCGCGCATTGAACCAGATCACCGTGAAGAACCGCTACCCCTTGCCACTTATCCCTGAGATGCTAGACCAAGTTAAAGCGCCCATATTTATACCAAATTGGACCTTCGAGGAGCGTACCACCTGGTCCGAGTGAGAAAAGGAGATGAATGGAAAACTGTCTTCCGTACTAAGTACGGCTTGTTTGAATATCAAGTCATGCCCAGCGGCATTCCAATATTTCATGAATGACGTCTTAAGGGAGTTAATTGATGTTTGCGCCTTAGTGTACTTAGACAAAATCTTAGTATACTCAGCCTCGGAACAAGATCATGTCAGGCACATTCGTTCAGTCCTCACCAAGCTCTGTCAACATCGCTTGTTTGCAAAGCTTGAAAAATGCTTTTTTCACGTCACCGAAGTAGAATTTCTTGGTTTTATCCTTACTCCAGGAGGTATCAGAATGGACGTGCACAAGGTAGATGCCATTCTGAAATGGACTTCACCGATATCTCTGAAAGGGGTACAAAGCATGCTGGGCTTTGCGAACTTCTAACGCCGGTTCATCCCAGACTTCTCTCAGGTTGTGCACCCAACCGCATTACTATTACGAAAAAACAATAAAATGTCTGCTTGGAACGAAGAAGCAGAAGAAGCCTTTCAGGAACTTAAACGAAAGGTTTCGCTCCGCTCCAATCCTGCGACATCCTCGTCCAGACCTCCCTTATATCGTTGAAACTGATGCATCCAGTCTCGCAATGGGGGCTGTCCTTTCACATGGAGACCCGGAAACCGGCCAGCTACATCCTGTGGCCGTCTGGTCGAAAAAGTTCTCACCTCCAGAGATTAATTATGCCATCACGGACAAGGAACTCCTGGCTATCAAATCCGCCTTTAAAGCCTGGAGCACTACCTTCTGGGGACCAGACACACCATTACAGTCATCACAGACCACCGAAACCTGCAATATCTCAAAACAGCCAAGGCCCAGTCCTCACGCCAATTACGGTTGGCCCTTTTCTTCGCTGAATATGATTATGTAATCACATTTCGACCAGGAGTCAGAAACGGAAAGGCGGATGCCTTATCTCGCATGGGCATAGATGAAATAGTTTATACAACTCCAGACCCTTTACCGATTATACCTGAAGACAAATTCTTGGGTATCACGACAGCCTTAACACAAGCAGAACTACGAAAAGAAATCCAATGGACAATGAATCCTGATGCCTACCTCGCATGGCAAACTCAAGGAGAACAATATACCATCAAGGACCATCTACCCTTTTTTAGGGATCGCCTATATGTACCCAAGAAGGAATTACAACAGCATATTATTTCAAACTATCATGATTCACTGATCGAAGGGCATCCTGGGATTGCCAAAACCCTAGCTAGGGTGAAAGAGAACTTTTGGTGGTCTACCTGGAGTCAGGACATCATTCAGTATATTCAGTCCTGCAGTGTCTGCGCACAAAATAAATCACAGAAACAAAAACCATCTGGTCTCTTACAACCATTGGACATTCCTTCAGTTCCATGGCACACTCTTTCCCTTGACTTCATCACTGATCTACCTCCAAGCCAAGGGCTCAACACCATCCTTGTAGGTGTGGACTTATTCTCGAAGATGGCCCATTTTATTCCTCTCATAGGCATCCCAGACGCAGCCACTTTAGCAAAAGTGTTCCTGGAGGGCGTACTTAAGCTACATGGCTTCCCTTTGGTTCTGGTCTCTGATCAAGGCAGCCAGTTTGTTTCAAACTTCTGGAAATAATGTTGTGCAATGGCGCAGATCGACGTTTGGCTATCTACCAGTC
The DNA here is from genome assembly GCF_040938575.1 of Ambystoma mexicanum. Lineage (NCBI taxonomy): Eukaryota > Metazoa > Chordata > Amphibia > Caudata > Ambystomatidae > Ambystoma > Ambystoma mexicanum. The sequence continues at coordinate 424,147,180 of NC_090927.1, read as the reverse complement.
ACCATCCTCAAACTGACGGCCAAACCGAGAGAACCAATCAGACAGTCGAGCAATATTTGTGGTGTATGCTGTACCACGAACACAGGAATTGGAAAGACCTACTATGGATAGCCGAATATGCATATAACAATTCTTTGCATTCAAGCACGGGACAAACGCCCTTCTATACCCTTTATGGCAGACATCCACGTACCTCTGAACTAGACCTTCCAGCCAGCTTGGAAATGCCAGCATTAAAGACTCTACACATGACCATTACTCAAGCTTTCAAAAGGGCAAAGGAACACCTCATTCATGCCAAAGAAAAACAAAAGAGATTCGCCGACCAACACCGGAAAAAGGCCCCTGATTATCAAGTAGGAGACAAAGTTTGGCTAGCCGCTAAATTCAAACCCATCAAGGGAACCCGGACCTTTCATCCCAGATTCTTAGGACCCTATACCATTGAGGCAATTATCAACCCAGCAGCCGTGAAAATGGATTTACCACCTAATCTACACATCCACCCAGTATTCCATGTGTCCCTCATGAAACCAATGCAACCCGGCACACGGATTGGGACACCACCTAAGCCCATACTTGTTGACGGAGAACCAGAATTCGAAGTCAAAGATATCTTGGACTCTAAATACTCTAGGACCAAGCTATATTATCACGTCAATTGGAAAGGATTTGGACCACAAGATAGATCCTGGGAGCCCAGTGAGAATATCCATGCACCACGTCTAATCAGGAAATTCTATCGGAACTTCCCAACCAAACCTGGGCCAGACAGAAGGAACACCATGGGAGGGGCCTTGGGGGGAGTGCTGTCACGACCCTCGCCCAAAGCCCCCTCTGGCAAACCCATTAGCCAGGTCGGGTCAGGACCCGGGCCTCTAGAGCCTGGCATCCTCTTCAAAAGCCCTCATGGGGACAGTCCTGGTGCCTATGGCACCAGGGTCATAGACCATGAAAAACAATGTGCTTGGGAACTACTTTATTGTATTGTCAGCCAACATGGAGGCATCCACATTGCTTGCTTCCTAAGAACCAAGCTATGCGGTCTAGTGCTTTGGGTGTGGTAGCCTAGGGACTACTTTACCTGGACTATTTTGTTGGGGCTATTTAAACCACACCCGAGCAAGACAACATGCTTTGCGTTACTTTGCAGCTTGCAACGTGACGCTCACCGTGTCCAGCTATTCCCTCGAACCTCGGAGAAGCAGAACCTGGAAGGAGACAAAAGGAACATCATTAGCAGCAGCATCTTACCTGCAGTCTTCATCTTTAAACACTTGCAGCTACTGAGAACAGCTTCTTCGAATCTGCACGCCTCTCAGACAGAACGACCTGAAAGAGGAAGATAGAGGCAACATTAAAGAAAGCAGTAGAGACATTTACAAATTACGAACTGCTCCAATGGCTTACCTGGCTGGTCGCCTCTCGGCTGGCACCACTCCGGACATTCCACTTGTGCTGAAGAACACTGCAATCTACAAGAAAGGAAAACACAGGTTAGCAAATGCAAGACTTTGCGGGGCTGCGCATAGCGCTTACCGCATCATAGCGCTCTTATTGCGCCATCATTTACCAGCGGGCCTCAACCAAGCCAGTACACCGTGCTGAAGCTCTGCATACCTAAGGGAGAAAAAAAGAGACATTTTAAACAAATAAAGGCATGCAGGATAGCAACAAAACTAAAGAACAGCAATAAGATCTACCTGAACAATATCAAACGGGCCGGTGTCAGTGAAGTAACTGGACCGCACTCGCCCATGAAAGACAACGCGCCCCTGCAAAGAAGGCAGGACGGAGAGCACACCTAATTCTACCACACGGTGAGGAGAGGGCGCCAGAGGGACTGAAATCATACAGGGGTGGAGGGAGGATACTTACCCCAGTTAGTCAGTCTTGAACACAGTCCTCCTGTATTTTCAGGCAGAGCCTTCCCCGCAGACCACATCAGGGCAAAGCTGAGAAGCATACCAGCGGATAACCCGACTGGGTGGCATCCCTGTGGATACTAGGTGAGCGTAACAGTATTGCTGTAGTTGTGTGGCTAACACTTTCTCAATTATCTTACCTAAGAAGGGAAGATGAGTGATGGTTCGATAGTTACCTAGGTTGTCAGGACCCAGAGTGGGTTTCTTTAGTAGAGGGAGGATTCGTCCCATTTTTAGGGTTGATGGGACAGTACCTTGAGTTAGGGAGCTATTGTTGATCTCCATTTAGGGAAGGAGATCTTCTGCAGAGAGGGCCTTGAGAATGGATGCTGAGAGGATGTTGTTTGTATACGATGTGGCTTTGAGGGCAGCCAAGGTCTCTACCAGATCCTCTGTCATGTCTTGAATGTTGTCCACGGTGTGGAGATTTCACGAGGAGGAACATGAGGTAAGTCTGTGGATGCAGAGCTGGTGTCTATGTGCTGGCGAATCTTGCTAATTTTGTCAATGAAGAAGGTGTTGATGGTGTTGATGGTGGTGGATCTTTCAATGGAGTGTGGTATTACAGGGTTGTAGAAGTTTGAAACAGTTCTTGACCACTTTGAAGAGGGCTCTGCTTTTGACGGCTACTCCTATGGTGTTCTGATAGTAGGAGGTCTTGGCTGTGTTCATCAGTTGTCAGTGGGTTGCTCAAAGTGCCTTGAGGTGCATGAGGTCGGGTGCAGTCCTGGAGTGGTCCCAGGATTTCTCTTGTTACCAGATGACTCTTTTGCTGAGAGAGTACCAGGATGCTGATGGTTTCAGTTTGCAGGTGTGTTGTTTCAGAGGCAGCTGTTGGTCAATGGAGGCTGAAAGGGTTGTGTTGAGTGCTTCCAGTAGAGTAACAGTTTGGTTAGGAATGTTTGGTCCATGTAAGGTGAATGTTGGCAAGGTCTTCCTTGAGGGCTACCACTGGGAAGTTATTGAAGGACCTGAAGGTCTGTCTGATGGATTTCTGATAGGAGTGCTTGACTGGAGTGGTGTGAAGGATGTTGAAAGGCACAGCTAGTTGGTCAGAACAGTCAAGCAGGAGAGGAGAGCTTTAGTGGAGGGAAGATGGTGGAGTTATGATTAGGTCGAGGATGTCACCAACACATGCAACCTCAAACACCTCCTATGAAAGATCAGATGCACCCTTCCTCCAGACAACTTCCCCACTGCATTCCAAGTACTGGTTCTATCCAAAATAGAGAGAGGCAATGCTCTCCTCACTGGACTCCCCAATAGCACACTTGCCCCCCTGCAGTCCATACAAAATGCAGCAGCAAGAATCATCATCCACCTACCCAACCATTCAAACATCACCTCAGCCTTTCCCTAGCTCCATTGGCTCACCATACCACAGAGAATTGACTTAAAATAAAGCTGCATTGTTTTCAAAGCAGTCAACCACAAAACCCCTTCTTACCTTCAAAACAAGCTTAAACCCATCACCCACACAGACTCCATATTCTCCCAATCATTCCACTGCAGACTAACATACACACACAAATAAGTATTTAGCAAGTGGACAGCAAGAACCTTGAACACCCTCCCTCTTTACTGGCACTATACTGCACCCTCCACCACCACTTTCAGAAAGTGCCTCACAACATATCGGTTTCCCCATACATAACAATGCCCTGCCACCTCTCATGCTTTCTCGTGTGTTGGGTATTTCATGTGCTGTGAGAGGGTGAGGGTGTTGAGAAGACCGAGGAGAGCTTCCTTCCTTAGTTTGGTGGCCTTGCTGCCTGAGAGGTTGAAGTCGCATAGGGCGATGTTGTTGGTGTGCGTGAAGGACATGCTAGTGACCTGGTTGGTGAAGTTTCTGTGTTGGGTTTGGGTGGTCTGACGATGAGATGGAAGTTGACTGTGTCCATCGGGAGAAATACGGAAGTGTCAGGAGAGTAATTCAAAGGAGCCAATGTTGTCAAAACAGCAAGTCTGGTGCAGGGCCTCAAAGTCTTGTGGATGACCCTGAGCCCTCCAGCAGTCTTGTTCGGTTGGTCTCTGTGTTGGATGCTGTAGCTGTTGGGGACAGGGATGTCTAGGAAGTGGGTGGAGGTGGGTGTGATCCAGGTCTTGCTGGACCACTGCAGCATTGGCTGCCTGAGAGGAGGTGGTAAGTGGACTTTTGAAGGGTATGGCCACTCACACTATGTCACAACAAATACAGAACATCCATACACAATGCCAAAGCCTCCCATGAACTCCAGCATCCTCACCTTCCACAATCCCATCTGCTGCAGGATGCAATTCTCTTATGGGCAACTTCTACTTCAAAATACACATCATGCAATCCGTCCACTCTGTTCTCCCGCTCTCATCCACTGCACTCAAAAATACCACTACATGGGAAACCTTTCACCCCATCGGCACATAAACTCTCATCATCCTTACTGCCAAAACAAAACCTGCACACTTCCTAGATGATGCATGCCCACCTGAAGCCACATTCAATTGCATCACCACCCTCCTTCCCCAGTGGCTCAACATTATCAACTCTTGTCTCTCACATCACACTATCCCCTCTGCACTAAACATTGACAAATTTCACCCCTACTCAAAAATTATCTCTCTACCCCTCGTCCCCTTAAAATAACTACCCTATAATTATCCTTCCATACCTCACCCAAATTAATAAACGCTTTGCCTCTATCGAACTGCAACAACACATTACCATAACAACCTACTAAACCCCTTCCAAACTGTCTTTAACCTGAAGACAGCACTGAACCTGCTACACTTCACATCATTGATGACCAGCACAACATCACTTACAAAGGACACATGCCACTATTTGTACTCCTCGTATTCCCTTTTTGCAATTCAACCCTACCCTAGTCAGGTCTGGCATTCCACAGGGCTCCTCCCTATCTGCCCTCCTTTTCAATCTATATGTTGTATCCCTTGGACAGACCCATAATAAACACAATGTCAATGTACACCAATATGCAGACAATATGCACATATACTTCAATATCTCATCCCCATCAGAACTCCACACTCTAAAAAGCTGTCTGCACACCATCCCCACCTTGATGGCCACCCACTTCCTCAAAACATATCCCTTCCAACACAGAATGCCTCTTCTCTGCCCCCTAGAAACAAACCCAAACGCAACCCCTGGATCAAGAACTCATCATGGACAACACACACATCTCCCTCTCCACACCTGTCAAATCCCTTGGCTTCACCATCAACCCTCGCTTTTACTTCACACAACATATCGTTGCTGTCACCAACACATGCAACATCAACCACTGCCTAGGAAAGATCAGAGACACCGTTACTCTGGACGACTTCTCCACTGAAATCCAAGAAGTGTTTCTGTCCAAAATAGACAGAGGCAATGCTCTCATCACTGGACTCCCCAATAGCACCCTTACTCCCCTGCCGTCCATACAAAAAACAGCAGCAAGACTCCTCCTCCACCTACCCAAACATTCAAACATCACCTCAGCCTTTGCCAAGCTTCATTGGCTTCCCGTACTGAAGATAATTGCCTTCAAAGGAATCTGCATTGTTTTCAAAGCAATCCACTACAAACCCCTTCTTTCCTTTATAGCAAGCTTAAACTCATCACCCCCACAAACTCCAGGTTCTTCTACTCATTCCACTGCAAACTAACATGCACATTAAAACAAGCATTTACCCAGTGGGCAGCCAGAACCTTGAACACCCTCGCTCTTTTCCAACACTGCACTGCACCATCCATCACCACTTTCAGAAAGTGCCTCAGAACATATCTGTTTCCCCACACATAACAATGCCCTCCACCTCTCATGCTACCAATTGAATATCCTAATATTACTGTCTTATCCTGAACATATTTTGTAACTTCAGTTTCACTTCCCACCTTTTCAAACTTTGAACCTTGTAAGGCACTCAGAGACCCTGCAGGCAGCGACAGCAATGAACAAAAAATGCCAATAAAATATATAAATAAGTATGACTGTCCGGTGGAGGCAGGCAGTGTAAAATGCAACCTGTGCCATAAGTAAGTTCATCGAGTTAAGCCATTTCTCTGATGTATACATTCTGTAGTATGTACAGGCATTTTAGAATATGGTAAGTGATGAGTTCACGGAGCACACATCCCATGTTGTAGTACCAGATAGTGTAGCTCCGTCCTATAGTGGTATCAGTTACATCAAAGGATTGTCAGATGATACTCCAGATCACTGTAGTTTGCGCTCTCTCTAGCAAACGTATTCTCCCCATAACTTTGGGCTAACCCAACAGTTTTCCTGGCTTCCCAGGTCTGTACAGCTCCGCCTTATCCAGTGGTTCCATCCCCTTGCAATGCCACTTTACCTCCACTAGCAGTGCAGTCTCCTATTGGTGGTGGTAGAATTAATGGCATACTGTTAGAAGGGAGAGTGGACAGAGACAATGACAAACAGAATATGAATAGAACAGCAGCAAGTAGCTCCACGGCTTCTAGTAGCTCTTCTGGCCCTGCATAAGCAACATCTGCTTTTTAGTTACAACATAGAAAGAGAACCTGCAGGGGGCGGATATCTAAGCCATGATCGCAGAATACAAAAAAGACAATGGTGCAAGAGAATCTAGTGATTAATGTTTCATCTTGGATACTAAGCAACATGGAGATTAACAACTTAGAGAAAGGCTTGCATTTGTTCCTACCTTCAGTATGGGCCTCATTACGAGGTTGGAGGTAGCCATGGCGCTATTAGCGCCATGGCTGCCTCCAAACTCGTTCCGACTACGCCCTGGTGAATGGAGCAATTACCGGTCCATTCCAAGGTTGGCGGGACCGGTAATTCCCCATTCACCATGGCCATTGCCCATTCTCATTTGATCCCCCATAGGACTCAAAGGGAATGGGGAAGGCGCTAATAACGGTGCCGCCAATTGCTGTACCGTTATTAGCTCTAGAGTCCCTTTGCGGGTTTCGTCCTTAACGTCTGAAAAAAACAGGCATTAAGGAAGGACCCGCAAAGGGCACTCGTAGTAGGGCGGTAAGGGATTACCGGCACCGGTGCCCTTACCGGTGCCGGTAATCCCTTACCACCTACCTCGTAATGAGGCCCATATGTCTTTATTTGAAACTAAGGTTTATCTGTTTTGTTTCACTAGTAAAGTTAAACTCTGGTATTTCTTTTCGTAACTGAACCAGAATAGAGAAGATACAATGACACATGAGGATAGTATGAGTGAGGACCCCAGAAGTCGAATTCAAACCCAGAAGTAAATGTATGCCTCCTGTAACTATACCCACCATAGAGGAGTTTGAGAATCTAGTCCTGATTGATCTTAAGCATCTCTCATTTAGAACAAGCAAATTTATTAATTTGAAAAAAAAATGAGATATCACTAATTAAATCAGTGTTTGCAGACACCAATATCACTATTCGACCAGCTGACAAGTGTGAGCATTGACGATTCTCAATACTCCCGACTATGAGACTGTGGGCCTCATTACGACCCTGGTGCTAATGGGTTAATGGCGCCGTAAAAGGCTGCGGCTCCGTTAACCCATTAGTGCCTGATTACAAGGTCCCTTTGCGGGACCCGACCTTAACGGATGGTCTACACCAGCCGTTAAAGTAGGGACCCGCAAAGGGACCTTGATGCTAAGTACGGTACCGCAATTTGCGGAACCGTACTTAGCGCCTTCCCCATTCCCATTGAGCCCTACGGGGCAAAAATGGGAATGAGGAAGGGCCATGGAGGAACGGGGGAATTACCGCCCCGCCAATCTTGTAATGGGGTGGTAATTCCCCCTTTCTCCATGGCGGAGTCGGTAAGTTACCGGCATGGGCCATGGTGCTATTAGCACCATGTTTTTCCCCCTGGGTCGTAATGAGGCCATGTGTATCTTAGAAACTGAATGATAAAACCACATATGTAATCTACCATCATAGAACTGGAGTACAGGAGTTACGCCACTTGGGATACAGTGCATATTATTTATTCTATCAAATGCCTATGCAGGATTTACTATGTTGGACAGTACAAGTGAGCAGCTAAACTACACCGGAATGAACACAAATCTAGTATTTATACCAATATGTTGAACTCATCAGTTGCAAGACACTTCCTGGAAAACATACATCAACTTTCATAGATTAGTTTCAGATTTTGGAATTTGGACCCATAGTACCACATCCTCATAATAATAATAATACCTTGAGAGGCCTTTTGGATCAAACATCTGGATGCGGTCTCTCCAGGCAGAATGAACGAGAAGTGCAATCTCTCCTGTTATCAGTGATTTCAAGTGATGGATTATGTGACCACAATGTCTCTATGTACTCTGTGCATCTGACCATCTATGCAGAACTAGTCATTGATTCCCTGTATTCACACCTCATATTTTCAGAGTTATGCTCTTTCTTTCGTTACGTTTACACTAACTGATAGTTTCTTGTTAGATCCTCTACACCATATCTAATGCTCTCTCATTTTTTTGTTCTTAGTTTTATCGGTTTTACATTATTGTGATGGTGAGTTTTGACTTCCACTTTCAACCTTTTTCCAGTATTGTTGTTGTTACTGTTCACAACTCCTCTTAACACCTGCACTTCTATTCCTCTGTTTGTCCTTAGCTTTCACCTATCATTGTGTTTATTTTTCCACTATTGTGTTGTTTTGATCTTCTATATCATTTGGGGTATTTTAATTATCAATGTTTGATTATTTGGCTGATTTGAAACCTTCAATCACAGGGCTAAGGCTTATTTATTTCAGTGGTCTTGGTGGAGTCCACAGCTCAAAGGCACAGGTATTTTTCATATCTTGTGGGTTCTTAGCACACTTTTTGATTTTTGGGGATTTTTCGTATCTGTATTAGACTTGTCTACCATTCACTTTTGTTTTCAGGTAGATGCTGTTTTTCATGTAGATGGCTCTCCATCAGCGTTAAGATGGATTTCTAAAAGCTGGCCTGGTGGACACATTTCAGGAGTCCACCCTAGTTTTAGTGAACAGGGGAACTCTGAGAGGTTGGCCAAACCCATTCAATTTAAGTGTGGGGAGTGATCTAGGCTTAGTCTCAGGAGTGAGTGTGTCCGCAATGAGTCCACACAGTAATGCACACACATCTGTGTTATTTCTCCATGGCTGATTTTCCTGCGACGGAAATGACCGCATGGGAAATGTACGCAACACAAACATTTTCATACATTTCCCATATGGACATCCATTACAACTCACACAGATTTAAACACATACCCTAACTCACACCCCAACACACCTCCACCACACCTCCATCCCCACACCCCTACTAACCTTTCCTTCTGATGCTCTGTGTCCCTGTGGCGCCGGTTTCCTTTCACTTCCATGATCTGTAACTAGCGCTGCATTGTCCTTTTCTTTTCTTTTTACTTTCGATGGGGTGAGCTGCGGGGGTGTCCGCCGCAACCCTCGTCTACTATGCTGCACAGTATAGTGAGCGGGGTGTTGCGAGGGACACACCCGCAGCCCCCAGCTTTTTTTTCTTTTCCTGCTTGAGTGAGCTGCAGGGGTGTCCCCCGCAACACCCCAATCACTATATCACTATGCCATATAGTAAAGTGAGTGGGGTGCTGCGGGGGATACCCCCTCAGCTCCCAGCTTTCTTTTTTTTGCTACTTGGGTGAGTTACAGCGGTGTCCCCCGTAACACCCCGCTCACTATAGGAACACCCCGCTCACTATAGTGAGCGGGGTGTTGCGGGGGACACCTCTGCAGCCCCCGCAGCCTTTGTGTTTCTTTTTATTTACCGACCCCACCAATCCACATACCACAAAAAGATCAAACTTTTGGTAGTTCGAACATTTGGTGGTATGTGTTTTAGGTCTTTTAGTAAGGTCAGTAAATCATATTCAGTAATTTCGTCCTATTCCGATGCGCACAATAATTGCATTTAGACAGGTAAGTACATAAATACTCTATTTATTATATTTATTATAGAGCCAAAACACACTAGAAAAATGAAACAAGCAGTTAATATTATCACACAAAACTCAGTTATGAAACATATAAACACACATATATACAGTCAACTTCGGTTTGCATAAATGCATACAATTCACTTAAAACCCTGCAAGGAAGGTGAGGGATGATGCAGTATGGAAAACAGGTCCACACCAATGATACTGTATCTTTATAAGTTCAATCCCTGTGTTAAATGGGGTCTTGTGCCCAAAGGTCACACAGTTTCTTCTAATGGCATGATCCCGGGAAAGGTTGTAGCCGTTAAATGTAGCGGTAATGGTATTACCATTACCCCCAGCTCAGAGCTGGGGGTAAACACACCAGAAAAATGCCCATTGTTGGCACAATTACGGCCAGTGGTATTACCGTGCTGTAATTGCAATGGAAATTCCCCATTGGATCCAATGGACCCAATGGGGAATGGGGACTAACAGTAAGCACCCAACCTGTGAACCAGCTGTAATACCTCGAGAGATGTGGGTGCTAACCCTAATAAAGTTGGGCGGTATCCCAGCCAGGATGCAGCCCAACTCGTAATCAGGCCCTTCGAGAGGGGACAAAGGCAATAAGAGTTATTGTGGTCGTGAAAAAGGTTTCAGAATACTTCTAAAAGACTACTGCTAAGTAATATTCTTTTTCTATCTTTTCAAACAGCTTTTAGAACACATATTTAAAAAGTGAAAGGATGGAATAAACAAAGGTTTATTCTAAGGTTTATTAATGGGGAGACAGGGATAGCTGTAAGAATTTTGATTACTCACCACCCTGACTCCGATTTCCCCAAGTGACTAGGCAGGTCGACTGGGAGTCACTGGAGGTAGGTTTTCCCACCATTGCATCCAGTAGAAGATGCCCAGGAGATGTGGGTGCAAAGAAGAATCCGGTCGGGTCCAGGAGCTGAGTGCTACCCTTTCGATGAAGAAATACATCAGTCACTAATGCAGGCCTCTTCAGGAAACTGTATTAGATGGAGTAAAGCTGCTCCCAGCGACAGTCAATGCAGGTGGGCGACAAGGGGTGTATCTGCAGTAACGATCAAATAAGACCTTCCAGGGCAGGATCCCTTGATGCTGGGAAGCTGACATTTGTCAGGAAGGTGACTTGTAGAATGATCTGGTGAACACCAAAGTTCAAGGTGAAAGAACGTGGAACAGTGATGCTTCTGGCACCTTAGCCCATTTCAGAGCGGATCAGCCCACTGGGTGGTCCAGAGATGATTAATGGAGCTCAGGGCTGCAGGAGCATGTAAAGACAGAGAGATTGGTTGGTTTCACCAGTCCAAGTGTTGAAGCACCATAGAAGGTCTTCTCAGATCAAGTTATCCAGCCGGGCTTCACTCTGGCAATTGCATGGAAGGTTGCCAGGACTCTTCAGAAGTTGTACACAGGTCTTCAGTCAGCTGCATGGTTACAAAGGATATTTGGCTGCAACACTGATTTGCTGGAATGGCTGCAGGAGTCCACTTATCCCAAATCCTGGCTCATGACAAAAAACAGCCCACCTTTGGTAAGGATCTGTGCCACTCACTCAGCCAGCAGTGGTCCAATCAGGGAACAGTGTTGGTTTCACTTGTGCATGCCCTCCAGACTCTCTGGCACCATAGATGTGGAGTGGGACCAACAGAAGCTTTTCCAGGCAAATATATGACCCTATTAGGGATTGCCTGACCTGAGAAGGGAGGAAGAAGGCCAGAAACAATATGGCCTAAGGACAAGTGAAGAATCAGTAAATGCAAATGTGCAGAATATAAATAATGCAAACATTGTAAAAAGGTAATAGTTGCCACCAGCTATTCCTTAGGCACATATAAAAGTAACAAATAATCCCCAATGTAAAAGTCAAGGGTGATACAACGTTATCCTCAATGCGCTGCTAGGTAAGATGCTTGTTGCACTGTAAAATGTTACCCAAATAGGTAAAAAGTAAAAGACAAAAGGTTAACTAGTTTCACAGTACTGATATTCTGAATGAGCAAAAGTCCAGCGATGTAAAGCTGAAGGATTCACTTCTCTGTAAAAAGACAAGTTCAAAAACATTTGGGGGTTCATATAATATGTAGGGACAGTTGCCTAAAAGAGAAATATGTCCTAGCAATCAGGCTGTAAAGGTATCTTTAGTGCATCCTTACATGTGGATAACACACCTTCTTGTGAATAACAGTCTCCTGCATCCTCTCACACATGCTGTTTAAAAGTTGCGATTTTGCATGGCTAAGGCCCTAAGATACTTTCAAGTCGACCCAGTTGGGGATAGACTGTTTGCTTGTGTGTATCAAGTTTCTGGTGAATACCTTTCCATTCTCTTCCACCCTCAATATACGACTCTTCCATCTTTCTGCTTTTCACCCTGCCTTTACACCTTCTTACTTCTCTTCTGAAGACTTTTCTCACTCTTCCTGTCTCTACCTATCTCCTGACCTTACTCTTCTCCTCACTCTTCATACTAGGGTTCTTCCTCACCCTCCTATCTTGATCTCCCTCACTCTATCTACCGCTCTTCTCTCTGCCTGCCTTTCCTGCTCTACCTTTTACCCCTCCTATCGGTACTCCCGCCTAATTTTCCTGGTCTTCTTTATCTCTCCCTCTCTCTTAACCTCTCTCTCTCATTCCCTACACCACTCTTAACTTCCATTTCTCTCCTTTAATTTCCTTCATAAATTGTCCCTAAACACCAAGTATACAACACAAATATGTACCACTCTCTCAACCCCTTACCCAAATTCTTCCCCAAACACACCAAAAAGTATCTTTAAGTCCTCCTGCAGCTGCTTCACAATCCTCTCTGGTCTCTTGGTCCTCCTATGCATCATATGCCCTCACCCGAACACCTTTCATTGCAGACTGACTCTGCTAGCTTTTTATAGACCTCTCATTCTGGCAAAGATGATGCCCTCTACTCCCATTAGGCACTGGGGTCTCACACTTCTCTGGGCCAATTTCTGTCTAAGCTAAGCCAAACACCCACCATCTCTTACCCTTGTGGACTGAAATTTCCCCAGGAAGTCTTAAAAAGGGCCCTTAGTCTCCCCCTTTTTCCATATCCATTTTCTTCTAGCCAGTCATGGGTAACTGTGTTTTTTTGTTCCCTGTTCCCCTCCTGGATCAAGTAAGTGATTTTCCACAAAGGTTTTACAAAGCATCCCCTCTTTTCCCCAAGTGCTGGACACCACCATGATGGTTCCAGCTCTGCCACTCCCCTATTTCCCTGTAACAGGTTTTTTTAGGGTAGGTATTTGGTCCTTCTTTCAGCTGCTGAATGGGTTGCCTAGACTACTATAATTGATTAACCAGTGTTCCTCCTTTTCCAGAAGCAAAGTGGTTAGTCTGACATTGATTTGAAAGACCAGAGTATGGGTGTTTATGGGTATGCATTTCCTGTACTGTTGGAGTCAAAGTCTATGAATGGTCTTGTATCCAGTGGATATTAGGCTTCTAGAGATGCAGAGTGTATTAGCTAGTTAACTCTGTGATGTGAGTGATATGGTGATCTAGAAGACACAACTAGAATCACAACTGAGAGGTGCTACTAGTTGGAGCCAGTGTTGTCCCACAAGGGTCAGGGAAATAAGGTTGATTTCATTTTGCTTAGTTCTTCCATAAGTAAAGCCTGAGCATGTTGGCATATCACAGGGGTGGCAAGGTGTTTGAATTAAGATCTGCCTGGAGGTTAATGCCAGCATGCAGGTGGTAGAGGACAATGACTTGGACGCCAGCTCAGAAATAATCTGATGAGATGAAGAGCTTCATTTGTTGTAGGAGGAAAAGCTTTTACCAATCTGTTACTGATTTCCTTGCTGTGTGCTCCTTGAAGGAGATACTATGGTTAAAGATCAACACAAGGGACTGTGTCCTGGTCGTTTTTGAAGCTATGGGGTGTTAATAGCATAGAACCTGGCATGGATAACATGGAGTTCTGTATTTTTGGTCAGCAGTATGATTACGCTCTTGTAGGGGTTACGCTTCAGACAAATTCAGGAGCTCCTGGGTGGGTTCAATTTGACCCAGACCTGCAAACTGTGGAATACCTAAATTAACTATGTATTGAGGGACAGCTGTAAGTCATCTGAGTATTGGTGGATGTGGATGTTTTGTGCAGCCTGGAGGTTTATGAGTGTCAGCATTAAGGTTCAAGGGGAGGTGAAGGCTTTACAGTTCATGGGTAAAGTTGGTGATCATTAAAGTTATATAATGGAAATTTGGTGGTTGTTATCAATGTTGGTGAGTGTGAGGTGGTCTACAGTGTCTACCAATGTTGAGAGTGTGCCTTCAATCAGGAGACAAGGATACCCATTTGTGATGATTTTAAGGGCATTTAACATCACCTTTATGTTGAGTGCTTCCATGGTATGCAGCTGCTTCATCTGGGTCCGAAGTAAACATTTCAGGATGTTGATTGGCTTGATGAGTTGGTGGTCATGGATGGCTACAACTCTCTGAAGTATTTTAACTCAGAAGGGATGATGTCATATGACTTGGTCGTTTCTGAGGTACTCAGGTGCACTCTTGGTTTCTTGAGAAGCACAAGCATTGTTTCAGTCTTTAGTGGTGGATGTTTAAGCGTATATGGTGTACATGGTGACATGTGTGAGGTACCAGAGATGCCATGTCCATGATGTTGCCTGTGAGTGGCATTCTTTCAACAAGTGAAGCTGGTATGTGAGGCCTGGAGGCAGTCTGAGGTGTTGAAAAGCCGATTGCATGTAGAGCACCTGAGGTCTGAGCAGCATGGGATCTGGTAGTTGGCCCTCCATGTTCAAATTTGTACAGAAAGGAAACATCCTTTACTAGATCAGTCCATCCCTTTGGAGACCTGGCCAAGAGAAGCAATCTAACAGTTATGGATTGAAAACTATGAACATGGCTAAGCATCTGATTATGGCAAAGGTCAGTGACAGACATTTGTACCAGCTGACCACCTTTGCAAAACCCTTTTGGTTCTACAAAGACAGCCAGCTCTCCCTCTTGAACCAAATAGCATGTATTAGAAAAAAGACATATTTCCAACACGGATTCTTAATAACAATGTAGTCCTTCATGTGCCCTGCATGCTGCAGCATTTGACTTGAAAGAACTCTGCAAATCATACCCCATTACAACCCCCTCATTGAATAACTTCTGCTCCCACCTAAAAAACATGTCATCTTCAAATCTTCCAGCTGCATCTTAAGGCTGTATCCCTGAAATACATACACTACCTCACATACACCATCTGCATCTCTTGGGGACTACAATGTGCCGGAGGCAAGGATGTATGCTGACTTCAATCCCAATGTTTCAGGAAGAAAAGAACAAGAATAATGTCTTTCTTTGTGAATGTGCATAGAATGTGGAAAGTCCTGCCCTTCAACATCTGACTTGCCACCTAATACCTTCTCATTTTCAAGGAATGGCTCCTGCCCAACACATACTTTCACATGCCCTCCATTCCCAAGCCATGATTTGTTTGGACCATCTCATTCTCTCAGTTTCATCAGCAGGTTGCTTATAGATCCCTTGATCACTAATTGACACACACTGCCTTAGTTATTTACCCCGTCCCTTTAATTTATTCTTTGCTATCTCTTTCCATTTATGTGTATATTCTCCAGTAACTCAAAAAGGTTGCTTCCTGAAGCAAAGCTCATCATCAATAAATGCACAAATAAATACATTTCTAACAAAGTTGCAAGACACTCAAATGTGCTCCATTCATCCTGGTGGAACAGGGACAACTTGAACGCATGTCCACACCGCACAAATGTCATCATATTCCTCTGCAATGAGCTAACAAATACACAAAAATCACACACTAATGCCATAGAAAAAATTAAACATAGGCACTATGCAACAGAAATTAACACAAATATTGCATACCAGGATGCCCTATGAGAAATGACAACAATTGAAAGACCATCCCAACCAAACATGGTATATGCCAGTGTGCATATGAAGTGCCCAAGACAAACCTTCACATATCATGTGCACCATTTACCATGTTTAAACTATACTTTGCTACCTAACACATGTGCATTTCAGCAGCAAAGCATGCAGTATGAAGCTAGTGTTCTGCTGAGCAACAGCTGGCGAGGCCGATCATAAATGCAGGGACAACCGTAAAACCTAACAGTACATGTTGTGACTCAGCCCCAACCGTTCATTTCCTCACAAATATCACCTGAGTCTTTGAAACCAAGTAGCAAATCAAACATGCTGATGAGTACCCTCCGTGGCTAGACAACAGGATGCATGCCTTGCACCATTATTATAAACTATGTATATAAAACACTTATATTTCTGTACTCTGCTGTCAATTCATCAGTCTTAGGTTACCCTCTGCTGTCCAAATGCAAAGTGCACCCACTTCAACAACAGCAACCATTTCAACAAACAGAATGAGCACGTCTCTACACGGTCACCTTCACCTTCCATTATAGCAAATATTTGGAAGTTACTTCTTTTCTACCCCCACTTCTCTTCACACAGGGCACAGCAGTTTGAGTGTCAATGAACAGTTAATTACCTGTTGAACATATTGTTATTATTTGATTCATGGCATGACAACCTGACACTTCTAGTTTTGGACCGCTTCCACCTAACAGCGCCTTCTCCACTTAACTATCAGACTTTCCTCTTTGCAATATGCCACGGCCAACTCCTTTTTGAGTTGACCATTCTATGCAAGCACTAATTTACAAAATCATGTATACTGATATACATAAGGCCCTTTGAGTGCGAGATCATAACAATATATCTCTCACTCTAGGCTCCCGGGCATGCATGCAGCAAAATGCCGACCAGGAAGTAACACATTCACGCTTCTTTACCACATGGATTGAAACCTATGGGGATTCCAACATTTGGGTAAGATACGTATTATAGAGGATTGTGGGGCAGTGTCTCCCTGGCTTGTACAGCAATTTGATATTTTACCTACTATATTGACTGACAACACTGTGTATGTCTTCCCTTGTTGCCCCCTATCCCACTTCTCTTCCAACTACAGGTGGGATTTCCTGTCTCAATTCCATCTAAATAAGTAACCTCGAAAAAGACACATCACGTAATGTATGTCTCTATAGCCCTGATGAAAGTGGTTGAAAATTGGCGACACCACTGAAACTGGTAGGCTTTTTTTTCCAATCTACCAGATGAGTGATAACTTTGAAACTCAGTGGAAGCTTGGACAATGATCCTCCTAAGGAAGATAACATGAGGATGACTCCACACCCTGAACTGAGTCTCCTAAAAAACTGGAAGACTAGTTCACAGTCTACAGGAGAGGCGAATAAAAAACTACGGCACTTTTCTATGCTGTGTTTTAAAAAAAAATAAAAAACAGAACACAAGCTCATTCTGGTAATCTTGAATTGTTTTCCTTGGCCAGAAATGTTTAAATCCTGTGGACAGAGAAATGGAATAAAACTTGGAAACGTTTTTCATCTGTGAATCAGTTTTAAATATTGAATTGTCAAAAAAAAATGAGAGGAGGGCAAACCAAAAATATAAAGAAAACATCCCCCCAAAAGAAACCCCACGCACAACTGATTCACCTGAGTCCTCTAATGTGTGAATATAACTAATAAGGATACACTCAGGTGTAAGACCCACTTTTGGTCCTATTAGTGTAAGATGGCTTATAGTTAGGCAGTAGACCATAGACCATGTTGGTTGGCTAGTCAACTTCGGCAAAAGACACGACGAGAAGCTGTGGTCGGGATCTTGCTGGTAATTGTGGCTACAGGGTCTGCACTTGGAGGATGCGGAGAGAAAAACAGCAAGAGGACATGGCTCTTTTGTGCTCCCAATTTGCACTTTATTAGAATGTTGGCTGCGTATTTCAACTGTGATGGAGAGGCAGCAAGAGTGGCCTATTATATGTATGTGTGTTTTCAAACAAGGTGGAGTGTGTGTGTGTTTCAGTTTCTGTGGCTGGTGTAAGGTGTTGAGTGTATTTATGACAGTGTAAAGTATATATGGAAGGATGGATCTGTGTTCATGTGAATGTGTATCTATATATCTCAATCTGGTGTTGATTTGTATGTGTGTCTTTTGTTGGTCACATAAGAAAAGAGTGTTCCGAACAAGACAATGGAAAATCTCCACAGATTTAGGGGGTCAATCAGAGTTTTTTGGTAACAGTAAAATCGTCAATATTTGACAAATACCATTTTACCTTCAACCCAATTCAGTGTTTATCAAATACCATTTGTGGTATTCATGGGAATAGCAGTGGTGGTATTTTAAAAGACGTTTTGCAGAAGAACCTCTAAATTGGCCCCCCATTTTAAAAAAATATTAAATTTTCCTAAACAGAACGGAAGCACAGGTGCTTCCTTTCAATAGAGTGAACAACGTTTTTACAAAGGGCCATGTTAGTGAGGTAAAAAGGTGGCCATCTCATATTGCCTCCTCTCAACACCTTATCCATTTAATGCAAAAAAGGGCCAAAATTTACGCTTTTGTGCATCAAGTAAATCAACAGTTGTGATATGAGACACTACTCTACATAATCCATTTCTCCCTTCTCATTGATGCTGAAAATGCCTGAAACAAATGCTAAACCTTTTTTAGATTACCTCCATCCGAGGTGATATTTCTGAAATAGCACTGGAGGCATTCCACATATACCACCTCTGCTGGTGGTAAACTTTGAGTAGGGTGGATTTTCAGAAATACCACCAGCGGAGCTGTTAACCTTCTGTGGTATTAAGAAATCTGCCCAAGTCTGATTGACCCCCTCAATTTTTGGTATACCTTAATATTAATTCTTTATATGTGTGTTTCTGAACTGTAAGTACCACAAACAGTCCAACAGTAATTTCTATAACCACTATCCAAGTAACTTCCATAAGTTCTATTCAGGGTGCTACTAAACTCTTTTTGTATAAACAGAATAGTGATCAAGACATTCACCAGAACATAGGGTTAGCATTCCAACCAACCACCTGTTCACCTTTGGGCCACATGGCACACCATTTGAGTATAGGTGTGGCTCTAGAAGATCGATACAAATGTCCTTGACAAAAAACAAAATCAAAGTCAAATACAAAAGAAATATACCTGTTGTAATCTAAAACCTGCATTGAAAATCAAAATAGAAAAAAATATGATCAAAACAGAAATCAAAAAGAGTTAGAGCCTCATGACCTAGGGTCAACCCCTGGGGAGCACCTGCCACTTTGATGAAAAATATCGCTATATACTTACTCATTATATGTAATTATGAGAACATGTGTCATACTCCCATAGGCAGTGGCTCGCCGCATCCTTGTTCTTGTAAAGGCGGGGGCCTGCTAAACAGGTCTTCACCTAAGGTTATTGCGATAAGCTAACCTAAAAGCCATCAACTGCATTACGTTCTTTTGTATTAATAACTTTAACAAAACCGTACAAGTACCATCGATCTAGTAATACCTTTTCATTGTTGTGGTCATTTGCATGTGGTAGCACACATGTGCTACTGGTGCAGCATCTTAAATCTCAAATTGAAGAGTGTGGATTGGGAATGGGCACATCAGAGTTTTCGTGGTGCTACCATCATCGTTCTTATAACACCATCTAAAGTGTGCTGATTAGGTTCAAAACAAAGCCAGTGTCTTGTAGTGTCTTCTTTGCAATATGAATGTTCTTTAACATGTCTTAGTGGACTATGCTTTATTTGTGAGCTACTGGTGCGTCACAGGTTACCAATGTGTTCAGGGCAACATTGTAGTTTGCATTCTGATAAACGCCCATATTTGTGGCAGTAAAAGAGATGCTTGCGACCTTGCATGAATTCATTTTCACGCCAACACCTTTCCGTTATTGAGGAAAAACTCTGAGGAAAAACTCTGTCGTTATCTAAGGGGAAGTTCGTGTCACTGATAATGAGGAGAGAAGCATGCAGAACTGGGAAAAGACTTGCTAATCAGAGTGCTAACCGTCACACACTGTCAACAGACTCTAACAAAATAAAGTGTGATCTTTTGATTTATCAAGTGTTCTAGAATAATCCAATACATGTCCTCCATATTGATATGGTGGTGAAGTGGGCTATTGTGCTAAATATTGTGCTAAGTAATACGAAGAAATTAGTGTTGCAGGTTTGAATCTATCGAGTCCAAATGACTTCCAAACATTTAGTTGGACACAATTAACAACTATTATTGCATAGCATAAACAGCTAACAATTGAAATGTTCTTCTTTTGGTTGATCTTCAATATTATTAGTAGCAGCATTATGTCTATTATTATATTACTTTTCAGCTATAATTAGGCAGCAATTTGTTTATTATGACTTTCCTTTTCTTCTTCTTGTTTCCTCTTCTAATAATTGATATCTGAACATAGGGAATAACAGGCCAAAATTGAACATTTGATAGGAGATATGAAGACATCTAAGGCACCAGGCCCTGATGGCTTCCCTAACCTGCTCTAGAAGGAAAATGAAAACGTATGGGCCACTAGTTTATGTATTATCTTTAGTGAATAGTACACACATGTCAAATCCCAAATCTTGGAGATGCTCGGTATTATTTCCTGTGTACAAAGGCCCAAGAGATTATCTGTCCAATTATAGCATTTTGGCCATGATAGATTCAAGTGCCAAAATCTTTAGCAAACTGCTTCTAAATTGTATCAATGTGTGGATTGTTGAAAAAAAAGATACTTACTAACCAACTATCTGGGTTTCCGTAGAGGCTATAGTACTGTGTCTAACATATGGGTCTTAACACATCTTATTCATAGCACTCTATTATCTAAAATCAAAGTATTATATATCTGCTATATTTATTTTAGCAAAACATTTGCCATGGTGGATCAGAGAAAGGTGGACTACACTCCCAAATGTTATACTTTTCTGAATCATTATATGCTGATAATGCTGTACAACTTAGAGTAGACCAACAGGGTCATATGAGTGAATAGATTCCAGTAAATGTTGGCTTCAAACAAGTTTGCACATTGGCCCCAATATTCTTTAATATATATTTCAGATTTATTTTAGATTTAGAAGGAGCCTTTGAGAAGTGTAATAATCACCCCCACTTGCATAGGTACCCATTCCATTGCTTGGCTCTCCTACACAGATGATATTGTAATCTTTCATCTGAATGCGTTAGGTCTACAACACAGCTTGAATAATCTGAAGCCATATTCTGAGCAGCATGGATTAATTATTAATTTGTCCAAAACTAAAATCATGACAATTAATTCAAATGGTAAAACAATAAAGAGATTTAGATGGACCATCAACAATAGTATCTTGGAAGAAGTGGCATGCTACCTATATCTTGGTATGCTTATCCCAAATTATTTTAGAAAACCATTGTCTGTAAAACGCTCACAACGTTTAAGGTAACAAGATCCTTTATCTCTAAAGCTGGTGGGTTTTCAGTAGAGGGGCTTCTGAAATGATATAACACTTGCATAATCCCAAGTGCATTTTATGGTCTGGAACTATTCTCTGTTAAGGAGACTGACTGGTTAAATCAATTAGAGGGGACACTTTGGAGGAGAACCTTGGGCCTCTCTCAGTGTGTGTCAGTCGAGGCAATATGCTTTGAGTTAGGCTTGATCTCCCTGACTACATGTAAAATTATCACAGCATGTCATTTGTATCTTAAACTGAGGCTAAGCGCAGGTAACCCTGACTCTGTATATTAATATTTTGTGACCAATATGGCAGATGGTGAACTTTTCCAGCCTTGAAGTTATGGCATAGAGAGATGAATCACTTTCTGGAAGAAATAGGCTGCAGGCTTCTCCCCGATGATAATTTGGCCACTAAGTTTATTAAAATAAACCATAAGGCAATGATTTGGGATCAAGATACGCGATTTACCTGCTTAGCAGGAAAATCCAGTTACAATACATATTCTATGCAGGCGTTCCCTACGGACTCTGCATTTACATATATTGTTAACCTGCAAAATGCAAAGGTAAGAAGGTTTATCCTCTTACTAAGGCTTAACCAGCTTCCAGTGTTGGCTAATAGGGGTGTGTGGTAAAAAACTCAACTGGAAGAACGAGTATGCAGAATATGTGGGGAACATTTAGAGACTTTTAGACACCTACTGACTTAATGTATTGGCCTAACATCCCTACATGAGAAGGGGTACTTAATGCTGGTACGTGATATGAATTTTATACACATGAATCAGTTTTGGTCCCTGATCTACAAAGGCAGAAATACAGTGTTACATTTTACTGCCTATTTTATACGTGAGGAAATCATGAAACTATTAATCTAAAGAAACTTTAAAAGTATGCTTATTCTTAAAGAATAGATTGGTACCATGTGTTTTTACGGAAACTATATTTTATATTAACTTTTATCTTGCCATTATTCATTATATGTATTCATGAAATGTTACTATTTATTATTTTCATCTATGGAATATTTAATTATATGCATGTATATACTGTATGTTTTTATAGTGTTAAAGGTTATAATTAACCATGTGACACTTAAATAAAACAAATACACAAAGAAAAGTTAACAATGAAATCTCTCCATTTAAATATGCTGACTGATCTGTGCTTCTCTTAGATTTTGGAGGTTCACTGACGGAAAGTCACAATTTTATAATTGGAAAGATGATTTGTTTGGGGGCAGGACAAGGCCCACACGTGATGGCAATAGTCTTCTTAAGCTCTGATCATCTGAGGGCAAGACGCTAAACAACGGAGTGCCTGAATGATAAGGTAGACTAAGAATAACAATGGATTGTGCACCACTTATCAACGTCCACCTTATGGCCGGAAACTGCTGCTAATGAATGATGCTAGAGCAAGATATGAGTTTCAATGATTGGCATTGAGGGCCTGCATATGTAGTTCACTGAACATGGTTGTGAGGGCTTGCTACTAGAGGCAGTCTCTAGGCAGGAAGAGAGCCCAGTGAGGCCCTTATGGGTGCTGACTGTGTTCAAAAGGGACCTCACCTGCTCGACACTGCTACCTCAGGTGGACAGAATTGGTGAGATCCAGATGGAAAAGATCAATGCAGTACAGGCCAGAGAGCAGAGGTGCCCCAAGACAACAAAGTCAGACAAAGGGCCTCATTACAAGGTTGGTAGTAGCCTTGCTGGTACAACCGGCATGCTGTCACCAAACTTGCAAATATTTACGGTGCCCAGGAATGGGCAGTTACCGGCGGATCCGGTAATTGCCCTTCCCTGTGCGCCGGAATATATTCTTCCCCATTCCCATTTAAACCCCATAGGGCTCAATGTTAATGGGGAAGACGGATGCACTGGCACCATTCGTGAATGGTGCCGGCGCATCCGACATGCTCTGCTCATGGGAGGCGGGCAGACTTGGTGGCCGCAAAGGCACCTGCAAGCAGAACTCGTAGTTTACCGGTCTGGTAGTAATGGTGCCGGTAATTTACCGGCACTGTTACTACCGGACCAGCAAACTTGTAATGAGGCCCAATATCTCTTGCAGCCAGTAAGGTCTATTAATATGCAGGTGGTTATGCAGGTGGTTATGCTGAATAGTGTAATGAGCTGCACAGACTTAACTGTGGAGAATGGACCTCACACATCAAAGCTCTGTTTTGTTTTGGACCACTAATCCTTGGTGGTACTGTGCTAGCCAAGGATGATCCCTCACAGGCATACGTATACACTGGATATTTGGACGGGTGGTGGCTTTAACCATGAAGATACATAGTGCTGGCGTAAAGAAATTAACTTCAATAGAGATAGATACATATGTTTTAAACTGGTGCGATCATCCATAGCATTACAAACATTGTGAAATGGCCATTGGCCATGTGCTAATAAACAAACCATTTGCGGACTGTAAACTACATCGAGACACTAGGCATCTTCGTTGATATGAAACCTAAAGGTCTAAAAACAGACCACAAAGAGAGCATTTGGTGAGATACTTATCACTAAAATTAATACATGAATTAAGGCAATGTACACAAAATAGTAGAACAAGATGATGACACTAAATTATACTTTGTGAATGGCAGAGCTCATACTAAATATGGGGAGGATACATGATGCACTGGAAATCTCTACTAAGAGTGTCTCAGAATTAATTCAGGAGATGCAAATGATTAACTCCAAAACGGCACAACAAGCCAGCTGAATAGAGGACAACGAAAAAAGAATAATGAGTGCTATGGAAGACTACTATGAAACATGTGACAAAGAGTTAAGGAGATCCATCGTCTAACAGAAAAGGTGGATGAACATGAAACTAGGGTAAGACACAACAATGTACATCTATAAGGGCTGAGAAAATTAGCGGAAGGCATGGCATCATTACATTTCTGCATTTGTGCGCAAAAGAGAAATACACAAATAGAGCAAGCACATGGAGTCCTAGCCCAAAATCTGAAATACATCAAAGGCAGAGGATGGTCATCATGAAGATTTTGAATTCTTAACACAAACAAATTATACAAAAGGCCTACAGAGCTCAGTCAGGGGTGCAATGGGTTGGATCCACCATCAGAATGTTCAATCTATAATATGAAGATGTAGTTAGGAAGAGACAGGAATACAAAAAAAAAACCTTTCATTTACTGGAGGGCTCATTCCTACCCTATTATTAACACTATCCAGCGATTTTCTTGACCAATTATTGAGACAAATGGTGTAAGTATGATGATGTGATGAGAATGGATTTTCTGGAGCTCCACAACCTTACACAAGAACCGAAAGAACTCTCTTCTGCAGAATCTCCATCATCCCAATCCAGGATACACAGAGACCCCATAACTTCAGCCAGGGCAATGCAATATATTTCTTGAAAAAGAGAGTGCAAAAGATGATGGTCCTTCATGGAATTTTAGGGCATTTTGGACATGGTTGGCCCTAAGAACACATGGGGCCTCATTACGACCCTGGCGGAACGGGTTAACGGGTGCTGCAAAAGGATGCTGACCCTTTAAACCCATTCCGCCACATTATGAGGGAGCAAACACTGGGCCAACTCGTAATCGGCCAGTTGTTTGCTCTCTCTCCCATTCCCATTCAGCCCTATGGCCCTATGGGGGCCCAAAACTATTGGTGCCACTTTAAATGAGTCTCTTTTCAATACTGTTCTCTGGAAACGGTGAGGAGTAAAAGGTCAATACATAGACTTCTAATTATTGGATCTCCATACACTAAATAGGGTGTTTTAGGAGTGAAAAGGTTCTACTATATCAATATTTTGACACTGGAGTTGTATACATTAGTGTTATGGCTTGTTAAAACACGCTGGTTGTTATTGGTTGCTGTTCCTTGTTGCTAAAATTATTATTTGTGTAGGCCTCAATATATATTCAACTGAATTGCATCAGAGAAACCTGTCTACCTGAGATTACGTGCAACTGTGTCCCCCCGATCGAGCATCGAGAACAAAAAGGAGATCAGAGGTGCCACTCTTCTCCCCGTTGATGAGTGTGTTCATCAGAAAAGTATTTGGTGGCTTTATCATATCATGTATCAATGAATGAATACAGCTTTTGGTCCTGGAATGTTAAGGGTGCCAGCAACACAATGAAAATGAACGGGCTGGTGTTACATCTTACAACATTAAGCGTGGACTGTGCCTTTTTACAAGAATTACATGATGTAATCCTTTGCACTCAAAATTCACAGTCACTACTCCCCTTTACATCATCAACATCAGAAGACTATAGCCTATTGCAAAATCTATTGTATTTATATTAGAAGGAGAGATTAAAGTGAAAGAACTCAGATACCTTCTTATACATGTCACGATAACATCCTTCCTTAATGTCTATGTCCAGATGGGTGATAAACCCTCTTTCTGTCTTGAAATGTTTAATAAATTAGCAGGTCTTTAATGTGACACTCTCCCCCAAAGTAGACAGATCTCCTCCCCTTCTTGACAAAAGTATTCACAGAAGAAGTCTCTTTGGCTATATCATCAATAGCCAGAGGGAAAGTGAGTGGACCACACTTTCTCTCCATAGACATATATAAGCTATTACATTAAATACTAGCCCCGAAACCATAACCATGTTTTCAATGAAGCTTTAATAAAAGGGGATTTACCAGCAACATTCTATAATGCAAATGTATCCCTTTTCACAAATCAGGCAAAGATCTGGCTCTATGTGCATAGTCGAGACTGACCTTTCTAATAAACAGTTACACAAACATCTTTGCATAATGACTAGCAACAAGATAAGAAAAAGTAATCCCGGGATTAATAAACAGAGACCAAACAGGGTTCATACCAGGTATACACTACATGGTTAACGTAGGATAAGCCATCAATATTATTGGGGCTGAACTTAAATAGTAAGGCAAGCTTTATCATTTGGACTGTACATGCTGAGGATAATGCAAACCTTGCTCGCAACACAGAAAAGGCTTTTGGCAGAATAAAGTGTGGGTTTATATTTGAAACAATGGACAACATGTGAATAACAGCACACTTTCTTCGATGTGTGAAAACATGATGCACATGCAGACAGGCTACTGGTAAAACCAATGGAATAACCTTGCAGCGCTTTAGATTATATTCAGGTACAAGGCAGGGATGTCCACTGTCCCTCTTGTTCTATGCATTGTCAGTTGAACATCTAGCAGAGGATATAAACCAATCCACTCTCCCTAAATGGCATACAACTGGTACTCATGAACATAGACTATCACTAAACACGGACCATGTTTTGCTATGCATTTTGCAACTTGATTGTGTTATTAAAGCCCTATTAGGCATTCTAGAAAATGTTGAATTAGCAGTGTGATATAAAGTTAATTATACCAAATTGGAATATGTTCCACTAAAATAAGAGCCAACCAAAATTAAATACCTAGGAATATGGTTACCAACAGATGTGGTACAACTGTACGAATGTGACTAGATTCCTGTCACTCGGCACATTAAAACCAACCTTGGGAGAGGGGGTGTTCTGCCACTCTCACTTCCGGATAGGATAACCACTAATTAAAAAAATGCTATTTCCAAACTCTTGAATCTCTCACAGATGCTACCAATATACATCCCGGAAAAAATGTTCCAGGAAATGTATGTTTGCTTCTCAAGGTTTATATGGAAGAAATAAAGGGCAGCCATTTAACTCTCAACCATAAACATAACCAGAGTGGAAATCCTAATCAAGTGTCACAGCTAAGCATAGTGAAGAGATGTGTAAATATGGAGGACAATCTGCAGTGGAACATAATTGAGCTGGATAGAGTGCAGTAATGGGGCTTCCCTCCAATTCTACACCTTCACACACTGCACACTAAAAACATAGAGAGACACATTGGGGGTTATTACGCGTGCAGCGGTAAGGGGTTAACAGCACCGGTAAGGATGCCGGTGCCATTAACCCCTTACCGCCGCATTATGAGGTCCCTTATCGGGTCCCACTAAGGCCGGCTGGTAAAACCAGCCGTCCTTAGCAGGAGCCGCTAAGGGACCAGGGAGCTAATAACAGGCCCGTTTTTAGCTCCCTCCCCATTTTCATTGAGCCCTATGGGGGCTCGAATGGGAATGGGGATGGGTATTTTGAATGGGGACTTACCGGGTCCTCCAAGGTTGGAATGGCCCGGTAAGTCCCCATTCAGGGAACCCGGACCCGGACACCACTTTTATCAACAATTATCATGTTTACTTATTCAAAGATGCTCAGTAAAAAATGCCATGCCAATGTGAGACATTATAGTTACACTGGCTGCACCAAATGCCACTCTAGCCATGTAATAACACTTACCATGCTTGCTTTATATATTGATGACCAGTAAAATAAATGGCATGGCAGAGTAAGAAATAGCTACGGTGGATACACCATAATGACAGTCCAGCCCCTTAATAGGACTTAAAATACTTCATCATTGATGCCCATTATAAAGTGACATTCCTTAGTATCCACATTGTTTACTCATGCCCAACTTCAATAATATATCCCCCAAACGAATACAAACCACATGTATTCATACATGTACTTGCTCAGTCACACATGCACCCATACTCCATGCAGACGTACATCCAGCCACCCATTTATCATACACTGACTCATTCACAAACACATACATACACTCAACATACATCTTAAAGCTAACCTTAACTTCACTCCTGTCTGGACTCAACTTCGTCCCAGCGCCTTCCACAGCCATGGAAGCCCTCTAGCTCCCAGGCAATGTCACAGGAACCAGGAATAAAATAGCGCTTTCTGATACATGCTCATACACATAGGAGCCGGAGCACTCCCAGCTTATTGCCCCAAGCCATTTGATTGTGCATGGAGGTGCAGGGACACCGGCTATGCCCATTTGGAGGTGCAATTCACCAGCCTGTATCCCCAATTTCCATGCAAGGCTGGGTAAGAAAAACACCCCTGCATTGCATGGTCCCTTGGACATGCACACTGAGGAACAAAACAACATTTCCCTTTACAGTTTCAGCCAGTTACTCTGGGCTGGTATGCATCGTCAATAATGGTCAATGTTACTGGCGAGCCAGGACCCCCTGACCCCTTAATGATGAGCCACCCCTGTTAGAAATATATATAGTAGTACTACCACTAATAATATTATCCATACTATGCATGTTGGTAGTAGGGCTAACACTATTGCTTATTCGCGATAATAAGTCAGGATATGTTAATGTTGTAGTTAGTCTGCATCCATGTCTCTGTATCTTCTAATATTAAACATTTGAAACAATAATACATCCCTTTTTTTATTTCTTCGTACTTCCTTGCCCAGAAGATTAATCAAATCAGCTTATGAATGCAGTGATAAAAAAGAAAAACAAATATACATGCCCTTAAGAACCGTGGGATAGGGGAGGGCCATTTAAGACCCTGATTTAATATGCATCCTTCAAGAACAATTTGTCATGCTTAATTACGTTGTATTTTTCATTTTACAAATAATTCTCATAAATTACCCATATCGAGTACCATTAACTCAAGAGTAGTCTGCTGAGTAGCCCTTCACATTCAGCTATTGCAATTCTGGCCATCTGTATCTATCAATTTTGGATGGATGGACCATTTTCCTTTCTCATGTGTTTAATATTTCTCGAATAACTAATCTCGACACCCCTCTTGTGGTGCTCAGACAAAAGCATCTATCCCCCAGACTCATGAGATCTATGGGTATCTTGGTGAACTTAAGCATCTATGACCATCATTCATGCCCTGCTCCTGAATAGTAAATATCATATAGGATGAATGAATATTATCTGTATTGTAATTGTTGGCCTTTATTTTACACCTTTGAGTCCAAAATCGCATGGCGTATGCGTATGTGTTCTCCTACTGTTAGTCTGACCTCTTTCCATTCAATTCTCATAGCATATACCTACATTGGAACTCTTTAAAACATCAAAATAACATAAAATACAATAATGCTGGAATGTTTAATTTACTTATTTATTAGCATTTATAGAGCGTGCATCAGCCCTTAGGCATTGTGGCGCTGTTACAGAAATAGAAATACTTGCTGGTTACATAGGAACACACATATCACTTATCTTAGCATGGTATCCAAAAATACAATACTTGGATTCATGCACATGCTATTTTACAGGGTATGCATAGACCTAACTTAGTTACAGTAGGAGGCAAGGTGAAGGAGGTGGGGGATAGAGATAAGAGTGGTGAAGGGGGTGGCAAGAGGGGCTAAATGAACAGGGTAGTTTTGAGGGTTTTGTGGAAGGTGAAGATTGCGGATTCAGCTCTTAGTGCATTGGGTAGGGCATTCCAAAGCTTTGGCGCTATGTGAGGGCATCTGATGCCACCGGCGTTGGCTCTTTTGATAGGGGGCACTCAGAGTTGATTTGTGTGATTACTTCTTTTGTGGCGTTTGGAAGGGTCTTTGGTGGTGGTGTCAGCTAAGTAAGATGGGGCAGTGTGATTGATGTATTTGTGCGTTAGGGTAAGTATCTTGAAATTGATTCTTTCCTTAACTGGAAACCAGTGGGTGGCTTTCCTGGCTTTGGTGATGTGTTCACTTTTAGGGATGCTGCGGGCTGTGTGGGGCACTTTGTTTTGTACTACCTGCAATCTTTGGAGGATAAGTTAGGGGTGCCTGCAAGGAGTGCATTACAATAGTCTAATTTAGCTCCTATCATGGCCCGGGCGATGGAGAGGTGGTTTTGAGTGTTCAGGAAGGGTTTTATGGCATTTATGAGTTTGGTGGTGTGAGCAGATGCTGAGGCAATGGCGCTGACCTGATGTGTCATCGAGAGGGTTGAGTCTTTTTAGACACAAAGGGTTTTTACGGTAGCGGAGACAGGTATGATGGAGTTGTAAATGGTGAAGTTATTATACTATTGATCAAGTTTGGGTAGTATCTCTTTGGGGCCAAAGAGGATGATCTCAGTTTTGTCTCTATTTAGGCAGAGTCCATTGGTTGCTATCCAGGTTTGGATAGACGTGTAGATTTGGAGGAGGGCTGCTGCATCCTGGTCGTAGGAACCAGTAAGAGGGAGAAGTACTTGCGTATCGTCGCAATAGTTCATGTAGGCTATGCCGAGCGCATCCAGTTTATTGAAAAGAGGCTTCATGAATAGGTTATAGAGGGTGGGAGCAGTACATGACCCCTGGGGTACTCCGCAGTGGATGTTGGTAGGAAGTTCATTGGCTTGGTCGGAGTAGACCTTCATGGCTCTGCCCTTTAGAAAGGAGGTTATCCATGAGGTGGCTTTTGTGGAGAAGTGGGCTGCATTGGATAAGTGCGAGGTCAGGATGTTGTGGTCAACCAGGTCAAACGCAGCAGAGAGATCCAGGAGTAGCAGGAGTGCAGGTTTGCCTGTGTTCTTTATTTTGGTGATTTGTTTTTTTTAAATCTAGGAGGGCGGTGTCTGTGCCATGGCCTTTGCGGAAACCTGACTGTCTTTTTCCTAGGATGCATTGGATTCAAGGTAGTGTTGGATATGGGAGTGTGCAGCTTTGTCAAGGATTTTAAGAAGGAAGGAGACTGTGGTAGTGGGTTGGAAGTTATTGGGGCAGGCATGATACAGAGATGGCTTTTTTAAGAGGGGGCGGACCCACGTCTCTTTTAGACTAGAAGGTACGGAGCCTGTGGAGAAGGAAGCATTAATAAATGCAGTGATGATGGAGGTTAGTGCTTTGGTGCATTGTTTCATGATGGCTGGGAGGCATATGTCTCCTTTACATGTGGATGGTTTGATGTGTTGAAGGAGGTCTGTTACTTTCTTTTCAGTTACTTCTCTAAAGGCAAAGAGAGGAGTGTCATGGTGAGGCATATAGGTGATCGAGGTGTGCATGTTGACATGATTTGGAGAAGCTTTGCGCTGTGAATGAATTTTATCTTGGAGTAATTTGATTTTGTTGAGAAGGGCTGCCTGGATGTTGGAACATCATACTTCGACTTTGTTGATTTCGTCTGGACTAGTGGAAGGGGTGATCAATTCTTCAAAGATCAAAAACATTTCTTTGGACTTGGAGTTGGCAGAAGAGATTCTGAGGTTTAAGGATTCAGATTTTTCTTTGAATATTGCTTTTTTGTAGATTAATGCAGTGTCTTTGAATTCTGACCGGGTGTGGGGTTGGGGCGGATTGCCATTTTGCTAGTGCCCTGCGTTTGTTGGTGCATAGGGTTGCGAGTTCATCTGTGACTAAGCCATTGGTGTTAATGGATTTTTTTGTCCTTATCTTCAAGAGGGGCAATGGATTTGTTGGCTTTAGTGAGGGTATGTGAGTAGATGTTGGCAAGAGAAGAGAAGACCCATTTCAGTATTTCTATGCTGCAAATAGAAATACACATAGAAATGTTCATGATTGTCAGTAGTGTGTTGCTTGATTTTCCCTTGCCCAATCCATAAACAGCATTTTTGTTTAAGTCCCATCACTGTAAACACATTTTTTGACCACCATAAATAGCATGGGGGGGTGAACAAAGCCCCACGTGCTGAGCAAATGTGACACTTAGGTGTGCCTGGAGTAAGAGTGGTTTCCTTAAGGAGGCATCCAGTCCTTCCACCTGACCCAATTACCAATTGAGAATCAGGGATTTGCAACGCATGAAAGGTGGGAGTGGCTTGCTAGGGGCATTTTGATCTCTTCACATTCTGGGCGTTTGGATCTTTGCAAGTTGACCCCATCAAATACAAATACATTGTAATACAAATAGCAACTGCCACACCCATATACATTGCCTAAAAGATTCCTATAAGTAAGTTATGGCAGCAGAATCTTTGGTGACAGTTATTGGCAGTGTACTCTCTATCAGCGTGAGCATTTGGAACTATTTGAGGAGCTTAGTCCTCTTTTGTTGCCCATTCTACAACTATCCCAGCAGACCGCAGAGCGGGCCATGGAGTCTTGCAGCAGAGTCTTTGGTGACAGTTACTGGCAGTGCACTCTCTATCAGCGCGAGCATTTGGAACCGTTTGAGGAGTTTACTCCTCTTTTGCTGGCCATTCTACAAATATCCCAGCAGACCGTGGAGCGGGCCGCAGAGTCTGGCAGCAGAGTCTTTGGTGACAGTCACTGGCAGTGTACTCTATATCAGTGTGAGCATTTGGAAGTGTTTGAAGAGCTTATTCCTCTTTTGCTGCCCATTCTACAAATATCGCAGCAGACTGCGGAGCGGGCCGTGGAGTCTGGCAGCAGAATCTTTCGGTCTTTGGGCTCTGTGGGCTTCACGGTCTGGCGGCGGTCTGCTTGATTTCTGCTTCCCGGCGTTATCCTAATCGGAATCATCAAGGAGGAACTCGTCGATTCTCCCTCTACTTCAGTGGTTCACCAGTCACGAGTGAACGGAAGGAACCTGCTGGGGGGAGTCGTGTTTGAAACCTGCAGGTCGGAGTTTGGCTTACTGTGCCGGTAAGCAAGTAGAAAAGTTGGAAATAAAACTGTCCTGTTGGGTGATGTGACTTCAACACGAGCGGAAGACTACTGGGTTCTACCCTTAGATCCCGCTCACTTTGTGCTTCCTGATATACCGGTGGGTTTCATAATCCCCTTCTCCTCCAGCACTAGAGTGCCGATTTAACAGCATCCGGAAGCCCCTAGGGGCGGATATAATATATGGCAAAAAAAGGAGAGAGTCTCTGACTAAAGCAAGCTATATTTCCATCAAATAAGAGAACCTAAGTTTTGTACCATTTCAGAGATAACACACGGAAAGTTCATAGTGAGAAATGGCTACAAGATACAACCTAAGAAGCGTTTTTTTGACTGACGATTTTAGAGCCCCAGAGTGGGAGCGTTCATTTTGATCCAAAACACCATCAGAGGAAGAGAAAGGTAGCCCTCTGACACTAAAGGTACCCAAATGTGTTCAAGGGGCCAGGAAATACACATCCGGGCACAAATACACACAATTTGATCAATCCCCTGAAGGGAGAGTGGCGGGGAAGGGTCTCTCCTTGAAGTAAGATCTTTTAGAGGAAATTACTATACCCTGACCGCCACAAATATAAAGGGGAAAATCAATCAATATTTTACTCGACAGAGAAATAGAAGTCTAAAGGACCTCCCACTGGACCGGCAGACCCCCCACCAGCTAAGCTTGAATGGTAAGGGTGATAAAGGACATATTGGTTCTATACCTCCAAGTTTAGACTTCTGTCAAGGCCTTACTCTTTCACCTATACCACCAAATAATGGCTCAAACTTGTTGGCCTTGTTAAATTCAACAGAAGATCTAAGATGGGAGTCGCACATGCTAATACCACAACAATAAAAATCAAATGAGGACACACCATCGGTCAACTCGGCTTTAAAACAAACATCACACGTAAGCAAGGCGACATTAATAGCTTTGAGCTTTGTTTTGAACTCTCTTGTGAACTTTTATGAAAGCCTAAAAGGTGACGTGCAGACTCACACGGAAATCCTGATGGAAATGACAAAAGATATTGAGTAATTCGAGTTTGCAGTAGTTGGCCTAAGTAATGGGATAAATGCATCAGTCTGCCCCACATTAAAAAACATTTTAGACCAAATTGCTTTACAGAAAACCGACATATAGGACATGAAAATTCTATCACAAAATCTTGGCACAGAGGGAAAAGTGACTAAATCATTGATTCCTGAACTTATGCAGACCAAGGAGGAATATAAAAGGAAAGAGGGAAAAAATAAATCACCCATAAAACAATAGGTCCCTCCATGTCCTCTCGATGATAAACCCCTCTCCCAATCAGTCCTTGAAGAATTTTGTCGTTTGGCCCAAATAGCCAACTCAGCCTCCACAAAGAAATTGCCAGATATAGAGGAGATTAGTTCTACAGAAGAGCAAGTGGACAAAATAGAGGGGGAAGAGTGGAAGGATAGCTCCCAACAATCCTATCGGAAACGGAAAAGGATCAGGAGAAAGCAAGTAAGAGAGATGGTCAATGGCATTCTGCCTCCCTCCACGCAGTTTAAGAAAAGAAAAAATATGAAGTTTAGAATATCTGAAATTTCTCAAACAAACAGGTTCATAAAAGGTTTAAGTCTTCCTCCAAAAGCATTACCTGCCAGTGAAAAGGCAGGCATGAATGACTCTTTACCGAATGGCCAGATCAAGTGTGCTTCAGCTCAAACTATAGAAAATGGGAAGAAACAAAAGCCAATTGAAATACCAGAGTCAGAGGACATGAAGTGACAAAAACTACAATAGGAATCCAAACAGACCCGGCTCCTGTGACGTGAGAGACAAGTCCTGCACTTGAAGCGATGACAAACAAGAAATCAATATAATGGGCCCCGCTTTTTCTTCCAAGAGCCAAACCTGAGAAAAAAATAAATTGCACCAGCATCAGACAACGTTTTGAAAATGTCCCCAATATTTTATAGGGGTATTAAATAAAACAAAAGTGCAGGTCTTTCTCCTGTCAATCGTGACTTAATTCCGGGCCAATGCTGTCGAACACTAGAGAACTTGGGTTCGGCCCAGACAACAGCTAAGATATCTGAATGTCAAGAAATGGAATCTGAAGAAAGAACAAGAGATGACTAAGGAAATATAAATATAAAAGAAAAGGCCTTTGTCTACAGCCAAGAGGAATTAACACCTTTTGCAGTCCTGAAACTTTGGTTGTCCTGTATTAAGCACAAACTAAATCCTAGATGTCTAAATAGAGGAGTTATTTATATCAAAAAGATTCCTAACCTCTATTTATTCACCACTTAGGAGATTCAGTTTGTTACTTTTCAGAATCCACATGATGGTCTGCTGGCGGAAGTAAGATTTGCATCAAAGGTGGGGGCAGTGGCTCTCCTTTTGGCTGCGGACTCACTTTTAAGTATTGGTTTGATTGTACATAAATCTTTGTCCTCGCTAAATGAGGAGGTAATGAAGGGTGGCCATCTGAAAAGAGGCGAAGTTGCGGGGAATAAGGAGCATTTCAGAGATCAGAAAGTGTCTGACCAAGATCTTAAGAATTGTGATCAATCTGTCCTGTGGTCCATGTTGCCAGAATTGATAACCGAGGGTTGCCAGAAATTGGGGGTTGGACAGACGTCCCTTTAGTTGAGGGAGGCTTAAAACCGGTAAGATGGCATATAAGAGGCTCTATATCCTTCAGAAATGCCAAAACAAGATCAGAGATTTTGGGGGAAATTAGCTAATCTTATTCCAGGAAACATGGTTAGTGAATTCACCAGAACTGTAAGGGTTTAGAGTGACAGTGCAGCCCGCAGCAACTATAGGCAAAGGAAGGCCTAAAGGGGGTCTGTAAATCTATGTTTTTTAAGGAATAATCAAGAGGGTATATTGGCTTTCAAATTGGGGTTCCCTTCAAAAACGGATATATACATTTGATAGAGATAAATATTTATTGGAACCCTCTGTGCTTGAAACTCACTGACTTCTTAGCCTCCTTGGCGGGCATATTAACACAGATTAAGTTACCCTATGCAGATGCCCATATTCTGGTGGCTGGTGATATAAACTCTCAATGTGTTTCAAATTGCCAGGGGGATGGGGCTCAGAAACTAAAGATATTTAGTACTAATGGCAAAAAATGGTTATCTTCCTTTAGAGACAGGCATCTTAGAATGATCAATGGATCCATTGAGGGAGATGCACTCCCTCAAGTACATGGTGATGGGGGAAATTGGAATCCACCTTGGACTACATATTCTTCTCATCCAGTCTCTTTACGAAATGTGAGCATTTTCGGGTGCTGGAATGTGGTTCTAGTGATCACAGACGTCTGGAAGCCTCCCTAGATTGGAGTGTCAGCATAAAATTGGATGAATGGCAGGGGAAGGTGGTAGTTAATGCCCAAAGAAACTGTCTAGTAAAATATAGAAGGTAGGGGGACACGTCTGAATGAGGGTTTGGACCAGCTACAAAATGATACCAGCTTCAGTGACTTAGAGGAGCATCTTAACCCAAACAATTTTCATGCTTTTTTATGGTTAATAGACCATCCCCAAAATATACCAGCAAAGGAATTAGTTACGCACAAGCACACCTTTGACGAGACAACATGGGCAAAGAGAGGGAGTTGAGGGGGCAGATTAGTATGGCTAGTTGGGAAATTGTGGATAGGGCAGAGTTGCTGAAGGTTACCAAGTACATAAAGAGCACCTACAGGAATTGGTCAAGGTACCAGTAAATGAGCAGTTTGCATAAAGATGGGGAACCTATGCTTAGGCTCTTAACAAGTAATAACTCCCACAATTTCTGGTCATTAGCAAACTCTTAGGATAAAGATCAGGGAGCAATACAGGCTAATTGTGTGCCCAGGACAGTCTGGGGCACTTATCTTATGGATACATATCTTAAATTGCAGAGTAACACAGCATCCAGCATTCCCGGATCACTCTGAGGCATTGATTTCACAGAAGAAGATATTTGTGAATTAAGAATTAAATCATCAGTATCGAGAGCAGCCCGGCCTAGGGAATTGACTTATCAAGTCTAAAAGGTAAGCCTACTATGTGGGCCTACATTCAGCATACACTCTTTAGAAACATCATAGAGAGGAGAAATATCCCCTTATCATGGAAATCAGCCATTATTCTACCCAGTTTTAAAAATGGAGATCGACAGAAGCCAAAGAACTACAGACCCATAACCTTACTAGATGTGGAAAGTAAGATCTTTGCCAGTCTAATTTTAAGAAATGTGGAGGATTGGGCCGCAGTAAACAAGATCTTACCAAAACACCAAACAGGGTTTTGTAAGGG
Organism: Ambystoma mexicanum; assembly: GCF_040938575.1. NCBI lineage: Eukaryota > Metazoa > Chordata > Amphibia > Caudata > Ambystomatidae > Ambystoma > Ambystoma mexicanum. The sequence goes on along the minus strand of NC_090927.1, from coordinate 424,110,242 downwards.
CCATGCCACTTCTCTAAATGGCATAGAATTAGCCACTTTGCTAAGTAGCAAAGAAGGAAGCAAGTCAGCAAGGCTATACTGCACCTTTATTGATCTGGCAAGCGCCTTCAACCTAGTAAACAGAGAGGGGCTGTGGTCTAAGCTTATAATTAGGGGGGTGCCGATTCCCCTGATTAATATTTTAGTCTCTTTACATGAAAACAGCTCTGTGAGAGTATAACTGAATAAGGAAGGCCACTTGTCAGCCTAGGTTCCTGTGGGGAGAGGCGTGAGGCAGGGATGCATTATTGCTCCCTTTCACTTTTTGAGACAGGGATGCATTATTGCTCCCTTTCACTTCAACTTCTATATGGCAGATTTTGGACAGTAAGTCGAAATGGTAGGTTTGGGGTGTGTTAAACTTGGTATAAGGCCCATAAAAAGGCTGATGTATGCAGATGAGATTGTCCTTATGGACAAAAAACTGGTGGGCCTACACCGGCTATTAAATGCTCTCTATGATTACATGATGAAGAAAGACCTAAAGGTGAACCCAGGAAAGTCAAAATTTGTAATGTTTGGCGATAAGAGAGCTGGTGAAGGTAGATTCCAATGGAAGGTTCAAGGGGTCCCTATTTTGATGGTGGAAGAAATTGTATGTCTGGTTCTATGTTATTTCGCCGCGGTATTTTTCATTGCGGGTTTTTTCATCAGCGTTTTTTTTTCGAAAAACATCAAAAAACTCATCTTTTTTTTTTTGGGGGGGGTTTTCCTTACACCCACAACCATATATGTAATTTTTTAACCCCCCCAAAAAAATAAAAAACAAGTTTTTTTTCGAAATAAAAACGGCGATGAAAAAACACGCAATGAAAAATACTGCGGCGAAATGCGTATATACCGTATGTCTATGGTACACACTGTATGCTACCCCAGAAAAAACCTGTCTTGGTTAAAGTTTACAGCAAAGGCAACTCAGTTAACTTCTCAATTGCAGAGAATTATTGCCCAATTGTGTGGTTTCTCACTGCTGCCAGCGGTGAAATTCTATATGGCACAGACCATACCAAAACAAAAACAAACAAAAAAAATCTTTCAAAAGCACATGAGTTCTTGTTTATGGGATAGAGGCCCGACCCACAGCCTGGGTCTTCGATTGGCAGATAATCGAGGGGCAGAAATGGAGAAAAGCCCAAGTGCTACCAAAGAAGGTTTCAATGGTGTGTTTGATATTTGAGTTAGGCCTAAGGTCCTTGAAGTCCCATGTGGATTGGAAGCTACTATCATTATATAGATTGATTACCAATCCATTGAAGTACTCGTTATACAAGGACCTAAGAAGTCACCTCCAATCGGGTCACAGGCTGGTGCTACAAGATCTAAGGAGACTGGCTGGCGAAATAGTCAGTAGCTGTAGGAGTAATGAAGAGACTCTGTCAGTAATTCCATTGAAGACTAAAAAAGAGTTAATAACAATGGACTGGATCAGATTGACTGATCAAATGAGGTTCCCACCTGTTACAGCGTCCCTTTCCAAGTGGGATAAGAAATTAGGTTCCCTCCCAAGATATCTTGTAAAATTTCCCAACAAAAAGGTGAGAGAATTTTCTCAGATTGAGAATAAATATAACTCACACCGGGTCAGTTCTAGCTCGGTGGAGTCGGAAGGAGCAAACCTCAGTTGTATGCCCAGGTTGTAAAGATCCTAAAACCCAGACTACTGAGCATTTGCTGAGGATTTGTGATGGAACATGGCTGGCCAGAGAGAGATTTTTGGGGTCTGCATTTATGACATCTGACTGGCTCTCTACCGATATGTTTTGGGAGAGAATGATAGCGGCAGACACTGCCTTAACAATCAATGTGATTAGAGTATTACATACCGGTTTTATTTCATCAAAATATTGTACATTTTTGTGGATTGTATTAGATAAATGATTTTTGAAAAAGGGGGTTTGGTATTTTGTGAGTTATCTGTTTTGTATTTGTTTATTCTGAGTTTAGCGTGAGTAGTCTTTTTTCTTTTAGTCTGTTTTCTTTTTAGTTTTTTTTCTTTTGCTTTCTTTTCCTTCAATATATTTCTTGTTTTATGAAATGTTTTGTGAAAAACCAAAATTTGGTTATATCTCAAAAAAAATAAAACAAGAATACAAAAAATAAAAAAACCTATAAGAGCATGTGAGAAACTTGTGGGATTATGAGAGCAATACTAAAAAATGAATAATAACGTATATGTCAGCCTAACACATATTTTCAGTAGGAGTTTTGTTCGGTATGTTAAGCAGTTCCTTGTATTTTTACCATATAATTTTTGCCCCAGTATTTTTTTTACCACAGTTTATTTACTACCTTTTTGTTTCTAAATGCGGTGAGTTGCCTTTCCCCCACCCTCTACAAATCTTATATTGCCTCTCCCAAACAACATCCCTTGTTTGTTCTGCAGCATATATGTGATATAAAAATCAATGGTGAAATGTATTCATTAATAAGACGGGATGCCCTCTTAATATGCTTATAGGATCCAGCCATCATGAAGCAACATATTGAAATTGTATATTGTAATAATTCTACCCGTGAGTTCCTAAGCATTCTCTCTGCCATGTATTGGGTGACGAATCCCTAATCCCTTTGACTCCCACTTCTTCACTAGACCCAGCTATCCATCAATGTTCCCAAAACATTATGCTCATTGGCTTTTCTACACAGAAAGTCAAATGAACTTCCACCATCAGCTTACTGGCTGTGCATTCTTAAACACATGGATGTTTGTCACCCGTGTCTGCCAGTGTTTTAATTGACACCGTTCGGGATTTGGCTAAGTATTCTACTATCATACTTATGGACTGTGCTCTCAACCCTTTTCGACTAGACACTTATTATTGTCATTCTACAACGAAAACACACTAATATTGTTTTTAATCAAACATAAAAGCGAGCAAAACAAGTTATTTCTGTTTTTACCTTTATGTTCATTTTAAATGTGCGAGGTAGGGCGTGTGAGATTTGTGTTCCCAAACATCTGCTGCCTCTGGGGAACATGTTTGAAAACTCCCCAACACTGAAAGTTTGAAAACATAATGCTTTCCTCTCCTTATCACTTCAGTTTGGTGTTTGCTGCCTCAAGCTCTTCTGCGACACATCTTATTTTGGCAAATAGACCATTAACCATTGTTTGTGAAAGGCAATATGATACAGTGTGATTAAAGATTAAATATTGTTGTGGCTCACATTATAGTGTACCTGGAACATATAATATTTTACAGTGACAGATATTTGATTGTATTTTTACAGCTGATACATACTGGCAGGCAGAACTAATATAGTGTATCTATTTGGGAGTTTTGCAAAAGAACATCATGAACTCTCACAGTTGTTTTAACACACCCACAGGTATCTTTTTGATTTGTCTTGCAGAGTGGAGGTGCAGCCAGTGTGCCAGCCGGGCACAGTGACAATGCACTTACATGAAATAAATAGCAACACAGGAATCATGTTATTGCTTGGAGGTGAGCATCTTAAAAGGTGTTTAGAATAAATCAATGTGCGTTGACAATACTTTTGAACCACACAATAGCAATGCTTGCAAAAGCTTTGTCATTTCTATGCAGAGGTTATGGCCCACAGCCTACATACTCTGGCACATATGGATGGTCCCATGGGAAGAGAGGAGTATTGTTGTTGGCTGAAAGGGGTTCTTGCTTAATGTCAACAAGAACAGCAGAAATCTTGCCCCACACGCATAGTCTTAGCTTTCTAAAGTTTGAGCTATAGCTGTGAGTATTTCCTTCATACACCCTTGTTCATTCTCTTCAGCCATATCCAATGCAGAGGAGAGATTGGGGAATTGATAACTGTTGTTGTGGCGTACTTTACAAGTACATACACATTTAATATTAAAATTATGACAGTAGCAGTAGCAAAGGCCCAACAGTAGTGCTCTTGTGGCGCCTTGCCGTGTACAACACATGTAGCACTTCCAAGTCATCTAGCTGACCAGCCGGACAGTCCCTTGAAACCTTCCGGTAATCCATTGTACAAAAGAGCATTATGACTGTTACACAGCACATTACATTATCAGAATTGTGTGCAATAGCACCTGGAGCATTCGAAGTGAAGAATGGGATTCCCAAATAACTGGACAGGCTCAAACAATATGACAAAATAGTACTTTATTATCGAGTCGATTAATAGGGATACCTGGTGAACAAACAGATTGTACCTCACACACTCTCAATGCATTTAAGTTACATGAAAGTTTTTATAACTCAACGTGTTTCAGCTATGAGGTCCTCTTACGTGGCTAACAACAAAACCTACTAGGTGGAGGGATTGGTTAAGGGAAACATATACTTATAGTTTGTATAGGTGTTAGTATCATCATTGGGTTCCTCTTATCTGGTAGGCAAGCCTTAAAATACCTCTAACTACGGAAAATATATGTAATAACGTAATACCAGCGGCGGATAGGCCTGTGCAACAATCTTTAGTTCACCATTACATGTGCCCTCTGATTGGTTGGCACTCTCTTACCAATCATGGACATGTGGCTCGTTAGCAGCGCGTCAGCAATGAAACCCAGGTGTGAGGGAACAACGTCAGACAACTGCCTTTCTTAGCTAATAAGCCTACCATCTCTCATGATATAGGCCCTAAGCCAAAGCTTCTTCTTTTTAGTTGACCTTGCTGACTGTTCTCTTCCTGAGAACTTTAAAGGGAGTGAAGGTACATTATTATTTCGGTCTGGAGCTTTATATATAGGCCTTGTTTTCTGATCCTGAATAACGTGTGAGGATACCATGATTTTATCCATTTTTCCCTTCTATTTAGGGCTATTTGGTCAAATTATAGTGGGTGTTGTTACTCTCCGTGGCCTCTGGAGACTAGGTTGCTCCATTCTGTATGTGCTTTCTGCATCTTTTATTTGAACAATACTTGTCACTCGCAACTATTCACTCCTTCACTCAATCTAAGAGGAATATGTCCTGCATACATAGCTTATCCTCTCCTACTCCTATCATGCAATGAAGTTGCTCTTGCTGCGGCATCCATTTTATAATTGCACAATGCCGACGTCCATGTTCTGAGCATGGCTACTTTACTTGCATTCTATATATACATTTGTTATATCCCTTGTCAATTATCTTCTTAATGTATATGGTTTTCTACATATTCGCAGTGCAACAAGTGGTTGCAAAAGTGGTCTGTAGTGGGTCAAAACCATTCTTAATTGGATCTGTTTTCCCTTTCCACACTTGAGCTCTTTTCTGAATGCTTTCCAGCAAGGTTAAGACCTCTTCTTCATCGCGGAGATCCACGAGGTGCAATAAGTGAATGCAAAAGTGGTCTGTAGTGGTCAGTAGGTGGACCGAAGTGGACCGCATTGGCGGAATATTATTGCAAGAAGAGACACGTTGAACGTGCATTGCAATTGCAGCTTTTAAAGTGGCAAACTGAAGCTCCCTGCCAGAGAACTACTGGGTTGTTGGAGACAAAAAGGTGAGCTGGCAACTTTTCACCTTGCATGCAACACACACAACTTTCTGTAACAATTTTTCCTGGAAGCGACTGCGGGCTACAGAGCCTTTGAGCTTCCCATTGCTATAAGTTGAAAGACTTCTTACCATTATTTTATAAAACTATTGGAGGGCAGTTGGCTGGAGGTCCTGGACCCGGTTAACCAACAGAGTTGCACCGAACATTAAGATGAAGGCCTTAGTACTAAGGGCAACTGAGCACGTATTTTAGCATTTACTGCTCCTGGACCCTAGACTGGAAAGCGACTGCCAGCAATTTAGCCATGGAGCTTCCCTGCTATGGAAGGGTGGAAACGCTTGTGATTTTGAGCTCTTCTACATTCTTATTTATTTCTTAAGCACCTGCAAATTAAGACAAACACTAGGCTAAGGTTTAAGGATGCTGCCGGCCCTCACCAGGACAAAAACAGTCCACATTGACTGCTACAGTTTTATGAAAACAAATAAACAGAAAGCTCAAAATAGGGCACCCCAATCTCAAACAATAAAGGTACCTCCAGCATCACTGGATGAGACGTCAGGGGATTTGATCAGCCAGGCGCATATGGTGAATGATATTCAATCACAAATACAGCAGGCAAGACGACACCTTAGTACTTTATGTGCTGGTCTGGGTATAGCAGAGGCAAACCAACCTATAGACTCTGCAAGCGGTGTGAATGCTTCCAACATTTTGCTGGAAGCAACTCAAACAGTACAAGTAATACGACCAGCAGACATTAGCACAGGGAAGAACATGGCCACTCATGGTGCCTCAGAGAGGCTACAAAGCTTTTTTAAATAAGTGGGAGCTAGTACTTTTGCAAATATTGCCTGACCACATTCCCCACTGAATGTTGTTCAGGGCAACATGAGTGATATTAGCTTCCTGGAAAGTGTTGGAGACATAGGCTGTGCCAAAGAGGTTGCTATGGAGAAGACAAGTTTGCTACCAGCAAAATCTGTAAGTAAGGCAGTACTGTGTTATTTGAGTCCTCAAGGACAGTCCCACAGGGACTGCAATCCTATGGCAGGATCCCCCTCAGAATTGGTTGAATGGATGTCCCTCAGCAATTTAGCTGAAGGTCCGGATGCAAGTAGATGAAACACACTCCACCATACCCTGCATGAAGCAGATGAATGCATAAAATTGTCATCCCCATCAATATCAGCACTCAACGCCATACTGAGTGTGTAAGTAGCCCTGTACGACAACATTAGGGATGAGGTAAGAGCCCATATGCTGATTCTATCAAAGCTAAATGTAAAAATAAATATATTAAGCTCCAGCTACTTCGATATGAAAAGAACCACACAAACCTTCATGGGGAAAGTAGTATGAACCAGCAAGGTGACATTGGAGGGAGATCCAAATATAACAAAAGAACCTATTATGAATAAGATGCCATCGCCAAAGATATCTAAAAAAGCAACAAAAAAAATGATGAATGTCAGAAGGAACCAGCTGAAGATGGGCTCAAGAAAGGACCTAAGAAATGTATTACTGCATTCAGGGACCAATGAGGCAGGAAATACAGATCAAGAACGGAGGAAAAACGGCGAAGGCACCAGTAAAGTAAACAGAGGAATGGCAAGCGTGGTTACAACAGAGAATGAGTCTTCATTGGACACTGAATCAGTAAAAGGCGCCAAGAGTCTGATTGAAGTAGGGGAATATTTGACTGCATATAGTGACGGTCCAAATGAATCAGGCAATCTGAAACCTGGGGTCAAAGAAAGACCTATGACTAATGAGCAGTTCTTGTCAAAGATGGGTGTGGTTGGAGCGAGTATTGCAAAGTTGGCCTATTCAGGTAAAGAGAGAGAGAATAAGGGCATACTGGCATGTAGCAACCCTGATGAGCAAGTGAAGAATGGGATTGTTAAACAACAGCTAAGGAGCAATGGGCATAACTGTTCTCTACCCACACGGCCAACCAGGTCCACAACCAGGTTCACAATCATTAAGGACAACCAGGGGTTACACCCATACAAGGAGATATCCCAGGGCCAACAGTGACTGTGAATGAGTAACCTACAGTCCAGGATATAGCCATGGATGCCTTGGCAAGCTCTGAGGAAGGGCTTACAATACCTCCACTGCACAAGACTATGGTGGGCCAAATGGATTATTTGCGATATCTGTTTGGTCCCGCAAAAGTGATTAAGGAAGACAATCAACCCAGTCCAAGCTAGATCTGGAGCAGTCAACCAGGAAGAGTGGCAATTTAGACTAAAGGAATCAACCGATTCAAGACCAGAACATCATGTATTTGGAAATGTGTCCTTATGTCAACCTTAACATTGTGCTCAACAGATCCACTATTTTGACATTACTGAGGAAGACCAGTAGTATGGCAAAAATGTCAACACGGGATATATTATATGTAAGCTTCCCATTTGAACACAGCTGTGATCGCACTGAAGTGGCCTGGAGGTCTACATTTGTCAAACACATGGTTTTAGAAGACAGGGAGGAAATAATTAATCTTGGCTGTGTGGTGTATGTAGAACGACAGGAAGTGAGAAATATGTTGTCTAAACCAAATGAAGGAAATGGGCATTGTGATACCATGGTGGCGAAAGCTGATGTAGTGAGTAGGATGGATGTAAGAAATGCAAGTCTGAATAAAATTACATCTAACCCCCCTTCAGCTGAAAATCACGGGTTGGTGTTGAGTGTCGTTCAGGGGAAACCATGCTAATTTCTGACCCAAGAGAATTTGCGCTGTCTAGATTGGAATACAAGAGGTTTCAATTGTTTTTTGGGGGTTGAGGAGACCAATCATATTTTTGATATTTTTATTTATTTATTTTATTTATAGCATTTGTTGTATGCCCAAACCCAAAGGTATCGGTTTGTAGGTTACATAGGGATGCTTATCTGGTTACATTGGTAGTTACAAAACAGGCAGGGTTAGTTTTATAATATGTTGCTATACAGTCTACAGTCAACACACCTCGGGAGACAAACAGTTCCAGTATAGATTAAGCATCTCATAGTACTGGTTGTAGGTCATCTGGTGGAAAACAAAAGGATCGAAAACCTTTTGATCGACAGTCAAATGGTCGAAAAAAAGGGTCGTTTTTTTAGTTATTTTTTTATGGGGGGTTCCCCCTCCAACCCTCCCGTTCTCTTTATTAAAAACATTTTTTTACCAACCCAAACAAAAATAAATATATAAATAAATAAAAAAAAATTCAACCTTTTTTTTCCGACCATTTGACTGTCGATCAAATGGTCATTCGATAAAATGTTTTCGACCATTTGACTGGACAGCCATAGTACTGTGATCCTGGTTAGAATTTATTGAACTGCAATGTTTTGATGAGACTGTTAAAGTGCAGGTGGGAAGGCTCTTTTCTAATGTACATAGGAAGGGAGTTCCAAGTCTTAGTTTCAGCAACTGGGAAGCTGGCACTCCCTGCCCTGGAACTCTTGAACCTTGGGACGAACAGGTGTGTGCTGGAACCCGATCTAAGGGATCTAGTTGGCCTTTTTGATTGACACTATTATTGAGGCAGGCGGGGGCATCATTGTTTATATATTTGTGTGTAATGATGAGAGACTTGAATAGGATTCTAGCTTGTATGGGAAGCCAGTGTGCTTCTCTCCGGCGGGAAATGTGGTCTCTTCTTTTTAGGCCAAAGGCTGCCCTTAAGGCTTTGTTTTGTAAACATTGCAATTTGGACAGGTGTGTATTTGAGGTTCCTAGCAGGAGGATATTGCAATAATCCAGTTTTGATAGTATGAGGGCTCGTGCTAAGGTCAAGCAGTCCTGTGGAGTGAGAAATTGTCGGCTGAGTGTGATGAGTTTGGCCGTGTAGGCAGTAGCAGATGAGAGTGCACTGATGTGTTTGGTCATAGTCAGGTTGGAGTCCAGGTAAACACCCAGTGTTTTGACCTGTTTGAGTACTGGAAGAGGTGTACCATGAATGGTGATGGCTGAGTAGCAGGGTGAAGGCTTTTTAGTCTGGTGGGGGGGTTTACTATGAGGATCTCAGTTTTTTCATCAATGAGACGCAGACTGCTTGTGACCACCCAGTTTTGAATAATGGAATAGATTGTGTTAATGGCTGTGGAGTCTTGTTCATGGTCAACCATCATGGGGATGAGGATCTGGGTATCGTCAGTAAAGTTGGTATAGATGACTCCCATGGTGTCAATTGTTGTAAATAGGAGTTTAGTGTACATGTTATATAGGGTAGGAGTAGGCACAAGCCTTGTGGGACCCATAGGGTACTGGGATAGGGTTGGCAGCATTTGTCGATGGCTACTCTTGAGGTACGGTCCGATAGGAAACACTTGACCCATATGGTGGCATCTGTAGAAATGTTACAATTTACTGCCAGAGCATTGCATCTTTTGTCATGGTCCACAAGATCAAGTGCGGCGGATAGATCGAGTAGGAGGAGGATGCACAGTTTCCCAGCATCTCTTATAAGGTCCATCTGGATTTTGAGGTCTAGTAGAGCCATTTCTGTGCTTTGCTTGGGCCGGAAACCTGACTGTCTAGCTCCTAACAACCGGTTGCTTTCTAAGTACTCTTGGGCCTGGGTGTAGGCTACTTTTGTGGATTATTCTTAACAGGAAGGGAACTGTTATAATGGGTCACAAGTTAGTGGGTATGGAGGGTTCGTGAGAGGGTTTCTTCAAGAATGGAGTAACCCAGGCTTCTTGGAGTAACCCAAGCTTCTTTGATGCTGGCAGGGACAGAGATGGTGAGGAAAGAGGCTTTGATGAAGTTGGTGATGATGGGAACTAAGGTAGGGGAACAAAGTTTAACTAGGCAAGCCGGGAAACGATCACCTTTGCAATTGGAAGGTGTCAGCATGGAGATGGTGTTAAGTACCTTGTCTTGGGAGACGGTGTTGAATTTGAATTGGTGAGCAGCAGCGGTGATGGGTGCAGAGGGGGTATTTTTCAGAGCCAGTAGTTTCCTTTTAAATAGTATTTTCCCTTGTAATGTCAAGATTTTAGAAGCTACTACATTTTGGATGGTGGTGCACCAGGTTTTGCTTGAGTTGATGGGAATGGTGGAGGGGGTGGGAGCTTCTAATTCCTTAAGTATAGTGAATAATTCTTTACTGTTGGATGAAGCGTTGTTAAAATGCGTGTTCAAGGAATTTGCTTAATGGGCTATGACGGCTGATTTATAGGTTTTATTAGCTGCCAAAAAATGGTTAGAAGTGTCACGCTTTCCCCTGCACACCCTCTCCCTGCTCCCTCCGCACGCCCGGCCTCTGCCAAACACCATCAGGGGATCCCGTATATGCACTCTGGCAGTGGGAGACTGCATCCTCTTACCCGCCATACCAAGACACTGTTTGGACTAGGGGTTTACCGGCCATCCCAGCGCTGGAAATTACAATGGAGACTTCCACTGGCAGCCCGCAACAATCCACATCGTTTGCGATGATCCCCGCGTCACGTGAGGCGGCCAACTCGATCATGCATCACGTGAGGGGGCTAGCACCGCCAGGAGTCATGTGGCGACAACGCTTTCGCATCACGTGATTTCTTTCAAGGATTCAAAAGCGCCCAGGAACATGGAAGCGTTGCTTCACAGCAGAACTCTTTCAGTACTGTACGGCTCTTGTTCCTTGTTTTGAACCTTGCTCCTACGATCTGTCACGACCTCGGATTTTGTCTACTGGATTGCGTTGTCTAACCCTTGGCATTTTTGAACTTTGGATTGAACTCTGTCACGACCTCGGAATTGTCTACTGGATTGCTTTGTCTAAACCCCTGGCACTTTTGAACCTTGGCTTTGCATTTTTTCACAACCTCGGACTTGGATTTGGACTGCCTCACGGATTTCGTTTTGTTTTGGTACTTTGGCCACCGGCCTCTGCAAGGCGTTCGCCTGGCTGCATAACCTGGATTGCCTCAAACCACAGTGTGTGCCCATCCACAGAGTCTCGCACACCAACCCCTAACCCTCTGCTATTGGAAGTTCAAGCCCCGTCCAGGGCCCCACTATCCTTCAGGGTGACACTTCCTATACACTAGGTAAGCGGTGCTCTTTTTCCTTGCTGAGTATTCATTGTACAACACGCACATTGTTTGATAATCACTTATTGCCTTGCAGTGCTCCAGGGGTCCTTCTGGCTGTTCCCGGTTCCAGACCTGACGGCACACAAAACAACCTGTGGCCTCAAAGACTGCACAGGCACTGATTATCTCATTGTCTGTGTGGTACTTGGGGACAGAGGCATTACTAATCTACACGACCATCAAGATCAAGTCCATAACAGACTGTGAAGCCTCTTGGTCATGCTGATTATGGATGCCTCCGCCGGGGACCCTGTGACCGCTCTAATGCAGGCTGTCGTGGCCCTTAGGACTGACATGGCCGCCGCCACCACTACCATTCACCATCGTCTCGACGCCCTACAAAGCGCACGCCAACCTTTGCCTGTTGATGCCGAGTTTGGGGATCCCAACCCTCCACTCCAGCCTGCCCCTACTCCGCCTCCTACTCCCACTCCTGTTCTACTCCCAACTCCTCTTCCTCTGGCGGCTCCAGAACGCTACCAAGGCGATCCTCGGAAATACTGCACATTCATCAACCAATGTAAACTACACTTTTTGTGCAGACCCCAGGCCTTCCCCGACTCCGTTACCAAGGCCGCTTTCCTTCTGTCCCACTTATCTGGTGTAGCCGCTACTTGGGCGAATCCATTACTAGAGAACGACCATCCAGCTTTGTATGATTTCGAACTACTAGTGTCTGAAATGGCGAAAGTGTTCGATACCCGTTATAAGGCCCAATCACGAGACCTGGAACTCCTTGAACTATCACAGGGCAAGCATTCTCTGATTGAGTATATCACTCGTTTCAACCAGCTTGCAGCAGAAACGTCCTGGCCAGAGCAGAAAAAGGCGATTGTCTATTACCGAGGGTTATGCAACCCCATGAAAGACGCCCTCGCGGTGGTTCCATCCCTTCCTTCTGTTTTCTCTGATCTAGTTGATCTCACTCTCCAGGTGGACGCTCGCAGAACCGAGCGTAAAGCAGAGACGTCTTTTTCTGGCCAGCTCTCTCCGCTTCGACTGCCACTGGTGGTGAACCTATGCAAATTGGTGGCATCCGTAGTCCTATAACCCCAGTTGAGCGGGAACGCAGGAGAACCAGTAATGCCTGTTTTTACTGTGGGATTAGTGGGCATTATGTAAGAGAATGTGCCCGTCGGCCAAAAGACAAAACTCTGGGTTTTCCGAAGGCTCGCCCTTGAGATCGGGGGTACCGGCGAGCTCTTCATTGACCCCCACTGGACCCGTATTTGGCCCTATCAGACCCATAGTAGTACATGCACTGCTGAAACCCTCTAGGGAGGTCATGCATGCCGTACGCATTGTGATTGACTCAGGGGCCACTGGCTGTTTTATTGACATCACTTTAGCCCAGCATCTCAATCTGCCCCTAGTTCAGAAAGAACATCCTGAGCCTGTACAAGCGGTTGACGGCACCTCCCTTTCATCTGGTCCAATTAAACAGCAGACTGCCCCTCTAGAAGTGGTGATTCAGGATACCCATAAAGAAACCATGTCTTTTGACGTTATCACCATGCCCCAGTTTGGTATCATACTCGGTATTCCCTGGTTAAGACAACACAACCCCTTGATCAATTGGGGCACTGGGCAGGTAACATTTGAATCAGATGTATGTCAGCATTTCTGCTTAACAGAACCCGAGAGACTCACCTCTCCCGCCGCTATTCTTGGCGCCATGGCCTCTTCCCGAATTGAGGATGTTGATCCACCCGCACCTACACATACCGTGGGGGCTGTTACAGCTGGTATTCCTGCTGACTACCACGATTATCTGCAGGTTTTTGACAAAGCCACGGCAGAGGGTCTCCCTCCGCATAGGCCTTATGACTGCCCCATTGACTTGATTCCCGATGCAACAATACCAAAGGGTAGGATTTACTCATTATCCCATTCCGAAGAAGCAGCTTTGAAGGACTATATACAACAAGCCCTACGGTTAGGTCACATTTGTCCCTCTTGTTCCCCAGCCGCCAGCCCTATTTTTTTTGTGCCCAAAAAGGAGGGTGACCTATGACCATGTATAGACTACAGACGGTTGAATGCCATCACTATAAAGAACAGGTATCCCATCCCGCTCATCTCCACCTTGCTTGATAGCCTGACACGTGCGTCCATCTTTACTAAGCTGGATCTAAGGGGGGCATACAACTTGATCCGAATGCACCAGGGAGACGAATGGAAGACAGCGTTCTGCTCCCGACAAGGGTTATATGAGTATACAGTAATGCCTTTCGGGCTGTGTAACGCCCCTGCCACCTTCCAGCGTTTCATCAATGAAGTCTTTTCTGACATTCTCGATGTATATGTTGTTGTCTATCTGGATGACATACTGATATTTTCGTCCTCCTTGGAAGAACATGTCATGCATGTCAGAGAAGTCCTATCCCATCTCATGAACAATGCTTTATTTGGTAAACCAGAGAAGTGCTTGTTTCACTCGAAGGAGGTGGACTTCCTGGGTTTTCACATCACCCCTCGGGGCCTCTCCATGAATTTGTCGAAGGTTCGAGCCATCATGGAATGGCCTGCCCCGGTCAAAGTTAAACAGCTTCAGTCTTTCCTTGGCTTCGCCAATTTTTACCGATGCTTTATCGCTGGTTTCTCTGCCATTGTTTCTCCCCTCACAGCCTTGACCAGCCCTCTTGTTCCGTTTATTTGGACTCCCGATCACCAGAAGGCATTTGAGGCACTTAAATCTAGGTTTGTCTCGGCTCCGGTCTTACAACACCCAGACCCAGAACTCCCGTTCATCCTAGAAGCAGACGCCTCCTCTTTCGCATTAGGGGCAGTCCTTTCCCAGCCTTGTCCAACTACAGGCCGTCTCCATCCAGTAGCCTATCACTCCCAGAAATTCACACCAGCCGAATCCCACTATACAGTTACCGAAAATGAACTGTTAGCCATCAAAGACGCCCTCCAGACATGGCGGCACCACCTCATCGGGGCAAAACACCAGACGGTGACATATACTGATCATAAGAACCTGCAAGATCTAGCAACGCTGAAGTGTATGAACAGCAGACATGTCCGCTGGCATCTCTTTCTTGCAGCATTCGATTTTGTGGTGAAACATAGGCCTGGTCTCTCCCACGGCAAGGCGGATGCACTTTCCCGGTCTCCTGGGGGGAAATCGTTACCTCTATTTCCCGACACATTGTTAGAAAAGGGCCACGTCATCTGTATGTGTACACCATCCCCTCCTATGCTTGCCATCATCAGACACTGGGTTTCCCAACACCCACATGCCTTAACAGAGTGGGACGTTGAACAACAGGAGGGGTTGCCTTTTATTCAAGGAAAACTATTTCTCCCAACCAGCGATGTACGCAATCAGGCACTCGCTTGGTCTCATGATGCTGCAATCAACGGGCACCCGGGGGAAAAAACGCACTCTAGAACTCCTACAGCGGTGGTGCTGGTGGCCTTCAATGAGGAGAGACATAGAGAATTACGTCAACACCTGTTCAATATGCGCTCAGTGCAAGTCGTCTAGGGGACGGCCTCTGGGGTTGCTCCAACCATTACCAGTCCCGCCCAGGCCCTGGCACACGGTCTCTATGGACCTTATCACAGACCTACCCCGCAGATGAGGCTACGACACGATCTGGGTTATCGTTGACTCCTACACTAAAATGGCCCGCTTTATACCTTGTACGGGAATACCCTCAGCACCCACATTGGCCCGTTTGTTCTTTCAGTCCGTTTTCTGTCTGTTTGGTCTCCCGCAGGTCATTGTTTCGGACCGAGGGTCCCAGTTCACGTCTCGTTTCTGGCGTGCCCTCACTGGCCTCTCAGGTATCGATTCCCGCTTCTCCTCTGCCTATCATCCAGAAAATGACGGGCAGACCGAGAGAGTGAACCAGGCCCTGGAGCAGTATCTGCGCTGTCTTACCCTCCAGTACCAGGATTCTTGGTTTAACCTGCTCCACCTGGCTGAGTTTCCCTATAACAATTCCTGGCACTCGTCTACTGGTTTCTCCCCTTTCTATTCCTCGTACGGCCAGCATTCTCGTGCCCTTCCTCTTCCTGATTTTCCCTCCGCCACTCCTGCTGCTGACGCCTGCGCTCGTGACTTGGTCGCGATCCATGCCCAAACCCTTACCCACTTGCGCGAGGCCCAGGTGGTAATGAAAGCAAAGGCAGACAGGAGGCGGCTGGCGGCTCCTAAGTATTGTGTGGGTGACCGGGTTTGGCTCTCGACCCGCCATTTGCATATTCCTGGCTGTCGCAAGCTGCTGCCCCGTTTTGTTGGTCCCTACAAAATTACTAAGGTCCTGAACCCTGTGGCCTTGCGCCTTTCCGTTCCACCTACCTGGCGGATTCACCCTGTTTTCCACACCTCCCTCCTCAAGCCTTGTCTTGCTCCTACCCGACTCAGTGCCCCTCCTGCTCCTGTTTCTGTGTCCTCTCCTGACGAGTATGAGGTCAGTGCCATTTTGGGTTCTCGTTTCCTTAGGGGTCGTCTTCAGTATCTTGTGAATTGGGTGGGTTATGGCCCTGAAGACCGCTCCTGGGTCCCTTCCCGAGATGTGCACGCCCCGACCCTGGTTGCCCGTTTTCATAGGGACTACCCCACTAGCCCACGGGGTCGTGGGCCGTTGAGGGGGGGCTCTGTCACACTTTCCCCTGCACACCCTCTCCCTGCTCCCTCCGCACACCCGGCCTCTGCCAAACACTATCAGGGGATCCCGTATATGCACTCTGGCAGTCGGAGACTGCATCCTCTTACCCGCCATACCAAGACACTGTTTGGACCAGGGGTTTACCGGCCATCCCAGCACTGGCAATTACAATGGAGACTCCCACTGGCAGCCCGCAACAATCCACATCGTTTGCGACGATCCTCGCGTCACGTGAGGGGGCCAACACGATCACGCATCACGTGAGGGGGCTAGCACCGCCAGGAGTCACGTGGCGACAACGCTTCCGCATCACGTGACACGCATCACGTGATTTCTTTCAAGGATTCAAAAGTGCCCAGGAACACGGAAGCGTTGCTTCACAGCTGAACTCTTTCAGTACTGTACGGCTCTTGTTCCTTGTTTTGAACCTTGCTCCTACGATCTGTCACGACCTCGGATTTTGTCTACTGGATTGCGATGTCTAACCCTTGGCATTTTTGAACTTTGGATTGAACTCTGTCACGACCTCGGAATTGTCTACTGGATTGCTTTGTCTAAACCCCTGGCCCTTTTGAACCTTGGCTTTGCATTTTTTCACGACCTCGGACTTGGATTTGGACTGCCTCACGGATTTCGTTTTGTTTTGGTACTTTGGCCACCGGCCTCTGCAAGGCGTTCGCCTGGCTGCATAACCTGGATTGCCTCAAACCACGGTGTGCGCCCATCCACAGAGTCTCGCACACCAACCCCTAACCCTCTGCTATTGGAAGTTCAAGCCCCGTCCAGGGCACCACTATCCTTCAGGGTGACACTTCCTATACACTAGGTAAGCGGTGCTCTTTTTTCTTGCTGGGTATTCATTGTACAACACGCACATTGTTTGATAATCACTTATTGCCTTGCAGTGCTCAAGGGGTCCTTCTGGCTGTTCCCGGTTCCAGACCTGACAGCTAACAAAACAACCTGTGGCCTCAAAGACTGCACAGGCACTGATTATCTCGTTGTCTGTGTGGAACTTGGGGACAGAGGCATTACTAATCTACACGACCATCAAGATCAAGTCCATAACAAGAAGTGTCCATGGATGGGGTCTTTTTATGTAAATGCTCCAGCGCACTCTTGTTTCATTGAAGAACAGTGAGCTCTTCATTGACTCAGAAATTACATCGTTTGGCATTGTGAGGTATTTCAGATGTGAGCGGAGCTACTGCATCGATAGTTGGTTTCAGACAGTTATGGTAGATAGAAGAAATACATTATTACACAACTACAACACTCTGCCGGGATGGGTTCACTATAATGCAGCAAGAGGCTAAGAAGCCTAATAAAGGTAGACCAGTGGGTGGATTGTTGTTGGCTAAAAAGGAGCTCTAAAATAGCATCTTCTCATGTCCTGTCTAATGAAATAGAAGGGATCCTTGCTGTCAAAATGGAGGTATCTTGTGTGGGGAAAAGAAGGAAGTTACTAGTAATAAACCTTTATTGGAACAATCAGCTGGAAACTCTGGGTAGCTATATTAATCATATTTTTTAATTGGTTGGTGAGTGGCAGATGGATGATGATTCAGTGATTATGATTGTTTGGGATCATAACACAGATTGTGTTAATTATGACTCGCAACCCAAAAGGCGTGACCAAGTGAATGAACAAAAATGGGATAATCTCTGCAATGCTTGGGACCTCCACATTTTGAATGAAACAATGGCTACTAATAAAGAAATGGCCACCACATGGAATTTAGGGAAATCTAGCTCCACAATGACACAGAACGGGGCCTATCCCTCCTCCTTTAAATCCTGTACCACAACGAATCATTCAAAACCAGAACCCACTAATCGCCAAAAGCCCAATAACATGACTGTCATCTCTGGAGCTCTCATCAATGCGCGATCTCTTGTGGCACATGCCATTGAAATTGCATATTATCTACGGATAAGTTAGACATCCTAGCAGTCACTGAATCTTGTCTCCACAACGCAGCAGGTCCTGCGCTTATGTTAGCAATCCCAGATAACTATCAGGTACTCAGAGTAGACAGACCCAACACTAGAGGAGGTGGCTTAGCTCTCGTAGCAAAAACTAACCTTGCTGTTAGACTCCTAACTTCATCACCACTCAAATCTTGCAAAATACTCATGGGCAACATTTTTACATCCAGTTGCAGCACCCTATCTACTTGTTATATAAACCTCCAGATCTGATTGACACCTTTTAGAAGGACCTATCTTCTAATACTGTGCGACTTCAATCTGGGCTTTAATGACAAACACACCCTAACAGAAGCATCTATCCTTTCTAATCATGGACTCACCCAAAAATCCCCGCCCCTACTCATGTCAAAGGAAGGACCCTCGACTGGGTTGCCGACCTGAATTGCACCACCTTGATTACTAAAATAACACCGCAAATATGGACAGAGCACCATCTTATCGGATTCTCCTCTGTTATAGAAAAGCAAACACCGAAAATCACAGTCATGGCACCCCCCCCCTTCCCACCAGAAGAAAAAAAAAACATCAGGCCAGACAAGCTATTACCTCACCTCCTCCCATCCCTCAACTCCTTACACAGCAACACTGACCCAACCTCCTAGTGGAGGTCTTCAACAACACCATAACCAAGACTCTTGATATCATTGTGCCTGTCAAACTTATCAAAAGTAAACAAAAGGCTCACCTTAATGCATGGTCTACACCTCACCTACAAGCCATATGGTGACACACCCCTACAGTTGAAAACAAAGCACAACTAACTAACTTTGCCAAAATGTACAAAAAAGAAATACTTCACACCAAAAAAGACACATTCAAAACGAAAGAATCTCCAAAGCCAACTCCAGCACCAAGGAGCTGTTTACCATCCTCCGGGAAATGGAAGCCCCCATTCCTCTCACAGATAATATACCGAAAGACAAACAATGGTGCACCACATTCAGAATGCCCTGACCAGCAAAATAACATCACACCAGACTAAAATAGCCAACAAAAAAGCCTCCTTGCTCCCCACTGAGGCACAACCGACCTTACCTACTGAACCTACCAGTATTCTCACACCTTTCAGATTCACTAAAATCTCCATCCTGGAAACTGAGAAAATTATATTATCGCTGAAGCCATCTAATTGCCAGGGTGACAGTTGTCCAGCATAAATAATGAAAGATGCAGCTAGAGACCTATCGCCGTTCATATAAAAATTAGTTATTTAGTTAATGCCTCCTTCAAGACTTACACTGTCCCAAGCAACCTCAAAGAGTCCTGGGTTCTACCGATGTTGAAGAAACAGACCATAGACCCTTCCATACCCACTAACTATAGACTCAGTACTACGGTCCCCTTCCTCCTCAAAATAATAGATAGAGTAGCATACCTGCAAATTCAGAACCACCCTGAAACAAATCTACTAGGCGCCTGCCAATCCGGATTCAGGCCACAACACGGCATGGAAACAGCACTAATTGATCTAAAGACAGAAATGGATGAGCTTAAGGACAAAGGTAAAACAGCTATGCTACTCCTTCTTGACCTGTCGGCTGCCTTCGACTTGGTGGATCACGCAGTCTTATGCGAACACCTAGCGTCGGCAGCCCACTTTTTGATTGATGCTATAGCATGGGTCCAGTCCTTCCTAGCTAACAGAACAATGAGAGTCTTTCCCCCTCTGCATCAGCAGACCCGATCCAACCCACCTGTGGCATCCCACATGGATTGTGCATCTCACCGACCATGTATAACATCTTTACCACGCCACTATTCAATAATTTGGACAGACTGGGTGTCACCTATACAAACTATGCAGACGACACCCAGATCCTCATTCCCCTTTCGGGCAATTTTGACAAGACACGGCCTTGGTAAACAAAATATGCCTCCTCATTTAGCCCTGGATGGCATCACATGGCCTCTGCCTGAACGGCGATAAAACAGAGATCCTGATACTTGGTGCTGATGCCAACCTAAAAAAAACTCAGTTCTAACTACACTGCATTCAATATTGACGGCAAGACAATCAAAGTAATGTCTGAGGTAAAAACGTTAGGTTTTTACCTCGACTCCACCCTAACCTTAAGGAAGCAGGTTAACTCAATGGCATCATCCACTGCCTACACCT
This sequence comes from Ambystoma mexicanum, assembly GCF_040938575.1. Taxonomy (NCBI): domain Eukaryota; kingdom Metazoa; phylum Chordata; class Amphibia; order Caudata; family Ambystomatidae; genus Ambystoma; species Ambystoma mexicanum. The sequence continues at coordinate 424,089,962 of NC_090927.1, read as the reverse complement.
GCAAACTCATCAGGTCGTGTAGACCATTCCTAACTAAAGCCAGTGGTATTACCTTCGCCAATGCATTAATAATGTCAAAATTGGACTACTGCAACGCCCTATATCTAGGAGCTAACAAATAAATCCTCGATAAAATTCAAACGTTACAAAATAATGTCCTGAGAGCAGCTCTGAATATATATCAACCAGAGAGCACATCTCCAACATCAAAAGAGATCATCACTGGCTAAAGATAAGTGACAGGATGATTGTCAAAACTGCATCACTCAACTTCAAATGCCTCAACAATGCAGCACCCACTTACCTCACAGAGAGAATTGTTAGGATAACTTTGACCTGTCCTGCCAGATCAGCCAACTTCCACTGTCTAGAAATCCCTAGATTTAAGCTAACTAAATATGGTGGAACTAGCTTCCCGGTAAAAGTGGCACAATACTGGAACCCACTACCCCTGGCCCTTACAACAGATCAGCCATATCTTAGCTTCAGACGCAACACGTTAATTCGCTGTGTGTGAATGACATTTGATCCTTTGAATACTCTACTATATAAACTTGCCTCATGTATGATTTTACTTTACCTTTTCTATCTAACTTACCGTCCTACTGTATATACCTGCACTACCACTTTATTGTCTGTATTGTAGGGTATTTTGTGTAGATTTGGGGCCTAGCGGTATTTTCTTACCGCCAAAAATAAAGTAATTCAGCAATAATCACTCCTTGCATTCAGATTGGGTTTGGTATTATAGTAATATAGTGGATATGCATTATTTCAGTAAACAGATACATTTAGTTGGTATGCATTTCGTTGTGGTATAGTGATGAGCATAATTTCTTTGTTTTATTTGTGGTCCCAACATACAAAACCCATTTCTTTTGTTTAGACTGTTCTTGTGATCTCTAAAGGCCTCAGGCTTCTACATTATTCAAGAACACCACATTTTCATATGGAATGCCACTTATGGCTGCTATCACTGATTTATCTACACCAGTGAGCTATGCTTCCATAAAGTATTCACAATAACATGTGGTATAATCACTAATTTATTTACATTAGTGAAAATATTTCCAGAGGCATCTCTTTCTGCTGACTCATATACGCCCAGCAAACTATTTCATTATGTTCCACTCAGAAATCACACACACATATATACACTGAGTGGAACCACGCACACAGCTATTTATAATTGCTCATAAAATTACTTTATCTGCATAGAAACTTGGCACTTTAAGCATCATTCCCTCTATGGCATAATATTTATTTTTAGACACCAAATGAAACAGAAACAAGAATACTCTTATGCACACTGTGTTATCACAATTTCATTTTACAATGATACATTACCATTGCTGAGACAATCCTCTTCTGAAATAAAAACATGAGAAAGACAAAATGCAAGAACACTACGAATTTCATTTAATATTTGCACAAGAGAAAGAAAAAATTACATTGTTTGTTTTGCCTTCAGCTGGCAACATTAAAATGTGTCATTTGAACACAGTGAAAAGCTATCGCTACGCTGCCTTTCTAAAATAGGTCTCATGCACATACCGCACCCTCACTTTCATACAAGATAATTACCAGCGAGTTGTAGCTGTTTAGCACGCAAACTCCCCGACTGGTCGCTTTCTTTAAATGGCTGAAGGCTTTCCTTCAAAGCACCCCAGCGAGGACATGCAGTTCTGATCTGCGGTCTCTAAAGCCGGTGCTTATTGACTGGAATCTTCTGCCTGGGAACATCAGCAATGGACTGGGGCGGCACCTCTCAATCAGGAAACCCCATAGAAACTCCAACCAGGTCTTCCCCGGAGCTGTGTAAAATGTGCTCTGCCTTTCTTCCTCCCCGAAATGTACCAAGAGACCTCTGTTACAGCCCTTAAGGTGACATGTCACCAATGAAAATGCACAATAATCTATCCTCCTCTTTTAACAATGGTTTGGCTTATAGGGTTTAGAAACTGTATCTACTCATTTCCTGGCATGCAGATTTCGCATCCAGCTAACACAGTTAATAGAGAAAAAAAAAATGAATCCAAGTGCACGTTTAGACTGTCTTTTCCACCTCATGTTGCACTGGAGAACACATTATGATGTTATTTGATTAAGATCATGTTAGTATTGTTAATTATATTAGTTCATTAATCTCCTAATGTGTCTCCTGCAACAGAGGTATTTCAGAAGAAAAAATAATGGTACAATTGCTTGTACCACATTATAGCAATACATTAATCCCATGCAATGGTGCTGTGCTCCCAAAACACGCTAAACAATCCTACATATCTAGGACCTACGAATTTCATTTCATATTTGTACAAGAGAGAGAAAAAATTACATTATTTGTTTTGCCTTCAGCTGGCAACATTAAAATGTGTCATTTGAACACAGTGAAAAGCTATCGCTACGCTGCCTTCCTAAAATAGGTCTCATGCACATACCGCACCCTCTCTTTCATACAAGATAATTACCAGCGATTTGTAGCTGTTTAGCACGCAAACTCCCCGAACTGGTCGCTTTCTTTAAATGGCTCAAGGCTTTCCTTCAAAGCACCCCAGCGAGGACATGCAGTTCTGATCTGTGGTCTCTCAAGCCGGTGCTTATTGACTGGAATCTTCAGCCTGGGAAAGTCAGCAATGGACTGGGGCGGCACCTCTCAATCAGGACACTCCATAGAAACTCCAACCAGGTCTTCCCCGGAGCTGTGGAAAATGTGCTCTGCCTTTCTTCCTCCCCGAAATGTACCAAGAGACTTCTGTTACAGCCCTTAAGGTGACGTGTCACCAATGAAAATGCACAATAATCTATCCTCCTCTTTTAACAATGGCTTGGCTTATACGGTTAAGAAACTGTATCTACTCATTTCCTGGCATGCAGATTTCACATACAGCTAACACAGTGAACAGAGAAAACAAAATGAATCCAAGTGCACGTTTAAATGACTTTCGGAGCCTGTCTTTTCCACCTCATTTTGCACTGGAGAACACATTATGATGTTATTTGATTAAGATCATGTTAGTACTGTTAATTATATTAGTTCATTAATCCTCTAATGTGTCTCCTGCAACAGAGGCATTTCAGGAGAAAAGAAATGGTGCAATTGCTTGTACCGCATTATAGCAATACATTAATCCCATGCAATGGTGCTGTGCTTTTTATAAAATGTTCTATATTTTTCTTCCCAATGGAAGTGTCCATAGTCCAGTGTCTTACTTTTGTACTTGAGTTCAATCACAAAATAATAAAATAAAACAAATAACTAAAACAAAGAATTAACATAACAGATTAAAATAATTAATTAAAATAATAAATACGTGGAACTCCATACTCCAGGACACTTGTCTGCCTCTGATATGTCCCGACCAGCGATGTCACATCATTTGGTTCATTCGGGTACTCTTCCATCTTGGCACTCTTGGATCCTTTCCCCATAGGAGTCATCACTTTTTGGCATTCCGGTTACTTGGGGCCTCATTACACGGTAGGCGGTAGGGATTTACCGGTACCGGTAAAATACCGGTACCGGTAAATCCCTGCCGCCTTACTACGAGGTCCCTTAGCGGGTTGGAGTTTTAACGCCTGCTTTTTGCAGGCGTCAAATACCAACCCGCTAAGGGACCTCGGAGCTAATTACGGCACCGCTAAATTGCGGTGCCGTAATTAGCGCCTTCCCCATTCCCATTGAGCCCTATGGGGCAGAAATGGGAATGGGGAAGGGCAATGGCGGAAGGGGGATTTACCGCCCCTCCAACCTTGGGATGGGGCGGTAAATCCCCTTTCCGCCAAGGCGGTGCCGGTATTTTACATGGCTCACCGCCTACCGTGTAATGAGGCCCTTTGTCTTCACCTCCAACCGGAGGCAGGCATCATTCGATCTTCATCCAGGGGACTCCAGGACTCCATCGTCTCCCGTGACGTGCACAAATATGTTAATATTCTAAACCAAATAGAAAAGAAACAAATTAAGTACATAGCACAATACTAACTTCACCCTTTTGCCAAAAATAAAACATGCTTTATATTTCGCCCTTTTTCCTCTTGCTTTCTGAAATTAAACATAGGTTAAAGAGAAAACAAACATACATAAAACAGCATTCAATATTTAATACATTTTCACACCAATTGCATACATTTTAGCTTCCATTTTTTAATATATATATTCACATATATTACAGTGTTTATGTGCCATTATCATAACCAACCATCTTTATTTAACTTCTCTGCCACTACTATTGACTAGACCCATTCACTTTACCTTTTTATGTTCAAGGGACTTTATCTGCTTCTACACGCTCAAGTTGTTTAATCTCATGTTTAGGGTGACATCGTTTTGTTTGATTTACGTGAACAAACTGCTCTGTTGCTGTTTCACCTTCAGTCTTCAAAATTTGACAGACCACAGGAGAGACCTTATCTATAATTCGATATGGCCCCTGCCAGGATGCTAGAAATTTGGAATTTTTCTGTTTACCTTTTCCAAAATGAAATTTATACACCTGATCGCCCACACAATATTCCTTTACTGACGTCTTTTTATCATAATATGACTTTGCACTGTCAGCAGCTCTTTCTAAATATTTCTGTACAAAAGCAAATGCATGTTGTAAATGCTTCCTCAGTTCATCAATGTATTCATGAACTGTGGAGGCGCTCACAAGTGTTTGCTCATGTGTCCTGTATAGCAGGTGTTGTGGTAACACCATTTTCCTACCATTCAAAACTTAATGAGGGCTAATACCTGTTGCTTTGGCAGGAGTTGATCTGATTGCCATCAGAACCAAAAGTAAGCATAAATTCCAGCTGGAACCTGCTTCTGTCACAAATTTTTTTTAAATGTCCACAACAGACCTATTGCTGCGTTCAATTCCACCTGAAGACGCCGCCTGATATGCGATATGTAGCTTTCTCTTCACACCCAGTATTTGCCATACCTGACTCATTAGGGCACTTGTAAAATGACTTCCTCTGTCTGATTCTATTCTTTGTGGCAACCCAAACCTTGAAAACACATGGTTCACCAGCAATGTGGCTGCTGTTTGCGCACTACAATCTGGTGCAGGAATACACTCAATCCACTTCGACATCAAACATACCACACTTAAAATATACCGGTTCCCCCTGCTCGACCTCTTTACAGGCCCTACATAGTCTATTTGCAAATCTGACCATGGAAGAGTTAGGCCTCTTTTCATTAATGGAGCTCTATGCATTGGTGAAGCAGGTTTAAATTGGGCACATACTAGACATCCTCTAGTATATAATTCTACATCTTGGGACATATGTGGCCAATAAGCATAATCTTTTAGTTTTTCCATTGTTTTCTGTGAGCCTCTGTGGCCTGCAGTTATAGCATCATGCGCATGGTGTAGCATTAACCCTCTGAATGAAAGGGGTACCACCCACTGTATTTGTCCTGTTATGGACTCTCTAATCATGAGTCCATCTTGTAGTCTTATTCGTTTTTTATTCTTTAATAGCACCCTCAACTCTTCTTTTCCCATACAATCATTTTCTGTTAAGGTTTTGTTTAGGGTCCATCAAATGATTATAATAGATTCCCAAAATGTGATCATTCTTTTGTGCCTCAATCAGATCTTGGTCTAGTGTATCATAACTCCACTGTACCACTGGTTGATCTGTCTCCTTTGTCGCTTTAGAACGTGTTAATGCATCAATTTGTATTTCAACCAGTAAATGTTCAATAGGTAGCAATTCTCCCATCACAGCCCCAATTTTAGCCAGGTGATCTGCCTTATCATTTCCCTCCTTATCCTCTCCTGGAGTTTTCAAATGCCCACAAATTTTCCTCCAGTATATTGTTAAATTATTTTCTAACACCAATTTGTCTATGGCTTGTATCATTTTCCATGTTTAAGTGGCTTTTCATTATATGTAATCATGCCTCTCACTTTCCAGCCAGGTAAATATTCCACAAAGCTATTTCGTGCGTAATCAGAATCAGTCACCAGGACAATTTCACTGAATTTATTGTCAACTGCAGTAGCAATTGCTTTATAAATGGCTGCCAATTCCGCTACCTGACTGCTCCTATCACCAATTCTCATCCCTATACTCGGGATACCTTCACACTTCAACCAGACATTCCCTATTCCTGACACTTTATCACTGTCATTTTCAATGTGAAAGGCACAACCATCAACATACACAGTTGGCAAGTTTCATCAAAAGCTGTTCAAATTCCTGCCAATTAGGTTCCACTTCTATTTCATTTGATACTGGTTCAGCTGCACAGTCATGTAAATATGCTAAACCTTGAGCAATTGGGCTTTTTTTATTTTGGCCATATCTCACTTCTACAGGAAAACCCTGTAACGCTAGCGTCCATGAAGTGATTCTGGACTGCGCTAAATTACCTGACCTAATTCTTTTACCCTCTAAAAATTGCAAAGGTTGATGATGTTTCTCAATAATCACCTTTTCTCCCTGAACAATGGGGCGGAAATGCTGTAGTGCCGACACAGTGGTTAATAGGGCCTTTTCACATTCATTGAATTTAATTTCAACTTGGGAAAATGCCTTACTTGCATATGCAATGGTTTTGTGATTCAAATCATGTTTTTGTGATAACACTGCTGACATCCAATGTTCAGAGAAACCTATTTCTATAAAGAAATCCCTGTCCTTTATGGGATATGCTAAACATGGTGCCTTTACAAGACATTCCTTTACTTTAGCCCCTGCCTCAGACTGCTCTTTTTCCCATTTCGAGGGTGTATTCAGTTTAAGCAGTTTAGTCAATGGTTGAGTGATTTCAACATAATTTTCAATGAACTTTCTGTTATAGCCTGTCATTCCTAATAAACTGTTTACCCCTTTCACATTTTTAGGATCTTTTAGTTTCTGTATGGCCTCTATTTTCTTCTTTTGTGGATTTAGTCCATGTTCAGTCACTTCATGGCCTAGAAAATTCACCTTTTTCTTGCACCATTGTGCTTTTTGTAAAGATATTTTGGCGCCTGCTTTTTGCAATTGGCCAAGAACATGTCTTATTTCATCAAAATGGCTTTTCAATCTATCATTTTTTATCAGGACATCATCCACATAAATTATGGTTCCTCTTTCTGCTGCATCAGGCATAGCCTTTCTCAAAAATATGCCAAATTCACTCCCACTATTGACATACCCGAATGGAGTTCTAACCCATGCGTATTGAGTCTTATCAAATGAAAAGGAAAATAAATTCTGTATCTCCTCTGCCAATGGCACACACCAATATCCAGAGGTGAAATCTAATGTGGTGAACACTTTTGAACCATGTACCTGAGCTAATCCCTGATCAATGAATGGCAGTGGCCATCTGGATACTGGCACTCTTTTATTTAACTCTCTCAAATCTGCACACAATCGCCATTGACCGTTTGGTTTTAACACACCTAATGTAGGTGTATTGGATGTGCTATGAATGGGCCTGATGATTCCCCGCGACTCCAAATTTTTAATAATCACTGCCAATGATTCTAAACTTGCCAGCGGTAGTCTATACTGGCGTACAAATATTGGGCTTCTGCTACACCCTTCCGGAAGTGTGGCAACAGGTAAATTAGTTAGCCCACAATCATAAGCATCTTTTGCAAATACATCTTTAAACTCCATAAATATCTTCCTCAATTCATTCCTATCCTCCTCGTTGTCACATGCATCCGCTAACAAAATCTGCTCCTCTACCATTTTGGGGAATTCTGGAAAATGTTCTGGCATGGGAATCTCGGCGCTTTCCTCTAATTGTGTGGCTGTGTCTCTTTGTAAAGCTGCCACATTTAAATGTTTTGGCATATCAGCTTCCACTTCAATGGGCTGATTTTCTATTTCATTTTCAAATAAGTTAAATGTTATGCAATCCTCTTGATGACAGCACACTGTCTCACTTGAATCATAAGGGTACGCAGAATGAATTTTAAATATCCCTTTGGGCTGAGAGTCTAGGTATTCTGGCAATTCACCCTTAGCATCTACATACTTTTCAGGAATATTTCCAATCACCATGTTATTTAGATCAGCTGTGTAATGTGATTTATGTATGGCCATTCCTACTGGGGAGTTTTCCTCTAAATGAATATTCTGATAACCTTTATTATTCACCATAATTTTTACAGACCCTTCACCCACATCTACCAATGGAATGTATTCATAATCCAGGCCCTGCTGTTTTATGGATTCATTCAGACACACAAATGCATCAGAATCTTTCATCTGCTGTCCATTTTTGCATTTCAGTGTTATTGCAAACTGTTTTGTGAATGCAGGGACAACAGTATATTTCCTCATTTGTAATTCAATTGCATAAGGGACCAGCTGTGTGCAATGATAAGCCCTTCTTTTGTCTTCAAATTCAGGTGCCGGCCCACCTATGCGTGACCATATCTTTTGATTAAGGAAATCTAGCACCAAACACATTCTGTGCATGATGTCATTGCCCATGTAAAAGTCATTTTGCGTTCCACACACTATCCAAACATTATGGTAAATTGTTTTTTGTCCAATGCTAATTTTTAGCATGCATCTACCTGCAATTCGGTCTTCAAAGTCTGGACTGTCCAAACCAGAGACATACTGGTTTTTAATCCTAAATTTCAGGATCTCCTCCCTTTCCATTATTTTTTGCAACACTTTCTCGTTAATGAAGCTCCTTTCCTGTTCAAGCGCTAAAGTGGCTTTTATTGTTTTAGAATAGTCATTTATCCCAACATGAACCCATGGTTGTTCATCTTCCATGTGTATTTCAGCAAGAGTGGTAATGTGTTTTTCTGAACCTGCTCTAAGAGCAGTATTCTGTTTGCATGTCTTCTCTTTTAAATAAAAACGTAAGGTGTGCTCATCTATGGCAGTTTGCCATTCTTTCCTTGGGTCTAAGTATATTTGTACAGGTAATTTTTTATTTTCACTCTGCATCTTGTCTTGACACATTAATATAACAGTGACGCTAGGTATGCAACTATTCTGGAGATACACCTCCACTGCATCATTTGTTTTTGCAATGGTGTGACATTCATTTATATTGCTGTTTTGTGATTTTAGTTTCTTAGGTCTCAATGGTTTTTTGGTAAAGGACCACAGTACCCCATTCACCCCATCTATGAGCGGAGATAATCTTTTCAGGCAATCTGTTCCCATTAGAAATGGAATATCACAAATGGATGTGACCAATACCTCCTGTTTCATTCTGTGTTTACCTATCTTTATGCCAACCTCGGTGGCCCCTATAAAAGGCACCTCCTCCCCGTTAAAATTATGCACTGGACCTTGATTCTCCTTTACTGTGATCTGATTCTGCGGGGATCTCCCTTCATTGATACTCTTTACTAATTCTTTAGACATAATTGTGGCCTGAGCGCCAGTGTCAATCATTGCAAATGTATGGAATTTTTCTTCCACAATGATGGGAGCATAATACCTGTCTTCAACTTCCTCTAATACACATAGGAAATGTGAATTCTAAATGATTTCAGGGCTCACCTTTCTCAGGCCTTTTTCACTTTTGGCTAAGCACATCGGTAAATGGAAAGACATTTTTCCCTCCTTTTTGCTCATTCCTGTGTGAGAGACTTTATTCATTTCCCCATGTTCAGAGGTTTTTTGGAGTGTGGCCACCGTTCACGCATCCATCCAGGTATCATCAGAGGTCACACTATACCCCTCCAACTGAACATGTGTAACAACATCACTTGGCAATTTGTCATTGTCTAATTCTGTGCATTTGTGATTATTCAGTATGATACCAGCCCTTTTAACCTCTTCAAAAATATGTGTTTCAAAGAATTCTTCAGGTGATTTACCTGTACCCTCCTTTTGAGTATTTCTTTTTCCTGCCTGTGTTTGGTCATTGTTTGGATTGCCCAGGGAAGGAGCTATAGCATCGCCACTTACTCCTGGTTCACTGGTATTCCCCATTCATGAGTCATTTTTCTTAAACCTGTTTCTTTGTTCTTTTGGACTTTCAGGTTTTCCTATTTCATTTGTACATATCGCCGATGTTTGATTTAGTTCTAGGTTAAACCGTACCTCTCTTTTAGAAGTATTTGCATTTTCTGTTACATGTTCATGTAGTGGTATTTTCACTTTTGAATCATTAGGCATCTCAGAGTCATTATGCAAAATTACATCAGAGCAAACTGTCTTTTCAGCGCTGCAGCTATCATAAGTACTTAGTCACTTTTCAGAAGCCCCTCGATCATTGCTATGGCCATCTGCCCCCTCCTTTCATGACTATTTTTGTGTTGTGCAAAGCTTTCCTATTTTCTCAGCCAACATTTTCACTTGGCCCTCGAGGCACTGGAATCTTTCCATCTCTCTAGAATCCTCTCTCTGTGGCCTAGATCGATATTGGTTGTTTTCTCCCTGATTGGATCTATTCTGATACCTCTCAGGAGAATGATTTCTATTGGGATGGTTCCTGAATTCTTGATTCATTTGCGGATGGGTGCGGGGTGCACCCATCCTTTGGTTGTAGTCCCCTGGTGGGGAATCATTGTACTGACGTGAAGTGTAATTCATGTTCTGTCTCATGTCTTGTCTCTCAGGTTGTGGTTACTGGACCCTATGTTGATTCCCATTATCAGCAAATTGATCCACATATCGGGGTCTATCCGGATTACCATATATCATGGTATTGGGATCAAATCTGCTTTGTGTCCCCAATGTCTGATAAGGACCATAATTTCTTTGATCTTGATTTTGGCTCTGGTTATTGTTCATACCTGACAAATCAGGTCGATAGCCTGCCCAGGGCCTATCTCCTAAGTACCTGGGGCTGATGTAACTCTCCCTATTACTAGTATCATGTAATTGGACCATTGGTGCAGTGTGTGATGACCTTTGTTGATTACCCCTCTGTTCAGGTGCCAAATTATTTTTACTTGGACTTTGAGCAGACTCAAGGGACATTTTGGCTGACCTGATCTCCATCACTGTTGCTGAGGGTTCTTTAGAGTTAGGTCTAGTATCTCTTATTTTATCACTTTCTCTACCCTGACAATAGAGTACCTCATATAGTTTTGTGCTTTGGTGTACAATCCATTCCAGGGACTTGTCACGATCAAATTCACGGACCAATTGGGATATGATGTCTTTCTGCAGCCCATAGAAGTAGGCAGTTTTAAACTCATTGGAATGGGGGTCAAAGGATACATCAAAGTGAGAAAATGCTCTTTTTAAGTCTTGTAAAAACTGGCGAGGGGATGTATTAGGCCCAGCAGTGATTGTATAAGCGACTTTCTTTGCCTCCTGCAATGACTGGAAAGGAGAAAATTGACGCCTGATCTCTTTTTCGAACTCCGCCCATGTCATATTCTGCTGTTCATTCAATCCTCTTATAATACTGGCCGTCGGGACATCTAAAGTTAAATCAAAATATTGCCTGTACTGTTCCTTAGGTTTCTGGAGTGCTTTAAAAATGTCATGAACCGCTTCTAAGTGATCCTCAATGCAGCATTCCCCTCTTTTTTTAAATGGTTTGATCAGGGCTTTAATGGATTTCATTATCTTTATGGGGCTACTTGTTGCAATGCATGGAATTGCACTACTTGGTGACTCAACCCTGGTTCCAGGTGTATGGGATTGGTGGCGGCCCCCAATGGGAGTATCAAATCCCCCAAGGGTGCTGCAACCAAGTTCAGTCACCGGCCCAGTCACTGGGGCACTTGCCCTTTGGGTAGAAATAGAATTCACCTCAACTCCATTGAATATGGTACCCTGCCGCCTCTCCTGGGACATGGGAATGCACATTTGCTGTTCTAGGTCCTTACACTTTTTAAGGAGCCTGTTTGCTTTGTTTTGCAAATAGTTGTTTTCATCACTCATTTTATTAATTACCTCCTGCATGTCGCACATTTGCGTTTGGCACTCATTAAATTCTTTATTCCTCTTGTCTCTTTCTTGAAGCATTTTAACCATTTCTTGTTCCGCATTTTGGAGGTCACTTTCTTTCTCATAATGTTCTTTTTGTAAAATCTGCATCTCTGACACAACCTCATCTTTATCTTGTCTAATGTGGTCCACCAGTGCTTTTAAGTGTACCAATTCTTGTTCACTGTCCTCAAATTGTTTCTTGCTTTTGGACAATTGAACATCAAAATCTTTGCATTTAAACTGCTCGTCTTTTTGGCATACATCCAATTCTGCTCTTAACATTTCCTGATTTTTACTTGCCCCATCTAAGTCAGTCTTTAACCTGTTAATTAGCTGGGTGTCATTTTCTTGCATTCGCAGGGACCTATTCAAAATAAACCAGATTTTGGCACATAGCCGTATCAAACAGTCTTTCTCTGCATTTTTATCTTCTGCATTTATAAAACCTTAGAAGGCAGACCTGAATTATGCTGCCTTCTGCAAAAATATTGTCTAGTTTTTCTTTCTGCACCTCACCCTGAATGCGGTCATGCTATTCAGAGGTACTGTTTGATGACCACGTCCCATGTGCGAATAACTTTGCCTCTAAATATTGCACTCGGTCTGAGAATGTGGTTTCCCTTTGAGACATTCTGAAATTCGTTTTTAGTGACACACTGCTATTATGAAATGGGTTCCCTTTAATGTACAGATAGCGGTGTGAGACACACTTGCCACGCCCAGTAGGTGCTCTATGATCACTTTCCCGGCCTGCAACGTACCATAAATATGTAGGGTATTTTGTGTAGATTTGGGGCCTAGCAGCATTTTCTTACCGCCAAAAATAAAGTAATTCAGCAATAATCACTTCTTGCATTCAGATTGGGTTTGGTTTTATAGTAATATAGTGGATATGCATTATTTCAGTACACAGATACATTTAGTTGGTATGCATTTCGTTGTGGTATAGTGATGAGCATAATTTCTTTGTTTTATTTGTGGCGACAACATACAAAACCCCTTTCTTTTGTTTAGACTGTTCTTGTGATCTCTAGAGGCCTCAGGCTTCTACATTATTCAAGAACACCACATTTTCATATGGAATGCCACTTATGACTGTTATCACTGATTTATCTACACCAGTGAGCTATGCTTCCATAAAGTATTCACAATAACATGTGGTATAATCACTAATTTATTTACATTAGTGAAACTATTTCCAGAGGCCTCTCTTTATGCTGACTCATATACGTCCAGCAAACTATTTCATTATGTTCCACTCAGAAATCACACACACATATATACACTGAGTGGAACCACGCACAGAGCTATTTATAATTGCTCATAACATTACTTTATCTGCATAGAAACTTTATGCATCATTCCCTCTATTGCATAATATTTTTTTTAGACACCAAATGAAACAGAAACAAGAATACTCTTAGGCAGACTGTGTTATCACAATTTCATTTTACAATGAAACATTACCATTCGTGAGACAATCCTCTTCTGAAATAAAAACATGAGAAAGACAAAATGCAAGAACACTACAAATTTCATTTCATATTTGCACAAGAGAGAGAAAAAATTACATCGTTTGTTTTGCCTTCAGCTGGCAACATTAAAATGTGTCATTTGAACACAGTGAAAAGCTATCGCTACGCTGCCTGTCTAAAATAGGTCTCATGCACATACCGCACCCTCACTTTCATACAAGATAATTACCAGCGAGTTGTAGCTGTTTAGCACCAAACTCCCCGGACTGGTCCCTTTCTTTAAATGGCTGAAGGCTTTCCTTCAAAGCACCCCAGCGAGGACATGCAGTTCTGATCTGCGGTCTCTCAAGCCGGTGCTTATTGACTGGAATCTTCAGCCTGGGAAAGTCAGCAATGGACTGGGACGGCACCTCTCAATCAGGAAACCCCATAGATACTCCAGCCAGGTCTTCCCCGGAGCTGTGTAAAATATCCTCTGCCTTTCTTCCTCCCCGAAATGTACCAAGAGACCTCTGTTACAGCCCTTAAGGTGACGTGTCACCAATGAAAATGCACAATAATCTAGCCTCCTCTTTTAACAATGGCTTGGCTTATATGGTTTAGAAACTGTATCTACTCATTTCCTGGCATGCAGATTTCGCATCCAGCTAACACAGTGAACAGAGAAAAAAAAATGAATCCAAGTGCACGTTTAGACTTTCAGAGCCTGTCTTTTCCACCTCATGTTGCACTGGAGAACACATTATGATGTTATTTGATTAAGATCATGTTAGTACTGTTATTTATATTATTAGTTCATTAATCTCCTAATGTGTCTCCTGCAACAGAGGTATTTCAGGAGAAAAAATAATGGTACAATTGCTTGTACCACATTATAGCAATACATTAATCCCATGCAATGGTGCTATGCTCACAAAACACGCTAAATAATCCTACAGTATGTTGTAACTGTATGTTGTAACCAAGCTTTAAGTATCCTTGTATCTGCTGCACCCAGTAACCTAAGGGTTTGGTGCGCATTACCAAGTAAACAACCAAACAAAAACAAACAAACGATGTAATCTTGTCTAGATCATTAGTAGTCTTCTTTGACCATTTCTCAGTGAAAAAGACAGATCTGAGTGATCACGATATGTTAGTACCTCATCTGGTAATGAAGGTAAAATATTCTGTAACCTGAGCACATTCAGATCTGACGGTCAATCCAGCCAGAAACCGGATTCGGAAATATAAGTGCAAGGGAAGTGCATTAAATCTTAAACTAAAAGAATCATGTAGAACAGGTGACTGAGGAGCCCTTGATTGATGAATGCACAGTGGAGAATTTCAACTAATTTCTCCTGTCTCATGAAACACCAAATATAATACAAATACAGGGTAATTCATGGAATTTCGCATAAAAGTGTCGCATGCGGCTGGCGCACAGCGTGCCCGTGCGAATGTCTGCGCCAGCCGCGTGTGCTAAAATTGATTTCCGCGCACAGCGTATTCATGGATTTTCGCATCCAAAACCAGCCGTGGCGCAGCGTGGCGCAGCGACCCTGCAGCAGCGACAGTTACGCCCCCAAGAACGCCATCGCGCAAGGAAAAGCCTTCAAAAAATCCCCAAATAATCGCAAAGGGCTGCGCTAACCCTGGACCAGTTCACAGGGCTGGCAAACAGCAAACGCCAAGCGGGGAACGTGTATTTCAGTGGATCGCGGGAAGTTCCACACGCGAATGTCCTGTGTATGTGTGCATCAGGGGTGCGTGGGAAGTAACACACGCAAAAGCAGCAGGGTACGTGTATTTCAGGGGTGCACGGGAAGTATCACATGCCAAAGCAGCAGGGTACGTGTATCTCAGGGGTGAGCGTGAAGTATCACACGCGATTCCATCAGGGTACATGTATTCCAGGGGTGCGCGGGAAGTATCACACGCAAAAACAGCAGGGTACATGTATTCCAGGGGTGCACGGGAAGTATCACACGCAAAAGCAGGAGAGTAAGTGTATTCCAGGGTTGCACGGGAAGTATCACACGCAAAACAGCAGGGTATGTGTATTTCAGGGGTGCGCGGGAAGTATCACATGCAAAATCAGCAGGGTACGTGTATTTCAGGGGTGCGCGGGAAGTATCACACGCAATTCCATCAGGGTACGTGTATTCCAGAGGTGCGCGGGAAGTATCACACTCAAAAGCAGCAGGGTACGTGTATTTCAGGGGTGCGCAGGAAGTATCACACGCGATTCCATCAGGGTACGTGTATTACAGGGGTGCGCGGGGAGCACCACATGTGAATTGCACGTGTGGGTCCTCCCAGGTGTTCCCTCTACACCCTCCACGGCCCCTGCAGGTGGCCCACACCACAGGGGCCTACCCTGCACATGACCTGCAGGCACCCCATCCACCATGGCCATGCCCCCCAGCCAACCCACATGTCACCTTGCACTACTGCCCACCAACGCATGTCCCCATGCACCCCTAGCCACCAGGGGCAGCCTCCACCAGGCCCCCACCCATGTCTCCAATCACCCCCACACCCCAGCCACCAGGGGCAGCCTCCACCAGGCCCGCACTCATGTCTCCCATCACCCCCACCCCCCAGCCACCAGGGGCAACCTCCACCAGGCCCCCACTCATGTCCCCTATCACCCACACCCCCCAGCAGTGCAGGGGCAGCCTCCACCAGGCCCCCACTCATGTCTCCCACCACCCCCACCCCCCAGCCACCAGGGGCAGCCTCCACCAGACCCCCACTCATGTCCCCTATCACCCCCACCCCCCAGCAGTGCAGGGGCAGCCGCCATCAGGCCCCCACTCATGTCTCACACCACCCCACCCCCCAGCAGTGCAGGGGCAGCCTCCACTAGGCCCCCACTCATTTCCCCTATCACCCCCATCCCCCAGCCACCAGGGGCAGCCTCCACCAGGCCCCCACTCATGTCCCCTATCACCCCCACCCCCCAGCAGTGCAGGGGCAGCCTCCACCAGGCCCCCACTCATGTCTCCCACAACCCCCACAACCCAGCCACCAGGGGCACCCTCCACCAGGCCCCCACTCATGTCCCGTATCACCCCCACCCCCCAGCAGTGCAGGGGCAGCCTCCACCCGGCCCCCACTCATGTCTCCCACCACCCCCACCCCCCAGCCACCAGGGGCACCCTCCACCAGGCCCCCACTCATGTCCCCTATCACCCCCACACCCCAGCAGTGCAGGGGCAGCCTCCATCAGGCTCCCACTCATGTCTCCCACCACCCCCACCCCCCAGCAGTACAGGGGCAGCCTCCACCAGGCCCCCACTCATGTCCCCTATCACCCCCACCCCCCAGCCATCAGGGGCAGCCTCCACCAGGCCCCCACTCATGTCCCCTATCACCCCCACCCCCCAGCAGTGCAGGGGCAGCCTCCACAAGGCCCCCACTCATGTCTCCTACCACCCCCACCTCCCAGCCACCAGGGGCACCCTCCACCAGGCCCCCACTCATGTACCCTATCACCCCCACCCCCCAGCAGTGCAGGGGCAGCCTCCATCAGGCCCCCACTCATGTCTCTGTTAGGCGGAAACCTGTGCAGTTCCCTCTGGGACCACTGCAAAAGATTTAGGACTACAGGTGTTTGGCGGTGAACCCACTTGGTAGCAGTCTGTACCACACAGATTCACGTGGTAGCTGTGGCTGAGCAGTCAGACTTCCCTCAAGAAGAGTTGAGCAGTATGTGGAGTATAGAAAATAGGACAATTCTTCACAGCAAGACAAGCAAACACGCAACGAGGCTTAGTGTAAAGATATTAAGGTATTTATTTATAACGAAACATCTATGAAAAACACTATGGCACTCTCACGGCAAACAAATCAAACACAATTACTCTACGAAGACGAAACGATCAATCCACCTAGCAATATTTCAACAAGTCTAGGTTCAACCGGCACCACTTATTTACAGACAGAGGTGTATACCTCAACCTAGATGGCACTCGAATATTAGTTACGACGGGAGAGAAAAAGATAGGCAGGTTACGAAATCAGCGCAGTTCAATACTTCACGGGTAAAATGCACGGCAAGAAAGCAAGAATCACAATAGGTCATAAAGTTCAGAGGCCAGGCCCACTCGGAGAGAGGCAAGGCGCAATGTCCCGAAAAAGTCTCTTGTGGAGATGCATTCAAGTCTTTGTAGCAAATTGTTATCGGCAGATTGAACCAGTTCAGAACAATAAATGAGAAAAGCTTGGAGGCGACCCAACGGAAAGGAGAGGATTAAGACACCTCACTCAATCCGATCGAAAGGGAAGCCAGGCGGACACGGTACCTTGTTGTGGAGGGCAGCTCCAGCGGGGGCAGTTGTTCCTGGTGGTGGATGCACGTCGGGTCTTTGTCAAGAGTAGAGAGGTTCTCGTCGTCGAAGAAAAGTGAAGTCCAGTGCACCACCAGGGAAGAGACCAGCCGCGGAGTGCTCCGTCACAAGGCACCACCTTTTGGTCGCGGTACAGGGGTAGTGGCCATCCGGTTGCCGAGGTGCGCTGCACGGGCAATTCGACCACTGAGGCGAATAAAAAGCAAAGGGGACTGGTTGTTCCCACCAGTCAGGGGAAGAGACTCTCTGGCAGGGAGATCTCCTCTGTCGTCGGGAAGTGGTGAGTCGGTTCAGCAGGGCTCCACCGGAGGTGTCGTCGTGCAGGTCGGCTCAGCGTTACCCTCGTCGGATTCTTAGGTCCTGTGGCGACTTCTGAAGATCCAGTCCCAAAAGCCCTGCTTTTATGCAGAAAACCCCCATTCATTCAGCTAGCTGTCAATCAACACATGCTAAGTGGTGAGCGGGGAGGCTCACCACTTGGGCCAATCACTCCAGAGAGCGACCGGAGTTGGCAAGGCAACTTAGTCCAGAGTGCCTAAACCCCCTCCCACACCCCTGTGGTAACCCAGACAGAATGGCACCACTTTGGAGGGTCTCTGTCCAGAGGCCCGCCAAAAGTGGAACAAAGGGCTCAACCTTTGGTTTAGGAGTCACAGAGACGAACACAGACGCCATTTTAAAAACCGAGTTCTGACAGAAAATTCCATCCGATAAACTTATTTAAGATAAGTAGATCGGTGGTACGTTAGAGATTAACGAGAAAAAGTATCAATCTCCAACAATGGGATGAATCCCATAGGGTTATGTCCGGGGTCGAACATAACAAGTAGTTTCCACTGCCACCAGCCAAAACTCGATGAGGGGGGACGGGACAGTGCCCCCTCGAATAACAGATCCAGGAGTAATCGAATTACCCCTACTAGAACGTCCACAATAAGATGGTTTGTACTAGTTCTGTTAGTAAATTTAGGTCTAGTAAAGCCAATGGTGACTTTGCATGCCCGGGGAGACAGTAGTCAGTCCCCGGGTATGGAGTCTATGGTGGAGGTCCGCTAGGATGCCCAAGTGTTACGGCACGTAGGGTGCGGTGTAACATACATAGAAAAACATATGAGACCCTATGGAGTAAAAGACCCCATAGCCCAGAGAACACATTGACATTCAAAGGAATTACACACATACATGTCCAAGAGTGGGAGGAAAAAGTGTCTCACTCTTGGCAGGATGGAAAAAACAAACTCCAGAAATCCAGCAAAGCCGCTGGGGGACTCACTAGGTTAGGAAATTCAGCCTAAACAGAGAATTCTCCCTAACACTCGCCCCCCCCCCCAGACTAAGGGACAGGAGGATTTAATCCACTCCTGGATGAATCTCATACCTCTAGTCGATGACATACATCCTAGAGAGACCATCAGCATTTTGGTGGTGACACCCTGACATGTGCTCAATGGTGAAATCAAATCCTTGTAGGCAGATCGACCATCTCAATAGTTTTGGGTTTTCCCCTTTCATTTACATTAACCATCTCAAGGGTTGGTGGTCAGTCTGAATGATGAAAGTAGAACCATACAAGTACGGCCTAAACTTCTTCAGAGCCCACGTGATAGCAAAGCACTCTCTTTCGATTGTTGCCCACCTTGTTTCAGGATCCTTCGCTTGCGGCTGATGAAGCAAACGGGGTGCTCCCTACATTTTCCATCCAGTTGACTGAGTATGGCACCTATCCCTACATTGGAAGCATCTGTCTGCACAATGAAGTGTTGGCGGTAATCAGGAGCTCTGAGTACTGGGGCTTGGCAAAGAGCCTTTTTCATGTTTTCAAAAGCCTGATTGCACTCCTCGTTCCATTTAACCTTTTTAGGAAATTTGGGCGAGGAGATGACATTCAGTGGAGAAGCTATGGTCCTATAGTTCTCTATGAAATTCCTGTAGTACCCAGTGAGGTCTAGGAAGGCTCTCACTTGGGTTTGAGTAGTAGGTGTTGTCCAATTTTGCACAGCTTCAATCTTACTGAGCAAAGGCCTTATTTCTCCACCTCCTACCTCATGTCCAAGATAGACTACTTTACTCTGTCCAATTTGGCATTTACTCGCCTTTATGGTCAGATTGGCTCGTCCAAGAGCCTGCAAAACATCTCTCAGGTGGGTTACATGTTCTTCCCAGGAATTGCTGAACACTGCGATGTCATCCAAGTATGCCATGCAGAAGTCCTCCATCCCATTCAGAACCTGGTTTACCATCCGTTGAAACGTAGCAGGTGCATTTTTCAATCCGAAAGGCATTACCTTAAACTGGTATAAGCCAATGGGGGTAGAAAACGCAGTTTTCTCCTTGGCATGGTCTGCCAGGGCTATTTGCCAATAGCCTGACGTCAAGTCAAATGTGCTGAGGAACTTGGCAGCACCAAGTTTATCCACCAACTCATCTGTTCTTGGCAAAGGGTGGGCATCAGTCGTGGTGACTGCATTAAGAGCTCTATAATCCACGCAGAATCTAAGCTCTTTAGATCCGGCCTTTGGTACTAACACAACTTGGCTAGACCATGGACTAGTAGAGGGCTCTATTACCCCGAGATCAAGCATCTTGCTGACCTCACCTTTGATGTGGGTTCGTACGTTTTCTGACATTCGGTATCCTCTGCTCTTGACTGGCAGAAAGTCACCAGTGAGTATGCCATGCTGGCCCCAAGGGGTCAAGCCTGGTGAAAGCGAGAACAGAGAGGCAAACTGATTCAACATAGCTTTGCACTCTTCTTGTTGCTCGGGTGTCAGCTTGGAGGAGAGATTTACTCCTTCAATTTTCTCATCTACATGTAAGCCTCTGAGGAGATCCGGAAGAGCTTCACTCTCTTCTTCTTTCTCGGATGACGCTAGAAGCAATGCTCCTATATCAGGTCGTGAGACATACGCTTTAAGTCGGTTGGTGTGAAAGACTGTCCGAGCCTCCTAGGGATTGCCCAAGTCCACCAGATAGTTAACCTCTCCGAGTTTACCCACAACTTTGAAGAGTCCCATCCATTTATCTTGCAAGGCCCTCTGCCTTGTTGGGATAATAACGAGAACAAGCTGGTCTTGAGCAAACTCAACCATGTTAGCCTTTTGATCGTGCCAGTGCTTGACCAATGCTTGTCCAGCTTTCAAGTTATCGCTTGCTTCCGTCATCATGTGCGACATTCTCCTCCAGAGACCTATCACGTAGTCAGTCACTCTGACTGGCTTGGGGGAAGGAGCACTCTCCAACCCCTCCTTAATCAGGGCCAATGGACCTCTGACGGGATGACCATAGAGAAGTTCGAAGGGAGAGTAACCTATTCCCTCCTGAGGGACTTCTCTATAAGCAAAGAGAAGGCATGGCAGTATAAGGTCCCACTTACGCTTAAGGGGTTCTTCTAAAGCACCTATCATGCTCTTCATGGTTCGGTTGAACCGTTCTACCAATCCATTGGTTTGTGGGTGGTAAGCTGTTGAGAACTTGTAAGTAACTCCACAGGTTTTCCACATGGCTTTCATGTAGTTGGTCATAAAGTTTGACCCCCTGTCAGAGATTACTTCCTTAGGAAACCCGACCCTAGTAAAAATACCAAGGAGGGCCTTAGCCACAGCCGGAGCTGTAACAGTCCTCATAGGAATTGCCTCAGGATACCTAGTATCATGGTCTACTACAACAAGTATAAACCTGTTGCCTGAGGAGATTGGAGGATCAAGGGGACCAACAATGTCAATCCCTACTCTCTCAAATGGGACTCCCACAACTGGGAGAGGCACTAAAGGTGCCACATTCTTGGAGCCAACCTTACCAGAGGTCTGGCAGGTGTGGCAGCTCCTGCGGTGTTTTTCTACTTCGGCCCCCATCTTTGGCCAATAGAAGTAGAGAGAGAGCCTTTCCTTAGTCTTCTTGAAACTCAAGTGACCAGCCAAAGGAATCTCGTGGGCTAACTGCAAGAACTGTGGTCTGTTCTCTTGGGGTACTACAAGTCGTTTGTAGTCTCCAGGTGCAGACTCGGTCGGTTCACTGTAGAAGAGGCCATCTTCCCAGTGCAACCTGTATTTCCCAGGCTCTTGCCCTTCAGCCTGAGCTTCTGCCTGGTGGCGAAGACCTTCCAGAGTTGGACATTCTCTCTGTCCCTTACTGAAGTCTGCCCTGCTGGGTCCACCTTCTGCCAAGTAAAGACTGCAACTCAGGATGGTCAACAGGATCCAGATCTCCAATGAGTTCCTGGCCTTCCATTAGCTCTTCCTCAGAGTCTAATTCTACCACATAGGTTGTACCTCCCTCTCAGCCTCGGCTGGAGGTGGAGTTACGGGTGTAACTTTGGACAACCGCGGGGAAGTCCGTGTTGGCTGCACTGGAATGCTGGCTGCTGGTTTCGGGATAGAAGTCTTAGGTTTCCCTTTCACTTCTGATTTCTTGGAGACAGCGGCCGACAATTCCAGTGGAGCAGGAGTGATTTCTTTCTTCATCATCTCCTTGAGAGTACCGCGCATGGTCCTCTCTCTTGCGGGTCTGGTTAGCTCCTGTAACCGTTTACTAGGAGGTCTGGGAGTATGCGATACAACTCCGAGAGTTTTCAAATTGTTACCCAACAGTACGCGTCCTGGTACTTCACTCTGTATGCTGACAGGTATCTTCACAGTCATGTCGTTACACTGGATGAGAACTGGTAATTGGGGAAGCATCTGCACAGGCCCTCCAGCTAACTTGGTGAGGCGTTTGGGTGCCTTAGCAACATCCTCAGCCTGAAAAAACGATTTATCCACCACAGTTATGCTGGCCCCAGTGTCCCTAATGGCAGGAGTCTCCTGGCCATTCGCCTGGACACTGCCCTTATAATACTCTTTAGTATTATCGGGGATAGAATTATAGACATCTAAATTCTGTTGTTCCCACAACCCCAGAGATACTAATGAAACTCTGGCTGAGACTCCAATGGGTTCGTCAGCTAGCAGTAGAAAGTTTCCACTTGCCATTTGGACTTCCTCCTCTGGAGCGATGGCTAAGGAGACAAGCTGGACCCCTGAAGGTTTACCCTTACATCTGGTATCTCCTTTCACGTGGTCAGTCGAGCCACAAACAAAGCATTTACCGAACGCTTTTTGGAATGGTGGCTTGCTCTGACCTCCTTCCGGTTTGGCACCAGAAGACACACTATCCTGCTGTGGTTTTCCCGGTGGCTTACCCTTCTGGTTTGGTTTGGGGCCCTCTTTGGAATGTGAGTTATTCGAATTCTCTTTTGAGTCTTTTTTAGGCTGTTTTCCCTCATCCTTTTTCTGAGTTGCCCCAGAATCCTTATGAGTAGCCCTGTTGGCAACCCACAAGTCAGCGGCCTTAGCTAGCGTCCGGGAATCCAATTCCTTCGAAACAGCCAAGTGCTGTCTGAGCTCAGGAGAACAGGCATCATAAATAGACTCCAACATAAAAAGATTCCTCATACCCTCATAAGTGTTCACTTTGTAACCCTTAATCCATCCCTCTAAGTTTTTCAATCCTTCACTCACCCAGGTAGCCCAAGGGGTACCATCATGCTTTTTGAGGGTTCTAAACCTCTTAAGATACTGAGAAGGGGTCTTCCCGAATCTAGCTATCAAAGCTAGTTTCACACTTTCGTAATCCGTCTTATCCGCCGCCCCCAACTCCATTACCACATCAGTCGCACCAGGAGGGAGCCTAGAGAACAACCAGGGAAGTAAAGCATTCCCGGTGATGTCCTGGAGCCCATGATTGTACTCAAACAGTTTTAACCAATCCAACACATCCAATCTCGGTTCATACATACCCATTAATTCCTTCGGCATCCGGGGTCTTTTGGGACTGGAGCTCCTAGAGGAACCAGAGGAGAGAGAAGCATTTTCCATAGACAACGATCTGCGGTCGGAAGCGGCTGACACTCTGTACTCTCGGGGCTCGATCGTACAGATCCTTAGTGCGCCTTGACTGCCGGTGACGTGCAAGTGTTCGTGTATGGGTCCTTTCCTCTAGTAGGAAGCCCCGGGAAGTCCCAAGAAATTTTTCCTTTTGCGAGCAGACGGTGAGCAGACGGTGGCGGCGGTGGCGTTTAAGGAGGAGAACGAGCTCAGACCAGACCAGCACTGAGCTTTGATATCACTGATATCATGTATTGAGGCGTACCCGCGAGGCACAGAGGTGGATGGCCGCGGAGGCCCGAGGCAGCCTGCGGCTGCTAGCCTAGCGATCCCGCGGAGACCGAGGCGCGGTGAGACGCTTGGAGGCCCTGTGTCAGTGTCGGTTGGTGCCGGTGGGTCTTCAGCCGCGTACCCGATTTGCGGCAGCCGCTTTGATCTGCTCTACAGACACCGACAGTGACGTCTGTATTATTTGCACTATCGGTACCTTCTGCATTTATTGTGCCATTTCATGGACTATTGATCATGGTCACTGCCTGAGTTCGAGCCCAAGCTAGAGCCAATTTCCTCCTCCTCCTTCAGTACCTGAGCTCGAGCCTGAGCTTGCTGGAGAGACGGTGATTGAACCGGGGCTCGGGCCTGTGTAAACACATTGACACCGGTATTGATAAAGGGTAGTGGGTTGAGGATTTGAAGGGTTGCAGAATAGAAATTCCTATCCTGCATGTGGTGGGCTGTTGCAATCTAGCATTAGACAGCAGTGGCTACTGGCCGTAAGCCCCTCTGTAAGCCCCCTTAAACAAGAGCCTCTGAGATTAATCTGAGACAGCTCGTAGCTCGCTGACAGGAATTTTGGAGTCTGGGCAATTTGGAGTGGACAGCGGAAAGGGAGCGGCTGGGGCCCCGTTTTAGGCAGTAAAAAGTTAAAAAGGGGGGAGACTGTGGGAGATTTTACTCCTTTGATCCCTCATTTTTCTTTTGCCTAATTCTCACAGACAATGAAGGGGCAAGAAATGGCCCGCTACAACTTAAGGAGTGGACAATACGTTGATGATCTAAGAGCTCCAGAGTGGGATGGTTCTTACACTGAAAAGTCCCTGCATGAGGATGTGAACATCGTAAGTTCTCAAACTCCGATTGCCTCGACAAGAAATAACAACATAATAGAGGCACAAATTCATCAAGAACGTCAAGTGAACAAATCAACGGAGGGAGAAATTTTAAGGGACTCAACAAGAAACACCCCATTTAGACAGTCGAAAGACTTTACTTTGACATCAACTAATATAAAAGGAACTATTGATTATTATTTCCAGAAATCTGCACAAGAAAATTTAAATGGACCTATGCCACATTCCTTAAAATTTTTAAATCAAAATATTAACTTACAAACGGAGAACAGCGGGTCTGAACTACGTATCCCAGTTATGGAACTTTCAAGGACCCCAAATCATCTGTTGAGTTTGGTTCAGAATTTACAACCACATGAAGAAATATTGAACTCAACAGCGGTATCGAGAGGGGACATGGTTGTGTCTGATGGAATTTCATTAGACCAACCGGTGCAAATACCAAACACGACACAGGGAAACAAGAATCATGACCCTAATGATGGTGATTCCTCTCTCTCGGCTTTAAATTTTGTTCTAAACTCCTTGGTGAAGGTTTTTGACCTTCTAAAAAGAGATGTGCAGACCCACACAGGGATTTTAATGGAAATGACAAAGGATATTGAACAACTTGAATTTTCAGTGGTAGGTCAAAATAATGTAATAAATTGTTCAGTTCTGCCCATGATGGTAAAGATGGAAGATGGCTTTACAAAGTATAGTGGAGACCTAATGGAAATTAAGCGCCAAATGACTTCTCTACTGAGGGAGAATAAGGAGATCAAGGATTTGTTATTACAAATGAATGCAAGAAATGTATCGACTTCTCCATTAAACCAAGATCTAGCAATTAAAACAAAAGACTTAGTTCCTGAATTGAATACTTTTACGGATGACACTCCCTTATCCGAATCAGTAATGGAAGAATTCTGCCGATTGGCACAGATTGCTGAGTCAAGGGTGGAACAGCGGATGGAAGACCGAGGGGAAGTTATTGAGAATCATGAAGAAGAGGCAGAAAACAGCTATATGTGGAAGAAGAGTTCGCAACAAACCTATAAGAGACGGAGAAGAGAAAGGCGGAAGAACCAAAAGCCAAATAATACTGATTCAAAATCACGAGGTCGACAAGTAAAGAAAACAAAAAATGTGAAGAATATTAGATCAAAAAAATCAAAGGTAAACAGCTTTGTCAAGGGGATTTCAGATCCTGAGAAAATCCCTGAGAATCAAAATATCTCAGACAAAGATGGTAGGAGTAGAGGTAATGATTCTCCACAACAAGAAAGAATTGTCAGGGTAAATAAATCCAAAAAACAACAAAGGAAAAGACTCGAGACTGATAGAATTCCCGAAGCAGAGGGAGATGTACATATGGTAAAGAAATCTATGAGTACTCAAACAGAAGGAAAAATTACAGACTTGGACAGAAATCAACAACAACACGACTTGATTAGATCAGAGATTACAGGGAAGTTGCTAAAAATAGCTCCTATATTCCTTCACAAACAGAAACATGCTTTTAAAGTACCAATGCAGACCCAGATTGGTTTAAGAATTGCTCCAATATTCAATCAAACAAAAACAAAGACTGGAGGTTTGGTGGCCACCCAAAGTTCTAGGATGGGTCATGTAGAGGACACAATACGTATTCAAACATCTATATCGAATACGGACTACCAAGATCAATCTGAAGAGGTTGGAAGAGAAGAGACTATGAATGTTCCGGTGGGAAACTCATCCTCTGAAATGGCAACTGAAAGAATAACAAATCCCCAAGATGATCCGAATCCATATGCAATCCCGAGACTTTGGTTTACTAATGAGGAAAATCGAAAGTCTGGTATACCACTGAATAGGAGTTCGATTCTATCACTGGTTAAAAAACTTCCAGAACTATATTTATTCTCAACAAAAGATATTGAATATGTTCGTTTCCCTAAACCAGAGTGTATCAGTTTAGTTGAAGTAGGATTTGTTTCTAAATTGGGGGTAAAAGCTTTTCTAAACTTACAAGAAAGATTAAGGGAGCTGGGTTTGGAAGTGTATGAGCAATTGCCATCTCATGCAATAGAAACGGGCGAAACTGAGGAATACGAGTTAACTCAGGGAAATGTCTCCTCACTGCATGAGACCCATCGGGGAAAAAATGAAAATAACATCAATGAAGGGTCACAACCACCATCTTGGTCAATGTTACCAGAGATAATTATGTAAGTCTGCCAGAAGCTGGGTGTATCGCAGAGGTCTCTGACAAATTGAGGATCACTAGTTGGAACTCTCGGGGATCCAGTTCATTTAAAAATAATAAAATGAGTGCGTTGTTATTTGGGGGGAATGATTTGATCCTGTAACAGGAAACATGGTTAGTAAACACCCCGGAACTCGAAGGCTTTAAACTGATAGCACAATCAGCTAACTGTAAAGCAAAGGGTAGACCGACGGGAGGTTTGCTGATCGCCTGTAGAAAGATTTTATTCAAAGAAATATCAATGTTATCCTGTAAACAGGAAGGAATTCTGGTGGTGAGAGTGGTCACTCCCCTCAAAAGCTTTCCAGCTAAGGAGATAATAATTGTGAATTTGTACTGGAACCCCATGAGGGAAAAACTCTCAGAGTTTCTAGAAACAATTGCGGTAGCCCTTAGTGATATTAATATAACGTACCCTGGGGCACATATATTGGTCGCAGGAGACTTAAATTCGCAATGTATCAATTCCAAATGCCATACAGGGAAAATGAAAGAAGTAACAAATAACGGGAGAAAGTGGTCGAACTTCTTTGAGGATTGGGACTTAAAATTCCTAAACGGCTCCATAGAAGGTGATGTTCCATCGGTTACAACGTGGGAGAGGGGTTCATCAGAGTCGACATTGGATTATATGCTTTTATCAACAGAGTGTTTTGATACTTGTATACATTTTTCAGTGGCAGATGGTGGAACAAGTGACCATAAGCGATTAGTTGCACATTTAAACTGGTGTAGTGAGGAAATAATAGAGATTTGGGACCAGCGAGTAGAAGTTAATGCACAGAGAAATCGGTTGGTAAAATACAAGAGGGAAAGGGAGCGGTTAAATAAAGCCCTGGATGGACTTTCCAACTGGGGAGATCCAAATATTTTGCATCAGCATTGTGACCCATCACGGTTCCATGAATTTCAGTGGTCAATTGACCCCCCGTTAAGTACCCAGAAGGGTTTTCAGCGAGTGCACAAACACTTTTTCGATGAAGCAGTTTGGGTAAAAAAACGCGACACGCAAATACAGTTAAGACTCGCTAAGAAACGGGCTTAAAACTCACTAGAACTAGAGATAGAATCAAAAAAAATTAAGAACGATCTGAAGAGCTGGTCTAGACAACATAGAGAAGAATTATGGCAGAAGGATGGGGAAGAGATGCTGCGTGCATTACAAAATAATTCCTCGCGAAACTTCTGGTCACTAGTAAATGCTCCCCAAATACATCAAACCATTGCTCAGACGAATAATGTGTCGGAAGTAAGTTGGCTAACCTATTTCGGCGTAAAATATCAGGAACCAGTGGGAGGACAAAAATATATAGGTGACAACGGAAATTGGGGTTTAAACTTTGACAAAGAGGATATTTTGAATCTGATTATAAAATCCTCGGCGTCGAGATCTGCGGGCCCAAATGGTCTAACTTATCAAGTCCTCAAAGGAAATGGGACATTGTGGGCTGAAATCCTATATACCTTGTACAAGAAAGTGATTGTAAATAGAATAATTCCATCATCTTGGAAGACTGCAATTATAATCCCGATTTTCAAGAAGGGGGATCGCAAAAACCCTATTAGTTACAGGCCAATTACATTGCTTGATGTGGAGAGTAAGTTGTTTACCAGTCTGATATTAAGAGAACTCGAAACATGGGCGAAACAAAACAACATAATCCCTAAACAGCAGACCGGATTCAGAAGAGGTCATTCAACCTCTCTGAATGGTATAATATTAGCCTCATTAACAAATCTGAAAGATAAAAATAATAAAGGAAGACTTTATGGAGCATTTATCGATCTGTCAAGTGCTTTTGACATGGTAAATCGAGATAAACTTTGGGGCAAATTGGAACAGAAAGGGGCACCGAAAACTCTAATTAATATACTAGTAAAACTTCACGAAGGAAATACAGCCAGGGTAAGATTAGATATGGACGGACATTTGTCAGAATATATAAGTATAGATAGGGGGGTCAGACAGGGTTGTATGGTGGCTCCATTTCTCTTTAAGTTTTATCTGGGAGATTTTGGAGCCACCCTAGAATCCTCATCATTAATAAGCCCAAAGGTGGGGTCCTTGGCCGTAAAATGGCTTATGTATGCGGACGACATAGTCCTTCTTGACAGGACTCCCATCGATCTACAAAGATTGTTTAATGCCCTTGACAAGTATATGAAATTAAATGACCTGGTGGTAAACCCTGATAAATCTAAGATTGTAATTTTTTAGCGGAAAGGCCTCAAAGACACAAAATATCGGTGGTCAATTGGCAGTAACCAGATACCGGTGGTAAAAGAAGTAACGTATCTGGGCATTACTGTGTATGCGACCCCTACAGTTGGGATGCAGTATGGTGAAATCCTGGCTAAAGGGACACAACTAATAGCCCAGATGAAGAAGATTGTTAGCCTTTATGGTAAATTCTCCATTATGCCAGTTATAAACTTCTATGTGGCCAAAGTAATCCCTGTACTATTGTACGGAATTGAGGCCAAACCTTTGCTGTGGTCAATAGACTGGCAAAAAATAGAAGGTTATATCTGGAAACAGGTATTAAGATTGCCTAAAGGATTACATACGATAACACTCAGATATGAGCTAGGATTAAATCTTTAAAATACGCAGTTGATTGGAAACTTCTTTCCCTGTATAGATCAATTATTGTGCCAATGACTAATACACTATACGGAAATCTCCTAGAAAATATGAATCTTGATTCCTCATTAACTTTGATAGAACTCAAAAAGACAGCAGAAAACCGGCTGACTTATTGTGAATCAGATAAATTAATACTGAGCTCAAACCCGCTGAAAGTTAAGAAGTCCTTATCTTTGAGAGATTGGATCTCAACAGGGGATATGGTGAGATCATCCTCTATTCCTGAAGGGTTTTTTAAGTACGGGAAAAAACAGGGTATTGTACCAAGATACTTGATGAAGTTCCCAAACCCAAAAGGAAGACAAAACTTTATGAGGGTACGGCTAAACTTGATTAAAACTGGATCAGTATTAACCAAATGGGGAGTCACTGAAGGGGCCCAGAGTCTATGCACGGAATGCTCAGATTTAAGCAAACAAACCTTAGAGCACCTGCTAAGATTCTGTAAAGGCACTTGGGAAATTAGGGTGGAACATTTAGGGAATTCAGTTGGGTCATTGGATAGACTATCCGACGCTTTTTGGGAAAGAATGATCGCGGGCCATGAAACAAAATTGACCCTAAACATTTTAAGGGTTTTGCAATTGACAGGTTTTATATCGTCAGAATACTGTTAATTGATTGTTGAAGTAAGGGGGAAAACTGTTTTATAGGAAAATCAGATATTGATGTGATGAATTCAATTTTAATATGTTAAATTCATAAGATTGTGATGAATTAGTTTTAAATGTTATCTAGATATAACTTATAATGTGATGTTTGTATGTATATACCTTTTTTTATTTTCTTTATGAATTTGAATGTGTAAAAAAACCCAAATGTGGTTATATCACAATAAAAACAACAAAAAAAAGACAACTTTTTCATCTCTAACTCGTGATTAAGTTCTATTTCTCTGAGTCTTAACTCAGCTTGCTTCTGCTCAGCCTGGGCATTCATCCGTTTGAACTCGAGCTCTTGGTTTCGTTCAGATTGAGCCAAGAACCGTTTGTATTCTAATTCGAGCTTCATTTTTTCAAGTTCAAAATAAGCAGGGTTACTGGTGGGACCTGGTATGGGCCCCGTAGGCACAGCTGGTAAGGCAGGTAGAGGAGCAGAGGAGACAGTTTCGTTAGCCTCTCCGTCCTCGTCAGCCTCTTCATCGCTATCATCAGAATTACGATTTAGATCAACACCATCACTTTTATCTACATTTGCTGGAGAAATTGGTTCCTCTGAATCAGTACCCAGACTTTGGTTCGCCAGCAATCTCTCGATTAGTTCTAACTTCTTGCCTCTTACAGAAAGATTCTCTTGCCTACAGAGAGCTCGCAAACTCTCAGTATTTTCACCTGACAAGGATACTTGACTGTAAGTTTCCATCGTAGACATGTTTGTTGAAAGTTGCTTTTTAGTGCTAAGCTTTGTGGTTAGTTGTCCTAAAGCGTCGAAAAGCACTCTAAACTGTATACTCGATACAAATCCCACCGCTGTACACCAGTGTCAGGCGGAAACCTGTGCAGTTCCCTCTGGGACCACTGCAAAAGATTTAGGACTACAGGCGTTTGGCGGTGAACTCACTTGGTAGCAGTCTGTACCACACAGATTCACTTGGTAGCTGTGGCTGAGCAGTCAGACTTCTCTCAAGAAAAGTTGAGCAGTATGTGGAGTATACAATCTAGGACAATTCTTCACAGTAAGACAAGCAAACACGCAACAAGGCTTCAGTGTACAGATATTAAGGTATTTATTTATAACGGAACATCTATGGAAAACACTATGGCACTATCACGGCAAACAATTCAATTACAATTACTCTACGAAGAAGAACACGATCAATCCCTCTAACAGTATTTCGACACGTCTAGGTTCTACCGGTATCACTTATTTTCAGACAGAGGTGTATACCTCAACCTAGATGGCACTCTAATATCAGTTAGGATGGGAGAGAAAAATAGGCAGGTTACGAAATCAACACAGTTCAATACTTCACGGATAAAATGCAAGGGAGGAAGGCAAGAACCACAATAGATCATAAAGTTCAGAGGCCAGGCCCACTCGGAGAGGGGCAAGGCGATATGTCCCAAAAAGTCTCTAGTGTAGATGCGTTCGAGTCTTTGTAGCAAATTGTTATCGGCAGATTGAACCAGTTCAGAACAACACGTTAGAAAAAGCTTGGAGGCGACCCAACGGAAAGGCGGGGATTAAGACACCTCACTCGAAGCGATCGAAAAGGAAGCCAGGCGGACACGGTACCTTGTTGTGGAGAGACAGCTCCGGCGGGGGCAGTTGTTCCTGGTGGTGGATGCACGTCGGGTCTTTGCCAAGAGTAGAGATGATCTCGTCGTTGAAGAAAAGTGAAGTCCGGTGCACCACCAGGGAAGAGACCAGCCGCAGAGTGCTCCGTCACAAGGCACCACCTTTTGGTCGCGGTACAGGGGTAGTGGCCATCCGGTTGCCAGGGTGCTCTGCACGGGCAATTCGAACACCGCGTCCTGAGGCGAAGAAAAAGCTAAGGGGACTGGTTGTTCCCACCAGTCAGGGGAAGAGACTCTCCGGCAGGGAGATCTCCTCTGTCGTCGGGAAGTGGTGAGTCGGTTCAGCAGGGCTCCACCGGAGGTGTCGTCGTGCAGGTCGGCTCAGCGTTACCCTCGTCGGATTCTTAGGTCCTGTGGCGACTTCTGAAGATCCAGTCCCAAAAGCCCTGCTTTTATGCAGAAAACCCCCATTCATTCAGCCTAGCTGTAAATCAAAACATGCTAAGTGGTGAGCGGGGAGGCTCACCACTTGGGCCTATCCCTCCAGAGTGCGACCGGAGTTGGCAAGGCAACTCGGTCCAGGGTGCCTAAACCCCCTCCCACACCCCTGTGGTAACCCAGACAGAATGGCACCACTTTGGAGGGTCTCTGTCCAGAGGCCCGCCAAAAGTGGAACAAAGGGCTCAACCTTTGGTTTAGGAGTCACAGAGACGAACACAGACGCCATTTTAAAAACCGAGTTCTGGCAGAAAATACCATCCGATAAACTTATTTAAGATAAGTAGATTGGTGGTACGTTAGAGATTAACGAGAAAAAGTATCAATCTCCAACAATGGGACGAATCCCATAGGGTTATGTCCGGGGTCGAACATAACAAGTAGTTTCCACTGCCACCAGCCAAAACTCGACGAGGGGGGACGGGCAGTGCCCCATCGAGTAACAGATCCAGGAGTAATCGAATTACCCCTACTAGAACGTCCACAATAAGATGGTTTGTACTAGTTCTGTTAGTAAATTTAGGTCTAGTAAAGCCAATGGTGACTTTACATGCCCGGGGAGACAGTAGTCAGTCCCCGGGTATGGAGTCTATGGTGGAGGTCCGCTAGGACGCCCCAGTGTTACGGCACGTAGGGTGCGGTGTAACACACATAGAAAAACATATGAGACCCTATGGAGTAAAAGACCCCATAGCCCAGAGAACACATTGACATTCAAAGGAATTACACACATACATGTCCAAGAGTGGGAGGAAAAAGTGTCTCACTCTTGGCAGGATGGAAAAAACAAACTCCAGAAATCCAGCAAAGCCGCTGGGGGACTCACTAGGTTAGGAAATTCAGCCTAAACAGAGAATTCTCCCTAACAGGGGGCCTGGTGGAGGGTGCCCCTGCACTGCTGGGGGGTGGGGGTGGTGGGAGACATGGGTGGGGGCCTGGTGGAGGCTGCCCCTGGTGGCTAGGGGGTGGGGGTGCAGGGAGACATGAGTTGGACATGTTTGGGGGCCTGGTGGAGGGTGCCCCTGCACTGCTGGGGGGTGGGGGTGATGGGAGACATGTGTTGGTGATCAGTAGTGCAAGGTGACATGTGGGTTGGCTGGTGGGCATGGCCATGGTGGATGGGTTGCCTGTGGGACATGAGCAGGGGTGCAGGGTAGTCCCCTGTGGTGTGGGCTGCCTGCAGGGGCCGTGGAGGGTGTAGAGGGAACACCTGGGAGGACCCACATGGCCAAATCACGTGTAGTATTCCCAAGCACCACCGAAATACACGTACCCTGCTGAAATCGCGTGTGAATCTTCCCGCGCACCTCGGAATACACGTACCCAGGCCAATCGCGTGTGGAACTTCCCACGCACCCCGAAGTACACGTACCCAGGCCAATCGCATGTGGAACTTCCCACGCACCCCATAGTACACGTACCCAGGCTAATCGCGTGTGGAACTTCCCGCGCACCCCGTAGTACACGTACTCAGGCTAATCGCGTGTGGAACTTCCCGCACACCCCGAAGTACACGTACCCAGGACAATCACGTGTGGAACTTCCCACGCACCCCGTAGTACACGTACCCAGGCTAATCGCGTGTGGAACTTCCCGTGCACCCCGAAGTACACGTACCCAGGACAATCGCGTGTGGAACTTCCCGCGCACCCAGGAACACACGCACATGCTATTTTTCACACAGCGGGTGTCCGTGTTTGTCGGTACCCCTTTGCACCTCATTTGTCCTAGAGGGCCACTGTATGGCCCATTCATCATGGCTGTATATGGGTGCTTTTTGTTAGCGCACATTTTGGCGCACATTTTTTTCAGTCGCAGGGGCGCTACCGCCTGCTTTCTTGTGGCGTACTTGTTTGGCCCTGTGCGCGTCTTTGACCGTGCGCTGGTTTGCCCTATTCGATTCCATGAATACGGGTTGTAAGCGAGCGTGTGGGCGTTCCGCGCACTTGCATCCTGTACTTCCCCCGTGACGCCCATATCACGCGTTGTTCCCCATTCCGAGTGTTACGCCCCGTGTTCAGCCTACTTTTGTGATGTGCGCCACGCTATGTGCGATTTCGCAGTGGCCCTGGCGCGCGCGGCGCACATTTTTAGAGCACATCCAATGTTTTTCTCGCGCGCGGACTTCCATGAATCGCTGTGCGCTGGTTTCCCTGCGATTTTCGCACTTGCACTGCGATTTTCGCACTTTTACTGCGATTCGCACGTTTTGGCACCTCTGCGCGGGAATTTTCGGCGCACATTATTTCCATGAATCGACCCCTTAGTGACTACTTGGCAGAGATATGTCTTCGATAAAGAAGGTTAAATAAGAATAAAATGAACTATCATTTGAGGTACCTCAGAATAAATTGGTATGGCTCTGAAAAATATCTATTAAAGAAAAAAGAAGTTCAACTAGTCTATTAATGTTGGCCAAGGGGCCTTAGACAATTAATGAAGAACAAAACTGGGGAGATGATGCTGAGAATACTCATTAAAAATGATACCAGACAATTTTGGACTCTGTTGAGTGACATTGATCACCCGCAATGTGTGATGCAATCGACAAGTTTGACTGAGGACGCTTGGATTGTGCACTGGAACTCTATAAATAGAGAGGGGTTTGAAGGGTCTACACAAATGTCTAATAGCAGAATAACCTGGTGCTTGGAATTTGATCCATCAGACATAGAAAGATTAATCCTGAAAGCATCTATGTCGGCTACATGTGGTCCAAAAACCGTATCTAATGTGTTTTTTAAAAACAACGCAAATTTATTGGCGGGGATGTTGAATTTACTCTTTAAGGATATCTTGCTGAAACATAGAATTCCACAATCCTGGAGAGAGTCTATCATTGTACCGATACATAAAAAGGGGGATTGTTCAGATCCACTGAATTACCGCCCTATTGTTTTGCTGGACCTCGACAGCAAGATATTTACAACAATAGTCCTTATGAAACTAAACAATTGGGTAAAGGAGAAATGCATCCTATGGAAATCTCAAACTGTGTTCCAAAAAGATATGGGGACAACTCTCAATGGTTTGATCTTATCGGTTCTCAGGAAACACAGAATTCCACAATCCTGGAGAGAGTCTATCATCGTACCGATATATAAAAAGAAGGATCCGCTGAATTACCGCCTTATTGTTTTGCTGGACCCCGACAGCAAAATATTTGCAACAATAGTTCTTAAGAAACTAAACGATTCGGTGAAGGAGAAATGCATCCTACCGAAAGCTCAAACTGGGTTCCAAAAACATTTGGGGACATCTCTCCATGGTTTGATCTTATCGGTCCTGAGGAAACGCAGAATTCCACAATCCTCGAAAGAGTCTATCATCGTACCAATACATAAAAAGGGGGATCATTCAGATCTGCTGAATTACCGCCCTATTGTTTTGCTGGACCCCGACAGCAAGATATTTGCAACAATAGTCCTTGAGAAACTAAACAATTGGGTGAAGGAGAAATGCATCCTACCGAAAGCTCAAACTGGGTTCCAAAAAGGCATGGGGACAACTCTCAATGGTTTGATCTTATCGGTACTGAGGATAGAATTGCTAAAAATCAACTCAGGTAAGGGACTTTTTGGCCTTAATAGACTTCTCTAAAGCCTTTTATATTGTACATAGGGAAGACCTATGGATGAAACCTAAGGCATGGGGTATTCTTCTATCATTATTGGCAATATTAGAGCATATCCACAAAGGGAGCTGGATCCGAATAAAACTAAACGTAGAGGGAGTATTACCATCACCAATTAGAACACACAGAGGACTAAAGCAGGGGTGCATTTTTGCACCAAGTTTATTCAATTTTTTCATGGCAGATTTTCTGCGTACAATGGAGGGAGTTGGCCTGGTTTAACCCAAATTGGGAGGTGAGAAAATAAACTGGCTGGCATATGCAGATGACTTGGCACTCACAAGCCACACCCCGGTAGGGCTACAACATTTGCTTACAAAAACTAATGAATATACCAAAATGAATGGACTGGTAATCAACCAGAAGAAGTGCCAAGTAATTCAGCTATCTCACCCCAAGACGACTAGAGCCAAATAACCTGGCAAGTGGATAACATCAGGTTTGTACCCCATAGGAAAATAATCTACTTGGGATGCCAGGTATTGGATAAAACATCATGTGAGGACAGCATTAATCAAATGCTGTGCAAAAGTGGCCAACTGGTCTACCAAATGAAGAAGATCCTAGGTAAATACTATAAGTTCACAATTTTATTTATTTATTTATTGCATTTGGTTATATGCCCAGACCCTGAGATATCACGGCGTAGGTTACAAGAATACGTACAGCTTACTTAGGATAATTAGTTACAAAGATTACTTACAAGATTATTGGTTACAAAGAATACTTACAAGACTTAATGGATACACAGAGGAATTTACAAGATTTTTTATTACATTAAGATTAAGAAGAGCAGAGAGCGTTGATCATTTATCAGAGGCATGTGTGAATGGGAAGTGAACGGTCAATCAAGGGAATTAGAATGTATTAAAAAGCCAGGTTT
The DNA here is from genome assembly GCF_040938575.1 of Ambystoma mexicanum. NCBI lineage: Eukaryota > Metazoa > Chordata > Amphibia > Caudata > Ambystomatidae > Ambystoma > Ambystoma mexicanum. Next base: position 424,053,171 of record NC_090927.1, on the reverse strand, counting down.
TCAGCAATTTCGTGAAGTATGAGAGGGATGGTTCGTTGCAGATGTTAGGAGGGAGTGAGTTCCAAATTCTAGGGGCTGCTACAGTGAAACTAGAATTTCCTGTTCTGGTGGTCTTAAATTGAGGAATGAGTAGGTGGGTGTTGGCTTTAGATCTGAGAGTTCTAGGTGTGGTTTTACATGTGAGACAATGGTTGAGGTAGATGGGTGCCTTGGAGGTGACACATTTATGTGTGATAGTGAGTGTTTTGTGTAGTATTCTAGCTGAAATGGATAGCCAACGATAGATGTTTAAGAGAATGTCCGCATATGAAGATACCTACGTAGGGTTGCCCACTTCCGCTAAAATGTTCCTTTTGTCGTGCATGTTGCTAAATGTATTATGCACTTTGCATCATGTGTAGGTAATTCTCTTGTGATAAATGTTTGGGCTGTGAATATGGCATAAGGGATGAGAGAACATACATAGCAGCTTTCATCTGACGTTCCTCTCCCCACCTTACTCGTGTGTTGGTACCATAAGTTATTTAAATGAGCTGATTTATCAAGATATGCATTTCTATCCTGATAATTTTAAGCTGATTAATTTGTTTGGAAATATCAGGGAAAATGCCACTCGTGCTTTTGTTAGGAATTGAAACAGATGTCTCATTGTTCTCACTCCATTTATATTATAAAACATCACAAGAAATATTGCAAAAGAATGAATGTGCTGCACAGTAATGCAGTGATTGGGAACATTCCTAAAAGATATGTGACTGCACAGGGTGAGTTGCCAGAATTCTTGGACTCTCAAGTTAAAGGAATCTTTAAAGTTCAGCCTGTGTATCCTTATGAGTCAAGTGAAATAGAGTGTTGTCATCAAGATGATTGCATCCTATTCAAATTAAATGAGGCTAAAAACAGAAAACAGAAAAGCAGCATATTGAATTGGAAGTCAAATTCCAAAATATATAAGTGTGTTGACTCTCCAAAGAGATACAGCCACATGGTTAGAGGAATGTACAGAGTTACCTCTGTTGGAAGACTTCCCAGTATTTTCTAAAATGGTAGATGAGCGATTTCAGGCTGCAGATGTGTGAGGAAAATATTGATGGAATTCAATCAGGTTTTTTCCACGATGAATATGATCGTGGATTAACAGATTTGCATGTTGCCCCATTACCAGAATGACATGGTAGGGAGCCAGTATTTGTATAATTTACCTCTGGCATGTTTGGAATCACTAGCTGTGGAATCTAGAACAATTATTAGCCCATTCATAGTACATCAAATACTCCCATATTATGTGTGTTAAAACCTAATAGCCAATGGTGTTTATGTGCATATCTACGAGAACTAAACAAAAAAGTACCAGTTTCAAGGTGGCCCCTTCTATTTATTGATCAGGGTCTCGCACCGGTTCACCCGTGAAAAGTGTATACTACATCAAATCTTACGGCTGGATACTGGTGTGTACCACTGGCTGAATATATCCAAAATGTGTTTGTGTTTTCCTTTGACAAATCACAATATGCGTGGTCCCGGACACATTTTGGGTATGTCAATAGTGGGAGTGAGTTTGGGATATTCCTGAGCAAGGCGCTCCCGGATGTAGCTGAAAGGGGGACAATAGTTTATGTGCATGATGTGCTAATTAAAAGCGAGAATCTGAAAAGCCATTTTATGAGATTAGACATGTGCTTACCCAGTTACAGAAGGCTGGGGCGAAAGTATCTTTACAGAAAGCACAATGGTGTAAAAATCAAGTGAACTTCCTAGGTCATGAGGTGACCAAGAATGGGTTAAACCCGCAAAAGAAGAACATGGAGGCGATACATAAGCTGATAGATTCTTCCAATCTGAATGGGTTAAAAAGTTTATTAGGGATGACAGGTTACAATAGGAAATTTATTGCGAATTATGCAGAGATTACAGAACCTTCAACAAGATTACTAAAGCAGGCTGTACACTGGAAAAGGGAGAAGGAACAAAGTGAGCCAGTGGCCAGGCTAAAGGAATGTCTTATGAAGGCGGCGTGTCTGGCATATCCAATAAAGAACCAGGATTTCTTTGTAGAGATACGATTCACTGATCAATGCATGTCAGCAGTGTTATATCAAAAGCATGATGTAAATAACAAAACTATTGCATATGCCAGCAAGGTCTTGTCACAGGTAGAAACTAGGTTTAGTGAATGTGAGTAGGCGCTGCTGACCACTGTCTGGCCGTTACAGCATTTCCGTCCCATAATTCAAGGGTTAAAAGTAATTATCGAAACAAATCACCAGCCTCTGTAGTTTCTGCAGAGTAGGAGAATCAGAACAGGGGATTTGGCACATTCCAAAATGATTTCCTGGACTTTAGCACTTCAGGGATTTCCTGTGGAAGTGAGTATTGGAAAACATAAAAAAGCCCAGTTGCTCAGGGGCTAGCAGACTTGCGTTGCCCTTTCGCGTGTAAAACTTCCCGCGAACCCCAGGAATACATGTACCCAGGCCAATCACGTGTGAAACTTCCCGCGCACCCCTGAAATACATGTACCCTGCTACACGTACCCTGCTGAAATTGCGTGTGAAACTTCACGCGCACCCCTGAAATACACGTACCCAGGCCAATCGCGTGTGAAACTTCCTGCGCACCCTTAAAATACACGTACCCAGGCCAATCATGTGTGAAACTTCCCGTGCTCCCCTGAAATACACGTACCCTGCTGGTATTGCGTGTGAAACTTCACGCGCACCCCTGAAATACACGTACCCAGGCCAATCGCGTGTGAAACTTCCCGCGCACCCCTGAAATACACGTACCCCACTCAGTATATGCGTGCTTTTTATTTGTGCACACTTTTGTGATGCGCAGGGACGCTACCCCAGCAATGCCACTTACCGCTCAACTCCAGACGGATCTGTCTCTGAAGGATCTGGGCATGGAGTGCTGGGGCTACGCTTTCCAGGACCCTCATCTGGATGGTACTCATGCTGATCCGGCCCCCCTCCACGAGGCGCCGGGCCTTTACGAGGGTCCTGGACCTCAAGTCCTCCCAGCGCTTCTTGACTTGCTTGATGTTGCGGGTTGCCACCCCCTCCGCGTTGATGGCAACCACAAAGTCGTCCCAGATCCAATCCTGTCCTTCCTTGTTGGAGCGTGATGTTCCGAAGAGGGCATCATAATGCCGCAGGACATGTTCCACCAGGACACCAACTTCCTTCTGACTGAAGCTGGTGGCCCTCTGCCCCTCTGGCTGGGGGTCGCCAGTGGTCTCAGATGGTGTTTGCCCCGACATGGCGACCCCCGAGGCAGGCGTGGGTGGGCAACTGGGTCCTGGGGCTGGGCTGTGGAGCGATGGTATCCCAGTCGGGAGTCTTCTGTTCCAGCAGGGGTGGACACAGCAACTGGACCCCTGCAGATGGCTGATGTGCAGGCACCAAATAGCAGGGCACGTGGGCAGCAGGCAGTCAGGCAGCAGCAGATGGCAGGTGGGAGCGTTATCGGGTCTCTGGGGGGCAGGAAAATGGCTTCAGGGCAGGAGCGTGGTCATCCGTGTGTTTTCCCGTGACCAGCTTGATACGGAGTGATTTGGCACGTGAAAAATGTGCACGTCAGCGTGTAATTCGAGGAAAGGCCCTTAGCGCGTAAGCGTGTCAGCACACGTACGCAATTTCATTGGACCAAAGGCCCTTAGCGCGTAGGCCCTTCGCACGTAAGCGCGTCTGTGATGTATCACACACGGGCGTTGCCCTTTCGCGTGTAAAACTTCCCGCGAACCCCAGGAATACATGTACCCAGGCCAATCACGTGTGAAACTTCCCAGGCACCCCTGAAATACATGTACCCTGCTACACGTACCCTGCTGAAATTGCGTGTGAAACTTCACGCGCACCCCTGAAATACACGTACCCAGGCCAATCGCGTGTGAAACTTCCTGCGCACCCTTAAAATACACGTACCCAGGCCAATCATGTGTGAAACTTCCCGTGCTCCCCTGAAATACACGTACCCTGCTGGTATTGCGTGTGAAACTTCACGCGCACCCATGAAATACGCGTACCCAGGCCAATCGCGTGTGAAACTTCCCGCGCACCCCTGAAATACATGTACCCCACTCAGTATATGCGTGCTTTTTATTTGTGCACACTTTTGTGATGCGCAGGGACGCTACCCCTGCCTTCGTGTGGCGGACGTGTTTAGGACTGTGCGTGTCTTTGCCCGTGTGCGGGTTTGCCCTATTCGATTCCATGAATACTTGTGGTTCGCGTGCGTGTGGGCATTCCGTGTACTTCCCAGCAGTACTTCCCCCATTACACCTTCTTTTTCATGCGTTATTCTCCGTTCTGCGTGTTATGCCCCCTGTTCCACCTACTTTTGTTGTGTGCTCTGCGCTATGTGCTCTTTCGCTGTGCGCTTAGCGCACGCTGTTTGGAGACACAACCAGTGGGAAAGTACCGCAGCGCCTTCCTTGAATCGGCCCCTAAGTGTACCAAGTCCAGTGTCTGGTCCAGTGAGTAACCCTAGTAGAAAAAGAACATTTGACTATATTCTGAGGAGAGTCTTACCCCTGTAAAAGGTGATCTACCAACAAATTATCCCAAGGGATACTATACCACAATACAATACCATCTTTCATCACCATGATAGAATACCACAGAGTTAGGTGTGACTCCTCCAGAAAATATATCTAACACCGCCCATACATTACAGAAAAGATCTGCCCACTCATTGGCCACGCAATCATCTTGTCAAGGCTTGACTACTGCAACTCATTACTGATTGGAGCCTCACAATACAATCTGAAAAAATGTGAAGCCCTCCAGAATGACGCAGTGCATATTGTCAAGCAAGTCCCTACAACGGTAAAAATATCGCAGCACAGGAGGGACCTCCATTGGCTTCCAATACATGACTGCATAAACTTCGAAGCATTCACCATGGTCCATCAGTCTATTTCTGGGTCCGCCCCTGCATACCTTAAATCACTGATTGCTTGTTATAATTCAAGCAGATTGCTTCGCTCCTCTAATCAGCTGCAGGTATCTGTTCCAAACTTTAGACATGTAAAGGGCTTGGGAAGGTCTTTTCCTTTCAAAGCATAAACCCTCTGCACCTCTCTGCCTCCAGCACTTAGATTAGGAGATTTCCAATCATTTTGAAAACCTTTAAAGATCTTCCTTTTCAATTAATCAGCTGACACTCTCTTAGGTAGTGTTCTGGCCAACATTTAATTTCCCTTCTTTGTCTAATTTTCACGTCTTTATGTTTGTATCCATTGTGTTAATGTCTCTTGCGGCCTGATGCCGACAGCCGTTCGGTGATTATAAATACATACAAATCAAATACGGATACAGGTAATGTTTTTGGATCTATTGAACTTTCTTAATGATATGTGTTGCCCTGGATGAATTGTGATCATGCAGTGTTTTGTGTACATTTATATAGATTAATCAAATATTTTCCATATGAGAATAAACTTGTTATATACAAGCCATCCATTTCTAAGTGCTTATGTGTACATTTGTTTGCTATAGTGTACTACTTGAATCATCCATAGTTACTTGGGTAGATTACTTTAACAATCGTAAAAATTCTATATTGACACCCCCAAATCTAACTTGAAGATAATCACACCCGAGAGCATATGTGGTAACATATACAGACTGTTAGTTATTCTGCTGTTAATACAGATATGCAACTCTCCTGCTCTGTTTGATTCAAAAACAGGGACAGAGAGGCCTGATTAAAACGGTCCTCAAAATATTCACATAGAAGGTCATCTTCCTCTTCAGTGAGGATTAGGTTCTGTCAAAAGGAATAGGAAAATGCGGTATGAAATGGATAATCCCATTGCATGTCCTTTCAGTTTCAGTTACCATCATGTTTAAAATATCTAGGAAATCACAGTGGTATATGGAAGCAGTAATGGTAACGTTGCAACATTGTGCATCTGGTGTTCTGTATGCCGATATTTCTTTGTTCTTGAAGTGTTCAGGAAGGTGATAACTGCTTGGCTCTGGGGCTGTCCATCAAGACATATGTAAGCGTGAGGGATGTGAATATGTTTGTTTCTGTCACAGGTAACATGCCCTGTGAGGTTGTTATGGATGCTCGTGGGTTGCTGGAATCTTTGCTGTGTGCATGGGGTGGTCACCTCTTTTCCAGACTCTAGCTCATGTTTAACTAGACCAGTATCTTGTAGGATGATAATACTTTTTATATTTATGATGAGTGGGATCAGCATGCAAGTGACCATAAGTCATTGAATGTTAGTGATGGTATCTTTGACTAGATAGGGCAGGATGTGGCTGCTGTAGATAGGAGTGCGAATGGCTGTGGGTATTTGGTCTTGCCCTGCCTACAGCTGCTTGGCTATGTGTTCTCTTCTGGTCTGTGATGGGATTGACGAAATGTGGTGGGTAAGTCGCTTATGAGCATTTTATTTATTTCTGTACAACACTCGTGTGTGACAGATGTTCTTGAACTGCACAACAACGATTCAACTTTTGGTATGTAATCATGGCTTTTGTGTGTTCATTTCAGGGCATAATGTAGCAACCTGCTTATGTGAAATTCCCATTGTGCATGCATGATCTCTTCTTTTCTTTTTCCACTGCATGTATGCCTTTATGTGCCTCAGACCATAATAGAGGGCTTTCAGGGAATGAGGAGATCATTCCATTTCATATTGAAGGAAATTACTCTCTTGGCACTTGTGTATAGTGCTTGGTGTTGTAGTTCTGTACATGTAGTTCTTATGGTGGCAGAAGACATCACCTTGCAGCACATTGACTACATACAGGGTTTACAGGAGGTCTAGCAAGCGGCGGCACCACTAATTGACGAATATAAAATTCAACATGCTTTACAGGGTGCAAGGGGGCCTCCGTAAAGGAGTTTAATTACTGTTGTCAGGAATGACCTGGGCATGGTTGGTAATAAATTGAGTACATCCCATCCAGGGATTCTTGCAGTGTCCCTAACGAGAGACACAGATAATCATGGCCCTGATGAGGACCTTCTTAATATTAATCTGTATTGGAACCATATGGCCTCATATACCTTTGATCTGGTCAATTGTGTGGCAGAGTTACTAGTGGAATGGTTCAGTAGTGGTAATGAGAGCAACAGGATTACTGTGGGTGACTTACATTGTAATTATGGCAACAAGTTGACTCAAATTATACACCACACTAAAGGAAGTGAGCTATTGCCAATGGCTGATCACCACAAATGGTATGCATGAGTTGGATTTTCACTGTTTTAAACTTTTCTACTTGAATAATTAAGTTCCAAAGGAGAAGACATAATTCAGCCTCTACATTAGAAGATGTACTCTTCACACAACCATTGCTGTATAATTGAAGGGGGTTTAATGTTCCTCCAACAACTTGGAGTGACCACCTCCTTTTGGGTGTAGCGCTTTTGAGATTTCTGACTTGTGAGGAAGTCATATATGACTGCAAACGTGTGGATAAATAACTCTGGAAATCGTCTTATTTGAAGAGCTAAGATTATAGAGTGATTTTATTTAGAATGTACACACCTTTGTAGTGCCCTTTGGATAGAAGAGAAGGTTGATCTATTCTCTGCCCCTCTAATATCCTCTTTTCTGAGACATAATATTTCTAAAATCACTGAGAATAATCAACGCAGTCCTGGGGCATTACCTGAAGCAGTAATGCCCCTCAGCCCCAGTGAGGAGCTTATTGATTAATTATGGGCATTATGTACAGTTCTTCAAATCAGTAATTAAGCATATAAAACAGAATTAAAAAAACCCTCCTATTTCTTCTTGAAAAAACATGTTTTCTTAGTTGTTACTAAGGCTAACATGCATTAATTCTTTCTTAGTTAAAAACAACATCTACAACTCTAATGTTAACCTAAGTCGAGTGTTAAAAAAGGACAACACATAATTTCCTATCAAGGTATTTATATTTCCTTTTTCTATTTTTAAAATCTCTTCTGTACATCCATACATCTATTGCCTTCTCCCATTGCATCGTGGCTAGTCGCCGAAGAAACCAGAGGGTTGTGGCTGTGATTGGAGCCTTGTCAGACAGGTAAGGACCCGGCGAGGGCCAATCATATCATTTGTAACAATCTTATTGTCCCTCGCTGGGTGCTAATTGTTGATAGAGTATTGCTTGATTTGTTTTGTAAACTTTTGTATAGTTATTATGATGCTTGTGTAAGGTTTATTTCAAACCACAAGCACAATAACAACAAAGACATATCAGGCTTTGAAAAGGGGCAATTCTTTCTTTTGTATTCATGGACATTTTTTAGAATTGTTTTCATAATTGTCTGTAATGATATTTTCAAGTATCTGTTACATTGGTGAAGACAATTTCACATCATAAAAAAAGTTACTTTTCTTTCTTATTTCAATCTGGCTTGTATTTATAATCTAATAAACTAGATGAAGTCTTGAGTGTATAATAAACATGATGGGGCCATTTCCCTTAAGTTAGGGTTATGGTGAAGAGGATATGTCCCTTCTTAACCATATAGGTTTTTCTTCACCCTCCTCTCCCTCTCTTCTCACACAAGCTCAGCGAGATATGTGCATACATTTAGATTATTGTGCCTCCCCCCACTCTGTAACTGTGAAATTGGTAGGATTTATATGTGTTCTGTTCTTAGTAGACTCCCTCGTCGTTTGTCTGGCGCACGCTTCCTTTGTCCACATAAGGTGTATTGTAGAGTGGTGCCTTTAGAGCATTGTGGAAAGCACCATTTTTAAGCTTTCACATTCTTGCAATGTGCTTGCTCTTGATATCTTCCTCCTATCTGCTTGAAATCTACTTGGCATACAAAATCAGCAATCCTACTTTTCCCTGATTATTTCTAAACCGCTAAACCAGAGACAGCCCGTATTCACCCCAAAGACTATTGAGCCAAAAGAGCTAGACCTGAACCTGACTGGCAACACTGCCAAACCTGAAAAATAGTAATGGACTCCACAGGGAGCAGCCCATTTTTGTGGCAAAATGAAATAACTTTCAATCAATGATTAGAAGGCTGTTTTCCTTGGCCGAAATGTGGAATGAGTTCGTCCTCTGTTGGAGCCATTTTTTTTAGTTACATTAAGCTCTATTCAGTAAACCTTTGGTAACACTCCCAAAGTCCGTTTTCTCTTTTCAACTCTCCGTTGTTCTTTTTCACTGTTTAATTTAACACATCTCTCCTTCTTGAAAGTGCACTATTATGGAAACTTTATAATTTCCTTAATATAATGAACATTTGTTGAATATCAAAAACTTAATTATGCAAAATGTAATTAAAAAACATGTTTTTATTGGGTTTTCAACAGCAATGACCATGCATTATATACACAGGCTGAAATAGACCATCTTTCTTACCACTCCTATAATTACTGAAAGAACTGCCGCGGGCAGTGACTCAATTACACTCCGTTATGTATGATCTTGCATCTTATATCCAACAGACCTACAGTCCACAGGAGAGGGGTGGGGACACACACGTGTGTAGCCTCCTGCTTTAGGGATACGGATGAATGCACTGAATTGCATCCCATCCAGAAAACGATAGCTTACAGTGGGACAAGTATTCCAGACATGGTGAGAATTAGCACTGGATAATCGTGGGCATATGACATGGCAAATATCAAATGGAAAATAGGAAGGTTCAAAGTCCACTGAGCAACACTCCTCATACCTATGACTTGGTGAAACATTTCAGACATAAATGAACAAACTCGCTTTGGATGGTTCATGCAAAGCCGGTATCAAGAGAGCAGCCATGGTTAGATTTCAGAATAAATGTTGTTAGGCAGAGGATGAGGCAGGAGGTTTCTTGAGTAGTTGGCAGAATAGGCTTTAAATGAAATGTCATGATTGTGTGGGGGAATGAACATCACAGAATACTTTGAAGGTAGGCAAGCTATAGAGGTACATTCACTGGCTGTAAGTGACTGTCATCTTTTAGACCTATACCAAATACTTGTTAGCAGTTGCACACACCATATTTTACATATCTTAGTAGCCAGGAGGAGATTATATTTAGGGCCTGATTTGCAAACATGTTTTAACATGGAGCAGTCCCATTTAAAAAAGAAAATGTAAATCGGGCCTGTAAATCAGGCCTTTGGTCTCTGAATGTGATGCAGTTTACTCTGGCTTACTGTCATTTACTGGCCTTACCTAAATTACCTGCAAATAAAATGTATAATTCCTGGAAAGCAGGGGGAAAGTAAATGAAGTGGTTATAAGTGACTCTTTCATCTTTTAGTGGCCAGACCAATTATAGTTAGCAGTGCCAGAGAAAAAGTTGTATAATTATTGGTAGGGAGGATGCAATAATGTTTAGAAAGTAAAACATACACTGTTCCTAAAACAATGTTTTGCAGATGCACCGTCTTCACACACAAAGGCTTTACGTGACTTTGACGTCTTGTACTTTCTATACCAAATACTGTTCATTAATGGCTGCAGATAATTAGTGGTATAAGTCTTTTAAGGTGGGAAGAGATTATATTCAGTGTAAGAAACTGAAGTAGTTGCCTTTTTGTGGCCATACCAAATGCAAGAAGGAACATGATATACAAACCTTTTTTTTATATTTTCTAAAAGTGTGTGCTACAAATACTTCAATGTTTCCAGATATAGGAGAGCTAGTGATGAGTTTCATGCATTACAAATAATCATCATTGTAAAGATGCCGGTGGGGGGTGTCTGTACTTCCGCTCTCTATATGGTAGAGGAGAGGCACAGAGGACCCCAGCCAAGATTCTCTATTATTGGTACGTGGTTGAGCAATCAAGGCCTAGCTTCTCCGGAGGTGATGCAGGCTGGTTCTTAAGTACAGTGTAGTCCCCAAGCACCCACAAAGGAATGTCCGCACACTGAATCAGTTAAAACACAGTCTTTATATAATTAATATTCAAGGTCACATACACTATCACGATAACTCACTTTGTACTCCGAAAATCAACAATGGTAAATATATACAGTTCTAAAGTGGTACCACTAATGTTATCAGATCTCATTAAAGTGCATACGGTCAGAATGACACACAGATCAAATTAAAGAGGAAACCAGCAGTAGAGGGAGGAAGGAAAGCAAGATGGTTGAGCAATTGGCAGAACACTGGCCCTGATACCTAGACACAGTTCTGTGTGGAGATCCCCCCACCTGGGCAACCTGTAGAAGAAAGATATAAACCCAGTCCATATATTGTTCACACTAGACTTTCCAATAGTTCTGCAACCCCAAAGTACCTTGGTGTTGTAGCGTTCCTCGTCAGGGAATCAACGGCCCTTCTTGAGTGTCCTCCCTTTCAGGCAGGTGTCACGGGTCGTCGAATGACCGACGGAGAACAGGTCGAGCTACGACAGTGAAATGGCCGCATTGTTCCTAGTGGTGCTCATTGACGGGGAAGCGTAAATGTCCTGCAAGGAAGGGGCGTGCGGGGTACCTCGGTGTCGATAGTTCTGGACCGCAAAGAGTTTGAAGAACTGTGGCCCTGCAAGGGCATCGAGTCGTCGGCGTCTCTGTGGTCTTTGGGTGGTGGGAAACCCACCGGTGGATGCTCCTTGGCCTGTCGACGGTCAGTCCTTCTCCAGCAGGATACAGAGGCGACGATGCGGACAAGAGCATCCTTGGATCAAATGAAGTTCTTAGGTAACGGGAGCACGGCGGCTCCAGTTGGCCAGGGTGGTCATCGACAGTGGCGGACAACAGTCCGGGCGCTTCTCCTTGGAGTTCCGCAGCAATCCCCATATCGGGTCGGCAGCCTGCCGAAGGTCTGTCTACAAGGGAGCTTTGGCAAAGATCTGCTGGTGCACGCTGGTCCTTCGTAGCTCGGCAAGAGGGCGCCTTACCAGGTCCTCACTTGGTCAGTCCTTGGAGACACAGCAGCTTTCAGATGGTGAAGGAGAGCAACAGCAATTCTTCTCTTCCAGCAGGGCTTCAAGGTCAAGCGTCAGTTTCACTCCAGTTACTCTTCGTAGTTTGGACTTCAGCTCTGAACACTTCTGAACACAATTCCTAGCAGTGAGAGGTCCCCAGATATACTGTTGATCTCCCATTCATTCCGCTGGGTCACACTGAAGCATCCAATCACTACAAAGGGCATTCATGCAGGCAGGCAGCCAATCAGGCACACAGTGCATTCAGGCCATTCACTTCTCTCCAGACACTCACAACAAGTTATGTGTATTGGGACAAGTACCGAGCCATTCAACACATCATACTGCATTCATACCGGTTTCGGGCAGGGCTGTCTCAGTCATTGTGTCAACCACCAGATACTAGACACCCACAACATAGAATGCGTATTCGTCACACACTCCATTCACCCAGGTTCCACCCACAGGCGTACCCACAACATACGGTCGTTGGGAAGGCTCCAGCCAGTCTGGTCAGCACTTCCCCACACTACCATATATGGAACTTCCACCAAACAGCCAATCAGGGGGAAGGGACAGAGCCAGGGCTTCCCGGGACTTAGGGAAGATCAAGGTAACAGGTGATGGAAGGCCAGAAACCACGGGGGCCATTTTGTCTCCATCAGGAATCTACTGATTCCAGTGACAGGGCCTGGGCATCCCAAAATGGAGGACGCTCAGGGCATCAGTTATTTCAGCACGGAGCTGCCACCAGCCTGTACCCTGCTCTGTGGGCCACCCACAGGTGCCCAAAAACATAAACTAAGGGCACAGGGTTGTACCCCCACCCATGGGTGCCATAAGGATATCCCATGGGTCTGTACACCAAACCAAGAGAGAGAGCTGCGCCGCCAGGTGTCCCACATGAACTCCTGCACGGAAAACACGACAGAACACGATAAAAAGCAGCAAAGGACAAGGATACAGAGGCCCTGTCCCTCTGATGCATTTCCAGCATCACAGTCATCACCATTCTTTATTAAGCTTAGAGCTATTACAATTCCATCAAAATACAATAATCAACATAAGATATTAAAACATACAATGTAATTAGATAAAAAACAACTTAAAAAAATATCTAAAAATGTGAAATTCAAATAGATATACAGAACATTTGGGGTCAACAGCAGTCAGCGAAAGGAAAATAGGGGGGGGGGGGGTCATGGTTCAGAGTGAGAATACTCACAGTCCTGCATATGGGTTTATTATATAAAAGAAGGATCCTCCATCTCAGCACCAATGTACACTGAGTGTACGCTTTCACAAATGAACTCTCATAGAGTTATCACTAGTACAATAATTGTAGTGTCCTCTTCTTTTTATTTCAGGACCTCAGCATTTTCTGATAGAATTGCCTTGGACCATGTTATCTTAAAATCTTACTTCTGTAAATCATGCTCCATTTTAACAGTGGAATTCTTACAATAACGCTACCCAAATTACATAATTTCACCAAATATGTTCGTTATCGAAGAATGTTTCTAGGAACTGGATGCATGTAATCAAGATGCAAGCCTTTTTTAAAGAGAATCCATTATTTCCATCGAGTTGAGCGTTTGCCATCGTTTGTGCACGCCTTTGTGTTCATGGCATTGGTGTCCTGTGCAGGTTGATTGTCAACACAATGAACTTTCCAGTCACCACTTCTTTATTGCGTTGCCTTGATCTGCAATTGAGTCAGCATTGTAGGGTATTGTGTCCCTTTCATTGCTAACTACTTTCTACATTGGTACACTCAGGCATACGAGTGGATTTTACCTACAAATGGTTTCAGCTGAGACTTGCAAGTTTCTTTATCTTACCCATACATACCCATCATCAAAGTCCCCTGTTAAACATTTATTATTGCCCCTTCTCTGGCTGTTCATTTTAGGCAAAATACTCCACTTAATAATTTTACAGTAACAGGTGAAACAGTATTTCAAATGGGCATAAAACTCGTTTTTATTATTTTTCAATAACCTGAATATGGAGTAAAGTAAAATATTTCACAGAGCATATTTTTATAATGTGGAGTATTACAAAAATGAAACATGCCCAGGTTTGTTTTTACCAACCTGGTGATGGTAAATCTATAAGGGTTGAGGCTACATTAGACTACCAAATGTTACAGAGGTAATTTCCACACACAGGAAATAACCCTGAACTCAAACGGGGACATTAATTTTGTTTGCTATACCTTTATTCGTGAATTCACTATGCTTCTAAGGCATGCCAAAATAGCAGGTTTTCCCTAATTCTTATGAGCCTTCCCATCCCGTCTGAAGCACTCTCTTGTGCACCCTCTTCTCAAGAAACCCACAGCTGACACTTCTTGCCCAGCAAACTATCTCGATCCCCATCACTCCTTTCCTGGGCAAACTCCTGGAAAATCTGGCCATCTCGCAGCTTAACCTTCACTATGATTCTGTTGGTTGCCTCCATGACCTTCATTTTGGCTTTAGAACTGCCAGAAGCACGGAAACTGCTCTCCTGAACATCCGTGAAGATCTGCTCTCCAATCTTGACTCTAACATCCCCTCTGTCCTCATCCTACTCGATTTTTCTTCTGCCTTCGACATGGTCGACCATACCATCCTGTTTAACCGTCTCCATGACAACCAGGGTATCACTGATCAGGCTGTGGCCTGGCTAACTTCTTTCCTCTCTGATTGTCCCTCCAAGGTCTAACTTGGGTCCTTCCTTTCCTCTATCTCCCTCACTACCTGCAGTTTTCCCCCTGGGGTCTAACCTCTCACCCTGGCTTTTCAACCAATACCTGGCAACTCTTGTCTATCGCATTGCCGTTTTCTGCTCCAATTTTCAGCACTATGCTGATAACACTCTACTCATTTTCAGAGTTCCCTCGGCCACCTCTTCTCCTTCTCTCAGCTTTGATTGTCTGTCTACTATTCAGGAGTGGTGTGCCACCAATTATCTCTGCCTGAATACTAGCAAGATGGAGATCCTCCTCATTGGCACACCTTCACCCTCCTTTCCTGTCACTCTCTGGCCTCCCTTAGCCCTTCTCCTACCCCCACCTGTCAGGCTAAGAACCTTGGGCTCATCTTTCGACTCCATGCTATCCTTTTCTGCCCACATCTCTGATGTCTCTAAAAAGTCAAACTTCCAACTGCACCTCCTCAGAGGTATTCTGCCTTGCCTCTCCTTCACCAGAAGCTCACTTTATCCAGAGCCCTGGTTCTCACTACGTTGAATTATTGCAACATCTTCTTTCTAAATGTACCTGCTTCTACTCTGCGCCCTTTGCAACTCACCCAGAACAGGACTGCAAGACTTGTCCTTGGCCTCAAGCTCTGGGATCGCATCTCTCCAGTCCTGAAATCTCTTCATTGGCTCCCAGTGGCTGCACAGATTACATTCAAGACCTGTTGCATTGTCCACAAGGCTTTCTGAGGCCTGGGTCCAAAATACCTTCAACTCTCCCTCTGTAAATATCTTCCCTCTTGAGCTCTTCGCTCCGCTACCTCCAACTCCCTCAGGGCCAATCGTTTCTCAAAGAAACAAGTTGGGGGTAGATCTTTGTCTTTGGCTGGGGTTCCCTCTCCCCTCCCTGCCACTCTGAAACTTGAGGGGAACCATCTCCGGTTCTGGAAGCACCTCAATACCTTCCTCTTTGGTTCTGCCTTCGCTCCTCCTCCCCTCTGCTGATCTGTTCTGCTTCGGCATCGTGCACCTGGTTACCCTCTAATTCCAGGTCCAGGTACTTGCTCCCCCTGCCACGCACCCGCACTGCCTTCTGGCAACCTTTGCACTTGGGTCTGTATCTGTAACCCTACACCCCCTCTCCCCTTTCTGCACTTATCAGACACCAACTGTCTGTGCCTTAAAAGTACCACTTGCCACTTGCTGGTTGCACTACCACTGTTATTTGTTTTTATTCCTTTGCTCAGAACTTTCCACTTCTTCCCCTCCCCCTCCCCTGCACTTACGTGTTCTAAATGTCACTGGGCCTAGTAAGACTGTTGTTTTTGTTCTCCCTTGTTCCCCTCCCTTGAAACACTTGTATATGAGCGCGATACAAATCAAATATCAATATCAATACTGAATGTTGAGTCCTAATTATAACAAAAACTGCTTAGGCTGCTATTTTATTTCTTATCCATATTTACTCTGTTAGCTTCTTCTAGCAAGGAATTGCTAAGGCCACCACACAATCTTGCCTTGCCAAACAGTGTCACATTAGCACAATCTTCACCACTCTATACATATCACAACACACTGTTTCAAAACAAGTCCCTTGAACATAACGTTATCGTGTGCTGAATGTCAACAAGAGCTGAGTTCGGATTTTTTTTCACGATCAAACTGCTTTAATAAACTCACAGTCCAATCGTTTTAGATATATTTATTCCTAAGAAAAATTGCATCTTACGAGCACTTCACGGCACTGTGATTGCAATTACATTGAAAGATTGCAGCCGTCTGCATTCCCTAGATCTAATGCGCACACCAGCCGTACTAAGTTCCAGGTCAGCACGACCAACTCTGTTCCACACAAGTTTTTACTACTGAACACTAAAAATCAAATATTTAAGTTTTAAAAAAATGCAAATAGCTGAGTTCTGTCTTCAAGTTTGAAATGAGAGTGCACCAGAGCCTCAGTACGAGTAATCTGAGGGTGTGGTCCCTATGATTACGCTGCTTGCATGAACACTATTATTATTTTTTTGAAGTGATAACACAGCACAAGAGTAGAGGAGTACTTTACATGTTGTGGGTATAAAGCTTTTGGGCTGGTGTCTTTCAACAATAGCGCAGAATGTGAGTTACGTGGTCTGTGCATCCGTCTGTCGTCCATTCGGATTAATCCATGATCAGCTGTTGTTATGAGAGATTTGTGAAATTGGAGAATTGTCAGGTCTTTCTGAGCCATTATCAGTATGGTGTTCAAGAGCGTGAGGTGTGGACAAGTTCTAAATGTAACTGATTGGTCAACTTGCTGTGCGGGGAGCATGTGCCACCAAATATGTGAAGCTCACCCACAAGGTATGCTTGGTTGATAACGTGTGGATTTGACAATCATAACTTACTGGATGGAGTGATATGTGGGACCAGTTCCTGAAGCTACTGTATGCAACAAACACCGTTTTCCTGAGAAAAAACCCAATGAATAAGCAACATTTTGATGATTGGGGAACTTAGCCTAAATGTTCTGGCTGGGTCAGCACTTCAGGGTGATCATTCCTGGCTGAATGGTCAACAGACAAGTCTTAATATAAAAAATACCATTCAAATGGATGTATTTGAGAAAGTAAACACATTAAGGGTTTCGGGTCGATGTTCACTGAGGTTAATGG
Source organism: Ambystoma mexicanum (assembly GCF_040938575.1). Classification (NCBI taxonomy): domain Eukaryota; kingdom Metazoa; phylum Chordata; class Amphibia; order Caudata; family Ambystomatidae; genus Ambystoma; species Ambystoma mexicanum. The sequence goes on along the minus strand of NC_090927.1, from coordinate 424,035,990 downwards.
ACACTTATAGAAATCAATGGTGCGCAATTTCAACTTCTGTAATGACATGGGCGACCAGTCCATCCCTCTATTACCTTTGACTACACCATCTGGAGGTCAAGTAATGTCCCTCACAGTCGGTGGTTTTATGTGTTCTGGCACTTCTTTCTTGGTTTGTTTGTTTCATTGCTCCTTTGGTGCATTTGTCAGGATGTCACTCTCCTTGGCAGCTAATTCCACCACCATGGGGTCATGGGGTCCTGGATAGTGGGCCATTTCTCCATGCTTTGACAATGTTCACCCAGAACTCTCTCGGCCTGGAAATGACAAAGCTTTGCCCATCTGGTGACATTAGAAGACTCTGTTAGAGTGCCCCATTTGGGTTCTTCATACACCGTCTCCCCAAACCTTCATTATTTCCCTTACTGTCCTGGTTTGGGTCCTCTTCACCTCTCTTCTTGGCTTTCCTCAGCATCAATTCCTTTTAGTCTCTTGTACTTTATAATTGTCTCATGCTGACTCTTCAAGCAACTCCACCATCTACACCATCTGCACCAAAAATATACTTTGTATTTCCTTCACTTGCTTTTTCTCCTTAATATGCCTCCCTTCCTCCTATTTCTCTTTATCTTTTCTCCTTGGGCTAGAGCTTTTTCTGCACTACCAGCACCAAATGTTTCCCAGCCTCCTTCAATCTTTGTTTCTTTCTCTATGCTTGCATCCCCCCATCATTCTGCTCCATCAACTTTCTCCTCCTTCTCTCCTGACCACTTTCTCACTTCAACATTACCACTCTTTCTCGCTCACACTTCTAATCATCTGCTATCTCCATGCTGCACTGATCCACCACCTCACTCTCGTTCAAATTCCAGCCTATCACTCCCACAATCATCATTATACCCTGTGACATTGTATACTTACTTGAGCCCTCTCTGGAGGGCTGTAATGAAATAATTATATTAAGCTGTTCCTTTCAATGAACCAAACTTGGGAATCAGTCGCCTACATTTGAATCTGCTTCTTCGACTGCCACTATTATGCTTCCTTGTTTTCACGCAATGCTACAGACCAAACCCTCATTGAAGCCGTCTGTCATCTTGGATCTCTGTTTTATGTTGCCAACATCACCAGCAGGTCCTGTAGCTGCCACACCACAGGCTGTAAAAGTACACTGTGGAAGTTCACAGAGGGTTTCTATGAATGACAGTGCTCCAGGCTCACAGTCACACGTGTGCTCTGCTTCTACCACCTGTTAGTTCTGCCTGTCAGATGGTTGCTGAAAGATGGAGCTTGTCAGTATCTGGGGGCCCTCACTTTTTATTCTTGAAGATAGTCCTAGAAAACCAATTTCTTTGACAAAGCCACTTGCTCTTGTCGGGGTCACACAGGTTACAGTGGCAGCTTGGTGACAGTGCTTATGGGGTATGCTCTTCCTATTGTTATTCACAGAAAGAGATGCTGTCCTTATAGATTTGGGATTAGCTTCAATATGGCAGCCGCATTCCATGGGTCAGGGATTGATTAATTTAATTTGTATTAGACCATTGCACTAAGAAGAGGATCCCACGTGCCACTAACAAGCTAAGATTAAACGGGAAACCCACATGTTTTTTTACTGTTTAATGTTTTAAAACTTTGATCCATTCAATGTCGTTTGTGCCAATTTACATCTATTTTAATTTATTTAAAGTGCTGTTAAGAAATACATTATTGTGTGTTTTAACTATTGTGATATTGACTGGAAATGGTATTAAATGTGTAACATTTTGTTTTTGGTATGTGCACGGTTGTATAACCACAGGCACAAATTAAAAATAAATGAAAAAGCTTTGGGAAATATCTACAGTGGAGGATCTGATTAAACATACAATATTTGAGATGGAGTGCGGGATGTTAGAGATCCTCCATTTACCTTCTCAGGGATCTTCTTTATGGGTTGTGATCTCCACCCACATGGCTTCCCAAGTCCCACCCTCTAGCCTCAATTTTGGGCTTTTTCACATAGCACACTGCTGGGATGAGCAGAATACACAATCAACAAAGATGACGTGTGTAAACAGCAATGCCAATTGACAATGAGACACTGCCAGGTCCAGAGTACACTGGGTAGAAAGTGTGGATGGAAATAAAGTCTGGCTGCCTGCACACTATAGAATGGATCTGACTGTGATTCCATTGGAACCTTACAAGAAAGTGGTATTGCAAAAGAAAGGTTCAGTTAAATCTGTGAACTTCAGGAGATTTTGGAGATGGACATGTAGACCTGCAAGGCTAAACAAACAACACTATCAAATGTAAGGGCTGCACATCTCCTGGGAAAATGCCGACATACTGGGATCCTGATTTGAAATGAGCAGTGAAGTTTTAAAATAAAGGTGGACCTGCTGTGGGGAATAGGTGATGTGCTAGGGTGCTGAAACATGTGTAGATAGTTATTGAAGATTTGTACCCACAAAATGTAAGGTCACACTGTTAGTTGCACATACCAGGTAAGAGAGTAAAGAACCGCTTGATCCCAGTCCTTCTTATAAAAAAAGTTAATTTGCACAATCAACAGTTCGGCATGGACGCCACAGCCTCAACTGCAAAATATACATATGCAACTTTTCCCAAAAAACTAATCTCATTCATGCTGAACAGTGCCACTTTGTTTTCTAACAAGTTAGATGGCATTTGGACAGTCAAATGGTTGCCTTCAAGACTGTTTTCCACAAGTTACAAAGTGCAGAGATTTGGATTGAAAAGTGTAAATACATGAATTACTCTTTTTAATACCTGGAATACACTTCTCCAGCAATTGAATCAGCTCTACGTGAGATGTCCTCATGGCAATCAGCAATTCAGTAGTAACAACAAGAAAGGATGTCTCAAAGCTTTTCTGAGGACCTACAGGATATGTTCTGAACATCGTTTTTTAAAAAAAAAACGAATCCATGCCCTGGCTTTAATAGAAATGGTCTGAATATGGATGGAAACAAGAGCAGGGAACATCATTTGCAAAAGAAAAGTCTTTCATTGTGATTCCAACCGGTCTAAGACCATTTGACTCCAAGTCAGACACATGTTACTCCTTTGACGGCATCACTTTTGGAACAGGAGACACTGTGTCCCAAAGGAACAAAGACAATGAAAACCTTTACATCCAAAACATTGTTTACATTCAATAGGAAATGTATGTCTGCATTTATATTTGGCTGCGAACATTGCCTTGTGTCTTACTACAAACTACTAGCAGAAATGCTCAGTCCACAGGGCATCCACAACAAAACTGACAAGACCACTGGAAAAATGGAATCATTGCATGTTTGCAGTCTAACAAGATCCTCATTGAAAACCTTTCACAGCTGCCCTACAAGGAATGCATGCCAACTAGATGACTGTGCGGTAGCATCTTTAGTAGATCTTGTCTGTGAGGAAGAAGACACAGTTGAGTCAAACAGAGTGCATTGATGCAGTGGTCGTAGATGAAGCTCTACTGTTTAACTCTATTAAGCAGGGTGGGCTAATGAAATATGTCTACAACTAGAGCCAAAACTTTACAGGTAAATTGTCCCAAAAACTCTCTGTGACAGAAGTCAAGGGTATTTTGTATTTTATATTTTTTTGTTCAAAATGGATGTAAATCATAATTACTAGGTTGTAGGAGATATTAGTTCAGACATCAGGACATCTTGTCTATCCATGCTTCTTGTTATTACGTGAGGTAAATGCGCTGACCATTCCCGACATTGTTATTGGTTTTACATATTCGAAAGTGCTAAATCTTCCATGAGCTATTAACATATTTACCTTGCGGCAAATATGTAAATACTAAGGGGCAACTAGAAGATGTTTTTGCAATAAACCAAACCTACGGCTTTAAAATGAAAACTGGCGCAGATCTATATGAGTGTTTTTGTTGGCTTCTACATAGAGTATTGAGTTGTTAAAGATATGATCCCGCATGATTACATATTTTTGATAACGGCTGGGCGTGATTCCATGTATGCAAGAGGTAACCTCTATGGGTTATATATCAGAGTCTGTAGATATTGTGTGAGGTTGATATGTATGTCAACTGTCATATGGATTGACAGAAGAAAGGTTCTGGAAAACCAGAAATACTTGACTAAATTGCTGTCTTTATCCTTTATTCTCATTTGAAAGGAAACATGGGAATATTTTGGAAGAACCAATTCTGATGTGTCTTTAAGTTGGTTTTGAGAGACCTCAATTTATGTTATTTACCTGGATGGATGATTGCTTAGTGTTGAGGTAGTTAATGGAACACTAGCTAATCTTCCAAAGTTTCACAGGGAATGCCCTCCATCTCATTAAACCACAGTGAGTATACCATAATCTGCCCCCACCACTTCCAGAGCATCGAGAGGAACTGGTCTGATACCATCAGTATTGTGATGACAATCTGAAAGTATTTGACCAATAATACGATTTGTAAGGTGCATGGAAAAATGTTAGGAATTGAACGTCTGAAATAAAATTACACTTTGTAGACCATTATTGTCAACTAATATTGGAATTGTATCATTTTTGAAATTTACTAACTGGGTTGGTTGAAGAGAAAGTCCTTTTTGCTGCAGAATATTACTTAAAATAATAAAAGCATCTTCATTAAATCAGATTTGTCAATTTATGATATTTATCAGCAAAGTGTATTGTTGGGCATTTCCAGGAATAAGGTTTTGTTTTTACTTGGGCTTCAGCCGTATAAGGTAGCAATTGAGCCAACTGAAATGCTTTCACAAGATCATTGAAATCCTTCACATTTCCTTCTGATTCTGTACCAGACTTTTTTGTTAATAAAATTCAAATTAATTGTAAATTGATGTAGTATATCATTACCCAGATAGAGATCTGAACTAATATCTCCTACATCCTAGTAATTATGATTTAAAGCACTGCCATATTTGTGGTTTTTAACAAAACCATGCTGGTAATCGTGTATTTTTAAGATACAGTATCAAGGCCAGGCTTTATCTAGCAGATTAAATGTGGGAATCTTTGGATTTTTTTTAGAATTGTCTAACCAGTTTCTTACTAATAAATAGTCTTTCATGAGCCAAATAGATTTGTGAGAGAATCTGTTCCCTACCTCCATTTATTGGATTAGGGACTACCATTGGTTCTGCTTCGATTTGTATGGTGGTGAGACTTACTTGGCCCTTGCGATAGGTCTGTCATGGTTAAAATGTAAATATATTCATCCAAAGTGGAGAAACACTAATTTTTTGGTGGAAGCCATATTTGTAAACATTTGTGCAAGTCCAATCCCTCTCAAGTTATCACTTGACAGATGTGATGGTGATGTCAAGGAATTCTGTTTTTTAGAATTGAACTTACCCTCATTCTGGATTCTTTCAATCAGGTCACAAGTACTGATCAAACTGGCATAATTGGCACTTCCTTTAATTTCATCAGGCAGTGATGTTGGGCCCTGAAGTTTTGTACCATGGAATCTGTCAAAGGTAAAACACTTTAGGAGTAAATCATTCCCCAGTAAGAAAGTCGTGCCCTGTGGAGACACGACTATGACTGGATGGGTGAGTAGAGGTTCATTTTTAATATAGTAACTCCAGCTTGATAAGTTCCATCAAGGTTGTGTCATTACCCAAGGAGGGGTTTGAGGGTAATGCTATGATTTTCACCTCTTGCTTGGTTCAAAGTGTCATGTACCTCTTGATAGATCAAAGGTTTGAAGATCCTGTATATGCAAGGGCCAAATGAGTCACAATGTGCTTGAACTTGCATAGGCATACAAAAAACTCTCACATTTCACTCTACAGTTCTGAATGTATCTTCCTCATGTTTGGGTTGTCATGAATGTGGTGTGCCACCAATGATCTCTGCCTAAATCTCTGGTCACCATAGATGACAATCTGAGCATCCTGCATGCACTAGATATATGACTCCTGACTGTCCGCTTCCTGAGTTTACTACTCATGCCTAGCTGCCTCCGGTGCCACCTCCTCTGAGCACAGCTATCGAGAAATGTGTAATAGTAATCCAGAACAGTTGAATCGTAAGTATAAAACAACCACTCCAGACACTCACCTCTCCTATCACTATTCTCACTCTCTACTCTACACCAACACAAAATAGAGTGCAGCTACACCCCTCAATCAATTTGGTCTAGCTGCTCACATATACACAATTCTCCATGAACACCTCAACACCCTGCTAGAATGCAGCTATACCCCATGAAGAATCGGCCTAGCTGCACACATAAGCGTCCTACACAGGCCTAACAAAGCCAGAATCCAGTCCCGGAGACCAACCTCCAGACTGCACACATTCAACTGATCTTTCACTACCACCACACTTAATGTTAGGATGCAGCTACTACCAGGCAATCACATCAGCTGCCCACATATTCAGTGCACCCAAGCACCGTATGACTCCCTCTTCTCTCAACTGACCTGGACTACAATCCCCCAGGGCATACAACACACAAGCACTTTGAGGTCATACAAATGATATATAGAGCGCTATATAAATACCAATATCATAACAAATGCCAGTAAGACAGAGATCCTCTCATCGGAACACCATCTCCCTCCTTTTTCTCTGTCTCTCTCTGGCCGCCTACTCTGGGCCCTCTTCCTGCTCCTACCTGTGAGGCTAAGAACCTTGAGATCTTCTTCAACTCCAACCTCTCCTTCTCTCCTCACATCTCTGACATTTCTAAGAAGTCAAACTATCAGCTTCACCTCCTCAGAGGTATTCTTCTTTTCCTCATTTCCCCCCAGAAGCTCGCTGTCTCCAGAGCTCTGGTCCTCTCTAGGCTGTACTAATGTGACAGCTTTTTTCTAAATGTTCCTGCCTCTACTATCTGACCGCTGCAACTTATCCAGAACAGGATTGTGAGACTTGTCCTTAGCCTCAAGCCCAGGGATCGTATCTTTCCATCTCTTCATTGGCTCCCAGTGGCAGCAAGGATCAAGTTCAAGGCCCTCTGCATTGTCCACAATGCTTCCTGGGGCCTGGGACCACACTACCTCCAACTCTCTCTTCCTAAACATCTCCCCTCTCGATTTCTCCGCTCATCCATTTCCAACTCTGAGGGTCAGTAACTTTTCCAAGCAGATAGTTTGGGGCAGATCTCTATCTTTGGCTGGGGCCTCCCTCTGGAACAGTCTCCCTGCCTCTCTCAAATTAGAGAAGAACCACCTTCAGTCAGGAAGCAACTCAAGGCCTTGCTCTCCACTTCAGCTTTCTTTCTTCCTCTCCCTTGCTGTTGTCCTGACTGCTCCATGCACTGATCCCCTGGCTACCCTCTGAACTTGGGCCCAGGCTTCTGCATGTCCAGTTGCACTTTGCACTGCCCCCCGGCTCACCTAGCACTTGCGGTCTGTATCTTCAATGCTACAGACCCTTCTCTCTGCACTTATGAGCCTCCCATTGACTGCCCTTTTTGAGTTTCCTGCTCTGAGCCACATGCTGACTGCACGTTTTAGCTACCTGCACTTCTCCCCCCTCTATGCACTTCTCCCCTTCCACTTCCATGACACAGGGCCTAGTAAGATCATTGTTTTGTCCTGCCTATGTTTCCCCCTCCTTGTCTTGTCACACCTATAAACACTTGTGTACAGGTGCAATTTTAAATTGCATATCATATTGTAGAACGTGATAGAATGGAGAGACCTGGATTGTTATCATTATGGCATCATTAGTCTTTGCTAAGGAATCATTCCATTATTGTATCCTGTTTAGTTATCCATCATATATTCTGATTAGTACATGAAATAGTAACATTACACTATCCACAATTATTCTGCCACATATGGGTAGCATTTGCATTTGCTTATAGAATGACACACTGTCATATTTGAAATGCCATGTAGTGCAATTTAGAGACATGTTATATGTAGAGACACATGTAGAGATTGTTATGTATTATGTATGCATGTGTAGAGACACAAACTGAGTGTGCACTTAGAATGAGTTTGCATTATGTAGTGCTTGGATTTGCGAGAGAAAGAGTAAATGCTAGAAAGCATTTAGCTGGCTCCTAAGCCATTTTGAAGGAGACATAGAAGCGTCACTGTGCGAAATGTTATGGTACAGTGTGAGGAAAGGAATGTAAACAGTTTCTTGGCAGGCACAGATAAACCTTGTCCGAGTGGAGAAGGTGAAAGAGCCTTATCAGCATGGCTCTGAGCTTCACAGAGACAGAAAAGGTGTGAGGCAGCGCCATGGAGCAGGAGATGGTTTGCTCTCTGAGGGAGAGAGGGATAGTGAATGACAGTGAATGGAGAAATAGATGGATAGATGGTGTTTTGCACCGCAGACAGAAGGCCATGCTAGTAGATATGATGTCCAATGTCACATTGACATAAAACACGACCAGAACACGGAGTGAAAGTACATGCAAACACAGACTTTCAGGCATTGCTCATATTTAGAAATGCTGACAGAGAAAGAGTCATTCTTAGTAGAGAACGAATGCAGCCATAGGGATTTGAATAAGTCATTGGACAGTATAATGGAGAGAATGGAGAAGGGGAGTTCACTCGTTGGTGGAGATGGTGTTAGATGGAGTTTTTGTTGGAGCTGCTCTCTTTGATGATGACTGAGAGAGAGGTGTTTTGGTGTGGCAGTGATGCAGCCTTGGCAGACCAGCTTGGGAGAGATCGAGAGCATGGCAAAGGCTTGAGGCAGATCGAGTGACCTGACTGGCTGGTTGCAGAGTAGCGGGAGATGAGAGACACACAGTTTGGTGAAGGGGAGTATTGCTGAAAAAGACATGGGTGCATGGGGGAATTAGAACAGACTCACACAATGAGCTTTGGGTTTGGGAAAGGGGAAATCAGACAGGGATTGTCTTAGAGAGAGAGAGTGAAGTATGGTGTGGAATGGAGAGGAATGTTGAATGCTGGCACTTGCCATATGTATATTACATTAGACACTGATAGAGCCAGCTAAACATAGGCTTGCATTAGAAGCCTGTAAGGCTTATAGTTATTCACTGCATGGTAGATTTGCACCAAAAGTATAAAGATGCAAATTCGAGATTTGCATAGTTTTAGTAGTTTTGCATCATGCATTGTTATGTATGAATACATGTATTCTATTGTTATAATTGAATCAATTCATTTTTTTTCTTTGTGTCTTATGTTATTGTGTCTATAGGAGTATGTTAGGAGTAATCTAGGAGTAACACAGTGCAGATAGGCCCTGAGATACGAAAGCAGGGGGGGGCATATTGATCCACACCCCCCTAGGAGATTGGCGAGGGTTGTCTAGGATTGGCTAGGGTTGTCTAAGACTGATACATGGTTGCCCAGGGGGGTCTAGACCATGATAGGATTTGTTTTAGGACTAACAAAATGATGCCTGTAACATGGGACTTCACTAATTCTGACTGATAACATGGAACAGAGGTTTCCACTTATCGATTTTGCAGCAGTCGAAGTTTGAACATCGTGTGCAGCTGTGTTTTATTTTTCTGTAAGCTCGTTGTGGGAATAGATTTTTATGTGTATGTTTTGTCTGTCTTGGGGATATTATGATTTAGAGCATGCTTCGTCCACAATTTTGTTCACCGTAGGAAGGGGGATGCAATTGTCTGACTGGCTTTGAATCCGGAATTTGAATTTGGAATTGATCCAGAGCAGTATTTCATGAATGGCATTTTTTTAAGGGGAATAAATGTACATTTATTTAGTCGAGCTAGAGAAACAGTTTTTTCTTGAAGACGCTTGTGGTATTTTGCTGGTTTGGAAAGTCGCTGAGACTGACACTTTTTGGGGAAATCTGACCTTTGTTTTGAATTCCTATTGGTTGAAATTTGTGTGCACATTTTTGGCAAAGTTGACGACTGTATCTGTATATTTAGAGAAGTCTTGGAACTTGTTTTTTGAAACTCACTTGAGTGTCATGCGGTTTGTAATTAAAACTGCAGAATGAGCTCATTTTTTAATGATTTGAAAGCAATAAGAAATCAGCTTAGAAATATGCTTGACGCCTGGGATGTATCACTGGCACCAACCATACGGAAAGTGAATAGTGAAATAGCTATGACAGACATGAGTCCATATGTTGGTGACTTGCAGGCAGTAATATATCGTCTCAGACATGTAATTAGCAATTGGGAAAATGTCCCAGCAGCAGCTGTGAAATTAGACCTATTGAAACATTTTTCAACAGCAGTGATGGGCGGGAACAGAGTTCCTAGAGAAATTAATATTGTTCGTGGGGAGAAAGAGTTACCTCAGAATAATACGAGAGATAGTGCATTTTTGACAGACATGAGGAGAGTGCATAGAGGGATTGCCTATGAAGATTTGCATTGTGAAACTGCATTATTGGAGACACCTTTGCATGAAAGCAGTTATTTGCATGGAGTCGCTTATGTGAAAATCTTTGATTTGAATAGAATTAGCATTTGTAATGATATTGTTGGCAGGAGTGATAACACCAGTATTTTGCCTATGCTACCGAGTGATTTTCTTTTTGTCTAATGACATAGAAACTTGGATAGCATTTAAGGAGAATGTAGATAGAGTGAATCGTGCTAAAATTGGATGTTTTGAGACCTTGGATTGTTTGAAATGTTTGAGTTTTAATGAGTGCATGGAGAGAAAGTTTGTTGACATTAGACAGAAACATCGCACAGACTGTTTATCTGAGAAGGAATGTTGTTTGAATCTGAATTGTATTACACATGTGGAAAGCAGTGTTTGTTTGAATGAAATCAATTTTTTTTATCAACATTTAGTGATTCAGCATTGTCTTAAATACTTAATGTTGATAGGGGAGTGTGAGGCTAGAAGACATGGACATGTCACAGAAAGCAATTGTTTTGTAGGACACGGAGTGCAATTGAATGACATGAATGCAGTGGTGCAGTATTTGAATGTGCAATTTTTGAATGTGCAATTTTCGGAGTATGTGAAATGGGCTGTTTTGTTTTGAGAAAGATTACAATGGAGGCAGTAGTCATGCATTAAGCAGGCATGATTCGACAAGCATGGTTAGACAGATGCACTGATAGACAGATGACACTAGTACTTATACATTGAGAGACACTAGCATTGATGTCTTTTGAGAGACATGGGGAGTTTAGAACTAGCTATGTGCAATGCAATGCACAATGAGAAATGCTGTTTTGTTTTTGGCTTTGATTACATCTGAATCTGATTGAAGACTGCTACTTGTACTTTTGTTTTCTTTGCATGAAATCTGGAGAAGACACCTTGCCCAGACCGAGATCGCATTGATGGCAGACCAGATTGCACCGCATGAATTGACCAGACCATGATTGACAGTAGCATGACGATTGAAAGCAGCTTGACCAGAATGTTGGACTGACCAGACCTTGATGTGACTTTGCATGGCTGTTTTGAACCAGCACCGAAAAAGAGACTGGCTTTGTCACCTTGTGATGTGACACCATCTGACTTTTGCTATGCTTTGCAGCAGCACTTTTTGGGAATGCCGACCGATTTGAGGCATTAAGGTGTGGCTTTGTCTAATGGCTCTACTCTGAGAATGTACAGAGAAAACCTGCTTGCTACCTGACAACTATTGCCATGAAAAGGGAAGATCGTGACTGACTGCACAGAGAGAACACACCTTGCAGCATTCTGTGTCAAGAGAAGAGAGAGAGAAAGAGCAGTGAAAAAGATGTTCAGCAAAAGGAGAAATTCATTTTGTGAGCAGTGGAGAACTTTGCGACAAACATTGAAAACATTTGCTGAACACACATATATATGCTCATTGTGACACATTTGTGACCGATGCGTGAACACTTGCTTGGTTGACACGCTTTGTTGACATTCTTTGGCTGCATGGTAGATTTGCACCAAAAGTATAAAGGTGCAAATTCGAGATTTGCATAATTTTAGTACTTTTGCATCAGGCATTGTTATGTATGAATAAATGTATTCTATGGTTATAATTGAATCCATTCATGTGTTTACTTTGTGTCTTATGTTATTGTGTCAATAGGAGTATGTTAGGAGTAATCTAGGAGTAACACAGTGCACATAGGCCCTGAGATATGAAAGCAGGGGGGGGCATATTGATCCACACCCCTCTAGGAGATTGGCTAGGGTTGTCTAGGATTGGCTAGAGTTGTCTAAAACTGATACATCTAAGACTGATACATGTTTGCCAGGGGGGCTAGACCATGATAGGATTTGTTTTAGGACTAACAGGATTTGTTTTTGGGCCCAGGCTTCTGCATGTCCAGTTGCACTTCACACTGCCCCCCGGCTCCACTAGCAATTACAGTCTGGATCTGCAACCCTACAGTCCCTTCTCTCTGCACTTATAAGCCACCCATTGGCTGCCCTTTTTGAGTTTCCTGCACTGAGCCACATGCTGACTGCACGTTTTAGCTACCTGCATTTCTCCCCCCTCTATCCACTTCTCCCCTTCCACTTCCATGTGCTTGCATGATCTGAATGACACAGGGCCTAGTAACATCATTGTTTTGTCCTACCTATGTTTCCTCCTCCTTGTTGTGTTGCACCTATAAACACTTGTGTACAGGTGCATTTTAAATTCCATATAATATCATATTTCATGAGCCATAAACTTGGCCACCCTCCAGGTGGGCATATTGCATAAGTTTAGTTTGGTTAGAAAAGGACACTGTATGAATGAATATATTTTTCAAAATCAAATGGAACTTCACAGCTTTCTTTGTGTTCCATGTCACTGCCTCTACTTGGAGTATGGTCTCTAGAATATATTGGAAATTCATATCCTCTTCTTTTGGTCTCTCAATCAGATTTATTTTATTTTATTGTTTATCAGTCTAATGTTGTGAGATTTCTTGGTTGCTCCAATTTGTTTCTTTTATGCTATTAGTCAAACTTTTTAAATTTAGATTCATTGTCATCCATGTTGGCATGAAAAACTCCTGGCTCTATCTTCACTCAGTTCTCTGCTTTCTCAAATGTAATTGTCACATTTTGCATTTCACTAAACTTCACGTTCTTGTTTTCATTTGGTTTCATGTCAGTGAAGAGGCCTCACTATTGGACTGTAGCAATTTTTCAGCAATCTCAGAGTTTTTTTACAGGGCATAAATTGTGAATTTTCATTTGAAATATTTTCCTCCTCCCATTGTCCACTCTAATCCATAGATTCAGTCTGGGGAGTGCTTTTAAGAACATTAGTGCTCGTGTTTCCTTGTTGGAATATCTTCATGTGACCCTTGCTCTCTGTCAATTTTTGAACCTGTTGCTCCAATTGAGTAATCTTTCCCCACCCTCTTGACTGCGGGGTAGTTTGTGAACTTATCTCTGTCCCTCACTTGGAACATGATTGTCTCTTTTGGGGTAGTAATTCTCAAAATGGTTGTAATTCTAATAATTCTCATAACTTTTCTTATATGGATTGTTTGCCCTCCACCTACTGAGAAACTGTGATCTTTTATCCTGGAACCTAGCAGGAGTACAAAGGTGGAAAGTGTCTTTGTAGTTGGTTCTTCGATTGGGTGATTGTTTTCTTTCCCAAGAGAAATGTTGGTTTGGAGTGCCTTGGGAACCAAACCCTTGGATCTAATTATCTCTATATGGTGTGGTGTGTATATTTGTAGCCCAGAGCCTAAGTGCCAGAGACTATTCTACTTCTCTGATTTTATTGGATCTTTATTTTGCATGCAAGGTGGAGATCTAGTGGGTTGGCTTGGAACAGAGGGTCTTCTGTGCCTGTTAGTATTTTTAGCAGAAAAGCAGTAGGTATGTGCCCCCTTCCCCAGGCACTATTTCTAACAGACAAAGGGCCTCATTATGAGTCCGGCGGTAGCCATGCCGGTAAAAACGGCACGGCTGCCACCAGAGTAATTCTTTTCCAGTGCCTGGCAACAGGGACTTAACGGGGCATTACGGCCCCGGCGCTCCCTATGGCCAGGTGCCGGAAAAAGAAAATCCCCATTCGCATTGAGTCCTACTGGACTCAATGGGAATGGGGAGGACGGATGCACCGGCACTGGGTGCTACAGTGCCGGTGCATCCGTCAAGGTCTGCGAGCGGGTGCCTTTCCCCCGCCAGGTCAAATCTGGCGGGCGGAAAAGCACCCACTTACAGAACTCGTAGTTTGCCGGTCCACTAACAATGTTACCGGCAAGCTTACCGGTACCATTGTTTCCAGACCGGCAACCTCGTAATGAGGCCCAAATACTCTTCACATTGGCTATTTTAATGGTGGCGAGAACAAACATCTAGAGTGTCAGAGATGTTGCATTCTGTACCAGTCAAATATTTTGGAAATGCAAGAAAGAAGTAATTTTAAAGTTCTGTCTTTTGGTCTCAGCATTTTGAGAAATGTGGGCATATCCACTATTGTGTTATTGAGCAAACTCCTAGCAAAAAAAAATGATTTTGGTTTTCCCGTCCAGCATAGAAGGTAGAAACATCTGTGGAAATGTCAATTTTATGTAAATTCTTAGTATCATAATGTTTTTTTCAGTCCAAATGCTGATATCATCTTTTCATACAATTCTAAATGCTCCTAAACAGAATGGTTTGCATTTTTATAATAAAAGGTCAGAACGCTTTTAACGACATTGATCTATTTCATTGAGTGATTCGCACAATGTGATTGTGATTTTTCTTTTCTATGTCTTCTCTCTTGAGTCCAATTCCTCTCAGTAGAATCAGAACCACTACTTGAACCCACTCCTTGTTTAAATGCTTATTTTCTCTATCATAAAGAGTGTAATAAGGTTTCGATGCATATGGTACACAGAGTCCTCAATGTTCTCCATTTTCCATTGCTCTTTCTGTGTTATGAGTCCCCAAATCCTTTTAGAGGGTTTTGGTAATCTGCTGTTTCTTCCTATTGTTGCTCACAATTAGTGTTTCCCTTTTTTCGTAGGGGCTGTATGTGTTTCATGTAATCCCTTGTGAGAAATGCTTTTTAAGAATGTCTTATCTGGGTTTTATTCCTTGTCTCTCAAGGTTCGCTATATAGGCAAAATGGTCTCTCTATTGGAACATGCATTGCCATTCTTGTTCTATCAGCTAATTCTGATACATGTGTGCACTGATTTGCTGCTTGGAAGTATTTTCATTTACTTTACTTCAACTCCTGTCATGCTAAGTGAGCCGCTCCTCCCTCTTCACACCTGATGCATGAAGTGTTACATATTTTCTGCATCTGACATGGACCCCAGCTCTATTTGTATTTCTGGGTGTGTCTGAGAAGGGGAAGTTGTATATCTGGCACCCCCTTTGTCTTGTCTATGGCTAGGTGTACCAGATGCACTAGTATTCCTCAGGGAATGTCTCACCAGTAGTAGCAGAGGTAGTATCTGGATATGGGAGAGTATCTCCTCTTACATGCAACTTCATTCTCTCTGAACTGTAATGACTGATTCAGAATTAACAGGCCGATTCATGTAATTCCTCTCAAAAGTGTCGCACGCGGCTGGCGCACAGCGTGCCCGTGCGAATGTCTGCGCCAGCAGCGTGCTCTAAAATCAATTTCTGCGCACAGCGTATTCATGGATTCTCACCTCCAAAAGCAGACATGGCGCAGAGTGGCGCAGCGACCCTGCAGCAGCACCAGTTACGCCCCCAAGAACGCCCTCGCGCAAGGAAAAGCCATCAAGATCGCAAAACCATTGCAAAGGGCTGCGCCAACCCTGTACCAGTTTACCGGACTGGCAAACAGCAAACACAAAGCGGGGAACGCGTATTACGGGTGTCGGGAACACGCGTGCGCGAGAAGTTTCACACGCAATCTGGCCTGGGGAAGTGTGTGCGTGTATTTCAGGGGTGCGCGAGAAGTATTACACGCGAATGGCCTGGGTGCGTGTATTTCAGGGGTGCGCGAGAAGTTCCACACGCGATTTGCCTGGGGGAGCGTGTGCGTGTATATCAGAGGTGAGCGAGAAGATTCACACGCGATTGGCGAAGGCGCGTGTATCTCAGGGGTGCGCGAGAAGTTCCACACGAGATTTGCCTGGGTGCGTGTATCTCAGGGGTGCGCGAGAAGTTCCACACACGATTGGCCTGGGCGCGTGTATCTCAGGGGTGCGCGAGAAGTTCCACACGCGATTGGCCTGGGCGCGTCTATTTCAGGGGTGCACGGGAAGTTCCACACGAGATTGGCCTGGGCGCGTGTATTTCAGGGGTGCGCGGGAAGTTCCACACGCGATTTGCCTGGGGGAGCGTGTGCGTGTATATCAGAGGTGAGCGGGAAGTTTCACACGTGATTGGCCTGGGCGCGTGTATCTCAGGGGTGCGCGAGAAGTTCCACACACGATTTGCCTGGGTGCGTGTATCTCAGGGGTGCGTGAGAAGTTCCACACGCGATTGGCCTGGGCGCGTGTATCTCAGGGGTGCGCGAGAAGTTCCACACGCGATTGGCCTGGGCGCGTGTATTTCAGGGGTGCGCAGGAAGTTCCACACGCGATTGGCCTGGGCGCGTGTATTTCAGGGGTGCGCGGGAAGTTCCACATGCGATTGACCTGGGCGCGTGTATTTCAGGGGTGCGCGGGAAGTTCCACATGCGATTGGCCTGGGCGCGTGTATTTCAGGGGTGCGCAGGAAGTTCCACACGTGATTGGCCAGGGTGCGTGTATTTCATGGGTGCGCGGGAACTCCCACATGCAATTGCCCTGGGCGCATGTATTTCAGGGGTGCGCGGGAAGTTTCACACGCGATTTCCCTGGGCGCGTGTATTTCAGGGGTGCGCGGGAAGTTTCACACGCGATTGCCCTGGGCGCGTGTATTTCAGTGGTGCGCGGGAAGTTCCACACGCGATTGGCCTGGGCGCGTGTATTTCAGGGGTGCGCGGGAAGTTCCACACGCGATTGGCCTGGGCGCGTGTATTTCAGGGGTGCACGGGAAGTTCCGCACGCGATTGGCCTGGGCGCGTGTATTTCAGGGGTGCGCGGGAAGTTCCACACGCGATTGGCCTGGGCGCGTGTATTTCAGGGGTGCGCGGGAACTCCCACACGCGATTGTCCTAGGCTCGTGTATTTCAGGGGTGCGCGGGGAGTTTCACACGCGATTGCCCTGGGCGCGTGTATTTCAGGGGTGCGCGGGAAGTTCCACACGCGATTGGCCTGGGCGCGTGTATTTCAGGTGTGCGCGGGAAGTTCCACACTCGATTGGCCTTGGCGCATGTATTTCAGGGGTGCGCGGGAAGTTCCACACGCGATTGGCCTGGGCGCATGTATTTCAGGGGTGCGCGGGAAGTTCCACACGCGATTGGCCTGGGCGTGTGTATTTCAGGGGTGCGCGGGAAGTTCCTCACGCGATTGACCTGGGCGCGTGTATTTCAGGGGTGCGCTGGAACTCCCACACGCGATTGCCCTGGGCGCGTGTTTTTCAGGGGTGCGCGGGAAGTTTCACATGTGATTGCCCTGGGCGCGTGTATTTCAGGGGTGCGCGGGAAGTTTCACACGCGATTGCCCTGGGCGCGTGTATTTCAGGGGTGCGCGGGAAGTTCCACACGCGATTGGCCTGGGCGCGTGTATTTCAGGGGTGCGCGGGAAGTTCCACACGCGATTGGCCTGGGCGTGTGTATTTCAGGGGTGCGCGGGAAGTTTCACACGCGATTGCCCTGGGCGCGTGTATTTCAGGGGTGCGCGGGAAGTTTCACACGCGATTGCCCTGGGCGCGTGTATTTCAGGGGTGCGCGGGAAGTTCCACACGCGATTGGCCTGGGCGCGTGTATTTCAGGGGTGCGCGGGAAGTTTCACACGCGATTGCCCTGGGCGCGTGTATTTCAGGGGTGCGCGGGAAGTTCCACACGCGATTGGCCTGGGCGCGTGTATTTCAGGGGTGCGCGGGAAGTTCCACACGCGATTGGCCTGGGCGCGTGTATTTCAGGGGTGCGCGGGAAGTTTCACACGCGATTGCCCTGGGCGCGTGTATTTCAGGGGTGCGCGGGAAGTTTCACACGCGATTGCCATGGGCGCGTGTATTTCAGGGGTGCGCGGGAAGTTCCACACGCGATTGGCATGGGCGCGTGTATTTCAGGGGTGCGCGGGAAGTTCCACACGCGATTGGCCTTGGCGCGTGTATTTCAGGGGTGCGCGGGAAGTTCCACACGCGATTGGCCTGGGCGCGTGTATTTCAGGGGTGCGCGGGAAGTTCCACACGCGATTGGCATGGGCGCGTGTATTTCAGGGGTGCGCGGGAAGTTCCACACGCAATTGGCCTGGGCGCGTGTATTTCAGGGGTGCGCTGGAACTCCCACACGCGATTGTCCTGGGCGCGTGTATTTCAGGGGTGCGCGGGAAGTTTCACACGTGATTGCTCTGGGCGCGTGTATTTCAGGGGTGCGCGGGAAGTTTCACACGTGATTGCCCTGGGCGCATGTATTTCAGGGGTGCGCGGGAAGTTTCACACGCGATTTCCCTGGGCGCGTGTATTTCAGGGGTGCGCGGGAAGTTTCACACGCGATTGCCCTGGGCGCGTGTATTTCAGTGGTGCGCGGGAAGTTCCACATGCGATTGGCCTGGGCGCGTGTATTTCAGGGGTGCGCGGGAAGTTCCACACGCGATTGGCCTGGGCGCGTGTATTTCAGGGGTGCACGGGAAGTTCCGCACGCGATTGGCCTGGGCGCGTGTATTTCAGGGGTGCGCGGGAAGTTCCACACGCGATTGGCCTGGGCGCGTGTATTTCAGGGGTGCGCGGGAACTCCCACACGCGATTGTCCTAGGCTCGTGTATTTCAGGGGTGCGCGGGAAGTTTCACACGCGATTGCCCTGGGCGCGTGTATTTCAGGGGTGCGCAGGAAGTTCCACATGCGATTGGCCTGGGCGCGTGTATTTCGGGTGTGCGCGGGAAGTTCCACACGCGATTGGCCTTGGCGCGTGTATTTCAGGGGTGCGCAGGAAGTTCCACACGCGATTGGCCTGGGCGCATGTATTTCAGGGGTGCGCGGGAAGTTCCACACGCGATTGGCCTGGGCGTGTGTATTTCAGGGGTGCGCGGGAAGTTCCTCACGCGATTGACCTGGGCGCGTGTATTTCAGGGGTGCGCTGGAACTCCCACACGCGATTCCCCTGGGCGCGTGTATTTCAGGGGTGCGCGGGAAGTTTCACATGCGATTGCCCTGGGCGCGTGTATTTCAGGGGTGCGCGGGAAGTTTCACACGCGATTGCCCTGGGCGCGTGTATTTCAGGGGTGCGCGGGAAGTTCCACACGCGATTGGCCTGGGCGCGTGTATTTCAGGGGTGCGCGGGAAGTTCCACACGCGATTGGCCTGGGCGTGTGTATTTCAGGGGTGCGCGGGAAGTTTCACACGCGATTGCCCTGGGCACGTGTATTTCAGGGGTGCGCGGGAAGTTTCACACGCGATTGTCCTGGGCGCGTGTATTTCAGGGGTGCGCGGGAAGTTCCACACGCGATTGGCCTGCGCGCGTGTATTTCAGGGGTGCGCGGGAAGTTCCACACGCGATTGGCCTTGGCGCGTGTATTTCAGGGGTGTGCGGGAAGTTCCACACGCGATTGGCCTGGGCGCGTGTATTTCAGGGGTGCGCGGGAAGTTCCACACGCGATTGGCATGGGCGCGTGTATTTCAGGGGTGCGCGGGAAGTTCCACTCGCGATTGGCCTGGGCGCGTGTATTTCAGGGGTGCGCTGGAACTCCCACACGCGATTGTCCTGGGCGCGTGTATTTCAGGGGTGCGCGGGAAGTTTCACACGTGATTGCTCTGGGCGCGTGTATTTCAGGGGTGCGCGGGAAGTTTCACACGTGATTACCCTGGGCGCGTGTATTTCAGGGGTGCGCGGGAAGTTCCACACGCGATTGGCCTGGGCGCGTGTATTTCAGGAGTGCGTGGGAAGTACCACACGCGATTGGCCTGGGCGCGTGTATTTCAGGGGGCGCGGGAAGTTCCACACGCGATTGGCCTGGGCGCGTGTATTTCAGGGGTGCGCGGGAAGTTCTACACGCGATTGGCCTGGGCGCGTGTATTTCAGGGGTGCGCGGGAACTCCCACACGTGATTGCCCTAGGCGCGTGTATTTCAGTGGTGCGCGGGAAGTTTCACACGCGATTGCCCTGGGCGCGTGTATTTCAGGGGTGCGCGGGAAGTTCCACACGCGATTGACCTTGGCGCATGTATTTCAGGGGTGCACGGGAACTCCCACACGCGATTGCCCTGGGCGCGTGTATTTCAGGGGTGCGCGGGAAGTTTCACACGCGATTGCCATGGGCGCGTGTATTTCAGGGGTGCGCGGGAAGTTTCACACGCGATTGCCCTGGGCGCGTGTATTTCAGGGGTGCGCGGGAAGTTTCACACGCGATTGGGCTGCGTGCGGGTATTGAAGCGGTGCGCGGGAAGTTCCACACGCGATTCCATCAGGGTACGTGTATTACAGGGGTGCGCGGGGAGCACCACACACGATTTCATCAGGGTACGTGTATTACAGGGGTGCGCGGGAAGCACCACACGTGAATTGCACGTGTGGGTCCTCCCAGGTGTTCCCTCTACACCCTCCACGGCCCCTGCAGGTGGCTCACACCACAGGGGCCTACCCTGCACATGTCCTGCAGGCACCCCATCCACCATGGCCATGCCCCCCAGCCAACCCACATGTCAACTTGCACTACTGCCCACCAACGCATGTCCCCCTGCACCCCCAGCCACCAGGGGCACCCTCCACCAGGCCCCCACCCATGTCTCCCACCCCCCCCACCTCCCAGCACTGTGGGGCACCTGCCAGCAGGCCCCCACCCATGTCCAACTCATGTTCCCCACCACCCCCACCCCCCAGCACTGTGGGGCACCTGCCAGCAGGCCCCCACCCATGTCCAACTCATGTTCCCCACCACCCCCACCCCCCAGCACTGTGGGGCACCTGCCAGCAGGCCCCCACCCATGTCTCCCACCCCACCCCACCCCCCAGCACTGTGGGGCACCTGCCAGCAGGCCCCCACCCATGTCCAACTCATGTTCCCCACCCCCCCACGCCCCAGCACTGTGGGGCACCTGCCAGCAGACCCCCACCCATGTCCAACTCATGTTCCCAACCCCCCCACCCCCTAGCAGTGCAGGGGCACCCTCCACCAGGCCCTCGCCCATGTCCCATCCATGCCCCCCTGCACCTGGGTCCCAAAAATCCCCAATCATGTCCGTAATGGCCATCCTCCCCTGCCAAAAGGCCCAACCAACTATCACATCCACCCACATATCAAAGGCAATTACATGTTACACACCCAATGTAAATAATGCAAATGAACACATGTCTGTCACACACAATGGCTGCAAGTGAATGTTAAAACACCCAACATGACATGCATGAAAGCAATCAGATGATACAACACATTGAAGGATGAAAATAAAAATGTATTGAAAATCAACTTGAATGGAAATGAAATGAGAAAAACCACAAAGCAAAACAACCAAAAGAAGATGAATGTCCATGAAAAAAATCAAAAACACACAGCACAATCAAAATGAATGGTGTCCAAAGTCACAGTCAGAAAAGTAATCCAAGTGTAAATGATAAACAAAAACCATTGCTCCATGGCGATGAAAAAAATCCAAAAAATAAAAAAATCCATTGAAGAACTATTTACAAGATAATCCCGGGTCCATGAGCCCAACCAAATGAAACCTAACTATGACAACTAACTAAAAACTGAACTATATACAAAAATGTGGCACATTGTCCAATCGCAACCAAATAAAAAAAAAAATTAAAGGAAACCTAACACTAACTATATAACTATATACAAAGGCGGCGGGCAAGTCCAGCGGCTCACTCCGTGGTGTTCCGGGCCAGGGCATCATCGAACTCCTGTTCGATGTCCCGGAGGCGGTCCTGTTCCATGGCCGCGAGGGTCCGCAGGGACAACGCCATCTCCTCCTCCAACCCCCTGCGGATTGCCTCGAGGCACTCGGCCCGCCTCAGGGCCCTCCGCATGGAGTTCTCCGCCCTGACCATTGTGAGCCGCGCCTCTTCCGCCCGCCGCCGCTCCGCACCTATATGCTGGCCCAACCGCTGCCACATGGAAGACACTTCCCGTCCTGGGTCCTCCTGCCCTCCGGCCGATGCCTGCCCCTCCGATGTTGATGGCCCCTAGCCATGATGCCTCCCACGTTGACTCCGCTGCTGCCTCTGACGCCACTGCCTCTGCCAGCACGATGGCATCCAGGCTGATGGAATCCACCGACGCCGTCGTGAACGTGCCCTGCCTGATGATGCCGACACATCCTCCATCTGCTGGGGTACAGTTGATGTGGTGTCCACCCCTGCTGGACCTCTGACTCCCGACTGTGGCAGGGATGGGATCCCCACCAAGCTGGCTGCATTGGTCAGGGCAGGTCCACAGGGGGCCCTGGTGGCATCTGGGCCGGAAGACGGCAAGGAGAACGACTGGCGTATAGTCTCAACAGAGGAGGAGAGGGCCGCCAGATTGTCCGACACATGCAGGAAACCCCGAACATGGACGATCCCAATTGGGCCACGTCGGCACGGTGCTCTTCGTGATGACGTGCGTGCTCCTCCTGGGAAGCACGCACGGCATCACGAATCACAGCCGTGCGCATCGCAACCCCAATCAGGACCTTCTCCATACGGCCAGGGGTCCCCTCGTCCGCAGGTGGAGGGGAGTCAGATGACATTGACATCCCCTCTACCTGCAGACGGGCCTGGGACGGGGCATCCCTGCTGGTGCATGGTGGTGCACCCACAGGGTCAGGGACAGCGACATGCACAGGCCCCTCCACGGTGACCTGTGCTGCCTCCTGCCCTGCCCCTGAACTGCACCACTTGCACCAGCAGGGATGCCCCCACCAGGCCCCATGTGCGCCTCAGTGGCGGCCTCATCCTCCTCTGTGGAAACCACCAACCTGGATGGCTCCTCACCGTCTTCCGCCGTAGCATGCCCCTGTGGGGGCTCACCCACCCCTTCCGCTGCAGCCGTGGGGGCATCCCCGCTGCCTTGCTCCACAGCGCCGTCTCCGCCCTCTTCTTCACTAGCCACTGCGTAGAGGGAGACACAGAACACAAGCAGCAGGGTACAGTACAATGGTCCCCTAGACAGGAAGCAATAGCAGATGAGTGCCACTGTCAAAGTACACTTCCATCATGTCCCTCCACAACACATGTGTCAGTCCAGGCAAAACACACACAGTGACAGTCATGGTGCATGCCATGGACATTTCCATACATGTCCAATGGACTCTCAAAACATACAATGTAATGGAACTCACATGCATCATGGGTCATGCCTATCACATGCACACACTTCACCTCAGTCACATCCATCTGGCCCTGTACACCCCATTCACAGTGGATACAAGGATGACTAGGCTGCATCAGTGAATCTGTAAATTGTCACAGACATGTGTCATGCATCCTTGGCATTCACAAGCAACAGACACGCAGGTCAGGCACACAGACATGGATACCATATATGTACCTGGCATTAGCACTCATCCCCCACCCCCGCCCATGTCCAGGAACAGAGACTGCCATGCTCTCATGTGTACAATCTGCATAGGGCTCCCCATGTCGCATTTAAACACATGCAACAACTGTGCGGTTCACACATTACTGGTCGCACATGCATTACCATGATGTCCGTGCACACATACATGCGTACATGGCCTATGTCACACATACAGGCAAGTATCAGACAACCAGCACACTGCAACATGCCCTGTCTCACACACCAATGCTTGGCCACTTACCGCTCAACTCCAGACGGGTCTCCCTCTCAAGGACCTGGGCATGGAGCGCTGGGTGTACGCGTTCCAGGACCCTCATCTGGATGGAACTCATGCAGCCCCGGCCCCCCTCCACGAGGCGCCGGGCCTTTATGAGGGTCCTGGACCTCAAGTCCTCCCAGCGCTTCTTGACCTTCTGGATGGTGCGGATTGCCACCCCCTCCGCATTGATGGCAACCACACAGTCGGCCCAGATCCTCTCCCGTCCTTCCTTGTTGGCGCGGGACGATCCGAAGAGGGCATCATACTGCCCCAGGACTTGCTCCACCAGGACACCAACTTTGGTGGCAGTGAAGCTGGTGCCCCTTTGCCCCTCTGGCCGGGGGATGCCACTGGTGCCAGATGTTGATGTGCCCGACATGGCAACCCAGGGGCAGGAGTGGGTGGGCAACTGGGTCCTGGGGCTGGGCTGTGGAGCGATGTTATCCGAGTCGGGAGTCTTCTGTTCAAGCAGGGGTGGACAGAGCAACTGGACCCCTGTAGATGGCTGATGTGCAGGCACCAAATGGCAGGGCACGGTGGCAGCAGGCAGGCAGGCAGCAGCAGATGGCACGTGGGAGGCTGCTCGGGGCACTGGGGGGCAGTAATTCGGCCTTCTGGGCAGGAGCGTGGTCTTTCATGTGTTTTCGCGTGGCCAGCTTGATACGGAGTGATTTGGCATGTGAAAATCCAGCACATCAGCGTGAAATTCGAGGAAAGGCCCTTAGCGCGTAAGCGCGTCAGCACGCGTACGCGATTTCATCGGACCAAAGGCCCTTACAGCGTAAGCGCGTCTGTGACGTTTCACGCACGGGCGTTGCCCTGGCAGGGCTTGGAGATCCCGCGTGCCTTTACACTGCTCTGTACGTGCTTTTCGTGCGGTACATGTGTTTTTCATCCGTTGGGGTTCACACGCTATTACTTCACAGCGGGTGTTGGCTACGCGTTCTTCTACACGCAAGGCAGACGGTGAGTGGTACCCCGCTCCCCCCCAGGCCCAATCGCGTGAAAAACTTCACGCGAACCCCTGAAATACACGTAGCCCGCTCCCCCAGACCCGATCGCGTGTGAAAACACCCGCGAGCCCCTGAAATATACGTAGCCCGCTCTCCCAGGCCCGATCGCGTGTGAAAACACTCGCGAGCCCCTGAAATACACGTAGCCCGCTCCCCCAGGCCCAATCGCGTGTGAAAACACCTGCGAGCCCCTGAAATACACGTACCCCGCTCCCCCAGGCCCGATCGCATGTGAAAACACCTGCGAGCCCCTGAAATACACGCGCCCAGGCCAATCGCGTGTGGAACTTCTCACGCATCTCTGAAAGACACGCGCCCAGGCCAATCGCGTGTGGAACTTCTTGCGCACCTCTGGGATACACGCACCCAGGCAAATCGCGTGTGGAACTTCTCGCGCACCTCAGAAATACACGCACACTCTCCCCCAGGCCAGATCGCGTGTGAAAACACCCGCGAGCCCCTGAAATACACGCGCCCAGGTCAATCGCGTGTGAAACTTCTCGCGCACCTCTGAAATACACGCGCCCAGGCAAAATCGCGTGTGGAACTTCTCGCGCACCCCTGGGATACACGCGCCCAGGCAAATCGCGTGTGGAACTTCTCGCGCACCTCAGAAATACACGCACACGCTCCCCCAGGCCCGATCGCGTGCGAAAACACCCGCGAGCCCCTGAAATACACGCACCCAGGCCAATCGCGTGTGAAGCTTCTCGCGCACCTCTGGGATACACGCGCCCCCAGGCCAATTGCGTGTGGAACTTCTCGCGCACCTCTGAAATACACGCACACGCTCCCCCAGGTCCGATCGCATGTAAAAACACCCGCGAGCCCCTGAAATACACGCGCCCAGGCCAATCACCTGTGGAACTTCTCGGGCACCTCTGAAATACAGGCACACGCTCCCCCCAGGCCCGATCGCGTGTGAAAACACCCGCGAGCCCCTGAAATACACCCACCCAGGCCAATCGCGTGTGAAACTTCTCGCGCACCTCTGGGATACACGCGGCCAGGCAAATCGCGTGTGGAAATTCTTGCGCACCTCTGAAATACACGCACACGCTCCCCCAGGCCCGATCGCGTGTGAAAACACCCGCGAGCCCCTGAAATACACGCGCCCAGGCCAATCGCGTGTGAAACTTCTCACACACCTCTGAAATACACGCGCCCAGGCCAATCGCGTGTGGAACTTCTCGCGCACCTCTGAAATACACGCGCCCAGGCCACTCGCGTGTGGAACTTCTCGCGCACCTCTGAAATACACGCACACGCTCCCCCAGGCCCGATCGCGTGTGAAACTTCCCGCGCACCCCGGAAATACCCGCACGCAGCCCAATCGCGTTTGAAACTTCCCGCGCACCTCTGGAATACACGCACACGCTCCCACAGGCCCGATCACGTGTGTAACTTCTCGCGCACCTCTGAAATACACGCACACGCTCCTCCAGGCCCGATCGCGTGTGGGCCTTCTCACGCGTGTAGGACTTTGGCGCACATTTTTTTCCTGCACAGGGACGCTACCGCCTGCTTTCGTGTGGCGGACATGTATGGGCCTGTGCGCGTCTTTGGCCGTGCACTGTTTTTCCCTATTCGATTCCATGAATACGTGTTGTAGGCGAGCGTATGGGCGTTCTGCGCACTTGCCTCCTGTACTTCCCCCGTGACGCCCACATTTTCACAAGTTGTTCCCCATTCTGCGTGTGACGCCCCGTGTTACGCCTACTTTTGTTATGTGCGCCGCGCTATGTGTGAATTCGCTGTGGCCTTATCGCACAGCGTTAGATGACCTGTGCGCCAGCATGCGCCAGCGTGCGCCAGAGTGCGCCGTGCACTTTTTCAGCGCACATCCCACATTTCGCGCGTGCACGGACTTCCATGAATTGATGTGCGATGTTTTCTGTGCGATAATCGCACTTGCACTGCGATTTTCGCTATTTCACTGCGAATCGCATGTTTTCGCACGCCTGCGCCGTTTTTTCGGCGCACATTAATTCCATGAATCGGCCTGTAAATGTATTTGCATCAATTTATTAGGCTTAGGGCCTCATTACACGGAAGGCGGTAATGGTTAACGGCTACCGTTAATGGTAACGGTGACCGTTAACCATTACCGCCTTACTACGAGGTCCATTAGCGGGTTGGTGCTTTAACGCCTGCTTTTTGCAGGTGTTAAAAACCAACCCGCTAAGGGACCTCCGAGCTAATTACGGCACCGCAAAATTGCGGTGCCGTAATTAGCGCTTTCCCCATTCCCATAGAGCCCTATGGGGCAGAAATGGGAATGGGGAAGGGCAATGGCGGAAGGGGGATTTACCGCCCCTCCAACCTTGGAATGGGGCAGTAAATCGCCTTCCGTGTAATGAGGCCCTTAGTCTTGTATTTCTTTGCCATTTCAGTTACCATCTATATGCATTATATCAGCCAATCTCTAGATTTAACCAGACTGACATTACTGGACGTAATTGCTTTAGTTCTTGAGGCCAGTGACTTCTATGTATTTTTTTATGCCATTTCATGCTGAAAATTGTGTATTTTCTCTTTGTTTATGGATTGCCAGCTAGCTAACTCTTTCTTCAATTGTTCTATTTGCAAAACTACAGCATTGCATCTGACCTTAGTAATCAATTATTAACCTCTTTCAATGTCACATTTTCTTTTATCTTTGTTACTAACCCTTGTGCCTACCGTTATCCTGATCACCTCATACCACTATCAATTATAAGTTGATTTGGTGTGTTCCTTTCATAGCAGTATATTTGTATTGGGATGGCTGGCTTCTCTATTGTTTATTTAGTTTGAAAATGTGTTGCAGCTGGTCAAACTCAGCTTGCGAATACACACCATTTAAGATGAGTTGTGCAGCTGTCTCTTGACTTTCTACATGTTGCATTTTTAGAGTCAGCATGTTGTTTGATAAACCACTGGTGTAAGTCATATGAACATTTAATTTGCACTTTTATTTGCCATATATCTGTAAACACTGATTATACTCAGCAATAATACTCAAAATGTCATTTTCTAAGCATGGATTGGCTTCTCTAAACACTTTCAATTTGTGTTGCATTGCCTCAAAGAGACTGGTGTTTTTGCAAGGATTTCTGGTTGTTATCCAGGGCCACTTGCAATTATCCTACTTTTTTGTTCTCATTAATCCTGGCATTCTATTTTGAGACGTCTTTTGTGTGTAGCCATACAAGGTACCATAGCATCTAGTCTGTACTCCAACAGCTTGATGTTGCTACAGGTGTTGCGTGAAAGGCTGCACGCATATGTCTCTCTTCTTTGTCAGTGTAGATCTTGTATAGCTTCTGTAATTATTGGTCAAACGTGCTATACTCTTCACCAATATTTTGCCCTACTTTATCCATTCTTACACTCATTTTTACTTTCCATAATTCAAGATCCTGTGTCACCCATAACCCATTTAAAAATCTAACGCTAATCCATGTTTCTGGCCCATTTCTAAATCAGGGACTACCTCGTTCGCCATTTCTATATTGGCTAATTGATCAAAAATCACAATCCATAAACAAATCTACCTGAATAATATTTCTCACTTCCAACATATCATTATGTTATAAAACAAGTCCACAACAATATAAAACAACAAAAATACAACACAATGCACAATTCAGAAGTATATGTCTTTTTTTAAAGCAACCAGTTTCCTTTATGACATTGTTCAGCAATTAACCTCTAATTCAAAGCAACAATGAAATTCTTACATATCTATGATTGTGAGCACAATCTGTTATACAATGCGTTAATGTTTTCACATCAGTGACCTTGTAACTTTCAAATCTCTCCAACAAGCCCCATGAGTTATGGAGAAATATCCCTGAGCCATTATCTCCCTTCAATGCACAATCCAACCCCAAAATGTAGGGCTCGAAACAGGCTTTATCAACATGATTATTTTGTTTTATTTAAAATAATAAATCAAGGAATTAAAGTTGGTCCCCTGCTCTACCCACAATACTTCAAATGAATACTGGTTGCTTTCCCACATAAAGGAAAACACAACCTGCTTGCTGTTATCTCATCAATGCTTGTATTCAACTTTGCACAAATATCTATACTTAGTCAAACAAACATAAATGATTATTTAAAAAATGATATGAAATTCTTCAAAATGGAGACAGATACATTGACATTGTTTGATTTATTTATTAGACCACCATTCTACAGAATGGAATTATAGTTTATTTGAAGCCACTACCCCAGATATCAAAAGGAGAATTGGGTCTCAGAATAAAGGTGGACACAATTATCGTGGTTTTCTCTGACACAATGAATATGTAATTCCTAAGAGAAATATGTCGATTAGATGCAGTTCACCAATTCTTTTTTTTGATAAAATATTTTATTATTTTATAAGTACAAACAAGACAAAACAAAACACATTGTTCACTCTGTACCGCCGCATTACGAGTTCCCCTCGCGGGAAACGGTAAGCACGCCTGGGAAAACCAGGCGTGGTTACCGGGTCCCGCGAGGGGAAGAGGGAGCAAACAACGGGCCATCTCGTAATGGCCCGTTGTTTGCTCCCTCTCCCATTCCCATTCAGCCCTATGGGGGCTGAAATGGGAATGGGGAAGGACTGTGTCCGGGTCCTTGGAGGGAGGAATTACCGGGCCTTCCGAACTCAGAATGACCCAGTAAGTCCTCATTCCGAGGACCCGGAACCCGACGCGATTTCAGTGGCAGCCATGCCGCCAATAGCGGCATGGTTACTGCCAAACTCGTAATGAGGGCCATTAACTCTTTTTCAATACTTTCAAACATACAGGTATACACATCTTCTTGACTTTGCTTCTTTTCCACTTAGTCTGTGATTATTGTTGCGCTACGCAGGTTTCTAGGCTCATCACGATTGTCTGAGTAAGTCATTTTCAGCATTCCAGCAGGCTTTCGGTTCTTTGCCCCATGCCCTCAGGTATCCTCCTATCTTTGCCAAATTTTGGTCGCTTTTCCTGGGCACCCCCTTGTGGTGTATACTCTCTTTTCCATTGGAACGCACATGTCTACATCTGTTAACCATTTTTCCTATTGTGGGGATGAGGCTGAGCCCCACAATTGAGCTATATTCCTTTTTGCAAGGCCTGTGGATGTTGCAAACATACATTTTCTGAATCTGGATAGCTCAATATCTTCATCTATCCATAGTATTAGCAGCCTGGGGTCCATTGGTATCTCCCGGCCAATCACTGTTGCTAGTCTGTCGCAGCATTTTTGCCAAAATATTTGGATTTGTGGTCATTCCCAGAGGATGTGGAAGAAGGTCCCTCTCGTTTGGCGACATCGTAGACAGTTGGGGTCCGTTGCTCTTCCCCATTGGTGTAGGGCCTCTCTGGGATAATATACCCTGTGCAGGATTTTCAGTTGGATCAATCTAATTCTGGCTGAGATCGCGGTTTCCCTGGGATACATGAGAGCTGTAGTCCATTCCTCTGGTTGGATTGGGCCCAAGTCGCTTTCCCATTTTTCTTTCAGTCCTGTGAGTTCTGGTGTAGCAAACAAGCTGATTGCGTTGTACATTGTGGAAGTTATTTTGTGATCAATTCTCTCCATCACTATGTTTCTTTCAACCGGGGTTCACTCTGGCATGTTGGGGAGGTCCAGCTCACTTGTGGCGAGTGCATGTCTCATTTGCCTGTAATGAAAGTGTTCTGTGGCGGGAAGATCAAACTCATCCCTTAGGGCCTGGAAATTCTTTATTTCTCCATTCTCTGTACCGCCGCATTACGAGCAAAAAGCAGGCGTTAAATTCCCCAACCCGCAAAGGGACCTCGTAGTAAGGCGGTAAGGATTTACCGGTACCGGTAAAATACCGGTACCGGTAAACCCTTACCGCCATCCGTGTAATGAGGCCCATCTTCATGAAACAGCTCCTCAATGTCTCCAGGCTGTACGCACTTTACAAATACAAAAAATAAAAATAAAAAATAAAATAAAAAGCCCAGTGCTCCAGTCCCATCAGAGGGGTCTACAACTACAGAGTTGCCCTGCCCAAGTCCAAGTGAGCTAAAAGTGGAGGTGCCAGTTTCCCTTCTGTGGCTGTCCACCAATGGAGCTAACTTCCACCTCACCTAAGGTTGAGACATTCTTATGGGGCCTTCAGAAAGGCTCTGAAAACCTGACTATTTACCTAGAGCCGCAGACACATTTGCTCTCTTTGCTCTTGTGCTATTTTCCTTCCTACAAGTTAAATGTAGGAGGTTCTAACAGTGCCATGATGCCCTATGGTTATGGGCACTCAATAAATGTAAAAATACATAATAAATGTTTCCAACTATACTGGGAATGGCAAGTTTCTCCATCCCTCTCTTTCTCCCCCTTTCCATCTCTCTGTTCTCCATCTCCATAGTGCTCTCCATCTCCCCCATCTACTCTAAATGCTACTCTATCCTATCTCTCAATGTCTGGAAGGTAGAAGTGCAAGAAAGATCTCCTGGTCTCCAATGCAGGCCTATGAATCACTGACACCTATGTCAATGCTTCTTCCAGGCAGCCTGTCACTGACATCCTCTTTGCCGTTCCCTCCCCAGACCTTTGGATTACTCATATGGTCCCAGTACTCTACCCTTTCCCTTCTTCACCCATTATTGGTGGAACCCATTGGGAAGTACTCTTGGCATACCTCCCATCCTCTAGGAGCATCATTAATGTTAACCATAATGGCACTGTGTTGGCCCAGGGCTCCCAGCCCAACCTCCTCCTTCTTGATAGGCGTCTTCGTCTCTCATCAACTCCCCCCTTATTCTGCCACTCCTCCTTCTGCCACCCTTCCAACCCCTTCCCCACCACTGATGGGCATACCACATTCCTTTTCCCCTACTCGGAAGACCTTAAAAGGTGGCAACCAGCTCCACTAAGCTACCCTCAACTCTCGCTCTGCCGTTGAACACTCCTCTGACATCTGCCAACTCCTTGAAGACTTTGACCTTGATATCCTCACTCTCACCAAGACATGGTTCACATATAGGCATACAAGATCCTCTCTAAGCCGAGGAATAACCGGTTCAGCGGCAGAGGGATCCTAATCTTCCCTGAATGGATCCCTTCTACTATCATACCCAATCAGGCCTACTCTTCCTTCAAATTCATTTTCTGCAGGCTTGGTGTCTCTCCAATAATCTTGTTGACACTTGTCACCATCTACAGGACCCCTGGTCCAGTCTCTGTCTTCCTTTCGGAGTGGTCTGACATCAACTCTTCTCTCCTGGCTGTTAGGGAGAATTCTCAATATGTGCTGATTTCCCTTACCTTTTGAGACCACCGGCAACTTTGCTGGATTTCTAGGATTTGATTTTTCTACCTGGGAAGAGTGAGAGCCTTTTTTCCCACTCTTCCATGTATTTTGATGTGTGTTTTAATTTTGTGTTCTTTGGTTATGGGGTTTTGAAACAAACTCCATAGGCATCATCTTTTTCTGTGTGTCACACAGCACCTTCAGTGCAGTGGCATAGGGTTGTCTTTCAAAATTCCCAAGGTTTAAATACCTTCTCTGGGACTGACTACTCTCTCCCAGAGCATGTAAAGTTAAATTGACTTTACTAGTCTCTTTAAATTTACTCACACAGCACACCCTATCTTACTATAGAGTGCTGGAGGTGTTGCCTAGCTTCCCCTGAGTCAAAACACTCATGTAACAGTAAAAAGTTACCCTTTCCTACTTTAAATGGCTGGTGGCAGTGGTTTAGATTAAACTACCATGAATTTTTCCGACCGCTAACAATGGTAGCTTAAAATCGGGTCATAATGTTTTTCAATATGTCGCCCAAGACCTATCTGTAAAAACAGACTCTGGTCATCTTTTTTCGCCATCTCTTGTAGGAAAGGTCCTTCTTGTGTTTGTCTCTGCGCGCCAAATCAGGTTTGGTTCCTTTGTTCACTGTCCCTTTGGTGGGCGTCAGTGCTGAAGCCCTCCTCTGGCTCCAGGGTGTCTGGGGTGGACAAGATGTGAGGGAGGTGCCCGAAACTCCCTGTGCTTAGTCTCCTAGGAGACCTGAATGCACTCTGGCATAATTTGCCGACTGGCTGTCCGGCAAGGACAGCAACCCTGCTGTGTGAGTGACAGCCAGGCTGGAATGAATGGGGGAAAACTGTTTAAAAGCAGGTCCCTGGGACTTGGAAAGCAGAGTCGACCACTGGAATGAAAGAACCAAAGACGAGCTGAAGGATGAGGACTGCTGCAACTCCTGGACGACCGGTGAAGCCCTGCTGCAGGTCAGAATTGCCTGAAACTCCATCGACAGTGAAGCCCTTCAAGGTTAACTTCTTCCCTTGAGTTTGGTGGGATCAACCAACTCGCACGCCATCTGGACACCGTCCCCATCTGGTCGAATTTTCATCAGAGTGCTGTTGAAAACCGGATAGCCAGAGGGAAGGAAACCAACTTAAACCTTAAACCAACGTCTTGCTACAGCTTTTGGCCTCATCCCTGGGCAGTGCAGGAACCTCCTGACATCCTCCTTCTTGTCCCCATGACTGAAGCTCAGGAACAGCAAGATCTGCTCGAACTGCCAGGAACTACTCCCTCAGCTACAGCTTTCTTCATTGACAAGATACTGTGCAAACGCGGTCCGGAAATCTTTTTGGCCATCGAGAAAGTGCGTGAAACTTTCCTCAACTACAAAGGCTTGTCCTTCCCTTAACATTCGTCAAACTTTTCGCCTAGCCAAATTCTTCTAATTTCTGTGGCAAAGACTTAACAGTTACTTACCGGAACTGTGCTATCCTATACAAAAGACTTGGCGGCCTCGCCAAAATTGGGTCCGGGCTCCCAGAATGGGGAATTACCGGGCCATTCCGAGTTGGGAGGGCCCAGTTATTCCTCCCTCCAGGAACCTGGGCCCGGACCTTCCCCATTCCCATTTCAGCCCCCATAGGACACTTGTAATGAGGCCCTCTGACTAATTGACTTTGGCCCAGGCCTATTGAGAATAATTGCTGGTTGTATTTAACTGAAACCCTTTGCCCTGCCTATAAACGTATTCAGGCTGTCTATTCTTATAACCTTGCCTTTTTACACCTTCATTAAATATCTGAAGTGCCATTTTGCTCCCACTTCATTTGGAGCTAAACTTGTTCATTTACTTACTGGTTGGATTTTTGTGGTTTATTAGTGTGTGATGTTGAGCTGCTTATGCTAGTATAATGTTTTCTAACTGACTGAGTAAATAAATGTATATTATTTTACCAAGAAACCTTGAGTAAGTGTTTACTTGAATCACTGTATTGGTTGGCCCGTTGTGTAACTTGTTCTACTGCTCACTTAAACTCTTGAGATAGGTCTGGCTGCTCAGCCAATGCTACCACTTTACTGTGTAGTACAAGCTTGTACCAAAGGTAAAATTGTGCTTGCACTTGTAGTCCTAATTGCCTGTAGTGTTCCCAAAGGGTACTGCAGGAGATTCTGCCTAACACTGGTGTACAGCGGTGAGGATAAAGTATACTTGTTACATTTAGAGTCCTACTTTTACGTTTGTTCAAATAATCCTCCCAAGGCAAAGCAACACTAGTAAAGCAATTGTTTTATCATGACTGATATGGAAAGCTACAGACAAGAGACCCTTGTGACTTTAACTGTTAATCAATTGAGAGATATGTGTTAAAATAGGAATCTCACTGTAAAAGGCAAAAAGGTTGAATTGATAGAAAAGTTGTTAGAATACCAAAGTCTGAGGAGTAAGTCTGAGGAGTAGGTCTGAAACCCCCACACCAGCAGCAAATGTGGAAAATGTTGATGAGGATGAATATATGTCGAAGCCCAGCTCTAATATTGAGGATGAGTTACATGAGGCACAAGAGTCTCAGAATGTAGGCCCTGTTTTACCTCTACATGCTCATAGGCCTCAATCGTTGACCACAGGGACCCCATCAGGTCGAAATCTATGTCCTGAATTTGTCTCTATAGAAAAATTGAGACTGGAGTTAGAATTTAAAAGAATCCAAGCTCAAACTGAAAGCAAGCATCAGGAGCTTAGACTCGGAGAAATGGAATTGAATCATGCACTTGAAATGAAAAGTTGTCCCTTGAAACTGGATCTCTCGCAGAGCCCTCTAGGTATTCCAGTCTTAAGAGGCCTCTCATGCCCAAAGATGCAGTAAGTATGTATGAGGTTAAGCTTGATATTTTTGATTGGTTGGTTGATTTTGAATATAACCATGGGATTCAAGACATTACAGGGAATCAGTTGAGTCCTTGGCTTTTTTCTAGGTTAGGCTACCCCCTGTTGCAACTGATGTGCTAATGGAGTTGGGGGATATAGACAGAAAGGAGTATGAAACTGTGAGTCTAGCTTTGATAGCTAGATTTGGGAAGACCCCCTTCTCAGTATCTTAAGAGGTTTAGAACCTTGGGCTACCAGGGTGACTGAATGTTTGAAAAACTTAGATGGATGGGTTAAGGGTTACAGAATGAACACTTATGGAGATATGAGAAATCTGTTTACGTTGGAATCTATTTATGATGCCTGCTCTCCTGGCTGACTCTAAGGAAATTGATCCCACGAAGTTATCAAGGGCTGCTGACTTGTGGGTTGCCAACAGAGCTACTCACAAGGATTCTGGGGTAACTCAGAAGGAGCATGAAGGTAAGCAGCACAAGAAAGATACCAAAGAGAATTCTAATACTTCCACTCCAAAAGAGGGCCACAAACATAACAAGAGTAAGCCACGAGGGAAACCAAATCAGGCTTGTGTACCTCCTGGTGACAAACCACGGGAGGTCAGAAAAAACCTCCATTCATAAAGACATTTGGTAAATGTTACGCTTGTGGGTCAACTGACCATGTGAAAGGGGATCCCATATGTAAGGGTAAACCTTCAGGGGTCCACACTGTCTCCTTAACCTTCTCCCCATTGGATGAAGTACCAATGGCAAGTGGAAACTTTCACTTTCTGGCCGAGTAATCCATGAAAGTCTCAGCCAATGTTTCTTTAGTATCCCTGGGTCTGTGGGAACAACAGAACATAGATGTGTATAACTCTATTCCAGACGATGCTAAAGAGTATTACAAAGACAGTGTTCTTGTGAATGGTCAGGTGACCCCTGCCATCAGAGTCACTGGGGCCAGCATAACTGTAGTTGATTAATCATTTTTTCAAAGAAGAGGATGTTGCTAAGGCACTCAAATTCTTGACTAAGCTTGCTGGAGGCCCTGTCCAAATGCTTCCACAGTTACCAGCTCTCATCCAGTGCAATGGCATGACTGTCAAGATACATGTGATGTGCAGAGTGAAGCACCTGGGAGAGTCCGGTTGGGGAATGACTTAAAAAACTCTTGGAGTTGTATCAAGCACCCCCAGGCCTCCCAGCAAAAGGAAACAGAAGCAGACTAGGAAGACCAGAGAGAGAATCTGAAGGGGCTCTCCAGAGGAGATTATAGAGGAAACTATAACTCCCAGTCCACAGGACTTACTGACTGCAATTTCTAAGCTGAAGGAAGAAAAGGGGCAAACTAAAACCTCCACAAAGAAACCATCCGGCACTCCTGTGCTACCAAACAGGACATCCCCGAGAGGACTGTCCAAAGTCACACCTGTGACTCCTCCACCAGCTGAGGCTGAGTGTGTGGAACAACTTTGTGTGGTTGAATCAGCTGCTGAGGAATCAGAGCTGGAAGAGGATCTTGCTCCTTTTGGAGATCTGGATGCTGCAGACCATCCTGAGCTGCAGTATTTACTGGCAGAAAGTTGACCCTGTAGAGCAGACATCAGCAGAGGTCAAAGAGAGTGTCCTACTCTTGAAGGTCTTCGCCAACAGGCAGATTCCCAGCTGGATGGACAAGAGCCAGGGAAGCATAGGTTGTACTGGGAAGATGGCCTCTTCTACAGTGAACCGACTGAGTCTATCCCAGGGGACTACAGAAGACTTGTAGTGCCTCTTGAAAACAGAACCCAGTTCCTACAGTTAGACCATGAGATACCTTTGGCTGGTCACTTAAGTTTTAAGAAGACCAAGGAAAGGCTCTCTCTATATTTCTACTGGCCTAAATTGGTGTCTGATGTAGACAAGTTCTGTAGGAGCTGTCACACTTGCCAAACCTATGGCAAGAGTGGAGCCAAGAATGTGGCACACTTGGTGCCTCTCCCAGTGGTGGGAGTTCCTTTTGAGAGGGTAGTAATCGGCATTGTTGGTCCCTCCCACATCTTCAGGAACAGGTTTATCCTGGTTTTAGTAGACCATGCTACTAGGTATCCTGAAGCAACACCTATGGGAACTGTTACAGCTCAGGCTGTTGCTAAGGCCCTACTTGGTATTTTTACCAGGATAGGTTTTCCTAAGGAGGTTATCTCTGACAGGGGATCCAATTTTATGTCCCACTACACGCAGGCCATGTGAAAAAACTGTGGTGTAACTTACAAGTTCTCAACTGCCTACCATCCTCAGACAAATGGATTGGTAGAGAGGTTCAACCGTACAATTAAGAGCATGATAGGTGCTTTAAAGGAACCCCTTAGAAGAAAATGGGACCTTCTACTGCCATGCCTCCTCTTTGCTTATAGAGAAGTCCCTCAGGAGGGAGTTGGATTTAGTCCCTTTGAACTTCTTAATGGCCATCCAGTTAGAGGCTCCTTGGCCCTAATTAAGGAGGGGTTGGAGAGTGTTCCTTCCCCCAAGCCAGTGAGAGTCACTGACTATGTTATAGGTCTCTGTAGGAGAATGTCACACGTGATGGCAGAAGCATCAGACAACTTGAAAGCAGGTCAGGCTTTGGGAAGCATTGGCATGACCACAAGGCCAACATGGTTGAGTTTACTCAAGACCAGCTAAGTTTTAAGAAGACCAAGGAAAGGCTCTCTCTATATTTCTACTGGCCTAAGTTGGTGTCTGATGTAGACAAGTTCTGTAGGAGCTGTCACACTTGCCAAACCTATGGCAAGAGTGGAGCCAAGAATGTGGCACACTTGTTGCCTCTCCCAACAAGTGGTGGGAGTTCCTTTTGAGAGGGTAGTAATCGGCATTGTTGGTCCCTCCCACTTCTTCAGGAACAGGTTTATCCTGGTTTTAGTAGACCATGCTACTAGGTATCCTGAAGCAACACCTATGAGAACTGTTACAGCTCAGGCTGTTGCTAAGGCCCTACTTGGTATTTTTACCAGGATAGGTTTTCCTAAGGAGGTTATCTCTGACAGGGGATCCAATTTTATGTCCCACTACACGCAGGCCATGTGAAAAAACTGTGGTGTAACTTACAAGTTCTCAACTGCCTACCATCCTCAGACAAATGGATTGGTAGAGAGGTTCAACCGTACAATTAAGAGCATGATAGGTGCTTTAAAGGAACCCCTTAGAAGAAAATGGGACCTTCTACTGCCATGCCTCCTCTTTGCTTATAGAGAAGTCCCTCAGGAGGGAGTTGGATTTAGTCCCTTTGAACTTCTTAATGGCCATCCAGTTAGAGGCTCCTTGGCCCTAATTAAGGAGGGGTTGGAGAGTGTTCCTTCCCCCAAGCCAGTGAGAGTCACTGACTATGTTATAGGTCTCTGTAGGAGAATGTCACACGTGATGGCAGAAGCATCAGACAACTTGAAAGCAGGTCAGGCTTTCGGAAGCATTGGCATGACCACAAGGCCAACATGGTTGAGTTTACTCAAGACCAGCTAGTTATGGTATGTACAAGGCAGAGGGCCTTACAGGACAAGTGGATAGGACCCTTCAAAGTTGTGGGTAAACTTGGAGAGCTCAACTATCTGCTGGACTTAGGCAATCCCAAGGAAGCTCCCAGAATCTTTCACACCAACCGTTTAAACGCTTATGTCTCAAGACCAGAAGTGGGAGCTTTGCTTCTAGCTTCAGCTCAAGAGGAGGAGGAGAGTGAACCTCTCCCTGACTTACTCAGAGGCCAGCCTTTAGATGAGAAAATAGAAGAAGTTAATCTCTCTTTTAATTTGACACCTGAACAGCAGGAAGAGTGCAAGTTTCT
Source organism: Ambystoma mexicanum (assembly GCF_040938575.1). Lineage (NCBI taxonomy): Eukaryota > Metazoa > Chordata > Amphibia > Caudata > Ambystomatidae > Ambystoma > Ambystoma mexicanum. The sequence goes on along the minus strand of NC_090927.1, from coordinate 423,997,434 downwards.
GTTAAATCAGTTTGCCTCCCTGTTTTCACTATCACCAGGCTTGACCTCTTGGGGCCAGCATGATATTCAAACTGGTGACTGTTTACCTGTTAAAACAGAGGTTACAGGATGTCAGATCATGTAATATCCCACATAAAGGAGGAGGTCAACAAGATGCTTGATCTCAGGGTAATAGAGCCCTCTACCAGTCCATGATCTAGTCCAGTTGTTCTAGTACCAAAGGCAGGATCCAAGGAGTTGAGATTCTGTGTGGACTATAGAGCTCTTAATGCAGTCACCAAGACTGATGCCCAACCTTTACCACGGACACATGATCTGGTGGATAAATTGGGCCACAATAAAGGGGTACAAACCCCATTATTGTGGCCCAATTTGTCTCTCAAGTAACCAACCCTCTGTGCTGCCCAGATACCAGCATGGCTCAATACATTTTGAATCGGGAAAAAGATGCTACAAAACTTTTTTCCAAAAGAGGAGACACTTCACATGGATTTCAACCTTCACTACCCAGAAGAGAAGACTTACGATACAAGTTCATAAAACTTGAAAGAATCTCAAAGAAAGAAATTGATAAATTCTGGGAAATTATCTCACTGAATAATGGGTTTATACCCCGAGGCCTAAGGATACTGATCTTCCCCGATTTCTCAAAAGATGAGGATAAAGACCTAGCTGAGGCCTGGAAAAAGAATTTGAATACTAGCTCTACCAAAATGCTTGAAATCCTTATTGAACATGCTACAAGGGAACAAAAACGAGCAAAAGAACAAATAGATCTCATCACAGAAGAAATAAAGGAAACACAAGCATTAGAGGCCACCAAAGAGAACATTTTCACCAAAATGCATGAAATACTCATGGAATACCAAGATGAGATTAAGATACGGAAAGTACGTACATTTTATCGTGATGAACGAGATTATCGTGAAGACAAGGTCTATACCTTCCAAGAAAAATATTACAAACTATCCAAACCATCTTCAAAAGAAAGCACACCTAACACCTCACCGGGTAGTTCTGATGTGGATTCCGAAACTCACAAAGAGGAACTAAGGGAAACAGAACGAAACACTGAAGGCCTAGGCTTTTTGAACCAGATAAGACGTTTCAAAAAAGGAAGTATACTAACTACTCCCAAACAAGTCCGTTTTCAGACAACTCCATCCACAAACCCCAAACCAATTTCAACAGTAGTAGAGGACGGAGGGGGGTTTCCAGACAGCGGAAACCCAGATACTCTGGAAGATTTCAGACGTCTGACAAGAGTCAGGGCTCGGCTAGCTACAGGAATAAACCCAGTAACAACCTCGTAATTAATATTTCATTGACAGCCGATGAAATAAAACTACTCAACAAAGGCCTTTCTTTTGCCCCAACGCACAGATACGATCATATTCAAATACAGATTGATCTCTTCAAATTCACCAGGAAATCTAAAATTAAAGAAGTTTTTTGCCACCCAAGTTCAACTGTAACGAATAAAAAGAGGAGAAAAACCATTGCCAACTTCATTGTCGATACAAGACATTGAGAACATCCACTTATTACGAACTCTTGAAGTGGATGACTTGGAATTGCATGACACTTCATGACCTAAAAATTCAACCTATTAGCATCGCTGCGCAACAATTGAAAATTCGATCCAAATTCACTCCACTTCTCAATTGGGACAAGATAATATGATTGATTCCTTCCACAAGGTTTTCCAAATGGATATCAATAACCTCTTTGAACATAAGAATAAGCTTAACAAGAGACAAAACAACAAAATGAACAATCTGACTATAGAGGAGACTAAAGCATTGAAAAATCTACAAATGGATCGGTCAATAGTTATCAAGGAAGCTGATAAAGGGGGAAAAATAATTCCCATGGATCGTGCGGATTACATACAAATGGCCATGAATCATCTCACAATTCCCCTCTGCTATGAAGAACTACGTACGAACCCTACTAAGGAAATCCAAAATCAGATAACTGAGAAAATTCAAAGTTGGGAAAGAAAAGGCCTTATTACAGACAGTGAAAAAGCTTCCTTATCTGTCTCACACCCTGTGGTCCCGACAATTTACTTTTTACCAAAAGTGCATAAAGCATTTAACAAAATACCAGAGGGAAGACCAATTGTCAGCGGTATAGGTTGGATCACAGAGAAAATCAGTGAGTTTATAGACAATATCTTAAGCCCACGTGTCCCTACAATTAGAGCTTTCTGTAAAGATTCTACTGATGTCATCAAAAAAATCCAACTCATACATTGGTAAGACACATATAAACTTGTCACCTGGGATGTTCGAGCCCTGTATACCTCGATTAAGCACAAGGCAGCCATTAAAACTATAGACTATATATTTTGTGGGGAAACTGCTTCACATTATCACTATGTGACCATGTTGAAAGAAATGTTGACAGTTACTTTGGAAAATAATGTCTTCATATTTGACAAAAGATACTTCAAGCAGAAACAAGGAGTGGCTATGGGTGTTAAATACTCTTGCAGACCTTTTCATGAGTAAATTTGAGGACAAACATGTCTATAAGGACCCAAATGCACAAGTTAAAATTGTGATGTGGACAAGATTTATCGACGATATTTTACTAATCTGGAATGGGAGTGACCAAGAACTATTGGAATTTAGAGATCGCCTCAATAATAATACAGAACGGATCTTTCTCTCAGGACCATCTAGCAATACCAGCATTGATTTCCTAGATTTCACAATATATGTGATGGATGGTAAATTACAAACCAAAACTTTTCGAAAACCAACTGAGACAAATTCAACCTTATTTGCTACTAGTTGCCACCAAAAAACAGTAATCAAGAATATACAGAAAGGTGAATTTGTGAGAGCCAGGAGGAATTGCGGCAACACCAGTAACTTCAATGAGGAATGTGACCCTTTGAAACACAGATTCCACCAGAGAGGCTACAAGAAGAAATTAATTGACCTAGCACGTGTAAAGGTTGAGACTATGAATAGGGATACAACCCTACTACAGAAAAACCGCAAACGACCAGAGGAGTCTAACAAAGTCAACTTCATTACAACTTTCTCGCATAACAACTTTGAAATTAGAAAAATATTGAACAAAAACTGGCATTTGCTCAAACTTGATGATCACCTTAAAGACCGTCGATGAAAAACCTAAATTAATTCTCAGAAAAGCTAGATCCTTGAGAAACATTCTTAGTCCATCCCCACTCCCCAATTTGACTAAAACCAATCCAGACTTATGGCTACCAAAGATATCAACAGGATTCAGGAAATGGGGATCTTGTAGCATGTGCAAATTAGCGCATCATAAGACAGACATTTTTTCAGACTCAAGAGGGACAACTCTCATGATCAAAGATAACATCAACTGTCGCAGTAAATACATTGTGTATGACATTATATGCACATGTGCACGCATATATATTGGGAGTACTATAAGAGAACGTAGGTGTAGAATACGTGAACATATGCATGCCATGAGTAAATCTGACTCACCATTACAACTTGCACAACACTGGCAAACTAATCATCAAATGAACGATAACATTAATGTTAGGTTTATCGGATTGAGACAGGCCTCTTTGGGCGAAAGAGGCGGGAATAGAGAGGTTTTCCTGCGCCAGATGGAAGCTCATACAATTAGTAAATTCAGAGCGACTGAGTTTGGTCTGAACCAGGACCATGAGATGGCATATTTTCTCTAAGATATCATTTTTTGTTTGTCTAACTGTTTTAATTGATTCAAAATTGTATCAAAACCCGAAATGTAATTCCATCTTGTTGACCAGTACCTACTATATCCATGTATTTGATCTCTTCTATTGTGCAGCTTAATCATTTCCAATTTGATGTAACATTTACTACTACTGAAAAAAAAAATGTACAGGCTATTTATGTTTGATATAATATTTATGAATCATGCAACACTTAACCTATATAACTGGGCATGTATCCAGTTTGCCCCACTCACCCACTTTTCCATCCCGATGTACCCCCTTCTATCGCTGGTCACATGTCTGCTATCTGGCCATGCAACTCACTTTGACCAGTGAATAACTTAATTTAATTGCACTTTACTCAACCGTTATGTGCAACGCGTTAAATCTTCAGTGAGTCATGATAAAAAAAAATTTAATCACTGCAGCATCAAGTCAATAAATTGATAAAACGCCTAGCCCCATGGGGACTTTACTGAACACTTCATGATTTTGAAGTAATATTATTTTCACATGAACTACAAATATGGCACTAGTTTATTTTGCCTGACCTATATGACAGGACTCAATGGAAATAATTGGAGGACTGGAGTTGCCAAGACAACCTTTTGTAAACTCATGGCAGACAGCCTTTCAGACCGATAGGGACGTCAGGAGACGGTGTGTATTGTCGAAGGTAAGCTGCAGCACATTTTCATTTTGTATCCAGCTGACTTTTTGGCTTGATACTGCAAACTCATGTTTGTGAACGCTGCCAGTCGGACGACTGTAATTCGATTCACGACAGTTCCATGCGTAGACTACATAGCGCTGCCTGGCCGCAGCATCACCATGATGCATGACAATAGATCGGGTAATGACTTCCCGCTTTTAAACTAAATCGAATGTTCTTTCAGTCAAAGCATCAAAAGCGTATCAGCTACTCCGCCGTGCCTGGATCTCATCCATTGTCTGCACGGATTAAATATATTCAAATCCTTTCTGGATTCTGTAATGTGTTGGGAAAGCTTATCTATAGCACCGTACCAATCGAGCGGCACTACTTGATATTAAAGTACCCCCCAGCATTTGTACGTACACATTTAATTACGAATAGCTTAAAAACTAACTTTATATTTATTTACTAACTACATGATGCGACAGCACCATTTTTTGTATATACATGTTTTCGCAACAGTTGTATATGACTTACACAAGTATAATTCAGCGCAACCGTTGTATATGACTAGCACAAGCATAATTCAATAATTAATCACGCGATGCGGTCGCCTATATTAATATGTGACCGCACTGAAACTTACGCATGCATATATGTCTATACAGCTACTGTCCATATTGTGACATCTTGGTATGCTTTGTAATAGGGGGATCTATCCTATGACTCATTGTTCCAACAGCTGGTAAATCATGATTTGGAATGGAGGTTAGGCCTCCAGGGGCGAAATTCCATATCATTCATATAAAGGACATCTGACAATACGTTCATAAGACTAAAATACTGAATCAAAAGTATCTATTAATGGTTTATTCATATTTCTCTTTATACTTCTTTTTGCTTTTTCTCTCAATTCACCTACAACCTGCCTCCCTTCACCCCTCCCTACTTCTCTGTGACTTCATTTCAATGTGTTTATTTGATTTTGTGGACTGCTCTTTTATTTGTTCAAACATTCATTATGATGTTTGTGAATTACTTTCATGAAACCTTTTCAGCTTTGCTACCAGCCCTGATTTGAAAAATACACTAGTGTGTCGAAACATGTGTTATCCAAAAGGGCACCTTAACTAATAGTGATAAATGAAAATAAACAAAGACTTTTAAATCATCAAAGATACTGTGGCGCATTGCCTGAGTGTGGAGCAACTTGTTTTACGATCTGGTGGATAAACTTGGTTCAGCCAAGTACCTCAGTACAATTGACCTCACTTCAGGCTATTGGCAAATAGCCCTGACAGACCATGCCAAGGAGAAAACTGCATTCTCCACTCCAGCAGGCCTCTAACAGTTAAGGTAATGCCTTTTGGACTAAAGAATGCACCTGCTACACTCCAAAGGATGGTTAATCGAGTTCTGAATGGGATGGAGGACTTTTGAATGGCATACTTGGATGACATTGCAGTGTTCAGCTCTACTTGGAAAGAACATGTTGACCACTTAGGATATGTTTCGCAGGCTCTTGAACAGGCCCATCTGACCATAAAGACTAGTAAATGTCAAATTGGTCAGAGTAAAGTTGTCTACCATGGACATGAGGTAGGAGGAGGTGAAATCAGGCCATTGCCTAGCAAAGTACAAGCTGTACCAAACCCAAGTGAGAGCCGACCTAGGCCTCAATGGGTACTATAGGACCTTCTTTGGGAACTATGGGAAAATAGCTTCTCCCTTGAATGTGATCTCCTCTCCCAAATTCCCTAAAAAGGTCAATTGGAATGAGAAGTGTACTCAAGCATTTGAAGGCCTAAAGAAAGCCCTTTTTACAAATTCCACTCCGAAGAGCTCCTGACTATAACCAAACCTTCATTGTGCAGACAGATGCTCCACATACAGGTATAGGTGCAGTCCTTAGTCAAATGGATGAAAAAGGTAGGGAGCACCCCATTTGCTTCATCAGCAGGAAGCTGAAGGAACCAGAAACAAGGTGGACAACCATAGAGTGTGAGTGCTTTGCTATTGTGTGGTCACTGAAGAAGTTTAGACCATACTTGTATGGATCTACTTTTGTGATGCAGACTGACCACCAACCCTTGAGATGGTTGATGCAAATGAAAGGGGAAAACCCAAAACTACTGAGATGTTCAATCAGCCTGCAAGTGGTTGGTTTTACCATTGAACACAGTTCTGGGTGTCACCACCAAAATGCTGATGGTCTCTCCAGGATGATTGACCGACTGGAGTAAGGAAATTCATCCTGGTGTGGATTAAATCCACCTGTCCCTTAGTCTGGGAGGGACGAGTGTTAGGGAGAATTCTCAATATGTGCTAATTTTCCTTACCTTTTGAGACCCCCGTCAACTTTGCTGGATTTTTAGGATTTAATTTTTGTACCTGGGAAGAGTGAAGGCCTTTTTTCCCACTCTTCCATGTATTTTGATGTGTGTTTTACTTTTGTGTTTTTTTGATTTTTGTGTTTTAAAACAAACTCCACAGGCATCATCTGTTTCTGTCTGTCACTCAGCACATTCAGTGCAGTTGCACAAGGTTGTCTTTCAGCCTTCCCCAGGTTTAAATACCTTCTCTGGGACTGACTAACGTCACCCAGAGCATGTAAAGTTAAATTGACTTTACTAGTCTCTTTAAATGTACTGACCCAGTACACCCTATCTTACTACACCCACTCCCTCCTTTCCTGTATCTCTCTGGCTGGCCTCCCTTGGCCCCCTTCCTGCTTCCACCTGCAAGGCTAAAAATCTCAGGCTCATATTCGACTCTACACTCTCCTCTCCTCATATCTCTGACGTCTCTAAGAATTCACACTACAAGCTACACCTCCTCAGAGTTATTCTTCCTTTCCTCTCCTTCCCCCAAAAGCTCACTGTGTCCGAAGATCTGGTTCTCTCCATGCTGGACTATTGTAACAGCCTCTTTATAAATCTGCCCGCTTCTACTCTCCGCCCTTTGCAACTTATCCAAAACAGAACTGCAAGAGAATGTGATGGGAGAATGTGATGAATTATTCGAATTTGAGTGTAATAACATGTTGGCATACAATGTCTTGGATTCATCTAGTAATAGTGAATAACCATTGGGCATACGAATGCATGTCAAATGATGCTTCTATACATTGGATCACGTGGCTAGAATTAGCAAATCTCTTAAATGGTGTGAACCTGGTTCCTCAGTGTCAGCAGGTTACAGAACTGCCATTGCCACTGCCAGCTATGACTAGGCCAGATCCACACTGTGCACAGGAGGTATGTCCTGCACACAGTTGGGCAGGAGGCAATTCCACATGTTCCCAAAAGGGTGCAAGGTAGGGTGCCATATGCACACGGATGGCAAAAGGGAGAGTTACATAAAATGGACAGGGCATTATGCACTGTCCGGACAAAGGGAACAGGTGCCATGTGCACACAGTGGGGACTGCAGAGTATGCTATGTGCAGTGCCCGTGGGCGTGTGGGAAAGAGTAGCACTCCACATGCACAAGAGGGCGCAGGGCATTATACCACATGCACAAAGAGAGGGTGGGAGCTAGGGTAGAGTTCCACATGAAACCACAAGGGGTCTAGGGCCTTATATCATGTGCAAGGAGGGGTCCTCAATTATCATTCGCCCAGAAGGGACAGGACAGTACGCCTTCTTTGCACAGAGGGGCGTGTACCGTGTGCACACAAAGGGGCGAGGGACAGTCCGCCATGCAGAAAGAAAGGGCAGTACACTGCATACTGTCAGGGCATGTGTATATCCAGAAGGGACCAAGCAGCATCGTGCTACGTCGTGCACAGAGAGAGCACGGGTGCATGCGTCACCTACAGGGGCCGTGATGTGTGCTTGCTTGCTGAAATTGCCTACTAAATGCTCACATTTCAGACAGCAGGGCATGTTCATGCATTCAGTGAACACACCATATCTTTAACGTTTTGCTAAAAAATGTGGCAGCTTCTCTACTGAGAACAAACTCGGCCAAAGAACCCATCCTCTGGGAATGCACCCAATAGCTTACTGTGCTGCTCACAGGCAAGAAATCAAACTTGAATATCAGTCTTGTCCTATGAAAAAGAGTACCACCAGCAACCCCAGGTTACTATAATGGTCATTGCTAAAGATGCCGCAATGCTCCAATCGCAAGGACGTCACAGAGCACCACACTGATGACCCCCAATGAGCGTGAACTTCCAGAAAGATTTACTGCGAGAAAAGGATTTTCAGGCACTTGGTCCTCCCAAAAAAGTTGAATTCCGCCCTCTGATTTACATAACATTCATTCACTAATACACTCTGACACACGGAAACGTTCACCAAAGGGACATGACAAACAATCTAAACAATACGTGAAAGACAGTGCTGACATTTTTTTCCTTTACTACTATTAGCGATCCATGTTCAGTGCGTAGGTGTTTTCCCTGACTCTGGAACAGCCTAATGAAACCAATTCCATTGCATGTACAGCTACAGATTCCAATAGCCATTACCAACAGGGATTCCCACTTTAACAAGGCTGAATCCCTAATGTTTGCAATGCCAGGGCCACCAGAGAGGACAGTGCAAACTGATCTCAGCCATGAACGCATTCTTGTGGTCTTCGGCAATCACTAATGAAAAACATGGTGGCTACAATTGCACCTACTGATCATGCCTATTAGCACAGCATCCACTAAAAAGCAAGAAAAGTCCAGCAACATTCCTGCCATCCCGTTTACACGAGAAAAACAAGCATTCTAGACACAGCCGCAGTTCTATTAAATGCCCACACAAAACTGCTGACTTTGACAATGTTTGCTTGTTTTAACAGGACTTCAGTGAAGGACACAGAGTGCTTATAAATCGATTGGTTGAAGGGATACCTGGCAAGACATTTCTATTACACCAGTAGTAGGTTTACAACTCCAAAATTATTAACTCTTAATACTGCGTACAAAAAAAAACACTGGCAGCCACTTTGAGTGCAAAGTTTGATGGTAAGGCTTGAATAAACGAGCTCAAAGAGTTCCCATGAGGAGGTGAGTTGGCTGGGGAGGGGCAAGAACTGGTTGGGAATGGCCATAGGGATTAACATGGCGATGGGCAGTTAATAGGTGGGTACATAACCAAACAACGCTTACAGGCTGTGTCTCCCCGCCTCCTCATATGACATTCCTGATTTCTCCCTAGCTGTACTCTAATGCATAGGCTTATAGGTGTCGCAACTTAGCTTCTCCTATTAGGCCAAATTAATGATACTGCAATGATGTATGCAGATTCCCTAAATGGAACAGAAACACACAGACATGATTTTTCATTAGATTCCTGCTCCGTGCCGAGAATCTCTAACAAAATAGAACAGATTTCGGGAAAAGCAGCGAAAGCATGTTTTCGCTTGTTTTCCGCAATATGCACCATACCCTCATCAAAACCTGAATGTATCATGGCACATGCACAGAGAGAGGTGGGGGAGAGTTCAATACGCACCCAGCAGCAGGGCAAAGGCAGTGTTCCATGTGTGCACACAGAACGGGGCAGGCAGGGGCAATGCAGTGTGCTCCACACTCTACGCCGGGACAGTGGAGCATACCGTGTGCACGCAAAGGGGCCAGGAGGAGAGAGATCCCCATACACGACCCGGGGGAAACAGTATGCAAGCTGTGGGCCACGATGTAGGTGAGAGAGAGAGTGTGCTGCTAGCACACAGAAGCAGCAGGATAGAACAGACACTAGGCATGTGCCCAACAGAGCAGAGATGCCCCCACATGCACCCAAAAGAAGCATGCTAGTGCCACGCTCCTGCAAGCTCAGGGGCCTCTTGCAGTGCTCACCTGAAGGTTTCCTTATAAGGGTCCGGGAACTGGAGGTTCTTCTTGGCCTTCAAGCGCCTGGACAGGCACGCATGGGGCCCAGAGCTGGACTGTAGGTTGGCTGCTGGCCTGCTGCTGCACTGGCTGCTGGGCTGGGGGCTGCTGCTGTGGTGGGCGGCCTCTGTGCTGGCCTGGGTCCTGGGTGCAGTTGACTTGCTGTTCCCGTGGCCAAAATATGCATGCCCAGGATGTCAGGGAGGCCCAGCAACAGCAATATCCTCTCTATCCAAAGTCAAGTGTTATTGACCTGGCACCTGGACCTGGTGGCGGCACGGAGTTTGTGTCAGCGGCTGCAACCGCATTTTCATTGGGCTTCCCGCTGGCACTGTTGTTTGTTCCCCAGAGCCCAGCCCCCAGGCACAACTTAAAGTTGCTTTTCAAAGTTCAAAGCAAATTAATGTGCGTGCCAGCGCTGCTGTGCCGTGGGCCCACCCAGGCAGAGCCCAGCCCTGCAGGCAGCCTCCAAATCAATCATCAAAGCAAGGTAACATCTCTTACCTTGCTTTGATGAATGATGCTGTTTGAATGCATTTTTTTTTAACCGGCCCAGGTGTGCGCAGAAAACCCAGCCCCAGCCACATACACACGACTTCAGCCCGGCCACGGACCGATTGGCCGCTGGGCCAATCCGACCCTGGCTGGTTGTATTTAACTGGAACCCTTTGCCCAGCCTATGAAAGTATTTGGGCTGTCTATTCTTATAACCTTGTCTTTTTACCTCTTTGTTAAGTATCTGAAGTGCCATTTTGCTCCCACTTCATTTGGAGCTAAACTTGTTCATTAATTTACCGGTTGGATTTTTGTGGTTTATTAGTGTGTGATATTCAGCTGCTTATGCTAGTGTAATGTTTTCTAATTGACTGAGTAAATTAATGTATGTTCTTTTACCAAGAACCTTGAATAAGTGTTTCCTTGAATCACTGTATTGGTTGGTCCTTTGTGTAACTTGTTCTACTTCTCACTTAAACTCTTGAGTTAAGTCTGGCTGCTCAGCCATCACTACCACCTTACTGTTTAGTACAAGCTTGTACCAACGGTGAAATTGTGCTTGCACTTACAGTCCTAATTGCCTGTAGTGATCCCAAAGGGTACTGCAGGTGATTCTACCTAACACTGGCCTCCACCTCCAAGATTCACTCTGTCAGATATTTCAATTTTCACCTTGACTCTCCTGATGCAGCTTCTGGACTCTTCCACAGCCTCTATGACACTCTTTCCATCACCAATCTTCTCTCGGGTCCGACGTACTCAGCCGCACCCACCTTGGATGCTCTCATCTCAGCATCTCCATCCCTATCACTACTCCCCTTTCCTTGTCTGACCATGCCCTCCTATCCTCTCACCTGGATCTCTTGGTTCCCCTGGCTAAGCCTCTGCCCGCACAGCCAGTCTCCTTCACTGTCATTTTACTGATGAAGCAAATTTCAGTTGTTGCTTTTGCCACCACTTTCATTCCCCCTCCTTCTCTGGCCACAGACTCTCACCCTAACACTGCCCTTCCTAACCTTCACCTCTCCATCTCCAGCACTATGGACATCCTTGCCCCTGTCATGAGGATCTGCATGAAGCCTGCCTCCAAGCGCAACACCTGGTATGATTCAGACCTAGCTTCTAGCCTCTCTGAAACACAATTGCAGAGTTGCTGAGTGGAAGTGTCAGGCCTCAAGCACATCCTTTGACAGACTATCTTGCGGCCTGCTCTGAAGGAAATACAGACTCTCCTACCGCACAAAGAAGAAGTCCTATATCCAAGCCTGAAATTCTGGGTCCACTAACACCATGGCTTAACTGTTCAAAATCTGCAAGGAACGTGCCAATTCTACTAGAGTGTCCACCTGTCCTCTTCCATCCCTGACCCTCTGCACTGTAGTGGCCTCTCACTTCAAAACCAAAACTCAGGGCATCATGTCCTCATTCTCATCTTCACCCCTCCCTTCAACCTCATCCACTCTCAGGCCTACCTTGGCCCCCCTTTCCCTGTCCCTCCTTCTCTCCTCTTTCTTGCCCATACCACCGGATGCGATCTAGACACATCCTCTCCATGAATGTCTCCAAACAAATGTGTCCCTGGCCGGCCAAAACCATTAAGGACAACATTACATTCCTTTCTCTAGCCTTGGCTGATTTCTGTAATCACTACTTTGCATTTGGCTCCTTCCCGCTACCCCTCAAGCACTCCCATATGCACCCCCTCCTCAAAAACTCTTCTGCCAAACCCTTCTGCTCATCTAACTATCACCCTATCTCCATTACCCGCTTCCTGGGAAAACTCTTGGAGAAGCTAGTCCTCTCGCAGTTGATCCACCAAACTGAATCTGTTGGTTGTCTCCACGGCCACCAGTCTGGCTTCAGAGCAGCCAGAGGCACAGAAACTGCACTCCTGAACACCCGTGAAGACTTGCCCTCAAATCTTAATTCCAACTCTCCTCCTGTTCTCATCGTTCTTGACCTTTTCTCTGCCTTTGATATGGTCAATCATGCCACGCTTATAAATTGGCTCCTTGATACCATTGGCATCACAGAGCTGGCACTGGACCGGTTGACCTCATCCCTCTCTGATCGACCTTCCAAGGTTCAATTGGGCTCTGTACTCTTCCTCATCACACTCTCCACCTGTGGTGTCCCTCAGGGTTATATCCTCTAGCCCATTTGATCTCTACTTTCTCCCCTCACTTCCACTGTTATGCATACGACACACAAAGTTCTCCTTCCACCTTCCCTCCACTCCCTTCTCTTCTTCCTCGCTCATTCCTAACTGTCAGACATTGTGTGCCGCTAAAAATCTCTGCCTTAATTCCAGTAAGACTGAGATCCTTCTCATTGGGGTCCCTGCTCCAGCCTTCTCCTTGGTCACCCTCCCTGGGCCCCCTTCCCTCAGCCTTTTGTGAGGCAAAAAACCTTGGTGTCATCTTCGACTCCTCTCTCTGTTTCTCCTGGCATCACAGATGTTGCCAAGAAGGCACACTTTAAGCTGCACCTCCTCAGAGACATTCTCCCTTCCCTCACCTTCCACAGAACCTCATTGCCTCCAGTGCTCTGGTCCTCTTTAGGCTGGACTACTGCAGCAACCTCTTCCTCAATCTGCCTAAATCCTCCCTTCTCCCCCTTCAACTAATCCAGAAATAGACTTATCCTTGGCCTCAAGTCCAGGGACCGCATCTCTCCAGCCCTAAAATCTCTCCACTGGTTCCAGATGCTTGCAAGGATCAAGTTCAATACCCTCTCATTAATCCACAAAGGTTTTTGGGGCCAAGGAGCCCACTACCTCCAACTCTCTCTCCCTAAATACCTCCCTGCTAGAGCCCTTCAGTCCTCTAGCTCCAACTCTCTGCAGATCAGATGCTTTTCCCAAGAGAGAGTGGGGGTTGATCTCTCTCTTCCACAGGAGCCTCCATCTGGAATGTCCTCCCTGACCCTCTCAGACATTCACCGGATATCCTTAAGTTCGGGAAGCTTCTCAAGACCCTCTGTTTCTCTTCTTCCTTCCCTCTCCCCTCCCCTGCCAATGTCCCCCTATGCTGCATTTTGGCTAGCTGCCTGGCTCCTTCTGAGTCATACAGGGCACCAGGCCCTCCTCGCCCAGTCCACCCAAGTACTTCATTCTCCCCTGACCCCCTCCACCATACCTGCACTTGGCCTACCAGGCTTCCACCCCCTGTACTAGCCTGGCAGTGCCTACACCCCAACTGGGCCAGACCCAGACCCTTCCTCGCACTTAGCATGTGGACCCTTATTCCCGGCACTCCCTGTTTTCCCATGTCACCTGTCCACCTGCCCTCCCCTTAGCACTCACCTAGAGCAGGGTTCCTCCTCCCCAGCACTTGCGTGCTCTCCACTCTTCCCTTCCCATTTTAACATTAGCGCATTCCGCTTCGACCGGCACTCCTCCCCTGCCCCACCGTTCCACTGCACTTATTGTTGTTGCACTTGCATGATCGAAGTGACACGAGACCTAGCAGGACCCTTTTTTTGTGATTCTTCATCCCTGCCCCCACCCTCTTTTGTCCTGTGGCACCTTGAAACACCATTTGCTATATATCGACACATTATAAATAACCATTAAATAAATAAATAAATAAATAAAGATTGATGGGATCAGTCGGCTGAAAACCACTGACGGATGTTGAAAGCTTTGTGAGCACTTTGGCTGCAACCTAAAGGGAGTAGGTGATGTGGGACATCCTCCTTAGTAACCCAGGCCTCTTGAATGCAGGCGGTTCATAAAGAGAAACAGAACTGGATCCTGAACTGAACGATGGTTTGTGCCCATATAAAGGACAATTCACCTGTGTGAAAGGACGATGACTGAGTACAGTATTGATACAGCAAGTGGTCCATATAGCATGAAACACTTGTAATTACATTTCTAAGGTGGCTCTCACTGCAAGTGTGCAGTTGGAGAGAGTTTCTGGTGTGGCCGGGGAAATTGCCTCTAACCACAGGAGAAGTCTCTCAGTACCAGATGTTGAACAACATACAGTTATGTAAATGAACAGACACTTTTTGCACAGCACTATAAAATAACATCTACCCATAGCATGCACAACCGCTTAGATGACGAAGATGATGATGACGATGATAACTAGTTACGCAGTATAAAAAAGACACAGAAAAGTGAAGTTTTTTTTGTGGCACTTGTGGTTGAGAAATGGTTACCTACATGCTGATGACAATATTCCATTGCCTTTGATGCCAGTACTGTTTTGAGTCCTACTATTGTCACACTCTCAGCTGAAAATTATACAATGTTATTGGGCTGCCCCATATCCCACAGAGGACAGCCTCCTACTAACCTTCTCAGGCAGTCCCTATGATCTCAGCCACCCTCTACATTTCACAAGCTCTCCCACAGAGCACTGCCAACATTTAAAGTCCTTAGACTCTCCCACAGAGTGTAGTAACATCTAAAAACATCACTAGCTTTGCCTGAGAGAACCACCACCCCTAAGGTTCATGGGCTCTCCCGAATTGTGCAACTAAGCCCCATTCTTCCCAGTGTCTCCCATAGTTCAATTACACCAATTAATGTTCTTGGGAATGGGCCCGATTTGTTCAGTTCAGCACCAGAGGTTAGAATTGGGCTTAACATCTTTGAAAGGCATGGTACTGCGCGCCCGAGGTGTGTTTTATTTGAAAGCTATCACCTCTCCTTCGTGTAAACTGCTTAGCCTGGCCGGTATTAACTTTGATAATGAAAAGTCACCTCAAGGGAATAATTATAAACAGTTAAATGAGTCTCTCTTTGCTACCATAGACTGGTCCCACGATAAGAAGCGGCTAATGCCATTTATCCATCAAAAAATATCTTTTATACAAAGAATGAATAGATGGGACTGGACTCAGAACTACATCTATCTGGCTACGTTGAAGGGGTACGAAGCGGTAATGCACGTAATACATAGATATAGAAAGCCCCAACAATATCTGTTATTATGCCCAGACCCTGAGGTGCGCCAATTTATACTAAGATTGCGGTCAAATCAGCTTCAGGTGTTAGTGGTCATTGGACCAAAGCTGGGCATCCCACTAAAGGATAGGTGTTGCTGTATTTGTGAGAAGAATGAACTTCTAGCAACTACTAGGCACGTCCTGACTTTGTGCCCTCGTCTGGGCTCGTTATATATGTATCTGTTAGGAAAATTGGTAAATAATTATGAGACTATTAAGGGAGAGTCCTTCTGGGATTATTGTTTAAACTCAGATTCTATTAGGACACAGCTGGCCCTCTATAGGGTTTGGGTTAAAGTTAAAAGCGTATTGCAAAACCAGCTGGTTATATCGGCACCTTGAGGGAACCCCCCCTTTTTGGAATTTGTTCCTAAATCGGAATCCTGAGGAGTGGCCCATTTTGATCGTGATCATGACTTTGATTATGATTATGATGATGACGAGGGACACTCAGAGCTTAGTGCTAGTGCTATGCGACCATCTTCATTTGTTTTTTTTATTAGGCCTTTTGTTTGATGGGCCGATTTTGAATTTGAATTTAATGGGAATGTTTTATGATACACATCATTTGGTATTTGTACTGTGATCGTATCTATATATCTGTATGAAAGAATATATTTTTATATAATTTTATATAATTCTCATATAAGTTTTATATCTAATGTTTTGATTGTCTTGATTGTAAGCATGTATGAATTAAGTATGGTTGTATGTATTAAGTTATATGTATCTGTATGGTTTTTGTAAAGTTCAATATGAACTAATTCACAATAAACGTATTATTATTAATGTTCTTGGGTTCGCTCAGAGTGAGGGGCCACCCTTAAGTGTGTTGGCTCTACCATAGTGCAATGACATCCCCTAATGTTCCTGGGCCCTCGCACAGAGTGCTGCCACTAACAAAGCTGTGGATCATCCATGAAAAGTCAGGCACCCCACACACAGCCATGAATGCCTCAGATCTTGCCACTGCACAGCCAACCACAGGATGGAAGGATTCTGATGCAGCAATTGTCTCTCTATGGCAGCTCCAATTGCCATGAAGTCCATCTCCACCCAGCTGTCAGTCACCAGGGAATTCGAGCAGTATGTGTCTAAATGCTTCATTACCTAGTCTTGTGTGGATGTTGCCTAAATTCAGGCACTGTAAGTGATCATCTTTCCTGATCTGCTTTTTGGAGTAACACCTGCAACAGGGGAAGCAGCTGACTGCACTGACACTGATTGGGCAGGCTTGGCAGGTCCAGGGTGTCTTTGCTGCTTGTACCTGCATGCCAACTACATCATTCTGCACCCTGTCCTGGAGGTTATTAGCACCTGCATTGGCGCAATGGCTGGAGAGGCTGTGTTGGCAGCTGAGTCACTAATCTGATCAGTGGTAACAGGGGCCTCATAAACCAGATACATCTTTTTGTACCACCAGTGAAAGTGATTGTGTATGGCCATTATCCCGATTATCCCCAGGGCATGGTCCTTGTCTTTCTAACCCATCTCACTCTCTTGCCACGGCCCTCTACTTTACAGAAGGCCAGACACCTGTCACCCATGACGGTCCTCTACAGTGGCACATCAAAGTTCTGACACACTCAAGACTATCAGGGTTGTGTGAATGTGAGAGGTTTCTGTTTCCTGTTATTGCTATGCCTGATCCATCTCTCTGCTATGGTGGTCTTAGGTTTGATCTCCTCCTCCACCACCTTCTTGTACTCCACTTCCTCACACTCAGGTAGGTCCATGAACCTTTGTATAACCATCATGGGTTGGCCCACCCCAAGGTGTTACTCTCCAGCATGATGCTCCTCCTCAAGGACCACCCCACTCTGTGTCCTCACCCTGCTGAGTGAAGACTACTTCCTCTTATATAATGGACCTAACCAATGCAGGAACAGTCTCACTGTACTGTTCCAGGGTGTTTCAACAATTACTTCTCCAACATGCCCTCCTGCTCCACCACAGGCCTGAACACAAAATCCTTTTGTGAACTACTTAAATGGCTGTACCTCATCTTCCAATCTTTCTCCATCGCCTGAGGCAACTCAGCCTCCCCCACTGACTTAAGAGCCTGGCCAGTCTGAATGGGCTACATTTGATTCTGCACCAACAAATTGTACAGTCTCTTCTCTCCTTATCATTAATGGTGCAATCCTTGTTCCACTGCATGGAGAAATGTAGCTCCTCCTACTCTCCTCCCTGATCCTTTGCTTCCGAGAGAGCTGCAGGAGAACCATTCCTCTCCTTACAAGACCTGGAACACTGGAGAACATGTTAACCAGAGAACCACAAGTAGCCAAGGAACAAAATATACAGGAAAAGGGTGACAAAGCAGCACAAGAAATAAATGGGTAGATGACAATGACATTTATTTCTGTGGAAACAAAATGGAAACAGGACAAGAATAAAGGGCTTTTTGGCATTTTATACCAGGAGCAAACTAACCAAACACAGTAAACACTAAACAGTAAAGGAGAATAAAAATAGACAAGCAACAACAATAAGCTGCACAAAAACAAACACAAATGTCCTAGATCTACTTCTAAAACTGCTGAAAATGCTCCAAACATCATCAGTGTGTGAATAACTCCCTCTTAGGCTAGCAAAGCCACAGAGATACTGGAAGTGAGCTGGTCCATTTATAGAGCCCCACAATTCATTTTGGAACTATGAGGGTTCATCCTCTCAAGGAATTGTTACTCATTAACATTTAGTGATTGCGCCACACACAAGTTTCAGAAAAAATGAGTTTCTTTATATTGTGTGATTTTATCACATGAGAAAATAATAAATGAACAAATTGTGGCGTTTTCCATTTATAATCACGATGCCCTCTGGTTTACACGTGTTTCGGCTGCTCAAGAGCCTTTTTCAAAACAAAATTTGGGCAATAAAACAGATCATCCATATTCATGTTCATGTTCTTGCTCTAATTTGTAAGAGGATTCAATTCAACACTACAGCTAAGTCAACGCCTAGTCTATAATACTGAATGAAAACCCTTATTGATATATCTTTAGGTCCAGTTCATGCGTTCTGGATGACTACCCTTATATAACACCCCTCTCTTGGAATCCCCCTGACCCCACTGAGCCAAGAAGTAGTTCTGTTTTGCAAGTTAAAAGGGTTTATTTGATAATTTACAATATATATTATATCACGCTTTATAATAAATTAATAATTGAATAGCACACTTAATCTGATATGATAAAGATTGACAACAGAGAATCTGGCACTAGCACACTTCTTTATAATTACTAAGGAGTTGAGATGAAATGGATAAGGTAGCACACTGGTAATTAGGAACAAAAGTATAATGTGGTAGAGGATGCTTTATGTAAGCTCAGGTGGATGCAATATTCAATGAATGCAGTACAGAAAATACTCAATATGATTTCAACCAAACAATGTAATCACTTTTCTCTGGCTATTCACTCCCCCCCTCTTTATGCAATGCAAGGGAATGGGAGGAAAGCACACAGTTCTCAGAAATGCAATCAATGTAATCAGTTCAATCCAACAAGCTTAGACAACAGAAAACAGATAGGAGTTTTGAAAACACAGGCCCAAATGCTTTTATATGTGTTAGCAATGGATGAGAAATATGCTGGAAATGCTGTTAATTCCCTTTCAGAGGTTCAGGGTGAGTGGTATCTAGTTAATATTAGTCCAGGCTCACACTAGCAATGAGGCAGGGATAGTTAGCAGGTTAAACGAATTTCTGGCAAATGGAAGGCAAGCAGCAGCAGTTTTTACATGTGAAGAAATTTCAAATCGCGGTAAAATTCGCGGATGCGTGTTCCGCGATTGCGGTAAAACTATAAGGGGTAGGAATGCGGTTCTTGGTTCGATTCAAAGCTACGATTCTAAGCTTTTAAATAAAAGTTATTGCAAGTCTCTAGCACAAACGGTTGCGGAGATATGAACGATTGAATAAAGGTCGTTTTTCAGATTCGAAATTTTAAAGTTCAAAAAGACACGTGCAGCTTTTGCAGCTAAAATGACAGGTGACAGTTAGGAGGCAGTTCTACTTAGGTTAAATAGATTGAATTATATGATTTTAACTAGGAGATTGGTTCTGCACAGTTTTCTAGGTACTCACACTATATTCTTGGGTGAAATGGGCCTCGCCATGGATCTGGTCAGGGTTTTAGACTGGGCTCTGGTCACTCTCTGGGCACAGCACTGCTTTCTCTCTGGGTACAGCACTGCTTTCTCCCTCTGGTCTGGTCTCTAGTTCTGGATAGATTGAAGTCTCTAGTTTGGCTTTCTGGAGGTTGATGGAGGTAAGTATGGATTTTTCCGGCAGAGCGTCCCGCTGCAAATGGATTTGGAAAAGTCCCTATCTGTCCTGTCTGTCTGCTTTTATGTGTTTAGAATGTGGGTGTGTTCTAGCATCACTGACCCTACCTCTCTCTCAGCTTCTAATTGGTCAAACTTCCATTCCTCCGCTTGATTGGCAAACTGAACTGTGAGTCAGATTGATGTCATTTTACAGCCTGCAGAAAGTCCACTCCTCCTGTCAACTTACACACAAATCTAGATTTGAAACAAATACATATTTGCAGAGGTACATATTGTTTTAAAATCATATGCACCCATCATGCATCACAGGAGGTATCCCCTGTTCAAACTCTGCTCTTCCTGGGAGCTTGCATTCAGAACTGGCACATATTTCACTTTTTAACTGCTTTTTCAATTTCCGACATGGACCCAACTTTACATACATGTGTGCAGGGGGTAGGGACATTAACTGATGAAGTTTCAGATTTTTAACATGCACACATTTAGAGTAATATCCACTTTTCCGCTAAAACCTCCCCGAACATACCACCGGTTCCTACCACGTCTTAAACTGTGGGCCGAAAAATCACAAGAATTATGGTATCATTTATAAAATTTTCACATGTCCGCTCTATGAGTTATTCATCTTTTTATAAAACCATATCCTTGCTGCAGGGGTGTGTCTTTTCAGGTCACATGGTACAGAAACCAGTCTTTCCAGTTTCTGCCAAGCCAGCTTGCTTCTCACAGGCAGTGCTCCTCCCAGCTCCTGCCAAGAGGAAGCTACAATTTACGACTGCGGTAATAAAAACCTTTGCCTGAGTGAAGAGGGCTTTGTTCACTCTCTTGCAGAGCACAGATAATTCAATTATCAGATAGATGGCATATCCTTAGCCTGGGCAGCAAAAGGAAGGTTGGCCTGGGAACACAGTGGTGACTCAAGTTTCACTCCTGATGGGTAGTTGCTAGGCAAAATCAAGTTCCTTAAGCCAGACCTTCAGCTAACTTTTTGTTGCTTTTAAAATAACTTGTAATTTTACACATGCAGCTAGAATGCTGATTCTAAGTGCAAAACTATGACATTTCAACAGTTACAAAGGCATGTGACACCAAACATAGGTCACTCATTTAATTTAACATTTTCGATTTTGGTGGTTTTAAATCCAGTTGCAGTTAGGCTTAAGCTGCTGACTCCATAGCATTTTTGTTATAAGCATTGTTTTTTGGGCTCTTCATTTCCCAGATTTTGTAGGCACACAAAACTCCATTCTGCCAAATGTCTGCTGGTGTTCAGTGAATATTTTGCACATGTTGCAAGGTTTGAAATAGGCATTTTGCTTGCCTTCAGAAAAACACACAGAGTGGTTTTAAAACGCCGGCTTTTGGATAGTGGTGAGTACTGGTACTGCACTCATTTTTGGGATTTAAGAAATGAATTCCCCACACTTCTAGGTTGCATTTGGCAATCAGCATTGCCATTCCCAATGGTTTCAGACTACTGTGCGGGTAGTCCAATGGTGGTTTTAAAGCGCTTTGAAGCTAACCGGCGCTACTGTTTTTCCTTTGGCAACCCATTTCCCTCATGGCAACCCGGCCTTTCATTCTCGCACTGGTGGGTGGCAAGTGAGGCAACCATTTTGGTGGGCGCACAAACTGCGCAGCTTTCCTGGATTTCGGCGCACATGTGGGTTTTCCGCCATCTTGAATTTCCTAAGCCCACAGCACCAAATGTTGTAGCAGGATAGCTTAAACGTGGGTCAGGACACCCAACAAGTCCCCCCCACGCGACTGCACTTTGAATTTGAGTCGATGGGGAGTCGCGTGCACAAGGGTTTTGACCCATGCACCGGTCTGTCCGCATAATCTTCTTCCTCTTCTGTAGATGGCACAGTTCAGCATCTTCTTCTCCATCCGGTACTGATCGATCGGTTCTCCTCGCCGGTCCTGATGGGAGTATTGGGCGGTCCACTGGGCCCATTGGATCTCCGTTCCCGGTCTCCGAATCGTCCTTCTTGGTCATCCTTCATGGTTTCATCTCTCCTAGGATGATAAAGCAAAAGCGGCAATATCTACTCATAGGCGATTTTTTCCACCACTGTTGAGATAGTGGGGCAGCATATGCATTTTATCATAACAAAACATTACATTCTTATTTTAATAAAAACAGTATGACTAAGAGACAGTTTCATACAATCACAATATTTTAGAGACTAGATGTGGTATGTTTTATGATTGGAACTGAATTAGTCTGAGACAGTACCCGCTAGGATTCCAGAGGATTCCTCCAGTTGTTGCAGAGTGTGCCTGGGATGGCAACATTTCAACTGGTTTATGTGGACCCACTTGTCTTCCCCCTCTGCCGAACCGCCTTTGGGGATGCGGATCTTGTAGGCCACAGGGGAGATCTTATCGACGATCTCAAAGGGTCCCTTCCATGTAGGCAAAAATTTGCGCTGCTTGGCCTGGTTCCTTTGGAAGTTGTATAGATAGACCCGGTCTCCCACCTGATATTCCTTCCTGGAAGTTTTCAGGTCATAATGGGTCTTCATGCTATCAGCCGATCTTTCTAGATTCCGCTGAGCATAAGCAAAAGCATGTTGAAGGTGTTTCCTTAAATTCTCCACATACTCATGAGTAGTGGAGGCATTTATCAGTGTCTGCTCTTGGGTCCTATAGAGCAAATGCTGAGGAAGCACCATCTTGCGCCCCGTCATCAACTCAAATGGTGACATTTTGGTTGCAGATGAAGGGGTAGATCTGATGGCCATTAGGACCAGAGGTAATCGGATATCCCAACTTGGCCCAGAATCTGCCACAAACTTCTTTAATATGCTCACAATTGTCCGGTTATATCTCTCTACTGCCCCAGAAGAAGCTGGCCGGTAAGCAATATGCAGCTTTCTCTTGACCCCCAGTATCTCCCACATCTTTGTCATTACCTCACTGGTGAAGTGGCTACCTCTGTCTGACTCAATCCTTTGAGGTAGACCAAAACGGGAAAAGATGTGGTTAATCATCAAGGCAGCTGCAGTTTCTGCCTTGCAATTTGGGGCTGGGAGACATTCCACCCACTTGGTAAACAAGCATGTGACGGTCAACATGTACTTATTCCCCCTAGCCGAGCGAATCACGGGGCCTACGAAGTCGATTTGTAAATCTGACCATGGCAGTGTCATTCCCCTCTTTTGTAAAGGCGCCCGGTGTGCGAGGGATGATGGCTGAAATTGTGCACACACAAGACAACCCTTCAGGTACTGGTCGAGGTCCTGCCCCATGTGTGGCCAGTATGCAACCTCTCTTAAGATTTCCAATGTTGTGTGAAACCCCCTATGACCGGCGGTGGCCGCATCATGGGCGTGACTTAACATCAGGCTTCGGAATGAGGTAGGAACCACCCACTGATCGTGGCCAGCTTTGGATTTCCTTACCAACAAACCGTCTTGGATCCGGAACATTTTGGGACATTTCATCAACACTCTTAGGTCCTCTTTCCCAATGTAATCGGTATCCGTCAGGGGAAAGTTCTCAGGGTCCTCAAGGTGCTGGTAAAATTTACCAATTATTGGATCCCCCTTCTGAGCAGTAATCAAATCAGCATCAGGGGTCTCCTTACTCCATTGTGCAATTGAGAGGTCGTTGTGAGCATTTGTCTGGGACCTAGTGATGGCAGTGACCTGGATTTCCCCCAACAGGGACTCAATCTCAATTAGATCCCCTTGGATGGCCCCGGTTTTGGCCAGCTGATCAGCTAAGTCATTTCCAGTTTTGTCTGGTCCCTCTACTTTGGAATGACCCTTGATCTTTTTCCAGTAGATGGTCATCCCATTCGATGTGACCAGATCATCAATGTTTTGGATCAACTTCCCATGTTTCAAGGGTTTGTTGTTAGCACATAACATGCCTCTGGTTTTCCAATTAACCAGGTGCTCCACGAACCCGTTCCGTACATAATCCGAATCTGTGATTATGACCAGTTCGTGGAGTTGATGCTGGACAGCAGTGAGGATGGCATGATGCACGGCCATCAATTCTGCCACCTGACTACTTCGGGGACCAATTTTGTATCCAGCGGAGGGTTCTGGGGACTCATTCACCCATGCATTCCCTACGCCGGCCACCAGTTCTTTCTCCCCGTCGTTGTCAACATGGTAAGAGCATCCATCCACATAGACAGTGGGCATTCCCTCACACTTGTCCTCTTCAAAGACTTTGTGTGGGGAATTAAGGTATGCCTCTGTGTTGTCCTTGATTTTTAGACTTTCGTCCTCGAGACAGTTTTCTCTGGCACAATCATGCAAGTCAGCCAGACCTTGCGCGAGTGGACTCTTCTTGTTTTGGCCATATCTGACCTCCACAGGAAAGCCTTGCATTGACAGAATCCAGGAAGTAATTCGGGAATTACTCACATTTCCGGCCCGGATTCTGTCACTTTGGAGATATTGCAGAGGCTGGTGTGGAGTCTCCACTATGATGTGTTCCCCCTGGATAAACGGGCGGTAATTCTTCAATGCCCACACCGTTGCCAGGAGTGCCTTCTCACAATCGTTGAATTTTTCCTCCACAGAGGATAAAGTTTTGCTCGCATAGGAGATTACTTTATTGACCTTGTCATGCTTTTGATATAATACTGCCGTCAAGCACGTATTAGAGAACCCCGTCTCCAGGAAGAACTCCTTGTTTCTGACAGGGTAAGCTAGGCAAGGCGCTTGTGAGAGGCTTCTTTTGAGTTGTTTTACTGCCTCGGCTTGTTCTGGACCCCATTCCCACTTGACCCCCCCCTTCAGGAGATGAATCAGGGGTCTGGTGATCTCTGCGTAGCCCTCAATGAACTTTCTGCTGTAATTAGTCAGTCCAAGGAGGCTCCTTAGTTCCCGCAGAGTTGTGGGGTCTTTCAGTTTCTGAAGTGCTTCCACTTTCTTTTCCTGGGGACAGAGACCCTGAGGAGTAATCTCATGCCCCAAGAAATTAACACGGGTTCTACACCACTGTGCTTTCTGAAAGGAAAGTTTTGCTCCGGCGGCCCTCAACTGTGTCAGAACATAACGGATCTCCGCTATGTGTTCCTCCACAGATGAACTTTTAATGAGGACATCATCTACATAAGCCAGGTTACCCCTCGTACCCAAGTCGGGCATGGCCTTATGTAGGAAAATATTGAACTCATTACCGGAGTTAAGGTATCCGAAGGGAGTCCGGGTCCATGTGTACTGCTGGCCCCCAAAGGTAAAAGCCAGTTTGTATTGGTCCTCCCTACTGACAGGCACGGTCCAGTATCCATTGGTCAGGTCTATTGCAGTGAATACCTGTGACCCCTGAATCTGGGCCAGCCCTTGGTCAATGTAGGGCAGAGGCCATCGGGAAGTATGGACCCGTTTGTTGAGCTCCCTAAGGTCGGCGCAGAGTCTCCACTGGCCGTTTGGCTTCAATATTCCCAGCACCGGATTATTGAAGGTGCTGTGGACTGGACGGATTATTCCCCGGGACTCAAGGTTCTTAATTATTTCAGTAAGGGACTCCATTGATGCGAGAGGCAAGCGATATTGCTTCACAAACACAGGAGTCATGCCAGGGTCCGTGGGGATTGTTGTGGTGTGGATGTCGGTGCGACCACAGTCATATGAGTCTACCGCAAAGAGATCTTGGAAATCCAAGAAAACTTGTTTCAACTTTTGCTTTTGTTCCAGAGTCACACAGGCATCAGCTAGGTTGACTCTCTCTTCCACCATCTGCCTGAAGCCTGGAAAGACTTCTGGTTTGGCTATCTCCGCGGCCTCCTCCAGCTGGGTGGAGAAGTCCCTGGTCAGAGTGCTGATTTGGACCGGAGGCTTCAGGTGGGAAAGGCAGCCCTCATGGACTTGGAAAATCACCTCATCCCTCCTGAAGTCACACGTCACATCTTCCTTACCATAGGGGCAGGAAGTGTACACCAGGAAGTTCCCCCCATGCCGGGTGAAAATCCTGTCTGGTGTTGTATTGTCCTCACTGTCACTGTCAACACAGTCCTTGGGGATTGGTCCTAACAGTTCATTTACAAGATCAATGGAGAAATGTCGGTCATCAACCGCCATTCCAATAATGGTGCCTGCGGCTAGAGTAATACTCTTTAAGTCGCTGTTATCCACCTCTATTAGAATGGTGTCATGTTCTATGTTGACTAATGGAGTCGGGTTTACCCCCAACCCTTGCTGTTGGAGAGAAGCATTTAGATGTATGTAAGCATCAGGGTTTTTCAACTCTTGTCCCCTTTTAACTTTCACTTCCAGGGAGAATTGTCGGGTCCTTTCTGGGATGGTGACTTCCTCTTTAACCTGAATTTCAACCGCATAAGGTAGCAATTGAGCTGACCTAAATGCTTTTTCTGGATCATCAAAGCCCATGGGATTATCCGCTAATCGGGACCAAGCTTTGAAGTTTATTAGGTCCAAACTAATGGCAAAGCGATTGAGAATGTCACTGCCTAAGTAAAAGGCGGCAGTGACGTCTCGCACGACCCAACAATTATGGACTATGCTCTTGTTGCCAATGGAGATTTTGAGCATACACCTGCTTGGCAGGAGATGTTTTGAATTGGGTGCTTCCAGGTCCATTTCCCATTTGTCTATCAGTTTGAAGGTGGGAATGGCTGGATCTTTTGGGAGTTGGCGGAACGTGGCTTCGCTGATGAAGCTCTTACCGTTGTTCACACACACTCGAGCGAGAACAGAGTCCTTCCCATCATTTAACTGAACAGGAATGAACAACTGCTCTCCAATTTGCTGAACATCAGCCAGGCTTTGAGCTGATTTCACATCTTCCTGGACTATAGGAGTGGGAGTTTCTGATTGTGGATTGGTATAGAATTTCAGAGTGTTTCCTTCCAGCATGGAATACCACTTTAGACTGGAAGGAAGGTTGATTTTCAGAAATAGAGAGGACCCCCCATCACCAGTCTGTTGTCCTACTGCTATTACTGTCACGTCTGGAATTTGGTTGTTCTGGAAGTGAAATTCTACTTGGTCAGATTTTTGTTCAACCATGTGGCATGTGCCGTTTAAACTAACATGGTTGACACTCTGTTTTAATTTAATGGGTCGGCTAGTCTGAGTCCAGAGGACCTTGTTTACGCAATCTATTAGGGGTGACAACCTTCTCAGGAGGTCATTCCCTAGTAAACAAGGGGTGCCCTCTGGGGTCACAACTATGACCGGGTGTTTCAACTTGTGTCGCCCGATCTTAATGTCCAAGTCTGCCGTCCCCTCGACGGGAATTTCCTTCCCGTCAAAGTTCTGCAGTTGTCCAGGAAGAGAGGTGAGAGGAATTTGGTAATTCTCTCCCCTTCCTGCATTCAGTTCGTCAAAGGCCCTTCTGGACAGAAGGGTAGCTTGAGATCCAGTGTCCACCAGTGCTGAGATTGTACCCTGCCCCTGTACTTGTACCGGGGCATAATATCTTCCCTCCTTCTCCTCAAGGGGGCACAGATAATGTACATTTTTGGACAACTGGTGGGCTAATTTTCTGGTTTTGGACATCGCTAGCGAAGAGATTTGGGCAGAATCTTGTGGAGAGCCTTGGGAATCTGGAAGAAAAATTTTGCAACTGGAGATCAAAGCCATTGTGGGTTCCCCTGGCTCCGTTTCTGGGCCGCCCCCCCCTTTTTGGAGGCAATCCCCAGGATGGGTTTGAACCAGGGGATTTTCTTGCTGTTGGTTCTGGGATGAGATGGTGGGCGGCGGTAGCTCAGTCTCCACATCTCCCCAGTCTGGATTTGCATCCCTAGGGACCCATTTTTCTTTGGGAGGAGTTCCCCCCTCTCTGAAGGAGAAGATCCTTTTCCCAGGATCCTCTGAGGATCCCTCTCCCTCAAATTGGAAGATCTGTACCTCCTCCTCAAACTGAGTCTGTTTGGGTCTTTTGTTTCTCCTACCCCCCCTCTGCTCCTTAGGAGGCAGACTTTCAGGGGCAAGAGATTTTGTTTCCGGTTCCTGGGTTTCCAGGGGCTGTTTACAAGTGAGGAAGGAAGCTTCCTCCAAGGCTTTACACCCCCCTTCCCTTTGTGCCTCCTCCCTGGGAACCGGTGAGTTATCGGGGTGCTGCCCCCGTCATTGTTCTGGAGCACCAGGTCCAGAGTTGGGTGCGTTCTGCACCGGCGTGCTGATCTGAGGGTTCTGCTGCGCCCTCAGTATATGACCCATATCCCGCGCCATGTTTTGAACCTGGCGCTCTAACTGGGAAACCCGCTCAGGCTGATACGGGGCCCTGTTTTCTCCCCTGGGCTGATCCCGGGAAGGGTAGCTGTCCCTCCTCTGGTAGTACCCCGGGTTGGGAAGATTTGGGTACCCCTCCACCCTTGGCCTCCCCTCTCCCGGATTCAGTGGTCTGGGCTCAGGGAATTGAGGAAAGAAGGATGGATGATTTTGGGGTTGGAAGTCAGGTGGATATCTGGGGAAAAAGTTCTGCCCAGGGTTTGGTAAATTTCTGCCCTCCGGTGGGAAGTTTGGAGGGAAGTTCCCTGGGTTAGGTGCTTGGCTGGATCCCCCCCCTTGGGCTGGAGGAGTCCACACATAACCCAGGATGGGTCTGTTACCTTTGTAGCGAGGACTTACATAGTCAGGAGAGCGAGGGACCCCATTTGTGGGGCTGCCTCCCTGGCTCCCTGTCTGTGACTGGCCCGAGGACCTTCTGGGCCTAGCATTATTCGGTGCAGGTAGGTTTTTAGGCCCCCCCATCTCCAAATCCAAAACGGGGGTGACCTTTACCTCTGCCACCTTGGCAGCAGCAGGGGTGCTGTTGGCTTTGGGGTTTTTCTGGGCATTGCTTTTATTTTCTATGGGCTTCTGCACCTCATAGATCCGGGTAGCCTGTTCAATGACCCAGTCTAAAGATCTTTTCTCGTGAAAATCCCTCACGAGCTGGGTCATGATATATTTGGGCAAGGCATGGAAAAACGTGTTTATAAATTCACGGCTATCCGTGCGCACCCTTCTTGTGGTCTGTGCAAAAGCCCGCTTTAACTCCTGCACAAATTCTTGTGGGGCCTGATCCTCCCCACATTGCAAATTGTAGGCTGCCTTGCGAGCCTCTTGAGGATTTCTGTGAACAGAAAAATGTTTCAGGATGGCCGCCTTATAGGTGGACCATCTTAAATGATTTTGGTCCTCCAGCCCCGCAAAGAAACTGGAGTATTCCGGGGAGAAGGTCCACTTTACGTATTGAATGCAGCTTTGGCTGTCCTTCAAATGGAAAGTCTCCATCATTTGTTCAAACAACTCTAAGTGCTCCCAAACAGAATACTTAGCGTTCTTATGGTAAGGCGTGATGACGCTCCTGATCGCCTTAATCTGCTTGAAGGGGTCCTTAAGCAAGGCCCTTTTTGCCTTATTGGCCTTTTTGGTTCGGGTAACCCTTGTCCATTCTTCGTCGGACTCAGAGGCACTGCTCCCAGAGGTTCCCGTCTGTTCTTCCAGGTTTTCCCGGATTCTGCGAGCCTGGGAATGGCTGGCAGAATGTGGGGACCTGGTCTCCTGTGTCCTGCGCAGTTCAGAGGAGTCTTCAGATTCCTCCTTGCTGTCAGGATTTGATGGGTACCCCCTCCACTGACCTAACTGGGCAGAGGTTTTCAGGATGCCCTTAATGGGCCTACTCTCCTGGGGTTCCCCACTGAACTGTATTGTACTTGGGTGCCCATACCCGGATGCCCACCCCTCCATTCCTGGATGGTACTGGCCTATGAGCCCCATGCTTCTGGCTGGATAGTAATCTGCCATCCCTGTGGCCTTGTGCTCATGTGCGCCAGGGGACATGGGGGTGGCAGAGTCCAGGGACTGAGAGGTATGAGGGCCTCTGGTACTAGGGCTCCTGAGGTTATGCTCCGGAGTTTCCATTTCCCAGCGAACCTCATCTCTATCCGCCCCTGCTCCCTGTTGCAATGCAAGAGCCTGCATTTGTGCCTTCAGTTCCTCAGTTAAGGCCTTACTCGACTCTATCAGTCTCTCCTGCATCGCTACCTGCTGTTGGAGCCTATCATTGTGTTGACAGAGGGCCTCATTTTCCCTCTGTGCTTCCTGGTTGGTCCTGGAGAACTGGGCCAGTCTTTGCTGCAGGAGGGTTACCTCCTGAGCTGTGTCCCTATTGGCCTGCTCCTTTCTTGCTAGAGCATCCTCCACCCTTCTGGTGTGCTCTACCAAGTTCTGGTTTTCTTTTTGGAGATCACCCAGCCCCTGGTGGGCCAGGTGATTTTCTTCCATTTTTCTTTTTAAATGGCAGACTTCCTGGCCTAAGGCGTCTCTTTCCTGACTAAGAGCCTGCATTTGTGCCCCCAGGTCGTCCCTTTGCCTTTGGAAGGCACCAGCTTTCTGGCGCTCCTGATCAAACTCTGCCTGGGTATCCAGGTCTTTCAGAATCAGTTTATTGCTCTCCTCCTTCACTCTATCTAGGTGGCCTTGCAGGGTGACTACCTGCTCAGCACATGCCCTATTGAAGTCTAGCTGTTGCTCCAGCTTTTTCTGGCTTTGCAGTAGGGAGTCCAAACCTTCTTGGTGTTCCTTCTGCAAGGCCAGAAATCTGGTATCCTGTTCTGACTTTTCCTTTTGCAGCACATCCATATCCTCCTTTATTTTAGTGATGTACTGTCTGGTCTCATTTTCTGACTCCTGGCTTCTGTGCAGCCTTTGCTCAGAAGAGTCCAGATCAGATTGGGCCTTCTCTAACGCCATCTGTTGCCTTTTTGCCAGATCATGGCCTTCAGCACATTTATTCTGTATGGCTCCCATGTATAAATATAAATATGCCGCTATCCTAACAATCTTGTCGTGCTCATCTTTGGCCTTAGGAGCCATATATAGTTCACTCAGGGCCACGTGTAATGGACCCTGATCTCTATATATATCTGACCCTGTTTCCGTGACCTGTTGCATGATGGCCTGCAACCAGACTGTTTGGTCCTGGTGAGTCCACTCACCTCTCACAAATAACTTATGTAAGAAGTGCTCTCTGGCTATTTTCATATCTACCAAGGTCGTCATTCTAGAGATTGGTCTCTGTCCTGACTTACAGAAGTTAGTATTTTAGTTTTGCAGAACAGAACTTTTCTTGGAGTGTCCCTTTTGAGGAATGCTTCACAGCGTAATGCAGCGTGGTGATCCGACTGGATGTATGTATCCCGTCAGTTAGCACACTGTATTAAGCTGCACAAGTGGTATTCTAACCCAACGTCTCGGCTCGAGCCCCCACTTTGTAAGAGGATTCAATTCAACACTACAGCTAAGTCAACGCCTAGTCTATAATACTGAATGAAAACCCTTATTGATATATCTTTAGGTCCAGTTCATGCGTTCTGGATGACTACCCTTATATAACACCCCTCTCTTGGAATCCCCCTGACCCCACTGAGCCAAGAAGTAGTTCTGTTTTGCAAGTTAAAAGGGTTTATTTGATAATTTACAATATATATTATATCACGCTTTATAATAAATTAATAATTGAATAGCACACTTAATCTGATATGATAAAGATTGACAACAGAGAATCTGGCACTAGCACACTTCTTTATAATTACTAAGGAGTTGAGATGAAATGGATAAGGTAGCACACTGGTAATTAGGAACAAAAGTATAATGTGGTAGAGGATGCTTTATGTAAGCTCAGGTGGATGCAATATTCAATGAATGCAGTACAGAAAATACTCAATATGATTTCAACCAAACAATGTAATCACTTTTCTCTGGCTATTCACTCCCCCCCTCTTTATGCAATGCAAGGGAATGGGAGGAAAGCACACAGTTCTCAGAAATGCAATCAATGTAATCAGTTCAATCCAGCAAGCTTAGACAACAGAAAACAGATAGGAGTTTTGAAAACACAGGCCCAAATGCTTTTATATGTGTTAGCAATGGATGAGAAATATGCTGGAAATGCTGTTAATTCCCTTTCAGAGGTTCAGGGTGAGTGGTATCTAGTTAATATTAGTCCAGGCTCACACTAGCAATGAGGCAGGGATAGTTAGCAGGTTAAACGAATTTCTGGCAAATGGAAGGCAAGCAGCAGCAGTTTTTACATGTGAAGAAATTTCAAATCGCGGTAAAATTCGCGGATGCGTGTTCCGCGATTGCGGTAAAACTATAAGGGGTAGGAATGCGGTTCTTGGTTCGATTCAAAGCTACGATTCTAAGCTTTTAAATAAAAGTTATTGCAAGTCTCTAGCACAAACGGTTGCGGAGATATGAACGATTGAATAAAGGTCGTTTTTCAGATTCGAAATTTTAAAGTTCAAAAAGACACGTGCAGCTTTTGCAGCTAAAATGACAGGTGACAGTTAGGAGGCAGTTCTACTTAGGTTAAATAGATTGAATTATATGATTTTAACTAGGAGATTGGTTCTGCACAGTTTTCTAGGTACTCACACTATATTCTTGGGTGAAATGGGCCTCGCCATGGATCTGGTCAGGGTTTTAGACTGGGCTCTGGTCACTCTCTGGGCACAGCACTGCTTTCTCTCTGGGTACAGCACTGCTTTCTCCCTCTGGTCTGGTCTCTAGTTCTGGATAGATTGAAGTCTCTAGTTTGGCTTTCTGGAGGTTGATGGAGGTAAGTATGGATTTTTCCGGCAGAGCGTCCCGCTGCAAATGGATTTGGAAAAGTCCCTATCTGTCCTGTCTGTCTGCTTTTATGTGTTTAGAATGTGGGTGTGTTCTAGCATCACTGACCCTACCTCTCTCTCAGCTTCTAATTGGTCAAACTTCCATTCCTCCGCTTGATTGGCAAACTGAACTGTGAGTCAGATTGATGTCATTTTACAGCCTGCAGAAAGTCCACTCCTCCTGTCAACTTACACACAAATCTAGATTTGAAACAAATACATATTTGCAGAGGTACATATTGTTTTAAAATCATATGCACCCATCATGCATCACAGGAGGTATCCCCTGTTCAAACTCTGCTCTTCCTGGGAGCTTGCATTCAGAACTGGCACATATTTCACTTTTTAACTGCTTTTTCAATTTCCGACATGGACCCAACTTTACATACATGTGTGCAGGGGGTAGGGACATTAACTGATGAAGTTTCAGATTTTTAACATGCACACATTTAGAGTAATATCCACTTTTCCGCTAAAACCTCCCCGAACATACCACCGGTTCCTACCACGTCTTAAACTGTGGGCCGAAAAATCACAAGAATTATGGTATCATTTATAAAATTTTCACATGTCCGCTCTATGAGTTATTCATCTTTTTATAAAACCATATCCTTGCTGCAGGGGTGTGTCTTTTCAGGTCACATGGTACAGAAACCAGTCTTTCCAGTTTCTGCCAAGCCAGCTTGCTTCTCACAGGCAGTGCTCCTCCCAGCTCCTGCCAAGAGGAAGCTACAATTTACGACTGCGGTAATAAAAACCTTTGCCTGAGTGAAGAGGGCTTTGTTCACTCTCTTGCAGAGCACAGATAATTCAATTATCAGATAGATGGCATATCCTTAGCCTGGGCAGCAAAAGGAAGGTTGGCCTGGGAACACAGTGGTGACTCAAGTTTCACTCCTGATGGGTAGTTGCTAGGCAAAATCAAGTTCCTTAAGCCAGACCTTCAGCTAACTTTTTGTTGCTTTTAAAATAACTTGTAATTTTACACATGCAGCTAGAATGCTGATTCTAAGTGCAAAACTATGACATTTCAACAGTTACAAAGGCATGTGACACCAAACATAGGTCACTCATTTAATTTAACATTTTCGATTTTGGTGGTTTTAAATCCAGTTGCAGTTAGGCTTAAGCTGCTGACTCCATAGCATTTTTGTTATAAGCATTGTTTTTTGGGCTCTTCATTTCCCAGATTTTGTAGGCACACAAAACTCCATTCTGCCAAATGTCTGCTGGTGTTCAGTGAATATTTTGCACATGTTGCAAGGTTTGAAATAGGCATTTTGCTTGCCTTCAGAAAAACACACAGAGTGGTTTTAAAACGCCGGCTTTTGGATAGTGGTGAGTACTGGTACTGCACTCATTTTTGGGATTTAAGAAATGAATTCCCCACACTTCTAGGTTGCATTTGGCAATCAGCATTGCCATTCCCAATGGTTTCAGACTACTGTGCGGGTAGTCCAATGGTGGTTTTAAAGCGCTTTGAAGCTAACCGGCGCTACTGTTTTTCCTTTGGCAACCCATTTCCCTCATGGCAACCCGGCCTTTCATTCTCGCACTGGTGGGTGGCAAGTGAGGCAACCATTTTGGTGGGCGCACAAACTGCGCAGCTTTCCTGGATTTCGGCGCACATGTGGGTTTTCCGCCATCTTGAATTTCCTAAGCCCACAGCACCAAATGTTGTAGCAGGATAGCTTAAACGTGGGTCAGGACACCCAACAAATTACAGGTTAGTATACATTATTGTTAATCACATATGTGTCTTGACCAAAAAGAGGGACAGTAGTGATGAGGGGTTGAGTATATATTATGCCATATTGTTCAATTTAGACAACAATCAGATAATTACAACAGAATTATCCCAAAGAAAAATGGATAATAATAATAGTAAAATAAGAAATAAAAACAGACGTGAAAACATACAAACAAGAGACAAAAGAAGACAAATGAAAAAGATTTTTTAGAATAAATTATCATGTACATGATGCAGTTCAAAGTTCACTTCTTTACCATGTTTCCTTAAGTTCCAAACTTTACCCCATTTGAACTTGACATTACATCGTAATCCATATAATGATATTCTTGGGCAAGTATCATGCTTGTGTTATAGATTTAGAGCCTCTCACATCTGACACCATTTGGGCATTGATTGTATCATTCCAAGTTGCATAGTCAGACATACTTGTTATAATAAGACTTTTTCCCCCTAAGGTAAATACGAAATATTTATCTTACCCATTTTCTTTCACAAAAAGTCCTGGGTAAATCCCTACGATCAAAAAAATATGTTTATAGGATGGTTTTCCAATGTATTCAAGCAACTCACAACGTTGCTTAAATATAATGATTACGAAGTCAATATTCTTGCCTGTGCAATCAATTTTAAGTCTCATCCCGCTTGTATAGACATACTGTAATTGGAGACGGTCAAATTTCTATATGTACACACTCACATTTTAAAGTAGGTTATTTTATTTACGCGCTTTAATTTCTGTCCGTGTGTCCCCATATTTAACTGCATATAGTATTTCCCCCAAGCATCTGAATCAGTCTCTGCAGTATACACTCTGTTCACACTAACTAAGTGATTATCTGTGGTCCGTGCATTCCTCAGCGGTTCGCCACCGCAATGCGGATGTATAAAAATGTCTCCTTTTTCCCAGGTTACTAGGCGTTCAAGACCCGCTTACCTTGTATCTCTTCCTGTTCAAGTTTCTTGTGTCGGCTCTGCACTGCAATGAGCCGCCGCGTAGGTCTTCTGTATTTTCTATAACGTTGACATAGTTGCAACTGTTGTCCCTTCTCTGTTTTTGCTCACGTTTGGGCGGCTGCCATATTGGAATGGTAAAAAATGAGATGCACATAGTATGGTTCCATTGACATCTCCCGAGGCTTCAATGTGTACATATTTTTGGCCCTTATGTATATTGATAATTTCAGTTTAGAATTAACATTATTTATTCAGGTATGTTTATACATTAATTATATTCCCTCAAAAATATTTGTACTCGTGCTTCCAGCTATGTTCCATGGCCTTAGCTACTTTTCATTCGTTTCAAATGTAGATTTTTATTTCCTCACTGCTAATTTGGGATGGAACAAGTTTGGAACTAAATGAATTTAGTTTGAGAATGAATCAAAATGACCTTGATATCGAATTTGTGGGACAAGATGATAAAGAATCTATTAACTTCCTGGGCTTAACGATTTTTGTACAGAATAGCAAATTGTCAACACGTACATTAAAAAGCAAACATAATTGTGTGGTTTTTCATGATAGAAAGGCAGCGCATGCCTTGATGTGTAGGGATACAAATGTTCCTTCTCAGTTTCCTATACTGGAGTTTGCACGGGTCCAGCACTGCTGTGATGTGCAATGTGCTCTATGGTTACAGTACTGCACTCTGCTTTACAGCCTGACCCTTCTGAAGATGTGTGAGTTTTTAAGCGATTGGAAGAGGAGGACCAGAATTTAGGAGGTAGAACCATAGGAAGAGACCATCAATTCTTACACTGGACATTCATGGAATGGATGGACTGACAACACCAAGGTCTACTGACAATATTATTATTATTCCACACAAGGAAGCGCAGCCGGAGATATGGATGAAAGTGTTCAGTAAAAATAAAAAGAGACGGCTGTAAGGGTATGAATGAATCACAACCAAAGGCATTGCTCTTAGAAACCCCTCAAGCTGTATTGTTTCTACCTCATCAGCAATATCAATATCAGTAGCTTGGCCCTCTATTCACAGAAAGCTCCAGACCCACATGTGGGAATACCTGTCCCACCCGAGGGGAACTTTAAGCAAACCTGAAGAGTTATTGAACGAATCACAACCACTGCAATTGCTATGGTTAACCACTAGACCATCATTTATCAGGCTGCCATGCCAATACGTAAGGAAAAGACCATGGGTTAACGTGATCCCCATCATGGAATGCATTGCTGACATCACCAGGGCAGGGAAGAATGTGAATGGAACAAGGAATGGTGGGTGCAACAGAATAATATTAGTAATTGTGTGGACCCTACCTGCCTGTCACCCAGCACCAGTGCATGTGGACAATAACAGACTCTGTTTACAGCAAAACTGCAGTGTTAGGACTTACAAACTGGCTCTGCATTCAGTTACCTGCTTTCCTGCTACAGTTTTGGACTAAAGTAATGTCATGTTCAATGAAAGGTTTTGGTGTAATCCAGCAAATGCATTCGGAGAAGGAACATTAATAGTTTTCACCTGCCAGGCTGCCCAGAGCTAGAGGGAGCTTGATTACACTTAGTTACTGTAAGCTGAAGAGGGTCAGAGTGAACCTGACTATGTACCAATACCTCTGGTTGCAACATGCCCAGCCTTTTGAAGGTGAGACCTGGAAGGGATTTTATGAGCTCACTGGCAGCAGCAGCAGTTATCCTATCAATTGCCTTCAATGGGAATTTTTCTTTGTACTTTGTGGGCAGTTTTTGAACCTTTCCTTGATATCCTGCTTTTTCAACTAAATCATGCCTGCTGTAGCTGCTTTGTGCAGCATCTTATCGAGTCTGCTGTTATAGCCAACCCGTTTTTAACCTTGTTTTAAATATCCAGATTAGCTTTAGAATGCTGCCTGTTTTAGATGTTCTGTGCACCACCTGTCCTGTTTGCTGGTAAACCCACCAGTTTGATGCAGGTATGTGTGCTGCATTTCTGTGTTTCTCCAATCACCCTGTTTTACTGTGTGCTTTCCGTCATCACAGATTTTCCTTGTAAATGCTGTTTACTCTTCTTCTTCGTGGAGTTCTTGTTTCTTGCTTTATTGCCATCTTCGTCTATTCTCCAATTCCACGTATGTGTTGGCTTATTAGCAACCGAATATTTTAAGATATCCTGTTGATTTCGTTCTTGATTTGTTACTGGAACTCCATAGTTGCAGTGCCTGCTATTCAGTGCACTTGGCTTCATGAATCCACGAATGACCGGAGTTGGTAGGGATCTACTGTCTTGTCTGTGACTAGTGCAGGGAGTTTTGCCAAACCACATATTCGCTTAGCAATATTCTTTCTTGTCTGGGACTAGAGCACTCAGTTTACTGATCCATGTGTCAATTGCGCTGGCAGCAAAATACTGTCATGTCTTTGACTAGTGCTTTGTCTTTCCTGATATTCCTAATATGCTAGATGTCCATGTTTCTGTGTAACAGCTTACCTTACCTGCTTCCTTAATAGTCCCTCACCTCTGTTCTGAACCTTGCCACACGATTGTCTCAGTACTAGAATTCCATGAGCCAATTAGGGTAGTGTTTGCATAACTTCCTTCTACAACCTCTGTCTACAGTCTCAGCTTTGTGCTGCCCTTCTCTAGCCTATCGTTGATCGGGCTATCCTGTCTGCTTTTATGTCATCTTTGCAAATTGGCCCATTGTTGTGCCTCAGTTCTGCATGTCTATACAGTGTGACCCTTTGGTTCAGATCATAGAAAGGAAAGGCTTATTTTGCCTCCTTCTAGTCCACTAAAGGCTTACCCGTGTCACTTTATGGTCTTCAGATTTACCCTTACACTGAGTATAACATTCTCTTCTGCACATGGGAGATATGGCAGTGCTGTATGACAGCTATGAAGGGTAATCTGCTGGCACTGATCTTACGCGCTTGCCCTAATTTCCCTGGAGATCAATAATCATATTCCAGTGCACCCTTTATGCTGATAAATCCTACTACAAAGTATAGTTGCCAGCGTTCTCAATCTCTCTTTGCCTCTATTGCATACAACCTACTCCTTTCCCTGCTGCAGTTCCTGTAACCACCTGTCTCAACTTAGATCAGACCGGTATATACCTAATTTCTGTTATATGCTAAGTGTTAAATTGCAAGTCTCCCCTAACTCACAGCACATATTATGAGAATCCAGCTCTCTGCTATTTGCACCCTTGAGAGAAAGCCTCCATGGTCTCACAGCTAAATTATTGCCATTCATGCGGACCCTACCATCTCATATGTGTGATGCCAATCACACTCTGATACCTACGTCTCAAAGAACAGAAAATCCCTGGCATCTAATTTCTCAGAGAGAAACTACACACACCTGGACATACCTCAACAAACGTGTCTTCTTGCACATGCAACATCAGAGGCAGGCCATTTATAGCTCTAAAATGCTTCCATTCAGTTATAGCTAAAAAAACAATGTATTTTGGATATATTTGTGTTTATACTGTGCTTTACACCAAAGTGCCATACAAATATAAAAATGGTACATCCGATGCAAACGATGGTAAAAGACAAAACGGAACCAATTAACTGGAAAACAGATGTTGTTTGAGAAGAGTATGGAAAAGTGGGTCAGAAGAAAGGGAACAAATGCGAAGCAGAAGAGTGTTCCATTGCAGTGGGACGGGAGACAGTGAGAAGAAATCGAGCAAGGCAGCAGAAGGATACAAGGGAGGATAAGGGAGGATAAGTAAGATGGGGCTAGATTATGAAGGGATTTGAAGATTAAGGAAAATAAATTACAATTGATGCAAAAGTGGAAAAGAAGCAAATGCAAGGAAGGAAGAGCAGGAGAGATGGGATCGTGAGAGGACAGAGAGAAAAGTAGACGAATACAAGAAGTATAAATAGATTTAAGAGGACTAAGACGCTAGATAGGATGGCCAAAGAGGAGAGAAGAGCAATAAAAGAGGGGTGAGAAAAATGAGTGAGGATACCAACAGCTTAGAGGCAATGAAAGAAGCGCAAGGTCGAGCTTTTCCGTGGTTGTAGAGCTGAGCACAACAGGATCTGGCAATAGAAGAGATGTGATGTGAGTGAAGAATTAAGGTAGACACCAAGATTAGGAGCAGCAGAGGAAATAGAGTTGAGGAAGGAAAAGGAAGCAAACAAGAAAAGAACTTCAGTTTTGGAAGTGTATAAGTCTAGAAAAGGATCAGCCAGCCAAGAGTGGGTGGCCAATAAGCAAGATGATTAGAGATGAAAAAGAAGAAAACGACAAAAAAGAATTGAGTATAGTCAGGGTAGAAGTGGTATGAGAGGTGAAAGGAAGAGATAATAGAATCAAGAGGACAAGCATAGAGAGAAAAATAGAGGCGACCTAGAACAGATCCCTGGGGTACACCATGGTGATGGAGCATGGTCGGTAAAGTATGGCCGGCCGAGAAAACAGACTAAGAATGACGGGATAGATACGATTTGAACCAATTAAGAACAGACCTAGAAAGGTACAGGGTGGAAAGAGAACAGAGCAGCGAGACTGATCAACATTGTCAGGCACTGCTGATCAATTGAGAAATATTAAGAGAGATGAGTGCTTTGTCTAGCGAGGGGATAGTACAAAATTGCACACTGGCAAAATAGCGGTTTCTGTAGAATGGTGGGAGTGAAAACCAGATTGTAAATGTGGGAGCAGTGAGTTGCAGGCGATAAAGTGACAATGAAGATGAAATACTGACATGCAAATTGCCTTATCAACGTCCCCAAAATGTGATGAAATCTGAGGAAACCTCCCAAATATCAGCATATATACATATCAATATTACCTTTCTTAACGCCTCTAAGTTCGATGTTGTTGTTGTTGCTGTTTTTGATGTGATCACACTAAACACTCCTGTAACCATAGTCCCAATGTTCACTCAACATAGGTGAAAAACTGCTATTGGGATCTACTATGACTCTTGCATGTCATTTATTCTCCAGAATGTAGATGGGGACATGTGTTTCAATCATGTGGAGGCACCAACTGAAAGACTATAATGACATGTCTTGGCACAGCCCATTTTGGCACTGGTTGTTCTCAATATTAATTCCTGTTGTGCAATCTCTCAGGGCAGTCACCAATTTCAAAGCAATTCATATTCAGTAAATTGCTAACAGTGTATTCCTGATGCCAGCTTCCACATCCCTCAATCAAACAACAGCAGCATGCTGGATTGGTGGCTCAGAACACAGGTCATGCCTTCCAGCCTTTTGCAGGCTACCACTAGGTTCTTGGTTGTGCAACTACATACCAAAGTAATTATGCACATTGTGGCAGAGTAAAATAGAAGCATGTGCCCTGAATTGCTCTGCTTGATTGGATTTCTAGTCTGTATGTGTGACTGTTTGTATAAGTGCTGCTATGTGCACACTATGATCCTCTATGTGTAAGCAGGTGTAGCCTCAGAAGGTGCCACTGTCATCTGTTGGGGACAGAAGTGACACAACAACTGTACAGGGGGGGTATGTGTCACATTTATGCATGCTTCACTTATCAATCAACGTAGTGTTCCTCATGTCAGACACCTTTGAATAGACATTTAATTTCTCATTTACGAGTCATATGTAAGTATCAAGTTTTTAATGTTGACATTAATGATGATCTTACTGACAATGCAAACCACTTAGACATTGCTCAGATGCTAGTGCTTCCGGTTCCCGTAGAGTTTTTTTCATACATAGGAGTGATCTGATGTCCACAGGAGTGCAATGAATGGCACAAAACAACATTTTAAACACAGTCATAATACATAATTCCCATACTATGCTCGTCCATACTTGAGCATCATGTGGCACCAAAAATGTAGGTGCCTTTCCCCGGCTTACTACATGTGAGAGAAAAAATAAAATAGCAGACACAACCCCTTGTCGGGGAAAGAGGCACTGAGACCCGGCTGCAAGACTTCAAAGGATGGTTTATTTCTCCAGCTAGGAAATAACCCAAAAAACTCTCCCGAATCACATTACATCATACTTGTATTTATATTAGTTAAAGTAACTCTAACAAAAAATGCTAAATGGACCTGATTGGCCAGACGGTGTGGTGCTGTAGGTGTGGGTGGCATCTCTTCCTCCTGGTTGGCTGAGTAGCTGACGGAAGTCAAACATCTTGTGCTCCATGCAGGTCAGGGTCCGGTCACTGTGGTCACTACCTAAGCTAATATTTTACACACTAAATAACACACTATTTAAAACATTTTATGCTACTTGTCACATTTCTACATAAGTCAAACACAATGATTGTTGTCAGTACAATTGGATCATTCGTGGCTTTAATTGAAGGCCTTGAACTTATTGTGCATGTAGAAGAATCAGGATGTGTTTCGCATCTTTTCCTAGGTTTCAAACTCATTAGTGCAAGTAAAAGCATATATAGTGGTAAAAATGCTTAAGGTTAGTAAGGAGTGTATTGGGTGGATTTCGCAGCACAGGCGAGGGTCTGGCACTTGAAAGAAATACCTTACAGAGGGTGCAGGGTCAGGATGGCAATAAATTGTTCTAATGGGGGTGGGTGGCTTGCACGTTTATGAGGACACATCGAGCAGTGCAAGGGTGGGGCCAGCCAGCTGCCTGCGCACTTTGTGTGTGTGTCTCTGTCCTTGGCTGCTGCAGTGGAAGGGGAGCTGAGCATTGCTGTACTATCGCAGTGAGGCCTGTTTACCCAAGATGGAGTCGAAAGGGGGCACAAAAGATGGATGCCCCCTGTCTTGCTCAGTAGTCCCATCTATGTAGCAGTCAACCGTGGTTAACTTTACATAAGGGCAAGGGGCAATCCCACTACCGGAGGCACGTGGTCCAAGCCTTGTACTGAGGAGCGTACGATGCGAGGGGGCCTGAGGACCCCTCGCTCCCATACATTCCCCCCTTTCGTTACATCTAAAGTAACAAACTACTTTATCTCGTTCTTTCTGTTCTCCCTTCGGTACGGTTCAGCTTCAGCCACAGCCTCATCCCAAGCAGGTGTACCCTTTATTGGCATCCATGCTTTGCACACAGTTCTTAAGCTGTTACCTCTTCTTGCGTATTCTTCTGGGGTGACCATTAAGTATATCCCACCATCCCCATCTAAATCTATCCAAACCTCGTTATACCACAGCAAGTTTTTTGGTTCTCTAATGGTAGTGTAATGTAGATTATCGACCACGTCCCCATACTGTCTATAGATGGCAGTCATCCTATACTGTGGTGTGGTGTATTCTCCGGTTTGTACTTGGGCATCTATCATGGTAGCCACTGTTGTCTCTCGGCACACGGTTACCATCATCATTGCTAAATTAGGCATATTATTTTCACAGCATCTTAGTCCCAGTTGGCACACACAGAATATTAGGAGAAGAAAGACTATGATGGGAATGAGTATCTTCGCTGCGATGTTCACCCATGATGGTATCCAGCTGAACAGATCGTCGAACCATGTGTTGTTGTCTACTCCACCTTCTGCTCTCATTCTTTCTCCTAATTTATGCACTGCTGTTATCACATGTGACAGTGTCCCGTTATCAGCATCGGAAGTTGGTACGAACGTGCAACACACCCCCCAATTTTTTTGCAAACACCACCGTCCATCACCGTAATAAGATCTAAGACATATCTGTTTTGCATCGTCATCCGGCGCAATGCTCGGAGCTCTATTTTTATGATGTTGAATCCTTCTCCAGTGTCGTTGGCCAGCTGGATGAGCTCCCAGCGCGTTATCTGCAGCCATTTCGCGTTTGCCCTTGCTTGAACTCCTGGTGCTAGAAATGATGCGAAGAATGTTTCTGCAGATGAGAAAAGCTTATACTGTTGTGGGATTTCAGCAAGGAGTTCTGACGATTTGGACGAAATATAATTGGATCTTTTGCTGCGTGACAACTTGGTTTTCAAAGTTTCTTCTGACAATAGTTTGTATGCTGGGGGCTCTGTGATTGTCTCATCGGGCGCTGTCGATGGTTCAGCCGATTGCCCTGCTGCCGATGTGTCAACCGAAGGCCTTGCTGTAAACTGGACGTGGCTTTCTGGTATCACCA
This sequence comes from Ambystoma mexicanum, assembly GCF_040938575.1. Classification (NCBI taxonomy): domain Eukaryota; kingdom Metazoa; phylum Chordata; class Amphibia; order Caudata; family Ambystomatidae; genus Ambystoma; species Ambystoma mexicanum. The sequence continues at coordinate 423,954,158 of NC_090927.1, read as the reverse complement.
TTAGTGCTGAGTGAAGTGTGGCTAGGGCACAAGTGCCCCTCCAGGATGCTGGGAGATGCAGGTAAGCTCATTTGCCACAGATCCAGTATATGTCCATTAATGCAACAGTGCCTTTTTTCATAACTGGCATTATTAAAGTCTTATTGCACTGCCGCACGGTTCCCATGTTCACCTTCCCTTCTCCATGGAAGCAAAGTTCATGCGGTATTTCCTTTTGAATCTTTATGGGTCTCTCCAGGGGTGTGACCCATGTCAGCTTGGTGATATGCTGTGACCAGATGGGGATGCACGTTTCTTTTGCCCATTCGTATGTTTCATCTGGCAGTCCTCGAAGCCCCTCAGCTTTGCATTCAATCGTTTCATCATGCCACTTGTCATCTGCATATCTTGTCCCTTTTATAATGAAAAATGGCTCCTGGAGGCAGATTACTCCTTGTCGTCTGCTGGTGCAAGTTTGTTCGTTCTCCAATTTTTCCATAGTGACTGTGTGTGCTTGGAATGTCTTTTTTATTCTACGCAGCATCAGATGAATCAAAGATTGGGCCTCAGACAAGGGTCCTTACTGTGGGATTAACATTTTTGGGGTTCCAGTTGCGTGAGGAATAAGTGAGCACACGTAACAACTTTCATTACTTGCTTGCTTTGCTGCAGCGCTCATGTCTGAATACCATTTGTTTGATTGGTCAGGGTGTCGGGGGTCCTCTATTTCATCTAGCCCTAGGTTATGATAAATATTGTATCTATTTTTTCCCACCCCCCTTTTTCTCCTCCTTCTGTTTTTTAATTTGGTACCAACTCGTGGATATTGCAGCGGGAATATTCTAGACCATGCTTCATCTATGATGTTCATGGTGACATGTGTGTATTCAGTAGTGGTTTCTGGTGCAGTGTGTGTACGCATGCTTGTATTTCTGGAATTAGTTAACCAATAGTAATCATCATTTACATTCCATCCAAGCTCTATTTCCTTGGCCACAGTATTATTCAACAATGGAATAGCAGTTTTGTTTACGTGCAATTGTTCAAGTGGCCACGTTATATTTTTACTATTCAATTCAATGTTATAAGTGTCCTTCAAGATAGCCATTGCTTCAGTCCATATTAGTTTAGACCCTGGGTTTGTCATATCAGTTCCGCTCCCCCCTTTGTTAATTTCATTTGCCACATATAAAACAACATTATACCAAATAAGATAAAACATCATTATTGCAAATAGTATGGCAGCATATTTTATAACACATTCCAAATTATTTAATCTACTGGCCCTAGTGGCATCCCTATTTCTATCTAACATTTCAGCTTGCTCAGCCATTTCGTCGCATTGGCTCATGTTGAACCTATGTGGGTGAGACAAATTCGTTAAGTCATATGAAAAGAAACATAATTGCAATTGTTCATTCTTTTTCATTTCTTTACTCAGTTAGGCATTTAACAATTCCTTTTCATTTCATCATGGAAATAATGAGGAAAAAATAGAAAAAAACAACACGATTTATATAAGAAGAAAAGAAAGAGAGAGAGAGACAAAGGGCCTCATTCCGAGTATGGCGGTAAGGGTAGCGGCCACCGGTAACGAGACCGGTGGCGGTAATCCCTTACCGCCATACTCCGGGTTCCCTTTGCGCCCTCGCCCTTAACGCTTGCTTTGAGCAGGTGTTAAAGTCGAGGGCGCAAAGGGGCCTCCAAGCCAATAACGGTGACCGTAATGAACGGTCACCGTTATTTGCATCTTCCCCATTCCCATTGAGCCCTATGGGGGCTCATTTGGGAATGGGGAAGAGCCTTGGTGAATGGGGAATTACCGCCCCGCCAACCTTGGAATGGGGCGGTAATTCCGCCATCCACCAAGGCGCTGCCGGTCCGGGTACGGCGTCAACCAAGGCGTTAATAGCGCCATTGGTTAGCGCCGTACTCGGAATGAGGCCCAAAATATGTAAAGCCTTTACTGTTCCCCTATGCTTTCCCTGTCTAAGTTGCAATTATCATCATGTCAACCTGTGGCAGTGATGGCATCCACACAGTCGGTTTCATTTTGGGGAGGTGCAACACTGTGTGCCCTTCTCACGTCTGAGAGGTGCACCCAGTACTTTAACCCCGTAACTTTAAAGGAATGGTTCGGTCAAAAAATGTTATTGCCCCTACGCGTCGGCCATGTGTTTTTAAGCCTAAGTCGCTTGATTTTAGAAAAATTTCCTATGGACCTTACCCGAGTTTTCATCCATTAAACGCATGTGAAAACAGGCACCAGGGAGCTGCCATTTTGTGATAATCCTATCATTTCCCCCATCGCCCTGGCTGACCTACTTTTGCGGCACTAAATCATATCCCCCGCCCCTGAGCCTGTCATCAGCAGACGCGTACCGCCCATTTCACAACGCCAAAGCACGTCTCGTGTCAACATTCGCTGCGCTTCAGCTAACGACGTGTCGCCATGGAAATGGCAGGACGCCTCTTTCCTCAATAAGTATAAACAGACCGTTTCACAACACACAGCAGCAGATTTTCGATTGCATTCCTCTCTCTGTGTTACTTTGAGTATTCTGTGACTCGTTTCTGTGCTCTGGTCAGCTACCTTCTTTGCTTGTAGCCCGTGTGGACAGATACCAGTACCACCGCTATCAATTATTTTAGTTTGTGTAACACACAATGGATACAATAATGCCCTACATGTACGAGTCCGAGTATACCGAGGAGGAACTACTGGAAAGGGAAACACGCGAAAACGATGGGGCTTCGGACAGCAGTTGGCAGGACGAATCAACGGATGAAGACACTGGACCTAGTCGCATGAACAGTGTTTCCACCTGGTGCACATGCAATCGGTGCGAGCTAATGCCGACCGAGGAGGAGAATTGCTGCTGCTGTGAAAATTCGGGATGCGTGACCTACATTTCGGAAGGCGAGCCATGACCGCAATGCATCACCGAGCTGCCTCACACGGTCCGTGTTGAGGATAATGATGGTGCTTATGCACGAACTTCACGCAACTGTTCGTCCTCGCAATCCGAGTAACGAGTAAGTATACTCTGCTTGTCATGCCACTCCCATTTCATGGTCTTCTACTATATCCAAAATTACATATACATATCATTGTAACGCATGAAAGTCTTTCAATAGTGTGCAGTGTCTAGATAGAATTTGTCTGAGCAGAATGCCATTAGTTACAAGAATTGTCATTGACAACAAACTTTTATTAAACTTACCTTGGTCATTTAAAAACAGTTTGTTTCATTCCTTTTCACAGGTGGTACAGTCTGGTGGCCTATCGTTCCTTTACATGGTGGCTTCACGGGAGTCTTGAACACCGCGTTCGAAGAGTGATACCCTCCTGTGCCGTTCGTGCCATAAGAGAAACGTTCCCAAGTGACAGCGGTCAGTACAGGGGATTTTCTCTCGCTGTGCTGCAACCTGAACTGTACAATGTGTAAACTTTTGTATTTTTGTGTCATCAAAATAAGCTACAAAATAAAACACCACATATATTTTAACAACGGTTGTTTTGATTTTTTAAATCAATCAAGTGTGTCTCCATTCAAGGATGGACGTCAGACACCTGTGCTCGGAATGGGTGAATATCAGGTCGCTGTGAAGCAGGGTGGTCACTATCTAAGCTAACATAATATATTATCAATAATGCATGCACTAAATAACACTTGTTTAAAGTCTTTCAGTCGGTTATGTCTCTATAAAAGTCACACATATATCAATACTATCAATGAACATTGGATTATACAGGCCTTAGGTCAAGGGTCTTGACCACTATAATACAGTGTTTGAAGTGTGGGTCTGTGCTCACAAGAATCTCCGATATGTGCCATTTGTTATTGATAGGCAACGATATACTGCAGTAGGGGTCTAATGTTAGTTGGGGATCTGCTAGGTGGCCATCATGGCGTGGTCAGTGGTCTGGCACATGAAGAGAATACCTTGCAGGGACACAGGGTCAGAATGGCAGTGACTTTCCACTGGCGAGGGTGCATGGGCAAGGACACGTTTGTGGAGATAAACGAGCCATGTGCTTGGTTCAGGCCGGTTCACATGCAGGACCGTGATCTCAGAGAGTGATGTGTTACATTTATTAGCTGTTGCAAATACCTCTGGAGTTTTCCAGTCAGAGTGGGAACGAGGCTGTGGGCCATGTGCTCTGCTTGCTGTACTATCGCAGTGAGGCCTGGTCACCAAAATGGAGTGGAAAGGGGGTACAAAAATGGATGCCCTGTGTCCTGCTCAGTGTTCCCATCTACGCGAATGTCATGCAACGTTAACATCACATAAGGGCAATGGACGGGCGCAAACGGCCATGGTGCCAAACAGCATATACACTTCAAAAGGTATCCCACGCCCAGGGGCCATCGCTCACATGGCCTCCTCAGACCCCGTGTCTCCAGGAAGGCCTCCCTTGAGGCAGGCCACCCCCCTACAATCCACATAAGTGTGTCTCCATTCAGCAGTCTTCCTGTGCCTTATCTGCACGCCCACCGGCCCATCCATCCCACCCCCCTCTATCAAAGGCGGTTCGCACCCGGGATGAGCGCTGGCATGGGGGCTGTGATGGGCGCAAACAGCCAAGGTGCCAAACAGCATGTACACTTCAAAAGGTATCCCACGCCCAGGGGCCATCGCTCACATGGCCTACTCAGACCCTGTGTCTCCAGGCAGGCCTCCCCTGAGGCAGGCCGCCCCCTGCAATAAACATAATACCACGACATACACACGTCATTCATTCACAAACACACCCCTGTTTCTAATACTTTATAAACCACTTGATATGTCTCATGCGAACATCTTTGTGCTTTGCAAGTCAACTCCTGAACCTTCTACCTGAGAAGCACTGAGATCTATGCTAATCTGCTCGTCGCCGTGCTATCTGTGACCGCTTCGAGCAAACTCGTCAGTGTGCTACCTGTGGCCATCTACCTGTTCCCCTGCAACATAGTGCTCGGCCTGCTGAATCCAACTGTTTGTTGGTCAAGGTAAGGCCATGTATCCTAGTCATATTTCGGTCATTTGTACATTTCAATCTATTTGCTATTACAGTACCCAATAGAGCTATGGTCATTGGTCTCATTGCTATTGACTTGAGTTTCAATTGTTATGCTATCAATAGATCTATTTATTTTCATCTGTGTCAATTGTCATCGAATTGCATCCTTCGGGGGTCCAGTCTATAATGTAAGCATGGTTCCTTTTCGTGCAAGACAAAACAGAAATGTCTGTAACTTATGCAAATACTAAGCCGCACATGATGAACTGGTATAGTACCGTCGACCAAAACAAACCTTGCATTGAGCATGGTATGGTTCATTTACTTTTTTATGATATTTTTATTCATCAAGGTTTTATAATAATCTTCATATTTACTTTTCAGAATTTTCAACAATGCCTGCCTGTTCGATTAGCGGTTGCCCTTCGAAGACCCATGCTAAATCTGAAGACACTACAATGCATGTATTCCCAAAAACTGTTGATCGAATAAGAGAATGGGTCAGACATTGCGGATATCCACTGGATGAGCTGGAAAGTAGAGTCCAACAAGTCTTTGAGGACAAGAGGGGTGATCGATACCGCATCTGCAGCCGGCACTTTCCCTCGAACATGTACACCACATCTTGGGTAACAAAGAAGAACAAACAGTGATCGACACGAAAATTGCTCGCAAACGCTATTCCCACTCTATTCATCCACAATCTGCCACTGTTGAGTCAAGTGTCCATTTTTAGCTTTAGGCCTTGCGGTAGTGTGTAGGTAGCCGAATGGATTCATTGATATTTTAGGTGTTGTTTCCAATTTGTAATACTTTCAACATTGATATGAGTGTATATCTTTTTGAATAATGACATTTATCAATATATTATTTTTAGATTTCATAACCCACAAACGAAATCTATATCGAAATCTATATATGGGCACAGGGTACTGTGCTATATTGCGCATTACTCAAGTATTCTGTCTCCTTACATGGCAAATTTAAATATTATGTCATTTCATTATCAAACAATAATTTACCTTTACAACTTCTTGACTATCCCTTGAATCTGAAGCAAGAACATTCTACTTCCGTCACGTGCTCGCAGTTATCAACCACTTCTAGCGCGTATCAGGTAATCATACTTGGCTATTCCGCTACAGACTTGTTTTATGCATGTCAAGTAATAGTTTGTATGTATCGTGTGATTATTTTGTCAATTGTTTGGTTAGTGCTTTCCAATTGAAATACACCTTCATTGTCGTCCCCTGGTGTTTGTTTTCAGTTATAATTAGTGTTATCCGTACTAATGCAAGTACTGTCTTTCAGGGAGATGCTGAAGCGTCCACCACATTGACAACAGCCCTAGATGTTCTTCAGCAGCCCGAGGTATGGATACTGACAGCTCAACTGACCGTGATCATCAGGACTGGAACACTTGTCGTTTGATTGTTCTACACCATGTTTCATTTGTGGTTAGCTGTTGATATATACCTGTGCGGTCGACCCCAAGCGTGTGTTGTGTTTTCAATATTGTAATCCTTACTAATGCAAATACTATGTTTCAGGCAGTTGTTGAATCGTCAACCCACGCACTTGATGGAGAGCCTGACATTCAAGTAATTCCGGTGGAAGCGGGACCATACGGATACGAATCGGCGCAACAGCTTTCGGAAGTGCGCACCACATTGACAACAGCCCTAGATATTCTTCAGCAGCATGAAGTATGGATACTGACAGCTCCATCGAGCGTGATCATATAACCTGATTCCATTTGCTATACTTTCTTCCCTATTAATGCAAGTACTGTGTTTCAGGGAGATGATGGAGCTTCCACTACAATCACAAGATCCCATTTAGATGATGCAGATGTAAAGAAATCGGAGAAATAAGTCTATTAAATCTGATCATTTTTTAAATGTTCCTTGATTCTTTTAGACAATGCAACATTTGTGGTTATCTCTTTATATGTACCTGTGCCGTCGACCCAAAGTGTGTGCTATGTTTACGATATTGAAAACCATACTAACGCAAGTACTGTGTTTCAGGGAGTTGCTGATGCCTCCTCTTCAATACAATCATTCGTGGCAGTCCGTGTAGAGCCAGAGGTATGGATACTGACATCTCCATCGAACTAGGTCATCAGAGCTCGAATACTTGTCGTTTGATTGTTCCACACAATGTTTAAATCGTGTTTGGCTACTGATATGTACATGTGTGTTTGTCCTCGCGTGCGTTTTACGCTAACAATATTTTGATACACAGTAATGAAAATACTATGTTTCAGGGAGTCGATGGAGCCTCATTCCGTGCTGTCCATTGCGGATACAGAAAATATAGTCGTTGCAGCGCAAGAGGAAGGGGAGACATGCAGATACGTATCGGAGCAACAGCGTGCAGATGTTGAAGGTCGAGTCAAAAAAGTTACAAAGAAAAGAAACCAAAATAAGGTTAGTTACAAACAGTTCATAACTGTAGAAATCTTTTTGTGCTGGGGACTATTTTATGTTTTTTTCCAGTCAATTGTACTATACTTTATCTTGTGTTTAAACTGAACATCCCTTTTCCAATCTGTCCTCTAGTTACCCGTGGGTATACGAACTATACATACACAGACAGTGAAGCGAATGAGAGATGTTGCTTGCCAGACCATTTACACTATGAAGAAATTATTAATTCAGATGCAACATGTTGAGACTCGGGATGCTCATGTCCAATGGCCAGAACATGAAATGAATGTGTCCCGAGAATCCAGAAAAGTTTTATTGGACCATTGCTACAGTACGTCCGCACCGCTGCAACAACAAGATACTGGATGTATTGAAGATAGCTCTGAAGTAGTCGCAGATCAATTCACACAATCTACACCCGCCAAAAATTTGCCACCAAAAAAGCTGTCAACATTGTTGTGTTCTCCCATCAATGTTGAGGTAGCAGATGTTGAAATGACAGAGAATGAACCAGCAGCAGCATTCACCGACGCATCAGAACTTGATAGCAGCGATATTTCTTTCAAATGTGGTGATATGTCCTCAACGTCACAGGCCGAAACAACTTTGACGCAGGATGACAGTCTAATGAAAGAGGGCAAATACATAGTATTCGATAGCTGTCTGATGGATATTATAAGTATGCTGAAATGTGGGCATTCCGTCAGAGGGAAAGTATGTGATTTGTCAAAAACAAGGCAGTAACGTCACAATACATGCCGCCTGTAGATTACATCATACGTTCTCATGGTCTGCACAACCGATGCTGGGGAAACTGCCAGCAGGCAATCTACTGTGTGCAGCTGCATCACTTTTTAGTGGTTCCAGTTTTAGAAAGTTAGAGTCTTTCTTTAAGTTTGTGGGACTCCATTTCATTTAAAAAACGCAGTACTACAAATACCAACATGATTATCTGTTTCGGCCATTAGTGATGCTTGGAAAATTGAACAATTGTCTCTAGCAAGTACATTCGAAGGCAGACGATTCAGGCTAGCTGGCGATGGACAGTGCGACAGCCCTGGATTTTCTGCCACGTACTGCACCTACCACTTTCAGGACATGGATAGTAAGAAGATTGTGAGTTCGGTGGTCGTGCAGGTAACACAATGTACATCCTCAGTGGCCATGGAGAAACTAGGATTTATAAAATCAGTGGAATATCTACAATCGAGGGGAATGCACATCGACCTCATAGCCACGAACAGACATGTTTCAATTGCCAAGACAATGAGAGATCAGTTCCCACATATTAAACATCAATTTGACGTATGGCACCTTGCTAAATCAAACCAGTCTATCAGCAACCATCTTTGGTGGAGCTCCAAAACTTGTGAAGGGTCAGTGGAAATACTACTTGAAAAATGGCAGTCACTGATGCACCACTGTACCAACGTGCACTGCTGGTCAGAAAACCTACATTTCCAACAATGTGAACATGGCCCTTTATCCCCAGTGGAGGCACGGAAGAAGAAGTGGTTGAATCCATCTTCACCGACACACAAAGCCATTGAGAAGATTGTTTTCAATAAAACTCTATCAAGAGATTTAAGGGGACTGACAGAATTCTGTCACACAGGAGGTTTGGAGATGTTCCACAATATGTGCCTAAAGTACAGGCCAAAGTGCTTCATTTCAGCATACAGGGCATGAGGAATAGGACTCTACTTGCCGTCTTGGCCCATAACGAGAATCTTGGCCATGAACAATCTAGGACTAAGCGTAATGTAAGGATGCCTCGCTACACTAAGGCCTTTTCAAAAAGAAGTAAGCAATGGGTGATCAAACCAGTCTATGAGGAAATGGAGTTCGACTTTGTCAAAAGCCTTATTGTTGCTGTATTAGAGAAGCACAGATATGAAATTTTGAACGTTTCTGTGCAGAGCACTGATCCATTGCCACCCAACATTGCCACTGTGCCATGTCCACCCAAAGGAGAGCTGGTTGTGAAGTACAAATCCCGGTTTAAATAATTGTAATACGATTGTCTTTTTGTAAATACATTTTATTGTACAGTGTACATACAAATTACGCTAACCCTAACCCCTACCTTCAGCATCCTGGGTGCCGAACTACCTGGGTGTCATCTTTGAATTCTCTCTCTATTCACCTCATATTGCTGACCTTGTCTATATGTGTATGTATATAATTTTGTTGATGTAACTAATTTTCGCAATCTCTTATAAATGCTGGGCACTGTATTGCAAATAATAAAACAAACAAACAATAAATCTCACTTTCAACTCAACTCCTCGGGTACTTTATACTTTCCCTGACCTTCCCCAAAAATTAAAAGTCTCAATAGTTATGGTTCTTTGGGGCTTCAAAGCTCGCAGACAACGAGGACAAAATTGGGGCCTTAGAACGCGCCAAGCGAGCCGTTGCAGATGGGAGAGAAGCCAATTTGCATTTGCACATTGAGGCGCACTACATAGATGGATTCGGAACTTCAAGTTCTCACAGATGGCTTTACTACGGGATGTTGCAAAGAAAGAATGTATGCTAATTTCTAGTGAAGGTCAGCGGCTTTGATTTTCAGCTCGCGCCCTGAAGAGGCCCACAACTCGCACTGGCAGTATAACGTTCTATTGTTTTTTGACCTTGAGAGACAGGGACCATGTAGAAAGAACTTCATTTGAAGGGGGGGTTGTGGGGTGCAATAACGTTTGAGACGATAAGGCAGAACATTTTTAAACTAGACCGAGTTTCATGTTAGTTCAGTATACGAAAAATCGTTGTCAAGAGCACAGTGAGATTTACGGACTGCATTACGCAGAGACACAATGGAAATTGCAAATATAATGTAAGTAACTCTTTAGACGCTTTTATACCGGAATGAAGAATTAATGAATGGATGCATGAATAAATGAATGAATGAAGAGCTTTGAAAAGGTTTGTGGGATCGTCCTTGTAGCGGGCACATGGGCATGCAGGTCCACATTCCACACGCATGTAGACAAAAAGTCGTTTTTCATTGTGTACCAACCTTGATTTATTTAGTTAGTTTTCGCATTGATTTTAGAGCCAAACATACTCCATTGCACTAGCCTTGAAAGCAAATAGTTTCAGCTCGGCCGTAAAAAATAAAATGAATAATATTAATAAAGATCGGCTGGTGAGACTAATTATAAATTTTATGTTTTCAAAATAGGTACATCCACCAGTTTCAGACACCGGCAGACGGTTTCTTCAGCTGCCAGCTGCAGCTTAACGTAAAAAACTGCACCATTCTGATGATCTTATGGGACGATCGCCAAGGGCCCATATGCCCTTACGCAGTACTAGCGGCTAGAAGCAACATATCAACCTTTACGTTGGCCTAGTGCCTACTTGATGGAACAGCCTTGCGGATCAACGTGCGACAAAAGTGCTTCTTTGAATGAAAACCAACACCCTGTGTACCATAAAGGAACAGCGCGTGACTCACGATAACATTTTACAGATTTGCGGATAGAGATAAAAGAAAATAAATGACTTTCGGAGTTCATATGGCAATTGCAGAATATTCTATAAACATTTCATGTCAAATAAATGTAATTTACCAAATTTACTGTGTTGCTGTTTGATTTGTGGAGCGCTGCGTTGTGAGCTGATCTGTGTTGGTTTCCAGGTTCTGTGTGAAGTCGCGTAGAAGACGACTGGGCGCGTTTGCCTACGCAGCACAGTAACGTCACGGAGAGAGGCGGGCAATATGAATGTTTTGATAATGTCAGGCTCAGGGGAGGGGGATATGATTTAGTGCCGCAAAAGCAGGTCAGCCAGGGAGATGGGGGAAATGATAGGATTATCACAAAATGGCAGCTCCCTGGTGGCTGTTTTCGCGTGCATTTAATGGACGAAAACTCGGGTAAGGTCCATAGGAAATTTTTCTAAAATCGAGCGACTTAGGCTTAAAAACACACACCCGACCCGTAGGGGCAATAAAATATTTTGACCGAACCATTCCTTTAACTGCAGTTGGGGTGCTGTACACCACTGTGTATGGACCATGAAATCTTGGTGAATTCCACATTCTTACAAAATTTCTGACAAGAATATGCTCCCCTGCCATTAAAGGCCCCTCCGGGCTTTCTGCTGTCGGCATGGAGGTGTTTGTTGCTACATCTTCAGTAAATTGTGAAACAATTTGTTTTGCTATGCTGCGTACTGCGTGCATTAGCTGTGCTAGGTATTCCTTAAACTCTTCTCCCAGCACTTTGGCAGCCCTGTGCACATCAGACGCCCTCCTAACAGGGGAGAGCGGTGTGTGCATTCTCCTTCCCGTCACGATTTCGTGCGGGCTTAAATGATGATCCTTGCATGGTTGATTTCTGAGTTGGAACAGTGCTATGGGCAGACAATATACCCAATTTTTTTTTCAACGTGCTGCATAATTTCGATATTTGAGCAGCCCGTTGATCCTCTCCACAACTATAATGGCCATTGGATGATAAATCGAACATAGTTTGTGTTTCACCCCCAGAAGGGAGGTCACTTCCTTGAAGAGGTCATTTACAAAGTGCGTGCCGTTGTCTGAACGGATCACGTCACAGATTCCCCACCGTGAGAATGCTTCTCGCACAAGGAACTTGGCAGCACATTTTGCATCAGGATGGGGACAGGGGCCCGCTTCTACCCACCGTGAATAAGGGCATACCACCACAATCAAGTATCTTGCTCCATTACATCTTTCTCCCATATCGGCGTAGTCGATATGTAGTTCTCTAAATGGACTTGTAGGGCGTGGCAAAGTGCCACGCAGGATTCGTAATGTCATTCCTGAATTGTAAGTTTGGCATGTAGTACATTCAATCACAAATTTAGACAAATATTTGTGTAGATTATAAACAAACCAATCCTCTTGAATATCTGAGGCAATGTGTTGTTTTGCAACGTGCGCTGGGAAATGCAGCTGTTGGAATGCTACTTCTAATAATTCTACAGGCATCACTACCTTGCCTGTCGTCTCCTGTCTCCAAATGAGATCTGTGGCTGATTGCTTACACCCTTGTTTGCCCCACAACTCCTGCTCTTCTGGTGGGGCCCTTCTCTGGAGTTCTATCAACTGTGCTATGGGCGTGTTATTGTATACTTCTGCTGGTTGTTCTGCTGTGGTTGTTTTTACAATGAACTCTGATGTTGATGTCTTATTGAAGTACGAGGCCTCCTTCGCTGCTGCGTTGGCTGCTGCGTTCCCCAATGAGACAGCGTCTGTGTTATTGGTATGGGCTTGGCAATTAAACACTGCTACTACCGATGGTTCTGCTAAAGCTTCTTTTAGTTCATTTAGCAATGTGGCATGTTATACAGGGGACCTGTCTGCTCTTCTGAACCCTCTCCTTCGCCAACGTGATAGTCCTGAGTGAACTGTGGTGTTGACATAAACTGAGTCTGAATATATTGTCACGGCACAATCTTTGGCTGTGTGTAACGCACTGATTAGTGCAGTCAGTTCGGCTGCTTGTGCAGAGTAGTGTGAGGGGAGGCATTTTTGAACAATCACTTCGTATGTGTCTTCTTCCATGCGCACTACCGCCATCCCCACATGTTTCTCTCCTGTCTCTGAGTTTATGGAGGCTGACCCGTCTATGAAATAAATTTCTCCTTCTGTAAGGGCGTTTTCGCTTGCTTTGGGAATGTCATCGCCCTCTCCCTCATATGTGCTACAATCGTGTTCCTGTAAATCCTCAGTTGAGCATGGCTCTGTAATGAAGGTGGCTGGGTTCACAGTCTTGCATCTGACCACATTTATATTTGGACTTGATATTATTATTTCATAAGCAAAGGCTCTCTGTGTTGTGAGGGTAGATTTTTATCTTTCCAAGATAGCAAATAACGAGTGTTCCGCATATAGCGTCACTGAACATCCCATTACGATTGTGTCACTTTTCTCAATGGCGAAGGGCGCTGCAGCAAGGGCCTGTGCACAAGCGAAATGTCCCTGCATTACTGGGTCTAATATTCCACTGTAGTATGCCAATGGTTTGTGGCCTAGCGATGTCTTTTGTGTCAATACTGCTGTCATTAATGGTCCATTGCTGTGTGAAAACAGGAAAAATTCCCTTTCATAATCTGGATTTGCAAGGACTGGGGCGTCTGAAATAAGGTCTTTTAATCGAGAGAATTGGGCAATTGTCTCCTGTGTCCATTTTATTGGGGCTCTGTTCTTTTGTGCTTCTTTCAGTGCTTGTAGCATTGGCCGTGTGTATGCTGCGTAATCGAGGATCCACGCTCGGCAATAGTTACATATGCCAAGAAGTTTCTGCATGTCCTTCACCGTTTTTGGTAAAATAATGTGTTGAATGGCCGCTGCTCTGTCTGGTAGTATTCTTTTTCCATCTTTAGATATCTGCTGGCCAAGATACACAACGTCCGCAAGGCAGTATTGTAACTTTCCTTTGTCCACCTTGTACCCTTGGCAGCCAATATGGTAAGCAGTGTTATCGAGTCTTCTCTACACTCTTCTTCTGTTTTGCTGCAGACGAGTAAATCGTCTACATACTGTATAATGGTGCTCCCTACATCTATGTTGCCAATATCTTCTCGTAGTACTCTGTTAAAAATGCTTGGGCTCTCGCAATACCCCTGTGGGAGTCTGCGATGTTCATATCTGCTGTTTCCTAATGTAAAAGCTGTAAGGTACTGCGACTCTGGTGCGAGTGGCACAGAGAAAAAGGCATTTTTCAGATCATTGACAGTGAAGCAAGTTGCCTCTTTCGGTATACTGCACAATATTGATGACGGGTTAGGCACTAAAGGGAACTCTTTTCGGATGACTTCATTGAGTGGGCGGAGGTCCTGGACCATTCTCCACGCCCCTCCTTTTGCTTTCTTAATCGGAAAAATCGCTGTGTTGCATGGGGAAGTTGATGGCACTAAAATACCTTGGCTTAGGAGTGCATTCACTGTTTCTCTAATACCTTCCTCTGCTTCTTTTGATATTGGGTATTGTTTCACTCTGGGTGGGAGGGCACCTGGTTTCAGTTTAATTTTTATGGGAGTTACCTCGTGCAACAATCCCACATCGTGTGGTCCTGTAGTCCAAATGTCAGGTGCTACCCTGGCCATGTCTTCTTCAATATCGTCAGTGGGGCTTTTATGTTAGCCATGAGTGGGTTGTGTATTTCTCTGTAGTGAATCATAATGTCACATGGTATGCTTATTTCCATTATTATTTCTCCATCCCCTTCGTAATCAGTAAACAATTCTTCATCAGTTATATTTTTTAGCATTATGTTTGGCTCTATACATAGCACACTTCTCCACTCGCGTCCTTGTGTGTCCAGGCCTATGACCACAATGCGTTTGTTGGAAAATTGAACTGCCTCAATGGCTATAGACATAATTGTGCCTGGCACTACATCTGTTGGTGTGATTGGGTGGAATATAAAGTCGGATGGTATTCTCCACTCTTTTTGTGTTATTTCAGGCACTACTCGGGCTAATACCTGTATTCCATAGACGAACATGTCCATGTCAATGGGAATCCCTCTTACTGCAACTTCCTTTGTAATCGTGCTTATTATCTAGAGTGCCCGTACGGGGCATACCCCTGGCGTCGAGCACACTATTCCTCTTTCAGTAAAGGCTATGGTCATGTTTAACTTACTGAGCAAGTCTCGTCCCATCAAATTGATTGGCGCGTCTTCGTAATACAATAAGGGTGCACGCACTGTTTTTCCCCCCACTGTTACATCAAGATCTTTTGTATAAGGAACTTTTAAAATAGCCCCAGAGAACCCCTGCGTCTCCGAGGGCTGAAACCGTCCTTCTGTGAGGCATGATTTTTCTGCTCCAGAGTCTACCATAAAGATACACTGCTTGTTTCCTATCTCTGCCGCCACTAGTGGTTCCTCATTTGCACTTTGTGTGGTGGATAGGACTTGAAACACAAGTGCTCCCTGTGGGCTGTCCTAGTCTTGGTATCTTTGCTGACCTGGCATTGAAAAAACGTTGTCACCCACGACCGTTACGCCATGGAATGGTGCAGGGGCACCGTTTGCGGCCGCTGCAAAAGGGTTATTGTTTATGTTCCCTACTGGGTTTTGTCTCGCAATGGGCTGTAGTGTGTTTTGCTGTTGTGGCTGCTGCTGCTGTTGCTGCTGTTGCTGCTGTTGTGGGGCTGGCGGTCTCTGTTGGATTTGGGGGTCATTGCAGTATTGATCCTGTTGTCCCCCCCTCCCCATTGGAGCTCCACAAGGGCTACCTGGGTGTGGGTAGCCCCACCCCTGTTCATTGTTCATGGGCTGTTGTTGTTGCTGTTGAAAATACCCTGATGGTCGCATTCTACAATCTCGTGAATAATGTCCCCATCTTCCACAATTCCAACACGACCCCTGTTGTCCTCCCCTTGTCCTCGCCCACCATACCCTCTGTTTCCCATTCCTCCGTATCCTCCCCTTTGCCCACGGTACCCACCTCTTCCTTGGGCCGGCCTGTTCTGCCACAGCGATCCTTGGCATGGCTGTTTCTCTCTGTTCCACTGTCCTTGGTCCTCTCCAACCCACTGCGCTGCTATCCCAACGGGCCTTCCTCCCGCGTTTTCCTCTCCTTCGTTTGCTCTATCTGCTGTTGCACTGGCGGTAATGGCGGCGACCTTCACTAATTTCGTCTGTACTAATTTTGCTTCATCAGCCAGCCTCTTTTGCATGACCTCCTTTTCCTTCTCTTTGATCCTCCTCCAGTGGTGTACAATTATGCTCTGAATTTCAGGCCACCCTTTGGCTTCGATCCCAGCTATTTTGTCCAAGGCCTTCTGCACCTCTTTCGGCAACCCCTTTTTAATGATAAAATAGAATAAAGCTGTTGATTGATTCCATGCTGTACCAGTTTCGCTTCTCCATAAATGTTGCACTCGCAAAATAAATTGCGCAGGATCCTCCTTCTCCTCCATCGTGCACTGCATCACTGCATGTAAATCTGGAACGTCTGGAAATGCACGCCGCAATGCATCCCACACTTGTGCTCGAACATTGTTAAATGGTGACCCATCATGTCGGTCACAGCTCATCGTTACTCCCGGAAACCCTGCCCTTTCCCAGATTGTGTCTGCTTGGTCCCTGATTGCTTAAACTAATAGACTTTTTACATCACCTATAGCTAACGGCACACCTGCCGTGTTCTTCTCAAATACATGTATCCACTTACCTGCCCCTCCCGTCAGTGGGGGGAGGAGTTTTAACAAGTTGGTTTTGTCCATTTGGGCCCACGGAATGTAGTTTGGCCTACCTGCTCTTTATGTATCGGTGGCATTTGTAGTTTCTGTTTCTTTCGCGTTCTGCTCGTCTTCCCTTTTTTCGTTTTACTTACCAGTATGTTTCCTATCCTCCCTGTTCGTTGTCTTAATCTACCTTGACATAATGGTGGTGATAGTGTGCCTGGGTAAATGCGGTTTGGTAGTGGGGATCCCTCTGCGGCAGCTGCCTCTTCGTATTCATCTAAATCATCCCATATTTCTTCTATTTCTGACTCTAGCTCGTTATTATCCTCCCAGTTTTCCTTGGGTTCACTTCCTTGTCTTTCACCCTGATCTCCACTTTGTTGACTCTCCGGTGTATCTGGGCGTATAATCCACACTGGCTTGTTATTCAATTGGAACAGGAACTGTCCTGACTGCCACTCTTGTTCTTGCCTCTGCTGCGATGACGTCCCTTGCGATACTATAGACTGCCCTGATACCGAGGCTGCTGGGGTTGCACTGCTTGCTGCCCCGATCGGAGGTGTGAGATCTGCCAGTGACAGCGGGGGTACCTCCCCTCCCCCTGGCAGCATTTGCCCTTTGTCACATAAAGCTCTTAACCGTGTTATTTCCATTTGTGCGTGTGCTAGCTGACGGTTCAAATCACCTGTTAAACGTGCTATGTCCACAGGAGGCACGCTTGTGGGGCCATACAGGCCTCCTTTGTCATATGGTGGAGGTTCGAGGGCTGTTGCCCCGCTTTGGGCAGTGGCGTGGGTGGTATATACAGGGGTTCACTAAACCCTACCGCTGGCCTAGTCATTAAGGGATACATTTGTGTTGCTTCGTTTTCGGTTGTACTTGTTGAGCATTCCACTTTTGGTGTCCTGCCTACTTCTTCAGGGTTTTTCTGCTTTTCTGTCATTCGGGGGAAACTTCCTCAAACATTCGCCATAAATCTAACACTTCTCTCCGGTTCTGTAACTGTTTCCCTTTGTGTCGCGCTAGCAAATGTGTTGATACTAGGTCCAACACTCTTTTGTTAAATGATCCTCCTCCTGGCCAAATTGGTGTGACTCTGTCTCCCTTTATCTCAGTGATCCACTGATCGTGATACTTCTGTATCCTGTCGCTATAAAGTGGAAGGTGCTGGGAAATATGTGCTAGTGGTGTTACTCCCCCCATGGCAATGTTTCTTTTCCTTTCTTGTGTATTCTAGTACCTTTGACTCTCTTCCCACCTCTAACTTGGTCTGTCAGTTACAATATGTGGAAATAATACGTTCTTTATCAATGCTCACAATTACCATATGTCACATTAGCTTTCTGAGAGGTGTTACCTGATCACCCCTCACAGTTTATTTCTTCTGCTTTACCTTATATCAATCACAAATTACTTGTATTAAAATACTTTAGCGTGTTCAACAAGACATATACATAAAAGCAGACCAACAAACATATAATCATGCCACATACACATGCACTGCCTGCGCGCGTTTGTTCTTTCCCTATTCCCGTTACTGTCCCTGTTTTTTCTTCTTCAATATACTACCTACTATTTCGCATTCACTCCCCACCTCTTTCACCTTTATTATGTCTCAAGATTTCTTACTTCCACGAAAAAGAATATTCTAAAAACTACTTCGAGCCTACACGAGACCACTACTATTTTTCTCTTTATCTTTATTCTGCACTTGGTCCGGACAAATGCTACGCAGCGCCGCCTTCTACCCCTACGGGCTAGGATACCACTTCTCTTCTTCTTCTCACTTCTTACAACACCTAATGGCCATATAAAGGATAGATCAGAAAAGCCTCACCGTCACTCACGCAGACCGTATCCTTAGCTACCTTCCCTTTGTTGCTAATTCCCTTCTTCCCGTATTTCCCCTTACCTTCCTTTGGGGTCTTTGCAACCGGGACTCCACGTGTTCAGTCAGGTACTCTGAGGGTCGCTGCTCACGGCCGGACCTCGCTCGGTCCGTCCCCTTACCAAGCCGTGGCCTGCCTTGGCGAGCAGCTTTTTCGATCGGGTATTAGTCATCCGGGAACCCTTGACCCTTTCTTCTTGGTGTGCACAGTCTGGTCAAGCGCGGAGGTAATGGTTCTGCTGGGGGGCGCCCTGGATCTCGCTGCCGGGCGGCGCAGGCCTCAAGGCACCTCTCTAAATCAGTTTGCGGGGGTCACCAAAAATGTAGGTGCCTTTCCCCGGCTTACTACATGTGAGAGAAAAAATAAAATAGCAGATACAACCCCTTGTCGGGGAAAGAGGCACTGAGACCCGGCTGCAAGAGTTCAAAGGATGGTTTATTTCTCCAGCTAGGAAATAACCCAAAAAACTCTCCTGAATCTCATTACATCATACTTGTATTTATATGAGTTAAAGTAACTCTAACAAAAAATGCTAAATGGACCCGATTGGCCAGACGGTGTGGTGCTGTAGGTGTGGGTAGCATCTCTTCCTCCTGGTTGGCTGAGTAGGTGACGGACGTCAAACATCTTGTGCTCCATGCAGGTCAGGGTCCAGTCACTGTGGTCACTACCTAAGCTAATATGTTACACACTAAATAAAAAACTATTTAAAACATGTTATGCTACTTGTCACATTTCTACATAAGTCACACACAATGATTGTTGTCAGTACAATTGGGTCATTCGTGGCTTTAATTGAAGGCCTTGAACTTATTGTGCATGTAGAAGAATCAGGCTGTTTTTCGCATCTTTTCCTAGGTTTCAAACTCATTAGTGCAAGTAAAAGCATATATAGTAGTAAAAATGCTTAAGGTTAGTAAGGAGTGTATTGGGTGGATTTCGCAGCACAGGTGAGGGTCTGGCACTTGAAAGAAATACCTTACAGGGGGTGCAGGGTCAGGATGGCAATAAATTGTTCTAATGGGGGTGGGTGGCTTGCATGTTTATGAGGACGAATCGAGCAGAAAGTGCTTAGCTCATCCTGGTTCACATGCCGGTTCTCAGACGAACAGTGATCTCAGAGGAAGAAAACTGTAGCATATTGATTGTTGCAACTTTCTCCAGCTTCAGTGTGAGAATGGAAGTGCAGAGCTTTCCTTCGCAGGGGGAGTGCAAGGGTGGGGGCCAGCCAGCTGCCTGCGCGCCTTGTGTGTGTGTCTCTATCCTTGGCTGCTGCGGTGGAAGGGGAGCTGAGCATTGCTGTACTATCGCAGTGAGGCCTGTTTACCCAAGATGGAGTCGAAAGGGTCACAAAAGATGGATGCCCCGTGTCTTGCTCAATAGTCCCATCTATGTAGCAGTCAACCGTGGTTAACTTTACATAAGGGCAAGGGCAATGGTCCAAGCCTTGTACTGAGGAGCGTAAAATGCAAGGGGGCCTGAGGACCCCTCGCTCCCATACAATGGCATCATCATCTGCCAGGTCAGGAAACCACACTACAAATAAGAAGAAAAAGTATTTTATTGATACCCATGAATCAGCTATTTTGGAAGTAAACCTAAGTAAGATGCAGCAGTCCTTTTTTATATATTTTACCCTGGGTATTGCAGCAAATGATAACTAAGATATGTACTGCTCATATTTATTTTCATGTTCACTATCTGATTGAATGTGAATATTAATAAGCACCATTATTTCAACCAAGCACAGTGTACCTCAAAGTATATTGCTCCATCCCAGTCTGGGCTTCACTAGAAGAAACACAATAAAGTAAACTAAAGTTAATAGAGGTGTATAAAGGTTAATTTATCTTATTATGTGTTTATGAACATACACAATGCATATGAAAATACCTTGTTTATACACCATGTTTATTTAAAGATAACTTTACTTAAGACGACTTTACTTAATGGATTACTAACCTGCCCACCCTTAAATGTGTATTTTATTTTTAACTTGAATATCCCTTTTTTCATTCACATCTTTTCAGATGTTAAACTTATTAACTAGTGTTTTGTTTACATGTATAATCAGTATGCACTAAAGGCCAACTAGCATAAGTGTGTTTTGAATAAATGTAAAATTTCACTATTGTTACTGCATAATTAGCCTGGAATTTCATGGATAGAACTCTATTGTGCAGCAAAACAGTGCAGCGACCTGAGACATAACATCTTGCAATGACTTGAGAAATGTATGGTGTGGTTACAAATCTGAGTGCCAGATCTGTATAGCCCATTCACATCCATACATATAATGTAAGGAAAAAACTTTAGTTGAAGTGCAGTTAAGGTGACCAAACTACTTGATATTCTGCACATTGGGAAACTCAGTACCAGCTTGACTCGACGCGTTCCCGTTGATCTCACCCATAATGCCATTATGTATGGCATTGCAGATCCCTTCTCTAATAATATATTTGTGCCCTTGGGTTTTGCAAAAGGAATGTTCCAAGCAAAGCCGGTCCTGTGTTTCCCAATATGCTGAATTTCATGGTTTATGTTGTGTTAAGTTTAGTCATCTTAGTTTTTGCCCTGAATTTCAAGGGCTTTGTTATAGCATGTTTTTTTTTCTATGCCCCTGGCCATGGCCTTCGGCCGTGCTCACTGTATATTTCTCAGCACCACTGTCCATGGCCTTCAGCGATGGCCATTAGCCAACGCTAACAACAAGGCCAACTGACTCAACCTAGGTTGGTAGATTGCCAGTGGAGAAGCATTGTATTGCAGTTTATTGTAAATTTACTAGTTGTCATATTTTAAATACAAAAGTAATTTTGAGCTGTTAGCAGTCAATCCACTCTGAAAGCTAAAGTCTTTCTTGGCCAAACATATATATTATAGGGTGGCAATAGCAGCCCTATAATTAAGGTGAGTAGGCCTCCCAAAAAAACCCTCAAAATTCTCTTATTAATAACTTTTGATTCGAGTAACGGATTTCACCAAAATTCCAACAGATTATAAAGCCTGCAGCGCCCCCCCCCCAGACTGCAAGGGTTTGTAAAGATTTGTTGAAAAATAGGAAATGTATTAAGCATAAAAAAGTGCAGATTACTGCCTATGCATTTACCCATAGAAAAACCCATAGACAAACAAGGTTGATTTTTGCCAAATTGCACAGCCCAAACCGCTGGACGGCTTTAGACCAGGTATAAAACACCTTGGACATGAAGCGTTCGCTGGCAATCTATGCCTGGGTTGGGGTTATTCCATGCAGTAGTTATTTAAATATTTGATGGAGGCAGGGTGGTGCCCCCTTCTCAAAAATAGATAGCTATATCTTGGGCATTTACCCAAAACTGTTTTTTAGAAATGAAACAACCTTGTTTTTCTCTTGATGCAAGAGATATCCTTGGCGATAGCTGTGGATATAGAAAAAGGAATTGCAGGAAAAAAGCTATTTGCAGGCCAAAGAAATGCAGACACCATTAGGCTGGTGGGGGGTGATTAGAGTCCACTGAGTGAAATTTGGAGCTGGATGGGGTCTAGGGACTGAGTTTGCAACACAAAGCTCTCTGTAACCTTGGCTATAGCCTTGAATAGCTTACATCTCATAGCAAACTGCGTCACAGAAACAGCGTGTGCTGTGCCGGGGAAGGGGAAATGGCAGGATAGGTGAGGAGGCTACCTGGGGAGTGGGGGGAGCTGCTACAGATGAGGGGGCCCCTTGGTGAGGGCCTGGTGGGGCAGGAAATCATTTTATTCCAGTCGTTTTAACGATATCCACGGCTATATCCGGGGCTACGATGGACTACATATACCGGCAAGTAAGACTAGTTCTGTACTTGCGGCTATATATTTTGGAGTGTGTGTTTTTTGTTTCTTTTTGAAAGTTATTTGTATAGGTATAGTTCTGTCGGGGAGAAAAATCACGGGACATAGCCAAAGGCCATGGTCAGTGACAAGGTATTTTGGGAGTCTTATCTATTGTGGCTGTGCATTTTCAGACTTTCTTACATGTGAGAGTGTGGAGGAAAATAGTATGAAATAATTCATGCAAAAAGGAGCCACCCTACTCTAGTTTGAGATGCCCCATACACTGTAGATTAGTCTGTGTATTGTCACTCTTGCTATTATATCTTGTGCCTATTAAATGTTTCCCTACCAAGTTTACTGTCATGTATTATTCTCTGCTTTGTTTAACTTCATCTACTTTACATTACTACATGAGCTGTGTTGTACTGTTTTGATCTATTGTATTTTTAAACCTGAAGTGATCACCCCCTTTTAACTTACAATTTATAACCACCGTTATAATAAAAGTCAATGTACTGAAGCCGCTGGTATAATAAAAAACATATTTGTGTTATTATTTTATTGTATTTGTGCATTTATATGTGATCAGTAGTCCTTAAAAGGATTTTGTTGGCGTACATTGAGCAAAGTAATATTTTAGCACATTTGGAGTGCTGTTATGAAGGAACACTGCATTTCCTTCATTTTTAGGTGTACTCCATCATGTCTCTAGAATTGGCCATGTAGAACTGTATCTTGGAGTTTGAAATCGACAATTGGTTGTGGTCTCTTATGAATGCTGAAACTACTTTATTAACATGTGTTAAGTGATTTGCTCAATTTTAAAATTAAATCTGGTAGTCAGTCCATCTCCATTTTTGAATCTGAGTCAAATTGGAAAAGATAAACATGGTGTGAGAAAATAGTTCCATTAGTTTTCCCATGTATTATTTCATTATTAAAGAAAGGGACACACCTCGTACATTCCCCAAATCAATGCCTTCACAATGAATTAGCATGACGTCTGGCTGCCCTGTACTTCTCAGACTGAACGATTTTGGAAAAACTTGGAACCAATGCATTGTCCGCAATTCAAACCATTTAATTGTAAAATCTCTCAAACCAAAGTCCATATTAATATTTAGTTTCTCAGAAAAAGGCAGTAACCAAAACAGCCAGCATTCTCCGATCAGCCACACAGTTTTCAAACCAGCCATGATATCTGCAGTCTTTCTCTGTTTCTAGGAAAATGATTCCAAGTTTGAATTTCTAGAAGTTTGTGTGAGCAGGCTATATATGATGCCTGTGGTCTGGAGTTTGTAATTGGTTGATGGCACTGTGTTAGGCAGAATCACCTTCAGTACCCTTGGGGAACACTACAGGCAATTAGGACTACAAGTGTAAGCACAATTTAACCTTTGGTACAAGCTTGTACTACACAGTAAAGTAGTAGCGATAGCTGTCATGATGCCTACCTCCAAGGAGCCAGGTCCAACCCAGCAACCCCAGAGGCAGGCATCATTTCCCCCAGGGGAGTGCCAGCGGGCCCAAGCTGGGGCCCTTTGGACGCAGTCCTGGCGCCTTAGGCGCCAGGCTCATGTTGGACCTCTGTCCTGGCACCTTAGGCGCCAGGCTCATAAAGCTAGACATGTGTTCAAGTGTTTTAATGTGCACTTACCTGATGCAGACCATGCTGCCACATCCAGGCCTTCTTGAGGCCTGAATGGAACTACTTTACCTGTGGGACTACTTTCCACCCGGGTGTGGTCCGGGAAGGATACATACCTGATCGGAGGAAGGATACACACTTGGGACTTCTTCCAAAGCTATTTAAACCACACCCGATCAGCAACTCACGCTTCGCGTTGTTCTGCTCCTCGCAGCTGGACGCTCACCGTGTCAGCTCCTGCATCTGGACTTCAGCCACGCCTGTCAGCATCCTGGGTCACCTGCAAAGGGAGACAAGAGACCTTACCAGCTAAATCTGCACCACGGAGACATCACTGATCATCCTGAAAGGGAAGACATTATTTTTAAAAGCATTTCGTTACGATCGCTGCAGCGCTGCATTTCACTCACCTTTCATGGGTTCCTCCATCTTCAGCAGCGATCATCCGGATACACAGCCACTTCCCGAGCCTAGTGAAAAAGACAAGAATAAGAGGTGAGAGAAGGAAGGGAATAAGACTTACCTGTTGGGTCATTCCCATTTCATTTCGGGTCTTGCCGCTTCCAGGCATTTTCCGGACCCCGGCCCCTATGGGGAAAAAAGACAAAGACATTGAATGAGCGTATGCAAAGACAGTTCCCGAGCGCTCATCCAGAACTAACCTGCCATTTACTGGAACTGGAACTGCACGTTTCACTTCGGGTCGGCGCCATATCTCCGGCATTCCGAACCCCGGCCCCTAAGGGGAAAAAAGACATAAGCATTAGCGCTTACTGCAAAAAGACAATGAACATTATTATTAAGCTTGGACTTTTGAACTTGCAACAGAACTTTTACAGAGCCTTACCTGAATAGTCAAGCTTACCTGAACTCCCATCAATCCTCAATCCAGTGAAGTAACTGGGTTTCAACGTGCCCCTGCATCAGAAGCAGGATGGAGAGCTCATCCTTCCTGACCCTAAGGTGAGACTTCACGGGGAATCGTGGAAGGGTATCGTGGAGGGTTGGAAGAGAGTGGGAGGCTTGAGCATAACTCAGTCAGTAGGTAATACTCCCTTTTCACGCACAGGGGAATATTCCTGCGAGCCGGAAAAGCCAGAGTAGAGGGCCCTTCCTGTCCATCTTCAGGGTCCTGCGCTTCACCATTGAAGAAGCATCAGCACTCGAAGCCAGACCTGCGCCTCCGTGGGAATCAGGTGAGCGTTACAGAACGCGAAGACTACCCACAATTTCCCACCCGGGCACTATGGAGACTTCTGAGACTGACCAGCTGGCCCAGCTTTTGGGGGAATTACGGGCAGAGGTGCACTCAGCCCGCCAGGAGACTAACGTTCTCAAAAGAGAACTGATCTTATCCAAGGAAGAACAGATGACCTAGCCAAAAGGTTATTACAGGCCCAGGCAGGGCACACTCCTTTACCTAATTCCGGAGACATTTCCACATCAATGGGTTTGAGTAACCCGGTACAAATTAATCTACCTGGACACATGCCTTTGGCCCCGCCTGAACGTTTTGCGGGGGATCCCAAGAATTATGCCGTCTTTATGAACCAATGTCGTTTACACTTTCTATGCAGGCCCGGAGCCTTCCCTAACGACCAGACCAAGGTAGCCTTCATACTATCTTACCTCAGTGGCGGGGCTGCCGATTGGTCTATTCCATTGGTAAATCAGGATGATCCCATTCTCCAGAATTTTCAGGGCTTCCAGGCCAGCATGGAAAGATTGTTCGCTCGACACTCTCAAGGACAGGCCCTTGATAACGAACTGCTATCCTTACGACAAGGTAATCAGGATCTTCTGTCCTACATAGCCACCTTTAACAGACTGGTTGTGGAAACTGGATGGCCAGAAAGCAAAAGGATCACATTGTTTCATCGAGGCCTGCGCGGAGAGTTTAATGATGTTCTAGCTCAGATAGTAAACCCACTCCAGGTCTGCGCAGACTACATTGACTTGGTGGTTCAACTTGATCACAGACTTCAAAATAGAAAAGCAGATCGGTTTAAGTATGAAAACCGAGCACCGATCAAAACCCACGCTAACTCCAAGAGTACCGACGTATCTGAACCTATGCAAATCGGTGGTGTTAAAGGACCATTAACGCAGAAAGAACGAGAGAGAAGGCGGCAAATGCAACTTTGTCTGTATTGCGGGACTTCCGGTCACTTTCTTCGAAATTGTCCAGTTAAACCACTTAAGAAGGTGGTTGGAGCTACTGATGACAAATTAGTGACACCTGATTCGGGAAACGACCTAGCCCGGCAAGCGTAGGGGTCCGCTTGCCGAGCTTGAAAACTAACTCTTTGACCTCGCATTTTGTCATGCCAATGGTGCTCGTGGACCCAAAACAGCCTCAGCCGTTGCATGCTATAAAAGCATACATCGACAGTGGAGCTATTGGAAATTACATAGACCGTGAATTGGCTTCCAGGATTAAGCTTCCTCTCTGCCCGAAAGTAACCCAAGATGTCATTACTACAGTAGATGGAACCGAAATAGCCTCAGGGCCTGTAACGCATTCCACTGTTGAAGTGACACTGGTGGGTCAGGATGGACATCGGGAAGCAATCGTGTTTGATGTGATCAAGGCCCCACAATTTCAAGTAATTCTTGGAATTCCTTGGTTAGAAACACATAATCCCAGAATTGACTGGCGAGCAAAGAAGATAAGTTTTCCTGATTGTGAACCAACTTGTTATCCAAGAAATCCAGCTATGGGTCTAGCCTCAGCAACTTCCACCCCTGTACAGTTACCGTCAGAATACCAAGAATTCCAAGACGTTTTTCAGAAAGAACAGGCTAACACGTTACCTCCCCATCGGTCTTACGATTGCCAAATCGATCTGGTACCCAATGCTCAACTACCTTGTAGTAGGATTTATGCTCTTACGGAACCTGAGAACCTGCATTTGCGTCAGTATTTAGATCAGTACCTAGCCAATGGTTTTATTCGCCCGTCCAAGTCTCCTGTCTCTTCAGCTCTGTTCTTCGTGCCGAAAAAAGAAGGCGACCTTAGAACGTGTATAGACTATCGCGCCCTAAATCAAATAACGATTAAGAATCGTTATCCTCTGCCCTTGATCCCTGAGCTTATCGACCAGGTGAAAGACGCTTGTGTGTACACCAAGTTAGATCTCCGAGGAGCTTATCACCTGGTGCACATAAAAGAAGGCGACGAATGGAAGACTGCATTCCGCACCAAGTTTGGGCTCTTCGAATATCAGGTGATGCCCTTCGGTTTGTGCAATGCACCTGCCGCCTTTCAGTACTTTATGAATGATGTTCTTCGGGAACTTATCGATGTCTGTGTCATTGTTTACATTGACGACATCCTGGTGTACTCTTCTTCAGAATCTGATCACAGAAAACATGTTAGGGCAGTTCTTGAGAAACTGCGCCAGCAAAGACTATTTGCAGAACTAGAAAAATGCGTTTTTCATACCACAGAAGTTGAGTTTCCCGGATTCATCCTGACACCTCAAGGAGTCCGAATGGACTCACGAAAGGTGGACGCCATCCTCAAATGGCCATCTCCAAGCTCGGTGAAGGGAGTTCAGAGCATGCTCGGCTTTGCCAATTTCTATCGAAGATTCATCCTGGAATTTTCCCGAACAGTCCAACCCATCACCGCTCTCCTAAAGAAAAACAAACGCTTCGAATGGACTCTTGAGGCTGAACAAGCCTTCCAGGACCTGAAAACCAAATTCACCTCTGCACCCGTATTGAAGCACCCACACACAGATCTCCCGTACATAGTGGAAACCGATGCATCCAGTTCGGCCATGGGAGCTGTCCTGTCGCAAAGAGACCCAAAACTAACCAACTACACCCAGTGGCCTTTTGGTCCAGAACATTTTCTCCTCCTGAAATCAACTACGCAATTACCGATAAAGAGTTACTGGCCATCAAATCTGCTTTCAAGGCTTGGCGTCACTACCTTCTCGGGGCAAGACACACCATCACCGTAATTACGGACCACAGAAACTTACAGTATTTAAAAACGGCCAAAGCTCAATCTTCACGACAACTCCGATGGGCTCTATTCTTTGCGGAATTTGATTTTGTAATTACCTATCGCCCTGGCTGCAAGAATGGAAAAGCGGACGCCTTATCCCGGATTGCCATGGAAGAACCTAATTCGAGCTTAGAACCTGTGCCCATCATACCTGAGCAAAGAATCTTAGGCTTAACTTCATTGCAAACTATTGAGGATATCCAAACGCAAGTAAAACAACTTCTAGACTCTTCAACCTTACTGGAATGGAGTCAAAAGGGTCCTCATTACACCGTTAAGGATGACTTACCCTACTTCCAGGAGCGGTTGTTTCTGCCAAGTAAAGAATTGCAAGAACTTGTTATTGCCCATCATCATGAATCTTTAATGGAAGGACACCCTGGTATCGCTAAAACGGAGGAAAAAATCAAACGCCACTTCTGGTGGCCTTCTTGGAGAAAAGACATAAAGTCTTTTGTACTGTCTTGTGGAATTTGCGCCCAAAACAAGGCTCAAAAGAAAAGGCCAGCCGGCCTACTTGAACCCTTGGATATTCCTCCGGCACCATGGCACACCCTGTCAATGGACTTTATAACAGATCTGCCTCCTTGTGCTGGTTACAACACAATCCTTGTAATTGTGGACCTATTCTCCAAAATGGCCCACTTTATCCCTTTAAAGGGTTTGCCTTCAGCTTCCACCTTGGCCAAGGAATTCCTGGAGAATATAGTTTGCATACATGGTTTCCCTTTCATATTAGTCTCGGATCGTGGAAGTCAATTTATCTCACATTTTTGGAAGAAGTGTTGCCAACTAGCACAAATAGATGTGCGGTTATCCACCAGGCACCACCCCCAGACCGACGGACAAACCGAGAGAACCAATCAGACTCTCGAGAAATATCTTCGGTGCATGTTACACCAATCCGAGTTAAATTGGAAAGACATCCTTTGGATCGCAGAATATGCATACAACAATTCAGTGCATTCTGGAACCGGACAAACCCCCTTTTATACTTTGTATGGTCACCATCCTCGGACCTCTGACCTAGATCCACCTCTGACCCTGGAAATGCCCGCAGTAAATCATCTGCATTCCACAATAACCCGAGCCTTCAAAGAAGCTGCAACTCATTTACAGCAAGCCAAGAAAAAGTATAAAGAAAACGCTGATTTGCACCGAAGTAAAACTCCTCCTTACCAAGTAGGAGACCAGGTATGGCTAGCAACTAAACATTTACCCCTCAAGGGCCCGCGAACTTTCAATCCCAGATTCATAGGACCTTATCCCATCAAAGCTATAATCAACCCAGTGGCCTTTAAACTGGATCTACCGTCCAACATGCGTATTCATCCAGTTTTTCATGCATCACTTTTGAAGCCAGTACAACCAGGAACCCGATTGTCCAAGCCTCCAGATCCAGTTCAAATTGAAGGGGAATTATAATTCGAAGTTAAAGACATTTTAGACTCCAAGGTGGTAAAGTCGAAACTCTTCTATCTTGTTGACTGGAAGGGATATAGACCTCAGGAGAGATCGTGGGAGCCTAGTAACCATGTCCACGCACCTCGATTAGTACAAAGGTTTCACCGGAGATTCCTGAACAAGCCCAAACCCCGGAGGGAAGAACCTTGGGAGGGGCCTTGAGGGGGGGTTCTGTCATGATGCCTACCTCCAAGGAGCCAGGTCCGACCCAGCAACCCCAGAGGCAGGCATCATTTCCCCCAGGGGAGTGCCAGCGGGCCCAAGCTGGGGCCCTTTGGACGCAGTCCTGGCGCCTTGGGCACCAGGCTCATGTTGGACCTCTGTCCTGGCACCTTAGGCGCCAGGCTCATAAAGCTAGACATGTGTTCAAGTGTTTTAATGTGCACTTACCTGATGCAGACCATGCTGCCACATCCAGGCCCTCTTGAGGCCTGAATGGAACTACTTTACCTGTGGGAGTACTTTCCACCCGGGTGTGGTCGGGGAAGGATACATACCTGATCGGAGGAAGGATACACACTTGGGACTTCTTCCAAAGCTATTTAAACCACACCCGATCAGCAACTCACGCTTCGCGTTGTTCTGCTCCTCGCAGCTGGACGCTCACCGTGTCAGCTCCTGCATCTGGACTTCAGCCACGCCTGTCAGCATCCTGGGTCACCTGCAAAGGGAGACAAGAGACCTTACCAGCTAAATCTGCACCACGGAGACATCACCGACGATCCTGAAAGGGAAGACATTATTTTTAAAAGCATTTCGTTACGATCGCTGTAGCGCTGAATTTCACTCACCTTTCCTGGGTTCCT
Organism: Ambystoma mexicanum; assembly: GCF_040938575.1. NCBI lineage: Eukaryota > Metazoa > Chordata > Amphibia > Caudata > Ambystomatidae > Ambystoma > Ambystoma mexicanum. The sequence continues at coordinate 423,923,947 of NC_090927.1, read as the reverse complement.
CCATCTTCAGCAGCGATCATCCGGATACACAGCCACTTCCCAGAGCCTAGAGAAAAAGACAAGAATAAGAGGTGAGAGAAGGAAGGGAATAAGACTTACCTGTTGGGTCATTCCCATTTCATTTCGGGTCTTGCCGCTTCCAGGCATTTTCCGGACCCCGGCCCCTATGGGGAAAAAAGACAAAGACATTGAATGAGCGTATGCAAAGACAGTTCCCGAGCGCTCATCCAGAACTAACCTGCCATTTACTGGAACTGGAACTGCACGTTTCACTTCGGGTCGGCGCCATATCTCCGGCATTCCGAACCCCGGCCCCTAAGGGGAAAAAAGACATAAGCATTAGCGCTTGCTGCAAAAAGACAATGAACATTATTATTAAGCTTGGACTTTTGAACTTGCAACAGAACTTTTACAGAGCCTTACCTGAATAGTCAAGCTTACCTGAACTCCCATCAATCCTCAATCCAGTGAAGTAACTGGGTTTCAACGTGCCCCTGCATCAGAAGCAGGATGGAGAGCTCATCCTTCCTGACCCTAAGGTGAGACTTCATGGGGAATCGTGGAAGGGTATCGTGGAGGGTTGGAAGAGAGTGGGAGGCTTGAGCATAACTCAGTCAGTAGGTAATACTCCCTTTTCACGCACAGGGGAATATTCCTGCGAGCCGGAGAAGCCAGAGTAGAGGGCCCTTCCTGTCCATCTTCAGAGTCCTGCGCTTCACCATTGAAGAAGCATCAGCACTAGAAGCCAGACGTGCGCCTCCGTGGGAATCAGGTGAGCGTTACAATAGCTGAGCAGCCAGACTTATCTCAAGAGTTTGAGTGAGCAGTAGAACAAGCTACACAAAGGACCAACCAATACAGTGATTCAAGTAAACACTTACTCAAGGTTTCTTGGTAAAAGAATATAAATTTATTTATCAGTCAGTTACAAAACATTACACTAGCATAAACAGCTCAATATCACACACTAATACACAACACAAATCTATCCGGTGAGTAAATTAACATGTTTAGCTCCAAAATGAAGTGGGAGCAATATGGCACTTCAGATACTTAATAAAGGAGGGTAAGACAAGGTTATAAGAACAGACAGCCCAAATACATTCATAGGCAGGGCAAAGGCTTTCAGTTAAATACAACCAGCAATTTTTCTCAATAGGCCTGGGCCAAAGTCAATGGTTCAGAGTATTTTGTATAGGATAGCACAGTTATGGTAAGTAGCAGTTAGGTTTTTGCCACAGATTTTAAAGGATATAGCTAGGCGAAATGTTTGACAAAAGTTTAGGGAAGGACAAGCCTTCATAGTTGAGGAACGTTTCATGCACTTTCTCGATGGCAGAAAAGATTTCCGGACCGCGTTTGCACAGTACCTTGTCAATGAAGAAAGCTGTAGCTGAGGCAGTTGTTCCTGGCAGTTCGAGCAGATCTCGCTGTTCCTGAGCTTCAGTCATGGGGACAAGAAGGAGGACGTCGGGAGGTTCCTGCACTGTCTGGGAAGAGGCCAAAAGCTGTAGCTAGACGTCAGTTTAAGGTGTGAGTGCCTTAAAGTCTACAAGCTGGTTCCCTTCCCGCTTGCTATCCAGTTTTCAACAGCACTCTGATGAAAATTCGACCAGAATAGGACAGTGTCCAGGTGGGTTGCGAGTTGGTTGTTCCCACCAAACTCAAGGGAAGTGTGTAGAGGAGGTCCCAAATATGGCCTGCACTCCAGCCACCCTTTTGAGATGCCAGTAGCATACTCGCCAAGATATGTGACATATAAGGAGCAAATAAACCAACAGAAAGCCACAGTAGGGCTCTGTCCAGTGCCCATCAGAAGGACTTGTATGCCGAGTGAAGCACCAATAACCAGACAACCATGGGCCGTACGATACCCATTGATACAACCATACCAGCAGCTGACGCGAAATGAAGACTACTTACAAATTGTCCCGGAAGAGACCCAAAGGGCTCTCATTGGAGGCGAATGCTGACATCACAATGGTCCGGACAGACTCACAGATAACAGAAACGACACCCAAAACGTGATAAACAAAGACAAAATGTTGTGAAAAAGGATGTAAAAGGATGTAATGAACATAAAAGAAGAAACAATGCTGAACTATGGAGAAACGTAACCATTTAAGCAGAATGGAAGTATGTTAGTGGCTAAATGCTGTAAATAGGCTTGAAACGCAAGAAGCTAAGGAAACGATACTGCTTGCAATGCTTAGTAGGAGAATAGAGCGGCAAGCGCCAACTATATATATATCTCTACCTCAAGAAGTACACTATACAATTGTGACTCCATTTATAAAAGCAGAATTAAGCATGGGATGATTTAGGACGAACAGGCCAGGATTCATAATTTAGCTCAAAGTCAGACAGAAGTGCGGAATCGAAACTCGGCAAGAAGCAGCTCATGGCTAGGAATTCGAGGTCAACCCAAGGAGGAGAACAGCAACTCCGAAGAATCGAAACTTAATCGCATAGAAGCCTGCCCCGTGAAGGTCGAGATAAGGATGCCCAGGCAGGTGGCGAGGCTGAACAAAGGACCTTACACACAAATAGTGGGAAATTGAAGCCGATTCACGGTGAACTGACACGTGACCAGCCTGGCGCGAAGAGGTGCCCACATTTGATGTCATCCAAACTCAGAGGAAGCCATAACTTTTACTGATAAGAAGCTGCAGCTTCAAGACCATCCTCAGCCAACTATTTGACACATAGCCCTAAGGTACTGATTGATGGAAGCGAGGCAGGTGAATCTTGGGGCACGCTGCATCTGGGTGTCAATTCTGCAGGCTGCTAATTAAAGTGGAGATTCATGTCTAGGTGTGTAACTGACCCAATCACGATGGACCAAATAATATAGGGTCCTATAGTAAGTAGAACCAATACGATGTCATACTTTTAGTGACGTCTATCATGAGTGATGTAGAGGGATGGGAATAGATGCCCACCCGATAAGAATTATCCAATCCCCACACTCTGTTACCATATACAGATATAGTACCTATACTTAGGTTACCTTTCCCGATCAATAGAATTGCTTGTCAAACTTATGAGTTTTACATGACAATGATGATGAGAATTTGCTATAAAAGTTACTGTTTGCATGAAGAATTTTGAAGTTGAAGCGAGAAGGGCGATCGCAGCTCTGATGATTTCCATTTGTTTCCCCGATTTTTGTACTTGTCATTAAACGGACTTCCCTTTGCCAAACCATTGACTTGTCCTTATTGATTGGTGTTGGAGTAAGAGAATCCTGCACCCCATCCTCCTCAAGGTGCAGCTATCTCATTTTAAGGTGCCGGAGGGCGAGTTCTGAATCTCATGGGCCCGTTCAGAGGTCACTCAGTCCTCCAGTACACTTGGTAGCGACGAGGATGGTTTTGACCATCAACTAGCAAATTTTGATTATTGATAAGACACCTATTGACCATTGACACAAAGTAACTCTAGGTCTTCGGCAATAGCACCAGACCTTCGCCATTCAGCTGAGTAGACTGAGAAGCTTCCCGTGGACAATGATAGTGTAAGTCCATCAAAAACTGCAGTGGGTCTGAAGGAACCTGCCTTACAAAGCATAACCCTTCTCATTCCTACAGGCAGCCGATCGGACAAAAAGACCGAAGGAGGCGGTAAAGGAGGCGGTGATCCCGAGGATCCAGAGAGGAACGATACAAGCGGTGATTGAAATGAAAAGTGCTGCTTTGGCAAATGGTCCTAGGCAATAGAACAAGTAAGGGGAAAGGTAACAGAGGCAGGTGGAGAAAACAAAATAGTCAGAAGTAGATAAAACTGTATATATATATAGGGGAATAATGACTCTAGAATAATTGAATAAAAAGAGAGTATACCAGGGAGGACACCCGAGATAGAGAGAGGATACCGGGAGGACCCCCGAGATAAAGAGAGAAGATGCCGGGGAGATCACCCGAGATAAAGAAAGAGGATAGCCGGGGATGACACCCGAGGTAAAGGATACGCCTTGTTCCTGCGCTTTAATATAGCGGTCAGAAGAAACGTGAACTCATAGTCCCACATAATAGGGAAAGATTAGGCTACTATGACGATTAAAGACATCATAAAAGGAGTTCATTTAAACTCCATGTCGGGGTATTGATTAGAAGGCAGAGATATCTGTGTCCAGCTGGTGTCTGTCTAGTCTGTCTAGCCTGTTTAACGTTCATCATACTTGTTCTGTTGACGTGTTACATGTAAGAAAATTTGTTTCCGTGTTGTTTGAAATTGATTAGGGGTTTTTCGCGATTCTATAATTAAGAGGGAATCGCACATGAATTGATGTTCTTGAATGAATTGGTGATATAAAATTTTGGCGGAAGAAGATTGGTTTGGAGCTTGCGATAGTTGGTGCTCGCTCATATTGGTGGGTGTGGTGAAATTGCATGAAAGTATTGCTAGAACAGATTTGAGCATGGAAGATATTACTCCGCTAGCTCATTTGTGTAAACAATTGCCTAAACATGCACCCAAGCTTAAGAAATACAGTACAGAGTGGTTTAAGGGTACCGCCCACAAGATGTTTATGCCATGGCCACAGAACGGGTCCTTCTCTAAAGCCGTCTTACAACATATGACGACTTATTTGTATGCCACATATACAGGCAAGAAACTAGAGAAACGTCTCAATGTTCTAGAACTTTGGAAAATGTTCGAACAGTCGAAAGAGGAAGAGCCACCTGCAGACTGAATACTAAATGTATGCACGGAGGGGGGTGAGATGCCTACCGTGCCAACTGCCCCGCCTGAAATAGAAACCGAGGGAAGTAAGTCAGAGGGACTATACCCACTAAGAGAGCTCAAGGCAACTGCAGGGTACAGTAACCCCGTATATGAATCACCTAGATACAGCAGAGACGAAATTAAGGGGAAGGATCAGGATGAGAATCTTACCTCCACAGTCCCAAGGGATAACGAGAGATGCGATGATGAAAGGAAGGGTCAGGCACAGACAAGTGCACCTCTCGATAAATAGAGAGAGTGAATGAAATGGAAAGGAAGTGAAGACAGAACTAATGAGATGGCATTCGCGAAAGACTAATGGATGGGAGGACAGATATTGTTGAAACTTGATGGTAAAGGAAGTGATGGTATGAGACCGAGAGAGAGGTCTGATGATTCACAGAGAAGGGAGAAGGAGAAGGAAAAGGAAGTAAGGGACGAAAGAATAAAGAGGTAAGATAGGCTGAGTCGAGAACAGCTATATCGTGAAGAGCAAGGAAATCCGCTCAGTCGCAAGCAGAGCACAGCCTATGAAAAGTACAGGCAGAACCTGCAAAGGTTGGAAAAAGAGCAAAGAGTACATGAAAGAAGAATAAAGAGACGAGAAGATGAGGAAAAATGAGAAAACAGTACTATGTTCTTTGAAATGGCATATTGTTAGTTGCTGCAATAATTCTCTTGCAGTTGTGCACAGAATTTATCACTGTAATGATGGTCTTACAGTTTATTGAGTGCTAATTGTTCGCGTCTTCTTTCTTTATATTTGTCCTTGTTTTTAAAGTAATTGAATCCTAAATGTTAGCTTTAGGATTGGATTATTCTCTTAATGTCCCCTTGATGTCCTCAAATAGAATATGTCCTGAGTATCTGCTTGATATCCTCGACACGTGTTTCCCTGTCTGTTTGTCTGATGGTTCTTCAGGAGGATTATTTTGCAATTTGTCGTGCTTCAAATTTATTGGCTTTGCTTCGTTGTTTATCCTTATTCCTTTTTGAATTAAATGTTGGATTGCTGTAAGTATTTTATCCTTATATGGGTATTTGATTAGGTTGATTCTTCTATGCGTCGGAAATCACTGTAACACGTGTTCTGTTGCGTCTGTGTTATAGTGTGTCTGAAAAAGAAAAGCCAGCATCACTATTGTATTTACTTTAAAAATGCTCTGTAGTAAGAACTGTTGCCAGGCAAATAGTTCAAAACAACTTGGTATTTGTCCTAGATTCATTTGACATTAGGTTTTTAAACTGACATAGTTACAAAAATTGTCTTGTTTCTTGAGTAAACCTTCCTATCTCACCGTTATCCTTATACGTTTGCTATGCTCTTATACATTTATCACTCCATTATGAATTTGCTCTGGTGTTTACCTCATTGCTTCTATGGGGTGTCCATTATTCACGTCTCCATTTCTGAAATGTTTCCCTCGATTCCAATTGTATCGCAATGTTTCTGCATGGGAAATGCGATAAAAGCTATGCTTTAACTGTTGAAAGTTAATGGCTGTGTGCAGATATTTGGCATCAGCTTTTTGATATTGCACGATCACTATCAAGTATATTCGAGAAGATGAGGAAGTTAGAAGGGCAAATGAATGTAGAAATGAAAGGAGAAGGGAAGAAGATAAGGGCAGAGAAGAAGCGAGGAAGCACAAAGAATTTGATGATGATATTGAACATAAGTGTAGACATAGGGCACGTGATATCGAATATCTGGAGTGGGGAGTAAAAAAACCCAATCCTGTTGTAAAGTGGAAAGACATTGAAGAATGTTTCCCTGCGTACGATTCAGTACCAGACAATAGCGGGCCGAATATTGAGGATGACTTCTACACCAGAAGCATCGGGGAGACGATCGACAAAATATAGGATGAAATGGGGTTGGAACCAATATCCCAAAGGGAAACGGAAGACGAGTGCTTGGAAAGCACTCAGCTGTATGACACTGAAGATCTCACCCGAAGTAGTGGGAGCAGGAGACTGTCCCTGGATAGGCTAGAAATCAGTAAGAATGAAGATGATACAAGGAGCTGCGTGAATTGGGAACAATCAATGTCCGACTCCGGAGAGGAGACCTAGTGCGAGGCAAATGAAGAAGGGAGACAGTGCAAAAAGCGGCTCCCAAGGGATAAAGAGGTACGATGGTCAGATGCTAGTGACTCCACACCAATGACATCAGAATCTGCCACACAGTCTGACCATCACAAAGGAACACCCCATGGTCAGAGGGGGGTGCCGGTGCCAGCCTATGTGGACAGGTTGAGGACATTGCCAGGTAGACAGCAATGCAGGAATATTACCCCAGCGGTAGACAGGAGAGCTATGTGGAAAGAGAAGGGAGTCTGCGTGTTCCAATTTCCGCTTCTAGAAAAGGAGGGAGCGAGACTGCAATATATTCCATGGCCACACATGGATCGAGAGAACTTGAAAAACAAGCTTCCAATGTTGACATCGGGAGCTGGGAAGTGGATACATGAGTTAGAAAAGATCACAGGGGGTGTCAAGTTAGCTGTAGGGGACATTGTATGTCTCCTAATTGCAATACTCAGTGAGAGAGCAGACGATGTATGGGCACAGGCTGGGTACCTTGGTGTTACTATAATTAACACTGCCCACGATGGAGCACCATTCAACAATTGCAGAGCAGCAGTATGGAAAGCGCTACAAGTGTTTTACCCAGACACTTCCGATATGGGAGCTATATTGACTCGCAAAATGAAGTAGTCAGAAGATCTGTTAATTTATATCCAGAATTTCCAAGATGCGTGGGTGCTCGAAATGCATGAATCTTGGATAAAATCCATTCCTGTGTTTTACCACATTTTTTGCCAAGGGTTGCCAGAACCAGTGCAGAAGCAACTCAAGAAATTGGTAGGAGCTGAGGCTAAACCTTGGGCCGAAATACAGTTGACGATTGCACATTATTGTAGACTGTTGCAAGAAAAGAATCGGAAAAAGGAAGCAACTCGAAATGTGAGGATGCGAAGCTGGTGCAAATGAAATTATCCAAGTACGCTCTTGAAGGAGCCATGCTAACTAGCCCAGCTGAACAGAACGCACAACAAGTGGCTATCCCATAGCATAATAAACAGGGTTTTGCAGGACAATACCCAAGGAGAAGGGGATTTAGAGAAAGAGGATGGCAGAGTAATCAGGGAGGTTTCCAGAATAATCAAGGAGGCTTTCAAAACGTGCAGATGGGCAGTCCAGATATGTCAAATGGACAAATAGCCCGACCACTGCTGGTGTGTTGGCTGTGTGGAATGACAGGGCATCTGGCGTGCTCATGCAGGAGCCAAGGCGCGTGGCAAAATGGCCAAGGAATGGGAGCAGGCACGGTGAGTCCGCCTGCATTTTCCCAACAGGGCGGTGCACAGAATCACACAGTGCAGCAGCAAGCACCAGGCATGCAGTAGGGTGCACAGCAGGGGTTCAACCAGCAAGCATGGGAAACTTGCCACAAGGGCAATTCCAACAGGCACCACTGCAAATGTCTCAGGGCACAAACTCCGCTAGGTGAGGCAACCCCAGGAATGGAGAAAATCCACAAGTGTACAGTGGACCTAACTTATATATGAACTAGGACAGCTCACTGGGAACCCTGATGTGCTCTATCCTATCAGTGACACCAGACCCTAATAGGGAAGCTAGGGTGAATGTCGCCATAGGAGGTAAAGAATCTTCCTTCTTAGTTGACACAGGGGCAACACGCGTGTGCATAAGAGAAGGCACATTTTCCTTGTCCGGCGAGGCTATAGACACTCAGAGTTTTACAGAAGTTCACAGCCGAGTTCCCTTTACAAACACACTCCCAGTCTCCATAGGGGAATGCAAAATGAATGTACCTTTGTCTTATTCGCGTCAGACCCAGTAAAGATTTTGGATCGAGATTTAATTACAAAATTGAATATGATCATCTCGTTTACATAGGAGGGCATAGTATGCTCAGCCCCGGGGATGCACTATTCAAATGTGTGCAATATGATCAGAGCCTATTCAGGACACAGATTCATGAGAGCTATACCACTGGAACCTGAGGTTTTTGTATATGGCATACGTGTACTTATGGCGGGATTACCACGCCTCGCAGACAAGGTCTGGAGAACCCCGGACACATTTTTATTCAGGCCGAGAATACCAATGCATGAAGAGGAGGGACAAATATTTCCCTTGATGATACATGCTGCATTAGTGCGAAGTAGGATAGCACTAGTTGAAGGTTACGATGATGAAGGCAGACAATGGTGTGTGATTATCGCCATTGAAGAAGGATATCGAGTGACCGACGTCACCGATGACAATCTGTTTGAAGAGCTACCAGACTCAGAAGAGACAAGGGTAGAAGTGAGTCTCATATTTTGGGTAAAAATTATCAAAAGAGAAGTGCCACAGAGGATGATGTTGGCACTGATACATCCAAAATACTTTGACGACGACATGGTGCAGGTGCCTGTCTCAGTATGGACCACAGGACCATATGACATAGGCCTCCTGAAGGGGGTGGGAGAAGTAAAAATTCAATTGAAACCAGGAGCAATTTTACCAAGAGCATAACAATATCCCATGTCCAGAGAGGCGGATGAAGGGATTGCAAAGACTTTGTCCGCCATGATGGAACAGGGCATCCTAGTGACGTGAGAGTCACCCTGTAACATGGTGATTTATCCTGTCAAGAAATCAAAAGGAGGGTCTTGGCGGTTAATCCAAGATTTAAGAGCGTTAAACGATACTGTTGAAGCTGAGTTCCCTCTAGTCCCTAATCCTTCGTCAATTTTATGTAATATACCCGTCAAGGTAAAATATTTCACGGTGATTGACTTGAAAAATGCATTTTCCTCAATTCAGTTGCACCGTGATTCGCAAGTCTGACGTTGTTCACATTCAGACAAATGCGTCTGAAAAGCACGAGGTTGCCACAGGGGTACTGTGAGTCCCCGTCCATCTTTAACAGAGTTCTCCAGGTGGACCTGAGCAATATTGCAGTAGAAAGCATTGTCTTGCAGTATGTGGATGACATTCTGATCTGCAGCACGACAGAAGAACAATGCAGGCACGATTCAGTTCATCTACTGACAATACTGGCTGAGAAGGGTTATAAGGTTGACAAGGAAAAACTACAATATTGTCAACAGGAGGTGCTGTAAACAGGACAGTTAATTTCGCATGAGGGGAAAAGCGTAACCCCAGAAAGGGCTGAAGCTATCATGAATATGGCAAAGCCACTTACGGTAAAGCAAATGCAGAGCTTTTTAGGCCTGTGCAATTATGTTAGAGCATGGGTCTTCGATTACAGCTCATATACCAAGCCCTTGCTCCAGGCCCAGATGACAAAGGAAAAGATTGAGTGGACCGAAGCAATGGAAAAGGGGTTTACAGAACTCAAGAGAGAAATTTGCATGGCTCCTGTCCTCGCGATTCCTAATTATTCAGAGGAATTCTACCTGTTCTTGCACACGAATGGCAGCGTTATGATGGCAGTGCTTGCTCAAAAAACCTTGTTGGGGTACAAGCCCCTGGCATATTAAAGTGGGAATCTGGACACAGTAATGAGAGGCTAATTCCCATGCGAACAAAGCTTAGCTGCCGCAACGTTCACCATGGAGAAGGCGACAACCATTGTAATGGGATGCTCCATGACGTTCTACGTCGAGCACTCATTGTTTGCCATCTTAGAGAAACCAAAGGGTACACTGACAGCTAAAAGAGCTTCTGCCTATGAGGTGATTATATCTAACTCATTGATCAAAATAGTTCGAAGTAAAACAGTGAACCCAGCTACATTAATAGCTGAGCCAGTGACTGAAGGAGAGCAGATACATGACTGTGCAAACTATGAAGAATTATATGATGAAATCCCAAGGGTAAAAGAAAACGCCCTAGCAGACGGAGAGATCGTTTTCATTGACGGTTCTTCAAGAATCAACCAAGAAGACGGACAAAGATATTCAGGCGTTGCCGTGATGAAACACATAGCAAACGGACTCTTTCGAGTACTCGTCAGTGCACAAATACCATCTCATTACTCAGCACAGGCTGCAGAGTTATTGGCATTGATACTCTCCATTGATAATCATGCAGACCAGGAAGTAACAGTGTACAGTGACTCCGCCTATATGACATCCACAGTGCACACAGGCCTAGCGTGCTGGAAAAGGAGGGGCTACCTCCGAGCGGACGGCACACCAGTACAGCACGCAGCCTTATTGGACAGGCTGATTAAGGCACTACAGCTCCCAGTAGGCATAGCGGTCGTGAAATGCGCCACCCATACTCACGGGACAGATTTTGTTTCTCACGGAAATCACACAGCAGACACGGAAGCCAAGCGTATGGCATCCAAAGGTGAGAGGAAGATGGAAGTAGAAGTGGCGTGCACCGATGAACGAATGATGGTGGCACGGACCACACCCGAGGCCTATAGTAACATGAGGCAGGCACAACTGATGGAGTTACAAGGGGAGGCACCACAAGATGAAAAGAATCTTTGGAAACGTCGAGGGTGTTCTTTAAATCCCTCTGATGGATCATGGCGGCAAGACAGTACTGGTAAATCACTCATGCCTATGGCCCTATTAAAAATAGCACTGGAACAATTGCATTACCCATTACATATGTCAAAAGAGAATCTAGCAGCAACGCTCGTGGAAGACTGGTTCATACCGAATTTAGCAGAGCATGTTCCATTCTTTATGGTGAACTGCATAATCTGCCAGCAATTCACTGATGGGCACCCATTAAAAGTAGTGAGAGGAATCATCCCCCGGCTAAATGGCCCTTTTCAGCACTTACATATCGACTACGTCAACATGATCCAAGTGTGAACGGTTACAGTTACTTAATTGTAGTGGTGTGTCCATTCTCTAGATGGATAGAAGCAGGTCCTTGTACACACCCAGACTCTACCTGTGCAGCCAAATTCCTGGTGAGGGAAGTGTTCCCTAGATGGGGAGGTGTGTGAGGTGATGAGATCAGACAATGGGGCTCATTTTGTTAACACAGTTTTTGAGCAGATCAACTTGTTGCTTGGTATAAAGCACACGTTCTTGTCGGCGTATCATCCAGAGGGTAATGGTATTTGCGAGAGGCTCAACAGCTTTTTATACGAAAGGATAGCCAAGTTGAAGCTTACTCTAAAGAGGGGATGGTTGCACTGCCTTCCACTGGCATTATATGCTCTTTGGAACCAACCAGGCTCTGACCATCATCTTACACCACACGAGATAGAGTCACAGAAAGGAGAATGAATACCCCACTTACCCCACGAAATAGAGCTAGATGTGATGCCCAGCCAACCCGAGAGGTCCTGGGAACCGAGTTACAAGAATATCTGAACTGCATAACATCCAGCCTTACTGTAATTTCAGACCAACTACAGCAACGACGAAAAGGGGCCAGCGCAGCAGGGGACGCTACAACAGACCCAGCTCAAGGTCTACGTATTCCACTCGTCTGTCCTGGAGATGTGGTGGTAGTAAAAAACCACACGAGGAAAAGGTGGGACGAGCCGAGATTCAATGGTCCCTTTGTCGTAGAGGACTGCACTCATTAAACTGTAAAATTGAAGGGCAGGAGAGCCTGGATTTTTCTCAATGACATTAAGCCCTACATCAGAGAAAGCCCTCAAGCTGCACCCCACCATGAAGAAATTACAGACAACGGGGAAGAACCTCAGTACGTGCAGACGAGATCCATGATGAGGAAGAAGGACGCATGAGCAGCAAAGACAAAACAAAGAACTAATTTGCAAGTTGTGGCTTAAACTGGACAGCTCCTCTAAGCAAAAAAGGGGTCAAATCACACTAAAGCGTTGTTGAGAAAAGAAAGACTTTAATAGACTGAGATCAAGGACTTTTACCTTAAGAGCTAAACACAGTATCCTGAATCATCAAATATCAAGACTTTGTTGTGCAGCATTTACAGTGTCACCTAGCAGAAATATCAAAAGGGATGTGCTGTCCTGTTTCCAATTAGTGCTAGAGACATATCCATCACTTGTAGGGAGAGTCACTAGTGTCACAGACTTCAACCAAGATCCTGCGAACAAGAAAGTAACCTGGCAACTGTTGACTGTCATTGCAGAAGCCTACTTTCAGTTACCTGAATACAGTGATAAGGACACAAATGCTTCCACCACAGGCAATTGTAGATGAACTCATCAATACACTCTTCTTCCGCACCATAGAAGAGTGCCCAGCCATTGTCGGAAGAACCACTGACACGCTTACATTCATCAGAGATCCAACAAATACTGAACATTTGAACCAACTGTGGGTTAAACTGAACTTCCTGGTAGCAATCCACGCAGCAGGAAAGTGCAAGTACTGTGCACGTCAAAAGAAAGGCTTGTCATCTTGAACCCAACAAAGCAAGACAAATGTCCCTGACGCCTGAGGACAGCTGACTGGCACACAACATCCTGTTTCGACTGGTCACTGACTTTCCAGAAATGGAGGGGAGACCTGTTGAGGTTGATGTCCTCACTTTCAATAGAGATCCAGCTAACGTCGCACAGATGGGAACGCTCCTCCACGGTATCATGCTGCAAGTGGAGCTGTCCAATTTTCAGAGAGACTACATGAGGAGATTCCAGTGAAACCATCCTCTGTGGAACAGATCCAGGAGACAGAGTCAGAGCACTTCATCTTTCCACCGTGGAACAGATCGAGGGAGCGGAGACAAGAACTTCACCTGTTATTTTTTTATTTGATTTCTGATTTTTCCATGTTTTCTATTTTTTCACATCGAACAGGTTCCAGCATGTGCTTAGGACAGAAGCAGATTCGGGGAGTGGACTGGGAACGTACCTATTTTGAATATATAAAGTAAAGTGACTTATCTAAGTGATAGTCAACTTATTTTCCATAGTCTAGCAGGGATACTGAATCCTGTATCAAGAGACAATTGTCGCCCGCAAGAGGGGGGACACTTGTGAAGCACCAGTCACTTTATGATACAAACTGTTCGAGAACAAGTGAATTGAGGGAAAAGATATAAACATTGACACCTTGTTATGATTGAAATGGGGGCCCAGAACAGTAACCTGGTCATCCCACCAGCAGAAGGGCGCCCCCACTTCCCTGGAAGGAAATGCTGCCAGCTTTCATACCGCACAATCATATGTATATGCATGGTGATTATCATTGTCTTTTTGTCATTAACAATCAGAACTGCATTCTTTATTGGTGCACAAAACGATCCAATTGCAGTGCACCCACCGGATAATGTACACATAGGTCCCACAAAAGCACCCAGACCATATATAGTTATTGCAGTCCCGAGAAAATCTGATGGTAAGGTAAATGAACTGAAATTTAATGTAAATAGCAGTGATACACACACACTTGAGGTCACGAATGAAGAGAAAAGCTGGAGACAGGGTCAGCACGGAATGAATGAAAACACTAACTGCTACACGCACCCACACACTGAATGCACACGAACTAGGGCAAGTGTCAATGGCTGCAGAACCTCAATAAAAGGCAGCAGAGAGCACGCGACTGCCTACCGAACAGTCAGCCCCAGAAAACAAGGTGAAAGATCAAAAGGAATCAAATAGAAGAGCGCCTGATGCAGACATAGCAAAAGCCCTAGAGAAGACAGAAGCAGCTGTAGGAGAATTCACTGCAAGGACACAAAGGGCCTCCTTACACAGTAGGTGGTAAGGGTTTACTGGTACCGGTAAGGGCACCGGTACCGGTAAACCCTTACCACCTTACTACGAGGTCCCTTTGATGGACCTGACCTTAACGGCTGGTGTAGACCAGCCGTTAAAGTTGGGACCCGCAAAGGGACCTTGGTGCTAATTACGGTACCGCAATTTGCGGTACCGTAATTAGCTCCTTCCCCATTCCCATTGAGCCCTATGGGGCAAAAATGGGAATGGGGAAGGGCCATGGAGAAAGGGGGAATTACCGCTCCGCCAACCTTGGAATGGGGTGGTAATTTCCTTTCCACACATCGATGCAGAAAAGGAAACCAGCTCCATCGACCAGAATTCCTGAGGATCCCCCAGCAAGGAAAAGCCACACAGATGCGTTTAGAGATGTAGTCATTGCGAACTACAGAAAGACACTAAGAATGAAGAGAAGCCTACATGAAAATAACAGTGAACTGGACAACTACCTAGACAGCACAGCACATCTATGAAACAACATTTGGTACCAGCACATGAAAGAAGTTGGAAGAATGAAATCAGAAGGAGAATGCTTTGTTTGTGCACTTCTACCGTGCAGCATGGGGAAATCCAAGATCTTGGTGGCTGTAGAAATTGACGTCCGAACAGCACACTCTTTCACACGTAGCAATGTGCAACACCAGAGGACAGTTCATGGGAAGGGATGCCTCATTGATATGGCCAACCGAGACAAATTACCCCAATGAAGATTAATATATAAAGGACATTAAGACAAGAAACAGAGCCCATACAAGGAATCATGTGATCAGGTACGAGAATCCTGGAGTTAAAGGAACAGCAATCAAATGGGAAGTGAACCCAAAGCTAAATGTCCAAGGAAAAACTCCAGAAGAGGTGAAAAATTGGAAGAACAGAGGCCAGATGCAGATTTGGGCAGCAGTGCTTTCACCAAACGGATGGGAAGAAGGAGTGGTGATCTGCCGAGCCTGGATGGTCTATATGAGGAAGCAATAGAGAACTCACAGAGGTTGTGCAAACCTTTATGGCCGAAACTCACAAGATTACTGACATGGGTCGAAGACAGAGGAGGACCCTTACAGACAGTGCCACTGGAAAGCCCGAAATTGTGCTTCAGGAACAATGGCACGAGGAAGATGGGAGAGAATCAGAACTGCGGACAAATCTTTGAAGCTCCAGGAATGACTCACGGAACCACAGTAATTATGGATCATTACTGGGCATGTGGATCCAAGGCATACATAAGACTGCCGAAAAAGTGGAGAGGCATATGCACAATATTGAACGTCCATGTTCCTGCACTAGTGATCCCGAAGAGTGACCTGCATATTGACAGTTTCCCGAAAGCAGATGCTCACCTGAGGAAAAGGAGATCTGTATAACTGGCACCCCGAAGAAAGAGAGAGAATTACTTTTCTGGCAAATCAGAAGTAGCATTTCATGCAATCCCATATGAACATAGGCTGTTCAGCCTCACTTCATCAGTGTTCGCGCCAATCCTCATGCCAAGATTCCAGGTTGGAGCAAATACGAAATGGTTGCAGATAACCAGATGGGAGTTATTACAGGCCATCAACACTAGCATAAAAGGATTCAACACGATTAAAGAGGAACTAAGAGAAATTCGATTAATGACCCTCCAGAACAGATATGTACTTGACATGAACAAAGCAATGGATGGAGTTGTTTGTGCAAAAATCAGAGAATCATGTTGCACATCTATACCTTCCCATGATGAAGAAAATGGAACCTTGACAGAGGCCATAGAGATGATAACAAAGCTACATAACCAGATGATCAATGAAACCGACGAAGTTGATGACGACAGCTGGTTTGGAACACTTTTCTCATGGTTCCCACAATGCATGGCAGACACATTCAAGTTTCTGGGAGCCCTGCTATTGATGATACTACTAGGATTTTGTGTTATCAAGACAATCATCACCCAATGCCAGAAATGTGCGGAGAAAGCCATTGGGATGAAGATCATGATTAACGTCAAACCAGGATGGAAGCTGAGAGACCTAACAGATGAAGAAATAAGAGACTTTGTGAAGTCCAGTGAATTTGCGCCAGAAGGAACACAATTTGTGTATCCCAGAAGACGCAGACATTATGAAGGAAAATGGATCTATTGTAGCCCAAATGGTCAGTGTCAGCTTATGACCTGGAACAAAGACGAACATGTAAAAACAGCAGGAAGCCTGAAAGGAGTGATAAAAATATGGACTCCAAAGAAACACACGTTTATACCATCATGTACAAACCCAGAAGATGAAGAATTGGAAGCAGAAGATCCAAGTAAGAGTAATCTAAAGGAGGAAGAAGAAGTGGTCGATAAACCGACCAGAGGGGGGTGTGTACAGGAGGTCCCAAATATGGCCTGCACTCCAGCCACCCATTTTGAGATGCCAGACGCATACTCGCCAAGATATGTGACATATAAGGAGCAAATAAACCAACAGAGAGCCACAGTAGGGCTCTGTCCAGTGCCCATCAGAAGGACTTGTATGCCTATTGAAGCAACAATAACCAGACAATCATGGGCCATATGATACCCATTGAGACAACCGTACCAGCAGCTGACACAAAATTAAGACTACTTACAAACTGTCCCGGAAGAAATCCCTAAGGGCTCTCATTGGAGGTGAATGCTGACATCACAATGGTCTGGACAGATTCACAGATAAAAGAAACGACAACCAAAAGGTGATAAACAAAGACGAAATGTAGTGAATAAGGATGTAATGAACATAAAAGAATAAACAATGCTGAACTATGGAGAAACTTAACCATTTAAGCATAATGGAAGTATGTTAGTGACTAAATGCCGTAAATAGGCTTGAAACACAAGAAGCTAAGGAAACGATACTGCTTGCAATGCTTAGTAGGAGAATAGAGCAGCAAGCGCCAACTATAGATATGTCTACCTCAAGAAGCACACTATACATGTGCGACTCCATTTATAAAAGCAGAATTAAGCCTAGGATGATTGAAGACAAACAGGCCAGGATTCAAAATTTAGCTCAAAGTCAGACAGAAGAGCGGAATCGAAACTCGGCAAGAAGCAGCTCATTGCTAGGAATTCGAGGTCAAGCAAAGGAAGGGAGGAGAGCAGCAACTCTGAAGAATTGAAACTTAAGAGCATAGATGCCTGCCCCATGTAGGTCAAGATAAGGAGGCCCAGACAGGTGGTGAGGCTGAACAAAGGACCTTACACACAAATAGAGGGAAATTGAAGGCGATTCATGGCAAACTGACACGTACCAGCCTGGCACAAAGAGGTGCCCACATCTGATGTCATCCAAACTCAGAGGATGCTATAACCTTTCCTGATAAGGAGCTACAGCTTCGAGGCCATCCTCAGCCAACTAATTGTCACATAGCCCTAAGGTACTGATTGATGGAAGGGAGGCATGGTGAATCTTGGGGCATGCTGCATCTGGGTGTCCATTCTTCATGCTGCTAATTAAAATGGAGATTTATGTCTAGGGGTGTAACCGACCCAATCACGATGGACCAAATAATCTAGGGTCCTATAGTAAGTAGAACCAATAAGACGTACTTTTAGTGACGTCTATCACGAGTGATGTAGAGGGATGGGCATAGATGCCCACCCGAAAAGATTTATCTAATCCCCACACTCTGTTACCATATACAGATATAGTACCTATACTTAAGTTACCTTTCCTGACCAACAGAATTGCATGTCAAACTTATGAGTTTTACACGTCAATGATGATGAGAATTTGCTACAAAAGTTACTGTTTGCATGAAGAATTTGGAAGTTGAAGTGACACAGGCAAATGATTTCCATTTGTTTCCCCGTTTTTTTTATTTGTCATTAAACGGACTTCCCTTTGCCAAACCATTGATTTATCCTTATTGATTGGTGTTGGAGTAAGAGAATCCTGCACCCCATCCTCTTCAAGGTGCAGCTATCTTGTTTTAAGGTGACGGATGGCGAGTTCTGAATCTCATGGGCCCATTCAGAGGTCACTCAGTCCTCCTGTACAAGAAGATAACCTTGAAAGGCTTCTCTGTTGTCAGAGTTTCAGGCAATTCGGACCTGGAGCAGGGCTTCATCGATCATCCAGGAGTTGCAGCAGTCCTTTTCCTTCCTCTCCTATTCAGTTCTTTCGTTCCAGTGGTCGACTCTGCTTTCCAAGTCCCAGAGACCTGCTTTTAAACAGTTTTCCCCCATTCATTCCAGCCTGGCTGTCACTCACACAGCAGGGTGCCTCTCCTTGCCAGATAGCCAGCCAGCCAATCATGCCAGAGTGCATTCAGGTCTCCTAGGAGACTAAGCACAGGGAGCTTTGGGCACCTCCCTCACATCCTGTCCACCCCAGACACTCAAGTGCCAGAGGAGCGCTTCAGCACTGAAGCCCACCAAAGGCCAACGAACAAAGGGACCAAACCGGGATTGGCGTGCAGAGACAAACACAAGAAGGACCTTTCCTAAAAGAAATGGCAAAAAAAGATGACCAGAGTCTATTTTTACAGATAGGTCTTGGGCGCCATATTGAAAAACATGGCTGACCTGATTTTTAGCTACCGTTGTTAGCGGTCGGGAAATATCACGAAAGTTGATCTAAACCACTGCCACCAGCCAATTAAATTAGGAAAGGGTAACATTTTACTGTTACATGAGTGTTTTGACTCAGGGAAACCTAAGCAACCCCTTCAGCACTCTATATGAAGAAAGTTTGTGCTGGGTTAATAATTTTAAAGAGACTAGTAAAGTCAATTTCACTTTACATGCTCTGGGAGACAGTAGTCAGTTGCAGAGAAGGTATTTAAACAATGGGGAGTCTGAAAGACACACCTGTGCAACTGCACTGAAGAAGCTGTGTGACACACAGAAAAAGATGATGCCATGGAGTTTGTTTAAAACACCATAACCAAAGAACACAAAATTAAAACACACATCAAAATACATGAAACAGTGGGAAAAAAAGGCTCACAGTCTTTCCAGGTAAAAAAAAATCAAATCCTAGAAATCCAGCAAATTTGCTGGGGGTCTCAAAAGGTAAAGCAAATGAGCATGTATTGAGAATCCTCCCTAACACACTGTTGTAATTATCTGGTCAGCCGGTCAAGTGGCACAGCGAGTAGAGCGCTCGCTTTGACACCCGTGCAGAGCCTGTTAACGCAGGTTCGAATCCCGGCAGCGCCAAACTCAGCGTTTCATCCTTCCGAGGTCGATAAATGAGCACCACACACCGTGGGTAATAATAAGCAGCGCTCGGATACCTGAGGGTTTGTAGCGCTATATAAAAGCCTAATTATTATTATTATTATTATTATTATTATTATTATTATTATCTGTGGCTATACAGCAGCCATTCAGTGCTCAGCATTGATACCCAGGGTAGATTTGGAACCCTGTGCAGTCGAAAGCTATATTAAGGCAAATGGAACATTGTGTGTTTGTGGACATGTGGTAGTCGTGGCTATCCGATATTTGGGGTGAAGTAGTATCATAGATGCATTGAGTTTTGGGGGGATTGGGAGAGACCAGGGGAGTGGAGGAGGAGTGTAAGGAGTGGAAGGGGACTTGTATATGTGTTAGGGACACGTGTTGGGAGTGTGGGAATACATTTTTTAATTTGTAATTTTAGCAAATATCTGCAGCTAAGGACTTTTGTATAACTGCATCTGGAAAAAGCATGTGTGCAGGCGCAATAATGGTCTCCGTCATTTTATTGGTTGTACCCATAGGCTTGGTTATATTTATAGCCCCATCTATAAATATACATTTTCCGTTCAATAATCATATTGTTATGTGCACAATACAGCAGAGAATTGTATTTTTGTATCTTATTTGATCTGCTTAGGTGTTCTATTATTTCATTTGCAGTTTTAAAGGCTGGCTTAATTTCATTTGGGGCTTGCATAAAAATGTATATGTAGTTGCAAATACAAAGCATGATCTGCATCCACGTCTAATAGCCGCGGCTATGATAGATGTTGGGTGGGGGAAAAACAGATTTCTGTGAGTTTCATTGTTTTTTATTGGTTGTTGTTACTTTTCAATTTCTGCAGCTATCTGTGATAGGTTGTGGTGAAAATGTGTCTTCCATTTAGTAGTTTTATTTGTATATAGTCCTCTTTCTTTGGTGTTCATTTTGCAAAGTATAAAAGCCACAATTTTCTACAGTTTCATCCTTTTGATTGCATAACTCTGCCTGTGTACATGGCAGGAGTGTGGGCGGCGGGAAAGTAAGTGTTATTAAATGTTTTCATGTTTAAATGTTTATTTGCAGTGTTGTGTGTGTCAGTTATATTAATTACCGCTATCAGATGGTGTTTACAATCCTTTTTTTTCATCTGCTCTGATTAGTGGCAAGTATTTTTAATGTATTTCTTAATTTTTACTAAGATGGACCTAGTTTTTGTATTCATGTTAGTGAGGTTGAAGGTTTATTTGATTGTATCTGCTGTAAGTGTAATGCAGTTTCAGCTATATGGTACTTTTAGCTGTTTTGAGTTTTCTGTGAGGTAGTACAACTGATGATTTTTTTGTAAGTTAATTTTAGTCTTTTTTTTTTTATTGTGTTGCAGCTGTATCATTGTCATCATCCCAGTGGATTTGCAGCAGATCTTGGATGGTTAACTTCCATGAAAGGTCAACCTATACGAAATAAATAGCGGTACTGCTGGAGGTGGGAGCAGCACATGTGTAGACAGTTTCGGAAAAGCCTTCTTTTTTAACCTCTCTGGCATTTTTGATGATTCTTGAAATGGAGTGCTTCAGGTGTTTCAACTCTCTGTTTGTTATGGCAGCACCTTTAATGTGTGGAATTTTATTCTGCACAACCACTGCTCACACCTAGCTTTTTTAATGGGTTTAACAGATTCTTTTTTCAGCTAGAAGGATATTATTTTTTGTTTTAAACATGAATATCCACGGCTACAGTGTAGTCCATTGGACCACTGCATATTGGAGGTGTGGTTAACCACAGCAATGACAGGGGAGGGTGTTAGCCATGGGTCATAGGTCCATAGCCGCAGCTATAAGCCACAATGTGGAAAAAAGTACACTGTTGGTAGCTGAAATAGTCCTTTCTAGGACTCATTTATTAAATATATATATTTATAAAAAATCTATGTAACTTCCCCCACAAGGTTTAATATTGTAACCGTGGCTAGAAAAAAAGTAAATGAACCCTAGCTGCGGTTATGAGTGAGGAGTTATATACTTTACATATCTCTTTTTATGAACTCTCTTTACTGTCTCCTTTTTTATTCATATTCTACACTCAGTTACTTAAAAAAAAACAATCCAATAGCCGCGGCTACTTCAGATGGAGCGCCATTGGAATATTTGTGAGGGGTATTGTTTGTAGTGTTTGTAAACGGTAATTGTACCATTGAAATACTTGTTATTCATTAATAATACATAAAACTGTACATACTTGAAAAAGGTAAATAAATATGTAAACAAAGTTTGTTGAAAACATGTTTATTTGGGGGTGGTTGTGGGTTTTCTTTTTCTTTAGTTGGAACACATGAGGCATCTTCTTTTTTATTCTAATTATCTGGATTTTTACTGTCCATAATTTGTCTTAAATTTTCACTGTCCTTTTTGATTGATTCTTCTTGTTTTTGAACATTAATTCATATTTGTTTTAATGAATCCATGAATAGTTGTGTGGGTGGTTCTTGTGGTGCTTCTTGTTTGATTCTTCGTGATACTTGAATGACCTTTATATCTGTTTGAATATATTTGAAATATGTTTAAACATTTGAATATATAATACATTTTCAAAATATTTGTGTTGCTTGTAGAGACATTTGATAGTAGGTAGATAAAGTATATGTGTTTGGTGACTGATATTTGTTCCTTAAAATATTATTGTTAGCCTAATTTTACATAAATATAAAGAATGGACTTACAAAATCCTGAATGCAGTGTATTTTCTTGTGGTTCATTTTCTTCAGTGTCTTCTTTTCTAATGTCTTCCTCTGTAGGATAATTGTCCTCCAGCCGTTGCATGTATTTTTCCATTTTAGTGTGGTATAGAGAAAAGCTGCTTGTCACTTCGGATATTACAATTACCAAAGGAGGAAGAGTACATAAGGAGAGTAGTTGGAATGTTTGTATTTACCAGTGCACTTGAAAAATGTACATGTACCCGCATCTATAGGGCGTCATCGCGTTGTAACCGGGGTTATATCCGCGGTTATGTAATTTAGAAAACATTGTTTTATTCATTTTTTTTAATTATGTTCTACAAAGTATTCTTTGGAATGATTGTGTTGGTTTCTGAAAGTTATGAAAGTGAACCTTTGTCATTCTGATTCCTGAACTCAGAGTATGCACATGTTCTGTGTTTGGCTATTGTGAAGATATTTTCATTATTTGAATCAGGTGAAGGTGAGTGATTTTGTGTTTTTCTCTTCTATATATATATATATATACATTTAATGAAGTGTTGTATTTCTAAAATAATTAAGTATGTTTAGGTGTCTGATTTAGTCAAGTTTATACTTATTGTTGGAAAGTTGGGTTTTCTATGTTTGAGTTCAGTGTTTTTAGAAGAGTAATGAAGCAGTATCACATGCTATGCTATGTTATCTGTGACAAAAATATATTTGCAATCAAAGGTTGTTTCTCGCTGACATTGGAAGATGTTATATGAATGGGGGTGCATAGGAATTCTTAGTGTCAACCAAGCAGCATAACTGAATCCTTGACAACTGTTGCAGCTGTGTGTGTGATGTGTAGTTGGATTTTAAAGTGTTTTCTGTGACCCTATATTGATGGTTTACTACTGTGCTAGAATTGTAGAAGTGTTTGAATGTGCCTTTAAATTTGGGAAGTTTAATGAGGAAGTGCACCTGACAAATGCCAATTTGGTTATGATGTTTGACATTGTTATTTTGCTTATTTTTGCAGTTTTGTGGATTCTGCTATCATACTGGGAAATTTCATTTGAACTGGTAAGTTTGGAGAGAGCATTTTTTCTCTTGAGAATTGGTTTGGGAATTGTACTGTGAAGTTATGGCTAGAGCATGCCATGTATTATCAAAGTCTCTTGGCATTTCAAGCAAAATACACCAGGCAAATCATTTTTGAGAAATTATGAAGCAAAGTGAAGAATGTGAATTCAAAGTGGCTAAGTGAGTAGGGTCTTATAGTTTAAATTTCAGCTTTTATGCAATCATGTATGACATGTTTTTGACTGTTTCTATATAGGTATGAGCTTGCACATAACATGGTGTATGCATATATTTCTCTTAATATGTGAATGTTTTCTTATGAATTGTTAGGTTATGAAATAAATGGTTACTGGGGTGTATACGATTAGCTCACTTTAGATTTAGGCTTAGTATTAATAAATCTTCCTTTCTCATTGTATTTATGCTAAATGGGTTGCTGAATAGCATCTCACATTACTCAAGCACTTAGAGGAGAGGTCTATATGGGGCAATATTTTATAATGTAGAGTTTCCACTTCCAATTGTTGGCACTAATTTTTCAATAATAATCAACAACCATATTTGCCAGTTTCACAGTTGTCTTGGAACTTATGTGCTTTGGAAGGGCAGTAGCCTATTTGGGTTTCGTGGTATGTAATGTCATATTTTGTTAAACAATGCACTGACATAAGTAGATGCAAAATTAATAGGAATGCATAGCAATTTGTATAATTAAACAAGCAGCATATATCTACACTTGAACAATATGTCTGCTGTGTTTGTGGTTTGAAGTTGGATAGCAAGCTCTTCAATATGATGCCATATTTGTAACTAATTTTGTGTTAGATTTGTGGACGATTTTGAATATGTCTTTAAATATGACAAGTCTTATGATAGTCTGCAGTTGATACATGCTAACTTGGTTTTGATGTTTGGAAACGTTATTTCTTTTAGTTGTGGTAATTGATGGATTCTGTTATGTTACAGGGAAAATGTATTTCAATTGATAAGTTTCCAATGAATATTTCTTCTCTTTAGAAGTGGTTTGAGATTTGTATTCTGCAGTTTTGGTTACATTATGTCAGTTATTACTGAAGAAATGTCCAGTGGCAAGGGGTAAGGATATTATTGATGATATTTGCTTGGGTAGCTTTCTGGGGCTGCCCCGGGCACTTGGCCATTCAAACACAAGTGAGAGTGGGGATGGGTTGTGGAGGGAGGATATACAAGTTGATATCTTTTGTTGAGTAGCAGTAGTAGTGATTAGTTTGTAGGAGAAATAAAGGATAGCGGGTCAGGCCTTTGGCCCTATGATGTTTGAATAGGTGCAAACAGGTAGGGTGCTTGTCTTTGTATGTTTATTGATGAGGACACCTAAAAAGGACTGATTAAATGGGTGGTGGGAGAAGCAAGGTGTGGGAGGGCCTAGTTATGTGACCAGCAGTATACTGAATGCTGTCTGCCTGGAGTTGGACTACAGTTGTTAAGTAGAGGCTTGTAAGGCATGAACACTGGAGTTGGGTGGAGTAACTAAGTGGCAGTGCATTATCTTGCATCTCTCTTCTTTTATCATATTCCTCGTGAATTAAGGACATAGCAGAGATGCATGAAAAGTAGGTTGATACATCAAGGCAAAGATGTGTAACAGAGTATCATATAACACTTTTATGAATACAAATTAAGAAAGTATGCTCATTTATGACATGTTTACTTTGCTTAGATCTAGGATGCCCAGTTTGCAACTTTAGTGTATAGCATAGTGAACAATTAATGTAGAGAGAGAAGAGCATGTGCCCTTCTTTTAAATTTCTGGTGAAGGAATGTGTTTTTTTTAGTAGGCTGGCATATTTTTTGTATATTAGCCTCATATGATTGGAGAAAGTGTGTGAAGGATAGGATGCAGTGTAAATAAGATGAGCAAAGTCAAGTTGGAATGGATGGTAACTGAGTTTCCCAGTTTGTGATGCATTTGTGGTCAGAACAGTCCTTTTTTAAGATGGTAAGACTGCATGAAACCTGAGGCAATTGTATAAGTGATAATGACCATTTGTTGAAGAGCCTTAGAAATCATGATAAGGGATGCATATCTATAGCATCATGTGCTACTGTTTGTACCTTTTCCATAAAACACTGAAATTAAATTTGGAAAACCGTACTTTCCAAGTAATACCTATGAAGTGTATTTAATTACAAACCTAAATATACTGAATAGATGATATATAAAGAAGAATTCATGTTATGTATTGGAAATATAAAGAAACACGACTGAACTTCACCACTGCGATTTCTTTTTTTACAGCTTTTTTGTGAGATGCCCTCCAGAAAGCAACAACAACTTGTAATAAGGAAGATGTGTGTGCAGGAAAGTGAAGTGTCAAAGTATAATATTTCAAAAAGTAGTGTTCTGAAAACTGTAAATACAAATACTGTAGATAATACAGCAATAACTATTATTGATATAACTTTTAAAAATCTGCAATTTCAAATTGGAGCTTGATCAACTGAACACATTGATGGAACCGAGAATGTTTTTAGTGAAAGTAAGAAAAGTACAAATGTATAAAATCTGTTAGTAGCTAGTAAAAAACAAGGATTTTTAGAAGAAAAGATAGCAAATTTGCTATTAATTTGAAACAGAGGAATAACGATCCATATAGTAAAATGTACCACTATCAAGTTTTTACAAATCTTTGGAGAAGTGTGAAACCAAAATCTAGATATGTGGTAAAGCGTTTTTTGCAAAAGAAAAAAACAGAGGTAATAATTAAAAAACATTTTCATATGAAAAGAAAATTGTTCATTTTTGTGTTGAATAAACTTAAGAAATTACTAAAGGTGACTACACCATTCTATACAAATATAGAAAGAATTCATGTACTTACACGTGACAGCTTTTGTGACATGTTTGGTGGAGAGTGGAAACACACTTCTATACAGAAAGATGTTTGTAATGTGGTGAGTTACATGCAAGGAAAGAATGTTCACCTAGCTATTGATGAGAGTGGACATAGCTATGAAGTCCGAAATGGTGTGCTTTCTGAAAAAGATGAAAATCCGAAGGTCTGATAATACAGAAATGGTCAGTCTAGAATTAAAGCTAAACAGCATTGTGAGGTATGAATTTGCAATCTTTTGTGCAATATTGATACGTTTTCCTTTAAAATTTTAAATACATTTTTGCAGGTTTTCCCCAAAAATAACAATGTTCAAAAACAGCTCAAGATGCTACTGAGAATAGATGACTGCGAAGCTCGTGAGAAAACAGGACTTCCGGGTCAATCTCTAGCATGTCTTGATGAAAAGTAGATGTAAGAGTCAGTTTCATCATATTCGGATGCTGGCTGCAAATCATACTACAATGAGATATATCCTAGTTAAACTGCATGAGTGCAAAATACCACATTTGTCTCTTGCGCTTATTAAGTCACTATTAAGTAAATGCACTCTTGAGATCCAATCACTCATCTCCCATATCACTATGCTTACTCTCTACTCTACACCAACACACAATTAGAGTGCAGCTACACCCCTCGATCAATTTCAGCCTAGCTGCTCACATACAGACATTACTCCATGAACACCTCATCATTCTAATATAATGCAGCTCACCCTATGAAAACCGGCCTAGCTGCACACATAAGTATCCTAACGCAGCCAGTACCCAGTCCCCAGTCTTGGTGTCCATCCTCCAGACTGCAAACATTAAACTGATATCAAATACCACCACACCTAATGCTAGGCTGCAGCTATCATCAGGCATTTGCATCGGCTGCACACATAATCGGTGCACCCAAGCACCCCATGACACTTACGCTCTCAACTGACTTGGACTACGGTCCCCAAGGGCGTTCAACTTACCAGCGCTTTGAGGTCATACCAATGATATATAGAGCGCTATATATAAATGCCAAATAACATAACATAACAATAATGTTGGAAATGTGAAAAATGCATTGGCATTTTTTATTGGAGCACATTGACATATACAAGCTGAGTGTATTATACGTGTCTATGCCTGATGTTGAGTCAACAAACAAAAGCAGTGAAGGTCAGTTCCACCATCTATCTACTGCATAAGGGAATAGTTTGCTTGATCATTACAATATTCATCCTCTACATTCATGTGAAGTCATGGGTAACAGTTTAGAATTGTAGATTCTATGATCAGAAGGTATGAATCTCTTCTTCAGAATATCGTTGTACAAGAATGTATTCTGAAGATTCCCTATTCTGCACCAATGTTGAATATATTTTACATTTTTTGTATGAAAGTGAATTTTCAACGTTATGTTATGCTGTTGCTCATACACTTCAGACCGGAACTAGATTTCTAAATCTTTCTGCATGTGAGATGCTGCAAAGGTGAAAGAAAAAAATAAATTTTAGCGTGTAAATTTACCAATGTTCTTGCTACAATGAGAGGAACAAAGGAATATTGGTATTGGAGACAATCCGAGGTTAGATGCATGTTCAGAAATTTCGTCCCTCTGACTTGGTTTGTGACTTTACGCTGCGCTGAGTATGGTTGGGATGATTTTGCAGAGTGGATTTGTGAAAGTAATCCACAGAAAGAAGACATAAAACACATGGCACCATGTACCCTGTTAATGTATCACAGTTCTTTCATCACACATTTTTAGCTATATTGCACTTTATATGTAACAAGTAAATGGTCCATTAGGCACTGTGGAACATTTATTTTGGAGGAAGGAGTACCAAGCATGTGGGGCTCCACAAATACATATGTTGTTGTGGATTAAAGATGGTCCTCAGTTTGGTAAAGAAAGTGATGGTTTTGTAATGGTTGCAGTCCTTCTGATGTCACATTTCTTGTGTTGCTATGATGTGCATACTTGCAAAGTGTAATAAGTTTAACTCTACAATGCTGATGTCAGAGAAGCAACATATTGTGGAGATGCAATTGTGTGATGTTTTAGATGGTCATGTTATGCCATTAGAGTTGGATAAGAGAGCAAAAGCTTCATTAGGTCAACTAGAGAATTCATTTTCTCTTGAAGAAGTTATAAAATTGAACATCAAGGCACAAGTAATTTTAAAGAGGAATTTCAATGTAGGAATTGATCTAGTCAATGGAGCGATGGGAAGAGTGATTGCATTTCACACTTTTCCTCACAGTACAAATATTAAACATGTTGAAGTGATGTTTTATTTTGTAGCAGAAACTAATTTGATTTCTCGGACCACTGCACGTTTCATGCTTTTTAAGAATACTTTTGTGAAAGGCGCACAGTATCCATTGTGCTCTGCATATGAAATAACTATTCATAAATCACAAGGGTTGACTTTAGAAGCGGTACTTATTGACATTGATCATACAGTGTTTAAAGAAGGAATGTCATATGTAGCTTTGTCACATGTGAAAAATATAGAAGGTTTATTTTTAATTAGCTTTGATGAAAAAAATGTGACAGCTGATATTTTCTTGAGATGAAAACCCACACAGTACACATTCAGCAATGTCAATCCGAAATGTAGTAGCTGTTACAAGTGGCAATCAAAAATGTTCTCAAATACACATGAAGATTGTCAAGAATGTTTAATGAATGTCTTTGATTTATTAGTGCAGGAAAGTGTTAGTGTAGATGGGTATGCACAAATTAGTTATGAGTGGAATCATATGTGTCCACAATGGAAGAAATATTACACTACTCAAGATCTTTCTGTAACATTTGTGTATGTTCATATCCCTGATCAGAAAAGTATGAATTGTTCTGCTTTTCTACCTAAAGCATTACAAGGCATGCAATGCAGTCACTGAGGTTGTAATTTATAATTAACACTGCAAAATCCAGTTTTTAATAAGTATGTTTTGATTATGTTTCAAAGATACAATGTAGATGGTAGGAAAATTAACACATCACTAATTCATTTTTTAAATAGTCACATTTCTATTAGTAAGAAAACGTTTAAGACGTGCACAATCATTTTTCATGAGGGAGCATTCATTCATTGCGGACTTTTCACAACATGGGTGCGTACAGAAGCAGAATGGCTTGTTTGTAATGGCTCTATAGTCACACACCAAGCTAGATTGCCAAAGGGTTTAAGAATGCTTACTTAATGTTGTTAGAGCCAACGTTTTAAAATGTATGCTTTGTATTCTTTGTGAATATAAACATGCACAGTAAAAGTTTGAAATGTAAGGATAGGGTATTAAGTTTTTATGTAAGGTAGGAGCTGGATTGTTGCTAAGATGTATTTTACAAACAGTACAAAATAAATGTAGAGATAAGATTCTCAAGATTACATAACATAGAAGAGAGAACAGTATTCTGCAGTCTTCTACTTCTGTTTTATTGTGTAACACAATTTATATTTTAATTTGTACGCATGTTTCCTATAAGTACTAGGTTACATGAATGGTTCCATGTACAGGACATCAATGACATTTGTGATGTCTTCTATGATGTCCTGGGTGTTAGTGTTCGCAGTGCACGGTGGCGCGAGTTATGGTTGCTTATGTTACCATAACTGCCGAATTTCAGGGGGTTTTCGGTTTTTCTTTGAACCATAACGTCCCTTTAACAAAGTTTTTTTCACTGAATTTCATACGTTTTTAGTAGCGCAACTTAACCATAACGTCCCTTTAACAAAGTTTATTCACTGAATTTCATAGGTTTTTCGTAGCGCAACTTAACCATAACGTCCCTTTAACTAAGTTTTTTCACTGAATTTCATAGGTTTTTAGTAGCACAACTTAACCATAATGTCCCTGACTTCATATACATGTAACATAGAACATACTGAACCCCCATGTAGTGATTTTGATGTCCGCGGACTACCGCCATGTCTGCGGACATATCGAGAATCTGAGCGTGGTGAATGTAAATTTAAATAGTGTGCCCCATTTCTCCTTTGAAGTTGGCTCTGAAAAGAGCGTTTTTTTGTTTTTTTACAGATGCTTGACAGACACCTGTTATTTTGTATTTTTTTTCTCGTTTTTTTTTTCTTACTTTACTCCTAAAATCTTCACATAACCTTCTCCAAAGCAACCCTTACATTCCAAAATAGAAAGGCATTTCCCGTAAAAGATAAAGAGATGCCATCTTCTTTAAAATTAACAGTATTACTGGCATCAATATTCTCATTATTACAGAAGAACATACCAGCTCTAAGCATGAAGGCACACATGCCTCGGTTGATGACACACCTAGCAATGTTTTGCTGAGGACAAAAAACTGAACTATTGTCCCATATTGCCCTAGGTAGTAATCCATAAAAAATTACTTTCGCATTTGGAAGGATCTTCATTACGGCTTGAACCAAGCGTTCCAAATCAGCCAACAAAGTAGGGGCACTGACGTTGCCCAAATGGAAAGCACCATAGTGCAAAACTACCACATGCGGACTGTTCATCGTGGCCATATCCTCACAAACGTGTACAATTCTCTGTACATTGCAATCAGGCACAGTGCTCCACACCACCTCCACTCCTTTCATATCAAAGTTCTTTTCAACATGCCTGCATCGAGCGTACTGTTGTAAACCATGCACAAACATATCTCCAAGCACCAACACCCTGACTTTCTCTACTTCTGCCATCTTCACCACACACAGTCTCTTTCAACACAAATCCACAACCTCGACATCTGATTGGCTAATCCGTACAGTCTTCTTTCCATGTTGGATTTTCTGGAAAACCCCAGATGTAGCACGCCCTGTCCACCGACAGCCGCGGTGTCCGCGGACCGCGTAACTCTTCAACACCCCTTCTACCATTTCTACTTTACTCTCTGTGCCATTCCCTCATTGCATACAGCTAAGCAGTCACACAATACGAAGAACGTCCTCAGAACACCCCCATTTTGTTTATTTTCGAACATTTCAGGACAATTATCATTTCATTATTCAACATATTAACATTACAAATATTATACTTTCATCTTGTACGCTGCACAGAATGCTATGTTTCTCCATTAGTAGCTCAGTATACTAGATAGAACCCCATAATACAATGCTATTTATATCAATGCATCATTCAAAGCACTAATTACGGTATGATATTTATTGCAATGATCCTTGACACTTTTTTTGCTACATTATAATAAAAATCCCTAGTACAAAAATGTCATGAAAAGTAAATGCACATGTGATGTCATCAGTGATGTCATCAATGACATTTGCGATGTCATCTTTGATGTCCTGGGTGTTAGTCTTAGCAGTGCACGGTGGTAGCGCGACTTATGGTTGCTTAGCTTACCATAACTGGCGAATTTCAGGGGGTTTTCAGCTTTACTTGGAACCATAACGTCCCTTATACAAACTTTTTTTATTAGCACGCAAACAATATACAAAGATGTAGTGTAAACAGCAAGTTCTCACAGATCGTTTTACACAGAATGTTGCAAAGTAAGCATTTATGCTTGTTCACAGTGAATGTCAGCTGCTTCCATTTTTTTCTCGCGGCCCGGACAGGCCCACGACTTTCAGTATAAGGTTCTATTTTTTTTTTACCTTGACAGACAGAGATTGTGCTGAAAGACTTCTTTTGAAGAAGTGTAGCAAAAACGTAAGACACGATAAAGATTACATTTCTGAAACGAAACCACTTTTGTATATTATATCACTTTGAGAAAGATCGTTGGCACACGGGGAGTCTTATTTTGGGACTGCACTACACTTGTACAATGGAAAATGCAATTATAATGTAAGAAACCCTTTAGATTATTTTATACCGGAATATGATAATAATAGCGTGGCATTACAGCCCGGTCAAGTTGTACTTGTTCGTTCAATGTGGCATATTGTTTTCTACCGCGCACTATCACCGCCAAATTGATCCCCTGTCGTTTAGAGGGCTCTGAAAAAGGCAGACGACACAGGGTGGGTTAATAGAAATAATTTAACCGGTCTGTAGCCGGTCAAGTGCTCTACTCGCTGTGCCACTTCACTGTAGCCGGTCAAGTGGCACAGCGAGTAGAGTGCTTGCTTTGACATCCGTGCACAGCTTGCTAACGCAGGTTCGAATCCTGGCACGGCCAAACTCAGCCTTTCATCCTTCCGTGGTTAATAAATGAGCACCACACACCGTGGGTAATAATAAGCAGTGCTGAGATACCTGACGGTTCTTAGCGCTATATAAATGCGAAAATATTATTATTTTATTATTAACATACTCTAATAAATAAAATGAATATTTTTAATAAAGATCGGCTGGTGAGACTAATTTATGTTTTTTTAAAACAGGTATGTTGCCCCATTTTGCCAATCTCACGATTTTCAGACGCCAGCGGATGGATTTTTCAACTGCCAGGTGTAGCTCCATGTAAGCAACTTCATGACCCTCACCATTTTATGGGACAATCGCCAAGGACCAATATGCCCTTACGCAGTACTAGCGGCTAGAAGCAAAATACCAACCATTATGATGGTCTAATGCCTCGTTGTTGGAGCAACCTTCCGATTATCAGTGCGACCATTTACTGCTTTTATCATAAACCAACAGCCTATCTACCGCAAAGGAACAGCGCGTGGCTCAAAATAAACTTTTGCTGATCGACAGCAGAGACAATTGCAAATCGCTGAATATTCAGTAAACATTTCATGTGAAATAAATATACTTTACCAAATGTACAATTCTGCTTTTTACTTTTAAACCACAGTTTCATATTCAGAATTGTGGCACACTGTGTTCTAAGCTGATCTAACACCCTCTGTACCGTAAAGGAACATCGCGTGGCTCAACATGAACTTTTGTGGATCGACAACAAAAACAAATGCAAATCGCTGAATATTCTCTAAACATTTGATGTCAAATAAATGTACTTCACAAAATGTACAATCTTGCTGTTTGCTTTTAAATCACAGTTTCATATTCCGAATTGTGGCGCGCTGTGTTGTGACATAATGTGTGTTGTCTTCCGGGTTCTGTGTAAAGTCGCGTAGGACTAGAGACGACTGGGCGCGTTTGATGACGCACCCTGTAACCTCACGGAGAGAGGCGGGGAATATGAATGCTTTCATAATGTCAGGCTTAGGGGCGGGAGATATGATTTAGTGTTGCAAAAGCAAGTCAGCCAGGTCAATAGCACTAGTCATAGGATTATCACATAATCTCGGCGCACACCAGCCTGATTTATCGTTTCATTAGTGGACAAAAAGTCGGGTGAGGCCCATAGGAAATTGTGCTATCAGCGGACAAAAGAAGGGTTCGTAGAACACTTTCAACCTGACAACGAACAATACAAACAACGTTCTCAGAACACCCCCATTTTGTGTAATTGCAACCATTTCGGGACACCGCGAGTGTTCTTAGAACACATTCAACTTGACAGATTACAATACGGACAGCGTCCTCAGGACACCCCCAGTTTGTGTATTTACGAACACTTAAATACACCGCAAATGTTTTTAGCTCAATTTTACCTTCCTTGCGAACAAAAAGGACACATACTCCGTCCTTTGAACACCCCACCATTTAGTTTATTTACAAAATGTCAGAACAGCCGTGTTCTCCGCGGACAAATCGAACACAAAAAAAGCGTATAGCACATAAAAAAAAAACATTGAACCTATCTCATACTGCCCCACCCTCCCCAAACACTCTTACACACCAACACACTCCACTGAATACAATTTTTAATCCAAGTTTCTCCGCACTGTACGCGGTCGACGGCGAATACAAGATGGCGGGCGCCACAGAAAATCTGACGCGCTCCACGCCCCACGCCGTCCAATCAACGAACACGTCACATGTCCGCGGACATGACGCAAGCCCATGGGCCAATCGGGGTGCTGTCCGCGGAGCGAACAGGGAAGTCCGTCCGCGAATCGAACACAGATATTATTAATTTTTTGCCTTACATTTTGGTCATTTTTAAAAAAAACTACTGGACGGATTTAAACCAAATTTGCAAAAGCCCGCTATTGGGACCAAGCCGCCGCTCCTGCCGCAAATTTGGTGTAAATCCGTCCAGCGGTTAGGCTGTAGCTGTGCGCAAAGTTTTTTCCCATTATGTCTATAGGAAAAAACAAAAGTTTTGGGACCCCCCCTATAACTTTGCCCCCCCCTGGACCAAACCTCTCCAAACTTTGCAAAAAAATTCAGACTGGGCCATATACTTTTTTTGCAAAGTTTGGTGAGGATTCGTCCAGAGGGTGCGAAGTTATAAGCCACCCGAAAAGTGCTCTTCCTATGGAAAAACGATCTTAACCATAACTACATGGACGCTACTGCTGTTTGCACTTTCTAACGTGATCAAGCGGTCTGTGTACCGTGAAACGCTTCGTTTTCTGGTCCTTTTTCCTTACCATGCTGACATAAAGAATAAAGCATTGTCAGTCTGGATTAACATTGGTGTGCTTTTACCTCTTTGTAGAGAGCTATTCAGGCATTCTCTACTGTTCTTGGGAGTGCATTTCCGCCGACTTTTTTCCCGGTTCGATCCAGGATCTGGGAATTGGTTTTTTCTTCAAATATATATATATATATATATATATATATATTAAATTCCCTGTACCAAGGTGCAGGAAAGGTGGAGGGCACTCCGAGAAGCAGTTTGCGGCCAGTAATCTTTGCAGAACACAGATTCAGGAAACCATAGGTTGGCAGGCAAAAAATGTACTTTAATTAATATAATGTCCAGGACAGGAAATATCACGAAAAACAACAACGTGTTTCGTGTTAACAGACCGCTTGTTCATGTTGAGATATATATTCAGTAAACAAAAACTTTGTTAAAGGGACGTTATGGTTCCAAGTAAAACCGAAAAACCCCTGAAATTCGCCAGTTATGGTAAGCTAAGCAACCATAACTCGCGCCACCACCGTGCACTGCTAAAACTAACACCCAGGACATCAAAGATGACATCACAAATGTCACTGATGACATCACATATGCATTTACTTTTCATGAAAAGTCTGTACAAGGGATTCTTATTATAATGTTGATAAAGTGTCAAGGATCATTGGAATAAATATCACAAGCTAATTAGTGCATTAAGCAATGCATAGATTTAAATAGCATTCTATTATGAATTTCTATCCAGTATACTAAGCTACTCATGCAGAAACATAGGCCTTCTGAGCAGCATACATGATGAATGTGCAATATTCATAATCTTGAACTGTTGAATAGTGAAATGATAATTGCTTTCTAATTAAAGTTTTGCGTACTGTGAAACATGTAATAAGTAGTTAATTAAACCCACTTAGTACATAATTGCATTATTACAGATAAAACACAAAGATACAACAACACATACAAATATGAGTATCTACAGGGAAAGTGAAGTAAGCAAAAAAGCAGCAGTAGTAGCAGAAAGAGTTTATAACCTTACTGATTATCTATATGCAGAGAAATGATTGCTCTGTTTCAAAGCTGCTACTTTCCCTATGTGTGTGTATCACATGATGTGACTGGACCCTAAGGAAACTAGTATGAATACAATGTACACAAATCTGAGCATGTACAGGGAAAGTACAGTAATACAAAAAAATATCAGAAACTTCTGATAACCCTACTGATTATCTTCATGCAAAGAAACCATTGCTGTCTTTCAAGCCTGTGTCTTCCCAAATCTAAATGTTTCATATGATGTGACTGGACCCTAAGGGAAATACTGTAAGAACATACTTGAGGGATAAGTCTACAAATATAGTATTTTTCAATGTTTATTTCCTGACTGTTACTGAAGAAAACCATGTCGCCTAGATATGTCAGTAAAGGAAAAAAAGGGGAGCCAGACATGTGATGTCATCAGTGATGTCATCAATGACATTTGTGATGTCATCTTTGATGTCCTGGGTGTTAGTCTTAGCAGTGCACGGTGGTGGCACGAGTTATGGTTGCTTAGTTTACCATAACTGGCAAATTTCAGGGGTTTTTCGGTTTTACATGGAACCATAACGTCCCTTTAACAATGTTTTTTTACTGAATTTCATAGGTTTTTAGTAGCACAACTTAACCATAACTTCCCTATAACAAAGTTTTTTCATTGAATTTCATAGGTTTTTATTAGCGCAACTTAACCATAACGTCCCATTAACAACGTTTTTTTTACTGAATTTCATAGGTTTTTAGTAGCACAACTTAACCATAATATCCCTGACTTTATATACATGTAACATAGAACATACTGAGCTAGTGATTTTGATGTCCGCGGACTCTGCTTATGTCCGCGGACAGTCGCGGACAACAGCAACACTACCCAAAAACTCAGGGGGGTATCTTAAATTGTTATATCATGCTATATGTACACTGCACAAGTTTAAAAACCAGTACACAAACACATTATATGTAGTAATAAATAAGAAGTGTAACCTATATATGTAACACATCAACCATCCATTTAAATACCATATGTACTAAAATGGAATATAACAAAAGAAGAAAGATAGGCTTCCAACATAGTTACCCCACAGAAACTGCATAACTAGGAGCAACTGCAGAGCTACAAACCAGTAAGAACAAAACTTACCAGAAGCTAGTAAGTGTCCTTCATTTTTCTTATATATTTCTAAAATTTCTGTATTAGATACAATAAAAGTGATATATTTTTCTTTTCTTACAGAAATGTCCAGTACTTTGGAGTGGCTTGAGGAGAATTTCCCACGTGAGGAAATGTCTGAAGACAGTGAGCCTAATGGTAGACACTTCTCTATATAAGCCAATTAATAAGCATTACTTTATGTACACTTAACATAGATATCTATTTTTTTACAGACCATACAAACATTGAAAATAGTACACCAAAATATATAGTGGATAAGACTCTGCAGCGCATGGAAGAAAAAATGGACATGCTCATGGCAAATTTCAACAATTTGAAAAACTTTGTGGAGGGCCACACAAAAGAAAAAAATAGATACCATTTCCCACATGTACCTGCCCCCCCTCAATTATCCCCAAACCCTCTCCACGAAGAAAAACATTTTGATGAGACTTCCATCCCTTCATCTCCTCCTATCAATCCTCTTGAAACCCCCAATTCTTCTGTGTTTGTTTCAGTTTCTACTTCCCCTTCTCTTTCATAAATTTTACATCTATATATAATAAAGCAAAAATATTATATGTGTCCCAATTCAGTTCTTTTTTGTGTTTTTTTTTTTTTTAAAAAAGCAGTTGAGGTGTCCGCGGACAGCGCGGGTGTCCGGGATGTCCGTAATGAAACAAAAATGGGGGCGTCCTAAGGACACTATACCTGTCCGTACTGTTCGCAGGCAAGTTGAAACTGTTCTAAAAACACAAGAGGTGTCCACGATGTCCACAATTTACCAAAATGGAGGTGTCCTAAGGACACTATACCTGTACCTATTGTTCGCAGGGAAGTTGAAACTGTTCTAAGAACACACAAGGTGTCCGAGATATCCGCAATTAACCAAAATGGAGGTGTCCTAAGGACACTATACCTGTCTGTATTGTTCGCAGGCAAGTTGAAACTGTTCTAAGAACACACTCAGTTTCTGGGATGTCCGCAATTAGCCAAAATGGAGGTGTCCTAAGGACACTATACCTGTGCCTATTGTTCGCAGGCAAGTTGAAACTGTTCTGAGAACATACTCGGTGTCCGGGATGTCCAATTAACCAAAATGTAGGTGTTCTAGGGACACTATACCTGTCCGTACTGCCTAAAGAACATCTACGCACACGCGTAGCACACCCATAAGTTCTCCGATCATCACGTCTGTCCTTTACTGTTTGCGTCGCTTGTGTCGCACTTTTAATTAATTTCAGGACCCGAACACTGTCCATAGAACACCCGTGCGCATGCGCACAACCATTCCCATGCACTTGATGTCCTGCGGACATCCGTTCCCTTCGCGGACATGTTCGCGATGCCATCTTGTGACCGCACCCACGCTGAGGGTGTGATCTGAATTGCGGACACTGCCTTGGTCCCCGAACATTTTAAAAGTAGCTTTTCGGGCAATCCACAGTATTTTATACTAAACATGCACCATAGCACATGTACTAGACAATAACCCTGACTTTCTACATACTTTTTAGAAGTTTTTGAGCCCTTTTGGGGTGTTTGTTCTGTCCACGGACAGAGCGGGTGTCCGCGAACCGCGCACCAGCACCCCTATAAAATGCCACACCCCAGAGCTCATCCTCATTGTGTTTCTGGCTACCTTACAGAACACGGTGTATTTTGCTGCCAATTTTCCAAATTGTTTTATGAAACCTGATGGCATCCATGGCTCCTCTACTGCCACCTGGTACTACATCTGCCTCAGCACCACCCCCAGCCCCTCCACCACCTCCCCAAGGGCCTGAAGAGGGGAACAGGCATGAGGATGTAGAGGAGGATGAAGAGGATAACTAGGATGAGGTAGTGGAAGTCCCCACTACCAGCACTCGCCTTGAGTCTTGGGTGTGGCGGTTATTTACCATTCATGGTAATGTATCCAAGGCGCGTGCGAACAAAGTTACCTGCAAAGAGTGCAAATGGTGCTGAGTCGCGGGAAGCTTGGTTCGTACAGCTTTGGTATGACTACTATAAAGTGACAACTAAGGTCGTTCCACGGTGGGGCCGTTCACAAGGTTGTACCTTGCAAGGAGCGTAGTAGGTTGAGTTCCTCTACTTCATCCTCTGTTTCCACTCCTCTCACCACAAGAGACACTCCTGTGGGAGAGCGCATCCCTCCAGCTGCCTCACAGGCCATTCACAATGCTGATGACCCTTACCTTTCGAGGGTCACAGTTTTGTGTATGTACTGCGACACAGTACTCTGCTGGGAGGGGAGACTTTGAAGTGCTTTTGAGATTCTGGTCTCAGAGCACGCGAAGACCTGCCCACTACCTAAGTAAGGCCCACCCTACATCTTCTTCTCTCCATCTGCCCTTTCTTATCCCCGTGGATGGTGTCCCCCCTTACCCTCCTTTCCCCTCCTCTCCTACTGTGTCATGTGTAAAAAAACAAAAAAAATATAAAACAAAATAAATCCCCCCAAAAAAGGCTATTTTCAGAGCCGCCTTTCACAGTCTAAAAATAGAAGTGACAAACTTTTTAGAAGTCCGCGGACAGTTCAAACAACAAGAAACCTAATCATTCCACACAAAAAAAGTAAGTACAATACTAGCATAATATTCTTACTGTTACTCAAACACACTGTGCGGTTGATTCATGGTATTTGTGCACCAAAAAAAAAGATTAGTGCACCATTCTGCCCACAAATCACCATTTGTTAAACAGGGATTTGCAGGCAGAATGCCACACAAATCCCCGTATCTTGGCGCACAAATGACATAACTCAGCCTCTAGAATGTTAGTATTGCAGAACAAAGAACTGTTTTAATTCTATACCATTAGATTTATTATTTGTGCTTCTCCTCACAACTAGCTTACTTTCTACTGTCATCTGAACTCCAGTATAGTAACACACAAATACAAGAATAGCCTTCCCAACTAGTTGTAGCTGCCCAATACACAATCACACACCATCACATACATCTCTACCATCATACTCAGATACTCATGCACACAGCACACATGCATCGCAGAACAGCCCAACCCATACCATCTTTATTTTTTCAAAAGACCCCAAAGAATGCCTACCAAAAAGCAAGTCTGTAGAAAACAACGTAGAAGTAGAGCAAATGAACAAAGAAGTGTCTAAAATAAGCATCCCTCTCTAGAAGAATTTGTACAAAAACTTCAAACAAAATAGCTAATACAGCAAATACAACAAAACAAAACATGCTTCAAGTATATAAACGTTGCCTCCTCTATCAAAATGTAAAACGAAACAGAAAACGATTATCAATAATTCAGCTACCACTACTGCTAAAACTGCTCCTATAAATCTTGATATAATGGCAAGTAAGCATACCAAAAAACCAAAAAAAGTATTTTAGCAAAAGTTTTCCGCCATGGAGTCCTTCAGAATCTTATAAAAACAGGAGAGAAATCATACACAACACTTAAAACCTACCGTATAAAATTAATCTTAGAAGCTTTGATGCAATCCTTCTCAAAAGAAAGTTATTTATTTTAGTGTTAAACAGCATTAAACCAATACCAAAATTAATTACTAAATTACAAAAAAGACTTCTCAATAAACGGAATATCAACAAAAATAACTTCTTAAATATCTGTGGAGGTGAGTGGAGTCACACCACAAACACAGAACCATATTTTAATGAAGAAGCATACAAACAAACACAAACAAATACAATTGCTATACATAGCAGTGGACGAGGTTATGAAAAACTTAAAAATACCATAATGGAACAAGAAATACTGCTTACAAAAATATCCCCAGAAAAATCAGAATAACCTCTCCATTTGACTGGACCAAAACATCCAGTATACAAATGGCAATGCACATCAATGTGTAACATTCCCAAAAAATCTTTCAAATCTTTACGCCAATTCCTCAATCAGTATATCAAAGGCAAAGACAAATCAAAATGAAACTGCTGCAAAATATGGATACCTGTCCAGTGCGTAAATACACAGGACTACAAGGACATTCATTAGCCTGCATTTAAGGACCTATTTGCAAAAGCACCTTCCATCATATTAAAATGATATGAACACATCATCCAACTATAAGAAATCTAGTCTATAAACTGTACTATGCTAAAAGTCCTGCTTTTGCACTTGCCAATTTAAATAACAATCTTCTACATGGTACAGCCAAAGAACTACTTGAAGAAATTGACCATATCCAGAAAAAATATTTTGGAAGTGAAAACCACTTACAAAATGCAATACCTTTACAACAGACCAGCAACTATTGTACACATGGCAACCTTCTATTACACACATACAAAAAAGAAATACTAAAATTTAAAAGTACATCCGCTGAAGTATCAAACCATGTGTTTGTGTGTTGCCGCAGAACTTTTTATAAAACTAACACAAAAAATATAGACATAACATACAAAATAGAGGACAATGAAGATTCTAAATGGTTTGAAGTAGCTCACTATCTTATAGCAGAAAACAAATATGAAATAACTGACCCCTTTATACTTTGCAGTTACTGCACTACAAAACTTGACAACAACCAAACTCCTTCACGCGCTATCACAAATAACTTGGAATTATTCCCATTACCAAAACCCCTAAAACTATTCAATTTATATGAGAGCATCATAATTCAAACAGTGCACCCAACTCAAGCAATAATACGCCTTCAACCAAAAACAGCAAAATTACCTCCCTCTGGATTGGTGAAAGGTATTCTTTGCAAAGTAGTTTATTTACCATTAGATCTGACAGAAAATGTGCATCTCTAGGAGTGCAACATCCAGTAGAACAATCTTTAATTATCTTAATAAATGGTGTACCACCAAAAGACAAAATAATTTGGCAACAACTCGTTGACTTACATAAAGTTAGACAAGCCTTGCAATATCTAAAAGACAATAATGAGTACTACAAAGAAATACATATTGAAGAAAAGTTAAGGGGAACAACTGAAATAATTCCAGAGTCACAAGAAACTGGTCAATTTGAACTTCTGGATCCAGCTGCAGTATCCAATATTTCAGACCATTATATAATTCATCCATTGCACTCTACAGACAACATAGATGATGCACTAGAAACATACCAAATGTGACAAACCAAAGGATCACCAATGAGCATATGGGAAAAAAGTATAGAAGCACGTGCTTTTCCTCTACTATTTCCTACTGGCAAAGGAGGAAGATATGATGATAGACCCACTCAGAAAACAGCATCAGAATACCGCTCATTACAAATGTATTCTGAAGATCCCAGAATTAGACAAAATGTGGAATACATATTCCACCTACTCTTTGAAAGTGAACTAGCAACTCTATGTTACGGAGTTGCACACATATTGAAATCAGGAACCCACTTTCAAAATATGTCAGCTACGCAATTAATGCAAAAAGTGCAAGAAAAGATGAGGTTTTACAATCTAGAATTACAAATCTGTTTGCAAACATGCATGGTACAAAAGAATACTGGTTCCAACATCACATAGATGTACGTTGTATGATCAGAAACCTTGGACCACCCACTTTGTTTGTTACATTAAGTTGTGCAGAATATGCATGAGAAGATTTACATGATTTCCTGCGCATATCAAACAAAAACAAAACAAACATAGATATACCAACACCTGGAGAACTTTGCTCTCTAGATCCTGTTAATGTTTCAAGATATTTCCACCATTGTTTCATTGCTATGCTACACTTTATTTGTAATAAAACTGTTCCTCCACTCGGAGAAGTGCAACATTTCTTTTGGAGAAAAGAATATCAAGCCAGAGGAGCACCACATATCCACATGCTCTTATGGATTAAAGATGCTCCTAAATTTGGTCAGGACAGTGATGCCACTGTTTTGCAGTTCATCCAAAAATATGTCACTTGTGAAATCCCTTCACAAACGACAAATAGTGACCTTCATGCACAAATTGTACAATTTCAAAGACACAAATGTCGCCAATATTGTCGTTGCAAATACAAAAAGAAAGGGAAATACTACACCAAATGGCGCTTTGGTTTCCCTAGACCAATTACAGAAACAGGTGAAATAAACAACTTCATGTCTTCAGTTAGACATAGGGCCTCATTACACGGA
This sequence comes from Ambystoma mexicanum, assembly GCF_040938575.1. NCBI lineage: Eukaryota > Metazoa > Chordata > Amphibia > Caudata > Ambystomatidae > Ambystoma > Ambystoma mexicanum. The sequence continues at coordinate 423,881,115 of NC_090927.1, read as the reverse complement.
TGGCGGTAAGGATTTACTGGTACCGGTAAAATACCGGTACCGGTAAATCCTTACCGCCTTACTATGAGATCCCTTTGCGGGTTGGGGCATTTAACACCTGCTTTTTGCAGGCATTAAAAACCAACCCGAAAAGGGACCCAGGGAGCTAATTACGGTACTGCAATTTGCGGTACCGTAATTAGCGCCTTCCCCATTGCCATTGAGCCCTATGGGCCAAAAATGGGAATGGGGAAAGGCAATGGTGGAAGGGGGAATTACCGCCCCGCCAAACTTGGAATGGGGCGGTAATTCCCCTTTCCCCCAAGGCGGTGTCGGTATTTTACCGGCATGAACCATGGCGCTAATAGCGCCATGGTTCTCCGCCATCTGTGTAATGAGGCCCATAGTGTTAAAAGTAAATCACCTAAGAACACGTATTACATAAAAAGAACAGAAGAATCAAAATATATCAATGATTACAATGAAATCATTGCCCACTTATGGAATGCAAACATAGATGTGTGCAGTACATTGCAGACAATTCCACTGCAATTGCACGATATGTTACAGCCTACTTAACAAAACCAGAAAAAACAGAACTTCAAGACCTCTGGATTGAACTATCATCAGACAAAACACTATCTCAGAAATTGTACAGTTTAGGCATAAAAATGCTCTCTCATGGAGAATGTGGTGCCTACGAAGATGCAGATTGTTTAACCGGTACTGCTTTGTATGGAAAATCTGAAAATATAGTATGGCTAAGTTTTGGTCCTGCTAAATCTAGAAAAAGAGTTCTCAAATCATATGATGACATAGAAACAATAGCCAAAAATGTCCCAACAGCCAAGACATTTTGAAAAACAATTTACTGGACACATACTATCCGAACAGTACCACTTTGGAAAACATGTGTCTATACCACATAGCCCAAAACTTTGCATGCAAAAATAATATAAAACCCGATGAAAACAAAGGTAGATATAGAGTGACAGATTGTGAAGGCAGATTAGTGAAATTTACCAAACGAAGCTTAATTAATCATATCAAATTGTCATTAAAAACTCCTCAACAGAAAGAACTATATTACATGTCCCTGCTACAACTTTTTAAACCATGGAGAAAAGAAGTTGAACTATGACTGCTATGAAGACGCTTTCAAAGCAAATGAAAGCACTATCACCGATGTGAACTTTATGCAGTACAAAACAATGTTGCAAAATGAACAGCAACATGAAGAAGAACTCCAGGCCCAATTAGATAAGGACACTCCCGACTGTAATCAACCTTCTGTAACAGGAAGCCAAGAACCACTGAGACAGCCACTAATAGCAAATGAGGCAGAATTAGCTATGACAGAAGTAGAAAACACCATGGGGGTAATTCATAGAATCCAGCGCACAAGTAGCGCACGCGGCTGGCGCACAGTGTGCGTGTCCGAATCCCTGCGCCAGCCGTGTGCGCTAAAATCCAATTCCGCGCACAGCGTATTCGTGGATTCCAGCCATCAAAACCAGCCGTGGCGCACAGTGGCGCAGCGACCCTGCAGCAGCACCAGTTACGCCCCCAAGAACGCCTCTCGCGCAGGGAAAAGCCATCAATATACCCAATCCAGCGCAAAGGGATGCGCTAACCCTGTACCAGCACAGCAAGCGGGCTACGTGTATCACTGGGGTGCGCGGGAAGTACCTCACGCGATTCCATCAGGGTACGTGTATTTCGGGGTGCGCGTGAAGTTCCACACGTGATATCAGCAGGGTACGTGTATTTCAGGGTGCAGGGGAAGTTACACACGCGATTACAGCAGGGTACATGTATTCCAGGGGTGCGTGGGAAGTTCCACACGCGATTCCATCAGGGTACGTGTATTTCGGGGTACGCGTGAAGTTCCACACGCGATATCAGCAGGGTATGTGTATTTCAGGGTGCAGGGGAAGTTTCACACGCGATTTCCGCAGTGTACGTGTATTCCAGGGGTGCGCGTGAAGTTCCACACGCGATTCCATCAGGGTACGTGTATTTCAGGGGTGCGCAGGAATTTCCACACGCAATTGGGCCCGTGCGAGCAGGGTACGCGTATTTCAGGGGTGCGCGGGAAGTTCCACATGCCATATCAGCAGGGTACGTGTATTTCAGGGTGCATGGGAAGTTACACACGCGATTTCCGCAGGGTACGTGTATTTCAGGGGTGCGCGTGAAGTTCCACACGTGATATCAGCAGGGTACGTGTATTTCAGGGTGCAGGGGAAGTTACACACGCGATTACAGCAGGGTACGTGTATTCCCGGGGTGCGCGGGAAGTTACACACGTGATTCCATCAGGGTACGTGTATTTCGGGGTGCGCGTGAAGTTCCACATGCAATATCAGCAGGGTACGTGTATTTCAGGGTGCAGGGGAAGTTACACACGCGATTACAGCAGGGTACGTGTATTCCAGGGGTGCGTGGGAAGTTCCACACGCGATTCCATCAGGGTACGTGTATTTCGGGGTGCGCGTGAAGTTCCAGACGCGATATCAGCAGGGTAAGTGTATTTCAGGGTGCAGGGGAAGTTTCACACGTGATTTCTGCAGGGTACGTGTATTCCAGGGGTGCGCGTGAAGTTCCACACGCGATTCCATCAGGGTATGTGTATTTCAGGGGTGCGCAGGAATTTCCACACGCAATTGGGCCCGTGCGAGCAGGGTACGCGTATTTCAGGGGTGCGTGGGAAGTTCCACACGCGATTCCATCAGGGTACGTGTATTTCGGGGTGCGCGTGAAGTTCCACACGCGATATCAGCAGGGTACGTGTATTTCAGGGTGCAGGGGAAGTTACACACGCGATTACAGCAGGGTACGTGTATTCCAGGGGTGCGCGGGAAGTTCCACACGCGATTCCAACAGGGTACGTGTATTTCGGGGTGCGCGTGAAGTTCCACACGCAATATCAGCAGGATACGTGTATTTCAGGGTGCAGGGGAAGTTACACACGCGATTACAGCAGGGTACGTGTATTCCAGGGGTGCGTGGGAAGTTCCACATGCGATTCCATCAGGGTACGTGTATTTCGGGGTGCGCGTGAAGTTCCACACGCGATATCAGCAGGGTACGATTATTTCAGGGTGCAGGGGAAGTTTCACACGCGATTTCCGCAGGGTACATGTATTCCAGGGGTGCGCGTGAAGTTGCACACGCGATTCCATCAGGGTACGTGTATTTCAGGGGTGCACAGGAATTTCCACACGCAATTGGGCCCGTGCGAGCAGGGTACGCGTATTTCAGGGGTGCGCGGGAAGTTCCACATGCGATTCCATCAGGCTACGTGCATTACAGGAGTGCGCGGGGAGCACCACACGTGAATTGCACAGGGGCCTACCCTGCACATGTCCTGCAGGCACCCCATCCACCATGGCCATGCCCCCCAGCCAACCCACATGCCAACTTGCACTACTGCCCACCAACGCATGTCCCCCTGCACCCCCAGCCACCAGGGGCACCCTCCACCAGGCCCCTACCCATGTCTCCCACCACCCCCACCCCCCAGCAGTACAGGGGCAGCCTCCACCAGGCCCCCACCCATGTCCAAATCATGTTCCCCACCCCCCCCACCCCCCCAGCACTGTGGGGCACCTGCCAGCAGGCCCCCACCCATGTCCAACTCATGTCTCCCACCACCCCCACCCCCAGCCACCAGGGGCACCCTCCACCAGGCCCCCACCCATGTCTCCCAGCACCCCCACCCCCCAGCAGTACAGGGGCACCCTCCACCAGGCCCCCACCCATGTCCAACTCATGTTCCCCACTCCCCACCCCCCAGCACTGTGGGGCACCTGCCAGTAGGCCCCCACCCATGTCCAACTCATGTCTCCCACCACCCCCACCCCCAGCCACCCGGGGCACCCTCCACCAGGCCCCCACCCATGTCTCCCACCACCCCCACCCCCCAGCCACCAGGGGCACCCTCCAACAGGCCCCCACCCATGTCTCCCACCACCACCACCCCCCAGCAGTGCAGGGGCAGTCTCCACCAGGCCCCCACCCATGTCTCCCACCACCCCCACCCCCCAGCCACCATGGGCAGCCTCCACCAGGCCCCCACCCATGTCTCCCACCACCCCCACCCCCCAGCACTGTGGGGCACCTGCCAGCAGGCCCCCACCCATGTCCAACTCATGTTCCCCACCACCCCCACCCCCAGCACTGTGGGGCACCTGCCACCAGGCCCCCACCCATGTCTCCCACCACCCCCACCCCCCAGTCACCAGGGGCAGCCTCCACCAGGCTCCCACCCATGTCTCCCACCGCCCCCACCCCCCAGCAGTGCAGGGGCACCCACCACCAGGCCCCCACCCATGTCTTCCAGCACCCCCACCCCCCAGCCATGAGGGGCAGCCTCCACCAGGCCCCCACCCATGTCTCCCACCACCCCCACCTCCCAGCAGTGCAGGGGCAGCCTCCACCAGGCCCCCACCCATGTCCAACTCATGTTCCCCACCACCCCCACCCCCCAGCACTGTGGGGCACCTGCCACCAGGCCCCCACTCATGTCTCCCACCACCCCCACCCCCCCAGTCACCAGGGGCAGCCTCCACCAGGCCCCCACCCATGTCTCCCACCACCCCCACCCCCCAGCAGTGCAGGGGCACCCACCACCAGGCCCCCACCCATGTCTCCCAGCACCCCCACCCCCCAGCCACCAGGGGCAGCCTCCACCAGGCCCCACCCATGTCTCCCACCACCCCCACCCCCCAGCAGTGCAGGGGCAGCCTCCACCAGGCCCCCACCCATGTCCAACTCATGTTCCCCACCACCCCCACCCCCCAGCACTGTGGGGCACCTGCCACCAGGCCCCCACCCATGTCTCCCCCCCCACCCACCAGTCACCAGGGGCAGCCTCCACCAGGACCCCACCCATGTCTCCCACCACCCCCACCCCCCAGCAGTGCAGGGGCACCCACCACCAGGCCCCCACCCATGTCTCCCAGCACCCACACCCCCCAGCCACCAGGGGCAGCCTCCACCAGGCCCCCACCCATGTCTCCCAGCACCCCCACCCCCCAGCAGTGCAGGTGCAGCCTCCACCAGGCCCCCACCCATGTCTCCCAGCACCCCCACCCCCCAGTCACCAGGGGCAGCCTCCACCAGGCCCCCACCCATGTCTCCCACCACCCCCACCCCCCAGCAGTGCAGGGGCACCCACCACCAGGCCCCCACCCATGTCTCCCAGCACCCCCAGCCCCCAGCCATCAGGGGCAGCCTCCACCAGGCCCCCACCCATGTCTCCCACCACCCCCACCCCCAGCCACCAGGGGCACCCTCCACCAGGCCCCCACCCATGTCTCCCAGCACCCCCACCCCCCCAGTCACCAGGGGCAGCCTCCACCAGGCCCCCACCCATGTCTCCCAGCACCCCCACCCCCCAGCCACCAGGGGCAGCCTCCACCAGGCCCCCACCCATGTCTCCCACCACCCCCAGCCCCCAGCAGTGCAGGGGCAGCCTCCACCAGGCCCCCACCCATGTCTCCCACCACCCCCACCCCCCAGCCACCAGGGGCAGACTCCACCAGGCCCCCACCCATGTCTCCCACCACCCCCACCCCCCAGCACTGTGGGGCACCTGCCAGCAGGCCCCCACCCATGTTCAACTCATGTTCCCCACCACCCCCACCCCCCAGCACTGTGGGGCACCTGCCACCAGGCCCCCACCCATGTCTCCCCTCACCCCCCAGTCACCAGGGGCAGCCTCCACCAGGCCCCCACCCATGTCTCCCACCACCCCCACCCCCCGCAAGTGCAGGGGCACCCACCACCAGGCCCCCACCCATGTCTCCCAGCACCCCCACCCCCCAGCCACCAGGGGCAGCCTCCACAAGGCCCCCACCCATGTCTCCCACCACCCCCACCCCCCAGCAGTGCAGGGGCAGCCTCCACCAGGCCCCCACCCATGTCCAACTCATGTTCCCCACCACCTCCACCCCCCAGCACTGTGGGGCACCTGCCAGCAGGCCCCCACTCATGTCTCCCACCACCCCACCCCCCCAGTCACCAGGGGCAGCCTCCACCAGGCCCCCACCCATGTCTCCCACCACCCCCACCCCCCAGCAGTGCAGGGGCACCCACCACCAGGCCCCCACCCATGTCTCCCAGCACCCCCACCCCCCAGCCACCAGGGGCAGCCTCCACCAGGCCCCACCCATGTCTCCCACCACCCCCACCCCCAGCAGTGCAGGGGCAGCCTCCACCAGGCCCCCACCCATGTCCAACTCATGTTCCCCACCACCCCCACCCCCCAGCACTGTGGGGCACCTGCCACCAGGCCCCCACCCATGTCTCCCACCCCCCCACCCCCCAGTCACCAGGGGCAGCCTCCACCAGGACCCCACCCATGTCTCCCACCACCCCCACCCCCCAGCAGTGCAGGGGCACCCACCACCAGGGCCCCACCCATGTCTCCCAGCACCCCCACCCCCCAGCCACCAGGGGCAGCCTCCACCAGGCCCCCACCCATGTCTCCCAGCACCCCCACCCGCCAGCAGTGCAGGGGCAGCCTCCACCAGGCCCCCACCCATGTCTCCCAGCACCCCCAGCCCCCCAGTCACCAGGGGCAGCCTCCACCAGGCCCCCACCCATGTCTCCCACCACCCCCACCCCCCAGCAGTGCAGGGGCACCCACCACCAGGCCCCCACTCATGTCTCCCAGCACCCCCAGCCCCCAGCCACCAGGGGCAGCCTCCACCAGGCCCCCACCCATGTCTCCCACCACCCCCACCCCCAGCCACCAGGGGCACCCTCCACCAGGCCCCCACCCATGTCTCCCAGCACCCCCACCCCCCCCCAGTCACCAGGGGCAGCCTCCACCAGGCCCCCACCCATGTCTCCCAGCACCCCCACCCCCCAGCCACCAGGGGCAGCCTCCACCAGGCCCCCACCCATGTCTCCCACCACCCCCACCCCCAGCACTGTGGGGCACCTGCCAGCAGGCCCCCACCCATGTCCAACTCATGTTCCCCACCACCCTCCACCCCCCAGCACTGTGGGGCACCTGCCAGCAGGCCCCCACTCATGTCTCCCACCACCCCCACCCCCCAGTCACCAGGGGCAGCCTCCACCAGGCCCCCACCCATGTCTCCCACCACCCCCACCCCCCAGCAGTGCAGGGGCACCCACCACCAGGCCCCCACCCATGTCTCCCACCACCCCCACCCCCCAGCAGTGCAGGGGCACCCACCAGGCCCCCACCCATGTCTCCCAGCACCCCCACCCCCCAGCACTGTGGGGCACCTGCCACCAGGCCCCCACCCATGTCTCCCACCACCCCCACCCCCCAGCAGTGCAGGGGCACCCACCACCAGGCCCCCACCCATGTCTCCCAGCACCCCCACCCCCACAGTCACCAGGGGCAGCCTCCACCAGGCCCCCACCCATGTCTCCCAGCACCCCCACCCCCCAGCACTGTGGGGCACCTGCCAGCAGGCCCCCACCCAACTCCAACTCATGTTCCCCACCACCCCCTCCCCCCAGCACTGTGGGGCACCTGCCAGCAGGCCCCCACCCATGTGCAACTCATGTTCCCCAGCCAACATGTCATCACAATCTAGATCCCTGGTCCCTATGGTCAGCCTCCACCCACTCATAATTTGCAATTACATCACAGAACACCAATTGCAAGTTCCGAAACAAACACATTTCCCTCACATACACCCAATGGGTGTCAGTGAATCTCAAAACACATATCATGAAATGCATGAAACCAATGAGATACCACACATTGAAGTTCACCAAATAAAAATATGTATTAAAGGAAACATAAATAGAATAAAAAATGAAGAAACTGAAACGTGAATGTACAAAAATGAAAAGAAGCATGTCCGATAAAAAAAGCAAAACCAAAAATAAAATTCCGAAGTAATGTTGTCCAAAGTCAATGTCCACAAAACAAAATCCAATGGGAAACAAAAAAGAAAGCCATTGCTCCATGGTTAAAAAGTGAAAAAATAATACAATCCAACTGTGAACTATGTACATGGGAACAAGCCAGGGTCCATCATCCCAACAAAATAAAGGAAACCTATCTAACTACACTAACTAATAAAATAAACTATATACAAAAATGTGGCCAATGTCCGAAAGGTCCAAATAAAATAAAAACAAAATGAAACCTAACACTAACTACATAACTATGTACAATTGCAGCGGGCTAATCTCACGGCTCACTTGTGGATGTCCCGGGCCAGGGCATCATCGAACTCCTCCTCAATGTCCCGGAGGCGGTCCTCCTCCATGGCCCGAGGCTCCGCAGGGCCGTCGACGTCTCCACCTCCAAACCCCTGCGGATTGTCTCGAGGCACTCGGCCCGCCTCAGGGCCCTCCTCATGGAGTTCTCCGCCCTGACCATTGTGAGCTGTGCCTCTTCCGCCCGCTGCCGCTCCGCATCTATGGCGTGGCCCAACCGCTGCCACACAGAAGAAACTCTCTGTCCTGGGTCCTCCTGCCCTCCGGCCGATGCCTGCCCCTCCGATGTTGAAGGCCCCGAGCCTTCATGGCTCCCACCACGTTGCTGCTGCTTCTGTGCCTCTGCCCGTGCACTGCCTCCTGCTGCCTGCACATCCTCCGCCGGCTGGGGTGCAGTTGTTGATGTGGCCACCCCTGCTGGACATCCGACTGTGGCAGGGATGCCTCCTCCACCAGCCTGGCCGCACCGTCAGAGGCAGCTCCACAGGGCACCCAGGTGACTGATGGGTGGGAAGATGGCACAGAGGACGACTGGCGCGTAGGGGGTCCAGTTGAGGAGGGGGTCGGTGCAAGCCCCATCAGACGGAGGAATCCAGCCTGGGTGACCTGTCCCAGCAGGCTGACATGGTCAACGAGCCATTCGAGATGACGTGCAGTCTCTTCATGAAAAGACTGCAGGTCACCTCGCATGGCCCGTTGACGCAACGCCACACCAGCCAGGACATGCTCAACCCGGACCTGGATAGCCACGTCCGCAGGCAGAGGAAGGCCAGTTGACGTGAGCTCATCCCCTGCCTGAAAACGGGTCTGGACGTATGCATCCCTGCTGGTGCAAGATGATGCAGAGACAGGATCACGGACAGGATTCACACAGGCACCTCCGCGGCGGCCTGTGCTGCCTCCTGTCCCTGGTCCTGCACTGCACCACTAGCACCAGTGGGATCCCCACCTCCAGACCCCATCTCCGGTGCTTGCACGGCCTCCTCCTCCACCAAACCCCCCACCAACCTGGATGACTCCGTGCCATCTTCCCCTGTTGGGCCCTGTGGGGTCCCAGCTGCCCCTTCTGCTGCCGAGGAGTCCAACTCCAACCTCCGCCTCTTGGACCTCCCCCCGGCAGCTGCGGCCTGGGACGCGGCACCGGACTCCTCACTCCCCGACGAGATGACAACATGGGAGGGGAGCTGGGCCTTGCGTCTCCGGCTGGCGGTGGGATCCCCGCCGCTGTGCTCCACAGCACCTTCTCCGCCCTCTTCATCAGTTGACACTGCAGACAGGGAGAAACAAAACACAGGCATCAGGGCACTGTACAATGGACACATACACACATGACAGTTGTACATGAGTGGCATTGGCAAACCTCAGACATGTCATCACAATCCCCAACACACATGTCATTACAACTCGCACACATGAGCCATACCACAGCCATATCGCAACTGCCACCGCCATCCATACACATACAACAGCATGAGCAGCCAAAGGTGAGGCAGACATCACATGCAACACAGGAAGTGCACCACACATGTACACACACCACCACCCTTGCATGCATGTGTACACCTCTGCCAAGTGTCGCAGTGTTCAGACGGGCATCCATGTCACATCTGCCAATCAGGCTTCCACATACCGCTGTCACATGCATCCATGTTGCATCACTGTTGCACCCTTGTCAAATACACACACATGCACATGTACACAGTGCTGATACATGCAGCCAAAAACAAGATACATGCGTGACATCACGGACATGTCTACTTACATACACATTCATCCAAACATGTGTGCCCACACAACTGCATTTGGCATGCAAGCCTACACACACAAGCACCATCCATGACTCACACATTACAGCCCTCGCATGTGTCAGCCCCACGGCCCTGTACACCCCCACCCATACTCGACCCCATACAAACAGATGTGCAACCTGCACACTACTGAATAATCACCACACACACAGCTGAAAATCAGGATGCATGTACACTCACCGCTCGACTCCAGACGGGTCTGCTTCTCAAGGACCTGGATGTGGAGCGCTGGGGATATGCGTTCCAGGACTCTCATCTGTTCTTCCGACAAGTGGCCCCGGCGCCCCTTGGCATCCGCTGCCTTCAAGAGGCGCCGGGCCTTGTTCAGGGTCCTGGACCTGAAGTCCTCCCAGCGTTTCTTGACATGTTGTAAGTCGCGGACTGCCACCCCCTCCGCGTTGATGGCAGTCACGATGTCAGTCCAGATCCGAGTCCGTCCTTCCTTGTCGGCACGGGAACTTCCGAAGAGGGCATCATACTGCCCCAGGACTTGCTCCACCAGGACACCAACTTCGGTGGCACTGAAGCTGGTGCCCCTCTGCCTCTCTGGCCGGGGGTTGTCAGTGGTCCCAGATGTTGTGTGCCCCGACATGACAACCCCAGAGGCAGGAATGGGTGGGCAACTGGGTCCTGGGGCTGGGCTGTGGAGCGATGGACTCCCAGTCGGGAGTCTTTGGTTCCAGCAGGGGTGGTCACAGCAACAGCACCCCTGGCTGATGTGCAGGCAGCAAATGGCAGGGCACGTGGGCAGCAGGCAGTTAGGCAGCAGCAGATGGCAGGTGGGAGCGTGCTCGGGGCTCTGGGGGGCAGTAGTTCGGCCTTCTGGGCAGGAGCGTGGTCTTCCGTGTGCTTACGCGTGGCCAGCTTGATACGGAGTGATTTGGCACGTGAAAAATCTGCACGTCAGCGTGTAATTCGAGGAAAGGCCCTTAGCGCGTAAGCGCGTCTGCACGCATACGCATTTTCATTGGACCAAAGGCCCCTAGCGCGTGAGCGCGTCTGGATGTGACGCGCGCAGGTGTTTCCCTCATTGCACGTGATGACAGAACACACGTGGATTTCCACCAATCGCGTGTGAAAGTTCCCGGCACCCCGGAACACACGTACCCAGGCTAATCGCGTGTGGAACTTTCCGCGCACCCCGAAACACACGTACCCAGGCCAGTTGCGTGTACGTTCACTCCCCTCCGATCACACGCGATGACACTCGGACCGTATCCGAATACGGGAAACCCGCGCACGGCAAAAGACGTGCACAGGCGTCAACACGTCCGCCCACACGAAGGCAGGCGGAGCCGTCCCCGCGCACAGCATAAAAGTGCGCGCAAACAACAAACGCGTATATACAGCTACGATGAATGCCCCATTTGTCGCTGCACTGATCGTGGGACACCGCAGGAGGAGGAGAATAGCCAGGGCACGCATTTTCGCACCACGGACAAGCCTTTTTGGGATGCCTGACGACCAGGTCTATGGCAGGTATAGGTTTCCACCCCATATCATCCTAGACCTGGTCAGGGAGTGGGAAGATGACCTCACATCCCCCACCCTTTGCTCCCAAGCATTGAGCCCCTTGGAGAAGCTGCTCAATGTCCTGCATTTTTTGGCCACTGGGTCATTTCAGCAGACCACTGCCATAGTGGGGGGGGTCTCACAGGCCACGCAGTCACGCTGCCTACACCAGGTACTGGCAATCATGACAGCGCGCCCCTCAGTCCGCAGGCACATATACATGCCCAGAACACCCGCAGAAAGGCAGGCCGTTGTCCTGGATTTTTTCAGGGTGGCACACTTCCCCAAAGTGCTCGGTGCCATAGATTGCACCCATGTGGCCCTACGTCCACCTAGGGCCATTGAGCACATCTACCGAAACCGCAAGCACTGGCATTCCATCAATGTACAGGTGGTATGTGATGCAAAGGGAATCATCACCTCTGTCTATGCAAACTACCCTGGCTCCACCCATGACAGTTTCATATACAGAATGTCCGCCCTGAGCCGGGCCCTGGAAGCTGGGCAGCATGGCAACACATGGCTCCTAGGTCAGTACAAATGCCCTTGCACATGCATGCAAGTCACACACAGACAAATATCCAAACCCTAATAATCTCAACTATTATCACCTCCCCAGGGGACAGTGCCTACCCTCTGAGCAACCACATGATGACGCCAATCCGGAACCCCACCACACCACCCCAGGTAAGATACAACGCCGCCCATATTGCAACCAGGGGCATAGTGGAGCGCACATTCGGAGTGCTCAAGTCACGTTTCCGCTCCCTTGACCGCTCTGGTGGGCAACTACTCTATGCACCACCAGTAGTGTGCAGGATCATTGTGGCAGCATGTGTCCTGCACAATGTTGCAACACGGCAGGGCGTCCCGGTGGACATGGTGGTGCCCCCACATCCCCAACCACAGGCACAGGCGCTGCCCATGGGAGAGGACAGGGCACGTGGCGAGGAAGCCCGGACCCAGCTTGTGGCCACATTTTTCACTTAAACTCCCACCCCTGCGGAGTGCACACAGGCCTGGCACATACCAGGTGACAATCGATGATGACAAAGAGACAAATGCATTACAACAGTCGTAGACGTAACATCACAATGAATGCCTGTCTACATGCACATTATGCATTGCAAAATCAACACTGCAGCTCATGTGTGCAGTGTCCTACTCCTGCATCACACTGCTCAGTGCACAGCACAGTGAACAGCCATTGTGTGTGATGCACACCCTGAGCATCACATCTAAGTGACAGACCACGTCAAACATCAAATTAGGCATGTACTGGATCCATGATCGGTCACAGAACATGTGCTGCCGGGACACAGTGGGCACCAGAAGGCAAACAGTGTACACATGGATATGCAAGGGTGGGAGTACATGTAGTGCATCAGAGTGCAAGTGTGTGGTTCTGCAAGGACATGCACTCCACATATGCATGTGCACTCAAGTGACCATCAGTGTTCCCTACACTTCACATGTGAACATCCACCATGTGTACACCCCAGCATGTCAAACCACAAGTATCCCCTCGCACCTGAAAGGAAAACACAACACATGAACAGGCATTGATCAGCAGAACACAACATGTACATAGGATACCACCATTACTATGTCGGAGTTCCCATCACACTGCAGGGCAAGGCAACTATCAACAACAACCCCCCCACCTCCCTCACAAATGACCATGACCCACTGAACAACTGCACCTGGGTCATGGAGCCTCCAAACCTCAATTCCACCTGGCCACAGGATCACCATTACCCTTTGTCACCATCTCCCACCTTGTGTGTAAAAAGATGCCTGAACCCTCGGAATCCACACTCATTTCCAAAATCACAAAATCCAAGGCATAAAAACGAACCCGAACACCCTCCAGTAGATGACTTGATGTAGCAGTACCTCACAAAGGCCAAGTACTACCACAATGATGCAACAACCAAGGTAGCACAGCAAAACAATGTCACGACAGGATGTGAGACATGTGTGGTACATGACATAGGATGACGCACCATGAATGGATGTGTACTGTCACAGGTCCCCTGTACAGGCGCGGGAGTGTCACGAAACAACCACCCCCACCATGTCCCGGGTGCCTGCAAGGTCAAACTCACACAGGCCCCTGAGACCCTGGTGGGGAATGAGGTTCAGGGATATGCAGTCGGGACAGGTGTTGACACACTGGATAACTGGAATGAGTGGCAGGAGAGGGGAGGAGGAATGACACATGAAACTAGGGAATGCACGAAAATGTACAACCTGCATGAACACATACACAATCCAAACAAATTTGGACATCATTGTCATGGCCTTCTGTAGTCCAGGCTCAGGAGTGGTACGAACCAACCACCCCCTCTAGGGTTTTGGCACCTGCAAGTTCGGGGCTTACACAGGCGTCCGCAACCCCAGTGGGGAAAGAGGGTCAGGGAACGTTACTTGGATGGGCACGGGAAGCAGGAACACCGGGTAGAGGGTACAGGTTTCAAAGTTGCATAGGATCACGGGTGATTAGGGAGAAAAAAAACATACCAAATTGAACCACACAGACATCCATGCATCAATACTCTCCCCAGCAAGCCTATGCAGAGCAGTTCGTAAGAAAAACAACAAGACACTTAGCTCTGGTTTTGAGTGCTGGCCTCCTGCCTGCGCACTCTCAGGTCCGGTTACAGGAGCACTGCAATGCTGCAAAGAGAGCCACAGTCAACAACCTGTACGTGCCAATTACACAAAAACACAACACCAAACATGCCCCATAGCAACAAACTACTCTACAAACAGACAATCTGTGGTTGACGCTTCGTACCCATATATAACATCACCCCTGTGACGGGTCATACACAGTCAATGCAGTAAGGCAGCCGCTGGTGGGTGCGTGGCAAATGGAAAACCAATGTGTCACAATTCACACAACATGCAATGTTCCCTGGGTAAGCAGACAGACCCATGTAGCAAGCCATGACTACAGAGCAAGTTGCGTACCACCATGACCGGAACAAAGTTGGCAGTGCATTTATCATGAAGTACGTGGAAAAGACATGCACTGCACCCGAGTATGTCCCTTGCTGTATGTCCCTGTGAGCTGCCCCTTTCCATGTCTCGGAAGGCTACATGGTTGATACAAGTGCCTCAATGGACCTTGGTGTACCGGAGGGTATGTGCCACTGCCCCTGCATGTGTCCCAGACAACCCTACTATCAACAGCCATCAGTCCACAAACACATCTGAGCTGCATTGTGTGCTTCAACACCAATATTCGTCTAAGCTCACCCTCAGTGCTGTGACTAAGCCTGCATGTGCAACTCGCCTGGTGCAAGCTTTGCTGTGTCATGGCCCCCCTGTGATGCTCACCTTGCCTGGAGTTCCTTGGAACATGTCAGCAGTTCTAGGATGTGGGTCTGCAATCACTGTGCCTCTGCTTGTGCACACATGTGCATGTGGGCACCAACAAACGTGTCCATAATTCCGTCGTCCAATTGGCCATGTCTGCTGGCAAAGGTGCTCTGGAGGCTCATCCCCCTGCAGAAAGGGCATGAAACACATGATTAATGCTTCAAAGTCATCTGTGTGTGTCTCATCAGGCATCTCATTACTTGACCATGTCAGAGTCACATCACAAATCACACCATCAGTCCGTCTTTCACCTCCAAAGTGTGGAACACTATCTACAACATGAATTGCAACAAGCACATGTACAGGAAAGATATGAAACATACTACACAATGCATATCAATCAATGTCCACATTAATCATGACACACCCCATCTAGCAAAAGCTGAACAGTGGACAATGACACCTAAATCATCCCCACTAGGGGTGTCAACACAAGTCACACAGCACCAGACATGCCACAGATATGACAGTCCAATGCCCTTGTGTAAAATGCTGTAACACTGAACCATCCTTGCGGGCCCATGGATAAGGGAGGCAGGAGTGGCATATGTGAGTAAAGGACCCCAAGCAGCAAACACATACACAAGACCACCATGAAGGGCCCAGCTGGAACAGACAGTGGATGCCTTCAAAAGCCACAAAGCACCGCACCGTCACATGAAAGCACAATAGACTAGCAATTTTAAACTAAATCAACTATTAACTAATTACACTAACTATGGAAAACCTACATTACCTATTTAAACTAACTATCAAACAGAAACTTAACTAACTAAAGAAAAATCAAAAATGGCCACATACGACCCGGGGGGGAGGGGAGGCACCCAGGAGGGGGGAGGTACAGGGTGCTGCTCAACATCCACATGCGATGATGCTGAGCCAAAAACAAAATTCCTCCATGGTATCAACGCCTGCACAGCACGACCTATGTGGGAGATAGATGGTCGTCCGAGTCTGGCTCATCCTGGAAAGGAGGACGTGGCACAGTAGCCTGGCCACGCCTAGCTGCAGCTTGCCCCTCGTCGGCAGCAAGTCTGCCGGGCGGGTGAGCCTGGTTCTGTGTGGCGATGTGACGTAGGTCAGCATGCAGAACCTCACGTGATACACGTGCTTCCTCTTGCAAGGTAGCACGTGTAACACGGAGTTCCTCCTGCAAGGCCTGGCTGGACAACCGCTGCACCTCCCGGCAAGCGTGTAGCTCAGCCGAGATGGTACGCTCAAGCTGTGCAAACCTCTCCTCTGCCTGCTGCCTCTGGGACATCATAAGGACACCCAGAGTGGATCTGAGGGAAGCATACTCCTCCCTCAGGGCATCCATGTACGCCTCTGCGTGAGCAGCAATTGCTTGACGCAGAGACGACATTTCAGCCTGGCGTGCCCTGTCTGAGGCCGCCATGCCCAGCCTGAGCGAGCGGGCAGTGGACCGTGACGCCTGCTGCTGGAGAAGCACCTGCCTAGCAGTGGGGAGCACAGAACGGGCCACACGCTCCATGCTCTCAGCGATGCTCTCCATTGCTGCCCCCTGCCGTTCGGAATTGGCAGTCATGTCTTGCTCCCACTCAGTATACAGCGGTTACGCGCGGCGACCGCGTTGCCGGGCTTCACCCCTGCGGGACCCAAGGACCGGGGGTCCTCGCTGTGTTGGCACCGCCTGCGGCTGCACGACTACATGCCCCCATCGATGTGATGTCCCAGGCACATCAGTGACTGGTGTGGAGGGTGACCCTGCGTCCCAATCCACCACGGGCGGATGAACCAAGACTGTCTGATCCCTCAGTGCAGGTGTCGCAGACAGAGGAGTGTCCACATCAGAATCACTCACCCCTGACACATGGACTTGATGCTCATCCAACTCAACATGGACGTCAGAGTCGTCATCAAGGCTGGACTCATAGGCAGCCAGAGACAAGATGGACTGCAGCACTTGGGGGTTTTCGTGGCCTACCACCCCACGACCCCCACTAGTGCTGGGTTGATGTGGTGTTACCAACCCTGTGTCTGGCATGACAACACCATCCTCCGCCTCCATTGCGTCATCACCTGAAAAATAGAGAGAAAAAGGTCAATACACATGTCAGAAGCACACGACACACACACACACACCGACAGCAAAGGCATCCGGCAGACATGTGACACACAACATATGACCTGGCATGCATGCTGGGTATACTTTGAATAGCTTCTGTGATCAGACCTGTTGAAAGGTGGCAGTTTCCATGGAAGTGGGCCTATGCAGTGCAGAAAATGTGTACGCCACTCACTACCTACATGTACAAGCACTACATGGTGTGTGCCAGGAAATGTGAAGGCAGTGCAATGTCAAATTCAGACATCACGTGCATTGTGCATTCAATGTGTACCATGTCTAGAAGCCAAGCACCCCTCCACCCCAGTACCAAAGCAGGGATGCCTAGCATGGTATCAAAAGGCTGACCATATACCTGTGTATTGACAGGCAGTGTTGACTGGCATCAACAGCTTAATGTGATTCAAATTACAACACTGCAAATGATGCTGGGACAGTGGGCAGGACACATGATGGAAACTCCGGAGGCCGCCCACGTGTGAAGTAGACACAACAAGAGTTGGACAGAGTCATTGGCCATTGAACAGGCTGAGGCCTGTGAGCCACACAGATTGTCAGAGCGTAAACATGTGTGCAACGCAGGACTGAGCCACAGTTGACATGGGAAGGCTGATGAGATGGCAGGCAATGTATGTAACCAAGGACTTATATTACAGTGATCATCCAGTCAAGGACACATAGGGGCATGCGTGCAATGCACATGGAGCATGAATGGGCACTCATGTCCCTGCGGGACATCTAACCCATGCACAGTACAAGTGAGATACCCTGCATCGAGTACTAAGGCTGTACCACACGGCATATGTCTGGCAGATTCTACGCTGGAAGTTAGCATCTACACAGGACACATGAACAAGAAAGTACACATTGGCAAGATTGAAGCAGACCAGTGCAAAGGTGGAACTGGGGTGCAGAGTGGCGGAGGAGGGGCAAGGGAGCATGCCTACATGGAGTCCCGCATGCAGGCAGAGGAGACATGCATGACGGTAGCATTGCATTACTTACACATCAGAACCATGTACACGTCACATGTAGCAGCAATCATGCACAACACATCCCACAAGTGCAACACACACGTCCTCAACAAACATGCATCAACACTCACTGGACTGGGCATCAAAGTCCAGCTTCTCTCCCACTCCTTCGACCAATTCAGGTGGTATGAACTCCGCAACGAGAGCCTCATGCGGAGTGAGTTCTTCCTCCTCTGGTGCAGGCCCACCGCCAGTCACCAGAGTCAAGTTGTAATTTGAGGCACGCTTGGCCTTAGTGCTGCGCTTGATGTCATTCCAACGCTTTATGCACTCCTGCGCCGTGCGCACCTCATGGTCGAATGAACTGACATGTTCCGCAACATGCTTCCAGTGGGTGTCACGTTGGGCAGCCGTAGTCTGACTATTGGCACCCACTAGCATGTCACGGCTGTGGCCCCACACGTAGTCCACGAGGAAGTCCAGTTCCTGCTTACAGAAAGGCTTCTTCCTCGACGTGCAGGAGGTCGTGGCTGTGTGTGGGGTCCCAGCCTGTGCTGCAGGTGCAACCTTCCTCCTCTTGGACTGTGGCGCAGACCCTGGCTGGCTAATGCCGCCCTGACCAGTATGGCCAGTGGGTTCGGTGGATTGAGCCAAGGGAGTGGCAGGTGGAGGGATGACCAAAGGCCTGACTTGTGTCAGTGGCAGCTGGGTGCCCACTAATGGACCCTGCGCAGCAACATCAGCTGTGGCAGGGTCTTTGACCGCAACGGTCCTGGTTGGCAGACTCACAACCGGGGTGCTGTTGGGTGCATCTGCCCCTGCACTTGCCAACACCCGGCTGTTCGGGGCAGCAGATGACATGACTGCCCCAGGGACACGTGTCTTGGTCTGAGCAGCCCGGCCTGCCCCTATGGATTCCCCCCTGGCCTGTTGGAGATCTACCAAGGGCTCTTCAAGTGCCAACGCAGCCTGCGCTGGCAGACCCTGAGCCTGGGTGGCGGTGTCCACAGCTGCACCTGCAGCTACCACTACCCTTGGGCCCGTGGCAGTCGATGGAACGGACTGCCGGGTCATATGGGTGCCAGTGCCAGATGCAGGAGCTGCATCCCCCGGAACCACAGGGGGTGGTGGCATGGCTGCACCGACACATGGCACAAAATTGTGCTCAAGTGGCGCACCCCTGCCTCTTCCCCCTCTGTGGCTGCCCTGGACACTCTGGAGTCCCCCTACTCCCTGGTCACCACGGCCACGTCTCCGACCAAGCCCGCCACGAGGAGTACGCCCAGCTGAGGCGCCCCTCACCTTTGGTGGCCTCCCAACCATGGCACAGATGTAGTAGTGCTGGCACAGATGGAGTGGTGCCAATGGGAGGTGTACACCACAATTGACCTGGGCAATTGGGGTGAAGGGGGTGGGAAGCAAGATGTTAATAGCTCCCCTGCACCTGCAAGGCTGTATGTGACCCCGGTGATGTGGTGACAGGTCAGGCAACGCTCAGGCAACCCAAAACTGCAGTAAAACTGTGCATGCAACCCTGCAGCCTACGTGCGTGGATTCAACCTCCCGCAGTACGCGGTGGCACCCAGTAACACGAAAAACGCGTACGCATGGGACACGCAGGC
This sequence comes from Ambystoma mexicanum, assembly GCF_040938575.1. Lineage (NCBI taxonomy): Eukaryota > Metazoa > Chordata > Amphibia > Caudata > Ambystomatidae > Ambystoma > Ambystoma mexicanum. The sequence continues at coordinate 423,861,533 of NC_090927.1, read as the reverse complement.
TACTATGACATCAAAAATGGGTGCGATACACAGGGGCACCCGCAGTGGGAAAAAGAGCGTGTGCGACTCACCGTCTGACTAGCGCGATGCAGAAAAACACGCGTAGCCAATACCCCCGCCAAAAGAAGAGATACGTCCTTGATAGCTGTGAAGTTGTGATGGCGCGCGAAACAACAGGTCCAATGAAAATGCGTATGCGTGCAGACGCGCTTACGCGCTAAGGGCCTTTCCTCGAATTACACGCTGACGTGCAGATTTTTCACGTGCCAAATCACTCCGTATCAAGCTGGCCACGCGTAAGCACACGGAAGACCACGCTCCTTCCCAGAAGGCTGAACTACTGCCCCCCAGAGCCCCGAGCATGCTCCCACCTGCCATCTGCTGCTGCCTGACTGCCTGCTGCCCACGTGCCCTGCCATTTGCTGCCTGCACATCAGCCAGGGGTGCTGTTGCTGTGACCACCCCTGCTGGAACGGAAGACTCCCGACTGGGATTCCATCGCTCCACAGCCCAGCCCCAGGACCCAGTTGACCACCCACTCCTGCCTCTGGGGTTGTCATGTCAGGGCAAACACCATCTGGGACCACTGACAACCCCCAGCCAGAGAGGCAGAGGGGCACCAGCTTCAGTGCCACCGAAGTTGGTGTCCTGTTGGAGCAAGTCCTGGGGCAGTATGATACCCTCTTCGGAAGTTCCCGCGCCGACAAGGAAGGACGGACTCGGATCTGGACTGACATCGTGACTGCCATCAACGCGGAGGGGGTGGCAGTCCGCGACTTACAACATGTCAAGAAGCGCTGGGAGGACTTCAGGTCCAGGACCCTGAACAAGGCCCGGCGCCTCTTGAAGGCAGCGGATGCCAAGGGGCGCCGGGGCCTCTTGTCGGAAGAACAGATGAGGGTCCTGGAACGCATATCCACAGCGCTCCACGTCCAGGTCCTTGAGAAGCAGACCCGTCTGGAGTCGAGCGGTGAGTGTACATGCATCCTGATTGTGAGCAGTGCGTGTGGTGAATATTCAGTAGTGTGCAGGTTGCACATCTGTTTGTATGGGGTCGAGTATGGGTGGGGGTGTACAGGGCCATGGGGCTGACACATGCGAGGGCTGTAATGTGTGAGTCATGGATGGTGCTTGTGTGTGTAGGCTTGCATGCCAAATGCAGTTGTGTGGGCACACATGTTTGGATGAATGTGTCTGTAAGTAGACATGTCCGTGATGTCACGCATGTATCTTGTTTTTGGCTGCATGTATCAGCACTGTGTACATGTGCATGTGTGTGTATTTGACAAGGGTGCAACAGTGATGCAACATGGATGCATGTGACAGCGGTATGTGGAAGCCTGATTGGCAGATGTGACATGGATGCCCGTCTGAACACTGCGACACTTGGCAGAGGTGTACACATGCATGCAAGTGTGGTGGTGTGTGTACATGTGTGGTGCACTTCCTGTGTTGCATGTGATGTCTGGCTCACCTTTGGCTGCTCATGCTGTTGTATGTGTATGGATGGTGGTGGCAGTTGCGATATGGCTGTGGGATGGCTCATGTGTGCGAGTTGTAATGACATGTGTGTTGGGGATTGTGATGACATGTCTGAGGTTTGCCGATGCCACTCATGTACAACTGTCATGTGTGTATGTGTCCATTTTACAGTGCCCTGATGCCTGTGTTTTGTTTCTCCCTGTCTGCAGCGTCAACTGATGAAGAGGGCGGAGAAGGTGCTGTGGAGCACAGCGGCGGGGATCCCATCGCCAGCCGGAGACGCAAGGCCCGGCTCCCCTCCCATGTTGTCATCTCGTCGGGGAGTGAGGAGTCCGGTGCCGCGTCCCAGGCCGCAGCTGCCGGGGGGAGGTCCAAGAGGCGGAGGTTGGAGTTGGACTCCTCGGCAGCAGAAGGGGCAGCTGGGACACCACAGGGCCCAACAGGGGAAGATGGCACGGAGTCATCCAGGTTGGTGGGGGGTTTGGTGGAGGAGGAGGCCGTGCAAGCACCGGAGATGGGGTCTGGAGGTGGGGATCCCACTGGTGCTAGTGGTGCAGTGCAGGACCAGGGACAGGAGGCAGCACAGGCCGCCGCGGAGGTGCCTGTGTGCAATCCTGTCCCTGATCCTGTCCCTGCATCATCTTGCACCAGCAGGGATGCCTACGTCCAGACCCGTTTTCAGGCAGGGGATGAGCTCACGTCAATTGGCCTTCCTCTGCCTGCGGACGTGGCTATCCAGGTCCGGGTTGAGCCTGTCCTGGCTGGTGTGGCGTTGCGTCAACGGGCCATGCACGGGTTTGGCGCACATCCCGAGGTGTACACGGGCAGGGACTTCCATGAATCGCACGCGTGCGCGTTCGCCTGTTTTTTTCCGCTTGCGCCTGCTTGCGCCTGCTTGCGCCTGCTTGCGCGAAGATTTTCGGCGCACGTTTGTTCCATGAATCGGCCCCCATGTGTCACTATGAAGAAGATACAGAAGACTTAACTACACTACAATCAAAACTAAACAAAGAGCAGCGCACCATTTTTAAAGATGTAACAAAAGAAATTGCACATGGTGTACAAAATGAAAATTGAGAATGTACCTGCCAAAATTACAAACCTATACTACTATACGTCAGTGGTGAAGCTGGTTCAGGCAAAACATTCTTAATCAAAATCATCAGCAAGTTGCTTAAACAATTGACAAACAACAAACTTTCAGCTGTTGTAACTGCCCCCACAGGTTTAGCTGCCTACAACATAGGCAGTGTCACTTTACATCGATTACTACTCCTTCCAGTAGAACACCAAGACAAAAATAAGATTATTACAAACTTTCTACAGAATCTTCAATGGAACTACGCAGAGTTTTGAAACAAATGAAAATGCTACTAATAGATGAAGTGAGCACGGTCTCCAACATAATGTTAGCTTTGATTCATCTCAGATTGCAAGAAGTACTTAAAACAAACTACGAAGAATTCTTTGGAGGAAAATACATTATTATTTTCGGAGATCTTCTTCAATTGACACCAGTGAAAGGTGAACCTATTTACAAAACCTTAGGACACAAACTCTGCCATAAAACTATTGACAGCATAGGAAATGTCAACATTTTGCAACAATTCCAGTACAAAGAATTAACAGAAAACATGCGCCAATCTGCAGACCTCACCTATGCCAACATTTTAAAAAATATTAGAGTTGGTGTACTATCTCAAGAAGCACAACAATATTAGAAACCCGGCACATCCATGCACTTTATAGCGATAACTCATGTGCTACTGATGTTATGGAACAATTAGCGCAGAAAAATGGAAATTGTATGGCCTTAATGCCAACTCGTGCAAGCTGTTCCAAATTCAATGAAACAATGTTAAAAAATGAAATGCAACCAATAATTAAAATTTGCTCCACAGACAAACTGGACGTACATGGTATTACACTACCAATGTGTCAACACGCCACAGCAAGACCAAATAACTTAGAAAATTCTATCTCCAACACAGCTAGCTTGGAGAAAATATTAAAAGTATCATTAAACTGTAGAGTAATGCTTAAACCTAACCTTAATGTGGAGCAAGGACTAGTTAATGGAGCACTGGGTACAGTTGTTGGCTTTCAAACATACCCACGTGACAACAACATTCAGTTTGTCAATATTTTCTTTGACAAATTTCAGAAGTAGAAAGGATAGCACGCTCGCAGCTCGATTACTTCTCTTCAAAGACATGTATGTACGCAGAGAACAGTTTTCTCTAACTTTTGCATATGCAGTCACCATTCATAAATCCCAAAGTCTTACCCTAGACAAAGCATTGATAGATATTGGTAACACAGTCTTTAAAGAAGGCATGAACTACATAGCACTATCACGCTTACATACACTTGACGGTCTATTCCCAATCAACTTTGATGCAAGTAAAGTCAATGCTGATATTCCTTGCATTCTAGAATACAATAGACTACGTACACTATACACCCCCCATCTAAAAGCATATCCTGTTCCACAAAAAGGAAAACGTTGTAAAAGAAAACTAATTCAAACTGAAATGCAACAGAATCTGACTACAAATCCTACAAAGAGAGTAAAGGAAGCTAATACTTCATCATTTACCATAAGTAAAGAAGAACCTATTAGTCAAAGTAACTCAGGTACTTCTTCAAAGAAGGAACACACACTCCGAAAAAATGACTTGGACACAGAACTATCTGGTCCATTCAAATTTTCAAATGTAACTGGTGTAAGTTGTTACGCAAATGTAGCAATGAATATTCTATTTCAATTGCCACCAATTGTTGACAACATTTACTTAGACAGTACAGACCAATTGTGTTTGCAAATGTTAGTCCGTCATAGAAACACAACAAACAATCCTGACAACACGTATAGTGTTCACAGAATAAGACAAGAATTGGACTACTGTGCTGGAATGGTGAAATTCAATATAAACTCACAAGAAGATCCACAAGAATGTCTAATGTACTTACTACAAGTATTGGAAAACAAAAACATACCTATAAATGAAATCTTCCACATTTCATACATGTGGAAACATACCTGCACTCTCTGCAACAATGTTACAAAAGAAGAAATCCCTAAGGAGCACTTTGTGTATGTATCCATACCAAATTGTGGATCCATTCCATTTCAGAAACTTGTACAACATGCAAACCATGGTAGATTATGTACTACCTGCATTTCAGATAATCGCTCCACCTTACTATTACAAACACATAGTAAATACGTAATACTAATGCTTCTATGTTACAATGCAGATGGTACCAAAAACAACTGCTAGCTGACTGGATTCACGCAGGGTCAAGTATCACTTGGTAAGAAAACCTTATAGGTATCATCTACCACACAGGAGCCACAGCCAATGCAGGTCACTACACTGCATAAATTAAAAAGAAATGTGGATGGTGCGAATGTAATGATAGTACTATTACTCTAAACAGAGATTACCAGCAAATCTTACAAATGCTTATTTAATCTTCTTAAAACCAAAAGTTTAATAACTAATCTGTATTTCAACATTAATAAAAATCCAAATAAAATACTATAAACAGTTAGAATACGCCAATAGGTATCTAACTGTCCAAGATTCTATAACAACCAAACAAATAAATGAATACCACTAAATTGTAACAAAAAATAGACAGTTAGAATACGCCAACAGGTATCTAACTGGCCCAAGATACTATAACAACCAAACAGAAAAATGAATATCACTAAATTAAAAAATATATATATACAGTTAGAATACGCCAACAGGTATCTAACTGCTTCAGAAATCTGCAACACAAATGTGGATGGTTCAAATGTAATGATAGTACCATTACTCTAAAGCAGAGATTAGCAGCAAATCTTACAAATGCTCATTTAATCTTCTTAAAACCAAAATTTAATGACTAATCTGCACTTCAGCATTAACAAAAATTCAATGAAAAAACTATAAATAGTTAGAATAAACCAACAGGTATCTAACTAGCCCAAGATTTTATAACAACCAAACAGATAAATGAATACCACTAAATTGTAACAAAAAATAGACGGTTAGAATACACTGACAGGTATCTAACTGCTTCAGAAATCTGCAACAATCCAACAGATAGAACATTAACCAGAAACAACAAGTGAACACTGAAAGGAAACAAACAAATAGACTTTAGCATAACAAAAAAAGTTTTTTTTAATCCGACAAGGATTTTTTTCCCACAGACCCAATGACTTGAAAAAAAACACAGAAACTGAATAAAATGCACAGTACACTGGTTTGTAAACCAAATATGATGGTAAAAAAAAATCTGAAATGTCTATTATGCAATGTAATAAGTCTTTATAGAATACATACACTAACATGCTCTTTTCTTTTATCACAGAAATTGAAAAAGAATATTTCCTCCAGGTACCAAACTCATTTAAAAAATATATTGAATCTCAACAAATCAAACAGTATAATTGCAACCATTTGATAGATATTCAAATCTATAGGTGTGATCTATGGCTGTGATATTGTGCAGTGCTTGTGGTCAGGGCCTAAAGTCTTGGGTGTATAGCCTACAGCCTACAGCCTTCACCCATGCACTCAACACTCTACGTCCTGCCCACAACCAGCACACTATATGAAACCCATGGTGGCTTATAATTTCAGGGCTTGTAACTTTGGTCTTGGGTGCATGGCCTTTGGCCATGCACCGAAGACACTAGGTCCTGGCCACAACTAACGCAGCATATCACACCCATTGAGGCTTATAACTTCAGTACTTATAACTTTGGTCTTGGGTAGGCCCTGCCACAACCAGCACAACATATCACACCCATAGTAGCGTATAACTTCGGTACTTATAACTTCGGCCTTTGGCCTTCGGCCATGCACCCAAGACTCTAGGCCCTGGTCGCAACCACCGCAGCATATCACACCCATAGATCACACCCATAGAATCAAACATTTTTAACTATGATCACACCCATAGAACAGTTTCTACTTGCCTGCGAACAATACGGACAGGTATAGTGTCCTCAGGACACCCCATTTTCATTTATTTGCGGACATCCCGAACACAGTGTGTATTCTTAGAACTGGTCAACTTGCCTGTGAACAGTACGGACAGGTGTAGTGTCCTTGGGACATCCCCATATGGGTCGATTGCAGACATCAAGGACCGCGTGATTGTCCGTGGACACAACAAACACAAGATCGGTGCCTACCACCTAAATAGATACAATATATGAACCATCTCTTACCCCCCACCATCCCCAACGGTCTTACAGACCAACACACTTGCCAAAATTGTATTTCCCCACCATTTGTCACTGCGCTGTCTGCGGATGTCTGCAGATACAAGATGGCGGGCATTTCCAAAAATCTGACGCATGCCACGCTCTCCGCCATCCAATCGGCGAATATGCTGCATGTCCGCGGACATGACGCAAGTCGATTGGCCAATCAGGACACTGTCCGCGGAGTGAACAGGCAAGTGTGTCCGTGGACAGAACATAGATATCACTATTTTTTTTACCTACTTTTTGGTCATTTTAAAAAAAATGAATGAACAGATTTTCACTAAATTTACAAAAGCACGCTTTTGGGACCAAGCCGCTGCTCCTGCCGCACATTTGGTGAAAATCCGTCCAGCGGTTTAGGCTGTAGGCATGAGCAAAGTTTTTTCCCCATTCAATCTATGGGAAAAAAAGACATTTTGGGATCCCCCCTATAACTTTGCCCCGCCTGGACCAAACCACACTATACTCCGTCCAGGGGGAGTGAAGTTATAGGCCGCCCAAAGAGTGCTCTTTCAATGGAAACAGCAACTTAACCATAGCTACCGAGGCTTCCTCTTCTCCTGGCTTTCTGCAGGCTTTCTGAAATGTCCATAGTTGAGCCCAATGAATTTGTCTCCCTTCTTTTGGGGATTTCCACTGTATTTTCCTCAGTCAAATGTCCCTGCTATACAAAACTCAAGGGGCATGCTTCCTTTCCCCTTGTTTCATTGCAGTCACCTCCATAATCCCCCTGGCATCCTTTTCTCCTCCAGGGGTCGGTATGGGGATATTTATTATTTACACTTTGTTCCTAAAGGTACTGTGGTTTATTTCCCGTTTCTTTTGTTTGCCTTCCCAGCGTCCCTGGTCTACTATTCTGACAGGTACTGGAGCGATGAAGAGGGGGTTTCCTCTTCACATGGGTGACTTCACAGACTCACTTTCTCAGGTTTCTTCTTCTCAGCTTCAATCTCAAGGGTACTGTTTTCTTTCCCCTTTCTTATGCTTGCACTCACAGTAAGCCTAGTATACTATCCTGCCAGCTACAGTCTACAGTCAGATTAATGTCCACACAATCTGCTACCGTTCATCATCAAATGTGACCAAGTTTCATTATCAGGGTCCCAGACCCTGTTTTTGAGGTATTCTGTGTCCCTCACCAAATTATGCTCGCTAAATCCCTAGCATTGCAAAAACAAATTGACTCAGCAGAAAATAGACCCAAAGTGCTGCTTCGTGCAATCATTTTCTCTATTCCCGAGAATATTAATTCTCACCTTCCACCATCAAACACTATGGCCAAATAGCTAAATTGCTTCTTTCAAGAAAAAATCAATGCTATTCGAAATAATATTAACGTCTGCCCGGCTGGCACTAAAGCTAATTCAAGTACATCTAATCCCTTACACCCATCCAGGACATGCCTTGAATTCTTTTTTTCTCCCGTTGGGACTGATGAAATTACTGATCTTTTAGGAAAATTGAAACCCACTAATTTCAGTTATGATCTGATCCCAGCATACCTGGCCAAACAGCATGCCATGGCACTTAGTGCACCAATACAAACTACGGTGGATGCTTCAATATTGCAGGGCTGTGTCCCCCAAGAACTAAAACAATAATTTGTCACACCACTGTAAATAAAACGACACTGGATCATAAAGTCCTCTCCAAATATCGTCCCATAGCCGGCATGTTATGGCATGCTAAGATTTTGGAGAAAGTGGTGACAAATCAACTGCAGACTTTTGTAGATGAACAAGGGACTCTCGATTGTTTTCAGTAGGGTTTTAGAGCAGGTCATGGCACTGAGACACCTCTGGTGTGAGTCTGGGATGACCTGTTGGGGGCGGCCAACTAAGGAACCGTCAGTATGCTTGTCATGCTGGATTAGTCGGCAACCTTAGACAGTGTCGATTTTTAGACCCTCATTACAAGGCTGTCTTCAGTGGCACAGATTTCCGATGAGGCTCTGAAATGATTTGTATAATTTTTGACCAACTGCACTCAGCAGGTAAAAATGAGAGCCTATGTTTCCAATGTCATGCCTGTCGAGTGCAGGGTACCTCAGGGGTCTTCGCTCTTGCCTCTGTTGTTTAATATTTACATCCAAACACTGCTTAACATATTCACTGAATTTGGTTTGTCATACCATTCTTACGCAGATGACACCCAAATTCATCTGTGACTCAATCAGCCACGTCTTGATTAAGAGCTGGATGCTGGAGAACAAACTCCAGCTGAATCCATCAAAAATGGAGGTTATTGTGTTGGGTCCCAAGAGAATGGTATGAATAATGGTTCAAAATAATGTGTGCCCCTCTCTATTTGGTGCTCCCACAAGATATTCAGATGCAGTGAAGAACCTGGGTTGCATTTGGCATTTGGCAGTCAAGTATGGACTGCAACTCTCAGGTCAGTCAAATTGTTAAATCAGTATATTATCAACTGAGACTCTTAAAACCATTTATTTCTATCATTGCAGAGAAAGACCGGCTAACATTGGTTGGAATACTTACTAATGCCAGATTGGATAACTCAATACCCTCCTTATGGGGGATCAAAAATTTCAAATTAATAGATTGCAGGTCCCTCAAAATTCCACCAGCAGACTTATCTTCTCGTTATCAGGAAGACAGACATTTCTCAATGTCAAAGGAATCTTCATTGGCTTCCAGTTCATCATAGAATCATGTTTAAGGTGCTTTCTCTTACTCTTCTATGGCCTACAGTGGCTTAAAGTAGCTGATATTAGCTTTCCTTGGTAGTGTGGTGCTGGCATTGCTGGGGGTCATTATGTATAATTATTATCCTAATAAAAGCATTGAAGCTTTCATGATTTTGTGGATTACTCCAACCTAACATTGGCAAAGAGGGTCTTTTGGAGTAGACCCCCAGCGAAGCAGGAATAGTGAAGCAGGAAGAGCAGTGGGAGAAACCGCTAATCCTAGCCGTTGTCCGACTCCACGGGCAACCAAGTGTGCCTCTCCACTTATCCTAGCATTGTAGCGGCCAGCTGATTTCACGCCCTGCTGTCGGGAGAAGGGCACCTTCTCTGCCATCTCACCGGCCTGGGGGGCAAGTGACAAGCATCTCAGCACGGCTCATTGTAAGATAGCCACTCCGCCCCTTCGGCGTTGTAGCTGCCAACGTACAAGAAGGTGACAAGCAACCCAGCATGGCTCATTGTAAGATAGCCACTCCGCCCCTTTGGCGTTGTAGCAGCCACCATGCACAAGAAGGTAACTTAACCATTCACCCACGTTTTCCCCATTTCAGTGCCCCATCGTTTCACCCAGCGCGTATTCCTCTCCACCTCTCAAGCAACCGGTGCCGCACAGAGGTCACTCCAAGCACACAGTTCCACAACTCTTTTCACTCCACCCATAGATCCTCAAAGAGAACCGTAATACACGGTGTAGCCACTCACCCGCCCAAAGGTCTGCCAAAGGGAACTGCACTACACGATATAGCGGAGAAATTCAGTTTTGAGAAGATATTAGATTAGGAGCTGTAAGCAAGGAGCATTACACTGCAACCTACAGGGGAGGATTGCACCCTAGCAGTGTTCAGGAAGAAGAGTGCATGAAGAGTGGAGAAAGGAAGGAAGAGAGAGGATAGAGGAAAGGGGAGGAGGAGTGAAGTAAACTGGGGTGAAGTGCAGGTGAAGAAGAGTGAAGAAGAGAGTGGGTGAAGCGCAGGAGAAGAGTGAAGAAGAGTGAGGTGAAGCGCTGGAGAAAAGAAGAAGAGAAGAATAACAGAAACAAAGAGGGAAGGAGAACCTAGTAAGGGTGAACAAATTGAAAGTGCTTTGAACAGAAAAGTGAAAATCGATTGAAGGAATATTAAAGGAGAAACCAATTTCTTGACACATCAAAATGGCTATGTCAAATGTGAGTGGCCCACCAATGTTCATGGCTGTCCCTGGACCGATAAAAATTAAGTGGGTACAGTGGAAGAAACGATTTTTACATTTTCTGAAATCAGCAGGTGGAAATTCCTTCACCAATGACAGGAAGCTTGCCCTTTTAATGCATCACGAGGGACAGAGAATCTTTGAAACTCTTCCTTGATTTCTAATGAAGGAGAGGGTGATGCCATGAATGAACTAGAAAGTGCTTTTGCCAAATTGGATGCTCACTTTAACACCAGAACAAGCACCATTCTGGAGCGTTATAATTTCCGAATGAGAGTTTAGGAGCCGGGAGAATCCGTAGAAGAGTATGTGACTGCTCTTCACCAGTTAGCGTCATCTTGCAAATTTCAGGGATTTTATGATGAACATTTGAGAGACCAATTTATGACACAGTGTAGCTCGGACTGTATATGAGAAGAGCTGTGGCTTAAGGATGAGCCAACCTTAGACGAAGTATTGAAAATTGCTTGCAGAGTAGAACACTCTTTTGCATGTATATCAAAACTGTCAAGGAAAGAGACTAATGAGCCAAAGTAAGAGGTTTTAAGTGTGAGTGAACCTAAAAACAGAAGAAAAGTGAAAGACAAGGAGAAGCAAACGCCTCACAGTAACATTGACATGAAAGTGGGCCGACAGAAGAGTGAAAAGGGTGGTAGAGAGGAGCGCTTGTGCTATCGTTGCGCAAGTAGCACCCATTTTTCTGCATCATTCACATGTCCTGGGTAGAAAGACAACGTGTTCAAAGTGCAAGAGGAAAGAACATTTTGTCAACTGTTGCAAAAACTATCCGTTTAACCAGAGGAAGGTTTTATATGTCAATGAGGAAGAAGCTCGAAGGTCGTCAGATGAAGAAGTTGATTACCCAGTGGAGAACATTACTGTTAATACCATAAATGTAGTGGATGTTTGGTGGATGTGTAGTGGATTTGTGGATGATGGCAGACTCTGGATCAAAGATTACTTTGATGTCCAGGGAAGTATTTGAGAGGGATATAAGAGGTGATGTCCAGAGCTTGCTGAAACCCAATATTAGACCCGGTGGTACAATCAGGATGTTATTGAGTTGTTGGGATATGTGAATGGGCAGTTTGAATTTAAAGGCTGCACGTGTGAGTGTAAAGTATAAGTAACTAGGAAGGGCCTCACATTATTGGGCTGGAGGAATCAAAGGAACCTGAAGATCAGGTTGGACCCCAATGAAGTAGAGCAAGTGCTGCAAATTGGGAGTGCTGTTGTGAATACCCACCCAAGGTGTTTAGAAAGGGAGTTGGTAAGATTAAAGGGGTTCAACACCAGATCATACTGAGAAAAGGAGTGTGCCAATTGTGGCCAAATTGAGACCTGTAACCCTGGTAGTAAGGGAAGGTGTTAACAGGGAGCTAGACAAACTATTGGAGTATGGAATTATTGAAAGAGCGGGTGGGGTAGATTGGTCTTCTTCACTGGTTGTGGTTAAAAAGAGCTCGGGTGAACTACGTTTATGTGTCGATCTACATCAACTCAATAAGTGTGTGTTAGTGGACCGATATCCTCTCCCCAACATGGGAGAAATGCCAGGAAGAGCAGGCCTAGCAAGAGTATTTTCCAAGCTGGATATGGGACGTTCCACTGTCAAACAATCGCACCGCCATATGCAAGTGAAACCAATTTATTCATGGAATTGAACAGATAACGCTGATTCGTGAAAAAGCACACGCAAATCCCAAAACACCTATGCCACGCAATAGCAGGTGTAAACGTCAAAGCGCACACTAACAAATGCATAGAAAGCACATGCGCACAACAAATGCATCTACACAGCCATGATGAATGCACCACTTGTTGGAGCAATCATTCAGGGACACCGCAGGAAGAGGAGGATTGCCACAGACCAGGCTTTTTGGGATGCCTGATGACCAGGTCTATGGCAGATATAGGTTCTCCCCATATCATCCTAGACCTGGTCAGGGAGTGGTAAAATGACCTCACATCACCCATCATGTGCTCTGAAGTACTGAGCCCCTTGCAAAAGTTGCTCACTGCTCTGCATTTTTTGGCCACTGGGTCATTCCAGCAGACCACCACCATAGTAGGTGGCATTTCTCAGGCCACGCAGTCTCGCTGCTTACACCCAGTGTTGGCAATCGTAACTGGACGTCCTTCTGTCTGCCAGCATATCTATATGCCCAGAACACCGGCAGAAAGGCAAGCAGTGGTCTAGGATTTGTATGGGGTGGCACACTTTCCAAATGTGCTATGTGCTATTGTTTGCACCCATGTTTCTCTACGTCCACCTAAAGCAACATAGCACATCTACCGCAGCTGGAAACATTAGCACTACATCAATGTTCAGGTTGTGTGTGATACCAAGGGCAACTATCCTGGTAGCACACATGATAGTTACATCGTCAGGATGTCCCCGCTACACCGGGCCCAGGAAGCTGGGAAGCATGGCAAAACATGGCTCATTGGTGAGTATGAATGTCCATGCACATGCATGTATGTTGCTCACAGACCAATAGACACTGTCAAAAAAATAACAACGACAACCATTCTCACATCTACAGGGGACAGTGCCTACCCTCTGAACACTTACATGATGACGCCCATTCCCAACCCAAACAAACCTGCTGAGGTAAGGTACAACAATGCCCATATTGTGATTCGGGGCATAGTGGAGGTCACATTCGGAGTGCGTAAGTCACGTTTCCGCTCCATTGACCACTTTGGTGGTGTGTTGCTATCTGCACCACCAGTAGTCTGCAGGATCATTGTGCCAGCATGTGTCATGCTGGGGGGGGGGTGGTGTCCAGTCTGGTGGGGGCTGTCTGCAGGGGGGGGTCAGAGGTGAGGGGTGCAGGGGGTGGTGTACAGTCTAGAGGAGGCTGCCTGGGGGGGTGTAACAGGTGAGGGGGCTGGGGAGTGGTGTCCAAACTGTAGGGGGCTGGTGGTGGTGTCCAGCCTGGAGGAGGCTGCCTGGGGGGTGTCACAGGTGAGGAGGGCTGGGGGGTTGGTGTCAAGTCTGGAGGTGGCTGCCTTGGATGTGTCACATAGTGAGGGCGGCTGGGGGAGGTGGTGTTCAATCTGGAGGGGGGTGCCTGGGGGGTGTCACAGGTGACGGGGGCTTGGGTGTGATGTCCAGTCTGGAGTGGGATGCCTTGGGGGGTGTTACAGGTGAGAGGGATAGGGGGGGTGTCCAGACTGTAGGGGTATGGGGATGGTGTCCAGTCTGGAGGAGGCAGTCTGGGGGGTATCACAGGTGAGGGGGCTTGGGGGTGGTATCCAATCTGGAGGGGGCTGCCCGGGGGGTTGTCACAGGTGAGGGGGGATGGGGTGGTGTCCAGTCTGGAGGGGGCTGCCTGGGATGTGTCACAGGTGAGGGGGCTTGGGGTGAGGTGTCCACACTAGAGGGGGCTGCCTGGGGGGTGTTACAGTTGAGGTGGGCTGAGGGGTGGTGTCCAGTCTGGAGGGGGCTGCATGTGGGGTGTCACAGGAGATGGGGGCTGAGGATGATGTCCAGTCTGGAGAGGGCTGCCTGTGGGGTGTCACAGGTGAGGTGAGCTGGGGGACTGGTGTCCAGACTGGAGGGCGTGGGGGGTGGCATCCAGTCAGGAGGGGGCTGCCTGGGGGTGTCACAGATGACGTGGCCTGGGGGGTGGTGTCCAGCCTGGAGGCAGCTGCCTGGGGTGGTGTCACAGGTGAGGGGGGCTGGGGGTGGTGTCCAGTCTTTAGGGGGCTGCCTGGGACGGTGTCACAGGTGAGTGGGGCTGAAGGGTGGTGTACAGTCTGGAGGCGGCTGCCTGGGACAGAGTCACAGGTGAGGGGGGCTGGGGTGTGGTGTCCAGTCTGAAGGGGGCTGCCTGGCAGGGTTTTACAGGTGCGGGGGCTGGGGCAGTGGTATCCAGACTGGAGGGGGCTGGGGGTGGTGTCCAGTCTGGAGGGGGATACCTGGGGGGTATCACAGGTGAGGGGGGTTTCGGGGGTGGTGTCCTATCTGGAGGGTGCTGCCTGGGGGGGTGTTATAGTTGAGGGGGGTTGGGTGGTGGTGTCTAGTCTGGAGGGGGCTGTCTGGGGGCTGTCACAGGAGATGGGGGCTGGGGGGTAATGTCCAGTCTGGAGGGACTGCCTGGGGGTGTCACAGCTGAGATGGGCTGGGGGGTGGTGTCCAGGCTGGAAGGGGCTGGGGAGGTGCTGTCCAGTCAGGAGGGGGCTGCCTGGGGGGTGTCACAGATGAGGGGGCCTGGGGTTGGTGTCCAATCTGGAGGAGCCTGCCTGGGGGAGTGTCGCAGGTGAGGGGGATGGGGGTGGTGTCCAGACTGTAGGGGGTTGGTGGGTGGTGTCCAGCCTGGTGGGGGCTGCTTGGGGGAGTATCACAGATGAGGGGGGCTGGGGGTGTTCTCCACTCTGTAGGGGGCTGCCTGGGGGTGTGTGTCACAGGTGAGGGGGCTAGAGGGTGGTGTCCAGTCTGGAAGGGACTGCCTGGAGGGGTCACAAGTGAGGGGCTTTGGGGGGTGCTGTCAACTCTGGAGGGGGGTGACTATAAGGTCTCACAGGTGATGGGGGCTAGAGGGTGGTGTCCATTCTGGAGGGGGCTGCCTGGGGGGTCTCACTGATGAGGGGGCATGGGGACAGTGTCACAGGTCAGGTGGCCTGGGGGGTGGTGTCATGTCTCTCGGGGGGCTGCCCGGGGGGTTGTCACAGGTGAGGGGGATGGGGTGGTGTCCAGTCTGGAGGAGGCTGCATGGGAGGTACCACAGGTGAGGGGGCTTGGGGTGTGGTGTCCACACTGGAGGAGGCTGCCTGGGGGGTGTTACAGTTGAGGTGGGTGGGGGTGGCATCCAGTCAGGAGGGGGCTGCCTGGGAATGTCACAGATGAGGTGGCCTGGGGGTGGTGTCCAGCCTGGAGGCAGCTGCCTGGGGTGGTGTCACAGGTGAGGGGGCTTGGGGTGGTGTCCAGTCTTTAGGGGGCTGCCTGGGTCGGTGTCACAGGTGAGTGGGGCTGAAGAGTGGTGTCCAGTCTGGAGGGGGCTGCCTGGGACAGAGTCACTGGTGAGGGGGGCTGGGGTGTGGTGTCTGGAGGGGGCTGCCTTGCGGGGTGTTACAGGTGCGGGGGGCTGGGGCAGTGGTATCCAGACTGGAGGGGGCTGGGGGTGTTGGCCAGTCTGGAGGGGATACCTGGGGGGTGTCACAGGTGAGGTGGGCTTGGGGGTGGTGTCCAGTCTGGAGGGTGCTGCCTGGGGGGGTGTTATAGGTGAGGGGGGTTGGGTGGTGGTGTCTAGTCTGGAGGGGGCTGTCTGGGGTGTCACAGGAGATGGGGCTTTGGGGTAATGTCCAGACTGGAGGAACTGCCTGGGGGTGTCACAGCTGAGGTGGGCTGGGGGGTAGGTGTCGAGGCTGGAAGGGGCTGGGGAGGAAGCGTCCAGTCTGGAGGGGGCTACCTGGGGTGGTGTCAGAGGTGAGGGGGATGGGGGTGGTGTCCAGACTGTAGGGGGTTGGGGGGTGGTGTCCATCCTGGAGGGGGCTGTCTGAGGGAGTATCACAGGTTTGGGGGGGGGGGTTGGGGGCTGTTGTCCAGTCCAGATGTGGCTGCCTGGGGTGGGTGTCACATGTGAGGGGGCTGGGGTGGTGTCCAGTCTGAAAGGGGCTGCCTGGGGGGGGGTGTCACAGGTCAGGGGGCCTGGGGGCGGTGTCATGTCTGGTGGGGGGCTGCCTGGGAGGTGTCACAGGTAAAGGGGCTTTGTGGCAGTGTCCAGTCTGGAGGGGGGTGCCTATGGGGTCTCACAGGTCAGGGGGGCTAGAGGGTGGTGACCATTCTGGAGGGGGGTGTCACAGGTGAGTGGGGCTGGGGGTGGTGTACAGTCTGGAGGGGGCTGCCTAGCAAAGAGTCACAGGTGATGGGGGCTGGGGTGTGGTGTCCAGTCTGGAGGGGGCTGCCTGGCGGGGTGTTACAGGTGCAGGGGGCTGGGGGGGTGGTGTCCGGGCTGGAAGGGGCTGGGGAGGTGGTGTCCAGTCAGGAGGGGGCTGCCTGGGGGGTGTCACAGATGAGGGGGCCTGGGGGTGGTGTCCAGTCTGGTGCGGTCTGCCTGGGAGAGACTAACAGGTGAGGGGGCCAGGGGTGGTGTACAGTCTAGAGCAGACTGCCTGGGGGGGTGTCACAGGTGAGGGGGATTTGGGTGGTGTCCAGACTGTAGTGGGTTGGGGTTGGTGTACAGCCTGGAGGGGGCTGCCTGGGGGAGTATCACAGATGAATGGGGCTGGGGGGTTTTGTCCAGTTTGGAGGGGGCTGCCTGGGGGGGTGTCACAGGTGAGGGGGCCTGGGAGTGGTGTCCAGTCTGGTGGGGTCTGCCTGGGAGGGAGTCACAGCTGACGTGGACTGCGGGTTGGTATCCAGACTGGAGGGGGCTGGAGGTAATGTCCAGTCTGGAGGGACTGCCTGGGGGTGTCACAGTTGAGGTGGGCTGGGGGGGAGGTGGCCAGGCTGGAAGGGGCTGGGGAGGTGGTGTCCAGTCTGGAGGGGGCTGCCTGGGGGGTGTCACAGGTGAGGGAGGCTTTGGATTGGTGTTCAGTCTTGACGGGGCTTCATGGGGTGGTGTCACAGGTGAGGGGGGCTGGGGGTGCTGCCCAGTCTGGAGGGGGCTGGGAGTAGTGTCTAGACTAGTGGGGGCTGCCTGGTCGGGTGTCACAAGTGAGGCTGTGGGGGTAGTCCAGACTGGAGGGGGCGGTGGGTGGCATCCAGTCAGGAGGGGGCTGACTGGGGGTGTCACAGATGAGGTGGCCTGGGGGGTGGTGTCCAGCCTGGCGGCAGCTGTCTGGGGTGGTGTCACAGGTGAGGGGGGTTGGGGGTGGTGTCCAGTCTTTAGGGGGCTGCCTGGGACAGTGTCACAGGTGAGTGGGGCTGAAGGGTGGTGTACAGTCTGGAGGGGGCTGCCTAGGAAAGAGTCACAGGTGATGGGGGCTGGGTTGTGGTGTCCAGTCTGGAGGGGGCTGCCTGGCGGGGTGTTACAGGTGCGGGGGGCTGGGGCAGTGGTGTCCAGACAGGAGGGGGCTGGGGGTGGTGGCCAGTCTGGAGGGGGATACCTGGTGAGTGTCACAGGTGAGGGGGGTTTGGTTGATGGTGTCCAGTCTGCAGGGTGCTGCCTGGGGGATGTTATAGGTGAGGGGGGCTGGTTGGTGGTGTGTAGTCTGGAGGGGGCTGCCTGGGGGGTGTCACAGGTGAGGGAGGCTTTGGGTTGGTGTCCAGTCTTCACGGGGCTTGTTGGGGTGGTGTCACAGGTGAGGGGGGCTGGGGGTGGTGCCCAGTCTGGAGGGGGCTGGGGGTAGTGTCCAGTCTAGTGGGGGCTGCCTGGTCGGGTGTCATAGGTGAGGCTGTGGGGGTAGTCCAGACTGGAGCGGGCGGGGAGTGGCATCCAGTCAGGAGGGGGCTGACTGGGGGTGTCACAGATGAGGTGTCCTGGGGGGTGATGTCCAGCCTGGAGGCAGCTGCCTGGGGTGGTGTCACAGGTGAGGGGGGCTGGGGGTGGTGTCCAGTCTTTAGGGGGCTGCCTGGGACAGTGTCACAGGTGAGTGGGGCTGAAGGGTGGTGTACAGTCTGGAGGGGGCTGCCTAGGAAAAAGTCACAGGTGATGGGGACTGGGTTGTGGTGTCCAGTCTGGAGGGGGCTGCCTGGCGGGGTGTTACATGTGCGGGGGGCTGGAGCAGTGGTGTCCAGACAGGAGGGGGCTGGGGGTGGTGGCCAGTCTGGAGGGGGATACCTGGTGAGTGTCACAGGTGAGGGGGGTATGGTGGATGGTGTCCAGTCTGCAGGGTGCTGCCTGAGGGATGTTATAGGTGAGGGGGGCTGGTTGGTGGTGTATAGTCTGGAGGGGGCTGCCTGGGGGGTGTCACAGGTGAGGGAGGCTTTGGGTTGGTGTCCAGTCTTGACGGGGCTTCCTGGGGTGGTGTCACAGGTGAGGGGGGCTGGGGGTGGTGCCCAGTCTGGAGGGGGCTGGGGGTAGTGTCCAGTCTAGTGGGGGCTGCCTGGTCGGGTGTCATAGGTGAGGCTGTGGGGGTAGTCCAGACTGGAGGGGGCGGCGGGTGGCATCCAGTCAGGAGGGGGCTGACTTGGGGTGTCACAGATGAGGTGTCCTGGGGGGTTGTGTCCAGACTGGAGTTGACTGGGGGGCGGTGTCCAGTCTGGAGGGGCTGACTGGAGGGGTGTCACAGGTGAGCGGGGCTGGGTGGGTGATGTCCAGTGTGGAGGGGGGGGCAGCCTGGGGGGTGTCACAAATGAGGTGGACTGGGGGTTGGTGTCCAAACTGGAGGGGGCTGGGGGTGGTGGCCAGTCTGGAGGGGATACCTGGGGAGTGTCACAGGTGAGGAGGGCTTGGGGTGGTGTCCAGTCTGCAGGGTGCTGCCTGGGGGATGTTATAGGTGAGGGGGGCTGGTTGGTGGTGTCTAGTCTGGAGGGGGCTGTCTGGGGGGTGTCACAGGAGATGGGGGCTGGGGTGTAATATCCAGTCTGGAGGGACTGCCTGGGGTGTCACAGCTGAGGTGGGCTGGGGGGGTGGTGTCCGGGCTGGAAGGGGCTGGGGAGGTGGTGTCCAGTCAGGAGGGGGCTGCCTGGGGGGTGTCACAGATGAGGGGGCCTGGGGGTGGTGTCCAGTCTGGTGCGGTCTGCCTGGGAGAGACTCACAGGTGAGGGGGCCAGGGGTGGTGTACAGTCTAGAGCAGACTGCCTGGGGGGGTGTCACAGGTGAGGGGGATTTGGGTGGTGTCCAGACTGTAGTGGGTTGGGGTTGGTGTACAGCCTGGAGGGGGCTGCCTGGGGGAGTATCACAGATGAATGGGTCTGGGGGGTTTTGTCCAGTTTGGAGGGGGCTGCCTGGGGGGGTGTCACAGGTGAGGGGGCCTGGGAGTGGTGTCCAGTCTGGTGGGGTCTGCCTGGGAGGGAGTCACAGCTGACGTGGACTGCGGGTTGGTATCCAGACTGGAGGGGGCTGGGGGTAATGTCCAGTCTGGAGTGACTGCCTGGGGGTGTCACAGTTGAGGTGGGCTGGGGGGGAGGTGGCCAGGCTGGAAGGGGCTGGGGAGGTGGTGTCCAGTCTGGAGGGGGCTGCCTGGGGGGTGTCACAGGTGAGGGAGGCTTTGGATTGGTGTTCAGTCTTGACGGGGCTTCATGGGGTGGTGTCACAGGTGAGGGGGGCTGGGGGTGGTGCCCAGTCTGGAGGGGGCTGGGGGTAGTGTCTAGACTAGTGGGGGCTGCCTGGTCGGGTGTCACAAGTGAGGCTGTGGGGGTAGTCCAGACTGGAGGGGGCGGTGGGTGGCATCCAGTCAGGAGGGGGCTGACTGGGGGTGTCACAGATGAGGTGGCCTGGGGGGTGGTGTCCAGCCTGGCGGCAGCTGTCTGGGGTGGTGTCACAGGTGAGGGGGGCTGGGGGTGGTGTCCAGTCTTTAGGGGGCTGCCTGGGACAGTGTCACAGGTGAGTGGGGCTGAAGGGTGGTGTACAGTCTGGAGGGGGCTGCCTAGGAAAGAGTCACAGGTGATGGGGGCTGGGTTGTGGTGTCCAGTCTGGAGGGGGCTGCCTGGCGGGGTGTTACAGGTGCGGGGGGCTGGGGCAGTGGTGTCCAGACAGGAGGGGGCTGGGGGTGGTGGCCAGTCTGGAGGGGGATACCTGGTGAGTGTCACAGGTGAGGGGGGTTTGGTTGATGGTGTCCAGTCTGCAGGGTGCTGCCTGGGGGATGTTATAGGTGAGGGGGGCTGGTTGGTGGTGTGTAGTCTGGAGGGGGCTGCCTGGGGGGTGTCACAGGTGAGGGAGGCTTTGGGTTGGTGTCCAGTCTTCACGGGGCTTGTTGGGGTGGTGTCACAGGTGAGGAGGGCTGGGGGTGGTGCCCAGTCTGGAGGGGGCTGGGGGTAGTGTCCAGTCTAGTGGGGGCTGCCTGGTCGGGTGTCATAGGTCAGGCTGTGGGGGTAGTCCAGACTGGAGCGGGCGGGGGGTGGCATCCAGTCAGGAGGGGGCTGACTGGGGGTGTCACAGATGAGGTGTCCTGGGGGGTGATGTCCAGCCTGGAGGCAGCTGCCTGGGGTGGTGTCACAGGTGAGGGGGGCTGGGGGTGGTGTCCAGTCTTTAGGGGGCTGCCTGGGACAGTGTCACAGGTGAGTGGGGCTGAAGGGTGGTGTACAGTCTGGAGGGGGCTGCCTAGGAAAGAGTCACAGGTGATGGGGACTGGGTTGTGGTGTCCAGTCTGGAGGGGGCTGCCTGGCGGGGTGTTACATGTGCGGGGGGCTGGAGCAGTGGTGTCCAGACAGGAGGGGGCTGGGGGTGGTGGCCAGTCTGGAGGGGGATACCTGGTGAGTGTCACAGGTGAGGGGGGTATGGTGGATGGTGTCCAGTCTGCAGGGTGCTGCCTGAGGGATGTTATAGGTGAGGGGGGCTGGTTGGTGGTGTATAGTCTGGAGGGGGCTGCCTGGGGGGTGTCACAGGTGAGGGAGGCTTTGGGTTGGTGTCCAGTGTTGACGGGGCTTCCTGGGGTGGTGTCACAGGTGAGGGGGGCTGGGGGTGGTGCCCAGTCTGGAGGGGGCTGGGGGTAGTGTCCAGTCTAGTGGGGGCTGCCTGGTCGGGTGTCATAGGTGAGGCTGTGGGGGTAGTCAAGACTGGAGGGGGCGGCGGGTGGCATCCAGTCAGGAGGGGGCTGACTTGGGGTGTCACAGATGAGGTGTCCTGGGGGGTTGTGTCCAGACTGGAGTTGACTGGGGGGCGGTGTCCAGTCTGGAGGGGCTGACTGGAGGGGTGTCACAGGTGAGGGGGGCTGGGTGGGTGATGTCCAGTGTGGAGGGGGGGGCGGCCTGGGGGGGGTCACAAGTGAGGTAGACTGGGGGTTGGTGTCCAAACTGGAGGGGGCTGGGGGTGGTGGCCAGTCTGGAGGGGATACCTGGGGAGTGTCACAGGTGAGGTGGGCTTGGGGTGGTGTCCAGTCTGGAGGGTGCTGCCTGGGGGGTGTTATAGGTGAGGGGTCTGGGTGGTGGTGTCTAGTCTGGAGGGGGCTGTCTGGGGGGTGTCACAGAAGAGATGGGGCTTTGGGGTAATGTCCAGTCTGGAGGAACTGCCGGGGGTGTCACAGCTGAGGTGGGCTGGGGGGGGAGGTGTCCAGGCTGGAAGGGGCTGGGGAGGAGGCATCCAGTCCGGAGGAGGCTGCCTGGGGGGTATCACAGGTGAGGGGTTTGGGGGGTGGTGTCCAGACTGTAGAGGGTTGGGGGGTGGTGTCCAGCCTGGAGGGGGCTGCCTGGGGAGTATCACAGGTTTGGGGGGGTTGGGGGCTGTTGTCCAGTCCAGATGGGGCTGCCTGAGGTGCGTGTCACATGTGAGGCGTCTGGAGTGGTGTCCAGTCACGAAGGGCTGCCTGGGGGGGTGTCACAGGTAGGGGACTGGGGGGTGGTGTCATGTCTGGTGGGGGGCTAAATGAGAGTTGTCACAGGTCAGGGGGCTGTGGGGGTGGCGTCCAGTCTGGAGGAGGGTGCCTATGGGGTCTCACAGGTCAGGCGGGCTAGGGGTGTTGACCATTCTGGAGGGGGCTGCCTGGGGGGTGTCACAGATGAGGTGGGCTTTGGGTTGGTGTCCAGTCTTGAGGGGGCTGCCTGGGGTGGTGTCACAGGTGAGGGGGGCTGGTGGTGGTGCCCAGTCTGGAGGGGGCTGGGAGTAGTGTCCAGTCTAGTGGGGGCTGCCTGGTCGGGTGTCACAAGTGAGGCTGTGGGGGTAGTCCAGACTGGAGGGGGCGGTGGGTGGCATCCAGTCAGGAGGGGGCTGACTGGGGGTGTCACAGATGAGGTGGCCTGGGGGGTGGTGTCCAGCCTGGAGGCAGCTGCCTGGGGTGGTGTCACAGGTGAGGGGGGCTGGGGGTGGTGTCCAGTCTTTAAGGGTCTGCCTGGGACAGTGTCACAGGTGAGTGGGGCTGAAGGGTGGTGTTCAGTCTGGAGGGGGCTGCCTAGGAAAGAGTCACAGGTGATGGGGGCTGGGTTGTGGTGTCCAGTCTGGAGGGGGCTGCCTGGTGGGGTGTTACAGGTGCGGGGGGCTGGGGCAGTGGTGTCCAGACAGGAGGGGGCTGGGGGTGGTGGCCAGTCTGG
Source organism: Ambystoma mexicanum (assembly GCF_040938575.1). Taxonomy (NCBI): domain Eukaryota; kingdom Metazoa; phylum Chordata; class Amphibia; order Caudata; family Ambystomatidae; genus Ambystoma; species Ambystoma mexicanum. The sequence continues at coordinate 423,838,808 of NC_090927.1, read as the reverse complement.
AGGGGGATACCTGGTGAGTGTCACAGGTGAGGGGGGTTTGGTGGATGGTGTCCAGTCTGCAGGGTGCTGCCTGGGGGATGTTATAGGTGAGGGGGGCTGGTTGGTGGTGTCTAGTCTGGAGGGGGCTGCCTGGGGGGTGTCACAGGTGAGGGAGGCTTTGGGTTGGTGTCCAGTCTTGACGGGGCTTGCTGGGGTGGTGTCACAGGTGAGGGGGGTTGGGGGTGGTGCCCAGTCTGGAGGGAGCTGGGGGTAGTGTCCAGTCTAGTGGGGGCTGCCTGGTCGGGTGTCATAGGTGAGGCTGTGGGGGTAGTCCAGACTGGAGGGGGCTGGGAGTGGCTTCCATTCAGGAGGGGTCTGACTGGGGGTGTCACAGATGACGTGTCCTGGGGGGTGGTGTCCAGCTTGGAGGCAGCTGCCTGGGGTGGTGTCACAGGTGAGGGGGGCTGGGGGTGGTGTCCAGTCTTTAGGGGGCTGCCTGGGACAGTGTCACAGGTGAGTGGGGCTGAAGGGTGGTGTACAGTCTGGAGGGCGCTGCCTAGGAAAGAGTCACAGGTGATGGGGGCTGGGTTGTGGTGTCCAGTCTGGAGGGGGCTGCCTGGCGGGGTGTTACAGGTGCGGGGGGCTGGGGTAGTGGTGTCCAGAAAGGAGGGGGCTGGGGGTGGTGGCCAGTCTGGAGGGGGATACCTGGTGAGTGTCACAGGTGAGGGAGGCTTTGGGTTGGTGTCCAGTCTTGACGGGGCTTCCTAGGGTGGTGTCACAGGTGAGGGGGGCTGGGGGTGGTGCCCAGTCTGCAGGGGGCTGGGGGTAGTGTCCAGTCTAGTGGGGGCTGCCTGGTCGGGTGTCATAGGTGAGGCTGTGGGGGTAGTCCAGACTGGAGGGGGCGGGGGGTGGCATCCAGTCAGGAGGGGGCTGACTGGGGGTGTCACAGATGAGGTGTCCTGGGGGGTTGTGTCCAGACTGGAGTTGACCGGGGGGCGGTGTCCAGTCTGGAGGGGCTGACTGGAGGGGTGTCACAGGTGAGGGGGGCTGGGTGGGTGATGTCCAGTGTGGAGGGGGGGCGGCCTGGGGGGTGTCACAAGTGAGGTGGACTGTGGGTTGGTGTCCAAACTGGAGGGGTCTGGGGGTGGTGGCCAGTCTGGAGGGGATACCTGGGGTGGTGTCACAGGTGAGGGGGGCTGGGGGTGGTGCCCAGTCTGCAGGGGGCTGGGGGTAGTGTCCAGTCTAGTGGGGGCTGCCTGGTCGGGTGTCATAGGTGAGGCTCTGGGGGTAGTCCAGACTGGAGGGGGCGGGGGGTGGCATCCAGTCAGGAGGGGGCTGACTGGGGGTGTCACAGATGAGGTGTCCTGGGGGGTTGTGTCCAGACTGGAGTTGACCGGGGGGCGGTGTCCAGTCTGGAGGGGCTGACTGGAGGGGTGTCACAGGTGAGGGGGGCTGGGTGGGTGATGTCCAGTGTGGAGGGGGGGCGGCCTGGGGGGTGTCACAAGTGAGGTGGACTGTGGGTTGGTGTCCAAACTGGAGGGGGCTTGGGGTGGTGTCCAGTCTGGCGGGTGCTGCCTGGGGGGTGTTATAGGTGAGGGGGGCTGGGTGGTGGTGTCTAGTCTGGAGGGGGCTGTCTGGGGGGTGTCACAGAAGAGATGGGGCTTTGGGGTAATGTCCAGTCTGGAGGAACTGCCGGGGGTGTCACAGCTGAGGTGGGCTGGGGGGGAGGTGTCCAGGCTGGAAGGGGCTGGGGAGGAGGCATCCAGTCCGGAGGGGGCTGCCTGGGGGGTATCACAGGTGAGGGGTTTGGGGGGTGGTGTCCAGACTGTAGAGGGTTGGGGTGGTGTTCAGCCTGGAGGGGCTGCCTGGGGGAGTATCACAGGTTTGTGGGGTTTGGGGGCTGTTGTCCAGTCCAGATGGGGCTGCCTGAGGTGGGTGTCACATGTGAGGCGTCTGGGGTGGTGTCCAGACACGAAGGGCTGCCTGGGGGGGTGTCACAGGTCAGGGGGCCTGGGGGGTGGTGTCATGTCTGGTGGGGGGCTACCTGGGAGGTGTCACAGGTCAAGGGGCTTTGGGGGCAGTGTCCAGTCTGGAGGAGGGTGCCTATGGGGCCTCACAGGTCAGGCGGGCTAGGAAGTGTTGACCATTCTGGAGGGGGCTGCCTGGGGGGTGTCACAGATGAGGTGGGCTTTGGGTTGCGGTCCAGTCTTGAGGGGGCTGCCTGGGGTGGTGTCACAGGTGAGGGGGGCTGGGGGTGGTGCCCAGTCTGGAGGGGGCTGGGGGTAGTGTCCAGTCTAGTGGGGGCTGCCTGGTCGGGTGTCACAAGTGAGGCTGTGGGGGTAGTCCAGACTGGAGGGGGCGGTGGGTGGCATCCAGTCAGGAGGGGGCTGACTGGGGGTGTCACAGATGAGGTGGCCTGGGGGGTGGTGTCCAGCCTGGAGGCAGCTGCCTGGGGTGGTGTCACAGGTGAGGGGGGCTGGGGGTGGTGTACAGTCTGGAGGGGGCTGCCTAGGAAAGAGTCACAGGTGATGGGGGCTGGGTTGTGGTGTCCAGTCTGGAGCGGGCTGCCTGGCGGGGTGTTACAGGTGCGGGGGGCTGGGGCAGTGGTGTCCAGACAGGAGGGGGCTGGGGGTGGTGGCCAGTCTGGAGGGGGATACCTGGTGAGTGTCACAGGTGAGGGGGGTTTGGTGGATGGTGTCCAGTCTGCAGGGTGCTGCCTGAGGGATGTTATAGGTGAGGGGGGCTGGTTGGTGGTGTATAGTCTGGAGGGGGCTGCCTGGGGGGTGTCACAGGTGAGGGAGGCTTTGTGTTGGTGTCCAGTCTTGACGGGGCTTCCTGGGGTGGTGTCACAGGTGAGGGGGGCTGGGGGTGGTGCCCAGTCTGGAGGGGGCCTGGGGGTGGTGTCCAATCTGGTGGGGTCTGCCTGGGAGGGAGTCACAGGTGAGGGGGCCAGGGGTGGTGTACAGTCTAGAGCAGCCTGCCAGGGGGGTTGTCACAGGTGAGGGGGATGGGGGTGGTGTCCAGACTGTAGGGGGTTGGGGGATGGTGTCCAACCTGGAGGGGGCTGCCTGGGGGAGTATCACAGATGAGTGGGGATGGGGGGTGTTGTCCAGTCTGGAGGGGGCTGGCTGGGGGGGTGTCACAGGTGAGGGGTCTGGGGACAGTGTCCAGCCTGAAGGGGGCTGCCTGGGGTTGTGTCACAGGTGAGGTGGGATGAGGGGGTGGTGTCCAGACTGGAGGGGGCTGGGGGTGGTGGCCAGTCTGGAGGGGATACCTGGTGGGTGTCACAGGTGAGATGGGCTTGGGGGTGGTTTCCAGTCTGGAGGGTGCTGCCTGGGGTGTTATAGGTGAGGGGGGGCTCGGTGGTGGTGTCTAGTCTGGAGGGGGCTGTCTGGGGGGTGTCACATGAGGTGGGGGTTGGGGGGTAAGGTCCAGTCTAGAGGGACTGCCTGGGGGTGTCACAGCTGAGGTGGGCTGGGGGGGTGGTGTCCAGGCTGGAAGGGGCTGGGAAGATGGTGTCCAGTCAGGAGGGGGCTGCCTAGGGGGTGTCACAGATGAGGGGGCCTGGGGGTGGTGTCCATTGTGGTGGGGTCTGCCTGGGAGGGAGTCACAGGTGAGGGGGACAGGGGTGGTGTACAGTCTAGAGCAGCCTGCCTGGGGGGGGGTGTCACAGGTGAGGGGGATGGGGGTGGTGTCCAGACTTTAGGGGGTTGGGGGTTGGTGTCCAGCCTGGAGGGGGCTGCCTGGGGGATTATCACAGATGAAGGGGGCTGGGGGATGGTGTCCAGTCTGGAAGGGACTGCCTGGGGGGGGTCAAAGGTGAGGGGGGCTGGGGGTGGTGTACAGTCTGGAGGGGGCTGCCTAGGAAAGAGTCACAGGTGATGGGGGCTGGGTTGTGGTGTCCAGTCTGGAGCGGGCTGCCTGGCGGGGTGTTACAGGTGCGGGGGGGTGGGGCAGTGGTGTCCAGACAGGAGGGGGCTGGGGGTGGTGCCCAGTCTGGAGGGGGCCTGGGGGTGGTGTCCAATCTGTTGGGGTCTGCCTGGGAGGGAGTCACAGGTGAGGGGGCCAGGGGACAGTGTCCAGCCTGGAGGAGGCTGCCTGGGGTTGTGTCACAGGTGAGGTAGGATGAGGGGGTGGTGTCCAGACTGGAGGGGGCTGGGGGTGGTGGCCGGTCTGGAGGGGATACCTGGTGGGTGTCACAGGTGAGATGGGCTTGGGGGTGGTTTCCAGTTTGGAGGGTGCTGCCTGGGGTGTTATAGGTGAGGGGGGGATCGGTGGTGGTGTCTAGTCTGGAGGGGGCTGTCTGGGGGGTGTCACATGAGGTGGGGGTTGGGGGGGTAAGGTCCAGTCTAGAGGGACTGCCTGGGAGTGTCACAGCTGAGGTGGGCGGGGGGGGTGGTGTCCAGGCTGGAAGGGGCTGGGAAGATGGTGTCCAGTCAGGAGGGGGCTGCCTAGGGGGTGTCACAGATGAGGGGGCCTGGGGGTGGTGTCCATTGTGGTGGGGTCTGCTGGGAGGGAGTCACAGGTGAGGGGGACAGGGGTGGTGTACAGTCTAGAGCAGCCTGCCTGGGGGGGGGGGTGTCACAGGTGAGGGGGATGGGGGTGGTGTCCAGACTTTAGGGGGTTGGGGGTTGGTGTCCAGCCTGGAGGGGGCTGCCTGGGGGATTATCACAGATGAGGGGGGCTGGGGGGTGGTGTCCAGTCTGGAAGGGACTGCCTGGGGGGGTCAAAGATCAGGGGGTTTGGGGGGTGGTGTCAAGTCTGGAGGGGGGTGCCTATAAGGTCTCACAGGTGATGGGGGCTAGGGGGTGGTGTCCACTCTGGAGGGGGCTGCCTGGGGGGTGTTACATGTGAGGGGGGCTTTGGGTTGGTGTCAAGTCTGGAGGGGACTCCCTGGGGGGTTGTCACCGGTGAGGGGGGCTGGGGGTGGTGCCCAGTCTGGAGGGGGCTGGGGGTAGTGTCCAGTCGGGTTGGGGCTGCCTGGAGGGGAGTCACAGGTGAGGGGGGTTGGAGGGTGTCCTGTCTGGAGGGGGCTGCCTGGGGAGTGTCACAGGTGAAGGGGGCTGGGGGGCTGGTGTCTAGTCTGGAGGGGGCTGGCTGGTGGGGTGTCACTGGTGAGGGGGCCTGGGGACAGTGTCCAGCCTGGAGGGGGCTGCCTGGGTATCTGTTACAGGTTAGGCGGGCTGAGGGGGTGGTGGCCAGACTGGAGGGGACTGGGGATGGCGTCCAGTCTGGAGGGGGCTGGCTGGGGGGTGTCACAGGTGAGGGGGGATGGAGGGTGGTGTCCAGTCTGGAGGGGTTGCCTGGGGGGTATCACAGATAAGGTGTCCTGGGGGGTTGTGTCCATACTGGAGTTGACTGGGGGGCGGTGTCCAGTCTGGAGAGGCTGCCTGGAGGGGTGTCACAGGTGAGGGGGGCTGGGTGGGGGATGTCCAGTGTGGAGGGGGGGCAGCCTGGGGGTGTCACATGTGAGGTGGACTGGGGGTTGGTGTCCAGACTGGGGGGGGCTGGGGGTGGTGGCCAGTCTGGAGGGCATATCTGGGGGGTGTCACAGGTGAAGTGGGCTTGGGGGGTGGTGCCCAGACTGTAGGGGGTTGTGGGGTGGTGTCTATCCTGGAGGGGGCTGCCTGGGGGAGTATCACTGGTTTGGGGGGCTTGGGGGCTGTTGTCCAGTCCAGATGTGGCTGCCTGGGGTGGGTGTCACATGTTAGGGGTCTAGGGTGGTGTCCAGTCTGGAAGGGGCTGCCTGGGGGGGTGTCACAGGTCAGGGGGCCTGGGGGTGGTGTCATGTCTGGTGGGGGGATACCTGGGAGGTGTCACAGGTCAAGGGGCTTTGGGGGCAGTGTCCAGTCTGGAGAGGGGTGCCTATGGGGTCTCACAGGTCAGGGGGGCTAGGGGGTGGTGACCATTCTGGAGGGGGCTGCCTGGGGGTTTTACAGGTGAGGGAGGCTTTGTGTTGGTGTCCAGTCTTGACGGGGCTACCTGGGGTGGTGTCACAGGTGAGGGGAGCTGGGGGTGGTGCCTATTCTGGAGGGGGCTGTGGGTCGTGTCCAGTCTAGTGGGGGCTGCCTGGTCGGATGTCACAGGTGAGGCTGTGGGGTTAGTCCAGACTGGAGGGGGCGGGGGGTGACATCCAGTCAGGAGGGGGCTGACTGGGGGTGTCACAGATGAGGTGGCCTTGGGGGTGGTGTCCAGCCTGGAGGCAGCTGCCTGGGGTGGTGTCACAGGTGAGGGGGGCTGGGGGTGGTGTCCAGTCTTTAGGGGGCTGCCTGGGACAGTGTCACAGGTGAGTGGGGCTGAAGGGTGGTGTTCAGTCTGGAGGGGGCTGCCTAAGAAAGAGTCACAGGTGATGGGGGCTGGGGTGTGGTGTCCAGTCTGGAGGGGGCTGCCTGGCGGGGTGTTACAGGTGCGGGGGGCTGGGGCAGTGGTGTCCAGACTGGAGGGGGCTTGGGTGGTGGCCAGTCTGGAGGGGGATACTTGGGGGGTGTCACAGGTGAGGGGGGTTTGGTGGGTGGTGTCCAGTCTGCAGGGGCTGGGGAGGTGGTGTCTAGTCAGGAGGGGGCTGCCTGGGGGGTGTCACAGATAAGGGGGCATGGGGGTGTTGTCCAATCTGGTGGGGTCTGCCTGGGAGGGAGTCACAGGTGAGGGGGCCAGGGGTGGTGTACAGTCTAGAGCAGCCTGCCTGGGAGGGTGTCACAGGTGAGGGGGGTGGGGGTGGTGTCCAGACTGTAGGGGGTTGGGGGTTGGTGTCCAGCCTGGAGGGGGCTGCCTGAGGGAGTATCACAGATGAGTGGGGCTGGGTGGTGTTGTCCAGTCTGGAGGGGGCTGCTTGGGGGGGGGTGTCACAGGTGAGGGGCTGGGGGGGGTGTCCAGTCTGGAAGGGACTGCCTGGGGGGGGGTGTCACAGGTCAGAGGGTTTGGGGGTGGTGTCAAGTCTGGAGGGGGGTGCCTATAAGGTCTCACAGGTGATTGGGGCTAGGGGGTGGTGTCCATTCTGGAGGGGGCTGCCTGGGGGGTGTCACAGGTGAGGGTTGCTTTGGGTTGGTGTCCAGTGTGGAGGGGACTGCCTGGGGGGGGTGTCACCGGTTACGGGGGGCTGGAGTTGGTGCCCAGTTTGGAGGGGGCTGGGGGTAGTGTCCGTTCTGGTTGGGGCTGCCTGGGGAGTGTCACAGGTGAATGGGGCTGTGGGGCTGGTATCCAGTCTGGAAGGGGCTGATTGGGGGGTGTCACAGGTGAGGGGGCCTGGGGACAGTGTCCAGCATGGAGGGGGCTGCCTGGGGATGTGTCACAGGTGAGGCGGGCTGAGGGAGTTGTGTCCAGACTGGAGGGGACTGGGGATGGCGTCCAGTCTATAGGGGGCTGCCTGGGGGGTGTCACAGGTGAGGGGGGTGGAGGGTGGTGTCCAGTCTGGAGGGGGCTGCCTGGGGGGTATCACAGATAAGGTGTCCTGGGGCGTTGTGTCCAGACCGGAGTTGACTGGGGGGTGGTGTCCAGCCTGGAGGCAGCTGCCTGGGGTGGTGTCACAGGTGAGGGGGGCTGGGGGTGGTGTCCAGTCTTTAGGGGGCTGCCTGGGACAGTGTCACAGGTGAGTGGGGCTGAAGGGTGGTGTTCAGTCTGGAGGGGGCTGCCTAAGAAAGAGTCACAGGTGATGGGGGCTGGGGTGTGGTGTCCAGTCTGGAGGGGGCTGCCTGGCGGGGTGTTACAGGTGCGGGGGGCTGGGGCAGTGGTGTCCAGACTGGAGGGGGCTTGGGAGGTGGCCAGTCTGGAGGGGGATACTTGGGGAGTGTCACAGGTGAGGGGGGTTTGGTGGGTGGTGTCCAGTCTGCAGGGGCTGGGGAGGTGGTGTCTAGTCAGGAGGGGGCTGCCTGGGGGGTGTCACAGATAAAGGGGCATGGGGGTGTTGTCCAGTCTGGTGGGGTCTGCCTGGGAGGGAGTCACAGGTGAGGGGGCCAGGGGTGGTGTACAGTCTAGAGCAGCCTGCCTGGGAGGGTGTCACAGGTGAGGGGGTGGGGGTGGTGTCCAGACTGTAGGGGGTTGGGGGTTGGTGTCCAGCCTGGAGGGGGCTGCCTGAGGGAGTATCACAGATGAGTGGGGCTGGGTGGTGTTGTCCAGTCTGGAGGGGGCTGCTTGGGGGGGGTGTCACAGGTGAGGGGCTGGGGGGGTGTCCAGTCTGGAAGGGACTGCCTGGGGGGGGGGTGTCACAGGTCAGAGGGTTTGGGGGTGGTGTCAAGTCTGGAGGGGGGTGCCTATAAGGTCTCACAGGTGATTGGGGCTAGGGGGTGGTGTCCATTCTGGAGGGGGCTGCCTGGGGGGTGTCACAGGTGAGGGTTGCTTTGGGTTGGTGTCCAGTGTGGAGGGGACTGCCTGGGGGGGTGTCACCGGTTACGGGGGGCTGGAGTTGGTGCCCAGTTTGGAGGGGGCTGGGGGTAGTGTCCATTCTGGTTGGGGCTGCCTGGGGAGTGTCACAGGTGAATGGGGCTGTGGGGCTGGTATCCAGTCTGGAAGGGGCTGATTGGGGGGTGTCACAGGTGAGGGGGCCTGGGGACAGTGTCCAGCATGGAGGGGGCTGCCTGGGGATGTGTCACAGGTGAGGCGGGCTGAGGGAGTTGTGTCCAGACTGGAGGGGACTGGGGATGGCGTCCAGTCTATAGGGGGCTGCCTGGGGGGTGTCACAGGTGAGGGGGGTGGAGGGTGGTGTCCAGTCTGGAGGGGGCTGCCTGGGGGGTATCACAGATAAGGTGTCCTGGGGCGTTGTGTCCAGACCGGAGTTGACTGGGGGGTGGTGTCCAGTCTGGAGGGGCTGCCTGGGGGGTGTCACAGGTGAGGTGGACTGGGGTTGGTGTCCAGACAGGAGGGGGCTGGGGGTGGTGTCCATTCTGGAGGGGGCTGCCTGGGGGGTGTCACAGGTGAGGGTGGCTTTGGGTTGGTGTCCAGTGTGGAGAGGACTACCTGGGGGGGGTGTCATCGGTTACGGGGGGCTGGAGTTGGTGCCCAGTTTGGAGGGGGCTGGGGGTAGTGTCCGGTCTGGTTGGGGCTGCCTGGGGAGTGTCACAGGTGAAGAGGGCTGTGGGGCTGGTATCCTGTCTGGAAGGGGCTGATTGGGGGGTGTCACAGGTGAGGGGGCCTGGGGACAGTGTCCAGAATGGAGGGGACTGGGGATGGCGTCCAGTCTGGAGGGGGCTACCTGGGGGGTGTCACAGGTGAGGGGGGTGGAGGGTGGTGTCCAGTCTGGAGGGGGCTGCCTGGGGGGTATCACAGATAAGGTGTCCTGGGGCGTTGTGTCCAGACCGGAGTTGACTGGGGGGTGGTGTCCAGTCTGGAGAGGCTGCCTGGGGGGTGTCACAGGTGAGGTGGACTGGGGTTGGTGTCCAGACAGGAGGGGGCTGGGGGTGGTGTCCATTCTGGAGGGGGCTGCCTGGGGGGTGTCACAGGTGAGGGTGGCTTTGGGTTGGTGTCCAGTGTGGAGGGGACTACCTGGGGGGGTGTCACCGGTTACGGGGGGCTGGAGTTGGTGCCCAGTTTGGAGGGGGCTGGGAGTAGTGTCCGGTCTGGTTGGGGCTGCCTGGGGAGTGTCACAGGTGAAGAGGGCTGTGGGGCTGGTATCCTGTCTGGAAGGGGGTGATTGGGGGGTGTCACAGGTGAGGGGGCCTGGGGACAGTGTCCAGAATGGAGGAGACTGGGGATGGCGTCCAGTCTGGAGGGGGCTACCTGGGGGGTGTCACAGGTGCGGGGGGTGGAGGGTGGTGTCCAGTCTGGAGGGGGCTGCCTGGGGGGTATCACAGATAAGGTGTCCTGGGGGGTTGTGTCCCGACCGGAGTTGACTGGGGGGTGGTGTCCAGTCTGGAGGGGCTGCCTGGGGGGGTGTCACAGGTGAGGGGGGCTGGGTGGTTGATGTCCAGTGTGGAGGGGGGACGGTCTGGGGGGTGTCACAGGTGAGGTGGACTGGGGTTGGTGTCCAGACAGGAGGGGGCTGGGGGTGGTAGCCAGTCTGGAGGGCATACCTGCGGGGTGTCACAGGTGAGGTGGGCTTGGGGGGCGTTGTCCAGACTGTAGGGGGTTGGGGGGTTATGTCCATCCTGGAGGGGGCTGCCTGGGGGAGTATCACAGGTTTGGGGGGGTTGGGGGCTGTTGTCCAGTCCAGATATGGCTGCCTGGGGTGGGTGTCACATGTTAGGGGTCTAGGGTGGTGTCCATTCTGGAAGGGGCTGCCTGGGTGGGGTGTCACAGGTCAGGGGGCCTGGGGGGTGGTGTCATGTCTGGTGGGGGGCTACCTGGGAGGTGTCACAGGTCAAGGGGCTTTGGGGGCAGTGTCCAGTCTGGAGGGGGGTGCCTATGGGGTCTCACATCACAGGTCAGGGGGGCTAGGGGGTGGTGACCATTCTGGAGGGGGCTGCCTGTGGGGTGTTAGAGGTGAGGGAGGCTTTGGGTTGGTGTCCAGTCTTGACGGGGCTACCTGGGGTGGTGTCACAGGTGAGGGGGGCTGGGGGTGGTGCCCATTCTGGAGGGGGCTGTGGGTAGTGTCCAGTCTAGTGGGGGCTGCCTGGTCGGGTGTCACAGGTGAGGCTGTGGGGGTAGTCCAGACTGGAGGGGGCGGGGGGTGGCATCCAGTCAGGAGGGGGCTGACTTGGGGTGTCACAGATGAGGTGGCCTGGGGGGTGGTGTCCAGCCTGGAGGCAGCTGCCTGGGGTGGTGTCACAGGTGAGGGGGGCTGGGGGTGGTGTCCAGTCTTTAGGGGGCTGCCTGGGACAGTGTCACAGGTGAGTGGGGCTGAAGGGTGGTGTACAGTCTTTAGGGGGCTGCCTAGGAAAGAGTCACAGGTGATGGGGGCTGGGTTGTGGTGTCCAGTCTGAAGGGGGCTGCCTGGCGGGGTGTTACAGGTGCAGGGGGCTGGGGCAGTGGTGTCCAGACTTGAGGGGGCTGGGGGTGGTGGCCAGTCTGGAGGGGGATACCTGGTGAGTGTCACAGGTGAGGGGGGTTTGGTGGATGGTGTCCAGTCTGCAGGGTGCTGCCTGGGGGATGTTATAGGTGAGGGGGGCTGGTTGGTGGTGTCTAGTCTGGAGGGGGCTGTCTGGGGGGTGTCACAGGAGATGGGGGCTGGGGGGTAATATCCAGTTTGGAGGGACTGCCGGGGGGTGTCACAGCTGAGGTGGGCTGGGGGGGGTGCTGTCCAGGCTGGAAAGGGCTGGGGAGGTTGTGTCCAGTCTGGAGGGGGCTGCCTGGGCGGTGTCACAGATGAGGGGGCCTGGGGGTGGTGTCCAGTGTGGTGGGGTCTGCCTGGGAGGGAGACACAGGTGAGGGGGCCAGGGGTGGTGTACAGTCTAGAGCAGCCTGCCTGGGGGTTGTCACAGGTGAGGGGGATGGGGTGGTGTCCAGACTGTAGGGGGTTGGGGGTTGGTGTCCAGCCTGGAGGGGGCTGCCTGGGGGAGTATCACAGATGAGTGGGGATGGGGGTGTTGTCCAGCCTGGAGGGGGCTGGCTGGGGGGTGTCACAGGTGAGGGGGTCTGGGGACAGTGTCCAGCCTGGAGGGGGCTGCCTGGGGATCTGTCACAGGTTAGGCAGGCTGAGGGTGTGGTGGCCAGACTGGAGGGGACTGGGGATGGCGTCCAGTCTGGCGGGGGCTGCCTGGGGGGTGTCACAAGTGAAGGGGATGGGTGGTGGTGTCCAGTCTTGAGGGGGCTGCCTGGGGGGTATCACAGATAAGGTGTCCTGGGGGGTTCTGTCCAGATTGGAGTTGACTGGGGGGTGGTGTACAGTCTGGAGGGGCTGCCTGGGGGGGGTGTCACAGGTGAGGGGGGCTGGGTGGGTGATGTCCAGTGTGGAGGGGGGGCGGCCTGGAGGGTGTCACAGGTGAGGTGGACTCGGGGTTGGTGTCCAGACTGGAGGGGGCTGGGGGTGGTGGCCAGTCTGGAGTGGATACCTGGGGGGTGTCACAGGTGAGATGGGCTTGGGGGTGGTGTCCAGTCTGGAGGGTGCGCCTGGGGTGCTATAGGTGAGGGGGGGCTCGGTGGTGGTGTCTAGTCTGGAGGGGGCTGTCTGGGGGGTGTCACAGGAGATGGGGGTTGGGGGGTAAGGTCCAGTCTAGAGGGACTGCCTGGGGGTGTCACAGCTGAGGTGGGCTGGGGGGGTGGTGTCCAGGCTGGAAGGTGCTGGGAAGATGGTGTCCAGTCAGGAGGGGGCTGCCTAGGGGGTGTCACAGATGAGGGCCCTATGGGTGGTGTCCATTGTGGTGGGGTCTGCCTGGGAGGGAGTCACAGGTGAGGGGGACAGGGGTGGTGTACAGTCTAGAGCAGCCTGCCTGGGGGGGGGGGGGGTGTCACAGGTGAGGAGGATGGGGGTGGTGTCCAGACTTTAGGGGGTTGGGGGTTGGTGTCCAGCCTGGAGGGGGCTGCCTGGGGGATTATCACAGATGAGGGGGGCTGGGGGGTGGTGTCCAGTCTGGAAGGGACTGCTTGGGGGGGGCGTCACAGGTCAGGGGGTTTGGGGGGTGGTGTCAAGTCTGGAGGGGGGTGCCTATAAGGTCTCACAGGTGATGGGGACTAGGGGGTGGTGTCCACTCTGGAGGGGGCTGCCTGGGGGGTGTTACAGGTGAGGGGGCTTTGGGTTGGTGTCAAGTCTGGAGGGGACTCCCTGGGGAGGTGTCACCGGTGAGGGGGGCTGGGGGTGGTGCCCAGTCTGGTGGGGGCTGGGGGTAGTGTCCAGTCGGGTTGGGGCTGCCTGGAGGGGAGTCACAGGTGAGGGGGGTTGGAGGGTGTCCTGTCTGGAGGGTGCTGCCTGGGGAGTGTCACAGGTGAAGGGGGCTGGGGGGCTGGTGTCTAGTCTGGAGGGGGCTGGCTGGGGGGGTGTCACTGGTGAGGGGGCCTGGGGACAGTGTCCAGCCTGGAGGGGGCTGCCTGGGGATCTGTCACAGGTTAGGCAGGCTGAGGGTGTGGTGGCCAGACTGGAGGGGACTGGGGATGGCGTCCAGTCTGGCGGGGGCTGCCTGGGGGGTGTCACAGGTGAGGGGGGATGGAGGGTGGTGTCCAGTCTGGAGGGGTTGCCTGGGGGGTATCACAGATAAGGTGTCCTGGGGGTTGTGTCCAGACTGGAGTTGACTGGGGGGCGGTGTCCAGTCTGGAGGGGCTGCCTGGAGGGTTGTCACAGGTGAGGGGGGCTGGGTGGGTGATGTCCAGTGTGGAGGGGGGGCAGCCTGGGGGGTGTCACAAGTGAGGTGGACTGGGGGTTGGTGTCCAGACTGGAGGAGGCTGGGGGTGGTGGCCAGTCTGGAGGGCATACCTGGGGGGAGTCACAGGTGAGGGGGGTTGGAGGGTGTCCTGTCTGGAGGGTGCTGCCTGGGGAGTGTCACAGGTGAAGGGGGCTGGGGGGCTGGTGTCTAGTCTGGAGGGGGCTGGCTGGGGGGGTGTCACTGGTGAGGGGGCCTGGGGACAGTGTCCAGCCTGGAGGGGGCTGCCTGGGGATCTGTCACAGGTTAGGCAGGCTGAGGGTGTGGTGGCCAGACTGGAGGGGACTGGGGATGGCGTCCAGTCTGGCGGGGGCTGCCTGGGGGGTGTCACAGATAAGGGGGCATGGGGGTGTTGTCCAGTCTGGTGGGGTCTGCCTGGGAGGGAGTCACAGGTGAGGGGGCCAGGGGTGGTGTACAGTCTAGAGCAGCCTGCCTGGGAGGGTGTCACAGGTGAGGGGGGTGGGGGTGGTGTCCAGACTGTAGGGGGTTGGGGGTTGGTGTCCAGCCTGGAGGGGGCTGCCTGAGGGAGTATCACAGATGAGTGGGGCTGGGTGGTGTTGTCCAGTCTGGAGGGGGCTGCTTGGGGGGGGTGTCACAGGTGAGGGGCTGGGGGGGTGTCCAGTCTGGAAGGGACTGCCTGGGGGGGGGGGTGTCACAGGTCAGAGGGTTTGGGGGTGGTGTCAAGTCTGGAGGGGGGTGCCTATAAGGTCTCACAGGTGATTGGGGCTAGGGGGTGGTGTCCATTCTGGAGGGGGCTGCCTGGGGGGTGTCACAGGTGAGGGTTGCTTTGGGTTGGTGTCCAGTGTGGAGGGGACTGCCTGGGGGGGGTGTCACCGGTTACGGGGGGCTGGAGTTGGTGCCCAGTTTGGAGGGGGCTGGGGGTAGTGTCCGTTCTGGTTGCGGCTGCCTGGGGAGTGTCACAGGTGAATGGGGCTGTGGGGCTGGTATCCAGTCTGGAAGGGGCTGATTGGGGGGTGTCACAGGTGAGGGGGCCTGGGGACAGTGTCCAGCATGGAGGGGGCTGCCTGGGGATGTGTCACAGGTGAGGCGGGCTGAGGGAGTTGTGTCCAGACTGGAGGGGACTGGGGATGGCGTCCAGTCTATAGGGGGCTGCCTGGGGGGTGTCACAGGTGAGGGGGGTGGAGGGTGGTGTCCAGTCTGGAGGGGGCTGCCTGGGGGGTATCACAGATAAGGTGTCCTGGGGCGTTGTGTCCAGACCGGAGTTGACTGGGGGGTGGTGTCCAGCCTGGAGGCAGCTGCCTGGGGTGGTGTCACAGGTGAGGGGGGCTGGGGGTGGTGTCCAGTCTTTAGGGGGCTGCCTGGGACAGTGTCACAGGTGAGTGGGGCTGAAGGGTGGTGTTCAGTCTGGAGGGGGCTGCCTAAGAAAGAGTCACAGGTGATGGGGGCTGGGGTGTGGTGTCCAGTCTGGAGGGGGCTGCCTGGCGGGGTGTTACAGGTGCGGGGGGCTGGGGCAGTGGTGTCCAGACTGGAGGGGGCTGGGGTGGAGGCCAGTCTGGAGGGGGATACTTGGGGAGTGTCACAGGTGAGGGGGGTTTGGTGGGTGGTGTCCAGTCTGCAGGGGCTGGGGAGGTGGTGTCTAGTCAGGAGGGGGCTGCCTGGGGGGTGTCACAGATAAAGGGGCATGGGGGTGTTGTCCAGTCTGGTGGGGTCTGCCTGGGAGGGAGTCACAGGTGAGGGGGCCAGGGGTGGTGTACAGTCTAGAGCAGCCTGCCTGGGAGGGTGTCACAGGTGAGGGGGTGGGGGTGGTGTCCAGACTGTAGGGGGTTGGGGGTTGGTGTCCAGCCTGGAGGGGGCTGCCTGAGGGAGTATCACAGATGAGTGGGGCTGGGTGGTGTTGTCCAGTCTGGAGGGGGCTGCTTGGGGGGGGTGTCACAGGTGAGGGGCTGGGGGGGTGTCCAGTCTGGAAGGGACTGCCTGGGGGGGGGGGGTGTCACAGGTCAGAGGGTTTGGGGGTGGTGTCAAGTCTGGAGGGGGGTGCCTATAAGGTCTCACAGGTGATTGGGGCTAGGGGGTGGTGTCCATTCTGGAGGGGGCTGCCTGGGGGGTGTCACAGGTGAGGGTTGCTTTGGGTTGGTGTCCAGTGTGGAGGGGACTGCCTGGGGGGGTGTCACCGGTTACGGGGGGCTGGAGTTGGTGCCCAGTTTGGAGGGGGCTGGGGGTAGTGTCCATTCTGGTTGGGGCTGCCTGGGGAGTGTCACAGGTGAATGGGGCTGTGGGGCTGGTATCCAGTCTGGAAGGGGCTGATTGGGGGGTGTCACAGGTGAGGGGGCCTGGGGACAGTGTCCAGCATGGAGGGGGCTGCCTGGGGATGTGTCACAGGTGAGGCGGGCTGAGGGAGTTGTGTCCAGACTGGAGGGGACTGGGGATGGCGTCCAGTCTATAGGGGGCTGCCTGGGGGGTGTCACAGGTGAGGGGGGTGGAGGGTGGTGTCCAGTCTGGAGGGGGCTGCCTGGGGGGTATCACAGATAATGTGTCCTGGGGCGTTGTGTCCAGACCGGAGTTGACTGGGGGGTGGTGTCCAGTCTGGAGGGGCTGCCTGGGGGGTGTCACAGGTGAGGTGGACTGGGGTTGGTGTCCAGACAGGAGGGGGCTGGGGGTGGTGTCCATTCTGGAGGGGGCTGCCTGGGGGGTGTCACAGGTGAGGGTGGCTTTGGGTTGGTGTCCAGTGTGGAGGGGACTACCTGGGGGGGGTGTCATCGGTTACGGGGGGCTGGAGTTGGTGCCCAGTTTGGAGGGGGCTGGGGGTAGTGTCCGGTCTGGTTGGGGCTGCCTGGGGAGTGTCACAGGTGAAGAGGGCTGTGGGGCTGGTATCCTGTCTGGAAGGGGCTGATTGGGGGGTGTCACAGGTGAGGGGGCCTGGGGACAGTGTCCAGAATGGAGGGGACTGGGGATGGCGTCCAGTCTGGAGGGGGCTACCTGGGGGGTGTCACAGGTGAGGGGGGTGGAGGGTGGTGTCCAGTCTAGGGGGGGCTGCCTGGGGGGTATCACAGATAAGGTGTCCTGGGGCGTTGTGTCCAGACAGGAGGGGGCTGGGGGTGGTGTCCATTCTGGAGGGGGCTGCCTGGGGGGTGTCACAGGTGAGGGTGGCTTTGGGTTGGTGTCCAGTGTGGAGGGGACTACCTGGGGGGGGTGTCACCGGTTACGGGGGGCTGGAGTTGGTGCCCAGTTTGGAGGGGGCTGGGAGTAGTGTCCGGTCTGGTTGGGGCTGCCTGGGGAGTGTCACAGGTGAAGAGGGCTGTGGGGCTGGTATCCTGTCTGGAAGGGGGTGATTGGGGGGTGTCACAGGTGAGGGGGCCTGGGGACAGTGTCCAGAATGGAGGAGACTGGGGATGGCGTCCAGTCTGGAGGGGGCTACCTGGGGGGTGTCACAGGTGCGGGGGGTGGAGGGTGGTGTCCAGTCTGGAGGGGGCTGCCTGGGGGGTATCACAGATAAGGTGTCCTGGGGGGTTGTGTCCCGACCGGAGTGGACTGGGGGGTGGTGTCCAGTCTGGAGGGGCTGCCTGGGGGGGTGTCACAGGTGAGGGGGGCTGGGTGGTTGATGTCCAGTGTGGAGGGGGGACGGTCTGGGGGGTGTCACAGGTGAGGTGGACTGGGGTTGGTGTCCAGACAGGAGGGGGCTGGGGGTGGTAGCCAGTCTGGAGGGCATACCTGCGGGGTGTCACAGGTGAGGTGGGCTTGGGGGGCGTTGTCCAGACTGTAGGGGGTTGGGGGGTTATGTCCATCCTGGAGGGGGCTGCCTGGGGGAGTATCACAGGTTTGGGGGGGTTGGGGGCTGTTGTCCAGTCCAGATGTGGCTGCCTGGGGTGGGTGTCACATGTTAGGGGTCTAGGGTGGTGTCCAGTCTGGAAGGGGCTGCCTGGGTGGGGTGTCACAGGTCAGGGGGCCTGGGGGGTGGTGTCATGTCTGGTGGGGGGCTACCTGGGAGGTGTCACAGGTCAAGGGGCTTTGGGGGCAGTGTCCAGTCTGGAGGGGGGTGCCTATGGGGTCTCACAGGTCAGGGGGGCTAGGGGGTGGTGACCATTCTGGAGGGGGCTGCCTGTGGGGTGTTAGAGGTGAGGGAGGCTTTGGGTTGGTGTCCAGTCTTGACGGGGCTACCTGGGGTGGTGTCACAGGTGAGGGGGGCTGGGGGTGGTGCCCATTCTGGAGGGGGCTGTGGGTAGTGTCCAGTCTAGTGGGGGCTGCCTGGTCGGGTGTCACAGGTGAGGCTGTGGGGGTAGTCCAGACTGGAGGGGGCGGGGGGTGGCATCCAGTCAGGAGGGGGCTGACTTGGGGTGTCACAGATGAGGTGGCCTGGGGGGGTGGTGTCCAGCCTGGAGGCAGCTGCCTGGGGTGGTGTCACAGGTGAGGGGGGCTGGGGGTGGTGTCCAGTCTTTAGGGGGCTGCCTGGGACAGTGTCACAGGTGAGTGGGGCTAAAGGGTGGTGTACAGTCTTTAGGGGGCTGCCTAGGAAAGAGTCACAGGTGATGGGGGCTGGGTTGTGGTGTCCAGTCTGAAGGGGGCTGCCTGGCGGGGTGTTACAGGTGCAGGGGGCTGGGGCAGTGGTGTCCAGACTTGAGGGGGCTGGGGGTGGTGGCCAGTCTGGAGGGGGATACCTGGTGAGTGTCACAGGTGAGGGGGGTTTGGTGGATGGTGTCCAGTCTTCAGGGTGCTGCCTGGGGGATGTTATAGGTGAGGGGGGCTGGTTGGTGGTGTCTAGTCTGGAGGGGGCTGTCTGGGGGGTGTCACAGGAGATGGGGGCTGGGGGGTAATATCCAGTTTGGAGGGACTGCCGGGGGGTGTCACAGCTGAGGTGGGCTGGGGGGGGGTGGTGTCCAGGCTGGAAGGGGCTGGGGAGGTTGTGTCCAGTCTGGAGGGGGCTGCCTGGGCGGTGTCACAGATGAGGGGGCCTGGGGGTGGTGTCCAGTGTGATGGGGTCTGCCTGGGAGGGAGACACAGGTGAGGGGGCCAGGGGTGGTGTACAGTCTAGAGCAGCCTGCCTGGGGGTTGTCACAGGTGAGGGGGATGGGGTGGTGTCCAGACTGTAGGGGGTTGGGGGTTGGTGTCCAGCCTGGAGGGGGCTGCCTGGGGGAGTATCACAGATGAGTGGGGATGGGGGTGTTGTCCAGCCTGGAGGGGGCTGGCTGGGGGGTGTCACAGGTGAGGGGGTCTGGGGACAGTGTCCAGCCTGGAGGGGGCTGCCTGGGGATGTGTCACAGGTGAGGTGGGATGAGGGGGTGGTGTCCAGACTGGAGGGGACTGGGGATGGCGGCCAGTCTGGTGGGGGCTGCCTGGGGGGTGTCACAAGTGAAGGGGATGGGTGGTGGTGTCCAGTCTTGAGGGGGCTGCCTGGGGGGTATCACAGATAAGGTGTCCTGGGGGGTTCTGTCCAGATTGGAGTTGACTGGGGGGTGGTGTACAGTCTGGAGGGGCTGCCTGGGGTGGTGTCACAGGTGAGGGGGGCTGGGTGGGTGATGTCCAGTGTGGAGGGGGGGCGGCCTGGAGGGTGTCACAGGTGAGGTGGACTCGGGGTTGGTGTCCAGACTGGAGGGGGCTGGGGGTGGTGGCCAGTCTGGAGTGGATACCTGGGGGGTGTCACAGGTGAGATGGGCTTGGGGGTGGTGTCCAGTCTGGAGGGTGCGCCTGGGGTGCTATAGGTGAGGGGGGGCTCGGTGGTGGTGTCTAGTCTGGAGGGGGCTGTCTGGGGGGTGTCACAGGAGATGGGGGTTGGGGGGTAAGGTCCAGTCTAGAGGGACTGCCTGGGGGTGTCACAGCTGAGGTGGGCTGGGGGGGTGGTGTCCAGGCTGGAAGGTGCTGGGAAGATGGTGTCCAGTCAGGAGGGGGCTGCCTAGGGGGTGTCACAGATGAGGGGCCCTATGGGTGGTGTCCATTGTGGTGGGGTCTGCCTGGGAGGGAGTCACAGGTGAGGGGGACAGGGGTGGTGTACAGTCTAGAGCAGCCTGCCTGGGGGGGGGGTGTCACAGGTGAGGAGGATGGGGTGGTGTCCAGACTTTAGGGGGTTGGGGGTTGGTGTCCAGCCTGGAGGGGGCTGCCTGGGGGATTATCACAGATGAGGGGGGCTGGGGGGTGGTGTCCAGTCTGGAAGGGACTGCTTGGGGGGGGCGTCACAGGTCAGGGGGTTTGGGGGGTGGTGTCAAGTCTGGAGGGGGGTGCCTATAAGGTCTCACAGGTGATGGGGACTAGGGGGTGGTGTCCACTCTGGAGGGGGCTGCCTGGGGGGTGTTACAGGTGAGGGGGCTTTGGGTTGGTGTCAAGTCTGGAGGGGACTCCCTGGGGAGGTGTCACCGGTGAGGGGGGCTGGGGGTGGTGCCCAGTCTGGTGGGGGCTGGGGGTAGTGTCCAGTCGGGTTGGGGCTGCCTGGAGGGGAGTCACAGGTGAGGGGGGTTGGAGGGTGTCCTGTCTGGAGGGTGCTGCCTGGGGAGTGTCACAGGTGAAGGGGGCTGGGGGGCTGGTGTCTAGTCTGGAGGGGGCTGGCTGGGGGGGTGTCACTGGTGAGGGGGCCTGGGGACAGTGTCCAGCCTGGAGGGGGCTGCCTGGGGATCTGTCACAGGTTAGGCAGGCTGAGGGTGTGGTGGCCAGACTGGAGGGGACTGGGGATGGCGTCCAGTCTGGCGGGGGCTGCCTGGGGGGTGTCACAGGTGAGGGGGGATGGAGGGTGGTGTCCAGTCTGGAGGGGTTGCCTGGCGGGTATCACAGATAAGGTGTCCTGGGGGTTGTGTCCAGACTGGAGTTGACTGGGGGGCGGTGTCCAGTCTGGAGGGGCTGCCTGGAGGGTTGTCACAGGTGAGGGGGGCTGGGTGGGTGATGTCCAGTGTGGAGGGGGGGCAGCCTGGGGGGTGTCACAAGTGAGGTGGACTGGGGGTTGGTGTCCAGACTGGAGGAGGCTGGGGGTGGTGGCCAGTCTGGAGGGCATACCTGGGGGGTGTCACAGGTGAGGTGGGCTTGGGGGTGGTTTCCAGACTGTAGGAGGTTGGGGGGTGGTGTCCATCCTGGAGGGGGCTGCCTGGGGGAGTATCACTGGTTTGGGGGGTTGGGGGCTGTTGTCCAGTCCAGATGTGGCTGCCTGGGGTGGGTGTCACATGTTAGGGGTCTAGGGTGGTGTCCAGTCTGGAAGGGGCTGCCTGGGGGGGTGTTACAGGTGCAGGGGGCTGGGGCAGTGGTGTCCAGACTTGAGGGGGCTGGGGGTGGTGGCCAGTCTGGAGGGGGATACCTGGTGAGTGTCACAGGTGAGGGGGGCTGGGTTGTGGTGTCCAGTCTGAAGGGGGCTGCCTGGCGGGGTGTTACAGGTGCAGGGGGCTGGGGCAGTGGTGTCCAGACTTGAGGGGGCTGGGGGTGGTGGCCAGTCTGGAGGGGGATACCTGGTGAGTGTCACAGGTGAGGGGGGTTTGGTGGATGGTGTCCAGTCTTCAGGGTGCTGCCTGGGGGATGTTATAGGTGAGGGGGGCTGGTTGGTGGTGTCTAGTCTGGAGGGGGCTGTCTGGGGGGTGTCACAGGAGATGGGGGCTGGGGGGTAATATCCAGTTTGGAGGGACTGCCGGGGGGTGTCACAGCTGAGGTGGGCTGGGGGGGGGGTGGTGTCCAGGCTGGAAGGGGCTGGGGAGGTTGTGTCCAGTCTGGAGGGGGCTGCCTGGGCGGTGTCACAGATGAGGGGGCCTGGGGGTGGTGTCCAGTGTGATGGGGTCTGCCTGGGAGGGAGACACAGGTGAGGGGGCCAGGGGTGGTGTACAGTCTAGAGCAGCCTGCCTGGGGGTTGTCACAGGTGAGGGGGATGGGGTGGTGTCCAGACTGTAGGGGGTTGGGGGTTGGTGTCCAGCCTGGAGGGGGCTGCCTGGGGGAGTATCACAGATGAGTGGGGATGGGGGTGTTGTCCAGCCTGGAGGGGGCTGGCTGGGGGGTGTCACAGGTGAGGGGGTCTGGGGACAGTGTCCAGCCTGGAGGGGGCTGCCTGGGGATGTGTCACAGGTGAGGTGGGATGAGGGGGTGGTGTCCAGACTGGAGGGGACTGGGGATGGCGGCCAGTCTGGTGGGGGCTGCCTGGGGGGTGTCACAAGTGAAGGGGATGGGTGGTGGTGTCCAGTCTTGAGGGGGCTGCCTGGGGGGTATCACAGATAAGGTGTCCTGGGGGGTTCTGTCCAGATTGGAGTTGACTGGGGGGTGGTGTACAGTCTGGAGGGGCTGCCTGGGGTGGTGTCACAGGTGAGGGGGGCTGGGTGGGTGATGTCCAGTGTGGAGGGGGGGCGGCCTGGAGGGTGTCACAGGTGAGGTGGACTCGGGGTTGGTGTCCAGACTGGAGGGGGCTGGGGGTGGTGGCCAGTCTGGAGTGGATACCTGGGGGGTGTCACAGGTGAGATGGGCTTGGGGGTGGTGTCCAGTCTGGAGGGTGCGCCTGGGGTGCTATAGGTGAGGGGGGGCTCGGTGGTGGTGTCTAGTCTGGAGGGGGCTGTCTGGGGGGTGTCACAGGAGATGGGGGTTGGGGGGTAAGGTCCAGTCTAGAGGGACTGCCTGGGGGTGTCACAGCTGAGGTGGGCTGGGGGGGTGGTGTCCAGGCTGGAAGGTGCTGGGAAGATGGTGTCCAGTCAGGAGGGGGCTGCCTAGGGGGTGTCACAGATGAGGGGCCCTATGGGTGGTGTCCATTGTGGTGGGGTCTGCCTGGGAGGGAGTCACAGGTGAGGGGGACAGGGGTGGTGTACAGTCTAGAGCAGCCTGCCTGGGGGGGGGTGTCACAGGTGAGGAGGATGGGGTGGTGTCCAGACTTTAGGGGGTTGGGGGTTGGTGTCCAGCCTGGAGGGGGCTGCCTGGGGGATTATCACAGATGAGGGGGGCTGGGGGGTGGTGTCCAGTCTGGAAGGGACTGCTTGGGGGGGGCGTCACAGGTCAGGGGGTTTGGGGGGTGGTGTCAAGTCTGGAGGGGGGTGCCTATAAGGTCTCACAGGTGATGGAGACTAGGGGGTGGTGTCCACTCTGGAGGGGGCTGCCTGGGGGGTGTTACAGGTGAGGGGGCTTTGGGTTGGTGTCAAGTCTGGAGGGGACTCCCTGGGGAGGTGTCACCGGTGAGGGGGGCTGGGGGTGGTGCCCAGTCTGGTGGGGGCTGGGGGTAGTGTCCAGTCGGGTTGGGGCTGCCTGGAGGGGAGTCACAGGTGAGGGGGGTTGGAGGGTGTCCTGTCTGGAGGGTGCTGCCTGGGGAGTGTCACAGGTGAAGGGGGCTGGGGGGCTGGTGTCTAGTCTGGAGGGGGCTGGCTGGGGGGGTGTCACTGGTGAGGGGGCCTGGGGACAGTGTCCAGCCTGGAGGGGGCTGCCTGGGGATCTGTCACAGGTTAGGCAGGCTGAGGGTGTGGTGGCCAGACTGGAGGGGACTGGGGATGGCGTCCAGTCTGGCGGGGGCTGCCTGGGGGGTGTCACAGGTGAGGGGGGATGGAGGGTGGTGTCCAGTCTGGAGGGGTTGCCTGGCGGGTATCACAGATAAGGTGTCCTGGGGGTTGTGTCCAGACTGGAGTTGACTGGGGGGCGGTGTCCAGTCTGGAGGGGCTGCCTGGAGGGTTGTCACAGGTGAGGGGGGCTGGGTGGGTGATGTCCAGTGTGGAGGGGGGGCAGCCTGGGGGGTGTCACAAGTGAGGTGGACTGGGGGTTGGTGTCCAGACTGGAGGAGGCTGGGGGTGGTGGCCAGTCTGGAGGGCATACCTGGGGGGTGTCACAGGTGAGGTGGGCTTGGGGGTGGTTTCCAGACTGTAGGAGGTTGGGGGGTGGTGTCCATCCTGGAGGGGGCTGCCTGGGGGAGTATCACTGGTTTGGGGGGTTGGGGGCTGTTGTCCAGTCCAGATGTGGCTGCCTGGGGTGGGTGTCACATGTTAGGGGTCTAGGGTGGTGTCCAGTCTGGAAGGGGCTGCCTGGGGGGGTGTCACAGGTCAGGGGGCCTGGGGGGTGGTGTCATGTCTGGTGGGGGGCTACCTGGGAGGTGTCACAGGTCAAGGGGCTTTGGGGGCAGTGTCCAGTCTGGAGGGGGGTGCCTATGGGGTCTCACAGGTCAGGGGGGCTAGGGGGTGGTGACCATTCTGGAGGGGGCTGCCTGGGGGGTGTTACAGGTGAGGGAGGCTTTGGGTTGGTGTCCAGTCTTGACGGGGCTACCTGGGGTGGTGTCACAGGTGAGGGGGGCTGGGGGTGGTGCCTATTCTGGAGGGGGCTGTGGGTAGTGTCCAGTCTAGTGGGGGCTGCCTGGTCAGGTGTCACAGGTGAGGCTTTGGGGTTAGTCCAGACTGGAGGGGGCGGGGGGTGGCATTCAGTCAGGAGGGGGCTGACTGGGGGTGTCACAGATGAGGTGGCCTGAGGGGTGGTGTCCAGCCTGGAGGCAGCTGCCTGGGGTGGAGTCACAGGTGAGGGGGGCTGGGGGTGGTGTCCAGTCTTTAGGGGGCTGACTGGGACAGTGTCAAAGGTGAGTGGGGCTGGGGTGTGGTGTCTAGTCTGGAGGGGGCTGCCTGGCGGGGTGTTACAGGTGCGGGGGGCTGGGGCAGTGGTGTCCAGACGGGAGGGGGCTGGGGGTGGTGGCCAGTCTGGAGGGGGATACTTGGGGAGTGTCACAGGTGATGGGGGTTTGGTGGGTGGTGTCCAGTCTGCAGGGGCTGGGGAGGTGGTGTCTAGTCAGGAGGGGGCTTCCTGGGGGGTGTCACAGATGAGGGGGGCTGGGGGTGTTGGCCAGTCTGGTGGGGTCTGCCTGGGAGGGAGTCACAGGTGAGGGGGCCAGGGGTGGTGTACAGTCTAGAGCAGGCTGCCTGGGAGGTTGTCACAGGTGAGGGGGATGGGGGTGGTGTCCAGACTGTAGGGGGTTGGGGGTTGGTGTCCAGCCTGGAGGGGGCTGCCTGGGGGAGTATCACAGATGAGTGGGGCTGGGCGGTGTTGTCCAGTCTGGAGGGGGCTGCCTGGAGGGGTGTCACAGGTGAAGGGCTGGGGGGTGTCCAGTCTGGAAGGGACTGCCTGGGGGGGGGGGGTGTCACAGGTCAGAGGGTTCGGGGGGTGGTGTCAAGTCTGGAGGGGGGTGCCTAAGAGGTCTCACAGGTGATTGGGGCTAGGGGGTGGTGTCCATTCTGGAGGGGGCTGCCTGGGGGGTGTCACAGGTGAGGGTGGCTTTGGGTATGTGTCCAGTGTGGAGGGGACTGCCTGGGGGGGGTGTCACCGGTTACGGGGGGCTGGAGTTGGTGCCCAGTTTGGAGGGGGCTGGGGGTAGTGTCCGGTCTGGTTGGGGCTGCCTGGGGAGTGTCACAGGTGAAGGGGGCTGTGGGGCTGGTATCCAGTCTGGAAGGGGCTGATTGGGGGGTGTCAGAGGTGAGGGGGCCTGGGGACAGTGTCCAGCCTGGAGGGGGCTGCCTGGGGATGTGTCACAGGTGAGGCGGGCTGAGGGAGTGGTGTCCAGACTGGAGGGGACTGGGGATGGCGTCCAGTCTGGAGGGGGCTGTCTGGGGGGTGTCACAGGTGAGGGGGTGGAGGGTGGTGTCCAGTCTGGAGGGGGCTGCCTGGGGGGTATCACAGATAAGGTGTCCTGGGGGGTTGTGTCCAGACCGGAGTTGACTGGGGGGTGGTGTCCAGTCTGGAGGGGCTGCCTGGGGGGGTGTCACAGGTGAGGGGTGCTGGGTGGTTGATGTCCAGTGTGGAGGGGGGGCGGTCTGGGGGGTGTCACAGGTGAGGTGGACTGGGGTTGGTGTCCAGACAGGAGGGGGCTGGGGGTGGTGGCCAGTCTGGAGGGCATACCTGGGGGGTGTCACAGGTGAGGTGGGCTTGGGGGGTGGTGTCCAGACTGTAGGGGGTTGGGGGGTGGTGTCCATCCTGGAAGGGGCTGCCTGGGGGAGTATCACAGGTTTGGGCGGTTGGGGGCTGTTGTCCAGTCCAGATGTGGCTGCCTGGGGTGGGTGTCACATGTTAGGGGTCTAGGGTGGTGTCCAGTCTGGAAGGGGCTGCCTGGGGGGGGGGTGTCACAGGTCAGGGGGCCTGGGGGGTGGTGTCATGTCTGGTGGGGGGCTACCTGGGAGGTGTCACAGGTCAAGGGGCTTTGGGGGCAGTGTCCAGTCTGGAGGGGGGTGCCTATGGGGTCTCACAGGTCAGGAGGGCTAGGGGGTGGTGACCATTCTGGAGGGGGCTGCCTGGGGGGTGTTACAGGTAAGGGAGGCTTTGGGTTGGTGTCCAGTCTTGACGGGGCTACCTGGGGTGGTGTCACAGGTGAGGGGGGCTGGGGGTGGTGCCCATTCTGGAGGAGGCTATGGGTAGTGTCCAGTCTAGTGGGGGCTGCCTGGTCGGGTGTCACAGGTGAGGCTGTGGGGGTTGTCCAGACTGGAGGGGGCGGGGGGTGGCATCCAGTCAGGAGGGGGCTGACTGGGGGTTTCACAGATGAGGTGGCCTGGGGGGTGGTGTCCAGCCTGGTGGCAGCTGCCTGGGGTGGTGTCACAGGTGAGGGGGGCTGGGGGTGGTGTCCAGTCTGGAGGGGGCTGCCTGGCGGGGTGTTACAGGTGCGGGGGGCTGGGGCAGTGGTGTCCAGACTGGAGGGGGCTGGGGGTGGTGGCCAGTCTGGAGGGGGATACTTGGGGAGTGTCACAGGTGAGGGGGGTTTGGTGGGTGGTGTCCAGTCTGCAAGGGCTGGGGAGGTGGTGTCTAGTCAGGAGGGGGCTGCCTGGGGGGTGTCACAGATGAGGGGGTCTGGGGGTGTTGTCCAGTCTGGTGGGGTCTGCTTGGGAGGGAGTCACAGGTGAGGGGGCCAGGGGTAGTGTACAGTCTAGAGCAGCCTGCCTGGGAGGGTGTCACAGGTGAGGGGGATGGGGGTGGTGTCCAGACTGTAGGGGGTTGGGGGCTGTTGTCCAGCCTGGAGGGGGCTGCCTGGGGGAGTATCACAGATGAGTGGGGCTAGGCGGTGTTGTCCAGTCTGGAGGGTGCTGCCTGTGGGGGTGTCACAGGTGAGGGGCTGGAGGGGTGTCCAGTCTCGAAGGGACTGCCTGGGGGGGGGTGTCACAGGTCAGAGGGTTTGGGGGGTGGTGTCAAGTCTGGAGGGGGGTGCCTATAAGGTCTCACAGGTGATTGGGGCTAGGGGGTGGTGTCCATTCTGGAGGGGGCTGCCTGGGGGGTGTCACAGGTGAGGGTGGCTTTGGGTTGGTGTCCAGTGTGGAGGGGACTGCCTGGGGGGGGATGTCACCGGCTACGGGGGGCTGGAGTTGGTGCCCAGTTTGGAGGGGGCTGGGGGTAGAGTCCGGTCTGGTTGGGGCTGCCTGGGGAGTGTCACAGGTGAAGGGGGCTGTGGGGCTGGTATCCAGTCTGGAAGGGGCTGATTGGGGGGTGTCACAGGTGAGGGGGCCTGTGGTTGGTGTCCAGACAGGAGGGGGCTGGGGGTGGTGGCCAGTCTGGAGGGCATACCTGGGGGGTGTCACAGGTGAGGTGGGCTTGGGGGGTGGTGTCCAGACTGTAGGGGGTTGGGGGGTGGTGTCCATCCTGGAAGGGGCTGCCTGGGGGAGTATCACAGGTTTGGGGGGTTGGGGGCTGTTGTCCAGTCCAGATGTGGCTGCCTGGGGTGGGTGTCACATGTTAGGGGTCTAGGGTGGTGTCCAGTCTGGAAGGGGCTGCCTGGGGGGGGGTGTCACAGGTCAGGGGGCCTGGGGGGTGGTGTCATGTCTGGTGGGGGGCTACCTGGGAGGTGTCACAGGTCAAGGGGCTTTGGGGGCAGTGTCCAGTCTGGAGGGGGGTGCCTATGGGGTCTCACAGGTCAGGAGGGCTAGGGGGTGGTGACCATTCTGGAGGGGGCTGCCTGGGGGGTGTTACAGGTAAGGGAGGCTTTGGGTTGGTGTCCAGTCTTGACGGGGCTACCTGGGGTGGTGTCACAGGTGAGGGGGGCTGGGGGTGGTGCCCATTCTGGAGGGGGCTATGGGTAGTGTCCAGTCTAGTGGGGGCTGCCTGGTCGGGTGTCACAGGTGAGGCTGTGGGGGTTGTCCATACTGGAGGGGGCGGGGGGTGGCATCCAGTCAGGAGGGGGCTGACTGGGGGTTTCACAGATGAGGTTGCCTGGGGGGTGGTGTCCAGCCTGGAGGCAGCTGCCTGGGGTGGTGTCACAGGTGAGGGCGGCTGGGGGTGGTGTCCAGTCTGGAGGGGGCTGCCTGGCGGGGTGTTACAGGTGCGGGGGGCTGGGGCAGTGGTGTCCAGACTGGAGGGGGCTGGGGGTGGTGGCCAGTCTGGAGGGGGATACTTGGGGAGTGTCACAGGTGAGGGGGGTTTGGTGGGTGGTGTCCAGTCTGCAAGGGCTGGGGAGGTGGTGTCTAGTCAGGAGGGGGCTGCCTGGGGGGTGTCACAGATGAGGGGGTCTGGGGGTGTTGTCCAGTCTGGTGGGGTCTGCTTGGGAGGGAGTCACAGGTGAGGGGGCCAGGGGTGGTGTACAGTCTAGAGCAGCCTGCCTGGGAGGGTGTCACAGGTGAGGGGGATGGGGGTGGTGTCCAGACTGTAGGGGGTTGGGGGCTGGTGTCCAGCCTGGAGGGGGCTGCCTGGGGGAGTATCACAGATGAGTGGGGCTGGGCGGTGTTGTCCAGTCTGGAGGGTGCTGCCTGTGGGGGTGTCACAGGTGAGGGGCTGGAGGGGTGTCCAGTCTCGAAGGGACTGCATGGGGGGGGGTGTCACAGGTCAGAGGGTTTGGGGGGTGGTGTCAAGTCTGGAGGGGGGTGCCTATAAGGTCTCACAGGTGATTGGGGCTAGGGGTGGTGTCCATTCTGGAGGGGGCTGCCTGGGGGGTGTCACAGGTGAGGGTGGCTTTGGGTTGGTGTCCAGTGTGGAGGGGACTGCCTGGGGGGGGATGTCACCGGCTACGGGGGGCTGGAGTTGGTGCCCAGTTTGGAGGGGGCTGGGGGTAGAGTCCGGTCTGGTTGGGGCTGCCTGGGGAGTGTCACAGGTGAAGGGGGCTGTGGGGCTGGTATCCAGTCTGGAAGGGGCTGATTGGGGGGTGTCACAGGTGAGGGGGCCTGGGGACAGTGTCCAGCCTGGAGGAGGCTGCCTGGGGATGTGTCACAGGTGAGGCGGGCTGAGGGAGTGGTGTCCAGACTGGAGGGGACTGGGGATGGCGTCCAGTCTGGAGGGGGCTGCCTGGGGGGTGTCACAGGTGAGGGGGTGGAGGGTGGTGTCCAGTCTGGAGGGGGCTGCCTGGGGTGTATCACAGATAAGGTGTCCTGGGGGGTTGTGTCCAGACCGGAGTTGACTGGGGGGTGGTGTCCAGTCTGGAGGGGCTGCCTGGGGGGGTGTCACAGGTGAGGGGGGCTGGGTGGTTGATGTCCAGTGTGGAGGGGGGCGGTCTGGGGGGTGTCACAGGTGAGGTGGACTGGGGTTGGTGTCCAGACAGGTGGGGGCTGGGGGTGGTGGCCAGTCTGGAGGGGATACCTGGGGGGTGTCACAGGTGAGGTGGGCTTGGGGGTGGTGTCCAGTCTGGAGGGTGCTGCCTGGGGGGTGTTATAGGTGAGGGGGGCTAGGTGGTGGTGTTTAGTCTGGAGGGGGCTGTCTGGGGGGTGTCACAGGAGATGGGGGATGGGGGGTAATGTCGAGTCTGGAGGAACTGCCTGGGGGTGTCACAGCTGAGTTGGGCTGGGGGGGTGTTGTCCAGGCTGGAAGGGGCTGGGGAGGAGGCGTCCAGTCAGGAGGGGGCTGCCTGGGGGTGCTTCACAGGTGAGGGGGGCCAGGGGTGGTGTACAGTCTAGAGGAGCCTGCCTGGGGGGGTGTCACAAGTGAAGGGGATTGGTGGTGGTGTCCAGACTGTAGGGGGTTGGGGGTGGTGTCCAGTCCAGAGGGGGCTGCCTGGGGTGGGTGTCACAGGTGAGGGGGCTGGGGGTGGTGTCCAGTCTGGAAAGGGCTGCCTGGGGGTGGTGTCATGTCTGGAGGGGGCCTACCTGGGAGGTGTCACAAGTCAGGGGGCTGTGGGGGCAGTGTCCAGTCTGGAGGGGGGTGCCTATGGGGTCTCACAGGTCAGGGGGGCTAGAGGGTGGTGTCCATTCTGGAGGGGGCTGGGGGTAGTGTCCAGTCTAGTGGGGGCTGCCTGGTCGGGTGTCACAGGTGATGGGGTGGGGAAGTCCTGTTTGAAGGGGCCTGCATGGGGAGTGTCACATGTGAAGGGGGATGAGGGGTTGGTGTCCATTCTGGAGGGGGCTGGCTGGGGGGATGTCATAGGTGAGGGAGACTGGGGACAGTGTCCAGTCTGGAATGGGCTCCCTGGTGATGTGTCACAGGTGAGGTTGGCTGAGGGGGTGGTGTCCAGACTGGAGGGGACTGGGGATGGCGTCCAGTCTGGAGGGGGCTGCCTGGGGGGTGTCACAGGTGAGGGGTATGGGGGGTGTTGTCCAATCTGGAGGGGGCTGCCTGGGTGTATCAAAGATAAGGTGTCCTGGGGGCTTGTGTACAGACTGGAGTTGACCGGGGAGCGATGTCCAATCTGGAAGGGCTGCCTGGGGATGTGTCACAGGTGAGGCGGGCTGAGGGAGTGGTGTCCAGACTGGAGAGGACTGGGTATGGCGTCCAGTCTGGAGGGGGCTGCCTGGGGGGTGTCACAGGTGAGGGGGTGGAGGGTGGTGTCCAGTCTGGAGGGGGCTGCCTGGGGGGTATCACAGATAAGGTAAGGTGATAAGGTGTCCTGGGGTATGGGGGGTGTTGTCCAACAGGCATGACCCTGGGTTGAGTTAGATCCTAGAGTGATGCCAGAGTTATTTATACATCGCTGTAGTTCAAAACACGTTTTAAGGCACTGCCAAGGCCATGCACTGCTCACTTGTTTATCAAAAACACACAAGCATTGTGCACGACTAAAGGAACGGATTAAGACTGTACCCTCGAACCTGTCAAACAAGCATTCTTGGTGCTTGCTACCAGGTTTTTCAAGTCTATGTTTTGTCTGTTGTCTGTTGAGTAAACACCTTTGGGGTTTTCTGACGCACGATGTTGTCGTCTGCTCCTTGGTGGTATTTATCAAACATGCACATTGACACCCCTGTTTTACTCGCAGTGCGTGGGCTCAAGACCCCTGATTAACACAAAAGACAGTTTTCGCTTTTTACTTTACCTTCAAACAATGTCAACCCTGCAATCTTTCATTAGCAGGTGCAGGGGACTTCTTGGAAATGTGGTAATGACTTTCAATTATGCTAGGCGCATTAGAAATTAAAACGCATGGCTCCAATGAATAATAAAGGGCAGGCAAATACAGTTGACAATGCACTTGTATGAATCATTTAAGAAATGCAATGTTAAAGTTGGACCACTGTGTTCTGGTCCTTGACCTGAGATTGAAGGCGTGGCATAAATGCTACGAAAGGCCAGCCTGTTACTGAGGTGAGTACATCACGATTGGAAGCAATCAAGAAATGTGAGCAACTGCATACAAACATGTCACGCCGCATGATTAATGCACCACGCAGACATGTGACAAATGGGCTGTTTAAATGTCAGTGTCTATCTGGGAAATATGGTAATCAGTGCCACCTCGCAAGTGTAAAGTCAACAGTACAGGGCGGCTCTTTTAATGATAATGGCCCTCATTACGACCCTGGCGGAAATCGCGGTGCTAAATGCACCGCGGAGCACGGCGGAAAGCTGCCGATAGCGCCATGGAGGTTGGCGGATTTTCCGCACCATGCCGACCTTGGCGGGGCGGTAAATCCCCATTCCCCATTTTACCCTTCCCCATTCCCATTTTTGCCCCATAGGGTATAATGGGAGTGGGGAAGGCGTTAATTGCGCCACCGTAAAATACGGTGGCGTAATTAACATCAAGGTCCCGTAGCGCCATGGATTTCTCCGCCCGGAAAAACCAGGCGGAAAACGTTCCATGGCGCTACGGAAAGTCGTAGTAGGGCGGACGGGTCCGCCGCGAATAACGCTGGCGTAAACCCACTCCGCCAGGGTCGTAATGAGGGCCAATGTCTGGGGAAATAGATAATTCTATTGTCTCAACTATGAAACTTTAGCATCTGGTAAGCGCAGGCTTACAGAACCAGTGCAGTGAAATGTATAATTAAGCAGCAATACATGCATAAATCGGGCCTTCAGTGATCTGAAGGTTTTTTTTGTATTGTGCTTTTGAAAAGATATTGGGGGTCATTCCGAGGTTGGAGGTAAGGGAAAAACTATGCCAGTAATGATTTACCGGCATCGTTTACCGCTACGGGCCATTCCGACCTGTCAGATCGCTATTAACGGCACCGTAAACCACGATGCCCTAATTATCGGTCTTGAGTCGCGCGCACGCCCCGCCATGCCGAATTTAGCAGCATGGCGTAAGCCGGAGCAGATTACAAGTAAGGAGCACACGTAAATAACGGCCTCCTTAAGGCCGTAAAGTACCTTACCGGCATGGAGTACATAGAGGCATCTCAGAGAAGGAGTAAAGAACCCTGAGCAGTGGTTCCCAGAGCCACAGGTGCACTCAATCAGCACAGGTGGAGGCAATGCAGTCTGGCACAGCACAAAAAGAGCACAAACACACACCACACCCCCTCCCACACCAAGATGATACCAATTGTAGCAGCATTACTGGAGCTGGAGGCCCTGCTTGCAAGCCAGCAACAACAACAACAACCACAGCCCCCACCACAGAGGATACACAGGAGGAGAAGGAGGGTGAGACAGGCCCAGCATGCCCTACCGGTGCAGCCACCATTACCACGCCGGCAGCCCCCAATCCCTCGCATCAGAGCCACCCCCCCCTCAACCTCACACCAGGGCAGATCCACACCCTGTACCGGCTTGACTGGGACACCATCACCACCATAGTGGACCTGATACATGACGACATAGTGAGCCTCATAGAAATCCGCACCGCCATCCCCCCTCTACTGAAGGTAGTGTCTGTGCTCCACTTCCTCGCCACAGGCTCCTACCAGCATACAATGGGGCACATGCATGGCATTTCACAGCCCATATTTCCCGGATACTTAACCAAGTGCTGGATGCCCTCCTCAAGCACACAAGGGACTACATATCCCTACCCCGGACTCCCCAGGAGATATTGGATACAAAAGTTGCCTTCCATGCACTGACAGGCATGCCAAATTGCATAGGTGCCCTCGACTGCACCCACGTGGAATTGGTGGTGCCGCATGCCACGGAGGTGGTGTATCGCAACCGCAAGCAATACCACTCTATCAACGTCTAGATGGTATGTAATGCCAGTAAAGCCATCACACATTGCTGTGCCCGATACCCCGGATCAACTCATGACTCCTTGGTCCTGCGGAACTCCACGCTACCACGCTATATGGAGCGACATGCTGGACGATGTGCCTGGCTGCTTGGTGAGTTTCCTGAATGGCCCATGGCAGTGCATTGGGACTGTGAGTAGGGTGGCTGCATACTCCACCTGAGTGGGAAAGGGGGTGGGGGGATGCATACTCCACCTGGGTGGAAAGGGGGGGTGCACACTCCACCTGGGTGGGAAAGGGAGCGGGATACATACTCTACCTGGGTGGGAAAGGGGGGGGATGCATACTACACCAGGGTGGGAATGTTGACACCAGTGCACAATGTGCACCTCACAGAACACTGTGCCCCAAGGCAAGTGATACAGCACATGACTACCTAACCACACAGTGATGATTGAATGCCGAAACCTAACACTACATGACTAACAGGTAACCTGGCCAAATACCACAACACATGCACCACTCATCGGCGGATCTCACACACCGTAAGGGCATCCTGCTCCATGCACTGCATATGGACTATGTCGCAGCCTCCTGCATCTCACCACACAGGACAGTCATCCCTGGGAGTGCATAGAAGGGAGCCTAACAGGGATACCACAGCGTGTCAGTGGTTCTGCACACCCATCGGAGTTCTGCAGGTCACCATGGTACTGATCAGTGCAGAATGACGAGTATGCTACTG
This sequence comes from Ambystoma mexicanum, assembly GCF_040938575.1. NCBI lineage: Eukaryota > Metazoa > Chordata > Amphibia > Caudata > Ambystomatidae > Ambystoma > Ambystoma mexicanum. The sequence goes on along the minus strand of NC_090927.1, from coordinate 423,805,722 downwards.
ACTACAGCCAACACCCCCTGCCACCGAATCTCACAGAACACAACACATCAATGATTTCAGTCCAACACTGCTGCATGCATATACGGTGCACATGCAACAAGATGTGAGTGCACACCATAACCCATCTTGAAGAAGCTACCCCCTCCATCATTCCATTGCACAGGACACATAGCCGGGCCACTAATGGGGTCAAGGCATCCAGGGACATGTGTGTATGGCCAGAAATCCACCATGATTGTACAAACACTTACCTTCATTCCCCTCTCATGCAGGTGATGGTGGCTACCCTTTGAAGCCGTGGCTCATGAGCCCTGTCCGCAACCCACAGAACAGGCACGAGGAGGACTACAATCGATCCCATACCCGTACACGGGTGGTGATAGAGCAGACCTTTGGCCTGTTGAAGGCACGATTTTGTTGCCTGAGCCGGTCGGGTGGGGCACTCATCTACAGCCATGAGAAGGTGTCCAAGATCACCATGGCATGTGTAATGCTGCACAATATGTGCATCCGTCGCAACGTGCCACTGCCCCCTGACATGGAACTGCTACCACCAGATGATGATGAGGGGGAGGAGGAAGAAGTGGCAGGACAGCATCATGGAGCCGATGCACAGGAGGGACGTGCCGTGCGGAAATCATTGATCAGAGAATATTTCTGACACACAAGTCAGCTGAGGGTGTGAGGATGACAGGACATCGGGCACTGGGTGTGGGGATACATGTACACCATGCACTGTGAGACATTAAATGACACATGCACAATGAACAATGTCCACTCTGTTATTTTTTGGATGAACAACCAGTGTATTGAATAACAAGGTTCAAACGTGAACAACAAAACCTCCACCGCCTTCCCCCTCCACCCTAACTCCACAACAAACCCTCACTCCCCTCCCCCCTCCACCCCAACTCCACAACAAACCCTCGCCCCCCTCCGCACTCCCCCCAACTCCACAACAAACCCTCACCCCTCTCCCCCCTCCCCCCAACTCCACAACAGTACTCCAATGAAGTACATTAAGGCCACATGTGGCAGCAATGATGATTATTCCATGCTCCCGGGGGCCGGGGGGAGGCAGGTCCCGGCACCGCATAGAGCGCCGAATGGGTCGCGGTGGACTTGCCGGTGTGTCACGACTGGATGTGACCGTGTCCTCCTGCTGATGCTGCGGATTTGAATGTGCAGCCTCAAGGGCATTAGCTATGCGTCCTAGGACGTCACACAACCTGTTAGTGCTGTCAGTGACTGTCTGACACACTTCCCGGAGTTCATTTTGCCATTCCACCCTGGCCTGGCGGTTGTCCTCCATGAACTCAGTGATTAGGTCAGTGAGCCGAGTTGCACAACGTGTGCCAAATGATGGGAATTCATCACTGAAGTGACTTGGCCCTACGTGCTCTGGCCTGGACTCAACTGGTGAACTTGGCCCACGACCATCGTACCCCTGTGTATCTGTAGGAGCACTACGGCCAGGTGTTTCTGGATCCCCAGAGTCACTGCATGATGCCAGGGGGACATTGCTGGGCTCCAAGGTGTGGACTGTGGGATGGAACTCCTCCTCGGTCGCCCCACAGATGGATGAAGGGCTGTCCACATTCTCCTCGGGGCCTGTAGCTGCAACCTCCCCAGCAATGCTGGACTCTGCCGACGTTGGGGTGGCCATTGTGGCAGGCGCCGATGCTGGGAGGGATTGGGGTGGTGCAGCCTCCACTGACCTTTCAGGAGCTGGGGTGGGTGTTTTTTTCGGTGCTGGAATGCGCCGGACCCTGCCACTGCCCATGGAGGTGGTTGGACGGCTTGTCTGTGGCTCACCGCTGTCATGATCAGTGCCTGTAGGGGTAGAAGAGAGAGCCAACATGAGTGATTGTATGATGTCCTTATAGCATACATGGCTACATTCACATTTCAGTCATTGGGGTTTGTGGCCTTTTGGGTGTAGCAACAGCAGTGGTACATGTGCATGAGTATGATATGTATGCAGGTTTCGGAGTGACTCATCCTGGCCTGGTAATGTGCAGTCTGGCTGGCACACTGCCGGACCTGCTGCACAGTGTGCATGATGGGATGTGCAAGTTAGTGCACTATGGTTGATGTGCGTTATGTACTTGGCCCTTGATTGCATGGCGGTTGGCTCTGCATTAGTTGGATGGGGGGAAGGCAACATGACAAGGTGTCTTTGATGGCCCTTGGGGGAGCATACATCATGCAATTGCCATTGGCAGTGTTGACTTTGGACACTCACCTCCTTCGGCAGACAACGTTGCCCCACACTCCATCTCGCTGACGCCCTCAATTGATTCGGTCCCGATCAATGCCTCACATGTCTCCTCCCAGGGCTCAAGTCTCACTGGGCGCCATGGCTACCCCCTTACCGCATTCCGGGTCCGTGTTCCTGGAAAAGGGACTTACCGGGTCATTCCGACCTTGGAGGACCCAGTAAGTCCCCATTCCGGGAACCATTCCCCATTCCCATTTGAGCCCCCATAGGGCTCAATGGGAATGGGGATGGGGCTAATAACGGGCCCACTATTAGCAGGCCCGTTATTAGCTCTAAAGTCCCTTAACAGGTCCCTTCCAGAACGCCTGGTAAAACCAGTGGTCGAAGTGAGCGGGAGCGGTCGGGAGCGGTGCTCCTATACTTTTTTAAATTAGCCTGTACAGCTCCTATACTTTTATTTTAAAAAGAAACCGTTCCGGAATGGTTTTGTTTTAAAATAGAAGTGTAAGAATAAGTTGAAACCTTCACTTTTAGTGCACTGCACTGAACGTTCCCTTAAACAGCAGGTGCAAGTGTTGGGGGGTGTATTGTGTTTGGGAGGGGTTGTAGCAATGGGGTTTGTGGGGAGCAGGGGCAGGCCAGCAGGGAACATAGCTCCACTACTTCTTTTCGTACACTTCGACCACTGGGTAAAACCAGGCGTTAGGTAAAACCAGGCGTTAAGGAAAGGACTCGCTAAGGGACCTCGTAGTGGGTGGTAAGGGATTACCGGCACTGGTGCCCTTACTTACATTTATAGGGTACACACCGCGACCATGGCTAGTGTGTCCCAAGCTTGGTGTTGGTCATCCCATAGCTCTTCCAAGACCTTAAGTGGTTCCAGATGTAAATTAAAATCTCCCACCACTAGTGGATAATGTTTGAATGGCGGTAGGAAGTTATTATTAGATATCATAGTTTTGAGACACTCCAGGCATGCCAGTCCAAGGCCTGTTATAGATATTAATTAAGCATAGAGACTAAACTTTGTTGATTTTAATAATAAGCATTTGCACATCTACAATATGTGTTATAGCTACCTTTACCTCCCAAACCAAAGTGACCTCAATCCAGACCAGTAACCCTTGCCATGGTATGCCCTTCGGTCCCTTTGACATCGGGATGCAAAAGGATTGGTATCCTTGTAGCATGACTGATCTAGAGCCCAAGTCTGCTGAAGGGCAGTAACATTGTATCCGTACAGGAATTAGCTCCACGTCAAGTCATCCAACAGTCTCTTCACCCTAGCCATGTTCCAAGAGAGATGACTGAACCCCTTCTCACATGGGACCTTTAACATTGCTCCGGCTTTGCCTCTGTCCAGTCAGTCAACTTCCTTCAAGTCGTCAGATTTAACATCTCGATTCTGTCTGCATAGCCAGAGACCCAGGAGTCGCTTTCACCTCTGGTACGTACATAAATCACAGCAGATGCAGAGACAGATCCCCAGTAATGTTTCCGTGGGCAGGTGGCATGCGGATCAGAATAAGACTATTCTTTTGCAGCCTGCTTAATGCATACTGTAAGTTTATATCCCATAGGCAGCAGAATTCTGGAAAATGCTTCTAATGGTGAAACAATCGAAATGATACAAATCCAATTAAAATCCAATTAGAATCACTGTTCCACTTTGGTAGTTCTATACGGATAATATCACTGTTACTTATTGAAGATAGCAGGGAGATGTTACCCCGCATTTCTAAAAGAGAGGTACAATTTAAAAAAAGGACTATACACTTTAGGGGAGAGTTCCTCTAATTTCACCATCTTGCTAAAGATAAAATTATCGTAAGGCTCATGGTTCGCTTTGTAAAGACCAGAGAACAGATCTGTATGAGCCAGTGAATAACGATCAGGTGGAAAGTAGCCACAGATGGATCTTTTAATGGAACAATGATGATGAGGTAGAAAGTTACTGCGGCTCTAGATGTTCAATTTAGCTCAACATCCCTTTGTATAAAATCTCGAAAAGACTGATTTTTTTCTGTGATGGGTGGGCTTGCTTAACATGGGCACACCCACTTGTCAAGGGACCCCAGAAGCATCACCTTCCCAGTTGTTCCATCTACCTGATCCATGGAAATAACCATTTGTTGAGAAATGGATGAGGGGGACTTATGTTTAGTATTTTTCGGAGAAGTACATGAAGTGATCCCATTCATAGAAGCCATGTTCTTATTCATTTTCCAAGATTTGTTAACTGATCAGTGTTTCTACCATTTTTCCATGCAATTGGGGGACTGTCTATCATTGACTGTCAATGTACAGAGCCTGAATAGCGTCTTCTTCTGTAGCCACCATAATGTGTAAAGAATCCTGTGGCAAGTCTTGTTTTGTAAACCTGCCTGTTCCATAATGGACTCGGAACCAATGTACTGAAGTATATCGTCAGATTTTTCTGATTTCTTTGAAACCACTTCATCAGCACCATTGGCGACATTGGCAGCATTGTCAGTAGCCTTCTGGATGTTGCAGTTTTGATTGCAATTGGAGATAACATCAACCACTCTGGCCCTAGCTCCTGCTGCTCTGCTACCATATTTGAACAAAGAATAAATAGAGCCTCAATTTTGGACAAAATTACATTAGTTAAGGGAGGGGATATTTCTTAATCTGCAAAAGAAGGATGTCTTGAGGAAGCTGATAAAGAATCTGCAAAATCACTTTAACTGTAGGATGCTTCTGACTCTGAGACCAATGCTTCCAAATTAGGACTTGCTAAGATATTAGAGCCAATAATATTATCAAAATCGTACGAAGTATGTCCCAAAGAGTCCTCTTGAGGCTCCAAGACAGGTTGAGAAGGGAGCCATTATTGTCTATGGATGGAAAACTGTGAATAGTGCTTCTATTAAGATTGTCCATCGACTCATTGGGAGGTAGTTGTTCTGTTGCTACTATGGAAATGTCTGGGGCAGATTCCAGTGCCTGTAGTGCCAAAGGAACTGCCTCAAGAAAACCAGTAATTTTCAGTTGAGCTAAAGCGGCATATTTAATCTGTCCTTTTTTGCTCTTTTAGGGCGGGGTACTACATTCAGCCGATTATTATGTTTAGTAGGGCTCCTCAAGCACTTCCCTATTTTTGAAGTGCACTGCAGAGGCCAAATCCTCTCGTTGGCTTCATAGATGTGGTAAGCAGCAAAATGGTGATAGACAATTGTAATTGCCTGTGCGGACCAAACATAATGCCGCACTAGAAAGGGGGGATAGCCCGGAATGGAAGTAGCGTCTAAATCCAGATTCCCTCCCATTAGATGTGATTCCATATTGTGTATTTTTACATTAAACAATTGTGATTTTCTGAAACAATATTTTTCTCACATTTGATTAAGTCACTAATTTGTTTTCCAGGTTGGATTCACTGAAGTTATCAAGTAATGTGAGGCTCATCTAAGCACACCATATGATGTGTGTGTGTGTGACAGATTTGTGTTTTCTATTCTCTGATTTTCTGATACTTTCACTCAAATATGCTATTGTAATCTCAGAATAATTGCCTATCTGGAATGGGCGCTAGGGTATGCAAACCACTGACATGCGACTTTTCTGTGCAAAAATGTCCACATTAACATAATTTGCATAATGAGCAAAATACCTTACAACCATCCTTTTACATCCATATCACCCTGAACAATGTTTTTAACAAATTATGCTGCTAAAACATTCCTATTAACAAATATTCAAGAAAATGTGACCCCATATGTAACATTTCAAAATGAAATTATTTTCCTTCCAGTTTTAAGGGTTTACACAATATCAATGGAATGTCCACTCCCTGGACTGGCAAAAGGTCATATGGTGCCAGTCTGATTGAGGTTTCAGAGCTGGTCTGTTTATGGCCCCTGAGAGTGCTTGTTGTCGTGGCACCTTTGTCAGAAGGGTTTTTAAAGTTCAGTTGCTCACAGTGATTACACCATATGGCAGTCACAAACTTAGACTTCCGTCTCTGCAAGCGTGAATTGCATACTTAATGCAAGCCCTTTTTGACGAAAGGTTCTGATAATCTTGGCAATACTACTGTTAGTCCAGGCTCTGAAATATATTTGTTGATTTATAAGGAATCCTTGGGTATGCCGTGTGGCAAATGCGGGTTGTAAATTAGCAGGATTTGTTGTACTAGCAACAAATAGAAAATGTGGGAACACATAAAATATGTGGCCCTTTGATTAATCCAGGCAGTGTTGTAGCCCAGCATTATTTAAAGCAAGGGTTTCATTTCCCTGGGACAAATTGCTCCCCAGTACCATTGTGTTACTATTGATTTCTAGCACAAAGTTGCTGGTTTCCTTCATAAATGTAGCATTTAAAGTCATTTTAATTTCCATATTTCCATGTTTTATGTTGCTGTGTAATCATGGGTATTATGGCATGTTTGCAGCCATGCTCCTGTGGATAACATCTACACTTTAAGACTCTGTATATTTTATTTTATATGGCTGATTCTCATTAATGTAAAACATAAATCAGAAATAATTGAAGCCTCAATTAAATGTTCACTTTGCTATAAAAAAAATAATGCAGTGATGTTTTAATCCCAGTTGAACTCACCTTCATTTAATACAGATGCTGTATACTTACATGTAACTGAAAATAATTAATGGTGGGACTTGTCATTTACTATGAACAATAACACCTTTGTTGTGGCTGGTCTGCTGATGTATCACAACATTTCCTTACTTGTGTTTCTTTCATGTTGTGTTGGACTTTGCACAGAATGCAGTTCATATCTTTGTTGTTCAATGTAAAGTTATAATTTGCATCCTTTCCGTTTGTAGATTGTTCCATACAGCACGGGTTAATGTTCTGGTTCTATTGTCACCTTGATCATCCCCAAGTGCATAGAGTGTACTGTTCTAGTACCTGTTTGAAACATTTTCTATTACTGGGATCAATATTGATCTGAGCCTTGAGGAATGATGTTTGCATTTACAGTAAATCCCATCAGCCTTTTTGTGTGAACTATATGTTCCTTCACCTTTGCTTATCCTTTACTATTCCTTCTCCCACTATATCAAGTCGTGCTCTTGAAGATTACAGATTACCAATGCTATTGGACAGGCTCAGTATTGCCAGTCTGTATAGAGGTGACCTAGCCATGCCATAGTTGGGAGGTAAATACTTTAAGCCCATAATATATGTGCACCATTTCCCCCAAACTGAGGCCTGGTGAAGTTTAAGCAACAACTTGTCACCTAATATGGGGTTCCTAAAAGTTATATTGTGGAAGGAACATGAGCTTACAAAATGTTCTAAAATACTGAAATAACTACGGCAAGCAAGGTTTGATAATGTACTACTTTAAGAATCACAGTTAGTCACTCTTCAATCAGCCTCATTTAGTAGATAATGTTGGAGAAAAGTGACTCTTCAATCAGCCTCATTTAGTAGATCACCTTTGAGAAATTTAGCAATTGCCACAGCCATTGATACGAAAGAGGGTAACATGATTATGATAGGCAAATAATTGCCTCATTACATCTTGCACATGGATCCCAGGTGTACGTGGGTTGTCACCAGACTATAAAATAAATGGTTCTATTCTATTCTATACTATTCTTTTCTATTCTATGGTATGGTGTTTATAAAGTGCAATTGGAACAAGGACATCTACGTGTTAATATTATAGATAGGAGAGAAACAAATTCTGTGCGGTCTCTAATCAAAGAGGTAGGTTTTATGTTGTTGTCTCAACTCTGACAGTAGTTTAACAGACCTCAAGTAGTAGGGGAGGGAATTCCAGAGTTTGTTGTTTAAATATTGTGAATATCTATGCACCCACAAAGTATGGTTCCAAGCTCTTGTCAAACCTCAGCAACATTTTCCATTATAATTCACATGTGACCCTAAGTCTGGTTGGAGGCACCGAACTAAATGTAATTGGTATATTTACCGTTAACGGCTTTTACAAACATGCTAGGTGTGGAATGTTTTACCCATACATCCGAGCCCTACCTCAAAAACTGTGCAGTACTGGCATTGAAAACATCATGATGGCCAGAGCTTCCCAGAAAATGCCCAGGGAAGTGCATGAAGAATAGGCTGCCACCCATTTTGCTGATGTTATGGGCACAGAAGGGCACTGCCTAAAACCACCATTGGACTACCCACACAGTAGCCTGAAACCATTGGGAATGGCAATGCTGATTGCCAAAAGCAACCTAGAATTGTGGGGAATTCATTTTCTTAAATCCCAAAAATGGGTGCATTACCAGTACTCACCACTATCAGAAAGACGGCGTTTTAAAACAACACCAGACTTTTTTTGCTTTTTCGTGTAAAACTGAATAAATGAACCGAAAGCAGGCCAAAGAAAGACTTACTGAGAGGTAGATCCAATGTAAAGTTATATTCTGAAGTGACTTGAAGGTTTATACAAGACTGGCTGAGCTGTAGATTTCAGCAGTTTAAGTAAATTTGGACTGAAAGACACTAAAAACCTAAATGTTTAAAAGAAATGAGTGACCTACTTTTGAGTGTCACATAGGTTGCAATTGTTTAAATGTCATAGTTTTAAACTTAGAATCAGCATTCTAGCTGCATATGTAAAATGGTTAGTTTTATTTGAATGCAGAAAACTGGGTAACTAAAAGTGACATTAGCTGGGGCCTGGTTTAAGGAACTGAATTCTGCCCACCAGCTACCCCCAACAGGAGTTGAGACTTGCACAACAGATGTGTTCCCAGGCCTAGCTGCCTTTTTGCTGCTCCCACCAAAAGGGATCTGACACTTCTCTGATTGAATTATCAAGGGACTGCTAGAGACTAAACATAGGACCCAGGCAGAGGGTTTATTGAAGTGGCCATAAATGGCTTCCTCTTGAACAATGGGCCTTCCAGGGCCCAGGCAAATGTTTTATTATGGGGGGCATAAAAGTGGCTTCCTCCTGGAAGGAAAGGGGAGGAGCACTGCATGTGAGAGCAAGCTGGCTTGGCAGAAACTGGGAGGGGGAGAAACTGGAGACAGAGGCTGAGCTTGAAGAAAGTGGAAAGACCGGTTTCTGTACCATGTGACCTGAAAAGACACACCACTGTAGCCAGAATATGGTTTTAGAAAAAGATGAATAACTCATAGTACGGACTTGTCATAATTATTTAAATGATACCATAATTCTTGTGATTTTTCTGCCCACATTTTAAGAGGTTTTTAGAACCGGTGGCATGATCTGGGGGCAAACTAGCAGTTAAGAGGGTATTACTTAAAATGTATGCATGTTAAAAGTCTGATACTTCATCAATTAATGCCTGCATGCCTTGCACACATTTGGGTAAATTTGAGTAAGAATCTGATATTGGTAACCTGACCAAAAAGTGAAATATGTTGCCATTTCTCAATGCAAGCTCTCAGGAAGAGCAGATTTGGACAGGGTATACCTCCTGTGATATGTGATGGGTGCATGTAATCTTAAACAAATGTGTAGCTGTGCAAATATGTCTTTTGGGTCAAAATATAGATTGTGTGTCATTTGACAGGGGTGGGTTCTCTGTACCATAAACAGACCTCATCATGATGACACTTCATTTCATTCCCCCAATCAAGGGGAAGAGGAGGAAGTGGCAAATGACAAGTGGAGAGGGGTAGGGCCTAGGAAGCTAGCCTTTCCACCCATTTTCAAAAAACATAAAAGCAGACAGTCAGGACAGATAGGGACATTCAATTCCATTTGCTGCGGAGCATGCTGCCGGACCATACCACATCCAGAGATCCAGACTTCAAATCCATCAATCTCCAGAGAAAGCTGTGCAGAAGGATCCAGAAGCATTGCTGTACCCAGAGAGAGCAGAGCTGACCCAGACCACTGTTAGCAGAACCAGAGAGCTGACCCAGATCACTGTGAAGTGCCGAGACCAGACCAGAGTCCAGTCTAAAACCTGACCAGATCCGTGGCGAGGCCCATTCTATTTCAAAAATATATTGTGAGTACCTAGCAGAACTGTGCAGAACCAATCTCTTAGTTAAAATAATATAATTCAATCTATTTTAATCTAAGTAGAACTGCCTCCTAACTGTCACCTGTCATTTTGTAAAGCTGTCACCTGCCATTTCTAGTTGCTAGCTGTCAATTGTCACTTTGAATTTTAAAATTTCAAATCTGAAAAACGACCTTTACCATATCGCTCATATCTCCGCGACCGTTTGTCTTAGAGACTTGCAGTAACTTTCCTCTGAAAGCTGGGAATCTTGGCTTTTAAAAGAACCTAGAACCGCATTCCTATTCCATACACTATTGCCGCAATCGCGAAAAATGCACTCGCGAAGTTTGCCGCGATTTGCAAATTTCTCCACATGTGAAAACAGCAGTTTCCTTGCTAAAAATTCGTTTGCCTCTTAAGAACCATCCCTGAATCATTGCTAGAGTGAGCCTGGACTAATATTAACTAGATACCACTCACCCTGAACCTCTAGAGGGAATTAAAAGCATTTTAGCATATTTTTCACTTCATTGCCAGCACATATAAACGCATTTTGGGCCTGTGTTTCAAACTTCTGTAGTCTAAGCTTGCTGGGGTGAACTGAATTACATTTGATTGCATTTCTGAGAACTGTGTGCTCCCCTTCCATTTCCTTGCATTGCATAAAGGGGGGAGGGGATTGCCAGAGAAAAGTGATTACATTGTTTTGTTGAAATCATATTGAGTATTTTCTGTATTGCATTTTCATTCAACATTACATCCATCTGACCCTATAAAGCATTCTCTACCACATTATTCTTCTGTCCCTATTTACCAGTGTTGCTATCTTATCCATCCTATAACCACTCATCATTGATTATAAAGAAGTGTGCTAGTGCCTGACTATCCATTACTGATTACTGCTCAGATTAAGTGTGATATTCAATTATTAATTTATTATAAAGTGTGATATATATATATCTATTGTTTAAATTATCAAATAAACCTTTTAAACTTGCAAAACAGAACTACTTCTTGGCTCAGTGGGGTCAGGGGGATTCCAAGAGAGGGGTGTTATATAGGGGTAGTCATCCAGAACGCATGAACTGGACATAAAGATATATCAATAAGGGTTTCCATTCAGTATCCCAGACTAGGCATTGACTTAGCTGTAGTGTTGAATTGAATCCTCTTACAAATTGGGGGCTCGAGCGGGACGTTTGGGTTAGATCTACCATTTGTGCAGATTAATACAGTGTGCCAGCTGACCAGATACACATATCTGGTCGGATCACCACGCTGTGTTACGCTGTAAAGCACTCCTCAAAGGAACGCTCTAAGGAAAAGGTCTGTTTTGCAAAAATAAAATACAAACTTCTGTAAGTCAGGAAGGAACTCAAATTCCAGAATGACGACCTTAGTAGACATGAAAATAGCCAGAGAGCACTTCTTACATAAGTTATTTGTGAGAGGTGAGTGGACTCACCAGGATCGCATGGTCTGGTTGCAGGCCATCACGCAACAGGTCACTGAAACAGGGTCAGATATATGGGGAGATCAGGGTACCCTACATGTGGCCCTGAGTGAACTATACATGGCTCCTAAAGCTAAGGATGAACAAGACAAGATGGTTAGGATAGCGGCATACCTGTACCTATATATGGGAGACATGCAGGATAAATGTACAGAAAGCCAAGATCTGGCGAATAAGCGACAGATGGCGATAGAGAAGGTCCAATCTGACCTGGTCTCTTCTGAGCAGAGGCTGCAGGGGAGCCAGGAGTCAGAAAATGAGAGTAGACAGCACATCATTAAAATAAAGAAGGATATGGATATCCTGCAACAGGAAAAGGCTGACCAGGATATCAGAATTCTGGCTTTGCAGAAGGAACACCAAGACAGTTTGGACTCCCTACTGCAGAGCCAGAAAAAGCTGGAGCAACAGATCAATTTCAATAGGGCATGCACAGAGCAGGTAGCCACCCTGCAAATCCAACTAGACAGAGAGAAAGAGGAGAGAAATAAACTGATCCTGAAAGACCTGGATACCCAGGCAGAGTTTGATCAGGAGCGCCAGAAAGCTGGTGCCTTCCAAAGGCAAAGGGACGACCTGGCGTCACAAATTCAAGCTCTTGGTCAGGAAAGGGACACCTTAGGCCAGGAAATCTGCCACTTAAGGAGAAAAATGGAAGACAATCACCTGGCCCACCAGGGACTGGGTGACCTCCAAAAAGAACACCAGGGGCCTCATTAGGACCCTGGCGGAGTGGGTTTCCGCCAGCGCTAATCGCGGCGGACCCGTCCGCCGTACTACGAGTTCCCTTAGCGCCATGGAGGTTTTCTCCGCCTGGTTTTACCGGGCGGAGAAAACCATGGCGCTAAGGGACCTCGTTGTTAATTACGCCGCCGTACTTTACGGCGGCGTAATTAACTCCTTCCCCACTCCCATTATACCCTATGGGGCAAGAATGGGAATGGGGAAGGGTAAAATGGGGATTGGGGATTTACCGCTCCGCCAAGGTCGGCATGGGGTGGTAAATCCGCCAACCCCCATGGCGCTATCGGCGGCTTTCCGCCATGCTCCGCGGTGCATTTAGCACCGCGGATTCCGCCAGGGTCGTAATGAGGGCCCAGGACTTGCTAGAGCACACCAGGAGGGTGGAGGAGGCTCTGGCAAGACAGGAGCCGGCCAATAGGGACACAGCTCTGGAGGTAACCCTCCTGCAGCAAAGACTGGCTCAGTGCTCCAGGACCAATCAGGAAACGCAGGGAGAGAATGAGGCTCTCCGCCAGCAAAACGATAGGCTCCAACAACAGGTAGCGATGCAGGAGAGACTGATAGAGTCTAGTAAGGCCTTAACTGAGGAACTGAAGGCGCAGGCTCTTGCATTGCAACAGGTAGCAGGGGCGGATAGAGACCAGGTCCGCTGGGAAAGGGAAACTCCTGAGCATAACCTCAGGAGCCCTAGTACCAGAGGCCTTTATCTCTCTCAGTCCCTGGATTCTGCCACCCCCCTGTCCCCTGGCGCACATGAGCACAGGGCCACAGGGATGGCAGATTACTATCCAGCCAGAAGCATGGGGCTCATAGGCCAGTACCACCCAGGAATGGAGGGGCGGGCATCCGGGTATGGGCACCCAAGCACAGTGCAATTTGATGGGGAACCCCAGGAGAGTAGGCCCATTAAGGGCATCCTGAAAACCTCTGCCCAGTTAGGTCAGTGGGGGGGGTACCCATCAAATCCTGGCAGCAAGGAGGGATCTGAAGACTCCTCTGCGCGGTACAGGATACAGGAGACCAGGTCCCCACATTCTGCCAGCCATTCCCAGGCTCGCAGAATCCGGGAAAACCTGGAAGAACAGACGGGAACCTCTGGGAGCAGTGCCTCTGAGTCAGAAGATGAATGGACTAGGGTTACCCGGACCAAAAGGGCCAATAAGACAAAAAGGGCCTTGCTTAAGGACCCCTTAAAGCAGATTAAGGCAATCAGGAGCGTCATCTCGCCTTATCATAAGAACGCCAAGTATTCTGTTTGGGAGCACTTAGAGTTGTTTGAGCAAATGATGGAGACTTTCCATTTGAAGGACAGCCAAAGCTGTATTCAATATGTAAAGTGGACCTTCTCCCCGGAATACTCCAGTTTCTTTGCGGGCCTGGAGGACCAAAATCATTTAAGATGGTCCACCTATAAGGCGGCCATCTTGAAACATTTTTCTACTCATAGAAATCCTCAAGAGGCTCGCAAGACAGCCTACAATTTACAATGTGGGGAGGATCAGGCCCCACAAGAATTTGTGCAGGAGTTAAAGCGTGCTTTTGCACAGACCACAAGAAGGGTGCGCACGGATAGCAGAGAATTTATTAATACGTTTTTCCATGCCTTGCCCAAACACATAATGACCCAGCTCGTGAGGGATTTTCACGAGAAAAGATCTTTAGACTGGGTCATTGAACAGGCGACCCGGATCTATGAGGTGCAGAAGCCAATAGAAAATAAAAATAATGCGCCCAAAAACCCCAAAGCCAACAACACCCCTGCTGCTGCCAAGGTGGCAGAGGTAAAGGTCACCCCCGTTTTAGAGTTGGAGATGGGGGGGGCCTAAAAACCTACCTGCACCTAATAATGCTAGGCCCAGAAGGTCCTCGGGCCAGTCACAGACAGGGAGCCAGGGAGGCAGCCCCACAAATGGGGTCCCTCGCTCTCCTGATTATGTAAGCCCCCGTTACAAGGGAAACAGACCCATCCTGGGTTATGTGTGGACTCCTCCAAACCAAGGGGGGGGGATCCAGCCAAGCACCTAACCCAGAGAACTTCCCTCCCAACTTCTCACAGGAGGGCAGAAACTCACCAAACCCTGGGCAGAACTTCTTCCCCAGGTATCCATCCAACTTCCAGCCCCAAAATCCTCCACCCTTCTTTCCCCAATTCCCTGAGCCCAGACAACCGAATCCGGGAGAGGGGAGGCCAAGGGCGGAGGGGTATCCAAATCTTCGCAACCAGGGGTACTACCAAAGAAGGGATAGCTACCCTTCCCGGGATCAGCCCAGGGGAGAAAACAGGGCCCCGTATCAGCCTGAGCGGGTTTCCCAGTTAGAGCGCCAGGTTCAAAACATGGCGCGGGATCTGGGTCACATACTGAGGGCTCAGCAGAACCCTCAGATCGGCATGCCGGCGCAGAACGCACCCAACTCTGGACCTGGTGCTCCAGAACAATGACGGGGGCAGCACCCCGATAACTCACCGGTTCCCAGGGAGGAGGCACAAGGGGAAGGGGGGTGTAAAGCCTTGGAGGAAGCTTCCTTCCTCACTTGTAAACAGCCCCTGGAAACCCAGGAACCGGAAACAAAATCTCCTTCCCCTGAAAGTCTGCCTCCTAAGGAGCAGAGGGGGGGTAGGAGAAACAAAAGACCCAAACAGACACAGTTTGGGGAGGAGGTACCGATCTTCCAAATTGACGGAGAGGGATCCTCAGAGGATCCTGGGAAACGGATCTTCTCCTTCAGAGAGGGGGGAACTCCTCCCAAAGAAAAATGGGTCCCTAGGGATGCAAATCCAGACTGGGGAGATGTGGAGACTGAGCTACCGCCGCCCACCATCTCATCCCAGAACCAACCGCAAGAAAATCCCCTGGTTCAAACCCATCCTGATGACTGCCTCCAAAAAGGGCGGGGCGTCCCAGAACCAGAACCAGGGGAACCCACAATGGCTCTGATCTCCAGTTGCCAACTTTTTCTTTCAGATTCCCAAGGCTCTCCACAGAATTCTGCCCAAATCTCTTTGCTAGCAATGTCCAAAACCAGAAAGTTAGCCCACCAGTTGTCCAAAAATTTGCATTATCTGTGCCCCCTTGAGGAGAAGGAGGGAAGATACTATGCCCCGGTACAAGTACAGGGGCAGGGTACAATTTTGGCACTGGTGGACACGGGATCTCAAGCTACCCTTCTGCCCAGAAGGGCCTTTGACCAACTGAATGCAGGAAGGGGAGAGAATTACCAAATTCCTCTCACCTCTCTTCCTGGACAACTGCAGAACTTTGACGGGAAGGAAATTCCTGTCGAGGGGACGGCAGATTTGGACATTAAAATTGGTTGACACAAGTTGAAACACTCGGTCATAGTTGTGACTCCAGAGGGCACCCCTTGTTTACTGGGGAATGACCTCCTGAGGAGGTTGTCACCCTTAATAGATTGCGTAAACAAGGTCCTCTGGACCCAGACTAGCCGACCAATAAAATTAAAACAGAGTGTCAACCATGTTAGTTTAAACAGCACCTGCCACACGGTTGAACAAAAATCTGACCAAGTAGAATTTCACTACCAGAACAACCAAATTCCAGATGTGACAGTAATAGCAGTAGGACAACAGACTGGTGATGGGGGGTCCTCTCTATTTCTGAAAATCAACCTTCCTTCCAGTTTAAGGTGGTATTCCACACTGGAAGGAAACACCCTGAAATTCTTTACTAATCCACAATCAGAAACTCCCACTCCTATAGTCCAGAAAGATGTGAAATCAGCTCAGAGCCTGGCTCATATTCAGCAAATTCGAGAGCAGTTGTTCATCCCTGTTCAGTTAAATGATGGGAAGGACTCTGTTCTCGCTCGAGTGTGTGTGAACAACGATAAGAGCTTCATCAGCGAAGCCATGTTCCGCCAACTCCCAAAAGATCCAGCCATTCCCACCTTCAAACGGACAGACAGATGGGAAATGGACCTGGAAGCACCTAATTCCAAACATCTCCTGCCAGGCAGGTGTATGCTCAAAATCTCCATTGGCAACAAGAGCATAGTCCACAATTGTTGGGTCGTGCGAGACGTCCCTGCCGCCTTTTACTTAGGCAGTGACATTCTCAATCGCTTTGCCATTAGTTTGGACCTAATAAACTTCAAAGCTTGGTCCTGATTAGTGGATAATCCCATGGGCTTTGATGATCCAGAAAAAGCATTTAGGTCAACTCAATTTCTACCTTATGCAGTTGAAATTCAGATCAAAGAGGAAGTCACCATCCCAGAACGGACCCGACAATTCTCCCTGGAAGTGAAAGTTAAAAGAGGACAACATTTGCAAAACCCTGATGCTTATATACATCTAAATGCTTCTCTCCAACAGCAAGGGTTGGGGGTAAACCCAACTCCATTAGTCAACATAGAACATGACACCATTCCAATAGAGGTGGATAACAGCGACTTAAAGAGTATTACTCTAGCCGCAGGCACCATTATTGGAATGGCGGTTGATGACCGACATTTTTCCATCGATTTAGGTAATGAACTGTTAGGACCAATCCCCAAGGAGTGTTTTGACAGTGACAGTGAGGACAATACAACACCAGACAGGATTTTTGCCCGGCATGGGGGGAACTTCCTGGTGTACACTTCTTGCCCTTATGGTCAGGAAGATGTGACTTGTGACTTCAGAAGGGATGAGGCGATTTTCCAGGTCCATGAGGGTTGCCTTTCCCACCTGAAGCCTCCAGTCCAAATCAGCACTCTGACCAGGGACTTCTCCACCCAGCTGGAGGAGGCCGCTGAGATAGCCAAACCAGAAGTCTTTCCAGGCTTCAGGCAGATGGTGGAAGAGAGAATCAACCTAGCTGATGCCTGTGTGACTCTGGAACAGAAGCAAAAGTTGAAACAAGTTTTCTTGGATTTCCAAGATCTCTTTGCGGTAGACTCATATGACTGTGGTCGCACCGACATCCACACAACAACAATCCCCACGGACCCTGGAATGACTCCAGTGATTGTGAAGCAATATCGTTTGCCTCTCGCATCAATGGAGTCCCTTACTGAAATAATTAAGAACCTTGAGTCCCGGGGAATAATCCGTCCAGTCCACAGCACCTTCAATAATCCGGTGCTGGGAATATTGAAGCCAAACGGCCAGTGGAGACTATGCGCCGACCTCAGGGAGCTCAACAAACGGGTCCATACTTCCCGATGGCCTCTGCCCTACATTGACCAAGGGCTGGCCCAGATCCAGGGGTCACAGGTATTCACTGCAATAGACCTGACCAATGGATACTGGACCGTGCCTGTCAGCAGGGAGGACCAATACAAACTGGCTTTTACCTTTGGGGGCCAGCAATACACATGGACCCGGACTCCCTTCGGATACCTCAACTCTGGCAATGAATTCAACATTTTCCTACATAAGGCCATGCCCGACCTGGGAGCGAGGGGTAATCTGGCTTATGTAGATGATGTCCTCATCAAAAGTTCATCTGTGGAGGAACACATAGCGGAGATCCGTTATGTTCTGACCCATTTGAGGGCCGCCGGAGCAAAACTTTCCTTTCAGAAAGCACAGTGGTGTAGAACCCGTGTTAATTTCTTGGGGCATGAGATTACTCCTCAGGGTCTCTGTCCCCAGGAAAAGAAAGTGGAAGCACTTCAGAAACTGAAAGACCCCACAACTCTGCGGGAACTAAGGAGCCTCCTTGGACTGACTAATTACAGCAGAAAGTTCATTGAGGGCTACGCAGAGATCACCAGACCCCTGATTCATCTCCTGAAGGGGGGGTCAAGTGGGAATGGGATCCAGAACAAGCCGAGGCAGTAAAACAACTCAAAAGAAGCCTCTCAAAAGCGCCTTGCCTAGCTTACCCTGTCAGAAACAAGGGGTTCTCTAATACGTGCTTGACAGCATTATTATACCAAAATCATGACAAGGTCAATAAAGCAATCTCCTATGTGAGCAAAACTTTATCCTCTGTGGAGGAAAAATTCAACGATTGTGAGAAGGCACTCCTGGCAACGGTGTGGGCATTGAAGAATTACTGCCCGTTTATCCAGGGGGAACACATCATAGTGGAGACTCCACACCAGCCTCTGAAATATCTCCAAAGTGATAGAATCCGGGCCGGAAATGTGAGTAATTCCCAAATTACTTCCTGGATTCTGTCAATGCAAGGCTTTCCTGTGGAGGTCAGATATGGCCAAAACAAGAAGAGTCCCCTCGCGCAAGGTCTGGCTGACTTGCATGATTGTGCCAGAGAAAACTGTCTCGAGGACGAAAGTCTAAAAATCAAGGACAACATGGAGGCTTACCTTAATTCCCCACACAAAGTCTTTGAAGAGGACAAGTGTGAGGGAATGCCCACTGTCTATGTGGATGGATGCTCGTACCATGTTGACAACGACGGGGAGAAAGAACTGGTGGCTGGCGTAGGGAATGCATGGGTGAAGGAGTTCCCAGAACCCTCCGCTGGATACAAAATTGGTCCCCGAAGTAGTCAGGTGGCAGAATTGATGGCTGTGCATCAGGCCATCCTCACTGCTGTCCAACATCAACTCCACGAACTGGTCATAATCACAGATTCTACGGAACGGTTCGTGGAGCACCTGGTTAATTGGAAAACCAGAGGCATGTTATGTGCTAACAACAAACCCTTGAAACATGGGAAGTTGATCCAAAACATTGACGATCTGGTCACCTCGAATGAGATGACCATCTATTGGAAAAAGATCAAGGGTCATTCCAAAGTAGAGGGACCAGACAAAACTGGAAATGACTTAGCTGATCAGCTGGCCAAAACCGGGGCCATCCAAGGGGATCTAATTGAGATTGAGTCCCTGTTGGGGGAAATCCAGGTCACTGCTATCACTAGGTCCCTGGGGCTTTAAATAATACAACTAATGTTCTAATGGAAAGAAATGCAATTTTACCTGCGCGATCAGAACAATAATGTGGATGGTTCATTGAATCACTTTCTTTCCTCAAGGAATGCAAAATCAGAGGGACTGGATTGAGACATGAGAAGCCTCTGTGATTACAGCTGCTGATTACAATCCATGATCTTTCATTGAAGGTGTTCAACATGACCACTGGTTGTTATTGTGAGGTAACAGAATAATACAGTGAGTTGCTGAAACTGACTTACAAGTATGTTTCCTGAAGGTACAGAACAAGATACTGAGTGATTTGAGGGAAAAAGATACACGTGAATGTACTTTATTGATTACTTTCTTGGATACTTTATTACTTACACTCATGATATTTTGGTGAGGGAGCAAACATCACAGTAACTGCTTGAGACAAAGGGCAGGTCAGGGAATACAAACGGTTGATGACACAAGTGATATTTTCTTGATCACATTGGACATCATAGTTACTGGATAGAGACAAGAGGAGACTCATTGAATATCATGAATACATGCTAATTTGTGGTGGAACAGAAAATCACGGTGACTGCCTCAGAGGGAATGGTGTTATTTTGTTCAGAGCAGCCATACAATTACCATGAACGTGTTCAGAGCAGCACGCGTGTTTTGGTTGTTTTGTTGTTGCGTGCAATGCAGACACTCACTGTCAAGGTCAGTGATCAAAACGAAAACAGCACCTTTCCACCTCCCCTTCAGACAGACTCATATCTTGCAACGTCTATTAGAAGGTCCTTTGGGGACATGGGCGGAATAGATGGCATGGGGATTAGGCAGTGGATTCGGGGGAAAGCATCTCTCCTTCTGCTCTGTGACTGTAGGAATGGAAAACATTCTGTACATCTCTGATTAACACCAGCATGGCAGGGTGTGTTGCATGGTGCAAGGACAGAAGCTGGAGACACAGAAAGCCTGACTCAGTTGTATTTCCTGTTTGGCCACATTGTAATGAGATACAATTGCTGTTTACTAAACTTGAAAAAAAACACATAGACTTGTCATATGACTACAATAATGTAACGTTAAAAGCACTATTGTGTGTTCCTAAAACCATACTGAAGAACGTGCTACTTTTCATCTGTGATAACCAAGTATATTCTGGATATGCTTTTTTATTTTTATTGAAGTTCTTGCATGCAGGTTCAAACTATCGCCAATACTTTTTTTCTGAAACATCTGTATCCCAGTTATGCAAAGACACTCTGGATTAATATTTCCGTTCTAAGCCTTCTACTTGAAATATACTCCAAAAATGCTAAGGCATCTCTTAATTTATTATGGCACTCTTCTGGACTCTGACTTAACAGTGAAGTCTCCAGCTGCTGGACTGTAGCTTCAGCATCTGGATATTGATGGTAAAGGAGATTTAACACCTTCGATACCTGAAATGGGCATGGGAAGATCTTCATAGTCACGTTACTTACACATTGCTATCCTAATGGCCTCTGGTTGCCAAGTGACATATTCCAAAAAAGCCACGGAAGGCCGTTCAAACACAGTCAGAAACCTTCTCTAGATTGATCTCAGGAGTGCACTTTGGCACCCAACCTTCCAACTATAGAAACGCATCTCTATCAATGAGCCACCTTTTTTTACTGAGGAAGCAGAACAATACGGGTTCTGGGTCCAGAGTAGCAAAAATATGCATATAGACAATCACAGTCAATGGATTTAGGGACACATGCTTGTTTAATGTTATGGGATAACAGAACATCATTGAGAATGTTGAACGGCATGAATATTCCTTCCAGTTGGAGTATAACATCAGTGAATGAGGATTAGGATTCATTCATTTAGAGAATAAATCAAGAACGTTATCAACACACATGATATCCGAACGCCTAATTCATGCTAGCGTTAGCGCTCCATAGGAGGAGTTCCAACAATCGGCGGTTTAATACTGTTACTGCAGCTGCTTTTTAAACTGAAAATGTACTGTAGATGGTTCTTGCATTGTGTGAATTCTGCAGTTTAGATGTCCTTTTGCCACTAGGTCCTGTAAGGGAGGGTAAGGTCGTGTTTAATTTGATAAGTGGCATAGATAAGAGGTGAAACCTAATATGTTGATACATGCAGGTTGCAAGTAGCCATTTTCAGAGTTTTGTGCTAAGTGGGGTGTGCCTTGCAAAAGGGGAACACATGAGGTTGTCATACTATTCTATTTGTTGCTAAGGAAATCTAACTGTAATATGCGGATGGGTGAGGGTGGTGGATTGATCTGGGTTCTGTGAAGCCATAGCATGCAATTACTTATAGAGCATCTCTACTTCCCAGAGATGTAATTATAAGATCATCACTGATTGACACAGGTCACTGTTGTTCACAACTAAGTTCAGTAGTGCACGTAAAGTTATTGATAATGTGTCATGAGAAGGTTCAATCCACCTTATCTCAAGCATTGCATTGAAGCATCACCCTAACAATTGCTCACCCACATGACTAGGGTTGCCCGGTAGATCACCACTTTCTCAAATGTATTATAACACCAGCTGTGCAACAATTTAGCAGCCAACTACACAACATGCCAAAATGCAGCTGCTGTGATCAATCCCGCTGAGGCCCTAGGAAGACACTGGGCACAACCAAACTCGGCCCTCAAACCCATAGAGGGAGTCAGCCTCCATGATTGGAGAAGAGGTGGGGTTGGCAGACAGACTGCAACCAAGAACGTGGGAAGGTGCCATCAAGCAGCAACCAAAGACTCACTTCAGAGACACAGTCAAACTAACCAATGTACTAACCAATTCCCCCTTTCTGCTCCTCCAACATCTCCAACACCACTCTAGACAACTAGGGGCTAACCACACTACACATAGACCAAAAACTAATCTAATCCTCACACTAAACCAACTCTCTGCGACTCTGGAAGTAACATTAGAGGAACAGACCCTACCACATAGTCCATAAATCCACGAAACTACGCAAAGGCACACAAACACATCAAAAAAACAAAGACCAGTCATCCGAGAGTCTGGACCCCCTTATAGATACAACTGACCAGTGTGCATGACTACAACCCCACTCCAACCTCCTATGACCTAGACACCCAATACTAACACTAACACTAACACAAATCTGAGGCACTGAGTCCTACCAATAGAATTACAAAAATCGGAGCCTTGAATGGAGCAAACTCCCCCCTGCAATACAACACACACAGACACCAGTTCCTCCTAGTTCTGAACCTATCCTATCATCGTATTATCACAAACATACCCCACACTCTTTTCTTGCAGAGCCACTTGAGTGCCTGGAAACTGCCCTGGGGTGGTGGTAGTGGTGTGCAGTATAATCAATATAACATAACAAAAGTAGAATCAACATTCGGTGCAGAGGAGAAGCAGACTACACATTATCTACCTCATCCCACTTCCACCAAGGCCACAACACATCTCTGTAAACAGTCGCTGGGCAAGGCTGTATGGCTAAGGAGGGAGAGCATGATGGATGAGCAAATCAGATTCACAGATAGATTGAAGGACAATCAGTTGGCGACAAGTAACCCTGAGATATGCAAATCTGCTCATGTTCACCATTTCCCAGAAATATCAGTGCATTTCTTTTAGTATGAGTGCAACTAATTAGCCTATATCATCCACACTACCCCTACCACTAGAGGCTTTGCATAGAACACCAAGCAGACGTGGTGGCCAGTAGAACTTGTGATATGCCTCAGGTTACTACATAATCCTCTTTGTTGAATGTATTCATGACAAAAGCTACAACCTGTGCCTACAAAAAGTGTAACTAGAGAAGGCTGGAAGCAAATCAGGTAAAGCCTCTCTGCTGGCCATATAAGGGAACACCAACATATGTTTGGCTAGGAATCTCAAGATATTGACCACATTCATCTTCTGACCCACTGTCACTAACTAGTGCTAAAATGGATTTCTAGAATCTGGCCTTGTGGACAGATTAAAAGAAGCCACCCTAGTTGTAATGAACATGATTCTCTGAGAGGTTGGCCAAAACCCAAGGTAAATGTGAAGATCAGTCAAGGCTATTCTCAGCAAAGCGTGAGTGGGGGCAAGGAACCTCAATAAGTCCAAACTATATATTACACAATAATACTATTCAGACAGGAATTTATAAAAGTACAATATTTTTTCTGGGCCTTCTACACTAACTGAAAAACTAGCAGGTGATATTATCACACAATACTCCATAATAAACACATATACATTCACCATAGGTTCATAAAGTGCATTCAAATTACTCAATTAACACAAGAGGTAAGTTAAATAATGCAGTATATTATAGAAACAATTCAGAAGTGATTCCCTAGCTTAAGCAGTCGAAATCCTATTAAGAAAGGGGCCTTGTGCCCAAAACTTCACATGAGCCACAATGCTGCACCCAGAATGTTTCTTTGCAGGTAAGTTACAATTTACTTGTGTGGGTGATAGTTCAAAGAGGTTACTGAGGTAAGTAATTGTGTTCTCATCGTTCAGAAAATGCTATCCAGGTTCGTTGACCAAAAGGCAGTGGAATGGAAGGTTTAGGAAACAAGGGGACCTATTCCCAATATTATCCTATGGAGGGCAGGGGGACAAATGCTTTCTGTTTACTAACCCCCTGACTCCTACTTTGCCAGATAACTTGATGGGTCTGGTGGTGGTTGCTAGAGGTCAATTTTCCCACTCTTGGTTCCAGTTCAAGGTGCCCAGGAGCTGTGTGTGCAAGGATTCATTCGGTTGGGTTCCAGGGGAAGGTGAGTTCCAGCGACGGCCTCCGAATGCCAGTGACAATAGGCGTCCTTCCAGTCATGGTTGTAGAAGCTTCTCTAGGGCAGGATCACTGGATTCTGGGATGCTGACATTTTGAGGGAATCCAATGTGTATCAGAAGCAGCCAATGTTCTTGGGTGCAGCCGTGGAACCTTGACACTTCTGGCTAGGTACCCCATGAGAGAGCTGGTCAGTTCAGCACGTGGTCCAAGGACACTTCAGAAATCTCAGGCTGGCTGCATCCTCGCAAAGGCATCAAGACAAGGACGCCAAGAGGAGATCCGTCATGGAACAAAATTAGTGGATGCTAATGGCGTTAACCACCCGTTCCCAGGGCTTTATTTGCACAGGCCTTTAACTTGGACTCCAACCATGACCCTGACTGTTACCACCCGTTTCAGCCCTTGGAATGGGTGGTTAATGACATATTATTGCAGATATATTCACAAAGAAAATTCACAATACGCAATGCAATAATAATAACCCGATTCCCAAAACAACCCACAACAAATTATAACATCCCATGGATTCCAGATGGCACTTAGTATCTCTAGAACAATGTCCAAGTAGTTAGACCCAACTGAGCCCTTATTTACAAATTCAAATTGCAAGCCACAATGCAATAAAACATACCACATTCCCAATGTGACCCAAAACAAAGTTTAAAATTCTTAGGAGTCTAGAAACCAATTTCAATATATTGCACAATGACCATGTTGTTAGACGCAACTCAGCCTGACATGTTTCAATCCCTTCAGATATTATGGGATGTTTCTCAGGGGCATCAATACAAAGCTGTGATGTGCAAAATATGATAGTGTGGTGGTATGAAGAGTTTTCAGAAAAACCTCTTGAAATGAGTATACTCAAGTAGATCTGTGAACATGATGTGTGCTTTTAAAAAACCTCTGATGTAGGTAACAACCTAACTTGTATAGATCTCAGCTACATCCATAATAGATTGGGTTCAATGTGGTTGTTAAAACTAGATACAGCAAGCTGTAAAATATCAACTGTGGGCTGATAGAAATTGGCACCAGTTTTCAAACGCCTGTAGATGTGTGTGTCATGATTCCTGCCCCTCATGTCCCCAGCCCTCCAAGATGTCAGGCTGGAGCCAGGCCACAATCACCTACATGGCCCTCAAGGGCCTCTCCATCCCTCCAAAGACCCACTTGGAGTCAGACTTGGTGCTTGTGGCACCAGACTCACTCACTCCCATAGGATAACATTGGGGATTGGACTTGTAGTGCATTGATGGGGACAAGATGGATGCCCCCACATATTTCGGTTCCCAGAACTGCATGTGCAGTCTAGTCATTTGGGTGTGGTTCAGCCCAGAGACACCTGGGATACCTAGAGACTATTTAAGCCACACCCAGCCTGCGAAACATGTTTTGCGTTTTCTGCACCTGCAGCGTGACACTCACCGTGTTCGGATCGGTCTCCAGTAGGCCTGCATCTTTCTTCTGCGCTCAGCTCCTGCAAGAACAAGAACACCGTTAGGAACAGCCTTACCTTGCAGCGCTTCTGCCCATCATTCATCGCTCCTTCTGTTCTGCGGGCATCTTCGGCGGTGTCATTCCCATCCCGGCATGCCGCTTCCTAAGGAAAAGGGAAAAGAACAGAAAAAAGGCATTAGTAAGCATTCTGCAAATCTTCGCTTATTTTTAAATCCTGTACGAGCTTCAAACGCTTACCTGAATCCCAGCCGCTCTGGAGGAACTTTGTCTCCGGAACTTCTCATCCATCTGCAAGCGGGAAAAGACACTCCAGGTTAGCGTGGAAACATCTAGAGTCACTGCATAACGCGCTTACCCACCGCATTTCTTTTTCATAACCGGCATCCACGCTGAAAACGTTGTGGCACCTAAAAGACACGGAAAAAGAACTCAGTTCAATGCAAATACAAAAGGGGTGCATCGTGCATCGCGCTCTCACTCACCTTCAGCGCTACTCATCTCAGCAGCACGCCGCCATCCCCGGACGCCGGCCCTCACCTAATGAAGGAAAGGAACAAAGTTAGAGAACTGTTCAAAAGACTCATTATACTTACCTGTCGGACTCTTGCCAGTGAAGTAACTAGGCAGCAACAAGCCCGCATCAATCAACGCGCTCCTGCACTGAAAGCAGGACAGAGAGCACACTATACAAGTAAAACAAGGTGAGCTGTGGATCAAAGGGAAGGGTTGGACCCCGGGGAAGAAGGGGTTCAAGCCCACAGAGAGAATAGGGAGTTAAACTCTACCAATCCTGTGTTTCAGGCCCAGTCTCCAGTCAAATAGCCTCCAGGGAAGGGTTCGCAGTCGTAAGAGGTCAGAACAGGCTGAGTGACGTCCCCGTGGATACCAGGTGAGCGTTACAGTGTGTTAGAGGATGTGCTAGGTACTATGCATCCTTGAATGTGCACCCAGACATCTTACAGACACTCATGGAAACTGCAGTGGTGGTTGTATCAATGGCAGGTGGTACAATCTTGCAGTACTTATCAGTTTACCAATAAATATGGTTGCACTTGGCTGGTATGTCTCATGTGTACCACTTTGAACGTTTCCCCAACCTGAATGCCTTATAACCAATAGAGCACAGCGTGGTTCACTCCTTCACCTTAATTTTTACCCCTTTCAAAGGATGAAGTATTCCCAAACCCAGAGCATGGTGGCAGTTGAAATCAGCATGACATTCTCCTGTCACCACACCAGTGGGGACGACCACTCCAGTCACAGCTTCCTACTTCCCCTTTCTCTGAAATGCTTATTCCACCAAGATGTAATTAGATTTGCACACTAACTGACTAAATCTACTCTCTTGTGCACTCACTCCACCTATCATGTCCCTTCTTCTAACGCATCCTGCCCTCTACCACCTTACACCCCTGATCTACCTGATTCGCAATGAGCAATTTACGCCTTCACATTATCCTCCTACATCGGCACAACTGGGCCACCACATCCTCCACCTAAACTACCACCACTACCATATCCTGCACTCATTAACAGAAATGTATCCACAACCTCTGCTGCCCCATCCTCAATACAATATCTCCACTCTTCTCTCTTCTGCCACAACAGCTTCCCCGAGTCCCATAGTGTCCCCCAAGACTTACTGCTGCTGTACAGGAAAGGGAGCCAAACTTAACCCAACATCAACATCATAGAAGGCTCCCCTCCTTCAACATCTTTCATGACCCACCATCTTCCCACATTGACAAACCCATCATCCTCTCGCCTCCTACATAATATGTTTGGAACATGTTTCCAAGACAAACATGGGCTACTGTTCAGATCATAAATAACACCTCTTCTTCCAAAGCAAAGGAGTCAAGCTTTTTTTCTAGAACATAACTCTTAAAAACAAGGAAAAAACAAAAACAAACCATAGATACGATATCATTGAGTAGACAATGAAAATAACTGTGCAACGTTATAAGACAAAAAAGGTTAAAGGGTAAATGTAGGTTAATGAAGACAAAAGCCAATACATGCACATAGCATGGATGCAATATAGCACAACAAAATAAGTCACAAAGTAAAAGCAATTAGCAAAATCAGTTTTCATGAACCTATTCCTCTCCCTTGGACTTTATCAAACTCCAATTTGTGTCACCTTGTTATTCTCCTTTCAACAGGCTAGCAAAACACACAAAGGAATGAGAGCAGCATCTTTTTGTAGAGTCTCTCACTTTCATATGAGAGCTAGCTTCCTCCTATTAGTCACTCCACTTTCACAAGGATGTTCAATCGGATGGATGCCTTAAACGATTG
The DNA here is from genome assembly GCF_040938575.1 of Ambystoma mexicanum. Lineage (NCBI taxonomy): Eukaryota > Metazoa > Chordata > Amphibia > Caudata > Ambystomatidae > Ambystoma > Ambystoma mexicanum. The sequence continues at coordinate 423,777,920 of NC_090927.1, read as the reverse complement.
AAAGAATCAATCACCAATTTAAGATTTGGGTTGAGATTTGAGAGGTAGGATCTGGCGTACGGCAGGTTTTCTCAAATTTCCAAAAGGGAATTTTGAGGGACCCGTTGTTCTAGTTATAGGAAGTTCCAGCCGGACTATACCCAACTAGACTAGGCCACTATTGAAAATACTGTATTTGCCAGATTATGATTTTATGAACTGAAAGCACCTTACTTGGGTAGAAAATGAGAATATTGATGCATGTCAATCCATATGTTACTCTGCTTTCTAGCTGTTGTAGAGCAAATATAGTTAGAATGGACCCAGAGTTTGCAGGTGAGACTCCTGAGGAGCTTGAATCAGTTTAAAGTGTGTCTTTTTGGGAATTTTTTCATTGGTGAAATGGAAAAGAGTGTTGGCATTTTCAGCAACTTGAATTATATTGTATATTAGCACCCTGCATGGGGAGTGGGTCAGCCAATCTGTGGCCATGAAGGTGGGCTGAAACTGGCGTTCCAAGAAACCTGATGGCCAGTTCACCCATCTGCCATCTACCCCCAATCATCTGTTCCATTTTTTTTTATTCCCCACCTCTCCCCTCCCTACTTACCTGATTGTGTCTGGAATGAGTGCCACCATCGCAGCTGCTGCTTCACCTTCCGCTCCACTTTGGTTTGGCTGCCAAGTATATGGAAGAGGGGCTCCATATGGAGCCCCGCCTTCCCATTCCATGGTGGCCATCTTTGAAAAGTATTTTCATTCCGTGAACAGGATGCCCTGAGGTGATCCATTCAGAGAACAAAAATACTTTCAATTTTCCCGTCCATGCCCATGGGACAGTACTAATAGAGTTAACCACTGTTCGAAGAGCTGGAATGGGTGGTAACATCCTGGGGCCCTCGTTAAATGGCCTCACTTCTTTGAGCCTTTTACTCAGGCCCCACCAGCTAACGCCATATTGTATGAACCAAGAGTGTTTCATGGCTCTCTGTTTTTTCTCTTACCATACAAAGTCAGTAGTGTTTATCCAGCTGAACTGAAAAGTCAACACATCACCAGTTCTTCAACAGAGGCCATCAACGCAGAGACTCCATCAACTCCCAAGCTTTATGATCCCTCTTCATTTGAAGGGTTTCTTATGTGTGGCAATCTTTGAAATCCTCAAACCTTATGTGCTAACATCCCACAAAAGTGTGATGATATGAACATGCTGGCTTGCGTCAGTGACAAAAATGTGAGCCACTGTATTCCAGTGTATTTTTTTTTCTGTTTTACAAGGATTAGCCGCTCTCTACCCTCCTGAACCTTGCCTCCCTCCACCATCTCAACTCTTACCGCACACTTCCCTGCATAGGGGGTTAAGTTGCATGTTTTATCTCTAGCATTCAGATCAGAAGAAAATTTTACTTCTGTACATCATTCTTTCCACTAAAAAGTATGAATGAACATTTAAAAGTTTGTCTCCCATTGGAGTAGAACAGACTGCAACTCCGGGTTCACCAAATGTGTTAATAGATATTGGAAGGAATTGTGTGTGTTCCCTAAAGAAAGGCCTTCATTCAGACTTGCAATCAGTACATCATCAATCTCAAATCCATTACATTTTGGGTGTTTAATCGGCACTTCATAAAGGAAGGGATCCATGATCTCTCACATGTTTTTGTGGCCTGGTGCTGGTTTATTATGTGGGACCTGAAATACATGCATCTCTAAGTTTTAATTTTTCTGCTGCATTGAGCATTTTTTTTCATGTTTATTAAATGGTTGAGGTGTTGTGTTTTTTATGCTTTCTTTTCTGCCTTGGCCTCTCGGCGCCTCACGAACATGCTGGGAGGCATGATTGTTTTCTTTTGTGCAAGAGGTTTGCGATTGATTATTCATCTCAAAGATATCGTTATGATTAATAGCTAGCAAATGTACATCTTTAATGACAACAAAATTGCTTCACAGATGGTTTTTTTCATACAGTTGTCGTTTGTAATTTTAACAGATATTTCCCATGCACTTGGACTCGGAACATAATCCCTTGAATCGGCTTTTTGACTTTGGCTGATTGATTTATTTTTGCCCAATTTTTCATGTGCCTGTGTCGATAAAGAGTGCACATCTCCACATTCTCCGTGAGGTTCCTGAAGAATCAGTGATATACTAAGCATACTGTATCCATTGAAGGAGACAGACTGTATGTTGTGCTTTGCAAAGCTGTCCCGCAACAAGGATGTCATACCCTTGTGCATCCGTGACAGAAGATGCATGTGTGTTGCTGGACAAGTGTACTGTATTATATACACTACAATACGGTGTTGGTCAAAGCTATTTTGTTCCATTCAGTGTACAGTATAGTAAAGTATAGTATTTATTTTATCATTATAGTCTTTTCATTTTCATTTTAACAAATGCTGACCAAGACCAGGCTATGGTACAGTACATCATTCACGCTCACGCCGGCCAAAGAATATCGGGCAAAATTACATATCACGCAGACGTGAACTGTGATCAAACAAGAAAATTACCCTTTGACTTCATTGATTTAATTAATGACCGTGTCTTGTGGGATGAGGAGCTGAGGCAGGAAATACAATATTCTGCTTGTGTCTTCTGTGAAATGGAGATGTTAGCTGTCCATTGTGTTCTTGGGAGCCTTACAAGTGGAAGATTATCGAATTTTAACCTGTTTTGGGCTGCACAGAGCTGTCCGTGCCAGGGTGCCTTACAGACAGGGACACCTCCCGGGTCCTATTTAATGTGGTGTGAACAAGTAATTATTGCTCACTCAGCAAAATTCAAACAGGATTACCTGTTAAGGTCATATTCAATGGTGGCGCCACGTGTATATGGCTGATCCCTATATAGAGCTCAATCAAGCTATGATCCAGGCAATTGATGAATTCTCATACACCATGCTGCCCATGCTCTATAGTATGAAAAGCATTTTTAGGGCCACCTTTTGGGGACAACTGTACATTTATTGTGAATGTCATTGTTATCCTAGTGTAATTTTGCCCATTACAGCTCTTACTGCTCTCGCTGAAATGGCTGCTGTAGGACTATATCTCCTGTCTGGGTGTATTGCAGTATATTCCATATGTATACTTATCAACCAAAATGTAATTGTATAGCTTCTAATGTCTGTCTATGCATTATTTTCTGTTTCAAACTTTCTTCTGCTGGCAGTTGATACTTCACGTTGCTAGGTGCCCAGCTTTAGAATTCACTTTTCAAGCTCTTTGTTCCAATTCTGATTTTTTTATTTTTATAAAGGATTTAAAGGCCTTGCTATTCTGTTAAATGCAGGTTTCTCATGGCACTTCTGTGTACAGCTCAAAGTTATGTTTTACAGTACCACCTGCTCACTCTCTAGCACTCTAAAACCAATAGGTCTTTAGAAGTTTAGAAGCACATTTAAGATAACATAACATATATGCAAAGATGTGTCGTTTCTGCCAGATGGGCGCTTTGTGCTCTTAACGTTGTGCATAACAGGATCTGTTGTCACTTCTCTATTCTGTTCATTCTAATTCTAATTCATTAGTTTGTATAAACCATTTAAATACTGTGCTATTTTGCTAGCTGTATGTTCCTTATGGCACATAATGTGATATACCCACACGTTATGTTTTATGGCACTATCTGCTCACTGTCCAGTGCTCCTATACTAATGGGTCCTTAGCTTTGTTGGTGAGAAATGTAACATAACATAATATAACATAACATTATATGCTAGGATGTGTATTTATTGCCAGATATGCACACACTGTGAGTATTGAGCTCTTAATGTCATTCATGCTGTAATAACTTCCATATGCTTTTTGCCGTTATTATGATGTATTCATTTGTATAAAGCATTCAAAGACCTTGCCATTCTGTTCATTGTAATTTTCTCACAGAACATACTGTAATAGACCTCAATATTATGTTTTACCATCTGATTACAAACCTGTGCTCTAATACTCACGGAACCTTATCACTTTAGAAAAGACATTTAATATAACATTACATGCTGAAAAGTGTATTCTCATGTAGGAATACACGGAACCGTAAGCTACCTCCCTAAAGCAAACCATCGCCAAACACTGCAAACTGCGCTGCTCCTTTTAGGTGTGAGGCAGATGGATAAAGTGTAGGGAGAATAACACGCCAATTCAGACTCTTTCAAGTTTAAGTGAGAGAGGCACCTGGAAAATGCAGAAAGTGTCTTCATGTATTGACCTCTTACTCACTACCTCAACAAGGGTGTACCTGCAGGATGCTGATCACCTGCAGTGCACACCTGAGACCCAGCACTCGAATTATGATGCAGGTTTCACTACAAACTGTAAACATTTTTGAAACTGGGCATGTTATGTTATGTTGTGTTATGTTATGTTAATAAGCATTTACCATAGTGGTCTTAGAGCACCTAGACCTTGTCCATCTGGGTGACCTCCCCCAGGGTGCAAATCAGATCACAGTCTGAGGAGTGAGAAGGAAATGTGTGTGAAGTTACACAGACATTGGGAGCTGAGAAGAACACGTGGCAAAAAGATCAGAGGACTAGAGGGACAAGGAGAGGGGAAGGTAACACAAGGATTTTGTGGTTGAGTAGGCTGGGATGGATTTACAGTGGTATAGGTTTAGACCAAGTGGCCAAGAAAAGAGTCAGGAGCTGTCCATAATTGGGCAAATCAATGTTCGTGTCAGGTAAGGAAACGCAAAGTGTTGTAGGTTTAATGATATAAGTAGGTTATGGATGTGTGATGGCCTTGAGATATGCTCACGAGTTCCTGGATGTTGTGGAGGCGTATAGCCTGGAGATTTGTATCATATCCCTTATGAGGAATCTTTGCGATACATTGTGCAACTGAGCCAGCTGACAGGGGTGTCAGCACTAAGTGTTGGCTGTGTGCTGAAAGACAAGTTGGTGGACACAAGGGCAAAATGACAAACAAATCTCCCCCATCAGAAGCCATTCTCCGATAGCCTCCGATGGCGGGGCAAGAGTGAGAGTGTACAATTCATGCAACCGAAAGTCCTGACCCTACCTTATGCTATAAGGGGAGCAATCAGATATAGTGAAAGGTGATATACTGTGCAGAGAATAGCAGATGCAATAGATAATTACATGGGATAGCCTGTGCTCATTCTGGTTGGGTGAGCTTTCTCGCTGGGAGGCCATAGTGCCATCATTAGATATAGCATGACAAGCATCCATTGAAGCATAGAATAAACCATTACCATGTAACAGCAATTAACAGGCCAAAGGTTGAGCTAATCTAAACTAAGAACAATCCGTGAGGCTTGAATCTCATCTGGGATATCATATACAAGGCACTTAGAAAATGGCCTGGGATTTGGGACACAAGGGGAAAGTGCACAGGTGCTAAAGGCAGAGTGAATTAGAGACGGGGAGGGATGCTGTGATGATGTACCAGGCATGTGGGCAGTTGGTATGTTATGATTAAATGGGTGAGAACAGAGGTAAGTTAGGGTCCCTATTTCTATGCATTCATTGGGTATTTAAAATGCGCCTATTTACAATGTGTTTCGAGTTGCCACAATATAAGAGGGTGGGGGAAATGGGAGGACAACACAACAACAATCCTACTAGGCTTTGTGACATTTGGAATGTGCACGTGCTGTAAAGAGAAGTGCAGTGGAGATTGGATGGGGGAGTTCCAGTCAGGGTGGCAGGGCTTGTGCGAAAAGCGAATGCCAGGAGAGGCCAGATGGATAGACCCTACAAGGGTGTAGACCAAGCCAGGTTTAGTGTGCGTTAGGGGCGCTGAAGGGCAAGTGCAGGCTAAGGGGAGAGGAATCAGGGGAGACCAAGTGCAGGGGTAGACTGGAATAGGGGTCCTAGTGCCATGTAAGACTCAGAAGGAACCAGGCAGTGAGTCAAGAAGCAGACAAGGACATGAACAGGGGAGGGGTAAAGGAATGAGGAAGAGAAAAGGAAGGTCTTTAGAAGCTTCTGGAAGTTAAGGAGATCCGGCTCAAGTCTGAGAGGGACAGATAGGCCATTCCAGAGGGAGGCACCTGTGAAGGGGAGTGCTCTATCCCCCCACTCTCTGCTTGGAAAAGCATATGATCTGCAGAGAGTTAGAGCTAAATGGCCAAAGGGCTCTAGCAGGGGAGTATTTAGGGATATAGAATTGAATGTAGAGGGGTTTCAGGCCCCCGCAAAGCCTTGAGTACTGCATAGGGTCTTGAAGTTGGTCCTTGCAGCAGCCGGGAGCCAGTGGAGAGACTTTAGGGCTGGAGAGATGCTAAGGACCTAAATACCCAAGAGATGTTAGAAGGCAAGCCAGGGGGGAAAGTTTACCTGGCGATCAAGAAGCAACCCAGAAAGGCTGTTTCACAATTCCGGCAGAGAAATTGGTATAATGAGGCTTATCCTCAGTGCCCAGAAAGACCAAAATGGCAGATCAAGACTTTTGGCAAGATGAAGAGCAAGGATTGAAAAACACTCTGTGCAGTAGGCAAGCGCAGATGGGGTTTCAAGCACCAAGTTCATAACATAGTCCAACCTGAGATTTCCAAGCATAAGCTGAAATCAAGGCCTCAGGTCAAAGAGAGAAAGTCTCTATTCTAAGTAGAATGCTGCTATTATGTATTTGGGTCCTTAGAATTGAAGAACCCCCTCTGAGAAAGTGATGGAAGGTGTCAACTTGGGAAATCATCCATTCTGGAGAGGAATGAGTTGCATTACTGTGAGATATGATAGAAACAAATAATCTTTGTGGAGAATAATTGGTGATCATAAATTGTAGGGTGCACGCATGTCATAAAAATAAATATATATCGCAAGATGTGTTCATTGATTGCAAAATCTGGAACTGTATACATAGGTTATTGAAAAGGAATATCGGTGCTCTATGGTGAGAAAGACACATAGTTTCCCAACGTCCTGCTTCCGTAAGCAATTAAAATGTAAGTGGTGGCTTCTGTGGGCCGTAGTACCTCTATCTCGGTGGTGGTGGATTTGAGAACCATCAAAGCTATAATTAGGAGCAAATCCTTTACTTGATTGCTCTTTTAAATTAAGAGGTAGAAGCCAATGAAGCCAAAGAACTGACACCTATGTTAGGTTACCTGGAAAACACTTTGAAAAGATAAACTGATCCTTACAATAGAGACATTTTGCTACAGACAGCACATGCTAATGATATAGCAGCTCTAGGAGCTGCACCGGGCCATGCTGTGAATAGTTAGACCATCAAAGGTCTGTTGGGTTTATACCCAAAAAAGTAAGAGAGAGATAGCCAGATGGTACGCCACTAAATAGAGCCAATTAAACCAGCATTTCCACAGGTCACTCCATAACAAAGACATAGGGCCGCATTACTAGTTGGGCAGTATCCCAGTGATAAATCATTACCGTTACTGCCACTTGGTCACCGCCAGATTACAAGTGGTGGTGGCAGTGTAATTCCCCATCATGTTTCAGAGCATTGGACTCAATCAGGCTTTTTGGGTGGAATTAGCGCAGCAGAATTTCTGCTGCAGTAATTCAGGTGATTTTTCTGATTTTTTGGCGGTGAGTGGCAGAATGTACCTCAAGGATTTTCCTGGAGGTAAATCCTCCACTCCAGGCCTCACCTTATAATGTTACCACTTACTTCCATACTCATAATGAGGCCCATAGATCACTAGCCATGATCATGCCAGCAAGAATCTGTAATAACTGGGTTTTAGTTTATAGTTGATAGTATATGGAATTGATAGGCACCCCCATCGATCACAGCATTAATCAAAATTACAATGACAATGATCTCAAATGGAACAAGGGATCAAAGGGTTAAGATAAAAGCGCAGTCAGAACTCCATACAATCTCTAAGATAGAACACAAAGGTACAAAGAGGAATATATTATCTCTAACCACAGAAAGGCAAGCCGCAGTGCTCAGCCTCAAAAGGAGAGCAGAAACATGTATGAAACAAAGACACAAGGAGAAGAAAACTAGGATAACTCCAGTAACTAAATATGCTAATGTCTGGATTGAAGTCATTTTAGATTCTGGTTCAGGAATGTCTATATTTATATTTGGGAGAAAATGAAAACAACGCTTAATTATTATACCAACAGAAAAGGTAGCAGAAATAGATAGTCATACAGAGTAGGTGATAGAAAACAATGACATTCATTTAGTTGCAATTCACCAAGAGAGGGATGTGTTTGTTTGTTTGTTTGTTTTATTTGCTTATATAGTGCGCTGAACCCTGGGGTTGCTAGGCGCTTAGGTTTGTGGACAGCTACATACCCGTAAAGTTACAATAAATACAGGAATTTACAGGCATGTTTAGTGGGGAAAATTGCATACGTGCGTTTAGCACGATGATAAATTCAGTTACAATATTAAACAGTAAGTAACAGTAGAGACAGTAAGAAAGGATATAAAATAATAATATACAAGAACATACAGATATTTACAGATAAAAGGTCTGAGGCAATGAAGCTGACTTTGTACCGGAGCTTGTTGGCTAGTGGGTGTGGATTAAATTGGAGGGATAGGCGAGAAGAGTCATGCTTTGACTTTGAAACGGAAGGCGAAGAAGGAGTGTTTGTCTCTTACTGCTGGGGGCATGGTGTTCCAAGTTTTTGCCGCTAGTACTGGGAAACTGTTACCGCCTGATTTTTGGAGTCTGTATTTTAGGGGTGATGAGGCAGTGAGCATAATTGGCTCTGGTGGGTTTAGAGGATGTCCTGCTGCAGAATTCGTCAACAAGATATTTTGGAGCGGTGTTGTTGAGGCATTTGTGGGTGATCATGAGGGTTCTGAAGGTGTCTTTAAATGAGAGTCAGTTGGCAGTCTGTCTTGCCTGGGATATGTGGTCAGTGCGTGGGATGTTGAGGGCTGCTCTAAGAGCATGTGCAATTTGTGCAATTTGGAGTTTATGGATGTTTTACTTGCTAGTCCCTATATATAGGGAGTTGCAGTAATCAAGTTTGGATAGTATTAATGCTCTTGGTAAAATGATACAGTTTGAGTAGATAAGAAGTGTGTACAGGCCGTTATTAGTTTCGTAGTGTAGGCTGAGGCGGAGACAGTGAGGTTAACCTTTCTTGAAAGTGTCAAGGTGGAGTCAAGGTAGCCAACTAATGTTTTGGCATTTTTGGAGACCTTGGCCCTCATTACGACCCTGGCGGAATTTGGAAAACGATGGCGGAAATGCAATACCGCCATCGAATAGCGCTCGGTGCGACTATGACCCGTCACCGCAAAGTACGATGCCATTAGCGACACCGTAGTGAACGCCAACGCTAACTGCACCAAGCACGCGCGCGCGCGCCATGCCAAACCGTAAACACCACCATGGCGCAAGGGTACGCCAATTCCGACCCTAGCGGACATGTACCTAACGCCATCAAGCATGGCGGAATGCACCATTCCGCCATGGTGAGAAGTACGGCATCGCGAATCAACCGTAAACGGCCCCACTGAGTGCCTGTACACCGCTCCCTGCCCACAAAGTACAACTCCCCGTAGGTGCAATGAAGTCACAATGCAACCAGTGAAATGTACAAGTCACCCATGCATGCCAACGAACAAAAGAAACACAACAGGGGCCAATGGGAGCTGCAGGGCACAGATGGCACGAATACAGAAACCATCCCAATGGACATGACCACAGTCCCCCACCAAGAAACGCACGCAAACACAGGCACCTGTGACCAGCAATATTCCGAAAATCACATCATTCCACCAGTCCACCTGGCTGACCGGCATCTGTTACACAAAACCCAATCCCCCGCCGCTGAGCATGACAACATTCAAACTGTCATATTGGCAGCCCCCCATCCCTGACCTCACGGGCTTCGTAGGCAAACGCGCCCAGTACAGTACCACGCAATTAAACTCCGAAGCTGGAACCCAGTGCAGATCTCCTCACAATACATCGCCCCCCAAATAGGCATATGCCACATCACTTGCAAAGAAGAACGCTACACGGGCCAAATCAGAATAGAAATTTAATGCACATCAAAATCACCAAGCCCATACAGCCATCAGGCCATGAACTCCAAAACACATATCACCATTGTGGGCTGCATCCGCAAGAAATGACCAGCCACTACTTGTGTGACGCCCTGTTCCCTCATGGTACACAGAGCCACATTCACGTACGAAAAGGCAACATGGAAGCGCACAGAACCGCAGGGCCGTCCCAATGGGGAGGCACTAGTCCAGCTGAAAGGCCGAAATGTTGCTCCGAGCCACCAGTACTGCGTAAGGGCATGTGGCCCATTGGCGATCGTCCCATAAGATCGTAATGCTGCTCCACTGATTAACACGAAGCAGCAGGTGTCGGGAGTAAAGCCCATCTGCAGGAGTGGCATACAGATGGCAGTGGCAAAAGGGGAGGAGATACCTGTCAACCAAAAGAAAAGAAAAAGAACAGAATGGCCATCAGTACTACATTCCAACAACTCACTGCAATGATCACACTAAATCCACAGCCATATGCATGCTAGCCCACTCCAAAGGTCCATCACCACCCAAAAACCACTTGCGACTCATAACTATCTATATCGAGGTGTAAACACCATCACAAACGAGTGTACCTGTGCATGCGTCTGTCAAAACAGAATCCATCAGATGGGATTGGTAACGTGCATGGACACAAGTGTCTGAAGGCGCGTCGAGACAGGGAGGGCTCAACAAGGCCAGATAGACGATGGCCCCACTATGGCAGCCCTGCATCACATAGCGTAGGGGAGGCGGATAGATCCCAAGAAGCCCTGTACATGGCAAACTCTGTATCAAATCACCTGCCCATGCATCCATTCATCATTCCCTCATCCCGGGATTTAAACGCCTGAATACTTACTCACATAACATTAGAAATATCCATTGAGTCTGTGCGTTATGCAGCCTGCAAAATCCACAGTGCCCCAGCCCGTAATTCCAGTGTAGTGAAGTAACATGTATTTGGGAACGTCCGGCCTCATCGCCCACGTCGCTATTGCGCATCCCAAACCATTCATATCAATCATTGCATTCTCGCCATGGCCCCTGTCTCAAGGACATTGAACAATAGTACGTTATATTTGCAGTCAGACCTGTGGGCATTTCCTCGCCGCTAGCTGAAAACCGAAAGCGCCGCCCTTCGAATTCCTCATTTGCAACATCACGTCGAAGAGGCATCTGTGGCCGTTTGAAAACACTAATTAATCCATCGAGTGCGGCTGTGTGTGAAAATGGCAACTGCCTTCACCCACGAATGGGACGCCCCGCCCGTCGTTGCAACTCGGTACAGTGATGCATGAGGGCCCACCGTTACTCGAGTACTACGTTCCACTGACCCTTCACAACTCTGTTCGCGACTGCACAGATAGTATGTGAAACAATGGGACCACAGCAGAATGAACATATCAACCAATGTTACACGGCCATCGGGTACAAATACATGATTGCAATAGCAAGATGCCATTCCACGAATTGCAGCGATGTGCGCGGGAGGTGCTCGGCCAAAGGGGAGAGCAGTTTGCACAGGTGGAATGAATCACCACAGGTGGAGGCCATTCAGCCTGAAAACACATAAATTGCACAGCCAGTCTCCTCCCACAACCACACCGAAATGCTACCGGCAGGACTCGCGATGTTGGCCCTGGGGGACATGATAGCACTGCAAGTACTCCAACTCCAAGAAGAAGACGAACACCAACTACAACCGGCCGCACGGAGGATACGCAGGAGGAGGAGGAGGGCAAGGCAGGGCCAGCAAGGGCCGCCAGCACAGCCACTACCACCACGCAGGCAGCCCGCAATCCCACGCCTCCGAGCACATCCGTTCAACCTCACTGATGAGCAGATCCACACCCTCTACCGTCTGGACCGGGACACCATAACCGCCATTGTGGACATGACACAGGCTGACCTTGTCAGCATGATAGATAGCCCAACCGCCATCCCACCCCTGCTGAAGGTGGTGTCTGTACTCCACTTCCTGGCCACAGGCACCTACCAGCACACAGTCGGACAGTTGCATGGCATTTCTCAGCCACTGTTCTCACGGACACTATTGCAAGTGCTCGATGCCCTCCTGCAGCACGCAGACGACTACATCTCCCTACCACGCTCGGAGCAGGAAATTACCAACACAAAAGTGGGATTCCATGCACTTGCCGGCATACCGGGTTGCATTGGTGCCATCGACTGCACCCATGTGGAATTGGTCGTCCCACATGCCATGGAGGCCCAGTACCGCAACCGAAAACAATTTCATTCTCTGAATGTACAAATGGTGTGTGACTCCAACAGGATCATTACACATTGTTGTGCCAGATTCCCTGGATCAACCCATGATTCTATGGTCTTGAGGAACTCTACAATACCACGCTACATGGAGCGACACGCAGGGAACAGATCCTGGCTACTCGGTGAGTCTCATTACATGCATGATAATGTGGGGTATGTGATTCGGCAATGACCTGGCAGGAAGGGGGGGGGCGTACGTAGCAATGGCATTCCACATCATACGTTTCTCGTCCACATACAGGTGATGCTGGATATCCACTGAAGAGATGGCTCCTCACACCAGTCCGGAACCCACGGGACCAGCATGAGGAGGACTACAACCATGCCCACTCACGTACCCGTGTGGTCATTGAACAGGCATTCGGCCTACTGAAGGGTCGTTTCCGCTGCCTCAGCAGGTCTGGCGGGGCACTCCTGTACCGCCATGAGAAGGTTGCAAAGATGGTGATGGCATGTGTCATGCTCCACAACATGTGCGTACGTAGAAATGTGCCGATGCCCCCTGACGCAGAACTGCAAGCACCTGATGATGGTCATGATGAGGGTGGGGATGTGGCAGCACCTCAAGGAGTCTGCGAGGCACCGGAGGGCCGTGACATTCGTCAGCATCTCATTGATGTATGCTTCTAGCACTCACGCCTGGTGGCTGATACATGGACACGGGACTCGTGGCACTGTGTGTGTCTGGGACATGCACAATATGGACTGTACGCCTATGATGGCCTAGTACACAAAGATCAATGTCCACACATCTCATTGGTTGATCGTGCACTGTTTATGGCATATGTGATATCATGTTGTACACCCTATCGACCCGCCACCCAAGTGAGCCCAACACACCCCCTCAACCCTCCTACCTCCCCCCCGAACACCAGTGTCCAAAGATGCTCATTGTCAGTGGGCAGTCGCTATTGCAAGCCCCCTCTGCGGGTATCAGGGGCACCCCTGCCTGTGGAGCGCAGGTTCCTCCCAGATCTACGTTGGGGGCTGCCCTGGACGGAACTTGCAACGGATGATGTCTCTGCCTGCTCACGTCCATGCATGTCCCTAAGGGTTTGCGAGAGCTCAGTGAGCACACGGCGCACTGCGGCAAGTTCGGCACATACGTCCTTGGACGTCGCATGCAGTTCCCCCCTCAGGCTTTCGGTGCATCTCTCCATTTGGACTCCCAGGCTCTCGGTGCTACTCTCCATTTGTGCCCTTAGTGTCTCTGTACCTCTCTCCATTTCTGCCCTAAGTGTCTCAGTTGATGTTTCTATGTCTGCCTTAGTGCCCCCACATTCATCGGCATGGTCCTTGAGGAGCGTGGCCAGTTGCTGCTGTTGCACGATTAACTGGTCGAGGGACTGTTGCCTCTGCTGGGCCATGGCCATTTGCGGTGGTGTCACAGAGGGGCTGTTGTCCTCATGTTGCCTTGCCACAGGGCTTGTGGGGGATGGCCAGTCGTCGTCTTGTGGGTGCCCCTGCGTGGTATCCTCATGTTGTACGGGATGGGACAGACAGGGGGATTGGGACAGGTCATGAATGGATCTGACTTCGACATCCCCGTCTTCTGTGTCGGAGCATGCTGCCATCAATGGGGTGTCACCTATGGTGCTGCTGCCACCAGAGGCAGTGCCTTCTGTGGCATCCGTTGGGGGGACCTGTGGTGGTGGTGTTGTGGGCATGCTGGCTGCTGGGGTGCCTGTTGATGTTCCCTCCTCTGTGCTGCCACCTGATTTGTGCTGCTGCCGTGTCTTGATGCGTGCAGCTGAGGTGGAGGGTCTTTGGCCGTTGGTCTTGGCCCTCTTTGCAGGTGTGCTGGTAGGGGTGTCCTGATGCTCGTCGTTTGGATCGGACCCTGTGGTGGAGTAAAGGAGGGCGAGCGTTATTAATGGGTCTGTGGAAATTGGAATGGCAATGTATCACATGCATTGGGGTGGTACCTGAGGGTGATTTGGGTCAGGGCCTTGGAGGTGCTTTCATTTGTGTGTGGAGTGAGGGTGCAGTTGTTTGGCAGCCTGCAGTTAGGGTGTGCCTGCTGCACGTGTAGTGCGTGTTTTAGGGGTTTTTAATTATTTATGTATTTATTGTGGGTTTTAACGTGCGCTATCAGGCCGATGTGTGTGGACGTTCTCCTGGACATGTGTTTCTGTTGCACTATGTGGACGCATGGTACTTCACATGGATGGACTTTGTGGATTTGGCATTGTTTTATTTGGCCCACCTACCTGAATCTTCGGATGTCTGCACTCCTTTCTCCATCCCTCCGACTCCCTCTATGCTCTCCATTCCGATGGTGGAGGCACAGATTTCTTCCCAGGGGGTCAACTTGATGGGTGATTCAGGACCTCCCCCGGTGGCTGTGGCAATGTTGCGGTTGGCAGAGAGTATGCTGCGGACGCGTATCCGCAGGTCGTCCCATCGCTTACGGCATTGCTGTGGGGTGCGGGGTGCGGTCCCCACCGCACTTACCCGCTGTGCCACCAGAGCCCATATGGCCTTCTTGTTTGCAAGTGCCGTCCTGGTCATTTGCGTGCAGAAGACGACGGCAGCATTCTCCTGGAGGGTCTCTGTTAGCACAGTGAGTTCCTCACGGGAGAAGTGGACCTGCCGCTTGCGGTCGCACGCTTTCTTCGCTACTTTTCCCATTTTTCTTGGTTTCGCTAGGGTGGATGACGGGTTGGGGTGTGTCTCAGGGTAGTGTTTTTAGTGGTTGTGTGGTTTTAGTGGTTTTATAGGTGTACGGCGGGATGTTTCCCGTTCCGGGCCCATGTTTTAACTTCCGTTTCCGTATATTTCCGGTCACCGTACTTTCCGGTAGGCGCACACTGCGGTGTCCGCTGTGATGGGTGGCGGTATTGCACCTAGGGCGCCGTACGGCGGCGGTGTGGGCCGTTTTGGGGTCATTTCCGCCATCGCGGACTTTGCACTTCCGCCATGCCGTGGTGCTTGTGCCCGATGGGTCGGAATGGGCCGCACTTTGCTCCTTCGTGCAATGGCGGAAACGCTATTTACGCTGTGGCGGTCCGGTCAGTCACTTTCCGCCAGGGTCGTAATGAGGGCCCTTGACGTTTCCATCGATTTTGAATGAATTGTATTTTGGGTTGAGTTTGTTGGGACGTTGTTTGGAGCCAATGAGTAGGAGCTTGGTTTTGTCATTGTTTAGACAAAGCCCATGCTTTGCCATCCAGTCTTGAATCTTGCTATAAATTTCATTAAGGTGATCTGAATCATTTTCATATGAGCCTGAGAGCGTGATGAGGATCTGTGTATCATCAGCGTAGTTGGTGTATAGGACTTTCATGTCATCCGGTAAGTCGAATAACATCTTAGTAAAGATGTTATAAAGGGTGGGGGGGGACGCAGGAGCCTTGGGGAACTGCGCACGTGATAGGTTATGGGTGTGCTGAGGCACTGTCTGAGAAAGCCCTCATTGATCTTTCGGACAGGAAGGATTGGATCCATATAGCTGCATTAGGTGAGAAGTATGCTGATGTGGTCAGGTGTGTGGTTAGGATGTTATGATTTACCAAATCGAAGGCCGCTGAGAGATCAAGGAGTAAAAGGAGGGATGATGGCCTTTATCTCTGGCCTCATCCATGTGGATCTCCAGATCTAGAAGGGCTGTCTCAGTGCTGTGTCTAGGTCTGAAGCCTGATTGGCGGAGGCTAAGAAGGTTGTGAGTTTCGAGGTGGTTCTGGATTTGGATGTAGGCTGCTTTATCGAGGATTTTTAGCAGGAATGGGATGGCAGTGATGGGACGTTCCTTAGTGGGAATGCTTGGGTCTAGTGTGGGTTTTTTGAGAAGTGGTTTGACCCAGGTATCTTTGAGGTTCTTGGGTACCGAGCATGAGGCGAAGGAGGTGTTAATGAGAGTGGTGATGAAGGGGGCAAAGTCTTTTGCTCCTTCTTTGATGACGGAGGCAGGACAGATGTCTCCTTGGCATTTTGATGGTTTAAGACTAGCAATTATTGATTTAACCTGTGTAATGGTGACAGGGGTGAATTCAAAGAGATCACAGTTGTTAGGAGGCGGTTGGTAGGTTTGGTTATGGTCATTTGTACCTTTGGTGGATAGGAGGAGTCTTTTGGCCTCAATTTTGGGTTGGAGTAGGGCTATTTTGTCTAATAGTGCCTTTTGGATCTTGGTGCACCATGTGGCGTCTTTAGCACAAGTAGATTGGGGGGGTATGGGTGATTCCAATTCCCTGAGGATGGTGAAAAGTTCTTTCACATTGGATTTGGCATTTTGTATTCTATTGTTGAATTTGTCACTTTGGTTTTTTTGTAGGTGGTGGCAGCTATCTTGAAGAAATCTTTGTTTTGGGGTGATGTTTTTTTTTTGCCAGATGGCTTTGGCAGATCTTTTAGATTTCCTCAGAGTTTTTAGTTCTGGGGTGAACCATTTGTTGAGATGATTGGGTTGTTTATCGTTTATCTTTTCTAGTCTTGATGAGGGCGATTTGGTCTAGTGCTAATAGTAGGTTTTTGTTGAACATGTTAACTAGAGCTTCTGTATCTAATTCAGTGGCGTGCA
The DNA here is from genome assembly GCF_040938575.1 of Ambystoma mexicanum. NCBI lineage: Eukaryota > Metazoa > Chordata > Amphibia > Caudata > Ambystomatidae > Ambystoma > Ambystoma mexicanum. The sequence goes on along the minus strand of NC_090927.1, from coordinate 423,761,186 downwards.
ATGGGTTGATGATGGGTTGGATGAGGGGGTGGATGGTTTCCATGGTGATGGACTTGTTGTTCATAGTCAAAGCTGAGGGAGCTTGAGCAGTCACAGTGGGAGTGTGGGTGGAAGAATCTAACTCAAGGTGGATGATGTGGTGGTCAGACCAAGCACATGGTTTGTTCAAACAAGGTTGAGATTGCTTAGCGACCCGGGTTAGCGACCCGGTCGAGGGTTCTGCCTTTGCAATGGGTAGGTTCTGACACGTGTTGCTTGAAGCCTAGTTCACGTAGGGATTGTTCTACAGTTAAGGTCTGAGGATCTGAGGGGTCATTGTACCCTATGTTTAGGTCTCCTAGTAGTAAGATTTTAGAGGTAGGTTTGGTGTTGTGGGAAAGTAGGTTGGATATGTCTTCTTCAAATGTGGAGGTGGGGCCTGGTGGTCTATAGATCAGGTGAATCAGAAGTGTGCTTTGGGCGGAGAGTAGCAATTTTACAGATATGAGTTCACCTGATGGGAATGGTAGAGAAGTGAATTCTCTTAGGCATAGATGGGTTTTGGAAATGAAGGCAATTCCTCCCCCTTTGCCGGATGTTCTGTCAGCTTTAATTATGGTGTAGTCGTTGGGACAGCAAGCATGAGGGCAGGTCCTGCTGCTGGATGTCGCCAGGTTTCAGTGACTGCCAGTAGGTCAAAATTGTTGGCTAGAATGAGGTCTTCTATCTCGAGTGTGTGCGCTACAAAGGATATGGAATTTATGAGTGCACACTTTAGTTTGATGGTTGCAGTTAGAGGAGTATCTAGAAGATGGTTAGGCTTGTCTTTAGGGGTGGTGCATAGGTTCTTGTGAGTGTTTGTGAGCATGTTAGATTGTGTTGTTGTATAGGCAGTGTGAATGGAGTTGTCTGCAAAGTGATGGGGGCTGCAATATCCTAAGAAGGAGTTTCTACGATTGATGCCTGGGGTTGGTGTGAGATGGAGTTCAGATGGAAGCGGTGAGCCAGTGGTGCTATGAGGTGTGTTAGAGATTAGTGGGAAGGTAGTTGGGATCTGCATCTTTGCTTTTTGGAAGGGTATCGCGATAGTGTGGTTGTGATGGAGGTATAATGAGTGTATGATGATAGTACACTGTAGACGTGACATGGATAGTCTAGGTTGTGAGGTCATATAATGGTATCTCAGGGGGTGAAACCACTAGATGGCATGGAGATGTGAGGAAACAGTTAGTGGGTTACTGGGGTGTAAAGGCCTCACCGAGGTTGTGACAATCTATTGAGCTAAATATACAGATAGTAGCTAGATTGTCATGGGATAGCAATAATTCATTTGAATGTACAACGGAGCAATGGTAACCATCATGGGCAGTACAGAACAGGAATAAACAATTGTGAGCATCTGGAGTAGCAATCATCACTTATGGGCACATGGATTAGAAGTAATCAATGTGAATGCACTACGGAACAGTGGTAACCAATCATGGGCAGTACAGAACAGGAATAAACAATTGTGAGCATCTGGAGTAGCAATCAGCAATTATGGGCACATGGAATAGCAGTAATCAATTTGAATAACCAGAAAAGCACTTTGTTAGTCCAATCTTCTTTTAAAACAAGATAGGCATTTGGTAGCTAAAGACTGACTGTAGATTGGTTCAAGTCCTAAGGGAGATGACATTATTAAACCAATTTTATCAAAAGAGGTTGAGGAATATATTTAATAAATGCTTACATGAAATATTAGGCTGTTCTATGAGAAATTGAACTATTCAATAACAGTATTGTTTGCAGCAATTAATTTTGAACGACCAAAATATATCTTTATTCAGCACCCAGCCCTCATAAACAATACCCCAGAAACTTGTGAGATATTCTTTATATAACAGTGATAGTAGAGCAATGGTTAGAACAAGAGGTCATAAAACAACAGTCAAGTCCATACAATATACCTTTTGCTCTAAGTGGGAAAAACAGTTGGAGCTTACATTCAGTTTTGGCCTATAGAGTTGTCAATGCCCCCACACTGATGCACTAAGGAAGTTCAAATATACAGTTCTGGACTGTTGAGTAACATCCAGAGGTGCAAATACAAAGCATTGTTAGGTTTGGCTAATGGTTCCTTTACACTTCTTTAAGACCCAAAGAAGTTCAAATAGAGAACGTTTAACTCCCAAATAAAACATTGCTATTAAAAAAAAAGAAACCTCGGGGCTTCAAAACAGCTCAAAAACATTAACAATTAGAATACAAAGCCCTTAAGAACTCATGCAAATTGTTTGCAGTATGTAGATAACGTCTATTGTATAGGTGATGATTTGAACACCAACCTACACAAGATGGATTTAAACATAAAGAAATGTGTCTCAAGATCTTATATATTGAGCTTCAAAACATCATAAATAGCACAAAGTGTGGTTGCATTTTTAGGCTTCTGTTGTCAGCTGAGCAAAGGGGACTCTTCTCACAATTTCTTGAAAAAAGTTCACACTTGCAAAATCCTTGCCGACTCAGACAGCTTCAAGCAATACTGGGTTTCCTAAATTACTGTTCTTAGATTGCTAACTATGCCTCCTTGGTAAAACCACTTTTTGTAATAGTGAAACTGAATTTCTGTCTATCATATTGGAAAACAGAAAACACACACACACACACACACACACACTGCAACAAATTGACCATCACACGACTCAAGCACTTCTCTTCAATCCAGGAACACTGAACACTGATAAAGATTTAGAAGTATTATTACTTCCTAGTCAAAATGCATTTACATACACAGTTTGAAATTATGATAAGATGAAAACAATGGCATATTGCTGACATATTTATACAATACCAGAACAAAGGTTCACTCCAGAAATGAAGCTCTTAACGTTGTATGGCTTATAGTTTAAACCATAAGGGCTCTAGTTGCCAATAAAACTATACACATGAATACCCCACTAGTTCAACTGTAAGCAGCTACATGTTCAAGCGTTTTATACTCTATACCACTACCCGCTAGATGGATTTAAAGGTCTTCTACTCGGGCTGCGCTTGATGTGTAGTTTTATTACTAACCTGAGATGAAGCAAATATGTGATCTTGAGTGGTCCTTACATGAAGGAGCAAAAGTAGTGTTACCAAACACTCCACTGTGGATGTTTGCATAAATATTTTATTATGACAGCTCAGCAATGCCAGCCATTGGGACAAGGTCTACATACTCAGTTGCATGTGTTTCTGTTAAGTTCCAATTGAACCACACTTGTGTCATTGGATGCGTAGCTAGGAAATCAATGCATTTAGGGGAGACATCAATCCAAACAGCTGAGTTAGACAGTATTCTCCTGTTGCCCTAGCAAGTTTTTCCGCACAAGCTTACACGTGTGTCACTGACTTTGAATACAAAGTCATGATGTATTATTTGGGCCTACATTGGTGATTACAAAATGATTTCAAAGGTTCCAAAGTGACAACTATAGTATCTAAACAGCTTTTGCAAAAGTTTTGGACTACCAAATAGGTACATCTTCTTGTTTGGGTAACGCAAACTGAAATACACTGAAACAATGCTGTGTTTCTGTGCATAATGCTGGTAGTGCACTAGCAGACTTGTTTACTTGACAGAAGACAATCCAATTTGTTGTGGCAGCTTTGACAATCTCCACTTCACACCAGCCTTACAACCAGCTGTCCTAACAAGGAATTATTCTATAACACACAGATCCAATGTGGCCAGGAAGTCACCCTTTCTGAGCCATGGGAGGACCAGCTGGAGAGAAGTAATTTTTAATTTAAGGGGCAACAAACACATTTGTTGAGGGCCCTTAGATACATTTTTGGGTGCCACTGCCCATTGTTTTTCTTTATGAAGAAATGCAGGTAAAAACCCTTCCCTTTTGCTGGAGCGGAACCTGCTCTATCGCAGCCTTTTGCATCAACTTGTTGATCTCAGCTCGCAGTTGTTGCAGCAGGTGTGTTCCATGTTCGAGGAGGTTGCTGTACGAAGTCTATGGTGTGGCCCCCTTTTACCACTGATAATACCCATTTGTCTGAAGTAATGTTGTCTCATTGTCCCAGGTGTTGTGATGGAACGGATGAAGAGGATACAACAGATGAAGCGGACGGAACGACTGCTATGTACCTGTATCCCCATGTTACCCTATCCATCCTGTCGCTTTATATACGTATGCTGCTATGTACGCCCCCTATCCTGCTCTCATGCCTGGTCGGAGGCACTTCACTGATAAACCACCATATCACACTACTACATTTACTCTCTCCTATACACCATCATTAAACTAGAACACAGCTATGCTATGACACATTCGGCCTAGCTGTTCTCATACTAACATGACCCCACAAACACCTCATCATCCTAGTAAAACACAGCTAGCTGAGCACATTCTGGCTAGCTTAGGCGTCTCCTCAGGCCTAACAAAGCCAGAACTCAGTGTGAGTGTCCACCCTCCAGACTGAACACATCCAACTGATTTCCTCAGCACCTCACCTACCGCTAAGAAGCAGCTATCATGCAAAAACCACACCAGCTGCACACATATCCGGTGCGCCCACGCACCATATGACACTCTCTCTATACTGACCCGAACTGCGGTTCCAGAGGGCGTTCACCCTACCAGCGCTTTGAGGTCATACCAATGATACATAAGTCGCTATATAAATGCCAAGTAACATAACATAACATATATATTGTCTGAAAGACTACATGGTAATATTCACAATTTCCAAACATTTTAGAAATCTTGTTGAAAGTGTGCTTCCAAACAAGCAGGACAGATGCAAACTAATAACTGTGGCACATACAGGAATGGGCACAGTCCATTTTGGGAAATTAGGCAATACGTGTGTTTATCATTTATTTATTCTCTTATTGGTTTGCAGAAATCTTACACAATCTCTTAAAACATCCAGAGTCAACATTGTATCACCTTAACCATTATAACTCAGTGACATATATACAACTATGAATATATACCTGCATTCATGAATCTTAATCTAAATGTTATATCGATTCGATGGAAAACATTTGTTAAATAGACTTTATGGTTAGATGTATCTAATAAAAACCTTTGAAATTCAGAGAAAAAACGTTGTTAAAGGAGCATTATGGTTGTAGTACTTAGGTGTTTCCAAGCATTAAGTAGAAATCCTTTAATTAATGTTTTAGAACACTTCAGAAAACCTGTTTGGACATGTATGATTAAGGATATACAACTATACATTTGACTACAATACCTACAGACCCTGAAATTCTTCTGTTTTTGTAAAACAGCACCAGTTGCATCTCACGTCCATGGAGTTACTCACTCAGATTATCATAAATCCAGAATCCTGTGGGATAATTTATTCTTTCCATAGTACATTTCATAATCCAGTAACAGGGATGCTAAAACCAAATGAACAATACAGACAATTGATACATTGTGCCAATCTGAGAGATGTGGAATAAATGGGTCTACATGTCAAGATTTCCTTTTCCTTTTTTTAACCAAGGTCTCAGATCCAAGGATCAAAGGCGAATTCAGCTCCTGACTGGCCAAATGGCTATTGGACCGTACCAGGGAATTCTAAGCTAGAGAGGGCTCATAAAACGTAAATCATTTGTCTGACCAATTGCCATAGTAGGATCTCTGTAGGGGTACTTCATAGATATGAAACACCTCTTGGGTACAATCCCGGTCACGGCTGTGATGTGATCACGAACTCTCCCTATGAGTGAACTTTCAGGTCAAAATGACGATCTCGTCATTGGAAAATGCTGTCAATATTTAGAAGATACAATCAGTTTTCCTCTGAGAGAATCAGATTATCAAGGAAAGGAAGAGCTCTGTATTATGATGAAATGACTAAAATGTTCAAGATTCAATGTTTCTGAGGAAACCCAAATCTGGGTATGACCAGTGGGTGGTACCTAGCTCCTTCCAAAATCTGTTGTTAAACCACACTCATGACATGAGTGATGTGGCGACTACAATGTGGGAATTTTAGAAGTGAATAGAAAACTATTGCCTACCGCCAGCATTGAGAGGAGTGGTGGAGAGATACAACAAAATAATTTTTAGTACTTTGAGCAAGTTTGTGGTTGAGTCTGGACCAAGATGGAGCATCCAATTACCACTTGGCCTGTTGGCCCTCAGATCTCCACCCTCTTCTGCCACCAAGATGTCTTTATGACTGGACAAAAAATGGTACTGCCTCAACATCTGCTTTTCCAAAACCAGGAGCATACTTTGATACACGCCTCAACCACTCATGAATACATTGAGAGTTTGAGGAAGTATCTACAGCATGCTTTTGCACATTCCCGACGCAATCTGGAGAAGTCTACTGAAGGGATGAGGACCTACAACAACCTGAAAACAACCAAAAGGGAGTACGAGGTAGGTGACGAGGTTCCCTATATCATTTTCAAAGAAACCAAGCCAAGTTGAAAGAAGTGTTTACCTTTTTGATGAGGTGATTTAGAGATAATTGATAAGGTTTATCCTGTTGCACTTAAGATCTGCAACACAAAAGGAGATCTGATTGAAGAAAGTGGTCCATATCAATCAGTTGAAAAGCTGTCACACTCAACCAGCTTTTCAACTGATTAAAAACCAGCTTAGGTTTACGTTCACTTACACAGGAACTTTTCTTTCAGATGAGTAAATACACCCAATTCAGCACACTATGTTCAAGACTCAAGATTTCATAGTAGTATTGTGTTACATGTTGTTAAAGGTCAGATTTAAACTTTATTGTGATCATTCTCATACAAAGGTGTATCCTTATATCCTGGCTTTCACACATACAAATGTACATCAACCTGAACATAAGTATTGATAAAATAGATATAAACTGCTTACATTATGAAAAATATAAAATATATTCTACAATAAATACACTAGGTCTAAATCAACAGTTGTTTGTTAGACATAATGTGTATCATTTGAATACAATGTGATTCAATTAAATACAAATGTTTAGTCTGTGATGAAAAATATCCAAGATGTATGTCGACCTCTGTTCAAATTTGCTCAAACAGAAATCTGTATTCCCACCTCTAAGTTGTGGTCTAACTTGTTCTAAAACAAAACATTCAAATTATTTTCAGTATGTTTAATTCTTCTATTTTGTTCCAGCAATGGGTTCTCTGTAACTTGATTTCTGAAACAAGAACGATGTGCTGATATTCTTTGTTTTACCAGTGTTGTCATTTTTCCTACATAGAGTAGTTTACATGGACATATAATAATGTAAATTGCATTAACCCTACTGCAATTAGTGTGATTCGTTAATGTTAATTTAGCATCTCTAAATTCAAATATCTTTATCATTTTAGTGAACCTACAGGCAACTCACAAACCACATTTAAAGTGTAAAGTGTTGCTGCACTGGAAATAGACCCCATGCCAATACTGTGATCAACAATTTTAGTCCTGTATGAGTGGATAGGTCTCTGTTTAAAACTGACTTTCCATTTAAAGTCAAAATGAGGTTTTGATGATAGTATGACAGAGCATTTAATGAGATTCTTTTGAATGGTCTTTTGGATAACATTGCTAATTGCACTAAAAGTTATCAAACAACACTTTTCCTCCACTTTGGACTTCTCTTTAGATTCAAGGTCCAACTGTCAAGAAACATTGGCTGCTCTTGTTTAGGCTTGCTTGATGACTTTACTTCAATAACCTCTAATTTCCAGACGTTGTTGTAATGAATAAGCATGTCGCACAAAATAGTCTTTTGATGTATAATTGAAAAGGTAGTTTACTTTCAGACATTTGGATAGAAACAGCTATGATAGTGCAAATTATACATAATATAGTACAAAGTCTGCCTTTCCTTTTAACTTTGTGAAAGCCATTCTACATCAGATGTTATTGGAAACTGTAGAGATGTATCTTAACTATTTAACCATTTAACACATGGAAGAAAATTTGACTGATGTCCACTCTATATGAAACAAAATGTCATTGATGTAGCGGCACCAAAGTTTGATATGTTTTCAAAGTTAGCCACATACAGATTAGCTGAATCTGAAGCAAAAAGCACTCCCATACTTGGGCCATGCATCTGTTTTCAATGGTGTTCTATAAACAGAAAAACATTTTAACTGAGGGCTAATCCAGCAAATTAATTTATACAATCTGTCAGCACATCATGTGGTGTCTTTTGTCTGAGGAGAACATCAGTGATAAGTTGCAAGCTCTCTAGTTGAGGAATACTAGTGTGTAGAGCTGCAACCTCTAAAGATACCAATATATCTGTTTTTAGTACATGACAATCTTCAATGATTGTAAACATGACTTTAGAGTATTTTAAGGAATTTCACTGATGAATTGTTATTATAATACAAACATGGTGTTTAATTGATTGTATCCCATGCAGTTAGATAAATGTTTTAGGATCATGTTTGGTTTATCAATTTTGTAGAATAACGCATGTGTCTAATATTCTAAATAAAAAATGGGTGAATATATATACCAAAGGTGCTCAACAAATTAAAATCTGTTGACTAGCAATTCACACAAAACATATTTTCCAGTTCTTGACAATTATGAGTTGCTTAATGGAGCAATTGGTCTACAGTCTTCGAGCAATTTACATGATCCTTTCTTATAGATTGCGATGATATAAAATAATGTCCAGGTGGCTGGGAAATGAAACAAGCCTAAAACACCTATACATATTTGTTGAGGTATAGCAGTCCATAAACGTACATCGACATTCAAGATATCATAACATAATCTTCCAAGCCCGCTACTCTTGAGGATTTCAACTTTGTAATTATAGTAGATTATCTGCCAAGAAACATCATTGTATTTCAATCATATTTATCTTGTCTAAGTTATTAATTGTCCTATACATGCCATCCACATAGATTCCATCTTTCTTCCTTATCTGGTTCTTATCCACTGTAAAAATCATGTCCTTATTTATCAAAGTAGAATGATTTATAATGGTTTGTTCCACCAATGTATTAAATTGCTTAACCGACTGAGAAATCAGTTATTAGGCTCCCAAACCTTCTGTCATCATGTTGCTCTAGCATTATCAACATGTTTGTTTGCAGGGCTCCTTCTTATAGACTTTTACCCAAGTCCTATATTCTGTAGAATGTCCTTTTTATTGACCTTATATTCTGACCAAGTGGCTAACCTATATACCACTATTAATTCTAGCATACATTTATTTTCAATCTGCAAATTTCAGAATCGTAATTTGGTCATCTGTAGTACCGGGTAGGAAACAACCTGAAACCTATTTCCAAGATAAACAGTTGAACATTATTGGAGAATATCTTCAGTAACCATTTGCCCTAACCATAATTATTCCAACTCTCAAAGCCTTTACAAAGTTGGTTTATGTCATGAACTGCTTTTCTCATTCTACCTTTTTTCCAGCATATTATATTGGCTGCATTGTTTACTGAAAAAAATATCAATAAATACAGGGAAGCTTGTCTCCTGGCCATTACTCAAAAAGTATACTGTTCATGAAGTTTGATCACTCTTTTTGGCATATATTAAATTGAGTTGTTACACAAATAATATGATCATGTAGAAACAAATATCTAATCTTTAAAAAATGAGCGCTTTTGGTTTCATGAAGTAAGACCTGCTGGAACATCTTGGGCCAAGCATCCGTTCAGGGATATGAATCCCCAAATATCATAAAGTGTATTGGGTAACCCATTTTGTGATATAAGTATGAATACTAATGATTCAACAGTTTCTGCATATATACTAAAACATAATCCATTCAGATACCCACAAACCACCATGGTGTGACATCAACCAACACAACATCAGCATGTTCAGATGCATAGTCAGTGGGGCCTCTGTTGCTTTTCAAGCAAATGTGCAAGGGTGTTCTGCTCAGCACCATCCAGAAGGCACATAAAAAATTATCTCTGTCTACCTCATTGTGCACTGCAGTGGAAAATAGGTACAATTAGGTGAATCAAATAAAGCAGCACTCCTACCTCAATCACATCAAAGGGCTGACAAATGGACCCAGATGTCCCTATGGACCAATGGCAGAGTCTAGGCATCTATAAGAAGTGTGCAGTGTCTGACATTAGCGAGATTATAAGAAATTGTCAAGTAAATTGTAGAGGTTATCGGAGACAGAGAGAGGAGGAAGGTTGGTATGGAGTGAAAATAACGTTTTAGTTTTACCACGAAAACAATCGATTTAGAAAGACTGCTCGGAGAACACTCCGGAGAAACGGAACTGCCAGGCCCCTGCCACACATGAGTGTGAGCAGGGGCTTACAGGAGCAGCTGGGCCGGCCGGGAAGATGCAAGTTGTGGGCATTGTGGGTAGAAAGGGGACAAGCGTAAATGTGTTTGCCTGGGGGGCCAGGGAAGTGTGCGTTTGTGTGTGTTTGTTTGTATCTATGTGTGACTGCACCGGTGGAAAGTGGGTCTGGGGTGAAACGCCCAATAAATAGTGATTATTCCATGTTCTTAAGGCCATACAAAATCAGCCAAAGGAAGTCCGTCCTTTTGGTGCAGAACAAACACATGGAACCAGAAGGTTAGGTCGAACAAAGAGAGAGGTAGATAAAGCATGTAGGCAATTGGGTGAAAAGAGAAGCAGAGAAGATTCAGGAGAGATAATTTCACTGATCTGGTAGAAAACATCACAGAAGGAAGACATGGACAGAGGATGGAGTGGAGCAGAGTAAGTGGAAGTAGGAGAGTGGGGATTAAAGGGAAGATGAGGTTTGGTGGAACATCAGTAACCAAGTGAAGGTGGCTGAAATAAAGGTTTGGAGAGAATAATAAGGGTAGAGGCTAGACAAATAACAGGAAAGCAGCTGAGAAGAATTTCCAATATATAAACAGTATTCAAGGGATAGTTATATATAGACAGCTGAGGTGGCGGCAGGTGCCAGAAAAAGAAGAGCAATCCTGAGTGAAATGGTAGTTGATCAGTCGGAGTAAATACGCAAAGTCTGAAAGAGGTGAGCCTGGGGGGTAGAGGAATGAGGAAGTGACTGACTGTTGAGAAGATACAGGAGAAGAGTCAGGCTGTGGAAGAGAGAACAGGAGGTGCAGAATGGTTCCCTTAGGCACACGATTGTGGCTGCAATTGATGAGGGGAGCAAGGGCCAGGTTATGAAGAGCAAAGGCATGACCCTTAGACAGGAACATGGTGAGCAAGTAGACAGAGAGTCCCTAGGCCAATGTAAGCTACCAGATTATTGGTGGAAACTCTGGGGATTTGCCAATTACTATTTGGACCCTGATTCCCCCTTATGCAGTGCTAAGTATGGCTTCAGACACCACCTGACATGACTGTTGCTCATCTCATGACACCCACATGACACCCACATGACACTGGATGTCAGCATCCCAGCAACACACACTTCACCTTGTGAGCCATTGTCCCCGTTACTTCTTATGGTAACAGGAACACCTCAATTCTCTCTCTATGGCTCCAAGTAAAAGGGGAATTAGCACCACATTGCCTGATTATGCTTTTCAATACATTGCCCCATTTGATGAGCGGATCATTATTAACAATGGAAATATCGCGTGGGTGCGGTGGCCTGCATTATTCGCAAATTCATAGTCACCTTTGAACAGTATCACCAATGGCATGCACATTTAAACTGTTAGGGTTGGTCAACAAGGCATCCCTGCCCCTTAATCTGAGGTCCACAATTCTGCCATTTGTCCAGGGGAAAAACATGGGAAACACACCTGCCAAATGAAGGACCAGACAAAGTCTTGCAGATGCTCCACCAATATTTGTGTCCACTGCTGTGTTCCCATGTGCCTGCTTCGGCCCCCCTTAACACACTAGAACCCCTCAGAAGCAGCTCCCAATGAATGCAGACTCATTATTTTGTATTCATGCATCGCCACAATCTGCAAATGCAGAAGACAAAACAAGCACTTGTTTAGATGCCTGTTACTGTGGCCCAGGGGGCCAGACCATTGGGAAATCAAAAAAGGTCACATCAATGGACTATGTTAAAGATTTCAAAACATCGGGGACGTTGCTATGGTGGCAAACATATATATATATATATATATATATATATATATATATATATATATATATATATATATATACCAGCAGATGTTAAGGCAGATTGTGCACGATTTAGCTGTTTTAGATCTCACCCCTCGTCATTCTTTTGCTGTTGACTATGTACGGGAGGTCTGATGGAATATTACTTAATTGCATTTACAACTGTGAACAGTTGCAGAATAAGGACATCGCCTACCTGAACAGTGTAGGCAGCAGCCCAAAACCATGGTATCCCTTCTCGTTGACCCGTAAACAGATGGCCATGAAGAGAAAGGCCACATAGCCATGTTACTATTCTGTCTATGTGTTTAGCATGTGGACAAAAGGGGATTTATACCTCTAAAGTAAGGCGGCATAACATCTGTCCAGTTGCACATGTAAAAGAGTCTGGCACATGTCATCGGCAGGCACTACAAGTATAACATGTATACCGAAGTGCAAAATATAAATGTGTGCTGCGTACAGTTCCTTATACTGTGTAGAAATGCCCGGTAACTAAAATAATTCTCACACTATATGGGCACCGTATGACTGGCAAAGTTACGTCCCATACTCGTCAGCCAATGAATGGGGTTTTAGTAGAACATACTCCCGCACAGACGCATGTGCAGTAGAGGGTTGCACTTGAAACGTATCCGAGAACAACGGCATAGTGTGTGGTTCTGTAATGCTAGCATTTAACAAGGCTTTTTTGCGTGCATCTGGCCTGGGCTGCAGAAAAATAAGGCGGCAGTAGAATGCTTCCGCCAAAGGGCTAACGCATGATTGTGGTTATACTGCTTGATGTAGAAGCTGCCACACCTAGTAAATGTGTGTCCTAACATGTTGCTATCCGTAAGCAGACATTAGCTTGGTGACATAACAATCAGGCTCAAACTTGCATTGCAGACAGGGAATACAGGAAACAACAATGGCAATGGAGTGATTCCGCACGTTTTCAAGAGACAGAAGGCCAGAGGACAACAGTACAGGCCCAGGGCAACTTGCAGGAGCCTAAAACCGTACAGTGTCAGTTTCAAGCCAGTACAACACACCTTGAGAGAGAGCACTCACTAACAAATCATGCATAGCATGGGACATTGAAAGGGAAATGGTGGTGGGGACTGAGGACATATGGATGAGACGGATGGTTAATAGCAGCTTGTACATACTGTTTGAGGTACCAGGATTGACCCAGCGCTGTTTCATCTGGGGTAACAAAATACAGCCCATTATTTGTAATCTGATCCATGGAAGGATTAGCTAGAGGTCTCAGGGGTATATGCAGGTTTCAGCAGAGGCTCTTAGCTACTCTACTTGTTAACAGGTAAACAATAACATCAATATAAAATAACATAACATATAAATAAAGGGGGCCAATTGGAAAAGGCATAAAGTGAGCTAACAGTAAAACGCAGGCTCTATGGAGTCTCCTTTTTTAGAAACGAGTGTCCAGGCCACTTGCACTCTGTAACTATGAAGCTCATAGAAATGTGCAATGCTTTAACACAAGTCATTATACATCACCATGCACTTAGCGCGACCAAAATCTTGCACATGGGAAGCCAGTTTCTATCTAGCGCCATACTGTGGAAAGAGGGTAGAGGTGCCTTCAGTTTCTACATAAGGCTACCAGAGAAAACAGTGGCACCTATTGTCAAAGGGCACAGGGGCTAGGCACACTGATCCATAGAATGACTACGTTCAGCTCCCAAGCGAGTGCTCAAGCTGTGGCAGAACACCTTGAGAAAAGTAAATTGTTCGCATAAGGTCCCTCGCTAATAATAAGTGAATTGTACCATGCTAACAGGTGCATTGTGCGTCGAACGATGTTACAAAGGTCAAAAACAAGTGCTCTACTGAAGCCAGATTGGGCTCACTGGTCGCTATTACAGAAACCTTACACCAGTGCAAGTGTAAAAAATGCCCAGTGCAAATAAATGTTGTTTCAATGCATTTCTTCAACTGGACAATGCTTGCCCACGTCATTGTCCTTTACCCTGGTGCAAAAATGCATTGAAAGTTTGCCCTGGTGCTAATCGCACTTGTATTTGTGCGAAGGTTCTGTAATACAGACCGCATGTTTGCATATAAACATTACTTACATGACATAGAAACATTATCATGTATTTAATTGTATGTATTTATGTATGTTTTTAGTTATACATGTATATCAGTGCACCAAGCCCTCAGGCATGTCGGTGTTAGTTACAGTAAGTGTGAATTGAGAATATACAAGTGCATGACCACGCATAGGGTTACAAACCTACCTTATCTAGGAGAGCCACGCCTCACGTTGCGGGGGTTACTGTCAGTGTACAGACACGCATTAAAGACCGATTTATGAGTAGGTGCACAGTCTGGGAGTGCCACGCCTCATGGTACGGGGGCTACATCAGGTATGCAGATGTGCAAAAGGACAACATTAGAGTAGGTGCACAGTCTGGGAAAGGCACACCTCATGGTACGGGGGGGGGCTACATCAGGTATGCAGATATGCAAAAGGACAAAATTAGAGTAGGTGCACAGTCTGGGAGTGCCACGCCTCATGGTACGGGGGCTACAACAGGTATGCAGATATGCAAAAGGACAAAATTAGAGTAGGTGCACAGTCTGGGAAAGGCACACCTCATGGTACGGGGGGCTACATCATGTATGCAGATATGCAAAAGGACAAAATTAGAGTAGGTGCACAGTCTGGGAAATGCACACCTCATGGTACTGGGGCTACATCAGGCATGCAGATGTGCAAAAGGACAAGATTAGGGTGGGTGCACAGTGTGGGAAAGCCACACCTCCCTGACTGCTGATTCTGGTCAGATTATGGTGGTGTTGCAAGGGACTGATCAGGCCAAGGGAACAGTAATATCATGATGAGTATGGTTATAGTAACATCACAGGGAAGCCTAGTCAAAGTATGTGGGGTGCCAACAGGTTAAATTACAGATACAGCACCAGGCTTGATAGGTTAAGTCCAGAAATTGCAGATCAAGTGTTGGACAAATCAATCAAAGCAAGTACATTAAGGATGGGGGAAGTTACTATAAGGAGCGGTATATTGGGTTATGCCAAAACAGGGAAGCACTAGGCTGTGGGGCGTAATGCTAACATGACAATCAAGGAGAGTGATACCCTGGAGAGGAGCCGCACCAAAGTGGAAGAGGGAACATTAGTGTTTACTTGCATGGTACAGGAGACATAAGAACAGTAATGCGTATGGTGGCAGGGTCTAGGCAGATGCCCATAGAGTCATAGTGTAAGTCTTGTAGCGTAGGAGGTGGCATCACACATACCTGGATATGTTGTTGGTTTTAGGGACTTCCTAGCCCGGAAAGAGATGACAAAAGGCCCTTGAAGGTTGCCTTTTAAGGGGACAGCCTTGGCCTGCCAGCTCCTCTGGGCAAAGGAAGTTAAGGGAATCCCTCGCCAATATGCCGACTGGAGAGGTGGGATTTCCCTTCGTAGCGTCCTTGGCACCACAGAGAAGGCTGTGGTGGCCATTTTAAAGTGGAGCAGAGCTCCATATATGTACTGACGTTGAGACCAGCAAGGGCCTTCTGGAAGATGTGGGGATCCGGGTGCAGGGGTCTTCGAGTGCACAGTTGTGACATTAATGCTGAGGCCCAGACAGGGATGACGATAAACCCATAAAGGTTGCCCTTTAAGGGGGCCGGCTTTGCTGGCAGCCTCCTCTGGGTATTTTCGAATTACTGTAACCACCGCTAATACTATAATTACTTATTGTACAGGGAAATACCAATCAAATAGAAACTCCACTTCTAGTTTTCAAAATATTACAATGGAACTCGATGAGCATTTGAACTAATGTAAATGAATTGTAAAGCTAATCCACATGTTCTTAATTAATTCTGTCTATCCCACACCCCTGCCCTTCGTTATCAACAATGCTCACTTTCTCACGCTGCTTAACCTTGGACTAGGCCACCTTCTGGAGTTGGCTTCGCAGTCCCAGAATGACCATTCAGGAACTTAATTGCTGTATCACAAATAGGTATGTTTAGCCTACATATCTGCCAGGATCGACCAAGCACGCTCTGTAGCCCATTACACACTCAACACTACTCAATCTCTAACTAATAATTCTTCCAAAACTATCGTACAATCCCAATGCATATTTTAACACAACACCTGCCTTTCTGTTTCAAGATCTCAAGAAGATAGTACATATATAGCAATTCTCTTCATGCATCTGCTGCCACTTGCCTACTCCCCCTCACGCTCACATTAATCTTGTTCTTGCTCTCCTTCATTGCAGACTAATCTCTTGTTTTGTCGGGTGAGGCTAAAACATTTCTAGGACAGTTTGAAACTACTTCAGTGATGATTATGTGCAGTTCAAAATCATGCTAACATATCTAAAAATGCTAATGAAAGAATAAACTTGAGGAAAGAGGGCAGAGTGAGAAGAGGGTTGTCAGCATTTAGTGCCATACTTTAAAACATGGGAAAAAGTAAATTTTAAGAAAGTTGATGGGGCCAGATTGGGAATTTAGATGGGGAATTGGGAAGAAGAAAAAAGCATGATGAGCAAAAAACCTTCTCAAATGCGAGTCTTAGTTAAAAAATGAAAGCTATAGGCCCTCATTACGGGTGAGACAGTTCAAAAAAAGGGTGGAATAAATGCTGGTAGTACCAGGTCTTGCATTTTTTATGGACTGGCTCACTCTGAGCCTGACGCTAGGGGGGCAGTGAACTGCTGGGAGTTCAGGCCTCTACCAGCAAAGACATGACTGAATCCCTGGCACTGTTAACAATGGTGTTGGTAATTCAGTAGTTCCCATCCCATAGAATGGTAATTTACCGTTCTTGCCGGCACCCGTAATATCCCTGTTACACAGGGATATCTGGTGCAAGTAATGGTAAAGCAGGTTTGCTGGTAGACCGCCAGTAGTTCAGATGGGTTACTCGTAACGAGGGCCATAGAGAGGTTTAACTGACTAGTATATAACATACCTGCTGGTGTAAAGAGAGAGAGAGAGGTATGGAAAGGTTGAGAGAGCAGGACATCCTGAGGAGATAGTAGAGAGGCAGGCAGAGCTTGACATACTCTGTAACAGATATATACATATAAAGCAACAGCTACTTTGCAGAGATTTACATTAAAAAAACACTTTTTACATAGCAGGAACATCCAGGCAAAGCAGGTACCACAGAAGAGAATGAGGGCGAGGCAGAGCAAAGTATAGGGAGAGCAAAGCATTCCGTTTAATGGTTTTATTTCTTTGGGGGTCCTCACTTACAAATATTCAGTGGTCACACTTCTATTTCCTGACACAGTATTCAAAACAGATGTTATTTCATTTCAAATGAAACAGGAATAATTGTGTGATTATTTTCGACAGTAGCACAATGAGCCAGACAGCTAAAATGTTGTCTGCTGTTTTCAATTGGCCACCTAATTTTCCATTTAGGCTCAAAAATGTTATTGCAGTTTCAAAGGAAAAAATGCTCTTGTGTACTGTGGCTGACCCTTAAATACTTGATTGAGCAGTGGGGGAAATACTGGTGGTAATTCCATTACTGCAATTGTTTGGCAGTAACAGAATGATCCCGTTTTATCGCACAATGCTGAACTACAAATGTGACCTTGAAGTGAAGGATTTCCGTCTAGCATCATAGTGGAGTTAAGTTTGCCACTTTAAGGTCAAATATCAGTGAAATTACCATATCAGAATTACCACTTATCCACATGGAGTTCTATGGATTCCAAAAATGGTGACTAACACCACCCTTACATCACGGTAAACCCATGGGACCAAGTAGCAGTAACTGTAAATACATTTGGAAGTAGGTTGGCAGATTTACTGCCGAATTGCCAACAGACTCGTAATGAAGCCCATCAGCTCCCTTAAGAACAGATGATATTGTGTTTGAGCTGATATATTTCAAAGAAGGGACACTATGGTGCACTGTTTAGCTCAATTTTTAGTTTTGGCTATTATGTGGCACTGAAAGCGCTACCTTTAAGCCAAAACTAATGTCATTAAAATAAAAGCTTTAACATAAGAGCTTCGAATAGTGGCTCTGAATTAGGGCCTATAAGGCTTTTCAATGCAGATTTCACATGAGGATGGATTTGTGTTGTTTGGCTACGTGTCCACCCATTAAACGCCCATCTCTAAATCAAATGTATATGATTTATCTCCCATTCCCACTCATCTCCTCCCTTTTGCACTCTTTACCTGCATTTGTATTGTGGGCCAAATTTGTCAGCCATTTTTACTTCCAAAATGGTGGCTGCCATGTTAATTTTAATAAAATGGTATTTGACTTGTTTGATGCTTTAAAAAATATTTACTACAGCGTTTAAGTTATGTTACATATTTTAATGTATGTTGTACTAACAATAAACAAGTTACTGTTATAGTTAAGTTTTCTTCTAAAATGTCTCTGAAAATGTCCATTTAATGATTTGTGGGGTTGGTCTAGTGTGCATTATGTTAGTGATGTCACTGTAATTTCATTGGGTCTGCAATATGTGTTTTTTTCGAAAAGGTAACCATTTTCTTTCACACACAATAAACTTCTGTTAACATTGAGAGTGCGCATTAAATGGAATGACATTCAGCATGGTTGTGAGAGTGTCGCTGCCAAGTTCAGTGACCTTCGTTCTGCATCGTGCTACAAAAAAGAACGGTGTTACGCTCACCTGGACCCCACAGGGGTGTCGATTGGACCCGGACAGCTGCGGTCTCCGTCAACGTGATGCGTAGTGCAGAGATGACTGTCTGGACTGGCCCACCTAATCTTGTCTGCTGGACCCGAAGAAGTATTTTCCTTAT
This sequence comes from Ambystoma mexicanum, assembly GCF_040938575.1. Classification (NCBI taxonomy): domain Eukaryota; kingdom Metazoa; phylum Chordata; class Amphibia; order Caudata; family Ambystomatidae; genus Ambystoma; species Ambystoma mexicanum. The sequence goes on along the minus strand of NC_090927.1, from coordinate 423,742,392 downwards.
GATTGTAAAAGATGAGCTCTCCATCCTGCGTGTCTTGCAGGGGCGTGTAGATACCAGTTACTTCACTGGTTTGAAGGCGTTGGGAGAGTTCCGGTAAGCATTGACTCTGAAGTCCCAGGCGGGATTGGTAAGCATCATGTTCAAAGAGTTCAATGTGCCCGATGTTCACTCTTGTCCCCTTCCTTCCTTAAGTTGCAACTGAGTTCGTGAGAAGAGGGTCTCGTAGCTGCTGCTGGCATTCAGGTAAGAGTCTGTGTTAGCCAACACTGTCCGGTAACTATTGCATGCGTTAACGTGTTGTTTTTCTCCCTCTTTACAGATGCGGCATATGAAGATATGGAGAATAATACCGCCGGTGGTAAATCAGGTAAGTCTATGGTGGTAAGAGGTATCTGTTGATTCCCTTGGCTCACCTTGTTATTCTTGTGCCCCTAGGTGCCGGAGTACGGCGAAGAAATGATGGAGACAGTGCCGGATCGAAAGATGCTGTGAGAACTGGTGAGTATGGCGCCGTGCTGGAGCTGGCGAAGCGACGCGTGCAGGACTGATGTAGGTAGATCCAGGTCGGGAGATGAAATGGATCCGGAATCAGGTGAGGAATTTGAAATAAGTTTGTTTTCTAACCTTGTCCTTTTCTTCCTCTTTATTCTAGTAGCTCTGGATTCGAGGCAGGCGTGGCAGAAGACTGGATGCTGGCTGTAGGCACGCGGCGTGGCACAAGACTGGATGCTGGCTGCAGGCACGGTGAGAGTCACGCTGCTGGATGCAGAATAACACAAAGCATGTGCTGATGTTCGGGCGTGGTTTAAATAGCCTCCAAAGTAGTCCCAGGAAAGAAGTTCCCCAGGACCACACCCGAGTAAAAAATAGTCCCTGTAGTAAAATAGTCCCATCCAGGCCTCACGTTGGATTGGATTTATTTGCAGCATGGTCTGCATGAGGTAAGTAATGTCTATGAGCCTGGCGCCTATGGCGCCAGGACTGATTTTTATTATGAGCCTGGTGCCTACGGCCCCTAACTGGGGCTGCTGGGGTTTTTGGAAATGTCTGGATGCCTGCTCCCGGGGCTGATAGGCTTGATCCGGATGCCCGGGGGTAGGCATCATGACAAACGGGTTCTCTGTTGCTTTGCCCTCCAAAGCATACAGCCAGTGCAATGCACTTTTTTTCTGGGCCAGCATTTGAATGTTAGAGGACCATGGCCCCCACTTGAAGGGATGGAGGGAGTGGGGTTATATGCTGCCCCTAAGCGCTGCAAGAGACACAGGCAGATAGGCAGGGTTGGATAGCTCAGCGATGCTGCCTCTTGGTGCCGCAAGGGACAGGAGTCAGAAAATTGGGGTTTAAATAGCCCTGGGATGATGCTTCTAGGCACAGCATGAGGGAGAAGAGTTGGAGGCAGGGGTAGAATTATATAGTGCTGGGGCCATGTTTCTCGCCACAGAAAGACTTGGGGGACAGCAGCAATGTTGCAAGTGGGGAGTGTACACAGCATACTGAGCTGACTTTAGGTGCCGCAGGAGACAATGTGATTGGGGTGATTGAGGCTTATATAACACTAGGATACTTCCACAAAGTGATACGTAGACAGGGCATTTGGGCAAGTGGGTTTTTAAATAATGCTGGGGAGATGTCCTAAGCGACAGCAAGGGAAAGGATAGGAATGAAGTGCTTGTGCTGTTCAGATAGTCCTTTCATCTTGTCTCTCTTCCAGGTACCCCTTTTTTTTTGGGCCCCCCCCAAACCCACGTTTTTAGTGTAAAAAATGTGACCCTTTGGTTTTCGGTCCTATTGCCTCGACCCTATTGCATTCGATCCTTTTGGTGTCGAACCTTTGACCGGACACCTCCACGGTCAACATAAATCAGGGAAGCAACAAGCGCTGCTTGATCTTTGATGACTGCTTATGAATAAGGACATCAATGGTTGCTTATTATTATAATAATTTTTATTATTATTATTATTATTATTGTTATTACTATTAATATTATAATCATTATGATGTCATAGCTCTGCAGATATGTGGGTGCTGTGACATTGAAAATGGAGAAATGGACAGTAAAGTGGAAGCGTGTTAGGATTGGGAGAAATGTGTTAGAGGAACCGAATACAAGCAGGTAAAGAGACTCTGCCTTAGAGTGCAGTTGAGGGAGGGGGTAAACAAGAAGGATATATAGGGGCAGATATGGGACATTGTATGGGATTAGGTTAACACAGGGTTGCTTTAGTAGAGGGCAGGTATCAACGCAGAGGGTTGGCTGCCCCAGGCTGAGATTTGGGTGCCACATTGGCGTTCATTGAAGCTGCATCATTAGGGCAGGGGACATGCAGAAAAACGAACAAAGGAAGACAAATGTTAGTGGGGAAAAAGGCACAAATGGTTTTTGGAGAGTTTAATGGACACTTTTTTAAGGCAGCATAAGAGAAAGAAGGGTTCTAACGAGCTGTTCACTGGAAGGAGGAAGATAGAAATTGCAGGGTATCACCTGGCATCTCTCTCAATTTGCTGAGTAGCCACGCTAGAGGAGTGAAAGCACCTACATTGGCTGAGATGAATTTGAGAGGTGATTAGTGTGCCATTGCTCTTGCAAGTCGATTGTCGCTTGATGGACTCATAAGCAAACCATCCCCAGATTACGTACACATGTCAGTCTTTTAGCATGCTTGTGATGAGTAAAGCCTCTCTGTTTTGAGTCAGTTGTATTTCATTATGGTTTATTCATTTTAAATGTACACATGTTATTTAGTGTGTTCTCGCTCCCTCCATGCGCGGTCTCTCTCTCTCCTCCATGAGCTCTCGCTCTCTCTCTCTCTCTCTCTCTCTCTCTCTCTCTCTTTCTCTCTCTCTCCATGAGCTGCCTCTCTATCTTCATGCATTGTTCTTAATATGAGCTGTGTCTCTCTCCCCATGCACTATCTCTTTCTCCATGCACTGTCACTCTCTCCATTTGCTGTCACTCTTTCTCCATGCACTCTTTCTCTTTCCATGCACGGTCACTCTATTTCTCTCTTCTTTCTCTGTGTGCTGTCTCTCTCTGTCTCTCTGCCATCTCCCTCTCTCTCAGTGTTATTTGTCGCTCTCGCTCTCTGTGTATGCCATCTCTCTCTCTCTCTTGATACTCTCACTGTCTTGGTCCACGCAATGTCTTTCTCAATGCACACTCTCTCTATGTGCTCTCTGTGCGCTCTCTCTCTCTATGCGCTCTCTCTCCAAGCACTGTCATTCTCTCTCTGTGCACCCACTTTCTCTGTCTCTCTGTGCTGTCACTCGCTCCTCTCTCTGTGATGTCTCTGTTTCTCCTCTCTGAGTGAGGTGTTTGTCTATGGGCGCTCTCTCTCTGTGCGCGCTCTCGCTCAACTCTATGGGCCTCATTACACGGATGGCGGTAAGGGTTTACCGGTACCGGTATTTTACCGGTACCAGTAAATCCTTACCGCCTTACTACGAGGTCCCTTTGCGGGTTGGGGAATTTAACGCCTGCTTTTTGCAGGCGGTAAAAACCAACCAGCAAAGGGACCAGGGAACTAATTACTGTACCGCAATTTGCGGTACTGTAATTAGCGCCTTCCCCATTCCCATAGAGCCCTATGGGGCAAAAATGGGAATGGGGAAGGGCAATGGTGGAAGGGGGAATTACCGCCCCACCAACCTTGGAATAGGGCGGTAATTCCCCTTTCCACCAAGGCGGTGCCAGTATTTTACCGGCATGAACCATGGCGCTAGTGCGCCATGGTTCACCGCTATCCGTGTAATGAGGCCCTATGTCTGTGTGCGCCAATCCCCTCTCTCGTGCGCCCTCATCTCATCTTCTCCAATCTCCCCTTTCATTGCAGCTTTCATTGCAGTCCTCAATTTTGTCATCCTTCCTCTCACCCCCTTGCTTTTGTATCTTACCCTCCCACTCTCATCCATTCTGGCTCACGTTTCCTCTTGCTCATCATCAATGGCACTGTTTCTCAATGGCTTGCTCCCTTTCTCTTTTCCCCTTCTCATTCTAATGCAAACCTGCATCCCTTCCCACATCCACCCCTTGAATCCTTATGCTCTTTTCTTTGCAGTCGCGGTTCCTATAAATGCAAAACACAAAGAACAGCAGTAAATGCCAAAACTATTTGCTTTGTCAATGCTTGTTTAAAATATATTTTAACAAGGTGAATTCCCTTTCTCCCTTTTGAACACTATTACTGTCCATCCTCACCCTCCATGCGCCACTAAGGGACACGGACATCTGGAGGTCAAAAAACATTTTTGGATTCAGACTCTGTGATTTAAGGGTCAAAAAGTTGCACGAGACATGTTTTTTTAGTTTATTTTGTTTTCAGATATACACATACATGTCCTAACGGCAGTCAAATGATGACCTGCTTGGCACACTAATTGTTTCGCTTACTGATCAAATAGTAACAATCCTAAAACTTGAGTAAAATACCAGCAGTGAGAGCTTAGGATAAACGTGGTGTCAAATGACCCTACAATTATGAACCAAGTATCTCACCCTGGGCTCAGGGATGTCATTTGGGGGTCCCACTTGCGACCCATGAGGTCTCCCTTGCTACCCCTTTGGTCTCCCTTGCTAAGTCTAAAAAGAAGAAAATAACATTTTTAAAAAAATATATATATTTTTAATGCAAGCTCATGGGCTGTGGCCAGTGCCATGTGGCTCTTTGTTTCTGGAGTGGCTGGATTTCTTGTTCAGGCGTCTTAAAAAACATGGGGTACCACAAGTGTAACACTTTGAGCAGTGAACCTAAATAAGAAAGAATGGGAATAACAAATAATTTGTCTTTCTGGAAATCTAAACAATAATTGCTAGACTCATTAAAGGTTCATTTTAGGGACACTTCAGGGGGTGAGCCACTGATTTAGTCTGTTCTGAAACACCAAACATTCTCAATGCAAACACAAACTTCCAAAAAGAATTTAGAGTAGAATAAGCATCAATTTCGGACTATGTATGTTGCTTTTCGCAAGTTGCAGTTATAATATGTTTTTTTTTCTTCTGCTGTTCTCTTTGTTACGATCATCATAAGACATTCTATCTCTGTGTCCTCAGTCAGTTGAAAAATTCCTTGTTCCTACAAGCTTGTGTACCATGTAGAAATACTTGACCATAGCACATAAAGTGGCTCTTGATTTTATTGTGCCATAATTAATGCTTTGTTGTAGTGTGTCTATCTTTCATATCACCATGGCATGCTGTTCAGGATGTTTGTTTGGATGTATGAAGTAATGAGTGCCAAGAGTATGATGAGGTGCACTGCTTTCCCTACACTACTCTAAATTATTTAATACAGTTTTGAACCCTCCCAATCGTATGTATTTTGCCAACCTCATGTGGCCAACTTTGCACCAGACCTGCAGATGAACAGACCTGCTGTTAAATCTCAGTTACCAGTTTAATGCTATACACTACAGAGTGTAATTTGCTTTCTGACTTTGAGAACCTTCAGACATGTAATTGCATATTTCACATTTTACTATAGCCGGTAGGATCGCTATAGCTGGTAAGCTAGCTCAGTGGGTTGAGCCCTTGCTGCTACAATGTGTTTGATCTGCAGGTTTGAATCCAGGCAAGGCCAACTCAGCCTTTCATCCTTCTGAGGTTGATAAATGCGTACCAACACAGGTTGGGTATGTATATTTGCTCTATAATAACTTATCATTTGGCCTTGCATTCACAGCAATTTGGTAATATGGGCCTATACACACTTATATTAATGATACATATGGTGATCCATTCTTGCATGAAAGGTATATCACATTACTGCGATATCGTAACCATATTTTTCGCAGTGTACTTAGGAACAATGCTATGTGATGCCACTTCCTGTTTGTTAAGGGGTGAAAGGCCGTGTTCCATCGCTTCCCATGATGTTACTTCGGGCGAGGTCAAATGACATCACTTCCTGTGATTTCATCACAGGTCAAGGGTTCTGTGATGTCACTTCAACTACCCCTGGCATTTAGGTGAAATGACGTCCCTGCCTGGACTGGAGGATCGTTTCTAGTGAAAACTAGAATTGCAGGCCATACCGATTGACGAGTGATGTTCATTAGCCTTTGATCAACTCAACCCAACTAGTTCATGTAGCTTTTAACACATATTTAATTTCAAAGGTCATATTTAGACATAATTCTCAGCTTTCAATTGTAATCATTAAAGCATTTGGCGGGTGTTCCTTGGAGAATAGCATGCACGTTTTTGTAGAGCCTGCACTCTGGCTGAAAAGTATTGGTATTGGCATGCAGGTAATGTCTGCATGATGGAGGGTAACATTTATTTTACTGCATGTAAAAGTGTAACCATTTCTCTTTCGAATATAATATCTTGCCTTCACCCAACCATGATTTTAACAGATGAACTAGAGTAGTTTAATCAACTCAGCATATCCCATCAAGTCTTGCTCCAACCATCACAGGAAAGAAATGACTGGAAAAAATCTAATTTTCCTTAAGGAGAAGATGGTGTAGAGATAGGCAGGGATAGGTGGCATTTGAAAAGCGAAACTGTCTAAGTAATAGAAAGACAAATCCTTAATGGACATTTCTGAAGCCTCAATTTGTCTCTGGCTCCTAAAATGGTGTGCGCCTGTATGAGGCACAAATGGAAGAATCCCTCCAAATTAACCTTCTGAAACAGAAATCAATATCTATAAGCGATATCGCTGAAGGATTGTGTGATGGGTTTCTGTAATGAAGACCTGTCCTGCTCACTCTTTCCTGGGCTGCCTTCCCTGGTGAATTTCTCTTTCCATCCTTCACAGTTTCTGCCTAGGAGTAATTCTGAAAGAATGTGAAAAGTAGCAAGAAAAGTGTACACAACCGTTTCGCTACCAAAGACATGTGCGTTATGTGTAGCTTTATAAAAGTGCTTGTACCCGTTTTTCCACCATTACGCATTGCTATTACGCTTTGTAACAATAGAGATATTTTTTTGTTTGAAAGCTATGATGTGTATCTGGGTTTTTTTTTTGTCTCCTGCAGTGCAGCAAAAGAAGGTGACCAACCTCATGAATGCCTCTAGCAAGGTTAAGTTTGGCTTTCTGAATGACAGTGTGTTCGTATTGATGATGTTAACCCTTTATAAGGCAACAGTCTGTCCAGTTGTGTTACATGGGTTCCACATCTGTGGTGCAAAGTCGAAGGGTATTTGTCACGGTGGTGCGTGCATGTTCGTACTGCAATGCCAGTACCCCTGCACCGATAAGGACGGGGGCTTAACAGTCTTAAGTCACACGATTTAGCTCACAATGGTCCTATGCAGCTTTCGTGGTTAGACCAGAATGCAGTGACCTTTTTGGTTTGCTTTCCCTCCCAAAGAATCGTCACCACCCGTGCCTGCCACTCGTTTCTGCTATCATGGTTAGAACGACCACATCAATACATCATCTGTCAAGCAAAGCAGCCATCTTGGAGCTGCACTGGCTGTCAGTAAACCAACAGCAAACGGCAATGAACATTAAATTACATTGCAGGTTTCTTTCTCGATACCAGCATGGAAGTGAATATTTGCACGTAATAGCATTAGTTCAACAGAGTCAAACTGTGTTAAGTGCCCTTAATGGCGTGCTGCCAGCCATTTGGCTGCAATTCAAGTCCACATCCTCCTGCTGAATTTCTTAGTGCTCTGCACATCATATTCATTATATTTCCTTGCTCAGGCTGGCGGATAAAAGAAAAAAAAAAACAGGCAAAGTTGTTCTTTGTAATAACTTCACCAATCTTAGAATCAGACAATACTCCTTTCCTTCCAGTGCAAGATTATCGGAAAAATAAATTGTATTTCCCGAAATAGACAAGAACATTGGGTTTTCCTTAGACTATTAAAAACGTGGCATTAAAACAAATTCGTATCTAGCAAGACAATAGTATACACTTTTATAATATAACCAATTATTTGCTGTTGATATTCAAGGTGTTATAGTAAATACAATGCATAGAATGTCATGAAGTCATTAATGTGTTCCCTCTCTAAAGTTGTTCATATAGTAAGGTGGCTATGTTGAATTCTAAAATGACTTCCCTACCTATGTAAATGTGTAAGCATCTGTGCTCGTATGTATCGTGCTAGTGCTGAGAAGCCAGTACAAGGGCGGAAGAGGAGACATTTAGACAAAGGTATGGAAACCACCTTCATGACGCTGTCATTTTTAAGTGTCATGGATTTCTGTTAAGGCCAAAGGAGGGCTGAGAAGTCCTGCACAGCTGTTTCAATGTCAGAGGGGGGTTACCAATGCCAAGTGAGTCATGCCCATCGGGTAGCTCTGGTAATCACTGGATCTTCTTGTCAATGGCTGGCGAGTTTTCATGATGATATGATATGATATGTTACTTATAACACGCTAAATACCTAGAGGTCTCTAAGCGCAGACTCAGGGATTGAACCTGTGTAGCTTCTTTTGTCTTGCTTCAAAGGGGAGCATGTTGCCCCTGAGCTATCCTCCCGATGGCAGGTGTGAAAATGATGCTAGGTGAATCAATGCCATTCCAGGTAGAGATAGGAATAATTACAGTAGTACTACTACTACTATGACTATGATTACTACTACTACTACTGCTACTACTACTACTACTACTACTACTACTAATACTAATAATACTAATAATAATAGTAATAATAATAATAATAATAATACTAATAATAACAAAAATAATAATAATAACAGGCTTTTTTAAAGCACTTCACAATGGAGTCCTTCTACTGGGCAATGCTGCATGGGCATCCCACAAGCGAGGCAGGGTAACTGCTGTTACCATCGGCAGCTGGTAGAGGGGCAGCCCCAACCCCCCGCGCCTGCTCCTCTCCTTCCCCCCAGCTACGGAGACACGCAGTCTCGGCAGCATAAAAGCCACGGAAGGGTAAGGTGCGAATAGTCATCGCACCCTTCCTCCAAACAGCAAGGTGCTAAAGCGCCACAAGGAAACAACCATCAGGCAAGGCCCAGGTTCAAAGATCTGCCCCCACCAGGGGGTCAGACAGTCGGCTATCCGGCTGGGGGGTGCGACAACAGCGGCCCCCATCACATACACAACAAAGACCCAGGGCCTCCCTGGGTCCTATAAATGTGAGCAGCATGCCCAGAGTAAACACAATCTGTTTGTGGACCCTGAACGGGGACCCAAGCAAACAGGAGGTTCACTGTTTACTCAGTGTCTTCCAAATCTTCTTGCTTCTTTAGCAATTCTTGAAGTTCACTGTACATCGCAGTGTCTTTTTCCTTCCCGAACATTGTACTGTTCAAAGCACTAGCAATACAGCTTTAACGAAGGAAGAAGCGGCAACCGAACGGCCAGCGTGGACGCTGTCAACTTCAACAATTTCGGCACAGAACGAAAAGCGAGCGGCGAGCGTGTCCAAAACAAAACAAACAAAAACACGTGCCGCTGAATCATCCCCAAAAACCAGTGCGAACGAGGGAGAAGCTGAACACCAACAAGCACGACGCGGACGGTTTCCGATTCAACACTTTTAAGGTGAGCCACCGCGCTGGGGCTACGAGGGAGGATAAATAGACATTTTAGGTCCTGAAGTGTGATTACAGTGGACCGGAACCCCCGCGTTATAAGGCAGACGGGGCAAGATAACACACAGCAGTTTTAAACTCGGGCAGAGTCACAAGCCAGCTTGGGAGCTTGATTTTGGTTTTACAACCACGTAGAGCTAGCAAACACAGTGCCAAGCACGACGGGCCCAAAGACTGCAGATTTAAAATAATTTCTGTAATATTGCAGGGCGACCACACAGCAAAACCAAATTAAATCCTGTAAATCAAACCGGGGGGCTGCCCAATTTTCTGAACCCGGGCAAGAAGTCACCAGTCAACAGTTACCCAGCACGGGCAACAAATAGGACAGGCGCAAAGAACTCGCCAATAACAACGGTTTAACTCCTTGAAAAAAACCCTTTTTCTTTTTCCTATAACAGGCATAGAAAAACATGGGGCCCAAACGGAAAACACAGGCACCCCCAACACCAGCGCAGAAGCCCAAATCTCCAAAGCTGCTAGCAGCCATTGAAGGGGCAGAGCACTACGGTTGGGCATGGGTTAGAGAAAACATGTACGGCCTACCCAGGGAAGGAATTACCAGCCCACCCAGCCAGGAGGAGTTTTCTTCACCATTAAAAAGGATAAAAATATCCGAAGGCGCCAGAAAAGGTACCAAAAAATTGTCAGAACTATGCAAGAATGTAGCGGAATTACAGCAACTAATGGTAGAAATAAGGGGGAAACAGACACCGCCCACAAGGGAACCTGGGGCCTCAAACCCCACCATCGCAATAGAACCTACAATAACGGTTGTCAACCCACCCGTAACACCACCTATAGCAACCCCGCCACAACAATCACAGCAGTTGCTAATAGCCCCCACAGCTATAAATACAACAGCCTCCACAACTCCAGCAACTGATCTGGCAGGTGCCCTAAAAGCATGGACAACCCCAGGCACAGACAACATGGGCGTGACAGCGACACCCGGCAGCAATACAACTGACATTGTAACAATTTGTAATGCACAATTAGACCAGAAAATGAAATCCATCCAAACAGAGATATTAAATAGATACAAAAGATGCCTGGCATGGAACATTGATACCACAATCAAAGAAGCCATATGGGCCAAAGAATGTATAGAAATCTTTTCCCTAATAGAAGCCCAGCGCAAAGGTAAAGACGCTTTCAGAGACCCCAAAAAAATAGAAGAAAAAGCTATTGCCAGAAACGCCCAGGTCGAACAAAACTGGGACAACAGGTTACAGGCTTTTGTCATCCTAGCAACAATATACGAAGAAAAATTCCCTTTGGACGGCAGGAAGATCTGGGCATACGTTGATAAAATAAGGGAAGTAAAAGTAACACAGAGGGGGAAGACATGGCTTGCATACGACATTAGATTTAGGAGGAGCATGTCAGAAAGGCCGGCCTTTGAATGGGATGAAGTCCAGAACGATTTATACACCTTCAAAGCCGAACCTCCCCAGGGAGAAGATACCATGCATTCTTCTTCTAAAAATAGCAAAAATTCCCAAGTAAGCAAATCACAGGACAATGATAAATCCAAAAAAGGGGTGCAGCCCTTTCGGAGGAACCAGCCTTGGGCGGCTAAAAATAATGCCCACAGACAGAACAAACAGCAGGCTGTCAAATCCAACATCCCATGCAGAAATGTTGGGAATAACCAGTGTACATGGGGCAAAGAATGCTGGTACAAACACGCCTGCACAAACTGCAACGGCGACCATGCAGCAAGCAACTGCACCAGACTACCAGCCAAGAAGGAATGATATCCCAGTTTTAGAACCAGGACTAACGCCCATCAACCCGGGCAATTTTAGGGATGCCCTAAACAGCTACCCTGATAAGGAAACCAGCAGGACAATATTGCAAGGTTTCACCAAAGGGTTTTTCATCCCATTTAAGGGCACTGGGTCACAACACATCCCAATGAACCTAAAGTCAGCCAGGGACAACCCCCAGATAGTAGAAACCAATATCAAGAAAGAACTGCAACTGGGAAGGGTAGCAGGTCCCTGGGATTTCATGCCTTTAAAAGACTATTTAATATCTCCACTAGGCCTGCTCCCCAAAAAAGAACCTGGAAAAATGAGACTAATTCATCACCTCTCCTACCCTAAAGGCCATTCTTTAAACGACGGCATCCCTCACACAGAATCTGCGGTATCTTACACGCATTTTCAAGAGGCGGTAAGGCTCATACAGGAGTGCGGCAGAAACGCTTTGATGGCCAAACTGGACATCGAATCTGCCTTCAGACTCTTGTCAGTCCACCCAGAGTCACAGCAGTGGCTAGGTTTCACTTTTAACAACACATTCTACGTAGATAGATGCCTCCCCATGGGGTGCGCAGTATCCTGTGCACTATTTGAACAATTCAGTTCCTTTTATCAATGGGCTTTCCTAAAACAGAGACCAGGGACACAAATAGTGCATTACCTAGACAATTTCATGGTCATAGGGCCACCAAACTCTGAGGAATGCGGCCAGGCTTTAGCAAAACTGGAGCACATGGCCGCGCAGTGGGGAATTCCCCTAGCGAAGGGAAAAACCACCAAACCAGACACAAACATAATTTTTCTGGGTATCGAAATAGATTCAGCAAAGGGACTCTGCAGAATCCCCAAAACAAAAACATCAGAACTCCTGGCAAAAATACAAAACCTGATAATGAGAGAAAAGGGGACCGTAAAAGAAATACAATCCATGGCAGGCAGCCTCAATTTCGCATCCAAAATAATACCTCAAGGAAGGATATTTGCCAGAAGCCTGGAGTTCAAAATCAAATCACTCACCAAAGCACACTTGCATATCCAGCTAGGCAGAGAGGTGAAACAAGACCTGGAAACATGGGGAAAATTCCTCAGAGATTTCAACAGGGTTTTGCTTTGGCGAACGCCTTTAAATACCCGATCAAGCAGGGTCCTATACACCAACGCAGCTGGGAGCAAGGGGTTTGGAGCCATACTAGACTCCGAATGGGTGGCAGGACACTGGCCCAATTCATGGCAAACAGCAGGGTGGACAAGAAACATCACCCTACTAGAAATATTCCCCATCTGGCTAACATTACACATCTGCGGCAGGCGACTAGCGAATACAGAACTTTTGATCTGGTGCGATAACATGGCTGTAGTGGGCTCCATAAACAGAAGGTCTACGAAATGCCCTCTAGTACTAAAGGTATTACGAGCCATTACAACAGTCACACTACAAGTAAACGTTCTCAAAGCGAAGCACATTTCAGGGGCAGATAATAATATTGCTGATGCCTTATCTCGTTTCCAGTGGACAAGATTCCGAGAGCTAGCGCCGCACGCCCAAGAACAGATGACGCCAATACCAGCAGAATGCTGGACAATAATGGGAAGACAAGAATAACGGCATCAACGCCAATGCCAGAGAGCATAGGCCAGGATGCCCAACGAAAACCAGGCACCTCTAAAACGGGTGCCAACAACACTTTGGCATCAATGCCAGCACCAGAGAGTGCAGGCCGGGATGACCGGTACAAAGCAGGCACTGCTAAAACGAGTGCCAACAACACATTGGCATCAACGCCAGCACCAGAGAGTGCAGGCCGGGAGGACCAATACAAAGCAGGCACCTCTAAAAGGGGTCCCAGCAACACATTGGCATCAACGCCAGCACCAGAGAGCCCAGGCCGGGATGCCCAACAAGAATCAGGCACATCAACAACGGGTGCCAACAACCTCACAGGCTTCCTAACAGAGATGGCAGAGAGGGCGGTGGCAAGCACCACTGCAACGCAGTACAGTAAGTGTTTGCAAACAGTATTTAAGGCCACAGGTGTAAACCACATAGAACTTATAACGATTAAAGATATAGAAATATTTTTAAAATGGGCCCGGGAACAAGGTTTCAAAAGGGATTGGGCAAAAAGACACCTGGTGGCAATTTCATACTTTACAAAAATTCGGGGCGATTCAGACCCCACCCAGAACGCCCTCATCTCTTACGCAATGAAGGGATGGGGCAGAATGGAGGGTCCACAAGTGGACACCCGCCGACCCCTTGATTTCAGCAAACTGGTGCATATAGCAAGCCATTTGGAAGCCATATGCTGGCACCCATACGAGATAACGTTATTTAAAACAGCTTTTTTCCTAGCCTACTTCGGGGCTTTCCGGGTGGGAGAACTCATCGCTTCCAGCACCAAGGACACAAATGGCCTGGGCGTCATGGAAATCAGGGTGAGGCAAGAGACATAGAAATGCAACAGTCGAAAACGGGTGCAAAAAGAACCATCAATATTTGTTGCATCGATGAGGCAACAAACTGCCCAGTTTGCATCACCAACCTCTATTACACGCAACGACCCAAAGTAGGGGGGAGTTTTTTAATCCACAAGGATACATCGGCCCTAAGCCGCTACCAATTTAAAGGAGTGCTGATAAAAGCAATCAGCAGAGCAGGGTGGGATCCCAAACAATTCGGCACTCACTCCTTCAGGATAGGTGCCACCACCGCAGCATGGCAAGGAGGTTTAGCACCGCAACTACTAAAAAACATAGGGGGATGGAAGTCAGACTGTTATAAAAGATATATCAGACCAAAATTGATATAGCTTCCCGCCCTAAAATTTTCTTTCCTTTCTCCACCTCCCACCACTACAGAAACAACAGGTGAATCGAGGGCCACACTATGATCAGCATGGATAGTTGGCCACTCATTCGTTTTCAGGACAGGCAGATGGGCTGAAGAGACCAAAGAAGGGCCACCGTTCAGAAACACCATTACTTCATGGTGGGATACAGAGGCCTACGCTGGGCTGACGTCCACGAAACACTAGCAGAACTGGTGGCATACAGGGACCCTCCGGAATTCCTGATCATCCATCTAGGGGGCAACAATCTAGTTAACACAGCTAAAAGCACCCTATGCGAAGAAATCTGCTCCTCCCTAGCAGGCATTTCGCACAACTGGAGGGTGACAGAAATATACTTCTCAGCCATTTTACCAAGAAAGAAATGGCTAGAGGCCAACTGCTACTAATCTATAGACATATCTAGAGGAAAACTGAACAGGACGATAGAGAGATTCTGTATGACAAGAGGACTGGGTTTCATAAAACAACCAGCCATTACACTAGGCAACCCAGACCTTTTTCTCCATGACGGCACCCATCTGTCTAGCCAGGGCATGGAACATTTTTTTGGGGAAATCAATACAACTCTTGCTCACAGGGGCTGTCTCTAGGGCATACTCTTGGGTGAACACGGTCAGCCGGGAACCTGCCCGTGTGTGGCGGCACGGGTCCGAGGGGGTAACCTCAGGACCCGGTGCCCAAAAGTATGATACCATCATGATATATGATATTGTTATTGTCATAACCCATATCTGTACAATAAAATCCTACGGCCTTTTTATTGCCAACACTTGAAACAAGTTGTGAGCCTATCATTATGGGTGAGGGTTCGGGGTTCGGCCATTACTAATGCATGCATATGGGTTCAGCAGTTATGGGCAATGCTGCATGGGCATCCCACAAGCGAGGCAGGGTAACTGCTGTTACCATCGGCAGCTGGGAGAGGGGCAGCCCCAACCCCCCGCGCCTGCTCCTCTCCTTCGCCCCAGCTACAGAGACACGCAGTCTCGGCAGCACAAAAGCCACGGAAGGGTAAGGTGCGAACAGTCATCGCACCCTTCCTCCAAACAGCAAGGTGCTAAAGCGCCACAAGGAAACAACCATCAGGCAGGGCCCAGGTTCCAAGATCTGCCCCCACCAGGGGGTCAGACAGTTGGCTATCCGGCCGGGGGCTGCGACAACAGTGGCCCCCATCACATACACAACAAAGACCCAGGGCCTCCCTGGGTCCTATAAATGAGAGCAGCATGCTCAGAGTAAACACAATCTGTTTGTTGACCCTGAACGGGGACCCAAGCAAACAGGAGGTTCACTGTTTACTCAGTGTCTTCCAAATCTTCTTGCTTCTTTACCACAGAAGCCACCCACCCTACAAAAGGGGAGAACAGAAAGAAGTACAAGGCACTGTAGGGTGCCCACAACAAGTCGTGGGACACAAGAACGCGGCACGGGTCCGAGGGGGTAACCTCAGGACCCGGTGCCCAAAAGTATGATACCATCATGATATATGATATTGTTATTGTCATAACCCATATCTGTACAATAAAATCCTACGGCCTTTTTATTGCCAACACTTGGTACAAGTTGTGAGCCTATCATTATGGGTGAGGGTTCGGGGTTCGGCCATTACTAATGCATGCATATGGGTTCAGCAGTTATTGTATTCACTGTCAGAATAGTGGTTGCTGCATCCCAAATTAAGATACTATATGTGTCATCATTGGTGACATAAATCACTAAGTTGACCATGCTGTGATTGATACGTGTAAAGTCCAGCTATTTCTATGTCAGAGGTGAGCGATTAACCCTTGATCTATCCATCAGGGATACCCGGAGTAAGGACAAACTAAGAACCAGGAGACTTAAACCAATGGAGATTTAACCCAAATGTAAGTGTTGCCAAGAAGTGCTGGTAAGAATTATCGGCCCCAAAACAAAAAAATAAAACATTCAACTTCACCCAAATAGACATTTGTTATGCCATTTCAAAATGTCACCATATCAAACCGTAAGGGTAAACGTTGCTACCTGCAGCTCCTGTCCAAGAGCAGAGCAGGTCAAAGTGAAATATTAGATAAAGCTGCATCATAAAATCTAAATAAGTGTTGCCTGAAAAAAATATTTTGATGACGTGATTTTATGGCACAGTGAAAGAGGGGTGTGTTGGGTTGACAAGGCTCTAAACTGACAAAGGGGGACGTTTAACCTTAAGTATTCCTTTGACCTTGAAATGTCTATTACTATCAAAGAGTACATTCTTTTTGTTGCTCTAGTTCGTAAAAGTACACGCATGTACACAAATATAGAGCCTGGACCTCCTTATGAGTTTAGCAGTAAGGAACATATGGCAGTAATGTGGTGCTAACAGAATGACCTCACGCTTAGTGCAAGTTTCCTGCACCACAGAATTCCAAGATTGGAGGTAAGAGGAGGTGAATCATCAAATGTAACTTCCAAACACATTGGATTCCCTGCATCAGCGTGACTGCTTGTGGTGAATCCGAGGAAATTCCCATGCATCCTAGGAACTGCAAAGATGGCCATTAACATCTCTATTTTCCACTCAGAATCCTGTGGCAAACCGTGGGGCCGATGGCAGAAATGGTAAACACGTTTGGTGGATGTTCCAAAAGAAAGAGTTCTACTACTTCTCACATAACTCTGATTAATTTCTGTGTCCATTCGTGTATACACTTGTAAAACCATGTTTGCATTAGTGTCCTATAGCGAGAAGGTGTGAGAGGTGTTCAGGCAGATAGCACATCTGTATCCTTTCACCTCGTTTCCTCTGCACAATTTCTGCCCCAGAAAATACTTATTCTCCATAGAGCACTCAAAATAACATTCTCGTTGTCTAGCTTCATGGGTTAGGTATGACATGTAGACAAGGCAGGGCTGCTGGGTCTCATTGAAAATGGGAGGTTTACCCCCTACCGGTGCCTGTTTCTGGTAATCTAGTTGTGCTGGGAAGACTCAGTCACATTACACTTAACTGCAGTGGGTTGACCCTGTAGTAGCATTTCATGGGGAATGGGTTGTCAGAAATGAAACTACTTTTTGTATAGTTGTCAGGTGAGATATTAGAGGTCATTGGTCCTCATTATAATGTTGGCGGATAAGGTATGAATGGTGCCGGTGCTTTACCAGCACTGTTCATACCGTACCGCCAAATTACGAGTTCTGCTCGCTGGGGCCTGACAGCCCGCCAGGTCTGACCTGGCGGGCTGTGTGGCACCCATAAGCATAACTCGTAATTGCACTGGCACCGTTACCAACGGTGCTGGTGCAACCATGCTCCTCACACCCATTCTGCCCTATGGAGCAGAATGGGGATCGGGAGCCCGGCAATACCGCCACCCGCGAATGGGCAATTACCGGCCCATTCAACTCGTAATGGCCGGTTATTTCCCAATCGTGGGTGGCGGTGCCGGTAGCGAGTTTGGCGGTAGCGCTACCGCCAAACTCGTAATGAGGCCCATTGTGTTACTCATGTAACAATAAAATATAGAGTACATACCAAAAAAGCACCTGCCCCGAAACAGTTAATGGAATTGATACAGAATGATGTGGGATACTCAGTATGCTGATAAAAATATATATATATATATCACCAAATCTATTTATGTTTTATGAAACGCTATAAACTATGCTACTGTATTCCAGATTACAGCAATTTGGTACCTTCATACAGTATATCGTAAAGAACACATAAAAGAAAAATTAGAATAACTTCCCCACCCACAGGTGCCGAAGGGCAGCTCCACTGCCCGTTGCAACCCCCTGTGGCTAAGGGCCCCAAGGCAAAAGGCAGCTCTGTCAGAAGCACCTCCACTGGTGTCTGCCGGTGTCAGCAGGGGAGCAAAGAAGCCTGCAGCCATCAACCTGCTGCTACTGCTAAAGTAGGTTTGGAGGTTCAGGGGTGCAGGAATCACTGCACCCCACTAAATTGACCCACCCATCTAATACCTCTTTACCGACATCCTCTTTATCGTTCCCTCCCCAAACATATGGACCCCTTATATGGTCTCTGTTCTCGCTCCTCTCTCTTCCTTTCCCATTAATGGTGGCACCTGTTGGGAGGTCCTATTGGCCTCCTTCCATTTCTTCAAAACCATCATCATTGTCTATCTAAATGATAACATTTTGGTCCAGGGCTCTTAGCCGAATCTCCTCCTTTTTGATAGGCATTTCCCACGACTTATCAACTTTTTCCCTTCTGCTGCTACTCCCTCTAACACTACTCTGGCTTCTCTGCCTCCTCCATCCTGTGCTGTCTCTCTGGCACCTACCTTCTCCTCCACACTAACCCCCATGCCACCTCAGACTACTGCCTCTGCTCACTCTTGCACCCCTCAACCATTTCTGCTGGGTTTACCGCACTCCTGTATCCCACCCCGGAAGTCTTTCAAATGTGGTAACCTACTCCACGTTGCTACTCTAAAATCTCGCTCTGCTGTCAAACACTTCTCTGACAACTTCCACCTACCCGAAGACCTTGACCTGGAGGTCCTCGGTCTTACCGGTGAGCTCTGTCATGAGTTTTGACACTCTCCTCACTGAGGGCTACAAGATCCTCTTAGAGACCAGAACCAACCGGCCCGGAGCTGAAGTGGCTCTGATCTTTCCGGGGTGGGTCCCTGCTTCTGTCATTCCTATGCAGGCCTACTCCTCCTTTGAATGCCTGGTCTGCAGGCCCTTTATCTCTGCAGGCTTCTCTTTGACCGTGGCCACCATCTACAGGCCACCTGGCCAGGCCACCCTCTACCTCTCACAATGGAATGACCTCTCATCTCCCTTCATGCCTCTACCTCTCAACTTCTCCACTTCAGAGACCTCAACAACTACCTGGATGTCCCTAATCACTCATCTGGGCTCCTCCACAACATTTGCAACTCTCTCTCCCTTTCCATCCTACCCTCTGGTCTGACACATTCTCCGGAAATACCTTGGATGTTTTCATCTCCTCAGACATACCATTCTCTAACCCTCTCACCACTCCTCTCTCTTGGACTGACCACTTTCTGTGCTCACACCTGAAACTTCCTGTCCCATAGACAAAGCCTACCCCAGCACTGCCACCTTCCTTCACGGTCATTTGGCCATGAAGTGAGAGTCAGTGGAAGTCTTTGCCTCTACTTTCTCTGCCCCTCCTACTTCTGCGGCTGATTCACACCCTGACACAGCGCTTTCTAATCTGCATCTTTCAATCTCCAACACTCTGGACATCCTTGCCCCTGTCATGAGAATCCACCTGAAACTTATCTCCAAGTGCAAGTCTTCATATTGTAGAGGAGCCAGTGGATGCACCCCTTCACCCCACCCTATTGGAGTAACAGACGAGGAGAAATAATTGGGAACCCATGTATAAGTGTATTCTACATGTCTCTACCACGTCGACTGTATGAAAAACTACATGCACTCAGGCAGCCTTTCAGAAGATACCCTCACTTGGAAACAATCAAACAAACTTACCAAGATGGATGTTGCTTGCTGAGTTGTTGAAAAGCCGACATGAATAAAATGATGCGCAACATAAATTTACATTAAGCAAAAAAATGTCTGAAAGAAGATGTATGACCCTCTGCTGAAGCGATATGAAAATACTTAAGAATGATGATGTAAATGAAGCAGTAATACAACCATATACAAAATTGGCAGTAGTTATGAATATAAAGAAGAATGAGGGGACCCCCTGGTCAATAACTGTAAATATGCTAAAACGCAACATAGAACGAATGCATGGTAACTTTGCTTATGAGAGGTATATATTCAACATTTAGGACTAACATTAGAACAAGATGGACGATGTTGCATGCAAATCAACCCAGTTACCGCCAAATGTGAGCACAGAGTTTAATATGGAAAGATGACGAAGAAGCTGTTTTTCTTGCGAAATAGGGGAGTACATTGGCTTTGAACCAAGGATGCTTTTTCGAGAGAAGAAGAAAAACCCAAAGGGAGGTCACAAGCAGACAAGACGCAAGGATATATTTTCTAAAGATTGGAAAGTACACAAACATTTACTAATTCCAAATATTGGGTGATTAAAAGGCACAAAATCAATATGGGATAGAATGAACAAGTCTCTAGAGGACAAAAGAAGAACTGCAACCAGCAAAAGTGGAATCAAATAAGGATAAAAACACTGTTGATATGGCCGAATTAATAGTTTTACAACACGTGATGAAGAGCTTGCAAACAAGGGCTATTCATTAGGCCTGAAGCTTAGATAGCAGTGTACCTACACACCCTCAGATGTCCCGAGACTGTGCAGACTGGCAAGGCCAACCTTCAAACAAAAGACACTTACATGAGGCCTACCTATGAAAGAGGATGGCCTAATTGGGAAACAAAGAAAAAACTGACATATCTCCAAACACCTGGGTTTCGTTTCTATGTATGTGCTACTTGAAAGCTGATTGTCCAAGGTTGAATTTGGGTTGCCAACAAAGTAGAATAGCCTGCCATGCAGTTTTACATACAATGTTGCAAAGTATTATTCTGGTGCTACATTTCCTGCTATGACGAGTGCCTCACATCACACGTTTAGAAATAGCTCAGGGTGTGTCTCACAGATAAGAAACCACCAATGAGAGACTAACATGCATATTTTCTATATGTAGAGATAATCCCGTAATCCAATCCTACTCCTCGATAGGTTTTTACTGTTTGCCACATAGGATGACTTCATAGATGACACATCTGGCATTATATAAGCTAAAAACAGGTGATAAGACAGAGTGATCCTACATGAGTCCAGTTGATTAGTGTATATTCGCCCTGCTTTACTTCTTGAGATAAAAGCAGTATTTTACCGTCTCTTTGAGTCTGCACGGTTATTAGGTCCAAAGTATTTTACATGGTAATTACATCTAGTACTTCAAATGCTTCAAAGTGTCACAGCACAGTATGAGTTTGACCTCGCCACCCTGAACCGCAAGTGCAGGAGGGCTGAGGGGAAGAAGAGGTCTTCAGGTGCATCATCTGACAAACTGGCCTACCGCCTGCTACAAAAACAATACAGACTCTCTGTCCTCTCCAGGAAGAGGGCCCATATCGAAGCCCACGTCTCTGCGGCATCTAACAACACGGCCAAACTCTCTAACATCTGCAAGAAGCTGGCCCATTTTACCACAGTTTCCACCTCTCCTGTGGCCTCCCATTTCACTACAAAAACTCAGGACATCCTGTCCTCACTTTCCTCTTCCTCTTCCTCTACATCTCTCAGGCCCCCTTCGGCCACCTCTACCTTTCCTCTTCCTATTTCTTTCTTCTATATGAAAACACCTGACGATATTTCTAGACAAATACGATCTATGAAAGTGTCATCCAAACAGGTGCATCCCAGCTCTTCGAGAACTGTCGAGGACCACACTTTCAACCTTGCTCCAGCCTTGGCCAATTTCTGCAATCACTCTTTCGCCACTAGATCTTTCCCCTCTATCCTCAAGAACTCCCTTGTGCACACCCTTCTTAAAAAGCCTTCTGCCGATCCCACCTGTCTGGCACACTATTGTCTGATGTCTATCACTCTTTTCCTGGGCAAACTCCTCGAAAAGCTGGCCATCTCACTGCTTAGTCTCAACACTGAATCTGTTGGTTGTCTCC
This sequence comes from Ambystoma mexicanum, assembly GCF_040938575.1. Lineage (NCBI taxonomy): Eukaryota > Metazoa > Chordata > Amphibia > Caudata > Ambystomatidae > Ambystoma > Ambystoma mexicanum. The sequence continues at coordinate 423,720,659 of NC_090927.1, read as the reverse complement.
ATGACCATCAGTCTGGATTCAGAGCAGCCAGAGGCATGGAAACTGCTCTCCTGAAACCCCAGCGAAGATTAGCTCTCTAAATTTGATTCCTGCTCTCTCTCTGTCCTCATCCTCCTTGACCTTTCCTCTGCTTTCGGCATGGTCAATCACACCACCCTGATCAAGTGACTCTGTGAGGACCTGGGCATCATAGATTATGCTCTGGCATGGCTGACTTCCTTCCTCCTGGACAGACCCCCAGGGCCAACTTGGGAACTTTCTCTCCACCACGTCACTCTCCACTTGTGGTGTCCCCCAAGGCTATATCCTCTTACCATGGCTCTTCAGTGTCTATTTGGCCCCTTTGGCCCACCTGATTGTCAAATTGTTAGGGAGAATTCTCATAAATTGCTGATTTCCCTTACCTAATGAGTCCTCCAGCAGATTTGCTGGATTTCTAGGATTTATTTTTTCCACCTGGTAAGAGTGTGAGCCTTTTTCCCACTCTTACCTGTGTTTTGCTGTGTGTGTTTTCACTTTTTGTGTGATCTTGAGCACTGGAGCCTCACCTACTCGATGGCCTCATATGTTCATGTGTGTTACACTGCACCTTCAGTACAGTGACACAGGGTTGTCTTTGAGACTTCCCCCTGACTCCATTTTCTGGGGCTGACTACTGTCCCCCAGAAAAGGGTAAAGTTGCCATTAACTTTACTTTAGTCACTTTAAACCACAGGCCCAGTACACCCCATCTTACATGGAGTATTGGAATTGGTTAACTCTTATCCCTTTTTGTCTGTACCTCTTGGTGCATAGTTTCGCTCCCTTCACATTAAGACTTGGCTGGTGGCAGTGGTATCTACCCTAACTTTTCTACTGCAATTATCTTATATAAACGTGGTAATGTTTTAGGCTATTATGTTAGCCTCGAACATAAACCCGCTTGACCAAATACATTTCATTTTGGCTCTGGTTGGGTTTAGTCGACATTTCTTTTTGTTAAAGTCTTTCTCGTGTTTTTCTCTGCATGCCAAACCGGTGATGATTCCTTTGTTCGCTGTCTTTTCACGGGATTCTGCACAGAAGCCCTCCTTAAGGTGCCTGAAAGTGTAGGTAGGCAGGATGTGAGGGAGGGGTCTTCGGACCCCTGCCAAGAGTCCCCTTGGTAACCCAAGTCGCACTCCTATTTCATTGGCTGAGGGGACTGTCCTTGCCAGGACAGCCACCCTGCTGTGAGATTGACAGCCAGGCTGTATGAATGGGGAAAACTGCATAAAAAGCAGGTCTCTGAGACTGGAAAGGCAGAGTCGCCACTGGAACGAAAGAACCAACAAGGAACTGGCTGAAGAGGACCCCTACCACGACTGAACCAACAGATCAGTCCAACAGTCGCTTCAGGAACCGTGAGCCTTCAGGAACTACCAGGAAAATCCGCCTCAGCTATAGCTCCCTCTCCGTTTTAAGGTACTGTGCAAATCAGGTTGTCCATTTCGTTCAACCGCGGTGAAAGTGTTTGAAATATTTTTCCAATCCAAAGGCTTGTCCTTCCCTTCTCTTTGAATTAACTTTTGTATCAAGCAACCTAGCCTGAAACCGTGCCACAAGCTTTACCGTGAACTACCCTGAACTTTGGCCCTAAGCCTTTTCTATCTATCTCCTCACTGAAGTTCCTATTGTTCAAATGCCCTGAGTACTTACCTGTTGGTTTGATCTAATTTCTAATAACTTTTGTCTTTCCCTCCCTTTTAAATTGCTAGAGTGTCATTTTGCTCCCACTTCATTTTGTGAGCTTAACTTGTCTGGAATTTAAGGGAAGTGGTGTGGTGTATTAAGATTGTGATTTTTGTCTTGCTTAGTGTAATGTTATACAACTGAAGAGTGAAATAAATGTATATGTTTTTACTTGAAAACCTTGATTCAGTGTTTGCCTGAATCATAGTAATTGCTGTCCTTTGTGTAACTATCTTGTACTGCTCATTTACCCTTGAGATAAGTCTGGCTGCTCCGCTACTGCTACCACTTTAACAGTGTAGTACAGGCTTGTACCAAAGGTGAATTTGTACTGTCACTTGTAGTCTTAATTGTGTGTAGTGTTCCCAAAGGGTACTGCATATAATTCTGCCTAACACACCTTCTCTTGTAACTTTCAGTGTTATATGAATGACACTCAGCTCTCTTTCAAGCTTCCCTGAGCCACCTCATCGCCCTTGCTCATTCCTGACTGTCTATCCGCAAACCAGTATTGGTGTGCCTCCAACAAACTCTGCCTTAATGCCAGTAAGACAGATATCCTTCTCATTGGAACCCCTGCTCATGCTTTACCTCTCTCACTCTGGCTTCCATCTTTGGGGCCTCTACCCTCCTTGGTGTCATCTTCGACTCCACTCTCCTCACATCACAGACCTTGACAAAAAGGCGCACTTCCAGCTGCATCTCGTCAGAGGTATTCTACCTTTTCTCACTTTCCCCCAGAATCTCACTGTCTTCATAGCCCTCGTTCTCTCTAGGCTGGAATACTGCAACAACCTCTTTCTCAATCTACCTGCCTCTACTCTCCCCCCTCTGCAACTAATTCAGAACAGGACTGCAAGACCTATCCCTGGCCTCAAGCCCAAGGATAGTATCTCACCAGCACTTAAATCTGTCCACTGCCGCCCGGTGGCTGCAAGGATCAAGTTCAAGACCAACTGCATTGTCTACAAGGCTTTCTGGGGCCAGTGTCAGGGCCCGCACTACATCCAACTATCTCTGCCAAAATACCTTTCTTTTAGAGCCCTTCACTCTGCTACCTCCAACTCTCTGAGGGTCAGATGCTTCTCTAGACAAAGAGTGGGGGTAGATCACTCTACTCTGCAGGTGCCTCCCGCTGGAACGGCTTCCCTGACACTCTCATACTTGAGCCGGATCACCTGAAGTTCTGAAAGCAGCTGTCATGATTCCTGCCCCTCATGTCCCCAGCCCTCCAAGATGTCAGGCTGGAGCCAGCCCACAATCACCTACATGGCCCTCAAGGGCCTCTCCATCCCTCCAAAGACTCACTTGGAGTCAGACTTTGCGCTTGTGGCACCAGACTCACTCACTCCTATAGGATAACATTGGGGATTGGACTTGTAGTGCATTGATGGGGACAAGATGGATGCCCCCACATATTTCGGTTCCCAGAACTGCATGTACAGTCTAGTCTTTTGGGTGTGGTTCAGCCCAGAGACACCTGGGATACCCAGAGACTATTTAAGCCACGCCCAGGCTGAGAAACATGCTTTGTGTTTTCTGCACCTGCAGCATGACACTCACCGTGTTTGGATCGGTCTCCAGTAGGCCTGCATCTTTCTTCTGCGCTCAGCTCCTGCAAGAACAAGAACACCGTTAGGAACAGCCTTACCTTGCGGCGCTTCTGCCCATCATTCATCGCTTCTTCTGTTCTGCGGGCATCTTCGGCGGTGTCATTCCCATCCCGGCATGCCGCTTCCTAAGGAAAAGGCAAAAGAACAGAAAAAAGGCATTAGTAAGTATTCAGCAAATCTTCGCTTATTTTTAAAGAATGTACGAGCTTCAAACGCTTACCTGAATCCCAGCCGCTCTGGGGGAACTCTGTCTCCGGAACTTCTCATCCATCTGCAAGAGGGAAAAGACACTCCAGGTTAGCGTGGAAACATCTAGAGGTGCGGCATACCGCGCTTACTCACCGCATTTCTTCTTCATAACCGGCATCCACGCTGAAAACGTCGCGGCACCTAAAAGACACAGAAAAATAACTCAGTTCAATACAAATATGAAAGGGTCGCATCGAGCATCGTGCTCTCACTCACCTTCAGCGCTACTCATCTCAGCAGCACGTCTCAATCCCCGGACGCCGGCCATCATCTAAGGAAGGAAAGGAACAAAGTTAGAGATCTGTTCAAAAGACTCATTATACTTACCTGTCAGACTATTGCCAGTGAAGTAACTAGGCAGCAAATGAGCCTGCATCAATCAACGCGCCCCTGCTCTGAAAGGAGGATGGAGAGCACACTTTCCAAGAAAACAATGTGAGCTGTGGATCAAAGGGAAGGGTTGAACCCCAGGGAAGAAGGGGTTCAAGCACACAGAGATAATAGGGAGTTAAACTCTACCAATCCTGTGTTTCAGGCCAAGTCTCCACTCGAGTAGACTCCAGGGAAGGGTTTGAGGTCGTAAGAGGTCAGAACAGGCTGAGTGACGTCCCCGTGGATACCAGGTGAGCGTTACAGACTCACCAGCTCAAGACCCTCCTCTTGCTCTTCTCCTCCGCCTTCTCTGCTAACTTACCTGTTTGCTGGGCTGAATGGTTGCCTGGTACCCGCAGTGTCTTACTGGGTACCAGGCTTCTCCCTGACCAGTTGTCCTTGCACTGCCTCTTGGCCTACCAGGCACTTTGGGGCTGTTAGCTGTAACCCCTACAGCCCCCCTGTCTCCTTGCACTTACCTAGAGCCGCTTTTCCCTGGCTGCTCTTACTCAGAGCTAGCTGCCCTGTTTGCACTTCTCCTTCTCCTCTCCATTGCACTTCTCCGTCTACCCTCCCTTGCACTTTTTCTTTTCCCTTCCCCTTGCACATCTCATTGTCACATTTGAACAATCTGAATGACACAAGGCCTAGTAGAATTGTTTGTCTTGTCTTCCATATGTCTTCCCTTTCTTGTATTGTGGGCCTGATTCATGGAACACTTTCCTATGGGATTGTGCCATTATAAAACACTTCCATGAATCAGGCACTTTGTGTGCAGGCGCGATATAAATGCCATTTCATATCATATATCATACCACACATTCAGGGCTCAAGTCAAGGGTACACGAAGGGGGACCAAGTCCACCCACTTTATTCAGAGGGTGGACTCAGTCCCCCCCAGCTAAAAGAGAAACATTGGATGTCCTCTTTGAATTTATGAATTAAAGCCGACTTCAAAACCGCAGTTGTCAGGTTTGTGGGCAGGACACTTAACCACTGCACTATATAACCTGATAAAAAATAATAACCAAAGGTGAAATATCCCATTTTGGTACTGCAAGTCCCAGGGAAAACATCTGTATTGGTTCTTGGAGTTTAAAACATGCACACCTTTTAACACTTTCAAAAACACTATTACAAGAAAATATCCTGTCTTGGTTTTTTGTGTGTGTTGATTTTATGAAAGGCAACTGTATTCGTCCTGTTCAATTTGGGTGGTTATGCAAAGTCAATTTAATGAAATGTGCATATTTCACCTTGATATGCTAATTTCTGGTGACATCACATCCCATTGCATTTGTTGATGAGTCCCCCCACTTAAATGTTTAGGACTTGACTCCTACATACATTGAATTCCTTGGTCACAATTCTAAATATCTAAATAGTCCCTGAGTATGCATTAGATATAAATCCTGGTCCAATGAAGCACATTACTGAATCGAAATGTAAAGAAGATAGAACAGCCAATTACTTAAGTCACCATTCAAAACAGTTGGTATGTCCAACATGTGTTTCAGACTTAAAAAAGCTTTCAATTGACTGCCTTTTCCGTGTGCTTCTTCTGGGTCTAATAATAAGTTTGAAAGTTTAGTGAACAGTTAACACAACAAAGTTATTGAGGCCTACTATATATTGAAATGTTAAAAATTCATATAATGGCGTAGTGTAAAGTGTAAAGGTAATGGTGTAAGTGCATTGACCCACTGAGCTAACTATATTCCATATTAGGCCTATGGGCATATGGCTTGCTGCACTGACAGTTAAGACACATAGCGTATTCAAAGAGTGTACCAAATGCTGATAAGCAAAGCTTCATAGATGGCTGAGTAATGTTTTAGCAGCACCTAGATATTAAGCCTAGTGAGCTATGCTAAACGTGTGCCTTCCTGTGCTTACAAGGGGTTATCTGCAAGCCTGGTATTTCAGCATGCAGCATCTATTTTAGTTAAAGACATCGCAGTACACAGACACGGGCAGGCGCCGGGTTCCACGGGAACGGCATGACCTTGCAGGTGCAGACAAGAACATTCCTAAGGAGCTTGATATGACATGATATGATATGGCATTTATAACGCGCCTATACACAAGTGTTTCAAGATGCAACGAGGCAAGGGAGGGGAACGAAGGGAGGACGGACAATGATCCTACTAGGCCAGGTGTCATTCAGATCCTGAAAGTGCGTGGGAAGGGGGAAGGGACAGTGCAGTACATGGATAACAATAAGTAAGTAGCGGCCAGCATGTGGCAAGTGCATGGGTAAGTGCAGACATCAGTGGCAAGGGCTGGGAGGGGGACTGTAGGGATACAGAGACAGTCCCCAAGTGCAGGGGTTGCCAGGTGGGCAGTGCAGGTGTGAAATGCTGGCGTGGGATGACCTGGTCCCGAGCTCAGAGGGTATCCAGGTAGCCAGTGCAATTCCAGATACAACTAGGAGGTTAGCAGAGAAGGGGAGGAGAAAAAGCAGAAGCAAAGAGAAATGTTTTGAGGAGCTTCCGGAACCGGAGATGATTCTCCTCCAGTTTAAGGGATGCAGGGAGGCTGTTCCAGAGGCAGGCCCCAGCCGTGGAAAGAGATCTCCCACCAACTCGTTGCTTGGAGAAGCGACTGAGCCTGAGGGAGTTGAAGGCGGATGAGCGAAGAGCTCGAAAAGGGAGATATTTAGGAAGAGAGAGTTGAAGTTATGTAGGCCCCAGGCCCCAGAAGGCCTTGTGGATGATGCAGAGGGTTTTGAACTTAATCCTCACAGCCACTGGGAGCCAGTGCAGAGATGTCAGTCCTGGAGAGATGCCCAGGGACAAGTCTTGCAGTCCTGTTCTGGATAAGTTGCAGAGGGCGGAGAGTAGAAGTAGGCAGATTTAGAAAGAGGCTGTTGCAGTAATCCAGCCTAGAGAGAACCTGAGCTTTGGAGACAGTGAGCATCTGGGGGAAGGATAGGAAAGGAAGAATACCTCTGAGGAGGTGTAGCTGGCAGTGTGACTTCTTAGAGACGTCAGCAATGTGAGGAGAGAGGGAGAGTGTGGAGTTATGACCCCAAGGTTTTGAACCTTGCAGATGGGAGCAGCAAGAGGGCCAAGAGAGGGCGGCCAGAGAGCTACAGGGAAGGAGGGAGCAGGTGTGCCGATGAGGAGACTCTCGGTCTTACTGGCATTAAGGCAGAGGTCATTGGTGGCACACCACTCCTGGATAGCAGACAGACAGTCAGAGATGAGGGAAGGAGAAGAGGAGGCCAAGGGTAGCCTGAGGATGAGCTGGGTGTCATCCGCATAGCACTGAAAGTTGGGGCAGAGAGCAGCGATGCGGTGGGCAAGGAGTGCCAGGTATTGGTTGAACAGCCAAGGTCAGAGGTTAGACCCCTGGGGGACACCACAGGTAGAGAAAAAGATAGCAGAGAGGAAGGACCCAAGTTGGACCTGGGAGGGTCGGTCAGAGAGGAAAGAAGTCAGCCAGGCCAAAGCCTGACCAGTGGTACCCAGGTTATCACGCAGATGGTTGGGTAGGATGGCAGAGTTGACAGAGTCAAAGGAAGAAGAGATATCAAGCAAGATGAGGACACACAGGTGTTAGAGTCAAGATTGGAGAGTAGAGCTTCACAGATGTTCATGAGAGCAGTTTCTGTGCTTCTGGCAGCTCTGAAGCCAGACTGATGGTCATGAAGACAACCAACAGATTCAGTGTGGGGATTAATCTGGGAGATGGCCAGCTTCTCCAGGAGCTTGCACATGAAGGGAGTGATGGAGATTGGGCAATAATTAGCCAGCAAGAGGGGTCAGCAGAGGGTGTCTTAAGAAGAGGGTGCACAAGGGAGTGCTTCAGGGGGATGGGAAGACTCTAGTGGTGAAGGAGTGATTTACAGAAATCGGCCAGGGTAGGAGCCAGGGAGTCGATGTGGTCCTTGATAGTTTCCCAGCTAGATGTGGGAGGGCGAAGAGCTCAGAGCAGAAATTGATTTTTGCATCAAAACATGTTTTGGTTTTGCTGCGAAAATTCTAGAAAATTGCGTCACGTTGATTGGCAGAGAGGCCCCAATAAGAGTGCATACCTGCATTAATCAAGAGGGCCTCATACGTTGGCCTTTTGCTCAAGTGCACACTGCAAAGAGCCCAGAAAGAAGCCACCATTCCAGGGCAGAGGTTCCTAGCAGTCATATCCAACCTCTGTGCTGGTTCCAGATATAATTGGCTTGTTATCAAATAAATGCAAGTATAGCACATTTTTGGGGTGAGTTTCTTCCTGAGTGAGTAAATCATGTCTCACAAAGTATTCAAACCTAAGAGGGGAGGGAGAGTGTGTCATAGTGTAAACAGGTCGGGTCCCAAAAGTGAGCAAACGCCCTTCATACAACAAATGGGGCACACAATAAAACAGAGAACAAGAAAGCAAGGAGAGGATACAAGATTATTATCTCATTACATATCACCAGCTTGAGCTGCAACCAGCGAAATATATTAATGTAGTAGTTGCAAATACATCAAATACATTTTTTCTAAGAAACAAAAGCTCCAGAAGGGATAAGTGTTTCAGATCAGTGTACAAATATATAACACAACAAGCATCTGCAAATTACACAACTTATCTCATTTCTATTTCTTTGTCCTGGTAAGATATTGTTCCTAGTGTTGGTAAAGAAAGATTCAGAACAACACATCTATAATTTATGAACACTATAATGACCATTATATGTCAAAACTGTATCCAAGATAGACATATCATTCATACACATTGAAGTTCATAACCTGCATAAAATTTAAAAAAGAAATTAATCTAGAAAGTTCTATAATAGCTTGAGTTTTACCAGAGGAAGAGAACTTCCAACAAAATACTAAAGCTACTCAGTTGGAGTCTCAGGTTTCCCAGGGTCTCAATGATGACAGTTCCTGAATGTTGAAAGTGTAAACTACTTGTTTGCATACCAGATAATTAATCTAAACTCTTCAAATCAAGATGTCTTTTTATTTGCATTCAATCTGGGTTTGCGATCTACATTTCAAATGTGAATACATTTTTAAAGGAGAAATGATGATCTAAACAAGACCGAATTTAGGTGTCCCTGAAAGTAAATACCAAAGAAAAGACAATTCATGTTTCTTATGAATGGTAGCCAGGACAGCAAACACAATTAAAACCAATAGATGCTTTTTGTTGGATACATTATGGAATGAAGGCCGGGGTGTAGTTAGCGTTATCATTTATGGCTGATAGAAACCGTGGTATGTGTATTGCATTTCACTGTTAACAGTTAGGTTTCCACTAATTTTTGTATCCAAGCACACCTAACTGATGGCAGACAATGAGGGGGGAAAATGTCTGGGTTTTGCCTGTGGTCTTGTGCAAAGGAAATGTGGCCTAGAAGTTTAGACTCAACTGCTCTTTTTGGGGTGGGACAGGCCTGATTTGCATATGAACTCTAAAATAATGGCATGTCAGGGTGAAAAACAGTGGCCTGCATTGTTGCCCAAATCAATCGTCAGTGGTGAAGATTCAATCATAACAATCCAGTTATCAACCTTGAGTTGAACAAATGGAAAATCTACCAGATGAGAACATGTGCCGTGGCATGACAATATCATATTTATGTACCGCACAAACACAGGTGCAATAATGGTCTCTGACTAGCAGTGGAAATGGGCACTACAATTTCACAGCATTGCAAAAATCATTATATGATATGAATTGAAGTAAAATATGAATGTTCCATGATGTATTATACAAACAGCAGAAATTGTCCTAAGTGCATTTACTCAATATTCATAAATCTAATAAAAATATTCCCAGGTAGCAACTTTCTATTTACAATAATCCTTTTGATCTGTTTCAGAGTTACATGTTTTCTTATAGTAAGTTATCAAGAGATGCCAGTCCTGCCTCATTAAGCTATGTACCGTGCTTGTTTTAACCAATTTAAGTAAGTGAGATTCTCCTGCATAGGGGATGTATCACCTTTTTAGGTTCATGAGCACTTCAGTTTCCAATATTTACATCTCCTCTATTTTTGCAGTTTGACTAGGAGGCTGAGAGGATGTGGCTACCAAATAAGACAATCAATGCCATTCTACTCATCTCTCTTTAGTGACAGAACCATGCCCCCTGGCTTCCAATCAGTTTATTTGACCCTGTTCGAATTGTAATAAATGAAAAATCATTCCTTCATTTTTATGGGACATAAGTTACATTTTTCACCTTAATAAAAATTGCCCTATGTTTAGGAGTACAATCCTTTCCATTATTGATCTGATGTGTGTTTCCTGACCATTACGTTTCTCATGTTCTTGTCTTTCTCGATTAACCACATTTCGATGTGGCCTAAAACATGTTTTACCTCAACAACATTCTCCTCTAAGAGGATAACACAAAGCTCTGCTCTGACTGGAAGACTCCCTCTAATGTCTATTCTCCTGATGTCTTGAAGCCGTTTGTTCCCTAATGCAAAGCAAGTGGTTCCAGCATAATGGAAACAAGCCAGATATCCTGATCAATAACCACTTTGTTCTTCTTTGGCGCCCCCCCCCACCACCTACCCCCATCACAACTTCGAACATACTCCCTGATGGGAGGTTGGAACCTTGGTTTCCACACATATTTTGAATATTTATTTTTCCCCAGATCACAGAAATCAAGATACTAATACAGTGATAATTGTGATGGAAAATTCAAATCATCCAAGCACATTGTATCTCTTCATGGCTTTATGGTTGTATGCCATTGAGTACATTAATTATATAAAATACTTGCATAAAGAAATGAAACATTCTAAAGATAGAGAGATGTTATACAAACACATTAATTTCATAATGCAAGCAATAAGGAGAACAATATTTGATCTTTCTGGGTTAGAGTGAGATAATAGTATAAAAATGATAGTTATTCCTGGGAGTATTAAACCATATTGTGTTTTCCAAATGTCCCTTTTACCGTGCCCTTTACCTTCTGCTTAATTTGACCGGTGTCTTTCATTTTCAACTTCAATCGCTTGCAGACCAGGTTTTTTCAATACGGTTGGTATTGCTACTTTCAACTTTGTAGAGGGTAGTCAATTTAGGGATCAGCAAGGTCCCAACAAAAATGATGTAAAATAGGATAGGAAATCCATAGGGACCCGGGGACTTGCTTTTTGGGAGGTTCTTTATACGTTTGCACATCAGTTATTTCCACTTTCCGACTTTCCCTCACCTCTGGAGTTAGCCATTTTGAGAATCTGCAAGGGGAGATTAAAAGTGTTAGGCAGAATCATGTGCAGTGCCCTTAGGGACCACTACACACAATTAAGACTACAGGTGGCAATACAAGTTTCAACTTTGGTACAAGCCCGTACTACTAAGTTATAGTGGTAGCAGTAGCAGAGCAGCAAGTCTTATCTCAAGAGTATATGAGCAGTAGCAGAGATTACGCAAAGGGACCACAATTACTGTGACTTAAGAAAACACTGACTCAAGGTTTCAGGTAGAAAAATATAAGTACATTTATTTTTAAACCATTTGTTATAAACACAACACTTCTATTAAACTTAAACACAAACCACACGTCAAATATACTACAACTAACCAATTCACTGTGTACAGTATGTCTCAAGGTAAGTACCCTGTGTTTGAATGAACCGGTGTTATGAACAAAACACGTTACCGTGTATAGGATTGCGATCACTTTTTGACAGTTCGGTCTACTAAATAAACTCGTATCCGTGACATGAAATGCTACCAGGGCAAAAACACACTTAGCACCTGAGATACCCAGAGGGAGTTGGAGGCAAAAATCACAGGCAATATTTTGGTTAGGCAGACATAATTGAGAAACACTCAGAGACAAGAGTGCAAAAGTCAAAGGGCCGGAGCCAGGGTCAAGTGACACCAGGGCCTGTTGCCAAAGATCACACAGTCAGATAGTTCACGATTCAACTTAGCCAAGAGTACTTCGATATTGTCAATGTTCGGAAGCAAAAGTTATAAGAAGGAGGAAAGACAAGGGCAAGCCTTGGAAATGAAGAAAAGGGGTTCACCCAGTTTCCTCAAGCAGAAACACAGTACCTTATTCCAATGGTGCAGCTGGTGCCCTCGCAGTTGTTCCTGTTGGTTTCCAGCAGACCCACGATTGCTGGAGCTTCGTTGTGAAGGAGGACTTCTGAAAGGGGTCTGCGCCACACAGGGATGAAGCCGGCAGCAGCGACAACGAATAAAAGGTGCGCTCCTTAAAAACAGGAGAGGCTCTTCAAATGGCTATCCGGACCACTGCAGCTGTGTGCAGCGATTTCGACCAAGGAACAGGATCCTCTGGCTGTGGAAGATGAGCTGGTTATCCCCACCAGGCTCAAGGGAAGAAAACTCTGGACTGGATCTTCTCTCTCTTAGTCGTTGAAGGGTAGATAGCTCAGGACTGCAGCAGGGCTTCACTGGGATGGGATAGTTGCAGCAGCCGTCGTTTTCTCTGCTTCTCTTTGGTCCCTTGTAGTTCCGGTGGTGCCTCTCTAATATAATTGCGGTAGGAAAGTTAGGGTAAATACCACTGCCACCAGCCAAGTCTAAATATTAAAAGAGCGAAACAATGCTCTAGGATGTACAGATAAAAAGGGATACGAATTAACCCTTTCCAGTGCTCCATGGAAGATGGGGTGTACTGGATCTGTGGTAGATTGACTAAGTAAAGTTAATGGCAACTTTACCCTTTTCTGGGGGACTGTAGTCAGCCTCAGAAATGGAGTCGGGGGAAGTCTCAAAAACAACCCTGCGCCACGGTACTGAAGGAGCTGTGTGACACACAAAAAGAAGGGGCTACTGAAGTGGTGTACTTCAGAGTCCACAATCATAAAAACAGAGAAATACACATAGCAAAATACAGGTAAGAGTGGGGGAAAAGCTCACACTCTTACCAAGCGGAAAAAAAATAAACTCCAGATGTCCAGCAAAGCTACTGGGGGCCTAGCTAGGTGAGGGAAATTAGCCATAAATGAGAATTCTCCCTAACACAAAGGTGTAAAGCGTCTTATACTATATAGCACATTAGGAAGATATTTCCTCTGTCTAGCTGGTCCAAGTTTCTCTATCATTCCCCAAAGCTTTAATCCTTCTGGAGATGCGTTGTTCCCTAAATGCCTAGGCTAAACGTTTGTCAGCCTCATTCGGTTTGGCAAAGAAGTGTTGCCTCATGTATAAAAGAGCTTTCTGTGCCCATCTAGATCTCATTAAATCCAATTGGCCTGTAATCCCTCTAAAGGTCTTTAGGTAAATTCTGAATGGATTCCTCCCACTATTTCTTTTTGCTCCCTTTATTCCCTCTCAAGGCTCTGCTTCAGAAGCATCACCTCTTTCTCCCTTTGGGACTTCAGGGATATCAATTCACCCTGATAACTGTTCAAACTCGTCCCATGTCACACTCTCACTCTGGATTATTGGCAATGAAGCTCAGTATTTTGTCTCCTATCTTTTTCTGTCAGTGTCAGATTTCTAAGAAGCTCAACTATCAGTCTCCATTTTTGTCTCACATTTCCACACATGATGAGAAGCTTCACTGTTACCATAGTATGGTTCAAGCAGAAAATGTTACCTAATGTGGCATTGACTGCTCTGCAAAATATCGTTTTTGAGAGCCAGATATAATCTATCGTAGAAAAGGTGCCATTGGCACTTGAGAAGAATGTGAAGTCCTGTTCTTGATCCCTCAAATCTCTCCATGCATCTCTTAAATTCAGCCTTTCCATACCCTTTGTTGGAAAGTATATCACTGTGACACTCAGATAAGGTTATTCAGTTAAGCTTTATTCATGGTTACTTCACAAGCTCTCATAGTGAACCACTGGCTCCCATTCCCAAGGCTGACATCCACCAACTGACCAATCCTAGCACCTTGACACAGCATTCACACCTAAGCATTCTATCATAGCACACCAACATTCTCTCAGCTCATCATATACATGCTTACATTGCAAGCACTTCACAGGACATCTTCCTCTCTACACACACACACAAAACCACAAAGGTATAGATATGGGGAACACACTAACGCAGCATCTTTTAAGGAGAGATGCAACTCGTAAAAGTCTGTGGAGTGTCCCCCCAACATACTCCACATTCGTACATGGAGGGCGCCCCCCCCTCTCTACATTTGCTGGATTCCATGCAGCACTTTTCAACATTTAGAGATATACCTACATCCCTAACTTGGTACGCAATACATTCTGCTTACTCTCAGGCAAACTTCTCTAACAGAAGGCACAACCCTCCAGTCCTTGTAGAACACCATACTCACACATATACTGGGAAGGTGTGACCCCCCCAACCTTGCGGAACATCACATCCACCTTACACACTTGGAAGGCGCTACCCTCCACTTTATGGGACCCCATACCCTCAATTCAGTCATGGAAGCTACTACCATCCTATCCTAGTGGGACACCACAGCCACATACACACTGGGAAGGCGCATCCCCCCAAGCCTTGTGGGACACCATACCCACATTCACAACCTCTCTTCTTCTTCATGGAAGGCACAACCATCCAACTTTGCCAGACCTCAACCCGACTCAATTCACTGATGCCTACTTCACTTCAGGCATTTCAAAAGCTTCTAACTATAACATCCCCTTATTTTAAGCATCATTTACCCACATAACCATGAACATTGGTTAAGTGCTAAAAGTCCATGCTGATTAACGTCAGCCTTAGATCTGCAACTCCTCAAGCGGTTAATTCTGGCCCACCTACTCAGCCTCTCCACTTACGCCACTTTAGGCGCACTTCATCCACTTTCCTTGCTTTATACACTAATGACACTAAACAACTTACAGGGTAATTCATGGAATAAATGTGCACTGAAAAGGGGAGTGCATGCGTGAAAATCGCAGCGCACGCGTGCTAAAGCCGCACACGCAGCTGTTCATCGATTCATGCAATGCGCTGCGCTTGTGAAACCTGGGTTGTGCGCCAAATCCGTGGGTGGCACACGCGGGCACACATGTCACTAAATGGCGTGCGCAGCACGCACAGGGAAAGTGCACATCGTGTAGCGCACATAAGAAAAGTGGGCGGAACACGGGGTGGAACACAGTGCGTAACACGTGGAATGGGGAACAACACGTGAAAATGTGGGCATTGCGGGCGAAGTACAGGAGCTAAATGCTGGCAACACTCACATGTGCGCTAACAAAACGTATTCATGGAATCGAACAGGGGAAAGCCGTGCGCCAAAAGAGACACGCTAATCTGAAAACACGTATGCCAGCAGGAAGCAGGCGTAAGCGGCCCGCGCAGCATAAAAGTGCACGCAAACAACAAACAAGCTCATACGCTACGATGAATATACCGTTCCTTGCAGCAGTGGGCGTGGGACACCGCAGGAGGAGGAGGAAAGCCAGGCCCCACATTTATTTACCCAGGACCAGCCTTTTTGGGATGCCTGATGACCAGGTGTATGGAAGGTACAGGTTTCCACCACTAATAATCCTAGAACCGGTCAGGGAGTGGGAGGATGACCTCACATTACCCACCATGTGCTCCCAAGCACTGAGCCCCTTGGAAAAGGTGCTCAATGTACTGCACTTCTTGGCTACTGGGTCATTTCAGCGGACAACTGCCATAGTCGGGGGTGTCTCACAGGCCACGCAGTCACGCTGCCTACACCAGGTGTTGGCCATCATGACTGCATGCCCCTCAGCCCACAGGCACATATACATGCCCAGAACACCTGCAGAAAGGCAGGCCGTCGTCCAGGACTTTTACGGGGTGGCACACTTCCCCAAAGTGCTAGGTGTCATTGATTGCACCCATGTGGCTCTATGCCCTCCCAGAGCCACTGAGCACATCTATAGAAACTGCAAGCACTGGCATTCCATCAACGTGCAGGTTGTATGTGATGCCAAGGGAATCATCACCTCAGTATATGCCAACTATCCAGGGTCCAGCCATGATAGTTTCATATTCAGAATGTCACCCCTAAACCGGGACCTGGAAGTTGGGCGGCATGGCGACACATGGCTAATTGGTGGGTATAAATGCCTCTGCACATGCATGCATGTCAGAGACTGTGAAATGTCAAAACCATGACAACCATTATCACCTCCCCAGGGGACAGTGCCTACCCTCTGAGCACCTACATGATGCTGCCAATTCGGAACCCCACCACACCGCCCCATGTAAGATACAACACAGCACATATAGCAACCCGGTGCATAGTGGAGTGCACATTCGGAGTGCTGAAGTCACGCTTTGCTCCCTTGACCGCTCTGGTGGGCAGCTGCTATATACGCCCCCACTAGTGTGCAGGATCATAGTGGCAGCATGTGTCCTGCACAACGTTGCAACCCGGTGGGGCGTGCCGCTGGACATGGTGGTGCCCCCACATCCCCACCACATGCACAGCCTCTGCACATGGGAGGTGAAAGGGCATGTGGTGAGGCAGCCCGTACCCAGCTTGTGGCAAATTACTTCACCTAAAATTACACCCCTGCGGAGTGCACACAGGCCTGGCACATACCAGCTGACAATCAATGATGATGACAAAAGGGGCAGTCAACTGTTACAACCATACCAGCCTGAGATTGTTTACCTGGAAGTGCTACATTCTGTGCATCCCTAGCTACTTAAAGACACCCAATGCTGTGTCAGAAAAATCCACACATTCATGCAGCATGAAGGACTACCCCTGTGCAAAATACCACATCAAAATAGTGGCATGTCACCCAACCCCTCCCCATCACAGCTACGCAACACACCATGGCATGGCATGCAATGTGAAAGCAACAAAATGAATGCACAACACATGACGCAAGTGTCACAAACTGCACTGTCCCAAATGGAAACAGGCCACAGACAATTTGCTCTCAGTAATGAATAAAAAAAAAACACATGAACAAATACTTACCAGCAAGACAAAACATCAGTACATGATCAAACAGTGGCAATATATGACAGTAAAAAATTAAAGTAGTGCAAGTGTCACAACCTGACTAAGGCAGAACATCGACCCCTTCCAACTGCAGAGTGTTGCTGGTAGGCAAATGTGTCAGTGTACTGCATACAACATGAACTGCATTTGCAAAGTAGACGGGCTTGTTAAGACATGAAGAAGATACATGTATATAAGGAAAAAGTCATGGATGTACAACCATATATAAATCCACCATGCAGTGGAGAATTGAACAACAATCCCCACTAGTGATGTATGCACAGTTTTGACTACAGACTGTCCACACAATTTATGGGAGCCCAATGTCACTGTATAAGTTACTGTCACACCCTTTGGGAGTCAATGGAAAGGGGAAGCAGGAGGGGTGTGTATGTCAGGAACCCAAGTTTCTAACCCAAAGACAGGACAAGCCTGCATGTGCCCAGCTGGAATACACAGTGGATGCCTACGGGAGCCACACATAGCAACACACTGTAAGATAAATAAATAAATAAAAATAAAAAATGGCTATGTGTGGACCGGGGGGGCACCCAGGAGGGACAAGGTACAGGGTGCACCCCAACACCCACATGTCATTGTATAAGTTACTGTCACTTGGTCGAACCCTTTGCGAGTCAATGGAAAGGGAAGAAGGAGGGGTGTGTATGTCAGGAACCCAAGTTTCTAACCCAAAGACAGGACGATCCTGCATGTGCCCAGCTGGAATACACAATGGATGCCTACGGGAGCCACACAAAGCAACACACTGTAAGATAAATAAATAAATAAAAATAAAAAATGGCTATGTCTGGGGGGGCACCCAGGAGGGACAAGGTACAGGGTGCACCCCAACACCCACATGCGTGGATGTTGAGAAAAAAACAGACCCCCCCCATGGGCTCATGGCCTGCACGGCTACGCTACAGTGGGAGAACTGCCGTCGCTGTCATCACCCTCTAGTGGTACATTAGAAGGTGGGTGTGATATGGGAGGTAGACCACGCAAAGCCCTCGCATGCCCCTCCATGGCAGCAAGCATGCAGGTCTGAAAGGTGTGGTTCTGCAGGATGATGGTACAGAGATCCCCATGCAGCACCTCATGGATAGCACGCATTTCTGCCTGCATGGCTTCGCGTGATGCCCGGATCTCCTGACGGGTTGACTGGAGTGCAGCTGAGAGTGTGCATGTCAGCTGCTTCCGCTGCTGTTCTGACCTTGTACTCTGGGACACCTCAAGTTCACCAAGATTATTTCTGAGGGAGCTGTGTTCTAACCTCTGGGCTTCCCTGTGTGCCTGTGACTCTACAGATATGGCTGTGCGCAGTGTCTCCAGTCCAGCCCGTCGCTCCCTGTCGGACACCAACATGTCCTCCCTGTGTGAGTGGCAAATGGCCTCTGTTGCCTGCTGCTGGAGCTCCATCTGCCTTTCAGGGGGGAGAATGGAAGTGGCCACCCTATCCATTGCCTGAGCCATCATTTCACACAATGCCCCCTGTTGTGCTGCTATAGTGTATATGGAGTTCTCCCACACAGTATTGCCTGGTGGCGCACGACCACCGCGTTGGCGGGCACCACACCTGTTTGGGGCAAGGGGATGTGCACCTTGCTGTGCTGGCACTGCCTGAGGCTGCAGGACTGCATTCCTCCTTTGATCTGCTGGCCCAGGAACAGGAGCAAATATTGTGGAGTGTGACCCTTTATCTGTAACCGCCACAGGCGGACTTTCCAACACTGAATGCCCCATAGAGGGGTCTACCCCCGGTGCAGGTGGGTTGGACAGAACAGCATCCCTGCCAGAAACACTCACCTGCGACGGCACATATGTCTCAATGTCCGATTCAGCACCTGATTCATAGAGGTCTCCGGAGGTGTACCCAGAGACACCCGTGGACAGTATGGTCTGTAGGAGTAATGGGTTTTCACCCACCACCACCCCACGTCCTCCACTGGTGCCCGGTTGTGGCTGTGAGTCCTCCTGGCTCTGCGCCATCTCCTCCTCCTCAACAGCATCAAGTGCCTCATCACCTGCAAAAACATAAAAGAAAAGTAATGAAAACAGGCATGAGCACCATAGCCCACATACATAGGCATGACGAGGCAGACATCCAGTACATAAATGACACATGTCACACATGACAATAACTCTGGCATGCATGTACTGTCAATGAGTTGGAAGGGGAGGCAAAAAGCAGACACTGAGGACTCCAAGATGGAAAGGCAACACATGTGCTGCATGCTGGATAGCACTGGCATCACACATTAGCCTGTGAGTGGCATGGACAATCCACATACATGACACATGCCAGCACACAGATGGCACGTAGCATAGCCATGGCAGATTTGACAAGCACACCCAGATGGTAGCAAATCAGTACTGCCACCCATCCATGTAAGATGGACATCATGAAACAAAACATGCAAAATAGTGTGACAAAACAAGTATGTGCCACACGCTGCAACAAAGCCAGTGTTCACTGATGCAGTGATGGCAGGCACATGGATACATCAATGGTTGGTCACTTCGACATGACAGAAGACAATTGTCATGTTCAACATTCAAACAAGCCCCAAAAAGATAGAGTAATGTGCACCTACACATGGCCTGCACACAAATAGCCTGATTGGTGAAATCATTCCCATAATAAGGTAAGAAATGTGGGCCATTGTGGGGTGTAATCTATGACAGAAGTATGTTACATTTGGGGCAGTACGGCACAAAAATGTGTGGTAAAAATGCTAAGGATTTCATCATTCGGGCAGAATGAACAGGAAAACAGTATGAACAATGTTGTGGCAAGATGACAGTTGAAGGTCAAGTGCAGTAATCAGGTGTAAATTGTCAACTGCAGTCAGAAGGGATACTGTGAAACCCAAACCTAAGGCCGGGGGATGGTTTGGAGGTACCACATGTGTGACAGATAGCAGTCATGAGTACACAGCCTCACCTGGCACTCAATCAGAACACATCACCCAAGCAACATACACATGGATTGCACACACAGGCATGGGCACTCACCGGACATTGCTTCAAGATCTGGTAGGTCTCCCATGCCTTGGATCTGATCCTCTCTGATGAAGGCTCCAGCGACAGACTCTTGTTCAGTGAGTTGTTGTCTTGCACCCTGCAGTCACCACCATTTCGCGGCCATGGGCCGTCACGCAGCCCACAAGTGCGCCTAGTTCTGCATCATTGAAACTAGGCTTCCTTGACGTGCCGGAGTGGGTAGTCGTGCCTGAGGTCCCAGCATGTACCGCAAGAGCACCCTTCTTCCTCTCGAGAGGTAGTGCGGACCCTGAGTGGCTCACGCTGCTCTGCTTGGTAGGGGCTGTAAGCGATATTCAATCAACACTACAGCCAAGTCAATGCCTAGTCTGGGATGCTGAGGAAAACCCTTATTGATGTATTTTTATGTCCAGTTCAGTAAGCTGGATGACAATCCTTGTATAACACCCCCCTCTTAGAATCCCCCTGACCCCACTGAGCCAAGAAGTAGGTTTGTTTTGCAAATTAAAAGGTTTATTTGAAAATGTAAACTATATATATATATATATCACACTTCTATAAATAAATTGATAATGGATATTATACTTGTGAATATGAGCAGTAATCAGCAAGAGGTAACTTATGAATAGGAAAAGAAGAATAAGGTGGGAAAGAATGCTTTATATGGTTCAAGGAAACGCAAGGTGGAATAAAATGCAGTACATAAATAACTTGTTATGATTTTAGCAAAAGGTAATATGACCACTTTTTCTTTTGACAATTCACTCCCCCCCTATGCAATATAAGAAATGCAAGGAGAGCACACAGTCTTCAAGAATCCCAACAAATCACACTTTATAATGCAATACACAGTTCCAGTTCTCCCAGCAAGCTTAGGGAAAACAGGGATGAGTTTTAAACACAGGCAAATTACTTTAATGTGGTTTGCAAGGAAGTGAAAAGGTGCTAAAATTGCTTTTAATTCCCTCTAGAGGTTCAGGGCAGGTGATGGCTACTTTATATTAGTTCAGGCTCACTTTAACAATACTCTATGAATGATTAGCAGATTGCAAATGAATTTTAGCAAAGAGAAGCAAAAAGCTGCTGATTTCAACAGATGAGGAAATCGGTCCAAATCGCAAATCACGGTAAATTTCGCGAGTGCGTGACTCGCGATTACGGAAAAAGTATAGGGAGTAGGAAGATACGGATGATTTAATAAAGGTAGATTTTTGGATTTAAAGTAACACTCAAAATGACAGGTGACAGCTTGCAGCTGCAGAATTGACAGGTGACAGTTGTGCAGCTTTAAAAATGACAGATGACACAATTTCTAGGAGGCTGTTCTAATTAGGTTAAAATAGCTTTAATTAGATTATTTTAACTAAGAGATTGGGTTCTGCACAGTTCTGGCGGATACTCACTCCTAATTTTGAAATGAATGGGCCTCGTCACGGATCTGGTCAACTGGACTGGACTTCGGTTCTCTCTGCTCGGCGGGTCAATCAGGAACCGGCTCTTCTCACAGCAGTCTGGGTCTCTCTGGATCTCTGGTCTGGTCTCTGGCAATTGTTCTTGGCAAAGAATTCAAACAGCTCGCCCGGCTGTGGAATAGTTTGCAAATGATTTTCAGGATGCTGAGACCTGCTGAGAAGAGTTCTCAGTTTGTGGGTTTAGGCCCTTGCTTTAAGTTCTGAAGTAAAGTTCTGGTCTTTGGAGATTGATGGATGTGAAGTCTGGAGTCTCCCAGCAGAGCGTCCCGCAGAAAATGGAATTCAATGTCCCTACCTATCCCAGCAGTCTCTTTTTATGTGATTTAAAAAGTGGGTGGAGAGGCTAGCATACCTCATTGATTTGATAGGTCAATAGATTCTTTGGTCCCTGATTTGGGAAGGGATAGTGTGTCAGAGTGATGTCATTTTTATGACCTGCAGAAATGACACTCCCCTTTTCAATGTGCACACAAATCTATTCCTGATCCAAATACATATTTCCCAGGTACACAGTTGTTTGACATCACATACCCACATCATATATTACTAAAGATAGTCCCTGTCCCGACTCTGGCGTTTCTAGGAGCTTCCATTCAAAAATGGCAACTTATTTTCGATTTTATTGGGTTTTGCAATATGGGATTTTCATCAAAAATTATACAAAGGTACATTTCCCTTCCACATATATCCCAGTAACTTTCCATGTCTCTAGCTTAAACACATTGTCTACAATATTCATAGTGGGGTTTGGCCCCAGAACATGGTACAAATTGGAGTTTGGACTCAAATCGTGAGGGCATTTTTCAAACTAAGACTCTCAAAGTTGTACATTCCTGTCATTTGGTTACAACAAATTATCACTGTTTCTATAACATATATATTTGTTGCAATTCAACTCCCCAAAGTGTTTGGGTCCGCCTCCAGGAGTCTGGGTGGGTCAGTGATCACATGTCTCTCCTTGCTGGCAGAGGGCTGTTGACAGGAAACACTCAAAATTAACATACCCCATTCAACAGAAAGGGCCTTTTGTGTGGGCTCCAGCAGGCTGCCTGGAAGTCTCTCCTCAATCAATCAACAGGGTCATGTGATATCCTGCCTCCTGGTGTGGAATCTCTGAGGTGTTAAGGTTTCCCAGCCTCTTGGCCTCTGGGAACAGCAGGTGGCTAAGGTGTCCAATTAACCAACAAGCTTTGAAGTCCCTGCCCCTCTTGCAACTCCTAAATACAGTTTCCCTGTCAGAGTTTAGACCGCTAGCCCCACCTTGGGGAATTTGTCGGTACTGCATCCATTTTTGAGTTGTCTTGAATTACTGCATTTCAATAGAGTGGTCTTTTGCTTGATAGTATAGGACCCTTGTTTAACATTGTTTTGATGGCATCCTTACAGTAGAGTGGTGATGTGGAACCCCCCACAAGAAGGTTGTATCTTTGGAGTGGTCTTGTGCCAACTGCGCAGTTCTCCTATTCTGGCGTGAATGTGGGCGGCTATAGCTCATCCCCACATCCACCCAGTCTATTGATTTAGTTTGTTCTGGGATAGAATAATGGGCGGCAACAGCTCATCCCCACATCTACCCAGTCTATTGATTCAAATTGGGTCAAAACCCTGGACAAATCCCCCCGCCCGACTGCGCTTTGATTCAAGTCGAGGGGAAGTCGGGTGCATAGGGGGTTTTGAGCCCTTGCGCTGGTATGTCCCCATTATCTTCTTCCAATTCTGTGGATGGCACAGTTCAGCATCTTTTCCTCCACCCAGTTGGATCGATCGGTTCTCCTCGCCGGTCCTGATGGGAATATTGGGCGGTACTCCAGGCCCCTCGGGTCTCTGCTCCTGGTCCCCGGATCGTCCTCCTTGGTTTTCTTTCTCCTAGGAGGACCAAGGAAAGTGGCAATACCTATTCATAGACATTTCTTCCCCACCATTGATATAGTTGTGTGGCATATACATTTTATAGTCAAAACATTTGCGTTCTTATTTTAACAAAAAACAAGATCCAATTATAACACATTTTTTTTTTCAAATCATAATATTTTAGAGACTATATGTGGGATATTTTAGGGTTGGAATTGAATTACTCTGGGGCGGTCCCCTCTGGTATTGCAGAGGACTCCTCCAGATGTTGCAGAGTGTGCCTGGGATGGCAACACTTTAGCTGATTTATATGGACCCACTTGTCTTCCCCCTCTGCATAACTGCCTTTGGTGATGCTGATCTTGTATGCAACAGGGGAGATCTTGTCTATAATTTCAAACGGTCCCTTCCATGTAGACAAGAATTTTCGCTGTTTGGCCTGGTTCCTTTGGAAATTGTATAGATAGACCCGATCACCCACCTTATATTCCTTTCGGGTAGTTTTTAAATCATAGTGGGTCTTCATGCTATCAGCTGATCTTTCTAGATTCCGCTGAGCATAGGCAAAAGCATGCTGAAGGTGTTTCCTTAAATTCTCCACATACTCATGAGTTGTGGAGGCATTTATCAACGTTTGCTCTTGGGTTCTGTAGAGCAAATGCTGGGGAAGCACCATCTTGCGTCCAGTCATCAACTTAAATGGTGACATTTTAGTTGCAGATGAAGGGGTAGATCTGATGGCCATTAGGACCAGAGGTAATCGGATATCCCAACTTGGCCCAGAATCTGCCACAAACTTTTGTAAGATGCTCACAATGGTTCAGTTATATCTCTCTACTGCTCCAGAAGAAGCTGGCCTGTAAGCAATGTGTAGCTTCCTTTTAACCCCCAGTATCTCCCACATCTTTGTCATTACTTCAATGGTGAAGTGGCTACCTCTGTCTGACTCAATCCATTGAGGTAGACCAAAACGGGAAAAGATGTGGTTAATCATCAGGGCAGCTGCTGTTTCTGCCTTGCAATTTGGGGCTGGGAGACATTCCACCCACTTGGTAAAGAAGCATGTAACGGTCAACATGTACTTGTTTCCTCTAGACGAGCGGATTACAGGGCCTACAAAGTCGATTTGCAAATCTGACCATGGCAGTGTCATCCCCCTCTTTTGGAAAGGCGCACGGTGTGTGAGGGATGATGGCTGAAATTGTGCACACACAAGACACCCCTTCAAGTATTGGTCGAGGTCCTGCCCCATGTGTGGCCAGTATGCAATCTCTCTTAAGATTTCCAGTGTCATGTGAAACCCCCTATGACCGGCGGTGGCCGCATCATGGGCGTGACTTAACATCAGGCTTCGAAATGAGGTAGGGACCACCCACCGATCATGGCCAGCTTGGGATTTCCTTACCAACAAACCGTCTTGGATTCGGAACCTTTTTGGACATTTCATCAACACTCTTAGGTCCTCTTTCCCAATGTAATCGGTATCCGTCAGGGGAAAGTTCTCAGGGTCCTCAAGGTGTTGGTAAAACTTACCAATAATTGGATCCCTCTTCTGAGCTGTTATTAAATCAGCATCAGGGGTCTCCTTACTCCATTGTGCAGTTGAAAGATCATTGTGAGCATTTGTCTGGGACCTAGTGACAGCAGTGACCTGGATTTCCCCCAACAGGGACTCTATTTCTATTAGATCCCCTTAGATGGCCCCGGTTTTGGCCAGCTGATCAGCTAAGTCATTTCCAGTTTTGTCTGGTCTCTCTACTTTGGAATGACCCTTGATCTTTTTCCAGTAGATGGTCATCCCATTCGATGTGGCCAGATCATCAATATTTTGGATTAACTTCCCATGTTTCAAGGGTTTGTTATTAGCACATAACATGCCTCTGGTTTTCCAATTAACCAGGTGCTCCACAAACCCGTTCCGTACATAATCCGAATCTGTGATTATGACCAGTTCGTGGAGTTGATGTTGGACAGCAGTGAGGATGGCCTGATGCACAGCCATCAATTCTGCCACCTGACTACTTCGGGGACCAATTTTGTATCCAGCGGAGGGTTCTGGTGACTCATTCACCCATGCATTCCCTACGCCAGCCACCAGTTCTTTCTCCCCGTTGTCGTCAACGTGGTACGAGCATCCATCCACATAGACAGTGGGCATTCCCTCACACTTGTCTTCTTCAAAGACTTTGTGTGGGGAATTAAGGTATGCCTCCATGTTGTCCTTGATTTTTAGACTTTCGTCCTCGAGACAGTTTTCTCTGGCACAATCATGCAAGTCAGCGAGACCTTGCGCGAGGGGACTCTTCTTGTTTTGGCCATATCTGACCTCCACAGGAAAGCCTTGCATTGACAGAATCCAGGAAGTAATTCGGGAATTACTCACATTTCCGGCCCGGATTCTGTCACTTTGGAGATATTGCAGAGGCTGGTGTGGAGTCTCCATTATGATGTGTTCCCCCTGGATAAACGGGCGGTAATTCTTCAATGCCCACACCGTTGCCAGGAGTGCCTTCTCACAATCGTTGAATTTTTCCTCCTCAGAGGATAAAGTTTTGCTCGCATAGGAGATTACTTTATTGACCTTGTCATGCTTCTGGTATAATACTGCCGTCAAGCACGTATTAGAGAACCCTGTCTCCAGGAAGAAAAGGGAAGGCGCTTGTGAGAGGCTTCTCTTGAGTTGTCTTACTGCCTCGGATTGATCTGGACCCCATTCCCACTTGACCCCCCCCTTCAAGAGATGAATCAGGGGTCTAGTGATCTCTGCGTAGCCTTCAATGAACTTTCTGCTGTAATTAGTCAGTCCAAGGAGGCTCCTTAGTTCCCGCAGAGTTGTGGGGTCTTTCTGTTTCTGAAGTGCTTCCACTTTCTTTTCCTGGGGACAGAGACCCTGAGGAGTAATCTCATGCCCCAAGAAATTAACACGGGTTCTACACCACTGTGCTTTCTGAAAGGAAAGTTTTGCTCCGGCGGCCCTCAACTGTGTCAGAACATAACGGATCTCCGCTATGTGTTCCTCCACAGATTAACTTTTGATGAGGACATCATCTACATAAGCCAGGTTACCCCTCGCACCCAGGTCGGGCATGGCCTTATGTAGGAAAATGTTGAATTCATTGCCGGAGTTGAGGTATTCGAAGGGAGTCCGGGTCCAGGTGCACTGCTGGCCCCCAAAGGTAAAAGCCAGTTTGTATTGGTCCTCCCTACTGACAGGCACGGTCCAGTATCCATTGGTCAGGTCTATTGCAGTGAATACTTGTGACCCTTGAATCTGGGCCAGCGCTTGGTCAATGTAGGGCAGAGGCCATCGGGAAGTATGGACCCGTTTGTTGAGCTCCCTAAGGTCGGCACAGAGTATCCACTGGCCGTTTGGCTTCAATATTCCCAACACCGGATTATTGAAAGTGCTGTGGACTGGACGGATTATTCCCCGGGACTCAAGGTTCTTAATTATTTCAGTGAGGGACTCCATGGATGCGAGAGGCAAGCGATATTGCTTCACAAACACTGGAGTTATGCCAGGGTCCATGGGAATTGTTGTTGTGTGGATGTAGGTGCGACCACAGTCATATGAGTCTACCACAAAGAGATCTTGGAAGTCCAAGAAAACTTGTTTCAACTTTTGCTTCTGTTCCAGAGTCAGACAGGCATCAGCTAGGTTGACTCTCTCTTCCACCATCTGCCTGAAGCCTAGAAAGACTTCTGGTTTGGCTATCTCAGCGGCCTCCTCCAGCTGCGTGGAGAAGTCCCTGGTCAGAGTGCTGATTTGGACTGGAGGCTTCAGGTGGGAAAGGCAGCCCTCATGGACCAGGAAAATCACCTCGTCCCCTCTGAAGTCACAAGTCACATCTTCCTTACCATAAGGGCAAGAAGTGTACACCAGGAAGTTCCCCCCATGCCGGGTGAAAATCCTGTCTGGTGTTGCATTGTCATCCCTGTCACTGTCAAAACAGTCCTTGGGGATTTGTCCTAACAGTTAATTTCCTAAACAATGGAGAAATGTCGGTCATCAACCGCCATTCCAATGATGGTGCCTGCGACTAGAGTAATACTGTGTAAGTCGCTGTTATCCACCTCTATTGGAATGGTGCCATGTTCTATGTTGACTAATGGTGTTGGGTTTACCCCCAACCCTTGCTGTTGGAGAGAAGCATTTAGATGTATATAAGCATCAGGGTTTTTCAATTTTTGTCCTTTTTTAACTTTCACTTCCAGGGAGAATTGTCGGGTCCTTTCTGGGATGGTGACTTCCTCTTTGATCTGAATTTCAACTGCATAAGGTAGCCATTGAGCTGACCTAAATTCTTTTTCTGGATCATCAAAGCCCATGGGATTATCCGCTAATCTGGACCAAGCTTCGAAGTTTATTAGGTCCAAACTAATGGCAAAGCGATTGAGAATGTCACTGCGTAAGTAAAAGGCGGCACTGACTTCTCGCACGACCCAACAATTAAGGAATATGCTCTTGTTGCCAATGGAGATTTTGAGCATACACCTGCTTGGCGGGAGGTGTTTGGAATTAGGTGCTTCCAGGTCCATTTCCCATTTGTCTAGCAGTTTGAATGTGGGAATGGCTGGATCTTTTGGGAGTTGGTGGAACATGGCTTCGCTGATGAAGCTCTTACCGTTGTTCACACACACTCGAGCGAGAACAGAGTCCTTCCCATCATTTAACTGAACAGGGATGAACAACTGCTCTCCAATTTGCTGAATATCAGCCAGGCTCTGAGCTGATTTCACATCTTTCTGGACTATAGGAGTGGGAGTTTCTGATTGTGGATTAGTAAAGAATTTCAGGGCGTTTCCTTCCAGTGTGGAATACCACCTTAAACTGGAAGGAAGGTTGATTTTAAGAAATAGAGAGGACCCCCCATCACCAGTCTGTTGTCCTACTGCTATTACTGTCACGTCTGGAATTTGGTTGTTCTGGAAGTGAAATTCTACTTGGTCAGATTTTTGTTCAACCATGTGGCAGGTGCCGTTTAAACTAACATGGTTGACACTCTGTTTTAATTTTACTGGTCGGCTAGTCTGGGTGCAGAGGACCTTGTTTACGCAATCTATTAGGGGTGACAACCTTCTCAGGAGGTCATTCCCTAGTAAACAAGGGGTGCCCTCTGGGGTCACTACTATGACCGGGTGTTTCACCTTGTGTCGCCCAATTTTGATGTCCAAATCTGCAGTCCCCTCGACAGGAATTTCCTTCCCGTCAAAGTTCTGCAGTTGTCCAGGAAGAGAGGTGAGAGGGATACGGTAATTCTCCCCCCTTCCTGCATTTAGTTCATCAAAGGCCCTTTTGGACAGAAGGGTAGCTTGGGATCCAGTGTCCACCAGTGCCGAAATTGTACCCTGCCCCTGTACTTGTACCGGGGCATAATATCTTCCCTCCTTCCCCTCAAGGGGGCACAGATAATGCACATTTTTGGACAACTGGTGGGCTAACTTTCTGGTTTTGGACATTGCTAGCGAAGAGATTTGGGCAGAATTCTGTGGAGAGCCTTGGGAATCTGAAAGAAAAAGTTGGCAACTGGAGATCAGAGCCATTGTGGGTTCCCCTGGTTCCGGTTCTGGGCTGCCCCCCCCCTTTTTGGAGGCAGTCACCAGGATGGGTTTGAACCAGGGGATTTTGGTATTGTCGGTTCTGGGATGAGATGATGGGCGGTGGTAGCTCAGTCTCCACATCTCCCCACTCTGAATTGACATCCCTTGGGACCCATTTTTCCTTGGGAGGAGTTCCCCCATCTCTGAAGGAGAAGATCCTTTTCCCAGGATCTTCTGAGGATCCCTCTCCCTCAAATTGGAAGACCTGTACCTCCTCCACAAAGTGGGTCTGTTTGGGTACTTTGATTCTCCTACCCCTCCTCTGCTCCTTGGGAGGCAGGCTTTCAGGGGCAAGAGATTTTGTTTCTGGTTCCTGGTTTTCCAGGGGCTGTTTACAAGTTGGGAAGGAAGCTTCCTCCAAGGCTTTACACCCCCCTTCCCCTTGTGCCTCCTCCCTGGGAACCGGTGGGTTATCGGGGTGCTGCCCCGTCATTGTTCTGGAGCACCAGGTCCAGAGTTTGGGGCATTCTGCGATGGCATGCTCATCTGAGGGTTCTGTTGAGGCCTCAGTATGTGACCCAGATCCCGTGCCATATTTTGGACCTGGCGCTCAAGTTGTGAAACCCGCTCAGGCTGATACGAGGCTCTATTTTCTCCCCTGGACTGATCCCGGGAAGGGTAGCTATCCCTTCTCTGGTAGTACCCCTGGTTGGGAAGATTTTGGTACCCCTCCACCGTTGGCCTCCCCTCTCCCGGATTAGGTTGTCTGGGCTCAGGGAATTGGGGAAAGAAGGATGGATGATTTTGGGGCTGGAAATTGGGTGGATACCTGGGGGAAAAGTTCTGCCCAGGATTTGGTGAATTTCTGCCCCCCTGGGGGACGTTAGTAGGGAAGTTCCCTGGGTCAGGTGCTTGGCTGGATCCCCCCCCTTGGGCTGGAGGAGTCCACACATAACCCAGGATGGGTCGGTTTCCCTTGTAGCGGGGACTTACTTAATCAGGGGAGCGAGGGACCCAATTTGTGGGACTACCTCCTCGACTCCCTGTCTGTGACTGGCCCGAGGGCTTTCTGGGCTGTGAATTATTTGGTGCAGGCAGGTTTTTAGGCCCCCCCATCTCCAAATCTAAAACGGGGGCAACCTTTACCTCTGCCACCTTGGCAGCAGCAGGGGTGCTGTTGGTTTTGGGGTTTTTCTGTGCATTACTTTAATTTTCGCTGGGCTTCTGCACCTCATAGATCCGGGTAGCCTGCTCAATGACCCAGTCTAAAGATCTTTTCTCATGAAAAGCTCTCACGAGCTGGGTCACTGTGTATTTGGGTAAGGCATGGAAAAACGTATTGATAAATTCTCTGCTATCCGTGCGCACCCTTCTGGTGGTCTGCGCAAAAGCACGCTTTAATTCTTGCACAAACTCTTGTGGGGCCTGATCCTCCCCACATTGCAGATTGTAGGCTGCCTTGCGAGCCTCTTGAGGATTTCTGTGCACAGAAAAATGTTTCAAGATGACTGCCCTGTATGTGGACCACCTTGAATGGTTTTGATCCTCCAGCCCTGCAAAGAAACTTGAGTATTCTGGTGAGAAGGTCCATTTGACGTACTGGATGCAGCTACTGCTGTCCTTCAAATGGAAAGTCTCCATCATTTGCTCATAGAGCTCCAAGTGTTCCCAAACAGAATACTTGGCGTTCTTATGATAAGGCGTGATGACACTCCTTATTGCCTTTATTTGTTTCAATGGGTCCTTAAGCAAGGCCCTTTTTTGCTTTATTGGCCTTTTTGGTTTTGCTAACCCTGGTCCATTCATCCTCTGACTCAGAAGCACTGCTCCCAGAGGTGCCCGTCTGATCTTCCAGGTTTTCCCGGATTCTGCGAGCCTGGGAATGGCTGGCAGAATGTGGGGACCTGGTCTCCTGTGTCCTGTAATGCCCAGAGGAGTCTTCAGATCCCTCCTTACTGCCAGGATTTGATGGCTACCCCCCCACTGACCTAACTGGGCGGAGGTTTTCAGGATGCCCTTAATGGGCCTACTCTCATGGGGTTCCCCACTAAATTGCACTGTGCTTTGGTGCCCATACCCGGATGCCCGCCCATCCATTCCTGGGAGCTACTGGCCTATGAGCCCCATACTTCTAGCTGGATAGTAATCTGCCATCCCCGTGGCCCTGGGCTCATGTGCGCAAGGGGACATGGGGGTGGCAGAGTCTAGGGACTGGGAGAGATGAAGGCCTCTGGTACTAGGGCTCCTGAGGTTATGCTCAGGAGTTTCTCTTTCCCAACGAACCTCATCTCTATCCGCCCCTGCTTCCTGTTGCAAAGCAAGAGCCTGCACTTTCAGTTCCTCAGTTAAGGCCTTACTAGACTCTATCAGTCTCTCCTGCATCGCTACTTGTTGCTGGAGCCTATCAATGTGCTGACAGAGAGCCTCATTTTCTCTCTGTGCCTCCTGATTGGTCCTGGAGTACTGGGCCAGTCTTTGCTGCAGGAGGGTTACCTCCTGAACTGTGTCCCTATTGGCCTGCTCCTTTCTTGCCAGAGCATCCTCCACCCTCCTGGTGTGCTCTAACAAGTTCTGGTGTTCTTTTTGGAGGTCACCCAGTCCCTGGAGGGCCAGGTGATCTTCTTCCATTTTCCTTTTTAAGTGGCAGACTTCCTGGCCTAAGGTATCCCTTTCCTGACTAAGAGCCTGCATCTGTGCCGCCAGGTCGTCCCTTTGCCTTTGGAAGGCACCAGCTTTCTGGCACTCCTGATCAAACTCTGCCTGGGTATCCAGGTCTTTCAGAATCAATGTATTGGTTTCCTCTTTCTCTCTGTCTAATCGAATTTGCAGGGTGGGTACCTGCTCTGTGCATGCCCTGTTGAAATTGATCTGTTACTCCAGCTTTTTCTGGTTCTGCAGTAAGGAGTCCAAACTGTCTTGGTGCTCCTTCTGCAAAGCCAGAATTCTGGTATCCTGGTCTGTCTTTTCCTGTTGCAGTATATCCATGTCCTCTTTTATTTTAATGAAATACTGCCTACTATCATTTTCTGACTCCTGGCTCCTCTGCAGCCTCTGCTCAGAAGAGACCAGGTCAGATTGGGCCTTTTCTAACGCCATATGTTGCCTATTTGCCAGATCTTGGCCTTCAGCAAATTTTTCCTGCATGGCTCCCATATATAGATACAAATATGCCGCTATCCTAACCATCTTGTTGTGTCCATCTTTAGCTTTAGGAGCCATATATAATTCACTCAGGGCCACATGTAATGGACCCTGATCTCTCCATTTATCTGACCCTGTTTCAGTGACTTGTTGCGCGATTGCCTGCAACCAGACCGTTTGGTCCTGATGAGTCCACTCACCTCTCACAAATAGCTTATGTAAGAAGTGCTCTCTGGCTATTTTCATATCTACCAAGGTCGTCATTCTGGAATTTGAGTTCCTTCCTGACTTACAGAAGTTTGTATTTTATTTTGCAAAACAGACCGTTTCCTTAGAGGGTTCCTTTGAGAGGTGCTTTCACAGTGTAAAACAGCATGGTGATCTAACCAGATATGTGTATCTGGTCAGTTGGCACACTGTATTAATCTGCACAAGTGGTAAATCTAACCCAGAATATCCCGGCTCAGAGCCACCACTTTTGTAAGCGATATTCAATCAACACTACAGCCAAGTCAATGCCTAGTCTGGGATGCTGAGGAAAACCCTTATTGATGTATTTTTATGTCCAGTTCAGTACTCTGATGACAACCCTTGTATAACACCCCCCTCTTAGAATCCCCCTGACCCCACTGAGCCAAGAAGTAGGTTTGTTTTGCAAATTAAAAGGTTTATTTGAAAATGTAAACAATATATATATATATATATATATATATATATATATATATATATATATATATATATATATCACACTTCTATAAATAAATTGATAATGGATATTACACTTGTGAATATATATGAGCAGTAATCAGCAAGAGGTAACTTATGAATAGGAACAGAAGAATAAGGTGGGAAAGAATGCTTTATATGGTTCAAGGAAACGCAAGGTGGAATAAAATGCAGTACAGAAATAACTTGTTATGATTTTAGCAAAAGGTAATATGATCACTTTTTCTTTTGACAATTTACTCCCCCCCTATGCAATACAAGAAATGGAAGGAGAGCACACAGTCTTCAAGAATCTTAACAAATCACACTTTATAATGCAATACACAGTTCCAGTTCTCCCAGCAAGCTTAGGGAAAACAGGGATGAGTTTTAAACACAGGCAAATTACTTTAATGCAGTTTGCAAGGAAGTGAAAAGGTGCTAAAATTGCTTTTAATTCCCTCTAGAGGTTCAGGGTAGGTGATGGCTACTTTATATTAGTTCAGGCTCACTTTAACAATACTCTATGAATGATTAGAATATTGCAAACAAATTTTAGCAAAGAGAAGCAAAAAGCTGCTGATTTCTACAGATGAAGAAATTGGGCCAAATCGCAAATCGCGGTAAATTTCGCGAGTGCGTGTTTCGCGATTACGGAAAAAGTATAGGGAGTAGGAAGTCGGTTCTAGGTTCGTTGGAAAGCCTAGATTCTAAGCTTTCAACAGCATCAAGTGCCTCATCACCTGAAAAACATAAAAGAAAAGTAATGAAAAACAGGCATGAGCACCATAGCGCACATACACAGGCATGACAAGGCAGACATCCAGTACATAAATGACACATGTCACACATGACAATAACTCTGGCATGCAGGTACTGTCAATGAATTTGAAGGGGAGGCAAAAAGCAGACACTGAGGACTCCAAGATGGAAAAGCAACACATGTGCTGCATGCTGGATAGCACTGGCATCACACATTAGCCTGTGAGTGGCATGGACAATCCACATACATTACACATGCCAGCACACAGATGGCACGTAGCATAGCCATGGCAGATTTGACAAGCACACCCAGATGGTAGCAAATCAGTACTGCCACCCATCCATGTGAGATGGACATCATGAAATAAAACATGCAAAATAGTGTGACAAAACAAGTATGTGCCACACGCTGCAACAAAGCCAGTGTTCACTGATGCAGTGATGGCAGGCACATGGATACATCAATGTTTGGTCACTTCGACATGACAGAAGACAATTGTCATGTTCAACATTCAAACCGGGCCCCAAAAAGATAGAGTAATGTGAACCTACACATGGCCTGCACACAAATAGCCTGATTGGTGAAATCATTCCCATAATAAGGTAAGAAATGTGGGCCATTGTGGGGTGTAATCTATGACAGAAGTATGTTACATTTGGGGCAGTACGGCACAAAAATGTGTGGTAAAAATGCTAAGGATTTCATCATTCGGGCAGAATGAACAGGAAAACAGTATGAACAATGTTGTGGCAAGATGACAGTTGAAGGTCAAGTGGAGTAATCAGGTGTAAATTGTCAACTGTAGTCAGAAGGGATACTGTGAAACCCAAACCCAAGGCCGGAGGATGGTTTGGAGGTACCACATGTGTGACAGATAGCAGTCATGAGTACACAGCCTAACCTGGCACTCAATCAGAAAACATCACCCAAGCAACATACACATGGATTGCACACACAGGCATGGGCACTCACTGGACATTGCTTCATGATCTGGTAGGTCTCCCACGCCTTGGATCTGATCCTCTCTGATGAAGGCTCCAGCAACAGACTCTTGTTCAGTGAGTTGTTGTCTTGCACCCTGCAGTCACCACCATTTCGCGGCCATGGGCCGACACGCAGCCCACAAGTGCGTCTAGTTCTGCATCATTGAAACTAGGCTTCCTTGACGTGCCGGAGTGGGTAGTCATGCCTGGGGAACCAGCATGTACCGCAAGAGCACCCTTCTTCCTCTCGAGAGGTGGTGCGGACCCTGAGTGGCTCATCCTGCTCTGCTTGGTAGGGGCTGTAAGCGATATTCTATCAACACTACAGCCAAGTCAATGCCTAGTCTGGGATGCTGAGGAAAACCCTTATTGATGTATTTTTATGTCCAGTTCAGTACTCTGGATGACAACCCTTGTATAACACCCCCCTCTTAGAATCCCCCTGACCCCACTGAGCAAAGAAGTAGGTTTGTTTTGCAAATTAAAAGGTTTATTTGAAAATGTAAACAATATATATATATATATATATATATATATATATATATATATATATATATATATATATATATATATATATATCACACTTCTATAAATAAATTGATAATGGATATTACACTTGTGAATATGAGCAGTAATCAGCAAGAGGTAACTTATGAATAGGAACAGAAGAATAAGGTGGGAAAGAATGGTTTATATGGTTCAAGGAAACGCAAGGTGGAATAAAATGCAGTACAGAAATAACTTGTTATGATTTTAGCAAAAGGTAATATGATCACTTTTTCTTTTGACAATTTACTCCCCCCCTATGCAATACAAGAAATGGAAGGAGAGCACACAGTCTTCAAGAATCCCAACAAATCACACTTTATAATGCAATACACAGTTCCAGTTCTCCCAGCAAGCTTAGGGAAAACAGGGATGAGTTTTAAACACAGGCGAATTACTTTAATGTGGTTTGCAAGGAAGTGAAAATGTGCCAAAATTGCTTATACGGTTTTCTAGGTTCGTTGGAAAGCCTAGATTCTAAGCTTTCAGATGAAAGTTAAATCTCGTTCCTAGCACAAACGGTTCCAGAGATACGGATGATTTAATAAAGGTAGATTTTTGGATTTAAAGTAAAACTCAAAATGACAGGTGACAGCTTGCAGCTGCAGAATTGACAGGTGACAGTTGTGCAGCTTTAAAAATGACAGATGACACGATTTCTAGGAGGCTGTTCTAATTAGGTTAAAATAGCTTGAATTAGATTATTTTAACTAAGAGATTTGGTTCTGCACAGTTCTGGCGGATACTCACTCCTAATTTTGAAATGAATGGGCCTCGTCACGGATCTGGTCAACTGGACTGGACTTCGGTTCTCTCTGCTCGGCGGGTCAATCAGGCACCGGTTCTGCTCACAGCGGTCTGGGTCTCTCTGGATCTCTGGTCTGGTCTCTGGCAAAGAATTCAAACAGCTCGCCCGGCTGTGGAATAGTTTGCAAATGATTTTCAGGATGCTGAGGCCTGCTGAGAAGAGTTCTCAGTTTGTGGGTATAGGCCCTTGCTTTAAGTTCTGAAGTACAGTTCTGGTCTTTGGAGATTGATGGATGTGAAGTCTGGAGTCTCCCAGCATAGCGTCCCGCAGAAAATGGAATTCAATGTCCCTACCTATCCCAGCAGTCTCTTTTTATGTGTTTTAAAACGTGGGTGGAGAGGCTAGCATCCCTAAGCCTGCCCCTCTCTTGATTTGATAGGTCAATAGATTCTTTGGTCCCTGATTTTGGAAGGGATAGTGTGTTAGAGTGATGTCATTTTTATGACCTGCAGAAATGATACTCCCCTGATCAATGTGCACACAAATCTATTCCTGATCCAAATACATATTTCCCAGGTACACAGTTGTTTGACATCACATACCCACATCATATATTACTAAAGATAGTCCCTGTCCCGACTCTGGCGTTTCTAGGAGCTTGCATTCAAAAATGGCAACTTATTTTCGATTTTAGTGGGTTTTGCAATATGGGATTTTCATCAAAAATTATACAAAGGTACATTTCCCTTCCACATATATCCCAGTAACTTTCCATGTCTCTAGCTTAAACACATTGTCTACAATATTCATAATTAGCGGGGTTTGGCCCCAGAACATGATACAAATTGGAGTTTGGACTCAAATCGTGAGGGCATTTTTCAAACTAAGACTCTCAAAGTTGTACATTCCTGTCATTTGGTTACAATACATTATCACTGTTTCTATAAAATATATATTTGTTGCAATTCAACTCCCCAAAGTGTTTGGGTCCGCCTCCAGGAGTAAGGGTGGGTCAGTGATCACATGTCTCTCCTTGCTGGCAGAGGGCTGTTGACAGGAAACACTCAAAATTAACATACCCCATTCAACAGAAAGAGCCTTTTGTGTGGGCTCCAGCAGGCTGCCTGGAAGTCTCTCCTCAATCAATCAACAGGGTCATGTCATATCCTGCCTCCTGGTGTGGAATCTCTGAGGTGTTAAGGTTTCCAAGCCTCTTTGCCTCTGGGAACAGCAGGTGGCTAAGGTTTCCAATTAACCAACAAGCTTTGAAGTCCCTGCCCCTCTTGCAACTCCTAAATACAGTTTCCCTGTCAGAGTTTAGACCGCTAGCCCCACCTTGGGGAATTTGTCGGTACTGCATCCATTTTTGAGTTGTCTTGAATTACTGCATTTCAATAGAGTGGTCTTTTGCTTGATATTATATGACCCTTGCTTAACATTGTTTTGATGGCATCCTTACAGTAGAGTGGTGATGTGGAACCCCCCACAAGAAGGTTGTATCTTTGGAGTGGTCTCGTGCCAACTGCGCAGTTCTCCTATTCTGGCGTGAATGTGGGCGGCGATAGCTCATCCCTACATCCACCCAGCCTATTGATTTAGTTTGTTCTGGGATAGAATAATGGGTGGCGATAGCTCATCCCCACATCTACCCAGTCTATTGATTCAACATGGGTCAAAACCCTGGACAGGGCAGAAGCACAGGTGGACTGGGCACTGGAAGTAGCCAAAAGCATGATGACCAAAGGTCTCACTGCAGGCATTGGCTGCTGGGTGATGTTAGCAGGACCAACCTCGGTGTGATGGACTTGGACCAACACTGTCCCGGCTGGGTGACTCGGAGCTGGGGTGGATTGAGGTGCAGCTGCCCCTGCAGCATCCTCACACTGGCTACTTGGGGCAGCAGATGACATTGCTGCCCCAAATCCACGGGGCCTGGTGACAGTAACTTTCACCACCACATGTGGCTTTGACTTAGTGACACGGAAGTCAGCCTGGGAGTCATCCTGTGCCGGTTCAGTTGACAATATTGGGGGGAGGGTTACAAGGCCTGAGCTGGGATGGTGTCAGCTGCATCTCCCCGACCCATTGGGGGGGCCATAGGTGTCCCTGATTGGCCCTCCACACACTGGCCTCTTAGGCCACCCTGCACATCCTGACCACATCCCCTACCGTGCCTACCTCTTGCAGGTCAGCCACCTTTGCCTCCCTTACCACTTGGTTGCCTCCCAACCATGGCACTGATGTTCTTGTGCGAATGGGAGGTGCAGTAAACAATAGTCCATGGCAATTGGGGTGAAAGGGGTAGGGTACTAGATAGGATACGCACCCTAGTGCTCTAGCAAGGCTGTCTGTGACCCCTGGGGGAAGCAGCAGAGTGAGCCGGAGGACTTGCACACCGCCATTGTATATAGTTGATTAGTGTTAGGTTTCCATTATATATTTCTTTCTTTTGGGGCGCATGGACAATGCCCCACCTTTTTGTATATAGTTGGTTATTAGGTAGTGTTTTTTGTAGGTTTCCTTGGAATTGTTGGGCTCATGGACCCTGGATTTGTAAATTGTATATAGTTGAAGACTGGATTTGACCTCTATTTTTTTTTCCATTAGAGCAATGGATTTATCTTTTTTCATCATTTGGATTTGGTTTGATGGACGGATACTTTGGAGCCATTTCCATTCGATTTTTTTTGGATTCTGCATTGATATATTTTTTAGAATATTTTTTGGGACATCCAGCCTTTTTTTTGTTATCATTTTCTCTAGTGTGATTTTCTTTTATTCCATTGATTTTTCATTTAATATATTTTGGTTTCATACTTCAATTGTGCGGTATTCTCTCATTGGTTTCATGCATGTCACGATGTGGGTTTTCGCATTCACTTGCACCCATTGTGTGTCTGACGGACATGTATTGATGTGCATACTTTCCATTTGGGATGTTTCATGTAATGGGGATTTCAATGTGGGGTGGATGGAAGACTTGGTTGGGGGTTTGGACTGGGGTGGCTTGGGGTGGGATTTGGGTGGCCATAAGGGCCATGATTGTGGATGTTGATGACGTGTTGGGGGGACATGTGTCGGCGCCTGCTGGCAGGAGCCCATCAATGCTGGGTAGGTGGGGTTGCAGGGGGACATCATTCGGGGCCTGCTGGCAGGTGCCCGTCAATGTTGGGTGGGTGAGGGTGCAGGGGGACATGTGCCGAAGCCTGCTGGCAGGTGCCTGTAGTGATACACGAAATTGCAACCTTGCCAATCAGGGCTTTAGATGACAGCATTAGCCGCTGAAAGCCAATAGTGTATTCAAAGTATGTGCTAAAAATGCTGACAGTAGTCTGTTGTAGCACTTCCATTATGCAGTAGTGAGCTACAAGGAATATGCAGGCCTAGTATGAAATAGGTCAAATTAAGCATTGTTGATAGACAGGCAGGGAGGGCCCCTAGCTATGTAGCTAATAGGTATTTTTGGAGTGTTTGGAACATCATGGCACCTATATAGCGCTTAGATAGCCAGTCTTAAGCGCTATAAACACTAAGCTATGAGTGCATGCCTTTTAGAGCTTGCAGATGGGGTTAATACATCCCTGCTTCCCTTAGAATATTCAGCCTCACTAACGGTAGGCCTGGCTCCAAGCTAATCTTCCTTTTCTCTGGGAAGGTACTGATAAGACATTCCTCAGCCAGCGCAGATGGGAACCAAGGGAGGGGGTAGGAGCGAGCAGGGAGCATCTCAGAGAGAGCTGGGTTTTTTCCATGAACCAGCCTCACAGAGAAAGTTCTGGAACTATGCGTCATGGTGACTGACAGCAAGAGATTATAAAACATCCATGCACACATGGGATCAGGGGGAGATCGCCTGTGGACTTGATTCGTGCAGAAACAGGTGCCCGGCATTGGCTCATACGGTGTCCTTCAGCATTGTCCTCTGAGCGGGGCTTGTTTACAGCTAGCTTATGAGGGCCCAAGGTCTCCCCAGTGCTGATTAAAGGGACGTAAGACTGTGTTTCTCTATGTTTCTCTATATTTCTCTATGTTTCTCTATGTTTATCTACGTTCCATGTTTCACTATATTTTGCATTGCTCTTTGTTTTATGCTTTGTAATATTCTCTAACTTGAATCCCAAATGTATATGAAATTCACTGCTTAGAATAAATATGCTAAAGCTTTGAGGGTGTCATTTGTCACTAGCATGAGATCACTGCTCAGCACAATAGAACCTGTATTTTGGGCTGAATTGGGTATTTTTGCTCTCAAAGGGCTGGCCCCGAGGAAGATTTTGCCCAATATCAAGACATTTGGTGGCAGCTTTGTGGGATTTGTGAAGAGCAGTGCCATGCTGACATGACAAATGGTGTGAGAGAACACAGTGTAGAGTGGGGAGCAGGCTGTCGCATTTCCTTGATGGTCTCACTGCAGCTCTGAGACTTCAAAAGGCAGCAATGTTGTGTCGGCTTGCCGTGGCCGATAGCTTGTGTGGTTAAGACTCCCTTCAGTAAATCAGTCGTGACTGACTTATTGCATGGGATTGGTGCCAGGGAGTACAAGGCAATAAACGAGCGGGAAATGGCTTTGTTTAAAGCACTCCGATGAATGGTTAAGAAAGATGTATGCTCAATTAGAAAAAGAATTTTATCATGTGGTTTCCCAGTTTAAAGTTGTAATTTGGAATGCATAATGAGACGGAGTTCTCATCTCTATTCTGTCATGAGGGCAGGAAAAAAAAATAATTGCAGGGATTTGACATGCAAATTGTGAATAGTGATTTAACCATTGACTCAGCCCCAGTGTGCTAGCGAGTGGGGGCTGTAATGTTCGGAGGCGAAGGTTCGTCTTTTTTTTTGATATATGCTTTTGAAGGGTTGGCATTCCTGAATAATGAGGAAGGGGAATGAGCCATGCTTAGGAGAATGAGTAACATCTGTGCTGAGAGCCTAAAGAGTTTTTTCTTTCTTTTGGCAACTGTAAAATTCCATGTGCTAATGGTGGCAAATTCTGTTTAAAGGAAACACACTAAAATGGTTATATTGCATTTTAGGCTGTGCCATGCTTTTATTGGGTGAGAGACTCACTTAAAAGGAAAGTGAGTGAATGTTATTTGGATTTTCGATTTTTGTGTACTGATTTGAAATTGCAGAATCAGTTTGCAATGGTTGGGGGGAAAAACAATTTATATTTTTCTAAATTGCCCCTGGAGTATTTTTGACTGTCCCCATGCTATGCCATGGATTTGTGCTGTTGCCTTATAAGTGATGTATGCTTTGGAAATAGTGACCTGTTGACTGTGATACATGGGGAAAAATGTTGTTGACACATTAAACAGCCCACAAGCAATAGAGTGTGGGTTGTTCTTGCAGACAAAAAAACGTGCAGGGAGCTGCACTAAATATGGCATTTTTATTTTTTAAATGCACTGAACTGAGTGGTTATAGTTTGGCAATGGTACAACAGAATGAAACAT
Organism: Ambystoma mexicanum; assembly: GCF_040938575.1. NCBI lineage: Eukaryota > Metazoa > Chordata > Amphibia > Caudata > Ambystomatidae > Ambystoma > Ambystoma mexicanum. Next base: position 423,679,639 of record NC_090927.1, on the reverse strand, counting down.
CTGTGTGTGATAAGATAGCACAAAGATTTAATGGGTTGTGAGTTCTCTTGAAAGATCGCACATTACAAGAAAAAAAAGACGCTTTGACATTTTGCAAAATTACATGGAGTAGAAAAATGATAAGAAAAGTGCCGCTTTTGAAAAACAAGAGTCTTGCTGTGTGTGCAGAGCTTGTGCCTTGAAGCTGTCTTGGGCGAGGTGCGTGAAGGCAAACAAAAGCAGAAACAGTACAAGAAAGAGGTAATCTGGATGAACTGTCTAAAACGAGTGAAGCCGCCACAGTATAAGAGTTATAGGCAAAAGAGATAAGCTGCGTGCTAATGGCGCTGCCAGGTGCACACGAAAGATAAACATGCCTGCATTCCTGAGGAAGGGGGAGCAAAAAACAGAGAGCTGTTCAAAAAGTAAAGAATTTGCCCAGTAAACTGTGGTACGGAGCAAAGGCTTCATGCAGGATGGCAGACGGGCACATCACATCTGAACATTTACCTATGCATCTGTGAATGGGCCAAGAAAAGACAGCTGCCCATTCCAACAGACATTACTGTGCAAACCGCATTCCCATGTGATGTGATGTGAAGTGAAGTAAAGCGCTATTGCTGTGCAAGCTGCATTCCAATGCTCCATGTGATGTGAACTGAAGTAAAGCGCTGTGCACTGGAGAAGAAACCTCTAGGCGCTTTGAGAAGAGAAAATACACATCTGGCAAACTGCAAGCTACATTGCCAGGGGATGGAGTAACTGACAAAGACATTATGGCATTCCAGATGGAAGCAAAACTGACAAAAAGTGCTTAGCCGTTTTGCAAGAGACAACATGCAGAGCGGGGCTTTGAAGTACAACATGAACACTGCACATTAGCCATGATCCAGAAGCCACACGGCTTAGTGCAAGAATGAATGATTTGTTGAAGCAACAAAAGAAACTGACTCAGACTATCGCACTCAAAGGAGTGGTTCAAAAACAGCAAACGCCCTTTGAAAAAATGACAAGTGAAAAAACCAGAGGCTTGAAAAGACACTGCTAAGAAAAGAAAGATAAATAAACAAAGCTGCTCGTACAACTGCAAGCGGTATTGGACTGAAAGACGTTACCTTTGAAAAATGGAGTGATGCCAGCAGGGCAACCTAAACCAAGATCATGGGACACTGGAAGCAAGTTGGCGCCTGGCATTTGTGATCGCTTTGGTGAAAAAGAAAAGCATTGTGCGACCTGGGTACTTACTATATGGCTTTGTAAAAGCACAGATCAGTCTGAGGTACCATTGACCAGCTATGATTGCATTGCACAAATGAGTTTGTGATTAGGCAGTTACACCCCGTATGGTTGAGTGTAAATAAGCCCCCAGAAACATGCAGAAAGGTGATAAATAATTGCAGTAGCAATGACAAAGTGTGTAGTTACCTGATGAGACTTTTTGAAGATGGGGGTGGTATTATGGGAAGGGGTGGATAACGCTGATATTGAAGTTTTGATGAAATCCTAACATTTCTGTTTGTATTTTGCCTAGGCAAAGCACGACAAGACATTTCATAATATCAGAAGTTAATATGCAGTTTGTGGGTGACACTGATCAAAGAAGGGTCAGACGCATTCTCAGAGAAAGCGAGCCACTGCGACATGCTATTTCAACTTTAACGTGCCCTGCACCGCACTCAATGCTGTAACCTGCGAATAGTGTCCAACAGAGTAATAACTTTTGCTGAACTGGCACGGTGCAGACTTGGCTAATTATCAAGTATTTGATGCTACACATTTAAATGACATGTTTTGCCCTTTCTTGTTTAAAGGACTATGGACAATGAATTGTGGACTGTAACATCAGGCACCACATACAGCTGTGTGACACAGCAATTGAATGCTAACACATTGAAAAATGGTTTTTAAATGCACTGTTGAGATGAATCTGAAAAAACCAAATGGTTTTACTCTTCCAACTGAATGGCTTTAACCAGAGATGTTTTGTTTTTTGAAAAAAAAAATATTCTACATTGCACGTAGGCAGGAGAATGATTTATGAACTGTTGGGGCAGCAGAATTATGCAAGCAGGAGTGTAATTAATTTTGAGATAAGATGAGTGCGCACATCAAAGTCACCTGTGCGTAGGTTAAGATTCTTAATTGAAGTAATGCTGCCAAGTGTATGAGCTATAATTTGAAATGGTAATCTTTGAAACACTGGATACTTTTACAGCCAGCTTAAGGCAGGTAAATGAAACCATGACTGACTTGATGTTTGATTTTATGACACAGAGTGTGACACGGTTTTTTGTTAAACCAACCAGTTTCATGTTTTTGTGGGGACAGCTGTCTCCAGCACACTAATGCAAAGAGTCACCTTTTGATTGTAAACATTTGGAATAATTCTTTGGAAAAGCGCTACAAACGAGTATCCACATGGAATTGCTAGTGTACTGGCCTGGCACATTGTCAGGCATCTTTTGTCACTGAATGGATACCATTTGTTTAATTTGTCTAATGTGATGTTTTTCTGACCAAGAACTGCAGCGAGTGTTCTCGCCAAGATTTAATGAACTATAACTTGACTAAATGAATTTTTTCCATGGTGTGATGAAACAGCCACTGCCGGATAGTAGTATGGTGTTTGTGGCTAAAGTTAATATTGTATATGGTAGATATCCCACTTGAAGAAGGGTATTCTCCAAGTCACAGAAGGTAGACACTGTGAACCTGTTAGATTTTCCAGTAGTAAGACAACATTTAAATTGTAGACTGGTAATGCACACCTTCATTATTACAGTGCTACACTTAGACATAGATTTATCATGAGGCAATGTTTCCTTAGTACTACCAAGCTGCTACAAATGGAGTCCATTTCTATGGCCCATCACTAGAGTGCGCGTAGCTAGGGAGCTAGATTCATTAATTGCAGGAGCTTTATATGCTTGTGACATAGAAACTGTGCACAATAAGCTAGCCACTATGGGTTCTGATGCCAGCTCTGCTATAGAACTTCTGGCCTAGTGGGGCCCATTGATATGCCCAGCACTGCTACAAGTATTGACAGCCAATTGAAGATGACAGAATTTTAGACATGAAGACATTTTTGTCTGCCATAGGGCAGGTCAACAAGACTGCTAAATACACACGATGCATTGTATGGCAAACATTGTTAAATCAGCAGGTGTTGGCTTTTTACTGGGTGGGGGCAACCATCCTCCACACACTGGCACGCAGAGCTACAGTTACCAGCATACATATGGATTGAATTGCTTGCTTTTTTGATTGCATGAATAACACATGCCATGCTTTGATGTAAATTAGTAGAATTGTTTTTATTTAGACAACCTGGTGCCCATGGGTTCACCTTGTTCACGAAATTAGATGGTCTCTGGTTGGGTTCCACCTACCTGGGGGAAGTGTCTAGTCACACAGCCCATAGTCACGCTTGAATGCCCTGGGATCAGGGGGAGGGTAGGCCCTTAGGGTGAAAGGCTGCCAGGTTTTAGAATTGGTAACCATACATAAATGCAATAGTGCATTGTAGATTAGACTACACTGGATTGCCTTGACATTTTAACTGCATGCTGCTTTTTAACTGACAATCAGTTATACAAAATTGATTTAGGTATTTTTGTGTAGGCCATGTTTTGGCTAGAGTAAATGTCCATGTTCACTTGGCGTAGGTATTTTTGTGTAGGCCAGGTTTTGGCAAGGGTATATGTCACTGTTCACTTTGTGTACATTTTTGTTTAGGTAGTGTTTTACCTTGCATGCCACACTAACTAACCGCTATAAGATAGTTTGCTTAAACCTCTTGCAAAGCCCCAAGGTCTTTATCACTGCACTAAATACTATATTGATAGGTATTAGTCAGCATTTGTCGCACAAACGTTGAATAGGGGTGGAATGTAGTGATACACGAAATTGCAACCTTGCCAATCAGGGCTTTAGATGACAGCATTAGCCGCTGAAAGCCAATAGTGTATTCAAAGTATGTGCTAAAAATGCTGACAGTAGTCTGTTGTAGCACTTCCATTATGCAGTAGTGAGCTACAAGGAATATGCAGGCCTAGTATGAAATAGGTCAAATTAAGCATTGTTGATAGACAGGCAGGGAGGGCCCCTAGCTATGTAGCTAATAGGTATTTTTGGAGTGTTTGGAACATCATGGCACCTATATAGCGCTTAGATAGCCAGTCTTAAGCGCTATAAACACTAAGCTATGAGTGCATGCCTTTTAGAGCTTGCAGATGGGGTTAATACATCCCTGCTTCCCTTAGAATATTCAGCCTCACTAACGGTAGGCCTGGCTCCAAGCTAATCTTCCTTTTCTCTGGGAAGGTACTGATAAGACATTCCTCAGCCAGCGCAGATGGGAACCAAGGGAGGGGGTAGGAGCGAGCAGGGAGCATCTCAGAGAGAGCTGGGTTTTTTCCATGAACCAGCCTCACAGAGAAAGTTCTGGAACTATGCGTCATGGTGACTGACAGCAAGAGATTATAAAACATCCATGCACACATGGGATCAGGGGGAGATCGCCTGTGGACTTGATTCGTGCAGAAACAGGTGCCCGGCATTGGCTCATACGGTGTCCTTCAGCATTGTCCTCTGAGCGGGGCTTGTTTACAGCTAGCTTATGAGGGCCCAAGGTCTCCCCAGTGCTGATTAAAGGGACGTAAGACTGTGTTTCTCTATGTTTCTCTATATTTCTCTATGTTTCTCTATGTTTATCTACGTTCCATGTTTCACTATATTTTGCATTGCTCTTTGTTTTATGCTTTGTAATATTCTCTAACTTGAATCCCAAATGTATATGAAATTCACTGCTTAGAATAAATATGCTAAAGCTTTGAGGGTGTCATTTGTCACTAGCATGAGATCACTGCTCAGCACAATAGAACCTGTATTTTGGGCTGAATTGGGTATTTTTGCTCTCAAAGGGCTGGCCCCGAGGAAGATTTTGCCCAATATCAAGACAGTGCCCGTCAATGCTGGGTGTGTGGGGGTGCAGGGGGACATGAGTCGGGGCCTGCTGGCAGGTGCCCGTCAATGCTGGGTGGGTGGGGGTGCAGGGGGACATGTGTCAGGGCCTGCTGGAAGGTGCCCATTAATGCTGGGTGGGTGGGCGTGCAGGGGGACATGAGTGGGGGCCTGCTGGCAGGTGCCCGTCAATGCTGGGTTGGTGGGGTGCAGGGGGACATGTGTCGGGGCCTGCTGGCAGGTGCCCGTCAATGATGGGTGGGACATGTGTTGGGGCTCATGAGTGCATGGTGCCATGTAGGCTGCCTGCGGGGCATGGCCAGGGTGGATGGGCTGCTTGCAGGGCATGACCAGAATGGATGGTCTGCCTGCAGGGCATGGCCAGGGGTGTAGGGTAGTCCCCTGTGGTGTCAGCTGCTTGCAGGGCCTGGGGAGGTATGAGGGGGCACACCCGGGAGGAAGCGCACTGACAAAACGTGTGTGAAACTCCCTGCGCACCCCTCAGAATACACGTATCCCTCTCGTGCTAGCAAAAATGCACGTATGAGTTCCCGCGCACACCCGAAATGGACATACCACGCTCGCACAAGGCCTTTTGCATGTGAAACTCCCCGCGTACCCCAGTAATACACGTACCACGCTCGCACAAGGCCTATCGCGTGTGATACTCCCTGTGTACCCCAGTAATACACGTACCATGCTCGCACAAGGCCTATCGCGTGTGAAACTCCCTGTGTACCCCAGTAATACACGTACCATGCTCGCACAAGGCCTATCGCGTGTGAAGCTCCCCACGTACCCCAGTAATACACGTACCATGCTCGCAGAAGGCCTGTCACGTGTGTAACTCCCCGTGCACCCCCAAAATACACATACCAGCTCGCACAAGGCCTGTCGCATGTGAAACTCCCCGCGTACCGCAGTAATACACGTACCAGGCTCGCACAAGGCCTATTGCATGTGAAACTCCCCGTGTACCCCAGTAATACATGTACCACGCTCGCACAAGGCCTGTCGCATGTGTATCTCCCCGCGCACCCCCAAAATACACGTACCACGCTCGCACAAGTCCTGTCACGTGTGAAACTCCCTGCGTACCCCAGTTATATACGTACCATGCTCGCACAAGGCCTATCGCGTCTGAAACTTCTGCGTAGCCCAGTAATACATGTACCACGCTCACACAAGGCCTATCATGTGTGAAACTCCCTGCGTACCCCAGTAATACATGTACCACGCTCGCACAAGGCTTGTCGCGTGTGTTATTCCCCACGCACCCCCAAAATACACATAACACGCTCACACAAGGCCGATCGCGTGTGAGACTCCCCGCATACCCCCAAAACACACATACCCTGCTCACCCAAGGCCTATCGTGTGTGTGACTCCCCGCATACCCCAGTAATAGACGTACCACGCTTGCACAATGCCTCTCATGTGTGTGACTCCCTGCGCACCCCCAAAATACACGTACCACGCTCGCACAAGGCCTGTCGCGTGTGAAACTCCCCGCGTACCCCAGTAATACACGTACCACGCTCGCACAAGGCCTGTCACATGTGTATCTCCCAGCGCACACCAAAATACACGTACCACGCTCGCACAAGGCCTGTCGCGTGTGAAACTCCCTGCGTACCCCAGTTATACATGTACCACGCTCGCACAAGGCCTATCGCGTCTGAAACTCCCCGTGTACCCCAGTAATACACGTACCACGCTCACACAAGGCCTATCGCATGTGAATCTCCCCGCGTACCCCAGTAATACACGTACCCTGCTCGCCCAAGGCCTATCGTGTGTGTGACTCGCCGCGTACCCCAGTAATTGACGTACCACGCTCGCACAATGCCTCTCGCGTGTGGGACTCCCCGCGCACCCCCAAAATACACGTACTATGCTCGCACAAGGCCTGTCGCGTGTGAAACTCCCCTCGTACCACAGTAATACACGTACCACGCTCGCACAAGTCCTATCGCGTGTGAAACTCCCCGCGTACCCCAGTAATATATTTACCATGCTCGCACAAGGCCTGTTGCATGTGAGACTCCCTGCGTACCCCATTAATATATGTACCACGCTCGCACAAGGCCTATCGGGTGTGAAACTCCCCACGCACCCCCAAAATACACGTATCCTGCTTGCCCAAGGCCTATCGCGCGTGTGACTCCCTGCGTAACCCAGTAATAGATGTACCACGCTTGCACAAGGCCTGTTGTGTGTGTAACTCCCCGCGCACACCCAAAATACACATACCACACTTGCACAAGGCCTATCGCGTGTAAGACTCCCCGCGTACCCCAGTAATAGACGTACCATGCTCGCACAAGGCCTGTCACGTGTGTAACTCCCTGTGCACCCCCAAAATACACGAAAACACGCTCGCACAAGGCATGTCGCATGTGAAACTCCCTGTGTACCCCAGTTATACATATACCACGCTCGCACAAGGCCTATCGCGTCTGAAACTCCCTGTGTACCCCAGTAATACACGTACCACGCTCACACAAGGCCTATCGCATGTGAACCTCCCCGCATACCCCAGTAATACACGTACCCTGCTCGCCCAAGGCCTGTCGCGTGTGTGACTCCCCGCATACCCCAGTTAAAGACGTACCACACTCGCACAATGCCTCTCGTGTGTGTGACTCCCCCGCGCACCCCCAAAATATACATACTATGCTCGCACAAGGCCTGTCGCATGTGAAACTCCCCGCGCACCCCAGTAATACATGTACCATGCTCGCACAAGGACTGTCGCTTGTGTATCTCCCCACGCACCCCCAAAATACACATACCACACTCACACAAGGCCTGTCGCATGTGTAACTCCCCGCGTACCCCAGTTATACACTTACCACGCTCGTACAAGGCCTATCGCGTCTGAAACATACATGCAGCCACCCCATTCACCCTGGGCATGCCCCACTGGCAGCCCACTCACCCTCCCCATGCCCCACAGGCAGCCCTTCCACCCTGGCCATGCCCCTCAGGCAACCCACACCACAGGGGCTAATTTTTCTACACAATTTACCTGGCATTTAACTTCAATGGGTTACGCGTATTCCGAGGGGTGCGCTAGTACATTTTCATGCGTTTTGGTTGCCCAGAGCGGGGTACTCTAGTATTTTCATGCGATTACAGTGTAGCGGCCCTGTAAGCTGGTCCAGGGTTAGCGCAGGCCTTTGTGCTGCATTGGCCATTTCAATGGCTTTTCCTTGCGCAAGAGGCATTCTTGGGGGCGTAACTGGTGCTGCGGGATGTTCACTGTGCCAGCGCTCAAAATGGCTTAGTTTAGCACACACGGCTGGCACACGCAGGCGCACGCTCCCTCTCTGTGCTGCTCGCGTGCGCTGCCTTTGCGCTGAAATCTATGAATTACCCCCTTTAAGTCCAAAAATGCAATTCCTCAAAATGGCTAGATAACATGTGAATCACCCATTAAACATGCATAAACAAACCCACACATACTAACCATACACACTCATTCCAGTCCCACTCATCTCTTGTTATGAACATCAATATATTCCTTGTCATCAACAAACGTTAAATAACTTCATATTACTTATTCATAGTTGTGGTGATTAACTACACTTCTCAAAAGATACTGCAGGGTATCTAAAACATTTTTAAAAAACTCCCAACAAACAGTAGCTTGTGCTTCCTCTGTACTCTCAGTTCATGCCAGTCTGTGCAGAACTTTACTGCCTACCGGACAACTTTTTCACATTACGGCATGTTGATCACGTCGCCCTCAAGGCAATCTGCGGCTCGGCCCACGACAGAGCTGTCTCTCCTTTTCTTTTGCCTTCATTACGTATGTGGTGCCTGCAGAATTCCATGACCGCTGAAACCGCGGGCCAAAAGTTTTCTCGCGCCAGCAGTACTCCAACACAAAGTCCCTACACATACTGATTTGGCTATGTTTTAAAGCAACCCTCCTTCACACTATGGGAGTCTACCCCATTCTCACCATGTAAAGGACTAGAACGTGTCAATAACCTGCACAACTGCCCACCGTTCCAGTGCAGAGCTTTCTCCCACATAGACGTTACTTTCACTTTTTAATTCAGGACATCTCTACGCAGAAGCACACAAACAAAGTCAACATCCTGGGCACGCAAAAGGGTGCTTTACTCAGTGGTCTGCCGTTATCCGCATAGTTACTCACTCTCTGATTGCGCTGCTTACTGAATGCATCTCTTTACTGCTTGAGCCTCCCAGCATTCCAGACCATCGCCAGCTCTGCGGGCCAGGACTCTGACGTCAACATTACCAACTTGGAAGTGGAGTTGCACAGACATCTGCGACTCCCACAGTCACTGCAACTGACCCCCAGCACAAAGCATCTCATTACCCCAGTTACTCGCTCCTTTGGGCTGTACAGAGTTATGTCAGGCCACACTGAAAACGTTCCCTTTACCAACTTCATGACATTTCCACTGTGCCCCTCACTCCATTACACCCTTAGGGCTCAATTTAAAGGTGGAAACCCAGACCTTTCCAGGTAGCACTGGGCATTCTGGAGCCACAGCTCTGTCGGATACACCAACTCCTATTACTCTTTAGGTGTCTCTCTGGGAGCAACCTCACACCTACATGGCCAATCACTTTCTGACCAGGTGCTAAAATAACATTGGGCCTCATTACACGGTAGGCGGCCGGAGAATGAATGGTGCCAGACCAGACGTGCAAAGCGGGACCCGCTAGCAGACCAGGATGCTAACAACGAGCCCATCATTAGCGGGCCGTTGTTTGCATCCTCCCCATTCCCATCGAGCCCTATGGGGGCTCAAATGGGAATGGGGATGTACCGGGTCTGGGTGCCGAGAATGGGAATTACCAGGCCCGCTAAATTTGGCATGGCCCGGTAATTCCCTATTTCTGGAATAGGTACCCGGTTTGGGGGTAGCCATGCCGCTAAAAACGACATGGCTACCTCCAAACGCCTAATGAGGCCCATAGTCTGCATTCTCTGCTGGCCGTGGGTGTTACCACAAACTGTCTCTGGCACCTTTACTTCCCTTTTTTCTCCCCTGGATAATGCACTGGGGCTTCTGTGTCCCCTTTCTCTTTTCCCCTGGGTACTGCACTGGGACTTCTGCTTGCCTTCTTTATCTTCCCTGGGTGATGGGATTTACTTCTCATGGAGGCAGTCGTTCCTCTCCTTCTCTCCTGATCCCACCTCAGCAGACCCTTTTCATCTTCTCTTTTTCTTTGCATGTAGGTTCTTTTTCACTTCTTATAAGAAATCCTTGTCACCACTGTTGGAAAGCATATCCCTGTGACACTCAGGCAAAGTTCTTCAGTTAAGCTTTATTCATGGTTACTTCACAAGCTTTTATAGTGAACCACTGGGTCCCATCACCCAGGCTGACTTCCGTCAACTGACCAATCCTAGAACCTTGGCACAGCATTCACACCTAAACATTCTGTCATAGCACACCAACATTCTCTCAGCTCATCATACACATGCACACATAGCAAGCACTTCACAACACCCTTCATAAGGTGATTCGATGCAATACCATCTCCCCGGGAACCACCGTGGCTTCTGTCAAGGGTAGGGGACCAAGCTATGTTAAAATCACCCATAAGTATTATTTCTCCTTCGACATATTTACCCAGGGATCTTTGTGAATCAATCCATCCTGACCAGAGTTAGGGGAATATATTGTGGCAATGGTAAGTCGCAATTGGTTACAGAGCATACTATGATTTGGGTACAGACCACAAGAATGCAAATGAAAAAATGGTAAAAACTGGGAGGGCACTCTAAGACCCTTGACTAGGATTCAAAAGGTTTTACCCCACCTTCCCCACCCATTAAGTCGACAACAGCCACTACACCTTATACACAGAACTACAGCATCATGGATATGTTGATTATTTATGCGGCATGTCCTCTAGAAATAGGCTTACTATTGACCTCCTCTCCTAGCATTTGTATTGAGCAATCTCCACTATGCTTTTTGTGGCGATGCCCTGTCACACCGGGTTTGATCTTGCATGATGGTTTCATGGACCCTTTCTCCTTAGGCAAAGTGTCACCTGACCCTCTTCACATGGTTTCGGCTTCTGTATTTTCTTCATGGAGCAGTCTGGATCCATGTCAGTCTCCTTGGTGTTTAATTGTAGGAGAGTAAGGCCTTCCCTAAAGGTAGTGATGTGAGGTTACAACCCTTTCCATGTAAAGAGGAGGACGAATGGAAAGGTCCACCTATATCTAATTTCCCTTCTGGTGAGCTATCTTACTATCAGCGCCATCTCTCAACACTTCTGGAGCATGCTTAATGTAAGATCTTGAAACAGGAGCACCCCCACATCACCTGCACGGAGGGGCCACTTTTACATGGACGCTGACAAGATACCCTCCTTCTGTGCATAAGAAGAGATAGCAGATAGGACGTCTCTACAGCTGCCTCTTCTAGAGCTGGTGCAATAGACTCTATAAATTCAAATTGTATCCAAAGGAGCATTGTACAAGTTTCTAACCCGAATGTTCGAACGTGTCAAACAATTCTCCAAGTCTTTGCATTACTGTTCAAATTGCTGTGATAACTTGTGCAATTGTCCCAACAGTTCATTATTAGTGCATACTTCCTGTTATGTTCATAGAGCTGTGTCATTGGTGTCTGTCCTTAAGCTAAGATGTTCCAATCAACCCTACATTTCCGATATGGATTGTGTGAGGTCTGTTTTGAGGGATTGGATCTGCTCCTGTAAAGTTATCATGAATTATTCATTGAATTTCTCGAGGCATTGCTGCAAGTCCATTTTTTTAAGGAGCTCACTCTCAAATATGGCTTTGCTCTGCCACTGCCATATCACTTCCTGACAAATAGTTCCTCAAATCAACCCTTTGGCTCCAACTATGTTGGAAACCCACCTTGTCCAATGGATCCGGTGAGTCAGGTTGAGGGGTCAGCTCCTTCCCTTTTAGCATCGGGCAACGTTATGTCCCCATCCACAGGTCGAATGAGGTCTTTCTCGTTGTTTCAACATTTAAGGATACAGACCCACACTTTGCATTTTCCTGGGGGAGGAGGTTCTCTGCGTATTCTCCTCCGATGCTTGTGCAGTCACCAAACATGCTCAAGAAGAGCAGTCCGCCAGAGCTGGGCCTCCACACCCCAGGAGTCCAATCTTCTCTTCGCCAACTCTGCTCTGGCCCAGCACACAGAGTTAGGCTTGGCAGAGCAGAGTTGTGCCTATTGGTGCTCTCGTCTGCTCGGGATCGATGTGGAAAGCCCTCTCACAATGCAGCCTTGAGGGTCTCCATGCCGTTGCCGTAATCGCTGCAGTGAGTGGGTTCACCTAAGGAGTAGAGTGACCGTGCTGTAATGGCCCACCTTCAGTGTAGTGTAGGTGGCCATTTGCAAGGGTTGGTCCACTCCAGTTTGGACGCTCATTCTTCAAATTCACCATGGATACTGTGGCTACGGTTCACAATGAAGTGGGGGGAGGGCCAGCAAAGGTTTCCCCTCATTCCTCGACATTGCAGTGTTGGTAAAAGAAAGATTTTCTCTGCTCATCTCCCCCGCCTCAGCCTACCATCCCCCAGGGCAGAGCTCCAAAAGTTCATGTTTCACAACCAATTTTCAAATCATGTATGTCACCATGACAAAGAAACATCCACACATTTGGAACTTCCATTTGCATGGTACATATTAAACAAATAAAATAAAGATGTGACTTATTGGAAAGGTCTGTTTTCATTATGAGCTAAGACTTCCACTAAACAAGTTAGGAATACGAATGAAGGAAATGCACACATTAAGGTAAAACTTATGAGAATAAAATGAATGGTTCACCTAATGTGAAGTCCATCACCTTATCTTAAACTATACAGCCACTACACAACACTCATTTTAAATATGATATATCATGTTTAGTAAAGGATAGTGTTCTGATGCTGCAAAGCAGTGTGAGATAAGGTTTACTTTTTAGTAGATGGAAGTTGTTAGTATTAAGAAAATTGGAAAATTGTTCTGTGGTTTTCTACCTTAACATTTGTATATCCAACATTTGTAGACTTTGCTTCATATAGATTGTAATGTTTGCCACTCTATAGTTAAGGTGCTAACCTTGAGGCATAGGAAATCTGAAAAATCTATTGCAAATGACTTTTGACTTGCATGACGAATTTGGATGACAATTTCCAAACAAAAGGTTTGTCACGGGCCCACCGAGACTGGACATTTTGAGAAAGATCTGTTAAAACATGCAAAGGTTATTAAGAAAGCAAAACATGCTGTTTTGGGATTACTCGCATTCATTTGCCCTTAGAGAAAACGTCAAAAGTTGGTCAAGCCGAAGCGCAAACACTGCTGGGTGGATTTGGACCAAATAAGACACAACTTAGTCAGGAAGCGTTGCCTTAATTTCTGGGACAGGATTGGGGTAAATCAGCCCAGCACAGATTTTCAAATATTTGACAAGGAAGAGGGAGTCCCCTACTCCCTAATAATAGCTATATCTTCCATGGTGCTCTGCAGCAGAGAGGCTGAGAGGTTTTTCAGAAATGAAACCTGCCATTTTCAACCAAACCTTTATTGCTAATAACAATTCACTTGCTGGATGAAATTGTTCCAACAAAATGTTGGTTAGGAGCCCGCATAAACTGGAAATGTTAACAATACATTAGTAAACGAAAACGTTATTAAGAAACAAAAAACGCATTTTGTTTCAGCCTGCTCAAATAATGTTCACATAGAGAAAGATGGCAGTTTTGAACAGACGTAGCGTGATAACCACTGGCCAAATTTGGGCCAAATAAGAAACAACTTGGGCACAAAGCATTGAATTGATTTCCTAAACTGGTTTTGGATAAATCCAAATAAAATATTCAAAGAGAAGTAGGTGTTACCTGCTCCTTAAAACCGTTTTGTCAGTATTGGTGCTTTCCAGCAAAGAGGTTGAGAGAGGCTAATACATTATGACTTGCTGGGTGGATTTGAATGACATTTTTTAATCCAAATTATTTGACAGAGTCATGGGGGTACCAGTGCTTAGAAGGCCTGGCCATAGGCACTATATAAAAACGAATGCCAATAACAACCTTAACAGCAATAGCAATCACATAAAGCTAGAGGACTCGATTGGGAAAGACACCATGAGCCTCATTATGGCTTTGGCTGCCACCAAAACCGGGTCCGGGTTCCCTGAATGGGGAAATGCCGGGCCATTCCAAGTTTGGAGGGCCCGGTAATTCCTCCTTCAGGGAACCCGGGCCCGGACCTTCCCCATTCCCATTTGAGCCCCCATTGGGCTCAATGGGAATGGGTGCTGGGAGCTAACAACGAGCCGATTATTACCAGGCGTCCTTACCGGGTCCCACGAGGGAACCTCGTAATCTTGCAGAATGGGTTTAACAGGTCTGCCTCCATTAGCGGCACCCGTTAACCGATTCCGCAAAGATTGTAATGAGGCCCTATGTGAAGCTGGAGATTTGGAAGTGGTGTGGGGAGGTAGTTATGGGTAGAAAATGTTTGCTTTATCTGGGGAGAACTGTGGGAATATCATGAGATTACAGTGGCACCCAAAACGATGAGTGATGGGTTAATGGGAAAGGGTTAGGGAGGGAGGTAACTATTGAGTGGGGTGAGGAAAGCTGGAAAAAAGAAGGGGAAAAAAAGGGGGACACATGTTGAGTGCCTGTGGGAACATGAGAGACTTTTTTAATTCCAAGCATGTCTCCCGTAATCGCGAGGGTCGGTGAACCGCCACTCTACAACAGGAATTTCTGTTATTGGAAATAATTACTGAGAAATTATTGCATAAATAAAGAGTTGGAAAAAAAGGGGCAATGGGTGTTTGGTAACAAATTAGTGGTGTGACAAGGCCAGTGGTCATGGCTAGTCGGGCCCAAAAGAAAGCTATTGGTGAAACATGTACAGAATCCATGGCTGAAGCCCATAGATAGTGAGACCTCATGAAACTATGCATGTTTAGAGGCCACAGTTGTAGGGCATGGCTAGTGAGACCTCAAGAAACTGTTGAAACTGGTTGAAGCTGGTTGAAACGGTGCAACATGTTCAACCATGGCCACTGGACATGGCCACTGGTCACGGCAGATGGACATGGCTAGTGGGCCCAAAAGCTAACTATTGGTGCAACATGCACAGTTGCCACAGCCGCAAGCCATGGTTAGTGGGCACTAAGGAAACTATAGCATAACAAAACCCTTACAAATTGTGTGAAAAAACATTGGTTAATAGAGAATTAAAGTGATCCAATTTAACACAACTAAACCTCTTAAATTCAGTACTTGCATTTCAAGCAAGTGCACTTTAACTATGGACCCCCTGTTGAGCAGTGTATGACTATAATGATGACATCCCATATGACATACTAATGACATCATACAAGGCATCACTGATGACATCAATAATTGCATCATGTATGGCATTATTAATTATGTTAGTCAGAATATGTTTGTTCACCTATTTTGATAAATGTTATTGTATTTCACTTCACAATAATAACACAACATGGAACCTGATACTGATACAGAAATGTATGTGGATATGATATGATATATGATATGATGTAAACGCTTCAAGCCAAGGAAGGGAACATGTTGAAATATAATGACATTCTTACAGATCATGAACAGTAAGGATGTGAAATTAACTATCGTACTCAGCCTGACGCCATTTCAGATAGTGCTGGAGGGGAGGGAGAGGAAAAAAAAACAAGTAATGGGAGGGGGGAGGAGGCAGACGAGGTTGCTATCAGTGGCGGCTGGTGACTTTGAAAGGTGGGGAGGCGTACATTTTGCAGGATGTTCATTTCGTGGCCTCACATGAAGGGGATGCATGAAAAATGCCTTCCAAATGTGCATTTTACTGCCCAAACCTAAACAAACATGACCTAAAAAGTATTACAATGTAGCTACTAATGATGGTACAGCTTGCTTACGTGTGATGGTGTATTTTACAGCAGCTTGCATTGAGAATAGCCGATACTATGTTGTATACATAAAGAAATTCCTTAGATATCCAGTAATGCCGGAACAATAATAGTTTGCTCATGCAGGCGCCTAGAAACACTTGTGTACAGGTGCGTTATAAATGACTTAGATCATATCATATCACGCCGTTACTGGCACTCATATGCCTTGATCCTCCAACTAAGGTGGGATTTTAGGCATTATCTGAAATGGGAGAAACTAAGGTACTAACAACGGCTAGAGGGATGTGGCCACTAAGTGTACACATTGCATCCTCTTTATCCACAAAGAGCTGATTATTTCAAAGAGTGCATCAAAGTTAGTCTTGTGAGGCTGCGCAAATCATTGCTGGAAAAGATTGTAACCCTTCGTCGGTCTAACCGTTTCCTACTGTTCTTAAATAAGTGAGAACAACAGTTGGAGACTGGAGTGATTATTTTTCTCGGTTCCCTGGCGTTCAAGGGAAGCCGTTGACGATTACAGCACCCGGAAAGAGTGGGAAGACTCGATATGCATTGAGCCCCTTTAGTAAGGGACTGAAGCACCACTGGAACAGGCTGTGCGTTAGACAAACACCAAAAAGACAGTAGTGCCAGCCTTGCTACGCATGTAGCTGTCCTGTTCTGCAGCACTGAAGTTACTTAAGGGCCGGACTACAAATCAACAATGAAAAGTTTAAGTTGCAGCAACAAAAGTTCTGAGAGGGGCTAACTTTAGAGACTTTTGGGGAGGGGCAAACTTATTTGTGTGGGTGCATCCAACTTCTTTACATATTCTGAGATTATTCTAGTGCAGCTTAAATGTTACAAGCTGTTAACTCTCTCCTTCACGTCTGTGAGACAGCCAGGGCTTTAAGTGGGCCGGGGCCTGCCAGGGCTGGGCCCCGGCAGGCTCCGAAATTTCGTTTTGAGGCAGGGCCCTGCCGGGGCCCAGTAATCTCCCCTGGCAGCCCCGGCCCTTACACGAAAAGACATTTTTATCTACATCCTGAAGAGCTCGCTCGTTTGCGAGAGCTTCAGGCTACAGAAAAAAATGCCTTTCAGCCATAATGGTGGCGCCGCACCCGCGAGTCATCCCTTTAATCCAGAGATTCCCGTCGGCCGGCGCCACCATTATGGAAAAAAACGTGAGGCCGCTGAAAGCAGAGGCCTTGCTTTCTAAATACTGGAGCTGCCGCGCATTCGCGAGAGTTTCAGTATTTAGGAAAAAGGCCTCTGCTTCCACTGGCCTCACCCTTTCAGCCTTAATGGTGGTGCTGCCCCTCCCCAGCTGGCGAGGGGCAGCACCACCATTAAGGCTGAATAGGCAGGCGCTGTCCCCTGCCAGGCAAGCCTACACAACATAAATGCAGAGATCAGCACCCTCTCCCCATAGGGGAGAGGGTGCTAATCTCTACGAAAGGCTGCCTGGCAGGGGTGGCAGTAGCCCATTGAGCCCGGGCTTGTTAAGGGGGCGTGGCCTAACGGGCCACCAAGACCCCCGCTGTTAGGCCACGCCCCCTCGATGAGCCCCGGCTCGATTTGTAGTGCCACTTAAGGCACTGGAGACAGCTGTGTCTTATGTCCCCCCCTACCCAATCACTGCCCTGACTGACTGCAGGTGCCAGGGGAGTTGCTAGGTCTGGAAAAGACCCAGGGCTAAGCTAATGTCGGAACTGTTGGGACTGGGGGCTAGCTAGTCTTTTGGCTGTAGTTCCTGAGATTCTCTCTGGGGCTACAACCAAAAGATCAGGGGCTATAGCCCATTTAGCCCCCCCCTAGCAAGGCCCCTGGCAGGTGCTAACAATGCCACACTTTTCTTAGTAATTGCCAGGCCTTCGTGGAGCACCAAGTCGTTTATTGTTTGTGTCCGGTCTGAATCACTTTCGTAAACTGAAAGTCTGGGGAAATAGCTTCTAACAGCAAATCTATTAGCTTCTCTTTCACTGCCAAAGAGTAAAAGGGTGAAGGGGTGGTTTCATTATAGGGGGAAGCAGTGAGGCGTTAAGGGGAAATCCTGTGAGACTCAGCACACAGCCCGAAAGCGCATGCCCCTCTGAGCTGCGTCTGCATCCCAGCTATTGTTCGTCACCCCAGGAAACACGGCCAAGAGGGGTGGACATCTTGCCCCCCACTGGCCCCACTACCCCACCCTGCCGCCTCCACACTCATCTTAGTAGGACAGAATTGCACATTTAGATCCTTACACGTAAGTGCGCACCCTTTCACTCAGGGGTGTTGCTAGGTCTGAAAAAGACCCCGGGCTACGCTGATGTCGGAACTGTCGGGACTGGGGGCTAGCTAGCCTTTTGGTTGCAGCTCTTGAGATTCTATCTGGGGCTAGAACCAAAAGATCAGGGGCTATAGCCCCATTACCCCCCCCCCCACCCCCTAGCGACGCCTCTGCTTGCACCTCTGCAAACAAACATCTGCAGCAGAACAGAAGGGGCCCTGCATACCAAAACCTGCATGTGTGATGGCTATGTTCTCCAATCTGACACCTCCCTTTGCCACACTCAACTCCAGTTGCCACTGAATATGTCTTACCAGGCCGGCTCTCAGCCACTCGATTTATAAGCGCTCTGCGTGTCCTTCACTGACCCCCTCTCAAAAACAAGTGTTTCCAAAGCCACTGAAGTCCCGTTTACATGTTTGGCTTGTGCATAAGTTGTAAGCAGGCACTGCTATTAGATGACCAGGTATCCACCTTTTTGCAGCAGCTACCAACAAGGTGTAGTTAGTGCCACTACGACTGTGCCTGGCAAGTGCCTTTCTCACACCTACACAGAAGCCAAAACTGATGGCATTGCCAAGTTGTGTTGATATAGCATTTACAGGCAATGCTCCACGTACTCGTTTTCAACCAGTCCTAAAAACGACACGCATATATTTGATTTCTTCAATGTGCGCCGTGAAAGGGTGCCTGCATAATGCAAATTATAAAAAGATGTATTTTATTTATACAACATAATTTACTGTGGTATAAACAACACCCAAAGAGAACTATGAAAACACAGTGAACCAATTAATTAAATTAAACAAAAAAAGTGAATGCACAAACTAAAACGTAGCGACACTTGCAGTTTTGCCAGTGTTTGTGATGTATTGGCAGGTTGTTGTAGAGTTAGCAGTTCTTTTGCCTTTTAAAGATACATATAGCAGAGCCACTTAGCTCGTCACTGTTTCAGTTGGGAAAGCACATGTGCACCCATGACGAGGATGCAGGCACCTAGTGGTAGGGAAAAGGTGATATGTCACTGGACGTGCATTGTCCCCTGTGGCCGTAAATTCAGCATGGGTTCCCATCACATGCAGGGGTTCACCGTGCCACGCCATTCAAGTATAGCTAGGAAAAGAAATGCAGTCAATATGATTGTGAACGTTATGCGGGCCTAGCGCATGTGACAGGAAGTGGTTTTGATATAGTGCCTAAAGTCGGCTTCCCCCACCCCAAAGTGCCCTAACAACCAAAGTGTGGAATCTCTTAAATGGGACTAAATGTATCACCTCGTGAGTACGTAGGTCTGAGTCGGCCCTGCCAGTGCTCTGTGACTGCAGGATTCACACAGGGCTACGAGGAGATCACTTAACTCGTCAAGCTATATTACCAGAAAAGGAAACATCCACCTAATTTAAATATAGTAACCAGATATCTATGCTTGCAAACATGCATTCTAAACACGTTGTAGCATCACCACTGTGCATGTTTAATAACTCAGCATTATAGTATGGGACAGCAGGTGATTATGGATTCTGAAAAAAGGCGCTGCCTCTTCAGGGCATGCTCGTGGGCGCTGTCTTTTTGGGAACATACTGAGCCTCTCCATTATCTGGAAAGGACAATGCACAGTCTCTCCATGTGCATTGCTTTGTCTACTCTGCATGGGGTGCTGGCTCTTCAGCACCTGGTTGCCTCGAGCTGCCGGCTTGCCACGGTCCTGTGCTCTCACAGCTATATGAAGCGATTCCGGGCCCTTGCTCTTCTTGGAGGACCCAGTTCCTTCTTCAGGAGCTGCCTCCCCCTGCCCAGAGGGCCTCTCCTCTTCAGCCACAGAGCCCCTGTCACCTGAGACGAGAAGGGCGGTCATGGACGGTGGACACCCACATATAGGCAGGGGCTGAAGGGACATGTTTACCTCACCTGACAGCTGCAGCTTCTGGACTGGTACTGTCCTATAACAGTGCTGCTTCAGCTTGCTGCTGTCAATGATGGATGGAAACGCTGAACGCACAGGCTAACTGTGCAGACAGGGAATGGACCCGACCCAGTAGTCTGTACAGACCGGGGAGGTCACATATATAATACTGAACTTTCACACTTTGCTTACCACAAGTTATGGAGTCCTGCACCGGCACACACCTGGCTCGCCGCTCTGCCTCTACTCCTTCAGGCTCAGCTAGGCCGACCACGCCCTACTGGCTCACACAGGCCTCGGCTGGCTCAGATGGCTCAAACAAACACTCCAGTCAGAAGGCGGCACCGCACAGCTCTGACTCTCACGCTGTGCACCCACATGACCCCAACCACCCTCAAAGTAACGAAATGTCAGTGGCTGACAAACAGCCAATGAACCAATGTTAACCCCACTCTGTTACTATGCAGATCCCGTGTCTGCTTACACTGCGCTTTTTGCGCATACACTAATATTGGCGGGCCACAGCTCTAGCGCCCCCTAACACAACTGCTTTACAGTTATTATGCTAACTGCGCAGATCCTACAATCTCCTTGCAGTATACATAGCGAAAAACTGTGTGAAATGGGACGCGCCCCTCTGCCAATGTCTGTCCCATTCAGGGCCAACCACGATGTGAAAGGGATATTTATTTATTTATTTTCAATAGCCACGCTACCCGTTGTTGTCAAAGAATAAATCGTACATGCTGCTGCTGCGCACTGTTTTCTTTTTGTTCATTCTCTCTGGAGACCGAGAAGGGGGGGTGGCGCCCCCCCACCCTAAATAAGCAGCCGCCACTGGTTGCTATCATACTAGGTCCAGGGACAATTCTGATAGACTAAGTGCATAGAAGAAAGTAAGGGGAAGAGGAGAGGGGATAGGAAAAGGGTGAAAGGGAGAGGAGGAGAGAACGGAGAGTAAGCAGTCCAAAAAGAGCAGAGAAGCAAGAGGGGAGAGCGAATACAATTGCAGGAGTCAGTAGTAACATAATGTTGAAAGCCAGGATGCCAGGTGAAGATTGGAACAGCATGATTAAGGGCCACCATGAGTACAAGATGCAAAGGAAGTCCAGCATTAGAGTTGAGAAAGGGTGACATATCGTGAATCAATGAAGTCCATAAAAGTAAAATCCAGCATTGGCCACAAGACGGTGATGTTGAAACCAGAAGGTATCAGGACAGACTCCTGCAGAAGTAGGCTGGAGGGGGGGAAGGGAAGCATTCATTTGTAGTACTCATTAGCTTATACAATGTAAAATAAAAGTATATATAACGCTATACAAATGGTTTGAATTTCATGTATTAGTAAGCAGGTATTTCAAACATAATATAAAAAGTATAACTATTAGTAAAGAATAGATAGAAGTAGAAACTTGCTCAATAGAATTATGAAAATAATAAATGTGCAGATTTAAATGTACAGTTCTCCTTACTGTAATAACACTACATGAACACATTATTCTCTATAAATGACAAGTTTTATGATAACATTATATATCTATGGTCTTCTCTTCATATATATAAAATGGACATTTGTGGATATGTGTGTGTGTGTCTGCTCGAAATGTTCAGCATACTTGCCAACATGCTACACACCTTAAATGTGGCATGTGGATAGGTTCCATTGTGTGGATATTGTAAGAAATGTAAAATAAACATGTTTCTAAATTTGTTTTTTAAGCAATTTTTTTAAGCTGTCTGCAATGCTTGAACATGTGTGTGTATGTTCCAAATGTTCTGCATACTTCCCAAAATGCTAAAAACCTGAAATCTGGCATCTGGGTAGGTTCCATGGACAATGTAGAAAGTATAAACTATAAATATGCCTTTGTCTAACTTCTTTTTTTTGTAGGAGTTACAAACAAAAAAGTTACTTAGTAAGAAATAAGGGCTTATTGCTATTAGTGTCCTAGTGTAAAATAGCTACTAATAGCGTAGGAGCGGCTGGAAAGCTCCCTCGCAAATTAACTCCTGGAACCGGATGAACGTGAACTTTGCTTGTCTGCTGAATAATGGCCATTGGTATGGAGTTGAAGGGAGCCATCCTGGAAGGATGTTCCACTGGCTACAAACATACTGAAAAGCACTTCAACGTTACAACAAAAAAGGATAATGAAATGAACAAGATAACACAATAATAATATAAACTATTGATGCAAGACCAGTGTTGGTAACGGAAAGAGAACCAAAAACTGAGATAATTCATGGAATTGAAATATGCAATATTAGTAATACATGGAAAGGATTAGCAATAGTGCTTTGAAAGCACCGGAAAAGAAGTTGAATATAGAAAAACAGTGACAAAGGGATATGGAATAGCAAAGGGATAACGCAGAGTGTTACTTGGAGTTAAATTGCACATTCCAAGGAAAGTGAAAGAACAATTGGCAAACTGAGCAGTAGAACGACTGTTAGATATGGAGGGGAACATGAGTAAAGGAATTATAAGCAGAATTGAAAGGGGGGCATACAGTATTATATTGTATTATAATTTGTAGAGTGAGGACCAAGGCCAGTAAGGCATCTGCGATGTAAGAAAGAGAGAAGAGACCGGAGGGAAAAGTGGGGAGGGAAACCAAGGAAGTAGACAAGAAAAAAATTAGGCAGTGAGCAGCATGGTCTTTAGTTGATTCTTAAAACCGGGAAGGTCTGGGAGATCGCTGAGTGCACGTGAGAGCTCGTTCCAGAGCTTCGGGCCAGGACCGAAAAGAAGCAGCCCCCTGATCTGGATTTGTGGAAACGCAGGACCTCAAGGACATTTTTATCACTGGAGTCGAAGCCTACGAGCAGTGGCTGGAATGGATAGGTTGCATTGAAGAGATTGAGTGCGAGGAGGGTAGGGTTGTGGTGGTTCGCCATGGTGGAGAAATGAAGACCAGTCATTGCATTGAGTGGGTTGCGGTTGCCAGTAGCTGTTGACAGACGATGGATTACGGTGACCAGTTATAGACATCATTTGTCTGGTTTCAAGTCCGGCATCAGAAAGACGATGAATGGCAGTGTCACAAATACACCGGTTAGTATAGATAGTGCTTAAGCGTGCACGTTGACTGATTTTCTGCATGAAGGAGCATTTTCCCTAAAGGGCGTTTGGTGTACCAAATTGACTATATGGAACATTCATGGTTGGGAAATCGTTGCAGTATAACAAAGAAAAATGGAGCATCAGGAGGGAGCTTAGACATATACTGGACAAGGGATTGCACAGGACAGATTGGATCGGAGGAGACTGCATGCATGCTGTCACGCAAGTCACTGCAGTGATGTTCAAGAAAGGAGTGGTAACATTTTGTGAGTTAATTGATAGTAAGGGCTTGAAAGGCATTGGCAGGTAATAAGCTAAGACCTTTATGTCCACATGGATTTGGATATCAAACAACACGTTCAATTGAAGGGTATCAGGGCAGTTAGTGTTGAAAATACCACAGGAATGTAGTTTGGTAATGTCAGGTAGAGAAACATGAGCTTTGTGCACAGCTAAGGCTTTTTCATTGCGACAGAGATGTTTAATTATGCTGACATAAATATTTTTAGCAGACATAAAATGGTTGTTGTGCATGATGTTCACTTTCCGGCTAAAAGGAGGATTATTTAGGTGATGATTGAGGCTGGAGCATAGAGAAATTAAACTATGAGCTTGGTTCTCAGTGACAGACACAGTGCGAACCTCTGCGTAAAACTGACCCAAAAGGGAAGGCAACATAGGAAAAGGTATGAGTTCAAAAGCAAGAGATCGTCCTTTTGAGTAGGCCAACCTTTGAAGGTGTTGACAGCCCATTTGGTGGCAGATTGCGTGTTAAGCTCAGTGTTGCACACTGTAGCATGTCTCTGACTACATCCAGAGAATTTGCTACAAATAAAAGCTACTTTGCAGTGTAGGAGAGCTTGGGAGTCTTTCTTCTCTTTCAATACAGGAGTCGTCTAACCATTCATCGAGGGGGAGAGGTCCAGTAAGACTGAAGGTAATATTGGCAGCTTCCTCGACACCATAGAAATGGTCATGAAGAGAGAGGTGTTTTGACATTTCAGAAGAGGCAAATGTGGGCCACCAAGGGTACATGGGCAGAGATTGCTGCAGGGAGCTGAAACAATGTTGGCTGGAAGGCAACTGGGACAGATGCAGAGGTGTCTATGCAGATGCACTTGGATGAATGCAGCGGAGGCAGCAGAAGACTAAAGAAAAGAACATGGAACATGAAGGAATGTTGAGAAGTGTCCAGCACGGGGACAACAGTAGGAGAGGGATTCTATCATCTATAGGATGATGCAGGTAAGCAGGTGTATACGGCTGCCGGGGTACTAATACTACATCATGAACACTACCCTGGCTTACAGCTCAGGGATTCTTGATTCTATTAAATACAAGAAAAGGTAGCAGGTGGCCCTCTCTAGATAGAACATGGCATGATAACCTGCTCTGTGTTTTTTTTCCCACTTTGAGAGTCCGCAGCCATCTCCCTTTGCTCACTGTACTTTTCACAAAGGAGAAAAATCCATTTGCATATCAGTCTTTGTCCTGCCCACAAGGGCAGTCCAGCATCAAAATGCCAGGCGAATCTCCTTTGAACAAGAGTACCAACAACAATCCCATACACGTGTTTCAACCTTGTTGGGCCTCATCAGTGAGGTGGAGTTGTGCCCCCTGTGTGAGGACAAAGATTGATATGCATATGGACATTTCTCTACTGTGAAAAGTGCAGTGATCTAAAGTGTGGTTGATAGTCTACTGGGGGACATCCACCCAAGAACAGGTCAATGGGCTGTGTCTGTGCTGGTAGAGAGACTCCCAGACCGTCTTTTGCATATTTTGAGGTACTTTGAGTTCTCACCCTAAGTTAACAGGGTAATCCAGACATGTTTGTTTGTATGTTTGTTTGTTTTATTTGTATGGCGCTCCAAACCCAAAGGTTTCTGGGTGCAGTTGTACAAGTTACATACAGTGGTTACATAAGGCAAGGAATATACAGTAGTTACCTCAGGCAAGGAGTATACGTGAAGAAACATTACAGTTGGCATGGCCTAGACCTATCAGGTTGCAAGAAGAGCGGTAAGGATGTTAAAGTGGAAACCAACGCAGATCAGTGGGTGCCAGCTAGAAGCTTAGCATGTTATAGCTGGAAGTGTCCCAGTTAAAGAAAGTCCGGTCTCAAAGACAGTGGGGCTTGTTGCTGGAAGGTAGATTATTCTTGAGCAGCTAGCCAAGTTCTCAGTTTCTTTCGAAAGGAGAGGTAAGCTGTCTCGGATCTGATGTTAGGAGGCAGCGTGTTCCAAGTTTTGGCAGCAAAGACAGGGAAGCTCTTTCCTCACGATTTTTCTAGTTTGTATATGGGGATGGTGAGTTGGTTCAGCTGGGTGGATCGGGTAGGTCTGTCAGTGTGGTTTGTAGAGCATTTACAGTTGAGGTATTTGGGGGCAGAGTTGGCTAAACATTTGTGTGTCAAAGATAACATTTCGTAGTGATTATGTTTTTATCTGTAAGCCAGTGGACACTGACGTGTGGCAGTGATGTGGTTGACTTTAGGTATATTTGGGGATGCTCTTATCGCGTTATTTTGCAGCACTTGCAAGTTTGTTCAAGTTGCACAGCCTGGTTCTGTTGTAGAGGGCATTGCAGTAGTCAAGCTTGGATAAGATAAGTGCTCTGACAAAGATGATGCACATGTTGGGTGAGAGGAACGGTCTGCAGGTAGTGATAAGTTTGGCAGTGTAGGCAACTGAGGTTCCAGTGGCATTCATTTGTTTGTTAATGTTGAGGTTGGAGTTCAGATATATTCCCAATGTTTTAACTGATTTGGTGACTTGAATGATGTTCTTATCAATGGTGAAGGATTGGAACTGGGGGGATAATTTGTTAAAACGGTTTTATGTGCCAATCAAAAGGCTTCCGTTTTGTCGTCATTCAAGCATAGGCCATGAATGGCCATCCAAGCTTCAATGACTTGTTAGATTTTGTTCAGGAGTGTGGAGTCTGCGTTGTAGTCATCTGAGAGAGGGATGAGTATTTGGGTTTCATCTGCATAGTTAGTGTAGGTGATACCCAAATAGTGTAAGTGGTCAAAAAGGGGCTTTATAAAGATATCATACAAAGTTGGCTGGACGCATGACCCTTGAGGTACGCCGCAAAGAACTGGGGCTGGGTCAGCAGTGGCTGGGGTGAAGACTTTCATGGTCCTGTTGGAGAGAAAGGATTTGATCCAGGCGGTGGCCTTAGTTGAGAAATGGGCAGCAGAGGACAGATGCTCACAGAAGACTTTATGGCTGACCAAATTGAAGGCCACTGAGAGATCTAGGAGGAGAAGGAGAGCTATGTTCCCATTATCTCTGAACTCATCCATTAGGGTTTTAACGTCGATGAGGGACATTTCGGTCCCATGACCCGGTCTGAAGCCTGATTGGTGGAGTCCCAGAAGATTGTTGTTTTCGAGGTAATTTTGTATTTGGAGGTAGGCGCCCTGTCTAGGATTTTGAGGAGGAACAATATGGTGGTAATGGGTCTAGATTGGTGGGGATGTTGGGATCAAGAGTCAGTTTCTAGAAGAGGGGGAGGACTCAAGCATCTTTAAGGTTGGTAGGTACTGTGCTAGTTTCAAAAGAGGAGTTGATAAAAGTCGTGATGAAGGGTGCGAGATTAGCTTCAATTTCTTTGATGAAGGTGGGGGGGCAGGAATCTCCCTGATAACTGGAGGGTTTAAGACTTTCAATGATCTTGGTGACTTCTTGTATGGAGATAGTTGAGAACTGGAAGGTGGTGACCCGGTTTGGTGCTGGGTTGGAATGGATGAAGTGTAGATCTTCAGGGATCAGACTATGCTTTTTTAGTTCAATTTTACTTTGGAGGAGGGTGATTTTGTCCAGAAGTGCTTTTTGAATGTTAGTGCACCACAGAGTGTCTTTGGTGCAGTGATCATCTGGAGTTACAGGTATTTCTAGTTCCCGGAGGATGGAGAAGAGTTTGTTGGTCCCTGATTTGGCGTTACTGATTCTCTCGTGTAGGTATCAAATTTTGTTAGGTAGATGGCATTTTTGTAGCTGTTGAAAGCTAAAGCAAATTTCTCTGTTGGCGGTAGACATTTTTTTTCCAAGCTCCCTCAGATACCCTCTTGGTGCTACTGAGTTTTTTCAGGCTGATGGTGTACCAATAGTTGAGGTGGGCTGTTTGTTTTGCTTTCTGCATTTTTAACGGGGCTACTTTGTCTAGGGCCACAGTGAGGGTGTGGTTGTGCAGGTCTACTAGCTTTTCAGTGTTCAGGTTGGAGTAGTTTTGTTGGTCGGTGATGGGCAAAAGTAGCAGGAGAATTGTGTCTCCAGTGATGTGCTTTTTGTTTCTCGTAAGGACTGGCGTGGCCAGAGGGGTGAGGTGGGGGTGGCAGGTGAATCCTAAATGTTGAATGTGATCACATGGTGGTCTGACCAGGCACATTGTAGGTTGGATAGGATCTTGATGTCGCAGTTGAGATCAGCGACCCAGTCGAGGCTTCTTCCTTTTTTGTGTGTGGGGCTGGTAATTCAACTGAGGAAACCAAGTTCTGACAGTGTTAGCTAGCGCTAGGGCGCTGCTATCTTTAGGGTCGTTTAGGCCCAAGTTTAGGTCAAATAATAGAATGATCCTGGAGCCCAGTTTGGCATTGTTGGCGAGGAGAGAGGTGATCTCTTCTTCAAGCGAGTATATAGGGCCTGCAGGTCTGTAGAGGATGTGTAGGGTAAGAGTAGTTTTGGAGGAGGTGGGAATTTTGACAGTTAGGATATCACCTGAATTGAATGGGTGAAGGTATGGTTGTTTCTCTTATTTTTGGTTGCTTTTTGGAGATAAGAGCTACGCCCCATCCTCTGGCATGTTTTCTGTAAGTCCTGAAGATCATGTAGTTGTCTGGAATGTCCAAGGGTAGGACCAGCTAGGGAAGGACCGGCTGCTTGCTTGGAATGGCCAAGGCACATGGACCCCTTGCTCACTGTGCTCAGAGAGGCACAGCTCAACCTCACTGATCAGGCCCGACAAGGCCGAAGCGCGTGTATGGGGTTGCAGTTGGCACTCTTGTTCAGAAAAGATTTTGCCTAGCATTTCGGTGCTGGACTGCCTTTGGGTGGGACAAAGACTGATATGCATATGGAAATGTCCCTTCTGTGAAAAGCGCAGTGAGCTAAAGCGTGGTTAAGACTCTACCGGGGGACATCCTCCCAATAACAGGTCAACGGGCTGTTTTTGTGCTGGTAGAGAGACTCCCAGACCTTCTTTTGCATATTTTGAGGTACTTTGGTTTCTCACCCTAATTTACCAGGGTAATCCAGACATGGACACCTTGCTCATTGTGCTCAGCGAGGCACAGCTCCACCTCACTGATAAGGCCCGACTGAGCCAAAACACATGTCATGGGTGGCTGTTGGTACTCTTGTTCAGAAGAGATTTGCCTAGCATTTCAGTGCTGGACTGCCTTTGGGTGGGACAAAGACTGATATGCATATGGAAATGTCCCTTCTGTGAAAAGCGCAGTGAGCTAAAGCGTGGTTAAGACTCTACCGGGGGACATCCTCCCAATAACAGGTCAACGGGCTGTTTTTGTGCTGGTAGAGAGACTCCCAGACCTTCTTTTGCATATTTTGAGGTACTTTGGGTTCTCACCCTAAGTTACGAGGGTAATCCAGACTTGGACCCCTTGCACAATGTGCTCAGAGAGGCACAGCTCCACCTCACTGATGAGGCCTGACTAGGCCAAAACACGTGTCTGGAGTTGTTGTTGTTACTCTTGTTCAGAAGAGATTTGCCTAGCATTTCGGTGCTGGACTGCCTTTTGGTGGCACAAAGACTTATATGCATATGGAAATTTCTCTTCTGTGAAAAAACGCAGTGAGCTAAAGCGTGGATGAGACTCTCCCAGGGAACAGCGACCCACAAACAAGTCAATGGGCAGTGTTTGTGCTGGTAGAGATACTCCCAGAACTTCTTTTGCATATGTTGATTCAATTAAAGACACAAAGGCAAGCATTATGTATGAACTTCTGTATTGCTACCCTTAAGCAGCACTTTTTAAAACATATCTTTAAAAAAAAACTATTTAAACAACTGGGAAACACTATAAGAGTCAGGAGTAGCAATACTCACAAGTCCACTCTCATGAGTAGTTGCGTTTTTTTTGGTGTCCTCCAATCCGGGTTCTCTCCTCTGTCCAATGTCATATTCTATTCTGGTCCATTCCTCTTCTTTTGATCATCGGATATCTGTTAACTCCCTATTTGTTAACCACTTATTGGAACTGGGATAACTGTCCATGAGAAACACAAAACCAACTTTTAATGAAGACCCCTTGTGGTCCACTTTCTCCAGCTATCTGGATGCTGCTGATCTTATCACCTGTTGAGGGGCGTGTGTCTCAATAATTCTTCTGCTCCTTACCTGCAGAATATGAAAACATTTAGTAGGGTGGGGGATACACAGCATGTTGTTCTCAACATAACACTGTTACATAGCCATAGCTGCTGCAACTCCCTCCCTGTGTATCTTGCTAAGGATAATGCTTGCCTCTGAGTCTTTAATAGGATCAAGACTCCTTAAGCCTACGTGATCTTCATCCTATGTCAAGACTCGAGGGGAGCATTATCCTTGTTCAAAGCTCCCTATACCCCCGTAGCCGCTATGTTAATATTGGCTTAAAGTAAAAATTCTTAAAGGTAGAATCGTTCGATTAGTCCGCTCACTTCAATATGTTGTCCAGCTTGACATCTGCAGTAAAGGCCTTGGACGCCATGACTCCTCTCACTGAATTATCTCCAACCACTGTAAGGTCAATACCCGCTAGTGCCATCAGCTGTCAAACACGTCTGGCTACGGTAGCTGTCTCTACCACTTTCAATTTCTTTGCTACATACACTTTGGCATACTCTGGGAAATATGGGTAAGAAATGACTGATGCATTACATTGTGCATGCTTCATAATGTTAAATGTTTCCGCTCCCGAGAAAAACACTTACCTACTCCCTTCCAGTGTTTCCAGTGAATGAAGGATTGCACAGGGACAACACACTGGTCTTGGAAGCAAGACCATGCAGAGCAACAGAGGTTCGAATCCCAGGTCTGCGCTTTGAAACCAAACTCAGGTATGATATTAAGTGCATTAGAAAAAACCCACTAAATAAATAGATTTTCATCTGATACTGTTCTACAAGACACAAGACACAGTAAGATCCTTAACTTGCCTGACAACTGCTGCACAGAAATATTCTCATTCGCCGGCCACTTGACACAAAGGTTGAATACTGCATTCACGTCCCATAATGATGCATGCTTCAGCATAAGCCATTTACAAAGCCATTGAATGGCCACCTACTGGTGAACCATCTATCCGGTAATGACCTGCTGATATGGCCAACCTGTTTACTCCAATGGTCCTGAATGCTCTACCTTCCTCAGAAAAATTTGCCAAGAAATTCAACACTTGCACTACAGGGGCAGAAACTGGCTACGCACCCTGCTGCTCGTACCAAATCCTCCAATGGTGCCATGTCGCACCATAGCTCCTGAGTGAAGAGGTAGTCTGTGATTCTGTGATACATTTTGTAGCCTGTCTCAAAATTCCTGGCATACTCCATCTCTATATGAATCCTTGCATGCCAACGTGAGACTCAGTGTACCTACGAGTGGGTGAAACTGCTCCAAAGAGTCCATTAGCAGGTCCTGGCAATGCAGAATCGTACGTGGAAAATCCAAAGAAAGTTCCATCAGAATTGGAAACCATGCCTGTGATTTCCAGGCATGATTCACTATCACTAATTCGGCTTCCTCCCTGCAGATCTTTGCTAATACTTGGCTGTCATTATGAATGGAGGGAAATCATAATGCATTGCTCTATCCCATTTCTGTAGTAATATGCCTGTTCCCAGCACGCCTGGGTCCAACCTCCATCTGAAGTATCTGTGCATCTGTGTGTTCAACCTGGAAAAAAAGATCTATGTCTAGAGAGCCCCATAGCCTGTGTAATCTTGTAAATACTTCTGTGTGTAACATTCAATCACTGGAATTAAAGAGGTAACAGGAGTTCCAGTCCACTACAGTGTTCTCTTTTTGTGGGAGATACTTTACCATAGTCAATAGCTTCCTCTCTAGGCAGTAGTGCCAGAAGTCTTTCAGCAACTCCACCAGCACCTTGGACCTTGTTCCTCCTAATCTACTCACCTCCAATATGTTGTCCATCCTGAGGAAGATACATTAGTTTGCCTTGTCCCACGCAAAGGTTTTCACAGTGCATCAGCCTGCTAATAATTCTAAAAAGTTGATGTTAAGATACAGATCTTCTTGTGACCACTTGCAGTCAGTTTTTAATGGCCTGCATCTCGCTCCCTAGGCAGGCCTGTTTGCGTATCGGCTCTATCACCAACACTGGAACTAGTAGATGGTTCAATAATAGTATCCTCAAGCATCTGCCTGACTTCCTCGATGATGTTTTCATTTCGGGACTCAGGTAATCAGTAAGGTTGTAAATGTGCCACCTTGCCTTGTGAAGTACAGATGTGATGATGAATACCCTTCACTCTAACTGTCTCCTCTCTAAATACATCAGTACATTTCCCTTTGAGATCGTATAGATCTTGATTTCATTTGTTACTAAGTTCTGGGGGAATTAGTGCTGTGTTATTTGAATTCTCTGGTAACAAACTGGACTAAATGGTGGCATTGGAATCTAAATGTTTTTCCTGCCATTCTTTCAAAAGGTTAGCGTGGTAGACTTGTGTTTTTA
Source organism: Ambystoma mexicanum (assembly GCF_040938575.1). NCBI lineage: Eukaryota > Metazoa > Chordata > Amphibia > Caudata > Ambystomatidae > Ambystoma > Ambystoma mexicanum. The sequence continues at coordinate 423,647,865 of NC_090927.1, read as the reverse complement.
GGTGGTGATCAGGTTGGGAAGATGCATAGTTGCACTGCCCATTTATTCTACCACCCCATATAGTTTTTTCTCAGAAGTGAGTAATGATACTAATACCTTTTATCCTATTGAAAAAGATCTCAAACAGCATTTTTTGTCATAGGAGACTTTCTGTTGTTCTTGTACCTTGGCCATGTCAGTTTATACCAAAGATCTGACTACTGTCATATGTCCTTTAAGCATATTTTCAGTTTGGGAAAGCGGTATTGGGGCTTCTTCTCTTTCTTCCCAGGTTTCTCTCAGCACCTCTAGGACATCCCTGGGCTCCCGTCCATAGAGGTATTTGAACAGGGAGAATCCTGTAGAAGCCTGAGGGGTCTTTCTAACTGCAAATAAAGGCCATGGAATCATCTGATCCCAGTTTCTGCCATGCTGTTCCACTAACGTTCTCAATATGGTCATCAGTGTCTTATTAAATCTTTCTACAAGGCCATCTGTCTGTAGGTGATATATAGAGGTCCTAAAAGTAGTAAAATGCAATAGTTGATTTACTACCCCCATGGGTTTGCTCATAATGGTAGAGCCTTGATCTGTCAGTATTTTGTTTGGAAACACCAGTCGTGAAAAGAAAGGGAGCAAGTATTTCAATATTGCCGGGTGGTATTTGCTCACAGGGGACAGGCTTCTGGATATTGCATAGCATAATCCACAATTACCAAAATGTATTTGTTCCTTAATTTTGATGTTTTTAGGGGCCCTACAATGTCCATGCCAATTATTGGAAATGGAATGTCAATAACTGGCAACACGTTTAAGGGAACTGGTGGTGGTATATGTTTACTGGTCTTTTGGCAATTTTCACGGGACTGGAGAAAGTTTTTAATGTGAGCATGAATTCCTGGCCAGTAGAACTTATTCATGATTTGGACCTGTGTCTCCTTCTGTCCTAAATGGCCTCCTGTCAGGTGTGAATGAGCTATCTCAAGGACCACTTGCTTGTGACTCTTAGGAACAACCAATTGGGTTTTCATTAAGCCTTCTGAAGTGGTGTCTCACAGGTATATAAGCCCATGTCTAAAAAAGAAAACAAGTCTTCCCTTCTCACACCACTCTGGTTCAGATGTGACTTGTAAAAATGTTTTAACCTACAATGGGTCAATCCTTTGGGCAAAGGCTAAGTTGGGAAAGGTTTTGGTCTCCTCTTCTCTAACTCTTCAGGGCTCAGGTTCGGGCGTCAGGTGTATCATCTGTCTCCCCGATGCCCTGAGCGCCTTGCTCTGTCCTCTCCTTCCCAGCCTCTTCCTTGACCTTAGGAAACACTGCCCTCTTCAGCACTGCTTGGACAATTATATCCCCTTGTTGAATTTGGAAGGGATACCTTCTGTGATTCTGTTTTAATACTTTGATATCACCTCTAAAGTTTGGATCTTTAACCCCAGCAAGCACATCAATTATGAATCTCCACGCTAGTCCTGATTTGGGAGCCAGTCTAATATAAGTATCAGGGGTGGAATTAGAATTAAGTCAGTGAGTATCAGTTTTCTTTCACCTGGGGGAATGATCTTGTTGCTACTTCTGCAAATATCAAACCCAATAGAGTCCTTGGTGACTATCGAGGTGCCTGATGCTCTGTGAGTTACCTTTTCAAATTTTAGGGTTCCCCAACTTGTATCAGTTGAGCTGCATACCATTCCTGACACCATTTTTGAAGGCATCATGAAGTAAGACACAGACAACAGATTCAACTTTCTAAATACATGTTTTGTTTTTCTTAAATGTCAAGCTGGAGTAAAGCCTAACTTGCCCTATGTTAAGGAGGGATTTCCCTACCTAAAGAAAATTAAGGATAGTCTGTGTCAGTAAGTTCAGCTCAAAGGTCTGCCTGTGTCCAAAATATATACTTGCCCTCACAACTAAATATACATAATGTGTGGCGATGTCAGCATCGAAGGAAATAGTGGTCAAAATAAAGTTCCAGCTCTTGGCATATTTTCAGCTTCCCCTTCTCCAAGTTCAGATCAGTTCCAAATGACTTCAGGGTTTCCCTTCCCCAAGAGTTCAACACAGTTCACAATATCCTGGGGTTCCCTTCCCCAAGAAGTAATCTATTCCAGGTTCAAAGCAACAATCAGTTCAAATCTCTTGACTATCAAAACAGCTCTGTTCAACTACTTAACCATCCAGGCTTTTCAATAGTTCACAAAGGTTGCCTTCTCTCTGTATTTCTCATGCGCAGGTAACTGTGACAAAATGCAAGCTTCTTTACATTTGCTTCCCTTGGCTCTTTTCAAGTAGGGGTCTCCCGGTCTAGGTGCAGTGGTCAGACCACATGATCCCCCCATTACAGGTCATGCAACTGATAACCCTTGGCACTTTGCTATGCTTCTGTATTCTTCAGATATTTGCCAACACAGGTTTTCTCTCTGAACCTGTGTCATTGATCACCACTTATTTCAGATTCTCCTTGGCATTGTCTTGGCTTTGCTACAATTTGTATCTCACATAACTCATTCCATGCTGTTCACACTTTTCCACCACCTTGCTTTCACTTTATTCATAAGTGCTCATCACTTGCTTTAATCTTGTGCTGTATGCAATTAGGCCTATCACATCTTTCAGTTAGTTTGGTATTCAACAATGCTTGCGGCACTCTCAAAAGTACTTATTACACTTTGCAGCTTTATTCGCCACTCAGTATTGCGTGTTGCACTATAAAAAGTATTTATAACACTTTGCAGCTTGTTCAGCATTAAACAACACTGGATTTAATCTTCCATGGCAATTGTAATGGTTTTCTGCTTGTTCTTCATTTAGATATGCCTATTCCCAGCACCCAGAGTACCCCAGTAAGAGTGTTCCCTTCTTTACACTCACTGGTGTGCTGCTGCTCCTCTGGGCATCTCGATTCTGCTTCCCAGCTTCTTTCCACTCTGCCTTTTCCTTGCGGGAGCTTCAGCAAGCAGCCCTCAATGTCCTCGAATTCTGTTGCACGTAGCTCTGCTCCTCCTTAGCGCTAGCTACCAGCTTCCTGTGACGATCAGGAGACTTCAGTGTCCCGCAGCTCCTGCTGTGGACACTGAGGGGACAGCATGCTTTTCGCCCCTCTCATGGCCTTCTTGGGCCCTGGCTTCCTTTTCACACTCCTGCTCAGCACGACTTCCCCCTAGCCAGTTCCTCACCAGCCCAGTCTGCTTGCGTATGCCGCCTCCTTCTCTCCAGGCAATTTTTCTCCTAGATTCTCCCCTTCTGCTGGGCGGTTACTCTTTTTATACAACGGGGACTTATTAAATGGTTTCAGGTGCAAGTCCTTCACTTCAGTTGCCTGACCGCAGTTAAACAAATTAGCTGGACATGCCTGGCTTTTACAATGGTACTCCTCCACAGCCGTCTTCCTCGTCTCAGTACCAAAGTGGTGTGAATGAATGGAAGTGTGCATTACTCCCAGTTGCTTCCCCCTTGTCCCAGTCTTAAAGGGAAATGGCTGTAGGTCATTTTTGGTGTAAGAAAGGGGCAAATACTGATAACAGCATATGAAGGCATGGGGGCTGGGTTCCTTTTGACAAGGGAAAGGGGATACCATGTCTCACCCAAAGACATCCTCTCCCCACTCCCCAAGTTCTCTCCACCCAGGCGATCCTCCCTCGCATATTCACCCCGAGGGTCGGGATCCAAGAGTGATGGCCTTTCTGTGCCCACCAGAGAGGAGAACCATGGGGGAGAATTAGCGAGGAATGCTTCAAGTTCCTCACAGTACCCACAAATGTATTCCTCTCTTTTGAAAAAGCCTCGCCAAATAGCAGACCCATAGCTATTTCACCCAGTTTGTATGATGCTAGGTCACCTAATTTGCCATCAATTCTTACTACAAGACTTTTCCTTCTCTCTGAAAGACAATGTGTGATTTGCTTGCCCAATAGATAAAATGCCTCGGCGCCCAGTGTAAGTGGTTTCAACCAAGCACTCCAGCTAAGTCAATGCCTAGTATGGGATGCCCAATGGAAACCCTTATTTATATATTTTTATGTCAAAGGTTCTTTTATTTCTGGATGATGTACCCTTATATAACGCCCCTCTCTTTGAATCCCCCCGGCCTCACTGAGCCAAGAAGTAGGTTTGTTTTGCAAAGTTAAAAGATTTATTTGAAGAATTGAACAATATATATATCACACGTTTATAAATATGGATAATATTTGAATATCACACTATTATGAATATAAGAATGATCAGCAATGGGTAATACTACACTATCAACAATCTCTTTAATCAATTAGGAGTAAGAATAAGAAGAATAATGTAGCAGAGAATACTTTGTGTGGGTTCAAGAAATGGCAATGATAGGAAAGAATGTAACTCATAAATAAAACTTGATATGAACTCAATCAAAGACAATGTGATCACTCGTTCCCCCTGTTACCATTCACTCCCCCCAACATGCAATATGAAGATATGGAATGAGGGCACGCAGGTAACAGGAATAACAGTCAACAATTGCAATTTGAATCTCGGTTCCCCCCAGCAAGCTTAGAGAGAACAGTAATGATTTTAAACAGGTCAATTGCTTTTAATTGTGGTTGGAAATTAATGGAACAATTCTAAAATTGACTTTAATTTGCACAATAGGATTCAGAACTAGTGAGAGTTGCTTTGGATTGGTTTAGGGAAACACTAGCAATGATTGTTGAATGATTAGCAGATGGAAAACTCAGAATTTGAAAGCAAGAAATAGCTATTTTACATGGCGTGAAATTGAGCCAAATGCGAAATCGCGGCAAACTTTTGACCGCACGAAAAACACGATTACAGCACTACTATCAGGAGTTGGAATGCGGTTCTTAATTCGTTTGAAAGCTGAGGATGTTAGCTTCAAAATGACAAAGTTCGTTCCTAGCACATACTGTTCAAAAGTTACAAACGGTTTTAGGAAAGGTAGATTTTTCTCAAAACAGTCAAGATTTCAAAATGAAAGATGCACGGTTGAAGATTTGGAACAAAGATTTCTTAACACTAGAGAGTCTATGGAGCCACAAACTACACGGACAGCACAGCCACCTATCCAGAGGCGCCTCCGGATGGTTTCTATCTGCCTGAGATGATTGCCTTTCTCCAGAAATATATATTAGCACCTAGAGGATTATCACTACAATTATCACAGGATTATGTGGATGAGAGAAGAATTTAAGATAGACAAAAGAGATTCAATAATGCAGTTATGGATTGTTGGAATGGTTTGGATTGGGTTACTTAATACTAACAGATGACTATGGACAGTTCTATGCTAAATACTCACTACTATGGCTTTGGAATGGAATGGACCCGTCAAAGATCTGGTCAAAAATTTGGATTGGACTTCACTCACCACCGGACAGGATTCAGGACACCTGGACTGCTCTCAGCAGGGCACTCTGGTCTGCACGGCCTCTTGGACTGGATCTGACGGGTTCTGGGTTACAGCTCTGCTGGACTGATCTGGATCTTGGGTTCTAGCAAGGGTTCTTGGCCAGAAGCAGCAAAACAGCTCGGCCAGGCTGTTGAATGGTTTAGGCCCCGTAGAAGTTTGGGGGTTAAAATCAGGTTGCTAGATTTTCAAAGCCTGCTGAAAAGGGTTCAGCTTTTTGGGTTAGGCCTCTGTTTCAGGGTTCTTTAGTCTGGTTCTGGAGTCTGGTTCTGGAGATGGGTTCTCCCTGCAGAGCGCTTCGCCGGAAGATCAGTGATGAGTGAATGTGTGTGTATCTGGGTCCTCAACAGTCCCTATTTATCCATCTTCCAAAGGGATGGGAAGGCTGATTGTACTATGCCCAGCCCTCTAAGGATCTGATAGGTCAGAGAATTCCCCCTCTCCTGATTTGAGAAAGGAACAGTGTGTCATGATGTGTCATCATGTGTCAGAGCGACACTGTGTTTAGGGTCCAGAAAAAATCCCTCCCCTTTGTTTTTACCCAGAAAATCTATTTTTCATAAAAAACATATTTCCAAGATGCACAACTCTTTAATAATACATAATTACATGACAGATTGACTAAGGTACGTTTCTGTCCAAGCCTCCTCTTCCTACGAGTTTTGGTTCACAAATGAACATTTTTCACGCTTTTGGGCAGTTACTCAGTGTCAGTTCTGTAACAATTTTTACAAATGGATACACATACCATCTGGGCATATTTCTGGAAATGTTCATGTTCCTAACATAGTCACAATAGCTAGAATATTAACTTTTTCGTGGTTCAGTCTCTGAATGTCTCTCAGATTCCAGATTAGTTTTAAACTGTAAGCAAACTTTTCTTTTTAATAGCCTCTAAGTTCCATATTTTTGTCAGTTTGGTACAATATTTTATAAGTCTTTTCCCAAAACATACAGTTACTTCAGTTTCAAATCCACATTTTCAGTCTGGCCCACCTCCAAGGCTTGGCTGAGCCAGAGAGTCACATGGGCTTGTCTTCCTGGGCAGTTGGTGTCAGTCACACCCGAATTAGCATTTTCTTTCAGTTCAAGGAACCCATTGTCTCTTTCCCAGAGCAGCAGAGGAAGTCTCCTCCCCTTCGTTAGCATCCCATAAGATATTCTCTCCTTTTGGTGGGAATGAACAGAGTGGTGTGTTCTCAGTGGGGGAACACATCTTTGAAGTTTTAGCTGAATCAGGTTACCGTATAGTCAATAGTGACATTGTTCCTTGTGAAAAATGACAGTTACAAATTTAAAATAAGCAAAAATATCTTCAATTCCAGTCTTTTTCAACATGAAAATCAATGTGTGGCACCCTATATTGCATTTGATGGAAGTCCCTTCTCTGGCATATTTAGCTTTTGAGACACAAGTTTCACTTGACAGATTTAGAGATCGCCAGCGTCTGACAGGCGAGTAACGGTATTGCGTGTAGGGAAGAGGGCATGTATTGCTACATGCCAACCCTTAGTGCACTCCAAGGGGAGTTCAATCCCAAAAACATTAATGTTGCCGGCATGTGGGGTCTAATACAGGTCCCACTGCTTGCTGTTCAAAGTTTAGCATATTATTATAAAGGCTTATATTAGGATTTCAAAATACAAATGTTCAATGAAGTTAAGATAGGTGTATAACCTCTAGTTAACTTATAAATTGACAACGAATTGTTTGTCATGCACTTAATTCAGTTCACAAAATGTAACAGACAATTCCTTCATACAATAATTTACACCATAGAGAGTCTGAAAACCCTAAGTGGGTTATTTTAATCAACCAAAGTGTATAGTTTTACAAAACCTTTTTTTAGTGAACATAATCAAAGTCCCACCATAGTTGGTTTGTCTCACAAAATTTGTTTTAGTACATTCACAATTTGTAAATGTTTTGTTTCACACATAGATTTGCACATACATTTGCATTTGCAAAGTCCCTTTTCCCTGTATGTGATAATAACAAGATCAAATAATATGATAAAGTTCTTTGGTTCAAAGTCACCAATCCAAAGTAGCATCAGGATATTTCAATGTATTGCCAACGCGTTTCGGACTTTACACCAGTCCATCTTCAGGGCCAATGATACTATTTGTTTCCAAAAGTTCTATAAATTCGTGATTTCAGTTCCTGAAGCAAAAAACATAGATATTATTCTACTATCAGTGTCATTACGCAGGGTCAATCTTGACAATCTCATCTTTAAGCCAATTATCACTTTAAGAGTTGCAACTCTAATAATTATAAACATAATACTCAAAGTACCTCTTTTATAGTGCCAATAGCACCTTTATCTTTGGTCTTTGGACACACCCTGTAGGTAGAATCGATTGTGCGTAGCTCGCTGTGTGTGTAGTTAGTTATACCTCGAGAAGACTCTCACAAGAAGAACTTCTGGAGAAAAAACAGAGTAGAATGTCGGTTCAGTGCATGTTTCTAGAGGGATTATAAATACATTTGTATGACATCATTTATAAAATTGGTTCCTATGAAGAGACCCTTAATATTAATGGAGTGAACTGAATCATCCCTCACACCCTCCTTAGTTGGCAAGCTAGGCAGGGGTAATTCTAACCTTAACAGTGTTCAGAGTAACTCGATAGCTCCGTGGCAAAGAAGGAGCTGGTTTGCTGGTTGGGTAGTGACCTATCCCCTCACCACTCTACGCGAGGTGCATGTGCGCCCAGAGTCGTCAGGTGTCCGGATCTCGAGGTGCTTCCTCCGGTCCGTGAACTTGCGAATGTAGACTGTGTTAGGTGTTATTTAAGTACTTTTACGCATGCGTTTCAGTGGGCCAGGCCGCTTCCCAATCGCGTATGCGCATGTGGGGTGTTTATAACGGTATTGCACCCATTTTTTACATATTTCTTTCCAGCAAGTGTCTTTAAAAGTGGATTTTGTTCTGATAAAATATACTTCTGCTGACATTATATTTATGTGTATTCTTGAAGTAGAATGATGTTCAACACCCCACAAGGAGGTTGGATCTTTTGGGTGGTTTGTGAGCCATGATTTTTGCAAATTTGACAACCAAGAAAAACGGATTTCCACACAGCTCTGTGTTTCTCAGCAAAATGATGGGTTTTGGCAGTGGTCTCCTGTGTTGCCACCGATAGAGGCAAAAGTGGATGGCGGCCCATTTTTCAGATTTTCCTGCGCACTTCTGGGTGATCTTTAGTGAGCAGAATGCTCTCCGGGGGCCATTTCTGATGTTTCTGGTGCAAGCAATGCACAGTAATGTTGCAGGGCCTGGACTAGTGGTGTTAAAACATCCCACACCAGTTAGTTACTGTTTGTGCGTCCACTGGTTCTTTTGCTCTTTCAGCCAAGTCCATGATCTTGGCGAGAGGAACATCCAGTTCTAGAACCTTATCTTGGCAGCCTTTTCATGGACTGCCCATTCCTTTCCTTATGCCCTTGGATGCTTTTGTAACGAAAGTAATCATTCTGGGATCTTTCATTGACAGCTCCAGTCTCAGGCATTCAGATCTAATCCGGAATCTGACTTCTCTCCCTTGGTGCATCCTCTGCACCATACATAGTGTCACCCTAAGTGATGGCAGGCAGTCGGTATATCTGGGATGCCTCATACTTTCAGGCTCTAAAATGTCTGTCATCTCTTCCTTAGAGTCTTGCTCTTTATTTTCCTTGTTCTCTGTTTTTCTACTCTCTTTGTCATGGGTTACAGAGTGACTATCTGCCTTTTTTATGTCTGACGATATGTCAGTGTCTGTGTCCCCTATATTTTTCACCCCTGGGGAAGGGGGGGAAGAGGCTGGGCGCTGCAGAGGTCTGTAAAAAAAACATCTATCAGTTTATCAAATGTGTCAGCTGCCTTTGGGGCTGTCTTTTCCCCCACTGTCTGCTGACCCAGGGGAACAGAAGATCATTTCATCTTCTGGGCTAATCGCTCCCCTGTCTTTCAATCCTCCTTTGGGGTTGTAAAGTGGATGTGCCTTTGCCTGGACAGGCTGCCCTCTGTTCCCTGTCTATCCCTGCACTTTTATTCTTAACCAGATCACCCAGCAGGGTCTCCAAGACCTCCAATCTGTTGTGCAAGGGCTTCATCCCTTTTGATACTGCATCTATCAGCGAGTCACCCGGCTTCCATTGAAGCTTAATGTGAGGCTCCTGTCCTCTTCTGTAATATAGTCTTGTTGACTGCCCTCACTCCACCGGATCCATCTCAGGCTCCATTGATCAGAAATGCTGTTGTGAAAGTGCCTGTGGTCTGAACTCAGCAGGCTGATGGGCTGATGTATCTATCAGCCGTAAGGGGTGAGGGAAACACTTGAGGCCTGAACATGGCAGACTGCTCTGTTGCTTGTTGGTATACGAGTTAACTACACCCTCCAAAGGATGTCTCTCATAATTTGGTGTAGTAAATTCTGACTGTATTCTGTCTGTTCTGCTTCTCATTTTTGTGTATAGCAAGGGGAATCTTGTGTGCGAGAGCCGTATACATGTTTGTCTACTCGTTCGGAAACTGGTATGGAAACTTTCCTGGGTCACGTCTATTTTGACAAAGACCTCCATTGTCTGTATCTGGGGTCGGCACTTGGTTTTGGCACGGGCTGAGACAACCTTCTGTGGCTACACTCGATTGTGAGCTGGTCTCCTGAAGTGGGTAGAACCCACCTCACGCACCTCGCTCATGCTTGGGATGTTGGCTCGTACACGCAGCTTTACACGTGCCGAGCTCCTCTCGCATGTCGCTATTCCCTTCATGACTGAATATATCTTATGGGTGTTGCTTGTGCTTCCCCGACTTGCGTTAGTTTGCTCTCACAGTTTTAAGTACACTACCACTGACATAGCACTATTCATCACTCTAATGCTATAATATGTCAGTATACATATAACAATATTAATAACTGTTTGATCACACTATGCTTGCACACATTATCTGCTTGAAGAACAGCAGAAGAATAGAAAAGGCACGGGGACAGGACAGGAAATGACATAGTACAGAGGAGAAGCACGGATTGGTGGACACACGATAAGGGAAACTACTCAAGAGAGCGAACTTGGGGGATTGGTTCTGTCTCTTGTAATGTTTCCCAGTTGTTTAAATACAAGTGTTAAAAAAAATATATGCTTTAAAAAGTGTTTCTGAAGCATAGCAATAAAGAAGTTGAAGCATACTGCTTGCCTCCGGTCTTCACATAGAATTACATTTATACAAAATAAATGAGGATTGGAAAGTAAATATTTAATCATAGACATGCAGTCATATTACTAATATTGTTAGTCATTTTTGTAACAATAAATCATGAATTACCAATGATATCAATGATGTAATTAGTGATACCATCGGTGATGTCATCAGTGATGTAATGTGTGATGTAATTAGAGGCCATAGCTAGTGGGCTCCAAAGAAATTAATTGTTGCAACATGTACATTGGCAATGGACAAAGCCCAGGGCCAGTGGCCATGGCCAAAGGTGGCAAGTGGCCATGGCCAAAAGCTAAGGCTGGTGGGCCCCAAGGAAACCTATTGGTGCAACATGTGCAGTTTCCATGGCCAAATACGATGGCTAGTGGGCCTCAAAGAAAACTATTGGTGTAACATGTACAGTGGCAAAGGTCAAGGGCTGTGACCCCTGGTCATGACGAAAGGCCATGGCTTGTGGAACCCAAAGAAAGCTATTGGTGTAACATGGACTGTGGCAAAGGTTTATTTATTTATTTTAATGTTATTTTACTGTGCATTTTTAAGGTGCTTGTACATCAATAAATTGTGTTTCAAAGCACCCACAGTGAAGCGGGGAGAGAACATGGGAATGAAAAGCAAATATAACAATTAAAGATAGAGGTGGACCTACTAGGCCTTCTGAACATTCAGAACATGAAAGTGCAGAGAGAGGGGATGGACGAGGGACTGGGGGGCAAGTGCTAGGAGTACCACAGAGGAAGTACTAGGGAGTTAGCAGCTGTCAAATTACTTGGTGAGAGTGTTCAACTGGCAATAAATAAGTATGTGCGTGCAGGCCTGTGGTGCCACATGCCAGTGGGTGCCAAGGCAAGTGCTGGGAGTGGGCGCAGGCTCATGGTGATTGGTTGTGGGAGGCCAGGACCCAGGAGCACACATAAGGGCCCTGGTCACCAATCTCAGCAACTGTGGATTTATCAGAGGAGGGAGGGAGGGAAGGAGGAGGTGAAAAGCAAGGTCTTGAACAGCTTTCAGACTTTGAGGAGATCCGGCTCAAGCGGAACAGGAAAGGACAGGCTGTTCCATAGGAGGGAACCTGCCCGGGAAAGAGGTTGGCCACCACCTCGCTGTTTAGCAAAGCGCTTGACACACAGAGAGTTGGCGCCGGAGGAACATAAAGATCTGGAGTGAGAATATTTAGTGAGAGTCAGTTGTAGATAGCATGGTCCCCATCCCCAGACAGCCTTATGGATGATGCAGAATGATCTGAATTTGATCCTTGCAGCAATTGGGAGCCAGTGGAGAGATTTCAGGGCTGGAGAGATGTGTTCCCTGGGCTTGAGGCCAAGCATAAGTCTTGCAACCCTGTTCTGGATTAACTGGAGGGGTCATTGAGAAGAATAGCTTAGATTAAGTAAGGGACTATGGCAGTAGTCTAGCCTAGAGAGAACCACAACTCTAGAGACAATGAGGTTCTGGGGGAAAATGAGGAAAGGAAGGATTCCTTTGAGGAGGTGGTGTTGAAAGTGGGCCTTCTTGGCAAGGTCGTAAATGTGATGGAGGAAGAAAAGAGAGAAGTCGAAGAGGACTCCAAAGTTTCTGGCTTCAGATGAAGGAGAAGTCGGGGAGCCCATAGAACGTGGCCAGAGTGAGGGAGCAGGAGTCGCAATGGAAAGGTTCTCAGTCTTGCTGGCATTAGGGCAGAGATCATTGGAGGTACACCAGGACTGGAGAGCAGACAGGCAGGAATGATGGAGGAAGTAGGGAGAGGATCAGAGGGAAGTTTGAAGAAGAGTTGTGTGTCATCTGCATAACACTGGAAGTTAAAGGAGAAGGTGGAAATGAGGTGTGAAAGTGAAGCAGGATAGGTGTTAAAAAGTCAGGGAGAAAGGTTGGAGCCCTGGGGGACGCCACAGGTGGAGATAGAGGTGGGGGAGGAGAAAGAGCCCAGAATTACCTGGAATGGACGGTCTTTGAGTAAGGAGGTCTGCAAGTCCAGTGCCTGCCCTGAGATACCTAGGGTATTGTTGAGCTATTTCATGTGGATGGAGTGGTTGACCATGTCAAATGCAGAGGAGAGATCAAGTAGAATGAGAAGAGCTGGAGAGGTGGCATCAAGAGATGCGAGCAGTTCCTCACAGGTGTTCAGAAGAGCAGTCTCCATGCCTCTGGATGCTCAGAATCAAGATTGATGGTTGTGTAGGTAACCAACACATTTAGTGTGCTGGGTCAGTTGGGGGGGGGACTTTTCCAAGGATTTCCCAAGGAAGGGGGTGATAGGGATGGGGCAGTAGTTGGCTTGACAAGATGTGTCTGCTGAAAGTTTTTTTCAGGAGGGGGCACACAAGGGAGTGCTTGAGGGAAGAGGGGAAGAATCCAGTAGCAAAAGAGTGGTTGCAGAAATCTCCAAGTGCAGGGGCAAGAGAGACAATATTTCCTTAATGGTTCTAGAGGAACAGGGGGAGACCTGTTTGGAGGAGACCTTCATGGAGATGACAACTCTGGTAACCTCCTCAGTAGTGATAGGAGAGAATGAGGAAGGAAAGGCAGGGGGGATGGGAGGCCATAGGAGGCAAGGGGGTGAGGTAAGGGGAGGGGGGAGAGGGAGAAGGAAGTGAGGCTGCTCAGGATGTTTTGAGTTTTTCTGTGAAGTGTGTGGCCAGTGCATTGCAGAGGGCCTGTGAGGGAAGAGGTGAGGAGGAGACTGTGGAAGTGTTGGCTAGTTCCTTGCAGATTTTAAAGAGTTCAGCCATGTTTTTGGAAGGACCAGAGACGGAGTGGATAGAAAGTCGGTATTGTTTTTGGAGCAGGTGACAGGCCAGTTTGTCAGAGGGTGAGCTGAGGTCTGAGGTTTCAGGGCTGCAAGTTCGGAAGTCGTACCAAGTGTTATACTTGGAGGCATGTTTCAGGTGGAACCTCATGACTGGGGCAAGAATGTCAAGAGTATTAGTGATGGCAAGAGGGAGGTTGCTGAGAGCAGAGTCCGAGGTAGAGTCTGTAATGGGGAGACTGCGGGGGGGGTGAAGGTAAATGCAAAGGCATCAGTTGACACTCGTTTCATCAGATGGATGTTCGTGAACGAGGTTGGCACGGGGGAAAGCTGATATGTCTGCTCATTAATCCCCTATGCCATGAGTGCCTCCAGAATGTTTATAGCAACTGAAATCCCAGCAGCAAGAGCACAATGCCTCATGGACCTATCCATTGTTACAACCTGAGGAAGATACCAAGGGAAAACAGCAACATTGAGAAGGAGGTCCAAGGCAACATTTCCCTATGAAGACATTTATATGAAGACTTGTGAGATGATGAACAATTACTGGCAACTAGATCAGGCCAATCAATACATAACAGAGAGCCACAGAAAGGAGAGACAAACATGAATTGCCCTGTTCGAAGCGGGGGGTCAAGGAAATAGGGAACCAGGATGTTGGGAAAGACCAAAATGTTTGTGTATGACCAGGTTACACTGAAGAAGGATGGAAGGAGGGAGTAGTAGGTAGCAAGGCAAAAAACCTTGTACACACACCAGTAAACACAGTACAAGGAGAACATAACAAGTGCCTGAAAGAATAGGATGCAAGCACTAAGCTACTGACCTGGGTGGACAATGAAGCTGGACCAATGCCCATAATACCACTGAAGAAACCAGCATTATGTTTCCACAATGACAGAGCAGAGAATGTTGTAGAAAATACAGAGCGTAGGTACAGAGTGTAGGTACACAGAAAAGCATCCACAATGAAGGTTGGCACAGCAGTATTAATCGATCACTATTCGGCATGCAAATCCAAGGCATACAAGAAGCTGGCACCCAACTGAGGAGGAGTTTGCTCGTTGGTACACATCAATAGGCCAGCACTGGTGGTGCCACAAAAGGATATCAAGAGGTCAGCAGATATGAGTAGAGTTAAAAGAGACAACTATTTCTCATCAGCATCATAAGCATCACTGGAACATGTGCAACCCGAACACTGGCTGTTCAGTAGGACAGAAATGTTTGTTCACGTCATAAGTTTCAGCTGTGCAAATGTACACAAATGCAAAATGGTTGCAGATAACAAGATGGGAGCTCGTGCAGACAATAAACTCTACAGTAAATGGCTTCAACACAATAAAATAAGAGCTCCAAGCAGTAAGTTTGATGGCTCTCCAGAACACATATGTGTCGACCTTCTCCCAACAATGGAAGGAGGCGTTTGCACCGAGTTTCTGTTGCACGTTTGTGCCTGCAAAAGATGGAGAGAATGGCACACTGACAGAGGCAGTGACAAGATTATCGAAAATGCACGCCAAAATAGAGGATGAAGCCAAAGGAACAGGAAAAGACCAGACCTGATTGTCATATATATTGTCAGGGATGCCAACATAGTTAGCGGACAAACTGAAGGTATATGTAGGGGCACTAATATTAGCACTAGTAGGACTGTGTGTGATTAAGATATGCATTACACAATATCGCAAAACTACTGAAAAGACAATAGGGATGAAATTATTAGTGGCTGTAAACATGGAAGAAGAAAAGGACAAGATAGCAGAAGAAAGGAATAACCTGAGAGGGAAGATAAAGTAGTGCCCACTGTTCCCGACTGAGATGATAACATTCAACAATCCCTTTGGCAACAACAGATACTGGGCCAAATGGGTATGGTGCAACCTGGAAGTGGATTGCAGTTATATGATTTGGAGTTTCGATGACCATGCAAATTACTATGGACATCTTGGAGGAGTAACAAAGACATGAGTACGCAAAGCACCAGTGACATAGTATGGTGTTTTAGTCAACAGGTCGACCAGAGAGGGGACTGAAGAAAGGGTCCCCGGAATGCCCCTCCTCACTCACATGAACATGATAGCTGAAGAGTTAAAAATGCATAAAGACACGCACCGTTCAGACAGCCTCCTGGAGGGCTAGTGACATCCACGTATGCAGAAAGATATGCTCTTAGACAGCCATTCAATGTCTTTATGGATACAGGTGCTTCAACAGTGGTCATGGACCAAAATGCCTCGATAGATGAAGTTGACTAATGCTGAGAAACCAATGTGCTGACATCATTAGTGACACCATGACATAGCCACATTAGTCACAAAGTACACTCGCAGCTATGCACGAAGTTACACAAGCATACACATGAACACACGAAGAATATGCTTACACAGCCCTGTAAATAGAGGACAGATACTGTCATAAGCTTTTATAATGTTTTCATTAGCTGAGTGCAGAAACATTGAGCGTAAGGCAAACAAAGAGATGCAGAGCAAGCTTGCCGATGCTTATTGCAACTAACCCTATGGAACTACATGATCACATAAGGAGCCTGGAAGGACCAAACATGACTAACCTATGGGAAACATAGCACAGTATAGATATGTAGAAATCATAGTATAAGTATAATGAAGATTACATGAGGCCAAAAGCCACAGTATGAAAGATGAGGGAAAGCAGAACCAGGTTGCACAGAAAAGCAGGCCAGGGCTCGCAGTCAAGGTCAGAGACAAGCAACCCATTTCAAACCTGAAACGACAAGGGCCATCTGCAGAAAAACAGAATAAATCCTCATAAATTGCAGAGCAGAAGAGCTCATTTCTGTGGTCCTCACCCACGTGCTGCAGCCCAGCAAGACAATGGTCATTCACTCACAGTGGGAAGACTAACAGTGCTCAGCGACAAAAACATGAAGTGAAACATGAAATCGTTAACAATGTTGCAATGCTGAGGGCACGCTCACAGGCAAAAGTGGTACTATTAACAGTTACATTGGGAACACATAATCATTCTCATCACCTTGAAGAGGTGCACACAGCGCTGAGAACAGAGCTGGGTCTCAGGCCTTGGGAGATAAGTTCAAGCCAATCACAGAGCAGAAATCCAGGAGTGGATGGCAGAGGGTAAGGGCCAATGGTAATCCTGCGACCCTGCAACAATGTAATCGATAGTTTCTTGGGATAGGGGCAGGCCAGCCACCTGACATGTGAGGGCCAATCAACCAAGATCTTTTGGTTCTATCCATAAGGAATACCACTCCCCTCACCCAGCCAGAAGGACCCGTAGGTGGTTTTACGGGGAAGGGCCCATGTTGTGATGCAGGGAGCAACAAAAGGGCCCGACACTGGCTCGTGATCGATGATTCTGGGAATTTTCAAATGCCCTGTATGATCCCTGTCAGTTATTGTAATAAACAACAGTCCTAACTTGCCCTTGGCTGAGTCCTCTGTTTGTAGTCTGAGGGAGGGTTGTTGGGCCCTGGGGGCTGAACGGTATGCTCGCAGTAACCCTAGACCTCTGGCATACCTAAGCCAACAAGTCAGAGGAGGGGGGACAGAGAGAGAGGAGGAACGGGTAGCAGGTGTGGGGAGGAGGTTGGAGAGGGACGGCAAGCGCCGGACAAAGAGGGGGAGGTTGGGTTGAGGATCCTGAACCAGCATGGTGCCATTGTGATAGACATTAATGATACACCTAGATGACGAGAAGCCCATCTAGTGCCACCTTTAATGGGTGAAGATGTGAGAGGCGAAAGAGAAGAGATGAGATGAATAGTCCATAGGTCTGGAGAGGGGACAAAGAAGAGAATATCAGTGAAAATATGCCTGGAAGTTGCACTAACAGAAGTGTCTGTGATAGGTACGCCAGGGTTAGTGGTCAGAATATCTTTTTTAAAACTTTTTTCTTCCAGACTTCGTGAGAGAGGATAGGTGGTAATATAGCAGTTATAAAAGATAGGTGAGATGGTGAGTGCCATGGGGAGGCGGAGGGTAGGAGGAAGATAGTGTAGGGGCTACAGAGCACAGTACGAGTACAGTGCACCAGACGGCATAGTAGCCAAGGGAAGCAAGAAGAATGATGCAATGGAGAATGGAGAGGGAGAACACTTTAATACCAACAGTGGGGTGCAAAGATGTTAAAGAAAACACACTGGTATTCGAATTTCAACAAGAAGCACAGAATGCAATGCAAAATGGGGTGCAAGATGTTAAAAAGCACATTATGATTCGAATTTGCTCAAGAAGAACGGACTGCATTGCAAAATGGGATGCAAGATGTAAATACAAACACCAGGATTTGAAGTTGCACAGCAAGCTTACAAATACATTGAAAGAAGGATTGAGTAAGGCAAAGTAAGCAAAGGTTAAAGGCCTTCACTATTGGTCATGGCCGAAGACCATGTCTAGTGGGCCCAGAAGAAAATATTGGAGCAGTATGGCCAGTGGCAAAGGGTAAAACTGTGGCCACTGGTCATGACCAATGGTCAAGACTGGTGAGCCCCAGAAGAATCCTATTGGTGCAAAATAGACTGTCATGCCTAGTGGGCCGAAAGAAACGTAATGGTGAAACAGGTGCATTGGCCAAGGCCGAATGCCATGGCTATTGGCCTCAAAGAAACTATAGTATAGCAAAACCCTCGAAATTCAGTGAAAAAAACTTTGTTAAGTGAGAGTTAAGGGGAGCCTATTCAATGTAAAAAGTTAATGGCCCAAAATGTCGCCCTCAGAATTCCAACTACCGAAATGGCAAGTTTATTTTTTCTACCCCTATTACACCACATATATATGTGGGGGGATGGGATATAATAGTAATATGGGGGGCTGCTGGGGTCTTCCCCCGCATATGTATGTGGTGTAACGGGGGTTTAAAAAAAATATTTGCCATTTTGGAATGTCGGAATTCTGGGGGTCGTAGTGATCACATAGATCGATGTAAAAATACATAGCAACAAAAACTTTGAAATTCACAGAAAAATTGTTTAGTTTGAAAACCGTTAAGATGAACAATACATTGCAAACAAAACGTTTTAAATTCAGTGAAAAAACCTTGCTCAAATAGACATTAAAATAAAACTGTAATGCATCAAAACCCTTGAAATTCGGCAGACAATGCAGGCAAAGCCACCTTAACTACTCAGCCGCAATTGTGTAGAAGAAGAGTGAGGGGAGTTAGTGGGGGACTATGATGAGGAAGTGGGATGTGGGGTATGTAGGTAAGATTGCTATTCAGTACTGGGATGAGGAAGAGGGATCTAGAAGTTCAGGTGGGATTACTAACTAGGTACTGTGACAAAGAAGTGGAGGTACAATCTTGTAGATATCTTTCCTGCTGACATCAGGCATGAATCGAGACCTTCAGTGGTAAGTTACGTGAAAAGCTTGTCCAATGAAAACAAAGGATATAGTAAACAAGCATCGGCTTCCTCCAGTCATCGGTTACACACTTTTTAATGAACTAATTTTGCAATTATTAACATAATAACAATAATTAATATTTGTAACATGCCAAAAACAATAATAGCCAGCTAATACAACCCGCCCACACATGTTAAGTTAATTTAGGAAGCAAATCCCCTCTACATTCATTTATATTAAAACAACAGATTGCTTCCAAATTGAACCTAAACTACTCCCCTTCCCCAAGCTACGAATGGCAGTGATTGCAACATTTCAACATTTGAAGTATTTACTCTTTCTTTTGCTGTTTGTGCCGATTCTCGATCTCCGAAAAAGGCTAAAAAATAAAATCAACAAAACAACACTATCCCCAAACCTCACACCTTCACAAATCATCCTTTCGGACCCTGCTCACATGCTACCATGCTCCCTGACATCAAAACTCCCCTACTTAACTCCCTTACATCATTTTAGACACTTTCCAAAATCGATTCCAAAACTTGATTCTCAAATTGGGTAATGGTGGATTTTTAGAAATGAAAAAGCTTGGCACCAGCAATGCATCATGGGAGATATCACTAACATTGTGGGTAATGGGGCAACACGCTCTACGTCAGACTAAACAAATGAACGAATTTACGCCAAACTGTCCAGCGGTTGGGCCAGTGTGCTTGAGCATAAATTGGACATTTTCCCCAAAGGAAAAATTAATGTAAAAGTGAGAAACACACTCTTTTGTGAGTCTTTATATCTTTTGAACCATAACATGGTATTTGCACAACATTTTCCAATTCTGGGGGGCCGGAACACCAAATTAGGAATATCAAATGTTGGGCTGATCCCTCCTATGGCTCAAAAGTTATTAGCCATAGAATGTTCACATTTCCTATGGATGTTAGATTTCACCTCCACTTTAGGGTGGTGCTATATATATAATTTTAAAATCAAGGTTAATCTCACAAAACGTCTGCACATAATGGGAATAACATAGTCAAGGTACAGACACTCATTGTATACTTCTACAAATTCAACCATAACTCTCACTTCATCTCTGGTATTGCTGTAACTTGACTAATACCTGAAGTGAGTTGTTATACATATAGGTGTAAAATACAAGAGCTGGATGAATGCACATTTTAAGTGTGAGCTGTTCACATACGTGTGGAAGACATACATTTCGTAAATGTACAGAAACCTATGCCTGAAATCTCACATAAAAGTCAAGACTGATTTTGATGTGAGTCAATTGCATATCCTGGGAGGATAGCTCAGTGGCAACATGCTCGCCTTGGAAGCAGGAAAACACGAAGCAACAGAGGTTCAATCCCCGGTCTGTTGCATTATAAATATGCAACTAAGACAACAACAAACTAAATAATTCTGTAACTGCGCCTCAATGTGTCTATGATGCATATAAAAACTAACATCAAGGTCCAATCAGACTTCATTGTGAGATTTCACACCTTAAGGAGGCGTGTCCATTTCATGGCTTGATACCAAATACTCATACGCTACTTTTATGATAAACATGTCATGCTAGATGCATATACAGCAAACACCTATATGCCTTGCTAACAACCGCCACAATTATACACATACTATGCTGCACATTCATACACCACATACTCTTACGACACAGTCTTATGACACACAATCATATGCACACGTTCCACACAGATACTTAACACACACACCTGTGATGCACATAGTTATGACACACACACATTGACCACACATGCCCTTGCAGCACATACCCTTATGACAAACACTCTTACAAGACATATTTTAAATGTGCATATGAAATGTATTGGATATGTACATTGTGTACATGTTCAAACTATAAAAGTTGCATGTGCCAGGCGCTTACACACCAAACACTCAGACGAGTTACACCATACATTCTTAAAACACACGCTTTTAAAGCACATCCACTTACAACACACATATTTGCCACCTAGCCACCTACATATAGAAGGGCTAGAGCACAGGAGCTAAATTAATTTATAAGTTCTACACAAACTTAAAATGTATGTGTATTAAATGTACATTACGTCAATGAATACGAAGGAACAAGGGTGCAGGAGTTCCACTGAGGAAGGAGTCCTGCTGTTGATTGTACTGCCAAGGCACCACCTACCGCCTTTATAATCTCCCGCTAGAACTCGCAGGGCCAAAGCCAGCGGGAACATTGATGCAGGAGTTCCGCTGAGGAAGGAGACCTGCTGGTGATTGTGCTGCCTTCGAGGCCCCGCCTCCCGCCTTCATAATTTCCAGCTTGAACAAGGGAGCGGGAATGTCATTCCTACAGGGAGTACCATGATGACAGGAGAGGTATATGCAGGACTCTATAGGGAGCAACGCTTGACTGGGACTCAAGGGAAGGACTGCTGGGGTGATTTGATAAACGCTGAGGGGGTAAGGTTGCCATATCATCCCAACAGGGGAGCGGTGCTTAAAGTTGCTTCACATACTGTACCGTCCTTGCTCCCGGAGCTGCTGTGATTGACTTCCCATTTATCTACTTATCACCAACATTAGCAACACTCCATTTTGTCATTTTAACATCTACACGTCTGTATTCCAGGAAAATCTTCCTCCTGATCCCAGACAGCAAGAGGTTTGCTATGGCCTTTAATTTAATTTAGGGTGTGTGTAAAACCCGGAACGCGCTGGACCGTGCCGGAACGCTACCCTAATATATAAAATGGCAGCGAAACTCACCTGAAAATGATGCAAACACACATGAAGAATATTTTGAAATGAGAAAGGTGCACCAACATGCTGCCTTTAACCCATTACTGCCCAAAATCTACATTCTATCACAAAAAAGTACCCGGAACGGGCCAGAACGCTAAACTAATATATAAAACAGCAGCAAAACTCACCTGAAAATGATGCAAACACACATGAAGAACATTTTAAAATGAGAAAGGTGCACCAATATGCTGTCATTAACCCATTACTGCCCAAAATCTACATTTTGTCATGAAAAAGTACCCGGAATGTGACGGAACGAGCCGGAATGCTACCCTAATATATAAAACGCCACCAAAACTCACCTGAAAAAGATGTAAACACACATGAAGAACATTTTGAAATGAGAAAGGTGCACCAATATGCTGTAATTAACCCATTGCTGCCCAAAATCTACATTTTATCACGAAAAAGTACCCGGAACGGGCCGGAACGCTACCCTAATATATATAACGGCAGTGAAACTCACCTATAAATGATACAAACACACACGAAGAACATTTTGAAATGAGAAAGGTACACCAATATTCTGTCATTAACCCATTACTGCTAAAAATATACATTTTATCACCAAAAAGTACCCGGAATGGGCCGGATCGCGAACCTTGATATATAAAACGGCAGACAAACTCACCTGAAAATGATGCAAACACACATGAAGAACATTTTCAAATGAGAAAGGTGCACCAATATGCTGTCATTAACCTATTACTGCCCAAAATCTACATTTTATAACGAAAAAGTACCCGGAACGGGCCAGAATGCTACCCTAATATATAAAACGGCAGCACAACCCACCTGGAAATGATGCAAACACACATGAAGAAGATTTTGAAATGAGAGAGCTGCACCATTATGCTGCCATTAAAACATTACTGCCCAAAATCTACATTTTATAAGGAAAAAGTACCCGGAACGCTACCGTAATATATAAAACGGTAGTGAAACTCACCTGAAAATGATGCAAACACACATGAAGAACATTTTGAAATGAGAAAGGTGCACCAATATGCTGTCATTAACCCAATTCTGCCAACAATCTACATTTTATATTTAAAAAGAACCCAGAACGGGCCGGAACGCTACCCTAATAAATAAAACGGAAGCAAAACTCACCTGAAAATGATGCAAACACACATGAAGAACATTTGGAAATGAGAAAGATTAAACAATGCCCATCATTAACCCATTACTCACGAACATGGTCTATACTGATGTGTCTGCCAGTAACTGGATATATGGAGTAGAACTTGTCAGTTAAAGGTATGATGGTATGCTGTATGGTAGAAGAGCACAGTCTTATCACAGAAGTTCTTGAGCATATGGTGGAAGAAGCTGGGCACTTGATGCCTAAACTGGCAAATTATGTGATGTTATGAGATCTTTTACCGCACACGGTTGCCACTGGTGTAGTCTCTTGGCACACTGGCAGATCTGCAATGTAAGAAGTGTTGGGGTGGGGTGTTGTTAGTGGGATTGAGAGAGAAAAGAGCAAGAGAGCTTTGATGCACTGTTGGCAGCTCCAGTTCGGAGAAACCGGTCACTGAGCATTGGTGAATTTCGGTTGGTAGTCGTCATGTGGTGTTGAGGTATGATTGTGCATTGTTTGGTCATATGCTGGGTTGAGTGTTGTGAAGTGCATGCGGTTTGTGGTGCAGTAGAGGTATGATTGTGTCCAGTTCAGAGTTTTCAGGTGAGTATGCAGAATATGATAGTTATTAGTACGGTTAGTTAGAAGAACCACATGTCTAACTTACACACTTAGTCTAAATGCAAAATATGGAATGCAGGTAGATACATGATATTAGGTAATGAGAGTGGTGGTGTTTTACTAGAGTATAGTAATGGCTGTACTCCGCGCCCGCACCCGCACCCACACCACTCTTACCTTGTCAGTCACTGTAGATTGTCTATGTCAGGCGTCCATGGGCTAACAGGGGCAAACAGGGAGTGGAACTGCTGTGGAGGGAGCTCCCCTTTGCCTCTGTTCCTTAGCCGATGGCTGTTCAGGCAAGGCTGCCCTGGAGGTCTTCACGTAGAGGGACACATGACTCGCTCACGGCCCAATCCAGGGGTTGCAGGTGGACCAGGGTGTGCAGGGGGAAGGTCAGGGAGGGACTGGTAAAGGAATAAACAAGCAAAAAAACACAAAGACGAAACAAAAGTGGAGGGAGGGGGGACCAGAAGAGGAAACCCAAGAGCAGGGGCACTCACCAGCAGTGTCTGGTAGGGCTGTGCAAGTGGAATCAAGTGGGTGAGGGGAACACATGCAAAGGAGAAGACTCTCCGCTCTTCACTACGTGTTGGGACAAGTGACTCGCTCAGGATAACTTGGCTAGTGCTTTGTATATGCTTATGTGTATATACATTCCACTGTACAGTGGAAGGCACAGGGAGAGGAGTGCAACGTTGTGTGACAAGTTTGTAAGATGGGCAAGAGATCTGAGTTTTCTGCATTGGGTATGACTGCAATGAATACTCACATTCAGCAATGGCACTAAGTACAATTCACCAGTGTCACTTACCACCCCTGAGTGTAATAAATCTGCAAAGGCGAGAGACATTACTACTTGTATATTAGCATACATTTTATAACATTTAACCAAATGTAAATACATGAAATAAAATTGTAAATGAGATGCTATAACATGGCTTTGAGCTACCAATAAGACATTTATGGATGAGCTCTCTTTCACAATATATGCCATCCCTTTCTTCAAACTCCTGACCAAGCCACCTGAGAGCCTTGGGATATCATCTCACTTGTAGGGTGTCAGTAAAACCTGCCTTCTATTCCTATTAATCTAGCACACAAGACATGCTGATTGTGTTGCCTGTCCCAGCTGCATCTGGCAATCGTTGTGCTAACAAGTCACATAAAACGTAACATAAAATGTCTTTCAAAGGTTGTCCATAAACTTTGATGCAGTGTGAGTGTCATATTTGATTGGTCTTTAAGTAGACATTTGTTAGTATTTGAAGAGTTTTTTCAAATACATAGTGCTTCCCGAAATGCACTTCGGACATTTGTACAGACCACTAGGGAAATGAGCTTGGTCATGGCAAGACAATGTTTACCCATGAAACAGAGGAACCAAGTTGCAGTGTAATAGTCATCTAATGCTGTAGATAAGAATTCAGTGAAAACAGTGGATGTTGTCTCTTTTGGAGGATTCCTTGAATACTGTGTACTCAAATCTTTCTTAATATTCCACTTAATCTCTTTCATTGCTCTGCAATATTTTTGTTTCTCAAACTGTGATTTTGGGAGAAAGGATTTTCCACGAATTAATTCCATAGCTATCCACAGCCGTACAGCAGTCATGTCTGCAAGGAATGGTACAAGTGACCCACTACACAACATATGTGCAACTAAGCAGAGAAATAGTCCACAGCTGGATGAATCATGCTGAGCTGGTACATCATGAAGAGCATGGATTGTCCACTTAGACCAGTCAAGGTTGGATGCCATCTGAATGTCCATGATTGTTTGTAGCCTGTTTATGTACTTGGTGTAGAGGGTTTGATTGGAGTCTATATATAGATTAATCTTCCACTTCACGAACAACAGCATAAGTACCCAGTGAGTATTTTGCAATTTGTGGATATGATCCAGATGTCCTTTGCCATAATTTCTGATTTGATGCCGAACTTGTGAACACTTGTAAAGTATCCACGTAAATCAATGGAATTAAGTATGAATGGACTGAAAACACTCACACGTACATCACATTCAGTGACATGTTTTAGAGAAGCTCTAGTAAGCAAGAAGCCTTCAATGACTGTGTCAACCAGCCAGTTATCACCTAAGAGAGACTTAATGTCTTCAACATTGATGTATATATTTTGCCTATGACACTCTGCATGCGTGGATAACCTGGTATTAATTCCCTTGGAAGTGGCACCATTTTTTGTTTGTTTCGGAGAGCTTGACCGCTGCGATACACCCAGATCATACTCTTCTACCAGAAAAAAAGGTCAAATGTTCTTTCTTGGGAACATTCTCATATGGGTTCAATTGTTTGGTTTGTTTAATGTCTTCCTGAGTGTCATCAAATTTAGTTTCACTCAGAATAGAGTCTGCAGCTCATCTTTCTGTCTAATTTTTTCCCTTCCATATTTGCCTTTTGTGACATGCATCCTGAGCTTTTTCAGAGAGTACACTATTCTTTTCTTACTTGCGCTATTACCAGTTGACTTCTGTGCAGCCAGAATGTGGTAGCATGTTTGTGAACGGTTGCAAGAGCACGGCTCAACTGGGAATAACTTTACCACATACTTTTAGTCTCGCAATCCGGTAACTATGAAATATCCAGACTGTGCCGGCAGAAATACTCGGTTTTGCTTAACTATCAAGTCTGCTAGTCCTTCCATTGTATTTGATTTGTGCTCATCACCTTTTGATATTGTTACAGGTTCTTCATAGTGATGCTTCTTTATAAAGTCCACTATCTTTTCCACAGCTATGTAATCAAATGGGAATTCGATATCACCAGAATTAGTTTTTTTGCCAGAATGCCTGTTTGACAGGTGATTATTCCCCATACCACACTGTCCTCTCAACACTTCCTTTAGATAAAATGTTTGCAAAAAAGTAGATTGCCAATACCATTTCATCCATGTGAACCTCTTTGTGCTTAGTCATTCTTTTCAGCACTGCATTCATGCTTTCTGACACATTAGTTGTAACTCCACTGGTTTTCCTATGAATTTCAACTGTTTCCAAGACCCATTTGCCTGCCTTTGTCAAGATGTCTTTGCTCAGTTTTTCCTCAAAATATTTTACAAAAGAAGCACTCCATGCTGCCCTTAGTTTTTCAAACAATTTTAGAAAGTCTCCTTCACTTTCACAGTCTAAGAGCTGTGGAACATTATTGGTGTACACTTTTCTGTCTGCGTTTCCTCCTTTATGACCTGAAACCCAGAATTCCACGTCTTTCAGTATGTGGTTCCAAAAAACCACATGCTTATATCTTGGAATAATATTCTCTACAGATTTCACAATAGCAGATTCATTGTCTGTTACTATAGTAATGGAACTCTGGTTAATTTGAGGCATACGCTTTGCTACAAAAGAAAAAAATGTTTCATGAGCAATTGTTCTGCATTTACGGTGAATCAGTACAAATGCAGGGATTGCAGGATTTTCCTCAAACAATGAACATTGGAATATTAGTGGAGAGAGGTAAAAATCAGCTAATTGAAATGTTGTGTCATATGAAATTAGGGTTCTTGAATTCAACTTCATCACTTCCTCAAAAATATTGATAATGTCTGGAAGAGCCAAAGTTACAATATGTTCAGGAACCAGAGAGTAATGGCATATAAACCCTTCCAGTGCATAGTGAAGCTCGTAGATGTTATATAAATCATCATGACTGATACTACATTTCTGTCTCCCATACTTAAGTTTATTTATTATTTGCTCTGTATTTCGCGGCACTGTAACTCTCATGTGGGTAAGGCAAGCATTGCATTCTGCTATTATTTTCTGGTAAATTGAAGTTGGACCTAAATCTTTATTTTCAGCAATTTCTATCAGCACAGATGGCATTGTGCGAACATAAGCTCTGAAGGGGTATTTTCTCATATTTCCATGAGGCATGCATGGCTCGGGTGTTTTGTCTTCACCTACATAATGGACAATCACGTTTTTTACACCTGTTTCCTATCTTTCTAATGGGGCCTATTCTGCTAGAGGTGTAATATCCCAATGGAGTTGTTCCACCTCTAGCAGAAAAGGGCCCATTACAAAGATAGAAAACTGGTGTAAAAAGCAAATGCACATGCCGAATGGGGAATTCACCCATGTATTACAGCTCTAGCAGAATATGGCCCTAAGGGCCATGGGTCTCTAACACCTCCAGAAGAATTGGGCCCTAAATTCCACACTATATACTAAAATGGGCCTCTTTCCATCTGTTACTAACTCAAGTGAGAAGGCCTTCCCAGATTTTAACCTAGCAATAATGCTCTCATTGAGTACCATTATCCCTCTTGCCCATGTCCTGAACCTTGGAGTTCTCCAACCATCCAGCATCTCAGAACCTATTGTGAGAGGTTATGTGAGGTGGACAACTTTGTAAAGAGTTTTCAACTTTAACGAGGATCCATTGGAAGGCAAATCTGGTACCAGCTCCAATAGAGTATATAAAAGTTGCTGCAGTTAAAAAGCTTGTATTGAATCTTGGGATCGAGCTGGTGGTCTGCCGTGAAGCAAGCTACCGCCTGTCCCAGTCCCTGCCTCTCAGCGCCCCCTTTATGCTCTTGACTGAGTTTCCTGGGGGTCCGAAGCATTTACTTTGAAAAAATTAGAGTGTTCAAAGCAGACCGGCCAGGAATAATGGAATAGGACTCTGGTTCTATTTTGTTGGTTTTCGGAACTGGGGCCATGATTAAGAGGGACAGCCAGGGGCATTCGTATTGTGCCGCTAGAGGTGAAATTCCTGGACCGGTGCAAGACGAACCACTAGCGAAAGCATTTGCCAAGAATGTTTTCATTAATCAAGAACGAAAGTCAGAGGTTCAAAGATGTTCAGATACCGTTGTAATTCAGACCATAAACGATGCCGACTAGCGATCCAGCTGTGTTATTCCCATGACCCATAGAGCAGCTTCCGGGAAACCAAAGTCTTTGGGTTCTGGGGGGAGTATGGTTAAAAAGCTGAAACTTAAAGGAATTGATGGAAGGGCACCACCAGGAGTGGAGCATGTGACTTAATTTGACTCCACACGGGAAACCTCACCCGACCCGGACACGGAAATGATTGACAGATTGATAGTTCTTTCTCGATTCTGTGGGTGGTGCATGGCCATTCTTAGTTGGTGCAGTGATTTGTCTGGTCAATTCTGATAATGAAAAAGACTCCTCCTTGCCAGCGGTCGGCATTCAACTTCTTAGAGGGACAAGGGGTGTTCAGCCACACGAGATCGAGCAATAACAGGTCTGTGATGCACTTAGATGTCCGGGGCAGTATGCTTGCTACACTGAAAGGATCAGCGTGTGTCTACCCTTCACCGACAGGTGCGGGTAACCCGCTGAACCCTGTTTGTGATAGGGATTGGGAATTATTTCCCATGAGCGAGGAATTCCCAGTAAGTGCGGGTCATAAACGTTCGTTGATTAAGTCCCTGCCCTTTGTACACACCACCCGTCGCTACTACCGATTGGATGTTTTTGGATCAGCCCCTCTGGGTGTAAAGACTGGAGGGGGGTGTCTGTACTCCTGCTCTCTATATGGTAGAGGAGAGGCACGGAGGACCCCAACCAAGATTCTCTATTACGGTTGCAATGGACGAGCAATCAAGGCCTAGCTTCTCAGGAGGTGATGCAGGCTGGTTCTTAAGTACAGTGTAGTCCCCAAGCCCCCACAAAGGAATGTCCACACACTGTATTAGTTAAAACACAGTCTTTATATAACTAAGGTTCAAGGTTATATACACAATCCCAATAACTCCTCACTTTGTGCTAGGTTAATCTACAATGGCAAATATATACACTTCTAAGTGGTACCACAATTATTATCATATTTCATTAAAGTGTGTCAACTGTACTCCGGTTAAATGTCACACAAATCACTTAGAAAGGTACAGACATAGAAGGGAAAGCAGTTGGTTAGAACAATTGGCAGAATACTGGCCCTGTTACCTAGACACAGTTCTGTGTGGAGATCCCCCCACCTGGGCAACCTGTAAAATAAAGATGTATCACAAGCCCAGTCCATATATTGTTCACTAAGTTTTATTTCCTTCTACAATGTTTCTACCACCCCAATGTACCTGGAATAGCAGAGTTCGACGACGAGTCGTTGACTGATCCTTCTTGAGCGTCTCCCTTTAAAGCAGGAGCCACGGATCATCGAGATCCCTAGAAGAAAGTGAACTTAGCATCAAGGCGGCAGCTTCAGTCCCAGCGGTGCTCGTCGGCGATGGAGCGAAGACATCCTGCAAGGAAGAAGTGTGTGGGACACCTCGACGTCAATAGTTCAGGACCGCAAAGAGTTTGTGAAGAACTGTGGACCAGCAAGGGCGTCAAGTCATCTGGCATATGTATGGTCTTTGGGTGGTGGGAAAGCCACTGGCAGATGCTCCTTGGCACGTCGATGGCCTGGCCTTCTCCAGCGGCTATGCAAACCTGCGAATCCTGGTCGACGATGGTGGACGTAATGTCCGGTGCTTATCTTCGTTCTCCTTGGCAGTCCCCATCTCCGGTCGGCAGCCTGTCGAGGGTCTGACTTCCAGGGAGCTTCGGCGAAGGTTAGCAGTGCTCGATGGTCCCTCGGAGCATGGGAAGAGGGTGGCTAACCAGGTCCTCTCTTGGATCAGTCTCGACGTCATGGCGGCTTTCAGATTTTGGCGAAGGGAGACAGCAATCAACCTTCTTCTTCAGGCTCGGTTGTCGAGATCAAGTGTCAGTATCAACTTCAGCTTTTGAATGAATTCTAGCAGTGAGAGGCCACCAGATATACTAGTTGATCTCCCATTCATTCTGCTGGGTCACACTCAGGCAACCAATCACACAGAAGGGCATTCAGAAGTCAGTCAGCCAATCAGGCATACAGTGAATTCAGGCCATCCTCCTCCCTCTCAGACACTCACAACAAGGTATGTGTATTGGGACAAGTACCCAGCCATTCAACACTACACACTGCATTGATTCCAGTTCCGGGCAGTGTTGTCTCAGTCATTGTATTTCATACTAGAAGCCAGACATCCACGACAAGAAGTGCATCTTGGTCACGCACTCTATTCAACCACGTCCCACCCACAGGGTGAACCCACTACATACAGTCACTGGGAAGGATCCAGCCAGTCTAGACTGGACTTCGCAACAACACCATATATGGAACTTCCACTCAACAACCAGTCAGGGGGAAGGGACAGAGTCAGGGCTTCACATGGGCCATCTTGTTTCTTATCAGGAATCAACTGATTCCAATGGCAGGGCTTGGGTATCCCAAAATGGAGGATACTCAGAGCACTTGTCAAATTCAGCATGGAGCTGCCACCAGCCCATACCCTGCTCTATGGGCCACACACAGGTGCCCAAAAACATACACTAGGGGCACAGGGTTGTACCTCCACCCATGGGTGCCATAAGGGTATCCCATGGGTCTGTACACCAAACCAAAAGAGCTGCACTGCCAGGAGTCCCACATGGACTCCTGGGCAGAAAACAATACAGAAAACAATACAGAACACAAATGAGAAAGGATTACAGGACAGGGACAGAGAGACCCTGTCTCTCCAATGCATTTCCAGCATCACACCGGGGTCGGAAACGGCCCTGGCAGAGTGCGAGAAGATGATCAAACTTGACTATCTAGAGGAAGTAAAAGTCGTAACAAGATTTCCGTAGGTGAACCCACAGAAGAATTAACGGCGGAGCAGCCAGAGGGCGAGCCGCGGGCCCGACCTCGGTTGCATCCCAGACGCACACAACTCACAGCCCGGGATGCCCCTCCCAAGACAGTCTGTCCAGCGGAGCGGTCCGCCCCTGGGGAGCATGAGGGACCAGGAGCGGGGGTGCGGGATTCCCTTCTGCCAGAGGGGGGTCCACGACCCAGCAGATGGACGGGGACGCCCGGCAGGGTTGGGTTAACCTGCCGGGGATGCCCCCCCCACTGGAGAGAGGGAGCCCCGAGCGGCCCCTGTCCTCTCCTCACCAACCCGGTCCCTGAGCTGCTGCACCAGGCGGGGGCATGCTCCTCCACCCGACCCGCCTGCAGGCGGGCGTTGGTGGGCACACCCCAATCGGCAGGGAAGCCCCGAGTGGGAGCAGCCGGGAGCCGAAGGAAGCCTGGCCGTTCTTGAGTGACACCCCAGGTGGACAGGGGCCCGGCACACCGGCTGAGCTCTGAGCCATGGTGCATCCGGGCATACTCACTGGGTGGGCGTTGAGGTTCCAGCCGCCCACACATGTGGGTGAGCGATGGCCAGGCCCGCCGGAGCAGGCGGTGACCTTGCCTCTTGCCCAGGTACAAAGGTTGGATAAACGCTTCACTATCCCTACCCTGATAAGAATTTCCCAATCTAAAATAAACTAAAGAAAACACTCTATCAAAAGGATATCTGTCCCTCACATTTGTACATTCAATAAATCGATAAGGAAATGTATGGCAGTTCAATCCAAAAATTATATATAACGTAAAAACACATTCACAATATGGTCACTGCCTCTTCTCATAGCCTGGGTTAATTCCCCTTCCCCAGGTTTCAGCAAGGTTTTGCTTCACAGTTCATAAGAAATCAGGAAAATTCTGTTTTTGCCACAAAGTTCTAACACAGTTCTTGCGGATTCAAAACTTGATAATAAAAAGTTTGGTGGTATCAACAATGTACCAAAAGAAGTGATAGGTTCCGACTTCTCATGGAGTAAGAACAGGTTTTACATTTGTCTCCTTCAAGTAAACAACTGTCTTTGTCAGGATGATATGCCATTGTGTCAGAAGGATAGCTCTGGGGCAACATGCTCGCCTTGGTAGCAAGATGATGAGGAGCAACACAGGTTTGATCCCTGGGTCTGCTCTTAGGAAACTCTGGGTATTAAGCACGTTATAAATAACCAATTTCAATTGTGGGTGACTTTAATCTTAAGGTCAATGAGGTGGAGAAGGTTCAAAGCTTTGTGTCCTCTGTGAATGAACTCTCCCTCCCCAAGCCGGTTCATGAACAGACCCATTCCTTAGGTAACACCTTGCACCTGATTTTCCAAGCAGATGCTGAGATCACTCTTTTTGCGGCCTTTCAAATCCGGTGGTCTCATTTTTTGTTCCCTTCACCTGGGGCATTAAGGGCCCGCCATCTGCTCCACAACCCAAATTAGTCCAGCTGTGTGGATGGAACTCAGTCTCTAAATCTGATATTGCCTAATTTATACCTAATACCTAATTTAATTTATACTTGCCCAACTTTTAGGGCTGTCCCCTGTGAACATACATTCTTTAACTAGTACTCTGACCACAGTTGCAGACAGCCTTTTTCCGCTCAAGACATCTAAGCTATCTTCACGCCCCTCTCTGCAGTGGTTCATGGACGAGCTGCGTGCTCTTCGCCTACAACACAGGCAGATGGAGCAAACTGGAGGTGCAAGATCTTGCCTTGTCTATAGTCACCTCCCAGTGTCACCTTGTCATTTCATGTGACAAACATGTCTACTTTGCAACTCTTATTCAAACTTCTGTGAATAACCCCAGGGAGTTGATCAAAGTGGTTTGTAATCTCTCTACTAGCTTACTGGTTCCTGTTCCCTCCTCACAGGCCCTCTGTAATTCCTTGTCCACATGTTTTATGGATGAAATAATTTCTATTCTGAGGCTGATATTGATATGATATGATATGATATTTTATTTGTATTGCGCCCATACACAAGTGTTTCATTGTGCGATTGGGCAAGGGAGGGTAAACAAGAAAGGGCAAAACAACGATCTTACTAGTCCCAGTGACATTGAGAACATGCAAGTTAAGGTGAGAAGGAAGGGGCAAGTGCCAGGGGCAGTGGAGGAGTGGAAAGTGCTGAACACATGATAGAACAACAACAGGCAGTGCGGCCAGCAGGTGGTAAGTGCAAAATTTAGGTGTAGGCACTGGGTGTATAATAAGTGCTGGAAGGGGACTGTAGGGTAGCAGATACAGACCCAAGTGCAAGGGTTGCCAGGAGTCAGTGCGGGTGTGTGCTGGGAGGTCAGGGATCTGGGCCCAATATCAGAGGGTAACCAGGTGCCCGGTGCCAAAGCAGACAGTTTAGCAGGGGAGAGGAAGAGCGAAGGCAGAAGCAAAATGGAAGATCTTGAGGTGCTTCTGGAAACCGAAGATGGTTCTCCTCAAGTTTCAGAGAGGCAGGAAGGCTGTTCCAGATGGAGGCCCCAGCCGAGGAAAGGGATCTACCCCCCAACTCGTTGCTTGGAGAGGCGACTGACCCTGAGGGAATTGGAGGTGGAGGAGCGAAGAGCTCAAGTAGGAAGGTATTTACGGAGAGGGAGAGTTCAAGGTATTGTGGACCCAGGCCCCAGAAAGCCTTATGGACAATACAAAGGGTGTTGAATTTAATCCTTGCAGCCACTGGGAGCCAATGAAGAGATTTGAGGGCTGGTGAGATATGATCTCAGGGCTTGAGGCCAAGGACAAGTCTTGCAGTCCTGTTCTGGATGAGCTGCAAAGGGTGGAGAGTGGTTGCAGGCAGATTTAGAAAGAGACTGTTGCAATAGTCGAGTCTAGAGAGCACCAGAGCTCTGGAGACAGTGAGCTTCTGGGGGAAGGAGAGGCAAGGAAGAATACCTCTGAGGAGGTGGAGTTGGTAGTTGGACTTTTTGAGACGTCAGAGATGTGTGAAGAAAAGGAAAGCGTGGAATCAAAGATGATCCAGAGGTTCTTAGCCTCGCAAGTGCGAGCAGGGAGAGGGCCAAGGGAGGCTGGCCAGAGGGTAACAGGAAAAGAAGGAGCAGGTGTGCCGATGAGGAGGATCTTTGTCTTACTGGCATTAAGGCAGAGGTCGTTGGTGGCGCACCACACCTGGATTGCAGACAGACAGTCAGAGATTAGAGAGGGAGAAGAGGTGGCAGAGGGGAGCCTCAAAACAAGTTGGATGTCATCCGCAATGGAACTGAAAGTTTGAGCAGAGAGCAGCAATGCAGTGGACGTGTGGTGCCAGGTATTGGTTGAAAAGCCAAGGAGAGAGGTTAGACCCCTGGGGAACATCACAGGTAGAAAGTGAGATTGAGGAAAGAAATGACCCAAGTTGGACTTGGGAGGGTTGGTTGGAGAGGAAGGGTGTCTGCCAGGGCCTAATCAGTGATACCAAGGTTATCACGGAGACAATTGAGCAGGATGACATGGTTGACTGTGTCAAAGGCAGAAGAAAGATCGAGTAGGATTAGGACAGATGGGATATTAGAATCAAGGTTGGAGAGCAGTTCTTCACGGATGTTCAGGAAAGCACTTTCCGTGCTTA
Source organism: Ambystoma mexicanum (assembly GCF_040938575.1). NCBI lineage: Eukaryota > Metazoa > Chordata > Amphibia > Caudata > Ambystomatidae > Ambystoma > Ambystoma mexicanum. Next base: position 423,613,440 of record NC_090927.1, on the reverse strand, counting down.
TGGCAGCTCTGAAGACAGACTGATGGTCATGGAGACAACCAACAGAATCGGTGTGAAGATTAAGCTGGGAGATGGCCAGCTTTTCCAGGAGTTTGCCGAGGTGAGTTGTGCTGCCGTTTTATATATTAAGGGAGCGTTCCAGGTACTTTTTCGTGTGAAAATGTAGATTTTGGGCAGTAATGGGTTAATGACAGCATATTGTTCAACCTTCCCCATTTCCAAAATGTTCTTCATGTGTGTTTGCATCATTTTCAGGTGAGTTTTGCTGCCGTTTTATATAGTAGGCTAGCGTTCCGGCCCGTTACGGGTACTTTTTCGTGTGAAAATGTAGATTTTGGGCAGTAATGGGTTAAGGACAGCACATTGTTCAACATTCTCCATTTCCAAAATGTTCTTCATGTGTGTTTGCATCATTTTCAGGTGAGTTTTGCTGGCAATTTATATATTAGGCAAGCGTTCCAGCCCGTTCCGGGTACTTTTTGGTGTGAAAATGTAAATGTTGGGCAGTAATGGGTTAATGACAGCACATTGGTGCACCTTTCTCTTTTCAAAATGTTCTTCATGTGTGTTTGTATCATTTGCAGGTGAGTTTTGCTGCCGTTTTATAAAGTATGGTAGCGTTCCGGCCTGTTCCAGGTATTTTATTGTGTGAAAATGTAGATTTTGGGCAGTAATGGGTTAATGACCGCACATTGTTCAACCTTCACCATTTCCAAAATGTTCTTGATGTGTGTTTGCATCATTTTCATGTGAGTTGTGCTGCCGTTTTATATATTAGGGTAGCGTTCTGGTCTGCTCCATGTACTTTTTCGTGTGAAAATATAGATTTTGGGCAGTAATGGGTTAAACCCAGCCCATTGTACAGCCTTCCCAATTTCCAAAATGTTCTTCATGTGTGTTTGCATAATTTTCAGGTGAGTTTTGCTGCCGTTTTATATATCAGGCTAGCATTCCGGCCCGTTCCGGGTACTTTTTCACAAGAAAATGTAGATTTTGGGCAGTAATGGGCTAAGGGCAGCACATTGTTCAACCTTATCCATTTCCAAAATGTTCTTCATGTGTGTTTGCATCAGTTGAGTTTTGCTGCCGTTTTATATATTAGGCTAGCATTCCGGGCCGTTCCGGTTACTTATTCGCGTGAAAATGTAGATTTTGGGCAGTAATGGGTTAAGGACAGCAGATTGTTCAACCTTCTCCATTTCCAAAATGTTCTTCATGTGAGTTTGCATCATTTTCGGTTGAGTTTTGCTGCCGTTTTATATATTAGGGTAGCGTTCCGGCCTGTTCCAGGTATTTAATTGTGTGAAAATGTAGATTTTGGCAGTAATGGGTTAATGAATGCACATTGTTCAACCTTCCCCATTTCCAAAATGTTCTTCATGTGTTTGTATCATTTTCAGGTGAGTGTTGCTGCTGTTTTATATATTAGGGTAGCGTTCTGGCCCGTTCCGCATACTTTTCCGTGTGAAAATGTAGATTTTGGGCAGTAATGGGTTAACAACATCACATTGTTCAACGTTTCTCATTTTAAAATGTTCTCCATGTGTGTTTGCATCATTTTCAGGTGAATTGTGCTGCTGTTTTATATATCAGGGTAGCGTTCCATGTACTTTTTCGTGTGAAAATGTAGATTTTGGGCAGTAATGGGTTAATGACCGCACATTGTTCAACCTTCCCCATTTCCAAAATGTTCTTGATGTGTGTTTGCATCATTTTCAGTTGGGTTTTGCTGCCATTTTATATATTAGGGTAGCGTTCCAGCCTGTTCCGTGTACTTTTTCGTGTGAAAATATAGATTTTGGGCAGTAATGGGTTAAACCCAGCCCATTGTTCAACCTTCCCAGTTTCCAAAATGTTCTTCATGTGTGTTTGCATAATTTTCACTTGAGTTTTGCTGCCGTTTTATATATCAGGCTAGCGTTCCGGCCCGTTCCGGGTACTTTTTCACGAGAAAATGTAGATTTTGGCCAGTAATGGGTTAAGGGCAGCACATTGTTCAACTTTATCCATTTCCAAAATGTTCTTCATGTGTGTTTGCATCAGTTGAGTTTTGCTGCCGTTGTATATATTAGGCTAGCATTCCGGTCCGTTCCGGTTACTTTTTCGTGTGAAAATGTAGATTTTGGGCAGTAATGTGTTAAGGACAGCAGATTGTTCAACCTTCTCCATTTCCAAAATGTTCTTCATGTGAGTTTGCATCATTTTCAGTTGAGTTTTGCTGCCGTTTTATATATTAGGGTACCGTTCCGGCACGTTCTGTGTACTTTTTCATGTGAAAATGTAGATTTTGGGCAGTAACGGGTTAATGACAGTATATTGGTGCACCTTTCTCATTTCAAAATGTTCTTCATGTGTGTTTCCAACATTTTCATGTGAGTTTTACTGCCGTTTTATATATTAGGGTAGCAATCCGGCCTGTTCCGGGTACTTTTTTGTGTGAAAATGTAGATTTTGGCAGTAATGGGTTAATGAATGCACATTGTTCAACCTTCCCCATTTCCAAAATGTTCTTCATGTGTGTTTGTATCATTTTCAGGTGAGTTTTGCTGCTGTTTTATTTATTAGGGTAGCGTTCGGGCCCATTCCGCATACTTTTTCGTGTGAAAATGTAGATTTTGGGCAGTAATGGGTTAACAACATCACATTGTTCAACGTTTCTCATTTCAAAATGTTCTCCATGTGTGTTTGCATCATTTTCAGGTGAATTTTGCTGCTGTTTTATATATCAGGGTAGCGTTCCATGTACTTTTTTGTGTGAAAATGTAGATTTTGTGCAGTAATGGGTTAATGACAGCATATTGGTGCACCTTTCTATTTTCAAAATGTTCTTTATGTATGTTTGCATCATTTTCAGGTGGGTTTTGCTGCCATTTTATATATTAGGGTAGCGTTCCGGCCTGTTCCGTGTACTTTTTTGTGTGGAATGTAGATTTTGTGCATTAATGGGTTAATGACAGCACATTGTTCATCCTTCCCAATTTCCAAAATGTTTTTCGTGTGTGTTTGCCTTATTTTCATGTGAGTTTTGCTGCTGTTTTATATATTAGGGTAGTGATCTGGCCTGTTCCGTGTACTTTTTCTTGTGAAAATGTAGATTTTGGGCAGTAATGGGTTAATGACAGCACATTGTTCAACCTTCCCCATTTCTAAAATGTTCTTCATTTGTGTTTGCATCATTTTCAGGTGAGTTTTGTTGCTGTTTCATACATTAGGTTAGCGTTCCGGCCCGTTCCGGGTACTTCTTTGTGTGAAAATGTTGATTTCGGGCAGTAATGGGTTAACAACATCACATTGTTCAACCTTTCTCATTTCAAAATGTTCTCAATGTGTGTTTGCATCATTTTTAGGTGAATTTCGCTGCCGTTTTATATATTAGGATAGCGTCCCGGCCCGTTCCGGCCTGTTCCGAGTTTTAAACTGTTCCTTTAATTTATTGCCTCTGACTTCAATTGACTGACCCTGCTTTTAGTGCTCATGTAGTCCTGTTTGCAGTTCAGTCTGCAAGTGCGCAGCAGTGAGGAGGAGGAGTCGGAGTCGGAGTCAGACTCGGAATCGGGCAACCCTCTTAAGCTGTCTGGCGTCCTTAACTCTGCACTGTGTTTTCTTCCCACACTGCCTAGGAATATCCTATTCAGTGTCCTGAGACTGAGACTGAATTGAGACTGAGCTTATTATTGGCTGGCAGGCTGACCGGTTGGCTTTCTGGGACCGTGAGTGCAGGGGGGTGAAGTGGGGCCTCCAGCATTGCACTTTAGTTGTAATCAAGAAAGAGGTTCTAGGAGGCTCGGAGTGAATAAGCACCCTGTTAGCTTTCTTTTTCTTCTCTGGTATTTTATTGCTTTTCTTCTTTTTTACTGTGTTTTAGTGTGTATTATTGTTATATTGACACTTTTTGGCATTTTATTGGACCTATACTACAGTTATACTTAGGAACGGCAGGATAGCTCTGTGACAAAGAGCGGGTCTTGGAAGCAAGACCATGCTGAGCAAACACAGGTTCGAATACCAGTCCCGCGCTTGGAAGAAAAAAGAAAAAAAAATGAGCGTGTTATAAATAACCTGCGCTTTCACAATGAAACTAGCGCCTAGATACCTACGGGTTATGTGTGCTGCAAATAAATGCAAATACAAATACTACTAATACAATGAGTTGTCCCTCATAGGGAGAGTGTGAAACAGCGTTATTGTACATCTATCCCACAAGAAAGGGTCAGGTCACAGGTGGCAGCAAAGAAAAAACCGGGGAAAGGGGGGTCACCGGGCCCTGGGACAACCTCCAATTGTTGCTTAATGAGCTTGGATAGTATTGATTTAATAACCCAGACTACTGACAAGGTTGTATCTGAGGGGCAAGAGGCGCAAATGAAGGGGGAGTTTCCCCCTTGCAAGTTTAGCTTTAAAGATATGCAGACAGTGGCTAACGTTATCATGGGACCGCACAAGGCTTCTTTGGGTACACTTATTGACGGGCAAGATACTTCCAGGACACCAGGTTGAAAATGCGCAGAGAGGACCTGAGGCCCTGTATTATAAAATCCCAGTTGAGGTTACTGTTCCCATGGTTGTGGCCCACAAGGAGGGGAGGGAGTGCATGGGTAAGGACGGGATGAAACAGGACACCGCATCTTACTAGCTGGGGGTGCCTGTAAGCAATATGTTTGAGCCACTTGCATTACCGGCCTTGACTTGCCTCCTGTCCTGAGTCCAGACATGGCTGTGTCCACCCCCCTACCAGTTATGCCGCCCAGCCCACTTCGGGTGGGGGGCTGGGCCCACCTTGGCCCAGGTAAGATCAGGCTGCAGGCAGAGGGGGCATAAAGGGGTATGACGGGTGCAGATGCGTTTGAGTTCCTAGCGCAAATGCATAAGGAGAATGAAGAACTCAAGAGCAACATCATCAGGCTGGCTCGTTTGGTCGAGGACCTGACGTCCCGGATTCGGCCATCATTAGAGGCTGAATCCAAGAGAAGGGGATGAGGGGTGTCCTAATTGAGGAGATGAAGTCCAGTGGAACTAGCGCTGCAAAAGGTGTACCAGTACATATGGTGCCTGTACCCAACCAATCCCTTCCACAATTAGTGAGGGGGAAGCAAGTGTGCAAATAGGTGCGTGCAATGGGACTCAATACCCCTCAACTCCTATCTCTCCCAGATAGTGGCAATGGGAATCAATTGGATTTTTTTTCCTTGTGAATTTTCCCAGGGGACTGGCGGGAGGGCACAAGCGTGGAGTTAGCCTGACTGGCTGAAGTTCAGGAGGGTCAGTTTCTCCATAAGTCAAAACAATGTATCATCGTGTGAAAGATTCGTTGGGCCCCATGGTAAGGATGCAATAAGATTTGTTGTAAAAGATCCCAGATTGGTACGGGATATTCTGGAATGAGTTCTCCCTCTGAGTTGCAGATACTAATCAAGAAGATCCTGTCTGAATGGTATTATGCCCCGCAACAAGTTTGTATGGGGAACATGCATGGTTGGGGTGGGAATCGACCTGGCATTGTTAACATGCATCTCCAGTCTGTTTCGCAACCCTGTAAGTGGGGGTTGGGGGACCTGATGAGGCACGCTGGGAACACAAGTTGTAGAGCGGGATGGATGAAGCATTACCCAACCGGGGAGAATGCAGCATAGGTTGTTGCGGCTTATCGGAAGTATGGAGCAAGTTCTCAGGAGTTGAAAGACCTGGAACCCTGGTATGGGGTTGAGCCTTATCTCACCAGCTCTCACGCCGGTAATCGATTCTGGGGTGCTGCAAGCAACTACAAATGGTCATCTGATAGACAATTTGGCTCGGGCCCAATCTTCGACACTGTGCCAATGCATCGGTTGTGGGAGGTGTTAAGGGGCTTGGATATTCCAGATTCCCTACTATCTGCCTTCCAGAACCTGTACACTGGTAATACTGCTGTCGTCAGGTGGGGAACAGGCGGGAGCACAACTGGAAGCATAAGTATTTAGAAGGGCATAGGGCAAGGGTGCATTCTGGCCCGATACTGTTTTGTATCTTCATCAATGGAGTTATTAAAGCGCTCCTGGAAGTTCAAACAGATGTCCCATCGCTAGCTAGCCAAAAGCTACTGGCTCTGCTCTTTGTGAATAACGCAGTGCTCTTATTCTTGACACCAGCTGGTGCTCGTAAGCAGTTGAACATTTTTGTCACCTTTTGCAAGAGAAATGGGCTGCCATTTAACATGAGTAAAACCAAGTCCATGATTTTTAACACAAACGTAAGGTCAAAGCACAAGGCTTTTACACTGGCACTGGGTGAACATAACATCGAGCAGGTTTCTAAATATGATTACCTGGCGGAGAGAGTGATGGCATCCTGTGGAAGGTCACCCCACCTGGAAATGGCTAGGTTAACCCTGGCGAGGTATGGTGGTGCCCTTGCCAAGTCCACCAACGAACATGGCAACAGAGCTGTCCTATTGTCACTGGGGGCATATAAAGCTCAAGAGAGGCAAACAGCACAGTATGGGACAGGATTGTGAGGCCGATCTAATGTTAACAGCTTGGTGGTGGCGGAGCATACATTCTTGCAAAGTCTCCTGGGAATCCCATGCACTGCCCCAAATGTTCCAATCTTGATAGAAACTGGCTTACAGGGAATAGAAACAATTTGCCAATTGTGCCCAGTGATTTATTGGGTCTGTGGACAAATGTAAACCTTTCAATAATACAGAGAGGAGGTGATGGATGTCTTGTCGCAGCAAAGGGCCACCTCTCTGAAATAGGCGGCCAATGTTAAAAGTCTGCTGGGGACACCTGGGTTTGGGTATCTCTGGCTGAATACAACTGCCATGGATTCCGGTTCCAAGTTCATGGTGAAAAGGGTCATGTTGATCAAAGGGGCCGGGACGTAGATTTGAAAGCTCTGGCCTCGGAATCCCTGGCCCGCTACCTCATTATAAAAAAGGTGGGGGCTGTGAAGACGACTTGAGCTATATTACTCCTATACACGAAAAGACTATGTATATACAGTTCTGTCTAGGAATCTTACCAACCGAAGTATTATTACACAAATGGAACACTGGAGCATCTGCTAAGTGCATTTTATGTAGTGACACAGACGATGATCTCCCCCATTTAATATTGTTATGTCCGGTTACCAAGCCACTGAGGAAATGCTTGCTTAAGCAGCTTTTTGTAAGCCGGAGCTGCAGGACTATTAGAGAGGCTATGATCATGTGCTTAGCCGCTTCTGATGTTCCTGTAGTCTTTGCAACCAGTAGATACCTTAAGTGGGTATGGAGGATACGTGCAAAGAAAATGAGAGCCCTCCAGTAGCTCTGCTCCTTATCTATTAATTGATGCTTGGCATAGGATGAAGGCATGTACTGTGTTTTAATTGATGGTATGATGAGCCTTGACCTGATCAACTGAACTGTTTTATGTATTATGGCGTTTATGACTTTGCATCGAAATAATGCATTTGAATTGAATTGACTATTATACATATACAAGTTGACATCAAAGTCAGGACTAACTTTAATGTTCATTTTCAAGTATATAAAAGACAGATGCGAAATGTAAACTGCGTAAATATATGAAATGTAAACAGAATGGCTTATACACTGTGCACTCATACTCTGCTACACTCATTGGGCAAACACACATACTACATACGCTTATGAAACATACACTCACATGATATACAACCTAACCCACAAAAACACACTGACATTATATGTAGAAAATACTTTTACATCAAGAGTTAAGATTAATCTAAAAAAAAGCGTGGGGATAACATAGTTAAGGTGCAAACACTCACTATAAATTGAACCATAAAACTCAGAAGTATTAACACTCACTCCATACTACTACAATTCCAAATATTAGGTGGATTACATCAAGACCACAGTTGAAGCGCAAAGAGATTGATACACACTAAATAGAAACAAAACCACTTCTCGGTCAGATCTGGAAATGATTACAGATGCACGTCCAGCGGAGACAAAGAAGGCATGAGTTGGGTTGGGAAGCTTGGTGGGTTATTTGTCTGGTGTGATGGGGGCCAGTGTTATATGAAATGTATTCCCAATGGGATCTTCTAAACATGTACATATGCCAGTGATGATTGACATACCTTTGTGGTGGCATGTTGCTCTTTTGCATGGATTGTATGATTGAGCCTGACTTGGGGAAATGCATTTTGATCTGCATGAAATAGAAACAGGCACTGCAGCCTTATCTTGAACACATAGAGGGTACTTTCGCAATGGATGGTGCGGTAAATGAAGGTGTTAAACCAGTCGGTAATGCTTTTATGCCTTCATTTACCGCTCCACCCCATTCGCAATTGCATTTGCTTTCAAGGTGGCAAAAGGGCATGAAACAGAGTTAAAATCTCTGCCCTGCTCTGCTCCCTCATATTCAAAGTGCAATGTGAGTGCAAAACGAATGGATTCCTATGGAATCTGCCTCCATTTAGGACCTGATAAAAGTAGGAAATTCCATAGGAAATTCATTTTTAAAAGTCACCTGAAAAGTATGATTTTCAGGCAGTATTTACAGTTTTAACAGAGAGTTAAGTGAAGAATAAAGGCAATTTCTCCTTGTTTTATTCTTTGCTACTACTCTGTTGTAAATCAATAAACTAGCATGCAGGGCACTCACACAGCACAGGGCTAACTTTGGGGGGCCCCTGTATGCAATTAACAGTTTTTTGTATAACACCTCCCATATGGTCCTACAATAGAATCTAAAACACAACCAATCTACCCTTTTATTTTACTGTCTGTGCCACTTGATTGAATAATTCGTGTTGCTGCCTCTTTCCCGGTTGCTTGAAATGTTGTGATGTATACTGCGCTTTGCATTCTCTGGAATTTGTAATATGCTGATTTTTGCTGAATTTGTATGCCGTTCCCCTCTCTATTTCTAAAGCAATGGCTTGTTATAATTACATTGGCTACATTCAGCATCTGTACATCTTGTGTTTTGCTAGTCACAGCAGAGTTGCAAATGTTAATGTGTTTTGTTTATGCTCTGGAACAGTGCCTTTAAATCCAAATATTGAAAGTGCATATCTTATTGATTGGTCATGCCATGCTTACCTACTCGTTTCTAATATTAGCTTGACATTCATCTTTCAGTGCTTTCTACAAACTAATGATACGTCTTATTGTGAATCAATACTTTCATTCTAGTGTAGGATTAAGTTGCGCTGTGAATCAACCTAGTTTGATATAGTTATATAGTTAGCATTTAATACCTATGTTATAACATAGTGTTGTGCTGTAGCACCTTGATGCGTCTTTGTGCTAGATGGGATTACAGTAATGGTCACAAACGAAACAGCTGGACAGACTCAAGGAATATGGCAAAGTACTGCTTTATTATCTGTTCAGTAAAGCAGGGACAACTGGCAGACTTCGGATTGATACATGCACACTCACACAGAAGCTTGATTACATGGACGTCTTATACCCCAACATGCGTCAACTATGACGTCATTCTACATGTCAAAATACAAACCTATAAAGGGTAGGGATTGGTGAAGGGAACATTTCTACTTATAGAACATATAAGAATTAGTGCTTCATTGGCTACCCCTTTGCTGTAGGGCACACCATGAACTACCACTAAACACACCTAGTACTGATTATAGCAGACAAAACATCTATGGATTGGCTTCTGTATGTTAGGTTGTCCTCCAACCCCACTGATTGGTTGGCATACTATCCCAACCTTGTACTTTTGGCTCCTGAGCAGCACGTACGTGAAACGAATCCTAGGTGCTTGAATCCCATCAGGCTACTCCCCATTTTCCCAATTTGTCTGTCATCTGTCATCGGTAGGCCATCAGACAAAGTCTTCTGTTTGTAGTGACCTTGTTGCTGCTCGCTGTCCTAGAACATTGAATGGAGTGTGAGCACAGCACTAACTTAGCTCAATACACTAATGAATAGTGTTTGTTTTCGACCTCTGAGTAACATGTGAAATGACAACAAATTTGTCAATTTCTGCCTTTCATTTACTGCTATTTGATTTTATTGGTTCTCTTCCCCTATAGAGACTTGCTCATTCTATCTCATGTGAACTTTGTACATTTTTAATTGACCAACAATTTGGCCCTCACAGATGTCTTCATCTTCTTCCATCTATAAAGAATGTCGCACATTCAGAGCTTATCCATGTACTTCTTTTGTGCTCTGTGTTTATCCTTTAAAAATAGCACCTTTGCTTTGGGGCAACTTTGGCTCATTGTCAGCTCTGCAAAGAAAACTGTTTTCCTGCATTTCCTCATTCTTAAAGTTTCGGCTTGTCTCTGCGGTAGCTTGGTTAAATTCAACGTGAGCCAGCGTCTATTTTCCTGATAAGGTCGTCCACGCCACATTATATATTCCTCTATAGCAAGATTCTATATGTTATCTTTTTACCTTGCGTTACTGCACATTTACAGTTATTGGTCAGTAAGTTACTTCATCTCCTTTAGGTTCATGATTATGTATTTGCCTTTTCGTTTCTAAAGTGACCCATCATGGCCCTGGAAAGAGGCTCATACAGGCACGTGTGTGCGTGTTTAGATCGGCGAGTGTTGGATGGGAATGCCTAATGGTCATTATTTCTAATTCTACCTAATATCAGTTTCCTGATTGTTAGGGAGAATTCTCAGAAATGTGCTCTCATGTATTTTAATGTGATTTTGTACACTGTGTTTCTTTTGGTTGCGGAGTCTGACAAACTCCATAGGCATCATCTTTTACATTGTGTCACACAGCACCTTCAGTGCAGTGGCACAGGGAAGTCTTTCGGATTTCCCAAAGGTTTGAATGCCTTCGCTTGGTTAAACTACTGTTTCCAAGAGCAGTAAAGTGAAATTGACTTTACTTACATTTGGAACTTTATAGACCCAGGACATACTATCTTACAAATGGGTGGGGGAGGGGTTATCTAGTATCCCCTTTGTCTAGCTTCTCATGTAACATTTATTATGTCACCCTTTCCTCACTGAATGGCTTGTGGCAGTGGTTTTGTTTTAACCACTGTGGCGTTCGCAGCTGCAGTAAAGCACCCAGGGGTGCAATTTTTTTCAAAATGGCCCCCTTCTTCTTTTTTCATCATTTCTTTGTGGAAAGGTCCTTCTTGAGATTTATTCTGCATGCCAAACCAGGTGTGATCCCATTGTTCATTTTGCCTTTGACGGGATTCACAAGTGAAGCCCGCCTCCGGATCCAGGCTGTCTGGAGTAGGCAGGAAGTGAGGGAGGTACCCAAAAATCCCTGTGCTTAGTTTGCTAATTCTGTGGTGATTGGCCGGCTGACTGTCCACAAGGACAGCAACCTTGCTGGGTGACTGACAGCTAGGGTGGAATGAATGGGAGAGAACTGAATGAAAAGCAAGTGTTTTGGCTTGGAAGACAGAGGCGACCACTCGACGAAGGAACCGAAGAAGAACTTGAAGAGGACGCCTGCTGAAACTCCTGGACTGTTGGTTTGCCCGGTGAAGCCCTGCTACAGTGCCGAAATGCCAAGTTCGCATCGACAGAGAAGCCCCTGCAAGCACTACTTCTCCCCTTGAGTTGGTGGGACCAATCAACTCCAAAGTAAGCCACCTGGAGATCCATATCAGAGCTGGTTGAATTTGCACAGAGTTTCTGCTGGAAACCGTATCGCCAGGAAGAGGAAGACCAGATTGTGTGCGTTGCTTTTAAGCTGACCTAGCGCTCCAGGAAGATCCTCCGGGCTCCCTGGAAGCAGGACTGACCAAGCCTCAACAGAGTTCAGGACCCCAGAAGCAAGGAAAGTCCATCTCGACAGCCAGGAACCGTGGTGTTGCTATTTGCGGTAGACGCGAGGGGCTGAAACACTGGACAGCCACTTAAAGTTTCTGACCGTCCCAGTGCATCGCAGGAGTCCCCCGACATCCTCCCTCTTGTCCCCACAACTGAGGATTATAAACAGTGAGATATGCAGAGCTGCACAGCAACAGGCGTCATCCACTGCATCTAGTCTTCATATTAAAGGTACTGTACAAATTCTGAGAGAACTTACCTCTTGCTGTAGAGTTGCTTGCATCTTCTACTACTCATAAGTCTAATCAGCTTGTGGCCCTACATTTGATTCTTCTTCAAAGACGTCTAAAAATAGACTTTCTGCTTAGATACAAAGAAGTGTTTCAGTTTACATAGACTTTTGCCTATTGACTTTGGCTTATCCTCTTCCACTGAAAGACTCTTATTGGGGGGATCTGAAGTATTTGCCTGCTTAAGAATATTTGTGGTCTCTTGTGTGTTCTAAATAATATTTTCCTTTGACTTATTACTATATTATCCTAAATGCAACAGTGATATATTAATGTCCCCAGCACACTAGCAATTGAAGTCACCTGAGGGTGTAGGTAGTGTCTGTGGGTCATCCCAAAATGGTATCTACTGATTTAGAGATATTAAGAGTGTGTATTTAATGAAGTGTATTTGAGTGTTGCTATTATATTGCTCCCTTCTGAAGAAGGCTTATTCTAACTGACTGATACATAAATTAATAATTGTTTATTAAAGAAATTGTGAGTGTAAGAATTTATTTGAATACTTGCAACTGAAAATCTCTGTGTAACTCCACTACAGCTCTTTTTGACCCCTCTTGAGATAAGCCTGGCTGCTCAACATGCTACTAAAACTGTGTAGTACAAGCTTATACCAAAGCTTGGGTTTCCTATGTCTGTAGTCAGAGTTGTTTGTAGTGTTTCCAGAGGGTACTGCATACAAACTATGCCTAACACTGATCATGCCTGATATTTGTATTTCATATCTTGCTTGATTGTGTCTAAACCTACCTGAGTTCGACTAATTTTATAACACCTTTTAGGTCTATACATGATGGTGAAACGAAAACTTGGGAACATGTAGGGAAGGATGTTGTTGGGAAGGAGCCTAGTGCTTTTCTCCATTCCCAAGTTTTCCAAGAACTTTAGAATTAGGAAAGACGTCTGTTAACTGTATTCTAAGCACCACAAGAGGCCAGAGGGAAGGAGGGTCACTAAATAAAGATAGTTAGGTTTGAAATATAAGGTGCAAATAACTATTTAGAGGGATATATTTGTTAAACGTTTAAATTGTAGTTTTGCTCAAAGCACACAGTGAATGCAGCCCTTGTTAAAATTAGACTACAGGCATTGCGTCACCAAGGCTAGCTCTCACAGAGCGCACAGTAACTGAGCAGCTGTTCCTGTCCATCAAAAGACCATGCAGACTAAGAATAGGAGTGTACAGATTCAATGCACGACAGAATACTATGGGGAAAACAGGGTTTTTTTGTAGAAATTATTGGATCAGATAAAATGTAATTTAATTGAATGAAGAGTTGAGACGGGAAGACGTGTTTATGTATGAATGTTTATAACATAGCAAATTATACTAAACAAGACGACAATGTATTCCTGCAGAGGTAGCATTATGTTAAAGTCGTCTGTCCCAAACGGAACACAACCATGCCAGAAGGAAGAACTGCATCATCCCTTGAAAGGCAAAAAGGACAATTTTGGATGAGCTCTGCCAGTATCCATTAACCAAGTCAAGAGTATTTAAGACCCAGGCCCAGCACCAGTCTTCAGTACCTGGGAGCCAGCCAAGGATGACAGAATGCTGGTCGGAATGGCAGAGTCCTCTGCCATTCCCCCAATCCTCATTGTTGTAAGGATTAAGGTTTGTTATCTCTTGCAAGATAGACTCATGGCCTTAATTCCCTAGAAGGGTGTATTTACTCTGGTTTGAGCGTGATCAGGGGGTACCCCAATATTTAAGGGGTACATGTATGGCCTACTGTTCAGTGGTGACCCCCAACGTGATCTCAGTTTAACCCCCGTACTTTGCAGAGCCCCAGGACGAGTCAACCACGCCCAACTATAGTGACCAGTCCCCTAAATCAAAGAACATGTGTTGCCTGAGTGGTTTTAGTAGAAACAATTTTAAAAGATATCCTCTCTGCTCAATGAGGCAGGGCGTGGCTCCAGAAGACAGGCCAGCTTCGGAATGGAGGAAACTCGAGTGAACAACACCCACATGAGTATGCTCTTGCAAGCGATAATAAAATGGGAATTTGTATGTATTATATGATATTATGATGATATGAATGGTATTATGGTGATGTGAATGATATTATGGTGATGTGAAAGATATTATTGTGATGTGGATGTACAAGGTCAATGTAATAGATGCAATAGGACTTTTGGTGATGTAATATTTGTCCAGCAATATAAAATAGGACTTTTGGTGATAAGGAAAAACATTGTATAGGATAGATTGGATTGGATTTCAGGTGATGTGTAAAGCAATAGATTGGATAAAAATTGGGTCATGTATTGAAATTGTTACATATTTCTGTTTATCTACTTTTATAATGGAAATTGAACCTCTGCATATAAAAGACTGAGATGAAAGGGATCCCCAGCATATAAGGAGTAGGACGTAAGGGATCCTCAGCCATAACAGGCTGCGAAGGTAGTACCACACAGTAGTCTTCTTATGATGATAAAAGCAATAAGTGGTATTACAAAAGTAGCGGCTCAGTTTAAGCAATGGGCTTGGAGGTTAGTCAATAATGTTTTGTATATTTTCTTTTGCTGTCTTTTGTGGTAAAAAAGGAAGGAAGGTGGATGAGTTGTGGTGTGTGTGTGTATGTGTGAAGTCAAACTGCAGAAAGTGTCAAAGAGGGTGGCGAAAAAAGTGGGTTGATCTGTTTTTTTGTGTAAAAAAGCATGCATAGCAATCGGGTTTAAGTGAAGCATTAGGGATGCACAAAATATTATGGAGGAAGAAACTCAAATAAAACACATACATAGGGATCTACCACTCTATTGTGAGAGAATATGTAAACAATTGATAGTAGAAACAAAGCGAGGGGGGACATCCTGTTCCTGGCCAGAACAGGGCTCCCATAACAGAAACATGCTAGAAAAAATGTCCATCTTTGAAGCAGCTAAATATGAAGGGAACAAATCCAAAAAAGAGAAGAGATTCTAGATAGCTGTCAACTAGTTGAGTATATGGAAAATCAGGAAGGTGAAAAAGAAATCCAAATTTAGGGGTTATACCCTGTAACACCTGAACCCGCAGTAGGGTATAAAACCCAGTCTATTTGCCCCCAATGGTAGAGAGAGTGTCAACAGGATTATCAGGATTAGCAACTAGGAGGGGGGACTCAAGTTCTTTTGCACCTCCATATAACCCATCCAAAAGCTCTAATATGCCCCTAGCATTGGTGTACCCAGAGGGCCCACAAGTAGACATTGACAATGAGTTAAGAGCATTGTGGGAAAGGTTGGTTAGGTTACAAGAAACTAAAGAAGTATCACCAGAAATATGGGCACCAGTGCAGAAAACAGGGGATTGGAAGTCAGGAGATTTTTTGTGTAGGTTTAACCCTAGAGCAATAGGAAATGTTTGTGTTGAAAAAGATGATGGGCAGATGGTATGGATGGTCCTGGGACAAGATGTAGCACAAGCAAGGGAAAATAAATGGAAAGATCAAGGTGGTAGAAATAATGAAGAGGCAGGGGAAGAAAGAGATCAAGGAGAGGAGGCAGTGAGAAACCCACCCCTGCCACAAGGGGCAGTGGAAAGGGGCAGACCAAGAAATAGACCAGATTTAATCATTCAAGATCAGAAAAATGCTAAAGGGATAGAAAACAAAACAGATATGCAGATGCCTCTAATACATAAAGAAGTAGGGTAACGCAGTATGTGCCATGGCCTCAAATGGACAAAAATAATTTGACTAAAGCTCTTCCCCAGCTTATAGCCAGAACTAGTAAATAGATCTATGAATTTGAAAAACAAACTGCAGGGCTAGCCTTAGCACTAGGAGACTTTAAGAGTCTGCTGGTCACCATAGTTGGGGACCAGGCTGGGGACATATGGGCAAGGGCTGGGGTAAGTCTTGCAGATAATGAACATGATGGAGCAGACTTTGATGAGGTAAGGACATGGGTATGTCATGCCCTATGACGAATGTACGAGGAGCAAGAGCAGGAGGCTTTGGAGGGATAGGGCACTGGGAAGGAGGATTGGAAACATCACAATGCTGTTATTGCAGGAAATTGAGACATTTCACAAGGGAGTGCAGGAACATGCCTGGGATCAGATTTAATTATAGGTCATCACCTCCAGGGCAGGAATTCATAGGGCCTCAAGGAGGAATACAACAGCAATTTGGGCGAGGGGGTCAAAATCAATTCCCTTATAGGATTGACAGGCAAGGGCAACATGGGCAACAACTACAGCAGGGTAAAAGAACACAGTTTAACAGAATGGCAGGGGGAACAGGCGCCCCATTCCAAGGAGTTACAATGACGGGGGCAACCAGGACAAATACATATTCTGATTAGGACAGCCCACAAAAAACACTAGCGTGTACAATCCTATTGATACCGCACACCCTGAAGATGGGCCGTTGGTGGAGGAGGAAATAGGAAACATGCAATTTATATTTATGGTAGATTCAGGTGCAACTAAATCATGCATCATGGAGGGGAACTTTCCAGTATCAGATAAAACTCTTTGCATGCAGGGATTTTCTGGGGTTATTTCTACAGTTCCATACACTGAGGAGCTGGATATAAAAATGGGAGGGGAGGTAGTATGAGCACCCTTGTTATTTTCAGAGAGTTCCCCTGTGAACCTGTTGGGTAGGTTTCTGCTCAGTACAATAAATATAACTATATTATTCACAGATCAAAGGGTAGTGTGTCCACTCCAGGGATCTGTGTAACTCAAGCAATGGTATTAATCAATGCCGCAGCAAGGGAGTCAGTAGCACATGAGGTTCCTGGAGTCAAAGATATATTTTTCTATGGTATTCAAGGTATTAGTAAATGCAGTGCCTCAAATTGTTACAAAGTGTTGGCAAGTACCTACAGATTTTATTTTCCAAACCATGCTGCCACCCGAGATGGTGGCAGGGAAAATATTGTCATTAGATTTACAAGGGCTAGTAGTATCAGAAGAACAGTAGTCCTGATTGGAACAGACTAGGATGGGTGAGAGTGGCACACAATATTATGTATGGACCTGACAGTCCAATTGAAGAAAATGACTGGTGAGGAGTTATTTAAGGACAGTGAGTAAAATGGGGTGATTATTTTGAAAGTCTGCATCTTCTGTGATATCATAGTGCAGTATAGGGAGGTACAGTGCCCCATGATGGCAGTGGTGATCCAGTTGTTTTTATTTTTTGAGGGGGACATGCGATAAGTGCTAGCATAATTATGGACTGTTAATCCACATGATGTTGGGTTATGGAGAGCTGTGACCCCAGTACAGATTACAGTGAAGTCAGGTGCTTAGCACAGTCATCCAGTATGTGGATGATTGGTTGGGAGGAAAGTGAAAATCAACATCAGTGCAGGAGGGATTCTGTTGCATTATTGTAATTGCGGGCTCACAAAGAGTACAAGGCAAATAAAAAGAAGCTATAATACTGGCAACAGGAGGAACTATACTTGTGACAACTCATTTTTGTAAAGGGGAAAAAAATTATCAGAAACGGGGCGGCAGTACGCACCGCGCCTAGCCCCAGTACTGTCAAGGAAATGCAGCAGTTCTTTGGGCTTATGCAATTATTGTAGGGCATGGATCCTTGGCTACACAGTCTACACAAGGCCACTGTTACAAAGTCTCAGGGAATGACAGAGGACTTAAAAGTACATTTGAATCGGCTCACATAATGACTAGACAATTTGAGGACTTAAACTATTTGCACGGCCCCTGTTTTAGCAACTCTGGATTATATATAGGAGTTTTATTTATTTTCCCACTCTGATGAACGGCTCACACATTGACAGAAGGAGACATATTATATGGTGATGGGTCATAAATAATTGACCAGGGGATGGGACGGAAGCACACAGGGGCGGTAGTGGGACACAGTAAATGGGGGGGAGAAATAGAGACCACCCCTGTAGAAAGCAAGACCATAGTTCCATACACAGCATTGCTCATATTACAACATTATTATCTGGTGAACTGATCAGCCCCAGGTTTAAACGTCTATATGAGGTGGTGTTAAGTACTCCTCCCGCCCTCCGTATGAGGGAGTTAGATATTGGGTGCATCTCTCAGATGTCCTAAGAGCACCTGAGACAAGACAAAGTGTAGTAAGGCCATAGCCAAATAAGAGACATTTTTGAGGAGCCATGTCAGGCTTGTGTGCAGTGGCGCATGCCTGCTTTTTTCTTTTTTCTTTCTTTTTTCATTTTTTCATTTTTTTATTTTTATTTGATTTTATTTGATTTTTCAATTTCTGCTTTCTTTTTTTGTTTTGTTTTTTTGGGAAGGTCCAGAACGTGGTCAGCACTGGTGGAAAATAGGCCCCTCCCTCTCTCTCCCTCTCTCTCCCTTTCTCTTCCTCTCTCTCTTTCCTTCTCTCTCTCTTTCCCCCTCTGTCTTTCTATCTCTCTCTCTCTCTATTTTCTCTATCTCTCTCTTTCTCTCTCTCCCTCTCTCTCTTTCCCTCTTTCTCTCTTTTGCTCTCTCTATCTTCCCCTCTCTCCCTTCCCCCCTCTCTGTTTCTCTTTCATGCTATCTCTTTCTTGTTCTTTCTCATTCCTTTTCTCTTTCTCGATAACCTTTTTTCTCCTCTCCATGAATAAGCAAAGATGGCGGACCGACCTCTCTGTTATGTAGGGATAAAGTTAATAAAGATGTTATTTAGTCGAGAAATGTAGTAGTATTATGATCTTCTGTATGACACTGGTCATGATTGTTGGGGTGGATGAAGGTATGTTTGTTATATGGGGTGGCCATATAAAGGGGGGTATGGACAGTTGGAAAATAATTTTAGTATAAATATATGTATGAAACAAAAACATAATCACAAAATGTCTCACTTTTTGCCGGCCACCCCTACAAGTTTTCTTAGACGAATGAAACAGGAAGTATGAATGACGTATGATTTACATAAGGGGTTGGGCTTTGACACTATTTCTGACATCCAGCGTGTGGAAACATTGAATAGCTGGTACTCTGATATGCACATTGCAGGAAGGAAGTCCATGAAAGATGTTACGTGTATGCACTTATCCCGCACACATCAGGGGCTCCTAAGGTTTTTAGTTCCACATCCAGTCTCAATTACAGAGGCACAATGCATTTTTAATCTTGCACTACACGGGATGAAGGGCACATTGCAGGCACATAAGGTGCAGTTGAAGAACATTGATCTAGACCCAGTGTTATGCAGTGGCAACACAAAATACCGCCAGTTTCTACAAGGACCATATTTTTCCTTGGGAGGTTACTCAAATGACAATGACAAATGGCAGGGCACCACAGTGATGTGCCTGGCAGATGGGCTGATCAAGTACAGCGGAGAAGCAATATCCCAAATAGAGACTATGGGCCTCATTACAACCCTGGCGGTTGCCATGCCTGTAAAATAGGCACAGCTGCTGCCAGAGTTGAATTTTTTCCCGGCACCCAGAAATGGGCAATTACCGGGTCATTACGGCCTTGCCGGACCCGTTATTTGCCCATTCCTGGGTGCCAGAAAAAATTCTTCTCCATTCCCATTTGAGCCCCAACGGTGCCTGTGCATCTGAAATGCTGTGCTCGCGGGTGCCTTTCATTCCGACAGGTCAGACCTGGCGGAATGAAAGGCACCCGCAAGCACAACTCAGAGTCTCCCGGTCCGGATACAACGGTACAGGCAAGCTTACCGGTACCATTGTATCTGGACTGACAAACTCGTAATGAGACCCTATGTGTGTGCAAATATGGTCCCAACACATCACAAGGCTAACACGGATTGCAACAATGAAGACGACAGTGCAAGTAGATAGAGGCAAAAATGTTTAACTTTATTTTAGCAATGAAGGAATAGTCCCTGGTGGCGCAAACACACAGGGCAACAGCACTCTTGTGATGCCTGGTATGACGAATGATACGGCAGCAGTGATGGATTACTACTGGGTTTGTGGCAAACAAGCCTACCTGCAACTCCTACCATCTTGGAGAGGAAAGTGTTCACTGCCCACCCTGCACTCAGTGCTACTAGTCATCCTGGAAGAACACCTGAAGGGAGAAGAAATGTCTGTCGAGGTGCCAACACCCACTCTAGCACCTAAAGAATCAGAAAGAAGCTTGCAGATCACACAAGAATTTCATATGCTGCCAGAATAAGGACACTTTCAATGGCAGGGAAGTAAGAAGAGCTCAAACTGACTCAAAAGAATGTTCCGCACTGCTCAGAAGAATACCTAACAAATATCAGCTTTTTAGCTCATCACAGACTTTCATTTTCATATTTTTTGGCTCCTGGGGTACAAGAAGCTGCAGCACTTTTCTACTCCCGGAGGATGCTGAGAACGGGTCACTATCCCACGTCATCAAGGTGATGCACAATCTAGGTGTCCAAATGAAGAAGGACGGTGGAGTTCAGAACACAGATTTGCTATCGCCTGCCTTTGATGAGGTCTCGTCATGGCTGGGGGCAGCAGTCAACTACTGGTTCCTGTGATCGTGTTCTGCTTGGTTCTCTTCTGCACGTGCAATGGGGTCTCCGATGATGTGTTCCAATAATCCCTAATAGTGCAAAAATGATGGCATCAATTGGGGGATCTAAAATACCTTGCCATACAATAAACAGCAAAACTCAAACTAATATTACTGGGGTTATAGATATGTTGGATGGGGATGAGTTTGTTACTGTAGAAGTAACGAAAGGGGGGAATGTTGGGACGGAGCCTAGTTTTTTTCTCCATTCCCAAGTTTTCCAAGCACTTTAGAATTAGGAAAGACTTCTGGTATTTGTTTTCTAAGCACTAAAAGAGTCCAGGGGGGAGGAGGGCCACTACATAAAGATAGTTAGGATTGAAATATAAGGTGCAAATAACTATTTAGATGGATATATTTGTAAAACTGTTAAACTGTAGTTAGCTTTGCTCAAAGCACACAGTGAATACAGCCTGTGCTAAAATTAGACTACAGGCATTGCGTCACCGAGGCTACCTCTCGCAGAGCACACAGTGGCTGAGCAGCTGTTCCTGTCCATCAAAAGCCAATGCAGACAAAAATAGGAGTGTGCAGATTCAATGCACAACAGAATACTATGGGGAAAACAGGGTTTTTTGTAGAAATTACTGGACCAGATAAAATGTAATTTAATTGAATGAAGAGTTGAGAGAATGGCAGGAAGATATGTTTATGTATGAATGTTTATAACGTAGCAAATTATGCTAAACAAGAGCAACAATGTATTCCTGCAGAGGCAGCATTATGTTAAAGTTGTCTGTCCCAAACGGAACACACCATGCCAGAAGAAAGAACTGCAGCATCCTTTGAAAGGCAAGCAGGACAATATTGGATGAGTTCTGCCTGTATCCAGTAACCAAGTCAAGAGTATTTAAGCCCCAGGCCCAGCACCAGTCTTCAGGACCTGAGAGCCAGCCAAGGATGACAGAATGCTGGTCGGAATGGCAGAGTTCTCTGCCATTCCCCCCAATCCTCATCGTTCTAAGGATTAAAGTTTGTTATCTCTTGCAAGATAGACTCATGGCCTTAATTCCCTAGAGGGGTGTATTTACTCTGGTTTGAGTGTGATCAGGGGTACCAAAATATTTAAGGGGTACAAGTTTGTCCTACCGTTCATATGCAAGAGAAGAGATGATAACACATCTGGAATGAAGGGTTGGCACTGTCTGGATACTCTGGGTTGTATTAGGGAGAAGGAAAAATTAGCTTTCTCCTGTGTAGTGTGCGTGATCAGCTGATATGGGAGGCCGCCAGAAGGCACGGGGAGTGGGGTGGTCAGAAGGGGGGATTACATTACCGTTCATGTTAGAAGGTGAAGAATGAAGATGCATCCAATCTAGCCTTGTTCCTGCGCCTTATTACATATATATGGCGCTGTGTGGAGACTGAGGCTATTATGATAGTCGCATGACCCTGGCAGGTAACAGAAATGCATGCTAGTGCGAACATCGTAAGAGGCGTACTGAGACAAAACATGTTGGAGCCCTGCCGACATGGCAATGAGCAGCAGTCTACATTGAAGGCTCTGTGGGTGTGCGCAACATACAGAGAGAAAGCAATCAGTCACCACAGACTGAAACTAAAGGTACTATGGCTAGCAGTGCGTGCGAGGAGCAGCGTGCATGAACCAAATGAACAATTAAGGCCTCGATCCATCACAGGCCAGTGATATCCGTGGTAAGTCAATAAGACACACACTGGGAGGAGTGGGGAGAGCATTCCAGCTTCCTTATACTGGGGCCTCCAAGCTGCTAAATACCAGCACAATGGATGGAGTAGGAGGTGCCTCGGTCCCAACAAGTATTTCACTGTGCAGGGAGACCCTCCCACTAGGCCACCAGTACACAGTACCAATAAAGCCTTGCAGTCCCACGGCCTGCGGCGTTGTGGCAGAGGAGCTGCCACTGGACAATCAGCAATCACCCATGTCCAAACAAGACCGAAGCGCAATACCTGCAACACCACCGCCCACGCCGCAGGGAGGCCTACCATCTAGACTACAAGACAATTTGCCATGCAATGTCCCGGCCATTTCAGAATTATGGAGAATACCTGGGGTCCAGATTGAAAAGGTGGGTCAGAGACTTTGATGTGTATATAAGAGCCATAAGTCCATTGGATGATGAAAAGAAGGACAGCCTGCTGCCACTAGTGATATGATATGATATTTTATTTATAGCGCACCTATACACAAGTGCTTCAAGGCGTGACGAGACAGGGGAGGGGAACAAGGGGAGCAAGAAACAATCTTACTAGGTCCAGTTACATTGAGATCGCACACTTGGAGGGGAGTGGGAAGGGGAGAAGTGCCAAGGGGAAGGGAAGGAGGAGCAAGTGCAAGACAGAGAATCAAAATATAAAAAAACAGAGTGCAGCCAGCGGGTGCCATGCATTGTTAAGTGCAGAATAGCAGGTGATAGATAAGTGCAGGTAGGGGGGAATTGTAGGATTACAGATACAGCCCCAAGTGCAGGGTAGCCAGGTAAACAGTGCAGTGTCAGACAGGAGATCAGCAAAGTAGTGGAAGAGAGAAGGCAGAGGCAAAGAGGAAAGTCTTCAGCTGCGCCCAGAACCAGAGATGGTTCTGCTCAATTTTCAGAGAGGCAACGAGGCAGTTCCAGAGGGAGGTGCCAGCCGATGAGAGAGATATGTCCCCAACTTGTTGCTTGGAAAAGCAACTGACCCTCAAGGAGGTGGAGTTGGAGGAGTGAAGTGTTCGAGTAGGAAGATACTTTTGAAGAGAAAGCTGAGATATTTTGGTCCCAGTCCCCAGAAGGCCTTGTGGACAATGCACAGGGTCTTGAACTTGATCCTTGCAGTCACTGGGAGCCAATGGCGAGATTTCAGTGCTGGAGAGATACGATCCCTGGGCTTGATGCCAAGGACAGGTCTTGCAGTCCTCTTCTGGATGAGTTGCAGGGGACAGAGAGTAGAGGCAGGCAGATTTAAAAGGAGGCTGTTACAGTAGTCAAGCCTAGAGAGAACCAGAGATCTAGATACATTGAGCTTCTGGGGGAAGCAGAGGAAAGGAAGAATACCACTGAGGAGGTGCAGTTGGTAGATTGACTTCTTAGAGACATCGGAAATATGAGGAGAGAAGTAGGGTGAAAAGTTGAAGATGACCACGAGGTTCTTAGCATCAGAGGTGGGAGCAGGAGGAGGCCCAAGGGAGGCCGGCTAGAGAGTGACAGGAAAGAGGGGTGCATGTGAGCCGATGAGGAGGATCTCTGTCTTGCTTGCATTCACGCAGAGGTCATTGGCGGTGCACCACTGTTGGATTGCAGTAAGACAATCAGGGATGAGAGAAGAAAAGGCGGCAGTGGGGAGCATAAAAGTGCCAGGTGTTGGTTGAACAACCAGGGAGAAAGGTTAGACCCCTGGGGAACACCGGAGATGGAGAAAGAGATGGAGGAGAGGAAGGGCCGAAGTTGGACCTGGGAGGGCCAGTCAGAGAGGAAAGAAGTCAGCCAGGCCAGAGCCTGATCAGTGATACCCAGATTATCATGGAGCCGGTTGAGCAGGATGGCATGGTTGATTGTGTCAAAGGCAGAATAGAGGTCAAGTAGGATGCGAACATGGGGAGATAGAATCACGGTTAGAGAGCAGGTCTTCACGCATGTTCATGAGAGCAATTTCTGTGCTTCTGACTGCTCTGAAGCCAGACGGTTGATCATGGAGACAGCCACAGATTCAGTGTGAAGATTAAGCTGAGAGATGGCCAGCTTTTTGAGGAGTTTGCCCAGCAAAGGGGTGATAGAGATTGGGCGATAGTTAGCCGGCAGGGAGGGGGAAGTGATAGGGCCGATAGTTAGCCGGAAGTGATAGGGCCAAATGTGAGGAATATTGTGGACAAGCTCCCAGCTGACACCATGGACTACTACACAGGCCTCAGGGATGCACTTACGGAATATTCTACCATGTGCACCAACGTGAAGTACGAGCACCACATGTTCCACATAACTAAACAGAACCAAAGGGAGTCTATGGACGCTTTTGTAATGCAACCATATAGATGAAGCACTGCACCTTCAACAATTATTCCAGTGAAGAAGCCCTGAAATCATAAATCATTGCAGGATGTGACACCCTTATGTTCCGAAAACACCTCCTGCAGAAGCAGAGGTCACTTGATGAGATCTTGAAGCTGGCCAGGTCCGACACTGCTCTTGAGCTACAGGTGGTAGCTATGGACAATATCAAATTATCAGCCCCCCCACCTGAAACCATTCACAAGGTGACCACATTCTCGACATATCGAAGAAGAGTGACCCTTTCTGCTACAGATTCGGTTACGAAATTCTGCACGAAGGTGGGTGCCCCGCACTGAGTCAACAATGCACAGCATGCAGAGAAGAGAACCACTTCAAAGCAGTGTTCTGCATGTCCCGCAGCCAGGTGAGAGGAGAAGGCACACAAGTGGGGACGACCAGGCCAAAAAACAGATCAGCCACACTGCAAATGGGGACACCTACATCATATGATCCCCCACATTGACTTCACAAAGACCGAGTGGAAGAGAGTCGGTTGCCTGACAAACCAATACTTGAATGCCGCACTCATCTTTCCTCCAGTTCGAGGCCCCAGCGGAGGCCTAAACGATACATGAGATGCCTGATAGAAAAATCTGCCTCAGACAGCAGCTCCAGCTGTTCATCAGCCAAAGAATCCAGGAGAAAACAAAGATCCATACAACCCGCCCAGGAAGAACCAAATAGGAAAGGGTAATTATACGCTGTGGGAAAACCTACAGCCAAAGAACATAGCCCATTTTGTTACTTCAGATGCATGGGCTGTCGGCAGAGTTCCTATTTACATGCGGGAAACCATAAACATCATTAGCGGGGAAGTACATGGAAAAATCCTGAGGGGCCCGAGACTCAAACCTGCAGAGGTAAACATATATTCCTATGGATCCAAAATGCCCCTGCCGTACAGAGGATTTTTCCTGGCTGAATGTATATTCAAGGGGCAATCCAAGATGCTATCTATGTGCTTGAGGCTGCAGCAGAAAGTGGATGCATCCCAAGTTTCAGGGCTGCCCTAGAAATGGCCCTGATCCACATACTATATCACCTCATGGCATGCAAGTACATTGCTGAAGAAGGTGACGGTGAAGAAGAAAGACACATCCAATCCAGCCTGGTGTCCGTGCTTAATTACATGTATATGGTGCCATGTGGGAGGCTGAGGCTAGTATGATAGTCACCCAACACCCAACCTGCAGCAGCAAAATGCTTGCACTGATCCTACCTGTTCAGATTAATTCAACTTTTTTATGGTTGGAAGCATCAGGCAAGTATATTGCATAGTATGATAGTAATTACATGTGCCTAGGGCCTCATTACAAGTATGGCGGTGCGTGAAAAAAATGGCAGTAACGGAATTACTGCCACTTTTCCCACACTGCCATACTACGAGTCTGGCCCTGGAGTGGGTGGAGGGGGGGTTACCTCCAGCATCATGCTGGAGGTAAATCCGCCCGCTTTCCGCTGATAATTGGTAATTCCGCTGGACTAAGTGGCGGTAACAGTAATTCAGTTTGGTGGTATCTGGGTAGATTTACCACACATATACCACCAAACTCGTAATGAGGCCCATAGTGTGTTCCCCTATTGCATTGCGTCACAATTTCGTACAGTAATAATATACATTATCAGAAAATATGCACCATCAATGTCAATAAATAAATGAAAGAATAGATCATTATGACCAGAGTCGACTGACACCATCACATAATGACACACAATGACTAGATTATGCATATTGCTATATTCATGGCAAACCTCAACATACAGCTGAACCACTTGCATGGATCTTTAGGAAGACATAGCAACTAGAAATACGTCATTTTAACAACTCACAGTTGAAATAATAAACCATGTTTGTGCAAGTCCCAAATACCTCTATAAACTCCATAGATCCTTTAATCAGTCTGGTAACAGATTCGATGAGGCCATCGTAGACTTTAATGACATATATTTTTGCTAAGTGCACTCCAGAGTAGACATTACACTTACTCTGGTGTAATGCAAACAACAACGCCATCTATGCCCTTTTCTGTTTAGTTTTTTAGTTTTGACTGAAAGTCAGCATTTATTCAATCAGATGTTTGTCATGTCTTTACATGATAGTGTCAGGGAGATCCCGATGGGTTGACTACTCCCTGACACTATCATGTCCCCTTTCATAACAGTACCTATTCCTTTGCAATAACACTTTCAATTGGATCTAGAGATCTGGAGTATAACAATAGCAGGACATTAAGTATAAAACAGATCTGATCCTACATGGACAGCACTGGAAATGGCCACATCTCAGTGTGCTGCACGCACACAAAAAAGACAATTTGAGGAGGCAGATTAGAAGATGGACTATAGGCCACCACAGAAAGGACTCAATGAAGGCATTCTGAATTGGATGTGTCCACACTTCAGGAAGCTACCAGAGGAAATGTCCAAATAGGCGGGTAAATTAAACCACACATGATGCATTTGTTTCTGGCGTCATGTACGCAGCAGATGTGCCATGGAAACCAGCTCCCACGTCTCAATGAAAGCTTGTTCTAAAATCTAACTTAAAATTGAAATGGCAGATTACAAATTAAAATGGCAATTCAGAGAAGTAAGCAGTGCATTAAAATGGGCGAAATTCTCCTATAACATGAAGACAATATTCCAAACTCACAAAAACAGCCTAGTAACAAGATTCCACTTTTTAAGAAATGTCCTCTAGAATGCTGCATGTTCAAACTGCCGAAAACGCCAACCTCGTCTGTTAAATCTGGTTTGCAAATGTAACAGTCCAAGAAAACATGCTTATCAAGTTTCTTCATTAAGGGAATTCATATCGTCATGCAAACACAGATTTATAAAGGTTTTAGAACACTGAACACGATGCAAGGCTTTCCGTTTCTCAAGGTGAATTTTTTTAATGAGCACTCACTTGCCAATATAGGCTGCACTCATATTTCTGATGGGGAATATGTATTTGAAAGCAAACATATAATTGCTTCCAGCAGCAGGTTCAGTAACTGTTTTCTCACAGCAGAATAATCTAGCTATTATGGCTCTCCTTGGAAAATCCTGCAAATATACACAGATATTCTTCTGGCAGCAAGGAGGCAGTTATCAGTATCCACAATATTTGATGTGTACTTCTGTGAATTGGCGTCCCTGGTTTTGTTCTCTTTTTGAGTTGTAGAATTTGATTGACTTAAGATGATTCTGCTTTGTGAATGTTCTCTGGACTCGGCTTACGGTGGCTTCTGTGTTACTTTGGTTCATCTTCTTTGTGACTATGGGCCTCATTACGACCCAGGCAGTATAGGGTTAACAGTGCCGGTAGAGCTGTCGGCGCCATTTACCCCCTACCGCCTCATTACGAGGTCTGCTCGCAGGACCAGCTAAGGACGACCAGGCATCCTTAGCGGGTCCCGCGAGCAGACCAGGATGCTAACAATGGGCCCGTCATTAACAGGCCCATTGTTAGCATCCTCCCCATTCCCATTGAGCCCAATGGGGGCTGAAATGGGAATGGCGATGCACCGGGCCCGGGTTCCTTGAATGGGGAAATACCTGGCTCTCCATACTCGGAATGAGACCCATGCCTTCACCTTGAAAATATTTCATTTATCTATCCATCACCATAATCTTACTGATTCAACCAACCTCATTATTATTCATTTACACCTCATCCACTTTCGTCCATTCGTCAATCTACACATTCATTCTTTCACCTCGACTGAACCCTTTCTCCACTCCTTTTGTTTCCCCTCAACATATCCTGCATCTGCCTAAACATGTCTTTATTCCTGAATTCCGAACAATTTTCAACATACAACAGCCAACACTCTTAGGTTTGTCAGTTATTGTTGTTTAAAAGAGGCAGAATTGACATAGGAGATCATGTGGGCACAGTGGTGAGTATGTTTCCACTATTGTAAAAATGACGTGAGGGCAGTAGGTGAAATTGAATACTTTTTAAAGGACCAGCAGGGTTTTCAAATGGCCATATGGCGACCAGCTCCAACCGCCCACTAATAACCAGTCTGCTTCCATTCCAAATCTGAACACACTCACACACGTGCACTCCATACCATGCATATTAATCCCCAATTCATGTGTATGGTCACGCATGTGTACAGTTGGTATTGTATCATTATCCCTTAAAACACAATACATTATTCTAGCACCAAATAGTCACTATTTTCCCCCACCCCAACCCTATTTTAGTCTTTACTGTTGCAATGCATCCCCGTCACTGCACCTTCCTCTTAGTTGATTGCACAGTATTATCATGATTGATTTATGTTTGACTCTACAGCCATTCCAGTATCCTCTTTGCTCGCATCTATAACTGGGCTCTCACCCTCTCATTCATTTGCACTGGACTCATTGGTAAAACTCTTCAGTAACCATTTAATTATGGATGATTCCAAAGGTTCTTCATGTACTTGCACCAAGAGGACAACACTTTGCTTTGACTTGTTACCGATACACATTCTTTATTTATTTATTTATAAGGCACCAAAGACAGGCCCGGAGGCATAGTGGTTCCAACAACAACATACAATACAAAAAACATAAAAACCAAAGTCATATATCAGGATAAACAGAAGACCGCGAAGCAGATTCTCATCAAGTCAGAGATAGAATCCCACCATAGCAGAACAGATGCTGGCTAACTCAAATCATTATCTGCTGAGTAGCATAACTCCTGTGCTTGAACCATTCCCTTAATCCATACTAATTGCTGTACATTTCCCATGTTCTGCTCTGTATTTTCACACA
This sequence comes from Ambystoma mexicanum, assembly GCF_040938575.1. Lineage (NCBI taxonomy): Eukaryota > Metazoa > Chordata > Amphibia > Caudata > Ambystomatidae > Ambystoma > Ambystoma mexicanum. The sequence continues at coordinate 423,584,185 of NC_090927.1, read as the reverse complement.
CTTACTTCCAATGTTCACAATCCGGTTTTGAAAGCATTATTTTAAATAATCTGAGACTCCCATATCTTCAGAGCATTATCCACTTGGATCTCTGGATATGTTGAAGACTTTAGTCAAAATCTAGTTTCTCCTTTACCTGAGCCTTTTCGGCATTTCTTTTTGCTCTCTCTATTTTATCTTTGTAAGCTACTTTTTTCAGCTTGATGTGTGGTTGCTTACTGCCCAGAGATCATTTTACTCCTGATATTCCTTGACCTCGTTATTTTGAAAAGGGTTACACCTGTTCGGCATGCATGATCCCTAGTTTCGTGGCTGGACAGCTGCCACCACTTCTTTGTCATTGACTCCTTACATTTGAATTCAATCTTTCAAGGCAATGGCATACTGTTGTAATAACCAGTTGGTTGGGGAAGGTGCATAGTACCTCTGCCAATAACAGTTTTTCAAAACATATGTGCATTCCATTAGACTTAAAGTTGATCCAGATGCCACTCATTGGTGTTCTGTGGCAGTCTTCCTTCAAAAATACGTTTTTGAAAAAGTGAATGACTGTGTTTATTGTTCGGTAGGCAGTAAAAGACACCTTGTCCTCTCTTCTAATATGAGCTCCCAGTATGTATATGTTGGTGAAAACGTTTCTATGCTACTTACCCCTTAGTGAACATTGTGGCAGGAGACTCACTCTAGTATAGATGGAAAGGAACATGTCTAATGGCTTATGGTCCATTTCAATGTTGTAGTGTCTTCGACAGGGAGAGAGACTAAATTGATTTCTTCCTCTGCTTGAAATGGAAAGGCTTTTTTTCTCATTTTCAGTCTTCAAGCTGTACGCTGACCACTGCTAGCCCATGAACACTCCAATCACCCATCAAAGTATTTTCGTGTGTATAACAAATGATTGTCATTATCAAAATCTTTAATTTGGCACAGAGCCATAAATGTGCATACAGAATGCAATTTGTGAACAATTTAAATTTTCCATCTGAGATCATCTAATATTATGACATTTCTTTAAATCAATAATTAAAAAGCTAATTGCTGTGGCATAATTATGATCATATATACACATAAAAAAAAACTTTGATCAGCAAACCAAAAGATTCAGAAACAATGTGCAAGATTATTTTAACAACGCATAAGAACATATCTGGTCATCAAATCATTGGATTTAGCCAAAATATGCATCTCAAAATAAGTATCCAATAGCGCCACATGAGGGGGAGAGAAACAAGGATGCAGCCCCCCAAATACAAAAATTCCAAGCAAAGACAGGATGCCATGCATTAAAAGACCAATACAAAAATAAACATAGAAAGGCAGTGGAACAAAACTGACAGCCTCATTAGTGCAAACATTCAAAACATTGTCCTACCCTTAGCAAATAGCCCAAAGAAATAAGCTTGACTCTCACAGCTCCTTTGGTCTTAACAACCAGGCACAGTGAAAACATTTAGCAACGCAAATGAAAATATTCAAAACTTCCGTACTTTTACACGTCACCAATGCCTCAGCAGTCGTACAAATACGGGAGGGTCTTAATATAAGAGTGAAGTAAATGCCTGGAAGGGCTCTCAAACTAGGGAAAGGAAATAGGAAGTGAACTATTGTCTCTTCACTAGTTCTACATAGTGGACAAATACCCAAGTAAAAAATTACCCAGAGTTTAGTAAAAGAAGTAAGCCAAAGAGTGTCCATTCTGTAATTGAGGTATAACTAATGAGCAATGGAAGGCTTAATATAATATAAACTCTCAAACCCCAAATCCTGCTTGTTACCCAAATAAACTTGACCCCATGTCAGACGTTGGCACTCTAGCACCATACATTTACTAAAGTGCTACACATGCAATCTCTTCACGTGACCAGCAGTAACTTTAGTATTTTAAAAGGCAGGAAGGATTGCTCAGGGGAAATGCGTTTGTCTTGGAAGCAAGGCAACACGGCGCTGCATAGGTTCGAATCACGATCCCGTGCTTAGAAACCACTCGCAGGTATTAAGCGTGTTATAACTGAACAATACAATTAAAAAAATATGTCATGGTCGCTCCCAGAGATCATGTTCTCCTAAATCACAAAGGGAAGTCTTAATGTGTGCCACCCATGGTAAACACTTACCCCCTTCAAGACTCACCAAGTGGGTTGAAGCATTTCAATATGCTATCAACCTGGGACATAGCATACCCGTAACCAGAACAACACAGGTTTCATATGGGTCATATATCCTATGGGACATAGGTCCACCTCAAGATGAATCGCCATATTTGAGTTTCCCCAGGATGGCATAAGGATTTCCTTAAGAAATGTATTTTCTGCCCATTCAACATTGCCTGTTTCACATTCCCCAAAAGTTCTGACCCAAAAAGGGTTGAAGCTACAGCTTGCCTCCTATACAACTACACTGCAGGTCTACTTGACTCCCTTCCATGGTCGTTAAAAATAAAACTTGAATAGCACCACTCTGTTTTATGCAAGTGACACACAATTTTTCCAAAGGATTTTTGACCTCTCTGAAGTATTTCGATTTTACTATGCCCCTCTTAAACATCGTTAATTTCCTTAGTCAATAATGTGCAATAATATGGCGATCAATGAGCCCAAAGAAAATTATCCAATCCATCATGCATATCGTCGACCTTGCCACCTTCTTCTAAACTGGCAAATGAGTTTAATGAGTTTTTCCTAAATAAAGTTAATATGATTCGAGATAACATTGATCACACTTCAGCCTCTCAAATCCCCAGATTTAAAACAAATCTCATGGCATCTGCGTTTGTACATACATTTAAATTTGCTCCAGTTACTTCTGATGAAATACTCTAATTACGACACTGAAACCCACAAATCATAATTATGATTACTAACCTGCCTGCCTAGCTTAATGAGTTAAGTGAATTGATCACCAGCTTTGTTAACTCCTCCCTCTCCCAAGGAATGGTTCCTGAGGAACTTAAAGGATACATTTTAACTACCTTGCTGAGGAAATCCTCATTTGACCATAATGTGCTTCAGAACTATCATTCCATTGCTGGCCTGGCATGGCCCGTAAAGATTCTCAAAAAATGAGTCACTGGCCAATTACAAAAGGTTTTGGAAGAACACTGCCTATTTGATTAATTTCAATGAGGCTTCAGACCATGTCATGGAAACGAAACATCACTCTTTACCTTCTTCGATGACATTCTGAGATCAGCTGATTAGAACAAATGTGATTGTTCAGACAAAGAAATCACATGACCACCTTTTCTCTTCTGGTCCATTCCAGAAAGAAATGTTGAAGACTTGTCTGGAATTATTTTATCCAATCTCTGTGCATATCTTTCACAGGAGGATCAGTGTAGTATGCCATTCTCTGAGTGTGAACAGAAAAATAAAACTGCCCACCATTGATTTATCAAGAACCCGCATTCTGCCTTTTCTTTAAGACATAAAACTGCAAACAGCAAACGTTCAAACCTGCTTTAAACATGCCACAATCACCACACCCCTTAACAAACTATTCTCCCAGCCACCTTGATGTGTAGAATATTAGAGCAATATCTACCCACCAATTTCCAAATTAATTATTGGACAGGATAGTAGGGCACCATATACCACATTCTATGGAGAAAAAAAAACATGTATTAGATCATTTACAAGCAAGTTTCAGGCACTACGTGAGAGAAAGTTGGTTAACAAATCCATTCAGGAAGATCGGAAATGAGAGGCAGACCAAGGTGCTACTGGTGCTTTGTTTCCATTGGATCTTTCACCGAACTTTGAGGCTGTAGGACTTGCCAAGAGATTATTTGATATCGGCTGTAGGGTGATGGTGCTGAACTAAGTTAGAGTTATCTGTTATCCTTTTATTAGCAGCAGCATGTTTTTACAATACCACCTTACCAATCAGCAGACTGGAGAGCTGACTGCATATTGTTCCAGGGTTCAGCTTGTTATCACCACTTTTTAACATCTATGTGACTCCTTTGCTTAAACTCGCTCATGATTTCACTCTGAGACTCCTTGAACCTTCCATGTTAGACAGTGTCAAATAAAGATGAGGTATATTTGGAGCCAGTTCTTGCCCACCTGCTCTATGCCAATAGTATATGTTTATGATTCCCCAAACACCAACTGTCCAATCTACATGGACTGCAGTGCATTAGGCGACAACCTCATGCTCAAACTAAACTGGGCAGCTCCTATAACCTTATGTATTGTGCCATTATGGGTCACCGTTGGAACAGACCCACCTATTCCATGATGCTCGATCTGCACGGGGATGGTCTTTGGTTTGGTCCCTCGTCCAGTCTCATGTTCCAGGTAGCTCATCACTCATATCTCATTCACACTGTTATCTGAAATGAAATAATATTGTCAAAAGCAATTGCAGCACACAGAATATTATTCAGATAACCATGAGCACCAACGTCAAACCTGGGACATCTATGAAGGGCCCTGCCCCTGAACTCCACACCCAATCTAGTTACTGCTAGCCTCACCTTAGCCCTACCATAATCTGTAAAAATATGTCAATCTCTAATTTACACCAATAGGATGACCATCAGTTCCTGAAGTAGTCATAATCCGTTCAACTAATACATACAATACCTACTCTGTGGGCCAGGCCTGTTGTGAAATCCAACCTTAAGAAATTCTTACTCTCTCCCAGAACTGACTTGAGGAATGAGTAAAGGTGAAAGCACCTGCTCTTTACCTCGTGAAAGAGTGTACTTTTGCAAGCCCAATCTATTCTATGGGCCTGGTGGAGGTACACTAACTGAGCTCTGAAAGTGTTGCTAAACCACAGAGCAAGGGAATGGTATTTTGAGGATCTGGGAAAGGCTTGGAGAGTTTGGTAGCTGGCAATGGCCTTGAGTTGTTACAGATAGGGAATACCAGCTCCTACTGATTCCTCCATCCCCTAGCTGGGGTGTGGAATGCCAATATTCAGGTCTTCAAGTGATCATTGGGGGGGCTAAGGGACCATTGCTGACATGTTGGGTATGCACAACTCAACAGGACCTATTTGAAGGCAATACCAAAGATGGCTTCATTTCATCTTGCATAGGAATCCCTGATGCAGTTACATATACCGACGGAGAGTGTGGATAGATCCGTGGCAATGCGTTTGTATAGGATGCAAGACAATGCAGTGCAACACAGGTTCAAATCCAGATCCTGTGTAAGAAACCAATCTCTTGTATTAAGCACGTTATAAAAGAACAATTATAATAATTATATACATGGTCATTAGGTTCAGTAAACACCTTACTTCTGCCCTACAATGCTCTAATATCTACTTAACACAAAAATAAGCATGGCAAGGTACTTAATCTCATTATATTAAGTAAACACCTTACTACTGCCCTACAATGCTCTAATATCTACTTAAACTCCTAACATCTTGGGTGCCTCTGCAAATAGATTTCAAGAATCTGCATCAGGCCCACAGTGTCTTCTGTGGATCAGAAACCCACTTTCTTCAGAATACATTTGCGAGGAATGGCCCTGCATGTCCTTTTATTGTTATAGCTACACTGGAACTTTTCTTTGCAAATATTCAAAATAAGTCAGCTTGTGGTCGAGTAGCTTTTGTATGCCCGTGTCAAAGTCTGCATTACTGTATACCAAAATGAGCTATGGATGTACATGAGTCATGTATAGAGCAAAGCTTAAGTCATGACAGCAGATGATGTGACATCCACAACCATGATAGGGAAGGTGGCACAAAGAGAAAGGCTGTGCCTGTGTTACGTCAGTATATTTCCCATGATCACATATGCCCAGATTCTTAGCTCATCGTCATCACTGATGGCATGAAGTACGGCCTGAGAACCAGAATGAGAGCCACATGGATGCATGATCAGGCTAAGTTACATAGAAGGGGAAGATTAACTAAATGTGGTGGTCTATCATTAGGGGCTCATCATTTTAGCATGCACATGTAGCGCTGTGTAGTGTGGTAGTGTACATGTAGCTTATGTAGCTGTAGTGGGAGTCCCAGACAGAAATGCAGGAATGTGCAAGGTACATGATTGCCAATGCATAAGTCGCATGATGGAAAATGCACAGAACAGAGCACAGAGCATATGCTTAAAATTCCATATTATTTCCAGATGGTATCTCAATTGACTGAATTGCATTGAAACTAATGCTAATATATTAACATACAAATCCAACCCCAGTAACATGTCACTTAATAACATTTAGAACAAATTAGTCTACGTGGAAATAACCTGAAAACGATTTTGGAAAATGCATGGTGCTTTGTAAAATGGAATTCAAAGGTGCAGACTGATCAGCAAATATGAAATTCCGCTCTGGTGATGTGAAGCATTATTGAATCAGGAAGCGAAAGAAGAATGGTACATTTAATTTCAGAAATGCAGTTAGTACAATGAGGAAAAACACAGAGGAGATTGAGTGATGTGCAAGGGGTGGTGTTCTCTTGAGTGACGGGGGGCCTGTTAAAAGGGCTTTGAGTGGGTGTGGCTAGGTCACACATATCTAAGTGCTGGGAGAGATATCTTTGGACTGAGACAGAGGTGACAGGGAGCTGGCAAGCAGGCGGTATCCAGAGCCGGGGCCATTTGATATGGAACAAGTCCTTGATCTAAGCGACCCTGAGTAGGACAGGCAAGGAGGCTGAGGGAGATTCCCATGCCAGGCTGAGACAAAATTATCACCAACAAATGTAGGTAATTGTACAGTAATTGAGGAGCATGTAGTGTACGCGAGAAATACTTACAGATTTTGTGATAGAAACTTGTTTGTTTTTTAAAGTAATTCACAATCTATATTTTATGGGGATTCCCATTTATGAAGTGAGCCTTTGTTACATGAGAGGTTCCTAACTGCTTAAGATTTCCTTATCAGACTGTGTGCTCAACAGCCAGAAATAATGTGTAAGTGAAGCTTATTATTAGAAAAGCTATTTATTGTGTGCAAGCTCTATCTTTCTAATGAAATGCACTTTATCCATGTCCAAGTATAAGCCGCTGTAAAATGATACAGCATAATGCAGCTGTTATATGACAGAAACAAATTGGTATTTTGCTTTCATCATGTGTCTGAATTGCTGTAAGCACAAAGACTGAGGTCCAACAGGTGGTCAGCCTATTTTACCGCAGGTGGTAATTCACATCACCACATGTGGTAAAACATACTTTAAATTGTTTTTCTGTGAATTGACTTTTTAGAAGTGCTAGGCATGTGTGTGTGTAATTTGGTTGTGAAAGGATCAATGCATTTTGAAACTCAGCCAAAAGGGCATATTTGTGGCATCGTACATAAGATTCCACGAGGAAGCATAAACAGTTGACCCGGGTGTACTTCAGTATCTTGTTAGGTGAGTGACCCTGGTAAAAACAGTTATTAGACAACATTCTGAAGTCAGTCTCACCACTGTAAAAAATATCCTAATGAGTTACTTCAATATATATTATTTCTAGAAGGTTCCACTAAATACCACCTTAATAAAAATACCACAAATTAATATATATAATCCCAATATATATTTCTAATATATTTGGTGCGTTGGCCATTGGGAAACTTTAAAACTGTTACTGGGTGTGGCATTGCATTCTAAAGCATAACCATACAGTGCACTCATTAAGTGAATTAGTGCTGTCAAGTGGTGCAGTACTGTGTGCTCATTTTACTCACCCAATAATGTCACCATGTCCCAAATCGAGGCTGGGTTTTCAGAACTGGCATACTATCTTGAGGCAAAACTTTTTGTCCATGCGGTTTGGTCTTCAGAAAATGCGACAATATGGAAGTACAGAATCACCATCGAGGTAAGAAACAAGGCACTTGAAAACATCTTTGATGAAGGGAGCATTGTGAAGGTGTGCCTCATGAGGCTATTCTGAGCATCAGTCCGCAAGGAAGAGTAGAACTGCATTATCAGATTGTGCACAAAGTCGTGGATTTTGTAGCATGGATCCCTAAAGATTCAGGGAAACGAAACTGAAGTGATTAACAATTACTACTAATGATTACAATGCGGCTTGGACAATGAATGTGAGCAGGTGCAGCAGTTTAAAGCAGAATTAAAATAGAGGGAGCCAAACACAGAATTGCAATCTAAATGCAACAATATGGCTACTCAATTCACTCAGAAAGAGAAAAAAATGAATGAGAGTGAGCAAGAATTAACCCATTTAAAAGTGATTTTAGATGAAATCAGACAAGACAAAGATGCTGATATTTCAGAAATACAAACCCTTGGAGAACATAACATGGAAAAATACAGAGAATTACAGGCTATGGAACGGGAGATGTTCAAATTACTGGAAGAAAGTGACAGAAAGGATATGGCGCGTTATCAGTGTCAGCCACAAATCAGTGGCTTACAAGCAATAATCAATAAGGTCATGGATGAGTATTGTGATCTCTGTCATGAGCCAAAACAGCTTAATAGACAGTTCAAGAACTTAGAACAGCAAATACTTAGTTTCAAATCTCATGAAAGGCGACACGATAAGGCACTACATTCGATGGAATTGAAATCAATCACAGCTCTGTCCAAGGAAGCAGTGTACCAAAAGCTGTTCCTCTGGCCAGACCTGGTGATAGCCCAGTGGTGGGATATGAATCACAAGCCAAAAGATACAATAATTCCTGCCCACAAGAGAACAGAAGTGAGGGACAAAATTACAAACACCAGAATGCACCATTTAGACCTACCGAAATCATGAAGTCTATCAAGACTTTGATTAAACCATTCAAAAAGGGAGGATATTGTTGCATGGAAGACCATTTAAAAACAGTTCATGATATACTTAAAGGTCTCCAGATACCTAGGGAACAATATAGACAGTACGTTCTCCTAACGCTTGATTCAGCAGCTGCTAGTGTCATTCGGGTCTAAATGAACAGCAACATTTGTCATGGGCGGACTTTGATAAGGAAGTCAGACATTAGTACTCACCCTATCAGTCCATACAGGATGCCATAAAAGCAGTTTATACTTTGACTGTAAAGCCAAATATGTCCCCTCGCAAATACCTTCAAAGTTTAAAAAGAGCATTTTCTCACTTTGATGTGGCATTTAACCCTAACTCTGTAGAATTTAAGACTGCATACGCATTCTTTTATGGAATCCAAAAAGAAATTGTATCTCAGTTAATTTGTGAATTTGACAGGGAAAAACACCCAGAATGGATAGTAGAACAGGGGACCAAGTTATATAAAGTGATAGTTGGTCAGGGAGAGGAGGGACCTAAGAGTAAGGAGGCAAAACCAAAACCTAAAGAACCTGTGCCAGTGATTATGGAGGTGAAATCTGTAAAGATGCCACTTGAATCAGCCCAGACTCAGGCAAGAAATAACATGGCACCTAATCAAAGGAGCATGCCTCCACAGATGACATCACCCCAAACCCCTATGTTCCAATCCATCAATCCCAGTAATAGGGATTCTTACATTAGTCCTAGATATCTGGGTTTGCCAGGATAAATCAGGCCTAAATAAAAATCAAAATCAAATGTACAATGGCCCATACCAGACTCTAGGGACTCAGAGTAGATTTGACCCTAATACAAAAGTGCATGGCCACCAAGAAAGACCAAGATATGTGGAAAGGTTCATTGAAAATGAAAATCAGCATAGGGGACAATTCCCACGAAATGAAAGACAAAATATGAATTATGTCCCTCGCTAATATAACCAATCGCTGCACTGTCGACCATGGCCAAAGGATGGTCACTCTGCGTTCTCCACCTCCTGTGCCACATGACTTCAGAGGCAACACAAATATAAACCAATCTTCTGAGAGGTACCAGAATAGGCCTAATCAGGGTGAATGTAACCATTCACGACCCAGGCCACAAACGGAGGAATCCAGAGACATAGGGCCTCATTATAACAGTGCCATTCCGTAAACAATGATGCCGGTAAGCCTAGAAGCACCGTTGTGTCTGGACCGGCCCACTACAATTCCTCAGACGGGTACTGTCCCTCCCCCCAGGGTCAGACCTCCTGGGCGGGATGGTACCCGCCTGCAGAGTTTTCACAGGGGCACTGGCACTGTCAACAGTGCCAGTGTTCCTGTGTCCCATTTCCCATGGGAATGGGGACCAACAAAATTAAAATTACCAGCGTCTGACTTCCTGGCCACTAGACTTAAAATAGCCTGGTGGCACCGGCAGGGTTACCGCTGGACCCGTAATGATGCCCATGGACAGGTTGCAATGTTTAGAGACCCAAGTTAAAATGTTGTCTGAACAGATAGGGAAGTTCAAAAACAACATCCAAGTGAAGGTGCAGAATGTCATAGGATTGATCTTGTGCATTCTGACACTAAATGATTATTTGATAACCACTTCACTGATGAAAACACAGATATCTGTGAATCACCTTTGAATAACGATTCTGAATTGCTAACTGATTTAAAAATAAAAAAAAAGCAAACAAATGAAAGTAAGACAGGGAATTTCAACACAGAAAAAAAGGGAGTGTGGTTCAATTTAGAGTTGATCCAGACGATTGCGGTGTGTGAAAATGAAGAACAAAAAGGGGAAAATCGACAAGAGTAATCCAAAGAATAGAGAAACAGATTTAAAAAAAGAGCATCCAATGTGAAAATAAAACACAAGGCAAAGAGTTAGGATCAACTGTTAGATTACCCTCACTTGATAATCAGAAAACTGTTGAACTCCATACAGAGAAAACAGTAGCTCAAAAGGAGGTTGCAAGGCAATCACCTAAGGAGTATTTTGAACCACTGATATTCCAACGGACAGAAATGACAGACTCCATGCAAAACACAGATAAGTATTGTGTGCCAGAAGTTGACAGGCTGTCATGTGACACTCGTGAAAATATCCAGCCGATAAGCTGCAGTGTGAACACTGGTAGTCCCAAGTCAGATCTATATTTTACGGGGATTCCCATTTATGAAGTGGGCCTTTGTTAAATGGCAGGTTCCTAACTGCTGAAGATTGTGAGAGAACTGTTCAAGGTTTCCTCGTCAGACTGTGCACTCGACAGCCAGCAACAAATGTGTAAGGGAAGCTTATTATTAGAAAAGCTATTTAATGTGTGCAAACTCTATCTCTCGATTGAAATGCATTTTATCCATGTACAAGTATAAGCTACTGTAAAATGGTACAGCATAATGCACCTGTTTGGACTTTCTTAATTTTAACATTTTATAAAGCCACAAAAGACAAAAACAAATTGGGTTTTGGCTTTTATTATGTGTCTGAATTTTTGTTAGCACATATACTGAGGTTCAACAGGTGGTTAGCTTATTTTACCAAAGGCGGTAATTCACATCACCACATGTGGTAAAACATAAGTTACAGTGTTTTTCTTTGAATTGAGTTTTTAGAAGTGCTGGGCGTATGTGTGTGTACAACTATTTGGTTGTGAAATTATCAATATATTTTGAAACTCATTCAAAAGGGCATATTTGTGGCATCGTGCATTCGATTACATGAGGAAGCATCCTGTAAGGTAAGTGGCCCTGGTAAAAACAATTATTAGAAAACATTCTGAAGTCAGTCTCAACACTGTAAAAATATCCCAATGAGTTACTACAATATATTATTGGTAGAAGCTACCACTAAATGCCACCATAATACAAATACCATGAAGTAATAGATATAGGGGGTCATTACGACCCTGGTGGTAGAGCTGCCGGCCCCGTTAACCCCCTACCACTTCATTACGGTGGTCTCCTCGCGGGACCCGCGAGCAGACCAGGATTCATACAACAGGCCCGTCATTAACGGGCCCGTTGTTTGCATCCTCCTCATTCTCATTGAGCCCTATGGGGGCTCAAATGGGAATGGGGGATGTACCGGGTCCAGGTTCCCTGAATGGGGAAATACTGAGCCCTCCAAGGTCGGAATGGCCCAATATTTCCGCATTCAGGGAAGCCGGACCCGGTACCCGGTATGGGGGTAGTCAATGCCACAAATAGCGACATGGCTACCTCCATAGTCGGAATGAGGCCCATAATCTAAATATATATTTTTAACACCCTCCAACATCAAACTAAGTTTCCCTGTAGAAGTTAGCTCACCCTGGTGAGCGATGGTGAGCCGCCTATCTAGGGTGATTGGAGAGAGTAAGAGACTGACCCTCCTTGTTGCTAGAAATGGTGAACAATTAATGTTGCGGGGTAATGAAGTTTATCTAAAAACAGCCAGAATAGAATGCAAAGAAAAACGATCTGATTTATGAGTGTAAACAGGAGAAGAAAACCTTTAATGCTCTTCTTATTTGCTCAGAACACAATTCTTAAAAGATATATACAACATTATATCTAGGGTGGCAAATGATGACTGAACATCCATTTGTTTTGGTAGAGTATTATATTAATACATTTTGATATCACCCTACTGGTGATTATTCGGACATCATGTAGTGCTGAAGTGATATTTGACAAGGGCAGAGTGATGTCATGAAGAAGAAATACAAGGACATACTGAAAAGATATGAAAATACTTAAGATTGATGATGTAACTGAAGTGACAAGAGAAACATGTGCAAAATGATAAAGTGATCATACATACAAAGAAGACAAAGTAACTTGCTGATGAATAAGTGTAAATATGCAGCAAGACATGGTTGCTGAGACAAACAGAAGATTGCTATATAAGAAAATCTAACTTGGCAGGGACGGCCATGATAGGAAAATGGACGCCGGCTCGAGCAAAGATTCAATTCAATTATATCAGAAATAGACCAGGACTGTAAAGTCAGGAGGCATTGGAGAAGTAGCTTCATGTGCGAAACAAAGAGGAGTCTATGTTGGCCTGGGATAAAGGATGCTATATCAAGGAATAGTTGCAAAGCACAAATGGGGGCAGATGGATAAGTCATGGATGTGAGACATATTTCTTTTAGCTTTAAGAAGAAAAAAACATTTGCAAGAGGCAACTATTGGACAATTAACAATGGACAAAGTGGAGTGAGAAAGTCCCTGGAGGCTAACAGGAGCAATGACACAGAGCAGAATTGAATCAAATAGTAGTAAATGTGATGTAAAAATGGACAGGACTATTCATTTAGTTGTGGACAAAGATAGTGATGTGCTTACACTTCCTTAAATGTCCAAGAACAGAGAGCAAGCTACAAGGACAACTACAGATGGGAAACATTGGCTTATGGTCACTCCCATAAATTTCCCAGAATAGGGAGTAAGCTAGAAGGTCAACTACAGATGAGAAACTTTGGCCTATGGTCAGACTGATGTGAGATGATGGACTAATTGGGAAAGTGGGGAGTATTCTGATGTGAATTAAATACCTGGGTTTCAATTTGTTTACGTGCTAGCAGAGCCGAAGGTCCAAGGTTGGGTGGGAATGCTAACCAATAAGTGGGTCTGTGGGGGAACCTTCTATACAATGTTGCATAGACCAACCTTCTGCCATTTTGTCTGCTATAATCAGTATTTCACATATTTAGAGGTAGTTTGAGGCATGCCTCACAGATAAGAGCCAGCCAATGAAGTACTAACCCGTACATATTCTATAAGTAGATATCGATCCCATCCATAGGTTTTATAGTTTTCCACGTAGAATGACATCATAGATAAAACATATTGGGGTATAAAACCTCTGCCAGTAGACCCTGCTTTATTAAATTGAGATTAAAGCAGTAGTTCACCATATTCTTTGAGTCTGGACATTTTCTTTGGGGTATTACTTATATGTTGCAGTTTCTCCAGTAGCACTGGAAGACATTCTATAAGGAAGTGGTCAGACCAAATGGATGGCTTTGTCTCCACATGTGCATGATGTATTCGTTGTGGCCACCGGAGACACACTCCATCTAGTCACTATATAGTCTTTTGGCCTACTGATCTCATGCATCTGGACACCAATGGCTGTTTGTGCTCTTATTGAATTTTAATTAGCTTGGGAGTCTACTGCTTTTCGTCCTGGCAACTGTTATCTGCACATTCGCCACTCCCTTTCATTCATCTGACCTTGACGCTTGCTATGAGCTACTGTCTGGGCAGCTTAAAAGCTTCCAAAATAAACATTCTACATCTTGCTAACTCTTTGGCCTGCTGTGGCCTCTGTGCTAGCAAATTGACGGTACTTCTGTGCTTCTCACCTCCACGTTAAAGACCTATATTTGTCTGTTCATGTTACATAGACCTTGTACATCTGCTGCCATATGTTGTTTTCCCTGCCCACGTATTCTGCATCTAATCTGCCTATACTTCCATCTGCCCTATCTGTGCAGTGGGTCCCGCTCTTAGTATCCTGGAATCCTCCTCCCTTCTATGCTGTATGTACACAGCACACTACTTGTGATTTCTACTACCTAACTGTAATCCCTACGAGTGTCACACAAACTAACCAATTCTTTATGGCATAGCCGTGCACATTGACTATTTAACGCATTGTTTCTTCGAGTCTGCCTTACTTTGTCTCGTCAATTACCCCTAAATTTGTGGTGTGGTAGGGCTGCCTCTGCTGGTATCATATACAGTAATGGGGAGGGGTAGTGGCAGGAATGGGTACTTGCATATTTATCTGAGTTGGAGCACTAAGTGATACCTGAATTCATCTGCCCCATTACAGTAGGGAAACAGAAAAGAAGGGAAACACAATTTTACCAACAAAAACATATATTATTATGAATCCCTAAGGTTTAAAATAGTACTTCATATCCATTTGAGCTTACCTGACCCATACATTTGAAGGAAAAATAGTTGCAGTTGCAAGAAATAGTTTCAATGTAACACTTACAATCCTATAACAAAATAAATGCAAAGATGTTTTAAAGAAGCATTTAAAAATTACCAGAACTGCTGGTCCAACTTGGTCCAGAGCTTTCTGAAGCCTTAGGGAATCGAGGTAAAATATCTGGGTGCAGGAAAATAACCCTGAGTCAGTTTCAGAGAGTTCCAAGTATGTTCACACTTCCATTGGAATAATTGGCAAACAGTTACGGAGCCTTCTGCTTTAGTGAAGGTATGTGTGTTTTACCACACAGGTGTGATTTTCCTTAGGTCAACCTAAGGAAAGGCAACAGGAGACTTCAAAGAATGGTCCCAGAGTTTGGGAGATGGACCCAGTCTCTAGAGGAAGAAGCAGCACAACAGCAGGACCACAATAGCACTGTGTGGGGAATGCAGTAAAGACTTGCCTCCAAGGAATCTCTACCAAGCAACAAGGACCATCTGGTGGTGAGCACATCGAAAGATCACGCATCCCAGGATCCACAGGTATGTACACACCTCCGTAGTTCAGTGAAAATGACGCCAGCAAGCAAAACACACAGTGAGTAAACAGCTATTTCATACAGGTGCAGTTCGCAGGATTCAGTATTACATGACTTGAACCCTGGACTTGTGAAAGCATCCATTGAGGGAGCCTTCAAGGAGGATACCTGAGAAAATGGCTCTAAGAAACAGGTTGAATAAAACAAAGCAGCTGCACATCAGCACATTTTCCTAGGTGGGAGACAATGTCTGGGTTTGCTCCCGCAGACACCCCATACTGAAGATCTGGTGGTGAGTTGAGACCCACAGCGAATGAGAATATTCTGGTGGTAAATGGCAGGTGGCAGTGGTAAAATGGTCCAGACATGGGTTTAGGATGGAGAAATCGACCTAGCAGCTTCAATCAGACTGCAGGAGACTTTACACCTCTCTCTTCTGTCATTTTTCCAGCTGGAACAAAATGAGCAAAGGCACGTATCCTCTGTCCCACCCACAATTCAAATGCTGCTTCTTTTTTTCCTCCCCACTTCACCTTCAGTGTTGACCCCTCAAATCCCCCTTTAATGCTGCATTCCAGATTTGTTTTTGTTCTTCTGTTGTTCAATTGCTGCAAGTGGAGAAAATGTAAGTGTACTCTGCCGGCCCATTTTCCAGTGGCTGTTTGTTTCATCCTTTGTTCCATCTCTTTTTTTCTGGTCTTAAACTGGCATTCCCCTTTTAACATTGCACCCAGAATTCTTCCTTGTTTCTCCCTACCCTACCTCCTCTTTTTGCCTGGCCTAACTCTTCTTAAGTGTGTTTGTTTGTTTGTTTTATTATTTATAATGCACGTCAGACCCAAGGGTATCAGGGTGCAGCAGTACTTGAATATGCAAAGCTTAGTTACAGGAATCAGTCAAGGTAAAAAGGTACCTTCGTACAAAGTATTATTTACAGACAGAGTATTATACATGTATTTACAGATAATGCAAGAAAGCATAAATATTTACAAATATTACATGCGCTGTGTGAGAGATTGTGGTTACCACCGTAAGGGTAACCAACAATAAGTTGCAAGGAGAGGTGAGTTTCCTACAGGCAAAGTGTTGTTATTTACCATTAGCAGAAAGGCATTGCTGGTTGCCGTGCAGGATTCTATAATGTGCGATTAGTGGTCATTGGATTTCAGCCATGCAGTAATGTTAGTTCTAAAGTTTTGGTATGGTTGGTCAATTCTCAGTGTGGAGGGCAGGGAGCTCCATAATTTGGCTGCCTTCACAGGGAAACTATTACCTCCATCTGGGGGTGGACAGGTGATCTCTATTTGCAGATCTGGTTGGTTTTAGGGAAGTCTGTTTGTGGAATATGTCAGCAAGATAGATGGGGGCACCTTTATTAAGGGATTTGTGGATGAGCACCAGGGTTTTTAGGAGGATTTTATCATTAGTCCGGAGCCAGTTGTTCTTGCGCCTACTCTGAGAGATGTGTTCTCTTCTGGAGATGCCTAATGCTGCTCTAGCAGCATTATTTTGTAAGGTTTGGATTCTTCTAATGGTGGATTTGGAAGAGCCTAGGTAAAGGGCATTGCAATAGTCCAGACGGGACAAGATTAGGGCTTTGGCCAGGATAATGCAACTGCTGTTATAGAGAAATGGCTTACAAGTTCTGATGAGTTTACACGTGTAGGCCGTGGTGGATGCTAATGAATTAACCTGCTTGGTAAAGGAGAGAGTTGAGTCGAGATAAACGCCTAGCGTTTTTACCTCCTGTTCTACCTTAATACAATTGCTGTCGATTATGAATGAGGAATAGTCGGGTCCTAGTTTTTTAAGTTGGTGGGGTTGCCCAGGATGTTGAGTTCTGTTTTATCATCATTTAGGCATAGACCGTGCAAGGCCATCCATGCCTGGATGATGATGTACACTCTGTTCACCAATGCCAAATCCTTGTCACAATCCCCTGAAAGTGGGAGGAGGATCTGGGTATCATCTGCATAGTTGATGTAGGTGATACCGAGATGATCCAGATTATCGAAAAGGGGCTTGGTAAAAATGTTGTACAATGTGGCCGAAACACACGACCCCTAGGGCACTCCGCAGGTGATGGGTATGGAGTCTGCTGCGGCTGAAGGCGAGAAAATCTTCATTGTTCTGCCACTTAGGAAGGATCTAATCCAGGTTATGATGTCTATGGAGAAGTGTGCTGCTGTGTCAAGATGATTGCATAGAATTGTATGATCAACCAGGTCGAACGCAGCTGAGAGGTCTAACAGGAGGAGCAGAGCTGATTAACCACTGTCTCTAAGCTCATCGACTTGAGATTTGAGATCTATGAGGGCCGTCTCCATTCCATGTTGTGGGCGGAAGCCTGATTATCTAGCTCCTAATAGGTGGTGTAATTCCAAATATTTTTGTATTCGCATATAAGCCACCTTGTCCAGAATCTTTAGGAGAAATGGCACTGTTCTAATCGGCCTATAGTTAGTGGGTGTAGATGGGACTAGAGTAGGTTTTTTTTAGGAGTGGGAGTACCCAAGATTGTTTGAGGTTAGCAGGGATGACGCCTGTGGCAAATGATGCATTAATAAGTTTAGTTATGAAGGGTGACTGCCTTTTAGCAGTCATGTTACCTCTGGCCCACTCACCAGCAAATGTCGATTGGAATCCGACTGCATTCAGAGACTGTCCCCCTTCTGACCCATTTCCCACCTGTTGGGAAATCCCACCAGATATGTCTATATATTATGTGTATTATAATGATTTATCACTAAGTGGATAGCCCAAATGTAACACCCCTAATATACAATCTCTCCCAACCAAGTCTGTGACAAAAAACATGCTGAATTAGGAATCAAGATTTTGTTTTATTTAAATCAAATCACTTGAAAGGCGGTCCCCTAACTTTATGCTGGGGAGGACGCCACAATGATTGATTTGATTGATTGATTGGTTGATTGATTGAGAGTTTTATATTGCACATTTAGAACAACCAAATCGTATGTAGGCGCAGCTGTTATAGAAATGAATCAACAAAGCCAGATCCGGGAACATTCTATGTGGCTGTAAAACGGTTGCCCTCTAACCTATTTAAACACATACTCGTTTAGCTTTTTTCGAAACAGGGCGAAGGACTCTCGAATAGGAGGCTGTTCCATAGTTTAGGTTCAAATACAGAAAATCTGCAAACTCCTCTAGACACACAGAGAGAGGGTGGAATAGTGAACAGTAGTGTATCCTTTGATCGAAGGGACCGTGTTGGTTGATAAAGGTTTAGATTATCTGTCAGATATGTTCAGACATTTCAATATCATACATCCAATCTTAAACAATTAAATATCGATACAAATGTTGGCCTGCCTTTGTGAATCTCACTAAATATGATACATCCATTCGGTCACATAATACATCTATTACTTATATTTGTCTCTAGTCCAAAAAGGACAATCTAATTTCAAAAACAGCAATTTCCTTATGTGTTGCTTATCCGCAACATCTTATTGTATTTTTACTGATTCTCTGACATCAAAAACAACTATCTGCATCAGAGAAATGTCACATTGAAAGACATATCAGCAAATATTCCACCGGCAGAAGCTATATATTCCTGTGCACAATATGGCGTGTTTGGTTTCTGACATGTGTCTGTAAATTGGATACTAGTTATGATGTACTTTATCAATTTAGAACAAATGGAAAGTTGATTTATCTAGACTAAGCATACACCCCGGATTCTGACTTTCTGAAAGAACATCCTCTTGCATTATTTGGCAGTACTTATTAAGCAGTCCCCTCACTTCAACATGAGAGCATTGTTGAAATGTTAGTGTTCATTTGGAAGTGCGACTTTTCTATGGAAGGGAAGACACACAGCAAAGGCTCCTCTCAACAACATCAGTTTGTCTTTTAAAATATATATGGTTTTCACAGTATAGGGTCCAGTCTTTGAGGCACTTTCTCATTTGGTGGCCATTGTACGAGGACATGCGGGGGAGAAATGTGCAACTGTGTCATGCCTTCCATGATAGCTGAGAAAGATGTTTGCACGGTGGCCAATGGCCCAATCAGTTGACATTATTCATGCAGTATCGAGTTGCATTGAGAAGGCGTGGCAGAGGAGAGAGAAACACTTACCACATGTACAAGGCATTTCATACCGTCGATTAAGCAAGCGCTCATTACCGAACTCGGCTCTGCTGTATCAACCTGCACTTTAGCAACGTATTCCATGTGTTTAGCCCTCATGTATAAACAGCACACAACAATGTATTTACTTTTTTTTTTTTTACCTGCGGCGTATGGCTTCTTAAACCAATGTCATTGAGCATTTAATGATGAATTGCACCTGTCCCGAAATCAAGTCATAAATGATTATAATGACAATGCAAGCCCTTGCAAAGTCAAGCGTCGGTGTGCTCCAGATTTGCGGTGGAATCCTTAAAAAGCCAGTCAATCCAAATGCCTTTTTGCAGTTTGACCTGTATTAGGGAGGTATAAATGAAAAAGAAAATAGACCAGCGCTTGCAAAGCAGGAGCGTTTCAGTGTTGGATATCCGTGTTGACGGATGCCTTTTCAGACTCCTACACTCATTGTGCTTCCTCCAGCACCCGGCCTACAGAAGGGCAGACCAGGTGGAGGGAAAAGAGTCCCAAATCTGTAGCAAAACAAACCGCATAGAATACTGAATTAGGGTACACTTTGGCATGTCACAGGCTTGCCCTGCAAGTAAAATAGGTTGTAAACACCCTGTAATCCCATCTGTTTTGTGTTTGATCCAGCCCCCGATTGTTGTTACTTTTAATTCTCACCATCCCCTCTTATGCATGGCACATCACTCGGGATTGAACCCTTGACTGTCGATCGCTAATTTTTGAGCTTTTATGAGCAAATGCCTTTTCCCTCCATACATAAGTACTAATCAAATACAATGTTTAAAAAAAATAATAATAATACATTCTTCTGCCTGTTTCATAAAACTGTATTGCTTGGGCTAGTATTTTGGTACAGATCCTACTACATCTTAGTGTTGTATTGATAGATTTCTATTGTCTTTACTGTTTCTTGTTGTTCTTGTTTAATTGTATTATTGTTTTTTTTTATTTTTTATCATGCATTGTATGCTTTAAGATATATGTGTTGTGTAACATCCTATTTTTAGGATTGTATCACAATAACGTAAATATATCAAACTGTATTTTGAATGCACAAAACCTTTTTCTTTGAGTATTCGCTGTTGTGAATCGAGAATAGTGCAGAATTCACACTTTTTGTTCTCTTGGGTGTGTCATGAACAGTCTTTTATGAATCTGCCTCTATACATTTTTAGGTGCGGGAATTACCGGCACTGGAGTTCCTAACTAAGCACTTGCTGGCACACCGAGAATATCTAATAAGCCCCTTAGACATTCTGTGCTCTCACTATGAACAGAACATGACTTTTAAGTGGCAATTTAATAAAACAGGGATGGTGCAAAGCACATCCTAAGCCCCCTGAAAAATTCTTCATGGATTTTCAAGAAAAACTCATTTCATCTTAAGCAGACTGTGGGGAATGAATGTCAAGGTGATATTAGAAGATTGCTGGCAAACGTGGAAAGAACAATCAATGAGATATATACATTAATGGGAAAAAGCGTATGTAAGATCAACAGCAAATATCTGCTTGGAATAGAAACCAGAATCCATGCTATTAACAGTCAAGAGAAAGGCAGATAGATACGTTTACAATCCCTTTTTCCGAATGGTTATTTGGAAATAAGAACCATATCCATGCTTCAATCCGGTCGCGTGCCACCTTGGATAATGAAATGGTGGTAGGATTATGTGTAGATGCGTGTGCCCAGTTTGTTCATGATAAGGCATCAGAGCCTGATGTACAGGAGCCAGAGTCGTGTCAACATATATATATATTGTTTTTGCTTATAGTGCAAAACTAGTTTGAGAACTGCATTGTGCTTTACAACAGAGGGTGGAAGCATTGGACACTGCATTTTATACAGTAGTGCAGTACTGTTAGCCGAGGGAGGGAGTTGGTATTGTTGAAAGCACTACGTTTTTAGTGTTTTCAAAAACTGGACAGTGGTGAGGGAATTTGAGATTATGCTGAAATTCCGCTCCAGATTGTTGGGGCATGGCAGGGGAACAGCTTGCAGGTCTTCTCTTTATGGGCTAAAAAATATTTGAAAGTTTTGCTATATGAAGCCTGAAGAGTCTCCAGATGTGTGCCATTTAGCACCCACGTATGAAGGTGTTATGTTTGGGACTGCTTTGTAAGTGATACATGCAGTTTTGAATATGACCCTGGCAGGGAGAGAGCGCCAGTCAAGCTCACGAGGTGTAAGAGAGATATGGGTGAATTTGAGGAAGCTTGTAATGGGGGGGGCGCTGTGGGCTGGTGAGCTGCTTTAAGGGGACCAAGTGAGTGGCTAGAGGCCCAACAACAATGGTGATTTCCTGCTGATGTGTGATAGCACGAGTGATTGGACAATGTGACTAGGTCACGTGAGGAGATGAAGGGTTTGATATTGTGAAGTGTGGTCATCTGCAGCCACATGGTTTGTCAGTTTGTGGCTACGTGCTTTTGCAAAGTCTATTGTGAACAATGAAACCAAAGGGATTTGGATGAACTTGACATCTGCAGAGTGAATACTTCCAGTCAAATGTGATCCAGCCGTTATGGCACAAGTTGTTATTTGATGAGGGGACCAATGAGTATGAATTTGGTCTTGTTGGGGATCAGTTTGAGGTCAGCATTTGGCTTCCATGTATTAATGGAGGCGAGTGATGTCCTATTGTCCATTGACCCTTAGGTATAGCTGAGTGCCTTCAGTGTACTGATGGAAGGTTGTGCTGGGTTAATTTGGGACACTTCCTAAGAGTTCCATGAACAGATTGAAGATGACTGAGGAGGTGATGGAACCTTGGCATACCTCCACACATGACCAAAAGTCATTTGTATTTGAATGGGCTCATCTGTAAGGCTTGTGTCTGCTGGATACGTCAGATATACACCATTTTAGAATGGAACTCTAGAAGCCAAACCTGTTGGTGAAGAAGGAGAGAAGTGTTAGGTGGTTGACTGTTTCTAAGCCAGTCAAGAGGTTTAAGATTACTAGGAGGCACACGTACCTTGTGTCCGTGATTCACAGTGCATCATTCACAACTTGGGTGTTGTCAATGGCTAAATCACTGGGGCATTGCTTACCATGCCGTGGTGTTGGTGATATGATATGATATTTTATTTCTATCGCGCTCATACACATGTGATTCAGAGTGTGACAAGGCAAGGATGGGGAACAGGGGAGAACACAACAATGATCTTACTAGGCCCAGTGACATTGAAGAACGCGCAAGTGCATGGGAGAGGGGAAAACTACATCAAAGGGGGGAGAAGTAGAAAGTGTGGAGCAAAGGTGAAAAATTTTGCAAAGTCTTTTCTGTCAGCCTTTGACATTTCTATTATAACACTGCAGCCAGAATGGGGTAGTCTGCTAAGCAACCATGCAATCTTATAAGCATCCACAATAGGCATACTCAAATGCAGTTAGCCAGTCCATGATGTCATTCTTGTCATCATGCATACTAGCAGATCTTTTGGAAACCTTGGATAAGAGGAGGAGCCAGGCCCATTACCGGATCCTCTAGAGGAGCGATTGAAAGCTTGTAACTTTGGAAGCTCCAACTGGTGATCCATGTCCTTCTGTTTCTCTGCTTTCCCCTGTTCTAGCTTAGCCATGCGAAAATCAAGCTCCTTCTGCTTAAATGGCAGCTCTTGTCTTTTGAATTCCAGCATGCCTCAACCTCAGAGCCAGTAGAAGAATCATGAGACTCTACATCATCCTTATCATCATTATTCTCCTCTACGAAGGCAGCAAAAGTCATTTCAGCACTGCTACTGGTAGCAGTCCCTGCACCTTCTGCACTGTCATAAGAGGGAAAAGCTGTGATTTGGCGTTCCTGCCAAACCATGATCTTCTGCATCATTTCAGCATTTGTACCAGAGGCTGACAATCCTCTCTCTGCACAAATCTTTCTTAGTGTCTCAGATTTGGAAGCACTTAGGGTTATATTTGCAATTGTGTCCATGCTATAAGTGAGGTAGGTGGTTTACAGTTACATTTTAAACGAAGGTCACTGTGTTTCCTGTTTAAGTGTAACCTGGGTATTTCACCAGTGCGCAACAGTGGGTACCTTAAATCTTATCCCACTACTTTACACCAATATGTTAAGATGGATTTCTAAACGCTGACCTGGTGGGCAGAGATTTAGGAGGCCACCGTAGTTTAGTGAAACAGGGGAACCTTTTGGACAAGCCAGACCAATCACGTTATCTTGGCAGGCGGTCTCAGGAGGGGTGAGAGTGAACTGAAGCCCACAATGAGCACACACAGTGAAACCCCACAGAATACGCTTAGACAAGTGTATAAAAAAAATACATATACATTTATTATAGGCCTTGATAATTAAACACACATACACCAAAGTAATATCAAACAGTTACCACACACACCTTTCACTATTTATCATATATACAATTGCGTTTTGCCTAATGCAGTTAAGGGGAAAACACAACCACAACCTGCAACAGAAAGATAAGTTCACACAAATATAGAATTTGGCAGATCTTCAGAGTCGATCACTAACTTAAGAAGTACAGTCCTACAAAGTGGGGAGCCGTATGCTCAGAAGTACAGCAGTGCGATAAAAACACACGGTCATGCTTATGAGAGAGCGGGTACTCTTCAGGGAGCTGTAGTGGTTCAGGGATGGGCTTGAGTTGATGAAGAACAGTGTCATAATATACGAGGAGGGTCTACCGTTGCAGGCAGAGCTTCTTTCGAGTTTCGGTAATAGCTAGGGAGCATAGTCTAGCCCAGCTAGGGAGAGTATCGTTTCAGGGATTCTCATGGGTAAAGAACACTGGCTGTGCCAGGGGGCCACCGGCAAGTGATGCTAGTACTCACCCTCCCTTGACACAGTCTTGGCCAAACTTTCTCTGGCCTAGGAACACTTCCAAAGAGGCTATATTGGAGGGTTATCAGGAGATGCCAAAACCAGTTGTTTCCACTACTCCAAGGGTCTAAGCGCCCTTGCAGGCCTTAATTGATTGATACAAAAACAGGGGTCTGATGGGACAACATTCGCTCAGGTGCCAAACCTTCCAGCACATCTCTGGCGGTTCCACAGGTCTGTTTTAGCATTTCAAGATACTTGGCTTCTTCTTTAGTTCAGTGTGTACTTCATGTGATCGACCTGGAATGGGTGCAGAGCCCCTTCATTTATCCAAGATTTGTTTCACGCTCAAATCTGGGATAACCGATCGAAGATCTACTCTCTTGAATTCAAGCCAGGCATGGGCCACTCACATCACTCAGTGGTTCCAGTGATTCAGGCATACCAGACATACTGACACCAGTAGTGTGGATTTTCACAGGAGGCTGCATGTCCAAATAAGGAATTCCCGGGTTGGCTCGACCTGGGGGGAGGCAATGGGACAAAATGGCCAAAAGAGAGAACAAAAGACTTCATGGCACAGCCATTTTCAACACTGGCCGCAGCTGTGAGCCAAACGCGATAAGCGCTGTATGGTTTGTTAAAAAGAAGTAAAAATACTATAAAAGTAAACTGCTGCCACCAGTTCGTCCCAGGCACACTTGTACAATCACCAAACAATCCTTAGAGGGTGTCTATGGCCATAAAACAAAAGGACCCCTATGCGCAGTACTCTAAGGTACTTGGCACATAGATAAAATGTTACCAAGAAATGGTAACATAGTCAAAGACTAAGGGAAACATAGTTTCCCAGTACTGACAGACTGAAGGACGTGTCAGATTCCCCATAACAGATGAGCAAAAGCCTAGATGAGCGTAGCTGAAGGCTGAGCTCCTCTTGAAAAGTCAGGTTAGGTTAGACAAACAAACGCAAAACGTTTGGGGGGTCCATAAATGGAGGGAAAATTGCAACTGGCCTAACACCCCTCCCACCACCTGACTCACTAGATGCCACCCAAGCCTCTCCTCCCTGCCACCCGGTACAGCTGTACCCCTCCTCTGTCCCACTCTGTATCCTAGCCCCTGCTGTATATCTGTTCTGTTGTTTCCACTGAAAAACGCTCCATTATGCATCTTTAATGTTGTACATCTCTGCAAAGCGCTCTGTTATCTATCTGTATTAGTGTATACTTCTGTTAAAGCACTCTGTTGCTTCTTTAAGCTAGGTCCGTGCTCAATAAATACAATAATAATAATGACGACAAGGTTTAGCCCGTGTACCACAGCCCTAACATTTACGTACATTCCATTTCAGACTGCGTAGCCAGAGGAAATTGTGTGTTAAATGGACTTGCATTAGATGTATACCCGGATCAGTGTAATTTCGTCTTCCCCATCTGGCATAACCCATTTAATGGCATACACCACGTTGACGGAATCACTGGTAGCTAAATCTATGATAGTTTTGCCTGTATGTGGGTATTGCATCTTGTTGCCTTTCATAATGTTATTATCATTTTTCGTTTATTAAGTGCATTTGGTTAACAGATTCAACCTTTCCCACAATAACAAAGCAACACATTATATACACAATAAAAAAAGGGTGATTTATATGAAATTCATAAAATGAACAATTTCTAAATTCATGTATAACACTACATTGCAAGATAGTAAATCAATTGCACATTTATCAAGTAAAATCATTAAAATATTGATTTAAAAACCCTAAGACATTCTTTCTATGTAAAGTG
Source organism: Ambystoma mexicanum (assembly GCF_040938575.1). NCBI lineage: Eukaryota > Metazoa > Chordata > Amphibia > Caudata > Ambystomatidae > Ambystoma > Ambystoma mexicanum. Next base: position 423,558,296 of record NC_090927.1, on the reverse strand, counting down.
ATATGTGACCGCAATCAGCATGCCGGTACCGTAGTTCCCGGACCGCCATGCTACGAGCTGTGCATGCGGGTGCCTGTCAGCCCACCAGGTCTGACCTGGCGGGCAGAGCAGCACCCGCGAGCACAGCACGTCGGATGCACCGGGACCATTCTGAATGGTGCCGGTGCATCTGACGTCCCATTCCCAAATGGGGCCGAATGGGGATGGGGAGTCCCTTATTGCCGGCACCCGCAATTGGGCAATTACTCGGTCTGCCGAACTCGGCATGACCGGTTCCTGCCCATCCACTGGTGCCGGTAAAAATGAGTTGTAATGAGGCCCATTATCTTATTGGTTCACTGTTCCCAAATTCTTAAATGAAATGCTGGGAAAAATGAGTTATGCAAAGTGACGTATACTCAAATTCATGATTCAATTAACACTTTGCCATTTTTCTAAAAAGAATGTGCTGCAGAAGTGATGACAAGAAACTCTGAGCTATAGACCATGCTCCAGAATTGATCCAAAGTGGCATTTTCCTTCTGTGCGATGACTCCATAACCCTTGGAATAGTGCATGTGTAGTATTTTATTTATTCATTTTAATTTTTATAACGCGCCAACATGCCCGCGGGCCTCAGGGCGCATACAAAACAAAAGACAGGACGCACTAGACGTGAAACAGCAGAGAAGGAGAGAATTCGAGGAGCTTAGTTGAGGTTGAAAAGGTGGCTTTTTACAGTCTTCTTGAAGAGGGAGTAATTTTGGATTTGACGTATGGCTACTGGTAGTACGTTCCACAGCATAAGGGCCTGAGAGTCAAAACTAAAGCCTCAAAACGTGGTAAGTTTGGATCTTGGCTGGTAGAGCACAGTAACTGCAGTAGAACGGAGATTTCTCTTCTTAGGCTTGATTTTAATGCACTCTGATAGGTATGTGGGACTTGTAAGAGCTACGCATGTATGCGCTAGTGTGAGCATTTTGTGCGTTATTCTCTGTTTTACTGGAAGCCAGTGTAGTTTTTTCCTGAATGATGGAATATGGGTGTGACGCGATTGTTTAAAAATAATGCACACAGCATTATTTTGTGTGACCTGAAGAGCCTGTATATTTGCAGAGATGGTGCCGGTCAACAGGCTGTTACAATAGTCTAGTCTGGAGTTTATAAATGCTGTGGACAGGAAAGCACAATTGTCAGTTGTGATGAAAGGTTGAATATATTGTATTTGTTTGTTGATAAGTCTGCATCATGACCGAATGTTGGAAACATGAGGCTTCATGGAGAGTTTGTCATCCAGAATGACACCCAGAGTTTTTACTTTCTTTAGGACAGTTATGACATTTTCTGCAATCAGGAATTTGGAGTAATCTGAACTCAGCTTACTCCGAGTGTTCTTGGTAGTGACAATCATTAACTCAGTTTTATTATTGTCGAGGGCCAAAGAGTTACAGGCCATTCAGTTCTGGATAGCTCTGTAGATGTTGTTGAGGGTATTAACGTTGTTCTTGTATTGGCCACTGAGCTGAATTACAACCTGGGTGTCGTCTGCGTAGTTTGTGTACTGGACACCCAGGCTGTTCAGAAGATCTAGTAGTGGTCGGATATACAGATTAAAGAGTAATGGCGACATGCAAGAGCCTTGTGGAATGCTGCAGGTCTGAGAAATAGGAGTGGAGTGGTTGTTGCCCACACAGACCCTTACCATGCGTGGTCCCAAGAAGGAGGCATTTCAATTGGATGCCAGCGTGGAGCACTTTGCAACCTCTCCGAGCCTTGTCACTAGTAGGGTGTGATCAACAAGATCGAAGGCTACAGAGAGGTCTAGTAGCATCAATAGAGCGGCTTGGTTTTTGTCTGCTATGCCAGCTAAAATGGACTTTAGGTCAAGCATGGCAGTTTCAGTGCTATGACGGGCCCTGTAGCCAGATTGACGAATGCCCAAGATGATGTGTTTTTCAACATGATCTTGAAGTTGATTATAAGCTAGCTTATCTAAAATTTTCAGAATAAACGGAACATTAGTGATGGGTCGATAATTGTCTTTATTATTGGGGTCAAGATTTTCCTTTTTCAGCAAGGGAGTTATCCATGCTGATTTCAAGACATCTGGGACCATGCCCTCATCAAAAGATAGATTGATCAGCTTGGTAAGCCATGGAAGAAGAAGATTGGTTGATTCTTGGAAGATGCTGTTGGGACAGCCGTCCCCAGGGCAGGAAGTGGCTCTAAGATCCTGTATCACTTTGAGCACCTGTTTCTCTGAGTAGTGGGAGAATGACAATTGTAGGATGTTATCTGGGTGATTAATTGGAGATTTTGCGATATGAGGCAAAAGCAAAGGGTCCATATTTTTAAGGGAATTATTGATGTTTTCCTTGTGAACTGAGATTTTAGATAGAAACCCATTATGGATATCTTGGCACCATGCTGAGTCCTTAATAAGATTGTTAGAAGGCGTAGGCCGATCTTGGAATTCTGCCAGGATTTTAAATAGTTCATCTACATTGGACTGGGCATTTATAATTCTCTTGTTGTAGCATGTTACATGAGGTCAAAATATCTCTTTTTGTTTCAATTGGTGTGAGAAACAAGTGACAGGTCCTTTCATCGTATGGTACCCTAATCCAACCACCCATATACTCCTTGGTAGGTTTTATATTAACACGAAGATAGGTGGTGAACCTTTTAAGTGACCTGGAGGAGAATTTTCTTTAAGTAAAAACGGGGAACTCTGCATGCAATACCGAGAGCATCGTTTATTCCTGACAATTTGGTCGTATTTCCAGAACAATCCCAAATCTGAGTCTTAGATTTCAGTATTGAATGTAAATTCGGGAGTGGCAATGCCTGGTCAAAAGATAGCCCTGTTTACAAAATGAGTTAACACAGACATTGGAAGATTGCACAAAAAACCCTGGGACATGCTGTTCTGCTGGTGGCTAGCCAATGCCCTCAATAAGGTGTCGGGACTACTCATATAACAATGTACAAGAAATGTACTCTGCTGCATCATACAGAGAGCCATAATGTGTGTTGGCAATGAAAGCACAGAAATGTTCCTTTTTAGATGACATAATAGATGTATTGATGTGCTAGCCTTTCAGTTTCTTGCTATCTAACTTTCTCCAAGAAAGAAAGAAAGAAAGAAAGAAAGAAAGAAAGAAAGAAAGAAAGAAAGAAAGAAAGAAAGAAAGAAAGAAAGAAAGAAAGAAAGAAAGGAAGGAAGGAAGGAAGGAAAGAAGGAAGGAAGGAAGGAAGGAAGGAAGGAAGGAAGGAAGGAAGGAAGGAAGGAAGGAAGGAAGGAAGGAAGGAAGGAAGGAAGGAAGGAAGGAAGGAAGGAAGGAAGGAAGGAAGGAAAGAAAACTACATGGGACAACCCATGCTCTGCAGCTACTGAGGAATTTCGAGACTCTCTGTCCCAAGCCTTGTGCATGCTGACATCCTTCCACTCTCTCAGTGTGAGTATGCATTCAATATGGTTGTCTGAGCTGAGTTCATATCGTATTTCTTACATTCTATGCGTTACAGACATAACACGTGGTGTCCTGCATATGGCTTTTCCCCTACTATTCCAGTATGACGGCGACGAGGGGGCAGGAGTTAGGAATAATGTGTCCACCTGCTCCTCTACAAACCACTTATCAAGATCCTCCTAGCAGACCAGCAGATCTCTATGGGTTGCAGCTTAATACACTCTTAGATAGAATGGCTCCTATAAAATCTAAAATGATAAGAGTTAAGCTATGTCATCAGAATTGGTTTACCCCATCCCTGACTGATCTTAAGAAAATTAAAAGACAGGCTGAATGTGCTTCGTTACAAAATAAATCTGACACTAATAAGATTTCATGGAAATTGAAATTTGGAGAAACCGAAAGTACAAGCGCATTTGTTTATTCCAGGAAAAGAGGATGGTGTTAGAGTACAACAATCCTTTTAGATAAGGTCAATCTTGCTTGTACCAAGATCATTAACAGCTCAAACACAGAAGGGGCTTTTGAACAACTGAGTCAAGAAACAATTGAAATTTCAATGAAAATCTACTGACACTGTCGATGTGGAAAGAATACTTCAAAAGATGTATCCCAATAATTGCCCCTGTGATGTTCTTCCTTCTAAAATCATCTTAGGAAATATCTAGACCTTTTTTTTTGCTTATAAGATTTGTAAATCCATCATTTGCCCACAAATCTGTACCTGATGTTATTAAGGAAGTTGTGGTGACACCATTAGTAAAAAAAAATAAAACCTGCCCTAAATCCCAAAGATGCACAAATGCACAAAACAAGGGGGGTCCTGGGAGCACATCTCCCCCCTACTGATGAGGTGCAACCAGACCGAAACATGTGTATGGAGTTACTGTTGGTACTCTTGCTCAGAGGAGAATTGCCTACATTTCGGTGCTGGACTGCCCCAGGGCAGCACAAAGACTGATCTGTTTGGGATATTTCTCCTCTGTCAAAGATAGTGATCTAAAGAATCTGAGAATCTGGGTAAGGCTCTCGAAACCAGGACTAATGTCTGTCAGAGGGACTCCCAGCACCTTCCTTGTTTTTTGCATATTTAAGTAACTTTGGGTCTCACCCTAGGGGAATCCAGACCTGGACCCCTGGCTCACTATTCTTAGAGAGGCACAGCTACACCATACTGATGAGTAGCAGCCAGACCGAAAACATGTGTCTTGGGTGATATGTTTGGGCTATTTCTCCTCTGTGAAAGATAGTGAGCTAAAGAATCTGGGTAAGGCTCTCGCAAACAGGACTAATGTCTCATCTAATTTCAGGCCTATTACTAATATTCCATTCTTGTTAAAAATTGTGGATAAACTGCGGCTGCACAATTTCAAGAACATCTTGAGGAAGCTAATATCCTCCACCCAAGACAGTCAGCTTTCCGCAGTAATCCTGGGACTGAAAGTGCTCTCTTAGATTTACAAACACAAAGTTAAATACTATCAAAAAAAGCAAGACAGGACAATTGATATTACTATACCTGTCTGCTGCTTTTGATTTATTAGATCATGATCGTTTGTTGAAAACATTGGCACTTACAGGCAATTGTTCAAGGGAGACTATTGAATCGATCAATTCCTTCTTGAGCAATAGAAGGTCAAGGGTGTATTGGGGGAAGGCCTCTTCAGAATCAGCAGAAATACATTGTGTGGTCCTGCAGGGCGCATGCTTATACCCCACCCTATTTATCATCTATATTATAATCCCTTTTGCGACCAACTGGAATATATGGGGATACAATTTACGAATTATGTCGATGATATCCAGTTGCTGATGGAGCTTAGTGGGGATTATGTGAAAGACTCAAGAAGATTGAGAGAGAGATAAAGAACTATTTAGTGTTGCATGACAACAAACAGACGACAACTAAATAGAGCAAAAACAGGCAAACTAGGGCTATGCTGGGTCCTGAGTATAAAGTTCTTGAGGTGGAAGGTTGTTGCATTCTGATGTTAGACAAAGTAAACACGCTAGGTGTTTTCTTGGAACCCTTCCTAGTGCTGAAGTTCATGTGGATGTAATGGTAAAAACCTTTCACTACCATCTCAGAGTTTTGAGACAGATTAAACGCTTGGTAGCATGCAAAAACTGTGAAACTCTTGTTAGAGCTATCATTATGACAAGATTAGACTATTGCAATGCCTTGCTTAGAGGTGCAAGTGAAGAATATATACAAATGTTCCGGGTAATACAGAACTAGGCAATTAAGGCTGTCAGAAATGTTGCAAGAAGAGAGCACATAGCCAGTACGTGGAAATATATTCACTGGTTACCAGTAGCTACAAGGGTACTAAATACACTGACCCATACATGCCTCTATGGGAAAGCTCTGCTGTATTTGAAACAGAACTTGAAGTTGTATGAACCAAGTAGATATCTTGACCAGTGCAAGAGGCAATGGTTGGTCTTTCCCAGTTCAGGCAACTCAGGCTTGGAATGCCCTGGTGGTAGACCTATGACAAAAAAGAAATCCACTGGTCTTTAGAAAATATTTGAAAACGATTCTATTTGAATACATAGGGTAGAATTGCAGCATATTTTATTGTTTGTGTTTGTCTTTTTTCTCTGTGTATAACTGTGTGCCCCAATGCCTGTAGGCTTTCAGTTTGTTATAAACAGATACATAAATGAATAAATACATGCATGTTAGAATTAGCTACAATTACAGTAAATAGGAAGAAATTAATTCTCCAACATGGTCTGCTAACACGTGTTCAAGACATGAAGAACACTGACTATTCTTTTTGAAACAAGTTTTGATAAAGCACCTACTGAACTCCTTAGCACACAGTCACGTGGGTATCAGGTAATAAAATCGTGGCAAAAATTTTGCCGGTAAAAATAATCGTGGCAAAAATGCAGTGTTTGACCCGGTAAATGTGTACCCCTTTATAGCATTGAAGAGGAGCAGGGGTTACGGGGGTGTCCCCCGCTCCTCTTAAATGGCATAATGGGTCTGAGAGTTGCCGGGGTATCCCCCGCATCCTTTACATGATAGTGGCGGCAAAACCACTGCATTTTTGCCACGATATTTTGTATTCACTGCCATTTTTGCTGCGATTTTAAGGCATGGAGACGTCATGAGATGATACTCAACCAATACAAATCTCTCTTGTCACACCGCCTATGAGATATAAGGCCAACCAATAGGTGGCCAGTACAGTCATGTAGTGAAACTGTTGTCTATGATGGGATGGGCTCAGGAGGAGCCATCACAGGTGTATAAACCAATGATGAAATTAACACTTATGTATACGATATATATCTTACGATATTAACCAATCAAAACCATTTATACATTTTGTAACTGATATTGAATTGTGACATAATTGCTGACATATTTTTAGTACAACATCCATTCACACTCTATGTAAGTTATGTAAGTATGAGAGCTGATTGCATGCTGTCCCCGGTCAAGATTCTATGCTTTGCATGAATCTGGGATTTTGTGGGCACTTTGAGTGCTCCATTATTAAGTATTGTTTTTACTAGTGCAGCCAATTGGGGCCATCTCTACATTTGGTAGTAGAGGATGGTTCCTTAGGAGTTTTACACACTATCAAGGATTCCTCGCCATCCCCCTTTGACAGCAGGGGTGGCTTGCATAGACGCACATAGAGGAAACTTGATGCAGAAGACCCTCAGGGGATCTGTGGATGTGAGTATAAACTGTGCACAGAAAAACTGAGAATGTAGTGTTTATGTATTATTGATTTGTGGGATATAGAACAGGAGAAAACCTTCAACAATGGTCAGAAAAGACAGCATGGTAAGCCCCTTTTAGGGACAGAGAAATAAAGAGAAGGATCCCCCACATATATAGCTGTATTTTGATTTAAGTTCATGATTAGTGGGGCCATTTTATTCTTTGCTGTGGTATAGCATAGGGTAAGGAATGTGTTTTGTTGTGTCAATAGACAAGTTAAGTTAACAAGGAAAGTTGGTTTAGAGTTTGAGCTGTATTTTTTGTGGTGCTGCTCAGGAGATGGATTGTGGGAAATGTGGTCCCAGCAAGAGACCTGTGTGTGCTAATGTTGTAGAAAACCCCACTAGGGGAAGGGTAGGAAAAAAAGGAAATAAAGGTGAGCGAGTGTTGAAGTGGTATTCATTGATATTGTTAAGTTGTGTTTTATATTGTCTATGGCAGACCTTTGCTCATTTGTGTAAGTCACTTCCCAGATACAAAGATAAGATGCTAAAATACCATGTTCAGTGTGTTAAAGATACGGTCTGCAAGATATTTATGCCTTGGGTTCAAGACGGTACTCATTGGAAAGAGGTGCTGCAACACATGTGTATATATTTGCATGCCACACACAAGGGAAAACAAGAAATAGTGGAACTGAGCAAGAAAGAATGGATGCTTAACCAGCATGACAAAAGGGTCACATCACCCATGGCTGCTCCTTTTCCTTCTCCTCCCCTTGTCAGTGTCCCATCCTCGGCTTTACAGGGACGATACCCATTAAAGGCTGCTGCAGGGTATACCGAACCCAAATATTTCCCCCCAGCGTATATAGATGAAAACACATAAGGGGAGATGAAGTGAACAAGAAAAGACCATTGTTATTGCAAGAAGAATATGACGTGCAATGTGGTTTGCAAGCAAAGCTAACAGAAGCAGAAGTAGATGGGTGAAGGTCGAAGAGCAAGGGGCATGTAGGAAGAATGGGATGGGATGACAATTTTGTCAAACTTGATGGAAAAGACATAGAGGATTTAAATGTGAAGGCATTAGAAGATGGAAAAAAAACAGGAGAAGGAGAAGAGGGTGGATGAAGAGACAGAAAGAGAAAGAAAAGAGGAACAAAAGACAGAAAGAGAAAGAAAATGAGAGGAAGAGAACAAGGGGGAGAGACGCAGAAGGAAGTGGATGACATAATTAGCAAACATACATTGACTGACAAAGAAAGGGAAAACATTACAAGGAGGAACAGTAACAGCCTAAGTAGGAGTAGAAGAGAGAGCTTGAGGAGAGAGCTTGAGTAGAAGAGAGAATCGGGGGAAATCTCCAAAAAGTATGGATAGGAACATATTGGAGGAGATAGTGAGAGAGCCCCTTAGAAGGCTAGAATTGGATGAAGATAAGGATGAATATGAGGAGGAAGAGGAAAGATAGTCAGAATGGGAAGATGATGTTGAGAGTGGGGAGGAGGAAGCGGCACATCTCGTCTCATGGGAAAAGCGATTGATTGATAGATTTGGAGGGAATAGCGATAGAGCCCATCAGGTATCCATTGTTCTCAGAGAGACGTCCAGAAAGGAACACACCATATGTAAACATATTAAAAGATTAACCAGACCATAAAAAGGTTTGTATGGCAGTAACACCAATGAAGACAAAGCCTGTGGCCACAACCATGCACAGAAGTGGACTGGCACAGCTCCTCTTATTACAGAAATACATATAATTTAAACAAATTATACCCTGTCCACAGACGCACTAACATAAGCCAATATATAAATTGATGTCACTCAGAGTGGGCGCATGGAAGTAGATTTATGAGTTAGAAAGGGAAACAGCAGGCATGACTTTGACAGTAGGAGACATGAAAGATTGTTTGCTGCTGTATTGGGCCAGCAATAAGAAGACATTTGGAAATGGGTCTAGTACCTGGTGTGACAGCCCAAATTATGAGACATGACGTGCCACCTTTTAACAATTGTTGAGCAGACATTTGGAGGGGACTCAGAATACAATTTCTAGACACATCAGGCATGTGTGTGATAATGACATGAAAAATTGAGCCAGATGAGGACCCAGCAGCTTACATCCAAGACAAATGCATTTAGAAATGAGGGAAGCTTGGGATAAGAATATAACAATGTATTATCACATTTTACGTCAGGGACACACAGAAGAAGCAGAAAGGCAATTAAAGAAAATGGTGGTGATCGAGGAAAAACCATGGTCCACGATACAATTGAACATTGTTCATCATTGTTGTTTAAAACAAGAGAAAGGACTTTCAAGATGGCCGCCGGTGCATGGAGACGTCTGTGAGTCTCGCTCCTGCCGGGCCTGTCAGCAGCACCATACAAAGCATCGAACCTGAGGGTTCCCGCTCCGCTACCGAGCAACCGTCCATCCCCATGGACACCAGAGACGTCGGAAGTGCCCGGGAAACAATTCCCCGAGATCAGACCCACCGTGTCGCAGCGGGAGCAGAGCGCCCCTCCCCCACCGCGACTACGACTCTCCCAACGCGGCCCAGTCTCCAGGGCTGCTGCGCTTCCGGGCTGAGTGGACAGGGCGGAGCATCCCAGCCAACACCCTACAGGGGCAGAGGTGGCAGAGGGCTCGGGCCATCACGAGCAGGATTGGTGCAGCTCCCGTACACTGACATCACCGCCTCCCCTCGCCCCCCGCGAGGATCAACAGAGCTCGCTCCGGGAAGAGAGAGAGCGGAGGTGGTGGGAGAATCAAGCTGGGGATCCCAGTGCAGCAGAGCCCTGCAGGGTGAAAAAGACGCAGGTGGCTCCACAGAATGGAGTGGGGGAGAAGCCGGAAACCCAGCGAAGGACCCGATCACACGCTGTGGCCACGAAGTGGGGGACCTCAGCGACAGCCGCTGGTCCAGGAGACACACAGGTGAGAGGCTACCTCACCCCCCCCTCGCGGCCCCAGTGGGACAGTGGAGGAACCCAGCGATCCATAGGCTGGGGGGATCATCCATTAGCCCCGTATAAACAGCAAAAAGAAGCTGGGCTCCAAATAAAGCTGGGCAACATCAGCCCCAACGAAGGAGGACCCCACCCCCACTAACATCCGGCACACTGCCATACGGGTAGAAGGGGGCCCTCAAGCAACGGTGAGGGGGTAAAAGACAGTCTCACCCCTCCATCTGTGAACACCTGAGAGACACCCACTCTGGGGGCCCAGCCCAAGGGGAAAGAAATAAACGGGAAACTGAGACCAGTACCCCCTCCCCTGCAAATCCCAACTTGGAGGTTCTTATCAACACACTGAAGGAGAACTCCGGAGGCACCATTGTAGGGAGCGCAGCGCAGCCACGCCAGGGGAACGTGGAAGTCTCTGCGGAAAAGGAGGCATACCAACATAGAGGGACCAATGTCCAAAGCGAAAAGCACCCACAGGCTGCCAAACAAGACTCCAGCTTATTACAGATGTGGGCAGCGGACACCCCAGTGACAACCAGAGGGAGATCACAGTAAGACTCTATAATACATACAACAGACCCCAGTCATACCACCTCCGGCTCCCAACCCCCGTCTAAAGATGATATGCACTCCTGGTTCGTAGACCTACAGGACAAGCTCATGTCGACAGTTCAGGACCAATTCGCTGCAATCAAAAACGACATGAAACAGGCAATCCAGGAGGTAAAACACGATGTCGCCAACCTGGAAGAAAGGACAGACACCCTGGAAAAAATAGTGCAAAATGTAGAAGACGAGGCCCTACAATATAGCGAAACACAAGAACACTTAGTGCGTTTAACCCATAACCTGGAAATGAAATGTGAGGACCTAGAAAATAGGTCCCGCAGATTGAACATTCGCATTAAAAATATGCCAGAATCTGTCATGGACAAGGACCTTAAGAGAGCGTTGCAGGAAGTCTTTAGGGACATTATTCAAACACAAGAATCGGAAGACATTGGGATAGACCGCATCCACAGAGTGGGCCCTAAATGCACAGAGGCACCAGGGGAAAGACCCATAGATGTGCTGTCGGCTATCACCTCGTACCTGCAAAAAGAACTCATCCTACGGAGAGCGAGGCAGCAAGATCAAATCAGGATGAATGATGATAGATATCCAGCTTTATCAGGACTTGTCCGCCGTAACACTCCAAAAAAGAAGAGAAATGGCCCCACTGATAAGGGAACTGGTCGCGAAAGAAATAAAATACAAGTGGACATTCCCATTCGGTCTGCTGTTCGACTGGGAAGGAAGGCAGAGGAGGGTGACCACCTGGGAAGAGGGGCTACACATGATCGACATCCAGGCAGAGGAGACATCGACGGGGGTCGAAAAAACAAAATGGGATCAACAAAAGAGACCAATGGGGTGGGAAATGGTCCGACAGAAAAAGAAACGGAATGGGAGAGGAAACTACAAACCAACCACATTAGAATAGAGGCTCCAACCCGGAAATATTTGGAAGGGGCTCCACTTTTCATCAAAGGTATGCGGAGCGGTACCCAATGAAGGGAATCGAAATCATTGGACCTAGTAGGCCCGGTGCGGATCAGGAGCGACTCGCATCAAGGTCTGAGGAAGGTGCGGGTTTAGGACCCCCTGCAAAATTATCCTCGAGCCAACTGAGGGCTGGGAGCGATAGGCGGAACGCCAGAGCTACCATAGGTACCCAGGCCCTCCTCGGGAGCAAAGTTTGAATATGGTTAATAGTTGGGGGACAGTCGGGGTGTTTTGAAGGGGAGCGGGGGGGAGGGACTATCCGGAAGAGTATGGGGGCCTCTACGCCCGGGCACATAGGGTAGCACACAGGGGCCGGCTGAAATCAGGAAGATAAGAATCTTAACTCTGAATGTTAGGGGCCTGAACTCCCCTGTGAAAAGGAAGAAAGTTGAGAATATGCTATGGAAGGAAAAGGCAGACGTGCTCCTGCTTCAGGAAACTCACATCAGAGCACAGGACAGGGGAAAATACGCCTAAGAGGGTACAATGTAATTGCACAATCAAACGCAATAGAGAAACGGGCAGGGGTGATGATAGCAACAAAGGGGGGAATGGAAGCAATCCTGATTGACAAGCAGACGGACAAGGAAGGAAGATACGCATTTGCCCATATTAAATTACATAATACCAAGTTAACCTTGGCATCCATTTATGCACCAAACACTGGCCAAGATGGCTTCCTGCGGGATACAATGGGGAGGTTGGAGGGGTATGCGAAAGGCGAACTAATAATAGGGGGTGATTTTAATATGGCTTGGTGCCTTCAGATAGACAGGAGTGCGGGGGATCCCACCACCAGGGCGCCCCATCAGAACACCTCAAAAAAAGGATGGAAGGTATGTCACTCTGTGATGAATGGAGGGAACACAAAGGCCAAAACAAGGGGTACACTTATTACTCGCATGTGCACAACACGATGTCGAGGATAGATTATTTCTGGGTCTCGGTGGGGATTCTGGGTAAGGTCCACGGGATAGAGCTCGGCCCCATATCACTGTCAGACCACGCACCACTTTGGCTGGAACTAACGATCCCAGGGAAAGAGGGTGGCCTTTGGCGTTGGAGGCTCCTGCAGGAGCTACTATCTGACCCGGTAATGGGAGAGACCATAAGAGATAAAATCACGGAATTCTTCGATCACAATGACACAGGAGACGTTCCCTTGGGCACAGTGTGGGAAGCGTTGAAGGCGGTAATCAGGGGCCACATGATCGCCCTGAAAGCAACAAGGGACAAACAAAGACGGCAATGGGAACGAGAACTGGAAAAGAAACTAATGATGTCTGTGATGAACTGGTGACATCCCCTACACCCACTAGAAGCCTAAAAAGGGCATTAAAGCACACGCAAGGGCAACTTGAACTCCTTTGTAACAAAAAGGCAGAGAGATCCCTCCTCTATCTCAAGCAGAGATACTACATCAAAGCCAACAAGGCAGATCGATATCTAGCAAGACAACTCTGTGCAAAGCAAAAGACTATGACCATCCGGAACATTAGAAAACGCACAAGGAGATATGCTAACACGCACCAAAGATATTGGAGAGTCATTTAGGGCATTCTATCAGACACTATACGCAACAGAGCACCCAGATGAGGCAAACCAGGAAATATTCCTAGAGTCAATACCCATCCCAAAAATTTCAGAAGAAACCAAAACGTCATCAGAAGCCCAGATAATGGAAAACGAAGTAAAGAAGGCTATAAAAGATCTCCCGCTTAACAAAGCACCTGGCCCCGACGGCTTTACAGCCTCATTCTACAAAAAATACGAGGACATTTTAACCCCAATTCTTACCAGACTGCTAAACTCCTTCAAAGACAGTGGGAACGTAACCCCATCCATGAACGAGGCAAAGGTATTAGCATTTCACAAACAAGGGAAGGACCCCTCCATCCCAGGCTCATACAGACCCATTGCTCTGATAAATCTAGATTCAAAGATCTATACTAAACTCTTGGCGGCTAGACTCTCCCCGCTGCTCCCCTCTCTAATAAACCCAGATCAGTCAGGTTTTATCCCGGGGAGGCAGACCCATGACAATCTAAGGAGGATAATACATTTGATTGAAAAAATTAACTTTTCACATACCCCAGCAGTGCTACTATCACTGGATGCCGAAAAAAGGCTTTTGACAGGGTAGAATGGTCCATACTCTTTAAAAGCCTGGAACACATGGGATTTGGGAAACTATATATTGACATGGTCAAAGCCAACTATACCTCCCCTTCGATAAGGATAACAATAAATGGGGAAATCACGGCAAGGGTAAAGATCACTAGGGGAACGAAACAGGGCTGCCCATTCTCCCCCCTCCTCTACACACTTTTTCTGGAACCGCTATTAATTAAAATAAGGGAACCAACCAAATTAAGGGGATAGAAATGGCAGGCAGACAACACAAGGTGATAGCCTACGCAGATGATATGCTTTTAGCACTTGAGGACCCAACACACAACCTGCCCTGCGCCATACAGCTGCTAGAATCTTTTGGGGACATCTCGGGTCTAAAAATTAACAAGAAAAAATAGGAAATCCTACATTTAGCTGGGAGTAGAGAAACAGTGGACAGGGAAGGAGGGCTCTCAGGCCTACAAATAGCGGAGGAAGGTATTAAATACCTGGGTATAACACTTAGGCACAAAATAGACGCCCTTTACAAAAGAAATTACCCTCCACTACTAGCTAAATTAAAAAGAAACCTAGAAAGGTGGTCCCCGCTAAACATCTCTTGGTGGGGAAGAATTCAATCGGTGAAAATGAACACCCTTCCTAAACTATTGTACTACTTTCAGGCCCTCCCGATAACAATCCCGAACTCTTTCTTCAAAACACTGGCAAAGTCAATCTCTTTGTTCATTTGGAATGGGACTTGCAAGAACAGTCCTCACATCCCACATCAGAGAGGGGGCACTAGCACTCCCGCATTTTAGGAACTACTACCAAGCGGCGCAATTGTGGATCTTGAAAGAATGGCTAGGGGATAACCAGCGTACAATCTGGGTGACTCTGGATAGGGTGGTCGCAAGAACACCTCTAGAGGATCTCTTATGGAACCCTAAGCATCATAGACACCCAAACTTACGTATCAGCAAGATCATGAAAGCCACACTGAACGCATGTAATGAGCAGACGCGGAAAGGAAACTTCACCACGGCAACAGCCCTGTTTACCCCTATATGTAGAAACCCACAATTTCCACCGGGACTAGACCACAGTGCCTTTGAGAAATGGGAGGAGGCAGGCTGCAGGAAAATAGGGGAAATGTTCCTGGACAATGAAGTAAGATCATTCGCTGACTGCAAGACACTATGGAATCTCACAAACGCAGACAGGTACAAATATGAACAACTCAGACACTGGTTAATAACACCTGAGATAACCCAGGCGGCAACAAGGGAACTGACCACCTTTGAAAAATTCCTTCTTACCAACTCAGGGGACAAGAAGCTAGTCTCTGCCCTATACGACTTCATAAACACTCAGGAAGAGGAACTAAAATGGGCATACATGAAAAAGAGGAAACGAACACTGGGAGAAGACATCCCGACCTGACAGTGGCAGTCACTATTAGTGGACATCCTCAAATTAACGCAAGCAGCCCAGACCAGGGAAATGTGGATTAAGATAATCACACAGTGGCACTACACACCAGAGAGGCTCAACAACATGTATCCACAAACGCCAAACAGCTGCTGGAGAGGCTGCACAGACTCAGGCACATGGAGACATATCTGGTGGGACTGCCGAGGAGTCAAAGGCTTCTGGACCGAAGTGATCTCGGAAATGAAAAAGATATTCCCAGAGGCGGACCAACTAGAGGAGAAAGTGTGGCTCTGTGGACTGAAAGGGAAGCTTCCCAAAAAATACACCAGGGCGCAATGGAGAAGTTTCATGGGCCTGGTTATAGCGGCTTGGGCCACAATAGCGCAGAACTGGAAGAAACATGATCCACTGCTGATATACACATAGCTACAAAAGGTCTGGTCGCAAATGACCATGGAAAAAATCACGCATAGGCTTCAAGGAACACAAGACTCCTTCATGAAGGAATGTGGGGGAGAGTAGAGTACCTACAATCAGACTATATGCAGCAATGGTGCCCACATAACATCAGAATTACGGACATATTTGCCTCATAATCGACCCCGAGAACAATAGAACTCTGAAGCTCTTCCGGATGGGTGTGGGCAGGGGAGGGGGGCGTTCGGGGGGAACTGTTGATTACATTTAACCGGTTAAATATGTGAAAATAATAAAAATGTTTAAATAAAAAAACAAGAGAATGACAGAACAAATGTTGAGGAAAGAAAGGTAAAGGAAGCAAAGCTGGTATAAAGGAAATGTTCAAAATTGACAGTAGAAGGAGCAGTATTTACACATGTTGGGGAGATTCATAGTGTGCAGGAAGCACAACAAATGCAGCAAGGGTTGAATGGAAATTTTGAGGTAAGAGGAGAAAATAAATATTATCCTCAGTGGAGGGGTTTACACCAAGAAGAAGGAGGTTTTGCTTTCAGGCTCCACAGACAGGAAGGTTTAACAGAGGACAGCCATTATTTGGGGGATATGGACCACAGCGTTGGGCTTGTGGAAAAGAAGGACATGTTGAATAGGTTTGCAGAGGTATGGGAGGAATGCAACTTAATTGGCAGCAATTTGGCCCAAGAGGGGGGTGGGTCTGCATATCCAACACAAAGGTTATAAATAGCAATCCTTGTGACCAGGATCTCTTTCCCCATTATCAATTCTGGATGTTTCAAATCGAAGTTCAATTTCAGAAACGTTCTTTGCTCTAGCCAAGTTCCACTCAAGTTACAATACAACATTATTTTCATTCAATATGTCCTTCACTTGACAAAGTAACTTTCTTAGCTGCAATGGATTTCTCACACTTAAAGTCAGTTGTTTAACTTTTCACAACCTCCGGCTTGGCAAATGAAACAGAATTCAAGGTAAGTATTCTTTTCTCTGAAGATCAGGCACTTTTTATTGCATCATATTTCTCCTCGATAAACAACACCTCAGACAGGATAGTTCACTTAAAAGGGTATACTTTAGTCAGGATGGTTATACAACTGTTCATCAAAACACGGTAGTGGACTTGCCACTTCTTTTCCACAACAATCTTCTACTACATTCACAGTAGTACTTCAAATTATCTTCTTCCTGTTCCACTTGTCTCCCAGGACTAACTAATATTTGTCCCTTTCCTGGTTTACTTGCCTACCAGGATAAAACTTTGACTACCACAACTTGTACTCTGTGGTAAGGTTTGTTCCAAACTTTCCACACTTGAATTCTCAATGGGGAGAGTTAATCCAACAACTGCTTCTTTTTTTGACTTTCAACACAATTGGCTTACAGATTCTTCCACAAGTACACAAGAATAATGATTATCATATTGATCTGTTTGCCATAGGCAATGCAGGTTACAGTTCTCTCCCTCTTGATCCCTTTTACAAGGAGGGCTATGCTCCTGCAGTGTCTGATTTCTGTTTACACAACATTTTTGCTGCTGGCAATGTCATTTACAATGTTCCCCCATGGGGTATCTTGTTTTGGGTATATCATATTTGTCTCCATAACATTTTGGCTGCTGGCAATCAGGGGGTGTTGCTAGGTCTGTAAAAGATCTGGGGCTAGGCTAATGTCAGTGCTGTCGGGACTTGGGCAACCTAGCTTTTTGGTTGTAGCCCCTGAGCTTCTATCGTGGGTTACAATCAAAAGACCCAGGGCTATGTCCCTCTCAGCCCCCCCTAGCAACGCCTTTCCTGGCAATAAAGTTCACAACTTTCTCCCACAGGGTATCTTGTTTTGGGAATATAATTTTCAAATTTCATTATGGCATAGCTAGAAACCACAGGCTATACAAGACTCGAATCCTGACAAAAAGTTAAACAAGGACTTGAGAAAAGCTATCCTTGCCTACCTTTAATTCAAGGAAGTTGGATACTCCAGGTAGCTTTTTGCTGTGAGTTATTAATGGTGTTATTCTCTTTCTTTTTGTAGGTCATTGGGAATTACTGAGGATTGTAGCTTTGAAAGGGCTAAACAGTTGATACGGGCCTTGGGGTTTTGTTCCCAAGAGAAACGTTATGATTCAAAAACATTATAACCATGTGCGGCCAAGCTTTGAAGAAAGGAAGTCAGATATGATGTGCAGATTTCTAGATCTGGTTGTCAAATATGCTATTCAGTGAATTTCATCGCTTAGCTGTTGTGAGCAGGAAGATGTATCAGAACTTGGCTTCAGAGACTTTACTACCTTTTCTGGTACCTCACACTTAGCTCTTCTTTGGTAAACATACAAGCTGCAACTCTAGTAAGGCCCCCTACAGTGCCTTAAAATGTTGCATTTATCCCCAGGAAGGGACAGGATCCTTCAACAGGATCTATTTTTGTATTTCATTTCTGAACCCCATCAGAGACCTTTTCAAGGACTGGCTGTAATTAACCTGTACTGAGTTTTCTATGAGCTATGAACAGATCCTGCAACTTTTGGTCCTTGAACAAATCAGCCAGTGTCTGAGGTCACTAGGCACTAGAAAGAGGTCTCTCTATGGAGAGATACCTACCCTTGTAAATTCAAAGGATGGCTACTGGCAAGCCGACAGAGAGGCAATCCATGCTCTGTCTGCTGCCCCATGCTTTGGCATGTCCTCCCAGTGAAAAAAAGCATTCAATTAGCAGCCACAGCTAACATGGCTATCTGCAGGAGGTACCATTCTCAGAGTTGGCAAACAAACTGTCAGTCTTTCTAAATGACTGTTATATTTAGGACAGTATTTATTTATTTATTTATTTGCATTTGCATTTGTAAAGCATTCCTAGCCCTTGGGCATCTGTACGCTGGTAACTATGTACAGAAGCAGTTGGTCAAAATTACATTATTTACATTTCACATGGGGCCTCATTACGAGGCAGGCGGAATGCGTTTAACGGCGCCGGTAAAGGTGCCCGTGTCGTTAATCCCATTCTGCCCTATTACGAGGCTCCCTTGGAGGACCCGCTATGGACGTCTAGTCAGACCAGACGTCCTTTGCGGGTCCTTTGCGGGTCCCGTGAGGGGACCGGGGAGCTAACAACGGGCCCATTAGTAACGGGCCCGTTGTTAGCTCCCTCCCCATTCCCATTGAGCCCTATGGGGGCTGAAATGGGAATGGGGATGTGTTCCCTGAATGGGGAAATACCGGGTCCTCCAAGGTTGGAATGGCCTGGTATTTCCCCATTCAGGGACCACGGACCCGGACCCGAGTTTGGAGGCACCCGTGCCCTTATTAAGGGCACGGCTGCCTCCAAACTCGTAATGAGGCCCATGGTGCTGATTGCTGGTTACAAAGGGGCAAAATCCAGCCCTATGTTGTTGTTGCTTTGTGAGTGAGCAATTGGCCAGGCTGACAGTGATTTAGGAGTCAAGTGTGAATAGCCAAGTTTTGAGGGTTTTTCAGATGGACCAGAGGGAAGGTTCTGATCTAAGAGGAGGTGGGAGTGTGTTCCAGTATTTAGCTGCCAACAATGGCAAACTGCGGCCTCCTGCCTTTGTTCGCTTGTATCTGCGGACAATGAGGTGAGAGTAGACTGCATGAGTGGGTCTGTTGGACTGTGTTTTCGAGAATTTCCCTGATAGATATAGAGGGGCGGTGTTTGTTAAGCATTTATGCATAAGTTAGAGTGTTTTGAATTTGATACGGCCTCCTTTCTGGCTGATGAGATATGCTCTTTTTTTGCAATATTTCAAAGCTATTTTTAGAGCATTATTTTGTATAATTTTGAGGTTTTGGATGTATGCCGGTGGTTGTGCCTGCGTAGAGGGCATTGCAGTAGTCAATCGTGGAGAGAACCAATGCTCTGGCTAGTGTGATGTAGCTCTCAGGGGTCAGGAAGGGTCTGCAAGCATTTTTGAGTTTGGTTGTGAATGCTGCCACCGAAGCGATAGCGTTCACCTTGTCGGAATTGAAACAATATTATACCTCCTATCGCAGCAATTGTATGTGTATTGGCCAACGCCAAGTTGTCTAAAACATCATATGCGAACAAACTCTGCGGCAAGGTTTTGACCTTAGAGAAAAGTAATGTAAGTCGCCATCTTGGATTAAGCCGCCATTTTAGGTTCTCTTGTAATGTGGAACTCACCCTGAACATCAAAATGGAGGCCGAATGACATTCTGAGTAAGATTCTGGCCGTTGTGACCTCCGTACACACGAATAATTAATATGCCTGCAGGCCACTTGTCGGGGTCGCGAACTGAGACCTCGTCCTATTGTTGACCTATGTGTAAATGTACAACTATATCAGTGAAACTAATCAAAATGCATATATTATAGGATTGACCTGGCTAGGGACCCATAGGCCCGACTCCTATAATTGTTAACCCGCGAGAGGGTTGGCCAAGGGTTGGACAAATCATATAAAAGACCCAAGTATTCCAATGTACGGTCTCTCTTACTAATGCATCGAACCTTCGTTGGAGTTCGTTACGTTACTCTGAGAGCCGAATAGCTATCCGTTTGTCAATTGACTTTGGTAACTGTTGTCGCTTTTAAATAAAGCACTTGTATGTTCTTTGTAACCTGTGTTGGTGTGTTTCTTTTTGGGCTTCCCGGCCTCATATTATTTCTCTGTTTCCACAGTTGGCACCCGAATAGGGACCCTGAAGATTGATGCCGGATCATTGAAGGTTGACGCAGACTATCGAACCGGGATCGGACGGTGTGATACTGTGGGCCCAACCGAACGAGACGCGATACCTCGGCAGCGCTGCACGATCCAATCCTTGGACGATAGTCGTGTGGTCTGACACGGCATCTTGACGAGGGTCCATTTTTTGAGGCGGGCAGATTTGTCGAAACACCAAACACAAGGTAAAATTTGTTAGGTAAGTTCTTTGGTAAACCGTACGGTCCTCCTTAGGTTTGGTCAGGTGTAGTCGTGACCCGACTCTTAATTTAACCCTGACAATTTGAATTTGGCGTATTGTATCTGCAGACACAATTATTGACCAGGTAACACCAATTTTTTGTGAAATGCCTGGGAAATTGTCTAGCTGTTTTAGGGCTTTGTTCCGCAGCGATCGACAATCTTTGGAATTTAGCCGCCCGGCACCATAGGAGGGGTCGCCGGCATGTACTATGTACTGTAAGTATGGCATCGGAAGTATAGTATTTAATGATATTTGGCACAGACAAACCAGACATGCCTCCGAATTTCAGTGGCCAATCAATGGTAGTTTCGAGATCCCCCGTATTGAATACCTAGAATCGGTCTTGCTAAAAAAGAAGGCCAGAACTGCAGCATTTTATGTTTTGCAGAATTGGAAAAAAGAAGCGTTGCAGCAGCTTAAAAGTAGGGATAAACATGCACGCCATCATAAAACAAATGCCGAAAAGGCATTGTTATATGATAAGGAAAAACATTCGGAGTCAGTCAAAAATATGGATTGGGCTTTCTCATTTAAAAATGTATCCCTCTAAAGATTTCCATGCTTCTGAAGAATTTATTGAAAAATTGTTAAACGAACGCAGGCCTGGTGCCTCTGCACCACCTCCGTATGATCCTCTCCCTGGTGCTCTGCCCATTCCTGCTGTTATTCCTGCTGTTATTCCTGTTCCCCCTGTACAACCTACTGTTCCTATTCCTCCAGTTGTTGTTCCTCCACCTATCCTACTACCCCTTCCTCTTGCACCGATAGTTGCACCCTCATTGAATTTGCCCACACCTCCGCTCCCGAGTGGTTCTGTATTGACTGAAGTTGATCGGGGTGCGGGGTCAAAGATTGTTACTCGAAATACTGTTTCTGCAGACAAGAAACGGGAATTATTTGCACGGGCTAAGCACTGTATGGAGAAAGGTGATCAAGTTAACGTTTTTTCCACATTATCAAATATGGACAATTTTCCCGAGAAAAATGTTTTTATCGAAGGTTTGGGGACTCATTTATGTGTAATGTGGGGTAGATTACAAAATTCGGATCTTCCACAAGGAGTGAGAGATCTGAATGCTTTGGCACTTTCGAGGGACACAGAGCAGAAAGTATATGGGCATGTTGAGAGATTGTTTGAGTATAGGAGGGACTTTGAGAAATTACGGGATGAGGATGGTGAACACGATAGTATGTATGTGCAGAAACGGTTCCTTCCGTGTTGTAGATTGGCACCTGAGGAAGTACGAATTTGTACCAAAGATGCGATTCAATGGATCTTGGATTCATCAATACCGCCAGATGAAGTATATGACACATATAGTCAGTATACAGTAGAAATGCAGAGGAAGGTGATTCAGGTAATGGTACAGTACCTGCAGGATGAATGTGTAAGGAAGAAGGTTAGTTGTCCTATAGAGTTATTGGGTATTTGTAAGAGGGCTTTTTCGCCCGACACTTCTTCAGCTGCCTTAGCGCTCGACCTGGCTCTGTTGCTTAGTAAGCGGTCAGAGTTACCTATATCTCAGTTGCCTATGAGAGAGGTTCCTCTGACATTTGTCCCAAAGGTTGAGATTCCCGCTAACGCTGGGACTGGTGCACCCGCTGTGGACATCCCTGCACATTATGTATCGCAATTTGTTCACGTCCCGTTTTCACGACAGGAAGTGAACACTATTAGACAATCAATTCCCGATATTAGGAAAAACCCGACAGGATTCTACAAAGAGATAGAGTCCATTTTGCAGTCCTCTGTGTTTACCTTAAGTGATATTGACTTGCTATTCCCTGTACTCCTGCCCGTAGATTTATGGAAGCAGGTTCGAACAATAGACGATGTGCCAGGGTCAGGAGATACGTGGGCTAACATGACTAGGTGTGATGGGGAAAGACCAGCTGGTGAGAAACCACCTCAGGTAATACTTACTTTGCCTGATAGAATTGTCGCAAAATTGAAAACCATAATTCCAGAGAAAAGAATTATTTGGGACAAGCTTACGGCCTGTGTTCAAGGAAAAACTGAAGGTGCCACCGAATTCTTTAATAGATTCGAACAGGTATTCTCTGACTTCAGTGAACAGGACTTGGGCACAGAGTCTGGGAAAAGGTTGTTTGTGGACAAATTTGTACGTGGATTGTTGCCCGACATCCAGTCACAGATTATGTCTTCTGAGAGCGCTTGGCAGGCGAAATCCCAATCTGAAGTTTTGCACATGGCTCAGTATTATGAGAACCGTGTTAATAATGAAAAAGAGAAAATAGAGAAGAGGAAAGGAGATTTGAAGACTAAAGTATTGTTACAACAAATCGTTAGAAATCCCAGAGGGAGTACTTCACAGACCAGAGGTCAGTATGTCCCAAAAGGTAACGCTCCTTTGGGTCCTGTGAATGTTAATCAATGTGCCTATTGCCGCCAGGAAGGTCATTGGCGAGCACAGTGCCCCGTCCTTCGACAAAGGTCACCAATGCATTTGGGAGTTCCAAACCCTGCCCGAAGCAGGTTTTGGAACCTTCACCTATTCCCGTTAATCAGAAAGGTCCCTACGTTGAATTGTTAGTGGGGAATAGGAAACATCAGTTTTTTTATAGACACTGGAGCACAGAAGTGCTCCATTGATCATTCCCGGGTTCCAAACATTCCACTGTCAGGGCAAACAAATGTTTCTGTAGGGTTTTCTGGTATACCAATTGTCTGTCCGGTTTGTTCACCGGTGCCTGTTTCGTTGGGTCCCTTCACGGACCATTGTCCCTTCCTCCTGACTTCGAGCTGTGGAGAGAATTTGCTGGGGTTAAATTTGTTGAAGAAATTGAATGCAGTAATTCATTATTCCTCTGACGGAACTTCCCAATTCTCAGTTTCTGACTCGACCATTGCCTCCTGAGTTTAGTGTTGTTCCGGAATGTTTGTGGGCTGTTGACGACAATGATGTCGGGGTGCTACAGATTGAGCCCGATAAAATAGTTTTGAAACATGGAGTTAAACTACCACGCATTCCGCAATATAAAATATTAGTTGAGGGCGAGCGTGCTTTGAAGTGCATTGTCTCAGATTTTGTGCACCGAGGGGTGATTGAGGAGATTGCAGGTAGTTTATGTAACAGCCCGATTTTACCTGTATACAAGAAAGGCGACAATGCAATCCCATACCGTTTTATAATTGATCTTCGTGCTATAAACAAAGTTGTCACCCCGCAATTTCCAATTGTGCCTGATGTAACAACGATACTAACAATGATCCCTGCTACAGCTATGTATTTTAGTGTTGTGGACCTAAAGAATGCTTTCTTTAGTATTCCTATACACAAGGAGAGTAGATATTTGTTTGCGTTCACCTTGGGGGGACGTTCATTCACATTTACTCGGGCACCTCAAGGGTATACTGAAAGTCCAAGCATTTAAAGTAGAGCTTTGAAAGAGCAGCTTGACACCCTTGAATTGCCACCTACTTGTACACTACTTCAGTATGTCGATGATTTGCTTTTGGCTGCAGATTCTGAAAGTGCTTGTAAAGAAGGCACCGTATTGTTACTTATTCATCTGGCCGAAAACGGTCATAAAGCTTTGCTCAAGAAATTTCAATATTGTTGCCAGGAGGTCGCCTATTTAAGTTACCTCCTGTTAAAGGAGGGGAGAAGATTGACACCTGAAAGAATAAAACACACTTCTCGCATGTCTGTTCCAAATACGCAGAAGGAAGTCAGAGCCTTAATAGGTATGGCTTCTTACGGTAGGTTGTGGATCCCGAACTTTTCACTAGTGATAAAACCGATGTTGGTTTTGACGAAGAAGGGCATTTCTTTGCCGCTGCCATGGAAATCGGAACATCAACGATCATTTGAGCTTCTCAAAACTGTGTTATGCTCTGCACCGGTTCTGGGTACTCCAAATTATGACAAGGCCATTTGGTTGTTTGTGCATGAATGTGATGGATGTGCTTTGGCTGTGTTAACACAGGAACATGGAGGGAAGAATAGGCCGTGCGACTACTACTCCTCCGCCCTTAAACCTGTCGCATGCGCTTTGCCGAGATGTTTGCGAGCTGTCGCTGCTGCTGCCGCGTCTGTAAAACAGAGTGAGGGAATGGTCCTAGGCCATGATTTAATTTTGATGGTACCTCACTCTGTAGATGTTCTATTGAATAAGACTCAAACACAACACCTCACCTCTGCACGACTGACAAGGTATGAATTAATTCTGTTTGCCCCTCACATTCAAATTAAGAGGTGTTGTGTTCTTAATCCGGCTGAACTTTTACCTTTCCCGCAAAATACTGTCTGTGGTGACGAAGAATTACATGACTGCCTGTATACCACTGAACAGGAAACGAAGGGCAGGATAGACCTTATAGATACTCCTTTGGACAATGCAGAAGGGGAGCTGTTTTGTGATGGCTCCTGCTTCAAACTTCCAGATGGTACATCTACAGCTGCTTACGGAGTTACTACGTTGAGTACGGTTGTTGAAACTAAGAGAATTCCGCATAACTCTGCGCAGGCCGCAGAGATTATAGCGTTGACCCGAGCTTGTGAACTCTCTGAAGGGCATACAGTAAACATATATACTGATAGCCAGTATGCCTTTGGGGTGGCTCACAACTTTGGGAGGCTCTGGTCGGAAAGAGGGTTCCTAACCTCACATGGGACCAAGATTCAGCACAGTCCCCTGATAGTGCATTTTCTCTCGGCACTCTCACTCCCTAGGCAGTTAGCGATCATGAAATGTGCAGCACATCGTAAGGTTATAGATGATGTGGGAAAAGGGAACACTTTTGCTGACCAGATAGCCAGGCAAACGGCCACAGACCTTAGCGCAGACATGTATGCTCTAAGGGAAACAAAAGATGCCTATGTAATGGATGAGGGTATCGGGTCTGTGCGGGATATTCAAACTGATGCCACAATAGAAGAGTCTAAAAGGTGGGCCGAAGGAATGGGGAAACTGGATGATGATGGGTGTTGGGTGGATAAACTCTGAAGGAAAATGGTTGCTCCCTGATTCATATGTGCTGGCAATGGTTACGATGGCACACGGTCCTACGCATGTGTGTGCTCAGCAGATCACGAAAATGTTAGAACAAGTATGGGTGAATGATAAAATTTTGAAGATTGCACAGCGCCATGTTCAGAATTGTATGATTTGCTTACAGCACAATGTGGGGAAGGGGACAGTGACTCCAAGGGGAAGCTTTGGGCCCCCTTCTGTTCCCTTCGAGGTCATCCACTTTGATTTTATTGAGATGGAACGGTGCAACAATCTAAAATATGTTCTTGTGATTATTTGTGCTTTTAGTAAATGGGTCGAGGCTTTCCCCGTTAAAGATGCTACTGCCATGACCACTGCAAAGACTATGGTAAAAGAATTCTTTCCACGATTTGGGCTTCCGAGGGTAATTTGATCGGACAATGGTCCCCATTTTGTTGCAGCAGTAATTTTTCAGATATGCACAGCGTTACAAGCGATTTCACTCGGCTAGACACCCTCAAAGTGCTGGGTTGGAAGAGAGACATAACGGTATCTTAAAGAATAAGCTTGCAAAAACATGTTCCAGTACCAAATTGAAATGGCCAGATGCCTTACCTATTGTTTTGTTAGCTATGCGTACCACACCTCAAACTAAGACTGGGCTTTCTCCATTTGAGGTAGTGATGGGGAGATCTATCTTGTTTTAATCTGTGATCAATTACGTTATATATTAAATTGAAAGGTTGATTATCAACCAACCAAAAAATAAAAAAAAATAAAAAAAAAAAAAAAGACCTGCTAACATTTGGGGTCTTCCGAAGCCTAAAGCATTGAGGGAGGTAGAAAATGTATTGCTTGTAGACTACTGTAAACAGTTGACTAAAAATCTGTATCTCATTTATCATCAGATCCAATCAGCTTTACCTGTACGGTTTACGGGCCCAGGACACGATATTTAGCCTGGAAGTTGGGTCCTAGTGAAGGCCTACGAAAGGTCTTCTTGTCTCGCTCCTCGCTGGAGGGGACCCTACCAGGTGCTGTTGGTCACTCAGACAGCAGTGCGGGTGGCTGGTAAAAAACATTGGATCCACGCGACGCATGTCAAGAAACTTCCTCACCCGACGCCGCACGTTACAGAAGAAGCAGAACCCCTCGCTGATGCTACAATCTCTGATCCTGGAGTAGAAAACAGCACTGTGAGTGTGTCGGGGAATTTCTCTGAGCCCGTGGAGCTTGGGGAACAGTCCATTTTGTCTCCGCACTCTTTGGAAAAGTCACTTCCGGAAAACATTGTTTCAAGTTCTGCGGCTTCCGTCGCCTCTGATACGTCGCTTCCCTCAGGAAGTGACGTCGCCTTGTTTCCGGATCAAACAGTTCTGGGTACCACCAGGTACAACCTTCGACGAAGAAAATAGAACTATGGCACGGGTCTTTTCCGTGCATTTGGAAAGAAGAAGTGATTGAAAGTTTTCTCTTGTAAAAGAAAGTTCCTTTCAAACAAAAGGAAAAAAAAGGGATTCTGCTGGCTAGGGTTGAGAAGGACTAAGAAGTCGCGCGACCGTAGTGTCGCCAGCAACGAACATTGGGGTCGTCGATTGAGAAACTACGATGCCTGCCACCTCCACCGCTGCTCCCCGCACTGGACTTGTAAATAAGGGGGTGACCAACTCGGACAACGAACAATGTGCCTGGGCCCCGAAAACGTATTGCTGTGTTGTGTTAATAATAATTGGAATTTGTATAGTTACTGCTGTGGGACTTTGGTACTTCGAAGAAATTTACCCTCTAAAACCTCTACTGCCAATTGAGATTGTACCTACTGCTTTGACTCCCTCTGTACACCTTCATACTCTGTTACCTAGAGACTCCCAGCATAGACGAAAGTACCATAATAACACTTTAATGATAATAATGAATTCAACGCATGCCATCTTTAATAAGAGTAATTGCTCGATTTGTACTCATTTACCGCAACATGAGAACAAGGGGCTAGGATGGTATATTCACCCTTTACCTTTAACGACTGCTTGCTATGCCTCTCTTAGAGCACTATTCTTTGGCCGTTGGAATGATAGCATCTCAGGGAACTTTGATGGAACTAATTTAAATGACTTTGAGAAACGTGAATTGACTCCCCTGGGATGCTCGCTTTTTGAAAATAGAAGTAAACCTAATGTTGCTTCTATTAGACCATCTGATAAACTATCTCTTCCTTTTCAAACTCTGATTTCCTTTAAAATGGCTCTGATAGGCAATAAGGACGCTGTGCCTCCTTCCTACTCTATTAATCATAGCCCCGATTCAGTCCCCTTTTGTGTACAACGAAATGGCACTCGGCAATTTTGTCAGTTATGGCTTTTTGGATGTTCGAGCACCAAGTGAGGTCTTTGAGGCAGCTCTCTGCAGGAATGACAGGAGATTCAAGTTCTCGCAAGATGGCAAAAAAGCTCTCTGGGGCCAGAGTTGACATTTTTGATACACTCATTGGAGCGTTTGGGTAGCAGGATAGTCTGTAGGATTTGTCTGATAACATAAAGCGTGCTTTGTTGGCAGCTGATGGGGATTTTTTCCACATGGCTTTGGTGGCTTGCTTGGAGGCGCATAGCACTTTGAGGTTAGGGGTGTACCAGGCATTTAGGCGTTTTAGTGGTTTTGCTTTGCGTGTCTTTAGGGAGGCTACTTTGCCGATGGCTAGTTGGAGTATTTTATTGTAGAGTTCTACCATGATTTTTGGATCACTAACTGAGTGTGGATAGTTCACTAAGGGTTGCAATAGAGGGAGCATATTAGCTGCTGTGATGTTGCAACCGTTCCTTGAGAGGACACTTGGTGCAAATGAGATACCGTTATGATCATACCAGGGACAGGGAAAGTCTGAGGTGATTTTGGTGTTGCAATTTAAATTGGCCAACCAATCTAGTTTAAAACCATTGTTTTGAGTAGGGTTTAGGATGAGGTGCATGAATCCTAGTGCTTCCGTGGTGTTCACTAGAGCCAGAGCATTGGTGTCGGCAGGGACATTAAGGACTAGGTTTACATTGCCCAATATCATCATTTTGGAGGAGGGCTTACTGTTGTTGGAGAGGAGAATCGCAATGTCTTCCTCGAAGGAAAGCAGTGGGCCGGGGGTCTATAGACAATGTGGATGGATATTGTGGTTGTTTTTTTATAGAGATACTATGATGGAGAGCATTTCTCGTGAGGGCAATGTTTGGTTTTTAATTTCTTTGATATCTAGGAGATTCTTGGCTATGAAGGCTAAACCTGCTCCTTTGGTAAGCTGTCTATCCTTACGTAAGATGGTTTAGTTGTCAGGGATGGCGAGTGATAGAGCAGCTGCGTGCTGCTAGGTATCAATGATGGCTACTAGGTGTAGGTTATTTGCTGTGATGAGGTCATATATATCAAGGGCATGGGCCAGGAGGAATCTGGTGTTAATAAACACTCCTCTGAGGTGTGTGGTGGGTGGTTCTATGTGGGTTGCTCTGAGAGGGAAAGCCTTGTCCGATATGATGAAATTGCAGTGATGGCGGTTGAGGGATGTTTGTTGAAGCCGTTATAGCTTGCTGAGGAGGTAAGCTGTGGTAAGTATGCTTCGCGTCGCAGTAGCTGGAGAGCTGCTTGTTGGGTAGCTCAGCACATTGAGGGATGTTTTGGAAGTAAATTCAGGAGTACATATGGCCTCAGACTTAGTGGTGACAGCAGGCTGCTGGTTATATAAGGCAGTCAGCTTGGTGAGGGCAACAGGCGTAGTAGTCATACATAAGGCAGTAGGTATGGGGGGTGTGCTAGGCACTGGCATACAAGTGGCAATAGGCATAGTAGGCATACATATGGCAGTAGGCATGGATGGTGCACTAGGCATAGAAGGCATACATAAGGGAGTAGGTATGGTGGGTGACAGGCATAGTAGGCATAAATAAGGCAGTAGGCATGGTGGTTGTGCTAGGCACTGGCCTACAGGTTGCGACAGGCATAGTACGCATGCATAAGGCAGGTACATTATGTTCTGGGAAGTGGCTGGTCGGAGACAGGGTTCTGGTAATAGACTCTGTGGCAGGAGCAAGGTCAGTGGGGGAAACGCAAGATGCTGCTAGATCGGGTACTTGTGTGCTTACAGTTTTGAATGTACACTCCCGGTTGCTCATGGCTTTGTCCTTCATGGGGCCAAGGAAATGTATTGCAGCAGAGACATCCGTGGGGAGCTGTGGGGTGATTATGGGGGGGTGGGTCTGCCCAGTTTATAGGCGGTGTCTGTGCAGCTAGATTGAATGCGCATAGGCGCTTCTGGTGTGTTTATAGCGTTTTAAAGGGCTACGGCCTTTAGCATTGGCCCGCTCCACCATCCGGCTCTGGTCATGGCTGACCATTTGTTGTGATTCTGGCCAATCGTGTGGCGTTGCAAAGGATTATACTCCAGTGACTGGGACAGCCATATTCACAGGGAGTACATAGCATTCACCGCGGTATGGCTGTTCATGCTCCTGCAAGCACGGAGGTGTCCCTGGAAGCTCTCCTGATCGCAGTTGATCTCCTGATCATAACTATAAGCTAACTGGATATTGGGTCCCATAGTTAAAATATATTTTATCAAATTCATTCTAATTTGACTCCACATTCTCTCATTTCACACAGTTTCCTATTCCTTCTGACTGTGGAATGTCTGTCTGGATAACACTGTAGGATAGTGTTACAAATTATTTGTATTTAGGCTTTATTGATTTACCCCAATATCTACATCCAATATAAAAACCAAAAGAAAAAAGCCAACATTACAGTTTCAACTTACATTAGAAACTATGTGTATCATTGTTAGGTGGTTTACCATTGCATTTCCTCTATCTACATCAAGACAACAAATGGGACAGTAATGAATATAACTAAACATTATTTTTTGTTTTACTCCAAACAATAAAATATACATCAAGGCAAGAAGAAGCTTTAGGTTCATTATCACATGATATCAAACCTAAGGTAAATATTTTGTGTGTGTTAACTGCAATACTATATAGGGTATGACCTATAATAAAGTAAATGCTTAGAGATCTTGGGGTTTATGGCGTATAGTTGGGAAGTCTTTCTGCCATACTTATTGGATAAATTGATTCTATATTTTGGTATGTCATTCCAGATGGAGGCCTCAGTTCTCTCTATAGCAGCTGTACGCCAAATCCTAACCACCATTCTCGAATGTCTGTGTTTTGTTTTCTTTCCAATTGTGGGATATTGTGAACCTGGCTGCAACCACGATGTGTTAGTAATTTAGAACTTTTACTAGATGGTCTATAGTGGCTGTCAGAGACATCATTTCCCAATAAAATTGTCAAAGGATCCAATGAAAAATGAATATCAGTTGTTTTTTTTTTTTAATTTGGGAAATCACTTCTTTACAGAGCGGATGGTTGAGATTGCATGCCCAGCATATATAGAATAGTGTTGCTTGGGCTTGCACACACCTCCAACAATTCAGGGATGCTGCCGGGCTTAACCTATGAAGCCGCCATTGGGTAAGATTCCATTGACAAAGCAGTTTATAGCTATTCTCTTAAAGGTGAGCACAGTTTGATGACTTTGATGCTCTAGTCAAAACATTATACCATGACATCACCAATTGAAGAAAAAATATCTTCTTCCCATTTAGACATATGGGCATGAGGTTGTCTAAAACAAATAGCATCAAGGGTCTTGTATAGGAAGGATCTTGTCCGAGCAGGGGGGTCCCCAGTTAACAGGTCTTCAAATCTCATTGTTTCCCTTCCTCCCACCCGGGTTACTATAGGGCTGCTAATCCCATGCTTCAGCTATAACTTGGTATTTTTGGCCCCGTCTGGGAGGAGGAATGAATACTTACGTTCATTAATGAATAGGACTAATGTCCTTCTTTAAACAATTGGCCCAATCTTCCAAGACCCCTGTCTGAACAATTAATATATTGTGATGGATTTTGTCCTGGAGGAAACTCTGGATTTTCCAGAATCGGAGTAAGTGGTGATGGGGAAAGTAGATGTTCTGCATTTACTCTCTGCTCTAACCCAATAGATGATCAATGCTTTGTTGGCTAGTATATTAGCCCTAGGATGATGCTTCGATGTTGGGGGAGCACTAGCAACATTTATATATTGGAACCCCTGGCCCAAAGTGCTCTAAACCTGTCCAATGTTTGCTATCTTGGTGAGATTTGCTTTCTTAAATTGGGACTATTTGAGCAGAGTAGCATTCCAAATCTCCATTTTCTGTGGTTGAAAACATTGTAAGGTGGGGGAGCTATTTTATGTTGAGCGTGGGCTACTTCTGTTCCCTGTATAGATTCACAGGAATGGATCCTCTGAGCCAATTGCTCCATCAAGAGCACAAATAACAGTGAAGACAAGGTATATCCTGGTTTAGTTTAGTTTAGTTTAGTTTGTTTATTTATAAAGCGCGTCCGAACCCTCAGGTAGCTGGGCGCATAATCATGTGCACAGCAGAGTTACATATCGTTACACAAACACCTTAATACACCAGTCAGAGCATACATTAGTCCAGGCTCTGAGTAGTTACATACAAGAATAAAGTTTACAGATAACAGGGTACAAGATAGTTACAGTGGAGAGTGAGGACCAGGTTACAGGGTGGTCCTGAATCGGATAAAGCCAGGGTGAACATTACTACATGGTGGAGAACGGCGGCTGGCCGAACGTGTCATTGAGAGATTGGATGTTTAGGCCAGTAACCATGATTTCACCATGGCTCTGAATGGCCAGAATGCGGCTTCCGATCTAATTGCAAGAGGGAGGGTATTCCAGCATTGCGCTGCGAGCACTGGGAAGCTTGAACCTCCTGCTGTTTTTAGGTTATAGTTGGGGATCTTTAGTTGGTGCAGGTAGGGGGTTTTGGTGGGTCTATGGGTGATGACCAGGGTTCTTAGCTTGATTCTGTCGCGGATCGGTGCCAGTGGACTTCTTTGCTGGCCGTGGATATGTGAGCCTTGCGCGGGAGGTTAAGGGCACATTTTAGTGCATTATTTTGCAGGATGTGGAGCCTGTTCAGGTTTTTTGTGGTAGAGCCTAGGTAGAGTGTGTTGCAATAGTCTAATTTAGACAATATCAACGCTCTTGATAAGGTGAGGCAACTAGAGGTGGAGAGAAAAGGCCTACAGGCATTGATCAATTTATTGGTGTAGGTGGTGGCTGAGATGGTGGAGTTTATTTGTTTTTTTAGTGACAAGGTGGAGTCGAGGTACACACCTAGTGTTTTGACCTCTTTGGAGACTTTTATGATGTTTTTGTCAATGGTAAAGGATTGATACCTTTGGTCTAGTTTGTTGAGGCGAGCCTGGGAGCCTACGATAAGCAGTTCTGTCTTATCGTCGTTGAGGCAAAGACTGTGTGTGGCCATCCAAGCTTGGATTTCTAAGTAGATTTCATTAAGCTTAGCGACATCCTCTTCATAGCTGCCAGCGAGAGTGATGAGGACCTGGGTGTCGTCTGCATAATTAGTGTAGCTGACACCCAGATCGTCAAGTCGGTCAAAGAGGAGCTTTGTGAAGATATTGTAAAGTGTGGGGGAAATGCAGGAGCCTTGGGGCACTCCACATGTGATTGGGATAGGGTCTGCAGCCGCAGTGGGGGCGAAGACCCTAGTCGACCTGTCAGACAAGAATGACTGGATCCACTTAGTGGCATTCTGAGAGAATGCAGCAGCCGAGGAGAGGTGTTGAGTGAGGATCTGGTGGTCAACCAGATCGAAGGCAGCAGATAGATCCAACAAGAGCAAAATGGCCAGTTTGCCCTTATCTTTGGCATCATCCATTTGGATTTTTAGATCCAAGAGGGCAGTTTCAGTCCCGTGCCTTGGTCTAAAGCCGGATTGTCGCAGGCCTAGGAGGTTGTTGTCTTCCAAATGTTGTTGTATTTGGAGGTAGGCAACCCTGTCTAAGATTTTGAGGAGAAATGGGACTGTGTTGATGGGCCTGTAATTTGTGGGGACGTTGGGGTCTAGGTTGGGTTTTTTGAGCAGGGCTAGGACCCACGCTTCTTTAAGGTTATTGGGGACCACTGAGTTTTTGAAGGAAGCATTGATCAAGGAGGTGATGAGAGGGGCTAACTCATTAGCCCCGTCTTTGATGACGGAGGAGGGACAAATGTCACCTTTGCAGTTGGATGGTTTGAGACTGGCGATTATCTTGATTACTTCCTCTTCTGTGACTGGTGAGAAGTGGAAGGAAGGGCAATTAGCAGTGGTGTGGTTTATTATGCTAATGGGATTCTGTTTGGAGGCGAGGTTGGCTTTTTTTGCTTCTATCTTAGTTTGTAGGAGGGCAATTTTATTAGCGAGGGCCAGCTGGATATTATTGCACCAGGCCTTGTCTTTAATGCAGTCCTCTGAAGGAGGCAGTGGTGATTCGAGTTCCCTTAGTATAGAGAATAGTTCTTTAGTGCCAGATTTGGCGTTTTGTATTCTCATGTTATAGATCTCTTTTTTAGCATTTAAGATGGCGGATTTGTAGGTTGGCTGCCCAGTGTCAGTGAGATTGGGTTAGATAGTTGACCGTTTAATTTGATATGGGTGGTTGGGTGAACATAACTAGAACACAGATACTTAATAAAGTTGGTGCCAAAGCCGGTGAGGTGTACATTCAAAATATAAATCTAATTGATATGATTTAACGCCTTCTCTGCTTCAAAAGATAGCACAGTTGGTAAATGATATCTATCGCTCCGTGTACATTATAGTGAGCTTGAAGAGTGAAAGGTCCTCCATACCATGGGGGACAACAACAGGGCACACTAAAGTCTAATAGGCAATAACACGATGTCCTAAAACATAATTACATGTGTAATTTAATCAAAGTATTAGATGAAAAATAATTTTTTCAAAGAAATGTTCAAGTAAAAATAGTGAAATCCAAAATAAATACATGAAATGTGTGAACCATGTGTACAAATTCAAGTGAAAACATATACAGGCATTACTTAGTAATGAATTATTGAATACTAAGTAATGCTTGTATATGTTTTCACTTGAATGTGAATGTATTTTGGATTTAACTATTTTTGACTTGAACATTTCTTTGAAAAAAATCTTTTTGATCTAATACTTTAATTAAATTACACATGTAATTATGCTTTAGGACATCATCTTATTGTCTATTAGATTTATTTACTGACTTTGGTCAGCCTATAGAGTGCCCTATTGTTGTCCCGCATGGTTTGGAGGACCTTTCATATAATACCCAGTGTTTGCAACTCTATGACCATTGTCTTTGCCACATTATCGTGAGCTTGTCACCACAAGTAAACCCAGTTCGGTCTATTTGCATGAGGCCTGGAAGAACAGTTGTTAGGCCATTTGCCAGTATGTTATAGTATATCCAGGTGTCACAGTTTATCACTGCCATGGCTCTGTATGATTCACATTTTGTCACATCCTACCCCAGTTTCAAAGGCAACGATAAGGTTGATTGTCCCATCGAAGGAGTAGTTGCTTCCATTGTTAAAAAAAAAAAACTGTTAAAGAGAGTGACAAAATGTGGCCTTAAAATGGAAGAGAATTGTTTGTGGAAACGGGCCAAGAGTCCACCCAGACCCAGTCCATTATTAGTTGAAGGATTAGTTGTCTCCGTTATTAAAAACGTTTAAAGAGGGTGACAAAGTGTGATGTTAAAATGAAAGAGATTTTTTTGTACAAACAGGCAGAGAGTCAATCCAGCCCCAGAGCCTTATTAGTTGGTAGGTTCCAGAGCCTCCCTAGCTCGAAGGAATAAAGATGGAAGATTAGCTGCTTGAATAAAGGGCCTCTGTACATTATCATCCAATTGATTGGCTGAAAACAAATTAGAGTACAAGTGTGAAAGTATCTGTAGTAGGGGATCTGTTACGTGTAAATTGGAGAGGAGCCGTTGAATCTGAGGTGAAGAGGTGCGCTTCTGGAATTGCATTATACATATCTATAATCAGCAGGATGCTTTACATTGGATGCGGAGTACTGGAAGTCCTGAATTTGGATTGGATTGGCTATTGATTTGCCTTAGAGTTCGGCAATCACATTTCACTTGTTGAGGACGGCAGGAGTATTCGCAGGGATCCTGGTTAGGTGTACATCGTGCACAGACAGATGCACAGACAGAGACTCTATTTTCTTTGACAACATTCCCACTGTGAGATATTTTTGCTCCTGAAGAAGGGGATAGTCCCCGAAACGTGTAGAGCTTGAAGCTGCAGTTCAAAATTGGGAGCTTATTTCTTTGTCTGGTTTGATTTGTTTTTCATGCTGGCCATATTGGAAGTCAGTTGATAGCTTTTTTTCTGTACTTTTATGAAGATATTTTGTTACCTATGTTCTAAATTGACAATTCTTTCTATATATAAAAGTGCAAATGTTATGAAATTTGACTGATTTATTTCAGCTTGTAAGGTGTGCAGGGGACGGGAGTGTCTTTAAGTTTAGACACTTTTTGTTTTATGTTTAACACATGCTCCAGTGTCAGGGCGTGTATTCCTCCCCAGCACCCAGAATTGTAATAAAATCTCTCTAAATAGTTATTTAGTTTTTGAGTAATTAGGTGTGCTCTGATAGATACTTCTTTTAGTATCTGTAGTGTAGCAGGTTCTGCGCTGTGCAAATGCCCTTCTCTATCTTGGAGGACATCAATTGTATTTCTTGTTCATTGGACTCTCAGCTTATAAGCTATCTGATGTGAGGCCTTTTTTGATTTGCCAAAATAATACTGTGGACACTGTACATGTTTGTTTGTTTGTTTATTTATTTATTTTGTAATGCGCACCGACCCCTTAGGTAGCTGGGCGCACACAGAACAAGTAGGCTTAAAGCTTAGTTACAGATCAAGTTAGATACATACATACAGGGGATATACATGTATTGCCACTTCCAGGTTACAATAAGTGGTTGGGACTGGGGTTGCATATAACATATTACATTTTGCAGTCGAATAATGTAGTGGGTAGCAAGTATATTGGGTAAAGGTGTGGGTAACTGGTATCAGGTGCAGTCTTAGTACAGGATGGAGCAAGTCAAGAGTCATTTGATCATAGCCAATTTTGAATGTTAAGTCTACATTAAGGATAGGGTTGTTCCATTCTATGATCTAAGGGGAGTGTGTTCCAGGCTTGTGCTGCTTTGACCTGGAAACTTGCACCCCCAGCTGTGGTTCGTTTGAATCTCGGGATCTCCAGGGTGTGGGCATTGGCAGATCTCATGGGGCGTGTAGTGAGTCTCTTATTAGTTCTTTC
Source organism: Ambystoma mexicanum (assembly GCF_040938575.1). Lineage (NCBI taxonomy): Eukaryota > Metazoa > Chordata > Amphibia > Caudata > Ambystomatidae > Ambystoma > Ambystoma mexicanum. The sequence continues at coordinate 423,521,525 of NC_090927.1, read as the reverse complement.
AGAGAGGTATGGTGGTGCTAGGTTGTTCAGGAATTTAGACGTAAGTGAGACTGCTTTAAGGAGGATCCTATCGTTTATTTTTAACCAGTGGACATCTCTTCTGAATTTGGAGATGTGCTCTCTGTTAGGAATATTCAGGGCTGCTCTTAGGGCATTGTTTTGTAGTCTTTGGATTTTGTCAGTGATGTATTTGTTAGCTCCTGAGTACAGGGCATTACAATAATCCAGTCTGGATATTATGAGTGCATTGGCCAAGGTAATGTAACTAGTTTCAGAGAGAAATGGTTTGCAGGCTCAGATGAGTCTACAGGTGTAAGCTGTTGTGGATGCTAGTGTGTTAACCTGTTTCTTAAGGGTGAGTGTGGAGTCAAGGTAGAAGCCTAAAGTTTTCACCACGGGCATCACCTTGATGGAGTTGTTGTCAATGTTAAAGGAGGCATAGCTAGGACTGTGTTTTTTGAGGTTTGTCTCTGAGCCTAGGATCAGTATCTCGGTTTTGTCGTCATTCAGGCAGAGGCCATGGGATGCCATCCATGCCTGAATGAGGAGGTATATCTTATTCACTAAGGCTGTGTCCTCGAGAAAGTTGCCCGAAAGGGGAATGAGAATCTGGGTGTCATCTGTATAATTTGTATAGGTAACACCCAGTCTGTCCAACTTGTCGAACAAAGGCTTAGAAAAAATGTTATACATAGTGGGTGAGACACAGGATCCCTGAGGTACGCCACAGGACGTTAGTATAGGGTCAGCTGAAGCTGAAGGGGAGAAGACTCTCATTGTACGGTTAGCTAGAAAGGACTGGACCCAGGTTATGGCATCACTTCTTGTGCCAATGATGCAATTAGTGATGTCATCAGTGATGCCATCAGTGATGTCATAAATGTGGTCAAACACTGAGCAACAGGGGGAACATAGTGAAGGTGAACTTGCTCAAAATGCGATTGCTGAATTTCAGGGGTTTGGTTGGATTAAATTTGATCCACTTAACACTCAATTGACCACGTTTTTTTCAGTGAGTTTTAAAGTTGTTGTTGCTATGAATTTTTCATCTGATCACCTTAACTCTCTCCTAACTTAAGTGTTTTCACGGAATTTCAAGGGTTTTGTTATACTATAGTTTCTTTTGGGCCCACTAGCTATGGCCTTCAGCTGTGGCCACTGTACATGTTGCACCAACAGGTTTCTTTGGGGCACACAAGCCATGGCCACTGTCCACGTCATTTTGGCCGTGGCTACTGTAAATGTTGAACCAATAGGAATCATTGATGCCCACTAGCCATGGCCTTCAGATGTGGAACTGTACATGTTGCACCAGTAGGTTTCTTTGGAGCCCACTAGTCATGTCCTCCGGCCTTGGATGCTCTACACGTTGCACCAATAGGTTTTTATGTGGCCCACTAGCCATGGCCCTTGGTCATACCAGTACCCGTGTTTTACCAATAGGTTTCATTGGGGCCCACTAGACATGGCGTTTGGCCGTGGCATCTGTAAATATTGCACCAATAGGTTTCTTTGGAGCCCACAAGTCATGCCTTTGGGCACAGAGATACATTACCCCCTGCTTGCAGGTGTCAAATTACTTTTCTTTCACCCTTTACCATTCTCGCACAGTTCCCACAAAATTCAAATAATAATGGCAATGAACTACATATACAGCAGCATTGAGCTTCCCATTCCCATGCGATTTACCCGGTATTCCCCTGATAATTCTTGAAAATCCCAAACTCTTCCCTTTCCTCACAGGCACTCAGAAAGTGCTCGCCTCTCTTTGCATGTTCACTCCGCTCCCCTCCATTGTATTTTTCCTCCCTGGCCCTCTTATGGCCATTAACGCCTAACACTGTGCGGTTCATGTGATGCATTTTTGTTCCCCGAGGTGGAATTGATTGAAATGCTGAATTTCAGGGGCTTTGTTGAATTAAATCACCTTAACTCTCTCTTAAAAAATGTTTTTTATTGAATTTCAAAGTTTTGCTATACCTTCATTTGCTCAGTGCCCACTTGCCATAGCCTTCGGCTCTAGTCACTGCACATGTTGCACCAACAGTTTTCTTTTGGTCCACTAGCCATTGCCTTCAGCCTTAGCCAGTGGCTATGGCCAGTGACCACGGCCAAACATGTTGCACAGTTTCTTGAGGTCTCAGTAGCTATGGGCTTCAGCTCTAGCTTCCGAACATGTTGCACCAATAGGTTTCTTTTGGGGCCACTAGCCATGGCCACTGGCCATGTCACACCATTAATATGTTACCAAACACCTATTGCCCCCTACCCAGAAGATGCAGGTGCTGCAGATGTTAAACCTTTTTTCCAACTCCTTATTCCTGCGATATCATCACAATAATGTTTTCCAATACAGAAATTCCTGCTGCAGAGTGGAGCTTTACTGATTTCTGCGATAATGAGAAAACATTCTTGAAATTAAAAAGAGTTCCACATCCTCACAAGCACTCAACATGTGTCCCCTTTTTTTTCCAGGTCCCCTCACTCTGCTCAATTGCTTTTTCCATCACTAGCGCTCTACCATTACCCCCTATCACTCATTGCTTCGTGTGGTGCACATTTTCTTCTGAGCATGTCTTGCAGCATTGAAAGTATGTCACAGCTTCAGGGGTTGCAAGGTCTGAGAACGAGGGGGTTGCCAAGATGACAGATCCCATGGGAGGGAAGCTTGCTGTTTCAAGTTTGTTGCCTCAAGGGGGTTGGTTTCACTTTTTCTGCTAATTATGCAAGTAGGGCCTCTGCAAAGGGATGCACTCACTATGTAACTGGGATTTCACTACTCAATTAAATGTGCTAATGTATGTTGTGTTTTGGTTAGTTTGTATTCAATGTTAATTTTTTTTTTTTTTTTGCCTTTAAATTCTGTGGCCCATTGTGGGCGGGTCGAGATTTCTGTATTTCAGTTCTACAGAGCCGACTGACTCTTCCGGCTGTTTAATGCATCCATTAAAGCTGTTTTCCATGCAACTTGTGCCTCGCATTATTGTTTCCTTGGATTGATTTTCTGTATCTAAATCACATTTTTGGTGACCCTGACTTGATATCCAGCCCTCCCAAGGGAAGCCCTGGGTCCTTCTGCTGCACGCTCCAGACTGGGGTACCCCGCCTTCCTGAGAGCTGTTTCTCTGCACAACTAATGGATAGGTGAGCAGATGCTGTTTGTATAAACCTCTGTCTGATCCCTGGAGGGGGGCTGCCAGGCTGGGCGGTGCAGGCAGTTTAAGATGGACATAGCATTGAGGGGACTCAGAGCACATGTTAAGTTGAGAGCACGCTTTGTGTGGAAATATGCTTTGCTGTTTTGTTTCTATTTGCTGTTCTCTTGGCTGCTTAGCTGTATGGTGAGTTTGATATTTTAATGAAATAATGAGCAGGATGGGAATGCTACTCTGAGAGATGAAAGACAACATTGTGTAAATGATAGTAGGGTAAGCTCTCAGTTCTAATAAGAAGGGAACTTGAGGAAGTTTTGAATTCCCTCTTCCCTAGGCAATGGCACAGAGGAAGATCATACATTATTGTGTATATACATGTGTCTTTTTTGGTGCAGAAGTGCAGGGGTGAACATTGTGTAAATATGCATGTTTTATTGCAAGATTTAATACAGGCAATTGTACAAATGGTAGTGTTTCTTTTTCTTCTTCTCTCTTCTATCTGGTTCCCTGCAGGTAATGTTAGTAATATTGTATATAAACGTGATTTTTAGTTTAGATAGCTATTGTCGGTCATTGGCCCTCATTACGATACTGGCGCTAAACCATGGCGCTATTAGCACCATGGTTGGTGCCGGTATCGTAACAAGTCCGCCAATGTTCAATGGGGAATTACCACCCCATTCCAAGGTTGGCGGGGCGGTAATTCCCCATTGAACATTGGCCCTTCCCCATTCCCATTTTTGCCCCATAGGGCTCAATGGGTCTGGGGAAGGCGGTAAATACGGTACCACAAATTGCGGTACCGTACTTACCTCGAGAGTCTCTTTGCGGGTCCCTACTTTAACGGCTGGTCTAGGGGCCATTGTGTGTATAGATACCGCTAGCATCTGTGTAAGTCGCAGAGTTTGGTTGGGAGGTTCTATTGGTGATGAGGTAAAAGCCAAGGGCAGCTGGTGTTGTAAGTTGTTGACAGGTGTAAATAGAACAATCCCCGAGTGAGAGGCAGTTTTGAATGTAACTGTGATTTGAAGGTTTTTGGTTTGGGAATGGCTACCGGGGCAGAGCTAAAAAGACTTTTTTTTGTTTTAAGTTGTTTTTGATCAAAGTATTGTGATAATGTGGACACACCATTAGAGCATGTGTGTAACGCCGTACCACAGTATAAGGAGAACATCTTAAAATATCATCAGGAATGGGTTCAAGGAACTGTGGGGAAAATGTTTTCTCCATGGCCCAAAGAGGGCACCCACGATAAGAGTACATTGGAACATTTTCATACCTATTTTTGATTCATGGAAAATGGTTGTAGAACAAGGGAATGTCTGCAAGCATGGGAAGGAGGGGCCTGCCATCATGAGTACACCAGTTGTTGCCCCTCTGTCCCCGAATGGGTCCTTACCAAAGAGGCACTCTGTAGGATGCACAAACCCCAGGTTTTCTCCCTCGGTTGAAGGGAAGACGGAAGACAGGAAAGTCACAGAATAACCCTGGGGAGTCAGTGATCTTAGCCATCGATGCAGGTTATGCAGGCAGGTAGAGGTAGCATTAAAAGAAGCAGAACCATAATAAAGGGATACATTGCAGATTAGGAGCAATTACCAAAAGCACAACTCACATGTTAAATGTACGTTTTAAAACATTAACAGATTCTGAAAACCTTAATTCCCCTTTACAGTGAAACCATTCTTTAGAGCCTTATAATATCCCTTCAATAAATATATGTAAGGATGGAAATGAAGTTGATAACAATATTCCCTTCAAAATAAGAAATGGGAACATTGGGATCTTCAAGTTCCCCAATGCCCGAAGTACTGGGACGAAAAAGAGGATTGCAAAGGCACAAGACTGCAATGTCACACACCTCAGGGAGACCGGGAGGCATAAAAGGCCCCCTGAGATGCAGGCCATAGAGAGCAGTAGTGGGTAATGGAGCCATTGCAGTAACTCCACATTGCAGTTGAAGCTGAAGTAGAGAAGAAATGCCGGACCCGCCGTAGTTTTCCTAATGGATACTGGTTCTGAGAGAGTCTCTACCTTCAGAGTCCTTGATTGCAGAGGTTGAGCGAGCAGCATGAAGCGTTATTTTCAAAAACTTTTCCCCTGAAGAGGTTGCACGGTGGGAAGCAGGAAGTTTAGAAGCCTTCACCACAATAAGGCAGGCTCGGGTGGCAGGTGAGAACCCGAGAGCTTTTGAAGCAAAAATAATCCTTTTCTAACCGGCAAGGGCTTCAGAAAACAGCAAGAAGTCGTTTGGCGTGTCAAGCAGAGGAGAAGAAGCAGAAGTCCCAGAAGCAGCGGAGCAAGCGAAAGCACACGCCAAATCTGGTGAGTTCACCAGCGTATTGTGACCCTGGAGCACTCTGTGATTGCCTGCTGGCAGGGGCGTTGCTAGGGGGGGGCTAAGGGGGATATAGCCCCTGATCTTTTGGTTGTAGCCCCGGATAGAATCTCAGGAGCTACAGCCAAAAGACTAGCCAGCCCCCAGTCCCAACAGAACCCACATCAGCTTAGCCCCGGGTCTTTTCCAGACCTAGCAACTCCCCTGCCTGCTGGCCAGGGCCGGGTATTTTGAATACCAAGCTGATGTAAAAAGAGTAAAGTGGCAGAACCAAAGGTGTTTTGAATATCAAACTGTAGTAAAGAAGACAAAGAACAATAAGAATAATTTTAAATGCCAGGCTGATGCGAAGTGGAGAAAGTGGCAACATAAGCAGTTGGCGAACAGGCCAGCAAGGTGTCCCATTACGAGATTGCAGGTATGGGGAGGATGGTAGCAGCAGTACCGTTCATAACGGTACCATTGCTACCATCCAGTTCTGTTCACAGGTGCCGTCTCACCAGGTGTGCAGAGAGGCACCCGTGGGCAGAACTCGTAATGTGGAGGCATGGTAACAACGGCGCCGGTAGCACTACCGGCGCCGTTGTTGCCTTACTGCCACTATCGTGATGAGACCCATTGTGTTTCTGGAGGTCAGAATAATTGCCAACAAGAGAGAGCAATATTATATGAAGCCAATATAAACAATTATTGCCAATGCCAAAAGAGTGCAATAGCAAAGCAAGTTAAAAAGAACTAACAATACCAAAGCCAAGAGAGGGCAATTAAGAAACAAGTTGTTTTTATAGCCTATTGTAAGAGGGAGAAAGAAGCAATGGGGGCGGGGGAGACCTAAACAAGCATTGCCTAAGCCAAAGAAGAGCAAGCGTAGGAAAAAGCATTATCAACACTTGGTTAATACAGGAGTGGCAATCAAGAGTGGCAAGAAAGAAGCCCTTCTGATAGAAGGTATTCAGAAGGAGAGGAGCATAACCTGCATTCCATGTGGCAATCACAAGCTTGGAAGAAACAGCCCTAATGTGTCTCATGTTTTGCTAGAAGAAGTAGTCAAAATTGATGTTGTGGGAAATCAAAAGACTTTATAAGTTGTGTGAAGTAGAACTGTGCCACAGGAGTACTTCTACTAGTGTTAGTAGTTTTATTAGTCTTGGCAGATCACACATAGGCAAGGGACTTTGTAGTTGTAGGCCTGGCAGGTGAGTGGACCAGGTGAAAAGTAGTGGATTACTGTGGTGTGATTAAAATGTAGAAGAAGAAATGACAAAGTCACCAAAGAACATTTTGAGTTGTGGGGGAATAATCCTGACAAATCTATATTGCTGATACAAGTATTTTGTGAAATGTTGCAGAATCATCTTGACAGAAGCATTTTTGTTAACACTGATGAACTGTGGAAGGACACTTATTTTCTGAGAAACTGTTGTATGGAACTCTCTGTAACAAGTGGACAGATAAAATACTTGCAGAATATTTTGAACTATTGGTCAAATACAAGTGAGAGACTTACTGGAGCAAGAGTAACTTTTTTGGACTTTTGTTGCAAGATGGGATTTCCTTATTCTTTAGAATTGTTAATTGAAATCTTGTTTAAATCTGGGGAAGGGGATCTCACTCTTAGAAGGAGAAATGGTTACCAGGTTTTGAACATAACTGTTATTTCTGTTATATCTGAATTGCCATATATCACCTTGTTGAATTTGTTGTATGTACAAATGTGAGGGACAGAATCATTTTGAAAGACTGTTTGCTTTAATTTATTTTGATAGGCAAGGAAATCCTCATCAGGGTAGGGATAGCGAGGTATTTATCAAATGCTTTTGAGTTAATAAAATGGCATTGTATGAAAAACATTCAGAAAGTTGTCTGCTTCACATTTCTGACCCTTCAGAAGATTTGGAGAAAGGAGGGGTTTAGGGGAGTGATGTTGTGCAACACTGCCCATGATAGCGCCCCCATCAACAACTGTCATGCACAGATGTGGAAGGTTTTGAGGGCTATTTACCCTGATAGAGCAGATATGAACTCTAATATGGCCGGCATGATGAAGGCAGGAGAGGTCCCTGAAGCTTACAAACAACAGATACAAGAGATGTGGTGATTAGAGACAGGGGAAGGATAGGACAAAAACATACTCGTTTACTATCACCTGTTGAGGAAGGGCCTTCCCACAGAAGTACAAGCGGATCTGAGTAAGGTAGTTGGGATAGAAGTAAAACCATGGACTGAGATACAGGAACACATAGTACACTATTGTCACCAGAAGCAGGATAAGGTTATGGATTGGGCAGAATGAATAGACGCAGAGAGCAAAAGCAAAGTTAGTGCAGAAGAAGTTAGCAAAGATGAAAATGGAGGGTGCAGTAATTAGCAGCACCCCAGACGGACAGCCATAACAGGGAGAGGAACCATGCCTTAGAATCGACATGGGAGGACTTCAGGGAGGACAAGGACATTTTCAAAGAGATAGATGGGTGGGCTTTGCAGGGACGAGATCACGAGTGGGGCGGAAATGTTGGTCATGTGGGAAGATGGGTAATTTTGCATGTGAATGTAGGAGCAGGCCCACCACACCCTTTACCCCTAACACTGCAGATTATGACCCTGCCTACCACCTGCAGCAGCAGCAATATGCCCCCACCCCTTATGCTCTGGACCATGCACCGCAACCAAATGCACACTCCCAACAAGCGCAGCCCCAGCAAATGAAGCCCCAGGCACAGATTGCCGCACATGCATCTTTGCAGGTGTGGGACAAGAACACCGTGCCACAGGGCACAGTGAAGTGTTGCACAGGGGCGGGAGGTTGTGAAGCTCAATAATTTCCCGCTCCCAGGGTCTCCCATCACTATGCAATAGGGCATCCCACAGAGAGCTTTAACGTTCTCAGTGCTATCAGTAACTGCCAACCTGGAAGAGGAAACCCAAGTGGGAGTGAAGATAGGAGGGAGAAAGGTTTTGGGCCACCAAATCCTGCATTAGGGAGGGGTTGTTCCCAATGTCAGACAATAGAATGCACAAACAAATATATTGGACATGCAGGGATTCTCTGGGGCTGTTATGGTAGTTCTTTTCACAGAAGATTTACCAATCAGGATAGGCACATATGACTTATCAAACCCACTGCTGTTTTCATGAGACACAGAACAATGACATTCTTAGATGAGGGCCTAGTGTGCCCTACACCAGGCACATACTGCACCGGGGTGGTTGAGATCATCCAGTTGTTGTGTACACACAGTGCTTTGAGAGGGACGCTGCTCCACTCAGCATTATTCCTCTATGGGGTAACAGTACTCTTAGGGCAGGTGCCAGGGATTAGAGTATAGATTTTGTGCTTACCCTCTGAATTCGTATTTAGACCAGCAGTTCAACAAGAAATAGAGACATATTCCATTGTTATGTTACATTTAGCCACAGTGATCACCAGAGCTGATCATGCCATTGTGTTTGGTACTGGTGAAGACTACCTCGAGTGACGTACCATCATCTGTATTGAACCCACACAAAGGCTGAGGGATGTGTCCCACAAGAGGGAAATAGAAATGATCTTTGAGACAGATGTGCCTTGCCAGATAAGGGTGGAGAACAGCGAAGTGCCCCAAACCCTGGAGAATTGCTACCCTAAGTAAAACTGTACCACATGTCAAAAGAAGCTGAGAAAGGCATCTACCCGACCATTGTAGCATTATGGCAGCAAGGGGTCCTTTAGTTATCGGAATCCCCATGTAACATGGCTGTGTACCCACTTTAAAAAGCAAAAACAAAATAAAATAAAATAAAATAAAAAGCAAAAGGGTCATTTTGGATGATGGTTCAGGATTTGTGCCTTTTGCACAGCATTGAAGAAGCATAATTTCCAGTGGTCCCTAATCCTCCCACCACCCTTTGCAATATTCATGTGAAAGCAACTCACTTCACTGTGGTAGACCTTAAGAATGCATTCTTCTCTATCCCACTATGCCCCAACTCCCAGCCGCTTACCACATTCACCTACTGAGGCCCAAGATTCCAACACACTAATTTTCCTCACTGGTACTGTGAACCCCCGAGCATATTTAACAGAGCGCTACAGATGACCTAGAAAATATACAAACACAGAGCACAGTCATACAATATGTAGATGACCTCATAGTGTGCAGTATCACAGAGGAGCAGTGCAGAAACAACTCGGTGAAGCTACTGATGTTATTGGCAGAAAAGTGCTATACTGTGGACAAGGATAAGTTCCAGTATTGTCAATAGGAGGTGTATACCTGGGGCAGATATTATTATCATCAGGGGAAAGAATAACATTGAAGAGAGCCAGATCATTACAGATACACAGACATCCACCATGATAAAGCAGTTTCAGCAGTTTTTGGGGTTGTATAATTACTGTAAAGCTTGGACATGCGATTATTAATCTTAGATGGCACACAGGTACAGCATGCAGAACTACTCGCCAACCTGATAGATGCATTACGACTCCCCACAGCAGTAGTGCTGGTTAAATGCACCATGCACACAGCCAACACGGTCCCGATAGGGGAGGGAAACTGCAGAGCAGACTTAGCAGCAAAAGAAGTTGCATATTTGATTTGATTTGATTTTTTTGCATTTGTAGAGTGAACTGTAATGAACTAAATCATATATTGGCGCAGATGATATCAGCAAGGTAGATGATGTAACTCAATATAGGGTCTCCAAAACAAGGGGGCCATCTACCTGAAGAGAAAGGTTTTCAGTGCTTGGTGAAATTGCAAGAGAGAACTCATGGTCCTAGGCTGTAGCAGTAAAGTCTTCCACAGCCTGGGACCAAAGACAGCAAATCTTCTATCACCACAAGATGTATAAGATTTAGACAATCCATGTGACACAGCATCCCATGCACCATTTTCACAACAAGCAGACGTACCAGTACCCTACAATGCACTTTCCCACACACAACTCCTTGAGTTACAAGCAAAAGTGCCTGTGCAAAAAACAGAGTTATGGATTGAAAGGCAATACTCCATATGCCCAAAAGACCTTATATGGAGACAGAATATTTCCTGCAAGCCTGGCACGCCCAACGCATTGCTCACTGCTGCCCTTAATCAGTTACATTACCCAGCACACACCTCTAAATTCAATATTGCTGCTGACCTGCAAGAATATTGGTTTATTCCAGACAGCCCTGGCCACACACTCAGAACACTTAGGTGAAAATTGACCCTCCCTGAAGGGCCCTTCAAACACCTACCATAGATTATTTGGAAATGGCTAACAGGTGCAGTAATTACCATTACCTCATGGTTGCTGTTTGTCCATTCTCATGATGGATAGAGGCTTGACCCTGTGTCCACCCTGATGCAAAGAGTGCTTGCAAGGCTCCGGGTGTGGGAAGTGTCCCACTGCTGGGGAGTATGTGATGTCATAATATCCAATAATGGAAGCCATGTCTTCAATGACCTTAAAGAAGTGGTATCATTGCTAGGAATAAAGCACGGGCTGTGCAGTGTTTACCACCCAGGCAAACGGAATGGTAGAACTCCTCAATGGTTTAGTAAAGCAAAGACTTGCCAAGTTTTGTGATACCTTGGAAAAGAGTTGGCTTCATTGCCTACCCTTGGCGTTCTTTGATTTAAGAAACCAACTGGGCTCTGACCATCATTTAACACCCCATAAAATAGTGACCAGCTGAAGAATGCATACACCTCTCATAAATGCATGTAACTCATCTGATGCACACACAGCTGTGCAGGTTCTGGGGGTATAGTTTGAGGTGGTATCTTAGGGGCCGAATCAAACCTATCAGATTTATACATCACCAGATTGGGCCACTCCAGCAACAACTCATCACAGCAACAACAGGAACAACAGCTCTTCTCTGGCGATCAAGTCTTCGACTGGCAGTTCATCTGAAAATGGAAAGAACCATGATTCACTGGACCCCACAAAGTGATCTATGCCACTCCTACAACTGTCAAGGTAGCTAACCACAAGAACTGGATTCACCTCAGTGACATCCGGAGAGACACCAGCTCTCCAGCCAACTTCTTTCCCCCACATAAGCAGTAGAAGGAGTACGAGGGAATGGAGAGAAGGGGAGAGTCTGTGATTCACTTTTATGAACACAATACAGCCATTTGGGCACAAGTATAAGACTTCATCTCAGGTCTAAGAAGACCAAGATTTTTTTTTTTTTTTACTGTATTGTTTGCTTGTAAGGGGCATATCAATATGAATATACTTTTTCAAAGCGCCCACAGGGCAGGGAGGGAGGGCGGTAAGTACAATTACAACATTACAACACTCTATTGAAGTAAGTGCTGGGGAGTCCGAGCCCGTGGGTGAACCATGGTCAAAGTGCTAGAATGTTGAGTGCTACATGGTCTGGGCCGCAAGAGGTTTAAGTGCGAGTCTCCAGAGTGGACACAGATTCAGCAACTGTGAGATTAGCCGAGGAGAGAGGGGGGAAGGAGGAGGAAAAGAGGAAAGTCTTAAGCTTCCAGAATTTGAGAAGATCGAACTCAAGGCGCAAGTGGAGGGGGAGGTATTCTAAAAGAGGGAACCCACAGAGGAAAGTGAGTGACCCCCTGCCCTCTGCTTAGCAATACGCTTTACACACAAGAAGTTGGTGCCAGAGGAGTGAAATGGTCTAGGGCGAGAGCATTTACAGAGATACAGTTGAAGATAGTGTGGTCCCCGGGCCCAAACAGCCTTGTGGATGATGCATAGGGATTTGAATTTAATCTGTGCAGCAACCGGGAGCCAGTAAAGTCTTTTAGTGCAGGAGAGATTCGGTCTCTGGGCTTAAGGCCAAGGACAAGTCTCAGTGCCCTATTCTGGATAAACTGAAGGGGTCGCAGAGTGGAAGAAGTAAGATTCAGAATGAGGCTGTTACAGTAGTGACAAGTCTAGAGTGAACAAGGGCTTGAGTCACATTGAGCCTCTGAGGGAAAGTAAGAAAATGTAGAATTCCTTTGAGAAGGAAGAGATGATAGTTGGACTTCTTGGCAATGTCCTGAGTGTGAGGGAGGAAGGAAAGAGAGGAGTCTAAAATGACTCCAAGGTTTCTGGCTTCAGTAGAAGGCGCAGGGGGAGAGCCCAAGGAGGAAGGCCAAAGTGAAAGGAAGAAGGATGGAGCAGGGGTCCCAAAGATTTAATGAAAAATGGTATGCCTTTTGAGGTTTTGCTCTTTTGTCTTCGCTCTCTCTCTCTCTCTCTTTTCATGGTCAAGGTTATATGGTTTCTTTCTGGGGAACAAGGGTATAGTGTCAATAACATTGCAGATGCATCAGAAAATATTAGTGTCTCTATGATTAGAATGACATGGATATCACAAATCCGAATGGTCTACCAGATAGATTCAGTGATGTGCATCACCGTACAGATGACAATTTGTGGTACAGACATATGAGAGTGGTTGGAGGGGAGAAATCAAGTGAGACCTATTTTGTTTGCTCATTGATCCCCATGCGACACACCACGGCCAGACTGTTTATTCCACAACAAACAATATCAATGGTACCACAATATCCAGTGCACCTGGCCATATGCAAGGTGTGAGGTATGGTCCAGGGGCACTCAATAAACATAGAGCAGGTGGGGACTGATATTTCTATATGTGAGGGGACAACTATGTGAAGATGAAGGTTTTTGACAGAGGAAATGAATATGAACAAAATTATATTAAAGCTTCCAGGAAGGGGGGGGCTGACTTTGGGGAGAAAGGAGTTAGGAAGAATGAGGTTGTTTTCATGGCACCGCCCACTGTCCATTGTTCTAATGGTATTGGGAGGGGTCAGCCACAGTCTGACAGATCTAGGTTACAGATTGAAGGAGTGGTTTTCTTTAACGAAAAATGGGTTGAAGGCCTGATTGAGTGTAGATCAAGAAGAATGGTGGGGCTACCTAAACAGATAGTATCAGCAATTAATGGAACCTGTCCTTGTATTTGAAATAAGTATGTGAAGAGTTGGACAAGGCTTGACCAGTACAAACCCACTAAAGTAACAGAATTTTTTCAAATCTCCCTTTTGTTCAGAGGCAGTGGAAATATTTTTTGGGGACTACTGAGAAATGTGGCAAGACTGTTAACGTCCCAACATCCAGACTAGCACTGCCGCCCTAATGGATGTCTATTGGGGGACTGGCCTATATTCAGTTACTGCAGAGAAAGAAAGGACATAGGCTGTTTTTGTATTATGGGGTTGAGAAAATAGTCTATATATGTACCAAGCGGTTGCAGTATACCACCTGTTGCTGCCAAGATTGGTCTCCCGGGTGGGTTTATTAATCCTTTGTGAATCTTTGGTAAAAGATAGAAATGTGGGATAGTTGGTTTTGTCATTTGTAGGAATGCTTTAGTTTTTTTGGTAATCATTTCTTCTTCTTCTGCTTTGGTTAAGAGAAATTCTAAATTGTTGCTGATGTCATTAGTGGGGTCATGCTCAATTTTCATATACACACTCTGCTCATTCAATTGCCTATTACATTCCTTTTCGTAATCATATGTATTCTGTATCACCAACGCCCCTCCTTTTCCTTTGCCTATGTATCAGCCTGTAACAAATTGGTGACGTTTAACCAATTGTTACCAGAAAAAGGAAAGTAAATAATATAAAAGAAAAGAAGGATTTTATCAATAAAAGAACTTCGCAGAAACACTTTTTGAAAAAGTTTTTACTTTGAATAATGATACAACATGAATGATACAAACCCTTTGGGTATTTTAGGAGTGTGGCCCACACCGATGGCTAAACAGCCTAGGTCCTTTCTTTCTCTGCATATAACAAGTGCCCCACACAGAGGTACTGCATAGTGGGCTGCACCCTTTGAAGATTTACTACATATGAATTCGGAGTAGCAACAAAACAATCCAGCAATCACAAACGAAACAAGCTGTGCACCTTCTCTCCTCTCTTCAATTCTATATTCAGTTACTGCCTTCTCTGGGAGGTGTATGTTCATTGGCAACCCTGCAATCTCCGATGCTGGTGGTCCTAGACACCAATTCTATGTCAAGACTGTAGTCTCAGATTATGCTTCCTCTAAACTTAACTTCTCAATCACCATATTAAATGCAACAAAATAATACATATAACAAACCAAATAAACTACACATCTCAACAATGATTGGTGTGCACTGACATGTGACTTCTTTTAACCAATCCCATGTTCCTACACATCGTTAAACTCTGCATCCCTTGTGACCTCTTTCTCTTTCCTTGCTGCTCTAGCAGCAGGATAAGTATATTTTTAATGTCTTGTCATTACGTGTGATTGTGCATTTAGTGGCAGCTCCACGCTTGTGTGAAATGGCAGATTGTTTCAGTGTGAGCGCAGGGAAAGACAGCAGTGTACAGAGGAACATTTCCATGTGGGGGCGGGATGCAACAGGGATTCTGTTCCAGTGCCCGTGAAGGTAGGGCCACCTGGCAGGGAGCACCTTGTCGTGGAAGAGTGTGCCAGCGTGACAGGCCCCTGCTTGTTTGTTTGTTTGTTTATTTTATTTGTATGGCGCTCCAAACCCGGAGGTAGAAGGGCGCTTAAGAATATGGTTACAGTGTGCATACTTCGTACAGGTTTATAATATATACATATATATACAGTTGTTAATAAACAGAGCATATGCAGTGCGTACAATATACAATTTTCAGAATAAATACAGTGTCTAAGCCAGTATCCGCACGGGTCTAGAGTTAGTGGTGTTATTCTTTGTTTAGCAGCCATCTGATGACCTGCTTCCTAATGATCTGGAAGGATTCGACAGTTTTGATGTTAAGCGGTAGGGAGTTCCAGAGTTGGGGGGCCAGCACTGTGAAGCTTACCCCTCCCGCTCTTTTTAGGTGGAACCTGGACACTAGTAGGCAAAGAGTGTTGGAGGATCTGGTGAGTCTGGTGGCAGGTTTCAGGGTGAGTTTATTAGCTAGATAAGGTGGTGCTAGGTGATTGAGGGTTTTGTACGTGAGGCAGATGATTTTTAGATCAATGTTTTGGCGTATGGAAAGCCATTTGCAGGCTTTCCTAGTGGCAGAGATATGCTCTTGTCTGGGAATGTTGAGGGGTGCGCGTAAGGCGTTATTTTGTATTACCTGCAATTTATTGAGTACGGATTGATTAGCGCCTAGGTACAGGCTGTTACAGTAATCCAGTTTGGATTGTATTAGGGCCCTGGCAAGGGTGAGGCAGATGTTGGGTGATAGGAAGGGTCTGCTGGCCCTAATGAGCTTGCCGGTATAGGCAGCGGCTGAGGCGATCATATTGGTGTGTTTGCTGAGGTTGGAGTTGGCATCTAGATAGAAACCCAGGGTTTTTACGCTTTTGGCTATGGGAATGGGATGACCATCGATGGTGATGTTATTATAGCAAGGGTCAAGTTTAGTTAGAGTGTTGGGGGAGCCGACAATTAGGAGCTCTGTTTTCTCATCATTCAGGCAGAGACCATGGGAGGCCATCCATGCCTGAATGATGGAGAATATTTTGTTGATCCGGACGGAGTCGTCTTGGTAATTACCAGAGATAGTGAGGAGTATCTGGGTGTCATCTGCGTAGTTTGTGTAGGTGACACCCAGATGATCCAGTTGGTCAAATAGAGGCTTTGTAAATATGTTATACAAAGTGGGGGATACACAGGAACCTTGTGGGACCCCGCATGTGATGGGGGTGGGGTCTGCTGCAGCTGTGGTGGAAAAGACTCGTATGGTTCTGTTAGCCAGGAAGGATTGTATCCATGTGATGGCAGGGGAGGAGAAGTGGGCTGCGGTGGCAAGGTGATTACAGAGGACCTCATGGCTGACCAGGTCAAAGGCCGCTGAGAGGTCTAGGAGGAGTAGGATTGCCTTTGTCTTTAATTTCATCAATCTGGCTTTTGAGATCAACAAGGGCGGTTTCAGTTCCGTGTTGAGGTCTGAAGCCAGATTGACGTATTCCTAGTAGTTGGTTGGATTCCAGGTATTCCTGAATTTGGATGTAGGCGACTCTGTCCAGGATTTTCAGTAGGAAGGGGACTGTGGTGATGGGCCTGTAGTTTGTGGGTGTGGCTGGGTCGAGGGATTGTTTTTTCAGGAGGGGGAGAACCCATGATTGTTTTAAGTTGCTGGGGATGGAGCTACTGGTGAAGGATAGGTTGATGAGTTTGGTGATGAAGGGGGAGAGCTCTCTGGCTGCATCTTTTATGATTTGAGCCGGGCAGCTGTCTCCTTTACAGTTAGAGGGTTTCAGGGATGTGATGATTTTTTGAACTTCCGGTATGGTGACTTTTTTGAACGAGAAGCCTGCGCTAGTGTAGTTAGGTGTGGGTAGGCTAAGGTTGGTGACATTGTTGTTGAGTTGTTGCCGTTTGTTTTCGATTTTAGTTTGGAGTCCTAAAATTTTATTGATGAGGGCGTTCTGGATGTTGGTGCACCAGGGTTTGTCTTTCGGGCAGGTTTCCGGGGGCGAAATAGGGTTTTCTAGTTCCTTCAGAATTTTGAATAATTCTTTAGTGGAGGATCCTGCCTGAGTGATCCTGGTGTTGTAATTATCTTTTTTGGTCCGGATTATCTCGCTTTTGTAAAGTGAGGATAAGTTAGTGAGGTTGGATTTGTTTACTGCAGTGGGGTTAGTCTTCCAGGTGAGGTGAGCCTTAGCTTTCTTTTTTCTAAGTAGTTTGAGCTCAGGGGTGTACCATGAGTTCAGATGAGCTTTGGGTTTAGCTTTGCGTATTTTCAAGGGGGCAACGGTGTCCATTGCTTTGGCCATGGAATCATTGAAGGTGTCAATCAGCAGGTTTAAGTCAGCGTTAGCTGGGAGGGCATTGAGGGTAGGTAAGACCAGTGGTAGTAGGGCTTCAGCAGTGATGTTGCGTTTATTCCTGGTGGGGTATGCTGGTGCCATGGGGTGCTTATTGGGCAGTACCTGATTGGTGTTAACCTCAAGGGGGATCATGTGGTGATCGGTCCATGCCAGAGGTTGGGGGTCTTTGCAGGTTGTGTTGCAATTGTGGGTTGCTACCCAATCAAGGGTTCTGTCTTTTTGGTGGGTAGGGAGTACAATGAGTTGAGTGGGACCCTGATCGGTTAGGGCATTGGCCAGGGATGCAGCAGGTGCGTCGTTTGGGTCTTGGTAGCCGAGGTTGAAGTCTCCGAGGATCATGAATTGTGCTGTTGGTTTGGAAATTTTGGTGATGAGGGATGTGATGTCTTCTTCGAAGATCCCAGGGGGACCTGGGGGTCTGTATATGAGGTGGATAGTTATCGTGGCTGTGGGGGAGGTTTGTAGTTTGGTTGTGAGTAACTCGCAGGAAGTTAATGCGACTGTGTCGGTTAGTCTGAGGCCAAGAGCGGATTTGGAAATGATTGCTACGCCTCCACCTCTGGCGTTAGGTCTGTCCGCTCTGAGGATAGTGTATTTGTCTGGGATGGCTAGCGATAAATAAGGTCCGGACGCCTCATGAAGCCAAGTTTCTGTTAGGGCTAAGAAGTCAAGGTCATTGGTAAGGATGATGTCTGCAATTTCTGTGGGGTGGGCAGCCAGGGATCTGACGTTGAGAAGGGCGCCTTTTAGTGGGGGAGGAGTGGGTTTGCTTGGTGCAATGTGCTTTGTATTAGTTTTGGTGTAAGGTCTGGAGTAAGGTTTAGAGTTTGTGGTGGGGAGCCTGGAGCCTAATCTTTTGTTGCGGGTTGTGATGTTGGGAATAAGGGAGAGGGGGGTTGGTCCGGGCGGCTTAAAGCGGGTGAGAGGTTTGGTGGTCGATTTGGTTTTGTTAGACTTAGCAGTGGGACTGTGGTGGCTGTTGGTGGGTAGGCCATGGATGGCGATGGATGTGGAGGTGAGGGGGTGGTGGTAAGTGGAGGGGAAAGGGGGTGTGGAGGGTAGGAACGGAGTGGGGCAGGGGATGGGGTGGTGTCTGGGGCACCCTAGTTTAGCCAGGCCGTCCTGATGGGCTATGTAGCTATTGTTGCTACAGGGTACATTGTCCTGTATTAAGCAGAAAGGGAACATGGTTAGGGCGAGCCAGAAGATCATGGTCTGTGGATAGCGGTGGTGTATGGTGGCGCTGGAGGGGAGCAGGTCGGACTAAGATAGATGGTGGCTGGTTGGAATCGGGTAGAATCGGTCAGGTACAGCCTGTGCACTATAGTATCTAGGTTGGATACAACTAGTTGTAAGGTTGGAGCATACAACAGGGCACCTAGATGTGATAATTCCTGACATTGACTAAAATGCATATATCAGAGGGTCTGTTAGCGACCATAGGGCACAACTCAGTTCTGGTGGTCTGTGTATATCTGCATTGCATCACAGTATGGTTTGAGAGAGGTGTGCAGTTGTGAGCAGTGTGTGCGGAGGATTAGTTCTGAGTACAATTGTCTGCAGTTCTGAAATTTGACATACACACTTCCGTGACAGTTGGAATCTGCATACAGCAGGCGCGCATTGAGTGAACACATATATGTGACTTTTGACTGAGTCGATTGCACGCATAATGAGCACACATATAATTTGACATTATTTTGACTAGATTCGTACACTGGACTGCACAGAGCGTCGTGCGGAGCACACAGCTCATTGCTGCCAAGGAGCAGTGCACGGCCACTGTACAGTTACCCCTGCTGTCAGTAAGTGAGATAAAGTTGACGGGCACAGTCCCAAGAAAAACTGTAAAGCTGCACAGTCCTACTGGTAAAATACTGCAAATATTGTTCAAGGGATGGGAGCAGGCCCAGGAAACCCGTGTGATTAACATGAATTACAGCAGGGTAAGTGTGGGAACAGAACATGAGCAGCTATAGCGAAGAGGGAGACCACACTCAAGCCAAAAAAGGCTGCAGCCCAGTATGAGGCATGTTATCCAAAAAACATTTGGTGCTGTCTTGGGGCATAGTGCACACCACATGTCCCTAATGAAGGATTGGTTGAAGTTCCCCCAAGGTATGGAGGAGCTCTGAGGTTCAGGGGAGCCTGGTAGAGTGAAAGGGGGAAGAATAAAAGCCTGCAGGGTGAGCAGTGCCCAGACCCCCATCAAGCTTGCTACTTAAAGAGAATGGTGGCAATAGGAAGGCAGTGAGGTCACAGGTGGAGGAAAGCATGTGGTGTGAGGTGTTCTCTGGCAGCTCAGAAGAGCTGGAGCACAAGATCTGGCAGAAACCTACCAGTTAGAAGGAGGTGAAAACACTTTCATCCACCAGCAGAGAAAAGAACAGTAACATTTCCAAGAAAAGGAAGAGAACGGAGGATCAAGAGGCGGACGAGGAAAAGTTTGACCAAGACTCACTCATCCACCGCAGGTTCTTAGAATGGGAACCGGCAGCTAACATAGCAGCATATTTAAAGAGCAGGCTGCAGACACCACTGGCCAAGGAAGCCAGAAAAAAGAGCAGAATGTCCCAGGCAGAATCTACTTGAAGGAATTGCCAAAAAACAGAAATAGATGAGAGCATGCTTATGTTCATGGCCAAATATACCAAGGATGCAAAGAAAGCCCTGGATGGATCTTGGAGATCATGCCAAGATAAAATGCTAGATGTAGTGGGTCACTCACAAAGATCCTCTAGATGACGGAGGAGGCAAAACAAAAAGGGGAGAGCATATAAACCCTTTGGTATTGGCAGGATGGACTCAGAGGTCCATATGCCTATTGGCTAATACCAACAGTGCTATCACAGCAGAAATGAGAAGGTCTATCCTAGTAAAAATAGACCCAAAACTAAGCAAATTGACAATGTCAGAAGCCACAGCGGCAGCCAAAGGGAAATTATTTGGTGATTGATTCATTAAGCAAATAACACGATTTTCCAATACCTACTCTGTGCAGGATAAGGCACAGCCATCCCTTAAAAGTGTCAGAGGGGGCCACCAGGGGGCGCACAGATGATGTGCACCGCCGTGTGAGCTCCGCACCCTCAGGTCCCAAAAGCGCTTTGAGTCCCTGCTTTTGACCCCCCTGTGGAGAAGCAACTGCTGCTTGTGCCACCCAAAGTGGCCCCCCACCCGCTGAACGAAGTTTGGGTGAAAAACGGGCTTCCCATCCCAGAGTAAAGTCCATCCGACAGCAAGGCCCCTCCCCGCCGCATACGCAGCAGCGGCAGCCAAAGGGAAATTATTTGGTGATTGATTCATTAAGCAAATAACAAGATTTTCCAATACCTACTCTGTGCAGGATAAGGCACAGCCATCCCTTAAAAGTGTCAGAGGGGGCCACCAGGGGGCGCACGGATGATGTGCACCGCCGTGTGAGCTCCGCACCCTCAGGTCCCAAAAGCGCTTTGAGCCCCTGCTTTTGACCCCCCGTGGAGAAGCAACTGCTGCTTGTGCCACCCGAAGTGGCCCCCCACCCGCTGAACGAAGTTTGGGTGAAAAACGGACTTCCCATACCAGAGTAAAGTCCATCTGACAGCAAGGCCCCTCCCCGCCACATACGCAGCAGCTGGATAGCGGGACGCGACTACGCACCACATCGAGGAACCCGGCTCCCTCTATGAGCTGACTGCGAACGGCGCAGGCCCTGCTGCGAACCCTCGGCGGCCGCAGCCCTTCCGTCTGTCCCGCTTCGCCTGCGGAGCGAACGACCATCTGGGGCAGGCGAGTGTGTCCGTACTACCTGCGCAGCTACCCGAGCAGCTCCGGGCCACGGGCGAAAGGAAACTGTGGAGAGGGTAAGTGACCCCCCCCCTCGGAGCACGCAGCGGCGCTTCGCCTGGCTTGGGGCCCTCCCTACCCCCCCCGGCACTCTCCTCATCAAGGGCCCGGGGCCGAAGATAGCATTTGGGGCACAGACAGGAACCGCCCCCCACCATAACCGGGCCCCTGCGATAGGCGGCACGTGGCCTCAAGAGGGCCCCCACATCAAGGCCAGACACGTGGGCCACTGTATATATTGAACGCGGCCTATACCTTTGGCCCAGCAGCTCCGAAGGACAAGAGCAGTGCCCTGGGAGACTTAGACACCACAGCCAGCCATGGAAATTGGGGCAAGGGACTTGTGCCCGAAGTGAGGACAGTGCAGAGGGTTGGGCCCCCATCTATGGGGCGTGTGCCCTCCTCTGCACAACCACCAGTCTTTCGCCCCCTCCGGGGCCTGAACCTCAATCTAAATCAAAGCTACTGGTCAGGAGATCTTCCCCACGCCATCTTGCCTGGGCCTACACCCAAGACCTCACTGACAGCGGAGCACCCTTCCCATTGGAAAGGCTCCCCCGCACTGAGAGCTGGGCCCCCGTGCGCTGCGGGGCATGTGCCCTTCTCAGAGCCAACGTCCATAACGATGCCCGCCTCCACTGAACCTCAATACGGTTAAATGGGTGCCCCCCAATGAACCAAGGAGCAGCACGCACCCTGCCCCCCTCAACTACCCAGACTCCTCTACCAGAGGGAACCCTCCAACCTTGAACCATATTCAGTCGGGTGGCTGTGGAACCAGGGACAAGCCCCGATTTCCACTCTCTCGCTGTACCCTTAGTGGGATCTCCTGCCCAAACACCGCCAAACCCAACATATGAACGCCAAGGAGAGACTGGCGGCATACCAGTTCTCACCCTCGCAACACAGCTATTGCGCACCCGGAGTTGCCACTATGTCAGCACCGGGCCCCGAGGCAGCCTCCACCAAAGCGGACGTCGCCGATATCCTCAACGAAATGCGGAGTATGAGAGCTGACATTGGCGGCAAAATCGATAAAATAACACATAGGATGGACAAGATGGAGGACAGGCTTGAAGAAGTTGAGCACAACCAGACCTCGCTGAACACCCTAGAGACCCAAATGGACTTGCGACTCACCAGACTCGAAGCTAGGGAAGAGGAATTTCGCCTAAAAATCGATGACTTGGAAAACAGAGAGCGGCGCAATAACATACGCATCTTCGGAATCAGAGTCAGACCTGAAAAGAACATTGCATAGCATAATGAAGTCGCTTTTCAATGATGACTGAATTGATGAACCCAAAATTGAACGTGTGCACAGGGCTGGGGGAAAACCAGGAGGCCCGCGATCGGTGCTTGCCCGATTCCATTACTACGCAGACAAGGCCAGGGTCTTGGACAAGGCCAGAAACACTCCGCAAGTCGCGTTGGGCCCAGTACATGTCTCCATATAGCAAGACCTATCCTCCCTCACACTAGCAATGTGGAGAAAGTGCCACCCACTCATCAAAATGCTGAAAGAAAAAGGGGTCCGATACCGTTCGGGTTATCCCTTTTCGCTTTCCTTTGAATGGGAAACCAATGCCATCAAACTAATCTCAGAAAAGGATGTTAGGTGCTGCATATTTGACCTACTGGGTACCCAAGAGGAGGAACCATCACAGAGCAGAAACAGGCCAGAAGCAAAGGAATGGCACACCAAAGGTCCACGGAGAAAGAAGATGCAGGGCACCAGGATATATAGATGGATGTACGCCTCCCCGGACACCGAACATTGAACCCACTTTGTTCTTTTACCTGTTTCTCTTTTCATGGATGCGCCTGACGACGGACATTGGGCAAACTAGAGACCCCTGAGAACGTCGGATGGACACCCATTGGGTAGCAACGGGGGAGGGTGGAATCATTGTCCTCACACCGGCTCACCTGATGCGGAAGAGGTGCTCACAAAGCAACCTGGGATGAGGGTACACTTAGATGATGTGACTCGATGCCCTTTAGTGGGCCCTAAAGAAGATGGAGGAAGCCGAGGTCTGTGTGAGGCCCGAGAAAGGGTAGCACGTAGGAGGTGGTGTGAACCGATATGAAAATGAAGGAGGGCCCTTACAAAGTTTTACCGGGGGCCGAATATCGGGCGCAAATGACTGAGATCCTATTGTTGAAATGCAATTCAGTTTGTTAACATGTTTACATATGCAGGGGGGAGTTGGGGGCTCATGGTTATGTTTTATAATTATGTGGTTGGGACCGTTTGAGGTGCAGTTCCCGTTGGTGGTCCGAAGATGATTGGGTGAACATAACCCAGCTGGATCGGATGCCGTATGGTTTGGGGCTGGAGAGGGTGGGCTAGTGCGACTCGAAAGGTCAGGTGAAACGGATGAATATGAAAATGAGAAGAAGAGAAAGGCACACTTAATACTGTTGAAGGCTGAGCGACAAGGATGTTCAGCGGCCCCCATTAGGACACATAGGAACCGGCTTACTTGTGTAGGAATAGGTATGTGGCAGGCGCTTAGAGCAGAGACATTGAGGCAGGCGCACTTATTAGGCTACCTCACACATGGCAATGGCAACAACACCTAGACATCACAAGCTACGCATATGCACACTCAATGTAAAAGGCTTGAATTCCCCCACTAAACGCTCGCTGGTAGCGAGGGAATTTAAGAGGTCGAACATTGATATTATGTTCTTACAAGAGACGAAATATCAGAAGGGTAGCGAGAAGGGGATCCCCTGTGGTCTGGGGGGCATACATATTGGAGTTCGGGTGTCCTCAAAAAAGCTGGGGTGGGGATCCTGGTCCGGAAGAATCTCCACATGAAGATCCTAAATTCCTGGACTGACACGGAGGGTAGGGCCATGTTAATACTGGGATCCATTCAAAACACAGTCGTAACCCTTGCCACAATTTATGCACCCAACCAAGGCCAAAAAAGATTCCTCCTTAAAACGAACGAATGGCTGTTTAATAAATCGCAAGGTCATACTATTCTTGGGGGCGACTTCAACACATGGATGAGCAGTGCCATGGATAGGCAAACCGCACACAATGTCTCCCAACCTCCCCGGTCGCAGGAACATGCAGAAATTAAAACGATGCTTGCCCTGTAAGGCCTCTCGGACAGTTGGCGTCACTTACATCCAATGGACAAAGGATTTACCTTTCGTTCCATCCCTCATGACACGCTCACACGAATAGACTATCTGTTCCTCTCGGAAGACCTAATGAGAATACTCCACACCGCAGACATACATCCCATTGCATGGTCTGACCATGAAATGGTTGTGGCGGAACTAGACTGGGATGGCCTTGCCCATCACAACACTAAGTGGAGGTGCAACGAAACGTTGTGTTCGGATGTGGTTTTCAGGGAAGAATTGGAAAATGAAATCAAACAATTCTTCATAACCAATTATACGGGTGAAGTCGCGAAAGTGAATGTCTGGGAGGCAGCAAAGGCCACTTGGCGTGGGATCCTAATCAGGGAGGGTGCGAGGAAAAAGAGGGAAAGCACCTTGTTGGAGGCTAACGTTAGAAAGAAATTAGGTGAAGCAGAGAGTCTAGCCCAGACATCTCCTCAACGTAGAGCTGCACACCTTGCGGAAGCTAAGGCATTATGGGAGGAGCTAAAAGCCCTTGAGATGAGCAAGGTGACCCAGACCTTACAATACCTGAAACAAAAGTACTATGAAAAAGGAGACAAGGCCGATGCCCTCCTTGCGGCAAGGCTCCATGTGCAAAGGGCAGAAAGGTGGGTAGACGTGATAGAGAGGGCAGATGGCACTCTCATGGATACAAAAGAATCCTCCCCAGAGGGCATACGAGAGGCATTTGCCTTTGTTTATGAAGATTTATATACCTGTGACCCTCCTCCCCCACCAGGGAGTGTAGAGGCCTATCTCAAAGAGGCAGATCCCCCGGCGCTTACACGCCCGGAGGCGGAAGCTCTTGACACTCCGGTCACTGAGGAGGAGGTGGCTGATGCCATTAAACGTCTTAAGTCAGGAAAGGTGCCTGGGGACGATGGCTTCACCCCTGGCTTCTACAAAACGTTCACTGCGTTCCTTACCCCCTTCCTGGTGACCCTATTCAACCACATCTTTGAAACAGGGCAGGCACCCCCGTCCTTTGCTCAGGCCCTCCTAACGGTCATCCCAAAAGAAGGCAGAGACCCCATATACTGTGGGTCATATCGCCCCATGTCACTCCTTAAGATAGATGCCAAGATATATGCGAGAGTGATAGCGGCCAGATTAGAAACGCATTTACCGAAATTAATACATACGGACCAGGTCGGCTTTGTTATGGGGAGACAGGGAGCTGACACGATGAGGAAAACGTTACACTTGATACACATGGCACAGGGGAGGAATGACGACCCCACCCTCCTGTCGCTTGATGCCGAAAAGGCCTTCAACAGAGTCGATTGGGAGTTCCTGGAAAGAGTTCTAGTCTGGATAGGTCTTGGCCCCAAACTACGCTGCGCCATTAAAGCAATATATTCAGCTCCCCAGACCTCTGTAGCGGTGAACGGTGGCTACTCAAGGTGGTTTCCATTAGAGAGAGGCACCAGCCAAGGCTGCCCATTATCTACTATACTTTTTGTGTTGTCTCTCGAACCACTGGCACAGAAGCTTAGACTTGACAAAAGGGTGGGAGGAATTAAAGTAGGGGATCAGGAATACAAGCTAGGCCTATATGCTGACGATATCCTCCTGCATACAACGAACCCCTTGAGCTTGATACCTGCGGCCATGGAAATAATTGGGGAATATGGTCAATTGGCGGGCCTGAAAATCAACACAGAGAAATCGGTCCTCCTCCCGCTAGACAAGAGTAGGGACTCAGAGGTTGAGCGATTTGCACCCCTAGGGATGGAGGTTAGTCTCACTACATTGCGATATCTGGGCATCAATGTGACTCGTAACCTGGGTGACCTATTTGAAGCCAACTTCCCCCCGATACTAAGCACAATACAAAAAGACATTGAACGGTGGGCAAGGCTCACCATCTCGTGGATGGGCCGACTGAACACCATTAAAATGTTTATCCTGCCAAAGTTACTTTACCTATTTCAGATGCTCCCCATCCAACTCCCCAGAGATTTCTTTGTAACCACCAAAAAAGTCCTACATACCTTCCTATGACAAAACAAAAAAACCCAGGGTCCCCGCAGCCTTACTTCACCTCCCGAAAGACGATGGCGGGGTGGGTCTCCCAGACATAGAGCTGTACTATAGAGCAGCACAACTGCGAGTACTAATCCCACACGTCAGACAACAAAAAGACCCTCAATGGATAGGCTTAGACAACTACTATCTCCGTCCTTTTATTGTGGGGGAATGGTTATGGGTACCTGGGCCCCAATTACGAAATAGCATCAAAAACCACCCCATCCTCGGGACCATATGGGCCATATGGAAACCAAACAAAGGAATGAAAGGAGTCACAACATGGCCCTTCCCCCTGGCGCATCTATGGGCCCCGGGCATCCGGGATGACATTCCCGATCCAGGCAGTTTTGAATCATGGTACGAGGCAGGGCTTGAAAGGGCAGGCCAATTACGGAGGAATAACGCCTTCATCACTATCCAAGAGCTGGAAGAAGCTCTCGGCATAGGTCAGCTCTCAGTTTTCCAATACCTAAGACTAAAAGGTGTTATGACCCAGGAGGTCTAGAGGGAGGCCCTACAGAGAGACCTCACACTGTTTGAAAATTTTTTAGACACATACATAGGCTCCAAGGGACTCATCAGTGAAACGTATGGAGCACTAGTTGGAGTCAACACAACCCCCTCAATCACTTTGAAACATAAGTGGGAAAGAGACCTTGGGAGACATCTCACCCCAGAAACATGGCTCAAGATTTGTAGAAGGACCTCGAAAACCTCTCTCTCCTGTCAGTACAAATTGCATGGGATCAAGCTTTTGTATAGGTGGCAGTACGACCCACTCCGGCTAGCCAGGATGTATCAGGAAGTGAGTCCTTTCTGCTGGCGGGGCTGTGGCCAGAAAGCGGACTACTGGCACATGTGGTGGGGATGTAGGGCGGTCCAGGCATATTGGGACGAAGTGCTCAGTTGGATAAAAGAGATCGAAGGAGAGGAAAGGGAGAAGCACCCATTCTTGTCTTATTTGGTTTGGTCGAAACAGAAGAACAAACAACCAAATTGCCCATAATGACACATGGGCTCTTGCTTGCTGCGAGGGCCTGCCTTACAACTGTGTGGAAAAGAATTAATTTACCAACTAAAGCTGAGTGGATCAACGTCTCCCGTAATATCTTCATTATGGACAAGCTAACAGCAGCCATTCATGGTGACCTCACTTCCATTGACAATGAATGGTCCGAGTTCCGAGCCAAGTATATTGCACAAAGTTGAGTGTGCAACATGATACAGCTAAAGCGCCATTGCAATGATCTGTCTACTGCTCTAATGTTAATTCTGAAATGTCTTATGCAAGTGCCACTTTTCCAAAAATTCTTTTGCCTATGAACTCCTTCGCCGGACTGTAAAATTTACTTTAGACCAGCTGTCGCTTCACGGGCTGCTGGGTGGGGTGAGGGGGTCAAGTTGTGGTTAGTCGTTAATGTTGTGCAACTGTAAAGCAGTTGAGTTATTCTGTATTCTTTGTAATGAAAACTGCATTCTCTAGGTTTGAAAAACAATAAAACCAATTTTAAAAAAAAGTGTCAGAGGGGCAGCTTGGCCAGCCGTTACTCTTATGTCAGGCCAAAGACCTGTTCATAAGCAGTATATTCCTGGTGAAATGCAAGTACAAGCTGAGGCAGGTGATCAACCTCAGAGATTTGAACGGCTTCATAGTATACAGACCCTTTAAAATGGAGGGTATAGACCTCCTAAGGGACATACTGCAGCCGGGAGACTGGCTTTCCAGGATAAACCTCAGAGATGCTTATGTGATGACACCCATTGCGGCAGTACATCAGAAGTTCCTTTATTTTCTCTGGGAAGGTCAGGCATGGGAATTCAGGTGTCTGCCATTTGGACTGACATTGGTGCCCTGGTGCTTCACCAAACTGATGAAGCCTGTGATAAGACGACTCAGAGAGTAGGGTATTCGGTTGATAATATACCTGGACAACATATGTATAATGTGCCAGGACAGGGAACTGCTTCAGGATAAAGTGACAATGACAACCAATGACAACCAACTTGCTGCAACAACTGGTCTTCCTAGTGAACTGGAAGAAATCTCAGCTACCTCCAGAATAAACCATTGAGTTTCTCAGTTTCATGGCAGACGCGAACCAGGGGACTCCCAGTTTACCTTTGGACAAGGAGAGCACGATCAAAAAAGAGATCAAAACCACCTTGGCAAAGGAAACGGTATTGCTGCGGGAATGGTGGGGTGTTTGGCATCATCTATTCAGAATATATGGGCCCACTCCATTACGGAGACCTGCAGAAGTTGAAGACCGAGCCTGTCAGAAAGGGTCTGTCATATGAACAAAAGATTCTGATTTCGCAGGAGGAGAGAGTGGAATTGGAGTAGCGGTTCCAGTATATGGAGCCTGGAATGGGAGAGCAACATTTGGCTCATTTCCAGACTTAGTAATGAAGTCTGACACCAGCCGAAAGGGCTGCTAAACCCGTTGCAAAGAAATGATAACTGGAGGCAAATGGTCGGGTCAGGAATTAAATCTACACATCAGTTTCCTGGAGTTGATAGCTGGGTCCTTTGCAGTGAAATGCTGTACCCAGGAGAGAGTTCATGGTTGCATACTCCTCAAAATGGACAATGTATCCTCAGTCAGGTATAGCAATTGTCTAGGCGGAACAAGGTCCAAAATGCTGACAGAGCAAGCAAAGGAATTTTTGGCATTTATGTCTTCAGAGAAACATCTCAGTGACAGCAGAATATCTAACGGGACTGCAGAACTCAGTTGCAGACTGGAATTCCATATATCTCAGGGATGCCAGCGATTGGCAGCTGGATGTTGATGTATTTCAGGAGCTAATGTCATGATGGGCCTCATGTCAGACGGATTTGTTCACTTTGAGGCTAAACAGAGTGTTGCCTCATTTTCTTTGTTGGAGGCGAGACCCAGAGGTGGACACGACAGATGCGTTTCTACAGACCTGGGGACAGACATAGAGTTGCCTTCCCTCCATTCAAAATGATTCAGAGAACAGTAGGACAAGAAAAGAGGCAGAAGGCCTCATTGGTGTCGGTAATAATAGATTGCAGGGGACGAGCATGTTTTTTGCAGTCTGTTAGAGATGGCTTTTGACAAGCCAATAAGTGTTCTGAGATGGGCAACGATTGTGCTGTGGCCCACCGGGAAAAGTCACACATTGGTAGAGATGGGTAACCTTGACCTGATAGCATGCACATTTTCTGAGTATCCCAGAATAGGCCAGGACTTTCAGGTGAGTCTAAATGTATCATCGAGGAGTCATGGGCTCCAGGGACAAAGAAGGCTTATAGATCGGCATGGACACAGTAGCATAGCTGATGTCTGTAGAGGAACATGCATTCCACTAGAACAATTGCGGTGCAGATAGCGAACTTCCTGGCACAATTGGCAGCACAGGGAAAGTTTATAGAATAATCAATACAGCGCACTAAGTGATGTCAGAGGGACATCCGCGTGTCAAAGGTCTAACATTAGGAGAGCACCCTTTGATATGGAAGTTGCTGAGGGGTATAATGTTGTTAAGGGCTCCAACTCTGAAGTACACACAGGTATGTGATATAAATACAGTATTGAGACTGTTTACAGGATGGCCTAACAATACTAAACTATCCAGAAAGACACTTGCAGCTTTGTTGACAACTCTGCTGTGTTTCAATTTGTTTAAGAGAGTGTCAGATGTGAGAGCATTGGAGATTACCAGTAAGTAGGTATAACCAAAGGGGCGACGTTCACTGTTACGAAAAGAACAAAGTCTAGTCTGAGGACAGTGTCCTATGATGCTTTCCTAGACAAGCCTAAACCTTTCCCAGTCAGATGTCTGATTGCTTTTGAGAACATACCAGAGAGCCTTAGACCTGCAGGAGTGACAAAATTACTCATAGCACTGAGCACACCCCTTAGGGGGGTAACTTCCGGCTGCCCTGGCAAGATGGGTGAGATGGGTAAAGCAACAGGCTGGTATCGACATGGAACTGTAAGGTGCACAGTCAGTGGTGGGGGGAAATGGCCTTTAAAACATACAATGTAGGAGCACGGCTGGAAGATATTCTGAAGGTGGCTGATTGGTCAAATGAGTTTATGTTCAATTTATTTTATTTAAAACTGATTGAGCAGATTTTGACGTTGGTGGTAGGTAAGATTTGAACAAGCAAAATCCAAGCCTCCCGTCTTGACATAGAATTCAGATTTTCTACACTAACTTTATAGAAAATCATAATACTATTAAAGACACAAAGGTGAAGGATTATCCCACCCTATCAATCATTAATGTATTTGTTACTGTATGTAATGATGGTGTATTATGAATACTGTAATGTGATGATTTGACATGATTGCCCACACTGAGTAGATTCGTTTTTAAAACATGGCCTATTTTTTGTAGTTGCCGATGCAGATAAAAAGCAGGCAGGCTCTTGAGAGAGTGTGTGTAAGACAAATTTCAGTTGGCATGAACCACTTGGTGCGCAATAGTCAAAGAGTTATGACCAGCGGAAGAAAGAGGAAGAGGTGATAAGGGATACTGAGTTAAGGACGTGGAGGAACATGGGTTTTGGTTAAATGAAGTCACGTGTCAGTGCACACCAATCATGTATGGACTACCAAAGACTCAATTATTAGTGGAATTTGTAGCTTATTCGCTATGTTATATGCATTATTGTGTTCCATTTAATATGCTGCTCGAGAAGTAAAGTTTGGATAAAGCATAATCCTTCGCCTATGTGTCTTTAACAGAATTATGACTTTCTATAACATTAGTGTTGAAAATCTAAATCTTACAGCCATCTGCAAGCACCCTATGATGAAACTGGTTCAGAAGATGCATCAGGGAGCCCGTCGGTCCTTTGGCCTGCAGCAGCACTGCTGAGGCGACTGCCTAGAAGAAGAATTCAGCAAAGAATTAGAAGAGATACCAGCTGAATATCGACTATTCATGAAAGCACAAGCTTTCTTTGCTTTGATCTTTGTACCAGGAATACAAACAGCAGTGAATGCAAAATAGCATCAGATCACAGATGGCCAATGACACTGAAAATAACCTAAACACTGTTAAGGAGGAGCTCAGAGCAATTAGAATAGTGTCTCTCCGGAATAGGTACTTCTTGGACTGCCTCACTGCCATGGAAAGAGGTGTGTGTGTGCTAAGATAGGGACATCCTTCTCTACCCACATATTTCCAAACAATGCAGACAATGGGTAACTCACCTAAGCAATAGATGCATTCCATAATTTGCGTACCACTGTGGGAAGGGGGGGTTTGCACATGACAAATGACTGGCTGGCATTGCTTTTTTTCTTCGGTAGCCTCCTGGAGTAATACTGTTTTTAAATGATTGATACTGGTGCTGGTTTTGCTACTTGTGCTCTTTTGCAGCTATCAGCTCATCGCAGGATGCTGTATGAAAATGGTTGATAGGGTTATGCAATGATGCCACTTGCACTGCAACCTATGTAAGACACACCTCTCTTGAAAATGGTTGCACCACACAAGGGTGTGAGGTGAAGCCTGACAAGTGTTGCATGGCTATAATACAGCTCTCAATTGGCCCACCAGGCCTACTTTTTGAGCATCTGCAGGCATTTGAGAATTACACAGCGACATATGTTGAATGTGTAGGAGATGGGGATTGCTTTTTCCTGCAATGAATCCCAAAACAGTATACAGGGGCTCCGATGAATGTTAGAAAGGTGTGGGTGGCAGCAGATAATTTTGATAAGATAAGAGATAAGCATAGAATAGTTAATAAAGCAACTAAAGTGGGAATGTAGAAATGGGGATGCACTATCAACTCACCAATTGTAAGAGGAAGCATAAACTCTGAGAACATTATCCAGATTAGCAGCTCTGACAGACTGACCAAGGTTAGGCCATTTTACTGAACCACCAACTTCTTGCATTTCATTAGCATCTTAACACTGCAAGGTATACTATTCTGTCACATTAGGCCTAATGTCTAACACTAAGATGACAGGGTCTGCTGTCTGCTGCGTTAGAGGTAGCTACTGACAGTAAAGTGATAGGTTCTGCCACTCACAACACCAGGCCCATTTCTGAATGTTCTGTCATTTACTAATATCAAACTGCTACCCTGCTTCCCAACACAGAAAACCGTGATGCCAGAGCCCATGATGGAGGGGCAGAACATGTATTAGCTATTGTTTCGATAATTAGATCCTGACTGCTCCTTCTCATGAAGCTGATACCCGGACAGTTGAGCATTCAACAAAGTAATAGTTTATGTCCTTGGTGCAGAGCAGACAAACACAAGAGTTATTAACAGTATAGTCTTTCAATCTGAACTAAGAGGTTGTGTAGAGATAGTGCCAGAACACTAAACCAGTAAAGTGGTTCTACTGTCCTCTATCGAATGTTAGGACTGCTTGGGGGTACATGGTAGGGTGGCTTAGAAACACACAACATATGAAGAATTAATTATTCAAGAGCTGTGGTTTAGTTACACTTCTCATGAGGCCCCCTGCTTCCCAAGAGATATGGGATTTTGTCCAGAAGATTGTGTCCCGGAGAAAACAACATGTTACACTAAGATAGTTGTAAACGTAGGTTACAGCTCGGGGGCTGCAAGGCCTGTGAATGAGGGGGTGGCCAGATTTCAGGTCCCATGGGAGAGAAGCTTGATTCTTCATGTGTGTTGCCTGAGGGGGTTGGTTTCACTTTTTATGCAGATTATACAATTAGGGCATCTGCAAGGGGATGCACTCACAATGTCACTGGGATTTTACTAACAAATGAAATGTGGTAATGTATGTTGTGTTTAGATACTCATATAGGTGGGAGCCATTGGAGAGGAAGGAATTATAAGGAAACTGATATTTTGTATTGTATGTTAATCTTGTGGTTTTGCCTTTAAATATTGTAACCCAACGTGGGCGGGTCGAGTTTTCAGTTTTTCAGTTCTACAGAGCTGATTGACTCTCTCAGCCACCAAATCGGTTTTCCTTGCAACGCGTGCCTCTCATTATTGTTTCCTTTTATTGATTTTTTGGGTCTAAACCATAGAACTCACTCTAGAAACTAAGGCACATCACAACGCCAGTCTGCAAGGTCAGATTATTTTTTAATTTAACACCCTTACCACCATGCAGGTGTTTAATATGAAGAAGAAAAAAAAACACATACTATTTGTGCCATGGCTGCCTCCAAAATCCTGTCCGGGTACGATCTGGTGGAGTGAGGACTCACCGGGACATTCCGCTCTAGGCAGACCCGGTAAGTCCCCATTCCAAATGCCATCCCCATTCCATTTGGGCCCTCATAGGGCTCAATGGGAATGGGGAAGGCGATAATTACGGGCCTGCTAATGGCAAGTTCCTGCTAAGGGACCTCAGAATTGGGCGGTAAGGGATTACCGGCACCGGTCTCCTTACCGGTACCCGGTATCCCTTACCGCCCATCTCGGAATGAGGCCCATTATCTCTGTTGATGACCATGACATCATTAACAGGGAAACACACTTCTAAAGGTATTGCAAAATACAGTTCCACACCATAAGGTCATATTTTTAAATTGTTGTAATATTTATTAAACACCCTTAGCACCCGCTTAGAAAATTACACAGGTGCTAAAAGGTGAAGGAGGAGCAAGTGCTGGGAAAGGGACGCTGGCCAGAAGCATTCAGGCTGCTCGTAACACCAGTTTATTCTGGAGGACAATGCCTATGGTTTAAGCCTCCTGTTTGGCTAGCTCCCTTTCCAGGAACGTAATGAAAAAAAAGTTAAACTTGTTCCCAATCCTCCAGAACTCTTTTTCACATAAATATAAACATAACAACGTTAGCACAACAACATCAGTTTCTAATATACAATTATACAATCTGCATCGAGAATCACAGTTCTCAAAACAATACTCATATGTCTTTTACCTTTAGAAAATAAACTTCACTTGTTTACATTGTATTCTCTTCTTTAGTCACATCTAACGAATTGAGAAATCATGCAAAATTGTGCGGTCAGGGCTGGACTGGGAACTAAAAGAGGCCCTGGAAATAATTACTGGGGAATGAAAGAGGCCCTGGAAATAAAGTTCAAAGTGGCCCTATATGACACATTTTCAGCAAGCCCAATGCTTTTCCTATGAGAAAATTTGGAAATACCACAGAAAAGAGGCCCAGGGTGCAGAGGCCCACCGGGAAATCTTCAGAGTTCCCTAAAGGCCAGTCCACCCCTGTGTGCGGTTACATTTCCGTGCCCACTGCTTCGGTCCCAAAACTGACAACACTAATCTACCGCCTGTATACCCCTCACCTCCATCCTTCAAACAAATCAAACATTAAATGATCCTTAATTCAACTTTTAAAACTTGCTCCGAAGAGAATATTAAGTCGGTAAGTGTTCCTTCAGATCAGGTTAAATCCGCATCCAATCAAAACAAAACACAATATAACCACGTCTAAGGCATCCAATGGTCTCAGTGGCCCACTTTATATTGACTAAAGAAAGTTAAATTAACAGTACTCTATCTTGATACACAAAAGGGGTATGTGAAATCACCTTAATACATCCCCCCTACACATTTAAAGATAATTTAGAGAGTATTTATATGTAACCATTTTTTTAAAAATCCTAAATTAACTATAAATTCTCACCTTCCACTAACTAGCAACCACACTGATTACCACATCTCAAAGTATCATAGTTTTTGAGTATTTACTAATTAGTATTTCCTGTAAGCACTGTTTCTCGATCTCGGCAAAAAGCTCCTAAAGATTTTTTTTTAAAAAAGCTCCTCACACTGCCGACATAACATTGTTTATATAATTTTAGAGCACTTATCAATGTCCATTGGGAACTTGATTTTTTGAATCATATAATGGACAGCTTTCAGAACTGAAAAAGCTTGGCAACGGCAATGCACCAAATAAAAAAAAAAATGCTGGACAGATTTGCGCCAAAACAAGAAAGGATTTCCTTCAACTTCTTTGTGCCCGACTTGTTTCTTATTTGGAGCAAATCCGTCCAGCGGTTTGGGCTGTGTGCGTGAAAAAATCAGGGACATTTTCCCTATGGGAAAATGAATGGAAAAGTGACAATCACACCCTATTCTGACCCTTTATACAGGGACGTCATGTCACCAAAATGCCAGGGGTAGCGGAAGTGACATCCCATGATCTTTGCCCTCTGTTGGCATCACAGGCAGTGATGTCATTGTACCCCCCCACCTTGAAGTGACATCAGGGGAAGCGATGGAAAACAACCTTTCACCCCTTGAAAAAACAGCAAGGGACATCACATATTGTTCCTAAGTACACTACACAAAATATGGTTGCGATATCACTATAATGTTATATACATTTCATCCAAGAATGGATCACCATATGTATCGTTAATACCAGTGTGTACTGTCCCATATTACCAAATTACTGTGAATGCAAGCAGACGTCCAAGGCCAAATGATAATGATTTGTTATTATATAGCACTTACGCTTAAGCGCTTTATATAGATCAAATATACATACAATATCACCCAACCTGTGTTGGTACTCATTTATCGACCTCAGAAGGGTGAAAGGCTGAGTTGAGGTGTTTAAGAACAGGCTAAATCAGTGACTCGCCACCTGAAGTGTACCTGAAATAAACCTTTGAGACAATTTTGGATAGAATTCCAGAAAGACAAATTATGTGTTATTCCTATTCTTTCTTACTTAGCCTCACTGCTCAAAGTGATACAACTGTGGAACCCCGTTTTTTTTAGAGGCCTGCACAAGAAAGTCAGTCACTCCAAAAATGAAGAGCCACATGACACTGGCCACAGCCCAGGAACTTACATTTAAAAAAAAATAAAAAGTAAAAAATAAAAAGTAAAAAAAAATAATCTTTTTCTAGGGGTAGCAAGGGAGACCACAGGGGTAGCAAGGGAGACCTCAGGGGTCGCAAATGCAACCCCTGGCGACCCCCAAATGACGTCCCTGCCTTTATATATTTTGAACCATAACACAGATGTCCACAAAACCTTCCAGTCCTGGGGGGCACGGGCCCTAACATAGGAATGTCAAATTCTGTGCTGATCTGTATTAGAGCTCTAAAGTTATTAACCATAGAATGTTCACTTTTCCTATGGATTTAGGTTTCACCTTAACTATAGGGCAGCAACAGCCACCCTCTGATACATCTAGACATATATATTGTTAAGGTGAAACCTAAAATCCACTGACGTTGCCAAAATATATTGTTAATAACATTTTAGTTGGTTGATATATGTAATTTTCCAAAGATGCATACTTGGATGGCTCACAAAATTCGAAATGTTTATTGCAAATTAATGGAACGGTTTAAAAATTATATGATTTTTTACCTGTTGTATTGGTTTCCCATAGGAAAAAACTGTTCTTTCATTAAACAGGTGAACACCCCAAACCACTGTGCAGATTGGCCTCAAATTCAGAAATCAAAGCTATCTTTTATTGTTCTCTCGATAGAAGGCATTTCAGCATTAAAGATTTTATAAGCAGGGGGAGTGGTGCATTTTCCTTTGGGGGATAAGAGTTCCCTGTGAAATAGCACTAAATGGGTCAGATACAGAGTTTGGGAGAGTTAAGGGAGCAATAAAGAAGTTATTTTATTGTGTCTCCTTGAGAACACCTGCAATGTTCTAGCCGAAAGATGTGTCTGTCACGTTTATTAGCGACAGGAAAATGATATTAGGAGGGAGGAAAGCTGCACCCTTAACCGACTCACAACATAATGGGCCTCATTACGAGACTGGAGGTAGCCTTGCCGGTTTTACCAGCAAGGCTACCTCCAAACTCGCATCCGGGACTGGCACCCGCGAATGGGCAATTACAGGGCTATTTCGGGCCAGCCGGACCCGGTTATTGCCCTTTCATGGGTCCCGGGCATGGTACATCCCCATTCCCATTGAGCCTGATAGGTCGATAGGGCTCAATGGGAATGGGGAGGGTGGTAGCACTGGTACTGTTAATAATGGTACCGCTGCTACCATCATGTTCTGCTCGCGGGTGCTGAAATGGCCACCAGGTCAGACATGGTGGCTGCAAGAGCACCTACGAGCAGAACTCCTAATATGGCGGTACGGTAGCAACGGTGCCGGTAGCGATACCGCCGCTATTGTTGCCTTACCGCCATACTTGTAATGAGGCCCAATGTCTCCTTCCACCATTACCTTGCTTCCAGTTAGGGAGAATGCTGACATGTTAATTGTCACTTCTTACAATTAGTCATCATCACTGCCCATGAATCCCTCACCACATACACAAGCAGTCTAAGTAGGTAACTGCAAAATTGTTAAATCCTTATTTATTGATGCAGCATCTCCTGTTTTTGTAGATACAGGGAATGGTGGACAAACCATATTTCTGCACCTCTTAATGATTTTCCATGTGGATGTTTCTGATCACTTGCAGCCATTCTGTAGAAGTAGTTCCATAGAGTGCCCCCATTTGTGTTTGACCTCTTTGGTCTACAGAGACCCCAGGATTTATCCCTTCTTGGTGCACTCACAGATGACCTCTATGCTGTCCATCCTGCCTGCCCCTACAACCTCACGAGAATCTCACACAAGAGACTTGCCGGGAGATGCTTCCATGCTCACACAAGGTGTATGCAGTTCTGTGTGAAAGGCATGCCTCTTCTTGAGAAACCTACTCTAGCTCCTTGATTACCATCTAATTTCTTTCACTCCTCCCATTTCTTGCGAACTGGAGAGAAAGGGTATTTGGGGAAGAGAACTAACTCAACGAACGCTGAAAAAAAGTGAGGGGATATCCTGAAGACGATAATAATAATAATAATAATAATAATAATAATAATAATAATAATAATAAGTAACAATGCCAGAGTTCTCCTGCTTCTAAGGGCTGCAATACCAGGTGTGTTTTATCCAATGTAATGGTACATCATTTATCTTATACACATGAATGCCTGAGTGTGTCCTGCTATGCGATTTTAAGCACATGCTTCCTAATATCAGAAGCAAATATTCACCTTATGAACTATTAACCAGGACAAAGGGTAACACTCTTCAAAAGAGAAAGTATGAGTCGAATGTGGGCCTCATATCCTTTGAAATGTGAAGAATCAGGCACTGTGTGCTAGAGGGGGGGGTTTACAAGTCAATGGCCTGCTATACCTGGCAGCCCAGTTTGGCAAGTTGTGTTTCTTCTGAAGGAGGCCAATGCACAACTGTAAAGACAGGCGGCATCTGGTTGAATGTCCTTGCACCATGCACCAGCTTAGCAAAATCATGAAAAGCTTACTCAAAGGGCTGCAACAGAGTGTTTGCCACCCTACCAGCAAAGCATTTCAGCTATGAGTGTGTGACAAGACAAGCAATTGTACTGTTGGTCTAAAAGTGTCAGAGGGCACACAAGGAGTGGCTCAATAGGGATTTTCGGTACTGTGGAAGCTGAGATGAGTTGGCCTCATCGGCTTGTTTAATGACACATGAAGATAAAGTTGTATGTCCACAGTGTCTGGATGCATAGCGATGCCAATAGCACAAACCTGAAACCTCCAGTGGATTAATTTACAGATGGACCAATATCACTGAAACTATAGGGAGCTTGGGCATTCCACCAAGAATTGCCAATGGGATGACATGTGACAAAACTACATCGGGGCAGACTTTGCTCTGCCAGTCGGAAAACCTATAAACCAACCCAAGATTTTCCACCAGTGTGAATGCATGTTGGCAAGATGGATAACAGTGACGCATTACCCAATGTATCAAAGACCACCAGGAATAGCAGCACCACCAACAATCGGTTACCCCTTCGATCAGTATTCTGCAGGATGTCATCCACCACCTGGTCTGTAGCCATCTCCAGCCATGCTGGGGACTGAAGCCTGATGGATGTGGGCTGGGGAGATCACAGTGGGTTTCTAAATGCCTAAAGCTGCAGAGTGACCGTTCTCTCAAAAACCTGTCCCTAAAAAAGAGCGACTAGGATTTGGGTGAGAATTGCTAATTGTAAAAGAATCTTGGACCACATGTATTGGCAGGTGTGTGAAAAGGCATTTCCAGGTAGCCTACCAGCCTTATGCTGCTTTCCAAACATGTGACATTGATAGATGTCTTTCTATAGTGTGCCGCTGATGTTGGCCCTTGATTAGACTCATGGCCTGTTTTCTGACAGCATCAACTCATGCAATCGCATATATGCACATCATACATCCAAAAAATACAAACTCAGACACAGAAAGAATCTTAAAGCTACACACCTCTCCTTGCATGACAATGCACATGCATTTACATCAAGCCACACATAGCGGTTTTCAGCGGTTGTTTTACTAGACTTGGTTTATAACCTCATGTGGAACAATGTCCTTTACAAATGGCAATAAAAGTAGCATCTCTGTATGGCAGTGGTATGCATACTGTGGGGCATGACCCCCTAGGGGGCTGCAGCCTCATGTCCAGGGGGTCACACACCCAGTCTAAATAAAATTAAAATTTTTAATGCAATTCTTTTTTGTCTAGAATCTAGACTGTAGTTTAGATTCTAGACTAAAGACAAATCTGGTCGTTAGCACGCAAAGAATATTGTGTGTAATGGTGCCATTTACTTGCATGCGGGTATCATTACTCTACATTTCTAGACAGAAAGACATTTAGTTTAATGATAGTAGTAACCAGGAAAATTGTACTATTACACACGATATTCATTGCATGTTGAAGACCAGATTTAGCATGTAGTATAAATGGGCACTACAGACAGTAGTGTAGCCCTCTACACTATTGGGCATTGGGTCTTGCATGTTCTGCTAAACCATGACATTATTTAAGTGTGATATTTAAAATGCAGATGATATGAGCAGCACCATAAAAAGAGTGTGATTGCTTAGCAAGCTAAGGGACCTGCATCTGTGATAGGTATTTCTACAGGATACACACCTTCATATACTTGATCAAACCTATTTAGGACTTCCTGTATTCTGTGTTCTTTTTATTTATATTCTCGGGCTGACACCTTCTCAAAGCTTTAAAAAAAATGAAATCTGCTTTGATAATTGTTTTTCGTCACAGGAAATGGCAAACAAAAAAATATTTGGCA
Source organism: Ambystoma mexicanum (assembly GCF_040938575.1). Classification (NCBI taxonomy): domain Eukaryota; kingdom Metazoa; phylum Chordata; class Amphibia; order Caudata; family Ambystomatidae; genus Ambystoma; species Ambystoma mexicanum. The sequence continues at coordinate 423,481,252 of NC_090927.1, read as the reverse complement.
AAGCCACTGTTGCCCATTTTGTAGCTATTAGATAGCTTGCCAACCACTGCCATGCATATGCTCAGGTACTCACATGATTTGCCAGCTGTCACCATGTTATGGACAGGTACCACTGTTAAGGTAGTGCCTGCAAAGGCCTATCTCTTTTCCACACAAAACCCAAAACTGTTTGCTTAATCACTACTTGTTTAGCCATGTAAGCCTAGGTTTGTAAAGATGGCAAGTTAGTGCATTGTAAAGAAAATTCAAACTATTCATTCAGTTCATATTATCGTGAGTTTTATATTGTGCATTGATGTCACCAGCAGCCACTTCTGAATGTTGTTTTATATATAGGTGGATCATAAGGAGCCATATGTGCCAAGCGTTCATTTCATAGCACAGGGCACTTGCTCTCTAGGTGTCATATGTGCACAATAGGTTTAGTGGGGCAACTTACATTGTAAATCAGGGAGCACTGTTGATCACAATTAGGTGCAATTTGAATTTCTTCAACAGAGATTTCAAAGGGGAAATCTGCTCAGGCGCACCACTATTCATCAGGTGGGTTTTGCTGAAGACAAATGATTTCAATGCACACCAGAGAGAACATCTCCACTGGGGGAATGAACCAAGTGTGCCTTGAGCCACACAGAACACCATCACTGCAATGCTCGATGGTGACACCAACCACATGACTTCAATCAATTCATCTCACACAGGACACCAGCATTGCAAAATTAAAAGGTGGCAATGGATGCAGTGCTAAAACAAGTGCACCTCAATACAGGAGAGGGCATAAGTAAAGGCGCCCCACAGATACCTCAGCCAAAACATGCACTGAACAATAAAGTCGTGAATAGTGACCATCAGTGAAGGATTGAACAAGCCTACATCACATAACAATAGGCACCAGCACTGCAATACTTAAAGGTGACTCACACATCAGGATTAAAAACAAACATGTCAACTAGGACAACCCACCTGTATTAAAATATTGAAATGTGTCCTTCAGTGCAAGGACAACACAAGGACACCTCACACAGGACACAGTCACTGCAATATGGAAAGGTAATCCTCATCGGACTAAGACAAGTGCAATTTATATATAACAACTACTGCAAGCGGACCACTGCAATATTACCAAAACAAGTACCATCAAAAGAGAGAGGACTGCCACTGCTGCAATAAATAATAGTGATGATGGCTGCGGATATGGTGTGAAAAAAGCACCTCACACAGGACAGAGCACCATCACTAAAATAATGAAATATGTCTGTCATTGCAAGAGTGAGACAAGTGTGCCTGACACAGGATACACTTTTGTATTAGCCCTACAGTGAAGGTACCCTTTCGGTATTGAAATGGTAGTGACTTGTCTAATGCTAGGTGCTTGTCAGTCCAACGGTGAGTGTGCAGATACAGAGAGTACCGTCATTGCAGGTCCAAAACAAGTGAACCGAAAAAAGGAAACATCCACCCTGACACCTACAAAGAGATTTGTACGCATGTTGCTTCTTCTTTCCTTCTACTACCTCACATGATAACGCTTAGTCTAGAAAGACTGGTTAATAAGCTTTAGGGATGGACGGTAGGAGTAGTAAAGAAGTTTATTTTAAAATGTCTGCTCTAAAAAGCAGTATTTTAACCGATTATTTAGAAAAACATTCCTAGGCGGAGAACCGGCATAACCCTCCTTGATTGGTTATACCCCTCCACTTAAAGAATTCACCAGCCACTGCTGGCCCTCGGACTGTGCTGGGAGCAGGATGGGAGGAGCCAAGGGATAGCGGTAGGACTAGGATGGGGAGAGCCCAGGGTCTGTGGTGGGGAGAGCCCAGGTTCTGGGCTAGGAGTAGGATGAAGGACTCCAGAGACTGTGATTGAAGCAGGTGGGGGAGTCCAGGCACTATACCGGGAGCAGGGTGCATCGACGGCATGCAATAGTTCATAGCCATTTGGACTTAATGTCCATTTGGCATTTTTGGGGGTCTTGTACTGCCCACATTTTGCTCAGAGGATCCCAGGACAAAACACTTTGACGAGCACTGCTTTATGGCATCCCCAGGGACTTACAATATTTCACTTTTTAACAACTGTTCTATTGTTTTCCCGACTGGCTTCTAATGAAAACGTGGATATGTTTAAAGAAAATGTGTATGCGACCAGGTGATAGTTTTCTGATGAACCAAGGAGTTGGGTGGGTGCACTTATCAGAACCCATGAGATAGGTGGGTGCCCTAATCAGAAGCTAGGGGTTGGGGGTGAACGTATCAGATCCTAGTCTGATTACTGACTCACCTTGGCCCATTCTAGAGGTTAGAAGATGTCCTGTCTTGGTGGCATTATGAAATTGCATAAAAGTCGAGGCATAGCCTTGAGTGCGCTCTTATCTCTCTCTCTCTCTCTCTTTCTTGCAAACACACACTCTTAAAACATGTATATCCCAATAATCCATTTGTCCACGAGTTATGTGCTAGTTTCTGTCTTGGGGCACCCTACACCTCGCACGTTTGCAGCCTACAGCGCGTGGAGGCCACTAGAACGCGGCACTATGCACCATAAGACCACACACTGCACCCCTTTTTCCATGATCCGATATCCCAAACCTAAACATACTGAAAGCTTGCAGATCCTTCCAATGAGAGAAGCACACTTCTTTGCTGTCATGCATTTCTGATAGGATCCCCCAAAGGACAGATTGTGTCACTTCTCCACCGCGCTGGAATGAGCTGTGCACCTCCAAAGCACTGCCCCTGCAAAGGCAGCATGAAGAAACAGAGCACGGGCCCAGGATATACATTTTATTTTCCCAGCGACGTCGCAGAAAACCATTAACTTTACGGCACAGTTGAGATATGAGGTCCGCAAGATTATCAATCACTTTCCATCTGCATCTGATGCCGTTCCAGCAAATAACTACCGGGGAACGCCGTGAATCTGTTCACGCGGAGTGCTGTTTGCGAATACACTGCAACCATCTGATCCCTGTCCATGATTTACAGTAGCTATTGTGCCACATTGCAACCCCCACGCCCCCCCCCCACAACAGCATGTATAAATAGTAAATATATTTCCATACAGTAGGCGCCGAGGCTATGTTAGTCACATTCATCAACACTTACAAAACTGCATATTCTGCAAAGACTGTTCCGAAATGGTAATTAATATGCACCTACCGCTACTGCTGAACAGGCTGTTGTCTTCTTGACTTGATCAAACCTGCTGGCTGGCTGATCCAGCGAGACACGCTCTGCAGAGTGAAACCGCGACGCGAGCTGATCAGGCATTGAGCATGGACACACAGATTCTGCGACACCAGTGTATCCATCCAAAGCAGTGGGAACCTGCATGCATCGCTCTTTTCAAGGAAAACAGGGTATCCCATGTGTGTGTTTTTCTGAAGGTCTATGCCCGTTACCACAATGTTTATTGTTATTCACCTGGTTTATATATACTTGCTCATTTTATCTGCAAAGTAGATGGTTATTTGGATTGGTGTGTAAGATGGAAGCCCTTTTCATGGCAATTGGATCTCTCCTAGGTTCTTTACATAGAGCGCTCATTAAATATTTACTTTAGCTTTTTTACTCTGGCTATACTTACATGACAGAGGTGAATAAAACAACGCACATTTGTTCTGATCAATTTGAAGGAATGGGCAGTTGCATTTCAGTATATTAACAATGTGGTGTTCATGTTTAACTGGGTTTTGGATTTGAATAACTGTTGCTGTGTCAGCTTTTCCGTTTTTGAAAACTTGTAAAGGCCAGTTGTGCTTACATACAACAAGCACTATCATGCATACTTAACACCTGCATATTGAACGTTTTTGTTCATCCTAACGGCATTACTGATGACAATAAAAAAACACTCTTCTGTCTCTGCCTGTCACATAGGTTTTTAAAACATAAAGAGAGGCCAGACATTAGTCTGTTTTATCTTTTAAGTATGTCCTGTTTACATGAATCAAAGGATGTAGACAAGCTCCAACATAAGCACTGAATGGTTGCAATAAACTGTCGGCTGCTAGGATTATGGGGTTGAACAATGCTTCAAGAATTGTTGGCAAAGACATACACCAGGGGCCAAGAAAATTACAAAGGCCAGAGTACACATATATAAAAACACATTGATGTGATATGATATGGCATTTATAACGCGCCTATACACAAGTGTTTCAAGGCGCGACGATGCAAGGGAAGGGGAACAAAGGGAAGACAGACAACGATCCTACTAGGCCAGGTGTCATTCAGATCACGCAAGTGCATGGGAAGAGAGAAAAGGGAAAGTGCGTGGGGGAAGGGAGAGGGGAAAGTGCAGTACATAGGATAGTAGAATAAATTAGATAAATAAAACGGCCAGCTGGTGGCAAGTTCAACGTAAGTGCAGATAAGTGCTGGTAGGGGGACTGTAGGGATACCGAAAACAGTCCTGGGTGCAGGGGTTGCCAGGGAAGCAGTGCAGGTGGGCAACTGGTGGGGCCTGGGCCCAAGATCAGAAAGGGTGGCCAGGTGACCAGTACGGTTTCTGTCAGGAATTCAGCAGGGAGGGGGGGGGGAGAATAAGCGAAGCAAAGAGGATGGTTTTGAGGTGCTTCCAGAACCAGAGATGGTTCTCATTATAAGTATGCCGGTCCGGTCACAACGGTGCCAGTAAGCTACCGGCACTGTTGTTACCGGACCGGCACATTCCGTGTTCTGCGAGCGGGTGCCTTTAATCCCGCCAGGTCTGACCTGGTGGGCAGAACGGCACCCGCTCGCAGACCTTGACGGTACCACCAGCACCATTCCTGAATGGTGCCGGTGCTACCGTCCTCCCCATTCCCATTGAGTCCAATGGGACTCGAATGGGAATGTGGAGTAATATTTTCCAGCGCCCGGCAATCAGGAATTACCAGGACCCCCGGGACTGTAATGCTCCAGTAGTCCCCATTGCCAGGCAAAAAAAATTACTCTGGCGACAGCCGTGCCGTTTTTACCGGCACGCTACCACCAGACTCATAATGAGGCCCATTAGCTGAATAATGGCAGCCAAGTGGCTAACTCATATAGGTTTACAATACACAGTTAAAGCCTAATTTACCTCTTTCAGGGACACAGTCCCTCAAATTTCAATCACGTTTCAACCTTCTCGTAACCATTGTTATACAAACATTTTATTCATCAACACATTGGGCATCATTACGAGCCTAAACAAAGTGCAAAGTAGAAAACCTATACTAAATTCTTACTATAAACGTAAAGTATTCTGGGTGCTGGGGAAGAATCACACCAAATGTATGTTTGGTCACATTCTGCATTGAGATGTTTGTGTATCACAATAAGAATCAGACCCATGCTAGTATGCGTTGTCAGCTTCGGCATGCTCTCTTAACATCCACCCTTGCAAATACATGTTTAGTGATTTCTCTGTTTTTTGGAAAATAACTCTTAAAAATTCAACTGATGGATTCTTTATATATATGTATGTTTACAGATCAATTCGCTCCCGAGGAAGGGGGTGTTCCCCAAAACGCGTAGAGCTTTGAATCTTCATTTCATCACAAGAATTTTGTATATATATACTCCTTTGTTTTATTATGGCCGTTATGAATTTTTCCTTTTCATTTACATTCAAATGTTAACCAGAACATTCTGGATTTAATGAGTTTTGTTTACTTTTCTTTGTCTACAACTTCATTACATTATTGTAAAAATTCAAATACTGTCTTGACTGATTTTGTATCAGCTTTAATGGTGTGCAGGGGACGGGAGTGTCTTTAGAAATAGACACTTTTTTCTTGTTCATGTTTTGCACGAGCTCCGTGTCAGGGCTTGTATTCCTCCCCAGCACCTGGAATACTTTTTTCAGTATATGTTTTCTACTTCGGTGTACTCCTATGAACTCTACTTTGTTTAGGCTCGTAATGATGCCCAATGTGTTGATGAATAAAATGTTTGTATAACAATGGTTACGAGAAGGTCGAAACGTGATTGAAATTTGAGGCAATGTGTCCCCGAAAGAGATAAATGATGCTTTAACTGTGTATTATAAACCTATATGAGTTAGCCACTTGGCTTCCATTATTCAGCTAATGGGCCTCATTATGAGTCCGGCAGTAGCGTGCCGGTAAAAATGGCACGGCTGCCGCCAGAGATTTTCTTTTTGCCTGGAAATGCGGACTTACCGGTGCATTACAGTCCCGGCGTTCCTGGTAATTCCTGATTGCCAGGCGCCGGAAAATATTACTCCACATTCCCATTCGAGTCCCATTGGACTCAATGGGAATGGGGAGGACAGTAGCAAATATTGTCTTGACTGATTTTGTATCAGCTTTAATGGTGTGCAGGTTGACGGGAGTGTCTTTAGAAATAGACACTTTTTTCTTCTTCATCATTACGAGCCTGACAGTCCGGAAATAAGGGTGCAAGTAGCAATGTACCAGCACCCTTTCTGGAATACCAGCCTACGAGTATGCTTGCAGGGGCCGTTGCATCCAGCAGGTCTGACCTCCAGGGGCACTAGCCCCTGCAGACATGGTTTTCATGGAAGCACCAGTACTGCTAGCAACGGTGCAGTGCTTCTGGGTCCACATTCCCACAGGAATGGAGACCTAGGGCCTCATTACACGGTAGGTGGTAAGGCTTTACCGGTACCGGTATTTTACCAGTACCGGTAAACCCTTACCGCCTTACTACGAGGTCCCTTTGCGGGTTGGAGAATTTAACGCCTGCTTTTTGCAGGCATTAAAAACCAACCCGCAAAGGGACCAGGGAGCTAATTACGGTACCGCAATTTGCGGTGCCGTAATTAGCACCTTCCCCATTCCCATAGAGCCCTATGGGGCAAAAATGGGAATGGGGAAGGGCAATGGGGGAAGGGGGAATTACCGCCCCACCAACCTTGGAATAGGGCGGAAAACTCCCCTTTCCACCAAGGCGGTGCCGGTATTTTACTATTAGCACCTTGGTCCACCGCCGTCCGTGTAACGAGGCCCTACTTTCCGCCTGACTGATATCCTGGGCCGCCGGGACTTGTATGGCCCGGTGGCAAGGGGATATCAGGCAGCATAACAGTGTTACGAGTTTGGCGGCAAACTACCGGAGCAACCGACGGGTTACTGGCAAACTCGTAATTAGTCTGAATGTCAATTACATCATGGATAGCAATAATATGCATACAAATAGATGTGACATACATATGGACATAACGTTTTATATCACAAAGATTTTAGATGTAAAAAACTCACTTTGTCCATGTTTTTGGACAATATACAAAGTGCAATCATGCATGAAGTTCTAGTAAGTGTCAACAAAGTGCAATATGCATAATAAAGTGCATGAAAAGCAGGAAAACACAATCTTAACGATAACACACACCCCTAGTCAAGAATTAGAAGCATGATCTATAGGACAACTAGTCATGAACAATCATGAAGCTGAAATATTGCAGTGGTGAAAATGCATAGCTTAACCACTGGAAGAGGTGTTGTCATCACTCCATTACACATGAAACCAATGGTAAACTACAATGGTGAATCCAATGGTAAACTACTAGTTTCGACAAATAGCTGGAATAACTTTGTCTTCTACAGAGCCAAATTTCAAAACGAAAACACAATATAGATCACAAATTAAACTCAAGCCATGATTTGGGGTAGGGAAATTACTTATACTTTAAGGTCACCCAATACCTCTACATCCACCCTGAGTTTGATCTGGAGCCGTCATTCTTCCAAATCATTTTTCATGTTTCTTAAAATGAATAAATACATCAATCAAGAAGGGAATACATTCCTTCTACTATTGCTGAAGGCTAATTTCAAGTCTATTTGTTGATCTGTGTAAATCACTAGCACACAGTCTCAAAATGGCAACCTGAAACAATTGTAAAAACTCAGGCTTTAACAACTCAAACTCAGTCTCGACCTATCTGGGGAAATGACCATATTGTGATACAAATCTCACGATTTATGTTCCTTATGTATCTTAGCAGGCCATATGGTGTCATGCTGCAAAATGATTACTGCTGTCATCACACTGCCGCCCCCTTCTGCGCATTAAGATGATGCAAACTGCTTTCTAGTATCTTGTCAATTTGTACAGCATCACGTATGACGATTATCCAAAAGTGAGAAATTGAAGTAGGACTAAGTAAACTATGCTCACTATCGTTGTACCTAATGTGGTGGCCATTTTGAGAAGGCTACTACTGGCAAATTTAAATATAATCTATATACAGCGCAAGGTGAACAATTGGTTGACATTCAAACTTAGTTGCATAATATTGAACAAACTAGCAATGCTCTCTATGTGTATTATATCCCATAGATTTGGACAATATCACGTATAATGTTTATCCAAAAATGAAAAACTAAAGTATGAGTAAGTGTACAATACTCACTCTGATATTACCCAAAACGATGGGCAATATTGAAATATGATATATGATATATGATTTATATGATGATAACGCGCTTAATACCCCGAAGTTTCTAAGCGCGGACCCGGGGATTGAACCTGTGTTGCTCCGTGTCGCCTTGCTTCCAAGGTGAGCACGTTACCCCTGAGCTATCCTCCTGAGAAAGGGCTACTAATACCAGATTCAGAAGTAGTCTTTGCACAAAGCATGGATAGCTTTATTTGTATGATGTTGAACAAACTCTAGATGTTCTATATATCTATCGAGTGTGAACCCTAGTACCATGAAGTTATCGCAATCATAAGATGAATGGATGATTTACTAAAAGGCTAGTCATGTATGGTTGTGAAAATGTACATGCTGGTCTTTTCTAGCCACTCAAATAAACACTGCCCAATCAAGCTGTTCATTAAACCCTCTAAATGAGATTGCAACTTGTAAATCCACCGTTAAGAATGTCCAGCAACATATTGAAAACAATCATCATTGGGAACTTTATGGTAAATAATTTGTTAGTGGACAATGTGATTCACTCAGAATCATGTACTGATTGCAGATAGTTTTTGATAATGTATTTCACCTAGAGTGGGATCATTTTCTAAATAATGATAAGTGCTTATGTCAAAATGAAACCTTTAATATTGTATTCATTTTTTATTTATTTGTGTGTACGGTTAAAATTAAACCTTGCACAATTTCTTATACGAAAATACATAAATACACACAGTAAAAAATTGCAATACTGAAATTATTAATATGCACCAACATCACATACCCAACCTATGGTCCATCCTAATTTATGTATAACTAACATTACATCAGTACACTAAAATCAGTAAATAATCTAAGTGCAGAGTCCTCTGAGGTGGGACAGTTAAGCAAATAAATATATTTTAAAACACAACTAAGATCTAAAAAACCCACAACTCACAGATAGAGCTCCACTGAGTCAGTCTATGTAGATTAATTTACATGACACTGTCTAATTTATTGAAAATCACTTTTAAAAATGACACTAGTGCAACTATCATAGAAACCTGACTTCCATTACTAAGCTTGCCCATACGTTAAATGAGATTACCCAAAAATACAATTCTTCTTTGCTTTAAAACCATGCTTTATATCACCAAGTGGTTGAGGGATTCCACACTAGCCATGTTACACAATCTACATGTATGCTTTTCTCTAAGGAATCCAATCCTTGGGTGAATAACTTCCAATGTGTGTAGGCAATTGAGTTCAAATTCAATGTTTTGATTTTGAATGATTTATTACGCACACCAGACAGGGCAAACCGTATTCGGGCGCAGATGATAACTAGAAGATAAGAAGACACATAAGAAAAAAGCATTGAATAGCTGGCATTGTAAATTAATTAACTTTTCACGTTTATTTAAATAAAAATGTTTTTAATTTCTTTCTATAAAGGTCCAAAGTTTCACACTTTCTAATTTCAAGTGGGAGTTGGTTCTAAACTTTAGGACCATAAACTCAACGCTTCTGTCTCCTCTTGAGATGCATTTTGTTTGTGTGGTACAGAGTAGGAGCTTGTCCTCTGAGCGTAGACTCCTTTTTGGTTGATATAATACAATTTTATCAGCCAGGTATGCAGGGGCAAGCCCTTTAATGTACCACGTATGAATAATCTCAAATGGGAATTTCATTAGGTACAACCTTGTAGTTGTAAGTGACTTCAATTCAACACTACAGCTAAATCGATGCCTAGTCTGGGATGCTGATGGAAGCCCTTATTGATATATTTTTATGTCCAGTTCGTTTACTCTGGATGACAACCCTTATATAACACCCCTCTCTTAGAATCCCCCTGACCCCACTGAGCCAAGAAGTAGGTTTGTTTTGCAAATTAAAAGGTTTATTTGAAAATTAAACAATATATATCTATCACACTTTTATAGTAAATTAATATTTGATATCACACTTGAGAATATGATGTTGATCAACAATGGATAATGTTATAGTGGTACACTCTTTTTAATGGCTTAGAAGTTGATATAGAGAGGATACAGTAGCTGAGAATGCTTTTATGGCTTCAAGGACAATGCAATGATGAATGAAAATGCAGTACAGAAAATAAACTTGATATGATTTCAACCACAACAATGCAATCACTTATCCCCCTGGTAGCAATTCACCCCCCCCCCTTATGCAATGTAAAGGGATGGAAGAAAAGCACACAGTTCTCAGGAATGCAATCAAATACAATTCAGTTCCCCCCTAGCAAGCTTAGAGCAACAGGGATGATTTTAAACACAGGCAAAGTACTTTAAAGGTGGTATGCAAAGAAGTGAAAAATACGCTAAAATGATTGTAATTCCCTCTAGAGGTTCAGGGTAGGTGACAGCTACTTTGTATTAGTACAGGATCACTTTAGCAATGCTCTATGAATGATTGTCAGGTTGCAAACGAATTTTAGCAAAGGAAAGCAAGGACAAATATTTTTACACATGGCTGAAATTAAGCAAATGTCGAATCGCGGCAAATTTAGTCGCGTGCATCGTGCGCAATTACAGAGGCACTATAAGGGGTATCAAGTCGGTTTTAGGTTCGTTGGAAAGCTTAGAATGACAGTTAAAACTCGCTCCTAGCACAAACGGTTCCGGAGATACGGCCGATTTAGTAAAGGTAGTTTTTCGGATTTGAAATTTTAAAGCTCAGAATGACAGATGACAGTTTTCAGGTTTAAGGATGACAGAATGACACAATTCTAGGAGGCAGTTCTAATAGGCTAAAATAGCTTGGATTAAATTATTTTAAACTAAGAGATTGGTTTTGGCACAGTGCTAGCTGGGTACTCACACTAGATTTTGGACAGGAATGGGCCTCGTCACGGATCTGGTCAACAGGTTGAACGGGACTTCTGGCGGTTTTGCTCACAGCGTCTGGTGTCTGGTTCTCTCTGGTTCCGGATACAGCACTGCTTTCTGGATACTGCTACAGGTTCTTGCAAAAGTTCTCGGCAAAGAATTCAAACAGCTCGCCCGGCGGATGAATAGTTTGGTTGGTTTTGAGGCCTGCTGAAGAGAACTCAGCTTGTGGGTTAGGCCTTTGCTTTGAGTTCTGGAGTCAGAGTTGTAAGTTCTGGTCTCTGTCTTGCGGAGTCAGTCTAGGTCTCTGGAGTTCTGGATGTGAATTCGCCCGTCAGCGTGCTCCGCAGAGAATGGGAATTGAGTGTCTCTACCTGTCCCAGCAGTCTATTTTTATGTGTTTAGAAAGTGGGTGGGTCGGCTAATTCTGCATGCCCAACCCTCTCAACTTATCATTGGCCAGTTCCTCCTCTCTTCCTTGATTGGGGGAACTGGGTTGTGAGTCACAGTGATGAGGTAGGTTTATGGTCAGAGGATCCTCCCCTTGTCAAATTGCACACAAATCTATTTCTGATCCAAATACATATTTATCAGATACACAATTTGTTGAAATTACATGTACATATTACAGATTCCTTATGGTCCATGCTTGTCTGACTCTGATCTTCCTGGGGGCTTGCATTAAAAAATGACAATTTAATTTCGTTTTTAATTGGTTTACCAATGTTAAATCTGTATCAAAAATTACACCAATGTACACCCTCCTTCTACACACATTCCAGTAATTTACTAGGTTTCTAGCATAAACCTAGTGTCTGTGATATCAATAAATAGCGGGGTTTCGCATCAGAACATGGTACAAAGTTGAATCAAGTCTTGAATTGTGGGTACATTTCTTGGATTACGGTTCTCCAAATTGCACATTTTTGTGAGCTTAATACAATATTTTAGAAGCATTTAACTTAAACATATATTTGCTGCAATAGGAATCCACACTCAAGTCTGGCCCGCCCCTCGAAGCTGGGTGGGTCAGCTCACATGTCCCTGCTCCCAGTCAGAGCTCTGTTTACAGTCCACATCCAAAATTAACATACTCCATTCAAGGGAAAGAGTCTATTGTGTGGTGTCTGGCAGGCTGAAGGGAAAACCCCTCCTTCCCAATCACCAGGGTCATGTGATATCCTGGGCTGTTGTGTGGGTCTCTGGGGTGAGAAGGTTTCCCAGCCTCTTGGCCTGTTAATTGAATCAGATTGTCTCTGGAAACAGCAGGTGGTTAAGAATTTTAATTAACCAACAGGCTTTGAAGTCCCAGTTAGGCTGGATCCTCTTGCACTCCTGAGATACAGTCCTACTGTCAGAGTTTAGACCGCTAGCGCCGGTTTGTGGACAAAGCTGGTACTGCACCCATTTTTGGGATCTGTCTTGAATTAATGCATTTCAATAGAGTGGTCTTTTGCTTGATAGTATAGGATCCTTGCTTAACTTTGTTTTGATGGCATCCTTACAGTAGAGTGGTGATGTGGAACCCCCCACAAGAAGGTTGTATCTTTAGAGTGGTCTTGTGCCCATGATTTTAGCAACTTTTTGACATCAATAAAAACGGATTTTGAACAGAACCACCTTTCTTTGCACTGGTGGGTGGCAGATTAGGTGACCATTTTGGTGTGCGCAAACTGCGCAGTTCTCCCGGATTCTGGCGTGAATGTGGGCGGCGACAGCTCATCCCGACATCTACCCATTCTATTGATTTAGTTTGTTCTGGGATAGAATAATGAGCGGCGACAGCTCATCCCCACATCTACCCAGTCTATTGATTCAACATGGGTCAAAACCCTTGACAAGCCCCCCTGCCCGACTGCGCTTTGATTTGGAGTCGATGGGGAGTCGGGTGCAAAGGATGTTTTTGATCCACGCGCTGGTATGTCCGCATCATCTTCTTCCAATTCCGTAGATGGCACAGTCAGCATCTTTTCCTCCATCCTGTTGGATTGATCAGTTCTCCTCGCCGGTCCTGATGGGAATATTGGGCGGTACCCCGGGCCCCTTGAATCTCTGCTCCCGGTCCCCAGATCGTTCTCCTTGGTCAGTCTCCATGGTTTCATCTCTCCTAGGATGATAAAGCAAAAGCGGCAATACCTATTCATAGACATTTTTCCACCACTATTGTTATAGTGGGGCAGCATATACATTTTATACATCAGGATACATTTTTCAGTCTTATTTTAAAACAAAATATAACATAATATTTTAGAGACTATAAGTGGGATATTTTAGGATGGGAACTGAATTAATCTGGAACGGTCCCCTCTGGTATTGCAGAGGACTCCTCCAGTTGCTGCAGAATGTGCCTGGGATGGCAACACTTTAGCTGATTTGTATGTACCCACTTGTCTTCCCCTTCCCCCAGACTACCTTTGCGGATCTTATACGCTACTGGGGAGACCTTGTCTATAATTTCAAAACGGTCCCTTCCATGTAGGCAAAATGTTCGCTGTTTGCCCTGGTTCCTTTGGAAATTGTATAGATAGACCCGGTCTCCCACAGTATATTCCTTCCTGGTGGTCTTCAGGTCGTAGTGGGTTTTCATGCTATCAGCTGATCTTTCTAGATTCCGATGAGCATAGGCAAATGCATGCTGAAGGTGTTTCCTTAAATTCTCCACATACTCATGAGTTGTGGAGGCATTTATCAGTGTCTGCTCTTGGGTCCTGTAGAGCAAATGCTGGGGAAGCACCATCTTGCGTCCGGTCATCAACTCAAATGGTGACATTTTAGTTGCAGATGAAGGGGTAGATCTGATGGCCATTAGGACCAGAGGTAATCGGATATCCCAACTTGGCCCAGAATCTGCCACAAACTTTTTTAATATGCTCACAATGGTTCGGTTGTATCTCTCCACTGCTCCGGAAGAAGCTGGCCTGTAAGCAATGTGTAGCTTCCTTTTAACCCCCAGTATCTCCCACATCTTTGTCATTACTTCACTGGTGAAGTGGCTACCTCTGTCGAACTCAATCCTTTGAGGTAGACCAAAACGGGAAAAGATGTGGTTAATCATCAGGGCAGCTGCTGTTTCTGCCTTGCAGTTTGGGGCCGGGGGACATTCCACCCACTTGGTAAACAAGCATGTGACGGTCAACATGTACTTGTTTCCTCTAGACGAACAAATTACAGGGCCTACGAAGTCGATTTGCAAATCTGACCATAGCAGTGTCATCCCCCTCTTTTGGAGAGGCGCCAGTGTGTGAGGGATGATGGCTGAAATTGTGCACACACAAGACACCCCTTCAAGTATTGGTCGAGGTCCTGCCCCATGTGTGGCCAGTATGCAACCTCTCTTAATATGTCCAGTGTTGTGTGAAACCCCCTATGAACGGCGGTGGCCGCATCATGGGTGTGACTTAACACCAGGCTTCGGAATGAGGTAGGGACCACCCACTGATCATGGCCAGCTTGGGATTTCCTTACCAACAAACCGTCTTGGATTCAGAACCTTTTTGGACATTTCATCAACACTCTTTCCCAATGTAATCGGTATCCGTCAGGGGAAAGTTCTCAGGGTCCTCAATGTGTTGGTAAAACTTACCAATTATTGGATCCCCCTTCTGAGCTGTAATCAAATCAGCATCAGGGGTCTCCTTACTCCACTGTGCAGTTGAAAGATCATTGTGAGCATTTGTCTGGGATCTAGTGATAGCAGTGACCTGGATTTCCCCCGGTTTTGGCCAGCTGATCAGCTAAGTCATTTCCAGTTATGTCTGGTCCCTCTACTTTGGAATGACCCTTGATCTTTTTCCAGTAGATGGTCGTCCCATTCGAGGTGACCAGGTCATCAATGTTTTGAATTAACTTCCCATGTTTCAAGGGTTTGTTATTAGCACATAACATGCCTCTGGCTTTCCAATTAAGCAGGTGCTCCACGAACCTGTTCCGTACATAATCCGAATCTGTGATTATGACCAGTTCGTGGAGTTGATGTTGGACAGCAGTGAGGATGGCTTGATGCACAGCCATCAATTCTGCCACCTGGCTACTTCGGGGACCAATTTTGTATCCAGCGGAGGGTTCTGGGGACTAATTCACCTATGCGTTCCCTACGCCGGCCACGAGTTCTTTTTCCCCGTTGTTGTCAACATGGTAAGAGCATCCATCCACATAGACAGTGGGCATTCCCTCACACTTGTCTTCTTCAAACACTTTGTGGGGGGAATTAAGGTATGCCTCCATGTTGTCCTTAATTTTTAGACTTTCGCCCTCGAGACAGTTTTCTCTGGCACAATCATGCAAGTCAGCCATACCTTGCGCGAGGGGACTCTTCTTGTTTTGGCCATATTTCACCTCCACAGCAACGCCTTGCATTGACAGAACCCAGGAAGTAATTCGGGAATTACTCACATTTCTGGCCCGGATTCTGTCACTTTGGAAATATTGCAGAGGCTGGTGTGGAGTCTCCACTATGATGTGTTCCCCCTGGATAAACGGGCGGTAATTCTTCAATACCCACACCGTTGCCAGGAGTGCCTTCTCACAATCGTTGAATTTTTCCTCCACAGAGGATAAAGTTTTTCTCACATAGGAGATTACTTTATTGACCTTGTCATGCTTTTGGTATAATACTGCCGTCAAGCACGTATTAGAGAACCCTTTCTCCAGAAAGAACTCCTTGTTTCTGACAGGTTAAGCCCTCAATGAACTTTCTGCTGTAATTAGTCAGTCCAAGGAGGCTCTTTAGTTCCCGCAGAGTTGTGGGGTCTTTCAGTTTCTGAAGTGCTTACACTTTCTTTTCCCTGGGACAGAGACTCTGAGGAGTAATCTCATGCCCCAAGAAATTAACACGGGTTCTACACCACTGTGCTTTCTGAAAGGAAAGTTTTGCTCCGGCGGCCCTCAACTGTGTCAGAACATAATGGATCTCCGCTATGTGTTCTTCCACAGATGAACTTTTGATGAGTACATCATCTACATAAGCCAGGTTACCCCTCGCACCCAGGTCGGGCATGGCCTTATGTAGGAAAATGTTGAATTCATTGCCGGAGTTGAGGTTTCCGAAGGGAGTCCGGGTCCGTGTGTACTGCTGGCCCCCAAAGGTAAAAGCCAGTTTGTATTGGTCCTCCCTACTGACAGGCACGGTCCAGTATCCATTGGTCAGGTCTATTACAGTGAATACCTGTGACCCCTGAATCTGGGCCAGCCCTTGGTCAATGTAGGGCAGAGGCCATCGGGAAGTATGGACCCGTTTGTTGAGCTCCCTAAGGTCAGCACAGAGTCTCCACTGACCGTTTGGCTTCAATATTCCCAGCACCGGATTATTGAAGGGGCTGTGTACTGGACGGATTATTCCCCGGGACTCAAGGTTCTTAATGATTTCAGTAAGGGACTCCATGGATGCGAGAGGCAAACGATATTGCTTCACAAACACTGTAGTCATTCCAGGGTCTGTGGGAATTGTTGTTGTGTGGATGTCGGTGCGACCACAGTCATATGAGTCTACCGCAAAGAGATCTTGGAAATCCAAGAAAACTTGTTTCAACTTTTGCTTCTGTTCCAGAGTCACGCAGGCATCAGCTAGGTTGACTCTCTCTTCCACCAACTGCCTGAAGCCTGGAAAGACTTCTGGTTTTGCTATCTCAGCGGCCTCCTCCAGCTGGGTGGAGAAGTCCCTGGTCAGAGTGCTGATTTGGACTGGAGGCTCCAGGTGGGAAAGGCAGCCTCATGGACCTGAAAAATCACCTCATCCCTTCTGAAGTCACAAGTCACGTCTTCCTTACCATAAGGTCAAGAAGTGTACACCAGGAAGTTCCCCCCATGCCGGGTAAAGATCCTGTCTGGTGTTGTATTGTCATCACTGTCACTGTCAAAACGGTCCTTGGGGATTGGTCCTAACAGTTAATTTCCTAAATCAATGGAGAAATGTCGGTCATCAACCGCCATTCCAATAATGGTGCCTGCGGCTAGAGTAATACTCTTTAAGTCGCTGTTATCCACCTCTATTGGAATGGTGTAATGTTCTATGTTGACTAATGGTGTTGGGTTTACCCCTAACCCTTGCTGTTGAAGGAAAGCATTTAGATGAATATAAGCATCAGGGTTTTTCAATTTTTGTCCTCTTTTAATTTTCACTTCCAGGGAGAATTGTCAGGTCCTTTCTGGGATGGTGACTTCCTCCTTAATCTGAATTTCAACTGCATAAGGTAGCAATTGAGCTGACCTAAATGCTTTTTCTGGATCATCAAAGCCCATGGGATTATCCGCTAATTGGGACCAAGCCTTGAAGTTTATAAGGTCCAAACTAATGGTGAAGCAATTGAGAATGTCACTGCTTAAGTAAAAGGCGGCAGTGACGTCTCGCATGACCCAACAATTATGGACTGTGCTCTTGTTGCCAATGGAGATTTTGAGCATACACCTGCTTGGCTGGAGATGTTTGGAATTAGGTGCTTCCAGGTCCATTTCCCATTTGTCTATCAGTTTGAATGTGGGAATGGCTGGATCTTTTGGGAGTTGGCGGAACATGGCTTCGCTGATGAAGCTCTTACCGTTGTTCACACACACTAGAGAACAAAGTCCTTCCCATCGTTTAACTGAACAGGGATGAACAACTGCTCTCCAATTTGCTGAATATCAGCCAGACTCTGAGCTGATTTCACATCTTTATGGACTATAGGAGTGGGAGTGTCTGATTGTGGATTGGTAAACAATTTCAGAGTGTTTCCTTCCAGTGTGGAATACCACCTTAAACTGGAAGGAAGGTTGATTTTCAGAAATAGAGAGGACCCCCCCCATCACCAGTCTGTTGTCCTACTGCTATTACTGTCACGTCTGGAATTTGGTTGTTCTGGAAGTGAAATTCTACTTGGTCAGATTTTTGTTCAACCATGTGGCAGGTGCCATTTAAACTAACATGGTTGACACTCTGTTTTAATTTTATTGGTTGGCTAGTCTGGGTCCAGAGGACCTTGTTTACGCAATCTTTTAGGGGTGACAACCTTCTCAGGAGGTCATTCCCTAGTAAACAAGGGGTGCCCTCTGGAGTCACTACTATGACCGGGTGTTTCACCTTGTGTCGCCCAATTTTAATGTCCAAGTCTGCAGTCCCCTCGACGGGAATTTCCTTCCCATCAAAGTTCTGCAGTTGTCCAGGAAGAGAGGTGAGAGGAATTCGGTAATTCTCCACCCTTCCTGCATTTAGTTCATTAAAGGCCCTTTTGGACAGAAGGGTAGCTTGGGATCCAGTGTCCACCAGTGCCACAATTGTACCCTGCCCCTGTAATTGTACCAGGGCATAGTATCTTCCCTCCTTCTCCTCAAGGGGGCACAGATAATGGACATTATGGACAACTGGTGGGCTAATTTTCTGGTTTTAGACATTGCTAGCGAAGAGATTTGGGCAGAATTCTGTGGAGAGCCTGGGGAATCTGAAAGAAAAAGTTGGCAACTGGAAATGGTTTCGGGTTCTGGGCCGCCCCCCCCCCCTTTTTGAGGCAGTCATCAGGATGGGTTTGACCCATGGGATTTTGGTATTGTTGGTTCTGGGATAGAATGATGGGCGGCGACAGCTCAATCCCCTAGTCTACCCAGTCTGTTGATTCGGTTTTAGGTTCCCCTTGGTTCCGGTTCTGGGCCGCCCCAGCCTTTTTGGAGGCAGTCACCAGGATGGGTTTGAACCAGGGAAGTTTGGTTTTGTTGTTTCTGGGATAGGATGATGGGTGGCGACAGCTCAATCCCCACATTCACCCAGTCTGGATTGGAATCTCTTGGGACCCATTTTTCCTTCTGAGGAGTTCCCCCATCTCGAAGGAGAAGATCCTTTTCCCAGGATCCTCTGAGGATCCCTCTCCCTCAAATTGGAAGACCTGTACCTCCTCCACAAAGTGGGTCTGTTTGGGTCCTTTGTTTCTCCTACCCCGCCTCTGCTCCTTGGGAGGCAGGCTTTCAGGGGCAGTAGATTTTGTTTCCGGTTCCTGGTTTTCCAAGGGCTGTTTACAAGTTGGGAAGGAAGCTTCCTCCAAGGCTTTACACCCCTCTTCCCCTTGTGCCTCCTCCCTGGGAACCGGTGGGTTGTCGGGGTGCTGCCCCCGTCATTGTTCTGGAGCACCAGGTCCAGAGTTTGGGGCGTTCTGTGCCGGCATGCCCATCTGAGGGTTCTGTTGGGCCCTCTGCATGCGGCCCAAATCCTGTGCCATGTTCTGAACCTTGCGCTCTAACTGGGAAACCCGCTCGGGCTGATACAGGGTCCGGTTTTCTCCCCTGGGCTGCTCCCGGGAAGGGTAGCTATCCCTTCTCTGGTAATACCCTGGGTTGGGAAGATTTGGGCACCCCTCCACCCTTGGCCTCCCCTATCCCGGATTAGGTTGTCTGGGCTCAGGGAATTGGGGAAAGAAGGATGGATGGTTTTGGGGTTGGAAATTGGGTGGATACCTGGGGAAAAAGTTCTGCCCCGGATTTGGTGAATTTCTGCCCTCCTGGGGGAAGTTAGGAGGGAAGTTCCCCGGGTTAGGCGCTTGGCTGGATCCCCCCCTTGGGCTGGAGGAGTCCACACATAACCCAGGATGGGTCGGTTTCCCTTGTAGTGGGGACTTACATAATCAGGGGAGCAGGGGACCCCATGTGTGGGACTAACTCCTCGACTCCCTGTCTGTGACTGGCCCGAGGGCCTTCTGGGCTGTGAATTATTTGGTGCAGGCCAGTTTTTAGGCCCCCCCATCTCCAAATCTAAAACGGGGGCAACCTTTACCTCTGCCACCTTGGCAGCAGCAGGGGTGCTGTTGATTTTGGGGTTTTTCTGCGCATTACTTTTATATTCTATGGGCTTCTGCACCTCATAGATCCGGGTGGCTTTCTCAATGACCCAGTCTAAAGATCTTTTCTCGTGAAAATCTCTCACGAGCTGGGTCATTATGTACTTGGGAAGAGCATGGAAAAATGTGTTGATGAATTCTCTGCTGTCCGTGCGCACCCTTCTGGTGGTCTGCGCAAAGGCACGCTTCAATTCTTGCACAAATTCTTGTGGGCCCTGATCCCCCCCACATTGCAAATTGTAGGCTGCCTTGCGAGCCTCTTGGGGATTTCTATGTACAGAAAAATGTTTCAAGATGGCCGCCCTATATGTGGACCATCTTGAATGGTTTTGGTCCTCCAGCCCCGCAAAGAAACTGGAGTATTCAGGGGAGAATGTCCATTTGACGTACTGGATGCAGATACTGCTGTCCTTCAAATGGAAAGTCTCCATCATTTGCTCATAGAGCTCCAAGTGTTCCCAAACAGAATACTTGGCGTTCTTATGATAAGGCGTGATGACACTCCTTATTGCCTTAATCTGTTTTAAAGGGTCCTTAAAAAAGGCCCTTTTCACCTTATTGGCCTTTTTGGTTCGGGTAACCCTGGTCCATTCATCCTCTGATTCAGAAGCACTGCTCCCAGAGGTGCCCGTCTGATCTTCCAGGTTTTCCCGGATTCTGCGAGCCTGGGAATAGCTGGCAGAATGTGGGACATGGTCTCCTGTGTCCTGTGACGCTCAGAGGAGTCTTCAGATCCCTCCTTGCTACCAGGATTTGATGGATACCCCCCCACTGACCTAACTGGGCAGAGGTTTTCAGGATGCCCTTAGTGGGCCTACTCTCCTGGGGTTCCCCACTAAATTGCACTTTACTTAGGTGACCATACCCGGATGCCCGCCCATCCATTCCTGGGTGGTACTGGCCTATGAGCCTCATACTTTTGGCTGGATAGTAATCTGCCATCCCTGTGGCCCTGTGCTCATGTGTGCCAGGGGCTATGGGGGTGGCAGAGTCCAGGGACTGGGAGAGATGAAGGCCTCTGGTACTAGGGCTCCTGAGGTTATGCTCAGGCATTTCCCTTGCCCAGCGAACCTCATCTCTATCAGCCCCTGCTCCCTGTTGCCATGCATGAACCTGAGCTTTCAGTTCCTCAGTTAAGGCCTTACTAGACTCTATCAGTCTCTCCTGTTGCTGGAGCCTATCATTGTGCTGGCAGAGAGCCTCATTCTCTCTCTGTGCCTCCTGATTGGTCCTGGAGTACTGGGCCAGTCTTTGCTGCAGGAGGGTTACCTCCTGAGTCCCATCCCTACTGGCCTGCTCCTTTCTTGTCAGAGCCTCTTCCACCCTCCTGGTGTGCTCTAACAGGTTCTGATGCTCTTTTGGGAGGTCACCCAGCCCCTGGAGGGCCAAGTGATTTTCTTCAGTTTTTCTTTTTTAATGGCAGACTTCCTGGCCTAAGGTGTCCCTTTCCTGACTAAGAGTCTGCATCTGTGCCGCCAGGTCGTCCCTTTGCCTTTGAAGGGCACCAGCTTTCTGGCGCTCCTTATCAAACTCTGCCTGGGTATCCAGGTCTTTCAGGATCAGTGTATTGCTCTCTGCCTTTTCCCTATCTAGGTGGCTTTGCAGGGTGACTACCTGCTCAGCACATGCCCTACTGAAATCTAATTGTTGCTCCAGCTTTTTCTGGCTCTGCAGTAGGGAGTCCAAACCTTCTTGGTACTCCTTCTGCAAGGCCAGAAATCTGGTATCCTGGTCAGACTTTTCCTGTTACAGGATACACATGTCCTCTTTGATTTTAATGAGATACTGTCTGCTCTCATTTTCTGACTCCTGGCTTCTGTGCATCCTATGCTCAGAAGAGGCCAGGTCAGATTGGGCCTTCTCTAACACGATCTGTTGCCTATTTGCCAGATCTTGGCCTTCAGCACATTTGTCCTGCATGGCTCCCATATATAGATACAAATATGTTGCTATCCTAACCATCTTGTCGTGTTCATCTTTAGCTTTAGGAGCCATGTATAGTTCACTCAGGGCCACATGTAAGGGATCTTGATCTCTCCAGATATCTAACCCATTTGCAGTGACCTGTTGTGTGATTGCCTGCAACCACGCATCCTGGCCCTGCTCAGTCCATTCACCTCTCACAAATAGTTTATGTAAGAAGTGCTCTCTGGCTATTTTGATGTCTACCAGTGTCGTCATTCTGGAATTTGAGTTCCTTCCTGACTTACAGAAGTTTTGTATTTTATTTTGCAAAACAGACCGTTTCCTTAGAGCGTTCCTTTGAGGGGTGCTTTACAGCGTAACACAGCATGGTGATCTGACCGGATATGTGTATCCGGTCAGTTGGCACACTGTATTAAGCTGCACAAGTGTTAAATCTAACCCAGAATATCCCGACTCCGAGCCCCCACTTTGTAAGCAACTTCAATTGAACACTACAGCTAAGTCAATGCCTAGTCTGGGATGCTGATGGAAGACCTTATTGATATATTGTTATGTCCAGTTCGTTTACTCTGGATGACAACCCTTATATAACACCCCTCTCTTAGAATCCCCCTGACCCCACTGAGCCAAGAAGTAGCTTTGTTTTGCAAATTAAAAGGTTTATTTGAAAATTAAACAATATATATCTATCACACTTTTATAGTAAATTAATATTTGATATCACACTTGAGAATATGATGTTGATCAACAATGGATAATGTTATAGTGGTACACTCTTTTTAATGGCTTAGAAGTTGATATATAGAGGATACAGTAGCTGAGAATGCTTTTATGGCTTCAAGGACAATGCATTGATGAATGAAAATGCAGTACAGAAAATAAACTTGATATGATTTCAACCAAAACAATGCAATCACTTTTCCCCCTGGTAGCAATTCACCCCCCCCCTTCTGCAATGTAAAGGGATGGAAGAAAAAGCACACAGTTCTCAGGAATGCAATCAAATATAATTCAGTCCCCCCCCCCCTAGCAAGCTTAGAGCAACAGGGATGATTTTAAACACAGGCAAAGTACTTTAAAGGTGGTATGCAAAGAAGTGAAAAATACGCTAAAATGATTTTAATTCCCTCTAGAGGTTCAGGGTGGGTGACAGCTACTTTGTGTTAGTACAGGATCACTTTAGCAATGCTCTATGAATGATTGTCAGGTTGCAAACGAATTTTAGCAAAGAAAAGCAAGGACAAATATTTTTACACGTGACTGAAATTAAGCAAATATCAAATCGCTGCAAATTTAGTTGCGTGCGTCGAGCGCAATTACGGAGGCACTATAAGGGGTAGCAAGTCTGTTTTAGGTTCATTGGAAAGCTTAGAATGACAGTTAAAACTCCTAGCACAAACGGTTCCGGAGATACGGCCGATTTAGTAAAGGTAGTTTTTCGGATTTTAAATTTTAAAGCTCAGAATGACAGATGACAGTTTTTAGGTTTAAGGATGACAGCATGACACGATTCTAGGAGGCAGTTCAAATAGGCGAAAATAGTTTGGATTAAATTATTTTAAACTAAGAGATTGGTTTTGGCACAGTGCTAGCTGGGTACTCACACTAGATTTTGGACAGGAATGGGCCTCGTCACGGATCTGGTCAACAGGTTGAACGGGACTTCTGGCGATTCTGCTCACAGCGTCTGGTCTCTGGTTCTCTCTGGTTCCGGATACAGCACTGCTTTCTGGATTCTGCTACAGGTTCTTGCAAAAGTTCTTGGCAAAGAATTCAAACAGCTCGCTGTTGAATAGTTTGGTTGGGTTTGAGGCCTGCTGAAGAGAACTCAGCTTGTGGGTTAGGCCTTTGCTTTGAGTTCTGGAGTCAGAGTTGTAAGTTCTGGTCTCTGTCTTGCTGGAGTCAGTCTAGGTCTCTGGAGTTCTGGATGTGAATTCGCCGTCAGCGTGCTCTGCAGAAAATGGGAATTGAGTGTCTCTACCTGTCCCAGCAGTCTCTTTTTATGTGTTTAGAAAGTGGGTGGGTCGGCTAATTCTGCATGCCCAACCCTCTCAACTTATCATTGGCCAGTTC
Organism: Ambystoma mexicanum; assembly: GCF_040938575.1. NCBI lineage: Eukaryota > Metazoa > Chordata > Amphibia > Caudata > Ambystomatidae > Ambystoma > Ambystoma mexicanum. The sequence continues at coordinate 423,457,251 of NC_090927.1, read as the reverse complement.
TACCTCTCTTCCTTGATTGGGGGAACTGGGTTGTGAGTCAGAGTGATGAGTTAGGTTTATGGTCAGAGGATCCTCCCCTTGTGAAATTGCACACAAATCTATTTCTGATCCAAATACATATTTATCAGATACACAATTTGTTGAAATTACATGTACATATTACAGATTCTTTATGGTCCATGCTTGTCCGACTCTGATCTTCCTGGGGGCTTGCATTAAAAAATGACAACTTAATTTTGTTTTTAATTGGTTTACCAATGTTAAATCTGTATAAGAAATTACCAATGTACACCCTCCTTCTACACACATTCCAGTAATTTACTAGGTTTCTAGCATAAACCCGGTGTCTGTGATATCAATAAATAGCGGGGTTTCGCCTCAGAACATGGTACAAAGTTGAATCAAGTCTTGAATTGTGGGTACATTTCTTGGATTATGGTTCTCCAAATTGCACATTTTTATGAGCTTAATACAATATTTTAGAAGCATTTAACTTAAACATATATTTGCTGCAATAGGAATCCACACTGAAGTCTGGCCCGCCCCTCGAAGCTGGGTGGGTCAGCTCACATGTCCCTGCTCCCAGTCAGAGCTCTGTTTGCAGTCCACATCCAAAATTAACATACTCCATTCAAGGGAAAGAGTCTATAGTGTGGTGTCCGGCAGGCTGAAGGGAAAACCCCTCCTTCCCAATCACCAGGGTCATGTGATATCCTGGACTGTTGTGTGGGTCTCTGGGGTGAGAAGGTTTCCCAGCCTCTTGGCCTGTTAATTGAATCAGATTGTCTCTGGAAACAGCAGGTGGTTAAGAATTTTAATTAACCAACAGGCTTTGAAGTCCCAGTTAGGCTGGATCCTCTTGCACTCCTGAGATACAGTCCTACTGTCAGAGTTTAGACCGCTAATGCCGGTTTGTGGACAAAGCTGGTACTGCACCCATTTTTGGGATCTGTCTTGAATTAATGCATTTCAATAGAGTGGTCTTTTGCTTGATAGTATAGGATCCTTGCTTAACTTTGTTTTGATGGCATCCTTACAGTAGAGTGGTGATGTGGAACCCCCCACAAGAAGGTTGTATCTTTAGAGTGGTCTTGTGCCCATGATTTTAGCAACTTTTTGACATCAATAAAAACGGATTTTGAACAGAACCACCTTTCTTTGCACTGGTGGGTGGCAGATTAGGTGACCATTTTGGTGTGCGCAAACTGCGCAGTTCTCCTGGATTCTGGCGTGAATGTGGGCAGCGACAGCTCATCCCCACATCTACCCATTCTTTTGATTTAGTTTGTTCTGGGATAGAATAATGGGCGGAGACAGCTCATCCCCACATCTACCCAGTCTATTGATTCAACATGGGTCAAAACCCTTGACAAGCCCCCCTGCCCGACTGCGCTTTGATTTGGAGTCGATGGGGAGTCGGGTGCAAAGGATGTTTTTGATCCACGCGCTGGTATGTCCGGATCATCTTCTTCCAATTCCGTAGATGGCACAGTCAGCATCTTTTCCTCCATCCTGTTGGATCGATCAGTTCTCCTCGCCGGTCCTGATGGGAATATTAGGCGGTACCCCGGGCCCCTCGGATCTCTGCTCCCGGTCCCCGGATCGTTCTCCTTGGTCAGTCTCCATGGTTTCATCTCTCCTAGGATGATAAAGCAAAAGCGGCAATACCTATTCATAGACATTTTTCCACCACTATTGTTATAGTAGGGCGGCAAATACATTTTATACATCAGGATACATTTTTCAGTCTTATTTTAAAACAAAATATAACATAATATTTTAGAGACTATAAGTGGGATATTTTAGGATGGGAACTGAATTAATCTGGAGCGGTCCCCTCTGGTATTGCAGAGGACTCCTCCAGTTGCTGCAGAATGTGCCTGGGATGGCAACACTTTAGCTGATTTATATGTACCCACTTGTCTTCCCCTTCCGCCAGACTACCTTTGGGGATGCGGATCTTATACGCTACTGGGGAAACCTTGTCTATAATTTCAAAACGGTCCCTTCCATGTAGGCAAAAATGTTCGCTGTTTGGCCTGGTTCCTTTGGAAATTGTATAGATAGACCCGGTCTCCCACAGTATATTCCTTCCTGGTGGTCTTCAGGTCGTAGTGGGTTTTCATGCTATCAGCTGATCTTTCTAGATTCCGCTGAGCATAGGCAAATGCATGCTGAAGGTGTTTCCTTAAATTCTCCACATACTCATGAGTTGTGGAGGCATTTATCAGTGTCTGCTCTTGGGTCCTGTAGAGCAAATGCTGGGGAAGCACCATCTTGCGTCCGGTCATCAACTCAAATGGTGACATTTTAGTTGCAGATGAAGGGGTAGATCTGATGGCCATTAGGACCAGAGGTAATCGGATATCCCAACTTGGCCCAGAATCTGCCACAAACTTTGAATTTTGGGTACATTTCTTGGATTAAGGTTCTCCAAATTGCACATTTTTGTGAGCTTAATACAATATTTTAGAAGCATTTAACTTAAACATATATTTGCTGCAATAGGAATCCACACTCAAGTCTGGCCCACCCCTCGAAGCTGGGTGGGTCCGCTCACATGTCCCTGCTCTCAGTCAGAGCTCTGTTTACAGTCCACATCCAAAATTAACATACTCCATTCAAGGGAAAGAGTCTATTGTGTGGTGTCCGGCAGGCTGAAGGGAAAACCCCTCCTTCCCAATCACCAGGGTCATGTGATATCCTGGGCTGTTGTGTGGGTCTCTGGGGTGAGAAGGGTTCCCAGCCTCTTGGCCTGTTAATTGAATCAGATTGTCTCTGGAAACAGCAGGTGGTTAAGAATTTTAATTAACCAACAGGCTTTGAAGTCCCAGTTAGGCTGGATCCTCTTGCACTCCTGAGATACAGTCCTACTGTCAGAGTTTAGACCGCTAGCGCCGGTTTGTGGACAAAGCTGGTACTGCACCCTTTTTTGGGATCTGTCTTGAATTAATGCATTTCAATAGAGTGGTCTTTTGCTTGATAGTATAGGACCCTTGCTTAACATTGTTTTGGTGGCATCCTTACAGTAGAGTGGTGATGTGGAACCCCACACAAGAAGGTTGTATCTTTAGAGTGGTCTTGTGCCCATGATTTTAGCAACTTTTTGACATCAATAAAAACAGATTTTGAACAGAACCACCTTTCTTTGCACTGGTGGATGGCAGATTAGGTGACCATTTTGGTGTGCGCCAACTGCGCAGTTCTCCTGGATTCTGGCGTGAATGTGGGCGGAGAAAGCTCATCCCCACATCTACCCAGTCTATTGATTTAGTTTGTTCTGGGATAGAATAATGGTCGGCGACAGCTCATCCCCACATCTACCCAGTTTATTGATTCAACATGGGTCAAAACCCTTGACATAGTCCTGTAATTGCTATACTGGATTCATGATTTCTTTTACAATTTCAGTCAAGAGAGATCTTGTTGATCCTCTTTTCTATCCCAATATCTCATCCTAACCTTAATGTGTGCCCCTGAGGTTTCTACTGGGATACCGGCTTTGGAAAAGAAGTATTCACATGACTTGATAAAGCTGCCTAAGGGTTTGTCCGACTCAACTTAAAAGTGCCCCTCAACTTGGCAAACAACGAATTCCTGGTCCCTTCAATTATCTTAAAAAAAGGGCCCAGTTTGTTATGCTTATACGCCGACCACCAAGATTGAACACAGAGTTCCAGCTTAAAAATACTAATTGGAACAGATGGGGGTAAACCCATCACAGCCCTCCAGATCTTTCCTTCAAACACGTGAAACCAGTTTCTATTCCTGAAAGCTTTGAGTTCCAACCCACACAACACTGCATGCGTAATTTTTTCCTGATAAAATTCTAAAAAAGGCCATAGTGGAAAGGCACACATCTTTGCCCTAACAACCTTCATTATAGAGATGAATGCCACTACCTTGGCTCCCAACTGTTCCCTAATATGTTTTCTTTGATTCCTATTAGCACAAATAAACTAACTGGTTCGCTTCTACAATCCTGTTGTACATTATTTTCCACCTACATTTTCTAACTTTTCCATTTTTATTGGCAGACGTAATTCTGTATTATTCTGAATTAATAACAAGATCATTCTTTCTGGCATACTCCGCCACCATGTCAAGTCACCTCTGAAGACTGATCAGCATTTGATCCAAAAGTATTAAATCATCTGCATAGGCAAGCCATCCCACCCTCAAAGTTCTCAATTTCAGCAGAAATTATGTCAAACCATCACATGTTGTCCACAGATCCAAAATATACAGGTTGAAGAGGGTTGGAGCCAGGTCATATCCTTGTCTCAGTCCATTCCCAACCCATACCAACTTCTTTTCAGACTTGGTCCAACTAACCAAATCCTTTGGGACAAGCCAAGCTAAAACATTAGACAATGTGTTAAGGATTTCAATCAAGCGACACACACCTTGGTCTCAGCCTAGTATGAAGCACACAATTGAGATGTGCTTCTCTGTATTTGATGCAGATTCAATTTTGGGATGGTACACCACTCATATCACACCCCCTTTTCATATAACCCGGGTCACAATGGAACATGAACCAGGCTGGTTGGTAAAATGCAATATTTCTTTATTTATTTTAAAAGTCAAAAGAAATCATACACTTTTGAATATGGGGCAGAAATCACCAATTGGGTGATAATTACAATGAGAATGTGAGCAATGCTCTGGGTTTAACCTTCTAGTGGAAAAGATACAGAACACAGCCGAATAGGAGCACTTTTTGGTTTAGGAAAGATAGCACTCAAGTTAGGATTTCCCCCTGCAATGTCCCTCAACCCACAAATGATCAATTCTGATTGAAGCAGCAGCTAATCTGGTATAAGAAACAAGCGACAAAATCCAAATCTGACCTTCCCTCCCCAAATAAGAGAGAAAAACAGATTTTAAACCCCTTGCAATGTTATGAAATTATACTCGGAAATGGACAAATAAATAATGAATGTGTGTTAAAAACCTTGAAGCAAATATAATTCCTCACTAAAGCAACAATGCAAAGACACTAACAATCACAAAGAATGGATTACCAAAAGCATACAGTTCGAAAATGAGTGGAATGTTTAAAACAGATTGCAGTAAAATGACACATGTAAAAGTTGCATTTTTTCAATTCCCGCCTTACATTACCCAAACGGTGTTTACTAAAAATGGGTGAAATACACTGTTTCGGAGTATGGTTGGCGGCTAGGGGTATATCACAGGTATATTCTGGAAGTGAAAGTAAGTCTCTAGCTGGTAAATTGGAAGAGTAATACAAGATCTAAAACGGTGTGCTTTGAGTAAAATGAAACCGTGAAATAAGAAAGGAAATCAGTTGTGACAAGAACAGTTTTACTTTACACTACAGTATTCAGGCTAGGCTACCAAAGATGGACACAGTAAGATCCAAGGTTGATTCGCGAGTTCAACCCTATCACCCCAGCGCCCAACCTTGGCAGAAACCAGTCTGATCACTCGAAATATGACTAATGGCATAGGATTACAAAAGACAAAATTTAAAAGAGAGATGGCGCTAGCACTAGAAATCCAGGGCAGGGTTATGGATAGGATGGCTTAGAGAGTGGGAAAAGAACAAAGGCAAGACAAGATAGACTATGGATGTCTATGGGGTGGTGATTTATACTCACAGTCCACTTTTGGTTTTGGGAGTTTTGGACCGTCAACAGGTTCTGGTCACTACACGGCAGCGCGCCTGGCAAACAGCTGGACAGTTCTGGTCACCGGATGGCAAGGACTGGCATGGCAATTCTGGTCACTGGATACTAAAGATCAGCTGGATAGCAGGATGGCAGGATAGCAGGATGGCAGATGGCATGCAGTTAGTAAGCAGCAAGCCAGGCTGGTTCAGGATGCAAAAGGAACCACAGCTTTCCCCTTTTTAATGGGGGATTAGTGGATTTTCAGAATTGAGGCCTTCCTGGGAATAGGATCAGCACTGCTTTGGTTTTTGCAGTAGGCCCTGGAGTAGGGTCAGCAATGCTTTGGCCTTGTAGTTGGGTCTGGTATCTGGATGATGAATGGAACAGGAACGCCACGCAGGAACTTCAGAAAGAGTGTCTGTCTGTGTAGAGTCTTGTCAGGGACTCTTATTTATAATGCATAGTGACATCATCAAAGTATATGGCTGGGGCAGGCTTAACTAAACATGCCACTAACAACTGGATTGGACCAGGGTGATAGTCTCTGCCTCGGTCTCAACTGGTTGGATTTCCAGAAAATGATGTCAGATTTATGTGAGTTTTACAATGTCCAAAACGGCACCTTCATACAGTGGAAACATCTAAACACTTACATAAGCAGGTTACATATTTTATGCAGCACATTGCAGTCCAATCCTCCAGTTTGCGAGACCTTGTTTCGCCCTTCTACCAGTTTTTTGCTTTTTTCAATGGGATTTATATTACTCAAAATTCTATAACTTTATACATGGGTGTAGATGATCATAAGGGGTGTATGTACACAAATGTCCATTTGCAACATGGATGCTTTTCTTGTAATCCGCAATAGTTCACCATTTCTATTCCCAAAGTGTCAATTAATTCTACCATGTCTTCAATGAAAGCCGATAAAATCATTTTTAAACTATAATATTTTCACATTTTTACAAAGTCTTGCTGCAGAGATAAAAGTCTTTACATTTTATTTATGAAATGGCCTCTGGAAGAAAATGGCAATCCTTTGTCACTGGACCATTTTTTGTCTCTATTCGGTAGCCACCAACTGTCACTTCCTCCAGAGCAAGGTGGGGGGTTACAGCTTGATTGAAGGTTTATTGCCCCCTTCGCCTCTTCACACTTCCTGGCCCTGGGAGTTTCATTGTCAGTGGGTTCAGCCCAGCCTAAATTCTTTCCAACCTAGTAATTATCAGTGGGGTGTTAGTCTCTGCTTAGAGTTTATGGTGTGCTCCCGTCGTAAGGGGAACCTTTAACTCTGCCAACCAGAATAACCTGTTTTTGACATCTTGCAAATCCAGCCAAGGCGGTTTAGAACCTTTATTTTCTTATATTTGGTCCTGAATTAAAACAAGCCTGTGGAATCAAATAGCCCATGTATGTATTTTCACCAGCCACAAACTGCTTCACATTGCTAGCTAATGGCAGGCTTTCATTCAAAAGTTTACTTTTTAAACTGGAATTTTTCTCCTTTAGTTTTGCAAAGCCCATTTTTACACATGTGGTGAAACTGCTAGCCTTTCCTTTCAAATTTGTTTTAGCCATCTGACTTCCCAATATTGCCTTGCAGCAATGGTTATTTTCCTGAGTGCAGGGGTTTTGTCTGAGGCACAGATGCATTGAAACTGACATGGCTCAGATAGCTGGCATCTCTTTTGAACTACTGAGCTTTAAATCATTTGTAGAGAAATGAACGCGTTTTCCTGTGTGGGAAAAGTGAAGCTCCTTGTTGATTTTTCTCAAAGATAATTTGACAGGGCCTGTCATCTGGAAATCATGCCTGGTTTTGCTGAAGCACAATGAGATATCCTGGACATGGCAGGGCCTTATTGATCACAGTGGTTTAAGAAAGAACAGAGGAGATTAGAGTTAAAGCAGTAATTTTTTTAAAGGTGAAAAAGCTTCTTTTCCAATGAGGATGTTGGGGTTTTCAGCAAAGCAGTGCTGCCTTTTCACTTTCTTCCTTTTGTATAAGTCGGAACACACTGGCACACTCTTTCAGTGTGTCCCCTTGTTCCATCCTGCCCAATGTATGCTTGGCAAAAAGGTACAGCATCGATTTTGTTGCTGCCAAACGCAGTTGTGAGGCCATGGCGCTCACAGGAGCCATCACAGCCATTTTGCTGTTTCTGTGCAAATGCAGCTTGGTGATGTGGGGAAATACTTTTGGGTGGGTCAATATAGCCCACAGATGTATCTATTAAAGAAACAGGCCTGTAACTCAGGGGTGACTCTTGTGACCCTTCTTAAAGATTGGCACAATAATCACCTCAGTCTAAGACTGCAGAATAATCAGTTCTGAGGTAACTTGCACAAATCAGATAAACAGGATATCAGACCATAATTCAACATTTGCCTTTTAACAACTGATTAGACACACCATCCGCCCAAACACACTTGAAGTATTGTGTTACGTGAGGGCTATTTCTGCATCCTCCTGATCAAAATTAATAATCCAAGGTCACTTGGAAAGCGTTACCCCATTTATTTCCCTGCTCCCTTTCCTTGTAAAACGGGATATGAAGTGTTCAAACCAACCAGATTCAGAAACACAACTTGTTACTTTCATGATTAATTAATGCCTGCCAAACACCCCCTGTATCCTTCTCCACCAGTAATCTCATCATCCTCTAGTTTGTTTTAATATAGGACTGTACTTTATAAAATCTAAGCCATTTCTTGTGCATCTGTCTAATCCTCTGGCTTTGTGCCGCCTTCTCAGTCATAGTCCGACACTGGGCCCTCCTCACTTTATGAATCTCTACTCTCATTTGCCTTTCCCCATTTCTGATATGTATATCAAAATCAACCCTCACATTCTTACCAAACAGCCTTTGCTTCAAGTTTCTACAAATAGGTATAAGTGGTTGCCAGTGTCTGAAAAAGTGACCGGTGAGCAATTACACTACCTTTCTTCTTTTGTCCAGCCCTGCAAGTAGGATTTAATCATCTGATTCATTTGTCCTGGATTAGCTCAGAATTGTCTTAATCTGATTCGAGAGGTGTTAACCGAAATATTATCACACCCTGCCTTGTAACCTGATATAAATCCTGCACACCATCTAATTTATAGAGTCAAGAAGGCATGGTCTCTCTGAGTGGTTTGATCCACCACAAATGACAGAATATCCTTTCTAGGTAATTTAGCAACACAAATATTATCAATTGTCGAGGAGGAAACTGGTGCCATACTAAATTGGTGACTAGGGATGTCCCCACAACAATTCCCACTTATTTGGAAAAATTCCCATCTTGCCATAAACCTTGTCCAGGTCAGTCCCATAGTCTGTTTCTTCGACAAGTCAACAAGTGCAGGCAATTGATTAAAATTATCATAAGTATCAATATCCATGATGGGTTCATCCACCTGTGGACAACAACAGTTAAAATCCCATCCCACTATAACTAGAGGACATTATTTTGAATACATCCATAATACTAATAGCTCTTCTATTTCCAATATAATCTCTTCCACCTTATCCATTCCTGGGTTGATATAGACATTAATCAACAAATCGTTCATCACAACATCCCCTTTGTCAATAGAAAACTAAAGCCTCAGAGGTTGATTTCACAATACTCAGGTTCCAACCCGCAAGATTGTTTATCACAGTCATTATACAGCCAAATGGGCAACCATAACTACCTTTTTTTGCATTTCATAGTTCTTATTACATAGCCATCAATAACAGGAGAATCCAGTAACCGGAATTCATGCAAAAATAAAATTTCAATTTTTAAAAAATATTCCCCCATTTTACAGTTTAAAAAACTATTAAAACCCTGAGAACTCTACCACAAAAGGGCTGAGGATTCAAAATCAAAAACCTGAAGGTTTCTTGGAGGTGGTTATGAGCGAGGTGGCCAACCCGGACCACTCCTCAGTTCCCTCCTACCATGGACCAGCAAACACTTGCCTCCGTCATGTGCTGTTTAATTTAGAAGATAGATTGGAGGCAACTCTGGTCCTGCCATCCTCTGAAGTTTTTAAAAGGTGATTCTTAGCCCTGGGAAGAAAGGACTCCTACCCCCTCTGTTATAACTCTGCATATGCCGATTGCACCAGCCCAAAAATAAGCAGAGAAAAAAGTGCACCTTGCATTTCCCCACACACATGTCGTCAGACAAATCAATTTGCCTAAGGTCAGCAGAAGCAATGGCCGATAAGACTAGTATTGCCTTAAAAAGCCCCAAAATGTGTGACCTATTCAATGGGATCACATATTCATTTTCCAATATAATTCAAAATACAAAACCAGAGGAGGCTCTCCATACCCCAAGTCCGCCTACAGTTTTGCCTTAGATCCCAACCTACACATTTTCTCCCCCTCCACAGTATAAGACAATTTTCCAACAACCATCTTGCAACCGCATAACTGGTCCCCTTGATGGCAAGTGAACTGGAGACCCCAGAACTTGCTCTGGTTTTTCTACACATTACGTTGAAAGAACTAACGAATGCCTGTTCTTTTCTTTGCTTTTTTGCTTTTTATCATAACACTGACCTTAGTAATTTTGGGGCCAGATGTGATCATAAATAGGTCTCCACTGTCTCTAGCCTCCTCTTGACCACCGTTGAATGTGCTTCCTTGGGCCTCCACTTGAGAATGGGAGTCAGGAATAGTTATTATCACATCCCCCTTGGCCTTACCTTCCTTAAGGGACAGGTCCCACTTCTCACACCTCTTCATGGCACACAGAATGTTCCGAAGCACCTTCCTAGATCCCCTTTGTTCACCCCCTTGTCCACTTCTTTGGTTTCTGGGCTTTTTCAATTGCATACAGAGATGCTGTGTTCTTATATCCCTTTTTTGCTGAGTAGAACAATTGAGTGCCACCGTTGTCACAATTTGCCCAGCCCTCTGTGATATGTCCTCTACACCCCAAAAAGGGGGAACTTCTAGTCCTACCTTTTTCACCAATGGCACAAGTGAAGCCACCATTGCTCTTAAATCAGCCTGGGTACCCGTGAGTGATTTAACTTCAAACTTATATTATTGTATAATCGTACCAAGGCTTGCAGTACTAAATTCAAAGCTGCTAAGGAACACCCATCCATCATTGAGGAATCAGGGTGGATGGAATCCTCATGCTGAAAAGGCAATAAGGAGCAAAAACCCACACAGGATTCATCAGGAGCATTATCCTTTGTCTGCTCCCCTGCCCCTTTGGAGATGCCAGGTGAATGAAAAAATAAGATTTAGGAAGCGCTCAAAAGATAAGTCGACACGTCTAATCTTTGAATTTTAAGTTTAACTGCTTTCTTGTTTCTCGTCATTTTCTAGAGCATCACATATGACAATTCTTCAAAAGCGAGAAACAGAAGTAGCACTGAGTAAACTACGCTCACTAAAGTTGTGCCTAATGTGGTGGCCAGATTGAGAAGGCTACTACTGCCGAATTCAAAAGTAATCTATATACACAGCAAGGTAAACTAGTGGTTGAAAATCAAACTTAGGTGCTTAAAATTGATCAAACGCTCTCAATATCTACTATATCCCCTCAATGTGTACAGCATCATGTATCATGTTTATCTAACAATGAAAAACTAAAGTAGGCATTTTAAAAGGGCTACTACTACCAGATTCCGAAGTAGTCTTTGTACAAAGAAAAACTGAGTTGTATGATGTTGAGCAAACTCTAAACATTCTATATATCTATCGATTGTGAAGCCTTGTACTATGAAGTTATCTCAATCATAAGACAATGGATGATTTACCAAAAGGCTAGTCACGTATGGTTGTGCAACATAAATATACCCTGCCCGATCAAGATGGCCATTGAGACCCTCTAAATGAGATTGCAACTGGTAAATTCACTGTTAAGAACTTTCAGCAACATATTGTAAACAATAATCAATGGGAACTCTTTGGTCAAGATTTTGTTAGTGAACAATGGGCCTCATTATGAGGTGGCCTAATGGCAAGGCTACCCCTGAACTCATATCCGGCTCTGGCACCCACGAAAGGGGAATCACTGGGCCATTCCGACCTCGGTGGACCCGGTAATTCCCCTTGCACGGGTGCCGGAGCCAGTACGTCCCCATTCCCATTTGAGCTCCCATTTGCAACCATCATGTTCTGCTTGTGGGTTTTCTGAATAAAACATTAGTTGCAAAGTGCACCTTAGTGCAGTTACAGCAGACTATGAGACACACTTCCTATTGGCTTGGAGCAAGGAGGCTGGTAATTGTTTTGCCCTCTGCACAGTGTTATGCTGGACGGACTACTGGGAGTCAGACCAGGTGGCTGCAAGGGAACCCATGAGCAGAAGTCCTAGTATGGCGGTACGGTAGCAATTGTGCCGATAGCGAGACTGGCGCTGTTGGTGCCTTACCGCCATACTCCTAATGAGGCCCCATGTGATTCACTCAGAATCATCTACTGATTGTAGACAGCTTTTTTAAAACGTCTTTCACCTTGAGTGGGATCATTTTCTAAGTAAAGATAAGTTCTTGTGTCAGAAAGTAACCTTTAACATTTTATTCATAATCCACAGTAATGACGGAAGCACTTTGTTTTTCTGCCAGTTTAGGTGGCAGCTCACTTTTCTCAGATTAATCCACAAATGCTTTTTATTGGCTCCCAGTCAGGTCATGGATTTTATGTTCCATATTAAACAAAATAATTCTACCTTTGAAACAAAAAGGTTCTAAGGAAAATCCCCACTTTGCAACAGATAGTTCAAACTTGGTAAATTGGTAATTCAATAAACAAACCCCTAATGTTCTTTGGCTATTATGCGTGTGATCATAGGTGACTGATCAGATTTTAGGATAGATTGTTGAGTACCAATTATTGCAACCCCCACTTCTCATCTGGTGCATTTTGATGTAGCAAAAGTGAAAAAGTTCTACTGCTGGTTGAGCTTGAATCAGATGATGAAGGATGTATAAGAGTCAAAAATGTCAGTAGTGACGTAGTGGAAGCAATCATCTCTCAGTCTCAGTCTCAGAGACAGAGAAATGGGAAAAGGAAAAGGTAGTATGAGACCACCTGTGGCAGTTGTTTTACATTGGATTTGATCAGCATTTGCCTATTCCTACCGCATGTACACTGTGTCATTATGGTAATCATAGGTATCCCACATGAATTTGATAAGTTTCTTGGTGGCCTCATTGAAACACATCCTTCAAAGTCTGCATTAAACCTCATTGAGCTTCAGCACAAACCTCCCCTCAATGCCTGTTCCTCGAATATATAACTGTGACTCGCCATATCCGAATCTGGTTCGATCAGATTGCGCAAGGTTGAGATACCTTGTTTAAAACTATTGACCGGTCAATAACTGATTCTGGTACTGTTGCAAGGGCTATTTGTTGGAATTCTAAAGACTGATTAAGCCCCTTCTGTACCTTTTCCCCAAAAGACATGCCCTTTTCAACATCATTGAAGTGATATTTTGCCTTTTCCTCCCAGCGCATTACATTCTACATGTTGTCCCTTCTCCCTTTCTATGGTGGTCATCTTGTTTTTTCCTCACTTTTGTATGGCCGCTATGAAAAAGGAGAAGGCACTACGTGCAGTCCATTTCCACCATTCAATGGCAGCCATTTTGTTTGTTTTTGTTCTTCCAGTTGTGAAACGCTGTTTCACCAAAGAATGTTTTACCTAAAGTTGTAATGCCCCCCAGCTCGGGGTTTATTGCTTAAGTTGCACTGCTAGGCCTTTTATAATTGCTTCAATGGAACTTGGCATGAGATCTGCATCCATCTTGAATGTAGATGAGCTGCGTGAGCTTTGCCTAGTAAGTGTCACAGTAAGGTTAGGGAAAAGGAACTGCTAAATAGCCTCCAATCTTTTGTGGGAGCAATGGGGTGAAGATGTAGAGATCTTAAGCCCCCAGCTCTGGTACCCATTTCTCTGGGGGCGTGGTTTATTGCTTAAGTTGCACTGCTAGGCCTTTTATAATTGCTTCAATGGAACTTGGCATTAGATCTGCATCCATCTTGAATGTAGATGAGCTGCGTGAGCTTTGCCTAGTAAGTGTCACAGTAAGGTTAGGGAAAAGGAACTGCTAAATAGCCTCCAATCTTTTGTGGGAGCAATGGGGTGAAGATGTAGAGATCTTAAGCCCCCAGCTCTGGTACCCATTTCTCTGGGGGCGTGGAAGTGTAAGAGGAGAGTGATAGCAAAAGCACTTCCCATGTGGTTTTGCAGAGGTCCCAGAGGTCTGTCCAGTCTCATGCCTCACTTAGGTCTGATGCTTCTGTAAGGTCCAATGCTTCCCTAATGGCCTAGGTGTGTCACAATGTCATTTTGGAGGAAAGGAAATTGACCTTAGAGAAACTGTCATTCTAACTGAAAAGAAGCAGTGGGATAAGAGGAAAGTACAAAAGGCTGCATCATCTTTAGCAGAGCTGAAGCAGAAAGAAGCTACTGCTCTGGAAAACGAAGAGCAACCAGGTTTTAGGCTACTACATAAGATTTAACAGGGAAATCCGCTAGAACACAGAATATCTAGTCAGGAGCTAAGTATCTCCAATGGTGTAAAGTCTATTGCCACATCCCTAAGGACTGGGTCCAACCATTTGAGGTGGAAAGAGACATCTTTGATTGGTTTGAGAAACTGGAACTCTCCTTCCACCTCCAGCTGGTGGAAGAGGAGTTGTGGGGAACAGCCCTTATGAACCATCAACCGACTGATGGAACTATTGTAATTGTTGAGCTGGCCCCTGAAGAGAGGACCATTTATAACAAAATGTAATCTGCCATCTCTCACAAAGAATGGAGGTCAAACAGTAGAGGCATTTACCCATCAGTCCTTGATATATCTAATTGGATGAATCACAGGTAACAAAGTTGTAATATTTGAGGGGATGTACAATTTGGTTGCATACAAGAATATTTTTTTTAATTGTGAGAAGGAGTTGCACCAGCATTTAGTGGACACGATTATCACAGACACTAGTGAGATTGCCAAGGCGGCTGACAGGTATGTGAGATCTTGCGGCCAGAAAAAGGCTATGGTTACCATATCTCAACCAGATGATAAGGCAATTGATAACAGCACACCAAAGGAATGTAAGGACAAAGGTCTGCACACTTCTGCTAAGAATCTTCTTTAAAACTAAAAGGGGAAGAGTGGGAACAACATGAAGAAGATCTGAAAACCTTTACCATATGTTTACATCAGACTTCCATTGACTGTGCGTATGAAAAAGCCATAATAAATGGAAGATCATTTAAGGCAATAATTGATTCCGGTAGCAAACAGACTACCATCAGGGCCGATTTGGTTACAGCCACAAACCTTGACAATGCAGCCCTAGTTAGAGTTACATGCGTTCATGGAGATAACTAGATCTACCCCAAGATACCTGTGTACATTAACATTAGGGGAGAGTCATATCTGGTATAATTTGCCATCATTCTGGGGCTCCCTGAAGAAGACATTGTGGGAATGTACTTCCCTGCCTTCTCCACTCTCTTGCAGCAACTTCCAAATCCCTGTAGGGAATTCATACCCCAAGACTATTGGCATTCTAGCTGTTACTCCCAAACCTCTCCAGTATGGGAGTGAACGGAGACAGAAGCTCATGAGTTTACCATTTACCAAAAGCCTTCCACAAGACCTAAGGAACACCGAATTCAAGGATCACCCTCTCAATGCCAGTTTATGGGATATATTTGGGAAACCAATAGGAGCACCCCACCTCTACCATAATTAAGGAAAAGAAACCTGTGCAATATGTGAGTCTTTGGATACATTTCCCTATTGCGCCATCCAAGGTCTTCAAAGTGAAGAACCTGGCTAAGGAACAAGTATATTCACCTCGCATAGGGGAAGGGCATGTAAAAAACCAGAAGGTGTCTCACCGACGAGTCCCTGGGGATCTGTCATCCAGATGGCCAGGACGCGGCCATCGCTTTTGGATCCAGTTCCTGGGGTGGACCAGTGCAGGAGGATCACCTGTCTGAGGGGTTTGAGGGGGGTAGGATTTGGACACCGGATGGCGAGATGTGGTAGCCCCTTCCTTGTAACACCTTTTCCCCATCCTACCAGGTAGGATACATAGGAACTCTACCCCCCTTTTTCTACACGAACACTTTCACATGGACAGCCCGCTCTGGGAGAAAACAGACTAACACCCAAGCAGTATACCTGATGTGTCCCAATACAATGGTCAGGCGAGGTCAGACAATTACTGACCATCACTCACACCTGACTCTCATTAAGATCCCCCACACGGATAAAAGGCAGAGCATGAAAGCACTCTCTGAGTGAGGTAAAGCACACGAGGAAACAGCAGTTTCTAAACAGCAGCTGAACAAGGGCCAGAAGACACCAAACTATGAAGGGTTTGCAAAGAAGAAAATTCCCTTGACCTTTCGGGTAAGAAACTGTTACTTTCAAGGGACCTCCAGATGGAACAGCTTAAGGCCCAGAAACAAATATAAAGAGGAATCAACACAGCTGGTGAGTTGGGAAGACCGATACAAGACTGGTCTGTGTTGAAGCTAACGTTGCAATATGGAACAAAGAAAGGCTCCAACCACAGATATTTTTCAACACTCACCTAATGTCGGAGTGTTTTAGTCATACTATTTCAAGGAAACTTGGACACAGAGCTTCAAAACATAAGCTCAATACCCTTTAAATATCTTGTTAAGTCATCAAACAAAAAACGCAAATCTGAGAGGCTAAGAAATAACTTCTGCTCAGTAGTACTTAAATACAATTTATTGGTTTTTTCAAATTTACCAACAATGAAAATAGATATACACTCCAAAACTGTCTCATTCCTAAACAGAGAAATAAGGCATGAATACAACACTATTAATTGTTTGCACGGTAGGTGGGATTAGTATCATCTAATAGTGCAGTAAAGCAAAAGAGATAGTAAACAAATGCATACTGAACAAAAAACAGATACAGTTTTGCTTTTTGATGTGTTTAAAAAAAAATGTTTACGTTATTCTTTGAGACAATAGCGATAAGTGTACTGACCAATTACTCGGTCCCCATGTTTGAACAGAGGCTAGTCAATAAGTCTAACCTAGACATGGATAGCCCACAGATGTAAAGAAATAAATTCAAACAGAGAGGTACCCAATTGGTATGATACAAACAATTGCTCATGATTCATACACTGTCAACCAGGGAAATAGGAAAAGGAGCACTGTTTGCATCATCCCTTAATGCAGCCAGGTGCTAGAATTACCCTACTACATTCAAGCAGATGCAAACAGTCAAATCAAAATATACAAATCAATTGGAGAATCAGAGGACCAAAACCATCGGCAAGCAGCAACATTGTACAACAAGCGCCAGAAACAAGTGTGATAAAAGACACGAGTAAAGAGTAAAGTTGAAGAGCTGATGAATACTTGAACTTTGAAAGGAGAGATAAGATACTGTTGACAAAGTGGTC
The DNA here is from genome assembly GCF_040938575.1 of Ambystoma mexicanum. Lineage (NCBI taxonomy): Eukaryota > Metazoa > Chordata > Amphibia > Caudata > Ambystomatidae > Ambystoma > Ambystoma mexicanum. The sequence continues at coordinate 423,440,205 of NC_090927.1, read as the reverse complement.
CGGCAACGCGTGCCTGCTCAATCAAAGGTCTCTATAAGGTATCCAGCCGAGAAGTGGCAGAAGTGAAAGTTAAAGCGTTGTTATTAGAAAGAGTTTGTGAATCGAAGTGGTCCTGCGACGGGTCAAGCAAAATCCCACGCACAGTCAAAAGTCTTTGGTTTTTTAAACAGAAAAGGAAGATTGGACAATGAGAAAAAATGGTCCGAGCCAGATCGAGGGAGACCAATTGAGAATATTGTGTTAAAGTTCTTCTGAGCCCAGCTGAGGGGCACTCAGTAAATCGACCAAGAAATTGAGCATGTGAAAATACTAAGAATGAAGAAACCTTAGTGTTTGTTTGTCGCATCAGGCCCTCTGTAATAAGAGAATGTGGGCCTCATTACACGGTAGGCGGTAAGGGTTTACCGGTACCGGTATCTTACCGGTACCGGTATCTTACCGGTACCGGTAAATCCTTACCGCCTTACTACGAGGTCCCTTTGCGGGTTGAGGTATTTAAAAACCAACCCGCAAAGGGACCCAGGGAGCTAATTACGGTACCGCAATTTGCGGTGCCGTAACTAGCGCCTTCCCCATTCCCATTATGCCCTATGGGGCAAAAATGGGAATGGGGAAGGGCAATGGTGGAAGGGGGAATTACCGCCCCGCCAACCTTGGAATGGAGCGGTAATTCCCCTTTCCACCAAGGCGGTGCCGGTATTTTACCGTGTAATGAGGCCCTTAGAATGGTAGAGAGATTTTGGCACAGAAGACCCTGATACTGAGGTTTTGAATTGCATTATCGTGCTAGATAAGCAAGAGTGTGTACTAAGCTCGAGTGTGCCACCTTGGCCCGTGCTGAAAACGTGGGGAAGGGGAGCCAACGGCTAAAGTATCTTGACATCATTTCTTCAACACTTTTCTTTTACATAACATTGTTTTCCAAACTATTTGTATTTAGAAGTAAGGATTGACAATAGGTTTATTAGTATAGGCCCTTTTATTTTGACAAGACTGTACTAGAACTGCGTTATAATTATTTGATGGCCGTAGCTTGCTCTCATCTTTAGATTCAGGATTAGATAGGCATTTTACCAAACCATTTGAAAGTTCAATAAACACCCTTAAACTGTGATCATGTGTTACAATTTGATAGCATGGGCCCTCATTACGAGGTAGGAGGTAGACATGGTGCTATTAGCACCATAGCTACCCCCTTACCGCATTCCGGGTCCGGGTTCCCGAAATAGTGACTTACCGGGTCATTCCAACCTTGAAGGACCCGGTAAATCCCCATTCCGGGAACCATTCCCCATTCCCATTCGAGCCCCCATAGGGCTCAATGGGAATGGGTATGGGGCTCATAACGGTACCGTAATTTGCGGTACCGTTATCAGCTCTGAAGTCCCTTAACGGGTCCCTTCCATAATACCTGGTAAAACCAGGTCTTAAGGAAGGGACTGTAAGGTTATTTAGCGTGTTACAACACAGAGTACAGCACAGAGTACAGCACTACTGCACAGGATCAACGTGTAGCATGTTTTTTTTTTTATGCAGTACCACTGCATGGGTTTGGTGCATTGCTATGATGCAATAGTTTCAAGCTATGTGTTGCCAGTGTAACATGGACAGATAAGTGAGGGCAGGCTATTCAGTCAAAAATGATTTTTACATATAAAATGCAAATCATTTTTTTTCACAGTTAAAAGCACACATTTGTACATTCAAAATGCGCACTATTTTTCACCTGAAATGCCTATGTTGCAAGAGACACATTTGAAAATTAATAAACTAACCTCATTAACAACTAACCTGATCATAACCCACTAATAATAATGTGTTCTCCAATGGAAAATGACAGGCTCTGAAAGTCATTATTTAAACGCACATTCAGTTTTTTTTTTCGTTTTGCTCTGCTGCTCTGTCCACAGTAACTGCAGGAAGCAAAGACCTCGAATAAGCAGGAAATCAGTTTGCTTACAGTTGCAACTGTATAAGCCAAGCCATTGTGTGCAGAGGGTAAAACCAGGCGTTAAGGAAGGGACCCGCTAAGGGACCTCGGAATAGGGTGGTAAGGGATTACCGGCACCGGTGTCCTTACCGGTGCCAGTAATCCCTTACCACCTACATTGTAATGAGGCCCATGTCTTCCTTACAGAGGGCAAGGTACTACAAAGGTAGTCGTGGAGACATAGGCCTCATTACGAGGTGGGAGGTAAGGGATTACCGACACCGGTAAAGGCACCGGTGCCGGTAAAAGCTTACCTCCCTACTACGAGTTCCCTTTGTGGGTCCTTCTTTAACACCTGGTTTTTGCAGGCATTAAGGAAGGGACCCGTAAAGGGACACTAGAGCTAATAACAGTACTGCAATTTGTGGTACCGTTATTAGCGCCTTCCCCATTCCCATTGAGCCCTATGGGGGCTCAAATGGGAATGGGGAATGAACCTGTTGAATGGCCCTGGTGAATGGGGAATTACCGGTCCCTCCGACCTCGGAATGGACTGGTAATTGCTCCATTCACCAGGGCGGAGTCAGAAGGGTTTTGGAGGCAGCCATGGAGCTAATAGCTCCATGGCTACCTCCAACCTCATAATGAGGCCCATAGTGTGGATTAGGATAAGGCTTGTAGAGTTGGGTTGAGGGGGATAGATAAAGTGGTGCCTTACCATGGATAGATTTGTGAGCTAGGAGAAGAAATTAAAATTTTGCCCTGTTGCGCATCATCAGCCATCCAATCTGGTGATGGTACAAGGAAGTAGATGGATGATAAGTGAGAGTCCTGGTAGCAAAGTTAATGACATTGTTGTGCGGCGATTAAGCATAGTTGGGGAGACCAAAGAGGATGCAGACACTGTAGCCACTTTATAGAACACACGAGTGGTTAAGAGATACTTGGTGGTGTTGAAAGGAAAGAGGTGCCTGATTTTCCTAATATGTAAGAGGTTAGGGTGAGCTGCCATTACAGTTTTGGAGATGAAAGTAGAGAATAGTAATACAGGGAAGGGTGTGAGAAGGGTCACAGAGGATGCCAAGGTCTATAATAAGAGTAGGGGATAGTGTCAGTGGGGAACTGGCTAGTCAGGCGAAGAGATCAGAAAGAGTAGTTTTGCATAGACGAAGAACACCTCTGTTTTTGTAGAGTTTAACATCAGAGAGGGTGAAGCCATTGAATATTTTATGGCGCAGAGATCAGAGGTGAATTCACGAAAAGAGAACAAAATGTGTGTGTTGTCCGCAAAGAGTTGGTAGGATAACCATAATTAGGAGATTAATGTCCCAAGAGCAGAGTTTTAGAGAGGAAAGAAGAGATGACCCAAGACAGGGCCTTGTGGAACACCAACTGTTAGACGAGTGGATTGAGAGGTGTTGTTGTTAGAGGAGATAGAGATTTGGGGAGGTGCCAGGTAGGATTCAATCTAAGCAAGGGCTTAATTGTAAATCCCAAGAAAAGAGAGAATTTTAAGGGGATCAGAGTGATAGACAGTGTCACAGGCAACAGACAGGTCAAGGAGAATTAGGATAGAGAATAGTTTGGAATGCTCAGAAGAGGCAAAGAAATTAGAAACATTCATGCATGAGAGCAGTTTCCGTGGGGGTTCAGGTGTAGAAACCTGCTTGTAAAGGTCTCAATGGTTGTGAATGGCTAACCCTTTCAAGAACATTAGAGTAGTGCAAAAGGAAAGCCACAGGGCAGAATTTAACTGGTAGGTTTGGGTTAGCCCCTTGCTCTTTTAGGCAAGGATTACCATCGCCATTTTGAAAATAGAAGGACACCATGAAGAGGCAAGGTGGGAAGCTACTAAAGGCACAATAGGCTTGATTAGCTGAGAAGCAAGAGTGTGTGATGGTGTACAAGAGGTGTTAGCCTTCATCAGTAGAGATAGGACTTCTTCAGTATTAGCACAATTAAAGTGGGAGATAGGTGCAGAGGATGATGGTATAGTAGGTGGAGTGTAGAATGTAGGAGGAAAGAGTGTGAGGAAGGTCAGGAGAGAGAATTTCAGAATATTTGCAACAATGTATTCACCTAGGTCATTAACTGTGAGACTGGAGTTGATAGTTATAGGTTTATGAGGAGTAAGGAGTGAGATTAGGGTGCCCTCAGGCTGGTGAGGATGGTTGGAGTGAGAGTCTGTGAGGGTGAGGTAGAATTTTGTTTTCACTCTCTCAAGAGAGGACTTGAGAAGGTTCAGGGTAGAGAGGTAGAGTTGCAGGCTCTCATGCAAGTGGAAACGCCTCCATATGTGCAGTTGAGGCTGGTATCTGTGTGGAGACAGGGTATGAATGTGGAGACCAATGGATGAGGATGCTGAGACGTAGGGGTAAATGTTAGCAGTGGGAAGTGAGAAAAGAATGAGTCATATAGTAGGTATTGGAAGCTGGAGAAGGCAGTATTAGTGGAAGAGAGATCAGATGTGAAGGAAGAGAATGAGAATTGTAGGTCATAGAGAAAAGGGGAATGGGAGAATGTTTAAATATCCCTTTAATAATAGTTGAGGCAAGTGGTGAGGAAAAGTCACAGGATTGAAAGGAGATGGTGGTGGAAACAATGGAGTGATCAAATAGGGATGGTGTGCCTGTAGTATTAGTGGCTGAGAGAGAGGTGGAGATGAATAAGAGATCCAAAGAGTTATCCCAGGAGTGAGTAGGTAGGTTATGGATAGAGTGGAGAGTGTGGTCACTAAGAAAAGACTGAAGTTCATATTTCTGAGAAGTGGTTGGGGAGGGAAGGTTAAAGTCACCTAGGAGAATTAGGTAATGTTTAGTGGAAAGTGAACCAAGGAGTTTCCCAAGTTTACAAGGGTTCAAATTTATATCTGCATATTTGAAGGCCATCTGGGGTTAATGTGGAGTAACTTAAAAGTTCTCAACATCCTTTCACTAAAAAAAATCAATGGGCTTGTTGAGTGGCTTATCAAGACTATGAAAGGCATGATGGGTGGCTTGGAAGAGCTCGTGAGGAGAAAGTCGGATATTCTCCTTCCAATGCTGCATGTTTGCTACCTGGAGGTGCAAGAGAGTGCTGTAGGGTTTAGTCCATTTGCGCTCCTGTTTCATCATCCATTTAGTCTGGTGTGGCACGGATCTGATGCCAATTCTTGAACTTCGTCTCGCAACATAGTGTATATGTTCTTGGCTGCAGATCAATATCGCCCACTACAGAGAACAGAGTACCCAAAATCTGAAGCTCATGAAGCACTGGCATGACCAGACGGCAATTATTATGGAGTACACTCAATGCCAGATGGTATGGACAATAGAGCCAGCCAAGCCTAGCACTATGACAAGAGGAATGGGCCTTATGTGGTTCTGGAAAAGATCAGTGAAGTTAACTGTCTCATTGATACCAAGGCCCCAAGGCAGATGGATCTGATCTTCCATTTCAACTAGCCCAAACCTCATTACATCCATTATGACTTCATGATGGCTTTGTTGACTGACTATCAGACTGAGGAGAAGAAAGATCCCATCCAAAACCTGTTGCACAGAGAGTCCACTGATGGGTCTCTAGAGAGATTCAGATCTCCCCAGACCTTACTGAGCAGCAATTGTGAGACTGTCAGCAGATGGTGGACCAGTTTTCAGGTCTCAGACTCAGGGGAAGATTGATTGGTGCATCAATGATACTGAGACTTGATACAACAAACAGTGAAGAGTAGGAATCACTGGATGTCTTACAATGTCAAGAACACCATTATGGAGGAAGTCTCCAAGATGTTGGACTTGGGGTGATTGAGCCATACCACAGCCCTTGCACTTCTGGTACCTAAAAGGTTCAGTAGTGTGAAGACTGAAGTTTGATTTTGTGTGAACTTCAGGGTGCTCAATTTTGTCATCATGACAGATGCAACATATACCTCGGGCAGATCAGCGCATTGACAAATTAAACACTGCCAAGTTCAGGAGATTTTTGACCTCATGGCAGGGTAATGGTAGCTCAGCCTCAATGACAAAGCAAAATTGAGGTCAGCATTTTCCACTCACACAGTGCAGTACCAGTTTTCTGTTAAGTCCTTTGGGTTCAAAATGTTGAGGCCACCAGGATGGTGAACCAGGTCTATATAGAACTAGAGGACGTCTGCAGTGCACAATTAAATAATGTTGCTATTATAAAGGTGGGCCCTCTGCCCCCCCACAGGCCCTATGTGACATCTGTAGATTCAGGCACTGGAGACGGGACAAAATCAGGAAGACGGACACCCAAATGCAGTTCCAAGTCATCTTTTGCAACAGGTTCAGAAGACAGGCTGAAAGGCTAGTGACCTCCTAAAATCATCTGACTTTTATACTCTTTTAAGGCTGATGCAACATTACACATGATTGCACAATACATACTGATTGGTCCATGCAGCCAAAGCAAACCCCTAGGGGTCTATTATTGGTTGACTTAACTGTCATTCACCAAGCTCACATGACTTATCTTGGCAAGCATTATTTGATTGACACATGATCATGATATGCTTGCGTGAGAACCTGCCAGCCCTCATTATAAATCCTAAAATGTTTGCCAAGAACCAGCCCTTATCTGAGTCCCGAGACCTGACAACTTCACTTGGCAGGCTATACTGTGGGAAACGTCATGAGCTCATCATATTTGTTGCTAGTTAAGGAGCTGCTTGCTGTAATTGGTAGCTTTCCCAAGCTTTTAGCAGTATCTATGATCAATCACTGTCAGTTTTTCCTGCAAAGAATTTCTAAACATACAATTCCCAGCCATCAGCTAAAAAATATTCGACATCAGATTTTAACATCTGCTTGCAGACCACCATTTTGTATTCGGCATCAATCTTAAGATCGATCTGAACTTGCTTAGCGAAGAGAATCAGCCACACTACCAAACGACAAAACCAATCAACTTTTAAGCATAACTCATTTTCTATCGTTTACAGATTACATTTTCGATATTCATGATGTACGTGTAATTAATGCTACACCCTCCATCTCCTGAGTCATTCTGTTCCCAAAGATATATGTTGCCCTATATGTATTTGTGTCTTCAAAAAGCTCTATATATTCTGATTTTTGCAATGCTGGAACCATTGATCAGCCTGACATGCTACCGTATTCAGTTTGGGGGGCTGGCCGGTCCTAATACCTGCTCTTCACTGTTTTCACTCACACCTGAGAAGACCCTATATCACTTCTGAAACAGGTGCTTCAAGACATGCAGAAGGCTGGCTTGCCTGTAAAGGCCTCCAAGTGTCAGATAGCATAGGGAAATGTTATTTACTTAGGACACCAAATGGGTGGTTGTAAGAAACAGCCTCTGCAGGCCCAAGTCCAAGCAGTGATGGATTGGGATGTCCCCACTATGCAGACAAGGTGAGAGCCTTCGTGTGCCTTACCGGTTTATCAAAAGGTGTCAGACACTTACCCTTCCTTTCAATTATATTACTTATAAGAAGTTGCCAAATAATGTTTCATTGACCCATGCCTCTCAAACATCCTTCCAGAGCTTGAAGGATGGCTTGTGCAGGCCTATGTTTTAAAAATCGCAGATCATGGCCAGGACTTCTTCATTCAGACAGACACATATACATTTGGTATTGGTGCAGTGTTAGAGCAGCCGAACTCCAGGGGATCAAGCAACCTTGCTCATATCTTAGTAGGCACCTGACCGAGTGAGAGTGCAAATGGGCCACCATTAAAAATGTGGCATGTGTGGTAGTTTGGGTCCTGTGCAAGCTGATGCCTACATTTTTCTCTCTCACTTCATGGTCCAAACAGACCACAGACTGCCTAAAATAAATACAATACGAAAGAACTTTTTGGTAGAGCAGAACAAACAGAATGTATAGACTCCATAAATTATTGGAGATTGCTGTTTCTTGCTTTTTGTCACAATTAAAATGAACGCTTGTCAAATGGCATAAACTCACCCAAATCTTGGAAAATAACTTTTGAATTGCATTATTTGCAAAGCCAAAATTCTCACTACCAAAATACCTATGTTCTTTCAACCATCGCGAAACCCACATCTAGTGAATTGGAAATGTACTTCCTATTCAATACATCTTTAATATGTGTCTGGAGTACCCAGATTAATATTGGTAAAGCATATCTCCATTGTGTGTGAATACTTGAGCCCAATATATGAAGCACAAGATATCAAGCATATCTAATACATAACACAATGTAGCAAACAAGGCCTAGTGCAACCTTTAAGCAGAGAAGAATACATTTGTTTTAAGGGACTAGCTTTCCTTAGTGTGCACAACGAATTTATAAAAAATAGGTAAGCCACATTATGGCATAAGGGGAAACTTTATCATCGAATCATCTTCTCAAAAGTGCACAGCGTAAATGTAATCAAGAGGACCAGAAATACTTGAATAAAGCCAAAGCAGCCTGTGGGTTCATTTCTGCTTTGCCAAGTAAAATTGGAAGTGGTATGCCTGGAAAATGCTGAGAACAAAACGTGAAACTGTTTGCATATTTACCTTTCCAGCTCTGACACAATCTGAATGCACATGAAAGTCTTACATAATGGATTTCTTCTGTCCAGTTTGGGCTGGCTCCATAGATTGTATCAACACACCTTGTGCCAGATGGATTTAATAGGTCTTAAGCTTGCTGCCTCAATAGGGCCTTGTCATAAACCATGAAGGTCCAAGCATATCACAAATACGTCAGTTTCAATTGGGAAAGAACAAGGTGAATGAAATTGAGATGCTGGGAACCAGACATATGCCTTGGATTAGTCAAGGTGATAGGTCATTAAAAATATGCACACCAAGAGAATAATTTTCTGTGCATCGTGGTAACATGAAAAAGGAATAGTTAGGCAAAGTTTAGTATCTGTCCTCCAGTGGTGAGCAGCTGAAATTGAGTGATCGAAAATCCAAATGCATTTACATTATAAAAAGTTAACATTAATATGTGTAATCATGAAATGTATTGGTGCATTAGCACGTAAGGCCCAATAAACACCAAATATGGATAGTGTGTAGCCAGAAGTAATATCTATCAGATTATGTAAGATATAAGGGAGATCATCACATTTAAAATTGCTCAAAAATACTTGAAACATGCAACATTGTCAATATTGATTAGAATGCAATCATGCAATGTCTCTAAATGTTTGTCCTGGCTCACAGAATTTAAAAATATAAGTTTCATCAATCTAACATATTTAAGGCAGAAATTAGAGTATACAAACAAACTAAGCATTTCTTCAAAAAAAGCACATTCATTCCCACCTTTTCTAGTCAGGTAGCTTGACAACTACAGCTCTGACTAGCCAGGAGTGGGGCTAGAGGGAAATAGGTGTACACATAGCTCAGAAGGGGAGTATGGATATTGGGTGAGAACGATTCAGAAGGGTAATGAACTGGAGATTGGAGAGAAGAAGGACTGATGGCTCATCTGTCCTTTGAGAGAAGTAGGCTGGAACAGTTCCTTGAAGGAAGACAAGGCACATCTTGGGGGATATCTTTCAAAATGAGGCATCTGAATTGAGGGTTTGCTTTAGGAATTAGATCTGTCTGACTGTGTGGTCTGATGGTCCTCACAAGACTAGAATGTACATCTGAAAAGGTAAATCAACCTCAATTCTCAAATTGCCCTTGCTGATTGGGTAAACTATGCAAAGGTAAACTGTGGATGCAGGGGGTGCAATTTGAAAACAGGGTCATAGTGGCTAATAATCCAATGTTCTGTTTTCTTTATATATATCAAATACAAAGTGAGATACGTTTTTGTTAAGGACCAGTCTTCTTTGCAGTGGAAAACAAAATCCAAACCTGAAAGCATTTTGGCTGCTACTTTAAAGTGCAAAGTATTAATTTTGAAGATAGTTAGTGGTTGAAGCCGCTGTTGAGACATTTAGATCATAGTGGAATCATGATCCAAAATGCCACTGGTGGAAATCATAGAATAGATTGGTTGCTTGTGCAGCAAAATACATGCTTAATCAAATCAATTCTATTCATTAAGAACAGTGTTAAGTGCAAATCCTCTACATTCCCCTGTCTTTTAGTAGACCCGATAGCACAGCGAGTTGAGCACTTGCTCTGGCAACCGTGCATAGCCTGCTGATGCTGGTTCGAATCCTGGCAGGGCCAACTCAGCCTTTTATCGTACTGAGGTCAATAAAATGAGTACCAAGCAGTGAGATAATAATGACAACAGTTATTGCAGCACTCAGATACCTCTGGGTTTGTAGCTCTACATAAAAACGAGTTAATATTATTTTAATGCATAGGAAGAGTCATGTGTAATATGGGAGGGAAACAGGTTTTCATCTAAGTATCTATTACTGGAAAATAGTACATTTTCTGACCAGAAAATATAAAGAGACAGCATGCATTATACACAGGCCCCTTTCAAACTGGTCATGCATCTAGACGGACAGCAATACACACACACATATATTCATACAAACAGATTGCAAGCTGTACTCTCATATTGAGTGAAAGTCACTTACACATGTTCAGTAGAATGTGCATCATTGAAAATGTATGCTTTATGGACTTATACAAGTAAGATTAAGAAAGGCAGGTAAAATGTTGTACTGTTTAAGTATTTGGTTTGTATCCATACCATATTAAATCGGTCTCCATGTTAAATGAGTGTGTCTTTCTTTTAAATCATTTTAAATTTTTGATTATTTCAACGGCTGCTCCTTGCCCAGAATTGTGGGGTTGGATTGTATAAGTGGTGGCATAAGATTGGCATGTCACGTCTTTGTGAGCCAAAACAAACATGAATAAAATATTCAGTCGGTGGCTTATGATAGTGCAGGGAAAGAATCCCAAGTTGTTGGACCACATACCTGCAGGGATTTGACATGGCCATCCAACACAAGCCTTGGTTGCAGCACTACAATGCAGATGGCCTCATTAGGTATTTTCAAGGCCCTTAAAAGGGTGAGTCTCAACCTTTTTGGCTGGGGGACCTGTAAACATTTCAATCTGGCAAGGTTGTAATAGCCCTAGTTTTTTTTTTTAAATAATGTAATTGTGTGGGTAAGTCACCACAGAGAGGATGGTCTGCTAACCAGACCCCCCACCCCTTTCATTAACTCCATGCCAAAAGTGTACACCTGTGCCTTGCTGCTTCAGTATCATGATATGTAGTCCCTGCTCCCCAGTGGCAAAGGGCAGGTTCAGAGGCCACATGTGTCCTGCTTGACCTATGTGGCAAGGGCCAAGTAAATGCAGTACAGTGACTGTTTTTAATTCTACACCTCTGTTAGGCAGAAACCTGTGCAGTTCCCTTGGGGAACACTGCAAAAGATTTAAGACTACAGGTAGAGCAGTAAACCCCTTTGGTAGCAGTCTGTACCACCCAGATTTACCTGGTAGCTGTGGCTGAGCAGTCAGACTTCTCTCAAGAAGAGTTAGGCAGTATGTAAAGTATACACAATATGTACCAAAACACAATAGCACAAGCAAACACTGACCAGAGCTTGGTTTCAAAAGTATATAGTTATTTATTTAAAATACACATAAGTTAAAAACACTCTAGCAAAAATATAGTAAAAGCACTTCAACACAGTTATAATGAAAGTAGATTCAATCCTTTCTCCTATCTAGACAACTCTAGGTAAAACACCACTTAATTAAAACAGAGGTGAGTGCTTAACGTTAGATGACACTCTAGTAGTTTCCAAGAAAGGGAGAGAAAAAGCAGAAATGGGTTAGACACACCACTCTAAGGTCCAGAGCACTTGCAATAGGCTTACAGAAGAATAAAGTCACAGGTGAGCAAAAGTCACTAGGCAGGGCCCACTCTTAGAGTAGCCGGAGCGAAAATGTGCCCAAGATCACACTGTTAGTTAGAGATTCAAAGTCTTGCAAAGAGTCAAAAAGAGGTTAGAGTGGCTCAGAAAGTTTAGCCAAAGTGTCCCAGGCACTCCCAGGTTCGAAAGCCGGGGACTAAATCTACCCCGTACAGTCGGTAGCAAGGGAAGCCAGGCAGAACACAGTACCTTAAGCGGAAAGGATCCTCCAGCGGTGGCAGTTGTTCCAGGCAGTGGCAGCAGGGCTCGACGTCGGTCAGGGGAGAAGAAGTTCTCGCTGAAGAGCAGAAGAAGAGGGTCGTTGCACTGCCCGGGAAGAAACCAGCCGCGGAGTCCTCCGGTTAAAGGGTTGGTGCCGACTTTCGCGGTATGGGGGTAAAGTGTGGTATTCCGGTTGCCGGGGTGCTTGGCACAGGCAAGGCGGCCACGAGATACCTCAAAGAACGGAAAGAAGGCGAAAACTGGTTGTCCCCACCAGTCAAGGGAAGGAGCCACTCCGTTAAGAGTTCTCCTCGGTCGTCGGGAAAAAGTGGTGAGACGGTTCAGCAGGGCTCCACCGGGTGGTGTCGTCGAAGCAGGTCGGCTCAGCTCTTCCCTCGTCGGATTCTTGGTCCTGTGGCGACTTCTGAAGTCCCAGTCCCCAAAGCCCTGCTTTTATGCAGCAAACCCCCATTCACCCAGCCTAGCTGTCACTCAACCATGCTAAGTGGTGAGCCGGGCGGCTCACCACTTGGGCCAATCAGGACGGAGTGCGACTTGAGTTACCAAGGTAACTCAGTCCAGGGTGCCTAAATCCCCCTCCACCCCTCCTAAGTACCCCAGACAGAGTGGCACCACTTTGGAGGGCTTCTGTGGAGAAGCCCGCCAAAAGTGGAACAAAGGGCTCCACTTTGGGTCAGAGTTACAGAGGCGAACACCAACGCCATTTTAGAATCAAGTTTTGGCAAAAAGTCCCAACCGGAGTTATAAAAATAAATATATAAACCGGTGGTATGTTTAAGGCTACCGTAAATAAATAATTAAATGTGTTAGCCTAAAACAATGGGAAATCCCATAGGGAAATATTCGCGGTCGAATATAAAAAGTAGTTTCCACTGCCACCAGCCAAAACTCGATCAGGGGGGACGGAGACGTGCCCCCTCGACTAACAGACCCTGGGGCAATCGAATTGCCCCAGCCAGTACGTCCACAATATGATGGTTTGTACTGGTTCTGTTCAGGATTCAAGACTAGCAAAGTCTTTGGTGACTTTACATGCCCTGGGAGACAGTAGTCAGTCCCAGGGTATGGAGTCTATGTTGGGGAGTCCCTAGGACACCCCTGGGTCACGGCACAGAGGGTGCTGTGTAACCCACATCACAAAAATACATGAGGCCCTATGGAGTAAAAGACCCCATAGCCCATTCAACACAAGGTTTAACCAAGAAAACACACTTCAACATGTCCAAGAGTGAGGGTAAAAGAGTCTCACTCTTGGCAGGAGAAAAAAATTAAACCCCAGAAATCCAGCAAAGCTGCTGGGGGACTCACTAGGTAGGGAAATTCAGCCTAAACAGAGAATTCTCCCTAACACTCGCCCCCCCCAGACTAAGGGACAGGAGGATTTAATCCACTCCTGGATGAACCTCATACCTCTAGTCGATGATATACATCCTAGAGAGTCCATCAGCATTTTGATGGTGACACCTTGACCTATGCTTAAGGGAGAACTCAAAGGTTTTCTTTTGCAAGCTAAAGGACCTACAAACCCTTTGAGGAACATCAGTCTTTTTGTTATAGGGGATCTGGTTGACCAGTCCCTCAGAAGTTGGTACAACTTCTGAACCTATGTTAGGCTTTTTCAAGGGGTCCTTATAAAGGATTCCCTGAGATCTAGAGGGGCCTCCAAGGTTCCTCACCACCTCTCTTGTGGGAGCAGGTTGGGTCTTAGGCCTCTTGGTTGGAGGGGTTGGGGTTAGGCAATGTACCTGCTTCCCCTTCCTCTTAGATCTACCCTTACCTATTTTAGGAGTTTCCCCCCTAATATTAGGATTTGAGTTGGGGTCTTCAGTAGAAGGTCCAACAGTCTGAAGGTTTTTGGCCTTAGACTTTTCTTTTCTGGTTTTCCACCAGCACTGAGAATTACCAGTTCTCTCAGGTCCAGATAGGGGCCTAGTTGGTCTATCCACCTCTTCCTCAGAAGCAGGGGGAGTCAGAGACTCTGAGACTAGGGGAACAATGATGGAGCTTGGTTGGGGCACCCATGTTCCTAGCATACTATCCTGAAATGTGCCTGGGTTAGAGGTCAACTTACTAACACCAGGGCTTGTAGTGGGGTTCTCAGTAGAGGGTCCCACAGGCTTAGAAGGGTCCTTCAAGGTAGCCTGTCTAGCCAATTTGGTTAAGTTCTGCTTCTCCATACTGGGAGGCCTGGGGGTATGTGACACTACTCCTAGAGTTCTTAGGTCATTCCCCAACAGGACCTTCCCAGGTACCTCAGTCTGAACACTGACAGGGATCCTCACTGTCATGTTGTTACACTGAATGAGGGCTGGTAGAATAGGAACCATTTGGACAGGGCCTCCAGACATCTTAGTGGGACCTTTGGGTGCTTTGGCCACATCCTCAGGTTGAAAGAAGCTTTCATCCACTACTGTTCTGCTGGCCCCAGTGTCTCTCCTGGCAGGAGTATCCTGGCCATTGACAAGAACACTGTCCACATAATACACCTTAGAGTTAACAGGTAGGGAGTTATACACAACCCTATTCTGGGGACTAACCAGACCCATAGGCTCTAAGTTTACAGTTGCTTGAAGACCCAAGGGTTCTTCAGCAAAGAGTTCAAAGTGGGCACTAGCCATCTGTACTTCATCCTCAGGAGTGAAGGCTAAGGAGACTGTGCTGATCCCTGCAGGTTTACCCTTGCACTTGGGATCTCCTTTGATATGGTCAGTACCCTGACAGACATAGCATTGTCCAAATGCTCTCTGGAAGGGTGGCTTGTTCTGACCTCCTTCTGGCTTGTGGCCAGAAGGTACAGTAGCCTGACTAGGTTTCCCATGTGGCTTACCCTGGTTATTTTGTGGTTTGGGGCCCTCTTTGGGATAGGAATTATTAGAATTCTCTTTGGAGTCTTTTTTAGGCTGTTTCTCCCCATCCTTCTTCTGAGTTACCCCAGAATCCTTGTGAGTGGCCCTGTTGGCAACCCACAAGTCAGCAGCCTTAGCTAGTTTCCGGGAATCCAATTCCTTGGAATCAGCCAAGTGTTGTCTGAGCTCAGGAGAGCAGGCATCATAAATAGTCTCCAACATAAACAAATTCTTCATACCTTCATAAGTGTTCACCTTGTAACCCTTAATCCATCCCTCTAAGTTTTTCAAACATTCACTCACCCAGGTAGCCCAAGGGGTACCATCATGCTTTTTGAGGCTCCTAAACCTCTTAAGATACTGGGAAGGGGTCTTCCCAAACCTAGCTATCAAAGCTAGTTTCACACATTC
Source organism: Ambystoma mexicanum (assembly GCF_040938575.1). Classification (NCBI taxonomy): domain Eukaryota; kingdom Metazoa; phylum Chordata; class Amphibia; order Caudata; family Ambystomatidae; genus Ambystoma; species Ambystoma mexicanum. The sequence continues at coordinate 423,425,001 of NC_090927.1, read as the reverse complement.
ATAGTCCTTCCTATCCTCCTCCCCCATCTCCATTACTACATCAGTTGCAACAGGGGGAAGCCTAGAGAACAACCAGGTGAGTAAGTCATTTCCTGTGATGTTCTGGAGCCCATGATTATATTCAAACAGAGACAACCAATCCAACACATCCAACTTAGGCTCATACATACCAACCAATTCTTTAGGCATCCGGGGTCTTTTAGGACTGGAACTTCTAGAGGAGCCAGAGAGAGAAACATTCTCAACAGATAATTTCTTCATTTCTAAGTCATACTTGAGCTCCATTTCCCTTAGCCTTAGTTCTTTGTCAGTTTGAGCATTAAGTTTCTTATACTCCAATTCTAGCTTCATTTTCTCTAGTTCAAAGTACTGAGGACTAAATGTGGGACCTGGTAAAGGTCCAGTAGGCACAGCAGGTAGAGCAGGCAGAGGCCTAGGGGGGACAGTTACAACAGCCTCACCCTCCTCTTCTGACTCTTCCTCAGAAACATCAACATTTTGCTCCATGTTAACTTCAACACTGTCATCTACAGTCGCTGGAGTGGTAGGTTCCTCTGAACCATCACCCAGACTTTGGTTAGCTAACAATCTTTCAATCAGCTCCATTTTCTTGCCCTTAGTCAGGAGATCCTTATGTTTACAGAGCACTCTTAAACAATCAGCAGTTTTGGCTGCAAGGGACTCTTGACTATAGCTTTCTATAACTGACATGTTAGAGGTTTTACTTTTTCAGTGCTAAGCTTTGTGGTTAGTTGCACTAAGGTATCTAAAGCACAATAAAATGTATACTCAATACAAATCCCACCGCTGTACACCAGTGTTAGGCAGAAACCTGTGCAGTTCCCTTGGGGAACACTGCAAAAGATTTAAGACTACAGGTAGAGCAGTAAACCCCTTTGGTAGCAGTCTGTACCACCCAGATTTACCTGGTAGCTGTGGCTGAGCAGTCAGACTTCTCTCAAGAAGAGTTAGGCAGTATGTAAAGTATACACAATATGTACCAAAACACAATAGCACAAGCAAACACTGACCAGAGCTTGGTTTCAAAAGTATATAGTTATTTATTTAAAATACACATAAGTTAAAAACACTCTAGCAAAAATATAGTAAAAGCACTTCAACACAGTTATAATGAAAGTAGATTCAATCCTTTCTCCTATCTAGACAACTCTAGGTAAAACACCACTTAATTAAAACAGAGGTGAGTGCTTAACGTTAGATGACACTCTAGTAGTTTCCAAGAAAGGGAGAGAAAAAGCAGAAATGGGTTAGACACACCACTCTAAGGTCCAGAGCACTTGCAATAGGCTTACAGAAGAATAAAGTCACAGGTGAGCAAAAGTCACTAGGCAGGGCCCACTCTTAGAGTAGCCGGAGCGAAAATGTGCCCAAGATCACACTGTTAGTTAGAGATTCAAAGTCTTGCAAAGAGTCAAAAAGAGGTTAGAGTGGCTCAGAAAGTTTAGCCAAAGTGTCCCAGGCACTCCCAGGTTCGAAAGCCGGGGACTAAATCTACCCCGTACAGTCGGTAGCAAGGGAAGCCAGGCAGAACACAGTACCTTAAGCGGAAAGGATCCTCCAGCGGTGGCAGTTGTTCCAGGCAGTGGCAGCAGGGCTCGACGTCGGTCAGGGGAGAAGAAGTTCTCGCTGAAGAGCAGAAGAAGAGGGTCGTTGCACTGCCCGGGAAGAAACCAGCCGCGGAGTCCTCCGGTTAAAGGGTTGGTGCCGACTTTCGCGGTATGGGGGTAAAGTGTGGTATTCCGGTTGCCGGGGTGCTTGGCACAGGCAAGGCGGCCACGAGATACCTCAAAGAACGGAAAGAAGGCGAAAACTGGTTGTCCCCACCAGTCAAGGGAAGGAGCCACTCCGTTAAGAGTTCTCCTCGGTCGTCGGGAAAAAGTGGTGAGACGGTTCAGCAGGGCTCCACCGGGTGGTGTCGTCGAAGCAGGTCGGCTCAGCTCTTCCCTCGTCGGATTCTTGGTCCTGTGGCGACTTCTGAAGTCCCAGTCCCCAAAGCCCTGCTTTTATGCAGCAAACCCCCATTCACCCAGCCTAGCTGTCACTCAACCATGCTAAGTGGTGAGCCGGGCGGCTCACCACTTGGGCCAATCAGGACGGAGTGCGACTTGAGTTACCAAGGTAACTCAGTCCAGGGTGCCTAAATCCCCCTCCACCCCTCCTAAGTACCCCAGACAGAGTGGCACCACTTTGGAGGGCTTCTGTGGAGAAGCCCGCCAAAAGTGGAACAAAGGGCTCCACTTTGGGTCAGAGTTACAGAGGCGAACACCAACGCCATTTTAGAATCAAGTTTTGGCAAAAAGTCCCAACCGGAGTTATAAAAATAAATATATAAACCGGTGGTATGTTTAAGGCTACCGTAAATAAATAATTAAATGTGTTAGCCTAAAACAATGGGAAATCCCATAGGGAAATATTCGCGGTCGAATATAAAAAGTAGTTTCCACTGCCACCAGCCAAAACTCGATCAGGGGGGACGGAGACGTGCCCCCTCGACTAACAGACCCTGGGGCAATCGAATTGCCCCAGCCAGTACGTCCACAATATGATGGTTTGTACTGGTTCTGTTCAGGATTCAAGACTAGCAAAGTCTTTGGTGACTTTACATGCCCTGGGAGACAGTAGTCAGTCCCAGGGTATGGAGTCTATGTTGGGGAGTCCCTAGGACACCCCTGGGTCACGGCACAGAGGGTGCTGTGTAACCCACATCACAAAAATACATGAGGCCCTATGGAGTAAAAGACCCCATAGCCCATTCAACACAAGGTTTAACCAAGAAAACACACTTCAACATGTCCAAGAGTGAGGGTAAAAGAGTCTCACTCTTGGCAGGAGAAAAAAATTAAACCCCAGAAATCCAGCAAAGCTGCTGGGGGACTCACTAGGTAGGGAAATTCAGCCTAAACAGAGAATTCTCCCTAACAACCTCCATTCTAAAATCATCATACGTATGCTAAACCAATACTCTGTGGCAGGATAATATCGAAATATATAAATGTAAGCCATACCTGTGTTTTGATATGATGGTCAATGGTTCACATAATTATTTAAAGCCATATCAGCTTTGTATCACACCATTGTCAACCCTGTGAGCTCACACCAGCAATGAACGGGGATGTGGATTCCAGGCAGCTAACTGTCTGCATTCCAGAGAAAGGATAAACGACAGGATGCCTGATTCTGATAACTTTCTGGGTAGAAGGTAATTTCCCCTTGCAGGGCCCAGTAGCTCAGAACAGGAGATCTCCTTAAAACCTGTCTTCAAAGTGGTAATTCCATATGAAAGGCTTGCTGCATGTAAGGGTGTTGAACAGCGGAGACCCTTTGAAGCTGCGGACTGGAGAAGAGGCAGGGTTCGGGCATTCAGGGACCAGAAGTGGGTTTGAGGAATGATTCATCCATCCTACTTTTCTGTGTACTTCCCTCCATTTCCTGTCCCCTCCTGTGGAACCGGGCACTCTAGTTATAATATCAGATGGCAAGGGTCACTTGACACAATGACAGCGTTTGACACATTAAAGTAGGCCTGCTTTTATCAAATCTCCTGTGGGCTTTTACCAATAAAAGATGGGGTCTCCCACTCATTCTTTAATTCACTTTTGGATCTTCAAGGATCTCAGGACATCCATGTTGGGAGAGCAGTCCTTTACAAAGCACTCTTCCAGAGGTGGAGACTGGCGCTCCAAGGCGTTGGAAAGCTCTGCCCCTTTCGACCCCAATGGAAGAATTGGGTAACTGCTGTTGGATCAAGACCTACACTCTCTGCCAGCTGCACTAGTACCCAGGCTCCTCGTTGGAGGTGAAAGACTCCTGCAGGTGCCAGCTAGACTCCTGTACTAGGACAGAAGATGAGCTGGACCTATCTTGTCCCTTAGCTCCTAGATTGGGATTCATAGGACTCAGAGCCCAAGAGCAGCTGGAATTATATTCATACAGTTTCAAACTGGTGTTCGCTGCCCATAAAGCAACATGAGAGCCTTGTTTGCACAGCTTTGCACCACATTCTAATCATGTTTTAACCGTCAATGGACCCTCGTTTGCACAGCTTGGAATCACATGAGAACCACATTCAAAATGATACTGGACCCCTTTTTGCACAGTTTCATACCCTATTAGAATTACATTAAAAATTACATAGGAGCTGTTTCCCCGGCTTCCAACTGCGTTCAATGACCTTCGAACCAACACAGGACTCATGGTGCTGCCTTAGCACTCTCTTTTCATCTTCAAACTACTTCTTATAACCTTCAACCTGGTTTGACCTGCAATGACAGGTCCAATGTGACACCATAATGACTGCTCAGCTACACTTTTGCATATTTTCCTCAAGTAATAGCCTTTTAAAAGAGGAGTAATTGTTGCAATTCTTGCCTTTTTCCTCTCTGCCAAAGTATCTAGCGCACTCATACATATCTGTTTGGCATCTTCTTTCTTCTTGAATGAGTGGGGGAGGGATAGATAGTGTTTTTAATAGTTAGTTGTATGATTAATCAGATTTAATTAAACTATATATACATGTTTATAGAACCTTGATTGAACATTATTGTATTATGGAACTTGTGTGCTATTGCTGTTTGTGTTCATAGCCCTTCAAAGAGTATGGTCTTCCCTCAGCCCACATTTCCACAACAGACAAAGGAGGCATATCTCCCAGCTGTGCCTGTTTTACCTTTATGATTGGGATCACTGTTTGTTTATAGTAGTGGGGGCTAAGTAGGATGTTTAGCCACTACTGATCCTTGTATTCCTGCAGTGCAGAAGACATTTCTTCAATTGTCTGGGACTAGGACATACATGGCTCTGTGGCAAAAATGCATTGAAGTAATGGGCAGAATTATAGAAATGGTGTACTGTTGCAACCAGCGGTTGGGGAAAAATCTGCCCTAGTGCTGGGAACATATTCCTTTCAATTGATCTTTGCACCAAGTCAATGTCTGTCCTAATAGCAGAGCTTTGCCTTGGTGCAAAAACAATAAAAGAATGTGTTTTCCTAGTTCTAATCACACTTGTACTGAAAAAAGTTTCTTTCATATCGCCCTTTATGTTTTTTGCACTTGTGCAATCGTTGCCCTATTGGTAATTGCACTGGCACTGGTGCAAATGTTCTGTAATACCCATACATTTTACTATGACCCTTACAGGCACTGCATTACAGAATATCTGGGGGATCATAACAGGCAGCAAGTGAAGATGTTGTTGAACTCTAGGGTGAGACGGGGGGTGGAGGGGGGGCCTATAGCTCAGAAGAATTCATCAACATTTCTTGCAAGTTTGTAGTGAAAAAACTACTATCAGGGCCTGCTGCTTTTTGGAGGCAGATGTGGAAAAGCGCACACAACCGGATAAACTGTTGAAGAACCGAACATGTTAAAAGCAGATTAGGAGAGTAACAGTTTTAGTTGTTGCTTTGTTTCTGCCCACACATCTTCAGCAAAGCATGACCCTATCTAAAAATAGAAAGTGCATGTTCTGCTTCTTGAAATGTTGATGGACGAGAAATAGTATGCAATCTGAACTAGAATGAGTACCTGGCGAACGAAAATAAGATTGCAACAATCAATCTGATTGCCCTCTCGGGGTCATTACCCGGCCGACAAAGACTTACCTGACCTGACTTACCTGACCTCACGGGATGCGTGCTGCATCACTTGAAAAGCCTTCCCGAAGTTACTTTAAGCTCTCCGTCTGGCTACTACGGAAAGGCAGAAGGGACTACGTGTACTCACCTTATACCGATCCATGGCAGCCATTTTAATTGTTTCCTTATCTTTTTAATGGCTGCCATGGTAAGGTAGAAGCAAGTACGTGTAGTTCCTTCTCCCTGTTGCATGGTGGCCATTTTGTTTGCTGACTTTTTTCATACACTTTTCAATGGCCGCCATGTAAAGGGATAATGGACTATGTGTAGTAGCTTCTCCTCTATCTCTGGCAGACATTTGATTTTTTTAGCAACTGGACAAAACGTACTATTAGTAACCCAATATAATGTGCCAGGGCACTAATAGCAATAGACCCTCAGAGGGGGTGAATTTACTGTCGGGTATGTACCCTGGGCTACATTGACTCAGTGGCCCGTCAGAGCTATGCGCTCAAGATGGATGAAACTACCCTAATGACGATTCTCTGTTTTTCTAACTCAATTCTCATTTTATGATGGAAATTAGTTTTTAAATATATCTCTCATATTACTTTGCCATCTGCAAGGCTGCTAGTCTGTGACACAACATTAAAGTGTGCAATTGTAGAAGGGCCCATTGACATGCGCTGGGAAATGCTTCCGTTAAGGTGTGATTCGCCTTGTAAATTGCTATAGTGATACCTGAGAAATCTGTGCGTCTGTATTTGCATGAAACCTCTCTGATTAAAAAGATAAAATCTTAAATATTTAATATGCACCCTCAACTGAATACTGTCCTTCCGTAACGGAATATTGTCAGTCAGTGGCGTGGGGTATGTCCAACATGCACTACTACAAAATATCCGTCCGCATCATTTCATCAGACTGAGATCCCAGGTTTGGAAGTGATCGCAATTGTGAAAAAAAATCCCAACCGTCTGCTTGCAATGCCCATAGAAATGCGTATCCCCATCAGCGGTACCACATGTAGTAATGTTGATAACCACATGCGGTATAACGAGGGGTAGACTGGCCTATAGGGAACTCTGGAGATTTCCCAGGAGGCCTCTGCACCCTGGGCCTCTTTTTTGTGGTATTTTCAAATGTTCCCATAGGAATAGGGTCCATCTTGCTGAAAGTGTGCAATTTGGGGCCCTTTTCAAAATTATTTCCAGTGCCTCTTTTGGTTCCCAGTCCACCCCTGGGTATAACTTCGCCAACTCAACGGCGGTAAAGTCATTCAGGAGATGCAGCATTTCTGAAATTCATCATTCAGTATTTTTGAAATATCCCGTGTGCATTTACTTTTTCAAGTTTAAACCTATTTTTCCATGCCCATTTGGGGAATGGGATTGTACACGGGAGAGCTGTGGGTCACATCACTGCATGGAGAGAGAATGTAGGGGTCACTAGTAAGCCTTCTGCTCAGGGGTAACAATGTGCGCATCATATTCATATGTCCTTTGCAGCTCCTGTGCATCCTCTCGTGCCAGCGCGTGAATGGGATGCACTTGAGCAATCCTTCAACTGTGGATCACTGAATTGTGTGATGGAAGAGGCAAACCAGTAGGTTAATTTCTATCTCATACTTCGGAGGTATTTCAAGCCATATGCATGCTGAATTTGCCACCAGGACTATTTGCAAAACACTGCATGGGGTAATGACCTCACTACCTATAATGAGCATGCACCGCTATGCTGGCCACCGCTATCTAGAAACGCAAGTCTCCAATAAGCCGGCAGGGGTGGTGACAAAACAATCAGGGAAAAGGGCACTCGCATGTTCCAAGTGTGTTACCATCTACAGTGCTATCAAATGACCGATTGCAAATCATGGCATCCTGATACCACAAATTCATGTTTGGCACAACTTCCAAGTGAACATATTTAGATGCCCTTCTGCATTATAATGTTTATAGTCTATAGCAACACATGGTAGAGTCATTTAGTTCTTACTCGTTTTCAGGATGCAACAGAAAACGATTGTGAAACGAATATTCCAAATAAGCAACTTATAGTGTAAGCAGTAAAATATTCAGTGTGATGCTTTATAGCAATTTAAAGCAATATACGTAACATCTGTTCGTATATAAAATAATAAGAGACTGTATGTGGGTGTGTGTGTGTGTTTATAGCATTCAATGGGGTTCATTACGAAGTTGGTGGTATCTAAGTGGTAATACCACTGCAATACCACCAAACAGTATTGCTGTTAGTGCCGCTTGGGCTGGCCGACGGTATTACCACTGCTGGTATCACCATCGACAGCAATACTGCCAGAATAAAAGTGTCGGTTTAGCAGTGTTAGTACCTATTTCATTGAGTCCATAGGATTCCATTGGGGATTTTTGCCGCCAATTTGTGGAGGTAAAATGTAGGATCTACCTCCAGCATGAAGCTACCTCTGGCAATTCCGTAGTTTGGCAATGCAGGAAAAATGGAGGTACAGAATTTCCTCCACTTTTTTTCCGCACCATCAAACTGGTGATGAAGACTTATGTCTGGTAATACCGTTACAACGACAAATATTATCCACTCTATTAACAATGTGCATGTTTGACTGCATGTGTGAACATAATACATTTGGGGCACTGACAATATGGTCACATTGCATATTTATATTCTAGGTCAATCATTATGAAAATGAATGTTAAAAATGGATTGTGGGCAAATCACTTTCAGAACATTTAAATGACTAGTCACGCATTCATGAGGAATCATGAGTCCTGATGAAGCTCCATGTTACACACTTCTAAGAGGAGCTGAAACATGCATAGCGATACAGCTCGGAAGTAGCATCCTTACTAATAATTGTTTTTAAGTGTAATTTGAAGTTACCCTTGCATGATTTTTACGAACGTTTTAAATACCTTGATTCTTCTTTCCTCTACTATTCATCATAGGATTATTTTGGTTTAAGTACATCACCTCACCCCTTAGCACATCTGTTTGTTTCCATGTACGAAGATATTTGGTGTTTATAATCATACATTTCTTGATTGTGTGGCTACTGTAGTGAGTGTCATCAATATAATGTTCTTTACCATTACCACAACAGTCATAATAAGCCCATGACACCATGAGCTCCTGATTTATTTACACTGGCTACACCAATCCACCAATTCTATCCTAACTGATTGCTGACTCCTCTAAAACACGGGTGTTCTATTAAATGAAAAACATGAGCAAATTCCTGGAACAGTACCATCAACAATTTGGTATTCATATTATTCAATACTTTGCTTCAAATGTTCGAGCCCTGCGGAGCATAGCAAAGGTGTAAAAGGGTTACGCCCGGCCTAATACTTTTTAATACTCTGGGGGGATTTTCAATATTTTTGCAGGAGAACAGGGGTACGGCTTGGGATGACAATTTCCGCCATGCATATTCAGTCCACCTAAAAAGCCAGAATAACCTTTTAACGATGGTGTGAAACCATTGGATTCCTGTGGAATCTGTCTATTTTTAGCAGCTGCCAAATGCATGGGATTCAATATTAATCCTTCGTAACTGCAATCTGTCATGTGCAATTTGCAGGTGGGATGTACAAAATGAAGTGCGTGAAAAGATGTTAAGGCTGTTTCATCTGTTTTAACGCTATTTACTTTGCACTTCGACTTGCAAATGTTGAAAATAGCAAGGAGGGCACGCAAAGACAACTGACTGGCCTGCTAAAGAGGCCAGGTGCAGCTTCTCCCCACCTTAAGAGGGGACACCCTTTGCCTGCCCACTTCCTGTGACCTGACCCGAAGGGGATGGGCTTTGGAGGTGTTATAGAAGGCGAGGAGGGCACCCTGCTAAGGTGCCCACCCCCCTAGTGTTTCCTCTGCTGGAAAACGGGGATGCCTGCAGTTCCTTCAAAGCAATTAACATCTTTAAGGCAGCGAGTACCAGCCAGATCTGGTAGAATTAGTATATTGCTTTCAATATTTCAATTGCCCCACAAAATATCGAGGGACCCACCAGTAGACCAAACGCACATCCAAACTCCCAAGAAAGATTTTTTATGGTGTGCCAAGCAGAGGCTGCAATGTTCCTGGGGTGACACAGCAACCCAAATAGAGCCCCCAAATCTTTCTGGCTGTTTGTAGGCCTGGGAAAAGCCCCAGTTCACTTCATGGTTCTATGTATTTTGTACTTTCATATTCGAGGGAGGATCATGAGAGAGTGTGTCTTAGCCTCTGTCTTTTGTATCAATTCCTTCCCTTTTTAGTTGAATTAGTACATTGTGTTTATTTGTTTAAAGTTACTTAAAGTCTGACTCCCATTTTGTGAAATCTTTGTCATTGTTTTAGAATTCCTAGACCTTCAATTTCTTACTTCTGCATCACAAAAAAAAGAATAGAACAGATAAAACCCCATGTGATTTTTACTTTTAATCTTTCCCTTGCTTTTCCTCCTCCCTCCCAAAAAAAAACAGAAAAGGGAACAAATAATCGATTTGTTAAAAACATTTTAAACTCTGATTTTTTTTTAATCCGCTTTCTTTACACCACTCATAAAACAGACAAAGATAAACCTGCTCTGAAGTCGCCTGTAAACATATTTCCCATAGATCCACCAAAACTGTCAATGAACAAGAAGATTGCTTTGGGAGCAGGGCATCTTTGAGAGAGAAGGCGGATCAGCCTGAAGTCAACTCAATGAAGCATATGCTGCAGCAGGGGGACATGAAAACGCAGATGAGGTCCAGCAGGAGGAACAAATGTAGGTGGGTTGGGGCAGCATGTGGTACATGAGGTAGTGGAACAGCAGGAGGCAGATGTAGTGCAGAAACAAGATAGCCAGGAGGCAGATAAGATAAGGGGAAAGCGGAGGAGGGGTGGTAAGAAGTGGAACACAAGGCATATGTAGGGAAGGAGGAGGCAGGCTTGGGGCAGGAGGATGTGACAGAGGCGGTGAGGAGAGGAGGCGACCAGAGGAGGCCAAAGAAAACAAGGAGGATGATTGGACAGCTGCTGGTTACTTCCATCCTGATCAGGGTGCAAAGCAGGCCAGTAGATGCAATAAAGGACAGTGTCTCTACACCTTTCAATTCAAGCCTTGCCTGTGAGTGGCAGCACTGCTCCCTGCCTGTTGGGAAGTTACAGTCATTTGTTTGTATGCTCTGCAATAAAGACATGTGTCCGGTCAAGAATACTAAGCATTATACATTTGGTCAGCTACACTTCCTAAACACATTCTGTGGTGGCATAAGAAGGCATTTTAAATGCATGTGCCATCTGCTACACACACTGTCATGGAAACTGCCACGTCCTGAAGGTGCCCTGAAATACAGCAAGAGTGAATCTCGTGTCTCCCACGCAGACTAGAAGTAAGAACTCAGTTAGCAGGTTTGCAGCCCGGGAAGGGTGTAGGAGCCCTGGCTTTTTGGATTTGAATTAATAATACACCAATGTAGGTGATCCATCTCAGAAAGGCTGATCTGCTAACCTTTTAACCAGATTCCTTTTTAGAATGTTGCATGCCAAAAGCATAGTGAACTCATGTGCTCTGCTGCATCAGTCTCCTGATCTTCAACACCTCTTCAGTGGCACAGAACAGGCTAGAAGGTAGCAGGTGCCCTGTTTGACAGCTGCTGTGACACCTAATTCACTGCAGGCAAGTGTTGCATTTAAATCTAAACCTCAGATGCAAAACTACAATAATTATGAAGAACTAACCGTCAGGTGGCATGTTAATCTATAATAACAAGCCATAACTGGGTGTTGCAATGATGAATGATAGTTCACACAAGTATTGAAGTTTCATCAGATGTGCGTCATACTCATTTCTACCATTTAGTCGCAGTCCAGGTATGGCCTTAATCCAAACACATGGGGTGGGGAGAGATATCTTCAACTGGTTTAAAGAACTGAAGTTACCTTTCTGCCTCCTGCTGTAGATGAAAGAGCAGTTTTTGGAAGTAGCCTTTATGAGCACCTTACCGATGGTGGGACTGATGGTATCATTCAGATGGCTCCTGTGGACAGGACCATTTATGGAAAATGAAAGTCGTTTTCCTCTGGAAGTTCTGAAAACACCCAGAACAGTACATAAGGAGATGTGGGGAGCACACAAAGAAGGGGAGTCAGAGATTTGAGGTGTTTGCACATCAGTTCTTGAATATATACCTTGACATATTTGAGTGGATGGGTCACAGGAAACACAGTTGACACTTTTGAGGGCACTTATAATTTGGTTACATGTGAGAATATCTTTAAAAAAGGCTGAATCCTGTGTAGAGATTTGGAATTTAAGAGTGGAAATACAGATTAAAATGGGCAATACAAGCAGGCCAAAATGTGTGCTGGTTTCATGGAAGAGGAGGCCACAGTTAGTGAGGGGATCATAGACAATTAATTCCCACTGGGCCAGGGGCTGGCCATATTTTCCGTAGTGACCCTGAGAGGGAAAGGTACTGGGTCTTCAGCAGAGGCCCTGGTTTCCACAAAACTCAGATCTCTTTGGATCATGTCTTCATAAATGGGAACAAACTACGTAAACTACGTGATACTGTGGCGAGTATCACCACTGTCTGGTGATGATAGGTGTAAGAGGATCAGATCATTCATGGTCCAAACACATTTCTCTGGGGGTCTGATGGCTTTACCAGATGCCCACTGGCAATTGTAGAGTTTATTTTGAGAGATGACTCTTTCAGTGCTGTATCACTGTCAAGGGTGCAATTCCAGTAACTGTTGGTTAGGGAATGCCAACGCAATGCTGACATCTTTGCCACATTCACTAGATCTAGGGCCAAGGAAGCAGCAAGCGAAGAAGCACTTCTTGCAGGTAGATATCAAGAAAGACCAGAGACCCCAGTACTGCCATGTCCAGATCCCAAGTCCACAATTGTACTTGCTACTGCTGCCTACTGCGGTGGCACCCGATTCAGGTACAAAACTCAAATCAGTGATCTCAGGGTTGCCTATAGACTTAGAACCAAAACCCGAGATGAAAAACAAGGTTTCAGACCTCAATGCTGTGCTAGAATGAAGTGAGTTGTCATTGCCTGAGGTCCAAGTCAGGCTTACGTTTGTAGAAAGACTGCCCGACTCTTTCTGATCTGTGTGAGCAGACAGAGAAACAGGCTCAGGGGAAAGGCCCAGGGAGGTTCAGGTTCTACTGAGAGAATGGTCTCCTGTACACTGAGCCCAAAAATGTTACATCATGGGAGAACCAGCAGTTGGTGGTCCCCCGATGCCACAGGAGGTTCCTGCTGGGATTGGCTCATGACATTCCTTTGAGAGGTCATTTAGGAATGACCAAGGCAGCCAACAGACTTTCTGCCTACTTTTACTGGCCCCATGATGTGATCAAAAATGTGTCTGGTCCTGCCACAGTTGCCAAGCATCCGGCAAGGCAGGTGAAGTAATAAAGCCCCCCTAAAATCAACTACCGGTGGTTAGGAGGCCTTTTGAGAGGATTGGTATGAAAATTGTGGGTCCTTTGGATTTCCAAACCTCCTCCGGGAACTGATACATCATGGTCATGGTGGATCATGCCACACGTTACTCCTAATCTTTTTCTTTGAGGAGCATCAAAGCCCCTGTGGTGGTGAAGACCATCATAGGCATATTTGTTCATGTGAGATTCTCTAAACACGTTATTCTAATAAGGGATCCAACTATGCATCTGTGTATATAAAGGCCATGTAGGATGGATATGGAGTAACTGACAAGTTCTCCACAGTCTATAACCCACAGACAAATGGGCTTGTTGATCCTAAAGAGCTTGATAGGTGGCTTGGAAGAGCCACTGAAGAGAAAGTGGGATATTCTCCTGCCATGCTGCTGTTCACCCATCAACAGGTTCCACAGAACAGTGCCGAGTTCAATCTCTTCAAGCACCTTCTTGGCAACCTTGTTAGGGGTCCTCCAAGTCTGGTGTGAGAAGTATGAGAGGATAATCCCTGAACTCCTTTCCACGACAGAGTGGACTGTGAAGTTGGCCTCATATCCGAAATGGATAATAACAGGGAAAAGAACACCCAGAACCTGAAAGCTAGTCAGGAACTCATGAAGCACAGGCATTACCAGAAGCCACCATAACGGACAACACACCAGTCAAGCATGGTGCCCTTCAAGAAAAGTGGAATGGGCCCTGTGTTGTGATGAAGAACATCTGTGAGGTTAACATGAAACTGGGATGACTTAGTGATGGCTCTGGTCACTGATGATGAGACAGAGACAAATCCACTCATAGAGCCTCATTACGAGGTGGGCGGTAAGGGATTACCGGCACCGGTAAGGGCACCGGTGCTGGTAATCCCTTACCGCCCTACTACGAGTTCCCCTTGCGGGTCCTCCCTTAACGCCTGGTTTTACCAGGCGTTAAGGACGGGATCCGCAAAGGGACTTTGGAGCTAATAACGGTACCGCAATTTGCGGTACCGTTATTAGCGCCTTCCCCATTCCCATTGAGCCCTATGGGGGCTCAAATGGGAATGGGGAAGGGCCCTGGTGAATGGGAAATTACCGCCCCCACCAACCTTGGAATGGGGCGGTAATAGCTCCATTCACCAGGGCGGAGTCCATAAGGTTTTGGAGGCAGCCATGGCGCTAATAGTGCCATGGTTACCTCCAACCTCGTAATGAGGCCCATAGACTTGTTGCGAAACAAGTCAACTGATGGGTCTCTAGAGGGAGTCCAGATCTTCCCAGAAGTTACACAGCAGACATTGTGAAGGTGTCAGTAAGTGGGGGAAAGGGGAGGGGTGCATTTATGATATTGATATTGAAAAGAGTATGTTGTTGAAGACTAGGATTCACAGGATGCCTGACAAGGTGAAGCACTCCATCGAGGAGGAAGTCTCAAAAATGTTGGATTTGGTGGTGTATTCAGCCAACAGCAGCCCCTGGGCAAGCCCAGTGGTACTGTTCCCTAAAATGTCCAGTAGGGAGAAAACTGAAGACTTTTTTGTGGACTACACAGAGCTGAATTCTGTCAGATGTAAGGCAGATGTACACCCCATACCTAGGGCAAACAAGATCATGGGCAGATTAGGCAGTTCCAAAATCATGAGTACATTTGACCTCATGGTAGGGCACTGGCAGGTCAGTCTAACTGACCAAACAACCAAGTGATCAGTATTCTCCACTCCAGATGGGCACTATCAGTTCGCTGTCATGCCCTTTTGGTTAAACAATACATCTGCCACCTTTCAGAGGATGGTAAATCAGGTCCTATCAAGACTGGAATACTTCAGCTTTGCCTACTTTGATGACATTGCATTGTTCAGTCAGACCACCTACTCCATCTGAAAATGATGCTTCAAGCCTTGCTGATGGAAGGCTTTACTATAGAAGCCTCCAAGTGCCACATAGCGGAGAGAACTCTGACTTCCTTAGGACATCAAGTAGGTGGTGGTAGGAAACAGTCTCTCCAGCCCGAAGTCCAGGTAGTGGTGGATTGGGAACACCCAGCATCAAGTGAGAGCCTTTCTAGATCTCAGAGGTTACTACATGCCTTTTATAAATAAATGGTGTGGCCGGTCAGAACAAGCGGTCTGACTCATTAAGGACATTATGAACTCTATTGAAATTATATGAAAAGGCCTAACTTTCTTCACTGCTAAAGGGATCATCCTGCCTATCTAAAGAAACTAAGGGTGTTTGTCTGTCATCAGCAAGTCCCAAAGTAAAATGGTCTTCGGTGCAAACTTAACTCTACCTGACCATGCCACTAGTTTAACCAACTTAAACTCAGCCAAAATAAGGTATTTCTTCCCCTGGAACTCTCGTAGTTCCTGATATTGTCTGTATGGAAGTGTCTCTATCTTATACTTGGGTTTCTTTATACAAACTTCTTTGGTACATTCTGGATAGCTGCTCCTTAAACTCTTGTAGCACTTGTAAAACACTTCAGGTCTTGATGCTCTCTTTAAGCTTGTGCTGCTTAGAGCTTGTTTTGTGATAGTCTCTCATAATATAGTTGTCACTTAGAACTCTTTTACAGTCTCTCAATGTATCCTTGACCATTTTTCAAGGGACCATTGCATGGTTCTTTCTTGTGTTATCTTCCTTCTACCATCTGGCTCTCTGGATAGTCTTATCTCATATTCATTAGAAGTGGTGTTGGGGCTTTGCTTTAACCAGTCTTTGTCTCTTTGCTAAAATGAACTTTTCCCTTGTTCCCAGGGTAATTGTCTCCGGTCCCTCTTGATTCTTCTCACAGGGTTATTTGTGATTTGCTTTATGAACCTTCCCCATTGGCAATCAGATAACTTTAATTCTCATATCTCGTCTTTATGACTGTGATGAGTTGCACTCTTCATATACTCTTGTATTTCTCGTATTTAGTCTTAATGACTGGGAGGAGATGTACTCTTCATATAGTCTTGACCTAGGGCTCGGCACATGCGCAGGTATTCGTTTCCATTGTCTGTTTTCTAATTCTAGTTTTTCGGCAGTGTCTCATTCTCGGCTTCCTCTCGGGTTGCAGCCGTCTACAAACGTGGGGGACATGGAGCTTCTTGTGCTCCCAGATGTGATGGTCTCAGCATCATTCAGTGGGTTCCACCAACCATGAGGTGATCGTGATCACGCCACCACCAGCTCCTGGATACCTCTCTCTTCTCAGGCTGCATATTCACAGTTGCTGTTATCGCTGGCCTCCCGGCATCTCTTTGTCACGTCCCTTTCCAATTCAAAAGGTGTGGGCTCTGTAGCTTCACTCTGCTCCACACTCCAAAGCACGAGCATATCAGGGGGCTTCATGCATACCACTCAGCTTCTTCCTCGAGATTATACAAGAAAACTCTGGTTACCTCCTACTAAAGGATCCTAACCAATAAAATTCTATCATGCCCTAACCACCCTCTGCACACAATGGCTTGGCTTATACAGTTGCAACTGTAAGCAAACTGATTTCCTGCTTACTCGAGGTCTTTGCTTCCTGCAGTTACTGTGGACAGAGCAGCAGAGCAAAAAGAAAAAAAAACTGAATGTGCGTTTAAATAATGACTTTCAGAGCCTGTCATTTTCCATTGGAGAACACATTATTATTAGTGGGTTATGATCAGGTTAGTTGTTAATGAGGTTAGTTTATTAATTTTCAAATGTGTCTCTTGCAACATAGGCATTTCAGGTGAAAAATAGGCGCATTTTGAATGTACAAATGTGTGCTTTTAACTGTGAAAAAAAAATGATTTGCATTTTATATGTAAAAATCGTTTTTGACTGAATAACCTGCCCTCACTTATCTCCATGTTACACTGGCAACACATAGCTTGAAACTATTGCATCATAGCAATGCACCAAACCCATGCAGTGGTACTACATAAAAAAAAAAACATGCTACACATTGATCCTGTGCAGTAGTGCTGTACTCTGTGCTGTACTCTGTGTTGTAACACGCTAAATAACCTTACAGTCCCTTCCTTAAAACCTGGTTTTACCAGGCATTATGGAAGGGACCCGTTAAGGGACTTCAGAGCTAATAATGGTACCGCAAATTGCGGTAGTTATTAGCTCCATCCCCATTCCCATTGAGCCCTGTGGGGGCTCGAATGGAAATGGGGAATGGTTCCTGGAATGGGGACTTACCCGGTCCTCCAAGGTTGGAATGACCCGGTAAGTCCCTATTTCGGGAACCCGGAGGGTAGCCATGGTTCTAATAGCACCATGGCTACCTCCTACCTCGTAATGAGGCCCAATATTCATAGGCCGTAATGAAGAACCTTCCCAATTGGCAATCAGATAACTTTAATTCTCATATCTCGTCTTTATGACTGTGATGAGTTGCACTCTTCATATACTCTTGTATTTCTCGTATTTAGTCTTAATGACTGGGAGGAGGTGTACTCTTCATATAGTCTTGACCTAGGGCTCGGCACATGCGCAGGTATTCGTTTCCATTGTCTGTTTTCTAATTCTAGTTTTTCGGCAGTGTCTCATTCTCGGCTTCCTCTCGGGTTGCAGCCGTTTACAAACATGGGGGACAGGGAGCTTCTTGTGCTCCCAGCTGTGATGGTCTCAGCATCATTCAGTGGGTTCCACCAACCATGAGGTGATCGTGATCACGCCACCACCAGCTCCTGGATACCTCTCTCTTCTCAGGCTGCATATTCCCAGTTGCTGTTATCGCTGGCCTCCCGGCATCTCTTTGTCACGTCCCTTGCCAATTCAAAAGGTGTGGGCTCCGTAGCTTCACTCTGCTCCACACTCCAAAGCACGATCATATCAGGGGGCTTCATGCATACCACTCACTCTCCTTCTCCTTCCTCCCCTCCTTTCAGTTACATATATGTCTTGTCTTAATGAGACATCATCTTTTCCTCTTTCGGATAGATTCACCTCACCATTTCATGCAGCCAAATATAAAGATGTTACATTCATTTTGTCAGCAGGCAGTCCCATATACAATGATATGTTGGGCAATGTAGGGAGTTCCTCATAGAAACATGAGTCCTTGTCCCCTAAGGGTGACTCACTCCCGATGAGGTTCACTTGCCCATACCCCTACAGAGGGTACCACCCTAACCTCAAACGGTGTGGCTTCCCCCTGGGGAGAAGGGGCGAATACCTTCGATTCATCACAAGGGATGTGGGACACTGGTCCTTACCCTTAATAATGCCACCTCCAAAATGTGTTGAAGAAGGTCACTTTGAGCCCTGCCTGCCACACATCCTCCCAGAGCAGCTTGAAGGATGGCCTGTGCCAGACCCCAGTTCTAAATATCATAGATTATGGGAAGGAAGTCATTATCCAGATGGATACCTCTGAATTTGGTATTGTAGTGGTGTTAGCATAACATAGCTGTGATGGCTTTGAACATCCTTGTGCATATCAAAGTATGCACTCAAAAATGAGGCATTTGCAGTGATTTAGGCTGCACGCAAGTTGAAACCCTACATATTTGTGTCACACCTCACTAACCATCCACATACCTCTTAGGTAGCGTATTGCCATGCAGGGAGAAGACCCCAAGTTACTGCATTTGGCCATATCCCTACAGGAATTGGACATGGACATCCAACACAAACCTGAGCCACAGCTCTCCAATGCATTTGTCCTCAGTAGATATTTTCACCAGCAGGATGAGCCCGACCCCTAGTAGGACGAGTCTCACCCTTTGTGACTAGTGAAGGATTGCCATCCATCAAGGGTCTAGAAGGCCTGGCTTTTTGATTTTTATTGAATATAAAATGATGCCGGTAAATCACTCTCAGAGAGGATGGTCTGCTGAACAGACCCCCCTCTCCACAAACTCTATCCCAAAAGCATAGTGTACATTGGTGCCATACTGGATCAGTAGCCTGATCTGCAGGGCCTGCTCTCCAGTGGCCACAACAGGTGCAGGTGCCACAGGCACATTTTTTACAGCTGCAGGGCAGACAAGTCAATGCAGTGCAGGGCTGCATTTAAGATGTGCACCTCTGTTCTCAAACTGCATAACTATGAGAGTTACAATCCTGATGGCACTTGTAAACTATATAAGCTATACTTGATTCAGTGTATGGTGGCTAGCAACGCTCATACCTTTTAAAGCAACATCACTTTGATATCATACATTTGTCAGCTCTGTGAGCCAAGCTCAGCTGTGCATGGGATATGTGTATTCAGGGCAGACAGCCTTGCCATGCCAAGTGACACAGCAGGAGACTGGATGACTGATTATTTGTGATACTTTGTGAGGTTGGGTAACACCTCTCTCCAGCAAGCCAGTCTCCCAGAATGAGCAGAATCTGTTGGTGGGGAATATGTGAAAGCAGCCTTAGACAAGCATGGTTTTTATAGGCTTGGAAGTGCATTAAAGCAGACTTTGACTCATATGAAATGTATAGGTGTGGCAGTATTCTAAAGCAGGCGTATGCACATGAGAATTATGAAGGTATGAGAGTGAGCCAAAGCAGAGTTAGGCCCACATTTCTTTAGGTGTGGGAATATGATAAAGCAGTTCTAAGCACAAGTGAATTTGTATCTATGGGAGAATGCCAGAGCAGTCTTAGGGACACATAAATAATGTAGCAGGAGTAGAATTCCATAGTTGTGTTAGGCATGCATACAGTTTCTAGGCAGGGGAGCACACCAACACAATCCTAAGCAGATATGCTTTTAGTAAGTGTGTTAGAACTCAAACTCAGAGATAGGACTGTATGACAAAGCAGTGTTTAAACTGACAAAGCAATGTTAACCACACATGAATTTAGTCAGGAGGGAAGGAAACCAAAGCAATCATATATAGATGTGTATTTTACATGTGTGGGAGTACACAAAAGCCGTGTTAAAATGAATTACGGTTGTAGCTGTGGTAGAATTTCAAAGCAGACTTAGTCAAACATGGATTCTGTAGGCACAGTAGAGAACCAATGCAGTCTTATGTACACTTGAATTTTGTAGGCAAAGAAGTGTGCAAAAATAATCCTAAACAATGTGCCTCATTACGAGGTAGGTGGTAAGGGATTACCGGCACCGGTAAGGGCACCGGTGCCGGGAATCCCTTACCACCCTATTCCGAGGTCGCTTAGCGGGTCCTGTTGGGTATTTTGTGTAGATTTGGGGCCTGGCGGTATTTTCTTACCGCCGAAAAATAATTTAGCAACAATCACTCCTTGTATTCAGATTGGGTTATGTATAATAATACTACAGTGGATATGCATTATTTCAGTACACAGACATGCGTGGTTGGTATGCGTGGTTAGTATGCGTGGTTGGTGGTATTTTTGGTGAGCATAATTCCTTTGTTTTATTTGTGGCCCCAATATCCAGAACCCCTTATTCTTGTTTAGATTTTTCGTGTAATCACTAAAGAGACCTCAGGCTTGCATTTCAGGAACATCACATTTTCATTTTTAGTGTGCCACCATGGGCAATTTCTCGCTGTCTTATCTACGGCAGCGAGCTATCATGCGGTATCTATCACCAACTTATTTACGTCTGGTGAGCTATGTCCAGGGCCTCCCTTTCTGCCGACTCATAGACCTCGGGCAGACTATAACACCCACAGTTAGTTATAATTGCTCATACTGAATGACATTGTGCACACAGCTGCAGCCAAATCTTATTTTTAGCTACCTTAAAAATGACAATTGCACTGTCTAAACATCTCCCCACATCATCAGCACTGTATTGGTAAATGCACAAAGGAAAGAGAAAATAAAACACACCACCCGTCTGCTTTCAGATATTTTTGTGTGTTATAAAAGTTGCATTTAAACACGATCTCACTCTTTTACAGAAATAAATGAAATAGCACAGTAACAGCATTATTTGTGATAAACTGAGAAGAGAGTGGTGGGGAACAAAAATTCAATTTGCAACATTAAACACGTGGGTAAAGCACAGGAATCTCCTTTCCTACACTGACTGAATATTTTCGCACACACTCAGCCCCACACTTCACACGAGATAATTACCAGGCTTGTTCAGCATGTAGCTTCTTTGGCTGGTCGCCTTCTGGAGGGGTTCACCCAGCAAGGACAAGCATTTGCTGTCACTCAAACTGGGACTTGTTGACTGGAAATCCCAGTCTCTGCAACCAAGTTGAATCTGCTTTAGGAATCAGGCATCCCCAGCTATCAATCCAGTCCTTCTCCGAGCTGTGTCAAGATGTCTCTTCCCAGCTTCTTCCTCGAGATTATACAAGAAAACTCTGGTTACCTCCTACTAAAGGATCCGAACCAATAAAATTCTATCATGCCCTAACCACCCTCTGCACACAATGGCTTGGCTTATACAGTTGCAACTGTAAGCAAACTGATTTCCTGCTTATTCAAGGTCTTTGCTTCCTGCAGTTACTGTGGACAGAGCAGCAGAGTAAAAAGAAAAAAAAAACTGAATGTTCGTTTAAATAATGACTTTCAGAGCCTGTCATTTTCTATTGGAGAACACATTATTATTAGTGGGTTATGATCAGGTTAGTTGTTAATGAGGTTACTTTATTAATTTTCAAATGTGTCTCTTGCAACATAGGCATTTCAGGTGAAAAATAGTGCGCATTTTGAATGTACAAATGTGTGCTTTTAACTGTGAAAAAAAAATGATTTGCATTTTATATGTAAAAATCGTTTTTGACTGAATAACCTGCCCTCACTTATATGTCCATGTTACACTGGCAACACATAGCTTGAAACTATTGCATCATAGCAATGCACCAAACCCATGCAGTGGTACTGCATAAAAAAAAAAAAAACATGCTACACATTGATCCTGTGCAGTAGTGTTGTACTCTGTGCTGTACTCTGTGTTGTAACACGCTAAATAACCTTACAGTCCCTTCCTTAAGACCTGGTTTTACCAGGCATTATGGAAGGGACCCATTAAGGGACTTCAGAGCTAATAACGGTACCGCAAATTGCGGTAGTTATTAGCTCCATCCCCATTCCCATTAAGCCCTATGGGGGCTCGAATGGGAATGGGGAATGGTTCCTGGAATGGGGACTTACCCGGTCCTCCAAGGTTGGAATGACCCGGTAAATCCCTATTTCGGGAACCCGGACCCGGAATGCGGTAAGGGGGTAGCCATGGTTCTAATAGCACCATGGCTACCTCCTACCTCGTAATGAGGCCCAATATGTATTTTAAGGTTGGGAGCATGTAAATACTGACTCACACGCACATTAATTTTGCTTTAGGAACATGTGAATTTTGAAAGCAGAAAGCAGAAGAGAATGCCCAAGCAGTGCTAGGCACACATGTGTTTTGTAGGCAGGAAATATGCAAAATCAGCGCTAGGAACATGTGTATCTTTTAAATGGTTGAGTGTGCAGGGGCAGATTTAGACACATGTACATTTCAACGCCATGTACAAAGCTCTTTTTATCATATACTCATTTTCTTGCTTTGTCAGACAATTTTCAATTTTTCTATAATGCGTTTTATTGGATTGACTTTTGACTTTTGTTGGCGATTTTTTATATGCCACCGCTGTGAGTGGTTCTTATTGTGTGGAGATACTTAGGTGAAGGAGAGGTTCAGCTCTAAAGATGACTTTTTGTAGATAGATTTTCTCCGCAGATTTTCTGTTTTTGGTTCCATGTAATAATGTCCCCTCAAAAATATCGCCATGCAAAAATGTCGCCGAAAAATGGCCGAAACAGTGGCTGCTCCTATCCCCATATATATGGTCACCGATATATAATATCGCCACAACCTTTTCCCGGCGATATTATGTACGGCGACCATATATATGGGGATAATATTACCTGATACCCTGTTTTTCACCTTAGCTTCAATCGTTCTGCTTTGACAAGTCTTTGCACATTAAATTAATGCAGGTATTGTCGTTTTTATTTGGTGGTACTTAATAATTTAACCATACAACAATTAATCATCTTAAGGTGGCTTAGTTATTTCTTGTCCCCAGGATTTAGAGGTAGACAAGATTATCCAACATGTTCTGTTTTACCAGGTGAAATGCTTATATGTTCACGACCACTTCAAGTGGGTCCCATTCCTTTGAGATACTTTGGAGAAAGAAGTGGCCCCCTTTTGTAGGGGACGTTTATAGGGGTGTGTTTTCTATTCTTAGTCTAAGTGGACGTCAGAGTTCTCTGCCGACATCATATCGGGATGCAATATTCAGTGTGCTATGCACATCTTCAAAATGTATGTAGGGCAGTCATTTAGAGGTCTCCCTTGCTATGCTACCCCTGTGGTCCCCCTTTCCATCCCTAAAAAAACAAAAACAAATGCAGTCTTTTTTTAAAAAATGTATTGAGGCTCCTGGGCTGTGGCCAGTAGCATGTGGCATTATGTTTCTGGAGTGGCTGGTTTTCTGAAAGCTGGTAAGATAGCTGAGTGCTCACTGTTGCAATGTGTGTGCGATCTGCAGGTCCGACTCCCGGCAAGGTGAACTCAGCCTTTCATCCTGCTGAGGTTGATAAATTTGTATCAACACAGGTTGGGTGATATTGCATGTATATTTGTTCTATATGAAGCACTTAAGCATAATTGCAATATAATAACACAACATTCTCGTTTGGCCTTGGACATCTGCTTGCATTCACAGTAACGTGGTAATATGGGCCTATACACACTGATATTAACGATACACATGGTGACCCATTATTGTATGAAATGTATAACACTTTACAGTGATACCATAACCATATTTTTCGTAGTGTACTTAGAAACAATGCTATGTAATGCCACTTCCTGTTAGACAATGGCTGAACGGTTGTGTTCCATCTCTTCCTGTGATGTCACTGGGGTTAGCGTCAAATGTCATCACTTCCTTTGATGTCATCAGAGGTCACGTGTTGTGCTATGTCACTTCCGCTACCCCTGCCATTTTGGTGAAATGATGTCCCTTAATGTATGGTGCCAGTTTTAATGTGTTCAAAGTAACAGAGCATTGTTTAATCACTTTAATTGTAGAGAATATAGCACTATTTAGAGACTCAACTTACTTCTTAGTATTTTGTAGATTCACGTTTTCCCTGACATTGACTCATGGGTAGACATAGATGACATGCAGATAACATGTTATGTTACTGGGATTATTAAAAAAAAACTGCATCTTTTTTCATCCTCGTCTCTAGGACTTGTGTGTGCAATGATATCTCCTACTGCTGAACAATTCTTTACTTACTTTGTAGTGAATCAATATTAGTATTTGGCATAACATTCAAACCCATAATTTCTCCTTAAAATAGCATTAACTCAGTGATGACACAACTTTTGGAGCATTCCAAACCCCACTAGGCAAAGCTTATTTGGCCTAACCTTTAGTTCCAAGACCGAAATGTCTTTGTAATTTCTTGATCTCCCCTATCAATACATTACAGGTCCTGAAGAATTCTACAATCTGTGTCTCACACCAGACAATTCGTTTTACAACAGCATTAACTAAATCTCCCAAAATAAAGAATTTACCTGACCAGCTGATAGAGTTACATTTATCAATCTATAATGGAGCTTCCCTCTTACTCTTCTGGGGTGACCTGCATACCAAAGAAGAGGAGCCCTTTAAATTCCATGGAGATTCCAGGAGGACAGGAATGGGAACAGGCTTCAAGAAATACCCCTGGGAAACTGGTGTTATAATCTCCCTTGCAAACTCTGGGCTGTAAGGTGGTGTAATATGGTTCTGTAATTCTCCTGATTTAAGGAATTATGTAATGAACTATGAAACATGGTCAGACATATCGCTAAGGTGGTGCTCCATCTTTCCTTCTACCCTCCCTGTTGCAAGCTCCCAACCTCCTACCCTAGTCCTTTAGGTCCCCCCTTTGTACCAGACACCAAGCAATAGAAGGTGGCAGTCCAACTGATCACTCCTCAGGATTGTATGGTAAGGTCCTGAAGTTGCTACACTCAATGACCTCCTTTAGTTTTAAATTGTAGTACTAGTCCACGCGTTGGATCACCTGTAGGCTGTTAATGTGTCTGAGTTCTTGTCCAAATCCCAAATTAATTCACTAAAACGTTCTGAAGTTCAAAATGCTTAACACATGATAGATTAAGAAGTTATGCTCCTGCTACTGCTAAGTCAATGGGGTTCACATGATTCAGTAACACCTCTTCGCTTTCAAGAATAGCTTTTCAGGTGTGGTTGAAGGTGAGGGGTGGAGTGGAGAAACCTCTGAGTTCATGAAGGTAAAGTACTGTCAAAATGCTAGCTGTATTCTTGTTAGACATCCAAATTGAGTTCAATGTCTTGCTCTTTGCAAAGCTGGCAGGAATTGCTGAATCAGGCACAGAGAACAGGTCAGTACCGGGTTAAATCTACGGATGGTAAGGGTGTGGCCCCTTATACCTGTGGGTTCTCACAGGAACATTAACATTAATTCCACCAGTCTCGCTTCAGAGCTGCCAAAAGCACAGAAACTGCTCTCCTGAACATCTGTGAAGATCTGCTCTCCAACCTTGACTCTAACATTCCCTCTCTCCTCATCCTTCACGATCTCTCTTCTGCCTTTGACACGGTCCACCATACCATCCTGCTCAACTGTCTCCGTGATAAACTGGGTATCACTGATCAGGCTCTGTCCAGGCTGACCTCTTTCCTCTCTGATTGACCCTGACAGGTCCAACTTGGGTCCTTCCTATCATCTATCTCCCTCTCTACCTGTGGTGTTCCCCAGGGGTCTAACCTGTCGCCCTGGCTTTTCAACCAATATCGGGCAACTCTCACCCATTGCATTACCATGTTGTGCTCCAATTTCCAGTGCTATGCTGACAACATTCAACTCATTTTCAGGCTGCGCCTCGTCCACCTCATCTCCTTCTCCCATCTCTGATTGTCATTCAAGATTGGTGTGTCGCCAACGATCTTTGTCTGAATGCCAGCAAGACAGAGATCCTCCTCATAGTCACACCTTCACCCTCCTTTCCCCTCACTCTCTGGCTGGCCTCCCTCGGACCTCCTCCTACCCCCCACCTGCGAGGCTAAGAACCTTGGGGTCATCTTTGACCCCACACTTTCCTTCTTCGTCCACATCTCTGATGTCTCTAAAGGGTCAAGCGTCCTACTGCACCTCCTCAGAGGTACTCTGCCTTTCCTCTCCTTCCCCCAGAAGCTCACTGTCTCCCAAGCTCTGATTCTCTCTAGGTTGGACGATTGTAACAGCCTCTTTCTAAATCTACCTGCCTCTACTGTCCGCCCTCTGCAACTAATACAGAACAGGACTGCAAGACTTGTCCTTGGCCTCAAGCCCTGGAATCGTATCTCTCCAGCTCTGAAATCTCTCTATCGGCTCCCAGTGGATGCAAGGATTAAATTAAAAACCGTCTGATTTGTCCACAAGGCTTTCTGGGGCCTGGATCCAAAATACCTTGAGCTATCCCACCGTAAATACTTCCCCTCTCAAGGTCTTCGCTCCTCTCCCTCAGGGTCAGTCGTTTCTCAAAGAAACAAGCTAGGGGCAGCTCTGTGTCTTCGGCTGCGGCCTCCCTCGGGAAGAGCCTCCCTGCCACTCTGAAACTTTAGGAGAACCATCTACAGTTCCGGAAGCAACTCAAGACCTTCCTCTTTGCTTCTGCCTTCGCCCCTGTCTCGCCTGCTGAACTGTTCTCTCTCTGCACTGTGCACCTGGCCTACCCTCTGTCTTCCAGGCCCAGGTACCTGCTCACCCTGCCACTCTGCCACACTGCCGCAATGCCTCCGGGTCACCCCTTGCACTAGGGTTTGTATCTGTACCCATACAGCCCTCCCTTTTTTATTTCTTTCTGCACTTATCAGACTTACCCTGTCTGCTGCCTTAAACCCAGCACTTGCCACTTGCTGGCTGCAGTACCACTGTGTATTGCCTTTGTTATTCATTTATTTATTATTATTTTTCTGTTTTCTCCTTTGATCCACATTTTCCCTTCTCTCCCCTCCCATGCACTTTTCCCCTCTCCCTCCCCAATGCACTTGCGCGTTGTCAATGTCACGAGGCCTAGTAAGATTGTTTTTTGTTCTCCCCTGTTCCCCTACCTTGCCATGTTGCGCTCTGAAATACTTCCTGGCAACATCCTGGCAACCTTTCTCCTCTTGCTCTCATGAGCCGGTGCATCATAGAAGTCTGTGTGGCCAAATGAGGAACAATTTGACATTCATTTTCAGCTGTTGCTATTCTGAGCCAGTGAAAATGTATAGTAGACGTTCCTGGTCTGCCAAACACAGACTTCTATGATGCACCGGCTCATGAGAGCAAGAGGAGAAAGGTTGCCAGGATATTCTGGAATAATCCAATGAGATTTGAAAGTGTAGCAAGAAATGATATTGATATTTTATTTATATCGCGCTCGTGCACAAAAAATGCCTAGCTAATACATATACACAAGTCAAAACTGTTGGCTTTGCCAAGGTTTGATATGAATAGCACTTTCGTGAAGGACACGCAAACTGCTTATAATTCTAGTGGCTGAAGGTAAACCTGCTGAAGACATTTCTATTACAGCTCCAATTAAGCCATTATCTCTCTGAAGACTGCTTTGAAATAATACATTCGGGCACTTGAAGTGTAAACGCTGATGTTAAGGCTTGATAACCTAGCTCAAAGAGATCCCAGTAGGATGTGTTTTGGGCAGAGTGGGCCGGAAGTGGGTAGGAATGACCATAGAAATAGAATGGTCACGGGCAGCTAATGTTTTGATAACCAAATGACAGCCACACGCTTTGTGTCCTTCCTCATATGCCATCTCACCACCCACCAGCAGGATTTCAATGCAATAATTTGGGCAGCAGTTTGGGCTTATAGGTGGTCCTTTAGTGCCTTCTTATAGTCAAATCTAAAAATGAATCCCCTTCCATGCATACCCTAACAAAACTGGGATTAGATCCACCATTTTCATAGTGCCCTGGAATGCGGAAGACAAACAGATTGTAGGATGGATGATCTTTCAAGAGAAAGTGGATCCCCTTCTTTGTATTCTTTAAATGCATCAGTAACACTGCTATAAAATGTGCATATGAAAAGCTACACGCCAGTTGCACAGTGCATCACAAATAAACTGTAACCTCACACCCAATATCCACAGTTCACGAAAAGACACCAAAGCATCCACTACATCATAACAGATAATCCAACGGCCACCTCACCACCACGGTGCATTTTCAGAAGACACACTTCACAGTCCCACAGTATGAAGTGTGGCATTTTAGTAGTTAAATAGGGTATTAATATCCACACGGCAGCATCACAAGTGCCCAACCTAATTACATCTACAGCTGGTATGCCTGTATTCCAAACTAAAACATCCCAACTACTTACCAAGTTTAAATCTTACAATAAAACGGTTGTTGTTACCAAAGCAACTACTAAAGTAAAAAGGAAAACTATAATAATGTTAAGTTACATAGGGCTACTGATTGCTGAACACACTATTGCTATTGAAGTACAAACAAAACATTTAGGACATTAAAACGTGCGCCATATCAATAGCAACATTCACATATCTCATTCCAGAGCAACCTTCACCTGCACCTCACAGTGACTGTAGTGGTAACACAATCGCACGCCCTCGAGGTTACTATCAGCTAGCATATTGCAGTGAAGACATCAGCTTCTGGATTCTGAATCTGTTAAGTTCAATCATTTCAATACAAACAAAAACAAAACATTCTCGTGTCCGAATCAAACTGCCAATATCCGTCCACATCAGTAATAAACAGACACCACGCCACAAACAGCAGGCACATACAATGTTATCAACAATATCACAAGCAGATGGTAAGGTGGATGGATCCTTATATGACCTTTCAAGATAGAATTACATCACATGCTTCCAAGAGACATGGCTCAGTGAATCTCCTTCAATGGAGGTGTTTAAATGCATCAGTAAAACCTCTATCAAAACTAAATTAAGTCAACCTCAGGGTGGTCTGTCCATAGGAATTATGAATAACTATCACGTTAAAAAATTTGACCAACGTGTAGTTTGTTATAGTGTACTGGAAGGCATTGCGACCTTTGTTGATGTTGTTACTCATTATGAGATGCTGTTGATAAATATCTATGACATCCCAACTCAAGTACTTGCAGAAAATATGTTATTGGAATTACTTGGCACCCTCAGTTACCAAAATGTAGATTTGAATGCTACATTTCTATGTGTCCATGGTAACAAAGACTTGGCCATTAGTATCACTTGATATTTTGAACTGAGTTTCCTGATTCTTAAAACATGACATCAAATAAGGATGTTTGGAAATGTTAGCTACTTACCTGACTGATAAGTCTGCATCCTCAATAGATGTTTTATTGTGGTTGAAAATGAATATGTCATTCAGGGTATGTTATTTTATGTTAAATTGACTTACACTGCACACCATTACCACATGCATGGTCTCCAGGTGCTAACGTGGCTCTGCAAAAAAGAAGGCGGGGTAGGTTAGTGAGGGAAGAGGGGTAGGATATAAGTTGTGCTAATCTGTTGATGCTTGCAGAACCAGGAGAAACTGGCATCTGGATGTGTCTGCTTTCTAAGTGTTCTTTGGTTGTGTGCACTGGTTTCTTGTGTCTGCAGGAGTAAATCCCAGTGTCTGGTATTGTTTGTTGGTTGCTGGTGTTTGTTGTGGTGGGTGCGTGGTTTGTGTATTTCGTGTGGAGTGTGGCTGGCCCTTTAAGGCATGTGTGGTATTTAGGAGGTATGCAGGAGAGGAGCCGGAGCGGGGTTTGTTAGTATAGTGGCAAGCTGCAGAATGTAGTATGCTTTCAACACAGAGGAATTATTCATTCGGCAGCAGTACCCTGATCAATACAGTGATTCTGCAGGTGGTAGTTTGTATACTTATTAAAGCCACATCTGATTTGTAGCATACACACGTCAAAACTCTGAGCCCATGCCAGACATGGTGTAGTCACCCTGCCTGTTCCTGCTCAGCAAGCAGGACAATTGGCTGGACGGTTGTTCCTCTCTTTGATCCTTGATGAGGTCTGGTAAAAGCCCTCCCCAGGCCAGGAAGCTTACTGGGAATTACACTTAAAGTGACACATCTAAACAAAAGGGCCAGCCTCACATCAGGGTAGTGCATAACAAAGTGCATTTAAAGTTGCAGGCTTTGGAAGGGGGCACAGTTAGTCAGATAGATCAAAATGGAATGGAGAAAGGGTTCCTCCCTCTCGTTTTTCAGTGTGCTTTCCATCCTTTTCACTCCACTTCCTGCAGAGCAATACATCACTTTGGGTATGATGCAAGAATGCAAATCTCACTCGTTACCTTAACAGCGATTGGACTCCTTAAAATATGCTTCATATCCTCCAGTTCTGGGTGGCCTTTTGCCTTTAGAAGGATGGGGTCTCCCACGTATTCTAAGAAGAATTTACTGGACCCTGTTTGGAGTGCTGTCATTCCCAAAGTCCTCCGGCTGTGAGGCAAAGGCAGGTGTCCCAAGTAAGAGGCAAGCTATCGCTGAAACTCTGCAATGAGGTGCATTTGAAGAAGGAGAATAAAAGGATTGTGTGACGGATGCTTAAGAAACAATTTATAATCAACAGCATACACTGCACTACAGTTCAAATATGTTAAGAGCCTTTATACACAATCTTTCATTATTAGCTTAACCAGACATGGACTCCCTGCTCACTGTGCTCAGAGAGGCACAGCTTCACCTCACTGAGGAGGCCCAACAAGGCTGAAACACGTGTATGGGGTTGCTGTTGGTACTCTTGTTCAGAGAGGAATTGCCATAGCATTTCGGTGCTGGACTGCCCATGTGGGCGGGACAAAGACTGATATGCAAATGGGTATTTCCCATCTGTAAAAGGTACAGTGAGCAAAAAGTGTGTGCTGCCAACTCTCATCTCAGAACAGGTTATCATGCCATGTTCTTTCTGGAGAGGCGCGCCTGCTACCTCTTTTGATGTATTTGCAAGGAACTTGGGGTTGGTCACCCTGAGGTACCTGGGGGCAACCAGACATGGACTCCCTGCTCATTGTGCTCAGAGAGGCACAGCTTCACCTCACTGAGGAGGCCCAACAAGGCTGAAGCACGTGTATGGGGTTGCTGTTGGTACTCTTGTTCAGAGAGGAATTGCCATAGCATTTTGGTGCTGGACTGCCCATGTGGGCGGGACAAAGACTGATATGCAAATGGGTATTTCCCATCTGTAAAAGGTACAGTGAGCAAAAAGTGTGTGCTGCCAACTCTCATCTCAGAACAGGTTATCATGCCATGTTCTTTCTGGAGAGGCGCGCCTGCTACCTCTTTTGATGTATTTGCAAGGAACTTGGGGTTGGTCACCCTGAGGTACCTGGGGGCAACCAGACATGGACTCCCTGCTCATTGTGCTCAGAGAGGCACAGCTTCACCTCACTGAGGAGGCCCAACAAGGCTGAAGCACGTGTATGGGGTTGCTGTTGGTACTCTTGTTCAGAGAGGAATTGCCATAGCATTTCGGTGCTGGACTGCCCATGTGGGCGGGACAAAGACTGACATGCAAATGGACATTTCCCATCTGTGAAATGTACAGTGAGCAAAAAGTGTGTGCTGCAAACTCTCACCTCAGAACAGGTTATCATGCCATGTTCTTTCTGGAGAGGAGCGCCTGCTACCTCTTTTGATACAATTGATATTTGAAAGGACTTGCAGTACTTAGGTTTGCCACTTACCCCACAAGTTGCAGCGTTCATTAACCGAACACAGGAAAATAGTTGGTTTATTACAATGCCCAGTGAAAGAAATATGATCATTCAAAATGCTTGCATACAATAGACACTTTCCAAGTTCTTTTTGTATGTACAGTTTGGAGGACCTTGTCAACTATACTTTAACAGAACGCGCTACTCTGTAGAGATTTCTCTGTATAAATATTCAGCTTCTTAACCCCTCTGTCAGCTGATAGACTTTCCCCTATGGATTGTGTGGTATCTGGAAAATATTTCTTGTGTCAATCTGCCAGCGGCTTTAGTTTAGGAATATCACAGTGCACATCAGGCATTTTACTCGTACAGGAAAAGCAGCGAATACGCGATGATCTCTTCTGCTATCTCCAACAGCTGTGCGTTGCCAGGGCCTCAGATCCCCACTTCCAGTGACATGTTCATGCTGTTACAAAGCTCCCAGAACCTCCCTAGTGGCTTTCACAATCTCTTTGCTGTCACTGGACTGAACTTGAGCAGGCTTATATTGGCTCTTATTGCATAACTAGCAGAGCGAGAACCATTACTTCGGGATCCTTTTATTATCTTTCATGCAGTGAGCATTATGCTCAGGGCAAAGATATTTTGTGGGCATTCAATAACCTCGAATAAATTCACATTTATTTAAATCTGTTTGCATGTAATTACCTATCTAGCACAGAACATCACTACCTGTATATCTAGTTCATGTTCCTTTCACTGGTTTTAAATTCTGCACACCCCAGATGTGGGACGGTAAAACCCACTGTAATGTAAAATGTAAATTAAACCAGTTTTTTTTGGTAAGAATGCTTCCATGACACCAATTCACCATAACACCAACAACGTTACACACTAATCACTTTAATAACATACAGCTGCTGTAATTCTACGTTTTGTACTGCCCATTTTGTACTGCCCGTTTTGTACTGCCACATTCAATTAGTAGTTCTAAAAAACATATAAACTGTCCATTTAATTTCTTTACCATTTTCTTATTCTAAAAAAAAAAGCAAAAAATGTCTAATTGGGATGGGAAGTAGAGGAGACTCTTCATTTGAATCTCCCAATACGCCCAGTGACCAGGTCTTTTATTTAGATAAAAGACTGTATTTCCGAGAAAGAAAACAACTAACCTTATTTGCTCCTTTATTGTCATGTATTGGTATTCTGCTGAGGAGCATGAGTTTAATACATGGTTCTGTATTTCACGGTTGGACTATGCCACACAATGGTGATATAAAAACATATTTGATTCCTCCCTCTCCCTTCCCACCATATTTCTCTTACCTCTCGCGCCTGTCGCTACCACCTTTTCAACATTCATAAAGTCCGCTCCTCTCTCACCTTCCATGCCACTAAACTTTTAATCTCCTCCCTCATCTTCTCTTGCCTCTTCTATTGCTCCTCTATCCTCTTCGGACTCCCTACATCTCATCTCACCCCCCTCAAATCCCTCTACCACTCGGCTATCCATCCCCTCTGTCTCCTTGCTCCTCACGATTCCATTTCCTCTTCACTTTCTACCTTGTTTGGCTTCCCTTTCAATCCCCCCTAAATTTAATTTCCTCTTTCTCGTTTTTAAATCTCTTCATGATCTCGCTCCCCCTTATCTCTCCTCTTTCCTTTCTTTCTACACCCCTTCTCGCTCCCTTCTGCTGATCTCTTCCTTCTCACTGTCCCCCCTTACCCATGTGCCTCCTCCCGTTTCTGCTCCTTTCAGCTCCTAGCCACCCTGCACTGGAACTCTCTACCTCTCTCTATCTGCTCCATCCCCACCTTTTCTTCCTTCCGTGCCTCCTTGAAATCTCTCCTTCTACATTCCCCACCCTAATACCCTTTACCCCCTCTGATTTCTCTCTCTCTTCCCTTACATCATCCCCTACTCACCTCTCCCTACCCGCTCCTTTTTCCCTTTACCTCTCCCTCCTTACATCTTCACCCTAATGCCCTTTCTGTTTCCCTCCTCCTTTCACTTCCTCACCCCCCTCCTTCCCTTACTTACCCTCACAGGTTAGTTGCTCTACTTACTATTTTATTGGTTTGATTCATGTCCTGTAAATTGCTTCTACTATTATAAATTTCTTTGTATCTTGTTGTTCTAATGTAAAGCGCTTTGGATTAAAGCGCTATACAAACACAATAAATACAAATACAAATACAAATATATTATTCTACAAAAACACACTGAGACAGTTCTTGCAAAACAATACCAAATTCGAGTGAGTGAAGCCCAACAGTTCCCAATAGAACTAGGGACAGTCATTGGTTGGTGTTTGAAGAGACAGGAGCAAATCAAAAGAGATCTACACAGAGAAAGGAATTTATCTAGTAAGAGAAGTTCAGGATTGTAGGTAAATCATGTTGATAGCATGGCCTCGAGTTAGGCACTTAGAGTAGGATTTTGTGCTGGGGTTGGCGATTGGAACAAATTTGTGTGGGTGGAGGGAGGCATGCGTGCACATGTTCCTTTTCTATGTTTAGAAGCGCATCTCGAAATCAGTGTTAGCCACACTTTATTGTTGGTGGAGGACAGAGTACATTCCTAGGCACATCTTTATTTAAAGCTTTCCCAGTGCCACGTTCATTTTATCAGCAGAGTAGAAACTACTCCAAAACATTCTAGGCACACATTCACTTCATAGGTGGAGAACATGCCAAAACATTGCATGTTATTTTTGTAGGTGGGAAAAGAGAGTATTCCAAAATGTTATTAGAGACATGTTCATTTTGTAGGCGTAGGCGGTGTGACAAATCAAGGGATACAGTCACTTCTCCCCAGTGGGGAGCCTTGCCTTGTGAGGCTAGGGTCGTGAGCCCGCTACACAATACCATCCCTAAGGGTAGAGTTAAGCGGGACCTCACTGAGAGAGACTCCCCCATGGGGATTAGGACTTCTGTTCCGATGAGGAACTCCCTTTCCAACGCAACCATTCCTATTCAATTGGGACAGAATAAGAAAAATGTACATATATTTGCTATTGTGGTGTTTCAGAAAAAAAAAAGTACCTGTTGGGTACTTGACAAGGAAGATCCATGGAGTTATAGAGTAACAAGTACCTGTTAGATCCTGCCATGAAGAAACCCAAGAGACTCATAGAGAGCATGGCTCAGACACTGAGAAGGAACTCCCAAGAGATGCTGGGGAAGCCCCAGAACAGCATCATAAATGTGGGAGGAGAAAGAATGCCAGCGAATGAGACCCAGGAGTTTCAAAGCAGCTCCAGGAAGGATGCTGGTGAGCTGGTGAAGACTCTGACATCCAGACAAGTGAGATTCAACGAGGTGCAGGTGCCCGACGAACACTGCTCTCTGCATAGCCTAAAGAGAGGCTGTGAGGTGAAGTTTGGTCCTAGGAGGGACACACCAGTGAGAGGTGGTGGCCGCAAAGGGGGAAGAGATGAAACCCCTCTGTGAGCCGATATCACTTGCAGAACTCACACAGAGCGTGCCCAAAGTAGGAGTGGAGCAAAGTGATACACACAAATGGACCTCGGCTGTGAGGTTGGAAAGATTCTACCAAGACGTATTTACCATACACAGAAATGAATTTATTACAAAAACCAAATGAACAAAAATGTTTGTTAATACAAACCCTACACATTTGACATCATCAAAATCATTCCACCACACATACACATATTCACTCAAATACATTCAATGTACACTCGAAATGGTCTGGGTTAGCAGTTATATGAAACCCTTTCAACGAAAACTCCAGAATTCTTCTATTTCACACACCCAAATAAACTACAAGTGTGCATATTTGTTTAACAGCGGACAGCAGCTTATTAAGATTCTCTACACCTGTTTCGGTCGGCAAGGATGGCTTCTACTGTAGCACTGCGTTAATCTGACCTTCTTCAGGACATGGGCAGGATGTAAATGTGGTCTCACCCTCACAGAAAAAAATCCAGTGGAAGATGTCTTCAAACAAACAAACAAACAAACAAATAATAAAACCTAATTACTATCCAACCTCTTTACATCACATCAACAGCACACATGAATTGTGCGTATGAATCTTCCATCATGAAACTTGTTTGCACTCACCTCCAAAAAGAGCTTATGGGGTTGATGCAAACCATGGATTAGATCCTTAGTAATCCAATGATATGCCACATTACCCTATCTATTGTCCACAAGGCCTTCTGGGGTGCGGGGCCTCTATACCTTCAACTCTCTCTTCCTAAATATCTTCCTTCGCGAGCTCCTCGCTCATCCGCCTAAAACTCCCTCAGGGTCAGTCGCTGCTCCAAGCAACGATTTGGTGTTAGATCGCTTTCTTCAGCTAGTGCCTCCCTCTGGAACAGCCTCCCTGCCTCCCTTAAACTTGAGGAGAACCATCTTCTGTTCCGGAAACTCCTCAAAACCTTTCTCTTAGCTTCTACTT
This sequence comes from Ambystoma mexicanum, assembly GCF_040938575.1. NCBI lineage: Eukaryota > Metazoa > Chordata > Amphibia > Caudata > Ambystomatidae > Ambystoma > Ambystoma mexicanum. The sequence continues at coordinate 423,388,998 of NC_090927.1, read as the reverse complement.
TCTCTCCTCCTCTCCTCTGCTGACCTCCTGACCGTAACCAGATCTGCAATGGATTACCTGGACACCCTCTGATCTCGGACCCAGCTACCTCCCCCACCAGTCTCTCACACCTGTGCTGCCTGCAAGCAACCCCCGCACTTGGGGACTGTTTCTGTATCCCTACAGTCCCCCTACCAGCACTTGGCACCTGCTGTCTGCACCTCCTGCACTTGCCACTTGCTGGCCGTTACTTTTATCTATTGTTATTTATCTATTCCCATGTACTGCACTGTCCCTTCCCACCTTCCCATGCACTTGCGTGATCTGAATGACACCTGGCCCAGTAGGATCGTTGTCTGTACTCCCTCTGTTCCCCCGCTCTTGGCTCGTCGCACCTTGAAACACTTGTGTATAAGCATGTTATAAATGCCTTATCATATTATATCATATCATACTTGGTCTCAAGTCCAGGGACTGTATCTCTCCAGCCTTTAAATCTATCCACTGGCTCAGCGAGGATCAAATTCAAGATCCTCTACATTATCCACAAGGCTTTCTGAGGCCTGGGACCAGGCTACCCCCAACTTTCTCTCTGAAAAATACCTCCAGGCTAGAGCCCTCCACTCCTCTAACACCAACTCTTTGCTTGTCAAACACTTCCCCAAACGGAGAGAGGGGTGTGGCTCTCTCCTCAGCTGGTGCCTCTCTTTGAACTAGCCTCCTTAACTCTCTCAGACCTCAGCCAGGCCTCCTTAAATTCTGGAATCTTCTCAAAACTCTGCTCTTCTCTTCCTCTTTACCTCTTTCCCTTCTCTGCTAATCACCTCACTGCCATTGCAACTGCATCCTGGTCCATCATGAATCTCACAATTTACCAGGCCCCCACCCAGTCAAAACCAGCACCCTTCCACGCCCTCTGCATTGCCGTTGCTGAACCCCGGCCTGGCGACTGTGCATCCCACCCCATGGATCCCTCCACCCTAGCATTTAGCAGTGGCCTCCTTCCTGTCTCCCCATGGCACTTCCCTCCAGCACTTCCGCATACCTTGCACCCTCCACCCCCCCTATCTCCTTCACTTCCCTTCACTGCAGTTGTATGTCCGAATGTCACATGGCCTAATAGGCTCGCTATTGTTTATTTACTTTTTTTTGTGACTGTTATTTACCCCCTTGCTCCCTATCCATTAAGCCTTGTGGTGCCTGGAACCACCATTTTGCTGTATAGTTGCCTAACAAATGATCAATAAATAAATAAATAAATGATGACCTAAATGGAGGCATATTTCTAAGCAATGGTCAAAATCAAAGGTTGGAATAACACCAGCCTACTGAAGTCATTCCCGTGGCAGAAAGGGCACTAAGTAAGTTCATTGCAAATACAGCAAGTGAACCTGGGCATGGGGATGTGAATATTTTTGGAACATTTGAAAGTATGGTAAACTCGATTAATATTGGCCTTTAGTGAAGAGAAATTATAAGACCGGGAAGGAAAGATGCAATATTGTTACGCGCAAGGATGGAAGCCTTGACTGTAAAATAAAAGAGTCCAAAAGACAATTGAGCAACGATCTAAGTGACGCAATTGTTGCTGCTGGTAAATCCCAATGTTGAAATAGTTTGGTGATTAAAATTGCTGAGTTAAAACGATGTTATCAGAAATGGTTGCATTCACACAGTAATGAGTTGGCGAATGGAAAGTACTGGCTGAAAGGGCATTAAATGAATATCATGATGGAATGTGAGAAGTGGAGGCACTGGTTTGGATGAATCTTGTTCTCTGATTAATGGAGACATCTGGAATTGTACTATTGGTGTAAACTATCTAGAATCCCTAATAAGAAGTTTGAAAGGTGCATGTGCAGCCGGCCCAGACAAGAGTTGGAATGTGCTCATTAAGCAGCATCCCAGATTATCAGCTAAAGCCCTGTACAGAGAATACACTGAGATGGGACGAACTGGTGTGATACCTGGGTGCTGGAAAGACAGTAATATGTGGCTGGTACACATGAAGGGCTGCTGGAGTGACTCGGGGAACTATCAACTCGATATCCCAGCAAAATGATTTGCTGGAGTACTGAATGAATGTAGATGAATTGAGAACATGGCCTGAGGGAAAACATCGGGCCTCATTATGAGTCACCCAGTCCGGAAATAACAGTGGCGGTAAACCCACCGCTGCTGTTGTTTCCGGACCGGGTGATCTAGAGTTCTGTTGGCGGGAGGTGTCATTCCCACCAGGTCTGAACTGGCGGGTTTAACACCACCCGCCTGCAGGCGGACGTGGAAACACCGGCACCATGGGACTCCATGGGAATGGGGACTTACAGAATTTCGCCTGCGGAATTCCCGGGTAACCAGGGTTGTAATGCAGGTGACCGCCGGACTCGTAATGAGGCCCATCGTTTTTCTAGAAATCAGACTGGTTTTAGAAGGCAAACGGGTATGAAGCATAATATACTTGTTTTGGTATCATTGTTTGAATATGCCTGGAAAGTAAGGAATATTCCTGTGTATGGAGCATTCATTGATTTTACTTCAGCTTTTGATGCCGTTTTAAGAAATCGAATCTGGCATACATTGTTATTGCCGGGGATGCCAAATGGTTTGCTTTCAATGATAATGGTCCTCATTACGAGTCCAGCGGTAACCATGCTGGAATTTCCGGCAGGTTACCGCCAGACTCGTATTACCATTCCGCCTCCGTGATTCCCAGAATCACCAGGGCATTACAACCCCAGTGACCCGGTAATTCCGGAGGTGGAATTCGGTAATGCCCCATTCCCATGGACTCCGGCAGTTCAGACCTGGTGGGAATGACACCTCCCGCCTGCAGAACTCAAGATCACTCGGTCCGGAAATAACGGTGGCGGCGGGTTTACCGCCACCGTTATTTCCAGACCGGGTGACTCGTAATGAGGCCCAATGCATCAATATTTAAATACCAGTGTTAGAAATTAGCTTGATGGACGTGGCAGAGTTTATGGCTGAATCCTGATGACTAGGGGAGTAATGCAGGATTGTATCCTGGCAGTGGCACCCACACTTTTTAACCTGTAGCTGGCAGACTTCAATGAGGGGGGGTATGCTCAAAAGCTTGCCAGGTCAGGTACGGTGGATACAGCGTTGGTTGGCTGGGATACACTGATGATCTGCTGATTTTAGATTACACTCCATATGGTTTGCAAGTTCAGCTCAATGTCCTTTGCATGTACGCTCTGGAGAATGTCTTGCACATTAACATAAATAAGGAGATAACTAGGGTGTTTAATCCCTCTAGGAAGGGGTCTACGAAGTAGGCATGGAAACTAGATGGGAAGATTTGGAACAGGTTGTTGTATACAAATATCTTGGAGTATTAATGTGGAAGAGGCATTACGAATAGGTTGAAAGTAAGGTAACACAGCAGGCTCAAATAATTAGTAAATGTATTGGGGGACAAGGAGGGTTTTCTCCGAGAACAAGCCTATTGTATAACACCAAGATCTTACCAGTCATACAATATGGAATGGAACGATGGGCGGTTAAATATTTTAAGAAAATAGAGATCTTGGAGGGAAAATCTATTAAAAATGTTGGTTCGATTGCCCAAATGAATTTCCGTGGGCTCCTTGTGATTGGAATTCGGTTTCATGGGAACTTCTATTTGCTTAAAATATAAGAAAGTCATGTGTTATGTGGGTTTGAGGGATTTAAATGAGAATGATTAAAGCAAAGCAATGGTTTAACTGCTTCCTGACCAGACAAGAAGCTGACAGGTTGCGATTTGCTAGATCTATTGGTGAAACATATGTAAAATGGACATCATCAGGATTAGAACCTCAGGCTGAAGAGTTGCCTCGCCTGGCACTGCAACGTAGTGTTAAAAAACTGTTGATGAACTATGGATTTGGAGTGGATATAGTGAATGTCAGCTCAGAAGTAAAACAGTGGCATCTTTATACAAAGTGTACTAATGTGCAAGGTTACCCCAAGATACATTGGGACATTTGCAACTCATTATATATTGTGAAATTATTTTAGGATTAAATTGGATGCTGTTAGAACATTAGAAATATTGGGGGCCTCAATTAATATTTCTCGTGGTGGCCACCGTTTAGATTCGGTGAAGAAAACAGTTATGGAATCTATTGAACATCTTTTGCTTTGGTGTACTAGTTTAGACACTGTTCAAGTGGATTTGTGAAAGCAATATGACCCTAATTATCTACTTGTCCCTGACATTTTATAGGCCACCTTTTTAGAAGGCAATCATTTTAATTGTATTTATGATATGGTAAAGCCATATGTTATAATTATGAAGATTTTCGATTTAACTGAAGTGATCTTTTTTTTATAACAATTTGTTAGCAATTCTGTATAATGTATTTGTGATTATATTCTAAGGTGATGTAATGTAAATATGTCATTATACAAAGTTAATGTTTGACTATAAGTATAGATAAAGAAATGCATACATAAATAAATAAACCTACATGTCCTAGTAACCAGGAGTATGCCAATAACTAGTGGGATAAGCATACTCATCCCAGTAACAGGGTGTGTGAGAAGAATTACTAAGGGCATCATAGGTGTCCCAGTGAGAAGACTAATAGCCCAGAGGATGAGAAAGCCAAATAACCAAGAGAGTGAAAATCAATACTGGGGTTATCATTGTTATCATTGTGAGAAAGGAAGTGATCAAGAGAACAAGAGCCAACCAGAGAAAGAGAGACTTTTATTTACGTCATAGAAAAACCAAGAGCAGCAAAGACAAAGGTGTCATTACGAGTATGATGGTCCGGAAAAAGTGCCAGTAACAATGTGTACCGGTACCTTTTCTGGACTGGCATACTCAGAGTCAGAACTGCCGGTAGTTCAGGGCCCTACCGGCAGATAATTCACTGAAGCACTGGCACCATTAAGAATGGTGCCGCTGCTTCATTGGTTCCGATCCTGCAGAGTCCTATGGTACTCCATGGGAATGGGAATTTACCATTACCCCACCGCCCTTTATATCCTAGTAATACCAGTATATCGGGCATCAGAAACTGTAAGCCAAGATTACCGGTAAGCCGCCGGTACTACCGGCAGCTTACCGGCAATCTCATACTGAGCCTCAAAGACAACGACATTTAATCAAAGGTATCTTTCAAAACCAGGGGAAGGCGAAACACGAGGACTGGGAAAACCCCCCATATGTACTGAATAAACATGTATGAAAGATAGCTACAAACCATCTGAGGACTTGTTATTAAAAATGAACTGAACTGAGAAACCATATCCAGGAGAAGGGAGTCATTCCACTGGACTTAAGTTAGGTACATAATAAGCAAGACTGGGAAAGCCGCCCCAGTAGAAGGGAGTCATTCTCCTGGACTTTATTTGGTTGTTCTTAGTGCTAGGGTCAGCATGGTTTAGTTTTGGACCAAGGACAAACGTTACTTTTGGACTTCCCAAACTGACGACAAGAACCCTAGTTAGTTTTGTTAGATAGGGAAATCCATAGTTTAGGGAAAGCTAGGCCTTGTCTTATTATTTCAAAGGAAAATATCTTGGAAATGGCATTTTCTACTCTGTCTCCTTCTTCTGACCTGCTACAGAAGGCACGCTAAGAACATCGTAGGCACATTTCATTTTTATAAATGAAGGAAACCTCATGATAGCTTTCTTAAACATGCAAACTTTGTTGAGGGAACAGAACATGCCAAAGCATTCTTAGTCAAACATTAATTTTATAGGCACAAGATAATGTTCTTACATGCTAAGAAACTTGTAAATAAAACATAAATTGTAGGTGAGTAGGCCAAAACATTCAAATCAATACAAACTTTATTTCAACAACTATATGCCATAAAAGTAATAAACAAAGGGCATGCATATTAAAATGGACAAAAAAACATTAGAGATAGAAATGAAATATACTAAAGAGATCTGCTGCAATGGTGATCAGCAGGGTGCCATCTTGGGAAGCTTTGGCTGAGAGCAATGTGAGGTGCCGCTCTTCAGCCGTATAGCCCTGATTTGCAGCCCCACACATTCAAGTTTTTCCCCCCTCTGCTGCTGAACCACATCTGGTGGTGGCTGGTGTCCAGCAGATCTGGTGAGGGGACAGCAGTAGCAGATCCAGCTCTTGCATGCATAATAGTGGCCCCCACCTAGCTTGGGTACAGAGCTTGAGCTGGCTGATCGGTGTATGAGCCCTCTGCGCCAGACCTCGTCCTTGCTCATTGGCACTACCGGAAGGAGAGACCTGTGGCCAACTCACACCGTGAGTGGCGGTGGGTACACGGAACCTCCTGTGCAATATCACAAATCACCTAGAGGGCAACGGTACAGCCCCCACCCGTCGTTCCCACCTAGCTGGGACTCTGTTGACATCACGGTCCTCCTGCCTGCAACCCTTGGGTTAGCAGAATAACCCAGAGCAAGGGTGATGAGTTCCTCCCTTGCTGACTCCAAACAGACTTGGAGTCGCACTTATGCAGCGAGACTGAAGGTTCTCCTCTGACCATTGCAGCAGGCTGTACATCCCTTTGTGGATGTAATCAATGTGCGGCTGACACATTGGAAGGTAGGAGAGGGGCGACGGATTAATACTGATGTATTGAAGGGGGCTATGTTCACCTTCTTTCCGGCTCCCCCGCTAGTCTGCTCCAGCACTCGCCGGGGATGTGTCATCTTTGTACCCACTTCCATGCGCTCGGGGCGTCTGGTCGGTGTCGGAGGCCTCCAGTTGTCTCCATGAGGGACTCTGGTCTTGATGAGCGTCACTGCAATTCTTGTCTGAAACAGACTTCTAGACACACTAGATGCTGTGGATCAGCAGCATCATGCCTGCTAACCTCCTAAATTAAGTTTGTGTACCGCTTCTGACCAGGGCACTCTGGGATTGAGACTTTCCCATGGTGAGCACTAATACTCAATGCTGAAGAGGTCTGCTTCTCCCCTTTCCCCTTGGCACTGGACTACATGCCGCAGGACAATGATTGATGGGAGAGGGAGGGCAGACAGATATTGCTTCTGTGAATGGGCATCTTTGCTAACCATACTCTCCCTGCCACCCTACCTATGGCAGCCTGTACTGGAATCAGCTGGGCTACACGCTCTATCCATACCAACCTCTGTGATACCGGAATACTCCTATGTGGGGTAGCTCCTACCTGCATATGATCTCCTGGCCTGGGGTAAATATATATCAAGATACCTGGTGACCTGGATACCTGGAGACGGTGACCTACCAGACAGGGTGCCAGCCCCCACATTTTCACATGGTAACATTGTGACCACAGTTTGAAGATTCCTTGACATGTGAGATTGACACAAATTCCTGATGAGGAATCTAGAGAGGTCAATGATGGCATGACCTCAGAGAGGTGGACTTCCTTCTTAGCACCTGATTTGTCTGTGCCTGTCTTGCTACTCGGCTGCCTGGTGAGTTTGCTGTGAATTGTGCAGTTTCACAGTCCCTCTCTTTCTCCCCTTCCCCCTCCCTGCTCTCTCCCTCCATGGTGCGTTCCATCTGCCCTATCTACTCTAACTGCTACTCTGTCACTTATCCTATCTCTCTTTTTGACACTGGAAGGAAAAAGCTCAAGAAAGATCTCCTGATCTCCAGTCCAGGCCTGGCCCTCGCTGACACCTACATCAACGCCTCTACCAGGCAGACTGTCACTGACATCCTCTTTGTAGTTCCTTCTCTGGACCTTTGGATTCCCCGTATGGTCTCAGTCGTCTCCCCTTTATCTTCTTTGCCCATTAATGGTGGAATCCAATGGGAAGTACTCTTGGCATACTTCCCATCCTCTGGGGGCATCATTAATGTCTACCAGAATGGCACTGTCATGGTCTCAGCCCAACCTCCTCCTTCTTGATAGCCACCATCCATCTCTCATCAACTTCACCCCTTCTCCTGCCACTCCTTCTGCCACCACCGCTGTGCATAGCACATTCCTTTACCCCACCACAGAAGACCTACAAAGGTGGTAACCAGCTCCACTTAGCTACCCTCAACGTATGCTCTGCCATTGAACACTCCTCTGACATCGCCCATCTCCTGAAGATTTCGACCTTGACATCCTCACTCTCACTGAGATGTGGTTCACTGCCATCTCTGTCACTGTTTTTGACACACTCCTCCTGGATGGCTACAAGATCCTCTCTAAGCCCAGGCCTAACCAGTCTAGTTGGAGAGTGGTCCTGATGTTCCCTGAATGAATCCCTGCTACTATAATACACATTCCAAACTACTTTTCCTTTGAATGACTCGTCTGCATGCTTGGTGTCTTTGCAGTCCTCTCTCTGACTCTTGCCACCATCTTCAGGACCCTTGGTCTGGTCTCCCTCTTCCTTCCAGAGTGGTCTGACCTCACCTCCTCTCTCCTGGCCTCCACCTCCAAGCTTTGCTGCTTCGTCAGTGACTTCAATATTCACCTTGACTCCCCTAATGCAGCCCCTGTACTCTTCATCAGCCTCTGTGACTGTCTTTTCCTCAACGTTCTTCCCACAAGACCAACGCACTCAGCCAACACAATGTGGATGCTCACATCTCTACCCTCCCACTACACCTCTCTCCTGGACTGACCATGCTCGCCTGTCCTCTCACCTGGATCTCCTGGGTCCCCAAACAATTCCTATGCCCACACTGCCAGTCTCCTTCTCCATCAGTTGACCGATGAAGCAAGTGTCAGTTGCTGCCTTTTCTGCCACTTTCATACCCCCTCCCACTCCGACCATTGACTCTTACACTGACACAATTTTGCTAACCTTCAGCTCTCCATCTCCAATACTCTGGATATCCTTGCCCCTATCATGAGGATCCACATGAACCCTGCCTCCAAGTGCAACACCTGGTATGATTCCGATCTAGCATCTCTGAAACGCAAGTGCAGAGTTGCTGAGCAGAAGTGGCAGGCTTTGAGCACATCCTCTGACAAACTGGCTTGCCGCTTGTTCTAAAGGCAACACAGACTCTCCATCAACTCAATGAAGAAAGCCTTTATCCAAGCACGCATCTCTGGGGCCACTAACAACATTGCTTAGCTCTTCAAAATCTGCAAGGAACTCGCCAATCCTACTGCAGTCTCCACTTCTCCTTTGGGATCCATGACTTTCTGCACTGCACTTGTCTCTCACTTCATAACTAAAACTCAGGACATCCTGCCTTCACTCTACATCCCTCTCTTATCCATCATCCGCTCTCAGTCCTTTCTTGGCTTGCATCTCTAGACACCTCCTCTCTATGAAAGTCTCCTCCAAACAGGTGCTACCCTTCTCCTCCTCTAGAACTATCAAGGATAACATTGCCTCCCTTGCTCCAGCCTTCACTGAGGTCTGCAATCACTCCTTTGTCCTGGCTAAATCTCACTACCCTTGTTTACCCTCTCCTCAAAAAGCCTTCCATCGGCCCCACCTGCCCATCTAACTTTTGCCTATCTCCATATCCCACTTCATGGGTAAACTCTTAAAGAAGCTGGTCATCTTCAGCTGATCCATCACACTGAATCTGTTGTCTCCGCGACCACCAGTCTGGCTTCAAAGCAGCAAGAGGCACAGGAACATTCCTCCTCCCCGACAGAACTTATATGCTCTCCACTCCGACGTGCACTTCCTTTCCCTCCTTAGCATTACTTGCACGATCCCAATGACACAAGGCCTAGTAGGAAAATGTTTCTTATTCTCCATCCCTGCCCCTCCCCTCCTTTGTCTTATTGCACCTTGAAACACCATTTGCTGCATAAGCACATTATACATACCCAATAAATAATAATAAATAAAGTATAAAAACATCAAACATTTTCTCCCTACAAGAAAAATAAACTAAGGAATACACATTTGCAAATCAGTCAATTGATGCAATATTCAAATAAAAACGTGCAACGTGCAATGGACATTTTCCCTTGGTAGAGATAAGGCAAATCCCTGGTGACATCTAATATTCGATTAATCGTACAATTATTCACCTTCCACTCAGACTAATACTGAACTATCTGTAAAATAATTAAAATCCAGCTGCATAAACTAGAGACAGTAACCATCAAATGTAACAAGGGTTTGGCCCAAGAGAACCCCATGCCTAAATTGGATGGGAGCCACCAGACACACTGGACTCTTGAGAGGAAGTTATATGGCATTTTCTCAATATCATGACTACCTCCATATAGCAAAGCAATGTCCAGGCCACATAAGGTGAATCAGCTTGTAATTAATAAAAAAGAGCAGAATGACACTGGGAAAAATTAAGCTGTCAAAGGACAGGCAAAATTGGGCTCTGCCAGATGGGCCAATACAAAGGACAGAACGTCACAAAGTGTAAAATATCCTCTAGATGAAAATCACAAAAAGGGAAGCTGGCTGAGTTAGGATAACCCCTCCATTTTACTGTGTCTGCTCTTAAATTTAGTAGATTAAAGCAAGCCCTGGTGAGAGGCCACGGTTCAAAGGTTTGATCAACAAATGTGAGATATGGTTGAATTGAATAAAGAGAACTAATAGTCGCTAACCTTCTGTTAACAGGAATTTGCAGAGCATTGGCTTCAAGAAATTCCTTGAGGCAGGCAACAAGGGCTTTTTGAAAACTACAGTTACTCTCAACACTAAGTAAAGCACTGGGAGAAATGAGCGGTGAAACACTCAACTTTGTCAAATGACTATTAATATGATTTAGCCAAGGAATTATATGCCAACCTTCGGCCTCCACGATGGCCTTTAGGATATGCTGTGTCAAGACTGCTCTAGGATTAGACCAGATCTGTAGTAATGTTTTGAAAGCCCCGTAGAAAAGTACCATAATTGGTTGCAGCCTTTGTTTGAGCTCCATAAACATATGGCTTTGAAGTGAAAAACTCCACCCAGGGATTGGCCAATATGTACATCTTCTTTCTTTATATGGGCTTTACCAGAGACTGACGGGAGAACCGAACGTCCAGATAATCAAATTCAACCACCGTACGTATAACTGCACCATTGCTCAACATAGGGTGCATTCTGATGGATTCTCTGCCTCGACGACAGGCCCTGACCGCAGATTTCACAGTGTTGATTTTTAAATCTAGGGAGTTCATAAAAGTTGTATACTCTGCAATCAACCACTGGAGAGCATTTGGTGTCCAGGCAATGAGGACAGTGTCGTCAGCATATGCCAAGAGTGGCAACGCTCTAAACCCTGTCCTTGAATAATCTGCTCCAGACTCCTCCACCAAAGCATTGCATAAGCCATTAATATACAGAGTAAATAGGACAGGGGCCAGTACACAGCCCTGATGCACTTCCAAGTTCTCATCAAAAAGGGAAGTGCATTTGCCCCTATCCCCATAGTGTACACAAGCCTCATTACCCAAGTGAATATCTCTAAGGATGTCAATAATCTCCCCAGGGCAGTCCATGGACCACTGCACCACCCATAGTTTTGTGTAATTTACTTTGTCAAAGGCGGTGCTGAAGTCCATGAAGGCCGAAAAAAGGGGGTCCTTCTTGACAAACGCTGATTTGGCTATCAACAAATATAGGTTTACAGCCTGCTCCACCAATCCTACTCCCGGCCTAAAGCCCAACTGAATATCTGTCAGGATACAGTTTGATGAAATTCACTGTTCCAAGCGTCTCAACAGCGCTCTCCCAGATATCTTAAAGGATGAATCTAGGTAAGATATGGGTTTCTAAGCCATTGGGCTAGCCCAATTACCCTTTTAAAAAATTGGAAATATAGACAATTTCCACAAGGATGGTAATTTCCCTGTTGCTAATATTGCATTAAAGCTGTATGTAAGCAGAGGCACCAACAGCTCTTCAAAGATGCATCCAGACCAGGAGCCTGATTATGGGATTGACTATGGACACCCAACATGACCTCGTTCAGTGAAAGAACAAGTGGGGTAGTATGAAGATAAGGCTCCGTAGGCTTGGGCTGGCCAAAATAAAGAAGTGGAAAATGCTCAACCCAGGCCATGGCCTGCACCAATTTCTAAGTCCCCTTTCTCACGATTTTGTATTTGGGTACCTGGGCCACAAACTCCCAAAACCTCTTGGAGTCTTTGGAGTCCCAAGCCTCCTCTTCTAGTTCTTGTTTCATAAGCTTTAAGGTGGTCCAATACTCCGCTCTAGCATAAATAATGTCACGTTTGATCCTTAGTAGTGAGTGTAAAATGGAGAGAAGAGCTTTTATAGTAGCTCTGCAATGCTCCTTAAACCATCCCTTACAATTCGGTTTCCTCTCACTACTATCCCTTATAAAACAAATTAGACACAATGTCCATAAATTCAGTATAGATCTACACAGAGAAAGGAATTTATCTAGTAAGAGAAGTTCAGGATTGTAGGTAAATCATGTTGATAGCATGGCCTCGAGTTAGGCACTTAGAGTAGGATTTTGTGCTGGGGTTGGCGATTGGAACAAATTTGTGTGGGTGGAGGGAGGCATGCGTGCACATGTTCCTTTTCTATGTTTAGAAGCGCATCTCGAAATCAGTGTTAGCCACACTTTATTGTTGGTGGAGGACAGAGTACATTCCTAGGCACATCTTTATTTAAAGCTTTCCCAGTGCCACGTTCATTTTATCAGCAGAGTAGAAACTACTCCAAAACATTCTAGGCACACATTCACTTCATAGGTGGAGAACATGCCAAAACATTGCATGTTATTTTTGTAGGTGGGAAAAGAGAGTATTCCAAAATGTTATTAGAGACATGTTCATTTTGTAGGCGTAGGCGGTGTGACAAATCAAGGGATACAGTCACTTCTCCCCAGTGGGGAGCCTTGCCTTGTGAGGCTAGGGTCGTGAGCCCGCTACACAATACCATCCCTAAGGGTAGAGTTAAGCGGGACCTCACTGAGAGAGACTCCCCCATGGGGATTAGGACTTCTGTTCCGATGAGGAACTCCCTTTCCAACGCAACCATTCCTATTCAATTGGGACAGAATAAGAAAAATGTACATATATTTGCTATTGTGGTGTTTCAGAAAAAAAAAAGTACCTGTTGGGTACTTGACAAGGAAGATCCATGGAGTTATAGAGTAACAAGTACCTGTTAGATCCTGCCATGAAGAAACCCAAGAGACTCATAGAGAGCATGGCTCAGACACTGAGAAGGAACTCCCAAGAGATGCTGGGGAAGCCCCAGAACAGCATCATAAATGTGGGAGGAGAAAGAATGACAGCGAATGAGACCCAGGAGTTTCAAAGCAGCTCCAGGAAGGATGCTGGTGAGCTGGTGAAGACTCTGACATCCAGACAAGTGAGATTCAACGAGGTGCAGGTGCCCGACGAACACTGCTCTCTGCATAGCCTAAAGAGAGGCTGTGAGGTGAAGTTTGGTCCTAGGAGGGACACACCAGTGAGAGGTGGTGGCCGCAAAGGGGGAAGAGAGGAAACCCCTCTGTGAGCCGATATCACTTGCAGAACTCACACAGAGCGTGCCCAAAGTAGGAGTGGAGCAAAGTGATACACACAAATGGACCTCGGCTGTGAGGTTGGAAAGATTCTACCAAGACGTATTTACCATACACAGAAATGAATTTATTACAAAAACCAAATGAACAAAAATGTTTGTTAATACAAACCCTACACATTTGACATCATCAAAATCATTCCACCACACATACACATATTCACTCAAATACATTCAATGTACACTCGAAATGGTCTGGGTTAGCAGTTATATGAAACCCTTTCAACGAAAACTCCAGAATTTTTCTATTTCACACACCCAAATAAACTACAAGTGTGCATATTTGTTTAACAGCGGACAGCAGCTTATTAAGATTCTCTACACCTGTTTCGGTCGGCAAGGATGGCTTCTACTGTAGCACTGCGTTAATCTGACCTTCTTCAGGACATGGGCAGGATGTAAATGTGGTCTCACCCTCACAGAAAAAAATCCAGTGGAAGATGTCTTCAAACAAACAAACAAACAAACAAATAATAAAACCTAATTACTATCCAACCTCTTTACATCACATCAACAGCACACATGAATTGTGCGTATGAATCTTCCATCATGAAACTTGTTTGCACTCACCTCCAAAAAGAGCTTATGGGGTTGATGCAAACCATGGATTAGATCCTTAGTAATCCAATGATATGCCACATTACCCTATCTATTGTCCACAAGGCCTTCTGGGGTGCGGGGCCTCTATACCTTCAACTCTCTCTTCCTAAATATCTTCCTTCGCTAGCTCCTCGCTCATCCGCCTAAAACTCCCTCAGGGTCAGTCGCTGCTCCAAGCAACGATTTGGTGTTAGATCGCTTTCTTCAGCTAGTGCCTCCCTCTGGAACAGCCTCCCTGCCTCCCTTAAACTTGAGGAGAACCATCTTCTGTTCCGGAAACTCGTCAAAACCTTTCTCTTAGCTTCTACTTTCTCTCCTCCTCTCTCCTGCTGACCTCCTGACCGTAACCAGATCTGCAATGGATTACCTGGACACCCTCTGATCTCGGACCCAGCTACCTCCCCCACCAGTCTCTCACACCTGTGCTGCCTGCAAGCAACCCCCGCACTTGGGGACTGTTTCTGTATCCCTACAGTCCCCCTACCAGCACTTGGCACCTGCTGTCTGCACCTCCTGCACTTGCCACTTGCTGGCCGTTACTTTTATCTATTGTTATTTATCTATTCCCATGTACTGCACTGTCCCTTCCCACCTTCCCATGCACTTGCGTGATCTGAATGACACCTGGCCCAGTAGGATCGTTGTCTGTACTCCCTCTGTTCCCCCGCTCTTGGCTCGTCGCACCTTGAAACACTTGTGTATAAGCATGTTATAAATGCCTTATCATATTATATCATATCATACTTGGTCTCAAGTCCAGGGACTGTATCTCTCCAGCCTTTAAATCTATCCACTGGCTCAGCGAGGATCAAATTCAAGATCCTCTACATTATCCACAAGGCTTTCTGAGGCCTGGGACCAGGCTACCCCCAACTTTCTCTCTGAAAAATACCTCCAGGCTAGAGCCCTCCACTCCTCTAACACCAACTCTTTGCTTGTCAAACACTTCCCCAAACGGAGAGAGGGGTGTGGCTCTCTCCTCAGCTGGTGCCTCTCTTTGAACTAGCCTCCTTAACTCTCTCAGACCTCAGCCAGGCCTCCTTAAATTCTGGAATCTTCTCAAAACTCTGCTCTTCTCTTCCTCTTTACCTCTTTCCCTTCTCTGCTAATCACCTCACTGCCATTGCAACTGCATCCTGGTCCATCATGAATCTCACAATTTACCAGGCCCCCACCCAGTCAAAACCAGCACCCTTCCACGCCCTCTGCATTGCCGTTGCTGAACCCCGGCCTGGCGACTGTGCATCCCACCCCATGGATCCCTCCACCCTAGCATTTAGCAGTGGCCTCCTTCCTGTCTCCCCATGGCACTTCCCTCCAGCACTTCCGCATACCTTGCACCCTCCACCCCCCCTATCTCCTTCACTTCCCTTCACTGCAGTTGTATGTCCGAATGTCACATGGCCTAATAGGCTCGCTATTGTTTATTTACTTTTTTTTGTGACTGTTATTTACCCCCTTGCTCCCTATCCATTAAGCCTTGTGGTGCCTGGAACCACCATTTTGCTGTATAGTTGCCTAACAAATGATCAATAAATAAATAAATAAATGATGACCTAAATGGAGGCATATTTCTAAGCAATGGTCAAAATCAAAGGTTGGAATAACACCAGCCTACTGAAGTCATTCCCGTGGCAGAAAGGGCACTAAGTAAGTTCATTGCAAATACAGCAAGTGAACCTGGGCATGGGGATGTGAATATTTTTGGAACATTTGAAAGTATGGTAAACTCGATTAATATTGGCCTTTAGTGAAGAGAAATTATAAGACCGGGAAGGAAAGATGCAATATTGTTACGCGCAAGGATGGAAGCCTTGACTGTAAAATAAAAGAGTCCAAAAGACAATTGAGCAACGATCTAAGTGACGCAATTGTTGCTGCTGGTAAATCCCAATGTTGAAATAGTTTGGTGATTAAAATTGCTGAGTTAAAACGATGTTATCAGAAATGGTTGCATTCACACAGTAATGAGTTGGCGAATGGAAAGTACTGGCTGAAAGGGCATTAAATGAATATCATGATGGAATGTGGGAAGTGGAGGCACTGGTTTGGATGAATCTTGTTCTCTGATTAATGGAGACATCTGGAATTGTACTATTGGTGTAAACTATCTAGAATCCCTAATAAGAAGTTTGAAAGGTGCATGTGCAGCCGGCCCAGACAAGAGTTGGAATGTGCTCATTAAGCAGCATCCCAGATTATCAGCTAAAGCCCTGTACAGAGAATACACTGAGATGGGACGAACTGGTGTGATACCTGGGTGCTGGAAAGACAGTAATATGTGGCTGGTACACATGAAGGGCTGCTGGAGTGACTCGGGGAACTATCAACTCGATATCCCAGCAAAATGATTTGCTGGAGTACTGAATGAATGTAGATGAATTGAGAACATGGCCTGAGGGAAAACATCGGGCCTCATTATGAGTCACCCAGTCCGGAAATAACAGTGGCGGTAAACCCACCGCTGCTGTTGTTTCCGGACCGGGTGATCTAGAGTTCTGTTGGCGGGAGGTGTCATTCCCACCAGGTCTGAACTGGCGGGTTTAACACCACCCGCCTGCAGGCGGACGTGGAAACACCGGCACCATGGGACTCCATGGGAATGGGGACTTACAGAATTTCGCCTGCGGAATTCCCGGGTAACCAGGGTTGTAATGCAGGTGACCGCCGGACTCGTAATGAGGCCCATCGTTTTTCTAGAAATCAGACTGGTTTTAGAAGGCAAACGGGTATGAAGCATAATATACTTGTTTTGGTATCATTGTTTGAATATGCCTGGAAAGTAAGGAATATTCCTGTGTATGGAGCATTCATTGATTTTACTTCAGCTTTTGATGCCGTTTTAAGAAATCGAATCTGGCATACATTGTTATTGCCGGGGATGCCAAATGGTTTGCTTTCAATGATAATGGTCCTCATTACGAGTCCAGCGGTAACCATGCTGGAATTTCCGGCAGGTTACCGCCAGACTCGTATTACCATTCCGCCTCCGTGATTCCCAGAATCACCAGGGCATTACAACCCCAGTGACCCGGTAATTCCGGAGGTGGAATTCGGTAATGCCCCATTCCCATGGACTCCGGCAGTTCAGACCTGGTGGGAATGACACCTCCCGCCTGCAGAACTCAAGATCACTCGGTCCGGAAATAACGGTGGCGGCGGGTTTACCGCCACCGTTATTTCCAGACCGGGTGACTCGTAATGAGGCCCAATGCATCAATATTTAAATACCAGTGTTAGAAATTAGCTTGATGGACGTGGCAGAGTTTATGGCTGAATCCTGATGACTAGGGGAGTAATGCAGGATTGTATCCTGGCAGTGGCACCCACACTTTTTAACCTGTAGCTGGCAGACTTCAATGAGGGGGGGTATGCTCAAAAGCTTGCCAGGTCAGGTACGGTGGATACAGCGTTGGTTGGCTGGGATACACTGATGATCTGCTGATTTTAGATTACACTCCATATGGTTTGCAAGTTCAGCTCAATGTCCTTTGCATGTACGCTCTGGAGAATGTCTTGCACATTAACATAAATAAGGAGATAACTAGGGTGTTTAATCCCTCTAGGAAGGGGTCTACGAAGTAGGCATGGAAACTAGATGGGAAGATTTGGAACAGGTTGTTGTATACAAATATCTTGGAGTATTAATGTGGAAGAGGCATTACGAATAGGTTGAAAGTAAGGTAACACAGCAGGCTCAAATAATTAGTAAATGTATTGGGGGACAAGGAGGGTTTTCTCCGAGAACAAGCCTATTGTATAACACCAAGATCTTACCAGTCATACAATATGGAATGGAACGATGGGCGGTTAAATATTTTAAGAAAATAGAGATCTTGGAGGGAAAATCTATTAAAAATGTTGGTTCGATTGCCCAAATGAATTTCCGTGGGCTCCTTGTGATTGGAATTCGGTTTCATGGGAACTTCTATTTGCTTAAAATATAAGAAAGTCATGTGTTATGTGGGTTTGAGGGATTTAAATGAGAATGATTAAAGCAAAGCAATGGTTTAACTGCTTCCTGACCAGACAAGAAGCTGACAGGTTGCGATTTGCTAGATCTATTGGTGAAACATATGTAAAATGGACATCATCAGGATTAGAACCTCAGGCTGAAGAGTTGCCTCGCCTGGCACTGCAACGTAGTGTTAAAAAACTGTTGATGAACTATGGATTTGGAGTGGATATAGTGAATGTCAGCTCAGAAGTAAAACAGTGGCATCTTTATACAAAGTGTACTAATGTGCAAGGTTACCCCAAGATACATTGGGACATTTGCAACTCATTATATATTGTGAAATTATTTTAGGATTAAATTGGATGCTGTTAGAACATTAGAAATATTGGGGGCCTCAATTAATATTTCTCGTGGTGGCCACCGTTTAGATTCGGTGAAGAAAACAGTTATGGAATCTATTGAACATCTTTTGCTTTGGTGTACTAGTTTAGACACTGTTCAAGTGGATTTGTGAAAGCAATATGACCCTAATTATCTACTTGTCCCTGACATTTTATAGGCCACCTTTTTAGAAGGCAATCATTTTAATTGTATTTATGATATGGTAAAGCCATATGTTATAATTATGAAGATTTTCGATTTAACTGAAGTGATCTTTTTTTTATAACAATTTGTTAGCAATTCTGTATAATGTATTTGTGATTATATTCTAAGGTGATGTAATGTAAATATGTCATTATACAAAGTTAATGTTTGACTATAAGTATAGATAAAGAAATGCATACATAAATAAATAAACCTACATGTCCTAGTAACCAGGAGTATGCCAATAACTAGTGGGATAAGCATACTCATCCCAGTAACAGGGTGTGTGAGAAGAATTACTAAGGGCATCATAGGTGTCCCAGTGAGAAGACTAATAGCCCAGAGGATGAGAAAGCCAAATAACCAAGAGAGTGAAAATCAATACTGGGGTTATCATTGTTATCATTGTGAGAAAGGAAGTGATCAAGAGAATAAGAGCCAACCAGAGAAAGAGAGACTTTTATTTACGTCATAGAAAAACCAAGAGCAGCAAAGACAAAGGTGTCATTACGAGTATGATGGTCCGGAAAAAGTGCCAGTAACAATGTGTACCGGTACCTTTTCTGGACTGGCATACTCAGAGTCAGAACTGCCGGTAGTTCAGGGCCCTACCGGCAGATAATTCACTGAAGCACTGGCACCATTAAGAATGGTGCCGCTGCTTCATTGGTTCCGATCCTGCAGAGTCCTATGGTACTCCATGGGAATGGGAATTTACCATTACCCCACCGCCCTTTATATCCTAGTAATACCAGTATATCGGGCATCAGAAACTGTAAGCCAAGATTACCGGTAAGCCGCCGGTACTACCGGCAGCTTACCGGCAATCTCATACTGAGCCTCAAAGACAACGACATTTAATCAAAGGTATCTTTCAAAACCAGGGGAAGGCGAAACACGAGGACTGGGAAAACCCCCCATATGTACTGAATAAACATGTATGAAAGATAGCTACAAACCATCTGAGGACTTGTTATTAAAAATGAACTGAACTGAGAAACCATATCCAGGAGAAGGGAGTCATTCCACTGGACTTAAGTTAGGTACATAATAAGCAAGACTGGGAAAGCCGCCCCAGTAGAAGGGAGTCATTCTCCTGGACTTTATTTGGTTGTTCTTAGTGCTAGGGTCAGCATGGTTTAGTTTTGGACCAAGGACAAACGTTACTTTTGGACTTCCCAAACTGACGACAAGAACCCTAGTTAGTTTTGTTAGATAGGGAAATCCATAGTTTAGGGAAAGCTAGGCCTTGTCTTATTATTTCAAAGGAAAATATCTTGGAAATGGCATTTTCTACTCTGTCTCCTTCTTCTGACCTGCTACAGAAGGCACGCTAAGAACATCGTAGGCACATTTCATTTTTATAAATGAAGGAAACCTCATGATAGCTTTCTTAAACATGCAAACTTTGTTGAGGGAACAGAACATGCCAAAGCATTCTTAGTCAAACATTAATTTTATAGGCACAAGATAATGTTCTTACATGCTAAGAAACTTGTAAATAAAACATAAATTGTAGGTGAGTAGGCCAAAACATTCAAATCAATACAAACTTTATTTCAACAACTATATGCCATAAAAGTAA
This sequence comes from Ambystoma mexicanum, assembly GCF_040938575.1. Classification (NCBI taxonomy): domain Eukaryota; kingdom Metazoa; phylum Chordata; class Amphibia; order Caudata; family Ambystomatidae; genus Ambystoma; species Ambystoma mexicanum. The sequence continues at coordinate 423,368,869 of NC_090927.1, read as the reverse complement.
TAAACAAAGGGCATGCATATTAAAATGGACAAAAAAACATTAGAGATAGAAATGAAATATACTAAAGAGATCTGCTGCAATGGTGATCAGCAGGGTGCCATCTTGGGAAGCTTTGGCTGAGAGCAATGTGAGGTGCCGCTCTTCAGCCGTATAGCCCTGATTTGCAGCCCCACACATTCAAGTTTTTCCCCCCTCTGCTGCTGAACCACATCTGGTGGTGGCTGGTGTCCAGCAGATCTGGTGAGGGGACAGCAGTAGCAGATCCAGCTCTTGCATGCATAATAGTGGCCCCCACCTAGCTTGGGTACAGAGCTTGAGCTGGCTGATCGGTGTATGAGCCCTCTGCGCCAGACCTCGTCCTTGCTCATTGGCACTACCGGAAGGAGAGACCTGTGGCCAACTCACACCGTGAGTGGCGGTGGGTACACGGAACCTCCTGTGCAATATCACAAATCACCTAGAGGGCAACGGTACAGCCCCCACCCGTCGTTCCCACCTAGCTGGGACTCTGTTGACATCACGGTCCTCCTGCCTGCAACCCTTGGGTTAGCAGAATAACCCACAGCAAGGGTGATGAGTTCCTCCCTTGCTGACTCCAAACAGACTTGGAGTCGCACTTATGCAGCGAGACTGAAGGTTCTCCTCTGACCATTGCAGCAGGCTGTACATCCCTTTGTGGATGTAATCAATGTGCGGCTGACACATTGGAAGGTAGGAGAGGGGCGACGGATTAATACTGATGTATTGAAGGGGGCTATGTTCACCTTCTTTCCGGCTCCCCCGCTAGTCTGCTCCAGCACTCGCCGGGGATGTGTCATCTTTGTACCCACTTCCATGCGCTCGGGGCGTCTGGTCGGTGTCGGAGGCCTCCAGTTGTCTCCATGAGGGACTCTGGTCTTGATGAGCGTCACTGCAATTCTTGTCTGAAACAGACTTCTAGACACACTAGATGCTGTGGATCAGCAGCATCATGCCTGCTAACCTCCTAAATTAAATTTGTGTACCGCTTCTGACCAGGGCACTCTGGGATTGAGACTTTCCCATGGTGAGCACTAATACTCAATGCTGAAGAGGTCTGCTTCTCCCCTTTCCCCTTGGCACTGGACTACATGCCGCAGGACAATGATTGATGGGAGAGGGAGGGCAGACAGATATTGCTTCTGTGAATGGGCATCTTTGCTAACCATACTCTCCCTGCCACCCTACCTATGGCAGCCTGTACTGGAATCAGCTGGGCTACACGCTCTATCCATACCAACCTCTGTGATACCGGAATACTCCTATGTGGGGTAGCTCCTACCTGCATATGATCTCCTGGCCTGGGGTAAATATATATCAAGATACCTGGTGACCTGGATACCTGGAGACGGTGACCTACCAGACAGGGTGCCAGCCCCCACATTTTCACATGGTAACATTGTGACCACAGTTTGAAGATTCCTTGACATGTGAGATTGACACAAATTCCTGATGAGGAATCTAGAGAGGTCAATGATGGCATGACCTCAGAGAGGTGGACTTCCTTCTTAGCACCTGATTTGTCTGTGCCTGTCTTGCTACTCGGCTGCCTGGTGAGTTTGCTGTGAATTGTGCAGTTTCACAGTCCCTCTCTTTCTCCCCTTCCCCCTCCCTGCTCTCTCCCTCCATGGTGCGTTCCATCTGCCCTATCTACTCTAACTGCTACTCTGTCACTTATCCTATCTCTCTTTTTGACACTGGAAGGAAAAAGCTCAAGAAAGATCTCCTGGTCTCCAGTCCAGGCCTGGCCCTCGCTGACACCTACATCAACGCCTCTACCAGGCAGACTGTCACTGACATCCTCTTTGTAGTTCCTTCTCTGGACCTTTGGATTCCCCGTATGGTCTCAGTCGTCTCCCCTTTATCTTCTTTGCCCATTAATGGTGGAATCCAATGGGAAGTACTCTTGGCATACTTCCCATCCTCTGGGGGCATCATTAATGTCTACCAGAATGGCACTGTCATGGTCTCAGCCCAACCTCCTCCTTCTTGATAGCCACCATCCATCTCTCATCAACTTCACCCCTTCTCCTGCCACTCCTTCTGCCACCACCGCTGTGCATAGCACATTCCTTTACCCCACCACAGAAGACCTACAAAGGTGGTAACCAGCTCCACTTAGCTACCCTCAACGTATGCTCTGCCATTGAACACTCCTCTGACATCGCCCATCTCCTGAAGATTTCGACCTTGACATCCTCACTCTCACTGAGATGTGGTTCACTGCCATCTCTGTCACTGTTTTTGACACACTCCTCCTGGATGGCTACAAGATCCTCTCTAAGCCCAGGCCTAACCAGTCTAGTTGGAGAGTGGTCCTGATGTTCCCTGAATGAATCCCTGCTACTATAATACACATTCCAAACTACTTTTCCTTTGAATGACTCGTCTGCATGCTTGGTGTCTTTGCAGTCCTCTCTCTGACTCTTGCCACCATCTTCAGGACCCTTGGTCTGGTCTCCCTCTTCCTTCCAGAGTGGTCTGACCTCACCTCCTCTCTCCTGGCCTCCACCTCCAAGCTTTGCTGCTTCGTCAGTGACTTCAATATTCACCTTGACTCCCCTAATGCAGCCCCTGTACTCTTCATCAGCCTCTGTGACTGTCTTTTCCTCAACGTTCTTCCCACAAGACCAACGCACTCAGCCAACACAATGTGGATGCTCACATCTCTACCCTCCCACTACACCTCTCTCCTGGACTGACCATGCTCGCCTGTCCTCTCACCTGGATCTCCTGGGTCCCCAAACAATTCCTATGCCCACACTGCCAGTCTCCTTCTCCATCAGTTGACCGATGAAGCAAGTGTCAGTTGCTGCCTTTTCTGCCACTTTCATACCCCCTCCCACTCCGACCATTGACTCTTACACTGACACAATTTTGCTAACCTTCAGCTCTCCATCTCCAATACTCTGGATATCCTTGCCCCTATCATGAGGATCCACATGAACCCTGCCTCCAAGTGCAACACCTGGTATGATTCCGATCTAGCATCTCTGAAACGCAAGTGCAGAGTTGCTGAGCAGAAGTGGCAGGCTTTGAGCACATCCTCTGACAAACTGGCTTGCCGCTTGTTCTAAAGGCAACACAGACTCTCCATCAACTCAATGAAGAAAGCCTTTATCCAAGCACGCATCTCTGGGGCCACTAACAACATTGCTTAGCTCTTCAAAATCTGCAAGGAACTCGCCAATCCTACTGCAGTCTCCACTTCTCCTTTGGGATCCATGACTTTCTGCACTGCACTTGTCTCTCACTTCATAACTAAAACTCAGGACATCCTGCCTTCACTCTACATCCCTCTCTTATCCATCATCCGCTCTCAGTCCTTTCTTGGCTTGCATCTCTAGACACCTCCTCTCTATGAAAGTCTCCTCCAAACAGGTGCTACCCTTCTCCTCCTCTAGAACTATCAAGGATAACATTGCCTCCCTTGCTCCAGCCTTCACTGAGTTCTGCAATCACTCCTTTGTCCTGGCTAAATCTCACTACCCTTGTTTACCCTCTCCTCAAAAAGCCTTCCATCGGCCCCACCTGCCCATCTAACTTTTGCCTATCTCCATATCCCACTTCATGGGTAAACTCTTAAAGAAGCTGGTCATCTTCAGCTGATCCATCACACTGAATCTGTTGTCTCCGCGACCACCAGTCTGGCTTCAAAGCAGCCAGAGGCACAGGAACATTCCTCCTCCCCGACAGAACTTATATGCTCTCCACTCCGACGTGCACTTCCTTTCCCTCCTTAGCATTACTTGCACGATCCCAATGACACAAGGCCTAGTAGGAAAATGTTTCTTATTCTCCATCCCTGCCCCTCCCCTCCTTTGTCTTATTGCACCTTGAAACACCATTTGCTGCATAAGCACATTATACATACCCAATAAATAATAATAAATAAAGTATAAAAACATCAAACATTTTCTCCCTACAAGAAAAATAAACTAAGGAATACACATTTGCAAATCAGTCAATTGATGCAATATTCAAATAAAAACGTGCAACGTGCAATGGACATTTACCCTTGGTAGAGATAAGGCAAATCCCTGGTGACATCTAATATTCGATTAATCGTACAATTATTCACCTTCCACTCAGACTAATACTGAACTATCTGTAAAATAATTAAAATCCAGCTGCATAAACTAGAGACAGTAACCATCAAATGTAACAAGGGTTTGGCCCAAGAGAACCCCATGCCTAAATTGGATGGGAGCCACCAGACACACTGGACTCTTGAGAGGAAGTTATATGGCATTTTCTCAATATCATGACTACCTCCATATAGCAAAGCAATGTCCAGGCCACATAAGGTGAATCAGCTTGTAATTAATAAAAAAGAGCAGAATGACACTGGGAAAAATTAAGCTGTCAAAGGACAGGCAAAATTGGGCTCTGCCAGATGGGCCAATACAAAGGACAGAACGTCACAAAGTGTAAAATATCCTCTAGATGAAAATCACAAAAAGGGAAGCTGGCTGAGTTAGGATAACCCCTCCATTTTACTGTGTCTGCTCTTAAATTTAGTAGATTAAAGCAAGCCCTGGTGAGAGGCCACGGTTCAAAGGTTTGATCAACAAATGTGAGATATGGTTGAATTGAATAAAGAGAACTAATAGTCGCTAACCTTCTGTTAACAGGAATTTGCAGAGCATTGGCTTCAAGAAATTCCTTGAGGCAGGCAACAAGGGCTTTTTGAAAACTACAGTTACTCTCAACACTAAGTAAAGCACTGGGAGAAATGAGCGGTGAAACACTCAACTTTGTCAAATGACTATTAATATGATTTAGCCAAGGAATTATATGCCAACCTTCGGCCTCCACGATGGCCTTTAGGATATGCTGTGTCAAGACTGCTCTAGGATTAGACCAGATCTGTAGTAATGTTTTGAAAGCCCCGTAGAAAAGTACCATAATTGGTTGCAGCCTTTGTTTGAGCTCCATAAACATATGGCTTTGAAGTGAAAAACTCCACCCAGGGATTGGCCAATATGTACATCTTCTTTCTTTATATGGGCTTTACCAGAGACTGACGGGAGAACCGAACGTCCAGATAATCAAATTCAACCACCGTACGTATAACTGCACCATTGCTCAACATAGGGTGCATTCTGATGGATTCTCTGCCTCGACGACAGGCCCTGACCGCAGATTTCACAGTGTTGATTTTTAAATCTAGGGAGTTCATAAAAGTTGTATACTCTGCAATCAACCACTGGAGAGCATTTGGTGTCCAGGCAATGAGGACAGTGTCGTCAGCATATGCCAAGAGTGGCAACGCTCTAAACCCTGTCCTTGAATAATCTGCTCCAGACTCCTCCACCAAAGCATTGCATAAGCCATTAATATACAGAGTAAATAGGACAGGGGCCAGTACACAGCCCTGATGCACTTCCAAGTTCTCATCAAAAAGGGAAGTGCATTTGCCCCTATCCCCATAGTGTACACAAGCCTCATTACCCAAGTGAATATCTCTAAGGATGTCAATAATCTCCCCAGGGCAGTCCATGGACCACTGCACCACCCATAGTTTTGTGTAATTTACTTTGTCAAAGGCGGTGCTGAAGTCCATGAAGGCCGAAAAAAGGGGGTCCTTCTTGACAAACGCTGATTTGGCTATCAACAAATATAGGTTTACAGCCTGCTCCACCAATCCTACTCCCGGCCTAAAGCCCAACTGAATATCTGTCAGGATACAGTTTGATGAAATTCACTGTTCCAAGCGTCTCAACAGCGCTCTCCCAGATATCTTAAAGGATGAATCTAGGTAAGATATGGGTTTCTAAGCCATTGGGCTAGCCCAATTACCCTTTTAAAAAATTGGAAATATAGACAATTTCCACAAGGATGGTAATTTCCCTGTTGCTAATATTGCATTAAAGCTGTATGTAAGCAGAGGCACCAACAGCTCTTCAAAGATGCATCCAGACCAGGAGCCTGATTATGGGATTGACTATGGACACCCAACATGACCTCGTTCAGTGAAAGAACAAGTGGGGTAGTATGAAGATAAGGCTCCGTAGGCTTGGGCTGGCCAAAATAAAGAAGTGGAAAATGCTCAACCCAGGCCATGGCCTGCACCAATTTCTAAGTCCCCTTTCTCACGATTTTGTATTTGGGTACCTGGGCCACAAACTCCCAAAACCTCTTGGAGTCTTTGGAGTCCCAAGCCTCCTCTTCTAGTTCTTGTTTCATAAGCTTTAAGGTGGTCCAATACTCCGCTCTAGCATAAATAATGTCACGTTTGATCCTTAGTAGTGAGTGTAAAATGGAGAGAAGAGCTTTTATAGTAGCTCTGCAATGCTCCTTAAACCATCCCTTACAATTCGGTTTCCTCTCACTACTATCCCTTATAAAACAAATTAGACACAATGTCCATAAATTCAGTATAGGTTGAGAGTTTATTAGCGGGAGAGGAGCCTTCCTCCAATATTAAAGACATGAGTACACAGCACAAAGAAGCCACATTTTAATAGAGAGTAGCAGCATCTATTATCTCCCAATTGATGCTTCTTATAGAGTGGTTATTGAGCAAGGCACCGTCTAAGAAGTCAGAAGATAAAGATGACATTTGATCACAATAACTAATAAATCTCAAACAAATGTGAAAGTGATCACTATGGGGCATTTGCATGACAAACTTAATCAATTGTCGAAGACCCCCAGTGATAACTGAAAGTTCTATTGCCTGGAATAGCTGGAAAAAACAGACCAATAACTGATCGAAGCCCCCATTCAATGAGCCAAAAGCCAAACTGCAATCCTCTTGAACACATTTCAGGATCCAGCCTCGATGGTGTGGGAATCCCCCCGACCCCTTCTTCTATTATTTAATAAAGGTCATCCTGTGGGCTTTCCCCCAGTTTAAAATTAAGATATCCCTTACCAAAAGAATATTATTATAATGTAACCTGGGAATCGCAGACTCACCCATTTATGATTTAAAAGCAGCTAGTCTATTTTTCAATCCGGGATTGTCCCTTAACTAGGAATAAGATGATATGTTGCAAGAAGGTGAGATTTGGGTTCAAATTATTGCATGAGCTTTCTAAGAGGCTTTGATCAATATTGTCAAACCCCCAAAACTGCATCCTCTCTGATTCTTCATTGCGGATAGTGAGAACGAGAAATAGCAATCCAGAAATACATCTTCCAACGCTGATGTTTCTTGAAGCAGCATTAAATCATACTGCTTCAACAAGACTATTATATTCAAGTCTTGTAGTTTCCCCCCCTTGCACCACCCCTATGTTCCAGGTAGGAAACAGGACAATGTAGGGCAGGGTTTCTCCAATTGTCTTCTCATGCTGGCAAAGTCATTTGTAACCCCCTGTGGGGGTCATATAAATTGACCCTGCAGCATGGGAAAGATCCAGTCAATCAATTTCCACTATTGTCTACAACAATTGAAACTGATTGGACAACAGAAAAACCACCTCTTCCGAGTGAAGCAGATGGAGTTGACAGTGGAAGTACCAGACATGGCTTTTCATATTATGTTTTACTATGAACAACGCTCAACCTATTGATAACTAAATCAGTATAATTTGCATTAAACTCTTTTGTTTGCACCATTATTGTCATGATCTCCCCCTCGAAATTCCACTTGGGTGTCACACCTGCAATTTCCCTGAGGGAAGGATGGTTGTGGGGATTACACCTCCACGAAAGATTGTTATTTATCAAGTATGAAAATAAGGAGGAATTTGTCATCATCAAGACCACACAATCACCCTCTGTGGATTAATGGACAATCCCACCCACCCCACTCTCCTAGCCATCAAAAAGGATTGGGTGTCAATCTGGGACCATGCAAATTTGCATTAACCCAATGGGCAGCCTTGTTCAACAGTGCAGTGGTTGTTTCTATATGTCCGTTGGGTATAGCCAGAACGCCAATAATTACTGCCACCAAAGGGGCTGCTGCCAGTTAAATATCTCTTTACACCGCATCCCACTAGTTTCTAACTGTTTTTTCCTTCCATCAGGTCCCCCCTCTAGCGGAAATTTTGCTGACAAACCCAGCTGCAAAGGAGGAGTGAGGTTATCTTTAAAAATAACAGAATTAAAGCAGCCAGGCAGACTTTATTGTTTGCATTTTGACTGATAAAATGCATCTGCCAGTATAGGGACAAATGGATTCGGGGTAGTGGTGACAGAGCATTGAGCCATAACCTAAGAAAATAATTTCTTAACCGACCTAATTGAGTCATCTATGATGGACAATGAGCCCATGACTAGTTATTTAAAAGAAAGCAAAGATTCCAAAATTAGACCCAATTTTTGTCAAAGACCTCTTCCAACATTTTTACCTCACAATTCCAAGATGTATCCCTATCCCTGGAAAGTGACAGTTCCTTCCCCTTATCCAAATCAACCAACACTTCCAAGAAAATCTCTGGTGTGTTCAAACCACCCACCACTTAAGACAGAATCATAGTTTCAATTAAGGGAATGAAAGTGGGCTGAACAGGAAACTCAATGTTTGTGGCTGAAGCCAAGTTGGAACAAAGGGGATGAACAATTGTAGGAGGCCACATACTACTTCATGAGGCAGTCAGCGTAGAAAGTGCTCATTTCACTACAGGCAATTTGGGGTGACTAAAATTGTCCTCAGCAAATTTTCCCTGGGTAGAACCACAATGGCCCTTTCTGTAATAAAATACTTTCCTTAATCTTCCCTGACATTTCTTTAAGGTAAGTATCAAGGGAAGGTTAAAGTCCACCCTTTTTCAAACCCTCAACATTCCTAAGATTTGTTTGCCAAATGTCCCGCTTTGGCTTTTCTTTTCCCCACTGAACTATTTCCCCATAGCAAAGACAACATTTAACACATCAAATAATATAAAACAAACAAGAACATCATGCACTTAAATAAAGATTAAAAACTCAGGAATCAGCTTCAAACAAAATTATGAATCAAGACCAAAGAAATTCAACCTGCAAACATCCAAAAGGTGTTTAAAGTTAAAATAAAGGCAGAGGTAATGCCTGACTCGCTAGAGGAATGATCAGAATCCATCAATAAGGTCCTCTTCACAGAGGCTCCCTCTGACATTAACTCTTTCCCTTTCCCTTTCTTCTCTGACCACTCCATTGACCCATCTCCTTCTGATCAACATTGTTCACTTTATCATCTCTCTTCCTCCGCTGTCTACAAGTAGGACTCTCTTGCCAATTATCCTGATTATGTGAGGACCTCCCCCCGTCTCTCTCCTGTATTTATGCCTCTTCCAATTGACCATGCTTTTTCTGACTTTCACTTTGCATTTATGACCAATGCTATCCTGCATGCACATTTACACCTCCACATCCATGTCCACAGCTCTGTGTCATGACATACACAAATCATGGACCCACAACCAATTAACAGCATAAACAAATGTCCTTGTTGCACTCACCTATGCACTGGATACTTCCAAAATGTTCTAGTTCACAAACCTAATCTCCTCCCTTTGCAATTACCCATGAAAACTGTCATCTACCCTCCAAGCTTTGCTCACACCTCCAAACAGAATAACAATCGCCTTCTCCTCATATGCTCACTACTTTTCCTCTAAAAACTCTAAAACGCATGACACTCTTTCAACCCAACTTGCTCTCTCTTTCTGCTCTACTTCTGTCTAGCACCTCTCTCCCCTGACCCTTCAACCCTGAAATACCTCTCCCCTATCTCTCCTCCAGAATTAGCACCCTCTGTAGCATCAATACGTCTTGCCTTCCAATTGGACGTTTGTTTCTCAAAAGATCAAGGACCTAGCTTCAATCATCTCTTCTTATATCTCCGAGCTCTTTATCCTCTCTAACACTCCACTGGACTCTTTGTTGCCTACTTCAAATCTGAAACTGTCCTACTCCCTTTGAAGAAACTCTCTCCTGATCCACATTTCTAGGCAAACTATCACACAGTTGCCCCTCATTGAACATTATTCTATGATCCTTCTGAGGGTGGTCCTCAACCATATCACAAAGTACCTCTAGGATTATGGCCTTGGAGATCCAATTCAGTCTGGTTTCCGTAAAACAAACTCCGTCGAGATAGAATTCATGTATGTCTCCAACATTCTATCTCTCTCTCCAATGCTCACTATTGCAAACACTCTTCTATATTTGTTTATTCTGTTGGACCTTTTGGGGGGTTTTGACACTATCTACCACTCCTTTCTCCTCCTCAGTCTTCAAAAACCTGGGTTTTGCAACTCTGTACTCACCTGGATTGCCTCCTACCAGGAGGGTTTCTCCTGTAAGCTCACCAAGAACTTGCAAACCTCTGACCCCACCCTTTACCTTGTTGACATTCCACAAGGATCTGTCCTTGCACATTTACTCTGTCCCCTCTAAACCTTTGCCTTTGGAAGAGTTATTTTGTCCTTTGGCTTACACTATCACCTATTTGCTGACGACATGCAAATCCTGTTCTCGTTTCTCTCCTTTACCTCAACCATCTTTGCCTCACTGTAAACAATCACTGGATGACTCTCCGCTACCTCATGCTCATCTCATAAAATGGGAGTCGTCTTTGTCTCAGCGTTCAACTCATTCTCACCAAACTTCTTGCTCCCTCGTTGAAAGCTGTACATGTGGTCACCCAACTTCAACCATTCATCAATGTCACCACATCTGCTGCTCCAATTAACCTTCTCAACATTCAGAAAGCTCATCCATTTCTCATTCACCATTCTAGTTTCTATCTTTTGCTCAGCAAAATTGATTACTGCTCATACTTACTCCTTCAAATTCCTCTCTACTCTTTCCTCTCGCTAGGTAACTCTTCCACTTCACTACCCATGCTCTCAATGACCTACCCAGATCCCCCCCTCCTTATACCTACAAAGACCATGCTAGTTGCCTCTCCAGACACATCTCCTTTAATCTACACAGCTATCACTCATCTAGATCCTCAGGGCCTCTGACTATCTCTCTCCCTAATCACACCTCGTCCCCTCTGCTCCTCCTATGCAATCAATTTCACTGTCCCATGTCCTTCTGTGCCTCACCTCATTTCTATTCCTTGCCCCTACTCACCCAGCTCAATTGGCCACGGTCCCCTTGACCTGCTGCCCATCACAATCAAAGCCAGGCTGATTGTCAATCCCTTTAAAGCTAGGCTACACTTCATTTACTTGCAAAAGACGGAGCTCCCCATGTCCTCTCCCCATCCTTGCTACCGGACCCCGCCCTTCACTCCAGGGTAGCATACTTGAAGTAATTATCAGGCATAACACGGTGTGACAGACATATAGATATTTATTGTAAATACAGATAGGGGAATAAGTAGTTCTGTGTTATCGGGCTCCACCAGCTGACCGGCATCTCCCGTTGGCATTTGAATCTCCGCTCGCTCCTCGTCTCCGCCGTCCTCGTACTATGACGTTCTTCAGCAGATCTCCGTTCGTGCTTGCCTCGCCTCGCGACGAGCCCTGTATTCTCGAGCCGGATTGTGGATTGCTGATACTACACATCTCCCCTTCTTAAACATTCGAAAACACAACTAGTCTGTCTCTTTACAAATTGTATTGGGCTCATTGTCCGCACACAAAGTCTTTCAGTCTGCAGGGATGATGAATGACTCTCCCTCTTCTTGATGTGTGCAAGGTATCTGTTTTAGGTTTTGGCAAGGAAATCATTGATGAGTCTATCTCTTGTGTTACATCTCTCTGATATTCTTCAACATCATTGGTACCATTTGCATTCGCTCTCTCTCTAGACTTCCCTCGACTACCATCCATTGATGCATCCCCCACAGCAGTATCCCACACACACACTCTCTCCATATTCCAGACTCTTCCATCTTCAACCCTCACCGCATGTTTAAACACTTCAACAACCCCAACTGGCTTGGACCATTTACATGGACCATTTCTCAACACAGGTGGAAGTTTGATTCTCACTAGCCCCCCAACCATCAATGGTGGTCCTCTTTTTTTTCTTTTAGTACTTACAGACACATCATGAGTTTTTTTGTTTCTTAATTGCATAACTCTGATGTTCTGACATGCATCTCCGAAATCCTTCCTTATCACGGTCATTCTTTTTAACCAGGATGGTGTTAACTTAGTGTTAGCTTTCCTACCTCTACTCATCTCAAACGGCGCTAGGCCAGTCGTACAGTGTGTTGTGAAACGGTGTGCATTAATCTTTTGTTTAACAGCTTCTTCCCATTTCATACCGTTTGCCCAAGCCCATCTCACAGCATCTTTAAGCACCCTGTTAAAACGTTCGACTTCTCCGTTAGTCTGTGGGTGATATATGGAGCTTCTCTTGTGTACAATGGAGTTTTCCATACAAAATGTTTGAATTTCCTTTGAACGGAATTGAACTCCATTATCTGTTAGTATGCTTTTGGGTAAACCTTCGCTTCCACATACTTCCTTTAAGAAATCAACTACCATTTTTGCAGTCATGCACGGTTTAATCATGACTTCAACCCATCTAGTCAAAAGATCAATAACCACTATACAATACTGTTGTTTTCCCTCACTGTAAATTGGACCTATTATGTCCATACCTAGGTCTTCCCAAATGTTACCTGGAAGTTCAGTAACTACCATGGGGTATTTCTCACTCACACATCCTCTATCACTCTCTTTGCAAAGGATACAGTCACGTATGACTCTTTCAGCTTGTAGATCATATCCTGGCCACCAGAATTCATCTCGTATTCTTCTCTTCGTCTTTACAATTCCCTGGTGGCCCTCATGGCCCAACTCAATGATCTTCCGGCGTAGGCTTACAGGTGGAATAATTCTGTCACTCCTCATAATTCTGTTATTTTCTACCTTCAGTTCATTCGCAACTTTCCAATATTCCAAAAGTCAATTTTCTTCTTATTTGGCCTTGGTCAATGAACTAGCACTTATAATGATGTGTTTCAACTTCTTGAATGTTTCATCCAATTCCTCTGCTTCATTCCATTCCTTCTCCGATATAGATAGTTCTTCAATATTTAACACAACCTCAGATTCCATATCTTCAACGTCATCTACTTCTGAGACATTTGTGAGTCTTGAGAGACAATCAGCAGCACGATTTTTCGTGCCTGGTACGTACTTCACTACACAGTTGTACTCTTGTAGACGTACGACCCATCTTTTCATACGATTCGAGACATTGTCCAAACCCTTACTCATTATGACATGGACTAATGGTTTGTGGTCTGTGCGAAACTCCACCTCTGTACCCCAAATGAAGTTCCGAAACTTCTCTGCCGCCCATTTAATGGCCAACATCTCCTTTTCAATGGCTGCATATGTTTTCTCAGCTCCCTTCAGCAATCTGGAAGCAAAGGCTATCAACCTCTCTTTACCATCACTTTCTTGTGTGACGACCGCACCAAGGCCTACATTACTGGCATCTGTCGTGATAACGGTCTTCTTTCCACTCTTGAAATTTCTCAATGATGGCGCCTTATTCAGTTCACGTTTTATCCATTCAAATTCTTCTTCACATTCTGTATCCCATGCAAATGTTTTCTTCTTCAATAATTCACGTAGAGGGACAGTGTGTGTAGCAAAATCACGCATGAATTTTGAATAGTATTCGGCCATGCCGATGAATGTGCGTACTTCCTCTTTGGATTTGGGCCTTGGCATGTTTTCTATTGCTTCTAACAGTTGTTTCTTGGGTCTTACTCCCTCTGCTGATATAGTATGTCCTAAATATTCAATTACGTCACAATTTATCTTGCATTTTTCCTTACTAAGAGTCATTCCAGCTTCATACAGTTTCTTAAACACCTGTCGTATTTTCTCGTCATGTGTTTCCTGGTTAGTAGCATGTATCAAAATATCATCCTGGAAACATATAACACCATGGTCTCCTTCAAACAGTTTATGCATGACCTTCTGGAAGACAGATGCAGCTGATATAAGCCCAAACGGTAGTCTCTTATTCTGCTATAGACCGTCTGGCGTAATAAACGCTGTCATGCATCTGGATTCTTTATGTAGATTCACCTGATGGTATGCCGAAGTTAAATCAAGGGTGGAGAAATGCTTCGATGGACCAATCGTGGAAACTATTTCATGAATATTTGGAAGTGGGTGTCTGTCGGGAATTACACATTTATTCAGCTCACGCATGTCAACACATATTCTTAACTTTCCAGATTTCTTCCTTAAAACAACCAACGGGGACACCCATTCACTGGCATCAATGCTTTCTATGACTCCTTGGTCGACTACATTCTTTATTTCTTTCTTGACTTCTTCTCTCATAGAAAGAGGAACGTTCCATAATTTCTGCGCCACCGGAACACATCCTGGTTTCATCCTGATTTTATGTGAATATCCACGTAAACACCCAATTTCATTCTTGAAAACTTTCTTCATCATTTCCTCCATTTTCTCATGTGTTACGTGTTTCCTTGTTTCGTCATTTTCGATATTCATCACTGACTCATCAGCATTGGCGTCCAATTTCACTCTGAGTTTGCTCTGATGAGTCCAGCTTAATAAAGGGATTCTCCCAGATTTTGTAATGTGAATCTTCCCATTCGCTTTCCTGTTCTTAAATTTGAGTGAACCCCAAAACCATCCGATGATATCTATTTTAATACCACCATAGGCTCTGGGTCGAATGTCAGGTTCATGCAAATACTCATGTTTCTTTCTGTCCCACATCTCCTGTGGTATTAGTGTATATTTGGCACCAGAATCAACCATCATGTGCATATTCACCCCATCTATACACACCATGGCTTTAGGGCTTTCCATTTCTTCTTCCTGTTCTTCATCAGATATAGAAAAAACACATTCATCATCATCAATATTACTGTCATTATCACTGCCGATCCAATTCATGGAAGTATTTGATGCTTTGCAACATCTGGCATAGTGGCCCTTGCCCTTGCATTTGCCACATATAATTTTCAAAGCTGGGCATTCAGGATTATCAGCCCAATGGTCAGTACTGTCACATCTAAAACATCTTCCATCAATTCTTCTCTGTGGATTGCCTCCTTGTCTGCGTGGACTTCTTCTTTTCTCATTTACTCTGGGTCCACCTCTGCCCCTTCTATTTTCATTCCACGATGCTTTACGGGGTCTTCCTGGTTTGTCTCTGCTGCCAGTTGCGTCCATCACCTGTGCTATTGATTCATTGCTTTTATTTGTGTTCATCGTGTTATTACTCTTTGGAGTTTCCTGTTTGATCTCCACAGACTGCATCCTGTTCTCTAGTTCTTGAACACATTTTTCCGTATGTTCAACTTCTTTGGCTATCCTCAGAACTGTGTCAAGAGGTGGATCATCTTCAGCCCATAACTTTTCCCTCACTTTGCTGCTTCTGCATTCTAACATGAATTGGTCTCGTAGTCTCTCATCCAATTGTGCATTGAATTTACATGTTCTGGCTAATTTTCTTAAATTAGTTATGTACTGTTCAACACTTTCACCCTCCTCTTGAATTTTCTTTCCAAATTTGTACCGTTCTAGGATAGTGCTTAATTTCTTTTCATAGTGTTTGCCCATTTTCTTCACTGAACATTCATAGTCATTTAAATCCGCACTCTCTTCAGGCGATAGTTCTGGTAAATCTTCGAATTTTTCTTGCCCAGCCGGTCCCAAGCAGTGTAGCAGAAGAGATTTTCTTTTCTCTATACTACAATTTGGACCAGACACCACTCCTGTCTAGTGTTCAAAAGCTTTGATCCATCTCTCCCACGGTATTGAGGGTTCCCCTACATCCGTCAAAAAGAACATGGGAGGCGGAACACCACTGAATGCCATTTTGAACAATCTCTTAAGACTTAGCTTTATTATTATTATTGCGCACAATATTGGTGGTGTACTTTTGTGATAGATAGAAATCCAGCTCACATTCACCTTTCAACTTCAGTGTTTCCCATCACAATGTATTATTCATAGTCTTAATTGTATTTTCAATTTGCCACTCTGTTAAGTGTAATGTGCTAAACAGTGTTCATGTGCCCATCTATAACATGATATACGGTATACAATATCCGTATACACAGCTGTGGGCTGGCTGAGTGGGCGGGGTTTGCTCCTGGACTGTTTCGCACAGAAACAACGAAGGCACTTACTTGACTGATGTGAGCTCGGCAGGCGGTGGATTATTACGGTGGCCGCTGCTACGTTCACAGGAACGGAGCGGCCATCATCATCACTGGTCCACTGCCACGCTCGGGGAACGGAGCGGAGTGGCCCGGTTCCTCGTGAAATGTTCTCCACGAACTGGACGCGCAGGTGAAAGGAGGCGGTGGAGCCCGAATCCTCGTCGCCACTTGAAGTAATTATCGGGCATAACACGGTGTGATAGACATATAGATATTTATTGTAAATACAGATAGGGGAATAAGTAGTTCTGTGTTATCGGGCTCCACCAGCTGACCGGCGTCTCCCGTTGGCATTTGATTCTGCGCTCGCTCCTCGTCTCCGCCGTCCTCGTACTATGACGTGCTTCAGCAGATCTCCGTTCGTGCTTGCCTCGCCTCGTGACGAGCCCTGTATTCTCGAGCCGGATTGTGGATTGCTGATACTACAATACTGTGCAAAAATGTATTTTTGTATATGTGTACACTATTCTTCTTTACCTTGAAAGACTTGCCTCCCTATGTTAATGCTAGTTTTGTTAGTTACCCGTTTCTTACATTTTTTATGTTTGTTTTGTCCCTGCTCTATGTCCCACGTTGTTTATAGACCCATGAAATTGGCTCAAACATGTTCTCATCTTTGTGCTTTTGTATAGGCACACTTCCAGGGAACACCTCCGCCATCTGTGAATATGTTATTGTAAGTCATTTCTGGTCGTAATTGACTTCCTTGTTCTTCAAGTAAGTAGAACTACAACAACGTTCCCCATACCTCTCAGAGCAAAGTCCAGGAGGGCAACCAGAGAATGGTATCACCAACAGAAAATTTTGAGTATTTAAAGGCTTGACAGAAAGTATCACAGAGAAGTTGATATCTTGATAAAGTAATTCAGGTTTCAGAAATGTTCTCACTCGTTGTGGTTTAGAATTAGGCTTTGTGGCAGCAGACTATGGGCTTAATGTTGTAGCTGTCCATAGAATAGCTGAAACCATACACATTCCTGGCTTTCATCGTGTCATCCATCTTGTTGTGACCCACTTCATAAGTCATTACCTGCTATTGGTTGAGATGGTTAGTGTGTCCCAGAATATCTGTGTACACTTTCACAACTCCTACAGTGCACAAAATGTGTTATTAATGCAGCAGGAGCACCACCATCTCAGTGCCAACTGAAATGACTCCTCAGTGAAATTCAACCCTCCAAATTCTAGAGCATCGCTGAGAACTGTGCAATGCAGTGACAGAAGACTGCAATAGCCATTACTGGCAACTGGAGGGTACCTACTTCCATCCCTAACCAGTATCAAATGTAGGACAATGTTTCCCCTTTACTGGAGCCTTTTAAAGGGGCCACCGAGTAGGTTGCCTATGTAGTATGCCACTCAGCTAGGTGCTGCTACTGCTGCATCTATTGAACTTAGAACTATCCAACACAAAAAAAGAAAATGACACGTCTGGCAATATAGAGACACATTGATGGCTTGTAGGGGGCTATGGAGTACTTACTGCCTGGCATATTTGCTTGACCTACGATTTAAAGATGCAATGGCAGCATTTATGCAAAATGTGCATCAGACCGAGTATGAGGACCGTATAGGTGCATTAAAGAGACATCTAAAGACCCATATGGATCAAGAGAAGCGAGACAAAGGTCAGAGAACAACAACTTATTGCAGTACACCTCTGCTGCAAAGAAGGTTATCCGATGGTATGCAATCCTCGGCTTCTGACAGTACATTAAGGGGCTTTCAAGCAGTGGGCACTTTCTTTCACAGCCAAGCCTGCTGTTGCATCAGAGTCCTGGGAATTTAGCAGGCCCAATTGAAGACCAATATTTGATGTCTATCTTCTCAGCACAGCTGGGTAGTGATAATGGTGCACTGCAATTCTGGCTTGGCAGGTGGTCACTGTGGCATTCTGGGTCTCACGTTGTTTCCACAAAGTAAATTACTACGAGTTAATTTACTTTGTGGAAATTACATTGACAGTTTACTTCAAAATTGTTTTTTTTGGTTGGTTAAGGGACAAAAGGAGGGGGGGATTGGCCAGGGGTTTGGGGTAAGAGTTATCATGAAGGGGGAAGGAGGAGTAGGTTCGGGGACCCCCCATAATAAAATATATTTTGAACTAAAACTGTCGAAGTAATTTCCACAAAGTAAATAACCATGAAGTAATTTACTTGGAAATTACAAGGAACCGCAGTAGTTTGCTTTGGAAAATCTAACCGCCCCCCCCTTAACTAACATGCAGTACAAAAGGATATTTAAGGTGGCTGTGGATATTGTTTCAGACCAAAGGAGAAACCTTAAGGACACACATTTGAAAGAGCTGACTTTCCCATGAGTATCTTACCCTGGAAGACTATGACAAACAAGGACTAGTGAATCTGATTTTATTTAAGTTACATTTTACTTTCTTTAAAGTTTAATTTCTCCTCAAGTTAAATGTTAGATGCATTTAGTTACTCTTACCTTGAAAGTTCAGCGGAAGTTGAGCTTTTTTTGTGAGTTCAAGTCTACTTAAGTTTATATTTTCCACCCACTTGTTTGCTTCTTCTTCATTCAGCCTGCCTAATGCTCAGAATGTACCGCAGGCCCACTGACAATCTTGTGGTCAAATTTACACTAGAACTCCAAGGCTCCACCCAACCTAAGGCTTCCACGTGCCTGGTGGTTCCACCTTAGTCTATTTGGATATACCTAGCAGTCCTGCCCAATTTTTGGTTCCTCTTTATTCAGCCCGGTTAACTCTGACCTTGTAGTCCCTGGTGGTTAGTCCTCTGCCTATCTTGCTCTACCTACCAGTGGAGCTACAATGTAGTACTGCACTCTCAAATGGGTAGTTCTGTATCAATTTATTTGGCGCTATCTACCAGTGAAACCACTCTTGCTTTTTTCTGGACTCCCCCCATTTTTTCTGGCTGTCCCAGTGAACTATCCCATCTGTTCCTACCCGTCTTACCCAGCCACCTAAAAAAGGGTAAGGTGGTTCTGGAAAGTATGCCTGAACATAACATCCTCCCTTGCCAAGTGGTCCAGCTCCACTGATTTACAGATCTGTCACAATACAGGCAGTATGTGCCTGCTTACCTCATCATTTTGGCGCTTCTCCCTGCCGAAGTAGAACCACACCCATCACTCCACCAACAGGAGGTCATCCTCCTTGTGGTGGTAAACCCATGGCCCTGCTCTATGATGGTGCCACTCGGTTAGGCTGTGCTGGGTCAAATACTGACAGACAGGAACATATGTGTGCTGGCCCAGATTCTAGGGGCACCCAACTCTCTTCTTGCATGGCTAGTAAATATGTGCAGTGTCATCCAGCATTCCCTTTTCACTGCCATCAACACTCAAGGAGGGGATGCGATGTGCTGTCCTTCTATAGATACTTCTACAACCAGTAGCAGTGCTTGCTCATCAAAGAGGTGCCAAAGGGTCACTTTGATGGGTTGTCTTTTTTCTTCTTTTCTCCAGCTGAGCGTGGAGAGCGGTCGCCGGTGGCCTGAGGGGATCAGCAGGCCTGGAAAGCCCTGCCTGGGCCTCCGTGAGTGTTGTGTTTTCTGTGCCTTAAAAACAAAGAAAAAAGAAAGTTGAATTGAATTGTTTTCCTCGCGCTCCTAGCGCGGTGTTTGGCCTGCTCCTGCTCCCCCCTCCCACTTCCTGGTCTTCCCCTCCCTCCCCGCCTCCCTGCCCGCCCACCCCCCCCTCTGATTGGCTGTTTTCCTGCCTCCCCTCTGGCCTACTCGATGGCCGTTCCCCACGCTTGCTTCTTTTCTCCAGCTGAGCGTGGAGAGCGGTCGCCGGTGGCCTGAGGGGATCAGCAGGCCTGGAAAGCCCTGCCTGGGCCTCCGTGAGTGTTGTGTTTTCTGTGCCTTAAAAACAAAGAAAAAAGAAAGTTGAATTGAATTGTTTTCCTCGCGCTCCTAGCGCGGTGTTTGGCCTGCTCCTGCTCCCCCCTCCCACTTCCTGGTCTTCCCCTCCCTCCCCTCCTCCCTGCCCGCCCACCCCCCCCTCTGATTGGCTGTTTTCCTGCCTCCCCTCTGGCCTACTCGACGGCCGTTCCCCACGCTTGCTTCTTTTCTCTAGCTGAGCGTGGAGAGCGGTCGCCGGTGGCCTGAGGGGATCAGCAGGCCTGGAAAGCCCTGCCTGGGCCTCCGTGAGTGTTGTGTTTTCTGTGCCTTAAAAACAAAGAAAAAAGAAAGTTGAATTGAATTGTTTTCCTCGCGCTCCTAGCGCGGTGTTTGGCCTGCTCCTGCTCCCCCCTCCCACTTCCTGGTCTTCCCCTCCCTCCCCGCCTCCCTGCCCGCCCACACCCCCCCCTTCCTCTCCCTCTGCCTATAACCTCCCCCTCCTGGGCAGCCCTCTGCCCGGCAGCCCCCGCGGCTAAGGGCCCCAGGCCAAGGGCGACTCCTACAGTGCGGCTCCCTGTGTGTCTGCAGGTGTCCGCAGGGGACGCCAGGCGCCAGCTCCTCCGCTCTCCGGCCCACCCCTCCTCACCTTTGCTCACCTCATCCGCATGATGCCTCGCCCCCTATCCCAATTTTTTGGTAAACTAGGGTGTTTTTTCTCCCCTCGCAGGATTCTCAAACTTAGGTGGCCCTGACCTACTACGCATTACTGTTTGCTCTGCACTGTGTTAAACTAGGGTGCTTTTCTCCCCTCGCAGGATTCTCAAACTTAGGTGGCCCTGACCTACGCATTACTGTTTTGCTCTGCATTGTGTTAAACTAGGGTGCTTTTCTCCCCTCGCAGGATTCTCAAACTTAGGTGGCCCTGACCTACGCATTACTGTTTTGCTCTGCATTGTGTTAAACTAGGGTGCTTTTCTCCCCTCGCAGGATTCTCAAACTTAGGTGGCCCTGACCTACGCATTACTGTTTGCTCTGCACTGTGTTAAACTAGGGTGCTTTTTCTCCCCTCGCAGGATTCTCAAACTTAGGTGGCCCTGACCTACGCATTACTGTTTGCTCTGCACTGTGTTAAACTAGGGTGCTTTTTCTCCCCTCGCAGGATTCTCAAACTTAGGTGGCCCTGACCTACGCATTACTGTTTGCTCTGCATTGTGTTAAACTAGTGCCCTCCACTCACTTCCTGTCTGCATACTCGTGTCGTCCGCCTCCCCTCCTACTCCATGGTGCTCTCTATCTCGCCTATCTACTCTAACTGCTTCTCTATTGACTATCCTGCTCTCCTCACTAAATCCGGTAGGAAAAAGTTTAAAAAGGACATCCTGGTCTCCAACCCAGGCCTCCCTATCGCTGACACCTACACGAGCGCCTGCTCCAAGGAAACTCTCACTGACATTCTCTTTTTCGTGCCTTCACCTGACCTATGGACCCTTCACATGGTCGCTGTGCTCTCTCCTTTCTCCACCTCTCCCATTAATGGTGGCACCCGTTGGGATGTCCTCTTGGCCCCTTTCCACTCCTCTAAGGCCATCATTAATGTCTATGCTAACGGGACCGTCTTGGTCCAAGGCCCTCAGGCCAACCTTCTCCTCTTTGATAGACGCTTCCCATGCCTCATCAACTTCCTCTCCGCTCCCGCTGTCCCCCCTCCTCTGTCCTCGGCTACCTTGCCTCTCCCCTCCCTCCCTGCCCCTTCTCTTGCTCCCTCTTCAACTCCTTCTCTAACACCTCCGCAGGGCGTACCTCTGATCTGTACCCCTCCCCGGAAGTTTTTCAAGGGTGGCAACCTTCTCCACATTGCCACTCTAAATTCTCGCTCTGCCATCAAGCACTCCTCTGATATCTGTCGCCTTCTTGAGGAACTGGACCTCGACGTCCTCGGTCTCACTGAGACTTGGTTCACTGCCAGCTCTGCCACCAGCTTCGACACACTCCTACCTGACGGCTACAAGATCCTCTCCGTGCCCAGGCCCAACCGTTCAGGGGGTGGTGTTGCCCTTATCTTCCCTGAGTGGATTCCTGCCACTGTCACTCCTACGCAGACCTACTCCTCTTTTGAATGTCTTGTCTGCCGACTCTCTCTCTCTCCTAGCCATTCCCTTACCGTGGCTACTATCTATCGGCCACCTGGTCAAATTTCCTCCTTCCTCTCTGAGTGGGCTGACCTCTCCTCCTCACTCCTGTCCTCAACCACCCAACTCCTCTTTCTCAGTGACTTCAACATCCACCTCGATGCCTCCTGTCCCCTCACTGGTCTCTTTCGCGAACTCTGCAACTCTCTCTCACTCTCTATTCTCCCGTCTGGGCCTACTCACTCTGCAGGGCACACTCTTGATGCTCTGATCTCTTCTGACCTTCCCCTCTCCCTCCCTCTCTCCACTCCTCTCTCCTGGAGCGATCACTTTCTCCTATCCTCCCACCTCTCCCTCCCTACCCCACAGGCAAAGCCACCCTCTTCACTGCCACCCACCTTCTCGGTCATCCGACCCATGAAGCGCGTGTCAGTTGAGGCTTTCGCTGCTACCTTCTCGCCCCCTCCTCCCCCCTCGGCTGACTCCCACCCTGACACAGCCCTCTCCATGCTCTATTCCTCTATATCTGATACTCTCGATATCCTTGCCCCCGTCATGAGAATCCGCCTGAAGCCCAAAGCCAAATGTATGACTCGGATCTCGTCACCCTAAAACGCAAGTGCAGGGTGGCAGAGAGGAAATGGCGTGCTTCATGTTCATCCTCTGACAAACTGGCCTGCCGCCTGCTCCAAAGGCAATACCGGCTCTCCGTTCTCACCAAGAAGAGAGCCCTTATCCAAGCCCGCATCTCTGAGGCATCTAACAACTCGGCCGAACTCTTTAAAATCTGCAAGGAGCTGGCCAACCCTGCTGCAGTCTCTACCTCTCCTGTCCCCTCCCAGGCCCTCTGCACTGCACTGGCCTCGCACTTCATCTCAAAAACTCAGGACATCCTGTCCTCGCTCTCCTCCTCTCTCCTCCCTCCCTCTCTTCCCGGCTCTTCCTCTTGCTCTCTTGCAGCCGCCCCTCCGCCCTCCTTCTCTGCTTTTCCACCTTTTTCTGCTGATGAGGTTTCCAGACAAGTCCGATCTATGAAAGCCTCGTCTAAACAGGTTCACCCCTGTTCCTCCAAAACCATCAAGGACCACATCGACTCCCTGGCTCCTGCCCTGGCTGACTTTTGCAACCACTCATTCGCCTCTGGAGTCTTCCCATCCCCCCTCAAGCACTCCCTTGTGCACCCCCTCCTCAAGAAACCCTCTTCCGACCCCTCCTGCCCGGCCAACTATCGCCCAATCTCCATTACTCCCTTCCTGGGCAAGCTCCTGGAGAAACTGGCCATCTCCCAGCTTAACCTCCATGCTGAATCTATTGGTAATCTTCATGACCATCAATCCGGCTTCAGAGCGGCCAGAAGCACGGAAACTGCTCTCCTGAACATCCGTGAGGACCTGCTCCTGAACCTCGATTCCAACACTCCCTGTGTTCTCATTCTGCTCGATCTCTCCTCTGCCTTTGACACTGTCAACCATGCCATCCTGCTCAACCGTCTCCGTGATAACCTGGGTATCACTGGTCAGGCTCTGGCATGGCTGACCTCTTTCCTTTCCGGTCGACCCTCCCAGGTCCAAATGGGCTCCTTCCTCTCTGACATCTTTTTCTCCACCTGTGGTGTCCCCCAGGGATCCAACCTCTCTCCCTGGCTTTTCAACCAGTATCTGGCACTCCTTGCCCACCGCATCGCCGCTCTCTGCCCCCACTTCCAGTGCTATGCGGACGATACCCAGCTCATTTTCAGGCTACCCTCGGCCTCCTCCTCTCCTTCCCTCATCTCTGACTGTCTGTCTGCTATCCAGGAATGGTGTGCCGCCAATGACCTCTGCCTTAACGCCAGTAAGACTGAGATTCTACTCATCGGCGCACCCACTCCCTCCTTCCCTGCAGCTCTCTGGCCGGCCTCCCTTGGCCCCCTTCCGGCCCCTACCTGCAAGGCTAAAAACCTCGGGGTCATCTTCGACTCCACACTCTCCTTCTCTCCTCATATATCTGACGTCTCTAAGAAGTCACACTACCAGCTGCACCTCCTCAGAGGTATTCTTCCCTTCCTCTCCTTCCCCCAGAAGCTCACTGTCTCCCGAGCCCTGGTTCTCTCAAGGCTGGACTACTGCAACAGCCTCTATCTTAATCTGCCTGCCTCCACTCTCCGCCCTCTGCAACTTATCCAGAACAGAACTGCGAGACTTGTCCTTGGCCTCAAGCCCAGGGACCGTATCTCTCCAGGACTGAAATCTCTTCACTGGCTCCCAGTGGCTGCGAGGATTAAGTTCAAAACCCTCTGCATTGTCCACAAGGCCTTCTGGGGCCTGGGGCCTAAATACCTTCAACTCTCTCTTCCTAAATATCTTCCTTCACGAGCCCTTCGCTCATCCGTCTCCAACTCCCTCATGGTCAGCCGCTTCTCTAAGCAACGAGCTGGGGGTAGATCTCTCTCCGCAGCAGGGGCCTCCCTCTGGAACAGCCTTCCTGCCTCCCTGAAACTTGAGGAGAACCATCTCCGGTTCCGGAAGCACCTCAAAACCTTCCTCTTCGCTTCTGCCTTCTCTCTCCCTCTCCCCTGCTAAACCTTCTCAACTCCCCACTGAATTCTGCACTAAACCTGCATCTGGGCCACTCTCAGCGACCTCGGTCCAGGGCCCAGCCACTCTCCACTTGCACTGCCTCCCTGGCTCCCCCTGCACTGTGGGACTGTCACTGTATCCCTACAGCCCCCTTCCCAGCACTTCCCAGCACTTGCTCTGCACTTACCTCGCACTTGCCACCAGCTGGCCCTTTTTATTTATCATTTATTATTTATTTTTTATTACGCTACTTACCTTGTACTGCACTTTCCCCCCACCTCCTCCCCCTGCACTTTCTCCTTTTCCCCTTACCTCTGCACTTGCGCGATCTGAATGACACCTGGCCTAGTAGGATCGTTTGTCTGTCTTCCCCTTGTTTCCCTCCCTCCCTGCCTCGTCGCGCCTTGAAACACTTGTGTATAGGCGCGTTACAAATACCATATCATATCATATCAGAGATTGCAGATTTCACTGCCTGCCTCCCTCTAAAAGTCTCACTCTCCAGGAAGCTACAGTACTACCAAACCCATGACAAAACTAGTTGGGATGTCATAGGTGGGAATGTCTTCTAACCCACGTGAGCAAGGTGCCCTGCTGCTTAGCGAAAAAGCAGAAATAGATCATCTAGAACAACTAAGTTTTTGAGGAGCACATACAAGACCATAGAGCAGAATCCCACAATAACTCAGTGAGAGTGGATAAAAAGTTTGGAAACAGTTTTACAAAAGGAAGTGTATAAGATCAAAGCCAAGAATACAAAGGAATTGCAAATACAGTTCCTGAAAAAGGTCATATAAAGACCGAAATACATTGGACAAAATAATTATTGCATTAGGCCTATTCCAAAGTGGTTTTGAACAATAAAGACAAGTATACTTCAATGGACAAAGTGTTGAAGATTTTATGATAAACATGAAAATATATGGTGATTAAAGAGATAATTAAAGTGGACTTCCACGTAGGTCCTTCCAGTCGACTGGGAGAACTTTCCCAGTCATTTGTTTATCATTAGTGTGCACCACCCCACAGTGCAAACTGGGAGTCATCCTGCAACAGGACCATAGAACTTTTCTTCTATCAAACTAGATTAACTTCAAGAGTGAAAGACAAGCGGTGCCCATTCACCCTTCACGCTGGACAATGTCTTCTAACCCACCCTTGTCCATTTAATCAATACCAAGCCTGCATTTCTCCCCTTCCTGAGAGGGCAAAGGTACAGTGGTAACACTCTCCACCTTCTCTGAGGGTACATGTCCAGTGGCTACAGTCTCCCCTTTCTGTACCATGTGTTAAGGCCTATCTCCTGCTCCTTCCAAGGATCCACTGCTTCACCACTACCTCCTCCTGTTGTCCCTTCTTCCCATCCTTCCTGTGAACCTCTATTGCTACCACTCCCTACTGCTGGGATACCTCCACCTCACCACCAATGTCAAGGACTAAATTCTGGTCTACATGCTTCAGTAACTCTTATAGGGACCCTCTGGCTAACACATCAACCTCCCACTGATTGCTGAAATCCTGAACCCTCCACCACAGCCCTGGCACCTTCCCCTGAGCACCTTTGTCCTTATCCTCAGACTCTGTCATGGTCCATCCTGTTGTTGGCTACATCCTGTGACACAGATGTTGAGGAGTAGTCCATGTCCTCCTCTTCTCCAATAGACACTCCCCCTGGCACTCTCTTCCAAAGAGATGAGATGATGGTGTGGGTGTCGCTTAATCTTTCAATGTTTACTGAAAACACAGTGACAGAGACAAACAAATTGATTCATGCAAGACTTCCACAAAAGGAAAAAGAGTGTCACAAAAAGCAAACAGCAGTATAGAGAAGGAGACTGGGCACAGCAAGACCTCTTCAGTGTGCAAAAAACAAATACAGGAATGCAAAAGTGTTAGGAAAACTTGTTTACGTTGTGTTATGTTTTAGTTAGGGAAATAAGCAACTAGGGAATGTTCAACAGGATGTTTGGGGATTTCTTTCACATTTCTGGGTGAAAAGATAAGCGAAACAATGGGCACGGAAAAGTACAACAGAGACTTTAGAGGGCTTTTTAAAAAAATGTTAATAACCAATGAAAGGTAAAAATGGGACGTTAAGAGTGAGCGCTTGAGCATCTGAGCTATTAAAAAGGGATCAAAAACACAGAAAATGCACAAACAATGTTGACGATTCACAAAAATGGCAATATAGGGGTTTACATTTATTGTATTTTTAAGACTGTTACAGACACTCTGAATACCCACAGCTATGTCAATTTAGCCTAGCTAATATATTTGTTAATGATTAATGGTATGTCTGTTTTACCACAAAGCTGTCCTCTGGATCTTCTGCCCAGAGAACTGAGTTCTGATAAGCAGTAGCCAGATTTACAAGATTCCTGATCCATCAATTATTTTGATGTGACATGCAAGCAGGAAAGAAGGTCATGCTTTATTGTTCAATTGACATGCCATTTACATGCAGAATATTAGAATGCACTTGATAGTTGATGTGTGCAACATGGCTACACAAATAAACACTGTTTGCATTAGACATTTGCTGGGAAAGGCTTTATTATTATTTATTATTGATATGATTTAGTTTAAACTATAAACTTTGCGCATATTTACATAAAATCCAATTAAATACTATTCAGAATATAATTTCTTACAAATCAGCATAAAAAAAGACCAATAGCAAAGCAAAAACATACTATCTCACAATTAGTGAAACAGAATGGCTTTATTTTATGATAACATTAAAGGGATGGAAAAGCCATGCACAAAGCATCTCATTTAGTGCAATGCAGTTTCCTTTATTATATTAACTTTGCAGTATGTTATTATATTATAAACCTAAGTAATTTGCAATGTGTTGACCTGCGAGCAAAGAAAAGCAGACTCAGACATGACTGACTGTGCTGGTCTGAAATGCACTCTTAGAATTCAAGCTTCAACTTTACTAACTTGATCAATTTGATAAGGATGAAAGGCTGAGCTCTTCTTACCTAGATTCAAACCTGGGACTTGCAGGTTACGCATAGATCTCTGCAGTAAGTGTATTCATCTACTGATATATCTAACAGCAGAGTTTAGCATGCTGTCCTTCTTGGAAAACATTTTAACATGCACAGTTCATTTCCTCTTGCTAACTCCATCATCCATGTTCACCTGACTCATCCTTTTCCCCTACCTTTTCTTGCCCTTCCTAAAGCTTTTAAGTTATTTTGTTTTTATTTCTCCCCAAGAATCAACCCTTACATGCCCGAACGTCTCCCAAACTTCCCTGACGAGTTCTGACTCTTAAAGGCCATTCAAGCAGATTCAGACTGAAAGAAAAATCTGCAGATACCTGCAAACCTGCCCAATTCTCTATAGCAGATGTGCTGAAGCCTGCGGATCAAGTTTTCAGAAAGTTTGCAATGTCTTACTACTGATATTTTCGATCTACACATATCAACACAACAACAATCATATCTGGCACGTACTCGCCCCTGCCTCTAAACCAAACCTACACTATGCTTTATAAGTGTCAGAGTTCCTGGAGGCCATGCACATGGCAGTGGAGTATAGTAAAAACTCCCAGAAATATAATCATACATATCATAATATAATATAAAATAACTATATACACTCAAAACACCAGTCTATATTTTTTATTTTACCATTCATTTATACAAGACCATTCAATTCTTATTGACTCCTTGTTGATCATAGTGCTCCTGTGGGATATATTGAACCACTCAACGGCATTGCCTCACATCACTGAGCTGCCTCTGTGCAAGAAACATTAACCTGGCTGCACTAGCTCCTTGCGCACCAGAACCTCAAAACTGCTTTTGGCAGCAACAACAGAAAAATTGCTGCACCGTTTTGCATCACACACTTCAAATGGAACAAGGGCACACAATGAGAAATATGCCAGTGTGTTCTGAAACATTTATGGGATCAAGTGAAAAGGAAAGCCTGCCATTGCAGCAAAAGCCAAAATCCCCTTCAAAATTAAATTGTTTTCACCCTTTCAAAATGCTGCTTTGATGCCAATTTCATCTGTCATTCTGAAACCACTGTTTGAGTAAAAAGGCCCAGTTAAAATCAACTCTCAGAGAAATCAAAGCAACTTAATTTTCACTAGCACAGGAAACAAGCATTTCTTTCTTGACAAAATGTATCCAGGCGCAGCAGTTCAAAGAGACTTTTTACTCTCTAAGCTAGGTCAAGAAGAATTGTATCTATACTTTAGATAAGAGTCCTGCTGCAAGGAAAATGACTACAGCTGCCAAGACAGTGGCAATCTGAGGAGCTGCAAACCGAATTAAAGAAATAAATGATAGCAGTTTTTGCCACATGTGGAAAAATGGGATGTGCTGACTGAAGAGAAAGAAAGGACCTGTTTAAAACTCAATTGTTAATGAAAGCCTGCCTACTTAGCAATATAAAGGAGTTATGTTAGCGGTGACAATGCACACATAGGATATCTTCTGTCATAGGTGGGTAATTCAAGACAAATTAAGACATTTAACAGTTTAAAACACATAGGCCTGAGTTGCAAGCTCTCAAAAACCTGTAATTCCAGTTGCCAGCTATGAAACTTCTCCTAGGAAGGGAGATACACCCTAAATCCAGGACACTTAGGTGCGAAGTACCAGCTTGAAAAACATTGAATGGGATAGGACAATGACAGTTCACATGCTCATCAGACATTCGTCTTTGATCCAGGCTGGGACAATATCAGTCCTGGGACACTCACCTGTCAAGTGTGAAAGGGCAATAAAACCTTCAATTAAAACTGGAATTCCACTTGCCTGGAAGGAAATGATAG
Source organism: Ambystoma mexicanum (assembly GCF_040938575.1). Lineage (NCBI taxonomy): Eukaryota > Metazoa > Chordata > Amphibia > Caudata > Ambystomatidae > Ambystoma > Ambystoma mexicanum. Next base: position 423,339,467 of record NC_090927.1, on the reverse strand, counting down.
CTGCTTGCAGTTGAAGGAAGAAAAAAAAACAAGATCAAGTAACAAAGGGGCTGCCTTTTGGTGCCAGAGACTATATTATAAAGAAACTTTAAAGACTCTTATTTCTGTAGCAAGAATTAGCAGACATTTAAATGTTTGCAGTGTTAATCAAATTGTGTGGGCCATCTTTTAAAACTTGGTAGAACTCATGGCCGCATGGGAAACAGAAGTTGCGAAATGTGACAGATTACCAAGAAAGTATTAATGTGGCAAACATAAGATTTTGTACATACATCCCTTGGTACAATTCGCATTTGTGTATCAAATTGTAGAACTTCAGGCCAAATCTTTAATGTGAAAAATTACCAACATTTGTCAGAAAGGCAAAACAAGGTTGCACAGACTTGAGGTTTTGACTAATCTGTGCTCCACATTATATGTAACCTGTGGGTATAATTTGCCAAGAGATTACAAGTAAAGAAATGCATGTTTTTGGCAAAATCAGATTTTAAGTAAAATAAATGTGGGAGTGTTAGAAACATTGTAAAGCTCACCTCATAAACCTGACATCATCCCCTTATAAATCCAACCAGCAGAGAGCAAGGCGGAGATTTCTAACCTTGCCCAATCCTGTTATTAGAGGTGGGTGTAGTGAATCCTGCCCCTGTCAGTTACTGTAACAATGTCACCTGGCATTATAAATAAGGGCCCGTGGATACCACTCAGGACACACTGATTCCTTATGCATACACCAGTGTCCTGTTTCTGTCTCTTCCTGTCTTCATCTTGCATTTATCCATCTAAACTCCAGATCCCAACCACAAGGCCAATCAATTGCTGATCCTGCTTCAGCTAGGCCCCAATTCTAAAATAATCCCCATAACCAAGTGTCACAACGCGACCCTGGACACTGTGGAAATGATGGAGGATTACATAGTCACCTCGCGGGTCCTTTTACCGCTCTAGTCTTTTTGTTTTTGTTCCTTTAAAGGAGGCCACGCCTACAACGCCTTGTGTTGCAACTCGCATTGTCAGCCTTTCGCTTACACCGTTTGCAGTGCCGCTCTTTAAGCTCTGTCCCTTCGGACCTTCCCCCGTTGTTTATTCATCCTTCCCGCTTCTGTTTTCCGAGCCCCTGTTTTTTCCCGGTTGTTCCGGGTCCTCTGTCCGCTCTCTCTCTTCCGGTTTTCTCGGAAACGGCTTCCCTTTCATTCTATTTGTTTCTGTGTCCTTTTTCTATTTGTTTGTCCTTTGCTCCCGTGGTCCTCTGGTTTGTTTACTTATCTTTCATCTTTCGTTTCTTACCAACACGTTCTTTCACTCCCTTGTACCTCTTACCCCCGCTCTTTCCATCACCTTTCTCTCACTCGCCCTGTTTCGCTCGTACACTTACCCTGTTCCACGCGCTCTCTCTCTCTCGCTCTTTTCACGCTCACCCTGCTTTGCTCTTCCTCGCTCTGTACCTCTCGCTCTCTCTTTCTCTCGATCTTCCTGTCTCACTCTTGCTTACAGAACCCTCTTCTATCTCTCTCACTGGTCCTCTCTCACCTCGCTTGCTCTCTCATTCTCTCTCTCCCTTTCGCTCTCTTGCTCATTCAATACTTACCTCCTTCTCCTACCATTCACATACTTCCCAGGTAATACCTACCTGTATTGTGCTGGTTGGCTGGTCCTCTATACACTCCTCCTATTGCCCTTATTGTAAGCCAATCCCAACCTTTCTACTGGCATCTACGAGGATATCTTCATACATCTCAGTTTTCCAGGACACATTGGACTTCTTTTTCTGGACTTGTGTACCGGCCTTCAAAATCACCAATTCATCAGCCTCCTCCACTTTCGGCTTTTCTCAGCCTGCTAAAACCTACGATCTACCAGGGTTTTTCTGCCTTTTACGGCTTTTTCCCTGAGAACAAGAGACTTGCTCCCCTGGGTTCCCCTGACTGCCTGTTCACAGCACAGTCAAGGTGGCCTCAAGTGGAGACCGTCCTTATCTCTATGAGCGTAAGAAGGGAAAGAAGGGTTCTAAAACTGAAGAAGAACCAGAAGAGACCAAGAAGGACAGGAGGTGAAGACGGAAGACATGCCCCCAGGAAGATTCCTCTAAGGATTCAGGTGAGGAGACGCAGGGGGTGGTAACTCCTGATTCTGACATCAAGGGAATCGCTGTGGTGTTTTGGGAAGCATCCTGAATTAACCTGGCTTGCTGCCACTCACTGCATGCTACTGATATCCGGCTATTCTGATGACCTATAGTATCCATTAACCATAATTACCAGTCCAGAAGAACTATCCTTTGGTATCCAGTCCCTGCCCAGCTGACTCTGTCCCACTGAGTTTGTCCGGCTGTCCTGTGTTAGACCAGATCCGTGTGGTGATCCAGAGCACTGACTGTCCAAAATCCAAATTAAAAGTGGACTGTGAGCATCAATAGGAACCAAACAACCATAGCATAACTTGCCTTGCCTTGTCCTATCCCAATCTCTAAACCATCCTATCCTTACCTTAATAACTTGTAACATTGTCAGAATACTTATTGCAACCCTGTCATTGATTTATCTTGCTAAACGTCATTCGTTTAGTCATTTTTATATTGTCTTGTAAATCCTAAGCTATCAATCCTATTTTGAGTGATCAAACTAGGTTTGAACTCATGAGTCAACCCTGGAGCTTACTGTGTCCCTCTTTGGTATTCTAGCCTTAATACTTTGGCATAGAGTTAAACTGTTCTTGTCCAATCTGAGTTTCTTTTCTGTTTTCACTACCTGATTATTCTTCATTGCATATCTCCCTCAGTTTAGTAGCTAGAGACTTAATTTCACTTCCAGATTGTACCTTAGATCTATATTTACACCCCAACCCAAAACCCGCACTTCAAATCAGTGAGCAACCATCTGTATATTTCAGGCGGGAATTAACATGTTTGCAAAGTTTTACACATGTTATTTTTACTATTAATGGTTTTCCAGTGTTGCTCCCGTAGAGAATTGTACTTATTTAAGGATCTTTGCACACATTCATTGTTTTATTCAGCCATTTCTGAGTGTCATTTTAACATTGCAAGGGTTCAGATATGTTTTGCTCTCTTGTTTGGGGATGGAAGGTTGGATTTGAATTTGATTTCTTATTCCTCATTCCTGATTACCTGCTGCTTCCTTATATCTATTTAGAATTGCTTATTTGTGGGTTGAGGAATACTGCAGGGGGAAATCCTAACATGAGTTCCCCAAAATTCCAAGTGTCTCTATTCTTTGTTTTTTTTCTATCTGTGTTGCTAAACGGTTAATTTAAGTGCATTGCCTACATTCTTATTGTTATTGTCACCAGATTGGTGATTGCTGCCCCATATATTAAAAAGTGTATGATTTTCTTGAATTTTAAATAAATAAATAAATATTACCTTTACCAACCAGCCTGGTTCCTGGACCACCGTGACCCGGGGTATTTGAAGAAGGGGTGTGATATGAGTAGTGTATCTCTCAAATATTGAACCTACATATATAACAAAATGAGCATTTCAGTTGTGCGCTGCATACTAGGCTGAGACCAGGGCCTATCGCCGGATTGAAATACTTAACACTCCCAAAAAGACACACGAGAAAGACATGTTTCAGAAAACATGCAGCCTTCTCATTCCAGAATCTTAAAGATAGTTCCAGCGTCCTGTATAAGTGTTCCATTAGGACCATGTTTTGTGGAGGATTTATGCTAAATGGTTTCACATAGGGCCCCTCTGTTACTGCACATACCTTCTGCACTTCAGGAAGGAACTGAACTCCAAACTCTTCAATCAACACCATGTTACTCGTTGATCCCCTCATATCCGTTCACCCACTTCCTCTCTGCTCTCGTTTTGTATACTCTCCCTATCGCCACTTTGTTCTTGTCCCTTGCTACACAGTGCTGGCTTGCTTTCTAGATAGTCTTGTGTTATGTACAGGGCTCGGAGCCCACCGGTGCTGATACTGTGCCAACCAGGGTTCAAGTCGAGGGTACACGCGGGTGGACGGAATAACCCCACATTTTTCAGGCGTCCCCCCACTTTTTCAGAGGTCACCTTGATATGCTAATTTCTGGTGATGCCACATTCAATTGGTGTGCTAATGAGTCCCCTACTTTTTGATTCATGAATTGACCCCTCGTGCCAACATCCTCTTAATGTATGAGACTCCCGTATACCATAATAAGTTAAGTCAGTTGCATACACATCATATTTAGGAGTCAGTCATAACCACCCTGTTATGGCAAACATAGAGCCTGCAGCCCATCTTAGGCTATTGTGGGAATGTTACTATTTCGTTTTTCACGGAAGTGATTGTGGTGTCACAATCAGAGGTAACTTTTCAGATGTAACTTGGTATTTGTACATAGCCACCAAAGTACCTCTAGTCAAATTGCTCGCCGTATTTTGCATGGCCCCTTCTTCTTTTTCTGTACGAGGTTATAACTATTTATGATCAACACATGTATTTGTACCTATATTTCTCTTTTGTTAAGGTTTATTCAAACCGTAGCACAACAATAAGAAAAATACAGAAATCACCACAATGGTGATACACAAGTAACAAGATGACTCTGGCTAGTATTTGGTAAAGGAGACCTCATTGACCTTTGCAGACGCAAGACGGAACTGCAAGGTGTTTCCAAGCCCGTTATCCCACTTTTGAACATTTCTATCCACGCATTGTGTGTTTCTTTTCCTCAGGCAGAACATGCCACAATGGCTCTCATTGATAAACTCTGCGTCCTAATGTTGCCCTGAACAAATGCACGTTGAGGACAAACCTATGGTTTCATTGCTAAGAGCCTTCTTACCCTAGGCATGTGTGCTCTGTTAATCCCATTCGAGCATTACAAACCAATATCATATTCCCTCAAGCCAACTGCTGTCACGCCCAGTGCCACTAATGCGTCCTCGTACCTTTCACTCCATAAATACGTCCGACCCCTCCCCCTTCTGTGTTACGCTATTTATTGCCTAAACATAACACGCGTTGCCGATTGGCACATTTGAGTCGTGGAACTGTTTGTTTCAAATTGTAGGACTTGGCAGTGTGCATGAATTCTGAGACACCTAGGGGCTACAATTTCATCACAGCGCGCGCTTTTGTTCATGAGTGCCCTGCTTAATTCTGTTCACCAGGCTGGAAATCTAACCCGTGGCTATGCTCTCGTGTGTGGGAGGTAGAATATGGATTACTTTTGTTTTTTGTTCTGTATGCTTCTCTGAAATGTGGATTAATACAGAAGAGACAATTAACTTCCCTTAAATATCAAAAGCATGTCATCTGATGAGACCGTGTATATCAAACCACTATATTACATTACCTGCTCTAGTCTGGTTTTTTTTTGTTTTTGTTTTTTGTTTGTTTTACTTTGAGGAGCTGTGAATAACTTTCCATGAGATGTCAAACGAATACAACAATATTATAGCAGCAGGCATGTGCAGCTCTGTTTCGCACAGCCAGATGTTTTATGGCTGAATAGAGTCCTCTTTTCTGTTTCAAAGGATATTTATTTTTAGTTCACTTCATGCCATGGTTAAACAGGTTTTGGGGTCCTTATATATACATATATATATATAATAAACAATCTCGATATTAAAACCGCAACAATGAAAGAAACTCGCAGAATGGATTAGCAAGTGATTAATCTGCGGTGGCTGCGTTGGGTTTAATGAGGTACAGTTGGGACTGCTGCGAGCGCTGCATTTCTCAGAAACACTAAATATGAGCCGCTTCCATGACCTGACAGCTTCATGGAAATTCCGAGAATTGACGTCGGGAGGAAATAGAAGTGAATATGTTACTTGATAGTGTAAATACGTATTCATTTGTGACTGTGCACATATGTTAGGGGGCGCGGTCTCTGGCCCCCACATGGCGAGGATGCCATGACGGGCATGGCAGGCGCATTGGCCCATTGTTAGAGAGCCACTCTGAGAGGCAATAACCCGGCAGACACGGTGCTATGTTCCAACTGCCGAGCGGAAGTCCGCTTGGCACATTTATTAGGGCGTGTCACATAGTCATGCATGAGACCCGACTCCAGTGACTCAGCACAAGCCCTGTGGCTCATTGCTGACATTATACCATCCCATGCCGAGGGTTAGACCAACAAATCAACAAAGACAACGTACAATGGCATGTGTTACAATAATCACACTGACCAGTGGGCCATTTTGGAACACACCTATAACCATTCTTATTTAGGCACACCACTGTACACACACTATCTACAAGGCTACACTACCAGAGGTTGGGCGGTTCAGTTTATTATCTCATGACTGATGATGGCAACTACTCAGTGCACTTGCAGTTCTGGCCAACACTGATGACAAGCTCTCATACTGGGCCTACATTAAACGTGTCACGTCTGCTGCATCACTGCATCTTAAACATACCTCCCTGTCAGGAATGTACACACATATGTACATTGGTGGGTAGCACACCTTTGAAGCTCTACCACTGAAAACTGTATTAGTCCACCGAAAAGTGTATGAAGCGCCCCACTAGATGGCGAAGCCGCACTGGGGACACCGGGGCCACATCGGCAGGATGGTCATGGGGCAGTCCCTTATGCTCAGTCCACAAGAGAGTGGGGATCACCCCACTGGCTGGAAAAGTCTCACTGTGGATCCCAGGCCCACATCGGCAGATTGTCACAGGGCAGTCCCTCTTTGTCCGCTCACCCAAGATGGAGTGCGCTAGCCGGCAAAGCCACTCCTGGGGACACCGGGGGCAACATCAGCTGTCGCCTCGCCAGCATGTCTCGGCCCTTTCTGGGCTGAGTGTGCAGGCCGCCACAACAGAGCTGGTGGATGCTCTTCACAGATGTTGTTAGATGGACATTCCAGCGGTGCCTGGGTGGTCCTTTTTCCTTGTGGCATACAGTAGTCTGGAGTCTTTTGGTCCCCCTCTCCCCCAGGAGGATAGGGGCAAGGGGAGGACACTCTTCTTGACCTCCCCAGCAGGTGAGGAACAGCTGATGGCAGCAGTCAAGGCCTCTCACAGGTCCCCCCTCCAGGTGCAAGTTCTTTCACGCTACCACGGTGGCAGCAGCCCCAATGCGTGGACTCTCCCTGCTGTAGGATTTGGCACGTGCAATAAGTGCCACCCAGTGCCCAGGTTCCCCTCAGTCTGGGGATCCTCCCCAAGCATTACCGCAGTGACCAGGGCCTGCCACGTCTTCCCTCTTCTTGGCAGACCCAAATGATGCTGATACAGCAGCGGCCATCGCCATGCTGTCGCCAGGATCCCCCAGGCAGGAGTTGATGGCAGCCCCAAATTCCCTGGCCCACCTCTCGCCTGGCCACACAAGCACTCTCTCAGGGGAGAGCCAAGGCCGGGCCATGGCTGATGCAACCTTGTTGCCTCCCCCAGACAGGAGGTCACTGTAGTGGGCCCCGGGGTAAAGCCACTGCGGAGGCAGATCCTTGTGTGCTGCTCTCTCTTGTGGACGGTGTTGGGGACGTACCGCGCTGTGTGGTCTGCTTCTGACCCTTTGGCTACAAGGATAAGCAGAGTCACAGTTTTGGCTTGTATGAAACCACTACAGTGTTGGCTCTTGTTGCACGACTCCACTCCCCTGAGGCCATTCTCCCAGGGCCAGAGTGTTCTTTGGGCAGTACACCTCTCCCTCAGTCAGGAGTGCTCTGATTGAGGCAGTGCGCCTCGCCCCCAGCCGGGAGTGCCCTTCCTTGAGGCAGTGCACCTCTACCCTGATGGGAGTGAGCTCACAGGTGTCCTGAGGGCAGCCCACTCCGCTGGCTTCTCCCCCAGGCAGGAGCGCATCCATGTACTGTGTCCCTCCCCCAGTCAGTACCGTTGCAGCAGCGGTTATTGCTACTCTGCTTGTCTCCCCCAGGTGGAAGGTCAGTATTGTTTTTGGCAGCAGAACCACTTCTCTCCCCCAAGCAGGATCTCAGCCTAATGTGGCGGCATGGCCCGCTTGCTCTCCCCCAGGCGTGAGTTTAGTATAATTGTGGCCGCATAGGCCACTTGCTTTACCCAGGCAGGAGTTCAAACAAATGTGGTGGCATTAGTCGCTTCTCTCCCCAGGCAAGAATTTCAACAACTGTGGCAGCATGGGCCACTTCACTCCCCAGGCAGAAGCACTCATGCAGGAGGTGTCCACCTTACACGCACAGAGGGCAGGCTGCTCCGCTGTGCTCTCCCCATGCAGGAGTAGGCAGAGGGCATTCTCCTCCTGTGCTTTTTCCCCCAGGAAAGATCATTTCTTGCATAGTGTCTTGCTCCCTCACGGTGGCACTGGCAGAGGTTGTGCTACATCTCTCCCCCGGGACTTTCTTTCATCCCCAGGCAGCAGACTTTTGCAGACTGCCTGCCTGCTAATTGTTGTGGCCTTTCCTTCACCAGGGTGGGGAATTTGTATGTGTATTGTATTGTTTTTTTTTTTGTGTGGTGACAAGTGCGCTACTCCCTTTTACCCCACATCCGGGCAAAAGGTTCTGATTAACCAATGAAGTGGCAGAGGCAGCAGAGCTCATCTGAGGCTGAAACTTGCTGCGGGTGGCCGTGCCACATCCCTTTCCAGGTGGGAGAGTCTTTTTTGACGGCAGCAGTGTTCCTCGCCGCGCCACACATTGATCTCCTCCAGCAGCACTGCACTCTCCCTCCAGCAGTGGCATTCATTGTTTATTGCGATCCCACACTGCATCTGTCCATGCGGCTGTGGGCCACTTCCCCGCTCCCCCTGTGGCAGCCAGAGCCACAGGTCATTACGGGGTGAGCGCTGTGCCCCAGCAACGGCTCCCGGGCCCGCTCCCCCCTGCAGGGCGCACAGACGACATGTCTCACATCCGTTCCCTTTCTTTGTCCTCGAGAGGATGCCGCAGCATCGCGTGGGGCCGGAGACACTTGTCACCAGAGGTTGGGGGCAAGGGTCTCCGAACCCCACATGGTGAGGATGACATGACGGGCATGGTGACCGTGTAGGCACTGCTTTAAGGGGGGGGGGGCTACATCCCCGTGGTGTGGGGAGTCCCACCACCACATATCCTGGGAGGGGGGCCCCCTTGGACTACAAAACCCTTGGACTACAAAAATAAATATGTTTCTTTTACATTATTTTGTCACACTGCCTTCGTAAAGAAATAATTTCTGTTACATCGTGACAGAAATAATTTCTTTACGAAGGCAGAATGACTACAAAAAAAACTGTTTCTTTTTGAAGTCCGAGGGCTACCCCACCCAAGACATGGTAGGCACTAGGCTGGAGGTCTCCACATCATGGGGTGGGAGAGCTCAACGACTTCAAAATAAATAGTTTCTATTTGAAGTCTTTTTGAAGTCACTCTGCCTTCATAAAGAAATGATTTCCATTATGGTTCGATCCTTAATGGAAATAATGTCTTTATTAAGTCAGAGTGACTTTAAAAAGAAACCATTTCCTTTTGATGTAATAGGACTCCACTCAACCCCATGAGTCTATGGTGAAAGGGTGCACAGTTAAATGTATAGTTGGCTGCCTGAGTGAGTGTATGGTGAAAGGGGGCGAAATAAAATGTATGGGTGGCTGGGTGTGCGTGTCGAGTGTATGGGGAAAGGGTGCACACTTAAATGTATAGGTGGCTTCCTGTGTGAGTGTATGGTGAAAGGGTAATGGGTATGAGTGTGGATGTGTGTGTGTGTGTATGTGTATGTGCTTGTGTTCAGGGGTGCAACAAAACCTACATTTTGGGGGGGTGCTAGCCCTTCAAATTTTGGGAAAGCTGCTAACTTCACGGGCGGTGAGGGAGGGGCAATCTATTTGTGTGGGGCATCTAACTTCTTTATGCATTCCAATGAGACTATTCTAATGCACCTTCAATGTTACAAGCAATTAACTCTCTCCTTTGATTCTGAAAGCACCTGTGTATGGGCTGCTCTGGGAATAATCGGTCTCCTGTCCCGTCTCTACCCTTCCAATCACTTCCCTGGCATTCAAGTACTAAACCCACATCATGATTTCAATTGCCTAAAGAGTTATGCATTTGAATACAGGTACTAACAGTGAAATGCTTTACATTAGTATTTTCTGGGCCTTTGTTAACAGCGAAACCCAGGTGCCATTTAACATCTGTGTCCTGTTCTGTCCGGCAATGGCTCTGTAGGTCAGCCAGGTCGAGTCAACTTAGCCCAAAATGTCAAGGGGGTTCTGTGGGGGGAGGACTGAATCCCAGACAGCTAAATGGTGTTGTGCCACTTCTTGTGTTTAATCCCTTGGCTACTTATTGGTAATCTTTACTACTCATAGCCCTATTCTTCCTAGTTCCAGTACTTGTGAATGAGGCACATTGACTCATACACAAGTACTGGGATGAGGTAGAGGGACATGGCGGTACTGTCTAGCTTGGTTATCAGTACTCTTCATTACTCCTAATCCCACTCTTCCTCATCTCAGTACTTACCTATGAGGCAAGGAGGGAGAGGGGATGTGTCAGAGGGTGTGTGGGTGGGGGGTGTAATGGTGGTTGTGTGATAAATCATAATGGTCATCCATACCCAGGCTAAGCAGGCTTGCTTTGTGGTACTAGTGGCTTGAGAGGCATTTCGGTGCATACAATCTAGTAATTTCTTGGTTTGGATTTACTTTTTTTTAACTGGGCATCTCAGATAAAGCAGTCCTGCTAAGTGCAATTACCTGGCTAGACTGGCATTCGGGTGCTGTCAGTCTAGCGGTTTCTTACTGCAGCGTTGTATATTTTTCTGGGCATCTGTGATAAAATAACCGTGATAAGTGTTATTGCTTTGACTGGCATTTTAGTGTAACCAGTATAGGTATGTCTAAATGTGGCTTGCCATGCTTTACTGCAATATGTCATTACGTGTCTAGAGTGGTCTACATTGTGCAGCCAGTTGGGCATGTTTTCATTGTGACATGGCATTTTTAAGAGCAAAGCACTATATTAATGTTGGTGACTTGCATGTATTGGATTTTTAGATTGGTGTTACCCTACAAAACAGTTTAAAATGCTCTGGCCTTTTAGCCATTTTTTTCTCAGAAAGTGTGCTGTATAATGCATTAAAATACATATTTATATATTTCTACTAGTACAGTGTGCGGTGTACCCCTGCAACAGCACGTTCATATGCATTGTGCAAGCGTGGTAATCTAGTTGGCCCAGAGTGTGGCGTGAACCATGATTTGTTGCTGAGTTGGGGGGTGCCCCCTCAGCATGGCTCTCAGGGGGGCCCGACATTTTGTCTTACTCAACTGCGCATAAGCACATTGTTAGAGAGCCGCTCTGCACCTTTATTAGGCTGGGTCACATGCTCATGCTTAGTGCTGACATTATAACATCCTGGACGTGTATGACATTTTGGACTTCTAAAACCTCTTCGAAAATGCAGTCTGCTGGCAACAGTTGCTTTTCTGTTGTGGCCATTTTCTGGACTACAAGTATGCAAAATTGTAATTTATGTTCTTCTGAAAATGCCATATATAAAGACAACATTTTGAAAAAACTATCCAAAAATAAAATAGCATGTATTCTCTTTAGTACACAGTGTATTTGCATGACTATCGCATGCCCACTGTGAATATTGAAGGGGGATGGGTACACATACCAGTGCCATGCTGTCTGAGATAATTGTGCAACACACATACAAAGCTTCTTTTGGGATGTTTTGTCCTTTTGTGAGTGTGAGTTAAGGGCTGATGTCTTAACTCCCAATTCATGGAAACGTAAATTCAGTATAAAGGCATTCTAACGACATTACTCCACTCATAAAATAGGTCAGAAGTAGCATTGTATGCAAAAGCAGTTTTACACCACCTATCACACCCCCCTCACATGTGAATGGGATAGCCAGCACACATGTGCCTGCATACAACCACACCAAACACCTACGAAACACACAACCTAACACACCCAAAAAGTTCTGACTAATCAAGACAACAATGGGATAGCCAGCGGGGGTGACTTTGTCTGAGAAATGATGACGATGGAAGTAACAAAGAATGACATAGTAGATGTTAAGACAGCATTATCATCTCCATAATAGTGTCTGTGTGGAACGTTTCAACCTGACATTAACCACTGTGCTTAGAATTGGGGAAAGCACAGATGCGATCATGGAGCACATGTTCCCGTACTAGATGGGGCCATGCAGCCACACAGACGACACCTTTTTAGGTGTTTTGTAGCTGGAAACCTGACACCAAGTCTGGCCTTGGGTGAATGAGAAGGTTATCTTACAAAGTGATTGATGATGTATGTTGATATGAAAACATAGAGGAACACGATTACAAGGCCAAGGAAAGATTTAATGATGCATGCAGGATAAACGTAGTGTGGTACGAAAATGAAAGTGAAGCGAGGACAAAGAAGCACACGTGTGTGGACAAGGGAGCCTCTAAGTTTTTGGAGAGATTTGTGAAGAAGGAAGTTCTGGTTAATGTGGTCTGCTTGGCTGATGGGAGCGTGTGGACTTGTGAAATACCCCAAACGTAGGAAAGTTTGATATTTACTTATTTGTGTTGTTTTACTAAGGAAGAAAGGAGTGTTTGAACCTGGTTGGTCCTGCACCTGGATGTCATTTCATTTTTCTGAAAGTTCATTATTGTTCGCTTTCTTGTATTCTTTCTCCTGTTTTCCAATAGTTCTGTTCTCATCCCTTGTCTTTTCCTCGACCCCTCTCTATAATCTGTGTCTTGCTTATTCTATAGTCTATATTCTTTTTGTCTTTTAGTTGAAGATCTGATATTGCAATGTTGCTTGAGATGACTGCTGCGGTGGCAGTCTGAAGATGGGCACAGGGCTCATTTTAAATAATAACGTTAAATGTACTCCAAACCACTGATTCCCATTGCCCTTTCCTCCTTGGGTTGAAGTGCACTATAACCAACCGAAGTGAGCAGAGAGCCACACAAGCAAGAGAAAGAACAATTATACAGAGAATGAGACAACAAACATCAATCTCTATGTAATAAAGCACTATGATGAACTGGAGAAGATACATGGTAACAAAACAGCAGCAGAAGAGGAGATACGCCATCACTGACAAGAAAGATGTCCTTGGTGAGGCCAAAATAAAAGTAAAACATGCATCAGGCTATTGAAGTCAATAAAACACATTTTTAATGATCAACTGCACCCCCACCCACTCATCGATGTTGAAGAGGGCTGTGGTAGCTGGCTTGGGCTGTGGCCTGTTCCATACTAAAATGGAATGGGCCAATGTGGAATGGGAGGTGGGAGGCAGTTGGGAGTTGGTCTGAGGATTGTTGTGTGGGTTGGTTGTGCTACGGGGTTTTAATGCCAATAAAGCGTTTAACTTAGTTCACGCCTGAGTCCCCAATGCTTCATTTTGGCACCTGAGGATAGTAGATGTCTGACGAGGACCCGATGGCTGGTTTGGAGCAGGCTGCTGCGAAGAGGTGAGCGCTCCATAGTCTGGGGAGGTGTTGAACTGTAGCAAATTTGTGGTGGGACACAAGGAGCAGGGACTGAAACCCTGCATCATGTGTTTTAATGCCCATTGCTGTTTCTGGCTCTCTGAATGCCACTGCAAGCCCGAGCTTGCACGAGCTCTGACATGCAGGTACAAGAGGGCGGCACAATGAGTGTGTGTGTTAGAGGAAAGGACGCGTGAGCTTGAAGAAGCGTGGTGGCCATTTTGGTTGCTACGACAACCAATTTGCCTGAGGGTGCATGGTCACATGTGGCGATGGACATTTTGGGAGCTTATGACATTTTTGGAAAGAAGTGTACATTTTTGATTGTATCGTTTGATAGTTTTTCTAGATGGTCAGAAGTGAAGAGGGTTAAGCAGATCTGAGGTGGTGAAGTGGTCAGGTTCCTGGAGCAAGTGTTCAGTAGAGGGGGTTATCCATTGGAGGTATGGAGTGATAATTAGGGGGGAAGGTGTGTGGTAGCTGGCTCGAGAAAGGAATGGGAGAATGTGGAATGGGAGGTGGGAGGCATTTGGGAGTTGGTCTGAGGGTTGTTGTGTGGTTTGGTTGCTCTGCAGGGTTTCTATGCAATAAAACTTTCACCTTGGTTCACGCCTGCGTCCCCGATTCTTCAAAGGCACAATTGTACAGATGCATCCATGGCCTTAGATGATGGGCATGCTGCTCCAATATCCTAAAGAAATATAATGTAATAAAAAGGGCATTTGTATAGCGGCTTTCGATATGGTGCCAACGCGCTGTGGGTTGAACACCCTCGGGGGACCGAAGTCTATGTATGGGAACATTTGTCAGAGTTGTAGAATGTGTGTGTGCATTTTAGCCGATAGGAGGTAAGTAGGGGTGGCCAAGTCCCTGCTAGTCACCCAGGTCAAACCCATGTCAAACAGGCGATGGGTGATGAGAGGAGAGGTATGATATGTGCAGCCAGACCATTTTTTTGAGTTGAATTGGGGATAGCTGCATTCTAATGACAGATGGGTTGTGCACTGTGTCATTACAGTGGTGCCTGTAGTGGATGTGTGCTGAGAGAAAGTCTGGAGAGCATGCAAGACCGAGGGGAGCATTATGTGTGCAGCTAGACCAAATTATTATCGTGAGTGATAGCTGCATTCTAATGGTGGAGGTGTTGTGCACTGTGTCTTTGTATGTAACAGATGGGTGCTGAAAGGTGGTCTGTAGAGTATGTTTCAGCAGGAGATACAGTATGTGAGCAGCTATACCAAATGTTACCATGGGGGATAGCTGCATTCTAATGGCAAAGGACTTTTGTAGTGTGATTTAACTGAGGTTGTAGTTTGGAAAGAAAGCAAGAGTATGAGATAAACATTATGTGTGCAGCTAGATCAACATTTTATTGGGTGGGATAGCTGCATTCTGATGGCGGAGGTGTTGCGCAATTTATCATAGTGTAGTGCATGTAGTGGATGTGTGATGAGATGTGGTCTGGAGAGTTTTCAAGAGCAGGAGAGACATTGTGTGTGCAGCTAGACCACATTTTGTCATGGGCATAGCTGCATTCAAATGGGAGCCACTTCAATGTTTGCCCTTGAGCTAGGTTGGAAAAAATGAAGGTGGTGTGAGGAAAAAGTTCCATGAGATTTTACAAACCTTGTTTCATCCAAATACATGACTCGTACATTCCCCAAATCATTGCCTCCACATGGAATCAGTATGACATCTGGTTGCCCTATGCTTCTCAGACTCAAATTTAGGCAAATCTGGGACCATTGCATTTCTCGCAATCAAAACCATTTAAATCTAAATTCAGTCAAGCTCAAGTTCATGTAAATATGCAGCTTCTGACAAAAATACATTAACCAAAATACCGAGCTATCTCCAATACCATACAGTCTTTGCTCCAGCCATGATGTCTGCACTCTGTCACTGCTCTTGATAATGCATGGTTATTTGTCATTTAAGTATTAGTATTTGTCATTTAAGTATTAGTAGGTGTGGGGCATGGATTATGTCAGCATTTATGTGTTTGCAATTGGTAGGTTTGATTATTTGCATTGGATTGTTGAATGTGATAGGTTGAAGGGAAAATGTGTCAACCATATTGGTCATTTTTAGGAAATCTAGTCCTCTTTTATTGGCATTGCTTTTTAAAAGTTATCATAGGCACCATTTTCTAAATACCTGTAATTCTGCTTGTAGAGCTTCTACTGGGCAGATGCTGGTTGCTTGGCTCACGTAAAAACCTTTGGATGTTTTGTAAAAGTGAGTGTGAGTGCACATCCCTGACCATGCCCCACAGACAGCCCACACCACAGGGGAACCCATACACCCGTGACCATCCACGCAGGTAGCCCATCACCCATGACCATGCCCGCAGGCAGCTTAATACCCGTGAGCATGCACCGAAGGCAGCCCAACACCCCTGACCATGCCCCGCAGGCACCCCATGCCACAAGGGATACACCTACATCTCTGACCATGCCCCTCAGGAAGCCCATCACCATTGACCATGCCCCGCAGGTAGCCCACGTGGAACCATACACTGCATTGCAGGCCCCGACTCATGACCCCCACCAGTGACGGACACCTGCAAGCAGGCCCTGACTCATGACCCCCACCAGTGACAGGCACCTGCAAGCAGGCCCCTACTAATGGCCCCCACCAGTGATGGGCACCTGCAAACAGGCCCGAATCATGAACCCCACCAGTGAAGGGCACATGCAAGCAGGCCCCGACTCATGACCCCCCAACCAACACATTGTCACAACATACATTCATGTAGCAAATGTCCGCCCAAATGCCACTCCACGCTGCTCCCCCACAGTGCAACTCCACACCCATCCATTGTCCCCATTTCCCATTACAGGCTCCATGGCATGTCATTGACAAAGGCACACATGCATGCACCCAAAAACATGCCCAACATGGCCACACAGCTGTGACACATGACTTAGCCAAGGACGCCTGACACATGCACCAAAGAAATGAGAGCAGACAACAGAAATATATGACGGCATGGAAATGTATTCATAAAAATGAATTTGACCAAAGGAAAAGCAAACATGACAATGAATAATAAATTAATGTAAATTGAAATGAAATGCAAAAAGGAACCTGAAATCCACAAAAAGAGCAAATCCTTAAAGTAGTCCTTGTCCAAAGTCAAATAATCCACACCCAAACGGTAAACTAAAAAAAAACATTCCTCCATGTGTAAAAAAAACGCAAAATCCTTCATACTCCAACTATGTACAAGGAAAGTTTCATGGGTCCATGATCCCAACACAAAATGAAACTTCCTAAAAACCCTATAAAATCACAACTATATACAAAAGGTGGCGCAATGTCTATGGACTCCAAAGAAAAAATAAAAAGAAAGGAAACCTAACCCTAAAGAACTATTTACAATGGTGGCGGGTTAGTCCTATGGCTCACCGTTCTTTCCAAGAGTTTTGGCCAGGGCATCATCGAACTCGGTGTCTATGGCCCGGAGGCGGGACTGTGCTCTATCCTCGAGGGCTCGCAGGGACGCCGCCATGTCCTCCACCAACTCCCTGCGAGTCTCCTCGAGGAACTCTGCCCACTTCTCTGCCCGCTGCATGGAGTTCTCCGCCCTGACCATAGTGAGCCGTGCCCTCTCTGCCTGCCGCTGCTCTCACCTATCTGTCAGCCCATCTGCTGCCTCACTGAAGACACACTTTGTCCAGGGTCCTCCTGCCCATTGACCAATGCCTGCCCTTGTGATGTACTTGGCCCTGAGTCCTGACGCCTCCTGTGTGGAGCCTGCTACTGCCTATTAGCCATCTGCCTGTGTCGCCAGGACTGCCTCCGGGAAGATGGTAACCCCTGGGGCCGTCGTGCACATGCCCTGCTTGAAGGTGCCTGCACAACCTACATTGCCAGGGGTCCTGTTGCTGGGGTGACCACCCCTGCTGAACCTCCGACTCCCGACTATGGCAGGGATGTGACCTCCACCAGCCTGGCCGCGGTGGCTTGGGCAGGTCCACAGGGGACCCTGGTGGTATCTGGGCCGGAACGTGGCATGGAGGACGACTGGCACATAGTGTGTGAAGATGAGGAGGGGTTCGCAAGAGAGCCCATCATACGGTGGAAACCCCTGACAATGAGCCGTCCTAGCCAGTTCAAGATGGCACACACCTGTTCGTGATGACGTGCGTGGTCCTGCCTGGAATCATGCACATCTTCACGAATAACGCGTGTGCGCATCCCGACACCGACTAGGACGGACTCAACCCTGTCATGGATTGCCACATCCGCAGGTAGAGGAAGGTCAGTTGACGTGGACTCATCCTCTACCTGCGGACAGGCCTGGACTGAGGCATGCGTGCTGGTGCACAGTGATGCAGTCTCAGCTTCAGGGACAGTATTAGATACAGTCCACTCCGCGGCGACCTGCGCTGCTTTCTGCCCCTGTCCATGGACTACACCACTTGCACCGGTGGCAGCACCCCCTCCAGGCCCCATGTGCGGGTCTGATGCGGCCTCCACCTCCTCCTCAACCACCACCAACCTGGATGCCTCTGCACCGTCTTCTGCATTGTCCTGCCCCTGTGGGGGCTCACCTACCCTTTCTGGTGCCGTAGTCGTGAACACAGTACCAGTCCCCTCGCTCCCCGAAGATGTTGCAACATGGGAGGATGACTGGGTGTTGCATCTCTGCGGTTCCATGTAATAATGTCCCCGCAAAAATATCGCCATGCAAAAAAATCACCGCAAAATGTCAGTTTTTTGTGGGGACATTATTACATGGAACATGCGGGGGACACCCCTGCAGCCCCCAAACCTTTTTTCTTTCTTCATGGGGAGCGGGGGACACCCCCGCAACCCCCGCTGCCCCTGTCCCCATATATATGGTGACACAAATAATATCGCCACAACTTTTTCCCGGCAATATTATTTACGGCGACCATATATATGGGGATAATATTACCTGATACCGTCTCTGCCTGGTGGAGGCATCCCCGCCACTTAGCTCCACAGCGCCATCTCTGCCCTCTTCCTCTATCGACGCCGTAGGTAGGGAGACATTGAACACAAGCATCAGGGTACCAAACAATAGTCTGCAAGACACAAAGCCATTGCACATGAGTGGCACTGTCAAACGTCACTACCATCATCACCCTACACAACACACGGGTCAGTGCAAGAAACACACATTCACAAACAAGCATTGCACATGCAACAGACATCTGCATCCATGCCCAAGGCACTGTGGGAACATCAGAATGGGGGCTGAACCATACATGCATCATGGGACATGTCAGGAGGGGCCTGAGGGAAGAGGCGTGCCCACTAAGCCAAAAGGAGAAAGGCACACAAGAAGCTGGATTACAAGGAGTCCTGTAGACAAGAAAGGATAGGCAACAGAGGCTGTGAACAAAAAGGGCCAGAGAATACAAAGTTAACAAACACGCTGGGTTACCTCTAGAAATGTACGCAGAATGGGGAAAGAGTGTTCCACGAAACCTGGGAAACTCCAGCCTTCTGCACAGATTGCTATTACAGGGGCCCACTCTGAATGCTCATGGCTAGGAGCAACAGCAGTGGGTGTCTGTATCTGAATCCTAACGCACAAACAAGGTAACAATACTCAAAAGACTTAAGTCTGTACAGGTCCAGCAGGAACCCATCAATGACTGCTTCCTGAAACAGGAACCAGTACATTGTAAACAATGACACGAAGTACAACACTAAAACGCGACAAGGGAAGGGGCAGAGATTGCCTGTGGAAATCCAGCAGCCAAACTCTGTACATAGGAATTACATAAAACACAAGTGAAGACAAGAACAGAAACATCCAGGGGAAAGGAAGTCAAAGAGAGAAAGGTTCAGGACAGAGAACCGGAAGAAAGGAAGGGCAGAAAACTAGTATCTAAATGCAGGGAACAGCGACCAGAAAACAGTACACAGGACTCAAGAACAGTAACCCAGGGCTGGAAAGACGAGAGAAAGCTAGCAGAGAGAAATTAAGGAAACAGTACAACTGAAATGGATAACCAAAGGGGAGGGATGAAGACTCAAGTAAATCAAGGACAGGAATCATGAACAGAGGGCTGCAGGCAAGGAAGAGAGCAAGGGAGCAGTAGCCAGGGAACAGAGGGCTTCAAACAAGAAAGAGAGCAAGAGGGCTGTAGCCAGGGAACAGAGGGCTGCAAACAAGGAAGCAGGGCTGCAGAATGGGAAGCACATAGGTGCAGGCAAAAGCCAGGGGAGAGAAGGCTGAGAGGCCGGGCTGCAAGGCAGGAAGCACAGGGCTCAGGAACAAGAGCAGGAACTGGAAAGCACAGGAAACAGAACATTTCCAAGAAATAAGGCAACAAAGGGCTGGTAGAAAGCTCAATGCAAGAGACCTGTGCTGCTGCAGGCAGCTGCTTAACTACTGACCTGCCCTGTGCTGAAGTAGGCTAATTAGCAGCACCTGGAGCAGCACACCTGAATGTAATTGGCCTCCGCCCTCTCTAGTGCTGGGAAAGTGAAAGCTGCACTGTTCTCTAAGGCTTCTGGGGATTATAGTGCTAGAACTGCTGCATAGGAATAGCCAGGAAATGGGAACTGCCACGAGGTGCATTATGGGACATGTAGTTTGTAAAAGTAAATAAGAAAGATCCAAAGCCTTGCAAACAGAAAGTAAAGACAATAATAAGAATAGGTGCTGTCCAGGAAGTATTATGGAAACAAATGAGTACCAAATAGTCCATGATGGGTGCCAATAGGTGCACAAGTGGCACAATCGTGACAGGACATACACATCACATGCACACACACCACCGGACAATCATTCATCTGGCCATGTTCACCTCCTCTCACAGAGCACACATTGGCAACTGTGCGGCACCAGTCAATCAGGCAAGGAGATAGCCATGTGTCATGCATCCATGGCGTTTCCCAGTCACGCACTCTCCACTCAGACACATTGTAAGCGATATTCAATCAACACTACAGCTAAGTCATTGCCTAGTCTGGGATGCTGAGGAAAACCCTTATTGATGTATTTTTATGTCCAGTTCAGTACTCTGGATGACAACCCTTGTATAACACCCCCCTCTTAGAATACCCCTGACCCCACTGAGCCAAGAAGTAGGTTTGTTTTGCAAATTAAAAGGTTTATTTGAAAAATTAACAAGATATATATCACACTTGTATAATAAATTAATAATTGATATCACACTGTTATAATAAATTAATAATTGATATCACACTTATGATATAATGTTGATCAACAATGGGTAATCTGGCACTAGCACACTTCTTTACAATCAATGAGGAGTTAGTATAGGATGGATAAGGTAGCAAAAATACTTTTATGGTATCAAGGGAAAAGCAATGAGGAATACAATGCACTACAGAAATAACTTGATATGATTTTAGCAAAAGATAAGATAATCACTTTTTCTCTGGCAATTCACCCCCCCCCTATGCAATGTAAGAAATGGAAGGAGATGGAAAGAGGAGCACACAGTTCTCAGGAATGCAATCAAATACAATACGAAATTCAGTTCCCCCCCAGCAAGCTTAGAGGAAACAGGTAGAAGTTTGAAACACAGGCCCAAAATGCTTTGAATGTGATGACAATGAAGTGAGAAATTTGCTAAAAATGCTTTTAATTCCCTCTAGAGGTTCAGGGTGGGTGATATCTAGTTTATATTAGTTCAGGCTCACTTTAGCAATGCTCTATTAGTAACTAGCAGGTTAAAACGAATTTTAGCAAAGGAAAGCAAGGAGCTGCTGATTTTTACACGTGGCTGAAATTGTGCAAAATGTCAAATCGCGGCAAATTTAATCGCGTGCGTCAAGCATGATTATGGAGGCCCTATAAGGAGTAGCAAGTCTAGGTTCGTTGGAAAGCCTAGAATTTTAGCTTTAAGATGAAAGTTAAATCTCCTTCCTAGCACAAACGGTTCCGGAGATACGGACAATTTTGTGAAAGTAGTTTTTCGGATTTGAAATTTTAAAGCTCAGAATGACAGATGACAGTTGTCAGTTTTAAAGATGACAGAATGACACGATTCTAGGAGGCAGTTCTAATAGGCTAAAATAGTTTGAATTAGATTATTTTAACTAAGAGATTGGTTCTGCACAGTTCTGCTAGGTACTCACAATATAAATTTGAAATAGGCCTTGTCACGGATCTGGTCAACACGTCCAGCGGCGGTTCTCTCTGCTCGACGGGTCAATCAGGCACCGGTTCTTCTCACAGCAATCCGGATCTCTAGTTCTGCTCAGAGCGGTCTGGGTCTGGTCTGCGGTTCCGGCAAAGGTCCTTGGCAAAGAATTCAAACAGCTCGCCCGGCTGTTGGATAGTTTGGTTAGGTTTGCTGGATTCTGAAGGCCTGCTGAGACTACTTTTGCTTGCAGTGGGCCTTCTAGGTTCAAAGTTCTGTAGTCTATGGGTCCCTGGTTCTGGTCTCTGTCTGGATGGGATGTCGGCCGTCCAAATGCTCTGCAGAAATGGAAAATGAATGTCTCTACCTGTCCCAGCAGTCTCTTTTTATGTGTTTTAGAAGTGGGTGTGTGCGTGGCATAACTGAGCCTGCCCCTCTCACTTGTCATTGGCCCAGTTCTCCCCTCTCCCTTGATTGGGGAGCTGGGTTGTGTGTCATCTTTATGGCTAACAGAAAGACACTCCCCTTGTCAATGTGCACACAAATCTATTTCTGATCCAAAAACATATTTCCCAGATACACAATTAATTGAAATTACATATATACATTACATATTCCTTATGGTCCATACTTGTCTGCCTCTGATCTTCCTGGGGGCTTGCATTCAAAAATGACAACATTTTGCGCTTTTTGACTGGTTTTGCAACATTGGATTTTCATCAAAAATAACACAACTGTACACCCTCCTTCTCCACACATTCCAGCTATTTACTAGGTTTCTAGCATAAACCCGGTGTCTGAAATATCAATAAATACCGGTGTTTGGTCCTAGAACACCGTAGTATTTGGAGTTTGGACTCAAATCGTGAGGGCATTTTTCATACTAAGAATCTCAAAGTTGTACATTCCTGTCATTTGGTTACAATAAGTTATAATGTTTCTATAAAATATATATTTGCTGCAATAGGAATCCACACTCAAGTCTGGCCCGTCCCTTGAAGCTGGGTGGGTCAGGGATCGCATGTCTCTGCTCACAGGCAGCTCTTTGTTTACAG
The DNA here is from genome assembly GCF_040938575.1 of Ambystoma mexicanum. Lineage (NCBI taxonomy): Eukaryota > Metazoa > Chordata > Amphibia > Caudata > Ambystomatidae > Ambystoma > Ambystoma mexicanum. The sequence continues at coordinate 423,316,933 of NC_090927.1, read as the reverse complement.
CCAACATTCAAAATTAACATACCCCATTCAACTGAAAGGGGCTATTGTCTCTCTCCTCCAGGCTGAAGGGGAAACCCCCTCCCTCTCACTCAGAAGGGCCATGTCATATCCTGCCTCCTGTTGTGAGTCTCTGGGCTGTTAAGAGTTCTCAGCCTCTTGACCTCTGGGAACAGCAGGTGGCTAAGATTTCTAATTAACCAACAGGCTTTGAAGTCCCTGCCCCTCTTGCAACTCCTAAATACAGTTTCCCTGTCAGAGTTTAGACCGCTAGCGCCGGTTTGTGGACAAAGCTGGTACTGCACCCATTTTTGGGATCTGTCTTGAATTACTGCATTTCAATAGAGTGATCTTTTGCTTGATAGAATAGGACCCTTGCTTAACATTGTTTTGATGGCATCCTTACAGTAGAGTGGTGATGTGGAACCCTCTACAAGAAGGTTGTATCTTTGGAGTGGTCTTGTGCCAACTGCGCAGTTCTCCTGGAGTCTGGCGTGAAGGTGGGCGGCGACAGCTCATCCCCACATTCACCCAGTCTATTGATTTAGTTTGTTCTGGGATAGAATAATGGGCGGCGGCAGCTCATCCCCACATCTACCCAGTCTATTGATTCAACATGGGTCAAAACCCTTGACAACACACACATGCACACTGTGCACGTCCATGAAGGTGACATAAGCATCCGTGTCTCACACCCCATACATGCCCAGGAAAGACACACGCATGCAAACATGTGTGCGTCGTCACATGCTGGTGCACATCATGCATTGCAACACAGACCCCATTGATGTGGAACACGCTTGACTGGACTCACATGCAGCACCATCATGCCCTTGCACAAAGACATCCATACATTGGGCATGCTAGTCATACGGCCTAGGTGCCCACTCTTGACACACCTCAACATGCACTATACTGGTCATGAACACATGGAAACTTACCACTCGACTCCGGACGGGTCTGCAACTCAAGGACCTGGTGGTGAAGTGCTGGGCGTGTGCGCTCCAGGACCCTCATCTGTATGTTGCTCAACTGACCCTGACGCCCCACTCCATCCTCATCCTCGACGAGGCACCAGGCCTTGTAGAGGGTCCTGGACCTGAAGTCCCCAGCGCTTCACGACATGCTTGTAGTCGCAGGGTGCTACCCCCTCCTCATTGATGGCACCCACAATGTCCTCCCAGATCCCCCTCCGTCCTTTTTTGTCGAGGCGCATTGATGAGAAGAGGGCATCATAATGCCCCAGGACTTGCTTCACCAGGATACCCTCTTCATTGGCAGTGAAGCTGGCAGCCCTCTGACTCTCTTTGACCGGGGGTTGCCACTAGCCCCAGATGTTGCTTGGTCTGACATGGCAACCCCTGAGGCAAGTGTGGGTGGGCAACTGTGTCCTGAGGCTGGGCTGTGGAACGATGGAACAGCAGTAGGGAGTCTTCAGTTTTAGCAGAGGTGGTTGCAGCATCAGGACCTCTGGCTATGTCTTCTGTGCAGGCACCTAATAACAGGGCACGTTGGCAGCAGGCTGGCTGGCAGCAGCAGATGGCTCATAGAAGGCTGCTCGGGGATTTGGGGGGCAGGTAAATGGCCTTCTGGGCAGGAGCGTGGTCTTCTGTGTGTAGTTGTGTAGCCAGCTTGATGCAGAGTGACTCTGCACGTGAAAAACAGCTTGTCAGCGTGAAATTCGAGCAAAGGCCCTTAGCACGTAAGCACTTAAGTGACGTGACGTGCCCGGGTGTTGCCTTCAGCATGGGTTAAAGGTCCCTGCGGAACAGCAGTTCGCTCTACGAAGTTTTCGTGGAGACCGACGCATGTGTTTCTACTACTTGTGCGTTCACACACGACATCTTCACAGCGCTTGGAGTTTGTACTTCTTGTTTTGGTGGGGGAGGTGCTCGTGTGTTTTTCTTTTCCACGCAAGGCAGACAGTGAGTTGCGCACGCTTATTTTTCCCACTGTGGTTCCCCCTGTGTGTCGCATACCTCGTTTTTGAGGTCAGAGTAGCCTGTGTGTTCCACGCGTACGCTTTTTTTGTGTCCCTGGGTGCCATGGCGTACTGCGGGAGGTTTATTCCATGCACATGAGCTACCGGGGGTTGTGTGCACGTTTATTATCATTATTTGGGTGCCTGAGCATTGCGTGATCCTTCTTTATTCACCAGGGGTCACATGCAGCCTTGCATGAGCACAGGGGTGTGTCTAACATCACGTACCCTGCCCCCTTTACCTCAATTGCCCAGGACAATTGTTGTGTGCACCTCCCATTGGCAATAGTCCATCTGCGCCATGGTTGGGAGGCCACCAAAAGGGAAAGACGGCAAAGCTGGACGACCTCCCAGGGCTGGGCATGGTGGGGCACGTGGCCGGGGTGGCCAGGGAGTCCAGGGAGTCAAGGGAGGCCAGGGTGTTCCGCAGGGACAGGATGTCCAGCTACATGCTGGGACAGCCATGCCACCCCCCCAGCGGCTCAGGGAGATGCTGCTGCTGCAGTCATCCCCGGCGCACATCTGACCCCACAGCCAGTGTCATCTGCTGGAACGAGCCACCAGGTAGAGGAAGCTGCAGGTGCAGCTCTGGCAAACACCACCCATGCTCGTGGTCAGCCAGCGCAGGCTGCCTTGGCACAGGAGGACTCCCAGGAAGATTTTCAGGTGAGGAAGGCCGAGCCACATGTGCCTAAGGTAGCTGTGACTAAGGCACATGTATCTGGGGTAGTGGTAACATTTGCTACGCCGAGCAGCCAGGTGGTGGGAACTGCAGGGGCAGATGCAGCCAACACCACCCCGGCAGTGAGTCTGCCAGCCAAGTCTGTGTTGGTCACAGCCCTTGGCACTGAGGCAGTTGTGCTGCTGTGTCCTGGCAACAGCACCCAGCAGACAATAACACAATCCAAGCCTTCTGTCCTCATGCCTATTACTACGCCCCTTGGCCAGTCCACCATCGCCACTGCCCCTACTGACCAGAGCGGCATTAGCCACTCAGGGTCTGTTCAACCGGCAAGAGGTGGAGGTGTGCTTCTGCGCAAGATACTGGTACCCTAGACACGGCTCCGGCCTCCGGCACGGCAAGGATGAATCCTTTCAATAGACAGGAACTGGACTTCCTTGTGGACTACGTGTCGGCACACGACCGCAATATGCTTCTAGGCGCAGGTTGCCATACTACGCCTGCCCAGCGTCAGGTCCACTGGCAGTTCATTGCGGATAGTGGCAGTGCCAATGGATATAAGAGGCGCACAGCTCAGGATTGCTACAAGCGTTGGACTGACGTCCGACACTGTGCAAAACAAAAGCGGGCCTCTAATTACTCCCTGACTCTGGTGACTGGGAGTGGGGCACCACCAGAGGAGGATGAACTCACTCCGCATGAGGAAACCCTGGAGAGTTCATCGATCAGGGACTTATCCATGGAGTGGGAGAGATGCCGGATTATCATGCAATGTCTGGTGTGGTGCTTGTGTGTCCAGCCCATGTGTGTGTTGCTTGGGTGATGTGTTCTGATTGACTGCCAGTTCAGGCTATGTATTCATGAGTGCCATGTGTGACACATGCAATGCTTGACTGATGTGTGCTTGTAGTGATGCAGTCCTAATCAGCACACATATCTCAAAGAAACATTTGACAAAGGATCAAATTGATACATTAAACCTTGGCTTATCATTTGTACCTACCCAAAATTCAAATCTTTTGGAAGAAAAGATCAATTTACATAGACTTACACAGAAGATGAGACTTAAGGTGTTTTTTGATACACAGCTAGAAATGGACTATATACGGGAAGAACATACACACTTGGAAATTAAACCTAAGAGTAGTTTTGACCCACAAGTGAACAATCTTACCATCAAGATATTTGAAGAACAAGTTATGAGGGATCTGAAAAGGGTGAATTTCACTAAAACCAAATATTACAACGTCAGAAGACGACAAAGTGAAATAATTAAAGACCTAGCGGAGGATCGCAGTTTAACTATAAAACCTGCAGATAAAGGAGGGGCAATTGTTCTGATGGACACAACTTACTATGACAACAAAATTAACGAACCTTTGGACGATGAAAATACATATATTAAAATTGATCAGGATCCCACTAAAGAAATCACAGATATGATTAAAAATGTACTGGATAGAGCACTTGAAAATGAATGGATCTCTGAGAAAACAAGATCATTCCTTACCAATGAATATCCGATCACACCCATTTTCTATGGGTTACCTAAAATTCATAAAGCATTGACAACACCACCTATGAGACCTATAGTAGCTGGCACGGACAGCATTTTCAATCCCCTTGCAATATACGTGGACAAAGCATTGCAACCAATAGTCCACAACACAAGAACTTAGCTAAAGGACACTACAGATTTCCTAAATCATGTGATTACTTTAACGACCATCAAGGAGGACGACATACTAGTTTCCTTTGATGTACAAAGTTAGTATACATCAATTCTGCATCATGGCGGACTGGAGGCACTCGAACGGGCTCTATTGAACAACAATTGTGAAGCGAATAAAATGTTCATATCGAGCTAAGTAAGATCATACTTGTTAACAATTATTTTAGAAACAAGTCACAGTTTTATTTACAAGCATCAATGGCCCCAGCTTATGCCAATCTATTCATGTTCCATCTAGAGAGCACGCACATATTGAATGCACAACAATGGCAAAACAACCTAATAACCTGGAAGAGGTACATAGACGACATGTTCGTTGTCTCGAGAGGATCAAAGGAAGATTTAGATACTTTCCTGGGCTTCATAAATCACTTACACAATCACATTAAGTTTACAATGGAATTGGGAGAACCCAAATTGCACTTTTTGGACGTGGAATTAAAGATTGGACAAGGTGACAGATTAATTAAATATCTACCCTAAACCCACAGACGTTAACAATTCATTACATTACTTGAGCCATCATCCTGATCACTTAAGGAGCAACTTACCAGATAGCCAATTTTTAAGGATAAAAAGAATAACGTCTGACACAACAATAGTACAGCAAGAGAATCAATTACTAACAGAGAAATACCAAAAAGAGGTTATTCTATAGATATCATCCAAAAGGCCAAGTCTAAAGCTGAGCAACTTGAAAGAAAGGATCTACTTATCAATAAGACAAAATCTAAGGATATTCCATTTCTCTATGCTTTAAGATACTCAGCACAAAGTCACCATATCACAAGAATAATTAAGAAAAATTGGGGAATTATCAAGATGGATCCACAACTGGACAGATTATTTCCAAAACATCCACTCATTGCGTAAAAGAGAGGTAGAAACTTTAAAGACCAACTAGTAAAAGCTGAAAGAACAAAGATCAACACACAAAAAACTTTGACAAGGAAGAAAACGGGCACATACCCGTGCTTAAACTGCAGTAACTGTAATAACGTGATGAAAGGAGGCCATTTGAGAAATCCCCACAGTGGACAGAAAATAAGATTGAATGACTACACTACATGTGACACAAAATCAGTCATATATGGTTTAAGTTGCCCTTGTGGCCTTTTTTATGTGGGCCAAACTATCAGAAAAGCTTAGGAAAGGTGGCATGAACACAACAGTAACATACGTACCAAAAACATTAAATCTCTGTTTCAAGACATTTTGCTGAAAATAAACATACCATTGCCCAACTCAAGGTGATTATATTGGAAGAGGTGAAAAAATCACTAAGAGGAGGAAACCATATCAGACGCATGAACTAGAGGGAACTATATTGAATTGAGAAATTAAACAGTCTAGCTCCAAATGGAATGAATGAAGAGTACAACCTAGGTTCTTTTCTATAAATATGTCCATCTAGTATCCAATACGATCGACAAAGTAGTTCCCAAATGCCCAAAATGATCAATAAAGTATTTCTCAATTGACCGATATTGGGGTACTAAATTGGCCAGCTTAACTATGGTGAAGTTGATAAGACAACAAATGTGTGAATGATGTTACACACAGTACTATATTTGTATTACATAAATATGATCTTTTCTTAAACAATGAGTGAAAATGAACAGATGGTTGACAGATGTACCCAGACTAAGCAAACACATTTTGGGAGAAAAGTTAATTAGTTACTATTGAAACAACATGTATATAAGACATATTGTATTAGGTGTCAAGTATATCTGCTAAAAATACACTGTGAGAAATGTGATAAAAATGTTTTTGTACATGTTGAGTGTCTTTAAATATTCCAGATTGTGAGCATAACTGGATTTCTTCATCAATCACCAGGTGAGGTTGGAATGAATAGTCCCCAAATTGACTGGGACATTGAAGGGAATTGACATTTCTCATTATATTAGATATAGTTTCTGTCTATTTTGGTAAAGTCATTCATAAAAGAAACTTTTACGAGCTCCCAAGTTCGTTACTTACCAAAAAGTAAACAAACTGACGTAATCGCGTTCATACGCGATGGCGTCATTACGCCACGCTATGATAACGGCAGCCATATTTGGTACACCGTTTTCGAGCATCAATTGAGACAACCTGCTGATGGGAAGTTCACGCTCAGGTAAGCCCCAACTTCCTGGGATAGAATGGGTCCTGTTTACCATATGGATACTAGTATAGTTAGAATGTAATCCAGACTGAGAATCATAGAAGGCTGTATATTTAATTATAATTGCAGGTTTCGCTGCGAGAAGATTTTGCACCTACAACAAAAGGCTCATTCTTCACTTTTGGAGTTAACTAGTGCGGGTAAGCCTGTTACAATTTTGATCCAGTGCAATGAGTACATACAATTTGGTCCGGAATAGATGTCCTTAGACATTCTTACATTTATTGCAGATTTCCTTTGATAACCTAAACGTTACATCAGATGAAATTCAGAGTATTTCGAGGGACATCAGATTAGAGCACACTATCCAAATATGGTAAGATTTGTCTATCTAAATAGGGTACCACACAATTATCCCTATTTTTAAATATGCAGCTTTGGCGGTAATTCTTGGAATTTAATTTTAATTATACAAGAATAGCAACTTAGTTTTTTTAATTTTTAATTTTACAGGTGTAGATCTGCATGCAAAAGCACTTTGATGGCTTTTTACAGGATGAAAGACCAATTATAGCCACCTACACTACTGATGTCAAACTATATATTTTGATTTGGCTATTCCTAACTCATACTTCAGATAACTATGGGAATTTACTTTCTATCAAAACCATTGAGGCGATATATTTGGTTGAGGGATTTTTTTTATTTAAGCACTCCCCTTTTCTTTACCATTGAGACTTATACATAGTCTTTCTTACCCATTTATAGGAATGACAACACGATACACATCAAGTTGGCACTAGAGTCCTAAACTAAGAAAAGTGGAAGGCAAAAACAAGTGAACAGTGATGAATAACTATCCAGTTATGACAGATGGATGTTACTTTTTGTGAAGAATACTAATATGACATTATTTGTTTTCTCTTTAAGATCTCATGTTGATATATGGACTTAAGATACATTTTGGTAGACACCTTCGGAAGAAGGGGAGAAATTTACCCCGAAACGTGTAAAAGATATTGCACTTTAAGTACTTTTGGAACATCATACATCATAGAGAAAGATGGACTATGAAATTGTACAAAGTGTAAATGTTTACCTGTGTTCTATAAATTGAATTTTGATGGATTGGTTCTATTAGACTATGAAGTAATAGTCACTATTGGAATTACTAATTATATTAAGAAAGATATGTTTGAAGTGTATCTATTTAATTATTTTGTTATAAGTGCATATAATTGTCATGTAAAATTGTTTTCTTTTTACTTAATAATCCTGTTTGGGGATGATAAAATGTACTGGTGACTGAACACCAAGCTATAAAGTTTTAATATGTGGAATCACATGAGTGTTTGGTTGTTACTACAACACTAGGGTGTGCAGGGGACGGGAGTGTTCCACAAATTTGTGGACACCTTCTGTTTTCTCATAGTTTGATACAACCCAGTGTCAGGGTTGATATTCTCCCCGCACCCTACTAATTATCTTAAAACATCCATTATATTAATAAATTGGTGTGCTCTTGGCCAACTAGTTTTTAGCTCTTGTCTGTGATGAGCACAGGCCTCCCTCTGTTACAGCCACCCTGCCACTAGGCTACTGGTGTTACGCTTTCTGCATGTATAGATGTACTTGTGATGATTCCTCATGTGTCCAGCTTAATGTCCACCTCTCATCTGCTGCAGTCTCAGTTGACTGAGATGATACAATTGACACCTGCCAACACTGTCTGCAACTTCACAGTACTCTTTTCAGCCATTCAGATCCATGCACTGCCTTCCTGACATTTTCTGGGGGGTGGGGGGGTTCACTGCACCCCTACAACCCAGTGCCAACACTTTGCACATGATGACTGCACTTGCCCTTAGAGTGCCGTCATGTCACGAGATTGACATCACTAAATTTTTGGTTCTGTTGATAGTTGAGGACATATACACATGTGCTGCACTGCACCCACACACTTCTGGGCCATGTTTCACCCTTCAACATGCCTATTCACTTGTGTGATGTCAAAGGGACCTGGCATGTATGTATCCATGTGCCTCCCTTCACTGTATTTCAATGCACTTGCGTTGTTGCATCCTGTGACACGTGTACTTTTTTTAATATGTTTTTTCTTGTAGTGCATGTTGACATGCATTTTACATGTGTCATAGACAGTTCTATTTGACTTACTACTGTGGATATTTGGGAATTGTGTCATGGCTATGCTACGTGCCATCTTTTTTGTTGACATCTGTCATTTTCGGCTAAAATCTATGCCTTCCAGAAGGTTGTGTGTGATGCAGGTGATATGCAACATGCAGTACATGTGTGGGTTTCGCATTTGACACCCATCCATGTCTGCTTTCAGGGTCCCTTTCCATTTCATTGCCACTGCATGCATGCCAGAGTTTGTGTTGTGTGTGACATGGCTGCCTCATGTGTTGGCACTCAATATTGTGTTGTCTATGTGGGTGGTATGTGCTGCTGACATGTGGGCTCATGTGTATTATTATTTTTTTTACAGGTGATGATGCACCGGAAGCAGAGGAGGAGGAGATGGCAGACAGGGTGGAGTGTTCAGGTCAACAACCATGCACCAGGGGTGGTCGTGGGGTGGTAGGCAGCAAACATCTATTGGTGCTCCAGGCCATCCTGTCCAGGCCTGCCTTTGGGTATGGCTCTGAGGATCTCTTTGACTCTGATGTTGAATCGGATGCTCATCAATCCATGCCGTCGACAGCGAGTGATTCTGCAGTGGATGCTATTCTGTCCGCCACACCTGCAGTTGGGGTTGAGCCCTCAAGGGGCCAGTCAGTGTTGGAATGTCCGCCTGTGGTGGTTACGGGTGCAGGGTCACGCTCCACATCAGTTGCTCCTGTTCCTGAGCCCGCAGATTGACAGAGGAATGCAGTCCTGCAGCCATAGGCAGTGCCAGCACAGCAAGGACCACATCTCCTTGGGCCCAACAGGTGTGGTGTTCAGCAATGCGGTGGCCGTGCACCACTGTGGAACACTGGGTGAGAGAATGCCATGTATGCCATTGCTCAGCAACAGGGGGCAGTGATTGAGATGTTGTCTCAAGGCATGCAACGTGTGGGCGATTCCATTCCCCCCCCTGATAGGCAGGTGGAGCTCCAGCAGCAGGCAATGCTGTCCACATGCCTCTCACTCAGGCTAGGCACGGTGGCCGCAAACAGGACCCACTGGGCTGAACTGGTGGCTTTGCACTCAGCTATTGCTGCTAAGGGACAGGCCCACAGGGAAGCCCTGAGGGAAGATAACACCTACATCAGAAGTACTCTGGCTGCACTCATTATGAGCCAGGGGACACAGGCAGAACAGAAGATAGAGCAGCTCGAACTCCATGCAAGCCGGGAGGAGGTCCGTCTGTCACATGAGGCCTCGCTGACAGAGCTCCATGTTACACATGGGTCCTTGCAGGAGGAACTCTGTGTTACACGTGAGGTGCTGCATGGCAACCTCTGTGCCATATTCCTGCAGAACCAGGCCCACATGCTTGCTGCCGTTGAGGGGCTTGCTGGGTCTATGTGTGGTCAGACACCTGTGCCACGTGCACCTCCTGTTGTACAACCAGTGGATGACGACGACACATATCTCTCACTCAGGTCGGGCCGTGAAGACCAAGAGCCCATGGAGGATTTCTTTTCGCCTCTGTGTTTTGAGGTGCACCTCCACCTCCTGGGTGCCCCCCACCCCACTTTGGCCATTTTTATTTTTTGTCTATTTTGCATTTATGTTACAGTGTGGTGCTATGTGGCATCCAAAGGCATCCACTGTGTGTTCCGGCTGGGCCCATACAGGTTTGTCTCGTGTTTATGTTTGTGGCTTGGGGTCTGGACACATATGTCACACCTGCTTCCCCTTTACATGGGCTCGCAAGGATGGCACCATGTGACAGTAACTTACACAGAGGCATTGGACTTCCATCATATCTGTGGCCAGTCTGAAGTCCAACTTGTGTATACACCCCTAGTGGGGATTCATGAGGGTTTTTCCAGTGCATGGTTGAACTGCATTTTGGTGAGTATATTGTTGACTGTGCATGCTTTCATTTTCATTTTTCTTGACTGTATGCATTGTTGATGCACGTAATGCTGTATGCGTTCCCATGCCCCCTTTACCTGTCAAAGCCACTCTCATGATGGTGGGGGGATGTGTGGTGGCAATGCCACATTGAGGCACTTGTGCTATGGTGTTTCCTCACTGTCTGACATTGTCACTGTTGGGTCCTGTGTTCATGATATGTTATGCTGGTAATTGGTAGTCCTGTGTTGATTTTGTTTATGATGTGTCACAGGATCGGCAATATGTTTCTGTTGCAGATGCGTCCACAACGGAGTGGTTCACATGGGAAATGTATGCAACACTGAAGGTTCATGCATTTCCCATGCTAACATGCATTGAATAGCCCTGCAAACACACCCAGAACCCCACCACCATCACCACTGAAACATCCACCCACGCACACACTACTTGCCTTCTGAGACATGCTGTGTCCCTGCTGCACAAGTTCACATTGACTTTTGTGATAGTGAACTGGTCCCGCAAGCTCATTTTTTTGCTTTGTTTTTTTATGCAGCTGCAGGGGTTTCCAGGCCGCAAACACCACTCACTTTTCTGTGTTGTGTAGTGAGTGGGGTGTTGGACAACTCTGCAGCACCTGCATTTTCTTTTCTTCTTTGGGATTCCCTAAAATTCATGCCACCGAAGGTTCAAGGTTTTGCTGTTGAAGCCTTTGTTGGCATGCATTTGCCTAATTTTAGTATAGGGTGGATATTTGTGCTCACTCTTTTCTTCAGAGTCTGTCTCTGAAGGGATTGTCTGTGGCTTGTTTCCATTTGTGACGGGACACTTTGTGACAGTTGTGACATGTGTGTTGATATTTTTATTGTAGTTTTCACATTGCATGCCATAGCATGGTGTGTCGGGTGGGTGACATGGGGTTGGGGGAGGTTTACTTGACATACCAGCATTTGGATGTGATATTTTGCTTGGGGGGTGGAATCTGTAGCTTGAATGTGTGCCTTTTGGTCACACAGGATTGTGTTTGTTTAAGTAGCTAGGGATGCACACAATGTTGCAATTCCAATGACACATTCTCAGGGTGTTAAGGTTGTCACAGTTGACTGTCCCTTTGTCATCATTGATTGTCACCTGGAATGTGCCAGGCCTGTGTGCACTCCGCAAGGGCGGGGGAGTTTAAGTGAAAAATGTAACCACAAGCTGGGTATGGGCTGCCTCTCCATGTGCCCTTTCCCCTCCCATGCGCAGCGGGGCTGCGTGTGGTTGGGGTTGGGGGGCACCACCATGTCCACCGATACGCCCAACCGGGTTGCAACGTTTTGTAGGACACTTGCTGCCACAATGATCCTGCACACTACTGGGGGCGCATATAGTAGCTGCCTGCCAGAGTGGTCAAGGGAGCGGAAAGGTGACTTGAGCACTCTGAATACTCCGGGTTTCAATATGGGTTGCGTTGTATCGGGTGAGGTTCTGTATTGGCGTCATCATGTAGGTGCTCAGAGGGGAGGCATTGCCCCCTGAGGGGTGAAAATGGTTGTCATTAGTTGGGTTTGTGTATTTGTCTGTGTGTGACATGCATGCATGTGCACAGACATTTGTACTCACCAATGAGCCATGTGTTGCCATGCCTCCCAGCTTCCGAATTCCGGTGTATGGCTGATCTTCTGAATATGAAACTGTCAACGGTGGACCCGGGATAGTTTGCATAGACAGAGGTGATGATTCCCTTGGCATCCCATACAACCTGCACGTTGATGGAATGCCAGTGCTTGCGGTTGCGATAAAGGTGCTCAATGAGCCTAGATGGACGTAGGGCCACATGCGTGCAATCAATGGCACCAACACTGCATGAAAACGATAGTTTACAAATGTTCTCAGATTGGTAAACCATTGCGTAACCTCAACTTTGCAACAGTTTACACAGCTATTGTAAACGATTTGTAAACATAATATGTACTTGCAGTTTACACAACATTTGAATAAGTGTACACTATGTTTGCAAACATTTTACAATAATGTAAACTATGTGCAAAACCTTGTGTTTATAATAGTTTGCTTGTTTGTAAACCATACCGAACCTACGGTTTGACAGCTTTACAAATGTTTTGCAAACCATTAACACAAGATTTACAGCAGTTTACAACAATGTTGCATACCTTTTGGTTTACTGGTTCACGAAAATGGGTATTCCTTTCAAACCATACATTTGGTTAGGTTTACAAAAGAGCAAACATTGTAAATGCAAGGTATTGCATTCAGTTTACATTTTTGTAAGGAATTGGCAAACAAGGTACACACTCACATACATATCATGTTAACTTAAGTAACTACTTAGTTTGTGCAATGTTTAAAGGAGCTTTGTAAACAGTTGCAAAGCGGAGGTTATTCAATGGTTTACAAATCTGACAACATTGGATAACTGATGTTTTTATTGAAACGCAATGTCCTTTTGTTGGTTTTAAATTAAATCAACTGACAAAGAGTGGCATAATTCACATGCTAACAATATGCTGAAGTAGCCGGTAGCAGACCTCTCGTTGGTGTAATTTGCAGTACTCATAAGCCTTAAAAAAACTTAGAGGGAATTCTATTGATATGAGGAAAAAAGTATTGAATACAAAGGTTATGTGTTTATGGGGCTGCAGAATTCTCAGGTGTTACCAGATGTGACGATTCACAGCATCTTGTCACTTCTCCCCAGAAGGTAGCCCTTCTCTGTGAGGCCAGGGAGGTGAGCCCGCTACACAATATTCTGCTAGGTTTGGCGGTAGGTGGGACCTCACACGAGAGACTCCCCTCTTGGGGACAAGGGACTCCTGTTCCCCCTCTCTCAAAATGATTGCCCTCACTGAAACCTGTGTATCTCCCTCCAATTCTGCTACACTTGCTGCCCTCCACAACCCCCTATATACCTTCTGCCACTCTCCCTGCCTCACGGGTATTGGTGGTGGAGTGGCTCTATTTTCATCTTCCAAACTCCCTATGTCTACTTCATCCCAATCCCCTACCAATTCTCCCTCATTCGAACAGACTACCGCTACTATCACTGGACTTTACAATTTTAACACCATCTCTCTTTACCGGCATACTGGTCCGTTAGGCCAGTTCTTTGACCATCTCTCGCAACTAATCATCTCACTCTCTCGAGATCAGCATCTCATAGTCTTTGATTACTTTAACCTTTCCTCTCACACCACGGCCACATCCACTGACGTTACCTCCATTTTCCATCATCACTCTTTCTCTTCCATCCACTCCCTGCCCACCCACGCTAATGGGAACTATCTCAATCTTATTCTCATCTCATCTCTAGTATCAGCCAGCAGAATCTCTACTGCCCCCTCTCCATCTGGCCACTCAATAGTCTTTGCCTCTATCCTGACACCCTCCTTCTCCTCCCTTGCTCCACCCTCTATGAAGTGCAAATGTCCTACCTCTGAACTCCTCATCTACATCTTCGACCTACAACACTTGCTTTCCTCATTTGCTGAACTCACATTGCCAACCCCTGATGACGCTTTCTCCAAATTCAACACTGCACTTCAGGCTCCCCTCTGCACTCATTTCCCTCTATCCACTTTTAGCCGTAAACCCTCCCTGTCGTGACCATGGATCACACCTCTCATCCGCACCCTGAAAACAGCCATGTGAAGAAAACATTGACCTGGCAAATATCTAGACTCACTCCTTATCTCTAAATCTACCTCTCCACTCTTTCTAACTACTCCTTGGCTCTTGACACTGCCAAACATGAATTCTACCGCTCTCTTATTTCCTCTCAATCCTCCTAACCCAGATGCCTCCAAAAATCTCTAAACTCTATTTTCTATCCCCTTAAATCCTCCTCCATCTCTTGCTCTCTCTCTGTTAATGTTCTTGCTGTCTACTTTGCTTTTAACATATCTACCATTCGAGATGCCCTCATAAATTACCCTCTAGCCCCCTCCTGCCCACTCCACTCGACCACCCATATCCTCCACTCTTGCCACCATGTCCACCTTCGATCCCACTGACACTGAAGAAATGTATGCCCTTCTCCATAAAGCCAACACTTCTTGTCCCCCCACTGTCCCGCTTGCCCCTCAACTAGTGAAACTTATAGCACCCACTGTTTTCCTGTATCTTACGTCCCTCTTCAATGCCTCCCTTGACACTGCCACTTTCCCTTCATCTTACAAATCAGCCACTGTTATCCCCATTCTAAAGAAACCCAGCCTTGACCCTAGCAATCCTGTAAATATTCCTCCTGTCTCCCTTCTACCTCAACACTCCAAAATCCTCAACAGAATTGTATTTAACCGATTCTCCAAATTTCTGGATACACAGAACATTCGGGACCCAGTGCAATCTGATTTCAAACAGATCTAATCTAGCGAAACAGCCCATCTCAATGTAAACAACTTAATTTCCTCCACTTGCCATGCCAACCTGTCTTCTATTATTCTTCTTGATCTCTCAGGCACCTTTGATACTGTCGACCATTCTGACCTCCTAGCCACACTGTCTGTCCTTGGCATCAAAGATAAATCCCTTGATTGGATATCCCTCTACCTTGCCCCTAGGCACTTCCAAGTGTCCTGGAACAACCTTTACTTCACACCCACACCTTTCGCTGTTGGTGTTTCCCAATGGTCAGTCCTAGGTCCTCTTCTCTTCACCCTCTATAACTCTGCTCTCAGTGCCCTCAACTCCTCCTACTGCTTCTCATATCAGCTTTTGTTGATGACACCCAGATATTCTTTGATTTTCCCTCCCTATCTGACAAACTGATAGACATCTCTCACTGTCTAACCACCATTCAATATTGGATGGCATCTCACTCACTCATGCTCAACTCGACGAAAACCAAAGTTTTCTACTTCACTACTTCTCTACCAAACACACAATCCCCCGCTCTCCCCCTCCCATATATTTCTCCCCTAGCTACCATCCTTACTCTCCTTCTGCTCGCAACCATGGTGGTGTAGCGTCCCACCTCACAACTTTTTTCTCTTTATCTTGCAATCTGCTAGGCCTGCCAGACCAAAACACTTAAATATCCACAAAATACACCATCTTCTTCACTGCCAAACACCTAATAACTGCCTTAGTCCTCAATAAAACTGAATACTGCAGCACACTTTTCAACCTTCCTTGATTTACCTTCACCTCCTTGTCCCACCACTAAACTGGTTGGTGGAATTTAGAGCTAAATACAAACATCTTCTCATCATCTTCACAACGATACATAACCATGCCCCTACTTACCTGCATGCCCACCTCACCCTCTTCTCTTCCCCTCGCACTTTAAGATTATCCTCAGCCCTCCTCCTGGCCACCACTCAAGCCTCCTGTCCTCCTTCTCATTTCTGATCTCTCTTCTCTTCATTACCATAAGGATAACGTGACAACCTTCTGCTTTTCCACCATTGATCTGACACACCAGGGCTGAAAACTGCCATTCTACAGAAGTTTGGATTCTGAATCATCATCCCTCACCATTTACTTTGCTTGTTAATGCTCATGGGAGTTGTAGTCCAAAACATCTAAAGACCAAAACGTTCCAAACCACTGTCATTAATGGATGTAAATAGAGGGCTTCTGCAGGGACACTGTCACCGAGTTTTGTTGATGAAGTTGCAGTAAGGGACAATAACTTTAGGCAAATTGTAAAACATCATAGTGAAATGTTTACGTGTTGTCTTTTTCGAAGACATGGGGCCTCATTAGGACCCTGGCGGAGAGGGTATTACGCCAGCGTAGTGCATGGCGTACCTCTCCGCCATACTACGAGTTCCCGTAGCGCCATGGAGGTTTTCTCCGCCTGGTTTTACCAGCCGGAGAAAACCATGGCGCTACGGGACCTCGTTGTTAATTACGCCACCGTATTTTACGGTGGCGTAATTAACTCCTTCCCCACTCCCATTATACCCTATGGGGCAAAAATGGGAATGGGGAAGGGCAGAATGGGGATTGGGGATTTACCGCTCCGCCGAGGTCGGAATGGGGCGGTAAATCCGCCAACCCCCATGGCGCTATCGGCGGCTTTCCGCCATGCTTCGCGGTGCATTTAGCACCGCGAAGTCCGCCTGGGTCGTAATGAGGCCCATGGTCTAATATTATGGATAAAAGCCAGGGCGTTTGTGCCCAGAACAGCCACAACCCATTCCAAACAGATGCTTTTCCATTAATATAGAAAGTGTTGGTGGCTGCGGGACTGGTTCAGTACAGCTATTGGTATTGGTGGCAGCTGCAACAGAATCACAGAACCAGTCTTTCCACCCACCCCCACCTTACCACCACCAAAGGAAGGGGGTGATATAGGCTGATGGCTGACTTGCATCTAGAGCTGGGCAAGCATGTTGCGGTACGGACCGGTCAAGGTAAAAAATGGGTCTCTGCTCTGATCCTCCTTTTTGGGTCAGTGCCTGTATGAAGGAGGGGCCAACCATGAGCTCCACCTGCTGCCCGCAGCACCAGTGACCCATTAAAAGTGCTTCCCTGGCCTGACTTCACATACAGGAGCGCTGAAGCACTAGCTAAGGGCTACACTTTTGCACTCTTACTCCCACATCAGTGCTACAGTCCATCTTTCCCGTTCCCATCCCCTGTGCCCAATCTCCACTTCTGTCTCCCCTTATCCACACCAGAATCAACAAATCTGCCCCACACCTCGCCCAGAGTGAAGTCATCACTATTTCCCTGCCCATTATTTATGCCTCTAGTCCCCTTATCAGTGCCACTAACAACAAATGTCCCCCACCTCGCCCCAATGGCCATCCACTGCCACCTTCATGCCATCATCCACAAGAAATACAGACTAATAGCCACCCTAGCCCATTTTCTATGTGCTCCCCACCAGCTCCTTTTCTTTTCACCCCCCCACCAGTAGCTTTTCTCTGCGCCCACCCCACCAGTCCATTTTCTTTGTGCGACTCAGCTAAACACCTTTTCTTTGTGGCTTCCAGTCAGCCCCCTTTCTTTGCACCCCCCAGCCAGTTCCCTTTTTTCTGCAACCCCTAGCTGGCCACTTATCTGTGGCCCCTAGCCAGCACCTTATATATTCCCCTCCAGCCAGACATTTACCTTTGGGCGTGACTGCCAGCTCCTTATCTTTGAGCCCCCCCAGAGCCATTTTCACAATTTCTGGGGCCCAGGGCACAGGCTGTCTTGGGCGCCCCGAAACACATGCCTTCCACCACCTCTGAAACCCATGTCAACCTCCACTGATCCGCAAAACGAAGAGATTACATATCTCGATTCAAATTCAACCTAAACTTGCAAAGGCTTTAAATGGATTATCTAGTTTTTAATCAAATATAAACATTACACATCTCTGCTACCTGTTTCCCCAAGTGGGTGCTATACTGAGATATTTTCACTTCGTTTTTCGAATCATATATTAATTTTGAAAGACAATAAAGGAACATTATGTTTAAACAAGTGTCTATCGATATAAATGAAATGCTTATGTATGTTTCCATACTCAGCTTATGAAATTCATCAGTGTTTGGTCACCCTCTGCTGTCCAAATGGCACAGTGCAACTTTATGTGCCCGTCCACATCAACAACAGCTATAATTTTAACAAATAGAATGAGCATGGTTCTACGCGGTCACTTTCACCTTCCACTATTACAAACATTCAGAATAATTTCAAGTTTCTTCTTTAAAACCCCACTTCTCTTCACACAGGGCATGGCAGTTCCAGTATCAATGAACAGTTCATTACTGGCTTAATGTTGAAGATGCTAAAGAGTGATACGCTGTAGGATGAATGCCTCCTCACAAGCTAAAACTGAAAGTAGGTGCTGCAATTATGCTAATATGCAATCTTATGCCATCATCGGAATTCTGCAATGGAACAAGGTTGACAGTTTCACGTCTACAAAGACACATCATTCACAGAGGCCAGTGTAATCAGTGGAACTTAAATAGTGTTCTTATACTGTCTATACCTCTCATTCCATCTGATACAAATATGTCTTTCAAATTCAAAAGAAGACACTTTCCTATACATTTAGCCTTTTCAATGTCCATTAACAAGCGACAGAGACCTACGTCCCCTTCCTGGTAGTGATTAGGCTTAATTACGATATTTAAGAAGGGGGACTGAAGTGACGCTATGAATTACCGACCAATATTGACCTTTACAATTTGCAAAAATGGCATATGTTACCCCCGGAATGGCAAGTTTATTCAATAAAATTATAACCTAATAGTTCAACCTGACCATTTATTTTCTGGATGAATGTGTCCACAGTACATGCCCTTGGAAAGACATTGCATGACTAGGCAGCAGAGAAAACAAAAAGGCATGTAACAAGCATCAAAACTCACTTAGCATTTCAGCTCATGCCAACACATCAGACAAAGGGCCTCATCACGAGTTTGGCGGTAACCCTTAAATCCGGCGGTCGTGCTATTACCGCCGGATTTAAGGGTCCACCAAATAAGAGCGCGAAAATTCCCCATTGAGCCCAATGGGGAATGGGGCATTCCCGAATGGGCTCAGTGGGGAATGGGGAATTCCATTACCGGCAAACCCGTGATCTGGTGCTAATAGCACAGGGGGGTTTGGCGGTAGGGCTGATACCGCCGGCGGTAATACTGCCGGCGTTACCACCCAACTCGTGATGAGGCCCTAAATTCAAGTAATCATAGAAAGAATGAATTGAGAAGCAACCAGTGAGTATATGCTTTCTACTCTGGTTTGGATGGGGGTTTGGTTGGCGTCCCTGGATCTCCAGGACACCTGTTTCTGTGTGGCACATCTCCCTTTCCAGAGACTTCCAATTTACTGTGGGGACCAGTGTTTCAGTTCCTGGGTCCCATAGTGTGCACATTCACCTGCAAGGGCTTCAGTGTTTTCCCTATCTGGTCGACTGGCTGGTCTCAGTGGATCTATGTGGGGAAGGTCCTGTCACATCTTTGGGGCCACTCTGGGATTATGGTTGACTCAGGAGTTGTGGGCCGCGGATGGACATCTCTGTTCTTCCTTCTAGAAGGAGTTATCTGCCAATCCTCAGGCACTGTTTGCTTTACGGGTCCTTGGTGGGTTTGTCTGTGGTGGTCTGGATGAACGACTCACCTGCCTGGGTGTCTGTGACCTGTCTGGGGGATTTTTGGGGTCTCAGCCCCTCATTGCTCTGGCCTCTCGATTAGCTACCTGGGGATAGGGGTGTCTTAGCTCTCTGGAAGCCACACATATTAGGGGGGTGGAAAATGTCTGGCCAGGGCACTTCAGAATGTGGTGTCTCTCCTCGCAGGACCTTGTCCTGTCAGACTGGGTCTTTTAAGACATTTGTCACAGGTTCGGTGTCCAAGTCTGTATCTCTTTGCCTCCCCATCTTCGGCAATGGTCCCCCTCTTCTGCTTCAGGTTCCCAGGGTTAGAGGCCTGGGGGTGGATGCCCTGAGCCTGGAATGGCCGCAGGGTCTCTTGTATACCTTTTAGCTCCAGAGTCAGGACCAAAGGTTCATTCAGCAGTGGCCTTGCCCTGGCCTTGCGGGGCTGGGTGAGTTGTCTGGATGATTCGATAGAAAGCCTGTAAGTTGTGAGGTCTCAGTTGACTGCTGTGGGGTTTTAGGGTCCAGTGATTGACTCTGTACTCTGTGCCAGGCGGCCGTCCCCCTATGGCCCTATGAGTGGCTTTGTTTTATTTTCTTCTGGTTTGGTGTGGGTGATCCAGCACCTCCCCTCTTCCGTGTGGGCTTCCTTCTGTGCTGCAGTCTCTCTAGCAGGTAGGGGGAGATTCACCAGGGGCTTACAGTGTCCCTCTTTGCTTCCTGTCAGCTTCTGTTACTGCCTTCAGGGAGATTTGGAGGGCAGGATGGAAGGGGTTGCCCTGGTAGGGAGGTTCCTTCTGAAGCTGGCTTCTTCTCGCCCCAGTTTCTCTATGGGTCTTCCTCCGTGGTGCCTGGCCCTCATGTTGTGGTTTCTCCTGGGTCCTCCCTTTGCTCTTTATGCAGATGTCCACATGCGGCACCTAATGCACAGGACTGCATTCCTGTTCGTTATCACCTTGGCTCTTATATTGGGGTAGCTGGGGGCTTTGTTGTGTGACCCTGTTTTTCTGTGGGTCCTTCCAGATGCCTTTGTCTTGCACTGTGTCCCCCACGTTTATGGACCTGGTTCTCCTGGCGTTTTTCAGACTCCTCAGGGCCCTGAGGAGGTGGTTGGGCACTCCTTGGTGTCCGCAGGGCCGGTCCACTACCCCCAAAGAACTGAGCGTTTCTGTTGGTCCAACTGTCTTCTTGTTACATTGGGCCAGCTGGGGCTGAATGGAGACCCTCAGTGGTGCCCAATCAGCCGTTGGATCAGGCGTGGCTTATGTGTCTACTGGGTTGCCCATCCCTGTGCATTTCAGAGTTGCCCCACTTGCGTGGTTGCCTGCTTTCTGGGTGGTAGCCCAGGGGGTGTCTATGTGGAAGTTTTGCAGGGCCGATTCTTGGGCTGATGACAGCAAAATTGACAGAAAATTCTGGCTACATGTGCTTCACCCCAGCGATGGGTCCTTTGGGGTGTGGGTTTTAGTCTGTGGACATTGTCTGCTTGTTTTAGGGGCAGTAATGTGTTGATGGTATTGCAGCACTTCTGTCTCTGTGTCTCATTGGGGCCTCTCCTTGTTGTCTAGATTTGGTACACCTCAGTTAAGTACCGGGATGAGCAAGAGGGATGTGAAGGTAATGCTCTGATTACTTACTGGTAATTGGCATTACTCCTAGTCCTACTCGTCCTCATCACAGTACTGACAACCCTCCTCTCACTCCCTGCGGGGAGCATGCCATGTTCAAGCATGGAAATAAAATAAATTGAAAAGGGGTTCCTGGAATGAAGGCAGGGCTTCCGAGATAAGTGCTGTGATGATGGAGAGTAGGACTAGGAGTAATGATAATAACGAGTAAGTAATCAGAACATTCCTGCCTCTCCCTGCCCATAACTCCTCCTCAAGAGAAGTCTTTGAGCGCTGAGCTCACTTTAAAGAAGGCTGTTCGTGCAGCATGCTGAGTTAATGTGCATGTTGTCTGGTTGTATATTACCAACTGTCCCCACCCTTGCTCCAAAGAACTCTAAGCAGTGACGTGAACTTGTAAATAAGGCCTGAACGTAAGATTATTGTTTATGTGAGCAAGCTAGTCATTTTGGAAAGGTAAAGTCGTAAGGTGCTTACTATGGCAGCTACCAGTAAAGTATACTTTGGCTTTTTTTTTTTCTTTTTACAAAATAATATGCAGCCTAACAATTTCCGAAACAAATCTGTCTTACGTGGCTCAATTGGACATGTTATGATCAACAGTAACACTTCTGTATACCTATGAATTTGCAACTGTGTTTACTAATGTTAATTCTGCATAAAAACAAACTTTAATAAAAGATGTTTCTGTTTTAACTAAAGTTCCAGTCTACCTACTATATAAATGATAAATAGCTATTCCAACATGGTGTACCTAAATCACCCCTGTGTGCGTACATGTTGCCTTCGACATTTAGATTTTGAATGTTGTCCTTCTTTTATGTTTATAAATCGCTTTTCTGAACCCGAAATTGGCATGTACAGAGTAGGGCGTTATTCCCTTGTGAGTTATGTTTCAGGGGCTCCTCACTCTCCAGAATATTCTGGAGCACAGGAAAATATGTAGTTATTTTCCCCATTAACTTTGAGGGGGCAATAGTATTTTTTTTAAATCTTTTTTTTATCCCCCGAGGGGGCAATAGTATTACCTTGTGAGGCCTCCAGCTGTTCTATAGTTGAAGCAGTCTTCCCTTTTGCAATGCAGACTGTATTGCGGACATGTTAGAGTCTTTGTTCACTTTGCTCATCGAAATGCGGGAGGCACGTGCCCTACTTCTCATAACGTATTGTGCTCCTTTCTTCATCATTGAGGTAGATGAGAATATCTGAGTGAGTACTTAATTTATTAGCAGGGTGCCTTGCCCTCAGAAAAGGTTCCAACTCCAGCTCTAGCAGACTACCATCTGTACTCTTTGCATTCACTTACTCGCACGTGCAAAGGGTGTTTAATATGTGAACTTATCGCAGCAACCATGGTTCTGCAGACTGCTAGCCTTTCCCACCCTTAGCTCACTTGGTACCCTTGCCTAGTATCCGTAACTACCACTTGGCAGTAGCAGATTCAATGCACCAAGAGTCCTCCACCAGAACGGTCAAGCACTGGTGCCAGAGATACAGGAACTATAAGAAACAGAGTCAAGTTTGCTTTGCGCATAATACTAGTAACAACAATGTAGGAAAACATGCCCATGCTGGCTCAGCCTATATATGGCAGCATCTCCACCTATTAAAACACTCCTGTTGGCTTTGCTTTTAAAAAATGCCATATCACAGTGAGAATGCATTTATTTATTGGATATTTATAAGGCACTTATACATCAAGACAGTGTTTCAAAGTGCCACAAGGCACAAGGGGAGGGAACACGGGAGCAAATGACAATGAATAAATAGAACCGCACACTGGTCCTACTAGGCCTTGTGACATTTGGAGGTTGCAAGTGCAGTGAAAAGAAAAAGAAAAAAGGGGGTGGGGAGTAAGTGCTATTAGGGTCCCCTAGCGGAGGAAGTGCCAGAGGTGCCCGTTGGGGATGTTCATGTTAGGCAGAAACCTGTGCAGTTCCCTCTGGGACCACTGCAAAAGATTTAGGACTACAGGTGTTTGGCAGTAAACCCACTTGGTAGCAGTCTGTACCACACAGATTCACTTGGTAGCTGTGGCTGAGCAGTCAGACTTCCCGCAAGAAGAGTTAGGCAGTATACAGAGTATTCACAATAGGTCAAGTGAACACAGTAGAACAAGTAAACACTGACAAGGACTTGGTGTAAGAGAGATATAATTATTTATTTAAAACCACTTCTAGAAAAACACACAGGCACTAATACTAAGCAATTCAAAAACACAGTCACTAAAAGATATACACTCCCTTAAAAGAATATTAGACAAGTCTTATTTTCAGACAGCGGTGAGCGCTTAACGTAGATGGCACTCTAATAGTTTGTTTTAAAAAGGGAGAGAAGAGCAGAGAACAAGTTGAAACAGATCCCAACACTTTTATCAGAACATAACAAGAGGAAAAGGCAAAGTAGAACCGTGAAGTTAGAGTTCAAGCGGCCGGATCCACTTCCAGAGGATCCAAACAAAATGTGTCCAAGGTCTCACACGGTTGCAGTGCACAAGAGTCTTGTAAAGGTTCAAAAAGGAGTTGGACCAAAAAAAGGGACCAGTTAGAGGGTCAAGGCGGCCAGCCCAGTCCAGAAGGTTAACGGGTTATTATTACCTTGTAGCAATCTTTAGAAAGGGAGGCCTGGCGGACACGGTACCTTAAAGTGGTGAGAACGCTCCAGTGGGGGCAGTTGTTCCTGGCAGCGGGTGCAAGTCGGTGCTTCGTCCAGGGGAAGAGGGGATCTCGTCGTGGAGGAAGACAGGAGTCTGTTGCACTGCCAGGGAAGAAACCAGCCCCGGAGTTTCACAGGTACAAGGAGCTGTGGGATGTATTTACCCATGCATGCGAGCCCTACCTCAAAACTGTGCAGTATTGAAAACATCATGATGGCCAGAGCTTCCTAGGAAATGCCCAGGGAAGTGCATGAAGAATAGGCTGCCACCCATTTTTGCCGATGTTATGGGCAAAGAAGGGCACTGCCTAAAACCACCATTGGACTACCCGCACAGTAGTCTGAAACCATTGGGAATGGCAATGCTATTTGCCAAATGCAACCTAGAATTGTGGGGAATTCATTTCTTAAATCCCAAAAATGGGTGCAGTACCAGTACTCACCACTATCCAAAAGCCGGCGTTTTAAAACCACCCTGTGTTTCTCTGAAGGCAGGCTCAAAATGCCTATTTTCAAACATTGCAACATGTGCAAAATATTCACTGAACACCAGCAGACATTTGGCAGAATGGAGTTTTGTGTGCTTACAAAATCTGGGAAATGAAGAGCCCAAAACAATGCTTATAACAAAACTGCTATGGAGTCAGCAGTTTAAGTTGCACTGGATTTAAAGACACTAAAATCGAAATGTTTAGATTAAATGAGTGACCTATGTTTGGTGTCACATGCCTTTGTAACTGTTGAAATGTCATAGTTTTGCACTTAGAATCAGCATTCTAGCTGCATGTGTAAAATTGCAAGTTAATTTAAAAAGCAACAAAAAAACATGACAGTTAGCTGAAAGTCTGGCTTAAGGAACTTGATTTTGCTTGACAGCTACCCCCATCAGGAGTGAAACTTGAGTCACAGCTGTGTTCCCAGGCCTATCTGCCTTTTGCTGGCCATACTAAGGATATACCATCTATCTGATAATTGAATTACCTGTGCTCTGCAGGAGATTGAACAATGCAACTCCCTTCACCCAGGCAGAGGGTTTATTGAGAGGATCATAAATGGCTTCCTCTTGAACAATGGGCCTTTCCGGACCCAAGCAAACCTTATATTGCAGGGGTCGTAAAAGTGGCTTACTCTTGGCAGAAACTGGGAGGGGGAGAAACTGGAGACAGAAGCTGGCTTGGGGGGAGTGAGAAAACCAGTATTTCCACCATGTGACCTGGGAAGACACACCTCTGTAGCCAGAATCTGGTTTTAGAAAAAGATGAATAACTCACAATGTGGACTTGTCAAAATAATTTAATTGATACCATAATTCGTGTGATTTTTCTGTCTATGTTTTAAGAGGTTTTGGGATCCGGTGTGATGTCCTGGGGCAAAACCCCGCTATTGTTTGCACCACAGACTCTGTGTGAAAGCTACGGATATGGGAATTTACTGAGATATGTATGGACAGGCTGTGTACAATTGTACAAATTTGGAGAACAATCTGATATGGGTAACACTACCAAAACGTGCTAAAAGTTGCCATTTTTGAATGCAAGCTCCTAGAAAGAGCAGATTTGGACAGAGACATGGCTAAATTCAGCCACCCCATGTATATGTAATTTCAAGCAACTGTGTAACTGTGAAATATGTCTTTTGTTATCAAATATAGAATGTGTGCAATCTGACAGGGGAGTGTCCTCTCTGCAAGCCATAAAATGACATCACTCTGACACAACTTAGCTCCCCCAATCAAGTGAGAAATGAAAGCTTGACCAATTAGAAGCTGAGAGAGAGGCTGGCTAGTGATGCTGCATACACACCCACTCTCAAAACACATAAAAGCAGACAGACAGGACAGATAGGGACCTTCAATTCCATCTGCCGCTGGAAGCTCTGCTGGAAAATCCATACTCTACCTCCATCAAACTTCAAAGAGCCAACACTTAGACTCCAAGATAAACAGAGACTACAGAACCTTAACCAAAAGGCCACTGCCAGCAAGAGTATTTGTCAACAGGCCTAAAAATCTTTTTGCAACTGAACTCTTCAGACAGCCGGCTGACGCCGTCTGAATTTTGCCAAGAACTTTTGCAAGAACCCGGTGACAGAAATATCCAAAGAGAAGGCAGGACCCGACCCAGAGAACCGGTGCCTAGCAGAGACCAGGCCATTGTATCCAGAGTGCTGACCCCGATGCTGTGAGCAGTTCCAGAGGCCAGGCGCTGTGAGCGGAACCCGGGAAGACCTGACCAGACTGAAGTCCGTGACCAAGTCGCTTTCCGGTTCAAAATCTCTTGTGAGTACTCAGCAAAACTCAGAACACATCTCTTAGTTAAAATCATATAATTCAATCCATTTTTAATCTAAGTAGAACTGCAGCTTAGCAATTGTGTTATTCTGCCATCATTTTTAAAGCTGAAAAAGTGTTGCGTTTAAAAGTTGCAAAACCAAAAACGACCTTCACAAAATCGCTCATATCTCCGCGACCGTTTGTCTTAGAGACTTGCAGTAACTTTCATTTGGAAGCTGAGATCCTAGGCTTTCCTAGGACCCCAAAATGATAGTGATAGTCCTTGCGGTTCCTCTGTAATAGCGCTCGGCGCATCCGCGAATTTTACCGCGATTTGCACATTTCTCCACGTGTAAAAACAGCTGCTGCTTGCCTTCCATTTGCCAGAAATTCGTTTAACCTGCTAATCATTCCTGAATCATTGCAAGAGTGAGCCTGAGCTAATATTAACTAGATACCACTCACCCTGAACCTCTAGAGGGAATCAAAAGCATTTTAGCATACTTTTCACTGAATTGCCAGCACATATCAAATCATTTTGCCTGTGTTTTCAAACTTCTGTAGTCTAAGCTTGCTGGGGTGAACTGAATCACATTTGATTGCATTTCTGAGAACTGTGTGTTTTCCTTCCATTTCCTTGCATTGCATAAAGAGGGGGGGAGTGAATAGCCAGAGAAAAGTGATTACATTGTTTGGTTGAAGTCATATTGAGTATTTTCTGTACTGCATTCATTGAATATTGCATCCACCTGAGCTTACATAAAGCATTCTGTACCACCTTCTTCTTTTGTTCCTATTCACCTGTGTGCTACCTTATCCATTTCATGTCAACTCCTTATTGATTATAGAGAAGCGTGTTAGTGCCAGATTCTCCGTTGTTAATATTTATCATATCAGATTAAGTGTGATATTCAATTATTAATTTATTATAAAGTGTGATATATCTATCTATTGTTTAAATTATCAAATAAACCTTTTAACTTGCAAAACAGAACTACTTCTTGGCTCAGTGGGGTCAGGGGGATTCCAAGAGAGGGGTGTTATATAGGGGTAGTCATCCAGAACGCATGAACTGGACATAAAGATATATCAATAAGGGTTTTCATTCAGTATTCTGGACTAGGCATTGACTTAGCTGTAGTGCGGGATTGAATCCTCTTACAAATTGGGGGCTCGTAGCCGGACGTTTGGGTTAGATCTACCACTTGTGCAGATTAATACAGCGTGCCAGCTGACCAGATACACATATCCGGTCGGATCACCACGCTGTGTTACGCTGTAAAGCACTCCTTAAAGGGACACTCCAAGAAAAGTTCTGTTCTGCAAAAATAAAATACTAACTTCTGTAAGTCAGGACAGAGACCAATCTCTAGAATGACGACCTTAGTAGACATGAAAATAGCCAGAGAGCACTTCTTACATAAGTTATTTGTGAGAGGTGAGTGGACTCACCAGGACCAAACAGTCTGGTTGCAGGCCATCACGCAACAGGTCACTGAAACAGGGTCAGATACATATAGAGATCAGGGTCCATTACATGTGGCCCTGAGTGAACTATACATGGCCCCTAAGGCCAAAGATGAACACGACAAGATTGTTAGGATAGCGGCATACCTGTACCTATATATGGGAGACATGCAGGATAGATGTGCTGAAAGCCAAAATCTGGCAAATAGGCAACAGATGGCGTTAGAGAAGGTCCAATCTGATCTGGCCTCTTCTGAGCAGAGGCTGCAGAGGAGCCAGGAGTCAGAAAATGATAGTAGGCAATATATCATTAAAATAAAAGAGGATATGGGCATCCTACAACAGGAAAAGACAGACCAGGATACCAGATTTCTGGCCTTGCAGAAGGAGCACCAAGACAGTTTGAACTCCCTACTGCAGAGCCAGAAAAAGCTGGAGCAACAGATCAATTTCAACAGGGCATGCACAGAGCAGGTAGCCACCCTGCAAATCCAACTAGACAGAGAGAAAGAGGAGAGCAATAAACTGATCCTGAAAGACCTGGATACCCAGGCAGAGTTTGATCAGGAGCGCCAGAAAGCCGGCGCCTTCCAAAGGCAAAGGGACGACCTGGCGGCGCAGATGCAGGCTCTTAGTCAGGAAAGAGACACTTTAGGCCAGGAAGTCTGCCACTTAAAAAGGAAAATGGAAGAAAATCACCTGGCCCACCAGGGACTGGGTGACCTCCAAAAAGAACACCAGAACTTGTTAGAGCACACCAGGAGGGTGGAGGATGCTCTAGCAAGAAAGGAGCAGGCCAATAGGGACACAGCACAGGAGGTAACCCTCCTGCAGCAAAGACTGGCCCAGTTCTCCAGGACCAACCAGGAAGCACAGAGGGAAAATGAGGCTCTCTGCCAGCACAATGAGAGGCTCCAGCAACAGGTAGCGATGCAGGAGAGACTGATAGAGTCCAGTAAGGCCTTAACTGAGGAACTGAAGGCACAAATGCAGGCTCTTGCATTGCAACAGGGAGCAGGGGCGGATAGAGATGAGGTTCGCTGGGAAATGGAAACTCCGGAGCATAACCTCAGGAGCCCTAGTACCAGAGGCCCTCATA
The DNA here is from genome assembly GCF_040938575.1 of Ambystoma mexicanum. NCBI lineage: Eukaryota > Metazoa > Chordata > Amphibia > Caudata > Ambystomatidae > Ambystoma > Ambystoma mexicanum. The sequence continues at coordinate 423,288,232 of NC_090927.1, read as the reverse complement.
CCTCTCAGTCCCTGGACTCTGCCACCCCCATGTCCCCTGGCACACGTGAGCACAGGACCACAGGGATGGCAGATTACTATCCAGCCAGAAGCATGGGGCTCATAGGCCAGTACCACCCAGGAATGGAGGGGTGGGCATCCGGGTATGGGCACCCAAGTACAGTACAGTTCAGTGGGGAACCCCAGGAGAGTAGGCCCATTAAGGGCATCCTGAAAACCTCTGCCCAGTTAGGTCAGTGGAGGGGGTACCCATCAAATCCTGGCAGCAAGGAGGAATCTGAAGACTCCTCTGAACTGCGCAGGACACAGGAGACCAGGTCCCCACATTCTGCCAGCCATTCCCAGGCTCGCAGAATCCGGGAAAACCTGGAAGAACAGACGGGAACCTCCGGGAGCAGTGCCTCTGAGTCCGAGGACGAATGGACAAGGGTTACCCGAACTAAAAAGGCCAATAAGGCAAAAATGGCCTTGCTAAAGGACCCCTTAAAACAGATTAAGGCAATCAGGAGCGTCATCACGCCTTACCATAAGAACGCTAAGTATTCTGTTTGGGAGCACTTAGAGCTGTTTGAGCAAATGATGGAGACTTTCCATTTGAAGGACAGCCAAAGCTGTATTCAATATGTAAAGTGGACCTTCTCCCCGGAATACTCCAGTTTCTTTGCGGGGCTGGAGGACCAAAATCATTTAAGATGGTCCACCTATAAGGCGGCCATCCTGAAACATTTTCTGTTCACAGAAATCCTCAAGAGGCTCGCAAGGCAGCCCACAATTTGCAATGTGGGGAGGATCAGGCCCCACAAGAATTTGTGCAGGAGTTAAAGCGTGCTTTTGCACAGACCACAAGAAGGGTGCGCACGGATAGCAGAGAATTTATTAATACGTTTTTCCATGCCTTGCCCAAATATATCATGACCCAGCTCGTGAGGGATTTTCACGAGAAAAGATCTTTAGACTGTGTCATTGAACAGGCTACCCGGATCTATGAGGTGCAGAAACCGGTAGATAGCAAAAGTAATGCCCAGAAAAACCCCAAAGCCAACAGCACCCCTGCTGCTGCCAAGGTGGCAGAGGTAAAGGTCACCCCCGTTTTGGATTTGGAGATGGGGGGGCCTAAAAACCTACCTGCACCTAATAATGCTAGGCCCAGAAGGTCCTCGGGCCAGTCACAGACAGGGAGCCAGGGAGGCAGCCCCAATGGGGTCCCTCGCTCTCCTGACTATGTAAGTCCTCGCTACAAAGGTAACAGTCCAATCCTGGGTTATGTGTGGACTCCCCCAGCCCAAGGGGGGGGATCCAACCGAGCACCGAACCCAGGGAACTTCCCTCCAAACTTCCCACAGGAGGGCAGAAATTTACCAAACCCTGGGCAGAACTTTTTCCCCAGGTATCCACCCGACTTTCAGCCCCAAAACCATCCATCCTTCTTTCCCCAATTCCCTGAGCCCAGACCACTGAATCCGGGAGAGGGGAGGCCAAGGGTGGAGGGGTACCCAAATCTTCCCAACCCGGGGTATTACCAAAGGAGGGACAGCTACCCTTCCCGGGATCAGCCCAGGGGAGAAAACAGGGCCCCGTATCAGCCTGAGCGGGTTTCCCAGTTAGAGCGCCAGGTTCAAAACATGGCGCGGGATCTGGGTCACATACTGAGGGCTCAGCAGAACCCTCAGATGGGCGTGCCGGCGCAGAACGCACCCAACTCTGGACCTGGTGCTCCAGAACAATGACGGGGGCAGCACCCCGATAACTCACCGGTTCCCAGGGAGGAGGCACAAAGGGAAGGGGGGTGTAAAGCCTTGGAGGAAGCTTCCTTCCTCACTTGTAAACAGCCCCTGGAAACCCAGGAACCGGAAACAAAATCTCTTGCCCCTGAAAGTCTGCCTCCTAAGGAGCAGAGGGGGGGTAGGGGAAACAAAAGACCCAAACAGACTCAGTTTGAGGAGGAGGTACAGATCTTCACATTTGAGGGAGAGGGATCCTCAGAGGATCCTGGGAAAAGGATCTTCTCCTTCAGAGAGGGGGGAACTCCTCCCAAAGAAAAATGGGTTCCTAGGGATGCAAATCCAGACTGGGGAGATGTGGAGACTGAGCTACCGCCGCCCACCATCTCATCCCAGAACCAACAGCAAGAAAACCCCCTGGTTCAAACCCATCCTGGTGACTGCCTCCAAAAAGGGGGGGGCGGCCCAGAACCGGAACCAGGGGAACCCACAATGGCTCTGATCTCCAGTTGCCAACTTTTTCTTTCAGATTCCCAAGGCTCTCCACAGAATTCTGCCCAAAATTCTTCTCTCGCGATGTCCAAAACCAGAAAATTAGCCCACCAGTTGTCCAAAAATGTACATTATCTGTGCCCCCTTGAGGAGAAGGAGGGAAGATATTATGCCCCGGTACAAGTACAGGGGCAGGGTACAATCTCGGCACTGGTGGACACTGGATCTCAAGCTACCCTTCTGTCCAGAAGGGCCTTTGACGAACTGAATGCAGGAAGGGGAGAGAATTACCAAATTCCTCTCACCTCTCTTCCTGGACAACTGCAGAACTTTGACGGGAAGGAAATTCCCGTTGAGGGGACTGCAGACTTGGACATTAAGATCGGGCGACACAAGTTGAAACACCCGGTCATAGTTGTGACCCCAGAGGGCACCCCTTGTTTACTAGGGAATGACCTCCTGAGAAGGTTGTCACCCCTAATAGATTGCGTAAACAAGGTCCTCTGGACCCAGACTAGCCGACCAATAAAATTAAAACAGAGTGTCAACCATGTTAGTTTAAACGGCACCTGCCACATGGTTGAACAAAAATCTGACCAAGTAGAATTTCACTTCCAGAACAACCAGATTCCAGACGTGACAGTAATAGCAGTAGGACAACAGACTGGTGATGGGGGGTCCTCTCTATTTCTGAAAATCAACCTTCCTTCCAGTCTAAAGTGGTATTCCACGCTGGAAGGAAACACTCTAAAATTCTATACTAATCCACAATCAGAAACTCCCACTCCTATAGTCCAGAAAGATGTGAAATCAGCTCAGAGCCTGGCTGATATTCAGCAAATTGGAGAGCAGTTGTTCATCCCTGTTCAGTTAAATGATGGGAAGGACTCTGTTCTCGCTCGAGTGTGTGTGAACAACGGTAAGAGCTTCATCAGCGAAGCCATGTTTCGCCAACTCCCAAAGGATCCAGCCATTCCCACCTTCAAACTGATAGACAAATGGGAAATGGACCTGGAAGCACCTAATTTCAAACATCTCCTGCCAAGCAGGTGTATGCTCAAAATCTCCATTGGCAACAAGAGCATAGTCCATAATTGTTGGGTCGTGCGAGACGTCCCTGCCGCCTTTTACTTAGGCAGTGACATTCTCAATCGCTTCGCCATTAGTTTGGACCTAATAAACTTCAAAGCTTGGTCCCGATTAGCGGATAATCCCATGGGCTTTGATGATCCAGAAAAAACATTTAGGTCAGCTCAATTGCTACCTTATGCAGTTGAAATTCAGACTAAAAAGGAAGTCACCATCCCAGAAAGGACCCGACAATTCTCCCTGGAAGTGAAAGTTAAAAGGGGACAAGAGTTGAAAAACCCTGATGCTTACATACATCTAAATGCTTCTCTCCAACAGCAAGGGTTGGGGGTAAACCCAACACCATTAGTCAACATAGAACATGACACCATTCCAATAGAGGTGGATAACAGCGACTTAAAGAGTATTACTCTAGCCGCAGGCACCATTATTGGAATGGCGGTTGATGACCGACATTTCTCCATTGATCTTAGAAATGAACTGTTAGGACCAATCCCCAAGGACTGTTTTGACAGTGACAGTGATGACAACGCAACACCAGACAGGATTTTTACCCGGCATGGGGGGAACTTCCTGGTGTACACTTCCTGCCCGTATGGTAAGGAAGATGTGACGTGTGACTTCAGGAGGGATGAGGTGATTTTCCAGGTTCATGAAGGCTGCCTTTCCCACCTGAAGCCTCCGGTCCAAATCAACACTCTGACCAGGGACTTCTCCACCCAGCTGGAGGAGGCCGCGGAGATAGCCAAACCAGAAGTCTTTCCAGGCTTCAGGCAGATGGTGGAAGAGAGAGTCAACCTAGCTGATGCCTGTGTGACTCTGGAACAAAAGCAAAAGTTGAAACAAGTTTTCTTGGATTTCTAAGATCTCTTTGCGGTAGACTCATATGACTGTGGTCGCACTGACATCCACACAACAACAATCCCCACGGACCCTGGCATGACTCCTGTGTTTGTGAAGCAATATCGCTTGCCTCTCGCATCAATGGAGTCCCTTACTGAAATAATTAAGAACCTTGAGTCCCGGGGAATAATCCGTCCAGTCCACAGCACCTTCAATAATCCGGTGCTGGGAATATTGAAGCCGAACGGCCAGTGGAGACTCTGCACCGACCTCAGGGAGCTCAACAAACGGGTCCATACTTCCCGATGGCCTCTTCCCTACATTGACCAAGGGCTGGCCCAGATTCAGGGGTCACAGGTATTCACTGCCATAGACCTGACCAATGGATACTGGACTGTGCCTGTCAGTAGGGAGGACCAATACAAGCTGGCTTTTACCTTTGGGGGCCAGCAATACACATGGACCCGGACTCCCTTCGGATACCTCAACTCCGGCAATGAATTCAACATTTTCCTACATAAGGCCATGCCCGACCTGGGTGCGAGGGGTAACCTGGCTTATGTAGATGATGTCCTCATCAAAAGTTCATCTGTGGAGGAACACATAGCGGAGATCCGTTATGTTCTGACACAGTTGAGGGCCGCCGGAGCAAAACTTTCCTTTCAGAAAGCACAGTGGTGTAGAACCCGTGTTAATTTCTTGGGGCATGAGATTACTCCTCAGGGTCTCTGTCCCCAGGAAAAGAAAGTGGAAGCACTTCAGAAACTGAAAGACCCCACAACTCTGCGAGAACTAAGGAGCCTCCTTGGACTGACTAATTACAGCAGGAAGTTCATTGAGGGCTACGCAGAGATCACCAGACCCCTGATTCATCTCCTGAAGGGGGGGGTCAAGTGGGAATGGGGTCCAGAACAAGCCGAGGCAGTAAAACAACTCAAGAGAAGCCTCTCACAAGCGCCTTGCCTGGCTTACCCTGTCAGAAACAAGGAGTTCTTCCTGGAGACGGGGTTCTCTAATACGTGCTTGACGGCAGTATTATACCAAAAGCATGACCAGGTCAATAAAGTAATCTCCTATGCGAGCAAAACTTTATCCTCTGTGGAGGAGAAATTCAACGATTGTGAGAAGGCACTCCTGGCAACGGTGTGGGCATTGAAGAATTACCGCCCGTTTATCCAGGGGGAACACATCATAGTGGAGACTCCACACCAGCCTCTGCAATATCTCCAAAGTGACAGAATCCGGGCCGGAAATGTGAGTAATTCCCGAATTACTTCCTGGATTCTGTCAATGCAAGGCTTTCCTGTGGAGGTCCGATATGGCCAAAACAAGAAGAGTCCCCTCGCGCAAGGTCTGGCTGACTTGCATGATTGTGCCAGAGAAAACTGTCTCGAGGACGAAAGTCTAAAAATAAAGGACAACATGGAGGCATACCTTAATTCCCCCCACAAAGTCTTTGAAGAAGACAAGTGTGAGGGAATGCCCACTGTCTATGTGGATGGATGCTCTTACCATGTTGACAACAACGGGGAGAAAGAATTGGTGGCCGGCGTAGGGAATGCATGGGTGAATGAGTCCCCAGAACCCTCCGCTGGATACAAAATTGGTCCCCGAAGTAGTCAGGTGGCAGAATTGATGGCTGTGCATCAGGCCATCCTCACTGCTGTCCAGCATCAACTCCACGAACTGGTCATAATCACAGATTCGGATTATGTACGGAACGGGTTCGTGGAGCACATGGTTAATTGGAAAACCAGAGGCATGTTATGTGCTAACAACAAACCCTTGAAACATGGGAAGTTGATCCAAAACATTGATGATCTGGTCACATCGATTGGGATGACCATCTATTGGAAGAAGATTAAGGGTCATTCCAAAGTAGAGGGACCAGACAAAACTGGAAATGACTTAGCTGATCAGCTGGCCAAAACCGGGGCCATCCAAGGGGATCTAATTGAGATTGAGTCCCTGTTGGGGGAAATCCAGGTCACTGCCATCACTAGGTCCCAGACAAATGCTCACAACGACCTTTCAATTGTACAATGGAGTAAGGAGACCCCTGATGCTGATTTGATTACCGCTCAGAAGGGGGATCCAATTATTGGTAAATTTTACCAGCACCTTGAGGACCCTGAGAACTTTCCCCTGACGGATACCGATTGCAATGGGAAAGAGGACCTAAGAGTGTTGATGAAATGTCCAAAAATGTTCCGAATCCAAGACGGTTTGCTGGTAAGGAAATCCAAAGCTGGCCACGATCAGTGGGTGGTTCCTACCTCATTCCGAAGCCTGATGTTAAGTCACGCCCATGATGCGGCCACCGCCGGTCATAGGGGGTTTCACACAACATTGGAAATCTTAAGAGAGGTTGCATACTGGCCACACATGGGGCAGGACCTCGACCAATACTTGAAGGGTTGTCTTGTGTGTGCACAATTTCAGCCGACATCCCTCACACACCGGGCGCCTTTACAAAAGAGGGGGATGACACTGCCATGGTCAGATTTACAAATCGACTTTGTAGGCCCTGTGATTCGCTCTGCTAGGGGGAATAAGTACATGTTGACTGTGACATGCTTGTTTACCAAGTGGGTGGATTGTCTCCCAGCCCCAAACTGCAACGCAGAAACGGCAGCTGCCTTGATGATTAACCACATCTTTTCCCGTTTTGGTCTACCTCAAAGGATTGAGTCAGACAGAGGTAGCCACTTCACCAGTGAAGTAATGACAAAGATGTGGGAGATACTGGGGGTCAAGAGAAAGCTGCATATTGCTTATAGACCAGCTTCTTCTGGGGCAGTAGAGAGATATAACCGGACAATTGTGAGCATATTAAAGAAGTTTGTGGCAGATTCTGGGCCAAGTTGGGATATCCGATTACCTCTGGTCCTAATGGCTATCAGATCTACCCCTTCATCTGCAACCAAAATGTCACCATTTGAGTTGATGACTGGACGCAAGATGGTGCTTCCCCAGCATTTGCTCTACAGGACCCAAGAGCAGACACTAATAAATGCCTCCACCACTCATGAGTATGTGGAGAATTTAAGGAAACACCTCCAACATGCTTTTGCTTATGCTCAGCGGAATCTAGAAAGATCAGAAAGATGAAGACCCATTATGACCTGAAAACTTCCAGGAAGGAATATCAGGTGGGAGACCGGGTCTACCTATACAACTTCCAAAGGAACCAGGCCAAGCAGCGCAAATTTTTGCCTACATGGAAGGGACCATTTGAGATCATCGACAAGATCTCCCCTGTGGCCTACAAAATCCACATCCCCAAAGGTCCTTTGGCAGCGGGGGAAGACAAGTGGGTCCACATAAACCAGTTGAAATGTTGCCATCCCAGGCACGCTCTGCAACAACTGGAGGAATCCTCTGGAATCCTAGCGGGTACTGTCTCAGACTAATTCCGTTCCAATCATAAAACATACCACATCTAGTCTCTAAAATATTGTGATTTGCATGAAACTGTCTCTTAGTTATACTGTTTTTTTATCAAAATAAGAATGTAATGTTTCATTATGATGAAATGCATATGCTGCCCCACTATCTCAACAGTGGTGGAAAAATGTCTATGAGTAGGTATTGCCGCTCTTCCTTTATCGTACTAGGAGAAAGAAAATCTGGAGACGGGCCAAGGAGGACGATCCGGAGACCGGGAACGAAGATCCAATGGGCCCAGTGGACCGCCCAATACTCCCATCAGGACCGGCGAGGAGAACCGATCGATCCGACCGGATGGAGGAAAAGATGCTGAACTGTGCCATTTATTGGAAGAAGATGAGGAAACATCCCAGGTCTTGCGAATCCCATCAGTGAAAACGAATGGCCATCGCAAGAGGGGGGCTTGTGGGATGTATTTACCCATGCATGCGAGCCCTACCTCAAAACTGTGCAGTATTGAAAACATCATGATGGCCAGAGCTTCCTAGGAAATGCCCAGGGAAGTGCATGAAGAATAGGCTGCCACCCATTATACCCGCACAGTAGTCTGAAACCATTGGGAATGGCAATGCTGATTGCCAAATGCAACCTAGAATTGTGGGGAATTCATTTCTTAAATCCCAAAAATGGGTGCAGTATCAGTACTCACCACTATCCAAAAGCCGGCGTTTTAAAACCACCCTGTGTTTCTCTGAAGGCAGGCTCAAAATGCCTATTTTCAAACATTGCAACATGTGCAAAATACTCACTGAACACCAGCAGACATTTGGCAGAATGGAGTTTTGTGTGCTTACAAAATCTGGGAAATGAAGAGCCCAAAACAATGCTTATAACAAAACTGCTATGGAGTCAGCAGTTTAAGTTGCACTGGATTTAAAGACACTAAAATCGAAATGTTTAGATTAAATGAGTGACCTATGTTTGGTGTCACATGCCTTTGTAACTGTTGAAATGTCATAGTTTTGCACTTAGAATCAGCATTCTAGCTGCAAGTGTAAAATTGCAAGTTAATTTAAAAAGCAACAAAAAACATGACAGTTAGCTGAAAGTCTGGCTTAAGGAACTTGATTTTGCTTGACAACTACCCCCATCAGGAGTGAAACTTGAGTCACAGCTGTGTTCCCAGGCCTATCTGCCTTTTGCTGGCCACACTAAGGATATACCATCTATCTGATAATTGAATTACCTGTGCTCTGCAGGAGATTGAACAATGCAACTCCCTTCACCCAGGCAGAGGGTTTATTGAGAGGATCATAAATGGCTTCCTCTTGAACAATGGGCCTTTCCGGACCCAAGCAAATCTTATATTGCAGGGGTCGTAAAAGTGACTTACTCTTGGCAGAAACTGGGAGGGGGAGAAACTGGAGACAGAAGCTGGCTTGGGGGAGTGGGAAAACCAGTATTTCCACCATGTGACCTGGGAAGACACACCTCTGTAGCCAGAATCTGGTTTTAGAAAAAGATGAATAACTCACAATGTGGACTTGTCAAAATAATTTAATTGATACCATAATTCGTGTGATTTTTCTGTCTATGTTTTAAGAGGTTTTGGGATCCGGTGTGATGTCCTGGGGCAAAACCCCGCTATTGTTTGCACCACAGACTCTGTGTGAAAGCTACGGATATGGGAATTCACTGAGATATGTATGGACAGGCTGTGTACAATTGTACAAATTTGGAGAACAATCTGATATGGGGAACACTACCAAAACGTGCTAAAAGTTGCCATTTTTGAATGCAAGCTCCTAGAAAGAGCAGATTTGGACAGAGACATGGCTAAATTCAGCCACCCCATGTATATGTAATTTCAAGCAACTGTGTAACTGTGAAATATGTCTTTTGTTATCAAATATAGAATGTGTGCAATCTGACAGGGGAGTGTCCTCTCTGCAAGCCATAAAATGACATCACTCTGACACAACTTAGCTCCCCCAATCAAGTGAGAAATGAAAGCTTGACCAATTAGAAGCTGAGAGAGAGGCTGGCTAGTGATGCTGCATACACACCCACTCTCAAAACACATAAAAGCAGACAGACAGGACAGATAGGGACCTTCAATTCCATCTGCCGCTGGAAGCTCTGCTGGAAAATCCATACTCTACCTCCATCAAACTTCAAAGAGCCAACACTTAGACTCCAAGATAAACAGAGACTACAGAACCTTAACCAAAAGGCCACTGCCAGCAAGAGTATTTGTCAACAGGCCTAAAAATCTTTTTGCAACTGAACTCTTCAGACAGCCGGCTGACGCCGTCTGAATTTTGCCAAGAACTTTTGCAAGAACCCGGTGACAGAAATATCCAAAGAGAAGGCAGGACCCGACCCAGAGAACCGGTGCCTAGCAGAGACCAGGCCATTGTATCCAGAGTGCTGACCCCGATGCTGTGAGCAGTTCCAGAGGCCAGGCGCTGTGAGCGGAACCCGGGAAGACCTGACAAGACTGAAGTCCGTGACCAAGTCGCTTTCCGGTTCAAAATCTCTTGTGAGTACTCAGCAAAACTCAGAACACATCTCTTAGTTAAAATCATATAATTCAATCCATTTTTAATCTAAGTAGAACTGCAGCTTAGCAATTGTGTTATTCTGCCATCATTTTTAAAGCTGAAAAAGTGTTGCGTTTAAAAGTTGCAAAACCAAAAACGACCTTCACAAAATCGCTCATATCTCCGCGACCGTTTGTCTTAGAGACTTGCAGTAACTTTCATTTGGAAGCTGAGATCCTAGGCTTTCCTAGGACCCCAAAACGATAGTGATAGTCCTTGCGGTTCCTCTGTAATAGCGCTCGGCGCATCCGCGAATTTTACCGCGATTTGCAAATTTCTCAACGTTTAAAAACAGCTGCTGCTTGCCTTCCATTTGCCAGGAATTCGTTTAACCTGCTAATCATTCCTGAATCATTGCAAGAGTGAGCCTGAGCTAATATTAACTAGATACCACTCACCCTGAACCTCTAGAGGGAATCAAAAGCATTTTAGCATACTTTTCACTGAATTGCCAGCACATATCAAAGCATTTTGCCTGTGTTTTCAAACTTCTGTAGTCTAAGCTTGCTGGGGTGAACTGAATCACATTTGATTGCATTTCTGAGAACTGTGTGTTTTCCTTCCATTTCCTTGCATTGCATAAAGAGGGGGGGAGTGAATAGCCAGAGAAAAGTGATTACATTGTTTGGTTGAAGTCATATTGAGTATTTTCTGTACTGCATTCATTGAATATTGCATCCACCTGAGCTTACATAAAGCATTCTGTACCACCTTCTTCTTTTGTTCCTATTCACCTGTGTGCTACCTTATCCATTTCATGTCAACTCCTTATTGATTATAGAGAAGCGTGTTAGTGCCAGATTCTCCGTTGTTAATATTTATCATATCAGATTAAGTGTGATATTCAATTATTAATTTATTATAAAGTGTGATATATCTATCTATTGTTTAAATTATCAAATAAACCTTTTAACTTGCAAAACAGAACTACTTCTTGGCTCAGTGGGGTCAGGGGGATTCCAAGAGAGGGGTGTTATATAGGGGTAGTCATCCAGAACGCATGAACTGGACATAAAGATATATCAATAAGGGTTTTCATTCAGTATTCTGGACTAGGCATTGACTTAGCTGTAGTGCGGGATTGAATCCTCTTACAGAGCGGTCCGGTGATTTGCGGTTCAGTGGTGAGTGGCTATCCGGCCGCCGGGGTGCTTGGCACGGGCAGTTCGACCACAAACCGGGCTGGGGTGCGAAGAAACGAAGGTAAACTGGTTGTGCCCACCAGTCAGGGGAAGAAGCCTCTCCAGCCGGGAGATCTTCTCTGTCGTCGGGAAGTGGTGAGTCGGTTCTGCAGGGCTCCACCGGTGGTGTCGTCGTGGTAGGTCGGCTCAGCTTCTCCCTCGTCAGATTCTCAGGTCCTGTGGCGACTTCTGAAGTTCCAGTCCCCAAAGCCCTGCTTTTATGCAGAAAACCCCCATTCACTCAGCCTAGCTGTCACTCAAACATGCTAAGTGGTGAGCCGGCCGGCTCACCACTTGGGCCAATCACACAAGAGTGCGACTTGAGTTACCAAGGTAACTCAGTCCAGGGTGCCTAAACCCCCTCCCACACCCCCTGTGGTACCCAGACAGAGTGGCACCACTTTTGGAGGCTTCTGTGGAGAAGCCCGCCAAAAAGTGGAACAAAAGGCTCGACTTGGGTTGGAGTCACAGAAGAGAACACAAACGGCATTTTAGAATCGAGTCTTGGCAAAAAATACCAACCGGTGAATTAATATTAATTAAATAAACCGGCGGTATGTTTGAGGCTATGAGAATTAAATAATTAAAGTTGGTAGCATCGAACAATGGGAAAATCCCATAGGAAAATATTTGCGGTCGAATATAAAAGTAGTTTCCACTGCCACCAGCCAAAACTTGATCAGGGGGGACGGAGACGTGCCCCCTCGACTAACAGACCCCGGGGCAATCGAATTGCCCCGACCAGTACGTCCACAATATGATGGTTTGTACTGGTTTCTGTTAATAATTTGGGACTAGTAAAGCCAATGGTGACTTTACATGCCCTGGGAGACAGTAGTCAGTCCCAGGGTATGGAGTCTATGGTGGGGTGTCACTATGACACCCCTGTGTTACTGCACGGAGGGTGCTGTTAACACACATAGGAAAAACACATGAGACCCTATGGAGTAAAGGACCCCATAGCCCATAAAACACATTACCAGTCAAAGGAATACCATGAATCATGTCCAAGAGTGGGAGAAAAAGAGTCTCACTCTTGGCAGGAGGAAAAAAACAACTCCAGAAATCCAGCAAAGCTGCTGGGGGACTCACTAGGTTAGGAAATTCAGCCTAAAGAGAGAATTCTCCCTAACAGGGGAGGCAACAGGTAAGTGCATGGGCACAGACATCCCAGGCGAACAGAGAAGTATACCACCCAACAGGCAGGTGCATGGTAGAGGCAAACCACCCGACAGGCGGGTGTGGGCCCAGATGGCAGTGCATAGGGAGGGATGTTGGGGCGATTAGGCAGAAGGCCAGGACCCTTTCAGACTCTTGAGCAGGCCGCCAATCTCAGCATCAGAGTGGATGGTTAGCACAGGAGGGGGAGAGGGAAGAAGGAGGAGAAGAGAAAGGTCTTGAGTTGTTTGCAGAAATTGAGGTGGTCTGGTTGAACACAGAGAGAGAGAGAGACTGTTCCATAGGAGGGAGCCGGCTGAGGAGAGAGATCTTCCCCCAGCTCTCTGCTTGGAGAAGTGTTTGATTAGCAGAGAGTTGGAGCAAGAAGATTGAAGGGATCTGGATGGAGAATATTTAGTAAGTGAGAGTTGCAGGTAGAGTGGTCCCAGGCCCCATTCAGCTTTGTGGATGATGCAAAGAGTCTTGAATTTGATCCTTGCAACAACCAGGTGCCAGTGGAGAGATTTTAAAGCTGCAGAGATACGCTCCCAGAGCTTGCGGCCAAGGATAAGGCTCGCAACTCTATTCTAGATTAGTTGAAGAGGATGGAGCGAAGAAAGTGGAAGGTTGAGGAAGAGAAAATGTGTCCAAACTGGTTGCAAAATGTAGGCCAGTCTAGGCACGTGTTGATACTTATCAAGCCAGGCTGAAGATGCAGAGGGCCCATTTCAACAAATTGGTTTGGGGTCCCCTTGCTTAGAGTGGAAAATAGTCTGTGGCACCCACGGGGTGTACCCATTATAATGGAAACACGCAGGTTTGGCAGAACAAGTCAAAGTCCACAGCTCTTGTACACTGACGAAATTAGGGAAGCACTAAAGCTGCAGGTGGCTGAGGGGTGTGTGAGCACTGCCAGATGCCACCCACAATTAAGAACCTAAATGAACACAGACACCTCTCAGTCTCACTGCGCTGAACAGTGCAATAGTGACAGGTGTTCCAAGTAATTCAAAGAAGGAGGGATTTCTCATGAGTCCAATGAGTTTAATAACGAAGTAGCCTGACACGTGTTTCGAGTCATCACCGACTCTTCATCTGAGGCTGAAAGTTTCAAGAGCTAGCCTGAGCAATTAAGTGTATCGTGGCCAGTACCAGATGCATTCTCTCATTGCTTTGCAATTGCGGAACTCTGTGCAATGCTGCTGAACTGAATGAAATGAAAGTAAGCAAGGCAAAGTTGTTTCTTACTTTTGAGACCTATCCACAGAGTTTTAAGTGTGTGCTTGTTTGATGTACTTATTTGGAAAGGAGTCAGCTTGTTTAGGCCTTGTCTTGAAAGGGAATTCAACTTTTTTTTCTTTCTGACCTGGTAAGCAACAATGGCGGATTAAGAAGATACGGTGGGTGTGCTGGGATAGGAGCGCTAAAAGAAATGATGATTCCCTGCAGTGCAGAAACTGGGCTCTTGGAACAGGGCTTCGGTGAAAATGGCCTGCAGGGAATCATCATAGAACAACTATGTTATCAGGATATACCTCTGGATTCCATATAACTTACTAAAGATACCATAATGCATCCAGGACACAGCTGCAGAGAGTGCCAAAACCGACAAGCCGGTTAAATATGTCCAAGAGAGACAGAGCAGACCTCTGAGATCGAGTAAATATGTACTCCTAACAACTGTATGATACATCAGAATCACATCACATCACAATCACATCACAGCCCCACAACATGATACACCTGACATCCACATCCCATAACTATAACAACCACTCCCATAACCACATCGGTACTAAAACCCACATCCTGTCCATATCAAAACCACATAATCACTACAGCCACAGCAAAACCTCATCACAACCAAATTCACATCAGAGTTTAAAAATAACCCTATGGAATAACAAACAAAATTGCAAATGTTGCCAACACTGGGTTGATCACTTATTTTTTATACATAGGGAGCTATGCCACGAGTAAACCTTTTCTAAGTATTGAAGACTGTGAACTGAATCTGTTCTAGGTACTTCTAATTGTGTTAGACAAAGCTCAGTGGGATAAATAGATGCACCTGAAATCTACACAAATCGTATTAAATCACTGTGCCTTATAAAAAATATGATACGCAAAAGGAATGATTGTAGTGTTATTTTTGCCGCTCTTGAATGGGAGACTGGAAGTGCAGAATGCAATTGAGGGTGTGGTTAACATCATGGCTTCTGTGTTTTGTAATTGTGCATTCAAGACGTAGATGCACATCAAGATACTGTGTGATAGGTTAACGTGGTTGTAGTCAGTACTTGCGAGAGTGGGTGGGGAAGAGCGTGGGTGGGGCGCTCTGAGTGCTAGTGATAGTGCAAGGAGGTACTAGGGGGAGGTTAAGTGGTGGGGTACTGGGATGAGGTTGGGTTTTGGGGTACTGGAGTGAGTTGCTGGGTGTTGCAAGGGTGGGCAAATGATTTGGTTTGATTCAGAGGTGTGGTGAGGCTGTGTGTGGATGAGGGTTTGGATGGTACGGGCTTCACGGGGAAGTGCTGGGGTGATAATGTTAGGTGATGTTGGTGTGGGGGCCACGGTGTGACATGCTGAAGGAGGTTGGGTGGTTGGCTTCAGTTGTTGGCATGCTGATGTTAGGTTGGGTGGTGGGGGAGATGAGGTTGTTATAACCTTGATTAGCTCCAAGGATCACACAGCACACCAAATGCTTCTTAACTCCTTTATTCCTAACAACATACTAACTTCCCCTCTCATCCTGCCTTCCTCTCCTCCCGCCCCTCCCTTTCCCATTTCTACTTTCGGTTTCCCCTTAAAGGGGTCGGCATACTTTTTCCCTTTGCAACAGAGGTTTGGTTGAGTGGTGGTTATTGGTGCTGGGGAGAAGAGGGATGGAGGTGGTGGTGTTTGGTGTTGTAGTGAAGTTGGATAGCGGGTGTGTTAGGTGAGACAGTAAAGGTGTGGTAAAGGAAACCATCACCAACGGGTATGACGTATATTCCCCAAGATTTGTTTTTTAAATAATAGTGCATTTTACAGCACATTGTCCATAGATGCCAACATTCCGTGGCACCTAGGACGGTGATTTCGTTAGAGAAATCGTGAGACAGCAATGTTCCCATAGCAATGCATTGGGGAAAGAATTATTGTGGGCAGGAGAACGTGAAAAATAGCAACATACTTGCCAACCCTACAGATTTAGGCAGTAGGATACTGCTTTTTAAGCAATCCTACCGCCTAGAGATGTGGGTGACCGATCCTACTGCTTTTTACAGTGGCAGGTAATTTATGTGACTCTAAGGCAGGCTGCAGAACAAAGTATGCAACACATTAATAAGTCTGTATGTGCAGTGCGCTAGTAGGTGATTACTTTGATTGGGCTCAGACCAATCCACTGACCTAACAGCTATGTGACTCTGCCCTGCACTCTCGCCTGGACAACCCTTAGGTGAACCACCAGTGAAGGCAAGTGGCGGAGCGTAATGCCATCACCCAGCATCTGCCTCTCAGACTGAGGGGGGTATCAGCCTCCACGGCATCCAGTGTTCAACTTGCACTGCAGGAATACTTATGTATTGCCCATGCTGCTGCTACAGAGCAGTGGCAAACGTTGCTACAGAGCAGTGGCAAACGTTGCCTGCCAGCTCTGTGTGATTACCTTCTGTGTAATTTAATTTGGTCTAAACTTACCATTCAGAATTATACATTTTTAACATTTGAACATCTTTCCATGTTGTGCTGTTTGCTGGGTTGTGTATTTTAGAATGCTTCAATGGTGCCAACAATGTATGTTTTTTATTTTCCTGTGATGTCATTGTTATGTGAATTATTATTTTTGAAACTTTAAAAATCCTACATCTTTTTGGTCACAGAATGTTGGCAAGTATGTAGCAATATTTTTCACAGAAAAATCGGGAGTTACCTGTCTAAATATGGAGGGTGGGCATGTATGCATTGTCAGAAAAAATAGTATAACGACCATAGGAATGACTGTCATTGCTGAGCATGTGACTTAACCTGTTCAGCTATCTTTTCAGTTTTGTGCCACAATCAAGGGTTAATGTAAATTACATTTTAAAAAGTGAACACTGCAAAGACAAAATACTTTGTAAGTGTGTTCCAATGTTTGCTTTTAATAAAGGAATCCCAATGACCTGCACAGTCTTCTTCACGGAGAAGGCTCACGTTGAACATTATTATTTACAAATGATTCTGCAAAACATGAGTCGTCTCGAGCTTTGAAAAGTTATGTGCTGTATGCATACTAATTAGATGTGTTCTGAGCAGACATAGCTGTTCAAAGATTTCGGGACGCTGAACAAACAGCTTGAAAAATAAAAACCCTAGGATTCACTCGAGCTATACATTTGGCGCCAGCATTGCCTACAACTCCCAGTATGCCCGAGTGTGCGTGCGCATGCGCCTCCCCGGCCCCTTCCCAGCGTACTTTGCGCACTTCCGCTGGATGCCTTTTTGTAATGGTGCAGCGCCAATCAAGGGGAAATGAAATCTCAGTGTTCGTACAGTTTTTTTGCAGATGTTCAATTCAAGTAGGTGGATGCAAAATGTTATACGTGTTAATGGGAATCATTGCTGTTAACAGCGATCCCGAGACGCGGTGTGTGCACAACAATGAGTGAGGAGAGTGGGAGGGAGCCTGGAAATGAGTTTTGGCTAGTGGAGAATTTTAAATGCAGTTACCAGCCCGTCATCCAAGAAGGGGGCTGTTGTTGATAAGGGGTTGGCAGTTTGGGGAGAGGAGGGACAGTAGGCGAGAGAGCAGCTGGAGAGAAGCGGAATAGAGGAGTAATTGGGGAAAAGAGGAACGTTTCTGATGTTACACCAGAACTTTTAGGGGGGTGTGTGGGTCGTTTGAGAGAGTGAAGAGCAGTTGGGGAACAAGTGGTGGGTTGTATGTTGGGGAGGTGTGGGGGTGGTTGGCTGGAGGCATTAGGGGGAGAAGTGGTGGGTTAGGTTGGCAAGTGTGGGTGTAGTTGGGGATGGGGCAGTTGGGAGAGAAGATGGGCGCTGATGGAAGGGGAGGCCGTTGGGGAACAGTGCAGATGTGGGGGTGGGGGAAACTGAGGGAGAAGGGAGTGGGACAGTTGCAGGCAGAAGGCAAAGTGGAGTGGAGGGGTGTGGGCATTTGAGTAGATGTAGTATAAAGGGCAGTTGGGGAGCACCGAGAAGGGGGCCGTTGGGTGAGAAGGGGCAGTTAGGGGATGAGTGGAGTGGGAGCAGTTGAAAAATTGGGGAGGGGAAGTTGGTGGCAGTTCAGTGGAGGGGACTGGTCAGATGGGGAAAAGGGTGGCAGTTGGGTGAACGGAAGAGGTGAGGGCAGTTGGGGGTAAAGCACAGGGGAGCAAGTGAGGTGGGCAGTTGAGGGGGAGGTGGGATGGGGCAGTTGCTGAGTGAGGGAGAATGGGATGGGGGCTGAATGTGTAGTGTGCATGTGAGGGGCTTGGGTGTGTGCATGTGTAGAGGCCCAGGGTGTTGCCTGTGTGTGAGGGGGCTGTGTGGGGGAGGTGATTTGTATTTGGTTATTTATTTTAATTGTAGTTGGTTATTTATAATGTGTTTAATACCCAGCGGTTTCTAACCGCGGACCCAGAGTTAGAACCCCTGTTGCTCCACATCGTCTTGCTTCCAAGGGCAACGCTTTGCCCGGTGAGGAGGGTATGTGTGTGTGGTGGCAACTGTATGTTGAGATGCTTTTGTGCTCTGTCAGTCTGTTTGCTGTGTTGCTTAGGTGTGTGTGTCAAGGATCGCTCTGTGTGTGGAGGGGGGCTGTGTGTGTGGAGGGGGGCTGTGTGTGTGGTGGCCTGTGTGTGTGTGGGGGGGATGTGTGCCTGTGGGGGGGGGGGGGGCAGGATTTGTGGCAAAGCGTTGTTCCTTATACAATTCCACACTGTTTCACCAATCTGCACCACATTCTGCATAGTTACCTTTTAGCACCCTCCGGACATTACTGGCTATATGACATTTGGCCTCCACGCCTTTCCCCACATTTCAGCAAAAGTCAACATTTGTGGGTTTGTGACTTGGTCCCAATACAATTCCACACTGTTTGACCAATCTACACCACAATTACCTTGTAGGACCCTCTGGACATGACAAGCTACATGACATTGGGCCACCCCACCCTGTTCCCTGGATTTTAGCACAAGTCATAATTTGTGGGTTTGTGACTTGGCGAAGCGTTGTTCCAAATACAATTCCACACCGTTTCACCAATCTGCACCAAATTTTGCATAGTTAACGGTTAGGACCCTCCGGACATTACGAGCTACATGGCATTTGGATACCCCACACCGGTCCCTGGATTTCAGCACAAGTCATAATTTGTTTGTGGTTTGGCGAAGCATTTCTCCTTGTATAATTCCATACCGTTTCAACAATGTGCACCAGAGTTAGCATAATTAACTGTTAGGACCCGCCAGACATTCTAAGCTACATGACATTTGGACACCCAACCTGTTTCCCGGGATTTTAGCACCTTCACGCATGAGCCGGTTGCCTGAAATCAGTGAAACATCAGTGTGTTTGTAGAAGGACTGGTCCTCACCCGAGGAACAAAACTCAAGGTCCAGGCCCTAGGATGCACAGTTTCCAAGATATTTGCACCACAATGCACTGCAACGAACTGCACCATGCAAGGGTGAGGTGACGGGTGGGGAAAGAGCACAGCACGTCCCAGCATGAAGCAGCACACCAACTCTTGCCTCCCCCAATGTCTGCTCTGGGGTATGTCAGCCAGCCACACGTGCCCTTTCTCAGTGCAGTTTACTTCAGGGTGCAAAGCACATCAAGCGATAAGGGAAATGGAACAGCGACCAACAGGATCAGTGTTATCATGTCTGTCTACAGAACTCATTCGGAGAACAAGTACTTTTTGCTGGTGTTAAATAAAGAACATGAATGCATGTGTTACATACACCTTCATGTTAGCTACAGATCACAAATTACATCCCCACGGATTTGAACATGTGCTTTAACGCATTGCAATTTGAGTGCACCCTTCATGTTACAGGTGTCAAACCCAGCAAGATACCTCAGGAGCATATTACATTTGCTGCTGAGATCAATGAAGGTCACAGGCTCACATTTTGATGGATAAGTGAATGTACATGAATACACCTGTTGGATAGATGTTGGTAACCTGCAGGTAACTGGTGGCAGTAACAATAAGAAAGCTCACTCAGGTAATGTTCCTGTGACATAAATCTGTGTTTGACCTACTTGTTAATGGTTCCAATCTCAATAAAAAAATACATAATGGCAATTCCCCTGTTGAAAGGTATGTTACCTTCAGGCCACAGGTACCTATCCAACAAGTGTTATAAAATATAGCCATCATTATAAAGGGGAGCCTAGACAGACAGGAATGTAAAGGCTAAGGGGACAGATTTTTTATCACCTAAATGAAGGAGAGTGAGGTAGATTCAACTGAGAGGAGAGATGCTGGGCAAGGAATATTCATTCCAGTCCACTTGGCTGCCCCTTGCAAAATTTCCAAGGTAAGTTTGTCATTTATTTTAAAGTCTGTTTATTGGCATTTGTGGTCATCACATTACATCAGGATTTAAATAATTAATAATAAACAAAACTAATACAAACTGTGATTTTGGAAAGATCCCCTTGCCCCGGACAGGACAATGGTAGAGAGGCCCAGTGAATCGTATCACCCGTGAAGTGTTCGATAATCGGTTTGAGATTTTCTCTGAGGGAATCCTCATGGGTTCTGTAGATTTCGATGGCTAAATATTTGAAAGAGTTTGGCTTGACCCAGTAGCCATCAGGCATCTTGCGTGCCCCCCCCCGCCCTGTATCGGAAAGAGGACGGTTTTATTCCATTTTACCCATAGGCCGCTACAGTCCTCGAAAACCCCAAGAATTTCTATAGTCCATTGTATATAGGTTGCCAGCTCCCCAATAAATAAAAGTAAGTTGTCCGCATACAAGGCCTCCCGCTCTTCATTACCGTTGGGCCACGCCAAGCACAACAAACCTGGGTCTGAACGAAGCCACAGTGCCAGGGGTTCGATTGCTAATGTAAAGAGCAGGGGGGGGGAGAGGACACACCTGCCTCATGCTTCTTCCAAATGGGAAATCCAGAGAGGAGCCGCTGTTGACTCTGAACTGTGCCATTATCCCATGATGGAGGAAGTTCACCAACCCCATATATTCATCGAATCTCATTCCCGACATTACCTCCCATAGGAACTGCCAGGAGATCGAGGCAAATGCTTTCTTGAAGTTGACTGATAGGATAGCCGTCGGGGACTCTATCAAATTGGCCCTGTCTATTGGTATGTGTACCCGACAAATGTTCTTTCTAGTGGAGCGCCATGCCATTAAACTGCACTGCTCCATATGTGCAGGCATCGCTGTGAGCAGACAATTTGCTAATGCCTTCACAAGGATCTTTGCTTCACTGTTAATCAGCGATATTGGCCTGTACAATTCCCTATATATGGGGGGGTCTATCATGCATTTTCCATTCTTAATGGGAGACTGCAACTCATGCTGACATAAATCATCAGAGACAGGGCTAAAACACTCAACTTCCCACATCTTTCTCTCTCTTGGGTTAAACCCACACATCACCTGAGAAGTACCACATGGATCACGCCCATCTCCACTTCATTTCCACATCAACTCCTCTACTAAAGCCCATCAGCAAGCATAGCCTCACATACAATTAGACAGATGACACACACATAGTGCCTCATTACAGGTTTGGTGGTATGTTGTGATGTTTTTTGAAGTGTTTCGACAACAAAGAGTAGTTGTTATATTGTCATTTTCCCAGCAATGAGGCCATCCATCTGAACAGGAGTTCCCTACTTGAAGAAGCATCAGCAGGCAACTGAGTAGGTCAATATTGAGTCCTAATGTCAGGGCCTTTGTAACACTTTCTGGAAACGCATAAGACCCCAGCAACACCATAGCAAACAAACAAAATATGTATGCTTTGCACCCATCTGCTACATGAGCAGCATAACAACTGTGCTGCCTCTGACTCTTGCACCACACGTCCCCCTTGCCCCTGCAGATCACTCCACCCATATGTTTGTGCCTTGAGGTCCCTCTTCTTTGGCCTGGACTTTCCTCTCATGCACCTGATCTGTCTGCACCTGTCTTGCTGCTAGGTTGCCTGGTGAGTTCATTGTGCATTGTCTGCATCTCACTCTACCCCTCTTCCATCATCTCCATCCGTGGTACTTTCCATCTCCCCCATTTACTCTAATTGCTACTCCATCACCTATCCTACCTCTTTTCTAAAGCCTGGAAGGATAAAGTTCAAGAAAGCTCTCCAATACAGGCCTGCCCATCGCTGACACCTACGTCAATGCTTCTTCGAGGTAGACTATCACTGACATCTTCTTTGTTACTTCAACTCCAGACCTTCGGACTCTTCACCCATTAATGGTGGACCCAGATGGGAAATGTTCTTGGCACATTTTTCATCCTCTAGGTGCATCATTAATGTCTACCAGAATGGCACTGTCATGGCCCAGAACTCTTAGCCCAACCTCCTCCGTCTTGATGGATGTCTTTCATCTCTCATCAACTTCCTCCTTTCTCCTGCCACTCCTCCTTCTGCTACGCCCCAACACTTTTGCCACCACCGAGGTGTGTGCCGCATCCCTGTACCCTTCCTCAGAAGACCTTCCAAGGTGGCAACCAGCTTCACTTAGATACCCTCAACTTTTGCTCTGCTGTTGAACATTCCTCTGCTATCTGTCACCTCCTTGAAGACTTTGACCTTGACGTCCTCACTCTCAATGAGACATGGTTCACTGCCAGCTCTGTCACAAGATCCTCTCTAAGTCCAGGCTTTAACGGGCTGGAGGCAGAGTGGCCCTGAGATTCCCTGAAGGAGTCCCTGCTACTATCATACATACCCACTCAGTACAACTCTTACTTAGAATGCTTCCTCTGCAGGCGTGGTCTCTTCTGTCCTCTCACTGACTCTTGCCACCATCTGCAGGACCCCTGGTCCAGTCCCTCACTTTCTTTCTGAGTGGTCTGACCTCAATTCTTCTCTCCTGGCCTCTACCTCCAAACATCTCCTACTCAGAGACTTCAATATTCAACTTGACTCTCCTGATGCAGCCACTGGACTCTTCCGCAGCCTCTGTGACTCATTCCCTCACGATTCTACCCTATGGTCTGACCGACTCAGCCGAACCCACCTTGGATGAAGGATGAGGATCTGCCCTTCCCTAAATATCTTCCTGCTTGAGCCATTCTGATTTCTAGCTCCAATTCTCTCAGATGCTTTTCTAAGTAGAGAGTGGGGGTAGATCTCTCTCTTCGACAGGATCCTCCCTGTGGAATGGCCTCTCTGACCCTCTCAGGCTTGAGCTGGATCTCCTACGTTCCAGAAGCTTCTCAAGACCTTCATTTTCACACCTTCCTTTCCTCACCCCCTCCCAATGCCCCCCTCTGCCCATGGACTGGCTGCCTGGTCCCTTCTGAGTCCTACAGGGCACCAGGCCCTCCTCGCCCAGTCTTCCCCAGCACTCTGATCTCCCTACACTGCACCTGCCCTTCTGGGCCCCCTTCCCTTCACTAGTCTGACAAGTGTGCATGCCTGCCGAGCCTCGTCCACCCCCGTCCTCACACTTAGAATGTGGTCCTCACTCCCTGCATCCCCTGGCACCTGCCCACCTGGTCTCCCCTTGGCATTTGCCTAGTTCAATGGGCACTTCTATTCCCCCCCCACACACACACACTTTTGTCTCGTGACACCTTGAAACACCATTTGATGTGTAGGCGCTATTTAAATAAGAAATACATGATAACATAAAATATAAATTTTACATTGTGGAAAGTGCAATGCTTTGAGCCATATAAACAATGTTGGCAGAATGTGCAAGACTGCCCATTTCTTTCTCTTTTGTCCTCCTCAAATGGAATGCAGCAAGTGAAATTGCTAAGAGCTGTTTATCTCATGCTTGTAGATTCAGAGAGCCCAGATAGCTTGACACCAAGCAATACCAGGAGCTACAGTTGACTCCCTTGTCAAACCGGTACCATTGAACTACACCTATGAGAAAATAACCAGTTATGGGAATGTGTTTAAAGGAGCATTATGACACACATTTAAGTAAAATGCAGCATATTAATAATAAAACCTAGTGTATAGCTTAAAATAAACGTTCCACAAAACAATCGCACCATAACATAAAGAAAGAAAAACAAACACAATTTCAATCGCATTACAATGAGGAATATATAATGGACAATAGTTTGGATCTCAAATGAAAGATACATTTGTGGCATGCCATGTACTAACTGATAGTTCTCCAGATATGTTTCCTGTATACTAGGTGATGCCAAATACCTTGGAGCTGCTCCTGCCCATCAATTCTTTATTTTTATTAGTAGCAACATGTCCCCACTCAATCTCATAACCTCATTGCTGGTAATAACAGGTAGAAGATGGTCAGATGAATTGAGTTACAAGGCAGATTGCCTTAAACCCAGTACGTGTTCCAAGAGTTTCTTCTATGCCATACCTGCTTCCTGGTAAGAGATCTAGACAACCACTAGTGTAAGGATGGGTACTTGGAAAAGAGATGCAATATAGTTGCATGCCAGGGTTTTGACCTGATGTGTTTTACAAGCATGAGTTGCATTTCTGGAAATCTGATTAGGTCAGAGGGAACAGCAGCACCTGAGTTGCATTTCTGGAAATCTGATTAGGTCAGAGGGAATAGCAGCACCACACAGACATATGTTGGTGATGGATTTTAATGCTAACAAGGATTGGTAATCCTCTTTATTTTGGGATGGCTGTTCGAATTTGGGTATGAATTTATTGATAGTTGATTGAAAGCACAATATATACATCTTTCACTGAATGTTTAACTTGCAATGAAGGGGCTAAAGGGAATGTGTTAGATGTTTTTCGACTTCACACACATACAAAGCAGTAATAAACGGCTATTGTAATACAAGGCTGCTCAATGTCCGACAATGCATAGGCATTTAGGCTTAGTGATGTAAACTACACTACTGTCTCAAACAGTGAACATTTGTAGACCAATATTTAAAGCTGCTCTTGTTTGTGCAATTCTCGCTCACCTCCAGCTTGGGATTCTCTGTCCTCCCTCCACTCCCTTGGATCCCAAGTAAATATCTGTCTCTAAGAAGTCCCACACTATATTAATGGTCATCTTCCTCCTTTCTTTGAATCAGAGGCACTCTGGAGGCGCTCGCTCCAAGCGGTCTGCCACTCATTGCTAATGGTTAGCCTACTTTCTTAAAATCTGCCATGGAGAAGGCGCTCGCTATAAGCGGTCTGCCACTCTGTGCTAATGGTTGTCTTGCTCTCTCTCTGCCTTCTTCTCTTTCTTTCTCCCTTTTTTCTTTCTCCCTCTCTCTTTCTTCCTTACTTTTCATTATAAGCAGTAAGTCACAATTAGCTAATAGTCCCCGTTTTGCTTTTATAGAATTTGAGTTATGCATGTATATGTGGTCATTCACACCATGTTAATTTCATACCCACTTTCACAAGGGGGATACAGGGCCTCACAAAGTGGCTAAGGGAACCATGGTTCCATGATGAGGGCACAAAGAAGTAAGACCTTCACAATGGGGAGTCCAAACTTTACAAATTGGGTATGGTTAACACATTGTTGTGGACACCTGGTTCTGAAGGAATAAGTGACATACCTCAATAAACTGGAGCATTAGCAGACTTTATAAGTCGCCAACTTGTCAAAACTCTGATCTTGGTCAAATCAATATCGATAATGCCTTTTATGCTACTAGTTGCTTTCTAACAGGAAATATCTTCTGAAAAAACTATTGAATACTCTACAATTTAAGACTCAAGATGGAAGATTTAGCTATTTCTGCTTTGTAAGTGGTTAATATTACCATTTGATGAACTCTGTCAAGTAATCAGTGGCTGATGTAGAAGCTAATATGATTATATTGTTGCTGCTGCAGGGAATTGGTACAGCAGATGTGTCTAACTTCCCATAGGTTTGTTTCTATATTTCTAATGGCCGCATTCAACATGCCCCAATACCTGGAAGGCTTAATTTGTACAACTACTTGACCACAGTCACTCACATTGTAATTGCCATTATTCTGTTTTGAACGCGTGTGCCTTTTAAATTGCTTGTGTTTAAGTCAGATTTCCTTACTCGAAACAATGGATGTGAAATAATGTTGGATACTGTCTGGGATTAGAATTGTGATTTTGATTAAACCTCTGTGAGGCGGGTGCTCTGCATCGAAGCAGAGTTGAGGTGCACACCAGTACTTTAGCAGGCTAGGAGAAGCATATGCTGGACTTTTCTAAATCTAGGACCTTGTTTTTCTAAATGCTTATATTGTGGGTTTCCAATATAGCCTACATTAGCTTCACCTATAGTTCTCTTTTATTTGCTGTAGGACCTCATCTGGCTTCATCAATGTTTTTTTTAAATTACATTTGCCAATGGCCACTATATGCCTAATGGTCAGCATCCAGCAGTTTTTTTTAACTTTTAAACCCACTAACCTATTGGTGCATATGGCTGTGATCATGATTTGTATTTGTTGCTTACATTAATTTGCCCTATGAAAGTTATTTTTGGTACTCTAGCACACTGAGGACTTTTAGGACATTTGAGCGACTGGTGAATTTAGATTAAAAAAGACAAGTAAAGAGCCAAAACTGGAGGATTAACCAACAATTCATAAGACATGTAGGTGTTGTGTAGCAAGAGTCTAGTGTCCTAGAGAAATTGCTGGTTACTATTGCAGGGGTTGAAATTAGGATTTCTTGACCAGGAACAAATTTCAGCCCCCTTGTTTCGGGCATCACCAATTAGGCAGTAGCTAGTGCATAGAGTACAGCAAATGTAAACTTTGAGTAAGACACAAATTCTAAATGTTTGTCCATTTATACATTATCCAATGAGTTTGTCCATGATTTTCTTTTATACACATGCCCAAACCTACCCTGTTATTATTACAAAACCGTGTTTGTATTGCACCACTTGGTTTCGAGGTAACCAGGCTCTGCTTGGCTATAACCAGGAGCTAAATAGCTCCTAGCTCCTAGCAATTTCGAACCCTGTTATTCTTTTTTATTTTATTTTTTTCAAATGGATTTACATCTTTGATGTCCCCAATGTCATATAAACATGCAGTCACATAGTTGAGAGGCTTTAAATATTTGTGTAGCCTTTTTTAATGTGAGCTGCCAGTGATGCACAATCAAGATGTTTTCTTCAAATCATATGTGCCTTTTCTAAGTCACTGCAGATAGGGGAGAATAGCTACTTCAGCAGATTCCAGGTCTGTATTTATGAGGTTTCGTTAGTAAACTCCTAAAACACAACCTGGGAACATTGGGGGTCATTATGACATTGGTGGTAGCCGTGCCTGTCGTATAGGCACGGCTGCTGCCGGTGTCATGTTGTTTCCGGCGCCCGCAAATGGGCAATTACCGGGTCATTACGGCCCTGCCGGACCCGTTAATTGCCCATTTGCGGTCACTGGAAAAATGATGCTCCCCATTCCCAGTCGGCCCCATAGGGCGGAATGGGCAGCTCGGATGCACCGGCACTGTTAATGACGGTGCCGGTGCATCTGAAATGCTGTGCTCGCAGGTGCTGCTCTGCGGGTGCCTTGGCGGGCAGAAAGGCACCCGCGAGCACAACTCGTAGTTTGCTGGTTCGGGAACTACGGTACCGGCAAGCTTACTTGTACTGTAGTTACCGGACTGGTGAACTTATAATGAGGCCCATTGTGTTTTAAGGGGTTTACTATTTAATAAAGTAAGAGTGCACTTAAAAGACGGAACTGAAAACTATTTGCAAAGGTTTACACGCTTTGTAAATTTGGTAAACCAAATGTTTGCTAATGAGAATTTCAGGTGTACACTAGGTTTACAAAGGTTTACAAATACGTTTTCTTGGTAAATGAAATGTTCATTTGTGCATGAAACATTAAGTGTACTTTGGGTTTACAAAGTATACATGATTTGTAAACCATGACAGAACTTAGGGTTTACAAAGTATACATGATTTGTAAACCATGGCAGAACTTAGGGCTTACAAAGTATTCATGCTTTGTAAACCATGGCAAACTTAGGGTTTACAAAGTATTCATGATTTGTAGACCATGGCAAACTTAGGGTTTACAAATCGCTGTAACATAAAGTCCAAATGGACTTGCATCACTACATTGGTTTACTTATGTGTAAACGCAATGTAAACCAAAGGTTTACAGAAAAGGTGTCAAACACTCGTAAACCTTTGTAAACTTATAGTTTGCATAGGTTTGCATGCAGTTTACCAAATTTGTAAACCATGATTTTCATGCAGTGCAAGCACTTTGGTGAAATGTGCCACCCCGTACAAGTCCTGGTCCACGGCATGCCTTTCTGCGGGTGTTCTGGGCATGTATATGTGCCTGCGGAATGAAAGGTGTGAAGTCATGTTTGCCAACACCTGGTCAACACCTGGCATAGGCAGCGTGACTGCGTGGCCTGTGAGATGCCCCCAACTATGTCAGTTGCCCAATGAAATGACCCAGTGGCCAAAAAATGCTTTTCCAAGGGACTCAGTGCTTGAGAGCACAAGGTGGGTGATTTGAGGTCATCCTTCCACTCAGTGACCAGGTCTAGGATGATATGAGGTGGAAACCTCTAACTGCCATAGACATGGTCATCAGACATCCCAGAAAGGCTGGTCCTGCGAAAGAAAATGCGGGGCCTGGCTATCCTCCTCCTCCTGCGGTGTCCCACGATCACTGCTGCGAGAAATGGGGCATTCATCGTAGCTGTATATGCTTGTTTGTTGTTTGCATGCTGCACGGGGGCGCTTCCGCCAGCTGGCATAATATTTTAAAGCACTTCCTAAAGCAAGGTTCTTATAAGGGCCAAACCGCAGCAAACACAAATGGTCACATATGGCTCCCTAATGTGCAGCAGGTACAATGATCTACACCATATGCTAATGTAAGTATAGCAGCTCACTTCTGCTGTTCTACCAAGTCTACAATGTCCTCCACAACTAATGTGTAAAAGTCAACAACTTCAAATACATGCAGAGTTCCAACTGCATGCCTACATTATATTGTGGTGGCTGTGGTGAAGGCCTAGGCTCATCACCAGAATGCAAAGTTTGTGACGAGTTTTTGAAAACCATAATCCAATGAAAATCAGAATCCTTGCAGCCATCCACAGGCCAAGAGTATCTGAAATGTCTCAGGAGAGGATTGGGGGCAAGGCAGCCCAAATACACCTACATAAGCCCAAATTAACTGATTCAAGGCTTGTAGTTTTAGTGGATGAAGTTGTGGCCCACCATGCACAGCTCTAGGCTGGAGGTGTTTCTCGGCTGTATTAGCGCTGGTTTTCGGGGCTAATACCGCCGTACATGGAGTTGTGATCCAGCTGTAATAGCGATGTGTGTAGTTGGCTGAATAGCGCTGGCTGTAATAGTGATGGTACCTTAGAACAACAGTGGATTCACTGTTTGCGGACTCATATTAACAGGTTAAATGATGAATTGCAATGGTCAGCTTTGTTTTCCTAGACTCATAACTTGATCTATAAGATAGTCAGTACTGTGAGAAACCAGAAGGTGTGTCACCAACAAGTCCCTGGGGATCTGTCATCCAGGTGGCCAGGACACGGCATTCACTTTTGGATCTAGTTCCTGGGGGTGGACCAGTGCAGGAGGATCACCTGGGTGAGGGGTTTTCTGGGAGTGGGAGTGGCACACCGATGGTGAGACCCAGTATCCCCTTCCCTGTAACCCTTCATCTCAGCCTAACCAGTAGGATATTTAGAAACTCTAATCCACCCCTTTTACAATACAAACACTTTCTCGCTGACAACCCGCTCTAAGGGAAAACAGACTAATCCCCGAGCTGTGTACGTGGCATGTCCCAATACTATGTTCAGGTGAGGTCAGGCAATTATCGACAATTACTCACACCTGACTTTCATTACACTTCCCCACATGGATAAAAGGCACACTCTGAGCGACGGAAAGCACACGAGGAGATAGCAGTACCATTATGGCAGTTTAACAGGAGGAGAAAGATGGCAAAACAGAAGGGGATTACAAGGAGGGAAGTTTCCTTGACCTTTTCGACAAGGAATTATTGCTTTCTTGAGCCCTCGAGACTGGAAAGTGTAAGACCAGGAAAACAGGCTGACAAATCCTACATTGTGTGTTGGAGATACCCGGGGCCCTCCCACATCAAGAATCAAGGCGGGGAGAATTACTGCTGTGGTACTGTCCTTGGCACCAAGAATAAAGCAGCATAGAAAAATATCAACACAACCGGTGATTTGGGGAGACCAATACAAGACCGGTCTGTTTTGAAGCCAATGTTGCAAGGGGCAATGTTGTATGGCGAGTGCTGGAACCAACATTGTTTGAAATACGCGTGATAAAAGACGCAAGTAAGAAGGAACTGCTGATAAGTGATTTAACGTTAAGACGAAGATACACTACCTTTCACGGAGTGGTCCGGCACCATGTGGGTGCTCAATTGAAGGTCTCTGTATGGTATCCAGTTGAAAAGAAAGAGTTGTGAATCTTAGTGATCCTGCGATGGGTCAAGCCAAACCCTGAGCACAATGGAAAGGCTATGATGTTGATACAGTAAATAAAATTTGTGGCAAAGTTTAGTCCGAGCCCTACATAGGGAGATCAATTGAAAGCTTTGTGTTGAAGTGGGTCTGAGCCCGACGGAGGGGGGATCCAGGGTGAAGTGCAAATCCTCTGAGAAAGTTTTGTCTTGAAGTGGGTCTGAGCCAGCGGAGGGAGTTCTGAGGTGAACCAAAAATCACCTGATAATGTATACGTGGAAAACCCTAAGGAGAAAGGAACTCTGTTGTTTGTTGTATTGCATCAGGCCCTCTGGTAAGGAGAATTTGAATGTCAAAGACACAGAAGGCCATGGTGTTGAAGTTTTCAAGTGCACCCTCGTGCTAGAGAAGCCAGAGACTGTGCTAAGCTCGAGTGTGCTGCCTTGTCCTATGCTGAAAACGTGGGGAAGGGAAGCCAAGTGCTTGAATATCCCGACATATCATTTCTTGGACACATTCTATTTCATAACATTGTTTCCCACACTATTTGTATTTAGAAGTAAGGATTGGCAATAGGTTTATTAGTATAGCCCCTCTTATTTTGACAATACACCACTAGGAATACGTCATTATTATTTGATGGTTGTAGCTTGCTCTCATCTTTAGATTTAGGTTTAGATATGTGTTTTCCAGACCCTGTTGAAGTTCAATAAACACCCTTGAACTGTGATTGATACCATGCCTTTCTTACAACACATTCAGCCTTCTCGCTGTTTTTCGGGTTATAACTACAAGTAATTATCCCCTTTGCACTTTATTTGATTATCATTCACTATGCCACCAATCCCTCTCCCTGTGGCTTCCAGCACCCTCCCACCTTATATGACCAGCACACATGATGGGAAGACATTGCAGTTGCCTGCTGTTGAGTTCTGTGTGAATCTGGCCAAGCAGAGGCCATCTTTTCATCCTGCAGGGCCAGCAACACGAGGGGGAAGTCTGACAGGGATTCTGGTTCAATTGCAGAGGTCCTTTACTCAGATCTCTCAGATCTGCCAAATTGAACTCCAAACTGACGATGACGGTGACCACGACCTCCTGCGCTTCTCTGCTTGCCCACAATCTCTGGTGCTCGCCTGCGACCCTCTGCGAGCCTCTGTGACTCCCTCTGCCGGCGGAAAGGAGGAGTTTGCATTGACAGTGCCAGTGAACAGGTGTAAAACTATCTCACATAAATTAATATTTGC
Organism: Ambystoma mexicanum; assembly: GCF_040938575.1. Taxonomy (NCBI): domain Eukaryota; kingdom Metazoa; phylum Chordata; class Amphibia; order Caudata; family Ambystomatidae; genus Ambystoma; species Ambystoma mexicanum. Next base: position 423,256,955 of record NC_090927.1, on the reverse strand, counting down.
AGCAACAAAGCAATTAAGAGCAATTAAGAAAACTCATGGTTTTGCTGATCTAGCTGATACAGCATCCTGTTGATTTCACAGTAGAGTCACAAATGCTACAATAGAGAGAGGCGATTTCACCCCGTAATCTCCTGCTCATGACTTCGGCTGATGGAAGGCACACCCGCATTCGGATACGGATAACAACATTGGCAAAATGGAAACTGCGGGGGCACATCCCCTTTGATCGGATCACAAACCTGCTGATTTAAAATAAAAACACAGGAAAAACGTAAATAATTGTTTGGAAAGCCGAAGTTCTACAGTTTCAGAGGCCTTCCATCTTCCCAATTAACATCTCAAAAGAAACAGCAATATGGCAATGAACAAGTCCCTGACATCAGTGGCACAGCGGATAAAAACAATAACCCCTGCAGGTCCAAAAACAAGACAGAGGGGCAAAGCAGGGCTCTTGCTACAGCTGCAACAACTGACAATTGAACAAGCCCTCGCTTGCCATAAAATGAAGACGAGTGCAAATAAAGGGGACAACAGTAAACAGAAAGTAGAGGCTCCTGCCACTAAGCAGGAAACCTCAGAGATTTGATGAACATGCATGCAGGTTGGGTAGGTTGGGAAGGTTTGGGATACATCGCAAGTAGACATGTAGACATGCAGAGAAAAGACTTGATATCGGAGGAGATTAAGAGTAGAAAAAGAAGGAAAGAATTAGCAAAAGAACGTCAAACAATTTCCCTTGACGATGGATTATCATACCAAATCAGAAAACGGGCACCTTTCCCACAACTCTCACACACAACGGAACCCAAAGAGGAGTCACTAGACACGGATAAGAACAATGAAGGGAAAAGAGAAAGATTTGAAAATATCCCTTTGGCACAATCAGCGCAAGAACAGCAGACAGCATACGAGCAACACAATCTTCAAGTACAACTGGATCAGATACCAGAGCACAACTTATCTGATTTCAATGATTATGGAAGACAGACGGAGAAAGCAATATTTGAGAATTTGACATCATTAACAAACTATAGACAGAACTCAACTAATACTATTTTACAGCCACTGAATAGCGGCCTAGCCAAAACCGAGCCATCAAAAAATGAAAGGTCTAAGCTTTCCAAACATAAATGGATGTAGGGGTTTGCATTATCGAACTCATTGGGACACCAGTCCCATCAACCCTTTCATAAAAATTCAAGCGCAGCCCGTCTATCGCTCGACATAATGGAGATTGAATCTCTATTGAGTAACATCGATAAAAGAAGGGAAGCATTTGGCGATCCGAATAGAAGAACAAAATACCAGTTAGTCACTTCAACCACAAATGACAAACAGAGGTTGTATCAGGAGAAGCAATGTCAGAATATCAAATGTGAAATGATGGATCTAAAATTACAGAGTGAGACCCCTGGCAACTTTTCCTTTCAACTTGAAGGGGTTTGTGGAAATGAATCAAGAGATCATATTGCATAGAAGAGAAACAAAGCCGACTTAAATTACGATGATGAAACAACCAGAAAAGATAGAATGAAAGAAGATACCAAGTACACGCAACAACAAATAATCCCTACCACAATGAATGGCCTGCAAAATATGCTTATTACCATCATATCTCATTCAATGATTACATATATGAAACTTCACAAATTCAACAATGAGAATATAAAAGACCAAGCAACACTCTTGGCTATGATTCATTCTAAACAAATCTTCATAGAAAATTTCATTAACACCATTGAAAAACGTTTGGACATAGAAGCAGAACAATCTCGAATATAGAAAGCGAGATAGTTTGAGATAGCAGGTGGTGAAAGAGCAGAGAAGCAACAACTGGTGCTTGACATGATGGCCTGGCTTAGAGATCAACAACCGACATCCCGAAATAGCCAGCATATTAACCTCCAATTTACCAAGACAGCCAATGCTAAATCAAAGGGGAAGACACTTGTGAAGGAAACGCCTTTGGCCCCAAAGCAAATGACGTCGACTATAGGGCAAGTGAATCCCACGGACATTTGTGAACAGAAAAAACAGGAAGTGCTTGGTCTTGATACCGCAATAAAGACTTTAGACACATATCAAACATTCTTGCAAATAAGAGGTGAACCAGAAATAAAAGAAAGAGGAAACAAAAAACAAAAAAGAAACAACCAAAACAAACAGGATCAAGAGCGTTTTTGAGAAAGCTATCAATTCCACAAACCTCAAAGAACAATAAACAAGGGAACACAGGAAAAATTATGGAAAAGGGAAAGACGAATACCCAACCAATATTACAGCTCTCTAAGGAACCAGTGCAAGCTGGAATACAGCAAGTACAGACTGAGATACAAATAGGAGATCTATTGAACCTCTCTACATACAACCATACAGCAATATCTGATGAGATGGATGCGACCATGAGCTCAAATGGATCCAACTTCATTATCATCGATGAATACATACCTACAGGGGATACAACTAGTAACCTATTACAACTTTTTTATGAGGACATCTCCGATACATCAATGAATAGTGTAGAAAATAGTTGTGCTAATACAACGAATGGAGAATCTTTAAGTGATGACAAGTATCCAGGCCGCAGAATACACAATCACCAAAGAGACAATGGCCAACCTAGAAATCATTGTGATGAAAGTAGACAACTACAAACAAAAGAAATAACGCTACCAGCATTTGTGGACCCTTTCAAGCAGAAACAGCATCATACTCTTAGTCTAGCGAAATCAGACCAGATTATTGCTCCTATGATACTGAACAGGACAAATGTCTTGCGGTTGTTACATGCGATACCCAATATGAGAGATATATCGACAAAAGATATTAAAATGATAGTATTTGATGACAAAGAAAATGTAGAAAAAGTCACCATTGAACTACTTCAAAGTAAAATCATGCATAAGATCTTAGAGACACCGAAAATACTAGAAAACGTGGGATTTGCATTTCTAAAAAAAAACATAGCAAAAGTGATGAGAAACAAAAGCAGGACAATGATAAAGCCCAGCAACTAAGGGCAAACGATGATGAAGATGCCCAGAAGCTAAAGAATTGCGATAAGAAACACTGGGTTAGGTTCACTGAACCAGCAATACAACAAACTGGAAGAGAGTCCCCGCAACATAGAAGAAGAAACAGCGAGGAATCACACCTGATACATCGAGAATACGAAGAGAATTACTATAGTGATACACAGGACACGAGAGATAGGTCATAACCATCAGCATGCACCACGGTACTCGGCTGGGCACTATGCTCTTGGAACACACAGGGCCATACACATTTGTCTGAACAGCCTGAGCCTGTTCTAGAAGCAGCTCAGATCGTATGTTTTCAAGAAACATGGCTCACAACAACTCTGTGTAGGGATGGTTACCTGACCTTCCTAAACCCAGCAATACAGAAAGATAAAGGGAGGCCTGCATCTGGCTTAGTGACCATGATCCGGATTGACCCACATTGGACCATAAAGGAAGCCAAAATATCAATCCGTGGGTCCAATATAGTATTCTGAAGATTTACCAGGACACTGCAGATAATGTGGTACAATTAGCGGCAAACAATCACTATAGAATGATCACAATATTTAATCTTTATTGGAACCCTGCAGATTGTAATGATGATCATTTCTTGGATGCTGTGTTCATAATCAACAAAAACCAGAATATGGAATTTATCATCTGTGGTGACCTAAACGTCCATATATTGAACCATATGGGTGAAGAACTAAGGAAGGAACAGCTGTCACTACAGACACGACGTTGGAAGAAAGAAACCAATATACGAAATCTAATTTCGGTAAATAAAGCAACTAAAGGAACAGGAGCAATAACCAACCCTACGTGGGCTTGGGGAAACTCGTCATGAACCATCGATTATATATACATGGCAAAGGCACTTCACAATTATATTACGAAAATTGAAATCAAACCTTCACCGAAAAGTTATCCCAAGATAGTATTGATGAAAGGACTGGTTCTGTCACATCAACAAAATAGCTGTGCACCAACGGATCTCAAACTTTCTAACAAAGCTAGAAGGCTGAGGATTGGTGCAAAGCAACTTACCAAACTCCCGACTCTCTTTCAAAATAGAGCTACAACAGATACAGAGAAGTTAAACTACGGTTGGCTACTCATGCCATTCATGCAGCCAGGCAGTGTAGGGAACACCAAGACCCATAAACATACGTATGACAAAGAATTGGCTGTGAAAAAGAAAGCTCTCAGCGAAGCTATACGAAAACTGAACAAATCTCAACATTGAAGACTCCAAAGAAAAGATAAGAACAGTAAAGCAGACGTATCCAAACTGGAATAAATCTCATCATATGATGTTGTTCCAAGCAGATGCGGAAAGAATACTAGACACATAAAAAAACAGGAATGTGAGAAAGCTCTCCAACCTACTAAACAACAATGCACAATACCAGAGCTCGCTGGTGAGCAATGCAACTGAAGAAAACTGGATAAAGCATTTTACCAGGCTCTGCAGCAAACGACAATCGGATGCAGAATCGAAAAAAAAAAATCAGTACGGAAAAACCGAATTTACTCTGTGACAAACAGATATGTATGGAAATAATACTAAAACTTAATCAATCACGGGCCCCAGAACTGGATGGCATGTCTAACGCCTTCATTAAACAATCACCAGAAATATGGGCAAATCTACTAGAACAACGATTCAGTTTGACAAACCACCTAAATCAGATTGCGACTTCGTGGAGAAGGGCCACTATGATACCCATACATAAGGAGGGTCCTTGAGAGGATCCCTCGAATTTACGGCCCATCACCCTTCTAGATCCTTTAGGCAAAATATTTGCTAATTTTCTACTGAAACAGCTGAAAGAGTGGGCAACACAAGAAAATCGATTTGCTGATAGACAAACCGGCTTCACAGCCAACGTAGGCACAAATATCAACATCCTAATCTTGAATCTAATTAAACATGAAGCCCAAAGGACAACGCTACAGTCCATGTGACATTCATCGATCTCACAATGGCATTTGACTCTATTATTAGAGCAACATTATGGCAGAAATAAGTTCTTGGAACTGCCCGAAAAAGATAATTGAACCAATTACACTCTTCTATTCTAATAAGTCCATCAACATTCGATTTACAAAAGATGGCACCACTACCAAAACAATTCTGACATGGAACAGACTCAAACAAGGCTGCCCGTTGGCTGCAACTCTCTATAACCTATGTACGGCTGACTTTGAAGAACATGTCAAGGATATTGCATTAAATCTGCCAAAACTCAATCCAACACCTATTATTTCGATGATGTATGCTGACAACATCATTCTGTTAGATGAAGCACTAACTGGCTTAAAAATCAGCTTGAGAAAAATGAGCGAGTATATGGACAAAAATGAATTATGGATCAATGCAACCAAAACAAAATATATGACCTTAAAGAAACAGCAAGGAAAAAAGAAAACATGCCATAACCTACTGGTGAAGGACAAATTGCTGGAACAAGTCACCACATTCAAGTATCTTGGTCTAGTAATCAACCAATCAATGAATGAAAAGGAATGGGTGGCTGCAGTTGAAGGAAAAATGCAGGTATTAGCAAGACATGGATGCCTATTAAACAAAAAATATGGGAAATTTTCCTTGAAACCGATAATGACGTTCTTTAGACAAAAGATGATCGCGAGTACAACATATGGAATTGAAGCTATGATTAATGCAGGATGCGTCAACTGGCAAAAAATAGGAGCCACCTTTTGGCGGAAAGTCCTACATCTACCCTCCAACTACCCAAAGCCCAGAATAAGGCATGAGATTGCCATGTAGTCGATTGCTTCAATAGTGCTTTGGGAACAGTTTGATATCCTCTGAAAGGTGCTTGCCAATGAATCAACACCAGCGATACAAATACTGCGATGCACTGACAACATCATGAACAACACGATCTTGCTAAAGTGGACTGGAACATTAAAACAAAATCTGAAGAAAGAGGATATCTCTCTGGAAATGTTGGTTCAACGACCCCAACATGCCAAGAAACAGGTCCAAAGGAATGACTGGCAAAAGACTATTGAAGTCAAAGAGAAATACTCCATGAATATTCACTGTGATGGTGATATACGTGCTATTAATGAACTTCCAAAGTATCTGCAGCTTTTCAAGGACCCACCGATTTGTCAAATATTCCTAAGAATACGATTGAATACACTTCCGATGAGAGCAAGACTCGCTGAAATCAGACAGATTCCGATGAAACTGCTGTCGGTTCTGTATGGACCCCAAGGCTCCTGAAACACTCTACCATTTGATAATGGTCTGTCCATTCTCGGATCAAAAAAGAAAACTTTATGGTAACTTCTTCAAAATTTCATCCATACAATCTACGGCAGAACAAAGATGGTCATTAATGCTGAGTGGCCAAGACAAAAGATCAATCTACACAATATCATTATTCCTGGGAAATGTCCTCGAACTTTAAACAACGCCTGGGAAAGAACATTCTAATTTGCTATTGTTTTACCTTTTTTTTATGTGATTTACTCTTTTATTTTTTATTTTATTTTTTTTTTTGCAATGAGAAAGATATCATGACACCATAAACGAAAAAGTTTATTTAGTAAACTAAAACATTTTGATAAAAAAAAAGAATAAAAAAGAATTAGGTGTTTTGCAGATATGTGGAATGATAGTGGTGATTGTGGTTATGATTGGATTGTTTCTTAGGGTTATGCACTGGCATTTATTACTCTGCTGAGTAGAGTATTCTCTATAAAGTAAATGTGTTCTGTATTTATGTGCTTTGTTAAATGTGCAGTTTGGTTCTTAATCAAAACTGTATGAGCAATTGAGCAATACATTGCACTTGTATGTAAACAATGTGTTCTTTTTTAATGCTAGAGGGTATCTGACAGTGTGTTTTCCTGATAATGTGATGATAACATTGTCAGACCAGTAAAGTATGAAAGGGTCTGCACAGGTGATGCAGGGGATGATGTGAAGACTAAGGGCCTCATCATGAGTTGGGTGGTAGCTCTCAGAGTGGCGGTAACGTCATTACCGCTGCGTTTAAGGGTCCACCCAATCACGAGTCTAGCAGCATTTACCCGCAGCTCAAACACATAATGTCAATCTCAAACACCAGCACTGCCAGAATGCTGATTCCCAAGTCCATTGGTCTTGCTGTACACATTCTACTGATCTTACACAACAACTGCATCACAATTAGCACTAGTATGCAACTGCACACCAGCTACTGTACACTGGCTGCTCACATACCGAGTGCACCTAAGCATGTTTTACGACATTACTCTTTCTACTGACCTGGACTGCGGTCGCCGAGGGCATTCAACCCACAGCACTTTGGAATCATACAAATGGTAAAAGCTGTTATACAAGTGTCCAATAACATAAAATAACATGCATGGCTATGCATTTGAAATTGAGCATGTGCACAACTAACTTTTCCCTAAGTCCCTGCCAAAGTTCTGCAATGGTAAATAAATCATTATTTCCGAATTGGCCCTTGGACCTTATGGAATTTTTGCTCAAAGCCATTTCATCCTCACATCGAGATACTCGGGCTGACCCAATCAGTGTATATGGTTCAACCATGTTAATGTCAAGGTAAGTGTTGTAAAAAATGAAATGTGCTCCAAGTCCTGTATCTATTATTTACTTACTAATTCAAGCATACTGCCCTTTTATTAAAGATACTTTTGCCAAATATAATAACCCTTCATGATTATATATGTTTCTAAAATGATCTTTGCTTCTATGCAAAGGAGGCTGGTCCCCTTTATAGGTTATATTCCAGAATTATGGCCAGTTATATTGACAGAGCTGTGCAGGTAATCTGTCTGGCTGTGTTGGAACTGTCATATGCTGTACTTTGGCATTGCCTACAAGTGTTCCTATGACCCCAGCTTGACACTGCAGGGTCTGAGAACATTGGACAACGCAGCATTACCTGTTGAACATCTTCCTACCTGTTCCTTCTGCCTCCACCTGGATCTCCCCTGCTATCTGGGAACCGCCCAAAGAGGCCCCTGATGCTCGCCATCTGGCAGGGCCACGAGTCGTGTCCCAAGACTCCCCTTACCCTTATGATCTGGCTTGTCTAGGGCATCCTGCTCAAAGGGAAAACCTTCTAAAGGTGTTTTCATTTGCCCTGTTTCCCCCTGTTCACACCTGATGAAGCAACTTCTACTTCTCGATCTCATAACCTAGACCATCTCTGCCATCCCCCTATTTCCACTGACCCTCCCTCCATAGTTTTCTTAGGTATATTGAATGCTCAATCTACCTGCAATAAAGTACACTCCATTATTGGTCTCTTTTTTTCCTTTTAATTTTCACTTTCTGTGCCTAACTGAGACCAGGATCTTTCCCTCTATCTCCAAGACTCCAGCATCTTTAATCACTTCCTCAACAAACTTCTCTCACTCCCAATGCCCATTTGGTCAGAGTGAGTGAAGGCGCTGGCATTCTTTACCATTCCCCATGGTCTCTCTGTCCTCCACATTCTAACTTATCCACCTACTTTTCCTTATGATATATACATTTTTTCTTTTCTAAATGGTCTCTCTTGCATTCATCATTATTTATTGGCCTCTTATTCCCCTATGGAATTCTATTGTGATCTGACCTCTCTTCACCCACTTCATGTAACTCATCATTTGTTCTTCTTGGGGACTTTAATTGCCATCTATAAACATACTCTTCCTCTCCTCTTCTTTCTCCCCTTGACTTCTACCATTTGACTCAGTTTTCCACTCCTGTCTCTCATTTTTTTGGATCTTCTCTTGACTTAATTCTGATGAATTGCCATCTGGCAAGGGTGTGGAAGCACTGTTTTTTTTTTGTTTGTTAAAGTGATGTGTCTAAATCTATCTCTGAAAGGGAAATCTACTAATCAAATTCTCCTTCCATAAACCCCATCATAATCATAGTCTGTACTTGTGCCTTGCTGCATCAGTATCCTGATTCACAGTGCCTGCTCCACGAGTGGCACAGGGCAGGTTCTGAGTCCACAGTTGGCTTCTTGACAGCTACAGTGATACTGAAGTTTCTGCAACACAGGGGCTGCATTTAAAATATGCACTAATGTTCTCAAAACAACATAAGCCTGAAGATGTTGTCCTAGTGGTACATAAAACTGTAAGTATAACCCATACCTGAATTAGCATATGGTGGTCAGCATCTTTCAGAGTTATCCCAGCCACATAAAATTGATATTGCACATGTGAAAGCCCTGGGGCAGAGTTCAGCTGTGGAAGTGCCAGCCTTGGGGGATTGCTTCTTTTTGTTCCTTTTCAAAGGGAAGGTAAGACAGTCGCTCCACAGGACACTGGAGAGGGAACAGAAACTAAGAAGCACACCCGTTCACAGAGATCCAGGCCTCACACCAGGGGGCTGCATTGCTAACGGCCTTTGCTCCTTTTGAGAGTGTAGGGGGTAGAGTGAGGATGGGTCAGAGAGGGATCTGTGCAGTTCTTGGAGGGTTCTACCATTTTGTTTCTCTGTGCCTCTCTTTCTCTTTCATGTCCCCTCCACTTCCTCTGGAAGAAAGCACTCTGGGTATGGCATCATCAGGGCAAAGTCCACTCATTTCAAGAGTAGCATTTGAACCCCTAAAGCAGTTTAGCTTTAGCAGTAGCAGTAGCAGTAGCTTCCCTATAAAAGAAGGGGTCCACCACCACTTCTCTGAAACTTCTTGGAAATCATCTTGAAGCATTTTCAGATCATCACTTGAAAAGATTTCACTGGACCCTGCTGAGAGAGCAGTCCTTACTTAGGTCCTCCAGTTGTGAGCTGAAGGCAGGTGTTTCAAGGCATAGACCAGCTCTGTCCTCTAACCATCAAAAGGTACCATTGGGGGTGATCTACTGCTGGAACAGGACCTGCCACTCTGCCAGCCACAGTGGTGACCAGGACATCACTGTGTTGGAGGACCCATGCAGGTGTGTGCCAGCCTCACCTGTGCTTAGGAGCCTAAGAACAAGGACCCATCTTGTCCCTAAGTCCCTGGAGTGGGACTCACAGCAACCTAAGCAGTGACCTGTTGATGGAGAAAGAATGACTCACTGCCAGTCACATTGGTACCCAGGACCTCACTGTGATGGAGGTTCCATGCAGTTATGTGGCAGACTCACCCACGTTTGGAAGCATGGAAGAAGGACTCACCTTGTCCCTGTGGCCCTGGATTGGGACTCCCAGAACCCTGAGAACTAAGACAGCCGGGATCCTAGTATTTTTCACCATTAAACTGTTTGGAGCGTGTTTCAGGAACTGTTCAGCACACTTGAACCGACAGGACCCTCCGTTGCTGCCTTATGCTCTCTCCTGATCTTCGTACAGTGCCAAACAGTCTGTTTCAGCACTGCTGAACCATCAGGAATTGTAGAGAATGTGCCATTGACTGATAACTGCCCCGTTGGTCCATATTTGGGCTCTAGAGACTGGTTATGTCACTTTGAACTCTTTTTGCTCACAAGTACATATCCTTTTTCAAGAAAATTGTTGCTTTTGCTTACCTTTCACCCCTGATTCATTACCTAGAGTTCTGCATCTACTATCTTTGCTTATTTTGTGTTTTTTCCTTAGAGGTGGGTTTTTTGTAGTGTTTTTTCTAGTTAGTTTTTATTGTACATGGTGTGTTTAATTAAAGTGTATACATTTTTATAGAACCTTGATTGGACATTTCTTTTGTATGGACTGTAATACTTTGCTGTTTGGGTTGCCACTGAACCACATTTGCATCCCTCTTAAGAGTATAGCCTTCCCTCGACCCACATTACCACAAAAGGCAAAGAAGTTATATCTCTAGACTTTGCCTGTTTTACCTTTATGATTGTGTTGGCTTGTGGTTTGTATAGGTGTGAGGGCTTGTGGAGTGTTTTAGTCTATACTCATTCTTGTACTCCTGCACAGCAGAAGCCAATGTGCTACATTGTTGGACAGCAGTGGGATTTGGAACAGACTGTGCCTACCGCTGAGTCAACCAAAATAAGAGTGTACATTTAACGTTTAGTTTTACTGCCAAAGTATATTTTTAAGTGCACAATAGAACTTGACATAGAAAATGTCATACTTGTCAGTATGTGAACCGCGGGAGCTCTGTAAAGCTAAGAGTCTCTCCTATGGCAGTAAAGAGAACTGAACTGCTGAAAAGTCTGCAAGGATTTGAGGAAGCTAAGGTGCTGGAAGACACCTTGGGGACAGCAGCGCTGCTGAGCCTCTGGCTCAAGATCCAATTCCTCTGGTGGCTAAGGAAGTGGATGTGGAAAGTGATAGTGATTTTGCTTCCCACCGTTCCTCGAAGAGAGCAGGTAGCATAGTCTCCCATACGCCCCAACATTCTGTAAGGTCAAGGGTTTCTGTTCATTCCAGGTTTAGCCAACCTGGAGCAGATTTAACTGATAGGGAACTCGTCCTTGAGGAAATTAAGTGGTCCTTATAGGCCGGTAACCAGATGGACGCTGCTTCTCGGGAGAGACAGAAACAGAGGGCTGCTACTGCTTTTGAGGAGTAAAAGCAGAAAGCTGCTGCAGCACTAGAGGAGCAGAAACAGCAGGACTGATGATGGAGAAAAAGCAGCAAAGGGAACAATGGATGTATTCCAGTGGGGAAGGGAGTACCTCTGTGTTAGCACCCTAGGGGAGCATAGGCACCACATCCCTAAGGACTACATCCCTCCTTATGATATGGGGAAGGACATCATTGATTGGTTTGGGGGATTGGAGCTTGCTTTCTGCATGAAGGAGGTGTAAGAAGATTTGTGGTGTGCAGACCTTATGGGCCATCTACAGACGGCTGGTCCTGATGTTATTATTCAGTTGGCTCCTGAGGAGTGGCCCATTTATAGGAAAATGAAGGTCGCCATACTCAGGAAGTACTGCAAGACCCCCGAACAGTACCTCAGAATCTTTCAAGAGCTCACAAAGAAAGGATGACAAACCTATGAGGAGTTTGCACATCAATCTCTAAAATATCTGAATGGATGGGTTACACGTTTCAAAGTTGACACATTCCAGGGCAGGGTCAAATGGATTGCATGTGCAAGTATCCTTGAAAAATGTGTGATGGTATTACACCAGCATTTAGTGGACAAGAATATCACAAATCCCAGGGAGCTTGCCATGGCTACTAATACGTATGTGAGCACTTGAGTCCAGAAAATGGCCCTTACTCATCTAAGTCAGGTGACAGGGAAAATTATAACAAACACAAGGATGGAAAGGACAGAGGTTCTGACCCTGCCTCAAAGAAAGGCCTTCAAAAACATGAAGGGAAATCCCAGTCCCATGGGTGGTCAGCCCATGCAGAAAAGAAGAGTCAAGGCCAATCTCGCACTGAGATACCTACATCTTCCACACCGAGAGGTTGTTTTCTGTGTTGGGATGTGGCACATAGAAAGGGAGGTCCCGCTTGCAATGGTAGACCTAAGCAAGAAATGGTAACTGTTGGACTCCTGGAAGAGGGAACATAGTTAATGCGGGCATCCTGGCAGTCAAAGACAAATAAGCCAAGGAGTGTTGGAAAATTCCCTCCATCTGAGTGGGAATGGTACCGGGTCCTTTGAGGGGGCTCCCGGTCCCACCAATACTCAGATATTTCTGGACAGTTTGTCCATAAATGGGGAAAAGTCTTCCCACTTTATGTGATACTACTTCGAGTATCACAGCTGTCAGGTGACAATGGGTTTGGTGCAGTACATTCCAGGACTAAAACAACTGGTAAGAGGGTCTGATGCTCTGACTTAACTTAGCAATGGTAGAGCTTAGTTGGAGGGGTAACACCTCCCTGCACTGTGTTGCAGTCAAGTAATCTATTCCAGTAGGCTGTTTGTTAGGAAATGACCTCCCTGACTAAGAGATAGTCGAGGCAGTACTGAGAGTGCAAGCTCAAAGAGCAGAACGCGAGGAAGCGCTTGAGGGCCAAGGCTTTCTCAGCTGGAGAGTGTGACAGAACGGTCTCACCATTAGCCCCAGTCCAGGCCTAAAGTCTCCTGAGACTCCTACTCTTGTGAGAGAGGACTCAGTGGCCACTGCGGTGACTATTGAGTTAGCACCAGATTCAGTGACTCAGGATTGCCTACAGGCATAGCAGAGATACCTGAGATGGTGGACACAGAGGTTCAGACCTGAAGGGCCTACCATAGCTGAAGGAATTCTTGTCAGCAGGAGGCCCACATCAGGTTGACTTTTGCCAGGAACAGAGTGACTGTCCCACTTTGGCGAACCTGTTGAGGCAGATACAGGAGCAGTTGTAGGACAGAGCTCCTGAACCACTCCTAAACTCACAACAACCTAGCTGCTGGAGCAAGTGCACCTCTCTCCCAGTCACATCGGTACCCAGGACCTCACTGTGTTGAAGGATCTCTGCATTTGTGTGCCAGCCTCTCTTATGTTTGGAGGCATGAGAAAAGGACTCATCTTATCGCTGAGCCCAGGATTGGGTCTCACAGCACGCTGAGAGCTAAAATTGCTGGGACAGTGTGTTTTGCCATTGAAATACTTGGAACGTGTTTCAAGAACCTTTGAGCACATCTGACCCAGCAGCACCTGCCATTGCTGCCTTTTGCTCTCTCCTGATCTTTGCACAGCGCCAAGAGGTATGGTTTGGCACTGCTGAACCACCAAGAACTGCAAAGAAGGTACTATTGAGTGATGACTACCCCCTTGGTCCATTTCTGGGCCCTAGAAACTAGTTAGGTCACTTTGAACCCTTTTTGCTCATAGGTACCTATCCTTTTTCGAGGAAATTGTGGTTTTTGCTTGATTTTCACCCTTGAATAATTACCCAGAGTGCTGCATGAACTACCTTTGCTTGTTCTGTGCTCTTTCCTTATGCGTGGGTTTTGTGTATTGTTTTGCTAGTTATTTAATATTGTACATGGTGTGTTTAATTAAAGTGTAAATATTTTGATAGAGCCTTGATTGGCCAGTCCTTTATTTTGTACTGTAATACTTCACTGTTGGTTTGCTACTGAACCACATTCACGCCCTATCCGACCTATTCTTCTGATCACTTCCTCCTATGTTCTCTCTCCAACTCTTCCCTCTACTCCTGCTCCTTCTCTTCCCTCATCTACCTTCTACAGCCACAATCTACTTTCTTTTAATCCTCAGTCGGTCCTTGAAACTCTCAACTTTTTTCTTCCTCCTCTTATTTATTGTTCTCTTCCCTCATCAGAGTTTGCTCCGTCTTCTCTGCATTCCTCTCTACACTCTGCTCTTGACATTCTCTTCCCGTCTCAACCTTTTCCCCCTTTTCACAAACCCCTGTGGCCCTGGTTGACTCCTTCCTGATCACCTTATGTTTGTCTCTCTGTATCGCTTAACGTCGCTGAACAAAGTCACACTCCACCCTGGATATTCCATTGATCTCTGCTCTCCATTCTTCTTACCACATATCACGCTTGGCTGCAAAAAATGCCACTTTTGTAATCTTACTATCTCCCTCTTGTAACACCAACAGTGCCGCTTTCAAGTCCTCAATAATATCCTCTCTCTTTGAACATCTGGTGTCTTGCTATGTTCCCCTTTCTCTTGGTCACATGTTGCTCACTACTTTGCTTCTTTACTTCAAAGATTACCTTACTCCATTTGCCCCCTTTCTACCAACACCCGGTCCCCCTGCTTAATATCGCTCCCTCTCAGCTGCATTTCTCTCAGCATTTACCCACTGACTGACTTTTACACCGCTGTCATCCTTACTTGTGCCCATCCTACTGCCACTCCCATGAACCTCTTACTTACTCCCTGGTACCTTAGGTATTTCCTCTCCTTATTCCCTAGCTTGCCTGTCTTCTCAATGCTTCTGTTGCATCATCTTCCTTTTCTTCTCTATTTAAGCATGATACATGTCAACCTATATCCATCTATACCTATTTCTTAAAATAACCCTCTCTTGACCCTGCATCACCTGCCAATGTCCGTCCTATTTCTCTGATCACTTTTATTTACAAATTCCAGGAGTGTGCTGTTTATTCTCTGGTTTCCAACAACCATAATCATCACTTCCTCCTTCCTCTTCTTCAATCTGCGTTTCGGCTGTGCCAATCTACCGAAAGAGTCCTCCTTCGCATAGCTAATTTTTTTCTTTCTGCCCACCACAGCAGGCAATCTTCTATACTTATTCTTTTCGATCTATCAGTGGATTTTCAACACTGTTAATCATTCACTTTCTTCTCTTGGCTTTTCTAGATCTGACCTTAACTGATTTAAGTCCTACTTGTCCAACCGTTCTTACTCTATTTCTTGGTCTGTCTTCTTTTCCTTCTGCTGTTCTCTACTTCACGGGATGCCTCAAAACTCTATTCCCGTTTGTCTATTATTTTCACTAAGTAGTATTTCCCTCTCTGAACGAATCCATTCCTTAAAGCTATGGTGCCATTTTTCTGTGGATGACATGTACATCTTTTTCTGATATTCTTCTTATTATGATTCACTCCACAGCACTATCTCTAACTATATCACTGCCATCCAATGCTGGGTGGCATCTCACTTTCTACAGCTTAACCCAGCGAAACCTGAGCTACTCTTCTTTCTTAAAACTACCCGACCTTCTCTGCTTCCCCGTCCCTCTCTTTTCCCCACTCTTCTTTACCCTTCTCACCTTTGGTGGAAATCTTGGCCATCATCATTGAGCCTTCCCCAACTTTCTCTTCTCACATCTTCAACACTGCCTGCGTCTGCCGCGTCCATCTCTATAATATGAGGTGTGCCCACTCTTTCTTATCTTTTTCTGCCACTAAGTTCCTTATTACCTCTTTCATTTTCTCCCGTCTTGACTATTGCTCTGCTGTAGTGTTTGGTCTTCCTATCTCTAATCTCTTGCCTTTGTGCTCTTTGTTCAACTCTGCTACCTGGCTCCTGTTTTCTCTTCCAACATGCACATCAATTACTCACGCCCTTGTTGCTATTGCTAGTCTTCCTTTTGAATCTTGTCTTCTGCTCTATTTTCTTGTTGTCATCTACAAATGAGTTCATGGCCTCGCTCCTCTTTATCTCTCCTCCCTTATATCGCTTTATATGCCTTCTCGTTCACTGCATTCACAATCCCAATTCTTGCTCACCTCTCCTGCCCCTCCTTCTGCCTTAGGTACCTTCTCACTTCCTGCTCCAAAATATTGGAATTCTCGCCCACTCTATATTCCCTCTGCTCATCTCTTCATCTTTTCTGTAATCGTCTTGCATCTCACCTTCTTTCTTTCCCATCTAACTGATTCTTTATTGTTGCACTGTTTCATTTTTACAGTTCAATTGATTTTATACAGTTTTGTATTAAAGTGCAGCGCTTTGGCGAAGGCGCTATATAAATCCAAATAAATACAAATAGAGCACCTTCCCTCATAGAACGCATTTTTATTGAATGCTCAAAATGATACTGAGGGTCGAAATGCTACTAACAGTCCCCATGGTTTACAGTTTCTGATATTGGGGCTGCATGGGACTCAACCCAGGTGTACAGGCAGGGAGGTCTTGCACAACTTTCGCCAACTGTCAAAATACCAAATCCGCCACTGTCACCGGACTTGCGGAAAGAGCAACTGATGCAGTATAATTTTCTCTGATTGCCTCTAGTCTTAGGAGACCTCAGGTGGCAGAGATCATCCTGTATCTTCCTGTGTAATATCACAGCAGTTGGTTATGCAGTCCTTAATCCTTTGCTGTGACCTCACAGTCAGAGGATGCTGAACTAGAGAAAGCAAATAGTTGCAGAGGCCTTCTATTGGATAACACAGACAGCAAGTGAATTTTTGTATTTAGTACCTGACAGGGGTATGGCTTTGTCCTCCCAGCCAATGGGGATGCTCGGAGCAGAGGAATTACCATATCCCACTACTCCGAGCTTCCTCAGAGCTGGAGGCCACCATCTCCGTCGCTGGGGAACGAGGTAAGTGCTCCCCTCGTCCCCCACACTACTTTCCCACAGATTTCACCCCCACCCAACTTTCCTTCTCCTTTCTTGTCCTGCACTGCGCCAGGAAAAGTAGTGTTCCTGAAACGTACTAATGTGAGGCACCCTGCCATGGAAAGGGAGAAGGGACTAAATAATTATTTCTCCGGATCCATGGCAGCCATTTATTTTTTAAGTTGAGAAACTTCCGCATTCTCAACAGAAAATGTTTAATAATAATACTAATAGCAATATTCCCCTCTCAGGGAGGGCATACCAGGCCTGGTAATGCCCCACGCTAAGGATAAAGCCCTGGCTTCACTTGGGCCACTACCTGGCCCAGGGCATTACCTGGCACGGTAATGCCCCCCCCCCGCATTTCCCCCCACCCTCGCAAGGGTAATATTGCTTAACTATGCATTTAGCCATTATCTTTATAAAATGCATCCAGTGCTCTTTGGGCGATAACTGATCAGTTATTCAGAACCTGGAAAATAACACGGATTGTACACAATTTTAAAGTAAATAGCTGCCCCTCAGTCCTATAAACAGATACAAATAGTGTTCCATTAATTTCGTTTACAGCCTTAGGAGCAAAAAGTATCTCTGATATCCTAAGCCAATTCGGCTGATGTTTTCAGAAATGCACACGAGAATACATGAGCCGCTCTACAGAAGTTAAAGTGTAATTAATCAGGAGATCTTTGAAAAGGAGGTGCCATTCAACCCATCAGTTACAATGAACCACTTACGCATGGTCATTATACATTATAAAAACATACAAAACGCATTAATATAAAGATACAATATGATACACATCCGAAATGCCTTCACAGTGGTAATTTAATACAGCAGTGTGAATGTGAACGACGAGTGTCATTTACGCGCGTGTTTCAAGCAGTGTGGCAGTGTCAAACTTGATCGATCAGTGACAGTGTGTTTACAATATGTAAGAGGAGCCGAGGGGCTCTGACACTCTGGAACAAATGTTTACAGCCGGCGATTTCACTTTTAGCCTTGACTAATGACAGTGCATTCAATGCGTTTCCCAAGGCCATGGGAAACAGCACCAGGAAACCATACACTTCATTTGGGTGCCAGCCACATATGAAAAATGGGCGCAGATCAGATCTCAAGGGCAGTGTGGTGGCACCATGAGGAAAACAACAAAGCAAGTGATGGAGTGCGCACCTAGGCAACGGTGGGTGGGGGAACATAAGTCCACATAAGGCGAGAGGGCAAGGCAGGAATGCGATAAAAGAGGATGACTAAAAGAACTGTGTAAATCCGATATCAATTTCTCTCTTCATAATGTAAGCATTGCAAGACGTCTAGGGGCAGGTCTCACATTAAGGAATGGTCATTAAAATCTGCAGCTTGATCTGAAAATGAGTTCCCCAGTTATGCATGCATTTGCCTATCTATCGACTGATGCTTTGAGAAAATGTTGCCAACAACATTCAGCTCGCCTTCACGTTTGCAAGTCAACATCGAGGCCCTCTGTACAGGGAAGAACGCGCTCCGTTATAGTGCGTGAAACATGGGAGGGCTGAGGCCAACACCTGAACAGGAAGAACGCGCACAAGAGCGCGCGCTGGATCCCTGCCAACCCCAGCTTAAAGACGTGCCGAATATCAACCTTGATATTTGCTGGACTCATGAGACCTCAGGGGACCTATTGGCGCGCCAAAAATGCTCTGAAAACCCTCGCAGGAGAATTGACATGTGGTTGTGTTGGCTACTCAGAACCCCCAATGCTCCGGGGATGATTCCGTAGCCTCATATGATATGATATGGTATGGTATGATATGATATGATAATCTATTTATATAGCGCCTATACACAATGGCCCTCATTACGACACTGGCGGAAAGGGCTTTACGCCGGCGTAAAGCATGGCGTACCTTTCCGCCTGACTACGAGTTCCCGTAGCGCCATGGTGATTTTTACGCCTGCTTTTTGCAGGCGGAAAAATCCATGGCGCTACGGGACTTGTTGTTAATTACGCCACCGTAATTTACGGTGGCGTAATTAACACCTTCCCCACTCCCATTATGCCCTATGGGGCAAGAATGGGAATGGGGAAGGGCAAAAGGGGGATTGGGGACTTACCGCCCCGCCAAGGTTGGGATGGGGCGGTAAGTCCGCCAACCACCATGGCGGAATTGGCAGCTTAGCGCCATGGACCATGGTGCAAATTGCACCATGGTTCTCCGCCAGGGTCGTAATGAGTGCCAATGTGTTTCAAAGCGCTTACCTGGCGCAGCTGCTTTCCAACAGGAGAGATCCACCGGGGAAACAGGAGAGCTTATGTGTGTGGCTTTTTCACATTCCATTCCGTTTTGTGACATTATATTGCATGTTGTGCTTGTTTTGTGAAGTTGCTTAAATTGAGCAACTTTTGAGAAGCCCTTCATGAGAGCCTTTCTGGTTGTTTGTTTTTTAACTTGCTTCCCTTTCGTTTCTACCATACACCATAAAAAGGGGGAAAACAACAAGAGAAACCATTTGTGAAAACCCTTAATCAAGTCCTTTGTAATGAGTTGCTTTGTGAATCCATTTTGCTTAACTTTCCTCCTTCGCACACTAGAAAAGAAGGAAACACGAAATAAGAAACACTGCAGCACATCTGGCGATTCCCTTTATGATGGTTGTTTTTATCCCATTCCCTTTCTCCACCTCGAAAATAGAGAAGGATTAACCAGCTGCAGAATCCTTTGTACTTGCAAGCCTTGTGAAAACATTCCTCTTAGTGCCGCCCACAAAGGCTATGGAACGAGTCGATCTGCTTTGGAGCAGGTCATTTTTAGTTCAGAAGTAGGATCGGCAGCAGGGCGTGGAACTCAAGGAGGCAGCGACGAAGAGTCAGTGGGAGGCGAAAGAGGCGGAGGCAGAGATGGCGAGGCAGCAGGAGGAGGCACAGACGGGGGCAGCAGGAGGTGGCATACTAGGAGACAGAATGTGAGGGGCAACAGGTGCAGGAACATGAACAACAGATGAGCATGAGGTGGCGGAACAGGAAGATGCGGACGAATGTCACGAGCAGGAGGGACCGCAGGACATGGAATAAATGCAAATGCAGGACTGGAGGAGGATACAGATTGTGCAGATACAGATTTCTCATTGCAGATTGTGCATTTGTGTACAATCTGCAATGACAAAATCAGTGTGGGAAAAAGACTAACAATCATGCATTATGAACACCTGCAGTGAAAAATCATGTTTCATGGTGGCATACAGACATTTTATGCATTTGCCATCTGTTACGCCCACCACCATGCTAAACGCTGCAGTGGCAGGGACGTCACTTAGGGGGCGCCAGAGGTCTCCCTTGCAACCTCTAAAAAACTAAAAAAAAAATTAAAATAAAAAAAAATGTTTTTTTTGTTATGCAAGCTCCTGGGTTGTGGCCAGCACCATGTGGCTCTTTACTTCTGGAGTGGCTGCCACTAAAAATAAAAAAAAATAAAAAGACCATGAGTGCCACAAGTCTAACACTTTCAGCACTGACCCTAAATAAGAAAGAATAGGAATACCAAATAATGTGTCTTTCAGGAATTCTATACAATAATTGCTAGACTCATTAAAGGTTTATTTCAGGCACACTCAGGGGGTGAGTCACTGATTTAGGGGCTGATTCATGGAATTATGTGCGCCGAAAAACGGGCTTTGTGCGCCATTCTGCCCGCAAATCCCTGTTTCACAAATGGGGATTTGTGAGCAGAATGGCGCACAAATCCCGTTATTCGGCATACACAATTCCATGAATCAGCCCCTTAGTCTGTTGTTAAATGCCCCATCCCAGCCTTTCATCCTTATAAGGTCGATAAATGAGTACCAGCACAGGTTGGGTGATATTGGGTGTATATTTGTTCTATATAAAGCGCTTAAGCGTAAGTGCTATATAATAACACATCATTATCATTTGGTCATGGACGTCTGCTTGCATTCACAGTAATTTGGTAATATGGGTCTATACTCACTGATCTTAACGATACATATGGCGATCTATTCGTGTATGAAATGTGCATCACATTATAGTGATATCGTAACCATATTTATCGTAGTGTACAATGCTATGTGATGCCACTTCCTGTTTTGTCAACGAGTGAAAGGTCGTGTTCCATCACTTCCCATGTTATCACTTTGGGGTTGGGTCAAAAAACATCACTTCCTGTGATCATCGGGGTCAAGGGTCATGTGATGTCATGTGATGTCACTTCCACTACCCCTGGCATTTTGGTGAAATGACATCCCTGTGCAGTGGTTTAAGGAAGCAGCTTCCAGCACATTGTTAGATTCAGATCATTGTGCAGCATGATATAAAGCACATAGATGTGAGAAAAATGCTCCACTGCAACCACCTGCAACGGCTGCAATGAGCAGCAGTGTGCTGTTTCGGTTGGATTGCTGCCTACCTCGAATGGAAAGGTGGGCTGTGCTGAGATAAAAGAGCCGCCAGTGTAATTACTTGTTCTGCCATGCGGGCACATATTACCTGATTCCTCAGGTGTTGGTCAGAGGATGTGGGGTGTACCCTACTGGGCAATTACACTGTGATTTTCCTTGTTTGGTATTTTCTTAACAACCTTTTCTTAAGGGAACTGCAGATTTGTTGATGGTGTCTGGCAAAATGCAAGGTTTGGGGTTTTGTCCTTGCATTTTGGCTATTTTAGCTGAGGGTGGGAATTAGGAATTTGAGATGTACTGAACAATGGATTGATTTCAATGGATGTTGCATTTGAATCATCCATGGACCATGTTTACCTTCTTGATTGCTAGCCTTTCTTGGTGCAAAGCATTCTCTGGGAGCTATTTGGGCAGGCTTTGAAATCCGATTGTTGTCCTACTTATACCGCGGGCATAGTGTTCATCTATTGTTTGTTTTGTGGCATGTTTATGAGTCTGGAGGAGTTTGTCCTCAGTCTTATTAGAATAACATGCAATTGTGTTAAACTAGTGGAGAAAGCAATGATCGCTCATAGGACACCATCATAGCAGAGCGTCAAGCAATGCGATGCAATCTTCACTCCCAGTGACAACTAGGTGTGAGATATAATGGTGGACACATGCAGAGAGCTAGGGGTAATTCGATGTGATATACATATTACAGCACATGATATGGAGAGACACAATTCACTTTTCTGGGGATGTCTTTGTTGGAGTCACCATCTAGTGCACAGTAAAGTGCAGTGTAGGTCATACTCATGAAACAATTTGGATTTCTGAGACAATGGAGAACAGAACAAAATAACACAGCATGCTTTCCTAGTAATACCTATCAGCGGAGGACCCAGACGAGTGCTGACAGCTATATCTGCCGCTCATCATACTCGCCGTGCTACATATCACATACCTGCTTCGGATCATATCTACTCTCCTGGACTACTTCTAAAAACTTTAGACTAACCACAGGCCATGCCCCCAATCACGTGACCAGCTTCAAATACAGGATTGCACGTGCACCAGCGGAGTGCCCAGACGAGTGCTGACAACTGTATCTGCTGCTCCTCATACTCGTTGTGCTACATATCACCAACCTGCTTCGGATCTACTCTCCTGGACTACTTCTAAACATTTTGGACTAACCACAGGGTAAACAGAGCACCTTCCTAGAATACCTGTGCAAAACTCCTAATTTCCTCTTAATCTCTACCTTTCCACCTAGCCACTCCCCCAATCACGTGACCAGCTTCAAATACACGATTGCACACGCACCAGCAAAGTGCCCAGACGATTGCTGACAGCTGTATCTGCTGCTCCTCATACTCACCGCGTGTTAGGGAGAATTCTCAAAATGTGCTAATTCCTCTCTAACTTAGAGACCCCCAGCTCGTTTGCTAAACTTTGGGACTTTGAACTTTTTAATTCTTTTGTTTTCTGTGTTTATTTCTTTTGGTTATGGAGTTTTAGACAACTCCGTAGGCATCATCTTTTCATGTGTGTCGCACAGCACCCTCAGTGCAGTGACACAGGGAACCCTTGTTTGGCGGTCCTAAGGTTTAAACACCTTCTCTTTGGGATAAACTACTGTTTCCCAGAGAATGTAAAGTTTAATTGGCTTGATTAGTCTTTTTAAATTCCTAGACCCAGCACACACTATCTTCCAATAGAGTGCTGGAGGGGTTACCTAGTATCCCCTACATCTAGAAACTCATGCAGCAGTCAAATGCAACCCTTTCCTATCGAAATGGCTGGTGGCAGTGGTTTTACAACGAACTACAATGATTTTTCCCAACCGCGAACATCGGTTAGTAAAAATCGCGGGAGCCATGTTTTTCAAGATGACGCCTGAGCCCCCTTTGTTTAAACAGGTGCCGGTCTTCTATTTTCACCATTTCTTTTTGGAAAGGTCCTTTTAGAGTTTGTCTCTGCGTGCCAAACTAGGTTTGGTCCCTTTGTTTCTACACTTTTGGCGGGCTTCACGACTGAATACCGCCTCTGGCGCCCAAGTGTCTGGGATAGGCAGGAAGTGAGGGAGGTGCCCAAAACTCTCTTTCAGTTCTTTGCAACAAAAAGTACTGGTTGGATTTCCACAAACCAAGCCCCCACTCCTGCCGCAAATCTGGTGCAAATCCGTCCAGCCGTATATCAAATGACATTACATATGCATTTAGTTTTTATGTGCAGCCTCTACACCGGTGTTTGTTACTAGGAGAGAAGAGTAAGGTATATAAACATAGTACCTTTTGCATTTTTACTTCATGACTGTTACTGAAAAAAACCTCCTGGCATAGATATGTTAGTGAACAAAAAAGAAGGGGTAATAAGACATGTAATGTTATCAGTGATGTCATGAATGACATTTGTGATGTCTTCTTTGATGCCATGGGTATTAGTCTTTGCAGTGCATGGTGGTGGCGTGAGTTATGTTTGCTTAACTTAACATAACTGGCGATTTTCTAGGGCTTTTGGTTTTACTTAAAACCACAACGTCCCTTTAACAAAGTTTTTTCACTGAATTTCATTGGTTTTTAGTAGCGCAACTTAACCATAACATCCTCTTAAGAAAGATGTTTTCACTGAATATAGGTATACATATGATGAATTTGATAGGTTTTATTAGGATTCCCTTAGTTTATATACATGTACCATACATTGAACCCCCTGTCCTGCCCCAGTGGTTCTGTTGTCCGAGGGCCGTGCGCATGTCCGCGGACAGACTCGGACAACATCAACACTATCCAAAAACTCAGGGGGTATCTTACATTGTTGTATCATGCAATAAACACACTAAACATGGTCAAACACCAGCACATAAATAAATTCCATTAAAAAATAAATAAAAATTGCAAACTGCATATATGTAACACACCAACAGTTCAATTACCTAGTTTATAAGCATAATGGAACATACCAGATAAAATGTCATATACCTCCAATTCAATTACCTCACTAATGCTTTATTCCGAAACTACACAACAAATATTAACAGCACACATACATAGCAGTAAGAGGGAAACTAAAAAGAAACTGGTAAGTAAACTATATTAATCCCTATATTTACAAACTTTCTGTAGTAGGATACACTAAAACAAATTCTTTTTTTTACACCGAAATGTCTAGTACTTCGAAATGGCTAGAAGTACCTTTTCCTCAGGACGAAATGAGTGAAAACAGTGATACTAATGGTAGACACTGCACTTTTCTAAATAAGCCAATTAATAAACATTATTTTATATGTACTTAACACATTTTGTTTAACAGAACATACAGAAACTAAGAATAATATTGAAACAGACACTTTGGAAAATCATCTGCAGCGTTTAGAGCAAAGAATTGATCAATTAATGAGCAATTTCATTATTTTGAAAAACTTTGTAGAAAACCATATCATGGAAAAATTTTAATATCACTATCCCACATGTATCTTTACCCCTTCTCTATGTCCCAGCCAACCATCCCCAAACAATCCCTATCACCAAAAACGTTATGATGAGACTTCAATCCCTTCCTCCCCTACCATCCAACATGGAACCCTCTAATTCCCCTGTATTTGTCTCAATTTTTGCTTCCCTTCTCTTTCATAATTTCTAAATTTTTGTATAATAATAAAATATTATGTATGCTGTTACTATATTCCTCTGTGTTTTATTTTTTTAAAAGGCCATTAGGGTGTCCGCAGACAGCGCTGTTAGGGAGAATTCTCTTATAAGGCTAAATTCCCAAACCTGGTGAGTCCCCCAGCAGCTTTGCTGGATTTTATATTTTTTTTTCTCCTGCTAAGAGTGAGACTCTTTTACTCCCACTCTTAGGCATGATTTGAGGTATATCTTTGACTTGTTATGTGCTCATGGGCTATGGGGTTTCTTTTTACTCCATAGGGTATCATCTGTTTTTCTGTATGTGTGGTACCCAGCACCCTCAGTGCAGTACTACAGGGGTGTCACAGCGACCCCCAAACATAGACTCCATACCCTGGGACTGACTACTGTCTCCCCGGGCATGTAAAGTCACCATTAGCTTTATTAGTCCAAAATTGTGAACAGAGCCAGTACAAACCATCATATTGTGGAAGTACTGGTAAGGGGTAATTCGATTGCCCCTGGGTCTGTTTTCGAGGGGGCACTGTCCAGTCCCCCCTCGTCGAGTTTCTGGCTGGTGGCAGTGGTTACCAGGCGAAATATTCCTTCGGAATATTCTCTATGGGATTTCCCCATTGATTTTAAACGCACCACTTTTTGGTGCAATGTTAAAGATAAAGCTGGTTTATTTATTTATTATTAAATCCCCGGTTGGGTCTTTTTGCCAGAACTCAAACCCAAAATGGCGTTTGTGTTCGTCTCTGTAACTCTGACCAAGGTCGAGCCCTTTGTTCCACTTTTTGGCAGGCTTCTCCACAGAAGCCCTCCAAATGGTGCCACTCTGTCTGGGTTCCACAGGAGGGGTGGAGGGGGGAATAGGCACCCTGGACTGCGTTGCCTCAGCAACCCAAGTCGCACTCTACTCTGATTGGTCCAGTGGTGAGCCGCCCGGCTCAGCACTTAGCATGTGTGATTGACAGCTAGGCTGATGAATGGGGGGCTTTCTGCATAAAAGCAGGGCCTTTGGGACTGGAACTTCAGAAGTCGCCACAGGACGTAAGAATCCGAAGAGGGAAGAAACTGAGCCACCTGCAACCGACGACACCACAGGTGAAGCCCTGCTGCAACGAACTCACCACTTTTCCAATGACAAGAGAAGATCTTCTGCTGGAGAGTATTCTCCCTTTGAGCTGGTAGGACCAACCAGTTTGCCCTTTTTCTCTTCCAAAGACGTCACTTGGTCGAATCGCCCGTGCCAAGCACCCCGGCGGCCGGATAGCCAAGCTCACCACTTTTGACCGCGAATAAAAGGACTGCACCTTTTAATCAGGAACTCTGCGGCTGGTTTCATCCCTGTGCAGTGCAAAGATTCCACGAATCCTCCTCGACAAGGTCTTCTCTTCCCCTGGTTGGAACCACAAACTTCAACCACTGCCAGGAACAACTGCCCCCGCTGGAGCTTCCTTTCTCTTTAAGGTACTGTGTCCTGCCTGACCTCCCTTTCTACAGATTGCTAAAGATGACCCTTAAATCCTTGGCTTCTAAACTGGGTTGGCTCCAGGCCTTCTAACTATATCTTTTGAATCACCCCAACCTCTTTTGAACACTCTGCAAAGACTTTCAGTGTACTTTAAACCATGTGATCCTGGGCACATTTCGCTTTGCTCCATTTTAAGTGGTCCTAGCCTACGAACTTTGGCTCTACAGTATAACCTGCCTTTCTCCTCTTGCTCTGAACTCTTAAAATTGTTGGGACTGTTTTATTTTGCTCTGACTTTTCTCTCCCTTTTTAACCTAAACTATTGGAGTGCCATCTAGGTTAAGCGCTCACTTCTGTCTTAACAAATAGTTGTTCTTTAACCCTGACTTGTCTGATAGTTATCAAGGGAGGTGTGTATACTTACCTGACTATGTTTTAACTTACTTTTCATTGAGCGTGCTAGTGTATTGCCTAAAGTGTGTTTTAAATAAATAACTATATACTTTTTATACAAAGCTCTGGTCATTGTTTGTTTACTCTACTGTGTTTTGGCCCTATTGTGTATACTTTGCATACTGCCCTACTCTTCTTGAGAGAAGTCTGACTGCTCAGCCACAGCTACCAGGTAAATCTGGGTGGTGCAGACTGCTACCAATTGGGTTTACTGCTACTCCTGTAGTCTTAATCTTTTTGCAGTGTTCCCCAAGGGAACTGCACAGGATTCTGCCTAACACTTGTGTACAGCGGTGGGATTTGTAATGAGTATACATTTTAGAGTGTCTAAATACATTAGTGCAACTAACCACAAAGCTTAGCACTGTAAAAGGTAATTTTTAACAAGTCAAACTATGGAAAGTTACAGCCAGGAGTCCCTTTCTGCAAAAACTGCTGATTGCTTAAGAGTTCTTTGTAGACATAAGGATCTTCCTGTTAAAGGCAAGAAAATGGAACTAATAGAAAGATTGTTACAAACCAAAGTCTGGGTAGTGGTTCAGAGGAACCTACCTCCCCAGCAAATGTAGACAATGGTAATGATGGTAATATGGATCAAAGTATTGATAATATTGTTGTAGATTCAGAAGAGGAAAGTGAGACTAATGTAACTGTCCCCTCTGCCCCTCTGCCTGCTCCAGCACCTCAAGCTATGTCTACTGGACCTGTGTCAGGTCCCACATTAAGTCCTGAATTCATTGAACTAGAAAAAATGAGGCTTGAATTAGAGTTCAAAAGAATTAGTGCCCAATCTGAACAAAAGCACCAAGAACTAAGGCATAGAGAAATGAAGCTCAAGCATGAGCTAGAGATGAAGACTTTAACTGTTGAAAGTACTTCTCCCCGGATCCTCTAGAAGTTCCAGTCCCAAAAGACCCTGGATGCCTAAAGAGATTGTGGGTATGTATGAACCTAAGTTGGATGTGTTAGATTGGTTGGCTATGTTTGAATATAATCATGGGCTCCTGGACACCACAGGTTGTTCTCCTTGGTTGTTCTCTAAGCTCCCCCCTGTTGCATCTGATGCGGTAATGGAGTTGGGGGAGGTGGATAGGATGGACTATGAATGTGTGAAGCTAACTTTAATAGTTAGATTTGGGAAGACCCCTTCCCAGTACCCTAAGAGGTTTAGGACCCTAAAAAAGAATGATGGTACCCCTTGGGCTACCTGGGTGAATGAAAGTTTGAAGAACTTAGAGGGATGGGCTAAGGGTTACAGAGTGAACACTTATGAGGGAATGAGAAATCTTGTGATGTTGTAGGCCATCTATGATGCCTGCTCTCCTGAGCTCAGACAGCACTTGGCTGATTCAAAGGAAACAGATCCTAGAAAGCTAGCTAAGGCTGCTGACTTGTGGGTGGCCAACAGGGCTACTCACAAGGATTCAGGGGTCACTCAGAAAAAGGATGAGGGAAAGCAGCCATCAAAAGTGAATCCAGAGAATTCTAATACCTCCCATACCAAAGAGGGCCCCAAACAACAAAATAACAAGGGCAAGCCACCAGGGAAACCCCATCAGGCTAATGTACCTTCTAGGCCCAAACCAGAAGGAGGTCAGAACAAGCCACCATTCCAGAGAGGATTTGGAACATGCTATCTCTGTAGAGCAACTGACCACATCAAAGGAGATCTTAGATGTAAGGGTTAACCTACAGGGATCAGCACAGTCTCCTTAGCCTTCACTCCTGAGGGGGAAGTACAAGTGGCTAGTGCTCACTTTGAAGTCTTTGCTGAAGACCCTTTGAGTCTTCAAGCAAGTGTAACCTTAGATCCTATGGGTCCGGTTAGCAGCCAGGATAGGGAAATCTATAACTCCCTACCAGTAAACTCTAAAATTTATTATATGGACAGTGTTCTCATCAATGGCCAGGATACTCCTGCCAGGAGAGACTCTGGGGCTAGCAGAACAGTAGTGGATGAAAGCTTTTTTTTTTTTTTTTTGTATTTGGTAAGATTGCAAACCTTTACAATTTACACAAGATTTTTGAACATATATTTACAACAATATATAAAACATGTTTCTGATTCCTAGCAAATAAACACAATTCTTTTTGCTACAATTCATATGTGATAGGTCACAATTCCTTATTTTTTTTAAAAAAATTAATCATTGGTATGACAAGACTAAAAGTGAACTTATACAGATCATAACATCCTTATTAACGTTAGTAATTTAGTGATTTCATACTATGTACATAAAAGATTCATATCCTTTAAATTCTTGTCAATTTCACACAGTAACATAATCAAGTTCATAGTCATTTTGGTACTATTGCCTATCATACACCTAGACCAGAGGGTCATTCTCGCCAGCAAAGAAGAGGGATCAAAGTAAGATCCCAGAATACTAAGTCTCTTTACCTCGAAATAGTCACAGAAAATCACCAGATGTTGTAGAGATTCAACCACAGTAACCTTCTGACAGAATCTACAAGCACCAGAATTAATTGATTCCCTACATCTTCCCCATTGGGCTAATCTTTCATTTGTAGGGAATTGGTTCAGTCTGAAGCGGAGGTATAGATTTCTACCAGAAGCTGATGGAAATTGTATAAGATATCTCGGACAAGTACCCCATTTCCTTCTAGTCTGAGCTGTAAGAGGATTCAATTCAACACTACAGCTAAGTCAATGCCTAGTCTGGGATACTGAATGGAAACCCTTATTGATATATCTTTATGTCCAGTTCATGCGTTCTGGATGACTACCCCTATATAACACCCCTCTCTTGGAATCCCCCTGACCCCACTGAGCCAAGAAGTAGTTCTGTTTTGCAAGTTTAAAAGGTTTATTTGATAATTTAAACAATAGATATATATATCAAACTTTATAATAATTTAATAATTGAATATCACACTTAATCTGATCAGTAATCAATAATGGATAGTCTGGCACTAGCACACTTCTTTATAATCAATGATGAGTGGTTATAGGATGGATAAGATAGCAACAATACTTTTATGGTTTCAAATGGATGCAAGGTGGAAGGAAAATGCAGTACAGAAAATACTCAATATGATTTCAACAAAACAATGTAATCACTTTTCTCTGGCAATCCCCTCCCCCCTTTATGTAATGCAAGGAAATGGAAGGAAAGCACACAGTTCTCAGAAATGCAATCAACTGTAATTCAGTTCACCCCAGCAAGCTTAGCCTACAGAAGTTTGAAACACAGGCCCAAAATGCTTTTATATGTGCTGGCAATGAAGTGAAAAATATGCTAAAATGCTTTTAATTCCCTCTAGGAGGTTCAGGGTGAGTGGTATCAAGTTAATATTAGTCCAGGCTCACCCTAGCAATGATTCAGGAATGATTGGCAGGTTAAACAAATTTTTTCTTTAACGGAAGGCAAGCAGCAGCAGATTTTTACACGTGGAGAAACTTGCAAATCGCGGCAAAATGTCAAATCGCGGCAGATTTTTCTGAGTGCGCCGGGCGCGATTACAGAGGAACTACAAGGACTATCAATATCCTTTTGGGGTGCTAGGACAGCCTAGGATCTCAGCTTCCAGATGAAAGTTACTGCAAGTCTCTAGGACAAACGGTCATGGAGATATGAGCGATTAAATAAAGGTCGTTTTTCAGATTTGAAATTTTAAAGTTCAAAAAGACAAGTGCAGCTTGCAACTAGAAAATGACAGGTGACAGCTTTACAAATGACAGGTGACAGTTAGGAGACAGTTCTACTTAGATTAAAATAGGATTGAATTATATTATTTTAACTAAGAGATTGGTTCTGCACAGTTCTGCTAGGTACTCACACTATATTCTTGAATTAGAATGGGCCTCGCCACGGATCTGGTCAGGTTTTAGACTGGACTCTGGTCTCTGCACTTCACAGTGATCTGGGTCAGCTCTCTCTGGTTCTGCTAACAGCGGTCTGGTCTGGGTCTGCTCTCTCTCTGGTTCTGGAAATTTGATAGATTTGAAGTCTCTATGTCTGCTCTCTGAAGGTTGAGGGAGGTAAAGTATGGATTTTCCCGGCAGAGCTTCCAGCTGCAAATGGATTTGAAGGTTCCTATCTGTCCTGTCTGTCTGCTTTTATCTGTTTTTAAAATGGGTGTGTGTGCAGCATCACTAGACCCTACCCCTCTCCACTTGCCATTGGTCAAATTTCCATTTCTCACTTGATTGGGGAAGGAACTGTGAGTCAGAGCGATGTCATTTTATGGCTTGCAGAAAGTCCACTCCTCCTGTCAACTTGCACACAACCTATATTTGATTAAAAAAAAACATATTTGCACAGGTACACATTTGTTTAAAATGACATGCACCCCTCACATATCACAGGAGGTATCCCCTGTTCAAACACTGCTCTTCCTGGGGGCTTGCATTCAGAAATGGCACATATTTCACTTTTTAACTGATTTTGCAATGTCGGACATTAACCCAAATGTACACACATGTGCGCAAGGAGTATGGACATTAATTGATGAAGTGTCAGATTTTTCACATGCACATATTTTGAGTAATATCCTCTTTTCCGCTAAAACCCTCCTGAACATACCACCGGGTCCTAACACGTCTTAAAATGTGGGCAGAAAAATCACAAGAATTATGGTGTCATTTAAATAATTTTCACAAGTCCGTACTATGAGTTATTCATCTTTTTAGAGTTATGTTCTGGCCCCAAAGGGGTGTGGTTTCCCCCCAGCACAAGGTTGAATTTCTGGTTTTTCCAGTTCTGCCAAGCCAGCTTGCTCTCACAGGCAGTGCCCCTCCCCTGTCCTTCCAGGAGGAAGCTCCATTTACGACTCCCGCCAATAAAACATTTGCCTGAGTCAGGACAGGGCTTTGTTCAGAGCTCCTGTATTCTGTGGGGGCTCCCCTTAATTCAATTATCAGAGATATGGGATATCCTTAGTGTGGCCAGCAAAAGGCAGATAGGCCTGGGAACACAGCTGTGACTCAAGTTTCACTCCTGATGGGGGGTAGTTGGTGGGCAGAATTCAGTTCCTTAAGCCAGGTTTCAGATAAAATGTCACTTTTTGTTCCCCAGTTTAAGTCAAGACAATTTTTTACATATGCAGCTAAATGCTGATTCTAAGTTCAAAACTATGACATTTAAACAATTGCAACCTATGTGACACTCAGAAATAGGTCACTCATTTCTTTTAAACATTTAGATTTTTAGTGTCTTTCAGTCCAAATTTACTTAAACTTCTGAAATCCACAGCTCAGCCAGTCTTGTTATAAACCTTCAAGCCACTTCAGAAATAACTTTACATTGTATCCACCTCTCAGTAAGTCTTTCTTTGGCTTGCCTTGGGTTCATTTATTCAGTTTTACACAAAAAAGTAAAATCTGGTGTTGTTTTAAAACGCCGGCTTTTTGATAGTGGTGAGTACTGGTACTGCACCCCTTTTTGGGATTTAAGAAAATGAATTCCCAACAGTTATGGGTTTGCTTTTGGCAATCAGCATTGCCATTCCCAATGG
The DNA here is from genome assembly GCF_040938575.1 of Ambystoma mexicanum. Classification (NCBI taxonomy): domain Eukaryota; kingdom Metazoa; phylum Chordata; class Amphibia; order Caudata; family Ambystomatidae; genus Ambystoma; species Ambystoma mexicanum. The sequence goes on along the minus strand of NC_090927.1, from coordinate 423,224,627 downwards.
TGTCAGACTACTGTGTGGGTAGTCCACTGGTGGTTTTAGGCAGTGTCCTTCTGTGCCCATAACATCGGCAAAAATGAGTGGCAGCCTATTCTTCATGCATTTCCCTGTGCATTTTCTGGGAAGCTCTGGCCATCATGATGTTTTCCATGTCAGTACTGCACAGTTTTGAGGTAGGGCTTGGATGCGTGGATAAAAACATCCCACAAGCCCCCCTCTTGCGATGGCCATTCTATTTCACTAATGGGACTCGCAAGACCTGGGATGTTTCCTCATCTTCTTCCAATAGATGGCACAGTTCAGCATCTTTTTCTCCATCCGGTCGGATCGATCGGTTCTCCTCGCCGGTCCTGATGGGAATATTGGGCGGTACACTGGGCCCCTTGCGTCTCTGCTCCCGGTCTCCGGATCGTCCTCCTTGGCCCGTCTCCCGGTTTTCTTTCTCCTAGGACGACAAAGGAAGAGCGGCAATACCTATTCATAGACATTTCTTCCCCACCATTGATATAGTGGGGTGGCATATAAATTTCATCATAACGAAACATTACATTCTTATTTTGAAAAAAAAACAGTATAACTAAGAGACAGTTTCATGCAAATCACAATATTACCACTAGATGTGGTATGTTTTATGGTTGGAACTGAATTAGTCTGAGACAGTACCCGCTAGGATTCCAGAGGATTCCTCCAGTTGTTGCAGAGTGTGCCTGGGATGGCAACATTTCAACTGGTTTATGTGGACCCACTTGTCTTCCCCCTCTGCCAAACCGCCTTTGGGGATGCAGATCTTGTAGGCCACAGGGGAGATCTTGTCGATGATCTCAAAGGGTCCCTTCCATGTAGGCAAGAATTTCCGCTGTTTTGCCTGGTTCCTTTGGAAATTGTATAGATAGACCCGGTCCCCCACCTGATATTCCTTCCTGGAAGTCTTCAGGTCATAGTGGGTCTTCATGCTATCAGCTGATCTTTCTAGATTCCGCTGAGCATAAGCAAAAGCATGTTGAAGGTGTTTCCTTAAATTCTCCACATACTCATGAGTTGTGGAGGCATTTATCAGTGTCTGCTCTTGGGTCCTGTAGAGCAAATGCTGAGGAAGCACCATCTTGCGCCCAGTCATCAACTCAAATGGTGACATTTTGGTTGCAGATGAAGGGGTAGATCTGATGGCCATTAGGACCAGAGGTAATCGGATATCCCAACTTGGCCCAGAATCTGCCACAAACTTCTTTAATATGCTCACAATGGTTCGGTTATATCTCTCTACTGCCCCAGAAGAAGCTGGCCGGTAAGCAATATGCAACTTCCTTTTGACCCCCAGTATCTCCCACATCTTTGTCATTACTTCACTGGTGAAGTGGCTACCCCTGTCTGACTGAATCCTTTGAGGTAGACCAAAACGGGAAAAGATGTGGTTAATCATCAAGGCAGCTGCCGTTTCTGCCTTGCAATTTGGGGCTAGGAGACATTCCACCCACTTGGTGAACAAGCATGTGACGGTCAACATGTACTTATTCCCCCTCGCGGAGCGAATCACGGGGCCTACAAAGTCGATTTGTAAATCTGACCATGGCAGTGTCATCCCCCTCTTTTGGAGAGGCGCACGGTGCGTGAGGGATGATGGCTGAAATTGTGCACACACAAGACACCCCTTCAAGTATTGGTCGAGGTCCTGCCCCATGTGTGGCCAGTATGCAACCTCTCTTAAGATTTCCAATGTTGTGTGAAACCCCCCTATGACCGGCGGTGGCCGCATCATGGGCGTGACTTAACATCAGGCTTCGGAATGAGGTAGGAACCACCCACTGATCGTGGCCAGCTTTGGATTTCCTTACCAGCAAACCGTCTTGGATTCGGAACATTTTTGGACATTTCATCAACACTCTTAGGTCCTCTTTCCCAATGTAATCGGTATTCGTCAGGGGAAAGTTCTCAGGGTCCTCAATGTGCTGGTAAAATTTACCAATTATTGGATCCCCCTTCTGAGCGGTAATCAAATCAGCATCAGGGGTCTCCTTGCTCCATTGTGCAATTGAGAGGTCATTGTGAGCATTTGTCTGGGACCTAGTGATAGCAGTGACCTGGATTTCCCCCAACAGGGACTCAATCTCAATTAGATCCCCTTGGATGGCCCCGGTTTTGGCCAGCTGATCAGCTAAGTCGTTTCCAGTTTTGTCTAGTCCCTCTACTTTGGAATGACCCTTGATCTTTTTCCAATAGATGGTCATCTCATTCGAGGTGACCAGATCATCAATGTTTTGGATCAACTTCCCATGTTTCAAGGGTTTGTTGTTAGCACATAACATGCCTCTGGTTTTCCAATTAACCAGGTGCTCCATGAACCCGTTCCGTACATAATCCGAATCTGTGATTATGACCAGTTCGCGGAGTTGATGCTGGACAGCAGTGAGGATGGCCTGATGCACAGCCATCAATTCTGCCACCTGACTACTTCGGGGACCAATTTCGGGGACAGCGGAGGGTTCTGGGAACTCCTTCACCCATGCATTCCCTACGCCAGCCACCAGTTCTTTCTCCCCGTCGTTGTCAACATGGTAAGAGCATCCATCCACATAGACAGTGGGCATTCCCTCACACTTGTCCTCTTCAAAGACTTTGTGTGGGGAATTAAGGTATGCCTCCGTGTTGTCCTTGATTTTTAGACTTTCGTCCTCGAGACAGTTTTCTCTGGCACAATCATGCAAGTCAGCCAGACCTTGCGCGAGGGGACACTTCTTGTTTTGGCCATATCTGACCTCCACAGGAAAGCCTTGCATTGATAGAATCCGGGAAGTAATTCGGGAATTACTCACATTTGCGGCCCGGATTCTAATACTTTGGAGATATTGCAGAGGCTGGTGTGGAGTCTCCACTATGATGTGTTCCCCCTGGATAAACGGGCGGTAATTCTTCAATGCCCACACCGTTGCCAGGAGTGCCTTCTCACAATCGTTGAATTTTTCCTCCACAGGGGATAAAGTTTTGCTCGCATAGGAGATTACTTTATTGACCTTGTCATGCTTTTGGTATAATACTGCTGTCAAGCACGTATTAGAGAACCCCGTCTCCAGGAAGAATTCCTTGTTTCTGACAGGGTAAGCTAGGCAAGGCACTTGTGAGAGGCTTCTTTTGAGTTGTTTTACCGCCTCGGCTTGTTCTGGACCCCATTCCCACTTGACCCCCCCCTTCAGGAGATGAATCAGGGGTCTGGTGATCTCTGCGTAGCCCTCAATGAACTTTCTGCTGTAATTAGTCAGTCCAAGGAGGCTCCTTAGTTCCCGCAGAGTTGTGGGGTCTTTCAGTTTCTGAAGTGCTTCCACTTTCTTTTCCTGGGGACAGAGACCCTGAGGAGTAATCTCATGCCCCAAGAAATTAACACAGGTTCTACACCACTGTGCTTTTTGAAAGGAAAGTTTTGCTTCGGCGGCCCTCAACTGTGTCAGAACATAACGGATCTCCGCTATGTGTTCCTCAACAGTTGAGCTTTTGATGAGGACGTCATCTACATAAGCCAGGTTACCCCTCGCACCCAGGTCGGGCATGGCCTTATGTAGGAAAATATTGAACTCATTACCAGAGTTAAGGTATCCGAAGGGAGTCCAGGTCCATGTGTACTGCTGGCCCCCAAAGGTAAAAGCCAGTTTGTATTGGTCCTCCCTACTGACCGGCACGGTCCAGTATCCATTGGTCAGGTCTATTGCAGTGAATACTTGTGACCCCTGGATCTGGGCCAGCCCTTGGTCAATGTACGGCAGAGGCCATCGGGAAGTATGGACCCGTTTGTTGAGCTCCCTGAGGTCGGCGCAGAGTCTCCACTGGCCGTTTGGCTTTAATATTCCCAGCACCGGATTATTGAAGGTGCTGTGAACTGGACGGATTATTCCCCGGGACTCAAGGTTCTTAATTATTTCAGTAAGGGACTCCATTGATGCGAGAGGCAAGCGATATTGCTTCACAAACACAGGAGTCATGCCAGGGTCCGTGGGGATTGTTGTTGTGTGGATGTCGGTGCGACCACAGTCATATGAGTCTACCGCAAAGAGATCTTGGAAATCCAAGAAAACTTGTTTCAACTTTTGCTTTTGTTCCAGAGTCACACAGGCATCAGCTAGGTTGACTCTCTCTTCCACCATCTGCCTGAAGCCTGGAAAGACTTCTGGTTTGGCTATTTCAGCGGCCTCCTCCAGCTGGGTGGAGAAGTCCCTGGTCAGAGTGCTGATTTGGACCGGAGGCTTCAGGTGGGACAGGCAGCCCTCATGGACCTGGAAAATCACCTCATCCCTCCTGAAGTCACAAGTCACATCTTCCTTACCATAGGGGCAGAAAGTGTACACCAGGAAGTTCCCCCCATGCCGGGTAAAAATCCTGTCTGGTGTTGTATTGTCATCACTGTCACTGTCAAAGCAGTCCTTGGGGATTGGCCCTAACAGTTCATTACCTAAATCTATGGAAAAATGTCGGTCATCAACCGCCATTCCAATAATGGTGCCTGCGGCTAGAGTAATACTCTTTAAGTCGCTGTTATCCACCTCTATTGGAATGGTGTCATGTTCTATGTTGACTAATGGTGTTGGGTTTACCCCCAACCCTTGCTGTTGGAGAGAAGCGTTTATATGTATGTAAGCATCAGGGTTTTTCAAATTTTGTCCTCTTTTAACTTTCACTTCCAGGGAGAATTGTCGGGTCCTTTCTGGGATGGTGACTTCCTCTTTGATCTGAATTTCAACTGCATAAGGTAGCAATTGAGCTGACCTAAATGCTTTTTCTGGATCATCAAAGCCCATGGGATTATCCACTAATCGGGACCAAGCTTTGAAGTTTATTAGGTCCAACTAATGGCAAAGCGATTGAGAATGTCACTGCCTAAGTAAAAGGCGGCAAGGACGTCTCGCACGACCCAACAATTGTGGACTATGCTCTTGTCGCCAATGAAGATTTTGGGCATACACCTGCTTGGCAGGAGATGTTTGGAACTAGGTGCTTCCAGGTCCATTTCCCATTTGTCTATCAGTTTGAATGTGGGAATGGCTGGATCTTTTGGGAGTTGGCGGAACATGGCTTCGCTGATGAAGCTCTTCCCGTTGTTCACACACACTCGAGCGAGAACAGAGTCCTTCCCATCATTTAATTGGACAGGGATGAACAACTGCTCTCCAATTTGCTGAATATCAGCCAGGCTCTGAGCTGATTTCACATCTTTCTGGACTATAGGAGTGGGAGTTTCTGATTGTGGATTAGTAAAGAATCTCAGAGTGTTTCCTTCCAGCGTGGAGTACCACTTTAGACTGGAAGGAAGGTTGATTTTCAGAAATAGAGAGGACCCTCCATCACCAGTCTGTTGTCCTGCTGCTATTACTGTCACGTCTGGAGTTTGGTTGTTCTGGAAGTGAAATTCTACTTGGTCAGGTTTTTGTTCAACCATGTGGCAGGTGCCGTTTAAACTAACATGGTTGACACTCTGTTTTAATTTTATTGGTCGGCTAGTCTGGGTCCAGAGGACCTTGTTTACGCAATCTATTAGGGGTGACAACCTCCTCAGGAGGTCATTCCCCAGTAAACAAGGGGTGCCCTCTGGAGTCACAACTATGACCGGGTGTTTCAACTTGTGTCGCCCAATTTTAATGTCCAAGTCTGCAGTCCCCTCAACGGAAATTTCCTTCCCGTCAAAGTTCTGCAGTTGTCCAGGAAGAGAGGTGAGAGGAATTTGGTAATTGCCTCCCCTTCCTGCATTCAGTTCATCAAAGGCCCTTCTGGACAGAAGGGTAGCTTGAGATCCCGTGTCCACCAGTGCCAAAATTGTACCCTGCCCCTGTACTTGTACCGGGGCATAGTATCTTCCCTCCTTCTCCTCAAGGGGGCACAGATAATGCACATTTTTGGACAACTGGTGGGCTAACTTTCTGGTTTTGGACATCGCTAGCGAAGAGATTTGGGCAGAATTCTGTGGAGAGCCTTGGGAATCTGAAAGAAAAAGTTGGCAACTGGAGATCAGAGCCATTGTGGGTTCCCCTGGCTCCGGTTCCGGGCCGCCCCCCCCTTTTTGGAGGCAGTCACCAGGATGGGTTTGAACCAGGGGATTTTCTTGCGGTTGGTTCTAGGATGAGATGGTGGGTGGCGGTAGCTCAGTCTCCACATCTCCCCAGTCTGGATTTGCATCCCTAGGGACCCATTTTTCTTTGGGAGGAGTTCCCCCCTCTCTGAAGGAGAAGATCCTTTTCCCAGGATCCTCTGAGGATCCCTCTCCCTCAAATTGGAAGATCTGTACCTCCTCCTCAAACTGAGTCTGTTTGGGTCTTTTGTTTCTCCTACCCCCCCTCTGCTCCTTAGGAGGCAGACTTTCAGGAGCAAGAGATTTTGATTCCGGTTCCTGGGTTTCCAGGGGCTGTTTACAAGCGAGGAAGGAAGCTTCCTCCAAGGCTTTACACCCCCCTTCCCCTTGTGCCTCCTCCCTGGGAACCGGTGAGTTATCGGGGTGCTGCCCCCGTCATTGTTCTGGAGTACCAGGTCCAGAGTTTGGGGCATTCTGTGCCGGCATGCCCATCTGAGGGTTCTGCTGCGCCCTCAGTATTTGACCCAGATCCCGCGCCATGTTTTGAACCTGGCGCTCTAACTGGGAAACCCGTTCAGGCTGATATGGGGCCCTGTTTTCTCCCCTGTGCGGATCCCGGGAAGGGTAGCTCTCCCTTCTCTGGTAGTACCTCGGGTTGGGAAGATTTGGGTACCCCTCCACCCTTGGCCTCCCCTCTCCCGGATTCAGTGGTCTGGGCTCAGGGAATTGGGGAAAGAAGGATGGACGGTTTTGGGGCTGAAAGTTGGGTGGATACCTGGGGAAAAAGTTCTGCCCAGGATTTGGAGAATTTCTGCCCTCCTGTGGGAAGTTAGGAGGGAAGTTCCCTGGGTTAGGTGCTTGGCTGGATCCCCCCCCTTGGGCTGGAGGAGTCCACACATAACCCAGGATGGGTCTGTTTCCCTTGTAACGGGGGCTTACATAGTCAGGAGAGCGAGGGACCCCGTTTGTGGGGCTGCCTCCCTGGCTCCCTGTCTGTGCCTGGCCCGAGGACGTTCTGGGCCTAGCATTATTAGGTGCAGGTAGGTTTTTAGGCCCCCCTATCTCCAAATCCAAAACGGGGGTGACCTTTACCTCTGCCACCTTGGCAGCAGCAGGGGTGCTGTTGGTTTTGGGGTTTTTGGGCGCATTATTTTTATTTTCTATTGGCTTCTGCACCTCATAGATCCGGGTCGCCTGTTCAATGACCCAGTCTAAAGATCTTTTCTCGTGAAAATCCCCCACGAGCTGGGTCATTATGTATTTGGGCAAGGCATGGAAAAACGTATTAATAAATTCTCTGCTATCCGTGCGCACCCTTCTGGTGGTCTGCGCAAAGGCACGTTTCAGTTCTTGCACAAACTCTTGTGGGGCCTGATCCTCCCCACACTGCAAGTTGTAGGCTGCCTTGCGAGCCTCTTGGGGATTTCTGTGAACAGAAAAATGTTTTAATATGGCCGCCCTATAGGTGGACCACCTGGAATGATTTTGGTCCTCCAGCCCTGCAAAGAAACTGGAGTACTCTGGGGAGAATGTCCACTTTACATATTGGATACAGCTTTGGCTGTCCTTCAAATGGAAAGTCTCCATCATTTGCTCAAACAACTCTAAGTGCTCCCAAACAGAATACTTGGCGTTCTTATGATAAGGCGTGATGACGCTCCTGATTGCCTTAATCTGTTTCAATGGGTCCTTAATCAAGGCCCTTTTTGCCTTATTGGCCTTTTTGGTTCGGGTAACCCTGGTCCATTCATCTTCTGACTCAGAGGCACTGCTCCCAGAGGTTCCTGTCTGTTCTTCCAGGTTTTCCCGGATTCTGCGAGCCTGGGAATGGCTGGCAGAATGTGGGGACCTGGTCTCTTGTGTCCTGTACCGCTCAGAGGAGTCTTCAGATCCCTCCTTGCTGCCAGGATTTGATGGGTACCCCCCCCACTGACCTAACTGGGCAGAGGTTTTCAGGATGCCCTTAATGGGCCTACTCTCCTGGGGTTCCCCACTAAATTGCACTGTGCTTGGGTGCCCATACCCGGATGCCCGCCCCTCCATTCCTGGGTGGTACTGGCCTATGAGCCCCATGCTTCTGGCTGGATAGTAATCTGCCATCCCTGTGGCCCTGTGCTCATGTGCGCCAGGGGACATGGGGGTGGCAGAGTCCAGGGACTGAGAGAAATAAAGGCCTCTGGTACTAGGGCTCCTGGGGTTATGCTCAGGAGTTTCCCTTTCCCAGCGAACTTGGTCTCTATCCGCCCCTGCTCCCTGTTGCAATGCAAGAGCCTGCGCCTTCAGTTCCTCAGTTAAGGCCTTACTAGACTCTATCAGTCTCTCCTGCATCGCTACCTGTTGTTGGAGCCTATCATTGTGCTGGCAGAGAGCCTCATTCTCTCTCTGCGTTTCCTGATTGGTCCTGGAGCACTGGGCCAGTCTTTGCTGCAGGAGGGTTACCTCCTGAGCTGTGTCCCTATTGGCCTGCTCCTGTCTTGCCAGAGCATCCTCCACCCTCCTGGTGTGCTCTAGCAAGTCCTGGTGTTCTTTTTGGAGGTCACCCAGCCCCTGGAGGGCCAAGTGATTTTCTTCCAATTTCCTTTTTAAGTGGCAGACTTCCTGGCCTAAGGTATCCCTTTCCTGACTAAGAGCCTGCATCTGTGCCGCCAGGTCGTCCCTCTGCCTTTGAAAGGCACCAGCTTTCTGGCGCTCCTGGTCAAATTCTGCCTGGGTATCCAGGTCTTTCAAAATCAGTTTATTGCTCTCTGCCTTCTCCCTATCTAGGTGGCTTTGCAGGGTGACTACCTGCTCAGCACATGCCCTATTGAAGTCTAACTGTTGCTCCAGCTTTTTCTGGCTCTGCAGTAGGGAGTCCAAAGCTTCTTGGTACTCCTTCTGCAAGGCCAGAAATCTGGTATCCTGGTCAGCCTTTTCCTGTTGCAGGATGTCCATATCCTTCTTTATTTTAATGATGTGCTGTCTACTCTCATTTTCTGACTCCTGGCTCCCCTGCAGCCTCTGCTCAGAAGAGACCAGGTCAGATTGGACCTTCTCTAACGCCATCTGTCGCTTATTCGCCAGATCTTGGCTTTCAGTACATTTATCCTGCATGTCTCCCATATATAGGTACAGATATGCCGCTATCCTAACCATCTTGTCTTGTTCATCCTTAGCTTTAGGAGCCATGTATAGTTCACTCAGGGCCACATGTAGGGGACCCTGATCTCCCCATATATCTGACCCTGTTTCAGTGACCTGTTGCGTGATGGCCTGCAACCAGACCATGCGGTCCTGGTGAGTCCACTCACCTCCCACAAATAACTTATGTAAGAAGTGCTCTCTGACTATTTTCATGTCTACTAAGGTCGTCATTCTAGAGATTGGTCTCTGTCCTGACTTACAGAAATTAGTATTTTATTTTTGCAAAACAGACCTTTTTCTTAGAGCGTTCCTTTGAGGAGTGCTTTACAGCGTAACACAGCGTGGTGATCTGACCGGATATGTGTATCTGGTCAGCTGTATTAATCTGCACAAGTGATAGATCTAATCCAAACGTCCGGCACGAGCCCCCAATTTGTAAGAGGATTCAATTCAACACTACAGCTAAGTCAATGCCTAGTCTGGGATACTGAATGGAAACCCTTATTGATATATCCTTATGTCCAGTTCATGCGTTCTGGATGACTGCCCCTATATAACACCCCTCCCTTGGAATCCCCCTGACCCCACTGAGCCAAGAAGTAGTTCTGTTTTGCAAGTTTAAAAGGTTTATTTGATAATTTAAACAATAGATATATATATCAAACTTTATAATAATTTAATAATTGAATATCACACTTAATCTGATCAGTAATCAATAATGGATAGTCTGGCACTAGCACACTTCTTTATAATCAATGATGAGTGGTTATAGGATGGATAAGATAGCAACAATACTTTTATGGTTTCAAATGGATGCAAGGTGGAAGGAAAATGCAGTACAGAAAATACTCAATATGATTTCAACAAAACAATGTAATCACTTTTCTCTGGCAATCCCCTCCCCCCTTTATGTAATGCAAGGAAATGGAAGGAAAGCACACAGTTCTCAGAAATGCAATCAACTGTAATTCAGTTCACCCCAGCAAGCTTAGCCTACAGAAGTTTGAAACACAGGCCCAAAATGCTTTTATATGTGCTGGCAATGAAGTGAAAAATATGCTAAAATGCTTTTAATTCCCTCTAGGAGGTTCAGGGTGAGTGGTATCAAGTTAATATTAGTCCAGGCTCACCCTAGCAATGATTCAGGAATGATTGGCAGGTTAACCAAATTTTTTCTTTAACGGAAGGCAAGCAGCAGCAGATTTTTACACGTGGAGAAACTTGCAAATCGCGGCAAAATGTCAAATCGCGGCAGATTTTTCCGAGTGCGCCGGGCGCAATTACAGAGGAACTACAAGGACTATCAATATCGTTTTGGGGTCCTAGGACAGCCTATGATCACAGCTTCCAGATGAAAGTTACTGCAAGTCTCTAGGACAAACGGTCATGGAGATATGAGCGATTAAATAAAGGTCGTTTTTCAGATTTGAAATTTTAAAGTTCAAAAAGACAAGTGCAGCTTGCAACTAGAAAATAACAGGTGACAGCTTTACAAATGACAGGTGACAGTTAGGAGACAGTTCTACTTAGATTAAAATAGGATTGAATTATATTAACTAAGAGATTGGTTCTGCACAGTTCTGCTAGGTACTCACACTATATTCTTAGGAGACAGTTCTACTTAGATTAAAATAGGATTGAATTATATTAACTAAGAGATTGGTTCTGCACAGTTCTGCTAGGTACTCACACTATATTCTTGAATTAGAATGGGCCTCGCCACGGATCTGGTCAGGTTTTAGACTGGACTCTGGTCTCTGCACTTCACAGTGATCTGGGTCAGCTCTCTCTGGTTCTGCTAACAGCGGTCTGGTCTGGGTCTGCTCTCTCTCTGGTTCTGGAAATTTGATAGATTTGAAGTCTCTATGTCTGCTCTCTGAAGGTTGAGGGAGGTAAAGTATGGATTTTCCCGGCAGAGCTTCCAGCTGCAAATGGATTTGAAGGTCCCTATCTGTCCTGTCTGTCTGCTTTTATCTGTTTTTAAAATGGGTGTGTGTGCAGCATCACTAGACCCTACCCCTCTCCACTTGCCATTGGTCAAATTTCCATTTCTCACTTGATTGGGGAAGGAACTGTGAGTCAGAGCGATGTCATTTCATGGCTTGCAGAAAGTCCGCTCCTCCTGTCAACTTGCACACAACCTATATTTGATAAAAAAAACATATTTGCACAGGTACGCATTTGTTTAAAATTACATGCACCCCTCACATATCACAGGAGGTATCCCCTGTTCAAACTCTGCTCTTCCTGGGGGCTTGCATTCAGAAATGGCACATATTTCACTTTTTAACTGATTTTGCAATGTCGGACATTAACCCAAATTTACACACATGTGCACAAGGAGTATGGACATTAATTGATGAAGTGTCAGATTTTTCACATGCACATATTTTGAGTAATATCCTCTTTTCCGCTAAAACCCCCCTGAACATACCACCGGGTCCTAACACGTCTTAAAATGTGGGCAGAAAAATCACAAGAATTATGGTGTCATTTAAATAATTTTCACAAGTCCGTACTATGAGTTATTCATCTTTTTAGAGTTATGTTCTGGCCCCAAAGGGGTGTGGTTTCCCCCCAGCACAAGGTTGAATTTCTGGTTTTTCCAGTTCTGCCAAGCCAGCTTGCTCTCACAGGCAGTGCCCCTCCCCTGTCCTTCCAGGAGGAAGCTCCATTTACGACTCCCGCCAATAAAACATTTGCCTGAGTCAGGACAGGGCTTTGTTCAGAGCTCCTGTATTCTGTGGGGGCTCCCCTTAATTCAATTATCAGAGATATGGCATATCCTTAGTGTGGCCAGCAAAAGGCAGATAGGCCTGGGAACACAGCTGTGACTCAAGTTTCACTCCTGATGGGGGGTAGTTGGTGGGCAGAATTCAGTTCCTTAAGCCAGGTTTCAGATAAAATGTCACTTTTTGTTCCCCAGTTTAAGTCAAGACAATTTTTTACATATGCAGCTAGAATGCTGATTCTAAGTTCAAAACTGTGACATTTAAACAATTGCAACCTATGTAACACTCAGAAATAGGTCACTCATTTCTTTTAAACATTTAGATTTTTAGTGTCTTTCAGTCCAAATTTACTTAAACTGCTGAAATCCACAGCTCAGCCAGTCTTGTTATAAACCTTCAAGTCACTTCAGAAATAACTTTACATTGTATCCACCTCTCAGTAAGTCTTTCTTTGGCTTGCCTTGGGTTCATTTATTCAGTTTTACACAAAAAAGTAAAATCTGGTGTTGTTTTAAAACGCCGGCTTTTTGATAGTGGTGAGTACTGGTACTGCACCCCTTTTTGGGATTTAAGAAAATGAATTCCCAACAGTTATGGGTTTGCTTTTGGCAATCAGCATTGCCATTCCCAATGGTTTCAGACTACTGTGTGGGTAGTCCACTGGTGGTTTTAGGCAGTGTCCTTCTGTGCCCATAACATCGGCAAAAATGAGTGGCAGCCTATTCTTCATGCATTTCCCTGTGCATTTTCTGGGAAGCTCTGGCCATCATGATGTTTTCCATGTCAGTACTGCACAGTTTTGAGGTAGGGCTTGGATGCGTGGATAAAAACATCCCACAGAGCATAGTCCTGTTACATGAGATACCTACTTATTCTGTCCGATTGACAACACCGATAATATAATTGCATTTTCCTTTTGCAGCTAGGTAAACCCAAAATTAGATGTTCCTCTGGGATCAGTGTAGCGGACATAATATCCTTCATTTTTTCCACAAATGCTGATATGGACGGAGGATGTTTAAGCAGCACCTGATTGCTTAGATCTTCATAAAGACTATTGGCTGGTGGATTTAGGTACTTAACATAATTATTAAGCATACGCCAATGCCATTTTACAGATAGGGGAAGGAGTCCTATTTCATGTCTTATGATATCATTTGGAATTGAGGCGGCCAAACCCATTACTTGTTTCCACATGCCACCTTGTAATGAATCAAGAACATCTTCAATTTCATAAAGACATACATCAAGAAAATATAGAATGCATGGTTCCACTTTGAGTAGATAAAATTGTAAAACAGGTAATATGGAATAGCCGCAATATTTTCTCATGATAATTTTCATCTGAGAGATTAAAGGCCTAGCTTTTTCATACAGTTTGTTTTTCCACCATTGCAATGAGTACATATCAGACAGTGTATAACCAAGATATTTGGTAGATTTTACTACCTCAGTAGGAGTACCATCCATAGACCAGTTAAATCGATATGCCTTTTTTTTCCCGTCTGCGAAAACCATTATGTTAGATTTAGATTGATTCACTTTCAGATTATTCTCTGATGCATATAGAGAAAAGGAATTCAGCTTGTTTTGAATACCAAAGGGTGTTTTATCAAATAATAATAGATCATCAGCAAAGCCCATGTAATTGAGTTTCAGCACCCCCAGATTCACAGGGAAAATGATGACCTCTGTCCAACAATCCTCAATATCGCAGATGTATAGATTAAATAGTACAGCTGCAAGAGTGCAGCCTTGTTTAAGTCCAATGTTAGTTGGTATATCACAGTGGTAGCGCCTGCTCGATTTAGTCTGACCTTATAATAAGTCGAGGTATGCAGAAGGGCAATTAGTGACACCAGGTACGAGGGGAATCCCATGTGTAGCATTTTTCTCCGCAGTATTTCCCTCACCACTGAGTCAAAAGCTGCACTCAGGTCGAGAGAAACCATATAGACTGCACCCGTGTGATTATGTTTAGTGTTCCATTGAATGTGGGAAATAATTCTAGCATTTAGGGAGCACCCCATTGAACGACGAAAACCGGTTTGGTATTTTGATAGGGTAGCATTAACATACATGTACTCCAGGAGCTCCTCTAGGATAAGATGACAAAATACTTTTGAGGAGGCATCCGTGAGGGCAATCGGCCTAAAGTTATTAGGATCATTAATAGGGCCCTTTTTATAGATTGGAATGATCGTAGGGGCACACCATGACTGAGGTAAGGATTGAGTAGCAAATACCATATCAATTTTGTATTTTATAATACTAGCCCAGAACTTTATATCTGATTTTAAAAGGCATGCTGGAATTCCATCAGGGCCAACCACTCTAGATGCATTTAATTTCATGGTTGCCCTTTCAACATCATTAAGGGACCAAGGATTGCTAGCTAACCACACAATTGAGGGAGGAAATATTTTTTTTCCACAATATCTGTAGGCAATGTAAATTTTGACTTGAAGTGATCCTCCCATACAGAACCCGCAATTGCATTTTCCTTTAGGCCAGTCTTTTCATGATTTATAGATCTTAATATAGCCCAAATGTTACGGGTATCACATTTCAGCAGATGATACATCATATTTTGGTTGTCAATCATGTATTGATTAACTTTAAGACTCTTCAGTGAATTTTTGTATGTCTGTAAAATTCTGGATTTTGAGACCTCATAGAAGTCCCTGTCAGTAACATTTTTTGCAAGATTTCTAAGATTAGCATTTTTTACTTTCTTTAGATTAGATATCTCAATGTTAAATTTATGCTTATGTATTTTATCAATGCTGACAGGAGCCGTCTTCTTAACCAAGGCTAATACATGAAAGTTAGTTTTCTTGGTTATAAGTGCATCCATATAGGGTGCATCCATGTTTTCACAGGACAGATTATCCATGATTATAGGATCATTTTTCATCCACCAGATAAGCTCATGACATGTGGATGCAGACCATCTGACTGACAGACCCGGTCTGTCCGTATCCACAAGAGTAAGAACGGGACAGGTAGTATAATCCCATTCACCAAATTCAAGTTTAATTGAAATAGCACAATGATCTCCAAAACCCAAATCTTCAATTGTAATCGGATCGCAGAGGTGATACAATGAAGTTGACAAAAAAAATTATCAATGTGGGAGAATAACCCTCCTCGAGACCATGTATACGGGGATGTTTGATCACCGACTTCGATCACCTGCATATCCCAGTTTAGACATTTTTTACCCATTTTTCACCATTCCTGACCGTTAAAGCAGATGGTGACAATTTTTGTCCAGCTTTTTGACCTTTATATAAACAGGATGAATTAAAGTCTCCTCCAGCTAAGACGCCAATATTCGCATGTCGGCCAAGCGCTTGCTCTAAAATAGAATCAATCAAACTTTCCAACTCATTGTAGGTAGTAGTAACCCTATTCCAATAAATGCATAGAATAAGAATTGGACTCGTGTGATCTGAGGCTGATGATAGCTCGACAGCAATCACAGCATCATCGTTGAATACCATTTTTGAACTAAGCTTACAGGAGTTATTGATAAGAATGGCCAAGCCTCCTGAAGGCCTCCCCAAATCCCCCCTTTTAGCAGATTGAGAGTGGCATACAAAACCTTCAACATTAAAATGCAACTCCTGTAATAAAATGACATCCAGATGACATGTATCTTTCGCTGTGTCCCACCATCTGAACAAATTAGCCAGGCCACAGCTGTTCCATGAGCGACACAGGATATTAGACTCATTACAAATTTGATTAGGGGGGTAGCATAGTTATTTTCGATACAGCATTAGAGAGAGTGCTATTCAAACCATTTAAGCCATTCAAAGCGGCAGTCAATGCCATTAATTGTTTGATCATATTGTCATGTTCAAACCTGAGGATGTGGCTAAGGCACCCAAAGGTCCGACTAGAAATTCTGGAGGCCCTGTCCAGATGGTTCCTATGCTACCAGCCCTCATTCAGTGTAATAACATGACAGTGAAGATTCCTGTCAGTGTTAAGACTGAGGTGCCTGGGAGAGTCCTGTTGGGGAATGACCTAAGAACTTTAGGAGTAGTTTCCAGTACCCTCAGGCCTCCCAGTATGGAACAGCAGAACCTAACCAAATTGGCTAGAGAGGTCACCTTAAGGGACCACTCTAAGCCTGTGGGAACCTCTACTGAGAACCCCACTACAAGCCCTGGTGTTACTAAGTTGTCCTCTAACCCAGGCCCATTTCAGGCTAAAATGCTAGGGAAATGGGAGATCGAACCAAGCTCCATCATTGTTCCCCCAGTTTTAGAGTCTGTGACTCTCCCTGCTTCTGACGAAGAGGTGGGTAGACCAACTGGATCCCTACCTAGGCCTAAGAGAACTGGTTATTCTCAGTGCTGGTAGAAAACCATAAAAGAAAAGTCTAAGGCCAAAAACCTTCAGAGTGTTGGACCTTCTACTGAAGACTCCAACCCAAATCCTAGTATTGGGAGTGAAACACCTTAAGTAGGTAAGGTAAGATCTAAGAGGAAGGGGAGGCAGGTACATTGCCTAACCCCAACCCCTCCAAGCAAGAGGCCTGAGATCCAACCTGCTCCCAACAGAGAGGTGGTGAGGAACCTTGGAGGCCCCTCTAGATCTAAGGGAATTCTTTATAAGGACCCCTTGAAAAAGCCTAACACAGGTTCAGAAGTTGTACCAACTTCTGAGGGACTGGTCAACCAGATCCCCTATAAATTTAACAAGAAAGATGTTCCTCAAAGGGTTTGTAGGTCATATAGCTTACAAAGGAATACCTTTGATTTTTCCATTGAACACAGGTCAAGGTGTCACCACCAAAATTCTGATGGTCTCTCTAGGATGTTTATAACCGACTAGAGGTATGAGATTCATCCAGGAGTGGGTTCAATCCTCCTCTCCCTTAGTCTGGGGGGGCGAGTGTTAGGAGGAATTCTCTTATAAGGCTAATTTCCCAAAGCTAGTGAGTCCCCCAGCAGCTTTGCTGGATTATTATTATTTTTTTTTCTCCTGCTAAGAGTGAGACTCTTTTACTCCCACTCTTAGGCATGATTTGAGGTATGTCTTTGACTTGTTATGTGCTTATGGGCTATGGGGTTTCTTTTTACTCCGTAGGGTATCATCTGTTTTTCTGTATGTGTGGTACACAGCACCCTCAGTGCAGTACCACAAGGGTGTCACAGTGACCCCCAAATATAGACTCCATACCCAGGGACTGACTATTGTCTCCCAGGGCATGTAAAGTCACCATTGGCTTTACCAGTCCAAAATTGTGAACAGAACCAGTACAAACCATCAGATCGTGGAAGTTCTGGTAAGGGGTAATTCGATTGCCCCTGAGTCTGTTTTCGAGGGGGCACTGTCCAGTCCCCCCTCATCGAGTTTCTGGCTGGTGGCAGTGGTTACCACGCGAAATATTCCTTTGGAATATTCTCTATGAGATTTCCCCATTGATTTTAAACGCACCACTTTTTTGGTGCAATGTTGAAGATGCCGCCGGTTTATTTATTTAATATTAAATCCCCGGTTGGGTCTTTTTGCCAGAACTCAAACCTAAAATAGCGTTTGTGTTCGTCTCTGTAACTCTGACCAAGGTCGAGCCCTTTGTTCCACTTTTTGGCGGGCTTCTCCACAGAAGCCCTCCAAATGGTGCCACTCTGTCTGGGTTCCACAGGAGAGGTCGAGGGGGGAATAGGCACCGTGGACTGCGTTGCCTCGGCAACCCAAGTCCCACTCTACTCTGATTGGTCCAGTGGTGAGCCGGCCGGCTTAGCACTTAGCATGTGTGATTGACAGCTAGGCTGATGAATGGGTGTTTTTCTGCATAAAAGCAGGGCCTTTGGGGCTGGAACTTCAGAAGTCGCCACAGGACCTAAGAATCCAAAGAGGGAAGAAGCTGAGCCACCTGCAACCGACGACACCACAGGTGAAGCCCTGCTGCAACAAACTCACCACTTTTCCAACGACAAGAGAAGATCTTCTGCTGGAGAGTCTTCTCCCTTTGAGCTGGTAGCACCAACCAGTTTGCCCTTTTTCGCTTCCAAAGATGTCACTTGGTCGAATCGCCTGTGCCAAGCACCCCGGCAGCCGGATAGCCAAGCTCACCACTTTTGACCGCAAATAAAAGGACTGCACCTTTTAATCAGGAACTCCGCAGCTGGTTTCATTCCTGTGCAGTGCAACGACTCCACGTGTCCTCCTCGATGAGATCTTCTCTTCCCCTGGTCGGAACCATGAACTTCAACCACTGCCAGGAACAACTGCACCCGCTGGAGCTTCCTTTCTTTTTAAGGTACTGTGTCCTGCCTGACCTCCCTTTCTACAGATTGCTAAAGATGACCCTTAAATCCTTGGCTTCTAAACTGGGTTGGCTCCAGGCCTTCTAACTATACCTTTTGAATCACCCCAACCTCTTTTGAACACTCTGCAAAGACTTTCAGTGCACTTTAAACCGTGTGATCCTGGGCACATTTCGCTTTGCTCCATTTAAAGTGGGCCTAGCCTATGAACTTTGGCTCTACAGTATAACCTGCCTTTCTCCCATTGCTCTGAACTCTTAAAAGTGTTAGTAACTGTTTTATTTTATGCTCTGCCTTTTCTCTCCCTTTTTAACCTAAACTATGGGAGTGCCATCTAGGTTAAGTGCTCTCTTCTGTCTTAACAAATAGTTGTGCTTTAACCCTGACTTGTCTGATAGTTATCAAGGGAGGTGTGTATACTTACCTGACTGTGTTTTAACTTACTTTTCATTGAGAGTGCTAGTGTATTGCCTAAAGTGTGTTTTAAATAAATAACTATATACTTTTTATACAAAGCTCTGGTCAGTGTTTGTTTGCTCTACTGTGTTTTGGCCCTATTGTGTGTACTCTGCATACTGCCCTACTCTTCTTGAGAGAAGTCTGACTGCTCAGCCACAGCTACCAGGTAAATCTAGGTGGTGCAGACTGCTACCAATTGGGTTTACTGCAGCTCCTGTAGTCTTAGGGGCCGATTCATGGAACAAACGTGCGCCGAAAATCTTTGCGCAAGCAGGCGCAAGAAGGCGCAATCAGGCGCAAGCAGGCGCAAGCACAAAAAAACAGGCACACGCGCACGCGTGGGATTCATGGAAGTCCCTGCGCGTGTTTTCCTCGGGATGTGCGCCAAACCCGTGCATGGCGCACACGTCACTGCAACATCCTGAAAGGCATGCGCGACGCGCACAGTGAAAGCGCACAACCTCGGCGCATACACTAGAAAGTGGGCAGAACACGGGGCGCAACGCGCGGAAAGGGGAACAACGCGCGAAAATAAGGGCGTAACTGGGGATGTACTGCAGGGAAGCAGACGGAACGCCCACACGCACCCGAACCACACGTATTCATGGAATCGAATAGGGTTAAGCCACACACAGCCAAAGACACACAGAAACCGAAACACATCCGCCACATGAAGGCAGGCGGTAGCGTCCCTGCGCATTACAAAAGTGGCAACATACAGCAATTGGGC
Organism: Ambystoma mexicanum; assembly: GCF_040938575.1. Classification (NCBI taxonomy): domain Eukaryota; kingdom Metazoa; phylum Chordata; class Amphibia; order Caudata; family Ambystomatidae; genus Ambystoma; species Ambystoma mexicanum. The sequence continues at coordinate 423,205,256 of NC_090927.1, read as the reverse complement.
CTGTGCGAGCGGGGCACGTGTATTCCGGGGTTGCGCGGGAAGTTACAAACGCGATTGAGCGGGGTACGTGTATTTCGGGGGTGCGCGGGAAGTTTTTCACACGATCGGCCCTGGGGGAGCGGGCTACGTGTATTTCAGGTGTTCGCGTGAAATTTTTCACGCAATCGGGCCTGGGGGAGCGGGCTATGTGTATTTCAGGGGTTCGCGTGAAGTTTTTCACGCGATCGGGCCTGGGGGAGCGGGCTACGTGTATTTCAGGGGTTCGCGTGAACTTTTTCACGCGATCGGGCCTGGGGGAGCGGGCTATGTGTATTTCAGGGGTTCGCGTGAACTTTTTCACGCGATCGGGCCTGGGGGGGAGCGGGGTACCACTCACCGTCTGCCTTGCGTGTAGAAGAACGCGTAGCCAACACCCGCTGTGAAGTAATAGTGTGTGAACCCCAACGGATGGAAAACACACGTACCGCACGAAAAGCACGTACAGAGCAGTGTAAAGGCACGTGGGATCTCCAAGCCCTGCCAGGGCAACGCCCGTGCGCGAAACGTCACAGACGCGCTTACGCTGTAAGGGCCTTTGGTCCAATGAAATCGCATACGCGTGCTGACGCGCTTACGCGCTAAGGGCCTTTCCTCGAATTTCACACTGACGTGCAGGATTTTCACGTGCCAAATCACTCCGTATCAAGCTGGCCACGCGAAAACACAGGGAAGACCACGCTCCTGCCCAGAAGGCCGAATTACTGCCCCCCAGTGCCCCGAACAGCCTCCCACGTGCCATCTGCTGCTGCCTGCCTGCCTGCCTGCTGCCACCGTGCCCTGCCATTTGGTGCCTGCACATCAGCCATCTGCAGGGGTCCAGTTGCTGTGTCCACCCCTGCTGGAACAGAAGACTCCCGACTCGGATAACATCGCTCCACAGCCCAGCTCCAGGAACCAGTTGCCCACCCTCTCCTGCCCCTGGGGTTACCATGTCAGGCACATGAACATCTGGCACCAGTAGCAACCCCCGGCCAGAGGGGCAGAGGGGCACCAGCTTCACTGCCACCGAAGTTGGTGTCCTGGTGGAGCAAGTCCTGGGGCAGTATGATGCCCTCTTCGGATCGTTCCGCGCCAACAAGGAAGGACGGGAGAGGATCTGGGCCGACTGTGTGGTTGCCATCAACGCGGAGGGGGTGGCAACCCGCACCATCCAGAAGGTCAAGAAGCGCTGGGAGGACTTGAGGTTCAGGACCCTCATAAAGGCCCGGCGCCTCGTGGAGGGGGGCCGGGGCCGCATGAGTTCCATCCAGATGAGGGTCCTGGAACGCGTACACCCAGCGCTCCACGCCCAGGTCCTTGAGAGGGAGGCCCGTCTGGAGTTGAGCGGTAAGTGGCCAAGCATTGCTGTGTGAGACAGGGCATGTTGCAGTGTGCTGGTTGTCTGATACTTGCCTGTATGTGTGACATAGGCCATGTACGCATGTATGTGTGCAGGGACATCATGGTAATGCATGTGCGACCAGTAATGTGTGAACCGCACGGTTGTTGCATGTGTTCGGTTCAAATGCGACATGGGGCGCCCTATGCAGATTGTACACATGAGAGCATGGCAGTCTCTGTTCCTGGACATGGGTGGGGGTGAGGGATGGGTGCTGATGCCAGGTACATATATGGTATCCATGTCTGTGTGCCTGACCTGCGTGTCTGTGACTTGTGAATGCCATGGATGCATGACACATGTCTGTGACAATGGACAGATTCACTGATGCTGCCTAGTCATCCTTGTATCCACTGTGATTGGGGTGTACAGGGCCAGATGGATGTGACTGAGGTGAAGTGTGTGCATGTGATAGGCATGACCCATGATGCATGTGAGTTCCATTACATTGTATGTTTAGAGAGTCCATTGGACATGTATGGAAATGTCCATGGCATGCACCATGACTGTCACTGTGTGTGTTTTGCCTGGACTGACACATGTGTTGTGGAGGGACATGATGGAAGTGTACTTTGACAGTGGCACTCATCTGCTATTGCTTCCTGTCTAGGGGACCATTGTACAGTACCCTGATGCTTGTGTTCTATGTCTCCCTCTACGCAGCGGCTAGTGAAGAAGAGGGCGGAGACGGCGCTGTGGAGCAAGGCGGCGGGGATGCCCCCACGGCTGCAGTGGAAGGGGTGGGTGAGCCCCCACAGGGGCCTGCTACGGCGGAAGACGGTGAGGAGCCATCCAGGTTGGTGGTTTCCACAGAGGAGGAGGAGGCCGCCACTGAGGCGCACATGGGGCCTGGTGGGGGCATCCCTGCTGGTGCAAGTGGTGCAGTCCAGGGGCAGGGGCAGGAGGCAGTACAGGTCACCGTGGAGGGGCCTGTGCATGTCGCTGTCCCTGACCCTGTGGGTGCACCACCATGCACCAGCAGGGATGCCCCGTCCCAGGCCCGTCCGCAGGTAGAGGGGATGTCCATGTCATCTGACTCCCCTCCACCTGTGGATGAGGGGATCCCTGGCTGTATGGAGAAGGTCCTGATTGGGGTCGCGATGCGCACAGCTGTGATTCGTGATGCCGTGCGTGCTTACCAGGAGGAGCATGCACGTCATCACGAAGAGCACCGTGCCGACGTGGCCGAATTGGGATCGTCCATGTTCGGGGGTTTCCTGCATGTGTTGGCCAATCTGGCGGCCCTCACCTCCTCTGTGGAGCTATACGCCAGTCGTTCTCCTTGCCGTCTTCAGGCCCAGATGCCACCAGGGCCCCCTGTGGACCTGCCCTGACCAATGCAGCCAGCTCGGTGGGGATCTCATCCCTGCCACAGTCGGGAGTCAGAGGTCCAGCAGGGGTGGACACCACAGCAACTGTACCCCAGCAGATGGAGGATGTGCCGGCATCATCAGGCAGGGCACGTGCACAACGGCGTCAGTGGATTCCATCAGCCTGGATGCCGTTGTGCTGGCAGAGGCAGTGGCGTCGGAGGCAGCAGCGGAGTCACGTGGGAGGCATCATGGCTCGGGGCCATCAACATCGGAGGGGCAGGCATCGGCCGGAGGGCAGGAGGAACCAGGACGGGAAGTGTCTTCCATGTGGCAGCGAGGATTAAGCAGATAGGTGCGGAGTGGCGGCGGGCGGAAGAGGCACGGCTCACAATGATCAGGGCGGAGAACTCCATGCGGAGGGCCCTGAGGCGGGCCGAGTGCCTCAAGGCAATCCGCAGGGGGTTGGAGGAGGAGATGGCGTCGTCCCTGCGGACCCTCGGGGCCATGGAACAGGAACGCCTCCGGGACATCAAACAGGTTTTCGATGATGTCCTGGCCCGGAACACCACGGAGTGAGCCGCTGGACTTGCCGGCCACCTTTGTATATAGTTATATAGTTAGTGTTAGGTTTCCTTTATATATATTTTTTTATTTGGTTGCGATTGGACAATGCGCCACATTTTTGTATATAGTTCAGTGTTTAGTTAGTTGTCATAGTTAGGTTTCATTTGGTTGGGCTCATGGACCTGGGATTATCTTGTAAATAGTTCTTCAATGGATTTTTTTATTTTTTGGATTTTTTTCATCGCCATGGAGCAATGGTTTTTGTTTATCATTTACACTTGGATTACCTTTCTGACTGTGACTTTGGACACCATTTATTTTGATTGTGCTGTGTGTTTTTGATTTTTTTCATGGACATTCATCTTCTTTTGGTTGTTTTGCTTTGTGGTTTTTCTCATTTCATTTCCATTCAAGTTGATTTTAAATACATTTTTATTTTCATCCTTCAATGTGTCGTATCATCTCATTGCTTTCATGCATGTCATGTTGGGTGTTTTAACATTCACTTGCAGCCATTGTGTGTGACAGACATGTGTTCATTTGCATTATTTACATTGGGTGTGTAACATGTAATTGCCTTTGATATGTGGGTGGATGTGATAGTTGGTTGGGCATTTTGGCAGGGGAGGATGGCCATTACGGACATGATTGGGGATTGGTGGGACCCAGGTGCAGGGGGGCATGGATGGGACATGGGCGAGGGCCTGGTGGAGGGTGCCCCATGACTGCTGGGAGATGGGGGGGTAGGAGACATGGGTGGGGGCCTGGTGGAGGGTGCCCCTGCACTGCTGGGGGTTGGGGGGTGGGTGGGAGACATGGGTGGGGGCCTGCTGGCAGGTGCCCCACAGTTCTGGGGGGTGGGGGGTGGGAGACATGGGTGGGGGCCTGGTGGAGGGGCCCCTGCACTTCTGGGGGGTGGGGGGGGTAGAAGACATGGGTGGGGGCCTGCTGGCAAGTGCCCCACAGTGCTGGGGGGTGGGGGGGGTGGGAGACATGGGTGGGGGCCTGGTGGAGGGTGCCCCTGCACTGCTGGGGGGTGGGGGGGTGGGGAACATGAGTTGGACATGGGTGGGGGCCTGCTGGCAGGTGCCCCACAGTGCTGGGGGTGGGGGGTGGGAGACATGAGTTGGACATGGGTGGGGGCCTGCTGGCAGGTGCCCCACAGTGCTGGGGGGTGGGGGGTGGGGTGGGAGACATGAGTTGGACATGGATGGGGGCCTGCTGGCAGGTGCCCCACAGTGCTGGGGGGTGGGTGGGGTGGGAAACATGAGTTGGACATGGGTGGGGGCCTGCTGGCAGGTGCCCCACAGTGCTGGGGGTGGGGGGGTGGGAGACATGAGTTGGACATGGGTGGGGGCCTGCTGGCAGGTGCCCCACAGTGCTGGGGGTGAGGGGGGTTGGGGACATGAGTTGGACATGGGTGGGGGCCTGCTGGCAGGTGCCCCACAGTGCTGGGGGGTGGGGGGGTGGGAGACATGAGTTGGACATGGGTGGGGGCCTGCTGGCAGGTGCCCCACAGTGCTGGGGGGTGGGGGTGGTGGGGAACATGAGTTGGACATGGGTGGGGGCCTGCTGGCAGGTGCCCCACAGTGCTGGGGTGTGGGGGGGGTGGGAGACATGGGTGGGCGCCTGGTGGAGGGTGCTCCTGTTGGCTGGGGGTGCAGGGGGACATGCGTTGGTGGGCAGTAGTGCAAGTTGACATGTGGGTTGGCGGGGGGCATGGCCATGGTGGATGGGGTGCCTGCAGGACATGTGCAGGGTAGGCCCCTGTGGTGTGAGCCACCTGCAGGGGCCGTGGAGGGTGTAGAGGGAACACCTGGGAGGACCCACACGTGCAATTCACGTGTGGTGCTCCCCGCGCACTCTTGTAATACACGTACCCTGATGGAATTGCGTGTGGAACTTCCCACGCACCCCTGGAATACACGTACTCTGATGATGTTGCGTGTGATACTTCCCCCGCACCCCGAAGTACACGTACCCTGCTGGAATTGCGTGTGGAACTTCCCGCGCACCCCTGAAATACACATACCCGTCTCGCACGGGGCCAATCGCGTGTGGAACTTCCCGTGCACCCCTGAAATACACGTACCCTGCTGAAATCACGTGTAGAACTTCCCCCGCACCCCGAAATACATGTACCCTGCTGAAATCGCGTGTGGAACTTCACGCGCACCCCTGAAATACACGTACCCTGCTCGCACGGGCCCAATCGCGCGTGGAACTTCCCGCGCACCCCTGAAATACGCGCACCCTGCTGAAATCGCGTATGGAACTTCCCGCGCACCCCTGAAATACACGTACCCTGCTGGAATCGCGTGTGGAACTTCCCGCGCACCCCTTAAATACGCGTACCCTGCTCGCGCAGGGCCAATTGCGTGTGGAACTTCCCGCGCACCCCTGAAATACACGTACCCTGCTGAAATCGCATGCGGAACTTCCCGCGCACCCCTGAAATACACATACCCTGCTCGCACGGGCCCAATCGCGTGTGGAACTTCCCGCGCACCCCTGAAATACACATACCCTGCTCACACAGGGCCAATCGCGTGTGGAACTTCCCGCGCACCCCTGAAATACACGTACCCTGCTTGCACGGGCCCAATCGCGTGTGGAACTTCCCGCGTACCCCTGAAATACACGTACCCTGCTGAAATCGCGTGTGGAACTTCCCGCGCACCCCTGAAATACACGTACCCTGCTCGCACGGGCCCAATCGCGTGTGGAACTTCCCGCGCACCCCTGAAATACACGTACCCTGCTGAAATCGCATGTGGAACTTCCCGCGCACCCCTGAAATACACGTACCCTGCGGAAATCGCGTGTGGAACTTCCCACGCACCCCTGAAATACGCGTACCGTGCTCGCACGGGGCCAATCGCGTGAGGTACTTCCCGCGCACCCCAGTGATACACGTAGCCCGCTTGACGTGCTGGTACAGGTTTAGCGCAGCCCTTTGCGCTTGATTGGGGATTTTGATGGCTTTTCCCTGCGCGAGAGGCGTTCTTGGGGGCGTAACTGGCGCTGCTGTAGGGTCGCTGCACCAATGTGCACCACGGCTGGTTTTGGTGGCTGGAATCCATGAATACGCTGTGCGCGGAAATGGATTTTAGCGCACGCGGCTGGCGCAGGGATTCGCACGCGCACACTGAGCGCCAGCCGCGTGCGCCACTTGTGCTCTGCATTCTATGAATTACCCCCTTAATCTTTTTGCTGTGTTCCCCAAGGGAACTGCACAGGATTCTGCCTAACAAGCGCGGGTGTCCGGGATGTATGCAATTAACCAAAATGGGGGTATCCTAAGGACACTATACCTGTCCACACTGTTCGGAATCAAAATGGAGGTGTCCGCAGGACACAAAGGGGGTAATTCATAGAATTCAGCGCACAAGTGGCGCACGCGGCTTGCGCACAGTGTGAGCGTGCAACACGCTACGCCAGCCGCGTGCGCCAAAATCCATTTCCGCGCACAGCATATTCATGGATTTTAACATCCATTACCAGCTGTGGTGCTGAGTGGCGCAGCGACCCTGCAGGAGTGCCAGTTACACCCCCAACTCCCCCCAGTGTGCCATGTACAGTGCACAAATCCCATACATGGCGCACAGGTCAGTGGACCAGCATACAGGCCCCCAACCACGAAAACGCCTGTAAAACTCCCCGCGCACCTCTCTGAATACACGTACCCCGCTGTGCGGGGAGAATCACACGCGATTGGCCCTGTGCGAACGGGGTATGTGTATTTCGGGGGTGTGCGGGAAGTTTCACACGCGATTGGCCCTGTGCGAGTGGGGTACGTGTATTTCGGGGGTTCACGGGAAGTTTCACACACGATTGGCCCTGTGCGAGCGGGGTACGTGTATTTTGGGGGTGTGTGGGAAGTTTCACACGCGATTGGCCCTGTGCGAGCGGGGTATGTATATTTCGGGGGTTTGCGGAAAGTTTCACATGCGACTGGCCCTGTGCGAGTGGGGTACGTGTATTTCGGGGGTTCGCGGGAAGTTTCACACGCGATTTGCCCTGTGCGTGCGGGGTACATGTATTTCGGGGGTGCGCAGGATGTTTCGCACGTGATTGGACCTGTACGAGTGGGGTACGTGTATTTCAGGGGTGTGCGGGATGTTTCACACACGATTGGCCCTGTGCGAGCGGGGTACGTGTATTTCGGAGGTGCGCGGGAAGTTTCACACGCGATTGGCCCTGTGCGAGCGGGGTACGTGAATTTCAGAGGTTCGCAGGAATTTTCACATGCAATTGGCCCTGTGCGAGCGGGGTACGTGTATTTCGGGGGTGCGCGGAAGTTACACATGCGATTGGCCCTGTGCGAGCGGGGTACGTGCATTACTGGGGTTTGCGGGGAGTTTCACACGCGATTTTGCTGTCAGATCAAGGTACGTGTATCCAATGTGGTGCGCGGGGAGTCCCACACGTGAATTGGCAGTGTGGGTCCTCCCAGGTGTGCCCTCTATCCCCTCCAAGGCCCCTGCAGGCAGCCCACACCACAGGGGACAACCCAGCACCCCTGGTCATGTCCCACACGCAGCCCATCCACCATGGGCATGCCCCCAAGCCAGCCCACATACCACCTTGCACTAGTGATCACCAACTCATGTCCCCCAGCGCCCCCACCCCACAGCAGTAAGGGGCAGCTGCTAGCAGACCCCGGCTCATGTCCCCTAGCAACCCCACCCCCCAGCAGTGAGGCTCAGGCCCCGACTCATGTCCCCCAGCACCCCCACCCCCCAGCAGTGAGGCTCAGGCCCTGACTCATGTCCCCCAGCACCCTCACCCACCCAGCAGTGAGGAGCACCTGCAAGCAAGCCCTGACTCATGTCCCCCAGCACCCCCACCCCCAGCAGTGAGGCTCAGGCCCCGACTCATGTCCCCCAGCACCTCCACCCACCCAGCAGTGAGGGGCACCTGCAAGCAGGCCCGACTCATGTCCCCCAGCACCCCCACCCCCAGCAGTGAGGCTCAGGCCCCGACTCATGACCCCCAGCACCCCCACCCACCCAGCATTGAGGGGTACCTGCAAGCAGGCCTCGACTCATGTCCCCCAGCACCCCCACCCCCCAGCAGTGAGGCTCAGGCCCCGACTCATGTCCCCCAGCACCCCCACCCACCCAGCATTGACGGGCACCTGCCAGCAGGCCCCGGCTCATGTCCTCCAGCACCCCCACCCATCCAGCATTGACAGGCACCTGCCAGCAGGCCCCGACTCATGTCCCCCAGCACCCCCACCCACCCAGCAGTAAGGGGCACCTGCAAGCAGGCCCCGACTCACGTCCCCCAGCACCCCCACCCACCCAGCATTGACGGGCACCTGCCAGCAGGCCCCGAATCATGTCCCCCAGCACCCCCACCCACCCAGCATTGGCGGACACCTGCCAGCAGGCCCCGACTCATGTCCCCCAGCACCCACACCGCCCAGCAGTGAGGCTCAGGCCCCGACTCATGTCCACCAGCACCCCCACCCACCCAGCATTGACGGGCACCTGCTAGCAGGCCCCGGCTCATGTCCTCCAGCACCCCCACCCACCCAGCAGTGAGGCTCAGGCCCTGATTTATGTCCCCCAGTACCCCCACCCCCCAGCAGTGAGTCTCAGGCCCCGACTCATGTCCCCCATCACCCCCACCCACCCAGCATTGACAGGCACCTGCCAGTAGGCCCCGGCTCATGTCCCCCAGCATCCCCACCCACCCAGCATTGACAGGCACCTGCCAGCAGGCCCCGACTCATGTCCCCCCAACATGTCATCATGATCCACAATCATGGGCCTCATGGCCTCCCAAATCCCACCGCACGCCACCCTTGTGCAAATACCCAACCAAGTATCCCATCCACGCCACATTGAAATGCCCATTACATGATACAACCCAAATGGCAAGAATGTACATCAACACATGTCTGTCACACACACACAATGGGTGCTGGTGATTGTGAAAACCTACACTGTGACATGCATGAAACCAATGAGAGAATACCACACATCAAAGTAATAAACCAAAATGTATGTGAACACAAAAAGAATGTAATCAAATGAAAACATGAAAAAAATGTTTGAAAAAAAGATGAAATGCAGCATGTCCAAAACACAAAAAGAAAAACATGAAGTCTGAATCCAAATAAATCGAAATGAAAATATGTCCAATGTCTCCGGCCACCAAATCAAATCCAAAGGAAACGGAAACAGTACAATCCATTGCTCCATGGTGAGAAAAATAATAATAGATAAATCCACTGTTCAACTATGTACAAAGAAGTAATCCAGGGTCCATGAGCCCAACGAATGAAATGAAACCTAGCAAAAAAAAGACCTAATAAAGAACTATAAACAAAAAAGCGGGGCATAGTCCAAGCACCCGAAATGAATGAAAAAGATAAAGGAAACCTAAAACTACAAACTATATACAATGGCGGCGGGCTAGTCCGACGGCTCACTTCCCGATTTCCGGGCCAGGGCATCATCGAACTCCTGCTCGATGTCCTGGAGGCGGTCTTCTTCCATGGCCCCGAGGGTTCGCAGGGACAATGCATGTTGGACTCCAACTCCCTGCGAATGGCCTTGAGGCACTCGGCCCGCCTCAGTTCTCCGCCCTGACCATTGTGAGCCGTGCCTCTTCAGCCCGCTGCCGCTTCGCATCTATACGCCGGCCCAACCACAGCCACACAGAAGACACACCCATTCCAAGGTTCTCCTGTGCCCTCTGGCCGATGCCTGCCCCTCTGATGTCGATGGCCCCGAGCCATCATTGCTCCCACCTAGAGACTGCTGCTGCTGCTGTCCATGTGCCCTGTCCGATGATGCCTGCACATCCTCCATCAGCTGATCTCCAGTTGTTGTGGTGTCCACCCATGCTGGACCGCCGACTCCCGACTGTGGCACGGATGGGATCTCCACCAAGCTGGCTGTGTTGGTCAGGCCAGGTCCACAGGGGGTCCTGGATGAATCTGGGCCAGAAGACGGCAGGGAGAACGACTGGCGCATTGTCTCCACAGAGGAGGAGAGGTCCGCCAGAGTGCCCGACACATGTAGGAACCCAGCGACCAGGGCCCCTCCCAACATTGCCACATTGCGACGCTGCTGTTCATGATGACGTGCGTGCTCTGCCCAAGAAGCCCATACAGTCATGGGACCCCTCGTCCGCAGGTAGTGGAGAGGCAGATGATGTGGCACTCCCCTCTACCTGCGGACGTTCCTGGGACGGGGGATCCCTGCTGGTGCATGGTGGTGCAGTCACAGGGTCAAGGACAGCAACATGCACAGGCCCCTCCGCGGTGACCTGTGCTGCCTCCTGACCCTGGCCCTGGACTGCACCACTTGCACCAGTGGTACTACCCCCAACAGGCCCCATGTGCTGCTCAGTAGCGGGCTCCTCCTCCTCTGTGGAGACCACCAACCTGGATGTCTCCACACCGTCTTCCACCATTGCAAGCTCCTCTGAGGGCTCACCCGGCACTTCCGCTACAGCCGTAGTGGCAGACGCGGCACCAGTCCCTTCGCTGCCGGATGATGGCAATTCCTGGGAGGGTAGCTGGGCCTTGCATCGCCGCCCAGTGGAGGCATCCCCGCTGCTTGGCTCCACAGCACCGTCTCCACCCTCTTCTTGAAGCTGCGTAGAGGGAGACATAGAACACAAGCATCAGGGTACAGTACAATATTCCCCCAGACATGAAGCAATTACACATGAGTGGCTCTGCCAAATGTCACTTCCATCCTGTCCCTCCACAATACATGGGTGAATGCACACAACACACATGCAGAAACAGGCACGGCGCCTGCAATCAACATCAGCATCCATGTACAAGGGCCTCTTTTAATCAAAATGTTGCCTTCAAACTCACATGCATCATGGCTCACACTGATCCCATGCACACACATCACCGGGGGGTCATGCATCATGGCTTGTACACCACAGACACAGTGGATAGACACAGTGGATACAACGGTGACAGCACTGCATGAGTGAATCTACACATGATCACGGACATGTGTCATGCATCCATGGCGTTTCAAAGTCACAAACACACTTCTCAGACACACGCACATGTGCACCATACATGTACATGACAGCAGCACCCATCCCTCACCCCCCCTCCATGTCCAAGAACAGAGACTGGCATGCATTCATGTGTGCATTCCGCATACAGCTCCCCATGTTGCATTGGAACACATGCAACATCCATGTGGTTCACACATTACTGGTCTCACATGCATGACCATGATGTCCCTGCACACACACATCCATACATGGCCTATGTCACACATACAGGCAAGTATAAGACTACCAGCACACTGCAACATGCCCTGTCTCACACAGCAATGCTTGGACACTTACTGCTCAACTCCAGACGGGTCTGCCTCCGAAGGATCTGGGCGTGGAGCGCTGGGCCTATGCGTTCCAGGACCCTGATCTGGATGTTGCTCATGCTGACCCAGCCACCCTTTGTGAGGCGCCAGGCCTTGTAGAGGGTCCTGGACCTGAAGTCCTCCCAGCGCTTCCGGACATGCTTGATGTCGCGGGTTGCCACCCCCTCCGCGTTGATGGCAACCACTGTGTCCTCCCAGATCCTCTCCGTCCTTCCTTGTTGGCACGTGATGTTCCGAAGAGGGCATCATAATGCCCCAGGACAGCCCCAGCTTCCTTCTCACTGAAGCTAGTGGCCCTCTGCCTCTCTGGCTGGGGGTCGCTAGTGGTCTCAGATGGTGTTTGCCCTTACATGGCGACCCCCGAGGCAGGCGTGGGTGGGCAACTGGGTCCTGGGCTGGGCTGTGGAGCGATGGTATCCCAGTCGGGAGTCTTCTGTTCCAGCAGGGGTGGACACAGCAACTGGACCCCTGCAGATGGCTGACATGCAGGCACCAAATAGCAGGGCACGTGGGCAGCAGGCAGGCAGCAGCAGATGGCTGGTGTGAGTGTGCTCGGGGCTCTTCGGGGCAGGAAAATGGCCTTTTGGGCAGGAGCGTGGTCTTCCGTGTGTTTTCATGTGGCCAGCTTGATATGGAGTGATTTGGCACGTAAAAAAAGTGCACGTCAGCGTGAAATCCGAGGAAAGGCCCTTAGCGCGTAAGCGACGTTACGTGCATGGGCGTTCCCCACAACCCGGGTGCATTGTGAATCAGCACGTGAGAAAACTGCACGTCACCGTGCTATTGGAGGAAAGGGCCTTAGCGCGTATGCATAAGTGACGTTGCATGTGTGGGCTTGCTTAAAAGGTATGAGTATCATGCTATTTTCTTGTATGTGCTTTTTGTGGAGAGCGAGCGGGTGTTTCTTGTACATCCTATCGGTTCACACGCGATTACTTCACAACGTTTCCAGTTCGAACTCCCTGTTTCCTCAGACTGCGTTCTTTTCTTTGTTTGGCGGGGTGTTGCCAACGCGCACATGTGCGTCTTTTTCACGTTCTTTTTCAAGGCAGACGGTGAGTCGCGCACGTATTTTCCAATGTGGTTGCCCCTGTGTGTCGCGTACCCCAGGCTGCGTGTAAAACACGCGTATGCTTATTTTTGTGTTTCTGGGTGCCACAGCGTAGTGCAGGTTCATTTTTCCATGCATGTGGTCTACCAGGGGTTGCGTGCACGTGTACTTTAATTTTTGGGGTGCCTGTGTGTTGCGTGCCCCGTCATCTTCCCCCAGGGGTCACATACAGCCTTGCTAGAGCACTAGGGTACGAATTCCATCTAGTACCCTACCCCTTTCACCCCAATTGCCCAGGACAATTGTCTACTGCAACTCCCATACGCACAACAACATCAGTGCCATGGTTGGGAGGCGACCAAGCAGTAAGGGAGGCAAAGGTGGCCGACCTCCAAAAGGTGGGCATAGTTGGCGCGGTAGGGGACGTGGCCAGGATTTGCAGGGTGCCCCTAGAGCCCCGTGTGTGGAAGACCAATCGGGGACACCTATGCCCACCCCCCAATGGTTGTGGGAAACGTAGCTGACACCATCCCAGCTCAGCCCTTGTTGGACCGGCCCATTTTGTCACCTGAACCGGCACAGGATGACTCCCAGGCTGACTTCCAGGTGAGCAGGTCTAATCCACGTGTGGTGGTGAAAGTTGCTGTCACCAGGCCACGTGGATCTGGGGCAGCAATGTCATCTGCTGCCCCAAGTAGCCAGGGTGGGGAGGCTGCAGGGGCAGCTGCAGCTCAATCCACCCCAGCTCCAAGTCTCCCAGCTGGGACAGTGTCCGTCCAGGTCCATCACACCGATGTTGGCTCTGCCGACATCACCCTGCAGCCAATACTTGCACCAAGACAAATGATCATTGTGCCTTTACAGGCTTCTAGTACCCAGTCCACCTGCGCTTCTGCCCCTACTGACCAGAGCGGCGTAAGCCACTCAGGATCCGCACCACCTTACAAGAAGAAGAAGAAGGGTGCTCTTGCACTACAGGCTGAGACGCCAGACATGGCTACACACTCCGGCACATCCAGGACGCCTAGCTTCAATGATGCCGAACCTGATGCACTTGTGGCCTATATTTTGTGTCGGCACATAGCCACAAAATGTTGGTGACTACAAGCTGTAAGACTATGACTGCTCAACGTAGGGCCCACTGGCAGACCATTGTGGAGCACATTAGTGCCCTTGGATTTGTGAGGCGCACAGCAGATGATTGCTACAAGCGGTGGAATGACCTGAAACGCAGAGCAAAGAACAAGCTGGCTTCCAATCATGCCTCTACTCTGGTGACTGGTGGTGGGTCTCCACCAGAGGACAACCAACTCACTGAACATGAGTCTGTTGCTGGAACCTTCGTCACAGAGGAACAGATCCAAGGCGTGGGAGACCTACCAGATTATGAGGCATTGTCCGGTGAGTGCCCATGCAAGTGTGTGTAATCCATGTGTATGTTTCTTGGGTGATGTGTAATGATCGAGTGCCAGGTGAGGGTGTGTACTCCTGAGTGGTATGGGTCACCCATATGATTCCTCCAAACCATTCACCGGCCTTGGGTTTGGGTATGACAGTATCCCTTCTGACCACAGTAGCCAATTAGCACCACATTACTGCAGTTGCCCTTGAACTGTCATCTTGCAACAACATTGTTCTGATTTTCCAGTGTTCATTCAGCCTGATTGTTTCAATCCTCCCATTTTTGCAACACATTTTTCAGCCCTAATGCTTCATATGTGACATGCTTCTGTCATAGATTACACCCCACATTGGCCCACATTTATTACCTTGTTATGGGAATGATTTGACCATTCAGGCTGATTGAGTGAGGGCCTGCTCACATTAATTTTTGGGGCCTGTTTGAATGTGGAACATGATTGTTGTTTCCTGTCATGTTGAAGTGACCAACCATTGATGTATCCATCTGCCTGCCATCACTGTATTATTGCACACTGGATGTGTTGCATTGTGTGGCACATGCGTATTTTGTCACACTATTTTGCTTTTTTCATCTCATCATGTCCATCTCACATGGATGGGTGACAGTACTCATTCACTGACATATGGCTGTACTTGTCAAATGTACCATGGCTATGCTACATGCCATCTGTGTGTTGGCATGTGTCATGTATGTGTATTGGACATGCCACTCACAGGCTAATGTGTGATGCCAGTCCTATCCAGCATGCAGCAAATGTGTTGCTTTTCCATCTTGATGTCCTCAGTGTCTGCTTTTTGCCTCCCCTTCCAACTCATTGACAGTGCATGCATGCCAGGGTCATAGTCATGTGGGACATGTGTAATTCATGTACTGGATCTCTGGCTTGTCAGGCCTATGTGTGCGCTATGGTGCTCATGCCTGTTTCCATTTGTTGTCTTTCATGTTTTTGCAGGTGATGACGCACTTGATGCTGTAGAGGTGGAGGAGATGGTGCAGACCCAGGAGGAATCTCAGCCACGACCGGACACCAGTGGAGGACGTGGTGTGGTGGTGGGTGAAAACCCAATCCTCCTGCAGACCATACTGTCCAGGGGTGTCTCTGGGTGCACCTCCCCAGACCTCTATGATTCAGGTGCTGAATCAGATGATGAGACTTATGTGCTGTCGCAGGTGAGTGTTTCTGGCAGGGATGCTGTTCTGTCCAACCCACCTGCACCAGGGGTAGACCCCTCTATGGGGATGTCAGTGTTAGTAACTCTGCCTTTGGCGGTTACGGATGCAGGGTCATACTCCACAACATCTGATCCTGTTCCTGGGCCAGTAGATCAGAGGGGGAATGCAGTCCTGCAGCCTCAGGCAGTGCAAGCACAGCCAGGTGCAGTTCGCCTTGCCCCAAACAGGTGTGGTGGCCACCGACGTGGTGGCCATGTGCCACCAGGCAATACTGTATGGGAAAACTCCATGTACGGTAGAGCAGCACAACAGGGAGCATCGGTTGAAATGATGGCTCAGGCAATGGAGAGGGTGGCCACTTCCATTCTCCCCCCTGAAAGGCAGAAGGAGCTCCAACAGCAGGCAACACAGTCCATTTGCCAATCACACAGGGAGGGCATGTTGGTGTCCAACAGGGACCAACGGGCGGCACTGGAGACTCTGCGCGAAGCCATTTTTGTAGAGTCCCAGGGCCACAGGGAAGCCCTGAGGTTAGAACTCCATTTCCTCAGGGAGAATCTGGTTGAACTTGAGGCTTCCCGAAATTTTATGGCAGAACAGCAGCTGGAGCAGCTCACACATTCGCTCTCAGTTGAGCTGCAGGCAACTTGTGAGGAGATCCGGGCACCACGCGATGCCATGCATGCAGAAATGCAGTCAACCCGTCAGGTGCTGCATGGGGATCTCCGTACTATCATCCTCCAGAACCAGACCTTCCACACACCCGCATGATTGCTGCCATGGAGGACCATACCAGGGCTTTGTGTGGGCTGCCTCCCATAGCACTGCCACCTCCTGATGTAGCAGCAGAGGGTGAAGAGAGTGACAGCAGTTCTCCCACACTGACGTAGCCGTGCAGGCCATGAGCCCATGGAGGTATTATTTTTTCGCAAAATCCATGCAGGTGGGTGTTGGTGTGCACCCTGTCCTCGAACCTCCTGGGTGGCCTCCCCGCCCTCCCCCGGCCCACACATGGCCATTTATTTTTTTTTTTACAGTGTTTTGCCTTGTGTGGCTCCCGTGGGCATCCACTGTGTATTCCAGCTGGGCACATGCAGGCTTGTCCTGTGTTTGGGTTAGATGCTTGGGGTCCTGACACACACACTCCTCCTGCTTCCACTTTCCATGGGCTTGCCAAGGGTGTGACCAAGTAATAGTGACTTACACAGTGACATTGGGCTCCCATGAGCTGTGTGGGCAGTCTGTGGTCAAAACTGTGTGGACATCCCTAGTGGGGATTGTTGTTGTATTGAACACTGCATGGTTTATTGATATGTGCTTGTGCATCCAGGTATTCCTCCTTATTCACATGTACCTTCTTCATGTCTTTACAAGGCCGTCTCCTTTGCAGATGCAGTTCATGTTGTATGGAGTACACTGACACATTTGCCTGACAGCAACCCTCTGCAGTTGGAAGTGGTCGATGTGCTGGCTAATTCAGGTTGTAAGACTTGCACTACTTTGATTTTGTACTGTCATATTTTGCCACTGTTTCATCCTGTGTTGCTGTATTGTGTTGCTGGTAAGTATTTGTTCATGTGTGCTGTTTGTTATTGATTACTGGGAGCATATTGTCTGTGGTATGTTTCCATTTGGGACAGTGCACTTTGTGACACTTGTGTCATGTGTTGTGCATTCATTTGTTTGCTTTCACATTGCATGACATGATGGTATGTTGGGTAGCTAAGATGGGGAGGGGTTGGGTGACATGGCACTATTTTCATGTTGTATTTTGCAAGGGGGTAGTCATTCATGCAGCATAAATGTGTGCCTTTTTGTGACACAGCATTGGTTGTCTTTCAGTAGGTAGGGATGCACACAATGTAACACTTCCAGGTGACCAATCTCAGGCTGGTATGGTTGTGACAGTTGACTGTCCCTTATGTCATCATTGATTGTCAACTGGTATGTGCCAGGGCTGTGTGCACTCCACAGGGGTGTGATTTTAGGTGAAGTAATTAGCCACCAGCAGCGTACAGGCTGCCTCAACATGTGCCCTTTCCCCTACCATGCGCAGTGGCCATGCATGTGGTTGGGGATGTGGGGGTACCACCATGTCCACCCGCAGGCCCCGGTGGGTTGCAAAGTTGTGCAGGACACATGCTGCCACTATGATCCTGTACACTACTGGGGGCGCATATAGCAGCTGCCCACCAGAGCGTTCAAGGGAGCGAAAGCGTGACTTGAGCACTCTGAATGTGCACTCCACTATGCCCTGGGTTGCAATATGGGCTGTGTTGTATCTTACCTCGGGTGGTTTGGTGGGGTTCCAAATTGGTGTCATCATGTGGGTGCTCAGAGGGTAGGCACTGTCCCCTGGGGAGGTGATGATGGGTATCATTAGTGGGGTTGTGACATTACTCAGTATCTGAGAAGCATGCATGTGCACTGGCATTTATACTCACCAAGCAGCCATAAATCGCCATGCCGCCCAGCTTCTAGGGCCCTGTTTAGGGGTGACATTCTGAAAATGAAACTGTCATGGGTGGACCCTGGATAGTTGGCATATACTGAGGTGATGATTCCCTTGGCATCACATACTACCTGCACGTTGGTGGAATGCCAGTGCTTGCAGTTTCTATAGATGTGCTCAGTTGCCCTGGGAGGACGTAGAGCCACATGGGTGCAATCAATGGCACCTAGCACTTTGGGGAAGTGTGCCACCCCTTAAAATTCCTGGACGGCAGCCTGCCTTTCTGCAGGTGTTCTGGGCATGTATATGTGCCTGCGGACTGAAGAGCGTGCAGTCATGATGGCCAACACCTGGTGTAGGCAGCGTGACTGCGTGGCCTGTGACACCCCCCCCACTATGGCACTTGCCTGCTGAAATGAACCAGTGGCCAAGAAGTGCAGTACATTGAGCACCTTTTCCAAGGGGCTCAGTGCTTGGGAGCACAGGGTGCGTGATGTGAGGTCATCCTC
This sequence comes from Ambystoma mexicanum, assembly GCF_040938575.1. Taxonomy (NCBI): domain Eukaryota; kingdom Metazoa; phylum Chordata; class Amphibia; order Caudata; family Ambystomatidae; genus Ambystoma; species Ambystoma mexicanum. Next base: position 423,186,982 of record NC_090927.1, on the reverse strand, counting down.
CCACTCACTCACCAGGTTGAGTATTATGTGTGGTCAGAACCTGTACTTCCCATACACCTGGTCATCAGGCATCCGAAAAAAAGGCTGGTCCTGAGTGTAAAAATTCTGGGCCTGGCTATCCTCCCCCTCCTGCGGTGTCTCACAACCATTGCTGTGAGGAATGGTATATTCATCGTAGCGTCTGAGCTTGTTTGTTGTTTGCGCGCACTGTTATGCTGCACGGGGCCGCATATGCCTGCTTCCTGCTGGCGTACGTGTTTCCAGATTAGCACGTCTTTTTTGGTGCACGCGTTTCCCCTGTTTCCATGAATACATGTTGTAGGCGCGTTGTTCCCCATTCTGCGTGTTACTCCCCGTGTTCCACCTACTTTTGTTGTGTGCGCCGCGCTATGTGCGCTTTCGCTGAGCACGTAGCGCACGCCGTTTGATGGTGTGTGTGCCCGCGTGCGCCACACAGGATTTTAGCGCACATCCCCGGATTTGCACACGCACGGACTTCCATGAATCAATGTGCGTGGCTTTCACACGCTTGCACTGCGATTTTCGCGCTTGCACTGCGATTCGCACGGTTTCGCACACTTGCGTGGCACCCATTAATTCCATGAATCAGCCTGAAAATCTGTCAGCAAGTCTGCTCTTATTCAAAATAAGGTGTCCTAAGAACATCCCCCCTGTTCGCATTGTCCACAATCAGAGTGAATATGTCCGTAGAACACATAACCAGTCCGCCTGTCCGCAAAGTTGTGACGCACATTTAATTAGTTCGGGGACCCGAACACTGTCTGTAGAAAACCTGCACGCACACGCATCCCACCCCCAGGACCTACGAACATCGCGCCTGTCTGTAACTGTCTGCCACATGTGTGTCGCACTTTTAATTAGTTCGGGGACACGAACACTGTCTGTAGAACACCTGCACGCGTGTATATATCCAACCTCACACATTTGGTGTCCTACGGACACTCGTCCCATTCGCGAACATGTCCGCGACATCATCATGTGACCGCACCCATGGTAAGCGTGGGTCCTTGTTCGAGAACACAGTCTGGGCCCCTGACACCAAAAAGTGCTTTTTTGAGCAATCCAAGGTATTTTCCTGTGAAAATTCACCCTTGCACATGTCCCAGACCATGGTCCTAGCGATCTGCATACTTTTTGGAACTTTTTTAACCCTTTTTGGTGTTCAACGTGTTCGTGGACAGCACGGATCTCCCTGAAGAGCGCACCAGCACCCCTATAAGAAGCCACATCTCCCCAGAACTGCTTCTCATTCTGTTTTTGGAGTTCCAGGACAGACACTGCTCCACATTGCTGGATTTGATATTTTGCAAATTGCTGACTTTCCTGTCCCTCCTGACAACATTGAAGATGGCAACCATGGCTACTGCTGCTTCTGCTGGTGCTAGTTCTGCCTCAGTACCACCTCCACCCCCTTCCCCGCCTCCCCAAGGGCCTGGAGAAGGGAACAGGCATGAGGATGCAGATGAGGATGAAGAGGATGACAGGGATGGGGTAGTGGAAGACCCTACTACTAGCAGCCACTGTGAATCTTGGGTGTGGAGGTTGTTTGTAACTCTTGATGGAGTACCGAAAGCTCGTGCAAACAAGGTGGGCTCTACTGAGTGCCAGTTGGTGCTCAGTCGTGGCAAACCAGGTTTTTACAGTTACTGTACTACCTCAATGAAGTGACACCTAAGGTCTTTCCACGGTGGGGCTCTTTTTAGGTTTGTACTCTGCGATAAACGTAATAGGTTGAGTTCCTCTGCAGCATCTTCAGTTTCTGCTCCTGCCACCACAAGAGGCACTCCTGCAGGGCTGCTCATCCCTCCATCTGCCTCGCAGGCCATACACAACACAGTAGACCCTTACCTTTCAAGGGTCACAGTACTCTGCAGGGGGGAGACCCTTAAAGTGCTTTTGAGGCTGTGGTCCGGGAGCATAAGAAGTACTGCTCACTACCTGATTAAGCCCCAACCTACATCTTCCTCTCTCCACCCACCATTTCTTATCCCCGTGGTTGGTGCCCCATCCTTACCCTCCCTTCCCTTCCTTTCCTTGTGTGTCTTTTTAAAAAAAAAAAAAAACAAATACAAAACAACAAAAAGAAAGGCTATTTTCAGAGCCGCCTTTCACAGTTTAAAAATAGAAGTGTCAATGAAATCCTGCGGGGCCCTGTGCATTTTTAGAAGTTTGCGGACAGTTCGAGGACATTTAAGATTTTTGGGGTGCTGCGCTATCAAAACCGTGGCACTCTTCTCCAGGAGAAAATGGTGGCTCTGAAAAGAGCCTTTTTGTGTTTTTTTTGTGTTTCGAAAACTTAAAATGGTCAACACCTTCTGGAAAAAGGGTTGTTATAATTACAAAAAAGGGTTGCAATGCATGTTGTAAATTTCGCAAAAAAATCTGATTGCCAGCATAAGCAAGATGAACTACATCTCTACGAAAAATGTGTGTACTACAAAATATATTTTCATTGTGAAAAGAGGACATGGCAACATCTTTCAAAAAAGCACAAACAGCCTTGTTGACATTGCACTTCGCTTTCTCCATTTGTGGACCAAATGAAGAAGAATGCAGCCACATTTGTCTCTGCGCAATACAAAAAAAAAAAAACTCGGTAGTTTGGAAACATGTCCTTATTTCATTGCAAATTGCAGAGAGATTCCAAAGACATGCCCTAAACTCTTCTCTCCACAATGAATAATAATAATGTCTGGATGACGCTGTGTCACCAAAGAAGCACAAAGAGGTACCAAATCCAGCCACTTCAGGCCACACATTTCATTCCAGTGCACATCCACATGAGGGAATCCAGGATGTGCAGCCACTCCACAGCAATCTGCATGCACCTCCAACATAATTTATCCACAAGTCACCCAAAATCCAGACAATCCGCCTTTTGAAAGACACAGCCATAGCTATCTGCTCTCCTCTCAGAAGCAGACTTTCTGACAAAGTCTCTCCTTTCACATCACACCCAGTAAACCTTATTGACCAATCCCTTGCCCTGCACAGTCTCATTTGCATGCCTCTCAGCCTCAAAATCCCCATATGTAATATGCGCTGTCTGCGGACGACCGCAGAGTCCGTGGACAAATCCTAAAATCTGAGAGCGGGTAATGAAAATTGAAATAGTGTGCCCCACTTCCCCTTTGAGGTTGGCTCTGAAAAGAGCATTTCTTTTAGTTTTTTGGAAAGTGCTTATAAAAAAACAGCTTTCATTTTGTTATTTCTTTTTTCCATTTATTTTCTTCCTGATGTCTTCACATTATCCTCTGTTAAGCACTCCTTATAAGTTGAAATAACATGGCATTTCCCAATATGGATAAAGAAATGCCATCTGATTTAAAACAGTCACATTAACAAAATCAATATTGTAATTCTTACAAGACAACATTCAATTTCTCAACAAAAAAGCAGACATTGATCCGTTCACCAAACGCCTTGCACCATTTTGGAGGACAGGAAACATTAGAACAGTCCCATAGTTCCCTAGGCAGTATTTCAGAAAAAAAATCACTTTCCCATTTGGAACAACCTCCATCACTGCCTTGCCCAAGTTTCCAAGAGTACTCAACAAAGTAGGAGCACTCATGTTTCCCAAATGGACACCACCCCAATGCAGTACAACAACACCTGGACTCTTCCACATGCAGAAAGTTGTATAAACTCCAACCACTGCCTGCATATTGCAACAGGCAAAGTTGACCAGTAAACCTTCACTCCTTCAAAACCAAAACGGGCAGCCTTATGTTTAAACATAGCATACCTCTCTAAACCATTTACAAATAAATCTCCAACAACCAACACCATCACATCACTTTCTTCACATCTGCCATCTTCACTACACACACACCCTCTCTTCCTGCAAAGAACAACATCAACACTGATTGGCTAATCCCTACATTTCCCTTTCCATACTGAATTTACTTGAAACCCCAGATGTGGCACGCCCTGTCCGCGAACAACCACAGTGTCTGCAGAGCGTCGGGACAGTCCTTCTACCCATTTCACTTCACTCTCTGCACCTTTCCCTCATTGGCTACTGCTAAGCAGTCACACAACCATACACCAATCACATCCAAGAACTCTACATCTGACTCCATCATCACAGTTCAGCACTTTAGATGTACTGTTGATCACTCTGAGTACAATTCTGCTGTGATTGCAAAGCACCTACAGCAACAACTATTATATATATATGTATTACTTGGAAGTCTGCAATTGTTGTGCCAATTCATAAGCAAGGCAGTTGGGACGATACCAACAACTATCGCCCAATTGCACTGCTCGACACTATTGGCAAAATATTCGGGGCAAACTTGCGACTTAAACTCGCAAAATGGGCTGAACTGTCACAGATAAACGATACAAGGTAAACCGGATTTACAAAAGGGACCGGAGTGGATGTAAATCTGCTTATACTGACAATACTGACAATCTTAAAATTGGAAACCCTAAATAAGAACGGCAAGATGTTTTTCGCTTTCATTGACCTAACACAAGCGTTCGACGGAGTGAATCGAAGCTTGTTATGGGCAAAATTGGCGAATTGGCGTTGTCCGCCTGGAATTCTAGAGCCAATTATTGCTGTGCACGAACAAACGTCAATTAAAGTACGGCTAAATCATAGTGGTTTATTATCTAAAGCCATTTCTACACACAAGGGCATCAAGCAAGGCTGCCCCCTCGCTGCAGAACTGTTCAAATTATTTTTGGCTGACCTTCCAATCCATCTGAATAAAATTCCATGTTTTCCACCCAAGATAAACCAAACTCCAATCAATTGTATAGTATATGCGGACAACCTGGTCCTGATGGATAGAACACAATTTGGGCTACAGCGTCTCCTTTCGGGCTTGAAAATATATATGGACTCAAACCAACTGTCAATAAACACCTTGAAAACCAAAATCATGTCGATTGGAAACATAAAAAGCAAAAAAGACAAAGCTTTCAGGTGGAAAATTGCCGAATCCAATTTAATGACTGTCGACTCAATAAGGTATCTGGGCATACAATTCAATAATTCGATTTGCGAGAAACAATGGCCTGGTGAATTAACTTAGAAAATGACGAAGTTAGCCCTACAAGCTGCAATAATCAACAAGAATTTTGGAAAATTTTCATTGGAACCAGTCCTCAAATTTTATCTACAAAAAGTAACTCTGATTATAATATTTGGGGCTGAGGTAGGTTGGAACTTAAGTGTTCAAATGTGGCACATATTGGAAGGCTGCTTTTGGCGGAAAGTTCTGGGGGTGCCACAAGCAACACCAATTACTGTCCTGCGACATGAATTAGCGATCAATTTGCTGCATATGAAAATGGTTTGAAACTCTATCGCAACATTGAGGAGAATAGCCTTAACATCATCAGCCCCGGCATACAAAATCTTTGCCAACAATCAGGCGTCGAATAAGCATGATCTCCTCAGCTTATGGTTTCATAAATTGTCGGCGTTCCTCTCTGCAGCAAATATTACCAACAAGGAGTTGATAAATCGTCCACAACATCCAAAAATAAAATTCGACAATTGGGCATGGATGGCCAACAATGATGCAAGATCCAAAATAAAATCGATGAAATTAATGGAAGGTGTGTATAGAAAGCAACATGAACCGGCAAGCTACTTATTGCATTATCCTTCAAGGCATTATCGAGACCAATTTCTTAGGTTTCGAATTAATGCTTTAAAGACCAAAGAAATTCTTTGGCAAAGAAAGGACAAATCCATCAATGATAATCTTTGCCGTTTCTGTAATCAGTCGATCGAATCAGTCAAACATCTGTTAATTGGATGTACTCAGACTGTTCCTCAATGCACATTACATTTGGGAACTTTTGCACCGATAGATGGAGACATGGAACAATGGTGGGGGAGGATCATCTCTGGACACAACATAAAACTTGTATGTGCAACTGTGAATTACTTTGACTCGATTCTGAAAGCAGAGAGTTAAAGCAAAATTTTTGGCGTAAACCTAATGGAGTCGGTAATTGTATGTTCCTTAGTTGTATGTCTGCCTGATTGGCCTCTTTTAGGATGCGAGAATTGAGGTCTTGTCTGAAACAAAAGTTTATCTTTTTTTTTCTATTTAAATTCAAACTGTAGTTTTCTTAAAATAAAAAAAAAAGAAAATAAAACCCTCCAAGATTTCTGCTTGCAGATTCATGCACATCCACATGCATGAAAAACAAACTACAGGTATAAATATTTTCTGCACAGTATATGTACAGCTCTTGTATAAATGCATTTAAACAGGGTACCTGCCACTTAGCCTGCATAACCTGTAAAAAAAGCTTACTGTCATTTCTCCCATCTGCTATGATCAAGTGTCACTTGCAAAGCTGTGTGCTCTACACACGTTTATTAACCCATATTACTAATTGTAATGTGCCCACTGTTATTCTCTTCAAACGTTCTGTCATGTGTGTAACCACTGCCATCTATTTATCCACATTTCAAGCATAATAGCATTTCATGCATTATAGTGCATAGGGTACATACAATGTTCTTTCTATACATTCTGGGCATTTTACATACAATCTATCATTTGAACTTCCTTTAGAAATGATTACAATAGTAATCAGACACAACACACACAGGTGTCTAACAAAGTGCCATTTCATGTTAAACGATGGGAGAAATAACAGTATGATTGTAAATGGCAACAACCATATTCAAATGCATGCAATGAATGGTTTCCTGTTCTGTGTTATGATATGGGTAAATGAAAACTTGTAAAACACACACCATTAAAGTGACACTCGATCATAGCAGATGAAAGAAATGCCAGCACAACATTTTTACTACTTTTCCAGAGTAAGTAGAAGACATCTTGCATTGTACATTTATACATTGCATGCTTTTCACCAGAGCTCCTGCCATTTACCCTGTATAAGTAGCAAGAAAAACATAGTTATTTCTCCTATCTCCTAACAACAAATAACACTGCCTTAAAAAACAAGTGTTCTCTGTGTGCTTACTATTGTAATAATTTCTAAGGCAAGTTCAACTGACAGATTCTAAGTAAACTATGCAGAATGCACATAGACAAATGAAACTGCATCTACATGCTATGCACAATTATCAGAAAGCACAATTACTGCAAAAACAAACAAATACATGTCTACATTAACAACAGTGCTATTAACACACATATTTACTAACTTTTTCTTTCACAATTGCAGTGAAGACCACTCTCCTAAAAAACAGCAGCGTCTGAAGTACGAAACAGAACTCAGAAGAAACCTATTCTTTGCCTCCAAAAAAGTAAGTGCAATACTGACATAATGTTCTAACTGTTACTCAAACACTGTAGAATTCCAGTATTGTAGAAAAAACAATTGTATTAACCCTGGAGCATTAGGTCAGTGTTACTGATTGCCCCTCAGCAGGTCCACACTTTGTATTGTCATCTGAACACCAGTATAGTAACACACAAATATGAGAATAGCCTTCACAAACTGACGTAACAGCCCATTGCACAATCACACACATCTACATACATGTCTACCATTATACTCAGACACTCATGCACAATGCACACATACATTGCATAACGTCCCAACCCACACTTTCTTTTTTCTCTAACAGACCCCAAAGAATGCCTACCAAAAAGAAACTCCATAAAAACAATGCAGAAGTAGAGCAAATCAAAATAAAAGTGTACAAAATAGGGCCTCCACCTTTAGCAGAATGTATACAAAAATTTCAAACAAAACAGCTAATACAGTCACTAAGCAAAACAAAAGCAGCTTCCAGTAAAGAAACTTTGCCTCCTCTTTCAAAATGTAAAACTAAACAGAAAGTTATTAAAAAGACTGCAGCTAACACTAGTGCTAACACTTCACCTATAAATCTCGATGTAGCCACAAGTAAGCATACCAAAACCCAAAACATTATTTTAAAAATATATTTTCGCAACAGAGTCCTTTATAAACTTATCAAAACAAGAGAGAAATCATGCACAACCCTTAAAACCTACTGTAGAAAATGTATCCTGGAGGCTCTCATAGACAGTGCAATCCTTCTCAAAAGGACATTATTGATTTTAGTTATAAACAGAATGAAACCACTAACAAAACTAACTAATAAACTACAAAAAAGACTGCTCAATAAATGGAATATCAACAAAAATCGCTCTGCAAACATTTGTGGCAGTGAGTGGAGTCACACCACCAACACAGAACCATATTTCAATGAAGAAGCATACAAACAGAAGCAAAGAAACCCAATTTCCATACATAGCAGTGGACGAGGGTATGAAAAACTTAATAATACCATTATGGAACAAGAAAAGCTGCTCACAAAAATATCCACAGAAAACTTAGTATCAACAAACCATTCCACTGAAGGAATGTGGCCAGTCTACAAATGGCTGTGCACATCAATGTGTAACATAAGCAAAACATCTTTCACATCTTAGCGCCAGTTCCTCAATCAGTATATGAAAGGCAAAGACAAATTGAAAATAAACTATTACAAATTATGGACTCCTGTGCAGTGCAAACATACACAGAACTACAGGGACATTCATTAGCCTGCATTTCTGGACCTATTTGCAAAAGCACCTTCCACCATATCAAAATGATATCAACACACCATCCAACTGTAAGACATCTGTTTCATAAAATGTACTATGCCAAAAGTCCTGCTTTAGCATTAGCCAATTCAAATAACAATCTTCTACATGGTACAGCCAAATAACTACTCGAAGAAATAGAGCATATCCAGAGAAAATATTTTGGAAGTGAAAGCCACTTAAAAAATCAAATAGCTTTACAACAGACTAGCAACAACTTTACAGATGGCAACCTTCCACTACACACATACAAAAATGAAATTCTAAAGTTTAAAAGCACAAGAAAATGGACCAGTGCAAATGAACTAATTGGTAACAGCGTGAACGTCTAGGATCCCGTGAACAGGCTATAGCAAGTGTGTTTTGACTGGCATGTCTGGATCATCATGCATCTGGTAGTCCTAATAGCTAAGTAGAAACGAGGACCTACCAAATTGGAAATGTTTCATTTAGGCCATGGTCAATAGTGTTCAAAAGAAAAATCCAGAGCTCTTCCTTGTTGGCCAATGCTAGGTATGGATTGGCAGCATTCTTAACAACATCAATGACCCACCAACATAGGTCTGCTGTGGAGTGGCCATGCTCCATATAGTGGCTTACTAATGGTGAGTTCATAGATTTGCATCTAATTCAGGAACCATATCATTTGACAAAACACTATCACATAAATTGTACAGCTTAGGCATAAAAATGCTCTCCCATAGAGAATGTGGCTGCTATGAAGCTGCAGACCATTTAACCGGTACTGCCTTGTATGGACAATCTGAAAATATAGTATGGATAAGCCTTGGTCATGCTAAATCTAGAAAAAGAGTTCTCAAATCATATGAAGACATAGAAACAATAGCCAAAAATGATCCCAACAGCCAAGACATTTTGAAAAACAATTTACTAGACGCATACTACCCAAACAGGAGTACCACTTTGGAAACCAATTGTCTATACCACATAGCCCAAAACTTCACATACAAAAATAATATTAAACCAGATGAGAAGAAAGGTAGATACAGAGTGGAAAATTGTGATGACAGCTTAGTGAAACTTACCAAACAAAGCTTAATTAATCATATGAAATTGTCATTAAAAACTCCTCAACATAAAGAACTGTATTACATGTCCCTGCTACAACTTTTTAAACCATGGAGAAAAGAAGAAGATTTACTAGATACCTATGACTCCTATGAAGACGCTTTCAAAGCAAATGAAAGCACTATAACAGACGTAAACTTTACACAGTACCAAACAATGTTGCACAATGAACAGAAACACGAAGAACTCCAGGCCCAACTAGAAGTGGACACTCCCGACAGGAGTCAACCTTCTGTAACAGGAAATCAAGAACCACTTGGACAGCCACTAATAGTAAATGAGGCAGAATTAGCCATGACAGAAGTAGAAAACACCATGTTTCAGTATGAACAAGCTACAGAATACTTCGCTGTACTGAAATCACAACTGAACAATGAGCAGTGTATCATTTTCCAAGAAATAACAAAACAAATTGAACATGGTGTTCAACATGAAAATAAAAACTGTACCTGACAAGACTACAAACCTATACTGCTATACGTGAGTGGTCAAGCTGGTTCAGTCAAAACATTCTTAATCAAAATCATCAGCAAAATCCTCCAACAATTGACAAACAACAAACTGCCAGCTGTTGTAACTGCCCCCACAGGTTTAGCTGCCTACAACATAGGCGGTGTCACTTTACATCAATTACTACTCCTTCCAGTAGAACACCAAAACAAATTAGACTATTACAAACTTTTTACAGAAGCTGCAATGGAACTACACAGAGTTTTCAAACAAATGAAAATTCTGCTAATAGATGAGGTGAGCATGGTCTCCAACCTAATGTTGGCTTTGATTTACCTCAGATTACAAGAGGTCCTCAAAACAGACTACGGAGAGATCTTTGGAGGAAAACACATTATTGTTTTTGGAACTCTTCTTCAATTGACACCAGTGAAAGGTGGACCTATTTTTAAAACCTTAGGGCACAAACTTTGCCGTAAAACTCTTGGCAGCATAGGAAATGTTAACCTTTGGCAACATTTCCAATACAGCGAATTAACAGAAAACATGTGCCAGTCTGCAGACCTCCCTTACGCCAACATTTTAAAAAGTATTAGAGTTGGTGTTCTATCTCAAGAAGTACAATCAATATTAAAATCCAGGGACATCCATGCACACTATGGCCATAATTAATGTGGAATATACAAAAGTGAGGACTGGCTACCCCTCTCTCAGTGCCACCAAACTAGGCCAAGTCCCCTACAGAATCCAATTGAGCAAGACAAATCACTTACCAATTAGTGCCAGTAGTGCACGCACACAGAACATAGAGTGAGTGGGAGGAACCGAACCATCTTATTCAAACATTAAAAATACAATCACAAAATGACATCTTATATATTAATTTATTCAGTATCGAAAAACCAATCACAGGTGATTAAAACAAGGAAAACAAGGAAAACATAGTGGGAGGGGCAGCATGCATCTTAGAGTTAAATTTAGACATTACTGGCTATTTCTCACTTAACAAACACAATATATTTCACATGGGGTTCAGCATCTTAATTATGGCCACTCTGTTACTTCAGGTGGTTTACAGGTACAAGACTATCTACTTGCGCTATTCTCTTGTCATGTGTCGACATGTTTTGGCCGTCTTAACATATGAAACACTATCCCTAGTATCTCTACAGACAATAGATTTTGGGCCTTCTTCAGGACAGACAAATTTCTTTTTCTGATGGTGAGCCTCTTTTTCAAATCCCTGTTGTAGGGCGAGTACAATCGAAAAGTCAAACATATATACAATTATCACATAAAACAATTCTAAAAAATGGTTCCATACTCAAGCAACATTTCTGGTTCTTAATTCTTAGCAATTCATATCAAGGCATATTAAACTCATGCGCTCATTTAGCATCTGACCATAGTAAAATAGTGGTCGCATTGTATTCTGTAGGTTACACAAGGGCCTTTACTTATATCTTGGTGGTACTAGAGCTTTTTCCTAGACAAACTTAATGATAGTGCGAGTGGATCGCTATTTGCAGGTGTTCACAGATCACCTCCCAACCTGTTGTTTACAATTTGCAGGTTCAAGTGGGCTCTATAAAAAAGATACCCCAAACATATATTTTAGTGGATCAGTGTATTAATATTTCACCTGATACAATACCTCATTATGGTTAACAAATGAATTAATACATTTCTCCGGTGTGTGGAAGATTTTTTTATATTAAAATTCAAAAATTTTTGGCTAAAGAACAAAAAGGCCTATATCATTCAAAGGGTCCGTCTGTTTTATCTCACATTCGTTCTTATTATGCTTTAGTGAATCTTACTACACAACTTTGTAAATGGTGTGGGGCGTGACTTTTTCAAAACATACAAGTCGTGTAACTCACTGGAATGAACCTCTTCCAGTGCCCAAGCACTTGAAAAAAGCCGTAGGAGCGGTTTGTTTTGCACACACTTTCGACTTCTACAAATAGTCACGTAGCTGTCAGCACAAGTCACAGCTCGATTGCGGATCAAATCGTTGATTCACCAAGCCTGAAACACATAAACCACCACACAAAGGCAGGTGATCGTCAGGGAACCACATCTACAACAAAGCGCCCAGAGAGGGACAGAAAAAACCGTGCCCCGGTATCTCGTCCATAATTAATGTGCTACTGATGTCATGGAACAATTAGCACACATAAATGTCAATTGTATGTCCTTGATGCCAACTCTTGCAGCTGTTCAAAATTCAATGAAACAATGTTGAAAAAAGAAATGCAACCAATAACTGAAATTTGCTCCACAGATAAACTGGACGTGCATGGTATGACACTGCCCATGTGTCAACAAGCCACAACAAGACTAAATACCTACTCTATCTCCAACACAGCTGGTTTGGAGAAAATATTAAAATTATATTTAAACTGTTGAGTAATGCTTAAACGTAATCTTGATGTGGAGCAAGGACTAGTTAATGGAGCACTTGGTACAGTTGTTGGCTTTCAAACATACACAACTGACAACAACATTCAATTTTTCAATATTCTCTTTGACAAACTATCAGAAGTTAAAAGGATAGGATGCTCAACAGCCCGCTTCCTTCTTTTCAAAGACATTTATGTACGCAGAGAACAATTTTCACTAATTCTAGCATACGCGGTTACCATTCACAAATCACAAGGTCTTTCCCCTAGAGAAAGCATTGATAGATATTGGTAGCACAGTCTTTAAAGAAGGCATGAGCTATGTAGCACTATCACACTTACGTTCAATTGACGGGCTATTTCTAATCAACTTTGATGCAAATAAAGTAAATGCTGATATTCCTTTCATTCTAGAATACAATAGACTACATTCACTCTATACCCCCATCTAAAAACCTATCCTGTTCCACAAAAAGCAAAACGTTGTAAAAGAAAACTACTTCAAACTGAAACGATATAGGATCTCAGTGCAATTCCTCCAAAGGAAAAAAAAAGAAACTAATGCTGCATCAAGTACCACAACCAAAGAAGAATCTACTGGTCAAAGTAACTCAACTACTTCTTCAAAGAAGCAACACACACTCCAAACAAATGACTTCGACACAGAAGTGTCAGGTCCATTAAAATTTTCAAATACAACTGGTGTAAATTGCTACGCAAATGTAGCAATGAATATTCTATTCCAATTGCCACCAATTATTGACAACATTTACTTGCACAGTACAGACCAATTGTGTTTGCAAATGTTAGTCCTTCATAGAAGTGCAACCAACACTCCTGACAACACTTACAGTGTTCTTGGAATAAGACTAGAATTGGACTACTGTGCTGGAATGGTGAAATTCACTTTAAACTCACAAGAAGATCCACAAGAATGTCTAATGTACTTACTACAAGTACTGGAAAACAAAAAACAAAGCAAAAACATATCTATAAATGAAATCTTCCAGATTTCATACATGTGGCAACATACATGCACTCTCTGCAGCCATGTGGCACAGAACAAGCCCCTAATGAACGTTTTGTGTATGTATCCATGCCTAACTGTGAATCCATTCCATGTCAGCAACTTGTACAAAATGCAAACCATGGCAGATTATGTACTAACTGCAATTCAGATAATCGCTCCACCTTACAAATACAGACGCACAGTAAATACGTAATAGTAATGCTTATATGTTACAATGCAGATGGTACCAAAAACAACTGTAAGCTAACTGGTATGGGTTTTTAGTAGCACAATTTACACATAAGGTGTACCTTAGAAAAAATGTTGTAGTGCATGGCAAAGATTTTCAATAGTGCAACATAACCAAAAGGTTCCTTTAGGAATGGTCATTTGGTTAACAATATATAGCTTCCGAAGAATGCCACATGAAAATATACTGTCGTACAGCACTGTGACATGTCCCAGAAGCAGTACATAGTTACCTGAATGAAGTATGCCTGTTGGGCAATGTGGAAATAGATTTTATATTCATGTAGGAACGTATACCTTCAACTTTTGTCTCGATGTAGCCACAAGTAAGCATACCAAAACCCAAAACATTATTTTAAAAATACATTTTCGCAACAGAGTCCTTTATAAACTTATCAAAACAAGAGAGAAATCATGCACAACCCTTAAAACCTACTGTAGAAAATGTATCCTGTAGAAAATGTATCCTGGACGCTCTCATAGACAGTGCAATCCTTCTCAAAAGGACATTATTGATTTTAGTTATAAACAGAATGAAACCACTAACAAAACTAACTAATAAACTACAAAAAAGACTTCTCAATAAATGGAATATCAACAAAAATCGCTCTGCAAACATTTGTGGCAGTGAGTGGAGTCACACCACCAACACAGAACCATATTTCAATGAAGAAGCATACAAACAGAAGCAAAGAAACCCAATTTAATACATAGCAGTGGACGAGGGTATGAAAAACTTAATAATACCATTATGGAACAAGAAACGCTGCTCACAAAAATATCCACAGAAAACTTAGCATCAACAAACCATTCCACTGAAGGAATGGGGCCAGTCTACAAATGGCTGTGCACATCAATGTGTAACATAAGCAAAACATCTTTCACATCTTTCATATTAATTAGCGCCGGTTCCTCAATCAGTATATGAAAGGCAAAGACAAATTGAAAATAAAACTATTACAAATTATGGACTCCTGTGCAGTGCAAACATACACAGAACTACAGGGACATTCATTAGCCTGCATTTCTGGACCTATTTGCAAAAGCACCTTCCACCATATCAAAATGATATCAACACACCATCCAACTGTAAGACATCTGTTTCATAAAATGTACTATGCCAAAAGTCCTGTTTTAGCATTAGCCAATTCAAATAACAATCTTCTACATGGTACAGCCAAATAACTACTCGAAGAAATAGAGCATATCCAGAGAAAATATTTTGGAAGTGAAAGCCACTTAAAAAATCAAATAGCTTTACAACAGACTAGCAACAACTTTACAGATGGCAACCTTCTACTACACACATACAAAAATGAAATTCTAAAGTTTAAAAGCACAAGAAAATGGACGAGTGCAAATGAACTAATTGGTAACAGCGTGAACGTCTAGGATCCCGTGAACAGGCTATAGCAAATGTGTTTTGACTGGCATGTCTGGATCATCATGCATCTGGTAGTCCTAATAGCTAAGTAGAAACGAGGACCTACCAAATTGGAAATGTTTCATTTAGGCCATGGTCAATAGTGTTCAAAAGAAAAATCCAGTGCTCTTCCTTGTTGGCCAATGCTTGGTATGGATTGGCAACATTCTTAACAACATCAATGACCCACCAACATAGGTCTGCTGTGGAGTGGCCATGCTCCATATAGTGGCTTACTAATGGTGAGTTCATAGATTTGCATCTAATTAAGGAACCATATCATTTGACAAAACACTATCACATAAATTGTACAGCTTAGGCATAAAAATGCTCTCCCATAGAGAATGTGGCTGCTATGAAGCTGCAGACCATTTAACCGGTACTGCCTTGTATGGACAATCTGAAAATATAGTATGGATAAGCCTTGGTCATGCTAAATCTAGAAAAAGAGTTCTCAAATCATATGAAGACATAGAAACAATAGCCAAAAATGATCCCAACAGCCAAGACATTATGAAAAACAATTTACTAGACGCATACTACCCAAACAGGAGTACCACTTTGGAAACCATGTGTCTATACCACATAGCCCAAAACTTCACATACAAAAATAATATTAAACCAGATGAGAAGAAAGGTAGATACAGGGTGTAAAATTGTGATGACAGCTTAGTGAAACTTACCAAACAAAGCTTAATTAATCATATGAAATTGTCATTAAAAACTCCTCAACATAAAGAACTGTATTACATGTCCCTGCTACAACTTTTTAAACCATGGAGAGAAGAAGAAGATTTACTAGATACCTATGACTCCTATCAAGACGCTTTCAAAGCAAATGAAAGAACTATAACAGACGTAAACCTTACACAGTACCAAACAATGTTGCACAATGAACAGAAACACGAAGAACTCCAGGCCCAACTAGAAGTGGACACTCCCGACAGGAGTCAACCTTCTGTAACAGGAAATCAAGAACCACTTGGACAGCCACTAATAGTAAATGAGGCAGAATTAGCCATGACAGAAGTAGAAAACACCATGTTTCAGTATGAACAAGCTACAGAATACTTCGCTGTACTGAAATCACAACTGAACAATGAGCAGTGAATCATTTTCCAAGAAATAACAAAACAAATTGAACATGGTGTTCAACATGAAAATAAAAACTGTACCTGACAAGACTACAAACCTATACTGCTATACGTGAGTGGTCAAGCTGGTTCAGTCAAAACATTCTTAATCAAAATCATCAGCAAGTTCCTCCAACAATTGACAAACAACAAACTGCCAGCTGTTGTAACTGCCCCCACAGGTTTAGCTGCCTACAACATAGGCGGTGTCACTTTACATCAATTACTACTCCTTCCAGTAGAACACCAAAACAAATTAGACTATTACAAACTTTTTACAGAAGCTGCAATGGAACTACACAGCGTTTTCCATCAAATGAAAATTCTGCTAATAGATGAGGTGAGCATGGTCTCCAACCTAATGTTGGCTTTGATTCACCTCAGATTACAAGAGGTCCTCAAAACAGACTACGGAGAGATCTTTGGAGGAAAACACATTATTGTTTTTGGAACTCTTCTTCAATTGACACCAGTGAAAGGTGGACCTATTTTTAAAACCTTAGGGCACAAACTTTGCCGTAAAACTCTTGGCAGCATAGGAAATGTTAACCTTTGGCAACATTTCCAATACAGCGAATTAACAGAAAACATGTGCCAGTCTGCAGACCTCCCTTACGCCAACATTTTAAAAAGTATTAGAGTTGGTGTTCTATCTCAAGAAGTACAATCAATATTAAAATCCAGGGACATCCATGCACACTATGGCCATAATTAATGTGGAATATACAAAAGTGAGGACTGGCTACCCCTCTCTCAGTGCCACCAAACTAGGCCAAGTCCCCTACAGAATCCAATTGAGCAAGACAAATCACTTACCAATTAGTGCCAGTAGTGCACGCACACAGAACATAGAGTGAGTGGGAGGAACCGAACCATCTTATTCAAACATTAAAAATACAATCACAAAATGACATCTTATATATTAATTTATTCAGTATCGAAAAACCAATCACAGGTGATTAAAACAAGGAAAACAAGGAAAACATAGTGGGAGGGGCAGCATGCATCTTAGAGTTAAATTTAGACATTACTGGCTATTTCTCACTTAACAAACACAATATATTTCACATGGGGTTCAGCATCTTAATTATGGCCACTCTGTTACTTCAGGTGGTTTACAGGTACAAGACTATCTACTTGCGCTATTCTCTTGTCATGTGTCGACATGTTTCGGCCGTCTTAACATATGAAACACTATCCCTAGTATCTCTACAGACAATAGATTTTGGGCCTTCTTCAGGACAGACAAATTTCTTTTTCTGATGGTGAGCCTCTTTTTCAAATCCCTGTTGTAGGGCGAGTACAATCGAAAAGTCAAACATATATACAATTATCACATAAAACAATTCTAAAAAATGGTTCCATACTCAAGCAACATTTCTGGTTCTTAATTCTTAGCAATTCATATCAAGGCATATTAAACTCATGCGCTCATTTAGCATCTGACCATAGTAAAATAGTGGTCGCATTGTATTCTGTAGGTTACACAAGGGCCTTTACTTATATCTTGGTGGTACTAGAGCTTTTTCCTAGACAAACTTAATGATAGTGCGAGTGGATCGCTATTTCCAGGTGTTTACAGATCACCTCCCAACCTGTTGTTTACAATTTGCAGGTTCAAGTGGGCTCTATAAAAAAGATACCCCAAACATATATTTTAGTGGATCAGTGTATTAATATTTCACCTGATACAATACCTCATTATGGTTAACAAATGAATTAATACATTTCTCCGGTGTGTGGAAGACTTTTTTTATATTAAAATTCAAAAACTTTTGGCTAAAGAACAAAAAGGCCTATATCATTCAAAGGGTCCGTCTGTTTTATCTCACATTCGTTCTTATTATGCTTTAGTGAATCTTACTACACAACTTTGTAAATGGTGTGGGGCGTGACTTTTTCAAAACACACAAGTCGTGTAACTCACTGGAATGAACCTCTTCCAGTGCCCAAGCACTTGAAAAAAGCCGTAGGAGCGGTTTGTTTTGCACACACTTTCGACTTCTACAAATAGTCGCGTAGCTGTCAGCACAAGTCACAGCTCGATTGCAGATCAAAGCGTTGATTCACCAAGCCTGAAACACATAAACCACCACACAAAGGCAGGTGATCGTCAGGGAACCACATCTACAACAAAGCGCCCAGAGAGGGACAGAAAAAACCGTGCCCGGGTATCTCGTCCATAATTAATGTGCTACTGATGTCATGGAACAATTAGCACACATAAATGTCAATTGTATGTCCTTGATGCCAACTCTTGCAGCTGTTCAAAATTCAATGAAACAATGTTGAAAAAAGAAATGCAACCAATAACTGAAATTTGCTCCACAGATAAACTGGACGTGCATGGTATGACACTGCCCATGTGTCAACAAGCCACAACAAGACTAAATACCTACTCTATCTCCAACACAGCTGGTTTGGAGAAAATATTAAAATTATCTTTAAACTGTTTAGTAATGCTTAAACGTAATCTTGATGTGGAGCAAGGACTAGTTAATGGAGCACTTGGTACAGTTGTTGGCTTTCAAACATACACAACTGACAACAACATTCAATTTTTCAATATTCTCTTTGACAAACTATCAGAAGTTAAAAGGATAGGATGCTCAACAGCCTGCTTCCTTCTTTTCAAAGACATTTATGTACGCAGAGAACAATTTTCACTAATTCTAGCATACGCGGTTACCATTCACAAATCACAAGGTCTTTCCCCTAGAGAAAGCATTGATAGATATTGGTAGCACAGTCTTTAAAGAAGGCATGAGCTATGTAGCACTATCACACTTACGTTCAATTGATGGGCTATTTCTAATCAACTTTGATGCAAATAAAGTAAATGCTGATATTCCTTGCATTCTAGAATACAATAGACTACATGCACTCTATACCCCCATCTAAAAACCTATCCTGTTCCACAAAAAGCAAAACGTTGTAAAAGAAAACTACTTCAAACTGAAACGATATAGGATCTCAGTGCAATTCCTCCAAAGGAAAAAAAAAGAAACTAATGCTGCATCAAGTACCACAACCAAAGAAGAATCTACTGGTCAAAGTAACTCAACTACTTCTTCAAAGAAGCAACACACACTCCAAACAAATGACTTCGACACAGAAGTGTCAGGTCCATTAAAATGTTCAAATACAACTGGTGTAAATTGCTACGCAAATGTAGCAATGAATATTCTATTCCAATTGCCACCAATTATTGACAACATTTACTTGCACAGTACAGACCAATTGTGTTTGCAAATGTTAGTCCTTCATAGAAGTGCAACCAACACTCCTGACAACACTTACAGTGTTCTTGGAATAAGACTAGAATTGGACTACTGTGCTGGAATGGTGAAATTCACTTTAAACTCACAAGAAGATCCACAAGAATGTCTAATGTACTTACTACAAGTACTGGAAAACAAAAAACAAAGCAAAAACATATCTATAAATGAAATCTTCCAGATTTCATACATGTGGAAACATACATGCACTCTCTGCAGCCATGTGGCACAGAACAAGCCCCTAATGAACGTTTTGTGTATGTATCCATACCTAACTGTGAATCCATTCCATGTCAGCAACTTGTACAAAATGCAAACCATGGCAGATTATGTACTAACTGCAATTCAGTTAATCGCTCCACCTTACAAATACAGACGCACAGTAAATACGTAATAGTAATGCTTGTATGTTACAATGCAGATGGTACCAAAAACAACTGTAAGCTAACTGTTATGGGTTTTTAGTAGTACAATTTACATATAAGGTGTACCTTAGAAAAAATGTTGTACTGCATGGCACAGATTTTCAATAGTGCAACATAACCAAAAGGTTCCTTTAGGAATGGTCATTTGGTTAACAATATATAGCTTCCGAAGAATGCCACATGAAAATATACTGTCGTACAGCACTGTGACATGTCCCAGAAGCAGTACACAGTTACCTGAATGAAGTATGGCTGTTGGGCAATGTGGAAATAGATTTTATATTCATGTAGGAACGTATACCTTCAACTTTTGCCTTAAACAACAACAAAACATTCTGCTATGCAGCGACTGCGAATGCACTACACATTATATATTGGTAGGGAAAGTTGTACTTATCTGAAAAAGACATCAGCTAAATGCAGCCTTCCTCCCTAAGAAACAGCAGCAGTGGTGTAATGCAAAAGCATGAGAAACTGTGTTGCTATCTAGCACATAACAGACAGAAAAAAAATTGCTGCCACACATACAGTCACTCATATTACCGTTTGATGCCTTTTTGCTCAATGCCGGTCGCATATTACCTTATTGCCTGCTGTGGCAAAAAATAAAGATACCCGTAAACAAAGTTAATAATGGGTTAACTACGACCTTTCACAGTATAATTGAAAATAAAATAAAACTTGAATACACTTCACGCACTCCTTATTTCTCTGTAAAGTACATAGGCGCAATAATCTTTGCCAGCAATAGTCTAAATTACGAATGCAGTAACATGTGCTGCTAAATAAGACGTGTACTTGTTGTAATCCCAGGCGACTTTGGCAGTAAGGATCACAAAAGAAAATCCTCTTTCAAGATGGCCACCATAGAAAGGGAAGGCGGTTATTGCATACATAGGCCCTCGTCCCTTTCCATTGTAGGTTGCAAAAAGCACAAGGACGTGGCGTGACACAGAACCTGTAGATAAACATTCAGCAATGTACAAGCTAATAAATTACATTTGCAAATAAAACAGAGGAATGGTAATGAACAAGTGACCATTTTACAGGGTACAAACTAGTTTTATTTAATAACAAACTTGCAGAGACCATCAGATTAATCGCAGAAGCAATGCAATGATTACAATGCTTGTTAGGGAGGCATTGCAAACGTTGAAGATAAGGAGGCCGTTTTTTTTGCGCAAACAAACATTTTGGGGTCTTTGTTGAAGCAGCGGCTTTGTTTCCACAGTTATTTTCCAAAAGTCGTCATGACATAGAGCCTACAGCACCATAAATGATGTCACGTTGCTCCGAATAACGAGTTCAGGGAACGGACAAAGCGGGTTTACAGTGTCATTCCACATTATTGCTATGGACAGGCAACCAAGTTGTATCAGTTGTATTTGCCGTCCGAAGAAGCCCTCACTCGGGATTTGAAAACCATGGCACGCACAGTACAGCAAAATATACCTAAGCGGGAAAAGTTACAAAAAATAAATGTCAGTAACCAACCTGTACCAAAAATGTTTAAAAGATCAAATCGAATCTGTGCAAAGTGGTACACAAAAGTACGTGCTCAAATGTGACATTTTAGTAATATGTTACTAATGTCCAAATGTACCTATAGGTGGAGGTTAGAAACGGCGAGATTTTGCATGCACCGTAAGAGAATATAAAATGCCAAGTACACAGAAAGACGATAATGTAGGTATGAAACAAAAAAAGAGTGGACAAATAAAAACAAATTATGTCTCGTCATTTCAAAGAAGACCAAAACAACTTCTAAAGTTATACACAAACCTATGTGGACAAACTAAGTGTTTCAAATTAGGAACATAAATATTAAAAAAAGTTGAGTGTAGTCATACCCTGCAAATGAGCAATGCAACATTACGGGAAAATTGTACAAAGGCAAAAAAATAATATGTTAAGTATATTAGCACAATTAGATGGGTAGTTATGTAAAAATAAAGCACAGATTGCTGTACAGTGGGCCAAAGTAAACTTACAAAATATTTACAGCCTCCATTTTTTTTCGGCAAGTCAGTCACAAATGTGTTTGCAAGGAAGAATCTTCCTTGACTGATATGCATGTCACTTACAAACTTTTGAATACATAACCTTATCAATTGCGTTTTTTTTTACCCTTTCATTCCGTGAATAGTGCGCAAGTTTGTCTTGGGCTCAAGGTCAAAAAACAATTGCCCCTTTACTTTCACTCGGATGCGCGGGCGTACTGAGCGGTCAACCAAAAAAGCAACTCGTGTGGCCTTCACTCAGAAGGCAAATACATTTTTGCTTTGAAGCAACATAATGAAAACTAATTATAACAACCTGTACTCCCATACAGCTTCAGAAGCGCTGTTTCAAGAAAACAGTGCAGATGATAGCCTTAGTTCTCAAAACTGTAGAGGCCAATCTGAGGGAAATATTACTGCAAAACACATTTTAATTCACACGCTATAATTGGTCGTGGTGCAGTGAGCATGAACTTCCATTTAAACATATCATTTTGCAGAGAAGAAAACTGCACTTTTTCACTTTGCGCTGCCACAGCTCATTGGGCCCCCTGAAATGTCACCTTGTGAAATACTATTACTTGAGTGTGAGAATTATAATGCTGTCTTGTTTTGGAGCTGTTTCTGGCGGTATCCGCGCACACGAAAACCTTAGTAGAAGAGAGGGGGCCACCGAACAAAGGTACCTTACTGCACGCTATTTTGCAAACAATCTGGGAAAGAGCCACATGGTCGTGAGCACGACCTTTTCCCCCCGTTCAGTGTAAGGAGAAAGAAGATGTTTTGAAAACCCCTCCCCCCTGCTGCAAATCCATCCAGCAGTTTCACCTGTAGCCGTGCGCAAAGTTTTTCCCCCATTCAGTCTGTGGGAAAAAAAGACGTTTTGGGACCCCCCCTATAACTTTGCCCACCATGGCCCAAACATCTCCAAACTTTGCAGAAAAATTCAGAGTGACCCATATACTTTTTATGCAATGTTTGGTTAGGATTCGTCTAGGGGGAGAAGAGTTATAAGCCACCCAAAAAGTGTTCTTCCTATGGAAACAGCAACTTAACCATAACTATAAAGCTACTACCGTGGCCGTGTAATATATATATTGCTCTTATGTACTTCTTCTTTTACTGTCTCAGTAAATGTAACTCCTCTCTTTTTATTACTCCCCCAGGGAGGTTGACACACACTCTTCTAACTGGCTCTGCCTTTAGGAATCCTTAATGTTCCAATATGGAACTATAGCTTGTACACTTTCCCTCTCTCTTGAGCCCATGAATTTGAGGTATTATTATCTTGCTTCCGTTTATAATACCCAAAATCCAGTTACTATTTATGTCTCTTATATATACAACATAACCCAATTACAATCCCTCCCCTTCTATATTCTTACCAGCTGCAAGTAGCTGCAATGGTCTACTTACTTCCGTGGCACAGCTCGAGTCCTTCGGCATTGACTCTCCCTCAATTTCCCAGTTTGCTTTTCATCCGCGGGGTACCTGCGGGGACGAGACAGGTATTTTGTGAAAAGGGGACCTGTCGACCATACGTTAATCATGTGAATCTTTGCCCGCCGCCCTCCGCAGGAAACTCTGCGATCGTCTGGCTTGTGGCGGGAGCCGTCAACCGTCCGGGAGTCTGGGTCTGGGCTCTAAGGCAATCAGACCTGATCCATCTGCACTGCTAGCAAATGTGCTCTAGCACCTTGAAGCATCTTTGTGCTAGATGGTATGTCTGAGACCAAATAACCGGACAGACTTGAAGAAGATGCTAAAATACTTCTTTTATCTCAACGAAGGAAAGCAGGGTTAATCATTATTCATCAAATAGATTCATGCAAACCACAATGTCTTTTTCATTATACTCAGTTTATATAATGCTAGTTGCGTCATCTATGACGTTATCCTATGTGGCATATTAAAAAGACTATCAAGGGGTGGGATTGGATTATGGGAACATGTCTACATATGGAATGTGTGAATATAAATCCCCCATTGGTGGTCCATTGTCTGCAGGAAACGCCATGAGCTACTTCTAAATACGTATAACATTGATTACAGCAGAGAATATGGCAGCGGGATAATACTTTGAAACATTGTATCTAATAGTGCATGGCAGGTGGTTCTGATTGGTTGGCTGCCCAAATTGAACCTTAGACACTCAGCTCGCTAGCAGCACGTACATAGAAACGAAACTCAGGTGCATGGAGATATGTCAGTTCTCCCTTGTTTTCACAATTAGTCCACCCTCGGTAGGCCTCATGCCAATGTCCTCTGTTTGAATGCTGACCTTGCCAGTCTGCACTGTTTGCAACGTTCAAGGGAGTGTAGGCACACCATTATCTTAGCTTCAAAACAAATGAATAGGCCTGGTTTGTGAACTCTTCGTCACATGTTATAAGACCACGAATTTCTCAATTTCGACAGTGTATTCAGCACTATTTGATTCAATTATACTGTGTGCAGTCGCTCCTTTTCACCTTTAGGGACTTGCTCACTCTATCCCATTTAAACTGTGTGCACGTAAATGTTCTTGTTGCTCCTAATCTTGAGACATATTTTCTTTGCAAATGGTCTGCTCTTTGGAGTCCCTTTGTACTTTGCCTTCATCTCTCAAAATAGCATCCTTGATCCTAGGCCAATGTATTCCTCTATTTTGCAAGGGAAAAACAACTTCTTCATCATTTTTTCGCTTTAATATCCAGAACTCATATTTTCAGGTGTCTGGGTTCATTGACATAAGCCGTTGCCCATCTTCTTCTAATGGTCGCCCTAAACGTTGAATATATACCTCTTACAAGTAAACTTTTATATGTTCTTTATACCTTGCGTTTCAGCGTATTTACAGTTATTGACCAGTGAGTCACTTCATTCTTCTTCGTGTTTATGATTAGTGTACAATTGAATACATGTTTCTCTTAGTTCTTCAGTTACATCGTCATCCTTAAATATTTTCAGATCATTTCAGCATAGGTTCTTATATCTTCTTCATGACATTCTTTCACTGTCATCAGACTTTGTTATAACATACATCCATTCTGTTCATGGCTGCATTTTGACAGCTCGGCAAAGAGCATCCTTCTTGGTAACTTTCCCCGATTATGTCAGCTTGCGGGTACACTCTAAATAGTTGGCTGAGTGCATATCGTCTTTCATATACTCGAAGTGATACAGGAATATTGCAAGGATTCATGCATGGGTTCTTAGTTGTGGCTCTTCATCTGGCATTCCAATAGGATGGTGCAAAGAGGGTGGAGACCAGGGAGAATGTGTTCTCCTGCTCTTCTACAATGTGTGCTCGGGTGTGAAGCCCTCAGAGTTCATGGTTGCTTGTCAGTTCTATATGTCTGGGTGTTCGGTGTTGTTGGTGAGAAGTAGGAAATTGGTGTTGGAGGGATTAAGCTTCAAGTATGCACTGGACATCCAAGACTGGATCAGCGAGAGGCAGGTTTTGAGTCTATGGATGTCCTTAATGTAGTTGATCTTGAGGCATAGCTGTATGTTGTCAGCGTATTGGTGGATGTGGATGTTGTTTGTGGCTAGGAGGGTTCCCAGCGTCTCATGTATAGATTGAAGATCACTGGGGAGAGGATAGAACCCTGCGGGAGTTCACAGGTGATGGGTAGTATTAGAGATCTAGAGGAGTGCATATGAACAAAATGCTTGCGGTTGGTGAGGTAGGACTTGCACCAGCATAGGACAAGGTTGTTGATGCCCATTCATCGATGTAGGATGTCTGTAAGCACCTGGTGTTCTACTGCATCAAAAGCGGCTGAGAGGAGTAGAACCAGGAGGCAGGGAAGGCCATTGTCAAGGATGTTGAGGGCATCAGCAACCACCTGTATTTGTTGTCTCTGTGCTGCATCTGGATATGAATCCAGATTGGTAGATGTGGAGGAGATTGTTGGTGTTGATGTGTTGCTAGAATGGGACGATGGGTAATGGGGCAATAGTTTCCTAGATTGTCGGGATCCAGAGTGTGTTTCTTTAGTAAAAGGAATATTTGTCAATGTATTAGGGTCCATGGGAAGTTGCCTTGAGTTAGGAAACTGTTCCCTGTCCCCACAAGCTAAAATGCAAACCATGCCCCCCTTGAAAACACTTATATTCATACACTCACCACAACCCTTATCAACACAACTAAATTACCATTGTGCCTATCCCAAAACACTTCTATGTACAAAACTATTTTACAAAATCCACACATAAAAACATGGTTATTTACACAATGGTTTAGACCCTTCCTCTGTGTCCTACTCTCTAGACGACGGAACGTAACCCTCCTCACACCCCTGTTATACGGGGCATAGGTATACCGGGTCCTTTCTCAACAGGACCGTCACCTCAATTGCAGCGCTGTCGTTCCTTTTCTAAGAGGAGATATCCCACATCAATTCTTCTCTTTTATCACTATTTCACTACTATGATGTCATCCATAACGTTCAACCCCTTTTTGTTTTTCCTGCAAGTGTGCACTCACTTTCTAAGCACTCTTCTGAGTTCCTCCGATGCAGTGTCCCACTTCAATTGCCTGCACAGCTGGGCACAGCACCCCATTCCAAGAATCAGGCAGGCCTTCTGGCATCTTGGAGCCTGAAAGAGTGTTCACATGGATGAGCGCCGCAACCCAGGATGTGCAGTGAGGAAGCCCGCAGACTCAGAGAAGATCTGGAATCATGCAAGTGGTCACCAGCATTCCATTCACAGCTGTGAGCAGCTCAGCCTAGCACAATTAACTACTATCTGAACTGTACGTCTTCCTACCTCCCTAACATTGGCTGTCTGATCATTCTCTGGGGGAAAGATGCCTGGGCTCTAATTAAATGTACAAAGCAAAAGCTCCAGTGGGCGGCCTAATTTACTAACTACTAGATGCTGTAACTTCTAACAAGGCCTAATCCAACATGGTGAACCACTTGCCTCCGCAACACAAAGCCCTTATTGTTACTAAAGCACAACATTTACCCTATCTCGCTGCTAGATACTTCAACTACCAATTTTACTCTTCATCCAACCAAAGTACAACATAAGTCGCTAGTACTAGCTACCAAACTATCAAACAACGTCCTTGCTCTAACCTCTATATATAATCATATATATAATCATGTAAGTCTATGTAAGGCTCTTCTAAAGTGTGTCAAAGCTTAACCACAAATAAGATGTGTGCATAACTGCCAAACCAAACAACAAAATACTGATGCTAAATGAACAGCTCTCTTTGCTAATACAATGTATGCAGCATAAACCTTCTTCCATCATTGGGGAGTTGCACTTGCATCCCAACAAGACACAAATTAATCATGTAAGGAAGCAAGGGGCTCTTACATCCACATTGAGTGAGAGTGACTTTTCTTTCCCCACCAGAAGACATAAACTCAGGAAATTGAGGAATGCACTGATGGACTATGGTCCTTATGCAAGTTGAAATGTCTTATTTTTGGTTCCTTTTGAAGATGTTGCATACTTTCATGCAGTCCACCCCAACATCTGGAATATATATATTTTATAATACAGTTATTTGCACTCCATTTCATCAGTCCGCAATTGTTTGTTAATAGCTTGGGTTGTGATATATTGTGTCAGGGGTGGGATTAAAATAATCAAATCCTGGGGGTTTTCAGTATTGATCCCCTCCAATCAATGGGCCAGGAGCAAGTGGATCTAGGTCACCTAGCATAATTCCTGCCCACTGATCAATCACTTTAAACAGTTGGTGCCTAAGCCCCACTCACCTTCTTAGCCTTGCCTCTTCCTTTCTGCTCTTTACTCTTAGATCAAGGGCAACGCTCGCCCAGGCACCCGAAGTGAGGGGCAGACGAAGAAAAGGGCAATTCCTGTTTGGACCTGTTCAGACCGGGAAGAGCCAGGGACCGTAAAAACAGGACAAATCTTCCCTCTACTAAAGAAACCCACTCTGGAGCCTGACTACCTAGGTAATTATCGCCCCATAACCTATCCTCCCTTCCTGGGTAAGATCATCAAGAAAGCAGTAGCCGCACAACTGCAGCAATTCATCGACACCAACAATCTCCTCCAAATCTACTAATCTGTGTTCAGACCCAGATGCAACACAGAGACAGCAACCATACAGGTGGTCAACAACTCCCTCAACATCTTTGATGATGACCACCTATGCCTCCTCGTTCTACTCGACCACTCAGCTGCTTTTGACACATTAGACCCCCAGCCACTTACAGACACCCTACATTGGCGCATGGGGTTCAGAAACCCTGTATTATGCTGGTTCATATCCTAAATCGCTAACCATCAGCAGTTTGTTCATATGAACTCCTCTAGATCGCCAAAATGCCAGCCTGGTATCAGCTCTCCCTCCTACAAAAAGTCAAGCCCTTCCTCCCGCCGGACAGTTTTACTTCCACTGTTGAAGCATTAGTTCTATCCCAACTGGAAGGGGGCAATGCACTCCTCAAAGGCCTCCCGTCATCCTACCTTGTGCCCCTCAGAAATGTAATACACATGACTGCACATCTCATCAAGGGTCTATGCAGATATGGCCACATCATACCGTCCCTCATCGACCTTCACTGGCTCCCACTGCATGCATGTATCACCTTCAAGTCATGCTGCATCAGCTATAAGGCAGTAGCCCTCAAGTCACAGAGATACTTTGCAGAGAAACCCAATGGGCCTCCTTACGAGTTGGGCGCAAAGGGATACCCGGCACTGGAAAGGACACCAGTGCCGGTAATCCCTTTGCGCCCTATTCCGAGTTCCCTTAGCGGGTCCCTTCCTTAACGCCTGCCTTTACGAGGCATTAAGGACGGGCCCGTTAAGGGACTTTAGAGCTAATAACGGTACCGCAATTTGCGGTACCGTTATTAGCACCTTCTCCCTTCCCATTGAGCCCTATGGGACTCAGACTCACCCCCATGCTCCTACAATTCAGACTCACCTCTTCAAGGAATCTCTCAGCTTCAACACCTAGGCCATCAAATCGCCACTCGTGCAACCTAACTTGATATATTTCACCCACCTCTCTTCTCCCCTCTCCTCCCTGCCACCTGGTACAGCTGTATCCCGCCTCTGTCCTGCTCTGTATCCCACTCATGCTATATACCTGTTCTGTTGTTACCTCTGAAAAGCACTGCATTATGCATCTGTACGGTTGTATACCTCTGTATAGTGTTCCTTTATGTATCTGTATGGTTGCATACATCTGTAAAGTGCTCCGTTGTTTCTCGAAACTAGGTCCACAATTAATAAATTCCATAATAATAATAATCATAATCATAATAATAATTATTATTATTATAATAAAACTTGTTAGGGTTTCTCACCATGCCACTGTTCTCCAAGGAGTTACCAAAGTGGCAGCTCATTATCTCCTCCACAGTTTCGATTGCAAGGCTAATCCTCCTGGTGATAGGGCTTTGCTGCACGAAAGGATTAAGATTGTTCTCACTCTGTCTACGTATAGACAAATCACTCCAAAGTCTAGCCATTTACCATGCAATTGATGTCTGGGTTAGAGTTATTGACAGGGATAACAAAAGGTAGGGCCCCTTTCCATGTTACTTTATGTTGCCGAGCACATTTCTGAGTTCATTTTGCTTCCTGAAATAGAAGACATTTTAAAATAAGTTCACCTGTGAAGCAAAAAAGTTTTGGGTTCAAAATATTCAAGACTTCCTCTAAAAATGAATAAGGCAGACTGTAGAGGAGGTTCCAAATATGGCCTGCACTCCAGCCACCCATTTCGAGATACCAGAAGCATACTCGCCAAGATACGTGACGTATAAGGAGCAAATTAACCAACAGAGAGCCACGGTGGGGCTCTGTCCAGCACCCATTAGAAGGACTTGAATACCTATTGAAGCGCCAATAACCAGACAACCATGGACTGCAAGGTACCCATTAAGACAACCATACCAGCAGCTGACGCAAAATGAAGACCACTTACAAACTGTCCCTGAAGAGACCCTAAGGGCTCTTATTGGAGGCGAATGGTGACGACACAATGGCCTGGACAGACATTCAGGTGAAAGAAATGACAACCAAAAAGGAGATAAAACAAAGACGAAATGTTGCGAACCATGATGTAATGGACACAGAAGAAGAAACAATGCTGAACTTTAAAGAAACATAAACATTGAAAGCAGGATGGAATTGTGTAACTGGCCAAATGCTTGTAAATAGGCTTGGAACGCATGAAGCAAAGGAAACGGTACTGCTTGCAAAGCTTAGAAGGTGGATAGAACGGCAAGTGCCAAATACATGTCTACCTCATGAAGCACATTATTAAAGTGCGACTCCATTTATGAAAGCAGAATTAAGGCCAGGATGGTAGGGGGCCTAACAGGCCAGGATTCATGTACCAGAACAAAGTCGGACGAAAGAGCGGAATCGAAACTTAGCAAGAAGCAGCTCATGGCTAGGAATTCGAGGTCAACCTAAGAGCATAAAAGCCTGCCCCGTGAAGGTCAAAATAAGGAGGCCCAGGCAGGTGGCGAGGCCGAAGAAAGAATCAAATAGGCAAATAGATGAATATACTGACGCTTGACCAGCCAAGCGCAAAGAGGTACCAACGTCTGATGTCACCCAAAACCGGAGGATGCCATAACTTTCCCTGATAAGAAGCTACAGTTTCGAGGTCATCCTCAGCCAACTAATTGACACATGGGCTTGAGGATAGTGTTCATGGAAGGGAGGCAGGGTGAATCTTGGGTCATCCCGCACCTGGGCAACCATTCTGCATGCTGCTAATTAAAGTGAAGAGTTATGCCTAGGGGTGTAACCCACCCAATCATAACGGACCAAATAATCTAGGGTCCTATAGCTAGTAGAACCAATGAGACATTTTACTTTTAGTGATGTCTAGCGCGAGTGATGTAGAGGGATGGGCATAGACGCCCACCCGATAAGAGTTATCCAATCCCCACACTCTGTTACCATATACAGATATAGTACCTATACTTAAGTTACTTTTTCCAACCAATAGAATTGCATGTCAAATTTATGAGTTTTACACGTCAATGATGATGAGAATTTGCTATAAAAGTTACTGTTTGCATGAAGAATTTGGAAGTTGAAGCAAGACAGGCGATCGCAGCTCTGATCATTTCCATTTGTTTACCCGTATTTTTGTACTTGTCATTAAATGGACTTCCCTTTGCCAAACCATTGACTTGTCCTTATTGAGTGGTGCTGGAGTACAAGAATCCTGCACCCCATCCTCCTCAAGGTGCAGCTATCTCGACTTAAGGTGCCGGAGGGCAAGCTCTGAATCTCATGGGCCCGTTCAGAGGTCGCACAGCCCTCCAGTACCCTTGGTAGCGGAGAGGATGGTTTTGACCATCAGTTACTGAATTTTGAGTATTGATAAAACAGCTACTGACTGTCGACACAAAATAACTCTAAGTCTCACAAGTCCTTCGCCATTTTGGCAGAATAGACTGTGAAGCTTCCCGTGGACAATGATAGCGTAATACTGTCCAAAAAACGGCAGTGGGTTGAAGGCACCCATTTTGAAAAACATAAACCCTTCCATTCCTACGGGCAGTGAATCAGACGAAAGACCAAAAGAAGGCGGTGATCCCGAAGACACAGAGAGGAACAATGCAAGCGGTGAGTGAAATGAAAATTGATGCTTTGGCAAATGTCCTTAAGCAATAGGTCAAGTAAGGGGAAAGGTAACGGAGGGAGGTGGAGAAAACAAAATAATCAGAAGTAGAGAAGACTGTATATATATATAGGGGTAATGACTTGAGAATAACTGAATAAATAAAGAGAGAGGATACCGGGGAGGACAACCGAGATAAAGAGAGAGAGGATACCGGGGAGGACACCTGAGATAAAGAGAGAGGATACCGGTGAGGACACACGAGATAAAGAGAGAGGATACCGGGGAGGACACCCGAGGTAAAGGATACACCTTGTTCTTGCGCTTTAATACAGCGGTCAGAAGAAATGTGAACTCATAGTCCCACATAATTGAGAAAGATTAGGCTACTACGACGATTAAAGACGTCGTAGAAGGAGTTTGTTAAAACTCCATGTCGGAGTATTGATTAGAAGGCAGAGATATCTGTGTCCAGCTGGCGTCTGTCTAGTCTGTTTAACGTTTGTCATACATGTTCTGTTGATGTGTCACATGTAAGGAAATTTGTCTCCTTGTTGTTTGAAATTGATCAAGGGATTTTACGCAATTCTGTAGCTGAGAGGGAATCACAAATTAATTGATGTTCTTCAGTAAATTAGTGATATAAAATCTGGCGGGAAAAGATTGGATTGGAGCTTGCGATATTTGGTGCATGCTCATATTGTCGTGTGTGGTGAAGTTGCATGAAAGTATTGCTAGAACAGATTTAAGCATGGAAGATATTACTCCGCTAGCACACTTATGTAAACAATTGACTAAACATGCAACTAAGCTTAAGAAAGACAGTACAGAGTGGGTTAAGAGTACCGCCCACAAGATGTTCATGCCGTGGCCACAGAACAGGTCCTCATCTAAAGCCATCTTGCAACATATGATGACTTATTTGCATGCCACATATACAGGCAAGAAACTAGAGAAACGCATCGCTGTTCTAGAACTTTGGAAAATGTTCAAAAAGTCGAAGGATGAAGAGGCACCGCCAGACTGGATATTAAATGTATGCACGGAGGGGGTTGAAATGCCTACCGTGCCACCTGCCCCGCCTGAAACAGAAACCGAGGGAAATAAGTGTAATGCTCACCTGGTATCCACGGGGACGTCACTCATCCTGTTCTGACCTTTTACGACCTCAAACCCTTCCCTGGAGTCTACTCGACTGGAGACTGGGCCTCAAACACAGGAATGGTAGAATTGAACTCCCTATTGTCTCTGTGTGCTTCAACCCCTTTTTCCCCAGGGTCCAACCCTTCCCTTTGATCCACAGCTCACCTTGTTTTCTTGGAAATGTGCTCTCTGTCCTGCTTTCAGCGCAGGGGCACGTTGATTGATGCAGGCTCGTTGCTGCCTAGTTACTTCACTGGCAAGAGTCCAACAGGTAAGTATAATGAGTCTTTTGAACAGTTCTCTAACTTTGTTCCTTTCCTTCCTTAGATGATGGCCTGCATCCGGGGATGGCGACGTGCTGCTGAGATGAGAAGCGCTGAAGGTGAGTAAGAGCACGATGCGCGATGCAACCCTTTTGTATTTTCCTGTGTCTTTTAGGTGCTGCGATGTTTTCTGCGTGGATGCCGGTTATGAAGAAGAAATGCGGTGAGTAAGCGCGGTATGCAGCGCCTCTAGATGTTTCCACGCTAACCTCGAGTGTCTTTTCCCTCTTGCAGATGGATGAGAAGTTCCGGAGACAGAGTTCCCCCAGAGCGGCTGGGATTCCGGTAAGCGTTTGAAGCTCGTACAGTCTTTAAAAATAAGCGAAGATTTGTTGAATGCTTACTAATGCCTTTTTTCTGTTCTTTTCCCTTTTCCTTAGGAAGCGGCGTGCCGGGATGGGAATGACACCGCCGAAGATGCCCGCAGAACAGAAGAAGCGATGAATGATGGGCAGAAGCGCTGCAAGGTAAGTCTGTTCCTAACAGTGTTCTTGTTCTTGCAGGAGCTGAGCGCTGAAGAAAGATGCAGGCCCTACTGGAGACCGATCCGAACACGGTGAGTGTCACGCTGCAGGTGAAGAAAACACAAAGCATGCTTCTCAGCCTGGGCGTGGCTTAAACAGTCTCTGGGTATCCCAGGTGTCTCTGGGCTGAACCATACCCAAAAGACTAGACTGCATATGCAGTTCTGGGAACCGAAATATGTGGGGCATCCATCTTGTCCCCATCAATACACTGCAAGTCCAATCCCCAATGTTATCCTATGGTAGTGAGTGAGTCTGGTGCCACAAGCGCCAAGTCTGACTCCAAGTGGGTCTTTGGAGGGATGGAGAGGCCCTTGAGGGCCATGTAGGTGATCGTGACCTGGCTCCAGCCTGACATCTTGGAGGGCTGGGGACATGAGGGGCAGGAATCATGACAGTAAGTCAGAGGGACTCTACCCATTAAGAGAGCTCAAGGCAGCTGTGGGGTACAGCAACCCCGACATATGACGACTTATTTGCATGCCACACATACAGGCAAGAAACTAGAGAAACTCCTTGCTGTTCTCGAACTTTGGAAAATGTTCAAACAGTCGAAGGATGAAGAGGCACCGCCAGACTGGATATTAAATGTATGCACGGAGGGGGGTGAGACGCCTACCGCGCCACCTGCCCTGCCTGAAATAGAAACCAAGGGAAATAAGTCAGAGGGACTCTACCCATTAAGAGAGCTCAATGCAGCTGCAGGGTACAGCAACCCTGCATATGAGTCACCTACGTACAGTAGTGATGAAAATAAAGGGAAGTATCAGGATACTAATCTCACCTCCGCAGTCCTGAAGGACAAGGAGAGACGCGATGATGAGAGGAAGGATCATGCACAGACAAGTGCACCTCTCAATAAGGAGAGAGAGGGAACAATATGGAAAGGAAGTGAAGACAGAACTGATGAGATAGCATTCGTGAAAGACGAATGGATGGGAGGACAGATACGGTTGAAACTCAATGGTAAAGGAAGTGATGATGTGAGACCGAGAGAAAAGTCTGATGAGACACAGAGAAGGGAGAAGGAGAAGGAAAGGGAAAAAAGGGATGAAAGAATAAGAAGGAAAGATAGGATACGGGGAGAACAGCTATATCACGAAGAGCAAGGAAAGCAGCTCAGTCGCAAACAGAGCACAGCCTATGACCAGTACAGGCAGAACCTGGAAAAACTGGAAGAAGAGCAAAGAGAATGTGAAAAAAGGATAAAGAGGCGGAAAAATGAGGAAGTTAGAAGGGTAAGTGTACATAGAAATGAAAGGAGAAGAGAAGAAGATAAGGTCAGAGAAGAAGCGCAAAGAATTTGATGATAATATTGAACGTAAGCGTAGACAGAGGGCACGCGATCTTGAAAATCTAGAGGGGGAAGTTAAAAAACCCAATCCTGTTGTAGAATGGGAAGACATTAAAGAATTTTTCCCTGCCTACGATTCAGTACCAGGCAATAGTGGGACGAATATTGAGGATGACTTCGACACCAGAAGCATCAGGGAAACGATCAATAAAATATATAATGAAATGGGGTAAGAACCAATATCCCAAGGGGAAGACGAGCGCTTGGAAAGCACTCAGCTGTATGAAACTGAGGATGTCACCCACAGAAGTGGGAGGAGGAGACTGTCCCTGGATAGGCTAGAAATCAGTAAGAACGACGATGACGCAAGGAGTTGCGTGAATTGGGAACAATCACTGTCCGACTCTGGAGAGGAGACGGAGTGCGAGACAAATGAAGAAGGGAGGCAGTGCGAAAAGCGGCTCCCAAGGGACAAAGGGGTAAAATGGTCAGACACTAGCGAGTCCGCACCAAGGGCATTTGAATCTACATCACAGTCTGACCAACACGAAGGAACATCCCATGGTCAGAGGGGGGTGTTGGCAACTGTCTATGTGGACAGGTTGAGGACGTTGCCAGGCAGACAGCGATGCAGGAATTTTACCCCAGTGATAGACAGAAGAACTATGGGGAAGGAGAAAGAAGGCTGTGCATTCCAATTTCCACTGCTAGAAAAGGGGGGAGCAAGGCCTCAATATATTCCATGGCCACACATGGATCGAGAAAACCTGAAGAATAAGCTTCCAATGCTGACATCGGTAGCCAGGAAGAGGATACAGGAGTTAGAAAAGATGACAGGGGGTGTCATGTTAGCTATAGGGGACATTAAAGTTCTCCTGATTGCCATACTCGGTGAGAGAGCAGACGATGTATGGGCACGGGCTGGGTACCCTGGTGTTACCATAATTAATACTGCTCACGACGGAGCCCCATTCAACAATTATAGAGCAGCAGTATGGAAAGCGCTACAAGTGCTTTACCCAGACTCTTCCGATATGGGAGCTATAATGACTCACAAAATGAAGGAGTCAGAAGATCTGTTAATTTATATCCAGACTTTCGATGACGCGTGGGTGCTCGAAACGCATGAATCTTGGACAAAATCCATACTTGTGTTTTACCACATTTTATGCCAAGGTTTGCCTGAAACAGTGCAGAAACAACTCAAGAAATTGGTAGGAGTTGAGGCCAAACCTTGGGCTGAAATACAGCTAACTATTGCACATTACTGTAGATTGTTGCAAGAAAAGAATCAAAAAAGGAGGCAACGCAGAAGGGTGAGGAAGCGAAGCTGGTGCAAAAGAAATTATCAAAGTATGCTCTGGAAGGAGCCATGCTGACTAGCCCAGCTGAACAGAACGTACAACAGGTGACTAACCTACAGCAGACCAACCAGGGTAACGTTGGATTGTACCCGAGGGGAAGGGGATTTAGAGGAAGGGGATGGCAGAGTAATCAGGGAGATTTCCAAGGGAATCAAGGAGGTTTTCAAAACATGCAAATGGGCAACACAGATATGGCGAATGGACAAATAGAAAAAGCCCGACCACCGCCGGTGTGCTGGCTGTGTGGAATGACGGGGCATCTGACGCACTTGTGCAGAAGCCTAGGCGCGTGGCAAAATAGCCAGGGAATGGAAGCAGGCACGGTGAATCCGCCTGCAATCTCCCAACAGGGCGGTGCACCGAATGACACAGTGCAGCAGCAAGCACCAGGCATGCAGCAGGATGCGCAGCAGGGTGTTCAACCCCCGAGCATGGGGAACGTGCCGCTAGGGCAATTCCAACAGGCACCACTGCAAATGTTTCAGGGCACAAACTCCGGAAGGGGAAGCAACCCTGGAAATGGAGAGAATCCACAAGTTTACAGTGGACCAAACTTATATATGAATTAGAACAGCTCACTGGGAACCCTGATGTGCTCTATCCTATCAGTGACACCAGACCCTAATAGGGAACCTAGGGTGAATGTCGCCATAGGGGGTAAAGAATATTCCTTCTTAGTTGACACGGGGGCAACACGCTCGTGCACACGAGAAGGCAAGTTTTTCTTGTCTGGCGAGGCTATAGATACTCAGAGTTTTACAGGAGCCCACAGTCGAGTTCCCTTTACAGATGCACTCCCAGTCTCCATGGGGGAATGCGAAATGAATGCACCTTTGTTGTATTCGCGTCAGACCCAAGTAAACATTCTGGGTCGAGATTTAATGACAAAATTGAATATGACGATCTCGTTTACAGAGGAGGGCATAGTATGCTCTACTCCGGCAATGCGTTATTCGAACGTGGGCGATATTATCAGGCCCTATTCAGGGCACAGAGCCATGAGAGCTATACCGCTGGAACCTGAGGTTTTCACATATGTCATACGTGTATTTATGGCAGGATTACCAGGCCTTGCAGACAAGGCCAGGAGAACCCCTGACAAATTTCTATTCAGGCCCAGAATACCAATGCATGAAGAGGAGGGACAAATATTTCCCTTGATGATACATGCTGTAGCAGTGCGAGGTAGGATAGCACTAGTTGAAGGCTACGATGATGAAGGCAGACAATGGTGTGCGATTATCGCCATTGAAGAAGGGTATCGAGTGACTGACATCACTGATGACAATCTGTTTGAAGAACAACCAGACTCAGAGGAGACAAGGGTGGAAGTGAGTCTCGTATTTTGGGTAAAAGTGATTAAAAGAGAAGTGCCTCAGAGAATGATGTTGGCACTGGTACGTCCTGAATACTTTGATGATGACATGGCCCAAGTGCCTGTTTCAGTATGGACTACAGGAACTTATGATGTAGGCCTCCTGAAGGGGGTGGGAGAAGTGAAAATTAAGCTGAAACCAGGAGCAATTTTACCAAGAGCAAGACAATATCCAATGTCCAGGGAGGCGGATGAAGGGATCGCGAAGACCATTTCCGCCATGATGGAACAGGGAATCCTAGTGATGTCAGAGTCACCATGTAATACAGTGATTTATCCTGTCAAGAAATCAAAGGGAGGGTCTTGGCGTCTAATCCAAGGTTTAAGAGCATTAAACGATATTGTTGAAGCCGAGTTCCCTCTAGTCCCTAATCCATCTACAATGTTATGTAATAAACCAGTCGAGGCAAAGTATTTCATGGTGATTGACTTGAAAAATGCCTTTTTCTCAATCCCGTTGCACCGTGATTCACACAATCTGACGTCGTTCACATTCAGACAAATGCATATGAAAAGCACAAGGTTGCCCCAGGGGTACTGTGAGTCCCCGTCCATCTTTAACAGAGTCCTCCAGATGGACCTGAGCAATATTGCAGTAGAAAGCGTTGTCTATCAGTATGCGGATGACATTCTAATCTGCAGCACGACAGAAGAACAATGCAAGCGTGATTCAGTTCAGCTACTGACTATACTGGCTGAGAAAGGTTATAAGATTGACAAGGAAAAACTGCAATATTGTCAACAAGAGGTGCAGTACATAGGCCAGCTAATTTCAAATGAGTGGAAAAAGGTAACCCCAGAAAGGGCTGAAGCTATCTTGAACACTCACTTACTCACGGTAAAGCAAATGCAGAGCTTTTTAGGCCTGTGCAATTATGTTAGAGCATGGGTCTTTGATTACAGAACATATACCAGGCCCTTTCTCCAGGCCCTAAAGAAGGCCCAGGTGACAAAAGAAAACATTGAATGCACTGACACAATGAAAAAGGGGTTTACAGAACTTAAGAGAGCGATTTATACGGCTCCAGTTCTCGGAATTCCTAATTATGCAAAGGAATTCTACCTGTTCTCGCACACAGATGGCAGTGTTATGACGGCAGTGCCCGCTCAGAGAACGTTGTTGGGGTACAAGCCCCTGGCGTATTACAGTGGGAATCTGGACCCAGTAGTGAGAGGCCAGTTCCCATGCGAACAAAGCTTATCTGCCGCAGCGTTCACATAGAGAAGGCGACAACCATTGTAGTGGGATGTTCTATGACGTTATACTTTACTATTTGCCATCTTAGAGAAACCAAAGGGTACGTTGACATCTCAAAGAGCTTCTGCCTATGAGGTGATTATATCTAATCCATCGATCAAAATAGTTCAATGAAAAACAGTAAACCCAGCTATGTTCATAGCTGTAACGCTCACCTGATTCTCGCAGAGGCGCCGGTCTTGACTGGGCGACTACCGTATCTTCAAAGGTGATGTGTAGCACCCGGTTGGCTCTTTGGGCTGGACCTCTGTGCACTGTATGCCTGACGTGTAGAGTAAGATGTCTGCAGATAGAAAATATGGGGTTAATGAACTGGGGTTATTGGGGTGTCCCTATCTCTTTCCTCTTCTCCTCTCCTGTAGACCCCCAAAGGTTAACGCTCTCACCTTAGGTAAGTGAATGCCGGGCTCTCCATCTGCCTCGGGGCAGGGTGCTGTAACCAGTTTCTTCACTGGATAGGTAGCGCAGGCCTCTTGACTTCAGAGGACTGCTGTCCGTCGTTTACTGCACGAACGGTAAGTTTCGAGTCATTCAAATGTCTTTAAAGTCTTTAGTAATGATGTCTCTTGTTTTGCAGGGTTCCGGCGATGGCGGATGACGGGCTGAAGTGAGTTGAAGATGGAGCCCGTGTGATGAATAGAAGCGCCTGGAAGCACGTAAGTAAGCGCTTGTTGCCTGCTTCACTATGCGCTCTAACCGTCTTTTTATTTTGCAGGTACGAGTTCGGAGCGGCTGCAGGGTGCCGGAATACCCACTGGATTAGATGTGGAAAGGAGTAATGGCACGTGAGTATTAAAGTTCCCCAATGTCTTTAAACGCACCTTGTTTTGTCTTTCAGATGCGGGATGCAGCGCCGAAGGCCTCCGGAGCGTGCAAAGAGTTGGTAAACTTTTGTCTTTCAGATGCCGGAATGCAGTGTGAAGACCACCGGAGCGCACGAAGAGTAGGTAAGCCTTTGCCTTTCAGATGCCGGAATGCTAACCTGTTCTTTCTTGTCTTTATAGGTGTTGCTGAAGACTGGATTCAGGATGGTAAGCCTTTGCCTTTCAGATGCCGGAATGCTAACCTGTTCTTTCTTGTCTTTATAAGTGTTGCTGAAGACTGGATTCAGGATGGTAAGCCTTTTTCCTTAGGCCCAGGACCGGATGCAGAAGACACGATGAGCGTTCTGCTGCAGAGGTTGCAGAATAACGCAAAGCAAGATTCATCCACCGGGTGTGGTTTAAATAGCCTCATGTAGTGCTTAGGTATCTCCTTCCACAGCCACGCCTAAGTAAGAAAAGAGTTCCTGGTAAGAAAAGAGTTCCTGCCTTCCAGAAGTGTTCCAGTGTTCTGAATCTAGGGAGTGGCTCCAGCCCCACCCAACAGGAAAAGTAGTTCCAAACAGAAGAGGATCAGAGGCTCAACTGGCAGGCAAGTAAGCAGCATGGTCTGCTGAAGGTAAGTCCACCCAAGCATTATGAGCCCGGCGCTTCCAGCGCTGGGACTGGGCATATTTATGAGCCTGGTGCCACTGGCGCCAGGACTGGGTCCAAACGGTCCCAATTGGGACTGGTTGGCACTCGGAACCTGGTTTATGGATCTGCTTCCAAGGGAGTTGGGAAAACCCTGACCTTTTGGAAGCAGAGAT
The DNA here is from genome assembly GCF_040938575.1 of Ambystoma mexicanum. Lineage (NCBI taxonomy): Eukaryota > Metazoa > Chordata > Amphibia > Caudata > Ambystomatidae > Ambystoma > Ambystoma mexicanum. Next base: position 423,146,451 of record NC_090927.1, on the reverse strand, counting down.
CATGACAGTACCCCCCCTCAAGGCCCCTCCCAAACCGGGCTTCTCCGGGGGTTTTGGCTTGTCAGGAAATGTTTGGTGAAATCTTTTGATTAGGCGAGGAGCGTGGACATATTCAGCAGGTTCCCAGGATCTCTCTTGGGGGCCGTAGCCTTTCCAGTCAATTAGGTAGAATAGTTTAGATTTGGAGATCTTGGAGTCCAGAATGCTTTTGACTTCAAACTCGAGTTCTCCATCCACTAGGATAGGTTTTGGAGATTTGGTTAGTCGGGTTTGAGGTTGCACGGGTTTTAATAGAGAGACGTGGAAGACCGGATGTATCTTCATGTGCGGGGGCAAGTCCAACTTGACCGCTACTGGGTTTACTATGGTAGTGATGGAATAGGGACCAAGGTATCTTGGGTTGAATGTGCGTGGCCCTTTTAGAGATAGATATTTGGTGGATAACCAGACTTGATCCCCTACTTGATAGTGAGGGGCTTCCTTCCGATGTTGATCTGCTCCTTTCTTGTATTGTTCTTTAGCCCTTTGAAGGTGGGAAACAGCTTCCTTAAAGGCTTGGGTGATTGTAGAATGCAGGTAGTCTACTGCTGGTGTTTCAAGATCTTGGAGGGGATCCAACTCCGAGGTTCGAGGGTGACTGCCGTACAAAAGAAAAAATGGGGTTTTCCCAGTTCCCGAATGGACAGAGTTATTGTAGGCATACTCGGCTATCCAAAGGATATCTTTCCAAGTTTTTTCAGTTTGTTGCAGCATGCAGCGTAAATACTGTTCCAGAGTTTGATTGGTCCTCTTGGTTTGTCCGTCGGTCTGAGGGTGGTGACTGGTCGATAGTCTCACATCAATTTGAGCCGACCGACAGCAACTTCGCCAAAAATGAGAAATAAATTGACTACCTCGATCCGAAATTAGAACCGAAGGAAAACCGTGCAGTCGGACGATGTTTTCGAGAAATTCTCGGGCCAGAGTTGCTGCTGTTGGCAAGCCTTTGAGCGGAATGAAATGCGCCATCTTGGAGAATAAGTCCACGATTACTAGAATCGTATTGTATCCGGAGCATGGAGGTAGATCGGTGATGAAGTCCATAGAAAGCGTATGCCAAGGGCGAGGTGGGATGTCAATAGGGCGTAAGAGGCCTGCTGGTCTTTCCTTTTGACTCTTGTTTTGGGCGCATACTCCACAGGACATTATAAAGTCTCTGATATCTTTTTTCCAAGACGGCCACCAGAAGTAGCGCTTGATCTTTTCTGAGGTCTTGGCTATACCGGGATGACCTTCCATTAAAGAGTCGTGATAACAAGAGATTACTTTTTTCTGTAAATCTGTGCTGGGTAGGTATAATCGTTCTTGGAAATACAATAAGTTGTCCTTTACTGCAAAGTCCTTTCCCTGCAGATGCCAATTCTGTATGTCTGCTGGAGTTACAAGTTGCCTGGCTTTATCCTTAACTTCCTCTATGGATTCTGTGGCGATTACACCCAGAATTCTTTGTTCGGGAATGATTGGTACAGGTTTAGGGTTGACCAAGTGTTCTTCCACTCCCATCCGAGAAAGGGCATCGGCTTTACCGTTCTTTGTACCAGGTCGATAGGTAATTATGAAGTCAAACTCGGCAAAGAATAATGCCCAACGGAGTTGTCTAGAGGATTGGGCTTTTGCGGTCTTCAAAGATTGCAGGTTTCGGTGATCCGTAATCACAGTAACGGTGTGTCGGGCCCCCAGCAGATAATGCCGCCAAGCCTTAAAGGCAGACTTGATAGCCAGAAGTTCCTTGTCAGTAATCGTGTAATTGATTTCAGGAGGCGAGAATTTGCGGGACCAAAATGCCACGGGATGCAACTGATTGGTTACCGGGTCCTTTTGTGATAGAACTGCCCCCATGGCAAGGCTTGAAGCATCAGTTTCCACGATGTAGGGGAGTTCGGGGCGAGGGTGTTTTAAGATTGGTGCAGAGATAAATTTAGTCTTCAAATCCTGGAAAGCTTGTTCCGCCTTGGTAGACCATTCAAAACATTTGTTTTTCTTTAACAAGGCAGTGATGGGATGGACTATTCGAGAGAATTCGGGGATAAACCTGCGGTAAAAGTTAGCGAAGCCTAACATGCTTTGCACACCTTTTACGGAGGATGGTGATGGCCATTTGAGAACTGCATCGACCTTCTTTGAATCCATACGCACTCCGCCAGGTGATAATATGAATCCCAAGAATTCAACTTCAGTCACGTTGAAAACACATTTTTCCAACTTAGCGAAAAGTTTGTGTTGACGCAATCTTTCGAGGACCATTTTCACGTGTTTCCGATGTTCAGATTCCGATGAAGAATAAACGAGGATGTCGTCAATGTAAACAACAACACATACATCTATGAGCTCTCTGAGGACATCGTTCATAAAATATTGAAAGGCGGCCGGGGCATTGCAAAGTCCGAAGGGCATGACCTGATATTCAAATAGCCCATACTTGGTGCGGAAGGCCGTCTTCCATTCATCGCCCTCTTTTATTCGTACCAAGTGGTAAGCTCCTCTAAGATCCAGCTTTGTATATATGCATGCTTTTCTGACTTGGTCCAGGAGTTCAGGGATCAAAGGTAACGGATATCTATTCTTAACGGTGATCTGGTTCAGGGAGCGATAATCGATACAAGTTCTAAGGTCTCCTTCCTTTTTTGGAACGAAGAACAAAGCTGAAGAAGCAGGGGACTTGGAAGGACGAATAAACCCATTTGCCAGGTATTGATCCAGGTATTGTCGAAGGTGAAGGTTCTCAGGCTCGGTGAAGGCATAAATTCTACTACAAGGAGGAGTAGATCCAGGTATCAGGTCTATCTGGCAGTCATAAGACCTATGAGGAGGTAGAGAGTTAGCCTGATCCTTCCGGAAAACATCTTGGTATTCTAGGTATTCGGGAGGTAACTGGGGAGTCTCTGAAGAAATTGCGGCCAGTGCAACACCAGGTGGAGGGTGACAAGTAGAGACACATTCTGGAAACTGGACCGTTCTTGCTCGCCAATCGATCAGAGGATTGTGTTTCTCTAACCAAGGTATTCCTAGAATAATCTGAAACTGAGGGGCCTTGATCACATCGAACACGATCTTCTCATGGTGTCCATCTTGACTTACTAGCGTCACCTCTTGAGTGGTATGCGTTACTGGCCCGGAGGCTATCTCCGTACCATCCACCGTAGTAATGACGTCCTTTACAGCCTTGGGACAAAGAGTTAGATTCATCCTCAAAACCATTCCATGATCCACATAATTGCCGATGGCACCGCTGTCGACGTAAGCTTCAATTGCATGTAATCGATCCGGATTATCTTGATTAACTAGAGGGATCGACCAGTCTGCTGCATTGCCACTAAGGTACGAAAGTACAAAAGCTACTTTTGCTTGATCAGTTGGAAAGGCTGCTGGCCGGCATAAGAAGTGCAACCGGCACTGATTGATAAATACTGCAAACCACTTTGGGTCACCAGAAAATCGTTCGGGCGGAGCCAGAGGTACATTCCCAGGTAGGTTGATCTGCACTGGATTCATAGAGGATGTTGAAGGAAGATTTGCCCCTGATGCGGGTAACGGGGTCTGTCCGGCTTGTGACTGTAGCACTTGTCTAGCAAGATTGTCTGTTCTCTCCTTGGAAATAATTAGTTCCCTTCTTAGAGCATTCGTTTCCTGACGAGCTGCATTCACTTCTGCCCTTAGTTCCCCAAGTAACCCGGCTAGGGGGTCAGTATCCGAGGTTTCCATAGCGTCTGGGCGAGAGTTTTGCGGTTGGCTTTGCGTTCTGTAACGCTCACCTGATTCTCGCAGAGGCGCCGGTCTTGACTGGGCGACTACCGTATCTTCAAAGGTGATGTGTAGCACCCGGTTGGCTCTTTGGGCTGGACCTCTGTGCACTGTATGCCTGACGTGTAGAGTAAGATGTCTGCAGATAGAAAATATGGGGTTAATGAACTGGGGTTATTGGGGTGTCCCTATCTCTTTCCTCTTCTCCTCTCCTGTAGACCCCCAAAGGTTAACGCTCTCACCTTAGGTAAGTGAATGCCGGGCTCTCCATCTGCCTCGGGGCAGGGTGCTGTAACCAGTTTCTTCACTGGATAGGTAGCGCAGGCCTCTTGACTTCAGAGGACTGCTGTCCGTCGTTTACTGCACGAACGGTAAGTTTCGAGTCATTCAAATGTCTTTAAAGTCTTTAGTAATGATGTCTCTTGTTTTGCAGGGTTCCGGCGATGGCGGATGACGGGCTGAAGTGAGTTGAAGATGGAGCCCGTGTGATGAATAGAAGCGCCTGGAAGCACGTAAGTAAGCGCTTGTTGCCTGCTTCACTATGCGCTCTAATCGTCTTTTTATTTTGCAGGTACGAGTTCGGAGCGGCTGCAGGGTGCCGGAATACCCACTGGATTAGATGTGGAAAGGAGTAATGGCACGTGAGTATTAAAGTTCCCCAATGTCTTTAAACGCACCTTGTTTTGTCTTTCAGATGCGGGATGCAGCGCCGAAGGCCTCCGGAGCGTGCAAAGAGTTGGTAAACTTTTGTCTTTCAGATGCCGGAATGCAGTGTGAAGACCTCCGGAGCGCACGAAGAGTAGGTAAGCCTTTGCCTTTCAGATGCCGGAATGCTAACCTGTTCTTTCTTGTCTTTATAGGTGTTGCTGAAGACTGGATTCAGGATGGTAAGCCTTTGCCTTTCAGATGCCGGAATGCTAACCTGTTCTTTCTTGTCTTTATAGGTGTTGCTGAAGACTGGATTCAGGATGGTAAGCCTTTTTCCTTAGGCCCAGGACCGGATGCAGAAGACACGATGAGCGTTCTGCTGCAGAGGTTGCAGAATAACGCAAAGCAAGATTCATCCACCGGGTGTGGTTTAAATAGCCTCCTGTAGTGCTTAGTGTCTCCTTCCACAGCCACGCCTAAGTAAGAAAAGAGTTCCTGGTAAGAAAAGAGTTCCTGCCTTCCAGAAGAGTTCCAGTGTTCTGAATCTAGGGAGTGGCTCCAGCCCCACCCAACAGGAAAAGTAGTTCCAAACAGAAGAGGATCAGAGTCTCAACTGGCAGGCAAGTAAGCAGCATGGTCTGCTGAAGGTAAGTCCACCCAAGCATTATGAGCCCGGCGCTTCCAGCGCTGGGACTGGGCATATTTATGAGCCTGGTGCCACTGGCGCCAGGACTGGGTCCAAAAGGTCCCAATTGGGACTGGTTGGCACTCGGAACCTGGGTTATGGATCTGCTTCCAAGGGAGTTGGGAACACCCTGACCTTTTGGAAGCAGAGATCATGACAATAGCCGAGTCAGTCACTGAAGGAGAACCGATACATGACTATGCAAACTATGAGGAATTCTATGATGATATCCCCAGGGTGAAAGAAAATGCCCTAGCAGGAGGTGAGATCGTTTTCATTGATGGTTCTTCGAGAATCGACCAAGAAGACGGACACAGATACACAGGCATAGCTGTGATGAAACACATAGCAAACGGAGAATTTCAAGTACTCGTCAGTGCACGAATACCATCTCATTACTTATCATAGGCTGCAGAGTTATTGGCGTTGATACTCGTCATCGAGAATCACGCAGACCAGGAAGTAACGGTGTACAGTGACTCCGCCTATGTGACATCCACAGTGCACGCATGCCTAGCACGCTGGAAATGGAGGGGCTACCTCCGAGCGGACAGCACGCCACTGCAGCACACAGCCTTATTTGACAGGCTGATTAAGGCACTACAGCTCTCAGTTAGCATAGTGGTCGTGAAATGCGCTGCCCATACCCACGGGACAGATTTTGTGTCGCACAGAAATCACGCAGCAGACACGGAAGCCAAGCGTATGGCATCCAAAAATGAGACAATCATGGAAGTGGAAGTGGCATGCACCCATGAAAGGATGAGGGTAGCACGAACTACACAAGAAGCCTTCAGTAATATGGGGCAGACACAACTAATGGAACTTCAAGGGGAGGCACCTCAAGATGAAAAGAACCTTTAAAAAAGGTTGAGGCTGTTCTTTAAACCCCTCTGATGAATTGTGGCGGCAAGACAGCACTGTTAAACCAGTCAAGCCTGTAGACCTACTAAAAATAGCATTGGAGCAATTACATTACCCCACACATATGACAAAGAAAAACTTAGCAGCAACGCTTGGGGAAGAGTGGTTTATACTGAATTTAGCAGAGCATGTTGCATTATTTATGGTGAACTGCATAATCTGCCAGCAATTCACCACTGGGCACACATTAAAAGTAGTGAGAGGAGTCCTCCCCTGCCAAATGGGCCTTTTCAGCAATTACATGTCGACTACGTCGACATGATCCAAGTGTGTGTAAGGGTACAGGTACTTAATTGTAGTGGTGTGTCCATTCTCTAGATGGATAGAAGCAGGACCATGTACACACCCAGACTCTACCTATGCGGCCAAATTCCTGGTGAGGGAAGTATTCCCTAGATGGGGGGTATGCGAGGTGATGAGGTCAGACAACGGGGCTCATTTTGTTAATGTAGTTATTGAGCAGATCAGCTTGTTGCTTGGTATAAAGCAGAAGTTCTCGTTGGCGTATCATCCGGAAGGTATTGGTATTTGCGAGAGTCTCAACGGCTTGTTAAAGGAAAAGAAAGCCACGTTGAAGCTTACACTAAAGAGGGGATGGTTGCACTGCCTTCCACTGGCATTGTATTCTCTTCAGAACCAATCAGACTGCGACCATCATCTTACGCCACACGAGATAATCACAGGAAGGAGAATGAATACCCCAATAGAGCTAGATGCGATGCCCAGCCAACCGGAGAGGTCCTGGGAACCGCGTTACAAGAGTACCTGAACTGCATGACATCCAGCCTTACTGTAATTTCAGACCAACTTCAGCGACGACGAAAAGAGTGCAGCACAGCACAAAGCATTGCAGAAGACACTGCAACAGACCCAGCTCAAGATCTTTGTATTCCACTTGTTTTCCCTGGAGACGCAGTCCTAATCAAGAACCACACAAGGAAAACGTGGGACGAGCCAAGATTCAATGGTCCTGTCATCGTAGAAGACTGCACTCCATCAGTAGTAAAATTGAAGGGCAGGAGAGCATGGATTTTTCTCAATGACATTAAGCCCTGCATCGGAGAAATCCCTCAAGCTGCACCTCACCACAAAAAAAATACAGACAACGGGGAAGAACCTCAGCAAGTGCAGACGAGATCAATGACGAGGAAGAAGGGCGCATGAGCAGCAAAGAAAAGACAAAGAACTCTTTTGCAAGTTGTGGCTTAAAATAGACAGTTCTTCTAAGCAAAAAAGGGGATAAGGAGATAACGGACACTCTATGCATCTTAGTTGTAGGGTGAAGAAGACAATTGTGCATCTAAGCCACAACACGTTTGTTGACACAAACTTGTAAATCAAACACTCTGAAGCATCGGTGAAAACAAGACTCAAATAAATCGTGATCAAAGACTTTGCCAAGATCTAAACTCAGCATCCTGACTCATCAAAGAGCAAGACGTCGCTTTGCAGCATTTATGGTGTCACCCAGCAGAAATATCACAAGGGATGTGCTGTCCTGTTTCCAATTAGTGCTAGAGACATATCCATCTCTTGTGGAGAGAGTCACCAGTGTCACAGACTTCATCCAAGATCTTGCCAACAAGAAAGTAATTTGGCAACTGCTCACTGTCATCACAGAAGTCTTCATTGCGTTGCCAGAATACAGTGATAAGGACACAAATGCTTCCACCACAGGCAATTATAGATGAACTCACTTATACACTTTTCTTTTGCATAATCGAAGAGTGCCCAGCTCTTATCGGGAGAACCACAGACACTCTTACATTCATCAGAGATCCAACGAACACTGAACCTTTGAACCAAATGTGGACTAAGCTGAACTACTTGGTCGCAATCCACACGGCAGGAAAGTGTAAGGACTGTGCATGACAAAAGAAGCGCTTGTAATCTTGAATTCAACAAACCAAGACAAATGTCTCTGTCGCCCGAGGACAGCCAACTGGCACACAATGTCCTGTTTCGTCTACTCACTGACTTTCCAGAAATGGTGAGGAGACCTGTTGAGTTGACGTCCTCACTTTCATCAGAGATCCAGCTAACGTCGTTCAGATGTGAACGCTCCTCCACGTAATCATGCTGCAAGTGAAGCTGTCCAACTTTCAGAGAGACTACATGAGGAGATTCCAATGAAACCGTCCACTGTGGGACAGATCCAGGTGACAGAGTCAAAGCACTTCATCTTTCCATGGGACAGACCGATGGAGCAGAGACAAGAACTTCACCTGTTATTTTTTGATTTTTGATTTTGATTTGATTTTTGATTTTGATTTGATTTTTGATTTTCCATGTTTTGCATTTTTTCACATTGAACAGGTTCCAGCATGTCCTCAGGACTGAAGCAGATTCAGTGGGTGGACTGGGAACTTACCTATTTTGAATATACAAAGTAAAAGTGACTTATCTAAGTGTTAGTCTAACCTATTCTCCATAGCCTAGCGGGGATACTGAATCTTGTATCGAGAGACAATCGTCACCCGCAAGAGGGGGGACACTTGTGAAGCACCAGACACTTTACGATACAAACTGTTCGAGAACAAGTGAATTGGGGAAAAAAAAATAAACGTTGACATTTTGTGATTATTGAAATGGGGGCCCAGAACAGTAACCTGGTCATCCCACCAGCAGAGGGGCGCCCCTGCTTCCCTGGAAGGAAATGCTGCCACCTTTCATACCGCGTGATTATATGTATATGCATGGTGATTATCATTGTCTTTCTGTCATTAACAATCAGAACTGCATTTGTTATTGGTGCATGAAATGGTCCAATTGCAGTGCATCCACCTGATGATGTACGCATGAGTCCCACAAAGGCACCCAGACCCTATATAGTCATTCCAGTCCCAAAAAAATCTGATGGTAAGGTAAATGAACTAAAATTGAATGTAATTAGCAGTGATACACACACACGTGAGGTAACGAATGAAGAGAAAAGCTGGAGACAGGGTCAGCATGGAATGAATGAAAACATAGCACTAACTACTACACACACCCATACACCGAATGCACACAAACTTGGGCATGTGTCAATGGCTGCAGAACCTCAAGCAAAGGCAGCAGAGAGCACGAGACTGCCTACCGAACAATCAGCCCCAGAAAGCAAGGAGAGAGACCGAAAAGAATCTAATGGAAGGCCGACTAATGCAGACATAGCAAAAGCCCTCGAGAAGACAGAAGCTGCTACGAGAGGATTCGCTGCAAGGACACAAATGTTGATAGATCATTTATTCCCGTTCATAGCTAGAGTGAAGAAACTACATGAGGAACTGAAAAATGAACCCGCAGATATTGTACTGACAATCAGACAAGTTCCAACACAAGGAACAAGTACCAGGACCATAATGCAGCCATACACGGGGCCGGTGACAGGCTGCTGGCTAATACAAACACTTATAGAGTGCAGAAAAAGGATGCAAGAAGAGAAGGAGAGAATTGCAAAACTTGCCCCTACCACATCAATGCAGAGAAGGAAACCTGCTCCATGGACCAGAATGCCCGAGAATCCCCCAGCAAGGAAAAGCCACACAGACGTGTTTAGAGATGTAGTTATAGCGAACTACAGGAAGACACTAAGAATCAAGAGAAGCCTGCATGAAGATAACAGTGAACTGAACGCTTACCTAGACAGCAGAGCACATTTAGGAAACAACATTTGGTACCAGCACATGAAAGAAGTTGGAAGAAGTAAATCAGAAGGAGAATGCTTTGTTTGTGCACTTCTACCGTACAGCATGGGGAAATCCAAGATCTTTGTGGCTGTAGAAATTGACGTCCCGACAGCACACTGTCTTTCACACGTAGCAATGTGCAACACCAGAGGACAGTTCATGCGAAGAGACGCCTCATTGATATGGGCAACCAAGACAAATTACCCTGATGAAGATGATTATATACAGGACATTAAGACGAGAAATAGAGCCCATACAAGGAATCATGAGATCAGATACGAGAAGCCTGACGTTTAAGGAACAGCAATCAGATGGGAAGTGAACCCAAAGTTAAATGTCCCAGGAAAAACTCCAGAAGAGGTGAAAAATTGGAAGAACAGAGGCCAAATGCAGATTTGGGGAACAGTGCTTTCACCAAATGGATGGGAAGAAGGAGTGGTGATCTGCCAAGCATGGATGGTCTATGGAGCCTATAAGGAAGCAATAGAGAACTCACAGAGGTTGTGCAAACCTTTATGGCCAAAACTCACAAGATTACTGACATGGGTCGAAGACAGAGGAGTACCCTTGCAGATAGTGCCATTGGAACGCCTGAAATTATGCTTCAGGAACAATGGCACGAGGAAGATGGGAGAGAATCAGAACTGTGGATGAATCTTTGAAGCTCCAGCAATGACTCACGGAACTGCAGTAATTATGGATCATTACTGGGCGTGCGGATCCAAAGCATACATAAGACTGACGAAAAAACTGGGGAGGCATATGCACAACAGTGAAAGTCCACGTTCCTGCACTAGTTATCCTGAAGAGTGACCTGAATATCGACAGTTTCCCGAAAGCAGATGCTCACCTGAGGAAAAGGAGATCTGTGGAACTGGTATCCCGAATAAAGAGAGAGAATTACTTTTCTGCCAAATCAGAAGAAGCATTTCATGCAATCCCATACGAACACAGGCTGGTTAGTCTTACCTCATCAGTGTTCGCAACAATCCTCATGCCAAGATTCCAGGTTGGAGGAAACACTAAATGGTTGCAGATAACCAGATGGGAGTTATTACAGACCATTAACACTACCATAAAAGGATTCAACATGATTAAAGAGGAACTAAGAGCAATCCGATTGATGACTCTCCAGAACAAATATGTACTTGACATGATCACAGAGATGGATGGAGGTGTTTGTGCAAACATCTGAGAATCGTGTTGCACATTATACCTTTGCATGATGAAGAAAATGGAACCTTAACAGAAACCATCAGTATGCTGAAAAACCTAAAGAACAAGATGATCTACGAAACCGACGAGATCGATGATGACAGCTGGTTTGGAACACTATTCTCATGTGTCCCACAATGGATGGCAGATGTATTCAAGTTTCTGGGAGCCTTACTATTGATGATACTACTAAGGTTTTGTGTTATCAAGATAATCATCACACAATGCCAGAAAGGTGCGAAGAAAGCCATTGGGATGAAGATCATGATCGATGTCAAACCAGTATGGAAGCCCAGAGACCTGACTGATGAAGAAATAAGAAACTTCCTGAAGGCCTGTGAATTTGTGCCAGAAGAAACAAAATTTGTGTATCCCAGTAGACGTAGACATTATGAAGGAAAATGGATCTATTGCAGTCCAAATGGACAATGTCAGCTTATGACCTGGAACCAAGACGAACATGTAAAAACAGCAGGAAGACTGAAAGGAGTGATAAAAATATGGACTCCAAAGAAACACATGTTCACACAATCATGTACAAACCCAGAAGACGAAGAATTGAATAAAGAAGAACCAAGTAAGAGTAATCTAAAGGATGAAGAAGAAGTGGCCAATAAACTGACCAGAGGGGGGTGTGTAGAGGAGGTCCCACATATGGTCTGCTCTCCAGCCACCCATTTTCGAGATACCAGAAGCATACTCGCCAAGATACGTGACATATAAGGAGCAAATGAACCAACAGAGAGCCACGGTGGGGCTCTGTCCAGTACCCATCAGAAGGACTTGTATACCTATTGAAGCGCCAATAACCAGACAACCATAGACTCAAGGTGCCCATTAAGACAACCATACTAGGAGCTCACGCGAAATGAAGACCACTTTCAAACTGTCCCTGAAGAGACCCAAAGGGCTCTTATTGGAGGTGAATGGTGACGACACAATGGCCCGGACAGACGGTCAGATGAAAGAAATGACATCGAAAAAGGAGATAAAACAAAGACGAAATGTTGCGAACCATGATGTAATGGACACAGAAGAAGAAACAATGCTGAACAGAAACGTAACCATTCAAAGCAGGATGGAAATGTGTAACTTGCCAAATGCTTATAAATAGGCTTGGAATGCAAGAAGCGAAGGAAACGGTACTGCTTGCAATGCTTAGTAGGATAGAACGGCAAGTGCCAACTATCTGTCCACCTCAAGAAGCACATTATACAAATGTGACTCCATTTTACGAAAGCAGAATTAAGCCCAGGATGGTAGGGGGCCTAACAGGCCAGGATTCATGTACCAGCACAAAGTCAGACAAAAGAGCGGAATTGAAACTTAGCAAGAAGCAGCTCATGGCTAGGAATTCGAGGTCAACCCAAGGAAGGGAGGAGAGCAGCAACTCTGAAGAATTGAAACCTAAGAGCATAGAAGCCTGCCCCATGAAGGTCGAGATAAGGTGGCCCACGCAGGTGTCGAGGCCGAACAAAGAATCAAATACTCAAATAGATGGAAAATGAAGAAGCTTTGCAGTATACTGACACGTGATCAGCCAAGCGAGAAGAGGTACCAACGTCTGATGTCACCCAAAACCGGAGGATGCCATAACTTTCCCCGATAGGAAGCTACAGTTTCGAGGCCATCCTCAGTCAACAAATTGACACATGGGCCTGAAGATAGTGACTGATGGAAGGGAGGCAGGGTGAATCTTGGGCCATCCCGCACCTGGGCGACCATTCTGCATGCTGCTAATTAAAGTGAAGATTTATGCCTAGGGGTGTAACCCACCCAATCACAATGGACCAAATAATCTAGGGTCCTATAGCTAGTAGAACCAATGAGACGTTGTACTTTTAGTGACGTCTATCACAAGTGATGTAAAGGGATGGGCATAGACGCCCACCCGATAAGAGTTATCCAATCCCCACACTCTGTTACCATATACAGATATAGTACCTATACTCAAGTTACCTTTTCCAACCAATAGAATTGCATGTCAGACTTATGAGTTTTACACGTCAATGATGACGAGCATTTGCTATAAAAGTTACTGTTTGCATGAAGAATTTGGAAGTTGAAGCGAGACAGGCGATCGCAGCTCTGATGGTTTCCATTTGTTTCCCCTTTTTTTGTACTTGTCATTAAACGGACTTCCCTTTGCAAAATCATTGACTTGTCCTTATTGAGTGGTGTTGGAGTAAGAGAATCCTGCACCCCATCCTCTTCAAGGTGCAGCTATCTCGACTTAAGGTGTCGGAGGGCAAGCTCTGAATCTCATGGGCCCGTTCAGAGGTCGCTCCACCCTCCAGTACAAGACGCTCACGCCATCCATTCTTCGTAAGTGACAGCCATTTACCATGAGATTTTTCTAGCTACCTATCCATCCAATATGCATTTGAACAGGGAGTCACACTAGCGGTAGTACCCTATTTTATCAAACACAAGGTCCTGTTATATTGAGCAGAAAACAAAGTGAAGGGGGTGGGCTTACTAGAAACCTGATCTTAGTAACCATCTATGTTTAAACAAAGTGTATTGTAACTGGCCCAAACCCACTTTACTGCCAGACAGTAGGGAAGTACAAAAACACAGGTCTTCTGTTACTTTTAGCAGGCAGGGATTAATCAACATATTAAGCGTTTCTTTGAAATGTTCTCAATTTATCTGAAGACTTTGCATATTATTGTTGAGCCAGACCCTATGCACTTCAACCATTCGCAGCTTGTGATCAATTTTAATGTGTTGTGTGCTATTGCCAATCTGCTTGTGTATTGGCTTCTGCCTCTGATCGTACCTGATTTATTACCCATGATTATCAATTTGTATGTACACCATTCTATGTCCATAGCCGCTCCTATGCCACTGACCTCAGACATGTTTTTCAGTCTTACCACGGCAACCATCACACCTGCCAATCTGCCTATTATCAATGCTCTACTCATCAACCCTCCGTTGTCTACGACTGGTCCCACTCCTTTACCTCTGCTCATGGACCCCTATCTGAATGGCCTCCTACCTATTGCCAGGGCTGCACTGCCACCCACCAGTGCTTTTCTGCCACCCACTGACGACAGTGGCCCATCTGAAAATGCTGTCTTACCCCCCCTTCCTTCCCTGCTCCCAAAATAATTGCCCTTATTTCTAGACGCTCCTGGAACACCTTACTCGAGCCATCCTCATGGGCCACCCCTCCATTGTCTAGCAGCCAGCAACTACCGTATTCCATTACAAGTGCCAATCATCTCTCAGCGCACCTTCCCAGCAGGCCATGCGTTAGTGCACCTCTCCACAGTGCCCTGCCTTTTGAATGTCGACTACCTCAGCCTGACAAACTGTCCAACATCCCCCAGCCTACCCAACTATGCCAAACACTGGATCCCCCACCCCCAACCTCTGCCTGAGCCCACCACATCCACATTACTGGATTCACCTGCCTGGAGATCCAGACCAACCAGCCCCTTGACAATTCAGAAACCATAAACCAGCTCTGGTTCTGAAAGACTACAACGGCTGCACTCCTGTACATGCACCTTCCCACACTGAGCTTATCCTAACTCTTACTCCAACGCCTTACAATGCCCACTTAACAAATGCACCACCCACTAACGCAGAACATCAATCACAAACAACAAAACCTCCCTACCTGGGACTGCCCACTTTGGCACTGTGAGAAAACAGAGGTTGTCTCACCCACTTGTCTCTGGGGATGTCTCTCTCAGGTGGCCAGGGCACGTCCATCTCCTTTGGGTCCAAACTCTGGGGGTGGATCAGTCCTGAAGGATCACCTCGGTGAGGAGTCTTCATGGTGTGGGGGTGAGGCAACCGATGGGGAGACAGGATATTCCCATTTCTTTGTTTATCGAACCCATCCTATTTTTCAGGATTCTCAGAGGTCCCAACTCCCCCACCTTTTACAAAACACTAGGCCGAGGAAGAGGGTGACTGAGAGTAAACAGACTAACTCTTACACAGCATACTGGACATGTTCCATTAATCGGGTCAGGCAAATTCGGGCACTTGACTTTAAGGACATACACGTGATACTAATTAGCTCTTTTGGAAGAACCTAGAGAAACACTCTGAGCAAGGCAGAACACGAGTTCGAGCAGCACTTCAGGAAGAAGGCCAACCTACTGGAGAAGATCGATGGACCAGGGGACAAGAGCAGCGGGTCAAAAACCCCAAGAGTTCCCTCTGAAGGTTTTTGCCACCAACAGGCCGCAAAAGACATGTGGAGAAGGTCAGATCCTACATCAAAAGGCTGCATTGCGTTTCTAGGACGCCAGCAATGCTCCTGGGTGAACAACAGAGTTGGGAGGTGAGGCCAAGCCTCTGGTACTAACCTTGACTCATGCATTGGAAATTGAGAAACCAAGAAAGAAACTCACACAGCCAGTGAGTTGACAAGTGACTTTAGAGATTGGTGAGTGTTAAAAGAAAGTTTGATGTGGCAAAATTATTATGCAAGAATGCAGAAGAAAAATCAAGTAAGATGAGGACACAGGAGGTGTTCGAATCAAGGTTGGAGAGCAGGTCTTCACAGATGTGCAGGAGAGCAGTTTCCATGATTCTGGCAGCTCTGAAGCCAGACTCTTTGGTCATGAAGACAACCAACAGATTCAGTGTGAAGATTAAGCTGGGAGATGGCCAACTATTCCAGGAATTTGCCTAGGAAAGGAGTGAAGGAGATTGGGCATTAGTTAGCCGGACAGGACGGGTCAGCAGAGGGTTTCTTAAGAGGGTGCACAAAGGAGTGCTTCGGGGGGATGGGAAGACTCCAGTGGTGAAGGAGTGGTTGCTCAGGTTTGCCAGAGCAGGAGCCAGGGAGTCAATGTGGTCCATAATGGTTTTGGACAAACAGGGATGAACCTGTTTTGACGAGACTTTCATAGATCAAACGTTTCTAGAAACCTTGTGTGGCGAGAACAGGGGAAAGGCAGAGAAGGGGGGAAGAGAGGTGGCCGAAGAAGGGCCAGAGGAAGAGCAGGGAGTAAGGGGAGAAGGGGGAGAGGAAGAGAGAGAGGACAGGATGTCCTGAGTTTTAGAGATGAAATGAGAAGCGAAAGCCATGCAGAGGGTCTGGGAGGGGACAGGAGAGGTAGAGACTGCAGCAGGCTTGGCCAGTTCCTTGCAGATTTTAAAGAGTTCAGCAGAGTTGTTAGATGCCGCAAGACACGGTCTTGGATGTGAGCTCTCCTCTTTGTGCAGACAGAGAGCTGCTGGTATTGCCTTTGGAGCATGCGGCAGGCCAGTTTGTCAGAGGATGTACCAGAAGCACATTGTCTCCTCTCAGCCACCCTGCACTGGCATTTGAGGGTGACACGGTCTGAGTTGTGCCAGGAGTTGCACTTGGCTTTGGGCTTGAAGCAGATCCTCATGACAGAGGCAAGAATATCAAGAGTATCAGATATAGCAGAGTGGAGCATGGAAAGGGCTGTATCTGGGTGCGAGTCAGCCAACGGGGGGGGGGTGAGAAAGTGACAGCGAAAGCTTCCGCTGACACACACTTCATGGGTCGGATAACCAAGAAGGTGGGTGGCAGTGCTGGTGTTGGCTTGGCCTGAGGGGTAGAGAGGGTGAGCTGGCAGGAAAGGAGAAGGTGATCACTCCAGGAGAGAGGAGTGGTGAGAGAGATAGAAAGGGGAAGGTCTGAAGAGATCCGAACATACAGAGTGTGCCCTGCAGAGTGAGTCAGGCCAGAGGGGAGAATAGAGAATGAGAGAGAGTTGCCGAGGTCGCGAAAGAGTCCAGAGGACAGACAGGAAGCATCCAGGTCGATGTTAAAGTCTCCAAGAAGGAGGAGTTGAGTGGTCGAGACCAGGAGGGAAGAGGAGAGGTCCACCCATTCAGAGAGAAAGGAGGAGATCTGACCAGGTGGCAGATGGATAGTAGCCACAGTAAGGGATTGCTAGGAGAGAGAGAGAGAGAGAGAATGCTATAATCTAGCAGATCTTGGGCTGTGACTGGCAAATACAAAGAATTAGTCTGGCATTTAGTAACCATGCACTTCAGACCTGCACCCATCAGCATCACAGGTTTCAAATATGCCTCTCCTTCTATCCCACTAACAGACCCCCTCCCACTCAATGGCCCTCATTATAAGTGTGCCACACACTACGGGTTTGCCTGCCAGAGCCGCTGTGGCCGACAAGGCAGAACCTACTGGAAACAGCAGCCAGAGTAGGCAAGCTGTCAAGGAAGCACCGGCACCATTGTCAATGGTGCCGGTGCTTCCATGGGCCCCAATCCTACTCAAATGGGAATGGGGATTAACATTTTTCCAGCGTCTGATTTCATGTAACGCTGGGGTCGTAATACCCCGGTAATTCCGGCATGGCTACCACCAGACTTGTAATGAGGCCCAATATCTTTTCCTAGAGTGTCATGCACTGTGTGAACCCCGGCAGGGTGCATTACAGAATCACTTTTACTTATTGTTGTTTGTTTTAGAGGAACAGGAACATCATGGTCAAGGGCATATAGTGTCAGATAACGGTCCTCAAACAAGTTTGAATTGCTGCTGTTAATGATTTTTCATCATTTTTTCCAGTCCAGCACAAACCCTGGGATATTTAAGTTGTATGAGAAGCCTGGCCCTTGAGTCATGTGTTGTTTGTTAAATCATCGGTGGGACAGTCACCTTTCCAACAAAGGGGATACAAATGAGAAATTAAGCTGGTAGTTTGTGGTGCTAGAGAGCTATACCATAATGAACTAAATTGGCAGTGATGCAAATCGTGACATAAACTGCATAACCTTCTATGGGGATGCTGTATTGGGTATTTACAAGCCCCTGTTTATCACCCCACAAGAAATTGAACTGTTGAACATGTTACGTATTTTCTCAAGGAAAATGTGAAGGCTAGCTTCTGGGATGGTAGTTCTTTGGAAAACACCATAAATAAATGTTGTGAAGTAACCACACCCTGTCCTGCTCCACCACCAACCCACTGCAGGCCTTTCCCCCTGTAATGCCATGAATGGCAGAGTGCCAAGTACAGATCTTAGACCGTGGTGGCTGTTTCAGGGCAGACCCATAGAACCCAATGAAGTCAAGTTGGCAAAGGAAAGAGTGTGCAATAAGCAGGCTGCACATGAGTCATGGTAGGACTGTCACAAAGCAGTCCAAGGCATGATCTTTGTCTTATGATCTGCTAAATTGAGGAAGTTCTCAGAATTCCCTCCCCCCCAAGTACAGAGCAGGACTTAAAGACTTGTCCCTGGCCTCAATCCCAAGGTCTGTATTTCTCCAGCCCTGAAATCTCTCCACTGGCTCTCAGTGGCTGCAAGGATCAATTTCAATACCCACGGCATTGTCCACAAGGCTTCCTGGGGCCAGGGCCCGCACTACATCCAACATTCTCTTTCAAAATACCTTCCTTCTCAAGGCCTTCGCTCGTCTACCTCAAACTGTCTGAGGGTCAGATGCTTCTCCAGACAGAGAGCGGGCGTATTATCTCTCTCCTCTGCAGGTGCCTTCCTCCGAAATGGGCTCCCTGCGCTTTTCAAACTTCAGCCGGACCACCTGAAGTTCTGGAAGTAGCTCAAGACCTTCCTTTTCTCCTCTACTTTCTTTCCCTCTCTCTTGGCTGCTGACCTACCAGTCTCTTGCACTGACTAGTTGCTTGGCTACCCTCAGAGTCTACTGGGTAGCAGGTTCCTCCATGATCAGTCTCTCCTGCGCTGCTTCAAGGCCTACCGCGGACTTAGGGGCTGTAACTGTTACCCACAGTCCCCTGCCTCCTTGCATTTACCCAGAGCCGTGCTGCCCTGGCCGCTCTTACTCAGTGCAATGCTGCCGTGATTGCACTTTCCCCCCTTCCCTCTCCCTGGCACTCCCCCTCCTCCCTTCCCCCTGCACTTTATGTTGTCACACTTGCACGATCTCAATGAAACAACACCTAGTAAGATTGTTTGTCTTGTCATCCCTCTGTCTTCCCTCCCATGTCTTTTCATGCCTAGAAACACTTGTGCACAGGCGCGTTAAAAATGACATATCATATCATACTTGAGATGAACAGTGGGGGGTTGAGACAAGCGATGGGAGGAAATGGAACAAGGAGAGAATAGTCTGTGTCCCCATTATGAATATGACTATGGCTATGCCTAAACAGCAGAAGAGTAGATGCTGGATAGACTGGTGGGAACAAAACAGCTACTTGAGTACAGTAAGTCCAACTCGTTTTTGTGGGACCACCAATCTGAATTTAGACCAGCCAAAGTCACATAATCTATTCTATATGAAGATAAGATCTTGAAGTCATTAGATGGCACCTTCCCTATTGTCCTCACCCTCCTAGCTATATCTGTGGCCTTAGACGCTGTCAACCATGCCTCCCACCACCAAGCCTCTTCTTTTCAGAGAATAACCACAGAAAGACCTCCAACAGTGTGTTCTCCTTCTGTTCACATATAGTAAAGAATTCTAATTGTAAAATGTATGTTTTAAAACTAATTCTACCTCTCCTGAATATGTCACTTAGAGAACAAGTGGCATCTGCCTAGATGATCTCATGCCTTCAGTATTACTTGCCAATAACTATAAACTATACAGAACAAGGCCGCAAGTTTTCTACTTGACCTGAACCATGGGAACATATTGTACTGCATTGCTTTTTTCACTTGCTCTCCTTGTGAGCGCATATCAGCTTCAAGAATCTCTTTCTAATCCATATAGCCTAATGGAACTCCTGCCCTGCTTACCTGTAGCAAAAGGAGAGGAAATACCTTCCTGCTAAACTCCCTAAATGCTGCAGATCTAAGCCTACAGTGGTGATGACAGCAGAAAAACGGAGCTGGATGGCCAAACTCTGAATTCTGTTCAGGCAGCCCTCTAGAATCAACTCCCTTTTGCTATCTGACATTGCACCAGATAGTGCTAAAACCTACCACTTCAACAAATGGTTTGCCCTTGAGAACTGAGCAGTCATGTACATCTTGGACTTCTGTGACTCCCTAACAGTCTCCTACCACCTTCATATTGCATATTCACTGTCCCTTTTCTTTCCCTAACCCTTAATCCTCAAGGGTCTTAACTGCATTTATTACATTGTTGTTGTATATCCCTTGCACTTCACCTGTTTCCATGCCCCTAGACTTAAAGGATAGTTCTGGGACTTTTTTTGTATTGTCCCTACGGTTCGGCCATGTGTTTTTAAGCATAAATCGGTAGATCGTAGAAAACTTTCCTATGGACCTTACCCGACTTTTCGTCCATTAACGCACTCGAAATCAGCCGCCATTTTGTGATAATCCTATCATTTCCCCCCATCGACCTGGCTCACCTGCGTTTGCGGCACTAAATCATATCCCCCGCCCCTGAAACAGACTTTATCAAAACATTCATATTCCCCGCCTCTATCCGTGACGTGACTGTGCTGCGTAGGCAAACGCGCCCAGGCGTCTTCTACGCGACTCCACACAGAACCCGGAAACCAACACAGATCAGCTCACAACACAGCGCGCCACAATTCGGAATATGAAACTGTACTTTTAAATCAAACCGCAAGATTGTAAATTTGGTAAAGTACATTTATTTGACATCAAATGTTTAGAGAATATTCAGCGATTTGCATTTTTATTTGCTCACGTTCCAAAAAGTTCGTTTTGAGGCACGCGATGTTCCTTTGCTGTACACAGGGTCTTAGATCATCTCACAATACAGCCCCTGAGCCTGACATCAGCAGACGCGTACCGGCCATTTCCCAACGCCAAAGCACGTTTTGTGTCAACAATCTCTGCGCCTCAGCTAATGAAGTGTCGCCATGGAAATGGCAGGACGCCTCTTTCCTCAATAAGTATAAACACACCGTTTCACAACACACAGCAGCAGATTTTCGATTCCATTACTCTCTCTGTGTTACTTTGAGTATTCTGTGACTCGTTTCTGTGCTCTGGTCAGCTACCTTCGCCGCTTCTAGGCCTTGTGAACACCTGTACCATCTCTGTAAATTATTTTACTTTCTTTACCACACAATGGCTACAATAATGCCGTATATGTACGAGCCCGAGTACACCGAGGAGGAACTACTGGAAAGGCAAGCACGCGAAAACGATGGGGATTCGGACGGCAGTTGGGAGGACCAGTCAACGGATGAAGAGCCTGGACCATGTCGCATGGACAGCGTCTCCACCTGGTGCACGTGCAATCGGTGCGAGCTAATGCCAACTGAGGAGGAGAACTGCTGCTGCCGTGAAAATTCCGGGTGCTTGGCCTACATTTCGGAAGGAGAGCCAAGTCCGCAATGCATCACCGAGCTGCCAGAGTTCAGGGAAGCCTGCCTCTCACGGACCGTGTTGAGGATGATGATGGTGCTTATGCACGAACTTCGCGGCACTGTTCGTCCGCGTAATCCGAGTAACGAGTAAGTATACTCTGGTTGTGATGTCAGTGATGCCACTACTATTTCATGGTCGTCTCCCACATATAAAATTACATCTACATATCATTCGAACGCATGTAAATTGGTTCCATATTGTGCATTTTCTAGATAGAATTTTTTTCAAAGCAGAATGACATTTTTTACCTGAATCGACATTGATAAGAAAGTGTTGTCATTTTAATACAGTTTGCATCTTTCTTTTTCACAGGTGGTACAGGCTGGTGGCCTATCGTTGCTTCACTTGGTGGCTTCACGGGAGGCTCGGACACCGCGTTCGGAGAGTAATACCTGCCTGTGCGGTACTTGCCATTAGACAACATTTCCCCAGCGACAGTGGACAATACCGCAGATTTTCCCTGGATGTGCTGCAACCGGAACTTTACAATGTGTAATGTTTATTATTTATGTTCAATTGAAATTAAGATCTAAAATAAAACCCAACATATATTTTAACAATGGTTGTTTTGATTTTTTAAATGAATCTAGTGTGTCTCCATCCCGGCCTTGCCTCCTCCCCCAAAAATACTTACCACACCACTTTGTTCAAGCGTTGGCAATAAAAGGCCGTTGGATTTTATTGATACAAAACATGGTTATAGGTAAATAATCAATATGGTTGATCATAATAAATCATCCTTTTGGGCACCGGGTACAGAGATGACCCCCTCTGGCCCGTGCCGCCTTGCCACCACAGGCCAGCCTGCTGCTGACTAACTGCCTAGGGATCCAGGGTCTCCAGGGTGAACTGCACCCATATATTCTCCTGGGAGGGTGAGGTATTTATAAACTCACCCCCCTGCCTTCCATGTACTAGATCCTGCAGCCTGCCTCTTACATGCAGTTAGATGGCCTCTCCTTGGTGAGGCCCTGCGGCAAACGAGTCTTGTCTGCACGACCACCGCCCCAATCCACCCCCGCCCTATCAAAGGCAGTTCGCACCGGGGTACTTGCGCTGGCAATTGGAGCTGTCAGGGAGCGATAAAGGCCAAGAGGTGCCAAAGACCATGTATACTTCAAAGTGGTCTATAGAGCATGGGTTGTTGTTCCCATGTCTACCTCCAGACCCCGTGTCTCCTGCCAAGCATCCCCCCTCATGCTGGACGCCCCCCTGCAATCCACATAAGTGTGTCTCCATTCACATGTCTTCCTGTGTCTTGCCTGCACGACCACCGCCCCAATCCACCCCCCGCCCTATCGAAGGCAGTTCGCACCGGGGTACTTGCGCTTGCAAGTGGAGCTGTCAGGGAGCGATAAAGTCCAAGAGGTGCCAAAGACCATGTACACTTCAAAGTGGTCTATAGAGCACGGGTTGTTGTTCCAATGTCTACCTCCAGACCCCGTGTCTCCTGCCAAGCATCCCCCCTCACGCTGGACGCCCCCCTGCAATCCACATAAGTGTGTCTCCATTCACGAGTCTTCCTGTGTCTTGTCTGCACGACCACCGCCCCAATCCACCCCTGCCCTATCAAAGGCAGTTCGCACCTGGGTACTTGCGCTGGCAAGTGGAGCAATCAGGGAGCGATAAAGGCCAAGAGGTGCCAAAGACCATGTACACTTCAAAGTGGTCTATAGAGCACGGGTTGTTGTTCCCATGTCTACCTCCAGACCCCGTGTCTCCTGCCAAGCATCCCCCCTCACGCTGGACGCCCACCTGCAAACCGCATAATGCCACGACATATACACGTCATTCATTCACAAACACACCCCTGTTTCGAATTCTTTATAACCCACTTCATATTCCTAATGAGAACTTCTTTGCGCTTTGCTAGTCAACCCGTGAAGGTGCTGGTTATGTGCTCTTCGTCTCTGTGAACTTCCGTGACCACTTCGAGCAAACTCGTCAGTTTGCAACCTGTGAACTGCTCCCTGTTCTACGACAAGAAACTACTCTGATCCCTGCATCTAACTGTTTGTTCGTCAAGGTAAGGCCATGTACCATAATCATTTTGCGTCCAATTTTTTAATTTATATCTATTTGCTAGTAGTCATCAAATTGCATCCATGTTTTCTTTTCGTTCAAGACAGTACATGCAAGGAACTAGTCACATGTTCTGAGTTTAGTCAAATTATTTTTCTATTTTTTTAAAGTTATTCAAATACTTATCCGCATGTGAATAACGTGTATAGTTCCAAGAACCAAAACGAACCTTGCATTGAACCTTTTATGTGTCATTTAATTTTTTAACACATTGGTATTCATAGAGAATTGTTGATCTTTACTTTTCAGAACTTTCCACAATGCCTGCCTGTTCCGTTGGCGGTTGCCCTTCGAAGACCCATAATAAATCTGAAGGTACTATAATGCATGTTTTCCCTAAGACAATAGATCAGATAAGAGAATGGGTCCGATATTGCGGATATCCACCGTCTGAACTTGAAAGTAGAGTCCTAGAAGTCTTTGCGGACAAGAGGGGTGATCGATACCGCATCTGCAGCAGGCACTTTAGCTCAGACATGTACTCCACATCATTGCTAATAAAGAAGAAAACACCGTGAGCAACGCGAAAATTGCTCTCAACCGCTATTCCCACTCTATTCGTCCACATCCCTCCACTGGTGAGTCAAGTTTACGGATTTCGCTCTCGGCCTTGCGGTAGTGTGTAGCATTAGCTAACAATAATTTCCCCATTTATGTATCCACTCAATATGAAGGCGGAAGATTCTCCATCCGTGTCGTTATTGCAGTCATCAGCCACTTCAAGCGCCTATCGGGTAATCTTACTTAGCTATTCTGCCACTGACTTGTTTTAGGCATGTAAATCAATAGTTTTAATTTATCGTGTAATTATTTTACCTAATGGTACACCCTAGTACTCGTCCTCTAGTCTTTGTTTTCAGTTATAATTATTGTTATCCAAAATAATGCAAGTACTGTCTTTCAGGGAGATGCTGAGGAGTCCAACGCATTGACGACAACCGTTGATGTCACTCAGATGCTCGAGGTACGTTTCCGGACAGTTCCATCGATGGAGATCATCAGATCTTGCATTCTTGTAGCGTGATTGTTACACACAATGTTTCTTTCGTTTTTAGCCATTGATATGTCCTTCTGTCGTCGCCCTCCTATGTGTCTTCTTTTTTCAATATTGTGTTCATTACTAATGAAAGTCCTATGTTTCAGGGAGTCGATGGAGCATTAGTCCAAGAAGAAGGGGGAGCATGCAGTTACGGGTCGGCGCAACAGCTTGCAGAAGTGTGCACCGCAGTTACAGCGTCCCTTGATGTTCTTATGCATTTCGAGGTAT
Source organism: Ambystoma mexicanum (assembly GCF_040938575.1). NCBI lineage: Eukaryota > Metazoa > Chordata > Amphibia > Caudata > Ambystomatidae > Ambystoma > Ambystoma mexicanum. The sequence goes on along the minus strand of NC_090927.1, from coordinate 423,121,916 downwards.
GGATACGGACAGTTCGATCAAGCGAGATCATATGACGTGATTACATCCGCTATACTTCCTTCTTTATTAACGCAAGTACTATGTTTCAGGGAGATGACGGAGCTTCTTCTACAAGAACATCACCCCTAGTAGTTGATGCAGATCTCTGGGTGTTGATACTTCCAACGATTGAGCAAATCGAATCATATTTAGATATCCATTATTTATTTTAGACAATTGATCATTTGTGCAGGTCTATTTAGATGAGCCGTTGACGCCTGCACAAAGTTTATGTTCTTTTTAACAAAATAGAAAACCATACTAATGCAATTACTGTGTTTCAGGGAGTTGCTGAAGCGTCATCTTCAATAATATCATCAATGGAAGTCTATGCGGAGCCCGAGGTATGGATCTTGACAGTCCAATCTAACTAGATCAACAATGCGTGAATAATTGTCGTTTGAATGTTCTACACAATGCGTTCATTCGTGTTTTGCTATTGAGATGTACGTGGGTATTGGTCTCCAAGTACATTTTGTGTTTTCAATTTTATTATACATACTAATGAAAGTTCGATGTTTCAGGGAGTCGATGGAGCGTCAGTGCGTGATGGATGTGCTTATGAAAATATAGTCATTGCAGCGCAAGAGGAAGTGGAGACATGCACACACGAGTCGGAGCAACAGCGTCCAGATGTTGAAGTTCGAGGCAAGAAAGTTTCAAAGAAAAGAAAGCAAAAGAAGGTTAGTGTCCTGGTCACTATATTATGTTGTTTTTCACTGTTAATAGTTCAATACTGTAAGTTGTGTTTAAACTGAACATCCCTTTTCCAATCTGTCCTCTAGTTGCGAGTGGGTGTACGAACTAGATCTACACAGACAGTGAAGCGAACGAGAGATGTTGCTTGTCAAACCTTTTGCCAGGGACTTGAGACTGGAGATGCAGCGTGCCAATGGGAAGAATATGAAGTGATTGACAACGGAGCTACACCACCACCAGCCATTGTTAGTGAATGTCCTCCTAGTAGTTCGGATGCAGTCGGAGATCAATTCACAGAATCCACACCCGCAAAAACTAAGACCGCGAGAAAGTTGAAGAAATTGTTTTATTCTCCCATCGCCGGAGAAGGAACAGATGTTGCAATGGAAGAGAATGAAATGGACGACAATGAAACACCATCAATATCACTGAACATAGCGGAAGACGATATCAGAGATTGTACCTTTAATGTGAGTGACATGTCCTCAACGTTACAGGCCGAACCAGCTGGGATGCAGAGTGACAGTATAAGGAAAGAGGCCAAATTCATTGTATTCGATAGTTGTTTGATTGATATTATTATTAAGATGAAATGTGGGCATTCGGTTGGTGGGGAAGAATGTGGGGAGCCATTGATTAATGTGACTCGTGCAATTCGAGGCACTAACCTTAAAATACATGCCACCTGTACACAATATCATCCGTTCTCATGATCTGCACAACCCATGCTGGGGCAACTGCCAGCAGGCAATCTACTTTGTGCAGCGGCCGCACTTTTTAGTGGTTCAAGTTTTAAAAAGTTAGAGTATTTCTTTCAGTTTGTGGGAATCCATTTCATTGCGAAAACTCAGTTCTACAAATACCAAACCGATTATCTATTTCCAGCCATTAGCGAAGCTTGGCGAATGGAAAAAATGTCTATTGAAAGTACATTCGCGGGCAAACGGTTCAGGCTAGCCGGTGATGGACAGCGCGACAGCTCAGGATTTTCAGCCAAGTACTGCACCTACCACTTTCAGGACATGGAAAGTAAGAAAATTGTGAGTTCGGTGGTCGTGCAGGTGTCACAAAGTACATCCTCAGTGGCCATGGAGAAAGTTGGCTTTGTAGCATCATTGCAAGAACTACAATCGCGGGGAATGGTGATCGACCTGATAGCCACGGACAGACACGTTTCAATTGCCAAGACAATGAGAGAAGAGTACAAAAATATAAATCACCAATTTGACGTATGGCATCTTGCAAAAACAATCAATAAAAAAATGTCAGCTGCAGGTAAAAAAAAAGATATGCAAGGTATTTCACAGTGGTCCAAGTCAATCAGCAACCATCTTTGGTGGAGCTCAAAAACATGTGAAGGGTCGTTGGAAATTCTACTGGAAAAATGGCGGTCAGTAATGCTACACTGTAGCAACGTTCACCGCTGGACCACAAACCAACATTTCCACAATTGTGAACATGGCCATTTGTCCACAGAGGAGGCACGGAAGAAGAAGTGGTTGATTCCTTCATCACCCACTCACAAAGCCATTGAAAAGATTGTATTTGATAAAACTATAACAAGAGATTTGAGGGGACTCACGGAATTCTGCCACACAGGAGATTTGGAGGTGTTCCACAATATGTGCCTAAAGTACAGGCCAAAACGATTGCATTTTGGCATGGAGGGCATGATAAATCGGACTCTTCTAGCGGTCTTGGCACATAACCATAATGTTGGGCGTCAACAAAGTAGGACGACCGGAACTTTAGGGACGCTTCGCTACAATAAGGCCTTCACTAAAAGAAGTAAACAATGGGTGATCAAACCAGTGTTTGAGGATATGCAATATGAGTTTATTGAGAGACTTATTGTTGATGTCCTAGATAGGCACATACATGGAGTTGTGAACGAACCTGTGCAGGGGACAACTGCATTGCCACCCAACATTGCCTCTGTTCCATGTCCACCTAAAGCAGAGCTCATTGAGAAATACACATCACGGTTTAAATGATTGTAATTTGATTGTCTGTTCTCTCGAGTCTCCTCATGTTGCAGGCCCATTGAATATGTGTATCTATGTAATGTGTAAATAAAAGTGATTGCTCAGTGCACATGCAATGTGTCTCTCCAACCTTGCCCCTCCCTTCACCGTGCAGTAGTGCGAACCACCCGGGTGTCACCTGTGACTTTGCTCTCGAGTCTCCTCATGTCGCAGGCCCATTGAATATGTGTAGCTATGTATTGTGTAAATAAAAGTGATTGCTCAGTGTACATGCGATGTGTCTCTCCAACCTTGCCCCTCCCTTCACCGTGCAGTAGTGCGAACCACCCGGGTGTCACCTGTGACTTTGCTCTCGAGTCTCCTCATGTCGCAGGCCCATTGAATATGTGTAGCTATGTATTGTGTAAATAAAAGTGATTGCTCAGTGTACATGCAATGTGTCTATCCAACCTTGTTCATTTGCGCATTAAATTAAACCAAACAGTAATATAAATCATTTTTCAAAAAATATAGAATGTCTCCGTATTTATGGTTCTCTGGGGCTGCAAAGCACGCAGACAAAATGCAAAGATGGAGTGTAAATTTCAAGTCCTGTGAGATGGCCTTACACTGAATGTAGCTAACTAGGAATGTGTGCTCGTTCAAAGTGAAGGTCAGCTGCTTTGATTTTTTGCTCGGGTGCCGGAATGGCCCACAACTCAGTATAAGGTTCTATTGTTATTTGACCTTGACAGGCCGGGACCATCCCGAAAGACTTCTTTTTGGGGGTGTGGTGCAATAACGTAAGAAACGATAATGAATAAAATTTCAGAAACGATAGCCATTTAATGTTCGTTCATTAGAAGAAATAACGTCGGCATAGGAGGAGTGGTATTTCGGGGCTGCCCTACGCACAGACACAATGGAAAATGCAAATATAATGTAAGTAACTCTTTAGATGAGTTTATACCGCAATTTAATTACTATACAGTAGCTTTAAAGACGGGTTAAGTTGTACTTGTTCGTTCTATGTGGCATATTGTTTTGTACCGCGCACTATCTTGAGGAGAACCATCTCCTTTTACGGAAGCACCTCAAAACCTTCCTCTTTGCTTCTGCTTTCTCTCTCCCTCTCCCCTGCTACAACTGGTCCACTGTCTGCGACCACGGTCCTGGGCCCTTCCACTCTCCACCTGCACTGCCTCCCTGTCAACCCCTGCACTGGGGGACTGTCTCAGTATCCTACAGCCCCACCTTCCCAGCACTTGTTCTGCACTTACCTTGCACTCGCCACCAGCTGGCCCTATGTATTTATTATTTTGTGCTACTTACCTTGTACTCCACTTCCCCCCTCCCCTTCCCCTTGCACTTTTACCTTCCCCCTACCCCTGCACTTGCGCGATCTGAATGACACCTGGCCTAGTAGGATTGTTGTCTGTCTTCTCCTTGTTCCCCCCTACCTCCCTGCCTCGCCACGCCTTGAAACACTTGTGTATAGGCGCGTTGCAAATGCCATATTATATCATATCAGTGACGAAGTGGTCCACTGGCGCTCAGGCGGCTCTGAAAAAGGCGGAGGAGAGGGGGTGGGTTACTGGAAATGACGTATAATACCCAGTTGCACTGTCCTAGCTATGAAATAATTTCCCGACCTAATATATAAAATGAATAATTTTAATAAAGATCTGATGGTGAGTGAGACTAATTTCATTTTTTATGTTTTTAAAACAGGTACATCCTCCATTATTGTCCGTGTCACGAGTACCAGACACCGACGGATGGCTTTTACAACCGCCAGTTGCTTCTCCGCGTGAACAACGTTACCACCCTGACCATTTTATGGGACGATCGCCAAGTACAAGTATGCCCTTACGCGGTACTAATGGCTAGATGCAACATACATACCGTTGTGGTGGCCTAGTGCCTCGTTGTTGGAACAGCCATGCGATTATGAGTGCGACCGAAGAGCTTATTTTATCGTAAACCAACACCCTGTGTACTGCACACGAACATCGCGTGCCTCAAGACGAACTATTTTGGATCGAGAGCAAATAAAAATGCAAATCGCTGAATATTCTCTAAACATTTGATGTCAAATAAATGTACTTTACCAAATTTACAATCTTTCGGTTTGATTTAAAAGTACAGTTTCATATTCCGAATTGTGGCGCGCTGTGTTGTGAGCTGATCTGTGTTGGTTTCCGGGTTCTGTGTGGAGTCGCGTAGAAGACGCCTGGGCGCGTTTGCCTACGCAGCACAGTCACGTCACGGATAGAGGCGGGGAATATGAATGTTTTGATAAAGTCTGTTTCAGGGGCGGGGGATATGATTTAGTGCCGCAAACGCAGGTGAGCCAGGTCGATGGGGGGAAATGATAGGATTATCACAAAATGGCGGCTGATTTCGAGTGCGTTAATGGACGAAAAGTCGGGTAAGGTCCATAGGAAAGTTTTCTACGATCTACCGATTTATGCTTAAAAACACATGGCCGAACCGTAGGGACAATAAAAAAAAAGTCCCGGAACTATCCTTTAACTCACTTGAATGTATGTGCTTTCCCATATCCTCCTCGTATGCACTTAACTGATCCAAATGGTTTCCAAGGCCCATGAAAGTTCAGATGTCTGTACCCCTTTCCCATTGTTTTGGAAGTGCAATGAATGAACTGCAACATAAGTTATATTATTTCTTGTGTTTATTAGATAAATGCTAGTTTAAAGCCAATACAGTATGGGACATAAAAGAAAAATAAAGAAAAAATAAAGTAAATTACCCAGATGCCTCTGCCCGAGATAATAGGTCTTTGAAAGCAGTAAAGAGTACATTGTGTGTCAGCCGATATCACAAGCGATTATGACTATCGTCAATTTAGAGCAGTGGTGATTGGTGATCTTTTAAAGTAGTGGGGTGTAAACATTTCCCCAATGGGAGCGTTCAAGTGTATCATGGGAGCCTGAAGACACTAACAGAGTTTTGGGGGAGGGCATTTCCAAAAGCTGTTCTGAAAATAAAACTAGATCTTAAAAGTACCAGAATATAAAGCAACAGCAAGACGTGGATAAGGATCTCCTGTATGGAATGAGGTACAATGTTGCCTATTCAAGCAATGTTCTGCAGCTGAAAAACATGCCTTCTTCACAAAACACAACTGTGACATCTTCATCTGTGTTTATATTTTGTTCTTGTCCTCTACGCCCTTTTTAATGAAAGCTTTCCTACTTTTAGGAAACATTCCTGGTTGCTCAGAACTGGAACTGCATCCCCTCCAGAGGTGAATTCTACAGGAGATGTCAAAAATATTTGACAAAATGCCCCATCCCAGTTTGGGTCCTGGGGATCCCTTTTCATTCTGGCGGACTTCTGATCTGCTTTTATAATGTGAAAAAGTAAAACTACAAATCCCATAATAAAACAAAAGTAGCATTGGAAAAGCCAATAATATTGCCGTTTACTGCTGTTCCTTATATGCTGCAGGGTGGAAGGAAGAGAGGGCAACATTTCAAAGGAGGATGTGATAATGGGCGTGGCTGCACAAGAGAATGAGAAGAAAGGGGAATACATCAAGGGAGGAAACAATTGAGAGAGGGTGCCATCGATGATAAGCAAGAGGAAATAGGAGCGGGAAAGAGTGAGAGGGTAAGAAATAAAGTGAGAGTGTCAAAGGAAGGATGCGAGTGTGTAAAGTGTGGGGGTGTGTTAGGTGGTTTGTAGAGAGAGTGGAAGCAGGGGGTGGGGGAGGGTAGAGAGAGGTGGGTGGGGGTGGATGGGTGTAGAGAGAGTGGGGTTGGGTGGGTGTAGAGAGAGTGGGCATAGGGCAGGTGGAGGGTAGAGCGAGTGGAGTGGAGATAGGGTGAGTGGGTGCTTTATAGAAAGTGGCAAAGGGTGGGTGGGACTAGAAAGCGTATGCATTGGGTGAGTGGGGGTAGAGAGACTGGAGGCAGATACGACCACATCACCTGGTCCTCATCGACCTTCACTCGCTCCCACTGCACACACAAATCACCTCCAAGTCTTGTTAAATCGTCTATTAGGCAGTCGTCCTCAAGTCACCCAGCTACCTCACGGGGAAACTCAGTATCTCCGGCGGACAGCACACCACCAGAAGCCAGAACACATGCAGACTTGAAATCTGCCACTTGAGAAATGGAATGGACCAGAAAACAAGCCTTCTGTGCCTATGCACAAAGACTATAGAACCTCCACTCCTTGAGAATCAGACTCGCCCCCACACTCCTACATTTAAAAAAAAACAACTCAAGACCCACATCTTCAAGGAGTCTCTCATCCTCAATACCTAGGCCATCATGTCATCCCACACGCAATCTGACTCACTAGACGCCGTCTGCCCCTCTCCTCCTCGCCACCCTGTACAGCTCAACCCCTCCTCTGTGCCCCTCTGTATCCTACCCTCGCTGTATATCTATTCTGTTGTTACCTCTGAAAAGCTCTCTGTTATGCATCTGCACTTTTGTATACCTCTGTAAAGCACTCTGTTCTGTATCTGTAATGTTGTATACCTCTGTGAAGCACTCTGTTGCTTCTCAAAGCTAGGTCTGCGCTCAATAAACACCATAATAATAATAATAATAATAATAATAATAATAATAATAATAAAAAGGGTGGGTAGGTGTTGTAGAGAGAGTAGAGGTAGGATGGGTGGGTGGAGGTAGAAAGAGTGGAGGAAGGGTGATTGGATGGGGGTAGAGAGAGTGGAGTTATGGTGGGTGGGGGTAGAGAGGTAGGGTGGTTGGCGGTGGAGTGGAGGTAGAGTGGGGTAAACAGAGTGGGGGTTGGGTGGGTTGTGTTCAAGAGAGTTGGGTAGGGCGGGTGGGTTCGGTAGAGAGCAAGGTAGGGTGTGTGGGTGTTGGTAGAGAGAGCAGGGAAAAGTGGGTGGGTGAGACATTGGAGGTAGGATGGGGGTGGGGATAGAGAGGGTGGAGGTACGGTGTGTTGGGGGAGTGCCGGTAGATGGTGAGTCACTGTAGAGAAGGTGGGGTTACGGCTGGCTGGGGTAGCAAGATTGGGGGTTGGGTGGGTGGGCATGGTAGGGTGGATGTTTATAGAGAAAGTGTGGATTGGGTTGGGGTAGAGAGAGTTGGGTAGGGTGGGTGGGTGGGGGTATAGGAAATGGAGGTAGGGTGTGTGGGGTTAGAGAGAGTGGGGATAGGGTGGGTGGGTGTGAGCAGTGGAGGTAGTGGGTGTGTTGGGAAAGAGAGAGTGTGGGGTTAGGGTGGTTTGGGACCAGGGGATTGGGGGTTGGGTGTAGAGAGAGTGTGGATTGGGTGGGGGTAGAGAGAGTTGGGTAGGGTGGGTCAGAGTAGAGAGAGTAGGGTATGGTGGGTGGGTGGAGGTAGAGAGAATGGGAGGTAGGGAGGACGAGAGTAGAGAGAGTGGGGGTAAGGTTGTTGGAGGGAGTTCGAGAGAGTGAGGTAGGGTGGGTAAGTTTGGTTAGAGAGCAAGGTAGGGTGGGTGAGTGTTGGTAGAGAGAGTGGGGTAGCGTGGCTGGGTGTGGGAAGACAGAATGGATGTAGGGTGGGTGGGGTAGTGGAGGAGGTGGATGGGTTGGGTTCGAGAGAGTGGGGGGTAGGGTGGGTGGGGGTAGATAGATGGGGGTTTGGTGGGTGGGTGTAGTAGGGACTGTGAGTATAGAGAGACTGTGGATTGGTTAGGGTAGAGAGAATAGAGGTAGGATGGGTGGGGGTAGAGCAAGTGCATTGGGTGTGTGGGTGGGTTTAAAGAGTGTAGGGTAATGTGGGTGGGTGGAGGTGGAGAGAATGGAGTTAGGGTGGGTGGGTTAGATAGAGTGGATGTAGGGTGGGTGGTATAGAGAGCGGGTGTTGGGTGGGTGGAGGTAGTAGGGTAGGTGGGGGTTATAGAGAGAGTGAGGATTGGGTGGGTGTTAGTAGAGAGAGTAGGGGTAGTGTGGGTGGGTGGTGGTAGAGAGAGTGCGAGTAGGGTGGGTTGGTGGGGGTATAGAGAGTGGCTGTTGGGTGGGTGGAGGTAGTAGGGTAGGTGGGGGTTATAGAGAGAGTGAGGATTGGGTGGGTGTTAGTAGAGAGAGTAGGGGTAGTGTGGGTGGGTGGTGGTAGAGAGAGTGCGAGTAGGGTGGGTTGGTGGGGGTATAGAGAGTGGCTGTTGGGTGGGTGGAGGTAGTAGTGCAGGTGGGGTGTTATAGAGAGAGTGGGGATTGGGTGGTGGGTGTTAGTAGAAAATGCATCCACCTCGCCGCACCAGCATACTTGTCGCAAAGAATCCACCCATCCTCCTCCTCAAGACCAACCAGGACCCCCTATGCCAACCTGCTCACTGTTTCAGGGTAAAAAGAGCTGGAGCAGGTGGCGCCAGCTTCCCCTACCTAGCCTCACTGCACTGGAATGCCCTCCCACTGCCCTGCGAGCCGAACCATCACTCACTGCCTTCCTTAAAACCATGAAAACCACCCTATTCGCCTGACCACCCCACCTTCTGATATGACGTCCATCCCTTCCCCGAGATACTACAAATTGTGTATGTTTTTATGCATAACATGTATAACATCTCTGCTTTACAATGCACTAACGTATGCTTACTGTAACTAAGTCTACTGCAATTAACAGCGCCACAATGCTCCTTGGGCTGTCTGTGCGCTATATAAATGTTAAAAATAAAAAGAAATACATAGTAGAGAGTGTGGGTGGGGTGGTTGGGCAGAGATAGTGAGGGTAGGGTGGGTGGGATTATAGAGAGTGGGTGGTGGTAGTGAGGACAGGGGTTGGGTGGCTGGAGGTATAGAGAGTGGGGGTAGGGTGGGTGGCTGGTAGGGAGTGTGGGGTTGGGTGGGTTGGTGAGGGTATAGAGAGTGGGTGTTGGGTGGGTGGAGGTAGTAGGGTGGACGGGGGTCCTATAGCGAGTGGGGATTGGGTGGGTGGGTGTTATTAGAGAGAGTTCCACCCACAAGTTCTTTCTGACAGCCGCCTCAATTTCTCCTTTTCTTGTTCACACGCAGTGTTACATTCTGGTATTTTTAGTTTTTCGTTCAAGTTGGAAAAAATTAAAGCTGCAGTCATATTCTTTTTTGCTTAACGTATTTCTAACATTGTCAGAAAGGTTTGTTTTGCGATTTGCATATTTGGTAAATCGTCCCTGCAAACCCGAGTGTTCTTGATAGTCAAACAGCACATTTCCCGGTAAGGCATATGGTCAAATATATAATTGCTAACATTACTTGAACCCTTAGGCTCCCCGCGTAACGTTAGTGTGAGATCCTGGGTTAGTCATTATATTGTACTGTCCCTTAACTGCCAAGATTAAAAATCCCTATTCAAAAAGGGTGTTTTATTGCACCATTCATTATAACCATATATATGTGTCATCTCCCAAAGTGTATTGGTCTCTTTGCAACTCCTATATGAAACCCTCAAGATACGCTTGAGCATTACAAAAGAAAAGCCAATTCCGGTGATGACATTTTTCTGTGAATACAGAGCGAATGCAGATACAAGTGAGTGGAACACGCACCACTCTCGTCTTTGGCGAACAGAACCCTGAAAGAACAGGCCCTGCATGTTCCTTTAATGTATTTAAATTCAGGACATTTTACAATTGCTGGCTGCAACTGCCAAATATGCTGAAAGCGTTAGAAAGCCACTGCTCCTTGTAACTTTGCCCCCCCTGAGCCCAACTTAAAAAATAAATAAATGCAGCGTTGGCTAGCAAAGGGAGAACTGTATTTGACACTGTTGAAGAGACAGTGGGCGTCAGTATAAGTCTGGCGGCTGCGGTATGAACGGTACCGTTAAGGCACGGGCACCGTTCATACCGGACCGCCGCATTATGAGTTCTGCTTGCGGGTTCCTTACCTGGTAAGCTGTGTGGCACCCGCGAGCATAACTCATAATGCTGCCGGTACCGTTATTAACGGTGCTAGCGCATCCATGCTCCCCACCCCCATTCTGCCCTCTGGAAGCCCGGCATTACCGCCTCCCGTGAATGGGCAATTATCGGCCCACTCATCTTGTAATGGGCCGGTTATTGCCCAATCGCGGGAGGCGGTGCCGGTAGCGAGCATGGCGGAAAGGCAACAACGGCGCCGGTAGTGCTTTCGGCGCCATTGTTACATCACCGCCACATTCCGAGTTTTGCTTGCCGGTGCCGGACTGCACGCGTGGTCTGACCAGGCGTGCAGACCAGCAACCGCAAGCAGCACTCGTGATTGCACAGGTACCGTTATTAATGGTGCTGGTGCAACCATGCTCCCGACCCCCATTCTGCCCTATCTGGCAGAATGGGTATCGGAAGGCCGGCCATACCGGCACCCGCGAATGGGCAATTACAGGCCCATTCATCTCGTAATGGGCTGGTAACGGCCCATTCGCGGGTGCCGGGGCCGTAGCGAGTTTGGCGGTAGCCGTGCCCTTAATAACGGCACGGGTACCGCCAAACTCGTAGTGAGGCCCAGTGACTCTCGACCTCAACAAAACATAATTTGGCCTCATTACAAGTACACCGATGCATACATAAAGTGGAGGTCATTCGGTTATCGCCTCATGATGTATCTCCAAATTGCCACCAAACTCATAATGAGGCCTAATTTGCCCACACCCATGTGTCTCTTTACCATTGACGCTCATTTCACCAACCCCCATACTCTTGTTTACTCTGGAAGTGCACAATTCATTTAAAACCAAACGAGTGAAATGAGCGTCCTTTTAAGATTGCAAGTTCTTTCTGTTCGAGTGTTTTCAAGTTACACACCTTTATGTGTAAATATCGTGACAGCAATTACCATCTGTGGATATGCATTACATGTTCAGTTCCTGGTTTGCGCTGATCTCAAAAACACGGGCCTGATTTACAACAAATGTTCAATGGGAAAAGCCCATTGAAAAATGCTTTGCAAATGAAGGTCACGCTCTCTTACACATTCTCACACACGTACTCGCATCACACGGAAAGCATACGGTTTCATACACTGGTATTTGTGTTGCTGTCACTCTCACAAAACTGTTTTTAAATAATTGGACCTTTCAATTTACCTTACTAATCTTTAATTTCATGTCCTGAATGTCACGGATCAGCCTCAAGGAAGCACCTTCTCCTGAGCCTCACACTACAGTTCCTATGTTTTTATGGGGGACGCAAGGCTTTCTTCTTCCTGGGCTGGACGTTAGTGTACTCTGCAGCAAGCATGCAGGGCTGACTGAATTCAGCACCCCTGCCCCCACACTTTGCGCTAGAGGACCTGTGCACATGTGTCTAGGGGGCGCACGGACTGTTCACCCCTGTGTATGCACAGATTGTACTCTGCACTTCATAGTTACTTAATTTATGTTGTTCCCTTTAAGCAAATTACTTATTTAGCCTGGTGCTTAAGTGGAATAACCTAAGAATGCAGTGGCTGGATAGGGTGGGGAGGCTGTGCCCCTCCGCCCACAATGAACAAACCGCCACGCGAGTGAATTCAAAAACAATACAGAGGGAATCCGACAAACCTGCAAAAGGATTATTGTACATTCTTCTTTGCAATTCATGCTGACAGAGGGGGAAAAAGGACAGCAAGTGATGCGGTCTGCATCGTGTGTCTTAGGACAGTGCTGCAATAGAGGCTTAGCAATCGAGAACTATGTGTCCCAAAATCAGAAAATAGATCAATAGAGAAATTGATCTTCTCCACCCCTACCCATAACCTCACAAGTCATGGTGGTAACCGAATCAAAGTGACCTTTTAATTAAACAAAAAGGCAACATGTTTTATGAGAACAGCTTGTAATTATAGCTGTCTTGTTTGTTTATGGCACACGAATCGATAACATAATGAAAGAGCACCACACTTGTAACATAGGAACACTCACCTTCACAGATGAACAAAAACTGATCTGATCGAATTCATCCATATATATTACTCATGTTTGACCCAATCCAGCAAGGCTGGTGCCCATTTCAACAGAGGAAGAAAAATCCCCTGAAGAAGTTCCAATAACTGCCCATGAGAATGCCATGAGGAAGGATGTGGCAGGGGAACCAGTTTGGAAGCAACTTTAGGGGCTGGTTGATGCTGAGTGAGTAGTTTCGCAATAATTATAATCCATTTTTGGCCTGCTTTATGTACTCTATTAGAGTGGTGTGGGTTTTCCCAATCGTTTATGGTGAGCACTGTGTGCTAATCTGATGGGTTTGACTAGTGTTTTGGTGGCCTTTGACCTTGATTTTCTGTGCTGGCCTGAATCCAGCTGGTGCAGTCCGATGGTTGTAGTCCTTTGTTCGTGTCTGGCTTTTTCCTAGTCCCACCCTCCCCTCTTGCAATTGGTTGGAAAAGTCAGGTGTGTTTGTGCTTTGGATCCAGCTGCCATTTTCCGCTTGCTTTATGGAATGCCATGAGGAAGGATGTGGCAGGGTAACCAGTATGGAAGCAGCATTAGGGGCTGATTGATGCTGAGTGAGTAGTTTCACAATGAATGTTATCCATTTTTGGCCTGCTTTATTTACTCTATTGGAGTGGTGTGAGTGTTTTTCCAAACGTTTTTGGTGACCACTGTGTGTTAATCTGGTGGGTCTGTCTAGTGTTTTTGTGGCCTTTTGACCCTGTTTTTCTGTGCTAGCCTGCATCCAGAGGGTGCAGTCGGTGGGTTGTAGTCCTTTGTTTGTGTCTTGCCGTTTCCCAGTCCCACCCTCCCCTCTTGAAATTGGTTGGAAAAGTCAGATGTGTTTGTGCTTTGGCTCCAGCATCCATTTTCCACTTGCTTTGTGGACTGCCATGAGGAAGGATGTGGCAGGGGAACCAGTTTGGAAGCAGCTTTATATACGTATGCCGCAGTGCATGCCCCCGGTCCTGCTCTCATGCTTGGTCGCAGGCGCTTTACTGATAACCACCATATCACACTACTACACTTACTCTCTCCTATACACCATCATTCAACTAGAGCACAGCTATACTATGACATATTCGACCTAGCTGTTCTCATACTAACATGACCCCACAAACAACTCATCCTAATAAAACAGAGCTAGCTGAGCACATACCGGCTAGTTTAGGCGTCTCCAAAGGCCTAACGCAGCCAGAACTCAGTCTGGGTGTCCACCCTCCAGACTGAACACATCCAACCGATTTCCTCTGCACCACACCTATTGCTAAGAAGCGGCTATCATGCAACAACACACCAGCTGCACACATATCCAGTGCGCCCACGCACCATACTACACTCTCTCTCTCTACTGACTTGAACTGCGGTTCCCGATGGCATTCAACCTACCAGCGCTTTGAGGTCATACCAATGATACATAAGACGCTTTATAAATGCCAAGTAACATAACATAACATAACCAGGTCAATAGACTTGTTGGAATGAAACATGTCGGGTTGTATAACAACCCTAGGTATGAGGTTGATAAGAAAGTAGACACTAGTTAGGTGTTTGTTGTGTACAAAAAATAATCATTGAAAGATCAATACAACCAGTACAGACAAACCATTGTCTTTCGCTATTGCACAAAACCATTTTTGAAAAACTTTAAAAAAAAGAAAAAATGCAACTAAATTGTTGATAATTAAAATGAGATAGGAAATATATATTTTACGTACAAGTAACTTTGAGGTGCAAACAGCACTTTTTGAAGTTTTTTAACCAAGATCTGTGCCTATGTTTACGTGATAATAAATTGATTGAGCTACTTATATGAAATACCAATTGAATTCTTTTGACTCCAATATACTTCTCTGCAAACATATTTAATTTGTTATAGGATGCTGTACCTGTATTCCTACAAGACATTCATATATTTTTTTCGTTCATATCAATAACAGAGGGTCCTTTAAATGTATTGTTTCTCCTTAACTTTCAACATGTACTGGTCTCTGAGTCTCTCGTCATGCGACAGACCAAAGTTGCACCTGTTTGCCAGTTCTCTAAGCGCTGTCACATAATCTTCTGCAGATTCATCTTTACCCAGATCTCTTGTGCTAAAACGATAATGTTGCAAGATAATGCTCACCTTCTTATCATAGTGTATGTCCATCTTTCTAAAAAATAGTCTCATATGAGTTAAGCATCTCCTCACCTTCCCCAGAGCCAGAAGCTGGAGACTTAGGTTCTGGGAGTCTGAAGCTTGGGCCATGGGTCACCATAGTATAGTCTTGGAAGTCCTCCTTCCATGAATTCCACATTACAATTGGCTCCCCTGGACAGTGAGAAACTGTGTGGGAAGATTGTGCATGGTCAAGCAAAGTCATTGTGACAGAGATTTAGCATTAATCCTCTTCAAAGCATATAGAGAAACACAAGGAAAGAAAGCCAAACAAACGCTCGGTCAGTGAAGCATTACACCTTACCAGTTTGTACAATGACATGTAACCCGGGTCCTCGCCGAGCAGTTAGCTCGAAAATGCATCAAAAATAAACAAAGCACGTCACAAAGTAGGTTCACTGACGTTACCAGAAGTATCTCACACCAACACCATGAGGGCCTTTCCTCTAAGGTCTTTACCTTCACTGATGGTGCAGAGCTTTTCCAATGAGATCTGCGCTAAACAGGGCTACTAGCAACCACTTACATGGTACAGAGCCCTTCCACTGAGCTCCGCTCTGTCCGGGATCCGGAGCGTTCACAGCGAATGCCAGGATCTGGATGAGGGTCACTGCTCTCACCGGGGCCTGAAGTGCACGCACCCGTTCAGTGAGCTTCCGGTCAGGTGAAGGGAAGCACTATGAAGGATGAGCTTCACTGCTCCCACAGTAATCTCCACCGGAATAGTGTAGCACTCTGGCACAGAGCAGAGGCCTTATCTAGACGATGAGCCGCAGCAGCCCGCACTCATGCAGAGACAAGCAGAAGGGTGTGTAGGAAAAGAAGAGCCTCTGAATTTTAGCCAGGTCAGCATTTCACCAAAAACTTAAAACTGATCCCATTTGAGACAAAGGTGTGAGACAAGGGTGTGAGACTCTGAACTGAATCTGGTGTGGGTCAGTATTGGGAGTGCTTTAAAACATTCAGGGTAAAAGGGGGGTTTTGAGATTGGCATTACATAAAAGCATGTATGACGTGGCTGAGGGGGGACAAACCATCTCCAGATTGTACGACTTATTTCGGGCTAATATGTAAACAGATCTTTAATATGGTAGTCAACTGATGCCCTGGTTTCAACTTTATGCCAAGCATCAGACAACTGCATTTTGTCTGGATAGTCTCTGTTCTGATGTGTCTTGCTGTCTCCGTGCTGCCTGTTTGCTTGCTGGTGCTTGATGTCTTTGATGGCATAGTTCAATTACTTTCGATGCCCTGGTTGCCTCTCTACGCCAAGTATCATATACATTCTGAAAAGTAGATCATCTCTTGGGTGGCTTGATGACTGAATTACAGGTTTCGTGTAAGTAGGGATGTGTACACCTTGAGTGTAAATAAGACTAAATAGGTCCTCATTACGAGGTAGGGGGTAAGGGATTACCGGCACCGGTAAGGGTGCCGGTGCCGGTAATCCCTTACCTCCATATTCCGAGGTCCCTTAGCAGGTCCCTTCCTTAACACCTGGTCTGACCAGGTGTTAAGTGCAAATTGCGGTACCGTTATTAGCTACTTCCCCATTCCCATTGAGCCCTATGGGGGCTCAAATGGGAATGGGAATGGTTCTCAGAATGGAGACTTACCGGATCCTCCAAGGTTGGAATGACCCGGTAAGTACCCATTCCGAGAACCCGGACCCGGTATGTGGTAAGGGGGTAGCCATGGTGCTAATAGCACCATGGCTACCTCCTACCTCGTAATGAGGCCCTAAGTAAGTATTAATTGCCCTGGATTATTTGTACTAAGATTTGGGCCATTCTTAGCTTTTCTATTGGTCGTTTGTTATGCAAATGTTTAGATTTTGCAATGGTGTTTCGTTAAGAAAAATAGCTGTGGTCTTATTTAAGCAAAGTAAGCATTAGTTCCAATTTCAACCACCAAGGATGCTACTTTAGCAACTATAAATTGAGCAAAACAAGAATGTGTCGTGGTATTATCCACCAGGGGTCCAGCTTTAGTAACTGTAAACAACACCATTAGATTCCTCCAAAAACGTTGCTCATATTATACCCCTTTGTAGCCCACTAGATAGTTCCCCCTTAATTGCCATAGCGGTCCAACAGACAAACGTAGAAAAATATATATTAGAAGATTCATAAACTAAAGATTTTTCTCTCACAACTACAGTATACTGACCCTAAAATACTGTAGATCTATATCTCCAATGGACTTGCTGTTTTAATTGCACAGTTTGTGGCAGAGATTTGGGTTATAGGGGAAAGGACAGACACATCAATCCTGGAAACACCCAGAAAATCTCTTGTCTACGGAGAAATGCCCAAGAGTAGGCCTTGATTCGCCTTTTTTATTATTCAGCAGCTCTGATTGGCATTAAAAGTTGACTGAGTGAGTCTTGGGCAGGAATTCTGGCTCTCGGGTTTGTAAATGATCTTGCCTGAATTTCAGAACGCATTCACACAGACTAATTGGCTTGCAATATTGCACGAATATACCTGAATCTAGTTGGAGATTTGATCAATCTGGCTGGTTTCATGGATAAACATGAATCACTGTGTGAGGCACTGTTCCAATCTATTCCATTCTATAGTAATGACACAGGGGCAAAACGTGCTCACATCTCGTCACTGCCAGACAGTTGAATGCTGCAAAGGTAAGTTTGCTGAACATTCTGTGCAAAGGAAGTTTAGATTTCGAAGTAAAAAAGAATGTGTTTACAGTGGGTCAGTATGGTTTTCAAAAGTATATTGTCTAATTTTAAAATAATTGAAAACGCTGAGTTTGTGCACAATTACTATCTTTGTTTAGCCCCTGTAGCCAGGGGTCAGGTCCTAAAAAAAATGGTGCCGGGACTCATAACATACCAATGGAATGTGATGTCACCAGACACTAGCATATCGCAGCGAAATATGCCAATTTAATTCAATTGGCTTTGCATAACTATACACATTTCACAGGACGAATGGCATTTGCCTTTCAGAAAATCATCGCACATCAAAAACCTAGGGTGAATATTTTCTTCAAATAGTGTTTTGAAAACCTTAAGAGGTGTGCATGTTTTAAACTCCATGAACCAATGCCAATGTTTTTCCTGGATCATGCAGTCCCGAAATGTGACATTTCTCCTTTAGTTGTGTGTTACATTTCGTCAGGTTATGTGGTACAGTGGTGAAGTGCCTAGCCTTCACATTGTTAGGGAGAATTCTCAGAAATGTGCTAATTCCCTCCACCTTAGAGACCCCCAGCAACTTTAATGGATTTGGAGGACTTGATTTATTTTATCCTGGAGAGAGTAAGATCCTTTTTTTCCACCCTGTCATGTATTTTAATGTGATTTTGTACACCCTGTTCCTTTTGTTTTTGGAGTCTGACAAACTCCATAGGCATTGGGCCTCATTAGGACTCCGGCACTACACCATGGTTCATGCCGGAGTCCGCCATGGCGGAATGGGGAATTACCACCCCATTCCGAGGTTGGTAGGATGGTAATTCCCCATGCCGCCATGGCTCTTCCCCATTCCCATTTTTGCCCCATAGGGCTCAATGGGAATGGAGAAGGTGCTAATTACGGTACCGCAAATTGCGGTACCGTAATTAGCACCACGGTCCCTTTACGGGTCCCTACTTTAACGGCTGGTAAAACCAGCCATTAAGGTCGGGCTTGCAAAGGGACCTCGTAATTAGATGCTAGGTGTTTAACGGCGCCGCAGCCTGTTACGGCGCCGTTAAACACTTAGCGCCTGGGTCATAATGAGGCCCATTATCTTTTACATTGTGTCACACAGCACCTTCAGTGCAGTGGCACAGGGAAGTCTTTCAGATTTCCCAAAGGTTTGAAAACCTTCTCTTGGTTAAACTACTGTTTCCATGAGCAGTAAAGCGAAATTGACTTTACTTACATTTGTAACTTTCTAGACCCAGCACACACTATCTTACAATAGGGTGCTGGAGGGGTTACCTAGTATCCTCTTTGTCTAGCTTCTCGTGTAACATTTTCTATGTTACCCTTTCCTCACTGAATGGCTGGTGGCAGTGGTTTCGTTTTAACTACCATGGTGTACATTTACCGCAGGCTGCGTTCACAGCTGCAGTAAAGTACCCAAGGGTGCAATTTTTGTCAAAATGGCTCCCTTCTTCTTTTTTCACCATTTCTTTGTGGAAAGGCCCTTCATCAGATTTACTCTGTGTGCCAAACCAGGTTTGGTCCCATTGTTTGTTTTGCCTTTGGCGGGATTCACAAGAGAAACCCGTCTCTGGCTCCAGGGTGTCTGGTGTAGGCAGGAAGTGAGTTAGGTGCCCAGAAGTCCCTGTGCTTAGTCTCCTAGGAGACCCAAATGCAATCTGTGATGATTGGCTAGCTGACTGTCCGGCAAGGACAGCCACCCTGCTGGGTGATTGACAGCTGCCTGGAATGAATGTGAGAGAACTGAATAAAAGGCAAGTCTTTTGGCTTGGAAGGCAGAGTCGACCACTGGATGAAGGAACTGAAGAAGAACTTGAAGAGGATGCTTGCTGTAACTCCTGGACTGTTGGTTTGCCCAGTTAAGCCCTGCTGCAGTGCTGAAATGCCAAGTTTGCATTGACAGAGAAGCCCCTGCAAGGACCACTTCTCCCCTTGAGTTGGTGGGACCAATCAACTCCAAAGAAAGCCACCTGGACATCCATCTCGGAGCTGGTTGAATTTCCACAGAGTTGCTTCTGGAAACCTTATAGCCATGGAGAGGAACACCAGATTGTGTGTGTTACTTGTAAGCTGGCCTAGAGCTCCAGGAAGATCTTCTGGACTCCCAGGAAGCAGGAGTGACCAAGCCTGAGCCCCCTAAACAGATTGCAGGACCCCAGAAGCAAGAAAAGTCCATCTCAACAGCCAAGAACCATGGTGTTGCTATTTGCAGTAGACGCGAGGAGGTGAAACACTGAACAGCCACTGAAAGTGAAGTTTGCCGGTTGCTAGTTTTGACCGTCCAAGTGCATTGTAGGAGTCCCCCGACGTTCTCCATCTTGTCCCCACGACTGAGGCCCAGGAACAGTGAGATCTGCAGAGCTGCAAAGGAACAGGAGTCATCTACTGCATATTTTCTTCATTTTAAAGGTACTGTAAAAAAGCCTGAGAGAACTTACCTCTTGCTGTAGAGTTGCTTGTATACTACTCACTCATATAATCAGCTTGTGGCCCTAAATTTGATTCTTCTTTTCTTCAAAGACTTCTAAAAACATTGTGCAAAGACTTTCTACTTACCTACAAAGAAGGGCTTCAGCTTACATAGATGGTTGCCTAGTGACTTTGGCTTAGCCTCTTCCACTGAATGACTCTTATTGGGGGATCTGAAAGTATTTGCCTGCTTAAGAATATTTTTGGTCTCTTGTTTGTTCTAAATAATCCTTTCCTTTGACTTATTACCATATGATCCTAAATGCAATAGTGATACATTAATGTCCCCAGCACCTGAACAATTGAAGTCACATGAGGGTGTAGGAAGTGCCTGTGGGCCATCCCAAAGGGTTATCTATGGATTTAGAGATATTAAGAGTGTGTATTTCGTGAAGTGTATTTGAGTGTTACTATTATATTGATCCCTTCTGACGAAGGCTTATTCTAACTGACTTATAAATAAATTAATAATTGTGTATTCAAGAAACCTTGAGTGTAAGAGTTTATTTGAATACTTGTAACTGTAAATCTCTGTGTAACTCCACTACAGCTCACATTGACCGGCTGGCTGCTCAACATGCTACCAAAACTGTGTAGTACAAGCTTACATCAAAGGTTGGGTTTCATATACCTGTAGTCAGAGTTGTTTTTAGTGTTCCCTACTGCATACAAACGTTGCCTAACACACATCATTGTATGAAACCGGTGTTGCTGTTTCGCCATCTCAATGGCTTTCATTTTGAATCAGAAAGAATACAGGTTGAATGTACTGGAATTGAAACCCACTACCTGTAGGTTGTGCACATACCTCTGGAACACCAGAATAAAACCCCAAATATGGCTATAATAGTTTACAAAGATAGGGCCATAGAAACAGGCAACCTTTAAATCCAGTTAGCTGCACATTTGACACCCCAATGGCGCGAACGGCAAAGCAAAAATAAACACCCTATAAATCTGCTTCCAAAAATTGCTCCAGAAGCAATCACATTTTCAAACTCATTTTAAGGCACTGCGAACATCAGCTCCAGTCAAGATGGATGTGCAGAAAATTTCACTTGTGTAGCATTTCAGCTCCGAATTGTCTTTCTCTATTTTCCATCCCTCTTGAATTAAAGTAGTAATGTGTTTTAATTATCATGTTATTGTGTCTTATTATTGATGTGCGATGGCTTAATTGTTATGTCAAGTGCAAAGCATGCATAATAAACAACAGCGCAGTGAAGGTTATTCGGGAGACAGCCAGTCATTGTGCTAAACATTAAGGGTGATTTGCTGCCGCCTAACCCAGTAGAACATATGCACTGTACAAACTGCATCCTTTCTGGAATACTAAAAGTGTCTCTATCTGTACAGTGGCTGATTCTGCACAGCCATCCTTAAGAGGTAGGGGATGCAAAGGCAAACATGGGTGGTGGGCTAGCAGCCCCGACAACAATAGGTTGAAAGCCAGCACAAAGAGGGGTCAAAGCATTGCTGTACTCATGCATACTCTCCCACTCTCTATTGTCAGATTGCAAAAACAATTGACACATTTAACTCAAAAAAGCACTCTCCAGTCATACAATGTGGAATTTAATTGAGCTCATATCTTGTATTCCTGCAATCCAAAAATGTCTTAACATCATCCCCATCCTTTTCACTGAGAAAGTAGAACATTACAATGCTCTCATGCAGTGCCCGGCTAAAAAATAAAAAAAA
This sequence comes from Ambystoma mexicanum, assembly GCF_040938575.1. NCBI lineage: Eukaryota > Metazoa > Chordata > Amphibia > Caudata > Ambystomatidae > Ambystoma > Ambystoma mexicanum. The sequence goes on along the minus strand of NC_090927.1, from coordinate 423,100,370 downwards.
AAACCTTGCTGCTGCTCCGCACCCTGCTAGCTGGTCGCCCAGTTGCCCCTCAAATCCCTCCAGCTTCCTCTAAACACTGCCATCCGTAACCTTCCCACTGCGTAGCACCCTGAGTCGAGTCCTGCCCCAAAGCTACGCCGCTTCTCACACTGATGAGTTGTCCCAGCTCATAACATACTTCGTGAACGCCCCCCTTTTCTCTGGCACAGTTCCCAAACTCTTGCAAGACTGATACACACTTTCTAATGATGATCTAACTAGACCCTAAGAACTAGTGAATTCCCCCCTATGGCTGGTTCTCTCTGGCTGTGTCAAAGTAATGGGACAATAAATGGCTGCTCACTTGATATCCCAAGAGGAAACTCGCTCACTCCTTTTTTTTTTGCCAGCCACACTGACTGTCTGGGATCTTCCAGCTAGTAAGGGGAGTTCAGTAATACTCATCTCTGTCTCCAGACTGTAATAAAGAGGGCCACAGCATTTTAGTACACCAAATGCAAACAGTGGCAGGAGACACTGACAGGGCTCTAGAAACGTTCTCCTACTTCCTAGCAGACGACCAATAACAGAGCAGGGTATTGGTAACCCTCTAACAACCTCGAATATCCTTCCTTCCCCCTAGAGATCCAACTTCCTGACTGGAACCTCTCCTGTTCAACATGTATGTCAAAGCTTCAGAGAACACCAACTCCACGTTCATGAATAAACTGTGGACACACAGGTCTAGCTGCATGTCTTTTGCACACTACAAATCCATTTCTCCACTATCTCTACAGTGGCCTGACAGCAGGGCCGGTGCAAGTATTTCACCTGACCTAGGCAAAAAGTAATTTTTTAAGGCTCCTCCTTACCTTGCCTATCCAGCTCCCACTGTGCACCACCACTTCATATGCTTGGGCGGTGGAGGGGAAACGCATGTCATCTCCTTCCCTCACCATAACACCACATGAACCCCCCTCTATAGATAAGCCACTGCAAGGATACCCACAGAGACGATTGTGAAAACGAACTCTGCAAAGTTAATTCATTTTTCAACACAGTGTGGGACTACGGAGGCACGTGCAGCCCATCCCCTTACTTTACACACTGGCACCTCCTTCTTAGTCTACTGTAGGTGAGTGCCTAGATGGCCTAGTGGCAGCACCAGCCCTGCCTGGCAGTGATTTAGGGGGTAATTCATAGAAATCAGCGCACACAAGTGGCGCACGCGTTTGGCCATAGTGTGCACGTGGGGCAGTGTTTGCCAGCCGCGTGAGCCAAAATCCATTTCCGCGCACAGCGTAATCATGGATTCTAACATCCATAACGAGCCGTGGCGCAGAGTGGCGCAGTGAAACTGCAGCAGCGCCATTTACACCCCCGACCCCGCCCCGTGCGCCATGAACAGCACACAAATCCCATACATGACGCACAGGCCAGTGGCCCAGCATACAGCCCCCCAACCACGAAAACGTCTGTAAAACTCCCCACGCACCCCCCGAATACAAGAACCCCACTCGCAGCGGGGTGTGCGTGGAGAATCACACGCAACAGGCCTTGTGCGAGCAGGCTATGTGTATTTCGGGGGTGCGTGGTGAGAATCACACGCGATAGGCCTTCTGCGAGCGAGGTACGTGTATTTCGGGGATGCGCGTGGAGAATCACAAGTGACAGGCCTTGTGCGAGCAGGTACATGTATTTCGGGGGTGCGCATGGAGAATCACATGGGACAGGCCTTGTGCGAGCGGGTATGTGTATTTCGGGGGTGCGCGTGGAGAATCACATGCGATAGGCCTTGTGCGAGCGGGGCATGTGTATTTCTGAGGTGCGCGTGAGGAATCACACGTGATAGGCCCTGTGCGAGTGGGGTATGTGTATTTCGGGGATGCACGTGGAGAACCACACGCGATAGGCCTTGTGCGAGTGAGTATGTGTATTTCGGGGGTGTGCGTGGAGAATCAGACGCGATAGGCCTTGTGCGAGCGGGGTACGTGTATTTCGGGGGTGCGTGTGGAGAATCACACGCGACATGCCTTGTGCGAGCGGGTACGTGTATTTCAGGGGGTGCGCGTGGACAATCACAAGCGATAGGCTCTGTGCAAGCGGGGTATGTGTATTTCAGGGGTGCGCGTGGAGAATCACACATGACAGGCCTTGTGCGAGCGGGTACGTGTATTTCGGGGGTGCGCATGGAGAATCACATGCGACAGGCCTTGTGCAAGCGGGGTACGTGTATTTCGGGGGTGCGCATGGAAAATCACACGCCATAGGCCTTGTGCGAGCGGGGTACTTGTATTCCGGGGGTGTGTGTGGAGAATCACACGCGACAGGCCTTGTGCGAGCGGGTACGTGTATTTCGGTGGTGCGCGTGGAGAATCACACGCGATAGGCCCTGTGCGAGCGGGGTACGTGTATTCTGAGGGGTGCGCAGGGAGTTCCAAACGTGATTTTGCAGTGTGTGTCCTCCAAGGTGTGCTCTGTACCCCCTCCCCAGCCCCTGCAGCCAGCCCACACCACAGGGGACTACCCTGCACCCCTGGTCATGTCCCATAGGCAGTCCATCCACCCTGGCCATGCCCCCCAGCCAGCCCACATGTCACCATGCACCAGTGAGCACCGAGTCATGTCCCCCTGCACCCCCACCCCGCCAGCACTGACGGGCACCTGCCAGCAGCCCCCGACACATGACCCCCTGCACCCCCACCCACCCAGCATTGACGGGCACCTCCCAGCAGGCCCCGACTCATGTCCCCCTGCACTCCCACCCCCCCAGCATTGACGGGCACCTGCCAGCAGGCCCGGACTCATGTCCCCCTGCACCCCCACCCACCCTGCATTGACAGCCACCTGCTAACAGGCCCCGACTCATGTCCCCACCCAACATGTCATAAAGATGCACATTCATGGGCCTCATGTCCACCAAAATCCCACTGCACATCACCCCAGTCTTGAGACACAATCAAGTTTCCCATCCACCCCACACTGAAAGGCCTATTTCTTGTCACAAACCAAAAGTCAACTATGCACATCAACACATGTCTGTCACACACACACACTGGGTGCCAGTGATTGTGTAAACCCACAAGTCCAAAAAAGAAAAAAAAAATAATGAAGTCACAATCCAAAGTAATCCAAATAAAGTCAGTGAAAACTCCTTGTCCACCAAAGCAAATCCAAAGGAAACCTACATTTAAAAATCCATTGATCCATGGTGATGTAAAATAATATTTTCGCAGAAATCCACAGTCCAACTATGTACAAAGATTGAAACCAGGGTCCATGAGCCCAACAAGTGAAATTAAACCTATAAAAAAACCCTACCTAATTAAGAACTATATACAAAAATGTGGGGTATTATCCAAGTGTCCCAAAAGAAAAAAAAAGAGAAAGGAAACCTAACACTAACTAACTATATAAAATGGCGGCGGGCAAGTCCTACAGCTCACTCTGTGATGTTGTGGGCCAGGGCATCATCAAACTCCATGTCAATCTCCTGGAGGCGGGCCTCTGCCCTGGCCCAGAGGTCTTGCAGGGATGCAGTCATGGCCTGTTCCAACTCCCTGCGAGTTGACGCCCGACGCATGGAGAACTCCGCCTTGACCATGGTGAGCCACGCCTCTTCCGCCCGCCGCCGCTCCGCATCTATCCGCTGGCCCAACCGCAGCCACACGGAAGACACACCCGTTCTAGGGTCCTCCTGCCCTCTGGACGATGCCTGCCCCTCTGATGTTGATGGCCCCGAGCCATCATCGCTCCCACCTAGAGCCTGCTGCTGCTGCTGTCCATGTGCCCTGTCCGATGATGCCTGCACATCCTCCATCTACTGGTCTCCAGTTGTTGGGGTGTCCACCCCTGCTGGACTGCCACCTCCCGACTGTGGCAGGGATGGGATCTCCACCAAGCTGGCTGTGTTGGTCAGGCCAGGTCCACAGGGGGCCCTGGTGGAATCTGGGCCAGAAGACGGCAGGGAGAACGACTGGCGCATAGTCTCCACAGAGGAGGAGAGATCCCGCAGAGTGCGTGACACATGTAGGAACCCACCGACCATGGCCCCTCCCAACTGTGCCACGTTGCCACACAGCTCTTTGTGACGGCATGCATGGCCCCCAGGAAGCATGCACGTCATCACGAATGACACACGTGCGCAACGCGACACCAATCAGGACGGAGCCCATGCGGTCATGGGACTCCTCGTCCGCAGGTAGTGAAGAGCCAGATGACGTGGGCCTCCCTCTACCTGCGGACGGGCCTGGGACGGGGCATCCCTGCTGGTGCATAGTGGTGCAGTCACAAGGTCAGGGACAGCGACATGCACAGGCCCCGCCGCGGCAACCTGTGCTGTCTCCTGACCCTGGCCCTGGACTGCACCACTTGCACCAGTGGTACTGCCCCCACCAGGCCCGATGTGCGGCTCAGTAGCAGGCTCCTCCTCCTCTGTGGAGACCACCAACCTGGATGTCTCTGCACCGTCTTCCACCATTGCAAGCCCCTGTGGGGGCTCACCCGGCCCTTCCGCTACAGCCTTAGTGGCAGACGCGGCAACAGTCCCCTCGCTCCCGGATGATGGCAATACCTGGGAGGGTGGCTGGGCCTTGCGTCGCCGCCCGGTGGAGGCATCCCCGCCGCTGAGCTCCACACCGCCCTCTCCTCCCTCTTCTTCACTCGACGCTGCATAGAGGGAGACATAGAACACAAGCATCAGGGTCCTGTACAATAGTCCCCTAGACAGGAAGCAATAACATATGAGTGGCACTGTAAAATGTCACTTCCATCCTGTCCCTCCACAACACATGCGTCAATGCAGGCAACACACATGCAGAAACAGGCACGACGCATGCAATCAACATCAGCATCCATGTACAAGGGCCTCTATTGCCATAAATGTTGCCTTAAACTCACATGCATCAGGTCTCATACTGATCCCATGCACACACATCACCGGAGGATCATGCATCATGGCTCGTACACCACAGAGACAGTGGATACAAGGGTGACCAGACTGCATAAGTAAATCTACACATCATCACGGACATGTGTCATGCATCCATGGCGTTTCAAAGTCACACACATGCTTCTCAGACACACAGACATGTACGCCATACATGTACATGAGAGCAACACCCATCTCTCACTCCCCATCCATGTCCAAGAACAGGTTCAGTCATGCATTCATGTGTGCATTCCGCATACTGCTCCCCATGTTGCATTGGAACACATGCACCATCCATGTGGTTCACACATTACTGGTCTCACATGCATTTCCATGATGTCCCTGCACACACACATCCATACATGGCCTATGTTACACATACAGGCAAGTAGCTGACTACCAGCACACTGCAACATGCCCTGTTTCACACAGCAATGCATGGCCACTTACCGCTCAACTCCAGAAGGGTCTTCCTCCAAAGGATCTGGGCATGGAGTGCTGGGCTTATGCGTTCCAGGACCCTCATCTGGATGTTGGTCAGGCTGACCCGGCACCCCTCTGCATCCTCTGCCTTCATGAGGCACCGGGCCTTGTTGAGGGTCCTGGACCTGAAGTCCTCCCAGTGCTTCCGGATGTGCCTAATGTCGCGGGTTGCCACCCCCTCTGCGTTGATGGAACCACTACCTTCTCCCAGATCCTCTCCCATCCTTCCTTGTCGGCGCACGATGGTGTGAAGAGGGCATCATAATGCCCCAGAACATGCTTCACAAGGACACGAACTTCCTTCTCACTGAAGCTGGTGGAATTCTGCCTCTCTGGCTGGGGGTCGCCAGTGGTCTCAGATGGTGTTTGGCCCGACATGGCGACCCTCGAGGCAGGTGTGGATGGGAAACTGGGTCCTGGGGCTGGGCTGTGGAGCGATGGTATCCCAGTCAGGAGTCTTCTGTTTCAGCAGGGGTGGACACAGCAACTGGACCCCTGTAGATGGCTGACGTGCAGGCACCAAATAGCAGGGCACGTGGGCAGCAGGCAGGCAGGCAGCAGCAGATGGCAGGTGGGAGCGTGCTCGGGGCTCTTGGGGGCAGGGAAACGGCCTTTTTGGCAGGAACGTGGTCTTCCGTGTGTTGTCGCGTGGCCAGCTTGATACAGAGTGATTTAGCACGTGAAAAAAGTGCACGTCAGCGTGTAATTTGAGGAAAGACCCTTAGCACGTAAGCGCGTCTGTGACGTAACGCGCACGGGCGTTTCCCTCAACACAGGTGCATACTGGATCAGCACGTGAAAAAACCACACGTCTGTGTGTGAATGCATGTACTTCGAGGAAAGGGCCTAAGCGCGTAAGTGACGTGACGCGCGCGGGCGTTTCCCTCAGCACAGGTTAAAGATGAGCAGGGCCAGCAGTTCGCTGTACGTGCCTTTCGTGGAGACCGACGTATGTGTTGCTACTTCGTGTTGTTTCGCGCGCCATCACAACCTCACAGCGGATCAAGGGCATATCTCTTCTTTTGGCGGGGGTATTGGCTACGCGTGTTTTTCATCATCATGCTAGTTTGACGGTGAGTCACGCACGCTATTTTTCCCACTGCGGGTGCCCCTGTGTATCGCGTACCCATTTTCGAGGTCATAGTAGCCTGCATGTCCCACGCGTATGCGTCTTTCGTGTTCCTGGGTGCCACCGCGTACTGTGGGAGATTAATTCCACGTACGTAGGCTGCAGGGGTTGCGTGCATGGTTTTACAGCAGTTTTGGGGTGCCTGAGCGTTGCGTGACCCGTCACTTCATCACCGGGGTCACATACAGCCTTGCAGGTGCAGGTGTGCTGTTAACATCTTGCATCCCACCCCCTTCACGCCAATTGCCCAGGACAGTTGTTGTGTACACCTCCCATTGGCACTTCTCCATATGTGCCGGCACTACTCCATCTGTGCCAGGGTTGGGAGGCCACCAAAGGTGAGGGGCGCCTCAGCTGGGCATACTCCTCGTGGCGGGCGTGGTCAGGGATGTGGCTGGGGTGACCAGGGAGTAGGGGGACTCCAGGGTGTCCAGGGTGACCGCAGAGGGGGAAGAGGCAGGGGTGCGCCACTTGGGCATGATGTTGTGCCATGTGTTGGCGCAGTCATGCCACCACCCCCTGTGGTTCCGGGAGATGCACTTCTGCATCTGGCACTGGCGCCCATGTGACCCGGCAGTCCGTTCCATCTACTGCCACGGGCCCAAGGGTAGTGATAGCTGCAGGTGCAGCTGTGGGCACCACCACCCAGGCTCAGGGTCTGCCAGCACAGGCTGCGTTGGCACTTGAAGAGTCCATGGAAGATTTCCAACAGGGCAGGAGGAAACCGTAGGTGCACGCAGGGCTGCCCTGACTGAGACACGTGTCCCTGCTGCCCCAACCAGCCGGGTGTTGGCAAGTGCAGGGGCAGATGCAGCCAACAACACCCCAGTTGTGAGTCCACCAACCAGGACAGTCGCGGTCAATGACCCTGCCACAGCGGATGTTGCTGTGCTGGGTCCATTCGAGGGCACCCAGCTGCCACTGACGCAAGTCAGGCCTTTGGTCGTCCTTCCACCTGCCACTCCCTTGGCTCAATCCACCGGTGCCGCTGGCCATAGTGTTCAGGGTGGCATTTGCCAGCCAGGGTCTGCCCCAACATCCAAGAGGAGGAAGGTTGCACCTGCAGCACAGACTGGGACCCCACACACAGCCACGACCTCCTGCACGTCAACGAAGAAGCCTTTCTGTGTGCAGGAACTGGACTTCCTCCTGGACTACGTGCGGGACCACAACCGTGACATACTAGTGGAGCCTAATTGTAAAACTATGGCTGCCCATCGTGATACCCACTGGAAGCAAGTTGCAGAACAGGTGAGTGCATTCGGCCATTAGGTGCGCATGGTGCAAGAGTGCAAAAAGCGTTGAAATGACCTCAAACACAGTGCTAAGGCAAAGTTTGCCTCAAATTACAACATGACTCTGGTGACTGGCAGTGGGCCAGCACCTGAGGAGGAAGACCTCACTCCGCATGAGTCACTCGTTGCAGAGTTCATACCACCTGAATCGGTCAAAGGAGTGGGAGAGATGCCGGACTTTGATGCCCAGTCCAGTGTGTGTTGCTGCGTGTTTGTCGAGGCCATGCGTGTTTTACTTGTGTGATGTGTTGTGCATGACTGCCACTACATATCATGTGTACATGGCTCTGATGTACAAGTAATGCAATGCTTCACTGATGCATGGCTGCTCTGCAGGATGGTGGACATGTGGAGCAGATGTGGACTGTCCTCATCACCACACTTGCAGCCTACTCACATGCTGGTCACCTGGATGCCCCCCGGTCCATGTTCCAGCTCACTGGGAGTTCTGCATGTAGCCTGGGGTGTCCTTCCTCTCAGCACTCGGACTATGTCATTGCATGACTGACATGCATGTGTCCACTGCCTGCATGCGGGTACTCCACATAGGAATGCTCCCTTGCCCCTCAACCCCCCCTGCACCCCAATATCACCTTTGCACTGGTCTGCATCATTTTGCCGTAATGCAATGGCCTGTTCATGCATCCTGTGTACATGCTAACTTCTACCAGCCAACCTGCCAGACATGTGCAGTGGGGTACATCCTTTGTACTTGATGCAGGGTGTCTCACTTGAACAGATGTCAGATGCTCCGCAGGGACATGAGTGCCCATTCATGCCCCATGTGCATTCCATGAATGTCCCTATGTGTCATTGACTGGATGATCATTGTAGTACGTGTTCAGGGTGACCTACATTGCATGGCATTTCATCAGCCTTCCCATGGCCACTGTGGCTCAGTCCTGCGTCCCACACATGTTTAGGGTGTGACAGTCTGTGTGGGTCACAGGCCTCAGCCTGTTTCAGGCCCACTGACTCTGTCCAACTGGTGTAGTGTCTTCTGCATACGTGGGTGTACTCCTGAGGGTTCATCATGTGTCCTGCTTACTGTCTCATCATCATCTGCTGTGTTGTCACTTGACTCAGATGATGCAATTGATGCTAGTCAACACTGTCTGCCAATGCAGAGGTGGTTATCCTTTTGATACCATGCAAGGCACCCCTGCATTTTCACTTCGGGTGAGGGGTGGTTTGCTTGTAGCCATGCAACCCATCGCATGCACATTTCACGTGATGCCTGAACTTGACCTTGCACTGCCTTCACGTTTTCTGATACACATCATGAAGTACTTGTACATGTAGATACTGAATAGGTTACAAATGTCCAGCACTGCATCGACCCACTTCTGAGCGGATTAACACCCTTCTACATGCCTAATCACAGAAGCAATGTCAAGTTCACCCGGCATGCATGGCAGGTTCTCTTTTGTGTGTGATATGTTTGCTTCATGTGTTGGGTGTCTGTGTGATGTCCATGTGTGTGTGTGTTGCCTGCTTCTAACATGTGTAGTGATCTGTTTTTCTCTCTAATTTTCAGATGATGACGCAATGGATCCAGAGGATGGTGTTGTCATGCCAGGCACAGGGTTGTTATCACTACAGCAACCCGGCACAAGTGGGGGTCGTGGGGTGGTAGGCCACGAGAACCCACATGTGCTACAGACCATCTTGTCTTTGGCTGGCAATGAGTCCAGCCCAGATGACCACTCTGACGTCCATGTCGAGTTGGATGTGCATCAGGTCCATACGTCAGGGGTGAGTGATTCTGATGTGGACACTCCTCTGTCCGTGACACCTGCACTGAGGGGCCAGACAGTGGTGGGACCTCCGCCTGTGGTGGATCGGGATGCAGGGTCACCCTCCACACCAGTCGCTGATGGGCCTGGGCCATCACATCGACGGGGGCATGTAGTTGTGCAGCCGCGGGCGGTGCCAACCCAACAAGGACGGCCGGTCCTTGGGTCCCGCTGGTGTCAAGCCCAACAACGCGGTGGCCACGCGCCACCGAGGTATACTGAGTGGGAGCAAGACATGACTGCCAATTCAGAACGCCAGGGGTCAGCAATGGAAAACATTGCTGTGAGCATGAAGCGTGTTGGCCAATCCGTGCTCCCCCCTGCTAGGCAGGTGCTTCTCCAGCAGCAGGCGGCACAGTCGACGGCCCGCTCGCTCAGGCTGGGCGTGGCGGCCTCAGATAGGGCACACCAGGCTGAAATGTTGTCTTTGCGTCAAGCAATTGCTGCTCACGCAGAGGCACACATGGAGGCCCTGAGGCTGAGTATGAGTCCGTCAGATCCACTCTGGGTGTCCTCTTGATGTCCCAGAGGGCACGGTCAGAGGAGAGGTTTGCGCAGCTTGAGCGTACCATCTCAGCTGCGCTACATGCTTGCCGGGAGGTGCATCAGTTGTCCAGCCAGGCCTTGCAGGAAGAACTCCGGGTTACACGTATTACCTTGCAAGAGGAAGCACGCATATCACGGGAGGTTCTGCATGCAGACCTACGTGGCATCGCTGCACAGAACCAGGCTCACCCGTCCGGCAGACTTGATGCCAACGAGGGGCAAGCTGCGGCTAGGTGTGGTCAGGCTCCTGTGCCACGTCCTCCTTTTCAGGAAGAGCCAGACTCGGACGACGAGGTATCTCCCACACAGGTCGGGCTGTGCAGGCGTTGAGCCCATGGAGGTTTTTTTTTTTCCTCAACATCATCGCATGTGGGTGTTGAGCAGCATCCTGTACCTCCCCCCTCCTGGGTGCCTTCCCCCCGGGTCGTATGTGGCCATTTTTGATTTTTCTTTTTAGTTTAGTTAGTTAACTTACGATTTGATAGTAAGTTCATTAGGTAATGTAGTTTTTTTTATAGTTAGTGTAATTAGTTAATATAGTTTAAAATTGCTTGTCTATTGTGCTTTCATGTGACGGTGTGGTGCTTTGTGGCTTTTGAAAGCATCCACTGTCTGTTCCAGCTGGTCCCTTCAAGCTTGTCTTGTGTATGTGTTTGCAGCTTGGGGTCCTGACTCACATAAGCCACTCCTGCTTCCCTTATCCATGGGCTCGCAAGGATGGTTCGGTGTTACAGCCTATTTCACAAGGGCTTTGGACTGTCATATCTGTGGCGTGTTAACACCCCTAGTGGGGATTATAGGGGTCTTATCGACCGCATTTCTCCTTTTGAGAGATGTGTGGTTTCCTCAATCATGTGTACATTAATTGATATACATTGTGTAGTATGTTTCTTATCTTTACTGTACATGTGCTTGATTCAATTCATGCTGTAGAACGTGGCTACCATACTTTGCCTGTCAAAGTCACACTGATGGTGTGAATTCTGATGTACGTCTCTGATATGGTCCAGTCATGACCTGCCTGAAGAGATACGCACAGGGGAATTCCCAGCATTAATCATGTGTTTTGTGCCCTTTCTGCAGGGGAATGAGCCTCCAGACCACCTTTACCAGCAGACATGGGCCATTGGACGTCTGGCAGCTGGACACGTTCGGTGGTGCAGACATGCGCATGTGTGCCCAAGCGGAGCCACAGGGATTGTGCTCATACATCCAATAGAAGCAGACGTGTTTCCAGGAACTCCAGGCAAGGTGAGCAGCACAAGGGGGCCACACAGCAGCCAACCTTCCACCAGGCCAGTTGCACATGCATGCTAAGTAGCGCCACTGACGGTCAGCTTGGACAGTTATTGGTGTTGAAGCGCACAGTACAGCTAAGATGCGTTGGTGGACTAATGGCTAGTTGATGACAAAGGTGTCAGGGGCACATGCAGGGGCAGTTGCACATATCCTCCGGTCCACCATGGTCCATTGAGGCAGATGTATTAGCCCTGTAGCGTTCCGATCCAGGGAAAGTAGCAGCGCACAGGGACACACAGCGAGGGGCAGACTCGTGTGCAGTGCATGTCATTTGCATGTTTAAATTGACACATGCACTACCTACTGCATTTGTGGGATGCCGGAACACGACTTTTACTGAAGTCGTACCTCGCTAAATGCGTCTAGCTGCTTATCCAGGGAAGATTGGATGTTGTGTGAATCTTGACACGTTGGTCTTCCATTTGCCACGCACCCATGTGCGCTGGACTTACTGCATTGACTGTGTATGAACCATCATGGGGGGAATCTTACGTATGGATACAAAGTACCACACAAGATTGTTTGTTTGTAGATTAGTTTGTTACTTTGGGGCATGTATGGTGGTGTGTGTGTGTTATGGGCACACACAGATTAGTAACTCTCACTCTCTTTGCAGCATTGAGCTGCTCCTGTTACCAGACCTGAGAGTGTGCAGGCAGGAGGCCAGCACTCACCCCAGAGATAAGTTTCTCTTTGACTTCCATTTGAGTCATTTGGTACAATGTGCATGATGAACATGTTTTGTCTGAGTGTGTATGTGTTAATGTGAATAGTAGATTTTTGTACATTCCCTACTTTCCCTTGACAATCCTACTCCCCTCTCCTGCCCCTCTTTCCGGTTATCCAGAATACCAATGCCTGTCCCAACAACATATCCCTGACCCACCTTCCCCATCGGGGTCTCAGAGGCCTGTGTAAGTTTGACCTTGCAGGCACCCAGACCACGCTGGGGGTGGTTGGTTCATGCCACTCCTGCGCCTGTACACCGAAACTGTGACACTACACATCGGTTTGTGGTGCATCATTGTATATTATGTACCAAACATGGTACACATCCTGTTGTAGCATTGTTTCACTGTGCTACCTTGGTTGTTCCATCATTGTGCTAGTACTTGTGCTTTGTGATTTACTGCTACTTCAAGTCATCTACTGGAGACTCTTCTGGTGTATTTTGCTGCCTGCAGGCTTTTTGCTTGCCTTGTGTGTTTGGCTCCTTTGAGTCGTCTTTGATTTGTTATTTTTTCCCAGTCAAGGTGGGCTCTGAGGGTGCTGGACACTTTTTACATGCAAGGTGGAAGATGGAGACAAAGGGGAAAGGTGATCTTGTGGCCAGGTAGACTTCAAGGAAGAAGGCTACATACCCCAGGCGCAGTTGTTCAGCGGGTCATGGTGATATGTGAGGGAGGGGGGGGTATTTTGTTGTTGGACAGTTGGCTTGGCCTACAGTGTGATGGGCACCCTGACATTGTAATTGTGGTGTCCTATGTACATGATGTATTCTGCTGATCAATGCCTGTTCATGTGTTGTATTTGCCTTTCAGGTGTGAGGGGATTGGAGTGGTTTGACATGCTGGGGTGTACAGATGGGCAATGTTCACATGTGATGTGTAGAGGACACTGATGGTCAATTGATTGCACATGCATGTATTGAGTGCATGTCCCTACTGACACACACACTCGCACTATGATCCACAACATGTACAACCACCCTTCCATGTCCACATGTGCACTCAGTTTGCCTTCTGGGGCCCACTGTGTCCCTGCAGCACATGATCTATGAACATGTGTGGATCCTGTACATGCGTCATTTGTTTTTTAATTTTAGTTGGTCGTTTTCATGTGATGCTCAGGGTGTGCGTCACACACAATGGCTGGTCACTATGCTGTGTGCTGAGAAGTGTGTTGCAGGAAATGGAGACAACACACAGATTCTGCAGTGGTGATTTTGCCATGCCCAATGTGCATGTAAACAGGCATTCATTGTTATGTTCATGCTTCAACTGTCGGTATGCATTTGGGTATGACTTGTTTTGTGTGGGAGGTTGTTGGTCAGTCATTTCATCTGATTCCATGACAGGCATCATTGTCTGACACCACTTTCCATTTTTCACATGTCAATTTGTACATTATTGGTACTGTGCTGGTGTTTTGCTATTGCTTGCCATGTCATGGTGTGGCAGGCAAGGGTGATGTGGTTTTGGAGGGTTTGGGTGACATACCAGTGATTGTCATGGCCTGTTTTGCAGGTGTGCGTGATACACACCTTGCATGTGTTCCTTTTGGTCACACAGGATTGGTTAGGTTTGAGTAGCTAGGGATGCACACAATGTGGCACTTCCATGGCAACATTCTCAGGTTGGTAAGGTTGTGACAGTTGACTGTCTCTTTGTCATCATCGATTGTCACCTAGTATATGCCAGGCCTGTGTACTCCGCAGGGGTGAGAGTTTAGGTGAAAAATGTGGCCACAAGCTGGGTCCGGGGTGCCTCGCCACGTGCCCTATCCCCTCCCATGGGCAGCGTCTGTGCCTGTGGTTGGGGATGTGGGGGCACCATCATGTCCACTGGTACGCCCTGCCGTGTTGCTACATTGTGCAGGACGCATGCTGCCACAATGATCCTGCACACTACTGGAGGTGCATAGAGTAGCTGCCCACCAGAGCGGAAGCGTGACTTAAGCACTCCAAATGTGCGCTCCAATATGCCCCTGGTTGCAATATGGGCAGCGTTGTATCTTACCTGGGGTGGTGTGGTGGGGTTCCGGATTGGCGTCATCATGTGGTTGCTCAGAGGGTAGGCCCTGTCCCCTGGAGAGGTGATAATGGTTGTGATTATTGGGGTTTGTGTATTTGTCTGTGTGTGACATGCATGCATGTGCACGGGCATTTGTACTCACCTAGGAGCCATGTGTCACCATGCTGCACAGCTTCCAGGGCCCTGCTTATGGTGGACATTCTGTATATGAAACTGTCATGGGTGGAGTCTGGGTAGTTTTCATAGACAGAGGTGATGATTCCATTTGCATCGCATACCACCTGCACATTGATGAAATGCCAGTGCTTGCGGTTTTAGTAGATGTGCTCAGTGGCCCTAGGTGGATGTAGGGCCACATGGGTGCAATCTATGGCACCGAGCACTTTGGGGAAGTGTGACACCCTGTAAAAGTCTTGGACAACGGCCTGCCTTTCTGTGGGTGTTCTGGGCATGTATATGTGCCTGCGGACTGAGAGGTGCGCAGTCATGATTGCCAAGACCTCGTGTAGGCAATGTGACTGCATGGCCTGTGAGACCCCCCACTATGGCAGTTGTCTGCTGAAATGACCCAGTGGCCAAAAAATGCAGGACATTGAGCACCTTCTCCAAGGGGCTTAATGCTTGGGAGCAGAGGGTGGGGGATGTAAGGTCATCTTCCCACTCCCTGACCAGGTCTAGGATGATACGTGGAAACCTATACCTGCCGTAGACTTGGTCATCAGGCATCCCAAAAAGGCTAGTCTGCGGCGAAAAATGCAGGCCCTGGTTATTCTCCTCCTCCTGCGGTGTGCCGCGATCAGTGCTGCGACAATTGGGGCATTCATGGAAGCAGTATAAACGTGTTTGTTGTTTGCGCGCACTTTTATACTGTGCGCAGGGATGCTTATACCTGCCTTCCTGTGGCGGACGTGTTGACGCCTGTGTGCGTCTTTTTGCGTGCGCTTGTTTCCCGTATTCGAATCCATGAATACGAGTTGTTCGCGTGCGTGTGAGTGTTCCGTGTATTTCTTCAGTTACGCCTTCTTTGTCACGCGTTGTTCCCCATTCCGCGCGTTACGCCCATTATCCTGCCCCCTTTTTGGTATGTGCGCGGACGTTGTGCGCTTTCCCTGTGCACGTCGCGCACAGAGTTCGGGTTGTTCCAATGATGTGTGCACCCGTGTGCGCCACGCACGGAATTGGCGCACTACCAGTGGAAAACACGCGCAGCCCCTTCCTTGAATCGCACACGTGCGCATGATCTTGCTTTCTCTCGCTTGCACCACCTTGCGCCAGCTTGCGCTGTGATTTTCAGTGCACGTTTGTTACGTGAATCGGCCCCTTAGTTATGGAGCATAATCAGCCTCAATATCAACATCAATCTCACGAGCTTAAAAGCAGATACCCGCATATCAGGCACCAAGAACCTTCTCAAAGCTATTCACAACCTACTCCCATAAGAAATTACCCATCCAGAATAAGATAGATACCACTGAATCCATTGAGTAAGCAGACATGACCTTCTAGATACAGTTGTAAAAACTATTTTTTACAAGAGAGCTAACTTGTGTGCATGTCACTCTTTTTCATTGCTTGAAACAACAATTTAATTGACTCGTTTCACAGCTACTATGCCCCAAAATATCCCTGATAGACACATGATACAGCAATGCCCGACACTGTCTGTCATTTCATCACTGGGCATCGCCTTCTCTATCACCAGTGGTCAAAGTGCCTCCCCATGCATGTCCTTTCCACCAAACACATGTGAATTCTTCTCAGATACACACACCCCAAATCACATTATAAAAACACCCTTTGTGGTTTAAAATGAGGACAGAGGAAGCAGAGGGCATGAGGAAGAGCTCAAACAAGAGTATTGAGTTCAAATCTGATGCCAATGTTTTTTTTCTTTGTTTTCAAATGCGCACTTCAGCCTTTTATTAAAAAGATTTTTTTTTTAATTCACAATTTTTCTTGTGCACCAAACTACTGCCATTTTCCCCTATATAAATGCACCATTCCAGTGAATGTATATATATATTTTTATTTATTTCTTTTATTTATTACATGTGTTACATGCCCAGACCCTGAGTTATCACGGCATAGTTACAGACAATGGAAAATACAATCTTAGAGAAGTGCACAGCAATACAGGCATAGTACAGTTCTATATTTATAAACAAAATATACAGTGGGCAGGTGGGTTAGGTCTGAGCTGGTCAGGATCTATGTTATGGTTAGAATTGAGTAAATAACCAGGTTTTTAGGGATTTTTTAAATAGCGGATAGGAATGTTCATTCTTGATATTATTGGGAAGGGTGTTCCAGTGCCTGGGAGCGAATACTTTGAAGTTGCTCCCGCCTGCTTTTTCTCTTTTATATCGTGGGATGTCGAGATTTTCGCTGTTGTTCGATCTGAGGAGTCTAGTGTGGTTTTTCTTGGTAACTGTGTTAAGGAGATATTTTGGCGCTTTGTTGGTGATACATTTGTGGGTGATCGTAAAAGTTTTAAATAGTATTCTGGCTTTAATGGGAAGCCAGTGTTTAGTTCTTCTGATATTGGATATGTGGTCAGATTTTGTTATGCCTAGTGCCGCTCAAAGGGCTTTATTCTGCTTAGATTGGAGTTTGGCTAGATTTGTATTGGATGTACCTAAGAAGAGGATGTTACAATAGTCAAGCTTTGATAGTATGAGTGCTCTTGCTAGTGTGACACAGTTTTTGGCAGTGAGGCATTTACGGCTGAGGCAGATGATATATAGTAAATATTTAAAAAGCTAACCACTGAGTTTGACATGGTGTTGGTATTAAATGGAAGTGCCTATGATCTACCCTCTACAGCATATTTAGACACTAATAAGTCTGATCTCTCCTAGTTTATAAATGCTGTATTGGGAACCTGTGATGTCATGCAATGTAGTCCCTCCAGCAATCAAATGAATTCTTTCATCATTCGACAAGGCCAAACTTTGGCTATCACTTGATTATCAAAGCTTGTGTCTCCTTTGACGTTGTGCAGCTGTTCCACACTGCCCATTATTATTATTATTATTATTATTATTATTATTATTATTATTATTATCATTATCTATTATAACAACGTGTTTGTATGGAGCATGTCCTTTCTTCTGGCTCGTGTGCAGTTACTCTGTCAATCTCCTGATTTTACTTCTGTCTTTACTCCCTTCATCTGGTGCCTTTGGTCTTTAGTTAAAATGTAAAATTATGTGTGTAAACAATTTCATATTACTATTTGTGTTGATGTTTATAAGTGTAACCGATTGCAGGAAATCTTAGGCCATACCAGTTCACCCAAACTACTGTACCATCTACCACACATCAGAGGTAATGCTTGTTTCATCTTTGATGGCTGCCGTGGGGAGCGACAGACGAGCAGCATCTGGACCCGCTGCTGCCGGTGGGATTTTTTTTAGGTAAATAATATTCAATAATGTAGTCCTCTATGCATGAGGGAATCCAAAGAAAGAGAAAAAAAATGATGCACTTTTACTCTCTGTATTTTATATTGGGCTTTGGCTGCATTATGAATTCCATACCTTGCATGCCTCCAGCCACATATTCACCTGTTATACTGGCAACATAGGACTGGCTATATGTGTATGCCACATTATTGCTGGTAACAAACTGCCATCACATTCAGTGATCAAGACGCTATATATTATACTACATTATATAGTAGGTTTCAATTTGTGCCATGCTTTTTTCTCATTCAGTTTGCTTCTCTGTCTGCCCACATGAAGTTGTGTCAAATAGTATTTGCCCTTAGTCAGCTGAATCAATATGATAGTTTGCAAGTTTGTGGGTGGGCGAGTCGCTGCCAATTTCACCACCCACGTACTACAAATGACTGGGGTTTATCTCTCTCCCACATTATGGTGCTTGCAGTTCTGGGCCACACATCTTAATTACAGTTCATAGTATCAGCCCCAACAGGGTACCCAGTGATAACATAAGTGGAATGAAAAGCATTTTTGTAACTACATCTATTCCTAATTGCTTTTTAACCTTCATCCAAGACTTGCCTAAATAGTTTAGGACCACAGTTAAATTAATGAATTAAACTTGTCGTAGACTAAATGGGAGGTGCACTTGGGCAAGAGGAAATAAATATTATTTCAAACATTGAATTTATTTAACAGGTGGAACCTCCAGCAATGCTTTTAATAACATTATTAGAATTTTTTTTAAATTCTGTGACATACTGTCAACCTCAAAAAACAAGAGAAATGGAATTGCATATTAACAAAAGTTGCATTTTAGAGCGCCTCTTGCAATCTCATAACTGTACTTCTATGTTCACTCCTGCTGCCTGCTCTCTAGTCCATTTATTTATATAGCTTCGGGGACGCGCAGGCATTGGGGCGCACAAATACACAGAAGGACACGCATACAGAGGACAAGTCCATTACTGTCATGGGAGATGTTAAGACATTCCTTTAACCACCCCCCGACCTCCATAGCAAGACACCATGTAACAGGGTCCTTGCACAATAACTGCTTATATCCGATAGCCTTTCTGTTTCTATATAAAGTGTATTGGTATTTTCAAAGGAACATATCAGACTGCAGTGAAAACATGGAAGAACAGACATATAGAATCAGAGAATAATCAATAAAATGAACATCGCTGCATCAAACCAAAAACCTTAATCATGTTCACTATTTCCACCTTGACACAAAAATCTACCACAATCCAGCATAAACGCAACAACTTTGAGACTTCCATCTGACACTCAAAAAAGGGGCCAAAGGAGACCACAAGAGGCAACAATCAAGTGTGGCATTTCAGGTTTCAAGTGTATAGCTCTGTCCAACCTACTGCTAATCTCATCAAAACGCTATTGTCATCTAACCGCTTAGATATTTGCTTCTCAAATGTTTCCAGCTTGAGCATATTCGCAGCAAGTCCTGCAAAATTGTCTTTTCCCACAAAATGCACACCTTCAAATTCTACTTGTTGGCTACCAGCAAAGAATTAATTGGGAGACATTCCAGGGGACCACCACCTTTACCAGACTAAAATGTTTCCAGTACAGCAGGTGGGCTGTTTCCTAAGGATTAAGTAACACATAACGATCCACTTTTCCAGGCCCAAAAGAACTCAGACTATCATTCACTATTCGTCCAGCAGTGCAG
The DNA here is from genome assembly GCF_040938575.1 of Ambystoma mexicanum. Lineage (NCBI taxonomy): Eukaryota > Metazoa > Chordata > Amphibia > Caudata > Ambystomatidae > Ambystoma > Ambystoma mexicanum. Next base: position 423,081,021 of record NC_090927.1, on the reverse strand, counting down.
GATCTAGGTTTCACAGCTAAAACAGCTTGATCATAGCCGATTCCTCATCTCCCTCCTCCATGGAAGGGATAAACTTAAGCATGGCACAATCCTTCAGGCAAGATTATCTCAGGTGAGAAGCCATTTTAGGCTCAGTTACTAAGGGACATGGCTGTGTTCCAATGTGTAATTGATGAATCACTGAGTGCATTCCTAAATATCATTGCTTAATCCGTCTCCGATATGGGAAGGGAAAATGTGGCATGAATCTGCTTGAATGAGAGAAGCATATTACCATTGCAATCATCTTCCACTCTAACAATACCCACAGAAATCCATGAGGACCTATTCACCATACGAATAAGCCTCTCCATTCAAGTGAAGGTTTTCATTATCCCCACAAAGGTGTGTTTATACCTCCCCAATGTGTAGTTGAGGGTGGGAGGACTGCTGATAAACAGCACCCTCAGGCCATTTTGAAATGAGCAAGTAAACATCAGGTCTCATTGAGTGAGTATCAAACTCAGATCTGGGCCCTGTTGGCATTCTGTCCCTCTGCACTGTGTGAATGCCTGTTGAAAACGTTCAAAGTTGGGAAGTCAGAAACTACCCCTCTTTACATCTCTCGTGAGCACACGTCAGGGCATTTGAGGGGTCTTACCCACTACCCACGTTAATTCTGAATAGATGTGTAGAGGACCTTATGCTGCATCTCGCCCATGGTCATGGCAACATTTGTAGGGAGTAGAGTTTCACAGGCAAAGTGCACATTATAAGCAAATACAGCTCGCTTCAATTAGAAAAGTTCGGTTCATCACAAAAACACAAATCCTTATCTATCTCTGCCTAAAGAGCAGGTTTTTGGTTTCTTGAGGTCCTTCACAACACGGATGACTTATTGCTTAACAGCCTCCTTTGACCGCATGGCCTCCAATCTACCCACATGAAACCTATGGCAAGTTGCAGACACTGGCATTGCCTCTGAGTTACTCAAGTTAACTCCATAGCTAGGCGGGTTGCCACACTGTCAATCACAGACAACAGGTGGGACCCTGAGGCAGTAGGAACTGAGAGTAAAAAAAAAAACATGTCATCAGCATGTAGCAATGTCTTCTGAGTCCCCCGTGCACCCCCCCCACGATACCTTACCTACAATCCTAGCCATCTGCCTAATTTTCGCTACAAGGGATTTTATTGCTAGGGTGAAAGGAAAGCATATGCTATGATAAGTTATTTAAAATGTGCTTAATAGCCACAGGTTTCTAAGCGTGGACCTGGGATCGAACCTGGGGTGCTCCGTGTCGTCTTGGTTCCAAGGCTAGCACGTTGCCCCTGAGCTATCCTCCCGAGACACCCCTGCCTGGTACACTTGACCAATAGGAAATGATTTGAGATGATGTACTATGATAGAATCCAAACATAGACCTCATAATAAAGTGCATTGGACATCTTAATAATGGAATCCCAAAGTCCAAACCTCGACAGAGCAAATGAAGGATCAGTTCAACCCATGCGCTCAAAGGCTTTTTCCACTTTCATGAAAATAACTGCCCTTGGGACCTGGCAATCCACTGAGCAGTGGAACACATCAAAAAAAGTCCTGGCATCCTCTCTGAACCGACGCTCAATAAAACCTGTTTAGGAGGGGTGAATTAGAGATCCCATAAAATCTCTGGTCTCTCCATAAAGATGTTTGCCATGATCTGTACATCAACATTCAAAAGGGATTTAGCGATCAATGAGAGTTTCGTTCACTGTTCACACAACTCTCCTCTTTCAAGACAAAACTAAGATCACACAATACAGGGGCCACAGACTCTTTGAACCTCTCATTGAAATCAATTGTGCAACCATCTAACAGTGGGGATTCAAGGGGAGTTGTCCCACCAGTTGAGGGGTGGGGGTGGTGAACGTCAGTGTCCTCTGTCAGACTCATTGCTCTCCAGCCATGACACTTGCTTTGCATTTGCAGGCTGGGTGTGGGGGTAGTAATGCTCATAGCATGCCCCCATAGATTTCCCCCTGCCTTTTAGAGTCTGCCTGTAAAGGCAAATGTTATTTCTTGTGTGACTGTGTGTACAGGGCAATACATGTGTGAAGAGTAGTGTACATTTCAATCAAGCACTGCATTTTAATTATAGACCATAGTCAACATTCAGAGTTAAGATGTAATGTGATAGTTCATGCAAAAATCATATTATTGTTATTTTGTTCTAATTGTAGGCCGTTACTGGCAATAATAGATGGGGAATTCAATTTTGCCTCCCGTGAATGATCCCTTTTTCAAGTTGAGTGTTTAATTATCTGCCCATGTTCCCATGTTGTGCTCATGAAACTGTAAATAGCATATGAGTAAAATCTTGCGCAGGGACATTTTGATGAGAGAGAGAGAGAGAGAGAAAGAGAGAGAGAGAGAGAGAGAGAGAGAGAGAGAGAGAGAGAGAGAGAGAGAGAGAGAGAGAGAGAGAGAGAGAGAGAGAGAGAGAGAGAGAGAGAGAAAATGAATTTGCCTATGGGCCTATTAGAGGCGATGGAAAAATGTTAGCTCAAAGGCAGATGAGCAGTAGGTTAAGAGGGCATCTCAGAGGCGAGGGGTAGGCTTTTAGTTTGGTTTTGAACAAATCCTTTTGGACTGTTTCTCGGATATCCTGGGAAGAGAATTGCATGCAAGTGGAGCAAGAGAGAGAAAGATCGGAAGTGAGAGGCAACACAGGGAGGACGAGGTGCCACAAGGGCAGTGAAGGAGGCAGATCAGAGATCACGAGAAGGAGATTATATGCCACACCACCTCATGTGCTGCAACCTACGAGCACAGTTGTATCATTTCCAAGAATTGTGGCTGCCATAATTGCGCCCTGTGTATTCCTTCCTAACTCTAGACTAGCTGCTAACGAGGGTTCCCTGCTGTTGCTATCAGTTTCAGAGCCTGATGCCCACCTCTGCGGCACATTTGGTGAAGTCACACGATATAACTAAATAAGGGGCAATGTAACAATCTTCTCCAAATTGGTGCATCAGCCCTCGCCACACTCACAAGAAATGGTGCACAGGGGAGCAAATCGGAGACATAAGAGTTGTGTAACTCCTCGCTACTATACTGGTTGCTTAGTGCCAAGCCTATCAATGCACTACAAACGATTCAACAAAATCTGCTAACCAAAATACTCTAACAATGATTTTGATGGCCTGTACTTATAACACATATCCAATAAACAAATTCAGGACTATTGCATAATACAAATATTATGACTGGATGCAGAAATGGATTCACCATGGCAAACAAGTCAGAATAATAGCTAAATATGCACCTTTGTGGATGACTGAGCTGACCTGTTCTGGTACAGATCCCATGAGCGCATCGTAAGTTGCCTTATCCTATTAAATATCTTCATTGAGGGCTGCTCAGGAGCCTGAATTATAAATGTACCGCTAGAACAGTGGTCAAAGTGTAAATATAAGTGAAACTATCTTCCCCTGACCCACCCTCTTCTAGTCCCGCATCAGCCGCCCCCACACCCTACACTACCCATCAACTCCATACTCAACCCCCCACAATGCAAACACCATACCTTCCTTTTCTCCACTGCACACCACACTGCTGTGTTTATAGTACTGTTAAGACAGATGAGAACACAGCGAAAGAAAATGCAGCATTTTAATGACAACCATTAATCGGTCATTGTACACCACAGCATGCAGCTTCAAGCAAGCAGCCTCCCCCTTTCAATCACCCACCATTCCCACCTCTTAAGGACCAGCCCATGGCTATAACCACACACTCCTACCCATTACCTGTAAAAACACATGGACTCATTCTGAGTCTGGCGATAGCCGTTCCAGGAAAAACCGGCAGGCTGCCGCCGGACCCAGAATTCATTACCACCTTCGGACTTGCCAGACTTACCGGGGCATTACAGCCCGGTAGTCCGGTAATTCCGGAGGCGGAATAATGTTACTCCCCATTCCCACGGAGTACCATAGGAGTCCACGGGGATGGGGACCATGGGAACACTGGCACCGTAATGAACGGTGCCGGTGTTTCCATTTTTGTCTGCAGGCAGGTGGCGTTACTCACGCCAGGACAGACCTGGCAGGAGTAACACCACCCACCTGCAGAACTCGTAGTTAGCCAGTCCGGAAACGGTGCTGGTACGGTTTTACCGGCACCGTTAAATCCAGACCGGCTAACTTGTAATGAGGCCCACTGTGTCTGCAGCAATCCATGATTAATTGCAGAAGGTACCTAACAGTGCCGGGAACTGGGTTTTGCGACTGCTTGACAATGAGCGTTATATCCCAGGCAGTCTTTACAAGGGAACAAAAGCCCCCCAGCACCTGCAAGATAGCTCAGCATGGTGTGCCACCAGCGTGTTACCCGCATGACCCAGATTTAAATCCTGGTAGGGGAGAAGTTACTAAATACATAAATAAAGATGCCTATCGCTTCCATCCTGGAGCAATGGTCCAGGTTAAATAAAGTAAGGGAATGATTAATTCGATTGCCAAAATAGTAAGGGGATGTCAAAGAACATGGTTATGTTGGCTGCTTTCTCTTCGTCCAATTGAGTGGTCTTTAGTTGTTTGGTTGGAAAATGAGCTGTGTGTTAACGTAATTGTTGGTTGTTTGGGATTTTGCTTGCACAAAAACAATGTTTCTCGGGTTAGATGCAGCATTTCAAAGATGATTTTCACTCTGTAGTCTTGTGCATATGCAGTGACTTCTAGTTGTCTTCAAATTCGTGATTTAACGAAATAGTTGTCCTTTGCCAGTGGGCATTGTCTTTATGCAAACGAGATGGCTCATTCAGAGCCCTTCTATGGGGAAAGGGAATGGGAAATTGCGTGAAATCAATACATAAACAAACATCAACCAGGAACCCACTATCCCCAGGTGTGTCGAAACTAAGCTGAGAGCAATACAAGGGGAGAAGAACTAAGGAGACACTTGCATCTAAAGTAAAGTCTGTGTAGATCACCCCATGGCACAGAAACCATACACCTCAGCCTTCCTGGCTAACCCTGGAGCCGCGCTACTACAAAGGTATTCACCTGGGCAAGTGCAGCCAACCGTGACACTTATGTTCTAACAAACAGATTCAGAGTATCCTCTTAAAACATTTTTTTTATTTGAAGTGTGAACACTTCTGCATCTGGCACTGGCGCCCATGTGACCCGGCAGTCCGTTCCATCTACTGCCACGGGCCCAAGGGTAGTGATAGCTGCAGGTGCAGCTGTGGGCACCACCACCCAGGCTCAGGGTCTGCCAGCACAGGCTGCGTTGGCACTTGAAGAGTCCATGGAAGATTTCCAACAGGGCAGGAGGAAACCGTAGGTGCACGCAGGGCTGCCCTGACTGAGACACGTGTCCCTGGGGCAGTAATGTCATCTGCTGCCCCAACCAGCCGGGTGTTGGCAAGTGCAGGGGCAGATGCAGCCAACAACACCCCAGTTGTGAGTCCACCAACCAGGACAGTCGCGGTCAATGACCCTGCCACAGCGGATGTTGCTGTGCTGGGTCCATTCGAGGGCACCCAGCTGCCACTGACGCAAGTCAGGCCTTTGGTCGTCCTTCCACCTGCCACTCCCTTGGCTCAATCCACCGGTGCCGCTGGCCATAGTGTTCAGGGTGGCATTTGCCAGCCAGGGTCTGCCCCAACATCCAAGAGGAGGAAGGTTGCACCTGCAGCACAGACTGGGACCCCACACACAGCCACGACCTCCTGCACGTCAACAAAGAAGCCTTTCTGTGTGCAGGAACTGGACTTCCTCCTGGACTACGTGCGGGACCACAACCGTGACATACTAGTGGAGCCTAATTGTAAAACTATGGCTGCCCATCGTGATACCCACTGGAAGCAAGTTGCAGAACAGGTGAGTGCATTCGGCCATTAGGTGCGCATGGTGCAAGAGTGCAAAAAGCGTTGAAATGACCTCAAACACAGTGCTAAGGCAAAGTGTGCCTCAAATTACAACATGACTCTGGTGACTGGCAGTGGGCCAGCACCTGAGGAGGAAGACCTCACTCCGCATGAGTCACTCGTTGCAGAGTTCATACCACCTGAATCGGTCAAAGGAGTGGGAGAGATGCCGGACTTTGATGCCCAGTCCAGTGTGTGTTGCTGCGTGTTTGTCGAGGCCATGCGTGTTTTACTTGTGTGATGTGTTGTGCATGACTGCCACTACATATCATGTGTACATGGCTCTGATGTACAAGTAATGCAATGCTTCACTGATGCATGGCTGCTCTGCAGGATGGTGGACATGTGGAGCAGATGTGGACTGTCCTCATCACCACACTTGCAGCCTACTCACATGCTGGTCACCTGGATGCCCCCCGGTCCATGTTCCAGCTCACTGGGAGTTCTGCATGTAGCCTGGGGTGTCCTTCCTCTCAGCACTCGGACTATGTCATTGCATGACTGACATGCATGTGTCCACTGCCTGCATGCGGGTACTCCACATAGGAATGCTCCCTTGCCCCTCAACCCCCCCTGCACCCCAATATCACCTTTGCACTGGTCTGCATCATTTTGCCGTAATGCAATGGCCTGTTCATGCATCCTGTGTACATGCTAACTTCTACCAGCCAACCTGCCAGACATGTGCAGTGGGGTACATCCTTTGTACTTGATGCAGGGTGTCTCACTTGAACAGATGTCAGATGCTCCGCAGGGACATGAGTGCCCATTCATGCCCCATGTGCATTCCATGAATGTCCCTATGTGTCATTGACTGGATGATCATTGTAGTACGTGTTCAGGGTGACCTACATTGCATGGCATTTCATCAGCCTTCCCATGGCCACTGTGGCTCAGTCCTGCGTCCCACACATGTTTAGGGTGTGACAGTCTGTGTGGGTCACAGGCCTCAGCCTGTTTCAGGCCCACTGACTCTGTCCAACTGGTGTAGTGTCTTCTGCATACGTGGGTGTACTCCTGAGGGTTCATCATGTGTCCTGCTTACTGTCTCATCATCATCTGCTGTGTTGTCACTTGACTCAGATGATGCAATTGATGCTAGTCAACACTGTCTGCCAATGCAGAGGTGGTTATCCTTTTGATACCATGCAAGGCATCCCTGCATTTTCACTTCGGGTGAGGGGTGGTTTGCTTGTAGCCATGCAACCCATCGCATGCACATTTCACGTGATGCCTGAACTTGACCTTGCACTGCCTTCACGTTTTCTGATACACATCATGAAGTACTTGTACATGTAGATACTGAATAGGTTACAAATGTCCAGCACTGCATCGACCCACTTCTGAGCGGATTAACACCCTTCTACATGCCTAATCACAGAAGCAATGTCAAGTTCACCCGGCATGCATGGCAGGTTCTCTTTTGTGTGTGATATGTTTGCTTCATGTGTTGGGTGTCTGTGTGATGTCCATGTGTGTGTGTGTTGCCTGCTTCTAACATGTGTAGTGATCTGTTTTTCTCTCTAATTTTCAGATGATGACGCAATGGATCCAGAGGATGGTGTTGTCATGCCAGGCACAGGGTTGTTATCACTACAGCAACCCGGCACAAGTGGGGGTCGTGGGGTGGTAGGCCACGAGAACCCACATGTGCTACAGACCATCTTGTCTTTGGCTGGCAATGAGTCCAGCCCAGATGACCACTCTGACGTCCATGTCGAGTTGGATGTGCATCAGGTCCATACGTCAGGGGTGAGTGATTCTGATGTGGACACTCCTCTGTCCGTGACACCTGCACTGAGGGGCCAGACAGTGGTGGGACCTCCGCCTGTGGTGGATCGGGATGCAGGGTCACCCTCCACACCAGTCGCTGATGGGCCTGGGCCATCACATCGACGGGGGCATGTAGTTGTGCAGCCGCGGGCGGTGCCAACCCAACAAGGACGGCCGGTCCTTGGGTCCCGCTGGTGTCAAGCCCAACAACGCGGTGGCCACGCGCCACCGAGGTATACTGAGTGGGAGCAAGACATGACTGCCAATTCAGAACGCCAGGGGTCAGCAATGGAAAATATTGCTGTGAGCATGAAGCGTGTTGGCCAATCCGTGCTCCCCCCTGCTAGGCAGGTGCTTCTCCAGCAGCAGGCGGCACAGTCGACGGCCCGCTCGCTCAGGCTGGGCGTGGCGGCCTCAGATAGGGCACACCAGGCTGAAATGTTGTCTTTGCGTCAAGCAATTGCTGCTCACGCAGAGGCACACATGGAGGCCCTGAGGCTGAGTATGAGTCCGTCAGATCCACTCTGGGTGTCCTCTTGATGTCCCAGAGGGCACGGTCAGAGGAGAGGTTTGCGCAGCTTGAGCGTACCATCTCAGCTGCGCTACATGCTTGCCGGGAGGTGCATCAGTTGTCCAGCCAGGCCTTGCAGGAAGAACTCCGGGTTACACGTATTACCTTGCAAGAGGAAGCACGCATATCACGGGAGGTTCTGCATGCAGACCTACGTGGCATCGCTGCACAGAACCAGGCTCACCCGTCCGGCAGACTTGATGCCAACGAGGGGCAAGCTGCGGCTAGGTGTGGTCAGGCTCCTGTGCCACGTCCTCCTTTTCAGGAAGAGCCAGACTCGGACGACGAGGTATCTCCCACACAGGTCGGGCTGTGCAGGCGTTGAGCCCATGGAGGTTTTTTTTTTTCCTCAACATCATCGCATGTGGGTGTTGAGCAGCATCCTGTACCTCCCCCCTCCTGGGTGCCTTCCCCCCGGGTCGTATGTGGCCATTTTTGATTTTTCTTTTTAGTTTAGTTAGTTAACTTACGATTTGATAGTAAGTTCATTAGGTAATGTAGTTTTTTTTATAGTTAGTGTAATTAGTTAATATAGTTTAAAATTGCTTGTCTATTGTGCTTTCATGTGACGGTGTGGTGCTTTGTGGCTTTTGAAAGCATCCACTGTCTGTTCCAGCTGGTCCCTTCAAGCTTGTCTTGTGTATGTGTTTGCAGCTTGGGGTCCTGACTCACATAAGCCACTCCTGCTTCCCTTATCCATGGGCTCGCAAGGATGGTTCGGTGTTACAGCCTATTTCACAAGGGCTTTGGACTGTCATATCTGTGGCGTGTTAACACCCCTAGTGGGGATTATAGGGGTCTTATCGACCGCATTTCTCCTTTTGAGAGATGTGTGGTTTCCTCAATCATGTGTACATTAATTGATATACATTGTGTAGTATGTTTCTTATCTTTACTGTACATGTGCTTGATTCAATTCATGCTGTAGAACGTGGCTACCATACTTTGCCTGTCAAAGTCACACTGATGGTGTGAATTCTGATGTACGTCTCTGATATGGTCCAGTCATGACCTGCCTGAAGAGATACGCACAGGGGAATTCCCAGCATTAATCATGTGTTTTGTGCCCTTTCTGCAGGGGAATGAGCCTCCAGACCACCTTTACCAGCAGACATGGGCCATTGGACGTCTGGCAGCTGGACACGTTCGGTGGTGCAGACATGCGCATGTGTGCCCAAGCGGAGCCACAGGGATTGTGCTCATACATCCAATAGAAGCAGACGTGTTTCCAGGAACTCCAGGCAAGGTGAGCAGCACAAGGGGGCCACACAGCAGCCAACCTTCCACCAGGCCAGTTGCACATGCATGCTAAGTAGCGCCACTGACGGTCAGCTTGGACAGTTATTGGTGTTGAAGCGCACAGTACAGCTAAGATGCGTTGGTGGACTAATGGCTAGTTGATGACAAAGGTGTCAGGGGCACATGCAGGGGCAGTTGCACATATCCTCCGGTCCACCATGGTCCATTGAGGCAGATGTATTAGCCCTGTAGCGTTCCGATCCAGGGAAAGTAGCAGCGCACAGGGACACACAGCGAGGGGCAGACTCGTGTGCAGTGCATGTCATTTGCATGTTTAAATTGACACATGCACTACCTACTGCATTTGTGGGATGCCGGAACACGACTTTTACTGAAGTCGTACCTCGCTAAATGCGTCTAGCTGCTTATCCAGGGAAGATTGGATGTTGTGTGAATCTTGACACGTTGGTCTTCCATTTGCCACGCACCCATGTGCGCTGGACTTACTGCATTGACTGTGTATGAACCATCATGGGGGGAATCTTACGTATGGATACAAAGTACCACACAAGATTGTTTGTTTGTAGATTAGTTTGTTACTTTGGGGCATGTATGGTGGTGTGTGTGTGTTATGGGCACACACAGATTAGTAACTCTCACTCTCTTTGCAGCATTGAGCTGCTCCTGTTACCAGACCTGAGAGTGTGCAGGCAGGAGGCCAGCACTCACCCCAGAGATAAGTTTCTCTTTGACTTCCATTTGAGTCATTTGGTACAATGTGCATGATGAACATGTTTTGTCTGAGTGTGTATGTGTTAATGTGAATAGTAGATTTTTGTACATTCCCTACTTTCCCTTGACAATCCTACTCCCCTCTCCTGCCCCTCTTTCCGGTTATCCAGAATACCAATGCCTGTCCCAACAACATATCCCTGACCCACCTTCCCCATCGGGGTCTCAGAGGCCTGTGTAAGTTTGACCTTGCAGGCACCCAGACCACGCTGGGGGTGGTTGGTTCATGCCACTCCTGCGCCTGTACACCGAAACTGTGACACTACACATCGGTTTGTGGTGCATCATTGTATATTATGTACCAAACATGGTACACATCCTGTTGTAGCATTGTTTCACTGTGCTACCTTGGTTGTTCCATCATTGTGCTAGTACTTGTGCTTTGTGATTTACTGCTACTTCAAGTCATCTACTGGAGACTCTTCTGGTGTATTTTGCTGCCTGCAGGCTTTTTGCTTGCCTTGTGTGTTTGGCTCCTTTGAGTCGTCTTTGATTTGTTATTTTTTCCCAGTCAAGGTGGGCTCTGAGGGTGCTGGACACTTTTTACATGCAAGGTGGAAGATGGAGACAAAGGGGAAAGGTGATCTTGTGGCCAGGTAGACTTCAAGGAAGAAGGCTACATACCCCAGGCGCAGTTGTTCAGCGGGTCATGGTGATATGTGAGGGAGGGGGGGGTATTTTGTTGTTGGACAGTTGGCTTGGCCTACAGTGTGATGGGCACCCTGACATTGTAATTGTGGTGTCCTATGTACATGATGTATTCTGCTGATCAATGCCTGTTCATGTGTTGTATTTGCCTTTCAGGTGTGAGGGGATTGGAGTGGTTTGACATGCTGGGGTGTACAGATGGGCAATGTTCACATGTGATGTGTAGAGGACACTGATGGTCACTTGATTGCACATGCATGTATTGAGTGCATGTCCCTACTGACACACACACTCGCACTATGATCCACAACATGTACAACCACCCTTCCATGTCCACATGTGCACTCAGTTTGCCTTCTGGGGCCCACTGTGTCCCTGCAGCACATGATCTATGAACATGTGTGGATCCTGTACATGCGTCATTTGTTTTTTAATTTTAGTTGGTCGTTTTCATGTGATGCTCAGGGTGTGCGTCACACACAATGGCTGGTCACTATGCTGTGTGCTGAGAAGTGTGTTGCAGGAAATGGAGACAACACACAGATTCTGCAGTGGTGATTTTGCCATGCCCAATGTGCATGTAAACAGGCATTCATTGTTATGTTCATGCTTCAACTGTCGGTATGCATTTGGGTATGACTTGTTTTGTGTGGGAGGTTGTTGGTCAGTCATTTCATCTGATTCCATGACAGGCATCATTGTCTGACACCACTTTCCATTTTTCACATGTCAATTTGTACATTATTGGTACTGTGCTGGTGTTTTGCTATTGCTTGCCATGTCATGGTGTGGCAGGCAAGGGTGATGTGGTTTTGGAGGGTTTGGGTGACATACCAGTGATTGTCATGGCCTGTTTTGCAGGTGTGCGTGATACACACCTTGCATGTGTTCCTTTTGGTCACACAGGATTGGTTAGGTTTGAGTAGCTAGGGATGCACACAATGTGGCACTTCCATGGCAACATTCTCAGGTTGGTAAGGTTGTGACAGTTGACTGTCTCTTTGTCATCATCGATTGTCACCTAGTATATGCCAGGCCTGTGTACTCCGCAGGGGTGAGAGTTTAGGTGAAAAATGTGGCCACAAGCTGGGTCCGGGGTGCCTCGCCACGTGCCCTATCCCCTCCCATGGGCAGCGTCTGTGCCTGTGGTTGGGGATGTGGGGGCACCATCATGTCCACTGGTACGCCCTGCCGTGTTGCTACATTGTGCAGGACGCATGCTGCCACAATGATCCTGCACACTACTGGAGGTGCATAGAGTAGCTGCCCACCAGAGCGGAAGCGTGACTTAAGCACTCCAAATGTGCGCTCCAATATGCCCCTGGTTGCAATATGGGCAGCGTTGTATCTTACCTGGGGTGGTGTGGTGGGGTTCCGGATTGGCGTCATCATGTGGTTGCTCAGAGGGTAGGCCCTGTCCCCTGGAGAGGTGATAATGGTTGTGATTATTGGGGTTTGTGTATTTGTCTGTGTGTGACATGCATGCATGTGCACGGGCATTTGTACTCACCTAGGAGCCATGTGTCACCATGCTGCACAGCTTCCAGGGCCCTGCTTATGGTGGACATTCTGTATATGAAACTGTCATGGGTGAAGTCTGGGTAGTTTTCATAGACAGAGGTGATGATTCCATTTGCATCGCATACCACCTGCACATTGATGAAATGCCAGTGCTTGCGGTTTTAGTAGATGTGCTCAGTGGCCCTAGGTGGATGTAGGGCCACATGGGTGCAATCTATGGCACCGAGCACTTTGGGGAAGTGTGACACCCTGTAAAAGTCTTGGACAACGGCCTGCCTTTCTGTGGGTGTTCTGGGCATGTATATGTGCCTGCGGACTGAGAGGTGCGCAGTCATGATTGCCAAGACCTCGTGTAGGCAATGTGACTGCATGGCCTGTGAGACCCCCCACTATGGCAGTTGTCCGCTGAAATGACCCAGTGGCCAAAAAATGCAGGACATTGAGCACCTTCTCCAAGGGGCTTAATGCTTGGGAGCAGAGGGTGGGGGATGTAAGGTCATCTTCCCACTCCCTGACCAGGTCTAGGATGATACGTGGAAACCTATACCTGCCGTAGACTTGGTCATCAGGCATCCCAAAAAGGCTAGTCCGCGGCGAAAAATGCAGGCCCTGGTTATTCTCCTCCTCCTGCGGTGTGCCGCGATCAGTGCTGCGACAATTGGGGCATTCATGGAAGCAGTATAAACGTGTTTGTTGTTTGCGCGCACTTTTATACTGTGCGCAGGGATGCTTATACCTGCCTTCCTGTGGCGGACGTGTTGACGCCTGTGTGCGTCTTTTTGCGTGCGCTTGTTTCCCGTATTCGAATCCATGAATACGAGTTGTTCGCGTGCGTGTGAGTGTTCCGTGTATTTCTTCAGTTACGCCTTCTTTGTCACGCGTTGTTCCCCATTCCGCGCGTTACGCCCATTATCCTGCCCCCTTTTTGGTATGTGCGCGGACGTTGTGCGCTTTCCCTGTGCACGTCGCGCACAGAGTTCGGGTTGTTCCAATGATGTGTGCACCCGTGTGCGCCACGCACGGAATTGGCGCACTACCAGTGGAAAACACGCGCAGCCCCTTCCTTGAATCGCACACGTGCGCATGCTCTTGCTTTCTCTCGCTTGCACCACCTTGCGCCAGCTTGCGCTGTGATTTTCAGTGCACGTTTGTTACGTGAATCGGCCCCTTAGTTATGGAGCATAATCAGCCTCAATATCAACATCAATCTCACGAGCTTAAAAGCAGATACCCGCATATCAGGCACCAAGAACCTTCTCAAAGCTATTCACAACCTACTCCCATAAGAAATTACCCATCCAGAATAAGATAGATACCACTGAATCCATTGAGTAAGCAGACATGACCTTCTAGATACAGTTGTAAAAACTATTTTTTACAAGAGAGCTAACTTGTGTGCATGTCACTCTTTTTCATTGCTTGAAACAACAATTTAATTGACTCGTTTCACAGCTACTATGCCCCAAAATATCCCTGATAGACACATGATACAGCAATGCCCGACACTGTCTGTCATTTCATCACTGGGCATCGCCTTCTCTATCACCAGTGGTCAAAGTGCCTCCCCATGCATGTCCTTTCCACCAAACACATGTGAATTCTTCTCAGATACACACACCCCAAATCACATTATAAAAACACCCTTTGTGGTTTAAAATGAGGACAGAGGAAGCAGAGGGCATGAGGAAGAGCTCAAACAAGAGTATTGAGTTCAAATCTGATGCCAATGTTTTTTTTCTTTGTTTTCAAATGCGCACTTCAGCCTTTTATTAAAAAGATTTTTTTTTTAATTCACAATTTTTCTTGTGCACCAAACTACTGCCATTTTCCCCTATATAAATGCACCATTCCAGTGAATGTATATATATATTTTTATTTATTTCTTTTATTTATTACATGTGTTACATGCCCAGACCCTGAGTTATCACGGCATAGTTACAGACAATGGAAAATACAATCTTAGAGAAGTGCACAGCAATACAGGCATAGTACAGTTCTATATTTATAAACAAAATATACAGTGGGCAGGTGGGTTAGGTCTGAGCTGGTCAGGATCTATGTTATGGTTAGAATTGAGTAAATAACCAGGTTTTTAGGGATTTTTTAAATAGCGGATAGGAATGTTCATTCTTGATATTATTGGGAAGGGTGTTCCAGTGCCTGGGAGCGAATACTTTGAAGTTGCTCCCGCCTGCTTTTTCTCTTTTATATCGTGGGATGTCGAGATTTTCGCTGTTGTTCGATCTGAGGAGTCTAGTGTGGTTTTTCTTGGTAACTGTGTTAAGGAGATATTTTGGCGCTTTGTTGGTGATACATTTGTGGGTGATCGTAAAAGTTTTAAATAGTATTCTGGCTTTAATGGGAAGCCAGTGTTTAGTTCTTCTGATATTGGATATGTGGTCAGATTTTGTTATGCCTAGTGCCGCTCAAAGGGCTTTATTCTGCTTAGATTGGAGTTTGGCTAGATTTGTATTGGATGTACCTAAGAAGAGGATGTTACAATAGTCAAGCTTTGATAGTATGAGTGCTCTTGCTAGTGTGACACAGTTTTTGGCAGTGAGGCATTTACGGCTGAGGCAGATGATATATAGTAAATATTTAAAAAGCTAACCACTGAGTTTGACATGGTGTTGGTATTAAATGGAAGTGCCTATGATCTACCCTCTACAGCATATTTAGACACTAATAAGTCTGATCTCTCCTAGTTTATAAATGCTGTATTGGGAACCTGTGATGTCATGCAATGTAGTCCCTCCAGCAATCAAATGAATTCTTTCATCATTCGACAAGGCCAAACTTTGGCTATCACTTGATTATCAAAGCTTGTGTCTCCTTTGACGTTGTGCAGCTGTTCCACACTGCCCATTATTATTATTATTATTATTATTATTATTATTATTATTATTATTATTATTATTATTATTATCATTATCTATTATAACAACGTGTTTGTATGGAGCATGTCCTTTCTTCTGGCTCGTGTGCAGTTACTCTGTCAATCTCCTGATTTTACTTCTGTCTTTACTCCCTTCATCTGGTGCCTTTGGTCTTTAGTTAAAATGTAAAATTATGTGTGTAAACAATTTCATATTACTATTTGTGTTGATGTTTATAAGTGTAACCGATTGCAGGAAATCTTAGGCCATACCAGTTCACCCAAACTACTGTACCATCTACCACACATCAGAGGTAATGCTTGTTTCATCTTTGATGGCTGCCGTGGGGAGCGACAGACGAGCAGCATCTGGACCCGCTGCTGCCGGTGGGATTTTTTTTAGGTAAATAATATTCAATAATGTAGTCCTCTATGCATGAGGGAATCCAAAGAAAGAGAAAAAAAATGATGCACTTTTACTCTCTGTATTTTATATTGGGCTTTGGCTGCATTATGAATTCCATACCTTGCATGCCTCCAGCCACATATTCACCTGTTATACTGGCAACATAGGACTGGCTATATGTGTATGCCACATTATTGCTGGTAACAAACTGCCATCACATTCAGTGATCAAGACGCTATATATTATACTACATTATATAGTAGGTTTCAATTTGTGCCATGCTTTTTTCTCATTCAGTTTGCTTCTCTGTCTGCCCACATGAAGTTGTGTCAAATAGTATTTGCCCTTAGTCAGCTGAATCAATATGATAGTTTGCAAGTTTGTGGGTGGGCGAGTCGCTGCCAATTTCACCACCCACGTACTACAAATGACTGGGGTTTATCTCTCTCCCACATTATGGTGCTTGCAGTTCTGGGCCACACATCTTAATTACAGTTCATAGTATCAGCCCCAACAGGGTACCCAGTGATAACATAAGTGGAATGAAAAGCATTTTTGTAACTACATCTATTCCTAATTGCTTTTTAACCTTCATCCAAGACTTGCCTAAATAGTTTAGGACCACAGTTAAATTAATGAATTAAACTTGTCGTAGACTAAATGGGAGGTGCACTTGGGCAAGAGGAAATAAATATTATTTCAAACATTGAATTTATTTAACAGGTGGAACCTCCAGCAATGCTTTTAATAACATTATTAGAATTTTTTTTAAATTCTGTGACATACTGTCAACCTCAAAAAACAAGAGAAATGGAATTGCATATTAACAAAAGTTGCATTTTAGAGCGCCTCTTGCAATCTCATAACTGTACTTCTATGTTCACTCCTGCTGCCTGCTCTCTAGTCCATTTATTTATATAGCTTCGGGGACCCGCAGGCATTGGGGCGCACAAATACACAGAAGGACACGCATACAGAGGACAAGTCCATTACTGTCATGGGAGATGTTAAGACATTCCTTTAACCACCCCCCGACCTCCATAGCAAGACACCATGTAACAGGGTCCTTGCACAATAACTGCTTATATCCGATAGCCTTTCTGTTTCTATATAAAGTGTATTGGTATTTTCAAAGGAACATATCAGACTGCAGTGAAAACATGGAAGAACAGACATATAGAATCAGAGAATAATCAATAAAATGAACATCGCTGCATCAAACCAAAAACCTTAATCATGTTCACTATTTCCACCTTGACACAAAAATCTACCACAATCCAGCATAAACGCAACAACTTTGAGACTTCCATCTGACACTCAAAAAAGGGGCCAAAGGAGACCACAAGAGGCAACAATCAAGTGTGGCATTTCAGGTTTCAAGTGTATAGCTCTGTCCAACCTACTGCTAATCTCATCAAAACGCTATTGTCATCTAACCGCTTAGATATTTGCTTCTCAAATATTTCCAGCTTGAGCATATTCGCAGCAAGTCCTGCAAAATTGTCTTTTCCCACAAAATGCACACCTTCAAATTCTACTTGTTGGCTACCAGCAAAGAATTAATTGGGAGACATTCCAGGGGACCACCACCTTTACCAGACTAAAATGTTTCCAGTACAGCAGGTGGGCTGTTTCCTAAGGATTAAGTAACACATAACGATCCACTTTTCCAGGCCCAAAAGAACTCAGACTATCATTCACTATTCGTCCAGCAGTGCAGGATCTAGGTTTCACAGCTAAAACAGCTTGATCATAGCCGATTCCTCATCTCCCTCCTCCATGGAAGGGATAAACTTAAGCATGGCACAATCCTTCAGGCAAGATTATCTCAGGTGAGAAGCCATTTTAGGCTCAGTTACTAAGGGACATGGCTGTGTTCCAATGTGTAATTGATGAATCACTGAGTGCATTCCTAAATATCATTGCTTAATCCGTCTCCGATATGGGAAGGGAAAATGTGGCATGAATCTGCTTGAATGAGAGAAGCATATTACCATTGCAATCATCTTCCACTCTAACAATACCCACAGAAATCCATGAGGACCTATTCACCATACGAATAAGCCTCTCCATTCAAGTGAAGGTTTTCATTATCCCCACAAAGGTGTGTTTATACCTCCCCAATGTGTAGTTGAGGGTGGGAGGACTGCTGATAAACAGCACCCTCAGGCCATTTTGAAATGAGCAAGTAAACATCAGGTCTCATTGAGTGAGTATCAAACTCAGATCTGGGCCCTGTTGGCATTCTGTCCCTCTGCACTGTGTGAATGCCTGTTGAAAACGTTCAAAGTTGGGAAGTCAGAAACTACCCCTCTTTACATCGCTCGTGAGCACACGTCAGGGCATTTGAGGGGTCTTACCCACTACCCACGTTAATTCTGAATAGATGTGTAGAGGACCTTATGCTGCATCTCGCCCATGGTCATGGCAACATTTGTAGGGAGTAGAGTTTCACAGGCAAAGTGCACATTATAAGCAAATACAGCTCGCTTCAATTAGAAAAGTTCGGTTCATCACAAAAACACAAATCCTTATCTATCTCTGCCTAAAGAGCAGGTTTTTGGTTTCTTGAGGTCCTTCACAACACGGATGACTTATTGCTTAACAGCCTCCTTTGACCGCATGGCCTCCAATCTACCCACATGAAACCTATGGCAAGTTGCAGACACTGGCATTGCCTCTGAGTTACTCAAGTTAACTCCATAGCTAGGCGGGTTGCCACACTGTCAATCACAGACAACAGGTGGGACCCTGAGGCAGTAGGAACTGAGAGTAAAAAAAAAAACATGTCATCAGCATGTAGCAATGTCTTCTGAGTCCCCCGTGCACCCCCCCCACGATACCTTACCTACAATCCTAGCCATCTGCCTAATTTTCGCTACAAGGGATTTTATTGCTAGGGTGAAAGGAAAGCATATGCTATGATAAGTTATTTAAAATGTGCTTAATAGCCACAGGTTTCTAAGCGTGGACCCGGGATCGAACCTGGGGTGCTCCGTGTCGTCTTGGTTCCAAGGCTAGCACGTTGCCCCTGAGCTATCCTCCCGAGACACCCCTGCCTGGTACACTTGACCAATAGGAAATGATTTGAGATGATGTACTATGATAGAATCCAAACATAGACCTCATAATAAAGTGCATTGGACATCTTAATAATGGAATCCCAAAGTCCAAACCTCGACAGAGCAAATGAAGGATCAGTTCAACCCATGCGCTCAAAGGCTTTTTCCACTTTCATGAAAATAACTGCCCTTGGGACCTGGCAATCCACTGAGCAGTGGAACACATCAAAAAAAGTCCTGGCATCCTCTCTGAACCGACGCTCAATAAAACCTGTTTAGGAGGGGTGAATTAGAGATCCCATAAAATCTCTGGTCTCTCCATAAAGATGTTTGCCATGATCTGTACATCAACATTCAAAAGGGATTTAGCGATCAATGAGAGTTTCGTTCACTGTTCACACAACTCTCCTCTTTCAAGACAAAACTAAGATCACACAATACAGGGGCCACAGACTCTTTGAACCTCTCATTGAAATCAATTGTGCAACCATCTAACAGTGGGGATTCAAGGGGAGTTGTCCCACCAGTTGAGGGGTGGGGGTGGTGAACGTCAGTGTCCTCTGTCAGACTCATTGCTCTCCAGCCATGACACTTGCTTTGCATTTGCAGGCTGGGTGTGGGGGTAGTAATGCTCATAGCATGCCCCCATAGATTTCCCCCTGCCTTTTAGAGTCTGCCTGTAAAGGCAAATGTTATTTCTTGTGTGACTGTGTGTACAGGGCAATACATGTGTGAAGAGTAGTGTACATTTCAATCAAGCACTGCATTTTAATTATAGACCATAGTCAACATTCAGAGTTAAGATGTAATATGATAGTTCATGCAAAAATCATATTATTGTTATTTTGTTCTAATTGTAGGCCATTACTGGCAATAATAGATGGGGAATTCAATTTTGCCTCCCGTGAATGATCCCTTTTTCAAGTTGAGTGTTTAATTATCTGCCCATGTTCCCATGTTGTGCTCATGAAACTGTAAATAGCATATGAGTAAAATCTTGCGCAGGGACATTTTGATGAGAGAGAGAGAGAGAGAGAAAGAGAGAGAGAGAGAGAGAGAGAGAAAGAGAGAGAGAGAGAGAGAGAGAGAGAGAGAGAGAGAGAGAGAGAGAGAGAGAGAGAGAGAGAGAGAGAGAAAATGAATTTGCCTATGGGCCTATTAGAGGCGATGGAAAAATGTTAGCTCAAAGGCAGATGAGCAGTAGGTTAAGAGGGCATCTCAGAGGCGAGGGGTAGGCTTTTAGTTTGGTTTTGAACAAATCCTTTTGGACTGTTTCTCGGATATCCTGGGAAGAGAATTGCATGCAAGTGGAGCAAGAGAGAGAAAGATCGGAAGTGAGAGGCAACACAGGGAGGACGAGGTGCCACAAGGGCAGTGAAGGAGGCAGATCAGAGATCACGAGAAGGAGATTATATGCCACACCACCTCATGTGCTGCAACCTACGAGCACAGTTGTATCATTTCCAAGAATTGTGGCTGCCATAATTGCGCCCTGTGTATTCCTTCCTAACTCTAGACTAGCTGCTAACGAGGGTTCCCTGCTGTTGCTATCAGTTTCAGAGCCTGATGCCCACCTCTGCGGCACATTTGGTGAAGTCACACGATATAACTAAATAAGGGGCAATGTAACAATCTTCTCCAAATTGGTGCATCAGCCCTCGCCACACTCACAAGAAATGGTGCACAGGGGAGCAAATCGGAGACATAAGAGTTGTGTAACTCCTCGCTACTATACTGGTTGCTTAGTGCCAAGCCTATCAATGCACTACAAACGATTCAACAAAATCTGCTAACCAAAATACTCTAACAATGATTTTGATGGCCTGTACTTATAACACATATCCAATAAACAAATTCAGGACTATTGCATAATACAAATATTATGACTGGATGCAGAAATGGATTCACCATGGCAAACAAGTCAGAATAATAGCTAAATATGCACCTTTGTGGATGACTGAGCTGACCTGTTCTGGTACAGATCCCATGAGCGCATAGTAAGTTGCCTTATCCTATTAAATATCTTCATTGAGGGCTGCTCAGGAGCCTGAATTATAAATGTACCGCTAGAACAGTGGTCAAAGTGTAAATATAAGTGAAACTATCTTCCCCTGACCCACCCTCTTCTAGTCCCGCATCAGCCGCCCCCACACCCTACACTACCCATCAACTCCATACTCAACCCCCCACAATGCAAACACCATACCTTCCTTTTCTCCACTGCACACCACACTGCTGTGTTTATAGTACTGTTAAGACAGATGAGAACACAGCGAAAGAAAATGCAGCATTTTAATGACAACCATTAATCGGTCATTGTACACCACAGCATGCAGCTTCAAGCAAGCAGCCTCCCCCTTTCAATCACCCACCATTCCCACCTCTTAAGGACCAGCCCATGGCTATAACCACACACTCCTACCCATTACCTGTAAAAACACATGGACTCATTCTGAGTCTGGCGATAGCCGTTCCAGGAAAAACCGGCAGGCTGCCGCCGGACCCAGAATTCATTACCACCTTCGGACTTGCCAGACTTACCGGGGCATTACAGCCCGGTAGTCCGGTAATTCCGGAGGCGGAATAATGTTACTCCCCATTCCCACGGAGTACCATAGGAGTCCACGGGGATGGGGACCATGGGAACACTGGCACCGTAATGAACGGTGCCGGTGTTTCCATTTTTGTCTGCAGGCAGGTGGCGTTACTCACGCCAGGACAGACCTGGCAGGAGTAACACCACCCACCTGCAGAACTCGTAGTTAGCCAGTCCGGAAACGGTGCTGGTACGGTTTTACCGGCACCGTTAAATCCAGACCGGCTAACTTGTAATGAGGCCCACTGTGTCTGCAGCAATCCATGATTAATTGCAGAAGGTACCTAACAGTGCCGGGAACTGGGTTTTGCGACTGCTTGACAATGAGCGTTATATCCCAGGCAGTCTTTACAAGGGAACAAAAGCCCCCCAGCACCTGCAAGATAGCTCAGCATGGTGTGCCACCAGCGTGTTACCCGCATGACCCAGATTTAAATCCTGGTAGGGGAGAAGTTACTAAATACATAAATAAAGATGCCTATCGCTTCCATCCTGGAGCAATGGTCCAGGTTAAATAAAGTAAGGGAATGATTAATTCGATTGCCAAAATAGTAAGGGGATGTCAAAGAACATGGTTATGTTGGCTGCTTTCTCTTCGTCCAATTGAGTGGTCTTTAGTTGTTTGGTTGGAAAATGAGCTGTGTGTTAACGTAATTGTTGGTTGTTTGGGATTTTGCTTGCACAAAAACAATGTTTCTCGGGTTAGATGCAGCATTTCAAAGATGATTTTCACTCTGTAGTCTTGTGCATATGCAGTGACTTCTAGTTGTCTTCAAATTCGTGATTTAACGAAATAGTTGTCCTTTGCCAGTGGGCATTGTCTTTATGCAAACGAGATGGCTCATTCAGAGCCCTTCTATGGGGAAAGGGAATGGGAAATTGCGTGAAATCAATACATAAACAAACATCAACCAGGAACCCACTATCCCCAGGTGTGTCGAAACTAAGCTGAGAGCAATACAAGGGGAGAAGAACTAAGGAGACACTTGCATCTAAAGTAAAGTCTGTGTAGATCACCCCATGGCACAGAAACCATACACCTCAGCCTTCCTGGCTAACCCTGGAGCCGCGCTACTACAAAGGTATTCACCTGGGCAAGTGCAGCCAACCGTGACACTTATGTTCTAACAAACAGATTCAGAGTATCCTCTTAAAACATTTTTTTTATTTGAAGTGTGAACACATCTTAAACATTATCAATACAATAAGATCAAATGTAATATGAATAGCACCTTTAGCCAGACACTTTAAAAAGAATCCACATATGAGCAACTTCTTATATGCCTATAGAATCTAAACCAAGTATGACCTCCGTGTGCCCTCCCTGTGCAGACTCCCTTTTCCTTTGTGTAAGATACTCTCTGGGCTGCGTTCATCTCAATTATCAAATGCTCTGCATCATTCAGGGAAGAGTATACAAGGTCTGAACCCTCCTGACATGTGCCATTCTTTCTTGGTATTGTAGGAACGTCTCCCCGAAGCTAGAGGTGGCAATGAGACCATCATGGTCTCAGTCTCCCTGTGTTAATGAGTTTCCTAAAAAAGGATAGTGAACCGCGCTGTAAAGGAGAATGCACGGCTGGGGGTGGGTGCGTGGTTCAAAGGATGCACTGAAACATGGTAAACTCATATTTGAACCTGTGTTTATTCGCTGAACCCTGGTGATTATGCAAATGCTGTACTTCCGCAGAGTTCATCCGTGTATGTGGGAGTGTCTCCTTCATCTGCACCCCTAGGCCTAGGGAGGGGAAACAGGACATGTAACACTGTGTTGAACTGACTGGGTGAGCCTAATATCTTTCAATGTGTGAGTTTCTAAACTGCTTCTAAGGAGCAGTGTTTCGGCACCTAGTGTACTCCTCAGCGAAGCTTGCTTTCTCTCCAATTACAAGACACGTATCCTAGGGAGGAAGCTACTACAGGTGTTTCCATCTCAGGATTGACATCTGGAAGGGCTGGATTGCCTGATCGTGATGAAGATCGTGTAATCCTCGATAAAACGACGGAAAAACAGGGAAGAGGGGGGACCTGAAGTGTGCATTTTACACAAAAGTGTTATTACTTGTGTGACTCTGTTTAACAGTGTCTTGAACCATCACCAAGTGCTCCCCCCAGAAGTCCACGGGAGAGGGGAAGGGACGCCGCATGGTTTCGTCTAGAAAGTTTGTGCTTAGGGAGACCATCCAGGAACACTATGAAACTGCTGGCAGGAATGAAAGAATAGAGGAAGTGAAGTTACTAGGCCCGTACGGATGGGTACCATGTTACTGAAAATCCGGATCTATCTAATCATAGCCCCCCCACCCATGTTCTAGAAAGTTCCTTCTGTGGATGTGGAAGTGCTTACTTTGTCGAATTATTGCCAGCCACGGAGTAGTTCCTGATCAAGGTCACAGGATTCTTCCTGCGTGGACGAACCCAGGCCTGTTCGGCTCTTAATCAAGCTCACTTGTGTTGTATCAGTCATGAACGTTACAGACGTCATTGCCTTAAACCTGGATGCACTTGCCCAGATGAATACCTTTGTAGTAGAGAAGTTCTCAAAGCTGGCATGTGTTCTAGTTTCCCTCACCAGGACAGGATAGGGGTTAGGAATTCCCCATGCATGTAGTATGTAACCCTGGAACAGTATGATATGATATGATAGTTTATTTATATAGCGCCTATACACAATGTGTTTCAAAGCGCTTCACGGCAAGGGAGGGAACAGGGGAAAATACAATGACATTCTTACAGGCCATGAGCAACAAGAATGTGAAATTAACTATCATACTCGATCTGATGATTTTCAGATAGTGCAAGAGCTAAAACACAGATAGGAAGGAAATGGGAAACAGACAGGTGACTACCGTACTAGGCCTGACGACATTTCGGGTAGAGCCGGAGATTAATAAGAGGTGAGGGGGGGGGGGGAGAAAGGAGGGTGCAGAACAAAACAAGCGACTAAACTACTAGGCCTGATGACATTTCAGATGGTGCTGGATGGGGGGAACAATTAAAGAGAGAGTGGGGAGGAGACAAACATTTGTTGCTATCATACTAGGTCCAGGGACAAGTCTGATAGAGTAAGTGCATAGAAAAAGTACATGTATAGAGCGTGGACAGAAGAGAAAGGGGCTAACGATGTGCATGCCATCAGGAATTTCCAGCCCTGATTCTGGGAAGAGAAACTCAGGAAGGAAATGGTAGTTACTCAGTTTAAAAAAGGCTACATGAGGTAAGAAGAGGACGAGAAGGTGGAGGAATGGGACTGTGGCTACATATGATATGAGATGATATGATATTTTATTTGTATCGCGCTCGTACACAAGTGTTTAAGAGCGTGACTAGGCAAGGGAGGGGAACAAGGGAGAACACAGCACAACATAAAAATGATCTTACTAGGCCCAGTGACATTGAGAACACGCAAGTGCATGGGAAAGGGAAAAGGGAAAAAGTGCATGGAAGGGGGAGAGTGGAAAGTGCAGAAGCCGAGGAGTGCAGATAAATAAAATAAATAGAAAATTGAGGCAAACTGTGGTAGTGCAGCCAGCAAGTGGCAAGTGCTGTGTTTAAGGCAGCAGGCTAGCTAAGTCTGAATAAGTGCAGAAAAAGAAGAAAATGGGGTGGGGGCTGTATGGGTACAGATACAGTCCCCAGTGCAAGGGGTGGCCAGGAGGCAGTGCAGGAAGGTGGCAGGGTGAGCAGGTACCTGGGCCCAAGGGACAGAGGGTGGCCAGGTGCACAGTGCCAAGAAAGCAGATCAGCAGGGGAGAAGGGGAGCGAAGGCAGAAGCAAAGAGGAAGGTTATGAGGTGCTTCCGGAACCGGAGATGGTTCTCCTCAAGTTTTAGAGTGGCAGGGAGGCTGTTCCAGAGGGATGCCCAGCCGAAGATAGAGATCTACCCCTAGCTCGTTTCTTTGAAAAATGACTGACCCTGAGGGAGTTAGAGGGAGAGGAGCGAAGAGCTCCAGAGGGGAGGTATTTGCGGAGGGATAGCTGAAGGTATTTTGGACCCAGGCCCCAGAAAGCCTTGTGGACAATGCAGAGGGTTTTGAATTTAATCCTTGCATCCACTGGGAGCCAATCAAGAGATTTCAGAGCTGGAGAGATATGATCCCAGGGCTTGAGGCCAAGGACAAGTCTTGCAGTCCTGCAGTCCTGTTCTGGATAAGTTGTAGAGGGTGGAGAGTAGCAGGTAGATTTAGAAAGAGGCTGTTACAATAGTCCAAGCTAGAGAGAACCAGAGCTTGGGATACCATTAGCTTCTGGGGGAAGGAGAGGAAAGGCAAAATACCTCTGAGGAGGTGCAGTCGGAAGTTTGACGTTTTAGAGACATCAGAGATATGGGCCGAGAAGGAAAGTGTGGAGTCAAAGATGACACCAAGGTTCTTAGCCTCGCAGGTAGGGGTAGGAGGAGGGCCAAAGGAGGCCGGCCAGAGAGTGAGGGAAAAGGATGGAGATGGTGTGCCGAGGAGGAGGATCTCCGTCTTGCCAGCATTCAGACAAAGATCATTGGCGGCACACCAATTTTGAATGGCAGTTAGGCAGTCAGAGATGAGAGAGGGAGAGGAGGTGGCCGAGGGCAGCCGGAAAATGAGTTGTGTCATCAGCGTAGCACTGGAAATTTGAGCAGAAAATGGCAATGCAGTAGCAAGAGTTTCCAGGTATTGGTTGACAACTCAGAGTGAGAGGTTAGACCCCTGGGGAAGGCCACAGGTGGAGAGGAAGATAGATAATAGGAAAGACCCCAGTTGGACCTGGGAGGGTCGATCAGAGAGGAAAGAGGTCAGCCAGGCCAGAGCCTGATCAGTGATACCCAGATTATCACAGAGACGGTTGAGCAGGATGGTGTGGTTGACCGTGTCGAAGGCAGAAGAGAGATCAAGATGGATGAGGAAAGAGGGAATGTTAGAATCAAGGTTGGAGAGCAGATCTTCACAGATATCGAGGAGAGCAGTTTCCTTGCTTCTGGCTGCTCTGAAGCCAGACTGGTGGTCATGGAGACAACCAACAGAATCTGAATGAAGGTTAAACTGAGAGATGGTCAGCTTTTCCAGGAGTTTGCCCAGAAAGGGGTAATGGAAATTGGGCGATAGTTTGCCAGACAGGAAGGATCAGCTGTGGGTTTCTTGAGAAGAGGATGCACAAGGGAGTGCTTCAGAGGGGAGGGGAAGGATCCTGAGGCAAACAAGTGGTTGCAAAAATCAGCAAGGGCAGGAGCGAGGGTGTCAATGTGGTCCTTGATGGTTTTGGAGGAACAGGGATGA
This sequence comes from Ambystoma mexicanum, assembly GCF_040938575.1. Lineage (NCBI taxonomy): Eukaryota > Metazoa > Chordata > Amphibia > Caudata > Ambystomatidae > Ambystoma > Ambystoma mexicanum. The sequence continues at coordinate 423,054,392 of NC_090927.1, read as the reverse complement.
ACCTGTTTTGACGAGGCTTTCATAGATCGGACTTGTCTAGCAACCTCGTCAGGGGAGAAAATAGGAAAAGAAGAGAAGGATGGTGGGGGGTGCTTAAAGGGGGGACTCCAAGCACAGACTGAGAGGGAATAGGAGTGGGAGGGGAGGCGAGGGTGGACAGGATGCCCTGGGTTTTAGAGATAAAGTGCGAGGCAAGGGCATTGCAGAGAGCCTGGGAGGCAAGAGGAGGGGAGGAGACTGCTGCAGGGTTGGCAAGCTCCTTGCAGATTTTAAAGAATTCGGCCGAGTTGTTGGATGCCGCAGAGACACGGGCTTGAATGTGGGCTCTCTTCTTAGTGCTGACAGAGAGTCGGTATTGCCTTTGGAGCAGGCGACAGGCCAGTTTGTCAGAGGATGAGCAAGAAGACCTTCATTTCCTCTGAGCCGCCCTACACCTACGTTTAAGTGTAGCTAGGTCGGAATCATACCAGGCATTGCACTTGGCTTTGGACTTCAAGCGGATCCTCATGACAGGGGCAAGAGCATCAAGAGTATCAGAGATGGAAGAGTAGATAAGGGACAGGGTTGTGTCGGGGTGTGAGTCAGCCAGGGGATGTCCGAGAAGGTAAGTGGAAGTGTTGGGGTGTGGTTGGCTTGGGGAGAAGAGAGTGAGAGATGGGAGGAGAGGAGGAAGTGGTCACTCCAGGAGAGAGGAGTGGTCAGAGGAATAGAGAGGGGGAGACCAGGGGAGATCAAGACATCAAGTGTGTGTCCTGCAGAGTGCGTCGGGCCTGAGGGGAGGATAGAGAGGGAGAGGGTATTGCAGAGGTTGCAATAGAGCAGCGATGAGGGACAGTGAGAATCGAGGTGAATGTTGAGGTCACCAAGGAGGAGGAGTTGAGTGGTTGAGGTCAGGAGGGAGGAGGAGAGGTTGGCCCACTCAGAGAGAAAAGAGGTGATTTGCCCAGGGGGTCGGTAGAGAGTAGCAACAGTAAGTGAGTGGCTAGGAGAGAGTGAGCCTGCAGACAAGGCATTCAAAAGAGGAGTAAATCTGAATGGGAATGATAGTGGCAGGAATCCACTCAGGAAAGATCAGGGCTACGCCCCCTCCAGGTCGAGTGGATCTGGGTGCGGAGAGGATCTTGTAGACTTCAGGGAGTAGAGTGTTAAAGCTTGTGACAGAGCTAGCCGTGAACAATGTCTCCGTAAGACCGAGGACATCAAGGTCCAGTTCTTCAAGGAGGTAGCAGATGTCAGAAGCGTGTTTGACAGCAGAGCGAGAGTTGAGAGTGGCAAGATGAAGAAGGTTGCCAGCCTTAACGACCTTCCGGGGAGGGGTACAAATCAGAGGTACGCCCTGTGGAGTTGTGGAGGTAGCCTGAAGAATGGCAGAGGAGGAGGAAAAAGTGGGAAAGGTAGCCAGGGAGTGAGAGGAGGGGACAGCTGGAGATGAGAGGAAGTTGATGAGGCGAGGGAAACGCCTATCGAAGAGGAGGAGATTGGCCTGAGGACCTTGGACCATGACAGTGCTATTAGGTAGACATAAAGGATGACTCTGGAGGAGCCGAAAGAAGCCATGAGGACATCCCAGCGAGTGCCACCATTAATGGGAGAGGAGGAGACAGGACCAAGCTCAGAGATCATATGGGGGGGTCGATAGATCCGGCGAAGGAACAACAAAGAGGATGTCGGTGAGGGTCTGTCTGGAAGAGGCGCTGGTATAGGTATCAGCGATGGGGAGTCCAGGGTTGGAGGCCAAGATATCCTTTTTAAATTTCTTTTTTCCAGACTTAGTGAGAAGGGGTAGGTTAGTTGATAGAGAAGCAGTTAGAATAGATGGGAGAAACAGAAAGCACCATGAGTGGAAATGAGAAGAGGCACAGGGAGGAGTAAGCAAGTAAAGCAGTATTGAACAGTCACTGGGCTAGCAGGTTACAATCAATGGCCAAAAGTTAAATGCAGAAATACACTGAAGTTGAACTTTCAAGTAAATGCAAAAATACACCCAAGTTTGACTTTCAAGTAAATGCAGAAATACACCCAAGTTTGACTTTCAAGTAAATGCAAAAATACACCCAAGTTTGACTTTCAAGTAAATGCAGAAATACACTGAAGTTGAAATTTCAAGTAAATGCAAAAATACACCCAAGTTTGACTTCAAGTAAATGCAAAAATACACCCAAGTTTGACTTTCAAGTAAATGCAGACATACACCCAAGTTTGACTTTCAAGTAAATGCAAAAATACACCCAAGTCTGATTTTCAGGTAAATGCAAAAATACACCCAAGTTTGACTTTCAAGTAAATGCAAGAATACACCCAAGTTACATGGGAGAGCAGTAGTTAAGGAATTTAGAGTGGTAGTCAGATGGTAGAGGTGAGTATAGATAAGCTTCACATGACAGCATGACAGAAAGAGTTGAGTACCCTCTGAGAAGGGAGTACAGGTAAATCAAGGAGGGAACTAACCCAAACAGAATATGGTAAGAGAGTCATGAGGGTTTGGCTGTTATGATCTCATGATGCAGTATGTGAAGCAGACAGAGAAGCTGACAAGGACCTTAGAAAGTAGACCTTTGAAAACAGAGGCCGGCTGAAGCCTGCCGGTCCCCCGATTGGCTTGAAAACAAAGCCAACAGCCAATCACTGCAGACGATGGAGGGAAGCACTTTAGATATCCAGCCAGCCTCATGCAAACAAGGAGGCTAGGCAGCCGTGATGGAAAACCTCAAACACACTGTGAGGCAGCAGGAAACATCCATTTCATTGAAATGAGTAAGTACAATTTAAAGCAGCAGAAGGTTAGAACACACTGCCAATTTGCACAGTGTAATTTCTGAAATTAAAATGGTTTGCCTAGTAAAAAAAATGTTTTTTTCTGATTTTTCATTTTTTAAAAGCTTTTTTTTTCGTTTCTGGTGCTGCAGGGACAATGGCAATGCACCTACCTAGTGCAGAAAGCATCCGTGGGCCCAACAGATCAGGAAACTTAGGAAGGGTGGGAGCTTCAGAAAGACCTTCAGAAAGACCTCGAGCTCCGTAGGATGTAGAAGGCAGAAAAAAAGACACTATGCCTATCTTATGCCTACACTCCCATGCACACAGTGACTCAGCATGCATTTGGGGGTATTTTTCCCAACACTAATGCACACCTAATGATCATTACTTCATGCCAGCACTTATTTGACTTTACTGCTGCCAGGTTGGTAAAAGAAGCCTGAACATACATTTTATAAAAACTGAACGAGGTAATTATAATATCACATTCAGTGTTTCATCCCTCCATTTCTTATGGTTTATGTTTTTTCAAAGAAGATGAACATGTATTTTCATCCCTAGGAAAGGGATGAAAAGGAATGGAAGAGATGGTAAAACATACAAGGCTGGAACAACTCGTTCCACTCGTGTCCAAGGACAAAAGGAGAATGCACAGAAGGGTTGGTACTCACCCTGTTGCTCATTGTGCTTCTCCATCAGAGACGCTCACATTCATATCCCCTTTAAAGGACCCCCCTTTATTTGAGGGGCAATGCGATTGTTGAAGAGCAAGACAAAACGATTATTTCACCTACAACATTTGGGGTATTTAAGGGCAATATCAGTAGACCCCATAATAATGCAGTACTTACCATATGCAGTGCTTCATATATATCACATGCTTTAAATATCATATGTGGATGAAAATTGACAGACGGACCATTTTAAAAAAAATGTATCACCAGCATTTCGCTCGCCACCCCCTCCATTAAATGATCCTAAACAGCATATCACACTGTTTAACCATCTGTGCGCCTCCATTGTATGTGCTCATACCAACCCTTAGCGTGCCTCGATTGTATCTGCTCTTGCCAGCCCATAGCGGCGCCTCGATTGTATCTGCTCTTGCCAGCCCCTAGCGGCACCTCCATTGCATGTGCTCTGACAAATCGTTAGCGTGCCTCGATTGTTTGTGCTCATGCCAGCCCCTAGCGGCGCCTCCATTGTATGTGCTGTTGCCAGCCCCTAGCGGCTCGTTCATTGTATTTTCTCATGCTAGCCCCTAGCGGCACTTCCATTGCATGTGCTCTGACAAATCGTTAGCGTGCCTCGATTGTATGTGCTCATACCAGCCCCTAGCGGCGCCTCCATTGTATTTGCTCATGCCAGCCCCTAGCGACGCCTCCAATGTATGTGCTGTTGCCAGCCCTTAGCGTGCCTCGATTGTATATGCTCATGCCAGCCCTTACCTAGCCCCTGCCAGCTCTATACTACTCCATACATGCCCGCACCAGCCCCTAGTGGCCTTGTAATTGGGTAGGCACTCACCAGCCTCTAACGGCCTGTCTGCTCCTCAGACACCTTACTAGTGGACCAGCCCAACTAGCATCACAGAAACGCCATACAGCACTGCTGTCAAATGCATTCCCCAGCTACCCACTCTATAGCGCTTACACCGCTCATCTCTCCCCCCGCCATCTTCCTCATTTTTCTCTCTCTTTGGGCCACCCACAGTTTGCTCCTTGCACACCGAGACCTTACACCAATGCCTGACATCATGCACTCAGCCTCATTCACCACACCACACATCACACCTAACCACTGCACCTTTAACCCTTGTGGGCTCGTCCTCAGGCACTACAGACTAAGAGCCCGCACTAAAGCCGCACTCTCGCACCGCAGCTCCCCACCTACTACGCACAGCAGGAATCACAAACTCAGATATCGCACACACACATCACTGGCATCTGGCAGTGTTGTGGGTTTAGGGGTGATAGGTGCTGACTGCATGGTGGGAGCAGTCATGGCTGCCAGTGAGGCAGGTGCTCCCTCCCCACCGAGGTACTCCACTGGATCCATGTGGCTGGAACTCCCCATCCATCCCCCTGTTCCTCCTCCGGAGTCGGCGGAGGTCATTTGTGGTAGAACCCATGTTTTCCTTGACTGGGGCAGTGTGGATGTTACACATGAGAAGGTGCACAAGTAACAGTGGGCCTGCAGTGTCCTACTCACCCATGGAACATCCTCCTGACCAATGCTAATGGTGGTAGTAGTGCATATTCCACGGCAGTGGACTGTCTGCTCCTGCTCCTCGTGAGCCACCTGCACAGATCAGTGGTTCCCTCCTGTGGGTCTGTGTCAGCCCTGCCTCCACAGTATTTCCTGCTCTCTTCCATGTCAGCTGTTCACCACATGTACTAAGACAGTCATCCTTTATTTGACGAGGCAGGCCTATGGTTGCTATGCATATTCACTGATGTCATGGAGCCAGACTGAGCCGGAAGTTATGCCATTTGTTGGTGTGAAATTTGCATCTTGCAGGGTGCTTTGGCACCTTACACATGTATATGGGGTGGTGCATCCACAGGAAATTGACTCTCCCATGCAAGCACAGATGGATTTATTTTATTTATGGATTTATTGTTTATTTATAAGGCATGTATAAATCACGTAAATTGTGAGCATTCAGAACATGCAAGTGCAGAGAGAGAGAAGAGAAGGGATAAGGGAGTGGGGGTGAGTGCTAGGAGTACCACAGAGGTACGTGCTAGTGAGTGAGCAGCTTTTAAGTGACTTACCAAGAGTGGTCAGCTGCCAATAAATAAGTAAGTGCAGGCCTGTGGTGGCACAGGCCAGTAGGTGCCAAGGAAAGTGCTGGGAGTGGGCAGAGGCTGAAGGTGATTGGGTGTGGGAAGCCAGGATGGTCAAGAACCTGCAAACCCATGTTGACAGCTCCATGTCCATGTCCCAGCTGTATGTGCCACCTCTACTGGGAGGCAGTGGTTGATGTTGCACACATTGAATAGACAGGGCAGTGCCCTTCATTGGGCGGAATGTGCACATGCTGGGAACAGCTTGACCCTGTCAGTCAGGAATGTGATGCAGTGTATACACATGGGTACATGTGTGATACGCTGTAAATCACAAGTTTCTGCATGTGCAATGGGTACCTATGAGTCGTGACATCATGTGTCATCTGTCCTTGATGTGTTTTTGTGCATCAAACATGATCCGCTGCTGTGTATGTCTGCTGTGATTGGCATTACAGCCACTCAGGGGGCTGTCTTTATTTGCATGACAGGTCTGTGTCTGTTTGCCACTATATGTGTCTGATTTGTGTATATTATGTATGGCATGCTCTGCATTTCCATATATGCACATTCATCATGGTCCCATGACAGGTGCATGTAGCATATTTTGGATGCAACTTTTGACTTCAAGTTGCGCTGCCATGCATGTGGAAACATTGCTTTTGTTGAAAGTGTATGCTGTTGGGTCACTCCTATTTGTGACATGCAGCTTGTTCAGCCTACGTGCCTAATGCAGATGTGTGTATGCTGGTCAACCGATATACTGATTTTGCTATACATGGGGATGGATTTGCAATGCTGCTCAGCATTAGATGTCACTGGACTGATGCGTGGATGTGTTGAATGCACGCATGCCAACTGCTGGAAATACTGAAGGGTACATGGTCCATTGCCTTTGTGCAGGTCGATGTGTGTAGTAGTGTCATGTGTGCCATATCCTTGCGTGATTGTGGCAATGTGAACACAATTTGTATCACCCAGGTTCTCCACTTACACAGTCACAACTTTACTACACAGATAGGGCCTCATTACACGGTAGGCGGAGGACCAAAGTGCTATTAGCACCTTGGTCCATGCCGGTAAAATACCGGCACCGCCTTGGTGGAAAGGGCAATTACCGCCCTATTCCAAGGTTGGCAGGGTGGTAATTCCCCCTTCCCCCATTTCCCTTCCCCATTCCCATTTTTGCCCCATACGGCATAATGGGAATGGGGAAGGTGCTAATTACTGTACCGCAAATTGCGGTACCGTAATTAGCACCCTGGTCCCTTTGCGGGTTGGTTTTTAACGCCTGCTAAACAGCAGGCGTTAAAGTACCTACCTGCAAAGGGACCTCGTAGTAAGGCGGTAAGGGTTAACGGTCACCGGTACCATTACCGGTGACCGTTAACCCTTACCGCCTTCCGTGTAATGAGGCCCATAGACAGGCCATGTGTCTGTGTCTTGCAAGACATGACTGACGAGTGTTAGTGGTGAACATTCTTTTATTCAGTGCAGTACATGAAGTAAATACCTGATAATGTGTGCTGCTGTACAAGGGACAGTCAGAGATGTGCAAGTGTGTTTATGCGATGCTGGAGGTGTTCAGGATTTGGAGGCATGTGTGGTGGGATTGGGGATTGGGGTGGCGGAGAAGGGGAGGAATGAGGTGAGTCCAACGTGGGAGTCGGGGACCGCCTCCTGGGCCTCCTACAATGCCTTTTGGCCTGTGGCTCAGCCTGATGCCTGGAATATTGGGGAGGCCAAGCTGTCCTCCTCACCAATGGTTTGGTGGTGTCTAGGCTGAGTAGCACTCTGGAAACAGGTGGCCTGTATGCAGGTTCTGACAGATGAGGCAGGGTACCAGTAGCCTGCATGGCCCTATCCACAATCTCTTGTTTCCTCATGAGTGTGCTGTGCATCATCAGCTGATTGTTGAACCTCCCTGACACTCCCTGTTGTTTCTCAGTTGCTGTGTCCAACACTGTGCTCGGCCCAAACATTTTCTTGTTAATGTCATTGCCTGTCTTGTCGATGGCATCCAGGCTGCTGGACATGCCTGCAAGCTCCCCTGTGATATTGTGCCAACCTCGGCAATGGTGTTGAACATGAACCGCTGCAGCCGGAACTCGCATAGCCACTCGGATCGCCCTCCCCCCATGATGGATCCACAAGCTGCAATGGTTGTGGTGCAACCTGAGGGTGGGCTCTGATGGAAGCAGTGGCTCGGGCCCAGGCACATAGGGGACACACGGGTGAGGCACTATGTTGTCAGTGATTGTGGGAGAGGTGATGTGTGTGGAGTCTCCACTGCTGGTTTCCTGTTCATATATTTCTGCCTGCACAAGGAGTGTCTACTCTGCAAGCAGAGCGATTCGGAGACCCACGCACATGCCTGCTGATGGTGATTTCGCACAGTTATCCTCCTGTAAGGGAGAGAGGTGGTCCCCGATTCATGCTCCTCCTTGGCCTCCTGGGTGGGTACAATTCGGACTGCCAGGTCTTGTTCTCCCTCCTCATTGCTGTTGGTGCATTCTGCAGGGGCCCTTCCTCCGTCGTCATGGCGGTTAAGTAGAAAGAAAAGGAGACATGTTAGTCCATGGCATAGAGAGGATGTGTGCAAATCAATTACATTACTGTGGCAACATGTTGACATAGATTGGCATGCATGCGGCCCTCATAGATCATCCCATTGCCACATCTACCCACTGTTTTTGCCCATGTATGTATGACCCTGTAGACATATGGTGCATGTTTAGCAAGGTACCGATGTGTCAAGTGTTTGTTTGTTTCGGTGTGGTGGTAGCCCCATGATTGTTTCATGGCGATGCATGTGGGTGATGGTGTGTTGCATGTGGTAGTTGTGTCCACTGTGTCCATGTGGCTTGACGTGTGACTGTTGGTGAGGGTGTTGGTGCTCATGAAGAGGGGCATGGAATAAGTTGGTTGTTGGCAGTGCATTGGTGACACATGCAGCATGGTGGGAATCTCACTTTGTAGGTGAAGGTTCCATGTCACTGAGGTGTGTGCTTTTTCTGTTGTATCTGGGATGCATATGGCGGTGTCATCAACCCTGTGGTTTGGCAACATGTTTGTCCAGGTCTGTATGTGGTGTGAGCACTATGGCATGTCCTCCATGCAGTCAGCCGATGTGGTGTAGTAGCAATGGGTATGGGTCATGACCTGTGTGCATCCATGTTGTGTACATTTTCAGCCAGCTGTATTGATTATTGCTGTATGTGTGTCTGAGCCACAGATGTGTGTGGGTACACAAAGGTGATGTGCTTAGCACAAAAAGCAGTGCCTGTTGTGTGCCTCGTAGACCAGGGAACACCTCTTGCAGGATCAGGCTCTGGATCTTCTCTTCCCTGGGCATCATGGTATTTCTTGATTGTGTATGGTGTAGGTGGAGGCATTTGATTCTGATTAGGATGTGTGTGTCATTAAGTTTTGTGTTGTGATGTGTTCCATGTGTACCGTGTCGGTCGGGTGCATGCGCTGGTGTTGCGATTGTCATGTGACCAGGGATGCGCCTTTCTTCTTGTTTCTCCATGTTTGCTGATTGAGGAACCATGAGTTATTGATGCTGCCACATGTGTTGTCAGACCACTGTGTGTGTTTGGTATGTTTGTCTCTTGGTATGTTTTTGACTGTGTATGTGTTGCAATTTGATGCATTTGTCCGGTGTGTGCTGTATCTATCTTGCATTGTGTTGGCTATGTTGACATAGTTTGAGTGGCCCTGGTATATATGTGGCATCTGGCTTACGTTCCGCCATTCTGTGGTGTAATGTCTCAGTCGGGATGTCTAGCATGTAATGTGCATATGTTGATGGCGTGCTTTCCAACTTCATTCTCCCTTTCCTGGCCATGTAGTTTGGACATTCCTGCAGGTGTGTAAGCTGAATTGTCATCATGTTGGTGGGTATGTGTCTAATGTTGGTGAGTGGGTGAGTTTCATTTGGGGGTTGTCAGTGGGTGCGTGCGTGTTTTCTTGGGTGTGTCGGCAGCGTAGTGAGTCGCAACGGGTTTGATGCTCAAAGTACGTGCGTTGAATGTATTTGCTAAGAGAACACAGATTTTGGAAGATATATCTGGATTGCCATACGTTTAACCATGATGTTGGTGATGTACGATGCAGGTAAGTTTGTTGATCCGCCCGGTGACAGCAGGGGTGTTTGGTGAAAGTGTGTGGGTGCACAGAAGAAAGATTTGCAGCTGGTATGTGCACTTGCATGTCATTTTTTACTTACGATGGCGTGTGTCCCACCGGCAGACCTTATGTGGTGTATTTCTGGAGGTATTTAATTTTCCTTAGTGAATCAGGCTTGACTTATATCCAATTTTGTGCATGGTGTGTGATCCTCTGAATATCTTGATGTTAGTAAATTCTCAAATATGGATGCAACTTACACTGCACATTTTACTAAATGACTTCTATCATAACGTGTGCACAAAAAAGACATTGTTGTTGAATCGGGGTCAGGAACTTATATTTGCTTTGCAAATGATTCCAATAATTATAATATAAGAAAAAATGCCCACCTTGGTTCTGACAATGTTTACCAGTATCCCCATGTAAGAACCTACTCCTGTTGGCTTTAACTGCAGAAGTGTCATGTTATAACAAGACAATTATGTCCAGACTGGCTGGAACAAATCAGGGCAACCTATACAGATACTCATGTTTCTTTTACCCTTGATTCCCAGTACCAAATGCCATGCCAATGTTAGACAATAAGGCCAGAATGACTACACCAATGTAGGGCAGTTCAGCCATGTTTTCTTTACTCTAAACGCCCATTAAAATATGCTATGCAATAGTAAGAAGATATATCAAGACTGACACCACCAGTTTAGGCCGATAATCGGTGATGTGGTGGGTCAAAGTCGCATCACCCATTATGGACAGGCAACCACTGGAAAAATCAAATCGATCACATTGTTTAGTACACACACTTGCACTGAGGAAGTTCAGAAACTACCAATGTATTATTTTTTGAGTAGCATTCAAATCTGTGAGTATAACACAGTTCAAGAGTTCAATTTTATTTTTTTAACACAACTCTTAGAGACATAGGATTACAAGTGCCAAAACGGAAGCAAACACTATTGTTTCACTATAAACCCTCTGGATTATAAAAGCAACCCGAAAACCCATTGCTATAGCATCCAGAAGTTATTCTAAATGGTTGGAAGTATGTAGATGATAGCTATTGTACAGATGATGATTTCAACACTCACTTACATAAGGGGGTTTTAATCATAACAAATACTATTGAAAGAAAATATTTTTAATTTGAACAAGTCAAAGATAGAATAAACAGAATTGACATTTTTAGGGTTCATATTATTAGACAAAGACAGGTGTCTCCACCCAATAGCATGAGAAATGCGCACATCTAGATTGTTCTTGCACACCCAGAAAACTACAGACATTGCTTGTGTTGCTAAATTTCAGGCAGTCATTCCTAGTTATTTATTATTTATTTATTGTTATTTTATATGGCACCATACGTGTATGTCGCTGCTTCCTAGAACACCAAATTGAAGGAGGAAATGAGGTTGGGGGAAGTAAGAGGATCTGGATCTTTAAATCTTTGGAACATACAGGGCTAGTTAAGAGCAAGGAAGGTACATAATAACAGAGGATAACAATTTCAGGCTGACTTACTTCTTTTGTATATACTTTATGTGCAATTAGAATTTATGAAAAATATACATGTACAATGTACTGAGTTTTTTACATAACATTCCCTGTGATTCAAAAATGAAAATAAACATAGCTGTGAACACATTCCATTTGTAATGCTTTCGGCACGATAAATGAGCTTTCCCCCCGATGGGACTTCAAAAAACTCTTTTATGTTGCAGTTCAAAACATGGTTATCAAAAGACCTTGAAAGATATAATTTGATTTGCACAATTTAGCGCCTTCAGTTATATTTGAAACTTGCTATTTGGACGGTGAAGAGCACATGAAAAATAACTACCCATGTGTGTAAATGTAAAGAAGGCTCTTCAGCCTGAGACTGCCTGTAAAATGCCCTCAAAAACCACATATCGCATTCCTCATTTAGACTTGTGAACTCACCAAAAACACAATTGGTTCTGTCTGTCCTCGAACTGCAAGGCAGGAATCATCTCTCCACCCAGCTTCCTGGACAGAGCCTGGCACAAAAAGGTTCCTTACCTGCTTTTCTCTCCTATCAGCATGAATGAACTCAGCGAAGTCCTCTGAGCCAGCCTGCCTACACCGTCAGCAAAAGCAGCACCCTCCAAGAACCCAGGAAGAAAGACAACCCCCTTCTCTTCACTACACATCCCTTTTAAACCAACCTCTGAGATCTGCCCATGAAATGTATGTTTGCCTACAGAAAATCTAAGAAAATATCTGCCTCTGGCAGTGATGTCGTGTGTCAATTAAATACCACCCCACCAGTTGGCCAAACCTCTAGAATGCTCCAGAAAGCACATGTTCAGCTCGCACCTTTTCGCAGCGATTAAGGCAAAAATAAATGGAAGCAAAAGATTTACATTTCTCTGCACTGGTTCCTGTGGCAGAAACTGAACAAGGAGCTACTTTGAGCAAAACAGATTTCACATTCCACAGCCCACATCTTGTCATGTATTCACAGAGAATAAGTTTAATTCTTCATGTTTATTCCATTTGTCCAAGCACACTGCACAGCCTGTGCTGGTACAATCTCATAAAATGAGCTGCACCAATATTTTGCACCAAAGAGCCATGGACTGAGCTGTACCTATTAGCAGTGTATTAGAGATGTTTCGGGGTTAATAATTGTTAGTCTTATGCTTCATTGCAAATCAGTCCATAGTGAACCTTGGTGTGGTGCAAATGATAACATCAGATTGTATGTAATGCCAAATGTAACCCCCCCTTTATCTTATATATTTTCTCTATTTATTATATTATTTTTATTATTATTTTTTAATTCTTGTTGACATGCCACATCGCCCATAGGCCTCAAGGTGCACAAAATAGAAACAAACAGCAGACAATCGGAGTGAGAGAGACAGATTCAAGGCAGAGTCAAAGGGAAGGACCTAAGTAGCCCTGAAAAGAAAGGTTTTAAGTTTCTTTTTTAAATCAATCAGGGATGTGATGGTTTTAAGATCCAGAGGAATTGGATTCCAGCTGGCTGGAGCCAAGACATCAATAATTGTTTTTCCAAATGTGTCTAGTCCAAACCTGGGTTGCCAGAGTTTGGCCTGATCAAGTGACCTAAGGGATCGTGTAGGAACATACTGTTAGATTCGTTCAGAGAAATAACTGGGTGCAACCCGGGTCAGGCACTTGAAAGTAAGTGTAAGGATCTTGAAGTACACACAGTGCTTGACTGGCAGCCAGTGCAGATTTTCTCTGGCTGCAGTAATAGACTGCCTGTTGGAAATGACCAGTACTGCTCTGACTACCCCATTTTGCGTAACCTATAGGTTGAGCAGTGCCTGCCAATAAGCTGTTGCAATAGTCTAGCCTCAAGTTGACTAGAGCAGAGACAAGAATAGACATATTTTTGACAGTGAGATAGCGACGCAGGTAGGTTAGCTGCTTATTAATCCAACCACATGAGGCACAAATCCTGGTCACATATGGTTTCATGGTAAGCTCAGAATCTAGCGAAAAACCTAAAGTCTTGATGCTCTTTGCCACGTGAACAGTGACGTTAAATATCAGAAAGGAGATGTACTCCAGTGAAACATTGTTTTGCATGTGGTTTGAGGCCGCAATAAGAATCTCAGTCTTATCAGTGTTAAGGGCCATAGAATTGTCCACCATCCAAGAGTGAATAATAGTGTAAATGGCATTAATGGCCTAAGAATCCAGGGAATATGTGCCTGAGAGTTCCAAGATGACCTGAGTGTTATCAGTGTAATTAGTGTACACAGGTCAGTGTGTGGACTCAAGAAGGAGACCAGCCATTGTGTGAACAGCCCACCAGAGATTTCAACCTAGCAGCCTAGAGCTGGTGGTCGACCAAGTCAAACACGGCCGACAGATCAAGCAACATAAGAAGTGCTGGATGACCATGATCAACAATGGCCACCAGGTTGTACCTAAGATCGAGCCTGGCAGTCTCAGTCCCATGTCGGGCCCGATTACCAGATTTGCAGGGCCCTAAAATGGAGTTGTCCTTGATGTATTTCTGGAGCTGAACATAAGCCACACAATCCATAACCTTATATTTCTCTGCATTCACAGTACTGACTCCCACCAGATCAAAACAGCTCAAAGTCTCACACCTGATTCTCACACCTCTTGTCACATGGGATCAGTTTTTATTTTGATGAAATTCTGACCTGGCTAAAATTCAGAGCCTCCCTTTTCCTTGCATAGACGGTTTACAAATATGACAATCAGTTGAATCCACCCAACGTGATTTTCAATGGCTGATTCATTCCATGGGCAGCTGATTAAGTTGAAAGCACATATGCATATCACACAACTTATTACAGTGACATATACATAGGTATCTTCACAAATCTTCTATTTTCATTATATATTTGGTGTATTCTTTGTACCCCGCATATGAAGTAATTTGCTCAGGTAAGAATGCGATCAAGCCTAAATAATTTAGTTTTGGTGGCGTGAGGTTGAGATATGAGTTCTTCTTCTGAGGAACAAACATTGTCTAAAAAATTGTCTAAAATATTGATCATTTTACCCTTAAAGATGTTAATTGAGTCTACAGAATTCTCATTGACCATAATCTTTAGATCCTCGTACAGTGAATCAGATGGAGGCGAAATAATTTTAGCATAGGTATTTAGATGTCTTCACTGATATCTAGTTTGGAGAGAAATGTGCCCCCACTCATGTCTTACAATTGCATCTAGCAGGGACTGAGCATGACACAGAGTTTATATCCATATCTGTCCCTTGGTAGAATTTAAATAAGGGGCCCAAATGGATGTTGGTTATCTCCAGTATATAAAGCAAGACTGGTTCAATTTTCGCCAAGTAACATCTCAACACTGGTATAGTTGAAAAGGTGCAGAGCTGATGATAAAGCGGTTTCAATTGTGAAACCATTGGGCGCATCTTGTCTTTCAAGAAAAACTTCCTGACCTCTTGGGAACTGTAATTTGAAAGGTTGTAACCAAGATAACGCATACAAAGCACTCTCTCCAGTCTGCAGCAGCCAATTGTCCAGTACATGGCCTTCGGCTTAGTTTTGGAACTAAACATTTCCATTTTTTATTTCTGTCCACTTACCACTAGCTTGTTATTAGTGGTATATTGGAAGAAGAGGTCCATTTTCCTTTGCAGGCCCAGTGCTGGCTTATCAAATAAAACAATGTGGTCTGCAAAGGCAATCCAATGCAGTTTAAGATGTCCTTGTTTAACAGGAAAGGTATGACTATTAGTTGGTCCAAATCACTGATGTATGTATTAAATAGAACTGGAGCTAATACACATCCTTGTTTGTGACTTACAGATGTTTCTATAGTTCTAGACAGATAACCCTCCCAGGCAAGTCTAACCTTCACAGTTGTGTTGGTATGTAACAAGGCCATCCAGTGGACCAATTTAGAAGGGACCTTATAAGCCAGTAGTTTTGACCATAGAATCAATGATATTACTCTGTCAAAAGCACTATCCATATCAACTGATGACATGTACATGGTCCTAGCTGGACCCTTTTTCAGCAGAAGCCTGAAGATGTGCCATTATAGTAGCATTCAAAGTAGTCCTGATATGTGGCCTAAAACCTACTTGATGTTTCATGATTACATCCAACCTGTTGAGACTGATGTTAAGATCTCTTAAGAGGAATGAAGAAAACATGTTGCTAGCTGCATCCAGCAAATCTATAGGCCTGTAGCTCTGGCGGTTGGAAGAATCACCTTTTGTGAAGATTTGAATAATTAGAGATTCACTCCAACTTGGAATAATATGGGTTTTGAAAAAAAAAATCAAACAATGCTTTTAGAATGGAAGACCATATGTCTGGATCTTTTTTAATTACTATAGGTGCCAGAACATCTGGTCCTGGAGCTCGCAAGGCCTTAGCCTTAGCGATTGCCCACTGTATGCTATCTACAGTCCAAGGACATGATCCAAGGGAACCGTACCAAAATGTTGGCCCCAAAATTACGACCATTTCATTTCTGCGCCTTAGTGCGGTAATGAAATGCCGACCCCCACTACACCGACTAATGAGAGCAGGGGTTGCAGGGATGTCCCCTGCCTCATTTTGTCAGTGTAGTGGGGGTCAGGGGTTGCGGGGGTGTCCCCGCTTCCATTAGATGGGAGCAGGGGATAATAAAGAAAAAAAAGGACCATGCAATGCCAGTTTAGACCCACGTTAATGGGTGAGAACTGACGCTGCAGGGTCTGAGGAAAGACGGCGGCACACTTCACGGTGTGCAGCTGAAAAGGTAATTGGACAGGGGGAGGCGGTTATGGGGGATGCAGGTCACAGTGAATTATGTGATCACTGCTCCGCACCATAATGGGTGTCAGCAATTTAATTGTCGACATTATGGGTGGTGCGGTAATCACATAGATTCGATTCAAGGGGCTCCAACCTAGCAGTTCCTAAACTGACGGTCTCATAGTCAATAAGCATAGAATAATTGTGTTTTTAATGATCGAACCAAACCTGTTCTAAAATTCGACAATCAAGGCAAACCCTTGCAACTCCAAGTTTGTTGTTTATTGTAGACCAAAACCAAGCTGTACTGTGGTTCAAAACTGTTTTACAACAGACTGGTTGTCATTAATGGACATTTTGTCAAGACTCGCTCCCTTCGCTCCCGTTCCCACCACTTGGGGGCATGATTTGGGGTTTATTCCCTACTGGACCTTTCCTCCGAACCTTATGCTACAGTGCTGTGATGAATTGGGAGCGCTAAATCCCTATTTTCCAAGCTACTTCCCTTCCGGATCCATTCCAGGTTTTTGGCAGCCAGCATGCTTCTTTAACCAAATGACTATGCTTCCCAGAATGCCTGGCCCACTGCTCCACCTCCACCCTTGCAGGACAAGGTTGGGTGGAGGATAGGCAACAGCTGTGGCTGCAGGTGCAGCAATCAGCACACCTGAGGCGTGTGCTCGTTAAGCAGCTTTAAAAGCCTCAGTCTTACTTCAGTCCAGCGCTGGTCATCGTTTGCAGTGTTCCTGTTGTGACTAGTCCCTTGTTCCTTGTTCCTTGCCTTTGTACCTAGTTCCTAGTTCCTGTTTTCTTGTTCCTCCGCCCTGAATCTCGGATTCATGCGCTAATTGATTTCTGCTTCCTTGATTCCCTTTGTGTCTTCCTCTGTTTGCAGGCAGCATTTCTCAGTGCTTTCCCCTTTTAGATGCAGCCCAGTTTGTCTGTGTTCTATATTTCTTTGACTCTGTCCTTTGCTGCTGTAAACCCGTATGCCTTAGCCTTCCTCTTAGATTAGCTTCCTGTCTTTTCCTTGGAGGGGTAGGGAGAAGTTTGCATTGGTTATTTCGTTTTTCCCTGCTCCTGATCCTTACTTTCTATCGGGATCCATTCCATGTTTTCCATTGCACTTCTGCATTTATTTCCCATTTGATTATTAGGTGTGGGTTGCGGTTGTAGCTAGCTCCTGTGTGAATGCTTATGTTTTCCTCACTAATTTGTAATCACTATTCCAACTTAGGTATTTAGTTTTCCTCCCATTGCTGTTCTAGCCTTTTGGGGTCCCAGTTTCATCAACAGGATTCGTGGGCTAGCTGACATTCAAGAGGTTTATCTCGTCCTCGTGAGTACAGTTCTTTAGTTCCCTTATTTAATACCATCAAGAGTGTTAGTTCACAGATCCTGTCATTGCTTGCCCTCCATGTGGGTTTAGCGCTGTCAGTACCTGTAACAGCAATTGGGGGTAAGGCGCTTGCCGACTTTCCTCGCGGTCAGGTGCTTACCCCACATCCCCTTTCATATATTGGTTTTGATGTCACACTCTATTTGCACTGCTGGGTTCTAGCATACATGAGTCGTTGTTCCTGTGTGCACATTTCCCTTGCCATATTCGCTGCCTTTGTACTCGCCTGACTAATCCTGACAGAATGACCAGCCTAAAATTCCCATTGAATATGGCAAGTTTAAGAAAGAAAGGCAGCAAGGCCTCTAACAAGTTTGTACAGAAATCTTCCCCTACATTTACCTGTGACAATCAAATCACTAGTCCTGACTTAAATGAACAACTCCTTGTCACGAATGGGCATTTACGTGCAAAGTATTTTTCCCATAGGATGGCACATCTTACATTGCCTGATCCTAGTTCTATCTTTTGTTTTGATCCCGATTCTATGTCAGCGCAAGCCTTAGCCGCAGAAAACAACACACTGTTAGACTTATTATACAAGAGTACCTCTGTTGTTGAACCCCATGATTCCAGTTGTGCTTCACCTCAGATAGAACAGTTTCATGATACAAACATAACGAATGGAGGGGTTCCTTGCATAACTTCTGTTTTCTACCCTCAGTCTAAAGCATACTCCTTTGCACAGGTACATACTGTAGTCCCTAATGCCAAGAGGTCTAATGTCAATAGTTTGCTTAAGGGAAACACAGACCAAGTTGGTAAGAGAAACTATAGATCACAGAACCTGCAAGCAGTAGAGGACAATGTACAATCGGTGCACATCCAGATTGCTAGTGCAGGATCCAGCCCTGATGCCACTATGCCTCCCCCTGTGCCTACTGATAGTGATGTACAGTTAATGCAGGGCATGCTAAGAGCTAAGCTTGAGGAGTTAAGACAAGAATTCATTTCTTTACAAGAGGAGAATAAAACCTTGCACTCTTTACTGAATACACCTCAGACTTTATCTGTTGATGTTGAGGAAGTGAACACTGTTCAGCCCCTGAGTGCAGAGACTTTGGTAAACCATGATATTTGTCAATATGTTAGATCTATTGGGAGTGAAGGTCTTTCGTCTAGCAGAGCGCTTAATCTGGGCACAGTTTCCAACAATTGTTCTGCTGTTTGTCAGGGATTGCAGTTAGCTGAAGATTTACAAGCCACTCCTTTACCTAAAATTTCCTGTGTAGCAGGTTGTCATAATTCTGAGCTAGCACACATACAAGCTTCTGATTTCCAAACACAATCCACAATGGTGGCATACACAGATTCAGTCACTACAGTAGGCTTAGGCCCTGCTCTTGATACAGCTGCTGAGACTGAAGTAGATGTTAAAGCTGATGTGGAAAACAATGTTACCTCTGGGTTCACTCTTCCTTCTGCCAATTCTGATCAATACGAACAGTCAGAGACAGTACAGATTTCATGTTCTGATGGACCAAAAAACCGGCAGGCGATTCCTGAACTGTTGATTGTTAATCTGCCTCTTTCAGAAGCTAAAACAGAGGAATGGACAATTGACGAAATCCTGATTAACAGAGACTTTACTATGGTGATTCCACTGGTTGATTTTGACTTCTACAAAGAAAGAGACTCTGTGTCACCCACTAAAGAAAGGGACTGCAAGGGTACAGCTCAGTCTTTGGTTACTGGTGCCAAGGAGTCTACTGCCCTAAAGGTGCCCTCCATTCCTGAGCCACCAATGTGTCTGTCAACTTCTGAGACTTATGTCTGTCCTCCTACAACCATTGACTCTTCTATGATCCAATCCACAGCCCTGCAGTCATCTTTGGCACACGTGTCTTCAACCAATGAACCGCTGCCATGTCTGCCATTTACTCAAGAGCCAGTCCCAAAGACCTGGACATGTTTGTATCCAGCAACCGAGATTGCTTCAGCTTGCATGCCTTCAGCCTCAAGGTTTCCCCTGGCCTGCCTGTCTTCAGCTACAGTGGCTCATCCTGCAGATCATCCTTCAGCTTTAGAGCCTCCGGTAGTCCATCAAAAGTGCATGTCTTCAGTCCCGGAGTATACTGAGTATTTGCCTTCAGTTCATGAGACGCCTGTATCCTGCTTAGCCTCGCTGCCAATATCAGAGGTATACCTGTCTACACCATCAGATCCTGCTGTATTTTCTTCTGCTCCAGCGATTCCTCCTGAATCCCAACCATTTACTGTCGATGAACGTCTAGCTTGCCTTTCTTTTGCTTCAGGAGGAGCACCAGAATGCCTGCCTTTTCCACAAGACGATTCTCCCAGCTGCTTCACTTTAGCATCAGAGCCTCCTAAAAATGCAGCATCAGAGTTTGAGACTTTTGCCAGCTCCCGCTTCAGAGTCATCAAGCTGGACCAAGTGGTGAGTCAGAACCACTCACCTGGGTGTGCACAGGGGGTGGTGCAGACCGGCGTATTACCTACAGGACTTGTGCAACAGAATTCCGCCAAGAAGCACCAGTTGGGTGCTAGTAGCCAAAGGAAGGGAATGACTGCTGCAGTTCAAAATGTGTCTGTTATTGCTCCTTCTGCGAGTGTGCCTGAAATACCAAATACTGCGTCTATCACTCCTATCAGTATGCGAAACGTCCCTGCTGTTGTATCCCACGTGCAACAAGGTGGTTACACGACTGTCACCAGGAGTACCAGCCTTGTACAACCCATTGGACTTTCAGGTCTCCAAGGCGTAGAACATGTGCAGTCAAACCTTAGTCCCTTTCAACCACAAGCCTTTTCCCAGATGGATGACAGAAGAAAATCTGAACCTCTACCTCAGCCGCCACCTTCTCTAATGGCTGAACATAAACCTTTCCTGAAGCCAGCAATTTCCTCACCGCCCGCATGTCCACTCTCGGCAGAAAGGCTAACAGGGCTTCTACCATTGTCTAAGGCATGTTGCACCAGCCTGCCTCCCTCCTCAAAGACTTATAAGGGTCCACTCCCAGTGACTGAGCTTCCTGGACCTTCCAACTCTGCTCCAGGTCCTGCAAGTCCTTCATGCCTTTCTTCGAACCATGAGTCTCTTCCTCACCAGAAGCCACCGTTTCCATCAGTACCACCTCCAAAGAAAAAGCACTCCCATCATGGAAAGATGTCTCGTGCGGGTGGCGGGCACCCGAAGACGGCCGTAGGAGGGGGTATACTGTCACGACTCGCTCCCTTCGCTCCCGTTCCCACCACTTGGGGGCATGATTTGGGGTTTATTCCCTACTGGACCTTTCCTCCGAACCTTATGCTACAGTGCTGTGATGAATTGGGAGCGCTAAATCCCTATTTTCCAAGCTACTTCCCTTCCGGATCCATTCCAGGTTTTTGGCAGCCAGCATGCTTCTTTAACCAAATGACTATGCTTCCCAGAATGCCTGGCCCACTGCTCCACCTCCACCCTTGCAGGACAAGGTTGGGGGGAGGATAGGCAACAGCTGTGGCTGCAGGTGCAGCAATCAGCACACCTGAGGCGTGTGCTCGTTAAGCAGCTTAAAAAGCCTCAGTCTTACTTCAGTCCAGCGCTGGTCATCGTTTGCAGTGTTCCTGTTGTGACTAGTCCCTTGTTCCTTGCCTTTGTACCTAGTTCCTAGTTCCTGTTTTCTTGTTCCTCCGCCCTGAATCTCGGATTCATGCGCTAATTGATTTCTGCTCCCTTGATTCCCTTTTTGTCTTCCTCTGTTTGCAGGCAGCATTTCTCAGTGCTTTCCCCTTTTAGATGCAGCCCAGTTTGTCTGTGTTCTATATTTCTTTGACTCTGTCCTTTGCTGCTGTAAACCCGTATGCCTTAGCCTTCCTCTTAGATTAGCTTCCTGTCTTTTCCTTGGAGGGGTAGGGAGAAGTTTGCATTGGTTATTTCGTTTTTCCCTGCTCCTGATCCTTACTTTCTATTGGGATCCATTCCATGTTTTCCATTGCACTTCTGCATTTATTTCCCATTTGATTATTAGGTGTGGGTTGCGGTTGTAGCTAGCTCCTGTGTGAATGCTTATGTTTTCCTCACTAATTTGTAATCACTATTCCAATTTAGGTATTTAGTTTTCCTCCCATCGCTGTTCTAGCCTTTTGGGGTCCCAGTTTCATCAACAGGATTCGTGGGCTAGCTGACATTCAAGAGGTTTATCTCGTCCTCGTGAGTACAGTTCTTTAGTTCCCTTATTTAATACCATCAAGAGTGTTAGTTCACAGATCCTGTCATTGCTTGCCCTCCATGTGGGTTTAGCGCTGTCAGTACCTGTAACAGCAATTGGGGGTAAGGCGCTTGCCGACTTTCCTCGCGGTCAGGTGCTTACCCCACATCCCCTTTCATATATTGGTTTTGATGTCACACTCTATTTGCACTCCTGGGTTCTAGCATACATGAGTCGTTGTTCCTGTGTGCACATTTCCCTTGCCATATTCGCTGCCTTTGTACTCGCCTGACTAATCCTGACACATTTCCACACTAAGTGTCTTAACATAGTTCCTATGGACCTGGTTGTAAAGATGGAAAGAAGTCAAAGCCCTCAATCTGGATCATTTATGTTTTTTAGATTCCGCTATCCTTGAATCATGTATATGTAAAAATTGCTTATCTCACAGTAATCTACCCTTGTATGTTAGTTGATTTAAACATGAGGAAATGATCTTGCTGAATCTGTCTACTTGCAACAGAGACAACGCTTCCTCTTCAAATAATAGGCAGTTCACTTCCTCGGTGAAAAGGTCTATGAACGAGGAACAATTTTGGTTGTTCCATTTCATGGTTAAACCATTTTGATCAGTATATAACATTGCCATGGACACTTGATTTTCACACAATTGAAATTGAATTCGAAGAGTGAAGAACAAGATGATATGGTCATCAACAGAAGGAGTATGGAAGGAAACAGAGCTGCACAAGTTTTCAAGTTCTTGGGAAACATGATGTAAACTATCCACGACTGAGCCCTCCCTCAGTGGCATAAATAGCAAGTTGATAAATCAATATCAACAGGCGACAACACAAGGGACTTATCGCAGTCTGTCAAATAACAGTCCCAGCCTACCCCCTTTAACACATTCTGTGCAGTGTTCATAGGTTGGGCCACCCGAGAATCATGTACCCTTGGTCTTGCCACACAGTTTGAATTGGAGTCCCCACCCAAAACTATTGCATGTGACAAACCCTGTTCCAACCAATCCTCTGTAATACAAATCCAAAATCGGCCTGGAGGGATTCCAGTACAAATTCATTATAAGTACTTCGTATTTAGGTGTCCTTGTAGACAACTCAGCAGCCAATATGCCTTCATGTGGAGAGTCAATACTTGTCACCTCTAGAGGCCAGCTTGGTGTATGTAATGAATCCCTCCAAGTCAAAGTGCGACTCAGTCATCGTTTCCTGTAAAACAATGACATGTTTATCATTAAAGAAATTAGACCTGGTAAAAAATGCCACCAAATTAGCCTGACCACAGTCGCTCCATGAAGTTAACAATAAGGAATGGACTTTAAGGTAATGACGGGCTTGCCGACTATTTGTTAACATCTTTATAGCCACTTCAAGCCAAGACCAGTCTTGTGTTAGTGGTTCACTCACAGAATTAATGTGATCAGATGTTAAATTAACAGTGGCCGGGGGGGGCGCTGTGATGCGCCAATGAAGATGGCCGCCTAGGTGAACAGCTCTGCAATCTTTAAAATCCTACTGATCAAATCCTGCAGAGCGGAACAGCCTCGTGAATGTTAACTGGTACTATCCGTTAATGGAGTGGACAGGGCACTATCCTTGAAAGCCTTAGGTGAAACCGCTGGACATAACACTTGTAACGGCCGGAAATCAGCTGTTACGGGCCTGCAAGCCCAGGGTGCCCCGTGCGGCAAAGGCTGAAGATACCAACAGTCCATTCAACATCAGACAGAACACCTGTCACTGCCCGCTGTGCAAATCCAGGCAGGGGAGAAACCAAGCTCGCCTACACAAGTATCGCAATCATTGGAGCCGTGTAGCGTTATCCCGACGGCAGCCATGAAGAGAAGGAACAAGGAGTGTGTGACACCCCGTCTGCAGAAGTTTTGTGAAGGCAAGACCTCAGCGCGAAAGGCACAGGCACCCAGCGAGTCAGTGGGACCACGGAAACAGGCTCACCGTGCCAGAGCGACAGAGTGAAGCCTGCGGGATACAGCGCATTGCACGTGGCACCCTGTAGGGGGGAGGGAGTTGGAAAGACAGTACTGTACTAATGTAAGGCACTTGGCAAAGACTACAATGTTACCGCCATGCATGGCAAGTTAGATTTGCTCACATACAGCACGCTCCCTCGCCATACCGGGGGTGTCATATCCTGGAACCCCCTCCCCCCCAGACACAAAGCAGATGCCGCCGCAGGAACCTACAGCTCCAGGGATAATACAGAAATTAAGCTCCTGTGTTCAGTTGAGGAACAGTGTCTCTAAGATAAGCTGGTCCCAATAAGCTCCACACGGGCACCTGAGGGCTGTAATCAGGGGCGAAGAGTCTCCCTCTCAATGGTATCAGATCAACTAGGATCCCCTTGCAGGGGACATCTCAAGCAACTTTGCAAGTGATCTGGCGCTCCGAAAAGTCTTGCTATTACCCACAATACAATACATCTGAGCCCACCCAGGAGCTAAAGACACTGTGCACTGAACAATTCTGCATGCTTAAACCTCCAGGCTCACACCGATCAGGTACAGAACATACCAACCTCGGGTTCAAGAGAAGGAGCCTCATCCAACTGCTCGCTGCGAGAGGCTGTACCAGGTACAACAAGAAAAAAAACAACCACTGTAACTGGGAGGCCTGTGAGAGGGGTAACAGAAAGGGCGCACACGGGGCGCACAGACATACGTCCTGTTCAATCCATCAGGGGACGCCATGACACAAGGTGCTAAAGGTCATAAGAAGGGCCCATGGACGCCTACACAAGCCTGAATACATATACTCCACAGTCCTGTCTGACGACCAGCCAGGCACAGGCGGAAGGGACCATGGACTCATACATGGCGGCATTGCAGGCCGGCTTTTCAGTGGTTAATAGTAAGCTGGATGATATAGGCAGTAATATCGCCTCCATCATAGCTGACCTTCAGACAGTGAACACCGGGGATACCGAGGTGGAGACCAGGGTGAGTGCGCTGGAGGACACGTCTACTGCACACAGCAAAGATATTGAGGATGTTAAGAAAAGACTGAAAGCAGTGCAATCCAAGTGCAATGATTTGGAATATAGGTTGTGCCGAAACAACATTTGTGTGGTGGGCATGGAGGAGAGGCCACTGAATGTAACAATGGAGGTGTTCCTGGAGGAGGCAATTCATACAATGTTCCCAGATGCCCAATTCTCGCAACAGTTCCTCGTAGAGAGGGCCCAAAGATTCTTGGCTTTGCCATCCAACCTGGCACCCCTCCACGCACCATCCTTGCGCACCCACTCACCTACCCTGATAGGGATCTGATACTAGGTACATTGTCCTAGGACTGGGCCAGGATTCACATCTACCCCGACTTCTTCAATGGGGTGCAGGCAGCCCGCCGCACATTCGATCACTTTAGGAAGGTACTCAGGGAGAGATCCATACCCTACACCATGTTGTTCTCATCCAAGCTCTGTTTACAACATACCGGCAGAGCCCATTTCTTTGAGTCACCAGACGAAGCCATGTCGTACATCGAGGGTAACATCCCGACTCCACCAAAGATTAGAGGTCCCCCAACTCTGGTTGATACATGAACGGATCTGGAAAAACTGGAAGACAAATACAACTCGAGGTACTCCCACTCCGCCTAATGCTAGCGTAGAGGCTCCTGCATGCAGACTTTTTTGTAGTTGATTGCTGTGGCCACACAGTGCCACCCAGAGTTGCAGTTGATGTGCTTATGGTATGGGATTACACTGTCCAGTTGGGGGGATGGTGAGGGTGGGAGGTTTGGAGGGGGCACGTTGCCTAAAAGGGAAAACTGTTGGAAAGATGTTTGCCAGTACAGAAGACTATGAATGGTGGTTTCTGGGCTAAACCGTAAGGTAAAACTTCTCACCTGGAATGTCAGAGATCTAGCTAATCCCATCAAGGTGCAGAACATTCTGGTATATGCTAGGAGGCATAGGATCGATATCCTATTGTTAAAGTAGATGCACGCATTAGAAGGGCAGTGGAGGCATTTGTGCGTGATTGGGGTCCGCTATGAATAGGCACTGATTTCTTCTCACAGTCCAGGGGGTGATGACGCTTATACACCGACGTACAGGGTTCCATCTCACCAGATCTATGGTAGTCACAGGGGGTCGCTTGTGTACTCATTTGGGGCCTTCTACAAAACCAAGAGGTAATATTGGTCAACACATATGGCCCAAACATCGATGACCCTGAATTTTACCTCCACTTAACTATGCAGATCTCACTAGTAGGGGATGCCAAAATCATATGGGTTGGAGACCTAAACACTATACTGAACCCACAGAGAGACAGGTCAACTAGATGCCCAAGGGCACGCAAAAACGTTTCAATAACAATCCTCCAAGCAATGTCAATACTGCCCCTTATAGACGTTTGGAGGGAACTTCATCTGGCCCTTGAAGAGTACATCTTCCATTCCCCAGTACACAACCCCAGTTCTCGCATTGACTGTTGGCTATGCTCCCCAGATCACATGCCCCGGGTGAAGGAATGCACTATATTCCCATGTACGCTGTCAGACCACTCACCGATCCTACTGGAATTAGCAATGCCCGACACAGAACAAAGCATACAGCAGTGGCGAATGCCGCCCTCCATACTGCAGGATGAGACCAACATTGAGCCCCTCTGGAATGACATTGAAGACTTCTTTGAATGCAATACTAGCTCAGTGGGCTCAATGGCAGCCGTATGAGAAGACTTTAAGGTTTGGATGCAGGGTCACCTATTATCACGCATGACGGGCACACTGCAGGATATAAGAAAAGAATTAGGCCTAACGGAACTCACTCTCCGATCACTTGAAAATGCACACTCACGATCGCCAGTGACTGAGACTCTTCAGCCGCTGCAAGAGCAGTTGGATAGGTATAGGAACCTGATGAACAGTGTGATATTATATGTCACACGCCCCTTGAGAGCTAGACAATACGGGGAAGGAAACAAGGAGGGTGTGACCCTGGCTAATCTAATAAAAACCGAATGTGGTATCATCCCAATAAGGAGAGTGGGTGCGGGTGGAGAGGTATATACAGAGGCGGGGAAGATCAACAAAATCTTTTCAGACTTCTACACATCACTATATGCAAACTCATACCATGTCACGGTACACAAGCTGGACACATTCTTAGACTCATTCCCGATCCCCGTACTGGGGAACAATCATAGGGAACTATTGGAACTCCCCCTCAAAGTAGAGGAAATAGGACAAGCAATTAAGGATCTGATGGCATCGAAGGCCCTGGGTACGGACGGCCTCCCAACAGACTTATACAAAAAGTATGAATTAGAACTGGCCCCCAGGTTACTAGAAGTATGGGAGTAAGCCTGAAAAGTGGGGCTACTACCTGTCACTGTGAGGGAAGCAACCATAACAGTCCTGCTTAAGCCCTTCAAGCCTCTGCAGGAACCCATATCATATCAGCCCCTTTCTCTAATAAATACGGACACCAAAATCATTGCTAAGGCCATTGCAAATAGGCTCCTCCCCCACAAGAACAAGCTGGTACATCCCGACCAATCAGGGTTCATCCCCACAAGGTCCACATCACTTAACCTACACAGACTCTTTGCCATAACATCGCAACTCTACCCCAAGTCTAAAGTAACAGCGGTTTCACTCGATGCAGAGAAAGCATTTGATTTGGTCTCAAGGAAGTACATGTTTGCCATATTGGGGAAGCTGGGGTTCGGGCCAGCGTTCATGGGCTACATTTGTCTATCATACAAAGATCCCAGGGCCAGAGTACGAATGAATCACACCCTATCCCTGGGGGTTCTCGTTGCATAGAGGCACGCGACAGGGATGCCCCCTATCCCCCCTATCTTCGCTCTTACCATCGAGGGTATTATTTGTTCAAACAAGCCTGCATGGACATAAAGCTGCTCTCAGCTCTCTCCACAGCTCTCTCCAACCGTGTTCTCCTAGAATGCTGTCCCCCGAGCCTTCTAGGTTGCATGAAGAGAAGGCTCGGGAGACAGGTCACTACACATACCCTGTACACTATTAACTACGAGATATATATGACACAACTCGAGACCAAGCTGAATCTCTGGAATAAACTCCCAATATAACTACTGGGCCGCATTGCCCTCCTGAATATGACAGTAGTGCCAAAACTCCTATACTTGTTCAGCAACATACCCATATGGCCTGGCCGAGCATTTTTTAAGAGTCTACAGAGACTGGCTTCTGGCTTTGTATGGGCTGGGGAGCCGGTGAGAAGGAGCTGGCCTAAGTTGTGTGAACAATATGATACAGGCGGCCTGGCTGCCCCAGATTGTATACTTTACTATCATGTCGCACAAGCACACTTTGCGACATATTGGTCCCAGGGTATGGAAAGCTATGCACATATATAGTTGAAGAAGTATGCCGCAGCCCCATATGATATACGCTCCATGATATTTAAGAGCAAGGCATTTGGGATGGGGGAAGTTGACCCGGTTGCCTGCTCGATACAAGCATGGGCCACACTATTTCAGAGTGTAGGGTGCGCAGAGCCGTATTGCACCTCAACGCCCCTCTGGCATTACCCTGAGATCACCCCCACATTAGATACTTTGATGCAGAGGGTATGGGACCAGGAAAGGAAATGTTTGTGGGAGATGTGTTTCCCAGGGATAATTTCATAGAGCTAAGGGAGGTACAGGGGAAGATAGGCTCAGGCATCACCACTACTTTGCAGTATCACAGCCTAAATGCTGCCTTTAGGCGCAGATGGTCCTCTTTCCCTGCTGCACTAGCCTCCCATCTGTTTATACTTAGTGTCATGTCATAAGGAGGGTTCAAAGGCAATATCTCCATGTTATATAGATTGGTGCAGACCCATTCTCCATCCAAGAACACAATGAAAACAAAGTGGAAGAGGGTTCTGTGGATAACAATCGGCGACACACAATGGACCAACCACTGCCACCTCACCAAATCTATATCCCTCAGTGCCAATTTCTGTATGATACAATTCAAAATCCTGAACCACCTGCATATCACTCCCAGGAAGGTTGCGAGGCTGGACAGATCCAAGTAGTCACTCTGCCCTAAATGTAATACCCCAGATGCCAATTCCATACACATGTATTGGGAATGCCCAGCTATCCAGCAATTTTGGGAAGAGGTGTCTGCCAGACTAAGCAACATACTGGAAATCCACATCCCGCCCAGCTCACTGAAGTAGCTACTCTGGGACATAGGGAAACTATCCATCAAGAAACTTAGGCTCTTCACGGTGTTGGAAAGCTAAAGTACCACCCACGGTTCAGTCTTGGCTTAAGGACCTAGGTTATGTGAATGAATGTGAAGAGAGTTCTATTCAGGGGTTCACCCTTACAAGCTGGCCAAATGGCATATGGGTCCCAATTCGCCACTATCTGGCAGACTAACACAGTGTAACCCAACAATGAACAAAGTCAGTGCCATTATTGACGGGACGTTGATATTTACACAAAGGTTGTGATAATGTACTATTGTAACGCACTCTGTAACAGATTTTATGATATTATACTATGTTGTTGTAACCGACAGTGGGAAAATGAAGTTAAAAAAAATAATAATAATTAACAGTTTGCCCAGAAATATCCCTGTCAACTTTATGAAGTGATGATGAGACAAACAGGAAAGCCAAAGCGTTGCTCTGATTTTTGAGTTCATAAAGGAAAATACCTAGAGAACTCAATGTGAGCTTCTCCTCCCACACCATATGAGCTATTATGTGGGTATGAAAATAACAGTTCATGCGCTCTTGTTTATGTTTAAGTAAAGCCACACAGTCAATATCTTCTGAATTAATGGCTCGTAGTGTGGATTTAGCCGGAAGGATCCATTGACATGACTGATGTTTTCCTGGCCAATAATAATAGAAGAATAATGAGAAAGATGGCCATTAAATTGAGGTTTAGTGGTTTGTGGCAGAAGCACTGTGGAGGAGTTATCTTGTGAAATTAGCTGCTCCTTGGGTTGTTGGATCTTTGAACATAAATGTGTCCACAAGGTGTCATCAGTTGTTGCCGTCATTACCGTTGCCTGTGTCCTATCAGTAGTGATAGACGTCAAAGCCATTATCTGCAACGTGTCACTCGTAGTAGTAACTGAAACCAATGACTGCAAAGTGTCTACGGTTATAGTAGTCAAAACCATTGTCTGACCCCCACATGGCTGATCAAGCCCATAAAGATCTGCCACAGATGGTGGACCACAGGCTGCATCTTAAGACGGACGTAGGTGTGCAGTTTTCTTGGTCTGATTAGCAAAATCCAGTGGACTAACTCAATCAGTGCTGTTGTCTAGTGTATAATTGTCTGTCACCAACTTACTCGAGCCAGATCCCTGTGTGTTGAGATCGATAATTTCCTCAGGCAAAGAATGCAAAACATTAATGATGATTTACGTCTGTTCAGGTTTAGAGCTACTACGTTATTAGACTTCCTTTTGGCTTTGCGCCTTTTTCCTTTGGGTTTGTTGTGAGCTAAAGTGACATCATGTCACATCAATGTTGTTATTTCTGTAATCTCCTCTTGCGCCATAGTCACACCTGCGGATTCAAACAGTATGGGGGAAACACTTACTGCCTAATTCGTGGAATTATTTACGTGAAAAACGGATTTGCATGCCTTTCTGGCCGAAAATCCTCATACTTCAAACAGGGATTTTCGTGAAGAAAGCCGTGCAAATCTGTGTTTTTCACGCAAATAATTCCATGAATCAGGCTATTAGTCTTTCTCTATATTCCGTCAAAGGACCTGGGCCATTAGGGGTTGGACTAAAAGGATCTGGCTTTACTGCTCTTGTTTGCAGTGGAGATGTAAAAATATAGCGTTCGGACAGTCTTTTAGTCGACTCTTGAAACCTGCTTGTCATTGCCTTTCAACAGACATTCAAGAATCTGATGAGTCTTCCAATCTACTGTAGATATTTTTGTAACATTGTCATGAACTAGGTCTTTGATGGTATCATAGAGTCCCAATAGGGATCCAGGACCAGAGGCAAGGCCGAAATAGAAGTAGGCCCCAAGGAGTCAACATCAGGAAAAGTCTGAGAAACTCTTAGTGCATGAATATTCTTGTGAATAAAGAAAGCTGTGGTTCTTGGAGCCTCAGTAAGTTTGGTGTTAAAACAAGAGGTCTCTTGATGCTGCTCCTAAAAAAGGGTTCTGCTAGGATTGGATAACTGGTTATGACTTCCGAGATCTTCCATGTCCATACAGAGCCTTAACAAAGAGGCATCTAAAACAATGGAATCATTGGTCCTGTTAAAATTTGTGTTAATCCTCAGTTCCCCAACCTTAGATTCCAAAAAGCTATCTGTTTCATTGGCGTGGTTCAAGTTCCCAGGGCCTGTCTTTTGCAAGCTGGAAACTGGGGTGCTGAGGTTGCAACCTCTGTGCACTCTTGTTGTTCCCTGAACAAATCAGTAGAGTTACAAACAGCAATCAAAGAAATGCTGGACCGCCAAAGGACAGTCTGTGGCAGTGTCTGTGGAGAGTGGGGGAGCTGCTTTTATCTTTGCAGCATGTGCAAGCTTGTTAGTACTCTCCCGTGCCTTTAAGAAATAGAAGGCTTTTGTTTAAATCGCTGGCAGCACGAAGCGCCAGCACGAAGGACCGGCAAAGGACAGTCTGCGGCAGTCCACTGCAAGAAACGGGCATTGGCGTGGCTTCCTTGTTCTTTGTCCCTTTCTTTGCCCTAGGAGGCCCTGCTGAAGATTGTGTTTATCCCTTGTACTGCAGGAAAAGAAGGTTTACGCTTGATCTTTACAGAGACTTGGAGACCGGTGTGACGGGGTGGTGACCAGGACCCTTGGAACAATTTCCTGCAAAACAGGTCTGTTACACTTTGACTTTTTTCTTCCCTTTACTAGTGAAGACCACTCTTCTTTAAGTCACGTGTGTGGCAATTGTTAAAATGATCTCAAAGAAATGATGGTAAACTGATAACAACTGGAAAGGGAAGGGTAGCATTGAAAGCCCATGAGGATCATGGAAGGAGAAGTGTGGAAACACTGGACCCTCTGAATAATATTGACATTTTGGAAAGCAGGGCTCCTGGGGTGCTCTTAAATACATCAGTTACAACAAAGACTTGCCACATAAATCAGCTGTCCCCTGGAAATGACACGAAATTAGGGGAAATGTCTCAATCAAGAGAGAGGTGCCTCCATCAAATACTCCAACACTGTACTCAGAGGTAGTGGGAAGTCTAAATATCCAGCCAACGAGGGACTCGCCAAGTTGGTCCACCAAATTGGGCAAGGCTGACATAAGTTTCAGAAGCACAGAGTTGACATCGGGCAGTCATGGAATGGGGACAGGGTCCTATTCTATTGATATTGTGGAAGGTTCAGGCGAGATAGCGCGGGACGTCGAACTAAACAAAAAAGAGGGCCAACACTAAATAACCACAAATTATCAAAGTGTTCTGGACCAATCTTTTGAAAGATTGTGCAATGACATGAAGGGGATTTTTAAACGACCTTACCAGTGAAACAAACAAACAAAAGAAAGGAACTTAGTTGTACATAAACCTGTAAGGCTTCGGAGTGATCTAGAGCTCCTTTCGAATCCTCTAAATAGCTCAATGCAAGATCACAACATGGCATGTATGTCTCTACCTGAGTAACAGTGACAAACAATAAATGACAACTAGTTTACACCCAAAAATATCACAATGAGAAGGGAATTCAACATTATGCCGCAAATGGACACACTGGGTCCAGCCTCCATCTCAGTGCTGCATTTGGAGTTAGAATCACTATTTCTTCTATATGCCAACATTAAAGAGGTTGAACAGGAAAATGCACACAAACTCAATATCGTGGAGCAGGGCTTGAACAAGCTGCTGACACACCAGCTGGATTTGACAACCAATAAGATATCCCCCTGCAAAAAGGCAAAACGGGAGATAAGGAGGTGGGAAGAAGATCAAGAAAAGTTCCTGGAGCCAGGATTAGTTCACACTCAGGCAAATCTATGGGTGGAGACTAGCACTGGATGGTGTGAACCTGAATTGGAGTTGAGGCCCTGTAGAAGCTCCTGACCCACTCGACTCACATGGCGACTTATGCGACAAGTTAAACGCAGCCAGGATGGAGGAAACAGGACAAGAGGAGGAGCTGATGGAATCTACAATACACTCGCCAATGGACACATCAAACCAAAATCTGGAACAAGAAGGTTGGGTGAAAGTCAGTAGACAAAAGAGGACATCTAAAGCACAAACGAAAACTAAAACTAAAAATCTACCGGTACCAAATGCGAACAATCAGAATAATTCAGGACAGTTTCCGGATGGCCTTACCATGGGGGAACGTGAAACAAAAGTGCCTTCCAAAAAAGCACCGAAAACCAATGTAGGTCCTACAGGAAATTAAGCAAAAGGGTTACCCAAGAAAAGCAATCAAAAATCACTACCTTTCGTGGGAACCCAGAAGCTCCTATGGTGGAGGCACAACCTCTAGGGAAAGTGGCTAACAAGCCTTCTGTGAAGATGATAGGACTAGAAGAAAACTTCCAAGTGGAGCAAGGGGCCATGGAACGTTGTGAACGTCAATTGCCACTTGACTCAAATTTGGAGGGAGGCAGTATTCGTGCCCTTGAATAATTGCCATCTACTGCAAATAGGGGAGGACAAACCAAAACTGCCCGGGAAACAGAAATGGGGCAAGTCACAAAGAAAATGGATAAACATATCTTCCAAGGAACTGAAATGGGCTGGAAAGCTGAACTGACTGAGACTCTAGAGATGAATAGGGGGCAAATAATGAGAGGTTCCAGGCAGTCCCTCAGCTTAGAACATTATGTTTGGATGACATTTTAAGAGTGGCCTTCCCTAAGAAGGGTGCTGAGAGGTCGGTATGCTACTTTATCTCCAATTTCATTGCCCAAATGGCTTGGAATAACCAAGAGGCCTTGGAGACCTTGGGCTTTCATTTGGAGGTATTACCACCTCATGAAGAAATTGGGATTTTCCTAATTCCTATCCAACTGATGGAAATGACATCACAACAAACACAGGAAATGGTAGGATGAAAAAAGGAATTAAATAGTAGCCGGGACAAATGGGCTTGGCTAGAAGGAGCCATTAAAATGTTGAAAATAGTGAAGTCCAATCAGCAGCAACTTTGAGACACCGAACATAAAAGTAATGTCATAGAATATGTGTGGTTTCCATAAACTAACAGGAAATACCATGACTGCTCTTGCACTAGCAAATGTGATAGCATTACAGGAAATCATGGCCGTTGCCAATTTTGACTTGGTAGGATTTTAAACTTAATGTAAACCGGCAACTCGAGGGGACAAGGGTTGACCCAAAGGAGGGCTGGCGATAGCAGTGAACTTAAGATGGGAATGTACACATCAGGAGGTAGAAGTGACCTCAGATGACTTGATGGCTATAAACATCTCTATCCCTCAGATCCAAGTAAATTTGTTGATAGTAAAAGTTTACGGAAACCAAGAAAAAACGCTAATTACAGCACTACATGCTGTCCTGGATGTGCTGCTTAAAGACTGGCTGGGGATGTATGGAAATTCAAATATAATTGTAGCAGGAGATTTAAACGCAGCCTGCGCAAGAACCTATGTTGAACAAAGACCTGCCCAAAGAGGATAATCAAATCCAGGAGTAAACAATCTGGATTGATCTGGAACAAGGTTATGGCAGGCTGGGATCTGCACCTCTGCATCCCGTCTGAAGAAAACATAGAGGGGTTCTTTACCTGAAAGAGAGGAGTGAGAAGCTCCTGGATCGATTACATGTTCTTATCGGCAGAATATGTGAGTTATTAACTAGGGGAGACACCCTAGGGAGTGATCACTTTCCCATAATCCTTACCATACACATGCCTCTGGGCATTTACTATCTTGAGCCTTCTTTAGCCTTCTCTCCTGTAGCCAGGGGAGGGGTCTCCATGAGGTGGAATACGGAGGCATGTAGATTTTGTATCACTATATGGGCGAAAGAACTGGAATCTATGTCAGAAAAAGGGGAAAAACTAAATGTTAATAACTATAACATGAAGCTGCAAATCTGCATGAAATTACTCTGCCAGGGGTAAAATCCAGGGGAGCATTCTCCACCCAAACAGTTATGACACAAGAGTCCAGAAGGCAAAAAACCAGGAAGAGATCCACGATTAGAGCATGCCACAGAACGGCCACCACCCAAATAGGGTTTCTTGAAGAAAAGAGAAAATTCATAACAGATTACAAACGGTCATTGAAGTTACTGAGACGCGAAACGCTTGTTAAGAGAAACCAGGAGATGGTTGGGTCATTGATTGGAAATTATGCAGCCAACTTCTGGTCCGAGATGGGGGTCGCCACAAAAAAAAACTGCGAATAGCAGGAGACTGTAAAATCAAAGCACAGACCTGGGAACACTACCTACAGGAAAAGTATTCTTTACCCAGAAATAAAGTCACATAAAACCTGGAGGGAAAGGGGTTGCAAATAGATAAAGTATGCCCCATGGGATCTTGAGTATGTCCTATGAGCTATCATAAGCTATCATAAAGCAAAACCCTCGAGAGCTCCAGGCCCGGGTAATATTTTGCCGATAATTATCAAAAACAATCTAGAGATGTGGGCTTCCCCCCTCCGGGACCTATTTAAACATGTTTGTCTTAACCATAAGGTCCCTTTTTTAAGAAGGGGCATAAAATAAATCCCAGATATTTTATACCAATCGCACTTTTGGACTCGTCTAGTAAAATCTTTGGAACCCTGCTGTTAAAAAAATTCAAATCACAGATTATAAAATGTAAACTGCTGTCTGATTTCCAAACTGGTTTCGATGCTGGGATGGGTACTCCTTTAAATGCTTTTATGATGGCCCCATGTCGTCTCAATGCATTCTAGTCACTATGATATCCTTGTATTCTCTAGATATCATATTGATAAATGTCTATGATCCGCCAAACATGGTTATGTCATCTGAGAATATTAAGATTGTCGATACCGTGCTATAGACATATAATCAAACCATGCCGGTATGGTTAGTTGGGGACTTCAATGGGCTAATTGGTCACCTTCCATTAGTGGAGGATCACACACAAAATCTTATACCCTCAGCCCTGCCTTCAAAGAAGGTGAATAAACAGGGTGCTAAGTGGCACACCATGTTAGCCGCCCATAGGATCGTGAAGCTGAATGGCTCAACCCCGGGAGACCCCAACACAGCCTTTACCAGAATTGAAGGTCGATTGTCATCAACTATCGATTACGCACTTACAAACATAAGTGGGCTAGCCTATGTAAGGGATATGAGCACGGTTGTCAGATATGAAAGTGATCATGTTCCATTGTGTTGGCCTCTCAAGATGCCTACGCTAATGAATACCTTAGCTGATTATGATGGTAATGGCCAACTATCACTTAATGAGAGAGGGAATTGCATCCGATGGCATGAGCGTAACATTGACCAAGCTAATATTGCGGTGTCTGCACTATTATAGAGACGGCTCTCTGTGGGGAGAATGACGCTAAGGTCATGTTGTCTAAATATTCGGATATTATGTTGACAATTAGAGAAAAGGTAGTTGAAAGACGGTCATATGTTGGCAATGCCGAACGATCCAACATGCCGATCAAATGCTGTGATGGCTTCGACGAGCAATCAGCGTAGCTAAAAAAAAATGCGTCTTGAAATACAAACAATCCTAGCAGAGAATGCAATTCCTACATCTTCACTTGTTGTCCCCTCTCTAATTAAAATGGCTAAAAGGAATTATTAAAAATGGCTAATACAACATAAACTGGAATGTGGAGCTAGATTATGGCAACGCATAGCTGAGAAGGCGAGTACTAATGACCCTGTCCGCATATGGCAATTGCTCCAACACTCGCACTCACGCCCATTGTCCATTATTTGCATTACTGAAGATCAATGGTGCAGTCAAATAAGCAGCACACTGGGATGTGCTGCGGTTAATGAGGATATACTCCAAATTCCATCGGAGCACTGGGTTTGTCGCACCACGATACCAGACGTATTGGCGATTATCATGAATCTAAAAAAGTCAAAAGCCGCAGGGCCGGATGGTGTGTGCAACTTGTTAATAAAAAAGCAGCCAGGGCTCTGGGCGGCTGCCCTGCAATTACTGTTTGTTCAGATAGGTGTCACTGGAATGATTCCCAGTTCCTGGAAGGCTTGCCACATACTACCTGTTCATAAAAAAGGCGCTTGGGATTGCCCGAGCAACTTTCGTATGTTGACAATGTTGGACACTTCATCCAAGATATTTGCTTGTGTCTTATTGCAGGAACTGAATGCGTGGATTAAAGAAAAAAAATATACTTCCACCAAACCAAATCGGTTTCCGGGAAGGATCGGGAACTGTACATGGT
Organism: Ambystoma mexicanum; assembly: GCF_040938575.1. NCBI lineage: Eukaryota > Metazoa > Chordata > Amphibia > Caudata > Ambystomatidae > Ambystoma > Ambystoma mexicanum. The sequence continues at coordinate 423,017,546 of NC_090927.1, read as the reverse complement.
TTGCTGTTGTTGACCACTGCTGTTGAACATTCCTGGTTAAAACGCGGTCTTGATGTATACTGCGCATTTATCGATTTCTCTACAGCGTTTGACACGATGCAGAGAAACCGATTATGGAAGAAGCTGCATAGTTGGGGAATCCCAATGGGACTTCCTATGATGTTGAAGATGCTGCATACTGATACAACAGTTCGGATACGTTTAAATGCTGAGGGTAAATTATCTGCTTCCATGAAAACATTTATACTTGGCGGATATGCAAACGGCATTCCACCTCGTTACTGCTAATCCTGTGAAGATCAATGATGTGATCTTCGGATGGCTGGCATATGCTGATGATCTCATTTTGTTAGATTACACACCCGCAGGTCTTCAGCAGATGCTCGATGCCCTTGGCAAATATTGCGCTGATAACGGTCTACAGATTAATATTGATAAGAGTAAAGTGATGGTTTTCACAAAAAAACGTAGACCAAAAAAAATATGTGTGGGAACTAAATTGCAAAAGAGTGGAACAAGTTAACTCCTATAAATATTTAGGAATTATTGTTGATGACCGATTAACATGGAATGCTCATTGGGTCGCCTTGCAGGCCCGTTGCATGATTTCAACTAATGCCTTGAGCATATTTATCGGCAGTGGATACTCGGTATCAGCAGTCCTGAACACATATACAGCAAAAATAAGAGCCATATTGCTGTATGCCATTATCATCTGGGGCCACAGCCTCATTAAGTTGGTGGAGCGTTTTGAAGCTCGTCTGTTACGAAAAATGCTCTGCGCTACCTTTTAATGTAAGTGTGGAGTATCTCTATCTCGAATTTGATCTCCTGGCAATGCCATATGTATTCATTCATCAATGTGTGATAAATTTCGAGAAGTTAAACAGATTGGAAACTGATACTATTATTGTACCATATGTAGTCGCGTTCATGAGACTCGAGGGTAAAGCCCTGTTTGGTATTATGGGTAAATTAAAAATGTTACACATTAGGTGGGCAGAAACTTTTTTAACCAATGGCAAAACTAGCATACTCACTATGAAATCAACCTTAAAAAGAGTACTGAAAGAAGTTTGCCATGAACAACAGCTCAGTAACCTTGCCACTAAATCTCATAGTAGAAATGACTGCCAAGAACGCATGAATAGAGGTTCTCCGCCAGCCTATATCAAGGCCTATCCAAGTCCCCACACTGTTCGGTCACATCTATTATTGAAATTTAATATATCTGAAGCACTTGATACAAAGGGTGCCCAATTGGGATTACTGTGTACTGAGTACTGAGTGAATGTGTCGTCTGTGTGGTAATATTACCAATGAGACGCTGTACCATTTACTGATTGTGTGTGACAGTTTGCATGCATTGCACTATAAACATATGAAGTCATACAACAATCAATTCGAGCCTGTCGAAATGGAAGCACTATGGTCACTTTTTATGAGCGGCAACAACACAAATCTGATATATTTTATGGTTGCTTTTTATAAAAGGATTGTATTAATCTTACATTGTATTGACTGACTTTATCATGCAATACACTGCACTGTATGGAATATAATTAGATATGAGTTGTGAATGGTTTTAATCTGCTTTTAATCTGTGTTGTAATCGTATTAAATGTACTCATTGTGTTATACAAAGCATTTGTTTTGCTATATGTATATAAATAAACTTGAAAGCTTGATGGCCCACATGAGGGCAGCAGTTAAAAAAAAAACAGTAGGTACTGTCTACATGGCATCTATTGACACAAACACATTCGATACAGTCAGTAGAGGACGGCTTTGGTTTAAGCTTCTGGCAGCAGGCGTTCCTGCCAATTTGGCACAGCTGTTGGCACTGCTGCACATGGGTACAACGGTGAGAGTGAGATTGGACAGGGAGGGGGCCATGACAGCTCCCATCACGACATTTGTTGGGTTGAGGCAGTGTTGCATGGTGGCCTCTACCCTGTACAACCTTTACAACTCTGATATAGAAGAAATATGGGAGGGGGGGGTCTCACAAATCCAGTTAGGTTGGGCTCAGTGTCCCTTGACTGGATAGCGTTTGTAGATGATATAGTCCTCTTTGATCTTACCCCCATTGGACTTCAGCGGAAAGTTACATTGTTCCATAGATACTCAGTAGAAAATAACCTAAAGTTAAATGGCCAGAAATCGAGAGTTTTAATTTTCTCAACAAAAAGAAGCCTGAATATTCTGACCTGGTGGGTGGGGAAGGATGCACCTGAGCGGGTAAACTCCATGATTTATCTGGGCTATGAGGTTTTAAACACCACTTCAACACAATTTGGGATACAACACATAAACGCAAAATATAGCCTGTTACTAGCAAAAATTAAACGAGTATACACACAGCTGTGTTTCTTCTCCCTGAAACCTATGATCCAATTCTACTTGATGCAAGTGGAAACAACGTTATTTTATGGATTAGACATCAACATAAATGATTTGGGTGATAAAATGAATACGACTGAGGGTAGGCTCTGGAAAAACACAATAGGGCTAGCTAACTCTGTACCAAACTCAGTGCTAAAACAGAAGTTTGGGCTTGTCTCTCTGGCCACCAGAGCGTTATGGAGGAAGATGACGGAATATGCTAAACTGATAAATTCGCCACTTCACTCATTATATGAAAAACGGTGTCAAGCTCAAATGCATACTTCAGTCTTAACAATCACTAAATTAAAGGATAAAATGAATGCTTTGCTTACTGAGGTAGGCTCTTCTAAAGAAGAACATGTCATAGATCCTTCAACTGTGGGAAAAAAAAAACTACTTCAATACGATTGGGCAAAAACCATTGACAAATTGGCCAAATACACCCTTTATAAGGAATATCTCAGGCTCATTAACAAAAGGGAGGAGGTGTCCAAATATGTACTCATCTTTCCATGTCCCCAAAATTGGATTTTATGTCTCCGCTTTTGATTGAAAAAAAACAGTTACCAACATTGGAAAGAGTGAGTTGGTGGAAGGACCCGGAGAGGAACATGAGTTGTTGGTTTTGTGAAATAGTAAAAATTAGAGAAACCACGAAACGTGTGGTGATGGGTTGTTCGGCCCAGAAGGAAGATAGGGGGAGACATCTATATATTATTATAGGTAATGAAGCCTGGTGGAGCAGTATGAACAGGGTTCGATTCTGGCATTATGTGGCTTCCTTTCTATAATACTGAAAAAGCTAGAAATGTTAACACTTGGCAAAGATGTATTGAAACCAAAACAGACCAAATTGGATTTAGTATTACATCATCAAATGGCTGAATTTTATTATGTAATTTTCCTTTTTTTCTATGTTTTTTTCTTTTCTTCTTTCTGCATATCTTTTATCTTTTTCTCACTTGCATTTATATTTGTGAAACGTTCTTACTGGTATTTGTATATAAGAATAAAAACACAATAAAAAAAAGAAAAAAAAAGCTTGTGAGTTGCACGACCTCAGGGGTGTAGCAAAAGGTGGTAATCTTTGCTTGCTTAGCCAGCTTAGGTTTGTGGGCACATTGCACTTCAGGCCTTAGATTGCGTGTGTCGTAATTTTCATGGACAGATGGAGCCTGTATGGATTTGTCACATTCGTACTCAGGAGTGTCTGCCATTCTCTTACTTTGAAGAGAAGCTGCCATGCTCGAACAATGACCCTAGTAAACACCACACGCCCCAAACGCTTGGCTACTAATTGTCTATCAGTTATTTCCAAAGATGACTCCCACCAGAGATCACAATCTACACTGCACTATCCAGCTGCAGTGCTAGTGTGCAGACGAAAGTAGGAAGAGCAACCAATAGGGTCGTTACTCGCAATTCGAGGTCACTACGTTGTATCAAAGTGTCCCTAGGGAGCAGAGGCGGATTTAACACTCACCAGGCAGACAAACAGCGAGTGGGCCCCTGTTGCCTGCCCCGCCCCTTTCCAGTCTCTCTCTCTTAACACTTTTGTAATGGCTCAGGCAACGTGCATGGGAAACGCTCACTTGCTCTCCCACGAAAAACACAGAACACTCTGTTTCACTAGTGCTTTCATCAAGTTAATTCCTCTTGTATATTTAACTAAAGGTGACCGCTTAGTTAAGTTCCACAATTCTTTATTGACTTATATCAACTTCATACTTTGAATACAGTCCTTGTCACTTAGCTGACCTTGTGTTGATTTTTTATAACAAAAGAGTCTTTCGATCGATTTACATTTACCTGAGTTTTGGGGTACACTTCATTTTCTCAAATACTTGAGTCGCATGCTACCATGTTACCAGCATAGAAATCAACTCCATAAGATAGCATTCTAGCTGCAGTATATGTCACAGTGCAGAAAGAATGTGCACTAGATGCCAATAAATCTATTCAACTAAATATTCAACTACTTTAGCTAGTGACGTACACTGGCGCTTTATGCTTTATATGATAAAACTCAATGTTCTAAGAAGATTTAGTGGGCAGGTACTCACACTGCTCCTGATGTACAATGCCAATACAAACCAGAGTTATAAAAAAAGACCACATTCTTGATTGGACCCGTAAATGCTTAAGCAGCCTGACATTGCATTTTGTTTTTTGTACTTCTGTGAAAGGCCAAGTCAATCACATTAATAGCTATGAACATCATGAAATACAAATAGAATAGAACAGTTTATACATGTTCACCGACTGCAAAGGTAATTGTTCTTCTGCTCACACTCTGGCAGGGTCTTCCTTTTAGACCAAGCTAATTGTCTCAGAAAAGTTTGACCTACAATGTTGAATACAGAATGCATTTTAGGATTCCAAATATAAAACAATGATGTCTAAACCACTTTGGCATCAGGTTTTGAAGAGCAAAGTGGCAAATCCTCTTGCATGAGTCGCACACACCAAGGCACACATATAGAGTATGTGCACAGTGATGGCAATGCACTGGCAGACCAGCCCACTAAGCAGATTAAACAATCTATAGTGAGAGATTTGACACACTCCGCTGGATACATACATGATATAAAATCCTGCTAGCAAGCAAGCACTGCTAAACAGAGATCATTCCTAAACATGAATACATACAGGCTATGAAGGAACACACGAATAGTAACAGTTCCCCAAAAGACTGATACTTTCACACAAACCAGAAAGGTTAACACTTCTGCTGAGCATACAGGTTTAGCTACTGCTCTCATTGGGATAGCATCGAATAGACAGATATTAATGGCAATAGCTGAGTAAAGCTGTTAGAAAGTGTATTGCTGTCACGACACTACACCAACGCATTGGTTTTTGGCATTGGCAAATGCTGTAGCGGTTTGGAGCGTGGTGGGACTACAAGTCTCATCATGCCCAGTGCAATCCGCACCAAGCCATACAATGTCTACATCATGGAACGCAACTGTCACGAAACGTGCGAGGGTGCTAAGGAATGGGAACGAAGAAGGAGAGATGCCAAACCTATATGAAGCATCAGCGCTGATGGACTATGCTATACAACCGTGAGTTACCAAGCATAGTTTCCGTGTCTTGTCTCTGCTCGGTTCCTTTTTCATCCCTATCTTGTATTCTCCCTCATCTGTGTGGTTGCTCTATTTTCCTTCTCATTGGCCCTTAAGAATAATCCTCTGTACCCCTGACCCTATCGTGCACCAGACCATTAGACTGACACATTACCTGCCTTCGGGATACTCCCCTCTACTTCTGTCCCTGCTGTGAACCAGACCATAAACCTGCCTAACGACCTGCCTTCTGACCCCCTCAGTTGTTTGTAGTGTTCTTCATTTTTTGCCTTTTCCCCTTGGATTATTGGGTTTTGGAACATTATTAGTCCAGTCCAGTCCCTTAGTTCGTCCATGTGCCGGTGTGTCAGGTCCTATTGCCTGATTTTTGCTGTGGCTCGTGCCATTGTGCTGGATTATGGCCTATGGACTCAGAGCTCAGAGAGGATTCCTAACTCCATCTAGGGTCTTGTTGTTACTTGCTTCTCTCAAGGTATGTGTGAACCTGTAAAAATGTTTGGCTTTACCCAAACGAGAGTGGACTGTAAATCTTTCCCTTTGGTTCCACAACCCGGGTGCCCTCGTCAATGGTGTTTGCTTCCTGCCGCCTTTTGGCTTACCTGGAGAGTCCAATGTGTTCCGCAAGGTTTCACCGGTGTGTCAAGCGTGGCGTGCAGGGCAATCCACACAGACATTTCCTGTGCATCTGACAATAGCTAATTGTACCACGTAACTGTAGTAAACAGTGGATTAAACATGGAGGCTAACTCAGAATATTGTACGTGGGCAAAAGTAGAATTTGAATGTAGATAAATGAATCAGATCGCTTTACGGATAACAGTTTACGAATATAGACACGTTTTAATTGTAACAAGCTCATTTAAAATAGTTGCCTGGGTAATGATAATCCCTCAATAGAAGGATGATTGCAAGGAGTCATAAAGGACTTGTTATCCTTAGGAGCTATGACAGCACAAAAGCACTCCAATCTGACAACCGTCCAGCCTTCTAAGGCAAAGCCTTACTAGACACGATATGCTGGGAATGTATTTTGCTATGCTTAAACCTGTTCAGACCAATCTCCAATGGTATTGTTGGGAGAGTTAACAACATTATTAAACAGGTCCTTCGCAAATGCATGCGTTCCACTAGGGGAAGTGGGTGGTATGTTTGCCAATGGTCATGATAAGCATACATAATTTGCAAGGTCATTCACAATGTGATGGTAAAACACCTTGTGAGATGCTGTATGGCACACCAGTGTCAGTGTACGTACCTGAGTTACATAACACCTTCAGTTTCTCACTAGATCACATCAACAGAAACTCATTGATGTTGAATTATTATTATTTATTTTTTTAGTAAAGAGAGTACCCGAAAAGCAAAGTGATGTGTACTCATAAAAATACATGCTAGAGAAGTGTTTGGCTCTCAGACAACCGTTGCAATCATCACACTTTTGGGCCAAGAGCAGCAGCCCTGCCAACCTTGCCAATGAAGAAGGGGACATGTGAATGGTCTATTGATCTCTTAAAGCTAGCCCCAAATGGTTACTCCGCTATTCCCAAAGGGGTGCTTTCTTTCTCCTTAATAATTTGGATAGGATGGAATCATAATGATGTAAAAAAGAAAAGAACCATGATCCAATTTTGGCTGTTTCATTGAAACGGAAAGAGAGATGGTACCTACGACAAAGCAGACACATGCATTTCCCATACCAACAACAATTGGTTCTGGAATGGAAAGTGACAAATAGTCTTTGGCACAATAACTCTGTTCTACTTGTTGCTGAAGAAGAGTCTCATACATTTTAGATTTGACTGAACATTGAAGCATGATTGACTTCATAGTCTAGTACATTTTCCATCACTATGCCCTTCACCCACACTACACAAGAGGACATTCCAAGGTGATTAACCTTCATCACAAGCATTACAAATGTCTGTTAAGTTTAGGACACACAGTACAGAACCGATGGTGGGCCTAACATGCAAGCTCAGGGACATATACAATCATTGATAGATCAGTCAAGTTATTTTCTGCTACTATATCAATTTCAAATGTATATAGGAACTTGTGAACAGCTCATTGTAAGACATTAACCCAGGGGGATTTCCTAAACCTAAAGAAGGCATGCAAGATGTCATGATAAGGATGCATATATCAATTTCAAATGTATATAGGAACTTGTGAACAGCTCATTGTAAGAAATTAACCCAGGGGGATTTCCTAAACCTAAAGAAGGCATGCAAAATGAGCATGATATGCAAGAGACATGCATTTCCCATACCAAGAACAATTGGTTCTGGAATGGAAAGTGACAAATAGTCTTTGGCACAATAACTCTGTTCTACTTGTTGCTGAAGAAGAGTCTCATACATTTTAGATTTGACTGAACATTGAAGCATGATTGACTTCAGAAGCAACACAGTAGTCTAGTACATTTTCCATCACTATGCCCTTCACCCACACTACACAAGAGGACATTCCAAGCTGATTAACCTTCATCACAAGAATTACAAATGTCTGTTAAGTTTAGGACACACAGTACAGAACCGATGGTGGGCCTAACATGCAAGCTCAGGACATATACAAGCATTGATAGATCAGTCAAGTTATTTTCTGCTACTATATCTTTTTTTTTTTTTTATTATTATTGTAGCTCTTTGGTTTACACAAGAAAACCTTTAGCTATTTTTACCGAACAAGGAGCAGACAACAACATAAAAGAGAAGAAAATGTCATAAAAGAGAGTGGAAAAAAAGCAAGTTCAACTATATAAAATCAAGACGAGAGTTAATTCAATCGTTAAAGAAAGCTTAAAGAACATTTTAAAAATCAAGAATAATTGAATAAAAATAACCCAAAACAACAAGAATAGCATTTTCCCAAACTTCTGTTTTACAGATATGCTAAAATATTTATAAACATTTATAAAAATGCCTGTTTCTTATTCCCTTTCTCTTACTTTTCTTTTATGTTGCTTAGTGTTTAACACCGCAAAAGTCTGCTTGATTTCTCAGGTCCTTTTCACTGTTCCAAGAGGTTCGTCTTGTCCCTCAATTTTTTCAAAGATGAACTGGATAAATTTTATGACCACAAGATTGTTTGAGATCTTATCTCCTTGCAGTAGGTATGACCAACAAAGTTCAATGTCCTTGAATCTGTATTCCTGCCAGATATGACCTAAGTACGTCTGTCGTTCACCTCTCACAGTGGGGCATTCCAGCAGCAGATGTTTCAATGATTCAACTTTTAATACATTTTTACATAATCTACAGTTCTTTGGTTCATCTCTCTCTCTTTTTCTATAATGATTGGTTATACTTGGCCAAAGATTCAAACGCAGCTTTAAGAAGCCTTGCCTCAAGAACCAATTGGGGAAAAGAGTAAGGTATTTGGGTAGTATATTCAGTTTTCGCGGGACTGCCCAGAATTCTTCATAGCCTCGATTTTTAGTGAGCTCGTCCAGTGTATCAATCCAATCTCTAGTGTACATTTTTTTTTTCACGTGATCTGGATTGTTTAAGAAGGATTCTTCCGTTTCATTTAAATTAAGAAGGATCATCTGGCATATTTTGCCCCATTCAGTCAATATTGGTTCTGACCTCTCTTCCATTGCTTTTTTTATGGCCGCAAAGCCCCCCTTTGTTGCCGGTTCTAGACATCTTCCACTCCACGATGACTTTCAGAGAGGATAGTGCCAGCTCTCTTCTAATTAATTGAATTGGGAAAGATTTTGGCAATCCCAAAATAGATCTCCAGAACTTGCCTTCTAGACGTGACCATATTTTGTTGTCCAATAAGAGTGAGGTTTCTGATCCATAGGTTAGGATTGCCACTACTTTTGCACGATAGAAGTCTATCAGTGGTTTCATGGAGAATCTACAAAATCGCGCCAGTAGAATCTTAGCTTGGCCTATTAGGTTTCCAAGTTTGTTTTTTAAGTCCTGACATCTCGGGGCTTCATATCTGTTGGTGTTGATACAAACCCCCAGGTACGTAATAGCTGTCACTTCTGTTATCTTTTTATTGGATAGATACCATTGGGGTGAGTTTATTTTTTTCTTCTTTTTGGTATTATAGAGCGTCAAGATCCTAGATTTTTCAGGATTGATGGTCATTTTGTTTTTGGCTACATATGTTTCTAATGCTTTTAGTTGATGTTGAAGTCCTATAGGAGTCTGATCGATTACAACTATGTCGTCAGCATAGATCAATCGACCAATTGCTATATTAGCAAGTTTTGCTGGAAAGGATCTTATATCTACAAAGGCTTTTTCCATATCTGAGGAATATAGTTTATATAATTCTGGAGCCAAGGGGCATCCTTGCTTAAACCCAATGGTCGTAGGAATTGTGTCCGATAACAGGCCGGCTTTATTTAGTTTCACTTTAATTGAGGTGTTCGAGTGTAATTCCTTTATGTTGTAAAGTAGAATTTCTGGGCAATTCCATTTTTTTAATTTCCTCCACAACCTCTCGCAATCAACTGCATCAAAAGCCTTTGATAAATCAACAAAAGCTATATAGAATTTCACCTCTTTGTTGGTCAGGGTTCGAGCTTTCAACAGATTTAGAATAAAGATGTTTAATGGAGTGCCTTGTCCTTTTACGAACCCAGATTGCCATTCGTCCTTACGGCCTGTTTGTGTTGCCCAATTTGTCAAAGATTTTAAAAGAATTGAGGCAAAGATTTTTCCAGCCACATCCAGAAGGGCAATTGGCCTGTAATTTTCTGGGACTGTTCTTAGGCCCTTTTTAAAGATTGGCACCACAATACTCATCTTCCACGAAGTCGGTAGTTTCCCCGAAACCAAGATATATTTAAACAGTTGGTGTAGGATTTTAGCCCATTCCGCTGGGTCCTTTTTCAGACCTTCATTAGTCAGGCCGTCTGGCCCCGGTGCTCTAGAGTTCTTTAGCTTTTTAATCATGTCTTCTAATGTCTCACTGTCTATGGTCAGCAAACTTTCATCCCATTTTGGTATAATACAATCATTTATAAGAGGTTTTAGAACTGGCTGTTGTTGTTTGTAGTATAATTCCCATTGTTTCTCTGTGACTGGATTTGTTATTATGGCATCTTGCAAAGTCTCTTTGTTATTTATTAAGGCCCACGTCTCTGCTGTATTTCTCTCACATATTGTTCTTAACATTGCCTGGGAGTCGTGGTTTAGCATTGTTTTTTTGTGCAACTTTCTCCAATTTCTAAAGGTTTGTTTTATTTCTCGTACTTTATCAGTTTTATTTACCTCATTCAAGACTTTCAGTGATTTTAGCTGTTTCCTCATAGTCTTTTTTTTATCAGCCACGGCTTGATCGAATATATGTCGATGTGACATTATTGGGTTTGTAGTGCCGGGTTTAATTCTAGTATGGAAGATTTTTAGCAGAGGAACATAATCGATGGTTTGCAGAAGTAGCTGCAGATACAAATCATTTAGGGTGGATGTCAAGTTATCGTTCAGCGCTGGTAATTTTGCTGGATTCATTTTAACTCGAGTTCTCCCAGTGTTGATTTCTATCTTGAATGGATATATTTCCTTTACGTTCTTAGGAAGAAAACTAGAACAAGTAAGTTTGATAGCATTGTGGTCACTAGCCTTGGTCGGTTGCACCTCAAGTTTTTGAATAAACATTGACATATTAGTTGAAACTGTCACGTAATCTAAGATGCCTTTGGATTTCAGCCCTCGCCACGTCGGTTTCCCTGGGATGTCGCCTAACGTGACTCCATTTAGGATTGTGCAATCTCTAGATTGTAACGTGGACCTCCAATTGACCCCTCTTTTGTGTTTGGTTGTGGCCATTTTCGGTACGTCTTCGAGTACTTTATTGTTTTCGTCCAGACAAGTGCAATTAAGGTCGCCCACCAATATTATCCATGGGTCATGCCATTTAGCTTTCAGATCATCAATTGCCTCTGCTACGTCCCTTGGAAGGGATTTGTTTCCTTTAGCTCCTGGCACCCAGTATATATTCATCAGCACAACGTGATGTGTTGATCGTCTAGGGGCGACGATGTTTCCAGGACTAAGATTTGAATATATGGAGTCAAGTTCGAAGAATGAATCACATTCCAGTTTAGTTCTTTTTTTATCGCTATCAGCAGACCCGCCATTGGTCTTCCTTTTTCTCATTTTTTTGCTGGGTTTATATTTACTGAATAGCCATCGATCAGGGGAGTTTCTCTCAATCACGTTTCCTGCAGGCATAGTACATCTGGCATTTCTTTTTCAAAATCATTTTTTGTTAGAAGGTGGTTGAATCCCCTTGTATTCCAGGAAATAAGGGACCATGTTTCCTTTTGTGTTACTTTCCGGCTCTATAGTGTCTTCATTTTTCCTGCTGCTAGGTTGGCCAACCATACCCATCTCTCCTGTTCTCCGTCTTGAGGTTGGGTAACCTGCGATTATTTCATGGCTTTTTTATGCGTATCGTACGCCTCTTGAAAGCGAGCTTTCTTTGAGATAGTTTCTTGATCCAGTACCTCTGGTTCTGTTTCTTTATTGTTTTTTTTGTCGGTTATCTCGAACCCCTTCTTTCTTATGGTCCTCTCTTCGGATAGTAATAGCTGGTGAATCACCTGGGAGCATGTGGAAACCCGAATACTATCCATATACCTTTTGTCAGGAAATTCTATCAGGGTTATATCACTAGAGCTGATTAATCTCAAGGCTGGTATATGGTGGAACAACCTTAGGACATTTGCCCGGTTTAGAATAAGACCGTCGTCTGTATGTACTAGTCTTTCCAAAAGAAGACCTCTGCCCTTTTTTTCCGGGTTTAATCTGCGTTTCGGCAGTCTCAAGGGACTAGTCCGGAAATCATCAGTTCCACTGATCTGCTCACTTTCTTCTGTGGTGTATTCCTTGAATTCCAAAATAGGTATGGGGCTGTATATATTTTGATTTTCCAGGTTTCTTGTTGGACTTTTAATTGGTATGTTTGAGCTTCCTGTCATTGTTGTCTTTAATTTTTTCTTACTTACAGTTTCGGGCTTGACTATATTATTTTCCTTTTTTGTTGTTTCAGCTTTGTTTGCATTTTCCCCAATTATCCTCTTGTCATCCAACATTGGTTTGACTCCCCTTTCTCGTTCCGTCTGTACTTGTTCATCAGTTATTCCAATTTCCTCTTCTTCTGAGTCACTATCAGTTGAGACGTTGTCATCCGAGATGGAGTAAGTGGACATATCCATTAACTCCTGATCGGAGTCATCCGTTTCTACTGCTTCATTGTTATTTAGACTCGTACTTGTTTGCGTATGGCTACCAATGTTTCGATTTACCACAGTAGTTGCTGCTTCCTTTGGTGTGCTCAGACATTTGAAAAATGATTTGCTTTTATTTGATTTACATACCCTCCACGGCGGTTGATTTTTTGTTTTTTTAAGTATCTGTAATGGTTGAGTAGATTTCGCTTTCTTATCATTCATAGCGATTTGCTCCCTTCGTTGCGACGCAGTGATACCTTCCATCTGTTTTACGTCCTTTTTATTAAAGATTTCGCATAATTTTGAATTCTGCTTATCTATTTTTGATACCTCAATATCTTTTTCGTGCTGCGAAAGGTCTAAGGTTTTTTGAGGTGTGTGTTGTCATTTTTTTGGGATCTGTTTTGCTTTCTGATCGTTGGTCGCCGTGGCTCCTCTTTGAGTTTTGTTTTCCGCAGAGATTTTTGAGGTATTTGGCACCAGTTCATTATTTTCTTTATTTTTTTCCTTTCCTTTTATTGTGTTCATTGTATCTGTAGTTGTTTCTCCTTTCCTCGGAGTTGGGATTGGACATTCGACCTGATTACTTAGCTCTTCTAAGGTCCCTTTTTCAATCGTATTTCCAGTACGTTCTTTCAAATGCTCTTCATTTGCATTTTCTTCTATTTGTGGTTGCAATTTTGCTAATTCTTTTGATTGAAAAACAGAGCAGTCCGAACCACCTAGAGAGTCTCTCCTAGGATCTTTCCATCGGTTTTCCTTCTCTTTCATAATTGGTTCTAGGATGGTGTGTAACATATCGGAGATTCTTTGCTCAACATTTTGCATATTTTTTTGGATGGCCGATATGAATCCTTCAATGAAGATTGTCTTAGAATGAACCATTGCTAGCAATGTAGTGTGGTCCTTCAGAGTATCCGTAGCATCTTCGTGTAGTTTCATGTAAGGGGCCAGGATCGCTGCCATTGTTGAAATCATCAGGAAGTCATCCTTTTCACACTTTTCTCCCCCTGTCTTAGGTTTGTTGGTCATCTCCCTCTCTTTCTGAGGTGCTTCTATCGTTGATGATAGCGTGTTCAAGTTTGAGTCTTGGTCATTATCTGTTTGAATTAACTGGTTTTTGGTTTCCCCTTTCATGGTTTGAATGGCCGTCTCTACAGTTTGTGGCTCTTTATCTATTAAGATTGAGTTTTCCAGCATAACAGCGTCAGGGATTTCGTTTGCCGTGGTGTTTTTATGAGTTGGTTTCCTTTTGGGTACATTCCCAGAAATGCCTGTCCCCCAGTTTAGTAGGGATTGTTTCCCAAAAAAATGATTATTTCTGTCTTGAGCATCCCCTGAGTATAGGGTCCTGGGTTTCCATATATTTTTTTTCTAGGTCTGTATATCTTATAAAGTCCATTCTAATTGGTTTAGGGGTTATTGTTTTACCTTTTGTTCCGTTAAAGGTTCCTTTCGCTGTTTTTGCTAAATCTTCCACCGTAGTATTGGGTTCTAACCCGGGAATAACCTCAGATAGTTGAATTAAATCCTTTGCCTTAGGAATATTTTCTTCTACTGTTTTTGATCTTATCTCTAGTACAGGTGATGGCTTCTCTGACACATCTTCCTTTGAAAGGTCAGTTTCCCTTGTAGCTTCTAAGTCATGCTCATTTTTGTCGGATGTTTCATTTGCCATAAGGGCCAGAGCTTCCTTAGACTGCTTTGCATCAGCTGAACTTTCCTGAGGCTGAGGTGATTCGTCCGTTTCAATCATATTGTCAAGTTGATGGAATATGAAATTGTTCCTGGGTGGGTTGACCCATTGCTCTCTGAGTTTAATTGTATGTCTTCCTGTAGCGGCTCCTTCCCTGTTTGATTGCCGATCTTAACCTCTATCATGAACGGACCGAGTACTGCTCCTTGATTATAATCTTTCGTTCCGTGATTCGGAGTCATGCTTTCCTTAACTAGCACTGATTTGTTATCCTTGTCTTCGGATAATATTAAATCATCTATATGGTTGTTTGGTAGAGGGTGGTCACCCAATCTAGTTGATAGCACTACTTCTGCCGTTAGGTATTTGGAGATCGTATGTGTATTAGTTTGGAACACTGATATCTAACCTTCAAATGGGGCTGTAAGTATCTTTTCCCCTGATGTTGTCTGGTTATGTCAGTTGTTTGCAGTGTTCGGGATCAAAAGGGTCGAACCCCAGCAGTCTCCCTTTCCTTAGGGCTTTAAATATAAATTTTGATCGATTCGCAGGGTGGGATCAAAGGGGTCAAGCCCCAACAGTCTCCTTACCCGAGCAAAAAAAAAAAAAAACAACTGGTGATGTTAGCTTGCTTATCCGGGGTGATCCTAGTGATTTTTTATCCTTTGGTCATATGACTTGTTTAGCTTTGGGATATCCCCCAGATGTACAGATGATTTTTTAAAATAAGTGACCCACCTGCACGTGACTTCCGCAGGGAGTTTCCTGTATCTTTTTCGTGCCCAGCCGACCAGCCCAAACAGCAGCGCCCTTGTCCCCGCAGCGGGCTTAACGCTGCAAGGGTGGATTGCCTTCGAATAAAAGCCCAGAATGAGTCACATGATCGTGACCGCGCTCCGCCTCCTCCAGGAAGCGAGCGCACTGCAGCGTTGGGGCTTCCAAGATTAATGCTGGGAGATCAAACAGCAGGCTTCAAGCTCGGCTTTACTAGTTTCAGAATCCTTCCAATGAGAACAGCTGTCACTGGGACTTTGTAAGGTACTGTTGACAGCTGATACTGCCTGGAAACGGGACTTGAGCATTTCGTATAGGGTAGTTTTCTAGTTCCAATTCCATAAACGGACAATAGCAACACTCCGCCTCCACTTCCTATATATATCAATTTCAAATGTATATAGGAAATTGTGAACAGCTCATTGTAAGACATTAACCCAGGGGGATTTCCTAAACCTAAAGAAGGCATGCAAAATGAGCATGATATGGGAAAACATTTGCTTTTGTTACATATTTTGATATATTTAACTCTATAACCATAATCCATGGGTGATTAAACAAATCCCACTAGGAACATTTTGCAGTACCTTTCTCAGAGACTCATCCCCCAAACGTAAAGCAATTTTCCTACATAACACTGGAGGCCCCATTCTCAGGGTGTAGACAATTATGAAAAACAGATTTACCTTCTGCTGACCACTGGAGGATGTTGTTGTCTACTGGTCTACAAATACAATGGCAGGTGATAGAATGTGTGTTATGCTATTAAGAAAGCAAAGTCCTGGCAAGAATCGGTCCTTCAGATGGGGGTGTGAGTTTTCACAAGTGGTGTATGATGAAAATCATTAAAGTATCTTTTTGATATTTAATGGAAATAACTAAATAGTGGATATTGGGTGCAGACCCCCTTATTCTCACCTCTTGTTTCATGGAGATTGAAGTCCATCTGCGAGAGTGGTTAGCGCTATATATAGTGTGTGAGTCTTTGGTGAGGAAAAGCTGCTACTCAGACAAGGGTTCAGTAGCCCACTGAAATGACTCATGACTTCTTTCTTCTGAGGCTCTACATTGAGTACAGCAAATGTTTGTAGTAATGCTGGTAAGGTCATCTGTTACAAAGTCCCCTGAAACTAGAATTCCTGTAATGCAGTCTTATATAAAGCATAACATATTATTAAATACATTAACATGCCAACAGGTTCCTCTCAAGCATCGGGATAGGCGATTTAAGGCAATTTATCTTTTTGCTGTTGGATATTTTAGGCACTTCTGTCAAAACGTGTGTTCATTCAGATATATATTTAAATATTCTGAGGATCAATCTCTTCTACAAAGTCCAGGACAATGCACGAGTAGTCTTGCTCACAATTTTGCAAATGTTTGCACAATTATTCCATAGCTGGTGTAACCTGAATGCAAATTGAAACATACTGGAGTTCATTAAATATTTCCATTTCTTACAATTGCTGTGTATTTCAGCTCTGTAGGCCCTGGATTAGAGTTTCCTTAGTGGCAATTGATTGACCCCACCACTTCCTCCAAAGCCATGTGATTATATCATTGTGCAAACGTATACAGTACTCCTATTTATGTTTAAGCACTTGCCCGCCTAGGTTAATGTTAAGTTTGTAAATCACCTGCTTGTTATATCTTTATTTTATTTGCTTGTTTTGTGTTGACCTTGGGCTATGTCAAACTTTGTTCAAACCCTTATAAACTGGCTTGCAACCTGTTCTCGTATTTGTGCTATGGTACAGACACGCCTCCAGGGAATGCCTCCACCATCTGTAAATGTGTTATTGTGAGTCATGGCTGATCGAAATTGAAATCCCTCCTCTTCAAATAAATACAAATTGATTAAATGCGTCAGTGTGACCTGTTTTGGCATCTGGTCCATGTCAACTACTCACTGGAAATATTTTGAACAACACAGGGGTAATTCATAGAATTCAGCGCACAAGTGGCACACGTGGCTTGCGCACAGTGTGCGCGTGCAACAGTCTGTGCCAGCCGCGTGCGCCAAAATCCATTTCTGTGCACAGCGTATTCATGGATTTCAACATCCATTACCAGCCGCGGCTCAGAGTGGCGCAGCAACCCTGCAGCAGCGGCAGTTATGCCCCAACTCCTCCCCGTGCGTCATGTACAGCGCAAAAATCCCGTACATGGCGTACAGGCCAGTGGACCAGCATACAGCCCCCCAACCATGAAAACGCCTGTAAAACTCCCTGCGCACCCCTCCGAATGCACATACACCGCTGCGCGGGGAGAATCACGCGCGATTGGCCCTGTGCGACCGGGGTATGTGTATTTCAGGGGTTTGCAGGGAGTTTCACACGTGATTGGCCCTATGCGAGCGGGGGTACGTGTATTTCGGGGGTTCGCGGGAAGTTTCACACGCGATTGCCCCTGTGCGAGTGGGGTACGTGTATTTCGGGGGTTCGCATGGAGTTTCACACGCGATTGGCCCTGTGCGAGCGGGATACGTGTATTTCGGGGGTTCGTGGGGAGTTTAACACACGATTGGCCCTGTGCGAGCGGGGTACGTGTATTTCAGGGGTTTGCGGGGAGTTGCACATGCGATTGGCTCTGTGCGAGCGGGGTACATGTATTTCGGGGGTTCGCATGGAGTTTCACATGCGATTGACCCCGTGTGAGCAGGGTACGTGTATTTCGGGGGTTTGCGGGGAGTTCCACACATGAATTGGCAGTGTGGGTCCTCCCAGGTGTGCCCTCTACCCCCTCCACGGCCCCTGCAGGCAGCCCACACCACAGGGGACTACCCAGCACCCCTGGTCATGTCCCCCAGCACCCCCACCCACACAGCATTGATGGGCACCTGCCAGCAGGCCCCGACTCATGTCCCCCAGCACCCCCACCCCCCAGCATTGATGGGCACCTGCCAGCAGGCCCCGACTCATGTCCCCCAGCACCCCCACCCCCCTACAGTGAGGGGCACCTGCCAGCAGGCCCTGAATCATTTCCCCCCGCACCCCACCCCCCAGCAGTGAGGGGCACCTGCCAGCAGGCCCCGACTCATGTCCCCCAGCACCCCTTCCCCCCAGCATTGACGGGCACCTGCCAGCAGGCCCGACTCATGTCCCCCAGCACCCCCACCCACCCAGCAGTGAGCCGCAGGCCCTGACTCATGTACCCCAGCACCCCCACCCCCCAGCAGTGAGGGGCACCTGCCAGCAGGCCCCGACTCATGTCCCCCACCTACATGACATAAAGATGCACAATCATGGCCCACATCTCCACCAAAATACCACAGCACGGCACCCCAGTCTTGAGACGCAATGATTTCCCAATCCACCCCACACTGACATGCCTATCTCAAGACACAACCAAAAGTCAACTATGTACATCAACACATGTCTGTCACACACACACACTGGTTGGCATTGATTGTGTAAACCCACATTTTCACATGCATGAACTCAATGAGTGAATTACACACATGGAAGTAAAATATCAAAATGTATTATGGAGAAAAATAAAGCAATGAAATGAAAGCATAAAAAAATTGCAAACATGAAATGAAAAGCATGTCCAAAAGATGAGTACATGAAAAGTATAACCGATCCAAAGAAATCCAAAAGAAAAATAGTCCAAACTCTCCCTCCACCAAAGCAAATCCAAAGGAAACGTAAAAAGTAAAATCCATTAATCCATGGTGAAATCCAAAGAAAAAGTTCCAATAAATCCATTGTCCAACTATGTACAATCAATTGTCAAGGGTCCATAAGCCCAATGAAAGAACAGAAACCTATGAAAAAAACTACCCAATAAAAAAACTATATACAAATGTGTGGGGCAAAGTCCAAACACCCCAGAATAAAGGAAAACAAAAATGAAACCTAACACTAAAAACTATATACAATGGTGGCGGGCTAGTCCGACGGCTCACTTTCCGATTTCCCGGGCCAGGGCATCATCGAACTCCTGCTCAATGTCCTGGAGGCGGTCCTCTTCCATGGCCCCGAGGACTCGCAGGGACGATGCCATGTTGACCTCCAACTCCCTGCGACTTGCCTTGAGGCACTCGGCCCGCCTCAGTGCCCTCCGCATGTAGTTCTCCACCCTGACCATTGTGAGCCGGGCCTCTTACGCCTGCCGCCGCTCCGCACCTATGGCCTGGCCCAACCGCTGCCACATGGAAGACACTTCCAATCCTGGGCCCTCCTGCCCTCTGGCAGATGCCTGCCCCTCGGATGTTGAAGGCCCCGAGCCATCATGGCTCCCACCTTGTTGCTGCTGCTGCTGTGCCTCTGCCTGTGCCATGGCTCTTGCTACCTGCACGTCCTCCTCCAGCTGGGGTGCAGTTGTTGAGGTGGCCAGCCCTGCTGGACGTCCGACTCCCGACTGTGGCAGGGATGTGTCCTCCACCAGCCTGGCCGCAGGGTCAGAGGCAGCTCCACAGGGTACCCAGGTGATACATGGTTTGGTTTATTATTATTTGGTTTGGTTTATTATTTATAATGCGCAAGCGTACCCAGAGGTATCAGGGCGCAGCATTTACAAGAATTTTCGAAGCTTAGTTGCAGTCCTAGTAGAATATACATACAGACAATGGGTAAACCAGTGTTATATACAATTGGCAGTGAGTCGGACAGGCATTATATACATGTAAACAAGTAAGCACACGTGGTTACAGTGTGTGCGGGTAGTGAGGCATTTAGTAGTCCTAGTGGGCCTCCGATTGCAGCCATGATATTACCTTAGAACGGAAGTTCTGGTAGGGCAAGTTCATTCTGAGATTTGGAGGCAAGGAGTTCCACAGTTTGGCTGCTTTCACCGGGAAACTGTTTCCTCCTATGGTGGCACGTTTGTAGTTGGGAACGGATAGGCAGTCTTTATATGCTGTTCTAATGGGTCTTAAAGTGGATTGTCTGTGGAATCTATTGATCAGGTATGTTGGGGCAGCATTGTTAAGAGATTTGTGGGTGAGTGATGCCGTTTTTAAAAGAATTTTGTCTTTAATGGAGAGCCAGTTGTTCTGTTGGCTGATTCCTGTAATATGTTCTCTTCTAGAAATGCCCAGGGCTGCTCTGAGACAATATGAGGGCTCTAGCGAGTGTAAGGCAGCTAGTGTCTGACACAAATGGTTTGGCTGCGCTGATTAATTAATCCAAGCAGAAGCCCAATGTTTTGACCTCCTGTCCCACTGTGATGTTGTTCCCGTCAATCATAAAGGAATTGTAGGCCGGGCCCAGTTTCCTTAGGCTGGACGTGGTGCCCAGGATGATGTGCTCTGTTTTGTCATCATTCAGGCCTAGTCCATGAGTGGCCATCCATGCCTGGATGATGATGTATACCCTGTTTAGCAAGGCCAAATTCTTTCCATAATCTCCAGAAAGCGGAAGGAGGATCTGGGCATCATCTGCATAATTAGTGTAGGTGATACCGAGATGATCCAAATCATCGAAAAGGGGCTTGGTAAATATGTTATACAATGTGGGGGAGACACAAGAGCCCTGTGGTAGCCCACAGGTGATGGGTACAGGGTCTGCTGCAGCAGTGGGGAGAAGTCCCTCATGTTTCTGCCATTAAGGAATGATGTGATACAGGTGATGGCCTCAGTAGAAAAGTGTGCTGAAGAGTGGAGGTGTGTACATAGGACAGAGTGATCGACCAAATCGAAATCTGCAGATAAGTCGAGGAGGATAAGTCTATTGTCTCTGAGCGTGTCAATATGAGCTTTTAAGTCAATTAGTGCAGTTTCAGTCCCGTGTTGGGGACGGAACCCTGATTGTCTGGATCTTAAAAGGTGTTGATCTTCCAAGTGCTTCTGTATTTGTACATAGGCGACCTTGTCCAAGATTTTTTGTAGGAAGGGAACGGTCATTATGGGTCGGTAGTTTGTGGTTATGGCTGCGTCAAGTGTGGGTTTTTTCAGTAGTGGTCGTACCCAAGATTGTTTTAAGTTGGTGGGGGAAGCCAGTGGTGAAGGAGGCGTTGATCAGCTTCGTAATGAAAGGGGAGAGGTCACGGGCTGCGTCTTTGATGAGCTGTGCTGGGCATAGGTCTCCCTGGCAATTGGATGGTTTCAAGGACAGGATGATTTTTTCAACTTCAAGTGTATTGACTTTGGATAACTTGAAGCGGGTGATGTCTGTGGGTGTGAGCTTGTCCAGTGTTTTTGGAGGGAGAGTGACATTAAGGGAGGCTTTTTTACTGGAGATTTTGTTTTGGAGGGTCGTGATCTTATTTGCTAGGGCACTTTGAATTTCTGAGCACCAGTTTTTATCCTTGGTGCAGGTGTCAGGGGGTACTATGGGGGTTTCTACTTCTTTAAGGATGGAGAAGAGTTCTTTGACGTTGGATTTTGCTTGGGATATGCGAGAATCAAAGGAGGTTCTTTTAGCCATATAGATTTCTTTTTTGTAGAGTGCTGCTAGTTTGGAGAGGTTGAGTTTGTTTGCGACTGAGGGGGATTTTTTCCACGTGGCCTCACAGTTTCTTTTCTGCTGCCTAAGGTTTTTGAGGAATTGTGTGTACCATTTGTTGAGATGAGTTTTTGGTTTGCTAGGTCTGAGTTTGAGGGGGGCGATAAGGTCCAGCGAGGTTGCCATAGTCTTGTTGTATTCTTCGACCAACGTGTCAGGGTCAAGGTTTTCAGGGAGTATGTTGAGTGTGGGGAGTAGGTTTGGGATGAGTCTTTCTACTGTCATATTCTTCTTGTTTCTATTGAGGGTAGGTGGGGCCATAGTGGTAGGTGGAGGCGGTGGTCTATCAGTAGAAAGCATGAACGATACCAGATGGTGGTCTGTCCAGGCTAGGGGTGAGATATTTGTGATATTTGCTTGGCAGTTGTAATCGGTTACCCAGTCAAGAATTCTGCCTTTTAAATGAGTGGGTGCCGTGCATCTTTGCGTGAAGCCTAGTTCCGTGAGAGTGTTAACTATAGCACTGGCGATATGGTCTTCTGGATCATTATAGCCCAGATTAAAGTCTCCTAGGGTGAGCACTTGAGTAGAGCTTTTAAGATTGCTGGATTGAATAGAGTTGAGGTCTTCACCAAAGGTGCCAATGGGGCCTGGCGGGCGGTAGATCAGATAGATATTGAGAGTTTGGGTATTAGTGAATGGAAGTTTGACTGATAGTGTTTCGCAAGAGAGGGCATTGGAGCAGGTTGCTAGTCTCATGGTGAGACTGCACTTATGGATGATGGCGACACCCCCTCCTCTGGAGTTGGGGCGATCTTGTCTCAGGATAGAGTAGTTATCTGAGACTGCCAGCATGAGCATGGGGCCTGCTGCTGGGTGGGAAGATGGCATGGAGGACGACTGGCGTATAAGGGGTTCAGGTGAGGAGGGGGTCGGAAAAAGGTCCAGCATATGGAGGAATCCAGCCCTGGTGACCCGTCCCAGTAGGTCAACGTGGTCAACGAGGCATCCGAGATGACGTGCAGTGTCTTCATGAAAACACTGCAGGTCACCTCGCATGCCCCGTTGACGCAATGCCATCCCAGACAGGACAGGCTCAACCCTGTCCTGGATTGCCACGTCCACAGGGAGAGGAGGCCAGTTCTTGTGCGCTCATCCCCTCCCTGAAAACTGGTCTGGACGTAAGCATCCCTGTTGGTGCAGGATGATGCAGTCACAGGATCAGGGACGGATTACACACAGGCACCTCCGGTGCAGCCTTTGCTGCCTCCTGTCCCTGCCCCTGCACTGCACCACTAGCACCAGTGGAATCCCCACCTCCAGACCCCGTGTGTGTCCCTTCCACGGCCTCTTCCTCCACCAAACCCCCCACCAACCTGTATGACTCCATGCCATCTTCCTCCATCAGACCCTTTGGGGTCTCAGCTGCCCCTTCTGCTGCCGAGGAGTTCACCTCTGACCTCCGCCTCTTGGACATACCCTTGGCAGCTGCGGCCTGGGACGCGGCACCAGACTCCTCACTCCCCCACGAGATGACAACCTGGGAGGGGAGCCGGGCCATGCGTCTCCGGCTGGTGGTGTGATCCCTGCCGCTTTGCTCCACAGCACCCTCTCTGCCCTCTTCATCAATTGAAGCTGCAGACAGGGAGAGATAGAACACAGGTATCAGGGCACTGTACAATGGACTGATACACACATGACAGTTTCACATGAGTGACAGTGTAAAACTACACACATGGCATCACACTCCCCAACACACATGTCATTTCAACTCACACACATGAGCAAATCAACAGGAATATTGCACCAGGCAGCACCGTCCATACACAAACAACCACGAGCAGCCGAAGGTGAGCCTGACGTCACATGAAACACAGGGAGTGCACAACACATGCACACATGCCACCAGACTGACATGCATCTGTACATCTCCACCACTGCAGTGATAATGTCACCCTCCATGTCACATCTGGCAATCAGCCTCCTACATGTCAGTGTCACATGCATCCATGTTGCCTCACAATTGCACACTTGTCACATACACACACATGCACATGTACACAGTGCAGATACATGCAGCAGGAACCCCCATCCATGTGTGACACCATAAAACATGCCACAGTACATACACATAATTTTCACATGGGTGCACCCACACATGCATTTGGCCAGCATGCTTGCCAACACATACACCATCGATGTGTCTCACACATGAGAGGAATCAGATGTGGCTAATTCACGTCCCTGTACATACGCATCCATATATGGCCCAACAAAGACATATGTTGAACCTGCACACTCCTGGCACACCACAACACGTACAGCGTCCAATCAGTAGGCATGTACACTTACCGCTTGACTCCAGACGGGTCTGCCTCTCAAGGACCTGGACGTGGCGCGCTGGGCGTATGCGTTCCAGGACCCTCATTTGGTGGTCGGAGAGGTGGCCCCGGCACCCCTTGGCATCCTCTGCCTTCAAGAGGTGCCGGACCTTGTCGAGGGTCCTCGACCTGAAGTCCTCCCAGCGCTTCCGGACATGTTGAATGTCGCGGACTGCCACCCCCTCCGCGTTGATGGCAATCACAATGTCCATCCAGATCCTCTTCAGTCCTTCATTGTCAGCGCGCAAACTTCCAAAGAGGGCATCATACTGCCCCAGGACATGCTCCACCAGGACACCAAATTCACTGGCACTGAAGCTGGTGGCCCTCTGCCTCTGTGGCTGGGGGTTGCCAGTGGTGCCAGATGGTGTAGACATGGCAACCCCAGAGGCAGGTTTGGGTGGGCAACTGGGTCCTGGGGCTGGGCTGTGGAGCGATGGTATCCCAGTCGGGAGTCTTCAGTTCCAGCAGGGGTGGTCACAGCAACTGCACCCCAGGCTGACGTGCAGGCACCAAATAGCAGGGCATGTGGGCAGCAGGCAGTCAGGCAGCAGCAGATGGCAGGTGGGAGCATGCTCGGAGCTCTGAGGGGCAGGAATATGGCCTTCTGGGCAAGAGCGTGGTCTTCCGTGTGTTGTAGCATGGCCAGCTTGATACGGAGTGATTTGGCATTTGAAAAAATTGCACGTCAGCGCGTAATTCAAGGAAAGGCCCTTAGCGCATAAGCGCGTCTGTGATGTACACGCACGGGCATTTCCCTCATGACGTGGGCATAGTGGTTCAGCGCGTGAAGAAACTGCGCGTCCGTGTGTGAATGCGTGTAATCTGAGGAAAGGGCCTACGCGCGTAAGTTCGCTGTACGTGCCTTTCGTGGAGACCGACGTGTGTTGCTACTTCGTGTTGTTTCGCACAAAATCACAACTTCACAGCGGATCAAGGACGTATCTCTTCTTTTGGCAGGGGTATTGGCTATGTGTGTTTTTCATCATCACGCTAGTCTGACGGTGAGTCGCACACGCTATTTTTCACACTGCGGGTACCCCTGTGTATCGCACCCGTTTTCGAGGTCATAGTAGCCTGAGTGTCCCACGCGTACGTGTTTTTCGTGTTACTGGGTGCCACCACGTACTGCGGTAGGTTAATTCCACGCACGTAGGCTGCAGGGTTGCGTGCACGGTTTTACTGCAGTTTTGGGATGCCTGAGCGTTGCGTGACCTGTCACTACATCACCGGGGTCACATACAGCCTTGCAGGTGCAGGGGGCTGTTAACATCTTGCATCCCGCTCCCTTCACCCCAATTTCCCAGGACAATTGTGGTGTACACCTCCCATTGGCACTCCTCCATCTGTGCCGGCACTACTCCATCTGTGCCATGGTTGGGAGGCCACCAAAGGTGAGGGGCACCTCAGCTGGGTGTCCTGCTCGTGGAGGGTGTGGTCAGGGACATGGCCGGGTTGACCAGGGAGTAGGGGGACTCCAGGGTGTCAAGGGTGGCCGCAGAGGGGAAGATGCAGGGGTGCACCACTTGAGCACGATGTTGTGTCAAGTGTCAGTGCAGTCATGCCACCACCCCCTGTGGTTCCGGGAGATGCAGCTTGTGCATCTGGCACTGGTGACCGTGTGACCTGGCAGTCCGTTTCATCGACTGCCACGGGCCCAACGGTAGTGGTAGCTGCAGGTGCAGCTGTGGACACCACCACCCAGGCTCAGGGTCTGCCAGCGCAGGCTGCGTTGGCACTTGAAGAGTCCTTGGGAGATTTCCAACAGGGCAGGAGGGAAACCTTAGGTGCACGCAGGGCTGCCCTGACCGAGACACGTGTACCTGGGGCACTAATGTCATCTGCTGCCCCGAACAGCCGGGTGTTGGCAAGTGCAGGGACAGATGCAGCCAACAACACCCCGGTTGTGAGTCTGTCAGTCACGGTCAATGACCCTGCCACAGCAGATGTTGCTGCGCAGGGTCCATTAGAGGGCACCCAGCTGCCACTGACGCAAGTCAGGCCTTTGGTCGTCCCTCCACCTGCCACTCCCTTGGCTCAATCCAACGGTGCCACTGGCCATAGTTATCAGGGTGGCATTTGCCAGCCTGGGTCTGCGCCACAATCCAAGAGGAGGAAGATTGTACCTGCAGCACAGGCTGGGATCCCACACACAGCCACGACCTCCTGCATGTCGGGGAAGAAGCCTTTCTGCAACCAGGAACTGGACTACCTGGTGGACTACGTGCGGGACCACAGCCGTGACATGCTAGTGGGGCCTAATTGTCAGACTACGGCTGCCCACTGTGATACCCACTGGAAGCAAGTTGCGGAACATGTGAGTGCATTCGGCAATGAGGTGCGCACGGCGCAAGAGTGCAAAAAGCGATGGAATGACCTCAAACGCAGCGCTAAGGCTAAGCGTGCCTCAAATTACAACTTGACTCTGGTGACTGGCAGTGGGCCTGCATCTGAGGAGGAAGACCTCACTCCGCATGACTCACTCGTTGCGGAGTTCATACCACCTGAATCGGTCGAAGGAGTGGGAGAGATGCCGGACCTTGATGCCCAGTCCAGTGAGTGTTGCTGCGTGTTTGTTGAGGACATGTGTGTTTTACTTGTGTGATGTGTTGTGCATGACTGCCACTACATGTCACGTGTACATGGTTCTAATGTGCAAGTAATGCAATGCATCACTGATGCATGGCTGCTCTGCTGGATGGTGGACATGTGGAGCGGACGGGGACTGTCCGCATCACCACTATTGCACCCAACTCACATGCTGGTCACCAGGATGCCCAACCGGTCCATGTTCCAGCTCACTGGCCCTTCTGCATGTAGCCTGGGGTGACCTTCCTCTCAGCCCAGGGACTATGTCATAGAATGACTGACGTGCATGTGTCCTCTGCATGCATGCGGGTACTCAATGTAGGCATGCTCCCTTGTCCCTCCATCCCCCCTCTGCACCCCAATTCCATCTTTGCACTGGTCTGCTTCACTTTTGCCGTTGAGTACTTGCCTGTACATGCGTCCTGTGTACATGCTAACTTCCACCGGCCAGTCTGCCAGACATATGCTGTGTGGTACATCCTTTGTACTTGATGCAGGTTGTCTCACTTGGACTGTGCAGAGGTCAGATGCCCCGCAGGGACATGAGTGCCCATTCATGCTCCATGTGTATTCCACGCATGCCCATATGTGTCCTTGACTGGATGATCATTGTAGTACGAGTCTAGGGTGACCTACATTGCATGGCATTTCATCAGCCTTCCCATGGCCACTCTGGCTCAGTCCTGCATCGCACACATGTTTAGGGTGTGACAGTCTGTGTGGGTCACAGGTCTCAGCCTGTTTAATGGCCAATGACTCTGTCCAACTGGTGTAGTGTCTTCTTCACACGTGGGTGTACTCCGGAGGTTGCATCATGTGTCCTGCTTACTGTCCCATCATCATTTGCTGTGTTGTCACTTGACTCACATGATGCAGTTGATGCTAGTCAACACTGTCTGTGAATACACAGGTCTATGGTTATCCTTTTGATACCATGCAAGGCATCCCTGCATTTGCACTTGGGGGGAGGGGAGGTTTGCTTGTAGACCTTGCTACCCATTGAATGCACATTGCACGTGATGCCTGAAGATGACCTTGCACTGCCTTCACATTTTCAGATACACATCATGAAGTACTTGTACATGTAGATAGTGTGTAACGTACAAATTTTCTGCACTGCATCGACCCACTTCTGAGCAAAATGACACCATTCTACATTCACAGAAGCAATGTCAAGTTGACCCAGCATGCATGGCAGGTTCTCTTTTGTGTGTGACATGTCTGCTTGATGTGTTTGGTGTCTGTGCGATGTCTGTGTGTGTGTGTGTTGTGTGCTTCTAACATGTGTAGTGACCTTTTTTCTCTCTACTTTTCAGATGATGATGCAATGGACCCAGAGGATGGTGTTATCATGCCAGGCACAGGGTTTTTATCACTACAGCAACCCGGCACAAGTGGGGGTCGTGGGGTGGTAGGCCACGAAAACCCACGTGTGCTACAGTCCATCTTGTCTCTGGCTGGCAATGAGTCCAGCCCTGATGACCACTCTGACGTCCATGTCGAGTTGAATGTGCATCAGGTCCATATGTCAGGGGTGAGCAATTCTGATGTGGGCACTCCTCTGTCCGCGACACCTGCACTGAGGGGTCAGACAGTGTTGGAACCTCCGCCTGTGGTGGATCGGGACACAGGGTCACCCTCCACACCAGTCACTGATGTGCCTGGGACATCACCTCGATGGGGGCAAGTACTTGTGCAGCCGCGGGCGGTGCCAACACAACGAGGACACCCGGTCCTTGGGTCCCGCAGGGGTCAAGGCCAGCAACGCGGTCGCCACACGCAACCGCAGTATACTGAGTGGGAGCAAGACATGACTGCCAATTCTGAACGCCAGGGGGCAGCAATGGAGAACATCGCTGTGAGCATGGAGTGTGTGGCCCAATCCGTGCTCCCCCCTGCTAGGCAGGTGCTTCTCCAGCAGCAGGCGGCATGGTCCACGGCCCGCTCGCTCAGGCTGGGCAAGGCGGCCTCAGACAGAGCACGCCAGGCTGAAATGTTGTCTCTGCATCAAGCAATTGTGGCTCATCCAGAGGCACACATGGAGGCCCCGAGGGAGGAGTATGCTTCCCTCAGATCCACTCTGGGTGTCCTTCTGATGTCCCAGAGGGAGCGGTCAGAGGAGAGGTTTGCTCAGCTTGAGCGTACCATCTCGGCTGAGTTACATGCTTGCCGGGAGGTGCATCAGTTGTCCAGCCAGGCCTTGCAGGAGGAACCTCCTGGGTGCCTTCCCCCTGGGTCGTATGTGGCCATTTTTGATTTTTCTTTTAGTTTAGTTAGTTAAGTTTCTATTTGATAGTTAGTTTAATTAGGTAATGTAGGTTTTTCATAGTTAGTGTAATTAGTTAATATAGTTTGAAATTGCTTGTCTATTGTGCTTTCATGTGACGGTGGGGTGCTTTGTGGCTTTTGAAAGCATCCACTGTCTGTTCCAGCTGGGCCCTTCAAGCTTGTCTTGTGAATGTGTTTGAAGCTTGGGGTCCTGACTCACATATGCCACTCCTGCTTCCCTTATCCATGGGCTCGCAAGGATGGTTCGGTGTAACAGCCTATTACACAAGGGCTCTGGACTGTCATATCTGTGGCATGTCTGCTCCTGTCCTATTTGTGTTAACACCCCTAGTGGGGATAATAGGGGTGTTATTGACCAAAGTTCTTCTTTGCTAGATGGGGGGTTTCATGATTCATGTGTACATTATTTGCTATACATTGTGTAGTATGTTTCTTATCTTTACTGTACATGTGCTTGTTGCAATTCATGCTGTAGATAGTGTGTACCACACTTTGCCTGTGATAGACGCACTGATGGTGTGATTTCTGATGTATGTCTATGACATGGCCAGTCATGAAATGCCTGAAGAGACACACACAGGTGATTTTAAATCATTAATCATGTGTTTCATGCCCTTTCTGCAGAGGGATTAGCCTCCACACCACCTTTGCCAGCAGACATGGTCCATTGGACGTCTGGAAGCTGGACACGTTTGGTGGTGCCGACATGCGCATGTGTGCGCAAGCAGAGGCACAGGGATAGCGCTCATACATCCAAAAAAAGCTGACGTGTTTCAAGGGACTCAGGCAAGGTGAGCAGCACAGGGGGGCCACAACGCAGCCAACCTTCCACCAGGCCAGTTGCACATGCATGCTTCGTAGCAGCACTGACGGTGAGCTTGGACAGATGTTGTTGTTGTAACGCACAATACAGCTCAGATGCGTTGGTGGACTAATGGCTAGTTGATGGGAAAGTTGTCTGGGGCACCTGCAGGGGCAGTGGCACATATGCTCCGGATGACCATGGTCCATTTGTGAAAACAAAATCAAAATACCGAGGCTGAGTACCCCAAAAGGAAATACACCGAACATGGGTTACAAAGGAACATACAAAGTGCTTTCTTTTATACTGAATCCAATTACGAAGAATAGAGCAAAATCAGATAGCTATCGGCCCTCAGTGCAACACAACGAACACCAGCGTGGTTCAGTGTGTTCAGTGAGAGACGCTTTACATTGGAATGCATTGGTCTTTTATACTCTTTGTGAGCATGATGTCCAGCCCTAGTTCAGGTTAATATTCCGCTAATACATCACTGATCTAGGGTTCATGCCAAGTCTCGCACATCCGCATATAACTGGTTTGCTTTTAATACATATATCAACAAGCATATATGGCAACTGTGTATTCTGGGATTTTCCATGCAGGTCTTCTCAAACATTAATACAATGTAGTTAAACAAGTGTTCTACATTCAGTATTGGAATACATTGTTCTTAACATATGCTCGCGGATTCGTTATTGCACGAGTAATCCTTTACACACAGGTCAACGAAGGACAAGGTCTCAGTTCACGACCTCAACAAGTGGCCTGCAGGCAAGTTACATATTAGCTACATACAGAGGTCAAGACGGCCATGTTGTATTTCGGAATGACATCGTCCACCATTTTAACTCACAGGGTGACTTTACAAAGCGAACCTAAAATAGCGGATTGACCTAAAATGGCCGCTTACATTGATTCTAAGGTCAGGCCTTTGCAACACGGATTTCTTCGCAAGCGACTTATAAGCAGCTTGGCGTAGGCCAATATACATATATTTATTGCGATAGGAGGCACGATATAATTTTCTCTTTTGACAAACCCTCCTTTTGGCCTATGCCAAGTCCTACAACTACTTTGGATCTCCTTGCAAATAACTCCAAGCATCATCGTCGATGCACCCTGAATCGCTGTTGGAAATATCTATTGCCATTAGGTCATTCGCTAACATTTCTTTCAACACATATTCTTTGAAAGTTTTATCTGGGGCACACACTTTATGTCCTATCGTACCTATCGCTTGTGCGCAACATCCCCCTACCATCGAACATATACTAGGTAGACACTGAATACAGCAACAAAGAAGCAACAGGATTCCCAGAATAATCAGCAAGCCTGAAAGTACCTTCCAACCCCAACATCGCAAGAAGTCCCAGAACCAAGCTCTAATATCCCAGTTTCCCGCGGAACATGCACTTCTGAACTAAGGACGTGCAGATTCTGTATTGCCTTGAAGATGGTTCGGGAGGTATCTGGAATGAAAACACAGCAAGCGGACCCCACTAATTTACACACTCCACCACGTTCAGCCAGAATGACATCTAATGCCATCCGGTTCTGAAGTGCTACTAGTCTTATCGCCTTCTGTTCTAATGTCATATTATAGAGTATGTCCGTGGTCCGGTTGATGGTTCTCTCCAGCACTCTTGCTAGTCTTCTGATATCTTCGGAATTTGCTATTTGCCCCCAAAATGGCACAACTGATTTTGCTATATCTCCCAAGATTTGTGCTGGGGTGTCACTATTCTCGTCCCGCCGTGGACGAAGCTTTGAAACTTCTTTTGTACTAGCTATAAACACCCCAGGTAACAGGATCCCTAAATAACAGGCTCCCTGCCAATCCCTGGGCAACCACGGGAATGCTACATTACCGCAGACAAAGTAGACAGGTTCGCCTACATACAAAGGTCTGTTTTCCCCAGTCAAATTTGCAAGGTTGGCACAACCTAGAAAATATCCCATTGACTGAGTTCCATTCCTCTGTATGGAAAAAGAAACTGAATCGGGGCTATGATTAACAGTGTAAGAAGGAGGCATGGCAGTCCTTATTGCCTATCGGAGCCATCTTAAAGGAAATCAAAGATTGGAAAGGACGAGACAGTCTATCAGAAGGCCTAATAGAAGCAACGTTAGGTTTACTCCTGTTTGTGAAAAGCGAGCCTCCCAGGGGAGTCAAAACACGTTTCTCAAAACTATTCAAATTGGTGCCATCAAAGTTCCCTGAGATGCTCTCATTCCAACAGCCAAAGGACAGTGCTCTAAGATAGGCTTAACAAGCGGTTGTCAAAGGAAAAGGATGAATATAACAACCTAGTCGCTTATCCACGTGTTGCAGTAAATATCAGCAGACCCAACATTTAGACATATTAAAAATGGCATGCGTAGCATTCATGATAAGTAGCAGAGTATTATTGTGGTACCTTTGTCTATGCTGAGAGTCCCTAGGGGACAGAGTATGCAAATGTACAAAGGGAATAGGAACAGCAGATACATTTTCAGTGAGCAACAAGGATTCTAAAGGATGCATTTCCGCAAGGTACCACAATCCTAAGACAGTGACTATTATGAACCCAAATATCATTATAAAAACACAGCAATACGTTTTCGGGGCCCAGGCATATTGTCCATTGTCCGGGTTGGTTATCCCTTCATTTACAAGTCCCATACGAGCGGTAGCAGGCATTGTAGTCTTCAGACTGATACCCCCAATGTTCGTTGCTGGCGACTGCCCGGCCGCGCAACTTCTTAGTCCTTCCACAACCTTAGCCAACAGAATCCCCTTTCTCAAATTTGGACAAAAACAAGCCCTCGATGATCCTTTTCTTCTTCGAATGCACAGCCGAACCGTGCCGTATGTCTATCAGATGCACAGCAAAACCGTTCCGTAAGTCTAGCAGATGCACAGCAAAACCGTGCCGTAAGTCTATTTTCTTGCACGCAGATTGTACCTTACTTTTCCCGGTACTGATTGATCCGGAAACAATGTGTCGTCACTTCCCGTTGGAAGCAACGTATCAGAGACAAGTGAAGATGCCGAATTTGAAACAGCAGTTTCCGGATGCAAAACATTTGGAGAGTGCAGAGACAAAATGGCGGCTTCACCAAGCCTCACAGGCTCAGAGAGATTCTCCGACACACTCTCTGCACTATTTACTGCTTTGGGTTCGTTGGTTGCAGCATTAGCGAGGGGTTCTGTTTTTTCTGTAAGGTGTGGCACTTGGTGAGGAAGTTTCTTAACATGGGACGCATGGATCCAGTTCTTTCTTCCAGAGACCCGCACCGCTGTTTGGGTGACCACGGGACCTGGAACGGGCCACGCCAGGGAGGCGCAAGACAGGAAGAGCGCTCAAATGCCATGATGAGCACCCAACTTCCAGGCCGTATACTGTAGCCCGGGCCTTCGTATCACACAGGTAAAGCTTCTCGTACCTGGTGATAAATCCATTACAGGTTTTTAGTCAATTGGCTGCAATAATCTGAAAGTAATACATTTTCAACATTTCTCAATGAATTGCATTTAGGAAGGTTCCAGATATTGGCAGGTCTCCCCATTACCACCTCAAATGGAGAGAGCCCAGTCTTAGTTTGAGGGGTTGTACGCATGGATAATAACACGATCGGTAAGGCGTCCGGCCATTTTAGTTTGGTGCCGGCACACGTCTTAGCGAGCTTTTTCTTGATGATACCGTTGTGTCTTTCTACTACTCCGGCAATCTGAGCATGTCTGCCCGAATGGAACCGTTTGTCGATTTGTAATGCCGCACATATCTGCAGAATTACAGCAGCAACAAAATGGGACCATTGTCCGACCAGATGACTCTTGGTAGCCCGAACCGCAGCAGTCATGGCTGTAGCATCTTGGACGGGGAAAGCCTCAACCCATTTACTAAAAGCACAGATGACCACCAGCACATATTTTTTATTGTCACATCGTTCCATTTCAATAAAGTCAAAGTGGATAACTTCAAAGGGGACAGAGGGTGACCCAAAACTTCCCCTTGGAGTTACTGTCCCCTTTCCCACATTGTGTTGTAGGCAAATCATGTAATCCTGGATGTAGCGCTGGGCAATTTTCGAAATGTTGTCATTTGCCCTAACTTTCTCTATTTTTGTCATTTTCTGGGCACATACGTGCGTAGGACCATGGGCCATGATGACCATCATCATTATATACGCGTCAGGGAGTAGCCATTTCCCTTCAGCTATGTCCACCCAACACCCGTCTTCATCAAGTTTCCCCAAGCCTTCAGCCCACCTCTTGGATTCTTCTAACATGGCATCGGCTTGGATATCCTGTACAGACCCAACACCCTCATCCATTGCATAAGCATTTACAGTCTCCCTTGAAACATACATCTCCGTAAGGGGATCGGTAGCAGTTTGTCTAGCTATCTGATCAGCGAAAGCATTTCCTTTCCCTATGTCATCTGTAATCTTTCGATGTGCTGCACATTTCATAACTGCTAACTGAGTAGGGAGTGCAAGCGCTGAGAGTAGTCGTACTAGTAGGGAGCCATGTTGGATTTTAGTGCCATTTGAAGTTAGGAACCCTCTCTCTGACCAAAGTCTCCCAAAGTTGTGAACCACCCCAAAGGCATACTGACTATCAGTATATATGTTTACTGCAAGCTCTTCGGAAGGTTCACAAGCTCGGGTTAATGCTATAATCCCTGCGGCCTGCGCAGAGTTATGCATGATTCTCTTGGTTTCCACGACCGTGCTTAATGTGGTGATTTCAGAAGCAGCTGTGGATGTACCATCCGAAAGTTTGAAGCATGAGCTATCACAGAACAGCTCTCCTTGCGGATTATCCAAAGGAGTGTCTTTCAAATCAATTCTACCCTTTGTTTCTTGTTCGGTAGTATACAAAAGGTCATGTGACTCTTAATCGCCGCAAGTAGTATCTTGCGTGAAAGGTAGGAGTTCAGCCGGATTAAGAACACAACACCTCTCAATTTGAATGTGAGGAGCAAACAAGATCAATTCATATCTCGTCAACCGTGCAGAAGTGAGGTGTTGCGTTTGGGTTCGGTTCAGTAGAACATCTACAGAGTGAGGCACCGTCAGGGTTAGATCATGGCCTAGGACCATTCCCTCACTCTGTTTTATAGACGCAGTAGCAGCAGCGACAGCTCGCAAACATCTTGGCAAAGCGCATGCTACAGGATTAAAGGCGGAAGAAAAGTAACCGCACAGCCTATTCTTCCCTCCATGTTCCTGCGTTAATACAGCCAAAGCACATCCATCACATTCATGCACAAACAACACAAAGGCCTTTCATAGTTTGGTGTGCCCAAAACTGGTGCCGAGCATAATGCAGTCTTAAGAAAGTCAAACGATTACTGGTGTTCCGCGTTCAACGGCAATGGCAAAGAAATGCCCTTCTTTGTCAAAGCCAACATCGGTTTGATCACTAGTGAAACATTTGGGATCCACAACCTACAGTAAGAAGCCATACCTATCAAGGCTCTAACTTCCTTCTGTGTATTTGGGACAGACATGCCAGAAATGTGTTTTATTCTTTCATGTGTCAATCTTCTTCCCTCCTTTGACAGGAGATAGCCTAAATAAGCGACCTCCTGGCAACAATATTGAAACTTTTTAAGCAAAGCTTTGTGGCCATGCTTAGCTAGATGGATAAACAATAATACAGTGCCCTCCTTACAGGTGCTCTCAGAGTCAGCAGCTAAAAGCAAGTCATCAACATATTGAAGCAATGTACACATAGAAGGCAATTCAAGTGTATCAAGCTGTTCTTTCAAAGCCCTACTATAGATGCTGGACTCTCTGTGTACCCTTGAGGTGCACGAGTAAATGTGAAGAAGCGTCCCCCTAAGGTGAACGCGAACAAGTATCTACTATCCTTGTGTATAGGAATACTAAAGAAAGCATTCTTTAGATCCACAACACTAAAGTAATTAGCTGTAGCTGGAATCATGGTTAAGATTGTCGTCACATCAGGCACAATTGGAAATTGTGGCGCGACGACTTTATTAATGGCACGTAAATCAATTATGAAACGGAATGGAATTGCATTATCGCCTTTCTTGTACACGGGTAAAATCGGACTATTACACAAACTTCCTGAAATTTCTTCAATCACCCCGCGATGCACAAAATCGGAAACAATGAATTTCAAAGCTTGCTCGCCCTCAACTGAAATCTTATACTGGGGAATGCGTGGCAGCTCAATTCCATGTTTCAAAACTATCTTAACAGGTTCAATCTGTAAAACACCGACATCATTGTCCTCAACAGCCCATAAGCTCTCTGGTACATTAATGAATTCTTGCGGCAAAGGTTTAGTCAAGAATTGCGAGACAGAAAATTGCTGTGGTGAAATCGTCAAGCGCACGCCATCAGAAGAACAATACATCACTGCATTTAATTCTTTTAACAGATTCAACCCCAGCAAGTTCTCTCCACAATTCGAAGACAACAAAAATGGACAGTGGTCCGTAAAGGGACCCAAAGAAATGGGTACCGGCGAAGAAACCGGACAAATAACTGGTGTACCAGAAAACCCTACAGAAACATTGGTTTGCCCTGACGGTGGAATGTTTGGAACCCGTGAATGATCAATGGAACACTTCTGTGCTCCACTGTCTATCAAAAACTGATGTTTCCTATTTCCCACCACCATTTCAACGTAGGGACCTTTCTGATGGACGGGAATAGGTGTAGGTTCCAAACCCTGCTTCGGACAACCTAATGAAACAGAATGTCATCAAAAGAAAGCTCTTCAGATAAATATGCAGCAGAAGGATGATCAAATATGTTCCTTGTATCCACACTCGGAGTCTGATTTTCCTGTGAAAAAGGATGTTGAGGATCCTGTCTAAACTGACCTCTACCAGGGCCCCCTACACTCGGGCGACCTCTGGATCGCCTACCCATATTCCCAAATGTGTTGTTCGACCTTTGTTGAAGGACGGGGCATTGCGCACGTCAATGACCCTCTTGACGACAATAGGCGCACTGGTTAATGTTCACAGGACCCAAGGGCACATTCCCTTGCGGGACATACTGACCTCTAATGTGAGAACTAACCCCTCTGGGGCCTCTAATAATTTGCTGTAATAGCACTTTAGTCTTCAAATCACCTTTTTGTTTTTCAACTCTATCTTTTTCATTATTGACACGGTTCTCCTAGTACTGAGCCTTATGCAGTACTTCTGATTGGCACTTCGCCTGCCAAGCGCTCTCAGAAGACATCATTTGTGACTGGATGTCAGGCAGCAATCCACGCACAAATTTGTCCACAATAACCTTTTCCCTGACTCTGTGCCTAGGTCTTGTCCGCTGAAATCCAAGAATACCTTTTCGAACCAATTAAAGAACTCGGTAGCACCCTCAGACTTCCCTTGGACACAAGCCGTAAGTTTGTCCCAAATAATTCTTTTGTCTGGAATCATAGTTTTCAATTTTGCAATGATTCTATCAGGCAAAGTTAATATCACCTGGGGCGGTCTTTCACCAGCTGGCCTTTCTCCATCAAGTCTAATTATATTCGTCCATATATCTCCCAACTCTGGCTCGTCGTCTATAGTTATAACTTGTTTCCACAAATCTACATGCAGGAGTACAGGGAATAACAAATCAATATCACCTAAGGTGAACACTGAGGATTGCAAGATGGACTCTATTTCTTTATAGAATCCTGTCGGATTTTTCCTAATATCAGGAATACATTGTCTAATAGTATTCACTTCCTGTCTTGAGAACGGGATGTGAATGAGCTGCGATACATAATGTGCAGGAATGCTCACAGCTACTACATTTGTTGCAGGATCAGCCGCAATCTCAACCTTTGGGACAAATGTCGGAGGAACCTCTCTCATAGGAAACTGAGAAGTAGGTGACTCAGAATGCTTACTAAGCATCAGAGCAAAATCGAGCCCTAAAGCAGTCGGAGAAGTGTCAAGTGAAAAAGCTCTCTTGTAAATACTCAATAACTCTGTGGGACAACTAATCTTTCTTTTTAAACAATCATCCTGTAGGTACTGTATCATTACCTGTATCACTTTCCTCTGCATATCTGGCGTATACTGACTATATGTGTCATATACTTCAACTGGAGTTATCGACATATTTGAAATCCATCTAAGTGCGTCCTTCGTACAAATTTGTGCTTCCTCAGATATCGATTTACGACAAGGAAGGAAAGGTTTCTGCACATACATACTTTCCCCCTCGTCATCCTCATTCTGAAACTTTTCTAACTCCTTTCTATACCCAAATAACCTCTCGACATGCTCATTTACTTTCTCCACAGTGTCTCTAGAAAAGGCTAAAGTATTTAGATCCCTTAACCCTTACGGGAGATCTTTATTATTTAATTTTCCCCACATTACACATAAATGAATCCCTAAACCTTCAATAAAAAGATTTTTCTCAGGAAAATTATCCATATTACAAAGTGTGGCAAAAACATTAGCTTGATCATCCCTCTCCATGCAATGCTTAGCCCATGCAATCAAATCATGTTTCTTCTCTGGTGGTACAGTATTGCGAGTAACAACCTTCGACCCTGCACCTCGATCGAATACAAGCGGCTCAGGACCACTTGGAAGAGATGGAGCGGGCAAATTCAATGGAGGTAATGTAACTGGTGTGATAAGAAGAGGTGGAGGAGCAGGAACAATGGGAACAACAGCAGGTAGAGCAGGAATAGCAGGAGGAAGAGGCAAAGCAGCAGGAAGAGGAACATATGGAGGTGGCGCAGAGGCACCCGGCCTTCGTTCATTTAACAATTTGTCCATGAATTCATCGGAAGCATGGAGGCCTTTGGAAGGATAGATTTTCTGAATTCCAAGTGAGAAAGCCCTATCCATATTCCTAGTCGATTCAGAATATTTATCTTGGTCATACAATAATGCTTTTTTGGCGTTCGTTTTATGACGTCGCGCATGTTTTTCTCTACTTTTAAGTTGTTGCAACGCTTCTTTTTTCCAATTCTGCAAAACATCAAATGCTGCAGGTCTAGCCTTTTTCTTTAATAGAACTGACTCTAAATACTCAATATGAGGGATTTGAAAGCTACCATTGATTGACCACTGACGTTCGGAGGCATGTCTGGTTTGTCTGTGCCAAATGTCATTAAATACTATACTTCCAATGCCATGCTTACAGTACATAGTACATGCCGGCGACCCCTCCTGTGGTGCGGGACGGCTAAATTCCAAAGATTGTCTATCGCTGCGGAGCAACGCCCTGAAGCAGGTGGACAATTTCCCAGGCATATCAAATTATTGGTGTTAACTGGTCAATAATTGTGTCTGCAGATACAATGCACCAAATTCAAATTATCAGGGTTGAATTAAGAGTCGGGTCATGACTCACCTGAACAAACCTAAGGAGGTCCGATCGGATTTCAAAGAATCTTACCTAACTAATCTTACCTCGTGTATGGTGATTTCGGCAAATCTGCCCGCCTCGATAAGTGGACCCTCGTCAAGATGCCGTCTCGGACCACAAGCTAATCGTACAGGGATCGGGTCATGCAGCGCTGCTGAGGTGTCGCGTCTCATTCAGTTTGTCCCCTTTTTGTCACACCGTCCGATACCGGGCAGATAGCCTATGTCAACCTTCAACAATCCGGCATCAATCTTGAGGGTCCCTATTCGGGCCCCAACTGTGAAAACCAAATCAAAATATCGAGGCTGAGTACCCCAAAAGGAAATACACCGAACATGGGTTACAAAGGAACATACAAAGTACTTTATTTTATACTGAATCCAGTTACGAGGAACAGAGCAAAATCAGATAGCTATCAGCCCTCAGTGCAACACAACGAACTCCAGCGTGGTTCAGTGTGTTCAGTGAGAGACGATGTACATTAGAATGCATTGGTCTTTTATACTCTTTGTGAGCATGATGTCCAGCCCTAGTTCAGGTTAATATTCCGCTAATACATCACCGATCTAGGGTTCATGCCAAGTCTCGCACATCCGCATATAACTGGTTTGCTTTTAATACATATATCAACAAGCATATATGGCAACTGTGTATTCTGGGATTTTCCATGCAGGTCTTCTCAAACATTAATACAATGTAGTTAAACAAGTGTTCTACGTTCAGTATATGAATACATTGTTCTTAACATATGCTCGTGGATTAGTTTCATTGCACGAGTAATCCTTTACACACAGGTCAACGAAGGACAAAGTCTCAGTTCACGACCTCAACAAGTGACCTGCAGGCAGGTTACATATTAGCTACATACAGAGGTCAAGACGGCCATGTTGTATTTCGGAATGACATCGTTCACCATTTTAACTCACAGGGTGACTTTACAAAGCAAACCTAAAATGGCAGATTGACCTAAAATGGCCGCTTAGATTGATTCTAAGGTCAGGACTTTGCAACACGGATTTCTTCGCAAGCGACTTCAAAGCAGCTTGGCGTAGGCCAATATACATATATTTATTGTGATAGGAGGCACGATATAATTTCTCTTTTGACAAACCCTCCTTTTGGCCTATACCAAGTGCTAAAACTACTTTGGATCTCCTTGCAAATAACTCCAAGCATCATCGTCCATGCACCCTGAATCGCTGTTGGAAATATCTATTGCCATTAGGTCATTCGCTAACATTTCTTTCAACACATATTCTTTGGAAGTTTTATCTGGGGCACACACTTTATGTCCTATCGTACCTATCGCTTGTGCGCAACATCCCCCTAGCATCGAACATATACTAGGTAGACACTGAATGCAGCAACAAAGAAGCAACAGGATTCCCAAAATAATCAGCAAGACTGAAAGTACCTTCCAACCCCAATATCGCAAGAAGTCCCAGAACCAAGCTCTAAGATCCCAGTTTCCCTCGGAACATGCACTTCTGAACTAAGGACGTGCAGATTCTGTATTGCCTCGAAGATGGTTGGGGAGGAATCTGGAATGATAACACAGCAAGCGGACCCCACTAATTTACACACCCACCACGTTCAGCCAGAATGACATCTAATGCCATCCGGTTCTGAAGTGCTACTAGTCTTATCGCCTTCTGTTCTAATGTCATATTATAGAGTATGTCCGTGGTCCGGTTGATGGTTCTCTCCAGTACTCTTGCTAGTCTTCTGATATCTTCGGAATTTGCTATCTGCCCCCAAAATGGCACAACTGATTTTGCTATATCTCCCAAGATTTGTGCTGGGGTGTCACTATTCTCGTCCCGCCATGGACGAAGCTTTGAAACTTCTTTTGTACTAGCTATAAACACCCCAGGTAACAGGATCCCTAAATAACAGGCTCCCTGCCAATCCCTGGGCAACCACGGGAATGCTACATTACCGCAGACAAAGTAGACAGGTTTGCCTGCATACAAAAGTCTGTTTTCCCCAGCCAAATTTGCAAAGTTGGCACAACCTAGAAAATATCCCATTCCGCTGTATGGAAAAAGAAACTGAATCGGGGCAATGATTAACAGTGTAAGAAGGAGGCATAGCATCCTTATTCCCTATCGGAGCCATCTTAAAGGAAATCAAAGATTGGAAAGCACGAGACAGTCTATCAGAAGGCCTAATAGATGCAACATTAGGTTTACACCTGTTTGTGAAAAGCGAGCATCCCAGGGGAGTCAAAACACGTTTCTCAAAACTATTCAAATTGGTGCCATCAAAGTTCCCTGAGATGCTATCATTCCAACGGCCAAAGAACAGTGCTCTAAGAGAAGCATAACAAGCGGTTGTCAAAGGTAAAGGATGAATATACCAACCTTGCCCCTTATTCCCGTGTTGTGGTAAATGTGAGCAGACCCAACAGTTAGACTTATTAAAAATGGCATGCGTAGCATTTATGATAAGTAGCAGAGTATTATTGTGGTACCTTTTTCTATGCTGAGAGTCCCTAGGGGACAGAGTATGCAAATGTACAAGGAGTAGGAACAGCAGGTACATTTTCAGTGGGCAACAAGGATTCTAAAGGATGCATTTCCGCAAGGTACCACAATCCTAAGACAGTGACTATTATGAACCCAAATATCATTATAAAAACACAGCAATACGTTTTTGGGGCCCAGGCATATTGTCCATTGTCTGGGTTGGTTATCCCCTCATTTACAAGTCCCATACGAGCGGTAGCAGGCATTGTAGTCTTCAGACTGATACCCGCAATGTTCATTGCTGGCGAACTCCCGGCCGCGCGACTTCTTAATCCTTCCACAACCCTAGCCAACAGAATCCCCTTTCTCAAATTTGGGCAAAAACAAGCCCTCGATGATCCTTTTCTTCTTCGAATGCACAGCCGAACCGTGCCGAATGTCTATCAGATGCACAGCAAAACCGTGCTGTAAGTCTACCAGATGCACAGCAAAACTGTGCCGTAAGTCTATTTTCTTGCATGCAGATTGTACCTTACTTTTCCCGGTACTGATTGATCCGGAAACAATGTGTCGTCACTTCCCGTTGGAAGCAACGTATCAGAGACAAGTGAACATGCCGAATTTGAAACAGCAGTTTCCGGATGCAAAACTTTTGGAGAGTGCAGAGACAAAATGGCGGCTTCACCAA
Source organism: Ambystoma mexicanum (assembly GCF_040938575.1). Taxonomy (NCBI): domain Eukaryota; kingdom Metazoa; phylum Chordata; class Amphibia; order Caudata; family Ambystomatidae; genus Ambystoma; species Ambystoma mexicanum. The sequence continues at coordinate 422,975,438 of NC_090927.1, read as the reverse complement.
GCCTCACAGGCTCAGAGAGATTCTCTGACACACTCTCGGCGCTATTTACTGCTTTGGGTTTGTTGGTTGCAGCATTAGCGAGGGATACTGTTTTTTCTGTAACGTGTGGCACTTGGTGAGGAAGTTTCTTAACATGGGACGCATGGATCCAGTTCTTTCTTCCAGAGACCTGCACCGCTGTTTGGGTGACCAACAGACCTGGAACGGGCCACGCCAGCGAGGCGCAAGGCAGGAAGAGCGCTCAAATGCCTTGATGAGCACCCAACTTCCAGGCCTTATACTGTGGCCCGGGCCCACGTATCACACAGGTAAACCTTCTCGTACCTGGTGATGAATCAAATACAGGTTTTTAGTCAATTGGCAGCAATAATCTGAAAGTAATACATTTTAAAAATTTCTCAATGAATTGCATTTAGGAAGGTTCCTGATATTGGCAGGTCTCCCCATTACCACCTCAAATGGAGAGAGCCCAGTCTTAGTTTGAGGGGTTGTACGCTTGGATAATAACACGATCGGTAAGGCGTCCGCCCATTTTAGTTTGGTGCCGGCACACTTTTTAGCGAGCTTTTTCTTGATGATACTGTTGTGTCTTTCTACTAGCCTGGCGCTCTGAGCATGTCTGGCCGAATGGAACCGTTTGTCGATTTGTAATGCCGCACATATCTGCAGAATTACAGCAGCAACGCAATGTGGACCATTGTCCGACCAGATGACTCTTGGTAGCCCGAACCGCGGGAAGTACTCCTTTAACATGGTTTTCGCAGTAGTCATGGCTGTAGCATCTTTGACGGGGAAAGCCTCAACCCATTTACTAAAAGCACAGAGGACCACCAGCACATATTTTTTATTGTCACATCGTTCCATTTCAATAAAGTCAAAGTGGATAACTTGAAAGGGGACAGAGGGTGGCCCAGAACCTCCCCTTGGAGTTACTGTCCCCTTTCCTACATTGTGTTGTAGGCAAATCATGCAATCCTGGACGTAGCGCTGGGCAATTTTCGAAATTTTGTCATTTGCCCTAACTTTCTCTATTTTTTGTCATTTTCTGGGCACATACGTGCGTAGGACCATGGGCAATGATGACCATCATCATTATATACGCGTCAGGGAGTAGCCATTTCCCTTCAGCTATGTCCACTCGACACCCATCTTCATCAAGTTTCCCCAAGCCTTCAGCCCACCTCTTGAATTCTTCTAACGTGGCATCGGCTTGGATATCCTGTACAGACCCAACACCCTCATCCATTGCATAAGCATTTACAGTCTCCCTTGAAACATACATCTCCGTAAGGGGATCAGTAGCAGTTTGTCTAGCTATCTGATCAGCGAAAGCATTCTCTTTCCCTATGTCATCTGTAATCTTTCGATGTGCTGCACATTTCATAACTGCTAACTGAGTAGGGAGTGCAAGCGCTGAGAGTAGTCGTACTAGTAGGGAGCCATGTTGGATTTTAGTGCCATTTGAAGTTAGGAGCCCTCTCTCTGACCAAAGTCTCCCAAAGTTGTGAACCACCCCAAAGGCATACTGACTCTCAGTATATATGTTTACTGCAAGCCCTTCGGAAGGTTCACAAGCTCGGGTCAATGCTATAATCTCTGCGGCCTGCGCAGAGTTATGCGTGATTCTCTTGGTTTCCACGACCGTGCTTAATGTGGTCTTTTCATAAGCAGCTCTGGATGTACCATCCGAATGTTTGAAGCAGGAGCCATCAGAGAACAGCTCTCCTTGCGGATTATCCAAAGGAGTGTCTTTCAAATCAATTCTACCCTTTGTTTCTTGTTCGGTAGTATTCAAAACGTCATGTGACTCTTCATCGCTGCAAGTAGTATCTTCCGGGAAAGGTAGGAGTTCAGCTGGATTAAGAACACAACACCTCTTAATTTGAATGTGAGGAGCAAACAAGATCAATTCATATCTCATCAACCGTGCAGAAGTGAGGTGTTGCGTTTGGGTTCGGTTCAGTAGAACATCTACAGAGTGAGGCACCGTCAGGTTTAGATCATGGCCTAGGACCATTCCCTCACTCTGTTTTATGGACGCAGCAGCAGCAGCGACAGCTCAATAACATCTTGGCAAAGCGCATGCTACAGGATCAAGGGCGAAAGAAAAGTAATTGCACGCCCTATTCTTCCCTCCATGTTCCTGCGTTAACACAGCCAAAGCACATCCATCACATTCATGCACAAACAACACAAAGGCCTTTTCGTAGTTTGGTGTGCCCAAAACTGGTGCCGAGCATAATGCATTGTTAAGCAAGTCAAATGATTGCTGGTGTTCTGCGTGCCACGGCAATGGCACAGAAATGCCCTTCTTTGTCAAAGCCAACATCGATTTGATCACTAGTGAAAAATTTGGGATCCACAACCTACAGTAAGAAGCCATACCTATCAAGGCTCTAACTTCCTTCTGTGTATTTGGGACAGACATGCCAGAAATGTGTTTTATTCTTTCATGTGTCAAACTTCTTCCCTCCTTTGAGAGGAGATAGCCTAAATAGGCGACCTCCTAGCAACAATATTGAAACTTTTTAAGCAAGCTTTGTGACCATACTTAGCTAGATGGATAAGCAATAACACAGTGCCCTCCTTACAGGCGCTCTCAGAGTCAGCAGCTAAAAGCAAGTCATCAACATATTGAAGCAATGTACACGTAGAGGGCAATTCAAGTGTTTCAAGCTGTTCTTTCAAAGCCCTACTATAGATGCGAGGACTCTCTGTGTACCCTTGAGGTGCACGAGTAAATGTGAACGAGCGTCCCCCTAAGGTGAACGCGAACAAGTATCTACTATCCTTGTGTATAGGAATACTAAAGAAAGCATTCTTTAGATCCACAACACTAAAGTAATTAGCTGGAATCATGGTTCAGATTGTCGTCACATCAGGCACAATTGGAAATTGTGGCGCGACGACTTTATTAAAGGCACGTAAATCAATTATGAAACGGAATGGAATTGCATTATCATCTTTCTTGTACACGGGTAAAATCGGACTATTACACAAACTTCCTGACATTTCTTCAATCACCCCGCGATGCACAAAATCGGAAACAATGAATTTCAAAGCTTTCTCGCCCTCAACTTGAATCTTATACTGGGGAATGCGTGGCAGCTCAATTCCATGTTTCAAAACTATCTTAACAGGTTCAATCTGTAAAACACCGACATCATTGTCCTCCACAGCCCATAAGCTCTCTGGTACATTAATGAATTCTGGCGGCAAAGGTTTAGTCAAGAATTGCGAGACAGAAAATTTGTGTGGTGAAATCGTCAAGCGCACTCCATCAGAAGAACAATAAATCACTGCATTTAATTATTTTAACAGATTCAACCCCAGCAAGTTCTCACCACAATTCGAAGTCAACAGAAATGGACAGTGGTCCGTAAAGGGACCCAAAGAAATGGGTACGGATGAAGAAACCGGACAAATAACTGGTGTACCAGAAAACCCTACAGAAACATTGGTTCGACCTGACAGTGGAATGTTTGGAACCCGTGAATGATCAATGGAACACTTCTGTGCTCCAGTGTCTATCAAAAACTGATGTTTCCTATTTCCCACCACCATTTCAACGTAGGGACCTTTCTGATTGACGGGAATAGGTGTAGGTTCCAAACCGTGCTTCGGGCAATCCTAACAAAACAGAATGTCATCAAAAAATTAAACTCTTCAGATAAATATGCAGCAGAAGGATGATCAAATATGTTCCTCGTATCCACACTCGGAGTCTGATTATCCTGTGAAAAAGGATGCTGAGGATCCTCTGTAAACTGACCTCTACCAGGGCCCTCTACACCCGGGTGACCTCTGGATCGCCTACCCATATTCCCAAATGTGTTGTTCGACCTTTGTCGTAGGACGGGGCATTGTGCACGTGAATGACCCTCTTGACGACAATAGGCGCACTGGTTAATGTTCACAGGACCCAAGGGCACATTCCCTTGCGGGACATACTGACCTCTAATCTGAGAACTAACCCCTCTGGGGCCTCTAACAATTTGCTGTAATAGCACTTAAGTCTTCAAATCACCTTTTTGTTTTTCAACTCTATCTTTTTCATTATTGACACGGTTCTCATAGTACTGAGCCTTATGCAGTACTTCTGATTGGCACTTCGCCTGCCAAGCGCTCTCAGAAGTCATAATTTGTGACTGGGTGTCAGGCAGCAATCCACGCACAAATTTGTTCACAATAACCTTTTCCCAGACTCTGTGCCTAGGTCTTGTCCGCTGAAATCCGAGAATACCTTTTCGAACCGATTAAAAAACTCGGTAGCACCCTCAGACTTCCCTTGGTCACAAGCCATAAGTTTGTTCCAAATAATTCTTTTGTCTGGTATTATAGTTTTCTACAGTCGTCTATAGTTCTAACTTGTTTCCACAAATCTACGTGCAGGAGTACAGGGAATAACAAATCAATATCACCTAAGGTGAACACTGAGGATTGCAAGACGGACTCTATTTCTTTATAGAATCCTGTCGGATTTTTCCTAATATCAGGAATAGATTGTCTAATAGTATTCACTTCCTGTCTTGAGAACGGGACGTGAATGAACTGCGATACATAATGTGCAGGAATGTTCACAGCTACTACATTTGTTGCAGGATCAGCCGCAATCTCAACCTGTGGGATGTTTTTACCCATGCATCCAAGCCCTACCATAAAACTGTGCAGTACTGGCATGGATAACATCATGATGGCCAGAACTCCCCAGAGAGTGCACAGGGAAAACATGAAGAATAGGCTGCCACCCATTTTTGTCTATGTTGTGAGCACAGGAGGGCACTGCCTAAAACCACCATTGGGCTACACACACAGTAGCCTGAAACCATTGGGAATGGCAATGCTGATTGCCAAAAAGCAACTCAGAACTGTGGGGAATTCATTTTCTTAATCCCAAAAATGGTTGCATTACCAGTACTCACCACTATCAGAAAGCCGGCGTTTTAAAACCACCAGACTTTTGTGTACAACTGAACAAATGAAACAAAACCAGACCAAGGAAAGACTTGCTAAGAGGTGGATACAATGTAAAACTCTATTCTGAAATGACTTGAAGGAAGTAATTATTTAATGTATAGGTAAAAATTGTCAGTTTGATTTGAATGTAGAAAACTGGGAACAAAAAGTGACATTTAGCTGAAACCTGGCTTAATGTAACTGAATTCTGCCTGACAACTACCCCCGACAGGAGTTGAAACTGGATCAACAGCCACTCTTCCCAGGCCTAGCTGCATCCTGCTGCCCCTTGCCAAAAGAACCTGTAGCACCTCTCTAATTAGATTAGGGGTGGAGCACCTGGGAACTGGAAGGGACCGAACAATGCAACTTCCTTGACTCAGGCAAATGTTATATTGGGGGTGTCGTAAAATAGCTTCCTCTTGGGAGAAATTGGGGGGCAGCTGTGCCTCTGTGAACAAGCTGGCTTGGGGGAAGTGGATAAACCAGTTATTCCACCATGTGATGTGGGAAGCCACAACCCTTTTTGACCAGGGCATAATTTAAAAAAAGATGGATAATTCATAGTACGGACTTGTCAGAATTATATAAGTAATACCATTATTCTTGTGATTTTTCGGTGCACATTTTAAGAGGCGTTAGGAACCTGTGGTGTATTCTGGCAGGGTTGCTAGCGGAAAATAGGGTCTCACTCCAAATGTATGCATGTTAAAAATCTGACACTTTATCATCTGTAACCCATATCCCTGGTGCACATTTGTGTAAAAACTGGAAAGGTTTAGAGGTCGTGATCTGGATGAAAAGGGGAGAATTCTGTCATCAGTGGACACAACATCCTACAAAGACAGGGATCAGATGGTTTGGTGCTACAGAAAATATGTTAACTGGACCTATAATATTAGAAAAATGGTACATAGATAAATATGTATTTGGGACAGAAATAGATTTGTGTGCAATCTGACAAGGGGAGGTTCCTCTGACCATAAAACCTACAGCATCACTCTGACTCACATTTCCTTCCCCCAATCAAGGCAGAGAGGAGGAATTGGCCAATGATAAGTGAGAGGGGCAGGTTTATTTATGACCAACACACACACCCACTTTCCAAAACACATAAAAAGAGACTGCTGGGACAGGTAGAGAGATTCAATTCCATTTGCTGCGGAGCATGCTGACCGACGACTTCACATCCAGAGATCCAGACTTCAAATCCATCAATCTCCAGAACATGTAGCAGAAATTAACTCCATAATTTGTAGCAGAGAGGCCTGAATCCACCAGCTGAATCCTCTTCAGCAGGCCTCAAAACTAACCAAACTATTCAACAGCTGGGCGAGCAGTTTGAAGTTTTGCCGAGAATTTTTGCAAGAACCTGTAGCAGTACCCAGAAAGCAGTGTTACATCCAGAATCCAGAGAGGCTAGACCAGCAGAGCAGAGCTGACCCAGATCGCTGTGAGCAGAACCGGTGCCTGAGTGACCCGCCGAGCAGACAGAACTGCAGCCGGACGTGTTGACCAGATCCGTGACGAGGCCTAGTTCAAATTTATATTGTGAGTACCTAGCAGAACTGTGCAGAACCAATCTCTTAGTTAAAATAATCTAATCCAAACTATTTTAACCTAAGTAGAACTGCCTCCTAGAAATCGTGTCATATGTCATTTTTAAAGCTGCACAACTGTCACCTGTCAATTCTGCAGCTGCAAGCTGTCACCTGTCATTTTGAGTTTACTTTAAATCCGAAAAACTACCTTTATTTAATCGTCCGTATCTCTGGAACCGTTGAGGCTAGGAACGAAATTTAACTTCCATCTGAAGGCTTAGAATCTAGGCTTTCCAACGAACCTAGAACCGACTTCCTACTCCATATACTTTTCCCGTAAGTATATTTCACGCACTCGCGAAATTTACCGTGATTTGCGATTTGGCCCGATTTCTTCATCTGTAGAAATCAGCAGCTTTTTGCTTCTCTTTGCTAAAATTCGTTTGCAATCTGCTAACCATTCATAGAGTATTGTTAAAGTGAGCCTGAACTAATATAAAGTAGCCATCACCTACCCTGAACCTCTAGAGGGAATTAAAAGCAATTTTAGCACCTTTTCACTTCCTTGCAAACCACATTAAAGTAATTTGCCTGTGTTTAAAACTCATCCCTTTTTTCCCTAAGCTTGCTGGGAGAACTGGATCTGTGTATTGTATTATAAAGTGTGATTTGTTGGGATACTTGAAGACTGTGTGCTCTCCTTCCATTTCTGGTATTGCATAGGGGGGGAGTGAATTGTCAAAAGAAAAAGTGATCATATTACCTTTTGCTAAAATCATAACCAGTTATTTCTGTACTGCATTTTATTCCACCTTGCGTTTCCTTGAGCCATATAAAGCATTCTTTCCCACCTAGTTCTTCTGTTCCTATTCATAGTTACCTCTTGCTGATTACTGCTCATATTCACAAGCGTAATATCCATTATCAATTATTTATAGAAGTGTGATATATATATTGTTTACATTTTCAAATAAACCTTTTAATTTGCAAAACAAACCTACTTCTTGGCTCAGTGGGGTCAGGGGGAGTGTAAGAGGGGGGTGTTATACAAGGGTTGTCATCCAGAGTACTGAACTGGATATAAAAATACATCAATAAGGGTTTTCCTCAGCATCCCAGACTAGGCATTGACTTAGCTGTAGTGTTGATTTATATATCGCTTACAAAAGTGGGGGCTCGGAGCCGGGATATTCTGGGTTAGATTTACCACTTGTGCAGATTAATACAGTGTGCCAACTGACCAGATACGCATATCCGGTTAGATCACCACGCTGTTTTACACTGTGAAAGCATCCCTCAAAGGAACGCTCTAAGGAAACGGTCTGTTTTGCAAAATAAAATACAAACTTCTGTAAGTCAGGAAGGAACTCAAATTCCAGAATGACGACCTTGGTAAATATGAAAATAGCCAGAGAGCACTTCTTACATAAGCTATTTGTGAGAGGTGAGTGGACTCATTAGGACCAAACGGTCTGGTTGCAGGCAATCGTGCAACAGGTCACTGAAACAGGGTCAGATATATGGGGAGATCAGGGTCCCCTACATGTGGCCCTGAGTGAACTATATATGGCCCCTAAAGCCAAAGATGAATATAATAAGATTGTCAGGATAGCGGCATATTTGTATCTATATATGGGAGCCATGCAGGACAAATGTGCTGAAGGCCAAGATCTGGCAAATAGGCAACAGATGGTGTTAGAGAAGGCCCAATCTGATCTGGACTCTTCTGAGCAGAGGCTGCTCAGGAGCCAGGTGTCAGAAAAGGACAGCAGACAGTACATCACTAAAATAAAGGAGGATACGGATGTGCTGCAACAGGAAAAGGTGGACCAGGATACCAGATTTCTGGCCTTGCAGAATGAGTACCAAGAAGGTTTGGACTCCCTACTGCAGAGCCAGAAAAAGCTGGAGCAACAGTTAGATTCCAATAGGGCATGTGCCGAGCAGGTAGTCACCCTGCAAAGCCACCTAGATAGGGAGAAGGCAGAGAGCAATAAACTGATTTTGAAAGACCTGGTTACCCAGGCAGAGTTTGACCAGGAGCGCCAGAAAGCTGGTGCCTTTCCAAAGGCAAAGGGAGGACCTGGCGGCACAGATGCAGGCTCTTAGTCAGGAAAGGGATACCTTAGGCCAGGAAGTCTGCCACTTTAAAAGGAAAATGGAAGAAAATCACCTGGCCCTCCAGGGACTGGGCGACCTCCAAAAAGAACACCAGAACTTGTTAGAGCACACCAGGAGGGTGGAGGATGCTCTGGCAAGAAAGGAGCAGGCCAATAGGGACACAGCTCAGGAGGTAACCCTCCTGCAGCAGAGACTGGCCCAGTACTCCAGGACCAATCAGGAGGCACAGAGAGAAAATGAGGCTCTCTGTCAGCACAATGATAGGCTCCAGCAACAGGTAGCGATGCAAGAGAGACTGATAGAGTCTAGTAAGGCCTTAACTGAGGAACTGAAAGCGCAGACTCTTGCATTGCAACAGGGAGCAGGGGCTGATACAGACGAGGTGCGCTGGGAAAGGAAACGCCTGAGCATAACCTCAGGAGCCCTGGTACCAGAGGCCTTCATCTCTCCCAGTCCCTGGACTCTGCCACACCCATGATCCCAGGGCCACGGAGATGGCAGATTACTATCCAGCTAGAAGTATGGGGCTCATAGGCCAGTACCTCCCAGGAATGGAGGGGCAGGCATCCGGTTATGGGCAACCAAGCACAGTGCAATTTAGTGGGGAACCCCAGGAGAGGAGGCCCATTAAGGGCATCCTGAAAACCTCTGCCCAGTTAGGTCAGTGGGGGGGATACCCATAAAATCCTGGCAGCAAGGAGGGGTCTGAAGACTCGTCTGAGCATTACAGGACACAGGAGACCAGGTCCCCACATTCTGCCAGCCATTCCCAGGCTCGCAGAATCCGGGAAAACCTGGAAGATCAGACGGGCACCTCTGGGAGCAGTGCTTCGGAGTCAGACGATGAATGGACCAGGGTTACCCGAACCAAAAAGGCCAATAAGGCAAAAAGAGCCTGCTTAAGGACCCATTGAAACAAATAAAGGCAATAAGGAGTGTCATCACGCCTTATCATAAGAACGCCAAGTATTCTGTTTGGGAACACTTGGAGCTCTAAGAGCAAATGATGGAGACTTTCCATTGAAGGACAGCCAAAGCTGTATTCAATATGTAAAGTGGACCTTCTCACCAGAATACTCCAGTTTCTTTGCGGGGCTGGAGGATCAAAACCATTCAAGGTGGTCCACATACAGGGCGGCCATCTTGAAACATTTTTCTGTGCACAGAAATCCTCAAGAGGCTCGCAAGGCAGCCTACAATTTGCAATGTGGGGAGGATCAGGCCCCACAAGAGTTTGTGCAAGAATTAAAGCGTGCTTTTGCGCAGATCACCAGAAAGGTGCGCACGGATAGCAGAGAATGTATCAATACGTTTTTCCATGCCTTACCCAAATACATAATGACCCAGCTCGTGAGAGATTTTCATGAGAAAAGATCTTTAGACTGGGTCATTGAACAGGCTACCCGGATCTATGAGGTGCAGAAGCCCATCGAAAATAAAAATAATGCGCCGAAAAACCCCAAAACCAACAGCACCCCTGCTGCTGCCAAGGTGGCAGAGGTAAAGGTTGCTGCCGTTTTAGATTTGGAGATGGGGGGGCCTAAAAACCTGCCTGCACCAAATAATTCACAGCCCAGAAGGCCCTCGGGCCAGTCACAGACAGGGAGTCGAGGAGGTAGTCCCACAAATGGGGTCCCCTGCCCCCCTGACTATGTAAGTCCCCGCTACAAGGGAAACCAACCAATCCTGGGTTATGTGTGGACTCCTCCAGCCCAAGGGGGGGGATCCAACCAAGCACCTGACCCGGGGAACTTCCCTCCTAACTTCCCCCAGGAGGGCAGAAATTCACCAAATCCTGGGCAGAACTTTTTCCCCAGGTATCCACCCAATTTCCAGCCCCAAAATCATCCATCCTTCTTTCCCCAATTCCCTGAGCCCAGACAACCTAATCCGGGAGAGGGGAGGCCAAGGGTTGAGGGGTACCAAAATCTTCCCAACCAGGGGTACTACCAGAGAAGGGATAGCTACCCTTCCCGGGATCAGCCCAGGGGAGAAAATAGAGCCCTGTATAAGCCTGAGCGGGTTTCACAACTTGAGCGCCAGGTCCAAAATATGGCACGAGATCTGCGTCACATATTGAGGGCTCAACAGAACCCTCAGATGAGCATGCCACCGCAGAATGCCCCAAACTCTGGACCTGGTGCTCCAGAACAATGACGGGGCAGGACCCCGATAACCCACCGGTTCCCAGGGAGGAGGCACAAGGGGAAGGGGGGTGTAAAGCCTTGGAGGAAGCTTCCTTCCCAACTTGTAAGCAGACCCTGGAAAACCAGGAACCGGAAACAAAATCTCCTGCCCCTGAAAGCCTGCCTCCCAAGGAGCAGAGGGGGGTAAGAGAAACAAAGGACCCAAACAGACCCACTTTGTGGAGGAGGTACAGGTCTTCCAATTTGAGGGAGAAGGATGCTCAGAAGATCCTGGGAATAGGATCTTCTCCTTCAGAGATGGGGGAACTCCTCCCAAGGAAAAATGGGTCCCAAGGGATTCCAATGCAGACTGGGGAGATGTGGAGACTGATCTACCGCCACCCATCATCTCATCCCAGAACCGATAATACCAAAATCCCAAGGGTCAAACCCATCCTGATGACTGCCTCCAAAAAGGGCAGGGCGGCCCAGAATCAGAACCAGGTCAACCCACAATGGCTCTGATCTCCAGTTGCCAACTTTTTCTTTCAGATTCCCAAGGCTCTCCACAGAATTCTGCCCAAATCTCTTTGCTAGCAATGTCCAAAACCAGAAAGTTAGCCCACCAGTTGTCCAAAAATGTGCATTATCTGTGCCCCCTTGAGGAGAAGGAGGGAAGATACTATGCCCCGGTACAAGTACAGGGGCAGGGTACAATTTTGGCACTGGTGGACACTGGATCCCAAGCTACCCTTCTGTCCAAAAGGGCCTTTGAGGAACTAAATGCAGGAAGGGGGGAGAATTACCAAATTCCTCTCACCTCTCTTCCTGGACAACTGCAGAACTTTGACGCGAAGGAAATTCCCGTTGAGGGGACTGCAGACTTGGACATTAAAATTGGGCAACACAAGGTGAAACACCCGGTCATAGTAGTGACTCCAGAGGGCACCCCTTGTTTACTAGGGAATGACCTCCTGAGAAGGTTGTCACCCCTAATAGATTGTGTAAACAAGGTCCTCTGGACCCAGACTAGCCGACCAATAAAATTAAAACAGAGTGTCAACCATGTTAGTTTAAACGGCACCTGCCACATGGTTGAACAAAAATCTGACCAAGTAGAATTTCACTTCCAGAACAACCAAACTCCAGACGTGACAGTAATAGCAGTAGGACAACAGACTGGTGATGGGGGGTCCTCTCTATTTCTGAAAATCAACCTTCCTTCCAGTTTAAGGTGGTATTCCACACTGGAAGAAAACACCCTGAAATTCTTTACTAATCCACAATCAGAAACTCCCACTCCTATAGTCCAGAAAGATTTGAAATCAGCTCAGAGCCTGGCTGATATTCAGCAAATTGGAGAGCAGTTGTTCATCCCTGTTCAGTTAAATGATGGGAAGGACTCTGTTCTCGCTCGAGTGTGTGTGAACAATGGTAAGAGCTTCATCAGCGAAGGCATGTTCCGCCAACTCCCAAAAGATCCAGCCATTCCCACATTCAAACTGATAGACAAATGGGAAATGGACCTGGAAGCACCTAATTCCAAACATCTCCTGCCAAGCAGGTGTATGCTCAAAATCTCCATTGGCAACAAGAGCATAGTCCATAACTGTTGGGTCGTGCGAGACGTCACTGCCGCCTTTTACTTAGGCAGTGACATTCTCAATCGCTTTGCCATTAGTTTGGACCTAATAAACTTCAAAACTTGGTCCCGATTAGCGGATAATCCCATGGGCATTGATGATCCAGAAAAAGCATTTAGGTCAGCTCAATTGCTACCTTATGCAGTTGAAATTCAGATCAAAGAGGAAGTCACCATCCCAGAAAGGACCCGACAATTCTCCCTGAAAGTGAAAGTTAAAAGAGGACAAAAATTGAAAAACCCTGATGCTTATATCCATCTAAATGCTTCTCTCCAACAGCAAGGGTCAGGGGTAAACCCAACACCATTAGTCAACATAGAACATGACACCATTCCAATAGAGGTGGATAACAGTGACTTAAAGAGTATTACTCTAGCCGCAGGCACCATTATTGGAATGGCGATTGATGACCGACATTTCTCCATTGATTTAGGAAATGAACTGTTAGGACCAATCCCCAAGGACTGTTTTGACAGTGACAGTGAGGACAATACAACACCAGACAGGATTTTCACCCGGCATGGGGGGAACTTCCTGGTGTACACTTCTTGCCCTTATGGTAAGGAAGATGTGACTTGTGACTTCAGGAGGGATGAGGTGATTTTCCAGGTCCATGAGGGCTGCCTTTCCCACCTGAAGCCTCCAGTCCAAATCAGCACTCTGACCAGGGACTTCTCCACCCAGCTGGAGGAGGCCGCTGAGATAGCCAAACCAGAAGTCTTTCCAGGCTTCAGGCAGATGGTGGAAGAGAGAGTCAACCTAGCTGATGCCTGTGTGACTCTGGAACAGAAGCAAAAGTTGAAACAAGTTTTCTTGGATTTCCAAGATCTCTTTGCGGTAGACTCATATGACTGTGGTCGCACCGACATCTGCACCACAACAATTCCCACGCACCCTGGAATGAATCCAGTGTTTGTGAAGCAATATTGCTTGCCTCTCGCATCCATGGAGTCCCTTACTGAAATAATTAAGAACCTTGAGTCCCGGGCAATAATCCGTCCAGTCCACAGCACTTTCAATAATCCGGTTCTGGGAATATTGAAGCCAAACGGCCAGTGGAGACTCTGCGCCGACCTTAGCGAGCTCAACAAACGGGTCCATACTTCCCGATGGCCTCTGCCCTACATTGACCAAGGGCTGTCCCAGATTCAGGGGTCACAAGTATTCACAGCAATACACCTGACCAATGGATACTGGACCGTGCCTGTCAGTAGGGAGGACCAATACAAACTGGCTTTTACCTTTGGGGGCCAGCAGTACACATGGACCCGGACTCCCTTCGGATACCTCAACTCCGGCAATGAATTCAACATTTTCCTACATAAGGCCATGCCCGACCTGGGTGCGAGGGGTAACCTGGCTTATGTAGATGATGTCCTCATCAAAAGTTCATCTGTGGAGGAACACATAGCGGAGATCCGTTATGTTCTGACACAGTTGAGGGCCGCCGGAGCAAAACTTTCCTTTCAGAAAGCACAGTGGTGTAGAACCCGTGTTAATTTCTTGGGGCATGAGATTACTCTTCAGGCTCTCTGTCCCCAAGAAAAGAAAGTGGAAGCACTCCAGAAACTGAAGGACCCCACGACTCTGCGGGAACTAAGGAGCCTCCTTGGACTGACTAATTACAGCAGAAAGTTCATTGAGGGCTACGCAGAGATCACTAGACCCCTGATTCATCTCCTGAAGGGGGGGGTCAAGTGGGAATGGGGTCCAGAACAATCCGAGGCAGTAAGACAACTCAAAAGAAGCCTCTCACAAGCGCCTTGCCTAGCTTACCCTGTCAGAAACAAGGAGTTCTTCCTGGAGACAGGGTTCTCTAATACGTGCTTGACGCAGTATTATACCAAAAGCATGATAAGGTCAATAAAGTAATCACCTATGCGAGCAAAACTTTATCCTCTGTGGAGGAAAAATTCAACGATGTGAGAAGGCACTTCTGGCAACGGTGTGGGCATTGAAGAATTACCGCCCGTTTATCCAGGGGGAACACATCATAGTGGAGACTCCACACCAGCCTCTGCAATATCTCCAAAGTGACAGAATCCGGGCCGGAAATGTGAGCAAATTCCCGAATTACTTCCTGGATTCTGTCAATGCAAGGCTTTCCTGTAGAGGTCAGATGTGGCCAAAACAAGAAGAGTCCCCTCGCGCAAGGTCTGGCTGACTTCCATGATTGTGCCAGAGAAAACTGTCTCGAGGACGAAAGTCTAAAAATCAAGGACAACATGGAGGCATACCTTAATTCCCCACACAAAGTCTTTGAAGAAGACAAGTGTGAGGGAATGCCCACTGTCTATGTGGATGGATGCTCGTACCATGTTGACGACAATGGGGAGAAAGAACTGGTGGCCGGCGTAGGGAATGCATGGGTGAATGAGTCACCAGAACCCTCCGCTGGATACAAAATTGGTCCCCGAAGTAGTCAGGTGGCAGAATTCATGGCTGTGCATCAGGCCATCCTCACTGCTGTCCAACATCAACTCCATGAACTGGTCATAATCACAGATTTGGATTATGTACGGAACGGGTTCGTGGAGCACCTGGTTAATTGGAAAACCAGAGGCATGTTATGTGCTAATAACAAACCCTTGAAACATGGGAAGTTAATCCAAAACATTGATGATCTGGTCACATCGAATGGGATGACCATCTACTGGAAAAAGATCAAGGGTCATTCCAAAGTAGAGGGACCAGACAAAACTGGAAATGACTTAGCTGATCAGCTGGCCAAAACCGGGGCCATGCAAGGGGATCTAATAGAAATAGAGTCCCTGTTGGGGGAAATCCAGGTCACTGCTATCACTAGGTCCCAGACAAATGCTCACAATGATCTTTCAACTGCACAATGGAGTAAGGAGACCCCTGATGCTGATTTAATTACAGCTCAGAAGGGGGATCCAATTATTGGTAAGTTTTACCAACACCTTGAGGACCCTGAGAACTTTCCCCTGACGGATACCGATTACATTGGGAAAGAGGACCTAAGAGTGTTGATGAAATGTCCAAAAATGTTCCGAATCCAAGACGGTTTGCTGGTAAGGAAATCCAAAGCTGGCCACGATCAGTGGGTGGTTCCTACCTCATTCCAAAGCCTGATGTTAAGTCACGCCCATGATGCAGCCACCGCTGGTCATAGGGGGTTTCACACAACACTGGAAATCTTAAGAGAGGTTGCATACTGGCCACACATGGGGCAGGACCTCGACCAATACTTGAAGGGGTGTCTTGTGTGTGCACAATTTCAGCCATCATCCCTCACACACCGTGCGCCTCTCCAAAAGAGGGGGATGACACTGCCATGGTCAGATTTGCAAATCGACTTTGTAGGCCCTGTAATCCGCTCGTCTAGAGGAAACAAGTACATGTTGACCGTTACATGCTTGTTTACCAAGTGGGTGGAATGTCTCCCAGCCCCAAACTGCAAGGCAGAAACAGCAGCTGCCCTGATGATTAACCACATCTTTTCCCGTTTTGGTCTACCTCAAAGGATTGAGTCAGACAGGGGTAGCCACTTCACCAGTGAAGTAATGACAAAGATGTGGGAGATACTGGGGGTTAAAAGGAAGCTACACATTGCTTACAGGCCAGCTTCTTCTGGAGCAGTGGAGAGATACAACCGAACCATTGTGAGCATATTAAAAAGGTTTGTGGCAGATTCTGGGCCAAGTTGGGATATCCGATTACCTCTGGTCCTAATGGCCATCAGATCTACCCCTTCATCTGCAACTAAAATGTCACCATTTGAGTTGATGACAGGACGCAAGATGGTGCTTCCCCAGCATTTGCTCTACAGGACTCAAAAGCAGACACTGATAAATGCCTCCACAACTCATGAGTATGTTGAGAATTTAAGGAAACACCTTCAGCATGCTTTTGCCTATGCTCAGCGGAATCTAGAAAGATCAGCCGAGAGCATGAAGACCCACTATGATTTAAAAACTACCCGAAAGGAATATAAGGTGGGTGATCGGGTCTATCTATACAATTTCCAAAGGAACCAGGCCAAACAGCGAAAATTCTTGCCTACATGGAAGGGACCGTTTGAAATTATAGACAAGATCTCCCCTTTGCCAATAAGATCTGCATCCCCAAAGGCAGTCTAGCGGAAGGGGAAGACAAGTGGGTACATATAAATCAGCTAAAGTGTTGCCATCCCAGGCACACTCTGCAACAACTGGAGGAATCCACTGGAATCCCAGAGGGGGCCGCTCCAGAGTAATTCAGTTCCAACCCTAAAATATTCCACATATAGCATATAAAATTCTGTTCTTGTCTCCTAATTTAAAAAAGAAAATGTATATGTTCATATCTTCTGATTCATAAAATGTATATGCTCACCACACCATTAATAGTGGTGAAGAAATGTCTACGAATAGGTATTGCCGCTTTGCTTTATCATCCTAGGAGAGATGAAACCATGGAGACTGACCAAGGAGGACGACCGGGGACCGGGAGCAGAGACCCAAGGGGCCCGGGGTACCGCCCAATCCTCCCATTAGGACCAGCAAGGAGAACTGATTGATCGACTGGAGGGAGGAAAAGATGCTGAACTGTGCCATCCATGGAATTGGAAGAAGAGGAGGCGAACATCCCAGATCTTGCGAGTTCCATCAGTGAAAGGACAGAATGGCCATCGCAAGAGGGGGGGCTTGTGGTATGTTTTTACCCATGCATCCAAGCCCTACCATAAAACTGTGCAGTACTTGCATGGAAAACATCATGACGGCCAGAACTCCCCAGAGAGTGCACAGGGAAAACATGAAGAATAGGCTGCCACCCATTTTTGCCTATGTTTTGAGCACAGGAGGGCACTGCCTAAAACCACCATTAGCTACACACACAGTAGCCTGAAACCATTGGGAATGGCAATGCTGATTGCCAAAAAGCAACTCAGAACTGTGGGGAATTCATTTTCTTAATCGCAAAAATGGTTGCATTACCAGTACGCACCAATATCAGAAAGCCGGCGTTTTAAAACCACCAGACTTTTGGTTAAAACTGAACAAATGAAACAAAACCAGACCAAGGAAATACTTGCTAAGAGGTGGATACAATATAAAACTATATTCTGAAATGACTTGAAGGAAGTAATTATTTAATGTATAGGTAAAAATTGTCAGTTTGATTTGAATGTAGAAAACTGGGAACAAAAAGTGACATTTAGCTGAAACCTGGCTTAATGAAACTGAATTCTGCCTGACAACTACCCCCGACAGGAGTTGAAATTGGATCAACAGCCACTCTTCCCAGGCCTAGCTGCATTCTGCTGCCCCTTGCCAAAAGAACCTGTAGCACCTCTGTGATTAGATTAGGCGTGGAGCACCTGGGAACTGGAAGGGACCGAACAATGCAACTTCCTTGACTCAGGCAAATGTTATATTGGGGGCGTCGTAAAATAGCTTCCTCTTGGGAGAAACTGGGGGGCAGCTGTGCCTCTGTGAACAAGCTGGCTTGGGGAAGTGGATAAACCAGTTATTCCACCATGTGATGTGGGAAGCCACAACCCTTTTTGACCAGGGCATCATTTTAAAAAAGATGGATAATTCATAGTACGGACTTGTCAGAATTATATAAGTAATACCATTATTCTTGTGATTTTTCGGTGCACATTGTAAGAGGCGTTAGGACCCTGTGGTGTATTCTGGGGGGTTGCTAGCGGAAAATAGGGTCTCACTCCAAATGTATGCATGTTAAAAATCTGACACTTTATCATCTGTAACCCATATCCCTGGTGCACATTTGTGTAAAAACTGGAAAGGTTTAGAGGTCGTGATCTGGATGAAAAGGGGAGAATTCTGTCATCAGTGGACACGACATCGTACAAAGACAGGGATCAGATGGTTTGGTGCTACAGAAAATATGTTAACTGGACCTATAATATTAGAAAAATGGTACATAGATAAATATGTATTTGGGTCAGAAATAGATTTGTGTGCAATCTGACAAGGGGAGGTTCCTCTGACCATAAAACCTACAGCATCACTCTGACTCACATTTCCTTCCCCCAATCAAGGGAGAGAGGAGGAATTGGCCAATGATAAGTGAGAGGGGCAGGTTTAGTTATGACCAACACACACCCACTTTCCAAAACACATAAAAAGAGGCTGCTGGGACAGGTAGAGAGATTCAATTCCATTTGCTGCGGAGCATGCTGACCGACGACTTCACATCCAGAGATCCAGACTTGAAATCCATCAATCTCCAGAAACTGTAGCAGAAATTAACTCCAGAATTTGTAGCAGAGAGGCCTGAATCCACCAGCTGAATCCTCTTCAGCAGGCCTCAAAACTAACCAAACTATTCAACAGCCGGGCGAGCTGTTTGAAGTTTTGCCGAGAATTTTTGCAAGAACCTGTAGCAGTACCCAGAAAGCAGTGTTACATCCAGAACCCAGAGAGGCTAGACCAGCAGAGCAGAGCTGACCCAGATCGCTGTGAGCAGAACCGGTGCCTGATTGACCCGCCGAGCAGACAGAACCGCAGCCGGACGTGTTGACCAGATACGTGACGAGGCCTAGTTCAATTTTATATTGTGAGTACCTAGCAGAACTGTGCAGAACCAATCTCTTAGTTAAAATAATCTAATCCAAACTATTTTAACCTAAGTAGAACTGCCTCCTAGAAATCGTGTCATCTGTCATTTTTAAAGCTGCACAACTGTCACCTGTCAATTCTGCAGCTGCAAGCTGTCACCTGTCATTTTGAGTTTACTTTAAATCCGAAAAACTACCTTTATTTAATCGTCCGTATCTAGGAACGGAATTTAACTTTCATCTGAAAGCTTAGAATCTAGGCTTTCCAACGAACCTAGAACCGACTTCCTACTCCATATACTTTTCCCGTAAGTATATTTTATGCACTTGCGAAATTTACCGCGATTTGCGATTTGGCCCGATTTCTTCACCCGTAGAAATCAGCAGCTTTTTGCTTCTCTTTGCAAAAATTCGTTTGCAATCTGCTAATCATTCATAGAGTATTGTTAAAGTGAGCCTGAACTAATATAAAGTAGCCATCACCTACCCTGAACCTCTAGAGGGAATTAAAAGCAATTTTAGCACCTTTTCACTTCCTTGCAAACCACATTAAAGTAATTTGCCTGTGTTTAAAACTCATCCCTGTTTTCCCTAAGCTTGCTGGGAGAATTGGAACTGTGTATTGCATTATAAAGTGTGATTTGTTGGGATTCTTGAAGACTGTGTGCTCTCCTTCCATTTCTGGTATTGCATAGGGGTGGAGTGAATTGTCAAAAGAAAAAGTGATCATATTACCTTTTGCTAAAATCATAACCAGTTATTTCTGTACTGCATTTTATTCCACCTTGCGTTTTCTTGAACCATATAAAGCATTCTTTCCCACCTTGTTCTTCTGTTCCTATTCATAGTTACCTCTTGCTGATTACGAGCGCAGGCTCTTGCATTGCAACAGGGAGCAGGGGCTGATAGAGACAAGGTGCCATGGAAAAGGGAAACGCCTGAGCATAACCTCAGGAGCCCTGGTACCAGAGGCCTTCATCTCTCCCAGTCCCTGGACTCTGCCACCCCCATGTCCCCTCGCGTACATGAGCCCAGGGCCACGGAGATGGCAGATTACTATCCAGCTAGAAGTATGGGGCTCATAGGCCAGTACCTCCCAGGAATGGATGGGCGGGCATCCGGGTATGGGCACCCAAGCACAGTGCAATTTAGTGGGGAACCCCAGGAGAGTAGGCCCATTAAGGGCATCCTGAAAACCTCTGCCCAGATAGGTCAGTGGGGGGGTACCCATCAAATCCTGGCAGCAAGGAGGGGTCTGAAGACTCCTCTGAGCATTACAGGACACAGGAGACCAGGTCCCCACATTCTGCCAGCCATTCCCAGGCTTGCAGAATCCGGGAAAACCTGGAAGATCAGACGGGCACCTCTAGGAGCAGTGCTTTGGAGTCAGAGGATGAATGGACCAGGGTTACCCGAACCAAAAAGGCCAATAAGGCAAAAAGAGCCTTGCTTAAGGACCCATTGAAACAAATAAAGGCAATAAGGAGTGTCATCACGCCTTATCATAAGAACGCCAAGTATTCTGTTTGGGAACACTTGGAGCTCTATGAGCAAATGATGGAGACTTTCCATTGAAGGACAGCCAAAGCTGTATTCAATATGTAAAGTGGACCTTCTCACCAGAATACTCCAGTTTCTTTGCGGGGCTGGAGGATCAAAACCATTCAAGGTGGTCCACATACAGGGCGGCCATCTTGAAACATTTTTCTGTGCACAGAAATCCTCAAGAGGCTCGCAAGGCAGCCTACAATTTGCAATGTGGGGAGGATCAGGCCCCACAATCTAGGCTTTCCAACAAAGCTAGAACCGACTTCCTACTCCCTATACTTTTCCCGTAATCGCGAGACACGCACTCGCAAAATTTACTGCGATTTGCGATTTGGCCAGATTTCTTCATCTGTAGAAATCAGCAGCTTTTTGCTTCTCTTTGCTAAAATTCATTTGCAATCTGCTAATCATTCATAGAGTATTGTTAAAGTGAGCCTGAACTAATATAAAGTAGCCATCACCTACTCTGAACCTCTAGAGGGAATTAAAAGCAATTTTAGCACCTTTTCACTTCCTTGCAAACCACATTAAAGTAATTTGCCTGTGTTTAAAACTCATCCCTGTTTTCCCTAAGCTTGCTGGGAGAACTGGAACTGTGTATTGCATTATAAAGTGTGATTTGTTGGGATTCTTGAAGACTGTGTGCTCTCCTTCCGTTTCTGGTATTGCATAGGGGGGGAGTGAATTGTCAAAAGAAAAAGTGATCATATTACCTTTTGCTAAAATCATAACAAGTTATTTCTGTACTGCATTTTATTCCACCTTGCGTTTCCTTGAACCATATAAGCATTCTTTCCCACCTTGTTCTTCTGTTCCTATTCATAGTTACCTCTTGCTGATTACTGCTCATATTCACAAGTGGAATATCCATTATCAATTTATTTATAGAAGTGTGATATATATATTGTTTAAATTTTCAAATAAACCTTTTAATTTGCAAAACAAACCTACTTCTTGGCTCAGTGGGGTCAGGGGGAGTTTAAGAGGGGGGTGTTATACAAGGGCTGTCATCCAGAGTACTGAACTGGATATAAAAATACATCAATAAGGGTTTTCCTCAGCATCCCAGACTAGGCATTGACTTAGCTGTAGTGTTGATTGAATATCGCTTACAAACCTTCGGGACAAATGTCGGAGGAACCTCTCTCATAGGCAACTGAGACAACTGTAGGTGACTCTGAACGCTTACTAAGCAACAGAGCAAAATGGAGCGCTAAAGCAGTCGAAGAAGTGTCAAGTGAAAAAGCTCTCTTGTAAATACTCAATAACTCTGTGGGACAACTAATCTTTCTTTTTACACAATCATCCTGTAGATACTCTATCATTACCTGTATCACTTTCCTCTGCATATCTGGCGTATACTGACTATATGTGTCATATACTTCAACTGGAGTTATCGACATATCTGAAATCCATCTAAGCGTGTCCTTCGTACAAATTCGTGCTTCCTCAGATATCGATTTACGACAAGGAAGGAACTGTTTCTGCACATACATACTTTTCCCCTCGTCATCCTCATTCTGCATCTTTTCTAACTCCTTTCTATATCCAAATAACCTCTCGGCATGCTCATTTACTTTCTCCACAGTGTCTCTAGAAAAGGCTAAAGTATTTAGATCCTTTAGCCCTTACGGGAGATCTGTATTTTTTTAATTTTCCCCACATTACACATAAATGAATTTCTAAACCTTCAATAAAAACATTTTTCTCAGGAAAATTATCCATATTACAAAGTGTGGCAAAAACATTAGATTGATCATCCCTCTCCATGCAATGCTTAGCCCATGCAATCAAATCATGTTTCTTCTCTGGTGGTACAGTATTGCGAGTAACAACCTTCGACCCTGCACCTCGATCGACTACAAGCGGCTCAGGACCACTTGGAAGAGAGGGAGCAGGCAAATTCAATGGAGGTAATGTAACTGGTGCGATAAGAAGAGGTGGAGGAGCAGGAGGAAGGGTTACATTAGGAGGAGCATGAACAACGGGAACAACAGCAGGCAGAGCAGGAATAGCAGGAGGAAGAGGCAAAGCAGCAGGAAGAGGACCATATGGAGGTGACGCAGAGGCACCCGGCCTTTGTTCATTTAACAATTTGTCTATGAATTCATTGGAAGCATGGAGGTCTTTGGAAGGATAGATTTTCTGAATTCCAAGTGAGAAAGCCCTATCCATATTCCTAGACGATTCAGAATATTTATCTTGGTCATACAATAATGCTTTTTTGGCGTTTGTCTTATGACGGCGCGCATGTTTTTCTCTACTTTTAAGTTGTTGCAACGCTTCTTTTTTCCAATTCTGCAAAACATCAAATGCTGCAGGTCTAGCCTTTTTCTTTAATAGAAGTGACTCTAAATACTCAATACGAGGGATTTGAAAACTACCATTGATTGGCCACTGAAGTTCGGAGGCATGTCTGGTTTGTCTGTGCCAAATGTCATTAAATACTATACTTCCAATGCCATGCTTACAGTACATAGTACATGCCGGCGACCCCTCCTGTGGTGCGGGATGGCTAAATTCCAAAGATTGTCTATCGCTGCGGAGCAACGCCCTGAAACAGGTAGACAATTTCCCAGGCATATCAAATTATTGGTGTTACCTGGTCAATAATTGTGTCTGCAGATACAATGCACCAAATTCAAATTATCAGGGTTGAATTAAGAGTCGGGTCATGACTCACCTGAACAAACCTAAGGAGGTCTGATCGCATTTCAAAGAATCTTACCTAACTAATCTTACCTCGTGTATGGTGATTTCGGCAAATCTGCCCGCCTCGATAAGTGGACCCTCGTCAAGATTCCGTCTCGGACCACAAGCTAATCGTACAGGGATCGGGTCGTGCAGGGCTGCTGAGGTGTCGCGTCTCATTCAGTGGGGCCCCTTTTTGTCACACCGTCCGATACCGGGCCGATAGCCTGCGTCAATCTTCAACAATCCGGCATCAATCTTGAGGGACCCTACTCGGGCCTCAACTGTGAAAACAAAATCAAAACATCGAGACTGAGTACCCCAAAAGGAAATACACCGAACACGGGTTACAAAGGAACATACAAAGTACTTTATTTTATACTGAATCCAGTTACGAGGAACAGAGCAAAATCAGATAGCTATCGGCCCTCAGTGCAACACAACGAACTCCAGCGTGGTTCAGTGTGTTCAGTGAGAGACGATGTACATTAGAATGCATTGGTCTTTTATACTCTTTGTGAGCATGATGTCCAGCCCTACTTCAGGGTAATATTCCGCTAATACATCACCGATCTAGGGTTCATGCCAAGTCTCGCACATCCGCACATAACTGGTTTGCTTTTAATACATATATAAACAAACCTATACGGCAACTGTGTATTCTGGGATTTTCCATGCAGGTCTTCTCAAACAATACAATGTAGTTAAACAAGTGTTCTACGTTCAGTATTTGAATACATTGTTCTTAACATATGCTCGCGGATTAGTTTCATTGCACGAGTAATCCTTTACACACAGGTCAACGAAGGACAAAGTCTCAGTTCACGACCTCAACAAGTGGCCTGCAGGCAAGTTACATATTAGCTACATACAGAGGTCAAGACGGCCATGTTGTATTTCGGAATGACATTGTCCACCATTTTAACTCACAGGGTAACTTTACAAAGCGAACCTAAAATGGCGGAATGCCCTAAAATGGCCGCTTAGATTGATTCTAAGGTCAGGACCTTCGCAAGCGACTTATAAGCATCTTGGCGAAGGTCAATATACATATATTTATTGCGATAGGAGGCACAATATAATTTCTCTTTCGACACATTAAGGCAGTTGTATTAGCCATGTAGCGTTCCAAGACATGGAAAGAAGCAGCTCACAGGGACAGACAGCGAGGGACAGACTCGTGTGCAGTGCATTTCTTTTCCATGTAGATTTTGACACATGCACTACCTACTTTATTTCGGTTATGGTGGAGCACGACTTGTTCTGAAGTCGTACCTTGCTATATGCGTCTGGCTGCTTACCCAGGGAACATTGCATGTTGTGTGAATCATGACACATTGGTCTTCCTTTTGCCACGCACCCACCGGCGCCTGACTTACTGCATTGACTGTGTATGAACCATCACAGGGGGAATGTTACGTATGGGTACGAAACACCACACCAAATTGTTTGTTTGTAGAGTAGTTTGTTACTTAGGGGCATATATGGTGGTGTGTTTGTGTGTTATGGGCATGCACAGATTAGTAACTGTGGATCTCTTTGCAACATTGAACTGCTCCTGTTACCGGGCCAGAAAGTGTGCAGGCAGGAGGCCAGCACTCACCCCAGAGATAAGTTTCTCTTTGACTTCCATTTGAGTAATTTGGTACTATGTGCATAATAAACAAGTTTGGTCTAATTGTGTATGTGTTAATATGAGTAGTACAGTTTTGTGCATTCCCTACTTTCCCGTGTCAATCCTACTCCCCTCTCCTGCCCCTCATTCCAGTTATCCAGTATACCAATGCCTGTCCCGACTGCATATCCCTGACCCTCCTTCCCCACCAGGGTCTCAGAGGCCTGTGTGAGTTTGACCTTGCAGGCACCCAGACCACGGTGGGGGTGGTTGGTTCGTGCCACTCCTGCGCCTGTACACGTGAGCTGTGACAGTACACATTAGTTCGTGGTGCATCATTCTATGTCATGTACCACACATGGTACACATCCTGTTGTGACATTGTTTTAGTGTGCTAAAATTGTTGTCACATCATTGAGGTAGTACTTGGGCTTTGTGACGTACTGCTATTTCAAGTCATCTACTGGAGGCTCTTCTGGTTTGTTTTACTGCCTGCAGGCTTTTTGCTTGGCTTCTGTGTTGGCCTGCTTTGAGTTCTCTTTGATTTGGTGTTTTTGCAAGTCAAGGTGGCCTCTGAGGGTGCTGGACACTTTTTACACACAGGTGGAAGATGGTGACAAAGGGGAAGGGTGATCCTTTGGCCAGGTGAACTTCAAGAATGAAGGCTATGTAACCCAGGTGCAGTTGTTCAGTGGGTCATGGTGATTTGTGAGGGAGGGGTGGTATTTTGTTGTTGACAGTTGCCTTGCCCTACAGTGTGATGGGCACCCTGACATTGTAATTGTGGTATCCTATGTACATGATGTATTCTGCTGATCAATGCCTGTTCATGTGTTGTGTTTACCTTTCAGGTGTGAGGGTATAGTTGTGGTTTGACATGCTGGGGTGTACACATGGTAAATGTTCACATGTGATGTGTAGAGGACACTGATGGTCACTTGATTGCACATGCATGTATTGAGTGCATGTCCCTACTGACACACACACTCACACAATGATCCACAACATATACAACCACCCTTCCATGTCCACATGTACACTCAGTTTGCCTTCTGGGGCCCACTGTGTCCCTGCAGCACATGATCTATGACCATTTGTGGATCCTGTACATGCGTAATTTGCTTTTTGATATAGTTTGTCGTTTTGATGTGATGCTCAGGGTGTGCGTCACACACAATGGCTGGTCACTATGCTGTGTGCTGAGCAGTGTGTTGCAGGAGATGGACACAGCATATGATATCTGGAGTGTGGATTTAGCAATGCACAATGTGCATGTAAACAGGCATTCATTGTTATGTTACAACTACAACTGTTGGAATGCATTTGGGTATGACTTATTTTGGGTGGGAGGTTGTTGGTCAGTCATTTCATCTGATTCCATGTCAGGCATCATTGTCTGATGCCACTTTACATTTTTCACATGTCAATGTGTACCTTATTGGTACTCTGTTGGTGTTTTGCTATTGCTTGCCATGTCATGTTGTGGTTTGGGAGGCTTTGGGTGACATACCAGTGATGGTCATGGCCTGTTTTGCAGGTCTGTGTGATTCACACATTGCATGTGTGCCTTTTGGTCACACAGGATTGCTTATGTTTAAGCAGCTAGGGATGCACACAATGTTGCACTTCCATGGCAACATTCTCAGGGTGGTAAGGTTGTGACAGTTGACTGTCTCTTCGTCATCATCAATTGTCACCTGGTATGTGCCAGCCCTGTGTGCACTCCGCAGGGGTGAGAGTTTAGGTGAAAAATGTGGCCATAAGCTGGGTCCGGGCTGCCTCGCCACGTGCCCTTTCCCCTCCCATGGGCAGCGCCTGTGCCTGTGGTTGGAGATGTGGGGACACCACCATGTCCACCGGTATGCCCTGCCGTGTTGCAACATTGTGCAGGACACATGCTGCAACAATGATCCTGCACACTACTGTGGGTGCATAGAGTAGCTGCCCGCCAGAGCCGTCAAGGGAGCAGAAGCGTGACTTGAGCACTCCGAATGTGCACTCCACTATGGCCATGGTTGCAATATGGGCCGCATTGTATCTTACCTGGGGTGGTGCGGTGGGGTTCCGGATTGGCGTCATCATGTGTTTGCTCAGTGGGTAGGCACTGTCCCCTGGAGAGGTGATAATGGTTGTGGTTATTGGGGTTTGTGTATTTGTGTGTGTGTGACATGCATGAATGTTCACGGGCATTTGTACTCACCTAGGAGCCATGTGTCACCATGCTGCCCAGCTTCCAGGGCCCGGCTCAGGGCGGACATTCTGTATATGAAACTGTCATGGGTGGAGCCAGGGTAGTTTGCATAGACAGAGGTGATGATTCTCTTGGCATCGCATACCACCTGCATATTGATGGAATGCCAGTGCTTGCGGTTTCGGTAGATGTGCTCAGTGGCCCTAGGTGGACGTAGGGCCACATGGGTGCAATCTATGGCACCAAGCACTTTGGGAAGTGTGCCACCCTGTAAAAGTCCTGGACAACGGCCTGCCTTTCTGCAGGTGTTCTGGGCATGTATATGTGCCTGCGGACTGAGGGGCGCGCTGTCATGATTGCCAAGACCTGGTGTAGGCAGCGTGACTGCGTGGCCTGTGAGACCCCCCCACTTTGGCAGTGGTCCGCTGAAATGACCCAGTGGCCACAAAATGCAGCACATTGAGCACCTTCTCGCAGGGGCTCAATGCTTGGGAGCAGAAGGTGGGGGATGTAAGGTCATCTTCCCACTCCCTGACCACGTCTAGGATGATACGAGATGGAAACCTATACCTGCCGTAGACCTGGTCGTCAGGCATCCCAAAAAGGCTTGTCGGGGTGAAAAAATGCGGGCCCTGGTTATTCTCCTCCTCCTGCGGTGTCCCACGATCAGTACTGCGACAAATGGGGCATTAATCGTAGCTGTATATACGTGTTGTTTGCGAGCACTTTTATACTGTGCGCGGGGACGCTTCGCCTTCGTGTGGCGGACACGTTGATGCCTATGCGCGTGTTTTGCCATGCGCAGGTTTCTCGTATTCGAATCCATGAATACGGGTTGTTCGCGTGCGTGTGGGCTTCTGTGTAGTTCCGTGTATGAGCGCAACGCACATGTTTGGCACACATTTTGGGTAAAACACCCGCAGGGACATCCATGAATCGCAAGCGTGCGCCTGCACTTCATTTTTCATGCTAGCGCCTGCTTGCGCCAGCTTGCGCCACTTTTTTCGGCACACGTTCGTTCCTTGAATCGGCCCGACAGTCTCAATAATTGATCTTCTAATCTTTATTTAAGGTGAAAAGAAACAAAATTTCATTTTCAGTAGACAATCTGTAAGTCCTATAAGGGAATTTACTTAAAGTTGATAAGTAACAATGTTAGCTACAAAAAGGTCCCTTTCGATCACCAAAAACCTCGCGTTGAATGCAAAGACATATTTGAGTCGCAGTACAAACTGTAAAATCAATGATTGCGGCAAGTGCAAAACTAGGACACTTGGTGCAAGCGCAAATCAGTAGGCTGGCCCAAGGAAACATTCACTTGCTTGAATGCAGGCCATACATCAGGAGTGGCCCATGCCATATCATCCTGAAATATGCAGAGCCCACTTTAGGGAGGCATGTGACTGGCACAATGGAACAAACGATCACATTATTTCAATGTACATGCCTAAACATTTCCTTATGGGCGATTTAACATATATAATGACCATAACCAATTCCCATTTAATTCATATCCAAATGTTCAAAAATATTGTAAACCGGTGCCTCTTATCACTCCCTTCGTCTTGGCGTTATGAGTCTTTTTTGTCACCCTGTGAGCCATGTTGTGCAATGGGAATGCATCCGTAATGATAAAGTTGTGTTCTAAGATACAGAGGGAAATATGACTACAGTAGAGATATGTAACTAGATTTGAATATGTATGTGGTGGAAGGGGTAATGTGTTTATATCAATGGGAATCTAACCCCAATTGGCAAGGAATAGGCATTGTGGAGCTTCAAGTAATCGCCATCACAATGACTCTCTCAGGTCAATGCTTGGAGGAGACTTGATACGCAAAGGTGTGTACAGTATGCAAAGAAGCTAAGGGGATGAGAGTACTTGAAGACCAAACCTCTGGCAACTGGATCACGGGGAAAAGCAGTGAAA
This sequence comes from Ambystoma mexicanum, assembly GCF_040938575.1. Classification (NCBI taxonomy): domain Eukaryota; kingdom Metazoa; phylum Chordata; class Amphibia; order Caudata; family Ambystomatidae; genus Ambystoma; species Ambystoma mexicanum. The sequence continues at coordinate 422,946,544 of NC_090927.1, read as the reverse complement.
CCCCCATACAAAATAGTATGTAGGTCATGACACACACTCACCACAAACCACTGGATACTATTTTTGATTTCGACAGACCACAGAAAATCACCCAACCAGTACATCAACAGCACAACCAGGATTTTCGGCAGTTTCCATGTCATTTCTGTCGAAATCTGCTCATCACTACATGCTCAGCTACAATATCCAGGGACAGGTACATGAGAACCTGGGAAATTAGAGAGCCAGCCAAAAACTAGAATTAGCAACACATCCTCAACAATCCACATTCAATGTGTACAATGTGTACAATCCACTGCAAGAACCGCCTGTGCTCGATGCCCAATGTGTGCTCCTGTCAAGCCCTTCAATCTTCTCCCTAATCATGTTGGCCAGGACAATTATTTTCTGTCCACAACATCATCTAGTCCTGGTCTGTTTTTCTGTGTACACCATATGTAGCTGCAAGTAACTGTGTCCTGCTCTTCCCAAAATTCTCTGCCAAATTCTCTAACCAAATTCTCTGCCAACATTCCAGGTTGATGGCAATATTCTGTGTTTCACTGAACTTTATTATTCTTTGTCCCCACCCCATTTTTACCAGATGTACAATTGTGTCCATAAGATGCAGGTCAGTGTTTAGGATTTCTAGCGCAATACCCATAATTGTGTAGTACATCTTTCTCTGTCTCTAATTTGTGAGCGATTAGGCAGACCAAGGACGAGTATGTCTGTCCTTTTTTGCATAGACTGTCTTGAGTAGTACTTTTGTTATAGGATGGGTTTGACTTTGATAAGCGTTTCAGATTCCCTTTTGACATGAATATATTACATTGTCATATACACGTGTGCCTCCACTTCTATATAGGGATTTACAGCACACTTTAAAATTATGTGGTTTATTAAAATAACTATTCTAAATGTGTTAATGGACACAAATGTGTTGTTTTCCCCCCAAAGCTGTAGTCCCGTTCAGGGCGGGACGGGGGGAGGGGAGGGCAGTTGGGGAGAGGTGTCCTTTCATGCATTATCTTGAGCTAACATGGTGCAATCGACTCCCGTTGGTGCTTTGCTCAATGTAATAATCCTCTCATTTTAGGGAAAGCCCACTTTTGAGCTCAGGTCCATGTGGCCATTTTGGGATCATGTTTTGTTGAGCCGATCTCGCTAACATTGCCATGATATCCTCTGCTTGCTTCTTTGCTGTCTAGAGTCATTTACTGCCTCATAATCTATGGAGGAATGAGACTACCCAGACCCTGCATTCTCTGTATGTATTTATTCACATGAAATGTCCTATCACACATGGGATGAACACAATTAAACCATTAAAACAGTGTGGCGTATTAAAATTTAAACACCCCATAATTAATGTATTTAGCACATGTGCATACATTGTCAGCAAATAATATGAATTGGGTACCATGTTTTCCCCTAAGAGCACGGCTAGCAAAGCTATACTATCTTTATGGGAGCCGCTGCTGTGATTCATTGCTCAGTGCTACGAAACAGGACCGAGATATAATATTTATAAACTCTCTGCTGTTTAATATTTGGTATGAATGCTCTTGTGCTGTTTCCCTTTTATGTTTTCAGAAACTGACCTTGAGCAAATAAACCTTTCTGAAGCAGAAAACCTGAACCTAGCAGTGCACCCGCCATAAAAGAGAATTTGTTTTGCTGCGAGCATGTGTCCAATATTTATTATTTATTTGTTTATTCGTGTTTTTTTATGAAAGGTTTTGACTTCTGTGTCTCGCAAGTAGTGGATCCTTGGTCTGAGCTAAGTATACCCCATGCATACGCCCATACATTTAGAATGAAGCCTTTCCAATGATATGCAGTGTTTTTATGAAAGCATTTGCTCACTTCTTCAAATATTGTGAAGTGTTGATAGCCTTTCATAGTAGTATGTAGCTAAATTCCAAGTCACTGATCTTATTTAATATTGTATCAGTAATATTGCTCAACATTTTCATAACTCGTCACAGTATGTGTATGGCAAGACACTATTATTAGATCCTTGTAAATTAAATAATAGCAAAATAAAACGCCAACTCCACCTTACAAATGACTTCCTTCACATAGAACTAACCTATTTATTTAGTTGACTGGTCTGGTAGTCTTGTCAAACGGACTCATATCCCAGTCCCATGGCTGGATGCTCAGTTTATCCTTAGTAAATGAGCCTATCAAACCAAACTAATAACAACCAATATTGGGGCCTAGGACGGGTGGACTGGCCTATACAGAAATATGTAGATTTCCTGGCGGGCCTCTGCTTCATGGGTCTCTTTTGTGTCGTTACCTATTTTATATTCATATTTTCCTATGGGAAAGGGATTGGGCTTGCCCAGAATGTGAAATATGGGGCCACCTGGAGCCATATTTCCAGGGCCTCTTTTGGTTTCCAGTCCACCTCAAGGGCACAGGAAATAATAGACAATTGCTATTAGACCCAGACAAAAGTGCATGTTGAAAATGTCAAGAACCCCTTTAATCAGAAGATTGCTAGTTGGTCCAAAATATCTCCTTGACATCTTCAACCATGACTTGACAAAACACTTGATGTCCTTGCCCCACAGATCTCAAAGCAACCCAAAATCCCAGAAAAAGTGCATTGTTTTACAACAAGCTAAATACAATTAGACAAAAAGAGAGAAACCTGGGATATACATGATGAAAATTCTAGTCTTCTGATAACAAACTTTGCATTAGAGTTATATCACGAGGCTAGCGCTACAATATTGAGTGGAAAACACGTGCATTTCTTTCAGAATGAGTGGACGCTTTCTAAATGTATAATGAATGCAATTCTCACAGCCATTCCAGCGCCATTCGTAGTCATATTCAAATTCTATATGCACACCTAGCCACCTCCTTCCAGAAAAAAAGCCATCTCCATCCTATTTGACATAAAGTCAGTCCCAAGACCCGTTCTAAGCAAACCCCTTTGATGAAATGCCTGTGCCTAGCCATTTACAAGATGTCTAACCAACAGGACAGAGTCCCCACATTTCACCAATGGTAGTACTAAAACAAATAGCAAAATACTTGAATCAGACTGGAGAGTCATGTACCCCAGGCCTGACCATCTTCGTGAAGGAGTTGCAGCCAATCCCAGATCACTTAATAAGCAGAGTTTGTCATACATCTTTTGCATTAGGTCAAATCCCTGACACCCTAAAAGAAGGAGTTGGAACCCGACTACAAAAATACATAAATAAATAAATGTATCTGACCCAAATAACTAGTGCCAGACTTTCAATATCCCTTTTGTGGTAAAAATTATGAAAGCATGTTACCAATCAACTATTTGATTATAGCTAATAGAACAATCTGTTACATGAAAACCAATTAGGTTTTACACCCAATGGGAGCATTGAATGTGCTCTATTAATTATCCGATAACATACACTAAAATTAGTCATTACAAGCGGCCTAGTGGGACTTATTTTATGTGACGTATCGGCAGTGTATAATACTGTAGATCATATAAAAGACAGTAATAACATTTCTTGATGGCATGTCAGCACAGGTAAACATCAGAGATGTCAAAACCTTCCCTTTCAAGATGCCTAGAGCAGTACCACAAGATCCCACTCCCTCCCCATGAGTATTGAATGAGTCATCCCATAAAAATCCTTTTCATTTAAGATCCAAATCTACACTGAAGACTCTCAGATTGCCCTTAATCTTGATAGATTTTTTTTTAAAAAAAACTTTTTTTGGTTTTCTGCTTTATTACAAACCTTTACCAGTTATTAAACTAGAATACAATTTTCATACTTTAAAACGATGCATTCACAGAATAGGCAAAAGAAAACAAAAGGAAAAGAAAGAATGAGTATAAAAGGAATTTGGACCTAGTCAGTTTTCGTATATGATATGATATGGCATTTGTAACGCACCTATACACAAGTGTTTCAAGGCGCGATGAGGCGGGGGTGGGGGAGAAGGGTATACAGACAACGATCCTACTAGGCCAGGTGTCATTCAGATCGCGCAAGGGTAGAGGGGAAGGGAAAAGTGCAGGGGGAAAGGGAGAGGGGAAAGTGCTAAGTGCAATAGAGGGTTCGTAGAATAAAAGATAAATAATAATAAGGAAAGTGCAGTACAGGGTTAGTAGAATACAAGATTAAAAATAAGGGCCAGCTGGTGGCAAGTGCAAGGTAAATGCAGACAAGTGCTGGGAGGAGGGGCAGTAGGGATACAGAGACAGTCCCGCAGTGCAGGGGTAGCCAGGAAGGCAGTGCAGGGTAGAGTGGCTGGGCCAAGGACAGAGATTGGTGAGTGGCCCGATTGCAGATTCAGTGCAGTTTCAGTGATTTTAGCAGGAGAGAGGGGGAGAGAAAGCAGAGGAAAAGAGGAAGGTTTTGAGGTGCTTCCCGAACCGGAGATGGGTCTCCTCCAGTTTCAGGGAGACAGGAAGGCTGTTCCAGAGGGAGGCCCCTGCTGCGGAGAGAGATCTACCCCCAACTCGTTACTTGGAGAAGCGGCTGACCCTGAGGGAGTTGGAGGCAGATGAGCAAAGAGCTCGAGAAGGAAGATATTTACGAAGAGAGAGTTGAAGGTATTCAGGCCCCAGGCCCCAGAAGGCCCTGTGGACAATGCAGAGGGGTTTGAACTTAATCCTCGCAGCCACTGGGAGCCAGTGCAGAGATTTCAGTCCTGGAGTGATACGGTCCCTGGGCTTGAGGCCAAGGACAAGTCTCGCAGTCCTGTTCTGGATGAGTTGCAAAGGGCGGAGAGTAGAGGCAGGCAGATTTAGATAGAGGCTGTTACAGTAGTCCAGCTTTGAGAGAACCAGGGCTCTAGAGACACTGAGCTTCTGGGGGAAGGAGAGGAAAGGAAGGATACCTCTGAGGAGGTGTATCTGGTAGTGTGACTTCTTAGAGACGTCAGATATGTGAGGAGAGAGAGTGTGGAGTCGAAGATGACTCCGAGGTTTTTTGCCTTGCAGGTACCAGCAGGAAGAGGGCCAAGAGAGGCCGGCCAGAGAGCTGCAGGGAAGGAGGGAGTGGGTGTGCCGATGAGGAGAATATCAGTTTTACTGGCATTAAGGCAGAGGTCGTTGGCGGCACACCATTCATGGATAGCAGATAGACAATCCGAGATGAGGGAAGGGGAAGAGGAGGGCGAGGGTAGCCTGAAAATGAGCTGGGTATCATCTGCATAGCACTGAAATTTGGGGCAGAGAGCAGCAATGCGGTGGGCAAGAAGTGCCAGATACTGGTTGAACAGCCAGGGAGAGAGGTTAGATCCCTGGGGGACACCACAGGTAGAGAAAAAGATGTCAGAGAGGAATTACCCCATTTGGACCTGGGAGGGTCAATTGGAGAGGAAAGAGGTCAGCCACGCCAGAGCCTGACCAGTGATACCCAGGTTATCACGGAGACGGTTGAGCAGGATGGTGTGGTTGACAGTATCAAAGGCAGAAGAGAGATCGAGCAAAATGAGAACACATGGGGTGTTAGAGTCAAGGTTAGAGAGCAGGTCCTCACGGATGTTCAGGAGAGCAGTTTCCGTGCTTCTGGCAGCTCTGAAGCCAGACTGATGGTCATGAAGACTACCAACAGATTCAGCATGGAGGTTAAGCTGGGAGATGGGCAGTTTCTACAGGAGCTTGCCCAGGAAGGGAGTGATAGAGATTGGGCGATAGTTAGCCAGGCAGGAGGGGTCGGAAGAGGGTTTCTTAAGAAGAGGGTGCACAAGGGAGCGCTTGAGGGAGATGGGAAGACTCCAGAGGCAAAGGAGTGATTGCAGAAGTCAGCCAGGGCAGGAGCCAAGGAGTCGATGTGGTCCTTGATAGTTTTGGAGGAACAGGGGTGGACCTGTTTAGACAAGACTTTCATAATCAGACTTGTCTCGAAACCTCGTCAGCAGAAAAAAGGGGAAAGGCAGAGAAGAAGGGAGGAGGGGTGGTTACAGAGGGGCCAGAGGAAGAGCAGGGGATAGAGGGAGGGTGGTGATAGGAGGAGAGTGAGGACAGGATGTCCTGAGTTTTTGAGATGAAGTGAGAGCCCAGTGCCGTGCAGAGAGCCTGGGAGGTGACAGGAGAGGTAGAGACTGCCGCAGGGTTGGCCAGCTCCTTGCAGATTTTGAAGAGTTCGGCCGAATTGTTAGATGCCGCAGAGATGCGGGCTTGGATAAGGGCTCTCTTCTTGGTGAGAACAGAGAGCCGGTATTGTCTTTGGAGCAGGCGGCAGGCAAAACTAAAATACTAAAACGTTAATTATTCTTCACGCACTCTTTGAAAATAGTTAGTTGAAGAACATGGTGATTAGAAATGTCATTTTTAAACTGTCACCACGACACATGTAGGGCCACACACTCAGAGAGACTCCATGTTGATGTTTCTGTTACTAAGGGGCCAAGATAGATGGTTCACATGAAGGTTAGTCCTGCACAACTCAGAGCAAGGTGTTTTAGCATTTTTCTGTTGTTGTTTTGCACCACCTGCAATTGACGGAACCATCATCACTTAGATTCCTCGCACTGGGAATGTGATTGTTTAGAAACAGATTTGGTCTTATGCGCAACAGGATATTTCAATGATAGGCACTAGGAGATTTCGTCAAATACTTTGGAATGACGTTTACTGCTCTGGATTCTTGGGTAGCATTTTCATAGAGCTTATATCATGATTTATTTTGTTGTGTTTGCGACCAGTCCCAGAGCCGAAGTTTCTTTTTTGCAGCATTAGGGTTCTGTATGAGGTTCTCCAATGGTCTATTCGCTTCATCCAAGATTGCATGGCACTGCGATAGCCAGGCATTCTGAACCCAGTCTATGTTTGCTTTATGATCAGATTTGAAGATTCGAAATTGGCTCCGTGGTTTAGGCATAAAGTGCTTATTAAAGACAAGGATAATAATCATGATCACAGACTTAATTCAAGCAGTGCAGGATTCAACGTTTGACAATAATGTCTATCTAAATGCTGAAAATCGAAATCATCTTCTTGGGACTACCTAACCTCTCAATGCTATAGTTTAAATTACCATCCTTTTTGGGCATATCCTCCACTCCTAACTGAACAGGTAAAATATCAAATCAGGCAATTGTATTAGTCATAGATCTTTCCTTCAGTTCACAAGTGTGTGTGCCTTGAAACACCTTTTGTTGTAAAGGCGCATTATAAATACCCAATAAATAAAAATAAAATAAGTTAATGAAATTGCTTAAGCATCTCATTTCTACCTTAACTTGTAAATACTTTCATATCTTATCTGGGGATGCCTCAAACATTCGAGCTAACAGGATCTTTAGTCCTACTAACCATCAGTATTGCTGCATCATGTATTTGGAGCTGAAGAAGGAAATGATACAATAAATTCAACTCATTCAAACAAAAGTAGACACAAGTGTTCTAGGACTGAAACCAATGGATACCATTGTCCTTGGCCTTACTGCCCCTCATCAGTAACCTCTCCAATCCAAGATGATGTGTAAATTACTTTGCTTTTCTCATCAAAACCTAAAGCCTTCTATTCCTAAATGTACGGCTTCCTATCTGAATATCCAAAAACATGGGGACACGTATGGATTAGTAAGGGAAAAACCTCTCTGCAGGAAATTTACAACAAAATAATTTTGGAGGAGCACATTCTGCCACTCATTACGAGTTTGGCAGTAACCCACCGGTAATTCCGTCGTGTTACTGGCAAACCATCTTTGCCGTTAACAGCGCCCGATATCCAGGTATTACCAGGATATTATGGGTGCCCGGAACGGCGGTACATTCCCATTATACAGGACTCCATGGAATGAGATTGGCGCAATCACCAGCAATGGTAGTCTTGGTGCCAGCCATTGCAGCAATGTTCTTCTGGCAGGGGCCTCATCTAGCGGCAGGTCAGACCTGCCAGTAGATCACAGCTCCTACCGGCAGACTTGGAGTGTGCCGGTCTGGTAAAAATACCAGAGCCGGTGCTACCAGCATTTATTCCAGCATTTTTACTTGACCAGCACACTCATAACTAGCCCCTGAATCTCTGAAACAATACACCCAGAGACTTAAGACTGATAAAGTATGATTTAAATTTCAGTACAAATCCATACATATGGCTTTTTCAAGAAATCTTTATCCTGGGAAGAATTTCAGAACAGCAGTGCCAATCCTAATACACTTCCCAGAAACACGGTTAAGAGAATATGGGGAAATACAACTTCAGAAGGAATTTTGCCCAAGAGGTGTTTTTAGATCTCAAAAACCACATATCATACTTTGTATACAGTAGTTTTTATATACAATGTGGAATAATTATGCACAGAAAGGCATGAAATCCAATCAAAGCCATTCTTTTAGGAAACCGATTGCATCCTAAGTGTCTTAGATTGTGTGTATGGAATGCACATTCTCTGTACTTTCAACATGTACAAAGCTACTTGTGAGGAATTCAACCATCCGCATGGTGGGCGTGCGCCAACCTGGGCGTTTTTGAAATGATTAAATTAATGGAATGATGGTATACCGACTTCAGGAAAATGTGACGGGAAAACCCACACACATTTTCCTATGCTCACACCACACCAGAATCCTAGACCTGTATACTCTGGCATGGATACAGCCTACAGGAACAGTCCGGCCTGTCATACTTAGTTGTAATGTGACAGCAGAGAAAGGCATGATGTAATAACAAGGAGGTGGAGGACAAAACTTCCCCCTGCCATGGTCAGCCCGATTAACTGACAAAGATTCAATGGAACCGCCTTGCTCTTTTGTTTGGCCCTGCAGCTGGTTGCAGCAATTATCATGTAAGTATCGGGTATTCCAAACATTCTCCCAGTGGGCCTGGCTGCAGAGGATAACAAAGGAGACAGGAAACCCAACAACCTTTCATATTTAACTGTGTCAACCTGAAGCCATCCCCCACCTCTCAGTATCTATGATTGTAAAATGACATGTCTGGGTCCTTTGTTGCAATAGGCCACCCCGCTAGGGGGACCCCATTCATGAGATATGAAAATGTGGTTTGCAGAGGCCAGAAAGTCTGGCCTCTTTGCAGCTTCAAGGGAGACCTGCCACTTTAACACAAACCTCACGGGGAGGACCATTAAAGAGAGAGACTCTTTGATGACAAAAATACAAGAAGATGGGTCGGACTTAGTACAAGTGAGCCTAGAGCTGTTTCTGTTCACAGACGGGTTCTGCCATATTAGTTCTTGGACATCCCTGGTTCGTGTTTCACCACTTTACCTTTTCCTGTTGCAAAGCACTCTGGTTATGACCTCACACATATAGACCATTTTGGGTAGGGACCCCGGGTTCACTAATGTAGACTTAGCCAACACCAATCACTGTGGCCCACTTGGCTTTAACTTCTCCCAGGAAACAGGGGGAAAAAAGAACTCTCCAGCCACTTCAGAACCGGTACCCAGTCAGCACACAGCGTGCACTGCTAGTCTCTGCAGCAAGCTTCTTGGGTAGGGAGTGCCAGAAGGCCTCTGAACCCTCTCCTGAACTTTGGCCCGTCTGCCTTAATGGAAGATGCAAGCCCATTGAAGAACCGGGAAGAAGTGCAATGACAAGCAAATATCGCTATCTGCCGTAAAAAACATTTTCGACAAGATACATCTCAACCAGTGCTTAAGAACTGCTGATCAGCACATATTTTTATTTATTCAATTTTATATAGTGCTTTGCACCAAAGCGCTTTACATTACAACAACAAGATTACATTAGAAGCATGAGTACAAAACTAGAGTCAAATAATCGAGAACAGCATGCAGAACAATTTGCTGTGAACTAAGAACAAGATAAAAATAGAGGAAGAGTAAGAAGCAAGTAATAAGGAGCTGTCAAGAGGGAGGATGAAGAAGATGAGATTTTAAGGAGAAGCGGGAGGAGGAGTAAGAGGAAATTGAGCGGATAATTAAAGGTAGAGAGTTCCAGTCTAGAGGGGCGAGGAGCTGAAAGGATCAGAAGCGGGAAGGGGCACAAGGAGAAGGTGGAACAGTGAGGAGGAAGAGGTCAGCAGAATGGAGGGGGTGAGAGGGGGTGTAGAAAGAGAGGAGGGAGGAAAGGTAGGGAGGGGGAAGGTCATGAAGAGATTTAAAAACGAGGCATAGAAATTTGAATTAAAGCTGCAAATGAAAGGGAAGCCAACCAAGAGAAGAAAGCAAAGAGGAGATGGAGTTATGAGGAGAGAGAAAGCAAAGAGTAAGGATAGCAGAGTGATAGAGGCATTTGAGGAGGGCAAGATGAGAGGCAGGGAGGCCAAAGAGGAGAGCAGAACAGTAGAATAGATGGGAAAAGATAAGGGAAGAAATTAAGAGTTTGGTACTGTGGAAGGTGAGGGAAGATCAGATTTTGCGAACATTGAAGAGGTGATAGAGACAGGCTCGGAAGGAAAGAGAAATGTGGAGAGTAAATGAGAGGTTAGAGTCTAGGTGGAGGCCAAGATTGCGGGCAGAGGATGAGAAGGGAAGATTGGTAGGGGGAAGAGGATAAAAGGCGGGGGAGAGGGAGCAGGTCTTGTCAGTGTTAAGGGACAGGAAGTGGGAAGACATCCAGTTTTTGATAGCTGTGAGACAGGAGGAGAGTTTGAGGAGGATGTCGGGAGTGAAGGAAGAGAAGGAGAGGAAAAGCTGGATATCGTCAGCATAGAAATGGAGAGAGATAACAAAGGAAGAGATAATAGGGGCAAGAAGGGAGGTGTAAAGTGAGAAGAGGAAAGGTCCAAGCACAGAGCCTTGGGTAACTCCAGAGTCAAGGGAGTGAGTAGGGGAGGAACGGCCACCCCAAGAGACGGCAAAAGAACGGTTGGAGAGATAAGAGGAGAACCAGTTGAGAACAGAGCCTTTGAGACCAAAGGAGGAAAGAGTGTTGAGGAGTATGGGGTGATCTACACTGTCAAAGGCAGCAGAGAAGTCTAGGACAATGAGAATAGAGAATTGCTTAGAGTAGCAAGCAGTGAGGAGGAAGTTGAGAATGCAGGTAAGACCAATTGCAGTGGAATGTTTAGGGCGGAACCCAGATTGAGTAGGGGGGAGGAGAGAGAGGTTGGAGACAAAGGCTGAGAGTTGAGAGTAAACAAGACATTCTAGGAGCTTAGAGAGGAATGGTAGAAGAGAGATGGGACAAAAGTTGGATGCAAGGAGGGGGTTAGCAGAGGGCTTTTTCAGTATGGGGATGATAGTAGCATGTTTGAAGGCTGAAGGAACGATAGCACATGAGAGACAGGTGTTGAAGAAGGAGGTGAGGTAGGGGATTAGAAGAGGGTAGATTGTGGGAATCAGGGATGTGGGGAGAGGATCAGAGGGGGCAGCTGTAGGGTGAGTTTTGGACAGGAGGAGGGACACATCAGAATGAGTGATGGGGTGAAGTTAGACATGTGGGAGAACAGGATGGTATGAGGAGGGGAAGGAGGAGAGTAAGCGGGGGAGCATAAGATGCTTTGGCGAAGAGAGAGTATCTTAGAGGAGAAGAAGTCAGCAAAGTCAGAGGGAGAGAGGGAAGAAGTTGCAGATTGGTCGGGAGGGGAGAGTAGGCAAGCTAGTGTCTGAAAGATTCAATGAGGGTGAGAAGCTTGAGAGTGGAGAAGGTTTGAAAAGTAGGAACGCTTGGCTAAGCTAAGGCAGGAGTCATAAAGAGAGTGGTAAGAGAACTAAGAGGATTGGTTAGGGGGCGAGTGGTGCTTAAGCCAACGTCACTCAAGGCGATGGAGAAAGCGGCATATTGAGAGAAGGTGAGGGGAAAGCCAGGGTTGAGTGGGTTTACGAGAGGGGCAGAAAGAGGAGATAGGGTGACGTTGATCAAGACAGGTGGAGATGGAGGAGGACAGAGTGGAAAAAGCTTTGTTACCCGAGAGAGAGGAAAAGTCAGAAAGTGGGGGGACGGAGGAAGAACAGGTATCGAAGAAGAGAGAAGGGTTTAAGTTACGGAGGTCCAGTCGAGAGAAGGAAGTAAAGGAGGAGAGAGGAGAGGGAGGAGAGGGAGGGGTAGTGAGAGAGAATGAGAGTAAGGCGTGATCAGAAAGATAATTGGGAAGGGTGGTGACAGAAGAAGTGGAAAAGGAGGAGACAAAGATAAGATTGAGAGTGGAGCCAGAAGAGTGGGTAGGAGGAGTTGGGAAGGGAGTGAGGGTAGAAGGGGGATGGATAGGCCATGGAGGGGAGGGGAGATTTAGCGTGGAGATAGTCATGAGGATGAGGCAGATGGACTGGAGGAAGGGCCAGGAGAAGGGGTGGAGGAGGGAGAGAGGTGAGGAGAATAAGAAGGTGGGGGAAGGTGGAATGAGGGGTCACGCATGCCTGGGGGGGCGGAAGAAGGGCTGGACTGAGGAGAAAGAGGGTGTCACTAGCCAAAGGCTCTTGATAAGAGTAAAGGAGAAGGTAAGGAAAAGAGTGCTGAAGGGGATATGGAAAGTGAGGGAAGGCGGGAGAATGGGGGGTCTAGCCAGTCAAGACTGGGAAAGGGTTGTCAGGAACTTATATGGGGAGAGGGCAGGGGAACTGGCAGACAGTAGGACAAAGTTGTAGTTCCGGGAGATGCAGGGGCAATGCTTCAAGAGAGAAGATCAGCAAAGGCAGATGGAAAGGGCACAAGAAGTGGGGAGAAGGACTGAGGTGCAGGGAGACAGGCGTGACAGTCCCAATATAACAGGATGTAGTACTACGGTGAAGACCTGCAGGGCGAGGGAAAGGTGAATAGGCAAAGGAGCTGAAGGATGGGGGGTCAGCTGAAGAAGTGCAGATGCGGTCATCGGGCGTCCCGTTCAGTCCAGGAGAAGAACACAATGAGTTGAGGGAGGTGCAGTTGTAGGGGAAGCAGGGAGCAGGTACAAATAGCGGGGCTAACAGGGAGCAGGTTCCGGTGTACTGGTGGAAACACCGCACGGCACGGCAAACCTGGGTGTGGAGAGGAGCTGCAGGTGTTGTGGGACATGGGGCACAACACTGGTAGAGAAGATGGGAGGCACAGTAATAGGGGAGTGTGCCTGTAGTAGCTAGCAGTCTAAACTAAGGTGCAGTGTAGACCAGGGGTGGAGGGGGCTGAGGGGAGAAAGAGGCAACTGGACACGCTGGTAACAGCAAAGGGGGGTAGATGCTCTACGTAGCAGTCAGATCAGGGGTGGATGGTCTGTGGCGAGAAAGAGGTAACAGGACACGCTGGTGAGATACAAGGGTGTAGGATGCCAGGAGTAAGAGGGGGCCGGCATACAGGAGTGATCTCCGCTGCAGTCAAAGTCGAAGTTTGGAAGTGACTCGCCAAGAGATTTAAGGCAGGGAGCAGGTTCTGAGGAACGGACACTACAGTGAGCTGAGCCAAGGCGCAAGTCGTTGTGGGATAACTGACGCACAGAGACACTGGACAGAGACAAAGTGCGGGGTGCAGGCCAAGGGAACCAGGCACTGCGGCGATGGATCCAGGTGCAATGTAGACCCAAGGTAGTGAGGGCCTGCAGGCCACAGCAGATGTCCAGTTACTGAGGGAAACGCGGGTGTGCTTGGCAGAGGTGCAATTCCGGAGCTGTTGGGCTAGTGTGCACAGACCAGCATGAACACCACGCCGTCCCAAGCAGTGGGGAGTCCAGAAGAGGTGACAGACAGGTCCTGGATGGTCACGGAAAAGCCCGGCTGCGGAGTCCGTCAGGAGTAGGAGGGCAGGAGGCCCAGGCAATCAAAGCCGCAAGCCAACTGGTCTCGAGCCGGCAGAGAGGCATGTCGTAGGAGATGAGAGGTGGGGGTTAAACCCGCTGGACAGACGTCCAGATTCGGAGGGGACACGGCAGCACAGGTTGGCGCCCCGCAAGAGATGAAAGGGACACCCTGCTAGATAGATGTCAGGAAGAGGAAGGGGCAGGGCTACACAGGTCAGTGCCCCCCAACGGCACGCTGATAAGTCTGGACCAAGTCGTCGACTCCCAAGGGCAGGGGGCTGGCCACGTCCGTGCAACACCAGCCAGGTCGAAGCAGACGAGTCCGGAGCAAGCTCGGGGAGAGCCCCTCCAGCAGCAGAAGACCCGAAAGCAGGATTGCGCAGACCAGAAGAAAGGAACATTGGAGCAGTAAGAGGAGGACGAGGGCGTCTGCTCCAGGGCCGAGAGGTCAGAGGCCTAAATGGCGCAAACGCAGCAAGGATCCGGGAGCAGGAAACAGGTGGAAGGAGATACTGGTTCACGGTCAAACTTGAACTGAAGGTACTCCGGGGGAAGACAAGCTGGAACGTAGAGTTGGGGCTCAGTAAATTGTTGTTTATATTGATTTCGATAAGTTTGAATCAGCCTGATTGAGGAAGAAGCTGGATCAGGCATCCGAGCTTCCGCGCCCCGTGGTGGTATTGTACATAGACAATGATTCCTGAACCTGAGTAGCCATGAAGGGCAGTCTGCAGCCGTTCATTCAGCTTTGCTTGCCTGTCTTGCTGCCTAATACCAGCTGTCTCGCACTCTCTCACAGAAGCCTGCAAAGCACCCTGAAGCTGACTTGACCCTAGTGAGCCCCATGAATATCTACAGCAGAAGGTATATTTTGGTTCTGCCCCTGGTCCTTCCCAGAAGACCCCATTTTAAGACCGCGTTCGTCCTTTCTGCTGAAGCCAAGAAGCCTTATCAAACTGTTGTGGTTATTAACCATACCAACTACACTCCTCTCTGTATCCAGAGTGCATCCCTTTTCCTTCTTTGAAACTGTCTGTTCTCTGCATTCCTTTACAGGATGGGTTGTATTTAGTAGTGTTATTAGATTGTCTTTGGTGATAATAATAAATAGATATGTTTGTACAACGTTGACTGGATACTCCCTTTATCACTGGGTAATAATTGTATTTTCACAGTGTTGCAAATAACCAACGATCCAAAACCTTTAGAGGAGATACGCCTGCTGTTCTGATCATCTTACCAAAATTGGGCAAGGAGGTTTTTATTTGTTATTGTATGCTTGTTTAATCCAATGTGTTCGTATCCATTCTGGTGTAGAAGAGGTGTGGGGCTTATTGATGGTTTAGAAACTGATATTCACCCCTGGACCGATGTAAGCCCGGAATTTGATTCGTTACACCAGCCTTGCTATAATTGCCTTTCTTAAATCTTCCCTTCCCACCCTTTCTTACATGCACTTCAAGGTAGGGACTGTCTGGCAAATATGTGACAACAAAACTACAAATAATATTTTGGGCCTCATTATAAGGCTAGCTCTCCCGTAATGAAGGGGGCCTGTACGGGACCAGCCCCCTTCATTCCGGGAGCGCTGATTACGTGCTTCCCATCGCGGGACCCGGATCGCACGCCTTGTAAAACCAGACGTGCATTCCGGGTCCTGCAAGGGGAAGAGGGAGGCAATAACAGGCCAGATGTAATCTGCCCATTATTACCTCCCTCCCCATTCCCATTGAGCCATATGGGGGCTCAAATGGGAATGGGGATGGGTTCCTGCAAGGAGGAATTAGCGGGTCCTCCTATGTCGGAGTAACCTGGTAAGTCCCCATTGGAGGAACCCGATAATGGAGCCTGGAACAGAGGCAGCCATGGAGCCTATAGCTCCATGGCTACCTCCATTCTCATAATGAGGCCCTTTGTTTAAAATAAATGCAAACACTCCTGGCCTAACCCACACTACAGATAAAGATAATGTGTGTTCTAATACGGTTTTGGTAAAAAGAAAATGGCCCTCATTACGACCCTGGCGGAAATCGAAAAACGATGGCGGAAATGTAATACCGCCATCGAATACCGCTCGGTGCGATTATGACCCGTCACCGTAAAGTACGATGCCATCAGCGACACCGTAGTGAACGCCAACGCTAACTGCACCAAGTACGCGCACGCGCGCCATGCAAAACCGTAATTACCACCATGGCGCAACGGTACGCGAATGCTGACCCTAGCGGACATTTACTTAACGCCATCAAGCATGGCGGAAAGTACCATTCCGCCATGGTGAGAATTACGGCATCATGAACCAACCGTAAATGGCCCTACTGAGTGCCTGTACACCACTCCCTGCCCACATTGCACAACACCTCGTAGGTGCAATGAAGTTACACAATGCAACCAGTGAAATGTACAAGTCACCCATGCATGCCAACGAACAAATGAATGTAGGGGCTCCAAGTGCCTTGTGAGTGGCCATCCATATTTGGCATGTCACCATTGCCGTACTGATGCAGCAAGTACAGCAATATGAACTGAAACATGAGACAAAACAACAACAGGCCCCCATCGCTTGACACCAGTGTAAGGCAACATTCAAAGCAGTATCCTGAGGGAGACTGCACCAGCCCTGTACCCTTGCCAGTAAACAAACCAACCATCAGCATAAGCATGTACCACACAAGTTGGCAGAGTGACTGAGCAGCCAGGCTCATCTCAAGAGGGGCCAATGGGAGCTGCAGGGCACAGATGGCACGAATACAGAAGCTATTCCAATGGACATGACCTCAGTCTCCCTCCAAGAAACGCACGCAAACACAGGCACCTGTGACCAGCCATTTTCTGATAATCACATCATTCCACCAATCCACCTGGCTGACCGGCATCTGTTACACAAAAGCTAATCCCCCGCCCCTGAGCATGACATCATTAAAACAGTCATAATGGCAGGCCCCATCCCTGACCTTACTGGGCTTCGTAGGCAAACGCGGCCAGTACAGTACCACGCAACTATACTCAGAAGCCGGAACCCAATGCAGATCTCCTCACAATACACTGCTCCACAAATAGGAATATGCTACATTACTTGCAAAGAATAACGCTACACGGTTGAAATCAGAATCAAATTTTAATGCACATCAAATTCACCAAGCCCATACAGCTATTAGGTCATAAACTCCAAAATATTTTTCATTACTGTGGGCTGCATCCGCAATAAATGACCAGCTTCTTCTTGTGTGACACCCTGTTCCTTCATGGTACACAGGGGCTACATTCACATTCAAAAAGGCAACATGGAAGCGCCGAGAACCGCAGGGCCGTCCCATTAGGTAGGCACTAGTCCAGCTGAAAGGTTGATATGTAGCTCCTAGCCACTAGTACTGCGTAAGGGCATGTGGCCCATTGGCGATCGTCCCATAAGATCGTAATGGTGCTCCACTGATTAACTTGAAGCAGCAGGTGTCGGGAGTAAAAGCCATCTGCAGGAGTGGCATACAGATGGCAGCGGCAAAAGGGGAGGAGATACCTGTCACCCAAATGAAATGAAAAAGAATAGCCTGGGCATCAGAACTTCATTTGTATTACTCACTTCAATGATCACACTAAATCTACAGCCATATGCATGCTAGCCCACTCAAAAGGATTATTTCCACCCAAAAATCACTTGCGAATCATAACTATATAAATCGAGGTGAAAACACTATTACAAACGAGTGTTTGTGTGCATGCGTCTGTTAAGACAGAATCCATTAGATGGGATTAGTAACGTGCATAGACACAAGTGTTTGAAGGCGCGTCGAGACAGGGAGGGTTCAACAAGGGCAGATAGACGATGGTCCCACTATGGCAGCTCTGCATCACATAGCGCAGGGGAAGGGGATAGATTCCGAAAAGCCATGTACATGGCAAACTCTCAATTAAATCATCTGTCCATGCATCCATACATCATTCCCTCATCCCGGTAGGAAAACGCCTGATTATTTACTCACATCACATTTGAAATTTCCATTGAGTCTGTGCGTAATGCAGTCTGCAAAATCCACTGTGCTCCAGCCCGGAATTCTAGAGTTGTGAAGTAACATGTATTTGGGAACGTCCTGCCTTATCGTCCACTACGCTATTGCGCATCCCATACTATTCATATCAATCATTGCATTCTCGCCATGGCCCCTGTCCCAAGGACATTAAACAATAGAATGTTATATTTGCAGTCAGACCTGTGGGCGTCTCCTCGCCGCTAGCTGAAAACCGAAAGCGCTGTCCTTCGAATTCCTCATTTGCAACATCACGTCGATAAGGCATCTGTGACCGCTTGAAATCACAAATTCATCCATGTAGTGCGGCAGTGTGTGAAAATGGCAACTGGCTTCACTCACAAATGGGACGCCCCGCCCGTCGGTGAACCTCGGTACAGTGCTGCATGAGGGTCCACCGTTAATCAAGTACTACATTCCACTGACCCTTCACAAATTTGTTCGCGACTGCAAAGATAGTATGTGAAACAATGGGACCATAGCAGAATGAACATATAAGCCAATATTTCACTGCCATCGGGATTAAATACATGATTGTAATAGCAAGATGCCATGCGTCACATTGCAGCGTTGTGTGCGGGACGTGCTCGCCCAAAGGGGATTGCAGCTGGCACAGGTGGAATGAATCACCACAGGTGGAGGCTATACAGCCTGAAAACACATAAATTGCACACCCAACCCCCTCCCACAACCACACCCACTCCAAAATGCTACCGGCAGGACTAGCGATGTTGGCCCTGGGGGACCTGATAGCACTGCAAGTACTACAACTTCAAGAAGAAGACGAACACCAACTACTACAACAACCGGCCGCACAGAGGAGACGCAGGAGGAGGAGGAGGGCAAGGCAGGGCCAGCAAGGGCCACCAGCACAGCCACTACCACCACGCAGGCAGCCCGCAATCCCACGCCTCCGAGCTCATCCGTTCAACCTCACTGCTGAGCAGATCCACTCCCTCTACCGTTTGGACGGGGACACCATAACCGCCATTGTGAACATGACACACGCTGACCTTGTCAGCATGATAGATAGCCCAACCGCATTCCCACCCCTACTGAAGGTGGTGTCTGTACTCCACTTCCTGGCCACAGGCACCTACCAGCACACAGTCGGACAGTTGCATGGCATTTCACAGCCACTGTTGTCACGGACACTATCGCAAGTGCTCGATGCCCTCCTGAAGCACGCAGACGACTACATCTCTTTACCACGCTCGGAGCAGGAGATTACAAACACAAAAGTGGGATTCCATGCACTGGCCGGCATACCGGGTTGCATTGGTGCCATCGACTGCACCCATGTGGAATTGGTTGTCCCACATGCCATGGAGGCCCAGTACCGCAACCGGAAACAATATCATTCTCTTAATGTACAGATGGTGTGTGACTCCAAAAGGATCTTTACACATTGTTGTGCCCGATTTCCTGGATCAACCCATGATTCTATGGTCTTGAGGAACTCTACAATACCACGCTACATGGAGCGACACGCAGGGAACAGATCCTGGCTACTCGGTGAGTCTCATTTCATGCATGATAATGTGGGGTATGTGATGCGGCAATGACCTGGCAGGAAGGGGGGGGGATGCGTACGTAGCAATGTCATTCCACAAACATCCTTTATTGTCCACATACAAGTGATGCCGGGTATCCACTGAAGAGATGGCTCCTTACACCACTCCGGAACCCACAGAACCAGCATGAGGAGGACTACAACCATGCCCACTCACGTACCCGTGTAGTCATTGAACAGGCATTCGGCCTACTGAAGGCTCGTTTCCGCTGCCTCAGCAGGTCTGGCGGGGCACTCCTGTACCGCCATGAGAAGGTTGCAAAGATGGTCATGGCATGTGTCATGCTACACAACATGTGCGTACGTAGAAATGTGCCCATGCCCCCTGACGCAGAACTGCAAGCACCTGAAGATGGTCATGATGAGGGTGGGGATGTGGCAGCACCTCAAGGAGTCCGCGAGGCACAGGAGGCCCGTGAAATTCGTCAGAATATCATAGATTCATGCTTCTAGCACTCACGCCTGGTGGCTGATACATGGACACGGGACTTGTGGCACTGTGTGTGTCTGGAACATGCACAATGTGGACTGTACGCCAATAAAGGCCTCGTACACAAAGATCAATGTCCACACATCTCATTGGATGATATATGTAATGTTTATAGCATATGTGAAATTATATTACACACCCCATCGACCCGCCACCCAAGAAATCAGTAGATGTTTCTATGACTGCCTTAGAACCCCCACATTCATCAGCATGCTCCTTGAGGAGCGTGGCCAGTTGCTGCTGTTGCACGATCACCTGGTCGAGGGACTGTTGCCTCTGCTGGGCCATGGCCATTTGCGGTGGTGTCACAGAGGGGCTGATCACCTCATGTTGCCTTGCCACAGGGCTTGTGGGGGATGGCCAGTAGTCGTCTTGTGGGTGCCCCTGCGTGGTATCCTCATGGTGTACGGGATGAAACAAACAGGGGGATTGAGACAGGTCATGGATGGGTCCTACATCGACAGCACCGTGTTCTGTGTCGGAGCATGCTGCCATTAATGCAGTGTCACCTATGGTGCTGCTGCCACCAGAAGCAGTGCCTTCTGTGGCATCCATTGGGGGGACCTGTGGTGCTGCTGTTGTGGGCATGCTGGCTGCTGGGGTGCCTGTTGAAGTCCCCTCCTGTGTGCTGCCACTTGATTTGTGCTGCTGCCGTATCTTGATCCGTGCAGCTGAGGTGGAGGGTCTTTGGCCGTTGGTCTTGGCCCTCTTTGCAGGTGTGCTGGTAGGGGTGTCCTGGAGCTCGTCGTTTGAATCGGACCCTGTGGTGGAGTAAAGGAGGGCGAGCGTTATTTATGGGTCTGTGGAAATTGGAATGGCAATGTATCACATGCATTGGGGTGGTACCTGAGGGTGATTTGGGTAAGGGCCTTGGAGGTGGTTTCATTTTTGTGTGGATTGAGGATGCAGTTGTTTTGCAGCCTGCAGTTAGGGTGTGCATGCTGCACGTGTAGAGGGTGTTTTTAGGATTTTTAATTATTTATGTATTTAATGTGAGTTTTAAAGTGCGCTATCAGGCCAATGTATGTGGACGTTCTCCTGGACATGTGTTTCTGTTGCACTATGTGGACACATGGTACTTCACATGATTGGACATTGTGGATTTACCATTGTTTTATTTGGCCCACCTACCTGATTCTTCGGATGTCTGCACTCCTTTCTCCATCCCTCCGACTCCCTCTATACTCTCCATTCCAATGGTGGAGGCACAGATTTCTTCCCAGGGGGTCAACTTGATGGGTGATTCCGATCCTCCCCCGGTAGCTGTGGCAATGTTACGGTTGGCTGATAGTATGCTCCGTACGCGTATCCGCAAGTCGTCCCAACGCTTTCTGCATTGCTGTGGGTTGCGGGGTGCGGTCCCCACCGCACTTACCCGCTGTGCCACCAGGGCCCATATGGCCTTCTTGTTCGCAAGTGCCGTCCTGGTCATTTGCGTCGAGAAGACGACGGCAGCATTCTCCTGGAGGGTCTCTGTGAGCACGGTGAGTTCCTCATGGGAGAAGTGGACCTGCCGCTTGCGGTCGCACGCTTTTTTAGCAACTTTTCCCATTTTGATTGTTTTAACTAGGGTGGCTTACGGGTTGGGATGTGTCTCAGGGTCGGATTTGTAATGGTTGTGTTGGGATTCTGATTTTGTAGGTGTACGGCGTGCTGTTTCCCGTTCCGGCCCCATGTTTTTACTTCCGTTTCCGTATATTTACGGTCACCGTATTTTGCGATTACCGCTCATTACGGTGACCGCTATGATGGGTGGCGGAATTGCACCTAGGGCGCCGTACGACGGCGGTGAGGGGCGTTTTGGGGACATTTCCGCCATCGCGGACTTTGCACTTCCGCCATGGCGTAATGCTCGTGCCCGATGGGTCGGAATTAGCCGCACTTTACTCCATCGTGCAATGGCGGAAACGCTATTTACGCTATGGCCGTCAGGTCAGTTACTTTCCGCCAGGGTCGTAATGAGGGCCAATGTGTTTTATTTCAAGCACTGAAAAGAAGAAAAATAGAGTGTATCCACCCTATTAAAACTGGAGCTCTCAGTTGGCCCAAACTGGGCTGCACATGTGGGTAAAGTTGTAGTTATGTGCTTTCCAAGATCAAGAATTTCAAAATCCCATTACTTGAAATTTTCACAAAAGGAATTGTTTATTCACACATGAGTTGTTGGCCATGCTGTTATGTCTTCCTTACATTGCATTTGTATTCTGACAGAGGCACCTTGCTTATCTGCAGTGTGTGGCTTTGCACTTTTTAAGTGGGTGATTTCAGTCTGCCTGGAATGCAGAAGCCAATTGGCTCTACTTATTGTTGAGCCCATCCTTGATTGTGGCAATAATCCTCAAGGGGATCAATTAAAAAAACTCCAGATTTTGGAGTACTCTGATGAAGCACAAGGTGTTGTCACTACGAAATGGAGAGGAACTGCTTTCTATGATGAGACCCCGAGAAGGAAACGGTATCCCCTCCCTTTACCTGACAATTGACCCCTTTACTGCAAAATTAAGAACAACCCCCTCCACAATAAGGTTAGGGGTTGTGGGTACCCTGACATTACGCTAGAAATTACTGGGACGAGGAAGAAAAGGAGTCACCTAAGTGAAGGTCCCTTTCCAAGTACAGTCACAAGGAGAATTCCCAATGTCTCACAAGGGAGTTCGAAGATCAGGACTCTGATGGTGGAGATGGGCGTAAGCATGAGGATTACATTTGAGAACCACAGGGAACAGTTTAGCGGTTATTGGTTTCTAAATGGTCCATCTAGAGTAGAAATAGAGGACAGAAACCAGGACTCAGGTGGATAGCTCAGGGGTACTCACAAGTTTGATCTCTGGAACCATGCTCAGAAACCTCTGGGTATCAATCACGTTATAAATAAATAATTATTATTATACGTGTTGTCAAGCCTTCCCTGAAGGAGCAGAGAGCAGGACTCCTGTGCTGAAACAGAAGGGGTTGTGGACCACTGCTATACCCAGAGAGAGGGGAGAACCCTTGATCCCCAGAAGCCTCTGGGATACTAAGTGGAGTTGGGGTCTCTCTCACTGGGGAAACCCTGGAGCACCAGCAGTCTGCAAGAGACTACGGAAACAAGAGGCTTCCTTACTGGAAGAGATCTGCTGGGGAGCCACTGAAGGAAGATCCGAGAGCCCAGGGGAAGCTGCAAAAGATTACCGGTGTTGCAGAGATCCAGAACACTCATGGACCAAGTGAAAATGTATGTGGACGGGGGCCGGGAAGGCACAGGGAGACCTCAAAGAGTGCAGAAGGGCCAGGGAACTATTGAAGTGTAAGGAAGCACACAAAAAGGCACTGAGCTACAATACAAACCCGAGGGAGAGGTCTGGGACCCATATGAACTGTGGAAGCCACACAGGAGTATAAAAGGCTCAAGGGCCCATTGAAGTCTAACAAAGTAGTAGAAGTGGAAGAAGTAGAAGCAGAATCGGTAGAAGATACATGACAAATACGAAGAAGGCATGTCTGGGACTCACACCCATATGAAGAGTGCATTTCACTGAATCCTCGTGAACACAGTACCTGGGAGTGTAGTGTACTAGTTTGGCTGTGTTATCAATGGCACTAGATTGACTAGGGGAGGAGAGTCACTCCCCCTGGTGTTGAAACCTTTGTAAAATAAGCCAAGAGGAGGGAGGCACTCTCGTTACTGCTGATTATTTGTGAGAACTAAAAGCCACTAATTATTTTATTTATTTATTTGAAAGTCTTATAATGCGCATTTATGCCCACAGGCCTCAAAGCACAACAAGAAAAGCATAGCAAACAGTCAATGAAGACAAAACAAAACAAAAATCCAAGCAGAGTAGGTATACAGTGGGACCAAATATACTGTAGTTTCAGATAGCATGTCCAGCTAAGACTACGAGCCCAAGATTAAAAGAGCCCCTGGGTAAATATTTACCAATTCTCAGATAGCAGGGCAGGGTACTACCACCACACCCCCACAACAATACAGTCCTTATTTCCCTGGGCACACCAGTCATCCATATTTATTCTGTTCACAAACTTCAGGTCAGCACAACAAATGACCCCGGGCCCAGGTCTTGCACAAAGCTAGGCAAGGACTTTATTTCGGAGAGCATCGCCGGGCTGTTTCTGGGCGAGTTTTGTAACATTGGTAATAATAAAGTTTCTGTGATCCAAAACCAGGGCTTTCATGAGGTCATTTTTTGCAATTGGCAGGTTGGCTTTTTTTTTACGAAAGCTTCTTCAATAAACCAGACTGGGATTCAGGGATTCAGCCGGAGCAACTACAGGAGCTTCCCCTGACACTACTAAGTGGGGAAGGACCTGTGGTTGTTTATTCCCTCAAAGTGATTGAAGAGGTAGAGCCTCTTTCACAGCTGACAAAGACTCCAGACAATGATCAGTAGCAAGAACACCAACAAGAGCCCCTGCAGTATGCATGATGGTATCAGCTTTCTTGACAGACACATCTGACAGTGACAACGAGTTTACTTTGATAATGGGCACAGAACTAGCAGGTGAAACATGAGCAGGTTGAACACGTTTTTCAAGCTTAAGATAGTAGTATTTATTGGCTAAAATAGCTGAAGATACTAGCCAGGCATCAAAGTCCAGAGAAGTGGCACAGTTATTTAACTCATTAATGAGGGTGATCTTCCAGTCCCACCAGGGCTCCGTGGTCATGGTGCTCTAGGAACCTTCCCTGGAGTCTGACAGGAGTATGAGGTCAGGTGTTACAGCCTCCTTTAACCTGGGGTGGGTTGCCACAGATGTAAAGATTGACGAATCTCCACTATTGTCAGGGTTGAAGGGGGAGAAAAGGCTGGATTTAGTGACCCCTTTCACCCAAGGAGGGCATGGCAGAGCCATGGGGGTTGACGGTTCCACATTTTTACCATTCACAAGGGCAATAAGGGGGTTCTTGATTGACGAACAGGTTAAGTATACATCTGATGCTGACCCTTTAAAAGGAGTTCCAATAGACTTGACAGAGGAACTCCTGCAGACAGAGTTTCCATGCATTTGGCGCCAATGTGCTGCCTTCTCCAGGCACTAAACGCCAAAACTCCTGCCACTTGATCCCACATGGGAGAGGGCGAGGGCGAAGTAACCAAGGAGTTGGGCACAGAATCAGGCAAGACAAGAGGCATGACAGCAACAGAAGCGTTAATTGATGGGCACCAGAACTATAATAACAAAGCGCAACGTGGGTGCGAAATAGGGAAAAAAACACTCCATGGGGGTCAGTGCCCCACGGGAGCATACCTACCACTTCGTAGCCTTCATGCTCAAGCCAAAACAATGCCAGCGTTTTGAGGTCCACATACTTCACAAGAAAGAGGAAGAAGCAGTCGGAAGGTATGACAGGACAACAATGACCTGCCACTCGGCGGCACCATTCCAAGCAACCAGATTACGGCAGTCTCCAGCCGCGGGTGATCTAAAATGGTGAGGCGAAACCGACACACACAAACTGGATTAGGAGGTTAGAGGAAGTACCCTGCACAAGCAGGAAGGCAGGAAGAGAACTGTCAATTTCCCAGGCCGTCAAGCTGCACTGCTGCAAGAAGCCGCTTTCGACGCTGTAAGAGGCTGAACAGCTGGTGCAGGAAAACGACTAGAGGACATGCAGAAGGCAAAACAGTCTGAGAGTAACACACGTGACAATGTTTTCTTGTGGCAGCACACCAGGGGAAGGGAATCGTCCCATCTGATTTAACTGGAGCTTTAAAGGCTTGGAGAACTGTCAGGAGAAGGAAGACACTCCTAAACTGTAACTTTGGATATATTTTTGGCACCCTGTTTTTGGAACTTTATTTTCTACATGAAAAACCCCTGTTTCACATTATTCTGAGTAACGGGTTTATGGGACGGAAATAGGTTGCACATTTTCTTTGATTTGGACATCCTGACAAAGACACTAGTAGTTCTGGATAATGTAGGGAAACCCCTTTTAGCTTTAGGGCAAGTCGGGAGCTTTCAATAATAAAATTTTGTAACAATCAAAATGCCACCTTTGGGTCCACCTGATGCTTCCGATTCCGTACAGTAGCTTGTGAACCCCATTCTCCTGCCTCATCAGGCCTTTTAAAGACCATTTTGAGGACCACTTTACCTTGTTGTGCATTGTAAATTAACAGTAACTTACCCCTGCTTACCCCTCTAGTTTTCCCAATACTCAACACTACATTGTTACTTTCTGGTAGTTCCTGTGGGTCATGCACAGCTTAGTTATTCTTGTACTGTGTGCACTAAGAAGCAAATTATGTCGCATCTCTGCTAGGGCTAGAGACTTTAAAATGGTTGTACAAGACAATTATTCACACCTTGTTGTACAATATACACAAGTATGCAAGGTATTTTGTGTAGTCCATTTCTTTATTTCAAATCGTCCAGATTCAGATATTTCATAGTCAACATGTGTTTCGACCGTAGAGGGTCTTTTCAAGACTATTGTAATCTAAGTATGAAATTGGTGTTGTTACATTATTCAGTTCACAAGTATATGTGTACCAACAAATATGAACAACAGGCAGTTATATATAAAATACATTATAAGACATCTGTCATCAATATATGCGGCACATTAACGAAAGAAAAGAAAAGCAGTGGGGGAGATAGAAAAAGGAAAACATGTTTTCTTTTGAATAAATGTCATGAAACAATGTTTTACTAGTAAAATTTTACTTATATAGAGAATTATAATTTCACCAATTGTGTGTTCCTGCAGATTCTAATAACTGTTGTACAGTGGGAAAAATAATGTTTTTTGTATGTATCACTATACTTGGGATAGATACATGGTTTGCTTCATTAAGATATCTGAACTATTGGAGTAATAACTCACCTAAAATATGTAAATGTGATGGAAATCCATCTGTGCTGTGTTCAGCTTGATGTGACATTATGCTTTTTATGTTCACAACTGCCATTTTGTGTGTCTTTTTATATTTACCATGGTGTCACATGCATACGCATGCCGTCACACGTTACGTTAGAATGCATGATATGCATCATTCTTAATTTTCACAGATTTGAGATCAATATTGTTACTGTTCCCAATCTTTGCAAATTGTATAAGCATTGATATAGGTATCAAATCTTTGAGATTTTAAACATCTGGCGGTCTCTTGCCTTGACGTCACCTATATGTGCACAACGTTACACATTACATTGTTACACATATTCTGCATCCTGCCCATGTGTGGAGGTTGACTACCAGGTTGACTACCAGAAATGTGTTATTAAAGTTCTGAATCCTTGCAGGTATTACTGTTTTTCTTTTCTTTCCTTGATGTGCCGCATATATAGATGATGAGTATCTAATAATTATATTGTATATATAACTGTTTATTGTTCATATTTGTTGATACACAATTACTTGTGAACTGAATAATGTAACAACACCAGTTACATTACAATATCCCTGAAAACGTCCCGTAAGGTCAAATGTGTTGGCTATGAAATATGTGAATATGGAAGATATGAAATAAAAAGTGGGACTATATAAGATACCAACCATACTTGTGTATATTGTACAAGAAGGTCTTATGTGAACAATTGTCTTGTCTGAACATTTAAAAGTCTCTAGCCCTAGCATAGACAAGACCTAATTTGCTTCTTAGTATACACGATGAAGGGATAACTGTCACAAGTCTCTCCCCTTCTCACCTGTCTTTGTTGTCTACTTGCAACCTTCTGGGTTTTCTTCTTCTTCACGGCCCAGGATGTGTATAGACCCAAACGCTGGTCCTCGGCGTCCAGTGTCAGGATATCGATTCAGCTTTTAGGAGTCTTCGTAAGTCCAGGGCAATACCAGGATGTAACTAAGTACGCTCGGAGACACGGAGGTCCGTGACTCAAGCGCGGAAGGGTTTCCAGGAGTTTTGGAGAGGGAAAAGGAACAGGACGGGATTCAAGGAACTGGGAATAGGGATAGAAGCGAGAGCCCCGATCGAACTCCGGCTAAACACGTCTGACTACAGTTAGCGGTAGCGTTGAGACGCGCTGAGCCGCGGGGCGTGTCTCTCTTGTACGATGAGTAGTGTGGAACGTATAGACTGGCCAGGAGCGTTCTGTTCCGGACGGCCATGTTGGAAGGATAACTGCATTCAATCCCCTGCAAGTCAGGGACCAGGAGGTCCAGAAGGGACGTAGACGACGGTTCATGACGGCATGCCTCCTCTGAAAACCAGCTCCTCTGGGTTTGCCTGGATGGATCAGATGAAATCATCGAACCAGTCTGGGAGCATTCATGTTTGACACGGGTTCCCAGGTACGCTCACTGGATGGGTAACCTTTCCACTCAACCAGATATTGTAGTTGACCACGTCGATATCTTGAGTCACAAATCCTGGAAACCTCGTACTCCAGTTGATCATTTACGATAACAGGGGTGGATCTAGGAGCCGTTCGGGACGACTGAATGTATGGTTTTAACAGAGAAGTGTGAAATACTGGATGGATTCTTTTCCAGGAGTCAGGCAATCGAAGTCGAAAGGCTACTGGGTTGATGATCTCCTGTATTAAAAAAGGACCATAATATCTGGGAGCCAGCTTATTAGGGTGCAGATGTTAAGGAAGAAGCTTCAAAGATAACCAAACCTTATCTCCTACTGAATATGAAGGTCAAGGTCTTCTTTTGGAGTCAGCATAATGTTTGACATCTTTTTGGGCCCTTTCTAGATATTCCTTAATCTCCTTGTGTACTGTGATGAGGTTCCCGATCCAGGAGTCTACTGCAGGCACTGGGGTAGGGTGAGGGAGTACGGAAGGTAGCACCGATGTATGAAATCCATGACTACAGAAGAAGGGACTGGTCTTGATAGCTGAATGATCTGAATTGTTATAAGCGAATTCGGGCATAGGAATTAGGAGTGACCAATCGTCTTGAACTTTGGTGGTGAAGCAACAAAGGTATTGTTCAAGAGTCTGGTTCACATGCTCAGTGGCTCCATTGGTTTGTGGATGGTAGCCAGATGATAAGGCAC
Organism: Ambystoma mexicanum; assembly: GCF_040938575.1. Lineage (NCBI taxonomy): Eukaryota > Metazoa > Chordata > Amphibia > Caudata > Ambystomatidae > Ambystoma > Ambystoma mexicanum. The sequence continues at coordinate 422,917,895 of NC_090927.1, read as the reverse complement.
GTTGGAATCCCAAAATACGACACACTTGCTTCCAAAACTGTGATATGTACTGGGGTCCTCGGTCTGAACTGATCTTGGAAGGCAGCCCATGAAGTCGGAATATATGTTCCAGGAAGATTCCAGCAAGGTCAGATGAGGACGGCAGTTTGGATAAGGGTGCAAAATGAGCCATGTGAGTAAAAAAATCAATGGTAACCATGATTGTCGTGTAGCCTCTAGAGGGTGGTAATTCCACGATAAAATCAGTGGCGATGATTTTCCAGGGTCTTGTTGGTTGGAGTAGGAGTCCGGCCGGCTTCCTATTATCGTGTTTGTTCTGATTGCAAACTGCGCATGTTTGGACATGGATCCTAATGTCATCCTTCATCTTCGGCCACCAAAACTGTCCTTGTACTAGATGGAGAGTGTTTGTAATTCCACGATATCCTGAATGTAAGGTATCATGACAGAGACTTGTGATCCTTTTTCTAAGCCCAGGAGTTGGGATGACTAAGCGATTGTCCGTAAATAGATACCCATCCTTTGTTGTGAGATTCCATCTGTGATTTCTCTTGTGCTCCTTCCAGATGTCCGAATTTCGAGCTTGGCGCACAAAGATTGTGGGGGGAAACATCCTTGGAAAGTTCCGATCCTCAGTTTTTTCGTAGTCAGGACGTCTGGATAGGGCATCAGCAATTTTGTTATGTGTTCCAGGAACGTGATGGATTTGAAACTGATATTGAGCAAAAAAGAAGGCCCAACGGGCTTGACGACTGTTTCTGCATTCCAGGGATTGTAGGACTTGAAGATTTCGATGATCCGTTCGGACCTGCACAGGGTGTTTGGCTCCCAGGAGAAGATGGCGCCAATCAGTAAAGGCTTGACGAATGCAAGCAATTCCTTTTCCAGAATGGAGTAATGGGTTTCACTGGGTGTTAGAGTGTGAGAAAGATAGCCAATAGGGTGTTCTAAGTTGTCGTGCAATTCTTGTTTTAGGACGGCACCAATGGCGTAGTTGGAAGCATCAGTTTCAACAAGAAAGGGCCGCTCTATGTCAGGTTGGGCTAGGATGGGGGCTTGTGTAAACTCCGACTTCAGGCGGTGAAAGGCCGCGTCTTGGGCTGCGGTCCACAAGAAGGGGGTGTCTTTCTTCAATAAGGACACGATAGGGTGCACAATCTCAGAAAAGGTTGGTATGAATTTACGATAAAAATGTGCAAGTCCTAGGAAGGATTGTATCTGTTTCACGGTGGTAGGAGTAGGCCAGGACAAAATAGAGTCTACCTTTGAAGAATCCATACCAATCCCTTTAGGGCTAAGGACAAAACCGAGATACTGAACAGTTGAAACATGAAAAAGACACTTCTCAGGCTTGGCCAGGAGCTTATGTTCTCGTAGAGGATGCAAGACTGCCTTCACGTGTTCCTCATGTTTTCGATGGTCCTTTGAATATATCAGTATATCGTCTAGATATACTATAACGAAGATGAACAACATATCAGAGAACACTAGAGCCATGAAACGTTGGAAGACTGCTGGGGCATTAGCAAGACCGAAGGGCATGACCAGGTACTCAAAATGGCTGAAGGGGGTTCTGAAGGCTGTTTTCCATTTGTCACCTTCCTTTATACAAATGAGATGGTATCACCCCTTAGGTCTAATTTTGTAAAGATTACTGCACCTCTGACTGCTTCTAGGATATCCGAGATGAGGGGCAAGGGGTAACGGTCCTTGAGAGTGCACTGATTTAACCCACGGTAGTCCAAACATAGTCTGAGTTCCTTGGTGTCTTTCTTGGGCACGAAGAACAATGGAGCACCCGCATGAGATTTAGATGGGCGTATGGTGCCATTTTCCAGGTTACTATTCAGGTATTCACGGAGAGCCTCCTTTTCATGTTCTGATAATATAAACATTCTGCCGAAAGGAATCACTGCTGAGGGTTCTGTATCGATGGCACAATCCTCTGGCCTGTGAGGAGGGAGAGCGTGAACTACAGCGGTAGAAAAAACATCAGAAAAGGCTTGGTAGACCTTGGGAATCTGGATGATGTTAGAAACGGTAACTGGACCTGGTTGGCTCTCTGGGAAGTCTTCAGAGGGCTTTGGTAAGGTATCCTGGGATAAGCAGTGAGCCATAGAATATCCAGATCCTAGGAACAGGGAACCTGCTGCCCAATTGATGTAAGGATTATGCCTTTGTAGCCAGGGCATTCCAAGAAACATCGGATAATGGGCTGATTTAATGAGGTCAAATCTGATCCTTTCTTGATGGTGATTAATAGAGAGTAGAATCTCTTTAATCTGAAGGGTAATGGGTCCTGAAGAAAGAGGTCTCCCATCAATTGCCTCCACTGGTTGCATTGTTGCTCGGCTTTTGTGTGGAATGTTGTGGGCAGTGGCCCAATCATGAGCTAGAAAAAAGCCCATAGCTCTGCAGTCAATTAAAGCCAGGATGGGGTAGGATTCTCTCTTGGAAGGTGATAGAAAGGCCTGAAGAACTACAAGATTATTTCGTCCAGGAGAGTTCATGGATGGAATTGATGTGGAGCAAACATCTCTCTCCCGACACCATGCTCCATCTAGGATTGGGAGCTGGCATTTCCCGAATGCCGTGGAGGGTCAATAGGACATTCTCTAGATGTTTATCGGAGGTGCAATACATGCACAGACCAGTATGGATCTGTCGCATCCTTTCTTGAGGGGTAATGGGACCACGGAAGGCTCCTAGTTTCATAGGTTCTGGGTCCGGGGTAGGAGGAACAGTAGGCTCTGCTCTAGGAGCAGGTTCCATAGTGGTCTTTTGAAAAGTCGCCTTAGATTTCCTTTTCTATGTTCTTCTATCTTGGATTCGGAAATCTATTTGCAATGAGAGGTCCATAAGAGCATGGAAGGAGCATGGGCGGGCAACCCTTGTTAGCTCATCTTTTATTTCTTCGTTTAATCCCCTTCGGAAGAGAGTAAAGCTGGCTTCTGGAGACCAATCTGCTTCTTTCACGAGTTGTTTGAAACGAGCAACATAGGTGAGCATATCCTGGGACCCTTGTTGAAACTCGAGTAGTCCTCTTGAGCACTATACACCTGTTCTGGGCGATCGAACATTTCTTTAAGGGCTCTCACAAAGCCATCATAGTCATCCAAGAGGGCATCGCTTGAATTGACCAGGGGGGTTGCCCAAGTCAATGCATTTCCAGTGAGGTGGGAGATCATAAAGCCCACCTTTGCTCTAGGAGTGGAGAAATAGTAGGGCTTGAAGGTGAAGTGAACTAAATATGAATCAAGGAAGGCGCGGAGGGTCTTGGAAGAACCATCATACTTGTCCACTATTCCTCCCAATATCACACTTTCTTTGGTTGCGGAATCACGTGATAGAACTAGCTGTTTAAGTGCAGCGTTCTCTGTCTTGAGGTTATGTACCTCTGAAGTTAATTCCTGCATACCTCGCATGAGGTCTTGAACTGCGGCTTCCATCTCTGTGTCTGTTTCGTTTTTAAGGCATCTCAATCTGTCACAAGTCTCTCCCCTTCTCACCTGTCTTTGTTGTGTACTTGCGACCTTCTGGGTTTTCTTCTTCTTCACGGCCCGGGATTTGTATAGACCCGAACGTTGGTCATCGGCATCCAGTGTGAGGATATCGGTTCAGCTTCCAGGAGTCTTCGTAAGTCCAGGGTAATAACAGGATGTAATTAAGTAAGCTCGGAGACACGGAGGTCCGTGACTCGAGCGCAGAAGGGTTTCCAGGAATTTTGGAGAGGGAAAAGGAACAGGACGGGATTCAAGGAACTGGAAATAGGGATAGAAGCGAGAGCCCCGATCAAACTCCGGCTAAACACGTCTGACTACGAGTAGCGGTAGCGTTGAGATGCGCTGAGCCACGGGGCGTGTCTCTCTTGTACGATGAGCAGTGTGGAACGTATAGATTGGCCAGGAGCTTTCTTTTCCGGGCGGCCATGTTGGAAGGATCACTGCATTCAATCCCCTGTGAGTCAGGGACCAGGAGGTCCAGAAGGGACATAGATGACGGTTCATGACAATAACTAAACTGTGCATGATCCACAAGTACAAGAACCTTTTCTTGTTTTATTTAAATAAAAGAACTGGAGCAATGGCTCTCAGTAGTCATAATTGAACACCATGTGGTTTACTATATTTTAACACAATAAAGAAGCCGGAATGACTGTAAATGTCAACTATGGTGAGAAATGTTTTCTGGCAAGCAGGTCTTTACAATCTAGACTATCAAAGTATACAGTTGTGGATAACTCCCATACCAGCTTGGTTAGGTGTATCACCTACATGCATTTTGTTGCCAGCAGGCAAATAAGTGTATGTGCTGCTGTCCTATGTTTCCATTATATTTAAAATAAAAGAATCAATATATCACAATCCTCCAACAGGACGTAGACGGTTGCATCTTTTTGGTTTGTTGATCCTGAGTTTAGAGTACCTTTGGTAAAGAATTGCCAATGTCTTACTGCATTTTGAAGGGCAGACTTGTTCTATGTTTGGGTGTAGGTAGCAGAGAGATTATGTGGATCTGGGGATTGCACGCCTAAGTGTAAGGAAATCATGCACGTTATGGTCACTAGTAGGAACAGAGAAGAGTGACACTACAAGCAGATAGGGGTAAGAAAGGTTCTTGTGACTACCATTCTTGCACATGGCATGGAAGGTTTTGAAATATATTCCATCTGGTGTCCCCTGCGACCTTGACAAAACCTGTAGTGGTGAGTTTAGTTAACCTCTACATGAGTCAGGGTACTGAGCAAAGATGATAATGTCCACCACCTTGTCTGTAGATGTAAAATTGATGTGTGTATCAGCAATACATATTTACGGGTTTCATTTCTTGATACGTTATTTACACTTTTTCATAGACTGTATTTATTTATTTAAGATTTTATAAAGTGCAACGTTTCACCGAAGGCCATCTTAGCACTGGTGAGGAGTGTGCAGTGAGAGAGTAATGGGGGCAGGGTTAAGAAGTAAGATTAATTGAGGGAATATCAATATTTCCAAAACAATACCTAGTCTCTTGTTGACATATATGAGATGTCTGCTGCTGCATATTTGTGGTATTTTCCCAGGACTGGTTCCATCGTATGTCTGGTGTTTGATAAATAAAGCCTTGCATTTGACTCTCTGCAGAATGGCGAGGGAATCAAATGAACAGCTAGCATGTGAAATGTTGGCATAGCTATGAAGGCCGATTATGAGTCAAGCTGCTGCATTGGTAATTAGTTGGAGTCTCTGAATTTGAACATTGGGAAGGTTGAGGTACATGCAATTCAGTAGTCAAGATGTGAGGATATAGAGTTGTTCACGATTGTGGTTTTGTGACTGATTGGGAAGAGGTTGGTAATATTTTGACATGATCTGAGGAAGGGGACGGTTTTCCATGAGTGAACTAAACTGTGTGTTAATAGTTAGTAGTGAGCATATATTTATTTCCAGGCTTGGGACTTTTTTCATTGGGGTGGAGCAATGGCCTAAGGACTGGGACCAGAAGTTTGGACTCTAATTCAAAGGGTCAGAGATAGAAGTGGGGATCTCCATCTTGGCTGGGTTGAATTTGGGTCTGATGGAGTTCATCCAATTTCAGATCTTTGAAAAGCATTCAGTAAATGAGTGACTGAATTGTTGGAGGTGTCTCCAAGAAGTATCTGGGCATTTTACCCTTATGTGAAGAAGCATAGATTTTAGGAGCTAATGAAGTTGGTCATTGGCCTGAGATAAATATTGAATCCCTTGTGGGATACCAAAAAGTACAGCTGAAGCCATGGATTCGATGGTGGGGTAGAGTGATTTCCTGAGTGTGGTCTGATAGGAAGGATCACATTGCCTAAAATGTGCAACCATCAGTGCACTCTGTATTTAATTAATAAATTAACTACAGTGTTCATTTTTTGTTTTTGTTCATATATAGTTTGTTGCATAGACAATTAAGGGCACGCATAACTTTGGAAGACATACAAGTTGTGAAAAATGTGTGGTAAGTACCCTCCACAGCCAGTATATGAAAACCAGATTCAGTATTCAATGACTATGGTATTTGACAGGTGTTGTGGCACCATGGATCGACCCACTCTCCAGCTAATGGCCACAAGGAACTCTTCTTGGAACACCAATCAGGAAGTAATTGCATCATCCCAGCAACAAAACAGAAAGAATCAGAGAGACAAACCACTGATGGATTACGTGATCAGGTGACAAGAGCATGTGTCAGCACCTCTGGTTTATGGCTTCAGTTTCTGTCTATAACAGCACTTCCTGTGGCCATATTGGTTCAGTGACATCACTTCCTGCAGCCATCATGGTTCGGCCCACTCTCCAGCTGAAGGCCACAAGAGACTCCTCTGGGAACACCAAACAGGAAGTAATCACCTCATCTGATGAACACTAGGGACAAAATCAGAGAGACAAACACTGATGGACTAGGCAATCAGGTGACAAGACTGTGTGTCAGCACTTCTGAACTACCTAGGGACCTGTAGTCAGGAACATTCCCAGTGAAGGCTGGTACAGTAAAGGGTGAATACAAGCCATTCACCTGCCTTTTTGCCTCTTCCCCTATGAGCCTTTGCTTTGCACCTGTGTGTATCCCTAGCTTGCTAATTACTGTGCTGCCTCTCCACACTGCGGTACTCACCTATAATGCATTCACTCCTGCTCCTCCTGCTGCTCCTACTACTTACGTCTCTCTATGTGTTCTGCAATCACACTGCAACATCCTCCTTTACTATCCCTATTGCAAAACTCCCATCACGAAAATCCCACTACTCCATCTCTCTTTCACCTACTTCCCACAAACAAATCCGACAAGCTAACCATACCTCCGCTAACACTTCTCCACCTCTCCTCTATTCCTCTGAAACTCAACTGCTCTACTAGTCCTCACCGTATCAACTAAATATTGCACTCTGGAATGCTCAGTATGTATGCTACAAAACTTCTTTTAGCATTGACTACTTTCACTCCAGCGCTCCTTCCCTAGACCTTCTTGCTATCACTAAAAGCTGGATTTCTCCATCTGCCACTGCCACTGTGGCAACCCTCCATGATTCCAAACTATCCTTTATTCACTCTCCTCATCTGACTGGCAGAGGTGGAGGCATTAGACACCTACTCTCTTCCTGCCTCAACGCCTCACAAATTTCCAATGCCACGTCCTCTCACACCTATTTTGAATTCACCATCTCTACTATTGCTTGGGGCACTAATTTCCTGCTTTGGGTTCTTGAAACAACTCTTAATGGATGACATCTAAATCTTCCTCTCTTTTTCTGGACTCTATTAACTTCCATCTGTCTCTCTGCCAATAAATGTTGGATGGTTTTGCACTCTCTAATGTCAAACTCTACCAAGACAGAGGTGCTCTTCTTTCCTGCCAAATACTCCCTCTCATCTCTTCCCTATCCAGTTCCCACCTGATACTCCCCCCTACTCTTCTTCAGCTAGAAACCTCAGTGTCATCTAAGACCCATCTAATCCCTTCTCTACTTTCATCTCCAAAACTGCATCGGTGGCACGACACAAGCTCCTAAATGTTAGAAAAATCAGTCACCTCCTTCCTTTCAACACTGCCAAGCATATCTTAACCACTCTTGTCTTCTCGAAACTGGACTACTGTGCCAGCATCCTCTTTGGTCTTTTCAAGTATGCGTTCTGTCCTCTTGACAAGATCATTAACTTTGCTACCAGGACTCTATTGGAACTCCCTCACTTCACACCTACTTCCATGTACTGTCACCAGGCTGAATGGCTGACAATGCAAAACACAGCCAGATTTAAATTATTTCTCCTGGTTCACAAATCTATCCACAGTAAGGCACCACTGTATCTGTCCTCCTCTATTCAACACCACAACCCTTCTCGAAATCTCTGCTCTGCCTCCTCAACTACCTTTGTGGAACCTCACCCTCCCTGTGCTTCCTTTCGCTTCTGCTCTTTCTCTCTACTTGCTCCAATTGCGTAGAATTCTCTTACCCTAGACATCTGAGAAACAGCTACACATAACTGTTGAAAGCCATACTAAAAGTCTACCTCCTCACCTCCAAGTTACCCTCTTAACCTACCTCTCATCTGCCTTCTAGCTAACATTAGTCCCTTGCCTCTAACCTGCCTATGTCCCTCACTTTCTCTGCCTTGACTCTAGCACTTCATCCATCATGGTCACATCCCTAATACAGCTGGCGCAATCACCAACCTGCACTTAAAAATGGCTAATGTTGGTTGTCCTTAATCTATGCACGCCCACTCATATATTGTCCACTGTGACTGTTCCATTTACTTCCCTCAACAACCTGGTCAGAATGTCATTTGAACTTACCCCATTTTAAGAAGCTCAATGTTTCTCCACAAGTCTGATTTCTTATTTATTAAAAGTTCTTTTGTGATCAAAAGAGCATGAACCTCCCTGTATATAAAATAAATAAATACACTGAGAAACAAAAAGGACAGCATATGATGCATACTGCCAGGGGTCTGCAACCTATGGATTTCCAGATCTTGTGGAGTACAATGCCATCATCACACACCATTGACTATGCTGCCTAGGGCTGATTGAATATATAGTTTATATGTATAACAAAACATCCACTTTCACCAAAACGCAGAAAACATACAAATATACTTGCTAATCTTATCTCCTTCACAACTCCACACCCTCAGACACTCTCCACCATCACCACCCGGATGGCCACCTACACCTTCAAGCTCAACCCATCCAAAATAGAAAATGCCCACCTCTGCGCCAGGCACAAATCTAACTTAGCCCACGGATCAAAGAACTCATCACAGACAACCCATGTATATCCCTTTGAACACCAGTCACCAGCCTTTACACACAACATAGCCACCATCACCAAAAAATGCAACCCACAGCTACACATCCTACGCAAAATAATAAACATCCTTTTTCCTGATGACTTCCGTACAACAGTCCAGGCACTAGTTCTCTCCAAATTGTAGTATGGAAATGCTATCCACTCTGGACTCCCCAATAACACTTTTGCCCCAGAAATCCATTAAGAGCACAGGAGTATAACTTCTAACAATTCAAGTGATTTGGGTACTTCAGGCCCTTGGTTTTATTGAAAAATATGGAGTAGTCCACTAATGTTTCCCTTTGAACACCAGTCACCAGCCTTCACACACCACATAGCCACCATCACCACAAAACGCAACCTACACCTCCAACGCAATGTAATAAACATCCTTCCCTCTGATGACTTCCATACCACAGTCCAGGCATTAGTTCTCTCCAAACTGTAGTATGGAAATGCTATTCACACTGGAATCTCCAATAACACGTTTGCCCCAAGTATGACTTTGAACAATACAACTTATTCGGGTACTTCAGGCCCTGGGTTTTCTTGCCAATTATGTGTTATTTGGATGATGTATTGTGATGAATTTTGTCAGTATTGTGTTTATCGCTTTTATGTTCTGATGTCTGTGAAAAGTAAAAATGTTTGGCAGAAACACAAATATATATGACTTCTTCTTCACCTACCCAAATACTCACACATCACCCCAACCTTCTCTTAGCTCCTCCGGCTACCATTACACAGAGAATCGCTTTCAAAGGATTCTATATCATATACAAGATCATCAACCCTAAATCCCCATCATACTCTCACAACAAATTGAAACTTATCACCCGCACAAACATAAGACAAGCCCACCAAAATCTTGTACAAATTCCACCTTGCAACCTTCTTGAACACAAAAACAAGACTTCACTCAGTGGGCCCCCAGAGAATGCAATGGCCTCCTACCCCACATCTGTACTGCACCTTCTATCATCACCTTCTGCAAAAGCACCTATGCATACCTCTTTACCTGCACCTAACCAGCCAGACAACTTCCCCTGCTAAGCTTAGGCTAGCCTAACCTTCCTATCCTGTTCTGAAAACATTGTAACTTATTTTTCACCTCCTCCCTTTTAAACTTTGGAAGGTATTCTGAAAACCTCTGGGTAGCACCAGCACTTGTTAAAAGCATAAATAAAATTAAACACAATAAACATAATAGTCCAAAGAATCTGGAGAGCCAAGGATTGCAGAGCCCTGCATAGTGCATACCCTGCATCAATACGTTGATCAAAGTTTATGCATCAGTTTAATTAAGTTACATTCAACAGGCCCCCAATAGGCCCCTCTGAAATCTTTATTTTGTTACCCCACCCTTTCTCACACCCTTAATGGACTTCTTTCATTAGTCGTAAGCCACCCACTTAGCCCTGTCAGTATGCTACTTACTACTTTAGCATATATTATTTTATCATGCAATGGTTATAAAATCAACCTTCTGCAATATATAAGAAATGCAATACAATATATGAATCACATACAATTTCATTAATACATAACAATTCATTCATCATATCATCTAACCATACAATTAACACCTTTACACATTTACAAAACTGCATTTCATCTAATTGTTAAAAACTTTAGTTTCGACTGGCAACAGTATTTGTATTTGTATTTGTTTATTATTTGTATCGCGCACCTAACCCTGAGGTAACTGGGTGCTTGAAAGACCTAGGAACGTTACAGGCATACATAGGATAACAATGTTACAGGCATACAAGGAACACACTAGGCGAGTCGACCAAGGTTACAGGTGGGTCTAGTGGTCAATAAATACAGAAAGAGAGCATAGGTCATGGCAATACAGAAACAACACAGATACCTACCTAATAAACAAGGCGACTCAGAGAGATTTGCAGCAGCTGTGGTCGAGTAATGGCCCATGGCTTCAGTTAGGTGGGTTTATCTGTGAGCCAAATCTTTACTTTAGTTGTGAATGAGCAGAAGGAAGGTTTCATTCTAATGGCAGGAGGCAGGGAGTTCCAGCATTTGGTGGCCTGAACTGGAAAACTGGCTCCTGCAGCTGTTTTTAGATTGAACCTTGGAACTGTGAGACAATGTGAATGAATAGATCTTGTGGGTCGAGCTGATTGGTGTCTTGAAAATGTATCTGCCAAGTATTTGGGTGCAGTGTTTGACAAGCATTTATGGGTGATAGCTAGAGTATGTAATGTTATTCTGTCGTGCACCGGGAGCCAGTGGGCATCCCGTCTGACATTTGGGATATGGCTGGATCTCGAAATGTTTAGTGCTGATCTCAAGGTGTTATTCTGTAGGACCTGAAGCCTGTTGAGGTTCAATTCCGAGGTTCCTAGGAAGAACGTGTGGCAATAATCAATCTTCGGTAGCACTAGGGCTCTGGCTAACATATTGCAGCTGTTAGGGGACAGGTACAATTTACAGGCATTAATCAACTTATTGGTGTAGGCTGTTGAAGATGCTGTAGTGTTAACTTGTTTCTTTAGAGACAAGGTGAAATCGAGATAAACTCCTAAGGTTTTAATTTCCTTAGAAACTTTGATGAGGTTCCCATCGATATTGAAGGAAGCGTACTGAGGGTCAAGCTTGTTTAGTCATGCCTGGGTGCCGACAATCAAGAGCTCTGTCTTTTCGTCATTGAGACAGGCAGAGGCTGTGCGCCACCCTCCATGCCTGGATTACTAAGTAGATTTTCTTAATTCTTCATAGCAGCCTGTCAACGTGATGAGAACCTGGTGTCATCTGCGTAATTCGTATAGATGACACCAATGTTGTCGAGACAATAGAAAAAAAGCTTTGTGAATATGTTGTAAAGCATTGGGGAAACGCATGAGCCCTGAGGCACCCGGCAGTGGATAGGGATAGGGTCAGCTGAAGCTCTGGGGGCAAATACTCTGGTAGTTCGATTGGATAAGAAGGATTTGATCCAGTTGGAGGTGTCATTGGAGAAGGCAGTTGCAGTAGTCAAATGTTCTGTGAGGATCTGGTGATCGACCAGATCAAATGCAGCCGAGAGGTCTAACAGCAGAAGGATAGCCAGATTACCTTTGTCTTTTGCCTCGTCCATCTCTATTTTCAGATCCAAGAGGGCCATCTACGTGCCATGTCTAGACCAGAAGCCAGATTATCGGAGACCAAGTAGATCGTTGTCCTCCAAGTGTTTCTGGATTTGCAGGTATGCGACTCTACCCAATATTTTTAGGAGGAATGGGACAGTTGTAATAGGCCTATAATTCATAGGTATGTTAGGGTCTAAGTTTTTTTTTTTTTAAAGTGGCATAACCCAAGCCTCCTTGAGGTTGTTGGGGACTAGGCTAGAGTTGAATGAGGAGTTTATCACTGTGGCGATGAAATGGGATAGCTCTTTGGAACCTTCCTTAATGACAAGTGCCGGGCAGATATCTTGTTGACACCTTGAGGGTTTTAGTCCTCTGATGTTATCTTCCACCTCTTAGGTGTAACTGGGGAGATTGAGAAGGGTAGGCACAGTGGGACTTGATGGTCTTGCGGCTGCTTTGTAGCAGGGGTGCTAGTGAGGATGATTTTTTTAGCTTCTATTTTAGCTTGTAGTGATGCTATTTTATCGGCTACGACTTGCTGGATTTTGGCACACCAGGCCGAATCCTTCAGGCAACCCTCTACTGGCGGGGCTGGGGATTCCAATTCCCTTAGGATACTGAAGAGCTCCATAGTCCTTGATTTGGCATTAAGAATCCTATTGTTGTAGGTTTCTTTTTTGTGTTAAGGATGGCAGATTTGTAGGCGGCATCTGCTGTAGTAAACAGTGCCTTGTTGTGAGTGGTAGGTGATTTTGCCAAGTAGTTAAAGACACTCTTTTGTTGTACCTCAGGATTTTTAGTTCTGCCGTGAACCATTTGTTGAGGTGGGCAATAGGCTTGGCTTTTTTTGGTTTGAGAGGCGCAATATTGTTCAGGGGTTACTCTAAGGTGTTGTTATAGAGGTCTACTAGTTTGTTGGAATTTAGGTCCTTATAGCTAGTAGGATCCAAGATATTATTGATTGAAGGCCGTATTTTTAGCAGAGTTATGTTCCGGGAATTTCTGGCCATAGTCGGGGGTCAACAATGGCGGTAGGGGGTGAATTGCCATGGATTGCGAAGGATGTGTAGTGGTGGTCTGAACAGGCTATGGGTTCATTCTGGAGAGTTTTTGTGGAGCAGTTAAGGTCAGACAACCAATCTAGTGTTCAACCCTTCATTTGTGTGGCCCCCGTGATTCGGTGCTTGAAGCCTAGTTGGGAAATAGTGTTTTCCAGTGCTAAAGTGTTGGTATTGTTAGGGTCTTGGAGCCCTAGGTTAAGGTCCCTGAGCAAGATGATTTGAACAGTCAGCCGATGGTTAGCTTACTCTACCCTCCTCATCATATCTTTCCAATGTAAAAGTCTCCCGCAGTTGCTACTATAGATCTGGCACAATAAATATTTCTCCAAAATTGATCAGATGATACAAAATACTCATGATGTTTATCGAGTGCATACCCTTTATAGTATGACTTAGTCAAGTTAGGGCAGCCTGTGAGTACATGATAAATGGTTTTGATGGAGCACTTGCATAGCCTGCATACCGTTTCTTCATATGGAGTCCTATTACATCTACCCAAATGATCTTTAGAGGGGGGAATGTCAAATCTTAAATAGGTAATAAAATACCTTAATTGGGAATTGATCAGTTTCATTAAGAAAGTGCAAGGCCGGTTAGGGGTAAAACTATGTCTTGCATATATTTCTTTCCCTTGTAAATTATACAGGCTCAAAGCAGCATCCCATAATGCAGTTTTGCTTTTTAAAGATTGTATGGCATGAAGACATTCCAACAATTCATAGCTGGTCATGCCGATCACAGCCAGGTGACACTCCATACTCCTCAGAAAACCAACCATGAAGGTATTAGTCGCAGTCTGGGTTGTTTTGGCGACCAATGATAGCAAAGAGCCTGCTAATGCAGACTGTATCATACGCCATCATTTACACCTAGAGATCAGCCATTGTGATCAGAGAGATTGGGCACCCAATTCCATTCTGAGAACCTCTACGTGTACCGACTGAGGAACTCCCAGTATGGATCTCAAAATGTTACCTTCTAATACCGCTAACCAAGAAATCTTGTCCTCAGATAAAAAAACAGAACCGTCGAAAATTCCAGGGATAATGGAGGAATGATAAACCATGATCATGCCGTCCACGCTATCGCCTCCATGTGTATGGATGAATTTTCTTACAATCAGCAGCTTGCTCATGGTTTTAGGAAGGAAATAATCACTATAAAAGTGACTACTACAAGCAGATTTGATACAAAAGCCTGTATAAAGGTAATTACTTATCACTTCTATCAGAGTGGTTTCAAGATGCCAAGTAAAGGTTTTAGATGTAATACCAGGCCTTTTTTGCATAATCTTAGTGTTACCAATATGTATTATTAAATCGTTTTGCCTGGCATAAAACCTCAGCGCTGTGATAGAGCGCTGCAGACCAATCAGGTTATGGTCTAAACAAATGGTGCCATCCTCATAGCTTAACCATGGGAAGCATTCACCATCAATAACAGGAGGAAAGTTCTGGACCCTACCAATTGCCTGCACCATATCTGAGATATATAGATTATACAAAATAGGTGCCAGAGTACAACCCTGTTTTAGTCCAATATTAGTGACTGTAGATTCAGTTAATAGCCCCTTGCGATTGATCCAAACTCTGACCGTGGTTTTGGTATAAAGTGACTGGATGACATATAATAGCTGAGGGTCTATGCGCCATTCTTTCTGTTTAGCCCACAGACAAAAATGATTGACAGTGTCAAACGCCTTTGAAAAATGTATGTAACAGATATATAGAGGTTTTCCCTCAGTTGTCGCTGTCGATATCACCATTAAGAGTGTTCAGATGTTATGTGGAGTCGGGTGATTTTTTTCAAAAACCTGTCTGACATTTATGTAATAGCTGTTTAGAGACCACCCACTGATTTCGTTTTTGCAATAGAATAGCAGCAAATAATTTAGAGCTACTATCCAATATGGCTAAAACCTATAGTTGGCTGGGTCGTTCTTCCTACCCTTTTTTAAAAACGCTATCAAAAGGGAGGTCCTTCAGCTGAGGGGATTTTTCCCTGATCTCCAGATGTCAACAAATGGATTATATAAGATCTGAGCCCACATCTCTGGGTTAGCCCGGAGCATCACAAGGTCCAGGCCGTCAGGCCCCAGGGCCCTGGAATTTTTGAGAGCTATTATAATTAGTAACACATCTAATAGGTCGAAATCATGCTTTTCATTGGTTTTATAACTCTGCGGCATTCATATTCAAGGAGTGGGTTTCATAAAAGTGTTCCCTAACGTAAGTTACCCATTGCTGGGATGAGAACGAGGCCTCTTCACATTTCGACCTGTCAGCAAGAGAGTCCCTGATTAGTCACCAAAACCTTTTATTGTCATTTGACCTAAGGAGCTCAAACAAGAATAACCGATTGGCACTAGATAAGGCGCACATTCTGACCCAGTTTTTATATTTGGTTGTTAAATTAGCAATCTGTTCATGCTTTTCCCTGTTTGCCAAAACAGCATTATTTTTAATGCCATTCCTGCACTCTCTTTTCCTTCTCTTGATCTCGCCATCATAAGCCACTCTGCTGGGAACTGAACTAGGTCCAACACAAGAATTAAATTAAAATCCTGCACAATCCATAGCCGACCTTTCAGGCACATCTCCTCCCATGCAGTATATACCTTTATCTGAAGTAGATCCCTTCCTTGGCATATAAACATTTAA
The DNA here is from genome assembly GCF_040938575.1 of Ambystoma mexicanum. NCBI lineage: Eukaryota > Metazoa > Chordata > Amphibia > Caudata > Ambystomatidae > Ambystoma > Ambystoma mexicanum. The sequence continues at coordinate 422,902,282 of NC_090927.1, read as the reverse complement.
TATAAATATGAGTAGTGTTATATTTCCAGAAAGGGTGACTATTGCTGGAAAGATGTGCTGCCTTTCCAAGTTATGAGGAAAGGTATTAATGTCTAAATGGCACCCCACTCCAATTGCCAAACCCCCCTTCACTCTTGCTCTCTCTGACCGAGAGGCTACCCGGCTAATAGTCTGGAAACCATCTAGCTGGAGCGGGGAACAAAGCCAAGTCTCTTGAAGCATGAAGATGTCACAGTTTTTATGTGGGCTACACCTATATCGTACTTTAGAAAGGAACTGTGCCCCCTGGTGTTCCCAAATACCCAGTAAATGGTCTTCTGCTCCGTGGTGATTCAATTACTACCCATTTTTAGGGTGTCAGAAAGCTAGTGTACCTTGCTCACTGATACGTTTGAGCTAGCTTTAGTGTGGGACATGGTAGCTATAATACTGGGCCTTTCCGACCCTACCAGCCCTAAGGGGCACACCCGAGGCCCAGTTAACACTTCCTGTTTGGCCACCAACTTCCTACAGACTGTAAGTTCAAATCCAATTTCGTGTAAATCATTAATACAAGAACAAAGCAAAGCTACCACCGCTGGGGAGACAATCTCATTAAGTGCCCAGTGATAACAGTCTCCCACAGCCGAAAAGTTCTATGCAAGTCAGATCGGTTGTACTAAGGTCCACCAATGTGGGGTTTTGGGACCAGAGGGTGATCAGATTTGAGCGGTTCAGAAAAAAACTGTCCAACATCAGTTTCAATTCTGATAATACGACCCACCTCCCGACCGGAAGGTGCGTCCAAAAACCAGATACTAGTGGAACTTGCCCACTTGTAGGGGGTCCTTCTGAGCAGGATTACTTCAGCCTGAGTACAGCAATCCCTTCACTGGGAGTCTGAGTTGTTACCTGCCTTGAGATGTACCTGTTGCTTCCTGGATAGGTCTATTTGGCTCCTGGCCAGATGCTTTAGTTTACAACTTTAAATTACCCTGGGGATTGTATTGTTTGGGGCATAGCCAGCCATCCAGTGTGCCCCAAAGGTGGCCCTCCCTGAAGTTCAGTCCCTTTAAAGCCCTTTGTAGTAATACCCCCCTGGGGTACGTATTGTTGGTAGGACTCTGAGGTATGCCAGGCCGATACTGAGGGTCCGCGGACTTGTAGGGCCCAACACCCAGGAAGAAAATGGGGGACTCAGTCAATGGCAAGTACAAGCTGCAGTTTATTACAAATAAAACCAACAGGATCAGTACAAGAACACATGGTGGTTCAGGTTCAGCTCCAAGCTCCATGGCGTGCAGGCCGGTTTTCTATTATTCTTGCTTCATCACTCATGCCCTTCACATAAAAACCTATTGCCACAAGGGATAGGCTACTGAGAGTCTCTACTATCTACAGTGGACCCGATAGGTGTTATTCTCGGGATGATAGCTCAGGGGCAATACGCTCGCCTTGGAAGCAAGATGCCACGGAGCAACACAAATTCGATCCCCGGGTCCGCGCTTAGAAACCTCCAGGTATTAAGCGTGTTATAAATCACCAATCATAATCATAATCATAATCTTTCTACAGGCCCTCACATGTCAGGTGGCTGGCATGTCCCATCCCCAAGGAACTATCTATTACATTGTTGCAGGGTAGTGGGCTTACCATTGCTACTTGCCCCTTGCCATCCACCCCTGGGATTCTAAGCTGTGATTGGTTAGAGCTGATGACCCCCAAGCCTGGGACTCAATCAAATTCTCAGCTTGTTGTGCACCTATTCAAGATGATGTGAATGATTATGTGTCTGTATTGTAACTTGTGTGTATCACCTTTGCCTATGAGAATATTCTCCTTTTGTTGCAACACTTGCTGTGGTCTGCATCTGATTTGATGGGATCGGCTCCCCTTTCTCACTGTAGATGACTGTCCATTGTCTGGTCTGGCTGCAGCACGTGTTTAGAGACCACAAATGTGAGCTCTGTAGCTCCCATTTATGAGGATGTATTCAATTTCTCTGCAGCTCATCCCTTTTGTTGTCTGGGAATTGGAATGTTTCTTCCTAACTCTGACCTTGACTGTGGGCCTGTCTCAGGCGTCTTGCTCTTGGTGCATACTGAATCAGCTCGGCTCATCTCCTGCTCAGTGGCCTGAGGTCTGCTGTAATTTTCCTAAACCTTATAATGCGGTTTCTACATTGTCCATGTTATACTATGTTCCCTATTGGTTAGCTATACGTGGTTAGATCAGGTTCCATATATACTCCTGCATGTCAACAAGAATATATGCTTTAAGCATCAGCAAGCTTGTTCAGGATCTCTTGTGCCTTGCGGTTCTGCGTTACTGCATTTGGCTAATGGTAAAAATAATAAAAGTATTCACAGTATGTATATTTATCTGTCCTCTAGCTATAGAACTGTGTGCTCATGTTCTTCAGGTATACAAGTGTGTGTTTATTTGGTGCAGTGCAGACTGTATATGTGCTTCATGTCTAACGGTGCTATGTCGTGGCCCCTTCTGATTCCCCACTCCTTATTCTTTCCCCCTGACTATCTCCCCCGCTCTCCTGCCTCCCCTCTCTCACCCTTCACCTTCCCTCCTCCTACTCTTCCCTACCACTCCCCCCTATCCAGTCCCACTCTCCTTCTCTCCCTATCCCATTAAGTTAATTGCTCTTCTCAGTGTTTTGTTGATTGATTCATATTGTAATTGCTTCAACCGTTATATTGTTTATGTTTTATGTATTACGTTGCTCCATTGCACAGCGCTTTGGTGTAAGGTGCTTTATAAATTAATAAATACAAATACAAATACCATGGCATCTGGGTGCTCAGTTAAGGCTGTCCATATAGGCTTCCCTATCCACAATCACAGGCTCTTCCCCCACACATGGAAATATTTGCATTGTATTTGGTCTGCATGGCTGGCTCAGAGGATACCTTTCAGTTTAGTTGTCAATCATTGGTGCACTTGGGATCTGTCCACAATAAGATAGGTGTCTGCGAGCGTTTCTGGCCTTTCGTCCTGCCATGAACTTCAGAGGGCGCAGGGGTGGTCACGGGACCCCCAGGACTCCCACTTCAGTCTCCACTCTGGTTGATCTGTTGACCATATCCCGATAAGTTAATCCTTTAGCTCAGGGTTGCCATATTTTCATAATTCTTTTGTGGTGTGCGTAATAGTTCACATGATTGTCTAAAGTCCATTCCATGTAACTGCACACTCCTTCGGGGTTGCACCACACCCATATTCCTTCGTAGTATTAAATGGATTTACAATTTCATTGTTTCCTGTGGAAATTCTGGACAGGTGGCTTTTCTCTCTCTCAGCTTGTCTCTTTCCTGAACTATTTTATCCCTTGCTCCTCAGATGTTCACGTCCATCAGAACCTTCATTCCGATAGTTTCTTCTGCTGTCTTCAAGCACTAAGTGAGGCAAATCTTTATCACACACATTGGCACTCCTGCCAATATCAGTTCTCCCAATATCACCTTCAACCCATCTGATATCTTTGACAGTATCCATGACCATACGTATGCTATCCAGCTCTGGTCCTTTCCCGTCCCCTTGGCTTCTTCTTCCATTATGGCATGCATCTTGGATAGCTGGGTTACAGCTTCTGTCAATGTACCATTATCTTCACCATTGGCAGGTGTGAATGTTCATTGGGAACTCCCAATTTTTGGGCAAACTCCTTCTTTCATTGCTGTCAGCAGATCAAGAACATATCTATTCTGGAATGCCACCAACCTTACTGCTCAGAGCTCTTCCTTTATTGCATTGAACCCATTCACTGTGGAGTTTCTCATCACCATCAGCTCCCAATGGATGGACTGCAGCTGCTTTGCATTCGTATATCTCTATATAATTGGTATCACTGATGCGAAGAACATTTGCATCCTGCTGAATAGTCGTGTTCTGCTGGCACTTCATCCAGTGCTGTTTCTGATGCTTCTGAGAAGTAGTTTCCTCTTCTCTTTACTCTACTCAATTCAGCGGGCTTTTCGCTCTTGCTTATTTGGTCCTCTTCCACAGACCTCTTCTTCCTTTTGTTGGTGTCCATCTTCGGGAATTCATCGAGCTTCACATCTTTCGTTGCACATCCAGTGATGGCATATTGATATGTACGAGTGAGCAAACTCGTCCCTAGTTGGGTGGCAGCATATCGTATGCCTTTGATTTGCACAGCCAGTAGTGATCCATTAGTACTGCAGTGACTGTCTTCATCGCTGCATGTTTTTCTATGCTTCAGCATCCTACATCTTTGCCAATTTCTACTCCAATCTTTCCTCACCTATCTCTCAGTCCACTGCTTATCTCACATACTGGTGTTGGAAGCAAAGTCATTGTACCTTCTTGAACAAAACTTTCTTTACCGGAATGTACACATGTACTAAATCAATATTAAATAGCAGTAAATGTGCGCCATCTCAAGTTAGCCTAAGGATTTCTTTGCATTCTTGTACATTTATTTTGCATATTATAAGGATGAAATAGGTCTGGCACAACAGTAGTGTCCTTTGTCAACACACTCAATCGAATCCATATTCATTAGTGATACCATTAAAATTCTGAATTGTGTTAATTTAGTGTATGAAAGAAAAGATTCCCCCACTATCATGTTAAAAACATACACAAATTAGCCAAGGAAAGAGTGCTGGAGATTCAGTCTGATCAACATTAAACATGTTGGGGAAGCATCCATGTTTGAATCAAAGTATCATGATTTAGTATTTAATTTCACATACTGCTGTCAAAATATAATACCAACATCCTGGGATAAAAAATGGCAAGAAGAATGTTCATGTCCTGGGTGGTGTCATCCATGAGGGCCCATGAGCGCAAATTTAAAAAAGACTACCCCATCACTTAAAAAGCTGCTTCATCAAGGGTAGACGTCGGTGGGATGGAGAGGAGAGGCCAGCTTTACATATGATTAGTATACAATCGCTGAACCCAAGAAATAACCCGGGGTCCCTGGGCTTTCCTACTACTTAGGATGCAATCATTACAAAAAACTAAAGATAATACCTACAGATTATCTCCATTCAACTTAATCCTGAAATAATTGAATTGTTACACATGTGTCAGAAAAAATATATCCAAAAAGACTTTAATAGGACAAATATGCTTTATATACAGCATTAAAATGCAAGGAACTGCAGTCTCCACTTATCCCTTGACATCCCTACCCCTCTGTACTTCATTGGCTTCCCCCTTCTTAATCAACACTCAGGGTATTGTGTCCTCACTATCCTCTACTCCCCTCTTTCCTCCCTGCCCAGCTCTCTCCTCTTCCTCACCCATAGCACCAGTTGAAGTCTCTAGACAAGTCCTCTCTATGAAAATCTCCTCCAAACAGGTGCTCCCCTGCTCCACTAGAACTATCAAGGACAACATTGCCTCCATTGCGCCAGCCTTGGCCAATTTATGCAATCACTCTTTTGCCATAGGCTCCCATCCTGCTACCCCTAAAGCACTCCCTTGTGCAACCTGCCATGAAATAGCCCTCTGTCGTCCCCTCCTGCCCAGCTAACTACCACCCTATCTCCATTACCCCCTTCCTGGTCAAACTCCTGGAGAAACTGGTCATCTCCCAACTGATCCAACACACTGAATCTGTTGGTTGTCTCCACGACTACCAGTCTGGCTTCAGAGCAGCCAGAGGCATGGAAACTGCTCTACTGAACAACTGTGAAGACTTTCTCTTAAATCTCGATTCCAACTCTCCAACCATTCTCATCCTTCTAGATCTTTCCTCTACCTTCAACACAGTCAGCCATGCCACCCTCACAAATCGGCTCTGTGACACCCTTGGTATCACGGGCCTGGCACTGGACTGGTTAACCTCATTCATCTCTGACCAACCTTCCCAGATTCAACTAGGCCCTTTTCTCTCTCCTATTACACTCTCCACCTATGGTCCCCCTCAAGTCTCTATCCTCTTGCCGTGGTTCTTCAACATCTACCTTGCCGCTCTGGCCCACCTGTGAGCCTCCTTCTCTCCTCACTTCCAGTGTTATGCAGATGACACACAGCTCTCCTTCAAGATTCCCTCTACTGCCTCCTCTTCCTCCTCTCATCCCTGACTGTCTGACTGCTATTCAGACATGGTGTGGTGCCAATGATATCATATTAATGACAGTAAGACTGAGATCCTTCTCATAGGACCCCAGCTCCCTCCTGCCCTCCTACACACTGGCCACCCTCCATGGGTCCCCTCCCCTCTTGTGAGGCAAAAAGCCTCGGTGTCACCTATGACTCTTCTTTCTCCTTCTCTCCTCACATCATAGATCTTGCCAAAAAGGCCTACGATCAGCTGTACCTCCTCAGAGGCAACTCCCTTTCCTCACCTTCCCTCAGAAACTCAATGTCTCTAGAGCTCTGGTCCTCTCTAGGATGGACTACTCCAACAGCCTCCTTCTGAATATTCCGTTATTCTGCCTTCTCCCCCTTCTACAAATCCAAAATCTGACTGCAAGCCTCAAGCCCAGGAGCCGCATCTCTCGAGCCCTAAAATCTCTCCACTGGCTCCCGGTTGTGCGAGGATCAAGTTCAAGACCCTCTGCGTCATCCACAAGGGTTTCTGAGGCCTGAGACCCCGCTACATCCAACTCTCTCTCCCTTAATACCTCCCTGCTAGAGCCTGTCAGTCTACTAGCTCCAACTCTTTGCAGAGAGTAGGTGGTAGATCTCTTTCCTCCACAGCAGCCTCCCTCTGGAATGGTCTCCCCACACCTCTCAGGCTTGTGTTCTGTAAACTTGTTAAGACCCTCCTTTTCCCTTCTTCCTTCACTCTCCCGCTCTCCTGTTAACACCCCTGGCTGCCTGGTTCTTCTGAGTTCTACAGGGTACTAGTCTTCCCCCGCCCAGCCCACCCCCCTCCTCACACTTAGCATGTGGACCCTCACTCCCAGCACTGCATGAAATCCCTACCACTTGCCCTCCTGACCTCTCTTTAGCACCCACCTAGCCCCCAGCACCACCTAGCACCACCTAGCACCACCCTAGCACCTTCATTTTTCCCTCGCACTGGAACACGCGTTTATTTCTTGACAAAATGTATCTAGGCGCAACAGTTCAAAGAGACTTTTTACTCAATGAGCCAGGTCAAGGATAAATGTATCTATACTTTAGATAAGAGTTCTGCTGCAAGGAAAATGACTACAGCTGCCAAGACAGTGGCAATCTGAGGAGCTGCAAACAGAATTAAAGAAAGAATGCTATCAGTTTTTAACACATGTGGAAAAATGGGCTGTGCTGACTGAAGAGAAAAAAATGGCCTGTTTAAAACTCAATTGTTAATGAAAGCCTCTTTACTTAGCAATATAAAGGGATTATGTTACTGGTGATAATACACACCCCATCTATCTTCTGTCACAGGTTTGTTTAATTCCAGACTCAAAGTAAGAAATGAAACAGTTTAAAACACATAGGCTGGAGTTGCAAGTTCTCAGAAAAACCTGTGATTCCATTTGCCAGCCATGTAACTTCCCAAAGGAAAGGAGATACACCTTAAATCCAGGACAAGTAGGTGCAAAGTGCCAGCTTGAAAAACTTTGTAAGGGACAGGACAATGAGAGTTCACAAGCTCATCAGACATTCGTCTGTGCTCCAGGCTAGGACAATAGCAGTCCTGGGGCACGCACCTGTCAAGTGTGAAGGGGCAATAACACCTTAAATTAAGACTGGAAACCCCCTTGCCTGGAAGGAAATGACAACTGCTTGCAGTTGAAGGAACAAAAAAAAAACAGGATCAAGTATCAAAGGGACTGCCTTTTGGTGCCTGAGACTAGGTTATAAAGAAACTTTAAAGACTCTTATTTCTGTAGCAAGAATTAGCAGAGATGTAAAAGTTTGCAGTGTTCAATCTAATTAAATGGGCCATCTTTTAAAACTTGGTAAAACTCATTTCCGCATGGGGAACAGAAGTTACGAAATATGACAGATTCCCAGGAAAGTATTAATGTGGCAAACATACAATTTTGCACATACATCCCTGGGGACAATTCACATTTGTGTATAAAATTGTGGCCCAATCTTTAACGTGTAAAATTACCAAAATGTGTCAGAAAAGTTAAACAAGTTTGCGCAGTCTGGAGGTTTTGACTAATCTGTGCTGCACATCATATGTAACCTATGTGTATAATTTGACAAGAGATTGCAAGTAAAGAAATGTAGGTTTTTGGTGAAATTGGATTTTAAGTAAAGTAAATGTGGAAGTGTTGGGACATTGTAAACTTCACCTCATAAACCTGACATCATCCCCTTTGAAATCCACCCAGCAGAGAGCAAGGCAGAGATTACTACCCTTGCCCAATCTTATTGTTAGGGAAGTGTTTAGTAAAACCTACCCCTGTCATATATTGTGATGATGTCACCTGGCATTATAAATAAGAGCAACACACAGGGACACACTGACTCCTGGCTAATTCCTGATTTACTACGCTGGCGTCCTGTCCCTGTCTGTTACTGTCTGAATCTTGCATCTATCCATCTAAGCTCCAGATCCCAACCACAAGACCAAGCATTGCTGATCTTGCTTCAGCTAGACCTCAATTCTAAATTAATCCCAATAACTAAGGGAAACGCTGTGGTGTTTTGGGAAGCATCCTGAACTAACATATCTTGCCACTCACTGCATGCTGCTGCTGTACTGCTCTCTGATGCCCTATAGAATCCAGTAACCAGAATTGCCAGTCCAAAAGAACTATCCTTTGGTATCCAGTTCATGCCAGCTGATTTTGTCTGGCTGTCCTGTGTTAGACCAGATCCATGTGGTGATCCAGAACCGCGGACTGTCCAAAATCCAAACTAAAAGTGGACTGGGATTATCAATAAGAACCATAAAAAATCATAGTCTCCCTTGCCTTGTTCTTAGTTCCACTCTCTAAGTCATCCTATCCTTATCCTGATCATTGTAATATTGTCAAAATCATTCTTGAAACCCTACCCTTGATTCCTTGTGCTAGTGCCAACATCTGTAATAATTTTATCTTGTAAAATCCTGAGCTATTAATCCTGTTAGGAGTGATCGGACTGGGTCCTCTAGGGCGGGTGAGGAGGTGCTAGGGCTGAACTTGCGAGTCAAACCCAGGGCTTACTTTGTCTCAATTTGGTAGCCTAGCCTGAATGCCATAGTGTAGAGTAAAACTGTTCCTTGTCAAAACTGATTTCTTTGCCTTTTTCGCACCTTTATTTTCACAAAAACACACCTCACTAGATCTTGCGTAACTCACTCAATTTAACAGCTAGAGACCTCATTTCACTTTGATATTGTACCTATGATTCATATCTACACCCTAATCAAAGAAAAACATCCCGATTTACAATAATTCACCCTTTTTGATTATAGACTGTTTTCAATCTTCCATTCAATTTCGAATTGTATGCTTTTGCTCGATCCATTGCTTGTGTTTGCTAGTATCTTTCCAGTGTTGCTCCAGTACAGAATAGTTTTTGTTTCAAGAGTTACACACATTCATTCATTTATTCATCCATTTCCGAGTGTCATTTTCGCATTGCCAGGGTTTAAAATCCATTTTTCTCTCTTGTTTGGGGAGGGAAGGTCGGATTTAAATTATATTTATTGTCTGTCATTCCTGATTTCCTGCTGCTTCAGTTTATCCACTTAGAATTGATTATTTGTGGATTGAGGGAACATTGCAGGGGGCAATTCTAACTCAAGTGCTATCTTACCTAAAATCAAAAAGTGTTCCTATTCCCTGGTGTTTTGGAGTTGTGTCAATAGAAGGATAAACTAAGTGCATTGCTTACATTCATATTGTTCTTATCACCCCATTGTTGATTGCTGCCCCATATTAAAAATTGTATGATTTCTTTTTAATTTTAAAATAAATAAATCAATATTATATTTTATCAACCAGCCTGTTTCATGGTCCATTGTGAGCCAGGGTATTTGAAAAGAGGGTGTGATATGAGTGGTGTATCATCTCAATATTGAATCTAATCTACCATAAGCATTTCAATTGCGCGCTGCATACTTGGCCGAGACTAAGGTGTGCGTCGTCTAATTGAAAACCTTAACAAATTTGGGGGCTCATCCTGGATTGATTTGGTTACCACCCATGACAGTCTAACACAGCAGACTAACCTGCAGAGTATTACTAGTTTGTGTGGTGTGAATACTGTGCTACACTGTACAAGCACCCCCAAAACAAATACACTAAGCACCAGGCCGGTCTATAAAAGTAAAATTAAATCAACCCCAAAATAATTAATAAAGAATGAGCATTGCCAAGATGGCTGTTCCAGTAGAAATCAGTATGGCTAGGGAGCCCCTCCTGCACAAGCTTTTTGTCAGGGGTGAATGGCCAGAACAGGATGAAAATGTCTGGCTGCAGGAAATCACACAAAAGTTTATTGCCATGAACCTGGATATATGGCAGGACAATGGCCTATTACACCAAGCTCTGAGTGAATTATACATGGCCCTAAAAATTAAAGAGGAGCAAATCAAAATTGCCACAATTGCGGCATACCTATATCTCCACATGGGAGTGATACGGGAAATGCATGTTGAAAGCACAGTTCTGGTACAGACTCAACTTGAAGCATTAGATAAAATCCAGACTGATCTAGATTCAGCAGAACAACAATTACGGAATAGCCAAGAATTGGAGGCAGAATCTAGAGATTATGTTACAAAATTAAAAGACGATTTGGCTCTCCAACAGCACGAAAAGGCAGATCAAGAGACCGAATTACAGGCACTGAAAGAGGAGTGTAAGGAAAAGGTTGACTCTCTGCAAGAGAGTCAACAAAAGTAAAATCAGCAAATACATTTTAATAGAGCCTGCGCAGAGCAGATGGTTGCCCTACAAGACCAGACAAATTGAAAGAGGAAAATAATAAATTAATTGTGAAAGACCTCCACTGTCAAGAGGAATTTGATCAGGAGCGCTAGAAATCCAATTTTATCAAAAAACAAAGGGATTACCTGGCGGAGAAGAGGGGCACCCTAAGTCAAGAGAAAGACTCCCTGGGCCAGGAAATAAGCGAGTTATAGGAAAGTAAGTTGGCCCTCCAGGAGCTAAATGAACTAAGAACAGAGCATGGAAAGCTACTGGAGTATGCCAAATGGGTAGAATGTGCTCTGAAAGAGAACACCCAAGCCAAAGATACACAAAACTAGGAGATGAATCTCCTGCAACAGAAAATGTCTCAGTATTCCCAAAACATGCAGGAAGCGCAGAGAGACAATGAGGCCCTCTGTGAAAAAAATGGATGGGTTCCACCAACAAGTGGCAGTGCAAGAACAGATCATTGAGCCCAGTAAGGCCTTGATAGATGAACAAAAGGCTCAGATATTTGCTTATTACCAAGAAATAGGGGCTGAAAAAGAAAAGCTAGCAAGGTGGGAGAAAGAGGGTGCTAGACTAAATCAGAACTGGAGGGACCCCGAACAGGTAGAGAGGGGCATGGCAACCCCTGATCTTAGCATAAGGACCTCTGTACTCAGGGACTCCAACCCATTCAATACCATGAATACTGCCAACTTCATGTCAACCTGCTTACATGAGCTAGGAGCCATGGGGCTGGCAGAATTCAATAGGTTTGGTAAGATGGGACTGACAGATCCGCGCCCCAGAAATTGATGGACGGGCGTCCCTGTACAAATACCTAAATGTTAGGGCTGATCTCTCTGACAAGGAAGACTCCTCTGAGGGGGGTCAGGGAATCAGATCCACTGAAATACCGCCTTCCAAGGAACCAGTTGGTTAAATTTGATGGGTAAATAAATGAAATAAGGCCCAAAAAGAGCATCCTAAAGTCCTCTACCCAGTTAGGGCAGTGGGGGGATACTCTACAACCCTGGGAGCAGGGGACTCTTCTGAGCACCACAGGAGTAGAAAAATTAGGCCCCAACATTCTGCGACCCCTTCTCCAGTTCACAGAATCCGGGCATGCCTAGAGGATCAAGAAGGGACCTTGAGTAGCAGTACATCTGAGTCTGAGGGCGAGTGCACTCAGGTGATTAAAACAAAGATGGCAAACAAACTTAAAAGAGCTATGAACAAAGATCCCATTAGGCAAATTAAGGCCATTGGGAGTGTCATAACTCCATATCATAACAATGCAAATTATTCTGTTTGGGAACACTTAGAACTATATGAGCAAATGATGGATCATTTTCATATGAAGGACAGCCAGAATTGCATAGCGTACCTAAAATGGACCTTCTCCCCTGAATACTCCAGTTTCTTTGCGGGACTGGAGGACCAGAACAACTCCAGATGGTCCACCTACAGGGCGGCCATCTTAAAACATTTTTCTGCTCACAGAAACTCCCAAGAGGCCTGCAAGGCAGCCTACAATCTGCAGTGTGGGGAAGATCAGGCCCCCAAGAATTTGTACAGGAGCTCAAACGCGCCTTTGCACAGACCACCAGGAGGGTGCGCACAGATAGTCAGGAGTTCATCACCACCTTCTTTCATGCCCTCCCAAAATATATAATGACCCAGTGAGGGACTTTCATGAGAAAAGATCACTGGACTGGGTCATAGAGCAGGCAACCCGCATTTATGAGGTCCAAAAATCTGCAGATAACAAAAATCCAAACAAAAACCCCAAACCAGCCATCACCCCTGCTGCTGCTAAGGTGGTGAAGTTGAAGGTTGCCCCCATTTCATATCTGGATATTGGGGGCCTAAAAAGATACCGGTACAAAATCAATCTAATCAAAGACCCAGAAGGACCTTGGGCCAATCCCAGGCAGGTGGTAGTCAGGGAGGTAATCCCACAAATGGGACCCCTAACTCCCATGATTACATCATACCCTGATACAAGCATAAAAGACCAATCCTGGGTATATATGGACTCCCCCCACCCAGGTGTGGGGTCCATCCAGATAAGTGCTGCCCAGGAAACTTCCCTCCTAACTTTCCCCATGAGGGCAGTAATCCTCCAAATGTCGGGCTGAGTTTCTTTCCCACAAAACCCCAACCTGCAGGACAACCCTCCTTTTTTCCCCTGCTTTCCAAAGCTCAGACAGCCCAATCTGGGAGAGCGGAGGCCAAGGGTGGAGGGTTACCAAAATTCTCAATACCCAGGGTACTATGAGAGAAGGGATAATTACCCTTCCTGTGACTCACCTAGGGTTGAACAGAGACCCCTGTACCAGCCAGAATGGGCGCCACAACTGGTGCGCCAGGTCCAGAACCTATCCATGGATCTGGGTCGCATGTTGAGGGCTCAACAGAACCCTCAGATGAACATGGCAGCTCAGAAACCCAACAACCAAGAGTCTGGTACTCCAGAACAACAGGGAGAGCACCCTGACAACCAGTTCCAGAGGAGGAGGCACAGGGAGAAGGGATGTGTAAAGCCATAGAGCAAGCTTCCTTCCTCACCGGTGAAAAGCCCTGGACACAGAGGAACCAGAACCAAATTCTCCTGCCCCCAAAAACCTGCCACCCAAGGAACAGAGGGCGGGTAGGAGAAATAAAGAACCCAAAAAGACCAATTTTGTGGAGGTGGTCAGTGTCCTCCAATTTGAAAGAGAGGAATCCTCAGAGGATTCTGGGAAAAAAATCTTCTCCTTCAGGGACGGGGGAACTCCTCCTAAAGAAAAATGGGTCCCAAGAGATCCCAATGAAGACTGGGTGAATGTGGGGACTGAGTCAGAATCACCCATCATTGAACCCCAGAATAAGCATCAAGGAAACCATACTGTCCAAACCAAGCCTGGGGACTGCCTCCAAAAAGGGGGAAGGGCCCAGAAACAGAAGAGGGGGAGTCCAAAACTCCCCACATATCCCAATGTCAAATTCTTCTTTAAGATCCCCAACCTCCAACACCGAATCATGACCAAACTACCCCTGTGTCGGAGTCAAAAATAAGGAAATTGACAACCAAACTTGCCCAGAATGTCCATTACCTTTGCCCATTGGAGGAGAAGGAGGGTACATTTTATGCCCCAGTCCAAGTGCAATGCACATTTTTGGCACTGGTGGATACTAGACACCAAGCCACTCTTCTGTCAAATAGGGCCTTTGATCAGCTGAATGCAGGAAGGGGGAGAGATACGAGATCCCTCTCACCCCTCTTCCTGGACAACTTCAGAACTTTGATGGGAATGAAATTCCTGTCGAGGGGACTGCGGATTTGGAAATGAAAATTGGGCGACACAAGGTGAAACCCCCGGTCATAGTAGTGACTCCAGAGGGCACACCCTGTCTACGGTTCCATGTGTTAATATCCCTGCAAAAATATTGCTATAAAAAAATATTGCCATATTTTTTAAGCAATATTAAGGCATAACACCTGCGGGGGACACCCCCGCAACCCCTGCTCCCAAAAAACCCTAATATTATCCAGACTAAAAATATCGCCTATGGCCGTTCCCGACGACCATATATACGGCGACATTTTTGGTGTGAATAATATTACCTGATACCCTGTCTACTGGGGAATGACATCCTACGTTGGTTGTCCCCCCTAATAGACTGTGTGAATAAGGTACTCTGGACCCAGACTCACAGGCCAATCAAATTTAAAAAGAGTGTCAACCATGTTAGTTTAAATGGCACTTGCCACATGGTTGAACAAAAACCTGATCATATTAAGTTTCATCTTCAGAATAATGAAATATCCGACGTTACAATAATTGCTGTGGGACAACAAACTGGTGATGGGTACTCCACTCCATTTCTGAAAATCAACCTTCCTTCCAGTCTCAAGTGGCATTCCACACTGGAAGGAAATACTTTGAAATTTTATACCAATTCACAATCTGACAATCCCAATTCTATAGCCAAAATTGATGACAAACCTGCACCAAGTGTGGCTGGCATTCAGAGGAAGGGCGAACAGCACTTTTTCCCGATTCAGTTAAATGCCGGGAAGGAGTCTCTCCTCGCCCAAGTTGACTTGAATAGCAAAGAAAGCTTCATCAGTGAAGTATTATTCAAGAAACTCCCAAAAGACAAGACCCTACCCGTGGTAAAGTCAGTTTATCAATGGTTATGGGGCTTGGAAATTCCCTGTTCCAAACACCTTCTGCTTAGCAGTTGTATGATCAAGAGGTGACAAAAGGATAGAACACAATTGTTGGGTTGTGCAAAGTGTTCATTCTGTCCTTTATATGGGCAGTCACATCCTCAACCGGCGTGAGATTAATTTACATCCAAGTTATTGCAAAGCCCAGTACCAACTGGAGAGTAAATCTCGGGGCCCAGGCAGTCCTAAATAAAGCCTTCCGGTCCACCCCAGTGCTATCGTAGGAGATTGAAGTAAAAAAAATGGAGAAGAGGTCACCATCCCAGGCCTCGCCTACAGAATCTGTATCCCCAAAGGTGACTTGACAGAAGAGAAATTGGTCCATATTAACCAGCTAAAGATCTGCCACCTTAGGCACACTTTACAACAAATTGAAGAGCCCAGAGAGAATCAAACAGAGGAGACATCGGAAAAATGAGAATGAGGAAAAGAAGAACCAGAAGGGAGCGATAGGATTTATAGATCTGATTATGTAACAGGGAGCATTTTCTCCATTATCAATTGTTATTATTAAATTCCTGTGTGTCCCACTGCTGTGAACTCAATTGGAGGGCAGTTAGTGGGAAAGTGTCGTAACCGGTTTGTGTTCTCTGTCATAGATTCATACTGGTTGTGCCTATCTAACAACCAAGGAGGACTGCCCAGGCAGCCTGGAATGGAGTAACTAAAGGAGATCTGGGAGTGTCGCTCCATGCCATGAAAGGAAGATACCAGGGAAAGTGGGGAGTGTCGTTGCATATTCCGTCCAGAGACAACAAGAGGAGCAGGATGCACCAATCTCTGATGGAGGAGGAATTCATACCTGCCGGACCCTGCTGTGACCCATGGAATAATCCCACGTGCCAGACTCCCCCTCGACTTGGACAGCCCAGGAGAAGTCGGGGGGGATGTGTGGGATATATTGACCCACTCAATAGTATTGCCCCACATCACTGAGCATTTGCGCAAGAAACAGCAAACTGGCTACGCTGGCTCCTCTGTGCATCAGGACCTCAAAACTGCATTTTGGCAGTAACAGAAAAATGGCTGCACCATCTTGTCTCACACACTTCAGGCAAAATGGAACAAGGGGACACACTGAAAAAGTATACCAGTGTGTTCTGAGACATATATATGGAATCAAGGGAACCGGCAGCACTACATTGCTGCAAAAGCCAAAAATTCCCCTTGAGAATGAAACATATTCACCCTTTCAAAACACTGCTTTGGTGCCAATTCCACCAGTCATTCTGAAACCACTGTGAGTAAAAAAGGCCCAGTCAAATCAACTCTCAGAAAAATCAAAAGCAACTTCATTTTTCCCTCGCACTGGAAAACGCGTTTATTTATTGACAAAATGTATCCAGGCGCAGCAGTTCAAAGAGACTTTTTACTCAATGAGCCAGGTCAAGGATAAATATATCTAGACTTTAGATAAGAGTCCTGCTGCAAGGAAAATGACTACAGCTGCCAAGACAATGGCAATCTGAGGAGCTGCAAACCAAATTAAAGAAAGAATGCTAGCAGATTTTAACACATGTGGAACATTGGGGTGTGCTGACTGAAGAGAAAAAAATGGCCTGTTTAAAACTCAATTGTTAATGAAAGCCTCTTTACTTAGCAATATAAAGGGATTATGTTACTGGTGATAATACACACATTGGCTATATTCTTTCACAGGTGTGTTTAATTCCAGACACAAAGTAAGAAATGAAACAGTTGAAAACACATAGGCTGGAGTTACAAGATCTGAGAAAAACCTGTGATTACAGTTGCCAGCCATGTAACTTCCCAAAAGAAGGGAGCTACAGCCTATATCCAGGTGTTAAGTGCCAGCTTGAAAAACTTTGTATTGGACAGTACAATGAGAGTTCACAAGCTCATCAGACATTCGTTTGTGCTCCAGGCTGGGACAATAGCATCCTCGGACACTCACCTGTCAAGTGTGAAGGGGCAATAACACCTTAAATTAAGACTGGAAACCCCCTTGCCTGGAAGGAAATGACAACGCTTGCAGTTGAAGGAAGAAACAAAAACAGGATCAAGTATCAAAGGGACTGCCTTTTGGTGCCTGAGACTAGGTCATAAAGAAACTTTAAAGACTCTTTTTTCTGTAGCAAGAATTAGCAGAGATGTAAAAGTTTGCCGTGTTCAATCTAATTATGTGGGCCATCTTTTAAAACTTGGTAAAACTCATTTCCGCATGGGGTAAGAAGTTACGAAATAAGACAGATTCCCAGGAAAGTATTAATGTAGCAAACATACAATTTTGTACATACATCCCTGGGGACAACTCACATTTGTGTATAAAATTGTGGCCCAATCTTTAACGTGTAAAATTACCAAAATGTGTCAGAAAGGTGAAACAAGTTCGCACAGTCTGGACGTTTTGACTAATCTGTGCTGCACATCATATGTAACCTATGTGTATAATTTGACAAGAGATTGCAAGTAAAGAAATGTAGGTTTTTGGTGAAATTGGATTTTAAGTAAAATAAATGTGGGAGTGTTGGGACATTGTAAACTTCACCTCATAAACCTGCCATCATGCCCTTTGAAATCCACCCAGCAGAGAGCAAGGCAGAGATTACTACCCTTGCCCAATACTATTGTTAGGGGCGTGTTTAGTAAAACCTACCCCTGTCATATATTGTGATGATGTCACCTGGCATTATAAATAAGAGCAAGACACAGGCACACACTGACTCCTGGCTGATTCCTGATTTACTACGCCGGCGTCCTGAAACTGTCTGTTCCTGTCTGCATCTTGCATCTATCCATCTAAGCTCCAGATCCCAACCACAAGGCCAAGCATTGCTGATCTTGCTTCAGCTAGACTTCAATTCTAAATTAATACCAATAGTATTTTGGGAAGCATCCTGAACTAACCTGGCTTGTCACTCCCTGCATGCTGCTGCTATACTGCTCTCCTGATGCCCTATAGTATCCAGTAACCAGAATTGCCAGTCCAGAAGAAATGTCCTTTGGTATCCAGTCCATGCCCACTGATGTTGTCCGGCTGTCCTGTGTTAGACCAGATCCGTGTTGCCATCCAGAACCGCTGACTGTCCACAATCCAAACTAAAAGTGGACTGTGAGTATCAATAGGAACCATAGAAAATCATAGTCTACCTTGCCTTGTCCTTAGTTCCACTCTCTAATTCATCCTATCCTTATAGTGATCATTGTAATATTGTCAAAATCATCCTTGAAACCTTGCCTTTGATTCCTTCTGCTAGCGCCAACATCTTTAATACTTTTGTCTTGTAAAATCCTAAGCTTTTGATCCTATTTGTAGTGATTGGACTGGGTCCGCCAGGCCGGGAACGGAGGTGCTAGGGTTGAACTCTCGAGTTAACCCCGGGGCTTACTGTGTCTCAATCTGGTAGCCTATCCTGAATGCCCTAGTGTAGAGTAAAACTGTTCCTAGTCAAAATTGATTTCTTTGCCCTTTTCGCGCCTTCAATTTCTCAAAAACGCACCTCACTAGAGCTTGCATAACTCACTCAATTTAACAATTTAACAGCTACAGACCTCATTTCACTTTCATATTGTACCTATGATTCATATCTATACCCCAACCAAAGAAACACATACCGATTTTCAATGATTTTGCTCGATCCATTGCTTGTGTTTGCTAGTATCTTTCCAGTGTTGTGCCAGTAAAGAATTGTTTTTTTTTCAAGAGTTACACACATTCATTCATTCATTTATTCATCCATTTCAGAGTGTCATTTTCGCATTGCCAGGGTTTAAAATCCGTTTTTCTCTCTTGTTTGGGGAGGGAAGGTTGGATTTAAATTCTGTTTCTTTCTGTTATTCCTGACTACCTGCTGCTTCTGTTTATCCACTTAGAATTGATTTTGTGTGGGTTGAGGGAACATTGCAGGGGGAAATTCCAACTCAAGTGCTAGCTTAACTAAAATCAAAAAGCGTTCCTATTCCCTGGTGTGTTGGAGTTGTGTCAATACAAGGGTAAACTAAGTGCATTGCTTACATTCATATTGTTCTTATCACTCCTTTGGTGATTGCTGCCCCATATTAAAAATGGTAAGATTTCTTTGCATTTTAAAATAAATGAATAAATATTATATTTCATCAACCGGCCTGGTTCACGGTTCATTGTGACATCCATTGGGCATCTGAAAAGGGGGTGTGATATGGGTGGTGTATCATCTCAATATTGAATTTAATCTAACATAAGCATTTCAATTGAGTGCTGCATAATGGTCCAAGACTAAGGTGTGCGCCGCCTGATTGAAATCCTTAACAAGTTACATACGAATACATCAATCTGTGTTCAGATATAGTCCGACATGTTCATGTCTGTCATTTGTAAAACAAATACTGGAAATTCCTCGGGATGAGAGGTCAGGGACTGCATATGCAAGGGAAATTATTGAACTGGTGTAGGTCTACTCATATTTTTACCTTTTTATCTGTTTACAATTGATCTCATTACACCTCTGGTATACACTTGCTGTAAATTTTGTATATTTGTCATATCCAAGTATTTTTGGATATATGTTTTCTGACAATTAAATTCATTGAAGAAGCCTGTAGGTGTTTTCTTTACTTTTGTTGTAATTATTGCATCCTAAGTAGTAGGAAAGCCCAGCCAACCCTGGTATTTCTGTAGGTCTATAGACTTGGAATAGGTATTTTATTTAGTTTGTTGTTAGCTTTGCATAGTAGCCAGAACATCTTCCCCCATGTATCTATTCAGTCAACTATAAAACATGAGTGTCTAGCCAGTGAGCAGATAAGGGTCTCCCGTTTTATTTATCCAGGAGATATGCTGCACCAGTGACAGATGAAGCCCCCCATTGATCTAATTATCCTGGAGTAACCAGAGTTGACTGTATGTTAAGATGGTGCCTGACACTGAAACACTTTAATTTTTAGGTCCTCCACGGGTGTTTAGTAATCGTCACAATGCAGACTTTGCGTCTAGTATCCCCACTTATTTTGAGGAGAAGGAGGAAATGTAACAATTAAAGGGAAGTCATATGGTCAACTGCTCTCCACAACCAGGAGTAACATACAAAGACCTGTATCTGATATCATGAATAGGGTTTTCATTGTCCACCATCGGTGCCACTTTAGAAACGTTAAACCACAATATTTGATTCTTTATGAAAAGGTGCCCCTTTTAACCCCTTATATAGCCCTCTAGATAGTTCTCCCTTCATTTCTATAGTGGCAAAAATATAGATAAAGTTCCAAAAATACATATAATGATAATATGGTTTACGTTCAAACTGAATGTGCATGCATAGGTGGTCTCACGTAGTATTTTCACTGCAATTGTGCATTGACTCAATGCCTGCTCCTGCTTGCTGACTCATCTATCTATTCCCATCATTTTCCCATCAGTTGCAAGCATATGTACATTCTGTGACACAACCAGATGTGGTAGGGTACTCTATGCATGTGCAATGGAATTAGCACTAGTGAACATGTTTATCACTAGTGAACATGTACTTGTACTGTATATGCATTGGTGCTAATTCACTAGCACATAAACAATGAACTGCAGAATGTACAGTAATGCTAGCCTTAATACACAAAAAACGGTTTGGAGCACGCACATATATATTGTTATTTCGTTTTGGAGTCAAACTCAATGACCACTAGCACTGTCCTTAGGTAGAAGCACACCCTGTCCCTATCAAGGTGTGCTGTCCCTAGGTAGGCAAAGGTGTGCCACCTATCAAAAAGGAAAGAGAGGAGGGACTATCCGTGTATATGCAAAACACAATTTGTTGGGATATGGTGTTAAAAAACATACAATAGTCCACACAAAACAGAGGATCAGACTCATATTATGTGATTTCTTTGCATTCTGAACATTTCAGAGGGGAGTTTTAAGTGGATAGAGAATAATTGTATTCACCCACAGAGCAATGTGTTCAATAGATGTGTGATGGATGCTATCTGTTGTCTACAAATCACTTGTCAACCAAAAGAAAGGAGCCGTGGGTGTAATGCTCACAATACTGGCCAATTGAGTGAAGGTGTCATTCACTGTGATCCATGACTCAGGATGAGGCAGTCATCCTGTGACCTAGGGGAGATGATGAACACTTGTTCAACTAGGTGACGTGAAGTGGAGGGTCATTGATTTGTGGGCTGTAAATACCAGATAAAACAAACTGTTGCACAGCAAAGGGTGCCATAATTTAAGACACAAGTAGGACTCCATCCAGGTTTCTTTTAGAACCCCCATTGTCAACCCACCATCATATGTAATTTCAACCTGTTTAGTAAAAATCAATAAAAACCAATTAGATTGAATAGTTTAGGGCCCAATGATGGTGCATGGGAGGCTTGTAAGGAACGGTATAGAGGCTTGCTGGAATGCGAGCTGGTTAATGGTGAAGAGCTTGTCTTGTTGCATAGGAGACAGAAAAAAGATGGTTTAGTGATAGAAAAGGCAGGCTGTGTGTCATTATGTCTATGGTGACTGTGCTGCCTGTGTTTCTCATGCTGGCTTTGGGGTACTCTGGTTGGCATCATTTTGAATTGTAATTGCCTGACCACAGACACTGGTTGTTGTAGCAAAACAAATAACCGTACATTCAAGTGGGCTGTATCAGAGAGGTTTATGCAGCACCAGAGGTGTAATAAGAGGCTTATATTATAGGGCCCAATGGCCGGTTGTCAGTCACAGGCACATCCCAGCCTGTGAAAATGTAAATAAACACTTAATATGTTCAAGCGGAATCAGTCGCTTGGTATGGATCTATTTCGTGGTTCTCTGTTGGAGCACAGTGTTAGAGAAGGTTGCTGAGCAACTCTTCTGCCACGGTCTGGATTAATAGACTGACTCTGAGGCAGGGCTAAGTCTAGCAAGAGTAGATTGCCCTACAAAGAGGCCATCTTGGAGTGGAGTGCCGCGGGCTAGTATATAATGGATCTGTCCTCTGTACTAGTCTAGGGTTGGTTGCACGGGGGCACTCATACATATATTTGGGCCTCTAATATGTAGATGCTAATGTGTTTTTTTGTGCTTTGGCGATTATTGGGACCCTTTGATCAGTGGATAAGTTACAGACAGATTGTTAAAAAACATTAAATCCGTAAAATGATATGTTGAGCACTGCAGCGGGAACCAGTTCCCTTGGCAACCATGGTTCAATTCCCTGCCAGCACATGCTAACTTGTGGTGCGCTTGGTGTGATGATCATTATAAACCCCACATGGGGTGCATGTCCTCTCAGTGACCCTGACTCCATCTTATGCCAAAGGGGGATCTCTCTCTCTCGAGAGAGAGAGAGAGAGAGAGGAGCAGTATGACTGAGGAGACTTCCTCCACATGTTGGGGTGGCCGTTCGTCAACGCAAGACGCTAAATCATGCATTTGAATGGCTTCATTAAGGCCATTCTGCAGGTATCCAAGCGAAAAATCCATTGTTCTTTTTTAAGGAGCAGATTTGTGAAATCCGCCCATCCCCGGTGTAGGGGATATATCTTCTCCATCACAGTACATTCAAAATCTTTTGCACTGTAGCTCATTTCCTTTAAATGTGTTACCATAGGAGCTGTGAGTTTGAGGGTTCTTATACATAATTTGTATTCAGTGAGTCTCTTCTTGATGGGTTTTACTGTCATCCGCACATAGTTTAATGTGCACGGGCACGTCACGAGGTACACCACCCCCGTGCAGTTACAGTTGGTGAAGGACCTCTGTTGCCATGGTGTTTTCCACCCAATGTAGATGCGGGTACTGCAATGTATTTGTGCGCACATGGAGCATCTGCCACACAGTGTGTGTCCTGTTAGGGGGGCACTTGTCCATAAGGTTTTTATGTCCATTCCTCTTGTATTCCAGAAGGACATTTATGGGGAGGGTATTCACTGGTCTGTTCCTAAGATTTTGTATTTGTTTGATTGCAAGGAAGGGGGTGCCAAAGGGCTTGATCCCGTCCTTAAGGTAGGCCAGAGTTTATTGATTTCTCTTTTCAATTTATTGAAGAGAGGGGAATAGCTGAACAAAGCTGTTATTTTGTCCCTAACTGGTGGTTTGGGTTGCTGTTGCAAGGTGATTTCCCTTCCGATATTTCTGGCTCTTTTACAAATGGAGTTTACAATCCTTTTGAGGTATGCCCCTCTGTACCAGTTGTTTTTTTAGGGCGCCTGCCTGGAAAACATAGTCCCCTGGTTGGGTACAGGTGCATCTGTACCTTAAGAATTGACTAGCGGGGAGGTTGTCCCATAGTTCTTGTGGGTGGTGGCTTGAGTATGCTCTTTTTATGAACTTTGGATTTCAGGTGTCTACCCTGTGCCATGATATGGAGATCAAGGAAGTGCATTTCCTGCATGCTCGACTCAAGGGTAGACTTAAGGTGTGGATTACATCCTTTGACCCAAATGTGGAAGGCTTCAAGTTCTTCTGTTGATCCTTCAAAGATTAGAAAGAGGTCATCAATGTATCAACGCCAAGTACATATGTGGTGTTTGAAGTGGCTGGTTGCCGGGTACACATGTTCATGTTCAAACTCGTGTACGTAAAAGTACCGGGGGTAAAAGTGGCACCCATAGCTGTGCACGGGATCTGTTGCTAGTATGTCTCCTCATTCAATAAACAATTCTGTGTGAGTGCTAGCTCTGCCTCTAAAAGTGGGTGGAACATTGCCCAATTCAATGTCAGAGTCAAGTCGGTTTTGAACAGCTGCCACAGTGTCTGCTTCTGATTTATTTTATTTATTTGGATAGAGCACCTCGATGTCCATAGTGACCAGCCATTGAGTATCCGAGTTAAATATCATGGTGTTCAAAAGATTGAGCATTGTTGCAGAATCCTTTACAAAGGACTGCATTTGGAAATCTCATCTCTGATGAAAGAAATCTACATATCGAGACAGAGACAGAGAAATCTACAAATCTACACTCGAACTACATTCGAGTTTATGCCTGACATGATGGGCATTCTAGAAGGGGGCTTTATACCCTTGTGGATTTTTGGGTGTAGCATGGGATAGAAGCTCAGGTGTTACAACCAAAAAGGCTAGCCAGCCCCCAGTCCTAAAAGTCCCAACAATTGCGTAGCCTTGGATCTTTTCCACATCTAGCAACACCCCTGCTTGTGCATCTAACAATAGGGGGCCCATTAAATAAATGTTTCACTGTGCTATGGTGTTGATTGACCAGAATGCAATAGTAGCAAACTGACACACCATTTGACAGCACATCAAGTGACAGTTTAGTTTAGTTTAGTTTATTATTTGATAATGCGCTCCAAAACCCAGGGGTAACCGGGTGCAGCAGTAGCAAGAATACTTAAGGTTAGGTTACATACATACCGAGGATACATACAGAAGATGCATTTAATGTGTATATGACTAGTATATGACCTTCACCTGAGAGCATCACAGCAAGTGATGTAAGATGAAGCTTGAGCCTGATGACATCATATTAAGGGAACTCATTCATGAAAAAGCAGAATATATGCAGCATAAATAAAATAAATAGTAACTAAAGCAGTCAGAAGGCTAACCCAATACTATCGTTGGCATTTGGGGTCATTCCTGCTAGAGATCGCCGCTATATGGAATGTGAACCGTTAGTTGCCCAACTGTCTTTGCCATCATAAGCCAAGTGCTTTTCCAACTGCTGGTGTTTTGCCAACTTATTCTGATGTATGCCCAATATGCCTGGTATAGTCAAAACATTTAATATACAATCTGATGTGCCCAGTTGCTTTCATCATATGCCATGGTCATCCCTGAATGATCTGGTATTGCCTTCTTGTCCCAGTGAATGCCCAATATGCCTGGTATTCTCACCTGATATGCCCAGCTGCTGCATTTGTATGCCAAGGTCACTGGTGTTGGTGTTTCGGTCTTATCCCAGAAAATTCCCAATAAATCTGATATAGTCACCTGGTAGAGTCATCATATGCTAAGTGCATCTACAAATACTCTCATGTATAGAACATATTTCAGCAGAAATGCTGCATTATTATAGCTCAGCCCATATGCCATTGTGTTGCCTTCTTATGCCTAATGCAGCAGAACTTATAGGGAATACCACCTTAAAACAATGAACACTTCATGTGAATTACAAAGTCATCACATGTAGGGTAAAGCCTGGCATGTACGACTGCAGCCATCACACTGCCACTGCCACACTCATATGTCCCAGTAATGCTGTGTTACTTCAGTTAATGTCTCATATGTTTTGTATAGTCATTTTATGTAAGGAGAATACCCTCCTGTTCGGATTATGCCATCATATGCAAAGTGCAGCTTTAGAAGTACAACTAATGGCATTTTATACCAACTAATCCCACAGATGGCTAGTACGGTCTTGCCATCTCACACGAGGTTCAGTGTCACACATCTAGATGATACCATCATGGGCACTTTAATTTGGCCTATCACGTATGCCAATCTTACTATCTCTACAGACTTCTGTTTGCTGCTGCAAGTGGTTGGGAAGAACATGGGGTTGAACAGGCAAGAAGTAAGATGGCAGGCAGTGTTCTCATCTTCCTTTCTCTTCAGGGGGATGCCATTGTGCACTATGAACTAGAGTTTGCAGGGGCAGTGGCAGGGTACCAAAGGAGAAGCCAGGAGCACTAGCTGGTACAATTACTGACCCCAATGAAGACCCTAAGCAGTGCATGCACATTCAGTACTAGAGTAAGAACTCCATTACTGCAAATAACATTCTTCCAGTGCATTTTTCCACGAGGGCAATGTTTGCCCCAGTCGCTTGCCTGGGTTCAGAAATACATTTAAAGAAATCTTGCGACATTAGGGCAATATTTGTCTTAATGCTAATTGCCCTTGTACAGGTCTAAAATCTCCCTAATGTCACCCTAGGGGTGTGGTCATCAAGCACACACATTAGGTACTGGGCAGAGAAGAAAAACACTTGACAGGTAAGCCAAACCACTGCCTTAATTAGGTCTGATTGCTTTTAATTTTGTACTGTCTCTAGATGCATTTTCGATTATTTAATTTAGATTTACAGCTTGATTTGTGTGAGCTAATCATTCTTTAAATCGAATGTTCTTCATGCAAAATGCAAACAATGCAAACTCGTTTCCCCGGGATCTTAAAAGGCTGTCTTCGTTGTTCTGTCGTTTGACATCATTGTCATGCACGGCACTCTGCTCGAGTGCTTTGCCTCTGGCCGGGCGCATTGTCATCCCAGATAGATAGGTAAATGACGCAAGATTTACAGCAGATATTAAGCATTAGGGACTTAGCTGCACTCTGCTGCACAAGCACCGCAGCCCGCTTGTAATTTAAAAGAACATTTTAAGGTACACTGATCTTGTTATTCTCGTTTGCTCATAAAATGGAAACGTTAAGGGTGGCCGGTTCTGATTTTGCTGCAACGCAGGGAACAATTTGAAAAGCAAATGCACTAGTTAATCATATATGCGGATTGGGATGAGCTGACAAAGGTACCTGTCTTCTGCACAAATATGCTTTGCACGAACGTTTAAATTGAATGCATCTGCATTGTAGGTTGACGAGTGATTTAATACCTAACATTTGAATTTCTGTTTCCTAGAGTCAATTAAATCACCTGCACCCGTGGCTGCTATATTATATTTCATTGCATTATAAAGGTGTATTGTACTGTGGTTTCAGGACGTGGGTTTCTCTAAAACTCCCAACACATCTGTGACGTAATGACTTCTGCTTTGCAGGAGTATAATGATGAGAAGTGGCGAAATCACAATCTCAGTCCCCACACTTCTGCACACCTTCAGTGACCCCAATCATAAAGGTCAAAGAAGCACAGCTAATAGATATACCTACTTCGCCTTTTGTGGTAACATGGGCCTTATAAATGCTATACAATCTGAAGGGGTGTGAATGTGACAGCATATAACAACCCAAAAAACCATAATAGTAACACAACTCAAAATAAAACGAATGTCCAATCAATGTCCTATAAATAAATATAAAGATATATATATATATATATATATATATATATATATATATATATATATATATATATATATATATATTTTCAATGGAAAACCTTTATTAAGAGAACGTAATAAAAACCTATGAAATTCAATGAAAAAAGGGACTTTATGGTTACAAGTAAAACTGAAAAACCCCTGCAATTCGCCAGTTATGGTAAACTAAGCAACCATAACTCGCGCCACCACCGTGCACTGCTAAGACTAACACCCACGACATCAAAGATGACATCACAAATATGATTGATGACATCACTGATGTAGGAAGGAAATCCTTTTGTGGGAAGAAAAATCTTTTTTTTAGCACCCCGGGTTCCCGCTTTGGGAACCTAGGGTGCTAATGGCCTTCATACCCCATTACAGGGGCTGGAATGGGGTGGTAATGGTCCAGAGACCTTGGTATCCACCCTTGCTTCGCTTGGGCTGGTAACTTGGGCTGCCGGCCCGGTATCCACCGTTGCAGTCCCTGGAACGCAAGATAAACACCACAATATTCCCATTAGCATAACACAAAATGCAAATCGAAATGTTGGACAATCTTATTGAGTCTATGTACTTTACTGAGAAATATAAAGTAGATGGAGTCTATAAGTGTTTTTTAGTTCTATTTTTTAACTGTGAAAGGTGGTTCCTAAAGGAACATTACTTTTGTTGTTTTTGGATGTATTTTTATTTTTTTGGCAGGAGAGCTAAGAACCAAAGGTGGGGAGGAAAATGAGGGAAGAGGCACCAAACACTAATATGGAGGGGTAGGTGGACAGGGGAAAATGTTGCATGTGTGTTATTTCTAAGGCAGGGGGCAGTGTTTCTCATGCTCCTTGATTACAGCAGTGGTGGTGGCTCTTGGGGACTAGGGTTGGCATTAG
The DNA here is from genome assembly GCF_040938575.1 of Ambystoma mexicanum. Classification (NCBI taxonomy): domain Eukaryota; kingdom Metazoa; phylum Chordata; class Amphibia; order Caudata; family Ambystomatidae; genus Ambystoma; species Ambystoma mexicanum. The sequence continues at coordinate 422,874,499 of NC_090927.1, read as the reverse complement.
CTGATGTCATTTTAAGATAATTAGCAGTTTTGCTAAAAGTATGTACTGTGTACTAGACTGTTAATGGATAATGAGTAGGAATAGGTGTTGGAGCCGTGCAATGGAAATTTTGAATTTGAAAGTTCCTAGATCAGTAGAAAATGCAGTTCCGAATTGTCCACAAAGCACGTATCTTATCATGAAGTGTGGATGGTTTCTCGGACACGTCATCATGCTGAGTGCCAGCGTATGGTCATGTGGCACTGTCTGGAAGGTCTGCAATGAAGTCAGATGTTCGTAGACATTTACAAATGCGAAACTAGTTGAAATAGTTGCAAAACGTGTATAGAAGTGTTAAAAATGATTGTAGAAGGTGGGAAACGGCAGAGTTTTAAGGTGAACTTTGTAAATTGGACACAACTATTGTTATATTTGGTAAGTATGACAATAGTAAGTTGTAGGAAATTAGCATGCACTGGTAAAAACCTATGAAATTCAATGGAAAAACCTTGTTAAAGGGACATTATGGTAAAACCGAAAAAAACCCTGAAATTCACCAGTTATGGTAAGCTAAGCAACCAAGACTAACACCCAGGACATCAAAGATGATATCACATTTGGAACTTTTTTAGCCCGTTCTTGGTGTTCGAAAGTGTTCGAGGATGGCGCGGGTGTCTGCGAAGCGCGTCCCAACACCCCTATAATAGGCCACACCCCACAGCTGATCCTTCTTTTGGATTTCCAAGATTTACAACAGGACAATTGTGCAGGTTGCTTTTCTTGGTTCCTCGTTCCTAGTTCCTGGTTCCTTCCAGATGGCATTCCAAATTGCCTCTGCTGCTACTGCCTCGGCATCAGCACCCCCACTCCCTCCACCACCATGTCCCCAAGGGCCTGCAGAGGGGAACAGGCGTGAGGATGTAGAGGAGACGGATGAAGATGATGTAGAGGATGAGGAAGTGGAAGTGCTTACTACTAGCACTCATCGTGAGTCTTGGGTGTGGCGGTTATTTACCACCGTTGATGGAAAGTCAAAAGCTCAAGCGAACAAGGTGATCTGCACTCAGTGCCACATGGTGCTGAGTCGTGGCAAGGCTGGTTCATACAGCTTTGGTACTACATCAATGAAGCGACACCTAAAGTCATTCCACGATGGAGCTATGGAGTAGTAGGTTGAGTTCCTCTGCAGCATCCTCCGTTTCCACTCCTGTCACCACAAAAGATACTGTCATCCGCAATCGCTGCCGCGGGTGGCAGCTCCTTCCACGTTGGAAACTGCAACCCGGCAGGTAGGGATGGTAGTCCCTTCTTTGTGTTTGGTATCGTCCCATTGGCCGGTCGCAGGACTGCCGGAAGTTATCTGCTCCCTACTCCCGGCAGTCGCTGCATTTCAACCTCGCTGGTTCTCGCTCCAGCTACCTTGGTTCCTTCGCTTTACTTTCTTGGCTCCTCCTGCTATCCTCTGCTCGCCTCAGCGTAGCGGCGGGATTGGTGCCGGCTAGTTTCGCTCTTCTTGCGGAACGGGTTTCTGCTTTCCTCCCTGTCTGTTGGTTCGTCCGGCAGTGGCTCTCCCTTCTCCCTTTCTCTTCCGCTGTTCCTTTGGCGGTTTTTCTAGCTGACTATCCTTCTCTCGGTCGCTGCTTCGGCGGCAGGTTTTTCCTCTTTGCCGCGTTCTTCACCCTAGCGGTCCTCCAGTTTTCCCTTCCTTCCTTCTCTTTTTTTCTCTGGTGTTTATTGCTCCCTCCTCCCGGGCCGTGTCCCTCTGGGCCCTGTTTTGCTCTGCTGCTGCCTTCCTCCCTCAGCTGGCTATTCCCTTCCTCGCAGGGATTCTATACTCACCGGCAGCATTCTCCTCAGTCACCGGAGCCTATTCCCTTGTTGGATTTACTTTATTGAGATCTCTCCTGTGTATTTCGGCACATCATCCCGCCAACATGTTGCCTTGGATCTTTGCCTACTCACCTGCCATCTATCTCCTCGCAAAGGGTTTTTTCTCCCCGTGTGGGTTTTTCCCTTTTGTTCCGGCTTGTTCCCGGAAGAGGAGTCCCGGGACAGCTGTCCAGTCAGCGGTCACTGTGGCTTCTCTCCGAGGCAGGCAAGTGCCACTAAAAAAAAGAAGGGATTACATTAGCCGGCGGAACCTACTGGACTCAGACAACTCCGAAGGTTCAGGTGAGGAGAGTGTGAAGGTATGGGAGGACAAAGGGGTTCAACAGCATAAACAGTCACAGACACTCCTGTGGAACAATGCATTCCTCCAGCTGCCTCACAGGCCATTCATGATGCTGTTGACCATTACCTTTCGAGGGTCACAATATTGTCTATGTACTGCGACGCAGTACTCTGCAGGGGAGAACCTTTGGACTGCTTTCAAGACTACGGTCAAGGAGCACCAGAAGGTCTGTGACCTACCTGAATAAGGCCCACACTACATCTTCTTCTCTCCACTTGCCCTTTCCTATGCCCGTGGTTGGTGTCCCTTCCTTACTCTCCTTTCCCTTCCTTTCCTTTTGAGTTGTGTTTAAAAAAAAAAAAAAATATATAAAACAACAAAAGCAAAAACAAAAAAACAAAGACTCTTTTCAGAGCCGCCTTTCACAGTTTAAAAACAGAAGTGACAAATAAATAGTGCCGGGTCATGTGCAATTTTTAGAAGTCCACGGACATCTAAAAACTGTGCAGTGCCGCCCTGTCACAACCATTGCACTTTTCTCTGGGAGGAAGTGATGGCTCTGAAAAGAGCCTTTTTGTGGTGTTTCTTTGTGTTTCGAAAACTTCAAATGGTCAACACCTACTGCAAAATGGATTGCTCTAATTTCAAACAAGGTTGCAATGCATTTTGTATATTTCGCAGAACAATCTGATTGCCGGCATAAGTAAGATGTTCTCCATCTCTGCGAAAAATGTGTGTGCATAATGTTTTCATTGTGAAAAAAGAGGACAGACCAACATTTCTCAAAAAGGCACAAAGAGCCTTGTTGACATTGAGCCTTGCTTTCTCCATTTGTGGATCAAATGAAAAAGAACACAGCCACATTTGTCTCTGCACAATACAAGAAAAACTACTCTGGAGTTTGGATACATGCCCATGACTTTCCCAAGTCCTTCTTTCATTGCAAATTGCAAAGAGATTCCAGACACACGTCCTAAACTGTTCCCTCCACAAAGAATAATAATAATGTCTGGATGACGCTGTGTCACCAAAGAAGCAAAGAGAGGTACCAAATCCACCCACTTCATTCCATGCACTCCATGCCAGTGCACTTCCACATGAGAGAATCCAAGATGTGCAGCCACTACACAGCGATCTGCATGCACCTCCAACCAATTTATCCACGAATCACCCAAAATCCAAACAATCTGCTTTCTGAAACATACAGCCATAACTATCTGCTCTTCTATCAGGAAAAAGACCTACTCACAAACTCTCTCCTTACGCAACACACCCAGTAAACCGGATTGACCAATCCCTTCTCTGCTCAGTCTCATTTGGATGCCTCACAACCCCAAACTCCCTGTATGTAATACACGCTGCCCGCCAACAACCGCGCTTTCCGTGGTCAAATAGAAAAATCTGAGCATGGGGGAGGAACATTTAAATAGTGTGCCCCATATCCCCTTTGAGGTTGGCTCTGAAAAGAGCCTTTTTTTTTTTTTGCAGATGTTTCAGAAACACCTTTTATTTTCTATTTTTCTTTCTTATTTTCCTCCAATAATCTTCACATTAGCTTTTGCAAAGCAACCCTTACATTTCAAAACAGCATGGCATTTCCCATAAAAGATAAAGAAATGCCATCTTCTTTAAAGTAATAATACCAGACTCAATGTTGTCATTGTTGCAAAAAAACATGCCCGGTCTAGTCATAAAACCAAACATGCCTCGGTTGACTAAGCACCTAGCAACATTTTGCTGAGGACAAAAAACAGAACTATTGTTCCATATTGCCCTAGGTGTCAACCCAGGAAAAATAATCTTGGCACTTGGAAGGACTTTCATGATTGCCTGAAACAAATTTCACAAATGCACAGCACCACAGTATAGGATAACTACATGTGGACTATGAAACCTAGCCACATCCAGACAAACTACTAAAATTGCCTGCAAATTCAAATCAGGTACAGTGCTCCACACCACATCCAGTCCATTTGTGTCAAAATGGTTAGCCACATTCCTAGATTTTGCATACTACTCCAAACCATTCACAAACATATCTCCAACCGCCAACACCCTGAATTTCTGCACCTCTGCCATCTTCACTACACACAGCCTCTCTCAATACAAAGAAGAACCTCAACACTTTATTGGCTAATCCTCAAAATACACTCCCACTTCATGCTTGGAAACCCCGGATGTAGCATGTCATGTCTGCAAACAGCCATGCTGTCTGCGTAGCATGTAAGCAACACTGTGGGCAGCTCTTCTACCCTTTCCACTGTACTCTCTGCACCATTTCCTCATTGGCTACTGTTAAGCAGTCACACAATCATCCACCAATCACATCCAAGAACTCTACATCTAACTCTGTCATCACAGATCAGCACTTTAGATGTACTATTGATCACTCTCAGTACAATTCGGCTGTCACTGCAAAGAACCTACAGCAACAACTACTATAAAAATTCCCAGGATTTCCACTTGCAGATTCAAGCACATCCACATGCATGAACACAGACTACAGGTCTGAATATTTCCTACACAGTACATGTACACCTCTTTTAGAAATACAATACATCCCAGGAGCATAGCTCAGCGGCAATGTGAACGCCTTTAAAGCAAGACGACACAAAGCAAAACAGATTCAATTCCCAGGTCCACGCTTAGAAACCTCTGGGTGTTTAAGCGCGTTATCAATAAGCAACTAAGACAACATAATTATGCAATGTTGACCAACTGGAATTAATTGCCACACTGACTATTTTTTGGTTATGGTATACCAAAATAAATAAAAAACCACATGCACCAATAATTCTAAGACTGGACCATGACTTAAAACAAAAGGCATAACTGCCAGAATTTGGACAATCAAATCCAGCCAGCGCCCACAAGCATTCAAAGGTTTGTCATCCCAACAAGCACCCAACCATTTGGGAACCTCGGAGTTGGTCCCCAGACAAACCATGATCCAGGCTGCAGGCTGAACCAAAACCACTAATAGGAGGTGCGCAGCGGACAGAGAGTCCCGATCCCTATAACTCCAACCAATTGAAACCTCCTTCACAATCATACTTACCATCATACTCAGACACTCATGCACAATGCACGCATACACTGTACAACAGCCCAACCCACACTTTCTTTTTTCTCCAACAGACCCCAAAGAATGCCTACCAAAATGTAACTCTGTATAAAGCAACGCAGATGTAGAGCAAGTTCATCCAAAAATATGTCACTTGTGAAATCCCTTCAAAAACAACACATAGTGACCTTCATGCACAAATTGTACAATTTCAAAGACACAAATGTGGGAAATATTTTCATCGCAAATATAAAAAAAAAGGGAAATACTACACCAAATGCAGCTTTGGTTTCCCTAGACCAGTTTCAACAACAGGTCAAGTAAACAACTTCATGTCTTCAGTCAGACATAGTGTCAAAGGTAAAATCACCTAAGAACACATATTAAATAAAAAGAAGAGAAGAATCAAAACACATCAATGATTACAATGCAATCATTGCCCTCCTATGGAATGCAAACATAGATGTGCAGTACATTGCAGAACATTCCACTGCAGTTGCACAATATGTCACAGCCTACTTAACTAAAGCAGAGAAAATAGAGCTTCAGGACCTCTGGGATGACATATCATCCGACAAAACACTATCACAGAAATTGTACAGCTTAGGCATAAAAATCCTCTCTCATAGAGAATGTGGCTGTTATGAAGCTGCAGACCATTTAACCGGTACTGTCTTGTATGGAAAATCTGACAACATAGTATGGCTAAGTCTTGGTCCTGCTAAATCTAGAAAAAGAGTTCTCAAATCTTATGAGGACATAGAAACACTAGCCAAAAATAATCCCAACAGCCAAGACATTTTGAAAAACTATTTACTAGACACATACTACCCAAACAGGAGTACCACTTTGGAAACCTTGTGTCTCTACCACGTAGCCCAAAACTTCACATATAATTATAATGTTAAACCAGATGAAAAGAAAGGTAGATACAGAGTGGTAAATTGTGAAGGCAGCTTAGTGAAACATACCTAACGCAGCTTAATTAATCATATCAAATTGTCATTAAAACTCCTCAACATAAAGAACTGTATTACATGTCCCTGCTACAACTTTTTAAACCGTGGAGAAAAGAAGAAGAGTTACTGGATACATATGACTCCTATGAAGACGTTTTAAAATCAAATGAAAGCAGTATAACAGACGCCAACTTTACATAGTACCAAACAATGTTGCATAATGAACAGCAACACGAAGAAGAACTCCAGGCCCAACTACAAGTGGACATTCCCGACAGTAGTCAACCTTCTGTAACAGGAAGCCAAGAACCACATGGACAGCCACTAATAGCAAATGAGGCAGAATTAGCCTTCCCGGTTGAGGCCTTTCAGGGGGTTTATTCGAGATGAATCCTACACCAAGTAGTTGATCGCAGGCATCCTCCCTATCAATTAAGTTCCATATTTTGGTGTTCTGGGACACCTGCCTGCTTACCTGAGTATCGGTCTCTTGCTTAATCAGGATGTTATTTATTTTGTTTTCCAGCTTTACCAGCATTTCGTGTTAATTCAGTATCTGGCTTTGCATCCATGCTAGTCGTTTATGATAAGTGTATTTGGGGTATGTCTCCTTAAAACCTAAAAGGTTCTTATTGCTGCCCTCTGAACCATCTCCTTGACCATCACTTGATGCCTCATAGAAGAATATACACAGCCTTTTACCAGCCTCATTGCTACACAGAGCCTGGCAAACGCTACTGATTTAATGACCTCTGATACAATATTGTCAGATTGACCCGGTACCAAGCTGCTCTCTATGTGGCACATGAGGTCATTTATGTTGTTTTGTCAACATCTGGTTTCCCAGTAAAACTGATTGTTTTCTCTGCCTGATGAATTCTGGCAAATAGGGTGCCTACCGCTTTTATTAAAAAGTGTACCAGTGTGTTGTCTCTTAGGGTACTCGCAATTTTTGCCTTCAGAGCATTCTTAGAGGCCCTCCTCCCACCTTCTCTGTCCAAGGAGAAATCTTAGATTTCTTGCCGGATAGCCCAGCATTCTGGTTCCACATGTCTGGCACTTTCCTTTTAACCATCTTCACTGTACAATGTGGAAAATTAAAGGCTAAAGGCTAAGGCTTAAACGAATAAAAGATATGTACAAATAAGAAGGAAAGTTCCATATGTTATAATAATAATAATACAAGTGACAATCACACTTTAACACCTAAAAATAAATATAAAAGTTAAAATGTTAAAAACAAAAGTCCACTGTCTGGCCTACCTGGCTGGATTCAATTCAAGTGGCGTCAAGCCAGTTTTAGGTCACCTGTACACCTGTGCCCCCATGAAACTACACAAAAACACAAGGAGATGAGAAAGTCACACAAATTGGGGAACACCCGAATGGCTTGGTAGGCTTTCACTAGTCCGTCTCCTCCCTCCATTATACATTTCTAGAGAGGGCCTTGGGGATAGTATATAAAGTTGAGTATATCAAAAGAGGGAATCCTGTTAAACATGGCTGTCAAAATGAACAATTCCTAGCTATGTAAATTGAAGCAAAATTGGCAGCTACATCAGGAGAGATAATTAATTGTCTGGCCACCTGATATGTGCTTGAATTGCTTGTTTGGAGTCATTTATGTTGTTTTGTCAACATCTGGTTTCCCAGTAAAACTGATTGTTTTCTCTGCCTGATGAATTCTGGCAAATAGGTTGCCTACCGCTTTTATTAAAAAGTGTACCAGTGTGTTGTCTCTTAGGGTACTCGCAATTTTTGCCTTCAGAGCATTCTTAGAGGCCCTCCTCCCACCTTCTCTGTCCAAGGAGAAATCTTAGATTTCTTGCCGGATAGCCCAGCATTCTGGTTCCACATGTCTGGCACTTTCCTTTTAACCATCTTCACTGTACAATGTGGAAAATTAAAGGCTAAAGGCTAAGGCTTAAACGAATAAAAGATATGTACAAATAAGAAGGAAAGTTCCATATGTTATAATAATAATAATACAAGTGACAATCACACTTTAACACCTAAAAATAAATATAAAAGTTAAAATGTTAAAAACAAAAGTCCACTGTCTGGCCTACCTGGCTGGATTCAATTCAAGTGGCGTCAAGCCAGTTTTAGGTCACCTGTACACCTGTGCCCCCATGAAACTACACAAAAACACAAGGAGATGAGAAAGTGACACAAATTGGGGAACACCCGAATGGCTTGGTAGGCTTTCACTAGTCCGTCTCCTCCCTCCATTATACATTTCTAGAGAGGGCCTTGGGGATAGTATATAAAGTTGAGTATATCAAAATAGGGAATCCTGTTAAACATGGCTGTCAAAATGAACAATTCCAAGCTATGTAAATTGAAGCAAAATTGGCAGCTACATCAGGAGAGATAATTAAATGTCTGGCCACCTGATATGTGCTTGAATTGCTTGTTTGGAGTGACTGGGTGCCTGTAAAATTGTAGCATCCCTCACTCAGCTTCCCCTAAAAATCATTGGTCCTCAGTCCCCGTAGCTCCCAGGGTGCTGCACTTGTAGGAACCAGTACATAAAAACAGAACAGAAGGACTGAATTTGTCTGTGTCTGAGCTAAAAACTCATTCATACACAAAGGGTCGAAAGGCAGGGGCTACTATCATGGAAACAACAGGAGAATATGGGGCTACCCCTGCCTCTACTGTGCAAACCAGTCAGCCCACTATGGATGATGTGCAGGTATGGAACAAATGCTGCACAATACCTCTAATTCTCATTCTTCATAACAACAATGTATTCAAAAACATGTAATTATTACAGCTATTGCATTCAAAAGACATTAAGATCAGGTTACCACAACAAGTGGTGTAATACACATTTTTTGGCCAACGCTGTCTCTGTTGGTCCGTACCCCCTCTGCCATCACACAATGTGACAGTGTGTCAGAGGCCGCCTGCTTTACTCTCTGCTGGTGCCCCTTTCATCTGAAGCAAAGAGGGGTACAAGCTCTCCAAAATATAAATATAAAGTATAACATATGCTGGTTCCTCCAGGGATTAGCCAGTGGTCTTCAGCAAGGCAACAGCAGTATAACAACCTGCCCCGCCTGCCGCTCCACAGTGCAGCAGATTAAATCCAGCTGAAGATGATAGCTGTCATGTTGTTCCAAACATCCTCCCTGTAATGTGTGGGCAGAATCCGGGTGAGGGCAAAAGGTTTGGTGCAACTGATGTATGGGAGGCAGGAAGCCTCCAAGTTGTTACACTGTTAGAATAAAGGTTCAGTTGAAGCCGCAGTTTTTTTGTGTGGGCCTCCCTTCATGCTTGCATGCAGGGCCATAATCAGGGTTCCTGAATCACTGTATGGACTACCAGTCAGAGGTCGACATTGGGGACGAGGGAAATGTACCCGACTCTCCGAGCCGCAGCACTGTTGAGCCTCCCATAACGCTTTTGCCGCTGATGCGGCCTGCATTGTCCCAGCCTGGGTTGCGTAGGTGAACGGCTACAGACATGAGGTGGAGTCGCCGGGTGGCAGCGGTGTTAGTGAAAAGGGATACATTTTCCAAGGCACGTGACCCGGGAAACAAAGGGTGCACAGTGCGAGTGCTGAGAAATACGTGGTTTGTGCCAGCAGCGATCTTCAGGCATACATCTTCCCTGGTTGCAGCCACCAAAGCACACAAATGTGCCAAGACACATCCTATTCAGGTGACAGGAGTGATCTCCCAAGATGAAGAAAAAAAAGAAAAACAAAACTGACTCTCAGAATTTAGTTCACTCAAGGGTGTGGTGACAGCCAGCCACAGTCAAATTACGTACTGTTGCAAAAAAGTCAGATGGGGACATAACGGCCAATGTCAGAGGTGTTTCCTGCGACCCAAGGAGGTGTCTCTCCATGGCAACTGCCAAATGCATTTGATCTCACAGACACAATCAACCTAGGACCCTGATGAGTACACTGCACCAAAGACTTTAAAGTGTATGTAGGGGCCATGGGCCAAACGGACGATGAGCACAAGAAGAATATAGTAACACTAGCCATAGGGGCATCAGCGTGAGACATCCTATATTAGCTGATTGATGAGGAAAAGGCTACATTTCAAGAGATCCAGGATGCGCTTGCCACATATTTTGCCCTCCACACCAATGTAGATTATGAAAGGCATATCTTTCATTCAACCATTCAGGAGAGAGGTGAAACTCTTGACAATTTCGTAATGAGATTCTGCATCCGCATCAAACACTGCACATTCCACCAATACTCGAATGAAGAAGCACTGCACTCTCAAATCATAGCAGGATGCAAATCCTCTGAATTAAATATAAAACTCCTCCACAAGCAACGGTCATTAGATGAGATCATGGCCAGGGCAAGGACTGATTCTGTCATCTCTCAGTAGGTTGTCAATTTAGAACAAGTGAAGGTGTCCACATCATCAAAAGACCAGGAGACTATCAAGAAACTATCTCTGATGACTCAAGACTCCAACAAGAATGTCAGCAACACATGTTATCGGTGTGATACGAGTTCCCACATAAAGGCACATGCCCTGTTCTAGGTCAGAAATGGGCTGTCTGTGGAGGTGACAACCATTTCCAGGCTGTATGAAGGAACGCCCCTGCGCCAACAATGCAAGGGACGTTGCCACTAAATAGAAGACATCTACTGAAATGTCACTCAGGCAACCGAAAACCAGGGCCTGAAGACCAGAAATATCATTCAATTGAAGGAGAAGGAGACAAGCAAACATCACCACGTCCGTTCGGGTCTCCAGACTGGAAAACCGCATACAAGACAAGATGAAATGTATGGTACATGAAAGTAAAGTCTCATTCCAGAAGTGAATCATCTTCATCTCCGAATGATCAGTGAAAAGGGGGTTATGCGTGGGCATTAGGCAACGAGACTGCCAAAGAACATAACCTTACACTGGTCCTCAAGGTAAATGGCATCCCAATCGATTTTTGAATTGATAGTGGTGTGACAATAAACGTCATGTGCGAGGAAGCATAAAATCGACTCCCACACTCACGGAAGCTGAGAACATCTGCGGTGGATATATATTCATACGGCTCCAAAACACCAGTGCCATGCAGAGGGAAGTTTACAGCAGTCTGCACACATAAGTCCCACAGAGCTTGCATCCAAATACACGTTCTATCCATAGACGCCAAATGGGTGCATCCTAAGCTTCCGCACAGCCATTAAAATGGGCCTGGTCCATATTTTACACAACATAATGGCTCACAAATATCTGCAGACTGGGACGTTGTGAAAGTGTTCCCAAATCTTTTCAAAGCATTGGCAAGCTCAAGAACTGTAAGATATATCAACATATCGATCCAATGGTCAAACCTGTTGCACAGCACTCTAGGGGCATCCCCAACAATATCCAGAAGCAAGTAGAGGAGGAAATTCAGTGATTACTGGATCTTAACATCATTGAACTGGCAGTGGGGCCCACCCCATGGGTCTCAACTATGGTACCCATTTCAAAGAAGTCGGCTGAATGGTCCATTCGACTTTGTGTGGACTTGCGCCGTCTGAATGTGCCAATACAATGAGAATGACACCTAAACCCTAGGATTGCGGACAAGATTCATCTGCTCAATGGGGCAAGCTAGACCTCAACAAAGGTTACCACCAGCTGGAACTTGCCCAATAATTGTGGAATATCACCACATTCGTGACTCACATGGGGCTCTATCGATACAAGCATTCGAGATTCGGAATATCCTCGGCGGCAGAAATATTCCAAGAGGAGATCCATCAGGTGATTAAGCACATCCCAAACTGTCTAAACTACAATGATGCAATTTTAATATTTGGCAAAACACCACAAGAGCACGATGACACTCTATACCAAGTCTCCATGGCACTGGAAGCCACTCCAGTGACTTTAAATAAGTAGGTGTATGAATTCAGAAACACACCCTAAAGTTCTTTGGGCACACTGATCAAGGCATGCGCCGGACCCTGACAAAGATATGGCACTAAAGGAGGCCTCACGCCGACCAACATGTCAGATTTCAGATCGTTCTTTGGTCTTGCAAGTTATTGCACCCGGTATCTAGAGAACTACGCCACTGTGAGCTCCCACTTCAAGAGTTGATCGGAGACCACCAGAATGTCATCAGTGTGAGACTAGTTTTGAGACCCTTTGAGAAAACCTTGCATTCATAATGACATGGTGTATTTCAGTTCATCTAAGGAAATGGAGGTGACGGTCGACGCCAGCACCGTGGGTCCGGGAGCTATGTTGGGCCAATACGACCCAAAGACCCCACACATCAAGAAAATTGTCTCTTATGCCTGACCCAGTCTGACAATCACAGAAATAAAATACTTGCAGGCTGAGAAGTAAAGCCTAGCAGTTGTATGGGCCTGCAAGCAATTTTCATCTTTTCCTGTTTGTGAAGGCTTTCACAGTCGTCACGGACCATTAGGGCCTTCTCACAATTTATGGGAAACCGAAAGCGTACATGCCTACGTGATTTGCGTGAAGGGGGGTCCGGTTGCAGGACTATACATTCCCCAATTGCCAGAGGCCTGGCAAGGGCAGAATTAGGTCTGTTTATCTGTCAAATCATCCGGCTGGGACACAACGCCCTGAACACTCCATTGCAGATGCCTATCTACATTACGTCATCCACCAGATGAAACCATTTCCTGTTGCATGGAGAATGCTTCAATATGAATTGTAAATTGGGGCTCTTGCCATCGTTGCTCAGTACATTGGTTGGGAAGAATGAAACATACCAAAGAGATGGCCAATCAACTTCATGCCACAGCAGAGAATGATGTCAGACACCTAGTGATGGTGCAGGATGAACTCATGGTCACTGAAGATTAAGTTGTTATGAAAGGTGCAAGATTGTTCTTCCCAAATCACTGCATCAGCAAGTAATGGATATGTCAGAAGAGGGGCATCGGGGGGTAGTATCCAATAAGAAACTGCACCATCATAAAGTATGGTTTGCGGGATTAGACAAACTGGTTGAGGAAACCCTAAAGAACTGTGCCATCTGTTGTGTGGTTGCTCTACTACCGTGACCCAATCCAGTACAGATGTCTCCATTACCGGAAGGAGTATGGTAGTAGTTGGTGATTTACTGTTTTGGACCACTGCAAGATGTTACATACATGCTAGTGGTGATGGATGAATATTCAAGGTTACCAGAAGTATAGATTATCTCCTCCATGGCAGAAGAAGCTGTGATACCAGCCCTAGATAACATACTGGTGGCGTTTCTAAAGATCATCAAATCAGACAATGGTCCACCATTTATGAGCCTTGACTTTGCAGATTTAGCACAATGTATGGGTTTTAAACCCTGTAAGATCACACCCCTCTAGCCTCAGGCCAAATATATGGGTTTTAAACACTATAAGATCACACCCCTCTTGACTCAGGCCAACGGCATGGTTGAGCGTTTCATGAGTAATATCAATAGAGTTTTGCAAGTTGCCAACGTGTCACACAAACCTTTTGAGCAATGATCATGCCAACTCTTAAGGGACTAACGACACACACCACATAGCACCACAGGCAGATGCGCAGCAGATCTCATGTTTGGCTGAGGGGTGAGAACAAGGCTAACACAATGCAACCTGGTGGAAGAACGGATGCCAATAGATCAAGAGATTTGAGAGAAAGATGCTAAGGAAAAAATCAAGATGAAGGTAGTGGCTAATGAGAGGAGAGGGGCTCAAGAAAATGTTATCCAAACAGAAGACAAGGGGTCTCATTCCGACTCAGGCGTTAAGGGGTTTACGGCGCTATAAACGGCGCCGACCCTTAACGCCTGATTACAAGGTTTCCTTTGCGGGATGGCTGTTTAACGGCTGCTTTTTGCAGCCGATAAAAGCCATGCCTTAAAGGGACCTTGGCGATAATTACGGCACCGTAATTTACGATGCCGTAATTATCGCCTTTCCCCTTTCCCTTTATGCCCTATGGGGCAAAAATGGGAATGGGGAAGGGGCCATTGGTGAATGGGGAATTGCCGCCCCACTCACCTTGGAATGGGGCGGTAATTCCGCCATCCACCATGGCGGAATTGCAACCTTAGCGGCATGGACCATGGTGCTAATAGCACCATGGTCCTCCGCCAAGTTTGTAATGAGGGCCAAGGTGATGGTACGCCAAACACCATGGAAGAAAGAGGAGAACAGGTTCCTACATGTACCTATCATGGTCACGCAAGTGAAAGGTGACATGATTTCAGCAAGATATGATGAACGGCTTGGGATCATGAGAAACATATCGCACTTCCGAGAATACCGAGGCAATTCGGACTACAACTCTGAGCCGTGGGATGAAGCCAAAGGAGATTGGTCTCAGGTAGACTTGGATGAGTTATATTTGGGAGATGGGGAGGTTTCGGCAGAGGAATGGAGAGATGAGGAGTTCTGCACCCCGAGACACAGTCCAGTTCCATACCGTGAAGGAAGGCCAGTTTCATCCCATGAAGGAAGGCCTGTCAGGGCCAAGACAAAACCAGTAAAACACAGACAAGAGATGGGTTGACAGTCTCCATTTATTTAAGAAAGGGGAAGGAGTCATGCTTTTCCAAACATCACCCTCATTATGTGTGGGCAGGATCAGGGTGGGGGCAAATGGGTAGGGAGAAGTGATGCATGGGGATGCAGGAAGCCTCCAGGTCGTTACAACGTTAGAATAAAGGTTGAGTTGAATCCAGAGTTTTCAGTGCGGGCCTCCCATTATTTAATGCATGTGGCGCTATAACCACAGTGCCTGCATCCCCGTATTGACCAGCTGTCAGTGGTCAACATTGGTGACAATGGAAACGTACCCGACGCTCTGAGCCACAGCTCTGTTGATACTCCGTATAACACTGGCCGCTGGTGTAGCCTGCATTGTCCTGACACAGCCCGAAACGCGGCAGTGTACGGCTAAAGTCAAGAGGTGGGATCGCAGGGAGGTGGCAGTGTTACCGAAAAGGGAGGCATTTTTACCGGGCAGCGGCGGTGAATCATTGTCGGTCAGCCATGTCAATCGGGAAACAAAGGGTGCACAGTGGGAGTGCCGAGAAATATGAGGTTTGTGTCACCAGGGATCTTCAGGAATACAGGCATACATCAGGCATGCATCTTCTCTGTTTGCAGTCACCAAGGCACCTGAAAGTGACAAGACACAGCCTATGCAGGTGAGGCTAGGGATCTCCCAAGAAGCAGAAAAAAACAAAAGAAAAACAAAAGGGACTCTCAGGCTCACAGCAGGACAATAGCCTGCCCTGCAAGCCGCACCCCTCCGCAGAGTAAATGCAGCTGAGGCTGTTCAAAGATGGCAGCCTCCTCCTCATGCACACACAGCATGACAACAGCCTGCCCCACCATTGTTTTATGTTTGCATTTAACCAAACATCTACTACCAGGCCATGTGAATTCACAGTTATATGTAGTTTGAATAATGTGTGTCCTCTGTTAAAGGTAGCCAAAAGCTGTTGGAAATAATGGGATTACAACAGGCTGTTTCAAAACTCACATTGTACGTGTTAGTTATGTTGCCCAATCGCATTGCAGCTGCTCTTGCGTCAGTAGAGTCCTGCAAAAGACATGTGTTCACTATAATTTGTTAGCATGAAGCATTGAGAAGTGAAGCTTATTTAGCAGAACTCGCTTTCTGAGAGAGAAAATCAACATCATTTTGCAGAGCATATTTTAAAAAAGGAAACCATCTTGGTAAAACATTGAGGCTGTTATAAAAAGGTTTTCAGTCATGTATTAAACATGATTTGACTGTTTGGTTTAGGACCAATATCTCTTCCCCAGTTGTCATTTAAAGTGCCAAGGACGAGGTATCTCGTCCTTGGGATTACCTCCCCAGTGCCAAGGACGAGATAGCTCGTCCTTGGCACTTAAGGGGTTAATGAAGGAGAACATGTTAGAAGGCTTTTCATGGTGAAATACTGAAATCATCAAAAAAGGCCTTGGCACTGGGGGGGGACCCATGGCAGTTAAATGGTCAACTTGGAAAATGTTTTCAATTTAGGCACAAAAGTTGTTCCATTGTGCTCTATTTGAACAGCAGAAAGGAAATCCACATATACACACCCGTCTATGTCTTGTACATTTAGGTAATCACATAAGAAAGTTGCAATGAAAAGTACAAAGAAATTCAAAAGTAGTTAGACATTATCATCCACAGCTTGTATTCGCCAGCATTGACACACATTAATTAGAGTTAAATAATCTTGTGTGTACCCTAGTAGCAGACCTATCTCTTACTGGATTGGTCTAACAGAATTCGAATATTTTAAGAATCCTCACTGGTTGGATATGCGGATGTAATAGTTTTGTCTATGTGAATGTTCAGAGTCTGATCAAGTCTGGTTTTGTTAACTTGCCAAATCTGCCGACGTGTTTGCCAGTGTTGCAGGATACTGATATAGACAGAGATTCCTGAAGTAGTAAACCATAATCTGTTTACAAAAAAGAAAAGGGAAAAGATGTGGTTATGTGAAGCACTGTAGCACGTTTCTGGTGGCGGGAATTGGCTGCATCAATGTTCAGCCTTAATCGGGGCAAAAAGAACCTTAGTCTCCTAAGGTAAGGGAGAGGGAGGCAGAGAGAAAGATACAGAGGTGTATCAATGGTGCGTGGAAGACACAGCGGTAAGTGGTTTTTCCTAATAGAACAGTCTAAACATATGCTAAAAAACACATTTGCAAAGAGAAGGTCCCCTCTATACTCACCCTGAAATTCAAACAGGGGTAAATGAGGCGTGTGACCTTGTTTCCGAAATCACAGAGTTCTTATGGGTTGGCTGTGCTGACATAGGCATGTGTTTGTTTTGGGCTACAGAGGTGTCCCTGGTGTGGGGAAAAAAACAGGTGATGAAACTGAGTAGCTATATAAACTTGTATCTCTGGGACGTCTGACTAGCAGTAGGTGGTTGAAATGTATACCTGTATGGCCTTCGCATGGATTCCTAGGGTATCTCGCTCGACCCTTGGGAAATTCAGTGGCAGGTGATAAGTACAGCTGCTTGTGGAAATGGAGAGGGTGCCATTGGTCAGGTATGTTGTCAATTAGGGACATATGTTATAACCAACACTCAGAAGGTGTTGAAAAAACGAGTTTGCAAAAGTTGAGAAAGAACAACGTTGTTAAAATTTCGCCGGGTGCATAGGTTACAATAACTGGGTTCATACCTTGAACTGTTGGGGATCCCTGTGTAGGGGATGGAACTCGAACGTGGTGAAGAAGGAATCTTCACAATTATAGTATTGCTGTAGATTCAGGGTAAACAAGGGTAGTGTGAAAGTCACATTGTGTGTAATCGCCCCAAATGCTAAAGAGAAAAAGAGAAAATAGAACAAATCTGTTAGTAGAAGAGAGAGTGAATCAGGTTGGAAAATGGATTAGTCCACGGTCCCGGAATGTGACCTACTTGCTGTTCAAATGGTGGGGCTGGTAGTCCTGTATGCGGTCTGGAACTGGTGGAAACTTGCGTCTTTGAAGAATGACTATGGGTGACTTCTGAGGTAGGTGAATGCGCAGAATGAAGCGCATCTATTAGTGTTGCCTGGGAAACCTCCGCGCAGGTAGTGGCAGCTGGGAGAGTGCCGCCAGCGAGGAAAGTGTCGGCTGTAGAAAGCAATCGCGGTTCGGATTCCTGTTCTAAATGAGGTGGGCATATGAGCACAATCCGAATAAAATGGTGCATGCTGTTTGCCAAGGAGAACAGCTTTGTTTTAGGTTGTAATGCGTGGCTGCGGGCAAGGGTGTAGATTAGCATGCTGTGGCCTGTGCATGTGCATTAGACATCTGGTTTGAGGACGCTTGATCTGTTGTCGTAGCCACATGTGGGGAGAGACTTCTCAAACGCAAAAAGATAAGGAGACTTTGTCTTTTATCAGGGCGACTTGTGTAAGAGTAGCTCCTTTTTAACAAGGAGGGGGAATAGCTGCCACTTGTTTGTGAGGGCGGATTGGATTCAGTATGCTAGTCTAAAAGGTGGTTGGGAGAGAACCCATATTGTGGATGGGTGTGGGTGGGACAGTGTGTGCCGCCGTGGACATGTTACAGCATTGTGTGGGTTGCCCGAACCGTAGAGCAAACCTATTATGAAAAGTGAGTTACCAGTCCATGGGACTGTTTATGAATGGAACCATTGTGTGTAGGTTTCCACTGGTAGGTGCGGCACGCCAGTTGTCGTGGTTACTAGCTCTGTCTCTGGTGAAGTTCAGACAAGGGGAGAAACACAGTTTGCAAACCCGTAAGTATTTATGTTGGAATTGAAATTCTTCATTGAGTCCATTCTGGAAGGTATCCATCCTGTGGATCCATCTGGCTTTTTTTTATTAATAAGCACCTAGTGGTGTTGGCTGAGTTGCTTACTGTGTCTATAATCCACTGTTGTAATTCATCTGCGGTATGCTGTGCCTCTATGTAATGGTTTACCAATGGGGCACCCACGTTTTTTCATCTGATTCTTGATCTGTGTTCACATATTCTCAGGTTTAAGTGTCTGATGGTTTGACCCACATAGCGCAAGCCACATGGGTATTCTATTACATAAATGGCTTGCTTGGTTTTGCAATTTGTGCGATTGTGCAGTGTCCACACACGATCTCTGATGTGAAATTCTTTGTTTTATTCAGTAAATCTGCACGAAGTGCAGTTCTCACATGGAAAATGTCCCACAGTGGTTCTCAGATTCCAAAGGCCAAGTCTGTGGGCCGGTGGTACGAATTTAGTGTGGGCTCAGTGGTCTCTTAGGTTCTTTGCCCATATGTAAGAAATGCGGGGCATAGGTTTCGCCAGGTAGGCGCAGTCTTGTTAAGGCCCAATGTTTAGATATCATTTTGCGAATTTGCGAAACATGCAACCTGTGTGTATAAACACAGGTAGTTCTAGATTCCTGTCTTGTCGTATGTTCCATTCTGTCTGCAGTCAATATGGCTTCTCTCAGGAAGCCCGCTCAGGAGTAAAGGGCGCGACTGTTTCTGCTGTTCGGCTGGGACCCTGTCATTCACTCATTGCTGCATTTTGTTTCCCTGAACTCATTATCTTATCAGGAGGAAGCCGCTCCGACTCGCGTGAGTCTGCCAGCAGGGGCTGGCAGCAGTTGAAGCGAGCGGCTCATCGTTGAGATCCCCACGTGACATCGGTCACGTGACTACTTGGGCCACACCTCCAGGAAGTCCTCCTGCATAAAAGCAGAACAGCGCGACCCTTGCGGCGTGAAGCCCGCTCAGGAGTAAAGGGCGCGACTGTTTCTGCTGTTCGGCTGGGACCCTGTCATTCACTCATTGCTGCATTTTGTTTCCCTGAACTCATTATCTTATCAGGAGGAAGCCGCTCCGACTCGCGTGAGTCTGCCAGCAGGGGCTGGCAGCAGTTGAAGCGAGCGGCTCATCGTTGAGATCCCCACGTGACATCGGTCACGTGACTACTTGGGCCACACCTCCAGGAAGTCCTCCTGCATAAAAGCAGAACAGCGCGACCCTTGCGGCGTGAAGCCCGCTCAGGAGTAAAGGGTGCGACTGTTTCTGCTGTTCGGCTGGGACCCTGTCATTCACTCATTGCTGCATTTTGTTTCCCTGAACTCATTATCTTATCAGGAGGAAGCCGCTCCGACTCGCGTGAGTCTGCCAGCAGGGGCTGGCAGCAGTTGAAGCGAGCGGCTCATCGTTGAGATCCCCACGTGACATCGGTCACGTGACTACTTGGGCCACACCTCCAGGAAGTCCTCCTGCATAAAAGCAGAACAGCGCGACCCTTGCGGCGTGAAGCCCGCTCAGGAGTAAAGGGCGCGACTGTTTCTGCTGTTCGGCTGGGACCCTGTCATTCACTCATTGCTGCATTTTGTTTCCCTGAACTCATTATCTTATCAGGAGGAATCCGCTCCGACTCGCGTGAGTCTGCCAGCAGGGGCTGGCAGCAGTTGAAGCGAGCGGCTCATCGTTGAGATCCCCACGTGACATCGGTCACGTGACTACTTGGGCCACACCTCCAGGAAGTCCTCCTGCATAAAGCAGAACAGCGCGACCCTTGCGGCGTGAAGCCCGCTCAGGAGTAAAGGGCGCGACTGTTTCTGCTGTTTCCGGCTGGTCCCGGCGGTTCGTGGGTAAGTGTTGAGAAATTACGACTCAAATATCTTCCAGTATTTCAGCTGCATAAAATCATACAAGGAGAGTGGTCTGGCAAACCGACTCTGTAATCATCCACCCATAAATTAAAATTGGTACAACCAAATAATAGAAAAACCGTAAACATCACAAACTAACATGAAGAAGGTAGAGATGGCGACCCAGAGTGCCAAAGACAGTTGCCCGCTCCCAGGAGAACCCCTATTTAACATCATCGACGAACCAGGTCGTATATTACGAAGTGGCCTCATAACAATAAAAAACCTGCCTGAAATGACCTGCACACCCCCGACAGCAATACTGTCACCCCCAATACCCCCTCTTCGATCCCCACACAGATACAACCTACCTATTTGCGACGACGCAGGCTCATCGGACACGCCAGGTACTGACGATCCCTCTGGGGTCCGAGAAAGGAGCACATCTGGTTGCAGCACCGCCTTGCGGGCGGTAGCAGGTGGAGGGGAAGGAAAAGGGTGCTCGGATCCAAAACCAGGGGAGACGTCGGGTAGTGAAAGAAGTCCTACACAAAATATAAAACCTGCACAGTTCCCGGCCTCGCGACCATCTGTGAACCAAGAAGAGGCACGACGAGGCAAGACGGAGGAGGAAAAAGAGGAAACATCGGTCGGGCCAGTTCCACAGACAACGAACTCTGCATTCACCACCGTAAAGATCCATAAGACAGAGACTGGCGAAAAATATAGCCGGACCCCGGTCGACCCGAAACTTAATACTTTCAACACAGATAAACCACTACAACAGACTTTCCTCACAGAAAAAAGTCTAAAAAACTTACCAGACCATACCTCTTTCAAGAATCAAAAAGGGAGCAATACGTATCCCCCTATCCTTGAAATGTTGACTCAAACAGAGATACATCCAGTAACAGCCAGGGCAGATCTATCAAGCCCTGAACTGAATATAACCAACTGGAGAGAAAACTGTTCAATGAACGGAACTATATCCTACTTGACAGATCAAGATGATCAAGAAACTGACGACACTAACATCTTGAGAGAACACAACTGGGTCAAACTTCAAACATACCCAGCCATAGACCCAAGTAACAAAATCCCGTCCCAAAAGGATTTGAACCTCTCACGTGTCGACCAGAACGACAACACGGGCAAAGAAAATATTCAGGAACTAAAAACCAAAGAGCTTGAAAACAATAGAACTTAAAAAAAAACAGAAGTCAGTATCCCTGACGCTACTTTTTCATCAACTCCAATTTCCAAATCCGTGCTGAAACCACATAAAAAAAAACAAGGTAAAATGACGCCCCAGACAAACAACCCGATCGGAAGATTCTTTGAGAAGTTAGGGAAAACTACGAATCGGTTTGAACTTTCTGATATGGAAATACTAGAGGGAATCCCTCCATCCCCTCAAAGAATTCCACTCAAACAAATACCAGCAACGCATTCCCTGGCAACAGGAACCCCGACACCTCAATTACAATGGCACTTCGGCCAAATTGAGACCCCTCAAGATAAACCAGAAAAATCAAAATTAGACACTGAAACTAGGACATGTGCAAAGAAAACGACTCAAAACAAGGAACAAGAAAGTATTTTGGAACCCAAAGTGTCATCTGACGAAAATGAGAACAACCAGAAATCGAGATATAACCTAAATAATCAAAGTATGAATAACAAAAACACAGTCACATTGATAGAAGAATTCTCAAAGGAAAAAACTATACTAAGTGAAAAACCTGCAACTGAAGAAATTAGAAAACCAAATCAAGAAGCGCTAACAACGGAGGCAAAAAAAAACCATGAGAACACACAGAAACCAACTACCATTCGTGAAAGAAGTCAAGAAGAAATACAGCTGACAGAAGCCATACTAAACTATAAAAACATGGTTCGGCGCAGAGAATCGAATCCAGATTTGAAACCTACTTGCCAGCAAAGAAAAGAAGATTCCTTGGTGGAGGCTCTACGCCCACTCTATTCGACCCCAAACAAAACCAAACCGGGACAAGAAAACACAAAAATAAAAGAAAAAAACTCACCTGGAAAAAAGCCGGACCTACAACTAGTAATGTCTGCAGTAACAGTTGGTCTAACACCATTCGGCAAACTATATGAGACCATCAACGATACGTTAAAGGACCACACCTCTATATTAGCATCTGTAAACTCAAAGCTGACCCATTTAGAAGGATACATTCTGGCTCTCGAAGCGTGGAAGGCTAGCACAAGAAACCAAGGAACACAAACGGATAAAACAGATCAAGGAAAGAACGACGTGTTTCAATTCAAGAAAAAATCCGTGAATAACAGCACTCAAACTATACTGATGAAAATAAGTGAGATCCCTAACGGAAAAGAGCTACCAGAAGCACTAGAAAAGCATGCTAAGAGATCAGCACAAAAGTGCAACAAAGATAAACCCAAGAGAGACACACGAGAACAAACTAGTATTAAAAGACATACGAATCCGAGAGATCAACTGAATGTAACGTAGCAACTAACAAAAAGTGAAATGAAAGCCGATCATTCAAAAACTCCACAAGAACTGGAAAACGCCAACACACAACAGGCCAAGAGGAAAGTGGAAAAAACAACCAAAACAAACGAACTAATGACAAAATGGATAACAATCACAGACAAAAAATTATCCATGAAAGAAAACAGCAACACTCAGATAAATCAAAAAGAAGATCTAAGTCAGGTGCCAGATGAGAGCACGATCGACATATCTAACATCAGCACTTACTCAATCGAAACTTCTGAGTCTGAAATACCTCCCTCCATGACAAAAAAAAGGAAGGTATCATTTGCGGAAAATGAAATACCAGCAGAAAACCGAAGGGAAAACCAATATAAAAAACAAAAGAGAAATGCTGAACAAAAAAGAGAAAAGCTAGAGGATTCAGAACATAAAAAAGATCGGATCTCCCCAGAAAGAAAAACGCTGTTCCGTCTATCAAAAAGAAAGCTCAACAAACATGAGTACAGACAAAGATCTAACGAGGAAGCTTACCCAAAGTCCAGCAAAAGATCGTTCGAAAATGAGAGACAAGATGAAAAAGAAAAGAGAGGCGATAGACGATATCAACAAACTTACTTGACCCCCATAGGACAGAAGGACAAGGCAAGCGAGATAAGAACACGAAGAAGCCAAGCTACCGAGACGTACGACAATAGAAGAAGAGATACATCTTCAGATAAGAGAAACAGGTCTAATCAAAGACCCTTAGATCAGTCTTTTCAGCAAAACCGAACTAGAAATTCGGCGATATTTACTCGCAAAAGTAACTTGACCCGAACATTAAAACTTGAAAAAAGATCCACCTCAGAAGAGAAAACCATCCTGAATAGAAGAACAATGCTGAAGCTCCTGGACAAATTCACAAATGGAGACCAAATCAAAAGCATAGATATAAACATAGTAGAATTTGCGCATAAGGGACGGACTGACAGCATTTATCTACACATCACGTCCCAAACTGTAAAAAAACTCTTGCTTCAGATGACAAAAGAATTTTTGAATCGGGGCTACCTCTTGCGAGAAACAACAGCAGATGAGAGAGGACAAAAGATCCAAAAAACGAACGAAAGAAAACAAAAGGACAGCTATGAAGATAAAACAAGTAAAACCAATGACTGGACAAAGAATACTCTGAACAGAAAAGATAATCAGAAAGAAAAAAGAAAATATCCCGCAAGCCCGAGGAATTATGAACATACGAAAAAAGTAGAGAGAGAAACAACTAGCAAATTTAAGGGTTCAAGCTCGGCAGAAATTACAAAAGAAACAAGAAAAGAAATCTCAAGTGAAGATCATCATATTAAAAGATACCGCAAAGACGATGACGAGGATACAGAAAAAACCAAATCTAGGAAAATATATGGCCCAATCAGGCCGCAGGAGGGTACAGGAACAGAAAAAACCGCTATGAGAGAAACAACCTCTACCCAGAACCAACTAGATCTAGCGAAAAAAAGTTCAAAAATATGGACATGGCTCCCTCAGGCATTAACACGTTATACTGGAAAATAGCAGTCAAAGAGCTTCTCTTCGGGTAAAGAAAGGGATCAAACAAAGATGGCAAATGCTCTGTACAACAAAGAGCAAATAATCACTATCGGATCATGGAACACTAGAGGCCACATCCATCTGACAGAACCCGGGGAGATAAACTTAGGCGGATTCGACCTACTAAGCCTACAAGAAACCTGGCTGCAGTTGCCACCCAGCATGGATGGTTACGAGATCCAACTGTCTCCGGCCCAGAAAGGTGAAAAAGGTCGCCCAACTTCGGGCCTTTTAACAGCCGTCCGTACGGGCGGATCACTCCGAATAGTCCATAACCTGGTATCAGACACACTAATCCAAGCGATTGTCCTAGAATGGGCAAAAGAAGAAATCGCAACGAGAAAAAAGAAGAAAGATCTTATCCTGCTGCTGAACATCTATTGGAACCCGGCCAAAACTAATATAATCACTTTTTTAAAAGAGATAGAAAAAATATTAACCTTGGCTACAACAACACTCAATGTGGACCACATTTTAATATGTGGAGACCTAAACTCGACTTGCCCAATGGTAGAAGATGTGAAAACTTTAGGAAATAAAATAAACACCTGCCCAAAATCAACAGCAAGAGGCCTTGCATGGGCAGAACTGATGGAATCCAGAGATCTGTACAATCTAAATTCCCTGGAGATAACTAGACCGAGAACTCCAACCTGGAAGGGAGAAGGAAACGCAAGTACCATCGACTACATATTTGTATCCAGGGATCTATACCAACTAATCAAAAGCTTTGAGATAGTAGAATCCACCCGGAGCGACCATAACTTACTCAAAGCGACATGGCATGCCAACAAACCCCCGCAACTTAGCATGTCAACCAAGATGGCCATAAATACCCAAGGAAACCGACTACGAATCACAAAAGAGGGAATAGCCTCGATTACAGAGTCTTACAAACAAAAAGAGCTAGGGGAAAACAATAACACATTGAAAAATCTGGACTATCGCCCGTTACTCATACCTTTCCTTCAAACTAGGTACGCAAGGAAATCAGAAAAAAACCATCTGCATAAATACAATGACGAAATCCGCTCAAAGAAATCTGAGCTACGTAAATCATTAAGGAAAGCCAAAAAACACCCCACACAGTTAAACTTAGATCTTGCGAATAAACAAAAAAGAAAGTATAAACGGTGGCTTCAAACATTCAGAAGAATCTTGTACCAAGAAGACGCAGAGACTATGCTTAGAGCAGTCTGCAAAAGAAATTCGAACGATTTTTGGACTCTACTATCAGGTCCAACAAAAACAAGCATCAACAACGTCCCAGAAGACAGATGGCTAAAACACTTCACAAAACTATTTGCAGAAACTGAGACATCGGAAAAAAGACCACCAAAACCTGCAAAAACTAAATGGGTGGCATGCACGGAGGAAGAGATTCGAAAGAAAATCACTAAACTAAATAACTCCCGTGCACCAGGTCCGGACGGAATTACAAACTTACATCTCAAACAAGAGATGGAAACCTGGGCCCCGTTAATTTCAGAAATCTTTAGAAGATGTAGGACAACACAATCTATTCCGGCTACATGGCGAACAGCTAATATTCTTCCAATTTACAAAAAGGGGCTGAAGGATGATCCAGGAAACTACAGACCTATCGCACTATTGGACGTGCTGGGCAAACTCTTCGGATCCCTGATGCTAGAGAAACTCCAAGACTGGCAGAAAATGGCACACACAGCAGATCCCCTACAAACAGGCTTTGAAAAAAATCTAGGTACCGCGGTCAACATTATGATGATTAGTATTTTGAAGGCCAGAGTCTCCGAGGGCTATCCAACAATCTTCATAGCATCGATCGACCTGGTACAAGCCTTCGACCGTGTAAACAGGAGAAAACTATGGTGCAAATTGGAAAAACAAAGGTGCCCTACTTCACTCCTCAACCCTATCAAAGCACTGTACAGTAACACCTCAATCAGAGTTCGCCTGAACGAAGCTGGCCTACTATCAGAAAGTATACCAACAGCAAGAGGAGTCAAACAAGGATGCCCTCTAGCTCCGGCCCTCTATAAAGCGTACATGGCTGACATAATGGAGGCAGAAATTGATAAACGCTCCTTCCCTCCAAAAATAGGAGAATCGAAAGTGACAAGACTGCTCTATGCGGACGATATCCTTCTGCTGGATCAAACACCGATCGGTCTGCAACGCCAACTAGACAGTCTTGTAAGCTATCTAAAGAAGAACGACTTGGATCTGAATACTGCCAAAACTAAAATCATGATCCTAGAAAAATCATCCAGGCCAACTAAAAGACCACAATGGTTTGCCAACTCGGAGAAGCTAGAGACAGTGAAAACCTTTACATACTTAGGAGTGAAAATATCTTGCAGCCAAATAGAACTATCGATGCAAGAACACCTTATCTTAAAGATGAAAACATTGGCTGCACAAGCAACACTCCTGGAAAGGAAATTTGGAAAATTTACCATTCTCCCAGTACTGAAATTTTTCAAAGCAAAAGTCACTCCAGCACTAACTTATGGGGCCGAAGCAATGCCTTATCTTCCTTCTACACTGTGGAAAAAATTGGAAGGCGCGTTTTGGCGCAAAGTCTTGCGACTACCCAATTCAACCCCAACAGCAGTAATCCGAAGAGAACTATGTTTTCAATCACTGGAATCAGTAGTAATCAGAAACGGACTCCTGTTCCTGGGAAAAATTTTAAGAACTCCACGACCTATCATTCTGAATATCATCTACCAAGAAATGACGAACCAAAAAAACAATATGCTGACTAAATGGTATAAAAACTTATTACAGCACTCAGAGAAAATCGGATGTTCGGAATGGGAGATAGAACGTACCCCAGAAAAAATCAAGAAAAAATTAAAAATCTATGATTGGATCGAGACCTTGGAAAAAGCAGAGAAGCACACATCACAGAGTCACCGCACAATCAACACACAAAGGATAGACGAGACAAGGAATTATCTAAAACAATTTCCAGACAAACCTCTGCGTATAATCTTTTTGAGAGCACGTCTGAATATTCTAAAAACGAAAGAAATCTTATACCTCAGAAATCAGGTTCGAGACACAAATTGTCGGTACTGTGACACCCTAGAAACCGAAACAGTGCAACATCTACTTCTTTACTGCCCAGGTACAAATAGTCTCAGAACGACCTACCTACGACCACACAAAATGAAACATCTCACCACCAGTGATGAAGTCTGGTGGAACATGCTAATGAGTGGAGAATCCACAACATTGACAGTAGCAACAGCTAAATTCTTCGAAGGTCTAAAACTGGAAGAAAAAGTCGAGAGTAAACAAAGAAAAACAAAAAAAAAAACCAGAAAAACATGGATTTTAAAGAAAGAAATATAGAAACAGGGAGAATTTTAATTTCAGCAACCAAGGTTTCGCAATATAATTGGCGGAAAAACAACAGCCAACAGAAAGTTTTTGCAAAAATTGTAAAACAATTAAACGCAAATAAAAAAATAAATAATATGGCTTCTCTGTTGTAAAACCTTGCTCGCTTTTTAGATTGTGAAATGATATGTCGAGAATAGCCTCTTTCAGTTAGCCTGTTGTCCAGGTCAGAGGCATGTTCATTAAAATCTCTGATCTCTGTGCAATTCCTCCTGATGCAGAGGTATTGGCCATAGGGGAGATTTTCACGTATATGTTTGGGGTGATTGCAGAGATTTATCACTGGGTTTTTTGAAGAGATTGCATTTCAGAATTCCATCTTTGTGTTGGATATTGGGGTATCAAAAATTGACCTCCATGTTGCTATATTGCATGGTGAACTGAATGTTGGGATTTCTAGTGTTCAGCCATTGTTGAAATGTCATCAGTTTGTTTTCAGTACCTGCCCAGATAAAGAGAATTTTGTCGATATAATGCTTCCATTTTGTAATCTGGTCTCTATACGGGTTGGTAGCAGACAAGACGATGGTTTCCTCAAAGTCTGCCATGTAGATTAATGCAAGGCATGGTGCAAAAGCCCCCATTGTAGTACCATTGGTCTGAAAATAAAATTGTCCATCAAATTCAAAATAGTTCTTTGCTTTGAAAATTGGATTGGATCAAGTATTCACGCATGCATTTGATGGATTCTGTCTGGGGTATGCTTGTGTATAGGTAGCAGATGTCTATGGTTACCAGTAAGTGTGTATTTTTATCAAATGGTAGTCCCTCAAATACTTGAATGGTCTGGGTCGTGTCACGTAGTTACGTCAGTGCTTTAGTGCTTATTGGCTTGAGGAATGAGTCAATGAATTCAAGTTCTTTAGCAGAAATCCATTGGCGATCTCGAGCATACCTTTCCATTTTGCTGATTTCAGATGAAATACTTAGATTGGGATCTGGTTTGGTCTTTTTGTAGCTTTCCCCATCTGTGAGGAGCGTCTTGACCATAGCTTTATATTGTGTGGTAGACATAAGGACAATACCTCCCCCCTTGTCAGCCGGTTTAATGACTAACACCCTATTGGTGGACAGTTCAGATATTGCTTGTTTCTCCTCTCTCTCGAGATATTATGATGGTATTTCTGTTTGGTCGTTTTTAGTTTGTTCAGGTCTTGTTAAGGTCTGTCTTCACACACTTCTTAAAATCAATGATTTCCGGTGGAATTTGATTGTCCTGGGGACAGAAATTGGAGGGGACATGTAGTCCTGAGTCGGGTTTGTTTTCTGAGAGGCTTTATTCCTCAAAGAATACTTTTAGGCATAGCGTTGAAAGAACGTTCTAATTTCTGTCTCTGTGTTAAACCAGTCTATTTGGTGGGTAAGTACATAGGAGAGGCCTTTTGACAGTAAGGATGTTTGTGCTTGTGTTAACTCGAGAGAGGCTAGATTGAAGATTGGAATGGGGGCCTCTTTTATCGGGTTTGTCGTCTGTGGCCTTGTGTCCTCATCATGGGGCTGAATTGGTGGAACCATGGTGGACCCCAACCGGGTCCTCCCATGATTCCGCCTCCCCCTAAAAAATGCTGAGGTGGTGGTGGCTGTTGATAGTTGCCATATCCCTGTGTTTGATTCTGCCGGCTCTGATCGTCCGTCCGGGCCGCTGCTGCTTGAGTTTGAAAAGGACCCATATCTCTTCCCCAGTTGTCATTTGTCTACCACCTTTAATTGGAACATTTTTAGGCAGAAATGTTGTTCCCATTGTGCTGGGCAAGTCTGAATATAACGTTTCATGTTCAATTTAGTTTTGATTTTGCCACGTGCATGTGCACTGTCAAAAGAAAAGGGTGCATGTAATTGTTATCACTGGGCTAACCATTACACAGTCAATGATCCACCTCTGAGGCATTACATTGCAGTGGTGCATGGCTATTCTTGGACGCCTATATTGGGCATGGTGTGTTAGCCCATTGATAATTGAAATCTCAGGGTCTTTTTATGCTGGAGAGGCAATCAGACAGGGAATGCAGAAGAATGATTGAAATGGGCGCGGGTCATGAGAAGAAGGTATGGTCTCTCCAAACCAAGCATATATCATAGGATCAGTTGTTGCAGGATGACTAACATTAATATTCCATGCTTTCTTATTTCTAAATGTGCATATTTGTATTTGCCATGGCTGATGCTATTTTTATTTGAAATAAACAAATCGATAATGTTTGCACCCAGCGTCCATAAAATAACCCTAATATCGGCTTTTCAGAGATGTGTCAAAATACTTTCCCTCGGGTTTTGTATCTCTAAACTTGATACAATACCATAAGAGTAATGGCGGAATAATTTAAATCAATGGAACTTCAGTTTACACTGATATAGTAAATACATCTGCTAATGTATTGATGTCTTTCCGACCCACATGTTAAAGCAACTGTAGGTTCACATTACTTTCTCCATTATGCACAAGATAACATACTTTTTCATGTATTTGTCACATTTACCATCGCCTAATGTGGTCACCAGTCCCACTTCATGTATTTAATGATGCACTAATTTCCTGGTGCATTTCCTGGCATTTCATGCTGTTATTTTTTGCTACTAAATAATGTGTACTGAAAGTTAAACAAAAAAAAAATTCTAGCCATATAATGGGCCTCATTACACGGTAGGCGGTGGACCAAGGTGCTATTAGCACCTTGGTCCATGCCGGTAAAATACCGGCACCGCCTTGGCGGAAAGGGGATTTACCGCCCCATTCCAAGGTTGGAGGGGCGGTAAATCCCCTTTCCGCCATTGCCCTTCCCCATTCCCATTTCTGCCCCATAGGGCTCTATGGGAATGGGGAAGGCGCTAATTACGGCACCGCAATTTTGCGGTGCCGTAATTAGCTCCGAGGTCCCTTAGCGGGTTGGATATTAACGCCTGCAAGAAGCAGGCGTTAAATCCTCCAACCCGCAAAGGGACCTCGTAGTACGGCGGTAAGGGTTAACGGTCACCGTTGCCATTAACGGTGACCGTTAACCCTTACCGCCGTCCGTGTAATGAGGCCCAATGTCTTTCCTTTACAGATTATTTTCATCAGGCATGATCCCTATCTTAGATTTGGAGTTTTCTGCTTGTGATCCTAGTTTTTCACCAATAGTGAAAATGTTTGTAGTTAATCATCTTGAAGCTGGCTTTTTTCCTTCATGCCTGACACGCTCTCCTTGCTTTCTCAATGGTATTTGTGTCAGAAATTCGCAGGGAGGAAAACAATTGGAACGCGTCTACGCATTTGTATAGGCTTTAACTCAGCCTGCCCAACAGCAGTTTCATTCAGGCAGGGAAGGCCACACCAACCATATCAATATCATTTGGCTTACTTTTGAATAACCAAAAGCAATATCAAGGCATACTTCAATCAAAGCTGGTAGCAGATGCAGGAATCGTGTGTATATAATCACACAGAATGCATATAGTTATTTGATAAATAATGTACCATGCAAGTAAAGTTTGTTGCAGATATTGAAACATGCATTAACCAGAGTGACAGTTCTGCTTCTTATGACTATTTATAAAATGATTTTCATAGTACTTGAAAATGAAGCCTCACCGGCACTAGCAAACCATACTATTTGGTGGTAAATCACTTTAAGACATATCTGCAAGAGACTGATATTATGCATCAGTGTTGTAGGCATGCACAGCAGTGTATTGATGCCCTAGACCTTCTGCATATTTCCCTATGATGTATGGTCTCATGGGGCATCATAATTCATAATGTACATAAATAGTTTAGCAAGGGTGCAGGTACATCTAAGCCAAACCCTTTCCTTCCTACACATTTGATCAAGTTAGTGTGATGACGTTTTAGGATTAAGACTTGGGTTAGGCTGAGGGACCGTGGGGTATGAGAAGGAGTATCTGCTCACTGGTGCAACCACTGGACGTGGTATACAGAGGAACCCCACCTCTCCCTGGCCTGGTCATACAAACCACAAACATTGCCCCAGATGACTATAGAAAAAAGAAAGCCACGCACTGATATTGGAAAGCTGCGATCATGATCTGTGGGTCAGGAACACGGATGTAAGACAAAGCTAGAGAAACAGGAGACTCCTGTAGGAGTGGTTTACAGGTTACTCTCCAGACATGATTGTAATCCTATCCTCTGCCATCCACTGCATAAGACACAGGGCGAGTCATGGAAGGATGCAAACTGCTGCTGTAAGAGGTATAACAGTCTCCTTTGCCAAACTGACTTGTCCATGGCAGAATCAGGTAGCCACCATGACAGGGGCGCCTTACTCCAAAATGGTTGACTCTCTTTTTGAAGGTTAACACATGGAGATGAGGGCTGGTCATAAGCACTATGAGCTTTAAAGTGGCCAGTTAATCTTGTGGTGGGTAGATTAACATGACACAGTTGTACAAAATAGGGCCCTCATTGTACCAATCTCTGTTGGAGCTTAAGTATAAAATAGGACAGGAGCAAGCAGAGAGATGTTCCAAGTAAAGCAGAGAGGTGTAACAGAAATAAAATCAGACAGGGGAAGAAGAAAGAAAGGACCAGTGAAAGGAAGAAGTTGGTGGAGGAAAATACCTGAAATGAGAAGGAAGAGAGAACTATCAGAAAGAGAAATGTATTGGAGCAGGGACTGTAATGCTATTGCATTGGATGAAACATGGCGCTTGTGCACAGTGCATTATGATGCACTAAAAGCCATAGTGGATATTTGCTTCAGGCCAACATGGAATCTGTACTTGATGTGAAAAATTCTGCTGATAACATGTTTTCAACATTGCTCCTATTATTCCACTGGGAAACATGTTATAACAGTATTCATTGCTCATGTTAGTTTGCACTGCTCATAGAAAGACACTACAAGAAAAAGGTGCACAAATAGGCTACAATAAGCAGGTGCTGGCTGGTACCTAATAACGTTACCACAGACATTGTCAAAACTGAGTGTGAGTTATGGAGTTGTTTTCATGTTCTCTTGAGAGAGGGAAGAGGTCTGCTCCTTGAAGGTTACCATGGGTCACTCCAGCCGTGGGTTCATGAGGGATGCCAATGGGTAAAAACTTTGAGAGCCAGATGGAATCGCAAGGTGCTAACTTGCGATTGCAGAGGGCTTAATATGAGGGGCACTGAGGCAGCCAGGTAGAAAGCTTCACTATGAGGAAGGACGCATTGCTCCAGGCACATTGATGCCGAGATCTCTCTCCTCGACTGTTTCGGGGCTTTTCAGAGACTTCTCATGAGATGAGGATGTTTTCTGCTGCTGTGTCAACTAGGGGTGTACCGAACATCAGCTTTGAGTAAGTATTCGGCTGAATTCCAGTAGAAAATCAGCTATTTTGTTTTGGCCAAAAACATACTTGAATAGTTACTCGAAGCCAGAGTTATGCCCCTAGTCACGTCCATCCTCTCCTGATAACAATTGGCACTTCAATGTGCCTTATGGCTGAACATGGCAGGCTCCACCATCGCTGCACCTACTCCTGCGCTGGGAACAGTTGGCATTGCATCTTGCATCTAGCTGCTGCGGCGCATCTAGCTGCTGCGGCGTAGCTGCCTAAGACTGCCAATTGTGGTGCTTCTGTGCAGAATAGGGCAGGGAAGGTGAGGTGATCTGTCAAACACAAGTGCCCCCTCCTGTCCCCCCTCGCAGTGCTGTGCCTTAATTGGCCAGAAGACTGGAAGTATGCATGACAACTCATTGAGATGTAAAGAGGGGATGGGTGGGAGGCACATCACCAGCAGCCTGAGAGCTTTTATTGCCATCCTGGTGTCTTTCTTTGTGCTATGGTTGTGTGCAGCAGAAGCATTTTGCTTGCCTTACATTGCGGAGATGTTAATAGAGGTGTGCAAGTTTGTGCATGTGGGGATCGCAGTTATTTTCACATCAAGCCAGTGCAGGAGACAATGGTTAGAAGAAAAAAGGCCTCCTGTTGCGCTTCTCGAAGTTAAATAAATATTCAAACAAAAGTGTTCAGATTCCTTTTAGTTTTATTTAGATTGCAATTCTAGCAATAAATTGGCACATTTACATCCAAAATAAAGTAAATATTTATTAAAGCAAAGTAAATTCTTATAAGATTAACAACAGTATGGTATTTTGAGTTGTTCGCACTAAGATTTTGGTCTGAATCCTTTGAAAAAGTCCTGTGGAATCTTGAGTTGTTTTCACTAAGATGTATTCTTTACCCTTTTAGAAAATCCTTAATTGAATACACTAGGTTTCGTTTGTGAGTTGAAATATATCCTTGTTGAAAAAGTCCTGTGGAATCTTGAGTTGTTTTCACTAAGATTTATTCTTTATCCTTTTAGAAAATCCTAAGTTGAATACACTAGGTTTTGTTTGTGAGTTGAAATATATCCTTTTGATTTGGGATCTTTATTGGTTTGGAATTCTTAGTTCAATTCACTAAGTCTCATAGGTTGAGAGAGTCCTTATAGATAGAAGAGTCCTGTTGGGGTTGAGATCAATGCAGTAATTACTTCAATTTGTAATGTTCCCTTGGGTTCTAATGATATGCAAACCACGTTCCTAGGCTTGAAGAAATGCTAGTTCCTCAACACGTGTTTCTCCACCGCACGATCGCGGTGGTTCTTCAGTAGGAATATAGGATGAAATGACAAAGGGTGTTTGAGAGGAAGATGAAAAGGGAGATTAGGGTTGGTTTGAGCAGTGAGCCTTATGCTGTTGGTTCTAAGTTATATGGGTATATAAATATAACAAATAGTATTTACTTACAAAGTTATGGTCAAGTCAGATTAGTTGATGAGGTTAGTTCACTTCGCTTGTACTGGAATGAATGAATTCCGTTTGTTCTGGTCTGTGGAAGTAAGAGGCACTATGTTATGTGTGTTGACATTTTGAACTGAACATAATCAAATGCTTGGTCAACAAGACGGGTCGAGCAATGCTTAAAATGTGCTCGTAAGTGAGTGGAAGTGTCTTTTGGCAAATATAGCAAAGGTGAGTGGCATAGGTCAGGTTTAGAGTGTGGTTAAAGTTCCCACTGAGCATAAGGTAATATCACAATTATGTGAGGGCCGGCATGGCCGTTAGGCAGATGAGGATAGTTATATATGGATCAAGTATCCATGCAGTGCTAAACAGTGGTGGGTTTTTAGTTCCTTAGAGGCACTAGAGTGTGGAAGGGGTAGTACTTAAATTGCTTACCGTTAGGTTTCTAATGTTACTTCTCGTTCGTAGGTGTCTACAGTGTTGGTTTAACGATGTGTGTTTATTGGAAATGCATTTTCGCGCGGCGACGTGTGTGTGACGGCGTCATCCGCACGTACATTGTCGTGTGTTGACGTCATCGCACACATGCTATCTGGGCGGCTAGAGAGCATTAGATTCAAACGCTAGGATGGACAGTTGTTGTAAATTGGAGCGAACCGTAATTTGCTATTCTAAAATGAGAGAAAAGTTTTATGTGAAAGACGAAATGTATAAAAACCGATTGGTTGAAAAAATGTTTGCAAAGAGTCTAGATCTCTGCCCTTGAGGTCACTCAGGATGACACGATGTATGGGCACTGTGTCTGCTCAGTGGTGGGAAACTTCCTCTTGGTTTGAAGAGTTGACAGTAATTATTGAGCTCAGGTGATGTATGTGTTTCAATTGAATGGGTACTTTGGTCACTAACGATATTGGTCTCCAGTCATATAAGTACTGGGGGAGACTGATATGAATGCATAAGACTTGCTCAATATTTGGATTAGAGTACCTAGAGTGTTTCATGATTTAAAAGAGAGTGGGATCAACAATAGATTATGGGAAGGAAACAAAGAAGTTATGCGTGGTGTTACTGCTAAGGTGGCGAATATGTGGGATGTTTGAAAAGATAATTAACACGATATGATAGTGATGAGTTTTGATGGTTTAGAAGAAATGGCATATCTCTTGGTCTGTGTTCAGACCAGTGTGGCAGGTATCCATTAAACTGATCCAACGTGCTTCTTGTTGTCTTAGTTCGAGTTCCAAGTTGCATCCTCTGGGGGCAGGTTTGAGTTTGACAATTCCGTAAAATCTGATTTGGCTGATGTGAGTCGGTTGATGTGCTTCCATGAAGTGATTCGTTATTGGTGATCTTTTATCTTGATTGGTGATTGCCCGAATATGTTCACTGATTCTGGTTTTAAGTTTCCTGATGGTACTCCCAATGTAAAGTTTGTTGCAAAGACAGTTAATGATATAGATGACAAATTTACTGTTGCAGTTGATGAACTGTTGAATAGTGAATTTAGTGCCATTTGGTTTAGTGATAGTAGTTCTTGCATTGTCTGCATATTTGCACATGGAGCATTGGCCACATTTGTAGCTTCCTTTGGTTGGTTTCTGAAGCCACATAGTCTGTGAATTGGAGGTTCTGGTGGAAGTATTGAGCCCAGCATGTGATGGACTTAGTTCGTTTTTAAGGTTTTTGGCTTTCTTGAAGGTAATGGTTGGCTTTGCTTCAAGTATGGTCATGAGGTCGGAGTCTGATTTGAGGATATTCCAATATTTGGTGAGAGTTTTCCAAATGGTTGAGTTGTTCGAACTGTAATTTGTGATGAAATTGATTGTTCTGTTGGAATCGGTTTTAGTAATATCGGTGTTGGATTTCACTTGTAGCAATGATTGTCTGGTCCTAGTTAGAGATTTACGATAACTGTTTTTGACAAGTTTGGTTGGATATCCTCTGGAGATTAATTTATTCACTGTTATTGTTGCTTTATGTTTGAAATCTTCTGTTTTGGTGCAGTTTCTTTTCACTCTTAGAATCTCACCATAGGGTATATTGTGAATGATATGTTTTGGGTGGCTGCTTGAGGCATGGAGTTTGCTGTTGACGACTGTTGGTTTGGTATAGAGCGTTGTACAGATGGTGTCGTTTTCAATGTAGAAGGTGATGTCCAAAAAATTGATGGTTGTCTGGCTTTGTTCTGTGATTAGTTTTAAATTGTAGGTGTTGTGATTCAGATAGTTGAAATATTCTTTAAATGCTGACAGTGGCCCGTTCCAAATCAACGTATTTCGCGCCCATGGCTGTGCCTTCTATTTGCCGGTAAAGAGTTTTATTGAAAGTAAAGATATTATTATGCAATGTGAATTGTAACATTTCTAGGATCATGTTATTGTGATCATTGAGTGAAATGGAACAAGTTTTCAAAAAGTATTCTGTGGTTGTGAGTCCTTTATCATGCAGAATACTTGTGTATAATGATGTCACATCCATGGTTATCAGCCAGTAGTCTTTGTTCCAAGGTATGTAGTCGGTTAGTTGGATGATGTGGGTGGTATCTCTGATGTAAGATGCCAATGAATTTGCCAATGGTTGAAGCTGATGGTCTATATACTCTGAAATATGTTCTGTGATAGATCCGATACCATTGATGATAGGCCTGCTTGGTGGTAAATTGGTGAATTCTTTATGGATTTTTGGTAGAAAGTAGATTGTTGGAGTTATGGGATGTGTTGTAATCATATATTGATATTCTTCTTCATTGAGTAGTTCTAAATCTTTCCAGTGACTACTCATAATTTGCCATCTTTCTCCAATTTTGATGAATGGGTTGTCATTGATTATTTCATAGCAGTTGTGGTCGCTTATATGGGTTAGTGCCATTTGTATGTAATCATCAGTGTTAAGTAACACTATGGGGCTCATTACGCCCCAGGCGGTAACTTACCGCCTGGGTCGTACCCTTACCACCATGGTGTAAACTACGTTTACACCATGGTGGATGGTGGATTTACCACCCCATTCCATGGTGAGTGGGGCGGTAAATCCCCATTTCCCATTTTACCCTTACCCATTCCCATTTTTGCCCCATAGGGCATAATGGGAGTGGGGAAGGCGCAAATTACGCCACCGTAAATTACGGTGGCGTAATTTGCACCATGGTCCCTTACCTCCATGGATTTTAACGCCTGCAAAAAGCAGGCGTTAAACTCACCATGGCGCAAAGGGACCTCAGAATCAGGCGTTAAGGGTCGGCGCCGTTTACGGTGCCGTTAACCCCTTAACGCCTGATTCGTAATGAGGCCCTATGTTTCCACCTTTATCTGATGATTTGATGGTAATTTCAGGATTGTTCTTGAGATTTTTTAATGCTTCGGTTTGACTAGGTGTAAGATTATTCTGTTGTTTGGTTTTATTATGTCTGTTTTCTTTGTTGCTGATGTAGATGTCTCTAAGTTCTTTTTGGACTACTTTGCAAAAGGTATCAATGGCTTTTTCTGGAGGTAGAATGGGTGTATATTTGGATTTGTCCTTGAGTTTAGTCTCTGTTGCTAGTCCTGATTGGATGTTTTGTTCATCTATAAACTGGTTCATTGTATATTGGACATGCTCCTCAGTAATGTTTATAAGATCCACTGTATGTTCAACATGTCTGACAGACATTCTGATGGTTCCTGTGTTATTTTAACAATGTGTTTTCTGGTTTCCATATTGGCAAAGAATTTCTTCAGTTTGAGTTTTCTGCAGAAAATATGGAGATCGACTATTGTGTTGAAATAGTCGTAGTTGTGATCGGGACAGAAAGTGAGTCCATTATTGAGTGCCTGGATGAGGGGTATCGATAGTTCTGCTTTTCAAAGATTGATGACTAGGTCTTGCGTTGGGGTCGTGGGTTCTGAGATATGGTTTGCACTCCTGTTTTTTCTTGGTTTGCGTTGAGTTCCTCCTCTCTTGCCGCGTTTGGTCTTGGTTGAAGAGTCAAGATAGGATTTCTTTTTCCTGGAGTTCTTGGATAATTTCTGCTGTTGAAATTCCTCTAAAAAAGAGGAACTTTGGACATTGTGTTGTGTGTCTTTGCTAGTTATTGGAGTTTCGATTATAGGTGCATTGGGTGAAGTTGGTAGAGATAAACATTTGTCTTCTAATTCACTATCGCTTACTGTATCTGTGTCCGAAGAGAGTGGAGTTGCAGTGGGTTCGTTTGGATTGGTAGCATTTGCTGGTCTTCCCCTTGATGCAGTTGTGGGTCTTTTGTTAAATGTGTAGACTTTTTTAAATTTGTAATCCAATTCGTCTCGCAAAAATTGTCGTTGTTTTTTGATTTTGATTTCTGATGAATATTTGTCTATGATTTCCGTCTAGTATCTCAAAGTTCTTGAAGGTTTTCTCCGGAATATTAAGTTTCTCTATGTTTTCTTTAGCTTTAGTGATTTCTTGTATTAATCGAATATGTTTGACTTTGGCATAATTGATTAATCTGTGTATCATTTCATTGGAAGTGGTAGTTAGCAGTAGCTCCCAGTCTTTGATCTCTTCAATTTCGTTGTCATCAAATGGAGGAAATATACATAATCTGAGTCCACGTGGTATACGTCCTATTTGTAAATACTTTTCCAAAGATTTAATTTCCCACCAGCAGGTGAGTTCTTGTTTGAGAAGTTTTTCTTGGGTTAGGAATAGTTGTCAAGTGACAAGTTATTGCTATCTGGCTTGGCTGTGGGATTACCTGATAATCCTGAGAAGATACGTTCATCTTCTTCCTCTCGTTGTTCGTAGTTTCTGATCATAGTATCTAGACAAGAGTAGATGATAAATGATGGGTGGCTCCTTTGAGAGCTGCCCACTGCTGATGAAACCAAGTAGAGAAAGGAGGGTTCAGCCTTTGAAACAGTGTTGGCGCTCTGAGTGGAGATTATTACAAAGATACAAAATGGTAATGGTGGAGATGCTGCAGTAGAGGGATGCCACAGAGGCTGACCTGGGCTAGGACAAACTTAGAAGAAAAAAGCCCTCCTGTTGCGCTTCTCGAAGTTAAATAAATATTCAAACAAAAGTCGTGATTCCTTTTAGTTTTATTTAGATTGCAATTCTAGCCAAAAATTGGCACATTTACGTCCAAAATAAAGTAAATATTTATTGAAGCAAAGTAAATTCTTATAAGAGTAACAACAGTGAATAAATTAATCTCCAGAGGATATCCAACCAAACTTGTCAAAAACAGTTATCGTAAATCTCTAACAAGAACCAGACAATCATTGCTACAAGTGAAATCCAACACCGATATTACCAAAACCGATTCCAACAGAACAATTAATTTCATCCCAAATTACAGCTCGAACAACTCAACCATTCGGAAAACTCTCACCAAATATTGGAATATCCACAAATCAGACTCCGACCTCACGACTATACTTGAAGCAAAGCCAGCCATTACCTTCAAGAAAGCCAAAAATCTTAAAAATGAACTAAGTCCATCACATTTTGAGCTCAATACTTCCACCAGTACTTCCAATTCACAGACTATGTGGCTTCAGAAACCAACCAAAGGAAGCTACAAATGTGGCCAATGCTCCATGTGCAAATATGCAGACAATGCACAAACTACTATCACTAAACCAAATGACACTAAATTCACTATTCAACAGTTCATCAACTGCAACAGTAAATTTGTCATCTATATCATTAACTGTCTTTGCAACAAACTTTACATTGGGAGTACCATCAGGAAACATAAAACCAGAATCAGTGAACATATTCGGGCAATCACCAATCAAGATACAAGATCACCAATCGGTAATCACTTCATGGAAGCACATCAACCGACTCAGATCAGCCAAATCAGATTTTACGTAATTGTTAAACTCAAACCTGCCCCCAGAGGAGGCAACTTGGAACTCAAACTAAGACAACAAGAAGCACGTTGGATCTGTTTAATGGATACCTGCCACACCGGTCTGAACACAGGCCAAGAGATATGCCATTTCTTCTAAACCATCAAAACTCATCACTAACATATCGTGTTAATTATCTTTTCAAACATCCCACATATTCGCCACCTCAGCAGTAACACCATGCATAACTTCTTTGCTTCCTTCCCATAATCTATTGTTGATCCCACTCTATTTTAAATCATGAAACACTCTATTTACTCTAATCCAAATATTGAGCAAGTCTTATGCATTCATATCGGTCTCCCCCAGTACTTATATGACTGGAGACCGATATCGTTAGTGACCAAAGTACACATTAAATTGAAACACATACATCACCTGAGCTCAACAATTACTGTCAACTCTTCAAACCAAGAGGAAGTTTCCCACCACTGAGCAGACACAGTGCCCATACATCGTGTCTTCCCGAGTGACCTTACGGGCAGAGATCTAGACTCTTTGCAAACTTTTTTTCAACCAATCGGTTTTTATACATTTTGTCTTTCACATAAAACTTTTCTCTCATTTTAGAATAGCAAATTACGGTTTGCTCCAATTTACAACAACTGTCCATCCTAGTGTTTAAAACTAAGGCTCTCTAGCCGCCCAGATAGCGTGTGCGCGATGACGTCACCACGCGACAATGTACGTGCGGATGACGTCGTCACGCACACGTCGCCGCGCGAAAACGCATTTCCAATGAATACACATCGTTAAACCAACACTGTAGCCACCTACAAACGAGAAGTAACATTGGAAACCTAACGGTAAGAAATGTAAGTATTACCCCTTCCACACTCTAGTGCCTCTAAGGAACTAAAAACCCACCACTGTTTAGCACTGCATGGATACTGGATCCATTTATACCTATCCTCTTCTGCCTAACGGCCATGCCTGCCCTCACATAATTGTGATATTACCTTATGCTAGGTGGAAACTTTAACCACATTCTAAACCTGACCTATGCCACTTACCTTTTCTATATTTGCCAAAAGACACTTCCACTCACTTACGAACACATTTTAAGCATTGCTCGACCCGTCTTGTTGACCAAGCATTTGATTATGTTTAGTTCAAAATGTCAACACACATAACATAGTGCCTCTTACTTCCACAGACCAGAACAAACGGAATTCATTAATTCCAGTACAAACGAAGTGAACTAACCTCATCAGCTAATCTGACTTGACCATAACTTTGTAAGTAAATACTATTTGTTATATTTATATACCCATATTACTTAGAACCAACAGCATAAGACTCACTGCTCAAACCAACCCTAATCTCCCTTTTCATCTTCCTCTCAGACACCCTTTGTCATTTCATCCTATATTCCTCCTGAAGAACCACCGCGATCGTGCGGTGGAGAAACACATGTTGAGGAACCAGCATTTCTTCAAGCCTAGGAACGTGGTTTGCATGCCATTAGAACCCAAGGGAACATTACAAATTGAAGTAATTACTGCATTGATCTCAACCCCAACAGGACTCTTCTATCTATAAGGACTCTCTCAATCTATGAGACCTAATGAATTGAACTAAAAATTCCAAACCAATAAAGATCCCAAATCAACAAGGATATATTTCAACTCACAAACAAAACCTAGTGTATTCAATTTAGGATTTTCTAAAAGGATAATGAATAAATCTTAGTGAAAACAACTCAATATTCCACAGGACTTTTACAACAAGGATATATTTCAACTCACAAACAAAACCTGGTGTATTCAACTAAGGATTTTCTAAAAGGATAAAGAATAAATCTTAGTGAAAACAACTCAAGATTCCACAGGACTTTTTCAAAGGATACAGACCAAAATCTTAGTGCGAACAACTCAAAATCCCATACTGTTGTTACTCTTATAAGAATTTACTTTGCTTTAATAAATATTTACTTTATTTTGGACGTAAATATGCCAATTTTTGGCTAGAATTGCAATCTAAATAAAACGAAAAGGAATCTGAACACTTTTGTTTGAATATTTATTTAACTTCGAGAAGTGCAACAGGAGGGCTTTTTTCTTCTAAGTTTGTCCTAGCCCAGGTCAGCCTCTGTGGCATCCCTCTACTGCAGCATCTCCACCACTACCATTTTGTATCTTTGTAATAATCTCCACTCAGAGCGCCAACACTGTTTCAAAGGCTGAACCCTCCTTTCTCTAACAGGAGACAATGGTATAGGACATTTGAATTGTGTTTAAGAAATCCCTCCTGGGTCAGGCCAACCACTAATAGTGAAGCTCACTCTTCCCACAGCCACACTTTGCACAACCAGACCATTGTGCAGTGGGAGAGCCTGGCTAACCGCTGGCTTCATCTAGGGAAACAGACGTACTGAACTTAGCATTAATGGAGAGTGGCAAGCAGGGATTTTCACATGAGAAAACAATAAAGGACCTTTAATGGGAAAGCATCAAAATCTGAAGGCATTCTTCTCATAGGAGAGATAGCCCAGACTGGCTCCTGGGACAATACAACATGGATTTACCAAGGTTCAACCCCCACCTCCCATTTACTTGTCTCCACCACTCTCATTGGTCCCCGTCATGCAAGTCAAACTAGTTTGTGTTTGCGGGAACAAATGCCACATAACATGAATATGAATTCGATTACAGACCATGGTCATCAATGCACTTTGGTGACAACACCCAACACAAACATGTTGAAGTTTACCAAAGTGGTTCTAGTCAGAGTACACATTGTAATGGATGCCCACATTCTAATATTGGTGGGTATCTCGCACATGAAAATAGCTGTCAAAATATTGTGACATATTCTGAAAGGAACACCACAATCAAAACAGTATGCAGGTTACAATTCCTTGAAAGGTTCCCCTGCAGGAGGCGTCTTTATTGCTGTTGAAGCACTGTGCAATTATTCTGAAAGGAACACAGCACTGTCTCCCTCCTTCTCTCTCCAATCACCGGCAGTGCCCATAATGTCTCCATCAGGACCCAGCCTGCAGAACAAAAGGAGAAACAAATATGCAGTCTTTCACTAAGTGGGCTTCACCTTTTACTTGATGGAGACTGCATAGATTTGGAAAAACTGGGGAATTACTTTTTTAAGTTGCATCTTTGTTATTAGCAAGGCCTATTATTATATGTAAAGGTTTAAGTAATTGGGCATCTTCTATAGACAACAAAAAAGAAAAATTAAATAAAAAATGGATGTACATATTTGAAATTATCTCTCCTGCTCCTCTGAAATCTCTGCACTAGCTTCCTGTGGCTGCAAGGATCAACTCAAGACCCTCTGCTTTGTCCACAAGGCTTTCTGGTGCCTGGGACCACTCTACCTCAACATTTCTCTTCCAAAATATCTTCCTTCTCGAGCTCTCCGCTCATCCACCTCGAACTCTCTGAGGGTCAGCCGCCTCTCCAAGAAGAGAGTTGGGGCAGATATATCTCCTTGGCTGGGGCCTCCCTCTGGAACAGCCTCCCTTCCTCTCTCAAATTTGACCAGAACCACCTCCGGTTCAGGAAGCTATCGAGACCTTCCATTTCGCTTCTGCTTTCTCTCTTCCTCTCCCTTGCTGATGCACCTGACTGCTCAGGGCATTGGTTACATGGTCACCCTCTGAACTCAAGCCTAGGCTCTTGCATGTCCAGTTGCCCTTGTACAGCCTCTGGGCTCCCCAGCACTTAAGGGTCTGTATCTGCAACCCTACTGTCCCTTCTCTCTGCACTTACGAGACACCCGCTGGCAGTA
The DNA here is from genome assembly GCF_040938575.1 of Ambystoma mexicanum. Classification (NCBI taxonomy): domain Eukaryota; kingdom Metazoa; phylum Chordata; class Amphibia; order Caudata; family Ambystomatidae; genus Ambystoma; species Ambystoma mexicanum. The sequence continues at coordinate 422,830,460 of NC_090927.1, read as the reverse complement.
CTTGTGAGTTAAATGCACTTCCTCCTTCCCCTCCCCCATGGCACTTCTCCCCTTCCCTCTTCCCCGCACTTGCACGATCTGAATGATGCAAATCCTAGTAAGATCGTTATTTCATCCTCCCTTGTTGCCCCCTCCTTGTCTTGTCGCGCCTAGAAACACTTGTGTACAGGCGCATTATAAATGCCACATCATATCATACCCCTAAGGTCAACAGTGATGTATTTTATCTAGACTTCCTTTCTTCTTTGCACATATAGCATTTATGTATCCATTCATTATTTTTGCTGCATTTCTTTCAGTCATATATGGTTTTTGTCAATGGTATGACTAAGAGGCCGTAACGAGCCATTTAGGAGTGCAGTTGGGTGTCTGTGTGAATAATTGCTCTCCAGGGTCCAAGGTTTTAATTCAGTGCACTAGGGGAGAAAACAGTTAAGAGTTCTATGTAACATATCCGGGCACTTTGTGAAGGCAAAACTGGGACAGAGGCAGTGACGATGAAGGTGGTTGAAGGTGAACAGGGAAGAAGAAAAGAGATGGTCATCAGAGGCAGAGAAAGGGAGGAAGGAAGGAGGAGGTCATCAGAGACAGAGAAATGAGGGGGATTCGAGGAGAGGCAGAGATGAAGTGTAGGTGGACAGACAGGGCCAGTGCAGAGAATCAGTCTTGAACGAGGTTAGGTAATAAAACAGTGGGGTCAGAGATAGTGTACTGTCAAGGGACCAGTAATATCAAGATGGAAAACCATTGTAAATTGGGCCGGCCAAGAAATTGAGAGGTTCAGAAGCTGATAATCCCAAAGAAAAACAAAGAAAATGTAAGGCTAGTCAGAAGCCTTATTAGCTCCCTGGTGGGTGGGAGCTAGGAATGCAGGCTTGACCCACCGGTGAAAGCCCATGTTCCATCCCACCTGATGGCTGGTTCCCCCTGCTGCTGCTCCTTCCTTTGCACTCCTGCAGACCTCCATTGAAAGGGAAGAAGGGCTCCGCACACCCCCCGCTTTCCTTTCAATGGTGGCCATCTTGGAGAAGGATTTTCCTTCATACAGCGGGACGCTGCGCGTGTCTCGTTGTACAAAGGAAAATCCTTCTTCTTTTTAGCACCCTGGGTTACTGCTTTAGCAACACAGGGTGCTAATAGCCTTAATTCCCCATTACAAGGACTGAAACAGGGGATAACGTGCCGGATCCCTCGTTATCTGCCCTCGCTTTGCTCAGGCTGATAATGTGGGCTGCCGGGCCGTTGTCCCCCGTTCCAGCTCTTGGAACGCGGGGTAACGCCATAGCATTAATTCCAATATAGCAGAACATAACCTTTGTGTTTACATAGAGCAAACATAAGGCACATGTTCACATCTTGGCACTGATAACAGTTCTTACCAAATGTATTTATTCATTTATATTGCACCTTAGTACAAACCCAGGACAAACCAGTAAACGCAACAACAAGCAGCAAGTATAAGATAAAAGAGAATAAAATCCAACAATGAAATTGGTAAAGCAAGATAGATAAACGCCAATATTAAAAACATATTAAAACAGCTCTAATCAATTTCTTAAAAGGGAAGGAGGACAAAACATCAAGATCAGTACATACCAATAAAACGTCCTTGTGAGAAAAGTAGGAAAATAGTGAAAGAGAGAGCAGGAAAAGTAAAGATAGTCAGGAAGAATAGTTTGGTTTCAGGGCAACATCCAACCTACAGTGGAAGATGAACTATGAGTCCCCTGGGAAGCAAATAAGGCAGGAAGGCTTGAAGAGAGGAAGAGGAGAGAAGGGTCATTGGGAACCTGTAGCCAAGAGAACCACCAAAAGGCTTCAGATGGGACATGCTTCGCACTAACAGCGCCTTGTTATGGGAGACCTCACTAAGCCTCAGGGAAAGGTGCTTTTGGAGGAGCTTAACCAACCAGGGCCACTGATAACTGAAGCCCAATGCAAGTACCAAAGGTCCCTCATATCTAAGTACCCAGGGCTTTACCTGGAGATAATCTACCAGTGAAGGGTGGAGGATTCCAGACTGCCTGTTTGTTTCAATCCTAAAATACCTACTCTTTTCTCAGGGGTGCCAATGGTTCCCAGTGAATGTTAAAGAAGTATCCAAGATCTGGAAACCCTAGAAAAACTGTAAGTGACTGTCTATACCATTTTCAGGAAGGCCAAATCCAGACTGTGAACTGTCATAACTAGGAATAGTTAAACTGATAGCCATGCTCCTACCGTATGTTAGAACTGTTTGCAATGGTCTTCCCATCACCTATTTAGTTCCCTTAATCCTTTAATTGCCCCTTAATGCTTTAACCGCTGTGTTTTAATTGAATACACATGTTTTCTCAAAATGTCTAGGCGTCAAGTAACCGTGTGATCTCTATGTCTCTAATAAGTGTTAAAAGGAGGCATTGGTGTATGGAAACAAAGGCTGGTGAGATTTCTAAAATGATACCAAGACAAACACCAACATGATCCAGGAAACAGAGGACATCTTCAGTCACCAACAGGATCACTGCCCTTACACCCAGATTGAAAATGTTCCAGTAGTGAATTGTTTTTGCTAGTGAAAAAATGAGATGGCCACACAACATTCTGAATCCATGACAAAAAGGTGAAACACGTTTTATAGAATGTGAAGTATACCAAGGTTCCATATATGATGCGTCCCGTAGCAAATGTTGACTACATGAAGGAGTCCCTCGTTGCGAAATCACTGCCAACTCAAATTCAGAAGAGACATTGTGACAGAATTTAGTGCTCTAGGCAGTAATGGGGATGTCGATTGGATTGTTGGCATTGCTTAGCCAATTACTTCAAGCCCAAGATAGAACAATACCATAGACTTTATTTTGGTTAAATTGAACTTACTATCAAATAATCACTTCCTATGCGATTATGATGAATCTGAGAAAAACGTTTTGAAAAAATGTGTTTAGGAATATCAACAGGGAACTTAAATCTTTTAAGCATATTGGATTATTATTGGCAAAGAGACGTGTGATCTGATTGAAGATAGATGTGCCTTACATAGTTTAAATGTTTAAGTCTCTGAAGAAGTTTTCTGATTGATTAACCCTTCAGACTGCTCTGCATTGTTGTATTTGTGCATCTGAGAACCAAGGTGGTGCTGGTAAGATGTCTCATAGTCTGAGTAACACGGATCATCTGCCATTTAAAGTTACTCCTGTTGGTGGTCATATTATACCGATGGACACTGCATTCCCGTAACAAATGCTTGTTCAAGATAGGAGTAGCTTAAGCATGTCAGAACTTGTACTTGTAATGTTCTCTATTCTCAAAGAAAAGACACATATGCATGAACATTTTATTTGACTGTAATGTATGCATTATTTATGCCATAAGATTGTGTCCAATGTATGCCTTGTGTTAGTATTTGTTTAGAATGATATTTCATTTTTCGGCATGCCTATCTCTTTCAGTGAGACTCCCAGCACATCTGCTGTTTGTGTGAATCTGACCTCTTTTTTACTGAGTGAGGTCTTTTGTATCCCACTCACATATTTAACTCATAACGTTTGGAGGGCATTGGTGAGTCATTAATGCGATCACTGCAGAGGAACTCTGTCCCATATGTAAGTCTATTTTGTGGCAATATTACCTCCCTTATGGATAGTGGTACAGGGGAAATATGTTCAAACATTTGCTTTATGTTATGGTCATTTTCCTATACCACTTTTAGCACTGGTAACCTGGCAGCAGAGATATATTAATTGTACACGTTTGTGTCCTTTTCATGTGTTACAAACTTTTGTCTTTTGACAACTTTTCTACATTGACTTCAATTGAGTCCCCTAACATATTTGGTTTCTGGGCAGACCCTTGCAATTCATTTGTGGGGATATGGTGAGGCCCTTTTGCAACTAAGGCTATGGAGCGCCCCCATTGCCCGAATTGGCCTCATCAATGTCCTGCACCCTAGTGTGGAGATTGCTGATATATCTTCAAGCACAATATTCCAATTCACTTAAATTGGACTTAAAGTCCTAATATAAAATGTGGCTACTTTACAGGGAAGTAGGTGGTGTAGCCTGGGTCAGGAGTCCTCGCTGTGGTCTTCTAGGGTCTGGGGACTATTAGTGGATACCCTCCATAGCTGTAGAATCGACTAGGAGCTTTCAAACGTGTACTTCTTCAGAATTGTGCTTGATAAAGCCACGTTTCTATAACAGAACTCTGGTAGGGATGAACTTGGAAAGCACTGTCCATGTATTTAGAGAATACTATAAAGTTAAACTGTGTGAATTACTTCTGTTTTACCCCCACTTTCGGAATTTTACAGGGTATATCTCTATGTCTAACTATGTTAAATTCTAAAGAGGTAGTTAACCTATTGTGGTGTTACCAAACTATGGAATTAATAGTTTGTGTTTGTATTGTGTGGGCCTCTGGTTCTTTAACAGACGTTGTAACTGTTAATTGAATTTCACACCAAGCTTAGCTCTTCCTGAGTCTAAGCCTGAGTGCTCAGTCACACTAGAGAGTGTGGCCAAAGAGCCAAGTGTAATTTGGTTGTACCTTTAATTTGGCCTCTCAGAACCCCTCAACCGAGTAGATTTTGAAAAACCTTCTTAACAGAATCTTTATTTATTCTACTGCACAGGAACCATTTCACCACTCCATCTGCAAGAATGTCTAATCTAATTAGCACACTGTCTGTGCTGGTGATCTTGTTCTGGGCAGGAGTTGGAAATGGCCAAGTATGGTTATTCTCTTCATGGGCTCTCGCAAGAGCCTGGGATGTAGACTTTATGTGACAGTAATTGGTTTGGACTGTGCGGGGAGTCCTAATTATTCTAAACCTCCATAACCCACATCTAAACATAATGAGGCCATTAAAGAAAAGTTAAAAAATAACATTTTAAGTGCCAAGACGATGATAAAATATTCTTTCACAACACAAAGCAGCTGTTAACAAAAAGCGACCAAGACATCAACATAACAACACATTTGTCAGGCAAGATTGTATGCAGTACCGTTTGGGTGCACTACAACAACCCTGACCTCCTGGCAATAGGAACCCAACCTTTGGGGTCAATGTGTGCTGTACGGGAGTTACACAGAGATTCACAGTGACAAGTGTCCAAATAAACTCTTGCACACAAGGTTTCTTGATTAAGCAATTATTAAAGTATTTACCAGTCAGTCATCAATGCAAAAATAAACGTCAAAAATAAAACACACTGGCCCTCATTACGACCCTGGCGGAATCCGGAAAACGATGGCGGAAATGCAATACCGCCATCGAATAGCGCTCGGTGCGACTATGACCCGTCACCGCAAAGTACGATGCCATTAGCGACACCGTAGTGAACGCCAACGCCAACTGCACCAAGCACGCGCGCGCGCGCCATGCCAAACCGTAAACACCACCATGGCGCAAGGGTACGCCAATTCCGACCCTAGCGGACATGTACCTAACGCCATCAAGCATGGCGGAATGCACCATTCCGCCATGGTGAGAAGTACGGCATCGCAAATCAACCGTAAACGGCCCCACTGAGTGCCTGTACACCGCTCCCTGCCCACAAAGTACAACTCCCCGTAGGTGCAATGAAGTCACAATGCAACCATTGAAATGTACAAGTCACCCATGCATGCCAACGAACAAAAGAAACACAACAGGGGCCAATGGGAGCTGCAGGGCACAGATGGCACGAATACAGAAGCCATCCCAATGGACATGACCACAGTCCCCCACCAAGAAACGCACGCAAACACAGGCACCTGTGACCAGCAATATTCCGAAAATCACATCATTCCACCAGTCCACCTTGCTGACCGGCATCTGGCACACAAAACCCAATCCCCCGCCCCTGAGCATGACAACATTGGGCAGCCCCCATCCCTGACCTCACGGGCTTCGTAGGCAAACGCGCCCAGTACAGTACCACGCAACTAAACTCCGAAGCTGGAACCCAGTGCAGATCTCCTCACAATACATCGCCCCCCAAATAGGCATATGCCACATCACTTGCAAAGAAGAACGCTACACGGGCCAAATCAGAATAGAAATTTAATGCACATCAAAATCACCAAGCCCATACAGCCATCAGGCCATGAACTCCAAAACACATTTCACCATTGTGGGCTGCATCCGCAAGAAATGACCAGCCACTACTCGTGTGACGCCCTGTTCCCTCATGGTACACAGAGCCACATTCACGTACGAAAAGGCAACATGGAAGCGCACAGAACCGCAGGGCCGTCCCAATGGGGAGGCACTAGTCCAGCTGAAAGGCCGAAATGTTGCTCCGAGCCACCAGTACTGCGTAAGGGCATGTGGCCCATTGGCGATCGTCCCATAAGATCGTAATGCTGCTCCACTGATTAACACGAAGCAGCAGGTGTCGGGAGTAAAACCCATCTGCAGGAGTGGCATACAGATGGCAGTGGCAAAAGGGGAGGAGATACCTGTCAACCAAAAGAAAAGAAAAAGAACAGAATGGCCATCAGTACTACATTCCAACAACTCACTGCAATGATCACACTAAATCCACAGCCATATGCATGCTAGCCCACTCCAAAGGATCATCACCACCCCAAAACCACTTGCGACTCATAACTATCTATATCGAGGTGTAAACACCATCACAAACGAGTGTACCTGTGCATGCGTCTGTGAAAACAGAATCCATCTGATGGGATTGTTAACGTGCATGGACACAAGTGTCTGAAGGCGCGTCGAGACAGGGAAGGCTCAACAAGGCCAGATAGACGATGGTCCCACTATGGCAGCCTTGCATCACATAGCGCAGGGGAGGCGGACAGATTCCAAGAAGCCCTGTACATGGCAAACTCTGTATCAAATCATCTGCCCATGCATCCATTCATCATTCCCTCATCCCGGTATAAAAACGCCTGAATATTTACTCACATAACATTAGAAATATCCATTGAGTCTGTGCGTTATGCAGCCTGCAAAATCCACAGTGCCCCAGCCCGTAATTCCAGTGTAGTGAAGTAACATGTATTTGGGAACGTCCGGCCTCATCGCCCACGTCGCTATTGCGCATCCCAAACCATTCATATCAATCATTGCATTCTCGCCATGGCCCCTGTCTCAAGGACATTGTACAATAGTACGTTATATTTGCAGTCAGATCTGTGGGCATTTCCTCGCCGCTAGCTGAAAACCGAAAGCGCCGCCCTCCGAATTCCTCATTTGCAACATCACGTCGAAAAGGCATCTGTGGCCGCTTGAAATCACAAATTAATCCATCTAGTGCGGCTGTGTGTGAAAATGGCAACTGCCTTCACTCACAAATGGCACGCCCCGCCCGTCGGTGAACCTCGGTACAGTGATGCATGAGGGTCCACCGTTACTCGAGTACTACGTTCCACTGACCCTTCACAACTCTGTTCGCGACTGCACAGATAGTATGTGAAACAATGGGACCACAGCAGAATGAACATATCAACCAATGTTACACGGCCATCGGGTACAAATACATGATTGCAATAGCAAGATGCCATTCCACGAATTGCAGCGTTGTGCGCGGGACGTGCTCGGCCAAAGGGGAGAGCAGTTTGCACAGGTGGAATGAATCACCACAGGTGGAGGCCATTCAGCCTGAAAACACATAAATTGCACAGCCAGTCTCCTCCCACAACCACACCGAAATGCTACCGGCAGGACTCGCGATGTTGGCCCTGGGGGACCTGATAGCACTGCAAGTACTCCAACTCCAAGAAGAAGACGAACACCAACTACAACCGGCCGCACGGAGGAGACGCAGGAGGAGGAGGAGGCCAAGGCAGGGCCAGCAAGGGCCGCCAGCACAGCCACTACCACCACGCAGGCAGCCCGCAATCCCACGCCTCCGAGCACATCCGTTCAACCTCACTGATGAGCAGATCCACACCCTCTACCGTCTGGACCGGGACACCATAGCCGCCATTGTGGACATGACACAGGCTGACCTTGTCAGCATGATAGACAGCCCAACCGCCATCCCACCCCTACTGAAGGTGGTGTCTGTACTCCACTTCCTGGCCACAGGCACCTACCAGCACACAGTCGGACAGTTGCATGGCATTTCTCAGCCACTGTTCTCACGGACACTATTGCAAGTGCTCGATGCCCTCCTGCAGCACGCAGACGACTACATCTCCCTACCACGCTCGGAGCAGGAAATTACCAACACAAAAGTGGGATTCCATGCACTTGCCGGCATACCTGGTTGCATTGGTGCCATCGACTGCACCCATGTGGAATTGGTCGTCCCACATGCCATGGAGGCCCAGTACCGCAACCGAAAACAATTTCATTCTCTGAATGTACAAATGGTGTGTGACTCCAACAGGATCATTACACATTGTTGTGCCCGATTCCCTGGATCAACCCATGATTCAATGGTCTTGAGGAACTCTACAATACCACGCTACATGGAGCGACACGCAGGGAACAGATCCTGGCTACTCGGTGAGTCTCATTACATGCATGATAATGTGGGGTATGTGATTCGGCAATGACCTGGCAGGAAGGGGGGGGGGGTGTGCGTACGTAGCAATGGCATTCCACATCATACGTTTCTTGTCCACATACAGGTGATGCCGGATATCCACTGAAGAGATGGCTCCTCACACCAGTCCGGAACCCACGGGACCAGCATGAGGAGGACTACAACCATGCCCACTCACGTACCCGTGTAGTCATTGAACAGGCATTCGGCCTACTGAAGGGTCGTTTCCGCTGCCTCAGCAGGTCTGGCGGGGCACTCCTGTACCGCCATGAGAAGGTTGCAAAGATGGTGATGGCATGTGTCATGCTCCACAACATGTGCGTACGTAGAAATGTGCCCATGCCCCCTGACGCAGAACTGCAAGCACCTGATGATGGTCATGATGAGGGTGGGGATGTGGCAGCACCTCAAGGAGTCCGTGAGGCACAGGAGGGCCGTGACATTCGTCAGCATCTCATTGATGCATGCTTCTAGCACTCACGCCTGGTGGCTGATACATGGACACGGGACTCTTGTGTGTCTGGGACATGCACAATATGGACTGTACGCCTATGATGGCCTAGTACACAAAGATCAATGTCCACACATCTCATTGGTTGATCGTGCACTTTTTATGGCATATGTGATATCATGTGGAACACCCTATCGACCCGCCACCCAAGTGAGCCCAACACACCCCCTCCACCCCCCTACCTCCCCCCCGAACACCAGTGTCCAAAGATGCTCATTGTCAGTGGGCAGTCGCTATTGCAAGCCCCCTCTGCGGGTATCAGGGGCACCCCTGCCTGTGGAGCGCAGGTTCCTCCCAGATCTACGTTGGGGGCTGCCCTGGACGGAACTTGCAACGGATGATGTCTCTGCCTGCTCACGTCCATGCATGTCCCTAAGGGTTTGCGAGAGCTCAGTGAGCACACGGCGCACTGCGGCAAGTTCGGCACATACGTCCTTGGACGTCGCATGCAGTTCCCCCCTCAGGCTCTCGGTGCTTCTCTCCATTTGGACTCTCAAGCTCTCGGTGCTACTCTCCATTTGTGTCCTTAGTGTCTCTGTACTCCTCTCCATTTCTGCCCTAAGTGTCTCAGTTGATGTTTCTATGTCTGCCTTAGTGCCCCCACATTCATCGGCATGGTCCTTGAGGAGCGTGGCCAGTTGCTGCTGTTGCACGATTAACTGGTCGAGGGACTGTTGCCTCTGCTGGGCCATGGCCATTTGCAGGGGTGTCACAGAGGGGCTGTTGTCCTCATGTTGCCCTGCCACAGGGCTTGTGGGGGATGGCCAGTCGTCGTCTTGTGGGTGCCCCTGCGTGGTATCCTCATGTTGTACGGGATGGGACAGACAGGGGGATTGGGACAGGTCATGGATGGATCTGACTTCGACATCCCCGTCTTCTGTGTCGGAGCATGCTGCCATCAATGGGGTGTCACCTATGGTGCTGCTGCCACCGGAGGCAGTGCCTTCTGTGGCATCCGTTGGGGGGACCTGTGGTGGTGGTGTTGTGGGCATGCTGGCTGCTGGTGTGCCTGTTGATGTTCCCTCCTCTGTGCTGCCACCTGATTTGTGCTGCTGCCGTGTCTTGATGCGTGCAGCTGAGGTGGAGGGTCTTTGGCCGTTGGTCTTGGCCCTCTTTGCAGGTGTGCTGGTAGGGGTGTCCTGAAGCTCGTCGTTTGGATCGGACCCTGTGGTGGAGTAAAGGAGGGCGAGGGTTATTGATGGGTCTGTGGGAATTGGAATGGCATTGTATCACATGCATTGGGGTGGTACCTGAGGGTGATTTGGGTCGGGGCCTTGGAGGTGCTTACATTTGTGTGTGGAGTGAGGGTGCAGTTGTTTGGCAGCCTGCAGTTAGGGTGTGCCTGCTGCACGTGTAGTGCGTGTTTTAGGGGTTTTTAATTATTTATGTATTTATTGTGGGTTTTAACGTGCGCTATCAGGCCGATGTGTGTGGCCGTTCTCCTGGACATGTGTTTCTGTTGCACTATGTGGACGCATGGTACTTCACATGGATGGACTTTGTGGATTTGGCATTGTTTTATTTGGGCCACCTACCTGAATCTTCGGATGTCTGCACTCCTTTCTCCATCCCTCCGACTCCCTCTATGCTCTCCATTCCGATGGTGGAGGCACAGATTTCTTCCCAGGGGGTCAACTTGATGGGTGATTCAGGACCTCCCCCGGTGGCTGTGGCAATGTTGCGGTTGGCAGAGAGTATGCTGCGGACGCGTATCCGCAGGTCGTCCCATCGCTTACGGCATTGCTGTGGGGTGCGGGGTGCGGTCCCCACCGCACTTACCCGCTGTGCCACCAGAGCCCATATGGCCTTCTTGTTTGCAAGTGCCGTCCTGGTCATTTGCGTGCAGAAGACGACGGCAGCATTCTCCTGGAGGGTCTCTGTTAGCACGGTGAGTTCCTCACGGGAGAAGTGGACCTGCCGCTTGCGGTCGCACGCTTTCTTCGCTACTTTTCCCATTTTTCTTGGTTTCGCTAGGGTGGATGACGGGTTGGGGTGTGTCTCAGGGTAGTGATTTTAGTGGTTGTGTGGTTTTAGTGGTTTTATAGGTGTACGGCGGGATGTTTCCCGTTCCGGGCCCATGTTTTAACTTCCGTTTCCGTATAGCTGTGGGGTGCGGGGTGCGGTCCCCACCGCACTTACCCGATGTGCCACCAGAGCCCATATGGCCTTCTTGTTTGCAAGTGCCGTCCTGGTCATTTGCGTGCAGAAGACGACGGCAGCATTCTCCTGGAGGGTCTCTGTTAGCACGGTGAGTTCCTCACGGGAGAAGTGGACCTGCCGCTTGCGGTCGCACGCTTTCTTCGCTACTTTTCCCATTTTTCTTGGTTTCGCTAGGGTGGATGACGGGTTGGGGTGTGTCTCAGGGTAGTGATTTTAGTGGTTGTGTGGTTTTAGTGGTTTTATAGGTGTACGGCGGGATGTTTCCCGTTCCGGGCCCATGTTTTAACTTCCGTTTCCGTATATTTCCGGTCACCGTACTTTCCGGTAGGCGCACACTGCGGTGTCCGCTGTGATGGGTGGCGGTATTGCACCTAGGGCGCCCTACGGCGGCTGTGTGGGCCGTTTTGGGGTCATTTCCGCCATCGCGGACTTTGCACTTCCGCCATGCCGTGGTGCTCGTGCCCGATGGGTCGGAATGGGCCGCACTTTGCTCCTTCGTGCAATGGCGGAAACGCTATTTACGCTGTGGCGGTCCGGTCAGTCACTTTCCGCCAGGGTCGTAATGAGGGCCACTGTTAGTTTTATAAATCGGCAAATACCCATTTGGGATGGCTCACAGACACTAGCTTCACCCTTAGGTGACTCCAATTGCTAGGGTGCTGTAGACATTAATAGATCATTGTGTGCATTTAGACTTTCTTAGGAGAGTGCCAAAGAAAATAGGGATCAGAATAGAACAAGTATTCACACAATGATTCTTAAGCAGGTAAGTACTTTCAATAACACCCAAATGTAAAGGCAGTTAACCCTTTCCTGGATGGAAGGCAAAAACACTTAAACAGAGGAGAGAATAGTCATTCAGGGAGCCAGGCCAGCCTATGTTTAAGTTAGCAAAAGTCAAGGTGGACTGAAGCACTTCTTGCAGGTAAGTAGAAAGTCTTTTACAATGTTTTAAAAGTCTTAGTAGAATAGAAGAAATAAAAGTAGGGCCACAAGCTGGTTAGGCTTATGAGGTCAAGAAGCTGATAGCAATTCTACAAGTGCAACCAAGCAAGTCTCCAATGAGACGGTGGCTACACAACAAGAGGTAAATTCTCTTAGACTGTACAGTACCTTTAGGTTGAAGAAAAAGTGGCGCAGCAGATGACTTCTGTTCCTGTGAGGCTCTGCAGATTCTGCTGTTCCTGGGCCTCAGTCGTGGGGACAAGAGGGAGGACGTCTGGGGACTCTTGCACTGCAATTTGATGGTCACCGCTCACAACCGACAATCTTCAAACAAGTGGCAGTTCAGTTTTTCAGCTCCTCACGTCTACCGCAAATAGCACCACTGTGGTTTCCGGCTGTTGAGATGGGCCTTCCTTGCGTCTGGGGTCCCGCACTCTGTTGAGGGGGCTCAGGCTGGGTCAGTCTTGCTTCCTGAGAGTCCAGAGGATCTTCCTGGAGCACTTGGCCAGCTTAAAAGCAACACACCCAAACGTGTGTTCCTCTCCCTGGCTATTCGGTTCCAGCAGCGACTGCAGTGGAAATTCAACTAGCTCTAAGAGGATATCCAGGTGGCCTACTTTGGAGTTGATTGGTCTCACCAACTTAAAGAGAGAAGTCGTCCTTGCAGAGGCTTCTCTGTCGATACAAATTTGAAGTTTCAGCTCAGCAGCTGTCTTCACCGGGCAAACCAATGGTCCAGGAGTTGCAGCACCATCCTCTTCAAGTTCTTCTTTGGATTCCTTTTTCCAGTGGTCGACTCTGCCTTCCAAGTCAAAAAACCTCACCTATTATGCAGCTTGCTCCCATTCATTCCAGCCCAGCTGTCAGTCACCCAGCAGGGTGACTGTCCTTGCCAGACAGCCAGCCGACCAATCACTTAAGAGTGCATTCCTGTCTCCCAGGAGACTAAGCACAGGGAGTTTTGGGCACCTCCCCTGCTTCCCGCCCCCACCAGACACCCTAGAGCCAGAGGCGGGCTTCACTTGTGGATCCCTCCGAAGGCAAAATGAACAAAGGGACCACACCTGGTTTGGTGTGCAGAGTAAATCTCAAGAAGGACTTTTCCACAAAGAAATGGCGACAAAGGAAGACCAGGGCCATTTTGACAAAAATTGCACCCATGGGTGCTTTACCGTGGCTGCTAACGCAGCCTGCATGTAAAATCCCATAATGGTAGTAAAAAGTAAACCACTGCCACCAGCTATTCATTGTGGAAAGGGTAGCATAAAATTGTTACATGAGAAGCTAGACAAAGGGGATACTAAGTAACACCTCCAGCACCATATTTTAAGATAGTGTATACTGGTTCTAGAGAGTTTCAAATGTAAGTAAAGTCAATTTCACTTTACTGCTCTGGGAAACAGTAATTTTTCCCAGAGAAGGTATTTAAACCTTTGGGAAATCTGATAGACTTCTCTGCGTCACTGCACTGAAGGTGCTGTATGACACAATGAAAATGATGATGCCTGTGGAGTTTGTCAGACTCCACAACCAAAAGAAACAGTGTTCAAAATCACATTAAATTTCATGAGAGAGTGGGAAAAAAGGGTCTCACTCTCTCCAGGTTACAAAAATCAAGTCCTCAAAATCCAGCAAAGTTGCTGGGGGTCTCTACGGTAGAGGGAATTAGCACATTTCTGAGAATTCTCCCTAACAACATTGTTTGCTCGGAGAACGAAATGCAGTCCAGCACTACATTTAGTAAAACCATGTACTCTCAACAGAGTTTTTAAATACATGGACCTTGGTACTTGGTTGCTAGGACAAAGAAACATAAAATGCTATATAGTCTGCTCCATTAGAGGATTACAGTGACAATATTTCCTTCTGTCGACTGACCATTTAGCTGTAAAAGCTGCCAGAGGTAGTTTGCTCATTTAAAGCAGGGTTGCATACCCTAGAAGAAAGATTTACGATATACATATTTAATAATTTTCAGGAGGACAGATCTTACAGAGGACTTCTGCTGACAAGAACATAGCAGTGAGGAATAGTTCATCTCCACTCCAAATAGGATTTTGTAGGAGCCTCTTAAACTCGATGTAATGAGTGAGGATTCCAGGAAATAATAAATGAAACCTCCACGTAAGAAAAGCCTCTTTAAAGTACTTAGCTACTTTATTGCTTTACAACTGTCCAAAGATAAGACATCCAGGAGGATGTCTTACTTTTTGTCAGCCTTATCATGTAACCAATTATTAAAAGATCAGGCTCCCAAGTATAAAAGCTACTTGGCAGTCGATGGTCTAATGCCCAACAGTCTTTGCAAAATCTGTCATTCAGCTATGTCAATTGATGAGAGTGAAGATAAAGCCCAGAAATCATTTGCATATCTGGCCACAGCATTTTGCATCATAGACTTTTAGTGCTGGACGTATTGCACCACCACCACAATGTTTTTTGGCGGCCTGTTTCATTTTCTCAATGTGTTTCCACCAACTATTATTACATTAAAATCTAAAACCCAAATAGTCAAAGTTTTCTACTATTTCCAGTGTTTGACCACAACAAAACAGTGCTGCTCTTCACCTTGCTGTTAGAATAGACCCTAAATGTGGTTTTAACAATGTTAATAGTGATAATGATGATAATGATAATGTGTTATTTTTATAGCACTTTCACCAAATGCTTGACATAGTGCATAAATAAATTGGTACTCATTTATCAACCTCGGAAAGGATGAAAGGGGCAGTTGGCCTTGTCGTGATTCGAACCTGGGACCTGCAGATCACATCTCTGGGGTTGCTGTTGGTACTCTTGTTCAGAAGAGAATTGCCAGGCATTTCTGTGCTGGACTGCCCTTGGGCAGGACAAAGACTGATATGTAGTGGAAATTTCTCCTCTGTGAAAGGATGGTGAGCTTAAGACTCTGGTTGAGACTCTGACCCTGGAAATAGGCCGGTAGTAGAGGAACTCCCAGAACCCCCCTTGTTTTTACCTGCAGATCACATACAGATCACAGCAGTGAGCACTCAACTCACTGAGAAATCTTACCGGCTATAGTACCGGCTAGTTACCAGACATTTTGTCGAAAAAAAATGGTCGACAGGACATTTGGTCGAAACCATTTGGTCGAAAACCAAATGGTCGAATTTTGTTTTTTATTTTAATTTTTTTTTTTTTGGGGGGGGGTTTCCCATCCCCCTTTTTTTCTAAAAAACCCTTTTTTTCCCCTACACTAAAACCTAAAAAATATATATATAAATAAATAAAAAAATTCAACCATTTCGTTTTCGACCAAATTCTGTCGACCAAATGTCTTTCGACGAAATGTCTTTCGACGAAATGTCTGGACACCGTACCGGCTAATAGTCATGTTCCTTGAGGACATAAAGCTATCATATCCATTCAAAAGGTATTGCAAAGTAGCTGGGGTGCGACCAAACAATACTACTTCATCTGCATAAGATACACATGGGATATAAAAACCGGACATACAAGGAATGTACAAAGTGCGTGCAAAAAGGCTGTATTATCAGCTGGTATAGAGGTTGAATAGGAGCGGCACAAGGACACATCCCTGTTTGACTTGTTGGTTAATGGAAAATGTATTCTTTTTTGCATCATCTTTGCCATATGTAACAAAGACTCTGGTGTTAGTATGAAGTTGAACCAGAAGGCTTAGAACTTCTGTTGTACATCTAATTTTAGGAATATATCCCAGAGCAGCAACCTATGAACAGTGTCAAAGGACGTGGGCTGGTTCATAAATGGCAGAAACCATTGCTCAAATTTTGCAATGTGGTACTAGTCCAAAATTAAAGCCAAATGCAGGCATTGTTTGGTTGCAGGCATTGTTTGGTTGTCCCTAAAGAGCTGAAGGTCAGATAAGATCTTATTTTCATCACTTCATATTGATAATATTTAAAGAACAATTTACCCAACAGCTTTAGAGAAATATCAGTCAAAGAAATACATCTATAACACTTTGGCAGATCATGATTTGTTTCTTTTTTTTAAAATCAGAATTATATTTGAGAACAACCAAGAAGGTGGCAGTTTCCTTGAGCTGATTATGGCACAGAAAAACATAAGAGAGCTGCCCACAAAAAGATATCTGATTTATATAATCATCTGATCCCGGTCTTTTAAAGAGGATATTTGTCTTAAATATCATATAATTGGATAATTTTTCTATAGCTGATTCCTCGGTAAGAGATGCCAAAGTAACAATTTGAGAAATATTTAAAGAATGGACCGAGGATTGATTGGTTCCGCAAAATAAACATCCCATCTTTCACTAGAGATATTTGGCCTCATTATGAGTTGGCCGGTAAAATCAGGGTCATTACTGGCATGCCGGTAAGAGCGGGCCCGTGCCCCCATTAACCCGCTAATAGCGGGTGATTATGAGTGCGTGAGCACGCGCGAACCCCCATGCCGGTAATGGAAATACCGGCATGCCGCTAAAGGCCCTCCAACCCCCCGATAGCGCCATCACGGGACCCGCCGATACCGGCACCGCCTCAGAGCAACCCCTAAATACCGGCACGGTAATACCACCATGTAAATACCGTGTTCGCAAAAACGGACCCGGAAATTACGTCATTGCGCAGGAACGGGAAATGGGCCGGTGGCCATCTTTAAAAACACAATCCATTGCCAACCTCCCCAACCAGCAGTCCTTTCGTGTTGTGCTGCATCAGAAAACACTCAGGATGTCCAAGGCAACCAGGAAGATGACCCCCCGGAAGCGGAAACAGCGTTTCTCTGACGCTGAGCTCAATATGCCGGTATACACTCTGACCCAGCATGCAGACATCATCAGGTCAAACGACATGAAGCATGCTTCCCAGATGAAAAAGAAGCTAATCTGAAAGGAGGTTGCCCAGAGGGTGTCGGCTGTGGGGACCACCCCATGTACAATGCGTGACTGTCGCAAGCGGTGGGACGACCTCTGCCTCAGGGTGAGGAACATCCTGGCAGTCAACAGGAGTGCGGCCATTTTGACAGGCGGGGGGCCACACTCACCAGCAAAGCTGATGCCATGGGAGGAGACTGCCAGCTCTTTCATTGATCCAGAGTCAATAGAGGGATTCAGAGAGATGGAGATGGACACTGCATCATCCACAGAAGGAGGTGAGTGACCCACCACATCCCTGTAGGGGAAACCATGACGTGGCACAAGTGACGTGGAAGTGAGACTAGGCAAGGCAATGCATGTCCCAGACCCACATCTACACATCCAGTCAAGAATGCGTGCCACACCCTGCCACACACAAATGCATGCTAAGTGCCAATCCCAATACCAACACATGAGCAACATAACTCGACCGTGCCCATGTAACCCAACACACAGACACCATATCAATGGCATGCCACCTGCCATGCATTCATAGCCTACATTCCCCCTCAGAACACCAAATGCCACACCCCTGTAATAAATGGATGCATGAATGTATGGAGATTTCACAGCGCAATAGAATGTCGCTGGCATGTGACAACTTCACTGATGACCTGCATCTCTTCTATCCCCCAGGCACCGATCAGGAAGATGCCAGGCAGGACAGGGGTGCAAGGGCATCAACATCACGGCAAGGGAGAAGGGCCACCGCCACCACCACCCCCCAGCCTGAGAAACAAGCCAGACCAACAGGCACTGTGCCAGACTGGGCTGAAACCCAGGAAAGTACACCTGCAGCCAGTGTGGGCCACACACATGGAGACCAGAAGCAGCCACCCACAACAGTGGGAGGTGTTCCTGTACCTGCACCGCCAACCACCGCGGACGTTACAGATGCTAATGTGGACACCCAGGGTGTCACAGTCGTGTCCACTACACTCAACCCAGTATATTGTCGATGGGAGGACTCCAGGAGGGTCATCGCTAATGCCATTGGGGAGACCACAGCAGCCATCATGCAAACACTGCGGCCGTTAACGCGTCCGCAACTCTCATGAGGGACTGTCTGGGGGCAGTGACGCAAGTCCTGATGTCCATTCTGTTCCAAATGCAGCGGCCACGCCTTGGAGCAGGTGTGGGACCAGCCTCTGACACATCCACTGCTACGACTCCTTCAACCTCTGCCCACTCAAGCCCCGTGCGGATGACCCGGAGGAGGGCACGGCACTCGGACATGCCACCCCCAGATGCCAAGAAGGCCAAGAAGTAGGGTGGCCAGACAATGGCCGTTGGACCCATGGATGTTGTTGAAGGGAACAATCATCAGAGTACATTTGGGGACATCTGGGGTTTGTAGGGTGGGTTAGGGAGTTCACTGGGGTTATTTGGGGTTTGTAGGGTGGGTTGGGGAGTTCACTGGGGTTATGTGGGGTTTGTAGGGTGGGTTGGGGAGTTCACTGGGATTATTTGGGGTTTGTAGGGTGGGTTGGGGAGTTCACTGGGATTATTTGGGGTCTGTAGGGTGGGTTGGGGAGTCCACTGGAGGTTACGGGCGAGTGTTCACATTGTTGCCTGTTTGAAAAATACACCCGTTGTGTGCCAAAAATTAAATGGCTGGACATTCTTCATTTTGTGCATGCACTTTTAATGTGTGATGGTGTTCAGTGGCCAACTCCAAACAATACAAGTGTGCATGTACACATGGAGCCAGTGTGTCACTGACACATGTCTATCATAGTCCCTGTGTTTCAGAAGTATTCGTGAATTAGTGCTTGGCGTACAGCATGGCCATCCCGTGCATCACGTACCGGCAGGGGGGCTACTTCACCTCCGTCTCCATCCTCATCATCCTCACTCGGCCCATGCATGTCAATGTCAGGTGGCAGTGGTACATTTCTCCGGACGCACATGTTGAGCAGTATGACAGAGGCCATGGTGATCTTTGCCACCTTCTCAGGCCTATATAGGAGTGCCCCACCAGACCTGTTGAGGCAGCGGAACCGCGCCTTCAACAGGCCAAAGGTCTGCTCAATCACAACACAGGTACGGGTGTGCACACAATTGTATTCCTCTTCATGGCTGTTCTGCGGGTTCCGCACAGGGGTGAGTAGCCACGGCCTCAATGGATATCCTCCATCAGCTGCAAGCAGATACAAATAGGTGTGTGTCACTCTGAACTGCCACCTTCAGGGAGCACAGTCATGGCGGCAGCTACTTGGTGTGGGCATGCACATGTCCCTGTACGCATGCAAAAATGTTACCTAGATGCAATCTATACTGTCATGAGGTGTGGTAGTCTGAATGGCGTTCAATAGATGATGCAGGGTGTAATCATGCATGCCGAGGCAGATGTGCTGTGGTAGTGCAACAAAGTTTAGCCTCCAATTCATGCTGTTCATCCCTCACTATGCATGGTCACACTGACCACAGTGCCACAGTTTCCATGCTGTTCATTAATGCATTGCTTGCCATCAACATGGTGGCCTGGTTGTGCCTCTTACTTGTTGTCATCGATATGCATTGATTGTGATATGTGGCCCAGTGATGTGTCATGTTCCGTTTGGCTGGATCAGGTCAGGAGTGTTTAGCTCTGCATGCATTCTCCAATCATCGGCTATTGGCACCCAGGTGCTGTATGCCCCCCCCCTTTCCCACCCAGGTGCAGTATGCCCCCCCTTATGCATCCCCACACATCAGTACCCCAAAGCACTCCCATGGGACAGTTGTGCTACTCACCAAACAGCCGGGCACGTGGTCCAGCATGTCGCTCCATGTGACGGGGTAGCGTGGAGTTACGCAGTACCATGGCATCATGTATTGATCCGGGATATCGAGCACAGCAATGTGTGATGATCTTGCGGGAGTCACATACCATTTGCACATTGATGGAGTGGTATTGCTTGCGATTGCGGTACACCGCCTCTATGGCATGGGGGACTACCAATTCCACATGGGTGCAGTCAAGTGTACCAACACAATTGGGCATGCCTGCCAGTGCATGGAAGCCCACTTTGGTGTTGGCTATCTCCTGGGCAGTCCGTGGTAGGGATATGTGGCTGCTTGCGTGCTTCAGGAGGGCATCCAGCACTTGGTTCAACATGCGTGAAAATAGTGGCTGTGAAATGCCATGCAGCTGGCCCACTGTGTGTTGGTAGGTGCCTGTGGCCAGGAAGTGTAGCACAGACACCACCTTTATTAGCGGGGGGATGGCAGTGCGTATTTCTATGAGGCTGGCAATGTCGTTCTGTATCATGTCCACTATGGTGGTGATGGTGTCATGGTCCAACCGGTACAGGGTGTGGATCTGCTCAGAGGTTAGGGTAAAAGGGCTGGGTCTGGTGCGAGGGATTGGTGGTTTCCTACAAGGCACTGCTGCCTGCGCTGGTGGTAATTGCTGGGCCTGTCTCACCCTCCTTCTCCTCCTGTGTCTCCTATGTGCTGCCTGTTGTTGCTGCTGTAGTTATTGTTGTTGCTGTTGTTTCTGTAGTTGTAGCAGTATGGGCATGTCCTCCAGCGCCATGATTGCAACAGCTAGTGGTAGCATTTTGGTGTTCGAAGGGGTGTGGTGTGTGGGTGTGCTCAGTTTATACTGGCCCAGCCTCCATTAACTCCACCTGTGGGGATTGTGTGCACCTGTGGCAGCTGCCTTGTATCCTGATTGCTGTTTGCGGGTGGTCCGCGATGCCCGTGATTACTGGCTTTGAGATGCCGGTATTTACATGTCCACGTGGGTTGTGATGTCCCCCTATTACCGGCATACTGGTATTTGCTCCACGAAGGGGCGCGTGTATGCGCCTATGCCGCTATTGGTGGCACCGTTGTTTAGGGTGCCGCTTATACCTGGTTTGCGGGTCGGAATACACCGGAGCGGTAAACGATGCTGGTATTATCATACTGGCATCGTTTTTGCCCTACCGCCAACCTTGTAATGAGGCCCATTATCTTTCAGAACATCCACAACATTGTTTGTAGCAGAACCTGAAGAGACCATCCTCTAAACAAGCCTGGCCTCTACAGAGGTAGAAGCTTGTAAAGGTTGATCCCATAAATGCTTTTCTGCCTCTGTTTTTGACTTTGCTAAGGTTGTTTTGTATTCAGATCCAGCTCCATTAACTTCAGCTCTATTCAGAGGCTGGTCTTTTCAACTGAATAGAAGGTGCCCTTTTTTCTATTTGACAATCCTTAATAAACCAAGTCTTCTGAACACCACTAAATGAATTTGGGTTTGTTGAACGAGTCACATCAGGCTTAACTGTGTCATTAGTGGACATACACATGTTAATAGTTTGAGTAGAAGTATATTCGAGTGAGAGACATGTTCAAAAGTGAAAGAGAGAGAAGGAGGATAGAGAGAGAGAAAGAGGCAAAGAGAGAAAGAAAAGAGAAAAGGAGAGGAATTGAGAGAGAATAGAGAAGAAGAGAAAGAAAGAGAGTTAGAAACAGAGAGGGACAAGAGGGATAAAGGGAGAGAGAAAGAAAGGAAGAGAAAGAGGAGGAGAAGGCAAGAGAGAGAGAGGGATAAAGAGAGAGAAAATGGGGAGAGAGAGAAGAGAGGAAGAGAGAGAAAAATGGAAGGAGAGAGGGACAAGCAGGGGTAGAGGCAGAGGGGGCCGGAAGGCCAACTGGTGGAAATGAAGAGCAGGTTGGGTAGGATAAGGAACAAGGGTGGTTAAAGAGAGACAAAAGGCAGATGGAGGGATTCCCGCCTGCAGAGCCCACCTACACCTACCCCCATGATGAACACAACAGGGGGAACTGGTTTCTGGGCTGTTCCCAGGGCTCAAGGAGGCTTGGTGACAGGAAGGGAATGGAGATCACAGGGTGTAGGGCAAGTGGGCAAACACAGGCAGGGATATTAAATTGCTGTTAGAGGGGAAGGGGAGGAAGTTTGCTGGAAGAGATGAAAGGGCCAGCCACGGACTGCAGATTACCCTGGCTGTAAAGATGAATGCTGTTTCCTGGGCTGGGAAAAGGTTCAGGAGGGTTCACTAGGTTTATTTAGGATGGTGTCCCTATGTCTGGGTAGGGGCAGGGCTGGAGTTCCACAACTCCCCACACTTGCTTGCATGGATACACACAGTTCAGGGGACGCAGAGTGGGGGAACATAAGAACTAAACCACAAGCATAGGAAATGCAGTCAGGGCGTGTCATAAACAGAAATAACATACAGGGAAACATACATGCAACAGTAAAATGAACACAACAATGTAATCAGGGGCTAGTCTGTGTAGATTCCTAGGCAGGATGAAGTAAATATACAGCCACAAACAGTGCAAGATGAACAATGTATTTGGGAGAAATGAAAGGTCATGCAAAACAATGGTAACATTAAAAAATACAGAAACACAATTGAAGGCTGCCAGGGGTCCACATATGGAGACTGCCATTTCCACCAGGAGACTACTACCCTTTTAGAGATCTTATCATAGAATTTTGAGCCAATTGTATTTGAGGTCATTACACCCTGATTATTTGTCTCAAACTTTGATGTGACCTTCAGAATGGGTGATATAGTAGTATCTTAAATGTATCTTTAACAATTAAAGCAGTGTGTCCATTAGTCTTAGCACGTGCCTTCTTTAAGGTCACCCCATGATTCAGTTTGGTTGAAGGCAAGACATTTGCCAAGTTGAATTGTGGGGGTTTATCACATTTAAAGAAATTAGACTTTAAGAGCAACTCCCTTGTTTGACTACCATCTGTTCGTAATAGCAAAATTTCAACTATAACGACCATAACATCATTTAGAAGAGAGCTAAGCAGTGGCTTAAAATTATTAAGCAGCTCACAAGCTGGGAGCAGTGATGAAGAAGAAAGAGGCAAATGATCATTTAGGATTGCATGATACAACACCATTTGGCTTGATTCATTTGTAGTCATCATCGATGTTAGAACTGTAATTCATTCCGGAACAACCATTTCCTCATCCTTCATTAAAGGCCCAATACAGTCAATAGAGGTTGGTAATTCAACATTTTCCCCATACTTCACAGACCGGCCAACATCTTCTTCTACAATAATAGACGACTTTGCTAGTACCAAGAATCTGTTTCATAGTGAAATATCCTGTGAGATTAAACTGTTGTTGATCTTGTTAGCAGAATGAGATGATCTAGTTACAAGTGTGAAAGGAGCTTCTTCATTGCACAGCATACATGTTCCATTCACATGAGTGGGAATACAAAATGAGCGGCCACCGCATTTTCCACTCTTCGATCAATCTCATAAATACCAAGTTCATCCTCAGAGTTGGAAGCACATGATTTAATAGAGGTTGCTGTAATTGCCTTGAAAGTTGCATCTGGGTCCCCTCCAGGTTTTGGTAATATTTCATCATTACAATTAATTTGAGGTTGATCCGTAGTATCTGCTATGTTAAGGGTTACAGACTTAAAAGGTAACAAGACACCACAAAAAGAATGAATAATGGGTGTGGATGGTCGACTACTAAAACCTAAGAGCAAGTTTTTGATCTCCTGAATTAACATATTTGCCTCAGAACTAGCTTTGGTAATTCAAGATGACTTCTTGATAAATGCAATGGTGATAGAAAAACAGTAGCTTTACCCTCTGACATTATGTATCAATAATATATGCATATACTCTGAGATTTGAAAAAAAAAACACTTAAAAGTGGTTACCGAGAGACAAAATTGAAATCAATCAATATCATTATAGCACAGAACCCTCAGCAATAATTACAGTATTAAATTAACATGTGTTTACATTTTGCACTCCTCTGATAGGTGGTTTTAGGTCAAACAAATAAACAAATCAGGAGGGGATCTGGGGCCTCTGAAAGCTGTTGCTCAGAAAAGATCCCTGCAAAGCCATCTTTCCCATGGCAAAGATCTGCTCTCTTTTTATCAGGGGAAGCCATTACCATGATCCGTCCTTGAGCCTGTGGGAGCAACTGGTTCTTTGTCATGGACATTGATGAAGGTGCTTTCCAAGTGCAAGGAAATGATTTATCCATTGTTGTCCTGCACTGTCCGGAGTGTGGGCTGGGCTAGCTGCATGGCATTCTGTGTTGTGTAACTTGCCATGTTACATTTTTGGGGGATACATAATCTGCTGATTCTCTCCACCAAGAAATGTAGCTTTGCAGGAGATGAAGTCCTTTGTTCATCTTCATCACCCCCTACAAACTGTTTTAGGGTCACAAAGACTGCTTCCCTCATCTGCTGCCATCCTGTTCATTGTGGGTTTAAAAGAAGAGCTCAACCTTCTTCAAAAGCATAAGATTCAACCTGGAGTAATCCCAAACCAAAGGGTGAAAACAGAGTTCAAGATCAGAGACCAAAACCACCAACTAACTGGACCCACCTGTCAAAGGAAGCATCTCTGCTCCTGTGACCAGTCCATGGACCCCCAATGCCAAAATCAATAGTGACACTAGTAGTCACCCCCAAAGCCCTAGACTTACCTAATTGTGTTGGATTTATTGGCTGGGTTTAGAAGATCTGGGCCATATACCCTTTTACTGCTGCCTTGAATCTATAAAGGGCAAAGTCCAACTCTGCAGCTACTGTTTGTGGTGGAATTTGGGTATATAAATCATTTTTGTGGTTCCCTTCAGCATCCATGATTGAAACATGTAATCTCTACATTAAAAATTGCTACAATAGAACCACACTTGACTATTGAAGGGAGCTACATTGATTACTATGGGATTACTTTGATAACTACTTTAACTCCCCTTCATTACCCAAAATGGATTACTTACCTTGCACTATTTCTAAACGTTTGTAACTAGAATAGGTTTAGGCTGCTTGCATATACTTTCAAAATGTTGCCATAACTTATAATTGCATAATATTTATTATGTACTCTAGCATCACTTTTTGTCCCTTTTTAGCCTCATATCATTGTATTAATTAGAAAGTATCTTTCAATCTAAAATGTGGTAGATACTTTCCTGTGTGGACCATCTATTTTGCAACCATTGTGCATGTTAACAGCACATTTCACTAGTCGAACAATCTCTTAGTCCAAGCCTTATTGCTCAGACACTCTATCAAGAGTGTATAGAATGTGTAGAAAACCAGAAGGTCCACTAAGGTTGGATTCACAGAAACAAAGTGGTGACAGCAGTAGGATAGAGTTGTAAGGAATTATTGAATCATCACAGAGATTCAAAACAAAAGACAACGAAAACTGCTAATAAGTAAAGTAAAGTTTTCTGTGAGTGAAGTAACTATAGATATGGAAAACTTCACAGAAGTGACCTAAGTCAAATTTAAGTATAAGATATATAAAGAGTTGGCTACTGTTCATAGTCTTAATGCCACAGACATGATTGGTAATTTAGTCAAATGTATTAACCACTATAAAGAATATCTTATTACTGATGTAGCTAGGGGCCTGGTGGGGTTTATACTGCAATTCTTATCACTTCTATAGTTGTGTTTATTACTACTTCTAGCGCTGTGGAGTATTCTGCTTAAATGAAGAGCATCTTACACTTAGTGAAATAGACATTGGGCCTCATTACACGGAAGGCGGTGATCCAGGGTGCTATTAGCACCCTGGACCATGCCGGTAAAATACCGGCACTGCCTTGGCGGAAAGGGGATTTACCGCCCCATTCCAAGGTTGGAGGGGCGGTAAATCCCCTTTCCGCCATTGCCCTTCCCCATTCCCATTTCTGCCCCATAGGGCTCTATGGAAATGGGGAAGGCGCTAATTACGGCACCGCAATTTTGCGGTGCCGTAATTAGCTCTGAGGTCCCTTAGCGGGTTGGATTTTAACGCCTGCAAGAAGCAGGCGTTAAATCCTCCAACCCGCAAAGGGACCTCGTAGTACGGCGGTAAGGGTTAACGGTCACCGTTGCCATTAACGGTGACCGTTAACCCTTACCGCCGTCCGTGTAATGAGGCCCATTGCCTTTAAAAAGCCCTAGATGGAGGTCTATGTGGCCTTGCAAGGGATTGAGACTGAAATAGCAGCATACGATAGAATAAGGACACAAAAAGCAGCCCTTAAGAAGGCGTAGACAGCTGTTAGAGCAAAAGAGTTAACTGTTCTCAAAAAACCGAGGAAGAAATGTGGTCTTTTGTCTTTACAAAGAAGGAATTGCATCATGAGCAAGAATGGAAAGTTAAGGACTTGAATTTGGCTCTGTATCTTCTCCTCCTCCCATGTCCCTAAGGACCTGCTGAATGTGTATGATGTTAAGGATGATATTTTGGAATGGATAACTGCTTTTGAGTTTGCTTTTGAAGTACCCAATGTGGCTGATTGGAAGACTACTCCAGAGTGGATGTAATGCCCTTATGCAGTTGATTCCTATTGATAGAACAGTGTAGGTAGCTGAAAGATGCCCAATAACCAGGTTTGGGGAAACTGCTTCCTAATACTTTAAAATGTTCAGGGGGGACATCAGTGAATACTCCCTTAAGAGACTGTATGGGTGCATAGATGGCTGCAACATGTTTAGGGCATGGTCTGTTTGATGATGCTTCTAATTACATATTTACTGGTGAGGTGTTACAACCCATAGGCATCTCAGTGTTCTGCCAACAACCATGCAGGAAAATTAGGGCCTCAGCTTTAAAATAGAGTGGCTTTGATTTGTTCCAAAAAGCCGGGACATCCATTATGCCTCAAACGCCAAGAGAAAGCTAATTCCAATGTTTGATTGTATAGTTGGATCAAGTCTGGAATGCAAAAAAAGTAGGGATACTCCTGATCTAAGAGCTCGGACGGGAAAGCGTTTTAATATCTGGTTCCTAAGGTATAGTGGACATCACCTGAGGAAGACCTTATGCTCTATAGAAAGAAATTTGAATATGATCCTAGCCCTAATTGTGAGTCAATCTAATTGCTTCCGAATCAGGGTTGCATGTAGATGTCGAGGAGTATTGGTTTCTATATGGGGCACAGTATTTTGCAGAATCTATGAAGATTTTATGACATACTTTGGATACCATGCATTTAAGTCATTTCAGTAATCTAGTTACACACCTGTGATAGCTCTGTCGATTGTAGCACAATGAGACTCCGATAATAAAGTGTGTAGTTGTCACATTAGAGTATAGTTAGCTGAATTGATTACTGCATTTATCTGGGGATCATAGAAACGGCGGAATCAAATATAAAATGCAACGTTTTAACTTTTTGTTGAAAAACCTGAGAGATTTTGATGTTAGGAAAATTAGCAGTGGCTGAGGATAACTGTTTAGTTTTATACACAAGTAATAACTCTGTCATATTAGGATTTAACCCATACCAATTGTCAGACATCCAACTTTATGTTTTATCAAAGATAATCTAAATTCTAGTGATGTTAGCCAATTGATCTTTGCTAAGCCTAAATGCGAGTTGATTGTTATTCACAAGATTCTGAAAGCTAATATCGAATTTAAGTCAAGTCAAGTACATGTTTATTTAGGACAATTTATTTTTCCATAAAAACACAAATTTATAAAAACAATGTCCAATCAAAACTTCATAACATTATGCACACAATGGCATTTTAGAAACTTAGTTATCATAATAAATCCATTTCCTTTTCGGGCAACTACAGCGTAAACACCTCCATTAAAAAATAGGTAATATATGTGGCCTGACGCCAACGAAGATGGCGGCGTGACCTGGCAGCTCCGTCCCACAGTTTAAAAAAAAAAGGCATTTCCCCATATTCTTTTCCCTCATAACTTACCTTTATCTTCCTGCCCCGAGCTCCGGACCTCCTCCACATACCGTCGAGCGAAATTCAGCGCTGCTCCATGCTCGGCCGCGCCGCCTCACCAGCTCCGGCATTCCAGCTCCGGGGACCGCCGCAGCCGCCTTCAGGCATCCGCCCACTCTGAAGTAAGTGTCCGCGTCACGTGTAACGTGACGCGCCGGCTGCGGCCTGGTCCACCCTCTCTGCCTCAAAGCGGCCGCCTCTGGTGCCGGCGTGCAACAGCATCACATTCTTGAAGAGAAAGTTAAAAAAAAAAAGAAAGGATTAATAAGCCCTTCGTGGCTTCATAAGAAACCATATTTTGGTTAAACCCCTCCATGCAAAAAATATAGAACATCGCATCTACGTAATTTCTAAGACTCAGAAAAAAAAAAAAAAAAAACGAAAGGGACATAGAAAGGAATACTGTTATACTTCACAGAATATCTACCACACATTGCCACTTATGAGACACAACCCTATTCTCGCTCGCCTCTGGCTCTGATAGCGAGCACATATTTGGTCTCCTGAACTATGAATGAACCACGCATTTAACATGATGGAATAAGCATGGAACTGGGTATAACTTCAACCGTAAATTGAACCTAACTATAATTGGATACCCATATTAACAGGAAGCATCCTACCACTACAAGGCTTGTAGCACTCTCAACTCACACCTAAGTTTACGCCTTATTATTCAACAGTGCTTCTATTAACCTCCTCTATCAGGAGTAGTACTACCTAAATAATATGGACGTAATAATTGTAAACTTTGGTACATAGAACCCCACGAAGTTCTATTTAAGGACTCTATACATATGTGCTTACCATCACAAGCTCTTCTCAAAATAGTTTCTATTTGCAACGGAACCTACTATTGCTGTACATGCTACAACTTTCTGCAACTCTTAATCTTGCATCATTAATATTGCTAACCAAGCCTTTTTCAATTGCTCATATATCCATATTTTGCAGCCAATATCATGGCGGCCAACAAAAAAAATAATACCTCAACCACCAAAGAACCTAATACTCTCACCGCCAACCTCAAGAGACCCAAAAGTGACTCACCTCCTCCGTTGGGCATTTCGGACCCTGCTTTGGAGACCATTTTGGCAGAGATTAGATCACTCAAACCCTTCATAGAGACTACAAATTCAAAATTACAACAGTTGGACGACAGATGGAGAGGTTTTGAGAATAGAATGGAAGAGGTGGAGAAGAGAGTGGGTCTAGTGGAAGAAACTACATCTAAAGTAACACAACTGGAAAAGGCAATAAAAGAACTTCAAAAACACAATGAAGATTTGGAAAATCGCAGCAGACGTAATAACCTCCGCATCTCAGGGCTGCCAGAGGGATCAGAGGGAACTAATACCATTGTCTTTTTGCAAACATTTTTAGCAAAGCTGCTTCACTTACCCCCTAATCTAACACTTAATATTCAACGTGCTCATAGAGTCGGCCAACTATCTACTTCCACCTCTCCTCGACTTTCGTCCAGAACAATGATCTTTTATCTTCTGGAATACTCCCAACTTCAGCTCATTATATCTGCAGCAAAGGAACGTAAATCCCTTATATGGAATGGCTCTAAGATTTTCATCTCACAGGATGTCGCTAAAAGCACGGCCCAGCGCAGGAAAGTATTCTTATCCTTTCGCCCAGCCTTGAAACAGCTCAACATACGTTATGGGCTATACCACCCTTGTTCTTTCAAAATCACACATGAAGGCCGTACCAGAATGTTTGAAGAACCAGCAGACCTAAAAGCATTTATACGATCCATCAAAACCGATAACATGGACACTACCTCGCCTGCAAGTACCTCCACCTCTTTCGTTACATGAACGTTTTACTCCCTTTCTCTCCTTACTATTACAAATTTAATGCCATGATTATCTCCTATATATATGACGTGGGACGGGTGGCCTCGTGACGTCCATCTTCCATCCTGAGTCGCTCTACTTCCCTTTTGACGACTCAGCGGGTGTCACCCTTCCCTACAAATTGAATCTCCCCTAGCATCCTTTTTTTTTTCCAGTCTGATCAGTGTTCTATTCCATATCTCCAAGCCATTAGGCAACCGTTTATGATCAGACACCCCAACCCTCATCCTATTACCTCATGTGTCTTCCTAATGTGTCCTTTTCTCATTAATTGGTATTCAAAATATTGTTCTTGGGCACTCATTGTTTGCATCTATATGGTTCACAAATGCTATTTCAGACACTGTTCTAGAGCACCTAACATTTGCATGTATATGGTCGTATATTATCGCTATGCTATCATAACATCTAAACTGTTATTATGATTTTTAAATGTGTCACATGGAACATTAAAGGCTGCAATAATCCCATCAAAAGGTGTAAGGTCATCTCGCATCTCAACAAACTAAACCCCTCCATAGCTTGTATACAAGAAACGCATTTATCTGTTAGAGAAACACAGAAACTGAAGTCCCGTTGGATCAAAGAAATCATTTCTAGTCCTGCTGTTGCTAAAAAAAATGGGGTAGCTATTTTAATCAGCAAGAAACTATCATATAAAGTTCTCGACCAAGGTGCGGACACAGATGGCAGATGGGTTTGGGCTAAACTAAATATAGATTCTACTGATGTTACCATTCTGAATATTTATGGCCCCACCAACCCAGATCCCAAGTTTTGGACCACCATCAAACATATGATACTTCAAAAAAACTTTACCAATTTAATTATGTGTGGGGATATGAATCAAGTCCTTGATCCTTTTCTGGATAGAAAATCTAGCTGCTTGTTCAAAAATAATAAAACACACAAATCCTTCTCAGGATGCTTAGCCGAAACTGGTCTTATTGATACATGGAGAATATCTCACCCTACTCAACTTGACTATACCTTCCACTCTTCCCCACATAATACTCTCTCTCGTCTTGACTATATTTTTTCCACTAAAAACCTTACAGGTACCATTATAGATTCCAAAATAGAAAATATAATTATTTCTGATCATGCCCCTGTTTGTACCTCTTTCAGTCTTTCTGATGTTCGGAAACCGTCATCTCGGTGGAAGCTTAACAATTTTCTTTTACAAGACCCTCAATTCATCCTATCCGTAGAGTCTTTTGTTCAACAATTCTATGCAGATAATCAAGACAGAGACACTTCAGTAGTGAATAATTGGGATGCCTTTAAAGCTGCCTTGAGAGGTCACATCATGGCTTACTCTGGAAAAATGAAAGCTCTACGCAAAAAACACTTAGATGACCTTTATTCTCAGCTAACTACAGCCGAACAACACTACTATAGTGTTTCCAACCCTACCAATCTCCACAAAGTATTGACTTTACGCTTCTCAATTAATAAAGAGATCACAAATCTTGCTGCAGGGACAATTCTTAAATACAAAACGAAAATATATCAAACATCCAACAAAGCTGGAAAAACACTGGCCTCTTACTTAAAAACCAAAAAGGAACAATTTTTCATATCCCACATCAAAGACTCTTCAGGCAATGTGCATCACCATCCCAAAGATATACTAAATTGTTTTAGAGACTTCTACACCAAACTATATACTCCCGAGAACTCCATTCCCCATAATAACATCACGTCCTTTTTTGATAATATTAATAGATCCTCCTACCCCCAAGCTGATTTATCCTCTTTAGACTCTGTAATTACTCTTCCAGAGATTTCCAAAGCAATCAAAGGATTGGGTAAAAGCAAGGCTCCAGGTCCAGATGGCCTTTCCACAGAATTCTATGACAGGTTAGCTCAATCTCTCATACCCAAGCTTCAAAATCTATTTTCCTACTTTATATCCCAAGAAGCATCCTCAGGTTCCTTCTCAGAAGCCTTGCTTATTCTATTCCCCAAACCCGATAAGGACCCGTCATTACCAGGTAATTATCGGCCCATCTCTCTAATAAACGTAGAAAGTAAAATCTTTGCAAAAATCTTAGCCAACAGGATCGAATCCTCCCTTCCTTCTCTTGTCAAACCTGAACAAGTCGGCTATGTTAAAGGGCGCAACATCTCTTCCAATGCCAGACTCCTTCTAAATGCTATCCATCTATCTAATAAAAATAAAAAAGATAAACAGGGCGCAGCGGTTATAGCACTAGATGCTGAAAAAGCCTTTGACCGAGTCAGCTGGGACTTCATGTTCCAATCCCTCCGCTGGCACGGTTGCAGTGACAAGTTCATTTCTCTAGTCAGTTTACTTTACTCATCCCCAAAATCTTCAATATGTATTAATGGTCTTACCTCCCCATTTTTTTCCCTCAGCAGAGGTACTAGACAAGGTTGCCCCCTCTCACCTATTCTATATATCCTCTCCTTAGAACCATTAATAGAACTAATCAGATCCAATAACAATATTCCAGGTATAGCAAGTGGCACATCCCATATTAAAATAGCTGCTTACGCTGATGACATCCTTATTCTCATCAAAAACCCCAAAACACACCTCCCATATTTACTTGAAGTATTATCCCAATTTAGCTCAGTGTCAGGGTACAAACTTAACAAAGATAAGTCAGAAATTATGCCCCTCAATCCCTACTGCTTTAAATATGACATAGACCCCTTTGGTTTTAAATGGTGCAGTTCCTCTATTAAATACCTAGGCCTTAGATTTGCTCCTACCATCCAAGACACCATTAAACAGAACACACAATCATTACTAGATAGACTTAAGGAATTAACATCCAGATGGTCCCCCCTATATCTATCTTGGTGGGGCCGACTAGATACGATCAAGATGATGTTATCACCAATAATTTTATATTATCTACAACTCTTATGTGTTCCGATATCTCCTTCCTTTTATAAATCAATTTACTCTATCCTACTAAATTTCCTATGGGGGGAGGGCAAAAGCAAAAGAATAGCCTTAATCAAATTGAAGGCACCATATGACAAAGGAGGTGTCAGGTTTCCTGATTTCAAAGCATACCACACTGCCTTTCTTTTGAAGCAAGCTAGATATTGGTTTGCCTGCCCCATAACGTCAGACATTGCCACATGGTGTACCATAGAGAAGCAGTTAATGTATCCTGTAGAAATCACCGATCTCATTTATATATTTAAGCACTCCTCGCTGGCTATATCAGAACCCATCAGAGCCACAATATCAGCCCTCCAACTCTTTTTATTCACACAGACAGACTCCCCAAAAAAATGCCTTTCTCCTTACCTATGGCATAACAATAAGATACTGATTAAGAATAAAACCCTAAATAGAAAATCCTGGAAGAAAAAGGGTATTAGATTTATACAACAAATCATAAATAAATCATCTATCCTTTCCTTTCAGCAGCTTAAAAATCGATTCTCAATCCCCAACACAGATTACAACTTCTATAATGAATTAGTTAATTCTTGCTTTGACGCTCTCCACAGCTCCTCCAATGATATTCTGACTCCTGATGCCTCAAGATTGCTACATCTTACTATGCCCACTGACACAAAGGCTTCAAAATTCTACAACATCCTAATATCATCTCTGAAGTTGTGCTCGATACGCCACAAATGGGAAGATGACTTTGGCTATGTTTTAGACGATTACACATGGTCCAAGCTCTTCTCTAGAATCAAATATATTTCAACATCAGCAAATAACTCCCAACATTTTTTCTTCTTTATACATAGAGCTTTCATTACACCAGCCAAATTATTTCTATCCAATATTAATGACAATGACAATTGTTGGACTTGTGGAGCTACCCCTGCATCGTATGAGCACATGTTCTTCTCATGCCCCTATACCCTTAAGTTTTGGCAACAAGTATGGAAATACCTTAACTCTATTTTCTTCACCGATATACCACTTTCATTTATGAATATTGTTTTAGGTAGCCTGGCAGTTACCACCCACTTGCCATATGATGCTTCCAGGCTCTATGATCTCTTTATTTGTTTGGCTATGAAGAGTATAACTGCCAATTGGAAAGATTCTCGTGCCCTGTGTATAAGAAGCTGGTGGAACAATATATGTCTCACGCAAAAGATGGAAATGTGCATGGCAAACAATCTTAATTCTATACCCAAGTTTAATGCTAAATGGTCATTTTTCATTCGCTATCTGAATCACTTTAATGTAACTACGCACGGAATGTGACATCCTCAAATATCTCATACTCCTTTGATGCTCCCAAGATCTTTACATGTGAATATTGATCCCATCACTCAACTGAATATTTACTGTAATATATGCCAATGTGCCTCTCTTCCTTAATATCTACCCCCCCTCTTTTTCCCCCCTCCCTCACATCTCGTGTTTGTCAAATGTCAGTCTTGTGTTTGTCTTCCCCCACTTAAGACATCATAATGCAGAAATCGCTCTAAACTAAGTTTAGCACAACACGGTGCTATGGTTGTTTCGCGTATGTTTTCAATTGTATTGAAAAGTTGTTCTTCAAATGCTTAACTCCTAATTATACACAGAGTACTCAATTAACTGCTTTCTCGGAACACTTTCTTTTACCATTGTTTAACCTATACTATTGTAAAGGTTTCACTGCATTATGTTTATGAAGTTATGACTTTATGATTGTATACTACATACCTTAATAAAAAAAAAAAATTATCAAAATAAAAAAAAAAAAAAATAGGTAATATCAAAGTTCTTAGTATTAGCTTGTATACTTCGTTCTAAGAGATGTTTACTTTTATATAGTGCTCCTCAGAAATATGACAGTCAGGACCAGCCCACCTTTCGGGAATCTGCCCACAAGTAATTTAATGAAGCTAAGCGGCAATGAGCTAGACTGGAGACCATAGAATCGACTTCAAGGTGCTTGTTCTAATATCAATATAGACCGATCATAAGAGTAAGCAATGCATTGAACCCTCACCTGGTGCCCTACACAGAGGGCAGGATTGCTCTGCCCTATTCCCTCATCATGTTCATAGTGTTCATCTTAGTGGGAGACAATTGAACCTTGCTATTGGGACTCTCTATTTAGGGTGAGTTGCCCATAAGAAATATTGTTGTGCCGTATCTCACAATATTATAATGTGTTTGCGATTAAATGGATTTATCAGTTCAATTGACTCCCTCCTTTCATGTGTGTGGGCACTCATTTTTTTCAATTGGTTTTCCAAGGATTGAATTAAAGCGATTGGTGCAGAAAAGTGGCTGGGTGCATTGATTTCGGTAACCCGGGATGTTACACATTGTAGCTATTATAGCGCCAAAACCTTTGGCTAATGAAGAGTTTAATAATAAATTGGTAATCCCTTCTTTTTCATTATTCCAAAGACAAATCCAATTGAAAGCTGGCTGCTTTGCTAGGTCGTCCTCAATGTGTGTGAGGTCAAGTTCCATATGGATACCATGATTTGAAGCTGACCATGGTTGGCAAAGTAACCTTTTGAGAAAATCATTCACTGCCAATTGGATGTCCGTGGTCTTCCCATAGCCCCACAGCGCCATCCCATACTTGCCACTGACATAGTTTTTCTCAGATATGCCTTATTAATTAACTCTATAGGTTTGGAACTCGTCATGTCCATGAACAGATGTACCCATCCAATGCCTGTTTGAAGTGACTTGTCTGTTTTTGAATATTTCATAACTGGTATATATTTTGATGAAATGCCCAGATAATCAAACTCTGAGACAAGGGGAATTATTCAATTATGAATATACATCAGTGAGAATCGTGGTGAAGATGTTCCCCTATCACACACTACAACTGCTGATTTGATTGTGTTTACTTCCAAATCTCATCTGTTCATGAAGAGAGTGTATTCTGAAATTAGTTTTTGTAAAGCACGTGGTGTTCGAACAATGAGCACTGTTATCAGTGTATGCCAGAATTGGTAATGCAATGCCCTCCAGTTCAGTGTATCAGCTCCTACTTTGCCAAGGGTTTCATAGAGATTATGAATATATAAACTAAACAGTAAGGGGGCTAATGTGCCGCCCTGTCGTACCCCTGCCTTGGCCACAAACGACACAATTCCTTACACAAGCTTGTGTATTCTGATGAAGAATTACTAATAAACATTTTCTTTGTGGCAATTTAAGGACCTGAGCACTTTCCACAATCCCAACAATTGTCCTTTATCAAAAGCCATGCGCAGGCTCATAAATGCCAACCATATAGACTTTTTTTCAAATAAATAATGTGTTTGCTACTATCAGATATAAATGCAGGACTTGTTCACTTGTTCCCACCCATGGGCGAAACTCCAGCTTAAGGGGTGTTAGCATGATTCAGTTCTGCACAATCTTCTATTTTTTGCAATAGTGCTTGGCCAAATATTTTGAATAAGGAGTCTAAAAGAAATCGGTTTGTAAGACATGGGTTTCATTACAGGACCCTTTTTATATATAGGTTAAAGGATAGGTACTCTCCAGAAGTTCAGAATTAATTATTTCCTTTTTATAGCGTTGAAAACAATCGTTAGTAAGGGTGCCCATAAATCTGGCTCTTCCCGGACATGGTTAGCAGGGATGCCATCTGGGCCCCGGCATCGGTTGGAACTTTACTTCCTAACAGCCTCCATGACTTCTTTGTTGGTAAACTCAACAGTTTGCTTTGATTGCTCCTGGGACAGAAATCGGAAAGGGGATAAAATATCACAGGCTGAGGACAGGTTCTTGGAATATTAATTGGAACATTTTTCAATCCATGCCACATCTAGTGCCACAGTTTCCAAGCCTGTTCCCTTGCATTTGTATTTCGGGCACTGGGTCATCAGTTGCCAAAATATCTGTGAATAGTTCTTAGTATCAGCATTAAACTATTATTGGCAAGATCTTTGATCACGTTCTTTTTTCCTAATTGCAATCTATATTTTTATAAATAGCTCTAGCCATAATTATATTCAGGTTATGGGTTGCTGAATTCTTTAGTAAAGAAAGTAACTTGTTCTTGGCCTGTGTACAGTCTTTATTTAATGACTTTCCCATTCTCGAACTAATCATCAGAAGTTTTTTCGATATGTCTGAGATCAGTGTTTACATTTCATATGGTGATGCTGGAACATTTAATAATGAGTATGTGATAGTTTATACTTTACTATATTGTTTTGTAGCACTACTTGATCAGCCCACTCCCATTTCAATCTCTGTTTCGATGTGGCCAGATTGGCCATCGACAAGTGCAGTATATTAATGATACTTGTATTGGACAACCACTTAAATTTCAATACTGTTGGGTGGTGATCACTGATGACATACTCGTCCACATAAAAGTCAGCCAACAATCTCCAACACTTTACTGGAAAACAAAAACAGTTGATGCTAGGATGTCCCTGTGTGGGTCTGAATGTATACTTTCTAGGCCTGTCATTCGGAACACACCCATTGATAGAGCGTAAACCCCAATCATAGAGCCAGGACCATACCTTAAAACCCACAGGGCACATACACGAATTACTCATGTTGGTTTCCAATATACCAGCCACCCTGTCTTTGGTTACATCCAACAGAATTGGGAAGGGGCCCATTTACAAATGTTCATATTTAAATTCCCTTCCCAGAATTAAAATTACATGTTTAGTTTCTGTTTGCCATGTCAGTACATCGACAAATGTTTTTAGCTCAATTCGACATTACTTCTTATATTGTATGTGTGAACTAGTATAAAAATGTACTACCCATAATTCATTAAAAGTGTCCACAGTTATTTTCAAGGCCTGCAGGAACAGAGGCATGATCGGATATTTGGGTGTGGCACACGTTACCTGGACTTTAACTAGCCATGTTTCCTGTAAAAGAATTATGTAACCTTGGTTAAGATAGTAAATTACAACCAGATATTACAATATTGTTTTTTGCCCCAGCCATATTCCATGACACAACTTTGATGATTTTATCCTTCAATCGAGATGTCTGGATGGATTCCCTCAAATGTGTGTTTATCAGAGCCATCAACATGGTGGCTATTAATTGGCTCTGTTTTTCTAATATGTGATTGTTCTCACTAGATGATGAATTCATGTAAAGTCAATGAATGTCTTCAAATCATTCAGACGGTCAAAATGAGTTCTAGTTGGTACTATGCGGGGGTAGGGGGTGCTCTAAAAGCGAACTATATGTGTGGTTTGATATTGTTACTGAGGCCTCTTGTAATTTGGATGCCTTGGCCTTCTTGAACAACGGGACATCTTTCATCGTGGGATTCCCATTTGGCGTTGTGAGATTGGTTGGCACTTTTTGGTTTCTTATCACGTGCTGGTTGGCCACCTGGCAATCAAGTGCTTAAAAAAAGGACAATGACAAAGATTCTCGTGCTAGAATGTTCTCCTTTCCAGGCTAGATTCAAATAGATTGTATATTGTGCAATCTGTAGGTTGGAGAAGGTGATCGCAATACATATACCTTGTAAGCACTTCATAGTGCTACCCACCCATTGTTTCGGTCTGGACATTCGAATGTGCTGGGGACTTATGACTGGAGATTTTAAATTCATATTCATCAAGTGAAAGATTGTATAAATTAGAGACCTTGTCCCTTCTCTGTTCCCAGTCAATAGAGGTGGTACTTCTACAAGTACCCCCATTAAGGGTAGTGCAGCTGGTGGTAAATACATCTAAGAATTCTGTACCGAGAAGACCACCCCTGATTTTGCTTCTGCCAGCTTTTCTGATTGCCGATGGTTGTTGCTTTCTGACGAGGCATACATATCTGCATTTAGAGGTTCCGATTGTTTGGAGGGCCTTTGTGGTTCATGTAAAGACAATACTGGCATATGATGACTAGAATGTGACTCAGTGTTCGCTCCTTTCGCACTTATGGTACAGATAGTTTTTTTTTCAAAAGGCTATCCTTAGTCATGGAATCATTCGTAGTTTCAGTTTTAACAGATTTGATATGGTCATATAAATTACTAGTGTGTTACAAACATTAGTTATAAAATTAACAATAAAATTCATAATTGATTGCACTTTGTCTGTAAGGAGTTAAGTGGAAGCGCTTGTATTTTTCAACAAAGAAATCACAGAGTCATTACCAACTTAATTTTTGTCCTTGCTTCTTGGTAATTGATTAAGATGACCCACTTGTGACATTATGCCAAGTGCTTGCTGATGAGGTTGCTACCAGGCAGCCCACAAGTATTGGATGGAACTATGATTTGTTTTGGCTCTTGCATGGACACACGTGACATGACTAGCGTAAAGGAGGAGTCTCCAATATTTGGTGAACTAGAGATGCTTACAAGACTGGTATGACTGCCGATGAAGATACTGTGTGCTTATTACACCTTTGTGAGACCAGAGTGATCAGTACCTCAGAACACTGCGGTTGTATGGAAGTCATCTCTGTTGTCATGGCTGTGATGGACATTGCATTCTTAGTGACACTCAGCAAAAGCTCAGTCTCAATTATATGTTCATGAATTTTGCCTGCCACTTGTCTCAGGTAACTGACCAATGAAAGCATTGTATTGCCTGCTTTTATTGACTTCTTTCCAGGGATTATCTCTTGACAGTGATTGGCTTTTCTTTAGCCCATTGCTGTTTAAATGCATCAACGATGTTTGTTCTGAGGGTCTTCAGCTGTTGTATTTATCTATTTGGCCATGTAGGAATTGCTTTCATTGGTCAAATCATATTAATGGAACCTAATTTTAGTACAAATTGTCAAATCAATTTTCTGCGGAGACAGTCATTTTTATTCTCCAGAAATGTGAAGGTTCAAAGGCAAAAAGCCAAAATGTGCTTACTCCATTAACTTGCAGCAGTTGCAGCAGACTGCAATGTGCTATTTCGGGCAAAATGACTTGTGACTACATGTAATGTATCATGCGTCCACACAAGGTAATAGGATATAAAGTGCAATCTACAGAAGTCAGTTATGATGGTGGCTGTAAGTGCAGCAGTGGCGGCAATAAGCAAACAATGGGGCGGGCAGTGTTGGACACCTGTACAGAAACTTGATGTTAGTCACTCAACCTGTTACTGCCTGAATGCCTGAACACCTACGAAATCGTCAATGTCTTGATCTGCTGATGCATGAAGACCAGCAATGGTAGCAAGCACCAGGACCAACAGCAGGGCAACAGCCCACGCACCAGCTGCTCTATTGTACTCAGAGCTGCACACTAGATAAACGAAGATCACAGAATCAGAATTGCTCCTCCCTACGTCATCCATCCTCTGCAGGGCAACACCCTGTCCACCAGCCACTTCACAAGTGTTCCTCTGCACTCAGAGGTGCATGCTAGAGAAACGTCGAGCACAGCATCAGAACTGTCCATCCCTGCATCCTCCGTGCTCCACGGGGCTGGAGCACACCCATCAAGCACTCCATAAACTATAAAATGTAAGTAGAATGTCATGAAGGGTTTTTTAATGGATATTAAAATAGATAACGATTTTAAAAAGCAAGAGCAGAAAGCAAAATCTTTAGGGAACACTGCCATCAACAGTTTATTCGTGGGAAAGGTATGGTCCTATTTTAACTCTCAAGGATCAGCTCATGATAAAAGAGCCTCTTAATCTGTAACATAGGCTAAATCTTTGATATGCTTGGTTAAGATGCTATAATCCGAGGTATCAAAACCAGAGGATAAGCCCATCACTGTAAGAAAAGGCCCTATTATCTACTATCAATAATATCCTTGCTTTTCACTAAATATCTCATCATTCTATTAGGTGAGTTTAACCTTCCCTCTCCAATCGCTTCTCAGATATCTGAACTTCAGTCTTTTCTTAGTGTCCACACTTTCCACTCTATCCATAACATATCTATTCACACAGGGAGTAACTCTTTAGGTTCTCTTTGGATCTCTTATTCATCTCACCCTCTCTCTTTGCCACTAATATCACTGTCACACCATCCAGATCTGATTACGTAATTGTTTCCTTTCCATCCTCTGATCTTTCCTCACCACTTGCTGCACCTATTACAAAAAGGAAATGTAAACTTCTGCCACTCGTCCATTCTCTCTGACTTACAGTTCTCACACTCCTCCTTATGATATGATATGATATGACATGGCATTTATAACGCACCTATACAAAAGTGGTTCAGGCGCGACGAGGCAAGGGAGGGGGAACAGAGGGAAGAAAGACAACATTCTTACTATGCCAGGTGTCATTCAGATCACGCAAATGCAAGGAAAGGGGGAAAAGGAAAAGTGTGTGGGGGAAGGGCAGTACATGGGATAATAA
Organism: Ambystoma mexicanum; assembly: GCF_040938575.1. Classification (NCBI taxonomy): domain Eukaryota; kingdom Metazoa; phylum Chordata; class Amphibia; order Caudata; family Ambystomatidae; genus Ambystoma; species Ambystoma mexicanum. Next base: position 422,789,699 of record NC_090927.1, on the reverse strand, counting down.
ATAAACAAGATGAAGAAAAGAATGGCCAGCAGGTGGCAAGTGCAGGATGAGTGCAGATGAAGTTCTGGTGAGGGGACTGTAGGGATACAGACAACAGTCCCCAGGTGCAGGGGTTGCCAGGAGGCAGTGCAGGCATGCAACTATCAGGGCTTGGGCCCGAGATCAGAAGGGTGGCCAGGTAACCAGTACAGTCTCAGTATCAGGAATTCAGCAGGGGGAGGGGGAGAGAAATCAGACGCAAAGAGTAGGGTTTTAAGGTGCTTCCGGCACCGAAGCTGGTTCTCCTCAAGTTTCAAGGAGGCAGGGAGGCTGTTTCAGAGGGAGGCCCAAGCTGAAGAGAGAGATCTACCACCAACTCGTTGCTTGGAAAAACAACTGACCCTGAGGGAGTTGGAGGCGGATGAGTGAACAGCTTGAGAAGGAAGATATTTAGGAAGAGAGAGTTGAAGGTATTCAGGCTCCGGGCCCCAGAAGGCCTTGTGGACAATGCAGAGGGTTTTGAACTTAATCCTTGCAGCCACTGGGAGCTAGTGCAGAGATTTAAATCCTGGAGAGATTCAATCCCTGGGCTTGAGGCCAAGGACAAGTCTCGCAGTTGCAGAGGGCGGAGAGTAAGGGCAAGCAGATTTAGAAAGAGGCTGTTGCAATAGTCTAGCCTAGAGAGAACCAGAGCTCTGGGGACAGTGAGCCCCAGGGGGAAGGAGAGAAAAGGAAGAATACCCCTGAGGAGGTGCAGCTGGTAGTGTGACTTCTTAGAGACATCAGAGATGTGGGGAGAGAAAGAGAGTGTGGAGTCGAAGATGACCCCGAGGTTTTTTGCTTTGCAGGTGGAAGCAGGAAGAGGGCCAAGAGAGGCCGGCCAGAGGGTTACAGGAAAGGCGGGAGTGGGAGGGCCGATGAAGAGAATCACATTCTTACTGGCATTAAGGCAGAGGTCATTGGCGGCACACTACTTCTGGATAGCAGACAGACAGTCAGAGGTGAGGGACTGAGAAGAGGTGGCCGAAGGAAGCCTGAAAATGAGCTGAGTGTCTCCGCATAGCACTGGAAGTTGGGGCAGAGAGTGGCAATGCGGTGGGTAAGGAGTACCAGGTATTGGTTGAATAGCCAGGGAGAGGGGTTAGACCCCTGGGGGACACCACAGGTAAAGAAAAAGATAGCAGAGACGAAGGACCCAAGTTGGACCTGTGAGGGTGTCGGTCAAGGAGGAAGGAGGTAATTCAAGCCAGGACCTGATCGGTGATAACCAGGTTAGCAGGATGGCATGGTTAACTGTGTCAAAGGCAGAAGAGAGATCAAGTAGGATATGGACACAGGCGGTGTTCGAATCGAGTTTGTAGAGCAGGTCTTCACGGATGTTCAGGAGAGCAGTTTCCATGCTTCTGGCAGCTCTGAAGCCAGATTGATGGTCATGGAGAAAACCAACAAATTGAGAGTGGAGATTGAGCTGGTAGATGGCCAGATTTTACAGGAGTTTGCCTAGGAAAGGGGTAATGGAGATAGGATGATAGTTAGCCAGGTAGGAAGGGTCAGCAGAGGGTTTCTTAAGAAGAGGGTGCACAAGGGAGTGCTTCAGGGGGGAGGGGAAGACTCCAGTGGTGAAGGAGTGGTTGCAGAAATCAGCCAGAGCAGCAGCCAGGGTGTTTATGTGGCCCATGTGTCATGATGCCTACCCCCGGGCAGCTGGTCCAAGCCCATCCGCCCTGGAAGCAGGCATCCGGACATCTGTTTAAACCTCAGAAGCCCCGGCTAGGGGCTGTCTGGGTTCAGTCCTGGCGCCTTAGGCGCCTGGCTCATAGTAGAAATCAGTCATGGCGCCTAAGGCGCCAGGCTCATAGTCATCACTTACCTCAGGCAGATCATGCTGCACATGCATCCAGGCCAACGTGAGACCTTGGAGGGACTATTTTTCCACAAGGACTACTTTTCACTCGGGTGTGGTTCTAGGGACTTCTTACCTGGGACTACTTTCAAAGCTATTTAAACCACGCCCGATCTTCAACACACGCTTCGCATTATTCTGCATTTAGCAGCGTAACGCTCACTGTGTCTGCAAACCTGCATCCAGCCTTCTGCCATGCCCGCCTCGAACACGGAGCCCCTAGGAGAGAAAGGAAAATAGAAGAAGAGGTTAGATTGCAGACTTTAATCCGATTCCTCACCTGATTTCGGATGCTGCATCACTCCGAGCCTGAAGGGACATTCTTCCGGCACGCGTCGGATTCCAGCTGCAGCGCCTCTCCATTTTCACCAGCCAACAGCATCTCCGTTTCGGCGCTGCCTCCGTCACTTTTTCGGTGAGTTTCAACACCTGGGGAAAAGACAAGAAAAAGCAAGGTGAGCCTAAAGAGACTAAAAAGACAATCACTTATATTACAAGACTTACCTGATTATCACCGGAGGCTTTATTCTTCAATGCGCCGCATCCAGGAAAAAAGAAAAAAGACAGTGGCTAATCTCACGCATCTTTACAGGATAATTTGGGTAATACAGACTCTTACCTGAACGCCGCCAGCAACCTCTAGACAGAATTTGCCGCCGCAAATCAACAGGGGAGTGCAAGAGTGAACTTTGGACATTTTGAACTCTTAAAAAACTTGGCAAACTCCGGACTCAATAATCGTCCAGAACCCCAACACCTAAAACCAGTGAAGTAACTGGTATCTACACGCCCCTGCATGCCACGCAGGATGGAGAGCTCACCAATCAAAAACATAAGGTGAGGACACTGACCGGGAATATCGGAGGTGGCAAGTGGGGAGATCGGGAGCAGGGTCTGCATTCACACCCAAGGGGCTAAATACCTTTCTCCATCTACAGGAGAATATTTCTATGAGTCAAGCTTACAAGGCTGATGGGGCCCGTCCAGATGGTCATCTTTGCCCTACGCTTCACGCTGGTGGAGGCCGCAGCTGTCTGGGTTCGATCTACGCCCCTGTGGGAACCAGGTGAGCGTAACACCATGATGGTTTTGGAGGAACAGGGGTGAACCTGTTTTGACAAGAAGGACTTGTTTAGAAACCGTGTCTGAGGAGAACAGGGTAAAGGCAGAGAAGGGGGGAGAAGGGGGGAGTAGAGGTGGCCGAAGAAGGGCCAGAGGAAGAAAAGAGAGTAGAGGGAAGAGGGGTAGAGGAAGAGAGAGAGAGGACAGGATGTCCTCAGTTTTGGAGATAAAATGAGAAGCCAAGGCTGTGTAAAGGGCATGGCTCCTTGCAGATTTTAAAGTGTTCGGTCGTGTTGTTAGATGCCACAGAGACACAGGCTTGGATGTGGGCTCTCTTCTTGGTGCGTACGGAGAGCCGGTATTGCCTTTGGAGCAGGCAGGAGTCGTACCAAGAGTTGCACTTGGCTTTGGGCTTCAAGCGGGTCCTTATGACAGGGGCAAAACATTGAGAGTATCAGATATAGCAGAGTGAAGCATGGAAAGGGTTGTGTTAGGCTGTGAATCAGCCAAAGGGGCAGGGTGGGTGAGAAAGTGAGAAAGTGGCAGCAAAAGCCTCAACTGACACACGCTTCATGGGTCGGATAACCGAGAAGATAGGTGGCAGTGCTGGAGTTTGTTTGGCCTGAAGGGTAGAGAGGGTGAGATGGGAGGAAAGGAGAAAGTGATCACTCCAGGAGAGAGGAGTGGTGAGAGGGATAGAAAGGGGAAGGGCTGAAGAGTTCAGAACATCCAGAGTGTGCTCTGCACAGTGAATTGAGCCAGAGGGGAGTATTGAGAGTGAGAGAGAGATTGTCACTCTGAATTTGCAAGGGTACACCATAATGCAATATGATCTGATCTAACTGCTTATTGGAGTTTAATTGTGTGTCCCTCTTGCATGGCAGCACCATCAAATATCCTGAAAAAGTATCCACAATTGTACATGCATTTTGACAACTTGTACTAATTGGCAGAGATCCAATATATTCGATCTGCAAGATTTGACCCAGTAACTTTCCTCTTCTCAAAGTGCCCTGGACAATATGAGGGATGGGATCTCCCCAGAATCTGTCTTCCCCCAGCACTTGCCTCATCACACCCTCCGCACTGGAGATTTGCACTTTCCACCTAATGCTGCTCCAATGACTATACATTGCACTTCATCTGCAGCTCACATACCCAACTGCCTTCTTCCTTCCTGCACTTGCACGTTCTGAATACTCACAAGGCATGGTAAGTTCAGCCATCCCTTCCCCCCTCAGTATTCTTTATTTATTGAATTTGTACTGCTATCCCATGTTCCCTCCCTGCTGCCCTGTGAGCACTTTGAAACAGAATGTATTTCCTGTATAAGCGCCTAACACGCAAACAATACATAAATACAATAAATTGGTGGATTCTTCTGATGTTCACATACAGGACATTGCAAAATGATTGTTTTCACTAGCTCTAAAGGGATATTGATCCCTGAGTGTGTGCCCACCTGAAAATTGCTTTTTCTCCCATGTGTCCACATTTCTGGTGAACCCACTTGGCCAAACCCTCAGAATCCCCCTAAAGAGCCTCTATGTCCGCACATGAAATCTTGGTGTGTTCATCTGCATCAAAATCGAACCAATGTTCTAAAGAGTCAGTAGTACAGTGTGCGTCCACATGATGCAGTGTTACTTCACTTTCTGATAGCATTTCCCAGATATCTTGCCACAGTTAATTTCCCCAAAACTCTTTGGAATACATTTTCCACCCATTCCTTTGCTATGTTGGTAGCCACACAGGTAGCCCATTGTCCAATGACCCTGAATCTGTGTACAAATGACATTGACCAGGTGTTTCTTATTTCAAAGCTTGATATACTGCATATGGTTCTGCAAACTGAATGCTCTTCCCTTTCCCTGATGTTTTTAAGATCTTTTTTGTATTGGGATTATATGACACTACTTTCCAGTAATGCTCAGTTCCTATGTAGCGAGCACAGACATCAGTGAACCAGGCATGTTCTGCCTGCTCTACTATCAAAACCCCATAAGGTACTCCCCATTTTACTGGAGACCCATGTACTTCTGTCACTTCCTGTGGTATGTAATCTACATGCGCAACCCCACCCATTCAGGCTTTTGTTCTGTCTTGAATGTACCATTTCCATTAGATTATACTGGCTTCTTGTGCGTGTCCTATCCTATGTGTTTTAGGAGGTATCTGGTCTTTCCATCTGAAACTTATTCATTAAATACCTTTCCATCGAAAAGCATATTCATTGAATAATTTTCGATGGTTAATTTTGATTGATAATTAGGTTTAGGAGTAGGGTTAGATTAGGAACAAGGATTAGATTTAGGGTTAGATTAAGGGTTAGATTAGGGTTAGGTTAAGGTTTAGGGTTAGGGTTAGGGTTAGGGTTGGGGTTAGGGTTAGGGGTTAGGGTTGGCGCTAGGGATAGATTTAGGGTTAGATTAAGGGTTAGATTAAGGTTAGGGTTGGGGTGTGTGCATGGGGTATGGGGGGTTTTGGGGGGAACCCCCCTCAATATACACTAAACTTTAAAACATTACAAGGAGCTGGCCAGTTCTGAAATTTCAGCACTGGACAGCTCCATGTAACATTTTAACGTTACCAAAAAATGCATAGAAATGCTTTTTTTTACATTTTAAAGTGCATCGATGGAAGTGCACTTATACACGTAAAAGATAGCATTTCGATGCAATGGCATTCGATGGATTTCCATCAATAGATTTGCATTTCGATGCATTTCCATTGATGGAAAGACCATAAACCGTCTTAGGAGAGCTCAACACCCACTGCATAGTCAGGATTTTGGGCCTGATCAATACATCATGACCCACTGTCCTTTGTTCAGTGTCAATAAGGGCCCAGTAAAACATGCTAGCAACTGCTTCTCAAATGAAGTGTGCTTATCACCAGCCTCTGGTAATTTGTGACTCCAAAATCCCAAAGAAACTAGCCTATTGTCTTGGTTTTTCGATAGGCTCCAGTTAGCATAATTCTCTTGTACAGAATCATTCAACTTCTAATCTTCTGCCTTCAAAGGCCAAAAATTTAGCACATGCTGCACTTTGTCCTTTGCCAAATCAAATGCTCTCTGCTGCTCCTCGCCCCACTAAAATTCATATTTCGTTTGTGTCACTTTGTAAAGTGGGGCTGAGATTTGCCCTAAATGTAGTATATTCTGTCTCCAAAATCCAAACAGTCCTATGAGCTGCTGAGCTTGTTTCTTGTTCACTGGAGTGGTAAATTCAAGTATATTTTTTCTGGCTTTTAGCACTATCTCTCTGTGCTCATTATACCAGTGAATTCCCAAAAATACTACAGTCTCAGCTCGCCCTTGAATTTTGTGAGGGTTAATCTCCCAGTCTTCCTTCTTCAACCCTTCAATGAGTGCTTCCAACTGAGTTTGCACACTACGGTCATCTTTGCCCTGAATCAGAATAGCATCAATATAATGTGAGATTTTTATCTCAGGCTTACCTGCTATCTTGTCTTAAGGTTGGGCTATACATGTACGCCATAGGCAATCTTGTGTAGGTGTACTGATGCCCACCCCAAGAAAATGAAAACTGCTCCTGGCACTCTTCGGCAATTGGCACAGAGAAAACTCCATTTGCCAAATTTGACACAATGTACCAGGATCACACGAACAAGTATATGTTCTCAATCAAAGTGACAATATCTGGCACTGCAGGAACTAAAGGGTGGTGTATTTGTTCAATTTTCTATAGTCCACAGTTATTCTCCAGCTCCCATCCCCTTTTTTCACTGGCCAGACAGGATTGTTGCAAGCAGTAGAGACTGGGCTCAATACTCCTGTCTCTACATATTCTTTAATGCTGTCTGAAATAGTCACACGCTTTGTGGCCAAAGGCATATGCACTGGAGGTAATTTCAATTTACCTACAATAACTGGTGTACAAGTAAAAGCATTCACTCCAAACTGGTATGTTTTACCTCCAAGTACTAGTCAATCCTTCCAGAATGTCAAAACCAATAATACATTGGGTTATCGGGCCAATCAACACTTGATATTTCTGTCTTTTCAAATAACCTCTTTTCATTCCCACTCCTGTCTGTAGTGTGGCTGTCTCTTTTCCCCAAGCCCAGTAATGTTTAAGTGTCAGCCTTAAATCTTTAAGGATTTCCATGAGTCAAAGAGGCCTCTCCCCTGGTATCTTTCAAAGTTTGGGCCTCTTGTGTGTTCCCAGGCTTCCAAAATATCTTAACATTAACATAAGGTCTTCTATCAACTCATATACAAGCTTAACCTGCCAGGACCTGGCCATAATCCCAGTAAAATTTAGAATGAGTGTATCAAGATGTAACATTGCACTCACCACTTTTCTCAAATCAGCATAGGAGGAAGCGCTGAAAGTGAAGTGACCCTTTTCTGCCTGTCTCTTAACTTGTTTATAGCGCTCTTTCCCCTCAAGACCTCTCTTTTTGTACTCATACATTTCCCTGGTTTCAATGCCTCCCATGGCACACCTTCTTTCAACAATGCCAGAAACACGTCCTTTCTTGACACACAGGAATGTCTCCTGCCTTATGTTCTTTTCTCACTGCACCCTTCTGTCTATCGACGTTTGTCATCACCTTTGTCCCATTTACCTAGATTTGACAAATGCTGAATAGCATTTACCACTTCATTAGTTGTCTTCCCACTCATGCCCACTAACAAAGTCATAATGACACTCTTATATGCAGTTGGGGCAATTCTGATAACCATATTTCTGGTTGACACTGACAATGACACCACCCCCATATGTATCAGTTCATCCACATGAACTGCTTCTTTCATAGCATGTTCTCTGATTTTCTGAACTGCCTCTTTTAAAGTATATCACTTATACTCTTCAGTGGGCCAATCTGGTTACATGTAATAATGTCCCCTCAAAATTATCGCCATGCAAAAATGTCACCGGAAAACGGCAGTTTTTTGTGGGGACATTATTGCATGGAACCCCTGCAACCCCCAAACCCTTTATTTTTTCTTTTTTCTTTTTTCTTTTTTTTGCTGCCTCTATACCCATTTATATGGTCACCCATATAATATCGCCACAACCTTTTCCCGGCGATATTATGTACGGCGACCATATATATGGGGATAATATTACCTGATACCACCAATCTGTGGTAATGGGATATTGGCGGTTATACCCCTGGGCTGCTAGGTGCAACAAAGCCTCTGGGAAGCTTGACCATTCGCATCTGGAGGAGGCCCAGCTTGCAATACTTCTTGTATATTGGTGTCAGTGGATAAAGGCAGGAATCATGGGGAATCTGTGGAATATACCAATAGGCCCCCAGCAACCCCATCATACATGCGTACCATCGAGGTGAGCAAGGGGTCCCCTAACTTCTGCCTCAATCAAGTAATAATCTCACCCACTTCCTGTTGTTTATAATCTTCCAGTGTGGTCAAATACACACCACCACCTCCTGGAATATGTGGGTGCGGGCCAGCCATACGTCTAGTCACTGGGTTAGCAGTAACATTCTTCACATCATGTTTCAGTGTAGATTATGCTTTCACATCAGGACTACAATCTTATTAACTTGAATCCCATTTATCGCCATCCCACAGACCCAGATCCCCATTTACTCCAGCAATGGCAATCACTACAGCAACTTTCTGTTTGTTGACATTGCCACTTCTCTTTCTGTATTTATTTTGGGCAACTGTGACAGCTGCTTTCTCAGTAACGTCCTGATATCTAGATGCTTTGTCATGCCAAATTTGCAACTGCAATTGCCGGCAGTTCTACATTCCTCAGATGCATTTTCCAATAGGCATGCAACAAAATCCAACCTCTTCTCCCTTGTGCAGCAAATGTATTTACCTTCTGTACTGAAGCCTGATGTAAACAAGACATAACCTCTTCAGAGGCAGCACTGCCCAGGGTCTCATCCCACATCTCTTTAAACCCAGCAGCACAAGCCCACCCCTTACCCACTGCATCATACAGACCTTAAATCCTGCGAGGAAAAATAACATCAAGACAAATTCCACCAGGGGAAGAACTTTATCTCCCTTCTTTTTAAACAAAGATTGCATATGTACAACAATTTACAACAATCTCTGTAAAAAGAAGTATTCACCACAGCCTGAATAAAATCACAGAAAGCACTCATACACAAAACGCTTATCAACACAGCCAGGCTCTCACTTCAAACAAAGAAAAAAAACCTGCAATAAATCTTGCCTTTCAAGGCACAAGCACAGATTCTGGATGCCTGGAAGTAATGACTAAGATGTGGGAGATACTGGGGGTTAAAAGGAAGCTACATATTGTTTACCGGCCAGCTTCTTCTGGTGCAACGGAGAAATACAACAGAACCATTGTGAGCATATTAAAAAATGTTGTGGCAGATTCTGGGCCAAGTTGGGATATCCGATTACCTCTTGTCCTAATGGCCATCAGATCTACCCCTTCATCTGCAACTAAAATGTCACCGTTTGAGCTGATGACTGGACGCAAGCTGGTGCTTCCCCAGCATTTGTTCTACAGGACCCAAGAGCAGACATTAATCAATGCCTCCACAACTCATGAGTATGTGGAGAATTTAAGGAAACACTTCCTACATGCTTTTGCCTATGCTCAGCGGAATCTAGAAAGATCGTCCGAGAGTATGAAGACTCACTATGATTTGAAGACTACTAGGAAAGAATACAATGTTGGAGACCGGGTCTATCTATACAATTTCCAAAGGAACCAGGCCAAACAGCGAAAATGTCTGCCTACATGGAAGGGACCTTTTGAAATTGTAGACAAGATCTCCCCAGTCGCCTACAAGATCTGCATCCCCAAAGGCAGTTTGGTGAAAGGGGAAGACAAGTGGGTCCATATAAATCAGATAAAGTGTTGCCATCCCAGGCACACTCTGCAGCAACTGGAGGAGTCCTCTGCAATCCCAGAGGGGACCGCTCCAGATTAATACAAGTACAACCCTAAAATCTTCCACATATAGCCTATAAAATCCTTTGATTCTTGAATGCAAATGTCTCCTGATGTATAAAATGTATATGTTCGCCCCACCATTAATAGTTTCTGCCGCTTTTGCTTTGTCATCCTAGGTGAGAAGAGAGAGAGATAAACCATGGAGACTGACCAAGAAGGACGACCCGGGGACCGGGAGCAAAGATCCGAGGGGCCCGGGATACCACCCGAAACTTCCATCAGGACCAGCGAGAAGAACCGACCGATCCACTCTGAGGGAGGAAAAGATGCTGAAATGTGCCATCAGCGGAATCAGAAGAAGATGATGCGGACATCCCAGCGCGTGGATCAAAACATCCTTTGAACCCGACTCCCCCTCGACTCGAAATCAAAGTGCAGACGGGCGGGGGGGCTTGTCAGGTGTCTTGACCCACGTTTGAATTATTATGGTACAACATTGGTGCTGTGGGCTTAGAAAATCCAAGATGGCCGAAAAGCCCACACTTGCGCCAGAATCCAGGAAAACCACGCAGTTTGCGCACACCAAGATGGTCGCCTAACCTGCCAACTACCAGTGCGAGCGTGATGGGCCAGAAGCGCCATGAGTGAAACGTGGTGCCAAAGGAAAAACAGCAGTGCCTGTTAGCTCAAAAACCACTTTGAAATCACCTTTGTTTCTCTGAATGCAAGCTTAAAATGCCTATTTCAAACATTGCAAGATATTCAAAAATCTTACTGAACACCAGCAGACGTCTGGTAGAATGAAGTCTTGTGTGCATACCAAATCTGGAAAGATGAAGAGCCTAAAACAATGTTCATAACAAAACTGGCTGAGCTGTGGATGTCTGCAGCTTAAGTGAAATGGGATTGAAAGCCACTAAAATCTAAATGTTTAAAATAAATGAGTGACCTACTTTTGAGTGTCACATAGGTTGCAATTGCTTAAATGTCTTAGTTTTGAACTTCGAATCAGCGTTCTAGCTGCATGTGTAAAAATTGTAAGTTTGATTTGAATGAAGAAAAATTGGAACCAAAAGTGACATTTGGCTAAAGCTTGGCTTAAGGGGACTGAATTCTTCCCGGCAACTACCCCCGAGAGGAGTGGAAACTTGCCCAGCAACTGCATTCCCAGGCTTGGCCTCCCTTCTGCTGCACCACCAAAAGGAGATCACACCTCTCTGATTGAATCAGAGGAGGGGCACCTGGGACTGCAAGGGAAACAGAACAATGAACTTTCCTTGGCTCAGGCAAATATTAAATTAGGGGGGTCCTAAATGGCTTCCTCTTGGAAGAAACTGGGAGGAGCAGTGCCTGTGTGAGCCAGCAGAGCTGGAGGCGGGGACAGACAGAAATTCCCCCAGGTGCTTTGGAACCTAAACCACACCCATCTGGGCCAGAGAATAATTTTAAAAAGATGGATAATTTGTAGTACATAACTGTCAAAATGATATCAATAATATAATTATTCCTGTGATTTTTCTGTGCACATTTTAAGAGGTGTTAGGACTCTGTGGTATGTTCTGGGGGGTAGTAGCGGAAAAGAAGGCATTACTCCAAATGTATGTATGTAAAAAATCTGACACTTCATCATTTGATGCCCATATTCCTTGCACACACTTGTGTAAATTCTGGAAAAGTTTAGGGGTTGTGTTCTGGATGAACAGGGCAGAATTCTGTCAGAAGTGGACACAACATCTTACAAAGACAGGGATTGGATGGCTTGGTGCTGCAGAAAATATGTTAACTGGACATATAATATTAGAAAAATTGTACATAGATAAATCTGCATTTGGATCAAAAATAGATTTGTGAGCAAACTGACAAGGGGAGTGTTCTTTCTGTATGCCATGAAATTGATGCCTGATGACACTCCATTCCTTCCCCCAATCAAGGGAGAGAGGAGAACTTGGCCAATGATAAGTTGTGAGGGGCAGGCTTAGTTATGCCCACGCACACACCCATTTTCAAAAGACATAAAAAGACCCACTGAAATCCAGGTAGGGACATTCACTTTCCACTTCAAACTGATTTTTTGCAAAGCATTTTGCCAGACCAGACCGCTGTGCAGTGCCAAGAACATTTGCCAGAACCAGAGATCCAGACCAGCCGAGCAGAGAGAACCGGAGCTAAACCTGTTGACCAGATCTTGACGGCCTATTTCAAATTTATAGTGTGAGTACCCAGCCAGAACTGTGCATAGTCATCTATTAGTTTAAAATAAGCTTATCCCATCCAATTCCGCCTACCTAGAACTGCATCATAGAAATCGTGTGTCCATTCTGTGATTTTAAAGCTGCGAAAGTGTCATCTGCCATTCTGAATCATTATTTAATTTCTGAAAATCTACCTCCACACAATCGTCCGTATCTTTTGAACCGTGTGTGCTAGGAACGGGATTTAACTTTCATTTTAAAGCTAAGAATCTTTATAGTTTTTCTGTAATCACACTCGATGCATTCAGAAAAAGTGCTGCAATTGAAAACTAGCTCAAACTTCTTCACCTGTCAAAAATAGCTGTCTTTTGCTTGCACTGCTGAAATCCGTTTTCAACCTGATAATCCCTCATGAATCACTGATAGTGTTGACCTGAACCAATCTTAAGTAGCTATCACCTACCCTGAATCTCCTATAGGGAATTAAAATCATTTTTAGCATATTTTCACTTCTTTGCAAATCACATTTAAAGTATTTTTGCCTGTGTTTTAAAATCATCCCTGTTGCTCTAAGCTTGCTAGGGGGGAACTGAATTGGTATTGCATTTAATGGTATTCCTGAAAATGTTGTGCTTTCCTTCCATCTCTTTATACTGCATAGGGGGGAGTGAATTGCCATAAGGGGAAAAGTGATTATATTCTCTCTTGTTGAAACCATATCAGTTTATTTCTGTGCTGCATTCTTTCCATCATTGTTTTTCCTTGAAACCATAAAAGCATTCTCAGCTACCTTATCCTTTCTATACCAACTCCTAAGTGATTACAAAAGTGTGCTAGTGTAATATTATCCATTGTTGATCACTGTCATATTCACAAGTGTGCGATCAAATATTCATTTATTATAAAAGTGTGATATATATATATGTATATATATATATATATATATATATTGTTTAATTTTCAAATAAATCTTTTAATTTGCAAAACAAACCTACTTCTTGGCTCAGTGAGGTCAGGGGGATTCAAAGAGAGGGGCGTTATACAAGGGTTTATCATCCAGATCTATGAACTTGTCATAAAAATATATAATTAAGGGCTTCCCTTGGGCATCCCAGATTCGGCATTGACTTAGTTAGAGTGCTGAATTGAAGTTGCTTAACAGAATCAAGCCCTCCCAGCTAGTAAAATCTGTTTAAACCTCTATCAAGGCTGCCAACAGGGCTTTCAGCCAACACCAGAAATATGTACTAGTAAGTCACCATATACACTTTATGAATTTCACTACCTTCTCCGACGATACAGTGATCATTAAACTGTAATCAGTAAATAGTAACTAGAAAAGACTGGCATCTTGGAAGCCTGGCGGAAACTTTGAATACCTGGCAAATAGGCACCGTTGCAGGGGGACCGATGCAAGTATTGAGATGGTTATACACTAAAGGTAGTGGAGCTGTGATAAGTGGTAAGCTAAAACAAACTGCATACTGTTTTTTCAGTCTCAAGTAACACATTGCCTTCTTCATTTAATGCCAAAGAGCACACTAAAACGTCTTGCTGTTAAAAATAGCGATGAGGTACTCTTGAGTGTTAATAGTGATTGACCTGCGTGGCGATGGTTAGGGAAGGGGAGCAAGGAAGGCAATATCAGTCAGTCCAAAATTAAAGCTAAATGGTCCAAAAAGAAAAGAACCACAATCAAATCCAAATGCAATGAACCCCGAAAAGTGAGTTTGAGGGATAAAGGAGGGCATGAACATCTTGCCATCAAACACCCCGTCTCTACCAAACATACATGCATTATAGGAAATCCAAGCTCCCTGTTTTAATGGCAGGCCAGTGAACTCGATACCAGCAATCCCGACAACAGCCGTGGCATCAGCTGCAAGACTAGGTCTTGCAGCTGATGCCAAATGACAGGTTGGGAAAGGAAAAAGATCTTTATAGCACCCACCAAAGCAGGTGAAAGCAGATCGGTCCAGGTGTATGCTTAATGAAACAGCATGCACCCTCTGATAATTTCATCTTCCACCTAGCAATAATAAAGACACAGGGAGGCTATTTAAAGTGAAACATCCACACTTCCAGTATGCAGCCAGGCTTCAGTTCAGAAAGTACTGCCAGAAGCAAACATTTTGAAAGTGTTGAATACAAGATTTTCTAAGAACTTGTCTTTGCATATAATTAGAGCTTTTGATGCTGGAAAAAAATAGACTTCATAATGACAGCATCAAAACTGTATGTGGTGAAATAATCTCTACCCGTTTGAGGCTTAATGAAAGTGAAAACAAAATAAATAGTTGCAGTGCGTAATCAACTAAATCAGCCACCCCCTGCAGCGGATGCTTTTAAGGAAGACTTGGACAAAAGTGACATGAGGATGAAACGACTTCTTGAAATGTTCACGCGGTATGAGATATCAACACAAGAAACTAAAAGTGATATGAACGTAGACAGCTTAATCTGGAAATGTAGTTGTGAGCCCAATCAAGATACCATAGATGGGATTTCCAGAAGTGAAAACATGACGACTGAACTTATAGAGAAAGAAGGGATGCTGTGAAGATGCAGGCAGGGCCAGAAAGTTCAGTGCAAGTAAGGCAACTAATAATTCGTTGCATAATGCATTATTAAAATCTCTTACAGAAAAGATAAAGAAGCAATACAATTTTGATATGACTCTATTTAGCCAGAGGGGAATTAAATTCTTGTTCATCTGAACTACCACCTCGCCAGTGCCTTGATGCAGAGATTAACGCCCTAGGTTATGATACCTGTGGAAATGCAGCTTCTCTATCGAGAACAGAAATGATGAAAGAATGCCCTCCATGAATACTCTACATGCGTTAGGGGGGCAAGAGCTCAAACAGATTTCCACAACCATAGCGTTTTCTCCTCTCAGAATTAATTGTAGTACAGGATCTCCTCAATAAGGGCTGTGGAGGTTATCTGACCTTCAGTAAGTCAGACTTACCTAGTTTTAAAGATAACATTTGTAGGAAAGCAGATCACCCAAATTCCACAACTCATTCCATAGATGTAGACAGTGATCTTGTAGATGGATCTATTTTGAGAATAAATATCAACACAATTTATCATTATATTAAAATGGGACCTTATGGAAAAACAAAAACGGCATGTTCCACTTGATGGAAAAAATAGCCATTCTTTGATGACTCAGGCAAAAATGGGAGAAAGGAGTAGTAGGAATGAAAATATTATTTTTTAAATTCAATTTTCTTGGTATCCTCATTCTTAGCCATTGAACAGCTACCCATCTACCAACCAGGATGTTCCAACAAATATTAGCAGGGACGCTAATGCTGTTCCTGGCTATACCTTCCTGACTATGGGTTGTTAGCGGGGTTTGTTTGAAATGTGCAGCTATCTGAAAAGTGATCACAATGATTTCCTTTTGGGAAGGAAGGAGACGTTAGAGTCACAAACAAGGGAGATTTTGGAGGATTGTGAACTGGCATTGGAAATTTGAAGTGAAATAAGTTTGATATGGGTCCCAGGCTAGAAGAGATGATATTGGGGAAGGGCACAACACAGGACCAAAAATCTTATCAAGCACCTAATGGATGTTGTGTAATGCTGGTGTCTTGAGAACTCAAAGCTTGAAGGTGATAAGCTACGGCATTATGAACATATTTTGGCATCATTTTCCCAAATATTGACAAAGGAAAAATGGATGAAACTGAGATCTGCCACTAGGATTAGAGAATCTGGCAGCTTGTACTATGAAGAATACACTGAGTTGAAAACAGAGATAAAATATGCAGTATGAGTAGGACTGGAAAGTTGCAAGAAAGTTAGTTTGAGTTTTATTCTTCACTTTCGGCTCAAAGAACCTTATGTGATAGAACAATATGAATACATTATTTACACCTGAATTATTAAAGGGATACCCAAATCCATACACTTCAAAATGATATTTTGACTATGCAACTAATTTAACATCAAGTTATATGAGACAGTCTGGGCTCATAATATACAGACCTGAATTTAGAAGGGAGAGGAGACATAAAATCCTCACGACCCTAAAGAACCAGACTAAAATCTACACAGAGCATTGGAAGAAAGCTCAGAACATTGCACATTTAAACCAGCATAGCGACCATGCATATTTATTCTAGGGGCATGCTTTTGAACCTACTCTTGAAAGCTTCCACTAAAAAGCTAGCACCATTGCTGTCACTGACAGATCCCAATCTCTCGAACACTAAAACAGATTGGGCTTCATTACACGGTACGTGGTAAGTGATTATCAGCACCGGTAAGGGCACCGGTGCCGGTAATCCCTTACCACCCTACTACGAGGTCCCTTAGCTGGTTCCTTCCTTAATGCCAGGTCTGACCTGGTGTTAAGGACGGGACCCGTTAAGGGACTTTACAGCTAATAACGGTACCGCAAATTGCGGTACCGTTATTAGCTACTTCCCCATTCCCATTGAGCCCTATGGGGGCTCAAATGGGAATGGGGAATGGTTCCCGGAATGGGGACTTACCGGGTCCTCCAAGGTCGGAATGACCCGGTAAGTCCCTATTCCGGGAACACGGACCTGGAATGCGGTAAGGAGGTAGCCATGGCGCTAATTGCGCCATTGCTACCGCCTACCGTGTAATGAGGCCCATTGTCATTCACAGTCACTATGCCTTCATTTTGAAAAATCTTTCCAATGTGTTCTTCCCTCTGTCTGGGATAGAGGGCACATAGTATTACAAGAAATGCTGGCCTGCTGGGGAAGTAAAGCACATATTGGGCCTCATTACACGGTATGCGGTACTTACCACATTTCGGGTCCGTGTTCCCAGAATAGGGATTTATGACCTTGGAGGACCCGAGTCCTCCAAGGTCATTCCGACCTTGGTGGACCCGGTAAGTCCCCATTCCAGGAACCATTCCCCGTTCCCATTCGAGCCCCCATAGGGCTCAATGGGAATGGGGATGGAGCTTATAACAGTACAGCACTTTGCGGTACCATTATTAGCTCTGAAGTCCCTCAACGGATCCCTTCTAGGCATTAGGGACGGGAACCGCTAAGGGACCTCGTAGTAGGGTGGTAAGGGATTACCGGCACTGGTGCCCTTACCAGTGCCGGTAATCCCTTACCGCCTACCGTGTAATGAGGCCCATTGTCTTTACACAATTTACAGCTTTTTAAATATCCTGCCAGGGGCAGCTTGTCACACCTGAGCAGTGCAGCTAGATATCATTGTGTGCCCCGTTGAAAGTATAGAGTTAAGTTTGAGAAAAGTCGACTGTATAAATGTGAGCCCAGGAAAGATAAGAAATGTTTCTAATGTGCTCTCCAATAGTCTTTTACATGTTCTGCTTGTTCTTGATGATTTTTAAGAACTCTAAAGAAGATAGCAACCTGGAATGATTGGGATCTGACAGGCAGTCTAAGTCGAAGTTACAAAGGTCCTTTTTCAATTCCTTCAATGAAGTTGTTGGTTGATATGTCATCAGAGCATTGACAGAAGAAAAAGAACTCTTAAGAGCATTTAGTGCCTGGTGGAGCATAGTCTCAGCCTCCCAACCAATGACGAGGACCAGAATGGGGGCTAAACCACAAGGTGAATCCCCGGCTCTGAGCCTCCTCGGACCTGGAGGCTACCATCTTCTCCTGCCAAATGTTCAGGTAACTGCTTCCCTACGCCACTGTGTTCCCATCCCCGCACTCCCAATGCCCTCTACACATTGAATCCCCCTCCCATCCCGCCCCACTTACTTTGCACTGTTGTGCCGCGCCAGTTCCTGTAACAGTAGTGCTTGTGGTGCGTCCCTGACACGTGACTAGCTGCCATGGAAAGTGAGAAGGGACTACGGGTAGTTTCCTTCTACCTGATCCATGGCGGCATCTTATTTTGAAGTTTTTTTAAACTTGAGAAACAGCGAACATGTCATTTCTCAACTTAAAAATACAATCTTAGTATCCCGGTACAATGTGCCTTGCTCAGGCTTCTAACAGGCCCGGAGCATTACCTGGCCCAGTAATGCTGCCAGATGCCCGCTCATGCTGGGCTATCAGGCACCCTGTTTAGAGCACAAAGGGAAGCAGTATCTGTTTCTATAGCAGCATTATGAAATCCCTGAGGAAGTAACAAAAGGTTTTTCCCCAAAAACCATTTCTCTAACACTGATTGTGACACAGTCTAGATCAAGCCCCCAAACCTCAGCAGAATACGTTAAGGCACTTGCGTTTTTGCCCTAAAATACATTTTGTCTTGTGGTAAAATAATATTCTCATGCTTGCAGTCCAGACCAGTCTTGTAACTGCACTGCCAGCTGGCTCTGCTTTTTGTAAGATTAGGAGAAATGTGAATTCTCAGTTTTTGTTTAAATATATCATGACCCTGCACCATCCAGAAAGGAGGTCATTTGTTATTTCCAACTCTAGAACCCCCCCAAAATCATTACTTTTGATTTAACTTTAACTTTATTGATCTTGAGTTAATTCACCATGCAGAAAGCTTATGCAGCTTTAGTTTGCACCTGCAAATCTATTGCTATTCTTTCAAGAAGAAATAAATCATCCCCATACAGTAGTAACAGAATCACTGACCGCACATCTTCAGTAGCCAACAGCAAACATATACCATGTAATTTTCATACAGTCAGAAAAGAGTTGGTAGCAGAAATCAACCCTACTTCACGCCTCGTGAGGTTGGAAATTTCCTAGAGAGTTTGTCCTGGGTGCCATACCTAACTTGTGAAGAAGTGTTTGTGCAAAGGGCAATAATAATGTTTTCAGGGCTGCATAGCATAACTCTATTGACAGGGTGAAATGGATAGGATACACATATAGATATGTTGCATAGAGAGGCCTATGTTTCGCTATGGAAACCCTTTGAAGGATATTTTGGAGTTGAAAAATATGGTTAACAGTTGAAAGACCTGGTCTATAACTTCCCTCTGTGGGATTGACAATAGAGTTATCAATCCATTGATGTACTGCCCTTAAAAGATGGAAACAGATGTAGCTGGGCCATGATAGTGACCATTGGCAGAATCAACCAACACATTTTTTTTTTTCATGCAGCGCTGCGTGAAGGCGATCATTTGTTAGAGAAAGACAAGGAATGAGCATAGGCATTGCTAGGTGTCAGGTCTTGTAGGACTATGATGTGCTTCTTGCATTGGGCTTGGTAGATGCTAGGCACCCACGGGCAGAGCAAGTGCCTAAGGTGGGAGAGTCAATAGGTGATTGTTCAGCAAGAAGAGAGGAAGACGATTTGACAGAACATTAGAGATTGCTACAGGGGAAAACATGAATGAAGCAGAGGAAGAAAGGCCAAGAACAATTGATGGATTGATATTGGCATGGGTGAGATGGTGGAGGACGAGTAGGTTGTGGAAACGTAGCAACTGCAGGCAGTCCTTGAGTCTGATGATTTGGATATGAACATGGAGTACCCATTGTTGAGAAGGACATTATAATTGTGGTTCCACTGTAGTTGGTCCTGGACAATGCCTTAAACAACTTTTGAGTTGGAAAAGTGATGAGAAAGAGTGAGGCAGAGATGTTGGACATCCTTGAGCCAGATGAGGAGAGGATGCAGGTGGCAGTGCACTGCATGAACCCTCCGCCCGACCCACCCATAGTACACTCCTTCGAAAAATCCACCGCCATCAGCTCATTCTTTGTCAACCAGATCAACATAGCCTGCCAACACATGGACACCAATGCCACAACTGACGGCATACTACACATCCCATCTTGCAAAACCACAACTACCTGGAAAACTTTCAAGACACTAAGTATGGAAGACCTCACTGCCAATTTAGCATTCCTTAAGGACATATCATATGCAGATGACCTTCTTCCTCCCTCCTTACTCAAGACCGTTCTGACTGAGGCACTCCTCCCTCACGTGGCAATCATCAACAGCTCCCTAACTCAAGGCACCATGCCCTTGATCTTCAAGGCCAGACATATCCTCCTGCTTCTTAAGAAACCAACACTGGACCCTGACAATCTCAACAACTACCACCCCATCACCGATTTTACGTTCCTAGGTATGATCCTTGAGCAAGCAGTAGAAACACAACTCCTCCGACACACTAAAGCCAATAACTCCCTTCAGTCCCAACAATCCAGGTTCAGACCCAGATGCAGCATAGAAATGGCTACAATCAAAGTGATTGACAATGCCCTTACAATCCTTGATGATGGCCATCTTTGCCTCCAAGTTCTGCTTGACCTTTCATCAGGATATGACACAGTAGAGCAAAAGACACACCCCAAAAATAAATTGCCTTATTGGGCTCACCAACATTGTCTTCAGCTGGTTCTAGTTCTATTGTGCTTATCAACAACCGTTTATACACATGGATTCTTCCAGATAACCAACACACCCCATCACCTGTGGAGTCCAGCAGGATCCTTCCTGTCCCTTGTGATATTTGTTATGGCCACTTAAAATGTTTCAGTTGCATAATGCCACCGAATATACTGTGCTCCTGCCTACCAATAATTATAACATGTTTTCTCTGAAACTTCTAAAGGTAGTTGGTCTTCCTAATAGCCACAGAATACAACCTTATCCTGCCTACAAAGAAATGTAAGATAATTTCTCTGCAACTATTATTTGGTATGCCCACTAAAAAACAACACACTCAGTTACAAACACTGTATATTATGTTCTCTTGCCTACCAAGGAATATAGAAGACGTTTTCCCTGCAACTGGTATTTGAGATAACTCACTCAGATACAGCCACTGAATGCATGCTGTGGCTGCAAAAGAATTCTTAAATGTATTTTTTGAAAAGTTTACAAATATGTAACTTGAGGAAAGCATTCTGTCTGGATCTAAAGAAAGATGGAGTCAGCCACATATCTCCACTGCATCTAATCTCTGCTACAGCAAATTCTAAGATGTCTCTGGAAGTACTAACTGTTATTTGGTCTGGCCACTAAAAATGTTGGTGTAATTTACAGCCACTGAATATAATGTCCTCCTGCCTAACAATAATTGTAATACTTGTTCTCTGCAGTGTGTAACTAGCATTTGCTTTGAGTACTAAAATATGGTGCACTCACCTACAACCACAGAATAAAAAATCTCTTTCTACCTAGCACGAAAAGAAAAAAAAAACATTGGAGAGAAAGGAAACTGGAACTCTGTCATAACAATACACTCTTCCTGGGAATAAATGCATAGCACATTAAATTAAAAAATAACATCAACAAAAGCAATCATACTTTTTCAAAACAACTCGATTGAGAAATATATAATTACTACATTCATAAAACACAATGTAAGACTAACATATTACATAAAGTGCAACAATCGATAATGTGATTTTAGTGACATACAAGTACATAGAAAAGTCAAAATATGTACAAAATGTAAAACCAACTCTCTGCTCTGTATTAAAGTCAAAACACATAGATGGCTGTTCTGATGGTGACTGTTGAATGAAGATAGCTACAAGAAAGTCAATCTTTAACAAACAACTATCTGTAAAATCTCTCTTTAAACAGCCATCTCTTGATTCTGAGAATTGAACACTAGTTTTGAGGAATGTCCATGACATTAAAGGGGCATTGTCGCGTCCAGGGCTTCAACTAGTGAATAGCATAAAACAATAACTAACTAAACTCTATGCATTTTATATAATGTACAAGAAGGAGCTCTCCACTGTTTCCTCCCCTGATTGCTTCTAGATCTTGTGCTACCAAATTGCAGCCCTCCCTCTTCCCTGTTAGCTCCCCAGTCCACTGTTTCTCTGCTTCCATCACCATGCCCCCCTATGATTGTAAACTAGGTCTGTACTCAATAAATTCAATAATAATAATAATAATAATAATAATAATAATAATAATAATAATAATCTTTCTATATAAAATGTTTAGGTATGTTTCCGTACTCAGCTGATGCAAATCATCAGTGTTAGGTTGTCCTCTGCTGTCCAAATGGCAAATTGCACCTCTGTATGCCCTTGTACTTAAACAAGAGCTATCATTTTAAGAAACAGAGTGAACACTGTTCTCCGTGATTACCTACATCTATCCACTATCACAAACATTTGGAATATCTTCAAGTTACTTCTTTCCATCTCCGTTTCCCTTCACACAGGGCATGTGTGTGTGGGTGACTCTCCTGAGGCCAGAAGACTGCCTCCCTGCTCATTGGCCGGGGTTCTCTGCATCACGATTGTCAGTTTGCGAGCTAGCAAGTGATGCCTGCCCCCTCTAAGGCCCACATTTGAGGCCCCGATCCAAGTCTCTGTTTTCATTTCTGCCCTGGATGATGCAGCATCTACCTCTGAGCCCGTGAGTGGCTCCTGTTCTCTTCATCCCAGATGGCCCCTTCCATCATGGCCACGGAATGTATTTTGTGTGTGGGACGACTCTCCTGAGGCCAGAACACTGCTTCCCTGACCATCCGATTGGCCAGGGCTTGCAACATCAAGATTGTTGGCCTGGGAGCTGGCAAGCAATGCCGGCCTCCTCTAAGGCCCACATTTCAGGCCCCAATCCCTGTCTGTCCTATCTGGCCATGATCAAAGTGCCGTGTCTGCTTCTACCCTTCTCCCCCCCTGCTGTTGTATGCCTGCGCTGTGATGTGGCTATTTGTCTCTATCTCTTTCAACATGAGCATGGAAGGATCATGGAGCGTTCATTCCCTCTTATCATGCACCAAAGGTAGGAATTTTCTCCTCGCATAGCTCATGGATGTATGCTCTGCTCCTATTACACCCCCTTGTTGCGCCACCTCCCGCCTTGCTCTTCCCCTGTTTGTCCCACCTGCCATTTTCATTCCCATCCTCGGAAAATCCCCACTGTCTTGAAAAGCTTGGCTTTCACCCTTTCACCAGCCAGCTCCACGCTGCCTTCTTCATGTTCCCTCATTGCCTCATACTCTGTCTGCAGCTGCCATTTGCCACTACTCTACTGGGACTTTTCTTCCTTCCTTATGAGACTCCATTAAAAAGTGAGCAACTCTGCACCTTGTGACCCAATCAGCATGAACATTTAATCATTGTGAATCTTGTATTATCTTCACATATCAAATTCTAATTGTCATGTTCCTTTTTCTTTTGACCTATCCTCTCTGTTCATTACCTTTGCACTACTGTCCACGCTGCACCTGTAACTCAGCTGATGCATTGAGTGTAACTTGTACCTGCTCCATCTAGGGCTCAGTATGTGTTTTTTTCCTGTATTGAACTAGTATGTTTTATTTTTCATTGTAGCCGCCAAACAGCCTGTGTCTCCTTGTTGTCCCACTGCCTCACTCACTCTTTCCTCCCACCCTGCCCATGTGTGTTTCTCCCATTTTTGTGATTGGCATGGCTCGCTATGCTGTGCATTGAGGGTCTTCCCTTGCTGATGCTCTTGCTGCTTTTTGTAATCCTGCAGCTGTGGCGAGTGTACCTTACCCTTACCAATCTTACCTTTTTTCCTATGTTTACTCGATATCTAGCAATCTGCTGTTTTTACCTTTTTACTTCTGCTGCTTATGTGAATGCTGCCTTCTTGCTTCTGCTAATTGTCTTTCCTTTGGTCTCTGCCTCTACTCACCCTCCTGTTCTCTTGAACTACCCTCTTTCACATGACTGCAATGTTCCCTTCTCCTCCCTCCCTCTTTTTCACTTCTTCCCCTTGTCTCCCCCTCACCCCTTCTTGTCCTCATTTAATTTTTGTTTGCACTTATTATACCCCATACTTTCATCCCCTCTTGCAGCCCCCTCACTCCCACTCTCCCCCTTTCTGTATCAACACTTGCACGTTCTAAATCATCTCACAACCTAGTCAGAGTGCTCTGTATGTCTACCCTCTCTCTGCCCTTCTCCTCCTCTCACTTGCTCTAGCACTTGCACTTCCAAATGTTTCAAGACCTTTTAAGAAACTTTCTCCTGTTTTCTTTGTTTTGTACCTTCTGCCCCACCCCCTTGTCTTGATGTGCCTTAAATACAATGTTAATATATAGTGCACATTACAAATGACCAATAAATAAAGGACACAGTGGTTCCAGTATCAATGAACAGTTAATGTGCTAAAACTGAAAGTAGGTGCTGTAATTATGCTACTATGTAATCTTATTCCATCACAGGGACTCTGCAATGGAACAAGGTTGACAATTACGCGCCTACAAAAACACATCATAGAGGCCCAAGTAATTTGTGGAATTTATATACTCTTCTTATACTAGGCATACCTCTCATCGCATCTGATACAAGTATGCCTTTCAAATTCAAAAGAAGACAGTTACCCATATGTTTAGCCTTTTCAGTGACCATTAATAAGTCACAGGGAACTACGCCCCCTTCCTGGAAGCCATCAGTGGTAATTTCGATATTTAAGATGGGGACAGAAGTGACCCTATGAATTACAGACCAAATATTGACCTTTAAGATGTGCTAGAACTGCATATGTTACGCCGGGAACGGCTAATAATAACAATAACTACATCTTACCTAACATAAACACCAGGCCTGGGTAAGTATATCAATCATGGAATATGTACATCAATCTAACATGTTACCAGTCACTTAGAACATGTTGCTTGACTTTATTCATGAGTTTCTCATTAAGGAAATGCTCTTTATTGTTTAATTTCTGTACATGGTATGAACAATAGATAAATAAATACCATGTATCTATTTAAAAGTACATTTGTAAGGGTTTCAATAGTTTAAAAAGTCTTCCTGCACCTGAACACAAAAGTCATCTTGCGTTTGATCCATCTATGCTTTCAAAAACGGCATTGTACATCATCATGTATTAAAACAATTTACTAAGCACTTTGTTATATAGGAAGGCTAGAACACTCATTTCACTTTACTAAACCTGGAAGTGTTCTTTCTTTACAAAGTGCTTAATTCTGTACCCTTAGTTCTTTATGAAAATGTAAAAGGCACTAAACCGCTATAAATGTAAAAAAAGTAAGCAATGACCAAATACCGTTGCTATTTCTATGTCAATAACACTGATGGCTATCAATAAAAGCAACTCACAAGACTCATAAAAAATGCTAAACAAAACTAAACACTCATTACTTATCGTATTCCAGTGGCAGACTCAAATATTTAAAATATGGACTGGCACACTCTAAGCTAAAGGCACTAGTGTGCTCATATGTTTTACGAGAAGTCACAAATTAACTTTTTCCACAGTATGGTTAGCCTGGTCAAAAACTATTATCGGTGCTTATATAAAAGATAAAAATGCTATTAACTATTACTGTTAATATTTAAACATGTTTTTCGACTGACGGTGTGGACATCGGTCAAAATGATTAATGAAAAAACCTATTTGTGAAACTGTACTTACGTACACTCAAATAAGTGCCTCTTCAAGGGTTCAGGGACGTTACCGGGCAGATACGCAACCCTGACAAGTGAGGGATAGCTATTCGCACTGAGGGGTTCCATCTGGGGTGCAAATACATTTATTTGTTTTTTTTTAATTAGGAGTCAGGCTCCACGTATATATTGCGGAAGCCCAATCTTCAGTGAAAAAATAAAAAGATGGCCACAACCATAGTAAATTAAAAAGGCATCTGGTCCCTTTTTTCACAATATGGTGAAGGACCAGCGTCGAAGATGCTGAGGCAAATAAAAAATGGTGTCACCCGGGGAAGGGTCTCGTGTGGATGGAAAAACGCAGGCGTTTCCAGCCACTTGTTTGGCTGAGTGTGTATATCCCATGGGTGTATATATACAGATTATTTTCTGTGTAGGAAAGGTTTTGATATAATGATCCTTTTCCTTGATCAGCCACCACCTTCTCAAGTGCAAAACATTTAGGGGGTAATTCATAGAATTTAGCGCACAAGTGGCGCATGCGGCTGGTGCACAGTGTGCGCGTGCGAATCTCTGCGCCAGCCGTGTGCGCTAAAATCCATTTCCGCGCACAGCGTATTCATGGATTTTAGCTACCAAAACCAACCATGGCGCACAGTGGCGCAGCGACCCTGCAGCAGTGCCAGTTACGCCCCCAAGAACGCCCATCGCGCAGGGAAAAGCCATCAAAATACCCAATCCAGCGCAAAGGGCTGCGCTAACCCTGTACCAGCACGGCAAGCGGGGTACATGTATTACTGGGGTTCGCAGGAAGTTTCACACGCGATTTCAGCACAGTATGTGTATTTTGGTGGTGCGCGGGAAGTTTCACATGCGAAAGGGCCTGTGCGAGTGGGGTACGTGTATTACTGGGGTTCGCGGGAAGTTTCACACGCGATAGGCCCTGTGCGAGTGGGGTACGTGTATTACTGGGGTTTGCAGGAAGTTTCACACGCGATAGGCCCTGTGCGAGTGGGGTACGTGTATTACTGGGGTTCGCGGGAAGTTTCACACGCGATAGGCCCTATGCGAGTGGGGTACGTGTATTACTGGGGTTCGCGGGAAGTTTCACACGCGATTGGCTCTGTGTGAGAGGGATACGTGTATTACTGGGGTTCGCGGGAAGTCTCACAATCGATTTCAGCAGGGTACGTGTATTTCAACGGGGTACTCGGGAAGTTTCACACGCGAAAGGGCCTGTGCGAGTGGGGTACGTGTATTACTGGGGTTCATGGGAAGTTTCACACGTGATTGGCCCTGTGCGAGCGGGGTACGTATATTACTGGGGTTCGCGGGAAGTTTCACACGTGATTGGCCCTGTGCGAGAGGGGTACATGTATTACTGGGGTTTGCGGGAAGTCTCACACGCAATTTCAGCAGGGTGCGTGTATTTCAGGGGTGCGCAGGAAGTTTCACACGCAAAAGGACCTGTGCGAGTGGGGTACTTTTATTACTGGGGTTCGCTGGAAGTTTCACACGCGATAGGCTCTGTGCGAGTGAGGTACGTGTATTTCGGGGGTGTGCGTGAAGTTTCACACGTGAAAGGGCCTGTGCGAGTGGGGTACATGTATTACTGGGGTTCGAGGGAATTTTCACACACGATTTCAGCAGGGTACGTGTATTTCGGGGGTGCACGGGAAGTTTCACACGCGAAAGGTCACTGTGCGAGTGGGGCACATGTATTCCTGGGGTTCGCGGGAAGTTTCACACGCAATTTCAGCAGGGTACGTGTATTTCAGGGGTGCGCGGGGAGTCCTACATGTGGATTGGCAGTGTGGGTCCTTCCAGATGTTCCCTCTACACCCTCCATGGCCCCTGCAGGCAGCCCACACCACAGGGGACTACCCTGCACCCCTGGTCATGTCCTGCAGGCATCCCATCCACCATGGGCATGCTCCCCAGCCAAGCCACATCTCAGCTTGCACTACTGATCACCAACTCATGTCCCCCTGCACCCCCACCCCCCAACAGTGCAGGGCAGCTGCCAGCAGGCCCCCACTCATGTCCCCTTGCACCCCCAACTCCCAGCAGTGCAGGGCACCTGCCAGCAGGACCCCACTCATGTCCCTTTGCACCCCCACCCCCCAGCAGTGCAGGGCACCTGCCAGCAGGCCCCCACTCATGTCCCACTCATGTCCCCCTGCCCCCAGGTCATGACGATCCTCAATCATGGCCCTTATGGCCAGCCTCCCCAGCCCAAAGACACAACCAAGTATTGCATCCACCCGGGGGCGTGGCTACGAGAGCCATGTAGGAGGACGCGTTCCAGCGGAGCTCCCGAGATCCTGAACAGATCCTGGCAAATTAGTGCGGTGTGACTGCTTATTGAACACCGACGATACGCATGCCAGCGTGTGAAAGTGCTACCTATGCACTGTGAACTTTTGGAGGACATAGTAGCTACGGCGGTGAAGATTGGAGAAGAAAAGTCGAGAGACGTTGAGGACAAAGGGCGACTCAAAATTGCCGACATAGGCCCGAGACGGAATAGAAAAGAGTAGCGGGAAGACCTAATGAGGCCAGCGTGCAGCGCGCCCACTCATCATTCGAAAGACCTGCACATCCCCAGAACCATGTCAAGTAAGGCAGTGCGACCCAAGGCGAAACAGCCCACGCTGGACGACTTCACCAAGACGTCCCCGGGCCCGGACGCCACCAAGAATAAAGATGCATCGGCCGTGGGTGGCGCGACACCTTCGAGCTCTAATCAAGAAATCCTGGTGGCGATTGCGGACCTTAGAGCAGCCTGGGAGTCGAAATTAGAACTGGCTGTCTCCGAATTAAAAACGGCATTGGACCTCAAAGTTGGGGAGGTCCAGGAGGACGTCAATCTGCTGAGACAGGACGTTAGGGTTCTGGCAGAGCGCACAGAGTCCCTGGAAAAAGAAGTTGGCCCGAATACGGCAGACTGCGCCACCCACAAGGCAAAACTGCACGCCCTAATTCAAAGGGTGGGCAACTTGGAAAGTAGAGCGGAGGAGGCGGAAGGACGAGCCCGTCGCAACAATATCCGCATTTTGGGCCTACCGGAGCGGACGGAGGGCCGTGACCCTACTGACTTTGTTGAGACCATGTTACTGCAGGAGATACCCAGAGGGGCCTTATCCCAAGGCTTCGCAGTGGAAAGAGCGCATAGAGCCTTAACGAGGAGGCCGCCTCCCGGAAACCCGCCTAGACCCATCATTGCCAAAATTCTTAACTACCGCGATCGGGAAAGAATATTGGAACATTTTCGAAAAGGAGGCACGATCAAGAGAGGAGCAGCAAACATCACAGCATATCCGGATTACACTCTAGCTGTGCAGCAGAGCCGCATGAATTTTGGGACTGTGAAACGGAGGCTGAGGGAGGCAGGTTATAAATATATGTTGCTTTATCCTGCAAAACTGAAGGTTATACAGGCGCATAAAACTTTATTTTTCGAGACCCCAGAGGACGCCATGGAGTGGCTCGACACACAGGGATGCCCCCAGGAATCGGCGGACCGGCCCAAGAAGGACTCGGCAAGATGGCGCGACTCATGGACTTTGAGACTTGATTATAGTTGGTTCGGAACCTTCGGTATGGAAGGTCAGTTGGTTGTACTGTTTGTCGCAAACACTGGGATTATTACCGAACGGGAGCCCCATGGAGCGATACTCTTTCCCCACAATAGCTTAGGTTAGGTGGCCATTAGGGCGACCTCACCCTACTGGGCTCCGCGCACTGATCGGTGATTGCGGAACTAGATGTGGGGGTGCCTGAGCTCTGTTGTTGAAGCTGGGCAACAGTTGGGGTGTGTGGTGTTGGGGGGAGGGCGGGTGAGGGAGGGGAGAGGGAGTTGGGGTTTGGTTGTGTGTGTAGTTAGTTGGGGAATGAGCTTATTCGCGGAGTGGCTGCAGTGGGACGCCTTCTGTGTCATGCGAACTGCTGGAGGTTCCTGCAAATGGGGTGAGAAGACACATAACTGCCATGGGAGACCTTAAGATTGCCACCTGGAACGTCCGCGGACTCAATAATTACCTGAAAAGAAATAAAGTCATGTTGTATCTTAAACGACAGAAGATCGACATTGCCCTGCTACAAGAAACGCACCTGACCCAACATAAACTAGACCTTGTAAAGAAAAAATGGGGTGGCACGGTGGTGGGCTCCCGTACTCGGCCTATGCCAGGGGTGTGCTGATCTGGGTGGGCCCGCATGTCCCACTCAGAATTGTACGAGAGGAGGTAGACACGGAGGGTAGGCTGGTAATACTAAGGGCACTGATTGAGAACAGAGGACTGAGTATTATTAATACATATGCCCCCAACCAGAATACTGCTATATACTTCAGGACTTTATGTACACGCCTGGGCCCGTGCGCAGAGGAACCGATTATCTGGGGGGGGGGACTTCAACTGTGTTCTTGACCCCAAGATAGATAGGTCCGACAGTAAAGTGGACAGGCCCACCCCGGCGGCTAGGGCTTTAGGGGTACTATTAGACGATTTTGGACTAGAAGATGTCTGGAGATTGAAACACTGCCTTGCAGTACTCTCATTATTCGGCCCCTCAACAGTTGCATACGAGACTAGACTATTTCTTTGCCACGCCAGAAGTGGCGATAGCAACTACTCAGATTGAATACAGTGCGAAGGTCCTGTCGGTAATGGCCTGGCAATATGGCCGCCCCAGAGGGCGGATACCAACATGGCGCCTTCGGGCGGAGGCGCTTAGAGACCCGGTCTTCAGAGAGGATATTAGAGAGGCGATTATACGGTACTTTGAGGAGAACACGGGCAGTGTAGATTCGGCTAGTACACTTTGGGAGGCCTTCAAGGTGGTATTGAGGGGCAACGCTATTTCCAAATCAAAGGGCCTGCAAGGGGGGGGTTCTAGCTGAGCTAGAGAAAGTGGAGAAAGAATTGGAGCGTGAATGTACCAGAGCGGGGGGGGACACAGACCTAGTACTTGAATTACAGCAACGATGTTCGGAGCTTTGGGAGCGGCTTTGTGACCTCAACTACAGGAAATACGTGGAGAGGCAGCATGCAGGCGGTGACAAAACTGGTCGCCTACTGGCATGGCTTTATAAGAGGGAATCCCCTAGGGCCCCGATCATGATGATAGAAAGGGAAAATGGGGAGGAGGCTCACACTCAGGAAGAGGTTAACGCTGCTTTCTTAGATTATTATAAAGCGCTGTATGAGGACAAAGGGGAAGACAATCTGGATAAGATCAGGGACACACTGGAAGATATGGAATTGCCTAGAATTAGTGCAGAGGAAAGGGAGGAGTTAGATGGTCCCATTACGCTAGATGAACTGGAAGAGGTGGTGAAACGGCTGCCTACTTGCAAGACCCCGGGCACTGATGGACTCCCGAGTGAGTTCTATAAAACATATAGCGCAGAGATACTCCCCCCTATGCTGGAGATGTATAACGAATCATTTGAGGAAGGCCGATTGCCGGACACGCTCAGAGAGGCGCTGATCGTGCCGCTTCCCAAGCCTAACAAGCCGAGACAACACTGTGGGTCGTACAGACCGCTGTCGATGTTGAACCAAGACAGTAAGATCCTGACAGCGGTCCTGGCTGACAGGCTACGCAAGGTCATCGGCAGACTGATACACTCGGATCAGACAGGTTATGTTCCTGGCAGGAATATAACCCATAATCATAGGCGGCTCCACCGGGTGATCGCAGAAGGGAACAGAAGGGATGAGGAAATGGCAGTGATTTCCTTAGACGTAGTCAAGGCATTTGATTCGGTGAGGTGGCCGTGGCTGTTCACGGTCCTGGGGGAATACGGGTTCGGGCCAGGCTATATCAGATGGGCGAGGCTGCTGTATAGCCAGCCAACGGCTAGGGTGCGCACGGGATCGGTGATATCCGATAAGTGGCGCCTTGGTAGGGGTACTAGGCAGGGATGTCCTTGGTCCCCAATGTTATACATATTGGCCCTGGAACCCTTAGCGGTATATCTCAGACAGCAATATGACCTGGTGGGCATCGAGGTGGGAGGAGAGAGCCACTTGATATCCCTATATGCCGATGACTTGCTGCTGTACCTAAAATATCCGGAGGAGAACCTCCAGTATGTTTTGGAGGTCATGCAGAAGTATGCCGAATTGTCCGGCATAGCGGTTAATCCCGGCAAGTCGAGCATGTTCCCCCTAGGGTATTATGCGAGGGTCCCCACGGAACGCTTACCGGTATTACCCGTGCCTTGGGCAACCGAATCCTTCCGATACCTCGGAATAGACATATATCATACTGTGGTAAACGAACATCTGCACAATACTGCAGTTGCTGTGGATAAAATCCGTGCGTCCATGCGATTTTGGGAGAAGCTGCCGCTGGCAATGATGGGGCGGGGGGCGTTGCTTAAAATGGTTGTCCTGCCTAGACTGTTGCATTTCTTCAACAACATACCATACTTAATACCTAGGAGGTTCTTTACCAAACTCGACAGTATGTGTAGGGACTTCCTATGGCACGGCACTCGCAACCGAGTGGCACTGTGGAAGCTGCAAAACTTTCACGATAAAGGAGGGATCAAATTACCGCATTTTGAGGCCTATTATGTAGCAAGCCAATTGCAATATGTTACACAGTGGCTCTCTGATGAGGAATCTCCCGAGTCTAGGTTGGTTGGGACAGATTGCGCCCCGTTTTATTTGAAGGAGATCATCTGGCATGCTGTTACTTGGGTGGAGAATGTGGCGCAGAGCATGTCGGCTACTGGAAAGCCTGGACCCGTGCTCGCCGCAAGTGCCACTGGTCGCCTTGACTGCGGGGGATAGCCAACTTAGGAAAATGATCAGAATATACTGGGAATCGGTTGGGTTGGCCACGTTAGGAGATATATGGCAAGATGGGGCCATCAAGGATTTTGCAGACCTAAAAGAGGAGACTGGGTTACATGGGGGCCAATACGTTACATACCTCAGGTTGGCACAGATTATCCGAAAATCTTGGCCTGAGACGGTGTTAGCGGAGGATCCGGGCGCCCTGATTGACACGATATATGATATATCAGAGGGCGGACACGAGATTTCCAGATTGTATGAGGTGGTGATGTCCCGGGTGGGAAAGGACCTGATGGATTTGAGACTAGAATGGGAAACGGAGGTGGGGACTCAGATGACTGATGGGATGTGGGAACGGGCTATGGGATATCATAAAAAAGTGTCCAGAAATGCTAGATTACAGCAAATCCAACTATATATCACGCACAGAGCGTACATGACCCCCAAAAGGATAGCTAAGTTTGCGAACACAGGCAGACAAGCATGTCCGAAATGTAACGAGGAGGACGCGGACATGACGCATATGTTCTGGTCCTGTCCAGTAATCGAAGTCTTCTGGGGAGAAGTGTCACAGAAGTTAGCAGACAAAGGGGTCCCGATAAGCATTGACACGGCCTGGGCTTGCCTCCTAGGGGGGTTCCCCAGACCGAAGAACACCAGACATCTGGGGAAACTGAGAGACCTAGCGTATATACTCGCTAAGAGGAGGATAGCCATGAACTGGAAGCAATGCTACAAACCCAGGATAGAGATGTGGTGGAGGGATCTGCAAAAATGGGTGGAAGCTGAAACCATGGTCTGGCAAGAAGCATGCAGTAAATGCGGGGAGGAGGATGTGGGCAACCTAGTAGCCTGGAGGTTGTTAGTTACTGGTCTGTTTGGGGTGCAAGGGGAACCTACTGCCTCGGAGGAGGATGACACCCGGCCACTCCAGGTCGATACAGAACTACCCTGTTGATAAGCTCTTGGGGGGGGAGTGCAGTGTTGTGTTTTTTTAATTGTCAATTGTCCTATTGTACATAATGCCACAAGTTTGTTTTGTACTGTTTTCATTTAAAATAAAATAAAAATATATTTAAAAAAAAAAGTATTGCATCCACCCACATAGAAAAGGCAATTACATGATACAACCCCAATGGCGAGTATGTAAATAAACACATGTCCGTCTCACACACACACAATGGGTGCAAGTGAATGTGAAAACCCATATCATGACATGAATGAAACCAATGAGATAATACCACACATCGAAGTATGAAGAAAAAAATGTATTAAACACAACATGAATGTAATTAAAATCCAACACACAACAATGGGAATAATAAAAGAAAAGCTGCATGTCCGTAAAAGAATAAAAAACAAGAAATCATAATCCAAAGAAATCCAAAAGAAATGGTGTCCAAAGTCACAGTTCAACAAAGCAAATCCAAGGGAAAAAAGAAAGTGAAAATCATTGCTCCATGGTGAAAATAAAAAAAAGAGAATAATCCAATGGTGAACTATGTACAGATGAACAATCCAGGGTCCATGAGCCCAACTGATGAAATGAAACCTATAAAAAATACTACCTAATAAAAAACTATACACAAAAACGTTGTGCACTGTCCATGCGCATCCAAAATATAGAAAAAACAAAAGGAAACCTAACACTATCTAACTATATACAATGGCGGCGGGCAAGTCCAGCGGCTCACTCTGTGGTGTCCCAGGCC
The DNA here is from genome assembly GCF_040938575.1 of Ambystoma mexicanum. Classification (NCBI taxonomy): domain Eukaryota; kingdom Metazoa; phylum Chordata; class Amphibia; order Caudata; family Ambystomatidae; genus Ambystoma; species Ambystoma mexicanum. Next base: position 422,755,893 of record NC_090927.1, on the reverse strand, counting down.
AGGGCATCATCGAACTCCATGTCTATTTGCCGGAGGCGGGCCTCTGTCCTGGCCCCGAGATCTCGCAGGGAGGCACTCATGGCCTGTTCCAACTCCCTGCAAGTTGCCTCGAGGCACTCTGCCCGCCTCAAAGCCCAACGCATGGAGAACTCCGCCCTGACCATGGTGAGCCGTGCCTCTTCTGCCCGCTGCCGCTCCGCACCTATCTGCTGGCCCAACTGGTGCCACACAGAAGACACTCCCATTCCTGGGTCCTCCTGCCCTCTGGCCGATGCCTGCCCCTCCGATGTTGATGGCCCGAGCCATCATTGCTCCCATCTAGAGCCTGCTCCTGCTGCTGCTGTCCATGTGCCGTGTCTGATGGTGCCTGCACATCCTCCATCAGCTGATCTCCAGTTGTGGTGTCCACCCCTGCTGGGCCGCCGACTCCCGACTGTGGCAGGGATGTGAGCTCCACCAAGCTGGCTGTGTTGGTCGGGCCAGGTCCACAGGGGGCCCTGGTCGAATCTGGGCCGGAAGACGGTGTGGAGAACGACTGGCACACAGTCTCCACAGAGGAGGAGAGGTCTGCCAGAGTGCACGACACATGTAGGAACCCACCAACCAGGGCCCCTCCCAGCAGTGCCACGTCACAACACTGCTCTCCGTGATGGCGTGCGTTCTCTGCCCAGGAAGAATGCAAGTCATCACGAATGACACATGTGCGCAACGCGACACCAACCAGGATGGAGCCCATACGTTCGTGGGACCCCTCGTCCACAGGTAGTGGAGAGGCAGATGACATGTCACTCTCCCCTACCTGCGGACGGGCCTGGGACTGGACCTCCCTGCTGGCGCATGGTGGTGCAGTCACAGGGTCAGGGACAGCGACATGCACAGGCCCCTCCGTGGTGACCTGTGCTGCCTCCTGACCCTGGACTGCACCACTTGCACCAGTGGTACTACCCCCACCAGGCCCATTGTGCGGCTCAGTAGCGGGCTCCTTCTCCTCTGTGGAGACCACCAACCTGGATGTCTCCACACCGTCTTCCGTCATTGTAAGCCCCTGTGGAGGCTCACCTGGCCCTTCCGCCACAGCCGTTGTGGCAGATGCAGCACCAGCCCCCTCGCTCCCGGATGATGGTAATTCCTGGGAGGGTAGCTGGGCCTTGCGTCGGCGCCCAGTGGAGGCATCCCCGCCACTTGGCTCCACGGCGCCGTTTCCGCCCTCTTCTTCACTTGACGCTGCGTAGAGGGAGACATAGAACACAAGCACCAGGGTACAGTACAAAATACCCTAGACAGGAAGCAATAACACATGAGTGGCACTGTCAAATGTCACTTCCATCCCCCAACATATGGGTGAATGTACACAACACAAATGCAGAAACAGTCCCGGCGCCTGCAATCAACATCAACATCCATGTAGAAGGGTCCCTGTAAACCAAGATGTTGCCTTCAAAGTCACATGCATCCATGGCGTTTCAAAGTCACACACACACACTTCTCAGTCACACACACACACATGTGCACCATACATGTACATGACATCAGCACCCATTCCTCACCCCCCCCCCTCCATGTCCAGGGACAGAGACAGCCATGCTTTCATGTGTGCATTCCGCATAGAGCTCCCCATGTTGCATTAAAACACATTCACCAACCATGTGGTTCACACATAACTGGTCTCACATGCATGACCATGATGTCCCTGCACACACACATCCATACATGGCCTATGTCACACATACAGGCAAGCATCAGACTACCAGCACACTGCAACATGCCCTGTCTCACACAGCAATGCTTGGCCACTTACCGCTCAACTCCAGACGGGTCTGCCTCGGAAGGATCTGGGCCTGGAGCGCTGGGCCTATGCGTTCCAGGACCCTCATCTGGATGTTACTCATGCGTGCCCGGCCCCCCTCCGCGAGGTGCCGGGCCTTGTGGAGGGTCCTGGACCTGAACTCCTCCCAGCGCTTCTTGACGTACTTGATGTCGCGAGTTGCCACCCCCTCCGCGTTGATGGCAACCACTACATCATCCCAGATCCTCTACCATCCTTCCTTGTTGGCGCGTGATGTTCTGAAGAGGGCATCATAATGCCCCAGGACATGCTCCACCAGGACACCAACTTCGGTGGCAGTGAAGCTGGTGGCCCTCTGCGTTCCTGGCTGGGGGTTGCCAATGGTGCCAGATGGAGATGTGCCTGACATGGCAACCCCAGAGGCAGGAGTGGGTGGGCAACTGGGTCCTGGGGCTGGGCAGTGGAGCGATGGTATCCCAGTCGAGAGTCTTCTGTTCCAGCAGGGGTGGACACAGCAACTGGACCCCTGCAGATGGCTGATGTGCAGGCACCAAATAGCAGGGCACGTGGGCAGCAGACAGTCAGGCAGCAGCAGATGGCAGGTGGGAGCGTGCTCGGGGCTCTGGGGGCAGGAAAATGGCCTTCAGGGCAGGAGCGTGGTCTTCCGTGTGTGTTTGCATGGCCAGCTTGATACGGAGTGATTTGGCACATGACAAAATTGCACATCAGCGTGTAATTCGAGGAAAGGCCCTTAGCGAGTAAGCACGTCAGCACATGTACACGATGTCATTGGACCAAAGGCCCTTAGCGCGTAAGCGCGTCGGTGACGTATCGCGCATGGGCGTTGCCATTTCATGTGTAAAGCTTCACGCGAACCCCATGAATACACGTACCCCACTCGCACAGGGCCCTTTCGCGTGTAAAACTTCCTGCGAATCCCAGGAATACACGTACCCCACTCCAACAGGGCCCTTTCGCATGTAAAACCTCACGCAAACCCCGGGAATACACGTACCCCACTCGCACAGGGCCCTTTCGTGTGTAAAACTTCACGTGAACCCCAGGAATACACATACCCCACTCGCACAGGGCCCTTTCACGTATAAAACTTCACACGAACCCCAGGAATACACGTACCCCACTCGCACAGGGCCCTTTCGTGCGTAAATCTTCCCGCGAAGCCCAGGAATACACGTACCCCACTTCCACAGGGCCCTTTCGCGTGTAAAACTTCCCACGAAGCCCAGGAATACACGTACCCCACTCGCACAGGGCCCTTTCGTGTGTAAAACTTCCCACGAACCCTAGGAATACACATACCCCACTCGCACAGGGCCCTTTTGCACGTAAAACTTCACGCAAACCCCAGGAATGCACATACCCCACTTGCACAGGGCCCTTTCACGTGTAAAACTTCCTGTGAACCCCAGGAATACACGTACCCCATTCGCACAGGGCCCTTTCGCGTGTAAAACTTCCCGCAAACCCAGGAGCACATGTACCCCACTCGCACACGGCCCTTTTGCGTGTAAAACTTCCCGCGAACCCCAGGAATACACGTACCCCACTCGCACAGGGCCCTTTCACGTGTAAAACTTCACGCGAACCCCAGGAATACACATACCCCACTCGCACAGGCCCCTTTTGCGTGTAAAACTTCCCGCGAACCCCAGGAATAGACGTACCCCACTTGCACAGGGCCCTTTCGCATGTAAAACTTCCCACAAACCCCAGGAATACACATACCCCACTCAGTTTATACGTGCTTTTTATTTGTGCACACTTTTGTAATGCGCAGGGACGCTACCACCTGCCTTCGTGTGGCGGACGTGTTTAGGCCTGTGCGTATCTTTGCCCGTGCGCAGGTTTGCCATATTCGATTCCATGAATATGTGTGCTTCGCGTGCGTGTGGGCGTTCCATGTACTTCCCAGCAGTTCTTCCCCCGTTACGCCTTCTTTTTCACACGTTATTCCCCATTCCGTGTGTTACGCCCACTGTTCCGCCCACTTTTGTTGAGTGCGCTGCGCTATGTGCGTTTTCGCTGTGCACTTAGCGCACGCTGTTTGGAGACGTGTGCGCCAGCATACGCCATGCACGGATTTGGCGCACAACCAGTGGGAAAGTAGCAATGCGCCTTCCTTGAATCGCACGCGCGCATGTGTGCTTGCTTTCTCCCGCTTGCTCCTCCTTGCGCCTGCTTGCGCTGGGATTTTCAGCGCACGTTTGTTCCATGAATCGGCCCCTTAATATCATCTTATGGATTTTGTATCCTTGGACTGTGTTCATTAATTCTATAATTAGGGTTTCTTGTATTCTGTAAATTCTGAAAAAATCAGATAATTGACACCCGGGATTGTTGTTTCCTTCCTCGAGGTGGGGGGTCCCATAAACACTGGTATTTTAATTAATTAATGTATTGCCCTTCTGTGCCCTGTTGAAAACCCTGTTGCCCTGCATTGTCATGCTTCATAGACAGATGCATTGCCGGTGAGCCACTGCAGCCAAGTCCTTGAGCATGCTCTATTATTTCATATTCATTGGAGAAGGTCAGAGCTGGCAGAAGAGTTAGTCTTGTCTACAGGAGCTAGGATTCCAGAAAGCATATTTTACCTGTGTTTCTTATCACCCATCTGTGTCTCTTCACTGACATGAGGGGTTGCTGCACTTTGCTGTCTCCTGGCAATTAAAGTATCCTACCAGCAAGAAATGTTCTGGACTACACAGTGTTCAGCAAACTTCTAGCAGTATCAGTGCAGGGGGGAGGCCATTTCATAGCTCCGTGTGTGGATAGGTTGCCCTGTTTCTGCCCCTGGCAACTACTGTATTTAGTGAAGTGAAGCGCCACCTCCTGCCTCTCCTGCTGCACACAATCTCAGATCGCCTCACAGCAACCACTGAAACTTACAAAATGTCTTCTTTCTCTCTCAAATCCCTTCTTGCTTCTCCTCACTATCAGAAGAAAACCCAAAAGGTCCATCCTTTCCACTTTTTCTCGCTTTTCAAGCCTTCTCTCTGCCATCCCACTTTTTGAATAGCTCCCTAGAGAAAACATATAATTTTCCAGCCCTGGCCAGTTGTTTTCCAGAAGGCTCTCTTTTCCTACCCTGTCACTTTTGTACAGTGGTGAGCAGCACTCCTTCCCCACCCCGGATGGATTTGCACTTCCAACTCTAAACAATGGCTGTGTTAGGCAGAATAATTCTGCAGATTTGCCGTGCTCTGAGACTCACGTTCCCTTCATAAACAGATTTAATTTGTGCCTTTTATTTTTCAAAGCAGCATCACAGAATCTGTGCCTGCATTTAGTATCTACACTGCCAGTGTTCACCCTTAGTTTGCACCATTCTAATCACTAATTATTTTAGTATGTTAGGGTTAATTATTGATAGGTTAGAAATTAGTAAATGTTTTTGTGTTAGTCCCTATGCTACACTAAGTATACACTACACTACACTCACACTCCTTTAGTTCAATCAATTGAAACTGTACTATGCTCACACCTTTCCTTGGTTTGTGTGATTCTTATTTTGTGTGTGAGATTTGATCAAAAATGTGATCTTATTCACAAATATTATGAATTAATACACTGCAAAGAAAAAATACTGCAAATTACACATAATGTAAAAGAACTGCAAATACATTCCATAACAGTTTATCTCATACCAAACAAAAAGGATGATGAAAAAAAGAAAACACAAATATAAAATAAGTGGTTCTTGGCCAACCATCATATAATTCCATACATCATCCAAATATTCCCATTAACTGTATGGGTTTAATTCTTGTAACATTTGAACCACGGCATAGGTTAATAATAATTCAGATCCTGCAGACAAATGGTTCCACAAGTCGTCCAAAAGTACAAGATCATTTTCATTACAAAAGAAGCAACCCAAGTGTCTTGTACTAATAGCAGCCAGGTCTGGACATTCTACCAGTAGTTGTTGAAGGGTTTCTGGCTTTACTACATGGTTACAAAACGAGCAAGTATTGTTCATTCCCTCTCTTATCGCAGATCGAGCATATCAAATTTCACAAGTAGGCAAAATATTCAAATGGAATCTCAAGAACAATTGTCTTGTCACAGAGCAGGGGTATTGACATAGATATTTAGGTAATTATGAATAAACTGGAAAGTTGAATGTAATTTGTAACATTGTGTTTTGTCGATTGTGGCAATACAGTCCCACTTCTTAAATGCCTTTTTTATACTTAAAGGGTTCGCTACTAGTTCAGAACAATCTTTATCCATTTGATTCAACAAATCATCAGTTTACACTAACATTGCATTCAGAAATGGAGAGGCTTTGCACTTCAAACAGTGCTGTAAAATTACAAACAAAGTGTTTGGTAGAGGAGGCACAATTTTTGCAACAATCACCCTTGCCCACCAATTAAACCAATAGCGGAGGGACAGCACACCCAATTTGAAGCGCAGCAATGCCATGGGAAGAGAGGAGGGCAGACCTAGGTCTCTCTTCCACAGCATGCTGTACAATCTATCCCACTTAATGCGTACACCGCACATCCAATTCCACAACATACATAATCTTGGGGATTACTTTTCCCACATAGAAATGTATCCACGGTTTAACGGAAAATGTGCAAAATGTTCCCAGGATTTGTCTCATCTGGTAGGACAGTTGGTCAATTTTCTTTTCTAAATTACGCATGATGTATAGTTTACTCGAGAATCTACTGATATTAGATCCTAGCTATAACACTTACTTCCTAGTATTCCGTTAATTGCCAATTAATTGCTGGTTTCCTTCTTCGTATTACAAAAAGTGATAATATGACATTTTTTTCTGGTTTATAGTCAGTCTTTTTTTTTGTTGCATATATACTAAGTGCTGTGAGCAACCTTTGGAGACCTATAGGCAAGCCATCCAAACGTGCCACATTGTCAGTGTAAGATAGCCAACTAATTCCCAGACTCTCGATCTTTGGTCTAATTAGTGCAGCCTTTTCCAACTCATCATTCAAGTCTGTCAAATCAAAATTGTATAAGCATGGGGCAAACAAACTGCCCTCGCCGTTAGATGTTGGAAAAGAATCTGACAGCCACCCACCCACACATTCAGCCTAACCCTCACTGATGTATCGTCATGTATATATTTTAGAATGGCCATCAAAAGTGCTCGGAGGCCCCACTCTCTCAATTTTGCCGAAAGCAGCTGGCGATTTTCAAGGTTGAAAGCCTTCGAGAAGTATATTAGACAAACATAAACCTGATTTGAATTTCCCTTCACCTTGTTCCTAGAACGATTTTTTAGTACTGATGAAATCAAACCATTCAAAATCATTGACATACCTTTTCGAAATACACACTGATATCTTGGCAGTGTGTTATTTTCCTTAATCCAGATCTCTGATTTCTCCAGAATCAATGCTGCAAAGATGTTACTATCGCAGACAAGAAGGGCAATTGGTCGATAGTTATAAGGATCAGACTGATTACCCTTCTTAAACACTGGAACGATTATAGATTCTTTCCATAAACTAGCCATGGTACCTGATCTCAATGCATCATGAAAAAGAAGAGTCAGCACCAAAGACCACATTTCAGGATTCAGTTTGATGAGCGAATTTGTGAGACCATTAGGACCAGCAGCATCTGAAATAGATGATTTTATAATAAGACGTCTAATGTCATCATGCGCAAATTCTACATCCCACAGGGTTGTGAAGGACAAGATCCTATAATTTCTGGTTCCTTCATCCCACATATCAGCCCAATGAATCCACCACTCTGAATCCCCTACTCCAACAATCTGAAGTTCAATTTGGCTCAATTCAACATAATTTATCAAGGACCAAAAATTCCTAGTATTACTCTGACATAGCACTTGCCACATCCTCCCACTTTCTTGATGGAATATTTGGGATTTATAATTTCTCATCCAATGTTTCAACCCCCTCAATGCCACCTTCTTTTCAACAAGATATGATACATGATCAAGCAACCTCGGGCATAACAGTTTAAGCTCTTCCTTATACAATCATTACAAACCTGAATTCCTTTCGCCGAAAAATTGCCATTGTCATTCTTTCTTTTCACTTCAGCTACCTGTTCCCCTACTTCCTGACCTTGGGGAACCAAGTCTGCACCATTCTCTTTTAACGCATCTCTAAGATATTTCCTGGAGTCTAAACGTAGTTGATTCCTCCTCCCATTCTATGATTTATTGTGGGCTTTTTTGAGAGTTTTCTATCAGTCGTGCTGCCTTCTATAGATCTCTCCTGCAATTGATCTTTATCCTTTTCATTATGACAGTGATTTGCCATGGGGACCTCATCTTCGTTATCTTCAGGCAAAAACACGAGCTCTTGGAGCCCTTCATGCTCATCTGTAGCTGTGTGTTTATCTTTCATAGGTCTTCGACCCTTTTTGGCCAGATTTAACACTAAATCATTCACAATATCAATGTTGACGTTTAGCTCGCATAAGATGAATGTATGTGCCTTAACTTCATTTTTTATATTATCGTGCAATTCGACTGAAGAACTAAGAACTGAGTTCAAGCCGATATCGAAGGTGAAGTTGGTTTAATATTGTCATGATCTCTGCTTCCAAAAGATCAGGACTTGCCCGACTCCCTTGGAAGCAGACCCATAACCCCGGTTCCGAGTGCCAGCCAGTCCCAATTGGGACCTTTTGGACCCTGTCCTGGCGCCAGTGGCACCAGGCTCATAAAGATGCCCAGTCCCAGCGCTGGAAGCGCCGGGCTCATAATGCTTGGGTGGATTTACCTGCAGCAGACCATGCTGCTTACTTACCTGCCATTTGAACCCCGGATCCTCTTCTGTTTGGGACTACTTTTCCTGTTGGGTGGGGCAGGAGCCACTCCCTAGGTTCAGAACACTGGAACTCTTCTGGAAAGCAGGAACTCTTTTCATACCTAGGCGTGGCTGTGGAAGGAGACACCTAAGCACTACAGGAGGCTATTTAAAACACACCCGATAGATGAATCTTGCTTTGTGTTATTCTGCATTCTCTGCAGCAGAACGCTCATCGTGTCTTCTGCTTCTGATCCTGGGCCTAAGGAAACAAAGGCTTACCAAATCCAGTCTTCAGCAGCACCTGTAAAGACAAAGAAAGAACAGGTTAGCACTACGGTCTTCAGTGGCAGCGCATCTCTTACCTGGTCCATCAGCTGTCACCAACGCCTCGCGCTGCATTCCGGCATCTGAAAGACAAAGGGCCTCATTACAACCTTGGTGCTAAGTGCACCAACTTTACCACCATGGTGTAAACTCCGTTTACACCATGTTGGATGGCGGATTTACCGCCCCATTCCAAGGTGAGTGGGGCGGTAAATCCCCATTTCCCATTTTCCCTTTCCCATTCCCATTTTTGCCCCATAGGGCATAATGGGAGTGGGGAAGGCGCTAATTACGCCGCCGTAAATTACGGCGGCGTAATTAGCACCATGGCAGGTTAGCGCCATGGATTTTAACGCCTGCTAAAAGCAGGCGTTATAATCAGAATCAGGCGTTAAGGGTTAACGGTGGCGTTAACCCTTAATGTCTGAGTTGTAATGAGGCCCAAAAGCTTACCAGCTCTTCACACGCTCCGGAGGCCTTCGGGGCTGCATCCCGCATCTGAAAGACAAAAGAAGGTGCGTTTAAAGACATCGGGCAACTTTATTACTCACGTGCCATTACTCCTTCCCACGCCGAATCCAGTGGATATTCCAGCAGCCTTCAGCTTCTCTAAAGCTCCGAACTTGTACCTGCAAGATAAAAGGGACAGTTAGTGCGCATCGTGAAGCAGGCTACAAGCGCTTACCTACGTGCTTCCAGGCGCTTCTATTCCTCACACGGGTTCGATCCTCAACTCTCATCAGCCCGCCATCCGCCATCGCCGGAACTCTGCAAAACAAGAGATATCATTACAAAAGACTTTTAAGACATTTGAAGCGCCCAGAATTTACCGTTCGTGCAGTTAACGACGGACAGCAGTCCTCTGAGGTCAAGAGGCCTGCACCCTTATCCAGTGAAGGAACTGGTTACGGCACCCTGCCCCGAGGCAGATGGAGAGCTCGGCGTTCACTTACCTAAGGTGAGGGCGTTAACCTTTGGGGTTCTACAGGAGAAGAGAAAGGGAAGAGGAGAGAGGCACCCAATAACCCCAGTTCATTAATCCCATATTTTCTATCTGCAGACATCTTACTCTTCGAGTTAGACATACAGTGCACAGAGGTCCAGCCCAAAGAGCCAACCGTGTGTTACACATCACCTTTGAAGATACGGCATTCACCCAGTCAAGACCGGCGCCTCTGCGGGAATCAGGTGAGCGTTACAAATATGCTTATCAGCCTCCTTCAGTGTATAATGTAAAGCCTTAGGACCCGTCTTCTCACTTTCGACTTTGATATCACTGCAGGACATTACATCAAAAAGCTGTGAAGGGGAGCCTACCAGCAGATCCCTACTGTCCTGTATAATTTCTTCCACCACAGCCTTTGGTTTCAAACAATTAGCCTCTGCATATTCAATCAACAATAGTTCAATTTCCATCTCGTCTTTAGTACTATCCAAATCACCGGCAGACAATCCCACTTCCTTCAATATACTAATGTCTTTAATGTCACATGGGAACATCAAAGCATCATTTTCCACCGATTCCTGCCATTTATAAGCCCTATGTAATCGAGTTAGCCAGGTCATCTTCTGTTACCCGTGCCACATACTCAGTTGTGTTTTCACATCACTCTCAAATGTTCTTCTTTGAGCTTCAGCTTCTCTACTCAAAGTACGGTCTCTAGTACTTTTATAAGCAAACAGAATTATGTTTGCTTCCTCAGAAGCAAGTGGTTGTTGTTTCCTGGTTGTAGGTGGCACACCTAGGTTTCTGACATCTTTTCACAAGGGTTCAGACAGATTTTTAAAAACCAAACAAAATATAAAAAAGCAGTTATATATTACCCACATTCAGATTTAAAGGGAAAACGCCCACAGACACTCAAGTGTAATTTACACAAGCTACATACAGCCACTAAATTACCAACTAACAATTAGGCACTTTATAAAGTAATGTCAAGTTGTTCTTCTTTTAGTCTGCCACAAGCTCAAAGGCTTTTCAACCCTCAATGCTCATCGGATATAAAACAGTGAATTGTATCTGTAATTGTAGCAGTAGACGAACACCACCAAGGAATAGTAACACCCCCTCAGCTGCTTCCCATCCTACCATGACGAGCTCAATGGCCAATTGCCCGCAGGCACTTGCACGTAGTATAATCACCCAATAAGAATCACACAAAGGAAATGCTGCTACTTCTCTTAATCCACCACAAGCTTAAAGGCATTTCTGCCTGCAGTGGCTCGTAGGATATGGTTCAGATAATGAAATCTGTAATTGTGTCAGTAACTATATCAGTAAATACACTTCGCCAGAGAACAACAGCAACTCTTCAGCTGGTTGTTATCCTACCGTGATGAGCTCAAAGGCCAAGTGCCTGCAGTCACTCGCACGTAAGTGGCACAGTAAAATAGAGTCAAATTTAGAACAAATTGTAGAATCACATCCACAGCTTAGACGGGAGCGTATTTCCGTTTTCAGTGTGAAAAGTAATTTTATCCACAAATACCCTGACACCCGCCTTGCTATGCACACCCAATCATGTGGGGTTCCAATCCACGAAATCCCTAAGGTGAGCTTAAACTAACAGTGTGTAAGGATTTCTAAATCACAATTTGCTCACCGTTGGTCAATTATCCAGTGGCGTCAGGCACCAGGACCTTCCCTCACCACAAATAAACCCAACATAGGTAGGAGATCAGTCAGAGGATCAGATTCGTACTAACATTCACTTACTGGCAGTGTAGATAAGCGATTATTGATTAGCACGCCAAACCTCAATCCCAAATAAATTCAGAATCCAAAACGAAAACGGTTTCACCACAGACGGTCCAGTAGTGTTGTCAGTAGAGTGCCATACTGTGTGGATCCCTTTGCACCAAACACTTGCTGCACTCTCCACCATGCTCCGCTTTTTAACGTGGTAGAAAACAGTGAAGAAAGACTTTGCAGCTTCTGGGCAAACGCTGAAGTTCCAACAAAAGTTATTGAGGTACCAAGTGAAACAAGTGTATTCTGCTAACATCAAACACTCATTGGGCCTCATTCCGACCCAGGCGGTAAGTTACCGCCTGGGTCGTACCTTTACCACCATGGCGTAAACTACGTTTACGCCATGGTGGTTGGCGGACTTACCGCCCCATTCTGAGGTTGGCGGGGCGGTAAGTCCCCAATCCCCATTTACCCTTCCCCATTCCCATTTTTGCCCCATAGGGCATAATGGGAGTGGGGAAGGCGTTAATTACGCCACCGTAAATTACGGTGCCGTAATTAACATCAAGGTCCCTTAGCGCCATGGATTTTAACACCTGCTAAAAGCAGGTGGTAAATCCTCCATGGCGCTAAGGGACCTCGGAATCAGGCGGTAAGGGTCGGCGCTGTTTACGCTGCCATAAACCCCTTATCGCCTGGGTCGGAATGAGGCCCATTGTATGATTCTCATCGGTGTCTCACATCAGAGCTAAGCCACACACACCGGCTGTAGTTTACAACACCATCACACAGTTGCATACTGACACCCCCCTCTATAGTAGTCTGAGGTGCCGATAAATTTCTTGCACGGTTGGTTTAAATTCACACCAATTGCTCCTACAAGCTCCATTCAAGGTGTTTTGTTTTAGGCAAAAAGCTGAAATTCTGATTTCCCCTGAGGCAGATGAAGAGAAGTGACTTTATGCACTACAGGTTCCTCGACAGCCAAGCAAGTGTGAGCTGAAGACTGTGCTTTAGTTCTGAAGCTGTGTATTAAGGCTTGTTGCATAGAAGGGGAGTTATTTTAGATTGTAGAGCTCCCACTTAGCATGTGAGAGGTAGCGGGATTGATGCCTGTATTCTCCAGAAAGAGACTTTTCTTCCATTTTTACTATTTTATTCAATACTCATCAATCCTCGCAAATTAGCCATGTGCTTGCTTCAGGATTTTTACTATCATCCCAAACGTCTTCCCTCCATTTTCTACTGCCCCAAAGAGTCACACATTTCCGCAAGAGGGCCAGCAGCTGGTGTGAAACTATGCAAGAGACGCATAGCATGTAATTATTGACATATTCATGAAATTCCACTTTGATGACACTCAGCGTTGTAAACCTTTTATTTCAATGAGATGCTTCAAATAATTGGTTCAAAGTGCGTTGTCTACTTTAGTATGCTCTTTTATTTTATTTTCATTGGAGCAGTTCAGAGCTGACAGAAGAGTGAGTCATTTCTGCAGGAGCTCAGATTACAGAAAGCATATTTTACCTGTGTTTCTTATCACTCATCTCTGTCTCTTCACTGACATGAGGGATGCTGCACTTTGCAGTCTCCTGACACTTACCATCTCCTACCAGCAGGGCATGTTCTGGATTAAGCAGTGTTCAACAAAAAATGTGCAGTATCAGTACAGGGGGGCACAACATTTCATAGCTTTGTGTGAGGAGGGGAGTGCCGAGAGTGAAATTCAGTTTCCTGTCCCCAGCCTCGCACTGCACTGCTCAAAAGACACACATAATGCTTCAATTTTGCCCAAACCTAGTCCGTGCCTCTCCGACTTCATCCGCAAGGAGTGTTGCCTGTCCTAAATCTCAATTAGTTTACAGTGCTGTGTCTGCCCCTAATCTCTAGTTCTGCCCCTTGGGAAGTTGCTTCTCAAGTAGAGGAATTCCGTGATGACTGGCAATGCCTAGCCTCCGGTTCATTTTTCTCAGCCAAGTCCAGGGTCTCCCATGATCTCTGGTCAAATGTTCTATTGTCCTAACTCCAAGGATTTACCTGCGGCCCTGTACTGTCTGCTCTACTTGTCCATTCTCCTTATCCTTGATGCCAATTCTCTACTTGACACACATATTTACATTGTTGGGTTTATTAGGGGGGGGGCACCTTTTATACTTTGCCAGCATAGTTACTGAAAATGCTCCTCCCTCTGATTATTTTTCCAGGTTGATTAATTGTTTTGAAAGGCATTTGTCTTGTGCACTTTCTTCTAAGGCAAGGGTCTGCAACCTTTGTCTCTCCAAATGTTGTTGAGTAGAAATCCCAATAGTCCTAGCCAGCATAGTCAGTGGTGAAGGAGCATTGGAGTCATGGTCCAAAACATCTAGAGTGCTGCAGATTGCAAACCTCTGTTCTCAGGTTAAAGGTAAATTGAACTAAATGTGTATGTCTCAATATGAGATATGTTCACTTACTGAGTGTATATTAATGGGTGGCAGCTTTTGACATTTGCTACGGGCAGATATTACCACACTGAGTGACGCAAGGGAGCTGTACCCCATCCAGGTCACACACATACTCACAAATATAACGAGGTGGGTCATGTGGCTCATATGCAGAAACAACCATTTTACCATGAAAGTGTTCATTCCATTTTGCGCTGAGGGATATTACCCTACTTATGCACGCAGTGAAAAATAAAATAATATTTCTAAGATTACATTGTAAAAATCAGTTATTCGCAATATTTTGAAAGGGGCAAACATGAAAACACTGATAAACACAGATTCTGAAAATGTTCGCAAACACTGGAAAAACACACCCGGAAGTAAAATCAAATAAACCACTAAAACAAGAAACCCTATTCATAATGTACAGTGAGTTGTGTCTTATAAATATAACACTTGTTGCCCGGGCAACACATGATAACATTCTTATTCTTGCAGTTAGTTAATTTTCGTAAGTGCCAGATTTGTAAACTTGACAAGATGGGACAATGAAGCATTTGATTAAAAGGTCAATGACTTTGCTCAGTGTATGTGGATCGGTTTACATTGTTTACAGAAAAAAAAAGGCTAGCTTGTTTCTCATTTTGTTTTAAACTTGAAACTTCTGCAATCACCATCCAGTTTAGTATGTTAGAAGAACTCCCTGTAACAAGGGAAAGAACTGGGCTTTCCAAGCCAGCTGACAGGTGTTTGCACTGAGAGTTGGACTTGTATCGATGAATGCGTGAGGACAATGAGAGAGAGTGATAACGGAAGGGAAGAATGCAAGACAAACTTAAATCAAATAATACTATTTTCCAAAACTGTGATCTGGTTATAATACACAGACAACGTTGGGCCTCATTACAAGTTTGCCGGTCCGGTAACTATGGCACCGGTAAGCTTGCCGGTACTGTAGTTATCGGACTGACATACTACGAGTTCTGCTCGTGGGTTCCTTTTCTCCCACCAGGTCTGACCTGGCAGGCGGAACAGCACCCGCGAGCAGAGCATGTCGGATGCACCGGCAGCATTCTCAATGGTGCTGCTGCATCCGACCCCCCCATTCCCATTGAGCCCTATTGGGCTCAAATAGGAATGGGGATTAATGCATTCCGCGCCCGCAAAAGGGCAATTACCTGGTCCAGCTGGGCCGTAAATACCCGGAAATTGCCCATTTGCCGGTGCCAGAAAAAATTGCAAGTTTGGCGGCAGCCTGCCAGTATTACCGGCAAGGCTACCGCCAAACTTGTAATGAGGCGCATATATGAATCAATACATCCAGCCAATTTGAGCGCACATTGGACATCAGGCATAAGATTATCAAAAAAATGCCTGACACCTGAATTGAAAAAGGATGGAGAAGTGGTACAGGGTCGACTAGATAAACTCTTGCCAATGAAGCTTGGTGCAGTTCCCACCAGATGGTAGGCATTTGGCTGCAGACTCAACTAAGATTCAGTGAGGCACCCGAAATTGTACCACACAACTGCAAATTAAACTGCAAACGGGCAGTACCATTACCCCCCAAGGAAGCCCAACAGTGCGTGTATTATAGCTATTAGTAGACAAGCAAAGGCTACCTTATGGCTATTACTCAGTCCAAGGGTTCTAAGAGTTATTGAGACGAGGAGCAATTCCATAGCAGCATGTGCTGTGTTAAAGGCTTTTAAGGCCATGGCCCCTGAATATAGAGTAGATGAAAAGGTCCAGTCTTAAGGGCATACAAAGCACAGCGGCCATCTTGAACATTCAGAGTAAAGTTTACTACAGTTTGCCGAACATTGTAATTTATTGCATTAAACACAAATGAATTGTATTTTTTTTTAGAACGAATGTGAAATACAACATGAATGCCAGAAACGTTGAATAACTTTATATTTAATTTACAGTAAATCTAGAAACTGCCATCTAGAAAATCCAGTAAATCAAGAAAACTGAGCAAAGGGAAGGATTCAGGGAATTAACTGATGGATGGATTGATCACTTGTGTATATAATAAAAGAAGGAAAATGTCACAATCTTTCCAAAAACGCTTTTAATGCGTGATTTCAGGCTCAAGATTCCAATGCCGGTCCATGTGAGCAGTACATACTTTCACTGATGAGCACAGGCCATCGGATTCTGATGAATCAAAGGGGCTTGCCAAAGGTTAAAGCTCTAATTTCAAAACATCTGATTGGTTGCACCAATGACTCAGGGCCTTGTATCACTAGATGTTCTTGTTTTAGGTAAAGAGGGCAGGGATATGTATTTACCACGGTTTGCGCAACTTCTTTTGTTAGCAGACTAATGGTAAATGCCTTCACGGAAAGGGCAAATCGTACATGCAAATGGCTACTTACACATGTGGGACCCACTGCCTCATCAATGTAGTGTTTGCTGGAGCACCCATTTACGCAGTGTTGATGTTATTAGGCAAATTACAATAACTGGAATAATTTGCTTGACACACTGCAAGGATTAAATGCAAAAACAGACTGCCACGCGGTCTTGATTGTGAATTGCACACACAATTCCCATATACAGAAGACAAGAAAGGAAAACGCGTATGCACTGTAGCATTTACAGGATAGTAATTAAGTTATTAACATATGTATAGGGGTTTAGGAAACAATACATTAAGCCCCGTTTGGTGTCCAGACTGAACTGTACGGTGGTCTACCTTTACACGGTCGCTGCTTCTGTATGTTGCTTCCTCCAAGTTATATTAAAAACACTATCACGTTGTTCTTTATTTTGCAGTTATATATGCTGTATCAGTCAAAATGTTATCAGCGCCGCAAAAGCTGGCACAGTAATGAAGACAGAGTGTGTCTGTGTTGTAGACGTTTGACCTTCGCGATATTTCATGTGCTCCTACAAACAGCGCGTGCCTGCCTCTTGCAGCCTGCATTCATCCTATCTCTAATCTCTCATGTTAAAACTTGCCATGTAGCCACAACGCCACTGGCAGATAACGATGAGAATGCGACTCTAACAAAAAAAAAATAAACTATCAACTCTGTAAGCATGGGCAGGGAGATAAAAACACAATAATAATCACAATGCGCTGCGTTTATCAACAAAGCAGCAATATGTGAAACGTGATAGCGATATGTGAACGTTCGCCATATTTACACACACCCACAACATGCTCAATACATTTTCGTTAATTGTCCGAACAGGACATTCCTGTCAAAGTGCGCAGTAAATTGGGAGTAGAGGGGAAGACGACGAGCCACGTTGATGAAAGCCCACCAGCTTCCAGGCGTCACGTGAGCTATATCTCGTGATTGCTCAGTGCACGCCACGACAGCCTATAATGGCGATTCTGCATAGCTCAGTGCCTTCACAGATTTAAATTGGAATAACACATGGTTACATCTAAAGTAGGGTTTCACGCCCCTCACCGCACCTTTCATTACAATGAAATATAGCAAGCAGAGGAAGGACTTAAATGGAACTGGCCTTTAATTTTATATATATATATACTGATCCCTCGGTGGGTGTTGTACAATGCAAAGAGGTGTCGTTTGCACCACAGTATATATGCAGTATAATGAGCTGTCTTTGACAATTCGGTCTATGGGGTAAAGGTGCAGATCCCAGTTTGTCCTATATGTTGTGTGTCGGTCTAGTGCTGGGATGCGACAGAGCGTCATGACAATGTCATGACGCCTCTCTAATAAAAGGGGCTCTGCTGAAACGTACAAGGCAGTGCAGCAGAGCCCCAGGAAGCGGCAACTCATGTCTGTGATCCTCCTGTGAATGGCTGGTTCACGTGTGATCACAGCCTCGGGGAGCTCCCCTCACTGGGTGCCCCCAGTGCTGTGGCGGACACGTGTTGGGTGCCCCCAACAGTTGCTGTGTGGTCCAGTGATCCAGTCTCCGCAGTGTGGCCCCTGCGGACTGTGTGCTGCGTGAAGGCAGAGTTTGGATCGCTGTCGGGTGAGTCTGACATCTGGTGTGGCCCGCCCCGGTGACCGGAGGCGGGCCACCACATTGGCGACGAGGGTGGTCTGGGCCCACTCACTGTTGCATGGGGGGTTGCCGGAAACCCGCGGCATCGGCAGCAATGTGAGGAGAAGGTGCATGCCTTGCCACATGCGGCCCAGGGACCTCGTACAGTGAGCGGACACTGGTCACGTGGCGCAGGCGAGTGAGCACGGTGGAACGGAGGACACAGCATCGGCAGCGGGGGAAGGGGGAAGCTCTCTGGCCCTAAACAAAGGAAAGGGGCAGAGCCAACCCTCCATCTGGCCGCGTGCAAGGAAAGCAGCGAGACGACACAGGTCTCCCGGTGCCTGCGAGTGGGCACAGGGAGGGGTGAGGAGGAGCTGCGGCATCGGCCGTGAAAAACAAAATAATACCAAGCGCTCCAGCCCTGAACAAAGAAAGGGGGCTGAGCCAATCCTCTGTCTGGCCGCATTTAAGAAGACAGCCTTCCGTTACCTGGGTCGCAGCAGTGACCGGCCCAGAAATACTGCTGGGTCTCCATCGAGCCCGGGGCTAAAAGAGGGAGGATAGAAGTATTTGGAAAATTGAATAAAAAAAATAAACACTAACAGACAAGATACGACTGTGCCCTGGACGGAGCATCGCATGGGACGAGGCGTTGCAGCATCATCGTTAGCCCATCACCAAAGGCAGGGGTGTGGCTTAGGTCTCCAGGCTCGCAACGTTGAAGAAGAAAGGACAGCTGTTCCCACTCGGAGCAGTGCGAGTGGCCCCACGTACATCGGGCCACAGCCCTGGGGAGCAGTTAACAAGGCACTGATGATAAAGGTCACAAAGGCCTGTGAAGAGCAGAAGAAGAAAAGGGGAACAGTGTTGGTAGTGCTGCCCCAGGAGACTGCTGCAGCCCAGAGGGAGAACACACAAGGAGGAGGAAGGTCCTCCCTGGGGACTGGTGAAGGGTGCTGGCGCCCGGGAACCTGGGGGGTAGAAGTTGCCACCCCGCCATGTGAGTTGCCAATCCGTCCAAAGGCTTCCCCCAGGAGGTAGCGGCTCATCTAGGCGTGCTTGTGCGCCTTGGGAAGACTTCCATTGGAGTCCAAACATCCGAGGCCCGTAGGTTGGGAATACACTCTACAAGCCCCCAACAGGAATCACACCCTGCACCCCGCCCAGTGGCCATCATGACGGATGACAACAATGACGGGGTATGTTGTGGACAGCTCGCGCCGCTACATCATTTTGACGTGATGGGCTCGCCTGCCGGTCTGGGACCGCGTGGACAGCCCGGGTAGACAACCCAGAGCTGTACTTTGAGGTGGTGGAGATCAAGGACACAGCCAAACGGCCAACCCTCCTGTACTCCGCCGGGCTGGCTGTTCAGAGGCTATTCAAGAAGCTAAGGCCCGCAAATCAGTGCTATGATGCAGCCATCGCTGCCCTGAACAAATATTTCTGACCCATGGTCAACAGGGACTACAAACGGTTCAGGATGAGGTGTACGAGGCAAGAGGAAGGGGAGAGCTTCGATGCATTTGCACTGTCCTGTGCCCTGGGCACTTTTGAGGAGGACGAGATCAGGGCGCAGATCATCTACGGCTGCAGTTCGTAAAAACTGCGCAAGCAAGTCCTGAGGGACCCAGCTCTAACCCTCAAACGGCCTAGACCTTGGCTGTGCCCAGGAGCTAGCAGAGGTGTGGGCCTCCGTCATGGACATATCCAGACAACACCTCAAGTTGGAGGCCCCCATGCAGCGGGTCAAGCTGGAGGAGGTGTCAGCTATCGGTAGGTGGCAAGGAGGAAAGCCGGTGAGGAGGGGAGACTGGCCAAGGAGAGACTCCAATGCCACAGTACGCCATCAGTGTGGGTGGGATGTTCCACACCTGCAGGACTTCCTGGCGAAAGGACACATCTGTGGGAGGTGCGGAAAGGTGGATCACTTCGCACGGGTGTGCCTCACCCCGACACCAGCCAGTATGGTGGGGACATCGGGGGGCGGGTGAGTCGAAGGGGAGAAAGACCCCCAGAGTGGCCGCGGTCCTAGTGGCGGAGGACCAAATGAGAACGCTGTATGATGTCGGAGAGGAGGAAGATGAAGAAAATGTGTTCTTCTTGTCCTGCAGCAGCGCCACTGGCCAGTTCAATCCCGGAATCTTCTGAGCCCAAACAGCCCGCTGTCGGGCCCCGTGGTGTGCGGACTGGAACACACCTGTTGGTTTAAAAGTGATAAAAGTTCAAGTGTGTGAATAGTTATTAGGTGGTGCTCAGACTGCAATGCACCCAATGTTTGCAGTGATGATGCAGGAATATAATGGGTGCGTGGACTAGAATGCACCAAGTTAAACCCAGTAGAGGGTCGCTGTTTTGCAGTGGGGTGTGATTTTTCTTTTGTTATAATAAAGGAGGGATGTTGTGTGTCGGTCTAGTGCTGGGATGCGAGAGAGCGTCATGACGATGTCATGACGCCGCTCTAATAAAATGGGCTCTGCTGGCATGTACAAAGCAGTGCAGCAGAGCCCCAGGAAGCGGCAACTTGTGTCTGTGATCCTTCTGTGTATGGCTGGTTGCAGTGTGATCACGGCCTTTGGGAGCTGCCCTCCCTGGGTGCCCCCAGTGCTGTGGCGGATACGTGTTGGGTGCCCCCAACAGTTGCTGTGTGGTCCGGTGAAGGCAGCGTTCGGATCCCCGTCGGCAGATGAGTCCGACATCTGGTGTGGCCCGCCCCGGTGACCGGAGACGGGCCACCACACTAAGTAAGAAATTCTGGGCCAGGCACCGTTTAGACATGGCTGAATAGATGACAGTGGATCTTGCAGCCATTGAAAATGACACATATCACGTGTTTATCGTTGTCTTATTTAAGTCCATCATAGACAATTATTGTATAAGCAGTTCAGCCAAGGTATAAATACACAGTTTTGTGTACAATAACTTTAAAAAACGGTGACTTTATATTTCCATTCACAAGATCAAAGGCAGAAGTTGGTTTCCTGGGAAGAGTCTATAGATAGGCTGTATAAATGTAAAATGTCATCACTGCACCCACTGTAATGGATGGCCTTTTTGATAGAAACCAATCATTATTCTACATAAAACACTGTGACAATTTTGTCTTCTAGATATCCTTCATATATATGCTGTGCAAACCGTATTAATACACTACAATCCACCAGCACCTTTGCAAGCATACTGTGGGAATTCTGTGAAATATATTGAAATGCTGTACAGGCGAAGATTTCACCAAAGTCTATCTGAAATGTGCTATACATCTGGAATACATCTGTATTGTATTCATGGGAAAAGAATAAGGACTATCTGTCATATGTGAAAGAAGCTATCGAATGTATCAACATCTGAAACAAAAGTAGCCGTTCGATAACTAGAGCATCACTTAAATGCCCATTTCATGAACTAATGACAGCACAGGTGGTAATGAACCAAAAAGAAATGAGTATACACATTATGTGAATTTCATACTGTCACCATTGAAATATTTTCCTAAGTCATGACATTAGCATCCCTAATATACAACTCCAATCACTGTAAAGGCTTACATACAATAATGTAAACACTATGATTTCATCATCCATTTTCCCAAATGCATTCCACATCATACATATAGCCGCTTGTTAGGCAGAAACCTGTACAGTTCCCTCTGGGACCACTGCAAAAGATTTAGGACTACAGGTGTTTGGCAGTAAACCCACTTAGTAGCAGTCTGTACCATACAGATTCACTTGGTAGCTGTGGCTGAGCAGTCAGACTTCCCTCAAGAAGAGTTAGGCCGTATTTGGAGTATACAGGATAGGGCAATTTACACAGTAGAACAAGCAGACACTGATCAGAGCTTGGGTGTAAAGATATAGAATTATTTATTTAAGAACACATCTATGGAAAACACACTGGCACTAATATGGCAAACAACTTCAATCACAGTCACTATAAGTATATATCAATCCCACAACAATATTTTGACAAGTCTAGGTTCAACGGCACCACTTATTTGCAGACAGAGGTGAATGCTTTAACCTAGATGGCACTCTAGTATTCGTTAGAAAGGGAGAGAAAAAGGCAGCGTATGAAACCAACTCAGTACCAACATTTTTAAGAAACAAACAAATGCAAGGCAAGCAAGGCAGGGTCTACTGTAAATCACAAAGTTCTGAGGCCAGGCCCACTCGGAGAGAGGCAAGGTTGTATGTCCCAAAAGTATCACAGTGGAAATGCACTTCAAGTCTTTGTAGCAAAATGTCACAGAAAGGTTGGACCAGTTTAGAACAAAAGTTTAAGAAGGTCTGGAGGCGACCCAGTGGAAAGGTAAGGATTTAAGACACCTCACGCTAACCGTTTCAAGGGAAGCCAGGCAGACACAGTACCTGAGTGCTTGAAACGGTCGTAATGCACGGAACAGTCGGAGTACATGGAACGGATGAAGTTCATGAAACTACTGGACTGGGCGCGATCTCAAGCACCTACAGTAAACCACCATATTCACATCTCCACGCTTACTCTCTTCTTTACACCACCACTCAAATAGAACACAGCGATACTATGACACCATTCGGTATAGCTGTTCTCATACCAACATCTGCCTCATACTCCCCATCACTCTAACTAAACACTGCTGGTTACTCACCCCCCCAGCCAGGCGTTCTCCTCAGGCCTAACGCAGCCACGATCGGTCTGGATAATTTCTGCCAGAACGAACACATACTATTGACCTCTCAACCACCACACCTACGGCTAAGAAGCAGCTATTACACGAATGCTACTCCAGCTGCACACATACCCGGTGCTCACACGCACCTTTGTCTCCCTCTACTCTCTCTACTGACTTGAACTTCTGTTCCCAAGGGCGTTCAACCTACCAGCGCCTTCAGACCATACCAATGGTATATAAGGCGCTATATAAATGCAAAGTAACATAACATAACATAACATAACATAACATAACCTTGAAAGTGAAGAGACAGCTCCGGCGGGGGCAGTTGTTCTTGGTGGTGGATGCAAGTCGGGGCTTTGCCGGAAGATGAGAGGATCTTGTCGTCGAGAAAAAGTTGAAGATCGTTGCACCACCAGGGAAGAGACCAGCCACGGAGTGCTCAATCACAAGGTACCACCTTTTGGTCGCGGTACAGTGGCCAGTGGCTTTCCGGTTGCCGGGGTGCTCAGCACGGGCAATTCGACCACTAGATGTCCTGGGAGCGAAGAAAAAGCAAGGGACTGGTTGTTCCCACCAGTCAGGGGAAGAAGACTCTCCAGCAGGGAGATCTCCTCTGTCGTTGGGAAGTGGTGAGTCGGTTCAGCAGGGCTCCACCGGAGGTGTCGTCGTTGCAGGTCGGCTCAGCTTTACCCTCATCGGATTCTTAGGTCCTGTGACGAATTCTGAAGTTCCAGTCCCAAAAGCCCTGCTTTTATGCAGAAAACCCCCATTCATTCAGCCTAGCTGTCAATCAAACATGCTAAGTGGTGAGCGGGGCGGCTCACCACTCGGGCCAATCATACAAGAGTGCGACCTGAGTTGGCAAGGCAACTCAGTCCAGGGTGCCCAAACCCCCTCCCACACCCCCTGTGGTACCCAGACAGAATGGCACCACTCTGGAAGTCTTCTGTGCAGAAGCTCGCCAAAAGTGGAACAAAGGGCTCAACCTTTGGTTCAGAGTTACAGAGGCGAACACATACGCCATTTTAAAAACCGAGTTCTGGCAGAAAATACCAACCGGTGGATTTATTTAAGACAAATAAACCGGCGGTATGTTAGAGACTAATGCGAAAAAGTATTAGCCTCCCACAATGGGGAGAATCCCATTGGAATATATTTGCGGCCGAATATAAAAAGTAGTATCCACTGCCACCAGCCAAAACCCGACGAGGGGGACGGGACAGTGCCCCCTCGAACAACAGACCCAGGGGTAATCGAATTACCCCAACCAGTACGTCCACAATAGGATGGTTTGTACTAGTTCTGTTAGTAAATTTAGGTCTAGTAAAGCCAATGGTGACTTTACATGCCCTGGGAGACAGTAGTCAGTCCCAAGGTATGGAGTCTATGGTGGGGATCCTCTAGGACACCCCAGTGTTACGGAACAGAGGGTGCGGTGTAACACACATAGCAAAACACATGAGGCCCTATGGAGTAAAAGACCCCATAGCCCATAGAACACATTGACATTCAAAGAAATCAACCACATTTGTGTCCAAGAGTGGGAGGAAAGGAGTCTCACTCTTGGCAGGATGAACAAAAAAAACTCCAGAAATCCAGCAAAGATGCTGGGGGACTCACTAGGTTAGGAAATTCAGCCTAAACAGAGAATTCTCCCTAACACCGCCATTTGATCGTAGAGCGCCTTCCCTCTTCCATCAAAGACGGATCGATCAAGACTGTAAACGGTAAGCGGATCACCATTAGACATCATCCAAAGCTAAAAATAAGCTTTCCTGATAAAGATAAGCCAGTTCTGGCAAAATGGGCAACAGTTTGTAAACCCTGTTTCTTGTCCATAAATGTGTCCTATGAATAGACAATCATATCATTTCAAGAACCACCACGTCACCTGAAGGTGCATGGTCTTCATGTTAACTCAGCAAATGAATCTATATACGAAGCATATCTAATTCGTTTATAATTAGAACCCTATACATGTTTCTCCTTAAGACATTTGATATTGGAGTATTCCATGATTAGAAAGAATCCCAGGATCTTACAATATCCCCACTCCATCACATCCCAGGACTTGGACGACTTGACATTACCAAGGATTTGAAGGTAGGCCTTTGCCACCTTGAACATTCATTTCGATACCATTACCGCGGCTAGAATATATTGTTACAGTTTATACAAATATCTCCATTACCATCACAACAGGCTGAGTCATAGAAGCAATTATATGAGAAACATATAAAGAAATGTGACCCTTTGGTGCTACCTTGCTGTCATTTAGGTGAGGTACCACACTCTTTGAGCACAGAATACGTTATGCTACTTGCAACTCACTCTAAGTAGTATCCCTATTATCTTGTATATTAAATATGAATTTTGAAGTCTGAAAAATCACAGAAGCACATGCTTCCTAAGAAATGTTGTGCCAGATGAAGCAAGTAGCTTCCCTAAACGCATAGAGCTCCTTGTTTTTATGTTATTCAGACTAACCTGCTTATGTTAAAAAGTAATAAAATAAATGTTTTCTTATAAATAGACATAAGACTTTGACGTTTATAGACTGACTAGTAAATATACTGTGACGCTAATGATTATTGAACAATTATCTAATGTTTATAAAGATCTGACTGCATTTACAGTATAGTAGCAGAAGAACCCATTCTCCATACAGGTTCTGTAGACAGAAATGATAACAGAGATCCTATAGGTCCTTATTCCGATTTGCTTATCGCTTGATGTGCTTTGCACCCTGAAGTAAACTGCACCGAGAAGGGTCGCGTGTGCCTGGCTGACATACACCACCGCAGATGGTGGAGGAGGCAAGAGTTGGTGTGTTGCTGCATACTGGGACCTTCTGTGCTCTCTCCCCACCTGTTGCCTCACCCTAGCGTGGTGCAGTTAGTTGCATTGCATTGAAAATATCTTGGAACTTTTTTTCTTCCTAGGGCCTGGACCTCAAGTTCTTTTCTTCGTGTCAGGACCGCTCATTCTATGACCATATTGATGTTTCGCTGATTTCAGGCAACCGTCTCATGTGTGAAGGTGCGGAAATCTGGGGAAAAGGGCTGGGGTGTCCAAATGTCATGTAGATTGTAATGTCCAGAGGGTCCTAAAAGGTAACTATGCAAAATGTGGTGCAGATTGGTGAAACAGTGTGGAATTGTATAAAGAACAACGCCTTGCCACAAACCCACAGACATATTTTGACATTTGCTGAAATATGGGGAAAGGGGTGGGGTGTACAAATGTCATGTAGATATTATATGATATGATGTGGCATTTATAAGATGCCTGTACACAAGTGTTTCTAGGTGCGACAAGACAAGGAGGGGGAAACAAAGTGAGGACAAAATAATGATCTTACTAGGCCTTGTGCCATTCAGATCGCATAAGTACAGGGACAAGGGAAGGGGAGAAGTGCCAGGGGGGAGTGGATGTGGGAAGTACAGTAAACTCAGAAGTGCAGCCAGTGAGTGGCTTATAAGTGCAGAGAGAAGGCTAGGGTTGCAGATACAGACCCTTAAGTGCTGGGAAGCCTGGAGGTAGTACATAGGCAACTGGAGATGCAGGAGCCTAGGCCCAAGTTCGGAGGGTGACCAGGAGGACCAGTGCGGGGAACAGTCAGGTGCATCAGCAGGGGAGAGGAAGAATGAGTTGCTTCCAGAACTGGAGGTGGTTCTGCTCAAGTTTGACAGAGGCAGGGAGCCCCCAGCCGAGGAGATAGATCTGCCCCATACTCTCTACTTGGAGAAGTGTCTGACCCTCAGAGAGTTGGAGATGGATGAGCAGAGAGCTCGAGAAGGAAGATGTTTTGAAAGAGAAAGTTGGAGGTAAAGCAGTCCCAGGCTGCAGAAAGCCTTGTGGATGATGCAGCGGGTCTTGAACTTGATCCTTGCAGCCACGGGTAGCAAGTGAAGAGATTTCAGAGCTGGAGAGATACGATCCTTGCAGTCCTGTTCTGGATAAGTTGTAAATGTCGAAGGGTAGAGGCAGGAAGATTTAGAAAGAGGCGGTTGCAATAGTCCAGCCTAGAGAGGACCAGACTTCTGGAGACATTGAGCTTCTGGGGGAAAGTGAGAAAAGGAAGAAAACCTCTAAGGTGGTGAATCTTAGATATGTCAGAGATGTGAGGAGAGAAGGAAAGGGTGGAGTTGAAAATGACACCAAGGTTCTTAGCTTCAGACGAAGGAGCAGGAAGAGGGCCCAGAATGGGCAGCCAGAGAGAGAGAGAGGAAAAGAGGGAGCAGGTGTCCCAATGAGGAGGATCTCAGTCTTACTGGCATTAAGTCAGAGATAATTGATGGCACGCCATTCCTGAATTGCGGAAAGACAGTTTGGTATGAGAGAAGAAGCAGAGGTGGCTGAGGGGAGCCTGAAAGAGAGCTGAGTGTCATCCGCATAACATTGAAAATTGGAGCAGAAAGTAGCGATGCTGTGGGCAAGAGGTGGCAGGTAGTGGTTTAAGAGCCAAGGAGAGAGGTTATACCCTTGGGTAAATCAACAAGGAGACCTGGACCTGAGTGGGTCGGTCGGTGCAAACTGAGGTCAACTGAGGGAATTACTGTAAGAACCTACTAGAAGGATACGTCTACAAATAAAATAAAATTCTTAGTTTCTGACTGTTACTGAAGAAAACCATGTGGCCCAGATATGTCAGAAAAAGAAAAAATAGTGAGCCAGACATGTGATGTAAACAGTGATGTCATCAATGACATTTGTGATGTCATCTTTGATGTCCTGGGTGTTAGTCTTAGCAGTGCACGGTGGTGGCGCGAGTTATGGTTGCTTAGCTTACCATAACTGGCGAATTTCAAGGGTTTTTCGGTTTTACTTGGAACCATAACGTCCCTTTAACAAAATTTTTTCACTGAATTTCATAGGTTTTTAGTAGCGCAACTTAACCATAACGTCCCTTTAACGTTTTTTTCACTGAATTTCATAGGTTTTTAGTAGCGCAACTTAACCATAACGTCCCTTTAACAACGTTTTTTCACTGAATTTCATAGTTTTTTAGTAGCACAATTTAACAATAATGACTTTGACTTTATATACATGTCATATGGAACTGACTAGTTCTCTTCTTATGAACTTGATGTCCGCGAACGTATTTAATGTTCGTTGACATGTTCGGAGAACAGTACCACTACCTAAAAACTGTGGGGGGGGTGGTGGGGTATGTTTGATTGTTATATCATAATATAGGAACATTTAACAAATTCAAAAAGCAGCACACAAACACATTATATATAGTAATACATAAGAAATGTAACCCATTTATGTAAGACACTAACCATTCATTTAAATACAATATGTTCTGAAATGGAATATACCACAAGAAGATAAATTGGCTTCCAACATAATTACCTCACAGACACAACAGAACTGAGAACAAGACCAGACCCACTGAATACATAGGACTTATCTTACCAGAAATAGTAAGTGTACTTCGTTTTACTCATATATTTATAAACTTTCTGTATTAGATTAAAAAATATATTATCTTTTTTTTTTCTCACAGAAATGTCTAGTACTTTGGAATGGCTAGAGGACAATTTCCCACATGAAGAAATGTCACAAGATAGTGAAACTAATAGTAAACACTTTATAATATGAACCATTTATTTATTATTTTTTATATACATTTAACATATATATTTTTTTTTGTACAGAGCATACCAAAATAGAAAAAAACTTCAGAAAACCCTGTTATGGATAACAGTCTTCACAATATAGAAGAAAAAATGGATGTATTGTTGGCTAATTTTAATAATTTAAAAACTTTTACAGAAAATCATTTCAAACCAAAAACCTTGTACCATTGCCCCACATGTACTTGTCCCTCCTCACCATATCCCAGTCAATTATCCCCAAACCCTCTCCATAATTCAAAACGTTTTGATGAGACTTCCATCCCTTCTTCACCTAATACCAATCATGTTGAAACCCCAAATTCTCCTGTTTTTGTTGCTGTTTCTGCCGCACCTTCTCTGTCATAAATTATTAATATATGTTAAATAAAGTGTAATTTTTATATTGTATTGTGAATAGTTTCTGTTTTTTTTAAACAATAAAAGTGTCCGCGGACAGTGCATGTGTTCTGAAATGTTCGTACATAAATGAAAATGGAGTTGTCCTGAAGAACACCACACCTGTTCGTACTGTTCGCTAGCAAGTTGAAACTGTTCTCAGAACACACGTGGTGTCCTGAAATGTTTGTAAAGAAACAAAAATTAAAGTGTTCTAAAGAACACTATATCTGTCCGTAATGTTCGCTATCAACTTAAAACTGTCCTAAGAACACAGTTGGTGTCCTGAAATGTTCGTAAATAAACGAAAATGATGTGTCCTGAACAACAGTACAACTGTTCGTAGGGTTCCCTAGCAACATGAAACTGTACTAAGAACACACGCGGTGTCCTGAATTGTTTGTAAACAAACAAAAATTAAAGTGTCCTAAAGAACACTATACCTGTCCGGTACTGTTCGCTAGCAAGTTCAAACTGTTCTAAGAACGCTATTGGTGTCCTGAAATGTTCGTACGTAAATGAAAATGGAGGTGTCCTGAAGAACACTATACCTGTTCGTAGTGTTCGCTACCCAATTGAAACTGTTCTAAGAACACAATTGGTGTCCTGAAATGTTCGTACATAAACAAAATTACACGTGTCCTGAAGAACACTATATCTGTCCTTACTGTTCGCTACCAAGTTTAAACTGTTCTAAGAACACACGCGGTGTCCTGAAATGTTCGTTTCACATGTGACGCACTTTTAATTACTTCAGAACCTGAACAGAGTCTGTAGGACATCAATGCGCATGCACTAACCAATCTCCGTGCACTTGGTGTCCTGCGGACAGGCACTTCCTTCGCGGACTAGTTCTCAAACGGATCATATGACCACGCCCACGCTCATCGTGTGTCCTGAAATGCGGACACTGTTCGTGTCCCCGAACAATTTAAAAGTACATTTTCAGTTAATCCATAATATTTTTCAGTAAAATCTCACCATGGCACAAGTCCCACATAGCAATCTTGAGTTTCTATATACCCTTTGAAACTTTCCGATCCTTTTTTTGTGTTCGATCTGTCCGCGGACAGTGCGCATGTCTGCGAACCGCGCACAAGCACCCCTATAAAAGACCACGCCCAAGAGCTTATTCCCATTGTGTTTCTGGCTATTCTTCAGAACACAGTGATTTTTGCTGCTACCTGCAGACTACACCATCATCGAGATGGCATCCTTGGCTGCTGAAATGCCACTTGGTGCTGCACCTGCTTCAGCACCACCCCCACCCCCTCCACCACCACCACCTCCCCAAGGGCCTGAAGAGGGGAACAGGAGTGAGGATGCGGAGGAGGAAGAAGAGGATGATGAGAATGAGGTAGAGGAAAACCCTACCACCCGCACTAGGCGTGAGTCTTGGGTGTGGCAGTTATTTACCATTCATGGTAATGTTCCTAAGGCTCGTGCGAACCGTGTTACCTGCAATGACTGCAAAATGATACTCAGTCGTGGGAAGCACGGTAAGTACAGCTTTGGGACCACTACTATGAAGCGACACCTGAGGTCATTTCACTCTGGGGCTATTCGCAGGGTTGTACCTTGCAGGTTGATTTCCTCTACTTCATCCTCTGTTTCTGATCCTGTCAGCACAAGGACCACCTCTGTGGGACAGCGTCTTTCTCAAGCTGCCTCACAGGCCATACAGAATGCTGATGACCCTTACCATTCGAGGGTCACAGTTGTATGTATGTACTGTGACACAGTACTCTGCAGGGGGGAGCGACTTCGGAGTGCTTTTGAGACTATCGTCTCAGAGCACGAGAAGACCTGCTCACTACCCAAATAAAACCCACTCTACATCTTCCTCTCTCAGCTCACCCTTTCTTATCCCTCTGGTTGGTGTCCCCCCTTTACCCTCCTTTACCCTCCTCTCCTAGTGTGTCGTGTCTGAAAAACCAAAAAAAATACAAAATTACAAAAATCAAAAAAAAATAAGGTTCTTTTCAGAGCCGCCTTTCCCAGTTAAAAAATAGAAGTGAAAATAAATGAAGCAGGGCTCTTTGTATTTTTTAGAAGTCTGTGGACAGTTCGCGAACATTAAAAAAATTGGGTTGCTACTCCATCACAAACATTGTAATTTTCTCTGGAAAGAAGTGGTGGCTCTGAAAAGAGCCTTTGGGTGGTGTTTGTAAGTCAAAAATTGTAAATGCTTAACATCTACTTCAAAGTCGTTGTTGTAATTCCAAAAAAGGATGCAATGCATTTTGTACATTTCTCAGAAAAATCTGATTGCCAGCATAAGTAAGATGGACTCCATCTCTGCGAAAAATGTATGTACTACAAAACATAATATTTTCATTGTGAAAAGAAGACATGCCAAAATCTCTTAGAAAGGCACAAACAGCCTTATTAACATTGCGCCTTGCTTTTTCCATTTGTGGACCAAATAAAGAAGAACGAAGCCACATTTGTCTCTGCGCAATCCGTGAAAATATCACTTGAGAATTAGGAAACATGTCCATAACCTTCCTAAGTCCTTCTTTCATAGTAAATTGCAAAAAAATTCCAGTCACATGTCCTAAACTGTTCCCTCCACAATGAATTACAATTATGTCTGGATGTTGCTCTGTCTCCAAAGTAGCACAGAGAGGTAGCAAGTCCAACCACTTCATTCCACATACTCCATGCCAGTGTACTTCCACATGTGGGAATCCAAGATCTACAGCTACTCCACAGCTTTCTGCATGCACCTTCAACCAATGTATCCACGCATCTCCTAAAATCCAAACAATCTGTTTTCTGAAACACACAGCCATAGCTATCTTTTGTTCTCTCAGAAAAAAGAGTATCTGAGAAAATCTCTCCTGGCACAACACACCCACCAAACTTTCCTGACCAATCCCTTTCAGTGCTTATTATCATTTGCATGACTTCTGAACCCAAAAGTTCCCGTATGTAACTCCCGATGTCCTCGAACTACCGCCATGTCCGCGGACATATAGTAACATGAACAGCCCTTCTACCATTTCCACTACACTCTCTCTGCCATTCCCTCATTGGATGTACCTCAAAAATCACATGACCATGCACCAATCACATTCAAGACCTCTACAACTAACTGCATCATCATAGATCAGCACTGCAAATGTACTCTGAATCTCTCTGAGTACAAGTGTTATATCATTGGCAAGCAGCATCTACCAGAAATACTGTACAAGTCTTCAAGATTTCTACTTGCAGCTCCATGCATATCCATATGCATGAACACAAACTTCAGGTATGCATATTTTCTGTATAGTAGATGAACACATTTTCAAACAGACTTTTACCTTGTAAAATCTGTAAAATGAATTTACTGTACTTTTTTCAATTTTCTAAAATCAACTATCACTTATAAACCTTTATATTATTTACTTTCTTTATACACACACACTCAAATCATGTTAAACTAACATTTATTAAATGAAATATATAGACTACATATATTCAAACAAAATTGCATGCAAACACACTCTATGTTTAAACCTTTATAAAAATACTTATACAATTTCATATTTTTTGTTTTTATTTATTTATTTACTTAATTACTTTAAATTAGACATGACATTGAGGCGCTATTACCTAGAACAGTTTACTTACAGAAATAGTGGTATTCACTAATATATTATAAATTACACAAGACATAGTAAAGATATTTTTTTTTGCTACAGTTAGTCATTCAATACAATTTGTTCATTAAGAACATATCATATGTACTGAACTGATGCAATGTATCTTATGTAAATAAATTAGTTTAATGGTTTTACAGAAGGCACTGAGGATTTCAATTAAAAAAAAACAATATCTAAATTAAAAACAGTGCTATATACAAACAAAGTTACTAATTTGAGGCTTTTACAATTGCAGTGAAGACCAGTTTCCTGAAAAGAAGCAGCTGAATTCGAAAAGAAAGAAAAACTAAGAAGCTACCTGTTAATTTAAAAAAAAAGTAAGTAAAATATCACCATAATATTTGTATTATTAATCAAATATACTATAACGTTAATATGAGCTATTTCGGTTTCTAAAAATAGAGATTTTGTACCATTTTGTCCAAAAATTTCCATGTCTTAAACAGCGATTTACAGCCAGAATGGCCCACAAATTTCTATTTTTGGACACACAAATTACCCAACTGAACCACTACAATTTTCATATTATAGAACAAACAACTGTTTTAATTGTATACATTAGATTTACTATTTGTACTTTTCCACACTAGCACTAGGCTTACTTTTTTTTTTATCATCTGAACCCCAGTTTAGTAACACATAATTCAAGAATACCTATCCCTACTAGTTTTAGTTCCCAATGCACAATCACACACCATTACATACATCTTTATCATCTTACTCAAACACTCATGTACACAGCACACATACATTCCAGAACACCCCAACCCATATTTTCTTTATTTTTTTCAACAGACCCTAAAGAATGCCTACCAAAAGTCAAGTCCGTAGAAAGCAACGCAAAAGTAGAGCAAATGAAAATAAAGGTGTCCAACATAAGCATCCATCTCTAGCAGAATTTGTAAAAAAAGTTGAAACAAAACAGCTAATACAATCATTAAGTGAAACACAAGAAGTTTCAAGTACAACAACTTCGCTTCCTCTATCAAAATGTAAAACAAACCAAAAAACAATTAACAGATAATCAGCTATCAGTACAGATAAAACTACTTCTTCAAATTTTAATATAGTGCAAAGTAAGCATACCAAGAAAAGTATTTTAGCCAAAATATACTGTCACAAAGTCCATCAAAATCTTATAAAAACAGGAGAGATCAAAGCTTAAAACCTATCGTAGGGAATTAATCTTAGAAGGATTGATGGACAGTGCAATTCTTCTCAAAAGAAATGTATTTATTTTACTGTTAAACAAAATGAAACCACTAACACAACTAATAACTAAATTACAAAAAAGACTTCTCAATAAGCGAAATATCAACAGAAAGAACTTCTTAAGTATCAGCAGAGGTGAATGGAATCACACTACAAGCACAGAACCATAATTTAATGAAGAAGCGTACAAACACAAGCAAACGAATACAATTGCCATACATAGCAGTGGTCGAGGTTATGAAAAAGTGAATAATACCATAATGGAACAAGAAGTACTTCTTACAAAAATATGCCCTGAAAACATAGAATTACCCCTCCATTCAACTGAATCAGAACGTCTAGTGTACAAATGGCCATGCACATCAATGTGTAACATTCCCAAACAATGTTTCAAATCTTTACGCCAATTCCTCAATAAATATGTAAAAAGCAAAGACAAAATCAAAATTAAATTGCTGCAAAATATAGATACCTGTCCAGTGCGAAAGTACACAGGACTACAAGGACATTCATTGGCCTGCATTACAGGACCTACTTGTAAAACCACTTTCCATGATATCAAAAGGATATCAACACATCATTCAACTATAAGAAATCTAGTCTATAAACTGTACTATGCTAAAAGTCCTACTTTAGCACTAGCAAAGTTAAATAACATCCTTCTACATGGTACAGCAAAAGACCTACTTGAAATAATTCACTATATCCAGAAAAAATATTTTGGAAGTGAAAGCCATTTACAGAATGAAATAGCTTTAAACCAATTAAGCAACAATTCTACACATGGCAACCTTTTGCTAAACACATACAAAAAAGAAATACTAAAATTTAAAAGTACATCAGCTGAAGTACCAAACCATGTATGTGTATGTTGCCGTAGAATGTTTTATAAAAGTAACACAAAAACTGTGGACCTATCATACAAAATAGAAGAAAATAAAGATTCTAAATGGTTTGAATTAGCTCTCTACCTTGTAGCAGAAAACAAATATGAAATAACTGAGCCCTTAATACTTTGCAGTTATTGCACTACAAAACTTGACAACAACCAAACTCCTTCACGTTCTATCAGAAATAATTTGGAATTATACCCAGTACCAAAACCTCTACAACAACTTAATTTATATGAGAGCATCATAATTCAAACAGTACACCCATTTCAAGCAATAATACGCCTTCAACCAAAAACAGCAACATTACCTCCCTCTGAATTGGTAAAAGGCATTCGTGGAAAAGTAGTTTATTTACCATTAAATCTAAAAGAAAATGTGCATACTCTAGGAGTGCAACGTCCAATGCAGCAATCTTTAATTATATTAGTAAATGGAGTACCTACAAAAAACAAAAAAATATGGCAACAGCTGGTAGATTTATGTAAAGTTAGACAAGCCTTCCAATATCTTAAAGAGAAAAATGAATATTACAAAGAAATTAATATTGAAGAAAACTTGAAAGATACAACTGAAATAATTTAAGAAACACAAGAAGCTGGTCAATTTAAGCTACTAGATCCTGCTACAATATCAAATACTTTAGACCACTATACAATTCATCCTTTGCACTGTAATGACACCGTACAAGATGTACTGGAAACTTACCAAATGCGTCAAACAAAAGGATCGCCAATAAGTATATGGGAAAAAAGTATAGAAGCACGTGCTTTTCCTCTACTCTTTCCTACTGGCAAAGGAGGAAGGTATGATGATAGACCTATTCAAATATCAGCTTCAGAATACCGCTCATTACGGATGTATTCTGAAGATCCCAGATGTAGACAAAATGTGGAATACATATTCCACCTACTCTTTGAAAGTGAACTAGCAACTTTATGTTACGGAGTTGCACTCATATTAAAATCAGGATCACACTTTCAAAATATGACAGCTACACAATTATTAGAGAAAGTGCAACAAAAGGATGAGGTTTTACAATCAAATATTACAAATCTATTAGCAAATATGCGTGGTACTAATGAGTACTGGTTTCGACGTCATGGAGATGTACGTTGTATGATCAGAAACCTTGGCCCACCCACTTGGTTTGTTACATTAAGTTGTGCAGAATATGCATGGGAAGATTTACATAATTTCCTACGCATATCAAATAAAAACAAAACAAACATGGATATTCTAACACCAGGAGAACTTTGTTCTTTGGATCCTGTTAATGTTTCAAGATATTTTCACCATCGCTTCATTGCTATGCTACATTTTATTTGTAATAAAACTGTTCCTCCCCTTGGAGAAGTGCAACACTTATTTTGGAGAAATGAATACCAAGCCAGAGGAGCACCACATATCCACATGCTTTTATGGATTAAAGATGCTCCTAAATTTGGTCAAGACAGTGATGCCTCTGTTTTACAGTTTATTGAAAAATATGTCACTTGTGAAATTCCATCAGAAGCCACAAATAGTGATCTTCATGCACAAATTTTACAATTTCAAAGACACAAATGTGGAAAATATTGTCGTCGCAAATACAAAAACAAAGGCAAATACTACACCAAATGCCGATTTGGTTTCCCTAGACCACTTACAAATACAGGTCAAGTAAACAAACTCATGTCTTCAGTTAGACATAGTGTCAAAGGTAAGTCACCTAAAAATACATATTACATAAAAAGAAAAGAAGAAGAAAAATATATCAATGATTATAATGCAATCATTGCCCACTTATGGAATGCAAACATAGATGTGCAGTACATTGCAGACAATTCTACTGCAGTTGCACGATATGTCACAGCATACTTAACTAAAGCAGAAAAGACAGAGCTCCAAGACCTCTGGAATGACCTGTCATCAGATAAAACAGTATCTCAGAAATTATACAGCTTGGGCATAAAAATACTCACCCATAGAGAATGTGGATCTTATGAAGCAGCTGATCGTTTAACTGGCACTTCATTGTATGGTAAATCTGAAAATATAGTATGGCTAAGTCTTGGTCCAGCTAAATCTAGAAAAAGAGTTCTAAAATCATATGAAGATATAGAAACAATAGCCAAACATGATCCCAACAGCCAAGACATTTTAAAAAACAATTTATTGGACACATACTACCCAAACAGAAGTAATACTTTGGAAAACATGTGTCTATACCAAATAGCCCAAAACTACACATACAAAAATAATAT
The DNA here is from genome assembly GCF_040938575.1 of Ambystoma mexicanum. NCBI lineage: Eukaryota > Metazoa > Chordata > Amphibia > Caudata > Ambystomatidae > Ambystoma > Ambystoma mexicanum. The sequence goes on along the minus strand of NC_090927.1, from coordinate 422,719,221 downwards.
GAAATCTGTTGAAAAAAAAGGTAAATATAGAGTGACAGTCTGTGAAGGCAGCTTAGTTAAACTCACTAAACCAAATTTAATTAATCATATCAAATTGTCATTGAAGACTCCTCAACATAAAGAAGTATATTACATGTCCCTGCTACAACTCTTCAAACCATGGAGAAAAGAAGAACAATTAATAGATAACTATGACTCATATGAGGATGCTTTCAAAGCAAAAGAAAGCACTATAACTGATGTAAACTTTACACAGTACAAAACAATGTTGCACAATGAACAGCAACATGAAGAAGAACTCCAAGCCCAACTAGATAAGGATACTCCTGACAGTAGTCAACCTTCTGTAACAGGAAGCCAAGAACCACTGGGAGAACCACTAATTACACATGAGGCAGAATTAGCTATGATAGAAGTAGAAAACACCATGGCCCTCATTACGACCCTTGCGGAAATCGACCGACCGGACCGCCATAGCGTAAATAGCGTTTCCGCCATTGCACGACGGAGCAAAGTGCGGCTCATTCCGACCCATCGGGCACGAGCACCACGCCATGGCGGAAGTGCAAAGTCCGCGATGGCGGAAATGACCCCAAAACGGCCCACACCGCCGCCGTACGGCGCCCTAGGTGCAATTCCGCCACCCATCTTAGCGGTCACCGCAATGAGCGGCAACCGGAAAGTACGGTGACCGGAAATATACGGAAACGGAAGTAAAAACATGGTCCCGGAACGGGAAACATCACGCCGTACACCTATAAAAACACTATTTCCACACAACCATTAAAAACACTACCCTGAGACACATCCCAACCCGTCAGCCACCCTAGTGAAACCAAGAACAATGGGAAAAGTAGCGAAGAAAGCGTGCGACCGCAAGCGGCAGGTCCACTTCTCCCGTGAGGAACTCACCGTGCTCACAGAGACCCTCCAGGAGAATGCTGCCGCCGTCTTCTCCACGCAAATGACCAGGACGGCACTTGCGAACAAGAAGGCCATATGGGCCCTGGTGGCACAGCGGGTAAGTGCGGTGGGGACCGCACCCCGCAACCCACAGCAATGCAGAAAGCAATGGGACGACCTGCGGATCCGCGTCCGTAGCATACTTTCTGCCAACCGCAACATTGCCACAGCTACCGGTGGGGGATCGGAATCACCCATCAAGTTGACCCCCTGGGAAGAAATCTGTGCCTCCACCATTGGAATGGAGAGTATAGAGGGAGTCGGAGGGATGGAGAAAGGAGTGCAGACAACCGAAGAATCAGGTAGGTGCCCCAAATGAAACAATGCCAAAACCACAATGTCCAATCATGTGAAGTACCACGTGTCCACATAGTGCAACAGTAACACATGTCCAGGAGAACGGCCACATGCATAGGCCTGATAGCACACTTTAAAAGTCACATTAAATACATAAATAATTAAAAATCCTAAAAACACCCTCTACACGTGCAGCAGGCACACCCTAACTGCAGGCTGCAAAACAACTGCACCCTCACTCCACACACAAATGAAACCACCTCCAAGGCCCCAACCCAAATCACCCTCAGGTACCACCCCAATGCATGTGATACATTGCCATTCCAATTTCCACAGACCCATTAATAACGCTCGCCCTCCTTTACTCCACCACAGGGTCCGATTCAAACGACGAGCTCCAGGACACCCCTACCAGCACACCTGCAAAGAGGGCCAAGACCAACGGCCAAAGACCCTCCACCTCAGCTGCACGCATCAAGACACGGCAGCAGCACAAATCGAGTGGCAGCACACAGGAGGGAACTCCAACAGGCACCCCAGCAGCCAGCATGCCCACAACAGCACCACCACAGGTCCCCCCAATGAATGCCACAGTAGGCACTGCTTCTGGTGGCAGCAGCACCATAGGTGACACTGCAAAAATGGCAGCATGCTCCGACACAGAAAACGGGGATGTCGAAGTTAGATCCATCCATGACCTGTCTCAATCCCCCTGTCTGTTTCATCCCGTACACCATGAGGATACCACGCAGGGGCACCCACAAGACGACGACTGGCCATCCCCCACAAGCCCTGTGGCAAGGCAACATGAGGTGACCAGCCCCTCTGTGACACCACCGCAAATGGCCATGGCACAGCAGAGGCAACAGTCCCTCGACCAGGTGATCGTGCAACAGCAGCAACTGGCCACGCTCCTCAAGGACCATGCTGATGAATGTGGGGGTACTAAGGCAGCCATAGAATCATCAACTGAGACACTTAGGGCAGAAATGGAGAGAAGTACAGAGACACTAAGGGCACAAATGGAGAGAAGCACCGAGAGCCTGAGAGTACAAATGGAGAGAAGCACCGAGAGCCTGAGGGGGGAACTGCATGCGATGTCCAAAGACGTATGTGCTGAACTTGCCGCTGTGCGCCGTGTGCTCACTGAGCTCTCACAAACCCTTAGGGACATGCATGGACGTGAGCAGGCAGAGACATCGTCCGTTGCAAGTTCCGTCCAGGGCAGCCCCCAACGTAGATCTGGGAGGAACCTGCGCTCCACAGGCAGGGGTGCCCCTGATACCCGGAGAGGGGGCTTGCAATAGCGACTGCCCACTGACAATGAGCATCTTTGGACACTGGTGTTCGGGGGGGAGGTAGGAGGGTGGAGGGGGTGTGTTGGGCTTACTTGGGTGGCGGGTCGATAGGGTGTTTAACATGATATCACATATGCCATGAACAATGCACGATCATACAATGAGATGCGTGGACATTGATCTTTGTGTACGAGGCCATTATAGGCGTACAGTCCATATTGTGCATGTTCCAGACACACACAGTGCCACAAGTCCCGTGTCCATGTATCAGCCACCAGGCGTGAGTGCTAGAAGCATGCATCTATGATATGCTGACGAATGTCACGGCCCTCCTGTGCCTCGCAGACTCCTTGAGGTGCTGCCACATCCCCACCCTCATCATGACCATCTTCAGGTGCTTGCAGTTCTGCGTCAGGGGGCATGGGCACATTTCTACGTACGCACATGTTGTGTAGCATGACACATGCCATGACCATCTTTGCAACCTTCTCATGTCGGTACAGGAGTGCCCCGCCAGACCTGCTGAGGCAGCGGAAACGAGTCTTCAGTAGGCCGAATGCCTGTTCAATGACTACACGGGTACGTGAGTGGGCATGGTTGTAGTCCTCCTCATGCTGGTCCCGTGGGTTGCGGACTGGTGTAAGGAGCCATCTCTTCAGTGGATACCCGGCATCACCTGTATGTGGACAATGAAGCTATTTTGAGGAATGCCATTGCTACGTACGCACCCCCCCCTTCCTGCCAGGTCATTGCCGCATCACATCCCCCACACTATCATGCTTGAAATGAGACTCACCGAGTAGCCAGGATCTGTTCCCTGCGTGTCGCTACATGTAGCCTGGTATAGTAGAGTTCCTCAAGACCATAGAATCATGGGTTGATCCTGGGAATCGGGCACAACAATGTGTAATGATCCTGTTGGAGTCACACACCATTTGTACATTCAGGGAATGAAATTGTTTTCGGTTGCGGTACTGGGCCTCCATGGCATGTGGGACAACCAATTCCACATGGGTGCAGTCGATGGCACCAATGCAACCCGGTATGCCGCCAAGTGCATGGAATCCCACTTTTGCGTTCGTAATTTCCTGCTCCGAGCGTGGTAGAGAGATGTAGTCGTCTGCGTGCAGCAGGAGGGCATCGAGCACTTGCAATAGTGTCCGTGAGAACAGTGGCTGTGAAATGCCATACAACTGTCCGACTGTGTGCTGGTAGGTCCCTGTGGCCAGGAAGTGGAGTACAGACACCACCTTCAGTAGGGGTGGGATGGCGGTTGGGCTATCTATCATGCTGACAAGGTCAGCCTGTGTCATGTCCACAATGGCGGTTATGGTGTCCCGGTCCTAATGGTAGAGGGTGTGGATCTGCTCATCAGTGAGGTTGAACGGATGTGCTCGGAGGCGTGGGATAGCGGGCTGCCTGCGTGGTGGTAGTGGCTGTGCTGGCGGCCCTTGCTGGCCCTGCCTTGCCCTCCTCCTCCTCCTCCTCCTGCGTCTCCTCCGTGCGGCCGGTTGTAGTCGGTGTTCGTCTTCTTCTTGAAGTTGGAGTACTTGCAGTGCTATCAGGTCCCCCAGGGCCAACATGGCTAGTCCTGCCGGTAGCATTTCGGAGTGGGTGTGGTTGTGGGAGGGGGTTGGGTGTGCAATTAATGTGTTTCCAGGCTGTATGGCCTCCACCTGTGGTGATTCATTCCACCTGTGCAAGCTGCTCTCCCCTTTGGGCGAGCACGTCCCGCACACAACGCTGCAATTCGACGAATGGCATCTTGCCATTACAATCATGTATTTGTACCCGATGGCAGTGTAGCATTGGTTGATATGTTCATTCTGCTTTGGTCCCATTGTTTCACATACTATCTTTGCAGTCGCGAACAGACTTGTGAAGGGTCAGTGGAACGTAGTACTCGAGTAACGGTGGACCCTCATGCAACACTGCACCGAGGTTCACCGACGGGCGGGGCGTCCCATTTGTGAGTGAAGGCAGTTGCCATTTTCACACACAGCCGCACTAGATGGATTAATTTGTGATTTCAAGCGGCCACAGACGCCTTTTCGACGTGATGTTGCAAATGAGGAATTCGAAGGACGGCGCTTTCGGTTTTCAGCTAGCGGCGAGGAGATGTCCACAGGTCTGACTGCGAATATAACGTTCTATTGTTCAATGTCCTTGGGACAGGGGCCATGGCGAGGATGCAATGATTGATTTGAATAGTATGGGATGCGCAATAGCGAAGTGGGCGATATGGCCGGACGTTCCCAATTACATGTTGCTTCACAACACTGGAATTACGGGCTGGGGGAACAGTGGATTTTGCAGGCTGCATTACGCACAGACTCAATGGGGAAGTTTCACATGTCATGTGAGTATGGAAGCAGGCGTTTGTGATAGTGTTTTCACCTCGATATAGATAGTTATGATTCGCTAGTGGTTTTTGGTTGGTGATGATCCTTTGGAGTGGGCTAGCATGCATATGGCTGTGGATTTGGTGTGATCATTGAAGTGAGTTATTCAAATGTAGTTCTGATGGCCATTCTATTCTTTTTCATTTCGTTTGGGTGACAGGTATCTCCTCCCCTTTTGCCACTGCCATCTGTATGCCACTCCTGCAGATGGATTTTACTCCCGACACCTGCTGCTTCGTGTTAATCAGTGGAGCAGCATTACGATCTTATGGGACGATCGCCAATGGGCCACATGCCCTTACGCAGTACTAGTGGCTAGGAGCAACATTTCGGCCTTTCAGCTGGACTAGTGCCTCCCTATTGGGATGGCCCTGCGGGTCGAGGCGCTTCCATGTTGCCTTTTCGTACGAGAATGTAGCCCCTGTGTGCCATGAGGGTACAGGGCGTCACACAAGAAGTAGCTGGTCATTTATTGCGGATGCAGCCCACAATGGTGAAATGTATTTTGGAGTTCATGGCCTGATGGCTGTATGGGCTTGGTGAATTTGTTGTGCATTAAATTCCTATTCTGATATGAACCGTGTAGCGTTCTTCTTTGCAGGTGATGTGTCATATTCCTATTTGGGGAGCGATGTATTGTGAGGAGATCTGCATTGGGTTCCAGCTTCGGAGTATAGTTGCGTGGTACTGTGCTGGGCGCGTTTGCCTACGAAGCCCAGTGAGGTCAGGGGTGTGGGCTGCCAATGTGACTGTTTTGATGATGTGATGCTCAGGGGCGGGGGAATGGCTTTTGTGTAACAGATGCCAGTCAGCCAGTTGGATTGGTGGTATGATGTGATTATCAGAATATGGCTGGTCACAGGTGCCTGTGTTTGCGTGCGTTTCTTGGAGGGAGACTGAGGTCATGTCCATTTGTGTGGCTTCTGTATTCGTGCCATCTGTGCCCTGCAGCTTCCATTGGCCCCTCTTGAGATTCATTTGTTCGTTGGCAGGCATGGATGACTTGTACATTTCACTGGTTGCATTGTGTGGCTTCATTGCACCTACGGGGAGTTGTACAATGTGGCCAGGGAGCGGTGTACAGGCACTCAGTAGGGCCGTTTACGGTTGGTTCGCAATGCCGTACTTCTCACCATGGCGGAATGGTACTTTCCGCCGTGCTTGATGGCGGTAGGTGCATGTCCGCTGGGGTCAGAATTCGCGTACTGTTGCGCCATGGTGGTAATTGCAGTTTGGCATGGCGCGCGCGCGCGTACTTGGTGTAGTTAGCGTTGGCGTTCACTGCGGTGTCGCTAATGGCATCGTACTTTGCGGTGACGGGTCATAATCGCACCGAGCGCTATTCGATGGCGGTATTGCATTTCCGCCATCGTTTTTCGATTTCCGCCAGGGTCGTAATGAGGGCCCATGTGTCAGTATGAAGATAAGGAAGACTTAACTATACTACAAAACTAAACAATGAGCAAAGTAGCATTTTTCAAGAAGTAACAAAACAAATTGCACATGGTGTAAAACATGAAAATAAAGAATGTTCCTGCCATAATTATAAACCTATACTACTGTACGCCAGTGGTGAAGCTGGTTCTGGCAAAACATTCCTAATCAAAATCATTAGTAAGTTCCTTCAACAATTGACAAACAACAAACTGTCAGCTGATGTCACTGCCCCCACAGGTTTAGCTGCCTACAACATAGGTGGTGTTACATTACACCGATTACTACTATTACCAGTAGAACACCAGAACAAATTAGACTATTACAAACTTTCTGCAGAAGCTGCAATGGAATTACGCAGAGTATTGAAACAAATGAAAATGCTACTAATAGAAGTGAACATGGCCTTCAACCTGATGTTAGCTTTGATTCACCTCAGATTACAAGAAGTACTCAAAACAGACTATGAAGAGCTCTTTGCAGGAAAACACATTATTGTTTTTGGAGATCTGCTCCAATTAACACCAGTAAAAGGTGAACCTATTTTTAAAACATTAGGGCACAAACTCTGCCGTAAAACTGTTGGCAGCATTGGAAATGTCAACCTTTGGCAACATTTCCAATACAGAGAATTAACAGAAAACATGCGCCAATCTGCAGATCTAACTTATGCCAACATTTTAAAAAGTTTGAGAGTTGGTATACTTTCTAAAGAAGCAGAAGCAACATTGAAAACCCGGCACATTAATGCACTTTATGGCGATAATGCATGTGCTACAGATGTTATGGAACAATTAGCCCACAAAAATGTCAATTGTATGGCCTTAATGCCAACTCTTGCAAGCTGTCTCAAATTCAATGAAATAATGTTAAGTAAATAAATGTAACCAATAATGGAAATTAGCGCCACAGACAAACTAGATGTACATGGTATGACACTACCCATGTGTGACCAAGCCACAACAAGACTAAATAATTTAGAAAAATCAATCTCAAACACAGCAGGCTTAGAAAAGATGTTAAAATTACCCTTAAATTGCAGAGTAATGCTTAAACGTAACCTTGACGTGGACCAAGGAATAGTTAATGGAGCACTGGGTACAGTTGTTGGCTTTCAAACATACCCACGTGACAACAAAATTCAGTTTGTCAATATACTCTTTGACAAACTTTCAGAAGTAAAACGGATAGGACGCTCAACAGCTAGATTCCTTCTCTTCAAAAATATGTATGTACGCAGAGAGCAATTTTCTCTAACTCTTGCATACGCAGTCACAATTCATAAATCACAAGGTCTCACCCTAGACAAAGCAATGATAGATTTTGGTAACACAGTCTTTAAAGAAGGCATGAGCTACGTAGCACTATCACGCGTACGTACACTTGACGGTCTATTTCTAATCAACTTTGATGCAAGTAAAGTAAACGCTGATATTCCTTGCATTTTAGAATATAATAGACTTCGCTCACTATACACTCCCCATCTAAACACATATTCTGTTCCACAAAAACTAAAACGCTGTAAAAGAAAACTAAATCAAACAGAAATGCAACAGGACGTCACTGCAAATCCTCCAAAGAGAGTAAAAGAAACTAATACTTCATCAAGTACCACAAACAAAAAAGAATCAATTAGAGAAAGTAAACCAGGTACTTCTTTAAAGAAGGAAGACAAACTCCAAAAAAAGCAGTTAGATACAGAACTACCTGGACCATTTAAATTCTCAAATATAGTTGGTGTAAGTTGCTATGCAAATGTAGCAATGAATATTCTATTTCAATTACCACCAATTGTTGACAACATTTAATTACGCAGTACAGACCCTTTGTGTTTGCAAATGTTAGTACTTCACAGAAATGCAGCAAACAATCCTGACAACACATATAGTGTTTTTGGAATAAGACGACAATTGGACTACTGTGCTGGAATGGTGAAATTCACTATAAACTCACAGGAAGATCCACAAGAATTTCTAATGTACTTACTATCAGTACTGGAAAACAAAAACATACCTATAAATGAAATCTTCCAGATTTCATACATGTGGAAACATACATGCCCTCTGTGCAACAATGTGACACAAGAAGAAATTCCCAATGAACGCTTCATATATATATATCAATACCAAATTGTGAATCCATTCCATTTCAGCAACTTGTACAAAATGCAAACCATGGTAGATTATGCTCTACCTGCAATTCAGATAATCGATCCACGTTAGTAATACAAACACATAGTAAATACGTAATACTAATGCTTCTACGTTACAATGCAGATGGTACCAAAAACAACTGCAAGCTGACTGGATTCACACATGGTCAAATATCACTTGGTAAGAAAACCTTCACAACAATAGGTATAATCTACCACACAGGAGCCACAACCAATTCAGGGCACTAAACTGCATACATAAAAAAGAAATGTGGATGGTTTGAATGTAATGATAGTACCATTACTCTAAAGCAGAGATTACCAGCAAATCTTACACACGCTTATTTGATTTTCGTAAAACCAAAATTTGATAAATGAACTGTATTTAAACCTTTAAATAAATTTGTGTTACAAAAATATAAACTGTTAGAATACTCCAAAACCTAACTACTTAAAGATTCTACAACAACTAATCAGATAAATGAATACCACTAAATTAGACCAAAAAATACACAGTTAGAATACGCCAATTGGTATCTAACTGTCCCAAAATTATAAATGTGTGTTAAAGTAATATAAACTGTTAGAATACTCCAAAAGCTATCTAACACTCAAGGATTCTACAACAACTAATCAGATAAATGAATACCACTAAATTAGGCCAAAAATACACAGTTAGAATACGCCTATTGGTATCTAACTGCTCCAATATTTTATAATATCAAAACAAATGAAGAATCTGCTACTGTTCCAAAAGAAATACAACAAAGCAAAGTATAAAGCATTAGCCAGAAACAACAAGTGAACACTGAAAACAAACAAACAAATAAACTGTAGCATAACAGAAAAAGGGTTTTTTTTAAATCCAACATGGATTTTTTTTTCTCCCACAGACCCAATGATTTTAGCAACAAATACAGAAACTGAGCAAATTGCACAGTACTCTGATTTGTACTCTACTAAATATGAGGGTCGAAAAAAATAAAAGTATATTGCTTATACAATGTAATAAGTCAATACAAAATACTAATACTAACATGCTATTTTCTTTTATCACAGAAATGAAGAAAAAAAACATGGACTTCCATTACCAGACCAAACTGTAAGTATACAATAATAAGGACAACCATAGCAGCACATCACATCCATAGTATCTAATACCTTTGTTCCTTATGCATTTGTTTTTCACCCAAAGTTATAAACAAATATGAATGTGATATGCTGCGGTGGTTGTTGCCAGGGCATAGAGTCTTGGTGCATGGCCAAATGGCCATGCACCAAGACTCTATGCCCTGGCAACAACCACAGCAGCATATCACATCCATAGAGTCAAACATTTCAACTATGATCTATGGGAAACTTTTAATGTCCACGAACAATGTGAGTGTTCTTAGAACACTTTGAGCTTGCCAGCGAACAATACAGACACCATTTTCAGATCACCCCCTACGAACATTTCAGAACAACGCGATAGTTCTTAGAACACTTTCAACTTAACAATGAACAATACGGACACCGTCCTAAGGACACCCCCTACGAACATTCCAGGACACCGGGAGTGTTCTCAAAAAAGTCTTCAGAACACCCCCATCTTGTTTATTTGCGAACAATTCAGGACACTGCGAGTGTTCTTAGGACACATTTAACTTGACAAAGAACAATACGGGCAGCGTCCTCAGGACACCCCCTACGAACACTCCCCGGACACTGCGAGTGTTCTTAGAAGCGTCTTCAGAACACCCCCATTTTGTTTATTTGCGAACATTTCAGGACACTGCGAGTGTTCTTAGGACAGACTCAACCTGACAGAGAACAATACGGACAGCCTCCTCAGGACACCCCCTATGAACACTCCCCAGACACCGCAAGTGTTCTTAGAAGCGTCTTCATAACACCCCCATTTTGTTTATTTGCAAACATTTCAGGACACCGCACGTGTTCTTAGTACACATTCAACTTGACAGAGAACAATACGGACAGCGTCCTCAGGACACCACCTACTAACACTCCCGGGACACCGCGAGTGTTCTTAGAACAGTTTCACTTTGCTTGCGAACAAAACGGACACATTTTGACTCCTTAGAATACCCCCTAGTCAGTTTATTTAGAAAATTTCAGAACACCCGTGATGTCCGCAACAAATCGAACACAAAAAGAACGTCTAACACATAAAAAACACAACTTTCATCCTATCTCACACACTCCCACCCTCCCCAAACACTCCTACACACCAACACACTCTACAAAATACACATTTTGAACAAAGTTTCAATGCGCTGTCCGGGACGTCTGTGAATCCAATATGGCGGGCGCTACCGAAAAATCTGACGCGCTTCACGCTCCACACCGTCCAATCAGCGAACACTTTGCATGTCCGCAAACATCACGCAAGACAATTGGCCAATCAGGACACTTTCCGCGGAGCGAACAGGGAAGTGTATCCGCAACCGAACACAGATATCACTAATTTTTTTTTACCTACTTTTTGGTCATTTAAAACAAAAACTACTGGACGAATTTTCACCAAATTTGCAAAAGCACGCTTTCGGGACCAAGCCGCTGCTCCTGGTCCAAATTTGGTGGAAATCCGTCCAGCGGTTTGGGCTGTAGACGCGAGCAAATTTTTTTTCCCATTCTCTCTATGGAGAGTGACTATAATGTATACAAATATGAGCATATAGAGGGAAGGTAGAGTAATAAAAATAAAACTATGACAAAGTGCTGATACCATAATGATTATCTTCATGCACAGAAAGGATTCCTCTCTTTCAAACCTGTATCTTCCGCTACGTACATGTTTCATATATGATGTGACAGGAACCCAAGTCTACAAATATAGTACCTTTTCAATTTTTACTTCCTGACTGTTACTGTAGAAAACTATGTGGCTTCGATATGTCACTAAAGGATAAAAAGGGAGAGCCAGCCATGTGATGTCATCAGTTATGTCATCCATGACATTTGTGATGTCATCTTTGATGTCCTGGGTGTTAGTGATAGCAGTCCACGGTGGCGCAAGTTATGGTTGCTTATGTTACCATAATTGGCGAATTTCAAGGGTTTTTCGGTTTTACTTGGAACCATAACGTCCCTTTAACAAAGTTTCTTCACTGAATTTCATAGGTTTTTACTAACACAACTTAACCATAATATCCCTGACATGTAACATAGAACATACTAACCCCCTGGTAGTGATTTTCATGTCTGCGGACTACCGCCATGTCCGCGGACACATCGAAAATCTGAGCGTGGTGAATGTAAATTTAAATAGTGTGCCCCATTTCCCCTTTGAAGTTGGCTCTAAAAAGAGCCGTTTTTTTTTTTTTACAGATGCTTGACAGACACCTGTTATTTTATATTTTTTTTCTTGTTTTTTTTTCTTACTTTACTCCTAAAATCTTCACATAACCTTCTCCAAAGCAACCCTTACATTCCAAAATAAAAAGGCATTTCCGGTAAAAGATAAAGAAATGCCATCTTCTTTAAAATTAACAGCATTACTGGCATCAATATTCTCATTGTTACAGAAGAACATACCAGCTCTAAGCATGAAGGCACACATGCCTCTGTTGATGACACACTAGCAATGTTTTGCTGAGGACAAAAAACTGAACTATTGTCCCATATTGCCCTAGGTAGTAATCCAGAAAAAATTACTTTCGCATTTGGAAGGATCTTCACTACGGCTTGAACCAAGCGTTCCAAATCAGCCAACAAAGTAGGGGCACTGACGTTGCCCAAATGGAAAGCACCATAGTGCAAAACTACCACATGCGGACTGTTCATTGTGGCCATATCCGCACAAACTTGTACAATTCCCTGTACATTGCAATCAGGCACAGTGCTCCACACCACCTCCACTCCTTTGACATCAAAGTTCTTTGCAACATGCCTGCATTCAGCGTACTGCTGTAAACCATGCACAAACATATCTCCGAGCACCAACACCCTGACTTTCTCCACTTCTGCCATCTTCACCACACACAGTCTCTTTCAACACAAATCCACAACCTTGACATCTGATTGGCTGATCCGTACAGTCTTCCTTCCATGTTGGATTTCCTGGAAAAACCCGGATTTACCACGCCCTGTCCACGAACAGCCGCGGTGTCCGCGGACGGCGTCCACTTTACTCTCTGTACCATTCCCTCATTGCATACAGCTAAGCAATCACACAATACGAATAACGTCCTCAGAACACCCACATTGAATTTTCCAACATTTCAAGACAATTATCATTTCATTATTCTACATATTAACATTACAAATATTATACTTTTATCTTGTACTCTGCACACAATGCTATCTTTCTCCATTAGCAGCTCAGTATACTACATAGAATCCCATAATACAATGCTATTTATTGATATAAATGCATCGTTCAAAGCACTAATAACGGTATGATATTTATTGCAATATCCTTGACACTTTTTTCGGAACATTATAATGAAAATCCCTAGTACACAAATTCCATGAAAAGTACATACACATGTGATGTCATCAGTGATTTCATCAATGACATTTGCGATGTCATCTTTGATGTCCTGGGTGTTAGTCTTAGCAGTGCATGGTGTTGGCGCGAGTTATTTTTCATAGTTTACCATAACTTGCTATTTTCAGGGGTCTTTCGGCTGTACTTAGAACCATAACGTCCTTTAAACAAACTTTTTTTAATATCACGCAAACAATATACAAACATGGCGTGCAAAAACCAACTTCTACAGATGGCTTTACACAGAATGTTGCAAAGTAAGAATTTATGCTCGTTCACAGTGAATGTCAGCTGCTTCATTTTTTTCTCGGGCCCCGGAGAGGCTCACGAAGCAGACTATAAGGTTGTATTGTGTTTTGACCTTGACAGACAGAGATTGTGATGAAAGACTTCTCTTGAAGGAGTGTTGCTAAAACGTAAGAGATGATAAGGATGACATTTCTGAAACGAAACCACTTTTACATATTATATCACTATGCGAAAGATCGTTGGCACACGCGGAGTCGTATTTTCGGACTGCACCACTCGTAGACAATGTAAATTGCAATTGTACTGTTAGTAACCCTTTACATTACTTTATACCAAATATAATTACAATAGCGTAGCATTAAAGACCGCTGAAGTTGAACTTGTTCGTTGAAAGTGGCATAATGTTTTCTACCGCGTACTATCACCGCCGAATTGATCCCCTGTCGTTTAGAGGGCTCTGAAAAAGGCAGACGACACAGAGTGTGTTCATAGAAATAATTTAACCGGTCTATAGGCGGTCAAGCGCTCTACTCGCTGTGCCACTTTACTGTAGCCTGTCAAGTGGCACAGCGAGTACAGCGCTCGCTTTGACATCCGTGCACAGCTTGCTAACGCAAGTTCGAATCCCGGCAAGCCCAAACTCAGCCTTTCATCCTTCCGTGGTCGATAAATGAGCACCACAAACCGTGGTTAATAATAAGCACCGCTTAGATACCTCACAGTTCTTAGCGCTATATGAATGGAAAAATATTATTATTTTATTATTAACCTACTCTGTTGCACTATCTTTGATAGCAAATAGTCTCACGCCCTAATAAATAAAATGATGATTTTTAATGAAGATCGGCTAGTGAGACTAATTTATGTTTTTTAAAACAGGTACGAGGCCCGGTTTTGTCTATGTCACGATTTACAGACTCCAGCGGATGGGGTCTTCAACTGCCAGGTGCAAGTCCAAATATGCAACTTCATGACCCTCACCATTTTATGGGACAATCGCCAAGGACCAATATGCCCTTACGCAGTACTAGCGGCTACAAACAACATACTAACCAATACGGTGGTCTAATGGCTCGTTGTTGGAGCAACCTTCCGATTATCAGAGAGACCATTTAATGCTTTTATCATAAACCAACAGCCTATCTACCGCAAAGGAACAACGCGCGGCTCCAAATAAACTTTTGCTGATCGACAGCAGAGACAATAGCAAATCGCTGAATATTCACTAAACATTTTATGTGAAATAAATCTACTTTACCAAATGTACAATCCTGCTGTTTACTTTTAAACCACAGTTTCATATTCCGAATTGTGGCGCACTGAGTTGTAACCTGATCTAACACTCTCTGAACCGCAAAGGAACATCGCGTATCTCAACATGAACTTTTGCGGATCGACAACAAAGACAAATGCAAATTGCTGAATATTCTCTAAACATTTGATGTCAAATAAATGTACTTTACCACATTTACAATCTTGCTCTTTGCTTTTAAATCACAGTTTCATATTCTGAATTGTGGCGCGCTGTGTTGTGACATAATGTGTGTTGTCTTCCGGGTTCTGTGTAAAGTCGCGTAGTACTGGAGACGACTGGGCGCGTTTCATTACACACCCTGTAACGTCACAGAGAGAGGCGGGAAATATGAATGCTTTGATAATATCAGGCTTAGTGGCGGGACATATGATTTAGTGTCGCAAAAGCAAGTCAGCCAGGTCAATAGCGCCAGTCATAGGATTATCACATAATGTCAACGCACACCAGCCGGATTTACCGTTTCTTTAGTGGACAAAAAGTCGGTTGACGCCCCTAGGAAATTGTACTATTAGCAGACAAAAGGAGTGCTCTTAAAACACTTTCACCCTGACAACGAACAATACAAACAACGTTCTCAGAACACCCCCATTTTGTGTAATTGCAACCATTTCGGGACACTGCAAGTGTTCTTAGAACACATTCAACTAGACAGATTACAATACGAACAGCGTCCTGAGGACACCCCCAGTTTGTGTATTTACGAACAATTAAGTACACCGCGAGTGTTCATAGCTCATTTTTACCTTCCTTGCGAGCAAAAATGACACATACTCCGTCCTCTAAACACCCCACCATTTAGGTTATTTACAAAATGTCAGAACAGCCGTGTTCTCTGCGGACAAATCGAACACAACAAAAACGTCTAGCACATAAAAAAACAAAACATTGAACCTATCTCATACCCCCCCACCCTCCCCAAACACTCTTACACACCAACACACGGCACTAAATACAATTTTTTATCCACGTTTCACTGTGCTGTACACGGTCGACTGCGAATGCAAGATGGCGGGTGCCACAGAAAATCTGACGCGCTCCACGCCCCTCGCCGTCCAATCAGCGAACACGTCGCATGTCCGCGGACATGACGCAAGCCCATGCGCCAATCGGGGTGCTGTCTGCGGAGCGAACAGGGAAGTCCGTCTGCGAAGCGAACGCAGATATCACTAATTTTTTTGCCTTACATTTTAGTCATTTTTTAAAAAACTACTGGACGGATTTACACCAAATTTACAAAAGCACGCTTTTGGGACCAGGCCGCCGCTCCTGCCGCAAATTTGGTGTAAATCCGTCCAGCGGTTCGGGCTGTAGCCGTGCACAGAGTTTTTTCCCATTCAGTCTATGGGAAAAAAAAATTGGGACCCCCCTATAACTTTGCCCCCCCTGGACGAATCCTCACCAAACTTTGCAAAAAAAATCCAGAGTGATCCAACTACTTTTCTTGCAAAATTGGGTGAGGCTCCGTCCAGGGAGAGCGAAGTTATAAGCCGCCCAAAAAGTGCTCTTCCTATGGAAACAGCAACTTAACCATAACCACATGGCCACTACTGTGGCCATGTAATGTATATATATAACATGGCCACGGTAGTGGCCATGTAGTTATGGTTAAGTTGCTGTTTCCATAGGAAGAACACTTTTTGGGTGGCTTATAACTTCGCTCTCCCTGGATGGACCCTCACCAAACTTTGCAAAAAAAGTATTTGGGTCACTCTGAATCTTTTTGCAAAGTTTGGTGAGGATTCGTCCAGGGGGGGCAAAGTTATAGGGGGGGTCCCAAAACTTTTTTTTTCCCATAGACATAATGGGAAAAAACTTTGCTCACGCCTACAGCCCAAACCGCTGGACGGATTTACACCAAATTAGCGGCAGGAGTGGCGGCTTGGTCCCGAAAGCGTGCTTTGCTTTATTTGGTGTAAATCCGTCCAGTAGTTTTTTAAAAAATGACAAAAATGTTAGTGAAAAAAATTAGTGATATCTGTGTTCGCTTCGCGGACACACTTCCCTGTTCGCTCCGCGGACAGGACGGTGATTGGGCAAGCAGCTTGCATGATGTCCGCGGATGTGTCTTTCTCCCTCCCGCCCACCCCCCGCTCATGCCCTGCTCGTGCCCCGCTCGTCTCTCCCATCCACCCATCCCCCGCTCTTGCCCCGTGTGTCTCTCCCACCCCTGTGTGTCTCTACCACCCGCTGCTCATGTCTGTGTGTTTGTCCCCACCCGCCGCCCGCTCATGTCCGTGTGTCTCTCCCCACCCGCCGCCCACCCCCCGCTCATGTCCGTATGTCTCTCACCACCTGCCGCCCACCCCCCACTCATGCCCCGTGTGTCTCTCTCCCTCCCCTCCACCCATGCCCCGTGTGTCTCTCTCCCTCCCCCCCACCCATGCCCCGTGTGTCTCTCCCCCTCCCGCCCACCCCCCGCTCATGCCCCGTGTGTCTCTCCCCCTCCCGCCCACCCCCCGCTCATGCCCCGCGTGTCTCTCCCCTTCCCCCACCCCCGCTCATGCCTTGTGTGTCTGTCTCCCTACCCCCCACCCCCGCTCTTGCCCGGTGTGTCTGTCTCCCTCCCCCCACCCTCCCACCCCCGCTCTTGCCCCGTGTGTCTGTCTCCCTCCCCCCCACCCCCGCTCTTGCCCCGTGTCTCTTTACCCCTCCTGCCCACCCCCTGCTCTTGCCCCGTGTCTCTTTCCCCCTCCTGCCCACCCCTGCTCTTGCCCCGTGTCTCTTTCCCCCTCCCGCCCACCCCCGCTCTTGCCCTCTGTCTCTTTCCCCCTCCTGCCCACCCCTGATCTTGCCCTGTGTCTCTTTCCCCCTCCCACCCACCCCTGCTCTTGCCCCGTGTCTCTTTCCCCCTCCCGCCCACCCCCGCTCTTGCCCCGTGTCTCTTTCCCCCTCCCGCCCACCCCCGCTCTTGCCCCGTGTCTTTCCCCCTCCCTCCCAGCCCCACTCTTGTCCTGTGTCTTTCCCCCTGCCGCCCACCCCCGCTCTTGCCCCTTACCTTTCTCCCTCCCGCCCACCCCCGCTCATTCCCCGTGTCTGTCTCCTGTTGTCCCCCACCCCCCTCTCATGCCTCGTGTCTGTCTCCCGTTCTCCCCACCCCCCGCTCATGCTCCGTGCCTGTCTCCTGTTCCCCCCCACCCCCTGCTCATGCCCCGTGTCTGTCTCCTGTTGCCCTCACCCCCAGCTCATGCCCCGTGTCAGTCTCCTGTTGCCCCCCACCCCCCGCTCCTGCCCTGTGTCTCTCTCCTGTTGCCCCCTGCTCATGCCCCGTGTCTGTCTCTTTTGTTCCCCCACCCCCCGCTCATGCCCCGTGTCTGTCTCCTGTTCCCCCCACCCCCCGCTCATGCCCCGTGTCTCTCTCCTGTTGCCCCCCACCCCCTGCTCATGCCCCGTGTCTGTCTCCTGTACCCCCCACCCCCTGCTCATGCTCGTGCCTGTCTCCTGTACCCCCCCACCCCCCCGCTCATGCCCCATGTCTGTCTCCTGTTGCCCCCTCTGCTCATGCCCCGTGTCTGTCTCCTGTTCCCCCCACCGCTCATGTCCCGTGTCTCTCTCCTGTTGCCCCCCTCCCCCGCTCACGCCCCGTGTCTGTCTCCTGTACCCCCCACCCCCCCGCCCATGCCCTGTGTCTCTCTCCTGTTGCCCCCCACCCCCTGCTCATGTCCCGTGTCTGTCTCCTGTACCCCCCCGCTCATGCCCCATGTCTCTCTCCTGTTGCCCCCCACTATCCCGCTCATGCCCGTGTCTGTCTCCTGTTCCCCCCACCCCCCGCTCATGCCCCATGTCTGTCTCCTCTTGCTCCCACCCATGCCCCGTGTCTGTCTCCTGTACCCCCCACTCCGAGCTCATGCCCGTGTCTCTCTCCTGTTGCCCCCCACACCCCCGCTCATGCCCCGTGTCTGTCTCCTGTTGCCCCCCACCCCCTCGCTCATGCCCTGTGTCCCGTCTCCTGTTCCTCCCACCCCCGCTCATGCCCTGTGCCTGTCTCCTGTTGCCCTCCACCCCCCGCTCATGCCCCGTGTCTGTCTCCTGTTCTCTCCACCCCCCGCTCATGCTCCGTGTCTGTCTCCTGTTCCCCCCCACCTCCCGCTCATGCCCCGTGTCTGTCTCCTGTTGCCCCCCACCCCCCGCTCATGCCCCGTGTCTGTCTCCTGTTGCCCCCCACCCCCCGCCCATGCCCCGTGTCTGTCTCCTGTTGCCCCCCACCCCCCGCTCATGCCCTGTGTCTGTCTCCTGTTGCCCCCCACCCCCTTCTCATGCCCCGTGTCTGTCTCTGTTGTTCCCCCAACCCCGCTCATGCCCCGTGTCTGTCTCCTGTTCCCCCCATCCCCCGCTCATGCCCTGTGTCTCTCTCCTGTTGCCCCCCACCTCCCGCTCATGCCCCGTGTCTGTCTCCTGTACCCCCCACCCCCGCTCATGCCCCGTGTCAGTCTCCTGTACCCCTCCACCCCCCGCTCATGCCCCGTGTCTGTCTCCTGTTGCCCCCCTACTCATGCCCTGTGTCTGTCTCCTGTTCCCCCCACCCACTCATGTCCCGTGTCTCCCTCCTGTTGCCCCCACCCCCTGCTCATGCCCCGTGTCTGTCTCCTGTTCCCCCCACCCCCCGCTCATGCCCCGTGTCTGTCTCCTGTTGCCCCCACCCATGCCCCGTGTCTGTCTCCTGCATTCCCGAACTCCACGCTCATGCCCCGTGTCTTTCTCCAGTTGCCCACCACACCCCCCACTCATGCCCCGTGTCTGTCTCCTGTTGCCCCCCACCCCCCGCTCATTCCCCGTGTCTGTCTCCTGTTCTCTCCACCCCCGCTCATGCCCCGTATCTGTCACCTGTTCCCCCCATCCCCCGCTCATGCCCCGTGTCTGTCTCCTGTTCTCCCCACCCCCCCGCTCATGCCCCGTGTCTGTCTCCTGTTCTCCCCACCCCCCGCTCATGCCCCGTGTCTGTCTCCTGTTCTCCCCACCCCCCGCTCATGCCCCATGTCTCTCTCCTGTTGACCCCACCCCCTGCTCATGCCCCGTGTCTCCCTCGTGTTCCCCCCACCCCCGCTCATGCCCTGTGTTTCCCTCGTGTTACCCCCCGCCCCCCAATCATGCTCCGTGTCTCCCTCGTGTTCCCCCCACCCCCCGCTCATGCCCCTTGTCTTTCTCCTTTCCTCCCCACCCCCGCTCATGTCCCGTATGTGCCCTGTTCCCCCCGCTCATGCCCTGTGTCTCCCTTGTGTTCCTCCCCACCCCCTGCTCATACCCCGTGTCTCCCTCATGTTCCTCCCCACCCGCTGCTCATGCCCCGTGTGTCTCTCGTGTTCCCCCACCACCGCTCATGCCCTGTGTTTCCTTCCTTTTCCCCCCCACCCCCTGCTCATGCCCCGTTTGTACCCTGTTCCCTCTCACCCCCCGCTCATGCCCATGTGTCTCCCCTGTGCCCCCTAAAACCCCGCTCATGCGCCGTTGTGTTCTTTATACACCCCGCCTTCCCTTTCCATGGTGGCCATCTTGGTAAAAGATTTTCCTTGCTACACCGAGACGCCGCAGGCGTCCCGGCGTAGGAAGGAAAATATTTATTTTTTTTACCACCCGGCATTCCCACTTTGAGGACATAGATGTTAGTGGTCTTCATCTATTGAAAAGGATGTTATGGTCACGTTGTACTAATAAAAACCTTTAAAATGTAGTAAAAAAAATGTTACAGGGACGTTATGGTTAAGTTGCACTAATAAAAACCTATGAAATTCAATGAAAAAACTTTGTTAAAGGGACGTTATGGTTAAGTTGTGCTACTAAAAACCTATGAAATTCAGTGAAAAAACTTTGTTAAAGGGACCTTATGGTAAAGTTGCGCTACTAAAAACCTATGAAATTCAGTGAAAAAACTTTGTCAAAGGAACGTTATGGTTCCAAGTAAAACCGAAAAACCCTGGAAATTCGCCAGTTATGGTAAGCTAAGCAACCATAACTCGCGCCACCACCGTGCACTGCTAAGACTAACACCCAGGACATCAAAGATGACATCACAAATGTCATTGATGACATCACTGATGACATCAAATGTCTGGCTCACTCTTTTTTTCTTTTGCTGACATATCTAGGCCACATGGTTTTCTTCAGTAACAGTTAGAAACTAAACATTTTATTTTATTTGTAGACGTATCCTTCAAGTAGGTTCTTACAGTAATTCTGTTAGAGTCCAGTCACATCATATGAAACATATACATACAGGAAGACACAAGCTTGAAAGACAGCAATCCTTTTTGTGCATAAAGATAATCAATAGACTTATGAGCACTTTCTGATAGTTCTGTTGTTTTTTTTATGGCTGTACTTTCCCTGTGGGTCCAATCACATCAAGTGATACATATACATAGGGGGAATAGCAGCTTTGAAACAGAGCAATCATTTATTTGCATGAAAATAATCAGTTAAGTTATGAATTGTTTCTGCTACTACTTGTGCTTTTTTGCTAACTTCACTTTTCCTGTAAATACCTATATTGGTATGTGTTCTTGTGTCTTTGTGTTTTGTCTATAGTAATGTTTTATTAGCTACGTATTACATATTTCACAGTACACAAAAATCTATTAAGAAAACAATTATCATTTCATTATTCAACATATTAACATTACGAATATTATACCTTCATCTTGTACACTGCACACCATGTTATGTTTCTGTATCAGTAGCTTAGTATACTAGATAGAACCCCATAATAGAATGCTATTTATATCAATGCATCGTTCAATGCACTAATTAGGGTATGATATTTATTGCAATGATCTATGACACTTGTTTCGCAACATTATAATAAGAATCCCTTGTACACATATTTCATGAAAAGTACATACACATGTGATGTCATCAGTGATGTCATCAATGACAGTGTAATGTTTCATTCGATGGGTGTGGTCTATGGGTGTGATATGCTGCGGTGGTTGTGGCCAGGGCATAGAGCCTTGGGTGCATGGTCAAAGGCCATGCACCGAAGACCTAAGTTATAAGTACTGACGTTATAAGGCACCATAGGTGTGATATGCTGTGCTGGTTGTGGGCAAGGTCTAGAGTCTTGGGTGCATGGCCAAAGGCCATGCACCCAAGGTCGAAGTTATAAGCACTGAAGTCAGCATGGATGTGATATGCTGCGGTGGTTGCGGGTGTAATATGCTGCAGTGGTTGTGGCCAGGTCCTAGAGTCTTGGCATGGCCGCAGGCTGTAGGCCGTAGGCCATACACCCAAGACTCTAGGCCCTGGCCACAACCACCGCAGCATATCACACTCATAGATCACACCCGTAGAATCGAATATCTATCAAATGTTTGAAATCTACAGTTTTGGTACTGTTTGATTTGTATAGTTTGGATGTGATGTTTTGGGTACGTCATGTTATTAAGATTGTAGAGTTTGGTAACAAGCACTGTAGTATAACATATCCATGGAAGTGAACATTTTGTATTGTGGTGTATGTCTAGATGTTTGTTGAATGGTTCTGTTATGCAGCAGTACTTATGTGTTCTATTAGAATATACTTACTGTTTGATTTGTTGAGATTGGTTATATTTTTGTATGAGTTTGTAACTGGAGTACATATTCTTTTTCAATTTCTGTGATAAAAGAGAGGAGCATGTTAGTGTATGTATTTTATAAAGACTTATTGCATTGCGAAATAGACATTTCAACTTTTTTACGCTCATATTTAGTTTACAAACCAGTGTATTGTGCAATTTGCTCAGTTTCTGTGTTTGTTTTTCAAATCATTGGGTCTGTGCGAAAAATAAATCCATGTCAGATTAAAAACACTTTTTTTGTTATGCTACAGTCTATTTGATTGTTTGTTTTCAGTGTTCACTTGCTGTTTCTGGCTAATGTTCTATCTGTTGGCTTCTTGCAGATTTTTGGAGCAGTTAGACACCTGTTGGCGTATTCTAACTGTCTATTTCTTGTTATAATTTAGTGGTATTCATTTATCTGTTTGGTTGTTATAGAATCTTGGGCCAGTTAGATACCTGTTGGCGTATTCTAACAGTTTATAGTTTTTTAATAGAATTTTTGTTAATGTTTAAGTACAGATTAGTCATTAAATTCTGGTTTTAAGAAGATTAAATAAGCATTTGTAAGATTTGCTGGTAATCTCTGCTTTAGAGTAATGGTACTATCATTACATTCGAACCATCCACATTTCTTTTTTTTTATATATGCAGTGTAGTGACCCGTATTGGTTGTGGCTTCTGCGTGGTAGATTATACCTATTGTTGTGAAGGTTTTCTTACCAAGTGATACTTGACCGTGTGTGAATCCAGTCAGCTTGCAGTTGTTTTTGGTACCATCGGCATTTGTAACGTAGAAGTATTAGTATTACGTAGGTACTATGTGTTTGTATTCGTAAGGTGGAGTGATTATCTGAATTGCAGGTAGTACATAATCTACCATGGTTTGCATTTTCTACAAGTTGCTGAAATGGAATGGATTCACAATTAGGTATGGAAACATACACGAAGCGCTCATTAGGGATTTGTTCCTGTGTCACATTGTTGCAGAGAGTGCATGTATGTTTCCACATGTATGAAATCTGGAAGATTTCATTTATAGGTATGTTTTTGTGTTCCAGTACTTGTAGGTAGTAAGTACATTAGAAATTCTTGTGGATCTTCTTGTGAGTTTATAGTGAATATCACCATTCCAGAACAGTAGTCCAATTCTTGTCTTATTCCATGAACACGATACGTGTTGTCAGGTTTGTTTGTTGCGTTTCTATGAAGGACTAATATTTGCAAACACAATTGGTCTATACTGTGTAAGTAAATGTTGTCAACAATTGGTGGCAATTGAAATAGAATATTCATTGCTACATTTGCATAGCAACTTACACCAGTTATATTTGAACATTTGAATGGACCAGATAGTTCTGTGTCCCAGTCATTTTTTCGGAGTGTGTGTTGCGTTTTTGAAGAAGTACCTGAGTTACTTTGAGTAATAGGTTCTTCTTTCTTTGTGGTAATTGATGAAGTATTAGCTTCTTCTACTCTCTTTGGAGGATTTGCAGTCAGATCCTGTTGCATTTCTGTATCAATTAGTTATCTTTTACATTTTCCTTTTTGTGGAACAGGATATGTTTTTAGATGGGGGTGTATATTGAACGTAGTCTATTGTATTCTAAAATGCAAGGAATATCAGTGTTTACTTTACTTGCATCAAAGTTGATTAGAAATAGACCGTCAAGTGTACGTAAGCATCTTTAATCCATAAAAGCATGTGGATATGTGGTGCTCCTCTGGCTTGTTATTCTTTTCTCCTAAAGAAGTGTTGCACTTCTCCGAGGGGAGGAACAGTTTTATTACAAATAAAGTGTAGCATAGCAAAGAAACGATGTTGGAAGTATCTTGAAATATTAACAGGATTGAGAGAGCAAAGTTCTCCTGGTGTTAGTATATCTATGTTTGTTTTGTTTTTGTTTGAAATGCGTAGGAAATCATGTAAATCTGCCCATGCATATTCTGCACAACTTAATGTAACAAACCAAGTGGGTGGGCCAAGGTTTCTTATCAGGCAACGTACATCTCTGTGACATCGGAACCAGTACTCTTTCGTACCACGCATGTTTGCTAACAGATTTGTAATGCTTGATTGTAAAACCTCATCTTTTTCTCGCACTTTTTGTATTAATTGCATAGCTGACATATTTTGAAAGTGGGTTCCTGATTTCAATATGTGTGCAACTCTGTAACATAGAGTTGCTACTTCACTTTCAAAGAGTAGGTGGAATATGTATTCCAGATTTTGTCTAAATCTGGGATCTTCAGAATACATTTCGTAATGAGTGGTATTCTGATGCTGTTACCTGAGTGGGTCTATCATCGTACCTTCCTCCTTTGCCAGTAGGAAATAGTAGAGGAAAAGCACGTGATTCTATACTTTTTACCCATATTCTCATTGGTGATCCCTTGGTTTGTCGCATTAGGACTGTTTCTAGTGAATTATTTATGGTCTCATTAGAGTGTAATGGATGAATTGTATAATGGTCTAAAAAATTGGATACTTTAACAGGATCTAGAAGTTCAAATTGATCAGTTTCTGGTGACTCTAGAATTATTTTCTTCAATATTTATTTCATTGTAGTATTCATTATTGTCTTTTAGATATTGCAAGGCTTGTCTAACTTTATGTAAGTCCACGAGTTGTTGCCAAATTTGTCTTTTGTTGGTACACCATTTACTAAAACAATTAAAGATTGCTCTATTGGACGTTGCACTCCTAGAGTGTGCACATTTTCTTTCAGATCTAATGGTAAATAAACTAATTCAGAGGGAGGGAATTTTGCTCTATTTGGTTGAAGGTGTATTATTGCTTGAAATGGGTGCACTGTTTGAATTATGATTCTCTCATATAAATTGAGTTGTTGGAGGGGTTTTGGTAGTGGGAATAATTCCAAGTTATTTGTGATAGCACGTGAAGGAGTTTCGTTGTTGTCATGTTTTGTAGTGCAGTACCTACAAAGTATTAAGGGGTCAGTTATTTCGTATTTGTTTTCAGCTACATGGTAGAGAGCTAATTCAAACCATTTGGAATCTTCATTGTCTTCTATTTTGTATGTTATGTTTATAGTTTTTGTGTTACTTTTGCTGCAGCAATACACACACACATGGTTTGGTACTTCAGCGGATTTACTTTTAAATTTTAGTATTTCTTTTTTGTATGTGTGTAGTAGAAGTTTCTCCTGTTTTTATAAGATTCTGAAGGACTCTGTGGTGGAACATTTTTGCTAAAATACTTTTTTTGGTATGGTTACTTGCTAGTATATCAAGATTTATAACAGCAGTTTTAGCAGTAGTGGTAGCCGAATTCTTGTTAAGCATTTTTTGTTTCGTTTTACATTTTGATAGAGGAGGTAAAGTTTCTGTTCTAGAAGCTTGTTTTGTTTCGCTATATGACTGTATTAGCTGTTTTGTTTGAACGTTTTGTACAAACTCTGGTACAGATGGATGCTTATTTTGGACACTTTTATTTTCATTTGCTCTATTTCTTCATTGCTTTCTACGGACTTGCTTTTTGGTAGGCATTCTTTGGGGTCTGTTAAAAAAAAAGAAGGTATGGGTTGGGCCATTTTGCAATGTATGTGTGCTGTGTGCATGAGTGTGTGAGTATGATGGGAAAGATGTATGTGGTGGTGTGTGATTGTGCATTGGGCAGTTACATTGAGTTGGAAAGGCTATTCTTGTATTTGTGTGTTACTATAGTGGGGTTCAGATGACAGTAGAAAGTAAGCTAGTGGTGAGGAGAAGCATTAATACTAAATCTAATGGTGTAGAATTAAAACAGTTCTTTGTTCTGCAATACTAACATTCTGGGGGCTGAGTTATGTCATTTGTGCGCTGAAAAATGGGATTTTGTGCACCATCTTGCCTGCAAATCCCGGTTTAACAAATGGGGATTTGTGGGCAGAATGGTTCAGAAATCACTGGGTTTATTTTGGTGTGCAAATTACATGAATGAACCACACAATGTCTTTGAGGAACAATAAGAATATTAAGGTAGTATTGTACTTACTCTTTTTTTGTGGAATGAGCAGGTTTATTCGGATATGTTGTTTGTAGTTTAGATGCTGCTGATTTTCAGGAGGGTGGTCTTCACTGCAATTGTAAAAGAAAGAAGTTAGTAAGTTTGTGTGTTTATAGCACTGATGTTAATGTAGACGTTGATTTTTATGTTTTTGTGATAGTATTCTTGTTTGATATCTGAACATAGTGTATGCATGTGTTTCATTTGACTATGTGCAGCATTTATATTTTATTTACAATATGTTAGTTCAACATGCTTTGCAAATGAGTACAATTTTAAGTGCATGAAATCCACTTGGTTTTTTAAAGCTGTGTTGTAGATAGCAGACAGATTTGAAAGTGATAGTTGATTATAGTAGATGGGAAACATTTCAATAAGTTAATTTTATAGGTAGACATGCCAACAATCGGGAGCCCCAGAGAGGTAGATTTCAGCACACCAATCAGGAACATTTATTTTTCTCATAGGATTGCATTGGGATGAGCATTCATTTAGGCAGGAGACAGTAAAAAATGGTGTGAATGTTCAATGAAAAATCAGGAGTCTCGCGCCTAAATCAGGAGGGTTGGCATGTATGTATAGGTTATGTGGGAGACAGTAAAAACTAGTGCAATTTTTATATAAAAAATCAGGAGTCTCGCACTTAAATCGGGAGCGTTGGCATGTATGTATTGGCTATGCAGGATTAGTGGAATTACTCTGTTTATATGGATTCATAAGAGTTATACATGTACTCTGTATAAAATATGCATACCTGTAGTTTGTAATAATGCATGTGGATATGCATGGAGCTGTAAGTAGAAATCTTCGAGACTTGTACAGTGGTTTTTGTAGTAGGTGCTTTCCAATGATATGAGACTTGTACTCAGAGTGATCAACAGTACATTTGAAGTGCGGAACTCTGATGATGGAGATAGATGTAGAGGTCTTGGATGTGATTGGTGGATGGTTGTGTGACTACTTAGCTGTATCCAATGAGGGAATGGCACCGAGAGTGATGCAATAACCAAAATCCATCTGATCCAGGCCTTCTAAGATGACCACCGCTCTTTGTGTATCCCGCACCTGACCTTGTCCTGATCGTATGCATGACTGCATACCAGCTGCTGCTGCCTCTGGATTGGTTGTAATCAGCACCATATTCTGCCAGCAATCACCGACAGGTGAGAGCCGGCCAACGAGGTAAGGCCTAGAGAGAAGGCCATCCTCTGACTGAGCTGACCGAGCGTGACCAGGCGCGCCGGCGTGCCACGCTGGGAGCTGGTGATTCCCCTCCTGCGCTCGGATCCACCAACCTTACTTCAAGGTAACACTAGCCCACGTCCTGCGCACCTGATCAAATCATCTAGTGCTGTATTGACCTGCTTTACTACAAAAAGACTGCACACTTATTTATATGGTGCTACTATTCTCAGACTCATATATGCCGCCCATGCACTGTTGTGCACTAGTCTATAAGCCTCCTGAGACTGTAACCGCCACCTGATTCCTCCGGCTCCGTTGAATGCCAATAGATTCACAGCACCCTGTAAGCCATACTGCAACTAACTCAGCATTAACTAAGTATACCTTGCCTGCGAATGCCTGCCTTCAATTGCGTTATCCTGTATACTAGCCTGCTTGTTTTATTCCATGGGTACATCTCTTTCATTGCACAGCCCTAGGCTCCGATGCATATGTATCACGCCAGATTTGCTAGATTTACTGAGCCTTGCCAGCAAATAGACAGTAGCCCTACACTGCATCATTATAATTTGTGTGATATATGCTCAGCTGCTAAATCATAGACTTTTTATATATGTTGTTTATATGTTTGACCCTAACTCCAAGTCGCATCTATGAACTCAGCCTTGCTAGCACCCTACCCTTCGCATCTATTTACTGTCCACCCATCAACTAGCTCCAGGCATGTACTTCTCACCACTCTACACCATTCTACTAAGGTCACTCCTTTATATAAATACCCTACAAGATATCACTATGTCACAATACCCACCCCCACTAGCGCCTGCGCATAACTTTCCCAAGCAGATCGACATGATCACCAGACCTTGTACTTTACCACAGAGGAACCTTAATTTACACGCAAGACTCCCAAGATTGTACGACACTTTACCTAAAAAAAGTGTCAAGTAATGCTACTACCGGTCCTTGCAAAACCAGCCACCACCAACACCCCCTTCAACTCAATAGCAGACTTTTCTGAGAGCCCACTTCTGCCCCGAAATGCAATCACAAGGTACAGCCATCCCTGCCCCAACCAGCTCAGTCTGGGATAAAGGGTACACTTATAAATCCCCCGCTCTATGGTTGCCCATGCAACAGAGATTGCAGACCTGCTACAAAATGAAAATATAGACTTCCTAGCCATTACTGAATCCTGGCTACACCCCACAGCTGGTCCAGCAATTATGCTAGCCATCCCAGATGATTACACCCTTCTAAGACTAGATCGTACCACCTCTCGAGGTGGAGGTCTCGCCATAATAGCTAAAACTAACCGCACACTGAAACTCTCTCCACCTCCTAACACAGACTATTGCAAATCCTTAACTGCCAAGTTAACCATATCCAACACATGGTCTGTAACCATCCACCTTATATACCGTCAACCACGCCCTCTCGGATCCTTCGAAGAGGACCTAATAAACATTCTCTCCAACAACCTTAAAAATTCCTCTCAGAGTCTTATACTAGGAGATTAAAACTTGAGCTTCAGCGACCCTTTAGACTCCAATGCTACTCAAATCAATAACTCATTAGAGGAATTAGGGTTCACCCAAAAGATCACAGGTCCTACCCATACTAAAGGTAGAACACTTGACTGGATTGCCAAGCACAACTGCCCAATTATGGTCATGTCCATAATGCCCCTGCCTTGGTCTGACCACCATCTGATTATGTTCTCACTAGAGGCCTCACCTCCTCTGCATACCGACGGTTTAGCCCCAGCAGTCCCCACTATAAATAAAAGAAACATTACTCCCAAAAACCTCATCCCTTTCATACTACCTACTCTTAATTCTATCTCAGACCACATAGATCCATTCACTATGGTAGATACATACAACAAAGTGATGCTATCATCCATTGATGCCATAGCACCGTTAAAGATGAGAAAGAGCAAACCCTGCAAACATATGAACACCTGGTTCTCGCCACACCTAAAAGTAACTAGACAAGAGAAACGCTGATGTGAAAAAATATGGAGACTTGATCCATCATAAGAATAACCTAAGTAAGCAAGCGTCCCTCTACAAAAAAGAAATTATCCTTGCCAAACAAACTTCCTACAACCTCCGAATCTGTCATGCTAAGTCCAATACCAAAGAGCTCTTTACTATTCTGAAAGAGGTGGAATCCCTCATCCAAACTCCAGGCTTCTGCCCCAATGATAAAAAGTGGTGCACAGGCATACAAAATGCCCTGGCCAATAAAATTATAATCTTGCAAACCAAGATCAACAACAAAAAGGACACCCTTCTCACCACTTCCAAATCTAGCAATATTAATGCGACAGCGCCGCAATCTATCTCGACTCCACTTCCCCACTTCAACTTTCGCAAAGTTTCCACCAAAGAGGTTGAAAAAGTCATCCTTACCCTCCAACCGTCGAACTGCCATGGTGACTTATGCCCGGCACAATTTATAAAAGATGCAGCTTGTGAACTCTCCCCTTTTATCACCAAATTAATAAATGCATCCTTCATCTCAGGCGCTATATCCAATGACTTGAAACAATCCTGGGTCATCCCACTCCTCAAAAAACAAAACTTAGATCCCTCCATCCATACTAATTACCACCCTATCACCACAGTGCCATTCCTACTCAAAATCCTCAACAAAATGGCATACCTTCAAATCCAACACTACTTAGAATACAACCACCTCCTAGGAGTCCGACAGTCAGGTTTCAGACCCCAACATGGAATTGAGACCACACTTGTAGACCTTAAGGCACAAATAGTGAGCTGAGAGACGAGGGTAAGATGGCACTACTGCTGCTCCTTGATCTCTCAGCAGCATTCGACTTGGTTGACCATGAGATCCTCTGTACCACCTTGAGTCAGCAGCCCACATCTCCCAAGAAGCAATTGACTAGATCCAGTCTTTTCTCAATAACAGAACAATGCGAGTCTTCTCCCCATTAGCAGCTGATGACCCAATGCTTATTACCTGTGGTGTGCCACAGGGTTCCTGTGTCTCTCCCACTCTGTACAACATCTTCACAAAGCCCCTTTTCGATGATCTTGATGGTCTGGGTATCACCTACGCGAATTACGTCGATGATACTCAGATCCTCATCCCGTTGACGGGGGATTACAACAAGGATTTGGCCTTTGTAAACAGAGTGTACCTCATCATCCAGGCATGGATGGCCTCACATGGTCTATACCTGAATGATGACAAAATGGAACACCTCATCTTAGGCACAACAGCTAATCTTAACAAACTAGGCCAAAACTACTTCTCGTTCGAAATTGACAATAACATCATTGCCGTGGCCAAGGAGGTTAAAACTCTTGGCTTCTATATAGACTCCGCACTAACATTAAAAAAACAGGTAAATGCAATGGCTTCCGCTACCTCTTATACCTGCAAACTTATCAGAGCAGCCAAACCTTTTCTCTCTTCCAACAATTGTATCACCCTAGCTAGAGCGTTGATCCTGTCCAAGTTGGACTATTGTAATGCTCTTTATGTGGGTAGTAATAAATACATTACAAACAAGATTCAAATCTTCCAAAATAATGCTCTAAGAGCAGCCCTAAGTCTCCAGAAGAAAGCCCACATTTCAGATACTAGAAGATCTGTCAACTGGATCTCCACGAAGGATACGTTTTTCCTTAAATCTGTCTCTCTGACTCACAAATGCCTCCACGATTCTGCCCCTCAATACCTTGTAACGAGATTCATTAGACAAGCATCCCGCCGTCCTTCCAGAAAGGCTAATGCCAACCTTCTACTGGTGCCAAGGTTCAAAGTACTATGACCGGGTGGAGCAGCTTTCCTGTCAAAGCAGCACAACATTGGAACTCCTTACCGCCATCCCTAAGGGAAGACCTTCCTTACTTACAATTTAGATCTAATCTTATCCACTGGATTAAGGAATATGACAATTAACGTACTGGTATTTTCACTGACCTACCCCGTTCAGATATAATACAAACTTGTAAATTGTGTATATTTTATTTTATGTACATTTTACTTATTGTATCTGTACCCTGTATCTGTATATTTTATTTTATGTACATTTTACTTATTGTATCTGTTCTCAATGTTGTTGATGTGTCCAATACTGTAACCATAGCTGGACTCTAACCACAGTGCCTGATGTAACCTAAGCTATACAATCCCCTTGTTGCTCTTGCACCCTGTTACCTCTGGGTTAGGTGCGCATTACAAATAATAAAAACAAACAAACATGTGGAAAGGGTAGAAGGGCAGGCTAAGAGTTACATGCCGCGTGGACACCACGGCTGTCTGCGGGTTGGGTGTGCAACATCCAGGGTTTTCAGCAAATCCAGTATGGAAAGGGGACTGTAGGAATCAGCCAATCAGATATTGATGTTGTGGATTTGTGTAGAAAGAGAGTGTATGTAGTGAAGATGGCAGAGGTGGAGAAAGTCAGGGTGTTGGTGCTCAGAGATATGTTTGTCCATGGTTTACAGCAGTATTCTCAATGCAGCCATGTGGCAAACAATTTCGATATTAAAGGAGTGGAGGTTGTGTGGAGCGCTGTGTCTGATTTCAATGTAGAGGCAATTCTCCAAGTTTGTGAAGATATGCGTAGAATGAACAGTCCTCATCTGGTAGTTTTGCACTATGGTGCTTTCCATTTGGGCTACGTGAGTGCCCCTACTTTGTTGGCAGATTTGGAACAGTTGGTTCAAGGAATAATGAACATCCTTCCAAATGCGAAAGTCATTTATTCTGGACTACTACCTAGGGCAATATGGGAGTTCTATTTTTTGTTGTCCTCAGAAAAACATTCCTAGGTGTGCAATCAATCGAGGCATGTGTGCTTTCATGCTTAGAGCTGGTATGTTTTTCTGTAACAATGAGAATATTGATTCGAGTAATGCTGTTTATTTTGAAGAATATGGTGTTTCTGTTTTGAAATGCCATGCTGTTTTGGAATGTAAGCGTTGCTTTGGAGAAGGTTATGTGAAGATTTTAGTTGTAAAGTAAGAAGAAAACCCCCCCAAAAAATACAAAATAACAGGTGTCTGTGAGGCATCTGCAAAAAAAACAAACACAAAACAGCTCTTTTTAAAGCCCACCTCAAAGGGGAAATGGGACACAATATTTAAATGTACATTCACCACGCTCAGATTTTCGGTATGTTCGCGGACATGGTGGTAGTCTGCGGACAGCGCGTATTACATACAGGGAATCTGGGGTGGCGAGGCATGCAAATGAGAATGAGCTGAGCTAGGGATTGGTCAGTAAAGTTTAGTGGGTGTGTTGTGCAAGGAGAGATTTTGCGAGAACGTCTTTTTCCTGAGAGAAGAACAGATAGCTATGGCTGTGTGTTTTCGAAAACAGATTATCTGGATTTTGGGAGACTCATGGATACATTGGTTGGAGGTGCATGCAGAACGTTGTGGAGTAGCTGCAGATCTTGTATTCCCTCATGTGGAAGTGCACTGGCATGCAGTGTGTGGAATGAAGTGCCTGGACTTGGTACCTCTCTGTACTACTTTAGAGACAGAGCATCATCCAGACATAATTATAATTCATTGTGGAGGGAACAGTTTAGGACATGTGTCTGGAATTTCTTTGCAACTTGCAATGAAAGAAGGACTTGAGAAGGTCATGGACATGTTTCCAAATTCCCATGTAATTTTTTCTCGTATTGCGCAAAGACAAATGTGGCTGCATTCTTCTTCATTTGATCCACAAATGGATAAATTGAGGAGCAGTGTCAATAAGGCTGTGTGTGCCTTTCTAAGAGATGTTGGCATGTCCTCTTTTCACAATGAAAATATTATGTTTCGTAGCACATACATTTTTCGCAGAGATGGAGTCCATCTTACATATCCTGGCAATCAGATTTTTCTGAGAAATGTAGAAAATGCATTGCAATCTTTTTTTGGAATTATAGTCATCTATTTTGCAGTAGATGTTGATGATTCCAAGTTTTTCAAACACACAAAAACACCACCAAAAAGGCTCTTTACAGAGCCACCACGTCCTCCCAGAGAAAAGTGCATTGGTTTTGCTAGGGCAGTAGCCCAAAATTTTATCTGTCCCAGGACTTTCCGCAGACTATCAAAAAATACGCGGGGACCTGCACTGTTTATTTGACACTTCTATTTTTAAACTGTGAAAGGTGGCTCTGAAAAGAGCTTTTTTTTGGATTTTCTTTTATATATTTTTTTGCTTTTTTACATACAACACACTAGGAGAGGAGTGGAAAGGAGGGTAAGGAAGGGACACCAACGACGGGGACAAGAAAGGGCAGGTGGAGAGAGGAAGATGTAGGTTGGGCCTTATTTAGGTAGGTAGCAGGTCTTCTGCTGGTCTGTGACCGTAGTCTCGAAAGCACTTCGAAGACTCTCACCCCTGCAGAGTACTGCCTCGCAGTACATACACAATATTGTGACCCTCGAAAGGTAAGGGTCAACAGCATTGTGAATGACCTGTGAAGCAGCTGGAGGGATGTGCTCTCTCCCAAGAGTGTATCTTGTGGTGAGAGGAGCAGAAACGGAGGATGCTGTAGAGGAACTCAACCTACTACGTTTATCACAAGGTACAACCGTGCAAATGTCCTCACTGTGGAATGAAGTTAGGTGTCACTTCATGGATGTCGTACCAAAGCTGTATGAACCACGTCTCCCACGACTCAGCACCAATTTGCACTACAGGTGACCTTGTTCGCACATGCTTTTGGTACATTACCATAAACGGTAAACAAGCGCCACACCCAAGACTCCCAGCGAGCGTTGGTAGTAGGGAGTTCCTCGACTTCATTCTCTTCATCCTCTTCATCCTCGTTCTCTACATCCTCACGCGAGTTCCCAAGTGCAGGCCCTTCGGGAGGTGGTGGTGGTGGAGGGTTTGGGGGTGGTGCTGAGGCAGATGTAGCAACAGCAGCCATGGATGCCATTAGGGTTGATGCGATAATATCAGCAAGAGCCGCATAGGCAGCAAAAGTCAATCTGCAATAGCCAGAAGTACATTGAAGATCAGCTCTGGGGTGTAGCCTTTTATAGGGGTGTAGGGGTGCACCTCGCGACCATATCGAACACTCAAAAGCATTCAAAAATGTACAAAAAGTATGTGGAAAGCCAGGGCCATTGTCTGGGACATGTGAAATGGTGAATTTTTACTGTAAAATAATTTGGATTGTCTGAATAAGTTCTTTTAATGCTGGGGAACCAGACGGAGTCCGCAAATTAGGACACACCCTCAGCGTGGGTGCGGTCACATGATGACGTTGGGAACACGTCTCCGAAGAGAACGGGTGTCCACAGGACACCAAATGCACAGAAACGGTTGTGCACATGTGCACAGGTGTTCTACGGACAGTGTTCGGATCCTGAAACTATTTAAAAGTGCGACACAAGTTAGCCGGACAGTTACGGACAGGCGCGCTGTTCGCAGGATTTACGGGTGTGGTGCGCATGTGCGTAGATGTTCTGCAGACTTTACGGCCAGGTATAGTGTCCTTAGGACACCTCCATTTTGTTTGACTGCGGGCATCCCGGACCCTGTGCGTGTTCTACGAACAGTTCCATCTTGGTTGCGAACAGTATGGACAGGTATAGTGTCCTTAGGACACCACCATTTTGTTCCTTTACAGACATCCCGCACACCGTGTGTGTTAGTAGAACAGTTTCAACTTGCCTGCGAACAGTACGGACAGGTATAGTGTCCTTAGGACACCTCCATTTTTGTTTGATTAGGGACATCCCGGACACCGTGTGTGTTCTTAGAACAGTTTCAACTTGCCTGCGAACAGTACGGACAGGTATAGTGTCCTTAGGACACCTCCATTTTTGTTTGATTAGGGACATCCCGGACACCGTGTGTGTTCTTAGAACAGTTTCAACTTGCCTGCGAACAGTAAGGACAGGTATAGTGTCCTTAGGACACCTCCATTTTTGTTTGATTACGGACATCCCAGACACTGTGTATGTTCTTAGAACAGTTTCAACTTGCCTGCGAACAGTGCGGACAGGTATAATGTCCTTAGGACACCCCCATTTTGGTTTATTATTGACATCAAGGACAGAGCAGCTGTCCGCGTACACAACGAACAGAACAGGGGTACAGCCACCTAAATAGATACAATATTTGACCCATCTCTTACTCCTCCACATTCCTCAAACAGTCTTACACACCTGTCCGGCCTGTCCGTAATTAACAAAATGTGGATGTCCCAAGGACACTACACCTGTCCGTACCATTCGCAACCAAGATGGAACTGTTCTTAGAACACATCAGCTGTCTGGGATGTCCCTAATCAAACAAAAATGGAGGTGTCCTAAGGACACTATACCTGTCCGTACTGTTCGCAGTACGGACAGATCTGGCACATGAAAGGAATATCTTGCGGGGACACAGGGTCACAATGGTAGTAAGTTTCCACTGGTGAGGGTGCGGGAGGGGCAACAACACATTTGTGGAGATGGACTAGCTATGTGCTTAGCTCATGCTGGTTCACATGCAGGACAGTGATCTCAGAGGAAGAGCGATGTGTTACATTTATTATTGTGTTGCGAGCATCTCCGGCTTCAGCGTGAGAATGGACCTGCAAAGTTTTCCAGTCAGAGTGAGAATGGGGGTGGGGGCCCTGTGACCTGCACGCCTGGCCGGGCTTCTGCAAGAAAAGGGAAGAGAAGCGTTTTTGTACTATCGCAGTGAGGCCTAATCACCAAGATGGAGTCAAAAAGGGGGTACAAAAAATGGATGCCCAGTGTCCTGCCCAGTGGTCCCATCTACGCGAAAGTCAACCAAGGTTAACATTGCATAAGGGCAAGGGGCGAACCCACTACTGGAGGCACTTTGGCCGAGTTTCGTACTGTAAGTAGAGGACACGAGGGGCCTGATGGCCCATCGCAGCCACTTACTCTGCTTTAGAGTAATGGTACTATAATTACATTCGAACCATCCACATTTCTTTATAATATATGCAGTGTAGTGACCTGCATTGGTTGTGGCTCCTGCGTGGTAGATTATACCTATTGTTGTTAAGGTTTTCTTACCAAGTGATACTTGACCATGTGTGAATCCAGTCAGCTTGTAGTTGTTTTTGGTACCATCTGCATTGTAACTTAGAAGCATTAGTATTATGTATTTACTATGTGTTTGTATTAGTAAGGTGGAGCGATTATCTGAATTGCAGGTAGTACATAATCTGCCATGGTTTGCATTTTGTACTTATAGTTGCTGAAATGGAACAGATTCACAATTAGGTATGGATAAATACACAAAGCGCTCATTAGGGATTTGTTCCTGTGTCACATTGTTGCAGAGAGTGCATGTATGTTTCCACATGTATGAAATCTGGAAAATTTCATTTATAGGTATGTTTTTGT
Source organism: Ambystoma mexicanum (assembly GCF_040938575.1). Classification (NCBI taxonomy): domain Eukaryota; kingdom Metazoa; phylum Chordata; class Amphibia; order Caudata; family Ambystomatidae; genus Ambystoma; species Ambystoma mexicanum. The sequence goes on along the minus strand of NC_090927.1, from coordinate 422,682,534 downwards.
TTTCAAGTACTTGTAGTAAGTACATTAGAAATTCTTGTGGATCTTCTTGTGAGTTTATAGTGAATTTCTCCATTCCAGCACAGTAGTCCAATTCTTGTCTTATTCCATGAACACTATACGTGTAGTCAGGATCGTTTGTTGCGTTTCTATAAAGTACTAACATTTGCAAACACAATTGGTCTGTACTGTGTAAGTAAATGTTGTCAACAATTGGTGGTAATTGAAATAGAATATTCATTGCTACATTTGCGTAGCAACTTACACCAATTATATTTGAAAATTTGAATGGACCAGATAGGTCCAAGTCATTTTTTCGGAGTGTTTGTTGCTTATTTGAAGAAGTACCTGAGTTACTTTGAGTAATAGGTTCTTCTATGGTTGTGGTAATTGATGAAGTATTACCTTCTTTTCGTCTCTTTGGAGGATTTGCGGTGAGATCCTGTTGCATTTCTGTTTGAATTATTTTTCTTTTACAACATTTTCCTTTTTGTGGAACAGGATATGTTTTTAGATGGGGGATGTATAGTGAACGTAGTCTTTTGTATTCTAAAATGCAAGGAATATCAGTGTTTACTTTACTTGCATCAAAGTTGATTAGAAATAGACCGTCAAGTGTACGTAAGCCTGATAGTGCTACGTAGCTCATGCCTTCTTTAAAGACTGTGTTACCAATATCTATCAATGCTTTGTCTAGGGTAAGACCTTGTGATTTATGAATGCTGACTGCGTATGCTAGAGTTAGAGAACATTGTTCTCTGCGTACATACATGTATTTGAAGAGAAGGAATCGAGCTGTTGAGCGCCCTATCCTTTTTAATTCTGAAAGTTTGTCAAAGAGATTATTGACAAACTTAATGTTGTTGTCACGTGGGTATGTTTCACATGGCTATGTTTGAAAGCCAACAACTGTACCCAGTGCTCCATTAACTAGTCCTTGCTCCACGTCAAGGTTATGTTTAAGCATTACTCTACAGTTTAAGGATAATTTTAACATTTTTTCCAAACCAGCTGTGTTGTTTCTAAGGTATTTAGTCTTGTTGTGGCTTGTTGACACATGGGTAGTGTCATACCATGTACGTCCAGTTTTTCTGTGGCGCAAATTTCAATTATTGGTTGCATTTCCTTTTTCAACATTGTTTCATTGAATTTGGAACAGCTTGCAAGAGTTGGCATTAAGGGCATACAATTGACATTTTTGTGCGCTAATTGTTCCATAACATCAGTAGCACATAAGTTATTGCCAAAAAGTGCATGGATGTGCCGGGTTTTTAATATTGCTTGTGCTTCTTGAGATAGTACACCAACTCTAATACTTTTAAAAATGTTGGCGTAGGTGAGGTCTGCAGACTGTCCATGTTTTCTGTTCATTCTCTGTATTGGAAATGTTGCAAAAGGCTGACATTTCCTATGCTGCCAACAGTTTTCCGGCAGAATTTGTGTCCTAAGGTTTTAAAAATGGGTTCACCTTTCACTGGTGTCAATTGAAGAAGATCTCTGAAAACAATAATGTGTTTTCCTCCAGAGAGCTCTTCATGGTTTGTTTTAAGTACTTCTTGTAATCCGAGGTGAATCAAAGCAAACATTAGGTTGGAGACCATGCTCACTTCATCTATTAGTAGCATTTTCATGTGTTTTAACACTCTGCGTAGTTCCATTGTAGCTTCTGTAGAAAGTTTGTAATAGTCTAATTTGTTTTGGTGCTCTACTGGCCAGAATAGTAATCGGTGTAAAGTGACACTGCCTATGTTGTAGTCAGCTAAACCTGGGGGGGCAGTTACAACAGCTGACAGTTTCTTGTTTGTCAATTGTTGAAGGAACTTGCTGATGATTTTGATTAAGAATGTTTTGCCTGAACCAGCTTCACCACTGACGTATAATAGTATAGGTTGGTAATTTTGGCAGGTACATTCTTTATTTTCATGTTGTACACCATGTGCAATTTCTTTTGTTACTTCTTGAAAATGCTATGCTGCTCATTGTTTAGTTTTGATTGTAGTATACTTAAGTCTTCTGTATCTTCATACTAACTAATTTGCTATTAGTGGCTGTCCCAGTGGTTCTTAGCTTCCTGTTACAGAAGTTTGACTGCTGCTAGGAGTGTCCTTATCTAGTTGGGCCTGGAGTTCTTCTTTGTGTTTCTGGTAATTGTGCAACATTGTTTTTTACTGTATAAAGTTTACATCGGTGATAGTGCTTTCATTTGCTTTGAAAGTGTCTTCATAGGAATCATAGTTGTCTAGTATTTCTTCTTCTTTTCTCCATGGTTTAAAGAGTTGTAGCAATGACATGTAATATAGTTCTTTATGTTGAGGAGTTTTTAATGACAATTTGATATAATTAATTAATTTGGTTTGGTAAGTTTTACTAAGCTGCCTTCACAATTTGTCTACCTTTTTTTTCATCGGGTTTCATATTATTTTTGTATGTGAAGTTTTGGGCTATATGTTTGGTAGTATGTGTCTACTAAATTGTTTTTCAAAATGTCTTGGCGTTTGGGATCATTTTTGGCTATTGTTTCTATGTCGTCATATGATTTGAGAAGTCTTTTTCTAGATTTAGTAGGACCAAGACTTATCCATACTATATTTTCAGATTTTCCATACAAAGCAGTACCGGTTAAACAATCTGCAGCTTCATAGCAGCCACATTCTCTATGGGAGAGCATTTTAATGCCCAAGCTGTACCATTTCTGAGACGGTGTTTAGTCTGATGACAGGTCATTCCACAGGTCTTGAAGCTCTGTTTCTTCTGCTTTGGTTAAGTAGGCTGTAACATATTGTGCAACTGCAGTGAAATTGTCTGCAATGTACTGCACATCTATGTTTGCATTCCACAATAGGGCAATGTTTGCATTGTAATCATTGATATATTTTGCATCTTCTGTCCTTTTTATGTAATATGTATTTTAGGTGATTTACCTTCGACACTATGTCTAACTGAAGACATGAAGTTGTTCACTTCACCTGTTTCTGTAACCGGTCTAGGGAACCCAAAGCGGCATTTGGTGTAGTATTTCTCTTTGTTTTTTTTATATTTGCCACAATTGTGTCTTTGCAATTGTAGATTTTGTGCATGAAGATCACTATTTGTTGCCTCTGATTGAATTTCACAAGTGACATATTTTTCTATAAACTGTAACACAGTGGCATCACTGTCTTGACCAAATTTAGGAGCATCTTTAATCCATAAAAGCATGTGTATATGTGGTGCTCCTCTGGCTTAGTATTCTTTACTCCAAAAGAAGTGTTGCGCTTCTCTGAGGGGAGGAAGAGTTTTATCACAAATAAAGTGTAGCATAGCAATGAAGCGATGATGGAAATATCTTGAAACTTTAACAGGATCTAGAGAGCAAAGTTCTCCAGGTGTTAGTATATCTATGTTTGTTTTGTTTTTGTTTGATATGCGTAGGCAATCATGTAGATCTTCCCACGCATATTCTGCACAACTTAATGTAACAAACCAAGTGGGTGGGCCAAGGTTTCTTATCATGCAACGTATATCTCTATGACGCCGAAACCAGTACTCTTTCGTACCACACATGTTTGCTAACAGATTTGTAATGCTTGATTGTAAAACCTCATCTTTTTATTGTACTTATTGTAGTAATTGCATAGCAGACATATTTTGAAAGTGGGTTCCTGATTTTAATGTGCGTGCAACTCCGTAACATAGAGTTGCTAGTTCACTTTCAAAGAGTAGGTGGAATATGTATTCCACATTTTAACAAAATCTGGGGTCTTCAAATACATCCGTAACAAGCAGTATTCTGATGCTGTTATTTGAATAGGTCTATTATCGTACATTCCTCCTTTGCCAATAGCACGTGCTTCTATACTTTTTTCCCATATGCTGATTGGTGATCCTTTTGTTTGTCGCATTTAGTATGTTTCTAGTGCATCTTCTATGGTGTCATTAGAGTGTAATGGATGAATTGTATAATGTTCTAAAATATTGGATACTGCAGCAGGATCTAGAAGTTCAAATTGACCAGTTTCTGGTGACTCTTGAATTATTTCAGTTGTTTCCCTTAAGTTTCCTTCAATATTTATTTCTTTGTAGTATTCATTATTGTCTTTTAGATATTGCAAGGCTTGTCTAACTTTATGTAAGTCTACCAGTTGTTGCCAATTTCTTTTGTCTTTTGTAAGTACACCATTTACTAAGACAATTAAAGATTGTTCTGTTAGACGTTGCACTCCCAGAGTGTGCACATTTTCTTTTAGATCTAATGGTAAATATACTACTTTTCCGCGAATGCCTTTCACCAATTAAGAGGGAAGTAATTTTGGTGTTTTTGGTTGAAGGCGTATTATTGTTTGAAATGGGTGCACTGTTTGAATTATGATGCTCTCATTTTTTATCTCAAATTATTTGTGATAGCACGTGAAGGAATTTGATTGTTGTCAAGGTTTGTAGTGCAGTAACTGCAAAGTGTTAAGGGGTCAGTTATTTTGTATTTGTTTTCTGCTATAAGGTAGAGAGCTAATTCAAACCATTTGGAATCTTCATTATCTTCTATTTTGTTTGTTATATCTATAGCTTTTGTGTTCATTTATAAAAGGTTCTGCGGCAACACACACACACATGGTTTGGTACTTCAGTGGATGTACTTTTGAATTTTAGTATTTCTTTTTTATATGTGTGTAGCAGAAGGTTGACATGTACAGAATTGTTGCTAGTCTGCTGTAAAGCTATTGCATTTTGTAAGTGGTTTGCACTTCCAAAATATTTAGTCTGGTTATGGTTGATTTCTTCAAGTAGGTCTTTGGCTGTACCATTTAGAAGATTGTTATTCATATTGGCTAGTGCTAAAGCAGGACTGTTAGCATAGTACATTTTATAGACTAGATTTCTTGTAGTTGAATGATGTGTTGATATCATTTTGATATGATGGAAGCTGCTTTTGCAAATAGGTCCTGGAATGCAGGCCAATGAATGTCCTTGCAGTCCTGTGTATTTACGCACTGGACAGGTATCCATTTTTTGCAGCAGTTTTATTTTGATTTTGTCTTTGCCTTTCACATATTGATTGAGGAAGCGGTGTAAAGATTTGAAATATTTTTTGGCAATGTTACACATTGACGTGCATGGCCATTTCTATACTGGACTTTCTGGTTCAGTCGAATGGAGAGGTAATTCTGAGTTTTCTGGGGATATTTTTGTTAGCAGTATTTCTTGTTCCATTATGGTATTATTAATTTTTTCATAACCTCGTCCACTGCTATGGATAATTGTGTTTGTTTGATTTTGTTTGTATGCTTCTTCATTGAAATATGGTTCTGTTCTCGTGGTGTGACTCCATTCACCTCCACAGATATTTAAGCAGTTATTTTTGTTGTCATTCCGTTTATTGAGAAGCCTTTTTTGTCATTTAGTCCTTAGTTTTGTTAGTGGTTTCATTCTGTTGAACACTAAAATAAATAACTTTCTTTTGAGAAGGATTGCACTGTCTATCAAAGCTTGTAAGATTAATTTTCTATGGTAGTTTTTAAGGGTTGTGCATGATTTGTCTCCTGTTTTTATAATATTCTGAAGGACTCTGTGGCGGAACATTTTTGTTAATATACTTTTTTTGGTATGGTTGCTTCCTATTATATCAAGATTTATAGGAGCAGTTTTAGCAGTAGTGGTAGCTGCATGTCTGTTAATCATGTTCTGTTTTCTTTTACATTTTGATAGAGGAGGCAACTTTTTTGTACTGGAAGATTGTTTTGTTTTGCTAAATGACTGTATTAGCTGTTTTGTTTGAACTTTTTGTACAAACTCTGCTAGAGATGGATGCTTATTTTGGATATTTTTATTTTCATTTGCTCTATTTCTGTGTTGTTTCTATAGACGTGCTTTCTGGTAGGCATTCTGTGGGGTCTGTTGAAACAAAAAAATAGAAGGTATGGGTTGGGCTGTTGTGCAATGTATGTGTGCTGTATGCATGAGTGTCTGAGTATGATGGTAAAGATGTATCTTCTGGTGTGTGATTGTGCATTGGGCAGCTACAATTAGTTGGGAAGGTTATTCTTCTATTTGTGTGTTACTATACAGCGGTTCAGATGACAGTAGAAAGTGAGCTAGTGGTGAGGAGAAGCACTAATAGTAAATCAAATGGTATAAAATTAAAACAATTCTTTGTCTTGTAATACTAATATTCTAGGGGCTGATTTATGTTATTTGTGCTCCCAAAAACGGGGATTTGTGTGCCCTTCTGCGTGCTAATCCCTGTTTAATAAATGATGATTTGTGGGCAGAATGGTACACAAATCTTCATTTTTTTTAGTGCACAAATTACATGAATCACCTGCACAGTGTGTTTGAGTAACACATTTTAACAACAAGAGATACATATAACAATTAACATTATAACAGTAACAGTGGAAGCAATTTAAAATTGAGAATCAGACCAAGAAAACAGTAAGTAGAGCAATTAAACTGAAGGGGAGAAGGAGAGTAGTGCGGTATAAGTGAGAGAGAGGGAGGGGTGGGAAAAAGGAGAAAGAGACAAACAGATGGGGTTAAGGGTGAGAATGGGAGGAAGGGGGGGAGATGATTAAGGAGATAAGGCAAGGGGGAGGGGGCAAGAAGGTGGGAGGGGTTTCATGGTGGGGAATGGAGAAGGAGAGATTTGAGGAAAGTGCAGAATGAGGAAAAGTTAGAAATAGAGCAGAGTGAGAGAGGTAAGAAGTTCCAGTGCAGGGGAGCTATGAGATGGAAGGTGCGGAAATGGGATGTGGCACAAGGGGAAGGAGGAACAGTGAGAAGAAAGTGGTCAGCAGAGTGAAGGGAGTGGGAGGGAGTGTAGAAAGAGAGGAGAGAGGAGAGATAAGGGGGAGCAAGATTGTGGAGAGATTTAAAGACTAGGCAGAGAAACTGTGGAAATCGCAGGTTTCTTTGTAGTTGGTGTTTGTAGTTCAGATGTTGCTGTTTTCCAGGAGAGTGGTCTTCACTGCAATTGTAAAAGAAATAAGTTAGTAATTTTGTGTGTTTATAGCAGTGATGTTAAGTGAGAGGATCATTTCTGAACATAGTGTATGCATGCAGTTTCATTTGACTATGTGCAGCCTTTATATTTTATTTATATTATGTTAGTTCAACATGCTTTGTAAATGAGTAGAATATTAAGTGTATGCAATTCACTTGGTTTTTTAAAGCTGTGTTATAGAATGTTAGGAGAAAGAAGAAATAATGTTATATTTATTTTGCAATTTGTATTAGGTAAATGGTAGAAACTGTACAGAAAAGCATGGAATATATGTATTTGTGAAGCTGTGGGTAATAAAGTAGAAGGATGCGATTTACAGGTGGGGTGTTATTGCAGCTAGGAGCATTTCAATGAAAGTGTCTATGTGTGTGAGTGTATGAAGATGCATGCCATTTTACTGGCTGTGTGTAAATTTATGATACACTACTAAGTGTTTTTCCACAATTATATTGTCATTTCTTCCATCTTCTAATATTATAATTTTTTAGATAGGTGTGTGTGTAAAAAAAAAAAATAGATAGCAGACAGGTTTGAAAGTGACAGTTGATTATAGAAGATGGAAAAAATGACAATAAGTCCATTCATAGGTTATACAGGTTAAGTGGCAGTTACTCTGTTTATATGCATTTTTAAGAGTTGTACATGTACTCTGCAGATAATATGCATACTTGTAGTTTGTATTCATGCATGTGGATATGCATGCAGAAGCAAGTAGAAATCTTGGAGACTTGTCGAGTAGTTTTTGTAGTAGGCGCTTTCCAATTATATGAAATTTATACTCAGAGTGATCAACAGTACATTTGAAGTGCTGAACTCTGATGATGGAGTTAGATGTAGATGTCTTGGATGTGATTGGTGGATGGTTGTGTGACTGCTTAGATGTATCCAATGAGGGACTGGCACAGAAAGTGATGTGGAAAGGGTAGAAGGGCTGCCTAAGAGTTACGCTGTCTGCGGACACTGCGGCTGTCGCGGACAGGGCGTGCCACATCTGGGGTTTCCCAGCAAATCCAGCATGGAAGGAGACTGTAGGTATCAGCCAATCAGATGTTGAGGTTGTGGATTTGTGTTGAAAGAGAATGAGTGTAGTGAAGATGGCAGAGGTGGAGAAAGTCAGGGAGTTGGTGCTTGGAGATATGTTTGTGCATGGTTTACAGCAGTATGCTCAATGCAGGCATGTGACAAATAATTTTGATGTTAAAGGAGTGGATGTGCTGTGGAGCACTGTGCCTGATTGCAATGTACAGGGAGTTGTACAAGTTTGTAAAGATATGAGCAGGACAACAGTCCCCATGTGGTAGTTTTGCATTATGGAGTTTTCATTTTGGGCTATGTCAGTGCCCCTGTTTTGTTGGAAGATTTGGAATACTTGGTTCAAGCAGTAATGAACATCCTTCCAAATTGCAAAGTGTTTTTGTCTGGATTAGTAGCTAGGGCAATATGGGACAAACGTTCTGTTTTTTGTCCTCAGAAAAACATTGCTAGGTGTGCAATCACCCCAGGCATGTGTGCTTTCATGCTTAGATCTGGTATGTTCTTCTGTAATAATGAGAACATTGATTCCAGTAATGCTGTTAATATTGAAGAAGATGGTATTTCCTTATCTTTTTTGGGAAATGCAATTCTGTTTTGGAATGCAAGGGTTGCTTTGGAGAAGGTTATGTGAATATTTTAGGAGTAATGTAAGAAAAAAACCCAGAAAATACAAAATAAAAGGTGTTTGTCAAGCATCTGCAAAAAGAACCCCCAAAAAACGGATCTTCTAGAGCCACCCTCAAAGGGGAAATGGGGCACACTATTTAAATTTACATTCAGCATGCTCAGATTTTTCGATATGTCCACAGAAATGGTTGTAGTCCGCGGACACCGCATATTACATACAGGGATTTTGGGGTGGATAGGCATGCAAATGAGAATGAGCAGAGCAACTGATTGGTCAGTAAAGTTTAGGGGGTGTGTTGTGTAGGGAGAGAGTTTGTCAGAAACTCTTTTTCCTGAGAGAAGGACAGTTAGCTATGGGTGTGGGTTTCAGAAAACAGATTGCCTGGATTTTCGGAGACTCATGGATACATTGGTTGGAGGTGAATGCAGAACGTTGTGGAGTAGCTGCAGATCTTGGATTACCTCATGTGGAAGTGCACTGGCATGGAGTGCGTGGAATGAAGTGGCTGGACTTGGTACCTCTCTGTGCTAGTTTGGAGACAGAGCTTCATCCAGACATAATTATAATTCATTGAGGAGGGAACAGTTTAGGACATGTGTCAGGAATTTCTTTGCAATTTATGATGAAAGAAGGACTTGGGAAGGTCATGGACATGTTTCCAAATTCCCAAGTAATATTGTCTCGTATTGCGCAGAGACAAATGTGGCTGCGTTCTTCTTCATTTGGTCCATAAATGGAGAAAGCAAGGCGGAATGTTAATAAGGCTGTTTGTGCCTTTCTAAGAGATGTTGGCATGTCCTCTTTTCACAATGAAAATATTATGTTTCGTAGCACATACATTTTTCGCAGAGATGGAGTTCATCTTACTTATGCTGGTAATCCGATTTTTCTGAGAAATGTACAAAATGCATTGTGACCTTTTGTGGAATTACAGCCATCCATTTTGTAGTAGGTTTTGACTATTTCAAGTTTTTGAAACACAAAAAAACCCACCAAAAAGCTCTTTTCAGAGCCACCACTTCCTTCCAGAGAAAAGTGCAATGGTTTTGATAGGGCAGCACCCCAAGATCTTAGATGTCTGCGGACTGTCCGTGGACTTCTAAAAAAATGCACAGGGCCGGGCTCCATTTATTTGTCACTTCTATTTTTAGACTGTGAAAGGCGGCTCTGAAAACAGCCTTTTTTTGTTGGATTTTTGTTGTTTTATATTTTTGGGGTTTTTTACACTTGACACACTAGGAGAGGAGGGGAAAGGAGGGTAAGGGGGGACACCAACCACGGGGATAAGAAAGGGCGGTTGGAGAAAGGAAGATGTAGGTGGGCCTTACTTGGGTAGTGGGCAGGTCTTCTCCTGCTCTGAGACCGTAATCTCGAAAGCAGTTCAAAGTCTCTCCCCCCCGCAGAGTACTGCGTTGCAGTACATACACAAAACTGTGACCCTCGAAAGGTAAGGGTCATCAGCATTGTGAATGGCCTGTGAGTCAGCTGGAGGGCTGTGCTCTCCCACAGGAGTGTCTCTTGTGGTGAGAGGAGGGGAAACGGAGGATGTAGTAGAGGAACTCAACCTACTACACTCCTCACAAGGTACAACCTTGCGAACGGCCCCACCGTGGAACAACCTTAGGTGTCGCTTCATAGTTGTCATACTAAAGCTGTATGAACCAAGCCTCCGTGACTCAGCACCATTTTGCACTGGTTGCAGGTGACCTTATTCACATGCGCCTTGGGTACATTACGATGAATGGTAAATAACCGCCACACCCAAGACTCAGAGCGAGTGCTGGAAGTAAGGACTTCCACTACCTCATCCGCAATTCAGGACACACGCTCAGCGTGGGTGCAGTCACATGATGGCATCGCGAACATGTCCGCGAAGGGAATGGGTGTCCGCAGGACACCAAATGCACGGGAACTGTTGTGCGCATGCGCACGGGTGTTCTACGGACAGTGTTTGGGTCCTAAATCTAATTAAAAGTGCGACACAAGTGAGACAAACAGTTACGGACAGGCGCGATGTTCAGAGAATTTACGGTGGTGCGCATGTGCGTAGATGTTCTTCAGGCAGTACGGACAGATATAGTGTCCTCAGGACACCTCCATTTTCATTTAATTACGGACATCCCGGACACCGTGTTTGTTCTTAGAACAGTTTCAACTTGGGGAAGAGCACATGCCACATTCTACGCTTCTCACCATGGACTGTGGGGATTGTCCAATCAGGTGCTCTGTGTATGCGCCACAGAAAGGGTGGCAATCATTTTTTTCATTACTCTGTGTTGTGAGGGCGGCAGGCAGAGATGGAGAGACGCACTGTTTTGATAGGCCGTGATGCCTTTGTGGAAGATCTGTTCCAGTATGACATTGGAAAAGGCTTGTATTTGGAGGGAGTGGAGGCTTTGTGGTGCTGAGGCGATGTGCGCAGTTTCGGTATTGTGCTTGCAGAATGTCGATGAGTGGCCACTTTCGCGACTGTACATGGTGTGGTTGTGCACTATGGAGCGTTGCATTTGGGTTCCTTGGCTTGTTCCCGTGTGTACCGTCCACTGAAGAGGTTGATGAAAGCAGTGAAGCACATTTTTCCCACTGCCAAGCTGCTTTTCTCATGTATACCACCAAGGATAGAACGGGATTATTCCAATGATTGTTGTCACCAGCCAGAAGTTGGAAGGGGTCTTATCAACAGAAGCATGTGTGACTTCTTCAGTGCTGCTGGGATGTTCTCCTGTGAGAATGACAACATTGGTTCTCGATATATACACCTTTTCAATGCAAATGGCATTTCTTTGTTAACAAGTGGCAATGATATTTTGTTTTACAATCTACATGCTGCACTGAAGACCCTATTTTAAGAATGTGAGCTTACAAAACACAAAATAAATGGAAAAAAGGTGTTCGTATGTAAGCACCTTTAATAAAAATAAAAAAAAGCTCTTTTCAGAGCCAGCACTACTAACAATTCCCTACCCTGGTTGAAATGTATTCCCCGACTCCCGCGCACGCACAGTATGAAAAGTCTGCGGACATAGCGATAGTTGCAGGGTTGCACAAGTCACATAAGGCCCTTTTGCAGATGGCAGCCATAGGAATGGGCCTGTGGAGGCTACGGGATTGGTCAATAAGGTTTCTGGGTGTGGTTTGTATGCACAGACTGTGGGACGCGCTGTACTTGTCAACAGAAATATAGAAGATGTGGTTATGGCTGTGCGTTTTGCGAGCCTCGGCGTACAGTATTTGGGGGAGTCCTGAATACATTGACTGAAAGTGAATGGAAAACACTGCAGTGGCTGTGCATTTTGTCTATCATGTGGATTTGTACTGCTATGGAGTGCCTACAATGAAGTGACTGATTTTTTTTTGTCTTTTTGAGACTTTGGTGACGCACAATAATGCCGACATTACTGTTCTTCGTTGTGGAGGGAAAATTTCACAACATGTTACATGAGTTTCAGTTTTGTTTGCAAAGAAGGAGGCACTTGCCCTGGTTATGTGTATGTTTCCGATCTCCTGCATAATTTTTTATCACATTACGCAGACAGAGATGTGCAGCATTATTTTTCCTTTGGTCCGGAAATGGAGAAACAGCAGTACATTGTGAAGAAGTGTATTTGTGCCTTTTTACAACATGTGCCAATGTCGTACTTCAAAAATGGGAATATGACATTTCACGGCACGATCAGTTTTTAACACAAATAGCGTTCATCTTACTACTCCTGCCATTCCAATTTCTGCATGCCCTATCCAAAATGCCTTGCTGCCCTTCTTGGACGTACAGAAAGAATTTTTGTAGTAGGTGTTGCGCACTTAATCTCTTCAAAACGCACTGCAACACGTTAAAAAAAAACCTCTTTATACAGCGAGCCCTTTCTACCCGATTGCACTACTGAAGAGGAATGGTCAGGTGTCATCCAAACTCCATCCACCCCCTTCGTAGTACCCAGTACTTTTTACGCCAAAGTATGTGACGTATGAAGAAAAAATAAACCAGCAAAGAGCAGAGGCATGGCTCTGCCAAGTGCCTATTAGAGTAACAGCACCTATTGAAGTACCGACACCTAAGAAAACATGGACAGTAAGGTACCCATTGAGAAAACCATATCTACAGTCAAGATAAAATGACGGTTGTCAGAATAGAATATCTGAAGAAGCCAAGAAGATAATAAAGGAAGACAAATGGTGACATCATAAGACATCGGACGGACACACACATAGATAATATAAGACCAGAGAATGCTGATGGAAAACAAAGTCAAAAAGACAATACTAAGGATGAAAATGACATCTTGAACCCAAGGTGAAGAAACTTATGTCAGATACACAATAAAGATATTCAGTTAGTTTAAACGTGTACAGATGCAAGAAACCGCAAGAAGCAAAGAAATTGTGAAGCTTGCATATGCTTAGTAGTAAAGTAGATTGCGGCAAGTGCCAACATGTACATAAATATACCTCAAAAGCACTATATACATGAGTATAATTCCACTACGCACATGAGCAGAATTGAGCAAAGGTTACTAAAGGTCTCAAGAGGAGAGTGTTGCATAAAACAAATCGAGAATTAAGACAGAGTGAAACTCAGCTGAAGGTAACCATGCCAAGAAGCCAAGGTCGTATTTGGTTGGGAAAGGCTGACAGTGGGTACAATTAAAGAGAAAAGAACAGAGTATCCTGTTCGGAAAGGTCAAGACAAGCCACAGATGATAGAAGACTGGCAGAATTAAATCAAATACACGAAAATACATGAAGAAGAGGTAGATTTCATGGTGTCCTAGTCACGTGACAAGGAAGGTTGGAAGGATGAGACTTTCACACCTATGCATGGATCTCTGTCATTCCCATACTCCCTAAAAGTTCTCAGTTCAAGAAGCAGACTTGAGGCCAAACTACAAGGCAGTAATTGACACATGACCACTGAAGTGATGATTGATTGTAACATAATTGGAGGGAAGCTTGGGTGCAGACAAGCTCCCTGCACCTGGCTGCTTGTTCTGCATGCTGCTAAGACATGAGTGGAAAAGTATGAGTGGGGTTGATGCCAACCCAATCTTAGTGGACCCAGTAATCCAGGGTCCTATAGAGAGTAGAGTTAATAGGATGTCATACTTTTAGTGACATTCATAGTTGGCATTTTGAAGGGAGGGCTTAGTTGCCCCACCTGACATTGATTGTTCAATCCTCTCTCCCCTTTACCACATACAGATATAGTACCTATGATAAAGTTACCTTCCTATAACCAATCACGTTTCTTGTTAGGTTTTTTAGATTGCACGTCAATGATGACGAGTTTTTGATATAAATACTGAGTTTTTTCTGAAATTGAGTTGAAGTTGGAAGAGAGAGAGAAGATCGAGCGATTGCTGATGTTTGTTGTACTCCCTGTTTTATGTACTTGTCATTAAACAGACTCCCTTTGCCAAACTATTGAGTTGTCATAGTTATTTGATGCATGAGTATGAATCTGCATCCCCATCTATCTCGAGGGTACTGCTACTCCTCTTAAAGGGCTGTTTGGAGATCCCCAGTCAGAGGGCTGGCTGAGACCATCCAGTTCACTTGGTAGCAGAGATTACATTGTTAGATTAGATAAGATACCCATAGGCCGTCGACATAAGTAACTTTGGGTCCTCAGCAATATCATAAGTCCTTTGCCAATCTGGCTAATAAAACGACAACCTCCCCGTAGATAGTGGTTAGTTTAATCTAAAAACCCTGCAGGTTAGGTCTGAAGGGACCATTGCTTTCTCCCAAAAACCCCTTCCCACTTATACGAGCAGCAGATCGTACAAGCGGCACGGTAAGGCGGTAATGAAGGCGGTGATCCCGAGCGTCCGGAGAGGAAAAACATGCGAACGTTGAGTAAAAAATACTGAATGCTTTGGCAAAAGCTTGCCTGTTTTAAAAAACAAGTGAAGGGAAGGTAATGGAGGGAGGCGGGGCAAATATAACGTCAGAGTAAGAGTATCATGTTAATGTACATATAAAGGGAAAACATTGACTCGAGTGTGGCCAAGCAATATAAGGAGATATCGTGAGGGTGGCCGCGATATGAGTACGGCCAGTTTTAAAGAGCGCTAGCAGAAGCCTTCATCTAAAGTCTTGATTGATAGGATGACGTAGGAGACCAGATTGATTAACGACGATCTGAAAGAGATGGGCTTACATTCCATATCGGAATACAAATAGGGGCAGGATGCAGCTGAGGAAGCAGATGGCATGATATTTGTGTGGCCGGCCAGAGTCTGTCTGTTTGTTTTATATGTTTTAGTACATGTATGACATGATAAGGTAAAACACTTTTTTGAAAACGCATGAAAATTGCGATTATGAAGAAAAAATGTGCCATGAGATGGATTGATGGTTGTTGTAGTAAAAAGTAAAATTATTGTTAAAAAAAATAGGATTGGAGCTTGCGACGATTGGTGCTCGCTCATATACTGTTGATATTGTTTGTGAAACGTGAAGTATAATAAAGTGTTGTATAAGAGAGAATAAATATGTTAAGCATAGAAGACATTACCCCATTGATACACCTGTGCAAACAGTTGCGAAGCATGCATCTAAGCTTAAACAGTACAGTGCGGAATGGGTCAAAGGGGCCGCAGACAAAATGTTAATGCCATGGTCCCAAGGAGGATCACTATCTAAAGCGGTCCTTCAGCACATGACTACATATTTCTATGGCACAAACATGGGGAAAAATTTAGATAAACGCCTGGCTAGTTTAGAACTTTGGAAGATGTACCAAGAAGAAAAGGATGAGGAGCCACCATTAGACTGGAAACTGAATATATGTACAGAGGGGGGTGAAGAGCCTTCTGCGCCACCCGACCCATCAGAAAGAAAAAGCAAAGCTAGTAAAAGCAACGGATTGTACCCAGTAAGGGAACTTAAAGCAGCCATGGGATATAGCAACCCGTCATATGAGTCACCTACACAAAGTGGTGACGAAAGCCCAGAAAAGGACAGAGAAAGAGATAAAACCTCCAAGGTCCCGAAGGAGAAGGAGAGACGTGAAGAGGAAAGAGGTGATCAAGAGAAAGAAAGTACATCTCTAGGTACAGGAAGAGAGGTAAAGAGATGGAAAGCAAATGAGGATATGACTGATGAGATAGCATTCACACAGAACAAATGGATGGGAGGTCAGATTTTATTGAAATTTGATGGTAAAGGCATTGAGGATATGAGACAAAGGGAAGAACAGGACGAATTAGAAGGAAAGGAGAAGGAAGAGGAAAAACAAATAAGAAATAAGGGGGTTAGGAAAAAAGATAGGCAGAAACAAGAGCAGTTATATCAGGACGAGCAGGTCAGAAAACAAGAAAAGGCAGAAGAACAAAGAAAACGTGATCATAAGCAGAGAACAGCTAATGATCAGGATAGAATAGAACAAAGGAGAATTGAAGAAGAACAAAAAATACGGGAGAAGAGAATAAAAAGACAAAGAGATGAGGAAATGCAAAGGGCACATGAATGAAGAGATGCAAGGAAACAAGAAAAAGATAGGGTCAGAGAGGAAGCAGAGAAGCGTAGAGAATTTGATGACGACATAGAACGCAAGCGAAGACAGAGAGCACAGGATTTCGAATATCTGGAAAGAGAGGTTAAAAAACCTGATCCATTAGTAGAACGGGAAGATATAGAAGAATTCTTTCCTGAGTATGATTCAGTACCAGGCACGTCTAGAGTAAATCTAGAAGATGACTTCGGCGCCAGAAGTGTCAGAGAGACAATCGATATAATATCTGATGAGATGGGGCTATAAAAGGTACCCCAAGGAGAAGGAGAGGATGAGCGTCTTGAGAGTACTCAGTTGTATAATACTGAGGACGCCTCTCAAAGTAGCAGACATAGAGAACTATCCTTAGATAGCCTGACATTAAATAAACATGAGGAGGATGAGAGAAGTTGCACGAGTTGGGCCCAGACAATATCTGACACAGAAAGAGAAAAATGTGAAGAAGGAGAAAACAAGAGGATTCACGAAAGACGCTTCGCTAGGGTAAAGGGAATAAAATGGTCAGACTCTACTGGGTCTGCACTTAAAACACCAGAGTTAGCCACACAATCAGATCGGTATGAAAGAGTGTCACACGGTCAGGGGGGGTGTCTCCACCACCGTATGTAAGCAGGTTAAGGACATTGCCATCTAGACGGCGATGCAGGAATATTACCCCTGCGGTACACAGAAAAATTAGGAGAGAGGAAAAGGAGTTTATTGTGTCACAGTTCCCCTTATTAGAAAAAGGAGGAATGAGGCCACAATATATACCTTGGCGGCAGATGGATAGAAAAAATCTGAAAAATAAGCTCCCAATGTTGACATCTGGAGCCGAAAAATGGATACATGAGTTGGAAAAAATGACAGGAGGAACACTTTAGCTATAGGGGATATTAAGGGTCTTATAATCACCATACTTGGTGATAGAGCTGACAATGTGTGGACACGTGCAGGTTACCCTGGGGTGACTATAGTTAATACCGCGCATGACGGAACACTGTTTAACAATTGCAGAACCACGGTATGGAAAGCGCTTCAAGTGCTATACCCAGACACTTATGATATGGGAGTTATAATGACACGCAAGGAGTCAGATGATCCATTGCTTTACATTCAGAATTTCCAAGATGCCTGGGTATTGGAAACTCGTGAATCTTGGGGGACATCTGTTCCCGTGTTTTACCATATATTATGCCAAGGGCTGCCAGAACAGGTACAGAAGCAGCTCAAGAAATTGGTAGGGATTGAGGCTAAGCCATGATCTGAAATGCAGCTGACCATCCCGCATTATTGCAGGCTGATGCAAGAAGAAAATTGCAAAAAGGATGCTGCACGAAAGGACGAAGAGGCTAAATTGGTGCAGAAAAAATTATCAAAGTATGCAAATGAGGGGGCAATGATAACTAATACAGATGGATCAAACACGCAGCAAGTGAATAACCAAAGGCAGTTTGATCAAAGCAATAATTGGTTTTACGCAAGAGGAAGAGGCTTTCGAGGTAGAGGATGGCAGAGTAATCAGGGAGGTTTTCAGAGTAATCAGGGAGGTTTTCAAAATATGCAAAACGTAAATCAGGATATGCAAAATGGACAAGTAATCAGACTACCGCAAACATGTTGGACGTGTTGGAGGACATGGCATCTAGTACATATATGCATAAGTCAAGGAATGGTGCAAAACGACAATATCACAAGAGGCGGGATGGTGAATCCACCTGCGTTCTTGCAGCAGGGTGGAACTGGAGTTGCGCAGAATCACACTGTGCAGCAGCAAGCACCAGGAGTACAGAAATATTTGCAACCACAACAGAAGGTGACACATTTTCCACCGGGCCAGTCTCAACAGTCTCTGATGCAACTGTCACAAACAACAGGTACAGGACAGGTGCTGAATTCTGGAGGAGGAGATGCCACTTGTGATGGAGGAAATACATTCACTTAGTGTGGGACAAGATTATATATGGACTAGGACAGCTCACTGGGAGACCTGATGTGTTCTATCCTATCAGTGACACCAAACCCTCACGAGAAACTAAGGGTTGATGTCTTTATAGGGCATAAGGAATATTATTTCTTAGTTAACACAGGTGCGAAGCGCTTGTGTATACATGAAGGCAAATTGTCCTTGTCTGGCAATGTCATAAATACGCAGGGCTTTGCAGGAGCAACAAATCGTGTTCCTTTTACAAAGAAATTCCAGTTTCCATAGGAGAATGTGACATGAAAGTGCCACTGCTTTATTCGAGGCAGACTCCTGTAAATATATTGGAACGAGACTTAATGACAAAGCTAAACATGACAATCTTGTTCACGGAGAAGGGCATAGTATGTTCATCTCTAGGAATGCATTATTTGAACATGTGTGAAATGATTAGAGCATGCACAGGACAAATTACTATGAGAGCTATTCCATTGGAACCAGAGATATTCACATATGGAGTGCGCATGTTAATGTCATGGCTACCAGACCTTTCAGTCAAAACAATGAGAACGCCAGATGAGTTTCTGTTTAGAACAAGAATACCCATGCATGAGGAAAAGGGATGAGTGTTTCTCTTAACAATACAAGCAGACATAGTGCTAGGAGAGATGGCTTTGCTTGATGGTTGTGATGATGAAGGCAGACAATGATGAGCAATAATCACAATTGGGGAAGGTTACAGATTGACTGACGTCACTGATGATGATCAATTTGAAGAGCAAACAAGTGAATATGAGATGACAGTTGAGCTAAATCTCATTTATTGGGTGGAAATGATTAAAAGAGAGGTGCCTCAGAGAATGATGTTGGCACAAAAACATCCTGAATATTTTGATGATGACATGGCAAAGGTGTATGTCTCAGTATGGACTACAGGCACTTATGACGTAGGCTTACTGAAAGGAGCCAGAGAAGTGAAGATTAAATTGAAACCAGGAGCAATTTTACCAAAAGTACGACAGTATCCCATTTCCAGGGAAGCAGATGAAGGGATTTTTAAGACATTTTCTGCCATGATGAAGCAGGGCATCCTAGTGACGTCAGAATCATCATGCAATACTTTGGTTTATCTGAGTAAAAATTCAAAGGGAGGGTCTTGGCATTTAATACAAGATCTTCGCCCGATAAACCAGATAGTCGAGGCTGAGTTCCCTCTAGTCCCGAACCCGTCCATGATTCTATGTAATATACCTGTTGAAGCACGATATTTCACGGTGATTGACTTGAAAAATGCATTTTTCTCAATCCTATTGCACAAAGATTTGCAGGATTTGATGTAATTTACGTTCAGACAAGTTTGTCTGAAAAGCACAAGGCTGCCTCAAGGGTATTGTGAGTCTCCTTCGATTTTCAATAGAGTCGTGCAGATGGACTCAAGCAATATTCCATTAGAGAGCGTTGTCTTGCAATATGTGGATGACATCCTAATTTTCAGCACAACAGAGGAAGAGTGCAGACACAATTCCATTCAGCTATTGACTATACTTGTTGAGAAAGGATATAAAGTTGACAAAGATAAGTTACAATATTGTCAACAAGAAGTGCTGTACATAGGCCAGCTGATCTCACATGAAGGGAACAGAAATACTCCGGAAAAATCTGAACCCATTTCAAAAACAGCTAAGCCACACAGGATAAAGCAAATGCAGAGTTTTCTAGGGCTTTGCAATTACATTAGAGCATGGGTTTTTGATTATAGTTTGTATGCCAGACCCTTGTTACAAGCCTTAAAGAAAGCACAGGCAACAAAAGAGAACATTGTGTGGACTAAGACAATGGAGGAAGGGTTTGATGAACTAAAAAAGGCCATTTGCACAGCAAAAGTCTTAGGGATTTCAAATTATGCAGAGGAATTATTCCTGTTTTAACACATGAATGACAGTGTTATGACAGCAGTCCTTACACAGAAAACCATGTTGGGATACAAGCCTATGGCATACTAATGTGGGAATTTAGACCCAGTAATGAGAGGTAACTTCCAATGCGAACAAAATTTGGCTGCCGCAGCGTTCGCCATATAGAAAGCTACAACCATTGCGTTGGGATGCCGAATGACATTATTGGTCGAGCATGCATTATTTGCCATGTTAGAGAAACCGAAAGACACATTAACATCTCAGAGAGCTTCTGCTTATGAAGTGGTCATATCGAATCCAACGATTAAAACAGTTTGATGCAAAATAGTGAACCCAGCTATGTTTATAGCAGAGCCAGTCACTGAAGGAGAGCCAATACATGATTGCGCGAACTATGAAGATTTTTATCATGAAATTCACAGAGTAAAAGAAAATGCATTGGCAGAAGGAGAAATCGTCGTTGTTGATGGTTCCTCCAGGTGATGAAGCACATGGCGAATGGGGAATTCTGAGTACTCATTAGTGCACGGTTACCCTCACATTATTTAGCACAGGCTGCAGACTTATTGACATTGATACTCGCACTCGAGGATCAGGCAGACCGTGTGAAGTAACGGTGTACAGTGATTCCGCTGATGTGACGTCGACAGTGCACACAGGCTTAGTGCGCTGGAAAAAGAGGGGCTACCTCAGAGCAGACAGCACACCAGTGCAGCACGCCTCCTTATTGGATAGCCTCATTAAGACACTACAGCTCCCAGTGGGCATAGCGGTCATGAAATGCGCCGCCCACATGAAAGGGACAGATTTTATCTCACATGGAATTCAAGCAGCAGACACTGAAGCCAAGCGTGTGGAAACCGAAATGAAATAATAATGAATGTGAAAATGTCTTATGTGCATGAGAAAATGATTATTGCACGAAGTGAGCCGGAAGGCTAAAGCAATATGCCAAAGACTAAGTTAATGGAGCTTCAAGGAGAAGCACCACAGCAAGAAAATAACCTATGGTTTTGAAGAGGGTGTTCTTTAAACCCCTCTGAGAGCTTGTGGCGACAAGACAGCACTTGTGAACCAGTGATGCCTATAGCCTTATTGAAGATAGCACTGGAACAGTTATACTCTCCAGCGCACATAACAAAAGAGAATCTTTCAATTATCTAACTGTGAACAGTAGTATGCCGTGCGATTGAATTCAGCTGTAGCAAACAGAATTGCTCTACAACTAGCTGGTGAACTGACTCATATTTGCTTCTGTTACTCACAATTGCTTTCTGAGATTTATCGTGTTGATTTCTCTGATTCTGTGTTGTAAGTTAAACACAAAAAAAAACCAAAAAAAGAGAGAGTAAATATATCCTTGCCCAGTTGTCAGCTATAAGGCAGCAGCCAAAACACAGAGCTGGGACTGTGGACCGGAGGCTGTCAATTGTGCGAGGAGCAGCCTGGGGCCATTCCTCTTAAGTGTTCTTCTTACTAGTAATGTAAACACCCTGCGCATTTAAAGTGGCCTACAAAGTAGTTGTTAGGCCGTGTGCATGTGGAGAAAAGTGCATATTTGTAGTTGTGAACTGACAGATACCTGCTGGCAATTGCTAGCAATTGCTGATCCACACAAACATCCCTCACTTTCTCAGTTGCCACTTTACTGCGTGCACACCTGTGAGTATAAAGCAAATTCTATTACAGTTTCACCGCTATAAGTGGGAAAATATAACGTACTGCTTTCGCCCACATCAATAACAGTACTGCTATATATCCTTCCATGGAATCCACTTTGAGGAACGGTAAACAAATTTGTGATTCCCCTAAGAATATGCCTGTAATAACAAATGGCTTGCATAAATGAGGAATCCAAGCAATCCTTGGGGACAGGACAAAAGTCTTCACTCTCTGTATCAGCTCAAGAAGATGAGAGTGCCGTTCCAAAACAAAATGTACCCTTAGTCCTTCCCATTCCCCAAATTACTGTTCCAAAGGAAGTGGAAGAGTCCATACCATTAACAACATCCTTCACTTTAAAGGCTGCTAATGACTCTGCAGTGAAATTTAAAGCAACAGCCTTGGGGATTGTTAATGATAATTTAAACTCTAATGAAGGCACATATGACATTTCATTTGCACCGCTCTCAGATACCTCTATGCTTGCCCCAGGGGTAATTGTGGCTCTTGAACGGTGAATTAGTCTTTCACTTGGCCCCTCCACCCCGGCTGCCTCTGCGAGTGCATTTCCCGAGCAAGTGCATTTCCATCCGGCACCACTTCCATTACCTTCTTTGTCCAATATCCATGTCAACTGCAGCAAGTCCAATCCTTTCTTTGGTGCCAACAAGCCTGCCAGTTCTCCTGTAAGGGAATTATTTCTTCGCAAGAATGTACTTTCACAACCCGTAGAAAATGCCCATTCACCTTCCAAGCACACGCTTGAAGATACTCCACCAAACCTGTCTATATCTCATCCAACATGAGCTTCACACATTCCCTGTACTTTCCAGGATTTTAAACCTCTTGGACAAAGGGCATGAATATACCCATCATTTGCTCAAAGATATGAGGGAGAAACTGACCCTTAATACTGAGAAATTGGGCAAAATTGAAGGGTATATTCTGGCTCAAGAAGCCTGTCACAATTTTCATACAACTTGTCACGAGCGTGCTGCAGCCATAGTAAATAAAACCTTGTCCACCGCCTCTCTTCTTTTGGTTGTACACTCACAGGGAACGCAAACTAGGGATGACCTTTTGCCAGCAAAAGGAATTCCCACCTCTTTTGCTTCAGTATTGTCTTCAAACTCCTGTGTTGATGAAGTTGTTACTATGCCACCTCCCATTGATCTGATTTCTGTTGCCAAATTGCAACATGAAATATTGTTACAGGTGGAACAAATTGTATTTAATGCTAAACTAGTTCCTCCTACTTTCTTTCAAAATGAATCTGGAGAATACCCCTTAAAACGGACATTCAGCCACCTGACAGACCTTCCCCTCTTATTGAGATTTTGGAGAAAACTGAGATAGACTCTGCCCCATTTGCTGTGCCTCTTGTCTCAGTCACATGTCACAGGCTTTATCTGTTGGCTCAGAGCAAGAGAGTGCCAAACCCAATGAAGAACAACTCCTAAATCTGAGCCAACTACATGAAGAAAGCAAAAAAGCACTTCAAATCAAATCACTACAGAAGACGTCATTTGACGTACCCTGTAATTAAGCAAATCCTTTACCTCCTGTCAAATCTATGTTGATAACAGATGATGTAACATGCAAACCTGGTGTGCCTTCCTTGATTTCTTACAATATGTGTCATTCTGAACATTCAAATATGGTGCAAGCCAACATGAATACATAATTTCCAATTGCACAAAATTTCATCTGCTCCTAGTGCACCTTTGATTCCACACAGTGTATGGCCAACTCCCCCTGTGCCTATTGTTGTTCAGGCTTTGATTCATTCTCCACCTTTGCTTGCAACTACCGAGGAAGTGTCCATCCAAGCTACATCCATGCTTAAAGCACCTTCTTTAGAACCAAATAACAATGTACTTGCTTGTGGTGATATTCCAGGTCGCGATCCTCCAAAAGGTCCTCAGGCTTTATTTGCTCAAAATCATGATTCGGAAAAAGACTTTAAGTTGGAAGTACCTATTTTGCCCACTTTTCCTTTGGTAATACATAATGAAACCTTACTTCCATTTCAAGAAATTCCCCCAGAAATGCAATGTGCAATTGGGTGTATTAGCAACGCACAGGTGAATGGTACCTCTCATGCTAATCGTACCTTCCTAATGAATACTCTGTACAAAATTCCCTCTCTCCGTATTCTTGTAACGCAAGATGTAGAGTGGATCAAACTTGCAAATATCAATAATAACCGTATGCTCTGTAAAGTCCAAACTCCAATCATTGCAAAACTAGTGTGGGAGTTTAAATCAGATTTGCTATTTTTGGGGCTTGAACTACATGCCTTTCTTTCGATAGAAAAAGCGATGGATATTCTCGAGTTCATTCATCCTGTAATACCCTCCCGTCAAAAGGAAACTGTGCCCTCCTCCGTTATGCAGAATGACAATGCTGAAATCTTGGCACAATTAGCCTCCTTGACAACTGCCTTAAATGGATTACTAGGTGTATTACCTCTCACAAAAGCAGCATCCTCAAATTCCTCCTTGCAGTCCTCATAATGTAATAAATGAATAATTGGGTCATGGAACTGTTGCGGTTTGAAAAATTTGAAATCAGGGTTTCTTATAAGGGGCTTCCAGCCATGACCATCAATCCTATCCATTCAGGAAACCATGTCCATTGAGGACTTTGAATTTGATGGTTTTACCTCTTTCTACAATCCGGCCACTAAGAACAATCAAGGTCGGCCCTCAGGTGGGATAGCCATAATGCTCTACGGTTTACTGTAAACCATATTCTTAACATGTCACTTTTTATTATGATTGACCTTACCATCTCTAGCCACAAACTAAAAAATGTTGTTCTTATCTCACTTTACTGGAACCCTCCTGCACTGCCTATTCATTCCGCCATTAACATTCTAAACAATACCTTCATTGAACTTACCGTAAATAACCCTCAAGCGGAAATTCTTTTGGGAGAGGACTTAAATTCTTTTTTATATGCCACCACTGCTTTAGATCCATTCTCTCCCATGTCCAGTCACCTCAGACACGCATCTGCCTATGGCAGAAAATGGTCCCGATTATTTTCTGATTGGGACTTATTTGTAATCTTTCCAATATTGTTGCAAAATTATTTTACATGGATGAGAGGTGTCTCTAAATCAATTATTGATTACAATGTGATCTCAAAAAATGTATCGGGCTTACTCTGCCCCATTGCCACCCGTCCTGTTACTATTGGTGACCATGCAATCATATTCACTACTATTGCATCTGCAGTAGAACATTTCCTGAATGTACCAACTTTAGCTTTAGTCGAAATTGACAGAACTTTACTTTCAATTCACTGGAATGCCTCTACATGTTGGCGCCTAACATTCTTAGTGAATCGTGATCTTTGGCCGGACTGTGATCAACGTCATAACTCTTCTGAAAAAATTCTTAAATCAAATCTGAACATGATTCAAGTACATCTTAAATCACTAATTCCACACTCCAATCCTATTTTGCCTACAAGTGTTGTACGCCCTTCTTTCTCTGCCTTGCTTGCCAATTTAAAAACACAAAAAAAATTAGAACTAAGGCGTCTAAGGAAAGGTGGGCCCCCCTTGGGTAGTGTGGAATATTGTGTTGCAAAAAAATCTCTTTTACAAAAATTCAAAAACGAAACCAAAAGAATTCGCTTTCAAAGCACACTCATATTAAATCAAAAAATGGTTAGCTACATCTGTACTTAGAACATCAGAGATATTTGGCGAATTCTACGTTCCGTAAACGGGATTGTCCGTGATTCTTTAGATTCTTCGATCGATGGTACCATCTGGTCTACATTTTATGAAGCTAAATATTATCTTCCGTCTAGGTTCTCTCAGTTCGACACTTCAAACTTATTTCTCACGATTCCATTTAATTTCTCTTGGACTACTAGCGATATTGTGCTTGCTATGAACAAACTTAAGCCATCGAAATGCGCAGGCCCTGATGGTCTACCTCCATGTGTTGTAAAAAATGATCCTCAATTTTGGGCAATAATTTTCTTAAGGATCTTCCAAATTGTCTTTAAAACCAAGTCATTACCAGACTCATGGGTCACTTCTATTATTATTCCTCTTCACAAAAAACGCCCTTTGAATGATCCATTGAACTTCCGCCCTATTTTGCTTATTGACGTTGCAGCTAAAGTGTTTGGGCTGCTGTTACTTGGTGAGGTGGAAACTTTTATAACAAAAAATTCCATCCTAAACAACGCACAAATCGGGTTCGCAAATCCATGGGCACCCAACTCAATGCAACAATATAAGCTCACTTAACCGCTGCTGCTCAATCTTCCACTCACGGGCCCATCTTTATTGCCTCATTAGATCTTTCTTCTGCCTTGGATTGTGTTATCAGAGGCAGACTTTGGCTAAAAATGTTGGAATACAAATTTCCCCCTTATCTGGTCGCACTTATCTCCTTACTTCATCATAACACCAACTTCAAAGTAAGAATCTCCAAAGAAGGTTATTTGACTGAAGCAATACCAACCTCCATCGGAGTTAAACAGGGTTGCAACCTGGCTGCAGTACTTTTTAATCTCTATTTGTCTGACATCGGGAGCATCTGGAATCCTAATCAACCCTTTCCAGTACGAATAGGCGACTTACATCTATCATGGCTAGCGTATGCCGACGATGTCCTCCTTCTAGATCGAACATATGCAGGGCTTCAGAACAAACTGGAATGTTTTTCCAAATATTGTACTATGAACAACGTAACTGTAAATTCAATTAAATCCAGTATCATAATTTTATATTCAAACAAGAAAAAAAAACAGCGGAAATTTCGATGGACGATTGATTCAACTGAAATCCATCTAGTCAAGCATTTAACCTATTTAGGCTGCAATCTAACTCATTATACATCATTATTATTTTGGAAGAAAGAACTTGCCGAAAAAATAACTCCTCTGATTGGACAAATGATAATAATTCTTCAGAAGTTTTGCAAATTTTCATTGATCCCCTCTTCGAATATTATTTGAAAAAGGTGGATGCCATAATACTATATGGACTGGACTTTTGTCTTGTAGATCTCGATGTTTTCTTAAATAAATTGCAAGCCAGGAGTTGGAAGTCCACGCTAGGTCTCCCAAATTATCTACCTAATTCCATTCTAAGACATGAATTGGTTTTAAATTCATTAGCATCACGTTACAATTGGAGACTTTTAAATACCTACATAAAAATGCATTTTCCGCCTGCAAATTCCTTCTATGAAGATTTCTCATTAATGCTAAAAATATCTCAACCAAAATCCATTGACCTTTTCCAAAAATGGATCTTCAAGCTGTTAGCGCAGATTAATATCTTGCCTTAAGAATTACAATTGAAATGGCGTCTTGCTAGAAAAATAATTTTCCTAAATGATTGGGCTGCTACATCAGACCTAATTTCGATGTATTCCTCATTTTCTGAATAGGCCAGCTTCAGACATAAGGAATATCCTCGCTTGCTTTTCCCCTATCCAACTTCTCGCACATTGTATATGTGTTTTCTTCTTGATCTACTCCATACAAAATCCAGGACTAAATCCTGGTCAATAAAATCAAACTCATCTGACAAGCTTACTTGTCGATTCTGCAAAAATGATCAGGTTGAAGAAACTTTAGAATATCTTTTTTTGTTCTGTAAGCACTTTGAAATAGAGCGACTTAATATTCTGAAAGCCTTCCACCATGCAAACACGGTTACGGAAAGGAATCTTCTGTAGGCCACCTGCATGTGGGGAAGCTGTAATTCAATTATTCTGGCAACTGTACGCCTCCTCAAAATCATTGAATCTGCTCTCTCTCTGTAAAGTTCCAAGAAAGGATATGAAAGCTAACCTTACTTGTCATTAATTAAAAATGAAACATAAGATTGTATCAGGTTCATGTTGAGGAAACAAAAAAAAAATACATTTTTGTGTTCTAACTAGAAATGTGATGTTGATTTTTACTTTTGTTGTATGTCTACATATTTTATATATAGAAAAGTGATTTAGTTTTTTCTTCTTCATTTGCTTTTTTTAATCTAAAGTCAAATAAGCTGAGTCTTTCTCTTTACATGTGTGATTATACTTTGATGTTAACATTATGTAACCAACGAATGTAAGAAAAAGGTCTTTCTTTATTTTTTATATATGTGATAACATTTTGATGTAACATTATGTAATGATTGTAAGAAAAAACGAGTTTTTCTCTTCCTTTTTGTAAAGGTGCGTAAGCACTAAAAACAAAATAAAAAATAAAATAAAAAAGATAATCTAGCAGCAACAATTGCTGAAGACTGGTTTAAACTGAACTTGGCAGAGCACTTTGTATTTTTTATGATAAATTGCATAATCTATCAGAAGTTCACGGCTGGGCATACACTATGTGTGATTATATGAGTCATTCCAAGGCCTGATGGGCCTTTTCAGCACTTGCATGTTGATTATGTCGATATGATTCAAGTATGTAACTGGTACAGGTATTTAATTGTTGTGGTGTGTCCATTCTCTTGATGGATATAAGTAGGTCCATGTACACTTTCAGAATCTCTGTGCAGCCAAATTCCTGGTGAGGGAGATGTTTTCCAGATGAGGAGTGTGCGAAGTTATGAGGTCAGATAATGGTCCTCATTTTATTAATGCAGTATTTGAACAGATCAGCTTTTTGCTTGGTATAAAGCACAGGTTTTCATCGGCGTATCATCCTCAAGGGAATGGAATATGTGAGAAGCTCAACGGCTTGTTAAAGGAAAGGATAGCCAAGTTGAAGCTTACTCTGAAGAAGGGATGGTTACAATGTCTTCCACTGGCACTGTATGCACTCAGAAACCACCTGGCTCTGACCACCATCTGACGCCACACAAAATCGTGATGGGCTTAAGGATGCGAACACCATTAACACCTCAAACTAGAGCTAGATGTGATGCTCAGCCTACAGGAGAAGTGTTAGGATTGGAAATGAAAAACTACTTGAATTGTATGACATCTTGTTTTTCTGTAATTTCAGGACAGCTGCACCGATGACAAGGCAGTACAGAACACAGGAGAGGCTACAACAAATAACGTTTCAGAATTACGTGTACCTCAATTAGTACCTGGGGACACTGTCCTAGTGAGAAATCACATGAGAAAAAAGTGGTACGTGCCAAGGTTCCATGGCCCGTACATTGTAGCGGACATCACACCCTCTGCAGCAAAGTTACAGGGAAGAAGAGCTTGGATCTTCCTGGGTGACATCAAGCCATACATGGGAGAAATCCCTCTGCCTGCACCTCACCGCAAATAGATTACAGACAACGGGGAAGAACCACAGCACATGCAGACAAGATCCATAACGAGGAAGAAGGACACATGACCAGTAAAGCAAGAGACAAGAAACTTTTGTGCAAATTTGTGGCTTAAATCTGGACATTTCCTTTAAGCATAATAAGGAAAGAAGGACACAAAACATGAACGCTCTGTGCATCCTAGTTGCAGGTTGAAAGAAGAGAATTGCATTTATAAGCCACAAAATAGCTGGTTGACTTTGAACTTTGGACTGAGGCACACTGAAGCCTTGATAAAAAAAACTATGCCAAATGTTGATTGAGGTAATATAAACTGGAAGAGAATACAGTATCCTGATTCCTTTGCCACAGAATCCTTGTTTGGACTCACTTATGGTGTCATGCAATAGGGGCCTCACCAAAGACATTCTGATCTATTTTGAGTTAGTATTGAGGTCCTACCGTTGTTGGTGGGAAGATTCACAAACATAACAGAGTTTATTTACGATCCGGAAAACGAAAAGACAATAAGGAGGCTGCTCACAGTGATTGCAGAACAGTTTCTTTTACTTCCGGAGTACAGCGAGAACAAGAAGAATGTCCCAGTCACAAGTCAATAACAGACTAGCAAATGCTGTATTTTTTCACTTAATTGAAGACTTTCATATACTTTTTGGGAGACATGCAAATATCGACGTCCTCACTTTCATCAGAGATCTAGCAAACACTACACATCTGAGTATCCTCTTGCATAGTATTGTGATACAGGTCGAACTTTCCAGTCATCATCAAAATTACAGAAGAGTGTAGAAAATTTCCTTCGAGGGACAAATCGTGAAGGTGTTGCCAAGGACTTCACTTTTGTGTATGCTGACAAGAAAACAACATGTCGTCTGGAGTAAAACAGATTAGAGGCATAGACTGGGAATTGGTATATATGCAATTTAAGACTTACTGCACTTATTGCCTCAGTTGGAACTTTCGTTAATGAAAAAAGAACTGTTTCCAGACCAAAGAGACAATTATTATTTGAACATAGCAGATAATTGGTCCAGCACTCGTGACCTACAAGCTGCAGAGTCCAGATATATTGATACTGTTTAGCATGTATTAAAGGAATTAGTTTTGCTTCCTTAGATGATTGAGATGGGAAATCAGAGCAGCAGCATAGTCCTCCCCCATGAGGAGAGACATTCATATTGGCCCATGAAAAAATGCAGTAAATTTACTTACAGGTGTATAATTTACACATGCTTTGTATTCATTATCATACTGTTGTCATTAACACTTAGAACTGCAATCTTTATCGGTGCACAAAGCGGTCAGATTCCCGTGCACCCACCTAATGATGTACGCATGAAACCTACAAAGGTGCCCAGACCTTACATAGTTATTCCAGTTCTTAGAAAGAATGATAGAGTGACTGAGCTTGAGATGGATGTGGTAAACAACAACACACACACAGCACTTGAGTTAACAAATTAATTGAAATGCCAGAGACAGGGTCGGCAAAGTAAATCAGATAAGGGATTCATAAAAGATACACATAAACAGATAATGGGCATATACACACCTGGTTTAGGGTCAATGACTTCAGAATCACAATCCTGATAATGGGGAAAGTATGGGCAAAAAACAATGGGAAGTTTTACGCCAAATGAAAATGAGAGACAGATGGAGAAAGCTGAACCTTTAAGGAGACAAAAATCTTTAGAGATACACAGAAGGAGACAGCACTTACGAGCACAACTGATACAGTGATGAAAGGGTCAAGCACACATCCCACAGAAAAATCACGTGCAGAGATGATAGCAGAATCTATATGGCAATTTATCAATAGAGGCAGAAAGAACCAGAGGGATAGAGAAAGACTTGCTGATTTTTCGAATACTCAGGGGACCCGGGTGGATGTTCCTGCAGACAAACCAGCCAGAAGAAGTTATACTGATGTATTCAGAGATGTGGTTATAGAAAACAACATGAAGACTTTGAGGATTGGAAGAAGCATACAAGAAGATAACAACACACTGAATGATTACCTGGATAGTAAAGCACACCTGGGAAACAACAAATGGTACCAACGCATGAAGGAAGTTGGAAGGCAGAAGGCTGAAGCATAACATTCCTTTACCAATGTTTTCTCACTGAATTTGATAGGTTTTTAGTAGGAACGGTAACCAGAGCCTTTCTTTAGCATAGTTTTTCAGTAAACGGGATAGGTTTTCAGTAGCGCAACTTAACCATAACGTTCCTTCAACAATGTTTTTTGTTAGTGATATATACACGCGTTAGTGGGCGTGTAGTTATGGTTAAGTTGCTAAACCCATACGAAGAGCACTTTTTGGGTGGCCTATAACATCGCTCCGCCTCGAGGAATCCTCACAAAACTTTGCAAAAAATGTATATGGTGAGGTATGGTCTGGGGGGGCAAAGTTATAGGGTGGGGGGGCAACATTTCTTTTTTATTTTTTTTCCCATAGACTGAATGGAGAAAAAATTGCTGTCGCGCCTACAGCCCAAACTGCTGGACAGATTTTTAACAAATGTGTGGCAGGAGCGCCGGCTTGGTCCCAAAAGTGTGCTTTTGTAAATTTAGTGAAAATCCGTCCAGTCGTTTTTTTTAAATTACCAAAAAGTAGGTCTCAAAAAATGAGTGATATCTAGGTCCGGACCGCGGACACAGTTCCCTGTTCACTCCGCGGACAGGACACCGATTGGATAATCGGATTACGTCATGTCCGCGGACATGCAATGTGCTCTCTGATTGGCTGGGATGAGGCGTGAGGTGCGTCAAATTGTTTCAATGTGCCCGCCATACTGGATGCGCGGAGATGCGCTGGAAGTGAGCATAAATCCAATTTTGGGTAGTGTGATGGTCTGTATGAGTGCTTGGAGAATGTGAGGGAGTAAGAGATGGGTCAAATGCTGTATTTGTTTAGGTGGGAGAAGGCTGTGATGTCTTCACAGTGTTCACAGTCACCACGGTTGTCTGCGGACATACTAAACACTGGGTGCACTACTGGCTATTTTAGTTTAGTATGATGTTGGTTTTGGGTCGTTAGAAGTGCATTGGGTGAAGAGGGTTTGTATTGAATAGTTTGTATGTTGGTTGTAATTATTTTTTAGATTGGTAATTGAAGTGCACAGCTTTAAGGTGGATGTATTATGTTTTTGGGTTGTGGTCATTTGGTAGGTATTTGTTTCTATGTGTGTGTAATGCTGTAGTGGTTGTGGCCAGGGCCTAGAGTCTTGGGTGCAGGGACGAAGGCCGTAGGCCGTAGGCCATGCACCCAAGACCGTAGCATACAACCGCCGCAGCATAACTCTACAATGCTACCAAACATTTTGATTGTGGTATGTGGGCTGCTTAGGGGAAATGTTTTAAAAAATGTGAGTACTGATTGGTAGTAGTGTAATAGTGTTTATAGGATAGTGAGAAGATGTATGGATTGGTGAGGGGAAGCACTTACTTTTTTGGATGGAAAGAGTAGGTTTCTTCTGAGTTCTCGTTCGTACTTCAGACGCTGTTAATGCAGACATGGATTTTTGCAGCAGTAGTGCGTTCTGATAACTGTGCATAGCATGTACATGCACTTTTCTTTGCCTATGTGTATTCTGTATATTTTATTTAGAATCTGATAGTAGAATGGGCTTTAGAAATGAGTACTATAGTAAGTGCACAGAGCACACCTGGCTTTGTAAGGCGGTGTTATTGGATGTTAGGAGAAAATAATCTTATGCTTTGTTTGCTTGTTGTACAGGGTAAATGGCAGAAACTGTATGAAATTCAGTGAAAAAAACTTTGTTAAAGGGACGTTATGGTTAAGTTGCGCTGCTAAAAACCTTTCAAATTCAGTGAAAAAACTTTGTTAAAGGGACGTTATGGTTCCAAGTAAAACCGAAAAACCCTTGAAATTTGCCAGTTATGGTAAGCTAAGCAACCATAACGCGCGCCACCACCGTGCACTGCTAAGCCTAACACACAGGACATCAAAGATGACATCACAAATATCATAACATAGGAACATTTAACAAATTCAAAAAGGAGCATACAAACACATTATATGTACTAATACATAAGAAATGTAACCCATATATGCAACACACTAACCATTCATTTAAATGCACTATGTTCTAAAATGGAATATACCACAAGAAGATAAATTGGCTTCCAACATAATTACCTCACAAACACGACAGAGCTGAGAACAAGAGCAGACCCGCTGAATACATAGGACATATCTTAACTGAAATAGTAAGTGTACTTAATTGTATTCATATATTTATAAACTTTCTGTATTAGATAAAAAAATATATTATCTTTTTTTTTTCTCACAGAAATGTCTAGTACTCTGGAATGGCTAGAGGAGCATTTACCACATGAAGAAATGTCACAAGATAGTGAAACTAATGGTAAACACTTTATAATATAAACCATTTAATTATTATTATTTTGTATACATTTAACATATATATATTCAGAGCATACCAAAATAGAAAATACTTCAGAAAAACCTGTTATGGATAACACTTTCACAGTATAGAAGAAAAAATCGATTTATTGTTAACTAATTTTAATAAATTGAAAACTTTTGTGGTAGATCATTTTAAACCAAAAACCTCGTACCATTGCCCCACATGTACTTGTCCCTCCTCACCATATCCCAGTCAATTATCCCCAAACCCTCTCCATAACCCAAAACGTTTTGATGAGACTTCCATCCCTTCTTCACCTAATAACAATCATGTTGAAACCCCTAATTCTCCTGTTTTTGTTTCTGTTTCTGCCTCACCTTATCTGTCATAAATTATTAATATATGGTAAATAAAGTTTAATTTTTATATTGTGTTGTAAATAGTTTTTTTTTTAAACAATGTAGGTGTCCGCGGACAGTGCAGGTGTTCTGAAATGTTCATAAATAAACGAAAATTGAGGTGTCCTGAAGAACACTACACCTGTTCGTAGTGTTCGCTAGCAAGTTCAAACTGTTCTAAGAACACACGCGGTGTCCTGAATTGTTTGTAATTAAAACGAAAATGGAGGTGTCTTAAAGAACACTATACCTGTCCCTACTGTTCGCTAGCAAGTTGAAACTGTTCTAAGAACACAATTGGTGTCCTGAAATGTTCGTCCATAAACGAAATTGGACGTGTCCTGAAGAACACTATATCTGTCCTTACTGTTCGCTAGCAAGTTTAAACTGTTCTAAGAACACACGCAGTGTCCTGAAATGTTTGTTTCACTTGTTACGCATTTTTAATTACTTCAGGACCCGAACAGTGTCCGTAGAACATCAACGCGCATGCGCTAACCAATCTCTGTGCATTTGGTGTCCTGCAGACATGCGCTTCCTTCGCGGACTTGTTCGCGAACGGATCAAATGACCGTGCCCACGCTGATAGCGTGTTCTGAATGCGGACACTGTTCATGCCCTGAACAATTTAAAAGTACATTTTCAATTAATCCATAATATTTTTCAATAAAATCTCACCATGGCACAAGTCCCACATAGTAATCCTGAGTTTCTACATACCTTTTGAAACTTTTCAAACTTTTTTTGTGTTCGATCTGTCCGCGGACAGCGCGCATGTCCGCGGACCGCGCACAAGCACCCCTATAAAAGACCACGCCCTAGAGCTTATTCTCATTGTGTTTCTGGCTATTCTTCAGAACACAGCGATTTTTGCTGCCACCTGCAGATTACACCATCATCGAGATGGCATCCATGGCTGAACTACTGCCACCTAGTATTGCATCTGCTTCAGCACCACCCCCACCCCCTCCAAATTACTTTAATTTAGACATGACATTGAGGCGCTATTACCTAGAACAGCTTAGTTACAGAAACAGAGGTATTCACTGGTATATTATAAATTTCACAAAACATAGTAAGATATTTTTTTTGCTACAGTTAGTCATTCAATAAAATTTGTTCATTAAGAACATATTATGTACTGAACTGATGCAATGTATTTTATGTAAATAAATTAGTTTAATTAGTTTAATGGTTTTGAAGAAGGCGCTGAGGATTTCAATTAAAAAAATCAATATCTAAATTAAAAACAGCGCTACATACAAACAAAATTACTAATTTGAATCTTTTACAATTGCAGTGAAGACCAGTCTCCTGAAAAGAAGCAGCTGAATTTGAAGAACAAAGAAGAACTAAGAAGTTACCTGTTTAATTTAAGAAAAAAAAGTAAGTAGAATATCACCATAATATTTGTATTATTAATCAAACATACTATAACGTTAATACAAGCTATTTCTGTGCCTAAAAATAGAGATTGTGTACCATTTTGTCCAAAAATCTCCATGTCTTAAACAGCGATTTACAGCCAGAATGGCCCACAAATTCCTATTTTTGGACACACAAATTATCAACTGAACCGCTACAATTTTCATATTATAGAACAAACTGTTTTAATTGTATACATTGTATACATTAGATTTACTATTTGTACTTTTCCACACCACTAGCTTACTTTTTTTTGTCATCTGAACCCCAGTTTACTAACACATAAATTCAAGAATACCTATCCCTACTAGTTGTAGTTCCCAATGCACAATCACACACCATTACATACATCTTTATCATCTTACTCAAACACTCATGCACACAGCACACACACATTGCAGAACACCCCAACCCATACCTTCTTTATTTTTTTCAACAGACCCTAAAGAATGCCTACCAAAAGTCAAGTCCGTAGAAAGCAATGCAGAAGTAGAGCAAATGAAAATAAGTGTCTAACATAAACATCCATCTCTCGCAGAATTTGTAAAAGAAAGTTGAAACAAAACAGCTAATACAGTCATTTAATGAAACACAAGAAGTTTCAAGTACAAAAACTTTGCCTCCTCTATCAAAATGTAAAACAAACCAAAAAACAATTAACAGAAAATCAGCTATCACTACAGATAAAACTACTTCTTTAAATTTTAATATAGTGCAAAGTAAGCATGCCAAGAAAAGTATTTTAGCCAAAATGTACCGTCACAAAGTCCTTCAAATCTTATAAAAACAGGAGAGAAATAAGGTTCAATGCTTAAAACCTATCGTAGGAAATTAATCTTAGACGCGTTGATGGACAGTGCAATTCTTCTCAACAGAAAGTTATTTATTTTACTGTTAAACAAAATGAAACCACTAACAAAACTAATAACTAAATTACAAAAAAGACTTCTCAATAAGCGAAATGTCAAAAGAAAGAACTTCTTAAGTATCTGCGGAGGTGAATGGAATCACACTACGAGCACAGAATGATATTTTAATAAAGAAGCTTACAAACAAAAGCAAACAAATACAATTGCCATACATAGTCGTGGTCGAGGTTATGAAAAAGTGAATAATACCATAATGGAACAAGAAGTACTCCTTACAAAAATATGCCCTGAAAACTTAGAATTATCCCTCCATTCATCTGAATCAGAACATCTAGTGTACAAATGGCCATTCACGTCAATGTGTAACATTCCCAAACAATGTTTCAAATCTTTACGCCAATTCCTCAATAAATATGTAAAAAGCAAAGACAAAAGCAAAATTAAATTACTGCAAAATATGGATACCTGTCCAGTGCGCAAGTGCACAGGACTACAAGGACATTCATTGGCCTGCATTAGAGGGCCTACTTGTAAAACCACTTTCCATGATATCAAAAGAATATCAACACATCATTCAACTATAAACTGGACTATGCTAAAAGTCCTGTTTTAGCACTAGCAAATTTAAATAACATCCTTCTACATGGTACTGCAAAAGACCTACTTGAAGAAATTGACTATATCCAGAAAAAATATTTTGGAAGTGAAAACCATTTACAGAATGAAATAGCTTTAAACCAATTAAGCAACAATTCTACACAGGGCAACCTTTTGCTAAACACATACAAAGAAGAAATACTAACATTTAAAAGTATGTCAGCTGAAGTACCAAACCATGTATGTGTATGTTGCCGTAGAACTTTTTTATAAAAGTAACACAGAAACTGTAGACCTATCATACAAAATAGAAGACAATGAAGTTTCTAAATGGTTTGAATTAGCTCTCTATCTTGTAGCAGAAAACAAATACGAAATAACTGACCCCTTAATACTTTGCAGTTACTGCACTACAAAACTTGACAACAACCAAACTCCTTCACATCCTATCACAAATAATTTGGAATTATACCCAGTAACAAAACCCGTACAACAATTTAATTTATATGAGAGCATCATAATTCAAACAGCACACCCATTTCAAGCAATAATACCCCTTCAACCAAAAGCAGCAAAATTACCTCCCACTGAATTGGTAAAAGGCATTCGTGGAAAAGTAGTTTATTTACCATTAGATCTAAAAGAAAATGTGCATACTCTAGGAGTGCAACGTCCAATGCAGCAGTCTTTAATTATCTTAGTAAATGGAGTACCTACAAAAGACAAAAAAATATGGCAACAGCTGGTAAATTTACATAAAGTTAGACAAGCCTTCCAATATCTTAAAGAGAATAATGAATATTACAAAGAAATTAATATTGAAGAAAACTTGAAAGATACAACTGAAATAATTCAAGAAACGCAAGAAGCTGGTCAATTTGAGCTACTAGATCCTGCTACAATATCAAATACTTTAGACCATTATACAATTCATCCTTTGCACTCTAATGACACCATAGAAGATGTACTGGAAACGTACCAAATGCGTCAAACAAAAGGATCGACAATCAGCATATGGGAAAAAAGTATAGAAGCATGTGCTTTTCCTCTACTCTTTCCTACTGGCAAAGGAGGAAGGTATGAAGATAGACCTATTCAAATATCAGCTTCAGAATACCGCTCATTACGGATGTATTCTGAAGATCCCAGATTTAGACAAAATGTGGAATACACATTCCACCTACTCTTTAAAAGTGAACTAGCAACTTTATGTTACGGATTTGCACACATATTAAAATCAGGATCACACTTTCAAAGTATGACAGCTACACAATTATTAGAAAAAGTGCAACAAAAGGATGAGGTTTTACAATCAAATATTGCAAATCTATTAGCAAATATGCGTAGTACTAAAGAGTACTGGTTTCGACGTCATGGAGATGTACGTTGTATGATCAGAAACCTTGGCCCACCCACTTGGTTTGTTACATTAAGTTGTGCAGAATATGCATGGGAAGATATACATGATTTCCTACGCATATCAAATAAAAACAAAGGAAACATAGATATACTAACACCTGGAGAACTTTGTTCTTTGGATCCTGTTAATGTTTCAAGATATTTTCACCATCGCTTCATTGCTATGCTACATTTTATTTGTAATAAAACTGTTCCTCCCCTTGGAGAAGTGCAACACTTCTTTTGGAGAAAGGAACCCCACGCCAGAGGAGCACCACATATCCACATGCTTTTATGGATTAAAGATGCTCCTAAATTTGGTCAAGACAGTGATGCCACTGTTTTACAGTTTATTGAAAAAAATGTCACTTGTGAAATTCCATCAGAAGCCACAAATAGTGATCTTCATGTACAAATTTTACAATTTCAAAGATACAAATGTGGAAAATATTGTCGTCGCAAATACAAAAACAAAGGGAAATACTACACCAAATGCCAATTTGGTTTCCCTAGACCAGTTACAAATACAGGTCAAGTGAACAACCTCATGTCTTCAGTTAGACATAGTATTAAAGGTAAGTCACCTAAAATACATATTACATAAAAAGAAAAGAAGAAGAAAAATATATCAATGATTATAATACAATCATTGCCCACTTATGGAATGAAAACATAGATGTGCAGTACATTGCAGACAATTTTACTGCAGTTGCACGATATGTCACAGCATACTTAACTAAAGGAGAAAAGACAGAGCTCCAAGACCTCTGGAATGACCTGTCATCAGATAAAACAGTGTCTCAGAAATTATACAGCTTGGGCATAAAAATGCTCACCCATAGAGAATGTGGATCATATGAAGCAGCTGATCATTTAACTGGTACTGCATTGTATGGTAAATCTGAAAATATAATATGGCTAAGTCTTGCTCCAGCTAAATCTAGAAAAAGAGTTCTAAAATCATATGAAGCTATATAAACAATAGCCAAACATGATCCCAACAGCCAAGACATTTTAAAAACAATTTCTTGGACACATACTACCCAAACAGAAGTAATACTTTGGAAAACATGTGTCTATACCACATAGCCCAAAACTACACATACAAAAATAATAAGAAACCTGTTGAAAAAAAAGGTAAATATAGAGTGACAAACTGTGAAGGCAGCTTAGTTAAACTCACTAAACCACATTTAATTAATCATATCAAATTGTCATTAAAGACTCCTCAACAAAAAGAAGTATAGTACATGTCCCTGCTACAACTCTTCAAACCATGGAGAAAAGAAGAACAAATACTAGATAACTATGACTCATATGAGGATGCTTTCAAAGCAAATGAAAGCACTATAACTGATGTAAACTTTACACAGTACAAAACAATGTTGCACAATGAACAGCAACACAAAGAAGAACTCCAAGCCCAACTAGATAAGGACACTCCTGACAGTAGTCAACCTTCTGTAACAGGAAGCCAAGAACCACTGGGAGAACCACTAATAATAAATGAGGCAGAATTAGCTATGATAGAAGTAGAAAACACCGTGTGTCAGTATGAAGATAAAGAAGACTTAACTATACTACAATCAAAATTAAACAATGAGCAACGTAGCATTTTTCAAGAAGTAACATAACAAATTGCACATGGTGTAAAACAAGAAAATAAAGAATGTTCCTGCCATACTTATAAACCTATGCTACTGTACGTCAGTGGTGAAGCTGGTTCTGGCAAAACATTTCTAATCAAAGTCATTAGTAAGTTCCTTCAACAATTGACAAACAACAAACTGTCAGCTGTTATCACTGCCCCCACAGGTTTAGCTGCCTACAACATAGGTGGTGTTACATTACACCGATTACTACTATTACCAGTAGAACACCAGAACAAATTAGACTATTACAAACTTTCTGCAGAAGCTGCAATGGAACTACGCAGAGTATTGAAACAAATGAAAATGCTACTAATAGATGAATTGAGCATGGTATCCAACCTGATGTTAGCATTGATTCACCTCACATTACAAGAAGTACTCAAAACAGACTAATAAGAGCTCTTTGCAGGAAAACACATTATTATTTTTGGAGATCTGC
Source organism: Ambystoma mexicanum (assembly GCF_040938575.1). Lineage (NCBI taxonomy): Eukaryota > Metazoa > Chordata > Amphibia > Caudata > Ambystomatidae > Ambystoma > Ambystoma mexicanum. Next base: position 422,642,470 of record NC_090927.1, on the reverse strand, counting down.
TTCAATTAACACCAGTAAAAGGTGAGCCTATTTTTAAAACATTAGGTCACAAACTCTGCCGTAAAACTGTTGGCAGCATTGGAAATGTCAACCTTTGGCAACATTTCCAATACAGAGAATTAACAGAAAACATGCAGCAATCTGCAGATCTTACTTATGCCAACATTTTAAAAAGTATCAGAGTTGGTATACTTTCTAAAGAAGCAGAAGCAATATTGAAAACCCAGCACATTAATGCACTTTATGGCGATAATGCATGTGCTACAGATGGTATGGAACAATTAGCCCACAAAAATGTCAATTTTATGGCCTTAATGCCAACTCTTGCAAGCTGTTTCAAATTCAATGAAATCATGCTAAGTAAAGAAATGCAACCAATTATGGAAATTAGTGCCACAGACAAACTAGATGTACATGGTATGACACTACCCATGTGTGACCAAGCCACAACAAGACTAAATAGTTTAGAAAAATCAATCTCAAACACAGCAGGCTTAGAAAAGATATTAAAATTATCCTTAAATTGCAGAGTAATGCTTAAACATAACCTTGACGTGGACCAAGGACTAGTTAATGGAGCACTGGGTACAGTTGTTGGCTTTCAAACATACCCACGCGACAACAAAATTCAGTTTGTCAATATACTCTTTGACAAACTTTCAGAAGTAAAAAGGATAGGACGCTCAACAGCTAGATTCCTTCTCTTCAAAGATATGTATGTACGCAGAGAACAATTTTCTCTAACCCTTGCATACGCAGTCACCATTCATAAATCACAAGAACTTACCCTAGACAAAGCAATGATAGATATTGGTAACACAGTGTTTAAAGAAGGCATGAGCTACGCAGCATTATCACGCTTACGTACACTTGATGGTCTATTTCTAATCAACTTTGATGCAAGTAAAATAAACGTTGATATTCCTTGAATTTTAGAATACAATAGACTTTGCTCACTATACACCCCCCAGCTAAACACATATTCTGTTCCACAAAAAGTAAAACGTTATAAAAGAAAAATAAATCAAACAGAAATGCAACAGGATGTCACTGCAAATCCTCCAAAGAGAGTAAAAGAAACTAATACTTCATCAAGTACCACAAGCAAGAAAGAATCAATTAGGGAAATTAACCAGGTACTTCTTTAAAGAAGGAAGACAAACTCCAAAAAAAGCAGTTAGATACAGAACTACCTGGACCATTTAAATTCTCAAATATAGTTGGTGTAAGTTGCTACGCAAATGTAGCAATGAATATTCTATTTCAATTACCACCAATTGTTCACAACATTTACTTACACAGTACAGACCCATTGTGTATGCAAATGTTAGTACTTCACAGAAATGCAGCAAACAATTCTGATAACACATATAGTGTTTATGGAATAAGACAAATATTGGACTACTGTGCTGGAATGGTGAAATTCACTATAAACTCACAGGAAGATCCACAAGAATTTCTAATGTACTTACTACAAGTACTGGAAAACAAAAACATACCTATAAATGAAATCTTCCAGATTTAATACATGTGGAAACATACATGCACTCTCTGCAACAATGTGACACAAGAAGAAATCCCCAATGAATGTTTCATATATATATCAATACCAAATTGTGAATCCATTCCATTTCAGCGACTTGTACAAAATGCAAACCATGGTAGATTATGCTCTACTTGGAATTCAGATAATCGCTCTACGTTAGTAATACAAACACATAGTAAATACATAATACTAATGCTTCTACGTTACAATGCAGATGGTACCAAAAACAACTGCAAGCTGACTGGATTCACACATGGTCAAATATCACTTGGTAAGAAAACCTTCACAACAATAGGTATAATCTACCACGCAGGAGCCACAACCAATTCAGGGCAATACACTGCATATATAAAAAAGAAATGTGGATGGTTTGAATGTAATGATATTACCATTACTCTAAAGCAGAGATTACCAGGAAATCTTACAAACGCTTATTTGATGTTCTTAAAACCAAAATTTGATAACTAAACTGTATTTAAACCCTAAGTAAACTTGTGTTAAAAAAATATTAACTGTTAGAATACTCCAAAAGCTATCTAACTGCTCAAAGATTCTACAACAACTAATCAGATAAATGAATACCACTAAATTAGACCAATAAATACACAGTTAGACTACGCCAATTGGTATCTAACTGCTCCAAAATTTTATAATATCCAAACAAATAAATAATATGTTACTGCTCCAAAAAAATGCAAAAAGCCAAAGTATAAAGCATTAGCCAGAAACACGTGAACACTGAAAACAAACAAACAAATAAACACTAGCATAACAGAAAAAGTTTTTTTTTTAATCCAACATGGATTATTTTTCTCCCACAGACCCAATGATTTTAGCAACAAACACAGAAACTGAGCAAATTGCACAATACTCTGATTTGTAATCTACTAAATATGAGGGTCCAAAAAAAAAGTATGTGATTATACAATGTAATAAGTCATTACAAAATACTAATACTAACATGCTATTTTCTTTTATCACAGAAATTAACAAGAAATAAATGTACTCTGGTTACTAGACCAAACAGTAAGTATACAATAATAAGGAGAACCATCGCAGCATATCACATCCATAGTATCTAATACCTTTGTTCCTTATACATTTGTTTTTCACCCAAAGTTATAAGCAACTATGAATGTGATATGCTGCGGTGGTTGTGGCCAGGGCATAGAGTCTTGGGTGCATGGCCAAATGGCCGTGCACCCAAGACTCTATGCCCTGCCCACAACCACTGCAGCATATCACATCCATAGAGTCAAACATTTCAACTATGGTCTATGGAAACTTTTAATGTCCGCAGACATTATGAGTGTTCTTAGAACACTTTCAACTTGCCAGCGAATAATACGGACAGCATTTTCAGAAAAACCCCTACAAACATTTCAGAACAATGCAATAGTTCTTAGAACACTTTCAACTTGACAACGAACAATACGGACAGTGTCCTCAGAACACCCCCATTTCGTTTATTTGCGAACATTTCAGGACACAGTGAGTGTTCTAAGAACACATTCAACTTGCCATCGAACAATACGAACAGCATCTTCAGGACACCCCCTATGAACATTTCAGAACAACGCAAGAGTTCTTAGAACACATTCAACTTGACAGAGAACAATACGGACAGCGTCCTCAGGACACCCCCATTTTGTTTATTTGCGAACATTTCAGGACACCGCAAGTGTTCTTAGAACACATTCAACTTGCCAGAGAACAATACGGACAGCGTCCTCAGGACACCTCCATTTTGTTTATTTGAGAACATTTTAGGACACCGCGAGTGTTCTTAGAAGCGTCTTCAGAACACCACCATCTTGTTTATTTGCGAACATTTCAGGACACCGCAAGTGTTCTTAGAACACATTCAACTTGATAGAGAACAATACGGACAGCGTCCTCAGGACACCCCCATTTTGTATATTTGCAAACATTTCAGGACACCGCGAGTGTTCTTAGAACATATTCAACTTGCCGGCCACAATCCGCCATTCATATTTGCGAACATTTCAGGACACAGCGAGTGTTCGACAACGTCTTCAGAACACCCCCATTTTGTGTATTTGTGAACATTTCAGGACACCCCGAGTGTTCTTAGAACACATTCAACTTGACAGAGAACAATACGGACAGCGTCCTCAGGACACCCCCATTTTGTGTATTTGCGAACATTTCAGGACACCGCGAGTGTTCTTAGAACACAGTCAACTTCCCAGCCACAACCCCTATTCATATTTGCGAACATTTCAGGACACAGCGAGTGTTCGACAACATCTTCTGAACACCCCCATTTTGTGTATTCGCGAACATTTCAGGACACCGCGAGTGTTCTTAGAACACATTCAACTTGACAGAGAACAATACGGACAGAGTCCTCAGGACACCCCCCTTTTGTTTATCTGCGAACATTTCAGGACACCGCGAGTGTTCTTAGAAGTGTCTTCAGAACACCACCATCTTGTTTATTTGCGAACATTTCAGGACACCGCGAGTGTTCTTAGAACACATTCAACTTGACAGAGAACAATACGGACAGCGTCCTCAGGACACCCCCATTTTGTTTATTTGCGAATATTTCAGGACACCGCGAGTGTTCTTAGAACACATTCAACTTGCCAGCCACAACCCCCCATTCATATTTGCGAACATTTCAAGACACAGCGAGTGTTCGACAACGTCTTCAGAACACCCCCATTTTGTGTATTTGCGAACATTTCAGGACACCACGAGTGTTCTTAGAACACATTCAACTTGACAACGAACAATACGGACAGCGTCCTCAGGACACCTCCATTTTGCTTATTTGCGAACATTTCAGGACACCGCGAGTGTTCTTAGAACAGTTTCAGTTTGCTTGCGAACAAAACGGACACATATTGAGTCCTCAGAAAACCCCCCATTCAGTTTATTTAGAACATTTCAGAACATCCGTGATGTCCGCAGACAAATCGAACACAAAAAGAACGTCTAACACATAAAAAAACACAACTTTCATCCTATCTGATACACTCCCACGCTCCCCAAACACTCCTACACACCAACACACTCTACTGAATACAAATTTTGAAAAAAGTTTCACCGCGCTGTCCGCGGACGTCCGCGAATCCAAGATGGCGGGCGCTACCGAAAATCTGACGAGCTTCACGCTCCACGCCGGCCAATCAGCCAACACGTTGCGTGTCGCGGACATCACGCAAGTCAATGGACCAATCAGGACACTGTCCGCGGACCGAACAGGGAAGTATGTCCGCAAAGCGGATGCAGATATCACAAATTTTTTTTTACCTACTTTTTGGTCATTTTTTAAAAAACTACTGGACGGATTTTCACCAAATTTGCAAAAGCACGCTTTTGGGACCAAGCCACTGTTCCTGGTCCAAATTTGGTGAAAATCCATCCAGCGGTTTGGGCTGTAGATGCGAGCAAAACATTTTTCCCATTCAGTCTATGGGAAAAAAAAAGGTTTTGGGACCCCCCTATAAGTTTTCCCCCCCTGGACGAATCCTCACCAACCTTTGCAACTTCAGAGTGACCCAAATACTTTTTATGCAAAGTTTGGTGAGGATTCGTCCAGGGAGAGCAAAGTTATAAGCTGCCCAAAAAGTGCTCTTCCTATAGAAACACCAACTTAACCATAACTACATGGCCACTACCAAGGCCATGTAATATATATATTACACAGCCTGTGGTAGCGGCTGTGTAGTTGTGGTTAAGTTGCTAAACCTATAGTAGGAAGAGCACTTTTTGGAAAGCTTATAATGTCCTTCCCTCTGGACGAATCCAAACTTTGCAAAAAATGTATATGGCCCACTGTGATTTTTTTGGGAAAGTTTGGTGAGGTTTCGTCAAGGAGGGCAAAGTTATAGGTGGGGTCCCAATTTTTTTTTTTCCTTAGACATAATGGAAAAAAACTTTGCTCATAGCCTAAACTGCTGGACGGATGTTCACCAAATGTGTGCCAGGAGAGGCGGCTTGGTCTCATATGCATGCTTTTGTAAATTTGGTGGAAATGCGTCCAGTAGGTTTTTGTAAAACAGGCAAAATGTAGGTGCCAAAAACAGGAATCCAACTGGCCTGGAGGGCTATGTAATGTTTGCGGACAGACAATGTGCCTGATGATTGGATGGAAAAAAGCATGACATGCGTCAAATTTTCCCAAAATGCTGCCATGTTGTATTCGCAGATATCTGCGGATAGCATAGTGGAGGACAGGGCTGGGAAACATGTTTTGCGGTATTTGGTGTTTGAAGGAGGTGTGGGAAGGGTGGGAGAGTGAAAGATGGTTATTATGATGTATTTGTTTAGGTGGAAGAAGACCTACAGCCTAAGGCCTCCAGCCATGGACCCAAGAGCCCAGGGACTGCCCAAAACCACCACAGCATCATACAGCCATGCACCCAAGATTTTGCCCACTGGCTATAAGCATTGTAATAATATGTGTGCAGCAATGAAATTTGGCTACTGGAAAAGTACAAGTAATTATACATACTGTATAGGCAGTGTACACTTTTTGGAACACAGTGAGACAATACCATTGAAGTGAAACTGGTACTTGTTTTCATATTTTACACATTGAGGTGTAGGGGCATTTGTAGAGAGGATGGATTGCTTTGGTGCATTGGAGAGTTGATGGTAAGTTTGTTGGGGTTTTTTTGTGATGTAATGGTGTTGTCTGTAAATGTAATATCCTCAACCACTACTATGTATGGCAATTAGGTTTTTATGCTCTTGTGTGTATGTGTTTTCATTACAATATGGTCCTGTGTTGGTTGTGTGAATGCAGTCATCTGTAGAGAAGTTTGCAAGGTATCGTTGTTGACATTGGCAAGTTTCCATTTTTTTTTTAGATTACTGCTTAATTTTGTTAGTGATTTTATTCTGGTTAAAATTAATATAAACAATTTCCTTTTGAGGAGCGTTACACTGTCAGTGAGAGCTTCTAGGATTCATTTTGTGCGGTTATTTTGAAGGGTTACGTGTGATTTCTGTGTTGTTTGATTGTGAAGTACACCACGGTGGAACATTTTGTGTGACATGAAAGGGGAGTGCCTTCAAAAATGTTATTGTTCTGATCATTCAGGCATCTCCTGTTAAGCATACTGTGATCAATTATACCAGTTTTTCTATGCATCTTACCTTACTTTTACTCACTTTTATACATGCAAAAACAATGTGGGGCCGATTCATGGAACAAAAGTGCGCCGAAAATCCCAGCGCAAGCAGGCGCAAGGAGGCGCAAGCGGGAGAAAGCAAGCGCATGCGCACGCGTGCGAGTCAAGGAAAGCGCTGCGCTACTTTCCCACTGGTTGTGAGCCAAATCCGTGCATGGCGCACGCTGGCGCACACGTCTCCAAACAGTGTGAGCTAAGCGCACATAGCACTGCGCACACAAACAAAAGTGGGCGGAACAGTGGGCGTAACACGCGGAATGGGGAATAACGCGTGAAAAAGAAGGCGTAACTGGGGAAGTACTGCAGGGAACTACACAGAACGCCCACACGCACGCGAACAACCCGTTTTCATGGATTCGAATATGGGAAACCCGCGCAAGGCAAAATACGCACACAGGCGTCAATGGGTCCGCCACGCAAAGGCAGGTGGGAGCGTCCCTGCGCACAGCATAAAAGTGCGTGCAAACAACAAACACGTACATACAGCTACGATGAATGCCCCATTTGTCGCAGCACTGATCGTGGGACACCGCAGGAGAATAGCCAGGGCATGCATTTTTTCACCACGGACAAGCCTTTTTGGGATGCCTGATGACCAGGTCTATGGCAGGTAAAGGTTTCCACCCCATATCATCCTAGACCTGGTCAGGGAGTGGGAAGATGACCTAACATCCCCCACCTTCTGCTCCCAAGCATTGAGCCCCCTGGAGAAGGTGCTCAATGTCCTGCATTTTTTGGCCAATGGGTCTTTTCAGCGGACTACTGCCATAGTGGGGGGGGGAGTCTCACAGGCCATGCAGTCACGCTGCCTACACCAGGTATTGGCAATCATGACAGCGCGCCCCTCAGTCCGCAGGCAAATATACATGCCCAGAACACCCACAGAAAGGCAGGCCGTTGTCCAGGACTTTTACAGGGTGGCACACTTCCCCAAAGTGCTCGGTGCCATAGATTGCACCCATGTGGTCCTACGTCCACCTAGGGCCACTGAGCACATCTACACTGGCACTGGCATTCCATCAATGTACAGGTGGTATGCGATGCAAAGGGAATCATCACCTCTGTCTATGTAAACTGCTCCACCCATGACAGTTTCATATACAGAATGTCTGCCCTGAGCCGGGCCCTGGAATTTGGGCAGCATGGCGACACATGGCTCCTTGGTGAGTACAAATGCCCGTGCACATGCATGCATGTCACACACACACACAAATACACAAACCCCAATAATCACAACCATTACCACCTCTCCAGCGGACAGTGCCTACCGTCTGAACAACCACATGATGACGCCAATCCGGAACCCCACCACACCACCCCAGGTAAGATACAATGTGGCCCATGTTGCAACCAGGGCCCTAGTGGAGCGCACATTCGGAGTGCTCAAGTCACGCTTCCACTCCCTTGACCGCTCTGGCGGGCAGCTACTCTATGCACCGGCAGTAGTATGCAGGATCATTGTGGGAGCATGTGTCCTGCACAATGATGCAACACGGCAGGGCGTACCAGTGGACATGGTGGTGCCCCGCCATCCCCAACCACAGGCACAGGCACTGCCCATGGGAGGGGATAGGGCACGTGGCGAGGAAGCCCGGACCCAGCTTGTGGCCAGATTTTTCACCTAAACTCCCAACCCTGCGGAGTGCACACAGGCCTGGCACAAACCAGGTGACAATCGATGATGACAAAGAGACAGTCAACTGTCACAACCTTACCACCCTGAGATTGTTGCCATGGAATTGCCGCATTGTGTGCATCCCTAGCTACTTAAACACAAGCAATCCTGTGTGACCAAAAGGCACACATGCAAGGTGTGAATCACACAGACCTGCAAAACAGGCCATGACTGTCACTGGTATGCCACTCAAACCCTCCCAAACCACGACATGACATGGCAAGCAATAGCCATACACCAACACAGTACCAAAAAGGTACACATTGCCATGTGAAAAATGTAAATGGGCATCAGAAAATGATGCCTGACATGGATTCAGATCAAATGACTGACCAACAACCTCCCACCAAAAATAAGTCATACCCAAATGCATTCCAAAAGTTGTACTTTAAACATAACAATGAATGCCTGTCCACATGCACAATGTGCATTGCAAAATCAACACTGCAGCTACTGTGTGCCGTGTCCACCTCCTGCAACACACTGCTCAGCGCACAGCACAGTGAACAACCATTGTGTGTGATGTACACCCTGAGCATCACATATAAGCGACAAACTACATAAAAAAAAAATAAGCATGTACAGGATCCACAAATGGTCATAGAACATGTGCTGCAGGGACTCAGTGGGCACCAGATGGCAAACAGAGTGTACAGGTGGACATGTAAGGGTGGTTGTACATGTAGTGGATCATATTGCGAGTGTGTGGGTCAGTAGGGACATGCACTAAACATATGCATGTGAAATCAAGTGACCATCAGTGTCCTCTACACATCACATGTGAACATTCACCATGTGTATACCCCAGCATGTAAAATCACAACTAACCCCTCACACCTGAAAGGTAAACACAACACATGAACAGGCATTGATCAGCAGAATACATCATGTAAAATGGAAAGCACAATTACAATTTTAGGGTGCCCATCACACTGCAGGGCAAGGCAACTATCAACAAAACACCCCCCCTCCCTCACAAATCACCACGACCAACTGCACAACTGCATCTGGGTTATTCATCCGACATCCTTGAATTCCACCTGGCCACATGATCACCCTTCCCCTTTGTCACCATCTCCCACCGTGTGTGTAAAAAGTTGCCAGCACCCTCAGAGTGCACCTAGATTTGCAAAAGCACAAAATCCAACAGAACTCAAAGCAGGACAACACAGAAGCCAAGCAAATAGCCTGCAGGCAGTAAAACAAACCAGAACAGCCTCCAGTAGATGACTTGAAGTAGCAGTACGCCACAAAGGCCAAGTACTACCACAATGATGTTAACAACCAAGGTAGCACAGTAAAACAATGTCACAACAGGATCTGAACCATGTGTGGCACATAACATAGAATGATGCACCACGAACGGATGTCTACTGTCACAGCTCCCGTGTACAGGCGCAGGAGTGGCATGAAACAACCAACCCCACCGTGGTCTGGGTGCCTGCAAGGTCTAACTCACACAGGCCTCTGAGACCCTGGTGGGGAAGGAGGGTCAGGGATATGCAGTCGGGACAGGCATTGGCATACTGGATAACCAGAATGAGGGGCATGAGAGGGGAGTAGGATTGACATGGGAAAGTAGGGAATTCACCAAAATGTAGCACACACATTAACACATACACAATTAGATCAAACTTGTTCACATGCACATAGCACCAAATTACTCGAATGTAAGTCAAAGAGAAACTTATCTCTGGGGTGAGTGCTGGCTTCCTGCCTGCGCACTCTCAGGTCCGGTAACAGGAACATTTCAATGCTGCAAAGAGAGCCACAGTTAATAATATGTGCGTGCCCAAAACACATATACACACCACCAAATATGCCCCACAGTAACAAAATACACTACAAACAGACAAATTTGTTTGGATGCTTCATACCCATACGTAACATTACCCCTCTGATGGTTCCTACACAATCAATGCAGTAAGTCAGGCACCGAAACACCAATGTGTCACGATTCACACAACATGCAATGTTCCCTGTGTAAGCAGACAGACGCATACAGCAAGGTCTGACTTCAGAACAAGTCCTGTACCAACATGACCAAAATAAAGTAGCCAGTGCATGTATCAATTTCTACTTGGAAATGAAATGCACTGCACCCGAGTCTGTCCCTTGCTGTCTGTCCCAGTGAGCTGCTTTATTCCATGTCTCGGTACGCTACATGGCTAATACAAGTGCCTCAATGGACCATAGTGGACCGGAGGGTATGTGCCACTGCCCCTGCAGGTGCCCCAGACAACTTTCACATCAACTAACCATCAGTCCACTAACACATCTGAGCTATATTGTGCGCTTCTACACCAATATTTGTCCAAGTGCACCGTCAGTGCTGCATGTTCAACTGGCCAGGTGGAAGGTTTGCTGTGTTGTGATCCCCCTGTGCTGCCACCTTGCCTGGAGTCCCTTAAAACACGTCATCGATTTTCGGATGTATGATCGCAATCCCTGTGCCTCTGCTTGCGCACACATGTGCATGTCGGCAGCACCAAACGTGTCCTGATTCCAGACATCCAATGGCCCATGTCTGCTGGCAAAGGTGGTCTTGAGGCTCATCCCCCTGCAGAAAGTGCATGAAACACATGATTAATGCTTAATATTCATCTGTGTGTGTCTCTTCACACATTACATGACAGGACCATCTCAGAGACGTACATCAGAAATCACAACATCAGTCCGTCTTTCACAGCAACAGTGTGGAACACACTATCTACGGCATGATTTGCAACAAGCACATGTTCATTAAAGATAAGAAACATACTACACAATGCATAGCAATGAATGTACACATGAATCATTAAACACCCCATCTAGCAAAAGAAGAACAGTGGACAATTACACCTCAATCATCCCCAGTAGGGGTGTTAACACAAGTTCCACAGCAGCAGACATGCCACATATATGACAGTCCATTGCCCTTGTGTAATAGGCTGTTACACCGAACCATCCTTTCGAGCCCATGGATAAGGGAAGCAGGAGTGGCATATGTGAGTCAAGGACCCCAAGCAGCAAACAGATACACATGACAAGCTTGAAAGGCCCAGCTGGAACAGACAGTGGATGCTTTCAAAAGCCACAAAGCATCACACCGTCACATGAAAGCACAATAGACTAGCAATTTTAAACTATATTAACTAATTACACTAACTATGAAAAACCTACTTTACCTATTTAAACTAACTATCAAACAGAAACTCAACTAACAAAACTAAAAGAAAAATCAAAAATAGCCACATACGACCCTGGGGGCACCCAGGAGGGGGGAGGTACAGGGTGCTGCTCAACACCCACATGCGATGATGCTGAGGAAAATAAAACCTCCATGGGCTCAACGCCTGCACAGTCCGACCTATGTGGGAGATAGATTGTCGTCCGAGTCTGGCTCTTCCTGGAAAGGAGGACGTGACACAGGAGCATGACCACGCCTAGCCGCAGCTTGCCCCTCGTCGGCAGCAGGTCTGCCGGATGGGTGAGCCTGGTTCTGTGTGGTGATGATATGTAGGTCTGCATGCAGAACCTCCCGTGATACACGTGCTTCCTCTTGCAAGGAAGCACGTATAACACAGAGTTCATCCTGCAAGGCCTGGCTTGACAACAGCTGCACCTCCTGGCAAGCATGTAGCTCAGCCGAGATGGTACGCTCAAGCTGTGCAAACCTCTCCTCTGTCCGCTCCCTCTGGGACATCAGAAGGACACCCAGAGTGGATCTGAGGGAAGCATACTCCTCCCACAGGGCCTCCATGTGTGCCTCTGTGTGAGCAGCAATTGCTTCACGCAGAGACAACATTTCAGCCTGGTGTGCCCTGTCTGAGGCCGCCATGCCCAGCCTGAGTGAGCTGGCCATGGACCGTGCTGCCTGCTGCTGGAGAAGCACCTGCCTAGCAGGGGGAGCACAGATCGGGCCATACGCTCCATGCTCTCAGCGATGTTCTCTATTGCTGCCCCCTGGCGTTCAGAATTGGCAGCCATGTCTTGCCCCCACTCAGTATACAGCGGTTGCGCGTGGCGACTGCGTTGCTGGGTTGACCCCTGCGGGACCCAAGGACTGGGTGTCCTCTTTGTGTTGGCACCGCCCGCAGCTGCACGACTACATGCCCCCGTCGACGTGATGTCCCAGGCACATCAGTGGCTGGTGTGGAGGGTGACCCTGTGTCCCGATCCACCACGGGCAGAGGTTCCGAGGCTGTCTGACCCCTCAGTGCAGGTGTCACGGACAGAGGAGTGTCCACATCAGAATCACTCACCCCTGACATATGGACCTGATGCTCATACAACTCAACATGGTCGTCAGAGTGTTCATCAGGGCTGGACTCATAGGCAGCCAGAGACAAGATGGACTGTAGCACTTGGTGGTTTTCGTGGCCTCCCACCCCACGACCCCCACTTGTGCTGGGTTGATGTAGTGATAACAACTCTGTGCCTGGCATGACAACACCATCCTCCGGCTCTATTGCATCATCACCTGAAAAATAGAGAGGAAAAAACACACTATAAACCACACACCGACACCAAACACATCAGGCAGACATGTGACACACAAAATAGAACCTGGCATGCATGCTGGATAAACTTGAAATTGCTTCTGTGATTAGAACTGTGGAAAGGTGGCAGTGTGCACTGAAGTGGGTCTATGCAGTGCAGCAAATATGTATGTTACCCACTATCTACATGTACAAGGACTTCATGGTGTGTGTCAGAAAATGTGAAGGCAGTGCAAGGTCAACTTCAGGCATCACGTGCAATGTGCATTCAATGGGTAGCATATCTACAAGCAAACCACCCCTCCCCCCAAGTGCAAAAGCAGGGATGCCTAGCATGGTATCAAAAGGCTGACCATAGACCTGTGTATTGACAGTGTTGACTAGCATCAACAGCATCATGTGAGTCAAGTGACAACACAGCAAATGATGATGGGACAGTAAGCAGGACACATGATGAAACCTCTGGAGTACACCCGCGTGTGAAGAAGACACTACACCAGTTGGACAGAGTCATTGCCCATTAAACAGGCTGAGGCCTGTGACCCACACAGATTGTCAGACCCTAAACATGTGTGCAACGCAGTACTGAGCCACAGTTGACATGGGAAGGCAGATGAAATGCATTCAATTTGGGTCATCATGAACTTGTGTAACAGTGATCATCCAGTCATGGACACATATGGGCATGCGTGAAATGCACATGGAGCATAAATGGGCACTCATGTCCCTGCGGGGCATCTGACCTCTGCACAGTCCAAGTGAGACACCCTGAATCAAGTACTATGGATGTACCTCAATGGATATGTCTTGCAGATTGGCCCCTGGATGTTAGAATGTACACAGGAGGCATGACCAGGGTAGTAACCAAGGGCAATATTGTAGCAGACCAGTGCTAAAATGGAATTGGGGTGCAGAGCATGGGGTTGAGGGGCAAGGGAGCATTCCTACATTGTCTACCCCCTTGCAGACAGAGGACACATGCACGTCAGTCATGCTATGCATAGTTCCTGGGCTAAGAGGAAGGTCACCCCACGCTACATGCAGAAGTGCCAGTGAGTTGGAACATGGACTGGAGGGGCATACTGGTAACCAGCATGTGACTAGGGTGCAAAAGTGGTGATGTGCACAGTCCCCGTCTGCTCCACATGTCCACCATCCAGCAGAGTAGACATGCATCAGGGAAGCATTGCATTACTCGCACATCATAACCATGTACCCGTGACATGTAGCGGGAGTCATGCACAACACATCACACAAGTAAAACACACACGTCCTCGACAAACACGCATCAACACTCAATGGACTGGGGATCAAAGTCCGGCATCTCTCCCACTCCTTCGACCAATTCAGATGGTATGAACTGCGCAACGAGTGACTCATGCGGAGTGAGGTCTTCCTCCTCCGGTGCAGGCTCACCGCCAGTCACCAGAGTCAAGTTGTCATTTGAGGCACGCTTAGCCTTAGCGCTGCGTTTGAGGTCATTCCAATGCTTTTTGCACTCTTGCGCCGTGTGCACCTCATGGCCGAATGCACTCACATATTCTGCAACTTGCTTCCAGTGGGTATCACAGTGGGCAGCCATAGTCTGACAATTAGCACCCACTAGCATGTCACGGCTGTGTTTCCGCACGTAGCCCACGAGGAAGTCCAGTTCCTGTTTGCAGAAAGGCTTCTTCCTCGACATGCAGAAGGTCGTGGCTGTGTGTGGGGTCCCAGCCTGTGCTGCAGGTGCAACCTTCCTCCTCTTGGATTATGGCGCAGACCCTGGCTGGCTAAAGCCGCCCTGATCAGTATGGCCAGTGGGTTCAGTGGATTGGGGAGTGGCAGGTGCAGGGACGACCAAATGCCTGACTTGTGTCAGTGGCAGCTGGGTGCCCTCTTATGGACCCTGCGCAGCAACATCCGCTGTGGCAGGGTTATTGACCGCAACTGTCCTGGTTGGCAGACTCACAACTGGGGTGTTGGTGAGTGCATCTGCCCCTGCACTTGTCAACACCCGGCTGTTCGGGGTAGCAGATGACATAACTGCCCCAGGGACACGTGTCTTGGTCAGGGCAGCCCTGCGTGCCCCTACGGTTTCCCTCCTGGCCTGTTGGAAATCTTTGAAGGGCTCTTCAAGTGCCAACGCAGCCTGCGCTGGCAGACCCTGAGCCTGGGTGGTGGTGTCAACAGCTGCACCTGCAGCTACCACTACCCTTGGGCCCATGGCAGTCGATGAAACGGACTGCTGGGTCACACGGGCGCCAGTGCCAGATGCAGAAGCTGCATCTCTCGGAACCACAGGGGGTGGTGGCATGACTGCACCGACACATGGCACAACATCGTGCTCAAGTGCCGCAGCCCTGGCTCTTCCCCCTCTGCAGCCACCCTGGACACCCTGCAGTCCCCCTACTCCCTGGTCAACCCGACCATGTCTCCGACCACGCCTCCCATGAGGATGATGCCCAGCTGAGGCGCCCCTCACCTTTGGTGGCCTCCCAACCATGGCACATATGTAGTAGTGCCGGCACAGATGGAATAGTGCCAATGGGAGGTGTACACCACAATTGACCTGGGCAATTGGGGTGAAGGTGGTGGGATGCAAGATGTTAACAGACCCACTGCACCTGCAAGGCTGTATGTGACCCTGGTGATGTAGTGACGGGTCACGCAATGCTCAGGCACCCCAAAGCTGCAGTAAAACCGTGCACGCAACCCTGCAGCCTACGTGCGTGGAATCAACCTCCCGCAGTACGCGGTGGCACCCAGTAACACGAAAAACGCATACGCGTGGGACACGCAGACTACTATGACCTCGAAAACAGGTGCGATACACAGGGGCACCCGCAGTGGGAAAAATAGCGTGTGCAACTCATCGTCTGACTAGCGCGATGCAGAAAACCACACGTAGCCAATACCCCCGCCAAAAGAAGAGATATGTCCTTGATAGCTGTGAAGTTATGATGGCGTGCGAAACAACACGAAGCAGGAACACACGTCGGTCTCCACGAAAGGCACGTACAGCAAACTGCTGGCCCTGCTCACCTTTAACCCGTGCTGAGGGAAACACCTGCACGCGTCAGGTCACTTACGCGCTTATGCTCTTTCCTCGGATTACACGCATTCACACGCGGACGTGCAGTTTTTTCACACGTGATAAACCGCTATGCCCACGTCAGGAGGGAAACACCCGCGCGCGTAACATCACAGAAGCGCTTACGCGCTAAGGGCCTTTCATCCAATGAAATCCCATACGTGTGCTGACGCGCTTACGCGCTAAGGGCCTTTCCTCCAATTACACGCTGATGTGCAATTTTTTCACGTGCCAAATCACTCCGTATCAAGCTGGCCATGCAACAACACACGGAAGACCACTCTCCTGCCCAGAAGGTCAAATTACTGCCCCCCAGTGCCCCGAGCACGCCCCCACCAGCCATCTGCTGCTGCCTGTCAGCCTGTTGAACACGTGCCCTGCTATTTGGTGCCTGCACATCAGCCAGGGTTCCAGTTGCTGTGTCCACCCCAGCTGGAAGAGAAGACTCCAGACTGGGATACCATCGCTCTACAGCCCAGCCCCAGGACCCAGTTGCCCACCCACGCCTGCCTCGGGGGTCGCCATGTCGGGGCAAACACCATCTGAGACCACTGGCGACCCCCAGCCAGAGAGGCATAGGGCCACCAGCTTCAGTGTGAAGGAAGTTGGTGTCCTGGTGGAGCATGTCCTCGGTCATTTTGATGCCCTCTTTGGAACATCACGCACCAACAAGGAAGAATGGGAGAGGATCTGGGATGACGTAGTGGTTGCCATCAACGCGGCATCAAGCATGTCAAGAAGCGCTGGGAGGACTTCAGGTCCAGGACCCTCTACAAGGCTCGGCGGCTCGCAGAGGGGGGCGGGTCAGCATGAGTGACATCCAGATGAGGGTCCTGGAACGCGTAGGCCCAGTGCTCCACGCCCAGATCCTGCAGATGAAGACCCGTCTGGAGTTGAGCGGTAAGTGGCCAAGCATTGGTGTGTGAGACAGGGCATGTTGCAGTGTGCTGGTAGTCTGATACTTGCCTGTATGTGTGACATAGGCCATGTATGGATGTGTGTGTGCAGGGACATCATGGTCATGCATGTGAGACCAGTAATGTGTGAACCACATGGTTGGTGCATGAGTTACAATGCAACATGGGTAGCTGTATGGCAAATGCACACATGAAAGCATGCCCGTGTCTATTCTTGCACATGGTGGGGGTGTGAGGGATGGGTGCTGCTGTCATGTACATGTATGGTGCACATGTGTGTGTGACTTCGACACGCCATGGATTCATGACACATGTCTGAGATGATGTGTACATTCACTCATGCAGTGCGGTCACGTTGTATGCACTGTGTCTATCCACTGTGTCTGTGGTGTGCAAGGCATGATGCATGACCCTCCGGTGATGTGTGTGCATGGGATCAGTGTGAGCCATGATGCATGTGAGTTTGAAGGCAAGATTTTGGTTAATCGAGGCCCTTGTACATGGATTCTGATGTTGATTGCATGCGCTGTGCCTGTTCATGCATGTGCGTTGCGTGCATTCACCCATGTTTTGTGGAGGGACAGGATGGAAGTGACGTTAGACACTGCAACTCATGTGTTATTGCTTCCTGTCTAGGGGAATGTTGTACTGTACCCTGATGCTTGTGTTCTATGTCTCCCTCTACACAGCGTCAAGTGAAGAAGAGGGCGGAGATGGCGCTGTGGAGCCAAGTGGCGGGGATGCCTCTACCGGGCTGCGACGCAAGGCCCAGCCACCCTCCCAGGACTTGCCATCATCCGGGAGCAAGGGGGCTAGTGCCGCGTCTGCCACTACGGCTGTGGCGGAAGGGCCTGGTGAGCCCCCACAGGGGCTTGCAATGGCAGAAGACGGTAAGGAGACATCCAGGTTGGTGGAGGAGGAGCCTGCTACTGAGCCGCACATGGGGCCTGGTGGGGGTAGTACCAGTGGTGCAAGTGGTGCAGTCCAGGGCCAGGGTCAGGAGGCAGCACAGGTCACCGCGGAGGGGCCTGTGAATGTCCCTGTCCTTGACCCTGTGACTGCACCACCATGCACCAGCAGGGATGCCCCGTCCCAGGCCCGTCTGCAGGTAGGGGAGAGTGCCATGTCATCTGCCTCTCCTCTACCTGCGGACGAGGAGTCCCATGAACGTATGGGCTCCGTCCTGATTGGTGTTGCGTTGCGCACGCGTGACATTCGTGATGACGTGCGTTCTTCCTGAGCAGAGAACGCACGCCATCAAGTTGAGCAGTGTCGCGACGTGGCACTGTTGGGATGGGACCTGGTTGGTGGGTGCCTATATGTGATGCACACTCTGTGGAGACTATGCGCCAGTCGTTCTCCCAGCCATCTTCTGACCCAGATTCCACCAGGGCCCCCTGTGGACCTGGCCTGGCCAACACAGCCAGTTTGTTGGAGATCCCATCCCTGCCACAGTCGGGAGTCGGCGGTCCAGCAGGGGTGGGCACCACAACTGGAGACCAGCTGATGGAGGATGTGCAGGCATCATCGGACAGGGCACATGGACAGCAGCAGCAGCAGGAGCAGGCTCTAGGTGGGAGCAATGCTGTCTCGGGGCCATCGACATCAGGGGGGCAGGCATCGGCCAGAGGGCAGGAGGACCCTGGAATGGATGTGTCTTCTGTGTGGCTGCGGTTGGGCCAGCGTATAGGTGCGGAGCGGCGGCGGGCAGAAGAGGTGTGGCTGACCATGGTCAGGGCGGAGTTCTCCATGCGTCGGGCGTTGAGGCGGGCAGAGTGCCTCGAGGCAACTCGCAGGGAGTTGGAACAGGCCATGAGACCTCGGGGCCAGGACAGAGGCCTGCCTCCAGCAAATAGACATGGAGTTCGATGATGCCCTGGCCGAAAACATCAATGAGTGAGCCGCAGGACTTGCCCGTCGCCATTGTAAATAGTTCATAGTGTTAGGTTTCCTTTTTTTTAATTTTGGGGCTTTTGGACTATGCCACACACTTTTGTAAATAGATTTTTGTTAGGTAGGTTATTAGAGAGGTTTCATTTGTTTTGTTGGGCTCATGGACTCTTGAAAATTGTGTTGTACATAGTTGGACGTTGGATTTATTTTGACATTTTAATTTCATTTCAACATGGATCAATGGATTTACCTTTTTTGCATTTCATTTGGATTTGGTTTGGTGGACAGAGAGTTTTGGCCATTTTTTTTGGATTACTTGGATTTTTTTGAGGAATTTTTTATTTTTTATTTGGACATGCATTTCATTTCATGTTTGCCATTATTTTAAGTACTTTCAGTTGGTTTCCATGTTAATACATTTTGATCTTTTACTTCAATGTGTGTGATTCACTCATTGGGTTCATGCATGTTGACATGTGGGTTTACTCAATCAATGGCAACCTGTGTGTGTGTGTGTGACGGACATCTGTTGATGTACATAGTTGACTTTTGGTTTGTGTCATGAGATGAGCATGTCACTGTTGGATGGGTGAGTGGGTGGGCGGACATGAGTGGGACATGAGTGGGGGCTTGCTGGCAGTTGCCCCTCACTGCTGGGGGGTGGGGTTGCAGGGAGGCAATGTATGGGGGCCTGCTGGCAGGTGCCCTTCACTGCTGGGGGGTGAGGGTGCAGGGGGACATGTGTGGGACATGTGTGGGGGCCTGCTGGCAGGTGCCCCTCACTGCTGGGGGGTGGGGGTGCAGGGGGACATGTGTGGGACATGAGTGGGGGCCTGCTGGCAGGTGCCCCTCACTGCTGGGGGGTGGGGGTGCAGGGGACATGTGTGGGGGCCTGCTGGCAGGTGCTCCTCACTGCTGGGGAGTGGGGGTGCAGGGGGACATGTGTGGGGGCCTGCTGGCAGGTGCCCCTCACTGCTGGGGGGTGGGGGTGCAGGGGACATGTGTGGGGGCCTGCTGGCAGGTGCTCCTCACTGCTGGGGAGTGGGGGTGCAGGGGGACATGTGTGGGACATGTGTGGGGGCCTGCTGGCAGGTGCCCCTCACTGCTGGGGGGTGGGGGTGCAGGGGGACATGTGTGGGACATGAGTGGGGGCCTGCTGGCAGGTGCCCCTCACTGCTGGGGGGTGGGGGTGCAGGGGACATGTGTGGGGGCCTGCTGGCAGGTGCTCCTCACTGCTGGGGAGTGGGGGTGCAGGGGGACATGTGTGGGGGCCTGCTGGCAGGTGCCCCTCACTGCTGGGGGTGGGGGTGCAGGGGACATGTGTGGGGGCCTGCTGGCAGGTGCTCCTCACTGCTGGGGAGTGGGGGTGCAGGGGGACATGTGTGGGGGCCTGCTGGCAGGTGCCCCTCACTGCTGGGGGGTGGGGGTGCAGGGGACATGTGTGGGGGCCTGCTGGCAGGTGCTCCTCACTGCTGGGGAGTGGGGGTGCAGGGGGACATGTGTGGGGGCCTGCTGGCAGGTGCCCCTCACTGCTGGTGGGTGGGGGTGCAGGGGGACATGTGTGGGGGCCTGCTGGCAGGTGCCCCTCACTGCTGGGGGGTGGGGTGCAGGGGGACATGTGTGGGACATGAGTGGGGGCCTGCTGGCAGGTGCCCCTCACTGCTGGGGGGTGGGGATGCAGAGGGACATATGTGCGGGCCTGCTGGCATGTGCCCCTCACTGCTGGGGGGTGGGGGTGCAGGGGGACATGTGTGGGACATGAGTGGGGGCCTGCTGGCAGGTGCCCCTCACTGCTGGGGGGTAGGGGTGCAGGGGGACATGTGTGGGGGCCTGCTGGCAGCTGCCGCTCACTGCTGGGGGGTGGGGGTGCAGGGGGACATGAGTTGGTGACCATATTGCATGGTGACATATGGCTTGGCTGGGGGGGCATGCCCATGGTGGATGGGCTGCCTGCGGTACATGACCAGGGGTGCAGGGTAGTCCCCTGTGGTTTGGGCTGCCTGCAGGGGATGTGGAGGGGGTAGAGGGGACACCTGGGAGGACCCACACTGCCAATTCACGTGTAGGACTCCCCGCGCACCACACTGGATACAGCACCCCGCTCTGACAGCAAAATCACGTGTGAAACTTCCCGCGAACCCCAGTAATACACGTACCCCACTTGCACAGGTCCTTTCGCGTGTGAAACTTCCCGCGAACCCCAGTAATACACGTACCCCGCTCGCACAGGCCCTTTCGCGCGTGAAACTTCCCACGAACCCCAGTAATACACGTACCCCACTCGCACAGGGCCTATCGCGTGTGAAACTTCCCGCGAACCCCAGTAATACACATACCCCACTCGCCCAGGCCCTTTCGCGTGTGAAATTTCCCGCGAACCCCAGTAATCACTTACCCCACTCGCACAGGCCCTTTCGCGTGTGAAACTTCCCGTGAACCCCAGTAATACACGTACCCCGCTCGCACAGGCCCTTACGCATGTGAAAATTCCCGTGAACCCCAGTGATACACGTACCCCACTCGCACAGGGCCTATCACATGTGAAACTTCCCAGGAACCCCAGTAATACATGTACCCCACTCACACAGGCCCTTTTGCGTGTGAAACTTCCCACGAACCCCAGTAATACACGTACCCCACTCGCACAGGGCCAATCGCGTGTGAAACTTCCCGTGAATCCCAGTAATACACGTACCCCATTCGCACAGGCCCTTTCGCATATGAAACTTCCCACAAACCCCAGTAATACACGTACCCCACTCGCACAGGGTCAATCGCGTGTGAAACTTCCCACGAACCCCAGTAATCACTTACCCCACTCGCACAGGCCCTTTCGCGTGTGAAACTTCCTGTGAACCCCAGTAATACACGTACCCCGCTCGCACAGGCCCTTACGCGTGTGAAAATTCCCGTGAACCCCAGTGATACACGTACCCCACTCGCACAGGGCCTATCGCATGTGAAACTTCCCAGGAACCCCAGTAATACATGTACCCCACTCACACAGGCCCTTTCGCGTGTGAAACTTCCCACGAACCCCAGTAATACACGTACCCCACTCGCACAGGGCCAATCGCGTGTGAAACTTCCCGTAAATCCCAGTAATACACGTACCCCACTCGCACAGGCCCTTTTGCGTGTGAAACTTCCCGCGAACCCCAGTAATACACGTACCCCACTCGCACAGGGTCAATCGCGTGTGAAACTTCCCACGAACCCCAGTAATACACATACCCCACTCGCCCAGGCCCTTTCGCGTGTGAAATTTCCCGCGAACCCCAGTAATCACTTACCCCACTCGCACAGGCCCTTTCGCGTGTGAAACTTCCCGTGAACCCCAGTAATACACGTACCCAGCTCGCACAGGCCCTTACGCGTGTGAAAATTCCCGTGAACCCCAGTGATACACGTACCCCACTCGCACAGGGCCTATCGCATGTGAAACTTCCCAGGAACCCCAGTAATACATGTACCCCACTCACACAGGCCCTTTCGCGTGTGAAACTTCCCACGAACCCCAGTAATACACATACCCCACTCGCACAGGGCCAATCGCGTGTGAAACTTCCCGTGAATCCCAGTAATACACGTACCCCACTCGCACAGGCCCTTTCGCGTGTGAAACTTCCCGCGAACCCCAATAATACACGTACCCCACTCGCACAGGGTCAATCGCGTGTGAAACTTCCCACGAACCCCAGTAATCACTTACCCCACTCGCACAGGCCCTTTCGCGTGTGAAACTTCCCGTGAACCCCAGTAGTACACGTACCCCGCTCGCACAGGCCCTTACGCGTGTGAAAATTCCCGTGAACCCCAGTGATACACGTACCCCACTCGCACAGGGCCTATCGCATGTGAAACTTCCCAGGAACCCCAGTAATACATGTACCCCACTCACACAGGCCCTTTCGCGTGTGAAACTTCCCACGAACCCCAGTAATAGATGTACCCCACTCGCACAGCGCCAATCGCGTGTGAAACTTCCCGTGAATCCCAGTAATACACGTACCCCACTCGCACAGGCCCTTTCGCGTGTGAAACTTCCCGCGAACCCCAGTAATACACGTACCCCACTCGCACAGGGTCAATCGCGTGTGAAACTTCCCACGAACCCCAGTAATACACGTACCCCACTCGCACAGGCCCTTTCGCGTGTGAAACCGTCCGCGAACCCCAGTAATACACGTACCCCACTCGCATAGGCTCTTTCGCCTGTGAAACTTCTCGCTAACCCCAGTAATACACCTACCCCACTCGCACAGGCCCTTTCGCATGTGAAACTTTCCACGAACCCCAGTAATACACGTACCCCGCTCGCACAGGCCCTTTCCCGTGTGAAACTTCCTGCAAACCCCAGCAATACATGTACCCCACTCACACAGGTCCTTTCGCATGTGAAAGTTCCTGCGAACCCCAGTAATACACGTACCCCACTCGCACAGGCCCTTCCGCGTGTGAAACTTCCCGCAAACCCCAGTAATACACGTACCCCACTCGCACAGGGCCAATCGCGTGTGAAACTTCCTGTGCACCCCAGTAATACACGTTCCCCGCTTGCCGTGTGCTGTGTGGTGGCCATGTATACTGGTACAGGGTTAGCGCAGTCCTTTGTGCTGGATTGGGGATTTTGAAGGCTTTTCCCTGCGCGAGGGGCGTTCTTGGGGGCGTAACTGGCTCTGCTGCAGGGTCGCTGCACCACTGTGCACCACGGCTGGTTTTGGTAGCTAAAATCCATGAATACGCTGTGTGCGGAAATGGATTTTAGCGCACACACTGTGCGCCAGCCGCATGCGCCACTTGTGCGCTAAATTCTATGAATTACCCCCTGTATTGGGTGCGGTAATGTTGTGCTAATGTTAACAGTTGATGTGTTGCCCTAAATTCAAATTCCCTTGCGGTAATAATAGAGATGGGTCGCTCCTAAAGGTGATATACTTAGTCCCAAATCTGCTCTACCTGGTTTTATTACGTTTGTGGGCATCGTACCGAAACGTGCCTCGTTATCATTTATGCCAAAACTTTACTTAACGTAGAACCAGGAATATAAAGACAAATATCATCATAGACAGGGTATGTTTTCTTTCTTGCTAAAAATGGTACTGACATATAGAATTTTGTAAGGAAGCAGTAACAGTTTTCTATGTAACAAATGCTTTTATCTCACGAAGAATGTTTGCAAGACATTATTGAGTACAAAAAATTAACAATATTTTTTTTTCCCATGGAAGTTACAGCTAAGGAACATTGCATGATTATATTGTGGTTTCTAATGTCTGCATCATATCCTGATCACGAAGAACAACATTTATTATGTGTTTCCATGTTGCTGCAGTCAAGGATTGGAGTGACGCACATGGTCTTTGTGAGAGAAGAAGTTTGCAATTTGAAGCAGAATGTTTTTGCTTCTGCACGTTGCTACATTTGGAAGGCTGATAGTTTGCTTCTTGTTACTGGTACTGCGAAAGGACAGATTGGACCATGTCGGTTGTCCCATATCACAGTGATGGAGGAAATTCTGTGGATAGTGATTTTCCAGTGAATTTCTAGTGCTGGTTAAAAAATCCATCAGATGGTAGCTGGAAACTGTGGCACATGCAGTATGGTAGAAGATATCTGTCGAGATAAGACAATAAAAGTACATTTTAATCACTGTTTTGTACTGCAATATAACAACTGATATTGATATTTTATTTGTTTTGCCCTCATATAGAAGTGTTTTAGAGTGTGACAAGGGAAGGGAGGGGAATAGGAGAGAAATAAACAATTATCTTACCAGGCCCAGTGACATTGAAAATGTGAAAGTGCATGGGTGAGGAAAAGGGTGAAAGTGAATTGGGGCTGGGGAGAAGTGGAAAGTGCTGTGCAAAACAATAAAAGTAAAATAATAATAAATAAATAAAGCAAATAATAAAAGCAGAAAAGTGGTAGTGTGGCCAGCAAGTTATTGTATAACTGATAATTGGATGAAACATAATTATAAACACAAACCACAGACATTGAACACATACATGAGAACATGGGAGTGTATTTAGAGCAGGAGTTGCGTAAAAGGTGAGGAAGGTAGTAGGTAGAGGAAGTGGTGGAAATGGAAGAAATGTGGAGTGAGATTACACAAGGGCTGGTGCAGAGTACAGGTTTGCAGGATGGGGCGGAGTTCAGATGAGGTGGAGTTCAGAAGGAGCGGAGGTGCCAGTTGAACTTCGATGAAAGGAAATGTTAAAAATAATATTTTGAAAATGGCGACTTTGTTTAATTGTTTCAAAAATACACAATTTATAGTTTGTTGCTATGGTTTCTGTACTGTTCAAGCGAGCAGCGTCCATGTGAAAATGTAGTTAGATATGCAAACATACAAATACCACAATTCATTTTTAGAAAGGCAAGGTTGAGTGACCCCAGAAAGGTGGTGGCTCAGACATAATTGATATGATATTAAATGATATGGCATTTGTAACACGCCTATACACAAGTGTTTCAAGGCGTGACGAGGAAAGGGAGGGGAACAAAGGGAGGACGGACAACGATACTACTAGGTCTCATTTAGATTGCGCAAGTGCGTGGGAAGGGGGCAGGGACAGTGCAGTACATGGGAAAGATGATAACAATAAGTAAATACACAGCCAGAATGTGGCAAGTGCATGGGTAAGTGCATGCATCAGGTGTCAAGGGCTGGAAGGGGGACTGTAGGGGTACAGAACAGTCCCCAAGTGTGGGGGTTGCCAGGTGGGCAATGCAGGCGTGTGACACTGGCGGGCGAAGGACCTGGGCCCAAGATCAGAGAGTGTCCAGGTAGCCAGTGCAGTTCCGGTTACAGCCAGTAGGTCAGCAGAGGAGAGGAGAAAAGGCAGAAGCAAAGAGAAAGGTTTTGAGGTGCTTCGGAACCGAAGATATTTCTCCTCAAGTCAGAGTGTGTCCAGGTAGCTAGTGAAATTGTGTTTTCAAAATGGATTCTGCTTTTTACTGAATCACAGGGTGTTTAACTCTCGGCTCACCTGGATGCTTGCCTTAGTGATGGAATGTGATCAGTGCGAGTACGCTGTACACAGTGTGGTTGCATAGAGCTAGTGTAGTGAACTGATTAGTAAGGAAATACCTATTGACTGTCCTAAAAGTGGCTAGAAGTAGCTAAATATGTCATGGCCTAATTTACATAATTGGTCATGTGCATGATGGGTGATTGCCGAAGGGCTACTGCCAATATCACTGTAGCATAAAAAAATATATATATATTACTGGAACTTACCAAACGCATCATTTGTATGACCGTGTGCAAAATGCAATATGCAAATATGGGCAGGAGAACGAATGGAAGTAGAATTATCAACATAGACGAACTGTGGTAAAATGTACTTACTGTGCTAAAGTCTATCAAGCTGCAAGAGCGACACCGCTCAGCCATGCAACATTCTAACATTGATGGAAAGAACACACGGCTAAAGTCCATGTGCCTAGATGTATGCCCATTGACCACGCTTCCCGTGCTTTTGTAATCCACTACTGTTTGCTTTCTTGTCACTCTAATTGCCGATTTACATTGTGCAAACAGTATAGTTACTGTACATCCTATAATCAACTTTTGTAGGAGCCTTTCATTCTCGGCCACAGAGGCACACAGCATTGTGGTTCAACGTTATAGTGCTTGCATTGTTTTTGAGGGTTACACTTTTTTCTATTGGTTTACAAAGTTGTGTAAATGACGCAAATCTGTTAACCATTGGAAAGTAGTGTAACTCTCCACACCAACAGAATAAAATAGCCAGATTTCTCGCTGGCTCCGTTTTTGAGCACAAAGTCGGTAGGGGACCATGATTTTTGGTAAAAGCAGGAAAAAAATTGAAAAACTGTCAGGACTGTACATAGCACATTCACCTAGAGAGGGGAGCGCCCAGGCTCGCTGAGTGTCTGTCTCGGCTGCTGTTGCCTGTTACATAGGTAGGGGGCAGAGCCAGAATAGCACTCGTGGGGTAAAGTGCTAAGTGCAGCTGTGCTTCCCACTCCCTACTTTAGCATGCAAAGCGATTGCTTTCCTTTTTTGTTTATCTTTTCAAAGGTTTTTGATTTAAGGGCTATTTGGTGCTAATGCTGGTCGGATCCTGACATCCCACTACATATCTGGTGTCAGATCCACCGAAAGGTGGCACATTGAGCAGTGCTTGGTATAGTTTGCAATAGGATGGAGAAGTATATCCAGAAAAAAAGGAGACAGATATGAACATTTGAAGTTGTAGTGCAGACAGATACATAAATTAACTGAGAACATTAGTGATGGAAAAGCGAACCCAGTGCCCACAGTCAATGTTTACCCACTGCCCAGAGCCCCGATCTGGGACTTTACGAGTCTGTAGGATGCAACGGTATATTCCATGGGACAAAGCGGTACACATATTAGTGCTTTTTATACCGGAGGTGTTTGCGGAACGTAGATGGTTAATAGTTACAATATTCTATAGCTAACAACTGTGAAGAAGGTTAGTTTGCATGTTGTTTAATTAGTTGGTGGTTCCCTAGTAGAAACAGAATAGAGAGAAAGTGATGTCATCAATGACATTTGAAATGTCATCTTTGATGTAATGGGTGTTAGTCTTAGCAGTGCACGGTAGAAGTGAAAGTTTTGGTTGCTTAGATTACCATAGCTGGCGAATTTCTGTTTTTTTTTGGTTTTACTTGTAACCATAACGTCCCTTTAACAACGTGTTTTCACT
Source organism: Ambystoma mexicanum (assembly GCF_040938575.1). Lineage (NCBI taxonomy): Eukaryota > Metazoa > Chordata > Amphibia > Caudata > Ambystomatidae > Ambystoma > Ambystoma mexicanum. The sequence continues at coordinate 422,615,012 of NC_090927.1, read as the reverse complement.
GAATTTGATAGGTTTTTATTAGCGCTACTTCACGATAATGTCCCTTTAACAAAGTGTTTTCACTGAATATATATATAAATACTTATATATATGTATATAACATGGCCACAGTAGCGGCCATGTAGTTATGGTTAAGTTGCTAAACCCATAGGAAGAACACTTTTTGGGCGGCTTATAACTTCGCTCCCCCTGGACAAATCCTCACCAAACTTTGCAAAGAAAGTATATGGCCAGCTCTATTTTTGCAAAGTTTGGTGAGGTTTGGTCAAGGGGGGCAAAGTTAAAAGGGTGATCCCAACATTTTTTTTCCCCGTAGACTGAATGGAGAAAAAACATTGCTCACGTCTACAGCCCAAACCGCTGGACGGATTTTCACCAAATTTGCGGCAGTAACGGTGGCTTGGTCCTGAAAGCATGCTTTTTTAAATTCAATCCAATCCAGTAGTTTTTTTTTAAAACAACCAAAAAGTAAGTCTTAAAAATGTGTGATATCTATGTCCGCTCTGCAGACACACTTCCCTGTTCGCTCCGTGGACAGGACACTGATTGTAACACAACAAAGGAGGGCAACACACAACTGGATATGATTCACGCTAGGCAGTAAAATAACCCCATTCAGTATGGGGCAAAAGGCGCTATGAAGCAGTGGCCAAGGAGATCCGGAGTCGGGTGGAAAGACAGAAGGATAGAGAGTGAATCACTATCTGACCCTGTCCTCAATCTAAGATAGAGGAACAACTTTCCTTAGGAAGTGCTGATGTGCCGCTTACAAAAAGGGGGAGACAGCAAAAGAGGTCAAAGAGAATCCATTTTTGAAAAACAGTAACAACATGAAGGTTGTTAGACTTCTGTATGTCCTTGGTCACTGTTAAGCTTCCAAAAGGGCTGTAGGCAAGGAAATGTAAAAATGTAAAAGGAAAGTAAAGTTAACACCTTGGACTGAAAAATCCAGACTGTCTATTATGGGTACATCATAATTGTATTATCCCATATACAAATCAGGACTTACCAAGGGGACTCTACAATTAAAAACTACGAGGAAGGCTCAAATCACTATTATCTTGCTGCTGTGATACAGGTTTTTAATCCAGCAGATACTCCCAAATGGGAAGGAGCCAATTTCCAAGTAATGACAAATGAAGACAAACATGTAGACCACGTAACCCTTCCAACAAGATGTAGGTGGTAGGACGGGGAGTGAGACCACAATAAAAGACATATATAAGGTTGTTCATGGTGCAGGTAGAATATATTTTTTTATAAAATTCTCCACCATGTAACAACCGCTGTCTACCGGTTTCAGTGGTGTATTTGGGGTGTAACCACTTTCATCAGGACAGTCTTCTAAAACAAGAGGGAGGAGAACTATAGTGAAACTCCAAGTTCAATCATCACATTTCTGCCACAGGGTTAATACTTTACCCCGTTTTCTAGCGCCAAAGCAGGAGAGGTTCAAGAGGAGAGCCTGTGGAGAGACAAAACAGTAAACCACGGTCACTCCCCAGGTACTGCCATGCACTCTACGAGTAGGAAAACGCAGGCACCAATGACTGCGTCTCCTTATATAGATCAAGGGAGAATCCCTAAGGAAAACAATTCTGCACATGAAAAGATACATACAAATTCAGACACACATAGCATAGAGCCAAAAATAAGGTCTACAGCTATATTGGTTATCACTGATGTTAAAGCATTATTTGAGTATTGTCTTAAAACACACACATCTATGTGCCAAAAACCAAAACAGAGTTAAAAAAGCATCGGCACACGGTCACCTCTTAAGATTAATAAACAAAACTGCAGTCTGTGTACTAACCTTTTCGGCTGCAGTGGGTGCCAAATTAGTTGTGCTAGTGGACAGAGACAATAGTAGTCCATGACAGGGCCACTGTTCTAGATGGTGTGCTGAAAAGATGGAAAAAAGGGATATAGAAAAAACACCATCACTCGCTGTATCTTTACACCCTTCTGCCCTCCAATGAATAAAGTATCCAGGGAATGGTGAAGCAGTGGTAATGCCTGTCAGCCTGCAGTGGATCCTATAATGCCCAGAACGAAGGGGATCTGTCAAATCATGCTTCGTGGGGCGAAATGGGTAACATGACATAAACCCATGAAAAAAGGGCGCGCGAGCACCCCTGGTGTAGAGAGAAAATGCACGCGTGTGCTTGTGCTATGAGAGTGGGCAGCCGTCCATTATGCTAAGGCGTGCTGATTTTCACTTACATGTGCTTTCCAACTCGGACAGCAGTCTCACTCCCCCAAAGATCAAGGGAGGCTCTGGGCGAGTTGGAGATTAAGTAGACGCAGACGAAAGCTTGCAAGCATCACGTTACGAAAGTCACGTGTGCGTCTCTGCCTTCGCGTCGGGCTAGGCCGAAACGGAAGTGCAGGTCACAACCCCCGGCAGTCAAAAGGTATGTGCGCTGGTCATGCAGCGACAGGCAAGCCTTAAATAGACAAAGAGGTCAAAAGGTAAAAAGGTTAAATGCACAAAGGACCCACAAAGGACCCAATCCAACGTACAGAAGGGGCTCAGAAAAACTTGTTGTGTTCAAAATCCATGCTGGATCAGATCCTTAAGCAGTTACTATCACCAGGTACCACCTGTTGACAAATATAAGTACATTTGGAAAACACGCAGTAAACTAATGATCTCTAATACTCGTGATGTAAATCGCAGTGTCGGAAAGAAGATCAAATGTACTGTGCACCATTGGATCTCAAAGTTTGGAAACATACATTGTGGCCCAATGAATTAAATGCCCATGGATGGAGCCATTTATAGTCTCTAATGCCCATGATGTTAATCCTGGATCCGGTAGGGCTAGGGCAGATTATATGTTAGAAATGCAATCTTGTTTTTTTTTCAAAAGAAAACATCCATGATGACCCATCTAAAATACAGTGCACCCATAAGCACAAATGAAAGGCAAAGCAGTGTTATTTGTATTTGTCCAGATCCCAGGCCGGGGCTACATGGTGTGAACAAATATATATATATATATATATATATATATACATATATATATATATATATATATATGTGGGGGCCTGGCTCAGGCATTTCAGGTTAGTCATATGATGACAGAAAGGGCTTGCCACGGAAAGGATTCATTGAGTCCCCTTAAGTCGGTTTTAAGGCGAAAGATCCAGTTTTGTTCACGTTTTAGGAGCATGCTGGCTATATCGCCTCCTCTTCTAGGGCATTTTACCCTTTCTACTAGGTTCCATTTTATGTCCTCAGGTTTATGTTTGAAAGCCACAAAGTGGGCCACTAAGGGTGGTTTTCCCGCCTCGTACTAATACAGGACATATGTTCTTGTATCCGTTTTTTTATGGGTCTGCTGGTCATTCCTATATAGACTTGATGACAAGGACATGTGATCATTTAGATAACATTTGCTGTGTTACAGTTCGTCAAGGTGTTTTGTTTCCAGGCGGTTCGGAGGCCCAGTTCCAGAGTTCATGTCCGTGTCGTCATGTGGCACACGTTACATTGGCCACAGGGTGTGTTCCAGTGGCTGGTGTGGTGTTCCATAAAGTGGTAGATGTTTCATTATCCGATTCCTTATAGGAATGTACAAGGGTGTCCCTAATGTTTTTCCTTTTTCTGATGGCAAAACGGGGTGGGGGGGAGGTCTACTGCCCCTACATTGAGGATAGGCCAAATTTTTAATATTTCCCTTTTGATTTGATTGATTTTAGAGGAATACCCAAAGATCGCTGTTATCGTTTTTTGTCCTTCCGGGCGTTTGGTCTGTTGTAATGTGACATCCCGAGGGATATTCCTAGCCCGTTTTCTGGCTTGCCTAATGATTTTATTAGGGTAACCTCTTACCAGGAGGTGTTCTTTCAGGATTAGAGATTGAGTGTCGTACTCCTGTAGAGTGGAACAATTCCTCCTTTACCTGTGAAACTGCCCGAAGGGCAAATTGTCCCGCAAGCTTTTCGGGTGAAAACTTGAGTATTGTAACAAGGAATTGCGATCTGTGGGTTTTCTAAAAATGGTAGTGGTCAAAATCCCAGAGTTTGCACTTATCTCCACATCAAGAAATTGTGTGCTCTTTTTTGCCGCACTGTGGGTGAATTTCAAGTATCTGTTTCTAGAATTTATCCAAAGGATGAATTCTTGCAGTGTGGCTTCATCCCCTGTGAAAATTAAAAGGATGTTGTCAATGTATCGAGCCCATACTGAGATGTTATTTGAGTATGGGTTCGTGGGAAGGTATATGGCCACATATAAGTTAGCCAGGGACGGGGCAAAAGTCGCCCCCATAGCAGTTCCCGAACACTGCTGATAGAATGTTTCCCCATACAGGAAGAAATTCCTCGTTAGTGCTATTTCTGTAAATTGTAAAATTAACTGGGCCGACATTTCCAAATTCGACCCAATTTCCTGTAAAATTTCTTCCACAATGTGTAGGGTCTCCATCTGCGGGATGTTAGTGTACAATGCCTCTATGTCGAGGGTCACCAAATATTGTGTGGCGGGGTTGAATGGTAAGCCATTCACCAGTTTCAGGATGCTGGTAGTGTCCTTAAGATAGGACCGCATTTTAGGGATTTCAGGCCTCAGAAAGAAATTTAAAGAGAGGGGTTCTAAGATGGATTGTATGCCTGCCATGATTGGACGGCCTGGTGGAGGTGAAATGCCTTTATGCACCTTGGGTAACGCATAAAAGGCTGGAAGTATTGGAAACCTTGGGCAAAGGAAGGCTGCTTCCCGAGAACTTAAATGGCCTTCACAGGCCGCCTCTTCTACAATCCCTGTAATCAAAATTTGCAACTCCTCAGTGGGGTCCCGAGGCAGGACCTGATAGTGAATTCTGTTGTCCAGTAGTTTTTTCACCATCAGTTCGTAGTCAGTGTTGTTCATGATGACTATCGAACCCCCCTTATCGGCTGGTTTTATTGTTATGGTTTTGTTCAGACTAAGGTCCCGAAGGGCTTGGCGTTCATCCTTGGAGATATTCTGGAAGTTGGTTTCTTCTTTTCCTTCAATTTGTTCAAGTTTTTTCAAGATCGCCTTCTCATAGGTAATTTTTGCCCCATACTGAATGGGGTTATTTTACTGCCTAGCGTGAATCATATCCAGTTGTGTGTTGCCCTCCTTTGTTGTGTTACAATACTTGCTCGTTAGGGCTTCACCCTGCTCACTGTATTCTTAGTGCCCTCTGGGTTATAACTACCCAGGACACTGATTGGCCAATTGGCTTACCACTGCAGCATAACACACCCATACAAGCAAGCACCTGCCCACTAACCACAACCCAAATACATAACACAACCACCTCAACACCTATCCACTTCAATTAACATCCTAAAACAATAATTACAGCCAATGTACAAACTCCTCAATACATACCCTCTTCACCCAATAGCATAGTAAAATACCCAGTAGTGTGGCCAGTGTTTAATATGTCCGCGGACAATCGCGGTGACCGCAGACAGCACGTTCACATCACAGCCTTCTTCCACTTAAACAAATACAATGATTCAACCATCTCTGACTTCCCCACCCTCTCCAGCCACTCTTCAACACCAACACATTCCCCAAAATTAAATTTCAACTCTGTTCAACACTGCCCTGTCCGTGGATATCCGCGGATCCAACATGGCGGGCGCATCAAGAAAATTAGACGTACCTCACGCTTCACTCCAACCAATCAGCGAATACGAAGTTTGTCCGCGGACATGGCGTAGACCCACTAGCCAATCGGTGTCCTGTCCGTGGAGTGAACAGGGAAGTGTGTCCATGGACTGGACTCCGATATCACTAATTTTGTGGACCTACTTTTTGGTTATTTTAAATAAAATTACTGGACGGATATCCACCAAATTTACAAAAGCACACTTTCATGACCAAGCCGCTGCTCCTGCCGCAAATTTGGTGAAAATCCGTCCAGCGGTCCCTACAGTCTATGGAAAAAAATAAAATTGGCACCACATATAACTTTGCCCCCCCCTTGACAAAATCTCACCAAACTTTGCAGAAAAATTCAGAGGCGGCCATATACTTATTTTGCAAGGTTTGTTGAGGATTCATCAAGGGGGAGCGAAGTTATAAGCCACTGGAAAAGTGGTCTTCCTATGGGTTTAGCAACTTAACCATAAATACACAGCCGTTGCCGTGGGCCGTGTAATACATACATAAAATAAATTAACATGCTGTATGACATTGGCAAAAAATGTGATGGATTGTTTTGGGGTTTGACTAATGACAAAAAAACATGCAATAATCAGAGTAATCCAATACCCTATCACGAATATCCAAGAACTTCAACATGTATAACGTGTTAAATGGCAATCTATACATGGAATAAAGTGATAATTGGTCACCTGACATTTTGGACAACAGTGTACTAACGAAAATTAAACATTTTAGAGCCTGGGCCCGTATTCTTATTCAATATTGTGATTAAAAAATCCCCTTGGTTTTAGGCTTTAATGTTGTTTCTTTTACTTAATACTATCCTAAAGATGCTGCTCCTTCATGAGTCATCGTCTGAAGCCATGTTTATTGCCATCTTTAAACAAGCATTGGCAATGCCAATAATTTTGGCGTTTACTGAGGTTATTTGCATTTTACATTCATAGGTACCACGGTACACGTAGGAGGGTGCAAAGTCTTAAAGAAGGATGCAATAAAGGGTGTGGGTGTGCAAGAGAATGAGATGGGAGGAGAATATTATCCCAGATAGTAGTGCTTAAGATGGGAAGGACTGTGGAACAATCAAATGATGTGTAAACACTTCATATGTTAATTCTTACCGGCTGTAGTGGTTATACATTGTTGAGGGACACTTTTCAACCAGGGATTAATCTGGAGGAATGCAACGTGCATTAGATGCAAACTAGACTGGCCACTCCCATAGGGACTTACACCAATTACTAGCCACATAATTATTTGGAAAATACCTGATTATCTAACCTGTGTGATGCTCATCACGAGGCAAACTTGACAGTTCCTTGAATTGCAGTGCGATTAATCACTTTGAAACTGCAGACCATCAACAAACAGTTCTTTCCATTAGGACATAATATAAGTGCAAACGATCGACCAGAAACCTTCAGAACTCTGCAGATTTTACGATGACCAAACGCGGTTTGGGTAGAGAAAGAGAGAACAAAATATAAAAAGGCTTATGTTGCCTCACATTCTCAAATCGCAGATTCATGTTTAGTAACACGAATAAATACTGCACACAACTGGAAGACGAATGGAACAAGTAATGGATGGACTTCAGAGCTGCAATTTACTTTACATTGGAAAAAAGATGCTTTAATGCAAATGGCCCTTACCCAAACGCCAAACCATACAGTTTATTGAGCACTCGTACGATTACCATATATAGCGATCACATAAACCCTAACTGACTCATACGTATAATAGAGTTGGGCGCTGTTAATGCTTGGAGCACATTTACTAAGTATCCTAGTCAAACACGGATCGCCACTGAGCGGGTCTAAAAATAATAAAAAACTGAAAAGGAAAAAAGCACCGTTTCTAAAGACCCCATACTCTTTCCATGCATGGCTATCACATAACTCCTGACTACTTCAACATGTACTGGAGTTAAGCGATGTAAAACTCGGGTGCATGTAAATTACATCCTCGTCAAACACAACTCACCAGTGGATCTAGAAAGGGAAAACTAACATTTACCTTATGTGATGACGCCCGCCATATTGGAAGCACGAAGTACTATTGAATAGTACATAGAACAAACTAGTTCATACATTCGCCTGGATGATGTGTTATTACTGCTCAGGCTCATTTTGAATAATAACCTGGTTAAATAGTACTGACTACCGAATGGCGATGAAACGGAAATCCTCGAGTGAAGTTACACCCGCTATATTTGAACCAGACATTGCAGCATTTTCTTATGTCGTCACTAACAATATTGCCAAATGTCACGGTTCACAAAAAAACAGGAACAAAAACTGTTTCCCTACTGTCATTCGCATGGAAAAATGGCCTTAAAAAGAACCACCGTTATCCTCTGGCTGGCTTCTTCCCTGTTCGTCCTCTCTGCAAATTGCTGCATCTTCGGCTCCAAACGAGATCACTCAACAGTGGACTTTAAACATGGTCCAACAGGAGTTCAACTGACAAAAGGCATTGGTGCAAACAAATACAAATACAACGAGCATCTAGCAAAGTGCAGTCATTTTGCTCCTACTTCGAAAAGCACAGAGCTCCCCACAATAGCAGAGGGCTGGCAGATGTGAGCAAGAGGGTCCAGGCCCAGCTGGTGCTTTGGCCATTTTATGGCCAAGCTTTGGCAATTTGCCATGCCAACACCATACACTGCTCCCAAAATGCCCTTTCTCCTTTTTTTTTGTTTTTTAAATATTTTTGGCAACATTTGGTGACTTACACCTCCTAAAATTTGCCAAAACCAAAAAGGAAGACGGGACGACCCAGGTAATTATCATGTTATGTTATGTATATTTGTAGAGCGCACAAACGCCCGAAGGCACCAAGGCGCTAGAGAAGTGAACAAGAACCTAGCAGCCAGAACATAGAATACATATACAACCTATGCCAATAATCAGTACTGGATCATGGTGTCATGCTGTGGACTAGGAAACATTACACCTATGTCTGTCTCCCCGGGGTAGCCGCCCTTTTGTTTTAAGGACTGTGACAACAAAGAGAGACAACTTGGTAACAGGTTTAGTGAAAGGAGGAAACGTTAGTTTGCATTAATTTAATTGCATTTGACTATTTAAATTGCAGCACTTTGCCAGCTACGTTCGAAAGTGTATTGCAATGGTGCAATTGCCTGTAGTGGCGCAGTGTGTTGATGCTACCTTCGTTCGCTTGGAGTGATGTATAGCAGTGCCATAAATAAAAAATGATGCCTAACAGAGGACATGCTTTCTCATGCGGTGGCCATGAAGTATACCTCCAATTTAAAAAAGAAATACATACTATTAATCATTGCCTCCAATGCATGCCGTTCTTTTCACTGGGTAATGCAAAGGGAGCTACCATCGCAATAATGTATGTTACTACTTCACGGAAGCCAGAAGCTCAGGCTGCAGAAGCGTGCAGTAAAAATAGAACGTTAAAAGGGATTTGTGATTAACAGCAGAGACATGTCCCTAGATCCTTCCTTCCACAAAAAAAGGAAACTCTTTTGCAATTACAGTAACAGTTCGGCAGGATGATGCAGTGGAAATTAAATGTCAATAAAAAGGAAATGAGACTACTGAAAGGAAAGATGGTGCCGCATTTATCATGAGTGTGTCACAGCACACAACTATAGTACTACTGTGCAGAAAAAGTGCCCTGCCTATGGCAAAAGCTGCTGTCTCACAGTCCTATACGGTGTCCAGGACACACACCGACACCTGCTCTTTTTGATCCTGGTCTTTTGCACACTGGCGTACCGAGGTGGGCATTATCTGTCAGGAAAATGAAATGGCATTTCCCTTTGCAATCCTTTGACAGTCCGCCAGTCGCTCAAATCTGCCAGTAAGCCTCCTCAGCCAGCCAGCCTTTTTTGTTATGACTTGAGAGCGCCACGCTGTGCCTGAAACATTTCTGCCATGAAAGATGGATACATCTGAGCCTGCACACATTAGGATGCGCTGTCTCAAACTAGTACAATGTGCAAGCGATAAGAAAAACACCCCTGCGTGGCTTATAGAGGCAGGCCTCAGCAGGCCCAAAAGGGAAAGCTCGGGCACAAATACATAACAACACTACCACAAGGCTAACAGAAGTCACACCGTGAAATATTTATTTACAGGCTGTAACACTATCTATGTAGGGTATTTGCAGGCTGGGTATGTGCCGCATTTAAAAGTATATCCCACCCCATTCAACGTTGTCCTCCATTTCCCACTGCCTATTCCTGCAGACATCAGTCAGCTGTTTGAGCCAGACATTTTAGATTAGCTTTGCTGCATACACTTTCATCTGGTTCATGCAGGAAACGAGTTACTAGTAAACATATCATAGCATTAATGGTATTAATGCTGGGTTTGTAGGGTGCTACATGCTGCTAACTAGCAACTTTCAATTTCTTGGTGATGCAGTAAATGGAGAACAACAAGGGAGGACAACTGATATTGGCCAGAAGTACAAGGTGTGGGATGGCTTAACCCACTAATCCAAGCCCTGTAACATCACTGTGCATTGCTGGCAGCAGAAACATCATAATGGCCACTGGAAAGCAGCTCTCCAGAAATCACCAGAAAGTGCACAGTGAAAACCTGAAAAATAGGCCACCATCAACTTTTGCCTATGTCAGTGGTAACACAAGAGACCACTGCCAAAACCCATCACTTGGCTGCTCACAGAGCAAAATTATTGCCAAAGAAACTGAGCTGGTTTCAAAAATCTGTTTTTATTTGGTGGCAAATTTGCAGAAATAATGGCTTACAAACCACCCAAAAAGATCCAACTTCCTTGTTGGGTGGTCAACATCGTTCTCCCGCAAGAATCTACATAAATATAAGGTCCACAGAAGTATATATATATATGAATAAAGTATACTTTTGAGGATTGCTTGCTGGAAGAAACCTGTCAAAAATGGGTGTAATACCGTTACTCACCTCTACCAGAAGCCGGCATTTTAAAACCATTTTGTGTAAAGTTGTACATTGAGCCCAAACTATGCCAAAGAAAGACTTGCTATCAGAAGCCTAAGAGGTGGATACAATTCAAAACTATATTCTGAATAGGCTTGAAATAAGAAATGGTTTGATGTATTTGTGAAAAATGTGAGTTATATTTTAAGAAATTGTAGACATTGGGTTTTAGGGTTAAAAGGTTCCCACACTGTGTTCAAACACATTCCACACCTTCTCTCTCGACAAAGGAGACTTCCCCTGCCCTTGGCTAAGAGATTGACAGGCTGGTGTCAAAAGGAACTGGTAGTGGCACCCTGGCCTGTTGCTCTTAGTGCAAAGGAATCCTTGGGCTGAATAGAAAATGCTAATTCGGGTGTGACTGACAACAAACTGCTAGCAGGAAAGAGAGACATGTGACCCTCTGAGTCAGCCCAGACCTTGGAGGTGGAGACAAACCATTGTGTGGATTCAGAAAGCACATTAAATATATGTTTTAGAAAAATGCTTATCACAAATTGCACTGAACTGACCAAAATGTGTAACTTTGAGATTGTTAAAATTAAAAATGTGCTTACAGTTGAAGACTAAGCTGGACTCTGTGCGATGTTCTGAGACCAAACCCCGGAATTATTCATATTGTAGCTACTATGTTTATGCCAGGAACCTGAAAAATTACAGAAATGTGCTCAGATGGGGTGTGCATGCATGTCTAAAAGTTGGCGCAGAACTAATATTGAGAACCCCACCAAAAGCATGAAAAAGTGGTCATTTCTGAACCAAAGCTCTTAGGAAGAGGAGAGTTGAACAGAAATGTACCTTAATCTGTCATGTGATTTATGTAATATTAACAAGTTGTGTATATTGTAAATATGTGTTTTATGAAAAATAAGATATACTGTACAGAGACAAAGGGGAGTGTTTTCCCCCAAGCCATTAAGATGACACAGGATGACACGCTGATCCTTTCTCCAATCAAGGGACAGGGAATCCTCTAACCTATCAGACCTATCAGAACCTTAGAGGGTTGGGCATTATAGAATCAGCCTCCCACCCACTTTGGAAATTCATAAATAGGGACTGCGGAGGACAGGCAGGACACACACTCTTCCACTACTCAACTGATTTCTTGGCGAAGCACTCTGCAAGAAGATCCAGACAGAGCTCCAGACATAGATCCAGAACCCAACTCTAGAACCCAACTCTAGAACTCTGAAGCAGACAGGTCTAACCCAAAAGCTGAACCTTTCTCAGCAGGCCTGCAGAATCTAGCATCCTGATTCTAACCCCTAAACTTCCAAGGGGCATCTCAAAATCCAACAGCCTGGCTGAGCTGTTTTGCTGCTCTAGCTAAGAACCATGTGCTAGAAACCAGATCCAGACCCAGAGAGCAGAGCTGTATCCAGAACCCGTCAGATCCAGTCCAAGAGGCCGTGCAGATCCTAGTGCCGTGCGGAGAGCAGAACTGAGACTTGTCTGATGGCGAGAGAGAATCCCAGCCAAACCCTTGACCAGATCTTTGACGTGGCCCACTCCATTCCAAAGCCATAGGATTGAGTATCTAGTCTAGAACTGTACATAACTAATCCTCTTAGTTTAAAGTAATTCTATTCCATCATCTCAACCTGTCCAGAACTGCATTATAGAACCTCTTTTGTCTATCCTAAATTCTCCTCTCCTCCACATAATTCTTGATAATTGTAGCAATAATCATCTTGGCGCTAATATATATTTTCTGGATAAAGGCAATCGTCTCGTTCAGACAGAAACCATCCGGAGGCGCCTCTGGATAGGTGGCTGGGCTATCTTGTAGTTTGCGGCTCCATAGACTCTTTAGTGTTAAGACATCTTTGTTTCAAATCTTTAAAGCACATCTGTCATTTTGAAATCTTGACTTTATTTCTGAAAAATCTACCTTCACAAACCGAAATTTAACGGTCATTTTGAAGCTAAGATCCTAAGCGTACTAACGAACATAAAACGCCATTCCAATTCCTTATAGTTTTTCCGCAATCGCATTTCCCGCACGTGGAAAAATTGCCACAAATTGCAATTTAGCTCAATTTCATCACATGTCAAAAAAGCTGTTTCTTGTTTGCAACTGCTGAATTTCGTTTCAATCTGATTATCAGTCATGAATCATTACTAGTGTTGAACTGAACCAATCCAAAGTAACTATCACTTATCCTGAATCTCCTTTAGTGAATTAAAATCATTTTAGCATATTTTCCCTTACATTGCAATCACATTCAAAAGTATTTTTGCCTGTTTCAAAATCATACCTGTTTTCTCTAAGCTTGCTGGGGGAACTGGGATTGAACTGCATTGTTCATTAATATTCCTGAAACCTGTGTGCCCTCATTTCCATCTCATCATATTGCATAATGGATGGAGTGACTAGTCACAGGGGAAAAGGTGATTATATTGTCTTTGATTGAAACCATATCAAGTTTATTTCTGTGTTGCATTTTCCCATCCTTGCATTTCCTTGAATCATACAAAGTATTCTCTGCTACCTTATCCTTTCTATTCCTACTACTAACTGATTAAAGAGATTGTTGATATTGTAATATTAACCATTGCTGATCAGCGTTCATCGTCATAAGTTTGCTATTCAGATATTATTCCTATTCATAAAAGTGTGATATATATATTGTTCAATTCTTCAAATAAACCTTTTAATTTGCAAAACAAACCTACTTCTTGGCTCAGTGAGGTCGAGGAGATTCAAAGAGAGGCGCGTTATATAAGGGTTCATCATCCAGATTTAAAGAACTTTGACATAAAAATATATAAATAAGGGCTTCCATTGGGCATCCCATACTAGGCATTGACTTAGTTGGAGTGCTGGATTGAAGTCACTTACAAAGGGAGAAAGAAAAGGCTTTCAAGCGCTATGACCACACTTGGACTACGACTCGGCTCAGGGCTGTCTCAGACAAGAAATGTAAATGGTTTATTGTATACCTTCCCCACATCTACTTTGGTAGCATGGGTCAAAGACAGGCTATTTATTCCTCAGAGATGTCTATAAAATGTGTACTTCATTTAACCTCTTAAATGCTGGGCCATTATGCACGTCTATGCAAACAGGACAAGCATAGATGTCCTTAGCACTTAAACACAGGCAGCTAATAAAAACGCTAACAACCCACCCATAACCTGTCAAGTACGCACATAATACATCTAGTGCTATATAAACTGTAAAATGCATGCCATAATGAAATAAACAGTAAAAACCAAAAATGAAATTGGTTGCTTTAAGGATTCTTTTGGAAAGGTAGGAGTGTGGGCCCTTTCCAGTCTTTTGCGGCCAACGTAAAGGTGCCTCAGAATGCCTTTAAGGCAGGGGTGCACAACTGATTTTGACAGAGGGCCGAAAGTACCTTACATGATGGCTATAGTGGGCCGAAAAATAAATGTGGGTGGGGCGGTAGGCACGGTGGGGCGTGGTGTGGCAGGAGACATTTTCAACCCCCAATTTTTATTAAACATTATGCCCCATGGCTCCCACCGCTTAACCAAACACTATGCCCCATGACACTCACTCCTCAAGCAAACACTATGCCCCAAGGCACCCACCCCTCAAGCAAACACTATGCCCCATGGCCCCCATGCCTCATGCAAACACTATGCCCCAAGACACCCACCCCTCATGAAAACACTATGCCCCAAGACACCCACCCCTCATGCAAACACTATGCCCAAAGACACCCACCCCTCATGCAAACACTATGCCCCAAGACACCCACCCCTCAAGCAAACACTATGCCCCAAAACACCCACCCCTCAAGCAAACACTATGCCCCAAGAAACCCAAACCTCAAGCAAACACTATGCTCCAAGACACCCACCCCTCAAGCAAACACTACGCCCCATGGCCCCCACTCCCCGACCAAACACTATGCCCCAAGACACCCACCCCTCATGCAAACACCATGCCTCAAGACACCCACCCCTCATGCAAACACTATGCCCCAAGACAGCCACCCCTCCTGCAAATACTATGCCCCAAGACACCCACCCCTCAAGCAAACACTATGCCCCAAGACACCCAGCCCTCATGCAAACACTATGCCCCATGACACCCACTCCTCAAGCAAACACTATGCCCCAAGGCACCCACCCCTTAAGCAAACACTATGCCCCATGGCCCCCATGCCTTAACCAAACACTATGCCCCATGACACCCACCCCTCATGCAAACACTATGCCCCAAGACACCCACCCCTCTTGCAAACACTATGCCCCAAGACACCCACCCCTCATGCAAACACTATGCCCCAAGGCACCCACCCCTCAAGCAAACACTATGCCCCAAGACACCCACCCCTCAAGCAAACACTATGCCCCAAGACACCCACCCTTCAAGCAAACACTACGCCCCAAGACACCCACCCCTCAAGCAAACACTATCTATGCCCCAAGACACCCACCCCTCAAGCAAATACTTTGTCCCATGGCCCCCACTCCCCGACCAAACACTATGCCCCAAGAAACCCACCCGTCATGCAAACACTATGCACCAAGACACCCACCCCTCAAGCAAACACTATGCCCCAAGATACCCACCCCACATGCAAACACTATGCCCCAAGACATCCACCCCTCATGCAAACACTATGCCCCAAGACACCCACCCCTCATGCAAACACTATGCCCCAAGACACCCACCCCTCATGCAAACACTATGCCCCAAAACTCCCACCCCTCAAGCAAACACTATGCCCCAAGACACCCACCTGTCATGTAAACAATATGCCCCATGGCCCCCACGCCTCAACCAAACACTATGCCCCATGACACCCACCCCACATGCAAACACTATGCCCCAAGAAACCCACCTATCATGCAAACACTATACCCCAAGACACCCACCCTTCATGCAAACACTATACCGAAAGACACCCACCCCTCATGCAAACACTATGCCCCAAGACACCCACCCCTCATGCAAACACTATGCCCCAAGACACCCACCCCTCATGCAAACACTATGACCCAAGACACCCACCCCTCAAGCAGACACTATGCCCCAAGACACCCAACCCTCATGCAAACAATATGCCCCAAGACAGCCACCCCTCAAGCAAACACTATGCCCCAAGACACCCACCCCTCAACCAAACACCATGCCCCATGACACCCACCCCTCATGCAAACACTATGCCCCAAGACACCCACCCCTCATGCAAACACTATGCCCCATTACACCCACCCCTCAACCAAACACTATGCCCCATGACACCCATCCCTCAACCAAACACTATGCCCCAAGACACCTACCCCTCATGCAAACACTATGCCCCAAGACACCCACCCCTCATGCAAACACTATGCCCCATGCCACAAAGCATGCACCATGCATACATACTCATACAGACCCCAACCCCCCCACCCCTGCATACAAACTCACAAGCATACACCATGCACCCATACAGACCCGAACCCCCCACCCCCAACGCAGCACACAAACTCACAAGCACACACCATGCACCCATACAAACATGAGCCCCCCAACTCAGCACACAAACCCACAAGCATACACCATGCACCCATACAGACCCAAACCCCCCACCCCCAACTCAGCACACAAACTCACAAGCATACACCATGCACCCATACAGACCCAAACCCCCCACCTCCAACTCAGCACACAAACCCACAAGCATACACCATGCACCCATACAGACCCAAACCCCCTACCCCCAACTCAGCACACAAACTCACAAGTATACACCATGCACCCATAGAGACCCAAACCCCCCATCCCCAACTCAGCACACAAACCCACAAGCATACTCCATGCATCCATACAGACCTGAACCCCCAACTCACCAAACAAACAAACACACATAAACATACAGCCCCCCCACCATGTACTTACCCAGACGTGCTGGAACGCTGGCGAGGCTTCTGGCACTAGGGCTGCCGTGGGCGTGACAAGGCTGAAATGCCTTCTGGCATCAAGCCTTACTGGCCACGCCAGCCGTAGTGCTGGCACTCCATTGGTGCTGCACACACGCACTACGTGGCTCGTAGGAGTTGCGTGGTTCGTGTGCACTGAGCCAATGAGGCCAGTATTTTGTCCTGCCCGGAAGACAACAAAGACTTTCCTAATGGAGGGCGGCCGATGCTGCTTGCGGGCCGCCCTCCATTAGGAAAGTCTTAGTTGCTGGCGGGCCGGACAAAATGGCAGGGCGGGCCTCAACTGGCCCGGGTGCCATTTGTTGTGCACCCATGCTTTAAGGGCACATAGTCCTAAGTTCACTACATTGCTGTCTTAAGCAGGCTCAACAGCATCAAGCCAGCTTCTTCGCACTTGTCTTTTAAGCAGATTTGGAAGATTTCGCAAAAACATCTTGATGAGTCAGGTAACTCCTGATCAGAAGGCAGAAGTTTCATGTAGCATCAGGCAGTGGAAACAAGTGTTCAAATACACTTTGGATTCTCCCGAAAAGGCTAAATTACTTTACTGAAGGAAATATTTGAAATAATTTGAAAAGAGGGCGAATCCTGAATTGGAATTTGAAAGTTTTTAAAAACTGTAAGCGTGTGTGTTCTTTTCATTTATTTTGTTGCTTTACCCTGTTTTTTTGTTGCTTTTAAGTAACAAAGGAGGGGGCCTTGTCCCCTGAGAAGACGAGTTAAAATGTAATTATATTTTACGCATATTAGAATTATGTTGTACATAGATGTGTGATGTATAGCAATAAGGTTTAATTTCCTTTCAAACCAAATGCTAATAAAACATAAAATATTTTAAAAAATTACTTTTTGGATGATGCAGTTTTTTGAGCAAGAGCAAAATGCCTGTGGTAAAACCCTTGCTTAGAAAATGTTGTCGATTACAAAACGGGTCAACTTGAAGAATTGGAGATATCCACTGAGCTTTGCAATACTAGTAACTGGTCAGTAGTTACTAGTTAGAGGCTTCACAGAAACTGTAGTGGGATTCATGGGTACCAACTTCTTGGAAGCAGTCAGGCTTTCGGGTTCCTCAGAGGTGGTTGAGGAAAGGCTGTTTGAAGACGTTTTTGAAAAATGATGGGCCTCATCATGAGTTTTGCAGTAACACGCTGGTAATTCCACCTTGGCTGAATGATCATTACCGCTGTGGTGTCTGGCAGAATTATGCCATATTACAACTTGATGGGAGCGCTCACACATCATTGGCGGTAATAGTAATTCCGTGCGGAGAAAGTATCACTGAAAAATCAGTTGCCAATGGTAATTCTGCCCGCAATCGGCAGAATTACTGTTGCTGCCATATAATCAGTGCTATTTCCTCTGTTGGAAGTACAGCCTGCGAGATCACCACCAGCGGAAATAGCGTCATCACCAGAATGGTAAGCACAGCTGTGGCAATTAAAAAAAAAAAATCTACTCCGAATCCTCCACTTACAGTCGACATCCAGACCCAGAAGGGAGTGCAAATATGTCTCAGGAGAAAGAGTAATGGAGAGTGCCCAATCTGCACTTTAGGAAGCAAAAGTTCAGTGAGGCCGTGCTGCAGGTCCACAATGATGAGGTAGTGGCCCATGCCGAAGAGCACAAAGTCTCTAGGTTCGAGCCAGCAGTCAAGAGAAGCTGGTGAATATGCATATCTCCCCTTCCATGATAATGTACTGGCCAAATGATCATCCCAAGCATGTTTCCCTCAGCATAGGGCTCAATGGACAGTGGAAATTGTCACCCAATATGCCATATGCACCCAAAGGCAATGCCACCTAATGTGTGTGAAACTAACCACCCTGCTGCTGCTTCCCATCCAACATACCTCACATCTGTGCGTGTACCCATGCACAGTAGTATAAATGTGCATGTGAACCCATGCAACTATGAGCAGCACCCATGTGTGCTGGGAAACTCCAAGTGCCAAAGTGAACCCCAACCACAACCGCATGTACAGGCCACATTACCAGTCTAAAAGGTGAAGACCACATGCCACTGGGGCATACACCCTCAGCAGATACTACCCTGCCTTACATTAGCCTTCAATTGACCATAACAATCATCCCACATGTGTGTGCGTGAGAGATGTCCTTCCACCAAGTAGCATGAATGGCTTGCAAGCCCACATATAAATATGCATGAAGACTAACATTATGTCATTGTCCACCCAGAAGGTTCAGAGGCGACGAAGAAGGAGGATGCAGGCCCACCTACCTCACATGGCCGGGCCTCCAGTGTAACGACAACAGTCTCCACCCCTGCACTATGCAGCAATGGGAAGAGCAGTGGGAAGGGCAGGAGTGAGACACGAGGGCCCAGCAGTGCCACACATGCCAGCACTGGCATACCACCTGATGGCAGCGATACCAACAAATCTGCAGGTGCTGCACCCCCAGCAGCTGCAAACACCACCCAACATCCCGCCACTGAGGTTGTGTTAGGGGTGCAAGAGGCTGGCTCCAGCGCACATGAAGCTGCACCTGCACCCACCCAACTGGCCCATGATACCCCATCATCACCTAAGCAGGATGACCAGCCACATGCTCAATGTGACCTGGAGTCAGAAGGTGACACGGATGCAGCTGGAGGTGACAATGCTTTCAACTCAGCTTCAGCCCCAGTCCTTCCCATAACCCAGAGCCCATAGTGCAGCATTCACTGGATGCAATATGGAGGAGGTTGGGCACAATGGAGCAGTGACAAGTGCACATGGAGACACTGGCAGACACCCAAGTGCAACAACTGCAGGCAATCCGAGACTCTGTACAGGGCGCCTCCCAGAGGATTGCAAGGGCCCCCGACAAGGACCGATGATAATCTGCAGTTGAAACTGCTGCCCTAATTGATGTGGGACAGAGAGTGAGTGAGATGATGGAAGGCATATCAGCATTCACTGAGGTAATGCAGGCCTGCATGCTCCTGACCCTCCAGCAGATCCTTGGGCAAGAGTCAGAACAGTCAACCTCAGCGACCCCCACAGAGGGATCCTCAGCTGGCAGCCCATGGCACCGCTTCATGCACAATGTGATCCACCCACAGTGAGGCCAGCCTGGCAAGGGCAAGAAAACCAGGAAATCAGTGACACAGTGCATTTCACTTTGTTCACCCTCACTTGGAGGCTGTGATGGGGGTGGGTGTTGGGGAGGGGGGAGTTGGGTGAGGAGAGGTGGGGAGGGTGTGTTTGGTATGGGTGTTGGGGGTGAGGAGGGTGTGTTTGGCATGGGTGCTGGTGGCAGGGAGGTGGGTGGTGAGGGTGTGTTGCGGATAGGTGTTGGAGAGGGTGAGTTGGGTGGGGATGGTGTGTTTGAGATGGGGAGGGTAAGGTGGGATGTTTTGTTGGGAATGTTTGTTTACTGCAGGAGGCGATGGTAGAGGGTGTGTTGGGAATCTTTTTTGTCACACTCACTTTTTAAATACCAGTTCACTTGAAGGAATGCTAGGACATTCCTCATTGTGTGAATGTGATTTATTAAGATTTCTTTTTTTTAAAGAGCTGGGAGCCCCTCTACTGAGAACGAGCATTGCCAAATAACTTGTTCTCTGTGAAGGTACCCACTGAGGAAGGTATTCAATATGTGGCTATATACAATGGTGAGCAGCATGTGATTATCAATGTGATCAGAAATGGTTGCCTATTAGTTCTTCTCACACAGGGTGACCATCCCTTGCCTCCTCCCACTCACTATGTGGCAGCACTGCACCTGGAGGTAATGAGTCGTTTTATGGAGATTGCATGTCCTCATCAGGGGGCAGGAGGACATTATGCCTGAGGCAAATGTTCTGTAGCAAGGCAGAAGCAAGAAAAATGTGTCCAACCTTCTCTGGCCTGTACATCACATCAAGGTTCCTCCGGTTCAGTGCAGGCCAAAGGTCTACTCTATACGCAGCCTGGTCCTGACGTACGCCTCATTGCAGGCCACCTCCTGTGGCATACGTGGATTGCACACACGTTTCATTATACATGGTAGCTGGGGGTATCCAGAGACACCTGCAAGGTCAAAGGTCACAGGTGTCAGTCACAGTGCATTGTGGATGAGGTTCCTTTTCAAAAGGCATACTGGTGGACAATCCGTTCATGCATTCTTTCCACACTGTTTACAACATGGTTTTCCATCTCAGTAATTGAATGTAGTGCCATATACTATAGGGGTGCATGTGCATTGTTGCATTACATCGTCCACAGAGCTCTCAACCAGCAGCCATCACTTTCATGGCCTGTGGTTGAGATGGCAGGGTGCATGTTGCCTGTGCTGGGCCTGTGCATTGCTATCATGCATGTGCCCTGATTGGTGGTTAGTTGTCCTTGTGCATGTTTGCAATGCATGCTTTCCTTCAATTATGGCTTCTTATACATGATTGACCAGATGACATGCAGTCACTTTCTGCCAGTGTTGCATTGTCTTTGTGCAGTGTTATACTGTGACATAGGATGTGCAGTTATTTGTTCCCTATGCATTGTGGTTCATGCAGTCCTATGTGTGTGTATTGCTTACTTGTTGGAGCAATAAACATCACTGACCACTACTGTATTGATGGTCATGTGGGTTGGTGGCTGTCATGTGCGGGATGCAAGGGCTGGTTTTGCAGTTACAGGTTTTGATAGGGCATGCAATGATCAGTTGGTGTAAAGCCCCCCTTCACGTAGAATTTCACTAGTGCTGCACGATTAGGTTGTTTGATGGCACTTGTACTCACCAAGTATCCATGTATCTTGGCCTCTGTGGCTCTCTATGTATGAAGGCAGTGTGCTGTTTTGTAGGACCATGGCATTGTGGGTGGAACCAGGCGAATGAGCACAGCAGTGTCCGATCACAATATTATCATCGCAGGTGACCTTAACATTCATTGAGAGATACTGCTTCCTGTTGCGGTATACCTCTTTTGATGCCCGGGGCCCACCAACGCCATATGGGTGCAGTCCAGTGCAGCTATTTCACTGGGCAGATGGACTGCTGCATAAAAACATGCCTTTGTGGCATTTATCTGTACCGGGGTGGCAGGCAGGAAGATGTGCCGGGAGGCATTGCACAGGAATGATTCAGCCACTGCACAACCATATCTGAAAATGTGGGCTGGGACATGCAATGTGGCATGTCCACAGTGTGTTGGAAGGTGCCAGTAGGAAGGAAGTGTAGGACCGACACAAGCTTCAGCAGCGGGGGTAAGACCACTCTGACATTGATCCTGCTGTGTATGCCATCATGAATCAAGGAGAGTAGTTCAACAATGGTCTCCCTGTTCAGCTGGTATAGAATACTCACTGGTTGTCAGTTAATGTCAATGGTAAGGGCCTGGCCTGGGGAATGTGTCCTCGCCTTGCATGGTGTCTCCTCATCCTCCTCTCTGCACCATGTGCCCTGTGCTGCTGTTCCTGCTTCTGCAACTCGATGTGCAGCAGGAGGAGCTGTATGTCCCAGTTTGAAACAGCTAATGGCAGCACTGTTTTGCAAAGTGTGTTAGGGTCAGGTGCAAGCCTTTTGGAGAAATTCAGGGTGAATTGGGTGCACCTGTGATTGTTTTCCATCACCTCTATACATTTACCTGCACCTTTTAGGTGGAGGCAACAGCACTGTATTTTTGGTGGAATTACTGCCCATTTGCAGAGATATTTCAACTTGCAATTCAGAAGAAATACTGTTTTGGATCTCAGCAGTAATTCCACTGGTGCTAATTA
Organism: Ambystoma mexicanum; assembly: GCF_040938575.1. Lineage (NCBI taxonomy): Eukaryota > Metazoa > Chordata > Amphibia > Caudata > Ambystomatidae > Ambystoma > Ambystoma mexicanum. The sequence continues at coordinate 422,592,793 of NC_090927.1, read as the reverse complement.
CCTGGGACTAATTCCGCCAGTAGAATTAACACATTCCTAATTCGGGTGTGTAGAGAGATGGAGTGTGTGAGCCCCCCCATTTTGGTGTGACAGACATGAACAATTCATATCGCTACTGGAATCTACCACCACCACTATACCACTAAAGTGACAGACGCCACTCACTGAAGCAGCCCCACAGATCATAACTGGATTACATCACTGTAGCAATGAACGTAGATGCCTTAGACATGAAGCACACATGCATCCCTGCACAGAGCTACACAGACACTAGGTCAAACTGTTCTAAGACACAAAGAACATGCTTACAATCACTAAGTTAGAGATCACAGACACCCTATCTCTCTTATGCTGAAATTAACATTGCACAAGAACACATATAACTGCTTGTTGATGCAGAACAAAACTAAACTGACTGGCCATGTAAACCAAGATGGAAGACACAGACATATTAGATGAATTTGATCCATCAAGAGGTCTTAACATTGTAGGGAGAAAGATTCAGTCTTGCTGAGCCAGTGAAAAGTCTGGACAGCTCACCAGCTGCCAAGGTCATTGTGGGAAGGCAGATTTTAGCCAGCATTGGAAAAATGCAGATGGCAAATCACAGGCGAGAGACATAACACTATCTGAATAAAGATAGAAACAGATGTTGCAGGAATGTCAGATTTTCATCAGCTTAGATCTGACACAGAGGAGAAAACAGCCTGAACAAGTCGGCACAGTTCAAGGGAGTTAATAACTTCCATAGCAAAACCAGCGATAATCTTCACAAATTACTGAGGTGGATAATCCAAAATACAGTCCCTAAACATATGACTTGCAGTGGAAGAGAATGCCTATTCAGAGACTTTCATTCCCATCCATTTCACTGGGACAAAAGATTCAATACAGTATGAAGTTGAAAGCTAGAATGTCCTTGCTTGTGGCCAGGGGAGTCAGAGTAACCTTATTGAGACAGGCGGTGCCCTGGGGCCATCTCACCACCCCCTATCGTGCTCATGTGCTGGTAACCTTCCAAGACACCAAGGCTGCGAAAGCTCCCACTGTCCAATCCCTACCCACCTTTAACGCTCATTCACACTTTGTTGCAGTAGGCACTCACAGCACACTAGCAGGACATAGTTTCACTTGCAAAATTCTGGAGGTGGTCGCAGGTGGACCCACCAGATAATGTTTGGCCAATCAGAACACTAACCCCATTTAGATACTGTATTTAGTCTGCCCCACTAACCAACCTGAGGATCCCTTATGGTTTGTGGAATAAAGTGTCATGTGTGACATCATCACCCTTAGAAAGATGTTGACAAGCCTGTAACTAACTGAGAGCATTGGAAATCCAGAGACATCCATGCGTATGCCTGTTTTCTGAGATCTCATTAATAAAACAGTGATTTTGTCACATTTATGGACTTTTCTGTTTCTTGAGCATGGGATTTCCCCTGAACCAGAGCTCTCGCTTTTATGATGAGGACTTTCAGAACCCCTCCACTTCAGTTGTATGGCAAAAGTAATTACGTTCTGGCAATTTTACTGTATACCACCGAAATCGTAATGCAGCCTTATGTCTTCACCCCATATTCTCAAGAATGAGTTCTGCTCCCTCTTTATTTAGGGAAAGTAAAGTAGAGGATTGGAGTAATTTAATGGACATTAACCAGGAACAACACACAATCACTGCAAAAGTGCCCCCTCACCGCCATTGTTATACTTATATTTCAAAGTGTGTAGTCAATCATGTGGGCTAAAAAGGAAGTCATGTAAAAATAGCTTCGAATATGCCAGAATGATTCTTCCTCGTGTCACCAGCCTTCTAAATTCTCTTTACTCTCATCCTAATCCTATCTTCCCCTGAACACTGCCTCAGCACTGTCAGTTACCAACTTTCTGTCCTTGATGCAGGATTTCGGTCTCCCTCAATGCGTTACTGAACCTACCCACCTACCCACCTACGGGGAACACTCTTGACCTGGTTTTCACTCCTAATGATGCCCTCTCCTTAATCTCTCTCAGTCCCATGTTGTGGTCTGACCACTTTTTGGTATCATTCATGTATCTCCTCCAGGTGCCCTCCCCTTGCCCTGCTAAACCCTCTGTTTCTGAATGCAGTTGGCTCAGTGTATCTAGTTCTGACTTGACTGCTGCCCTTTTAGCCAAATGTGGCCATTCTGCTGACTATTCTTTACCTAAACTTTAAGGCGCCTTCTTGGCTACTGCCGACTTGTTGGCACCAGTCAAACTGTGTTAACCAAAACAAAAAAAAACGTACTCCTGAACTTTGGTTTTCGGAAAACCTTAGAGCACTTAAACTGCATTGCCGACAGGCGGAGAGAAAGTGGCATCTTGATTACTCCCCGACAGCTAAAGGCTCCTTTTGCTGCTCTCTCTCGGCCTATTATATGCTCTTTATGGAAAAAATCTCACTTATTTGCGACCACATAAAGGATGGCCTGCCACTGCTCACAGCTGCTACAATTGCCACTGACTGCCCTCCGGCAAATGCTTCCTGGTCCTCCTTCCCTCGGTTCTCTAATCCTGATGTATTGCTGGCTATTTCAAAATTGAAATCTGCATCTGCTGATGATGCTATACCCCTTGCCCTTTTAAAGGAGGCATCCATCGATCTGATTGAGCATATTACCACTGCTGTCAATATCTCTTTCTCTAGTGGATAAATTCCCCCTTCTCTTAAGTATGCTCTGGTAGTTCCTCTTCTTAAGAAGCCTTCGCTTGACCCCGATGTACTGTCCAACTACCGTTCTATCCCTCTTCTCCCCTTCCTCATGAAGCTGATGGAAGCACTGATGTCCCCCCTTCTGTCTAATTTTTTTTTGAATCCTCCCACTTCTTTGCCTCATTTCACTCTGGATTTCGGCCTGGTAGGGGCACTGAATCCATCCTGAATTCGGTACTGGACGATTTGGCGCATCTGGTAGACAAGGGTGGAGTCTTAGATCTGTTGGCTGCTTTTGACACAGTTGATCACTCCATCTTGCTCTCTCGTCTCTCTGATGCTGGCCACTCCGGCCGGGTTCTCGACTGAATCACTTCTTTCCTGTCTGACCACTCCCAGTCTATTTGTTTGTTTGTTTGTTTGTTTGTTTATTTATTTGTATGGCGCACCTTACCCAGGGGCAACAGGGCGCAGGCAGAAGATAATTCGAAGCTTACAATGTTGCAGAAATATACACTTTGAGGTAGTGAAAGAGATAATCATAATTACAGAATAAGAAATGTACAAGTCTTCATACATACAAAGTCAATATCTATGCAGGGGTAAATATACAAATATACAAATATGTACAGGGCTGTTAGAGGCGGGTACTCCTGAGAAAAAATATTCAGGATTATAGGAATAGCAGGTATGGAAATGTATACAGATCTTCATACATAAAAGGTCAATATCTATACAGGAGGTAAGTGTACAGATGTGTGCTGTAAGGGCTGTTAGAGGCGAGGGCGAAGTTGCGAACAAGGTATCACTATCTGTGCCAAGGTATAGAGAGTGCAGCTACATATTAGGGTTATTGGAGTTAAGGTGACTGATGAGGTGTCTTCTAAAGTGTAGATATGGTTGGTCAGCTCTTAGGTTGTGTGGCAGAGAATTCCAGAGCATGGCAGCTTTCACCGGGAAACTGTTCCCACCAATGGTGGAGAGTTTGAATCTGGGAATTATCAGGCGGTTGGAATAGATAGTTCTTGTTTGTCGGATGGAGGACTTTCTCTTTACCTTGTCCATCAGGTAGCTGGGGGCGGCATTGTTGAGGGCTTTATGGGTTAGGGAGGCCAACTTTAGTTTGATTTTGTTGTCTGTGGAGAGCCATTTCTGTTGGCGTCTGGTGGAAGAGATATGATCTCTCTTATTAATGCCGAGGGCAGCTCTCAAGGCATTATTTTGTAGGATTTGAAGCCTGTGGATAATGGCTTTGTTAGCGCCACTATAGAGGGCATTACAATAATCGAGCCTAGATAGTATGAGTGCTCTTGCCAGGATCAAGCAGCTGTCATTGGATAGGAATGGTCTGCCTGCCCTTATTAATTTGCAGGTGTACGCAGTGGTGGATCCTAGTGAGTTGACCTGTTTAGTGAATGACATAGTGGCATCTAGATAAAAGCCGAGGGTTTTTACTTCCCTGGATACTCTAATGAGATTGCCATCTATGTTGATTCGGCATAATCAAGGCCTAGTTTGTTGATATTAGCGGGGGAACCTAAGATGATGAGCTCTGTCTTGTCATCATTCAGGCATAGGCCATGCGATGCCATCCATGCCTGAATGGTGAGATATACCCTATTCACCAACTCTCTGTCCTTACTGTGATCCCCTGAAAGTGGGAGGAGAATCTGAGTGTCATCAGCATAGTTAGTGTAGGTGACACCCAGATGGTCCAGATCGTCAAACAGGGGTTTGGTGAAGATGTTATATAGTGTAGGGGAGACGCATGAGCCCTGCGGGACTCCACAAGTAATAGGAGAGGGGTCTGCTGCTGCTGAAGGGGAGAAGACTCTCATGGTTCTCTCGCTCAGAAAGGATTCAATCCATTTGATAGCTTCTGGGGAGAAGTGAGCAGCTGAGTCAAGGTGTTTGCAGAGGACCTTGTGGTCGACGAGGTCGAAAGCCGCGGAGAGGTCAAGTAAGAGGAGGAGTGCTGTCTTGCCCTTGTCCCTCAGATCATCAATTTGGGTTTTCAGATCGATGAGGGCTGTTTCCGTGCCGTGTAGTGGGCGGAAACCTGATTGTCTGGAGCCTAGTAACTTGTGCAGTTCTAGGTATTTTTAAATCTGGACATAGGCGACTTTGTCCAAGATTTTCAGTAGGAAGGGTACCGTGGTGATGGGTCGGTAGTTAGTGGGGATGAGGGGATCAAGCGTTTGTTTTTTGAGGAGGGGGAGCACCCAAGATTGTTTTAAGTTGGCGGGGATGCTACCTGAGGAGAAAGAGGCGTTAATGAGTTTAGAGATAAAGGGCGACAGGTCTCTGGCTGCGTCCTTTATTATGTGTGCGGGGCAGATATCGCCTTTACAGTTTGATGGTTTAAGGGAAAGGATGATTTTCTCAACCTCCAGGGCGGTGGTTTTAGAGAAGGTGAACGAGTTGATGTGTGTACTTGGTGAGGTAATGGGTGGAGGTATGGGAGGGTTAGTGAGGTTAAGGGAATCTTTTTTTAGTTGAATTTTGTTTTGTAAGGTGTTTATTTTATTTGCTAGTGCTTGTTGGATGTCTGTGCACCAGGTCTGGTTCTTAGTGCAGGTGTCGGGTGTAGCAATGGGTGACTCAAGTTCCTTCAGTATGGAAAAGAGCTCCTTCATACTTGAATTGGCATTGGCAATGCAGATGTTATAGGAATTCCGTTTGGCTAAGCAGATTTCAGCTTTGTAATGACGAGAAATTGTGTCAAGGATGGCTTTCTTTTCACTGGAGGGGCATAGTTTCCAATCAGCTTCACATTTTCGCTTTTTTAGGCGGAGGGCTTTGAGTTCGGGTGTATACCATTTTTTAAATGGGTTTTTGGCTTGCTGGTGCGAAGTTTGAGTGGGGCAATTTTGTCCATGGTGGATCACATGATTTTATTATATTCGTGGACTAGTGTGATGGGGTCTAGATTGTCTGGTAATGCGTTTAAGGTTGGAAGGATAGCTGGGATGATTTTTTCTATTGAAATATTTTTCTTGTTTCTTGTGAGGCAGGGTGGTGCCAATGACACGGTGGTGGTAGTTGATCTAGAGGTCAGTAAGTTGAAAGAGACCAATGAGTGGTCGGTCCAGGGTAGTGGTGTGGTGGCGGTGATGACCGCTGAGCAATTAGCATCAGCAACCCAGTCTAGGGTTCTACCCTTCAGGTGGGTGGGTAGGTTGACTTTTTGGGAGAGTCCGAGTGATGATATCGTATTGGCTATGGTAGATGCATGTAAGTCTGCTGGGTCGTTGAACCCTAGGTTGAGGTCGCCTAGTAGCAGTAGTTGTGAGGTGGTTTTCGCATTGTTAGAGATTAGGTTGTGTAGATCTTCCTCGAATGTTCCAAGTGGACCTGGTGGTCTGTAGATCAGGTGGATAGTGAGGGATTGGGTGTGATTTATGGGGAGTTTGGCAGTGAGGGATTCACACGACTGCAGAGTTTGGGTCGGGACTAGTCTGAGAGCTAAGCTTGCTTTGGATATGATGGCGATGCCACCGCCCCGGTTACCTACCCGGTCTTGCCTAGATATAGTGTAGCCATCTGGGATGGCCAACATTAGAGATGGGCCTGCTGCATTGTGGAGCCACGTTTCGGCTAGGGCAATAAAGTCTAATTTATCTTTGGTAATTAGGTCTGCTATATCAAGGGCATGTGCGACCAATGATCTGGTATTGAGGAGAGCTCCTTTGTAGGAGTGTGCCTCTGTTTTTACCGAGATGTTTGTAAGAGTGATAGGTTTGGACTTGGTTATGGGGATAGTGGTGCCTTTGGTGGACCTTTTGGCTTCGCATTTGGAATCAGACAGGGATCTTCGGGGCGGCTCATAGAGTTTAGAGAGTCTGGCGCGAAGTTTGTTGTTTCTTTCGGTGGTAGGGCAGGGGTGGGAGGCAAGGGTTTTGGGTCCTGACTTGCAATAATATCTTGGGTGTGAATGGTCAGGATAGTACCTAGTTGTGGGGGAATTGTAGGTGAGATTAGAGCCTGGCTGGGGAAGGGGGGCTCCTGAGCCAGTCTCCTGGATGGGAGTGTCTAGGGATGTGGGCGTGGCCATTGCACAGAAGATGAGTAATATGGTTAGCATTTTCTACAGTACTGCGCTGGCATTATGTAGGAGTGGGAGTAGCAATGTAGGTGCTATATGGGAGATGGGGTGGGCAGGGGCGAGAAGCAATACGAATACATAACATTCAATTCAGGCAAGGCAGTAAAGGTGCAATAGGTAGATAGGGTGGTAACGCCTGGGTTCAGTATGTTGCCAAGGGGTGAACTCTGGGTTGTGGTAGGGACTCAGTAGTCTCTAGGAGGACATGGGTGGCTATGTAATCGGAGCATATGCAGGAATAGTGGTAGCCAGCGAGTATACAGTGGGGTATCACCTAGATTTGAATAACACAATAGGCAATAATGCAGTGGGGTATCACCTAGAATCGAGTAACACGATAGGCAATAGTGCATTGGGGTATTATCTAGATTTAAATAACACAATAGGCAATAATGCAGTGGGTATCACCTAGATTCGAGTAACACAATAGGCAATAATGCAGTGGGTATCACCTAGATTCGAGTAACACAATAGGCAATAATGTAGTGGGGTTTTATCTAGATTCAAATACCACAATTTAGCAATAATGCAGTGGGTATCACCTAGATTCGAGTAACACAATAGGCAATAATGCAGTGGGTATCACCTAGATTTGAGTAACACAATAGGCAATAATGCAGTGGGGTATTACCTAACAGTCCTGCACACGGGTTATGCATTTGGTTACTATTTCCTGGGGTATCCTGGGGTGTCACAGACACACATAATGCTGGAGACAATGGTAGCTGGCAGTAGTGCAGTAGTGAATGCCAAAAGTTACCTAGGATAAGGTGTGCATAGGGTATTGCAGACGGCAAATTTGGGCATAAACAGGCACAGAGACAGGTGTCAGGTGGCAGCATTAGCTTACCTGGAGCGGTAAGGGCAGAGTTCCTGGCCCCTGGCTCCTATGGCTCCAAACAGGCACCCAACAGGCCTTAGTGTGGCCTTCGTGAGGGCCGGCGTATCCGCCTGCCGGCGGATGTTCGAATGAAGAAAGAGGCGGTCTCAGCCTCGTTTTGGCGCCGCACTGCGCCCGGCATGGAGAGGTCAGGCAGGCCTCGAAGACCTGATCAGGCAGGTCTCTAGGGACCTCCTCGATGATGCTGGCGGCTTCAGGGAGGGGGAGAGGGCTCCTGCCCTCTTCCCTGGGCAAAAGATGAAGGAGTGGGGAGACACGGGCACCCAACAGGCCTTAGTGTGGCCTTCGTGAGGGCCGGCGTATCCGCCTGCCGGCGGATGTTCGAATGAAGAAAGAGGCGGTCTCAGCCTCGTTTTGGCGCCGCACTGGGCCCGGCATGGAGAGGTCAGGCAGGCCTCGAAGACCTGATCAGGCAGGTCTCTAGGGACCTCCTCGATGATGCTGGCGGCTTCAGGGAGGGGGAGAGGGCTCCTGCCCTCTTCCCTGGGCAAAAGATGAAGGAGTGGGGAGACACGGGCACCCAACAGGCCTAGTGTGGCCTATCTTTCTCCTTTTCATTCAGGTCTGGCTACACTCCTTTGTGGTGTCCCCCAGGGCTCTACACTTTCCCCTATTTTATTTAATGTCTATATCAGACCCCTTTTGTTTCTTATCCAGGCGCATGGGTTCCGCTACTATTCCTATGCGAAGGATACACAGATCCTCGTTCACCTTGATCTTACTCAAGCCGACACTGCGGCTCGGCTTAGGAGCTGCCTGGATGATCTGTGGCGATGGATGATGAGCAATTGGCTGAAGCTAAATGGTGGTAAGACTGAGGTCCTGGTTGTGAGTACTACATCTGCCCTACTATTCTGGACCTCGCAATTCTGTCAATCCAGTTTGGGCCCTCTGCCCCTCCCGGTTCAATTGGTCTGGAATTTGGGCATAGAAATCTCTGCCTCTCTTGCCTTTGATGACCAGGTGGCTAGTGTATGCAGGGTTGGGCATTTTAAACTCTGCATTCTGCAGAAAGTCCTGCCCATCATTCCTGCCATATGTCAGGCCCCGGTGGTGGCAGCCCTGGTTCTAAGCTCACCTGATTATTGTAAATCCCTTTATTTGGCTCAACCACGTTATTTGAATAATAGGCTTCAATTATTGCAGAATGCAGCCGCCCACTCTATACTTCACCCTAATTTTGGATCTCATCTTTCTCCTCTGCTAAAGAAATTGCACTGGCTTCCTGTTGCCAGCTGGATCCTGTTTAAATCTCTGTGTTTGGTGCACCAGTCCTGTTATGGCTTGGGCGCTGAGTACCTTCAGGCTAAGTTTGTTCACTACATCCCGACCCGCCTGTTGAGATATCAATCTGCGCTTTTTGTCGCAGTCCCCTGCTACCGTCTGTTGTGCCTTTTCTGTGGTTGCTGCCAGATCTTGGAATGATCTCCCCATCGCTTTACGTGCTACTGAGGATGACCTCACCTTCTGCAGACTTCTGAAAACTACTCTCTTGTAGTTGGGTTCTCAGACACAGTTATGTTACCTATCCTCCTACCATTCACCAGTGCCAATATGCCTCTGGGTGTACGTGCGCTTTATTAAGTTTATATAACATAACATAACTAACTATGTCCACTACAGATTAAAGTGTTTCTTTTGTAATTTTATCTTCCAAACCCCTTACTCTCTGCCTAGTAGGCCCTTTTGAAATGACATGATCCGACCCCGCTCAAGTAAGCCATCCTTCCGGATGGGGGAGAGGTGTGGAATTCTCCCTAAAGAACAATGCATTTCCTGTGTATAGCTTTTAACAGTGAAGTGCAAAAGGGATACTTTCAGCATGTGCTCCTTTCATCTGCTCCGCCAATTATCGGTGAGCTACATACTCAGACAGTATATTTCAAATGAAAATGTTTTAACTGACCATTTGATATTGTCCATAACCACCCTTCTGAAGCCTTCTGCTCTTGCTTTCCCCTATCTTGTTCTTACTATGACTATACCATTGTATGTGTTTTTATTTGCATGCATACTTCTATTCCTGCTCAGGGGTCTATTTGTAACAATAAGCACCCCTTCCTTCATTCAAATAACATATCTAACTCATCGCCTATTCTTTTTAGCTCCTTTCTTCAATTTATTACGATAGGGCGTCCCAATGAGTACTTTGAGTGGAAGAAATCCGACATAGTTCTTAATGATTTTTTTTCTATTTCATCTAAATTTTCTATGCCTAACTGAAAGATGGATTTATTCCACTGGTACTGTAACTACCTCTTGCATCCTCCCTCTCATATATTTCCAATTCACTTCACCTGACTGGTAGAGGTGTGGCGACTGGTATCCTTTGTCACTCTTCTTTATCATCATTTGAATTTAACTTGCATCCCTCCATTAACCAGCTCTTTCTTAACTGTCTACCATCATCCCAGCCCGTGATGACCATGATTGTCTTCTTCCTTCACCCTCCCCTCTCCTTCTTGTTGGTGACTTCAGTATACACCTTCTGACTTTGCATGTGTACTCTCCCCTTCTCTGATTATTTGATTCCTACACTCTTGTCCAGTACTCCTCTCCTTCATCTCACATCTGACTTCTCTCTTAACCTAATCTTTTCTACTCTCACATCGACCTCCACTATTTCTAACAGTCCCTCTATCTTTCCTAACTTCTTCTTACTAGCCTTCATATCTCTTCTACATAATGAATCTAGAAATTCACTATATAACCTGTGCTCGCCGTAACCACAAGTATTTTAGTTGTTTTATCTTCATCTCCTCCCTTTCTGCTTCTGTCCCTCCCTTTCCATTATGTGCTCTTCTATCAGCTGATTCTGCCTTCTCAGCCCATAACTCTGGCCTTACCTCGATCATTGAGCCCCTCCACCCCATGCACTCCTTTCAATCCCCCTGCAAACCCAGTCAGCTGTGGCTTACACCTGACCTCCTCTTTCTGATCTTTGCTATGGCACGATGAATGAAACTGGAAAGAGATCATGTTTGTCTGCTGATCTTGCTTCCCTCTCTGTTCTCTACTTATTTTATGACTCTTTTTAGTTAATGCAATCCTACACCATTTCTCTGATTTAATTCATTTTCATTCTCCTCACATATTTCTGCTTCTTGATCACATTCTGTTGCTCCGAGCACCTGATCCTTCTCTGCACTCTTCTTTTTTCCCTCCATACATTGCTAACTACTTATCTATGACAATTTCTCAGTTATCATCATCTGTCTCCTCCACACCCAAGTTTCCTGAAGCCCCTTCTACTCCTGTCTCATTCTTTAAATCTGTCTTTCTTCCTCACTCTGAATCAGACACTGCTTGTTATCTCTCCTGTGGTCATCTCACAGCTTCTCCTCTAGACCCATGCCATTGTCCTCTCATTGCAAAGGTCATTCCCCATCTCCTCCTCTTCCTCACCTAATTTAGAAACACCACTGTCTTCTCTGCCGTTTTTGACTTCAAACACGCTGTTTTTCTTCCGATTTTCGCCCCACCTTGTTCTAGCTAATTTATGTCCTATTTCACTTCTTCCTTTCATTTCCAAAATATTTAAAAGTGTCATCTATTCTCAAATGACACCATATGCACCACTGCTTACTTCCTCAGAGTCAACCAGGCTTCCCTGCCTCAAGAACTCTAAATGTGCAACGGGGCACTGGAGAAACCTCTACGCACATTCAGAGCAGCAGTACCTGTAGGAGCAAGCAGAGCAGTATTTTAGTCAGGCATGAATTTTTGTGGGACCTCAGACTCCTATAGAAAGTGTATGTCAGTGTACAAGTATATGATGGTTTTGTAGACGGCAGCCGGTGTGTGTGGCTTAGCACTGATGTGAGATACTTATGAGAATTCATACACAACCTGAAAGGTGTGAGTATAGTATAGCTTGAATTGATTGGATGGAATAACAGCACATCATGACAGTGTCGGCTAATATTTAAAATACTAATTAATAAGTACTAACCCATTAACCTTTAACTTTAACCAAACTAATCTAATTAGTGATTAGAGTGGGATTAGCCTAGGGCATAGCCCATAGTGAAAAGTGTAGGTGCAAATGGGGTTTGCAAACTGTATGTTCAAACTGTTGGTGTAAACTGTGGGCGCAGACTGTAGATTATGGCTTAGAAAATAAAATGCACAAATTGCAAACCAATCCATGGTGTGTGGATGTGAGGCAATGAAAATTCAGTTAGCAAAGAAAACTCATTGTTTGTCCAGGAAGCACAGGATGGGAATGTTGCACATTGATCCGGACCTGGAGAATCAAGTGTGATCAAAAGTGAGAGTGAACAAACTGAGTCGTTTGGCAAATTGCAGGGAAGTGACAAGGCAAGGCGGGGTTTGATTGATGGGTGACATCACTGCAGGAGGTACAAAGTGGGTGGTACAAAATCATTTACTTTCTTTATGAAGGCATAAGCAAAGTGGGATGAGGAGTGAGAAGGCTTTAAAAGGGGCAGAGAGTGGAACGTGGGGGGCTGACAAGAGAAAGACAGAGAGAGAAAGGAGAGACCAAAAAGAAATAAATCAGAGGCCACAGGTCTAACTGACGGGTTGACAGTGTACAGTCTGTTGCTGTGTGTTTTGGGAGATGGACAGTGGAGTGGGACAGTGAGTAGAGCACTCGCTTTGACATCAGTGCAGATCCTGCTAACGGAGGTTCGAATCCCGGCAGGGTCAAACTCAGCCTTTCATTCTTCCGAGGTCAATAAATGAGCACCACACACACGCACCACACACACCGTGGGTAATAAGAAAGCAGCGCTCAGATAGCTGAGGGTTTGTAGCACTACATAAATGCAAAATTATTATTATTATTATTATTATGGCTTATGCTGGAGCTGGGTAGACAACCACAGGCCGAAGCGAGAAAGAGACGACCAGTGTCATCAAATGCACTCCCCAGGCAAGCTGAGTTTCCTCTCTGAATTAGGTGAGAATATGTTTCAAAGCAATTATAATGATCAAAGCAATTGATTAGGGTGTTCGCTGGCCTAACCTTGGAGGTGTGAAATTGGGAGAAAAATAAACAGGGAGGGACAGACATTAATTTTCAATGTATTTTCTCTTCCATGCGAAGGGGCAGATATTGCAGAAAAGCTAAGGTCTGCCAGGTTGTCTCCCAATGTTGTGGATAATCTCCTGCCAAAATGTTGATGTGTAAGTAACTTCGCTCTCCTGTTGATTGCCTTCATGACCATCAATCTGGATTCTGGGAATCCAGAGTCATGGAAACTGCTCTCCTGAACACCCTTAAAACAATGTACACATATCTCGACTCCGCTTCTGTTCTCATTCTCCTTGATCTCTCCTCTGCCTTTGACAAGGTCGATCATTCCATCCTAATTAATCTACTCTGTGACACCCCTGGCATCTCGGACCGGGCACTGGATTGGCTGGCCTTTTTCCTGCTAAATCTCTGCTGTTCTCTACCTCTTTCCTTTCCCTGCTAATCATCCACACTGCCCTGTGACCTGTCGCCTGATCCCCATGAAACTCACAGGATTCCAGGCCCATCATCCCAGTCAATACCAGCACCCTGTCCCCTCTCCACTGCCCTTGCGGGCCCCTGATTGCCAGCTCTACCTGCCACACTGATAATTGCCAGCACTAGCACTTAGCCTCAGGGTCTCCTCCTTGGCACTTCCCTCCTGGGCCCTCCACTAGCACTTGCCCACTCCTCTGCTCCCCCTCTCCCTCCATATCTCCTGCACTTCTCCTCACTGCACTTCCACAGCTGAAGGCCACAAGGCCTAGTAGGATCATGACTGTATTTTCCTGTTATCACCATTTTTATTTTTCCTGTGTTCCTTTCCCATTTAGCCTCGTGGTTCTTGAAAACACTATTCAGTTGTATAAGTGTCTAACAAATGCTCAATAAATAAAATAAGAGAGAAAAGAAACTTCTGTTGTGGGTGGGGGGCTTTGAAGTGTGTTCGCACCACTGTCTTGTCCTATTATAAAAATATAGAGTGCTTTCTTTCCAGTGTAAAATGTGAAAATGACAGCTTGTGCTTTCTTTTTCCCATGATTGCACATTCTTATTGATAGATTGCGTTTATTCTTTTGCTTGGGAACATTGTGTAGTAAGCTGAAAGTTTCAAACTGTATATAAAAATACATGATAACATAAGTACGTGTACTGGTCGGTCCATTCTTCGTGTGGTCTAGTAGATCGACTCAGTTTATTAGGCAACCTAATATACCATCACTGCTACAATTAGTGTGCCCAGCTCAACACCAAATCCGGCAATTGTAACCAAAGATGACCCCAAATAGAAAAGGTGTTACCAGTCCCTAAGGTGTTACTAGTCCCTTAACAAGCTAATCCCCATGTTTTAGATGTATGTTGTTGCAAGTGGTGAAGGTAACCAGAGGTATAGAATCCTACATATTTTTGGCGTATTGGCCAGGAATCCTTTGGTTAATACAATTGCTAGACATGGACATGTAGCAGGGTCATGAACCCTGGAGGTCCTTTTACTCAAGGTATTATCTCGTACTGTGGATGGGACGGAGAATAAATTCTCAAACTAAATAATAACAAAGACTCAGGAAGTGTTACAAATAACTATGTTTTAATATCAATTGCCTAAAACAGGCAGTACAACAGACATCAACGGACTTCGCACAGCATGATCACCAACCATTTCATGAAGAACAACACATTTATACTAAAGGTTCATCATAAGTGATGTCATACTACATGGAAAATTAGCAAAACCTACGGGAGATTGTGGTTGGCTCAAGGGTAACATCTAAGTGTACTTTCTATATGGGATAGGATCGTGATTGGATGTCCGTTGTCAGGTGGGCACTCATGTTCCCCTAGCGCAAGTCACAGTGCAAGTCTTGACAGTAATTACAAACATAGCACTTCATTAGCTCTTAAACTATACAGCTCTTTGTTAAACAACCTTCTACAATTGGTTGGCACGATTGTACCCTTCTGGAACATTTGGTGCTCTAGCAGCACATAAGCTGGTACCCCAGGTGCTGGTAGGTGAACTTGACCGTATCTCCCCGCCCAATTAGCATGACATCTCTCATCACTCATGTCGTCTGCCATTCATATTGTCTTTCAACTCGACCTTGTAGTAGCTTCTCATCGCTGAGAATAAAACTGAGTGTGAGCACTCGCTATCTTCAAACTGGTGCACCATGCCCATCTTTTATTTTTATCCTCAGCTCACGTGATCAGAAACTGTGAATGTTCTCATATTATGGTATTAAATTGTCTCTGATAAATAAACTTGGCACTCGTGGTGTTCTCTCCTTGCAACTTATCAAGGGATGCCTCGGCTTCTCATGTTTTACTGTTCTTCGCAGCGGATAACCAGTTCTTGGTTGCTTGCTTTCAGTCATTGACATCAAGCCAGGCAGGCTCTTTGGTCTTTCTTTGAATTTATGCCTATTCTGTGCTGTGACACACGTAGCTTCCAATCCATCTTCTTTCATGGAGACTCGCTTACTAAAATATATCATTGAATGTTCAGAACTCTATATACATATATGTTGGTGGCACTGCCTGCAGTTTATATACTACATGTAGCCAGCCTTATGAATACTTATGTCTACTTGCGTTGCAGAGTTTGTACAATTGTAAAACAGCTTGTGTTTTCTGCAGTGCTGTTCACACATGCAATCTCCATTTCACACATGAAAGTCTTCTTGATTCTTTACTTCATCATCAGATTCTATATCACCTATGCATTCACTTCTCTGGTCATCCTTACGGACGCGTCACTCTCATCTTCCGTGACAACACCAGCTTCTTCTTTTCACAACTTCACACTTCTTCAGGCGCTCCTTTCAGGAGACCATCAGTCTTTCCAGGGTACTTCTCATAAGGTCTTCTCAATGGATAACTTGTCTCAAAGATTCGTTGTGGTATAGGTACCATTACTAGTGTTGCACATGTTGCAATATCCGGTTTCCAGCATATAGGCAAAATAGGGGCGGGATTTCAAGTAGAGTCATTGGCTGCTCTTCTACAGTCATATGGTGTGTTGTTGGTGCATTTTGAATCACACTTTTACGTTTCCCTACTGGCTGAATTAATTCAGTGATATTGTGCTTAGGATGATGATGGTGCTAGGCGCATTTTAAAATCCATTTACATTCTTTCCCTTCTATTTAAACTGCATTTGTACAAGTGCATTTGGGCTGTGTTGTGACAGGGAATGTACAGTTGCATAGAGTGAACAGTAGTGAACTGCAACATGACAGAAGTTTGGATTACTGATGTTTGCACTTTTGCAGAGAGTAAAATGTACGCCCTGGCAATGTGGTCTGCTGACACACTGGCAAGTTGTCGGGAACAAATAACTTGAGATTGATAAGGAAATTCCTGAAGACTTCTTTGCTGATGGAAGTGTGTTACAAATGTGTTTGTTGAGGCTCTTTAATTCAGGGAATCAGAAGGAACAGATACATTGTCTAAACTGTCTGGCCGCAAAGATGTGGTTTAATCTACATAAGTTAGTTAAACTAAGCGTGAAGCACAATGAGGTAATTGCAGCTTTTCACACAGATTTGGCAGCTATGCATGAGGAAATGTTGCAATTAGAATAGAAATTGAAACAGGGTGAGTATTGCCTACAGGCCCAATATGATGCTGTAAGCAAACAATTGGCACTGGAAGAGAGACATTTGGCCTCATTACGAGCATGGAGGTAATGAAAAAAGGAAGATGGAATGGTATTACCGGCTTCAATAACAGCTCTGTGCCATTACGAGCTGACAACCCGGCAATACCGCCACTGCCCGTATCATGCTGCTTCATACCAGCAGGCGCTCGTATGCGCGCCCCTTCTTGGCGGAAATACCGGGATGCCGCTAACAGGAGGACATCACAAGTAACGCAGGCATGCACTTACCGGCATCCGAAGGCGGTAAATAGGACCTGCACAATGGCAGTGTATGGGAGGATAGGTCTATAGGACCCCTCCCCGACATGCCCCACCTCCGGGAGGTTCGTGGCTCGGCAGAGGCCCACCATGCACCTGTGCTCGGGTGGCAGGGTGGCTCCTGATCGACACACAGGGCCAATCGGCTTATACTGTAGCGTGCTATAAACGCCATTTTGAAAGCTTCGGGACTCCATTTTAGATAGAAACGACCAAAACCCTTATGAAACAGCCTGCCTGCGAAAGCTGCAGCTTGGCCCCCAGCTTGGCCCCCAGCTTGCTGCGCGCAGGAAGCCATGCACTCCCCCTGCGCCTCCACCCCATGGCAGATCCTCTGAAGGTTCGTTCTCACGAGCAACCAGACACGAACGAGTATCAGAACAAACACTGTATCATTTACCTTCTGCAGTACATCACTGTCCCTGAAGTGACCTGACTCATGGTTCAAGTCTGGAAAATAACAGGAATTATCCCAATTGAGCAGACCTCGACCTGGCATCTAACCCCTAACATTTAAAATATGTTGTGTCAATAACCTCCCTGTATGACCCCCTACCCATGTCCCCCAAATGAAGTATTAGCTGCACACCAAAGCCTAACGATTCACAGAGCTGTTGTGTATATTACACTGCAGGTGTTGGGAAAGGGATAAAAGCTTATAATACTGATTAAGCAAGAATGACCTCAGCCCGTTGTAAGACACCATGTGTCTTGAAGACTCAGTGAAATGACTTAATAGAGCCCACCTAGTGCTAACCAACGATTGCTGCTAATGTACAAAGGAAGGCAGAAAAAGCATTACTGAGAGTACTTGTGTGTCATACAATGGGACACGTTTCAGTGTCATGAACAAGAATGCAAATGCACAAACACATATGAACTTATTGCGTCTACGCTCCTGAGTACACAACCCAACCTGATGCTACCTCATGTGTCATCCAACTGTTACCTTATGTAATTACTAAAATCTATTCAACTAATGTTATGTGATGTACGTGACAATGCCAGACTCTCTTAGTCGCAAATGAAGCAGTACATGAATGTATAAGCAATAGAGGTGTGTAACCATCCTAGTATTATTTTATTAACTGTCCCTTCGTATGGTATACTGTGCAGCCCAGCCACTGAGAATCGTGCAGAACCACAAGGCCATCTCCCCCTCCTCCCGCCAAGGCCCGCCAGGGCTTGCTGGTGCACAGGCAGCACAGCCTCACCTCCCCTCATTCTGCTGGACCCGCTTCAAGTATTCACCTCCCCCATGTTCGAGGCCACCATGGTTGGCCAAATGTATTATTTACAACCTGGTCCTAAACCCCACCGCCTTCAGGGGCCAGAGGTGTACCCTCGCTGATCCAGTGGTACTCCAGCTCACCCCAAGTAAATGGGCCTTGGAGAATAGATATTTAACCCTGGACTAACATTTCATAAAGTATTCTTCACTACATCTAAACAGAACAAAATTGCAAGGCAGCTCACCTTGTGCCCTCAGACCAAACACCCAGGTTTATGACACTCGGTCAACAGGTCAAAAGTAACAGTGCACTGATGTATTGGTGAAGCTTCACATTGCATGTTGTTTCTCCGGTCTTCTATTATTTCTTAGAGTAACCTATTGTAGGATTTACAGGACAACTGGATGAGTGTTTGTGTGTGTGTGGCCACAAGGGTAGAATGTTAGTGCAGCCATCAATCAACGACACTGACCGCACCTGGCCTGGCAGCTCCACCCCGGCAAGCCCAGCTGACCCATCCACCCCACGTAGACAACACGCGGATGTCCACCAATCCTGGAGCGGCTCATCACTGCATCCCGTATCGCATAGTCGACGCCACCCAATCCCTGAGACTATGTGCCCCCTATAGCGTGTAGGATGTGTGATGTGATTTTGTAATAAATATGACAGTCTTTGCTATTGTCAGACAGAACGCTCTCAGAGCTTGCAGAGTTCTTTGCATGCCCTATTTGATTAGATAAAGAACCCTTTACATTCATCCGCACTTGCTCTTGGTCTCATTCCCTCCTGGGGTGTGTCCTTTATTGCCTCTCATTGCGGGGAGGGTACTGCCTTTTGGGGACGCTTGCTTTCAGTGGTTACCCCGAAGGCAGGATTGATTCTTTCATCGTCCCCTCTGGCACGAGAAATTCCAGGCGGGAGTGGAGACGCACGGTGCGCCCGCTCAAGAGAGCTGCCCGCCTACGGCAACTGGTACACTTAGACGTGCGCACGCAGAAGGCCAAAGGGTACAGGTCCCACTCCAAAAAAACCCTTTTAGTACCGCTCGCCGGAGCCGGGGGGGTGGCCATTGAGTGTGAGGCAGCACCGCCTGGATGGACCCAGTCCAAAGAATCTCGATTGAAGATGGGCACGTGAGTACTAAGTGCGATTGATTATAAAAGGTGAAGGGAAGGGAGCCAGAGTATACGAGGTCATTTAAGGGGTACTTTCAACTATAAGTGCTATTTATATTTACTTTTACTTTCTCTGCATATGGCCATTAGGACAAAAAGGGTGAAATAAGGGAAGATAAAGATGGGAACCTAGCTCTGCAAGGGGGTAGAAGGCGACGCCCCATAGTGCTATCTCCACTAGTGCTGGGAATAAGTGAATAGTGGAGAATAAAATAAAGGTGTCTGAGAATACGGAGACACAGTGTTTACATTTGAAACTGCTTTTCTTTTCTTTTTCATTTTTTGGGTACCTCAAAACTAGAGAAGGTGTCATAACGCATCAGGGTGAAGGGGCAAGTAGTGGGTAAAGGTCAGGAGGCCTTGGTGGGGAGATAAGTGAACGGCAATAAAAAGGGGAGAGGGGTAATTGTTATGTGTTACATGTCTGTTAAACATCAGTTCCATGTTGCACATGTTAAGCGCGTAATGTTTTAGAGAATTGTATTGCACAAGAAGTGATGTCAAATTAGAAATGTTAAACAGTTTGTTAATATGGTCATTGTGAGTGTGACCCGGTAAGATCTGAAAATAGTGATATTGTGAGAAAGCCTTTTTTGTACATGTTCAAGAACTGTCGAAGCTAAGGAATACATACACACTAACACATAAACAGACACAAAATAGTACAGAAGGGTGAGCACTGAGAGTACAATATGGGGGAGTACAAAAAATGTGCCTGGTTATGCAGAACACATAAAAAAGTATCATGACCACTGGGTAACAGAATTAAAAGGAGAAGGATTATCCAGGTATGGCCAGAAGGGGGATCATTTGATAAACGCATCTTGGATATGGTAGCCACGTGCATGTTCATAAAATACAAAGGAAAACAATTTCATAATAGAAGAGAGATATTACATTTTTGGATGCTGTTTGAAGAGGTGCTTCCAATCAAAAAGAAAGAGACAGTACCTGATCAGCCCACTACCACTGACACTCCCCTAACCACACATGAAAATGGAAGGGAGGATACAGCAAAAGAAAGATCGATAGAGGTAACACAATTGTACCCCCTCCTAAACAAACCAGTGCCCGCAGAAGAATATAGTGACCCCACATATGTGCCCATCGTGGCCCCCACAGCCACCCCACGACCAATTGCCCCGCAACCATATGAGAGCCCCCAACAGCGTGGACAGGTAAGCACCCCTGCAGTAGATATTGAAAAGTTAACAGAACACCTAGACTCCAGACTCTCAATGGCCAGAGATGAACTGATTAGAATAAGAGACATATGTGAACAGAGTGGAACTAGTGTTACAAGAACAGAGCAAACACCTTGGGCAAGGGCACTCGACAATTCATCTGAAGAGGGATGGAAGAAAGGGGAAATATTATTTAGAATTCAGGAAGAACCAACTTGAATAATAGAACTGGGGCCACATGAATTGGAAGACAACACAAGTGAGGAGGCAATGGCTATTGGGGGGACGGCAGGACTGTGGTGCGATGTCGAGGATGAAGAACAGAAAAGTGGAAGGTTAGGTGTGGCGGCAGGAGGAAGATCAGGTAGAGGAGACAAAACGCCCCTGAGAAGAACAATGGAAGAGGAGTGGACAGGAAGGTTAAGGAATAGAATGGTAAGAATGGCAACGTTAGGAAAGAAAGGATTGAAGATGAGTTGTGGCAAAACAACAAAGAGCAAACTACAACTACCATTGATACATAGGGGAGGTGGGAGGCCAAATTACATACCCTGGGCCCAGATGGACAAAGCCAATTTGTTAGAATCCTTGCCCCCGCTATCAGGTGGGGCAAGTAAGTGGATATATGCATTCGAGAAACATACCGCAGGAGTGCCATTGGCGATAGATGATGTTTAAAGTTTACTGGTGTCGGCAGAAGGTGATCAGGCAGATAGAGTGTGGGCAAAAGCTGGTTTCCCGGGAGTAACATTGGATTGTGATCGACATGATGGAGCATCTTTTACCACAGTGCGTGCAAGAGTATGGGATGCATTGAGGGAAAAATTCCCAGACACACCAGACTTACAGTCAGTAATGCAGTGCACAATGAATGATGGGGAGGATGCTATGGATTTCATTTTTCAGGTGCAGGAGATGTGGAGAGCCGAGACGGGTACGCCCTGGGACCAGTCAACATCCCTATTTTACTTTATAATAAAGAGAGGGCTCCCAAAAGAAGTACAGAAAGCACTCGACAAAATAGCAGGGATTGAGGGAAAAGGGTGGCCAGAAATACAAAGCATAATAGTGCACCACTGCAAAAGAATAAAGGAAAGGGAGAAAGAAATCGTCCAAAAAAGGTTGGCAGATGAGGCGAAGTTAGTACAAACAAAACTGGTGAAGGTCGCCGCAGCTGTAGCAGCACTCCCCCAAGACAGAGATGGGGAGGAGGAGGAGGGACTGGTAGCGATACAGGGGAGGATGGCAGCAAATTGGGCAGGCAACAGGCAGCCACAGTGGAATGGACAGGAGCAGTACGGAGGACCGCAGAGGATGAGGTGGGTACAGAGGTCACAGAGGGGGTGGTCAAGGATCATGGGGGAAATGGCGGGTATGGAGGGCAGGGTCCTAGAGGGGGAAAAGGGAACTGTTGGAATTGCGGTAGGTGGCAACATTTCTCACAGGAATCCAGAAGCAGACCAAATAATGTGTACCAAGATGATCAACCCTATGGTCATCCTCACCCGGGAAGCCCATATGGATTAACCATGGGAGGGGCAAAAGGGCAGTCAGAGCAAGGGTATGTAGAGCAACGAAGAGAACCACCTCACAATGTACAACAACATCCACAATGCCGCAAGCACATGCAATACACACAGAACAACCCTTTCGCCACAACAGCTAACAGCATGCCTGCACCATACAGTGGAGTGGCAGTGGTATCGGGTAATGTCTTTAGTCAAGGGGGAAACATGAGACATCCAGCATAGGCCATCCCACATGGAGCACTTGCGTGTCCTGTACTATCTACGACCTACAATGCAGCAGATGAAACCATTGATAGGGGTGCAGATAGGGACAAGCAGTTAATATTTATGGTGGACTCGGGAGCCGAAAAATCATGTTTAAGTGAAGGCCGCTATCTAATTGTAAATTGGAGACGCAGGGGTTCTCTGGAGCTGTTGTCAAAGTTCCTTACACAGAAGATTTAGATGTCACCGTGGCGGGTAAAACCGTGAGAGCACCCCTATTGTACTACAAACAGGCCCCGATTAACTTACTGGGAAGGGACCTCCTCAGTAAGCTTAATATGACTATCTCCTTCACGGAGAGAGGGATAGTTTGTTCAACTCCAGGGATCTGTCAAATGCATGTAATGCTGGTAGTGCATGCACGAGCAACAGCACCAGAAGTGCGCGGTATACCGGTAGATCCTGATGTATTCATTCAAGGGCTGAAAACATTGCCACGGGTGGTCCCAGAATTGAAAAAGCTAGACTGGCGAGTACCCGCAGAGTTCATCTTCCGACCAATAGCCCGCCCAAAGATTGTGCCCGGGACAGTGATGTCCCTAGATTTGCATGCAGTCCAGATCTCAGCTAAAAGAATAGCCATCATTGCAATGGACATACATGGCTGTGAGTGGCGCACGGTACTGTGCAGCAATGCCGACATTGCATTGCGAGATCTATCTGATGAAGATCTTTTTTCAGACTCAGAAAGTGACAGTGAGATAATAATGGAGATAGCCATACCATGTGATATCATGATACAAGAAAGTCAGGTGCCAGTACAACTGATGGCAGTGGTGGGAGCACCTCCTTCCTTCTTTGATGATGATATGAAATCAGTGCCCAGTAATTTGTGGACCACAGGCCCCCATGACGTGGAATTATTGCATGGAGTCACGCCAGTTAAAATAAAACTCAAACCGGGAGCCATTTTGCCAAGGGTAAAACAATACCCCCTGTTCCGAGAATCAGAGAAGGGATAAAAGAGGCAGTAAGTAAGGGGATCCTCATGACAGCAGTACTGACACAAAAAACATCCCTGGGGCACAAGCCTCTTGCCAACTACAGTGGCACTTTAGACGCAGTAATGCAAAGACATTTTGCTTGCGAGCAATCTCTCGCAGCCGCGGTGTTCGCCATTGAAAAAAGTGGAACACTGCCTATTCGCTATATTGGAAAGATCAAAAAGCACACTGACAACACAAAGAGCAACTGCTTATGAAATAATATTGTCCAGTGCAAACATCCACATAGTTAGATGTAAAACAGTAAATCCAGCAAGATTCATTACAGAACCATGCACATTAGAAGACATGCAGGAACACGACTGTACTACTTCCAAGGGTGAGGAAGGGGAAGGCCCGGTGGTAAGTGAAAACGCCCTAAACAAAGGAGAAATGTTCTTCATAGATGGGTCAGCATCAATAAACCCAGACACGGGGGAAATCAAGGGGGTGGCAGTTGTGAGATTAGAAGAAGGTGAGTACGAAGTGATAGTACAGCGTCACCTGCCATCCCATTACTCAGCCCAAGCAGCAGAACTCATAGCACTCATTGAAGCATTATGTGCAGCGAAAGGGTGCTCAGTAACGATCTACACAGACTCAGCTTATATGACCACTACAATACATGGCAGGTTGGCAAGGTGGGGACGGAGAGGGTTCCACCGAGCAGATGGGTCAACAGTACAACATGCAGAGCTCCTGAAAGAACTCATTGAAGCATTGAAAGAGCCCACCATGGCAGTGTCAGGCCCATACGTCCAATACAGATGTTATCTGTTTGGGAAACGCAGCAGCGGTCGCTGCAGCCAAGGAAGCCTCCTATTTAGTGAAAGAACGGACAGGTGAGTACCTGATGCACTAACTTGTAGAGAAATACCTCCCAGACGTTACAACACTATGCCCATGTCACAAATACTAGAGTTACAAGAAGGGGCAAGTAAGGAAGAAAAGGGGCTGTGGGAAAAGAGAGGATGTAGCCAATCAGCAACAGATCTTTTGTGGCTTCAGAATAACACCGGGAAGGTGGTTATGCCACTTAAACTCTTAGAGATAGCATTCAAACAACTACACTTCCCAGCCCACAATGCAAATCAGCATATTGCAGCAGAGATACAAGATGACTGTTTTGTGCCAGGCCTCCAAGAACATATATCAAAGCTGGCAATGGAATGCACAACATGTCAGATATACAATTCTGGTATGACCCTAAGGACACTGCGAGGAACAATACCCAAACCCGTAGGGCGCTTCAGAGAACTGCACATTGGTTATGCAAACACGGGAGAAAGGTGTAATGGTGCATGGTACATGATAGTGGTAGTTTGTCCATTCTCCAGGTGGGTTGAAGCAGGGCCATGTGCACAACCAGAAGCCAAATGCGCTGCAAAATTCTTAGTGAGGCAAGTATTCCCACGCTGGGGAATTTGCAACGTGATTCGCTCGGTTAATGGCACGCATTTTGTTAATGAACTTTTCAAAGAAGTAACAGCTCTATTAGGAATTAAGAATAAACTATGCTCGATTTATCATCCGCAAAGCAATGGCGTGGTTGAGAAGATCAACTGCCTTCTGAAGGGAAGGCTATCAAAACTGTGTTTCTCCCTTGAAAAGAACCGGGTGCATTGTCTGCCTCTGGCCTTGTTTGAACTGAGGAATCAGCTTAGCAAGGACCACCATTTGTCACCGCACGAGATCGAATTTAATGACTATCTGACAAAACTCACCAGAGCAGCCCGCATGATATCCAGACAGCTTGCACCACCATTTACACGAGAAGAAGGGAATGAAGCAGTAGAATTTGTCAAGGAAAACCCAAAAGGGCAGTTAATGCCAGGGGAGATGATCTATGTGAGGAGTTACGTACGTAGGTGGAATGCCCCAAGATTTCATGGCCCTTATGTGGTGATATTTTGCACACCGACTGCAGTAAAGGTGAAGGGCCTGAGATATTGAATACATTTGACAGACGTATGCAAAGCATATGACAGTGTGAGAGAGGAACAAGAAGAAGAAAAAATGACAGCAGAGGTCTCACAGTAAAAAGAAAAGCAAAAAACATCGATATTAGACATGGGTACAGAGTAAAAGAATGATAGCAAGAAACTGTACATTGATGAAAGTTGTTTCTGTGCCAAACGAAAAATAAAAATGAAAATGTAAATAAGGCTGAATTGCAATTATAAAATCTCTCTCCCTCTCTCTCTCTCCCTCTCTCTCTCGCCCCTCCCCTCCTATTATTTCTCTTTTATTGTATAGTAAAATAATGATTTTAACTGTTTGAGTATGCTTAATTAACTTTTATGTTTTAACATATAGGCGTAACCATGGCAACGAACGGGCAGCCCGCAATGAATAATATTAGGGCACTTAGAAATTTGAATAATGCATTTCACTTACGCAGATATTCGTATGAATGTGGCCTGTTTGTATGCGCTGTTTTATTTTTTACCATGATTTTTGGTCTTGTCACCTATTGGTTTGTTTCATTCATCTCTATCGGGATGAATGAGGGGGGAAGAAATGGAACTAACATGGGAATGGAACCAGGGTGGTTAAGGAAGGGGACTATTTAATATGGGATGGATTCCAGCTGGTATGGGGCTATGGTACAGTCCCTAACCACGCACAGCCCGTAAATGATATAAGTCCAGCACCGCCCTCAAATGTCTCGGAATATAATGTTTATGGTTTAAATGATCACAACCCTTCTGTCATATCATGGTTGTATGACACTACTGCCACAATGCCCTCACCATAAGTTACCCCAACCATAGAAACTAGACCACCTGCAGGCAGGAAGGTAGAGAACGAAGAAATGACAGAGAGGTTTTTGGCAATATATGATGAATGGGAAAAGGGGGGCACAGGGAAAGTGGGAACGATGTCACAAGTGGCACGAGAAGCAAAAGGTTACCTCAAAAGCAGTAGGAGAAGGATGGAGGCGGGAAGGAGAAAATATGACGAATATTCTGGCCTGGGCTTAAATACAATAGAGGACCCTAAACAACCACATCAATCAAATAAATGGTACGCTTACACTGCAAAACAGACAACCAACGAAAGTTGTTATGTCTGTTCCCTGATTCCCCATGCCTCAGGTACATCTAAGGTTCTGCTGCCTGAAGAATTGCCTCTTGCAGATGCCCAATGTCTCCTTCATCTCACTGTGCAGAATTAAGAACACCTTTCAGGCTCAAGAAGTATCTTTTGAAATGCTGCAAAATGAGAAAACCTGTTACTCAAGAGCCAAAGGAGTAATATGTTTGAAATAACCTTTTTTTAGTCATTAAAGGGACATTGGTTTTGGACAATAAATGGAAAGACGAGGTAATATCATGCAAAGCTGAAGCACTGCGAGGATTGACGTCAGAAAAACTACAGTGGATCGAGAAAACCTGCATGCCAGTTTCGAAGGAGCACATCACGAAACTAACCTGGGTGACTGCCATAGAAAAACCATTCAAACTGCAGAAAGAAGTATCATACAATCTGTGTTTCCATGGCAACGGGAAAAACATCATGGGTGTAAATAAGAACTGTAACCGGACACTCAGTATCCCAGACATGAAGAAAGGAACAGCAGCACTCATGGACACTTACTGGGTCTGCGGCAAACTGGCGTACTTGCACCTCCCACAATCCTGGAGGGGCACATGCTCCTTGGCAACATTGCATTCAGCCTTGATGGTGATTCTGGAGAGCCATATTAAAAGAAAAGGAGTGCCAGGTGCCCATTGTGAACAAAACACAACAGAGGAACCACAATTGTATGTCCTGTCCCCAGGAAATATGCAAGATGTGTTATCGAGGCGGCGAAGATCATCCAACTACATATCCAAAGCCTCTTCAGAACTATTGGCGCAGATTCCAGGCAAATACCGACTGTTCAATTCTGCAGAAACATTCTTCGCCTCCCTCGTCCCAAGCATTCAGGCGCGAACAAACACAAAATGGCTCCAAATCATGCGCTGGGAGCTGATCCAGCTGGCCAATGACACTGAAGAAGGGTTTAACGTGATCAAGGTGGAGCTAAGGGCCCTGCGGCTAATGACCATGCAGAAGAGGTATGTCCTAGACCTGTTAACGGCGGTGGACAGCTGTGTTTGCCGAAAAATCGGGAGTGCCTGTTGCACATTCGTACCTTCTGAAGACGCAGATAATGGTACACTGTCACATGTTATCGCAGCAGTGCACAACCTGGGGGAACGCATGTAAAACGAAGGAGAAGCAGATGCCAGCACCTGGTTCGCCAACCTTTTCTCTTGGGTAATATCATGGCTTGGACTAACAGTCAAAATGCTGATGCCGATCGTGGTATTTTTGCTCCTGATTTTTTGCGTGTGCCAGTAGGGTCTTCGATGTTGCGCAAATGCAGTGCCAAATGGTGCAATGATGATGGTGACAATGGGCAACACTAGAGGAGCAGCACAGATCATGCAAGAAGCACAAGTACAAACAGGTGAGTACCCAGAGCCCCAGTATAGAAAGGTGCCATTATATTATGATGGGGATATAGTGGATAGGCTATATCACACCACAATAAAGGAGCCCCAAGAATGTGAGTGGTATACAGAGGTATGGATGGACTTAGAAGGGGATGGGGGATGTATATATATGACCTGCACACCAGATGAATATGCTAGGAGGGGGAGAGCCTTCGGGGGTGTGTGGAGCCTGGATGCCAATAAAAGGCACACCAGCATGGGATGAGGCTGTTGCAAATGAGAAAGAGTGCCAGAGATTGGGTGAGTTACAGTATTCGTTACTTAAGTAACGAAAGGGGGGAAATGTATGGGAGGATAGGTCTATAGGACCCTCTCCCCGACATGCCCCACCTCTGGGAGGTTCGTGGCTCGGCAGAGGCCCCCCGATGCACCTGTGCTCGGGTGGCAGGGTGGCTGCTGATCGACACACAGGGCCAATTGGCATATACTGTAGTGTGCTATAAACGCCATTTTGAAAGCTTCTGGACTCCATTTTAGATAGAAATGACCAAAACCCTAATGAAACAGCCTGCCTGAGAAAGCTGCAGCTTGGCCCCCGCTCGCTGCGCGCAGGTAGCCATGCACTCCCCCTGCGCCTCCACCCCATGGCAGATCCACTGAAGGCTCGTTCTCATGAGCAACCAGACACGAACGAGTATCAGAACAAACACTGTATCATTTACCTTCTGCAGTACATCACAGTCCCCGAAGTGACCTGACTCATGGTTCAAGTCTGGAAAATAACAGGAATTATCCCAATTGAACAGACCTCGACCTGGCATCTAACCCCTAACATTTAAAATATGTGGTGTCAATAACCTCCATGTATGACCCCCTGCCCATGTCCCCCAAATGAAGTATTAACTGCATACCAAAGCCTAACGATTCACAGAGCTGTTGTGTATATAACACTGCAGGTGTTGGGAAAGGGATAAAAGCTTATAATACTGATTAAGCAAGAATGACCTCAGCCCGTTGTAAAACACCATGTGTCTTGAAGACTCAGTGAAAGGACTTAATAGAGCCCACCTAGTGCTAACTAAGGATTGCTGCTAATGTACAAAGGAAGGCGGGAAAAGCATTACTGAGAGTACTTGTGTGTCATACAATGGGACACGTTTCAGTGTCATGAACAAGAATGCAAATGCACAAACACATATGAACTTATTGCTTCTACGCTCCTGAGTACACAACCCAACCTGATGTTACCTCATGTGTTATCCAACTGTTACCTTATGTAATTACAAAAATGTATTCAACTAATGTTATGTGCTGTATGTGACAATGTCAGACTCTCTTAGTCACACATGACGCAGTACATGAATGTATAAGCAATAGAAATGTGTAACCATCCTAGTATTACTAATTTTATTTACTGTCCCCTCGTATGGTATACTGTGCAGCACAGGCACTGAGAATCATGCAGAGCCACAAGGCCATCTCCCCCTCCTCCTGCCAAGGCCCACCAGGGCTTGCTGGTGCGCAGGCAGCACAGCCTCACCTCCCCTCATTCTGCTGGACCCGCTTCAAGTATTCACCTCCCCCATGTCCAAGGCCACCAGGGTCGGCCAAATGAATTATTTACAACCTGGTCCTCAACCCCACCGCCTTCAGGGGCAGAGGTGTACCCTCACTGATCCAGTGGTACTCCAGCTCACCCCAAGTTAATGGGCCTTGGAGAAAAGATATTCAACCTTGGACTAACATATCATAAAGTAATTCTTCACTACATCTAAACAGAACAAAATTATAAGGCAGCTCACCTTGTGCCCTCAGACCAAACACCCAGGTTTATGACACCCGGTCAACAGGTCAAAAGTAACAGTGCACTGATGTATTGGTGAAGCTTCACATTGCATGTTGTTTCTCCGGTCTCCTATTATTTCTTAGAGTAACCTATTGTAGGATTTAAAGGACAACTGGAATCATCTAAAGGAGGAGTGTTTGTGTGTTTGTGGCCACAAGGGCAGAATGTTAGTGCAGCCATCAATCAATGACACTGACCACGCCTGGCCTGGCAGCTCCACCCAGCGGACCCATCCACCCCACGTTGACAACACGCGGATGTCCACCAATCCTGGAGCGGCTCATCACTGCACCACCTATAGTATAGTCGATGCCACCCAAACCCTGAGACCATTTGCCCCCTATAGCGTGTAGGATATGTGACGTGATTTTGTAATAAATATGACTGTCTTTGCTATTGTCAGACAGAGCGCTCTTGGAGCTTACAGAGTTCTTTACATGCCCTATTTGATTAGATAAAGAACCCTTTACATTCACCCGCACTTGGTCTTGGTCTCATTCCCGCCTGGGGTGTGTCCTTTATTGCCTCTCATTGCGGGGAGTGTACTGCCTTTTGGGGACGCTTGCTTTCAGCAGCAATACAGGCATCGTGGACCACCCACAAATAGCAACCTGCAGTGTATCCAACTGCCACAGGTGCACACAATCACCACAGATGGAGTTAATGGAGCCTGTCCCAGTACACCCCTTCCCACACCAAAATGATCCCACTAGCTGTTGCAATCATGGGGCTGGAGGACATGTGTCTACTGCTACACCAACAACAACAACAATAACAACTACAACAACAGGCAGCACAGAGGAGACGCAGGAGGAGAAGGAGGGTGAGACAGGCCCAGCAAGTCCCACCAGTGCAGCCAGTGGTACCAGGTAGGAAGCCACCAATCCCTCGCATCAGAGCCAGTCCATTCAATCTAACCCCTGAGCAGATCCACACCCTGTACCGGTTGGACAGGGACACCATCACCAACATAGTGGACATGATACATGATGACATTGTCAGCCTGATAGAAATCCGCACTGCCATCCCCCCTCTAATGAAGGTAGTGACTGTGCTGCACTTCCTGGCCACAGGCACCTACCAGCACACAGTGAGGCAGCTGCATGGCATATCACAACCTCTCTTTTCATGCATGTTGACCCAAGTGCTGGATGCCCTCCTGAAGCATGCAAGCACCAACATATCCCTACCACGGACTGCCCAGGAGCTTGCCGACACTAAAGTAGGCTTCCACGCACTGGCAGGCATGCCTAATTGCATTGGTGCCCTCGACTGCACCCACATAGAATTGGTGGTCCATCATGCCATAGAGGTGATGTACCGCAATCGCAAGCAATAGCACTCCATCAATGTGCAGATGGTATGTGACTCCAGCAAGATCATCACACATTGTTGTGCCTGATATCCTGGATCCACACATGATGCCATGGTGTTGCGGAACTTCACGCTACCGCGCTACATGAAGCGACATGCTGGACGACGTGCCTGGCTGCTTGATAACTTGCCTGACAGGCCTATGTCAGTGCAGTGGGGGGGTGAGTCGGGTGGGGACACATACTCCACCTGGGTGAGATTCGGAGGGTGGGGACGCATACTCCACCTGGGTGAGAGTGGGGGGGTGCATACTCTACTTGGGTGAGATTGGGTGGTGAGTGGACAATGCACAGACAGCGAAACACTGTAGCCCTGAACATCCCAAACTGAACATGACACATCAATGCCACAAGACCAATGCAGCACAGCAATGACAATATGCCAGACGTACAAGCAGGCCACCATAGGAATGTCAAGCGATGGATGTCAGAACATGATCACACCCGTGGCAATGCCGTTATTGGGAATACATACAGAGTACCACACATCACCAACATGGGTGTTTAAATAATGTTCTGCATCCACAGCACATCTGCATCAGCATGCAAGTGAACGCCCTGCATATGCTGCACAATGCAATGCACACCAGCAGAACATAATACCGTACACATTGTGTGAAATGAACCTGCGTGCATGCATCCAGCGACATGTGCATGTCATCACCGAATAGCTGCAGCCATGGTAGTGATCACTAATGCAACAGATCTGATATCGACTAACACATACCTCATTGTGCCCCCATGCAGGTGATGGTGGCTATCCCTTGAAGCCGTGGCTACTTACCCCTGTACGGAACCCGCAGAACAGGCACAAAGAGGAGTACAATCGGGTTCATACCCGTACCCGTGTTATGATCAAGCAGACCATTGGCCTGTTGAAGGCACGGTTCCGCTGTCTCAGCAGGTCTGGTGGAGCACTCCTTTACGGGCCTGAGAAGGTGGCAAAGATCACCATGGTCTGTGCCATGCTGCACAACATGTGCATCCAGAGAAATGTACCAATGCCACCTGACATTGACCTGCATGCATCGAGTGAGGATGATGATGATGATGATGGAGGAAGAGCAGCACCCCTGCCAGTTTGTGATGCACAGGATGGCCGTGCTGTGCACCAATCACTGATTGGCGATTTCTTCTGAACCACAGGGATGCTGATGAGTCTGTGTTAGTACTACACTGGATACTGGGATTGTGTGGTTATGGACACAGGGTGTATGGGGAATTGGGCACTGTACGCTGTCAAGAATTGAATAAACACACACAAAATGAACAATGTCCAGTCATGAAATGATTTTGACCACAACGGGTGTATTGGAATATTAACAATATAGTGCTAGAACCCTCCACCTCACACACACCCTCCCCCAAGCCCCAACACCCCTAACACCATATACCACCCCAAACACCCCATATCCCCCCAACACCCCAAACACCCTCAACACCACCCCCCTCACCCATTGTCAGCCCACACACGATGTTCCATTCAAGATTTTTGCAAGGTGACACTTGGCACATGCAGGGTGGTTCTACTACTTCCGGCCTCTCTTCGGGTCTGGGGGTGGCATGTCCGTTTGGCGTGCGCTGTGCCTGACCATGCGCACAGGACTTGAGGGAGTTGAGCTGGCAGGTGTGGTGGATGTGGTGGAGGTGGATGGGTGTGCCACTACCGGCGCTGTTTGTTGCTGCTGCATATTCGCCAAGATCCTGCCAAGGACCTCTGTGACTGCAGCTAAGCTGTCCCTGATCACTATGGTGTTGGCATTCATGGCAGTGATGGAAGCCGCATTAGCCTCCCGAATCTTGCAGCGGGTCTGTTCACCCTCTGCCACATACTGGCGGACCAGCTCAATCGAACAGTCCTGCCGGGCCTCAACCCTCGTGAGGTGGGCCTCCATGTCTGTGGGGGCTGTGGAGGTGGAAGGTGCAGGGGCAGCATGGCCCAATGCTGGACTGCCCTCTGATGTTGTGGACAGATGTGGACTGGCCAGTATGTGGCCTGTTCTAGCATGGGACATACTGGTGTGCCCTGTGTGGAGTGCAGGGGGGTTGGCTGGGGAATGAGTGTATGCAGACATACAACATGGATATTGTTGTCCATGTCAGAGAATTCCTCTGTGTGGTCCTCCACGTCGCTGAGGGGGGCAATGGCTGCTATCTTCCCTATGGAACTTGTGGTAGCTGACCGGGTTCCATCACCCTCTGCCTCTGCAGGTGTAGTCGAATCCATTGTGGCTGTATCGCCGCCTGGTGTTGTCTCCTCCTCAGCTGCCCTGACCTGCACTGCTGGCCTTTGTTGCACTCTGGGCGTTGTTGTTTCCCTGGAGGTGGAAGGTCCACTGGCTTCCTGTCTGGCCCTGGTACCCTTAGTGGATGTAGTGGCCTTTGGGGCGGACTCCTGGCCATCACTTTCTGCTTCTGTGCCTGTGGGGTACAAGAGATGCAGGTCATCAGTGAGGTGGTACGTGCTAGATGCATGATTTGTTGCCGTTCAGTGTTTCACATTTCATACATTGCTTTCTTGTAGGTGTGACGCTCAGGGTACTTGCAATGTGGGGGTGCCATTTGGCATATGCCGTGCACTCTCATTTCCGTACTGTTGTGTTGTAGGTGGCATACCGTTGTATTGCGGTTTGCGTGATATGTGTCATGTGATTGATCCCTGTGTGTTGAGTGTCTGTTGGTAATGGTATTGGCACGCAGCATGCATTTCATTGTGCCAGGGTTTGGGCCACCATCTGGACATGGATGTGTATATGTGTGTATATGTGTGTATGATGGCCCATGCATTGGCTTGGTTCACTTTCACATCTGTTGTGCTGCATCATGCATTAGTTTACTAGGGTTTACGGGGTCACTCACCTCCATCTCCCGATGTTGCCGCACCCGTCTCCATTTTCCCACAGCCCTCTATAGACTCCATATTTATCATGGTGCTGCAGGTCTCCTCCCATCGCATCATATTGGTGGGTGAGTGGTCCCGCCGCCTGTGGCCATTGCCTCCCTGCGCTTTGATGCTAGTATGATCGTCCCATCTCTTTTTGCAATCTTTCATTGTGCAGGGGTGGTGCCAACCGCTGTCACCTTCCATGCCACCTCCTCCCATATTTGTTTTTTTTCAAAATTGGGCTTCGTATTTCAAGATATGCGCAAACACCTCATCAGCATGGACTGCCAGCATATCCGCAAGCATGTTGAGCTCCTCGTCAGAGAAGCGCTTCTTGCGCAAGCGGGGGGTGGACTTCCGAGTTGTCTTTGACATGATGGGATGATTGGGCCTGCTCTCCACTCTGTAGCACTGCTGTGTTGAGAGGATTGCAATGGATTGTGTTTTTTAAGATGGCCGCTGGCGCATTTCCCATTCCGGCGCGATGACGTTACTTCCGGGTCTGGTATTACGAGCCCGGTATTTGCATGATGGTATTGCCGGGTCTGTTATTAAGGGGTTGCTCCTGGGCGGAGGCGGTATCGGCGGGTCCTGTGATGGCCCTATTGGCGGCTTGGGGGGCCTTTAGCTGCATTTCGGTGCAGCCATTACCGGCATGGGGGTTTGTGCATGCTCGCGCACTCATAATCAGCCGCTATTAGCAGCATCAAGGGTGCACAGACACACTAATTTCACCATGCTGGTACTGACTGCGTTTTTAGCGCGATTCTCATAATGAGGCCCATTGCTTGGAAAGTGAGAGGGAAATTGGACATTTAAACATTGTCTTGGAGTGCATTCGAAAAGATAAAGACATTGCACTATCAGAGGTACAAACACTCAGAAACAGTGACTCTCAGTCACCTAAACAATTATAGGCAATGGAAGATGAGATAACCAGATTTATGGATGAAAATGAGAAAAGGATGGAAACAGTTGATCATTTTAAGATGCAAATTGCAGATTTGAATGAGGAAAAAGTTAAACTCAGGAAAGACAATTCTGCAATTTACAGTGAAACACTGTGGGCCTCATTACACGGAAGGCGGTGAGCCATGGCGCTATTAGCGCCATGGCTCATGCCGGTAAAATACCGGCACCGCCTTGGCGGAAAGGGGATTTACCGCCCCATTCCAAGGTTGGAGGGGCGGTAAATCCCCCTTCCGCCATTGCCCTTCCCCATTCCCATTTCTGCCCCATAGGGCTCTATGGGAATGGGGAAGGCGCTAATTACGGCACCGCAATTTTGCGATGCCGTAATTAGCTTCGAGGTCCCTTAGCGGGTTGGTTTTTAACGCCTGCAAAAAGCAGGCGTTAAAGCACCAACCCGCTAAGGGACCTCGTAGTAAGGCGGTAATGGTTAACGGTCACCGTTACCATTAACGGTGGCCGTTAACCATTACCGCCTTCCGTGTAATGAGGCCCTGTGTCTCCAGGCACACTGTGGGGAAATAAGATGGCAAAATCTGGGTGTGCAAGGTATTAGGAGTACAAAGCTGTTCCTGTCCTGTGGACAGCAGTGCGTTTCTCTCACTGAGGCTGAGAAATGTGCTAGCTGCTGTTCACTTGGAAAGAGCTGGCTGCTCTCCAGTGCTCAAAGCTGACTCTGCTTACAAAGAGCAATGCATCGCACACTAAAAATAATAAAGTCTATCAAGACTTTAAATCAAAGTATTCAAAAGGATTCAGGCATATCCACAGAAGAACATACCGAGAATGTAACTGAAATATTTCAGACTCTTGAAATCCCCAAGACCCAATATAGTAGGTTCCTCCAAATCAATATGGACCGCACTTCTGCTAGCTTCATTCTAGGTTTAAATGAGCAGAATAATGTATCATATGAGGACTTTGAAAGACAGATAAGGAAAGACTTCTTTCCATATCATTCTATCTGAGATGCAAAGAAGACGAGTACAGCATGACTCAATCAGATGAATAGCTGTGTTGGTTCTTGCAAAATTTGATAAAAGCCAGTCTCACATTTTGATGTGGCATGTGACATTAATTCAACATAGTTCAAGACCTTGTTTTTTTACAGACTGTATTGGGACATTATTTCACAGCTGGATCGTTAATTTAATAGGGACAAAACCTTAGAATGGATCACTGAACAAGCCACTAAAATCTATGAAATAAACTTTCATGAGAAGGCAGAGGTTAGGAATAAGGAACCCAAAAAAAACACTAAATAATCTACTCCAGCAATTCTAGAGGTCAAATCTGAGAAGATGTCATTGTAGATAGCCCAAATTTAAATAAGGAATGACATACCACATAATCAGAGGGGCGTGGCCATGCAAGGGAAGGCAGGGGAAGACAGCATCACCACAAACACATGTGTTCCAATCCATAGATCCCAGTGACAGAGGCTCATACATTAGTCCATGGTTTCTTTGTAAGTCACCAAAGGTGGGATTTTGCTATGATATTCTGGGTCCAAGCAACACCCAGAATCAGATTTATAACAGGCCATATCAGGCATTGTGGGCCCAGAGTAGATTTGACCCTGCCACAATGGTATATGGATTTCAGGCAAGACCAAGGTACGTAAGTAGGTTGACTGAAAATGGTAATCAACAAAGGGAACAATTTCAGCCATATGAGAGACAGAATGTGAACTATGTACTTCACCATTATGTTCAGTCCTCTAGACAGGTTTACCATGGTCAGAGGACAGTCACCCCATGCTCCCCAACCCCGGTCTCCCAGCTAGTCAGGAGACACACAAACAGGAACCAGTCACCTGAAAGGTGCCAAAACAGGTCTTATAGGGGTGAATTCAACCAGTACTGGCCTAGAGCACAAAAGGATGACTTTAGGGATATGGACAGATTTTATTGCTTGGAAGCACAGGTTAAGATGTTGTCTGAACAGATATGATTATTTTGTGGAGCGCAGAAGCAGCAGCTGAGTGAAAGTGCAGAATATCACAAGAGTGCTTTTGTACAGAGTGAAAACAAATGACTACTTTGCCAAGCTCTATAAAATGAAAGCACAAATGACAATGATATACCAATGAACAAACTGAATTGCTTAGTAATGTAAAACCAAGAAAACAGATGAACTGTGATGACATAGGGAATGAAAACACACACAAGGAAGGTATATGGTTTAATTTAGAATTTAATTAAACCATTCACATCCGTGTAAATAAAAGAGAACAACACAGAAAGAGACAGGAACAACCCAAAGAACAAGTAATCAAAAGATAGTTTAAGAAGGATATGGATGTGAAACAAATTAAGTAATAGGTGATGATATAAAAGCAAGTGAAGAGATTTCATTGCCTGACAGTTCTAATAGTGATCATGTCCCCACAGAAATGAAATTATTGTTTATATGTTTCATGATGCAGAAATAATAGGTACGGTAAAACAACTATATGAGTATCACACACCAGAAACTGATGTTCTGCCACATGACAATTATGAAAACACAGAACAACTGGGTTCCAGACTGGAGGTAAGTGAAAAAGATCCAGGCAATGGGGAGAAAGCAACAGAGGAATGGGGGATGAATAATGGTGGTACTGAGACAGAAGGGCAGTCAGTTGCAACACTGCAAATAATTTCTCAGAATAGAAAAATAAATAAAGAAATTGAAAAAGAGATGGGAAAAACAGGGGTAACATGTTGTTTAATATGCCCCTTTGCTTTCCAAGAAGCCAGGCAGGCCTGAATAAAATAAGCCATGAGATGAGCAAAAATGTGCACATTCTTTGCATACTTGAGGAATGCAATGGCGGGTATTAGCCCCCTATTACTGCTGAAGAGAGGTGCAATACATTTGCAATGATTTACACCGGTGCGCAGGCAGCCGTGATGTCAAGGAAACAAATGCAAATCATAAATGAAGGGAGATACCCACAAGACATAATAAAGTTGAGGCAGAGTGAAGGCCCTGTGCATAATTTCAATGGGGAAGAAATACCAGTGGAGGTTGTCACTCAAGTTGACATCAAGATAGGGAAGCATAGAATGAGATGGGAGGTGGTGGTCACACCCACTGAAGAGATACCATTCATTATAGGAACACATTTCCTTGAGAAACTGTCACCCTCATTGATGGGGTAAATGGGGTGTTGTGGTCTTTGGCTGAGAAACACCTAAAACCTAAACAAGTAATGAGCCAGAGTAGCACTACAAAAGAATGAAACACCATTGCTAGAACAGAGAGTGCAATGTGAGTATATCTTCAGAATGGTTGTGTACCTAGTGTTACTGTCATTCTCATATGCAAGAGTGAAATGCAAGGAGAAAGCAATCATTGGAGATGTACTTGGACCCCAAAAAAACTGGCAAACACAGATAGATGAAAACAAATTACGTTTTTATCTAAATGAGGAAAACTGTAAACCAAACATTGCTGCACAGTCAGGTCCGGAAAAATTATTTCAACAATTCCAGAAATACACATGAAAGGTCAGGCCTGGATTCCTGTGCATGTGACTGGGCATCCAGAAATGAATGAAGCAATCTTGGCCCTAGAGTAGGTAAAGAGTTTCATTCATGTAAATATGTTTAATTAAATGCTTGACAGGGAAGATATATCAAGTTAAATCTTTGGTCTGGATGCTCTGATTTGGGGCAAAGAATTGTGGTAAGATGCATGTTTAGAATCAAAATTGGTTCCACAGAATTCATCACAATGTATGGATTGTGAGTGAGACCAAAAATACATTCTGTTTGTGTATGTTTTTAGAGATTTTTAATCACAAGGTTTGGTCTAGGCTGGGGAGCATATGCCAACAAAGAAAAAGTTGTCCCCTTTCCCAGTTTATACATTCTATGTGGCCCTCCTTCGATTGATGGGGGCATAAAACTTGTTCCTGCCTTGTCTTTGTCTAAGTTGTCAATGGATGTTAGACAAGGGGACTTCTGAGGAGCTCTTCACATTTCTCTGTATTGGTCGTGGTCTATATCTGTTTCTGTAGTTTGTACAATTGGCTGGGGGAGCAGCACTTGATTTGAGAACAAAATTCAAGCTTATCATTGTGCCCAAATAATACCATATGCAATTGAACATCAGGTAAAGAAGGATGGCACTATTCCTGCTTTCACCAGCAAGTTGCTATAGCATTAAAAAACAGAAATGGACAACAGATACAAGGGCCCAATGCATGTGTGTGCCTCAATAAATCCATGAGACATCAGGGGCTAGAATGTGAATATACACCATTAGTAGAGATTGGGGATGGCCCAATTCGAATATTGGTGAATAACAAGGAGTGGCAAGACATTCATTTTGAAGAAGGTACAACATTAGGGATGGCAGTGCAGGAATCCCACTACACTGCTGATCTAAATAACTCTGCAATCGTAAACATCCCTGAAAGCTATGTCCCTTGCCTGAGTCCTTAGATTCTAAACCAAAGTGGATTTTCAGAATTCAGTCTGTTTACTCTTATGAATCAAAAGATGTGATTTGTTGTCATCAGGATATTTGCATCCTATTTAAGGTGGATGGATATGAAAAAAGAAAAACAGCAAAACAAAATAGAGCACATTGAAATAGAAGATGATGCACCAAGGTAATTGAGGGTGGCATCTCCCTAAAGAGACACTGCAACATAGCTAGAGGATAGCGGAGCGCCGCCTTCCCCCCTTAGAGGATTTTCAAGAATTGTCTCAAATGGAAGAGGAACACATTCAAGCAGCAGATGCTTGCACAAGTGAAGAGGAAAGGGCACAGTTGAGAAAAATATTCATGGAGTTCA
Organism: Ambystoma mexicanum; assembly: GCF_040938575.1. Lineage (NCBI taxonomy): Eukaryota > Metazoa > Chordata > Amphibia > Caudata > Ambystomatidae > Ambystoma > Ambystoma mexicanum. The sequence goes on along the minus strand of NC_090927.1, from coordinate 422,553,537 downwards.
AAGAGTTATTGAGGTATTTGCCAAAGACGCCCATGATTGCGGGCTTACTGATCTGCATGTCGGTACACTACCAGAAGGGTATGATAGGGAGCCTGTGTTTGTGTAACAATATAGGCTATATTTGGCCTGTCTGGAAACCCTGGTAGAAATAATCAAACATTTGGAATCCAGAGGTATTTTTAGACCTATCCACATTACGTCAAATACTCCCATATTAGGTGTGCTAAAGCCCAACGGCCAATGGCACTTGTGTACAGACTTGAGAGCATTACACACAAGGGTATCTGTGTCAAGCGGGTCATATCTGTTTATTGATCAAGGCCTTTCACAAGTTCAAGGGTCAAAGTTATTTACCAATTTGGACCTTACAGCAGGGTATTGGTGGGTGCCACTAGCTGAAGATATTCAAAATATATTTGCCTTCTCATTTAACCAATTACAGTAGGCATTGAATCAGAACTCTTTTGGGTATTTCAATAGTGGGAGTGAGCTTGGGATATTTCTGAGCAAAGCACTCCCAAATGCAGCCTTTAGAGAAACTGTGATCTATCCGGATGATGTCCTGATCAAGAATGAAAACATAAAAAGTCACTTCAGTGAAATTAGACGTGCTCAGTCAGCTACAAAAATCTGGGGCAAAGGTATCCTTACAGAAAGTGCAGTGGTGTAGAAAGAGGGTAAACTTCCAGGGACAAGAAGTAACAGAGCAGGGGTTAAACCCACAGACGAAAAAGGTTGAAGATATTCAGAAATTAAAGGGTCCCCCCAATCTGAAAGGCCTAAAGAGTGTGTTAGGAATGACAAGTTACAACAGGAAATGTATTGAAGATTATGCAGACATTACACAACCACTGACTAAGTTACTGAAGCAGGGTGTACCCTGGAAGTGGCGAAAGGAGCAATGCGAGGCAGTAGCCAAGTTAACAAACTGTTTGATAAAAGCCTCATGTTTAGCTTATCCAATTAGGAACCAGGATTGCTTTGCAGAGATAGGTTTCACAGATCAGTGTAAGTCAACAGTTGTATTTCAAGAACATGATTCAAATAACAAAATCATTGCATATTTCAGTAAAGCGTTGTCACAGATAGAAACAAAATTTAGCGACTGTTAAAAGGCACTGTTGACCACTGTGTGGTCATTACCACATTTCCGCTGCATTATTCAGGGTCCACGGGTAATTGTTGAAAGAAATCACTAGCCTCTGCAATTTTTGCAGTGGAAACAAATCAGATCAGAGAATTTAGCTCAGTCAAGAATCACATCATGGACATTGGCATTGCAGGGATACCCAGTTAAAGTCAGATATGGACAGAACAAAACAAGCCTATTTGCCCAAGGGCTGACAGACTTACATGACTGTGCAGCTGTCTGTGCCTCTAATGTCACAGAGTTAGGGGGTGATTCTGAAAAAGAATTGGTGGCATAAATAGGGAATATCTGGGTCAAGTGTAATGGCATCCCAACAATAGGCATGAGGTTAGGTTTCAAAAGCAGTCAAGTTGCTGAGTTGGCTGCCATCCATCTATCTATCTATAGTATTTTTTATATCGCGCAATTCGCCCATAGGTCTCAAGGCGCTCACATAGACATAAACTAACATATAGCACAAGAAGGAAAACATTGAAAGCAGCCAGTTATTACAGACGCTGGTAAGACAAGGTCTGATTAACTACACTGTCCCTCCATCGAACAGCAATGTATTAAGCTGTTGTTTAAAAGAGGAGATAAATGCCCAGTTCTTAATATCGAGAGGAAGAGAATTCCAAGAGAAAGGTGCCCAAAAATTAAAGCTGGTACCACCAATCCTCTTGAGGTCTATTTGTGGCTGCTGCAACAGTTGATTTCCATTGCAGCAAAGTGTTCTTCTTGTGATGGCTCTTTTAATCCTATCAGCAAGATAACTGGGTGCATTCCCTGATAGACACTTAAACACCAGCACTGCACATTTGCATTTGATTTGCTTCTCAGCAGGAAGCCCGTGCAGCTTCCTCCTGGAAAACAAGATCTTACAGCATCAACTCAAACCCTAGACAGCTATAACAGATCCATTCTAAATTATTTGCAGCCTCTGTATGTTTGTCTTAAATGTACCTTTCAGGAGACTATTGCAATAGTTCAATGCTGTGTTTATAATTGCCCCAGCAATAATAGCTATGTTCTGTTCAGACAAATACAGTTACATATTCCAAAGGAGGTTTGTGTAAAAAACACATGTAGATTTCAAATATGTGATGTGACTCTTGAAAGATAACTGGGAGTCAAAAAGTCTCTGAGGGTTTTGACATGTCCTGACACTGTAATAACGTTACCATTTATCCTAAAGCATGAGTACTGATCGTCTAACTTTTTTAGCTTTAGTTGAGTGCCTATTATCAGCAACACTGTTTTCTCTTCATTTAGTGCTTCATTTTCTATAAGGCAATATCAACAGCAGTAGAAAATATATTTTCAAAAAACTAGTTTTAGTTACTGATTCTGATTATGCCCAAAATTGTTTTTTTTTGTGGAATATGTATCTGGGTGGAAATTGAGAGGAATTGTGACATATAACAAGAAGCCACTCAAACATGGTAAACTGATTCAAGCCATAGATAGACTTGTGTCAGAGAATGCCATGGTCATTCACTGGAGGAAAATACAAGGCCATTTGAAAACATCAGGGGAACACAAAGAGGCAAATGACAAGGCAGATCAGTTAGCCAAGATTGGGGCAGTGAGGGGGAATTATTTCCTATTGAGTACCTACTTGGTGAAATCCAAGTGGATGCGATAACATGCTCCAAAGCTCAGGGAACATTAGCTCAGCCTGTGGCAGAGTGGAGATTTGATACCCCTGATCAGGACATGATCAAGGCACAAAAAGAAGATCCCATTTTTTGTTTACTCTATAACTATTTACTAGATGCAGAGCAATATCCTCTGACTTGGCAGGACTGTAAAGGGAGTGAAGAGTTGAGGGTGTTGTTATAGAAAAGAAAGAACATTCAATTACAAGATGGACTGATGGTGTGGGAGTCCATGTCAGACCAAATCCAGAGGGTGGTACCTTTGTAATTTCAGGGATTGATGCTACATCATGCCATGATGATATAACTGCTGTTCACAAAGGGTCTGTAAGAGTTATATCAGGGTTACAGACTCTAAATTCTAACTAGGACAGAATGTTATCAAAAACTCAGACTCTTGCAAAGAGGTGTGATTGTGTTTGAAACTCTGGTGTGAGTCAGTATTGTGCATTCATATAAAACAAAACAAAAGTGGGATTGGATTCAGCACTGCATAATAGCAGATACCATAGCATAATGCACCATAAAATGGTATAGAATGGATTGAGTTGCAATGAAATGTAGGAATAGCAATGACTTGCTACTGACACATTAAACCAACTAATGTCTAATATATTAACAGTATTAGAGGCAACTAAATTCATAGCTCATTGGTGCAAATCAGTGCAAACTGGGCTTCTTCATGGGGCTGGAAACACAGGCTTGGTGATGTTGCTAAATGAATAAAAACTGCTTTTGAAATGGAGACGTGAGTGAGGAATTTCTGAAGTCATTCTGTTTGAAACAGGCCATTGCTTAAAGCTTCCAATGTAGGAAGTTGAAATGACACTTGTTTTCATTAGGCCATCCGCTCGCTGAGCTGAATTCTGTGTAGAAGGTGAAAGGAAAGGGCCACCTGGTAGCACTCTGGAAGATTCCAGGAGGTTTGACTACCCACAGGGGGTGGCTGGTTGATGGGATGATATCACTGTGAGAGGCAGGGATAATTTATGACTTCTGTAGGGGGATATACCTTGAATGGTGGAGAGTTGGGAGGGTTTAAAAAGTTGCAGTGAGAGAAAGGTGGGTGCTGGTGAGCTGTTTACTGTTTTTTTCCTGCCAAAAGGGAGACAAGAAAGATTGCAGAGAAGAAAGGGTTTTCCGTGTGTGAGAGCAAACCAGGCTGACTGTGGTCAAGAGACCTTCCATAGTAGAGAAGGAGGCAGCATGAGGGGTAATCCAAGTCCAGCAGCCAGGGGCACACAGAGCCTGTCCTTCACTGGCTTTGCAAATCCTTCAGGCATTTTTAGGTGAGCATTCCAGTAACAGGAGAGGATTGTGTGTATGTGATTGAACCAGTGTGATAATTGTCTGCATACGTACAATCTGTTACAAATGTAAGGACAAATAACACTATCTTTGCCTGCCAAGAACTACATTGATTGATAATGGGCTATAGAGGGCATCAGAACATCACTTTGTTCACTGCATTTTCATGTGTGAAATTAGCCATCTGCGAAAAGAAATACGCTGATGCTCCCAAATCAAAGAGCAACAGCTATCTCAAGGTTCAGATGCCCAGGTTAGAGGTAGAGAGGGATGCAGAAGTTTCACTGGGCAGATGAAGGGACATTTTGCCTGGGGTGAGAATGCAGACAGTGTTCTAAAATTGTAACTAGCTTAAATGCATTGCATTTCTTTGGACAGTTTATGAGAGCAACATATGTCGATAAACAAGTGTACATTTCTTTGATTCCAGCTCACCTGCAATGTTCAATGTACAATGATTCCATGTTGTGTTTTCCTGTGTGCATTTTTTGTTCTAATATGCAGACATTTATACAATATCCTATGAGATAACAGAGGCTGAGTATTGCTATTTTGCTTGACACATTATTTCTAAAAGCACGATCATGCTTTCCACCATGTTATTGATGTATCATTTCTCAGGAAACCGGGTAAGTGTATTCTGAGTAATTACAGTGAATCACCAATTCAATACAAATAAGGTAGATAACTTGTGCCCATAGTGAAATCTTAAGACTTGTTTTTGCTCCAGCAAGTGATCGCAAAGTGAGCCTAGCCTCACAAAAATACCCTACATCCAAAAATACCCTTAACGTCACAGAACATGTTTGGCATTTTAAAAGAATATGTTTATTGTCCACACATGCCCTTGATGTAGAGTTGTATACTAGGGGATGTTTGGTATGTGCACAGTTTCAACCCACCTCTCCAACACATAGGGCACCATTAATGAAAAGAGGTTTAACACTTCCCTGGTCAGATTTACACATAGATTGTATTGGCCCAGTCCAAGGATCAGCACAGGGAAGCATATATATGCTCACAGTCACCTGTTTAATGTCCAAATGGTTGAAGTGCATTCCAGCACCTGACTGCTGTGCACAAACAGCAGCCACATTGATGGTGAATCATATTTTCTCTAGGTTTGATTTGCCTCAAAGAACAGAATCAGACCGTGGGAGTCATTTTACTGGTGCAATGATGACTAAAATGTGGCAAATGTTGGGAGTGAAAAGGAAACAGCATATCTCCTATCTGCCATCTCCTTCTGGTGTTGTGGGACATTGCAATAGATCAATTATTGACATTTTGAAAATGTTTGCAGCTGAAGCAGGATCCAGCTGGGATTTCTGTCTCCCATTGGTGCTAATGGCTATAAGGTCAACACGATCAAAATCCATAAGTCTCAGCCCACATGAAATTATGACAGGCAGGAAAATGGTTTTCCAAAAAAAGTATTATACATACAGGACTAATGAGCAAGTCCTAGTAAATGCATCTAAAATGCATCAATATGTGGAAAATTTGAGGCTACATTTGCAGCATGCATTTGCATTTGCACAGCAGAATTTTGAAAAAGCTGCTGACAGTGCCAAATCATACTATGATAAGAAGACATCTGCGAGAGAATATGAAATAGGCAATCAGGTTTTTAAATTCAATTTTGCAGGAGGCAAACACAAGAATGCCACATTTCTGGCATCGTGGCACAGCCCATACAACAGATATGTTGTATGCAGGATTATGGTAAAGGAAGGAGATCTGGTTGTGGAACACTTTGTCCACATGAACCAAATCAAGCCATTTCACCCGAAGCATGAGGTTAAAAGACTTAAAAAAGCTGGAGAAACGAGCAGGGAATGAACAGTGTAGTTTTAAACTAAGATCAAAACCCCCACAAATGTTTATGGCATTTTACTTTGAAGGGATTCAGGTAAGTAGATGCACCGTAGCAGGTAAGTAGGTGTGAATGGAATTATTAATATAAATTGGAAAAAGGGAGGATAATCCAGATCAGTAGGTATGTGCGTAGTATGGATGTGAGGTTTGAAAATAATAAATAAGTAAATAATAAAGTGTTTAGGCTTGTATTTCTAGGTTAATGTTAGGTAGTATACATTGTTGTTTCCAAATAGGTGGAACAAATGGAGTATGTTTTTGAATTGTATGTTTTCATTATCTTTAATCCATAAATGTGTGTTCAGAGAGTTGCAGGGGGAGCTGTGATTATAAAATGTATATGTTTATATGCTCTATCACACATCAAACAAAAAAGAGCCAAGGTCAGGCTAATTTATAGACAACTTGGTTCAGCCCTGTGTCTGCCTAGGGACAATCAAAATAACTGAGAAACCGCATTGTCTTTCTTTTTCTTCCATACATTATTTAAATGACTAGGGCCATGTACCAAATAGGTCCTGAGTCACTGGTTTCTGTTTAACAATATTTTCTTTATCTGGACAAAAAGACTCGCATATATTATCAAAATTATATTTACACATCAAAAAAACTACTTTACAAACCCTTCTGACATTTTGCTAAACAACACACATTTCTACACAACTTGCGTGCTTGACATTCTAAAATTCTTCCTAAAATACTTTACTTAATACTTACTTTAAAACCATACATAAAATATTCATAAAGAACACCCTTCCTATACAAAGCTAAAAACCAATAGTGTGGTGTTCCCACAAATCTCTTCACAATGCAATAAGTATGTGCAAAGTTGCTAATGGTTTGGAAGTGTCAGACACTTCGCTCTATGCTCTATTACACATGCTTTTATTTTCAGAAAAGTAAATGAAATTGGATGTTGTATAATGTGTTTGCATGTTACATAATACATAGCATTTTTCCAGATGGCTAAGGCAATATAAAATAAAAGTAATTTACTTGACACTTAACCTGTCTGTTTCTCTTCCGATTTAGATTACTAACTGCTTCGTCGCCTTTGTATGTGGATCTGTGTGTCATCAGAGAGTGTCTTGGAGGAGGCCGCTGGAGTGGAAGCCATTGAAACGGAATCCCCGGGACTAAAAGGAAAGCTCAAGGGAGAGGAATTGGAATGTAGATGACGACACAGCATCCCATGCAGTGTGGGGGGAGGCATTGTGTCACTTTATTCAAAAACATTTTAAACGTGTTGTTGCTCTTAACATCAGGGTGTGGTAAGCTGATGAATTGTCAGGTTCTGATCAAACTGCGGCCTGCATCTGGGGTGGTAGTTGAAGAAGTCTGATGGTTCGTTCTCACAAACAGGAGATTTTCATATCATAATGTCTACACCAGCGCAAATCCAGAGCTGGTTTTGGAGAGATTTGTTAATACATCTGAGATTAAATGTGCCCAAGTGAAAGGTTGGCAGTGTGTAGTCTGTTGCAGTGTGTTTCGGCAGCTGAACAGTGGAAAAAGGAGGAATTCTGCTGGAGCTTGGTAGACAACCACAGGCCAGAGTGAGAGAGAGATGGCTGGTGTCATCGAAAGCACTTCCCATGCAAGCTGAGCTTCCTCGCTGGATTAGGTGAGCATGTGTTTCAAAGTAATTATAATGAACAAAGCAATTGATTAGGGTGTTTCCTGGCCTAGTCTGGGAGGTGTGAAATTGGGATAAAAATAAACAGGGGGCACGAACATGTTCAATTTGTTTTCTCCTCCATTCTAAGGAGCAGATATCACAGAAAAGCTAAGGTCAGCCAAGTTGTCTGCCAAGGTTATATATATTCTCCTGCCAATATTCTGATGTGTAAGTAACTTTGCTAAGAGAGAAAATAAACTTCTGTTCTAGGAGGGGGATTTGAAGTGTGTTTGGACTATTAAAAAAAAACAGAGGGTCTTCTTTACAGTGTAAAATGTTCAATGACAGCTTGTGGTTTTCTTTTTCCTATGATTGCAATTATCACATCCATCTTGATACATTGGGCCTCATTACGACCCTGGCGGAAATCGAAAAACGATGGCGGAAATGCAATACCGCCATCGAATAGCGCTCGGTGCGATCATGACCCGTCACCGCAAAGTACGATGCCATTAGCGACACCGTAGTGAACGCCAACGCTAACTGCACCAAGTACGCGCGCGCCATGCCAAACCGTAATTACCACCATGGCGCAACGGTACGCGAATTCCGACCCTAGCGGACATGCACCTAACGCCATCAAGCACGGCGGAAAGTACCATTCCGCCATGGTGAGAAGTACGGCATCGCGAACCAACCGTAAACGGCCCTACTGAGTGCTTGTACACCGCTCCCTGGCCACATTGTACAACCCCCCGTAGGTGCAATGAAGTCACACAATGCAACCAGTGAAATGTACTAGTCATCCATGCCTGCCAACGAACAAATGAATCTCAAGAGGGCCCAATGGGAGCTGCAGGGCACAGATGGCACGAATACAGAAGCCATACAAATGGACATGACCTCAGTCTCCCACCAAGAAACGCACGCAAGCACAGGCACCTGTGACCAGCAATATTCCGATAATCACATCATTCCACCTATCCAACTGGCTGACCGGCATCTGTTACACAAAAGCTAATCCCCCGCCCCTGAGCATGACATCATCAAAACAGTCATAATGGCAGCCCTCATCCCTGACCTCACTGGGCTTCGTAGGCAAACGCGCCCAGCACAGTACCACGCAACTATACTCAGAAGCCGGAACCCAATGCAGATCTCCTCACAATACATCGCTCCCCAAATAGGAATATGCCACATCACTTGCAAAGAAGAACGCTACACGGTTCATATCAGAATAGAAATTTAATGCACAACAAATTCTCCAAGCCCATACAGCCATTAGGCCATGAACTCCAAAATATATTTCATTATTGTGGGCTGCATCCGCAATAAATGACCAGCTACTTCTTGTGTGACGCCCTGTTCCTTCATGGTACACAGGGGCTACATTCCCGTACGAAAAGGCAACATGGAAGCGCCTAGAACCGCAGGGCCGTCCCAATAGGGAGGCACTAGTCCAGCTGAAAGGCCGAAATGTTGCTCCTAGCCACTAGTAATGCGTAAGGGCATGTGGCCCATTGGCGATCGTCCCATAAGATCGTAATGCTGCTCCACTGATTAACACGAAGCAGCAGGTGTCGGGAGTAAAATCCATCTGCAGGAGTGGCATACAGATGGCAGTGGCAAAAGGGGAGGAGATACCTGTCAACCAAATGAAATGAAAAAGAATAGTATGGCCATCAGAACTACATTTGAATTACTCACTTCAATGATCACACCAAATCCACAGCCATATGCATGCTAGCCCACTCCAAAGGATCATCACCACCCAAAAACCACTTGCGAATCATAACTATCTATATCGAGGTGAAAACACTATCACAAACGAGTGTACCTGTGCATGCGTCTGTTAAAACAGAATCCATCTGATGGGATTGGGAACGTGCATAGACACAAGTGTCTGAAGGCGCGTCGAGACAGGGAGGGCTCAACAAGGCCAGATAGACGATGGTCCCACTATGGCAGCCCTGCATCACATAGCGCAGGGGAGGCGGATAGATTCCAAGAAGCCCTGTACATGGCAAACTCTGTATCAAATCATCTTTCCATGCATCCATACATCATTCCCTCATCCCGTAATGAAAACGCCTGTTTCCATACTCACATAACATGTGAAATTTCCATTGAGTCTGTGCGTTATGCAGCCTGCAAAATCCACTGTGCCCCAGCCGGTAATTCCAGTGTTGTGAAGTAACATGTATTTGGGAACGTCCGGCCTCATCGCCCACGTCGCTATTGCGCATCCCAAACTATTCATATCAATCATTGCATCCTCGCCATGGCCCCTGTCCCAAGGACATTGAACAATAGAACGTTATATTTGCAGTCAGACCTGTGGGCATCTCCTCGCCGCTAGCTGAAAACCGAAAGCGCCGCCCTTCGAATTCCTCATTTGCAACATCACGTCGAAAAGGCATCTGTGGCCGCTTGAAATCACAAATTAATCCATCTAGTGCGGCTGTGTGTGAAAATGGCAACTGCCTTCACTCACAAATGGGACGCCCCGCCCGTCGGTGAAGCTCGGTACAGTGTTGCATGAGGGTCCACCGTTACTCGAGTACTACGTTCCACTGACCCTTCACAAGTCTGTTCGCGACTGCAAAGATAGTATGTGAAACAATGGGACCATAGCCGAATGAACATATCAACCAATGTTACACTGCCATCGGGTACAAATACATGATTGCAATAGCAAGATGCCATTCGTCGAATTGCAGCGTTGTGTGCGGGACGTGCTCGCCCAAAGGGGAGTGCAGCTTGCACAGGTGGAATGAATCACCACAGGTGGAGGCCATACAGCCTGAAAACACATAAATTGCACACCCAGTCTCCTCCCACAACCACACCCACTCCGAAATGCTACCGGCAGGACTAGCTATGTTGGCCCTGGGGGACCTGATAGCACTGCAAGTACTCCAACTTCAAGAAGAAGACGAACACCAACTACAACCGGCCGCATGGCGGAGACGCAGGAGGAGGAGGAGGGCAAGGCAGGGCCAGCAAGGGCCGCCAGCACAGCCACTACCACCACGCAGGCAGCCCGCAATCCCACGCCTCCGAGCACATCCGTTCAACCTCACTGATGAGCAGATCCACACCCTCTACCGTTTGGACCGGGACACCATAACCGCCATTGTGGACATGACACAGGCTGACCTTGTCAGCATGATAGATAGCCCAACCGCCATCCCACCCCTACTGAAGGTGGTGTCTGTACTCCACTTCCTGGCCACAGGCACCTACCAGCACACAGTCGGACAGTTGCATGGCATATCACAGCCACTGTTCTCACGGACACTATTGCAAGTCCTCAATGCCCTCCTGAAGCACGCAGACGACTACATCTCTCTACCACGCTCGGAGCAGGAAATTACCAACACAAAAGTGGGATTCCATGCACTTGCCGGCATACCGGGTTGCATTGGTGCCATCGACTGCACCCATGTGGAATTGGTCGTCCCACATTCCATGGAGGCCCAGTACCGCAACCGAAAACAATTTCATTCTCTGAATGTACAAATGGTGTGTGACTCCAACAGGATCATTACACATTGTTGTGCCCGATTTCCTGGATCAACCCATGATTCTATGGTCTTGAGGAACTCTACTATACCACGCTACATGGAGCGACACGCAGGGAACAGATCCTGGCTACTCGGTGAGTCTCATTTCATGCATGATGATGTGGGGTATGTGATGCAGCAATGACCTGGCAGGAAGGGGGGGGGGTGCGTACGTAGCAATGGCATTCCTCAAAATTCCTTTCTTGTCCACATACAGGTGATGCCGGGTATCCACTGAAGAGATGGCTCCTCACACCAGTCCGGAACCCACGGGACCAGCATGAGGAGGACTACAACCATGCCCACTCACGTACCCGTGTAGTCATAGAACAGGCATTCGGCCTACTGAAGACTCGTTTCCGCTGCCTCAGCAGGTCTGGCGGGGCACTCCTGTACCGCCATGTGAAGGTTGCAAAGATGGTCATGGCATGTGTCATGCTCCACAACATGTGCGTACGTAGAAATGTGCCCATGCCCCCTGACGCAGAACTGCAAGCACCTGATGATGGTCATGATGAGGGTGGGGATGTGGCAGCACCTCAAGGAGTCTGCGAGGCACAGGAGGGCCGTGACATTCGTCAGCATCTCATAGATGCATGCTTCTAGCACTCACGCCTGGTGGCTGATACATGGACACGGGACTCGTGGCACTTTGTGTGTCTGGAACATGCACAATATGGACTGTACGCCTATAATGGCCTCGTACACAAAGATCAATGTCCACACATCTCATTGCATGATCGTGCATTGTTTATGGCATATGTGATATCATGTTAAACACCCTATCGACCCGCCACCCAAGTGAGCCCAACACACCCCCTCCACCCTCCTACCTCCCCCCCGAACACCAGTGTCCAAAGATGCTCATTGTCAGTGGGCTGTCGCTATTGCAAGCCCCCTCTGCGGGTATCAGGGGCACCCCTGCCTGTGGAGCGCAGGTTCCTCCCAGATCTACGTTGGGGGCTGCCCTGGACGGAACTTGCAACGGATGATGTCTCTGCCTGCTCACGTTCATGCATGTCCCTAAGGGTTTGTGAGAGCTCAGTGAGCACACGGCGCACTGCGGCAAGTTCGGCACATACGTCTTTGGACGTCGCATGCAGTTCCCCCCTCAGGCTCTCGGTGCTTCTCTCCATTTGTACTCTCAGGCTCTCGGTGCTTCTCTCCATTTGTACTCTCAGGCTCTCGGTGCTACTCTCCATTTGTGCCCTTAGTGTCTCTGTACTTCTCTCCATTTCTGCCCTAAGTGTCTCAGTTGATGTTTCTATGTCTGCCTTAGTGCCCCCACATTCATCGGCATGGTCCTTGAGGAGCGTGGCCAGTTGCTGCTGTTGCACGATTACCTGGTCGAGGGACTGTTGCCTCTGCTGGGCCATGGCCATTTGCAGTGGTGTCACAGAGGGGCTGATCACCTCATGTTGCCTTGCCACAGGGCTTGTGGGGGATGGCCAGTCGTCGTCTTGTGGGTGCCCCTGCGTGGTATCCTCATGGTGTACGGGATGGAACAGACAGGGGGATTGAGACAGGTCATGGATGGATCTAACTTCGACATCCCCCTTTTCTGTGTCGGAGCATGCTGCCATTAATGCAGCATCACCTATGGTGCTGCTGCCACCAGAAGCAGTGCCTACTGTGGCATCCATTGGGGGGACCTGTGGTGGTGGTGTTGTGGGCATGCTGGCTGCTGGGGTGCCTGTTGGAGTTCCCTCCTGTGTGCTGTCACTTGATTTGTGCTGCTGCCGTGTCTTGATGCGTGCAGCTGAGGTGGAGGGTCTTTGGCCGTTGGTCTTGGCCCTCTTTGCAGGTGTGCTGGTAGGGGTGTCCTGGAGCTCGTCGTTTGGATCGGACCCTGTGGTGGAGTAAAGGAGGGCGAGCGTTATTAATGGGTCTGTGGGAATTGGAATGGCAATGTATCACATGCATTGGGGTGGTACCTGAGGGTGATTTGGGTCGGGGCCTTGGAGGTGGTTTCATTTGTGTGTGGAGTGAGGGTGCAGTTGTTCGGCAGCCTGCAGTTAGGGTGTGCCTGCTGCACGTGTAGAGGGTGTTTTTAGGATTTTTAATTATTTATGTATTTGATGTGAGTTTTAAAGTGTGCTATCAGGCCTATGTATGTGGACGTTCTCCTGGACATGTGTTCCTGTTGCACTATGTGGGCACGTGGTACTTCACATGATTGGATGTTGTGGTTTTGGCATTGTTTTATTTGGGACACCTACCTGAATCTTCGGATGTCTGCACTCCTTTCTCCATCCCTCCGACTCCCTCTATGCTCTCCATTCCATTGGTGGAGGCACAGATTTCTTCCCAGGGGGTCAACTTGATGGGTGATTCCGATCCTCCCCCAGTAGCTGTGGCAATGTTGCGGTCAGCAGAAAGTATGCTACGGACGCGTATCCGCAGGTCGTCTCATCGCTTTCTGCATTGCTGTGGGTTGCGGGGTGCGGTCCCCACCGCACTTACCGGCTGTGCCACCAGGGCCCATATGGCCTTCTTGTTCGCAAGTGCCGTCCTGGTCATTTGCGTGGAGAAGACGGCGGCAGCATTCTCCTGGAGGGTCTCCGTGAGCACGGTGAGTTCCTCACGGGAGAAGTGGACCTGCCGCTTGCGGTCGCACGCTTTCTTCGCTACTTTTCCCATTTTTCTTGGTTTCACTAGGGTGGATGACGGGTTGGGATGTGTCTCAGGGTAGTATTTTTAATGGTTGTGTGGAATTTGTGGTTTTATAGGTGTACGGCGGGATGTTTCCCGTTCCGGGACCATGCTTTTACTTCCGTTTCCGTATATTTACGGTCACCGTACTTTCCGGTTGGCGCTCACTGCGGTGTCCGCTGAGATGGGTGGCGGTATTGCACCTAGGGCGCCGTACGGCGGCGGTGTGGGCCGTTTTGGGGTCATTTCCGCCATCGCGGACTTTGCACTTCCGCCATGGCGTGGTGCTCGTGCCCGATGGGTCGGAATGAGCCGCACTTTGCTCCATCGTGCAATGGCGGAAACGCTATTTACGCTATGGCGGTCCGGTCGGTTGATTTCCGCAAGGGTCGTAATGAGGGCCATTGTGTTTACTCGTTTGCTTGTGAACATTGTGTACTGAACTGAGATTTTTAAATTGCTTATAAAAATACATGACAACATAAGTACTTGTGCTGGTCCATTGTTTGTGTGGCCTAGTAGATCTACTCTGTTTGTTTATTATGCAACCCATAATATCACTGGTAAAGTAAGTGTACCCAGCTTTGCACCAAGTCTGGTAATTGTAACCAAAGAGGACACCAAATAGAAAACGTTTTACAGCAAGCTAATCCCTATGTTTTATATGCATGCTGTTGCAAGTGGTGAAGGTAACCAGAGGTATAAAATCTTCCATATCCCAGCTTCTTTCCCAATGGACACTGCAAGACTTGGGAAGCAAAACAGCCAGGTCTTGCGTGGTCCGTGGGCTGACTTGGAACCTTGCCCAAGATGTGTGGATCCATGCTCTGTCGCTGTCTGTGGACGAGCAACCCCAGATTGTTTCCGCTAGCCTGTGGAAAGTTTAAACAAGACTGAAATATAACACAAACAGAAATATGAAATCTGGACCTACCTTTCTGTTTAGCTGGGTGGTCAGCTTATAATGGAGCACGATAAAAAGACATGCAGTGAGAGCTTTTAAAGAAAATGAACTGTATAGAATGAGATCAAAAGTAGTAGGTTACAAAGAATGCAAATCACTTACCATATATTGCTCAGCAAGGTACTCTTAAGTCCTCAATAGCACATGTACAAGTCCTTGCAACAAATTAAAACAGGAAGTGAAAGTAGCAAGAAATATATAATTGTGCAACATACAATATACTTGCCTAGTATATTTATTTCTCACAAAGACCGATGATGACACAAAGAAAAGTACATTCCAAATGCACTCCATTGAAGTTTCCTGTATGCTGTTGCGATCTTTGAAAACATAAATTGACCCTGGCAAACGCCATGCACTCTTGTTATCTTACTCATATTTCTTTATGTATTTGTTTATTTAATACAAATTACAGGGAACCACCATTTATCTTTGATTTACAGAGCATAGGACCTGGACCTCACAATAGGTGAGATGATGCACATTTAAGATGAGATAATGCAGTGGAGGTAAGAAACATAATACAGGGACAAGGACAGAAGAGCATGATATAGGAACAGGATAGTGGAAGAAGTGCTAAATTTTAGGATGAAAGTTTGAGGGATGAGTGCTATGGGGTCGTCGTAGAGATGTGGGGGAGAGGAGAAAAGCAAGATGTGGTGGCGAAGAAGGCTATGCCATTGGTTCATCAGAAAGGAGGAAAGCTAGGAGGTTGGATTTAAATAGAGATAGAGTGGGAGTGGTGTGGAGAGGAAGAGCATTTCAGAGTAAGGGCATGAGGAGTGGTAGAGAGCGGAAATGAGAGGGAGCACAAGGGGCATGAGAGGTGGCAAGGAAGTGAGCTGAGGAGGATCATAGCAAGCAAGCGGCAGAGTAGAGGCTGAGATGCACTGATAGGTAAGGTGGGGAAGGTCTGTGTATAGTTTTGAAGATGATGAGAATGAGTTTATACTTTGCCCTCTGTCTAATAGATAACTAGCCTAACTGACGACGGGCTCTGGAGGTGGCGGTAAAGCTCGGAAGATTGATGAATGTACGGACAGCAAAGTTGATGAATTTGTCAAGAGGTGAAAAAGCATAGTTAGGAAGGCCATGGAGTAGACTGGCACAGTAGTGAGATTGAGTAATGAAGAGGAAATTAGGTGAAGATGATGTCTTATTTTTATGATGTTACAGATATTAAGTCTGACCACAAAGATAGATTTGAAGATGAAGAGCGAGAAGTTGTGAGATGGGTCAAAGACAACACCAAGATTGCAAATAGAAGCTGCATAGGGAAGTTAGTCAGGAGAAAATAATACAAGCGGGGGAGAGGAAACTGTTTGCATGGGAAATAGAGAACTTAAGTCTTAGTGGAGTTGAGGAGCTTGAGCGAGTGAGGCACCCACCAGTATTTGTTGGCAGAGAGACAGTTAGACTTTTTTGATGGTAGCTTGTCAGATAAGGAGGGAAAGGAATAGAATATTGGAGTGTTATCAGCAAAGAGTTGATAGAATATGCCATAGGAGGACATCAAGGTGCCAAGACCAGAGGTATAGAGAGTGAAGAGAAGTAGACCCAGGACTGAACTACTCTGTGAAACATCAACAGTAAGGGGGTCAGTGCGGAGGTAAGGCAGATCCAGTACACCTGGACTTGTCTGGGGGCAAGATATGAAGCAAACCAAGTAAAGGACTTGGCATGATGCCTTTGAGAGATAGTTTTGAGAAAAGGATAGAATAGTTAACGGTATTGAAGGCAGTAGAGAGTTCAATAAGAATAAGAATAGATGAATGGTTAGCATGGTGAGTGGAAAGTGATGTAGATACTGACATTGAGGAGAGCTAACTCAGTAGAGTGCAAATGTTGGAAGCCGGATCTTGAAGTTTGTGTGTATCAAGGAACTCGGTGGGTTGGTTAAAAACCACATGGTCTAGGATTTTGGAATAGTGAGGTAGAAGAGAAACAGGACAAACGGTGGCAGGACAGTAAGGATATAGGTCCAGTTTCTAAAAGGGTTCTATGTTGTTACATCAGCAGTCATTTTTTCCATGAATTTTGAAGGTGGCCTGGTTACAAGACGATACCAAAATAAGCCAAATAAAGGACACACCCCACTAGGGAATGAGACCAGGAAATGGATTGCAAGTTGAACAAAGTTTTATATAAGATAAAGTTGTGCATGCAGAGAACTCTGCTGCCCTGAGAGCGCTCTGCTAAACATTACACAGGCAGCACATTATAAGGTCTGGAAACGTAACTACTGACACTCCACTATAGGTGCATAATACTACAAATATGATAGGCAAAACATATAGATACATTATGTGAGTATACAAGCCCTACAAACAGGATTGGTTGGTAGCTTGAAGGTTCAGTGGGCGCACGTAGGTCAGCTGGGCTCATCTCCGTGGGGTGAAGGTCGGACTCACAAGATGCAACACCACTATCTAATCTATCTGAGACAAATAACCATCATGCAAAGCTGACATTAATGGGGGTGCTACAAATTGCAATTTGACAAGTATATGGTTAATCTACCGTTTACAGCCAAGGACCCGTAAACCACAGTTCCCTGATCCAGGTGCCCATCTTGGAGGTTTTTGATCTGCCTGATGCCTCATGATGTAAATCGACATTTGTTGTTTCTATAATGAATATATGGTGTGGGGGAATTTAGGCTGTGGTGGTTGCTTTGTTTGGTCACTACAAGAGGTTAGATGCTTAGCTGCATCAAAGAGGTGGAGGGGCAGGTGTTCTGCAAATTGTAACTTCTAAAAGGTGGGGGTCAAGGTAGCACAAGCAGGTTTGTGGAGACAAATGGGCACACAGGCCATGGTTTGCTCCAGTAACACACAGGGCAGTGAGTTCATAGGAAGAGAAAGGATAGTGCGGCGCTGGACACAGAGAGAGACAGTTTTTAGAGATCATTGTGTGGCCTAGCAAAAGATGGCGTTTAGGTTGGCACAAAATGGAGTCTGTATGCCTCACCAAATGGCTTTGTTTACCCTCTTGCTTGTTGTTAATACGTGGTCCAAAACATATACACAGATAAACAAACATGGGGATTTCTGCCACCATTGGGCAAACACAAGATCCATTTCATGCGGGAATGTTGAGGGGGGTCAGAAAGACCTTCCCTACCCAACAGTTTTTTGCCAAAGTTCTTTTTCTCGAAACAACTCATCAATTTATTTGTATATATTTGGGGGTTCCCCCATATCCTCTCTCCTATTATTTACCCCCTATTAGAATGCCCACCATCCCTAACACTTATATCCCCTTACGCACCCCACCTTTATACCTCATCGAAAAATATACTGGCGATGTAATAACATCGTACCTCTTAAGGATAGGGATGATAGTAGCAGACTTGCAGGATAATGAAAAAGTGGCACTGTCAAGAGAGAATTTTAAGAGAGAAGTAAGATATAGAGCAATACTATGAATTTTAATATGTGCAGGGATAGAGGGTCAATGGGGGCACATGAAGTGTTAGCTGTGAGTAGGGGGGCAAGAATCTCATCCAGGTTATTGGGGGCAAAGAAAGGCATTGTTGCTGTAGTGGGGGTATAGGTGGTGAACAGGTAGGGAAATAGAAGGGCATTTGCAAGGGCAATTTAAATGTTGAAAATATTTGAAGCAAAGTAGAGAGCTATATCATTAGCAGAAATAGTGGAGTAGATGGAGGACGTCTTGGGAGGTGAGAGGATTGAGTGGAGGAAGTTTTGGAAGCACCTAGATTGAAAACAATGAGATGCAATGAGAGAGAGAGAGACAGAAGTCACATTTGGCAGAGTCGAGAGCAGCAGAGTAGTTTTGAAGAGCAGTCAGGCAGTGTTGGACATTTGAGGAGAGTCTAAATATTTATTAAGTGTAAATGTTTTTCCTCATTGTTATTTTCAGGGTGCGGATAGTAGGTGTAATCCAAGGCTGTTGAGGTAAGGGATTAGGAAGGAAGATGTAGGAAAATGAAGTTAGAGGTGAAGGGAGCATTAAGATCAGCTTAAACTTTATCGAAGGCTTTAACAGTGGATGAAGAGTGGATTTTGCATTGGAGTAGCGAGAGTGGTGTAGGTCGGAGAGGTAGATGTGGAATTTGGAGGAGGGAAACCTTTGCTTGGTGTTGGGTGTAGTGGATGGAGAGAGTGAGATGAAAGTAGTAGTTGAGATTGAGGCAAAGATGATGAAATGATCAGAGTGAGAAGGAACTGTGAAGATAGAGGTGAAAAATTGAGATGAGAATAAGGTCAAGGGAGTTACCATTTAATTGGTTGGTCAGAGAGTGGACAGAAGAGATTGCGTGATTAAGGAGAAGAGAGCTAAAGTCAATGGATAGAGGAGTGGAGAGAGAGGGGAGGTTAATGTCACCAGTGAAAATTAAATTATTATGGGGAGGAAGCTGGCCAAACATTTGGGAGAGGTGGTCAATAAATTGAGCAGAGGGACCACGTTTTCGACAGAGAGATATCATATGAATGCCATAGGGAAAGCGTGATTGTGTAGATGGTGTACTTGAAAGTGGGAGAAACAGTGGAAGATAGGGGAGTAGGAGAGATAGGAAGTTTAGAGGATGCAAATAGTCCTATATCACAACTCCAATCATCTGTGCAGGGAATGTGGGTGAATGTGTAGGCAGGGCCTTGAAGGGCAGCAAGGGTTGCAGAGTCTAAGTGATAAAACAAGGTTTCTGTCAGAGTAATAAGGTCAAGAGAGGGAACGTGGGAAAGAAGGAAGTCAGGGGTAAATGAAGCATTGTTACAGAAAGATTGTGCATTCCAAAGAGAAATATAAAGAGAATGACATGTAGAAGCATAGCGATGTTGAGTCTGTGAAGTAGAGAGATGCTGGGGCTAAATGCGAGGAGAGGAAGTGTAACCAAAGTTAGGGTGGAGGTTTTATGAACAGACAGCATAGGTGTGTGAGCAGAGAGGTGGCATTGAGGAAAAGAGATTATAGGACAAGAAACACAGTTGAAATGGTTTTGAGTAGAGGAGAATGAAAAAAGAAGTAGAAGAAAAAGGAAGAGATGGTAAGAGCAGTTTTACATGGCGAGGGAGGGGATGAGTAAACATGTAATTGGTACTCACAAACAAGTAGCAGGACAAGGAAAAGCAATAGCTCAATTTCTATTCATGTATTTAATTATTGAACATTTTTGTGTGCCTATACACAAGTGTTTCCAGGCACCACAAGACAAAATAGGGGGGAGGGGATAGGGAAAAAAACAACAGTAACAGCTGTACTAGGCCTTTTGACATTCTTGCCATGCAAGTGTAAAAACAAAGAAGTGCAGGGGAGGCTGGAAGGAAGGGGAAAGGGCTTCGATGGGGAGGGGTTTAGTGCAGGAGTGGTATTCCAGGGGGCTGAGCAAGTGTAAGGGGAGACACAAGGGCAAGTGCAGGGAGCAGTGGGGAAAGGATAAGTGCACTGGATGGGGTGGACCAGATTCAGGCTAGTCCAGGAAGGGTGCCCAAAGGAAAGTGCTGGTATGGATGATGGGTAGACTGATCAAGGAAGTCCAGGCCCCTGTAAACTCATAAGGGGCCAGGCACCATTCTCAGTGGCAGGGGGAGATTAGCACAGATGGGGAAAGGGAAAGAGGAGGAGAAGAGTAAAGCCTAGAGAGGTTTTGGGAAATTAAGAGGATCCGGCTCAAGTCTGAGGAGGGCAGGGAGGCCATTCCAGAGGGAGGCTCTTACAGAGGAAAGGGATATACCTCCCACTCTCTGCTTGGAAAAGCGTCTGACATGCAGAGAGTTGGAGCTAGAGGACTGAAGAACACTAACAGGAAGGTATTTAGGGAGTGCTGTTGGATGTAGAGAGGTCCCTGGCCCCAGACAACCTTGCGCATGATGCATACGTTCTTGAATTTGATCCTAGCCGCCACTGGAGCAAGTGGAGAGATTTTAGGGCTGGAGAGATGTGGTCCCTGGGCTTGAAGCCAAGGATAAGTCTTGCAGCCCTATTCTGGAGTGGTTGAAGAGGTGGAAGGGAAGACAGCGGATGATTGATGAAGGGGCTGTTGTCGTAGTCCAGCTAGAGAGAACCAGAGCTCTGGAGACATTGAACAGTGAAGGTGAGGAAAGGAAGAATTCCCCTGAGGAGGTGAAGCTGAACGTTGGACTTATTGGCAAGGTCCGTGATGGGTGGGGAGAAGGGTCAAAGATGACCCCAAGGCTTTTTGCCTCACAAGAAGTTGAGGGGAAGGGACCCAAGGAGGGTGGCCAGAGTAAGGGGGAACAGAGAGCAGGTGTCGCAATGAGAAGGGCCTCTCTCTTACTGGCAATAAGGCAGAGATCATTAGCAGAGCACCATGCCTGAATAGCAGTCAGGCTATTCGGTATGAGAGAGGAAGGAGAAGAGGTAGAAGGGAGCTTAAAGGAGAGGTGAATGTTGTCATCCTAGCACTGGAAGTGAGTGGAGAATATGGAGATCAAGTGGGCTGGAGGGTCAAGGTAGAAATTGAAGAGCCATGGTGATAGGATAGAGCCCTGCCGGACGCCATAGGTAGAGAGTGAGGTGGAGGATTGGAAATGGACCAATTGCACTTGAGAGGGTTGGTTTGAAAGGAAAGAGGTCAGCCACATCAGTGCCCTATTGTCATGACCACTGTGAGGGGGCACACGTTGTGCCACAAGCAGGCTCCCACCAGAACCCTGAGGGCCTTAAAACCACAGCAAAAGGACTCCTGTAGCCAGTCCTGGCACCTTTGGCCCCAGGCTCATATGTAGGAAAGAAGGGCTGTTCAAACTAGGTCCCATTTATGTACATGGCCCTTTAAATCCAACATGGAAGCACCCACACAGTCTAGTTCTAAGAACCAAGCCATGCGGTCTAGTGTTTTGGGTGTGGCAGGTCTGGAAATACTTTCCCTGGTACTACTTTACCTAGGCTATATCAACCACACCCTGACTGCAGAACACAATTTGTGTTATTCTGCAACCAGCAGCGTGACGCTCACCGTGTCCAGCTCCTGGTCTTCAGCATCTTCATGTAATCCTGCAAGAACAAGAACAAGATTATTCTGTTTTACACGAGAAAACACCATCCAGCACTCAGCATCTCAACTGGGCTGCAATCTGTGGAAACCGAGAGAAGATGAAACATCACTCACCTGTGAGTACTAGCTTAAGGACTTACAGCGAACCGCTACCACAGCTGATGTTCGAACATTGCGACCTGCAATAACGAGAAAGGGAAAAACAATATTAGAACACACGCTTCTAAAATATCGAATTCCATCAGTCTTACCTGAATTCCATCGCACTGTGCCACGCTTTCATCCAGAGCACCACAGCAACATCTGCAAAGGAAAAGAGACATATTCAGGTTCACTTTCAATATTAAACAACCGCACATCGCTGTACTTACCTTAACGGATTCTGGGGGCATGTATTTCATCGCGCTCTCATCCACTCGCAGCACCACAGCGGCCTGTGAGGAGAAGAAGAAGAAAACACAGGTTAGCTTTAAAAGAAAAAAGTTGCTGGGCGTAGCGCTTTCTCTTACCTAGAAACTTGCCTCTCTATCCGCCATGCCAGCATCAAGACCTTCGCACCTCAAAAGAAGGAGATAAAGACATTAACAAATTCCCACCATAAACAGAACAAAGATTTAGAATTAACAAACCAACCTGCCTACCAGAAGATTCGGGGTCACAGCAGGCCTGTGCCCAAGGAAGGCGTACTGCACCAGTGAAGAAGCTCGGGCAGCTCGCCAACAAATGTCAAGCGCCCCGGCACAAGAAACGCAGGACGGATAGCTCACCATACAAATAACTAAGGTGAGAAAAGAACCCAGTGGGAAGGGAATCAGTCAGAGGGAGGTGGGTGATTCACCCATTAGAGACAGTTATCACAAATCCTCCCTTCTGTAATTGCAGATTCATCATTCACCACTGGGCAACTGTGCATCCAGGGTTCCAGATCTCAGAGCCTTCCAAACGCCCTCGGGGATATCAGCTGAGCCTAACACCTAGCCGCGATGCCAAGGGTATCATGAAGATGATTTATGAGGATGGCTTGATTGACCGTGTCAAAGGCAGAAGAAAGATCGAGAAGGATCAGAACAGAGGGAAAGTTTAAACCCAGGTCTGAGAGCAGGTCTTTATGAGTGTTCGGGAGAGCAGATTCCATGCCTCTGGATGCTTGAAAGCCAGACTGGTGGTCATGGAGGCAGGCAGCTGATTCATTGTGGTGGGTTAGTTGGGAGATTACCAACTTCTCCATGAGTTTGCCCAAGAAAGGGGTGATAGAGATAGGGCGATAGTTAGCCAGCCATGAAGGGTCTGCAGACAGCTTTTTTAGGAGAGGGTACACAAGAGAGTCCTTGAGGGGTTGTGGGAAAGAGCCAGTGGCAAAGCAGGGATTACAGTGGTCAGCCAAGAAAGGGGCGAGGGAGGAAATGTTGTCCTTGATAGATCTGGAAGAGCAGGGGAGGACCTGTGTGGAGGAGATTTTCATAGAGCGGACTGCTGTAGTGACCTCATCCGGGGCAATGGGAGGGAAGGAGGACAGTATGGGGGGAGTGGGGCCAAGGTAGGCAAGAGTAGAGAGGGGAGGGGAATCGTGGACAGTGGGGACAGGATGTCATGGTTTTGGAGGAGAAGTGGGAGGCCAGTGCAGTGTAGAGGGCCTGGGAGGGAGCAGGAGAGAAGGAGGCTGCAGTAGGATTGGCAAGTTACTTGCAGATTTTGAAAAGTTCAGCCATGTTATTGGTGGCTACATAGATGCAGGCTTGGACATGAGCCGCCTTCTTGTAGAGGATGGTGAGACGATATTGCCTTTGGAGCACGCGTCAGGACAGTTTTTCAGAGGATGTACCTGAGGCCTGCCACTTCCGCTCAGCAGGTTTGCACCTGCGTTTCAAAGCTGCCAAGTCGGAGTCATACCAAGAGTTGCATTTGGAGATAGGTTTCATGCGGATCCTCATGACAGGGACAAGGCTGTCCAGAGTGTTGAACAGGGAGAGATGAACGTTAGACAGTGCAGAGTCAGTAGAAGTGTCAGAGGTAGGGGAAGGAGGAGGGATGAAGGTGGCGCAAAATGCAGCCATTGACACACACTTCATCGTACGAATGATAGAGAAGGAGACTGACAGTGCAGGCAGAGACATTGCCAGGAGGCCAGGGAGCTCAAGGTGGGAGGGGAGGAGAGAGTGGACAGACCAGGAGAGAGGCCTAGTTAGAAGGTTGGAGAGAGGGATGTCAATTGAGGGGAGAGCAGTGCATTAAGTGGGCTGGAACCAGCTGGGTCCAGGCCCCAGCAGTCTCCAAAAAATGGGGCTGAGCCAGGGCCCTGCTGGGCCCCCGGTCCCACCACGGCAGGACACATTATACTGCCATGGCTGCAGCCGTGACGGGAGATGTGCCTGCCATTTTTGAGTCTGGCAAGCTGACAGAAGTGACATCCAGACACAGCTGTGGCTGGCTGGCACTTCTGTCAGTCACTGTAACTTCCCCCTGTTACTCCTTGTGCGAGGGGTCACAAAAGCGAGTTACTGTCCTTTTGCTTTCCACAGCCCCTCCCCAGGTCAGAGAGGAGTCTTTGACCCTCAGCGAACCTGGGGATTCTGTGAGATATTTCTATGTTTATTAAAGATGGCTTGAAAAGTAAGCCATCTTTTATTAAGCTTTGCTGACGGACAAAGACGTCTCAGACTTTGTCTGTCGTCGAAGCTTTATAAAAGATGGATTAATTTGTGTACTTTTCAAGCCATCCTTTATAAACACAGAAATATTTCAATGTTTAAAAAAGATGGCTTGAAAAGTACTCAAACCATAAGGTACGGATACAAATAAATAAATGCTACAATTTGTGTGCGCACCCTACTATGGTTTGTGCACTTTTCAAGCCATCTCTTTTAACCATTGAAATGTTTCATTATTTATAAAGGATGGCTTGCATAGTACACAAACCATAGTAAGGTACACCTAAAAATATATAAACGTTTATATATATGTATATATTTATTTGCGTACCTTACTATGTTTTTGTGTACTTTTCAGGCCATGCCCATCCTGCAAGTCACGCCCCTAAATGAATTCTTACCCCACTTAAATCCCTGGATGAGAGCATCCG
Organism: Ambystoma mexicanum; assembly: GCF_040938575.1. Classification (NCBI taxonomy): domain Eukaryota; kingdom Metazoa; phylum Chordata; class Amphibia; order Caudata; family Ambystomatidae; genus Ambystoma; species Ambystoma mexicanum. The sequence continues at coordinate 422,528,703 of NC_090927.1, read as the reverse complement.
GGTTGTGTCCGGCAGAGTGGGTTGGGTCAGAGGGAAGAATTGTGAGAGACAGAGAGTCACAAGTTCATGAAAGAGTACAGAGGGCAGATCCAGAGAGTCAATAGCAAAGAGGCAGAGAGGCGGGAGGAAAGGCTGAAGGTTAGCTCTTAACTGTTTGCCTTTTGCTAGGTGACCCAGGGCTGAGTCACCCCAAGGCAAGGTATCAAGTACGGGAAGTGGTGAGGAGAATCCAATGGCAGGAAGAATGCAACCATTCAGAGTAAAAAATCATTAAACAACCACATATAAGGTTTTACTGCTGTTGCTTTCATCCTTTCATTTTGGTATGACTATGTATGCTTATTTTACAGCACCATTCACAACTCTTCTGATACAGGCAGCTTTCACGATATCACTGTGAAAGAGCTCATCAAAAAGACCTCATGGATGATTCTTAAGAAATTCTGCTATATTCATAATGTTTCCCTAACTTTTTACCATTCTCCCTTCATCACAGGCAATCTTAGACTTCAGTAGGATGGTATTAATTACAAATAGAACTCCATTTCAGCCTCAGTTTTTCACTCAACAATTTCATTTGAGGTGTGCCCACCTATAGAGCACCTACCAACACCCAAACATTGAAACATAAGAGCATGTATTGTTGTGTTCACAGTCCTCAGGTTGTTTGAGTAGGGTTTTTTCATCTGTTTTCAATATACCCAATGTATGCTTTGCATTGGACTAGTTCTGCGCATCAGTTTTCAATTGTGGACATGTTGCAGGTTTTAAAGTAGGTGCACATTGATGATAGTAGGTGCCTCTGCCAGGGAGTGTTGAAGGTGAATTCCCAGTGATGGATGATTAGGCAGGGCTACAGCTGAAACACTAATTTCAGTGCTCAGTATTACACCACTCTATTGATTTTCTTACTGCCACCTGCACTCCAGTGTCATCATGGCAGATGCTTCTCTTGATGCGGCCATTCTGCCCATTCCCCAACACAGCATCCATCATACAAGAATGGATCACATATGTATCGTTAACATCAGTGCGTATAGGCCGATATTGCCAAATTACTTTGAATGCAAGCAGATGTCCATGGCCAAATGATAATGATGTGTTATTATATGTCACATATGCTTAAGCGCTTTATATAGAACAGATATACATAAAATATCACCAAACTGAGTTGGTACTCATTTGTTAACCTCCAAAGGATGAAAGCCGGAGTTGGTCTTGCTGGGATTCAAACCTGAAACCTGCAGCTCACACACACACACACACACACACACACACACTGCAGCAGCGAGTGCTCAACCGACTTAGCTTTCTTACCCACTATAGTAAAATGAGCAATTACATGTCTGAATGTTCTCAAAGTCAGAACGCAAATTACACTCTGTAGTGGATACCATTAAACTGGTAACTGAGATTCAAAAGCAGGCCAGTTCATCTGCAGGTCTGGTGCAAAGTTGGCCTCATGTCAAGCCTGCATAGTTCTACTTTTTTGGCTTCAGAGGTTGCAAAATACATACCAGTGGGAGGGTTCATAACTGTGTCATAAAGAATTTAGAGTAGTGCAGGGAAAGCAGCACACACACACACAACATCCCATGCTCTGGACACTCGTTACCTCATACATGCAAACAAACATCCTGAACAGCATGTTATAGAGATAGGAAAGATAGACACATTGCAACAAAGCATTAATTGTGGCACAATGAAATCAAGGGTCACTTTATGTGCTATGGTCAAGCATTTCTACACTGTGCACAAGCTTTGAGGCACACGGATTTTGTCAAATTACCAAGGACACCAGTACAGAATGTCTTGTGATGATCGTAACGGGCACAAGGGCAGAAAAAAACACGCTATAACTGCAACATGCGAAATGTAGAATCCATAGTCTGAAATGGATGCTTATTCTACTCTAAATGCTTTTTGGAAGTTTTAGTCTGCATTGTGAATTTGGGGTGTTTAAGAACAGTCTAAATCAGTCACACACCCCCTGAAGTGTGCCTAAAATTAACTTTTAATGCAATTATTGCAGAAATACAAATTATTTGTTATTCCTAATCTGTCTGATTTAGGGTCACTACACAAAGTGTTATACTTGTGAAACCCCCTGTTATTTATTTTTTTAAGAGCCCTGAGCAAGAAAGCCAGCCACTCCAGATATAAAATGTCATCGCCAAGGAGCTTCAACTTGTAAAATAATTAAAAAAAAATAAAAAAGAACAAAGACAAAACTTTTAGGATTAGCTAGGGAGACACAGGGGTAGCAAGGGAAACCTCAAGGGATGAAGAAGCAGCCCCTGGTGACCCCCAAATGCCATCCCTGGATGCATAATTTTGTCAACCTCTATGTAGTACTGTGGGATGTTTTAACCCACTTCTGCTCTGCTATGCTGTAGCACTGTGTTATGAGGGTGCCAGAAATAGCACTTTGCAAAGCACAAAAAGATGGCTGCCCACTCTGCCACGCATGTTGTCAGTGGTGGAACAGATATCTCACTCCTGGAATATGTCACTGGGCTCCACAACAAGTAAAAATGGAGTACATAAGAAAAAATCAGTGTTTGGCTAAATGAAACTCCAAAAGCTTGCTTTAAATCACTTTTTTTGTTGCTGAAACTGCAGAATGCTGGTACAAAACACCCTCAAACATCCACAATTCTTGCTGGGTGCTACAATTCACTTAGTTAAGAAATCATTGTGAACGTGCAAGGCCCTGAAAAGCTGAAAGCATAAAGGAATTTCCACAGTAAAAGTGGCCTGTCTGTGTGTTTCAAAAATCTCTGTGCAGCTGTCATATCCCACAGAAGGAGATGGTCATTGTGGCGCCGTTGGTCCCAATCACGGGTGGCGGCCATTGTTTCTCCCAAAATGGCGACGTCATCCGATTGCAGTATTCCAGCCTTGCAAGGGATGCTTGCAACCTTTGCTCCACCCCCTCAGCAAGGATCTGGTTATCTTGCGGCAGGCACAACGCTCGAGTGCGTTGCTACTCTTCCCAGTCAGCGCTTCGTAAGTTCGCCTCTAGGCTTATACTCTTACTAAACTGCCCATTACACCTTGCTAATACCTTCCACTGTTTCTGTCTTTTAGAAGCTTTCTTATCGTACTACAAGGGCAGAGATTCCGCCTCATAACCTCGGCTTTCGAGTGTTAGAACGGCTCGAAACAGATCCTTTTCATTCCACCTGTCACCGCTTGCCTCAATCTGGACACATCGCATACATTGATTCAATTCCCAACTGCGTAATTCAGAAGGTTTTTTCTTTGCATCACAATCCGAATCTGCCGTCAGGTACCTTTCTCCCCTTCTCAATTGTTCCTTTGGCATTTCAGAAAGGTTAGCCTGTTTCTAAAGTCAGGTCTTTCTTGTTTCCCTTACACATCCTATTAGATTCCCAAAGTTACATCACGAGATCCACTAGTTCAGATACTCTGTGTTTAACAGAAGGACTTCATACACATGCAATCCTGAGACTTTATAGGGCACCATCTCCTTTATAAAGGGTAACTATTTGGCAACTAATATTCTACTTCCACTCTGTCTTTCAGTCCAACTTACCATTCTCTAATCGTTACTTTCGTTATTTTCCTTGTGGTATTTGCATTCAGTCTCCTGGAATTGTGTCAGAGATTCGTCCTAACCTGCTCTACAGAGAAGACGTCCATCAGCTGAGGCGATCAGGGTGTTCTTCCCCAGAGGGTTTCCCTGGGGAGTTCATTCCTTCCTGGTGCAATTGAGCACGGGTTAGGAAAAGATTCCCCCGGGGGGACTTCTCATATTCAACACATTTGAGCTACTGGATCAGGTCAGTGGGTGCATGTTTATGGGGAACCATTATTATTCCTGGAAATTCTAAACTCAAGAATAGTATTTTACAGTTAGCAACGCCCAAATAAGAATTATACTAGTATTTCCATAGTTCTTTTCTATATTACATTCTGTTTCCAGGAATAATTAATTGTCCTCTTGCGCGCTCACTGAAATGGATCCGGCTCAACAACAGCAATTGTTGGCGGCAGTTCAGTCGCTAACGGCCGAAGTCTAAACACTTAAACAAGAGAATGCTGTATTACGACAACACATGGTGAGGTCCCCTAGTTGTTCCGAACTTCCTCCTGGACCTTTACCCGGAGGACGTTTTGATGGAGACCCGGTTAAGTTGAGAGAGTTTTTAGAATCTTGCACAGTGCAGTTTACTTTTAAAAATGCATTTTTTCACACTGATAGGGATAAGGTGGGACACATGATTGCCCACCTTACCGGTCCCGCTCTAGCCTGGGCTACTCCTTTAGTTACTTCAAACAATCCAATTCTGGATTCATATCCTGCCTTTGTTAATAGTCTTAAGACCATGTTCGGTAGGCAGGAGATCATCGTTTCAGCCCAAGAACAACTATTGGATTTTCGTCAAGGGTCTTTGGATCTCTTGGTCTATATTACTCGCTTTAAACAATTAGCAGCAGGAACGTCCTGGGCTGATGACGCCTTGATTACACTTTTTAGGCGGGGTTTAAATGAAGAACTAAAGGATGAGGTCTCTAGGGTTCCTCGCCCACCTAATTTGGCCGAATTAATAACTATGGTTATGCAGATGGACTACAGAATTTTGGAAAGATGTCAGGAAAAGAGACGGCAAAGGAATTTTCGGTCCCAGCCTGACAATTCAATTATCTCCCCTAAGGGAAACGTCTCTGACGAACCAATGCAGATAGGTGCTGCTCGTGGTCCTTTATCCGCTGAAGAGCGACTTCGACGACGCACTTTAGGGTTATGCATGTATTGTGGCTCCAAGGAACATTCTTTACAAAATTGTCCGATCATTCTTTCTCGGAAGCAGGGAAATGCTCGAACCCGACCGTCAGGGGAACCACGGTTAGGGAATCAGTGAGCGGTTCCCCTTCTTCCTCCATTTCATCCTACATTACAGATGTCCCTGAGACCTCTATGTTGGTCCTGAAGGTTACCTTTTCTTGTGATTCTTTGGGTTTAATTGAGGTACCCGCTTTGGTGGATAGTGGGGCAGCAGGTAATTTCATTGATGATATTTGGGCGGCGAAATTTAGAATTCCTCGTTCGTCCAAATCTATTGCTATTCCCGTGGAGTCAGTAGATGGGAGTCCATTGGTTTCGGGTCCCATCAAGGAACAGACGGTACCCTGCCGGATGTCCGTTTCCACTCATAGGGAAGTCATCACATTAGACATTATCAGGACTGCCCATTATCCTGTGATATTGGGATTACCTTGGCTTAGAGTGCACAACCCCTACATTAATTGGTCAGCTGGAACATTTTTTTTGGGTTCTGTTCATTGTCAAGCCCATTGTTTTCATCGCGGAGCTGGTGAATTACTTTCTGCCTCGTCTCACGGGGGGGAGGGATTGAAAACCGCTGTGCTAAATCAGATTCAGGGGATTCCTGAGCCTTATCACTCTTTCCGTAAGGTATTTTCCAATACTGAGTATGCCAAACTGCCTCCTCATCGTAGGGATGATTGTGCCATCGAATTACTTCCGGACCATCCTATTCCGTTTGGTCGCTTGTATGTGCTGTCCGCTAGGGAAAAGGAAGTGCTAAAGGAGTATCTTCGCAAAAATGTGCGCAATGGTCTGATCGCTGAATCCTCTTCCCCTGCAGGGGCTTCCTTATTTTTTATTCCCAAAAAGGACTCTGGTGAACTTCGTCCTTGTATTGATTTTCGCGGAATGAACAAGATTACGGTCCCTGATCGTTATCCTATGCCCCTAATCGTGGACATCCTTGAAGCCATTAAGGGGGCCAGGATTTTCACCAAGTTGGACTTGCGGGGAGCCTACCATCTCATCCGCATCAAAGCGGGGGATGAATGGAAGACGGCTTTTAGGACGCCATTTGGACATTATGAGTATCGGGTTATGCCATTTGGATTATCTAATGCACCTGCAGTCTTTCAGCGCTTTATGGACCATATTTTTTCTGACATTCTTCTGCATTCTGTTATTGTATATCTTGATGATATTTTGGTTTTTTCTACTACACCCGCTGAACACGTTGGTCATGTTACAGAGGTTCTACAGCGCCTTCTAGACAATCATTTGTTCTGTAAGCTGGAAAAGTGTGAATTTCATCAAGACAGTGTGGCATATTTGGGATTCATTCTATCTGCTCAGGGGGTCTCTATGGATCCCCGGAAGGTTTCTGCTATCCGAGACTGGGCTTCTCCTAATTGTGTTAAGGATATTCAGCGATTCCTGGGGTTTGCCAACTTTTATCGGCGATTTATTCCTGGATTTTCTGAGATCATTTTGCCGTTAACGGCTCTCCTTAAGAAAGGGGTTCCATTTCATTGGTCTGTGCAAGCAGAAGGAGCTTTCACCTCCCTAAAGGACTGTTTCATGTCTGGGCCTATTCTATTCCCTCCTGATCAAGGAAAGAAATTTATTGTAGAGTCGGATGCCTCCCACTTCGCTCTTGGAGCTATCCTTCTTCAGGAAAATGAACAGGGAGTGGAGTGTCCCGTTGCGTATATGTCCAAGACCCTTTCTCCTTCGGAACTGAACTATACAGTACTTGAGAAGGAGTTGCTTGCCATTAAACGGGCTTTTGAGGAATGGTGACATTTGCTGCTAGGAGCCCAATTTGTGGTGGAGGTTCAGACAGACCATCATAATCTTCAAGCCCTTCAGAATGCACAAACTCGGAATAGCAGACAAGCCCGTTGGGCTCATTTTTTTTCTCCGTATGAAATTGTGTTTACCTTTATTCCTGGCAGGAGTAATTTAAAGGCTGATGCTTTATCTAGAAAGGAATCCACTGAGTGGGCTCATTTCCGGGCCGAACCTTTATTTCCTAATGCTCGTTTTGTACATGTGATTTCTAGTTTCCTTCAGTCCGTAGCCAACGCTACGTTGGTTTTTCAACAGGAGAACCCTGACATTTTTCGTGCACTGGGGCTCACTATCTCTCAGGGTTGTGGTTACCGGCATCAGAAACTGTTTTTGCCTTCGGCGGAACTCCAAAAGACTATTCTTACAATGTGTCACGACTCACTTATGGCAGGTCATCGCGGGAGTCAACAATACTACGGAGCTGGTCCGCCGTAACTTCTGGTGGCCTAATCTCGTGGAGGATGTGAGGCAATATGTGGCTGCCTGTACTGTCTGTTTACAATCTAAGACACCTCGATGTTCTCCCTTAGGACTGCTCACTAGAATGCCCGTTCCGGTTCGTCCTTGGCAGATCATTTCCACAGACTTTGTAGTAGATCTTCCTAAATCCACAGGATGTACAACCATTATGGTCACTATAGACTATTTCACAAAAATGGCCCACTTTGTGGCGTTGCCTAAGGTACCAACTTCGGCGCAGATGGCAAGGATCTTTATCACTCATATTTTTTCTGTTCATGGCTTACCGGATACCATTGTTTCTGATAGGGGTCCCCAGTACACTTCTAGATATTGGCAGCAACTGTGCAAGATGCTCGGAGTTACTCGTGCTTTGAGCTCGGGATTTCATCCACAAACTAATGGGCAGACGGAACGATTGAATCAGACACTGGAGGGTTATCTCAGGTGCTATGTATCAGCATCTCAGGACAATTGGACAGAGTTGTTGCCTTTGGCAGAATTTGCCTATAATAATGCACATCACACATCATTGGGATCCAGTCCGTTTCACTGTTCCTATGGTTTCCATCCTACCTGCTTCCCTCTAGGGGTGTCATCTACATCTTCTTTTCCGGATGTCGCCTGTCTGCTGCAGGATATTCAACAGGGTCATCAGAAGGCTCTGACTTCTCTTCAGAACGCTCAGGAACGGATTAAGCGTTTTGCTGATCGCCGACGCTCTCCAGCTCCTGTTTTTGCATCCGGGGACAGAGTATGGTTGGCCTCTCGATTTCTTCCTCGGCACCTTGTGCCTTCCAAACTTTCTCCCAAGTTCTTTGGTCCTTTCCCTGTGCTTCAACGTTTGGGTGAGGCGGCTTATCGTCTACAACTTCCTCCTTCTTGGTCCAGGATTCACCCGGTTTTTCATGTTTCCCAACTTAAACAGGATGTGGCGGACCGCTTTTCTCGTCATCTGGTGGCTCGTCCGTCTCCTGTGTCGACTCCTTCTGGGCCGGAGTTTGAGGTAGCTGGTATTTGCGATTCCCGTTACCACCGGGGCCGTCTTCAGTACTTCGTGGATTGGCGTGGATATTCGCCGGTTGAACGGTCCTGGGAACCGGCTTCTGCCGTTCATGCTCCGCAGCTGGTTCGCCGGTTTCATCGCTCTCATCCCGGCAAACCGGGTACATCTGCCCTTTGGAGGGGGCATACTGTCATATGCCACAGAAGGAGATGGTCATTGTGGCGCCGTTGGTCCCAATCACGGGTGGCGGCCATTGTTTCTCCCAAGATGGCGACGTCATCCGATTGCAGTAATCCAGCCTTGCAAGGGATGCTTGCAACCTTTGCTCCACCCCCTCAGCAAGGATCTGGTTATCTTGCGGCAGGAACAACGCTCGAGTGCGTTGCTACTCTTCCCAGTCAGCGCTTCGTAAGTTCGCCTCTAGGCTTATACTCTTACTAAACTGCTCATTACACCTTGCTAATACCTTCCACTGTTTCTGTCTTGTAGAAGCTTTCTTATCGTACTCCAAGGGCAGAGATTCCGCCTCATAACCTCGGCTTTCGAGTGTTAGAACGGCTCGAAACAGATCCTTTTCATTCCACCTGTCACCGCTTGCCTCAATCTGGACACATCGCATACATTGATTCAATTCCCAACTGCGTAATTCAGAAGGTTTTTTCTTTGCATCACAATCCAAATCTGCCGTCAGGTACCTTTCTCCCCTTCTCAATTGTTCCTTTGGCATTTCAGAAAGGTTAGCCTGTTTCTAAAGTCAGGTCTTTCTTGTTTCCCTTACACATCCTATTAGATTCCCAAAGTTACATCACGAGATCCACTAGTTCAGATACTCTGTGTTTAACAGAAGGACTTCATACACATGCAATCCTGAGACTTTATAGGGCACCATCTCCTTTATAAAGGGTAACTATTTGGCAACTAATGTTCTACTTCCACTCTGTCTTTCAGTCCAACTTACCATTCTCTAATCGTTACTTTCGTTATTTTCCTTGTGGTATTTGCATTCAGTCTCCTGGAATTGTGTCAGAGATTCGCCCTAACCTGCTCTACAGAGAAGACGTCCATCAGCTGAGGCGATCAGGGTTTTCTTCCCCAGAGGGTTTCCCTGGGGAGTTCATTCCTTCCTGGTGCAATTGAGCACGGGTTAGGAAAAGATTCCCCCGGGGGGACTTCTCATATTCAACACATTTGAGCTACTGGATCAGGTCAGTGGGTGCATGTTTATGGGGAACCATTATTATTCCTGGAAATTCTAAACTCAAGAATAGTATTTTACAGCAGCAGTGAACTGCTGAGATGACAGCTGTCAAGAGCCTGCCTGGTTAAACTTTAAACATGGATAAACTAAAATCAAATGTTTGCAATCTAAGAGGTCTGTTACAGAGAGTAACCTATGTTGTAATTGTTTTGATCCCATGGTTTAAAATCTTGAATAAGTATTCTAGCTGCTATTTTGAAATCACAAGTTTGTTTTAAGCTAAGGAAAAAAGCAACAGAATTAACAATTACATCAAGCCTGGCTAAAAGCTACCAAACTGGAAGATCAGGTTTCTCCACTGAAGGATGGCCTTTCCCCCCACCAGGAAATCACACCAAAGCGATAATTATAGGGTCTGGAAAGAACTAGGTCTACAGAGGCAAAAGGGAACAATGAACAGCTGCTACTAAGGAAATGCGGGGTGTGAGGATAGTCATAAATGACCTCTGCCAAGAGCAAACAGGGAGGAGACTGCTTCTGGACTGCAGAGAGACAGAAAGAAGCAGACCCGAACAACCATCTGTGGCTGAACCTTCACAATGAACATTTCCTTCAAAGACTTATAATTTGCCAGTAAACATTGCACAAAATATAAAAATGACAGATTTGTGAATCTAAATTTTAGCTGCACGTTTCAAGAGGCAGCAAAATCGTGTGACATGCTCTGGAGAGAAAGGGCAAGAAATGTGATTTTACACAAAATGTATTTCTGCTAGAAGTATGAAACTTTATACACGTATGCCCATGTTAAATGCGCAGACTTGTAGAAATGTGCTTATAAATTGGACATTGTGTTCCTGATGAAAAGGGCAAAATTCTGTGAAAAGCCGAGACAAGATCCCACAGCTACAGGGTTTTCAGGGATAGCTGCTATATAAAATATGTAATCTGTATATGTGATTGTTATAGAGGTTGCACATGTGTAAATAGGTATGGTGCCAAAAGTAGATTTTGTGTTCAATGGGCTAGGGGTGGATTCTCTGCCTCATAAAATCACACCATAAAGGTTACACACTGTTGCTCTCCTCCTATCAAGGCAGAGAGGAGAATCTGACCCAATCAACTGTCAAAGGGGCGAGCTTAGGATAAACCAGTCCACACACCCCCTTATCATAGCATAAATAGAGACAGCTCATTACTCAAAAAGACAGACAGATTCACTCACTATCCTGTTACTCTTGGAACACCCTGCTGCTGAACTCTACATCTTCATTGCTCCAGACTCCAGAAACTTGGCAAAGCAGAAACCCATTGCATAGCTGAACCATTTTAAGCTAGGCCTCCAATTCCGGATCCAGAACCCCACAAACCTAACGGGAAGCATCAAAATACAGCCGGGCTGCGCTGTACTGCTTGCATGCTGAAAGAATTATTATCAGAACCAAAAAGGGCTGATCCAATCCAGTCCTGTGCCGTGCTGTGACCAGAGTGCATTGCAGATCCAGTCCAGTCCTGTGCCATGCTGTGACTAGAGTGCCTTGCTGATTGCAGATCCAATCCGATGTGCACAGCTGTCTGTCCTAGAACCAGATCCCATTCCCTGACCAGAATCTTGACAGACCAGAATCCTGACGGTTCTGTTTAAAAACATATCTAGTGAGTATCTATAGATAGAACTGTGTCACTAGCATATGTACCCTACTTAGTTAATCCCGTCTTAAACCCATCCTATCATGTATTCAGAACCTGTGTTGTTAGGAGTAGTTTGAATTGTCTGAACTCTCTATCCAATCCCTCCTATATTCCTCTGCGCTAGTATTGCTAAAACTATCTCTGCGCTGATCCTTTCTCATCTGAATAGGGCGGGTTCCTTAGCAGGCAGTCATTCCGATCAAGTGGATGTGTTCCTGCGGGGCATTTTTTGTTTTGTTCATAGTCATCCTCTACTGAAAGAAATCCTTTTGTCATTTTAAAAGTGCATTCCTGTTTCACATTCTTGCGCCTATCTCGAAAAAACGACCTCCACTAAAACGTCCATAACTTCCTCAGTTTTTGTGCTAGAAAATTTCAACTTCTGCTTGTAGCTAACATCCACAGCTTTAATTCGCATCTAAAACCGCATTTCAAATCCGTACATTCTCCCGTTATCGCGATTATCGCGCAGTGAAAAGTTTGCCGCAAATTTTGTTTTTTGGGAAATTCTGACATGTGTAAAATAGTTTTTGATTGCTTCCAACTTGAATTTTAAGATTTCAAATTGTTTCTTGGTATTAAATCATTGCTTGTGTTTGTGTTCAACTATCCAAAGCGGCTGCCATAAGAAATTATAGCAATTTCAACAATTTTGACAATATTTGTTTTTGCCCAATCCATTCTAAGATAGCTTTAAAAGCCATTCTGACAGCTTGACAGTCAATTCCATTTTTCTCCTGTGTTTGCTGCGGGAAAGTGGGATTTATATTCTGTTTGTATTCTGCCATTCCTGAATACCTGCTCTCTCCTCCTATCTCTTTAGATTGCCTATTAGGGGATGAGGGGTGTGCAGGGGGATCCTTTAACCACAGTGCTATCTGATCTGAACACACACACAAAAGTATTATTTCTGTGCTGAATTATTTTACTCACTATTACTCCCTGTGTATTAAAGAGATTATTCAGTGATACATCACCCGATTGGTGATTATTGGGTGCCCATTAAATTGTAAATACATAAATAAATATTTTAACTTTGCAAACCAGCCTGATTCCTGGTTCAGTGTGACCGGGGGGGTTGCAGGAGAGGGGCGTGATATGAGTGGTATATCGTTCGGAATAAAGAACCTTTAGACAAAAATAAATAAGGACTTCAGTTGTGCACTACACGCTAGGCGTTGACTTGGGTGTGTTTCAGATTGAAATCACTTACAGATTAGGGCTTGTCACAAGATCCTGAATTAGACATACCACTTGTGACAGTCTAACACAGCATGATAACTGATGGGTTACATACACCTTTTTGGGCTACTACACTGTGCTATACTGTAAAAACACCCTTCAGTAGAAATACTCAAAGGAGTTGGGTCTGTTTTGCAAACGTCAAATAACCCTGAGATCAGTCAGAAGGAAATTAATATCCGGAATGGCGACCTTAGTGGAAATCAATATGGCAAAAGAACACCCACTGCACAAATTGTTTGTCAGGGGTGAATGGGTGGAGCAGGATGAGAATGTCTGGCTACAGGAAATCAAACAACAAATCACTGCCATAGAATTAGATACATGGCAGGACCTGGGCCCATTACACCACGCACTTAGTGAATTGTATATGGCCCCAAAAGTAAAAGAAGAGCAATGTCAAATTGTCGACATAGCAGCTTACCTGTACCTCCACATTGGAGTAATACAGGAAAAATATGCCGAAAACCTAGCTCTGGCAAAGAGGCAAGTACAATCCCTAGAGAAAACCCAAACTGATTTGGACTCTACAGAGCAAAAGCTACAAAAGAGCCAAGAATCAGAGAGAAAACCAGACAGTACCTGACAAAATTAAAAGAAGAGCTGTGTCTTCTGCAGCAAGAGAAGGTAGTGCAAGATATCAAATTACTGACACTGCAAAAAGAGTGTCAAGAAAGGTTGGATTCGCTAACAAAGCTAGAACAGCAATTAAATTATTATAGAGCCTGCACAGGGCAGATAGTTGCCCTAGAAAATCAGATTGATGAAATGAAGGAGAAAAATAATAAATTAATAGTGAAGGATCTCCACACTCAAACAGATTTTGATGAGGAGCGCCAGAAATTATGTGCCATTAGAAAACAAAGGGACGACCTGGCTGCACAGAGGTGTACTCTAATTCAGGAAAGGGAAGCCTTAAGCCAGGAAGTCAGCCATTTAAAAACCAAGGTGGAAGAAAATCACCTGGCCCTTCAGAGACTGGGTGAACTAAAAATGGACTATGAAAAGCTGTTAGAGAACACCAGGAGGGTGGAAGATGCTCTGGCAAAGAATGATCAGGCCAGTAAAGATCAGACTCAGGAGGTGAGCCTCCTGCAGCAAAATTTGGCCAAATACTCCCAAAGTAGACAGGAAGCACAGAGAGACAATGAGGCTCTCTGTGAAAAAAATGACAGGCTCCATAGGCAGATAGCAATGCAGGAACAACTAATAGAGACTAGTAAGGTCTTAATAGAAGAACGAAAGAGTCATATTCTTGCATGCCAACAGGGGTTAGGGGCTGAGAGAGATGAGGTCAGATGGGAGGGGGAAACCCCTGAGCATAACCTCAGGAACTCTGGGACCAAAGACTTTAATCCCTTCAATTCCATGGACTCTGCCACCTCCATGTCCACTGGCTCACGTGAACCTAGGGCCGCGGGATGGTAGACTTCAACCCAATGGGAAATATGGGGCTAATAGGTCAGCACCTCCCAGAAATGGATGGGCGGGCTTCTCTGTACCGGTTCCCAAGTTCTAGGGCCATCTTCTCTGATCACTAGACTCCAGTGAGGGGAGAATCATAGAAATGGATCCTCAGAAACATAACCTACCAAGAGATCAGGCAGTGAAATTTGGTGGGGAATTCCACGAGACTAGGCCCACTAAGAGCATACTAAAAACCTCTTCCCAGCTAGGATAGTGGGGAGGGGTTACTCAACTAATCCTGGGAGCAAGGAAGAGTCAGAAGACTCTTCTGAGCGCCACAGGTCCCAAGAGACCAGGACCCCACATTCTGCCAGCCATTCCCAAGCTCGCAGAATCTGGGAGTGTCTAGAAGACCAGACAGCCCCCTCTGATATCAGTGCCTCTGAGTCAGAGGATGAGTGGACCAGGGTGACCAGAACTAAAAAAGGCCAACAAAGTCAAGAGGGCTGAAGCAAATCAAAGCTATTAGGAGTGTCATCACGCCCTACCACAAAAATGCCAATTATTTGGTTTGGGAGCACCTTGAATTATTTGAGCAGATGATGGAGACTTTCAATCTGAAGGACAGCCAAAGCTGCATTCATTATCTAAAGTGGACGTTTTCTCCTGAGTACTCCAGCTTCTTTGCGGGGCTGGAGGATCAGAACAATTCCAGATGGTCCACCTATAGGGCGGCCATCCTCAAACATTTTTCCATTCATAGGAACCCTCAAGAGGCTCACAGGGCAGCCTACAACTTACAATGTGGGGAAGAATGTGGGGAAGACCAGGCCCCACAAGAATTTGTTCAGGAATTTTAACGCGCTTTTGCGCAGACCAATAGAAGGGTGCACACTGACAGTAAGGAATTTGTGAACACCTTCTTTCATGCTCTCCTGAAGTACATTATGACCCAGCTAGTGAGGGACTTTCATGAGAAAAGATCACTAGACTCGGTCATTGAACAAGCAATACACATCTATGAAGTACAGAAGCCGTTGGAAAGTAAAAATATTAGCAAGAGCCCCAAACCAACCAACACTCCTGCTGCTGCTAAGGTGGCAGAGGTGAAGGTTGCCCCCATTTTAGATCTGGAGATGGGGGGCCTAAAAACCTGCCTGCTCAGAATCCGACCAACCCCAAACCCAGAAGGCCCTTGGGCCAATCCCAAAGGGGGAGCCAGGGAGGTAAATCCACAAATGGGACCCCTAACTCCCCTGACTACATCAGCCCACGCTACAAGGGATATAGACCCATCCTGGGCTATGTATGGACTCCTCGAGCCCAAGGGGGGGATCCAACCAGACAGCAGGAAACCCAGGAAACTTTCCTCCTCATTTTTCCCAGGAGGGCAGTTATCCCCAAAATGCCAGACCAAATTTCTTTCCCCGGTACCCACCAAACTTCAACCCCCAAAACAACCCTTCTTTCTTTCCCCACTTTCCTGAGCCCAGACAACCCAATCCGGGAGATGGGAGGCCAAGGGTGGAGGGGTACCCAAACTTTCCTAGCCCGGGGTATATGAGAGAAGGGAAAGTTACCCTTTCTAGGATCAACCCATGATAGACCTGAGGACCCTGCATTAGCCAGAGCGGGTGTCCAGAACATGGCACAGGATCTGGGTCGCATGATCAGGGCTCAACAAAACCCTCAGATGAGCATGGCGGCTCAGAACTCCTCAAATCCAGGGTCTGGTGCTCCAGAACAATGACGGATGAAGAACCCAGACAACCCACCGGTTCCCAGGGAGGAGGCACAAGGGGAAGGAGGGTGTAAAGCCTTAGAGGAAGCTTCCTTCCCCACTTGTGGAAAGCCCCTGGAAACCCAGGAACCAGAACCAAAATCTCCAGTCTCTGAAAGTCTGCAACCCAAGGAGCAGAGGGTGGGGAGGAGAAATAAAGATCCTAAAAAGGCCCATTTTGAGGAAGAGGTGCAAATCTTCCAGTTTGAAGGAGAGGGGTCCTCAGAGGATCCTGGGAAAAAGAGCTTCTCCTTCAGGGAAGGGGGAACTCCTCCCAAAGAAAAATGGTCCCAAAAGATTCTAATCCAGACTGGTTAGATGTGGGGACGAGTTAAAACCTCCCATCATCAAACCCCAGAATGACCAGCAGAATGACCAGCAGGAAAATCCTGTTCAAACCCATTCTGGTGACTGCCTCCAAAAAGGGGGGGCAGCCCAGAATCAGAACCAGGGGAACCCAAAACTTCCCCCATATCTTGCTGTCACCTTTTTCTTACAGGTTCCCAAGATCCCAAACAGAATCCTGCCCAAATCACCTCTCTGTCGGTATTCCAAAGCAAGGAAATTAACCCACCAGTTGGCCAACAATGTGCATTATCTTTGCCCCCTTGAGGAAAAGGAGGGAAGATTTTATGCCCTGGTCCAAATACAGGGGCAATATACAATTTTGGCACTGGTGGACACTGGATCCCAAGCTACCCTTCTGTCAAAAATGGCCTTTGATCAACTGAATTCGGGAATGGGGGAGAAATACCAAATCCCTCTCACCCCTCTCCCTGGACAACTTCAGAACTTCGACGGGAAGGAAATTCCTGTCGAGGGGACTGTGGATTTAGATATTAAAATTGGGCGATACAAGGTGAAGCACCTGGCCATAGTTGTGACTCCAGACTGCACACCTTGTTTACTAGGGAATGACATCCTGCGTAGATTGCCTCCCCTCATAGATTGTGTAAACAAGGTCCTCTGGACCCAGACTAATAACCAATAAAATTGAAACAAAGTGTCAATCATGTTTGTTTAAATGGCACATGCCACATGGTTGAACAAAAACCTGACCAAATTTAGTTCCACTTCCAGAATAATCAAATCTCAGATGTGACAGTAATTACAGTTATTGCAGTAGGACAACAAACTGGTGATGGGGAGTCCTCTCTATTTCTGAAAATCAACCTTCCTTCCAGTCTAAGGTGGCATTCCACACTGGAAGGAAACACTCTATACAAATTCACAATCAGAAAATCCCATTCCTATAGTCCAAAAAGATGAGAAATCAGCTCAAAGCTTGGCTGATATTCAGAAAATTGGAGAGCAGTTGTTCATCCCTATTCAGTTAAATGAGGGGAATGACTCTGTTCTCGCCCGACTAGGTGTGAACAACGGTAAGAGCTTCATCAGCGAGGCCATGCTCCGCAAACTCCCAAAAGATCCAGCCATTCACACATTTAAACTGTTAGACAAATGGGAAATGGACCTGGAAACACCCAATTCCAAACATGTCCTGCCTAGCTGGTGTATGCTCAAAATTTCCATAGCAAAAAGAGCATAGTCCATAATTGTTGGGTCGTGCGAGATGTCCCTGCTGCATTTTATTTAGGCAGTGACATTCTCAATCGCTTTGCCATTAGCTTGGACCTAATAAACTTCAAAGCTTGGTCCCGATTAGCGGGTAATCCAATGGACTTTGATAACCCAGAGAAAGCATTTCGGTCAGCTCAACTGCTGCCATATGCAGTTGAAATTCAGAATGGAGAGGAAGTCACCATCCCAGAACGGACCCGACAATTCTCACTGGAAGTAAAAATTAAAAGAGGACAGAAACTGAAAAATCCTGACGCCTATGTTCATCTCAATGCTCATTTCCAACAGCAAGGGTTGGGGGTAAACCCAACACCACTAGTCAACATAGAACTGGACACCATTCCAATAGAGGTGAATAACAGCGACCTAAAGAGTATCACTCTGGGCGCAGGCACCATTATTGTAATGGCGGTTGATGACTGACATTTTTCCATAGATTTAGGTAACGAACTGTTAGGACCAATCCCCAAGAACTGTTTTGACAGTGATATCGACGATGACACAACACCAGACAGGATCTTCACCCGGCATGGGGGGAATTTCCTGGTGTACTCTTCCTGCCCTTATGGTAAGGAAGATTTAACTTGTGACTTCAGGAAGGATGAGGTGATATTTGAAGTGCACAAGGACTGCCTTCCCCACTTGAAGCTATTAGTCCGAATCAGCACTCTGACCAGGGACTTCTCCACGCAGCTGGAGGATGCTGCTGAGATAGCCAAACTGGAAGTCTTTCCAGGCTTCCGGCAGATGGTTGAAGAGAGAGTCAACCTAGCTGATGCATGTGAGACTCTGGAGCAAAAGCAAAAATTGAAACAAGTTTTCTTAGATTTTCAAGATCTCTTTGCGGTGGACTCATATGAATTTGGTCGCACTGACATCCACACAACAACAATTCCCATGGACCCTGGCATGACTCCAGTGTTTGTGAAGCAAAATCGCTTCCCTCTCGCATCAATGGAGTCCCTTACTGAAATAATTAAGAACCTTGAGTCCCGTGGGATAATTCGTCCAGTCCACAGCACCTTCAATAAATTGGTGCTGTGGATTTTGAAACCAAACGGCCAGTGGAGACTCTGTTCTGACCTAAGGGAGCTCAACAAATGGGTCCATACTTCCCGATGGCCTCTTCCCTACATTGATCAAGGGCTGGCACAAATCCAGGGGTCAAAGGTGTTCACTGCCATTGACCTGACCAATGGGTACTGGACTGTACCTGTCAGTAGGGAGGACCAATACAAGCTGGCCTTTACCTTTGGGGGGGCAGCAGTACACTTGGACCCGGACTCCCTTCGAATACATCAACTCCGGCAATGAATTTAACACCTTTCTACATAAGGCCATGCTCGAACTGGGTGAAAGGGGTAACCTGGCCTATGTACATGATGTTCTAGTCAAAAGGTCAACTGTGGAGGAACACACAGCAGAGTTCTGTTATGTTCTGACACAGTTGAGGGCTGCCAGAGCAAAATTCTCCTTTCAAAAGGCACAGTAGTGCAGAACCTGTGTCAATTTCTTGGGGCATAAGATAACTCCTCAGGGTCTCTGTCCCCAGGAAAAGAAAGTAGAAGCGCTCCAGAAAATAAAACAACCCACAACTCTGCAGGAACTAAGGAGCCTCCTTGGACTAACTAATTACAGCAGAAAGTTCATTGAGGACTGCGCAGAGATCACAAGACCCCTGATCCATCTTTTGAAGGAGGGGGGTCAAGTGGGTGTGGGGTCCAGAACAAGCCGAGGCAGTAAGACAACTCCAAAGGAGCCTCTCACAAGCGCCTTGCCTAGCTTACCCTGTCAAAAACAAGGAGTTCTTCTTGGAGACAAAGTTCTCAAATACATGCTTGACTGCAGCATTATATCAAAGGCATGACAAAGTCAATAAAGTAATCTCCTATGTGAGTAAAACTTTATCCTCTGTGGAGGAAAAATTCAACGATTGTGAGAAGGCACTCCTGACAACGGTGTGAGCATTGAAGAATTACCACCGTTTATCCAGGGGGAATACATCATAGTGGAGACTCCACACCAACCTTTGCAATATCTTCAGAGTGACTGAATCCGGGCTGGAAATTTGAGTAATTCCCGAATTACTTCATGGATTCTGTCAATGCAAGGCTTTCCTGTGGAGGTCAGATATGGCTGACTTGCATGATTGTGCCAGAGAAAACTGTCTCGAGGACAAAAGTCTTAAAATCAAGGACAACATGGAGGCATACCTTAATTCCCCACACAAAGTCTATGAAGAAGACCAGTGTGAGGGAATGCCCACTGTCTATGTGGATGGATGTTCCTACCATGTTGACAACAACGGGGAAAAGGAACTTGTGGCTGGTAGGGGGAATGCATGGGTGAATGATGCCTCAGAACCCTCCTCTGGGTACAAAATCGGTCCCCGAAGTAGTCAAGTGGCAGATTTGATGGCTGTGCATCAAGCCATCCTCACTGCTGTCCAACACCAACTCCACAAACTGGTCATAATCACTGATTCAGATTATGTACGGAATGGGTTTGTGGAGCACCTGGTTAACTGGAAAACCAGAGGCATGCTATGTGCTAATAATAAACTTTTAAAACACGGAAAACTAATACAAAATATTGATGATCAGGTCACGTCGAATGGGATGACCATCTACTGGAAAAAGATCAAGGGTCATTCTAAAGTAGAGGGACCACACAAAACTGGAAATGACCTAGCTGATCAGCTGGCCAAAACCGGAGCCATCCAAGGGGATCTACTTGAGATTGAGTCTCTGTTGGGGGAAATCCATGTCACTGCTATCACTAGGTCCCAGACAAATGCTCACAATGAACTCTCAACTGCACAATGGAGTAAGGAGACCACAGATGCTGATTTGATTACGGCTCAAAAGGGGGATCCAATAATTGGTAAGATTTATGAACACATTGAGGACCCTGAGAACTTTCCCCTGAAGGATACCGATTACATCGGGAAAGAGGCCCTCAGGGTCTTGATGAAATGTCCAAAATGTTCTGAATCCAAGACGGTTTGCTGGTAAGTAGATCCATAGCTGGCCATGACCAGTGGGTAGTCCCTACCTCATTCCGAAGCCTGATGCTAAGTCATGCCATTATGCAGCCACAGCTGGTCATCAGGGGTTTCATACGACATTAGAAATCTTGTGAGAGGTTGCATACTGGCCACACATGGGGCAGGACCTTGACCAATACTTGAAGGGGTGTCTTGTGTGTGCACAATTTCAGCCAACATCACTCACACACCGTGCGATTTTATCGGGCCCGTGATTCGCTCCTCTAGGGGGAACAAGTACATGTTGACTGTAACATGCTTGTTCACTAAATGGGTGGAATGTCTCCCGGCCCCAAATTGCAAGGCCGAAACAGCATCTGCCCTGATGATCAACCACATCTTCTCGCGTTTTGGACTACCCCAAAGGATTGAGTCAGATCGAGTTAGCCACTTCACTAGCGAAGTCATGACAAAGATGTGGGAGATAATTGGGGTGAAAAGGAAACTACCCATTGCCTACCGGATAGCCTCTAGTGGTGGAGTTGAGAGATATAACAAGACTATTGTGAGTATATTAAAAATGTTTTGGGCAGATTCTGGGCCAAGTTGGGACATTCGATTACCCCTTGTCCTGATGGCCATCAGATCTACCCCTTCTTCTGCAACAAAAATGACTCCATTTGAGCTGATGACTTGATGAAGGATGGTGCTATCCCGGCATCTGCTCTACAGAACCCAAGAACAGAACTTGATAAATGCCTCCACAACTCATGAGTATGTTGAGAATCTGAGAAAACACCTTCAACATGCTTTTGCCTATGCTCAGCCAAATCTAGAAAGATCTGCAGACAGTATGAAGACCCACTATGACCTTAAGACAACTAAAAAAGAATACCAAGTAGGAGACCGGGTCTACTTGTATAATTTCCAAAGGAACCTAGCCAAAGAGTGCAAATTACTCCCAACTTGGTGGGGTACTTTTGAAATTGTAGACAGAATCTCACCAGTCGCCTATAAAATCTGCATCCCCAAGGGCAGTTTGGCTTAGGGGGAAGACAAGTGGGTCCACATAAACCAGCTGAAGGGTCACCATCCCAGGCATACTTTGCGGCAGATAGAGAAGTCAACCGGAAACCTACAGGGGACATTCCGGATACCTAGAAGAATCCAACTGTTAAAACCATTAGTAAATACAGGTGGGAAATATTGTACATTGTATTTCAATGTATGCATCTGCCCCACTACAGGAGTAGTGGGGACATTTCCATAACCATGCTCTGTTCTGTCTCATAGTATTGGAACCGAGAATTTCTAATTACCAAGGAGGACCACTCGGGGAACGGAGGAAAGACCCAAGGAGCCCGGAGTGTCGTGCCATACTCCCATCCAGAACTGGCGGGGAGAGCATGTCGATCCAGCATAGATGGGAGAAACAGACAACTTTCTCCACCTGGACCAAAGAAAGAAAGAACAGAACATCCCAATCTCCCGACTTCCCCTTGACGGTCGGTCAAACTCAACTCATGAGGGGGGGCTCTGTGGGATGTTTTAACCCACTTCAGCTCTGCTGCAGCACTGTGTTATTAGGGTGCCAGAAATAACAAAATGGCTGCGAAACCCTTGTGCGTGCCAAAACTTCTGAAAATCGCACTTTACAAAGCACGAAAAGATGGCTGCCCAATCTGCCGCGCATGTTGTCAGTGGTGGAACAGAGATCTCACTCCTGGAATATGTCACTGGGCTCCACAACAAGTAAACATGGAGTACAGAAGAAAAACGCAGTGTTTGGCTAAATGAAACCCCAAAAGCTTGCTTTAAATCCCTTTTTTTGTTGCTGAAACTGCAAAATGCTGGTACAAAACACCCTCAAACATCCAAAATTCTTGCTGGGTGCTACAATTCACTTAGTTAAGAAATCATTGTGAACTTGTAAGGTCCTGAAAAGCTGAAAGCATAAAGGGATTTCCACAGTAAAAGTGGCCTGTCTGTGGATTTCACAGTGGACTGCTGAGATGACAGCTGTCAAGAGCCTGGCTGATTAAATTTTAAACATGGATAAACTGAAATCATATGTTTGCAATCTAAGAGGCCTGTTACTGAGAGTAACCTATTTTGTAATTGTTTTAATCCCATGGTTCAAAATCTTGAATAAGTATACTTGCTGCTATTTTGAAATCAGAAGTTTGTTTTAAGCTAAGGAAAAATCTAACAGAATTAACAATTAAATCAAGCCTGGCTAAAAGCTATGAAACTGGAATATCAGGTTTCTCCACAGAAGGATGGCCTTTCCCCGCACCAGGAAATCATACCAAAGCGATAATTATAGGGTTTGGAAAGAACTTTGTCTACAGAGGCAAAAGGGAACAATGAACAGCTGCTACTAAGGAAATGCGGGGTGTGAGGGCAGTCGTAAATGGCCTCTGCCAAGAGCAATCAGGGAGGAGACTGCTTCTGGACTGCAGGGAGACAGAAAGAGGCGGACCCGAAAAACCATCTGTGGCTGAACCTTCACAGAGAACATTTTCTTCAAAGACTTATAATTTGCCAGTGAAAATTGTACAAAATATAAAAATAACAGATTTGTGAATCTAAATTTTGGCTGCACGTTTCAAGAGGCGGCAAAATCGTGTGACATGTTCTGGAGAGAAAGGGCAAGAAATGTGATTTTACCCAAAATCTATTTCTGCTAGAAGTATGAAACTTTATACACTTATGCCCATGTTAAACACTCACACTTGTAGAAATGTGCTTATAAATTGGACATTGATTTCCTGATGAAAAGGGCAAAATTCTGTGAAAAGCTGAGACAAGATCCCACAGCTACAGGGTTTTGAGGGATAGCTGCTATATAAAAAATGTAATCTGTATATGTAATTGTTATAGAGGTTGGACACATGTAAATATGTATGGAGCCTCATAAATTCACACCATAAAGGTGACACACTGTTGCTCTCCTCCTATCAGGGTAAAGAGGAGACTCTGACCCAATCAACTGTCAAAGAACCATTTTATCCAGATCCAGAACCCCACAAACCTAGAGGGAAACTTCAAAATACAGATTGCTGCGCTGTACTGCTTCCTGCTGAAAGAATTATCATCAGAACCAAGAAGGGATTATCCAATCCAGTGCCGTGCTGTGACCAGAGTGCATTGCAGATCCAGTCCAGTCCTGTGCCGTGCTGTGACTAGAGCGCCTTACTGATTGCAGATCCAATCCGATGTGCCCAGCTTTCTGTCCTAGAACCAGATCCCATTCCCTGATCAGAATCTTGACGGACCAGAATCCTGACGGTTCCATTTAAAAACATATCTAGTGAGTATCTATAGATAGAACTGTCTCACCAGCATATGTACCCTGCTTAGTTAATCCATATCTTAAACCCATCCTATCCTGTATTCAGAACCTGTGTTGTTAGGAGTAGTTTGAATTGTCTGAACTCTCAATCCAATCCCTCCTATCTTCCTCTGCGCTAGTATTGCTAAAACTATCTCTGCGCTGATCCTTTCTCATCTCATTTTAGCAGGCAATCATTCTGATCAAGTGGCTGTGTTCCTGTGGGGCATTCGTTTTGTTCATAGTCATCCTCTGGTGTAAGAAATCCTTTTGTCATTTTAAAAGTGCATTCCTGTTTCCCATTCTTGCGCCTACCTTGAAAAAACAACCTCCACTAAAACGTCCGTAACTTCCTCAGTTTTTGAGCTAAGAAATTCCAACTTCTGCTTGTAGTTAACATCCACAGTTTTAAATCGCATCTAAAACCGCATTCCAAATCCATACGATTCTCCTGTTATCGCGCAGTGAAAAGTTTGCCGCAAATTTCGTTTTTGGGAAATTCTGAGACGTGTAAAACAGTTTTTGATTGCTTCCAACTTGAATTTTAAGATTTCAAATTGTTTCTTGGTATTAAGTCATTGCTTGTGTTTGTGTGCAACTATCCAAAGCGGCTCCCATAAGAAATGATAGCAATTTCAGCAATTTTGACCATATTTAGGGGGTAATTCATAGAATTTAGCGCACAAGTGGCGCACGCGGCTGGCGCACAGTGTGCACGAGCGAATCTCTGCACTAGCCGCGTGCGCTAAAATCCATTTCTGCGCACAGCGTATTCATGGATTTCAACTACCAAAACCAGCCGTGGCGCACAGTGGCGCAGCGACCCTGCAGCAGCGCCAGTTACGCCCCCATGAACGCCCCTCGCGCAGGGAAAAGCCATCAAAATCCCCAATCCAGCGCAAAGGGTTGCGCTAACCCTGTACCAGCACGGCAAGCGGGGTACGTGTATTTCAGGGGTGCGCGGGAAGTTTCACACGCGATTCCAGCAGGGTACGTGTATTTCAAGGGTGCGCGGGAAGTTTCACACGCGATTCCAGCAGGGTACGTGTATTTCAGGGGTGCGACGGAAGTTTCACATACGATTTCAGCAGGGTATGTGTATTACTGGGGTTCGCGGGAAGTTTCACACGCGATTGGCCCTGTGCGAGCGGGGTACATGTATTACAGGGGTGCGCGGGAAGTTTCACACGCGATTTCAGCAGGGTACGTGTATTTCAGGGGTGCGTGGGAAGTTTCACATGCAATTCCAGCAGGGTATGTGTATTTCAGGGGTGCGCGGGAAGGTTCACACGCGATTTCAGCACGGTACGTGTATTACTGGGGTTCGCGGGAAGTTTCACACGCGATTGGCCCTGTGCGAGCGGGGTACGTGTATTACAGGGGTGCGCGTGAAGTTTCACACATGATTTTAGCAGGATAGTGTATTTCAGGGGTGCGCAGGAAGTTTCACATGCGATTCCAGCAGGGTACGTGTATTTCAGGGGTGCGCGGGAAGTTTCACACGTGATTTCAGCAGGGTATGTGTATTACTGGGGTTCGCGGGAAGTTTCACACACGATTGGCCCTGTGCGAGAGGGGTACGTGTATTACAGGGGTGCGCGGGAAGTTTCACACGCGATTCCAGCAGGGTACGTGTATTTCAGGGGTGCGCGGGAAGTTTCACACGCGATTTCAGCAGGGTATGTGTATTTCAGGGGTGCACGGGAAGTTTCACACGCGATTCCAGCAGGGTACGTGTATTTCAGGGGTGCGCGGGAAGTTTCACACGCGATTTCAGCAGGGTATGTGTATTTCAGTGGTGCACGGGAAGTTTCACACGCGATTCCAGCAGGGTACGTGTATTTCAGGGGTGCGCGGGAAGTTTCACACGCGATTTCAGCAGGGTACGTGTATTACCGGGGTTCGCGGGAAGTTTCACATGCGATTGGCCCTGTGCGAGCGGGGTACGTGTATTACAGGGGTGCGCGGGAAGTTTCACATGCAATTTCAGCAGGGTACGTGTATTTCAGGGGTGCGCGGGAAGTTTCACACGCGATTTCAGCAGGGTACGTGTATTTCGGGGGTGCCGGGGAGTCCTACACATGATTTGGCATTGTGGGTCCTCCCAGGTGTTCCCTGTACACCCTCCACGGCCCCTGCATGCAGCCCACACCACAGGGGACTACCCTGCACCCCTAGTCATGTCCGCGAGCCAGCCCACCCAACATGGGCATGCCCCCCAGCAAAGGCACATGTCTCCTTGCACTACTGATCACCAACTCATGTCCCCTTGCACCCCCACCCCCCAGCAGTGTGGGGCACCTGCCAGCAGGCCCCCACTCATGTCCCACTCATGTCCCCCTGCACCGCCACGCCCCAGCAGTGTGGGGCACCTGCCAGCAGGCCCCCACTCATGTCCCACTCATGTCCCCTTGCACCCCCACCCCCAGCAGTGTGGGGCACCTGCCAGCAGGCCCCCACTCATGTCCCCCTGCACCTCCACCCCCCAGCAGTATGGGGCACCTGCCAGCAGGCCCCCACTCATGTCCCACTCATGTCCCCCAGCACCCCCACCCCCCAGCAGTGTGGGGCACCTGCCAGCAGGCCCCCACTCATGTCCCCCAAACATCACGTCATGACTATACAGACCCATGGCCCTAATGCCAACCCAAATCCCACCCCTCCACCCCCCAGCGCAAACACCCAACGAACCATTGCACCCACTCCCTAGTAAATCACCCATTCCATGATAGTCTGAAAAGAACCAACATGCCCATCAGCAAATGTCCTACAGAGCCACACAGTTGCAACACATGACTGTGCCAATGGTCAAGGAGACATGCACCAAAATCATCACTGCACACCACACCAATAATGTTGAATAAAGAAATGTATTAAAAAGTATAACAAATGTCAAAATGAAAAGCACACATGGAAATGAAGAAATAATATTTGAAATAAGAAAAAGAAAGTCAAATCCAAGCAAGAAAAGAAATCCAAAA
This sequence comes from Ambystoma mexicanum, assembly GCF_040938575.1. Taxonomy (NCBI): domain Eukaryota; kingdom Metazoa; phylum Chordata; class Amphibia; order Caudata; family Ambystomatidae; genus Ambystoma; species Ambystoma mexicanum. Next base: position 422,502,391 of record NC_090927.1, on the reverse strand, counting down.
CATGAAAAAAATAAGTGGTGCATCCCCAAAGTCCATAGAACAAAATCCAAAGATGGAAAGCATAAAAAAACATTACTCCATGTGAATATCACTAAAAGAAAGTATATACATGTCCTGAAAATTGAAAACGAAAGTCTGAAGGGTCCATTAGCCCAAAAGCAAATGAAACCTACCAAGAACCCTATCTAAAATACAACTATATACAAAAAGTGGAGCAAAGTCTGTGAACTCCAAATCATAATAATAAAGAAATGAAAACTAAACCTAAATAACTATATACAAAGGCGGCGGGCTAGTCCGACGGCTCACTGGTTGATGTCATGGGCCAGGGCATCATCGAACTCCTGTTCAATGGCTGGGAGGCGGGCATGTTCCCTGGCCCCGAGGTCTCGCAGGGATAATGCGGTGTCCAGCTACAACTCCCTGCGAATACCCTCGAGGCACTCAGCCCGCCTCAGCGCCCTCCGCATGGAGTTCTCCGCCCTGACAATTGTGAGCCGTTCCTCCTCCCACCGCCGCCGCTCCGCACCTATCTGTGGCCCAACCGCTCCCACACGGAAGACACTCCCATACCTGGGTTCTCCTGCCCTCCGGCCGATGCCTGCCCCCCTGATGTTGATGGCCCCGAGCCATGATGCCTCCCACGTCGAGCCTGCCGCTGCCTCTGACGCAACTGCCTCTGCCAGCACAACGGCATCCAGGCTGATGGAATCCACCGACGCTGTCGTGCACGTGCCCTGCCCGATGATGCTGTCACATCCTCCATCTGCTGGCGGTCCAGTTGCTGGTTTGTCCACCCCTGCTGGACCTCCGACTCCCGATTGTGGCAGGGATGGGATCCCCACTGAGTTGGTTGCGTTGGTCGGGGCAGGTCCACAGGGGGCCCTGGTGGCATCTGGGCTGGAAGACGGCATGGAGAACGACTGGCGCATAGCCTCCACAGAGGAGGAGAGGGTCGCCAGAGTGGCCGACACATGTACGAAACACCCGACCATGGCCGCTCCCAACTGGGCCACGTTGGCACGGTGCTCTTCGTGATGACGTGCGTGCTCCCCCCGGGAAGCACGCACGTCATCACGAATGTCACGCGTGCGCAACGCGACACCAATCAGGACCTTCTCCATATGGCCAGGGGTCCCCTCGTCTGCAGGTGGAGCGGAGTCAGATTACCTGGACATCCCCCCTACCTGCAGACGGGCCTGGGATGGGGCATCCCTGCTGGTGCATGGTGGTGCAGTCACAGTGTCAGGGACAGTGACATGCATAGGCCCCTCCACAGCGACCTGTGCTGCCTCCTGCCCCTGCCCCTGGACTGCAGCACTTGTACCAGCAGGGATGCCCCCACCAGGCCCCATGTGCGGCTCAGTAGCGGCCTCCTCCTCCTCTGTGGAAACCACCAACCTGGATGGCTCTACACCGTCTTCCGCCGTTGCAAGCCCCTGTGGGGGCTCACCCACCCCTTCCGCTGCAGCCGTGGGGGCATCCCAGCCGCTTTGCTCCACAGCGCCGCCTCCGCCCTCTTCTTCACTTGGCGCTGTGTAGAGGGAGACATAGAACACAAGCATCAGGGTACTGTACAATGGTCCCCTAGACAGGAAGCAATAGCAGATGAGTGGCACTGTCAAAGATCACTTCCATCATGTCCCTCCACAACACATGGGTCAGTGCAGGCAAAACACATGCAGTAACAGGCATGGCGCATGCTATGGACATTAGCATACATGTCCAAGGGACTCTTGAAACATACAATGTTGTTTGGAACTCACATGCATCATGGGTCATGCCTATCACATGCACATACTTCACCGTAGTTTCATCCATCTGGCCTCGTACACCCCAGACACAGTGGATGCAAGGATAACTAGGCTGCATCATTGAATCTGAATATTGTCACAGACATGTGTCATGCATCCATGGCATTCACAAGTCACAGACACGCAGGTCAGACACACAGATATGGACACCATACATGCACATGGCATCAGCACCCATCCCTCACCCCCACCCATGTCAAGGAACAGAGACTGGCATGCTCTCATGTGTCCATTCCCGCATAGGGCTCCCCATGTTGCATTTAAACACATGCACCAACCGTGTGGTTCACACATTACTGGTCTCACATGCATGACCATGATGTCCCTGCACACACACATGCGTACATGGCCTATGTCACACATACAGGCAAGTTTCACACAACCAGCACACTGCAACATGCCCTGTCTCGCACAGCAATGCTTGGCCACTTACCACTCGACTCCAGACGGGTCTGCCTCTCAAGGATCTGGGCATGGAGCGCTGGGCGTACTGGACCTCAAGTCCTCCCAACGCTTCTTGTCTTGCTTGATGTTGCGGGTTGCCACCCCCTCCGCGTTGATGGCAACCACAAAGTCGTCCCAGATCATGTCCCGTCTTTCCTTGTAGGCGCGTGATGATCCGAAGAGGGCATCATAATGCCCCAGGTCAAGCTCCACCAGGACACCAACTTCCTTCTGACTGAAGCTGGTGTCCTTCTGCCCCTCTGGCTGGGGGTCGCCAGTGGTCTCAGATGGTGTTTGCACCAACATGGCGACCCCGAGGCAGGCGTGGGTGGGCAACTGGGTCCTGGGGCTGGGCTGTGGAGCGATGGTATCCCAGTTGGGAGTCTTCTGTTCCAGCAGGGGTGGGCACCGCAACTTGACACCCACAGATGACTGATGTGCAGGCACCAAATGGCAGGGCACGAGGGCAGCAGGCAGTCAGGCAGCAGCAGATGGCAGGTGGGAGCGTGCTCAGGGCTCTGGGGGGCAGTGATTCAGCCTTTTGGGCAGGAGCGTGGTCTTCCGTGTGTTTTCACGTGGCCAGCTTGATACAGAGTGATTTGGCACATGAAAAAATTGCACGTCGGCGTGTAATTCGAGAAAAGGCCCTTAGCGCGTCTGCACGCATACGCGATTTCATTTGACCAAAGGCCCTTAGCGCGTAAGCGTGTCTGTGACTTATCGCGCACGGACGTTGCCCTGACAGGGCTTGAAGATCCCACGTGGATTTCCATTGCTCTGTACGTGCTTTCCGTGGGGTGCGGTACGTGTGTTTTCCAGGCATTGGGGTTCACACGCTGTTACTTCACAGCGGGTGGGTGTTGGCTACGCGTTCTTCTACACACAGACGGTGAGTGGTACCCCGCTCGCCCAAGGCCTATCGCGTGTGAAACTCCCCGCACACCCCCGAAATACATGTACCCTGCTTAATCGCGTGTGAAACTTCCCGCGCACCCCCGAAATACACGTACCCCGCTCAATCGCGTGTGAAACTTCCCGCGCACCCCCGAAATGCACGTACCTAGCTCAATTGCGTGTGAAACTTCCCGCGCACCCCTGAAATACACGTACCCTGCTCAATCGCGTGTGAAACTTCCCGCACACCCCCGAAATACACAGGCCCAATCGCAGTATGGGACATTCATCATTGCTGTATATTGCCACTTTTGTAATGCGCAGGGACGCTACCACCAGCCTTCGTGTGGCAGACGTGTTTCGGCTTGTGCGTGTCTTTGGCTGTGCACGGCTTTGTCCTATTCGATTCCATGAATACGTGTGGTTCGAGTGCGTGTGGGCGTTCCATCTGCTTCCCTGCAGTACATCCCCAGTTACTCCCTTATTTTCGCGCGTTGTTCCCCATTCCGCGCGTTACACCCCGTGTTCCGCCCAATTTCTGGTCTATGCGCCGAGGTTGTGCGCTTTCACTGTGCGCGTTGCGCACGCTGTTCGGGATGTTGCAGTGACGTGTGCGCCATGCACGGGTTTGGTGCACATCCCGAGGAAAACACGCGCAGGGACTTCCATGAATCGCAAGCGTGCGCCTGTTTTTTCGCGCTTGCGCCTGCTTGCGTCAAGATTTTCGGTGCACGTTTGTTCCATGAATCGGCCCCTTAGTGTTTTTGCCCAGTCCATTCTAAGATAACTTTAAAAGCCATTCTGACAGCTTGACAGTCAATTCCATTTTTCTCTTGTGTTTGCTGGGGGAAAGTGGGATTGATATTCTGTATGTATTCTGCCATTGAATACCTGCTCTCTCTTCCTATCTCTTTACATTGCCTATTGTGTGTTGAGGGGTGTTCAGGGGGAACCTTTAACCACAGTGCTATCTGATCTGAACACACACACACAAAAGTATTATTTCTGTGCTAAATTGTTTTGCTCACTATTACTCCTCGTGTATTAAAGAGATTGTTCAGTTATACATCACCCCATTGGTGATTATTGTGCACCCATCACAACATAGTGTGATTAAACTGTAAATACATAAATATTTTAACTTTGCAAACCAGCCTGATTCCTGGTTCAGTGTGACCGGGTGGCGGGGGGATTCCAGGAGAGGGCCGTGATATGAGTGGTATATCGTTCAGAATAAAGAACTTTTAGACAAAAATAAATAAGGACATCAGTTGTGCACTACACGCTAGGCGTTGACTTGGGTGTGTGCCGGATTGAAATCACTTACAGTACCAGGCATTTTTCAGTAAGTTAACAAATGATTCCATTTCAGCAGGAACGCCCTAGCAGTGGTACTACAAGAACTGCAATAGCATGCAAGAAATATATCATCTCAAGGCAATACCTGCCCGCCCCACCACCCGAGATAGCTCATCACACTGACCAATCATGTACGGCCTAAATCCATTCATAGGAAAAAGAAAGGCAAGCATTGGAAGTGTGTGTGAAACCCTGTTGTAGAATCACAAAGACCCCTGAAATACAGATGGCATTATGAGCACAAGTACAGCAGTCAATTTCTTTGATGGTCCTCCCTGCCTTAAGTACATAAATGAAAAATTAAGAACCAGCAAGATAGAGGGTTTTCTTTGTATTCCTTTAGTTTGTACAAATGAGCCATTCTGTTCTAAAACGCTACCACATGTTTCAATCTATATATTGTTCTTCAATTGTTGGCCATTTTAGTTCATAATTGTTATTTTTTTTTTATTGAAACTTCAGCTCAGTGTGCCCTCAATGCAAGCATTTAGGACACCAAACTTTTGTTACAACTAACAATTCCTTATTATGATCTGAGCTTCCAGATAAAGCAGTAAAACGTAAAAACCATGAGGGCATCCTTTGTGATTGTTGCAACCAATTTTCCAAAATTCATGATCTAATAAGCTTTTCATTCAACTGTAGTGAGTCCATAAAATCCACAACAGCACAACTCAATTTGACATTATGTCCGGCGGATGCATATGACCACCAATTATGATTGTTCAGGACAGCAGGGATAAATCCCCCCATGTGGCGTGTCCGACTTGCAATGGTCACAGGTCATCCAGCAAGTAAATGTTCAGTTGTTTCTATTTCATCATAACAAAATCGGCAGAGGTTATTATTCACTTCATTAGTGTGACAAAGCCATAGCATCGCCTTGGTCTTCAGTGCGTTTAAACGTAGCCTCAAGAATTGGTTGCGATGATGTCTTGAAGGGCAATTTGTTAAGTATCGACACTGGACATTTAATTCATGGGCTCCAATGCCTGAATTCAGGGTAGTTGACATCTTTTGTCGCAAATCATAATTCTGAATCCAACACCAGGATTTGAACTTCTTTTTTACACATTGAGGTTGTAATATCAAGTCACTTAGATTCAGGTCGGCGTTTAATAGAATTTCTTCCAACAGCCGTCGCCATTCATCTAACAGACCTGGCCTCCCACTTCCAGGTGTAGATGAAAATATTTGATATGTCGGAGGGGATTCAAGTTCATCTTACGCATCGCCATCAAGGATTTCCACATGAAGCATGCACGCGAAGAATTTAGTGATAATTCATATCGTAGTGAAATCATCGAGATGTAAGAGGGAAGCTTCAATACCCAACGCCAGAATAGGCCTTCTAGCATCTACCAAAACTGAGCATCTATGTTCCACCCAGATTCAGACCCAAAGGTAATTGCGGGACTACTTTTTGAACGTAAAAAATAAGAACAGGAACAAGGGTGAATTTCCCATAGTTCTTATTTATCATTACTCCTTGGATGCTGTATTGGATCATTCGATTGACAAGGTCCAGTTTCCAATGATGTTCATTTACTGACGTGTTGAACATTATGCCGAGATATCTGATAGAATTAACCAGTCTTAATTGCATACTGTCAATTTTCCACCTGAAGGCTTTCTGCGTTCTGGTTCCACATGCTCCGATAGTCATTATCTTGGTCTTTTCAGTATTTAATTCCAAGTCATTCATTCTCAGGTACTCTTGTAAATTGGTTCATTGCCGTTGTAGGCCAATCTGGGTTAAGTCCATTAAGACGAGATCATCGGCACAGATTATACATCCAATTTCTGTGTTATTTTTTTTTGGAGGGAAACAACAGACTTTTCTAAATGTTTTGGTAGATCAGAGATGAACAATTTGAAAAGTTTGGCAGCTAGGGGGCATCCCTGTTTCACACCTTTTTTGTTGGTATTTTCTTTGATAAGTCACCCTGATTATTTAGGCGTATCCGAATGACGGTGTATAGCTTTTATCGGTTCGACTATGTTGCGAGGGCAGTTCCAGTTTGACATTTTCTGCCATAACTTTCCACGATTTACTCTGTCAAATGCACCGCATAAATCAATAAATGGCAAGTATATTTTTCTTTTTGCCTTTAAAGTTTCTAGTTTTAAAATGTTTAATATCAACAGATTAACTTCCACACCGACCCCTTTTGTGAATCCAGTTTGTCAAATATCAAAGATCTGTTCTCGCCTGGTCCACAACACCGGTTTTTGTCGTAGGAAGGAGGCAAAGATTTTTCCTATGGTGTCCAACAGGGCAATTGGGTGATAGTTGTTCGGTTATGCCCGATTGCCCTTCTTATATATTGGCACTATGATGGCTTCTCGCCAACACTCGGGAATCAGCATTGAAGAAGATAATAGTGAAAACAGTATTTCGATGAAGACTGCGCATTGAGCATCATTTTTATTCAGCATCATGTTTGTTATCATGTCTGGGCCCGCTGCAAGAGAATTTTTCAGGCCAATTCGATGTTGTCCAAAGAGATTTGAAAATCCCATTTGGTCAGATCATTTTCTTTATCTGTCGTTGGTTCACTCAGAGGGTAGCTGAAGATGTTCACAAAATGGGATTCCCATTTGACAGCTTCAATTTCATTTGACAGTGTAGCAGGATGATGTGAATTACTTGTATTCAGTATTGCCGAGATTTCACGAGAATTCTTTGAGTCCAGTTGCTTCATTAAGGTTTCGGTTTTATCTTGTTCAATTATTATTTTTTGGGATTTCAACCAATTTCTGTATGCTTGCTGTCGTGATCGAATTGCGTTTTTGATGTCTATCCCACAAGTAATAGCGTTCTTAACCTTTTTTGGTGATCGAATGTCTTGTCGCATCGCTCTCTTTGCTTTTATAAGTATCGTGGATGACAGGTGTTTGTGCATTATACCCATCACACGATCAGAAGCTTTGCTGGTGATAAAGTATGAGAGTAGCGGAGCGTAATCAACCAACAGATCTGCGTTCTGATTGAATAAATGCTGACTCAGAGTTTGTATTTGGGGACCATTGATCTGAAGTCGGTTGCTGCCTGCGTTGACCATTAATGGAGTCTCATATTTCTTGATGCACTTTGTCCATTCGATCATGCAGGAGAGTCGAAGGAGATCATGATCACTATTTGACATTTCACATACTGCAAGCATCATTTCTTGTTCAAATGGGTTGTGACATACCCAAAAATAATCTATGATTGTCTGTACTTTTGAGTTTGACCATGTTGCGTGAGGCGGTTGGTCCCCTTTCACATTTCCATTGACCATTTTACAGTTATGATTTTTGGAGTACAAGTCTCCACTGCTGCCCCCTTGCAATTACCTCATCGCCTGGTAAAGGTGTAAAAAGCTGGGTTATATGGTCAAATTTAAACCATGTACAATTTAGGTCCCCACAACATATAATCGATAAATTCCTGTATGTAGTTAGAGCCTTGTCAATGTACGATGTAATCGTATTTAGAAACGCCTTAGTACTAATTTTCTCAGGGTTGAAGTACCCGTTTATGATAAGCATATGTTTCCTTGTTAGGATATTTTCATCAAACGTCTGAAGCAAAACTCCTTGGACAAAAGGATTAGGACTGAAAGAATCCACAATTATCCAACAAGGATTGATTTTTATTAGCATCAGGAGACCCGAAGATGGTCTTCCTTTTGGATTTTTGATGGCTGGATTTAATACGGTAACATATCCATCCCTTGATGGTGCCTCACTTAACCAGGTCCCCTCAAGACAGATTACGAAGACTTTTTTCAACACGGCGTCAAAGTTGTTGAATAAATGAGTAAATCCTCTTGTGTTCCAGGATAAAAAGTCACACAGACAGTCGCTCGCCTCCTGTCGTGGCTAATGATGATTCAATATTTTGTTCAAATTGACTTCCGAGTATACAGGTCTCTTACAAAAATGATCAACACAGTGTCGTGTATTTGCCGGAATTGTCATAGATTTTCGTACCTCGGCATGTCTTTGTGCTTGATTTTCCTGTGTCCCAGACCTCGGACTCGAAACTACTGCACTAGAACCAGTGGAAGCTGTTTCAAGAGTTATGTCGAATACAAAGACTAACAATTCCTCTGAAACTTTCAATATAGTGTTACGGACCGAGGCTGAGACTATATGGAGGATGACTTGATCGCAACATTTCTCATTCGCATACTCAACTATTTTGATGTCATCAGACATGATTGTACGAAGTGAAGGAATGCAATTAAAAAGTTTCACTACATTGTGATGATTCAAGTTCAATTCACAGTCGTCTGAATGGAGATTTTGTAATCTCAATTTGCAAATTGGTGTCACTGAGCAAGGACGTGAGATCAAATGAACACGGGAGGAATAATGGGTCTGGTTATTTTTATGAATTGTAGTTTGTTTTGGGTTCAGTTTTTAAATCATTTTGGATGTTGAGTCAGATACTCACTTCTTTCCATCCAAGTTCTTATTGTACTGCACTGCCGGTTTTGTAGCCCTCAAATGGCGTCTCCTGCAGCATCTTTTACCACATGGTGTTGGGTCGCTAATTGATCATCAGGAGATTCATCAGAGTATGTCAAAAGATCACAAACATCAGTGACTGACCCAGGTGACCCACTCACGGACCTTTCTAATTCAAATTCTGCTCTTCGTCTTTTGTTTGAGGGAGCCAAAGCGTGACATTTGCCGAGAGTCAAGTTGTCCTCAGTTAGGTTGACTGTTGTATTGCAAGTATTGGACATCTCATTTCGGCAGAACAACCCTGATTTTGTTGAAGGAGTTATATTTCTGATGTATTTCCTTTGTTTCATGGCACCTTGTGCTCTTTTGGTGCGTTGTGCTCCTTTTATTGAAGACGACTCCTGTGAATTAAGTGTTTTTGTAGTAATTTTAGGGTCGGCCTTAAAATTTAGTGCAATGGATTTAGCAGCTCCCTCAAATATACCAAATGAGACTAGCAAACTTGCTGAGGTAGAACATGGATTTTTACAGTTATTTTTTTGGCTTGACTTGTTTGCTTGTTAAGGTGTGTCAGTTGCTGATTCTGTCTCAGTCGTTGTTTCGTTTTCAGAATTGCCTATTAGGATTTCAGGGTTTAATTGCTTATCCACCTATTGTAAGACAACTCGTGGAGCATTTTGATCAAAAGCTCAATGTGAATTAACAGTTTTCGTTTATGTATTTGTCTTGAGTTTTTTCCTTTCATGGATTTCGCTGGACTGTGGGGTATGCCATTGTAACTGGGGTACCGGCACGCCTGTAAGATCAGCAGTATTTGAAAATCGGGCCCGTACAGACTCCGCTTTCTTTGCCATCATGAGGGTGGAATGACACATCCATTTTACTGCTTCTAGCAGTCCGTCAGACAAGGTGTCATTCTGGCAATGATGTCGAGCAGCTAAGTCACTCAACCGCTCTTGCCATTGTACAGTATGATCCACCGCACGTAATAATTGATATTGAAGAAATGTGGTCACGGATTCAAATTTTTCCATCTTTTCTTTTAGGCTAATAATAAGCGATGTCTGGTCCCTAAAAGCTTTGTGCAAGGATTCATACATCTTTAAGAATGGAAGCAACGCAGTTGATGAAGCCGCCAGTACGTTGTTATATATCTGTATTGCTGCTGCAGAAGAAAGACAGGGTTTTGATCTAGACCCAGAGTTCTCATCCGTGCCTAAGTGCATACTATTTGCAGTGTCTGAATGAAAGTCACTGATTAGAGATGTATTCACTGCTGGGACAGCGGTCGATTCTCTCGATAGATGTGATGAGGTCGACCGTGGGCCTGCGTTTCTCGGCGTGCTAGAGGAGGCCTTTCAATTTTGTTGCACACTTGACTTAATATGCAGAGCCTGCTGTGTAACGTCATCTGCGGTACATTTGCTGACCTCTTAGGCATTCCTATGGTATTGCCAATCACTGTAGGTGTTTTCAGGTTTCCTTTAGGTCTTGTTGCTAGACTCTGATTGTCTGGGTAGATACTGCAGTTATGGATCGACTCAGAGAGTCTCTTCTTACTATGGATCAACTTTTCCTTTGAACCGTCAAAAACTTGATGGTGACACATCGGCTCATTCCTCTCGGCAGCCATCTGTTGATTTACTTTTGGAACATCCTTTTTCTTTTTGGACGACGTATGACTAGCACTTTCAGGTAAGTTTAGGTTGCACGAATCCGCCTTTCTCTTTGTCTGGAGCACATTGTCAGCAGCAGCATCCGCCTCAAGATAATGCTCTGACAGCACTTCAGTGTTTGCAGGGGTAACAAAAACTAAAGGTTCGTGCTGAAACTCATTTACAACCTCACTTTGGGATGCTTCCATTAACTCGGCATCCGTAAAATCAAATGGTGAGAAAAATTAATCTGCAGTTTCGGAAGTAATTAAGTTCGGCCCCATTTGCACTGCAACATTTGACGGTGAGGTTCTATGAGGTGCAGGGGGTAGATCTTTTAACGTTAGTAGTCGGGTATATTGAAAAGTGTCAGTATTCTGAAAATTCTGAGCTGCCACAACATCAGAATCCACCTCAACGATCACCACGACAGACTCATCCGTGATCAAACCGGCCTCTGATACCTCAGCCGAGTGATTACATGGATTACAGGACTGCAAGAAATCCTGGCCATTTCCCCCAACCGAAAGGCCCGTACCGACGGCCACAGCGGGAACCACGAGGGCAACCGAGAGGTCAATCACCGGGACATGGACAGGCAGTGTCTCTAAAGAGTCTTTATTAGTATGAGCAAGCGGGGAGACGCTTACCTTCGTGGTTTTTGGATCTGTGTCAGCTTTCAGATCGGTCCACGGGTTTTGCATGCGGCGTTGTTGTAAGGTTTTACGCCTTGTAACAGGAACCGCATGACCCGTGTGCAGGGTCATTTTTGGAGCAGGCCGACCCGGTATGGCCCGTCGCGGACTAACGCAGACTGACGCTGCTCACGAATCCCTGTGCGCTCTGCGCGTTGATTCCTCTTTTGTAGACACTCCGAGAAACCTAAAGCCACAGTACACAGTTCCTCTGTAGGGAGAGAAGCACATCGCTGCAGCTCCTCTGGAGAAGAAAAATAGAGTGGACTGATGCAGACTGACTCTGCTCATGACTCCTTGCACGCTCCGCACATTGATTCCTCTTTTGTAGACACTCCCTGAAACTTAAAGCCACAGTAAACAGTTCCAGTGTAGGGAAAGAAGAATGTTGCTGCAGATCCTCTGGAGAAGAAAAACAGAGTGGACTGACGCAGACTGACTCTGCTCACGACTCTGTGCGCGCTCTGCACGTTGATTCCTCTTTTGTAGACACTCCCAGAAACTTAAAGCCACAGTACACAGTTCTTCTGTAGGGAGAGAAGCACGTCGCTGCAGCTCCTCTGGAGAAGAAAAACGGAGTGGACTGACGCAGACTGACTCTGCTCACGACTAAATAATTATTTAAATTTTTAAAATAAACTTTCCGACGTACAGATTCAGCTTACAAGGTGGTTCTCTTTTCGTTGTGTGTCCGATCCTTTATACTGCAGAACATTTGGAGAAAAAACCCCTGCAAGCATATAACCTTAAGCACAGCACAGCGTATCACCTTGCACCAGGCATGGCATTCATTACCAACAATGCAGGTCAGTAGGTACCAAGGCAACATGCAGAATAAGTCTAAACTTCACAATTCAGCAGCATGATATGCCTCTAGCGCCACACTATGGAGGGAAGGAGCAGTGCTCTTAGTTTTCTTCTAGGCACGTTAATGAAAGAGAAAAGATGTGTGGGACCAGCTAGCTGAGATGCAGAGCATTGTATTCCGGGTACATTGTGCCTGATGAGATACACATGTTCAGGATATATAGTGCATGTTATGAAGGTGACGCCGGAGAAGACCGAATAAGATGGAGGAGGCACCCCGATAACCAGGGCAGGGTCCTCGTCCTCCTCCCTCCTCCCTATTAAGTGAGGAGGGAGGAGGAGGCACAAAGCCTCAGGCACGAACGGTTGGGAGAGTTGGGCCTACTGTGGACTTTGTTGGAAAAAGGGGGAAGCAGGTTTTGGAAACGCAGCAGTCGCCAAACCTTTGGAACTATTTTCACAATTGTTTGCTGTGTTTCTATTATGTGTGAAAATAAATCTATGGCCTTTTATGCCAAAAAGAAGACATGTCTCATTCTGCACTTTACTGGGGGGGGGAGAAGAAAGGGGCTGAGAGAAATGAGCAAGAGTAATGTATACTAGTGTAATAATGGACAAATGCCCAGGTTATGCATTCCCCTACAGCAGACACGTAAACGTTAGGATTTTACAGCCAATATTTCACCTATGTGTGCCCAATTACTCTAAAGTATTTCTCAGGGGGTACCCCATATTACCCCTGACTCCCCATTACTAGGTTTGAGTTTCCTAACTTGATCAGTCCAAGTTGGTGGCAATATTTGTGAAAGTGAAAAACAGTATCATCATATGAAAAGACGCTTCTGAGTGGTGTCGCTATGAAAATAAATGCTCTGTGAGCAATTTGAAGGAAGATGCAGAACGAAAGTCTTTCTAAAAGTTCTCTCATGGTGAATGAAGAAGCCTCTTTATTGGTAAAGAGTCCGATTAGCAACAATAATGTTCACTTCAGCAGTTTATTTCACCATCTGACTACAATACAAAGCAGAACACATCGCAGTATATAAAAGAAGCATCCTGACATTCAAAAAACACTACCGCCTGTCATTTTACAAACAGCGTGGCACTCCTCCCCCGTGAGCAATTTATAGCTCCCGCTTTTTAACATTTATTGTCCCTTGAAGCAACTTCTATGTGAAAGCGTACCACTGAAAATGCTCCTCATGTCAACTGTCCAATAGGGCCCCACCTACTGGAATCAAGCAGCTTTTCTCTGGTAGAAGCAGAGCACTTACGCCATCCAGTCCCAACCCTAGAATCCATGAAATGCTGCATTAAGATAAATGGGCTGACCCTGCAAAGTTACTTCTGACAGCCATTATGTCAGACACACTGAGAAAATCGCAAGCATGCCGAGACAGTGGCTGCAGTTATCAGAAGCTATTGTGCCTTTAATGAAGCATTTGATACCGTGCCGCACACAAACCAATGTACATGCGGCCATTTTAGCTTGGGTACGGCATTGGAAATCATCATGATCTCCATTTGCTTCATTTTGGAAATACTTCCATCGAAGCCAAAATACAGTCCACAGTCATAGTTCGTCGAATGCAATGTGTCATGGAATTGTGGTGAAAAAGTTTTAAAATAAATAAGGAGTGTGCGATTTAAGCAAATGCTGCACCTGCTTTCGTATTCACGTCAGGGTTGAGTGTGATGTCTTCACTGGATGGGATAAGAGAATGTGGAAGGTGTGTGTTGAATAGTCTGGCCTCTGTGTTCCAGCCAAGCCAGCTTCGGAAGTATGTGACCTGGGCGATGGGTACTGGCGGGCCCTGCTCCATTAGACCATCTTAAGATGCAACTAAAGCAGTATTGGAACAAAGCAACTTACCTGGAGATGATCACCCTCATGAAAGTACAAGTCCCAAATACTATCTAAAAAAGGTAAACGGTAAGCATACGCAACAAACAACTCACGAAGATCTCAACACAGTTCACAGTGCAGGCCAGAGGGACACACTTCAAGGAAAATACACTAATATATCTTTCAGTGATGCTATAAACAAAGTTATGTTAGCCACAGTAATTCAATATGCACTACATACAGAGGGATGCAAGTAATACTTTAGTGGTCACACATGAACACACTTCCAGCACCTCCCCAGGTTCTTTTCAGGACCTCAAATTCACCAGCAGTGGATGTGCACGAAAGAAAGTGCCTCTTTTGCTGTCCTTATACCGCTATCTTTGAGTAATGGGAGCAACGAGAGCTTTCTTACATCCCCAAGAGTTGGGCCAAAAAAACAAATATTGGACACATCAGTCACTGCAACCCAGTCAGTCAGATGTAAAACTCAACAGGGGTTCAATCTCAACAGGACGTTTTAAATAAAGGTTTTTTAGCAAAAAAGGACTCCATCTGATCTAAGTGGGATCCTAGGCTATGTCAATACTTGTATAGGACACAACGACTGACATATGTTTTCCCCCATGCATCCAGGAAAGCACAGTCCATGAAGGCACCTTTTCGCCTGCTCCACTGAAGACCTCACAACAGCAGCATGGATCTGCAAGAGATGGTCCATACCAACGTTATTGACAACTGCTTTAAAATGGTTGATCAACATCTAAAATCAACTCCCAGGGGCAACATCTAGTGTAGAATCCCTGCAAGTATTGAGAGCTGGATTCGACCACAATCTGCACCACTACAAAATAGGTTCAGATTTTGAGTCAAATTTAGTATGGACAAGTGTCAGTGGTAAGGATATATTAATGATCTCAATAGACAAGTCTGAAACCTGCGCCATATAAACTGGCAGACTGGGCCTCTGCTCTAAAGGCCTGAACTGATTATGGGATAGTTCTACATCATCTGCATAATCAATAAAATGTTGGTTTGTCTGGTTACGGTTTTTGGATCTCTTTGGAGCTGAACTGTCCCCCAAGATGGTGAAAATGATCCGCACTGAGAATCTTGACACGATTCAGATTGCCATCCAAATGCAGGGATTTCCTCAGGTGCCACACCATAGACTAGTGGTTAGAACAGCTTCATGGTATGGCCTTTGTTGGGTATCCACGTACTGGACCTAAAGGGCGGTCTAGTACCCAAATCTTCCATGGGTTATGGTACTTTCACACTTGGATTTGGGTATTTTTATTTAGGTGGTTTTCTAAAAAGAAAAGAAAAAGTTTCTGGAACACTTCATTGTATGTCATAAAAAGACTGTTCTCAAACTGAAATAATTTTCACTTTATTTGGTTTCCCTTGGGGGCAGATTTTGCTAAAAAAAAACACCCACAGTTCCCTAGTTGATGTCATAGCATTTTTACCACTGAAAACGTGGTGCTAGGGAGTGGGTATAGTTAGTACATAGTGGACCGGACGACCTTGTATAAATTTCTTTTATTCTTCTTTTGTTTTTCTCTTAGTATTAATATTTTAAAGTTTTTTGTCCCTGTGTCATGTCATGGATACACAGTGAAGATCCTTGATCAGTCCTTGTTTTTTTGGAAAGATCAAACTGTATTCTGTCATATTCTGGCATTTTTCATTCAGTTTGGCTGCACAGATAAAGTGTATGTTTTTTATGCTGAGAGTTAACGGCTTAATTATATCTGTAAAATGTCCTACTTGTGTAATAAAAATGTATTAACCAAGTGCGCGTTCAGCCCCTTGATTTATATATTTATCTTGCACCAAAGTCCTGTTAAAAACAGGCACTGATAAAGCCAACAGTTTAATCTGACTTTTTCAGACTACTCACGCCATAGGGCAGTCTGCGAGCTGTAAAGCAATGTAGCAATGTAATTTAATTTGACTATTATGTAAATCTGATTACCTGCCTTGAAATGTGCTAATCCAGACATGTTTTCTGTGTACAAGAACATTTTCGGATTTGCAATTGCTCATGATGCACACTATCATTACAATGTCTTGAGTGATTATATTATTTACATATTACCATTTATTAAGTGGCATCAGTTTTTTTTTCAATAAATAAGCTGCATACATTGAAATATCAAAGTGGTTTATTTACGCATGACCTTAGTCACAAGAAAACCTTTGGAAATTATTGTTCCAAAGTTTTTTGTGACGAATCGGTAATAAAAGCCTTGATATTGATTTAAGAATGATCATTATTCATTTGTAACCAGGGCTGTTGCTCTGCTTGCTGCGACATTTGCACAATGGCAACTTTGAAACGGTAAATACTTCCATGTTGTTGATTATTGCATGGTTTAATAGTAGCATGAAGCAAGAATCAGCACGCTCACCTGTTTCCTGTGGCCTTGTGTGAGAAGGCCATTCAGTCATGTTTTTCTTGGAATCCTGGGTCTTGCAGTTTTGCCTACATTTCAAATGGGAAAAAAGTACAAGTCCCAGGATCCAAAGGGAGAAAACAGGACAGGATGCCTTTCTCGCATTCACACTTGAAACTTGAGAGCTCTGGAATCACAAGTTTAAAAAGTAACACAATAATGAGATAAAGGACTGAGGGTAAGATTCTCCAACAGTTTTTAAGTGTTGGCAATTGGGCGGTGCTTTCATGCGCTGCCTATAAACTGCAGCTATTGGGCTGGGAAATGATGCTAGGAGACAGTTACGGTGGGGAAACACATGCTGTGGGTATTGTTTGGACTTTTATCCAACAATTGACCGACCATGGCCATGCTAGTTCCTATAAACATTCTCAGCCACTACATGTCCCCTGTCCCCCCCTTCAAACATACCCTTCCCCAGGATCTCTTCGAGCTAGTGCAGTGCTTTTTTCCCCAAATTTTGTTATTAGCATTTTTTAAACATATTTCACCAACAATTGAACAACCCCTCCCACTCCTTCCCCCTCAAGTCCCCTGTCCCCCCAACCTCATCCTCCCCCTCCTTCTGCAGTCCAGTATTGAGTCCTCTGCCTGACCAAACAAGTCCGACATGGCTACATTCTCCATAAAATCGACCTAGTCCCCCTTGCCTTTCTCCTTCCTAATAGTGTGCCAGGAAATCTTCAGATTAGGCCTAGAAGGTGCCTCTTCCCTGGGCACCAGTCCCTCCTTGAGTCTTTCCTTAGGTATTTTAGAACTAGGTCCCAGTCCATGCGAAATTTCTCATGATCCCCCTTATCTCATTAGTTATCTTTTCCATTACCATCAGGGACCATATCTTGCCCACCCATTCATGTTTGGTGGGATCCCCTTTGGCTTTCCATATGCATGCTATCAGCAGAGCTCAGGCCATTACCAGGATCACGTATATCTTCCGCTGGGCCCTAGTGGCCAGTTTTTCCAATTCCCCATCTACTCCCAGGATAAATAATCCCATGTTCTGTGCTTTTCCCATTCCTAGAGCACTTTGGATTGTTTTGTGAATGTTGTCCCAGAACTGATAGACCTACGGGCACCCCACCAAACATGTACCCAATTCCCCTCTTCACCACATCCCCTCCAGCACTGCTTTGATGCTGACTTGTATATTTTTGATATTCTAATGGGAGTCAGGTTCCACTCGTACATCAGTTTTAACCATATTTCTTGATTTTGCCACGAGTGAGCTAACCTTGGAATATTCAACTACAGTGAATGTCACTGTTCTTTCTCTATTTCCTGCTCCACATCCTTTCCCAGTTGGACATACATCGCCTCTTCTCTGCTCCTTTCCCATCTTTGATCAGCTAGTAGAGGTCCCCCACCAAATGCTTGTCCCCAGAATTGGTGGTCGCACATTTTTCCAGTGGAGTGAGTTACCGTGTCGCTGCCCCCCTTATCCCAGGACTAAGGACCCAGTGCCTCAGCTGTGCGTAGTGGAACCATTCCCCTTCATCCAATTGGAAGTCCTTTTTGCACTGAATGAACGATTTTATCGCCCCACCTTCATACATGTCTCTTACCACCCTACAACCCCCTTCTTGCCATTTACCAAACCCTATCCCTTCCATGCCCGGGACAAATTGTGGGTTCCCGAAGACCGGTGTTAGCGGTGAGAGGAACGTGGTAATTTTGGACTGCTTCACTAGTGCGTCCCACGTGTGGACCACCAGTGCCTCTATGGCACTACTGTTCAATTTCCTAGGTCTGTCTTCCTGGGGTAGCCACAGAACCTTCTCTAGGTCAACTCCCACTACTGCCCATTTCTCTCAATGTTTTCCCTCTGTCTCTCTTTGACCAGTCCCTCAAGACTCTGATTTGGGCCGCTCAGTAGTAAGATAGCAGGTCCGGACCACCCAACCCTCCCTTATGCATCGGCATTAGCAACAGTTTGAATGAGATTCTGGGCCTCTTCTGACCCCATACGAAGGCCGCACACGTTTGCAGAGGGATCGAAAAAATGCCACCGGGACCTTGGTGGGGATTGCCATAAACATGTACAGTAATTTCAGCAGGACCACCATTTTCATAGCATTCATCTTGCCCAGCCAGGAGATGTATAGGGGATTCCAGCTTGCCAACAAGCACAATGCTTTTAAGCGGAAGTCTGTATTATTTCTAAGCAGTCTTCTGTTAGATGAAGTGTATTGCGAATATAAACCAGCTCCTCTCCTAATGATATTAAAATGTCTCAAACAAGTGTGACATCAGGCATTTGATTTATAATCAATATGTGTGTACTTGCATCGTTTTTTTCGGACTGAATTCCTGCTAAAAACAAGCATTAGCAAAGCCAATAGTTTTGGCGCACATAAAGGCATTAGATAGGCATTTACAAGGCACTGTAATAATATAATGAGGTATTCACACCATTTGTCAGCTGTTGGCATATTATGGCCATACAGTACCATTATGACAGTGTCTGGTAGATGCCTTTCCCATGCCTCTATAAAAGTCAAAATTGTTGGCTCTACCAATGCTTGTTAACTTGTGCAGAGGACCTCATCCTTCGTTTGTCTGCAGTTTGGGGCTGAAAGGAGTCATGAAGGAATGGGAGGCGAGGGGGTTGAGAGGAGGGGTTGTGAGCAAAGCTTCCTACATCAAAGGCTGCATCAGCATCTTAATATCAATAGCAATAATGCTTCAGCTGATGGGGTCTGTGGCAAATGGCACACCAGGGAAGATGTGCCTCTTGAGAGCTCTGCGTCCAAGACACAAATTCTATTCAATTGTCCACCTCATCTGATGACTTGAGCCCTCCAGCGTGTGTGTCTAGGGATCTGGTGATGCCACGGTAGGGGCCGAAAAGGTCGCAAACAGTCAAAGAAATGCACCTGCAAGGTGGCGGATGTTACTTTTGGGCCCACCTACGAAGACAGAGTCTGGCAGGGAGGAATGAAGGGCTGATTTCAGGTCATGAGCTGTTTATTCTTGCATCTACTAGTAGATTCCCAGTTTTCAGCAGGTTGGCAGCTGCAGAGCGACTGCTTCCCCAGTAGGGTGATGCTCTGTTGCCCATGAAGACCCTAGGGTACTGGACTGCATAGGTGGGAGAGATGCTTGCCAAAAGGCTGCATAGAGTAATACCGGGGAACACATGGGTGAGGGCAGGTAGGGTGGTGCATGGGGGATGAAAGAAGTGCATCTTTGATCCATGTTTTGACTGACAGCTGGTGATTGCTGCTGAAGCCTGTGCATCCCGTGGTGGAGCTCAACGCTGCCGAGATCAACTATGCAAACACAAACCAGAGAGAGACGAAAAATAATAATTATATGAAAGAATGATAAGGTTCTAACGAACTTCAGTGTATTTGAATGTCTACATAAAAGAGAGACACAACTCGGGGTAAAGCTATATTTATCAACTACCTTGGCATTGAAGGGAAGGATGTTTTTCTTCTTGTCATTGTCTACCTTACCCAAAGGGGAATATCAGACATTATCACTAAGCCCAAAAATCCAGCGAGATATGTCCCAGCTGCTCACACAATGGCGGTCAGCGATGAGTTCTCCACAAAAGAAAGTCTATACACTTGTGATAGTTCTGCCCTGGGATTGTTAGCAAATGTCAAGTTGCCCAAATGAAGAACCACACACCAGACCCAAAAAATAGAAACAACAGGTACTTCTAAAGAAAACAGCCTGCTTAGCCACATTCCCACTTTGGCACCAAACACCTCTAAGGAAAAGCACCTAAGAAAGACTGAACGTCTACAGTGCCTTAACATGTATCAAGAGAACTGGTGGCATACCATGAAAAATACAGTTAACGACTTCCTGGAAACCTTTTCTTAATCCATCCCAGGCTTCAAAGTGAACTTTCAGCAAATAGGGAAAAAGCTACCATTGAACCTGCACTTTAAAAATAAGTTAATACACAGGACATGTTGAGCAATCTTGAAGATGTGGCAAGATCATCAGATCTAAGTTTTTAGGATTTAGAACATTGATCAAAAAGAGGTTACATCAGAGTTAAAAACTTGAAATAAGGAATTTAGCTATTCATTGAGATGGGATCCCAGGACTGACCTCAGCCCACTATTGGCCTTTTCCTCTTTTCCCCAGCACTATAAATTAATTGAACACTCACCATTAACAGAATCTCCTCCTATTTTGGCACTAACTACATCTATGACCCACCCTTGTCCAGATTCCTCAAAAACGGCCCTTATCCACATCACCCATTTTATAACCTCTGCCTACCACTAAAAGTTTACATCCTTCTGTATTCCAATCATCCTCATCCTTTGTTCTACCTTTGATATGCTGTGCCATACCAATGTCCCACAGACTCTTTCCAAACTCGTAATCAGAGGTACATTTCTTGACTGAATTGATCCCTACCTTTCCTATGAATACTTCTCTATCTCATAGAAAACAGGCACCATGGCTCAAGCGCCCTCCATGTCCTTGTCTCACAGGACTGCGTTCATGGCACTTCACCCTTCACCCTCTTCACCAATGCCTTGGAGCTCATATTCTCCTGAACTCATTATCTCCTTTTCCTTCTCCTTCCACCTTTTTTCCGATGACAAGCACATGTTCCTCACCTTCCCTGCTCAGATTGTTTTCGCATTACTGCCTGCCTCTCTGCTATACATCAACATGATGAAACTCAGTTGTCTTATGATAATCACGCAGGATTAACTCCCTTACTATTCGAGAAATGTGCCCTATTCCCACCTGCCGATCATTCAGAATCCTCATTTTATCACTCTATTGAATCATCTTGACTAGCTCCCACTTGGGCCTCACCCTCTACTCCTTCTACCCACTTCATGACATATTCAAGTTCACCACCCTACCATTACACTCTCCCACACTCTTCTCCCACTTGTCTCCTGTCCCTAGATGCCAGTTTTCAAATTGCAAATATGTTACTGACCCCTATTCCAAATCCCCCATTCTTGGAGATATATATATATATCAATGAAAAGACTTTGTTTAAGGGACGTTATGGTTAAGTTGCGCTACTAAAAACCTATCAAATTTAGTGAAAAAACTTTGTTAAAGGGACATTATGGTTACAAGTAAAGCCGAAAAACCCCTGAAATTCGCCAGTTATGGTAAGCTAAGCAACCATAACTCGCGCCACCACCGTGCACTGCTGAGAAGAACACCCATGCCATCAACTATCACATCACAAATATGATTGATGACATCACTGATGACATCACATGTCTAGCAAATTTCAGGGGTTTTTAGGTTTTACTTGTAAGCATAACGTCCTTTAACCAAGTTTTTTCACTGAATTTGATAGGTTTTTAATAGCGCAACTTAACCATAACATCCCTTTAACAAAGTTTTTTAATTGAATTTCATAGGTTTTTATTAGTGCAACTTAACCATAACGTCCCCTTAACAACGTTTTTTCATTGCATTTCATAGGTTTTTATTAGTGCAACTTAACCATAACGTCCCCTTAACAATGTTTTTCCATTGAATTTCATAGGTATTTATTAGTGCAACTTAACCATAATGTCTACGAACATTTGACTTCATTGCGGACCTTCCGGACAGTGCCACATGACCATATGCTGGCGCACGGCATGATGACGTGTTCGAGAACCCAGCCGCAATTCACGAAAAGATCCGTGCTTCGCGGACAGTTCGGAACTGCATTTTCTACTGATCTAGGAACTTTCAACTTCAAAAATTTCCCTTGCACAGTTCCAACACCTATTCCTACTCATCCATTAACAATCTAGTACACAGTACATACTTTTAGCAAAACTGCTATTTATCTTAAAATGGAATCAGTTAATGCCTTCCCTCCTCCCCAAGAGACACCACCACTGCTGTAATCAAGGAGCATGAGAAACAATGCCCCCTACCCTAGAAATAACACATGTGCAACATTTTCCCCTGTCCACCTGACCCTTCATATTAGTGTTTGGTGCCGCTTCCGTCATTTCCCTCCCCACATTTCGTTCTAAGCTCTCCTGCCAAACAAAGAAAATGCATCCAAAAGCAATAAAATAAATGTTCCTTTAGGAACCACTTTTCACAGTTAAAAAATAGAACTAAAAAAAACGTATAGACTCCATCTACTTTATATTTCTCAGTAAAGTACATAGATTCAGTAAGATTTTCCAACATTCCCATTTGCATTTTGTGTTATGCTAATGGAAATATTGTGGCATTACCGGCCTGGCTGCCTAAGTTATCAGCCCAAGCGAAGCCCCTGTGATGGGGGATGAAGGCCATTAGCACCTTAGGTTCCCAAAGCGGGAACCCAGGGTGCTGGATTTTTCTTCCTACGGCGTCCCGGTTTAGGAAGGAAAACCCTTTTCCAAGATGTCCACCATGGAAAGGGAAGGCAGGGTTCCATACAGGGCCCCTCTTCGCTTTTCATGGCAGCCTGTAGAAGGCAAAAAGAGAACTCTATGATCATATTACCATAAGCAAATGTTTCTTCCTTTTCAAATCTATTCCAATTTCAAATAACTTTACCACAAAGCCAGTACCAGGTGTCCACGAACTTTCACAGGACTGTTCGCGAACATCCAAACTGTTCGCAGACTTTTGCAGCAAAAAACACCAGTTCTTTTGCTTCTTGCAGCCATATCCCATCCCATCCTCATCACCCCTCACCTCCCCAGAGATTATTTGATAAGTTTGACAAGTGCAATGTTGTGTTTTTTAATATTTTTTTACTGCAATGTCCGCGGACACCGGGCGTTTCCAAAAATCTGACACACCTCACGCTTCACGCCAACCAATCAACGAACACGTTGGCTGTCCGCGGACATGATGAAAGTCAATTAGGCAATCGGTTTCCTGTCCGCGGAGCGAACAGGGAAGTGTGTCCGTGGAGCAGACATAGATATCACTAATTTTGTTGCTTTACATTTTGGTCATTTTAAAAAAAACTACCGGACGGATTTACACCAAATTAACAAAAGCACGCTTTTAGGACCAAGCCGCCGCTCCTGCCCCAAATTTGGTGAAAATCCGTCCAGTGGTTTGGGCTGTGGGCATAAGCAAAGTTTTTTCCCATTATGTATGTTATCTTCATGTATACAAATGAATTGTGTGTTTGAGGCCTGCTCATTTCCCCATGTATGTGCACCATGAGCTGAGACCAAACCCTAAGGAAAGTTTTTAAAGAACATATGACAAGGTTAACATCTAGATATATAGCACCTTTTTTATTTTATTATTCTGACTGCCAGTGAACACAACCACCTGGTCTATATATGTCAAGGAACAAAAACAAGTGGGCCAGATATGTGATCTCATCAGTGAGGTCATCAATGAGATTTGTGATGTCATCTTTGATGTCCTTGGTGTCAGTCTTAGCAGAGCACGGTGGTGGAACGAGATATGGTTGCTTATCTTACCATAACTGGCGAATTTCAGGGGTTTTTCGGTTTTACTTGGAACCATAACATCCCTTTAACAAAGTTTTTTTACTGAATTTCATAGGTTTTTAGTAGCGCAATTTAACCCTAACGTCCCTTTAACAAAGTTTTTTTACTGAATTTCATAGGTTTTTAGTAGCGCAAATTAACATCTCTTTAACAAAGTTTTTTTTACTCAATATACATTTTCATAGTGTAAATTTGATAGATGTGTACTAGGGTTCCCTTACTTTATATACAATTAACTTAGAACATGCCGAACACCCCGCTCATGATTTTGATGTCCGTGGATGGTCACGGACGACATCAACTCTACCGAAACATTCAGGGGGCATCTGAAATTGTTCTATCATACCATATAAACACTATGCAAGTTGAAAAAGCAGTACATATACACATTGTATATTTTAATAAATAAGCAGTGGAACCTACATCTTTAACACATCAACCAGCCATTGAAATACGATATGTAATAAAATGGATTATACCATAACAAAAAAGATATACCTCCAACATAATTACCTCACAGAAACTGCAGAGCTAGAAGCAACAGTAGACCTACACAACACAAAGAATACAACTTACCAGAAACTAGTAAGTAAACTTCAATTGTGTATATATTGCTCTGCTTTTTGTGTGATGTACAGTATAATTAATATATTTTTGTTTTTCACACAGAAATGTGCAGTCCTTTGGAGTGGCTGGAAGAACATTTTCCACATGAGGAAATGTCTGAAGTGGTAATAATGGTAGACACTTGTCTACACAAGGACATTAATAATCATTACCTAATGTGTACTTAACATATATATGTTTATTTTTTGCACAGCATACAAAGATTGAAAATGTGACTTCAACAGAAACAATGGAAAAGGCTCTTGAATGCATTGAACAGAAAGTAGACATTTTTAACGTAAAATTTCAATAGTTTGAAACAGTTAGTTGTGGACCACATCAAAGAATAAATTAAGTACCATTTTCCCACCTGTACCTGTGCCCCCTCTCCATGTCCCAGTGAACTATCCAAAAACTGTGAACAACAAAATAAAAGTTTTGATGAGATTTCCATCCCTTCATCCCCTCCCATCCATCCTCTCCAAAAAAATGTTTGTTTCTTGTAATGAAATTCTTTGTATCTTATTTTGTTTTTTAAAGCAGTTAATATGTCGGCGGACAGCGCGCCTGTCCGGCCAGTCTGTAGTTAACAAAATGTGGATGTCCTAAGGACACTACACCTCTCAGTACCATTTCAACCAAGATGGAACTGTTCTTACAACACACCGGCTGTCCGGGATGTCCGTAAATCAACAAAATGGAAGTGTCCTAAGGACACTATACCTCTCCACACCGTTCGCAACCAAGATGAACTGTTCTTAGAATACACCAGTTGCCCGGTTTGTCCGTAAATTAACAAAATAGAGGTGTCCTAAGGACACTATACCTGTCTGTACCGTTCGCAACCAAGATGGAACTGTCTGTAGAACAGGCGCTGTGTCCGGGATGTCCGTAGTCAAACAAAATGAAGGTGTCCTAAGGACACTATACCTGGCCGTACAGTCTTCAGAACATCTACGCACATGCGCACCATACCCATAAATCCTGCGAACATTGCGCCTGTCCGTAACTGTCCGTCTCACTTGTGTCACACTTTTAATTAGTTTCAGGACCCGAACACTGTCTGTAGAATACCCGCGCGCATGCGCACGACTGCTCCTGCGCATTTGCTGTCCTGCGGACACCGTTCCCTTTGCGGACGTGTTCCCAACGTCATCATGTGACCGCACCCATGCTGCTCGTTTGTCCTAATTTGCAGACTCTCTCCAGATGCCCAACATTTTAAAAGAACTTATTCATACAATCCAAATGATTTTACAGGAAAAAATCACCATTTCACATGTCAGAGACAATGGCCCTGGCTTTCCACAAATTTTGTGTAACATTTTGAAAGCTTTTGAGTGTTTGTTATATTCTCGAGGCGCACCCCTCCTCCCCTATAAAAAGGCACACCCCAGAGCTGATCTTCATTGTACTTCTGACTATTGCAGATTGACTTTTGCTGCCTTTCGTGCTCTAGCTGAGATTACCTCATCAACCCTAATGGCATCCATGGCTGCTGTTGCTACATCGGCCTCAGCACCACCCCCAAACCCTCCATCACCACCACCTCACCAAGGGCCTGCAGAAAGGAACACGCGTGAGGATGTAGAGAACGAGGATGAACAGGATGAAGGGAATGAGGTAGAGGAATGCCCTACTACCAGCACTTGCTGGGAGTCTTGGGTGTGGCGGTTGTTTACTGTTTATAGTAACGTACCAAAAGCATGTGCGGACATGGTCACCTGTAACCAGTGCAAATTAGTGCTGAGTCATGGGAGATGTGGTGCATACAGCTTTGGTACGACATCCATGAAGCGACACCTAACTTTGTTCCACGGTGCGGACATTCGCAAGGTTGTACCTTGTGATGAACGTAGTAGGTTGAGTTCCTCCACAGCATCCTCCGTTTCCGCTCCTCTCACCACAAGAGACACACCTGTGGGAGAGCGCATCCCTCCAGCTGCTTCACAGGCCATTTGCGAAGCTGTTGACTCTTACCTTTCGAGTGTCACAATATTGTGTATATACTGTGATGCAGTACTCTGCAGGGGGGAGAGTCTTTGAAGTGCTTTCTAGACTACGGTCACGGACCACCAGAAGACCTGATACCTACCTAAATAATGCCCATGCTACATCTTCCTCTCTCCACCTGCCCTTTCTTAACCCCGTGGTTGGTGTCCCTTCCTTACCCACCTTGCCACTCCTCTCCTAGTGTGTTGTGTGTAAAAAAGCCAAAAAAATATAAAACAACAAAAATCCCCCCAAAAAAAGACTCTTTTCAGAGCCGCCTTTCTCAATTTAAAAATAGAACTATCAAATAAACAGTGCAGGTCCTTACACATTTTTTAAAAGTCTGCGGACAGTCTTAGGATATATCACATTTTGGGGTGTTGCCCTAGCAAAACGAATGCACTTTTTTCTGGGAGTAAGTGGTGGCTCTAAAAAGAGCCTTTTCGTAGTGTTCTGTGTGTTTGAAAAACTTGGATTCGTCATACATCTAATGCAGAATAGATGAATATAATTCCAAAAAAGGTTGCAATGCATTTTGTACATTTCAAAGAAAAATCTGATTGCCAGCATATGTAAGATGTACTCCATCTCTGCAAAAAATGTGCTACGAAACATAATATTTTAATTGTGAAAAGAGGACATGCCAACATCTTTTAGAAAGGCACAAACAGCCTTATTGACATTGCGCCTTGCTTTCTCCATTTGTGGACCAAATGAAGAAGAATGCAGCCACATTTGTCTTTGCGCAATACGAGAAAAAAATACTTGGGAATTTGGAAACATGTCCATGACCTTCTCAAGTCCTTCTTTCATTGCAAATTGCATAGAAATTCCAGACACATGTCCTAAACTGTTCCCTCCACAATGAATTATAATTATGTCAGGATGATGCTCTGTAAAGTAGCACAGAGCGGTACCAAGTTCAGCCACTTCATTCCACACACTCCATGCCAGTACATTCCACATGAGGGAATCCGAGATCTGCAGATACACCACAACGTTCTGCATGCACCTCAACCAATGTACCCATGAGTCTCCCAAAATCCAGATAATCTGTTTTCAAAGACACACAGCTGGAGCTATCTGTTCTTCTCTCAGAAAAAAGAAGTCCTCACTAAATCTCTCCTTACACAACACACCCACTAAACTTTACTGACCAATCCCTATCTCTGCTCATCTCATTTGCATGCCTCTCCACCCCAGAATGCCCTATGTAATATGCGCTGTCCGCAGACTACCGCCTTGTCCGCGGACATGTAGAAGATCTGAGCATGGGGAATGTACATTTAAATAGTATTCCCATTTTCCCCTTTAAGGTGGGCTGTGAAAAGAGCCGTTTTTTGGGGGTTTTTTGCAGATGCCTGACACACACCTGTTATTTTGTATTTTTTGGGGGTTTTTTCTTATTATTTGACAACTAAAATCTTCACATAACCTGTTCCAAAGCAACCCTTACATTCCAAAAGAAGATGACATTATCCAAAAAAGATAAAGAAACACCATCTGCTTCAAAATAAGCAGCATTACTCGAAACAATATTCTTGTTGTTACAGAAACACATACCAGCTCTTAGCATGAAAGCATGCATGCCTCGATTGATTGCACACCTAGCAATGTTTTGTTGAGGACACAAAACAGCACTGTTGTCCCATATTGCTCTGGGTAGTAATCCAGGAAAAATTACTTTCACATTTGGAAGGATGTTGATTACTGCTTGAACCAACTGTTCCAAATCTGCCAACAAAATAGGGGAAATCACGTAGCCCAAATGGAAAACACCATAGTGCAAAACTACCACATGGGGACTGTTCATCCTAAGCATTTCGCTACAAACTTGGAGAATTGCCTCTTCATTGCAGTCAGTCACAGCGCTCCACACCTCCTCCACTCCTCTAACATCGGAAATGTTTGCCACATGCTTGCATTGAGAATACTGCTGTAAACCATGGACAAACATATCTCTGAGCAACAACACCCTGTCTTTCTCCACCTCTGCCATCTTCACTACACACACTCTCTATCTACACAGATCAACAATGTCAACATCTGATTGGCTAATCCCTACAGTCCCCTTTCCATGCTGGATTTGCTGGAAAACCCTGTATGTGGCACGCCTTACCCACGGACAGCCGCTGTGTCTGCACGGTACGTGACTCTTAGCCAGCCCTTCTATCCTTTCCACATCACTCTCGGTTCCATTCCCTCATTGGATACAGCTAAGCAGTCACACAATCATCCACCAATCACATCCTAGACCTCTACATCTAACTCCATCATCAGAGTTCTGCACTTCAAATGTACTGTTTATCACTCTGGATACAAGTCTCATATCATTGGAAAGCACCTACTACAAAACCTACTGTACAAGTCTCGAAGATTTCTAGTTACAGCTCCGTACATATCCACATGCATGATTACAAAGTACAGGTATGCATATTTTATTCAGAGTACATGTACAACTCTTATGATTCCATACAAACAAAGTAATGCCACTAAGGGGGCAATTCATAGAATTCAGCGCACAAGTGGCGCACGCAGTTGGCGCACAGTGTGCGCGTGCGAATCCCTGCACCAGCCGCGTGCGCTAAAATCCATTTCCACGCACAGCGTATTCATGGATTCCAGCCACCAAAACCAGCCGTGGCGCACAGTGGCGCAGTGACCCTGCAGCACCGCCAGTTACGCCAAGAACGCCTCTCGCGCAGGGAAAAGCCATCAATATACCCAATCCAGCGCAAAGGGCTGCGCTAACTCTGTACCAGCACGGCAAATGGGCTACGTGTATCACTGGGGTGCGCGGGAAGTACCTCACGTGATTGGCCCCGTGCGGGCAGGGTACGCGTATTTCAGGGGTGCGCGGGAAGTTCCACACGAGATTTACGCAGGGTATGTGTATTTCAGGGGTGCGCGTGAAGTTCCACACGCGATTTCAGCAGGGTACGTGTATTTCAGGGTGCGGGGGAAGTTTCACACGCGATTTCAGCAGGGTACGTGTATTTCAGGGGTGCGCGGGAAGTTCCACACGCGATTGGGCCCGTGCGAGCAGGGTACGCGTATCTCAGGGGTGCGCGGGAAGTGCCACATGCGATTTCAGCAGGGTACGTGTATTTCGGGGTGCGGGGCAAGTTTCAGACGCAATTTCAGCAGGGTACGTGTATTTCAGGGGTGCGTCGGAAATTCCACACGTGTTTGGGCCCGTGCGAGCAGGGTACGCGTATCTCAGGGATGCGCGGGAAGTGCCACACGCGATTTCAGCAGGGTACGTGTATTTCAGGGGTGTGCTGGAAATTCCACACGCGATTGGGCCCGTGCGAGCAGGGTACGCGTAGCTCAGGGGTGGGCGGGAAGTGCCACACGCGATTTCAGCAGGGTACGTGTATTTCAGGGGTGCGCGGGAAGTTCCACACGCGATTCCATCAGGGTACGTGTATTACAGGGGTGCGCGGGGAGCACCACACGTGAATTGCAAGTGTGGGTCCTCCCAGGTGTTCCCTCTACACCCTCCATGGCCCCTGCAGGTGGCTCACACCACAGGGGCCTACCCTGCACATGTCCTGCAGGCACCCCATCCACCATGGCCATGCCCCCCAGCCAACCCACATGTCAACTTGCATTACTGCCCACCAACGCATGTCCCCCTGCACCCCCAGCCACCAGGGGCACCCTCCACCAGGCCCCCACCCATGTCTCCCACCAGCCCCACCCCCAGCAGTGCAGGGTCACCCTCCACCAGGCCCCCACCCATGTCTCCCACCACCCCCACCCCACAGCAGTGCAGGGTCACCCTCCACCAGGCCCCCACCCATGTCTCCCACCACCCCCACCCCCCAGCAGTGCAGGGGCACCCCCCACCAGGCCCCCACCCATGTCTCCCACCACCCCCACCCCCCAGCCACCAGGAGCAGCCTCCACCAGGCCCCCACCCATTTCTCCCACCACCCCCACCCCCCAGCTGTGCAGGGTCACCCTCCACCATGCCCGTACCCATGTCTCCCACCACCCCCACCCCCCAGCAGTGCAGGGGCACCCTCCACCAGGCCCCCACCCATGTCCATCTCATGTCTCCCACAACCCCACCCCCCAGCACTGTGGGGCACCCTCCACCAGGCCCCCACCCATGTCCAACTCATGTCTCCCACCCCCCCACCCCCCAGCACTGTGGGGCACCCTCCACCAGGCCCCCACCCATGTCTCCCACCCCCCCACCCCCAAGCACTGTGGGGCACCTGCCAGCAGGCCCCCACCCATGTCCAACTCATGTTCCCCACCCCCCAGCACTGTGGGGCACTTGCCAGCAGGCCCCCACCCATGTCCAACTCATGTTCCCCACCACCCCCACCCCCCAGCACTGTGGGGCACCCTCCACCAGGCCCCCACCCATGTCTCCCACCACCCCCACCCCCCAGCAGTGCAGGGGCACCCTCCACGAGGCCCCCACCCATGTCTCCCACCACCCCCACCCCCCAGCAGTGCAGGGGCACCCACCACGAGGCCCCCACCCATGTCTCCCACCACCCCCACCCCCCAGCCACCAGGGGCAGCCTCCACCAGGCCCCCACCCATGTCTCCCACCACCCCCACCCCCCAGCAGTGCAGGGGCACCCACCACCAGGCCCCACCCATGTCTCCCACCACCCCCACCCCCCAGCCACCAGGGGCAGCCTCCACCAGGCCCCCACCCATGTCTCCCACCACCCCCACCCCCCAGCAGTGCAGGGTCACCCTCCACCATGCCCCCACCCATGTCTCCCACCACCCCCACCCCCCAGCAGTGCAGGGGCACCCTCCATCAGGCCCACACCCATGTCCAACTCATGTCTCCCACCCCCCACCCCCCAGCACTGTGGGACACCCTCCACCAGGCCCCCACCCATGTCTCCCACCACCCCCACCCGCCAGCACTGTGGGGCACCTGCCAGCAGGCCCCCACCCATGTCCAACTCATGTCTCCCACCACCCCCACCCCCCAGCACTGTGTGGCACCCTCCACCAGGCCCCCACCCATGTCTCCCACCACCCCCACCCCCCAGCAGTGCAGGGTCACCCTCCACCAGGCCCCCACCCATGTCTCCCACCACCCCCCAGCAGTGCAGGGGCACCCTCCACCAGGCCCCCACCCATGTCTCCCACCACCCCCACCCCCCAGCAGTGAAGGGGCACCCTCCACCAGGCCCCCACCCATGTCTCCCACCACCCCCACCCCCCAGCACTGTGGGGCACCTGCCAGCAGGCCCCCACCCATGTCCAACTCATGTCTCCCACCCCCCCACCCCCCAGCACTGTGGGGCTCCCGCCACCAGGCCCACACCCATGTCTCCCACCCCCCCACCCGCCAGCACTGTGGGGCACCTGCCAGCAGGCCCCACCCATGTCCAACTCATGTCCCCACCACCCCCACACCCCAGCACTGTGGGGCACCTGCCAGCAAGCCCCCACCCATGTCCAACTCATGTTCCCCACCACCCCCACCCCCCAGCACTGTGGGGCACCTGCCAGCAGGCCCCCACCCATGTCCAACACATGTTCCTCACCCCCCCGCCCCCCAGCACTGTGGGGCACCTGCCAGCAGGCCCCCACCCATGTCCAACTCATGTTCCCCACCCCCCCACCCCCCCACCTCCCAGCACTGTGGGGCACCTGTCAGCAGGCCCCCACCCATGTCCAACTCATGTTCGCCACCACCCCCACCCCCCAGCACTGTGGGGCACCCTCCACCAGGCCCCCACCGATGTCTCCCACCACCCCCACCCTTCAGCAGTGCAGGGGCACCCTCCACCAGGCCCCCACCCATGTCTCCCACCACCCCCACCCCCCAGCAGTGCAGGGGCACCCACCACCAGGCCCCCACCCATGTCTCCCTCCACCCCCACCCCCCAGCCACCAGGGGCAGCCTCCACCAGGCCCCCACCCATGCTCCCACCACCCCCACCCCCCAGCAGTGCAGGGTCAGCCTCCACCAGGCCCCCACTTATGTCTCCCACCACTCCCACCCCCAGCAGTGCAGGGGCACCCTCCACCAGGCCCCCACCCATGTCTCCCACCACCCCTACCCCCCAGCAGTGCAGGGGCACCCTCCACCAGGCCCCCACCCATGTCTCTTACCACCCCCACCCCCCAGCACTGTGGGGCACCTGCCAGCAGGCCCCCACCCATGTTCAACTCATGTCTACCACCCCCCCACCCCACAGCACTGTGGGGCACCCTCCACCAGGCCTCCACCCATGTCTCTCACCACCCCCACCCGCCAGCACTGTGGGGCACCTGCCAGCAGGCCCCCACCCATGTCCAACTCATGTTCCCCACGCCCCCCACCCCCCAGCACTGTGGGGCACCTGCCAGCAGGGCCCCACCCATTTCCAACTCATGTTCCCCACCACCCCCACCCCCCAGCACTGTGGGGCTCCCGCCACCAGGCCCACACCCATGTCTCCCACCCCCCCACCCGCCAGCACTGTGGGGCACCTGCCAGCAGGCCCCCACCCATGTCCAACTCATGTCCCCACCACCCCCACACCCCAGCACTGTGGGGCACCTGCCAGCAAGCCCCCACCCATGTCCAACTCATGTTCCCCACCACCCCCACCCCCCAGCACTGTGGGGCACCTCCCAGCAGGCCCCCACCCATGTCCAACACATGTTCCTCACCCCCCCGCCCCCCAGCACTGTGGGGCACCTGCCAGCAGGCCCCCACCCATGTCCAACTCATGTTCAATCCCACCTCCGAGCACTGTGGGGCACCTGTCAGCAGGCCCCCACCCATGTCCAACTCATGTTCGCCACCACCCCCACCCCCCAGCACTGTGAGGCACCCTCCACCAGGCCCCCACCGATGTCTCCCACCACCCCCACCCTTCAGCAGTGCAGGGGCACCCTCCACCAGGCCCCCACCCATGTCTCCCACCACCCCCACCCCCCAGCAGTGCAGGGGCACCCACCACCAGGCCCCCACCCATGTCTCCCTCCACCCCCACCCCCCAGCCACCAGGGGCAGCCTCCACCAGGCCCCCACCCATGCTCCCACCACCCCCCAGCAGTGCAGGGTCAGCCTCCACCAGGCCCCCACTTATGTCTCACACCACTCCCACCCCCAGCAGTGCAGGGGCACCCTCCACCAGGCCCCCACCCATGTCTCCCACCACCCCTACTCCCCAGCAGTGCAGGGGCACCCTCCACCAGGCCCCCACCCATGTCTCCTACCACCCCCACCCCCCAGCACTGTTGGGCACCTGCCAGCAGGCCCCCACCCATGTTCAACTCATGTCTACCACCCCCCCACCCCACAGCACTGTGGGGCACCCTCCACCAGGCCTCCACCCATGTCTCTCACCACCCCCACCCGCCAGCACTGTGGGGCACCTGCCAGCAGGCCCCCACCCATGTCCAACTCATGTTCCCCATGCCCCCCACCCCCCAGCACTGTGGGGCACCTGCCAGCAGTCCCCCACCCATGTCCAACTCATGTTCCCCACCACCCCCACCCCCCAGCACTGTGGGGCACCTGCCAGCAGGCCCCCACCCATGTCCAACTCATGTCTCCCACCACCCCCACTCCCCAGCACTGTGGGGCACCCTCCACCAGGCCCCCACCCATGTCTCCCACCACCCCCACCCCACAGCAGTGCAGGGTCACCCTCCACCAGGCCCCCAACCATGTCTCCCACCACCCCCACCCCCCAGCAGTGCAGGGGCACCCTCCACCAGGCCCCTACCCATGTCTCCCACCACCCCCACCCCCCAGCACTGTGGGGCACCTGCCAGCAGTCCCCCACCCATGTCCATCTCATGTCCCCACCACCCGCACACCCCAGCACTGTGGGGCACCTGCCAGCAGGCCCCCACCCATGTCCAACTCATGTCCCCACCACCCCCACACCCCAGCACTGTGGGGCACCTGCCAGCAGGCCCCCACACATGTCCAACTCATGTTCCCCACCCCCCCACCCGCCAGCACTGTGGGGCACCTGCCAGCAGGCCCCCACCCATGTCCAACTCATGTCTCCCACCACCCCCACCCCCCAGCACTGTGGGGCACCCTCCACCAGGCCCCCACCCATGTCTTCCACCACCCCCACCCCCCAGCAGTGCAGGGTCACCCTTCACCAGGCCCCCACCCATGTCTCCCACCACCCCCACCCCACAGCAGTGCAGGGGCACCCTCCACCAGGCCCCCACCCATGTCGCCCACCACCCCCACCCCCCAGCACTGTGGGACACCTGTCAGCAGGCCCCCACCCATGTCCAACTCATGTCCCCACCACCCCCACAACCCAGCACTGTGGGGCACCTGCCAGCAGGCCCCCACCCATGTCCAACTCATGTCCCCACCACCCCCACACCCCAGCACTGTGGGGCACCTGCCAGCAGGCCCCCACCCATGTCCAACTCATGTTCCCTACCCCCCACCCGCCAGCACTGTGGGGCACCTGCCAGCAGGCCCCCACCCATGTCCAACTCATGTCTCCCACCACCCCAACCCCCCAGCACTGTGGGGCACCTGCCAGCAGGCCCCCACCCATGTCCAACTCATGTTCCCCACCACCCCCACCCCCCAGCACTGTGGGGCACCCTCCACCAGGCCCCCACCCATGTCTCCCACCACCCCCACCCCCCAGCCACCAGGGGCAGCCTCCACCAGGCCCCCACCCATGTCTCCCACCACCCCCACCCCCCAGCAGTGCAGGGGCACCCACCACCAGGCCCCACCCATGTCTCCCACCACCCCCACCCCCCAGCCACCAGGGGCAGCCTCCACCAGGCCCCCACCCATGTCTCCCACCACCCCCACCCCCCAGCAGTGCAGGGTCACCCTCCACCATGCCCCCACCCATGTCTCCCACCACCCCCACCCCCCAGCAGTGCAGGGGCACCCTCCATCAGGCCCACACCCATGTCCAACTCATGTCTCCCACCCCCCACCCCCCAGCACTGTGGGACACCCTCCACCAGGCCCCCACCCATGTCTCCCACCACCCCCACCCGCCAGCACTGTGGGGCACCTGCCAGCAGGCCCCCACCCATGTCCAACTCATGTCTCCCACCACCCCCACCCCCCAGCACTGTGTGGCACCCTCCACCAGGCCCCCACCCATGTCTCCCACCACCCCCACCCCCCAGCAGTGCAGGGGCACCCACCACGAGGCCCCCACCCATGTCTCCCACCACCCCCACCCCCCAGCCACCAGGGGCAGCCTCCACCAGGCCCCCACCCATGTCTCCCACCACCCCCACCCCCAGCAGTGCAGGGGCACCCACCACCAGGCCCCACCCATGTCTCCCACCACCCCCACCCCCCAGCCACCAGGGGCAGCCTCCACCAGGCCCCCACCCATGTCTCCCACCACCCCCACCCCCCAGCTCTGCAGGGTCACCCTCCACCATGCCCCCACCCATGTCTCCCACCACCCCCACCCCCCAGCAGTGCAGGGGCACCCTCCATCAGGCCCACACCCATGTCCAACTCATGTCTCCCACCCCCCACCCCCCAGCACTGTGGGACACCCTCCACCAGGCCCCCACCCATGTCTCCCACCACCCCCACCCGCCAGCACTGTGGGGCACCTGCCAGCAGGCCCCCACCCATGTCCAACTCATGTCTCCCACCACCCCCACCCCCCAGCACTGTGTGGCACCCTCCACCAGGCCCCCACCCATGTCTCCCACCACCCCCACCCCCCAGCAGTGCAGGGTCACCCTCCACCAGGCCCCCACCCATGTCTCCCACCACCCCCCAGCAGTGCAGGGGCACCCTCCACCAGGCCCCCACCCATGTCTCCCACCACCCCCACCCCCCAGCAGTGCAGGGGCACCCTCCACCAGGCCCCCACCCATGTCTCCCACCACCCCCACCCCCCAGCACTGTGGGGCACCTGCCAGCAGGCCCCCACCCATGTCCAACTCATGTCTCCCACCCCCCCACCCCCCAGCACTGTGGGGCTCCCGCCACCAGGCCCACACCCATGTCTCCCACCCCCCCACCCGCCAGCACTGTGGGGCACCTGCCAGCAGGCCCCACCCATGTCCAACTCATGTCCCCACCACCCCCACACCCCAGCACTGTGGGGCACCTGCCAGCAAGCCCCCACCCATGTCCAACTCATGTTCCCCACCACCCCCACCCCCCAGCACTGTGGGGCACCTGCCAGCAGGCCCCCACCCATGTCCAACACATGTTCCTCACCCCCCCCGCCCCCCAGCACTGTGGGGCACCTGCCAGCAGGCCCCCACCCATGTCCAACTCATGTTCCCCACCCCCCCACCCCCCCACCTCCCAGCACTGTGGGGCACCTGTCAGCAGGCCCCCACCCATGTCCAACTCATGTTCGCCACCACCCCCACCCCCCAGCACTGTGGGGCACCCTCCACCAGGCCCCCACCGATGTCTCCCACCACCCCCACCCTTCAGCAGTGCAGGGGCACCCTCCACCAGGCCCCCACCCATGTCTCCCACCACCCCCACCCCCCAGCAGTGCAGGGGCACCCACCACCAGGCCCCCACCCATGTCTCCCTCCACCCCCACCCCCCAGCCACCAGGGGCAGCCTCCACCAGGCCCCCACCCATGCTCCCACCACCCCCACCCCCCAGCAGTGCAGGGTCAGCCTCCACCAGGCCCCCACTTATGTCTCCCACCACTCCCACCCCCAGCAGTGCAGGGGCACCCTCCACCAGGCCCCCACCCATGTCTCCCACCACCCCTACCCCCCAGCAGTGCAGGGGCACCCTCCACCAGGCCCCCACCCATGTCTCCTACCACCCCCACCCCCCAGCACTGTGGGGCACCTGCCAGCAGGCCCCCACACATGTTCAACTCATGTCTACCACCCCCCCACCCCACAGCACTGTGGGGCACCCTCCACCAGGCCTCCACCCATGTCTCTCACCACCCCCACCCGCCAGCAGTGCAGGGGCACCCTCCACCAGGCCCCCACCCATGTCTCCCACCACCCCCACCCCCCAGCAGTGCAGGGGCACCCTCCACCAGGCCCCCACCCATGTCTCCCACCACCCCCACCCCCCAGCACTGTGGGGCACCTGCCAGCAGGCCCCCACCCATGTCCAACTCATGTCTCCCACCCCCCCACCCCCCAGCACTGTGGGGCTCCCGCCACCAGGCCCACACCCATGTCTCCCACCCCCCCACCCGCCAGCACTGTGGGGCACCTGCCAGCAGGCCCCACCCATGTCCAACTCATGTCCCCACCACCCCCACACCCCAGCACTGTGGGGCACCTGCCAGCAAGCCCCCACCCATGTCCAACTCATGTTCCCCACCACCCCCACCCCCCAGCACTGTGGGGCACCTGCCAGCAGGCCCCCACCCATGTCCAACACATGTTCCTCACCCCCCCCGCCCCCCAGCACTGTGGGGCACCTGCCAGCAGGCCCCCACCCATGTCCAACTCATGTTCCCCACCCCCCCACCCCCCCACCTCCCAGCACTGTGGGGCACCTGTCAGCAGGCCCCCACCCATGTCCAACTCATGTTCGCCACCACCCCCACCCCCCAGCACTGTGGGGCACCCTCCACCAGGCCCCCACCGATGTCTCCCACCACCCCCACCCTTCAGCAGTGCAGGGGCACCCTCCACCAGGCCCCCACCCATGTCTCCCACCACCCCCACCCCCCAGCAGTGCAGGGGCACCCACCACCAGGCCCCCACCCATGTCTCCCTCCACCCCCACCCCCCAGCCACCAGGGGCAGCCTCCACCAGGCCCCCACCCATGCTCCCACCACCCCCACCCCCCAGCAGTGCAGGGTCAGCCTCCACCAGGCCCCCACTTATGTCTCCCACCACTCCCACCCCCAGCAGTGCAGGGGCACCCTCCACCAGGCCCCCACCCATGTCTCCCATCACCCCTACCCCCCAGCAGTGCAGGGGCACCCTCCACCAGGCCCCCACCCATGTCTCCTACCACCCCCACCCCCCAGCACTGTGGGGCACCTGCCAGCAGGCCCCCACACATGTTCAACTCATGTCTACCACCCCCCCACCCCACAGCACTGTGGGGCACCCTCCACCAGGCCTCCACCCATGTCTCTCACCACCCCCACCCGCCAGCACTGTGGGGCACCTGCCAGCAGGCCCCCACCCATGTCCAACTCATGTTCCCCACGCCCCCCACCCCCCAGCACTGTGGGGCACCTGCCAGCAGGGCCCCACCCATTTCCAACTCATGTTCCCCACCACCCCCACTCCCCAGCACTGTGGGGCTCCCGCCACCAGGCCCACACCCATGTCTCCCACCCCCCCACCCGCCAGCACTGTGGGGCACCTGCCAGCAGGCCCCCACCCATGTCCAACTCATGTCCCCACCACCCCCACACCCCAGCACTGTGGGGCACCTGCCAGCAAGCCCCCACCCATGTCCAACTCATGTTCCCCACCACCCCCACCCCCCAGCACTGTGGGGCACCTGCCAGCAGGCCCCCACCCATGTCCAACACATGTTCCTCACCCCCCCGCCCCCAGCACTGTGGGGCACCTGCCAGCAGGCCCCCACCCATGTCCAACTCATGTTCCCCACCCCCCACCCCCCCACCTCCCAGCACTGTGGGGCACCTGTCAGCAGGCCCCCACCCATGTCCAACTCATGTTCGCCACCACCCCCACCCCCCAGCACTGTGGGGCACCCTCCACCAGGCCCCCACCGATGTCTCCCACCACCCCCACCCTTCAGCAGTGCAGGGGCACCCTCCACCAGGCCCCCACCCATGTCTCCCACCACCCCCACCCCCCAGCAGTGCAGGGGCACCCACCACCAGGCCCCCACCCATGTCTCCCTCCACCCCCACCCCCCAGCCACCAGGGGCAGCCTCCACCAGGCCCCCACCCATGCTCCCACCACCCCCACCCCCCAGCAGTGCAGGGTCAGCCTCCACCAGGCCCCCACTTATGTCTCACACCACTCCCACCCCCAGCAGTGCAGGGGCACCCTCCACCAGGCCCCCACCCATGTCTCCCACCACCCCTACCCCCCAGCAGTGCAGGGGCACCCTCCACCAGGCCCCCACCCATGTCTCCTACCACCCCCACCCCCCAGCACTGTTGGGCACCTGCCAGCAGGCCCCCACCCATGTTCAACTCATGTCTACCACCCCCCCACCCCACAGCACTGTGGGGCACCCTCCACCAGGCCTCCACCCATGTCTCTCACCACCCCCACCCGCCAGCACTGTGGGGCACCTGCCAGCAGGCCCCCACCCATGTCCAACTCATGTTCCCCATGCCCCCCACCCCCCAGCACTGTGGGGCACCTGCCAGCAGGCCCCCACCCATGTCCAACTCATGTTCCCCACCACCCCCACCCCCCAGCACTGTGGGGCACCTGCCAGCAGGCCCCCACCCATGTCCAACTCATGTCTCCCACCACCCCCACTCCCCAGCACTGTGGGGCACCCTCCACCAGGCCCCCACCCATGTCTCCCACCACCCCCACCCCACAGCAGTGCAGGGTCACCCTCCACCAGGCCCCCACCCATGTCTCCCACCACCCCCACCCCTCAGCAGTGCAGGGGCACCCTCCACCAGGCCCCTACCCATGTCTCCCACCACCCCCACCCCCCAGCACTGTGGGGCACCTGCCAGCAGTCCCCCACCCATGTCCATCTCATGTCCCCACCACCCGCACACCCCAGCACTGTGGGGCACCTGCCAGCAGGCCCCCACCCATGTCCAACTCATGTCCCCACCACCCCCACACCCCAGCACTGTGGGGCACCTGCCAGCAGGCCCCCACACATGTCCAACTCATGTTCCCCACCCCCCCACCCGCCAGCACTGTGGGGCACCTGCCAGCAGGCCCCCACCCATGTCCAACTCATGTCTCCCACCACCCCCACCCCCCAGCACTGTGGGGCACCCTCCACCAGGCCCCCACCCATGTCTTCCACCACCCCCACCCCCCAGCAGTGCAGGGTCACCCTTCACCAGG
This sequence comes from Ambystoma mexicanum, assembly GCF_040938575.1. Classification (NCBI taxonomy): domain Eukaryota; kingdom Metazoa; phylum Chordata; class Amphibia; order Caudata; family Ambystomatidae; genus Ambystoma; species Ambystoma mexicanum. The sequence continues at coordinate 422,462,015 of NC_090927.1, read as the reverse complement.
CCCCCACCCATGTCTCCCACCACCCCCACCCCCCAGCAGTGCAGGGGCACCCTCCACCAGGCCCCCACCCATGTCGCCCACCACCCCCACCCCCCAGCACTGTGGGACACCTGTCAGCAGGCCCCCACCCATGTCCAACTCATGTCCCCACCACCCCCACAACCCAGCACTGTGGGGCACCTGCCAGCAGGCCCCCACCCATGTCCAACTCATGTCCCCACCACCCCCACACCCCAGCACTGTGGGGCACCTGCCAGCAGGCCCCCACCCATGTCCAACTCATGTTCCCTACCCCCCACCCGCCAGCACTGTGGGGCACCTGCCAGCAGGCCCCCACCCATGTCCAACTCATGTCTCCCACCACCCCAACCCCCCAGCACTGTGGGGCACCCTCCACCAGGCCCCCACCCATGTCTCCCACCACCCCCACCCCCAGCAGTGCAGGGTCACCCTCCACCAGGCCCCCACCAATGTCTCCCACCACCCCCATCCCCCAGCAGTGCAGGGGCACCCTCCACCAGGCCCCCACCCATGTCTCCTACCACCCCCCAGCAGTGCAGGGGCACCCTCCACCAGGCCCCCACCCATGTCTCCTACCACCCCACCCCCCAGCAGTGCAGGGTCACCCTCCATCAGGCCCCCACCCATGTCCAACTCATGTCCCCACCACCCCCACCCCCCAGCACTGTGGGGCACCTGCCAGCAGGCCCCCACCCATGTCCAACTCATGTTCCCCAGCCAACATGTCATCACAATCTAGATTCCTGGTCCCTATGGTCAGCCTCCAAATGCAAAACACCCACCGGAGTATTGCATCCACCCACTCATAATTGGCAATTACATGACAGAACACCAATTGCAAGTTCCGAAACAAACACATTTCCCTCACATACACCCAATGGGTGTCAGTGAATCTCAAAACCCATATCATGAAATGCATGAAACCAATGAGATGATACTACACATTGAAGTATGATAAAAAAATATGTATTAAAGCAAACATAAATAGAATCAAAAATAAAGAAACATAAATGTGAATGTACAAAAATGAAAAGAAGCATGTCCGTGAAAAAAAGCAAAACCAAAAATCAAATTCCAAAGTAATGGTGTCCAAAGTCACTGTCCACAAAACAAAATCCAGTGGGAAATAAAAAAGAAAGCCATTGCTCCATGGTTAAAATGTGAAAGAAAAATACAATCCAACAGTGAACTATGTACATGGGAACAAGCCAGGGTCCATTATCCCAACAAAAGAAAGGAAACCTATCTAACTACACTAACTAATAAAATAAACTATATACAAAAATGTGGCCAATGTCCGAAAGGTCCAAAATAAATAAAAAAAAAATGAAACCTAACACTACCTAGATAACTATGTACAAGGGCAGAGGGCTAGTTTGACGGCTCACTTGTGGATGTCCCGGGCCAGGGCATCATCGAACTCCTGCTCAATATCCCGGAGGCGGTCCTCCTCCATGGCCCCGAGGGTCCGCAGGGCCGTCGACGTGTCCACCTCCAAACCCCTGCGGATTGCCTCAAGGCACTCGGCCCGCCTCAGGGCCCTCCGCATGGAGTTCTCTGCCCTGACCATTGTGAGCCGTGCCTCTTCCGCCCGCTGCTGCTCCGCATCTATGGCGTGGCCCAACCGCTGCCACACGTAAGACACTCTCTGTCCTGGGTCCTCCTGCCCTCCGGCCGATGCCTGCCCCTCCGATGTTGAAGGCCCCGAGCCTTCATGACTCCCACCACGTTGCTGCTGCTGCTGTGCCTCTGCCCGTGCACTGCCTCCTGCTGCCTGCACATCCTCCGCCGGCTGGGGTGCAGTCGTTGATGTGGCCACCCCTGCTGGACGTCCGACTCCCGACTGTGGCAGGGATGCCTCCTCCACCAGCCTGGCCGCACCGTCAGAGGCAGCTCCACAGGGCACCCAGGTGACTGATGGGTGGGAAGATGGCACAGAGGACGACTGGCGCGTAGGGGGTTCAGTTGAGGAGGGGGTCATAGCAAGCCCCATCATACAGAGGAATCCGGCCTGGGTGACCTGTCCCAGCAGGCTGACGTGGTCAACGAGCCATTCGAGATGACGTGCAGTCTCCTCATGAAAAGACTGCAGGTCACCTCGCATGGCCCGTTGACGCAACGCCACACCACTCAGAACAGGCCCAACCCAGACCCGGATAGCCACGTCCGCAGGCAGAGGAAGGCCAGTTGACGTGAGCTCATCCCCTGCCTGAAAACGGGTCTGGACGTAGGCATCCCTGCTGGTGCAAGATGATGCAGGGACAGGATCAGGGACAGGATTGCACACAGGCACCTCCGCGGCAGCCTGTGCTGCCTCCTGTCCCTGATCCTGCACTGCACCACTAGCACCAGTGGGATCCCCACCTCCAGACCCCGTCTCTGTTGCTTGCACGGCCTCCTCCTCCACCAAACCCCCCACCAACCTGGATGACTCCGTGCCATCTTCCCCCATTGGGCCCTGTGGGGTCCCAGCTGCCCCTTCTGCTGCCGAGGAGTTCAACTCCAACCTCCGCCTCTTGGACCTCCCCCCGGCAGCTGCGGCCTGGGACGCGGCACCGGACTTCTCACTCCCCGACGAGATGACAACATGGGAGGGGAGCCGGGCCTTGCGTCTCCGCCTGGCGGTGGGATCCCCGCCGCTGTGCTCCACAGCACCTTCTCCGCCCTCTTCATCAGTTGACGCTGCAGACAGGGAGAAATAAAACACAGGCATCAGGGCACTGTACAATGGACACATACACACATGACAGTTGTACATGAGTGGAATTGGCAAACCTCAGACATGTCATCACAATCCCCAACACACATGTCATTTCAACTTGCACACATGAGCCATACCACAGCCATATCGCAACTGCCAGCACCATCCATACACATACAACAGCATGAGCAGGCAAAGGTGAGCCAGACATCACATGCAACACAGGAAGTGCACCACGCATGTACACACACCACCACAATTGCATGCATGTGTACACCTCTGCCAAGTGTTGCAGTGTTCAGATGGGCATCCATGTCACATCTGCCGATCAGGCTTCCACATGCCGCTGTCACATGCATCCATGTTGCATCACTGCTGCACCCTTGTCAAATACACACACATGCACATGTACACAGTGCTGATACATGCAGCTGAAAACAACATACATGCGTGACATCACGGACATTTCTACTTACATACACATTCATCCAATCATGTGTGCCCACACAACTGCATTTGACATGCAAGCCTACACACACAAGCACCATCCATGTCTCACACATTCTAGCCCTCGCATGTGTTAGCCCCACGGCCCAGTACACCCCCACCCATACTCGACCCCATACAAACAGATGTGCAACCTGCACACTACTGAAAAATCACCACACGCACATCTCACAATCAGGATGCATGTACACTTACCGCTCGACTCCAGACGGGTCTGCCTCTCAAGGACCTGGATGTGGAGCGCTGGGGATATGCGTTCCAGGACCCTCATCTGTTCTTCCGACAAGTGGCCCCGGCGCCCCTTGGCATCCGCTGCCTTCAAGAGGCGCCGGGCCTTGTTCAGGGTCCTGGACCTGAAGTCCTCCCAGCGCTTCTTGACATGTTGTAAGTCGCGGACTGCCACCCCCTCCGCGTTGATGGCAGTCACGATGTCAGTCCAGATCCGAGTCCGTCCTTCCTTGTCGGCGCGGGAACTTCCGAAGAGGGCATCATACTGCCCCAGGACTTCGGTGGCACTGAAGCTGGTGCCCCTCTGCCTCTCTGGCCGGGGGTTGTCAGTGGTCTCAGATGGTGTTTGCCCTGACATGACAACTCTAGAGGCAGGAGTGGGTGGGCAACTGGGTCCTGGGGCTGGGCTGTGGAGCGATGGAATCCCAGTCGGGAGTCTTCGGTTCCAGCAGGGGTGGTCACAGCAACAGCACCCGTGGCTGATGTACAGGCAGCAAATGGCAGGGCACGTGGGCAGCAGGCAATCAGGCAGCAGCAGATGGCAGCTGGGAGTGTGCTCGGGGCTCTGGGGGGTAGTAGTTCGGCCTACTGGGCAGGAGCGTGGTCTTCCGTGTGCTTACGCGTGGCCAGCTTGATACGGAGTGATTTGGCACGTGAAAAATCTGCACGTCAGCGTGTAATTCGAGGAAAGGCCCTTAGCGTGTAAGCGCGTCTGCATGCATATGCATTTTCATTGGACAGAAGGCCCCTCAAGCGCAAGCGCCCCTGTGACGTGACGCGTACAGGCATGCATGGGCATTTCAGCGCGCATGAAAAACTGCACGTCCGCGTGTGATACGAGGAAAGGGCCCATGCACGTAAGCGCGCATGAAAAATTGCACGTCCGCGCGTAATACGAGGAAAGGGCCCATGCACGTAAGCGCGTGTGAAAAACTGCACGTCTGCGTGTAATACGAGGAAAGGGCCCATGCGCGTAAGTGACGTGACGCGTGCGTGCGTTTCCCTCAGCACGGGTTAAAGGTGAGCGGGCCCAGCCGTTCGCTGTACGTGCCTTTCGTGGAGACCGACGTGTGTTGCTGCTTCCTGTTGTTTCGCGCGCCATCACAACTTCACAGCTATCAAGGACGTATCTCTTCTTTTGGCGGGGGTATTGGCTACGCGTGTTTTTCTGCATCGCGCTAGTCAGACGGTGAGTCGCACACGCTCTTTTTCCCACTGCGGGTGCCCCTGTGTATCGCACCCATTTTCGATGTCATAGTAGCCTGCGTGTCCCACGCGTACGCGTCATTCGTGTTACTGGGTGCCACCGCGTACTGCGGGAGGTTGAATCCACGCACGTAGGCTGCAGGGTTGCGTGCACAGTTTTACTGCAGTTTTGGGGTGCCTGAGTGTTGCGTGACCCGTCACCACATCGCCGGGGTCACATACAGCCTTGCAGGTGCAGTGGGTCTGTTAACATCTTGCATTCCACCACCATCACCCCAATTGCCCAGGTCAATTGTGGTGTACACCTCCCATTGGCACCACTCCATCTCTGCCAGCACTACTACATCTGTGCCATGGTTGGGAGGGCACCAAAGGTGAGGGGCGCCTCAGCTGGGCGTCCTCCTCGTGGTGGGCGTGGTCGGGGACGTGGCCGTGGTGACCAGGGAGTAGGGGGACTCCAGGGTGTCCAGGGCAGCCACAGAGGGGGAAGAGGCAGGGGTGCGCCACTTGAGCACAATGTTGTGCCATGTGTCGGTGCAGTCATGCCACCACCCCCTGTGGTTCCGGGGGATGCAGCTCCTGCATCTGGTACTGGCACCCGTACGACCCGGCAGTCCGTTCCATCGACTGCCACGGGCCCAAGGGTAGTGGTAGCTGCAGCTGTGGACACCCCACCCAGGCTCAGGGTCTGCCAGCGCAGGCTGCGTTGGCACTTGAAGAGCCCTTGGTAGATCTCCAACAGGCCAGGGGGGAAACCATAGGGGCACGCCGGGCTGCTCAGACCAAGACACGTGTCCCTGGGGCAGTCATGTCATCTGCTGCCCCGAACAGCCGGGTGTTGGCATGTGCATGGGCAGATGCACCCAACAGCACCCCGGTTGTGAGTCTGCCAACCAGGACCGTTGCGGTCAATGACCCTGCCACAGCTGATGTTGCTGCGCAGGGTCCATTAGTGGGCACCCAGTTGCCACTGACACAAGTCAGGCCTTTGGTCATCCCTCCACCTGCCACTCCCTTGGCTCAATCCACCAAACCCACTGGCCATACTGGTCAGGGCGGCATTAGCCAGCCAGGGTCTGCGCCACAGCCGTGACATGCTAGTGGGTGCCAATAGTCAGACTGCGGCTGCCCAACGTGACACCAACTGGAAGCATGTTGCGGAACATGTCAGTTCATTCGGCCATGAGGTGCGCACGGCGCAGGAGTGCAAAAAGCATTGGAATGACATCAAGCGCTGCACTAAGGCTAAGCGTGCCTCTAATTACAACTTGACTCTGGTGACTGGCGGTGGGCCTGCACCAGAGGAGGAAGAGCTCACTCCGCATGAGGCTCTTGTTGCAGAGTTCATAACACCTGAATTGGTCGAAGGAGTGGGAGAGATGCTGGACTTTGATGCGCAGTCCAGTGAGTGTTGATGCGTGTTTGTTGAGGACGTGTGTGTTTCACTTGTGGGATGTGTTGTGCATGATTGCTGCTACATGTGACGTGTACATGGTTCTGATGTGTAAGTAATGCAATGCTTCCGTCATGCATGTCTCCTCTGCCTGCATGCGGGACTCCATGTAGGCATGCTCCCTTGCCCTTCCTCCGCCACTCTGCACCCCAGTTCCACCTTTGCACTGGTCTGCTTCAATCTTGCCAATGTGTAGTTTCTTGTTCATGTGTCCTGTGTAGATGCTAACTTCCAGCGTAGAATCTGCCAGACATATGCCGTGTGGTACAGCCTTAGTACTCGATGCAGGGTATCTCACTTGTACTGTGCATGGGTCAGATGTCCCGCAGGGACATGAGTGCCCATTCATGCTCCATGTGCATTGCACGCATGCCCCTATGTGTCCTTGACTGGATGATCACTGTAATATAAGTCCTTGGTTACATACATTGCCTGCCATCTCATCAGCCTTCCCATGTCAACTGTGGCTCAGTCCTGCGTTGCACACATGTTTAGGCTCTGACAATCTGTGTGGCTCACAGGCCTCAGCCTGTTCAATGGCCAATGACTCTGTCCAACTCTTGTTGTGTCTTCTTCACACGTGGCCGGCCTCTGGAGTTTTCATCATGTGTCCTGCCTACTGTCCCAGCATCATTTGCAGTGTTGTCATTTGAATCACATTAAGCTGTTGATGCCAGTCAACACTGCCTGTCAATACACAGGTGTATGGTCAGCCTTTTGATACCATGCTAGGCATCCCTGCTTTGGTACTGGGGTGGAGGGGTGCTTGGCTTTTAGATATGGTACACATTGAATGCACAATGCACGTGATGTGTGAATTCGACATTGCACTGCCTTCACATTTCCTGGCACACACCATGGAGTGCTTGTACATGTAGGTAGTGAGTGGCATACACATTTTCTGCACTGCATAGACCCACTTCCATGGAAACTGCCACCTTTCAACAGGTCTGATCACAGAAGCTATTCAAAGTAGACCCAGCATGCATTCCAGGTCATATGTTGTGTGTCACATGTCTGCCGGATGCCTTTGCTGTCGGTGTGTGTGTGTGTCGTGTGCTTCTGACATGTGTAGTGACCTTTTTTCTCTCTATTTTTCAGGTGATGACGCAATGGAGGCGGAGGATGGTGTTGTCATGCCAGACACAGGGTTGGTAACACCACATCAACCCGGCACTAGTGGGGGTCGTGGGGTGGTAGGCCACGAAAACCCCCAAGTGCTGCAGTCCATCTTGTCTCTGGCTGCCTATGAGTCCAGCCTTGATGACGACTCTGACGTCCATGTTGAGTTGGATGAGCATCAAGTCCATGTGTCAGGGGTGAGTGATTCTGATGTGGACACTCCTCTGTCTACGACACCTGCACTGAGGGATCAGACAGTCTTGGTTCTTCCGCCCGTGGTGGATCGGGACGCAGGGTCACCCTCTGTTAGGCGGAAACCTGTGCAGTTCCCTCTGGGACCACTGCAAAAGATTTAGGACTACAGGCGTTTGGCGGTGAACCCACTTGGTAGCAGTCTGTACCACACAGATTCACTTGGTAGCTTTGGCTGAGCAGTCAGACTTCCCTCAAGAAGAGTTGAGCAGTATGTGGAGTATACAAAATAGGACAATCCTTCACAGCAAGACAAGTAAACACGCAACAAGGCTTAGTGTAAAGATATTAAGGTATTTATTTATAACGCAACATCTATGAAAAACACTATAGCACTATCATGGCAAACAAATCAAGCTCAATTACTCTACGAAGCAGAAAACGATCAATCCCCCTAGCAATATTTCGACAACTCTAGGTTCTACTGGTACCACTTCTTTTCAGACAGAGGTGTATACCTCAACCTAGATGACACTCGAATATTAGTTAGGACGGGAGAAAGATAGGCAGGTTACGAAATCAACGCAGTTCAATACTTCGCGGGTAAAAATACACGGCAAGAAGACAAGAATCACAATAGATCATAAAGTTCAGAGGCCAGGCCCACTCGGAGAGAGGCAAGGCGCTATGTCCCAAAAGTCTCTAGCGGAGATGCATTCAAGTCTTTGTAGCAAATTGTTATTGGCAGATTGAACCAGTTCAGAACAATAAATGAGAAAAGCTTGGAGGCGACCCAACGGAAAGGAAAGGATTAAGACACCTCACTCGAACCGATCGAAATGGAAGCCAGGCGGACACAGTACCTTGTTGTGGAGGGCAGCTCCGGTGGGGGCAGTTGTTCCTGGTGGTGGATGCACGTCAGGTCTTTGCCAAGAGTAGAGATGATCTCATCGTCGAAGAAAAGTGAAGTCCGGTGCACCACCAGGGAAGAGACCAGCCGCGGAGTGCTCCGTCACAAGGCACCACCTTTTGGTCGCAGCTCAGGGGTAGTGGCTATCCGGTTGCCGAGGTGCTCTGCACGGGCAATTCGACCACTGCGTCCTGAGGCAAATAAAAAGCAAAGGGGACTGGTTGTTCCCACCAGTCAGGGGAAGAGACTCTCCGGCAGGGAGATCTCCTCTGTCGTCGGGAAGTGGTGAGTCGGTTCAGCAGGGCTCCACCGGAGGTGCCGTCGTGCAGGTCGGCTCAGCGTTACCCTCGTCGGATTCTTACGTCCTGTGGCAACTTCTGAAGATCCAGTCCCAAAAGCCCTGCTTTTATGCAGAAAACCCCCATTCATTCAGCCTAGCTGTCAATCAACACATGCTAAGTGGTGAGCGGGAAGGCTCACCACTTGGGCCAATCACTCCAGAGTGCGACCGGAGTTGGCAAGGCAACTCAGTCCAGGGTGCCTAAACCCCCTCCTACACCCCTGTGGTAACCCAGACAGAATGGCACCACTTTTGGAGGGTCTCTGTACAGAGCCCGCCAAAAGTGGAACAAAGGGCTCAACCTTTGGTTTAGGAGTCACAGAGACGAACACAGACGCCATTTTACAAACCGAGTTCTGGCAGAAAATAGCATCCGATAAAACTATTTAAGATAAGTAGATCAGTGGTACGTTAGAGATTAACGAGAAAAAGTATCAATCTCCAACAATGGGACGAATCCCATAGGGTTAGGTTCGAGGTCGAACATAACAAGTAGTTTCCACTGGGGGGACGGGACAGTGCCCCCTTGAGTAACAGGTCCAGGAGTAATCGAATTACCCCTACTAGTACGTCCACAATAAGATGGTTTGTACTAGTCCTGTTAGTAAATTTAGGTCTAGTAAAGCCAATGGTGACTTTACATGCCCGGGGAGACAGTAGTCAGTCCCCGGGTATGGAGTCTATGGTGGAGGTCCGCTAGGACGCCCGAGTGTTACGGCACGTAAGGTGCAGTGTAACACACAGAGAAAAACATATGAGACCCTATGGAGTAAAAGACCCCATAGCCCATAGAACACATTGACATTTCAAAGGAATTACACACATACATGTCCAAGAGTGGGAGGAAAAGAGTCTCACTCTTGGCAGGATGGAAAAAAACAAACTCCCGAAATCCAGCAAAGCTGCTGGGGGACTCACTAGGTTAGGAAATTCAGCCTAAACAGAGAATTTTCCCTAACACTGGCCTGTAGTCGTGCAGCCGCAGGCGGTGCCAACACAGCGCGGACCCCCGGTCTTTGGGTCCCGCAGGGGTCAAGCCCGGCAACGCGGTCACCGCGCGTAACCGCTGTATACTGAGTCGGAGCAAGACATGACTGCCAATTCCGAACGGCAGGGGGAGACTGAAATGTCGTCTCTGCGTCAAGCAATTGCTGCTCACGCAGAGGCGCACATGGATGCCCTGAGGGAGGAGTATGCTTCCCTCAGATCCACTCTGGGTGTCCTTATGATGTCCCAGAGGCAGCAGGCAGAGGAGAGGTTTGCACAGCTTGAGCGTACCATCTCGGCTGAGCTACAGGCTTGCCAGGAGGTGCAGCAGTTTCCAGCCAGGCCTTGCAGGAGGAACTCCGTGTTACACGTGCTATCTTGCAAGAGGAAGCACGTGTATCACGTGATGTTCTGCATGCAGACCTATGTCACATCGCCACACAGAACCAGGCTCACCCGTCCGGCAGACTTGCTGCCGACGAGGGGCAAGCTGCGGCTAGGCGTGGCCAGGCTACTGTGCCACGTCCTCCTTTCCAGGATGAGCCAGACTTGGACGACCATCTATCTCCCACATAGGTCGGGATGTGCAGGCGTTGAGCCCATGGAGGTTTTTTTTTTTTGGCTCAGCATCATCGCATGCGGATGTTGAGCAGCACCCTGTACCTCCCCCCTCCTGGGTGCCTCCCCTCCCCCCCGGGTCATATGTGGCCATTTTTGATTTTTCTTTTAGTTTAGTTAGTTAAGTTTCTGTTTGATAGTTAGTTTAATTAGGTAATGTAGGTTTTCCATTGTTAGTGTAATTAGTTAATAGTTGATTTAGTTTAAAATTGCTAGTCTATTGTGCTTTCATGTGACGGTGCGGTGCTTTGTGGATTTTGAAGGCATCCACTGTCTGTTCCAGCTGGGCCCTTCAGGCTTCTCTTGTGTATTTGTTTGCTGCTTGGGGTCCTTGACTCACATATGCCACTCCTGCCTCCCTTATCCATGGGCTCGCAAGGATGGTTCGGTGTTACAGAATATTACACAGGGGCTTTGGACTGTCATATCTGTGGCATGTCTGGTGCTGTGTGACTTGTGTTAACACCCCTAGTGGGGATGATTTTGGTGTTATTGTCCACTGTTCAGCTTTTGCTAGATGGGGTGTGTCATGATTAATGTGTACATTGATTGCTATGCATTGTGTAGTATGTTCATATCGTTCCTGTACACGTGCTTGTTGCAATTCATGCTGTAGATAGAGTTCCACACTTTGGATGTGAAAGACGGTGATTTGTAATGTGACTCTCTGACATGGTCAAGTAATGAGATGCCTGATGAGACACACACAGATGACTTTGAAGCATTAATCATGTGTTTCATGCCCTTTCTGCAGGGGGATGAGCCTCCAGAGCACCTTTGCCAGCAGACGTGGCCCATTGGACGACGGAATTCTGGACCCGTTTGTTGGTGCCCACATGCACATGTGTGCACAAGCAGAGGCACAGTGATTGCAGACCCACATCCTAGAACTGCTGACATGTTCCAAGGAACTCCAGGCAAGGTGAGCATCACAGGGGGGCAACGACACAGCAAAGCTTGCACCAGGCGAGTTGCACATGCAGGCTTAGTCACAGCACTGAGGTTGAGCTTAGACGAATATTGGTGTTGAAGCACACAATGCAGCTCAGATGTGTTTGTGGACTGATGGCTGTTGATTGTAGGGTTGTCTGGGACACATGCAGGGGCAGTGGCACATACCCTCCGGTACACCAAGGTCCATTGAGGCACTTGTATCAACCATGTAGCCTTCCGAGACATGGAAAGGGGCAGCTCACAGGGACATACAGCAAGGGACATACTCGGGTGCAGTGCATGTCTTTTCCATGTACTTTATGATAAATGCACTGGCAACTTTGTTTCGGTCATGGTGGTACGCAACTTGCTCTGTAGTCATGGCTTGCTATATGGGTCTGTCTGCTTACCCAGGGAACATTGCATGTTGTGTGAATTGTGACACATTGGTGTTCCATTTGCCACGCACCCACCAGCGGCTGACTTACAGCATTGACTGTGTATGACCCATCACAGGGGTGATGTTATATGGGTACGAAGCATCGACACCAGATTGTCTGTTTGTAGAGTAGTTTGTTGCTATGGGGCATGTTTGGTGAGTGTTTTTGTGTAATTGGCACGTACAGGTTGTTGACTGTGGCTCTCTTTGCAGCATTGCAGTGCTCCTGTAACCGGACCTGAGAGTGCGCAGCCAGGAGGCCAGCACTCAAAATCAGAGCTAAGTGTCTTGTTGTTTTTCTTTCGAACTGCTCTGCATAGGCTTGCTGGGGAGTGTACTAATGCATGGATGTATGTGTGGTTCAATTTGGTATGTTTTTTCTCCCTAATCACCCGTGATCCTATGCAATTTTGAACCCTGTACCCTCTACCCGGTGTTCCTGCTTCCCGTCCCTATCCAAGCAACGTTCCCTGACCCTCTTTCCCCGCTGGGGTTGCAGATGCCTGTGTAAGCCCTGAACTTGCAGGCGTCAAAACCCTAGAGGGGGTGGTTGGTTCGTACCACTCCTGAGCCTTGACTACAGAAGGCCATGACAATGATGTCCAAGTTTGTTTGGGTTGTGTATGTGTTCATGCAGGTAATACATTTTCGTGCATTCCCTAGTTTCATGTGTCATTCCTCCTCCCCTCTCCTGCCACTCATTCCAGTCATCCAGTGTGTCAACACCTGTCCCGACTGCATATCCCTGAACCTCCTTCCCCACCAGGGTCTCAGGGGCCTGTGTGAGTTTGACCTTGCAGGCACCCGGGACATGTTAGGGGTGGTTGTTTCGTGACACTCCCGCGCCTGTACAGGGGACCTGTGACAGTACACATCCGTTCATGGTGCATCATCCTATGTCATGTACCACACATGTTTCACATCCTGTCGTGACATTGTTTTGCTGTGCTACCTTGGTTGTTGCATCATTGTGGTAGTACTTGGCCTTTGTGAGGTACTGCTACGTCAAGTCATCTACTGGAGGGTGTTCTGGTTCGTTTTTCTGGCTTGGATTTTGTGGGTTTGGACATTGATTATGAGGGTGCAGGCACCTTTTTACACACAAGGTTGGAGATGGTGACAAAGGGTAACGGTGATCCTGTGGCCAGGTGCAATTGAGGTTTGAAGGCTCCATGATCCAGGTGCAGTTGTTCAGTGGGTCATGGGAGGGGGGGTTGTTGTTGATAGTTGCCTTGCCCTGCAGTGTGATGGGAACTCTGACATTGTAATGGTGGTATCCTATGTACATGTTGTGTTCTGCTGATCAATGCCTGTTCATGTGTTGTGTTTTCCTTTCAGGTGCGACGGGATAGTTGTGGTTTGACATGCTGGGGTGTACACATGGTGAATGTTCACATGTGATGTGTAGAGAACACTAGTGGTCACTTGAGTGCACATGCATATGTGGAGTGCATGTCCTTGCAGAACCACACTCTTGCACTCTGATGCACTACATGTACTCCCACCCTTGCATATCCATGTGTACACTGTTTGCCTTCTGGTGCCCACTGTGTCCCTGCAGCACATGTTCTGTGACCGATTATGGATCCTGTACATGCCTAATTTGCTGTTTGATGTGGTCTGTCACTTAGATGTGATGCTGAGGGTGTGCATCACACACAATGGCTGTTCACTGTGCTGTGCGCTGAGCAGTGTGTTGCAGGAGTAGGACACTGCACATATGAGCTGCAGTGTTGATTTTGCAATGCACAATGTGCATGTAGACAGGCATTCATTGTTATGTTACGTCTACGACTCTTGTAATGCATTTAGAAATGACTTATTTTGGGTGGGAGATTTTGTTGGTCTGTCATTTCATCTGATTCCCGGTCAGGCATCATTGTCTGATGCCACTGTACATTTAGGACATGGCAATGTGTACCTTATTGTTACTGTGTTGGTGTATTTGTATTGCTTGCCATGTCATGTTGTGGTTTGGGAGGGTTTGAGTGACATGACAGTGATGGCCATGGCCTGTTTTGCAGGTGTGTGTGATGCACACCTTGCATGTCAGGGTCATCCGCTTCTCAGAGCAACTAGCTGGGGGTAGATTTCTCTCCGCGGCAGGGCCCTCTCCCTGGAACAGACTTCCTGCCTCACTTGAACTTGAGGGGAACCATCTCCAGTTCTGGAAGCACCTCAATACCTTCCTCTTTGCTTCTGCTTTCTATCTGCCTCTCCCTTGCAGAATTCTTCACTGGAACTGCACTGGAGCTGCAACTGGGCCACTCTCACCGACCTCGGTCCCTGGCCCAGCCACTCTCCACTTGCACTGCCTCCCGACAAACCCGTCACTGCGGTACTGTCTCTCTATCCCTACAGCCCACCCTTCCCAGCACTTGTCTGCACTTACCTTTGCAGTTGCCACCAGCCGACCTATGTATTTGTTTTTTGGGCTACTTCCCCTGTACTGCACTCCCCGCCCCTTCCCCTTGCACTTTCCCTTCCCCCTACCCCTGCACTTGCACAATCTCAATGACACCTGGCCTAGTAGTACCGTTGTCTGTCTTCCCTTGTTCCCCCCTCCATGCCTCATCGCGCCTTGAAATACTTGTGTATGGGCCATATCATGTCATATGTCATATGTGTGCCTTTTGGTCACACAGGATAGCTTGTGTTTAAGTAGCTAGGGATGCAGACGATGTGGCACTTCCATGGCAACTATCTCAGGGTGGTAGGGTTGTGACAGTTGACTGTCTCTTTGTCATCATCGATTGTCACCTGGTATGTGCCAGGCCTGTGTGCACTCCGCAGGGGTGGGAGTTTAGGTGAAAAATGTGGCCACAAGCTGGGTCCGCGCTTCCTCGCCACGTGCCCTGTCCCCTCCCATAGGCAGCGCCTGTGCATGTGGTTGGGGATGTGGGGGCACCACCATGTCCACCGGGACGCCCTGCCGTGTTGCAACATTGTGCAGGACACATGCTGCCACAATGATCCTGCACACTACTGGTGGTGCATAGAGTAGTTGCCCACCAGAGCGGTCAAGGGAGCGGAAACGTGACTTGAACACTCCGAATGTGCGCTCCACTATGCCCCTGGTTGCAATATGGGCGGCGTTGTATCGTACCTGGGGTGGTGTGGTGGGGTTCCAGATTGGCGTCATCATGTGTTTGCTCAGAGGGTAGGCACTGTCCCCTGGGGAGGTGATAATAGTTGAGATTATTAGGGTTTGGATATTTGTCTATGTGTGACTTGCATGCATGTGCAAGAGCATTTGTACTGACCTAGGAGCCATGTGTCGCCATGCTGCCCAGCTTCCAGGGCCCGGCTCAGGGCGGACATTCTGTATATGAAACTGTCATGGGTGGAGCCAGGGTAGTTTGCATAGACAGAGGTGATGATTCCCTTTGCATCGCATACCACCTGTACATTGATGGAATGCCAGTGCTTGCGGTTTCGGTAGATGTGCTCAGTGGCCCTAGGTGGGCGTAGGGCCACATGGGTGCAATCTATGGCACCGAGCACTTTGGGGAAGTGTGCCACCCTGAAAAAATCCAGGACAACGGCCTGCCTTTCTGCAGGTGTTCTGGGCATGTATATGTGCCTGCGGACTGAGGGGCGCGCTGTCATGATTGCCAGTACCTGGTGTAGGCAGCGTGACTGCGTGGCCTGTGAGACCCCCCCCACTATGGCAGTGGTCCGCTGAAATGACCCAGTGGCCAAAAAATGCAGGACATTGAGCAGCTTCTCCAAGGGGCTCATTGCTTGGGAGCAAAGGGTGGGGGATGTAAGGTCATCTTCCCACTCCCTGACCAGGTCTAGGATGATATGGGGTGGAAACCTATACCTGCCGTAGACCTGGTCGTCAGGCATCCCAAAAAGGCTTGTCCGTGGTGTGAAAATGCATGCCCTGGCTATTCTCCTTCTCCTGCGGTGTCCCACGATCAGTGCTGCGACAAATGGGGCATTCATCGTAGCTGTATATACGTGTTTGTTGTTTGCGCGCACTTTTATGCTGTGCGCGGGGACGCTTCCGCCTGCCTTCATGTGGCGGACGCGTTGACGCCTGTGCACGTCTTTTGCCGTGCGCGGGTTTCCCGTATTCGGATACGTGGTAAAACTGTACGTCCGAGTGTCATCGCGTGTAATCGGAGGGAAGTGAGCGTACACGCGATTGGCATGGGAACGTGTGTTTCGGGGTGCGCGGGAACTTTCACACGCGATTGGTGGAAATCCACGTGTGCTATGTCATCACGTGTAATGAGGGGAGCACCCGCGCGCGTCATGTCACAGACGTGCTCACGCGCTAAGGGCCTTTCCTCGAATTACACGCGGATGTGCAGTTTTTCACGTGCGCTGAAATGCCCATGCACGCCTGTACGCGTCACGTCACAGGGGCGCTTGCGCTTGAGGGGCCTTCTGTCCAATGAAAATGCGTATGGCCTTTCCTCGAATTGCACGCTGACATGCAGATTTTTCACGTGCCAAATCACTCTGTATCAAGCTGGCCACGCGTAAGCACACGGAAGACCACGCTCCTGCCCAGAAGGCCGAACTACTGCCCGCCAGAGCCTTGAGCATGCTCCCACCTGCCATCTGCTGCTGCCTGACTGCCTGCTGCCCATGTGCCCTGCCATTTGCTGCCTGCACATCAGTCAGGGGTGCTGTTGCTGTGACCACCCCTGCTGGAACCGAAGACTCCCGACTGGGATTCCATCGCTCCACAGCCCAGCCCCAGGACCCAGTTGCCCACCCACTCCTGCCTCTGGGGTTGTCATGTCGGGGCAAACACCATCTGAGACCACTGACAACCCCCAGCCAGAGAGGCAGAGGGGCACCAGCTTCAGTGCCACCGAAGTTGATGTCCTGGTGGAGCAAGTCCTGGGGCAGAATGATGCCCTCTTCGGAAGTTCCCGCGCCGACAAGGAAGGACAGACTCGGATCTGGCCTGACATCGTGACTGCCATCAACGCGGAGGGGGAGGCAGTCCGCGACTTACAACATGTCAAGAAGCGCTGGGAGGACTTCAGGTCCAGGACCCTGAACAAGGCCCGGCGCCTCTTGAAGGCAGCGGATGCCAAGTTGCGCCGGGGCCACTTGTCGGAAGAACAGATGAGGGTCCTGGAACGCATATCCCCAGTGCTCCACGTCCAGGTCCTTGAGAGGTAGACCCGTCTGGAGTCGAGCGGTAAGTGTACATGCATCCTGATTGTGAGATGTGCGTGTGGTGATTTTTCAGTAGTGTGCAGGTTGCACATCTGTTTGTATGGGGTCGAGTATGGGTGAGGGTGTACACGGCCGTGGGGCTAACACATGCGAGGGCTGGAATGTGTGAGACATGGATGATGCTTGTGTGTGTAGGCTTGCATGCCAAATGCAGTTGTGTGGGCACACATGTTTGGATGAATGTGTATGTAAGTAGACATGTCCGTGATGTCACGCATGTATGTTGTTTTCAGCTGCATTTATCAGCACTGTGTACATGTGCATGTGTGTGTATTTGACAAGGGTGCAACAGTGATGTAACATGGATGCATGTGACAGCGGCATGTGGAAGCCTGATCGGCAGATGTGACATGGATGCCCATCTGAACACTGCGACACTTGGCAGAGGTGTACACATGCATGCAAGTGTGGTGGTGTGTGTACATGCGTGGTGCACTTCCTGTGTTGCATGTGATGTCTCGCTCACCTTTGCCTGCTCATGATGTTGTATGTGTATGGATGGTGCTGGCAGTTGCGATATGGCTGTGGTATTGCTCATGTGTGCGAGGTGAAATGACATGTGTGTTGGGGATTGTGATGACATGTCTGAGGTTTGCCAATGCCACTCATGTCCGCGCTTTGAAACCTCTGAGTGTTTAAGCGCGCTATAAATACGTAACTAAGACAAAAAACAGAAAAAAAAACCCAATTACGCAACTAAGAAAAATAAACAATTCCTGTAACAGCGCCTTGATGCCTGCGGGCTGTGTGAGCGCTTTATAAATGAAAAATTACAACTGTCATGTGTGTATGTGTCCATTGTACAGTGCCCTGATGCCTGTGTTTTATTTCTCCCTGTCTGCAGCGTCAACTGATGAAGAGGGCGGAGAAGGTGCTGTGGAGCACAGCGGCGGGGATCCCACCGCCAGCCGGAGACGCAAGGCCCGGCTCCCCTCCCATGTTGTCATCTCGTCGGGGAGTGAGGAGTCCGGTGTCGCGTCCCAGGCCGCAGCTGTCGGGGGGAGGTCCAAGAGGCAGAGGTTGGAGTTGGACTCCTCGGCAGCAGAAGGGGCAGCTGGGACCCCACATGGCGCAACGGGGGAAGATGGCACGGAGTCATCCAGGTTGGTGGGGGGTTTGGTGGAGGAGGAGGCCGTGCAAGCAACAGAGACGGGGTCTGGAGGTGGGGATCCCACTGGTGCTAGTGGTGCAGTGCAGGACCAGGGACAGGAGACAGCACAGGCTGCCGCGGAGGTGCCTGTGTGCAATCCTGTCCCTGATCCTGTCCCTGCATCATCTTGCACCAGCAGGGATGCCTACGTCCAGACCCGTTTTCAGGCAGGGGATGAGCTCACGTCAACTGGCCTTCCTCTGCCTGCGGACGTGGCTATCCGGGTCCGGGTTGAGCCTGTTCTGAGTGGTGTGGCGTTGCGTCAACGGGCCATGCAAGGTGACCTGCAGTCTTTTCATGAGGACACTGCACGTCATCTCGAATGGCTCGTTGACCACGTCAGCCTGCTGGGACAGGTCACCCAGGCTGGATTCCTCCGTATGATGGGGATTCCACGACCCCCTCCTCAACTGAACCCCTACGCGCCAGTCGTCCTCCGTGCCATCTTCCCACACATCAGTCACCTGGGTGCCCTGTGGAGCTGCCTCTGACGGTGCGGCCAGGCTGGCGGAGGAGGCATCCCTGCCACAGTCGGGAGTCAGACGTCCAGCAGGGGTGGCCACATCAACGACTGCACCCCAGCCGGCGGAGGATGTGCAGGCAGCAGGAGGCAGTGCACGGGCAGAGGCACAGCAGCAGCAGCAACGTGGTGGGAGTCATGAAGGCTCGGGGCAGCGGTTGGGCCACGCCATAGATGCGGAGCGGCAGCGGGCGGAAGAGGCACGGCTCACAATGGTCAGTACGGAGAACTCCATGCGGAGGGCCCTGAGGCGGGCCGAGTGCCTTGAGGCAATCCGCAGGGGTTTGGAGGTGGACACGTCGACGGCCCTGCGGACCCTCGGGGCAATGGAGGAGGACCGCCTCCGGGATATTGAGCAGGAGTTCGATGATGCCCTGGCCCGGGACATCCACAAGTGAGCCGTCAAACTAGCCCTCTGCCCTTGTACATAGTTATGTAGGTAGTGTTAGGTTTCATTTTTTTTTTTTTTGATTTGTTTTGGACCTTTCGGACATTGGCCACATTTTTGTACATAGTTTATTTTATTAGTTAGTGTAGTTAGATAGGTTTCCTTTCTTTTGTTGGGATAATGGACCCTGGCTTGTTCCCATGTACATAGTTCACTGTTGGATTGTATTTTTCTTTCACATTTTAACCATGGAGCAATGGCTTTCTTTTTTATTTCCCATTGGATTTTGTTTTGTGGACAGTGACTTTGGACACCATTACTTTGGAATTTGATTTTTGGTTTTGCTTTTTTTCACGGACATGCTTCTTTTCATTTTTGTACATTCACATTTATGTTTCTTTATTTTTTATTCTATTTATGTTTGCTTTAATACATATTTTTTATCATACTTCAATGTGTAGTATCATCTCATTGGTTTCATGCATTTCATGATATGGGTTTTGAGATTCACTGACACCCATTGGGTGTATGTGAGGGATATGTGTTTGTTTCGGAACTTGCAATTGGTGTTCTTTCATGTAATTGGCAATTATGAGTGGGTGGATGCAATACTCGGGTGGGTGTTTTACATTTGGAGGCTGACCATAGGGACCAGGGATCTAGATTGTGATGGCATGTTGGCTGGGGAACATGAGTTGGACATGGGTGGGGGCCTGCTGGCAGGTGCCCCACAGTGCTGTGGGGTGGGGGTCGTAGGGACATGAGTTGGACATGGGTGGGGGCCTGGTGGAGGGTGACCCTGCACTGCTGGGGGGTGGGGGTGGTGGGAGACATGGGTGGGGGCCTGGTGGAGGGTGACCCTGCACTGCTGGGGGTGGGGGTGGTGGGAGACATGGGTGGGGGCCTGGTGGAGGGTGACCCTGCACTGCTGGGGGGTGGGGTTGGTGGGAGACATGGGTGGGGGCCTGGTGGAGGGTGCCCCACAGTGCTGGGGGGTGGGGGTGGTGGGAGACATGGGTGGGGGCCTGGTGGAGGGTGACCCTGCACTGCTGGGGGGTGGGGGTGGTGGGAGACATGGGTGGGGGCCTGGTGGAGGGTGCCCCACAGTGCTGGGGGGTGGGGGTGGTGGGAGACATGAGTTGGACATGGGTGGGGGCCTGCTGGCAGGTGCCCCACAGTGCTGGCAGGTGGGGGGGGTGGGGAACATGAGTTGGACATGGGTGGGGGCCTGCTTGCAGGTGCCCCACAGTGCTGGGGTGTGGGGGTGGTGGGGACATGGGTGGGGGCCTGGTGGAGGGTGACCCTGCACTGCTGGGGGGTGGGGGTGGTGGGAGACATGGGTGGGGGCCTGGTGGAGGGTGATCCTGCACTGCTGGGGGGTGGGGGTGGTCGGAGACATGGGTGGGGGCCTGGTGGAGGGTGACCCTGCACTGCTGGTGGGTGGGGGTGGTGGGAGACATGAGTTGGACATGGGTGGGGGCCTGCTGGCAGGTGCCCCACAGTGCTGGCGGGTGGGGGGGTGGGGAACATGAGTTGGACATGGGTGGGGGCCTGCTGGCAGGTGCCCCACAGTGCTGGGGTGTGGGGGTGGTGGGGACATGAGTTGGACATGGGTGGGGGCCTGCTGGCAGGTGCCCCACAGTGCTGGGGTGTGGGGGTGGTGGGGACATGAGTTGGACATGGGTGGGGGCCTGCTGGCAGGTGCCCCACAGTGTTGGGGGGTGGGGGTGGTGGGGACATGAGTTGGACATGGGTGGGGGCCTGCTGGCAGGTGCCCCACAGTGCTGGGGTGTGGGGGTGGTGGGGACATGAGTTGGACATGGGTGGGGCCCTGCTGGCAGGTGCCCCACAGTGCTGCGGGTTGGGGGGGTGGGAGACATGAGTTGGACATGGGTGGGGGCCTGCTGGCAGGTGCCCCACAGTGCTGGGGGGTGGGGTGGTGGGAGACATGGGTGGGGGCTTGGTGGAGGGTGCCCCTGCACTGCTGGGGGGTGGGGGTGGTGGGAGACATGGGTGGAGGCCTGGTGGAGGGTACCCCTGCACTGCTGGGGGGTGGGGGTGGTGGGAGACATGGGTGGGGGCCTGGTGGAGGGTGACCCTGCACTGCTGGGGGGTGGGGGTGATGGAAGACATGGGTGGGGGCCTGGTGGAGGGTGACCCTGCACTGCTGTGGGGTGGCGGTGGTGGGAGACATGGGTGGGAGCCTGGTGGAGGGTGACCCTGCACTGCTGGGGGGTGGGGGTGGTGGGAGACATGGGTGGGGGCCTGGTGGAGGGTGCCCCTGCACTGCTAGGGGGTGGGGGTGGTGGGAGACATGGGTGGGGGCCTGGTGGAGGGTGACCCTGCACTGCTGTGGGGTGGGGGTGGTGGGAGACATGGGTGGGGGCATGGTGGAGGGTGACCCTGCACTACTGGGGGGTGGGGATGGTGGGAGACATGGGTGGGGGCCTGGTGGAGGCTGCCCCTGGTGGCTGGGGGGTGGGGGTGGTGGGAGACATGGGTGGGGGCCTGGTGGTGGGTGCCCCTGCACTGCTGGGGGGTGGGGGTGGTGGGATACATGGGTGGGGGCCTGGTGGAGGCTGCCCCTGGTGGCTGGGGGGTGGGGGTGGTGGGAGACATGGGTGCGGGCCTGGTGGTGGGTGCCCCTGCACTGCTGGGGGGTGGGGGTGGTGGGAGACATGGGTGGGGGCCTGGTGGAGGGTTCCCCTGCACTGCTGGGGGGTGGGGGTGGTGGGAGACATGGGTGGGGGCCTGCTGGAGGGTGCCCCACAGTGCTGGGGGGTGGGGGTGGTGGGGAACATGAGTTGGACATGGGTGGGGGCCTGCTGGCAGGTGCCCCACAGTGCTGGGGGGTGGGGGGGGGTGGGGAACGTGAGTTGTACATGGGTGGGGGCCTGCTGGCAGGTGCCCCACAGTGCTGGGGGGTGGGGGGGTGGGGAACATAAGTTGGACACGGGTGGGGGCCTGCTGGCAGGTGCCCCACAGTGCTGGGGGGTGGGGGTGGTGGGGAACATGGGTGGGGGCTTGGTGGAGGGTGCCCCTGCACTGCTGGGGGGTGGGGGTGGTGGGAGACATGGGTGGAGGCCTGGTGGAGGGTACCCCTGCACTGCTGGGGGGTGGGGGTGGTGGGAGACATGGGTGGGGGCCTGGTGGAGGGTGACCCTGCACTGCTGGGGGGTGGGGGTGATGGAAGACATGGGTGGGGGCCTGGTGGAGGGTGACCCTGCACTGCTGTGGGGTGGCGGTGGTGGGAGACATGGGTGGGAGCCTGGTGGAGGGTGACCCTGCACTGCTGGGGGGTGGGGGTGGTGGGAGACATGGGTGGGGGCCTGGTGGAGGGTGCCCCTGCACTGCTAGGGGGTGGGGGTGGTGGGAGACATGGGTGGGGGCCTGGTGGAGGGTGACCCTGCACTGCTGTGGGGTGGGGGTGGTGGGAGACATGGGTGGGGGCATGGTGGAGGGTGACCCTGCACTACTGGGGGGTGGGGATGGTGGGAGACATGGGTGGGGGCCTGGTGGAGGCTGCCCCTGGTGGCTGGGGGGTGGGGGTGGTGGGAGACATGGGTGGGGGCCTGGTGGTGGGTGCCCCTGCACTGCTGGGGGGTGGGGGTGGTGGGATACATGGGTGGGGGCCTGGTGGAGGCTGCCCCTGGTGGCTGGGGGGTGGGGGTGGTGGGAGACATGGGTGCGGGCCTGGTGGTGGGTGCCCCTGCACTGCTGGGGGGTGGGGGTGGTGGGAGACATGGGTGGGGGCCTGGTGGAGGGTTCCCCTGCACTGCTGGGGGGTGGGGGTGGTGGGAGACATGGGTGGGGGCCTGCTGGAGGGTGCCCCACAGTGCTGGGGGGTGGGGGTGGTGGGGAACATGAGTTGGACATGGGTGGGGGCCTGCTGGCAGGTGCCCCACAGTGCTGGGGGGTGGGGGGGGTGGGGAACGTGAGTTGTACATGGGTGGGGGCCTGCTGGCAGGTGCCCCACAGTGCTGGGGGGTGGGGGGGTGGGGAACATAAGTTGGACACGGGTGGGGGCCTGCTGGCAGGTGCCCCACAGTGCTGGGGGGTGGGGGTGGTGGGGAACATGTGCTGGACATGGGTGGGGGCCTGCTGGCAGGTGCCCCACAGTGCTGGGGGGTGGGGGTGATGGGAGACATGGGTGGGGGCCTGGTGGAGGGTGACCCTGCACTGCTGGGGGGTGGGGGTGGTGGGAGACATGGGTGGGGGCCTGCTGGCAGGTGCCCCACAGTGCTGGGGGGTGGGGGTGGTGGGAGACATGGGTGGGGGCATGGTGGAGGGTGACCCTGCACTGCTGGGGGGTGGGGGTGGTGGGAGACATGGGTGGGGGCCTGGTGGAGGGTGCCCCTGCACTGCTGGGGGGTGGGGGTGGTGGTAGACATGGGTGGGGGCCTGGTGGAGGGTGACCCTGCACTGCTGGGGGGTGGGGGTGGTGGGAGACATGGGTTAGGGCCTGGTGGAGGGTGACCCTGCACTGCTGGGGGGTGGGGGTGGTGGGAGACATGGGTAGGGCCTGGTGGAGGGTGCCCCACAGTGCTGGGGTGTGGGGGTGGTGGGAGACATGAGTTGGACATGGGTGGGGGCCTGCTGGCAGGTGCCCCACAGTGCTGGCGGGTGGGGGGGTGGGGAACATGATTTGGACATGGGTGGGGGCCTGCTGGCAGGTACCCCACAGTGCTGGGGGGTGGGGGTGGGGGTGGTGGGGACATGAGTTGGACATGGGTGTGGGCCTGCTGGCAGGTGCCCCACAGTGCTGGGGGGTGGGGGTGGTGGGAGACATGGGTGGGGGCCTGGTGGAGGGTGCCCCTGCACTGCTGGGGGGTGGGGGTGGTTTGAGACATGGATGGGGGCCTGGTGGAGGGTGACCCTGCACTGCTGTGGGGTGGGGGTGGTGGGAGACATGGGTGGGGGCCTGGTGGAGGGTGACCCTGCACTGCTGGGGGGTGGGGGTGGTGGGAGACATGGGTTTGGGCCTGGTGGAGGGTGCCCCTGGTGGCTGGGGGTACAGGGGGACATGCGTTGGTGGGCAGTAGTGCAAGTTGACATGTGGGTTGGCTGGGGGCATGGCCATGGTGGATGGGGTGCCTGCAGGACATGTGCAGGGTAGGCCCTCGTGGTGTGAGCCTCCTGCAGGGGCCGTGGAGGGTATAGAGGGAACACCTGGGAGGACCCACACGTGCAATTCACATGTGGTGCTCCCCGCGCACCCCTGAAATACACGTACCCTGCGGAAATCGTGTGTGGAATTTCCCGCGCACCCCTGAAATACACGTACCCTGATGAGATCGTGTGTGGTACTTCCCGCGCACCCCTGTAATACACGTACCCTGATGGAATCGCGTGTGGAACTTCCCGCGCACCCCTGGAATACACGTACCCTGCTGATGTTGCGTGTGATACTTCCCCCGCACCCTGAAATACACGTACCCCGCTCAATCGCGTGTGTAACTTCCTGAGCACCCTCGAAATACACGTACTCCGCTCAATCGCGTGTGTAACTTCCCGCGCACCCCCGAAATACACGTACCCCGCTCAATCGCGTGTGTAACTTCCCGCGCACCCCCAAAATACACGTGCCCCGCTCGCACAGGCCCAATTGCTGTATGTTGCCACTTTTGTAATGCGCAGGGACGCTACCGCTTGCCTTCGTGTGGCGGACGTGTTTCAGCTTGTGCGTGTCTTTGGCTGTGCGTGGCTGTGCCCTATTCGATTCCATGAATATGTGTGGTTCGAGTGCGTGTGGGCGTTCCGTCTGCTTCCCTGCAGTACATCCCCAGTTACGCCCTTATTTTCGCGCGTTGTTCCCCATTCCGTGCGTTACGCTCCGTGTTCCGCCCACTTTCTGGTTTATGCGCCGAGGTTGTGCGCTTTCACTGTGCGCGTCGCGCACGCCTTTCGGGATGTTGCAGTGACTTGTGCACGATGCACGGGTTAGGCGCACATCCCGAGGTAAACATGCGCAGGGACTTCCATGAATCGCACGCGTGCGCGTGCTTTTTTTTTTCACGCTTGCGCCTGCTTGCGCCAAGATTTTCGGCACACGTTTGTTCCATGAATCGGCCCCTAAATCTGCATAGCCAATACATACATGCCAATGCTCCCGATTTAAGTGCGAGACTCCCGATTTTTCATTGAAAAATCGCATTATTTTTTACTGTTTCCCGCATAACCTATACATACATGCCAACCCTCACGATTTACGGGTGAGACTCGATTTTTCATTGAAAAATGTCACAATTTTTTACTGTCTCCTGCCTAAATTAAAGCTAATCCCAATGCAATCGTATGAGAAAAATAAATGTTCCCGATTGCTGTGGTGAAATCTCCCTCTCAGGTGCTCACGATTGTTCGCATGTCTAGTTATAATATGAAATTATTCAAATGTTTCCCATCTACTATAATGAACTATCACATGCAAACCTCTCTGCTATCTACAACACAGCTGTAAAAAAACAAGTGAATTTCATGAACTTAGAATTCTACTCATTTGCATATCATGTTGAACTAACATAGTGTAAATAAAAAATAAATGCTGCACATAGTGAAATGAAATGCATGCATACATTATGTTCAGATATCAAACAACAATACTACCACAAAAACATAAAAATCAATTTGTACATTAACATCAATGCTATAAACACACAAAATTACTAACTTCTTCCTTTTACAATTGCAGTGAAGACCACTCTCCTGAAAATCAGCAGCATCTAAACTACAAACAACATATTCGAAGAAATCTGCTCATTCCACAAAAAAAGTAAGTACAATACTACCTTTATATACTTACTGTTCCTCAAAGACACTGTGTGGTTCATTCATGTAATATGCACAACAAAAAAACACCGATTTCTGAACCATTCTGCCCACAAATCCCCATTTTTTAAACAGAGATTAGCAGGCAGAATGGCACACAAATCCCCATTTTCTTTAACACAAATAACATACTTACCCTTAGAATGTTACTACTACAAAACAAAGAACTGTTTTAATTTTGTACCATTACGTTTACTATTAATGCTTCTCCTAACCACTAGCTCACTTTCTACTCTCATCTGAACCACAGTGTAGTAACATACAAACAGAAGAATAGTCTTCCCAACTCATTGTAACTGCCCAAAGCACATTCACACACCACCACATACATCTTTCCCATCAAACCCATACACGCATGCACACAGCACACATACATTGAAAACAGACCAACCTTCTTTTTTTTTCAACAGACCCCAAAGAATGCCTACCAAAGAATGCCTATCAAAAAGCAAGTCTGTAGAAAATAAAAGTGTCCAAAATAAGCATCTATCTCTACCAGAGTTTGTACAAAACGTTCAAACAAAACAGCTAATGCAGTCATTTAGCGAAACAAAAGAAGCTTCTATTACAGAAACTTTGCCTCCTCTATCAAAATTTAAAAGGAAACAGAAAGTGATTAACAAGAATCCAGCTGCCACTACTGCTAACACTGCTCCTATAAATCTTGATGTAGTGGCAAGTAACCATACCAAAAAAAGTATTTTAGCAAAAATGTTCCGCCACAGAGTCCTTCAGAATCTTATAAAAAAAGGAGCAAAATCATGCACAACCCTTAAAACCTACCGAAGGAAATTAATCCTAGAAGCTCTCGTAGACTGTGCAATCCTTCTCAAAAGGAAGTTATTTATTTTAGTTTTAAACAGGATGAAACCACTAAGAAAACTAAGTACCAAACTACAAAAAAACTTCTCAATAAACGCAATGCTAACAAAAATAACTTCTTAAATATCTGTGGAGGTGAATGGAGTCACACCACAACCACAGAACCATATTTTAATGAAAAAGCATACAAACAAAACCAAACACAATTGCCATCCATAGCAGTGGACGAGGTTATGAAAAAATGAATAATACCATCATGGAACAAGCAACACTGGTTACAAAAATATCCCCAGAAAACTCAGAATTACCTCTCCATTCGACTGAACCAGAACGTCCAGTATACAAATGGCCGTGCACGTCAATGGGTAACATTCCCAACAAATCTTTCAAATCTTTACGCCAGTTCCTCAATCAGTATATGAAAGGTAAAGACAAAATCAAAATGAAAGTGCTGCAAAATATGGATACCTGTCCTTTGCGCAAATACACAAGACAATAAGTACATTCATTAGGCTGCATTTCAGGACCTATTTGCAAAAGCACCTTCCATGATATCAAAATGATATCAACACATCATTCAACTGTAAGAAATCTAGTTTATAAACTGTACAATGCTAAAAGTCCTGCTTTAGAACTAGCCATTTTAAATAACACTCTTCTACATTGTACACCAAAAGACCTACAAGAAGAATTCGACCGTATCCAGAGAAAATATTTTGGAAGTGAAAGCCACTTACAAAATACAATAGCTTTAGAACAGACTATCAACAATTCACACACAGCAACCTTCTACTACACACATACAAAAAAGAAATGCTAAAATTTAAAAGTACATCCGCTGAAGTACCAAACCATGTGTGTGTGTGTTGCCGCAGAACATTTTACAAAAGTAACACAAAAACTATAGACATAACATACAAAATAGAAGACAATGAAGATTCCAAATGGTTTGAATTAGCTCTCCACCTTTTAGCAGAAAGCAAATATGAAATAAGTGATGCCTTAATACTTTGCAGCTACTGCACTACAAAACTTGACAAAAACCAAACTCCTTCATGTGCTATTACAAATAACTTGGAATTATTCTCACTACCAAAACCCCTGCAACAACTCAATTTATATGAGAGCATCATAATTCAAACAGTGCAACCATTTCAAGCAATAATACGCCTTCAACCAAAAACAGCAAAATTACCTCCTTTGGAATTGGTGAAAGGCATTTGTGGCAAAGTAGTTTATTTACCATTAGATCTGACAGAAAATGTGCACACTCTAGGAGTGCAAAGTCCAATAGAGCAATCTTTAATTGTCTTAGTAAATGGTGTACCAACAATAGAAAAAAAAGCAACAACTCGTGGACTTACATAAAGTTAGACAAGCCTTGCAATATCTAAAAGACAATAATGAATACTACAAAGAAATAAATATTGAAGAAAACTTAAGGGAAACAACTGAAATAATTCAAGAGTCACCAGAAACTGGTAAATTTTAACTTCTGGATCCTGATGCAGTATCCAATATTTTAAACCGTTATACAATTCATCCATTGCACTCTAATGACAGCATAGATGATGCACTAGAAACGTACCAAATGCGACAAACCAAAGGATCACCAGTCAGCATATGGGAAAAAAGTATAGAAACACGTGCTTTTCCTCTACTATTTCCTACTGGCAAAGGAGGAAGGTGCGATGATAGACCCACTCAGATAACAGCATCAGAATACCGCTCATTACGAATGTATTCTGAAGATCCCAGATTTCGACAAAATGTGAAATGCATATTCCACCTACTCTTTGAAAGTGAACTAGCAACTCTTTGTTACGGAATTGCACACATATTGAAATTGGGAACCCACTTTCAAAATATGTCAACTACGCAATTAATAAAAAAAAGTGCAAGAAAAAGATGATGTTTTAAAATCAAGCATTACAAATCTGTTTGCAAACATGCGTGGTACAAATGAATACTGGTTCTGATGTCACAGAGATGTACGTTGTATGATCAGAAACCTTGGACCACCCACTTGGTTTGTTACATTAAGTTGTGCAGAATATGCATGGGAAGATTTACATGATTTCCTGTGCATATCAACAAAAAAAAACATAGATATACTAACACCTGGTGAACTGTGCTCTCTAGAATCTGTTAATGTGTCAAGATATTTCCACCATCATTTCATTGCTATGCTACATTTTATTTGTAATAAAGCTGTTCCTCTCCTCGGAGAAGTGCAACACTTCTTTTGGAGAAAACAATACCAAGCCAGAGGAGCACCACATATCCACATGCTTTTATGGATTAAAGATGCTCCTAAATTTGGTCAGGACATTGATGCCACTGTTTTGCAGTTCATCCAAAAATATGTCACTTGTGAAATCCCTTCACAAACGAGACATAGTGACCTTCATGCACAAATTTTACAATTTCAAAGACACAAATGTGGCAAATATTGTCGTCGCAAATACAAAAACAAAGGGAAATACTACACCATATGCTGCTTTGTTTTCCCTAGACCAGTTACAGAAAAAGGTGAAGTGAACATCTTCATGTCTTCAGTTAGACATAGTGTTAAAGGTAAATCACCTAAGAACACGTATTACATAAAAAGAACAGAAGAATCAAAATATATCAAGGATTACAATGCAATCATTTCCCTCTTACGGAATGCAAACATAGATGTGCAATACATTGAAGACAATTCCACTGCAGTTGCACGATATGTTACAGCCTACTTAACAAAAGCAAAAAAAAACAGAGCTTCAAGACCTCTGGAATGACCTATCATCAGACAAAACACTATCTCAGAAATTGTGCAGTTTAGGCATAAAAATGCTCTCTCATAGAGAATGTGGTGCCTACGAAGCTGCAGATTGTTTAACCAGTACTGCTTTGTATGGAAAATCTGAAAATATAGTATGGCTAAGTTTTGGTCCTGCTAAATCTAGAAAAAGAGTTCTCAAATCATATGAGGACATAGAAACAATAGCCAAAAATGATCTCAGCAGCCAAGACATTTTGAAAAACAATTTATAGACACATACTGCCCGAACAGGTGTACTACTTTGGAAGCCATGTGTCTATACCACATAGCCCAAAACT
Organism: Ambystoma mexicanum; assembly: GCF_040938575.1. Taxonomy (NCBI): domain Eukaryota; kingdom Metazoa; phylum Chordata; class Amphibia; order Caudata; family Ambystomatidae; genus Ambystoma; species Ambystoma mexicanum. Next base: position 422,432,346 of record NC_090927.1, on the reverse strand, counting down.
TTGCATACAAAAATAATATAAAACCCAATGAAAAGGCAGCTTAGTGAAACTTATCAAACAAAACTTAATTAATAATATCAAATTGTCTTTCAAAACTCCTCAACAGAAAGAACTATATTACATGTCCCTGCTACAACTTTTTAAACCATGGAGAAAAGAAGAAGAGATACTAGATAACTATGACTGCTATGAAGACGCTTTCAAAGCAAATGAAAGCACTATCACCGATGTGAACTTTACGCAGTACTAAACAATGTTGAACAATGAACAGCAACACGAAGAAGAACTCCAGGCCCAACTAGATAAGGACACTTCCGACAGTAGTCAACCTTCTGTAACAGGAAGTCAAGAACCACTGGGACAGCCACTAATAGCAAATGAGGCAGAATTAGCTATGACAGAAGTAGAAAACGCCATGTGTCACTATGAAGAAGATACAGAAGACTTAACTGTACTACAATTAACACTTAACAAAGACCAGCACACCATTTTTGAAGATGTAACAAAAGAAATTGCACATGGTGTAAAACACGAAAATAAATAATGTACCTGCCAAAATTACAAACCTATACTACTATACGTCAGTGGTGAAGCTGGTTCAGGCAAAACATTCTTAATCAAAATCATCAGCAAGTTCCTTCAACAATTGTCAAACATCAACTGTCAGCTATTGTAACTGCCCCCACAGGTTTAGCTGCCTACAACATAGGTGGTGTCACTTTACGCCGATTACTACTCCTTCCAGTAGAACACCAAAACAAATTAGACTATTACAAACCTTCTACAGAAGCTGCAATGGAACTACGCAGAGTATTAAAACAAATGAAAATGATACTGATAGATGAAGTGAGCATGGTTTCCAACCTATTGTTGGCTTTGATTCACCTCAGATTGCAAGAAGTACTTAAAAAAACTACGAAGAACTCTTTGGAGGAAAACAGATTATTGTGTTCGGAGATCGTCTTCAATTGACACCAGTGAAAGTTGAACCTATTTTTAAAACCTTAGGACACAAACTCTGCCGTAAAATTGTTGGCAGCATAGGAAATGTCAACCTTTGGTAACATTTCCAATGCAGAGAATTAACAGAAAACATGTGCCAATCTGCAGACCTCACCTACGCCAACATTTTATAAAGTATTAGAGTTGGTGTACTATTTCAAGAAGCACAAGCAATATTAAAAACCCAGAACATCCATGCACTTTATGGGGATAACTCATGTGCTACTGATGTTATGGAACAATTAGCATACAGAAATTTCACTTGTATGTCCTTGATGCCAACTCTTGCAAGCTTGCAAATTCAATGAAACAATGTTGAAAAAAGAAATGCAACCAATAATTGAAATTTGCTCCAGAGACAAACTGCACGTACATGGTATGACACTATGCATGTGTCAACAAGCCACAACAAGACTAAATACCTTAGAAAATTCTATCTCCAGCACAGCTGGGTTGGAGAAAATATTAAAATTATCCTTAAACTGTAGAGTAATGCTTAAATGTAACCTTGATGTGGAGCAAGGACTAGTTAATGGAGCACGGGGTACAGTTGTTGGCTTTCAAACATACCCATGTGACAACAAAATTCAGTTTGTCAATATTCTCTTCGACAAACTTTCAGAAGTAAAAAGGATAGGCAGCTCAACAGCTCGATTCCTTCTCTTCAAAGACATGTATGTACGCAGAGAACAATTTTCTCTAACTCTTGCACATGCAGTCACCATTCATAAATCCCAAGGTCTAACCTTAGACAAAGCATTGATAGATATTGGTAACACAGTCTTTAAAGAAGGCATGAGCTAAGTAGCACTATCACACTTGACAGTCTATTTCTAATCAACTTTGATGCAAGTAAAGTAAATGCTGATATTCCTTGCATTTGAAAATACAATAGACTACGTTCACTATACACCCCCCACCTAAAATCAGATCCTGTTCCACAAGAAGGAAAATGTTGTAAAAGAAAACTAATTTAAACAGAAATGCAACTGGATCTGACTGCAAATCCTCCAAAGAGAGTAAAAGAAGCTAATAGTTCATCAATTACCACAACCAAAGAAGAACCTATTAGTCAAAGTAACTCAGGTACTTCTTCAAAGAAGCAACACACACTCCGAAAAAATGACTTGGACACAGAACGATCTGGTCCATTCAAATTTTCAAATGTAACTGTTGTAAAATGCTATGCAAATGTAGCAATGGATATTCTATTTCAATTGCCACCAATTGTTGACAACATTTACTTACACAGTACAGACCAATTGTGTTTGCAAAGGTTAGTCCTTCATAGAAACGCAACAAACAATCCTGACAACACGTATAATGTTCACGGAATAAGACAAGAATTGGACTACTGTGCTGGAATGGTGAAATTCAAAATAAACTCACAAGAAGATCCACAAGAATTTCTATGTACTTACTACAAGTACTGGAAAACAAAAACCTACTTATAAATTAAATCTTCCAAATTTCATACAATGTACTCTCTGCAACAATGTGACACGGGGACAAATCCCTAATGAGCGCTTCGTGTATGTATCCATAACTAATTGTGAATCCATTCCAGTTAAGCAACTTGTACAAAATGCAAACCATGGCAGATTATGTACTACCTGCAATTCAGATAATCGCTCCACCTTAGTAATACAAACACATAGTAAGTACATAATACTAATACTTCTACTTTACAATGCAGATGGTACCAAAAACATCTGCAAGCTGACTGGATTCACACACGGTCAAGTATCACTTGGTAAGAAAACCTTCACAACAATAGGTATAATCTACCACGCAGGAGCCACAACCTATGCAGGTCACTACACTGATGATAGTACCATTACTCTAAAGCAGAGATTACCAGCAAATCTTATAAATGCTTATTTAATCTTCTTAAAACCAAAATGTAATAACTAATCTGTACTTCAACATTAACAAAAATTCAATTAAAAAATTATAAACAGTTAGAATATACCAACAGGTATCTAACTGGCCCAAGTTTCTATAACAACCAAACAGATAAATGAATACCACTAAATTGTAACAAAAAATAGACAGAATACGCCAAAGGTATCTAACTGCTTTAGAAATCTGCAACAAGCCAACAGATAGAACATTAACCAGAAACAACAAGTGAACACTGAAAGCAAACAAACAAATAGACTGCAGCATAACAAAAAAGTTTTTTTTTAATCCGACAAGGATTTTCTTTTTTCCACAGAACTAATGATTTGAAAAACAAACACATAATCTGAGCAAAATGCACAGTACACTGGTTTTTAAACCAAATATAAGGGTCCAAACAAAAGCTGAAATGTCTATTATGCAATGTAATAAGTCTTTATAGAATACATATACTAACATGCTCTTTTCTTTTATCACAGAAATTGAAAAATAATATTTCCTCCAGGTACCAAACGCCTGTAAAAAATATATCGAATCTCAACCAATCAAACAGTAAGTATAATTTCAAACATTTGATAGATATTCGATTCTACAGGTGTGATCTATGGCTGTGATATGGTGCGTGGTTGTGGCCAGGGCCTAGAGTCTTGGGTGTATAGCCTGCAGCCTACGGCCTGCGGCCATGCACCCAAGACTCTAGCCCTGCCCACAACCACCTTATAGATATTCAATTCAATGGGTGTATCTATGGGTGTGATATGCTGTGGTGGTTGTGGGCAGGGCCTAGAGTCTTGGGTATATGGCCTACGGTCTACGGCCTGTGGCCATGCACTCAAGACTCTAGGCCCTGGCCACAACCACCTCAGCATATCACACCCATGGTAGCTTATAACTCATTATCACACCCATAGAATCAAACATTTTAACTGTGGTATATACTCAATTTGCACCCAAGACTCTAGTCCCTGCCCACAACCACCTAATAGATATTCGATTCTATTGGTGTGATCTATGGGTGGGATATGCTGTGGTGGTTGTGGCCAGGGCCTAGAGTCTTGGGTGTATGGCCTATGGCATATGGCCTGCGGCCATGCACCCAAGACTCTAGGCCCTGCCCACAACCACCACAGCATATCACAACCATGGTGACTTATAACTGAGTATGACACCCATAGATTGAAAAATGTTAACTGCGGCATATACTCAATTTTAAAGTCCGCTGACACCACGCGTGTCCTTAGAACAGTTTCAACTTGCCTGCGCATAGCACGGACGGGAGGACTATCCTTAGGACACCCCTCATTTTCAGTAAATACGAAAATCCTGGACGGCGCGGCCATTGGCTAATACATTAGTAGCACCTGCCACCTAAACAAATACAGTATTTCACCCATCTCTTCCTCCCTAAATCTCTCCAAGCACTCTTGCACACCAAAACACTCTCCAAACTGCATTTTGCCGATGTTCGCTACCGCGCTGTCGGCGGATCCTAGATGGCGGGCGCATCGGAACAATCTGACGCACATCACGCCTCACTCCAGCCAATCGATGGACACGTTGCGTGTCCGCGGACATGACACAAGCCCATTAGCCAATAGGTGGCCTGCCCATAGAGCAAACAGGGAAGTGTTTCCCTGAAGCGGACATAGATATCACTAATTTTTTTAGACCTACTTTTTGATCGTTTTAAAGAAAACTACTGGACGGATTGTCACCAAATTTACAAAACCACACTTTCAGGACCAAGCCCCTGCCGCCAGTTTGGTGAAAATCCGTCCAGCGGTTTCGGCTGTGGGCGTTCGCAATTTATTTCCCCCCATTCAGTCTATGGGAATAAAATACGTTTTGGGACCCCCCCTATAACTTCCCCCCCCCCGGGACCTAACCTCACCAAACTTTGCAAAACAAATCAGAGTGGGACATATACTTTTTTGCAAAGTTTGGTGTAGATTCGCCCAGGGGGAGCAGAGTTATAAGCCACACAAAAAGTGCTCTTCCTATGAGTTTAGCACTATAGTGGCCGTGTAATATAGGATTGGAATTGCAACCCCTTACCTAGCTCACACTACCCCCACTACTCTCCTCTACACAACCTCCACTCCAGTGCCTAACTGAATTTCTCTGTTCCCTGACCACCGTGTGAAGCTTTTCACTTTCATTCCTTCTCCCTCCTTACTCCTCACCCCTGGTACTCCCTAACCCCTTGTTAATGGCACCATTCACATTCATTCTTTTAAATCCTCACTTAAACATCACATTATGAGCTGTATAGGTGACCCCTCTACTTACCTCCATATGTCAGGCCTCCCAAGGGACCTTCTAGAAAATAACCTGTATGTAACAACCTGTACATATCAAGTCTCTTTAGACTACTGTCTGGTGTGTTCTCTAGTCCCAGGTCTCTGTACAGTTCTATTTCACTCAGCCCATGAGTTAGTGTCCTTATCATCTGGCCCCTAAAGCAAGTCACCTGTCACGGGATTTTCTCTAATCACAGTAACTTTCAAGTAAGTGTTTCTGGTTAAAACACATTGTTCCCTCAATAACTACTTTTGGAAATAACCATTAAGTGGGTCACATGGTGGGATACCTCAGACGTAGCGACACCCAATATGTGATGATGGAAGCCGGCCTTGAGATATAGTAGTACAACTGAAATTGTTCCACCTGAAGAAAAACATCACATTAGAATCAAATATCAGGCCCATGTGTGCTATGTGGGAACTGTAGTTACACTCTATCAAGATTTAGCTCCATCAAATTAAGCAAGAACAATAACCTTACCGGATATGTTATGTTATGTTATGTTATAGGTACTTATATAGCGCACCGTCACCAACGGAATTGGTCCCCAGGTGCTCTATCAACTATGAACTCAACAACAGGCATAAAGGTTATCAATATCTCTTCCCATTTGGCTCAAATTTCAATGTGAGGATCAAATGCACATTTTTACTCAGATGCATAAGGCTGCATTTTAAACCTAAAAGCGTCAGACCCAATCCAATTACAACCCCATCAAGACGGAGACTGAAATATCAGCACTGGAAGTCACCTGTATTGAAAAGGAATAGACAACCTTGTACTACAACAACAGGAGAACCAAATATGGACTAAGGAAACTGCAATGTCTCTACTTATATAACAGTGGCATGTCCAGAGAAGATGTGAACTGTTCGATGTCAGGCTGATGAATATGCTAGCAAAACATTGAGAGAGTGGGGGTGCCTTTTGCGAACACAAATTTTGTTTGAGGGTCTTGTTGTCCCTCAAATCATCTTAATGGGGCATTATAGGTAAACATTGAGGAATCACTCACATTGCTTACAGAGGACTCATGGGGGCTGGCAGTATGTGTTGTACCACTTTGGGAAGAAATCACCCCAAAGCAGTAACACAAATCAAAAATACTATTATTAAAGAAACGTAAATACTTACGCCTGATGACTTATGGCTGTAAAAACACATCAAGCACTCTTTTAGACAGTCTAGGAACGAAGATTGTGGATTACTTTTCAGTTTAGTTCCTAGCTATCTCGGTTACATAACTTTAGTGAATGTTAAAAGTTTCAATTGATTGCATGTATTACTAGCAGGAGTATTATCCGTGTGTATATATTTAGTATTGTGATGCTAGTGTTAACATGTCTACATGTTTGTATTTACTTTTAATAAGAAGATTCAGAGATGGCTACGGAAAGCGAAAAAGTTGGTTGAACTGCCAGTTTGTTGCATTTGTCACCCTTATTATTGTGCCAGTTGGTTGTTATGATTGGTGTGGGGCTCATAGGTGTGGGGCAGAGAGTTGTGTGGTGCCTCCAGACATTGTGTATCTTTATTTTTATTGCTCATTGTGCACATCTAGCTCAAGAGCAGCAAAGCCCTTTACAACAGGAGGGTAACAACATTTTTTACAATATTGCAGAACTGCTGGTGCAGCGAGAACAGGATTTTTGTTGTTGAAAGAGCCATGTTTTAGTGTTCTGCAGAACTAAAGGGTTGAAGGGGATACTCGACCCTCTGTCTGCATTGATTGGGGCGTTTAATGAGAAGGAGTTCTTGCGAGTATTCTCTTCACGGGCTAGCTTTAGCCTCCAACCTTTTGATAGTTTTGCTACATGAGTGCACCCTTCTCCTCCTAAAGAAAAAGGTTTTTGCTACATTTAGTAAATATAGTAAAATGTTAGCGAATATGTTACACAGAACCTCGACAAATAAAATAATAAAATGAATACCTATGATGAGATATGGGCATAACCATTCTATCTATAAAGAGACCACAAACTGATTTGTGTTTCATTGCTTTTGTAAAGATAGTTTACACTGCAGACCAACCAGCTCACTGGGACCAAACCTGTAACCTTAACAAAGCAGTCATGAATCAAATATCCCCCGGAAAGAACACAGAATTAGATGCTGGTGTAGCTCCAGGGAGGGGTTTAAATAGCGATAAGGTCAATGAAAATGAATAGGGCCCGAGGCCCTCATTGCTTCACGGAAACCTTTTATAATACCTATACAATTAAACAAATTCCGATATTCTCCATATAATATAACTGTTTTGACCATACTGGTCCCATTGCTAATAAAAGGTCCAGAGCCAAGGTTTCAAGCTGTTCAAAACCTGGACAAGGTCCCACACTTTTTGGCGTATATAGGCCTATAGCATTGATAAACAGGATGCTAACATGATGACAAATGTCGTGCCCACATGCCTATAATGCAACAATTAGTAACACATGTCCAAATGGGGTTCATAGTGAGTTGTCATATGTGAGAACATTTTCTCACTTAATAGAAACACATTCAAAAATGTGCATTCCTAATATATTAATCTCACTCAATGCTAAGAGACAGTTTGGCAGTGTTGAGAGGTACGTCATGTTAAGTTATGTAAAGTTATGTTATGATAAGCATATTTTATAGTGTGCCAATACTCACTGTAGTGGTCTTTTCCTGCTGAGACCTTGCCCGATACATAGGGGTAATGGGACCACATCAGAGACAGAAAATTATGAAAGGTGGACACAGCCTTGTTAGTTGCACCTCAAGTTTATATTTTTTATGAACATGAACAAAACATTTTAAATGAACATTCTGTATCTAATGTAGTATGTTATGAATACGAGGGTGCACCCCACCTAGGAGGTTATCTTAGGTGTTTCTTTGCAACTACACCAGAGTACTCGGAACATAGTCTAGAGTAAGGAATGGTAAGTATTCACAAAACAATAGAGACAGATATAATGAGGTGACTTGATACAAAGAGCCACAAGGGGATGAGCATGATGGGGATGGTCATGATGAAAGGGCAGGAAGATATGATTGCTCGTGAAAAAATGTGTTTTCCTCTGAACGCAATTTTCTGAAACTTCAGGCAGAATGTTTGGGAAATGAGTAGAGCATGCATGTGTTATGGACCCAGGGAGTGCTAGAGCGATCCCTATGAATGTGCTGGCCACAGTTTGTAAGTGGTGTTGATAGGAATCCCCTGTTGTCCCAGATAGATACATTGGGGTCTGACAGGCTGTTTGTCAGACAGTGACCCAGCCAAGAATTTGCTATGTAAAGGGTGATAGTGGGGCATACAGAAGGAAAGCAGCAAGAGTGAGAGGGTTCCACCAATATCCTCTAGGGGCATTGAAGTGCTTTGGTGAGGACAAGATCATAGAGCGGGAGAAGTGGTAATCCTTTTTAAGTGACATGAAGCAAATGCCTGCATAGAGCGAAAGCTCAAGATGCCTGATTTAACCCACCTACCCAACTAACTTATGATAAGACCCTTTTCCCCTTTATTGTCTGTCCCCTGCTTCTCAATATCAATGGTTTAATCAACCACCAAAACGCTCAGATCTGTAGAGAAAAATCTTCTATCTCCTCCTACCCACTAGTTCGTAATACAACCATCGCTGTGCCCAGAGGAATCATATGTATTTCGCATAATGCTAGTCTGAAATAGGGAAGGTCTAAAAAGACAATATAACAATAGGAATCTCCAGATAGCCGTTTTCTGAAATAGGATTCAGTAACAAATTAATTGAAAGAAAACCGTCGCTTTTATATGAGAGTATGTGGCATATAATGACTAGGGATATATGTGTGATGAGCTCAGCAGTGTAAATCATATCTATAGAATAGAATAACATTGCACTGCCTTATGTGAGGTACATATGATTAATCACAACATAAAAAAAGGAACATTTTGCAGTGGGACTACTTGGAAAATAGTTATAGTGTTAAAATAACTGCAAATAGGAAAATTGGGTGATGTGCTGTACCTGAACGAATAGTCATCAGGACATCATCAAATAATGCATAGGCAGGAACTGGGATTGGGTAACCCACCAGAAAGAAATCCACATGAGGGAACATCCCTTCATACCAGCATCATTCCAAGAAAGGCAATCCTGCATGCCCGGCCTTAGGGAAAGTGATATTTGTTATTCCTGGTGAAGAAAGGGCCAGAGAAGCATCCATACATTAAAACGGAGTTGCTCAGTTGTGTGGACTCCCCCACGCCTATGCCATGGTCTTGAGTCCAAAAGTCCATTCAGCAATGAAGAATGGAGGACACAAGTCAATCACTGAAGGCCCTTTTTACAAGCAGCAATGATTTCTTGAGTCCCTTTCTCCAAGCCCAACTGATAAACACAAATTCAGAGGTTATGAACTGCTGCAAGGCACATTTTCTGCTGTTTTATCCAGCTTGATGCTGCCTAATAAAAATCAATAGGTCTTGAATACCCACGCCACTTGGACCTGTTCTAGTAGAATTGTAATGCGTTGACTGGCCCATGGATTTGATCACCGGTTCAGTATGTAGATATGAATTAAAAAGGAAAGTGAATAGGATCATAATGCCTCTGAGCATTTCTAGAAGGTGGCTAGTAGGCCATCTTAACCTGGAGGCTCATTGAATTTTAAGGGATGATATTTCTTTACAACCTTCTGAAGCGATGTCTGCTTATGACTGAGTCCTGGAATGAAAAGAGAATGATTGTCTCAGAGATATGCATTGTGTTGTGAGCCCTCAAGCCTTTCCGGGCTACAGAATGAGGCATAGATGTCCCTGAAGACTTAATACATTTGTATATGCTCAGTAACAAACTGATCTCGCCGCTCACAATTTGCAGGTCAAAATAATTTCTATTTTAACAGGTGGTGTAAAATATTTGCCTAGCTTTCAGCAGTTATCTCTAGGCTCATTTTGTCACTACGAGGGATAGCTGTCCCTTACTGCTCTGAGGCACTAAAGACTACCTAATAAGTCATGAGCTTTATGCATCGCCTCTAGTGTAGACAATCTTTTGACTAGTATTTTCTGTTCAGATACTAGAGCTATTACCTGACCCATGCATTTTGCCTTCAAGTTATCCTATGCTAGAGCCTTACCATTTATCAAATGTTTTATTCTTCATAAATTCAATACAAGTTAATTACGGCCAGCCGGTTCTCTGAACAAAGTGTCCCAAAAGGACGCATCCCATTCCTGCATTGTTGGGGCAATACGTCTAGTTCTGAAGACACAGGTATATAGTCAGCTACAATGAAACCGATGTTGACTGCTTAGGATAGTTTGAGAGATTGGTTATTATGTAAAAGCAGTGTTTATTGGAGAAAAGGGGATCTATTTGCTCTATTTGCTGTTTTGTTCCTCAGAGGCTCTACTACCCAAAGGGTTTCTCAGCACTCCAAGAAGAAGACTCATCAAAGGTAAATCTGAACGGATGATTCACCATATGTTGGATGAGCCAGTTTGGTAAACCTGTTGATGGGAGTTTCCAAAGCAACCTTGATGAATTGGGATATTTGTGAGGATCTGTCTAGGTTCAGGTTCCATACAATTAATCATACTTGTATAAGGAGAATGTCATCTGAAGCACAATTTACCAGGCATCTCTGAATGATGAGTAGGAAGCATGCTGCAATGCTGCACTGGGAAGGATTCAGAGAAGACTTAAGGTTCTAATGTTTAGGTCTTGAACCACGTATTATTGTTTTTTATATATATATTGTTTAAAGTTCAGATCTCAATTGAGAGCAGTAGAGTGCTGCATAGGGTATGGGTAGCCACCATTTGGGCTAATATCTTTTACAGTACCACAGTACTGTGACCTGCTGTCTGTACGTCGATATGTACATCGATTGGGATTAGTCATTGGTCCGGTGTGGTTGGAAAAGCCATGTTTTGAGACATTTGCAAAATCTGAAAATTGTGGGGGCATTCTGACCCAATACTGGGGTCAATGGTGGATGTATTGCTAGAGAAATATTTTTTGAGCGTCCTCTCTTTGAGGTGGGGTTGCGATTTGAGTTGTGTTCTCGATATGCTGCTTGAAGGGCTTTTGCCACCAGGTATGTGGAGCTTATCTGCCAGGCATGCTTGTGTACTACTTGTGACTTCTTTGTAGATAATACAAGCATTCTTGAACCATATCCTGGCCTGGAGAGAAGCCCATGTAGAGTGCATAAAACAGGAGTGATTCGGTCACATTTCCTTGCACTCGTAATACGACACAGTGCTGCATGGTGGACTGCTTTTAGGGGAGCCAAGTGAGCAACTGGGAACCCAGTCAGGCGGCTATTGCCCCCATCAATTTATGAAACCACAAGTTCCTACATCATAATCCGGACATTCTGTGGTGGGATGAAGGATTTGATTTTGCAAAGGGTGCAGATTTGGATCCAGGCTGTTTGGGCCTTCTTGGTCATGTGTTTCTCATAGACAGGCTGCTCTCATTGGTGAATAATAAGAATTCTTCTGAATCAGAGACTTGCAGATCAAATCCTTCTAGGCACGTATCATTGAGCCATTGCCAGACAAGCTGTTGTTTAGCAGGACTATCGATAAAGATGAATGTAGTTATGGATGGGTTGAGTTTGAGATAGGCAGTGACATCCAGGACTGGATGATGGCTCGGTTATTCCAGAGACAACGGATGTCCTTTGGGCTTTTACTCTCATGTACAACTGAGAATTGTTTGCGTATTGATGGATGGTAACATTGGGATCTTTGGGGAATGTGCCGAGAGGCTCCATGTAAAGGTTAAAAAGGATTGGTGAGACGATTGAGCCCTTGGGGACTCTACAGGAGGCTTGGCGTTGGTTACAATTAAAAATGTTCCTCTGTGTGGCCTGGTGTCTGCCCAAGGATAGTCTCCCCAACAGAGGCTTGCCTAAAACACCCAATCTAAATGGATGAGAGAGAAACAAAAATGTTATAAAAAGCTTGCCCAACACATAAAGAAATATGTAACTCAAAATATTTAATTTATTACAGACTTGATAAACATAGTTTAAAACCAAGGAGTATTTCCTCAATAGAACAAGGAAGATTTTTAAATTTAATATAATGTAGTACAAAAACTTGAGTGAGGTTAGTACGTATATAAGTGCAGTTTTTATTGCACAATCACATTCTGGGGAGTAGCAGAGAAAGATGTTGAACCACAACTCTGTCTGGCTGGCTTTTAGATGTCGAGAGCCCCTTGTGATAGTCGACATATGTTTCGGCGTGTCCCACAAGATCAGGCAATATCACTATTGTCTGTCTAAGCTGGTATAAACATCTTCAGGACATGGAGCAGTATAGTTATGATGTTGTTGTAACAAATACTCTTTATTTTCATGAGAATTTAAATTGTCAAACCCTCTCTAGAAGGAACAAACAGATAAATACTATCAGAATTAATTAAAATTCATATAGAATGGGCAATAGACACAAAGCAATAGCCACTGTAGGACACTAACCTTCGTAATTTTCCGAAAATGGGTCAGAGACAAAAAAGGAGGCTTTGCTTTTGTAAGTCAGAAAGCCTTGTGCAAGAATGTTGATATCTTGGTCACCAATTTTGAAGTTGTTTGGCTGGCATTTATTTTGGGCTGGAAATTTTGACATGATATATTTACCATTAGTGTGTGGTCAATAGTATAGTGAGTCATATCTATTATCCCATGGCATGTATCACTCACCTCATTGCTTGTAGAGATGAGAAATGTATCTATTATTGATACTGAATTTCAAGTGCAACTTGATTTTTCTTAATTCCTGTCTCAGATGTTTCTCTGTCAAGAGTAACAGAAGAAAACCGGCAGAAGTGAGGTTATTTAAATCATTTGTCATCAACAGATATATCATTTGGTGTTGTTAGTTTAAATATTTAGAATTTGAGTTTTAGAGATTGGGTAATTACCTTCAAAGTTCTTCTATGCTCTAAGTTTCCTGACCCCTGCAGGTTCTTCCCCTTAAAAAATAGGGTCTATCCTTTTCTACACACTGGTGTCTGCCCAAGACATAGGAGGCAAAGCAATTCCAGACAGTTCTAGAGACTCCCATCCTTTCGGTGAGGAACGAGAGAAAGATATGGTGGTCAAGAGTGCTGAATGCAACTGAGACATCAAGGAGGATGAGGTACCATGATTTGCCCCTTCACCCATGTTTTTGACAGCATCATCTGGACGGTGGCTGTCTCTGTGCTACAATTTGGGCAAAACCCTGAACGATAGTCATTGAGCATGTGTAGGTGTTCGATTCTGGTGGGTAGTTGTGTAGCAACTAACTTTTCCATAATTTGTTCAATAAACGGGAGGTTTGTGATGGGCTAGCCTGTAGTTGGCCATGTCATCTGGGTCTAGAGTTGTTTTTCCAAAAGAGGTTGTCTGAGACCAGTCTTGACGGTATCTAGGAATAAGCCTTCTCTGAGGGAGGCATTAATGATGTTGTGGAGTGCTTTGAGTGCCGGGCCCATCAATGCTAAATGATTGAACCATTTCAGCTCAAATTAAAGTGCAATATCACAGCTAAAATTAAACATAATCCACTTACAAGACGAATTTCCTTTGCCAGAGCTGAAAACAAGTTGAGAATGCTTGTAAATGACATACTAGTAGGGGTTTCTGATTCATTCACCTCTCTGCTCTATTTGTTTGAGGATCTGGGTAAATACATATTGATCAACAGCTGACTAAACGGACTCCACAAAGGGATATCTCCATTACAGAATGCTCCCCTCATAGTTCAATGACTAATTGATACAAATAGTTGGGAGTGCAGACCACTGCATCATTGGATCTGTTGCATCAAGTGAAATATTGAAGGTTTTATAACATGTATGCAGATATTTCATAAAAGGGAAGAATATGCCCACCTCATGTTTATTCCGGCTTGAAACTATGTAAATTGTGATTCTTCAATTCTGACTATTTCTTCCAAAGGCTACCTGTTCAACATCCTGTTACTTTTTTCAAGACTCATAAAAGATTCATAAAAAGTGGTGTTGTCTTTTAAATGGAATTCCAAATGTACCTCAGAAATATATGAACAGTCCAAGCAGTGCTCAATTTGCAAATGAATAAGCACAGGGCCAAAATACTTTCAAGCATGCCTGCATCATGTTGGTGGTGGCAGCATGACACCTGTTGCTGCCTCCACCCACTGCTGCTCCCCACAGCATAAATATATTCGGGGTTGTAGATGCAATGAACCCTGACTCATTGGAGGGTATGGGTACACCCCCCATGACAGCATTACAAATACCAATCAATCAAAACAATATTAAATAGTAATCTTAAAATGAGGCAATGAATAGTAAGATGATCCTTTAAACACATCATTATCAATTTCCTCTAATTCTGTAGGTGGTAAATGAAAGGAGTATAAGTGTTTTGATCATATAGAAAAGTAATGGACACATGCATACAAAATCGTTATTGAACTGACGAACCATCCTGTAAAACACTGAATATGATCTTTTTAGGTCAGCATTCATCAAAGGCACTCCTTACCAGTGGCCTTTTTCCTTGCCCCTTTGGATGTGCTGTTGGCTCTTGATTAATCTGTTATTCTCCTCTTTGAGTCAGGTGCCGCACTGCCCCACTATTGACACTGGTGACTGTGGGACACTAATCTCAGTCATGTGCCAGTGTGTGTTTAAGACTTAGTGAATTGACCACCTGGCATTCACCTCTGTATTGGTGCACATAATGTGGGCTGCATGCCATAAGAAATTGGGGAATTTCCCAACTTAACAAAGCCCTGTAAGTGTCAGTTAAGTGCCCACATCCAAGAATCTCACACATCCAATATCAAACGGACACTGACACATATACAGGTGTGTCTGTCTACGACTAAACTAATGTGTTGAATGCGGTACCCTGACTGCCTAGCTGCTGCAGCCCACAAAACACAACTGAGCCACCCACCCTGCTGCGGCAGTGCTGTCAGTTATTGTAGTAGCAGTATCGTGCAACTATCATAAAGACTCACTAAAGCAGTGTGCTGGCATAACAAACACTAGCGCCCAGTGCAACTGAATGATAGTGACCTTGCAGCTCACTGTTATTTATTTGGATGAATAATTATCACAACAATGCCAGTGTGGCTCGCACTGTTTCTTGTTGTGTGACTAAGACTGCCTGACAGCTAAAATAATAAAATTGTGAAAACGCCACTGCATTTTTAAACTGAGTCTGAGGCAATAAGTGCCGGTGCTTGGGGCTAGGAAATGTAAGGACTGCCATACAATGATTCTCACACCTATTTGAATGCCATGTAATTGCTCTTTATACATAAGGATAGCACAGGGGCAATGTGCTGGTCTTGGAAGCAAGACCACGCAGAGCAACAGAGGTGTGAATCCCCGATGCGTGCTTAGAAACTGAACTCAGGTATGGTATTAGGCGTGTTATAAAAACAATTAAATAAATCAAATATATTTGAAAGGTCCATGGAATAAATAATGGAATCTATGGATCATTCAAAAGTGGGTCAATCATGAAGGAATGTGATATTGATATGCAAGCGAAACCATTTGATCAATGAATATTTTTTTATTGGAACAGGGATCATGCTATGTATATGGAACATCCTTACTGTGAATATCCATCTAAAAGCCTTTCCTTCCCCACTAACACTTCTTCTCTGGAATCCTGTATTCACGTAAGCACACCTGTGTTCAGTGTTCACCACATCATATTGAGGGTAATGGAGGTGACTCTATAATTCCTTTTCGGTAAATAACATTGCATATTTCTCATCGTATGAGGAGGTATTTGGAGTAGAAGAAAATGATGGAATGTTGTGTATACCCAGCACCTTGCCTGGATACTGAAATGCCATAATAGGGAGGTTGCTTGCAGAGCTTCCACGTATAGTAAATGCACACACGTATCAGCAGGGATTGGACTACCATTTATATAAAACAGTGCAGAGGGCCAAACATAGAACACAGTGGGGACGTATGTCCAAATGGAACAATGCATTGATTACTCCAAAATATAAAAAGGATCAGATTCAGCATCCAACTTAGGGAACCATGCTACAATACCTTGTATAGCTGGTTTTAAACCCCAAGCAAGTGACACAAAAGGTACCCTGAGCATTCAAAATGTGACTGGCATGAATTTGTGGAGGTGGGAAATAATATCCACATTTGGCTAACATGTCCTAAACTGGGAATATTTTGGAAGGCGATCCTAGAAACAATGAAGGTGATAATGGGATTTGCCATTCCATACTATCCACCCATGTTGATACTGTGGCAAATGTAAAGAAATAAACACTTGTCTGGTTATATTTACACATTCTTTATATGTTTGAATATGCAAGCTGAAGATCTGTAACATTTCGACTTCATTGGTCTGCAAGGGAGTGGCACAAAGGGCAGTTATACATCTAACCAAATTATAGTTATATGTTTTAAGACAAATACAATGTTTACATAAATAATTGAGAATTGTTGATGCTGCACATTGATGCTTTTTAAATGTAACATAAAACGTCTCATGCCATGTCTACTCAGAATCTATGAAAGTGTCACCAGAATTTCCATACATCTAGTAATGTGTTAGTTAAATTGGAAGCAGGTAGGTAGATTAAACAGCTATGTTTGTTTAAAAACATCTGTCTTGGTTCCAAACTAGAAAATACATAAAAATGCAAGTATTTTGTCTTGACAATCTATCCATTGATGGTCTTATTTTGTTATGCTGAACTCCAGAAAACCAGTAACATAACAAATGTTGATTCACTGTCAAGATACTGAACAGATGCACTGAAAGTTGCATTAGCCTTTTAACACTTAGGCCCTCATTACGACCCTGGCGGAAATCGAAAAACGATGGCGGAAATGCAATACCGCCATCGAATAGCGCTCGGTGCAACTATGACCCGTCACCGTAAAGTACGATGCCATTAGCGACACCGTAGTGAACGCCAACGCTAACTGCACCAAGTACGCGCGCGCGCGCCATGCCAAACCGTAATTAGCACCATGGCGCAAGGGTACGCGAATTCCGACCCTAGCGGACATGTACTTAACGCCATCAAGCACGGCGGAAAGTACCATTCCGCCATGGTGAGAAGTACGGCATCGCGAATCAACCGTAAACGGCCCCACTGAGTGCCTGTACACCGCTCCCTGGCCACATAGTACAACTCCCCGTAGGTGCAAATGCAACCAGTGAAATGTACAAGTCACCCATGCATGCCAACGAACAAAAGAATCACAAGAGGGGCCAATGGGAGCTGCAGGGCACAGATGGCACGAATACAGAAGCTATACCAATGGACATGACCTCAGTCTCCCACCAAGAAACGCACGCAAACACAGGCACCTGTGACCAGCAATATTCCGATAATCACATCATTCCACCAATCCACCTGGCTGACCGGCATCTGTTACACAAAACCTAATCCCCCGCCCCTGAGCATGACATCATTCAAACAGTCATATTGGCAGCCCTCACCCCTGACCTCACTGGGCTTCGTAGGCAAACGCGCCCAGCACAGTACCACGCAACTATACTCCGAAGCTGGAACCCAATGCAGATCTCCTCACAATACATCGCTCCCCAAATAGGAATATGCCACATCACTTGCAAAGAACGCTACACGGCCCATATCAGAATAGAAATTTAATGCACAACAAATTCACCAAGCCCATACAGCCATTAGGCCATGAACTCCAAAACACATTTCACCATTGTGGGCTGCATCCGCAATAAATGACCAGCTACTTCTTGTGTGACGCCCTGTTCCTTCATGGTACACAGGGGCTACATTCTCGTACGAAAAGGCAACATGGAAGCGCCTAGAACCGCAGGGCCGTCCCAATAGGGAGGCACTAGTCCAGCTGAAAGGCCGAAATGTTGCTCCGAGCCACTAGTGCTGCGTAAGGGCATGTGGCCCATTGGCGATCGTCCCATAAGATCGTAATGCTGCTCCACTGATTAACACGAAGCAGCAGGTGTCGGGAGTAAAACCCATCTGCAGGAGTGGCATACAGATGGCAGTGGCAAAAGGGGAGGAGATACCTGTCAACCAAAAGAAAAGAAAAAGAATAGAATGGCCATCAGAACTACATTCGAACAACTCACTTCAATGATCACACTAGATCCACAGCCATATGCATGCTAGCCCACTCCAAAGGATCATCACCACCCCAAAACCACTTGCGACTCATAACTATCCATATCGAGGTGAAAACACCATCACAAACGAGTGTACCTGTGCATGCGTCTGTGAAAACAGAATCCATCAGATGGGATTGGTAACGTGCATGGACACAAGTGTCTGAAGGCGCGTCGAGACAGGGAGGGCTCAACAAGGCCAGATAGACGATGGTCCCACTATGGCAGCCCTGCATCACATAGCGCAGGGGAGGCGGACAGATTCCAAGAAGCCCTGTACATGGCAAACACCGTATCAAATCATCTGTCCATGCATCCATTCATCATTCCCTCATCCCGTAATGATAACGCCTGTTTCCATACTCACATAACATGTGAGAATTCCATTGAGTCTGTGCGTTATGCAGCCTGCAAAATCCACTGTGCCCCAGCCCGTAATTCCAGTGTTGTGAAGTAACATGTATTTGGGAACGTCCGGCCTCATCATCCACTTCGCTATTGCGCATCCCAAACTATTCATATCAATCATTGCATCCCCGCCATGGCCCCTGTCCCAAGGACACTGAACAATAGAACGTTATATTTGCAGTCAGACCTGTGGGCATCTCCTCGTCGCTAGCTGAAGACCGAAAGCGCCGCCCTTCGAATTCCTCATTTGCAACATCACGTCGAAAAGGCATCTGTGGCCGCTTGAAATCACAAATTAATCCATCTAGTGCGGCTGTGTGTGAAAATGGCAACTGCCTTCACTCACAAATGGGAGGCCCCGCCCGTCGGTGAACCTCGGTACAGTGATGCATGAGGGTCCACCGTTACTCGAGTACTACGTTCCACTGACCCTTCACAAGTCTGTTCGCGACTGCAAAGAATGCATGTGAAACAATGGGACCATAGCCGAATGAACATATCAACCAATGTTACACGGCCATCGGGTACTAATACATGATTGTAATAGCAAGATGCCATTCCCCGAATTGCAGCGTTGTGTGCGGGACGTGCTCGTCCAAAGGGGAGAGCAGCTTGCACAGGTGGAATGAATCACCACAGGTGGAGGCCATACAGCCTGAAAACACATAAATTGCACACCCAGTCTCCTCCCACAACCACACCCACTCCGAAATGCTACCGGCAGGACTCGCGATGTTGGCCCTGGGGGACCTGATAGCACTGCAAGTACTCCAACTCCAAGAAGAAGACGAACACCAACTACAACCGGCCGCACGGAGGAGACGCAGGAGGAGGAGGAGGGCAAGGCAGGGCCAGCAAGGGCTGCCAGCACAGCCACTACCACCACGCAGGCAGCCCGCAATCCCACGCCTCCGAGCACATCCATTCAACCTCACTGATGAGCAGATCCACACCCTCTACCGTTTGGACCGGGACACCATAGCCGCCATTGTGGACATGACACAGGCTGACCTTGTCAGCATGATAGATAGCCCAACCGCCATCCCACCCCTACTGAAGGTGGTGTCTGTACTCCACTTCCTGGCCACAGGCACCTACCAGCACACAGTCGGACAGTTGCATGGCATTTCTCAGCCACTGTTCTCACGGACACTATTGCAAGTGCTCGATGCCCTCCTGCAGCACGCAGACAACTACATCTCTCTACCACGCTCGGAGCAGGAAACAACCAACACAAAAGTGGGATTCCATGCACTTGGCGGCATACCGGGTTGCATTGGTGCCATCGACTGCACCCATGTGGAATTGGTCGTCCCACATGCCATGGAGGCCCAGTACCGCAACCGAAAACAATTTCATTCACTGAATGTACAAATGGTGTGTGACTCCAACAGGATCATTACACATTGTTGTGCCCGATTCCCTGGATCAACCCATGATTCTATGGTCTTGAGGAACTCTACAATACCACGCTACATGGAGCGACACGCAGGGAACAGATCCTGGCTACTCGGTGAGTCTCATTTCATGCATGATGATGTGGGGTATGTGATGCGGCAATGACCTGGCAGGAAGGGGGGGGGGTGCGTACGTAGCAATGGCATTCCACATAATTCGTTTATCGTCCACATACAGGTGATGCCGGATATCCACTGAAGAGATGGCTCCTCACACCAGTCCGGAACCCACGGGACCAGCATGAGGAGGACTACAACCATGCCCACTCACGTACCCGTGTAGTCATTGAACAGGCATTCGGCCTACTGAAGACCTGTTTCCGGTGCCTCAGCAGGTCTGGCGGGGCACTCCTGTACCGCCATGAGAAGGTTGCAAAGATGGTGATGGCATGTGTCATGCTCCACAACATGTGCGTACGTAGAAATGTGCCCATGCCCCCTGACGCAGAACTGCAAGCACCTGAAGATGGTCATGATGAGGGTGGGGATGTGGCAGCACCTCAAGGAGTCTGCGAGGCACAGGAGGGCCGTGAAATTCGTCAGCATCTCATAGATGCATGCTTCTAGCACTCACGCCTGGTGGCTGATACATGGACACGGGACTCGTGGCACTGTGTGTGTCTGGTACATGCACAATATGGACTGTACGCCTATGATGGCCTAGTACACAAAGATCATTGTCCACACATCTCATTGTTTGATCGTGCATTGTTTATGGCATATGTGATATCATGTTGAACACCCTATCGACCCGCCACCCAAGTGAGCCCAACACACCCCCTCCACCCTCCTACCTCCCCCCCGAACACCAGTGTCCAAAGATGCTCATTGTCAGTGGGCAGTCGCTATTGCAAGCCCCCTCTGCGGGTATCAGGGGCACCCCTGCCTGTGGAGCGCAGGTTCCTCCCAGATCTACGTTGGGGGCTGCCCTGGACGGAACTTGCAACGGTTGATGTCTCTGCCTGCTCACGTCCATGCATGTCCCTAAGGGTTTGTGAGAGCTCAGTGAGCACACGGCGCACTGCGGCAAGTTCGGCACATACGTCTTTGGACGTCGCATGCAGTTCCCCCCTCAGGCTCTCGGTGCTACTCTCCATTTGGACTCTCAGGCTCTCGGTGCTACTCTCCATTTGGACTCTCAGGCTCTCGGTGCTACTCTCCATTTGTGCCCTAAGTGTCTCAGTTGATGTTTCTATGTCTGCCTTAGTGCCCCCACATCCATCGGCATGGTCCTTGAGGAGCGTGGCCAGTTGCTGCTGTTGCACGATTAACTGGTCGAGGGACTGTTGCCTCTGCTGGGCCATGGCCATTTGCGGTGGTGTCACAGAGGGGCTGTTCACCTCATGTTGCCCTGCCACAGGGCTTGTGGGGGATGGCCAGTCGTCGTCTTGTGGGTGCCCCTGCGTGGTATCCTCATGGTGTACGGGATGGAACAGACAGAGGGATTGGGACAGGTCATGGATGGATCTGACTTCGACATCCCCGTCTTCTGTGTCGGAGCATGCTGCCATTAATGGGGTGTCACCTATGGTGCTGCTGCCACCAGAGGCAGTACCTTCTGTGGCATCCATTGGGGGGACCTGTGGTGGTGCTGTTGTGGGCATGCTGGCTGCTGGGGTGCCTGTTGATGTTCCCTCCTGTGTGCTGCCACTTGATATGTGCTGCTGCCGTGTCTTGATGCGTGCAGCTGAGGTGGAGGGTCTTTGGCCGTCGGTCTTGGCCCTCTTTGCAGGTGTGCTGGTAGGGGTGTCCTGGAGCTCGTCGTTTGGATCGGACCCTGTGGTGGAGTAAAGGAGGGCGAGCGTTATTAATGGGTCTGTGGGAACTGGAATGGCAATGTATCACATGCATTGGGGTGGTACCTGAGGGTGATTTGGGTCGGGGCCTTGGAGGTGCTTTCATTTGTGTGTGGAGTGAGGGTGCAGTTGTTTGGCAGCCTGCAGTTAGGGTGTGCCTGCTGCACGTGTAGTTGGTGTTTTTGGGGTTTTTACTTATTTATGTATTTATTGTGAGTTTTAAAGTGCGCTATCAGGCCAATGTGTGTGGACGTTCTCCTGGCCATGTGTTGCTGTTGCGCTATGTGGACACATGTGAGTCACATGATTGGACATTGTGGATTTGGCATGGTTTTATTTGGGCCACCTACCTGATTCTCCGGATGTCTGCACTCCTTTCTCCATCCCTCCGACTCCCGCTATGCTCTCCATTCCAATGGTGGAGGCACAGATTTCTTCCCAGGGTGTCAACTTGATGGGTGATTCCGACCCTCCCCCGGTGGCTGTGGCAATGTTGCGGTTGGCAGAAAGTATGCTACGGACGCGTATCCGCAGGTCGTCCCACCGCTTCCTGCATTGCTGTGGGTTGCGGGGTGCGGTCCCCACCGCACTTACCCGCTGTGCCACCAGGGCCCATATGGCCTTCTTGTTCGCAAGTGCCGTCCTGGTCATTTGCGTGGAGAAGACGGCGGCGGCATTCTCCTGGAGGGTCTCTGTAAGCACGGTGAGTTCCTCACGGGAGAAGTGGACCTGCCGCTTGCGGTCGCACGCTTTCTTCGCTACTTTTCCCATTTTTCTTGGTTTCACTAGGGTGGATGACGGGTTGGGATGTGTCTCAGGGTGGTGTTTTTAGTGGTTGTGTGTATTTTGTGGTTTTATAGGTGTACGGGGTGTTGTTTCCCGTTCCGGGCCCATGTTTTTACTTCCGTTTCCGTATATTTACGGTCACCGTACTTTCCGGTTGGCGCTCACTGCGGTGTCCGCTATGATGGGTGGCGGTATTGCACCTAGGGCGCCGTACGGCGGCGGTGTGGGCCGTTTTGGGGTCATTTCCGCCATCGCGGACTTTGCACTTCCGCCATGGCGTGGTGCTCGTGCCCGATGGGTCGGAATGGGCCGCACTTTGCTCCATCGTGCAATGGCGGAAACGCTATTTACGCTGTGTCTGTCCGGTCAGTCACTTTCCGCCAGGGTCGTAATGAGGGCCTTAGACATTAGGTTTGAAGAATAAACTGTGCATATCATATTAAAAGCATTCCTTAAGTACCTAATGCATGGAAGAAATCATAAATCAGTCATCAATCAGCCAGCTAAAATACCTTTTGAAAGAGCAGTTGGTCTGTGACTGATCAAGTGATCAACTTCTACACCGTAACGTGTGCACAAAGAAAATATACATTGGGGGGATATTTTCTTACATATATTTTAAGCAGTTTATACCACAAATATATTGACTATAGTTTTGAATTTGGGTTGTTCAGATGAACATAACACTTATAACATGGAAATATTAAAAACCATACTTTTTGCATAATTTGCATATTTTAACATCTATCTGCTAGAAGTGACAGAAATACAAATGACATTCATATTCATCATATTCCCACAAATCAGAATATTTAATTACGATTACAAATTTTCTTAAGAAGGTATTCTAAAATTTAATATTTATGCTCAGTACACCGTCTCACACTAGTTTACAGCTGTGAGTTAGGGCAGTACCTGCGTTTTGAACTTTTTTATTTTTAATTAAAATACTCTGATTTAAACAACTTGTTTCTTGGTTTAGATTGCATGGTGAGATTTTTCTGATGGGGTTAATACATTATTACCATTCCTGTGTAATGAAAAAAGCTCTATAATGTAGAATAAATATTAATGAGAAAGCAATGGAGTGGACGCTATATGTCACTGATGCCAGCACATTATAGGGTGGTGATAGCCGCCCTTTAGTTAAGGTGAGTCGGACTCCCTGTAGGAACCCCTTAAACATCTATTGTTAATAACTTTTGATTTGAGTAACGGATTTAACTGACATTTGGAAATTGATTAGGGACTAGTGCCCCTCCACCCCAACCAGACTACAACATTTCATAAAGTCATGCTAAAAAATAGGAAAAGTATTAAGAAGACAACATTTTTTTTCCAAAGTTGCTTTTTTTTCTTCTTCCCATTCATTTTCCCATAGCCAAAGTGGACAGCCCAAACAGCTGGACAGATTTGGACCAGGTACTAAACAACATGCGCATGAAGCGTTAACTTGCGATCCATGCTTGGTTTGGGGTTATACCATGCAGTAGTTATTTAAATATTTGAAGAAGGGAGTGCCCCCTTCTCAAAAAATATATAGCTATATCTCTGAGATTTACCCCAAACTGGGTGTTTTTAGAAATGAAACAGCCACCATCTTTTTTTTCTCTCAATGTGAGACATATTTGAGGTTATAGCCAAAGATATGAGAAAATGAAACACAGGAAAAAAGACATTTGAAGGTCAAAAAGCATGCATATGCCATCAGGCTAGAAGTGGGAGGGGGGGTGGCTAGAGGGCTCCAATTGAAATATGGAGGGGGTATAGGGACTGAGTTTGCAACACAAAGCTTTCTATAGCCCTGGCAATAGTCGCTAAAAGCCAACATTTCAAAGTAAATTGAAAACAGTGTTTGTTGTGGGGGAACGGTAGAGGTCCGTGGAGCTCAGGTTTCCATTTGGGGTGTGGGGGAGCTGGCACAGAAGAGGGGGCAATTGGTGAGGGGAGGAAAGCATTTTTTCAGTACACATGGTTACTTTTTTTTGTTTAAATATATTTTTACTGCTTTAGTGATGTTGGAGGTTTAAAATCACTGGCCATGGCACAATTGCAGTAACCAGTACAAACCCTGTTTAGCTTCAAACTTAGAAAGGGATCAGCCTCCTCAGGCCATGTTGCCCGATAAATGAGCCAAAGTTACAAGACGACTTAAAGAAACGGAGGGGCCCTTTCCTTGTTTTGAAGCGAAGCAGGATCAGTCCCCCTTTGAAGCTAAGCAGGGTCAGTCGTGCTAATGCATGGATAGGTGACCAAATGGGCATCACATTTGTTTTTAACCATGCTACTTTCAGTCTTTGAAGGTTTTGCACTCAGAGACGATATTTTGCCTTTTGCAGAATTGCATTCTGGTATTTGTAGCTCCCAGTCAATAATAAAAAACAAAATGATATTTTAACAGCAATGGTGGGTTTCCTATCCCTGCAGTAACTGGGATGAACCCTGCTTAGCTTAAAAGAAAGGAAGGGGTCAGCCACCACAGACCACGTTTCCTAATAAATGATCCTACCTTACAAGACCACTTAGAGAAACATGGCCTAAGGGGGCTAGATCCTTCCTCAGTTTGAAACTAATTAGAGTAGGTCCTGGTTAATGCATGGGTGTGAGACAATCTCAAATGCCATGTGTTTTCATAGTTTGAAATATCTCATAATACACGGCATCTGCATTATTTCATTTAAAACCGGGCTGCTGTCAGTCCTTGAACGTTTTGCTCTCAGAGACTATTTTCTGGTATTTGTAGTCTCACAGTCAAGATGGGGGAATAATGCCACAATTGTACACTTTTTGCCTAACATAGTTCCATATAGATTTATATATTTGAGTGACACTATGGAAAGTGTACTTTTCAAGTTAGCTTTATAAAGCAAGTATTTACCCACAATGTGGCAAGAGATTTTGCAATCCTCAACACTGGTGCAGATATTCTCCCCTGATTTTTGGCTGCTTTTCAGGGCACAAGTAAAGGTCACATGTGGGTGAAGAGCGTAACTTTTTTCAGAAGACGGATGCAACACATGTTTTGTTTTAGGTTGGCAAGCTTGCTCAAGTAGTTGGCTACCAGGATTTCTCTCAGGTTGTCATTATCCCTGTGCAGACTCTTACCCACAAGACCACAACCACTTCTTTAGTATTGGAATTTTGGTTTCCATGGAATATTTCACAACAGATTGCTAGGTTTAAAAAGTGAGCAACTTGTATACTTTGCCAGCATATTTATTGGACCATTTCCTCTCTCAGGTTATTTTCTGGTATTCATAACTTTTTTTTAAATGTCCAATGCCATTTTGTCTTGCACACTGGCCATGCCCACTGAACGTGGTCGAAGACCATGTTTGTGGTCTGGAAGCATTCTAAAGATCTATGGAATAATAAAACCCTTGAAATTCAAGGAAAAAACTTTAGTTGCCGGTACATTAAGGTGAGAACTTAACACAACAGAACCCCTGAAATTCAGCTAAAGCCACATTAACTTCACGTCCCATGTTGCACAGCCTATAACCACAATGATGACATCACAGATCACATCACTGATGACTTCACTTATTACATGTTGTATGAGAACGCTGATGACATTACAAATCACATCACTCATGCCATTACTGATGACAACACTAATTAGATTGTATATAACTGATTACATCAATAATGGAATTAGGCATAACATCATTTTTAATTTAGCTCATGAAAACTTTGATTACCTTAATAACAATGTAGGCCATGAACTTGGCCATGAAAAAGGCTGGGGTGACTAGCCAGCAGCAAAGCCCATAGCTAGTGGTCAGTTAATGTCAATAAATACCAATGTGCATGGTTAAAAGTCATGCCTAGCCCATCACTGTTTTAAAAAATATAGTGGGCAACATTGAAAGCTGTTGTCAGTGGCCATGGTTAAAGGCCATAGCTAGTTAAAGGCCATTAATATGTTAGCATATTCAGGGCCCGATTCATGGAATTAAATAGCGCCAAAAAAGGGGCGCTTGCGTGCAAAACACGCGCAAACGCACGTTTGTCAATTCATGGAAGACAATATATGGGGCTTACCCGAGACTTGCGCTGAATCCCCGCGGGTCCAACACGTCACTACAACACCACAAACCCATTGCACGAGTTTCTCAGTGAAGGCTCAAACTGTCTTGCGCAGTCACCTAAAAAGGGGGCGGAACACGTGGAATGGGGAACAACAAGCGTAAATGTGGGCGTTACATGGGAATTAGCACAGTAAAATACTCGCAAAGCCCACGAGCGCGCTAACAACATGTATTCATAGAATCAAACAGGGCTCACCAGTGTGCGAAAAAGACGCATAAATCCAGAAACACGTTCGCCACATAAAAAGAGGGCGTGAAAACCCAACGCGCGTATGCAGCTATGATGAATGTACCATTTTTCACAGCAGTGTTCGTGGGACACCGCAGCAGGAGGAGGATATCCAGGGCATGATTTTTTTTACCCAGGGTCAGCCATTTTGGGATGCCAGATGACCAGGTCTATGGCAGGTATAGGTTTCCACCTCATTTGATATTATATCTGGTCACAGAATGGGATGATTACCTCACATCACCCACCCTGTGCTCCCAAGCACTGAGCCCCTTGGACAAGGCATTCAATGTACTGCATTTTTTGGCCGCTGG
Organism: Ambystoma mexicanum; assembly: GCF_040938575.1. Taxonomy (NCBI): domain Eukaryota; kingdom Metazoa; phylum Chordata; class Amphibia; order Caudata; family Ambystomatidae; genus Ambystoma; species Ambystoma mexicanum. The sequence continues at coordinate 422,404,953 of NC_090927.1, read as the reverse complement.
GTCATTTCAGCAGACAATAGCCATAGTCAGGGGCACTTTATAGCCCATGTAGTCATGCTGCCTACACCAGGTGTTGGCAATCATGTCTGCACGCCCCTCAGTCTGCAGGCACATATACATGCCCAGAACAGCCGCAGTAAGGCAGGCCGTGGTCCAGGACTTTTACGGGGTGGCGCACTTCTCTAAAGTGTTTGGTGTCATCGATTGCACCCATGTGGCCCTACGTCCACCTAGGGCCACAGAGCACACCTATCGCAATTGCAAGCACTGGCATTGCATCAACGTGCAGATTGTATATGATGCCAAGAGAATAAATACCTCTGTGTATGCCAACTATCCAGGGTCCACCCATGATAGTTTCATATTCAGAATGTCACCCCTGCACCGGGCCCTGGAAACTGGGAGAAATGGCAACACATGGCTCATTGGTGAGTAGAAATGCCCCTGCAAATGCATGCATGTCTCACACAGATAAAACTACACCACCGACAAACCATCTCACCTCCACAGGGGACAGTGCCTACCCTCTGAGCACCTACATGATGATGCTGATACAGCACCCCACCACACCACCCCAGGTAAGATACAACACAGCCCATACTGCAACTGGGACCATAGTGGAGCGTGCATTCAGGGTGCTAAAGTCACGTTTCTGCTCCCTTGACCACTCTGGTGGTGAGCTACTATATGCACCACCAGTTGTGTGCAGGATTATTGTGGCAGCATGTGCCCTGCACAACGTTGCAACATGGCATGGCATTCGGGTGGACCTGGTGGTGCCCCCACATCCCCAACCACATTCACGGCGGCTGTGCATGGGAGGGGAAAGGACATGTGGCAAGGATGTCCATGCCCAACTTGTGGCACCATTTTTCACCTCAAATCCAACCTCTGCGGAGCGCACACAGACCTGGCACATTCCAGGTGACAATCGATGATGACAAAGGGACAATCATCTGTCCCAACCCTACCACCCTGAGACTCTGTCCTTGGAAGTGTTACATTGTGTGCATCCCTTAGAACTTACACTAACTCAAAATGGTGTGCACAAAACGAACACATGGAAGATGGAGTATTCCACTAACATCATGCCAACGTACACACCCAAATGCTGATATGTCACCTAAACCCTCCCACACTTCACCTGGTTGACACACCATACCATGGCATACAATGTCAAAATAGACAAAGAAATGGCCAACACATAACATTACTGTCACAAAGTGCTCAACAATCAACGGAACAGTACAGAAATAATGCACGCTCAAACAACAAAATGATAATTTACACAGGTCCATCACTTGGCCAGTACTATATACCAGAAACACAGGACCCAAGAGTGAATCTGTCTGACAGTGACCATTAATAATTGTGCATGTGCTTCAATTTGTCATAACTTGCACAAGGTACCCTTGTATTTTCGTGTGGCACTGCTAACCAAAGGGGGCAGGGAAGCGCATATCCAGGAAGGCTAACAATAATGGAGATAGTTAAGCTAATACATGAAGATGGAACATGAACAAAGGTTGGATCTCAATGTCCAAACAAAAAGGGATTCTAACCATGCACTGGACAAACATTCATGAATCCCACTAGGGGCAAATACACAGGTTGGACTTGAGACTGCCCACAGATAGAATGGAATCCCAATGCCTCTGTGTAAGTTACTTTCACACGCTGCACTCCTTGCAAGCCCATGGAAAGGGGAAGCAGGAGTGGCATATGTGTCTGAACCCTAAGGCACAAACAAGGAGTGTACCAACACAATACAAGCCTGCAAGGGTCAATCTGGAATGTACAGTGGATGCCCCACAAAGCAACACACTGTCACAGAAATGCACAATAGACATAAAACAAGTATACAAATGTAATAAATGCCCATGGGGTACAGGGGGGGTTGACACCCAGGTGGGAGGAAGGGCAGGGTGCACATCAACACCCACATGTGTGGATGTTGAGAAGAAAAAAATACTCCATGGGTTAATGGGCCGCACGGCTGGCATGAATCGGGAGACCTGTCACTGCTGTTGCCACCCTCTGGTGTAGCTTCAGAATGTGGTAGTGGTAAGGGAGGATCACCAGGCATAGCCCTGGCCTGGTCCTCCATGGCAGTGGCCATGTGGGACTGAGATGATTGCATCTGCAACACGATGGCTCGGAGGTCCTCATGCTACACCACACATGATGCACAGAGTTCGTCCATGATGGTATGAGTCAACTGTTGCATCTGCTGTTCAGACCATCTACTGCAGGCTGCCTCGAGTGCAGCCAGTGTAGTTCTGTACCTGTACTCTAAACTCAGGGCGTCCCTGTGGACCTGACCCTCTGCAGCCATGGATGCATGCAGAGCCCTCAGTTCTGCTCGTCGGCTCCTTTTGCTGGCCTCCATGTGCAGCCTGTGTGAGCGGCATGTGGACCGCAATGCCTGCTGCTGGTGCTCCACCTGTCTTTCTGTGGGGATCATGGGCTTGGCCACCCTATCCATGCCCTGAGCCAACATCTCAAATGAAGCACCCTGTGTTGTGCAACAGCACACATGGACTACTCCCACACAGTATCACCAGCTAACACACGGCCACCGAAACCTGGCCCTTGATGTGATGGCGCTGTCTGTGGCTGCAGGACTGCATCCATGGAGCATGACCCTGCAGCCATAACCACCACAGATGGATGTACCAACACTGACTGGCCCAGTGAGGGGTCGTCCCCACCTTCAGACATTTGGGATACAACAGCACCCACACTCGATGCACTCACCTGCGACAGCACAGAGGAATCTAATTCCGGTTCACCACCAGAGCCATAGGTATCATCAGAGGCAGACTCATACTGAGTCAGGCCCGGGATGAACTCTAGCACCAGCGGTTCATCATGGGCTGCCATACCACGTCCTCCACTGGTGCTTGTTTGTGGATCAGTATCCTGTTCCTCCTCCACCTCCTTCTCTGCATCCAGTGCCTCATCACCTGTACATGGACAGAAAAATACATGAAGACCCATGTAAATAGCATAGCCCACACACATAGGCACCACCATGTCATCAAGCAAAACATGGCATGTCACAAACTCCCGCATGTACACAGTGTCAATGGAAGTGAAGGGTAGCATGAAAGCAGCCATGGATGTCTGTGGAAGGGTTAAATACCACATGTAGTGCATGGTGCATAGCACCTGCTTCACACACGAGCACGTGACTGGCAAAGTTCAGTCACCAACATCACTGATGCAAGTACACAGATGCCATGTAGCATAGCCATGCCTGAACTGTCAAACTGCATGAGATATAACTTGCTGACTACTGTCGCACAGCCATGTACAATGGATGTGACATGACATGACTTGTAATTCACAAACTCAATACACACAAGTGTCACAAGGTTCTATGATGCAAGGGTGATAGAATAGAGTGAAGCCAGACACACCCATCCCATGAGGCCAGGTCACATTGACATCATGCGAACGAATAGGCACAGTCAAGGTGAGACCTGAGGTTGGAAGTGGGAGTGGGCAGTACAGTACATGGGAACAGCATTCAAATAAAATACAACTACATAATCAGTAATGAAACAGCGGCAGGCTGGTGGCAGTGGAAGTGTAAGTGCAGACATCAGGTGTCAATTGCTGGAAGAGGGTTGTAGGGATACAGTAAAGAGCCACTGAGTGCGGGGTATGGCATGGAGGCAGTGCATGGGTTCAACTGGTGGCTCAGAGGCCTGTGTCAGAGATCAGAGTGTGGGCAGGTGACTAGTGCATTATCTCAGTCAACCAGGACTCCAGCAGGGGAGAGGAGGAGAGAAAGCAGAACACATGAGGAAGAATCAAAAGTTCCTCCAGACCCGGAGAAGGCTCACCTCCAGTTCCATTCAGGCAGGGAGGCTGTACCAGAGGGAGGCCCCAGCGAAGATAGACATTAACCACCAACTAATTGCTATGAGAAGTAACTGACCCTGAGGGAGTAGGAAAGGGATGATCAAAGAGCATGAGAAGGAAGCACTTTTTGAGGATGGGATTGAAGGCCTTGTGGACAATGCACAGGGTTTGGAAATTAACAGTCATAGCCATTGGGAGCCAGTGCCATCATCACAGTATTAGGGAGATACAATACCTGACCCCAAGACAAAAGGACAATTCACACAGTCCAGTTATGGATGAGTTGCAGAGGGAAGCAAGTAGAAGTACAGAAATCTTGTTAGATGCCGTTGCAGTACCCCACCATAGGAATGACCCGTCCTCTGGAGACAGTGAGCTGCTGGGGGAAGGAGAGGAAAGGAAGAATACCTCTGAGGAGGTGCAGCTGGCAGGGTGACCTCTCAGAGACGTCAGAGATGTGCGGAGAGAAGGCGAGTGTGGAGTGGAAGATTATCACAGGCTATCTGCCATCACAGGTTGGAGCAGGAAGAGGGCCAACATAGGCTGGACATAGAGTGACATGGAAGGAGTGAGCAAGTGTGGTGATGAGGATTGTCACGGTGTGCAGCACATCATACATATGCAGTCTGCAGGACTGTCCTGGACACACACGCATCACCACTCACCAGACATTCCCTCATAAATTGGCAGGTCTTCCACACTTTAGATCTGCTCCACATGAATCATATCACTAATGATCTCTTCATGAGGAGTCAGTACTTCATCCTCTTGTGGTGACCCACCTCCCGTCACCAGAGTAGAGTCATAGTTGGCAGCCATTTTATCTTTAGCTCTGCGGCAGAGGTCATTCCAGCGCTTCACTGCCTCAGCAGCTGTGCACCTCTCATTGCCCAAGGCGTTGATTTGATTGGAGACGCGCTGCCAGTGGGCCATACGCTGGGCAGGCATATGTGTGCTCCCTGCCTGTAGGAGCATGTCACAATCGTGTTCTCACATGTAGTCCACGAGGATATGGAGTTCCTCATCACTGAAGCTCCTCTTCCTCGACGTGTGGATCTCCTGTGCCGTGCCTTGGGTCTGAGCTGTTCGCCTACTGCACGCTTTGCCTTCTTGCAAGGTCGTGAAGGCCCTGAGTGGATTGGACCACTTGGGTCTGTAGGGGCTGGAGTACTGGTGGACTGGGCTGTGGCATCACCCACTGATGCTGGGACTGTAGGTAGCCTTCCAGGCATCTGTACCTGGGTGCTGGTGCCAGGACCTTTCTCCGCATGTCTCTTGCCCTTGGAGACAAGGACATCTGCCCCTGGGTCTCTGTGGGCCTGGGCCGGGACCGCTACAGGCCTGGCTGGGTGACCCTGAGCCTGGGTTGTGGTTTCTGCAGCTGCTCCTGCAGCTTCTTGACCCTGCCTGGTGTGGACAGCTGATGGCAATGCTGCTCCAGGACCCTGGGTGCTGGTGCCAGGACCTTTCTCTGCACGTCTCTTGCCCTTGGAGACAAGGACATCTGCCCGTGGGTCTCTGTGGGCCTGGGCCGGGACCACTACAGGCCTGACTGGGTGCCCCTGAGCCTGGGTGGTGGTTGCTGCAGCAGCCCCTGCAGCTTCCTGACCCTGCCTGGTGTGGACAGCAGATGACAATGCTGCTCCAGGACCCCGGGTGCTGGGGATGTCAGCATCAGCTGCATCTCCCTGACCATGTTGGGTAGGGGGCATAGCTCTCCCTGCATGTCCTCGGGCACCTTGGCCACCTCGGCCACCCTTCCCACTTGTTGGCCTCCCACTCATTTCAGGGATGGAATGGTGCCATGGGAGGCGCAGCTATCAATTGTCCTGCGAAATTCAGTGAGGGCAGTGTATGTGATGTTAAATGTACCAGTGTGCTCGTGCAAGGCTCAATGTTACTGCAGGGAAAAAAACGGGCCCTGTAACACACAGGCACCCCAAAAATGAAAAATATGTGTATGCGACCCTTCGGTATCCCATGTGAAAAGAACAAACGTTACGCAGTATGCTGTGGCACCCAGCAACACAATAAATATGTACGCAAAGGACACATAAGCTACTGTGATGTTTAGTAAGGGGTTATGCGACACACAGGGGCACCCACTGTTTGCAAAATGCGTACGCAACTCACCGTCAGCCTCAAAAGTACACACGCGTGTGTGCGGAGGCAAATCCCCCACCAAAACAAAAAGCTTGCTCGGTCGCAGTAGTGAAGTGATCGTGTGGAAATGAAGTCCACACGACCGTCCGCTATAACTCGCACAAGCGTGTGATGGTCTCTTACGCACTACTTTATCCCTATCATGAACGCCAACGTTTAGCTTGTGTCACGTAACTTACGCACTTAGGCTCTTTCCTCTGATTTCGCGCTAACATGAGCTTTCTGCACATGCAGAGTAACTCTGTTTCTGGCTTCCCACGTGAGTATCATGAAAGACCCACGCTCCTGCCTACCAGCCGATTTACCTGCCTCCAAGTGCCGTAAGCTGCATCCCACGAGCCATCCACTGTTGCCTGCCCACTGTGTGTGCCTGTTGCCCACGTGCCCCGCAATTTTGGTGCCTGCTGTACAGCCATTGCCAGTACTCTTGTCGTCAGGCCTGTGACCACCACTGCTGATCAAGAAGACTCCCGACATGGCAGACCACCACTGCACAGCCCAGACACAGGACCACCTTGCCCTCACACACCTGCCTCGGGGGTTGCCATGTCTGAACCAACATCATCGGAGGCAAGTGGCAATCCTGCAGCAGCAAGGCAGAGGGCTGTCAGCTTCAGTGCAAGAGAAGTTGACATCCTGGTGGAGCAATTCCTGCGGCATTATGATGCCCTCTTCCACAGACCAACGCAAGTCGGCAAGGAAGGACGGAAGATTATCTGGGCCGACATTGTGGGTGCCATCAACGCGGAGGGGGAGGCACCCCGCGACTACCACCATGTCCACAAGTGCTGGAGGACTTCAAAGCCAGGGGCTCAACGCTTCCTCCAGGCTGGTGTGAAACAAGACAGGCGCCGGGTCTGGATAAGCACTGACAACATGCGGGTCCTGGGGCAGATCTACCCAGTGCTGCACGCCCAGGTCATGGATTTGCAGCTCCGTCTGGAGTCGACTGGTAAGTGTCCATGTGTTGGTGTCCTCCGCAGTGCATGTGCATATTGATGTGTGGTTGGTGTGTGCACCTTGACCTTATGGCAGGTATGCCTCTTGTCTGGATGTCTGTGTGCATGACCCAGACAGTGCTGCATGTGTGTCCATTCAAGCATGTGTGACATCAAAGGTGTTTCTGATGGAATGTGTGATGCGCTGCAGCATATAACGATGTGCACATGGTTGCATACATGTGTGTACATGGTCGTGTGAGAGGTGTGACACCTGGGTGCTGTCGGCAACATCATCAACATGCATGTTGTACATGTGCATGCGTCTGAGAAGTGAGTGTGTGACTGGCCAACACTCATGGATGGATGTTACTGGAGGATTTGAATGTGTGCTTGACTCTTGCTGCCAAATTGACATTGAGTTCACTCTGATGTGATAGCTCTGTGGCCTGCTTCATGACTGTCAGATGATGTGCTTGAATGAAATGTGTATGTCCCATGATGCATGTGAGGGGCATGCACAATTTTCAATGATCCAATCCTGATGTGATTGTCTGTTGTGAAGGACAGACATGATTGTGCATGTGTGTTAATTGCATGTACCTGTGTGTTGTGGAGGGTGATGATGGTTGTGAGATTTGCCAGTGCAACTCATGTGCATTTGTTTTGTGCCAGACATATGTTCAGTACCCTGATGTTTGTGTTCTGTGTCTCCATATCCACAGCAACGTTGGAAGAAGAGGGCAGAGAAGGTCCTGTGGAGCAAGGCAGCAGGGATGCCTCCACCAGGCACAGACCCAAAGCCCAGTCACGCTCCCAGGTAATTTCATCTTCGGGGAGCAAGGAGACTGGTGCTGCATCAGGGACAACGGCCGCAGCTGCTGAGGGGGGGTCCAAGAGGGGGAAGGTGGTCGTGGACTCCTCAGCAGTGGGAGGGACAGGTGAGCTCACACAGGGGCAATCCAATGCAGAAGATGGTTCGGAGGCATCCAGGTTGGTGGGGGAGGAGTGTGTTGAGGAGGCCGCATCAGCCCAGTCAATGGGGCCCGGCGGGGGTAATGAGGTGGGTGTGACTGGTACAGTCCAGTCTCAGGGGCGGGAGGCAGTGCAGGTTGCCATGGAGGTGCCTGTGCCTAATGCTGCCCCTCTGTCTGCGCCTGTACCAGTATGCACCTGCGGGCATGCCCCAGGCCATACCAATCCGCAGGAGGTGGATGTTTCCATGCAAACGGAAACACCAATATCTGCGGATGTCACCATTCGAGACAGGGTGGAATTGTTGCTAGCCAGTATCTGGAGGAGTATAGGCACCATTTGTGATGATGTGCAGGCTTCAAATCTGGGGCTTGCACGTTATCACAATGAGGTCTGGCATCTCCTAAACTGGCTAGCTCAGTTCCTGGTCTCGCAATGGGTGCATGGGCTGGCCACTTATGCGACCCACTCCTTGTCCTCCTCCTCTGTGCCCCAGTAATCCTCCCTGCCGTCTTCCATCCCAGATACCACCAGGACCCCCTGTGTACCTGTCCCAACCCTGGTGGCCAGTCTGGTGGAGATCACATCACTGCCAGAGTCAGGAGTCGAATTTGGATCATCCGAGGTGGTCACCACACAGATCCAGCTGGCGACAGCAGCTGTGGCAGTGGAGGGAGAGCAGGCACCAAGGAGCAGTGCACGTTTATGACTGCCCCGGGGGTTGTCATCATCCTGGAGGCTGTCCTTAAGAAGCAGGCACCAGGCTATTTGGCAGCAGCAGGCTCAGAGTAGGAGGTGACAGTACTCGGGGCATGGCATCTCAGGGAGTCAGGTATCGGCCATCTGGCAGGAGGCAAACGTGGACCTTACCCAAAGTATGTCTTCCGTGTTAGAGAGCTTGGGGCAGCAGATCAGGGCAGAGCGGCAGCAGGCACAGGAGGCAAGACTCACCATGGCCAGGGCAGAGCTTTCACTGCATCAGGCAGAGAGGCGGGCTGAGGTCCTGGAGGAGACTTGCAGGGAGTGGGGGACGAGTATGTTGGAGTCCCTGCAAGTTCTTTAGGTGAGAGTGGAGGCCTGCCTACAGGAATTGGACGCATGTTTGATGATGCTCTGGCCGAGACATTGAGGGAGCATGGTGAGGAGAAGGACTAGCCCGCGGCCATTGTATATAGTTCTTTAGGTATAAGTTAACTTTTCATTTTTTTTTTTTTAGTGTTTGGACTGTGCTCTGCTTTTTGTACATAGTTAATTTTGTGTGTCATTTTGTGGAGTTTTACTTCATTGTTTGGGGTGCATTTGGGACATTGGACCTCTTTCATTTCTACATAGTTCTCATTTGTTTGCCTAGTTTTGTGTTCACCATGCTGGAATGTCTTGTTTTTCATTTGGATTTGCTTTCTGGAAATCATTTATGGACACAGACATTATTTGTGACTTTTCCTTCTTTTGTTTACGTACACTGCATTTTCATTTGGACATTCTTACATTTGATTTGTTTCTTCATGCACCTTTTTAATGTTTTTAAATATGTATGAAATGAATACTACTTTTAAATATATTTCATTTTTTTTACTCCCAGTGATTTTGATCTTTTATTTTTTCCAAATTTGACCCTTCCTTAGTCTGTTATGTGTCCCTGCTAAGGAGCATTGTTGGTAATGTGTGTACACACTTGCATCCATGTGTCATGTTTGACATCCATTTGCATTGGGAATATTCTGGTGCGTATGACCAGTGGATGGGTGTCAAGGTGGAGTTGGAGTGTGCATGGTGTAGTGGCATTTGATTTCACATGTGCAGCATCAATGTGCATTGTTCCTCACTGTGTCTGGGAGGGTGGTGGGTGGGGTGAGTGATGGGAGTGTAAAATGTTTTCAATTTTGGCCCAGGATTTGCTTGATTCAGTGTAACGCACATGCCGTGCTTTGCCCTTCACCAGCATGTCTTGGTGCTTATTTCATTGTCTCTCATATAGTTGGACATCTTGCTTTGCAATACCTTTTTTCAATTGGTATGGTTTTAAACATGGACAGAACAATGCTGCAGTATTGGTAGATAGGGCACGGTATAATTGCCATGTACTCAATCGTGACTTAAGTCTTCATCTGTGGTTGTGCTTTTGGTACTCCTCTGCCCTCATGAAGTCCTGTGTGAATTTGCTATGGTCAACTGGCTACCCTCTGAACTTGGCAAAAGGTCCCCTCGCATGCCACTTGCACACGTGAATAGCTCCCATGCATGCCCAATCTTAAGACTGTTTTTATGTATGACAACAGACACCTACCGACAGTTTGCACCTCCTGACAGCACGTAGGCTTGGAATTGACACCAGATGTGTAGATTTTCTTTGTTGTCTTTTTGGGTGTGTTTGTTATGATGACCTTCACATGTGCTGAGCTGGCACCTCTGCAACCACATTTCATCAGTCACCACTTCCCATGTAATGGCACTGTCTCAATGTCACCTGCCCTAACAAGTTTCTTGTGTCTGTCTTCACTCTCTTCCCCCTCCAGGGACTCTTTGGACACTTGTGTACATGTGCATTCTGAATTACATGTCATTTGATTGTATGTCATGTCATGTCCTTCACACATGGGAGGGTCACTCGTGTGTTTATGAGGTTATCTGTTCAGGTGACACTTGCTCATTGAGGCTCATACCGTGACATGCCAGGCCAATGTCTCTTCATGCTTTGCATTCTGTCACTGTGTGATTATTTGTACATGTGGATTGTTGACATTACTCTGACACGTGGCATGCAGGGCCTCACTTTGACATACATTTTGTGATGTGTATGATGGGATATGGTTGCAGTCAGCAATTGTGTATGATCAGCTGGGACACTGAAGCTTTTGGCCCAGGTGTATGTTTTCTCTGGTGTTTGCAGGATATTTTATGAACAGGAGGCTAAGGGTGGTGTCACTACAAAGCAAGCAAGTTCCTGAACACACCATTGATGGACTGAACGTGTGTCACTATGTCAGCATCCAGCATGCAGGTGATGTCCAGTCTGGAGGGGCGTGCCTGCAGGGTGCTGGGACATGTGATGGGGGCTAGGGGTGTCCCATATGGCGGGGGATGACTACAGGTTACCACCATAGGTGATGGGGGTGTCCCATGTGGCAGGGGCTGCCTGCAGGTTGCTTTCACAGGTGATGGGGGCTGGGCATGTCCCATGTGGCGGGGGCTACCTGCAAGTTGCCGTCACAGGTGATGGGGGTGTCTCATGTGGAAGGGGCCACCTGCAGGTTGCCGTCACCAGTGATGGGGGTTGGGGGTGTCCATTTGGCAGGGCTGCCTGTAGGTTGCCATCACGGGTGATAGGACTGGGGGTGTCCCATGTGGCAGGGGCTGCCTGTAGGGTGGCGTCATGGGTAATGGGGATGGGGGTGTCCCATATGGTGGGAGCTGCCTGCAAGGTGGCCGGACGGGTGATGTGGGCTGGGGGTATCTCTTGTGGCAGGGGCTGCCTGCAGGTTGCTGTTACAGGTGATGGGTTGTCCCATGTGGCAGGGGCTGCCTACAGGGTGGTGGGATGGGTGATGGGGGATGGGGGTGTCCCCTGTGGCAGGGGCTGCCTGCAGGTTGCTGTCACAGGTGATGGGGGCTGGGGGTGTCTCATGTGGCAGGGGCGGCCTGCAGGTTGCCATCACAGGTGATGGGGGCTGGGGGTGTCCCATGTGGTGGGGGCTGCCTGCCGGGTGGCGGGCCTGGTGATGTGGGTGTCCCCAGTGGTGGGGGCTGCCTGCAGGTTGCCATCACGGGTGTTGGGGGCTGGCGGTGTCCCATGTAGCAGGGGCTTCCTGCAGGTTGCCGTCACAGGTGATGGGGGCTGGGGGTGTCCCATTTGGCGGGGGCTGCCTGTAGGGTGGCGTCATGGGTGATGGGGGCTGAGGGTGTCCCAAGTGGCAGGGGCTGCCTGCAGGGTGGCATCACGGGTGATGAGGGCTGGAGGTGTCTCATGTGATGGGGCTGCCTGCAGGTTGCGGTCGCGGGTGAAGGGGGCTGGGGGTTCCCATGTGGCAGGGGCTGCTACAGGTTGCTTTCACTGGTGATGGGGTTGGGGTGTCTCATGTGGCGGGGGCTGCTTGCAGGGTGGCAGGACGGGTGATGGGGTGGGGTGTTCCATGTAGCGGGCGCTGCTTGCAGGGTGGCATCACGGGTGATGGGGGTGAGGGTGTCCCATGTAGAAGGGACGGCCTTCAAGTTGACATCACTGGTGATGGGTCTGGGGGTGTCCCATGTGGTGGGGGCTGCCTACAGGGTGGCGGGATGGGTGATGGGGCTGCGGTAGGGGTGTCCCAAGTGGCGTAGGCTGCCGGTAGGGTGGTGGGACGGGTGATGGGCGTTGGCGGTTTCTCATGTGGAGAGGGGCTGCCTGTAGGTTGCCGTCACGGGTGATGGAAGTGTCCCATTTGGTGGGGGGTTCCTGCAGGGTGGCGTCATTTGTGATGGGGGCTGGGGGTGTGTTAGGCAGAATCACATTCCGTACCCTTTGGGACCACTACATGCAATCATGACTACAAGTGTCAGTACAATTTCACTTTGGTACAAGCCTGTACTACACAGTATTGTGGTAGCAGTGGCTGAGCAGACAGACTTATCTCAAGAGTAAAGTGAGCAGTACAAGGGGTTACACAAAGGACCAACAATCACAGTGATTCAAATAAACATTTACTTAAGGTTTCTTGGTAAAAGAATATACATTTATTTACATGGTCATTTGGAAAACATTACACTAGCAAGAGCAGCTCATTATCATATACTAATATACTACAAATACACAACCAATAAGTTACTGAACAAGTTCAGCTCCCCTGAAGTTGGAAGAAAAATAGCACTTCAGTTACTTTTAAAAGGGGTAAAAAGACAAGGTTAAAAGAAATCAAGGCACAAATACGTTCATAGACAGGGTTTCAGTTCACTACAACCAGCAATTCAATTCAATGGGCCTGGGCCAAAGTCAATGGTTCAGAGTCTTGTATAGGATAGCACAGTTCTGGTAGTAAACGGTTAAGTCTTTGACACGGATCTTAGAAGAATTTGGTCAGACGAAAAGTTAGATGTTGGTTTAGGGAAGGACAAGCCTTCAAAGTCTGGAAAGTTTCACAAACTTTCACCGCGGCTGAAAATATTTCCTGATCGCATTTGCACAGTACCTTTAAAGTGAAGAAGAGCTGTATCTGAGGCAGTTGTTCCTGGCAGTTCCTCCATATTTCGCAGTTCTTAAGCTTCAGTTGTGGTGGACAAATTTGAGGACCTGCACTGCCCAGGGAAGAGGCCACAAGCTTGACAAAATGTCGGTTTAAGGTGTGAGTTCCTTAAAAACCACAAATTGGCATCATTTCCACTGGCTATCCGATTTTCCACAGCACTCTGCAGAAAATTCAACCAGTATGAGGATGGTGTCCAGGCAGTTTACGAGTTGGTTGTTCCCACAAAACTCAAGGGAAGAAGTTAACCTTGAAGGGCTTCTCTGTCAATGGAGTTTCAGGCAATTCGGACCTGCAGCAGGGCTTCACAGGTGGACCAGGAGTTGCTTCAGTCGTCTTCCTTCAGCTCGTCTTTGGTTCTTTCGTTCCAGTGGTCGACTCTGCTTTCCAAGTCCCAGAAGCCTGCTTTTAAACAGTTTTCCCCATTCATTCCAGCCTGGCTGTCACTCACACAGCAGGGTGGCTGTCCTTGCCAGACAGCCAGCCGGCCAATCACGCCAGAGTGCATTCAGGTCTCCTATGAGACTAAGCACAGGGAGTTTCGGGTATCTCCTTCACATCCTGTCCACCCCAGACACTCAGGCGCCAGGGGAGGGCTTCAGCACTGAAGCCCGACAAAGGCCAATGAACAAAGGGACCAAACCTGGTTTAGCGTGCAGAGTTGGACACTAGAAGGATCTTTCCTAAAAGAAACAGCAAAACAATTCGACCGAAGTCTGTTTTTACAAATAGGTCTTGGGCGCCATATTGGAAAACATGGCTGACCCGATTTATAGCTACTAGTGATTGCGGTCGAGAAAAATCATGGTAGTTTGTTTAAAACCACTGCCACCAGCCATTTCAAGTAGGAAAGGGTAACATCTGACTTTTACATGAGTGTTCGCAATCAGGGGATACTAGGCCACCCCTCCAGCACTCTATAAGAAGATATTGTGTGCTGGGTCTGTAAATGTATAAAGACTAGTCAATTTAACTTTATATGCTCTTGGAGACAGTATTCTGTCCCAGAGAAGGTATTTAAACCTTCAGGAGTTTAAAAGACACTGCTGTGCCACTGCACTAAAGGTGCTGTGTGACACATAAGAAAAAGATGATGCCTATGGAGTTGTTTAAAAACTCCATAATCAAAGATCACAAAAGTAAAACACACATCACAATACATGGAAGAGTGGGAAAAAAGGATCCCACTCTTCCCAGGTAAAAAATCAAATCCTAGAAATCCAACAAAGTTGGTAAGCGAAATTAGCACATTTTGAGAATTCTCCCTAACACTTGTCCCCCCCAGACTAAGGGACAGGAGGATGTAATCCACTCCTGGACGAATCTCCTTACTCCAGTCGGTCAAACATCCTGGAGAGACCATCAGCATGTTGGTGGTGACACCCAGATATGTGTTCAATGGTAAAATGAAACCCTTGCAGGCTGATTGACCATCTTAGTAGTTTAGAGTTTTCCCCTTTCATTTGCATCAACCATTTCAAGGGTTAGTTGTCAGTCTGAATCACAAAAGTAGATCTATACAAGTATTGCCTAAACTTCTTCAGTGACCACACAATAGCAAAGCACTCACGGTCAATGGTTGCCCACCTTGTTTCTGGTTCCTTCATCTTCCTGCTGATGAAGCTAATGGTGTGCTCCCTACCTTTCTCATCCAGCTGACTCAGAACTGCACCTATACCTGTATTTGAAGTATCTGTTTACACAGTAAACGGTTGGTTGAAGTCAGGAGCTCTTAGGACTGGAGCTTGACAAAGGGCTTTCTTTAGGCCTTCAAATGCTTGAGTGCACTCCTCATTCCAACTGACCTTCTAAGGAAATTTGGATGAGGAGACTACACTCAAGGGAGAGGCTATGGTCCCATAGTTCTCTATGAAGTTGCTATAGTAACCAGTGAGGCCTGGGAAGGCTTTCACCTGGGTTTGAGTAGTAGGGGTGGGCCAGTTTTGTACAGCTTTTACCTTGCTAGGGAATGGCCTGATTACACCTGCTCCTACCTCAGGTCCAAGGTAGACCACTTTACTCTGGCCAATTTGACACTTACTCACCTTTATAGTCGGATGGGCCTGCTCAAGAGCCTGCAAAACATATCCTAAGTTTTCAACATGGTCTTTCCAAGTAGGGCTGAACACTGCAATGTCATCCAAGTATGCCATTCAGAAGTCCTCCATTCCATTCAGAACCTGGTTAACCATGCTTTGGAATGTTGCACGTGCATTCTTTAGTCCAAAAGGCATTACCTTAAACTGGTAGAGGCCTGCTGGGGTTGAGAATGCAGTTTTCTCCTTGGCATGGTCTGTCAATGCTATTTGCCAATAGCCTGAAGTGAGATCAAATTACTCAGTTACTTGGCTGAACCAAGCTTGTACACCAGTTCATCTGTCCTTGGTAAAGGGTGGGCATCAGTCTTTGTAACTGCATTAAGAGCTCTATAGTCCACACACAATCTCAATTTCTTGGATCCTGCCTTTGGCACTAGTACAACTGGACTAGACCATGGACTGGTAGAGGGCTCTATTACCCCGAGATCAAGCATCTTGTTGACCTCCTCCTTTATGTGGGATCTTACATGATCTGACATCCTGTAACCTCTACTTTTAACAGGTAAACAGTCACCAGTGAGATGATCATGCTGGCCCCAAGGGGTCAAGCCTGGTGACAGTGAAAACAGGGAGGCAAACTGATTTAACAGAAACTTGCACTCCTCCTATTGTTCAGGTGTCAAATTAGAAGAGAGATTAACTCCTTCTATTTTCTCATCTAAAGGTTGTCTTCTGAGTAGGTCAGGTAAAAGTTCACTCTCCTCCTCCTCTTGAACTGAAACTAGAAGCAAAGCTCCTACTTCTGGTCTTGAGACATAAGCTTTTAGACGGTTGGTGTGAAAGACTCTGGAAGCCTTCTTAGGATTGCCTAAGTCCACCAAATAGTTGACCTCTCCAAGTTTGCCCACAACCTTGAAGGCTTCTATTCATTTGTCCTGTAAGGCCCTCTGCCTTGTAGGTACCATAACTAGAACTAGCTGTTCTTGAATAAACTCAACCATGTTGGCCTTCTGATCATGCCAATATTTCACCAGAGACTGGCCTGCTTTCGATGCTTCTGCCATCATGTGTAACATTCTTCTCTGGAGACCTATCACATAGTCAGTGACTCTCACTGGCTTTGGGGAAGGAGCACTCTCCAACCCCTCTTTTATTATGGCCAAGGGGCCTCTAACTGGATGGCCATAAAGAAGTTTGAAGGGACTAAATCCAACTCCCTTCTGAGGGACTTCTCTATAAGCAAAGAGAAGACATGGCAGTAGAAGGTCCCACTTTATTCTATGGGGTTCTTCTAAAGCATTTGTCATGCTTGTCATTGTACAATTAAACCACTCTACCAATCGATTTGTCTGAGGATGGTAGGCAGGTGAGAACTTGTAAGTTACTCCACAGTTTTTCAACATGGCCTGCATGTAGTGGGACATAAAATTGGATCCCCTGTCAGAGATAACTTCCTTAGGAAAACCTACCCTGGTAAAAATACCCAGTAGGGCCTTAGCAACAGCCTGGCCTGTAACAGTTCTCATAGGTATTGCTTCAAGATACCTAGTAGCATGGTCTACTACAACCAGGATAAACCGGTTTCCTGAAGATGTTGGAGGGTCTAAGGGACCAACATTGTCAATTCCTACCCTCTCAAAAGGGACTCTCACCACTGAGAGAGGCACCTAGGGTGCCACATTCTTGGCTCCACTCTTGCCGGAGGTTTGGCAAGTGTGACAGCTCCTACAGAACTTATCTACATCAGACCCCACCTTAGGCCAGTAGAAATGTAAGGATAGCCTTTCTTTGGTCTTCTTGAAACTCAAGTGACCAGCCAAAGGTATCTCATGGGCTAACTGTAGAAACTGGAGTCTGCTTTCTAGAGGCACTACACGTCTTCTGTAGTCCCCTGGGATAGACTCAGTCGGTTCACTGTAGAAGAGGCCATTTTCCCAGTACAACCTATGCTTCCCTGGCTCTTGCCCATCCAGCTGGGAAGCTGCCTGTTGGTGATGACCTTCAAGAGTAGGACACTCTCTTTGACCTCTGCTGAAGTCTGCCCTACAGGGTTCACCTTCTGCCAGTAAAGACTGCAGCTCAGGGTGGTCTGCAGGATCCAGATCTCCAACAGGAGCAAGGTCCTCTTCCAGCTCTGATTCATCAGCAGCTGATTCAACCGCACTAGGTTATTCCACACACTCAGCCTCAGCTGGTGGAGGAGTCACAGGTGTGATTTTGGACAGTCCCCTAGGGGATGTCCTTGTTGGTAGCACAGGAGTGCTGGCTGGTTTCTTTCTGGAGGTTTTAGGTTTCCCCTGTTCCTGCTTCTTCTTTGAGATTGCAGTCAGTAGGTCCTGTGGACTGGGAGTTCTAGTTTCCTCTATACTCTCCTCTTGAGAGCCCTTTAAGGTGCTCTCTCTGGCCTTCCTAGTCTGCTCCTGTTTCCTTTTGCTGGGAGGTGCTTGATACAACTCCAATAGTTTTTAAGTCATTCACCAACAGGACTCTCCCAGGTACTTCACTCTGCACATTTTCAGGTATCTTGACAATCATGGCATTGCACTGGATGAGAGCAGGTAACTGTGGAAGCATTTGGACAGGTCCTCCAGAAAGCTTAGTACGGTATTTGGGTGCCTTAGCAACATCCTCTACCTTGAAAAAAGATTAATCAACTACAGTAATGCTGGCCCCAGTGTCTCTGATGGCAGGGGTCTCCTGACCATTCAAAAGAACACTGTCTTTGTAATACTCTTTAGTATTGTCTGGAATAGAATTGTAGACCTCTAGGTGCTGTTGTTCCCCACAGACCCAGGGATACTAAAGACACACTGGCTGAGACTTTCCTAGGTTCCTCAGCCAGAAAGTGAAAGTTTCAACTTGCCATTGGTACTTCATGCTCTGGGGAGAAGGCTAAGGAGACAGTGTGGACCCCTGAAGGTTTACCCTTACATCTGGGATGCCCTTTCACATGGTCAGTTGACAACATTTTCCACATGTCTTCATGAATTTGGGTTTGTTCTGACCTCCTTCTGGTTTGGCACAAGGAGGTATACAAGCCTAATTCGGTTTCCCTTGTGGCTTACCCTTACTTTCTTTGGGGCCCTCTTTTGGATTGTAGGTATTAGAATTCTCCTTGTTATCTTTCTTGTGCTGCTTTCCCTCATCCTTCTTCTGAGTTACCCCAGAATCCCTGGGAGTAGCCCTGTTGGCAACCCACAAGTCAGCAGCCCTTGCTAACGTCTTTGAATCTAATTCCTTAGAGTCAGCCAAGTGCTGTCTCAGCTCAGGAGAACAGGTATCATAGATAGTTTCTAACATAAACATATTTTTCATAACTTCATAAGTGTCAACTTTGTAACCCTTAACCCAACCATCTAAGTTCTTCAAACAGTCACACACCCAGGTAGCCCAACAGGTACCATCATGCTTTTTCAGGGTCCTTAACCTTTTAAGATACTGGGATGTGGGTCATCCCAAAACTAGCTATCAAAGCTAGTTTCACACGTTCATACTCCATTCTATCAATTTCTCCCAATTCCATTACAACAGCAGATGTTTCAGGGGGAGCCGAGAAAAGAGCCAAGGAATCAGCTGATTCCCTGAAATATTCTGAATCCCATGGTTATACTCAAAAGTAGCCAGCAAATCCAAAATATCAAGCATAACCTCATACATACCCACTGCTTCTTTAGGCATGTGAGGCCTCTTAGGACTGGAAGACCTAGAAGACGCTGGGAGAGAACCATTCTCAAGAGACAACCTTTTCATTTCAAGTTCATGATTCAATTCCATTTCTCTGAGCTTAAGTTCTTGATGTTTGCTTTCAGTTTGGGCTTGGATTATTTTAAATTCCAATTCAAGTTATCCATTCCAGTGAGACAAATGCAGGACTCATCATTGGACCTGAGGGGGTCCCTGTGGTTAAAGGGTGAGGCCTATGAGCAGGTAGAGGTAAAGCAGGGCCTACATTTTTAGACTCTTCTACCTCATCTAACTCATCCATAACAGTTGAGCTATGACCTGAAACATTATCATCCTCCTCATCATTTTCCAAAATTGATGCAGGGGTAGGGGTTTCAGACCCTCTCCTCAGACTTTGGTATTCCAACAACTTTTCAATCAATTCAACCTTTTTGCCTTTTACAGTGAGATTCCTAGCTTTACACATTTCTCTCAATTGATCAACTGTTAAAGTGACATGGGTCTCCTGTCTGCAGCTTTCCATATCTGGCATGATAAAACAATTGCTTCTCTAGTGTTGTTTAGCCGTGTGAACATTATTTGAACAAAGGTAAGAGTAGCACTCTAAATGTAACAACTATAATTTATCCTCACCACTGTACACCAGTGTTAGGCAGAATCATGTGGGATATATTGACCCACTGAAGGGCATTGCTTCACATCACATAGTTGCCTGTGTGCAAGAAAGAGTAACCTGGCTGCACTGGCTCCCATGCATACCAGGCCCTCAAAACTGCTTTTGGCAGCAACAACAGTAAAATTCTGCACCATTTTGCCTCACACACTTCGGGCAAAATGGAACAAGGGGGCACACTGAAAAATAGGCCAGTGTGTTCTGAAACATATATGGAATCAAATGAAAAGGAAAGCCTGCCATTGCTGCAGAAGGCAAAACCATTTTCACCCTTTCAAAATGCTGCTTTGATGCCAATTTCATCTTTCATTCTGAAACCACTGTGAGTAAAAAGGCCCAGTTAAAACCAACTCTCAGAAAATCAAAAGCAACTTCATTTTCACTTGCACGGGAAACACGCATTTATTTCTTGACAAAATGTATCCAGGTGCAGCAGTTCAAAGAGACTTTTTACCCTCTGGGCCAGGGCAAGGATAACTGTATCTGTACTTTAGATAAGAGTCCTGCTGCAAGGAAATTGACTACAGCTGCCAAGACAGTGGCAATCTGAGGAGCTGCAAACTGAAGTAAAGTAAGAAATTAAACAGTTTAAAAACACATAGAGCCTCATTACACGGTAGGCGGTAAGGGTTTACCGGTACCGGTAAACCCTTACTGCCTTACTACGAGGTCCCTTTGCGGGTTGGAGAATTTAACGCCTGCTTTTTGCAGGCATTAAAAACCAACCCGCAAAGGCACCAGGGAGCTAATTACGGTACCGCAATTTGCGGTGCCGTAATTAGCACCTTCCCCATTCCCATTATGCCCTATGGGGCAAAAATGGGAATGGGGAAGGGCAATGGGGGAAGGGGGAATTACCGCCCCACCAACCTTGGAATAGGGCAGTAATTCCCCTTTCCACCAAGGTGGTACCGGTATTTTACCGGCATCGACCAAGGTGCTAATAGCACCTTGGTCCACCGCCGTCCGTGTAATGAGGCCCATAGTCTGGAGTTGCAAGCTCTCAGAAACCTATAATTCCAATTGCCAGCTATGAAACTCATCCTGGGAAGGGAGATACACCCTAAATCCAGGACAATTAGATGAAAAGTACCAGCTTGAAAAACTTTGAATGGGATAGGACAATGACAGTTCACATGCTCATCAGACATTTGTCTTTGCTCCAGGCTGGGACAATAGCAGTCCTGGGACTCTCACCTGTCAAATTTGAAGGGCAATAAAAACTTCAATTAAGAGAGAAGCCCCACATCCTGCTTGGAAGAAACTGCCAGTTGGTGTTAGCTGGGAAGAAAAAAAAATGACATCAATGACCCCATTTGTCTTAAGACTATTTTATAAAGAACTTTAAAAAGACTGATATCTCAACTGTCAAACTTTGTAAAAATGTGGAATTTTCACAGTGTAAAAGTGGAATTGTAGGCTGTGTTTAAAGACTTGGTAGAATGTCGTGGCACACTCTGGACAGAAAAAGTGATATATATATTGTATTACCAGAAAAGAATCCATGTTGCAAATGTCAAATTGTATACATAGATCCCTGGGGACAATTTGCATCTGTGTATAAAAATGAGGAATTATGGGCCAAATCTTTAATGTGTACAATTACCAATATGTGTCAGAAAGGCGACACAAGGTCGCACAGACTGGAGGTTTAGACTAATTTGTGCTGCACAAAATATGTAACCTGTGTATCTGATTTACTAAGAGGTGGCAACTGCATAAATATCTGTTTTTGGAAAAATAGGATTTATGTGGGAGTTTCTAGATACAGTAAAAATATCACCTCATAAACATGACATCCTTTTCCTGAAATCCAATCAGTGAAGAGCTAAGCGGAGACTTCTACCCTCGCCCAACGCTATTGTTTGGGGCATTGATAGTGAATCATGCCCCTGTCATATACTGTAATTATGTCATTTGGCATTATAAATAAGGGCCCCTGACCAGCACTGAGGACACACACACACTGATTGCTGATTCTTATGCTGGTGTCCTGTTCCTGTCTGTTCCTGGCTTCATTTTTCATCTATCCATCTAAACTCCAGATCCCAACCACAAGGCCAAGCAATTGCTGCTCCTGCTTCAGCTAGGCCACAATTCTAAAACAATCCCCATAACCAAGGGAAGTGCTGTGGTGTTTTGGGGAAGCATGCTGAATTTACCTGGCTTGCTGCCACTCACTGCCATCCTGCTATCCTGATGCCCTATAGTATTTAGTAACCAGAACTGCCAGTGTAGAAGAACTATTATTTGGTATCCAGTCCCTGCCCAGCTGAATCTGCACCACTGAGTTTGTCCGGCTGCCCTGTGTTAGACCAGATATGTGTGGTGATCCAGAGCACCGACTGTCCAAAATCCAAACTAAAAAGGGAATGTGAGTATCAATAGGAACAATAGAAACATAGTAAACCTTGCCTTGCTTTGTTCCATCCCAATCTCTAAATCGTCCAATCCTGATCCTGATAACTGTAATATTATCACAATCATTCTTGAACCCCTGCCTTTGATTCCTTGCGCTAGTGCTAATTTATTTAATAATTTGTCTTGTGAAATCCTAAACCCTTAATCCTCTCTCGGGTAATCAGACAGGGTCCGCCAGGGCAGGCGCAGAGGTTCTAGGGAGGATTCTGTGGATCAACTCCTGAGCTTACTGTATCTCAAGCTGGTAGCATAGCCTGAATGCCCTAGCGTAAAGTAAAACTGTCCTTGTCAGAATTGATTTCTGTACCTTTTTCGCACCTTTATTTTCCAAAAATGCAACTCACTAGATCTTGCATATCTCACTCAATTTAACAGCTAGATACCTCATTTCCCTTTCACATTGTACCTAAAATCCATAGCTACCCCCCAACCCAAAAACCTCCAGATTTACACTATTTCACCCGTTTTTATCTAAAACCGTTTGGTTAATTTCAGGCGGGAATGAGCATTTTTGCAAAGTTTTACACGTGTTATTTTTACTATCAATTGTTTTAAACCTTCCATTTTAGAATTGCATGCTTTTGCTCAATCTATTGCTTATGATTGCTTGTAACTTTCCAGTCCGCGGAAAGAGCATCCTAAAGACCTCTACCCCGTTAGGGCAGTGGGGTGGGGGATACTCTACCAACCGTGGGAGCAGGGGAGAGTCAGAAGCCTCTTCTGAGCACCACAGGAGTAGAGAAACTAGGCCCCAACATTCTGCGAGCACTACTCAAGCTCACAGAATCCGGGAGTGCCTAGAGGATGAAGAAGGGACCTCCAGTAGCAGCGCCTCAAGTCTGAGGGCGAGTGGACCCAGGTGACTAAAACAAAGAAGCCAAAAAAACTGAAGAGTGTGTCATGATCCATGCCCCTGACCCCCTCAGGTATAACAGCCCCCTGGCAGCAGTGGGGCTAAAGCCCTTCACACTGGCCCCAAGGGCCTTAAAACTCTATCAGAAACATACTTGGAGTCAGTTCTGGCGTCTTTGGCGCCAGGCTCATTATCAGGAATAAAACAATACCAGTTTTGGACCTTAATCCAACATGGAGGCCTATTACACAGCACAGTTCGTTAGAACCAAGCAATGTGGTCTAGTGGTTTGGGTGTTGCTGGGCCTGGAACTACTTTGTCTGGAACTACTTTACCTGGGCTATTTAAACCACACCCAAACAGCAGAACACGCTTTGCATTATTCTGAACTCCTGCAGCGTAACACTCACCGTGTCCAGCTCATGCTCATCTGCTTCTCTGGCGGCCCGATCCTGAAGCCATAGATCTGGATTCCATTAATAACCTGGAAGAACAAGAACAGCATTAGAAAGCAAGAACACTTACCTGTGAAGTAACCGGTCTTGAATCCATCCTGCGCTTCACTTACCTCGCCCATCTCTGGAGTTTGCCACAACCTGCAAAGGTAAAGAAACAAGGACAGCATTAATAACATTCTTACCTGGGCAAGCAGCGAGTCCTGGCAGCACTCTGCTCTTCTCTTACCTTGCCCATCTCCGGGTTTCGCTGCAACCTGCAAGGGAGAAGGAACAAGGTCAGCATTAACAAAGCACTTAACCGGGCAAGCAGCGCTTCGATTGCTCATAACTCCGGAATATCACTGCAACCTGTACAAAGAAGAGAAGCGAACACAGGTTAGCAATTAACACCAATAAACAGTGCAGCTCTCTGTGGATCAATAACTCACTGTGGTCTTCGCCATCGGCACGGCAACTTAAAGATCGCAACCATCCCTGTGAAAACAAAAAGATACATTGTTAGGGAACAGCATAGAGGAGCAAGACGCTGAGAAGACAGAGAAAACAGAGAGAAAGAAAGAGACAGAATATAGACGGAAAAGATATGATATGATATGATATGGTATGGCATTTGTAACGCGCCTATACACAAGTGTTTCAAGGCGCGATGAGGAAGGGAGGGGGGAACAAGGGGAAGACAGACAACGATCCTACTAGGCCAGGTGTCATTCAGACCGCGCAAGTGCAGGGGTAGGGGGAAGGGAAAAGTGCAAGGGGAAGGGGAGGGGGGAAGTGCAGGACAAGTAAGTAGAATAAGTAAATAAATAGGGCCAGCTGGTGGCAAGTGCAAGGTAAGTGCAGACAAGTGCTGGGAAAGGGGGGGCTGTAGGGATACAGAGACAGTCCCTCAGTGCAGGGGTTGCCAGGGAGGCAGTGCAAGAGGAGAGTGGCTGGGCCCATGACCGAGGTCGGTGAGAGTGGCCCAGTTGCAGATTCGGTGCAGATTCAGTCGAGACTTTAGCAGGGGAGAGGGAGAGAGAAAGCAGAAGCAAAGAGGAAGGTTTTAAGGTGCTCCCGGAACCGGAGATGGTTCTCCTCAAGTTTCAGGGAGGCAGGAAGGCTGTTCCAGAGGGAGGCCCCTGCCACGGCGA
This sequence comes from Ambystoma mexicanum, assembly GCF_040938575.1. NCBI lineage: Eukaryota > Metazoa > Chordata > Amphibia > Caudata > Ambystomatidae > Ambystoma > Ambystoma mexicanum. The sequence goes on along the minus strand of NC_090927.1, from coordinate 422,380,533 downwards.
GAGATCGACCCCCAACTCGTTGCTTCGAGAAGCGGCTGAACCTGAGGGAGTTGGAGATGGATGAGCGAAGGGCTCGGGAAGGAAGTTATTTAGGAAGAGAGAGTTGAAGGTATTTAGGCCCCAGGCCCCAGAAGGCCTTGTGGACAATGCAGAGGGTTTTGAACTTAATCCTCGCAGCCACTGGGAGCCAGTGTAGAGATTTCAGTCCTGGAGAGATACGGTCCCTGGGCTTGAGGCCAAGGACAAGTCTTGCAGTTCTGTTCTGGATGAGTTGCAGGGGGCAGAGAGTGGAGGCAGGCAGATTAAACATTATATCTCACCTGGAAGACAGCAAGCAGAGTCAGAGTCACAGCCAGTCTGGACCCGACATAAGGGCATACGGACCAGTGAAGCAATTAGGTCCATGGAACGCCCGCACCAACCACGTGCCCCTGCGCAGAGACACAGGATGGAGAGTCCAATGCACAAAAACCAAAAGGTGAGCAATAACCCCAAGGGAGGGGATTTGGACCAGAGGGAGGTGGGAGTCCGCCCATGACAGAACCAGTATCTTAACCCTCCATTCTCCTGTTATAGGTGCTACCCAATGTCTGGTACACAACCATGCAGAGAGGGGTCCTGGATAGCGCTTAGACCTCCATACAGTATGGTGTGGCACCCTCGTGGATATCAGGTGAGCATAACAGAGAGCTAGGAACAAAGATCCCATTAGGCTGATCAAGGCCATTAGAAGTGTGATAACCCCATATCATGAAAATGCAAAATTTTCTGTCTGGGAACACCTAGAATTATATGAGCAAATGATGGATACTTTTCATATGAAGGACAGCCAAAATCGCATAGAGTATGTGAAATGGACATTCTCCCCTGAATACTCCAGTTTCTTTGCAGGACTGGAGGACCAGAACCACTCAAGATGGTCCACCTACAGGGTGGCCATCTTGAAACATTTCTCTGCACACAGAAACCCCCAAGAGGCCCACAAGGTGACCTACAATCTGCAGTGCGGGGAAGATCAGGCCCCACAAGAATTTTTGCAGGAGCTCAAACGCACCTTTGCACAGACCACCAGGAGGGTGCGCACAGATAGTCGGGAGTTCATCACCACCTTCTTCCATGCCCTCCCAAAATATATAATGACCCAGCTGGTGAGGGATTTTCATGACAAAAGATCACTGGACTGGGTCATAGAACAGGCGATCCGCATTTATGAGGTACAAAAACTGGCAGATAACAAAAACACAAACAAAAACCTCAAACCAGCCAACACCACTGCTGCTACTAAGGTGGCGGAGGTGAAGGTTACCCCCATTCTAAATCTGGAGATGGGGGGCCTAAAGAAAATACCTGTACCGAATCAACCCAATCAAAGACCCAGAAGACCGTCGGGCCAATCCCAGACAGTTGGTAGTCAGGGAGGTAATCCCACAAATGGGACCCCTAATCCCCCTGATTTCATTTGCCCCGTTACAAAGGTAACAGACACATCCTGGAGTATGTATGAACTCCCCCAGCCCAAGGGGGGGATCCAACCAGGTAGGTACCACCCCAGGGAACTTCCCTCCTAACTTTCCCCAGGAGGGCAGTAATCCCCCAAATGCTGGTTTGAGTTTCTTTCCCCGGTATCCACAAAACCCCAACCTGCAAGACAACTCTCCTTTCTTTCCTTGCTTTCAGGAGCCCAGACAGCCCAATTCGGGAGAGGGAAGGCCAAGGGTGGAGGGTTACCAAAATTCTCAATACTCAGGGTACCAAGGGAGAAGAGATAATTACCCTTCCCGTGACTCAAACATGGTTGACCAGAGACCCCTGTACCAGCTGGAACAGGTGTCACAACTGGAGCGCCAAGTCCAGAACCTATCCCAGGATCTGGGTCGCATGTTGAGGGCTCAACAGAACCCTCAGATGAACATGGCGTTCAGAACCCCACAAACCAAGGGTCTGGTACTCCAGTACAATGACGGGGATAGCACCCCGACAACTCACCGGTTCCAGAAGAGGGGGCACAGGGGGAAGGGAGGTGTAAAGTCCTAGAGGAAGCTTCCTTCCTTACTCATGAAAAGCCCCTAGACACCCAGGAACCGGAACCCAAATCTCCTGCCCCCAAAAACCTGCCACCTAAGGAACAGAGGGTGGGTAGGAGAAATAAAGAACCCAAAAAGACCCATTTTGTGGAGAAGGTTAGGGTCCTCCAGATTGAAGAAGAGGAATCCTCAGAGGATTATTGGACAAAGATTGTCTCCTTCAGGGACGGGGGAACTCCTCCCAAAGAAAAATGGGTCCTAAGAGATCCAAATGAAGACTGGGAGAATGTGGGGACAGAGTTAGAACTGCTCATCATTGCACCCCAGAATGATAATCAAGGAAACCAAATTGTCCAAACCAAGTCTGGGGACTGCCTCCAAAAATGGAGGGGGTGGGGGGGCGAAAAAAGGGGATTCCCCAGCTCCCCAAAGCCATTAAAGTGACTGTCTCATGGGCTAACTGTAGGAATTGGAGTCTGTTGGCAAGGAGAACTACAATTCTTTTGCAGTCCCCAGGGATTGGTTCACTGTAGAAGAGGCCATCTTCCAAGCTTAACCTGTGCTTTCCAACTTCTTGCCCATCAAGTTGGTTAGCAGCCTGTTGTCAAAGACCTTCAAGAGTGGGACACTCTTTCTGTCCTTTTCTAAAGTCTGCCCTGTTGGGTCCACCTTCTGCCAGTAAAAACTGCAGCTCAGGAGGTTCAACAGGGTCAAGATCTCCAACTAAGACAGTGACTTCTTCCAGACCTGACTCTTCAGATGCTGGCTCAACCACACAAGGTTGCACCTCACACTCTGCCTCAACAGGTGGAGAAGTCACAGGTGTGACTTTGGACAATCTTGGTTATGTCCTTGTTGGTAGCACAGGGGTGCTGTCTGTCTTTTTTCTGGAGGTTTTGGGTTTCCCCTTTGCCTCATTCTTCCTAGAAATGGTAGTTAACAACTCCTGTGGGGTGGGAGTGATAGTTTCCTCTATCAACTCCTCTGGAGAGCCTCTCATGGTTCTCTCCCTTGCAGACCTAGTGAGATCCTGTTTCCTTTTACTGGGAGGCCTGGGGGTGCTTGACACAACTCCAAGAGTTTTAAGGTCATTACCCAACAGGACTCTCCCAGGCACTTCACTCTGCACACTAACAGGTATTATGACAGTGATATCATTACACTGGATGACAGCTGGTAACTGGGGAAGCATTTGCATAGGGCCTCCAGCTAACTTGGTGAGGTGTTTGGGTTACTTAGCAACATCCTCAACCTTGAAAAATGATTCATCCACCACAGTTATGCTGGCTCCAGTGTCTCTGATGGCTGGGGTTTCCTGAACATTCACAAGAACACTATCTTTATAATACTCTTTAGTATTATCTTGGATGGAATTATAGACATTTATTTCTGTTGTTCCCAGAAGCCCAGGGACACTAACAAAACAATAGCTGAGACTCTCGTAGGCTCATCAGCCAGTAGGTGAAAGTTTCCACTTGCCATAGGTACTTCTTCCTCTGGGGAGAAGGCTAAGGAGACAGTGCGGACCCTGAAGGTTTACCCTTACATCTGGTATCCCTTTTCACATGGTCAGTTGACCGACAAACATAACATTTCCCAAATGTTTTGATGAATGGGGGTTTGTTCTGACGTCCATCTGGTTTGGTTCCAGATGATGCACTAGCCTGATTTGGTTTCCCTTGTGGTTTACCCTTATGTTGTTGTTTGTGGCCCTCTTTTGGATTGGAGTTATTAGAATTCTCTTTGTGGTCTTTCTTTGGCTGTTTCCCGTCATCCTTCTTCTGAGTAGCCCCAGAATCCTTGTGAGTAGCCCTGTTGGCAACCCACAAGTCAGCAGCCTTAGCTAGCTTCTTTGGATCTATCTCCTTAGAATCAGCCAAGTGCTGTCTGAGCTCAGGAAAGAAGACATCAAACATAGATTCCAACATTACAAGATTGCTCATTCCTTCATAAGTGTTCACTCTGTAACCCTTAATCCAACCATCTAAGGTTTTCAAACACTCACATACCCAGGTAGCCCAAGGGGTACCATCATGCTTTTTTAGGGTCCTAAACCTCTTAGGGTACTGGGAAGGGGTCTTCCCAAATCTAGCAATTAAACCTAGCTTCACGCACTCATAACCATCCTATCCACCTCCCCCAACTCCCTTACAACATCAGATGCAACAGGGGGTAGCCTAGAGAAGAGCCAGGGAAGCAATTGATTCCCTGAGAGACCTTGAATCCCATGGTTATATTCAAACATTGCCAATCAATCCAAAAAATCAAGCTTAACCTCATACATACCCACAATTTCTTTAAGCATACGGGGTCTCTTAGGACGGGAAGACCTAGAAGACTCTGGAGAGAAGCATTTCCAAGAGACAATCTTTTCATTTCTAGTTCATAATTCAACTCCATTTCTCTGGGCTTAGGTTCTTGGTGCTTTTGTTCAGTTTGAGCATTTAAATGTTTGAATTCCAGTTCAAGCCTAATTTTATCTAGAGCAATGCATTCAGGGCTGAGTATAGGACCTGTGGGGGTCCTAGTTGGCAAGGGTTGAGGTTGCTGAGCAGGCAAGGGGGCAGAAAGGCTTACATTAGGAGACACATCTACCTCTTCCAACTCATCATTAACAGACATAGTATCATCCTCAATACTTTCCACATTTGCTTGGGGGACAGGCATTTCAGACCCACTCCCTAGACTTGGATTCTTTAACAACTTTTCAATCAATTCAGTCTTTTTGCCTTTGGCAGAGAGTTTGCTTTCTTTATACATGTTTCTTAAATAATCAGCAGTGTAACTCAGGAGGGTCTCCTGACTGTGGCTTTCCATATTAGACATGATTAATATTGCTTTTGGTGATGCTAGCCTTATGGTTAGTTGATCCAAGGTAATAGCAACACTCTAAGTGTGATTACTATACTTTGATCCTCACCGCTGCACACCAGTGTTAGGCAAAATTATATGTAGTATCCTTTGGGAACACCACACACAATTAAGACTACAAGTGACAGTATAAATTCACCTTTGGTACAAGCCTGTACTACACTGTTAAAGTGGTAGCAGTAGCGGAGCAGCCAGACTTATCTCAAGAGTAAGGGAGCAGTATCTAATAGTTACACAAAGGACACCAATTACTATGATTCAGGCAAACACTGACTCAAGGATTTCAAGTAAAAACATAAACATTTATTTCTCTCTTCAGCTGTATAACATTACACCATTATAAGCAGTTTAAAAATTACACTCTCAATACACCACACCACTTCCCTTAAATCACAGACAAGTTAAGGTCACAAAATGAAGTGGGTGCAAAATGGCACTCCATCAATTTAAAAGGGAGGGAAAGACAAAAGTTATTAGAAATTAGATCCAACCAACAGGTAAGTACTCAGGGCAGTTGAACAAGAGGAACTTCACTGAGGAGATCAGATAGAAAAGGCTTAGGGCCAAAGTCAAAAGGACAAAAGTCTGTTGCTCAAGATCACACAGTTCCGGGTAGTTTGCGGTAAAGTTCGTGGCACGGTTTCCAGACGAGGTTGGTAGAAAAGTTAGTTTAAAAAGAAGAGAAGGACAAGCCCTCACATCGGAGAAAGATTTTACACACTTTCCCCGCGGCTGAACGAATCGAGCAACCGGGTTTGCACAGTACCTTAAAACGGAGAGGATGCTGTAGCTGAGGCGGATGTTCCTGGTAGTTCCTGCAGGCTCACGGTTCCTGAAGCGACTGTCAGACTGATCAGAAGTAGGAAGACTGGAGGGTCCTGCACTACCCAGGGAAGAAACCAGCAGCAGAGCAAAGCAACGAATAAAAAAGGTGCACTCCTTAAAACCCAAGCAGGGTCCGACCTTCCTGGCTATCCAGCTCACTGTATCTCTGTACAGTGAATTCGACCAGAGGAGGGGTCCTGGCTTGCAGTTTGGGAGAACTGGTTTGGTCCCACCAGCTCAAGGGAAGAAGTTTCCTGGAGGATCTTCTCTGTCATCGGATTCTGGAGATTCGGACATGCAGCAGGGCTTCACCGGGCGGTTCAGTCGTTGTGGGGGTCCTCTTTTGCCAGTTCCTCATTGGTTCTTTCGTTCCAGTGGTGACACTGTCTTTCCAGTCCCAGAGACCTGCTTTTTATGCAGTTTTCCCCCATTCATACAGCCTCGCTGTCAATCACACAGCAGGGTGGCTGGCCTAGCAAGTCCAGTCCCCTTAGCCAATCAGACAACAGTGCGACTTGGGTTACCAAGGGAACCCATGGCAGGGGTCCGAAGTCCCCTCCCTCACACCCTGCCTACTCAGACTTTCAGAAGCCCACGAAAAGACAGCGAACAAAGGAATCATCCCCGGTTTGGCACGCAGAGAAGAACACAAGAAAGACTTTAACAAAAAGAAATGGTGACTAAACCCAGCCGGAGCCAAAATAAAATGTTTTGGTCAAGCGTGTTTATGTTCGAGGCTAATATAATAGCCTAAAACAATACCATGGTTATATAATATAACCGCGGTAGAAAAGTTAGGGTAGTTAGCAGTGCCACCAGCCAAGTCTTAATGTAAAGGGAGCGAAACAGTGCTCCAAGAGACACAGACAAAAAGGGATAGGAACTAACTCTTTCCAATACTCCATGTAAAATGGGGTGTACTGGGTCTAAAGTTTAAAGAGACTACATAAAGTTAACGGCAACTGTACATGTTTCTGGGAGAACATAGTCAGTCCCAGAAAAATGGAATCGGGGGAAGTCTAAAAAAACATCCCTGTGTTACTGCGCTGATTTTGTAAAATATACAAGAACCACTGGCTTCAAGAACTAAAGCATTCACATCTAGTCAGAACGTTCTTGATGGTTATAGGGTGCAACTAGCAGAATGCAAAAAATAGATGGATATTGAAACAGATAATATGCCATGTTAAGACAACACATGAAATCAAGAATGTTGCTGTATGAACCCGTTGTTGGAATTCAGAGTAAAACAGAAATTTTCTGAGTAATACTAGTGGATATGGTACACCCAAACCCCACCAAGACATTGGGGTTGCCAGAAATAACATTTTGCCTTCTCAAACATACACAGAGAGACAAGAAGAGCAGAGTTTCTTTCAAGAACATAGGAATATCTATCGCTTCATATGCTAAGAGAATCTCCTTCCTAATATGTCTGTGGACAGGACGGAACACGTGTGTACTACCAAATATCAAATCAGAGTAGAAATATATCAGAATGAGTTGTGAGAGCAAAGGTTACAAATACCTCATTCAACAGAGAGACCAATTAGCCCGATCAGCGAACTCTGAGAATCAAAGAATGCAACTCAGAAAATGCTCTCTAAAAAAACTCTTACAACAGAAAAGACTGCAATGGTAGCCCAGAATTCATAAGCAGATGGGGAAACACAGATGTTGATCAAGACAAGGAAGAAACACCAAAGTAACCAACCCCGCGAACGGGTTATGGACCCATAACCCAGAAGAATAATGTTCTGGGGATCCTACAGCCTACTTATACCGTTTTCAAGTCTAAACATGTATACATTGTATGCTGGCCATATCATATGTGATGGAAGCCCCTAGTGTTTATATAGAAACACTTCTTAAACACAGACAAACATGTTTTCCCGTGGGTACCAGGATCAACTATGGCGTACTTCATTTGAGAACCCTAAGCTCAAGCATAATTTGAACTATTTTCTGTCACTGGGTTTCGCTGGAAAGTGATGCTTGTTACCCCTTGCTGCACTGCCCTTTATTCACACTCTTGCCAGGTTTTGAGGAATTTCTTTTGTGGAAAAGTGAGGAGAGTGATGTGTTGAGTATTTTATTTTATGGGCCACTGTGTACCTACACAATTGTATTTTCTCTAGTGACTGCTAGAGTTATACAGGGGTGATTATCTCAGATTCCATGCTGTGTCAAGTGCATTAAGAATTGAAGAAGTATTTGTCTGCACACAGCTTGTATGGATCAATTATTAATGGGAAAGCAAACTTAACAAAAAACTCAGCTAACAACGTCAATATTGCAATATGTTAAAGAGAATGATGATAATGATGATAATAACTATAGGATATTAGCATATAGTTGTAATGTGAGCCCGTTCTTACCTCAGTTGTTTGGTTTTGTAGAGCTGCTATCACCCAGCGTAATTTTGCCTGGAACAATGGAAGGCTCAAGAGGCCATTTGAGTGTATGGCTTGCTCATCACAATGAAGGCAGGCATTAGTTCCTTGCGGGCTGTTTACACTACTGAATGTGTAATACTAAGCTAATGGTATTCTGGACAGGGCCTACATGTTGCAGTACATTTGCTGGAAATCATTTTGCTCTGGGGAAAAGGAGATGTAGGGGTTAGGGTATTGGCAGTGGTAACCATTACCTACACAGTAGTGACTGTGGACAGTAATAATAAAGGCCTCTATGACGTATGTTCGAGGCGGTTTTCAACAAATGTATTTGCCTACTAACATTTTGCGTTACTGGATGAAGCCATTGCAGCCCTTCTCTGTCCATGAGGTGCTCGCCCACATTGCACGCTTTTGCTCCCTTAACATGCCTGACTCCTGCTATTCCACGGACACACAGGCCTGAGTTGTGTTCCAGGTTCAGCCCTGAGCGCTTGGACTGGCATGCAGGGCAATAAGGCAATGTCCGAACCAAAAACGCCAAATGCTAGTGTGGGCCCATTTTTTTGGTCAAAGTGGGCCACTTGTTTGTCACATGTGAGACAGTTTGATAAGTTTCTTCGCCATTCGGCTAGTAGTTTTGACCAGTGTTATTGAATAAATATTCTTTAAAATGCACAATTTGCATCACATTTTATCAAAAACCTCGCCCTTGGGAACTACTCAGTCTGTCACAAAAGAAATGACTTGCCATTTGCAACTGTGGGCCACTTTTTCATTAATGCCCGGGACAATTTGATGCCCCAGGCGACCCTGCCTGAAACTCTTTTTGCCATTACTTGTTCTGCCACCATTTCTTCTGTTTCAAAGCAAGAGGTCACATTCAATTATTCTTTCTATTTGTATACAGCGTCTGCAAAAGGATGTTGTGATTACACACCCTATGCATAGAGACAACGAGCACCACTTTTGAGGCTCGGGAGCTTTGATTGTGGGATATTCCTGCTATCTTTCACCCTACATTTCGCACTGGTTACAGCGGGCTATGGCCAAAGGCAAACATTCTACACAATGCATGTATCGGGGTGAAAACGCTGCTGAAATAGTGTAAACGTCGACATCAATAAGCTGCGGTCCCAGCATCAGATATGGAAAGTTTTACTCGTTGTGCCTTGTTTTTAATTAATTTGAACCAGCAATCCAATTATTCATATGTGCTATTTGTGCAGCTGTAGGGAGAGCTTCCGAACAAAACAAAAAAACATATTTTTATTTTATTCACACTTCCAAATAACAAGGTAAACCACTTTATCCCCCCAAAATGTGTCAGGATAAACAACGAAGTAAATGGTATGCTAATTCGAGACAGTGATAAATGACACAAGGGCAGAAAGCAACTCATTATTAACTGTAACATTACACAAGTAGTTAACAAAGATTAATCTTTTAGTCAGTTTCCCCAGCATACAGATAACTCATTAGGCTGCTAATTTGTCTTTCCTTTGTGTTGGCACTCCGCAGTGGAGGCGCACTTTCCTCCTAATGAGCAGAGCATTCCCTCTGTGTTTCAAAACTTTTGAGAATGTTGTTTGAAATCGCGTTCATTTGATATGCAGCGAAATATGTAGAACAGGCTGCTTTTAATTGGACGCAAAACCAGGATGAAGGGGCTGAGCGCTAGACAGTAATTAATTTCCTTTTTTGACGGTTAACCTACTCGCGACGCTACACTACATATTAATCTCAAATTTGTCTGTGACAAGAAGGGTGGCGGGACGGGCGAATCTTTCGTTTCGGAGCAGCTATGGCAGCTACGCTTAACAGATGTGTAAACATTAGGATCCTACCCCTAAAAATTGATCTGTTTCCTGCCACAACTGTTAATGTACTGCGCATGCCCTGGGGCCAGACCGACGGCGACTCCATCACGCGTTCAGCAGTGGAACCCGTGTCACCGCCATTTAAGAGGGGTCAGGCACGAACAACCCGTTTTTGTAATACCCGCTATTGGCAATCGATGCATGTTTCATGACCGTTGCAATTAAAGGGTTACATTGTGCTATCTATGTCTAAAATAATTAGATGTTCATTCTTTTCAGATCACATCATCTCTGAAAATGTAACAACTGAGTACTTATTTAAAAGTCTAATTTGCCCAGTGCGTTTTGATAATCTGGAATGAAAATAATTGAGCTGTATTTTTCTCTTCCAATGTCCTCCTCCTTGTAAAGTCCCATCCGCCTCCATTTATTATTTGCTAACGGTTTCTCCGTAGGCTGAGAGGTCTCCGAGTACATGGGGGCAGATTACAGAAACAGCACTGAGACACATTAAAAAACCATTGCACCTCGGCAAGTGCAGTTTGGCATATTAATAGCACCAGGTCAAACATTGCCCTGGTGCAAAAAAGATGCATTTTCACTAAATGTTTTGCACCAGGGCACAGATTGCCTTAGTGGAATGGTATTCGCACTAGGACAAACTTTGCCCTGATGCAATAATGTATCAAAAATGTATCTTTTCAGCACCAGGGCAATTTTAGCCCTAGTGCTTTTAATATGCCAAACTACACTTGTCGAAGTGCATTGGTTTTTTAATGTCTGCCAGTGTTTTTAAAAATAGGGCAAACTTTGCCCTAGTGCTAATACCGTGCAAATTCTGCACTTGCACCAGTGCAAAGTTTCTGTAGTCTGGCCCCAGAACGCCTCTTCTAACGTTCTACACAGTAAATTGCAATGGACTTTCAGAATTTCCAGCCACAATGCCTCACATCCAAGCCCTGAAGATGTCCAAATCAGTGTATTATAATCTTGATTACGAACAATTTCATGGCAGGGAGAGGGTTGTGAAAAAAATAATGTACACCAAGCTGGTGCCCGCCCCAGGTCTTCCAGCGCCCTGTGGAAGATTTGTGCAACCCTGCGGGCCCCACCACAAATGCAGAACAGCAGCGGGCTCAGTTTGAGTCCCCTGCTGTTCTAGAAAATTGTGCTTAAGGGTGCCTTGACTCCAGCTCAGTGTCATGTAAGCAGCGCTATTATGTATAGGTGCTATTTACATGACACTGAGTTGGAGACAAGGGGCCCGTTATTTGCTGCACTGTGGGGCCGCACTTGTGCGGCTGCACCCTCTGAGCGCACCTAGAGCCGGTGCTGGACCAAGCCAAGTGTGCATTATATAATTACTTATTTAAGCATACACCCTTTTGATTGCAGATGTATTTATTAAATATATAAAAGTATGGTTATTCCTAAATTCCCATAATGCTCTTTTATGCAAAGCAGCTAGGTAACCACTTTGGTTCCATTGTTTCCCATCCATTTTATCATACTGGTATATCGAAAGACTGCAGTAGAAGTATACCAGACTATCTTGGAATTAACATTTACACTTAAAAAAAATGTATCATATTTGTGATTCATATGCCGATCTAGCACTCTGTCTCACTCGCTCTATCTCTCACACACTCCCTCTCTCGCTCACTCATTCTCTGAAAACTCTTTCTCTTGTTCTCGCTATCTCACTTTATGTCGCTGTCTCTTTCTATGTGATCGGGGGTCGCGTGGTCAGGTGGGTGTTTGTAAAGACTGGAGGGGGGCCTGTACTTCTGCTCTCTATATGGTAGAGGAGAGGCACAGGGGACCCCAGGCAAGATTCTCTATTGTGGTAGCAATGGACGAGCAATCAAGGCCTAGCTTCTCAGGAGGTAATGCAGGCTGTTCTTAAGTACAGTGTAGTCCTCAAACCCCCACAAAGGAAAGTCCACACACTGTATTAGTTAAAACACAGTCTTTATATATTAATTAAGTTGAAGGTTATGTGCACTATCACAATAACTCACTTTGTGCTCAGTAAAACTACAATGGCAAATATATACAGTTCTAAGTGGTACCACAATTATTATTAGATTTCATTAAAGTGCATCAACTGTACTGCGGTTAAATGTTATACAAATCACTTAATAAAGGTAACCAACAATAGACATAGGAAAGCAGTTGGTTCGAACAATTGGCAGAATATTGGCCTCTACCGTTAAACACAGTTCTGTGTGGAGAGTACCCCACCTGGGCAACCTGTAAAGTAAAGATATATTACAAGCCCAGTCCATATATTGTACTATAGGTCTTACTTCCTTCTATAATGTTTCTACCACCCCAAAGTACATGAAACAGCAGAGTTCCTCGAGGAGCAGCTTCGATCCTGATGGTGCTCATTGACGACGAGTCGAAGATGTCCTGCAAGGATGAGGCGTGCGGGGCACCTTGATGTCTATAGTTCAGGACCGCAAAGAGTTTGTGAAGAACTGTGGCCCAGCAAGGGCGTCGAGTCATCCGGGGTCTCTACAGTCTCTGGGTGGCGGGTGTCAGGTGTCTTGACCCACGTTTGAACTATTATGCTACAACATTTGGTGCTGTGGGCTTAGAAAATCCAAGATGGCTGAAAAGCCAACATTTGTGCCAGAATCCAGGAAAGCCGTGCAGTTTTTGCGCACACCAAAATGGTCGCCTGACCTGCCACCCACCAGTGCGAGCATGATGGGCCAGAAGTGCCATCAGTGAAACGTGGTGCCAAAGGAAAAGCAGCAGTGCCTGTTACCTCAGAAAGCGCTTTGAAATCACCTTTGTTTCTCTGAATGCAAGCTCAAAATGCCTATTTCAAACATCGCAAGATATTCAAAAATCTTACTGAACACCAGCAGACGTCTGGTTGAATGAAGTCTTGTGTGCATACAAAATCTGGAAAGATGAAGAGCATAAAATAATGTTCATAACAAAACCAGCTGAGCTGTGGATGTCAGCAGCTTAAGTGAAATGGGATTTAAAGCCACTAAAATCGAAATGTTTAACATAAATGAGTGACCTACTTTTGAGTGTCACATAGGTTGCAACTGTTTAAATGTCATAGTTTTGAACTTAGAATCAGCGTTCTAGCTGCATGTGTCAAAATTGTAAGTTTGATTTGAATGAAGAAAAATTGGAACAAAAGTGACATTTGGCTGAAGCCTGGCTTAAAGAGATTGAATTCTGCCCGGCAACTACCCCCGACAGGAGTAGAAACTGCCCAGCAACTGCATTCACAGGCCTGGCTGCCTTCTGCTGTTCCCACCAAAAGGAGATCACACCTCTCTGATTGAATCAGGGGAGGGGTGCCTTGGACTGCAGGAAACAGAAAAATGAAATTTCCTTGGCTCAGGCAAATGCTAAATCAGGGGGTCGTAAATTGCTTCCTCTTGGAAGGAAATGGGAGGGGCGCTGCCTCTGTGAGCCACTTGAGCTGGAGGCAGGGACAGACAGAGATTCCCCCATGTGCTTTGGAACCTAAACCACACCCATCTGGGCCAGAGCATAATTTTAAAAAGATGGATAATTCATAGTACGGAAGTGTCAAAATTATGTAAATAATATAATTATTTCTGTGATTTTTCTGTGCACATTTTAAGAGGTGTTAGGACTCTGTGGTATGTTCTGGGGAGTAATAGCGGAAAATAGGGTGTTACTACAAGTGTCTGTATGTTAAAAATCTGACACTTCATCATCTGATGCCCATATTCCTTGCACACATTTGTGTAAATTCTGGAAAAGTTTAGAGGTTGTGTTCTGGATGAAAAGGGCAGAATTCTGTCAGAAGTGGACACAACATCTTACAAAGACAGGGATCGGATGGTTTGGTGCTACAGAAAGTATGTTAACTGGACATATAATATTAGAAAAATTGTACATAGATAAATACGCATTTGGATCAAAAATAGATTTGTGTGCAAAGTGACAAGGGGAGTGTTCTTTCTGTATGCCATAAAAATGACACCGGATGACTCACAACTCTGTTCTCCAGTGAGAGCACAGAAAATCTGCTAACCAATCAGGATCTTCAGAGGGTTGGGCATAGAAAGTCAGCCTTCCCACCCACTTTCACAAGACATAAAAAGAGCCATTGAGACCCAGGTAGGGACACTCACTTTCCACTTCAAACTGATTTCCAGCGAAGCGCTTTGCCAGAAGACTCCAGAACCAGAACTTAGAATCCAGACTTCAAATCCAGAAGACTCCAGAACCAGAACTTAGAATCCAGACTTCAGAACTTGTAGCAGAGAGGCCTAGTCCACAAGCTGAATCCTTCAGAGGCCTCAGAATCCAGCAACCTAACCAAACTATTCAACAGCTGGCCGAGCTGTTTGATTCTGGCCTAGAACCCTGTGCCAGAACCCAGAAAGCAGAGCTGTATCCAGACCGCTGTGCGGTGCAGATAGAAGACCAGACCCAGACCCGACCACTGTGCAGTGCCAGAACTTTTGCCAAAACCAGAGACCCAGACCAGATCGCTGTGAGCAGAACCGGCACCAGAGACCGTCCGTGGCGAGTGAAGTTCAAACATGACCAGATCTTGACGGCCTATTTCAAATTTATAGTGTAAGAACCCACAGAACTGTGCATAGTCATCTCTTAGTTTAAAATAATCTAATTCAAACCATTTCCACCTATTTAAAACTGCATCATAGAAATCGTGTGTCCATTCCGTGATTTCAAACCTGTGAAAGTGTCATTTGTCATTCTGTGCTTTACTTTATTTTTGAGAATCTACCTCCACTATATTGTCCGTATCTTTTGAACCGCATTTGCTAGGAACGAGATTTAACTTTCATTGTATAGCTAAGATCCTCAGCCTTCCAACAATACTTTCTACTCCTTATAGTTTTTCCGTAATCGCGCTCGACGCACTCGGAAAAAGTGCCACGAATTGCAATTTGAATCAAATTTCTCCACCTGTCAAAAATCGCTGTCTTTTGCTTGCAACTGCTGAAATCCGTTTTCAACCTGATAATCCCTCATGAATCACTGATAGTGTTGACCTGAACCAATCTTAAGTAGCTATCAACTACCCTGAATCTCCTATAGGGAATTAAAATCATTTTTAGCATATTTTCACTTCATTGTAAATCACATTAAAAGTATTTTGGCATGTTATAAAAGCATACCGGTTGCTCCAGGCTTGCTAGCGGGGAACTGAATTGCATTTGATTGTATCCCTGAAAATTGTGTGCTCCCCTTCCATCTCCTTATTTTGCATGGGGGAGTGAATTGTCAAAAGAAAAAGTGATCATATTATCTCTTGTGGAAACCATCTCAGTTATTTCTGTGCTGCATTCTTTTCCATCATTGCATTCCCTTGAACCCATAAAAGCATTCTCAGCTACTTTATCCTCTCCATACCAACTCCTAAGTAATTAAAAAAGTGTGCTAGTGTAATACTATCCATTTTTGATCACTGTCATATTCATAAGTGTGCTATCAAATATTAATTTATTTATAAAAGTGTGATATATATCTTGTTTAATTTTTCAATAAATCTTTTAATTTGCAAAGCAAACCTACTTCTTGGCTCAGTGAAGTCAGGGGGGTTCAAAGAGAGGGGCGTTATACAAGGGTTTATCATCCAGATATATGAACTTGTCATAAAAATATATAAATAAGGGCTTAATTGGGCATCCCAGACTAGACACGGGAAATTCACTGGTGGATGCTCCTTCACGCGTCGACAGCCTGGCCTTCTGTGTCAGGATAAGGGGGGGTGGCGGAGCGGATGAGTGTGTCCGTGAATCTAAAGTCTTAGGCAAAGGAGTCTGCGGCTCCGGTTGTCGATGGCACGGCATCATGCAGTCCCCTCTTCTGGGCAACACGGCTTTGATGGGCCTCCAGCGGTTACGGCGATACTTTGAACCCTGGTCGACGGCAATGGACTTTGACAGCATTGATGTGCAGGTGCTTCACTTCGTTCTCGGCGGTTCCCGTCTCCGGTCGGCAGCCTTTCGAGGGTCTGACTTCCAGGGCGCTTCGGCGAAAGTTTAGCAGTGCTCGATGGTCCCTCGGAGCACAGGAAGTGGGTGCCCAACCATGTCCTCTCTTGGATCAGTCTCGATGGCTTTCGGCTTTCTGATTTCGGCAAAGGGAGACAGCAGTCAACCTTCTTCAGGCTTGGCTTCGAGATTAAGTGTCAGTTTCAACTTCATCTTCTGAACGATTTTTAGCAGTCAGAGGCCCCCAGATATACTAGTTGATGTCCCATTCTTTCTGCTGGGTCACACTCAGGCAACCAATCACTCAGAAAGGCATTCAGCAGTCAGTCAGCCAATAAGACATACAGTGCATTCAGGACATTCACCTCCCTCTCAGACACTCACAACAAGGAATGTGTATTGGGACAAGTACCCAGACATTCAATACTACACACTGCATTCATACCAGTTTCGGGCAAGCCTGTCTTAGCCATTGTGTCAAACGCTAGAAACTAGACATCCAAAATAAGAAGTGCATATTTGTCACACACTCCATTCACCCAGGTCCCACCCACATGGTGTACCCACAACGTAGAGTCACTGGGAAGGCTCCAGCCAGTCTGGCCTGGACTTCACAACAACACGATATATGAAACTTCCACCCAACAGCCAGTCAGGGGGACGGGACGGAGTCAGGGCTTCCCAGGATTTTGGGAAAACAAGGTAACAGGCAATAGAAAGCAAGAGACCACATGGGCCATCTTGTTTCGTAGCAGGAATCAACTGATTCCAATGGTAGGGCCTGGGTATCCCAAAATGGAGGATACCCAGAGCACCTGTCAAATTTAGCATGGAGCTACCACCAGCCCATACCCTGCCCTGTGGGTCATACACAGGTGCCCAAAAACATACACTCGGGGCACAGGGTTGCACCCCCACCCATGGGTGCCATAAGGGTATCCATGGCTCTGTACACCAAACCAAAAACTGGAAGTGCTGCACTGCTAGGAGTCCCATATGGACTCCTGGGCAGAAAACAATACAGAACACAAATGAAAAAAGGACTACAGGATAAGGACAGGGAGGCCCTGTCCCCCAATGCATTTCCAGTGTCACAGTGTTCGCTTACACCTCCCCATCCGTTGCTGAGAGCAGCGTGAACCGAGGAGGGTGGGGGGCAGATATCTTGAAGATGGTAGATGTTTTTTGCAAAAGCGACTATTAAAACAACATGATTAATTATTATAACACTTTTAAATCGCTCTTTTTAAAATTTTGCAATGTTAATTTCTAATAATCACTTCCATTAGCACCCTGAGAGGCACCTTCCACCAATGAGAATGCTCAGATGCTGTCTGTATTCACTAAGGAAAGACAGCATTGCAAGCAGTTTTGTTGGTGTCGAACGCTTCCCACCGCCTGTCCCGGCATTCACCTTAGCACCCGTGTATCTCCCTACACAGGTGCTGATGGTGTTTTCTTTTTTTTACTAAATTGAAAACAAGAAAACATACCTTTCTCTTGCCACAAGACGCAACACAGTGCTGTCAGCCAGGCAGTCCCTCTTCAATGGTGATGACATTAGTCATCAATATTGAAAACAGACGACCTGGCTGACTGCACTGTGGGGCGTCGGGTGGTGAGAGAAAAGGGATGTTTTCTTTTATTAAAAAAAAAACATTATCACCGTGTATGGATCTACACGGGGGCTAATGTCAATATGCCGCTCTGTGGCGGGCCCACCCTGTAAGTAACAACCCACCACCCTCATTAAGGGACCTTCGCTGTAGTCAGGCCCTTAACTTGGGCGGCCAGCCACTAACTACAGGGTGGGCCCACCACCTCGGGGCATATCACCTCAGTATATTTATTAATCACAAGAACGTTGCACTTGTCTTACTGAGCACAGTACTTTATCAAAATCTAGAATAACCATATAAATCACTTTCAGATAACATGTTTTTATTTCAAGATGGACATGTTCTTGGTGCAGTCCGATTGCACTCTTACCCTATGAGAAAGGGGAAGGGGTCAAACACCAGCGAGGCTTCCAGCCAGACCTGGACTCACTTTGCAGGATAGCGGGTGAATGACATGGTGTCTGCCCTCAGCCAGAATGACATAGATGGAAAGGAGTCGACAACACAATTGTGCTTGCCGCCTTCATCACGCTGATGACCTTTAAGCATTAGCTATTTAATCTGAGCGGCTAGCTAGGCTGCCTGGCTGGGGTTGATAGTCATATGATAAAATGTACTAGTAATTGTGATAATTATCCTTTTGCATTACTGTTGAAAGCAACATTTGTTCATAGAGAGGGTCCGGCCAAATGAGCCTGCACCACATTGCCTCACTGTGAGTGGGATAATATACTGGTGTACTGGTGTCTGAGTGAATACGTGATTTGTGCATAAATGGCACGCTCATGCAAGGATAACGTGTGAATATCCCCGCGTGTAGTACTAGGACATTTCAGAAACTGGAAAATAATAATTTCCGTTTCTCAAGTGGCTGAAGGGAACAGAGGTAAAAATGAGCCATGCTGCAAACGAGAAACACATAAAACCCGGAAGGTTTAGCTGAGCTGCAATGAAGGCAAACATGATCAATAATCTGATGCCAGGGCCAAGTCCTATGATGGGAAGTGACATCGCGAGAAATTAGCATTTCAAGGTGAAATAGGCACATTCCATTAAAATGGCTTTGCATAACCAACCACCTTGCACCGGCAGAATGGCATTTGCCTTTCATAAAATCAACACACACGTAAAACCAAGGGAAGATATTTTCTTCTAATAGTGTTTTTGAAAACGTTAAAAGGTGTGCATGTTTTAAACTCAAGAAGCACTACACATGTTTTCCCTGGAACTTGCAGTAGCGAAATGGTACATTTTACATTTATTTGTTTGTTATTTTTCGTCAGATTAGAAAGTGCAGTGGTGACGTGCCTAGCCTGCAAGCCTGACGACTGCGGTTCGATCCCTGAGATCGGCTTTAATTCATGAATTCAAAGAGATATAAGAAAAAGTCCAATGCCCTGCACTTATAACAAGAATCACCACTTGTTGTAGACGCACGATCGGCTAGTTGTGGCCTCTTGAATCCCTCTTACAACTAGAAGGCAACATGCCGAACTGACACGGTTTAACCACTCAACACGTGACGATAGCAGCATTCCCCTTGATTCTTTTGTGGTGTCTATTTACTGCACGGAAATGTTATATATATATATATATATTTCGCCTCCATACGCACTTTAACCAGCTAAGTGCCTGATAATATAATAGATATATACAAATTAGCATTTCAAGGTGAAATAGGCACATTCCATTAAAATGGCTTTGCATAACCAACCACCTTGCACCGGCAGAATGGCATTTGCCTTTCATAAAATCAACACACACGTAAAACCAAGAGAAGATATTTTCTTCTAATAGTGTTTTTGAAAACGTTAAAAGGTGTGCATGTTTTAAACTCAAGAAGCACTACACATGTTTTCCCTGGAACTTACAGTACCGAAATGGTACATTTTACATTTATTTGTTTGTTATTTTTCGTCAGGTTAGAAAGTGCAGTGGTGACGTGTCTAGCCTGCAAGCCTGGACTGCGGTTCGATCCCTGAGATTGGCTTTAATTCATGAATTCAAAGAGATATAAGAAAAAGTCCAATGCCCTGCACTTATAACAAGAATCACCGCTTGTTGTGCTTGTTGTAGACACACAATCGGCTAGTTGTGACCTCTTGTATCCCTCATACAACTATGCCTCGAGGCAACATGCCGAACTGACACGGCTTAACCACTCAACATGTGACGATAGCAGCATTCCCCTTGATTCTTTTGCTGTGTCTATTTACTGCACGGAAATGTTTTATATATATATATATATATTTCGCCTCCATACGCACTTTAACCAGCTAAGTGCCTGATAATATAATAGATATATACAAATGTGTGCTGTAACTGATCATGACACACAGCATGCCTAATACATCATGCAGATATATATATATATATATATTCAGTGAAAAAACTTTGTTAAAGGGACGTTATTATGGTTAAGTTGTGCTACTAAAAACCTATGAAATTCAGTGAAAAAACTTTGTTAAAGGGACGTTATGGTTCCAAGTAAAACCGAAAAACCCTTGAAATTCGCCAGTTATGGTAAACTAAGCAACCATAACTCGCGCCACCACCGTGCACTGCTAAGCCTAACACCCAGGACATCAAAGATGACACCACAAATGTCATTGATGACATCACTGATGACGTCACATGGATGACGCCCCCTTTTTTCCTTTCCTGACATATCTAGGCAACATGATTTTCTTCAGTAACAGTCAGGAACTAAAAATTGTAAATACTATATTTGTAGACTTACCTTCAAGTATGTTCTTACAATAATTCACTTATGGTCCAGTCATATCATATGAAACATATACATAGGGGAAGACACAACCTTGAAGGACAGCAATCCTTTTTGTGCATTAAAATTATCAGTAGAGTTATCAGCACTTTCTGATAGTTTTGATGTTTTTTTATTACTGTACCTTCCCTGTATATGCTCATATTTTTATATGTTGTACTCACACTATTTTCCTTAGGGTCCAGACACATCATGTGATATATATAGATAGGGTAAGTAACAGCTTTGAAACAGAGCAATCATTTCTCTGCATAAAGGTAATCAGTTAGGTTATGAACACTTTCTGCTACTATTGCTGTTTTTTTTCTTACTTCAATTCCCTTGTATATATTCATATTTATATGTGGTATTGTCTCTTTGTGATTTGTCTATAATAATGCAATTATGTAGTAAGTGGGTTTTATTACCTACTTATCACAAGTTTCACTGTACGCAAAACTCTAATATGAAAACAGTTATCATTTCACTATTCAACATGGGAAGCTTATGAATATTCACCTCCATCATGTATGCTGCACACATGCCTATGTTTCTACATGAGTACCTTAGTATACTGGATTGAAGTTAATAATAGAATGCTATTTATATCAACGCATAGCTTAATGCACTGATTAGCACTTGATATGTATTCCAATAATCTTTGACACTTTTTTTATTAACATTACACTAAGAATCCCTTGTACAGACTTTTCATCAAAGGTAAATGCACATGTGGTGTCATCAGTGATGTCCTCAATGACATTTGTGATGTCATCTTTGATGTCCTGGGTGTTAGGCTTAGCAGTGCACGGTGGTGGCGCGAGTTATGGTTGCTTAGCTTACCATGACTGGCAAATTTCAAGGGTTTTTCGGTTTTACTTGGAACCATAACGTCCCTTTAACAAAGTTTTTTCACTGAATTTCATAGGTTTTTAGTAGCGCAACTTAACCATGACGTCCCTTTAACAAAGTTTTTTCACTGAATTTCATAGGTTTTTAGTAGCGCAACTTAACCATAACGTCCCTTTAACAAAGTCTTTTCACTGAATTTCATAGGTTTTTAATAGCACAACTTAACAATAATAACTTCGACTTTATGTACATGTAATATGGAACATACTGAACCCCTTCTACTGAATTTGATGTCCGCAAACTTTTTTGTTGTCCGCAGACATGTTCGGACAACAGTACCACTACCTAAAAACTCTGGGAGGGTATGTTTAATTGTTATATCATAACATAGTAACATTTGAAAAATTCACAAAGCAGCACACATACATATTATATGTAGTAATACATAAGAAATGTAACCAATATATGTAACACACTAACCATTAATTTAAATACAATATGTTCTAAAATGGAATATACCAAAAGAAGATAAATTGGCTTCCAACAAAATTACCTCACAGACACTCCACAACTAAGAGCAAGACAAGACCTACAGAGTACTCAGAACATATCTTACCTGAAATAGTAAATGTACTTCATTTTACTCATATATTTATAAACTTTCTGTATTAGATAAAAAAATATATATTATTTTTTTTTTCTCACAGAAATGTCTAGTACTCTGCAATGGCTAGAGGAGCATTTCCCACATGAGAACTTTACCATATAAACCATTTAATTATTATTATTTTATATACATTTAAGATATATATATATATATATTTTTGTAGAGAGCATACCAAAGTAGAAAATACCTCTGAAGAAACTGTTACGGATAACACTCTTAACAGTATAAAAGAAACAATGGATATATTGTTGACCAATTTTAATAATTTGAAAACTTGTGTTGAGGAGCATTTTAAAACAAAAACCTTATACCATTGTCCCACATGTACTTGTCCCCCCTCGCCATATCCCAGTCAATTATCCCCAAACACTCTCCATAACCCAAAACGTTTTGATGATACTTCCATCCCTTCTTCACCTGATACCAATCATGTTGAAACCCCCAATTCTCCAGTTTTTGTTTCCGTTTCTGCCTCACCTTCTCTGTCATGAATTGTTAATATATGTTAAATAAAGTAACATTTTTATATTGTGTTGTAATTAGTTTCAGTATAAAAAAAAAAACAATTTAGGTGTCCGCGGACAGCACGGTTGTTATGAAATGTTCGTAAATAAATGAAAATGGAGGTGTCCTGAAGAACACTATACCTGTCCGTACTGTTCGCTAGCAAGTTCAAACTGTTCTAGAACACTCGCGGTGTCCTGAAATGTTTGTAAATAAACGAAAATGGAGGTGTCCTGAAGAACACTATACCTGTCCGTAGTGTTCACTAGCAAGTTGAAACTGTTCTAAGAACACAAGTGGTGTCCTGAAATGTTCGTAAATAAACGAAAATGGAGGTGTCCTGAAGAACACTATACCTGTCCGCACTGTTCGCTAGCAAGTTGAAACTGTTCTAGAACACACGCGGTGTCCTGAAATATTCGTAAAGAAACGAAAATGGAAGTGTCCTGAAGAACACTATACCTGTCTGTAGTGTTCGCTATCAAGTTGAAACTGTTTTAAGAACACACGCGTTGTTCTGAAATGTTCGTAAATAAATGAAAATGGAGTTGTCCTGAAGAACACTATACCTGTCCGTACTGTTCGCTAGCAAGTTGAAACTGTTCTAAGAACACATGCAGTGTTCTGAAATGTTCATAAATAAAGGAAAATGGAGGTGTCCTGAGGACGCTATGTCTGTCCGTATTGTTCGCAAGGAAGTTAAACTGTTCTAAGAACAAACGGTTGTCCGTAACAGTTCGTTTGACGTGTGCCGCGCTTTTAATTACTTCAGGACCTGAACAGTGTCCGTAGAACATCAACGCGCATGCGCAAACCAATGTCTGTGCATTTGGTGTCCTGCGGACAGCCGCTTCCTTCGCGAACATGTTCGCAAAGCGATCATGTGACCGCGCCCATGCTGATCGCGTGTTCTGAATGCGGACATTGTTCGTGTCCCTGAACAATTCAAAAGTACATTTTCAAGTAATCCACAATATTTCTCAATAAAAACTCACCATAGCACAAGTCCCACATACTAATCCTGAGTTTCTACATACTTTTTGAAAGTTTTTGAACCTTTTTTTGTGTTCGATCTGTCTGTGGACAGCGTGCATGTCCACGAACTGCGTACAAGCACCCCTATAAAAGACCACACCCTAGAGCTTACTCTCATTGTGTTTCTGGCTATTCTTCAGAGCACAGCTATTTTTCCTGCAACTTGCAGATTACACCATCATCAAGATGGCATCCATGTCTGCACTACTGCCACCTGGTGCCGCACCTGCTTCAGCACCACCTCCACCCCCTCCACCACCTCCCCAAGGGCCTGAAGAGGGGAACAGGAGTTAGGATGCAGAGGAGGAAGAAGAGGATGACGAGAATGAGGTAGTGGAAATCCCTACTACCCGCACTCGGTGTGAGTCTTGGGTTTGGCGGTTATTTACCATTCATGGGGATGGTCCTAAGGCTCGTGCGAACCGAGTCACCTGCAATGAGTGCAAAATGGTACTCAGTTGCGGGAGGTATGGTTTGTGGGATGTATTTACCCAGGCATCCTAGCCCTACCTCAAAACTGTGCAGTACTGACATGGAAAACATCATGATGGCCAGAGCTTCCCAGAAAATGCACAGGGAAATGCATGAAGAATAGGCTGTCACCCATTTTTGCCGATGTTATGGGCACAGAAGGAAACTGCCTAAAACCACCATTGGACTACCCGCACAGTAGTCTGAAACCATTGGGAATGGCAATGCTGATTGCCAAAAGCAAACCCATAACTGTTGGGAATTCATTTTCTTAAATCCCAAAAAGGGGTGCAGTACCAGTACTCACCACTATCCAAAAGCCGGCGTTTTAAAACCACCAGATTTTGTGTAAAACTGAATGAACCCAAAGCAGGCCAAAGAAAGACTTACTGAGAGGTGGATACAATGTAAAGTTATATTCTGAAGTGACTTGAAGGTTTATAACAAGACTGGCTGCGCTGTGGATTTCAGCAGTTTAAGTAAATTTGGACTGAAAGACACTAAAAAAAATCTAAATGTTTAAATTGACTGAGTGACCTACTTTTGAGTGTCACATAGGTTGCAATTGTTTAAATGTCATAGTTTTAAACTTAGAATCAGCCTTCTAGCTGCATATGTAAAAATGTTTAGTTTTATTTGAATGCAGGAACTGGGGAACAAAAAGTGACATTTTATCTGAAACCTGGTTTAAGGAACTGAATTCTGCCTGGCAACTACCCCCATCAGGAGTGAAACTTGAGTCACAGCTGTGTTCCCAGGCCTAGCTGCCCTTTTGCTGCTCACACTAAGGATATGCCATCTATCTGATAATTGAATTACCTGTGCTCTGCAGGAAAGTGAACAAAGCCCTGTCCTGGCTCAGGCAAAGGTTTTATTGGCAGGAGTCGTAAATGGTCGTAAAAAGTGGCTTCCTCCTGAGGAAAGGGGAGGGGCACTGCCTGTGAGAGCAAGCTGGCTTGGCAGAACTGGAAAAAACAGAAATTCAACCTTGTGCTGAGGGTAAACCACACCCCTTTGGAGCCAGAACATAACTTTAAAAAGATGAATAACTCAAAGAGCGGACATGTTAAAATTTTATAAATGATACCATAATTCTTGTGATTTTTCTGCCCACAGTTTAAGAGGTTTTTAGAACCGGTGGTATGTTCAGGGGGGTGTCAGCGGAAAAGTGGGGATAACTCTAAATGTATGCATGTTAAAAATCTGAAACTTCATCAGTTAATGTCCGTACTCCCTGCGCACATGTATGTAAAGTTGGGTCAATGTCAGAAATTGCAAAATCAGTTAAAAAGTGAAATATGTGCCATTTCTGAATGCAAGCTCCCAGGAAGAGCAGAGTTTGAACAGGGGATACCTCCTGTAATGCATGATGGGTGCATATGATTTAAAACAATATGTACCTCTGCAAATATGTATTTGTTTCAAATCTAGATTTGTGTGTAAGTTGACAGGAGGAGTGGACTTTCTGCAGGCTGTAAAATGACATCACTCTGACTCACAGTTCATTCCCCAATCAAATGATAAATGGAAGTTTGACCAATTAGAAGCTGAGAGAGAGGTAGGGTCAGTGATGCTAGAACACACCCACATTCTAAACACATAAAAGCAGACAGACAGGACAGATAGGGACCTTCAATTCCATTTGCTGCAACGCGCTCTGCCGGACCATACAACATCCAGAGATCCAGACTTCAAATTCATCAAACCTCCAGAGAGCCAAACTAGAGACTTCAATCTATCCAGAACTAGAGACCCAGACCAGAGAACCAGAGAGAGCTGACCCAGATCACTGTGAAGTGCAGAGACCAGAGGCGAATTTAAAACCCTGACCAGATCCGTGATGAGGCCCATTTAATTCAAGAATATAGTGTGAGTACCCAGCAGAACTGTGTAGAACCAATCTCTTAGTTAAAATAATATAATTCAATCCATTTTTAATCTAAGTAGAACTGCAGCTTAGCAATTGTGTTATTCTGCCATCATTTTAAAACTGAAAAAGTGCTGCGTTTAAAATTTGCAAAACCAAAAACGACCTCTATTAAATCGGTCATAACTCTGTAACCGTTTGGGCTAGAGACTTGCAGTAACTTTCATTTGGAAGCTGAGATCCTAGGCTTTCATAGGACCCCAAAACGATAGAGATAGTCCTTGTGGTTCTCCTGTAATAGCGCTCGGCGCATCCGCGAATTTTGCCGCGATTTGCAAATTTCTTCACATGTAAAAACTGCTGCTGCTTGCCTTCCATTTGCCAGAAATTCGTTTAACCTGCTAACTATCCCTGCATCATTGCTAGTGTGAGCCTGGACTAATATTAACTAGATACCACTCACCCTGAACCTCTGAAAGGGAATTAAAAGTATTTTAGCATATTTTTCAATTCATTGCCAGCACATATCAAAGCAATTTGGGCCTGTGTTTTCAAACTTATGTAGTCTAAGCTTGCTGGATTGAACTGAATTACAGTTGATTGCATTTCTGAGAACTGTGTGCTTCCTTCCATTTCCTTGCCTTGCATCAAGGGGGGAAGGGGATTGCCAGAGAAAAGTGATTACATTGTTTTGCTGAAATCATATCAAGTTGTTTTCTATACTGCATTTCATTCATTCAACCTTGCATTTCCTTGAACCTTATAAAGCATCCTCTACCACATTATACTTTTGTTCCTATTTACCAGTGTGCTACCTTATCCATTTCATGTCAACTCATTAGTGATTATAAGAAGTGTGCTAGTGCCAGATTCTCCGTTGTTGATCTTTATCATATCAGATTAAGTGTGCTATTCAATTATTAATTTATTATAAAGTGTGATATATATATATTTTAAATTATCAAATAAACCTTTTAAACTTGCAAAACAGAACTACTTCTTGGCTCAGTGGGGTCAGGGGGATTCCAAGAGAGGGGTGTTATATAGGGGTAGTCATCCAGAACGCATGAACTGGACCTAAAGATATATCAATAAGGGTTTTCATTCAGTATTATAGACTAGGCGTTGACTTAGCTGTAGTGTTGAATTGAATCCTCTTACAAATTGGGGGCTCGAGCCGAGACGTTGGGTTAGATTTACCACTTGTGCAGCTTAATACAGTGTGCTAACTGACGGGATACATACATCCGGTCGGATCACCACGCTGCATTACGCTGTGAAGCATTCCTCAAAAGGGACACTCCAAGAAAAGTTCTGTTCTGCAAAAATAAAATACAAACTTCTGTAAGTCAGGACAGAGACCAATCTCTAGAATGACGACCTTAGTAGACATGAAAATAGCCAGAGAGCACCTCTTGCATAAGCTATTTGTGAGAGGTGAATGGACCGAACAGGGCCAGGATGTGTGGTTGCAGGCCATCACACAACAGGTCACTGAAACAGGGTCAGATATGTATAGAGATCAGGGTCCCTTACATGTGGCCCTGAGTGAACTATATATGGCTCCTAAAGCCAAAGAGGAACACAATAAGATTGCCAGGATAGCAGCATACCTGTACCTATATATGGGAGACATGCAGGATAGATGTGCTGAAAGCCAAAATCTGGCAAATAGGCAACAGATGGCTTTAGAGAAGGTCCAATCTGACCTGGTCTCTTCTGAGCAGAGGCTGCAGAGGAGCCAGGAGTCAGAAGATGATAGTAGGCAGCACATCATTAAAATAAAGAAGGATATGGATGTGCTGCAACAGGAAAAGGTAGAACAGGATACCAGATTTCTGGCCTTGCAGAAGGAATACCAAGAAGGTTTGGACTCCCTACTGCAAAACCAGAAAAAGCTGGAGCAACAACTGGACTTCAACAGGGTATGTGCTGAGCAGGTAGTCACCCTGCAAGGCCACCTAGATAGAGTGAAGGCAGAGAGCAACAAACTAATTCTGAAAGACCTGGATACCCAGGCAGAGTTTGATCAGGAGCGCCAGAATGCTGGTGCCTTCCAAAGGCAAAGGGACGACCTGGCAGCACAGATGCAGGCTCTCAGTCAGGAAAGGGATACCTTAGGCCAGGAAGTCTGCCATTTAAAAAGAAAAATGGAAGAAAATCACCTGACCCACCAGGGACTGGGTGACCTCCAAAAAGAACACCAGAACTTGCTAGAGCACACCAGGAGGGTGGAGGATGCTCTAGCAAGAAAGGAGCAGGCCAATAGGGACACAGCTCAGGAGGTAACCCTCCTGCAGCAAAGACTGGCCCAGTTCTCCAGGACCAACCAGGAAGCACAGAGGGAAAATGAGGCCCTCTGTCAACACAATGATAGGCTCCAACAACAGGTAGCGGTGCAGGAGAGACTGATAGAGTCGAGTAAGGCCTTAACAGAGGAACTGAAAGCACAAATGCAGGCTCTTGCATTGCAACAGGGAGCAGGGGCGGATAGAGATGAGGTCCGCTGGGAAAGAGAGACTCCTGACCATAACCGCAGGAGCCCTAACACCAGGGGCCTTCATCTCCCCCAGTCCCTGGACTCTACCACCCCCATGTCCCCTGGTGCACATGAGCACAGGGCCACAGGGATGGCAGATTACTATCCAGCTAAGAGTATGGGGCTCATAGGCCAGTACCACTCAGGAATGGAGGGGTGGGCATCCGGGTATGGGCACCCAAGTACAGTACAGTTCAATGGGGAACCCCAGGAGAGTAGGCCCATTAAGGGCATCCTGAAAACCTCTGCCCAGCTAGGTCAGTGGAGGGGGTACCCATCAAATCCTGGCAGCAAGGAGGAATCTGAAGACTCCTCTGAACTGCGCAGGACACAGGAGACCAGGTCCCCACATTCTGCCAGCCATTCCCAGGCTCGCAGAATCCGGGAAAACCTGGAAGAACAGACGGGAACCTCTGGGAGCAGTGCCTCTGAGTCCGAGGATGAATGGACAAGGGTTACCCGAACCAAAAAGGCCAATAAGGCAAAAAGGGCCTTGCTTAAGGACCCCTTAAAGCAGATTAAGGCGATCAGGAGCGTCATCACGCCTTACCATAAGAACGCTAAGTATTCTGTTTGGGAGCACTTAGAGTTGTTTGAACAAATGATGGAGACTTTCCATTTGAAGGACAGCCAAAGCTGTATTCAATATGTAAAGTGGACCTTCTCCCCGGAATACTCCAGTTTCTTTGCGGGGCTGGAGGACCAAAATCATTTAAGATGGTCCACATATAAGGCGGCCATCCTGAAACATTTTTCTGTTCACAGAAATCCTCAAGAGGCTCGCAAGGCAGCCTACAATTTGCAATGTGGGGAGGATCAGGCCCCACAAGAATTTGTGCAGGAGTTAAAGCGTGCTTTTGCACAGACCACAAGAAGGGTGCGCACGGATAGCAGGGAATTTATGAATACGTTTTTCCATGCCTTGCCCAAATATATCATGACCCAGCTCATGAGGGATTTTCACGAGAAAAGATCTTTAGACTGGGTCATTGAACAGGCTACCCGGATCTATGAGGTGCAGAAACCGATAGATAGCAAAAGTAATGCCCAGAAAACCCCCAAAGCCAACAGCACCCCTACTGCTGCCAAGGTGGCAGAGGTAAGGGTCACCTCCGTTTTGGATTTGGAGATGGGGGCCTAAAAACCTACCTGCACCTAATAATGCTAGGCCCAGAAGGTCTTCGGGCCAGTCACAGACAGGGAGCCAAGGAGGCAGCCACACAAATGGGGTCCCTCGCTCTCCTGATTATGTAAGTCCCCGTTACAAGGGAAATCGACCCATCCTGGGTTATGTGTGGACTCCTCCAGCCCAAGGGGGGGGATCCAGCCAAGCACCTAACCCAGGGAACTTCCCTCCAAACTTCCCACAGGAGGGCAGAAAATTACCAAACCCTGGGCAGAACTTTTTCCCCAGATATCCACCCGACTTTCAGCCCCAAAACCATCCATCCTTCTTTCCCCAATTCCCTGAGCCCAGACCACTGAATCCGGGAGAGGGGAGGCCAAGGGTGGAGGGGTACCCAAATCTTCCCAACCCGGGGTATTACCAGAGGAGGGACAGCTACCCTTCCCGGGATCAGCCCAGGGGAGAAAACAGGGCCCCGTATCAGCCTGAGCGGGTTTCCCAGTTAGAGCGCCAGGTTCAAAACATGGCGCGGGATATGGGTCATATACTGAGGGCGCAGCAGAACCCTCAGATCAGCATGCCGGCACAGAACGCACCCAACTCTGGACCTGGTGCTCCAGAACAATGACGGGGGCAGCACCCCGATAACTCACCGGTTCCCAGGGAGGAGGCACAAAGGGGAGGGGGGTGTAAAGCCTTGGAGGAAGCTTCCTTCCTCACTTGTAAACAGCCCCTGGAAACCCAGGAACCGGAAACAAAATCTCTTGCCCCTGAAAGTCTGCCTCCTAAGGAGCAGAGGGGGGATAGGAGAAAAAAAAGACCCAAACAGACTCAGTTTGAGGAGGAGGTACAGATCTCCTTATTTGAGGGAGAGGGATCCTCAGAGGATCCTGGGAAAAGGATCTTCTCCTTCAGAGAGGGGGGAACTCCCCCCAAAGAAAAATGGGTCCCTAGGGATGCAAATCCAGACTGGGGAGATGTGGAGACTGAGCTACCGCCGCCCACCATCTCATCCCAGAACCAACAGCAAGAAAATCCTCTGGTTCAAACCCATCCTGGGGACTGCCTCCAAAAAGGGGGGGGCAGCCCAGAACCGGAACCAGGGGAACCCACAATGGCTCTGATCTCCAGTTGCCAACTTTTTCTTTCAGATTCCCAAGACTCTCCACAGAATTCTGCCCAAATCTCTTCGCTATCGATGTCCAAAACCAGAAAGTTAGCCCACCAGTTGTCCAAAAATGTACATTACCTGTGCCCCCTTGAGGAGAAGGAGGGAAGATATTATGCCCCGGTACAAGTACAGGGGCAGGGTACAATCTCGGCACTGGTGGACACTGGATCTCAAGCTACCCTTCTGTCCAGAAGGGCCTTTGACGAACTGAATGCAGGAAGGGGAGAGAATTACCAAATTCCTCTCACCTCTCTTCCGGGACAACTACAGAACTTTGACGGGAAGTAAATTCCCGTTGAGGGGACTGCAGACTTGGACATTAAAATTGGGCGACATAAGTTGAAACACCCGGTCATAGTTGTGACCCCGGAGGGCACCCCTTGTTTACTTGGGAATGACCTCCTGAGAAGGTTGTCACCCCTAATAGATTGTGTAAACAAGGTCCTCTGGACCCAGACTAGCCGACCAATAAAATTAAAACAGAGTGTCAACCATGTTAGTTTAAACGGCACATGCCACATGGTTGAACAAAAATCTGACCAAGTAGAATTTCACTTCCAGAACAACCAGATTCCAGACGTGACAGTAATAGCAGTAGGACAACAGACTAGTGATGGGGGGTCCTCTCTATTTCTGAAAATCAACCTTCCTTCCAGTTTAAGGTGGTATTCCACGCTGGAAGGAAACACTCTGAAATTCTATACCAATCCACAATCTGGAACTCCCACTCCTATAGTCCGGAAAGATGTGAAATCAGCTCAGAGCCTGGCTGATATTCAGCAAATTGGAGAGCAGTTGTTCATCCCTGTTCAGTTAAATGATGGGAAGGACTCTGTTCTCGCTCGAGTGTGTGTGAACAACGGTAAGAGCTTCATCAGCGAAGCCATGTTTCGCCAACTCCCAAAAGATCCAGCCATTCCCACCTTCAAACTGATAGACAAATGGGAAATGGACCTGGAAGCACCTAATTCCAAACATCTCCTGCCAAGCAGGTGTATGCTCAAAATCTCCATTGGCAACAAGAGCATAGTCCACAATTGTTGGGTCGTGCGAGACGTCCCTGCCGCCTTTTACTTAGGCAGTGACATTCTCAATCGCTTTGCCATTAGTTTGGACCTAATAAACTTCAAAGCTTGGTCCCGATTAGCGGATAATCCCATGGGCTTTGATGATCCAGAAAAAGCATTTAGGTCAGCTCAATTGCTACCTTATGCAGTTGAAATTCAGGTTAAAGAGGAAGTCACCATCCCAGAAAGGACCCGACAATTCTCCCTGGAAGTGAAAGTTAAAAGGGGACAAGAGTTGAAAAACCCTGATGCTTACATACATCTAAATGCTTCTCTCCAACAGCAAGGGTTGGGGGTAAACCCAACTCCATTAGTCAACATAGAACATGACACCATTCCAATAGAGGTGGACAACAGCGACTTAAAGAGTATTACTCTAGCC
The DNA here is from genome assembly GCF_040938575.1 of Ambystoma mexicanum. Classification (NCBI taxonomy): domain Eukaryota; kingdom Metazoa; phylum Chordata; class Amphibia; order Caudata; family Ambystomatidae; genus Ambystoma; species Ambystoma mexicanum. The sequence goes on along the minus strand of NC_090927.1, from coordinate 422,348,561 downwards.
GCAGGCACCATTATTGGAATGGCGGTTGATGACCGACATTTTTCCATCGACTTAGTAAATGAACTGTTAGGACCAATCCCCAAGGACTGTTTTGACAGTGACAGTGATGACAATACAACACCAGACAGGATTTTTACCCGGCATGGGGGGAACTTCCTGGTGTACACTTCTTGCCCTTATGGTAAGGAAGATGTGACTTGTGACTTCAGGAGGGATGAGGTGATTTTCCAGGTCCATGAGGGCTGCCTTTCCCACCTGAAGCCTCCAGTCCAAATCAGCACTCTGACCAGGGACTTCTCCACCCAGCTGGAGGAGGCCGCTGAAATAGCCAAACCAGAAGTCTTTCCAGGCTTCAGGCAGATGGTGGAAGAGAGAGTCAACCTAGCTGATGCCTGTGTGACTCTGGAACAAAAGCAAAAGTTGAGACAAGTTTTCTTGGATTTCCAAGATCTCTTTGCGGTAGACTCATATGACTGTGGTCGCACTGACATCCACACAACCACAATCCCCACAGACCCTGGCATGACTCCTGTGTTTGTGAAGCAATATCGCTTGCCTCTCGCATCAATGGAGTCCCTTACTGAAATAATTAAGAACCTTGAGTCCCGGGGAATAATCCGTCCAGTCCACAGCACCTTCAATAATCCGGTGCTGGGAATATTGAAGCCAAACGGCCAGTGGAGACTCTGCGCCGACCTTAGGGAGCTCAACAAACGGGTCCATACTTCCCGATGGCCTCTGCCCTACATTGACCAAGGTCTGGCCCAGATTCAGGGGTCACAGGTATTCACTGCAATAGACCTGACCAATGGATACTGGACCGTGCCTGTCAGTAGGGAGGACCAATACAAGCTGGCTTTTACCTTTGGGGGCCAGCAGTACACATGGACCCGGACTCCCTTCGGATACCTCAACTCCGGCAATGAATTCAACATTTTTCTACACAAGGCCATGCCCGACTTGGGTGCAAGGGGTAACCTGGCTTATGTAGATGATGTCCTCATCAAAAGCTCAACTGTTGAGGAACACATAGTGGAGATCCGTTATGTTCTGACACAGTTGAGGGCCGCCGGAGCAAAACTTTCCTTTCAGAAAGCACAGTGGTGTAGAACCCGTGTTAACTTCTTGGGGCATGAGATTACTCCTCAGGGTCTTTGTCCCCAGGAAAAGAAAGTGGAAGCACTTCAGAAACTGAAAGACCCCACAACTCTGCGGGAACTAAGGAGCCTCCTTGGACTGACTAATTACAGCAGAAAGTTCATTGAGGGCTACGCAGAGATCACCAGACCCCTGATTCATCTCCTGAAGGGGGGGGTCAAGTGGGAATGGGGTCCAGAACAAGCCGAGGCAGTAAAACAACTCAAAAGAAGCCTCTCACAAGCGCCTTGCCTAGCTTACCCGGTCAGAAACAAGGAGTTCTTCCTGGAGACAGGGTTCTCTAATACGTGCTTGACGGCAGTATTATATCAAAAGCATGACAAGGTCAATAAAGTAATCTCCTATGCGAGCAAAACTTTATCCTCTGTGGAGGAAAAATTCAACGATTGTGAGAAGGCACTCCTGGCAACGGTATGGGCATTGAAGAATTACCGCCCGTTTATCCAGGGGGAACACATCATAGTGGAGACTCCACACCAGCCTCTGCAATATCTCCAAAGTGACAGAATCCGGGCCGGAAATGTGAGTAATTCCCGAATTACTTCCTGGATTCTGTCAATGCAAGGCTTTCCTGTGGAGGTCAGATATGGCCAAAACAAGAAGAGTCCCCTCGCGCAAGATCTGGCTGACTTGCATGATTGTGCCAGAGAAAACTGTCTCGAGGACGAAGGTCTAAAAATAAAGGACAACATGGAGGCATACCTTAATTCCCCACACAAAGTCTTTGAAGAAGACAAGTGTGAGGGAATGCCCACTGTGTATGTGGATGGATGCTCTTACCATGTTGACAACAACGGGGAGAAAGAACTGGTGGCCGGCGTAGGGAATGCATGGGTGAATGAGTCCCCAGAACCCTCCGCTGGATACAAAATTGGTCCCCGAAGTAGTCAGGTGGCAGAATTGATGGCTGTGCATCAGGCCATCCTCACTGCTGTCCAGCATCAACTCCACGAACTGGTCATAATCACAGATTCGGATTATGTACGGAACGGGTTCGTGGAGCACCTGGTTAATTGGAAAACCAGAGGCATGTTATGTGCTAACAACAAACCCTTGAAACATGGGAAGTTGATCCAAAACATTGATGATCTGGTCACATCGAATGGGATGACCATCTACTGGAAAAAGATCAAGGGTCATTCCAAAGTAGAGGGACCAGACAAAACTGGAAATGACTTAGCTGATCAGCTGGCCAAAACCGGGGCCATCCAAGGGGATCTAATTGAGATTGAGTCCCTGTTGGGGGAAATCCAGGTCACTGCTATCACTAGGTCCCAGACAAATGCTCACAACGACCTTTCAATTGCACAATGGAGTAAGGAGACCCCTGATGATGATTTAATTACTGCTCAGAAGGGGGATCCAATTATTGGTAAATTTTACCAGCACCTTGAGGACCCTGAGAACTTTCCCCTGACGGATACCGATTACATTGGGAAAGAGGACCTAAGAGTGTTGATGAAATGTCCAAAAATGTTCCGAATCCAAGACGGTTTGTTGGTAAGGAAATCCAAAGCTGGCCACGATCAGTGGGTGGTTCCTACCTCATTCCGAAGTCTGATGTTAAGTCACGCCCATGATGCGGCCACCGCCGGTCATAGGGGGTTTCACACAACATTGGAAATCTTAAGAGAGGTTGCATACTGGCCACACATGGGGCAGGACCTCGACCAATACTTGAAGGGGTGTCTTGTGTGTGCACAATTTCAGCCATCATCCCTTACGCACCGGGCGCCTTTACAAAAGAGGGGAATGACACTGCCATGGTCAGATTTACAAATCGACTTTGTACGCCCTGTGATTCGCTCGGCTAGGGGGAATAAGTACATGTTGACTGTGACATGCTTGTTTACCAAGTGGGTGGAATGTCTCCCAGCCCCAAACTGCAAGGCAGAAACGGCAGCTGCCTTGATGATTAACCACATCTTTTCCCGTTTTGGTCTACCTCAAAGGATTGAGTCAGACAGAGGTAGCCACTTCACCAGTGAAGTAATGACAAAGATGTGGGAGATACTGGGGGTCAAGAGAAAGCTGCATATTGCTTATAGACCAGCTTCTTCTGGGGCAGTAGAGAGATATAACCGGACAATTGTGAGCATATTAAAGAAGTTTGTGGCAGATTCTGGGCCAAGTTGGGATATCCGATTACCTCTGGTCCTAATGGCTATCAGATCTACCCCTTCATCTGCAACCAAAATGTCACCATTTGAGTTGATGACTGGACGCAAGATGGTGCTTCCTCAGCATTTGCTCTACAGGACCCAAGAGCAGACACTGATAAATGCCTCCACTACTCATGAGTATGTAGAGAATTTAAGGAAACACCTCCAACATGCTTTTGCTTATGCTCAGCGGAATCTAGAAAGATCAGCTGATAGCATGAAGACCCACTATGACCTGAAAACTTCCAGGAAGGAATATCAGGTGGGAGACCGGGTCTATCTATACAACTTCCAAAGGAACCAGGCCAAGCAGCGCAAATTTTTGCCTACATGGAAGGGACCATTCGAGATCATAGACAAAATCTCCCCTGTGGCCTACAAAATCCACATCCCCAAAGGTCCTTTGGCAGAGGGAGAAGACAAGTGGGTCCACATAAACCAGTTGAAATGTTGCCATCCCAGGCACACTCTGCAACAACTGGAGGAATCCTCTGGAATCCTAGCGGGTACTGTCTCAGACTAATTCAGTTCCAATCATAAAACATACCACATCTAGTCTCTAAAATATTGTGATTTGCATGAAACTGTCTCTTAGTTATACTGTTTTTTTTTTTTCAAAATAAGAATGTAATGTTTCGTTATGATGAAATGCATATGCTGCCCCACTATCTCAACAGTGGTGGAAAAAGTCTATGAGTAGGTATTGCCGCTCTTCCTTTGTCGTCCTAGGAGAAAGAAGACCTTGAGACTGGCCAAGGAGGACGATCTGGAGACCGGGAATGAAGATCCAATGGGCCCAGTGGACCGCCCAATACTCCCATCAGGACTGGCGAGGAGAACCGATCGATCAGTACCGGATGGAGGAAAAGATGCTGAACTGTGCCATCTATTGGAAGAAGATGAGGAAACATCCCAGATCTTGCGAGTCCCATCAGTGAAACCGAATGGCCATCGCAAGAGGGGGGCTTGTGGGATGTATTTACCCAGGCATCCTAGCCCTACCTCAAAACTGTGCAGTACTGACATGGAAAACATCATGATGGCCAGAGCTTCCCAGAAAATGCACAGGGAAATGCATGAAGAATAGGCTGTCACCCATTTTTGCCGATGTTATGGGCACAGAAGGAAACTGCCTAAAACCACCATTGGACTACCCGCACAGTAGTCTGAAACCATTGGGAATGGCAATGCTGATTGCCAAAAGCAAACCCATAACTGTTGGGAATTCATTTTCTTAAATCCCAAAAAGGGGTGCAGTACCAGTACTCACCACTATCCAAAAGCCGGCGTTTTAAAACCACCAGATTTTGTGTAAAACTGAATGAACCCAAAGCAGGCCAAAGAAAGACTTACTGAGAGGTGGATACAATGTAAAGTTATATTCTGAAGTGACTTGAAGGTTTATAACAAGACTGGCTGCGCTGTGGATTTCAGCAGTTTAAGTAAATTTGGACTGAAAGACACTAAAAAAAATCTAAATGTTTAAATTGACTGAGTGACCTACTTTTGAGTGTCACATAGGTTGCAATTGTTTAAATGTCATAGTTTTAAACTAAGAATCAGCCTTCTAGCTGCATATGTAAAAATGTTTAGTTTTATTTGAATGCAGGAACTGGGGAACAAAAAGTGACATTTTATCTGAAACCTGGTTTAAGGAACTGAATTCTGCCTGGCAACTACCCCCATCAGGAGTGAAACTTGAGTCACAGCTGTGTTCCCAGGCCTAGCTGCCCTTTTGCTGCTCACACTAAGGATATGCCATCTATCTGATAATTGAATTACCTGTGCTCTGCAGGAAAGTGAACAAAGCCCTGTCCTGGCTCAGGCAAAGGTTTTATTGGCAGGAGTCGTAAATGGTCGTAAAAAGTGGCTTCCTACTGAGGAAAGGGGAGGGGCACTGCCTGTGAGAGCAAGCTGGCTTGGCAGAACTGGAAAAACCAGAAATTCAACCTTGTGCTGAGGGTAAACCACACCCCTTTGGAGCCAGAACATAACTTTAAAAAGATGAATAACTCATAGAGCGGACATGTGAAAATTTTATAAATGATACCATAATTCTTGTGATTTTTCTGCCCACAGTTTGAGAGGTTTTTAGAACCGGTGGTATGTTCAGGGGGGTGTCAGCGGAAAAGTGGGGATAACTCTAAATGTATGCATGTTAAAAATCTGAAACTTCATCAGTTAATGTCCGTACTCCCTGCGCACATGTATGTAAAGTTGGGTCAATGTCAGAAATTGCAAAATCAGTTAAAAAGTGAAATATGTGCCATTTCTGAATGCAAGCTCCCAGGAAGAGCAGAGTTTGAACAGGGGATACCTCCTGTAATGCATGATGGGTGCATATGATTTAAAACAATATGTACCTCTGCAAATATGTATTTGTTTCAAATCTAGATTTGTGTGTAAGTTGACAGGAGGTGTGGACTTTCTGCAGGCTGTAAAATGACATCACTCTGACTCACAGTTCATTCCCCAATCAAATGATAAATGGAAGTTTGACCAATTAGAAGCTGAGAGAGAGGTAGGGTCAGTGATGCTAGAACACACCCACATTCTAAACACATAAAAGCAGACAGACAGGACAGATAGGGACCTTCAATTCCATTTGCTGCAACGCGCTCTGCCGGACCATACAACATCCAGAGATCCAGACTTCAAATTCATCAAACCTCCAGAGAGCCAAACTAGAGACTTCAATCTATCCAGAACTAGAGACCCAGACCAGAGAACCAGAGAGAGCTGACCCAGATCACTGTGAAGTGCAGAGACCAGAGGCGAATTTAAAACCCTGACCAGATCCGTGATGAGGCCCATTTAATTCAAGAATATAGTGTGAGTACCCAGCAGAACTGTGTAGAACCAATCTCTTAGTTAAAATAATATAATTCAATCCATTTTTAATCTAAGTAGAACTGCAGCTTAGCAATTGTGTTATTCTGCCATCATTTTAAAACTGAAAAAGTGCTGCGTTTAAAATTTGCAAAACCAAAAATGACCTCTATTAAATCGGTCATAACTCTGTAACCGTTAGAGACTTGCAGTAACTTTCATTTGGAAGCTGAGATCCTAGGCTTTCATAGGACCCCAAAACGATAGAGATAGTCCTTGTGGTTCTCCTGTAATAGCGCTCGGCGCATCCGCGAATTTTGCCGCGATTTGCAAATTTCTTCACATGTAAAAACTGCTGCTGCTTGCCTTCCATTTGCCAGAAATTCGTTTAACCTGCTAACTATCCCTGCATCATTGCTAGTGTGAGCCTGGACTAATATTAACTAGATACCACTCACCCTGAACCTCTGAAAGGGAATTAAAAGTATTTTAGCATATTTTTCAATTCAGTGCCAGCACATATCAAAGCAATTTGGGCCTGTGTTTTCAAACTTATGTAGTCTAAGCTTGCTGGATTGAACTGAATTACAGTTGATTGCATTTCTGAGAACTGTGTGCTTCCTTCCATTTCCTTGCCTTGCATCAAGGGGGGAAGGGGATTGCCAGAGAAAAGTGATTACATTGTTTTGCTGAAATCATATCAAGTTGTTTTCTATACTGCATTTCATTCATTCAACCTTGCATTTCCTTGAACCTTATAAAGCATCCTCTACCAAATTATACTTTTGTTCCTATTTACCAGTGTGCTACCTTATCCATTTCATGTCAACTCATTAGTGATTATAAGAAGTGTGCTAGTGCCAGATTCTCCGTTGTTGATCTTTATCATATCAGATTAAGTGTGCTATTCAATTATTAATTTATTATAAAGTGTGATATATATATATATTTTAAATTATCAAATAAACCTTTTAAACTTGCAAAACAGAACTACTTCTTGGCTCAGTGGGGTCAGGGGGATTCCAAGAGAGGGGTGTTATATAGGGGTAGTCATCCAGAACGCATGAACTGGACCTAAAGATATATCAATAAGGGTTTTCATTCAGTATTATAGACTAGGCGTTGACTTAGCTGTAGTGTTGAATTGAATCCTCTTACAGGTTCGTACAGCTTTGGGACCACTACCATGAAGCGACACCTAAGGTCATTTCACTCTGGTGCCATTCGCAAGGTTGTACCTTGCGAGGAGCGTAGTAGGTTCATTTCCTCTACTTCATCCTCCGTTTCTGACTCTGTCACCACAAGGAAAAGTAAGTTCACAAAAAATGCACAAGCTGTAAAAAGTAAACTCAAAGAAAGCTACTGATTGTGGTTACCTTAGTATCCAACAAATGGATATCCTAACTTGAAAATACCCGGACTGTCCAAGAGAAACACAAAGCAATGCAGAATCACATCCAACACAACTTGTTGAAAAAATATATTACAATTTTATTATTAGACAAAAGTGAATACATATAACAAATACACAAACTCCTATCTTTTTGGCAAATATATAATAGAAGTATTTACAACAGATGCAGGAGGAAATAAAAATCAGCTTCTTTAGTAAATGTCCTAATATGCCATAAGGATGCAACATATGCATAAAATGTTGTGCTTAGAACAAATGTTTAAATATGCCTGAAACAAGTGCATAAGTACAACCAAGTACAACCTCTTGGTAGTGGAGGTCTGCCAATTGTGCAGAAGTAATATAAATACAATAATACAGGTCTGCCTACGTAAACATTTCACTTTATTCTGGTGCAGAAGTCAGGGTCTCAAACAATAATGATGTGGTAAGAAACAAACAAAAGAATGAGTTTCAACAAGATGAGACCACTGTTACGTTTCGGTGGGCCACCTGTAGGGCCTCTTTAGAGAACCGCCTTCCTCGGGGCTGAGTAACTGATGGTAATCCCTATGGGGAAGCAGACAAAGCAATCCATCACATAATGAATATGCACATAAAATAATAAATAAAACACGGAAATAACACTGTGACTTGCTGTATGTTTCTCAAACACATGACCTGGGTATATCAAGTATTGAGGCCCTAACTACTCAGGCCAAAAAATTGTTAATTTAATCAGACTACTAATTGGAATCTACCTAAGAGGGGAACCTTACCCAAAATGAATGTGGGTGGAATTCATCAAAGGCAGAAATTCTAGACGCAAAGCTCAACTTCAGGGTGGAGCGTGATGCAGCAAGGACTGAAGAGAGTCATCACTAAAAGTGAAATGATGTAATAAATAGCTCAAATAAATGTTTGAAGATTGCAGGATCTATCATAGGAAGCATTAGAGGCAGGAAAATGTGAAAGAAAAAGATGTACCTGAGGTATATTTGAATCTCACGTCATGGCATCTATCATGAATAAATCAAGGCCAGTGTCAAAATTCCAACTTCGGAACGAAGGGAGAAGAACTGCCACAAGTTGTTGGCAAATGGATGTCCAATTAAGGGACGCTAATCCAGTAATAAATACCTGATCTACGCACAAAAGGAAAAGAAACAAAGAGAGGAAACAGACCAGAGAGAACCCATGTTTAATACCAAGTTGAAAAACCTTAGATAACGGGCTCATCAAAGCCATGGCAAATTAAAGAGCATCTGCATTAAAAAGCTCATCAAAATCATGCATGATATTCAAGAATCCATAGAGTGCATGAGTTTGTAAAAGGATGCATAAGTTTGAAAAGGAAGAAAGTTAGTTACTAAGCCCGTTAGAGTGCTGAAAATGAAATGGTTTTGTAAGGAGAGAGCATTACAGGCACGAAAGCTTACCGTCAGCTCGGACGGACGAAGGAATGTAGCCGGAACTGATGCTGTCAGTAGAGGTGCCTGCGTGTGTCTGGCAAAGAGGGCTAGGCTGTGAGCATACCTTATGTGGGAGCTTGCAGCGTGATGACGCCTCGAAGGAGAGGTAACGCATAGCGTATGGGAAGCCTCGCTGTGACATGGTAGTGTCAGACTGACACACCTCCGTCACGATTGGCTTGCAGAGCGCAGCCAATCCCGAGTGTTTTTTGTGCAACACACCCTGCAGGACAGACAATGCCCTGGAAAACGGGACCTAATGGTCGTGCAGTGGGTGTCAGCATGGAGCCTCAAAGTGTGCGAAGCACCTAAAGCGGCCGGCACAACAAGGAACATGATGCAAAAAAATGCGCGTCAAAAGGTACGATCTGCCTAATGTATTGACATGCTTTGCTGAAATGTAAATGGGCACCTGCCGGTGGAACGAACTGCTAGTCCTGAAATAAATGAGGAAATGCTGCGAACAATGTTCAAACTGGAGTTGTTCAAAAAATTCCGTGTTGAAACCGGAAAGAATACAAATAATATTTGGACACATTAGCCCGCACTTATCCGGCTAAGGTGTCGGATACTAAGATGTCAACGAAGTATGTAGCACCGTTATAAAGGTGGGATAAATTCCTCATTTAGGCCATACATGAGTACCTAATCGAAATATCCACCTTGCCTCCCTGTCCAACAGACTTTTATGTATGTTAGTGGAATTTTTGACTGTTTCGAATACCCACCACAATACATTATTGGGTGAGTGATTGGCAGTCATGTAGTGATTGGCCAGGGGTGGTGTGACCATTTTGCATCATATTCGTGATCGATGTTCTGCAATCCTGATATGCACTGCTCTGCTAGGTGGACCAACATACCTTAGTCCACACGGACATTCAATGCAGTAAACCACGTTTTTGGTTTTGCAATTGGTCAGGTTAGGCAAAGCCCATATCCGCTCATTTATTTTGAAATCTTTCATTTTTCTTGTAAAGGGACAAACACTGCATGAGCCACATGGGTAGTGGCCCTTGACTGAATGCAGATCCCATAAGCGAGTTTTTGGGGGATTCTTACTAAAGCTGGAGTGTATTAGTTTGTATCGAATGTTAGGAGCCCTTTTAAAAGCAAACCGAGCTAAAGGTTCCTCTGGAAGGTCCAGTCTAATAATGTCCCAATGTTTTAGGATAAGTTTCTTGATTCGAAAAGCTAAAGTACCATGTGTAAGAACACAAGTCATGTTGTTACTCTCGGTTTGTTGTGTTTTGGTGGTGAGTAAGAGAGCACGATCCGTGCATCGTGCCCGTTTCCTAGATCTCTTAATGAGGGTTTTAGGATAGCCTCTTTCTCGGAGTCTAGTGTCCAGTTCGTCCGCTTGTTGGTTAAAATCATGGATGTCAGTACAGTTCCTTCTTTTTTTTTTTTTTTTTTTTTTTTAAATTTCTTTATTGGTTTTTTACCATAACAAACAACAAAAACAAACATACAGACAGTTATTACGCGGCATAACTGGCGCATTAGCACATTTCTTGGATTTCATTGTACTTCCGCAGCACCAGGGTCTTCTGGCGGCTCCATCATTCTTGTGCAGCCACTTTGTTGGGTCATCCCAGAGTTTTTGCCTGAATTGTCTCATCATGGGGCCTTGTACCGGGCTTCCTTGTTTTCCTCACTGGTCGTTGGACCCTATGGGATTGTCGCTGTCTCCTTCTTCCCTATTGTCGAATAGGTCCTGCATCAGGGTGTTCCATGCGGCCAGTTTTTGCGCTGTCTCCCCCTCTCCTCTTTTCACTGCTCTAATCCACACCGCGGTCTCTGCCAGTGCCCACTTTTGAAGGTCTGACCACCATGCTTCTATGTTCGGGCCCTCCCTTGACTTCCATGTCATTGCTATTCTCCTTTTTGCCAGTATAAGTATTAGGTCTTTCATTTTCGCTAGGTGCGACTCATGTCTGCTTCCTCTCGGGAAGAGTCCCAGCAAGTATTTTTCAGGGTGCTCCGCTTGTATTTGAAGTCCACTTTGCGCTATTTTGGTTCTGATCTTATCCCAGAAGGCTTGTATCACCGGGCAGGTCCAGAACATGTGTGTCATGTCAGCTCCCTCCGCCAGGCAGCGGGGGCACCTGTTTAGATGTTCCCTCCCCATCTTGTTCATTCTCTTGGGCGTGAGGTATGCTCGGTGCATTACGTATAACTGTGCCTGCCTGAACCGTGCGTTCCTTGACACTTTTTTTGGGTATCGTAGCACCCTGGCCCATTCTTGATCACTGAAGGGCCTCTGAAGTTCCTCTTCCCAGCCCCTCCTCGTGTGTGGTTCCTGTGAGTTTTCTGTTTTTAACAGTTGTTCATATAGCCTGGAAGTTGTATGGGTTCCTTCTGATATATCGTACCATGCGTCTAGCTTTGTCATATCCTCCTCCTCCTGGTTTGTCCGCTCTGGCCATCTTTTTTTGATGTTTCGTATCATGCCGTTGTAGAGGATGAATTGGCCTTCATGTATCTCGTATTCCTCCATCATTTCTTGAAAGTCTGCCCACCTTTCCCCTCTTGTCAGGTCTCCAATTTGTGCCACGCCTTTGGCTTCCCAGTGCGCTCGATATGCCACCAGCATGTTTGAATTCGCCCCCAAGAGGCCCGCCAGTGGGATCTGCGTCGAATACGGGTCTTTCTCCCCCTGGAGTCTCCATGCCCTCTTCCATAGTCCCACTGCGATGGTAAGCATGTTCGGGAGGGTCTTGAGCAGAGGTTTATCGAGCCACGGTATTTCTCTCAAGTAGTATCTTTTCAGTGCTGGCTGAAAGGTAATTGTGTCAATTGTTTCGTCTTCCCCCAGCCACCTGACTGCGAACTGTAGCTGTCCTGCCAAATAATATTTCTCAAAGTCCGGTATTCTGATGCCACCTTCCTCATAGTCCTTCTGGAGTGTCCCCATTGCGATCTTGTTTCTTCCTCCCCCCCACAGGAAGGTTCGTGTTATTGTGTTTAATTTGTTGAAGAAGGTTTTGGGAATTGTGTATGGGATGTTCGTGAAATAATATAGTAGGCGCGGCAGCACAACCATTTTCAGGAGGGCCGCTCTCCCCATCATCCCCAGTGGTAGTGTTCCCCAGAAGGCCATCGACTTCTGTATCTTTTCCAGCGCCACCAATGTGTTGGTTCTGTGGGTTCCTTCTTACGGTGAGATACTGCCCGTACGGGAGGTTGTCCTTGAGGTGCAGAGGGTGATCACTTGTATGTTGTAATAATGTATTTCTGGCACTAGATTTTCTATGTAGGCTGCATTTAAGCTGGCCTTCTTGATGCCCGATGGTTAGGTCGAGGAAAATGACTTGGATGTTGGAATGTTCAAGTGTAAATTGAATATTAACATCAATCTGGTTGAGCCAGGAGAAGAACTCTAAGAGTTAATTTTCTCGTCCTTCCCAAATAAAAATGATGTCATCTATGTAACGCTTCCAATGTAAGATTGATTTTTGGAAGGGATTGGATTCACAAACAATGTGTTCAGTTTCAAATTTTGCCATGAAGAGAATAGCCAAACTGGGTGTGAAAGCCGCACCCATCGCAGTGCCTTTTATCTGTAGGAAAAAATTTCCATTAAACTCAAAATAGTTTTTACATAGTGCTATTTCCATCAATTCTAAAATAAAATTGATTGGCACTCTCTGTTGGGTATTGGATTCTGTCAGGAGTTCCAACATGCATTCTAATGCTTGTGCCTGGGGAATGCTGGTGTATCAAGAGGTTATATCCATTGTGACTAAAATGTGTTTGCTCAGATCGAATTCAAGGTGTTCAAAAATCTGAATGGTATTCATGGTATCATGTAAATAGGTACTTGTTTCCGTGCTCAATGGTCTGAGAAACGTATCAATAAATTTGCATAATGGTTCAAATATGGTCCTACAGCCTGAGACTATGGGACGTCCGGGTGGGTTTGGTGTGTTTTTATGTATCTTTGGAAGTGCATAAAGGGTTGGAGTGCGACCCTGGCTGGTTGTTAAGAAATCGTATTTATTTTCCGTGATCCAATTACGGTCAAAAGCATATTTTGCTGCTTGATCAATTTCCACTTTGATGTCCTTCGAGGGATCCTTTTTCAATTTTTTGTAGCTTGCTGGATCGTTCAGTAAGTTATTAACCATTTCCAAATATTGGGTGTTAGTCATGACAACTATCCCACCACCCTTATCTGCGGGTTTAATCACAATGGCTTCATTGGATGCCAGTTCGGTCAGGGCTTTGTTTTCTTCTAAACTCAAATTGTGTTTAATATGAAATCTAGTATTGGAAGTTTTAAGGTTGGATAAGTCCTTAAGAACCATTTTCTCAAAGGTTAGAATTTCCGTGGCCATTTGATTGTCCTGCGGTGTGAATGTTGAAGGACATCGTAGACCGGAGTCCTGCTCCTGTACTCTCTCAGGGGCGTCTTTAAAGAAAGATTTAAGCCTAATGGTTCGTAGGAATCTGCACACTTGCATTTCCATGGAGAACCAATCAATTCCTCTCGTGGGGATAAATGATAAGCCTTTAGATAAAACAGAAATTTGTGCTGGACTAAGACACAAGTTTGCCAAATTAAAGATGGGTATTATGGGTTCCGTATGACTCATCAGGTACGACGACGTCGTCCCCAGGGTCTCCGCATTGGTACGTATGGTTGGAACCACGGAGGACCCCATTGTGGTATGCCAAATCCTCCTCTGCCTAAAAAAGGATTATTCGGTTGAAAGTTACCAAAAGGTTGTGGTTGCTGCTGAGGTGACTGATTGTCAGACCCACTGCTACTTGAACTTGAGAAGGATACTCCCCTGTTCTTGTTACCTTGTCCATGTTTAGATGCTGTATGTTTATTGATTGCTTTTAAGAAAGCCTCAGTGGTATAGGGAAAGATTTTTTCTATTTTAAACTCGCGGATATCCTTTGCAAGTTTTTTAGACTTTTTGCCAATTGTAGTGGCTCTGAATTCTTCAAATAATTTATTAACTTAGTCTAATTGGTCCATTGCGTCAGTAATAATTGTACTGGATAAGAATTTGGCTTCTTCTTCTTCTAAAGTTCTTTGTGTTTCCAAACCGATTCTTTGAGCTGTAGTAATCGTTAAAACCATAAAGTCACGACTATATTTAATAGCAATCTGACTGAAGGTAGTCGTGTATTGTTTGTCGGACAAGAAAAGGCAAGGTTCGTTTCTGACAATTAGACCTGCTGGTATTGCGTTGGAATTTAAATATTCGCGCAAAAAATGACCATGTAATTCAGTCCTAAAATTCTTCTTTTTCAATTTCAGTAGTTCGTCACTGTCTGTAGAGTGAGCTAGATTAGGGTTAGTTCCTACCGGGTCAAAGATAGATGGACCGCTTAGTATCTCTGAAATCTGTTCCTCCGTAAAGCTAAACGTTTGACTCTCAGCCATACTGTGGGTGAAAGAAAAATCAAGGAAAAAGTATTGGACTGTGATGAGCCACAGTCTGCTAGCATCACACTGAACTCGAAGCAAGGAAAATGCGCCAAGAAGTAGTCAAAAATGAGAAAAGTAATGCGAACCGGAAATATCTGAATTAGTCCTAACAAGTTTCGTTATTTTACCACACCCACGGCAACAAGGTTGCCACCAAAACATGAACATGAAAAGGGGATTACCCCAAACGTAGTACAGCTAGTGAGGGGGTCTCAAATCTAAGTTCACAAAAAATGCACAAGCTGTAAAAAGTAAACTCAAAGAAAGCTACTGATTGTCGTTAACTTAGTATCCAACAAATGGATATCCTAACTTGAAAATACCCGGACTGTCCAAGAGAAACACAAAGCAATGCAGAATCACATCAAACACAACGTGTTGAAAAAATATATTACAATTTTATTATTATATATTATTTTATTATTACACAAAAGTGAATACATATAACAAATACACAAACTCCTATGTTTTTGGCAAATATATAATAGAAGTATTTACAACAGATGCAGGAAGACAAGACAAATCAGCTTCTTTAGTAAATGTCCTAATTTGCCATAAGGATGCAACATATGCATAAAATGTTGTGCTTAGAACAAATGCTTAAATATGCCTGAAACAAGTGCATAAGGACAACCACGTACAACTTCTTGGTAGTGCAGGTCTGCCAATTGTGCAGAAATAATATAAATACAATAATACAGGTCTGCCTATGTAAACATTTCACTTTATTCTGGTGCAGAAGCCAGGGTCTCAAACAATAATGATGTGGTAAGAAACAAACAAAAGAATGAGTTTCAACAAGATGAGACCACTGTTACGTTTCGGCGGGCCACCTGTAGGGCCTCTTTAGAGAACCGCCTTCCTCGGGGCTGAGTAACTGATGGTAATCCCTACGGGGAAGCAGACAAAGCAATCCATCACATAATGAATATCTACATAAAATAATAAATAAAACACGGAAATAACACTGTGACTTGCTGTATGTTTCTCAAACACATGACCTGGGTGTATCAAGTATTGAGGCCCTAACTACTCAGGCCAAAAAATTGTTAATTTAATCAGACTACTAATTGGAATCTACCTAACAGGGGAACCTTGCCCAAAATGAATGTGGGTGGAATTCATCAAAGGCAGAAATTCTAGACGCAAAGCTCAACTTCAGGGTGGAGCGTGATGCAACAAGGACTGAAGAGAGTCATCACTAAAAGTCAAATGATGTAAGAAATAGCTCAAATAAATGTTTGAAGATTGCAGGATCTATCATAAGAAGCATTAGAGGCAGAAAAATGTGAAAGAAAAAGATATACCTGAATATGAAGGTATATTTGATTCTCACGTCATGGCATCTATCATGAATAAATCAAGGCCAGTGTCAAAATTCCAACTTTGGAACGAAGGGAGAAGAACTGCCACAAGTTGTTGGCAAATGTATGTCCAATTAAGGGACGCTAATCCAGTAATAAATACCTGATCTACGCAAAAAAGGAAAAGAAACAAAGAGAGGAAACAGAACAGAGAGAACCCATGTTTAATACCAAGTTGAAAAACCTTAGATAACTGGGCTCATCAAAGCCATAGCAAATTAAAGAGCATCTGCATTAAAAAGCTCATCAAAATCATGCATGATATTGAAGAATACATAGAGTGCATGAGTTTGTAAAAGGATGCATAGGTTTGAAAAGGAAGAAAGTTAGTTACTAAGCCCATTAGAGTGTTGAAAATGAAATGGTTTCGTAAGGAGAGAGCATTACAGGCACGAAAGCTTACCGTCAGCTTGGACGGACGAAGGAATGTAGCCGGAACCGATGATGTCAGTAGAGGTGCCTGCGTGCGTCTGGCAGAGAGGGCTAGGCTGCGGGCATACCTTATGTTGGAGCTTGCAGCGTGATGACACCTCGAAGGAGAGATAACGCATAGCGTATGGGAAACCTCTGTGGGACAGCGTCTTCCTCAAACTGCCTCACATGCCATACATAATGCTGATGACCCTTACCTTTCGAGGGTCACAGTTGTGTGTATGTACTGCGACACAGTACTCTGCAAGGGCGAACGACTTCGTAGTGCTTTTGAGACTATTATCTCAGAGCACGAGAAGACCTGCTCACTACCCAAATAAAACCCACTCTACATCTTCCTCTCTCAGCTCCCCTTTTCTTATCCCTGTGGTTGGTGTCCCACCCCTTTGCCCTCCTTTCCCCTCCTCTCCTAGTGTGTCGTGTATAAAAAAAACACAAAAAATATAAAATAACAAAAATCAAAGAAATAAGGCTTTTTTCTGAGCCGCCTTTCACAGTTAAAAAATAGAAGTGAAAATAAATGAAGCAGGGCCCTTTGTATTTTTTAGAAGTCTGCGGACAGTCCGCAGACATCTAAAATTTTGGAGTGCTACCCTATCAAAACCATAGCAATTTTCTCTGGGAGGAAGTGGTGGCTCTGAAAAGAGCCTTTGGGAGGTGTTTGTGTTTCAAAAATTATAAATACTCAACACCTACTTCAAAATGGATGCTGTTATTCTAAAAAAGGTTGCAATGCATTTTGTATGTTTCTTAGAAAAATCTGATTGCCAGGATAAGTTAGATGTACTCCATCTCTGCGAAAAATGTGTGTACTACGAAACATAATATTTTCATTGTGAAAAGAGGACATGCCAAAATCTCTTAGAAAGGCATAAACAGCCTTATTGACATTGCGCCTTGCTTTCTCCATTTGTGGACCAAATGAAGAAGAACAAAGCCACATTTGTCCCTGCGCAATCCGTGAAAAAATTACTTGAGAATTTGGAAACATGTCCATGACCTTCCCAAGTCCTTCTTTCATTGCAAATTGCAAATTGCAAATTCCAGACACATATCCTAAACTGTTCCCCCACAATGAATTATAATTATATCTGGATGTTTCTCTCTCTCCAAAGTAGCACAGAGAGGTAACAAGTCCAACCACTTCATTCCACGTACTCCATGCCAGTGTATTTCCACATGTGGGAATCCAAGATCTACAGCTACTCCACAGGTTTCTGCATGCACCTTCAACCAATGTATCCACAAGTCTCCCAAAATCCAAACAATCGGTTTTCTGAAACACACAGCCATAGCTATCTGTTCTGTTCTAGCACAACACACCCACTAAACTTTCCTGACCAATGCCTTTCAGTGCTCATTCTCATTTGCATGACTTCTGAACCCAAAAATCCCCAGATGTAACACCTGATGTCCGCGAACTACCGCCATGTCTGCGGACATATCGTAACATGAACAGCCCTTCTACCATTTCCAGTTCACTCTCTGTGCCATTCCCTCATTGGATGTAGCTAAGAAGTCACATGACCATCCACCAATTACATTCAAGACCTCTACATCTAACTGCATCATCATAGATAAGCATTGCAAATGTACTGTGAATCTCTCTGAGTACAAGTGTCATATCAATGGCAAGCACCATCTACAAGAAATACTGTACAAGTCTCCAAGATTTCTACTTGCAGCACCATGCATATCCATATGCATGAACACAAACTACAGGTATGCATATTTTCTGTAAAGTACATGAACACATTTTCTAACTGACTTTTAGCTTGTATAATCTGTAAAATGAATCTACTGTCTTTTTTCAATCTCCTAAAATCAACTGTCACTTACAAATCTTTATACTATTTAATTTCTATTAAAACTACATATAGTCAAACAAAATTGCATGCACACTCTATGTTCAAATCTCAAACAATAATACTTGTACAATTACATAATTTGTTTTTATTTCTTTATTTATTTAATTACTTACATTTATATAGGACCAGCAGCCCATGACATGGAGGCACTATTACTTGGAAGAGCTTAGTTACAGGAATAATGGTATTCAGTGGTACATTATGAATTTCACAAGACATAGTAAAGATATTTTGTTTGCTACAGTTAGACATTGCAATACAATTTGTTCATTAAGAACATATCATATGTATTCAACTGGTGCGACGTATCTTATGTAAATAAGATAGTTTTAATGGTTTTGAGGAAGGCGTTGAGGATTTCAATTGAAAAAATCAATGTCTAAATTAAAAACAGTGCTATATACAAACAAAATTACTAATTTATTTCTTTTACAATTGCAGTGAAGACCATTCTCCTGAAAAGAAGCAACCGAATTTGAAGTACAAAGAACAACTAAGAAGTAACCTGTTCATTTTAGAGAAAAAGTAAGTAGAATATCACCATAATACTTGTATTATTACTCAAACACACTGTAAGGTTAATTCATGCTATTTCTGTGCCTAAGAATAGAGATTCTGCACCATTCTGTCCAAAAATCCCCATGTCTTAAACAGCGATTTACAGCCAGAATGGCCCACAAATTCCTATTTTTCGACGCACAAATTACCCAACTCAACCGCTAGGATTTAAATGTTATAGAACAAAGAACTGTTTTAATTGTATAGCATTCGATATACTATTTATACTTCTCCACACCACTAGCTTACATTTTTCTGTCATCTGAACCCCAGTTTAGTAACACATTAAATCAAGAATACCCATCCCTACTAGTTGTAGTTCCCAATGCACAATCACACACCATTACAAACATCTTTATCATCTAACTCAAACACTCATGCACACAGCACACATATGTTGCAGAACACCACAACCCATACCTTCTTTATTTTTTTCAACAGACCCTAAAGTATGCCTACCAAAAATCAAGTCCGTAGAAAGCAACGCAGAAGTACAGCAAATTTAAATAAAAGTGTCCAACATAAGCATCCATCTCTAGCACAATTTGTAAAAAAAGTTGAAACAAAACCGCTAATACAGTCATTTAGTGAAACAAAAGAAGTTTCAAGTAAAGAAACTTTGCCTCCTCTATCAAAATGTAAACCAAACCAAAAAACAATTAATAGAAAATCAGCTATCACTACAGATAAAACTGCTTCTTTAAATCTTGATATAGTTCAAAGTAAGCATACCAAGAAAAGTATTTTAGCCAAAATGTTCCGTCACAAAGTCCTTCAAAATCTTATAACAACAGGAGAGAAACCAGGTTCAACGCTTGAAACCTATCGTAGGAAATTAATCTTAGAAGCGTTGATAGACAGTGCAATTCTTCTCAAAAGAAAGTTATTTATTTTAGTGTTAAACAAAATGAAACCACTAACAAAACCAATAACTAAATTACAAAAAAAGACCATACTTTAATGAAGAAGCGTACAAACAAAAGCAAACAAATACAATTGCCATACATAGCAGTGGTTGAGGTTATGAAAAAGTTAATAATACCATAATGGAACAAAAAGTATTCCTTACAAAAATAAGTACTGAAAACTTAGAATTACCCCTCCATTCAACTGAATCAGAACATCTAGTGTACAAATGGCCATGCACATCAATGTGTAACATTCCCAAACAATTTTTCAAGTCTTTACACCAATTCTTCAATCAATATGTGAAAAGCAAAGACAAAATCAAAATTAAACTACTGCAAAATATGGATACCTGTCCAGTACGCAAGTACACAGGACTACAAGGACATTCATTGGCCTGCATTACAGGACCTACTTGCAAAACCACCTTCCATGATATCAAAAGCATATCAACACATCATTCAACTATAAGAAATCTAGTTTATAAACTATACTATGCTAAAAGTCGTGCTTTAGCACTAGCCAATTTAAATAACATTCTTCTACATGGTACAGCAAAAGACCTACTAGAAGAAATCGACTATATCCAGAAAAAATATTTTGGAAGTGAAACCCACTTACAGAATGAAATAGCTGTAAACCAAATTCCTAACAATTCTACACATGGCAACCTTTTACTACACACATACAAAAAAGAAATACTAAAATTTAAAAGTACATCAGCTGAAGTACCAAACCATGTGTGTGTATGTTGCCGCAGAACTTTTTATAAAAGTAATACAAAAACTGTAGACCTATCATACAAAATAGAAGACAATGAAGATTCTAAATGGTTTGAATTAGCTCTCTACCTTATAGCAGAAAAAAAATATGAAATAACTGATCCCGTAATTCTTTGTAGTTACTTCACTACAAAACTTGACAACAACCAAACTCCTTCACATGCTATCACAAATAATTTGGAATTATATCGACTACCAAAACCCCTTCAACAACCTAATTTATATAAGAGCTTCATAATTCAAACAGTGCACCCATTTCAAGCAATAATACTCCTTCAACCAAAAACTGCAAAATAACCCCCCTCTGAATTAGTGAAAGGTATTCGTGGAAAAGTAGTCTATTTACCATTAGATCTAAAAGAAAATGTGCACACTCTAGGAGAGCAGATCCAATGCAACAATCTTTAATTAAATGGAGTACCTACAAAAGACAAATAAATTTGGCAACAGCTGGTATATTTACATAAAGTTAGAGAAGCCTTGCAATATCTTAAAGAGTATAATGAATATTACAAAGAAATTAATATTGAAGAAAACTTGAAGGATACAACTGAAATAATTCAAGAGACACAAGAAGCTGGTCAATTTGAGCTCCTAGATCCGGTTACAATATCAAACACTTTAGATCATTATACAATTTATCCATTGCACTCTAATGACACCATAGAAGATGCACTAGAAACGTACCAAATGCGTCAAACAAAAGGATCACCAATCAGCATATGGGAAAAAAAGTATAGAAGCACGTGCTTTCCTCTACTCTTTCCTACTGGCAAAGGAGGAAGGTATGATGATCGACCTATTCAAATATCAGCATCAGAATACCGCTCATTACGGATGTATTCTGAAGATCCCAGATTTAGAGAAAATGTGGAATACATATTCCACGTACTCTTTGAAAGTGAACTAGCAACTTTATGTTACGGAGTTGCACACATATTAAAATCAGGATCACACTTTCAAAATATGACAGTTATACAATTATTCCAAAAAGTGCAACAAAAAGATGAGGTTTTACAATCAAATATTACAAATCTATTAGCAAATATGCGTGGTACTAAAGAGTACTGGTTTCAACATCACGTTGTATGATCAGAAACCTTGGATCACCCACTTGGTTTGTTACATTAAGTTGTGCAGAATATGCATGGGAAGATTTACATGATTTCCTACGCATATCAAACAAAAACAAAACAAACATAGATATACTAATACCTGGAGAACTTTGTTCTCTGGATCCTGTTAATGTTTCAAGATATTTTCACCATCGCTTCATTGCTATGCTACATTTTATTTGTAATAAAACTGTTCCTCTCCTTGGAGAAGTACAAAACTTCTTTTGGAGAAAGGAATACCAAGCCAGAGGAGCACCACATATCCACATGCTTTTATGGATCAAAGATGCTCCTAAATTTGGTCAAGAGAGTGATGCCACTGTTTTACAGTTTATTGAAAAATATGTCACTTGTGAAATTCCATCGGAATCCAAAAATAGTGATCTTCATGCACAGATTCTACAATTTCAAAGACACAAATGTGGCAAATATTGTCGTTGCAAATACAAAAACAAAGGGAAATACTACACCAAATGCCGATTTGGTTTCCCTAGACCAGTTACAAATACAGGTCAAGTGAACAACCTCATGTCTTCAGTTAGACATAGTGTTAAAGGTAAGTCACCTAAAAATACATATTACATAAAAAGAAAAGAAGAAGAAAAATGTATCAATGATTACAATGCAATCATTGCCCACTTATGGAAGGCAAACATAGATGTGCAGTACATTGCAGACAATTCTACTGCAGTTGCACGATATGTCACAGCATACTTAACAAAGCAGAAAAGTCAGAGCTGCAAGACCTCTGGAATGACCTGTCATCAGATAAAACAGTGTCTCAAAATTTATACAGCTTGGGCATAACAATGCTGTCCCATAGAGAATGTGGATCCTATGAAGCAGCTGATCATTTAACCGGTACTGCACTGTATGGTAAATCTGAAAATATAGTATGGCTAAGTCTTGGTCCAGCTAAATCTAGAGTTCTAAAATCATACAAAGATATAGAAACAATAGCCAAACATGATCTCAACAGCCAAGACATTTTAAAAAACAATTTATTGGACACATACTACACAAACAGGAGTACCACTTTGGAAACCATGTGTCTATACCACATAGCCCAAAACTACACATAGAAAAAACCTGATGAAAAAACGGTAAATACAGAGTGACAAACTGTGAAGGCAGCTTAGTAAAACTCACCAAACCAAATTAAATTAATCATATAACATTTTCATTAAAGACTCCTCAACATAAAGAAGTATATTACATGTCCCTGCTACAACTCTTTAAACTATGGAGAAAAGAAGACATACTAGATAACTATGACTCATATGAAGACGCTTTCAAAGCAAATGAAAGCACTATAACTGATGTAAACTTTACACAGTACAAAACAATGTTGCACAATAAATAGCAACACGAAGAAGAACTCCAGGCCTAACTAGATAAGGACACTCCTGATATGACTATTAACAAATGAGGCAGAATTAGCTATGATAGAAGTAGAAAACACCATGTGTCAGTATGAAGATAAAGAAGACTTAACTATACTACAATCAAAACTAAAGAATGAGCAACGTAGCATTTTTCAAGAAGTAACAAAAGAAATTGCACATGGTGTACAACATGAAAACAAAGAATGCACCTGCCAAAATTACAAACCTATACTATTGTACGTCAGTGGTGAAGCTGGTTCTGGTAAAACATTCCTAATCAAAATCATCAGTAAGTTCCTTCAACAATTGACAAACAACAAACTGTCTGCTGTTGTCACTGCCCCCACAGGTACAGCTGCCTACAACATAGGTGGTGTCACTTTACACTGATTACTACTCCTGCCAGTAGAACACCAAAACAAATTAGACTATTACAAACTTTCTACAGAAGCTGCAATGGAACTACGCAGAGTATTGAAACAAATGAAAATGCTTCTAATAGATGAAGTGAGCATGGTGTCCAACCTAATGTTGGATTTGATTCACCTCAGATTACAAGAAAGAGTTGGTATACTTTCTAAAGAAGCAGAAGCAATATTGAAAACCCGGCATATTCAAGCACTTTATGGTGATAATGCATGTTCTACAGATGTTATGGAACAATTAGCCCACAAAAATGTCAATTGTATGTCCTTAATGCCAACTCTTGCAAGATGTTTCAAATTCACTGAAATAAAGTTAAGTAAAGAAATGCAACCAATAATGGAAATTAGCGCCACAGACAAACTAGATGTACATGGTATGACACTACCCATGTGTGACCAAGCCACAACAAGACTAAATAGTTTAGAAAAATCAATCTCAAACACAGCAGGATTGGAAAAGATATTAAAATTATCCTTAAATTGCAGAGTAATGCTTAAACGTAACCTTGACGTGGACCAAGGACTAGTTAATGGAGCACTGGGTACAGTGGTTGGCTTTCAAACATACCCACGTGACAACAAAATTCAGTTTGTCAATATTCTCCTTGACAAACTTTCAGAAGTAAAAAGGATAGGACGCTCAACTGCTCGATTCCTTCTCTTCAAAGACATGTATATTTGCAGAGAACAATATTCTCTAACTCTTGCATACGTAGTCACCATTCATAAATCACAAGGTCTTACCCTAGACAAAGCAATGAATGACATTGGTAATACAGTCTTTAAAGAAGGCATGAGCTATGTAGCACTATCACGCTTACGTACAATTGACGGTCTATTTCTAATCAACTTTGATGCAAGTAAAGTAAACACTGATATTCCTTGCATTTTAGAATACAATAGACTTCGCTCACCATACTTCCCCCCATCTAAACACATATTCTGTACCACAAAAAGTAAAACGTTGTAAAAGAAAACTAAATCAAACAGAAATGCAAGAGGAAGTCACTGCAAATCCTCCAAAGAGAGTAAAAGAAACTAAAACTTCATCAAGTACCACAAACATAAAAGAACCCATTAGGGAAAGTAAACCAGGTACTTCATCAAAGATCAAAGAAGAAAGACTAACTAAAAATAAATCAATCAGATACAGAACTACCTGGTCCATTTAAACTCTCAAATATATTTGGAGTAAATTGCTACGCAAATGTAGCAATGAATATTCTATTTCAATTGCCACCAATTGTTGACAACATTTACTTACACAGTACAGACCAATTGTGTTTGCAAATGTTAGTACTTCACATAAATGCAACAAACAATCCTGATAACACGTATAGTGTTTATGGAATAAGACAACAATTGGACTACTGTGCTTGAATGGTTAAATTCACTATAAACTCACAGGAAGATCCACAACTACAAGTACTTACTACACGTACTGGAAAATAAAAACATACCTATAAATGAAATCTTCCAGATTTCATACATGTGGAAACATACAAGCACTCTCTGCAACAATGTGACACAAGAGGAAATCCCCAATGTACGCTTCATATATATATATATCAATACCTAATTGTGAATCCATTCCATTTCAGCAACTTGTACAAAATGCAAACCATGGTAGATTATGTACTACCTTCAATTCAGATAATCGCTCCACGTTAGTAATACAAACATATAGTAAATACGTAATACTAATGCTTCTATGTTACAATTCAGATGGTACCATAAACAACTGCAAGCTGACTGGATTCACACATGTTCAGATATCACTTGGTAAGAAAACCTTCACAACAATAGGTATATTCTACCATGCAGGAGCCACAACCAATTCAGGGCACTACACTGCATATATAAAAAAGAAATGTGGATGGTTCGAATGTAATGATAGTACCATTACTCTAAAGCAGAGATTACCAGCAAATCTTACAAACGCCTATTTAATGTTCTTAAAACCAAAATTTGATAACTAAACTGTACTTAAACTTTAAGTAAAGTTATAGTAAAAAAATATAAACTGTTAGAACATTCCAAAAGCTATCTAACTGCCCAAAGATTCTACAACAACTAATCAGATAAATGAATACCACTAAATTAGAGCAATTGGTATCTAACTGTCCCAAAATGTAACAATATCCAAACAGATAAATCAATACCACTAAAATATATCAAAAAATAGACAGTTAGAATATGCCTACTGGTATCTAACTGCTCCAAAATTTTACAATATCCAAACAAATAAATATGTTACTGCTCCAAAAAACTGCAACAAGCCAATGTGTAAATCATTAGCCAGAAACAACAAGTGAACACTGAAAACAAACAAACAAATAAACTGTAGCATAACAGGAAAAGTATTTTTTTAATCCAACATGGATTTTCTTTTCTCCCACAGACCCAATGATTTTAGCAACAAACACAGAAACTGAGCAAATTGCACAGTACTCTGGTTTGTAATCTACTTAATATGAGGGTCCAAAAAAAATGTTGGTTATATAATGTAATAAGTCATTACAAAATACTGATACTAACATGCTATTTTCTTTTATCACAGAAATGAACAAGAAATACATGTACTCCAGTTACTAAACCAAACAGTAAGTATATTATAAGTACAACCATCGCAGCATATCACACCCATAGTGGCTTATAACTTTGTTCCTTATAAATTTGTTTTTGACTCAAAGTTATAAGCAACTATGAGTGTGATATGCTGTGGTGGTTGTGGCCAGGGAATAGAGTCTTGGGTGCATGGCCAAATGCCCCCCCTGGACCAAACCTCACCAAACTTTGCAAAAATCAGAGTGGGCCATGTACTTTTCATGAAATATGTGTACAAGGGATACTTATTATAATTTTGCGAAAAAAGTTTGAAGTGTTATTGCAATAAATATCATACCCTAATTAGTGAATTGAATGATGCATTGATATAAATAGCATTCTATTATGGGGTTCTATCTAGTATACTAAGCTACTCATGCAGAAACATAGCATTGTGTGCAGCGTACAAGATGAAGGTATGATATTCGTAATGTTAATATGTTGAATAATGAAATGATAATTGTTTTCTTAATAGATTTTTGTGTACTGTGAAATATGTAATAAGTAGCTAATAAAACCCATGCATTACATAATTGCATTACTATAGACAAAATACAAAGAGACAAGAACACATACCAATATGGGTATATACAGGGAAAGTGAAGTTAGCAAAGAAGCACAAATACATGATTGCTCTGTTTCAAAGCTGCTATTTACCCTATGTATATGTATCACTTGATGTGAATGGACCCTAAGGAAAGTAGTGTGCGTACAATGTATCCAAATATGACCATATACAAGGAAAGTACAGCCATAAAAAAACAACAGAACTATCAGAAAGTGCTGATATGTCTATTGATTATATTTATGCACAAAAAGGATTGCTGTCTTTCAAGCTTGTGTCTTCCCCTATGTATATGTTTCATATGATGTGACTGGACTCTAAGGGAATTACTGTAAGAACCTACTTGAAGCATACGTCTACAAATAAAATAAAATGTTTAGTTTCTGACTGTTACTGAAGAAAACCATGTGGCCTAGATATGTCAGCAAAAGAAAAAAGAGTGAGCCAGACATGTGATGTCATCAATGATGTCATCAATGACATTTGTGATGTCATCTTTGATGTCGTGGGTGTTAGTCTTAGCAGTGCACGGTGGTGGCGCGAGTTATGGTTGCTTAGCTTACCATAACTGGCGAATTTCAAGGGGTTTTCGGTTTTACTTGGAACCATACTGTCCCTTTAACAAAGTTTTTTCACTGAATTTCAAAGGTTTTCAGTAGCTCAACTTAACCATAACGTCCCTTTAACAAAGTTTTTTCACTGAATTTCATAGGTTTTTAGTAGCGCAACTTAGCCATAACGTCCCTTTAACAATGTTTTTTCATTGAATTTCATAGGTTATTATTAGTGCAAAGTCACCATAACATCCTTTTCAATAGATGAAGACCACTATCATCTTAGGTCCTCAAAGTGGGAACCCCGGGTGGTAAAAAAAATATTTTTATTGCCAAACTGGGACGGCTGCAGTGTCCAGGTGTAGGAAGGAAAATCTTTTACCAAGATGGCCACCATGGAAAGGTAAGGCGGGGTGTATAAAGAGAACACAACATGGCATCAGCGGGGGATGGGGGGGGAGGGAGACACGGGGCATGAGCAGGAGGTGGGGGAAACAGTAGGGAGACACGGGGCATGAGCGGGGGTGGGGGGAACAGGGGAGACAAGGGGCATGAGTGGGGGGTGGGGGGGGAAAGGAGGGAGACACGGGGCATGACCGGGGGGTGGGGGGGAACAGGGGAGACATATGGGCATGAGCGAGGGGTGGGGGGAACAGGGCACACACGGGGCATGAGCAGGGGGCGGGGGAACAGGGGAGACAAGGGGCCATGAGCGGGGGGTGGGGGGAAAGGAGGGAGACACAGGGCATGAGCAGGGGGTGGGGGGAACAGGGAAGACACGTGGCCATGAGCGGGGGTTGGAGGGGAAAAGGAACAAGACACGGGGCATGAGCGGGGGGTGGGGGAACAGGGGAAACAAGGGGTATGAGCGGGGCATTGGGGGGAAAAGGAGGGACAAGGGGCATGAGCAGGGGGTGGGGGGGAACAAGAAAGAGACACGGGCCATAAGCGGGGGGTGGGGGAAACAGTAGGGAGACACAGGGCATGAGCGGGGGGTGGAGGGGAACAGGGGAGACACGTGGGCATGAGCGGGGGGTGGGGGGAAACAGGGGAGACACGACACATGGGCCTGAGCTGGGAGTGGGGTGGGGGGAAATGGAGGCAGACACAGGGCATGAGCGGTGGGTGGGGGAAAGGAAGGAAACACGGGGCATGAGTGGGGGGTGGGGGCAACAGGGGAGACATGGGGCATGAGCCGGGGGTGGGGGGAACAGTGGAGACACGGGGCATGAGCCGGGGGTGGGGGGAACAGTGGAGACACGGGGCATGAGCAGGGGGTTGGGGGGAACAGTGGAGACACGGGGAATGAGCGGGGGGTGGGGAGAACAGGGGAGACACAGGGCATGAGTGGGGGGTGGGAGGTAATACAAGGGAGAAACAGGGCATGAGCGGAGGGTGGGTGGAGCAGGGCAGATACTGGGCATGAGCGGGGGTGGGGGTACAGGAGGGAGACACGGGGCATGTGCAGGGGGTGGGGGAACAAGAGAGAGACACGGGGCATGAGCGGGGGGTGGGGCGAACAGGAGGGAGACACGGGCATGAGCGGGGGTGGGGAGTAACACAAGGGAAACATGGGGCATGAGCGGGGGTGGGGGGAAACACAAGGGAGACACAGGGCATGAGCGGGGGGTGGGGGCAACAAGAGACACACAGCACACAGGGCATGAGCGGGGGTGGGGGGTACATGAGGAAGACACGGGGCATGAGCGGGGGTGGGGGTAACACAAGGGAAACACGGGGCATGAATTGGGGTGGGGGGAAACAAGAGGGAGACACGGGGCATGAGCGGGGGTGGGGGGCAACAGGAGACACACGGGGCATGAGCGGGAGTGGGGGGTACACGAGGAAGACATGGGGCATGAGCGGGGGGTGGGGAGAACACGCGAGAGACATGGGGCATGAGCAGGGGGTGGGGGAACATGAGGGAGACACGGGGCATGAGCAGGGGGGTGGGGAGTAACACGAGGGAAACACAGGGTTTGAGCAGGGGGTGGGGGAACACCAGGGAGACACCGGGCATGAGCGGGGGGCAACAGGAGACACGGGGCATGAGCGGGGGTGGGGGGGTACACAAGGAAGACACGGGGCGGGGGTGGGGGAACACGAGGGAGACACCGGGCATGAGT
Organism: Ambystoma mexicanum; assembly: GCF_040938575.1. Taxonomy (NCBI): domain Eukaryota; kingdom Metazoa; phylum Chordata; class Amphibia; order Caudata; family Ambystomatidae; genus Ambystoma; species Ambystoma mexicanum. The sequence continues at coordinate 422,319,414 of NC_090927.1, read as the reverse complement.
GGGGGGGTGGAGGGAGCACGGGGGAGACACAGGCATGAGCGGGGGTGGGGGGAAAGCATGAGGGAGACACGGGGTATGAGCGGGGGGGTGGGGTGGAACAGGGGAAACACGGGCATGAGCGGGGGGTGGAGGGGAACGGGAGGGAGACATGGGGCATGAGCGGGGGGTGGGCGAGAAAAGGAGGGAGACACGGAGCATGAGCAGGGGGTGGGGTGGAATAGGGGAGACACGGGGCATGAGCAAGGGTGGGGGAACAGGGAAAACACAGGGCATGAGCAGGGGTGGGGGGAACAGGGGAGACAATGGGCATCAGCGGGGGTGGGGGTGAAAAGGAGGGAGACACAGGGCATGAGCAGGGGGTGGGGGGAATGGGAGGGAGACACGGGGCATGAGCGGGGGTGGGGGGGACAGGGCTCACACGGGGCATGAGCAGGGGGTGGGAGGGAACAGGGCACACATGGGCATGAGCGGGGGGTGGGGGATGACATGAGGGAGACATTGGGCATGAGCGGGGGGTGGGGGGTCACACGAGGGAAACACGGGGCATGAGCAGGGGGTGGGGGAACAGAAGGGAGACACGGGGCATGAGCGGAGGGTGGGGGGGCAACAGGAGACATGGGGCATTAGCGGGGGGGTGGGGGTACACGTGGAAGACACGGGGCATGAGCGGGGGTGGGGGAACACGAGGGAGAAACGGGCATGAGCGGGGGTGGGGGGAGCACGAGGGAGACACGGGCATGAGCGGGGGGTGGGAGGTTGACATGAGGGAGACACAGGGCATGAGCGGGGGGTGGGGTGGAATAGGCGTGACACGGGGCATGAGCAGGGGTGGGGCGAACACGGGAAACACAGGCATGAGTGGGGGGTGGGGGGGAATGGGTGGGCGACACGGGGCATGAGCAGGGGGTGGGGGGGAAAAGGAGGGAGACACGGGGCATGAGCAGGGGGTGGGCTGGAACAGGGGAGACACGGGGCATGACCAGGGGTGGGGGAACAGGGAAAACACGGGACATGAGCGGGGGTGGGGGGAACAGGGGAGACAAGGTGCATGAGCGGGGCTGGGGGTGGAAAAGGAGGGAGACACGGGGCATGAGCAGGGGGTGGGGGGGAACACGGCACACACGGGGCATGAGCGGGGGGTGGGGGGGGAACAGGGCACACACGGGGCATGAGCGGGGGGTGGGGGGAACAGGGGAGACAGGGGGCATGAGCGAGGGGTGGGGAGGAACACGAGGGAGACACGGGGCATGAGGGGGGGTGGGGGGAACAGGGCAGACATGGGGCATGAACGGGGGTGGGGGGTACAGGATGGAGACATGGGGCATGAGCGGGGGGTGGGGAGAACAAGAGAGAGACACGGACCATGAGCGGGGGTGGGGGGAACAGTAGGGAGACACATGGCATGAGCAGGGTGTGGGGGGAATAGCGGTGACATGGGGCATGAGCCGGGGGTGGGGGGAACAGTGGAGACACGAGGCATGAGCGGAGGTGGGGAGAACAGGGGAGACACAGGGCATGAGCGGGGGGTGGGACGTAATACAAGGGAGACACGGGGCATGAGCGGAGGGTGGGTGGAGCAGGGCAGATACCAGATACTGGGCATGAGCGGTGGGGGGGGTACAGGAGGGAGACACATGGCATGAGCAGGGTGTGGGGGGAATAGCGGTGACATGGGGCATGAGCCGGGGGTGGGGAGAACAGTGGAGACACGAGGCATGAGCGGAGGTGGGGAGAACAGGGGAGACACAGGGCATGAGCGGGGGGTGGGACGTAATACAAGGGAGACACGGGGCATGAGCGGAGGGTGGGTGGAGCAGGGCAGATACTGGGCATGAGCGGTGGGGGGGTACAGGAGGGAGACACATGGCATGAGCAGGGTGTGGGGGGAATAGCGGTGACATGGGGCATGAGCCGGGGGTGGGGAGAACAGTGGAGACACGAGGCATGAGCGGAGGTGGGGAGAACAGGGGAGACACAGGGCATGAGCGGGGGGTGGGACGTAATACAAGGGAGACACGGGGCATGAGCGGAGGGTGGGTGGAGCAGGGCAGATACTGGGCATGAGCGGTGGGGGGGGTACAGGAGGGAGACACGGGGCATGAGCGGGCGGTGGGGGGTACAGGAGGGAGACACAGGGCATGAGCAGGGGGTGGGGGGAACAGGAGGTTGACATGGGGCATGAGCGGGGGTGGGGGAACATGAGGGAGACACGGGGCATGAGCAGGGGGGTGGGGGGTAACATGAGGGAAACACAGGGTTTGAGCAGGGGGTGGGCAGAACACGAGGGAGACACAGGGCATGAGCGGGGCAACAGGAGACACGGGGCATGAGCGGGGGTGGGGGGTACACAAGGAAGACACTGGGCATGAGCGGGGGTGGGGGAACACGAGGGAGACACGGGGCATGAGTGGGGGGTGGGGGGTACAGGAGGGAGACACGGGGCATGAGCAGGGGGTGGGGGAACAAGAGAGAGACACGGGGCATGAGCGGGGGGTGGGGGGAACAGGAGGGAGACACGGGCATGAGCGGGGTGAGGAGTAACACGAGGGAAACATGGGGCATGAGCGGGGGGTGCGGAGAAACACGAGGGAGACACAGGTCATGAGCGGGGGGTGGGGGCAACAGGAGACACACGGGGCATGAGGAAGTGGTGGGGGTACACGAGGAAGATACAGGGCATGAGCGGGGCTGGGAGGTAACACAAGGGAAACACGGGGCATGAGCGGGGTTGGGGGGAAACAAGAGGTTGACAGGGGGCATGAGCGGGGGTGGGGGCAACAGGAGACACACGGGGCATGAGGGGGAGTGGGGGGGTACACGAGGAAGACATGAGGCATAGGCGGGGGTGGGGAGAACAGCGAGAGACATGGGGCATGAGCGGGGGGTGGGGGAACATAAGGGAGACACGGGGCATGAGCAGGGGGGTGGGGGGTAACATGAGGGAAACACAGGGTTTGAGCAGGGGGTGGGCGGAACACGAGGGAGACACAGGGCATGAGCAGGGGGCAACAGGAGACACGGGGCATGAGCGGGGGCGGGGGGTACACAAGGAAGACACGGGGCATGAGCGGGAGTGGGGGAACACGAGGGAGACACGGGGCATGAGTGGGGGGTGGGGGGAGGACGGGGGAGACACGGGCATGAGCGGGGGTGGGAGGGTAGCATGAGGGAGACACAGGGCATGAGCGGGGGGTGGGGTGGAACAGGGGAAACACGGGCATGAGCGGGGGGTGGAGGGGAACGGGAGGGAGACACGGGGCATGAGCGGGGGGTGGGCGGGAAAAGGAGGGAGACACGGAGCATGAGCAGGGGGTGGGGTGGAACAGGGGAGACACAGGGCATGATCAGAGGTGGGGGGAACAGGGAAAACACGGGGCATGAGCAGGGGTGGGGGGAACAGGGGAGACAAGGGGCATGAACGGGGGTGGGGGTGAAAAGGAGGGAGACACAGGGCATGAGCAGGGGGTGGGGGAATGGGAGGGAGACACGGGGCATGAGCGGGGGGTGGGGAGGGCAGGGCACACACGGGTCATGAGCGGAGGGTGGGAGGGAATAGGGCACACACGGGGCATGAGCAGGGGGTGGGGGGAACAGGGTAGACACATGGCATGAGCGGGTGTGGGGAGGAACATGAGGGAGACACGGGGCATGGGCGGGGGGTGGGGGGAACAAGGCAGACACGGGGCATGAGTGGGGGTGGGGGGTACAGGAGGGAGACATGGGGCATGAGCAGGGGGTGGGGGGAACAAGAGAGAGACACGGACCATGAGCTGGGGGTGGGGGGAACAGTAGGGAGACACGGGGCATGAGCGGGGGTGGGGGGAACAGTGAGACACGGGGCATGAGCAGGGGGTGGGGGGAACAGTGGAGACACAGGGCATGAGCGGGGGTGGGGAGGAACAGTGGAGACACGGGGCATGAGTGGGGGGTGGGGGGAACAGGGGAGACACAGGGCATTAAGGGGGGGTGGGAGTTAATACAAGAGAGACACGAGGCATGAGTGGGGGGTGGGTGGAGCAGGGCAGATACTGGGCATGAGCGGGGGGTGGGGGGTACAGGAGCGAGACACGGGGCATGAGCAGGGGTGGGGGGAACAAGAGAGAGACACGGGGCATGAGCGGGGAGTGGGGGGAACAGGAGGGAGACACGGGGCATGAGCGGGGGTGGGGGAAAATCGAGGTAGACACGGGAATGAGCGGGGGATGGGGGCAACAGGAGACACACAGGGCATGAGCGGGGGGTAGGGGGTACACGAGGAAGACATGGGGCATGAGCGGGGGTGGGGGCTAACATGATGGACACACGGGCCATGAGCGGGGGGTGGGGGGAAACACGAGGGAGACACGGGGCATGAGCGTGGGGTGGGGGGCAACAGGACACACACGGGGCATGAGCGGGGGGTGGGGAGAACACGAGGGAGACACAGGGCATGAGCAGGGGGTGGGGGGAACACGAGGGAGACACGGGGCATGAGCAGGGGGTGGGGGTAACACGAGGGAAACACGGGGTATGAGCGGGGGTGAGGGGGAACAGGGGAGACACGGGGCATGAGCGGGTGGTGGGGGGCAACATGAGACACACGGGGCATGAGCAGGGGGTGGGGGATTACACAAGGAAGACACGGGGCATGAGCGAGGGGTGGGGGGCAACATGAGACACACGGGGCATGAGCGGGGGGTGGGGGATTACACAAGGAAGACACGGGGCATGAGCGAGGGGTGGGGGAACACGAGGGAGACACGGGGCATGAGCAGGGAGTGGGGGGTAACACGAGGGAAACACGGGGCATGAGCGGGGGGTGGGGTGGAACAGGGGAGACATGGGGCATGAGCGGAGGGTGGGGGAACAGGGGAAACACGGGGCATGAGCGGGGAGTGGGGATGAACAGGGCACACACGGGGCATGAGCGGGGGTGGGGGAAAAGGAGGGAGACACGGCGAATGAGCAGGGGGTCGGGGGGAACAGGGGAGACACGGGGCATGAGCAGGGGGTGGGGCGGAACAGGGGAGAGACAGGGCATGAGCAGAGGTGGGGGGAATGGTACGGAGACACAAGGCATATGCAGGGGGTGGAGGGAACAGGGGAGACCTGAGGCATGAGTGGCGGGTGGGGGGAATGGGAGGGATACACGTGCCATGAGCAGGGGGCTGGGGGGAACAGGGGAGACACAGGGCATGAGCGGGTGGTTGGGGGAACAGGAGAGAGACACGGCCATGAGCAGGGGATGGGGGAACAGGAGAGAGACACGGGCCATGAGCGGGGGGTGGGGGGAACGGGAGAGAGACAAGGAGCATGAGCGGAAGGTGGGGGAACGGGAAGAACACACAGAGCTTGCTGTGCAACGCTCTGATGAACCGATGAACAAAGATGGCGCGCGTCTCTCACAATTCGACGCACTGCACGCTTCACGGCAGCCAATAGCAAAGCAAGTCTGATGTCCGCGGACATCACGCAAGCGCTTGCCCAATCCCCGTCCTGTCCACGGAGCAAACAGGGAAGTGTGTAACTAATTTTTTTCACTTACATTTTTGTCATTTTTAAAAAAAAACTACTGGACGGATTTACACCAAATAAAAAAAAGCACGCTTTCGGGACCAAGCCGCTGCCCCTGCCGCAAATTTGGTGTAAATCCGTCCAGCGGTTTGGGCTGTAGGCGTGAGCAAAGTTATATATACATATTTCATCAGGATGAAGTATCCTGAAACATACGCTGCTCAGGCACGAAATCCACCACTCCAGAAACCTCTTCAATGAAAAGATCAAAATGTTTCTTCCTGCATAAATGCTGAAAGATACGCCTGCTCTTCAATGTACTAGATACTGCAGTACTCCACCTAGGATAAGTGCCAGTAATATGTGCCATTACAGCACCCTAAACACATGGGTTTCACTGTGTTTGGACAGTGGTATATTTATAATGTACTTCATTTTCCTTTGTAGAGGCTCCCTCTGAACTACACTGCACCTTTTGCAGAAGCCTCCCTGGGTCCACTGCTTTTGTGGATACGTAATTACAGGTATCTGGTTTTCCTTTTCTGTACTCACCTACATACTAAATTGATCCTTTTGGTACTCAAAATACTTAATTGTTACCTGACTCTCGCAGGATTGAAATTAGAAAATTAAGTTGAACCTTTCCACGACGTGACCTATTCGGCACCATTTTATCGTGCTCAGCCCAAAGGCACCCCATCCATTCATTACCCACTGGTATGTTGACACCCACATCTTTATACTTACTCACTATCTGCTTATTTTAAGTAGCATCCTAATATGGTAGCACACATACTTATTTGCCGTCTTGTTCTATATTGTTTTTAGACTAATGGTCGACTGGTGAAGCACTCGCCTCCTGTTCTTATAACCTGATACCAATCAGCTTTCACGAGTCCTGATGACAGTCCGGAACTCTTGGGTGACTCACAACATTAGATGATTGCATCCCAGACTAGACATTCACTTCCAAAGTAGAAACACAAAACATAGTGTCGACAGTCCTCTTTCGAGATGGGCTATGTTACTAATCCATGGCTCATAAACTATGTTGTGTATTAAACACTGTGACAAACATATGAATTGTAATGCTTGTGCATACACTATTATGTTGGTATTTTGCTTGCTGTCACCATTTTCTACTTTCTGTTTTAGAATAAACTTTGTTTTAACTACATGTGTGCTCACACTAGTGTAGTCTAATTATGCTACATTAACTTTTTCGTAGTTGTGTGTCAACACTTACCATAGCGCCCGAAGGGTGTGGTAGCTTGGACTCATACTTTTTCTTATATTTCTGTTATACCCTCATGAGCCCGGCCCCCGTAAACAAAAAAGAGGGTTCACAGCCAATTTTTTGTTGACAATTAATTCAAAGAGTACATTCAATGTTTCTCGTTTTAGCTGGGGTTACACTCTCTGAGAAAAGTGGGTAGATGTACGAGCACTGATCTGATGAGACCTTGCTGCAACAGATTTGCACTGGGTGACTCAGGGATTAGTACAGCACATTTAATTGGATTTGTTTTACCCATAGACCTATGGCAAGTGTGTCTATGGGCAGAAATTGTTCTATGATTTGAGAAACCCTGTGGGGCATACAAGATGAAGGCCTCCATAATTTGCATAGATTTTGACCTCACCATAAGTGGCTTTAACAAATATGATGTCACAGAAAGTGACATGAATCTTCAATTATAAAGGTGATCATGGGAAGTTACATTCCAATAGATTGACGTGAGTAGCCTAGAGACAAACCTTGTGATGTACATTGTATGAATAGCTCTGTCATCTTTCTTCTTCTTCTTTTTCTTCTTCTTCTTCTTCTTCTTCTTCTTCTTCTTCTTCTTCTTCTTCTTGTTCTTCTTGTTCTTGTTCTTGTTCTTGTTCTTCTTCTTCTTCTTCTTCTTCTTCTTCTTCTTCTTCTTCTTCTTCTTCTTTTTCTTCTTCTTCTTTTACTTCTCCTTCTTCTTCTTCTTCTTCTTCTTCTTCTTCTTCTTCTTCTTCTTCTTCTTCTTCTTCTTCTTCGTCTTCTTCTCATGGCGAGATCCCATGATTACAGAGTTTATTGAGTAGTGAACAGTGTTGACTGAATCCCTTCCAGTAACTTTACATTTTTGTAAATAAGGCACAGGTACATAACATAATTGGGTAAGTATTACACACTTATAGTGGAGAAAATGGATTTTGAGTAAAGTCTGCAACATAGGCAACTATATCTGCTTAGCTCTAAGTAGAAATATGTTTGCTTCCAAGAATACTCTGATTTACAGAGATTACTTCAGAAGTACCCATATCACATAACAAATCAACCGTACAAATATGTATATGTTAATCAAAATATTCTTGTAACCACCAATCTTCCGTCGGTGCTTTAGAATCACACTCACAGCTATAGAAATCAATAGCTCAAAGTCACATCAAGAACATCATTGTCCGGTCGATTTCTTCAATTTAAAAATGTATTTTTATTTCATCAATACATTATTAAAAGTTGTTGCTGCCAATATGTACCAAGCAATTTCAAAAGGGAGGCAAAGGCAAACTGCTGACTCGTTTCATCACTCCTGGTAGCTTGATCACATGATATTGCGTTCGTAGGTTTCCACATTAAGTATCCACACACACAGTATACCAATGACATCAAAAGAGGACCACATCTCGCTCACATAGCTGTCCGTCTTTTATGTTAATTGTCTTTCAAGAATAGCACAAATCATTAGTAGAAAAATGCCACCATCTTTGACATTATGTTTGGTGCACTGTATGTTTACCACACGTACAAACCTACAAAAGATCAAATGAAGCATACAGTATTTCCATGGTCCACCATTTAAATATATGAAGCAACAGTCAACATGATTTATTCTGTGTATGTGCAATGCATCCGCATTATGAAAATGAAGTGCCCAAAGAATATATTTCCGTATCTATTTATTCAGGTTGCTGTGTGGTTTTATCCCAGAAAGTGCATTGTGCATGTTCATATATGTTGAAATGCCTAATTAGATTGTAAATTGCACAGTGCTTAGCTGGCAGAGTTCTTTGGTTCGGAGTCAGATCCATACTACATGTCCAATAATCCCTCAGGGTGAACAGTCAAATATCCTGCATATGGGGAATGCATTATACGGCATCTATATAGAGAGTACTTAAAAAGCATCGTTTTGGATACTTGATGGTTGAGTACTCAATTTAGCTATAAAGTGCATCTTACTATGACAGAAAAATGTATATTTTCTTCTTAAAATCAAGCAGTCGGATATCCCACATACAAATGCTCCCTCAAAATGTACTATGGGGTATCCTACCTGTAGAAAGTGCATTGCATTGGAAATTTGTTGAAAGTGCAAAGTTTCGATTTCTGATACGAAAGAGCTCAGTTTAATTATAAAGTGCAAAGTGCTCTATCTGGAGGAATGTTATTTCACTCTAAAATAGGGCAGTCAGGTATCGCACATATAATATAAATGCGATTTTGCTTTCTTGACTTAACAATTTCTAAATCAAACCGATTACGTTGTGTTAGGAACAATTTCATAATTGTATGTAATTTTCCCTCCATGTGTCAACCCCCAAACCTTTTGCTGCTGTTTTATACCCTGATCTAGACTTTGGCAGAGAAGCGCTGCCTCCCGCCTCACTCCTCTGGGCTTTCGCTCAATTCTTATGGGGAAACTGACATGCCCTTAAAAGAGTCAGTACTGCGAGACTTTGTTTCCCTTAGTCCTTTCCTCATGTTGCAGCTTTTGTGCAACATGAAACAAGAGTGCACGGTAACTTACATTACAGCGCTCTTGGGTCTCTAGTCATTCCAAAGGCCCTAGAAACTCTTGCTGGACTTATTATGAACTATGCAAGTGTGTCACGGACGGGACTGGTGGTAGCTATCGTTTCTCTTGTGTTTTGAACCCTTTTTTGCCATGTTATCCGCGCTTACCGCATTTGGCACGAATAGGTGGCCTGGCTCCCAACATGGCCATGCCACAAGGTTCTTTGTCCTGTCTGCTGACCGTCTTGCCCCTTCACCTTCCCCAGGTCGAGCCGACCCGGGTCCGTCCTTATTTGGTCATGCACTTTCCTGCGAAACCCCAAAGCTTTTACTGGCTTCTGCATGCCTTGTGTGTGCCTCCAGGATGTGGGCTGGGATGTCTGTTCCCAATACACATCCAGGGTGCCTGAGAGTCTAGAGTGTCCTGAATGCTTAGGACCACCATGGTCCGTGATAGGTCCACGTATGGTGTGAGTGTTTGTAAGCAGATCTCCCATTGGGCCCTCTCTGTTTTGGCGCAAAGGGAACTTTGGATAAGAGGAGTCTGAAAAAACCACTACCATGTCTATCTCCTGAGTTGACACCGAACAAGGGATAAGGAGCCAAGTATCCTGCAACAAGAAGTCGAGTCGAGGAACCGCTGGTGACCCGCTGAAGGTTTGGCACCCTGAACTGCTGTTGTCCTGTGAGACCCCTCTGCATCTGATCGTCCTAGAAGGTCTGCGAAGGCGCTTCGACCCATTGGAATAGTGGGATCAACTATTCCCAGCACCTTCATCAAACCCTGCAGGTAAGCCTCTTCGGAAGTGCCCTGGGCCAACCAGTGGGCTGACCAGCTTACACAGGACGCTTTGCTCTGTCACTGCTGCTGTTTTTGGGGAAGCCCTCGAAACTCGGTTTACTGCTTGCTCTGCGTCCACGGCACCCTCACACCGAATTTCGTACACTTGGCATTCCCAGGTCTGAAGTGAGACGAGTGCGCCCAGACCAGAGTAAACGCGGTTGCTGTGTTGCCCTGCTGTGGTAACAACCTGTGCACGTCCGCTGCATTTAGGACACCCTCTACCCTGCATCCTGCTAAGCAGAATCTACACTGTGTCGAGATGTCCTGATCATCGTAGCTGAACCTGCCAGAAACGTGAATTGAACTGGGGAAGTCTGGGTCTGCCTGCGTCGGTGACCGGTGAGTAGTCATACCCCAACCGATGGCCCCTTTCGCAGGAGCCCGTTTCTTTTCTACCGCTGTTACGAAATAGCGACTCTATCCCACACTCTCACCCTGCCTCTGCCCACAAGTGGAGGCCTTGCTTGAGTAGTTTGGACTTGTTCTGCATTGCGTCATTCACCTTCCTGAACTGCCTGATATCCTTGAAGAGTCCCTCTTTTGTCCATTGGCACCAGAGCCTAGCAGGTACTTTTGAGCATAAGGCTCCTCTCTTCGTAGGGCTCGGACTTCCTCCTAGTTAGGTGTATTTCAGATGTTGAACTGGGTCTAATGATTACTTGCACTGGCTGTTTTCCTCCCCATCTAGTTGGTCTACATATTATGTGCTCCTAACTTCTTAGACCCCTCAGTCTTGTATGTATATTGTATTGATTGTTATGTGTTGGTTTACTTTAGTATTATTGTGATTCTTTGCTATGGTCGATGTTACAAAGGCCTTGTAATAAATGTGTCTATATTTTTAATATAACACCTGTCTGAAGTAATTTGTAGGTGTTCTTGCTTTGTGTGCTCATTGTGGGCTTTCAGTCACCCTCACCCCTCTTGAGACTTAGTCTTGACCGCTGCCATCACTACCCTGATTGGTCTGGCTTGTCCAGAGGTTACCCTGTTCCAAGAAACTAGGCTGGCCTTCTGAACCTCTGCCCCTCCAGGTCAGAGTTCAGAAATCCATCTTAACAAATTGGTGTACAGTGGTGGGATATGACTGAAGGTATCCAGTGTTGTGCACGAGCAAAGGCATTTCAAGTTATTCCTACCAGGACACGTAGTGAATTATCGTAGTATAACTTTTTAAAGTCCATAATAGTTTCTAACAGTATGGAAACAAGTACCTTGTTAACTTTAAATGCTTCTAAATCAGAAACATTGAAAAAGATGTGTGCTGAGAGAGGTGTCTCCCCTCAAGGCACCAAAATGGAAATTATCCAAAGAATCATGGCGTGGCAAGAAGCTCAGTTCAGCGCTATAGCTTGAGAGGACAGTGCAGAAGGAGGTGGGGCTGCTCTCACTGGTAGAACTGACAGTTCTGCCGCTGCACTGATCCATAGCGACCATGAGGACAGGGAGGATAATGTCCAATGTTTCCTCTGCCAGTGCTGATGGGGAGGCCATGCTTGAATTCAAGAAGCAAGAACCGCTGTTTAGGCAGAATGAGCTTGATTTCAATATGGCCAAACTAAAAATCAAACAGGCAGAAAAACAGAAAGACAGGGATCACCAGTTGGAACTGGCCAAGCTTCAAGTTGCCAATGGATCCAAGGGTCCTGGACATGGGTCTGGGGCCTCAACTCATCCAAGGTTCCCAAAAGATCTGCTCAGTGTGTATGAGGAAAAGAATGACATCATGGACTGGCTGAATACATTTGAGTATGCATGTGAAGTTCAACAAGTTGACAATGCTGATATAATTGCCTGGTTACTTAGTAGACTGCCCCATTCTGGCTGCAGTGCCATTATGGAAATGTCAAAAGGTGAGAGAGCAGATTTTACAATGTTGAAGCAGACTCTCATTTTAAAGTTTGGAAAGACTCCTGCCCAATGCTTACAAAGATTCAGAGAGTATAAGAAAAAAGACGGTGGTACTTGGGTATCTTATGTCACTGAATCCTTAAAAAACTTTTGGCTGGGTGGAAGGTTATAAGGTTTCTACCTTTGAAGGTATGATAAGTCTTGTCATGCTGGAACATATTTTTGCATCTTCTTCCCCTGAGCTTAAGCAGCATTTGGCAGATTCGAAGGAGATAGATCCTAAGAAGCTTGCCATTGCAGCAGATTTATGGGTGTCACATCGAGTGTCCCATAAGGACAAGACTCATCCTGGTACCTGGTAAGCAGGAGGAAGAGAAAAAATCCAAAGATAAGGAGGGTGGGAAACTGATAAATCTTCTTCCCAAAAGGGCCACAAAAAGAAAAATAAGGGTAAGACACAAGAGAACTCACAGGGTAGTGGCGGTCAGCCTCCGAAACCGAACTCTGGTTATAATAAGCCTCCCTATGTAAACAGACCCAATGGATCTTGTTTTGCTTGTGGAGCAACTGACCATGTGAAGGGGGATCCCAGATGTAAGGTCAAAACCTTGGGGGTCCTATCTGCTAATCTGGCCTTCTCCTCCTACGAGGAAGAAGAGATTACCAGAGCATCCTTCTCCCCCGACTCATTCCCCAGTGGGATAGAAGCTGAGGTAGTTTTAGTTTCCCTGGGTTCCTGGGAGCCTAAAGTCGCAGAGGCTTATGCAAGGATTCCAGATAACATCAAGCGCTACTTTAAAGACAGTGTGCTGATCAATGGAGTAGATACTCCAGCTCTTAGGGATAGTGGGTGCAGTCGAACTGTAGTGGATTCTACCTTGGTAGACTCAGAGGAAGTTGCCAGAGCTACTCTGATGCCCACTAAGTTGGCTGACGGCCCACCTCTCATGTTCCCAGTAATACCTGTAAATCTTACTATCAATGGTACAGCAGTCAGGATTCCAGTGAGCATTCAGAGGAGTGTCCCAGGAAATGTCTTGTTGGGCAATGATCTCAGAGCTTTAGGGCTTGTGGGAGATACTGCTGACAAACCCTGCACAAGGTCTCAAACAAGGGCAACACTGGCCAAGACCAATGCTCTGCCCCAGCCAAAGGGGAAACCCAAGGCAAAAGGAGTAAGAAAACCAAAAAGAGGGAAAGAAAATATTCCCCCTAACTCGCCTACCACTGCGGTGGAGGTAGTTGGTCAATCGCCCGGACCCGACGAGGAGGTGGTGATGCCTGAAGTATTTGACCCCAATGACCATCCTGAACTAAATGATTTGTTAATAGAAGGTGGTCCTGACAGGGATGAATTCAGTAAAGGCCAACGTGAGTGCCCATTTCTGGAAGGCCAAAGGAGACAGGCCTGCTCCCAGCTTGAGGGTGAACCTCCTGGGAAGCATCAGATTTATTGGTGTTAGGGAGAATTCTCTGAAAAGGCTAATTTCCCAAACCTAGTGAGTCCCCCCAGCAGCTTTGCTGGATTTTTTGGGGTTTATTTGTTTCTCCTGCTAAGAGTGAGACTCTTTTCCTCCCACTCTTAGACATGATTTGAGGTGTTCCTTTGACTTTGTATGTGTTTTATGGGCTATGGGGTCCTTTACCCCATAGGGCTTCATGTGTTTTTGGTATATGGGTTACACAGCACCCTCTGTGCCGTAACCCAGGGGTTTCGTAGCGACCCCCAAACATAGACTCCATACCCGGGGACTGACTACTGTCTCCCAGGGCATGTAAAGTCACCATTGGCTTTACTCGGCACAAATTGTGAACAGAACCAGTACAAACCATCCTATTGTGGATGTACTGGTCGGGGCAATTCTATTGCCCTGGGGTCTGTTGTTCGAGGGGGCAGTGTCCAGTCCCACTGACCGAGTTTTGGCTGGTGGCAGAGGATACTACTTTTTATATTCTTACAAAGGTAGCGGGCGCCCCTCTCTCGCAAGAACAGACATGATAACCTGTTGCTTAGAGAGGCATCAGCTTCACCTCACTGATGATCCCCAACAAGGGTGAAACACGTGTATGGGGTTGCTGGTGGTACTCTCGTTCAGATTGGAGTTGCCATTGTATTTCGGTGCTGGACTGCCCCTGGGCAGGACAAAGACTGATATGCAAATGGATATTTCCCATCTGTGAAAGGCACAGTGAGTAAAAGCAGTGGCTGCGAACTCTCAAGTGGTTAATAACCACTGAACAGGTTATCATGTCTGTTCTTGCGAGAGAGGGGCGCCCGCTACCTTTATAAAACTATTTTTTAAGGAACCTGGGATTGGTAACCCTAGGTCTCCTGGGGGCAACCAGACGTGGTCTCCCTCTCACTGTGCTTAGAGAGGCATCAGCTTCACCTCACTGATGATCCCCAACAAGGGTGAAACACGTGTATGGGGTTGCTGGTGGTACTCTCGTTCAGATTGGAGTTGCCATTGTATTTCGGTGCTGGACTGCCCCTGGGCAGGACAAAGACTGATATGCAAATGGATATTTCCCATCTGTGAAAGGCACAGTGAGTAAAAGCAGTGGCTGCGAACTCTCAAGTGGTTAATAACCACTGAACAGGTTATCATGTCTGTTCTTGCGAGAGAGGGGCGCCCGCTACCTTTATAAAACTATTTTTTAAGGAACCTGGGATTGGTAACCCTAGGTCTCCTGGGGGCAACCAGACGTGGTCTCCCTCTCACTGTGCTTAGAGAGGCATCAGCTTCACCTCACTGATGATCCCCAACAAGGGTGAAACACGTGTATGGGGTTGCTGGTGGTACTCTCGTTCAGATTGGAGTTGCCATTGTATTTCGGTGCTGGACTGCCCCTGGGCAGGACAAAGACTGATATGCAAATGGATATTTCCCATCTGTGAAAGGCACAGTGAGTAAAAGCAGTGGCTGCGAACTCTCAAGTGGTTAATAACCACTGAACAGGTTATCATGTCTGTTCTTGCGAGAGAGGGGCGCCCGCTACCTTTATAAAACTACTTTTTATATTCAACCGCGAATATATTCATATGGGATTTTCCCATTGTTCGGGGCTACCTCTTTTTAAAATAGCCTCAAACATACCGCCGGTTTATTAAATTAATATAAATTCACCGGTTGGTATTTTTTGCCGAAACTTGGTTCCAAAATGGCGTTTTTGTGTTCGCTTCTGTGACTCCAACCCAAGTCGAGCCCTTTGTTCCACTTTTTGGCGGGCTTCTCCACAGAAGCCTCCAAAAGTGGTGCCACTCTGTCTGGGTACCACAGGGGGTGTGGGAGGGGGTTTAGGCACACTGGACTGAGTTGCCTCGGCAACTCAAGTCGCACTCTTGTGTGATTGGCCCAAGTGGTGAGCCGCCCGGCTCACCACTTAGCATGTTTGAGTGACAGCTAGGCTGAATGAATGGGGGTTTTCTGCATAAAAGCAGGGCTTTGGGGACTGGAACTTCAGAGGTCGCCACAGGACCTAAAGAATCCGAGGAGGGAGAAGCCGAGCCGACCTGCAATGACGACACTTCCGGTGGAGCCCTGCTGAACCGTCTCACCACTTTTCCCGACGACAGATGAGATCTCCAGCCCAGAGAGTCTCCTTCCTTTGACTGGTGAGGATAACCAGTTTGCCCGTCTTTTCGCCTTCCTGGACCATCTCGTGGCCGCCTTGCCCGTGCCAAGCACCCCGGCAACCGGTATACCACGGTTTACCACTACCGCGAAGAAAAGAGTGGTACCTTGTAACCAGGAAACTCTGCGGCTGGTTTCTTCCCTGGCAGTGCAACGACCTTCAGCTTTCCTCCACGTCGAGACCTCCTCTTCCTCTGGACGAAACACCGACTTGCACCCGCTGCCAGGAACAACTGCCCCCGCTGGAGCGTTCTTCCCATTTTCAGGTACGGTGTCCCGCCTGGCTTCCCTTGCGACAGATCGTTCGGGGTGACAGTAAATCCTCGACTTTCTAACCTGGGTTAGCCTGGGACCTGTTAACTAACTTTTCCTGACTTGATCTCAATCTTTTGTGAACTATCTACCAAGACTCTTTGGGCATAACCCCACTGTGTGATCCTGGACACATTTTGCTTGCTCTCTCTATGAGTGGACCTGGCATTTGAACTTCCTTGCTCTCCAGTAGACTTTGCCTAACCTGCCTCACTGTGGTTCTTTGAAAAGTATTGAGATTTGTGTGCTTTCATAGCTCTGCCTTTTCCCTCCCTTTTAAATAACTAATTAGAGTGCCATCTTATGTTAAGCGCTCACCTCTGTCTGAAAATAAGTGGTGTTTCTCATTAAGACTTGTCTAATAAGTAATTAGGGTTGTGTATATATAATAGTGACTGTGTATTGAATTTACTTACCTCTTTGTGCTAGTGTAATTTACTAGTGTGTCTTTAAATAAATAAATATATACTTTTACACCAAAGCTCTGGTCAGTTTTTGCTTGTGCTACTGTATCTCTGTACCTATTGTGTATACTCTATATACTGCCTAACTCATCTTGAGAGAAGTCTGACTGCTCAGCCACAGCTACCAAGTAAATCTGGGTGGTACAGACTGCTACCAATTGGGTTTACAGCCAACCACCTGTAGTCCTAAATATTTTGCAGTGGTCCCTAAGGGAACTGCACAGGTTTCTGCCTAACAATTGGGATGGTGGACTCCTGTATAGTGAGCTCACAGAGTTTACAGAAGGAGACCATAGGTCGTTGGTGGTTCCCCTTGCTGTAAGTCCCTTCCTCCTGCAGGTGGCGCATGAAGTGCCCCTTGCTGGTCACCTTGGTATTAAGAGGACCAAGCAATGGTTATCCATGCACTTCTACTGGCCCAAGATGGGGGTGCAAGTAGAAAGTCACTGCAGGAGTTGTGCCTCCTGCCAGTTATCTGGTAAGAGTGGTTCGACAATCCAAGCTCCATTGGTACCACTCCCAATTGTGGGAGTACCATTCGAGAGGGTAGGGATCAACATTGTTGGTCCCCTTGACCCCCAAACATCCTCAGGAAATAGGTTTATCCTGGTATTGGTCGACCATGCCACCAGATATCCTGAGGCCATCCCATTGAAGACTGTGACTGCCAAGTCAGTCGCAAAAGCTTTACTATGCATCTTTACTAGGGTTGACTTCCCTAAAGAAGTTATGTCTGACAGAGGCAGCAACTTTATGTCGAAGTATATGCAGGCTATGTGTAAAGAATGTGGGGTCACCTACAGGTTCTCCTCCGCATACCACCCCCAGACCAATGGTCTGGTGGAACGGTTTAACAGGACCTTAAAAAGTATGATTGGGGCTCTGGAAGAACCTCAGAGAAGAAAATGGGATCTTCTTTTACCATGCTTACTGTTTGCCTACAGAGAGGTACCACAGGAGGTTGTTGGCTTCAGCCCCTTCGAACTTCTGTTTGGTCATCCTGTGCGGGGACCCTTAGCCATAGTCAAGGAGGGATGGGAGATGCCCACTCCCCCTATTACTACCAATGTAGTAGACTATGTGCTAGGGCTCAGAAAAAGGATGGTACTCCTGATGGGTCTGGCTAGTGATAAGTTGAAGGCAGGACAAGCTCTGGTGAAACAGTGGTATGAGCAGAAAGCTCCCCTCATCAACTTCACCCCTGGTCAGCAAGTCCTGATCATGAATCCCATAAGGCCTAGAGCTTTACAGGATAAATGGTCAGGCCCTTACACAGTGGTGGAGCCCCTGGGTGAGGTCAACTATTTAGTGGACCTTGGAAGGCCTGGACAGGATCCAAAAGTGGTCCATGTAAATAGGCTGAAGGCTTTCATCCCAAGAGTTGAAATCGCAGCACTGCTATTGACTTCAGATGTTGAGGAAGAGGAGTCTGAACCTCTCCCTGACCTGTTTCACAGCAGTCCTTCAGATAGCTCCTTTGACGGTGTCCGAGTGGCCCCTCACCTGACTTCTGATCAGCAGGCTGAGGTGAAAAATGTGCTTAGCCAATTTTGCCCCCTGTTTTCACAGTCCCCTGGTTTGACACCTTGGTGCAAACATAACATAGACACAGGAGACAGTGTACCTACCAAACGTAGGGGATACAGGATGTCAGACAAAGTACGGTCTTACATTAAGACGGAGGTCAACAAAATGTTAGATCTTGGGGTGATTGAACCCCCTAGTAGTCCTTGGTTCAGCCCTGTGGTTTTGGTTCCAAAAGCAGGTACTTCTGAATTGAGGTTCTGCGTGGATTACAGGGCTCTGAATGCTGTCACCAAGACAGATGCACACCCCTTGCCTCGAACAGATGATCTGGTGGATACCTTGGGTGCCTCCAAGTAACTCAGCACGTTTGTCCTCACTGCAGGCTATTGGCAAATAGCCCTCGCAGAACATGCCAAGGAGAAGACAGCGTTCTCAACTCTGGAAGGTCTTTACCAGTTCAGGGTAATGCCTTTTGGGTTGAAGAATGCACCTGCCACTTTCCAGAGGCTTGTGAATCATGTGTTGAATGGGTTGGATGAATTCTGTCTTGCATATCTGGATGATATAGCAGTTTTCAGTGCCAGCTGGGAAGACCATGTGAAACACCTTGGGATTGTGTTACAGGCTCTTCAGAAAGCCCACCTGACCATAAAGGCCAGTAAATACCAGATTGGACAAGGCTCCGTGGTTTACTATGGACATGAAGTAGGTGGAGGGAGGATACAGCCTCTACCCAGTAAAGTACAAGCAGTACAAGACTGGCCTACCCCCACTACACAGACCCAAGTAAGAGCCTTCTTAGGACTCACTGGGTATTACAGAAATTTCATGGCAGACTATGGCACCATAGCTGCCCCTCTGACTTCTCTCCCCACGCCGAAGAAACCCAAGAAAGTAACTTGGACTGACGAGTGTGAGAAGGCCTTCAATGGCTTAAAAGACTCCTTGTGCCAGGCCCCTGTTCTCAGGGCCCCTGATTACCAAAGACCTTTTATTGTGCAGACAGATGCCTCTGACACTGGGATAGGAGCTGTGCTATCACAAGTAGATGAGGAGGTTAAGGAACACCCTATTGGTTTCATTAGTCACCAGCTTAAGGACAGAGAGCTCAGATGGTCCACAGTAGAGAAAGAATGTTTCTCTGTTGTGTGGGCCCTACGGAAGCTGAGGCCCTACCTCTATGGGACCCACTTCACTGTGCAAACTGACCGTAAGCCCTTAAAGTGGCTGATGAACATGAAGGGAGAGAATCCAAAGTTGCTTAGGTGGTCCATAAGTCTACAAGGCTTTGACTTCACTATTGTGCATAGGCCAGGTGTCCAACATAGCAATGCTGATGGGTTGTCCAGAATGTTTAACTGACCTGAACAAGAAACTCATCCAGGCGTGGATTAGTTCCCCCTTTCCTTAGTCTGGGAGGGGCGAGTGTTAGGAAAGATTTCATAATTGTATGTAATTTTCCCTCCATGTGTCAACCCCCAAACTTTTTGCTGCTGTTTTACACCCTGATCTAGACTTTGCCAGAGAAGCGCAGCCTTCCGCCGCACTTCTCTGGGCTTTCGTTCAATTCTTATGGGGAAACTGACATGCCCTTAAGACAGTCAGTACTGAGAGACTTTGTTTCCCTTAGTCCTTTCCCTATGTTGCAGCTATTGTGCAACATGAAACAAGAGTGCACCGTAACTTACATTACCGCACTCTTGGGTCTCTAGTCATTCCAAAGGCCCTAGAAACTCTCGCTGGACTTATTATGAACGTTGCAAGTGTGTCACGGACGGGGCTGGTGGCAGCTATCGTTTCTCTTGTGTTTTGAACCCTTTTCTGCCATGTTATCCGCGCTTACCGCGTTTGGCACAAATAGGTGGCCTGGCTCCAAAAATGGCCATGTCACAAGGTTCTTTGTCCTGTCCGCTGACCGTCTTGCCCCTTCACCTTCCCCAGGTCGAGCCGACCCGGGTCCATCCTTATATGGTCATGCACTTTCCCACGAAACCCCAAAACTTTCGCGGGATTCTGCATGCCTTGTGTGTGCCTCCAGGATGTGGGCTGGGATGTCTGTTCCCAATACACATCCTGGGTGCCAGAGAGTCTAGAGTGTCCTGAATGCCTGGGACCACCGTGGTCCGTGATAGGTCCACGTATGGTGTCAGTGTTTGTGAGCAGATCTCCCATTGGGCCCTCTCCGTTTTGGCACGAAGGGAACTTTGTATAAGAGGAGGCTGAAAACACCACTACCATGTCGATTTCCTGAGTTAACACCGAACAAGGGATAAGGAGCCAAGTATCCTGCAACAAGAAGCTGATTCGAGGAACCGCTGGTGACCCGCTGAAGGTTTGGCACCCTGAACTGCTGTCGTCCTGTGAGACCCCTCTGCATCTGATCATCCTAGAAGGTCTGCGAAGGCGCTTCGACCCATTGGAATAGTGGGATCAACTATCCCCGGCACCTTCATCAAACCCTGCAAGTAAGCCTCTTCGGAAGTGTCCCTGGGCCAACCAGTGGGCGGACCAGCTTACGCAGGATGCTTTGCTCTGTCACCCCCGCCATTTCGGGGAAGCCCTCGAAACTTGGTTTACTGCTTGCTCTGCGTCCATGGCACCCTCACTCCGAATTCTGTACACTTGGCATTCCCAGGTCTGAAGTTAGACGAGTGTGCCCGGACCAGAGTAAACGCTGTTGCCATGTTGCCCTGCTGTGGTAACAACCTGTGCACGTCCGCTGCATTTGGGACACCCTCTACCCGGCATCCTGCTACACAGAATCTACATGGTGTCGAGACGTCCTGATCATCGCAGCTGAACCTGCCAGCAACGTGAACTGAAATGGAGAAGTTTGGGTCTGCCTGCGTCGGGGACCGGTGAGTAGTCCATACGCCAACCGGTGGCCCCTCGCGCAGGAGCCGTTTCTTTTCTACCGCTGTTACGAAATATCGACTCTATCCCGCACTCTTACCCTTCCTCTGCCCACAAGTGAAGGCCTTGCTTCAGAAGTGGGGACTTGTTCTGCATCTCTTCATTCACCTTCCAGAACTGCCTGATATCCTTGAAGAGTCCCTCTTTTGTCCATTGGCACCAGCGCGTGCAGGTACCTTTGAGCATAAGGCTACTCTCTTCGTAGGGCTCGGACTTACACCTAGTTAGGTGTATTTCAGATGTCTAACTGGGTCTAATGATTACTTGCACTGCCTGTTTTCCTCCCCATCTAGGTGGTCTACATATTACATGCTCCTAACTTCTTAGACCCCTCAGTCTTGTATATATATTGTATTGATTGTGATGTGTTGGTTTACTTTAGTATTGTGATTCTTTGCTATGGTCGATGTTACAAAGGCCTTGTAATAAATGTGTCTATATTTGTAATATAACACCTGTCTGAAGTAATTTGTAAGTGTCCTTGCTTTGTGTGCTCATTGCAGGCTTTCAGTCACCCTCACCCCTCTTGAAACTTACTCTTGACCGCCGCCATCGCTACCCTGTTTGGTCTGGCTTGTCCAGAGGTTACCCTGTTCCAAGAAACTAGGCTGGCCTTCTGAACCTCTGCCCCTCCAGGTCAGAGTTCAGAAATCCATCTTAACACGTTGAAATATTAAATGCTTATCTACAAGGATGTGACCCTTATACTTGCCTTGAACAGATGATGTAAGGCAGTAAACTAGTACAAATGTAGGAACAATCTTACTCCCTGTTCACTCACTGTTCATAAAAAGGAGAGTAGGAACTCTGATTTTCGAGTCTGGGCAAAAAGATATACACAGCCAATTCCATGTTCAATACTAGTGTGCGTGTGTGGAAGACCCAATCAATAATAAACCAACACATTAAAAAATACATAAGTAACATCTAAATATGTCAAGAAAAATAAGTTTGACTCTAGTAATATTTGGTGTCCCCATCTCACTGCAGCTTCCTGACTGCATTGGTCAGAGGGACAACTTAGCACATTTTGCCACAGTATATTTTAGGGGGAGTGAGACAGTGGAATAGGTGTGGTGGGATGGAAGAGGAAAGTGGGGGTGCAGGACAGGCGATGTGAATTCCTGACTCCATAAAAAACTGTACTAAGATGCTGTATGTGTCCCATATGGCCAGTTGTCCCAGAGCTTAATATTTCCCCCATCTTGAATGGACAACTATAAGTACAAGATTGCAATGCAGCATACATCTAAATAATGGCCTCTGTTTTTTGTAAATGTACTTTCTAAATTCAGGCCAATAACACAAGCTGTGTGATAAGGTAATGCGATTGTAGTCATTGCTTGACACACACACGTTACATAAATAAGGTGAAAAAAAAGTACACTTTTTGATTTTGTCAAATAAGCATACATGAACAAGGTAGACACTGAAAATAATTGTGTAAATAGTTTTTATTTTCTTGTAAGGAGGCACAAATATGGGTAGGTAACTCGAGCTTTGTTTGGGTTTTCATGGGAAAATTGATACATTACAGTGCCTCTTACATAAAAGTTAAAATATATTATGGTATTGTCAATATAATGGTTACTCCAGAGGACTATTACCAATAAAGCACACCCATTTTATTGTTAAACCATACCAAAGGTCCTCAATATGAGTGTGGCCGTCTGGAAATAAGGGTCCCGGTAACAATGTACCGGCACACTTTCCGGATTGCCACACTCCGGGTGGAGCGCCGGAGTGAGCAGAGTGTTTTGTGTTTAGCAGACCTTCTGGCGGAGGGCTTCATCGCTCTCTACTGTTTGGAGGAGCGGCTTTCCTGCTGCTTGCTGTGGAGACACAATCTTAAGTGTTGGGGACAAAATCCCAGGTAGGGTCGGGGGCATTCTAGGAGTTGGCAGACTCTTGGAAGGCCCAACATCTTACCACAAAAGGAATGCAGACATATGTGTGTTATTATACTGGCTCTCCTATGGCAGGTGGCTGGCCTGGTCCACCCCCAAGTCACTAGCTATAACAATGTTGCCGTGTGAGGGTCTTACCATTAGTTCATGCCCATTGCTACTGTGGGGTGAAATAGCCCTAAAATGCCACAGCTACAGGCCAGAGTCAGAGGGGGAGATATGCCCCTCAGCAAAAGGCCTGTGCTGGAATACATGCAAAATGAGGCCCTTGCCCAAACACGAAGGAGCAAATTTAGGCATTTAAACATGGGGATGTCTGGAAATATTCCTTGCTACATATGAGGTGAAAACCTCATGATACTGTTAGGTAGGTCTGGAAAGGATGAGACCCCCATGGCAAAAACGGCGACATCCAGCATGTAAATGAAAGGTCCATCATAAACATAGCAATTAGGCATTGAAGCTGTAGGCTAACCTGAACAAAAGGGTCCCTCTTGACATCAGAGCTAAAGACCAGATCTCTGCTCACACAGGGGGAAGAGTGAAGGCAGAGCTTCACACCCATTGCACACAATGGGAGAAATGCAATTTTGGGAATAACCTGGGTAGTAATGATCTACATTTTTCATGTTTGGGTTTATGAAAAGCTGTCAGTGAGCTGCTTCTGGAGGGTCCAAAATGATTTTGGTGACACCAACCTATCAAAAGTTATCAAACACAAATTAATTCTGTCCTCTGTATAAATATGGCAATCATAAACATTTTAGAAAAGTTATAGCAGGTGATAGATACTCTGCCCACCGAAGGCCATATTTGTCAGTAATGTAGTTTGGGCGTAAACGAGAAAATACAGTAGCTTTGCCCCAATATGTTGCACAGTCATCAAACAAGGTTTATGCAATTCACAAACAAATGTAATGTCTGAATATGTTGGCATCTTTGGCATAATATGATGAGAAAGGGTATTTTTAAAAACATGAGATTTCTAGGTACAAAAGCCAGATCCAACCACATGCCTGTGTCATATGATTGATTGGGTATCCTCCCCTGACTGCTCAAATCACGCCTACTTTCCCGGAGCCTACTGGCTTATGGAGAGTGAGGGATCCCTTCACCACTGCCCAATCAGTTGTGTGAGGAGGATGACACAGCTGTGATGTCATTTGGCTTATAAATAGGTTACTCCTCCTAAACTGGAGATTCTCTCTACAAAATCTGAGCCGTGCAGCTGACAGGAGATTTGGAGCTATATTTGCAGAGATTGGGCCTGGTCCTGGAGTGAAGTAGGGACCTGGAGTAACTGGTTGGGGGCACAGAGTGAGGCCTTGATTGACCCTTTTGATGGTCCTGGCAGTGGAGCCCTGGCACCATTGATGACTATAGAATCCTTTTCTTCTGTAAGTATAGATCTCCATAGTCATAGATTTAACAAGTCCCATCTATGTAAGCACTAGCCTAGAGTGTCCATAAAGCGAAATCCTCTATTCTATGTGTTTGTGAATATTAGTCATTTTTCTATTGAAAAGTATTTGTATTTGTCTATGCAATTTGGCAACTCTCCCCTTGACAAATACTGTGTTCCTCTGTGAATTTAAGTAATTTTTCCTATGGAACAAAATAATCCCTTGTGTATCTGTTTATCATATAGATCTCCTTCCCCTGAACAGTCCTTTGTTTGCATTGTTAAGTAAGTTATTTCCCTAGTATTTTGCTTAATAAATCAATTAATTCCCCCATTGAAATTCACAGAGCAAGATTGTTGCAATTCGAAATCAGCCATCTTGTACCCAGTGAGGTTATTTAATTGTTATAGTCATTAAAGTGTTGCCCCAAAATACCTATTCCCATTATGTGATAAAACCGAATTTGTCCATGTGTAAATTGTGGCTCTAAAAATAAACCCCCATTTGCATCTGTCATGATAAACCCACACTGTTGTTCCCATTGTGAGAATCCCTTTGCCCAAAACATCCCTGAGAGTTGCCCCTTTCATGTTCACTAAAAACCGTGGTTCCTATGTGCCTTTCTCATTGTTGAAAGCGTGTGTGTCATTTTTAGCTCCAACCAAATTCAGTGTGATTTACAATTTCGTTTTTCCAAAATATTCCTTTCTCCTTTAAAAAGTGATGTTCCTACTCAATCCTTATTCTTCTATGATGTTGTGAGCTCGGATTTAGTATTGCATTTTCCTTCATTTTTATGGTTTTCAGTGTGATTTACAATCCTGTTTTTCCAAATATTTCTTTCCATCCTTTAAGCGGTGATTTTCCTAAAGTATTTCCCTTCCCCTATCATGTTCTGAGCTCGGATTTAGCATTGGCTTTCCTTTAATTTATGGTTTTGAGCTTGCCTGTCACTTCCAGCCCCAGCAAAACATGTTTGTTTTTAGAATCTTTCTTTTCACCTTTGAAAAAGCATTTTTCCTACTCAATCCTTCTTTCTCTATCATACCCTGATCTCGGATTCAAATTCTATTCACTTTTATTTTTGACTTTTATTTTTCTGTGCTTCCTGTGGAAAAATCGGTTTTCCTATGTGTGCTACCTAGCCTGTTTTGAAGCCCTATTTGTTCTGTAGTGTAAGCAGCCTGCAATACCCTTGTGCACTGTCCCATGATAGTAGTATTGATTCATTGAAAAACCCAATTTTGCATTGTAACAGCGGGGAGCGCTTAACCTTCCTGCAATCAGTTTAGAGAAATGATTTGGCATCGCTTTTCACAACATAAATTTGGTGTGGCATTGAAGTTTATCGTAATTTGGTGATGTTCCAGAAACCTGTGCCTTGTGTTGCCCCCTCAATAGTGGCTGCTGTCTTATTTTGTTCTGGTTGAATATCAAAATAACAAATTAATAAAGTGTTCATTGACAACAAAACAGCCTGGTTCTTGGTCTATTGGGACAAAGGGTGCTCGTGAAGGTTGGGTGCGAGACGGGAAGGAGGGCTTCTTAAGAAAACATTTGGGGATTGTAAAAATAAAAAGTGGTTTGATTGTGCACACACTCATTGCAAGGGAAAAAGGTCCCTGTCTTGCTTGTGCTGCATAATATATTGTGACACTACCCACCCATTTGAATCTGATTTGTGATAGGCTAGAGCTGATCTCCCTAGTCCTGCGATCCACAATGGTTCTCAGCTCTTGGTGTACTTTCGCAATGTAAAACGAATGACCATAAGTTGTGTTCACCACCTTAGGCTACGAGAGTCTCCCATTGTAACATCTTTGTTGCAAGTTTCTGCCTGGCGGCATGAGATTGACTCTCTTTCTAAGCTCCGGTTTCTATTCATTGTCTGAGTCGGCCAGATCACATGTTCGGAGACTACGATTTGGAGCTTGAGCAGCTCTGAATTATGAGGAAGTATTTGCATTTATTGCAGCTGGATTTGCTGTCGTTCAGGGAATGGAATGTGGTTCATATTTGGTGGCCTGGGCAGCAGGTCCCATCTCCCATGTTTGCCTTGTTGCCGCCTGAATTCTCTTGAGCTCAGCTCCTGCAGCTCCATAAGGTTTTTTGCATATACCCATCTGCAAGCTTTATTCAGGATCTCTTGCTTCTTGTGGTTTCAGTATTGCTGCGTTAAGTTAATGGCAACATTATAAAATGAATGACAGTATGTATGTGTATCTGTCCTCTAACTATAGAACTGTACGCTCATGCTCTTTGTGGATTTGATTGTGTGTGTTTGTGTCTCAATGTGTGGATGGCACGTGTGCTTCCTGCCCAACGCTGCTAAATCGTGGTGTCTCTAATGACATCAGTGGCTTTGGCTCCGCAGCGCTTTAGTCAATACTGTTTGATGAGGTCTCTTTAGTTGCAGCCTGAGGCTCCTGTTCCACTCTGGGGAAGATGTGTACCACACCTGGTCTGTAGGGTTGGCTGAGTGGGTACCTCTCGACATACTTATCAATTATAGGAGCACTTGGAATTGGTCCGAAACAGTACGGGTGTTCACGATATCTCCTGTCCTTTTTCCGCATCGGAGTGCGTGGAGTGAGCACAGTGTTTTGTGTTTGGTGTGCTGCATCTGAAGTCTGAAGCAAAAAAACTATACCTCACATCTGTAAACTATGCTATTGCGGTAAGAACACTTTTCCTCCCACCACTGGAAGAGCTTGTGGAATAACAAAGAGCAAAGCTACTGGGCAGCTGGCAGAGTTGGCTGCAAAGCATACTGATCGGGTTGGGACTGGCCTAAGTCCCAAGCTTATGGGGACTTTTAGTACTACCGCTGCCGCATTGGCCAATCACATGATAGGTACTGATTCCAACAATTCATGCCCCCCCTTCACTTGCCCACTATTGAACCAAATTGGTTGCACTGGTGGAAGTATATTGGGGGTGGCTACTATCAACTCTGGTAAAACAGTGATGGTTCCATCTGGCCTCTGGGAAGATAATCCACCCACTAAACATCTGTTGAACATCACTGTTGCAGACACAATAAGTGCTGATTCACCTTCAATCCACGCCACCAAATCCTGCCCGCATAAGACTTTTCAGTTTGGTGCAAGGAGGGAAGCATCCGATCCTAAATCCCTGACCAAAATAACAGTTTACTTTCCTGTTTGCAAGGAGTCCAGGGTTTCTTCTGTAACGATCAATAATATCTGAATCACTCCTCATACGGATTTCAGCAATCAGTTGATAGCTGAGCTGTCTACTTCTGTCCCTTGTCTGGGCACAACATTCATCAAGACTGTCTCTACTGCCCTAGGCAGGGCACAGGTCTATTAATACCTGTATGTTGTGACAGCCCAATGCATGCAGGGCCTTTGCAAGATGCTGCGACTTGTCAAGGAGAGCGTAACAAATCTACTGGCATAAAGGACATTCTACCGGCCTCTGAGGTAAACACCAACAGCAATATCACTGCAACGAGTGGTGGAGTTGATTCCTGTAGCCACTGAGTCATAAGTTACAAATATCAATAGGGTGGCTGTATTGATGCAAGTGCTTCCATCTACTATCCTGAATTAACTGAATTTATCCTTTAACTTCAATTAACCCATGGCTGTGTTTTCCAACAACGTTGGTTCGCCTTTGGATGAACACTTTCCAACTCCCCAAACCTGTTCAACACATCCTTAACCCACACACACAGTACACATAGCACTAGTAGCTGTGATTCTGCATCCATGTTGAGTGTTTTGGAGAATTTACTCTCCACACTCCTCTCCCGCTCTGAAGACATAATGACCCACTTAAAGCAACAAGATCATGTGCTGTCTAAACATGCAAGCTCCTTAAAAGAACTGGAGACCATTCAAATGGGTCATTCTAATACCTTAACGGAAATTGGGGCCCACATTGACCGGTTGATAACTTATGAACAGCTAAAGTGTAAGCCCACAGCATTTCCCAATCGAATTCCTGAACAATCTGTGGCTGTAATATCGCTGTAATATCGCAAAGTGAGGAGTCCCTTCCTGCCGGAGATCCAGCTGTCCGGCATACATGGAAAAAAGGAAGGTCATATGTCAGGCAAAGAGGTATGCTTAAAAAAATTGCCTCAACAAAAAGCCTTTAACTGCTACCAAATAAGATGAAAACAATGGCCCTGGCCCTGGTCCTGTGAAGGTTTTCTCTGTTTTTAAGGGTGTAGGTTTCCCTGACAAAAAATCCACTATGGATAAACAGGTATCTAAAAACAAGAAAAACTCTGGCAAAGACCTCCAAAATGAGATTTTCCCCGACGTGGCCTTGCATGGAGCATCGGATGTATCTCGCAAGGATGTAACTTGGACTATGGGTTCGCTGACAGAAATAAAGCAGGCACTTTCAAAGGAACATCTAGGTCCAACTGTGCTGTGCAGATATCTTTCACCATCACGAACATGAGCGCCATCCAGTCAGCCCCAGCCGACATGGATACCCCTGTGAACAGTTTGGTGTCAACTACGATCCCTTTAGACTTGACATCCCCCCCTGCTGTTCCATTGGTCGTGGGTCGTGGTAAGAAGAAAAGGGTGGCACGCTAAAACAAGAAAAAGCTTGTGTCGACTGGTAGCAAATGTCAATGAGACTTTGTTCCTGTTTACTATTTGAAACACTTGTTCAACATTCCTGAGGCCACGACCACTGCACCCGCTCGAGTGACCACTATTACTGTCCCCAAGGGCAGACCCGCCACCACCACTGATGTCCAAACTAATGTTTGTCCTACTTCGTTTGGTTTGCTGATGTCTGATTCTGGTTATCAGTCTGCCAATATGGAGAAGGCCTTTCAAATTTGCTGCCTCTTTAGGAAGGATTGGCATGACTACCTAAACCGGGCACAGGGAGTATGTTTTATCTATAAACAAGAGTATTTTCCATAAAATCACAGGAAAAAAGCAGCTGGCAACTGTTTCGGACAAAATCCATAAACATTGCTATGACAAACTGATTAAGGACAAAAAAAGATCTATCCAAAAAGAGTTGCATAGCCTGGCCCTTTGTGTTTCAGACCCAGCGAAATACACTATTTGTAGGTGATCTCTGAGAGCAAAATATACAAAATGGCTGAGACTCCACCAACAGTTTAGAAAATGCCAGAAGTGGAGAGAACTGGTTTCAAACACCTTAAAAAATGATTCTCGGAAATCTTTGTAGATTACTTACAGAAACAATAAGTCTGTCTCCACTATCAATGGAGTTTCTGAGCCTGACTGGATCACCTTCATCTCTGAAACTATAGGGGGTTCTAATCTGTGACAGACCAATATTCAACACCTGCCTGGTGCCTGGAAGTTCAAAAAAAGTAAAGAAGAAGTCCCCAGATTGATCAACATCAGTAAGTCAGCTTTGGCCCCTGGAACTGATGGTCTCTGTAATCAGCTAATCAAAACTGATGTTGGATTATGGGCAGAGGTCCTTCACCATATTTCCTGTACCATTACCGCTACCCAAACACTTCCTCAATCCTGAGACGACAGCATTCTGGTTACGCTGTTAAAGAAGGGCTCCCATGTTGACCCCTGCAACTATCGCCTCTTGGCAATGTTGGGCATTCCATCTACGGTATTCGCTAGGGTCCTTCTTGAGGAACTGACCTGTTGGGCTGAGGCTGAAAACATCATTCCATGGAACCAAATTGGATTCAGAAAGGGCTGCTCCATCTTTGTCAATATGTTAGCTCTCACAACTGTTATCCAGCAATCATGGCCGATCCACAGTACACCTGTTTACGCAGTATTTGTGGGTTACAGTGCCACATTTGACATGGTTGATCATGCTAGGCTGTGGGGGAGGTTGACTAAAGGGGAGATTCCACCTGGCCTTCTAAAAATGATCATGATGCTGCATAATGAGACTTGGGTTAAAGTGTGGCTGGGGAAAAATGGGGCAACTTCATGTTGGATTCACACCAATTTGGGACTCAAGCAAAGTTGTATAATGACCCCCTTTCTGTTTAACTTGTAACTATCTCACATGGCGAAAGCACTGGTGGATCTGAACTGCATTCCACCTAAGCTTGGGGAACAAGTGGTACAATGGATGGGTTATGCTGACATCATTATCATCCCTGATCTCACCCGATGTGATTGCAAACAGCATTTGATAAGCTTCAATCCTTCTTAGTGGAAAATTCACTTAAAGTGAATGCCTCCAAAACCAAGACCATGGTGGTTGAGCTTCAACACAAGCGAGCAACCCGAGTTGACAGGAAATTGATGGGTCTCCCTATCGAAGTCGCCACTCAGTACTGTTACGCTCACCTGATATCCACGGGGGCACCACACGATGCTGGATAGGAGGCTATGTGCCAACCTGGACCCCTTTACGCTGGTTTGTGTGTTGACTGGAGGGCAGGTTCTATAACAGGAGAGTGGAGGTTTAGATGCTGAGCCTGTGATGCGGTTTCCCACCTCCCACTGACCAAGTCCCTTTCCTTAGGGTTATGTCTCACCTTATTTTCTTGTGCATGAAGCTCTCGGTCCTGCGTCTCAGTGCAGGGGCGCATGTTGTTGAGGGCATTGTGAATGCCTAGTTACTTTACTGGTCTTCTGCCCGTGCGTCGGGTCCAGTCCGGCTGAGATATTGACTTGTTTAGAGTGCGCAGGTAAGTGTCTTTTAGTCTTTGTTCCCCGTGCTTTTCGGTGTTTGTTTCCCTTTGCTGACTCTTAATGCCTCTTTCTGCCTTTTGCAATAATTGTTGCTGTTGTGGAGCCATAACACTGGATGATTAAGGCTGAGGTAATTATTTTAGCATGAAGCGCGGTGCTGCACAACATAGGCCAGAATGCTAACCTGTATTCCTTTCTCTCCTTCATGCAGGAGCTCGTGCGCTGACCTTTCGGAATGCAGGTCGTTCGGTGGCCGGGTATGTAGGTAAGTGGTCAATGGGTTTTGCGTGTCTTTCCGTCGCTGTTGCAGCTTAGCGTAGGGTGATGTCAAACCTGCTGCTAATGTTGCCTTTTATCTTGCAGGTCGCTGAGCACTCCAGAGATGGTGAATCCACCGAGCAAGGATGGAGGATGAGGCTGTTACTCACAGGTAAGTGTTCCCCGCTAATGCTGTTCTTGTTGTTGCAGGTTGTGTAGCGCTCCGGAGACAGGTGAACCACAGAGCGTGGACTGATGAGCAGATGGAAGTTGGAGGCGCTACTCACAGGTAAGCGTTCTTGAATAACGTTGTCCTTTTTCTTGCAGGTGTCAGTGGAATCCAGGAGTGATGCTGTAGAATCAGGTCACCGGGAGAAGCAGATGAGCTGGAGCTGGACACGATGAGCGTTCTTGCAGGTGTTGGTGGAATCCAGGAGTGATGTTGTAGAATCAGGTCACCGGGAGAAGCAGATGAGCTGGAGCTGGACACAATGAGCGTTACGCTGCAGGAGTGCAGAATAACGTGAAGCGTGGATTCCAGTTCGGGCGTGGCTTTTATAGCCAGCCACACCTGAAGATTCGACCACACCCAAAAGACTAGTCTGCATGCTTCAGTTCTTGGAACTGAGCTACAGGAAGTGCCTCCATGTTGGAGTTAGGCCCAGGATGGGCTTGGTTTATGCTGGATAATGAGCCTGGCACCAAAGGCGCCAGGACTGTCTCCATGTCTGCTGTTGATGGGTCTTTTGGACCATTGGAGCCACTGTGGGGGGCTGTCACCTGACTGCTTCATACATAAAAACTAGAATCGGGGTAGTCCCTTAAAGCATAAAGAGGATTGGGACTTGTGAAGAGTATATATATTTTTGTTAAACCAACAGTATCCACTATGCTAATGTACAAAAAAATGTTGTTAATAAATTCAAACAACTTAATTTGTTGTGTATCCTAAACAGCGGATATCACAATTATTCTTTGCCACTATATTTTTTCTGAGGACATTCCTTTTTGTTAAAGCAATTTATTGTGCATTTTACAAAACTACATTTTAAAGAAAAACATGTTGAGAATTGAATACACAATCATAAATGATAAAAAGTTCTAAGACGGTAAAACATTTGAAAAAAACTTTATCTCAATTCATATGGAAAAGGCTTGAAAAACAAGTGTCAAATTGTGAACAAAAAGGTTTCAGAAACCAAAAAGGAACATTTCTTTAGAAAAATCCAAACCTTGCAAGTAAATAAATGCAGACAGTAAATGAACAAATAAATATGGATAATAAATAAACATATTAGGGAAAAAAACAGAAAAACAAAAAAGAGACTATAGCGGCCCAAAATTTAGTATTGCAGGTTCCGCTATTTAATGAATGCAGGTCTGCCGACGTGTTCGTGTTTGGAAGAAAAAACACCTAACATGTGCACTCATGTGTTCGTGTTTAAAAGAAACCCTAAACAATTACACTTTCAACTTAGGTTGGGGTTAACTTCAAAATTGAGTTAAAAAAGATAAGGTCTTCCTATCTATGATGGAGACAAACATCCATATCACGTTTCGGATATGTCCCCTGCTGGGCAGATAAATTGTACTGAAGCAGAACAGGAAAAGATGGGGAGCCGACTTGACCCTGTATGAAGGCAGACAGAAAAGAATTGCAAAAGAAAGTACTTTAAGGAATGTTTTCAGATGATGGGGCATTTGTCTGAATCTAGAAGTTTTTTAATTTGCAACAACAAATAAAAACCTAGTGGGAGCAACGTCCATACCCTAATTGTGGGCAGGGACTGGATCAATAACCCACTTGGGCAAGGGTTGAAGTTTTCCACTGGTGAGAAGGGCGCATCATGGAACACAGGGTCCCCAAGGTGCAACAACACGCTGTCCTTCGATCAAATCTGGGACGGGATAGAGAAAAATATCTATCAGGGCTCGATTGCCAGTAGTGTTTAACTAGGAGAGGTAATTAATTAATTGTCTCCTACCTCCTGTGAAGGGAGTCGTATTTCAATTGCTATTTCTTGGTAGGTCTTCAAGTAGCTTGAACGCGCATGTGGCGTTGGGTCCAGCTGTACTTGCTACAGTACAGGGAATAGAAAAGAGAAGACAAAGAAAAGAGCAAAGTTGGTGTTATGTTGTCCTCAGACGCCAATTTAGACAGGCGTTATAATGTTGTCTGTCATTATAAAAATAATAATGAATAGTGGTCTGATACTTGCCTTGATTATTCAGCAACCATGAAGACGCGTGAGTGCCTCGTTAATGCAGCACAGCCTCACAGTACCCCTGAGTGGGTTTGTTACGGACGATGGTGAAAGACTGCTCAGTGTCTGAAAGGCTGAGTCATAAATGCAGAGCGAGAACACCGCCATCGCTTCTGCGGGTGTGTCTAACCTGACTGCTGCCAGGGGGCTGTTGTAACTGAGGGAATCAGGGATAGGAATCATGACACGTACATCTATCTGGGTATTGTCTTCGATGTAACACTCACAAGTGTACCTCACTTGAATAAACTTAAGGTCCCCTCTGCACAAACATCTGGGGCCATTTGCTCCCACGGGAGGGGATTATTCTGTGGGTTCCCTAGTCAAACTAGACTCTATGAAAATTCTCCCCCAAATATCCTATGCTGCATAGATGTGGGCATTGGGGTCTATAGAGACTGTTTCTAGAATTGAAATACCTATCCTCAAGAGGATTTTAAGACTACCCTTGTTTATTTCTCCTGTCATGCTTTACTTGGAGCTTGGTTTACTCCCAATCCGAGAACGCATTACGGTGACTTGTCTGACGCTGTACTGGAAGCTTGCACATGCCCCGGGGAACACTGTTATGTGGCTGCTGTTTGAGGTGTTTCCTACCAAACCTGTTTTTAGGAAGTCCTCCTTCTTGGGAACCATCAAGAGACTGACTGATTCATGGATTAGGAGATCCTTGGGTGACTCACTAGAGATGGACCTCAATCATTTTAAAAGAACTATGAGGGCATCCCTGGAGGCCTTTAGCCACGATCCGCTGATCATTAATTTGGGCTCAAAATCTACCGCTGAATGTTTCATCCCATACATCACTGAGGACAGTTGGTTCCCTCATATATCCATCATTTTATTGGCAACCACTTTGTCGGGGGACTAGATGTGCCTCAAATTCAATGCAGTCCAAACTTTTGAGATCACTGGGGAATGGCGTAAAGTCATCAGAAAACACAGGTTTTGTCGGTTCTGCAGCAAGTTAGAACTGGAATCTGTTTGCCATCTCCTTTTTGAATGTAGTGCAATGATAGCCCTAAGGGCAAAAGTGGCCAGAGCGAATCTGTTTGCCATCTCCTTTTTGAATGTAGTGCAATGATAGCCCTAAGGGCAAAAGTGGCCAGAGCGTCAGACTTTGACATGTATGTCCCTTCTGATGTGCTTGGGGAAACCTAGGTCTGGTAATCACAAGCTATGAATGCCTTTTTAAAGGATTTTTGGTGATGAAATGATGTAATTATGTGATGATGTTTAATGTATTAAAAGATATTAACTTAACTGTATGATACTAAATAAAACAAAATTCAAAGAAAAGCACTGACAAGTTGTTGCTGACACTGAATGCAGGTGTACCTAGGGCTGGGAGGTAGTAGAGCGTGACTATATGGTGGAAAGTAAGAGAACAATTGACTTTGACAGTGCACATAAACATGACAGACCCATGAAGGGGGTGGTGCTGGATTTTAGAGTGACAGGGATGCTCAGTGCTAGAAAGGGTGGGACATGTAGGTTTGACTGTTTGTGTTTTAGATGCACCCTACATACTGGCTGATGCTAATAAGTGGAGTTGTTTATGGAGTGTAGTGAATGAATGGCTTTAGATGAGCTAGGACATATATCAGTTGTCTTGTTTTAATAACATTTCTTTCTTCCTTATTGAGCATCTATAAAGCATAATTATTTTATTGCAGTGTGCTTTATGTAGTGGGTTGCATATTGAGAAGAGAAAAAAAAATCAGGCATGTTATAATTTCTGACACTGCATTTTCTTTTGGTTTCTTTGAGGCACATTGGATGAAATTAGACTGGCCTACAGACTGTCCTACAGCTGAAACACCCATGCTACGTGAGGTCGCAGAGCAGAGCTGAGCTGAACTGTGGAATGTGTGATGCCTCAGGCTGCCGAGGCCAGTTCAGGCC
Source organism: Ambystoma mexicanum (assembly GCF_040938575.1). Taxonomy (NCBI): domain Eukaryota; kingdom Metazoa; phylum Chordata; class Amphibia; order Caudata; family Ambystomatidae; genus Ambystoma; species Ambystoma mexicanum. The sequence continues at coordinate 422,284,222 of NC_090927.1, read as the reverse complement.
CCTACTGAGAATGTACACAGCATCAACGCTGCTGGCTCAAATCCCAAGTCCAGAGGCTGCCAGAGGCTGCCTCGCATATACTGAAAACCTTTCACAGCCGCAGGCTTCCTTCCCCCTGTTCTCTGAAATGGACCTTTTTGTTGTTATATGTACTGTTTCATGGGTGGAGAAGGGGTTTAGCCACTCTGTTTGTATATAAGGATGAGAGGGGCAGAGCCGTGATCAGCCCTTCCATGCACTGGTATGTTTGCATTCAATCCCATTTCTCTCTACTTCTGGTCTCCTGTGTATTATTTCTGTCTGAGTGCCTGGAGTTTTTCGTGCGGAGCAGGCAAGGCTGTAACACAGGGAAGTCATCAGGGCTTGGCGAGTGAGAAAAATAGGCACCATAGTTGGAGGTAGCCTTTCCAGAGGTTGTTCATTCACAGGTAAGATCTGCTGATTTTGGAAGGCCCATCAACATAGGTCCCTATGTCACTGAAAAGACTGGTCATGCCCAGAACCAACTCTGTCTTAGGACATTATTAAAAGAAATGTGATGGCAATGGGATTCATCAAGTATACAATTGCTGCTTTTTGTGACTCTGGAGAGGGAGAACGTTTATTACCTGTCACTCCTGTTCTCCAGCAATGGTATCTTTCATAGATTCACATGCTGCGAATATTCCCTGTCATAGGCTGGGAATCCTGGGTTACTTTTTGATTGCCCTTGCCCTAGGAAAGAAGAACCTACATTTTGTAGCCTAACACCCTTGTTATGGGTGTTTTATCTCCCCACCAATGGGACCTCGAGTAGCCCTAGACTAGACCCTCCTCTTCCTCTTCACCTCAGATTCTGACCCTGTGGTACTAGATGTCCTTGGGGTGTGAGTGTTTTTTTCTGAAGGGGCGGAAAGAGGGCGCATGTGAATCTATGAAAGATTCAAATGCTGGAGAACAGGAGTTACAGGTAAGAAACACTCTCCTTCTCCAGCATTGGATCTTTCATAGATTCACATGCTGTGAATAGATCATGTAGCAGTATACAGACACCGGAGGTACATATAGGTAAAATCCCACAAGCACCCCTTACAGAAAATCCATAGGATCTTACCTTACTGGATCAGGTGCTGCAGAACTGATGTCCCTGTTTGTACTTCTTCTGCATGTTGCTTCTCCAGGCATTAGTGCCACGTAAAAAAGTAAGTGCCACAGACCAGGTGGCAGCTTGGCAGATGTCTGCGACCAGGACCCCACACCGCTCTTGTTGAATGTGCATGTGTGCGAGCCTGGAGGGGTTTGCCACTGATTTGTGGCACTAGACAATAGCCGATGAGATCCACCTTGCTATGCTATGTTTGGATAGAGCATTGCCTTTATTTGTCAGTCCATATGCTGTGCAAAGTGACGTTGATTTCCTGAAGTACTGCATCCTGTCCATGTAATATTTTAACACTCGCTTGAGATTGAGCGAGTGTAATGCCGCCTCTACCAGTGATGCAGGCTTAAGAAAACCAGTAAGGTTATTGTGGAATTCTTGTGAAAATCCGTGGGTACTTTGGGAATGAATCATGGGTTTGTTATGAGAAGTACCCTGACCTTTTGGAACCGCAAGTAGGGTTGGTTGACTGTGAGGGTTTTCAGCTCTGACACCCTCCTAGCTGACGTAATAGCCACCACGAAGGTGATTTTCCATGACAGGTATCCCAGAGGTGAAGAGGCCATAGGTTCAGTTTCCTCATTAGCCCTCAGAGCACAGTGTTGAGGCTCTATTCTGGCAATATCTGGTTTTCTGGTGGAAAAGTTCTAAACATGCCTTTGAGGAAGTGCTTTATAAGTCTGTGTCTGTAGAGGGAAACTCCTTTCTCTTGTCTGGTGTACTTAGAGACGTCCTTCAAATGCACTTTAATAGAGTTGTCGGCAAGGCCCTGTTTGGCCAATCCTAGCAGGTATGTCAGTACCTCCTATGGGATTACCCGGAATGGGTTCAGCCCTTCCTTATGTTGCTGGCATTGGGTTTCACAAGACTTGCAAAAACGCTTACACTTCAGGTGGTATGATTTGTTAGTGGCAGGGGCTCTCACCACCGCTAGGACCTGCCGACACACTTGTGATATGTTCAGGCTTCCGAACTCTGTGAAATCAGGAGCCACGCCATCAGGCGAATTATGGAAGGTCGTGGGGCAGGATTTTCCCCTTCCTTGTGTTTTGACGTCTGGCTCACTGCTGAGTCAGACAGGTTTGTCCCTGGAGAACTGGACCACATCAGAGTACTGGGTCTGGCAAGGCCAATCTGGCACAGTGAGGATCACCTTGCAGGTGTGCCACTTGATCGTCTGTATTGTTCTGTGCAGGACTAAGAATGGCCGGAATGCATACACAAAGAGGCCGTTGCATAAAAAAGCCAATGGATTTCCCATTGAGCCCTTTTGGGGCGTCCTGCTGGCATAGCTGGCACACTATTTGTTGTGGATTGTGGCGAATAGGTTCACCATTGGCCGACCCCAGCATTGGAATTGTGATTGCAGAGTTGAAGAGTCGAGCTCCCATTCGTGGTACTGGGACATTTTCCTGCTGAGGCTGTCCGCCGTCTGATTCTGTATTCCTGGATGGTGGAATGCCTGAGGGTTGATCCCATGGGCAATGGGCCAGTTCTATGTTAGCTGGGCTTCCTTGGACAGTGTCCTGGATCTCGTTCCTCCTTGCTTTTGCAGGTGGTGTTGTCTGTGAGGACTTAGACCGTCTGGTTCTCCAGTATTGGGAGGAATGATTTGAGTGCCTACCAAACCGTTCTGAGTTAGAGCACCCATAGCCCCTTGATGTGTAGTTAATCCATGTAAGTCCTGTACCCTTGAAGGGAGGCGTTCGTAACCAGTGTTTTGTCGGGTGTTGGATCTTGTCGGGTGTTGGATCTTGGAATGTTTTCCCATTGCAAATGTTGGCTTTGTTTGCTCACCACTGAAGCTGTGAGCACAGTTTTAGAGGGATATGTACCTTACCCTCCCATGATCCAGTGGTCTGCGAAACAGTTTGCTGCTAGGAGCTCTTGTAGCGGCCTCATATGAAGTCAGTAGTACAGGACTAGTGGTATGCACAACACCATTGTCCCGAGCAGCTGCCTGCATTGTCGCACTGTTTTCACTTTGTTTGGCATGAACGTCCTTAACAGGGCCACAAGAGTATCTATTCTGTCACAGGAGGTGTTAAGAAAGATTTCCCTTAGTTGCCATTTTTCCTCCATTTATGGACCCCCCCCAAACTTTTTGCTTTTGTTTGGCTAACCTAACCTGACTTTTTACAATGGAGCACAGCCTTCAACTGTGCTCCTCTTGGCTTTTATTCATCTGTTATGGGGAAACTGATACGTCATTCAGACTGTCAGTACTGGGAAACTATGTTTCCCTTAATCTTTGACTAATGTTGCAATTTCTTGGTAACCTTTTCTCTATGTGCCAAGTACCTTACTGTACCGTGCATAGTGGATTTTTTGGTGTTTGTACAAGTGTGCCTAGGATGAACTGGTGGCAACAATTTACTTTTACAGTATTTTTTTTTTTTTTTAATGAACCACATTGCGATTACTGCGTTTGGCTCAAGACAGTGGCCAGTGCCAAAAATGGCTGTGCCACAAAGTATTCTGTTCTGTCCTTGGGCCATTTTGTCCCTTTGCCTTCCCTCAGGTCGAACAGACCCAGGCTTTCCTTATTTGGGTGTGCAGCCGCCTGCGAATTAAAAATGCAACTTTCGCAGGATCCTGCATGTCACGTGTGCTAGTGCCCAGAAAGAGGATTGGGACAGTCTGGTCCCAATAAACACTACTGGTGCCAGGATGTCTGGCATGCCTGAATGACTAGGACCACTGTGGACCGTGATTATTCCATGCCTTGCATGCATGCAAGACAGCAGATCTTTCATTGTTTACCCTAGATTTGAGCGCAAACCGAATCTTGGATAAGAGAAGGGGCTCTGTATCCATTCCATGTCGATCAACTGAAGTTCTATCTGAACAACAGAAGGAGCCAAGTATCCTGAAACGATAAAGCAGACCCGTGTAACCACCGGAGATATGCTGGAAGATTTGGTACCCTGAGCCCAGTGTTGTCCCGTCTGACCCCTGCTTTTGTATCGATCACAGGCCTGCCAGGGCACTTCGACCCTTTGGAGTAGTAGGAACAACTACTCTTTGCACCTCCTGATTACCCTCCAAAAGAGCAGCTTCGGAAGTGTTCCTGGGCCTTCCAGCGAATTAACCAGCATGAACCCGGTCTATCACCTAAGAGCTCTGCTGGCCCGAGTTGACACTCAAGACGTGGGGACTCGCTAGCTTGTGGGCCCTCTCCCACCAAATCATAGACCTAGCTCCTCTAGGTCGTGATTAAAGAGAGTGTGCCATACGCAAGCATTTGTGGTCCCTGCATCACCCTGCTGTGGTGACCGTCTTGTAAAAGCCTTGCCTACCCTTTGCTCTGAGATGTGCTGCACTGGAACTGTCCTTTTTTTTTATAGTGAGCTGAGTAAAGGCTACTCTCCTGCCACGGATGATAGTCCTGTCCCACAGCCGCTGAGTGCCGGAGCGACGTGCAACTGCAAGGGTTTAACATACAAGCGACATGGCATAGACTGGAATAGTTTGTCCCAGACTGTGTCGAATGCCGGTGAGTACTTAGATCACTTACCAATGGCCCTCTTGCACAGCCATTGTTCTTTACATCCAAGAATCCCTAAAAAGATACTCACCTTAGCTTGGCTAGCCTGCACTCCTGAAAGCCAAAAAGTGCTCTGCCTGCATGGGTAGACCCTTCTCGATTAGCGGGAGACACTGTTCTTCATCAACTCAAGCCCCTTCCTGAACTGCTTCAGCTCCCTGAAGAGGACCCGCTTTCTCTCATTGCACATGACCGTGAGTTGTTAACGCACTGCTGTACTTTTGAGCACAAGGCTTCCCACTTTGTAGGGCTGGACAGCTCAAGATAGGGATTGATTACGATAAACTGCCTAATGCTATATTTGTGTCAACCTACCCTTCTCTTACAGGTTGTGGCTGTGGTTTCCCTTTTGCTGCATTAGGCAAAACATAACTGTGTATATGTTAAATACTGAAAGGCATGTGTGTTAACTGCTTTATATTTCTGTGGTTTATTGTGTTTAATTATTAACGCTTATAATAAATGTATATGTATTTTTGATATACACTTGCCTAAAGTTATTATGTGGAGTTTTACTGTGTTTGCTCATTGTGGGTTGACCGATCACTCTCACCCCTCCTGAGACCTAGGGCCTCATCACGACTTGGGCAGTTTACGAACTGGGATTACCAACTTTATTTGCGTTAGCGCCCATCCATTCAGCAATATTTTCACCGGATCAAGGGCTGGGCACTAACTGTTATCCCCCATTCCCCATTGGATCTTTTGGACAATTACCGCACGGTAATACCGCTGGCAGTAATTGCACCAAAAGTTGTCATTTTTCTGGCAACTCGAGATTGGGTGGAGAGGTAAATACAGTGGTAACACCATTACTGCTGCATTTAAGGGCTACCGCCAAACTCGTGATGAGGTCCTTAGTTTTGGCCATCTGCTGAGCTACCGTAGATTGGTCTACTTTGTCCAGAAGGTTCCCCGTTCCTCTAAACTAGGGGGGGTCTCCTAAACTTCTGCACACCAGCTCAGAGTATAGAAATCCATCTTAACAGGGGGGACACACTTTGGGTTCCTGGGTGGAGAATTCCGCTCCCAGGAATATGAGTTTACTGAACAGGCATAAGATCGATTTCTTGTAATGGGTGGTCAAGACAAATGTTTGGAATAGGCCCACTGTCGTTGCTATAGAAGATTGTGCTCCCTGACTGGATGGGGATCGCACTAGCCAGACGTCTAAAGAAGAATAGGCGTGGTGTTTCTGTTTGCTCAATCTGGCTGCCACTGGCACGAGGCACTTTGTGAAAGTGCAAGGAGCCGACTTTAGGCCAAATAGCCAGACCTTGAACTAGTAGTGTGATATTTTGACTACAAATCAAAGGTATTTCTGGTGACCTGGATGGATGAGTATGTGAAAACACAAGTCCTTGAGATCCATGATCACAAGGTAGTCGTGCTGCTGCATTGCTGCATTGCTTCTATGACCTGTTGTAACGTGATCATATTTATTTATTTATTTATTTATTTATTTATTTATTTATAATGCGTCGGTAGCCCGCATGCATCAGGGCACAGAGAGACAGATTCATGCTAGGTAGACAAAAAGAAAGAGGCTAGGGAGTGGCGCTTTATTCAAAAAGTTAGGTTTTCAGATTTTTTCTTAAGGTTGTAAAATTAGGTTCTGATCTCAAAGCTACTGGGAGGTTGTTCCACTGCTGAGCTGCGTGAACTGGGAAAGATTTCCCGGTACCCATGGCTCGGGTTGCTTGTGGTACCTGTAGCTTGCCTAATGTTTGAGATTTTAGGGTCCTGTTTGGGGTGTATCGTATAAACTTGGATCGAAGGTAAGATGGGGTCACACCATACAGACATCTGTGTACTAGAGTCATGGATTTAAAGAGAATTCTCTCCTCGACTCTAAGCCAATGGAGGGATCTTCTAACCTCTGTCACATGACTTCTTCTGTTGATCCCTTTTATAACCCGGACTGCGTTGTTTTCCATTATCTGACATTTACTAATGCATTTTTTAGATGCTCCCAGCAAGAGTGAGTTGCCGTAGTCGACGCGCGCCAGTATAATGGCCTTGGCTATTGTGGCCGCATTGTTCTCATTTAAAAGAGGGCTTATAGCTTTCAAGAGCCTGATGTAATATGTATTATTTTTGTGAAGATAGTTTCTTTGGGATTCCAATCCCAGGGAAGCCTCCAACATCATCCAAAGTGTTTTAACATGGGAGACAACCTTAATACATGAGTCTTTAATAGTAAACTCTTCGAATTCTTTACCTTACTTGTCCCTTGCTTGATTGGAGCCAAAAATCATAAACTCAGTTTTTTTGCTGTTCAGGCACATCCAGTTGTCTTCCATCCATTTGTCTATCAGGTTATAGATGGCCATAATCTTTTCCTTGTCTAATCCTAGTCACCCTCCAGTTCAAACACTAGCTGTGTATCATCGGCATAGTTAGTAAAATGGACGCCGATGGATTCTAAGAGTACACATAGGTATTTCATGGATAGATTAAAGAGAAGAGAGGAAATACTGGCTCCCTGTAGTACCCCTGCACTTATAGGTGTAGATGTTGAAAACTTCTCTTCCTTGTGTATCCTAGCTACGCGGTCTGTGAGGAAAGATGCTAACCATGCCAGGGCTGCCTTAGAGCAGCCCACAGTTTTCTCTAACACTTGTTGTAACAGATTATGGTCAACAAGATCAAAAGCAGCGCTTAGGTCTAGTAACATTAGGATCCCTGTTTTACCGTTGTCCACTATGGAAAGCATGCGTGTTTGAAGATCTAACATTGCAGTTTCTGTGCTATGGGCAGCACGGAAGCCCGACTGCTGCTCATGCAGAATGTTATTGGCTTCCACGTGTGCCTGCAATTGTCCGGTAGAAATTTTGTCCATGATTTGTAGAACAAAATTAGTATTAGTGATTGGGCGCATGTTACTTGGATCTTTAGGATCCAGATCCGTTTTTTTTAACAGTGGTGTAATGGTCACCTTTTTTATGGTTTGAGGGATCCTACTGTCATGGAAGGATGCATTGATTATATTGGACAGCACTGGGGCAAACAGTTCTTTGTTTTCCATGATCATTTTGGGAGGGATTAGATTTTTGGCGCAAGAAGATGTTTTCATCTTAACTAGCACCTTCACCATCTAAGCTTCTGAGATCGGTTGAAAGTTGAAATTATCTAGTTCATACGGTTGTATGTTAGCCGCGTTAGGAAAGTGGATCATCTTTTTATAGCCAGGATGATGGCTTCTCTGGCTTTTTGGGTTTTATCGTCAAAGGCCTTTTTTACAATTTCGCAGTCCTCTTCCGTTGGAATATATGGAGGGGACATAGATTTTAGTTTGTCGTGTAGTTTGAGAATGTCAAAAAGCTTACTGGCTGCATTAGGTGCGTCCTCGATCAGCTTATTGTAATATTCTGTTTCAGCATTTCTAATGCCATGTCTATATTTGACATTAGCCTGGTTCCATTGTTCCTTGGATTCGGGTGATAGATCTTTTTTCCGATCATAGTGATCTTCTGGCGCTTTATACATTTGTTCTATCTCCTTAGGTCCTGCATGGGCCTCCATTTCCTGTCCGATTTGCGGACAAGGAAGTACCAGGAGTATACTCCCTTTCCCCTTTGGTCCCTGGGGACTTTCTCTATTGCCCTTTTTTGCAGCATGAGCTGCACTTCTTTTAGGAGCGCAAACTTGTGCATCTGTGGTTGGTGGTTTGGCAGTAAGGGAGGGGGTGTTCGTTTGAACTCCAGTTGGTGCCCATACACTACCACATTCAGCACTCACTTGTCCTTTGCTATGTCTCTCTGGTTTCGGGCAAACCTGTAGATCCTCCCTCCCAGCGCTGATTTTGCCCGAAGTCCTTTGATTTGTGCTTCCAATGGTAAACTCTCTTTTACCCCTGTTAATAATACGCAGAGCCTCTAGAGTATTGACGTCCCTTATTGGATGAGGATGTAGATGTTCTTCTGGCTGCTCCCCTGAACTGACGAAAAGGTTGATGGTTCTGCAGGGATGTTAATGACCTGACTGTGTTTATATCCTCTTTGTTTTTAGAGCTTCATTAATCTTGGGACCGAACAGCTCATCACCCTCTAAAGGCATGTCCACTAATTTATGATGGACATCAAGCTGGAAATCCATACACCAGAGCCACGTTTGTCTTCTTAGGACCACTCCGTTGGCCACCTGCTTAAAACTTGTTTCCACCAGGACCACTGGCATGTTAATCCCCTCGTTGGAGGACTCTTCTCCTTCCTTCAGGGTTGCCTTAGCCTCCTTACACTTCTCCTCAGGGAGTTGCTCATGGATAGGCACGAGTTTAGCCCACATCTCCCTATCATATCTGGCTATGACAGCTAGGGAATTGGCTGCTTTAACGGTCATGGCTCCAATCACTAAGACGTTCTAACCAAAAGTGTCCTGTTTCCGTGCTTCTGTCTGTTAAGATCTGGTGGTATCGTGCATTTCTGTTTTTTGGATTTAGCTTTCTGGCTTTCTGCTGCTGAGACCACTGACTCAGGAGATGTCTGGGAAATGAGACATTTTGGCACATTTTCCAGTGGATTGTACTTCTTGTTGAGACAGCCTTTCATCTCTGGAATAGTGAATGGTCACTTCATTGTCTTAAGCCGTTCTTGTCAGACGTGGTCATGAATGGGAATTGAGAGCACTGCTTTTCTTCTCTTACCCATATGGTCAAATAAAAAGCATTCCCAGAGACAAATAGGCCGAACTTCTTGCACAGCCTCATGTCCGTAGAGTGGACCGCTGTGATGTCATCTGGGGGGGTGGCTTCACTGATTCCTCATCCTCGGAAAACTCCTGGGGGGAATCCGTGTCCCAATCATCGTCCCTCCTCAGAGTGGTTGACGAGGATGTGGTATCATGGGGATCATCTGCATCTATATCTATTATTTCCCCTTCCTCCAGCACCAACCCCCCCAGTGGTGAAACGGTGCAGTTCCTTTTACATGGTGGAGAGGTCAGTGTTGGTGACGTACTCCTGCCCCTGCATATTTGTCATATAGCAAGTTGGCAGAGAAGTTGACCGGGATTGCGAGCGTCCCCTGTAGGACCTTGCTGATCTTCCCCACAAAGTAGACCTGGGGCTGGAAGAGAGGACCTTGTTGATCTGCCCCGTGAAGTAGACCTGAGTCTGATCAGGGCCTGCTGTGGTACTGCTGGTTATGGTGGTGGCAAGGCCGGCATCACTGGTCTCATCAGAGCTGCATCGAGCTGAGTGATGACCCTCTGCAGGGAAGTGAGCACTTGCATGGATAGTAGGGCCTGTGGGTTGGTTGATAGTGCCCTTACTTCCCTTTGTTAGATTTGTAGGTGGGTGGGGCCCATGGGCAGAGCTGAGCCCACTTCCTGTGGCTGTCAAGGTGCCGGACCTGCCACCTCTTGTGGCTGTTCAACTGCTAGGCCCTCTTCCTGAATATATTCCCTGGTGTTGATGGTCTAGCTGGAGTCTCCTGAATTATCACTGACTATTCTGAGTCTTACTGCTGATGCTGTGCTTCGAAGTTGGTATTATCCTCATACTGTAATATATCCTCTGGTATTACATAGGAGTACTTGATAGGAGAGGCCTGGCCAATATGTTGTCGTTGTGTGGGCTCGACTGGTTGAGGAGGTTGCACCTCCTTAGAGGGCTCCCGTTCTTCCGTGACCGGGCTGCCATCAACGGGGTTGTCATCTATGGTTTCTTGGTATTCGACTGAGGTCATCAGTGATCACAACTACTGTCTACGTTACACAAAACATTCAAACATTGGGATAACATACACGTTTGTAATAAGCCCTTAAAATATCAAGACCATGCACACACCACCAATATGATGTTGGTTTTCCGTACCAGGATTGACAATTAATATTTGTATGGCCAAAATAAAGTCCACTATTTGCAAATCATATCCACAAGGTAATTTAACAAAGCTGTCATTGCTTAACCACATTGGGGCCATTTGTGACATATGTGTGCCTTACGTACCTTAAGTTTGCTCCGAGCAAAGTTTGCTTTCTACCACTTTTCTTTTAATTCTGAGATCCTCACATGCTGCTGATCAGTGCAGCTGGCTCGCTGTGGCTGATATTAAACAAAGGGTCTGTGCTGTCCTTTTGTTTTCAGTACTGCTAAATGTGATAAATAAAGCAACCAATGAATTTACAGTCATGCACATGGAAAGTCCTGTCCATGAATCAAAAAATCTACACCTGCATCAAATCGATGTTAGTGGGGTAAAGGTGTTCAAAGTACTGGCTCTGATTAAATGTTTAAAGATTCAAGAAAGGCCTAGTTGCCCCCAACAGCTTCAAAGTAAACCCATGACCTGGAGGCAAGGTTGTGCACTGATCTCAACAGCAGGGCCCCATCCTATGTCTCAAACAACTTCCATCTAGTGATTTGTATGGCCAGTTGCTAGTTATTGGGCTGATACAATTGTCAACTTGAGTCACTTGTTTATACTGCCAGGCTGGACCTCTGGCAGTGCAGCTCTTAATAATTTCCTTTTGGTGAATAACATTCATGGGATAGATACCCCTATGGCACTTATGGGTGGGTGTACACCTTTGTACCCCTTGTGAGTTTTTCTGGGCACCTGTGTGTTGCACACAGACCAGGGTATGGACTGGCGGCAGTTACATGCTGACTTGGGCATGGCTCTGAGTGTGCTCCATTTTTGGACACCTAGGCCCTGCCATAGGAATCAATGGATTCCTGAAGAAAGGCAAGATTGCCACTGTGGCCTCTTGACTTCTATTGCCTTTTACCTTGTTCTTCATCAAAAGCTGCCATGTTCTTCCAAGGACTGAACCAGAGAGGACCTGCAAAGAAGACCTCTCCCCGAGATATGAGGGAACATTGTGCAAAGTGCTACTCTTTTTCAGAAGTACCCTGGATGCCAGCCCTGTGTGCCTGCCATCAGGAGAAGGGTTCTGTGTGAGTCCTGAAGGGGTGTGCCAGAACATCTTGAGTCAAAGAAGTCCATTGGTGTCACCCAGGGTCCAGAGGTGTGTTTCGTGACCGCTGCAAGCTGTTGCTTTCTACCACCCAGAAGAGGGGGTACCCTGGCATACTGCTGCTGGACACCCAGAGCTGCAAAAATACCAAACTGCCTAAGAACATTCCAGGAGACATCCTTGCCATCATCACGTGATCAGAAGCTGACAAAGACATCCTGAGGGTTTAGACTTGATGAGGGTCTGTGGACCACTCCAGTGGTCAAGTCCAGGTCAGCACAAGCCATCTAGAGGTCCATGATGCAGCTGCAGCACCGAAGAACCAAAAGTCATAAAACCACAATATTCCGAAACCCGAAACCAAAACTGACCTAGGCACCCGTCGCCGCCAGAAGTAATTGAAGGGTTCCAGGGGGCTTACTATCATATGCCAACCCTGTCTTCACAGAACTTCTACAGTTGGGGAAATCATCACAAAAGGAGAGCACTGCGAAGAGTAAAACTGTTGCACTTGAGAAAGACATTGGTTCCATTTTTCTTCTTGGACTCAGCATACCAGTGGCTCCTTCTCCCAAGGTGGGTCCATCCTCAGAAGGAATTGTCGAGTGAAACCGAGAAACTCTGCCACTTCGCCTGCCAAGGCATCAAATGTACTGGGACGAGGAAGAGCATCTTCTAGCCTCATGAGTTGTCCAGGGGTCCCAGATTAATCTTGGATCCTGTTCTCCTGTGGCCTCTCAAGTACTTTGGGATAGTAGAACCTTTTAAAGAAAGCATCAGATTATTGAACGTTATTGAAACCGGGCTTAAAAGTCAAGATAAGTTACTCCCTAACATTTCCATTACAGTTTTTCCAGGTGGGGGGGATCTTCACACAGAATTGTATATCTAGTCTAAAGAAAGCATTCTGCCATTGTTCACAACTAACCTGCCTTTCTTCCCTATTCTATGTTGATACAAATCACTTAAGAATTTGCATGCCTATTTAAAACGGTCTGCATTTAGTGCATCTATTACTGAATTTAAGTATTGTGTGGTACCAAATCGAGTGCATATATTTGCCATTCTTTGAATAAGTATTTCCAAGTGTTATTATTTAAATGTATGTATATATTCCTGAACCATATTTTATATGAAGAAGCTGAGTTATCATCTAACATAGTGTGTGGTCATTCCTTTGTGGGGGGCTTTCAGGATTCACTGTACTTAAGATCCAACCTGCATCACCTCCTGAAAGCTGAGCCTGGTTGCTCGTACATTGCTACCAAATTGAGAGCCGTGGCTGGGGTGTTCTGTGCCCTTACCCTACCATATAGAGGGTAGAAGTACAGATACCCCCTCCAGTCTTTCCAGACAGCCTCTAGGATTTGTATTTGAAGACAGAATGGCTGCTACATCAGCCACTCCATTGAAATCTAAGGGTCCTCTGGTGTGTGATGAGTTGACTTCTACCCTGCAGGAGTACAAAGATGAGCAGAGGCTAAAGTGCCTACTCAGCCCTCACACTTCTACACACCAAGAGCTAACACAATCATAAAGGTAAAACGGGCACAGTTAAGAGATATTTCTTCTTCATTTTGTATGGTAACGTGGACCGACGGCAGACTATACTCTCAAGAGGGTTACAAATTTGATTCAGTAGCAGCCCAAACAGCAAAGTATAGCAGTCTAAAATAAAGGAATGTCCAATCATGTCTCTATAAAATATATATTTTAATCAAACACACCATGTGCAATATTAACCAACTAGAATACACTGAGAAATGCCACCCATATAGAAAGAACACATAATATGCAAAGATAGAATATATGCAGCACTCTTGGTGATGAGACAGGGTGAGAAAAGGCAATACAAAACGCCAACATTCAAAGGATATGTTCGTGGAGTTGTTAAAGGGATTTAAATGACCTTTTCAGTCTCTAGTGCCCACATATGGACAAGGGGGGTGCAGATATTACTCAATAATACCTTTACAAATGTGTTGGCGGTTCAACGGCATCAAATAAGGCTTTTTGGCATTGATCACGGGTTCTCTTCAGTTCAATAATGCAGTAGTCGCAGTGGTCCAGTTTTGATCTGCCATCAATTTGAGGTCGAACAGATGGTAATTGCGCTCTTGAATCGTCTACTCAAGCTGTACGGATACAGCGATCACTAGGTTTGGTTATCAGGGATAGTTGGTGCTTGAGTTGGTTTCCGAAATGTGCAGGAAAGTCAATTCTATGCAGGGGCACAGAGTTCATGGTTTGGGAGACACCGTTGTCAGGTTGATCGACTTACAGGAGCGCTGATGAGGAGGTTGGGGCTTCGGATGGGTACTCGAGCAATGCCAGGCAGTGGAAGAGTGGGCATATCTTAAATGCAGACCCTGCGCTGCAGAAACTTGGCTCTCACTGCAGTTGTTAAATGGGCAAATGTGACCTCCGAACCTGCTCTGTGCCGGTGGTAGAGAAGGTGCTGCAAATCAGGATACTGATGCAGGAGGACACAGATACGCAGATACACACTATGCTTTTGGGTAGAGTTTATGAAATGGGCATCTGATCAGCAGGTTACCCTTTCACATTATTTTTACTATTATTTGTTTATTTGTGTTGGTTTATAGAAACCTTTACAAAAAGATTCAAATACAGAGCATTTTCAAAATAAATTATGTAATTCAATTTAGATAAAATAGTTACATATTCAATTTCAAAACTTAAATTCATGTTTCATTAATATATCCCAAAAGCAGTATAACAATTCAAAAAGCACATAGAAACCAGTTTCTTACAGGTGTAGTACAATTTAATCAGGTTACAATTCGAAAGCCTGATTACGAGTTAGGCAGAAAATGGATGGTAACTCATCCAAAAAACAGCCCTGAGGAAAGACTGTTACTGCCACTTGGTCAAGCAGAATTTCTGCCTGATTACAAGTGGTGGTGGCAGTGTAATTCCCCATTTATTTTGGGTCCATCGGACCCAATGTTTTTTTATTTGCAGAATTACCACAGCGGAATTACCGGTGCAGTAATTCCAGCAATTCTGCCGATTTTTCAGCGTTGAGTGGGAAGATTTAACTCCAGGGTTTTGCTGAAGGTAAATCCTCCACTCAACACCCAAACGCATAATTCGGCATAGTGGTAAAATTGGCGGTAACTCAGGTACCTCCAATTTAACCACTTACCGCCTAACTCGGTTCATCTTACATAGAAACTGTTTGGAAGAATTTTCATTTTAGTGCTAAATATCTCCCACCTTAGAGATTCCCAGCTCTTTTGCTGGACTTTAGGACTTTTTTTTTATACCTGATTTGGATGACGTGTTTCGTTTGTTTTTGGAGTCTGACAAACTCGAAAGGCATCTACTTTTTTGCATGGTGAGACACAGAACCTTCAGTGCAGTGTCACAGAGAAATGCCTTTAGATTTCTCATAAGGTTTGAATACCTTTTCTTGTGTGAACTACTGTTCCCAAGAATAGTAAAGTGAAATTGGCTTTACTTACCTTTTCTCTTTGTAGGTCCAGCACACCCCATATTATGTGGAGTGCTTGGAGGTTAACTAGTAGCCCTGTTATCCTACATTCTTATGTAAAACATTTTATATTACCCTCACTACTTTAAATGCCTGGTGGCAGTGGTTTAATTTTCCTAACATTGTGTTTTTATTTTAATGCAGGTTGAAAACTCAGCTGCAGTACAGCACCCATGGGTGACCATTTTGTAAAAATGGCCCTGTTCTTCTTTTTTCACCATTTTCTGTTTGTGAGGTCTTTCTTGGGTTTTACTTGGTGCGTTGAACCAGGCTTGAGCCCTTTGTTCATTTTGCCTTTGGCGGGCTTCAGCCCTGAAGTTTGCCTCTGGCTCCAGTGTGTCTGGAAACGCAGGATGTGAGGGAGGTTCCCGAAATGCCCCTGTCCTTTGTCTCTAAGAGTGCCTGAATGCAACCAGTCCTGATTGGCTGGCTGGCTGTCCTTTTAGGCCAGCCACCCTGCTGTGTGATTGACAGCCTAGGCTGGGCATGAATGGGAGAAACCTGCTTAAAAGGTGAGGGTTTTGGGACTAGAGGCAGAGTCGACCACTGGGAGAATACCCGACAAACAAACCATGCACAAAGCTTGCTACATCCTCCTGGACCTTTGAATTGCCCGGTGAAGCCCTGCTGCAGTGCTGAAGCTTCTTTTTTAATTCGACAGAGAAGCTCCGGAAAGGGACGACTTCTTCTTTCGGGTTAGTGGGACCAACTAACCCTTAGACAAACTCCACTGGACCATCTTCCTTGACTGGCTGTACTTCTTCACTGCTGCAAGAATCGAGTGCTAGGGGTTGAGAAATCCATAGTCGGGTGCCACATCTCAAATCTCCCCAGAACTCCAGGAGTCTCCCAAGGACCCTCCAGGAGCAGGACAACCAGAGCTGGAGTCCCCTCACCAAAGCAGTAGACCCAAAGAATGAAGGAAGCCAACCGGTATCCGAGATCTGCGTTGGTGGTGTTTACTAAGCGCTGAAACTGTGAAGTGCCGCTGAACCGAAAAGAGCCCGCAGCTGCCAACGACCTCCCAACTACCGCCACAGGAGCCCTCCAGATGTCCTCGCTCTTGTCCCCACAACTGAGGCTCAGGAACACGGGGTCTGCATCGCTGTAACAGGACAGAATCCAGCTGGACCACTCTTCTTTAAACCAGAGGTACTGTTTAGACTTGGGGTACTTACCTCATTGTCTTTTTAGTTGTGTTCTTCCTAGTTGGGAATTGCATCAGCTTACTTTTAGAGTTGATTCCAACTCTCTTTTCACAAGCTTAACAGCTTGTGACCCTACAAGTGATTTTCTACAAACGCTCTAACTTTGTGCAAGATATTGATTCTAAGAAGGGCTGAAGCTCCATAGACTGTTTCAAATTGACTTTGGCTCTCCTGGCTTCCTGTAGTCTCTTCTAGCCCATTGACTTTGATATTGACTCTCACTCATAGGTGGTAACTTGTTTTAGGCTGTTACTGCTGGGAAAGGCTTGTCTAGATTTCATTGGAAGATTTAAGTGTCCTCACATCAACTGTGAACCTGTTTAACCATTTTCCTTCCTTAACCCTTCCTTTCTACAACCATTACTGCCCTTGTGATTGAAGTCACCTGATGGTGTAGGTAATCAAAGATTATACACTAACTTGTTCTGATTCCTGAAATTATTTTTAAAGTATATTTTCATTGTTACACAAATTGCATTTTTAAAGAATGCTTATTTAAATCTTGATGTTTCATAAATAAATATGTATAACTGAAACCTTTAGTGTACGTGTTATGTGGTAACTTGTATTAACGAATTTCGTTGCTACAGCTCTACAGCTGACATTTACCCCTGGCTGCTCAGTCACACTACCAACTTGTGTAGTACTGATCTATACCAAAAGGTGGTTTACCTAATGCCAAGCAGATAAGTGTTGTGTAGTCTCACACAGTGTGACTGGACCAATTCTTACCTAACAATAACCATCAGGGAAAGGCATGAAATATTTAACACTATCTACAGACATCAGTCAAAAATCTAAGTGCAGTAAGCTTCAATGAGACCGATTTGCCATGCAGTATCTTCCAGCACAGGCTATCTAAGAAGACCCATCCTAGTGAACTTACAAATGTACTAAAAACTCAATACGCTGAAGTCTTAACTCTGGCCAATATAATACCAAGTGTGCCAATGTCTAACTCTCATTGCTACATCTGCAGAAACGACAAGTAAGGTCACATTTAAAAGAACTATTTCAAATATATTGAATTTCACGTGTCAATAAAACATTCATTCTGAACAGCATGAAGTAATTACGTGTGCTCTTGTTTGGGAAGCAGCATAAATATGGTTCAGCCGTACCTAGTTCTTTTTGGGAGGAAATGATGCGCCTATAGAGGTGACAGTTGAACAATTCATCCATAGTATTTGCCCAATCCCAACGTTGGATACATTCTTGGGCTGTATTTGGATTAGTAAGCAGAGTTTCAACTGAAAGATCTAAAATCCCCAAATTCTGTACACAATCAGCATGAAATTCATAAATGAAACCCTTTTTCAAGCTTTCATCTCTCACCTTTCTACTCAACTTGGCATACAAACTTCTCTCAGTATGTGTGTAAAATTTCCTGTAGAGAGATAGGGCCTCATTCTGAGGTTGGTGGTAGTCATGGCACTATTTGCGCCATGACTGCCACCAATAACGGGTCCGGCACCGGTCTAGTTCAATGGGGATTTACCGGTGTAGTCCGACCTTTGCGGGACCGGTAAGTCCCCTTTGAAAATGCCATTCCCCATTCCCATTTGAGCCCGCATAGGGCTCAATGGGAATGGGGAGGGCGCAAATAACGGGCTGGCGTATTTCAAGCCCGTTATTTGCGCCCTGGTCCCTTAACAGGTCCCATCCACAATGCCAGGTCAGACCAGGCGTTAAAGGAGGGACCCGCTAAGGGACCCCGTAGTAGGGCGGTAAGGGATTACCGGCACAGGTCTCCTTACTGGTCCCTGATATCCCTTACCGTCCAACTTGGAATGAGGCCCATAGGCTTTGCCAAATAACCATGCTTTGAAGAGATTTCAAGCCCATTTCATATCTGATCGTACACATGGGAAAAACACTTTGGGAGAAAATAAAAAGCAGAATGGCATAATATAGCTTCCAAAGTGCAGAGTTCTCAAAGTATCTAGTTAGTAAAAAATGTCAAACCGTAACAAAGCTTAGGTACCGCTTTTGCCAGACAGAATTTGCGAGTTCGATGCACAGACAATTTGCCATGTTTCCCATCCATTCTACTCATCTGTCTAGCTAAGGTGCATGTCTTATTTTCAAATAAGTTCTATAAAAGACTTTTTGCATTTCAATATAACCTAGGTACACCATAGAATTTTTTACTTACATTTTACATTTGCCTAAGAACCATTGAAAGGGAATGCCACATTTATGTTAGCTAAATGTTATTATCACAGACCTTTGTGGATTAATACTTACATTATTAGCCATATGGTAATGATCCAAAGCAGTTAGTAGGTGCTGTAGACCTATAGGAATATGTTGGATTAGATTAAATCATCTGCATAGCCATCCCATGGAGTTTTTACCCCTCCTATTCATGGAAGTACAAACGTAGCAGTTGACAGAGGAATGGCAACATCTGCTACATAATTATTAATAGACAGGAAGCAAAAATGCATCCCTGCCTCAAACCATTTTCAATTGGAATAGGCCGAGATAGTAGGCCCTCGCTATTTAACCTGACTCGTATACAGGACGCTTTGTGCATATGGATTAGTATTCGTAGTGAGGCCTCTGGAAGACCCACTTTTTCAAATTTTGCCCAAAGGGTAGGGCGATCAACCTTATCAAAAGCCATGGAAAGGTCCATAGAGGTGATGTAAATTGGAGGTGAATTCCCCGTCCATATTGAATGTTGAAGACTAGAAAATACCACCAGAATCCGAACCCAAGGATTTTCGCTGATTAAGGCCCAAGAGATGATTAGAATAACACCAATCCTCTACGCGCTCCAGAACCAATACAGAAAATATCTTAGAATCCGCATCCACAATAGCAAGTGGGCGGTGATTAGAGGGGGAAATGTATCCCTCTTTTTGTATATGGGTACTACATAGGAAATCCTCCAAGATGAGGGCATGGACATAGTGGAAACAATGTCCCAGAACCAAACTCCCAGAATTGATGACCACAATGGCACATTCTCTTTAATCACTGCATTAGCAATGGAATTAGGACCACACGCATTAGAGGGTTTTGCCCGAATGATTAAACGCTCAATGGCTTGCTCTTCTACCCATGTATACCAATCGTATCGTGTGGTCACATTATCCAACTTAGTAAGCTGAGAAGATAAAGGCATATTCAGTTTTGTAAAGTGATCATACCAGGTTTGTTCTGAAATTTGATTGGCTTGCATAACCATTTGGTTTACCGCCATTGCATTTAGTAGTGACAAGCAATTAGTTCTCTTATGTTTTTTAGAGCTTCCATCATGGCCTCAGCATCCCTTTACAACAAAAGGAGATGGTGGGGTTTCAACCAAGGTTTCCTCTTCTGTTGCAAGCGCTTAGCTCCACTTACAATACCCATCTCTGTCATAGAAGATACCCTAAGCCTATGTATGTCCTTTCTAATGGCTTTTTTTCATGTTCTTAACCTGAATATCAAATTTGTGGAGATGATTTCTAGCTCTTGAGATCTTGTTTGTAACCTTAGGTACTGCACCCAACACAGAGTTTAAATCGGACCGAAAGATAGATGATGAGTAAGTGGCTTTGTTTATCTCATAATTATAGCCTCCAAAGTACTCCAGGAGTAACATATTTAATTTGTGAATGTTGTTGTTGTGCCAAGCTATACGGTTACCTCTTGCATTAGCCGTTGCTGACAAGGGAAGATACTACCTCAACATAGACAGTATAGCCCCTTGATCTGTACTCTGAACAGGGCATGATTGCTATAAGTATTTGGTAGGACAACTAGCTATACAGCCAAATTGTGAAGATTTTTGGTGAGAAATACATAATGGATAAAAGATGCTACATTCCAGCTAGTCCAAGTTGGCGTGTTAAGATGATAATCCTCATTAAACATTGACATTCGCCAACCCTCAAGAAATGTAGGCCATTTCTGGCCCTGGACCATCTTCCTATTAGACGTGCTAAAAGGCTTACAGTATTCTCTAGAAGAGGTCCCCTCTTGTGATTCAGTAAAGTCCCCTGTGTTCTCAGAAGTAAGACACTCAATATCTGGTAACGTGTTGGACAAGCAATCCGAATCACCAGCAAAGATAATTTCACCACCTGGGAAATGTTCAAACCAAGATTCCAATATATAATTTACGATTCCCAGGTTGTATGATAGATAGGTTGTCAGATGGAGTCCAATATAGGTTCAACAAAAGAATCTTTAGCCCAGAGTAAACCCTTTGTCACTTTCCAGGTTTCCAAAACCTTAAAGCCCCGCCCTGATTGTATAGCAATTAGAAGGCCTCTGGCAGGACATCCTCTAGGACCCTGTTTATCTGATACAGCTATTGTGTCATATCCATCAAAAGCCGGAAGCCCTATCACCCAGGTTGCTTGCAAAAGAATAATATCAAACAATCCAAGTTTGCAACAACGGGAGCGGTCAGAACAAAGGGAAGAAAAACCTCTGACTTTCCATGAGAGCCATGTTAAAGGCCCCTCAGTATTAAAGGGGACCCTTTACATGCTTAAGCATTTCAGAGAGAAAAGGCAAGCCAGTGGAAATTATCATTACCATTTGCTTCCTCCGCTGGATTTAAATTGTAGCCTACCTCATTAGGCATAGCTAAGGTGCTATATCCTTCATTCAACTCCCCCTGTGTTGGCCTGGTATCATGATAATCCCCGCCCGAAGATAACGGGATCAGATCATAACCCATTCTTTGAAGATTAAGTTCCTCCTTTAGCAAGATCTCGTAGATCATACGAGAGGGGCTAACCAAGCTAACATAATCATAGCGTCTACGGTGGATGCAATCGACCAATGTTATGTCATTTGAAGTAACAAGTGGACGAACCTGGATTTCATTTAAGAGAGCCAATCTATAGGATCTGTTTAAGGAATTTGTGCCCCCTTGATCAAACATATAGTTAAGTATAATGCTAAATTCTTCTGGTAAATCTCTATCTATGGGGATGGGGCAATTAGAATACCCACCTTGGCCCTGTTTTACATTAGAGCCAGTATCACTTGCAATATTAAAAACCGGTTTAGTGCCAGTTGAGAATTGACTTGGCCCCTCTAACAGATGATTCATAGGATCCTTAACTAGGAGTCCCTTATATGGGTCAGTAAATGCGCTAAAACCATACTTTGTAGTATGACCAGAAAATCTGAATTTAACAGATGGTTCAAATAGATTATTCTGCTGGTCATCTTTCACCTGCCATTCCGGATATAAGTCTCTACTTCCTCTATGTTCAGTGTTGAGATCAGTCATCCTTGAATATGTTTAATCCTTCAAACCCACCCACATGTCCTGGTGAGCAGGATTGCCAGTTTGAAATATATGCAATTGATCATGAGTCAAAATATGTTTCACTATTTCTTTGATCTCTGGTTCACTAAGATGCACAGATCCACCACTTATTCGTAAATCTGGAACCCCGGATATTTTAGTGGCACCCACCCCACTTATACTCTTTTCAATAGTGAAAGGTACAAGATAGCATTGAACTTTATTTAAATCATCCAGGGGAGGCTCTTCTATCCAAGCAGTGTGATCTGATCTAAAACATCCCCCTAAGTCCCCAACGGGAAACTGAGGAAACAGTTCATTGGTTGACCTGGGCGCAGAATCAGTCCGCTTAAATATATCAAAAACTGTTGGCTGTTTTCCCTTCATCCTTCCTTTATGTTTTGTTGCATCAGGCAATCTAGAATCAGAGTCCCTATTTACCAATATTGGGGCCGTGGCAACCTGAACCCCTTTCACTCATCTTGATGGGCCTCGTCAGCTGATATGACCGACTGTAAATTAGATTCCCCTACCAACCTGCAATCAAAGTCGTCATCATCTACTAACAAAGGGGATTAAGATGCATGCATTTTCCCAAAGAAATTGCTATTGTCGTTAAATTATTTTTTTTCTTCTTGTTTTTCTTTTTCTTTTTTTGGAAGTTCTTTTGGTCTGAACCCCTGCACTGAAGACAACCCTGTTATTGATTGCAGGAGTAGGTATCATGATGTCCTCAGAGGATGTAGTATAGGGCAAATTGACAAGTTCAGTTTACCTTATTTGATCATCTTGCACCTCAGGAACCACAATAGGTGCTCCCAAATATGTGTTAATATCCCTTGATAGAAAATCATCCTTTGTTTCCCTAAATACACAAATCCAAGAGACTAAAAGAGTAGCTATTTCTTGTAAACCTTTAGTGTGAGCTTTTAATTCTTTTAATACGTCCACTTGCATAGTCTGCAAATAATATTATGTTCATAACAACTAAAGTCCCCTTCTGAGGATACTCTTACCAGATGCAGTGCTGAGGTAAATGGTTCAATCCCCCATTTCATCCCCAGATGTTCTAATGATGCTAACAGGGAAATCTCTCCTGTCGAAAACAGGGGAGGAGTATTCAATAGTGAATCGGTATGGCATGTTGGTAGAGGCTGAGCCCTTGCCACCGATTCTATCTCGATTATCTAGTTCTGGACAACTTGAGGTAAAGATCCCATGTTCTCCATAGGAATCCGGTAGGGATCACTGGATATGTTATTAAGTTGAACAACCACAGTAGGTGTTTTCACTTTAGACATAACTCCCTCTGATCCCACACAATCTGAGATGCTATCAGCAGGCTCGGGAGATGGGGTAAGACGCAGGGCCATTGCCTGTGACAACCTTATCCGTCTTGTTGTAAAGAACAGGGGTGCAGTCATGATGTCTTTCCCTGAAAACACCATACGCTCTTTCTTCCACATTTTTCTTTAGCAGGTTATGGCGAAGCAACCAAGAAAGATTAAGTGATATTTCCTGCAGATGAAATCGAGATTAGGTGAACACAATGCTCCTACCGGCCGTAAATGCCTCGTAGATAACGTATTTGCTTGCTTCCCAAATGAATAAAAGTTGTAATACAAGAACCCCTGCCACCTCAACACAAGCCAGCAAATAGCCAACTGCACTCTGGAAGCAAATTCCGTGATGCACACACACTGATGCGTGCAGCCTGGGTTTAAAACACTGTGCTCAGCAGCTTGTGGGTGGAGCTTAAGTACAGCAGTATGTAGATGCTTAAATGGTTTGAAAAAGAACAAATCAAATAATTTTATTATTTAATAACAATCAAAAAAGACAGGGTTTTCACACCCTTGCCAGATGGCAATTCATCACAAGGTGATCACGTATTGCCATCTCTCACTTCTCCCCCTCAATCTAAATCTATGTTTCTGCCTCTTTCTAGCTAGGTGAGAGTATTGTTTTCAAGTGCACGTTTGCTCGAGCCACATCAGAAAAGCGGCTATTAAACACCAACATATTCATTATTTAATTGTGCAATACTGCAAACTATTATTTTTGGCACTGTTCACATAACATAGCAGGGAAATGGGTTACCTACTACTTATTTCCTCACTTAAATAATCAAATTGCTTCACATGACTGTTGGTAAAAGAGGAGGTTGAAGGGTTCTGCCCTTTCACTGATATACCACTGATACATCTTGAGGCATATTCCAGAAACATAAACACTCATACATAATACATTTGTAAAACCTAATTATTTCCTGCTTGTTCTTGTTAATGACTTTCACATGTACATAAACGTCTTCTTTGTCCAGTCAGCAGGTGTTTGACACCCATTTGGGGCTTTTTGAGGGCTGTGATAAAACCAGAAAAACAAAACACAAGAATCATTTAAAAATTAAAAAGAAAAATGCTCTATTTTAAGACTGTAGAGATTCTTATCTTTCAATTTCACAATCAACCAGAGGCAAAGTAGTACCAAATCTTCGTGCAACATCTCCTTTCAGCCTACCACAAATGAGGCATGCACACTCTTTATTTATTAATCAAAGTTATTTTCATTAGATGGAATACACCAGTTTATCAGTATTGCTTGCCTACAGCCTCCCTCCCCTTTAAGGATAAGGAATACATAGGGTTGCACAGATTGTTTATGTATTAAAAACATAGATAATCAAACCAATTTAAATTATAAACAAATTGTACATCTTTTCCATTCACTATGAAACCTCAATCTGTAAGGATATCTCCATGGAATAAAAGTGTGAAATGAAAAAGACAACATGTGGGCTGAGGCCTGCGTACATCAGTATGAAAAAAAAAACACTTGCAAGGAACATGTGTAATATTTTCAAGTTCCCTAAAACCAAAGCTGACAAGATCTGAGAAGAACATTTCAAGTATCAGAAAATAACCTGCAACATTTGTTAAAATGGGGAATTGCCTAATCTGCGGAGAAAACAACAGCAGTCGTAGAAAGAAAAGGAATTTGCATTTGGCTGCTGTGTGTTTTCATTTTCATCTACAGAAATAAAAAGTCAGGATTAGGAAACCTACCAATACTGAGAATATGGACTGATAATAGGGGTCTCACAAGCCAATGCAATATGAAATGTGAAATGTTATGAAAAAAGGCACATTATAGGTTGCAATTGTGACTGAAACCAACTTTAAATGGAGTCAGCCGTGAAGTCTGACATAAGGGAATCCTTTCAACTCACAAAGAACCCAACCCCCCAGAAAACAGGATGGGACGATATATACATTCCTTTCCCAAGCCAATAAACACTTTGAAGCTGAAAGCTGTAGATAAGGATCCTCCTTCAAAAAAGCGGAGACAACCAGACAGCGTTATAAAGTTTAATTGTTCAGTTTTGGTACTTGTCCTGTGTGACTTTTAGGGGGAACAGTTTGAAAAAATAATTTAAATTCAGATGAATCCATGTTCCTATTCAGACAAATCTATTAGCACTATCTTGCTGGCCTTCCTGAATGAAAGAATGTAACATTTGACAGGACTGCATGTCTGGAAACTTCTCAAGATGAGACAGAAGTAACACCGTACAAACACTCTTTCATCAGCCAGTCCCTGCGCATGAAGACTATATGGGCCAGGCCTAAGTCAACAAGAGCAGATTTCCAATCGTGACTCAATAGGAAATTATCATGTAAATAGTCATTTTATCTTGGCAGAAGAATTGCAATTGTAACGCCATATTTTTGTATAAAGGAAAAAACCCTTTAAATGTACATGCAATTGTTTATATCGCCTTTCTCTGCAACTGAACCTCTTACTGAACTCATTCACCTGGAAATCCTCTATTAGATAGCCCCAAATCGTTTTTTTAATGTTGTTTTAACATGCAAATTAGGCAAATTTGCATTTTGTCGCAAATAAATGGTGAACATTTGCAGGACCGATCGAGCCTGTTACGTTGAGTTGAACAAATTATTTGACGATAAATGTAGAATTGAGTTAAAGGGAAAATTCTATAACCCAGAAATGATTCATGCAATAATGATACAAGTTTCATCACCTGATTCATGTCAGAGAGAGTAACCTGGTGAGCAAATTATTAAGTGGCCACATAGGTAGAATGTATTGTTTCAGAATATGACACATTTTAATGTCAGAAGCCTCTGAGATGACATGAAGTCAAATGGGAGGGAAACTGGGTATACAAGTTACTCCCATCAGACTATCCTCTTCATTAATATGCCCAATGACTGCAAGGGGATATGTCTTCTGTGATATCACTTTGGGGACATTACCCAATCACATACATTGACCGATTAGACTGGGGAAATCATACACAACTCAAAGGGTGGGGTTTCTGTTCTATAGAAGGTGAAAAAAAAAAAGTGGGACTCACACACTAACTCATGGACGCTCACTGAAGGAACTCAATCGCTCACTCACTGACTGATGGCGAAGAATGAGAGAAAGGAGGATTGATAGTAAGTAGAAGGAGATGAAATATATTGCTTTCTGTTTGGATCCATTTTGGATTATAATCAGAGCCCTGCAAGTTAGGCCTAGAAAGACTTAAAGTCTGAGGCCTTCTTCAGTGGAAGAGAAAGCAGACAGGCTGTGGAGAAAAGCTGATAATATCTCATTGGCTGATGCCCACCTGTTGCTGGAGGGGGAGAATTGAAGCAGTCATTAACAGGGGGCGACCACCTGTTTGTGGTTCAGCCAAAAGTAATCCTGATGTGAGTATTCTCTGAAAGGGAAGTAACCTTACGGAGAGTTATCCTATAAAGGCCATTAGAGTAAATCCTGGCCCCTTCATTTGTTAGTACTGAGGGTGAAAGCAGAAACATGAATTGTGCATCCCGTGAAGTAGGGAACATTTCAGAAGTGTATATGCTTCTGGAAAAAACATATATAATTGATAGACTATGTCCATGGTGTGTTGATAGTGAGATCTCCTGACATTGTGCAAGTACAGAAAACATAGGACATATCACTGTGCGCATACCTAGACAAATAATGTAATTCAAGCCACTTCCTTGATATACCATCGCGTAGAAAGTTGTGAAAGCTAAGTTGTTCAAGATGAAAGGAGGAGGGTGATTATTTGCTGTCCATTTCTTCCCACTGTCGAATGTGCCCCTCAAAAGGGAGAAAGGTACTTTTTACAGGGTAATTGAATAGAAACATCACTGAAGGGAATTTTACCAACATACTGTGGAACAAACATTTTGTTTGCTACAAGCCATTCACATACCCGAAGGTCCAATAGTTTGTTACAGTTAAATAGAAGCGCACAATTGTCTTTCGAGTAGGGGGTTGGTATGTAGGATACATTGGAAGTAGTGAGAAGTGAATAGGCAAGGATATTTTAAAGTATTGGTTGTTTTCACAAATTAAGGATTCCTCCTGGACTCTCATGCATCCAATCCATGATGCCTGCACTCTGAGGGTGAAGCAAATGCATAAATACCTATGGTGAAGTGTGCATTTCTAAGTCTCTATTTCCATATCTGTGGCATTGAAAACTGAAGTGACCAGTGCGTTGATTATTTCTTATCTGTAATTTGATGCAATTATTTCTATTTGGTTAATAAATAGACCTTCTTTGCAACCGTGCGTGTTTCTTGTCCTAAAGGGGAGAGAAGCAATGGGGAATTAATTTTTATCAAATTGAGGGTCCCAAATTCATAAAAAGAACTGTATTAAATAAAAAAAGGAGAATTGTGCATACCTGTTTCGGGTGGGTAGACATTTCCCCTGAATTAGATATCGCCCAGTTAAAACTGTCAGTCCCACCAAGATATGATTTCTGGGATTACTAATGCCATTGCAACCTAAATCCTTTTTACCCAACTTGTTCAGCACTCACGAATGTGTGTGAAATCTGTGTGTGTTGAATTGAATTATGTGGCATTGATCCTGCAGCCTCAGAAGTACAAATTGTTACATAGAAAATTATTAGAGGTTTGAATTGGAGTTTTAAGTGACTGGTTGAAAGTGGTAAAATAGGCATAAGAAACGTGTGCATTTCTGCTTAGCGAGAATTGCTGGAGGCAGGCTGTTATATTTAAACTGTACAATGTCTGGCATAGCAGGCCTGTTAGGGTTGGCTCTTATGCTTGCATGTGTGCTGTGCCAGGATTGATGTCATCATCAGAATGTAGGCTGTGAGTGTGGAGTGTGAAGTTAGAATGTTTGGAGTTACAATATGTGAGCCTGGGTGGTGGGAGCCACTGGGCTCAATGTCTCTTGTTCTTCTTTATATCTCAATGACTTGATGACATCTGATCCTGTAACTATGAAGCTAATGAAGTAACCACTAAGAGTACCTGCCCTGAGTATCCTGAGTGTCCTTGATGAGTGAACCCCATGACCAAGGGCAGGTCATAACAAGGCCCATGACCTTTCACAGTTATATTTGAAAGGGAATTGGACAGCCACAGAAATGACCTTTGAAAGACGGATGTTAGACAGAATCATCTCAGTGAGCGGGGACATTTGAGATGAATGTGGCCCATTAAATGACTTCCACTTTCAAAGAAGAGACATTTTGGCTGATCTCCATCAGTGCAGGTTTGTATTTTCAACTCCAACTGGTGGAGGGCATATTAGCAGACTGAGAGGGTCAGAGGTGCTGAGCTCCAAGCAATTGTGTAGCGACCAACTGTATATATTTTACCATATTATGCGGCTGGAAGAATCACTGAAAGAAAGCCAGGTTTCCATCATGTCATGGATCAAATGAAAGCTAAAATTCAGACATCTCGTGATGAAAGCCAGGGTGGGGGTATGGCCTTTAGAGAAGGGCAAACGGGAGGCAGAGAAACAACAGACCCTAAGAGGGACCTCAAAGGAGTGCTGATTAATGTCAGATCAACGGGGGCACACCCCTGACATCCTGTTCATGACTGAGACCTTGATTTCTGCTAGTTCTAACCCTGATTTCTGCAAATTCTGCCAGATGTTACCTGATGATTACACTGTACTGCGCCAGGACAGGCTCCGACTTGGTCGGGGTGGTGGCCTTGCAGTAGTATACCATACCTCTCTCAAATGTCAAGTTATGGCTGTAGACCACTTACTGTGCTGTGAGCTTCTTTTCGTTAGAGTGCAGGTAATGTCTAATGTGTCAATTTCCTGGTGATCTATAGTAGAGCCAACTTTGATTTGGAGCTCGGGCAGCTGGTGGCTGATTTACCATTAAACAACTCGAATTTGGTTCTACTGGGGGATTTTCATTTCTACCCAAACGATCCTTCTGATGTCTATGCAAAGAAAGTGATTACCGGACTAGCCGATCTCTCTTTTACTTTTTGTAACCATCTGCCTACTCACCGTGCTGGGAATACCCTTTACCGCCTTTCCCGTACTCTGGTTTGATCACTTTCTGGTGCCTTTTTGGTTTACTATACCCTATCACCCAAAACAGAGCTCTCATTGCCGGCAGACTCACCAGTTCTGGAGTAGGGTGGCTCACTCTGCATTGGCGAATCAACTGATTCAGATTAATAGTTAGTTAGTAGCTTGTGGGCAAGACCCATGTACCTCTCTTTTAAACACTATGACCGAGGTAGCAGATTTACTAGCTCTGGTGGAGTCTTGATTTGGGCGTTCAAAGCCTTCTGCGCCATGGTTTACCTCTAGTCTCCAGTCCCAAAAACAAATGTGCCGTCACTTAGAGAGGAAATGGCAGCAAAAATATTTCCAAGAATCATGTAATAAATATAAACATGCAGTACTCTGCTACCATAAGATGATTGTCATGGAAAAAGCAAACTTCTATGCTAACAGAGTCAGGGCAGGGAAGTGAACCAAGTGGGTCAAACCAAAGAAGAAGAAAGGAGTCAGGTTCATGGACCCTCATAACACTGAGAGATGGATGCTTTAAGTGTGAAAACCTAATGATGAGAATGTAAGAGATTGTCTTTGCAAATATCAGGAGAAGAAAGGCAATTGTCCTGGTAACATGGAGCAGGAGAAAGGTCCAACATGCCTGGGGAAGGGAGTCATTCCCCCAGGTATTTCTGAGACTGCAACCAAATGCCAGGTGAATGGAGACACTCTCCTGGCCCACCAAAAAAGAGACATTACTTGATATTGTTTTGGAACATTGTGACTTGGGGAAGCGAGTTATTCCCCCGGGCTGTTTGAGACTGACTGCCAGGAGAAGGGAGATATTCACCTTGCTCACCAAGGAAACCATGTATGGAGACTTGAACCATAACCTGGGAGAAGGGAGACATTCTCCTGGTATCAGAACACTACTACGTTATTCTTTAGGTTATAGTGTAAGAGCCAGAAGTAGGGTTCTCTTGACACAGGACAGTGGACACTTTTACTTTAACAGACATGATATGATAGATTATTTACAACACGCTTAATGCTCAGAAGTTTCTAAGCTCAGACCCGGGGATCAAACATGAGTTGCTCTGTGTCACTTTGCTTCCAAGGCGAGAATGTTGCCCCTGAGCTATCCTCCAGAGACATCCAGACATACTGACAGTCACCTTAGATCTTTAGTTGAGGCTAGCAAACCCCTCTTAAGAATAGGGAAAGATGTTTTACTTGCTTTTCTACCTAATAAAACTCTTCAGCCCCAAACATGCCAGCTTTGTGTCAGAATACTTCTTGTGCACCCTTACAAATCCCAAAATAAATTCAAACCATGACCTAGCTAGCAGGTGTAATGAAACATGTTTATTGGCAATAAAAAACATAATTATTGGATTGTTAGAGATGTCACTTCTGAATTGTATATAGGTTGTGATATTCTCCAGTGATTTGCAAATAGTTTGGATTTTATTAATGAAACAGTTTTGCCAAGACCTGGAGGGTAATCCCATGGGCTTTGACAATGTTGACAACGCATTTCAGTCAGGTCAGTTGTTGCCTTATGCTGTTGAAGTCGAAACAAAACGAGAGGTTACTGTCCCAGGAAAGGTGCAACAATTCACAGTACCAATCGAAAGTAAAAAGAGGGCAAACCCTAAAGAAATCAGAAAGCATTTATGAAGTTGGGCTATACCCTCCAACAACAAGGATTGTCCCTATGTCCAATACCACTCATCAATCTAATTGACAACACGGTTCGAGTATTGGTGGATAACACCAACCCTTAAAATATTACTTTGGCTGCAGACACCTCTATTGGAATGGCAGCTGATTCTCAATATTATTCTATTGGATTAGAACATGTAATTATAGGTCCATTTCAGAGGCGTAGCTATGGGGGGGTCTAAGGCGGCTATAGCCCCTGGTCTTTTGGTTGTAGCCTCGGATAGAATCTCAGGAGCTACAACCGAAAGACTAGCTAGCCCCCAGTCCCGACAATTCCAACAATAGCATAGCCCCGGGTCTTTTCCAGACCTAGCAACACCCCTGGTCCAATTCCTGAAAAGTGTTATGATAAAACAGACAGTATCCAGCCAGAAAAGATCAACACCCAACAGGGAGGACGTTTCTTTGTGTTATTTTCAAGCCCTTACAGGTGGAAGATGTTACATGTGACATCTTACAAAGTGAGGTAATATTTAGAGTTCATAATAACTACCTTAAATCCATTGAACCTCCCACCCAACTGGAAGATACTTCTGAAATATTGACACCAGAGGTATTTCCGGGTCTCTGGCAGATGGTCGAGTAACAGATTAGTCTGGCCAATATCTGTGAGACTGATGACCAGCGACAACAGCTGAGACATGTATTCCTGGTTTTCCAGAGTATCTTCACAGTTGACTCCTATGATTGTGGGCAGACAACTATCCATTCTACAACAATACCTTAGGGCTTTAAAATGTCTACCGTGTTTGTAAGACAACACTGGTTGCCTCTCGCATACATGGAATCACTCACAGAGATTATCAGAAATCTGGAATCCTTTGGCATAATTTGTCCTATCCACAATACCTTGAACAAACCCGGTACTGGGGATTTTAAAACACAATGGCCAATGGACACTTTGTGCTGACCTGTGGGAGTTGAACATGTCCAAGTGTCAAGGTGTCCTCTTCTCTATATTGATCAAGTACTGGCACAGATCCAAGGATCAAAAGTGTACTTAATCCTCAGTTCTTGGCCTCAAGCCCAGGGACAACATCTCTCTGGTGCTGAAATCCCTTCACTGGCTTCCCATGGCTGCAAGGATCAAATTCAAGACCCTTTGCATTGTTCACATGGCTTTCTGGGGCCTGGGACCTACCTACCTGCTCTACTGCCTACCTAAATACTGTCCCTCATGAGCCCTCTGCTCATCTACCTCCAACCTTCCCACAGAGATTTGGAGGGAGATCCTTATCCTCAGCAGGTGCTTCCCACTGGAAGAGCCTCCCTGCCACCCTCCGTCTTGAGGCGGATCTCCTTAAATTCCAGAAAATTCTCCAGACTTTCATCGTCTCCTTTTCCTTCTCCCTCCCTCTAAATTGCTAACCCCACTCTCTGTTTTTTCCCTCTCTCCCTCCTCTTCCCTACAGCACGCTGACTGGCTGTCGGGTATACCTCAGAGTCTCACTGATCCCCGGCACCCCCGCCAGTCCTCTTCCGCACTTGCTTCAGGGCCCTACACTCACCCGCACTCAATCCTCTGAGAAATCAACCCTAGAGAGTGGCTCTCTCTGCACTTACCCCAGTCTAAAGCGACTGGGTTCACTTGACCCGCTGCAACCCTCTTTGTACTTGCCCGATCAGTGTGCACCGGGCTTGAAGAGCATCTGTCTGTTCTTGCTTCTTCACCCATTATTCCATTATTTAAACTGCAGAATCACTGCCAGTCTTATTTGCTGTCCCCCAAACTGTCTAAATGTATTTTTGCGCACTTACTCTGCCTGTGCAGACTATTATCGTCTCAGAATTTCAAGGGATCTCAGCAACTGTGGTTTTTTCCCCATGTTCCCACTGTCCTTGGGTGCTTTGAAGCACGTGACTGTGTATGGACGCTATGGGCCTCATTACACGGAATGCGGTAAACCATGGTGCTATTAGCACCATGGTTGCCGCCGGTACCATACCGGTACCACCATGGAGAAAAGGGGAATTACCATCCCATTCCAAGGTTGGCGGGGCGGTAATTCCCCCTTTCTCCATGGCCCTTCCCCATTCCCATTTTTGCCCCATAGGGTTCAATGGGAATGGAGAAGGAGCTAATTACAGTACCGCAAATTGCGGTACTGTAATTAGCACCAAGGTCCCTTTGCGGGTCCCAATTTTAACGGCTGGTCTACACCAGCCGTTAAGGTCGGGTCCCGCAAAGGGACCTCGTAATAAGGCAGTAAGGGTTTACCGGTACCGGTGCCCTTACCGGTACCGGTAAACCCTTACCGCCTACCGTGTAATGAGGCCCTATATAAATAAACAATACCATACCATACAATACCATACCAGTCCTTGACTTGACAAACGGTTATTGGCTAGTACCCATGAATAGGGAAGATCAGTATAATCTTCTCTTTGCCTTCAGGGGGCAACAATATACTTGGACACGTACTACCTTTGGGTACATCAATTCAGGAAATGAGTTCAACATTTGCAAAGCCATGGCTGATCTGAGCAAAAGAGGAAACCTGGCCCACATGGATGATTTGTTGGTCAAAAGCTGAACTGTGGAAGAACATTTGACAGAAATCACACCTGTTCTTAACCAGTTGCAAAACTCTGGTGCAAAATTGTCCTTCCAGAAAGCACAATGGTGCAAAATCAGAGTGAACATTCTAGGGCATGTAATTACAGTTGAGGGCCTCAATCCCAAGAAAAAGGAAGGTAGAGTCCTTACTCAAATTAAAGAACCCCAAAATTCTGTTGGAGTTGTGAAGCCTCCTTGGACTGACTTATTATAGTCAAAAATTCAGGATTATGCAGAGATCACACAACCTTTGGTCCACTTATTGAAGGATGGGGTAAAGTGGGAGTGGGATTAAGCACAATCTGAGGCAGTGAAGCAATTGAAAAGAAGCCTGTCACAAACTCCCATCAACATTGTTTCTTAGAGACTGGTTTCTCAGATACATGTTTGACGGTGGTGTTATACCAAAAACATGACAAAGTCAACAAGGTAATCTTCTACGTGAGCAAAACATTATCCCCCGCAGGAGAACAATGTAGTGTTTGCGAAAAAAACACTTCTGGGAACAGTGTGGGCATTGAAAAACTATGGTCTGTTTTTCCAGGGGGAGGACACCATAGTAGAGACCACCCACCAAGCATTGCAATATTTATAAAATTATGGAATATGGGCCTCGGAATGTGTCTAATTCAAGAATCACTTTCTGGATTCATTAAATTTCAAGGCTTTACTGTGGAGATCAGGTACTTTCAAAATAAGAGGAACCCTCTAGCTCAAGGATTAACAGACATACATGATTGTGTTGAAGAACATTTTCTCAAGGACGAATGGCTGATCATCAATAGTAATATAGAGGCATACCTGATGTCCCCACACAAGGTATATGAAGGGAACACATGTGAGGGGATACCCACAGTTTATGTGGATTGGTGTTCCTACCATTTTACAAAATACTGAGAGAAAGAATCGGTTGCTGTAATTGGGATCACCTGGGTAAATGATCTTTGCGAACCCTGCGCTGGTTACAAACTAGGTCCCCAAAGTAGCCAGGTGGCCGAGCTGATGGCAATTTATTAAGCTGTCAATACTGAGGTAAACCCACCAACTCACAAAACTTTGGTTTGTGAAACTACTGATTAATTCAGACATGCATTGTGCAAATTATAAAGCATTAAAAGATGAAAGATTGATCCAGATCATTGCCAATGTGGTGAAGTCTAATGAAATGACCACCTATTGAAAAAATTGCAAAGGTCATTCCAAGATAGAGGGTCCTAATAAGACTGGAAATGACTTGGCTGATCAATTGTCCAAAGCAGGAGCTCTACAGGGGGATTTCATAGATATGCAATACCTCTTGGGATAAATCCAGGTCACGACAGTGACCAGATCACAAACTTGCACTGACAGTGAACTTACAGTTGCTCAGGGGAGTGGAGATGCTCTTGGTGCATCAATGCTCAAAAAGAAGGTCGTATTATTGGGAAATTCTATATATACTTAAAAGATACAGTCAGATTTCTGCTGGCAGAATCAGACATAAAAAGGGGGACAAAACTGATCCATCGAATTATAGGCCTATCCCTTCTTGGACACACATAGTATACTTTTCTCCTCATTCATGCTAATGCATATGCAGCTATGGGCACATGAGACAGGCCATTTGAAAGTATTACAAACAGGATTTCGGCATGGGTGGGAACCTTGCTGAAGGTCACATTATAGATTGCCCACAGGAAGAAGCCTGGACAAAAATGTGCCACCTGTCTATATGGCCGCTGTTGACTTATCAATGGCTTTTGACCTGGTCAACAGGAAATGATTATGTCAAAAAGGTAAAAATTGGGTCTTCCGGCAAGGATTTTTAAATATACTGGTCTTTCTGCACAGTGATACCTCATTAGGAGTAAAGACAAATCGCAGGGCAGACACAAAGAGGTTTAATGCAAAGGTGCTTTTCAGGTTCCACATTTCTGATATGGATCAGACTGTGGAACAGGTGGCCTTTATATCCCCTACGATTTACTGAGTGAATTTATCTTGGCTTTCTAATGTCGATGACGTGACCCTTTTAGATTTGACCCACATTGGACTACAGAATCTAATGAATGCCTTTGCCAAATATACCAGGGCAAATGATGCAATGATGAATGTTAAAAAGACAACGAGTATGCGCTTTTCTCCAGGAAAGAAACCCATGGGATTCACTTAGCATCTTGATTTCCAGACATTGGAGACAGTAAACTACCTGAAATATCTGGGCTTACATACCTCAGTGACCCCAAACTAAATTTCACTTTTGAAAATCATAAAAAAAGGCAATCATGTTGTGCAACCAGAAGTACTGAATCAATAACAAACACGGAAATGTCTATTTACTTCCTGTTATAAAGTTATATGAAACACAAGTCATGCCTACATTAATGTAAGGTGTAGAGTTACCATACTACTTCATTGTTAACTTAGATGTAAACCCCATTGAAGGATTAATGTGGCGGAAGGTCTTATTGCTTCTAAAGTGCTCCTACTGCAATATCTGCACTGACCTTGGTTTGATCTCTCTGAATTCCCGAGTGATGTGGAAGAGGTTTTTATTATGTGAGAAATGTGTAGAACCTCCCTAAAATACACCTTTTGAAGAATTTCTATGATTACACGAGTAACTGCTATGTTCAATATGTTCAGAAGTGTAAGTCGTTCCAAGATCTGAATGGGGGGCTCTTTGAACTTGCTAAATATAAATGACTGCATTATCAAGACATGTAATGGCGATGGCTGGGGCTGTTGCAATTGTATTAATAAGAGCAAGTGCATTGTGCTTTTGCAACATTTGCACCACAAACATACAAAGAGAGGACTTTTACATTGGTGGTATTCCCCAGCTCTCGCTTTAGGGCTCGATTTATGAGACTTCGATTCATTGTACTACTTACTAACGAGATCTCTCCCATTCACGAGTGAAAGGACCTGCGTTTGGCTGTATGTAGACTGTGTTCGGAGGACAACAAAACCCTGCCACATCTGCTGCCAGCCTGTCCGATTTTCAATACGTACGCAACTTGAACTTTTAAAAATGTGTCCAGAGATCTAATGGTACCTGTCCTGACAATCTCTGGGCAGGATTGAGTTGCAGAGATTGTAACGCTGTGACGTTTGCAGTACTTCTGTTTTTATACAGACTAAATCGAATTACTTCCTTAGGACTCCTTTCTAACGTTGTAATCATAAAGATGAATTTTGATCAGTAATTTTTTAACCTTTTAGATTGTCAAAAAAGTTTGAAGTGTTCACTTTATATTTTATATGTGTACTTTTATTTGAATTCATTGTGGATGTAAATCTCACCATTGTATTTTTCCTTTTGTCTTTTTCGTTTAAACATTGTAACTTTTGAACACGTGTGTAGGTCTAAAAGAAAAAGCAATGACACAGTAGACAACACGGCTCCATAATGCAATTGTTTTGTGTGAAACCACATGAATATCATTTGTCACCCAGTGGGTCAAATAAATAGATGGGGTGGTGCCCTGGCACTGCCCATCCACAAGCCTCCACCGCTGCTGTCATTAAGATTCTTCCTGCGTCAAAATAAAATAACGTAATTGTTTACGGTAATGCCATTCCAAGTGTTTTCCAACACTGTGTTCATGTCTTTATCAAACTTTAAATCTAAATTTGGTGAATCACTGAAAATGTTGTGCAAACATTGACACGCTAGAGCATGTCTGAGTATATTAGGTTGGGCTGAGAGAAACTGAAAAGTCCTACCACTTGTATTATTTTTGAGTTAACATTTCCGTGGGTGAAACAAATACACAGGGAGAGCGAGTTTTCTCCCCATGAAGAGAAAGTTCTTCCGCAAAAAGTGGGGCAGAACAAAAGATCCAGAAATTTAAAATCAGATTGAACATTAAGCAAAGAGATAAACTGACAAAAAAGATTAATGAAACTATTAACCTAGAAGATATCAATACAGAATGTACCATGCATGTCAATATATATAAACAGAGATCATTTAAAAGTGAAAGCCTTCAGTAGTCTGTTTCATATCTACGACACTCCTTTCAGACAAGAACAGCACAGGTTAGGTATCATGTTGATATGCATTTAATGTTCTATGATTTAGCTACTTTCCCAAAGTGATGAACTCACCTGGGCGTTGGGGATGTGGAGGTCATATGGGCCATGTGCTTCTACCTGCGCTGTGAAATTGTGCCTGATGGAGGTATATCTTTCACAGCTTTAGGGCAGGTGACAGCCAGGAATGCTGACTGCACCATAGCGTTGCCCCCCCCAACGGGACCTTCCAGCCAGACATGCTCTGTATAGGTTTCTGGGAGGAAGAACTGTAGTCAGCCTTAGTAGGGTGGATGACTATCCCTTAACATGTTCTATAGATGTCTGGAGAGAAGCTTTTCTGTCACTGACATCCTGCAGCACAGCGCACCAGGGGAAGTGCACTCATCAGCTTTCCAGCTGTGCAAAGGAAAATTAACATGGATAATGCTAGATTAACATGAGCAAAGGTAACCTATAAAAAAGAAATTACAAAGAACACAACTGAACCTGATGTTTTAGCTTGGAAATAATTAAGTAAAGCTGCAACACAAACTCGAGAAAATTCTAGGAACATATTAACCATGGTTCTAAACATAGTAATACCGGTACTGAAACAAATGTGCTGGAAGCTAGACGGGATGCTCACTTTTACAAATAATCCCAATTTGGTGAGATTACGCTTGATTTGGAACCACTAATGGAAAATGCTTGTTCATCCACCACAGTATCTACAGGTTGTGAATACTGTTTTACTTTATCTGAAATGACTCAGGCCATTTGCCTGCAAGTCCTACAACAAATGTGTGCCCCTGATTGAATTCCTGCAGACCATTTTTTATTGAAGAATTTGGGTCCCCCCCTCTTGCTTAAAGTTTGTACTTATTGTTAGGACAATGCTCTGTCAGGAACCAGGAATGAGACTCAGACAGAAAGGAGTCATGGTTTTGGTCAAAGACTTTTTATAAAATAAAAGGGAGTGGGGAAATGCCTCTCTGTCCCTACTGAAGGAGGTGTTTCCCTACCTAAAACCAAAACTAAGGGTTTGTCAAAGCAAGAATGTCCAAAGCAAAACTGTCCCATGTCAAGTACTATTCTGGCCCTCACATTCTAACAAACTCAAAATTGAAAAGGGTAATGTCTTTGGCCTTGAGTGGTTCATAAATGTGCCAAAAAGGAAAATGTGTAACTGTTATATATTCCAAATATCTAATCATGTCTTGTAAAAATAAGTTTTATTTATATTTCTCATTAATGTTTATGGATTAACATCCTTATAAGGAGTTAATAGATGTTGTAATAAAAGGCATCTTTCATAGAGAGATATACCAAACTGTAGATATAAACATGTCATGGATATCAATACCATATAACGAAATACACATTCTTTGTAACTGCAATAAACAAACATGTTGTGGTTCCTGTTGTATCTGTATTGATAAACATGTTATGTTCTTATGCTTTATTTAAAATTGTATATGTTGTTGTTGGCATCCATTATCCAAATCATAAACATGTTATGTGGTCACCTTGGAGACATGGAACCTCCATAAGGTTCCAAAGCACTGTATAAGTGTGGTTATCACTCTCCCTGTTGAGGATTCACCATTGACAAGGGGGGGGGGGCTTCATTTTATAAGAATGCATACTAACCAAATAATTATACCAAAGTCTTTAACTGATTGGACATTCTTAAGTTTTTTCTTTATAATGTTGGTAGTCTTGCTGGTATGAACTTCATAACAACCATTCAGTGGTAGAATCATGCTCCTTGAGTTCACCTACACGTGAAGATGCACATAATTAATGAACTAATATAAATCATAGTTCAAACTGCTGACGTGACATAGTTAATAAATCACGTACAGATCGAGACAAATTTAAACCGAGTAAAAGAGAAAGGGAAAACTCACACTTCCCCGATTGACATTCAAATGATCAATCAAGGTTGTTTGAAAGGAATATCAATTTCCTCATTGGCCGAAACTGTGTCACAAAAAAAATGAGAAGGAAAAGTTTATGGAAGCAACTATTATTATGAACACCATGATGTAGCTAATTGTATTATCTGGTCATAACTCCAATTGATATACTTACACCTGGGTCATCACAGGTGAAGCTCTATCCACTAACGTGGTTCTCGTGAAGTTCAGCATATACACAAAAGTGTCGACATATAAAGTCATCAACCATCAAGGTCGAGTATCCTTATTTGTTCGAACCTGCAAAAGATGGAACCAGACATCTGTCACTTTAACAGTCTGGTATCTTGTTAATGCCTGCGATATAACATAACTATTAGCAAATTGGATGATGCTTACTTAATAATTGGTCTGCTGATGACAATCCATCTGGATCGATGTTCATGATGGTTCTTTTCCTCAAGACTCTCTCTCAGTTTTGCTTAGTCATATCTAAAAGTGTAAACAAAATACAAACCGTAACTCACCAAATTGGGATTAGTCAAGTTCATTCTGTATATTCTGTTAAAGCATGGTGTATATATTCAATGGACTACTTTGTGATTGTTACTAGCTGAATTACCAATCCTAATTAGCATGCACCCTGTTCCAAAATGTTCTCCTCATCTATAAACACCTGTCAGAATAGGTTGTTATGTTGACTCTGTTACTCCCAGCTTTCTTGCTGGTAGTGGTAAAATACCATCTAGCATTAGTTATGAGCAGTAACTAAATTACAACGTATCCTTAAATCCTGTACGGATTAAATAGCCTGTAGTAAACGCCAGCCATAATAAGCACTCACCTTATTATGTCTGTTTTCATCATTTCGTCCACACGCCAAGTCACGATGGTAGTCTCCACCAAAGCTGCAAAAACGGACATTGAGTGTCCACTTAATAGTAGTCCTCTCTCTACCGGGAAGGATTCAACCATTTGGATAATAATGCGGTGGCCATCTTGAACAATCCTTTATGATGTGCGTCATTATAGCAAAGCACATAAACAGTTGTGCATCCGAAGCCTAGTGTTTACAGCCGTGCCTAGCAATGGGACAGTACCTCACGGGTCCACACCCCCTTTGAATGGATTATAGAAAACCTGAAACTCGCCATGTGCAGCTTGAGAAACAAAATGACAATTTCTCATTATTTCGGAATTCCAATACATCCAACGAGTTTTGCAAGTTCAAATAAGTTGCCCCTATAATACCATTACCCGTTATTTCAAGACATCGTCACATTTAACTATTCGCTCATTTGCTTCTAATTATGTAGGTATTTTCCTACACAATGTAAAACTTGTTTCTGCCTGGTGTATTTCCCTACATGGGCTTTCTTTCATGCATTCGTGTAACTGTCCGGTATCCTCTCCTGCCAGGACTTTCGTGGATGCACACACTTGCACCTGTCTAGTATACAGTCTTACCAGGACTGTCTTGATTGTCTATACACTTGCAACTGCCTGGTATACTGTCTTGCCAGAGCTTTCTTACATATATGTCCTTCTTACACTTTCAATTTTCCTGGTATACTTCCCTGCGAGGGCTTTTCTCAGGTGGACACAGTGCACCTCTTCAAAATGTATAGGCTCTTGTTTTTGCTTTTTTACATATGTACAGGTTGGAAAGTCTTGTGTTTTTCTTCTGTTCTGTAAATATTCTCTTGCTCTTTCTCTCTCATATGCTTCATGAATATACATTCGGTGCTGGCATGGATGCCAATATGCCCCACTTACCCCTGCTTCCCCTGGGTGGACTCACCAGCTCTGGTTGGCATATTCTCCATCTCCAAAGGTAAGCAAGTAACAGTTGTTCTGTGTGTCCTATTCTGTCGTCACATCCGTTTCTTGGATTCTCTTCATTCCATTCTGGGCTCGTCTGCTTCGTGTCATCAAGGCCCGGAAGGTGAAGGCCATCTACAAACCCCTGCATAAGCCCAGGAGCTCTGCATTCGCTTCTGGCATTCCCACAGCATACTTCTTCTCGTGGTCAGGGTCCCTGTCTATACCTCTCAAGCTGGCTTGCTCCATGGCCCTTTCTCCAGCCTCGGTTTCTCTCTTCTCGTTCTGAGAGAAGCAGATTCTTCTCTCCAGCAGTACACCCTCTTCCTGTCACTGCCTCACTCTTTATGCCACTCTCTTGTTTCCCAGATCAAGCCAGGTCAAAGTTGTTCTTCTCTCTTGTTCTGTTAATTTTTGTAACTTTCTGTTTCCAATTGAGTCAGTCCAAAAACTAGAGCGCGTAGCTTGGTTCTATGGTTTGGAAACCTGTATTATTCTCCTCCTCCTCCTTATCCCAACACTTATCTCTAAACAGGGAGAAAAGGGCATTTCATTGCTATTTACGCATTAATGTTCCTGTTTAACTTTACAATGTGTCACCTAGTACTTGGAAACAATTGGGTTATCATCTTCAAAAAAACACTCTGCCCTCATATTACCACAGAATCTAAAGGGGAGGGATGTTGGCTCTAGGTTGTTTTTATTATTCCTTACGGGGGAAGCTGTATTGTAGGGGTTTGATGAGGAAGGTTTTAAGTATCTACTAAAGGTAATACAGGGTGGTTTTTTCAAACCTTAAAATAGACCATGGATGCTTTAAGAGTTGGGTCTTGGTTATAAACATGGGATTGCTAAAGGGAATACCATGTCTTGTCCAATGGTGCCCTGGCACTCCCCTATGTGATGCTCCCTCATATAGCTGCCCCCCGGGTCAGGATCAGGTAGCCACTGCCATCCGTTGGCCACACGATGAGAGGACACCACCGGGAAAGAAGTGATGAAACCATCAGATTCATCACTTTTAGCAACTTTCCTTCCATATTCTATGAACCCCTCAACATTTAGCTTTTGTTTTTCACCATGTTTTGACTTTTTACAGTGAAGTGACTCCACAGGACTTTTGCTCACATCTTATGGAGAAACTGACTAGTGCGTCAGACTGTCAGTACTAGGAAACTATGTTTTTCCCTTAGTCTTTGGACTTTGTTGCCTGTTGGGGTAACTTTTTAACATTTCACAATGCATCTTCCAATGCAGTTCAAGATGTTTCTTTTTTATGACCAGACTACACTCAATGGGACTTTTTGGTCACCTAAGATGTGATTAGCTTTACTGTGTATTCCATGGTTGGCTACTAACAGTAGCAAGTGTCCGAACATGGCCGTACCACAAGGTGTTTTATTTGTTCCTTGGCCATCTTGTCCTTTGACCTCCTAACTGCCCTGCCAGGTCAGGAAAATCCTTTCATGACTGTGCACTTGACGGGGAAGCGCAGAGATTTTCCATGCCAATCATGTTGGGTTCCAGGAAATGGTCTGGGACTGTCTGGCCCCATTCCACAGCCTTGATCTTGTCTGGTGTGCATACATGAGATAGATCCACAGTGGTCCCTGACTGGACCACTGCTGGGGTGCATCTGTGGGGCAGATCTTGCCATTGGAGGGTTGAGTCTGATAACTCAACTGACTTTGAGATAA
This sequence comes from Ambystoma mexicanum, assembly GCF_040938575.1. Classification (NCBI taxonomy): domain Eukaryota; kingdom Metazoa; phylum Chordata; class Amphibia; order Caudata; family Ambystomatidae; genus Ambystoma; species Ambystoma mexicanum. The sequence continues at coordinate 422,241,596 of NC_090927.1, read as the reverse complement.
GAAAAGGAGCCCTGCAGCCATTCCAGCAGATCTGAAGAGCTAAGTATCGTGTTTAACTGTGAAAACTGTGGAAGACCTGTGGACTATCGTTGAGAAGGACTGGTGAACACCTTTTGCTGCAGTCCCACTGGAGCCCTGTCTGGCTACTGATCTCCGAAGTCACTCATCAGTGCTGCAACCTTATGGAGCAGTAGGAAAAACTGTTCCTGTTTTCTTCTGATAACCAAGCAAGTTGGAGTCCTCTGAATTGTATTTGGATTACCCATTGGACTTACCAGCTCCAGATTGTGTTACCACGATCTAAGTGCCGCCAATCTGAGTTTTGGCCCAGAACTCAATTAGTCTTCAGCTTGTCCGACAAGAGTCCATCCTGTGGAATTTCTGCTCCCTGACTTAGACCGGTCCTGAGATTGGAGGCTAATTTCACCACAACAACTGTGATGCCTGCTGTCGCCGTGCCAATATGACCGTCCTTGTAACCACTTTCTCATATCTGTTTGAGTGCCCTGAAAAGTCCAGCGCCAGTGCTTTTAGATTTCATGGACCCCAGTAGAGCCTTTGGTAAGGTTACTAGGGCCAAACTGTGGGGCTGTCTAAGGGAATTGCAATGCACCAAGTACATGGTAATGCTTTTAGTATTAATACACTCTGGCATGAATGCCTGCGTCTGACCTGGAAATGATCACCACCTCACAGAGTGGTTTGCTGTTAATATTGGTGTTAGGCAGGGATGTGTCCTCCCCCCTGTTGTTTTCATTGTACATTAATGGTTTGCATTGCTCCCTTCTCAGTTGTGACAGTAATACTCCTTGTTTTGGGACTTTCAACATCCCAGTAACCGTTTACACCGATGATAATGTTTTAGTTTCAAGAACTTCCAAGTCACTTCAGTGCCTCATTAATAGTTACTGCGATTTTATGAAAAAACTGGACATGGCAGTAAATGGGTCAATATTTGCCATTGTAATCAATACAAAGATTAAAACTGTCTCCAAAAAGACAGCTTTTTTGTGGTGAAGTAACCTTTAGGTCTTACTAATTCATACTTGTGTGTTTCTTTTTCCTTAAGGCTTTCTGGTGCTAGCCACTGTGAAAAGCAGGAGGAGAAATGTGTGTAGGTGGTGGGGGCTATTTTCCAGTTCAGTAAAATCTATAGGGTTTTTCCTATAGGTGTGATACTTAGGGGTTTCAAAGCTAAAACTAATACTATTGCCAGATAAGGGACAGGCTTTTGGCCTCTACCAAATATAAGTCTAAGAAAACATGTTTTTGAAAAAGCTCCTCGGACTACAAGATTCAGCCTTTAACTTTGCTGTTTGCTGTGAAGTTGGACGTACTTTTTTGGAAGATGAACTAGGTATTGATGGGGTAGGGTATGGGACATCCGTAAGACATCCCTGACACATCACATCATAAAATACATCTTCCTCAAGAAGGAAACAAATGTAATATTCTGTGGCTATGTTTTATTAAAACTCAACTACACAAAATAGTTTACGATCCTTGCTTTGAGAATCTAACTTCCATGAATAGTAAACTTGGCACCAAGATGAAGGGAAAGCTCCTGGAGTATCACACAGAAAGAGAATCAAGAGAACTTGAAAAACCTTCAAATCACAACTATGTTATATTAGCCCCAAACAGCATGTCAGGTTACCTCATATGGACCAATCTCAAACATAAGCGAACTCTTATTACTAGAGCTGGGCTCAATTTAATTCAGCTGGGATCTATTATGGCAAAATGACTGAAGCAGGAGGGCAATGTTGATGTTTTCTCACTTTGTTCTTCCAGCTCACAAGATTTACTCTGCTTCATTTTTGTGTGTCCGGCCTAACATAAATTGCGGCAAAGTCTTTTAGCAGAAAGCAGATTTGAGCAACATAATGAAGGAAGGGTAGAGAGAATATCAGATAAGTGGAAGGAAGAGGAGAGAGAAGGCCGGCCAACAGGAATATATAGAGGTAGGAGATAAGGGAATGACTTCCAGAGGAAGTAGAAAGGTGACATAGGAGGGAAGTCACAACATGTAGTTGGAAAGTGAAGGTAATAGAAAAGCAAAGAAAAGAGACTGGAGGAACTACTCGGTAAATGACAAAATGGAACCTTTGGGAGGAGGTTGAAATCAGAACAAGAAGTAAGAGGAAGCAACAAAGGAAACTGAGGATGAGGTGAAAATGAGGAACAGGAAGGCATTTGGAAGAATCACAGAAAAGTGGAAGGTAAATCATATCAAAGAGGTTGGCGGAAGGAGAGAGTTGCCCAGAAACGTGAGAGACAGTAGTTCTTTCCAGAGTCAGTAACGGGGAGAATATCAAAACAGTCTTTCAGTCCCAGAGAAATTAAGAAGCAGACCACCAGAGTTTGTCAGACCAAGAGACAAGAAAGAGTGCACAGGATACTTGAAAGCCCCAGGACAGTGGGTGACTGTACATTGACTGTCCAGTGACCAGAACAGATTCAGATTTGCATAATTCTACTGGAGGAGAACCTGTTAAGTCTTTTTTGCAGATTCAATTTTATTTACTTATCTAAAGCCACATTTGTAAATACCTTATAATGGGGTCTCTGTCTCATGTTGATTCTACTAAGCATCTTGAAAACTACGCGAACTAGCTTCTGATCTGTTATATTTCATTATTTCTCCACAATTTGTCAGAACAAGATGAGTTTATCTGTCAACTCATTGGTTTAGCAAATTAAGCTACTTAGCTGTACCCAGTTTGTAATATGTTAATATAACATCTCACTTTCTAGCTCTCTCTCTCTAGCTCTCTCTCGCTCTCCCCACTCTTACTCTCTCCCTCCATCCCACCATGTCACTCTATGTATCTGTCACTCTCCCTCTGTGGGTGGCTGTCACATTGTCCGCCGTACATTTTCTAAATCCACCTCAGCTAATGCTGACAGCAATGCGAACAGAGATAAATCATAGCTATCTTAAAAGTTGGGAGAGTATTTGTAGCTGAATGTCGACTTAGAGCAGCAGCAATAAAGGCATCCCTGGAGGTCATGGCACGCCGGACATTTAGAGAGAGACTTATTGTCATCAAATGTGTTCTGCAGGTGTAGCACCATCATAGCAAGGGCACATTGTCCAAATGGAGGACGGTGAGGCAAGATCCAAAGGCTCTCTGGGGGTGGGGTCCTGGTGTTCTGGCAGACCTTGTAAGGGAACAAAGGCCAGTCCTGCAGGGTCTACATTTGCATTTGATATTTTCCTAATGTATTTATTATTTGCTAATGAATTCTGTTTGTGCACTCTGTAGCAAATGTGTGTCATTTCCAACTAATCAGTGACAAGCATGCTAAATTAATATTTGCCATGGTGCTAACAGAAGAGAAACACTGTATTGGTTTTAATATGAGGGAGGCCCTTTCCAAGAAGGAAGGACATTTTGGGATACAACATGGTGTGTTTTCTTGCCTTAATTGTATTAACATTGTAAACTTGCTTTTATTATAATGTTTCAATTTTTATTCTTCATGATCACAAAATAAAAGAGCATTTTTGGAAAAACGTAAGCAACAACACCACAGATCTTTATATTTTAATACATGTGTGATTAAAAAAGCTGTATTCTCGAATCACTTGTTACATAATACTTTCTTGGCTTGTTACTCAGTCCATGTTTTCCAATACTCACCCTAATATTAAAATGTGTCTAACCCTGAATCACATTTTCTCTTTCAAACAGTCTTAGGTATTGTATGTGAGGATATAATGGCTGCAACATTGTTCACTACACTGAGGGCTGACCTGCTTATAATTACTGCAGACAATTTTTTCCCCAAACATAAAAGGAGAACCTCAGAATTTTAGATGAAGAGGTACTTGGTCTCATGGTAGGAATGTGTGTGCATATGTGGCTGAGCGCACGACTGGTCTCCAGTGCACAGACAGACTTAGAGAATAATATATGTATAGGCTAAACCAGTGATCTATGGATCATTTGTGTTTAGATTTAGTAGTATCCACATTATACATCCCTACCATGAGATAACAAATGGCATTTAGAAGGTTTAGAAGCATTTGAGGTGCTTGGCAGCATATTTTAACAATTAAAATAAAACGATTATTGGCTTTACACCACCAATAGTCTAATTCTTTAATAATGCATTAACTACATGCAACTTATGTTCTATGGCTTTTCTTCTTTCGACCACAATTTTTACATACATGTAAATTAAATGTAAACAATTTGGTTCCTGCTTAGGTTGAAAAACAATGACGTTCAGAATTTACTTCTCAGTTTATTTACAGAATGTTTGTCAGCTTCCTCGTTTGAAGTTTAGAAGCAGACAAAAACAGGACGAGTTCATTTGATGGAGTCTGAGGGTGGACGAAAGGTCCAAAATCTGTTTGATCATGGGAAATGTAGTTCACATGAGTGATGGTAATTTCTTCTTTACAAAAACGAATACCACAATCTTTTTAGACATAGCCAGATTTTTCTCATTTGAAGTCATTGTATATTTATAACAGTATTGGGTATACTGGAAGCCTTAACTCTTAGAAAGATGGATACATTTTCCAGCATTTAAGCTGGCGCCTTAAAATGAAAATACAAAGTCGCTCTACCTGGCATGTTACTAACTCATTATTGCAAAGGTAGCAAATTAGGATTAATTAGCACACAAAATGAGTTTAAATATTCAGGCATAACAATTAATGAACCTTCTGACTGGCAATTTTACTTACGTGTCATAACACTTTGAAAGTCAATGAACAATCCATCACAAATACTTGGATGCTGCTGATTAGATTGTAGGAGGTGAAGCTAGTTCCCCAATTAACATAATGCATGAACACCCTGTTTATTGAGATAATGAAGTGGGTAAATCAGAGAGAAAGTTTGGTTTTGACAACAATTGAATTGATCATACATGAACTTGCTAAAACTATAGCAAATCCAAAAATGGTTGTGCATTGATTGTGAAATTTGGGTTGGTCCTTGGGCATGTTAGCCCAGAAGCATTTAAAGGCAAAATACCTCAACGGTTAGTAGAGATTAATTGGAGTGTGTAAAGACTAGTACATATCTGTTTTATCTGTCCTACCTTTACAGATAGATTAAAGACAAATATGGTTAGACAGTGTTAATAGAGGAATGAGTTGACACTCAACATTGCAAACACAGGAATGTTTTTTATAAGGTGACACCCATTTAATGTTTATTCAATTGTAGGCATTTTACATTTTTGGGGTAAATGTAGATATGTTGACATTGAAGTAATTCATATGGATGCAGACTAATTAAATTATACATGTACAGTTCAATAAAATACTTATTAAAATATTATTAAACCCTCTCACACTCAATTTTGCAAATAATGGAAATTAAGATTGAAAATATGTATATAAATGAAATACAATGTTACGCTAGTAGACACTCTTACCTTGTCCTCTTTTGGTCTGACTCCAATTGTAACCTAACCAGTAACCTCTGAGTGCTCTCCTCTTTATCCTCTTTATCCTAACAGTTGTTCTTCAGGTACAAATAAAAAGTGGAAAATCTGTAATGAAGTTCATAATAAGTCAGAGGAAAATTGAACCCAGTGGTTTTGAATGTTTGACTTTGCTTGTAGCTGCCATTTTATGGTTTCCAGGTATATTAAGACATGTATATATTCATTAGCATGTGGAAAATGCATTGTGATCATTAACAAATATTGACACAATATTTATTATGAGTTTTATGTAGCACAATGTTCATTAAAGTGGTGTTTTCTCACTGAGCCAGACAGGAGTGCTAAGCAAGAATGGATAGCAGCGGAAGAGCCAATTCTTACAGGATTCGTGAAATGGCAGATGGTACTTAATGTAACAAATTCAATGATGGTGGCATTTCCAGAGTTCAGAAGTGATAAAAGTGAAGGCACATCCTCCTAAGCAGGTTTGTTGTTACTTAGCGTGGTGTGAAGAAAATACGAGTAGGAATGTTGATTTCTAGGCATGGAATGTGATTTTCACAAAATAAATAGCAAGGCTTGCTGCTAAGCATTATGGTTTGAATTTGATGCATTTAGCAAAAGGCAGCCAGTGGAGAGAGGCTAGTGCTCTGGTGATGTGTTATGAAAAGAGCTGCATTGATGCTATGTGATTTCTTGAGGCCGAGAATAAGATGAGTAGTCACATTCTGCACATGTTGCAGTCTCCAGGTGGATCTTAAAGCCAAAGTAGGCTTGCCACCTGATACCCTGCAACGGTGATCTCTCAAAATGTAGCATTTATTCAGAGGAAGCGGGCAATGATTATGTTATAAGCATTGCACATATTAATATAATAGCTTAAAAGGACACTTTATTCCCATAAGCCTAGCAGAATCCTATTGCCATCTTTCTCTTGGACTTGCTCACAAGATTTTTATCCTGAAAGTAAATCTAAGTTAGCTACAGGTATTGTCATTGCCACTCAGTTACAATAATTGCTTCAACTTTTCATATGTGGCCCAGACAAGATATTAATTTTTGTGCTATTATGTTTATGTGTTTGTTTTAGTTGCAATTACATTTCAAATATAAATAAAATCTTTAAAATATAGTTTGGTTTTGTTTACAGATGTTTTCTTTCTGTTCACCTCTAAACAAATATACAGTACATTGTAGCAAAAAAAGAAATACAATAAAAGAACATGGTATATTAATATTCAACATTATTTAAAAACCCTTGTTTGTCCAACTGATTGCACACAACATCATTCTTATTACAAGCATGAGTCCCCGTCTCTCTTTCCTCTAATTGTTCCTATTCAAGTTTTAGCTTTTGCAGATATTTAATTGAAACAATATTTAATGATATGTGCAGAGAGTTTAGCATTGTAGACCACATCAAACTACTTGTGTCTTGTGTCTACTTGTGTTTTAAGCTCAATAGAGCCTTGAAATGTACCATTAAATGCTCCAAGGTTTCAGCCTGGTCATAAATCTTAGAAAATCTGCATGTTTCGGATACTGCTAGCATCTTACATCACTTGGCAGTAACCACTCTCATAGGCTACAGATCAATGTTCAATCTAATTACACTAGATTGATACTTCGAGTCCGGAAACATTTGCAAATATTTAGGAACATCATTGATCTTTTCAAGAAACCAGTACTTTTGCTTAGCACGATTTGGATTGATTGGGGGTCATTACGAGGTTGGAGGTAAGTAACAGTCTTTACCTGCATGGAGCAAATACCGTGTCCGTGTAGTAAAGAGCCCGCTAATAGAGGGCAATTACGAGTTTGCGTACACAAGCTTTGCGCCATGCCAGTAACGACATTACCGGCATGCCGCTAAAGTCCTAAAAATGGCCCTTAGCAGCATCATGCAAAGCGCAGACAGCACTACCGGCATCAATGGATACGGCATTAGCGGGCACTGCTATTAGCGGTGCCCGCTAATAAGGAGAACCAGAAGTAACGTCATTGCGCCGGAATGGGAAAGCATACGTCGGCCATCTTGAAAATCACAATGCATTGCAATCCCATGGCTACAGGCACTGAAATCCTAAACCGAGATCCCAGCCTGCCAGAAAATGACACAGCCCACCCTCAAAGGCACCCCTCATCTGTGCAAACAACGTTTCTGACACGAGGAGCTAAACATGCTGGCTGACACCCTGGCCCAGCATGCAGATGTGGTGTTCAGCACAGACCTGCGCCGTGAGACACAAATGAAGAAGAAACAGATCTGGGAGGAGGTGGGCCAGAAGATGTCCACAGTGGGGACAACCACACGCAATACAAAAGAATGCCGGAAAAGGTGGGATGACCTGCGGCTGTGTGTCCGCAACATACTGACTACCAACCATCAGCAGGCCCAGGCAACAAGAAGCGAACCATCCACGCCCATCAAACTAGCACGGTGGGAGGAAACGTGCTGCTCCCTGATACACATGGAGGCCATTGAAGGAGTGAGGCATGCTGATACAGGAGTGACATCATTGGCTGACGAAGGTTAGTGAGCGTTGGCACTACACAAAAGTGAACAAACACAACCAACCCAAATCCAATGGCTGAGTCCAAATGGCAAGTTGATGACAGCAAGCACATTGCCCATCACCACCCACCTAATGACTGCCCAACAGAAATGCCACACCCCTGTCACAGACACACGCAACCAACCCCACTGACACAAACCACCAGTGTCCAATTCCAAACCCAAATACCATCAGCATGCAGACACACACATGCAGCACTGCAGAGAAGCAGGCCCCACCAGTGTCACATCCCACTGCATGGTGCAGATATCTCCACCACCAAGTGTACACCAGAGCCCTAGAGACACATCCCATGGCACACACACCCTGACGCATGTACACTGCACGCAATCCACGACACACCCGTAATCCACCAAGCAAACTGCATGCACAACATGGATGCGCTAGAAGGACGCACAGACACTGCACCACACACCCAACACATGTACGCATAATGTCTGCCCCTCCAACATGCAGACAGCAATGCACAAGACCCAAAATGTACTTAGATCAATATATGTTGGGTGTCCCTGCACCCATGACTCATGCCCTGCCTCTCCATCCCACACAGGCACAGTATCAGACAGGGATGACAGGCCCACCGCAGAAACAAAGCCAACAGCACCAGGCAGAAGCAGAGGGGAAGATGATGGCACCAGGCCATCCACGTCAAGGGCCGGGCGGATGAAAACCAACACCCCCATGCCACAGCAGTATGGTAAACAGGGGTCACAGGACATAGGACCTGAGGAGCATCCACCCCGGACACATGGGAATGTTCACCGACCTGGGAAATTGGGTGCCATCACTGCACACCTACCACAAGGCACACCGGCTCGCAAACACACAGACCAAACAACCCCTGCACCACTGCAGCCAGCTCATGTGGACCAGGAGGGTACACCAATGGCCAGAAATGGTGATGCTTCTCAGTCACCGGCCACTAGTAACCCAGGGGAGGTGGCCCAATCCACAACAAAAAGTGCAAAGGATGATGTCCAACAGGACAAGGCTGACAAGGCAGGGCAATGCATGTCAGAGGACACTGAGGGAACACCATCCATGAGGCCCACACCACAGCACTCCCTGGGACGTGGGTCATGTGGTGGTTGCTCCGGGGAGGAGATGGCAGCACCCGTATTCAGCCCTCAAATCAGTCCAACTCCAGCTCCTATGGGACCACCAGCAGTCAAGGACATACGTGACCTAGAGGCCGCATCACCCTCATGGAGGAGCGTCAGCAGTCCATGGACGAGATGTTGTGACAATTCATCACAGTAGGGGAAGCCACACACCAGGCCCACTGTGACAGCACACAGGCACTCACCCGTGCTGTGAACCGCGTTGCTAGGCGGGTGCGTCAGGGCATGGAATCAGTCACCCAGGCATTCACACATTTGGCTGCCACCATGGCACAATGCCCTGCAGCACCTGCCGAGTCACAACCCCTGCCATCCACGAGCAGTACCCCTGTAAGCTCAGCTCAGACAAGCCCAGTGTGTGGGTCGCGACGCACTATGCACTGGCCAGGGGACCCACAGCCTCCGTGCAAAAGGGGCCAACTGTAGCTGGACAGACATGCAGGATGGAGGCTGTTAGAACTCATAATGTGTGCCGGGACGTGGGTGTATGGGGGAGTTGAGGGATGGGGTGTTAGGGAAGTGTGGGGGGGTTAGAGGGATGAGTGGTGGAGGGTGGTGGAAGGGGACGGGGTGGGTGGATAGACTCAGTTGCATCGTGGTTGGGCTGTTCATCTATGTAAATAGTTTTATTGATAATTACATCTCATTTGGAAACATATAACATGATTGGACATTGCTTATTGAGTGTGTCAGAATTTAATGCCAAACAGTGTACACTGCCCAGAGTCCCCCGAACCCAGTGCACAGCGAGTGTGAATTGATGCACCCTCTTCATCACAGTGCATCAAATGTAAATTTCCATCACTGAATGGTGCACAGCATGTCTCTCATGGGCATTGGCACATGGCTGATGTAGTACTCTTATCCTTCATCATCCCCATCTCACCTGGTGGTTGCTGGTCAATGCCAGGTGGCAGGGTAAGTTGCAGTGGATGCGCATGTTGAGCAGTATAGTACAGACAATGGTGATCTTGTCCACCTTCTCAGGCTCGTAAAGGAGTGCTCCACCAGACCTGCTGAGGCAGCGGAAATGTGCCTTTAACAGGCCAAAGGTCTGCTCGATCACAACACGGGTACGGATATGAATCCGATTGTACTCTTCTTCATGCCTGGTCTGTGGGATCCGAACAGGGGTAAGGAGCCACGGATTGAAGGTATAGCCACTATCACCTGTAGGGGGCACAATGAGGTATGTGTGACTCAATTTGTGGCATTACACCTGTAGTAATCACTGTCATGGCTGCAGCTATTTGGTGTTAACATGCACATGCCCCTGGATGTATGCATACAGGTACATTTGTCGCAATGTGTGCTGGACAATGGTCTGCAGGTGTGGATTGTGTAGTCCAGATGTTGCAGGGTGTTCACCAGCATGCTCTTGCATATGTCCTGTATTGTGCTTTGCTGCATTCATGTGCATTAGGCATAGTCTCTGCATGTTGCTGGATTGTGTTCCAGAGGGTATACTCAGTTTATGTGCACTGGACGCGTTGTGGGATGTCACCTGCTTCTACGTATGGCGTATCGTCATTGGTGTGAACCATTGGTCTAATGTAAGGCATTGTTGAGTCTTGTTCAGGTTGGAAAATGTAGGGCCACGGTGTTATGCTGTATGTGCTGTTTCCACTCACCCACAAATCACACCCAGGTGGAGTATTCATCCCCCCCCAACTGCACTGCCATGGGCCTGTCAGGCGACTTACTGAGCAGCCAGGCACGTCGTCCAGAATGTCGCTCCATGTAGCGGGGTAGCAAGGAATTCCGCAGCACCATGGCATCATGTGTGGATCCTGGATATCAGGCACAACAATGTGTGGTGATCTTGCTGGAGTCACATACCATCTGCACATTGATGAAGTGGTAATGCCTGCGATTTCGGTACTCAACCTCTATTGCATGTGGTACCACTAATTCAGCATGGGTGCAGTAGAGGGCACTGATGCAATTGGCCATGCGTGCCACTGCAAGGAAGCCAACTTTAGTGTCAGCGAGCTCCTGGCCAGTCCGTGGTAGGGATATGTGGTTGTGTGCGTGCTTCAGGAGGGCATCCAGCACTTGGGTCAGCATGCATTGAAGGGGAGGTTGTGATATACCATGCAGCTGGCACACTGTGTGCTGGTAGGTACCTGTGGCCAGAAAGTGGTGCACAGACACTACCTTCAGTTGAGAGGGATGGCAGTGCGGATTTCAGTTTATCATGTCCACTATGGTGGTGATGGTGTCCTGGTCCAGCCGGTACAGGGTGTGGATCTGCTCAGGGGTTAGGTTGTATGGACTGGCTATGATGCAAGGGATTGGAGGGTGCCTACGTTGTGCCTCTGCCTGCACTGGTGGGACATGCTTGGCCTGTCTCACCCTCCTTCTCCTCCTGTGTCTCCTCTGTGGTGCCTGCTGTTGTTGTTTGTTGTTGTTGTTGTTGCTGGTGTAGCAATGCAAGCATTTCCTCCATCCCCAGTATTGCTACTACTAGTTGAATAATTCTGGTGTGGGAAGGGGTGTGGTGTGTGGGTGTGCTCCTTTTGTGCTGGCCCAGACTCCATTGCCTCCACCGGTGTTGATTGTGTGCACCTGTGGCAGTTTGGAACACAGCACATAGCAGTTTACGGGTGCTTCGCGATGCCGGTATTGCCGGGATCCCGTATTAGCGCCTTCATGATGCCGGTATTTGCATGTCCGTCTGACTTGTGATGTCCTCCTTTTAGCGGCATCCCGGTATTGCCAGCTGGAAGGGCTGCATGCCCGCGCCCTTGCTGCTATTAGCGGCACTGTTATTAGCGGTGCCTCTAATACCGGGTTCTTTGGTCGGAATAGCCCGGAGCGGTATGCGATTCTGGTAATCCTTTACCGGCATCATTTTTCCATTACTTCCAACCTCGTAATGACCCTAGTTGTCAGCAGGAATTTGTCTATATCAGCTTAGCCCATTGTTTCTATGCAGCAATCTTTCCACTCATTTATCATATCTTTCCCTTGATTCTCAAGAGCCTGCGATATAAGGGAGATTACAGTTGATTTGTAATTGACCTTATTCAAACCCTTTCCATAAAGCAAGAGAGAATTCCAAGCGACAACCGCTTTTAGAGGTATAAGTCTCAATTCATATTGAATTATTGCGACTGGAAAGCTCTTTGGCAACACTAGTATCAACCTCCAAAAGAGACCCTCAAGTCCTAGTTTGGTTGGTTGTCAGCTGGTTTCCATTGGGCCCCATATGTCAGTGCTGGAATCACTTTTTGTTTAACAAAACATCAGGTATGCACGTGAATTTGCCATATTTCCGATGTATCAATCTCGCTTGAGAGCATAGCATTATTGTTTTATGTTTAATTTCTTCTTTGTACACTATTTCTGATTTGCTGGTTTCTATATTTGTTCCTAGGTACTTATATTCAGAAATGTTTTTTGTTTTTTCCGATCAACCAATGATGTCCCAAATATTTGTTTCTGTTTTGCCGCCTTGAATTATACGAATCTTTGATTTAGATGTATTTATTTCTAGTTTATTTATTCTCTCATAGGTTTCTAAGCGAGTTAGCACCTTTTGCAGGCCAATGAGTGTCTGATCAACCACTATTAGGTCAACGGCATAAAGGAGTCTCGCCGCTGGGCTCTTGTCAACTTTGGGCGGAAATGATCTTGTGGAATCTTGAGGTTTTCCAATGTCTCGAATATAAAAATTGAACAACCTAGATGCTAATATGCAGCCTTGCTTGAGGCCAGTGTTGGTAGAGATCGATCGTGTCAGTAGACCTTCACTGTTCACTCTTATTCGAATGGAGGTGTTAGAATAGAATAGATGCAAAAGATTAGCAAGTACATAGCACATCCAGCAATCTTCAATTTGACCCACAGTGTAGCCTCTGAGACAGAATCAAAGGCGTGCCCGTAATCGATGAATGCGATATATAATGGGTGTTTGTTCCTTAGCGCATGATGTTTTAGGGCCAATATTATTAGCAAGTCGGGAGCAGTCCTCATTCCGAAAACAAATCCAGATTGATTTTGGTCAAGCAAGTTATTTGTCTTCAGCCATCTGGTCAAATCCCTAAGCAGTAACCTTGCATAGATTTTTCCCAGAGTGTCTAACAATGCTAATGGTCTGTAATTTGTTGGCTGTTTTGGATTTTGGTTTTTGAAGATCGGAATCGACTGTTTCCAGGATGATGGTATAAGAACTGTTTGTGCTATTTTTGAAACAATTTCGAAAAGTATTACTGACCACTGCTCCGGGTGTGCTTTTATAATCACATTGGATATGCCGTCCGAGCCGGGAGCTCTAGAGCAACTTCGTTTTTTAATTTGATTTCGTATATCTATTATGACTATCACAAGATTTTCTTTAAAAAGTTTACACTGCACGGGACTTACATTTGGGAAGCTAGTATCTGTGAATAGTTCAGTGAAATGCTTAACCCACTCTTGCTCTCCAATAGCATTTATCACATATGAAGAGTTAGTTTTTGCACCTTCTTTCAGGAAGTTCCATATTTGAGCTCCAGATTTGGAGGCTACTATAGCTTGTAACATCCTCTCATTTTCCCTTTGAGTTTTCAAAAATGTATGGTGTGTTATAAAAATGTTATATTTGGTGGAAATGTTTGCAAGTGTTTTTTATGGTCATCATCATTTTTGGCTTTGATATTTCTTATATCTTGTCTCTTTTGTGTTTTTCTCTTGCTAATGATTGGATCATATGCACATATAGGTCGCTGGAAATCAACCGTTTGGGTAAAAAGCGATAACACATTTGTATAGTCATCTTGTTGATTATGCACTTGTGGTCTTAGTGGTCTGTTACATTACAATTTTTTAAATAATATATTTAATTTGGGGACTGTCCATTACACACGATTTCTGCCTTGATTTATTTCTAAAGAAAATTTGTGATAGCTTCCTGGTACCCAGGAGCAGAGGTGCATGTTATTTCTAATATGTTGCTTAGTCGCTTAGTGTTGTCAGAATGATAATGAATTTGGAGACTACATTAACGGAGTTCATTGACATTAAGGCATAATCAAGGATGGCCTGCGTATGCTTTCTTTTCCATGTGGGTTGTGGGGGGATGTCCCCATCAGTGTTACCATTTAGAATATTCATGTTTCTGTCTTCCATGAATCTCATCCATTTAATAGCCCTTGGAGTTAAAGGGGAACCATTAAGGGTTATGCATCAGGTGTTTAGGTCCCCCACAATGATTGTCGTTCGAATACTAGGTTCACTATTTCATCAAACATATCAATAACATGCTTAAGAAATGACTCCTCTACTATTGTGGAGGGAATCCAATACACATTGAGGATTGCAGACATGGGAGCCATTGGGTGTTGAGGATCATCAATTTCAAGTTTTAACAGCTTTCCAGGGAAATCCATTCTTAATGCTGCCAGGAGACCGGCCAAGGGTCTTCCTTTCTGTTGCTTAATGGCTGGTGTCCAGCATAGCTGGTATTTTGACCAAACTGGTTTTGATGTAATCCGGGTCTCTCGCAATAATAAAAGGTTGTGTATTTCCAGTTTATGAGCTTGCTCAGGACTCATTACATGCGAAAAACCTCTCGTATTCCATGCTGCAATTTTCATCATGTACGGTTTCAGTTTTATTAAACATTATTCGCTACCCCTGTAATTGGTCTCATTCAATGCCTTTTGGAGCCATGACCATTTTGTTTCGATTTTAGGCTCCATCTCTTCATCAAAATATACATCTCTTTTAAGGTGTTCTGAGCATCCCTTACAGTTGATCAATGGAGTTTTAGGATCTGCACTCTCGCACCTTTGTTCCCTTCCACGTGGGTATTCTCTTTTGTGGTGATTTTTTTTAATATGCTTTCTTGATGTTAAAGTCAAAACCTTGATTTATCAGATTTTGTCTTTCTGCCCATATTATTTGTCTTACTAGCAGCGAGGGCGCTGTCATGGTCACTGTGTCAATCCTTCTATTTTTGTGATTATATATCATCTCAATGTCATGTGACTGAATGGCTTTCAATTTTGTGATAGTTTTGAGCACTGTCATTAACGTTGATCTGTTTGAGTATGGGTTTTTGTCATCTCTGTCATTCATTGTCATAGTACACAAATTTGATGCCTTTAAATTAATATTTTCATCTTATTTTTTAATTGGACAAGGGAGAGTCTGATGGCTTGAAATTCACTGTTCAGACTTTAGGGGCTCATTTCAAGGTTCATTCATGACTACTGATTGCGGTCTTTTTATAACTGAATTTTAAAAAAATATTTTCTGAATAAACATTCCTTTTTACTCCATTGTATAAAAGACTAAGGGCCTCATTACGACTATGGAGGTAGCCATGCCGCTTTTAGCGGCATGGCTACCCCCATACCGGGTACCTGTTTTGGGTTCCCTGAATGGGGAAATACCCGGCCATTCTGACCTTGGAGGGCCCGGTATTTTTCCATTCAAGGAACCCGGACCCGGTACATCCCCATTCCCATTTGAGCCCCCATAGTTAATGATGGGCCCATTGTTAGCATCCTGGTCTGCAGGCGTCCTTAGCGGGACCTGTGAGCAGACCTCGTAATGAGGTAGTAGGGGGTTAACGGCGCCAGCAGCTCTACCGGCGCTGTTAACCCCCTATCGCCAGTGTCGTAATGAGGCCCTAAACCTTCAGCGCTTTGGTTAAGTATTACTGAATCAAGTATTTGTGGAATAATGTCTGGCTCATCAGTTTGGTCATCTCTTTTTGACGGCAGTGATGTAATCGAGTAAGTAGAATATTTCATTAAATCGCTTGCGTTAGGTTTTTGATTTATGAGATTTTCATTGATAGGATCAAGCTCTTTCTGAGTTATTTCAATGATTTGCCTCAATTAGGCCATCTGTCTGCCTGTGGTGCCAGGAGCCTGTTATTGGTAGAGGAGCAGGATTTTGATGGGGGCGGCGTAGTAAGGCCCATTATAAAAATATTTATTTTACTATTGTTGTTGGCGGCAGAAGCCTTCGATTTTTTACTGGCCGTCATGTTCTTAGTATTTTTGTTGTTTTTTTGCTCGCCACAGTTCGTATTTATTTGCATGTTATTTTTTTTTACCTTTTGTGTTTTAATAATAAGTGCATGTTTCATTTGGCACCAGAATATCCTCAGCATTTGTTTCAGATTCAATGCAAACTCTGATTTCTGTGAATCTACTTAGTGGTTCTGTGCTATTCCCACTACTTTCAATGGTGATAGTAGATATAGGGGAGTGTGAGTTTGCATTTTTCACCAGTTTCATGAGAGGCTATGGATTCTTCAACCATTTTCTCATTTCTTGAATGCCATTTGTCCCACCCTAGGGGTCATTTTGGGCAAACGTGGGGTTCTGTAACAAGAGTGCAGACTATTTCGTATTTCCTGCAGTCTTAAGTTAAGTTGGTTCAGTTCTGAGAAGACCTGATCGAAATGGGAGTGTATCTTCTTTTGGGCCACAGAACTGAGGTCAATTTTAGATTCTAGGTGCTCATAGATTTTGGTGAGACTAAATATGCCATTATTCATGGCAGCAAGGGAGATTTCATAGGCAGGTATTATCGTGTTTTTAAACCAAAATGATGGCCTCGGGGTGGGTCGTATCTAGGACATTGCTGATGAGACTGTTGAATTTAACACTTGATTTGGGAAAGTCTGATGCAAAATTGGGGAGTGTGACAAATTCAATTCATTTAGGTTGACAGTTTCAAATTGGGTTTCAGTTACAACATTAATTCTCGAGTTACTTGTCGAAAACACTTCAGTATTTGTTTAACTCAAGAAAGATTTACCCTCTTCACCAGACGAGCGGACCGGCTTTTCTGAAGTTAGTCCATTGAAAGGCAAGTTTGGCGTGCCACCAAGGACTTGAGAGTAGAGTTTAGGAGCCTCCATACAATCAGAGACAAGCACCATCGCGTTCGTCTTTGCAGATGGTGTCGGTGCAGTTGGATTGTTCGAAACGTTTGGCAATGTAACAAGTCTTCTTCAGAGATATCAGTAAAGGACCTGGGGCCAGATTACAGAAACATTTAACCAGTGCAAGTGCAAAATGTGAACGGTATTAGCACTAGGGCAAAGTTTGCCCTTTTTAAAAAAAAAAGACTGGGACACATTAAGAAACCATTGCACCTCGAAAAGTGCAGTTCGGCATATTAAAAGCAACAGGGCTAAAATTGCCCTAGTGCTAAAAAGATACTTTTTTAATGCATTGTTGCATCAGGGCAATGTTTGCAAAGTTTGCCCTGGTGCAAAAATGTGGTGAAAATGTATCTTTTTAGCACTATGGCAATTTTAGCCTTGGTGCTTTTAATATGCCAAACTGCACCTGTCAAGGTGAAATGGATTTTTTGTGTGACCCAGTGTTTTTAAAAATTGGGCAAACTTTGCCCTGGTGCTAATACAGTGTAAACTTTGCACTTGCGCCGGTGCAAAGTTTCTGTAATCTGGCCCGTGGTCTCTGGATTGAGCAAATAAATAGACTATATTGTGGACAAATTTGCATCTGGTAAGCAAGCACTGTTGGCTGGTTGAAAGGGCAGTGTTTTTTTGTCCCTCTGGGGCCAAAAGTGCCTAATGTCTGTGCCCACCGATTTTGAGTGTGTGTCATGTTTTTTTCCCTATCAGAGTGGCTCTCGCATCAGGTTTATGGCCAATTTTGGGTGACGCTGAGAGTGGTCTGTCCATCAGATCAACAGCATTTAGAGGCATAGCTGTCTTTAACATATATAGTGGCATGAGATAAATACCAAATTAACGGTATTCCTCACAGGGTGCAATTACACTCACAAAATCAGAAATGCTCATGAGTGCTATCAGTGCTGTCAGCTGCTCAGCTGAACAGCAGAACAGCACTCCAAAAGCACTCACGAAATGCAAATGCGCGCACCCCCTTCTTTAGTAGGGTAGCTGGGAAAAAGGGGCAGAGCGTGTCACTAAAACAAAGAAACAACCAAATATTAGTGCTTTAGAAGTCACTTCCACTTGATATTATCACTGTTTCATGTCACATTGTAATACTCGCATACCCAGTTTGAAGATCAGTTCCAAGTAGTAACACAGTCCAGTTTTGGAACAAAGCACGTAGTTTCGGATCGCTGATATAGGGGAGTCGCAGTCACGCAGAACAGCACTCCAAAAGCACTCATGAAGTGCGCATGCACAAATGCACATACTCCCTGCTTTAGTAGGGCTGCTGGGAAAAAGGGGCAGAGCTTGGCACCTGCTTGAAGATCAGTTCCAGGTAGTAACACAGTCCAATTTTCGAATGAAGAATGTAGTGTCAGATCGCTGATATAGGGGAGTCCAGTCATGCAGAACAACACTCCAAAAGCACTCACGAAATGTGCAATTGATTTGTTAACCCAGCCTTTTACTATGACAAAAGTGAAGTCTGTGGCATTCTTAGTGGAATTTTAGTTGATACAAATATTAGAACTATATTTAACAGGGGGCTTACACAAATACTCTTAAAAGCAAGAGAACATTGAAACAAGTAACTTCTGATTAAAAAACAATAACCTGTGTAGCCGTTAGATATAATTATAGGTGTACTTGTTTAAATGATTATCCACCCAGCAGTGTTTATTAGCTGCCAGCTCCGAATACAAGTGTGTTGTGAAAAAGAGTACTGACCAAGTAAATGGTCATTAAATACTGACGGTCTCTCTGAACTGCTGATGCATTACAGGAGGCATACTCCTGTTAAAGCACACTAAATGTCACACCCATTTAGATGACATTGAATGCCAATATTATGCTCTGTCTGCTAGAACCAAAGATTTAGGAATGCCTAGGCACATAATTACCCAGTCAAGAGGTATGGCATTCTTTGCCCTCCACTTTAACCATACAACTTCCAGACTGCTTTGAATCTTCATAGAAATGCATCTGCTGCGTTCCCTTTACCCAATGTGGGTTGGTACAGTTAATAATGTATTCCAAGCATACTCTGTTGAAGGTTGCAATGTCTGCGTGCTTGCTGCATGCCTCCCACACATCACAGGAATATTATGAGCTGTCATACATTGCATTTAATATATATCATGCTCTGTCAACCACAAGATATAACTCCATGTGGTTGAATTACAGAATCGATAGAATTCTAAGAAAGGTGGTTGGAGGGGCTTGAGGTGGACATGATTGGTGGTGCAATTCCAGAAAGAAATCTCTAAGTTTGGATATTAAATGTACTGAATGCACTGATCGTAAAGGACTGAGAGTAACCTGAGTATGAAGACAGTAAAACTGTACCCTATTTTTATTTAATCAGTGGATACAATAGTGGCGACAAGGATCAAATCAAAAGTTGCAACCTCAGCTTCAACTCTCAAGGTGACAGGAAGCCCTCAGTGCGGTATGAATGGGGAACAATTTTTGATATTTCCCCCAGGGCAGGAAAAGTACTGTACGGACAGATCAGAATCCATTGGTAGGCGTTTTTTAAAATAAGGGGTTAGAAGGTGTCTCATACAGAATATTGAGGTGGGTCACCTCCATGTACGAGCATGAGTTGTGGATAGAGAATATCCTGGTAAAGGAGGATACATAAAGAGATTTTCTTTCTGGAGTACGGAATACAAATTTGTAAGGAGGAAGAACATGTGCCATGTGATGTTGGAGTGGAGCAAAAACAGTTGTTTCTAGTGAGTGGTGAAATTTTAGGTAAGGATGAGTGGAATAGGTCATTACATGAGGATGAGGTGTTAAAGGGATTTGAGATCTCTATTGAAAGGAGATGGAGAGGAATTGAAGTAAAACAATCTTTGAAATCTTTTTAAAGTTGAGAATCGAGCTGCCTTTTAAAATGGGATTGTTTGCAAAGGGAACAAGCGGCTCCCACTTGTAGGAGTCAGAGGTAGAATATTTGAAGTCAGTCATGAAGATAACTTTGGAATGACAACACAAAAGGAAATGTTTTTAGAGACTATTTACGGCCGGGTGTAAACAGTGAGGTGGGGAAATTGGTGAAAATGTGTGAACATTGTCAGGAGAGTGAAAAGGTGTTAAAGTTAAGGGTGCCAACTTTAAAGGTCCACTGAGCTGCCAAAGATGCCATGGGAATTTTTGGCCATAGATGTATAGGGTACTTTGTATGGCTTGGTAAAAGGAAAACGTTTATTTAGATATTGATGGATTTATATTCTGGGTGAAGACAACAGCAGTAAATGTGGCTGACACTAAAGCAAATTCCTTAATTGGTATTTGATCGGGAGGGATTCCCAACACAGTTGCCATTGTCAATGGAGTATAATTAGCCTCTCACTCCATGGAAGAGTGCTTACAGCAAATTGGTGTTCACATGACAAAACAATCGTATACCATCAGGAAACAATTGGGGCAGTTGAGAGATTCAATGACATGTTGATGGAGAGTGTGAGGATGACTGACAGTGTGGGTAAGGAATGGTAGGAAGAGGTAGAGACAAAAATAATTCCCCCGCCACCCCATACAACTACCAGGTTAACTCTTTTGGCAGTACTGAGGACAAGATACCCAAGATACCCCAGTGACAAGATAGCCCAGTGTGTTGGTGTGTCCCCCATGGATGGGACGAGGGGACTGATTGTTTGGGATAATGAAGGTTTAAGAAAGGGCTACGAAGATGAAGTCTAGGTTTGATCAAGTAAAATGGTATGAGAATAATAATATTGCAGTAGGGAATAGTAATATTTCAGTAGGAGAAGAAGTACTAGCGAAAAACCCAGCAAGGTTTCAAATGGAGCTTCCATGTTTTCAGGCCTCAGAAGCTATGATTTGGCATGTTGTAGTCTCTGAAGATGAGATAATGTGCAAAAAGAGTAAGGTAATTATCCATAATGCTGGAAAACATAGAAAATAACCAAACTTTTTGTTGGAAGGGACATGTGTTGTATGCATGCCTTTCACATGTCATAGGCATGCTATGAGATGGAATACACTGCATTGTATATATGGTGTACGTTATTCTGTCAACCATGTGGATCAGTCACGAAATACACAATACACATGCAAAACCTCTGCATGGGGATTCTGGAGAGGAGAGGGATTCTAAGGAAGGTGGTTGAGGGGGGTGCTAATGAGTGGTGGAGACACCCCTGAGAGAAATGTCTGGGTTTGGATGTTGAATGTTCTGAATATACTGATAGTAAAGAACTGAATTTAAATGGAGTATGAAGAAAGACAAAACATACATTTCTTAATGTAACTTTTGGATGCAATACCATCTAACCAGAAAACACATTTATCACTCTTGTTATCCACTAATTGAATCATCTTGGAATGTAAAACATTTGAAGAGTGCAACATTTACCATCAAGATGAACTACTTCCATCAAAAGCATATAAGACATGTGTTTAAAGCCGGCTTGACGGAGCAGAGGTTGAGCATTCACTGCTGGAACAGATAGGATCTCAAAACTCTCTGGAAAATGAGGTGAGCAAACAGTTAACATAACACATCTCTGCCATACTACATTCTCATATAGCATGTCTGTATGCCTATTACACTATAAAAACATTGTGTTATTTTGCATGTATTGGCAGCATAATCCTTTTTGCTCATGATTCACACCTCCATTCTTCCCACATGAGACAACATTATTATTATTATTATTATTATTATTATTATTATTATTATTATTATTATTATTATTATTATTATTATTATTATTATTATTATTATTATATTTTTGGAGTGTAGACCTAGTTTCAGGAAGCAACTGAGTGTTTTACATTCATAGGCAGAAGAAGATTATGAGGGAAGCAGAGAAACCAGGGAGTTGAGAGCTGAGAACAGGGGAGGGACACTGTAAACCTCTAAAATACTAAATGTACCTTTCTTGATGTAACTTGTGGATTCAAAACATATAACTAGAAAACCCATATGTCTTATTATCCACTAATTGAATCAGCACAACTAAGACCACTTCAGAATATCAAATTCAGAATATAGTTTCCATGTTCAAGTACGCCATTTCATTTACCCTGTCAAACATCATAATATCAGACCCATACACTAGCACAACCTGGTACTCTAGATCACATCATGACTCAGTATTCATAAGTTTCCTTTTCAATAACACATTAGAAATATATAGCCCTTGAACTTAGAAGATGTTGTCTAGCTGTCTCCCCATAAAATAAGTTGTTATCATATTTAATGAAGACCAATAGATCGTGTGTTGGATACCTCTACTCTTTCAACATACTTCACACCAAGAAGATGTAAAACTCTAACTAGTGCAGATTATTTGTGACTATTGAGAACATGAAAACATATAAACACCTGAAATAGCAATTACAGTTGAGCATCCTCAATAGCATTAATAAAGCATTTATAAAGGGAGTGTTAGAATGGGTTTGGGTGTGTTTGACCGTCTGAGAACTGAGCGTGGCACTCATACCAAACCCCACAATACATACCCCTTCCCCACTTACCTGATTCCCATCACCTGGTCCACTTCAGATGGCAGCGTCAGATCCATCCCTCTAACACGGGTTGGATCCAACACCGCAGGGTCCGTTTTCTTCTTCTTCATTTTTTGTTTTTTTCAGTCCCTCGCCTCCAATATTGAGGAAGATGGGGACACCCCCACAGCCCCCAAGGAAAATAGATGTTGAACATGGAGTGCGGGACACCACCGCAACCCACGCTCCAATGTCTGGTATGTATTGGCCTAATTGTTTTTTTTTTTATCGAAGGGTACTGAGCAAATTCTGTCAAATGTATCATTCGATCAAAGAAATTGAACAATTATGTTAATACCTTGCGATGCACGCATAGCATGCCAGCCATCCAAAAGGGTTCAGCCTGAGAAAAACCTATTAGGGTGTACCACAGTGTGAGCAATGAGATTTGCATGGTTGAAGGTTGTATTGTTTTTAGTTAGGTTTGACACATATTAGATCACATATAGGAACACAGAAAGAGCAACACATGTATTAATGTTGCAATTGCAGAGGTTATAGGTAGGGCAGTATTATAGGCCCTGTGTTTTGTTCTTGTGCCCGAAGTTATGTTCTTAAGTGAGGTGCGTGGAAAAGAGCTTAAACAGTGGGAGATGGAGTCAGAAAGGTACTGTGGTGGACATGAGGTAAGCGTGTTAACATGGCGGAAGTGTGGCCATATAGGATGTTAGGGTCTAGTAAACGCAGAACTGAATATAATGCAGGCCCTGATGTGGAGCTGCTGCTCTGTTTAACTGAGCTTAAAAATAATCCCCTTTCCTGTTTCACAGGAGAGAAGCCAAGGTCAGAGGCAACCACGGTGCACAGATGAAAGCTAATTGTATCCAGCTGCAGGGCCTGGACATGGTGGAAGCAGAATATTTACTGTAGGGAGAGCAGGAAGGGATGCACCCTTTGAGAATAGGCAAGGAGACAATTTAGTGCACTACTACTCCCGCCCGAGGAGTGGTCATCCCCTTTAAATTACAAGTAGACGCACAACTAAAGCAAATAAACATTTGAAATTCAGAAACAAGAGCGGTGTCCAGTCACGTCATAACTGGGCACCTGGGGTTTGGAGATAGTGGAGCTGTGTCTGGAATGTTCCGTGATTTGGAATAGGAGAAGCAGAGGTGATGCCAATAAATTCAGTACAAGGTTGGGGTGAAGTTTGTGTGCACCGCAGTGTCGGGTATAATGAGAAAACCTATTGTATTATCAAAGCAGAGTAGATCGCTCCAGTTTACTTTGAACGCGTCTGGATCAGAGGGGAGCACATCACATGACAGTCACAATTCATTAGTGTGTCCATGTGTTCAAACAACAATAAATCCCATACCTGGATTCAATAGTGATGATGTAGGGCCACGTATCTAGGGGAATGTGTTCAGATAAGGTATGGCCAATCGGTCCATGTTCTATAGGGGGTATTAGCATGTTCTATAGGTGGTAGCTGATGAGGGTGGTGGGATAACATTGTAATTTATGTGTTCAGATTTTGCAGTTAGTATTGTATTATATTGGGCCTCATTCCGAGTACGGCGCTAACCAATGGCGCTATTAACGCCTTGGTTGACGCCGTACCCGGACCGGCAGCGCCTTGGTGGTTGGCGGAATTACCGCCCCATTCCAAGGTTGGCGGGGCGGTAATTCCCCAATCCCCATTTACCCTTCCCCATTCCCATTCTTGCCCCATAGGGCATAATGGGAGTGGGGAAGGCGTCAATTACGCCACCGTAAATTACGGTGGCGTAATTAACATCAAGGTCCCTTAGCGCCATGGTATTTAACGCCTGCTAAAAGCAGGTGTTAAAAGCACCATGGCGCTAAGGGAACTCGGAGTATGGCGGTAAGGGATTACCGCCACCGCTCTCGTTAGCGGTGGCCGCTATCCCTTACCGCCATACTCGGAATGAGGCCCATTGTATTGTATGGGTACTTGATAGAGCGCAGGCAAAGACCTCTAAGGGCATCAAGTCACTAAGTTAGGGAGAAGGTGAAGTGACCAAGGGAAAAGTTAGAACAGAAGGGGTTTTAAACGTTTGCAGAAATTAAGAAATTGAGCGGTGTTCCACAGTTTACCCTTATATAATCTGTAACTTCTCGGGAAGTGACGAGCTCCATGTCATTTCGGTTCTACGGGACCGTCTGAGACCTATTTCAATGTAATAAAACTTGTTTTCGCTTGCAAAGAGGTGCAATGATTATTTGACCTTTTGGATTATTTTTACTGTTCAGGTATTGGGGTGCTTTCCTCTTTATAGAAGAGAGCAGGTCACATAATTTTGCATGCTTTCCTTCACAGTGTTTTTGTCTGTGAAAATCAGCTTTTAGTTCGGCTCACAAAATGATCAAAGAGCATTGAGACTGGAAGTTGACCTTAAAATGCAGAATATTGTAGAGATTACTGTTAATGACTTTCAACATATAAACCACAGAGACCTATATTCTAAGTGACATATAGTGATCTACATCTTTGGATCCAGATAAAGCAAGGGGTTCTCATCCAATAACATTCACTCGTAATACCACATGTACAAGAACTAGCTGTGCGGATGTGCTAAAACAAAATCATCTATAAATACAAGTTGCAATATCAACAGGGTTGTAAGGCTACAACCAGTCTGCCCCAAGAGTTAAAAAAAACAAGCCTTATCACTTAACACCTTTATCAAGCAACACACCTGTTTGTGTGCTTTCCATTAAGTGTAAAAGTCAATATATAATTCTCAAAAATGATCCTTTAAAATTAAGGCACTTTGAGAAACCTGAAGGTGTATTCCTGGCTCGTCCCCGGGGATCTGTCATTCAGGTGGCCAGGACACAGCCATCGCTATTGGATCCAGTACCTGGGGGTGGACCAGTGAGGGAGGATCACCAGGATGAGAGGTCCTTGGGGAGTGGAGGTGGGACACTGATGGGGGACACGCGGTATCCCCCAACTTTCAACACCTTTTCCCCATCCTACCACGAAGGATATTCCAAAACACTGCCTCCCCCTTTCACGACACAAACACTTTTGCACAATTCGAAAGACAATGGATTAACACCAGAGCCATTTACCTGACATGTCCTAATACAAGGGTCAGGCAAAGTCAGGCAATTGAAGAGAATCACACACACCTGATGGCCTTTCCCTTCCCCACAAGGAAAACAGGTGGAGCACAAGTACACAATATGAGTAAGGCAGACCGCAAGACATGAAAGCTAATTCAGAACAGCATTTCAAAAGGAGGAGAAGGATGTCGCAGACCGAGAGGGTGACAAGGAGAAAAGCAACCTTGCCCTTTCCGACCAAGTCCAGTGAAACCTCTGCAGAAGGAATCATACGTTTGCAAACAATAGCCAGCACGTGTTGTAGCAGATGTCAAGGGTACACAAGACCCTCCTCCGCTGATTGCCAAGCTGGGTAGAGAGGATTGTCTCTGTGGTACCAACCTTGACTCCAAGGAGAAAGAAAACCTGTGGTCACAGCCGGTGCGTTTAGGGGAGTGTCGATAAGAAACTGAACTGTGTTGAACAAAAAATTGCTAATGGCTAATTTGAACTTTGAGAAGCTTAAATATACTATTGGTGGAAAAGGGGCAAAACCAGCAGCAGAGGAGTCCGGCACCACTTGGATGCTCAGGCAGGAAACTCTGGGTGATTACTCGATGGTAGAAACTACCGTAACCTGTAGCCCTTGGAAAGAGGCGAGCAGAGGTTGAAGTGGTCATACAGGGGTCTTGTAAAATCCTCTGTACCGTCGAAAGTCTTTGACCGACAGATGATTGCGAAACTAGGGGAAATTAATCCTGCTTAGTGAAATAAGCGTATGAACAGTGTGTTTTGTAAAAGTTGTCGAAAGTGAACCCTGCAGAGGGAAGCCGACAAAAAGAGGCAAAGCCTGAAGAACTGTTTAAAAAGACATTACGATTCATTGAAGTAAGAAAAGCCACAGTGAACCTTTAGGAGGGAGGCTGACGTCTGAAAGAGGTTTGAGCCCAAAAGGGGAAAATCCCGGAGTGGAAAGTTATCATCCAAAGTTCATTAAAAAAGGAACTGTTTATTTGATTTGTAGAACGCAATTTTGTGAGGGGTCTGGGCCCGGAAAGAGGGGGACGCAGGGGTGAAGCCATCACTGAAAGTTGTTTGTTGGATACATCAGGCCTCAAAGGCAAGCAACTTTTCATTGAAAAGAGACTTAACCACTGAAGAACCTGATAGCTTGTACGGAACTGACGGCTCGTGCTGGAAAAGGTCGAGGGTGTGCTGTGCTCAGGAGATCCACTTCGTCCCGTGCTGAGAAAAACCTGGGGAAGGGAGACCCCTGGCAATCATCACATCCTGACTTACTATTTGTGAACACTTCTTTTTTTATTGAAAACCCTATCCCACACTCTGGGCCTCATTACGACCCAGGCGGTAAGTTACCGCCTGGGTCGTACCTTTACCACCATGGCGTAAAATGGTGGTTGGCGGATTTACCGTCCCATTCCGAGGTGAGTGGGGGGGTAAGTCCCCATTAACCCATTTACCCTTCCCCATTCCCATTTTTGCCCCATAGGGCATAATGGGAGTGGAGAAGGCGTTAATTACGCCACCGTAAATTAAGGTGGCGTAATTAACAACAAGGTCCCTTAGTGCCATGGATTTTAACACCTGCTAAAAGCAGGTGTTAAAACCTCCATGGCGCTAAGGGACCTCGGAATCAGGCGGTAAGGGTCGGCGCTGTTTACGCCGCCGTAAACCCCTTGCCGCCTGGGTCCTAATGAGGCCCTCTGTAATTAGTTTTAAGGATTTGGCAATAGTTTTTTTTTTTTTTTAGTATAGGCCTTTTTATTTTGACACAACACCACAAGGACTGCCTCTTTTTTATTTGATGGTTGAGGCTTGCTCACATCTTAGATTTAGGTTAGGCATTTTTCCACCCTGAATTTACAATTTAATAAGCACCCTTGAACTGTGATCACTTGTGCCTGTCGTTACCGTTGCCACCATGAGTTCCTTACAGCACCCAATCTGTATACCAGTGTTTCCTGGAATAGACCAGCAGTCATTGACCACTGGTATTCTATTACAACACATTTCTTTAGTGTACATGTTGTAAGCCAAGATGCATTTGTTGATCGTTCATGCCTTTTTAAGGCTAAAATAAATTGCCAAAACATATAAAAGGTACATGAGAGCTAACTAATGTTCAGTTCTAAATAGTGCACATGAGGAAATTAAACTTACCAACCACATTGCAGTTTACAAAGGCTTGAAACCTGTGCTCAAAGTACCCAAAACACACCCGGTGAAGGAGCAATTGCGTTAGATAACTGCAATTATTGATTACTGCAATCGGATATAATTTTACAACTGAAGGTGTGGTGTAAAACACCTTACGTATCTAGTGGTAGCATACATGCTCAAAGATATGCCTTACAATAATCAATCATTGCTACTCAGTGAGCTGAATCCAGAATCAGATAACTTATGGTTGAAAAGAAGACGGATTGTTACTTAAGTCAATAATATTTGAAATTGGAATACATTGATCTCTTTTAATACATGTTTACCCTAATTTAGGTAATGCATTTCTATATGACCCTTCTTCTTCTTCTTCTTCTTCTTCTTCTTCTTCTTCTTCTTCTTCTTGGTTTCCATAAAAGTAAGACAGTCAAAGTTGGATGAAAAATAGATGAATATAGATTTGATTTAAATAATTTCAATGCAACATTACAAGGATGATCACGTTTTTATAGCACTATTTGAAAACCTTTTGATTACAAAAGAGTTGAAATGATCAGTCAATAAAGATAAAACTGCTGGTGGCATTCCCTAAAACAATACTTCCTTAGGACAGGGATTACAGTATTGTGACAAGTTAGTGCATATTTGGGACATAAAGTGCAATAAGGCTTCTGATATAGTAAAGTTGCATGTGCATAAAATATCCTCTGTGCAGTTACCCTGCCAAGCAGATGTAACATCACTTAGAGATGGTAAGTTAAATTAGCATCCCAACATTGGGGTCAGATGGCCTCCCTGCCATTCAGGAATTTCGGAATAAAGGCTTAACCTTATGATAAACTCTACATTCTGAACCTCCTCAGAAGCCATCGGCTGGCATTTTGACTAGCGGGACACCAGTTAAGTGCTCACTGGGCTCTCCTGTGCTCCCTTAGCGCAACACTCCATTCTCAATTTCCACGTCTCTCGCCAACCAACCTTGCCCTTCTTTTCGGGATCCTCCTTGTCCCTCCACAGTGCTAAGAACACTCAGTGTTTCTGGCAATTTCCCATTGTGGCAGTGGTCTCATTGTAATGGCCACCTGTAACCCTCACCTTGCATCCTCAGGGGCGCCTCTCGACTGGTCTGGGACGCTTCTGGGTACACCACACCTTCCCTGGGTTTCATTCTGCCAGGAATCAGTTCTAGAAGACAGGAGGTGGATTTTAGAAACTTCTCCTTCCCTCGAGGGACCCACCTCCCCGTGTTCCCCTTGCGTTCTCCCCTCGGGACCTCTCTCACCTTGATTTTCGGAATGTTGCGCTCTCTGTCCTGCTGTGCTGGGCAGGGGTGCATCGTTTTTTGGCTTGGTCGCAGAGTTACTTCACTGGCGATTGCCCTGGAGTCCAGACCGGCTGCGACTCCACCCTTTTAGAGGTTTTAAAATAATGTCTGTATGGATGAATGCTCCAATAACCTACTTCTCTTGTCTTGCAGGGGCTGATGGAGCGAGCTGAGGCTGACGGCCGAGTTCGAGAAGGTAAGGATGCGCTGATGCGGCGCAGAAAGTGTCCTTGTAAGTGGTCTGACCTGTGCTGTTGTTCTGTTACAGGTCGCAGAGGATTCCTGGAAGCGGCAATAGATAGGGACCGAACGCCGAGGCAGATGTTCGAAATGGCGGAGGCCCTCCAGAAGAGCTGAGTAAGTAGCTTCTGATTCTTCTCTCTATTTTACTAGGAGGGTAACAGGAGGACAATGGAGAAGTCCCCGAAGGCTCCCACTGGATGGAAGAGCTGGATCTGAACAGGTAAGGATGGCGATGTTCTTGAAGTCTCTCGCCCGTGTAGGCCAGGATGCAGAGCAGGACTCAGTGAACGTCACGCTGCAAAAGCAGAATAACGCGAAGCACGTGCCTTGGGTCGGGTGTGGTTTAAATACCCGGCAGGTATCCCAGGTGCCTTTGGGGTGGGCACTGCCCCGATCTGATGCTAGACCGCTTGTTGCAGTTCCCCGATAATCCTCATGGGGGCAGCCATGTTCACCCATTGTCCATTGGAATTCATGCTTGCCAAGTGAGCCTGATGCCAACGGTGCCAGGATTGTGTCCAAGGCACACGCACCAGCCCAAATTGGGCCTTTCTAGCCTTGTTTAAGTACTGTGGCAGGGGCCATGGTGCCCGAGTCCAATGGTTTGGGGTTAAGGTTGTGACACCACCATGGAAAGGGAGAAGGAACTGTATGTATTTCCTTTCTTCCATTTCCATGGTAGACATCTTCAAGCCGATTCATGGAATAATTAGTGCGGCGCAAGTGGGCAAAAACGTGCGAATCGCAGTGGAATAGCGAAAATCGCAGTGCAAGTGCGAAAATCGCACGAAAAGCAGCGCACATCGATTCATGGAAGTCCGTGCGCGAGAAAACCAGCGGATGTGCGATAAAAAAGTGCGCGGCGCACGTTGGCGCACAGGCCATCTAACAGCGTGCGCCAGGTCACAGCGAAAATCGCACAGGCCACAGCGAAAATCGCACATAGCGCGGCGCACGCAACAAAAGTAGGCGGAACACAGGCGTAACACTCGGAATGGGGAACAACTTGCCAAAACGTGGGCGTCACGGGGGAAGTACAGGGCACAAGTGCGCGGAACGCCCACACGCTCGTCTACAACACGTATTCATGGAATAGAATAGGGCAAAAAAGCGCACGCTCAAACCAGCGCACAGGCACAAACACGACCGCCACAAGGAAGCAGGCGGTAGCGTCTCTGCGGCTGTAAGAAATGTGCGCCAAAAGGTGCGCCAACAAATAGCACCTATATACTGCCATGAAGAATGTCCTATACTGTGGCCCTCCAGGACAAATGACGTGCAAAGGGGTACCCACAAACACGGACACCCGCTGACAAAAAATACGTGTGCGTGTATACCGGGGTGCACGGGAAGTCTCACACGTGATTTGGCCGGGTACGTGTATTTCAGGGGTGCGCGGGAAGTTCCACACGCGATTTCAGCAGGGTACGTGTATTTCAGGGGTGCGCGGGAAGTTCCACACGCGATTTCAGCAAGGTATGTGTATTTCAGGGGTGCGCGGGAAGTTCCACACGCAATTTCATCAGGGTACGTGTATTGCAGGGGTGCGCGGGAAGTTCCACACGCGATTGGCCCAGTGCGAGCAGGGTACATGTATTT
Organism: Ambystoma mexicanum; assembly: GCF_040938575.1. Taxonomy (NCBI): domain Eukaryota; kingdom Metazoa; phylum Chordata; class Amphibia; order Caudata; family Ambystomatidae; genus Ambystoma; species Ambystoma mexicanum. Next base: position 422,210,708 of record NC_090927.1, on the reverse strand, counting down.
CAGGGGTGCGCGGGAAGTTCCACACGCGATTTCAGCAAGGAATGTGTATTTCAGGGGTGCGCGGGAAGTTCCACACGCGATTTCATCAGGGTACGTGTATTTCAGGGGTGCGCGGGAAGTTCCACACGCGATTGGCCCAGTGCGAGCAGGGTACGTGTATTTCAGGGGTGCGCGGGAAGTTCCACACGCGATTTCAGCAAGGTATGTGTATTTCAGGGGCGCGCGGGAAATTCCACACACGATTTCAGCAGGGTATGTGTATTTCAGGGGTTCTGGGGAGTACCACACGTGAATTGGCCGTGTGGGCCCTCCCAGGTGTACGCTCCACATCCTCCACGGACCCTGCAGGCAGCCCACACCACGGGGGACTAACCTGCACCCATGCTCATGTCCCGCAGGCAGCCCATCCACCATGGGCATGCCCCGCAGCCAACCCACATGTCACCTTGCACTACTGATCAACAATGCATGTCTACCACCACCCCCACCCCCCTGCCACCATGGACATCCTCCACCAGGCCCCCACTCACGTCTCCCACCACCCCCATCCCCCTGCCACCATGGGCAGCCTCCACCAGGCCCCCATTCATGTCTCCCACCACCCCCACCCCCCAGCCACCAGGGGCAGCCTCCACCAGGCCCCCACTCATGTCTCCCACCACCCCCACCCCCCAGCAGTGCAGGGGCAGCCCCCACTCATGTCTCCCACCACCCCCACCCCCCAGCAGTGCAGGGGCAGCCTCCGCCAGGCCCCAACTCATGTCTCCCACCACCCCCACCCCCCTGCCACCATGGCCACCCTCCACCAGGCCCCCACTCATGTCCCCCTGCACCCCCACCCCCCAGCATCCAGGCTCACCCTCCACCAGGCCCCCACTCATGTCTCCCACCACCCCCACCCCCAGCCACCAAGGGCAGCCTCCACCAGGCCCCCATTCATGTCTCCCACCACCCCCACCCCCCAGCAGTGCAGGGGCAGCCTCCACCAGGCCCCCACTCATGTCTACCACCACCCCCACCCCCACCCCCCTGCCACCATGGCCACCCTCCACCAGGCCCCCACTCATGTTCCCCTGCACCCCCACCCCCCAGGATCCAGGGTCACCCTCCACCAGGCCCCCACTCATGTCTCCCACCACCCCCACCCCCCAGACACCAGGGGCAGCCTCCACCAGGCCCCCACTCATGTCTCCCACCACCCCCACCCCCCTGCCACCATGGGCAGCCCCCACCAGGCCCCCACCCATGTCTCCCACCACCCCCACCCCCCAGCAGTGCAGGGGCAGCCTCCACCAGGCCCCAACTCATGTCTCCCACCACCCCCACCCCCTGCCACCAGGGGCAGCCTCCACCAGGCCCCCACTCATGTCTCCCACCACCCCCACCCCCCAGCAGTGCAGGGGCAGCCTCCACCAGGCTCCCACTCATGTCTCCCACCACCCCCACTCCCCTGCCACCATGGGCAGCCCCCACCAGGCCCCCACCCATGTCTCCCACCACCCCCACCCCCCAGCATCCAGGGTCACCCTCCACCAGGCCCCAACTCATGTCTCCCACCACCCCCACCCCCCAGCCACCAGGGGCAGCCTCCACCAGGCCCCCACTCATGTCTCCCACCACCCCCACCCCCCAGCAGTGCAGGGGTAGCCTCCACCAGGCCCCCACTCATGTCTCCCACCACCCCCACCCCCCTGCCACCATGGGCAGCCCCCACCAGGCCCCCACTCATGTCCCCCTGCACCCCCACCCCCCAGCATCCAGGGGCAGCCTCCACCAGGCCCCCACCCATGTCTCCCACCACCCCCACCCCCCTGCCACCATGGGCAGCCCCCACCAGGCCCCCACCCATGTCTCCCACCCCCCCCACCCCCCAGCAGTGCAGGGGCAGCCTCCACCAGGCCCCAACACATGTCTCCCACCACCCCCACCACCCTGCCACCATGGGCAGCCTCCACCAGGCCCCCACTCATGTCTCCCACCACCCCCACCCCACTGCCACCATGGGCAGCCCCCACCAGGCCCCCACGCATGTCTCCCACCCCCCCAACCTCCAGCAGTGCAGGGGCAGCCTCCACCAGGCCCCCACTCATGTCTCCCACCACCCCCACCCCCCAGCCACCAGGGGCAGCCCCCACCAGGCCAACAACCATGTCTCCCACCACCCCCACCCCCCAGCAGTGCAGTGGCAGCCTCCACCAGGCCCCCACTCATGTCTCCCACCACCCCCACCCCCCAGCCACCAGGGGCAGCCTCCACCAGGCCCCCACTCATGTCTCCCACCACTCCACCCCCCAGCAGTGCAGGGGCAGCCTCCACAGGCCCCCACTCATGTCTCCCACCACCACCACCCCCCTGCCACCATGGGCAGCCCCAACCAGGCCCCCACTCATGTCCCCCTGCACCCCCACCCCCCAGCATCCAGGGGCAGCCTCCACCAGGCCCCCACTCATGTCTCCCACCACCCCCATCCCCCTGCCAACATGGGCAGCCCCCACCAGGCCCCCACCCATGTCTCCCACCACTCCCACCCCCCAGCAGTGCAGGGGCAGCCTCCACCAGGCCCCAACTCATGTCTCCCACCACCCCCACCCCCCTGCCACCATGGGCAGCCCCCACCAGGCCCCCACTCATGTCCCCCTGCACTCCTACCCCCCAGCAGTGCAGGGGCAGCCTCCACCAGGCCCCCACTCATGTCTCCCACCACCCCCACGCCCCAGCCACCAGGGGCAGCCCCCACCAGGCCCCCACTCATGTCTCCCACCACCCCCACCCCCAGCCACCAGGGGCAGCCTCCACCAGGCCCCCATTCATGTCTCCCACCACTCCCACCCCCCAGCAGTGCAGGGCAGCCTCCACCAGGCCCCCACTCATGTCTTCCACCACCCCCACCCCCCTGCCACCATGGGCAGCCCCCACCAGACCCCCACTCATGTCCCCCTGCACCCTCACCCCCCAGCATACAGGGGCAGCCTCCACCAGGCCCCCACTCATGTCTCCCACCACCCCCACCCCCCTGCCACCATGGGCAGCCCCCACCAGGCCCCCACCCATGTCTCCCACCACCCCCACCCCCCAGCAGTGCAGGGGCAGCCTCCACCAGGCCCCAACTCATGTCTCCCACCACCCCCACCCCCTTGCCACCATGGGCAGCCTCCACCAGGCCCCCACTCATGTCTCCCACCACCCCCACCCCCCAGCAGTGCAGGGTGTTAGGGAGAATTCTCTGTTTAGGCTGAATTTCCCTACCTAGTGAGTCCCCCAGCAGCTTTGCTGGATTTCTTGGGGTTTCTTTTTTTCTCCTGCCAAGAGTGAGACCCTTTTTCCCTCACTCTTGGGCATGTTTGAAGAGTGTTTCTTTGGTTAACCTTGTGTTGAATGGGCTATGGGGTCTTTTACTCCATAGGGCCTCATGTGTTTTTGTAATGTGGGTTACACAGCACCCTCTGTGCAGTAACCCAGGGGTGTCCTAGGGACTCCCCAACATAGACTCCATACCCTGGGACTGACTACTGTCTCCCAGGGCAGGTAAAGTCTCCAAAGACTTTACTAGTCTTAAATCCTGAACAGAACCAGTACAAACCATCATATTGTGGACGTACTGGCTGGGGCAATTCGATTGCCCCAGGGTCTGTTAGTCAAGGGGGCACGTCTCCGTCCCCCCTGATTGAGTTTTGGCTGGTGGCAGTGGAAACTACTTTTTATATTCAACCGTGAATATTTTCCTATGGGATTTCCCATTGTTTTAGGCTAACACATTTAATTATTTATTTACGGTAGCCTCAAACATACCGCTGGTTTTTATATTTATTATTATAACTCCGGTTGGGATTTTTTGCCAAAACTTGATCCTAAAATGGCGTTGGCGTTCGCCTCTGTAACTCTGACCCAAAGTGGAGCCCTTTGTTCCACTTTTGGCGGGCTTCTCCACAGAAGCCCTCCAAAGTGGTGCCACTCTGTCTGGGGTACTTAGGATGGGTGGAGGGGGATTTAGGCACCCTGGACTGAGTTACCTTGGTAACTCAAGTCGCACTCCGTCCTGATTGGCCCAAGTGGTGAGCCGGCCGGCTCACCACTTAGCATGTTTGAGTGACAGCTAGGCTGGGTGAATGGGGGTTTGCTGCATAAAAGCAGGGCTTTGGGGACTGGAACTTTAGAAGTCGCCACAGGACCAAGAATCCGACGAGGGAAGAGCTGAGCCGACCTGCTACGACAACACCACCCGGTGGAGCCCTGCTGAACCGTCTCACCACTTTTCCCAACGACCGAGGAGAACTCTTAACGGAGTGGCTCCTTCATTTGACTGGTGGGGACAACCCGTTTTCACCTTCTTTCCGCTTCTTCGAGGTATCTCGTGGCTGCCTTGCCCGTGCCAAGCACCCCGGCAACTGGAATACCACACTTTTACCACAAACGCGAAAGTCGGTACAACCCTTTAACCGGAGGACTCCGCGGCTGGTTTCTTCCCGGGCAGTGCAACGACCTTCTTCTTCTGCTCTTCAGCGAGATCTTCTTCTTCCCTGACCGACGTCGAGCCTTGCTGCCACTGCCTGGAACAACTGCCACCGCTGGAGGATCCTTCCCGTTTAAGGTACCGTGTTCCGCCTGGCTTCCCTTGCCACCGACTGTATGGGGTAGTTTTAGCCCCCGGCTTTCAAACCTGGGATTGCCTGAGACACCCTGGCTAAACTTTCTAAGCCTCTCTAAACTCTTTCTGAACTCGTTTGCAAGACTCTGAATCCCTAATAACTGTGTGATCTTGGGCATATTTTCGCTCCGTCTGCTCTAGGAGTGGGCCCTGCCTAGTGACTTTTGCTCACCTGTGACTTTGTGCTTCCTTGAACTTACAAAGAGCGTTCTTGACCTTAGAGTGGTGTGTTTATCCTAATTCTGCTCTTTTTCCCTCCCTTCTTTGAACCTACTAGAGTGTCATCTAAAGTTAAGCACTCACCTCTGTTTGAATTATGTGGTGTTAACCAAGAGTTGTCTAGTTAGGAATAAGGGTTGGGACTGCTTTCCATATAACTGTGTTTGAAGTGTTTTACTATATATTGCTAGAGTGTTTTCAACTTATGTGTTCTTAAAATAAATAACTATATACTTCTGAAACCAAGCTCTGGTCAGTGTTTGCTTGTGCTATTGTATTTGAGTACATATTGTGTATACTTTGCATACTGCCTAACTCTTCTTGAGGGAAGTCTGACTGCTCAGCCACAGCTACCAGGTAAATCTGGGTGGTGCAGACTGCTACCAAGTGGGTTTACTGCTATACCTGTAGTCTTAAATCTTTTGCAGTGTTCCCCAAGGGAACTGCACAGGTTTCTGCCTAACACTGGTGTACAGCGGTGGGATTTGTATTGAGTATACATTTTAGTGTGCTTTAGATACCTTAGTGCAACTAACCACAAAGCTTAGCACTGTAAAAGTAATCCTCTAACATGTCAGTTATAGAAAGCTATAGTCAAGTGTCCCTTGCAGCAAAAACTGCTGATTGTTTAAGAGTGCTCTGTAAACATAAGGATCTCATGAATAAGGGCAAGAAAATGGAGCTGATTGAAAGATTGTTAGCTAACCAAAGTCTGGGTGATGGTTCAGAGGAACCTACCACTCCAGCAAATGTAGATGACAGTATTGAAATTGACATAGAACAAAATGTTGATGATTTTGAGGAAGAGTCAGAAGAGGAGGGTGAGGCTGTTGTGACTGTCCCCCCTAGGCCTCTGCCTGCTCTACCTGCTGTGCCTACTGGGCCTTTACCAGGTCCCACATTTAGTCCTCAGTACTATGAACTGGAGAAAATGAAACTAGAATTGGAGTATAAAAAACTTAATGCTCAAACTGAAAAAGAACTAAGGCTAAGGGAAATGGAGCTTAAGCATGAGCTAGAAATGAAGAAATTGTCTGTTGAGAATGCTTCTCTCTCTGGCTCCTCTAGAAGTTCCAGTCCTAAAAGACCCCGGATGCCTAAAGAATTGGTTGGTATGTATGAGCCTAAGTTGGATGTGTTGGATTGGTTGTCTCTGTTTGAATATAATCATGGGCTCCAGAACATCACAGGAAATGACTTACTCACCGGGTTCTTCTCTAGGCTTCCCCCTGTTGCAACTGATGTGGTAATGGAGATGGGGGAGGAGGATAAGAAGGACTATGAATGTGTGAAACTAGCTTTGATAGCTAGGTTTGGGAAGACCCCTTCCCAGTATCTTAAGAGGTTTAGGAGCCTCAAAAAGCATGATGGTACCCCTTGGGCTACCTGGGTGAGTGAAGGGTTGAAAAACTTAGAGGGATGGATTAAGGGTTACAAGGTGAACACTTATGAAGGTATGAAGAATTTGTTTATGTTGGAGACTATTTATGATGCCTGCTCTCCTGAGCTCAGACAACACTTGGCTGATTCCAAGGAATTAGATTCCCGGAAACTAGCTAAGGCTGCTGACTTGTGGGTTGCCAACAGGGCCACTCACAAGGATTCTGGGGTAACTCAGAAAAAGGATGGGGAGAAACAGCCTAAGAAGGACTCCAAAGAGAATTCTAATACTACAAATTCCAAAGAGGGCCCCAAACAAAACTATAAGGGTAAGCCACAAGGGAAACCGAATCAGGCTAGTGTACCTTCTGGTCCCAGATCAGAAGGAGGTCAGAACAAGCCTCCATTCCAGCGAGCCTTTGGCTCATGCTTTGTTTGTAAGGCTACTGACCATGTGAAAGGAGATCCCAGATGTAAGGGTAAACTTTCGGGGGTCCAGCTTGCCTCCTTAGCCTTCGCTCCAGAAGAGGAAGTACATATGGCAAGTGGAAACTTTATATTACTGGCTGATGAACCCACTGGAGTCTCAGCTAGTGTTTCTTTAGTCTCTCTGGGGTTGTGGGAACAACAGAATTTAGATGTCTATAACTCTATCCCAGATAACACTAAAGAGTATTATAAGGACAGTGTCTAGGTGAATGGTCAGGAGACTCCTGCCATTAGGGACACTGGAGCCAGCATAACTGTGGTGGATGAATCATTTTTCAAGGCAGAGGATGTTGCTAAGGCACCCAAATGCCTCACCAAGTTAGCTGGTGGGCCTGTGCAGATGTGTCCCCAGTTACCAGTTCTCATCCAATGTAATGATATGGCTGTGAAAATACCTGTCAGTGTACAATGTGAAGTGCCAGGTAGGGTTCTGTTGGGTAATGACCTAAAAGCTCTTGGAGTTGTGTCACATACCCCCAGACCACCTAGTAAAAGGTTACAGGAGCTCACAAAACCTGCAAGAGAGAAAACCTTGAGAGGGGTATCTCAGGAGATGATGACAGAAATCACTCCTCTCCCACTGGAGCAACTTACTGCAGTAACTACCAGATCAGGAGCAAAGGGGCAACCCAAGACTCCTAGGAAAAAGCCAGCAGCAAGCACTCCAGTGCTTCCGACAAGGACTTCCCCTAGGTTGTCCAAAGTCACACCTGTAACTCCACCTCCAGCTGAGGCTGAGAGGGAGGTACAACCCTGTGTGGTTGAACTAGACTCTGAGGAAGAGCTAGAAGGAGGCCCAAACCTTATTGGAGATTTGGACCCTGAGGACCATCCTGAGCTGCAGTCTTTACTGGCAGAAGGTGGGCCTAGCAGGGCGGCTTTTCGTAAGGGGCAAAGAGAATGTCCAACTCTGGAAGGCCTCCACCACCAGGCAGCTTCTCAGGCTGATGGGCAAGAGCCTGGGAAGTATAGGTTACACTGGGAAGATGGCCTCTTCTACAGTGAACCAACTGAGTCTGAACCTGGAGACTACAAGCGCCTTGTAGTCCCGCAAGAGAACAGACAATAGTTCTTACAACTAGCCCATGAGATACCTTTGGCTGGTCACTTGAGTTTCAAGAAGACCAAGGAAAGGCTCTCTCTCTACTTTTATTGGCCAAAGATGGGGGCTGAAGTAGATAGATATTGTAAGAGCTGCCATACCTGCCAGACTTCTGGTAAGGTTGGTTCCAAGAATGTGGCACCTTTAGTGCCTCTCCCAGTTGTGGGAGTCCCATTTGAGAGGGTAGGGATTGACATTGTTGGTCCCCTTGATCCCCCAACCTCCTCAGGCAACAGGTTTATACTTGTTGTAGTAGACCATGCTACTAGGTACCCTGAGGCAATTCCTATGAGGACTGTTACGGCTCCGGCTGTGGCTAAGGCCCTCCTTGGTCTTTTTACCAGGGTTGGGTTTCCTAAGGAAGTAATCTCTGACAGGGGATCAAACTTTGTGTCCCACTACATGAAAGCCATGTGGAAAACCTGTGGAGTTACTTACAAGTTCTCAACAGCATACCACCCTCAGACAAACGGGTTGGTTGAAAGGTTCAACAGAACCATGAAGAGCATGATAGGTGCTTTAGAGGAACCCCTTAAAAAGAAGTGGGACCTTCTACTGCCATGCCTTCTCTTTGCTTATAGAGAAGTCCCTCAGGAGGGAGTAGGTTATTCTCCCTTTGAGCTTCTCTATGGCCATCCGGTCAGAGGTCCATTGGCCCTGATTAAGGAGGGATTGGAAGGTGCTCCTCCCCTCAAGCCAGTCAGAGTGACTGACTATGTGATAGGTCTCCGGAGGAGAATGTCGCACATGATGGCAGAAGCAAGTGACAACTTGAAAGCTGGTCAAGCTCTGGTCAAACATTGGCATGACCAGAAGGCTAACATGGTTGAGTTTACTCAAAACCAGCTAGTTCTAGTTATGCTCCCAACAAGGCAGAGGGCCTTGCAAGACAAATGGATGGGACCCTTCAAGATTGTGGGAAAACTTGGAGAGGTCAACTATCTGGTGGATCTGGGCAGACCCAGGGAAGCTCCTAGAGTCTTCCACACCAACAGACTAAAAACATACATCTCCAGACCTGACGTAGGAGCCTTGCTTCTAGCTTCAGCTGCAGAGGAAGAAGAGAGTGAATCTCTCCCTGATCTCCTCAGAGGTGTGCCTTTAGATGAAAAAGTTGAAGGAGTCAATCTCTCTTCAGACCTGACACCTGAGCAACAAGAGGAGTGCAAATCAATGTTAAATCAGTTTGCCTCCCTGTTCTCACTGTCACCAGGCTTGACCCCTTGGGGCCAGCATGATATACTCACTGGTGACTGTCTGCCAGTCAAAAGCAGAGGATACAGAATGTCAGAACATATCAGAACCCACATCAAAGGAGAGGTCAAGAAGATGCTTGATCTCGGGGTAATAGAGCCCTCTACTAGTCCATGGTCTAGCCCAGTTGTGTTAGTACCAAAGGCAGGATCCAAAGACTTGAGATTCTGTGTGGACTATAGAGCTCTAAATGCAGTCACCAAGACTGATGCCCACCCTTTTCCCAGGACAGATGAGTTGGTGGATAAACTTGGTGCAGCCAAGTACCTCAGCACATTTGACCTTACGTCAGGCTATTGGCAAATAGCCCTGACAGACCATGCCAAGGAGAAAACTGCATTTTCAACCCCAGTTGGCTTGTACCAGTTTAAGGTCATGCCTTTTGGATTCAAAAATGCACCTGCCACATTCCAAAGGATGGTGAACCAAGTTCTGGCTGGGATGGAAGACCTCTGCATGGCATACTTGGATGACATTGCAGTCTTCAGCCACTCCTGGGAGGAACATGTGAACCACCTAGGACATGTGTTGCAGGCTCTGGAACAGGCCCATTTGACAATCAAAGCCAGTAAGTGCCAGATTGGTCAAAGTAAAGTGGTCTACCTTGGGCATGAGGTAGGAGGTGGAGAAATAAAGCCTTTGCTCAGCAAGATTGAAGCTGTGCAAAATTGGACAACACCAACTACTCAAACCCAGGTGAGAGCCTTCCTAGGCCTCACTGGGTATTACAGAAATTTCATTGAGAACTATGGGACCATAGCTTCTCCATTGAATGTAATCTCCTCTCCTAAATTCCCTAAAAAGGTAAAATGGAATGAGGAGTGCAATCAGGCCTTTGAAAAACTGAAGAGAGCTCTTTGCTAAGCTCCAGTATTAAGAGCTCCTGACTACCACCAAACTTTCATTGTACAAACTGATGCTTCCAATGTAGGTATAGGTGCAGTTCTAAGCCAACTGGATGAGAAGGGTAGGGAGCACCCCATTTGCTTCATCAGTAGAAAACTGAAGGATCCTGAGACAAGGTGGGCAACAATCGAAAGAGAATGCTTTGCTATTGTGTGGGCACTGAAGAAGTTTAGACCATACTTGTATGGTTCTACTTTTGTTATTCAGACTGACCACCAACCCTTGAGATGGTTAATGCACATGAAAGGGGAAAATCCAAAACTATTGAGATGGTCAATCTGCCTGCAAGGGTTTGATTTCACCATTGAGCACAGGTCAGGGTGTCACCATCAAAATGCTGATGGACTCTCTAGGATGTATATCATCGACTAGAGGTATGAGGTTCATCCAGGAGTGGATTAAATCCTCCTGTCCCTTAGTCTGGGGGGCGAGTGTTAGGGAGAATTCTCTGTTTAGGCTGAATTTCCCTACCTAGTGAGTCCCCCAGCAGCTTTGCTGGATTTCTTGGGGTTTCTTTTTTTCTCCTGCCAAGAGTGAGACCCTTTTTCCCTCACTCTTGGGCATGTTTGAAGAGTGTTTCTTTGGTTAACCTTGTGTTGAATGGGCTATGGGGTCTTTTACTCCATAGGGCCTCATGTGTTTTTGTAATGTGGGTTACACAGCACCCTCTGTGCAGTAACCCAGGGGTGTCCTAGGGACTCCCCAACATAGACTCCATACCCTGGGACTGACTTCTGTCTCCCAGGGCAGGTAAAGTCTCCAAAGACTTTACTAGTCTTAAATCCTGAACAGAACCAGTACAAACCATCATATTGTGGACGTACTGGCTGGGGCAATTCGATTGCCCCAGGGTCTGTTAGTCAAGGGGGCACGTCTCCGTCCCCCCTGATCGAGTTTTGGCTGGTGGCAGTGGAAACTACTTTTTATATTCAACCGCGAATATTTTCCTATGGGATTTCCCATTGTTTTAGGCTAACACATTTAATTATTTATTTACGGTAGCCTCAAACATACCGCCGGTTTATATATTTATTATTATAACTCCGGTTGGGATTTTTTGCCAAAACTTGATCCTAAAATGGCGTTGGCGTTCGCCTCTGTAACTCTGACCCAAAGTGGAGCCCTTTGTTCCACTTTTGGCGGGCTTCTCCACAGAAGCCCTCCAAAGTGGTGCCACTCTGTCTGGGGTACTTAGGAGGGGTGGAGGGGGATTTAGGCACCCTGGACTGAGTTACCTTGGTAACTCAAGTCGCACTCCGTCCTGATTGGCCCAAGTGGTGAGCCGGCCGGCTCACCACTTAGCATGTTTGAGTGACAGCTAGGCTGGGTGAATGGGGGTTTGCTGCATAAAAGCAGGGCTTTGGGGACTGGAACTTTAGAAGTCGCCACAGGACCAAGAATCCGACGAGGGAAGAGCTGAGCCGATCTGCTACGACGACACCACCCGGTGGAGCCCTGCTGAACCGTCTCACCACTTTTCCCAACGACCGAGGAGAACTCTTAACGGAGTGGCTCCTTCCCTTGACTGGTGGGGACAACTAGTTTTCACCTTCTTTCCACTTCTTCGAGGTATCTCGTGGCCGCCTTGCCCGTGCCAAGCACCCCGGCAACCGGAATACCACACTTTTACCACAACCGCGAAAGTCGGTACAACCCTTTAACCGGAGGACTCCGTGGCTGGTTTCTTCCCGGGCAGTGCAACGACCTTCTTCTTCTGCTCTTCAGCGAGATCTTCTTCTTCCCTGACCGACGTCGAGCCTTGCTGCCACTGCCTGGAACAACTGCCACCGCTGGAGGATCCTTCCCGTTTAAGGTACCGTGTTCCGCCTGGCTTCCCTTGCCACCGACTGTACGGGGTAGTTTTAGCCCCCGGCTTTCGAACCTGGGATTGCCTGGGACACCCTGGCTAAACTTTCTAAGCCTCTCTAAACTCTTTCTGAACTCGTTTGCAAGACTCTGAATCCCTAATAACTGTGTGATCTTGGGCACATTTTCGCTCCGTCTTCTCTAGGAGTGGGCCCTGCCTAGTGACTTTTGCTCACCTGTGACTTTGTGCTTCCTTGAACTTACAAAGAGCGTTCTTGACCTTAGAGTGGTGTGTTTATCCTAATTCTGCTCTTTTTCCCACCCTTCTTTGAACCTACTAGAGTGTCATCTAAAGTTAAGCACTCACCTCTGTTTGAATTATGTGGTGTTAACCAAGAGTTGTCTAGTTAGGAATAAGGGTTGGGACTGCTTTCCATATAACTGTGTTTGAAGTGTTTTACTATATATTGCTAGAGTGTTTTCAACTTATGTGTTCTTAAAATAAATAACTATATACTTCTGAAACCAAGCTCTGGTCAGTGTTTGCTTGTGCTATTGTATTTGAGTACATATTGTGTATACTTTGCATACTGCCTAACTCTTCTTGAGGGAAATCTGACTGCTCAGCCACAGCTACCAGGTAAATCTGGGTGGTGCAGACTGCTACCAAGTGGGTTTACTGCTATACCTGTAGTCTTAAATCTTTTGCAGTGTTCCCCAAGGGAACTGCACAGGTTTCTGCCTAACACAGGGGCAGCCTCCACCAGGCCCCCACTCATGTCTCCCACCACCCCCACCCCCCAGCACTGCAGGGGCAGCCTCCACCAGGCCCCAACTCATGTCTCCCACCACCCCCACCCCCCTGCCACCATGGGCAGCCTCCACCAGGCCCCCACTCATGTCTCCCCCCACCCCCACCCCCCAGCAGTGCAGGGGCAGCCTCCACCAGGGCCCCACTCATGTCTCCCACCACCCCCACCCCCCAGCAGTGCAGGGGCAGCCCCCACCAGGCCCCCACTCATGTCTCCCACCACCCCCACCCCCCAGCAGTGCAGGGGCAGCCTCCACCAGGCCCCAACTCATGTCTCCCACCACCCCCACCCCCCTGCCACCATGGCCACCCTCCACCAGGCCCCCACTCATGTCCCCCTGCACCCCCACCCCCCAGCATCCAGGGTCATCCTCCACCAGGCCCCCACTCATGTCTCCCACCACCCCCACCCCCCAGCCACCAGGGGCAGCCTCCACCAGGCCCCCACTCATGTCTACCACCACCCCCACCCCCCTGCCACCATGGCCACCCTCCACCAGGCCCCCACTCATGTCCCCCTGCACCCCCACCCCCCAGCATCCAGGGTCACCCTCCACCAGGCCCCCAGTCATGTCTCCCACCACCCCCACCCCCCAGCCACCAGGGGCAGCCTCCACCAGGCCCCCACTCATGTCTCCCACCACCCCCACCCCCCTGCCACCATGGGCAGCCCCCACCAGGCCCCCACCCATGTCTTCCACCACCCCCACCCCCAGCAGTGCAGGGGCAGCCTCCACCAGGCCCCAACTCATGTCTCCCACCACCCCCACCCCCCTGCCACCAGGGGCAGCCTCCACCAGGCCCCCAATCATGTCTCCCACCACCCCCACCCCCCAGCATCCAGGGTCACCCTCCACCAGGCCCCCACTCATGTCTCCCACCACCCCCACCCCCAGCCACCAGGGGCAGCCTCCACCAGGCCCCCACTCATGTCTCCCACCACCCCCACCCCCCAGCAGTGCAGGGGCAGCCTCCACCAGGCCCCCACTCATGTCTACCACCACCCCCACCCCCCTGCCACCATGGCCACCCTCCACCAGGCCCCCACTCATGTCCCCCTGCACCCCCACCCCCCAGCATCCAGGGTCACCCTCCACCAGGCCCCCACTCATGTCTCCCACCACCCCCAGCCCCCAGCCACCAGGGGCAGCCTCCACCAGGCCCCCACTCATGTCTCCCACCACCCCCACCCCCCTGCCACCATGGGCAGCCCCCACCAGGCCCCCACCCATGTCTTCCACCACCCCCACCCCCAGCAGTGCAGGGGCAGCCTCCACCAGGCCCCAACTCATGTCTCCCACCACACCCACCCCCCTGCCACCAGGGGCAGCCTCCACCAGGCCCCCACTCATGTCTCCCACCACCCCCAGCCCCCAGCAGTGCAGGGGCAGCCTCCACCAGGCCCCAACTCATGTCTCCCACAACCCCCACCCCCCTACCACCAGGGGCAGCCTCCACCAGGCCCCCACTCATGTCTCCCACCACCCCCACCCCCAGCAGTGCAGGGGCAGCCTCCACCAGGCCCCCACTCATGTCTCCCACCACCCCCACCCCCCTGCCACCATGGGCAGCCCCCACCAGGCCCCCACTCATGTCCCCCTGCACCCCCACCCCCCAGCATCCAGGGGCAGCCTCCACCAGGCCCCCACTCATGTCTCCCACCACCCCCACCCCCCAGCAGTGCAGGGGCAGCCTCCGCCAGGCCCCCACTCATGTCTCCCACCACCCCCACCCCCCAGCAGTGCAGGGGCAGCCTCCACCAGGCCCCCACTCATGTCTCCCACCACCCCCACCCCCCAGCCACCAGGGGCAGCCTCCGCCAGGCCCCCACTCATGTCTCCCACCACCCCCACCCCCCAGCCACCATGGGCAGCCCCCACCAGGTCCTCACAATCCCCAATCATGTGCGTAATGGTCAGCCTCCACAGCCAAAAAGCCCTACCAAGTAACCCATTCACCCACATGGAAATGGAAATCACATGTTACACCCCCAATGTTCATGAAGCTAATGAACCAATGTCCGTCACATACAATGGTTGCAATTGAATGGGAAAACACACAACATGACATGCATGAAACCAATGAGATGATACCACACAGTGAAGTATGGAAACAAAATTGTATTGAAAAGAATAAAGAATGCTAAAGAAAGAAAACAAACTACAATGTGAATGAGAAAAAAAAGCTGCATGTCCGTATAAAAACACAAAACTGCAAATCAGAATCCAAAAAAAATTTGGCCAAAGTCAAATGTAAAAAAATCTCCATGCAATAAAGAACTATGTACAAAACTACCAAGGGTCCATGAGCCCAACTGAACAAAGGAAACCTACTAAAAAACCTACCTAAAAATCAACTATATACAAAAAGTGGAGCAGTGTCCGTCGACTCCAAATCATAATAAGAAAGAAAGGAAACCTAAAACTAAAGAACTATATACAAAGGCGGCGGGCAAGTCCAGGGGCTCACTCCATGGTGTCCCGGGCCAGGGCATCATCGAACTCCTGTTCGATGTCCCGGAGGCGGTCCAGTTCCATGGCCCCGAGGGTCCGCAGGGACGATGCCGTGTCCTCCTCCAACCCCCTGCGGATTGCCTCGAGGCACTCGGCCCGCCTCAGGGCCCTCCGCATGGAGTTCTCCGCCCTGACCATTGTGAGCCGCGCCTCTTCCGCCCGCCGCCGCTCCGCACCTATGGCGTGGCCCAACCGCTGCCACACGGAAGACACTCTCTGTCCTGGGTCCCCCTGCCCTCCGGCCGATGCCTGCCCCTCCGATGTCGAAAGCCCCGAGCCTTCATGTCTCCCACCATGTTGCTGCTGCTGCTGCTCTGCCTCTGCCCGTGCACTGCCTCCTGCTGCCTGCACATCCTCCGCCGGCTGGGGTGCAGTTGTTGATGTGGCCACCCCTGCTGGACCTCCGACTCCCGACTGTGGCAGGGATGCCTCCTCCACCAGCCTGGCCGCACCGTCAGAGGCAGCTCCACAGGGCACCCAGGTGACTGATGGGTGGGAAGATGGCACAGAGGACGACTGGCGCGTAGGGGGTCCAGTTGGGGAGGGGGTCGGAGCAAGCCCCATCAGACGGAGGAATCCGGCCTGGGTGACCTGTCCCAGCAGGCTGACGTGGTCAACGAGCCATTCGAGATGACGTGCAGTCTCTCCATGAAAAGACTGCAGGTCACCTCGCATGGCCCGTTGACGCAACGCCACACCAGCCAGGACAGGCTCAACCCGGACCTGGATGGCCACGTCCGCAGACAGAGGAAGGCCAGTTGACATCAGCTCATCCCCTGCCTGAAAACGGGTCTGGACGTAGGCATCCCTGCTGGTGCAAGATGATGCAGGGACAGGATCGGGGACAGGATTGCACACAGGCACCTCCGCGGCCGCCTTTGCTGCCTCCTGTCCCTGGTCCTGCACTGCACCACTAGCACCAGTGGGATCCCTACCTCCAGACCCCGTCTCTGGTGCTTGCACGGCCCCCTCCTCCACCAAACCCCCCACCAACCTGGATGACTCCGTGCCATCTTCCCCTGTTGGGCCCTGTGGGGTCCCAGCTGCCCCTTCTGCTGCCGAGGAGACCAACTGCAACCTCCGCCTCTTGGACCTCCTCCCGGCAGCTGCGGCCTGGGACGCGGCACCGGACTCCTCACTCCCCGACGAGATGACAACACGGGAGGGGAGCCGGGCCTTGCGTCTCCGGCTGGCGGTCGGATCCCCGCCACTGTGCTCCACAGCACCTTCTCCGCCCTCTTCATCAGTTGACGCTGCAGACAGGGAGAAACAAAACACAGGCATCAGGGCACTGTACAATGGACACATACACGCATGACAGTTGCACATGAGTGGCATTTGCAAACCTCAGACATGTCATCACAATCCCCAACACACATGTCATTGCAACTCGCACACATGAGCCATACCACAGCCATATCGCAACTGCCACCACCATCCCTACACATACAACAGCATCATCAGCCAAAGGGGAGCCAGACATCACATGCAACACAGGAAGTGCACCACACATGTACACACACCACCACACTTGCATGCATGTCTACACCTCTGCCAAGTGTCGCACTGTTCAGACGGGCATCCATGTCACATCTGCCAATCAGGCTTCCACATACCGCTGTCACATGCATCCATGTTGCATCACTGTTGCACCCTTGTCAAATACACACACATGTACATGTACACAGTGCTCATACATGCAGCCGAAAACAACATACATGCCTGACATCACGGACATGTCTACTTACATACACATTCATCCAAACATGTGTGCACGCACAACTGCATTTGCCATGCAAGCCCACACACACAAGCACCATCCATGTCTCACACATTACAGCCCTCACATGTGTCAGCCCCACGGCCCTGTACACCCCCACCCATACTCGACCCCATACAAACAGATGTGCAACCGGCACAATACCGAATAATCACCACACGCACTGCTCACAATCAGGATGCATGTACACTCACCGCTCGACTCCAGACGGGTCTGCTTCTCTAGGACCTGGACGTGGAGCGCTGGGGATATGCGTTCCAGGACCCCCATCTGTTCTTCCGACAAGTGGCCCCGGCGCCCCTTGGCATCCGCTGCCTTCAAGAGGCGCCGGGCCTTGTTCAGGGTCCTGGACCTGAAGTCCTCCCAGCGCTTCCTGACATGTTGTAAGTCCTGGACTGCCACCCCCTCCGCGTTGATGGCAGTCACGATGTCAGTCCAGATCCGAGTCCGTCCTTCCTTGTCGGCACAGGAACTTCCGAAGAGGTCATCATACTGCCCCAGGACTTGCTCCATCAGGACACCAACTTCGGTGGCACTGAAGCTGGTGCCCCTCTGCCTCTCTGGCCGGGGGTTGTCAGTGGTCACAGATGGTGTTTGCCCCGACATGACAACCCCAGAGGCAGGAGTGGGTGGGCAACTGGGTCCTGGGGCTGGGCTGTGGAGCGATGGAATTCCAGTCGGGAGTCTTCGGTTCCAGCAGATGGCAGGTGGGAGCGTGCTTGGGGCTCTGGGGGGCAGTAGTTCGGCCTTCTGGGCAGGAGCGTGGTCTTCCGTGTGCTTACGGGTGGCCAGCTTGGTACGGAGTGATTTGGCACGTGAAAATCCTGCACGTCAGCGTGAAAACCGAGGAAAGGCCCTTAGCGCGTAAGCGCGTCAGCATGCATACAAGAATCTATTCGACCAAAGGCCCTCAGCGCGTAAGCGCGTCTGTGACGTGACCCGCACGGGTGTTTCCCACACAGCACGTGATGACAGAGCACACGTGGAAAGACTGCACGTCAGAGTGTCATCGCGTGTAATTGGACAGCACGTCAGAGTCTCATCGCGTGTAATTGGACAGCACGGCAGAGTCTCATCGCGTGTAATTGGACAGCATGTCAGGGTGTCATCGCGTGTAATTGGCCAAAAGTGCGCGTACACGCGATTGGTCTATGTACGTGTATATCAGGTGTGCGCGGACACTTACACATGCAAGTACGTCAGCGCCCCTGTATCCCGGTGTGCGCGGGAATTTCCGCACGCTATTGGACTGGGTACTGGATTTCAGGGGTGCGCGGGTCACACGCTCGCCTACAACACGTGCAACGCATTAATTTGCGCGCTAACAAAATAACAAGCTCAGACCCAGGATGAACATACCGTTCCTAGCAGCAGTGGGCGTGGCCTACCAAAGGAGGAGGAGGAGGATAGTCAGGGCCAGAATATTCACACCCAGAACCAGCCTTTTCGGGATGCCTGATGACCAGGTGCATGGGAGGTACAGGTTTCCACCCCACATCATACTGGACCTGGTGAGTGAGTGGGAGGATGACCTCACATCACCCACCCTGTGCTCCCAAGCACTCAGCCCCCTGGAGAAGGTCCTCAATGTACTGCACTTCTTAGCCACTGGATCATTTCAGTGGACAAGTGCCATTGTGGGTGGTGTATCACAGGCCACCCAGTCACGCTGCCTACACCAGGTCTTGAACATCATCACTGCACGCCCATCAGTCCGCAGGCACATATACCTGCCCAGAACCCCTGCAGAAAGGCATGATGCCGCCCTGGATTTTTACGCTGTGGCACGATTCCCCAAAGTGCTAGGTGCCATCGACTGCACCCATGTGGCTCTACGTCCCCCCAGGGCATCTGAGCACATCTATAGGAACCGCAAGCACTGGCATTCCATCAACGTGCAGGTAGTATGTAATGCCAAGGGAATCATCACCTCAGTATATGCCAACTATCCCGGGTCAACCCACGACAGCTTCATTTACCGAATGTCCACCCTAAGCCGGGACCTAGAAGCTGGGCGGCATGGCGATACATGGCTGCTTGGTGAGTATGAATGCCACTGCACATGCATGCATGTCAGATACTGAGCAAGGTCACAACCCCACCAATGATACCAATCACCACCTCCACAGGGGACAGTGCCTACCCTCTCAGCCCCCACATGATGACGCCAATTCAGAACCCCACCACGCCACCCCAGGTAAGATATAACTCAGCCCACATTACAACCCGGGGCATAGTGGAGCGCACATTCGGAGTGCTGAAGTCACGCTTTCGCTCCCTTGACCGTTCTGGCGGGCAGCTGTTGTACGCTCCCCCAGTAGTGTGCAGGATCATAGTGGCAGCATGTGTCCTGCACAACGTTGCAACACGCCGGGGCCTGGCCGTGGACATGGTGGTGCCCCCCCATCCCCAACCACATGCACAGCCGCTGCGCATGGGAGGGGAAAGGGCACGGGGGGAGGCAGCCTGTACACAGCTAGCGGCTAATTACTTCACATAGAAATCACACCCCTGTGGAGTGCACACTGCCCTGGCACATTCCATCTGACAATCAATGATGACTCAACCTGACACTGATCCAGAATGTCTGGAGAAAGAACCGTGAAAACCATATCAGCCTGAGATTGTTCACCTGGAAGTGTCACAATGTGTGCATCCCTACCCACACAGACACCACCAATGCAGTTTTGTGAAGTTACACATTCAAGCAGCTAAAATGAATACCCACTTGCAAAATGCAACAAGAGGACAGTGCCATGTCAGCCAACCCAACCCCAGCACCGCCACACGACACACCGTGCCATGTCATGCTATTTGCAGGTAAACAAAGTAATCCCCACAACATGACACTAGTGTCACAATGTACAGTGTCCCTATTAGAAACTTGCAACACCTGAAATGCTCACAGTAATGACGGACCAACAACAAACTTGAGCACGTACTACCATTAACATGACATCAGTAATGTTAAATATTAGTAGTCTCACCACCTGGAAATGCCTGCACTCCCACCACTACCAACTGTGCAGTGTTGGCGCCATGTAGAGTTGTAGGTGCACTGCTGCCAACATGGACCACATCTCCAGACTAGAGGTCCTTGTGTAGACATGAGGAAGGGACCTGCAAATTGGGAGGTAGACACAGAAGATGAGTTACACATCAATGCAACATGCAGTGTACAACACAACAGCAATATGCACTAGGAATGTATACACAGTATTGACTACAGACTGCCCACACAGCTCATGGGAGTCCAACGTCACTGTGTAATTCACTGTCACTTGGGCACACCCTTTGCAAGCCCATGGAAACGGGAAGCAGGAGGGGTGTGTGTGACTCAAACCCAAGCATCTGAACCAAATACATTACAAGCCTGCATGTGCCCAGCCACAATGCAGCGTATGCCCACAGGAACCACGGAAGCCAACAAATCGTCCCAAAAAAATTGGGAATAAAATAAATAAAAATAAAAATAAAAATAAAAATAAAATAAAATCAAAAATGGCCATTGAAGGGCCCGGGGGGGTTGGGGAGGCCACCCAGGAGGTCCGAGGACAGGATGCACACCAGAACCCACCTGCATGGATCCTGGGAAAAAAAAACACCTCCATGGGCTCATGGCCCACACGGCTACCCTATTGTGGGAGTATCACTGCTGTCGCTATTATCACCCTGTGCAACTGCATCCGGAGGTGGTTGCACTATGGGAGGCAGCCCAGGCAAGGCCCTAGTCTGCTCCTCCATGGCTGCAAGCATGCGGGTGTGGTAGGTCTGGTTCTGGAGGATGAGTGTGCGGAGGTCCCCATGCAACAACTCACGGGATGCCCGGATCTCCGCCCTCGTTGCCTGCATCTCAGCTGAGAGCGTACGGGTGAGACGCTCCAGCTGCTGTTCTGTCCTTTGGTGTGTTGAAGCCTCAAGCTCAACAAGAGTCGTCCTGAGGTGAAGGAGCTCCTGCCTCAGGGCTTCCCTGTGGCCCTGGGACTCAATGGAGATCGCCTCCTGCAGAGTCGCCAGTGCCGCCCGCCTGTCCCTGTTGGACCCCAACATGTCCTCCCTGTGTGACTGGCAGATGGAGTCGGTTGCCTGCTCTAGTCGCTTCATCAGCCTTTCAGGGGGGACAATGGAAGTGGCCACCCTATCCATGGCCTGAGCCATCATCTCGGATGATGCTGCCTGTTGGGTTGCCATACCGTAAATGGATTGCTCCCATGCGGTATTGCCAGGTGGCGTACGGCCACCACGTCGGCGGGCACCACACCTGTCTGGGATAGGGCGAACTGCGCCTTGCTGTGCCGGCACTGCCTGAGGCTGCAGGACTGCATTCCCCCTCTGATCTACTGGCCCAGGAACAGGATCAGATGTCGCGGAGTGTGACCCTGCATCCGTAACCACCAAAGGCGTAGCTGCCAACACTGACATCCCCATTGAGGGTTCTGACCCTGGTGCAGGTGGGTGAGACAGAACAGAATCCCTCCCTGGAACACTCACCTGCGACGGCACGTAGGTCTCATCCGAATCAACACCTGAGTACAGCTCGGGGGAGGTGCAGCCAGAGACACCCCTTGAGAGCACGACCTGCAGCACTTGTGGGTTCTCACCCACCACCACACCACGTCCCTCACTGGTGGTTGGTCGGCCCTCGGACCCCTCCTGGGTCTGCACCATCTCCACAACCCCAGCAGTATCAGGTGCGTCTTCCCCTGCAAAGACATAAAAACAAAGAAATGGAAACAGGCATTAGCACCATGGCACACAATGAGGGCTGAGAAGCAAGAGAACCAGTACTTGTTTGACACATGTCCCACATGACTAAAACCCTCCCATGCATGCACCCTCACTGCGTATGAAGGGCAGGCAAATGGCACACACTGATGTCACCAAGATGGAAGATGAACACATTTTCTGCATGCTGCCTGGCAGTGGCATCACACATTGGCCTGTGATTGGCAGGTGAAACACACATGCCATCACACAGATGGCATGTACCATTGCTATTGAGTCAAGATGGAGAGGAGGGCAGCACCTATTCATTCAGTCCAGTTCCCGCATGTAATAGCTTTTCTAATTCAAACAGGTCAGATTCTTCACCTGGAGCTGCCAGTCCGAAATGGTGCAATTGCACAGGGACATGTTTGAACAAATGATATCCAGGTAACAAAGTCACTCCACTTTACCATAGCCATGTCAGACATGTGACTAGAGTACTGCGACATGCCTAGTAAAAGTGGTGGAATGCAAACAATCTGACTAAATGAACAGTGAAAAATTAAGCAACAATGTTGTGGCAAGGTGACACTTCAAGGGCAACTGGCGTGCAGTTTGGCTAGATGTCTACTGTTGGCAGAAGGGATACTGCTATGGCCAAATGCAGCTGCGCAGGATGTATTGCATGAAGCACATGGCTGACCCATACGACTCAGGCTCACACACTCTCACCTGGCACACAAACAGAAGCCCTCACACACACCATGCACATGGATGACACACACATGCATGTGCACTCACCGGACAATGCCTCGTAATCAGCCAAATCTCCCACGCCTTGGATCTGTTCCTCCGTGACGTAGGTCCCAGCGACTGACTCATGTGGAGTGAGTTCCATGTCTACTACTGGAGACCCACCTCCAGTCACTAGAGTTGCGGCATGACTTGAGGCCAGCTTACTCTTTGCCCTGCGCTTTAGGTCATTCCAGCGCTTATAGCAATCATTGGCTGTGCGCCTCACGATTCCAAGGGCACTTACGATGTCCGCAACGGTCTGCCAGTGTGCCTGGCGTTGTGCAGGTGTGGTCTTGGATCCTGCAACAATGACCATCTCGTTGTCATGTGCGGACACATACTCGACAAGTGCATTCAGTTCGTCATCCGTGAAGCTGGTCTTCCTGGACGGGCCGGACTGTGTAGCCGTGTCTGGGGCATCAGCCTGTGCCGGACGAGCACTCTTCCTCTTCTGCTTGGAAGTTGGTGGTGATCCTGAGTGTCCTGCGCTGCTCTGGACACTAGGGGCAGGAGCCCTGGTGGACTCTGTATCAGGAGTGTGGGATTGCACACTCAGCATGGGAGTTGGTGCAGGCATTGGCTCTAGTGTGATGGTGTCAGGGGAATGTCAGCAGCATGGACTAGGACCGACACTGTCTGGGCTGGGTGTGTGAGGGCTGGGGTGGATGGAGCCGCAGCTGCCCCTGCAGCCTCTCCGCCCTGCCTACTTGGTGCAGCAGATGACCTTGCTGCCCCAGATGCACGTGGCATGGTGACATCAACGTGCACCAGCGCACGTGTCATAGGCCTGCTGACCTGGAAGTCAGCCATGGAGTCAGCCAGGTCTGGTGCCACAATGGGTTGGTCCAACAAGGGCTGAGCATGGATGGTGTCTGCCACATCAGCCTCAACGGGAGGGGGGGGGGATTATGGGTGCCCTTGACTGGTCCTCCACACATGGGGGGACAGGCTCACCCTGCAAGTAACGACCACGTCCCCTACCGGATCCACCACGGCCACCACTTGTGGCTCTTCCACCTTTGCCACCCTTACGGAATCCTCGCCTCCCAGCCATGGCACTGATGTTAATGTGCGTATGGGAGTGGCTGTAAAATATTGTCCTGGGCAATTGGGGGTCAAAGGGGTTGGGTACCAGATGGTAATTGTACCCTAGTGCTCTTGCAAGGCTGATTGTAACCCCTGGGGAAAGATGGCGGGTCACGCTACGCACAGGAGCCCCAAAGAAGGGAGATGACGTGCACGCAACCCCTCCTAGACCATGTGTGCAGAAAGAAAAACCTGCACTACGCTGTGGCACCCAGTAACACAAGAATGAACGTATGTGTGTCACACGCAGCCTAGAATGACTTCTGAAGGGGTAGGCTACACACGGGGCAAGCACAGATGTTAGATACATGCGTGACTTACCGTCTGCCAGGTAAAAGAGCGTGAAAAAGGAGCGCGTTTGGTTGGCAACACCCCCGCCAAAAGAAGATTTGTACGCTGTCTGAGGAGACAGGACAACAGTAGAAGGGAACACTGTTTGAGGGAACAGGCCCAGGTAAACCAGTAAAAGAGAAAAAAGAGAAAAAGCTGTCAGAGGTAACAGGGAATACGAACTTGAAACGCCGTGAAGTAAATCGTGTGTGAAACGACAAGAAGTACAGAATTCACCCACTCGCTCTCCACGAAAAGCACGTACAAGGAAATGGTGTTCTACGCGTACCTTTTATACAGGCCCACACGTCCAGCGTCACTTACGCGGCGTGTACGCGCTAGGGCCATTTCCACCAATTACACGCTTTGTCACTTATGCGTGTAGGGCCATTTCCACCAATTACACGCTTTGTCACTTCTGCGTGTAGGGCCATTTCCACCAATCACACGCGATGACACTCTGACGTGCAGTCTTTCCACGTGTGCTCTGTCATCACGTGCTGTGTGGGAAACACCCGTGCGGGTCACGTCACAGACGCGCTTACGCGCTGAGGGCCTTTGGTCCAATAGAATTGCGTATGCGTGCTGACGCGCTTACGCGCTAAGGGCCTTTCCTCGGTTTTCACGCTGACGTGCAGGATTTTCACGTGCCAAATCACTCCGTACCAAGCTGGCCACGCGTAAGCACACGGAAGACCACGCTCCTGCCCAGAAGGCCGAACTACTGCCCCCCAGAGCCCCGAGCACGCTCCCACCTGCCATCTCCTGCTGCCTGACTGCCTGCTACCCACGTGCACTGCCATTTGCTGCCTGCACATCAGCCAGGGATGCTGTTGCTGTGACCACCCCTGCTGGAACCGAAGACTCCCGACTGGAATTCCATCGCTCCACAGCCCAGCCCCAGGACCCAGTTGCCCACCCACTCCTGCCTCTGGGGTTGTCATGTCAGGGCAAACACCATCTGTGACCACTGACAACCCCCGGCCAGAGAGGCAGAGGGGCACCAGCTTCAGTGCCACCGAAGTTGGAGTCCTGGTGGAGCAAGTCCTGGGGCAGTATGATGCCCTCTTCGGAAGTTCCCACGCCGACAAGGAAGGACGGACTCGGGTCTGGACTGACATCGTGACTGCCATCAACGCGGAGGGGGTGGCAGTCCGGGATTTACAACATGTCAGGAAGCGCTGGGAGGACTTCAGGTCCAGGACCCTGAACAAGGCCCGGCGCCTCTTGAAGGCAGCGGATGCCAAGGGGCGCCGGAGCCACTTGTCGGAAGAACAGATGGGGGTCCTGGAACGCATATCCCCAGCGCTCCACGTCCAGGTCCTAGAGAAGCAGACCCGTCTGGAGTCGAGCGGTGAGTGTACATGCATCCTGATTGTGAGCAGTGCGTGTGGTGATTATTCGGTATTGTGCACGTTGCACATCTGTTTGTATGGGGTCGAGTATGGGTGGGGGTGTACAGGGCCGTGGGGATGACACATGCGAGGGCTGTAATGTGTGAGACATGGATGGTGCTTGTGTGTGTGGGCTTGCATGGCAAATGCAGTTGTGCGTGCACACATGTTTGGATGAATGTGTATGTAAGTAGACATGTCCGTGATGTCAGGCATGTATGTTGTTTTCGGCTGCATGTATGAGCACTGTGTACATGTGCATGTGTGTGTATTTGACAAGGGTGCAACAGTGATGCAACATGGATGCATGTGACAGCGGTATGTGGAAGCCTGATTGGCAGATGTGACATGGATGCCCGTCTGAACAGTGCGACATTTGGCAGAGGTGTAGACATGCATGCAAGTGTGGTGGTGTGTGTACATGTGTGGTGCACTTCCTGTGTTGCATGTGATGTCTGGCTCCCCTTTGGCTGCTCATGCTGTTGTATGTGTATGGATGGTGGTGGCAGTTGCGATATGGCTGTGGTATGGCTCATGTGTGCGAGTTGCAATGACATGTGTGTTGGGGATTGTGATGACATGTCTGAGGTTTGCCAATGCCACTCATGTGCAACTGTCATGCGTGTATGTGTCCATTGTACAGTGCCCTGATGCCTGTGTTTTGTTTCTCCCTGTCTGCAGCATCAACTGATGAAGAGGGCGGAGAAGGTGCTGTGGAGCACAGCGGCGGGGATCCGACCGCCAGCCGGAGACGCAAGGCCCGGCTCCCCTCCCGTGTTGTCATCTCGTCGGGGAGTGAGGAGTCCGGTGCCGCGTCCCAGGCCGCAGCTGCCGTGGGGAGGTCCAAGAGGCGGAGGTTGCAGTTGGACTCCTCGGCAGCAGAAGGGGCAGCTGGGACCCCACAGGGCCCAACAGGGGAAGATGGCACGGAGTCATCCAGGTTGGTGGGGGGTTTGGTGGAGGAGGAGGCCGTGCAAGCACCAGAGACGGGGTCTGGAGGTGGGGATCCCACTGGTGCTAGTGGTGCAGTGCAAGACCAGGGACAGGAGGCAGCACAGGCGGCCGCAGAGGTGCCTGTGTGCAATCCTGTCCCCGATCCTGTCCCTGCATCATCTTGCACCAGCAGGGATGCCTACGTCCAGACCCGTTTTCAGGCAGGGGATGAGCTGACGTCAACTGGCCTTCCTCTGCCTGCGGACGTGGCCATCCAGGTCCGGGTTGAGCCTGTCCTGGCTGGTGTGGCGTTGCGTCAACGGGCCATGTGAGGTGACCTGCAGTCTTTTCATGGAGAGACTGCACGTCATCTCGAATGGCTCGTTCACCACGTCAGCCTGCTGGGACAGGTCACCCAGGCCGGATTCCGCTGTCTGATGGGGCTTGCTTCGACCCCCTCCTCAACTGGACCCCCTATGCGCCAGTCGTCCTCTGTGCCATCTTCCCACCCATCAGTCACCTGGGTGCCCTGTGGAGCTGCCTCTGACGGTGCGGCCAGGCTGGTGGAGGAGGCATCCCTGCCACAGTCGGGAGTCGGAGGTCCAGCAGGGGTGGCCACATCAACAACTGCACCCCAGCCGGCGGAGGATGTGCAGGCAGCAGGAGGCAGTGCACGGGCAGAGGCAGAGCAGCAGCAGCAGCAACATGGTGGGAGACATGAAGGCTCGGGGCTTTCGACATCGGAGGGGCAGGCATCGGCCGGAGGGCAGGGGGACCCAGGACAGAGAGTGTCTTCCGTGTGGCAGCGGTTGGGCCACGCCATAGGTGCGGAGCGGCGGCGGGCGGAAGAGGCGCGGCTCACGATGGTCAGGGCGGAGAACTCCATGCGGAGGGCCCTGAGGCGGGCCGAGTGCCTCGAGGCAATCCGCAGGGGGTTGGAGGAGGACACGGCGTCGTCCCTGCGGACCTTCGGGGACATGGAACTGGACCGCCTCCGGGACATCGAACAGGAGTTCGATGATGCCCTGGCCCGGGACACCATGGAGTGAGCCCCTGGACTTGCCCGCCGCCTTTGTATATAGTTCTTTAGTTTCAGGTTTCCTTTCTTTCTTATTATGATTTGGAGTCGACGGACACTGCTCCACTTTTTGTATATAGTTGATTTTTAGGTATGTTTTTTAGTAGGTTTCCTTTGTTCAGTTGGGCTCATGGACCCTTGGTAGTTTTGTACATAGTTCTTTATTGCATGGAGTTTTTTTTACATTTGACTTTGGACAAAATTTTTTTGGATTCTGATTTGCAGTTTTGTGTTTTTATACGGACATGCAGCTCTTTTTTTCTCATTCACATTGTAGTTTGTTTTCTTTCTTTAGCATTCTTTATTTTTTTCAATACAATTTTGTTTCCATACTTCACAGTGTGGTATCATCTCATTGGTTTCATGCATGTCATGTTGTGTGTTTTCCCATTCAATTGCAACCATTGTGTGTGACGGACATGGGTTCATTAGCTTCATGAACATTGGGGGTGTAACATGTGATTTCCATTTCCATGTGGGTGAATGGGTTACTTGGTAGGGCTTTTTGGCTGTGGAGGCTGACCATTACGCACATGATTGGGGATTGTGAGGACCTGGTGGGGGCTGACCATGGTGGCAGGGGGGTGGGGGTGGTGGGAGACATGAGTGGGGGCCTGGTGGAGGCTGACCCTGGATGCTGGGGGGTGGGGGTGGTGGGAGACATGAGTGGGTGCCTGGTGGAGGCTGCCCCTGCACTGCTGGGGGGTGGGGGTGGTGGGAGACATGGGTCGGGGCCTGGTGGAGGCTGCCCCTGGTGGCTGCCGGGTGGGGGTGGTGGGAGACATGAGTGGGGGCCTGGTGGAGGCTGCCCCTGCACTGCTGGGGCGTGGGGGTGCAGGGGGACATGAGTGGGGGCCTGGTGGAGGGTGGCCATGGTGGCAGGGGGGTGGGGGTGTTGGGAGACATGAGTGGGGGCCTGATGGAGGGTGACCCTGGATGCTGGGGGGTGGGGGTGGTGGGAGACATGAGTGGGTGCCTGGTGGAGGCTGCCCCTGCACTGCTGGGGGGTGGGGGTGGTGGGGGACATGGGTGGGGGCCTGGTGGAGGCAGGCTGCCCCTGGTGGCTGGGGGGTGGGGGTGGTGGGAGACATGAGTGGGGGCCTGGTGGGGGCTGCCCATGGTGGCAGAGGGGTGGGGGTGGTGGGAGACATGAGTGGAGGCCTGGTGGAGGGTGCCCCTGCACTGCTGGGGGGTGGGGGTGGTGGGAGACATGGGTGGGGGCCTGGTGGAGGCTGCCCATGGTGGCAGGGGGGTGGGGGTGGTGGGAGACATGATTTGGGGCCTGGTGGAGGCTGCCCCTGCACTGCTGGGGGGTGGGGGTGGTGGGAGACATGAGTGGGGGCCTGGTGGAGGCTGCCCCTCCACTGCTGGGGGGTGGGGGTGGTGGGAGACATGAGTGGGGGCCTGGTGGAGGCTGCCCCTGCACTGCTGGGGGGTGCGGGTGGTGGGAGACATGAGTGGGGGCCTGGTGGGGGCTGCCCCTGCACTGCTGGGGGGGTGGGGGTGGTGGGAGACATGAGTGGGGCCTGGTGGAGGCTGCCCCTGCACTGCTGGGGGCTGGGGTGGTGGGAGACATGCATTGTTGATCAGTAGTGCAAGGTGACATGTGGGTTGGCTGAGGGGCATGCCCATAGTGGATGGGCTGCCTGCGGGACATGAGCAGGGGTGCAGGGTAGTCCCCCGTGGTGTGGGCTGCCTGCAGGGGCCGTGGAGGTTGTGGAGCGTACACCTGGGAGGACCCACACGGCCAATTCACGTGTAGTACTCCCCAGAACCCCTGAAATACACATTCCCTGCTGGTATCGCGTGTGCAACTTCCCGCGCACCCCTGAAATACACGTACCCTGCTCGCACTGGGCCAATCGCGTGTGGAACTTCTCGCGCACCCGTGAAATACACGTACCCTGATGAAATCACATGTGGAACTTCCCGCGCACCCATGGAATTCACGTACCCTGCTCGCACTGGCCCATTCGCGTGTGTAACTTCCGGCGCACCCCTGAAATACACGTACCCTGATGGAATCGCGTGTGGAACTTCCCGCGCACCCATGTAATACACGTACCCTGCTCGCACTGGCCCATTCGCGTGTGGAACTTCCCGTGCACCCCTGAAATGCACGTACCCTGCAGAAATCGCGTGTGGAACTTGCCGCGCACCCCTGAAATACACGTACCCTGCTGAAATCGCGTGTGGAACTTCCCGCGCACCCCTGAAATTCACGTACCCTGCTTGCACGGGGCCAGTCGCGTGTGGAACTTCCCGCGCAACCCTGCAATACACGTTCCCCGCTTGGCGTTTGCTGTTTGCCAGCCCGGTGAACTGGTCCAGGGTTAGCGCAGCCCTTTGCGATGATTTAGCGATTTTGATGGCTTTTCCTTGCGCAAGGGCGTTCTTAGGGGCGTTACTGGCGCTGCTGCAGGGTCGCTGCGATTCTCTGCGCCACAGCTGGTTTGGAAGCCTGAAATCCATGAATACGCTGTGCGCGGAAATCGGTTTTCTCGCACGTGCCTGGCGCAGTCAATCGCACGCGGACACTCTGCGCCAGCCGCTTGCGACACTTTTCTGCGATATTCTATGAATTACCCTGCTTATCTTGTAGGTTTTTTTTGAAGTGAGAAATGACAAACACACCATTTTTCAACTAAAAAAAACAAAACAATTAGCACCCCGGTAAAACATGTCAGGATACTAAGAGTAATAAACCCGTATGCACAGGTCTATTACAAGGCCTGGTAATGCTGCCGAACTTCAGGGTGTATTGCTCAATTAAAATTGTACACACAATCATGTTTTTCAGCCACAAAAGCTAAAGCTCCACAGCCAAACCTGTTTTTAAAGGCTTGTAGCTTCTCGATGTACATTTCTGCAATTATGTTGGTGTCTTTGTTGTATTTAACATGGAAACACATTTTAATTAGATGCTTTTAGATGTCACACAGGTCCTCTAGGTTAGTGAACCAGAATCTCAATCCTACCTTGTTAAGTTATTTTTTTTACAAAGCATAGCCAAACAACCAACCACATTACCTATCAGTCTTTCCCTAAAACGACAACTTCTCAAATCAGTTTTGGGATTCATCAAATTGGAGCACCAGAGCAGCAGCATTTGAATCTTTAAAATATCCTCTCTTTATGGAACTCACTCCTCTAAGTGAAGCAGAAATGTTGGTATTGACTGAGGGATACTTCTAGATACTTCAGTGGAAGTCATATTCTATGACACCCATAGGGTGCAAATCTGCATTGCCCCAAACTACTGCAATGGAAGATGCGATGCATATTGTCATTGATTGATAGGCCCGGGTGATGGGCTGAGCCGGCAAACCAGCAGTGGTGCTAACCGGGCCGCATTTGTCTGCCAATAGATATGCATAGATATATTAGCATCATGTTTACAACTGCACAGCTTATTGGCAAACAAAATACCTAGATAATCGTAGGCTTCAACCCAGCCTAACTTCTACTCTTGCACAAAAGCATTCTGGAGGGCTGTTTTCTAAAAGATTTAAATGATAAGAATGGTGTTCCAAAACTATACAAACTATTAACTTTCTTTATGGCCCTAAACCTCTATGCCAGAAGATGCCATCCCTATTGTCTTTGCCTTCATCACAGTGGGGGGATGACCCCCCAGGCAATCAGGAAGCTTGAAAGAGGGTCTTTGCCTCATGGTAATGCCACAGGAGATGAAGGCCACCATCTTCTCTGCGCCACACTGCCCCTTTTTTCACTCTACCCTCAGCCTCGATTTCCACATCCCTCAACCACTCCCGGTCCACTTACCTTGCACTCCTTTGTCCGTTTCCGGCTCTTGGAACACTCATTGTTTCCGGTGCATCACCATCGAGGCAATGGGTGCCATGGAATGGGGAAGGATCTATGCGTAGTTCCATTCTCTTTAATTCAAAGTGGCCTTCTTTGTAATTATTTTAAACTGAGAAACGGCATCTGTGCCATGTCTCAACTTTAAAAAGAAAGCAAATATTAGCATCTCAGAAGGTGTGCCAGGATGCTAATATCAATAAACCCCTCCAGGCAGGCGGACTTTACCAGGGCAGGTATTGCCCGGTCTACCTTTAAACAGGCACCCGCCTCACCTGGCCCACTAAAGCTCCTGCCTGGTGGGGATAATTGCTTATTTATTGAGGTGTTTATTGAGCACAGACCTAGCTTCAGGAAGGAATGGAGTGCTTTACAATTCATGGGGGGGAGGACACAATGGGCCTCATTACGACCCAGGCGGTAAGTTACCGCCTGGGCCGTGACTTTACCACCATGGCGTAAACTACGTTTACGCCATGGTGGTTGGCGGACTTACCGCCCCATTCCGACCTTGGCGGGGCGGTAAGTCCCCAATCCCCATTTACCCTTCCCCATTCCCATTTTTGCCCCATAGGGCATAATGGGAGTGGGGAAGGCGTTAAGTACGCCACCGTAAATTACGGTGGCGTAATTAACTCCATGGTCCCTTAGCGCCATGGATTTTAACACCCGCCAAAAGCGGGTGTTAAAACCTCCATGGCGCTAACGGACCTCGTAATTGGCGGTAAGGGGTCGGCGCAGCTAACGCTGGCGTAAACCCCTTACCGCCAGGGTCGTAATGAGGCCCAATGAAGGAAGCAGAGATACGGGGGTGCGGGGAGGGGGATAGAGGGCAATTTGGTATCAAGGGATGTACAAGCATCAAGGGGAGAAAATAGCGGGGAGGAGATAACCCAGTCTCAGGTAGTTTGCGAAGTGGGGGTGTGGACCTCAGTTTTAGGGAGGAGCCATTCCTTGAAAAGGAGGGTCTTGAGCTCCTTCCTGAAATGTCAAAGCGAGGGGGCGAGTCCGGTGTTGACGGAGAGGAGGTTCCAGTGTCTTGGGTTGTAAATATAGAAGGCCTTTTTTCTGGTTCTTTCCTTACACACTGGCAGAGTTCAAGTCTGTACATGTCCTTAATTCAAGGGATCATAGACTTTCAGAGAAACTGAGTTTCTCAGTGAGGTAAACTGGGGACTTCAGAACAACAGCTTTGTAGATGATGCAGCAGGAATTGAAGAATATACATGCTTACAGCAGGAGTCAGAGCAGTTTCATGAGGGCCAGGGTGATGTCGTCGAATTTGCAGAGTCCTTTGATGAGTTGCACTGCAGCATGCAGGATACATCACAGGGGTTCCAGGGTAGGTCCTGGAAGGCCGTCCAAAGGGGCATTGCCACCATCCAGTTGGGAGAGGAGCAAAGATTGGACAGCGGAGCTGAAGTTGTATTTTTGGATGAAGGGCTTGATTTTACACAGGAGAGAAAGTTGGTACCATGCTGTGTTTGCCTTGGTGGCTAGGCTGGGTTGATTGACTGAATTGGCCTACTACAAGTGGTGTTAGCAAGATGTAACAGGATCACATTTTTCTGCATCATGTGGATAGACTTCTTTGCATCCTGTTTAGACTAGTTTTGCTTATTGCTAAATGCCAAGATGATCATAGGTTTCAATCCATCCTAACTTCTTCCCATTCTGCAAAACCATTCTGGTGGTTGGTTTCGTAAAGCCAACTGTTATTCTTTCGATTTTGATTTTATTGATTGATAGGCCACATCTCTCCATAAAGCTCAAAACGTTTTTAAATGGTAAGATTGGTGTTCCAAAGATATATAAACGCTTTACTTTCTTATAGATCCAAACTCCGGAACCAGAGGAGGCCATGCTTATTGTCTTTTCTTGCTGGGCCTAGGTAATTGACTAAACGGTCATATTGTCACTGGTGCTAGCAAAATATAGCAAAGTCTCATTTGTCTGCTTCACAAGGATATACTTCTTAGAAACATGTTTAAACCAGCTCAGCTTATTGCTAAAAGAAATGACTAGATAATTATAGGTTTTAACCAAGCCTAACATCTCCCCTTGCATGTAACCATTCTAGAAGCATTTTCTTAAGGCTGACTGTCATATTGCTTTAGATTTAGATTTTTTAATTGATAGGTTCTGTCTACCCATAACATAGTTGGGGATCAACATATCTCCTAGACACATTTCATCAAATTATAATGACTATGATTCCACAATGGTTATTGAAAAAGCCCCTGAGCATTGCCAAACCAAAAAGATTTAAAATTCTTATCTCATCCAAGAGAAACGATTTCTAATTTGAGGCAGGTCAGCTGCCTACATTTGGAATTAAAATTGAAGGGACAGTAATGGTAGCTTAACTACACCTTTAGTGGGATCGACAACTTACTGTGGTCGTTACCATGTTAGCAGGGTTTTAAAAGTTCTGAGAAAAGAATGAACATAACTGCAATCAATGTTAAAGGCAACAAAGAATGATAATTACTTTATGGGGGCCATCTTATAGTAGCAAAGCTGTTGTCATAGAATTACTGGGATAATTTTGAGGTGAGAATCTAGTAATAATAGGGGTTGGAATACTAACTCAAATTGAATGACATCTACAAGTAATAATTAACAACACACATGAGTCAGAGTCACTCAAGATCCAGATGGAGGGAATGGGTAAGAGCTAAATTTTCTCTGAGTCTGCAGAGAAAGAAACCTATCTGTTGAATCAAATGATTGTTGCAGATTGAGCTGCTCTAAGGAAAGACGTGGGAGGCAACATAGTATGACCTCTCAACTGATCCAGAACTGGTAAGGGTATTGTAGGACCAACAACCATCAATATAAGTAGAATTAGATGGGAGGTCTTTCAAGTACGATTAGTTAAGATGCCATCACATGAAAGTCCCGGAGGCAAAATCCAGACAAAATTGACTTATATTATTCTATGGAGCTTTTCCCCTGTTGTAAACTTCATAGATTTTCATTGCGGTTTTTATATGGAAATGTGAACACATGTGTCCCCGAAGCTGATATTGCAATGGCAGTTTCCTGCTGCAATACCAACAGACATGACCTAGCATGACAATCCTAAAGCACTCATGGATAGAATAAAATTCCAGCATATTATGAAGAAGGACACATTGAATTAGAAGCAAGACCTTAGATTGCATTCGTCAGAGACAATACTTCATTTTCCTTATGCTTTTAAATCTCAAGAGGTCATCCAGAGAGATTACAAAATAGCATAAAGGTGTCATTTACACTGCAGATTTTAATCTATGTGGAACCCTTGTTAACTGTGCTTATATCAGCTTCACCTCACTGAAGATGCCCAACAAAGCAGAGACACTTGTCTCGGGTTTCATTTGGGGCTTTTGCTTACTCGACTTAAAGATACATGACTTCAACTCACTCATGTTGCCAACATGACAGAAGAGAACTAGCTAGCAATTGGGTGCTGGACTGTCATTGTGTGTGAAACTAGACTGATATGCAGATAGATATTTCTCCTCTAAGAAATGTACACTGAGCTAAAATGTGTTTGTAGACCCTCTAGATTGAGAACTATCCAATAGAGAAGGCTATTTGTCCATGTTTGTCCTCAGTCGAGGATCTCACACATTTTTGCAGAGTTTGGAATTGTAGAAATGTCTATTTACCTATGTGCATAATGTACTAACACAGACAATGGGCCTCATTACGTGTCCGGTGGTAACCAAGCCGGAAAAACTGGCAGGTTACCACCGGACTCGTATTACCATTCTGCCTCCGTGATTCCCGGAATTACCAGGGCATTATGACCCCGGTGACCCGGGAATTCCGGAGGCGGAATTCGGTAAATCCCCCTTCCCATTGAGTCCCATAGGACTCAATGGGAATGGGGAAGTGGAAACACCGGCACCATCTCGTGATGGTGCCGGTGTTTCCACGTCCGCCTGCAGGCGGGTGGTGTTAAACCCGCCAGGTCAGACTCGTAATGAGGCACATTGATATGATTCTCAGCATGACTTCATACTCAGATTCAGCACTAAAGCAGCAACCCTGCAAGCTATTTATGACACACTCGATGTCATGCACAAAGTAGATCATTGCCTTCTGGTCCTACTTGACCTTCCTGCAGCCTTTGACACAGTCAACCACACAATTCTAATTGCACTGCTAGAGTTAATGACAGGAGTCTCAGAGTTAGAACTCAACGGGCTCGCCTCCTTCTGTTTAGGCAAACACCAGCTGATCCAGATCAGGAAATTCAGCTCAACGTGCCACTTCATCGTGTATGGGGTCCATGAAGGCTTGATTCTGAGACCCACTATCTGTAATCTGTACATGCTGCCTATCTGAGCTCTTATCAATGACCCAGACACTTCTTTCACTCAATAGATATATATGCCCACAACTATTTCCAAAGTTCAATATTTATCTGTTGTGCTTTCAGTCAGATTTTGACTTTTTACACATATCTTAGTTAAACAATTGCAGTTATAAAACACAAACAATAAAAATAAAACCTTTACAACAAATACACATTTCGGTACACATATTAAAATATCAAACTCAATTAAAATTAAATTTCATCTAGTCTGCATGATAGTGCCATTTGAATAAAATGGAATTCATTTAGGAGTTTTAGGAGGGCAATAGATACAAAAATGTCTTTCCTAGCAGAAAGTCTGTTTCAGAATTCCTGGGTATTACTCCATTCAATATCCTGTACACATTTTGCTAAACATTCTTCTCTTCAAATTTGTGTTGCTGTGCAAGTTAGCAGGAGATGTCTCATGTCTTCAGGATGACCCACACCACACAGGTTGCATTCTCACTTCGCGATCTAGTTTTTGGCAAATCCTTACCGTTTCATTCGGTTTCATTAAATGTAAGCAAAATCGTAGTAGTTCATAACGCCAAGTTGGGCTCAGAACTTTGCTTAAATAGGGGAGGTCATAGTTACTGGATTTTTCGCAGACACTACCATTTCTCACACTTTTCATGGTAGTAAAAGATGCTATAGTTGTAATCCAGTCTTCTCTCATTAATGCATGTTTTACTTTATCAGGGTTTGCAATGAGTATCTCACTAGATGAGTCATATGTTTGCAAGATGTTTTCAACATTAGCTTGTAGAGGAGACAAGTATTTACTGTTTTGAGACACTCTGTGGACTTCAATATCTTCATATAGAGAGTTCACGGGTGGATCAAGCATTGATCTATATAATGCAAGAACTTTCCAATTAAAGTGTGATTGTAATGAGAGCAAACCAAGTTCATAACGTAACTGAGAGATTGTCAAAGACATAGGCAGACGCAGTGTCTTTTTCTACAGTTGACCTTCTAAGAGAGCCCAATTAACAGAGGGAGTACTGGAACTGATTTCCATGCCAAATAAAATGGCCGGTATCACTTTACTTTTGTAAAACTTTAGAAGAGGTAGAAGTGAAAATCTAACTAAATCAGTTTTGCCGAATATGTCTCAGGTTGAAACACTCTCTCACACTTAACTTTGAATGTCTCACACCTACATAATGCTCAATTCCCCCAAAACTGAGTGTGTACAACTCTACAACCAAGCCAATTAAACAGTCAGTCAAGCCTGGTTACCCAACATAAATCTGAAAGAGTTCATTGTACAAATAATACCCAGCTCCCAATCGCCAAGTAAAAGTCTTTTAACACACCCCTCTCCAAAAGGACACAGTGGGCCTCATTAGGACCCTGGCGGAGTGGGTTTACGCCAGCATTATTCGCGGCGGACCCGTCCGCCCTACTACGAGTTCCCGTAGCGCCATGGAGCCGTTTTCCGCCTGGTTTTTCCGGGCGGAGAAATCCATGGCGCTACGGGACCTTGTTGTTAATTACGCCACCGTATTTTACGGTGGCGTAATTAACGCCTTCCCCACTCCCATTATACCCTATGGGGCAAAAATGGGAATGGGGAAGGGTAAAATGGGGAATGGGGATTTACCGCCCCGCCAAGGTCGGCATGGGGCGGTAAATCCGCCAACCCCCATGGCGCTATCGGCAGCTTTCCGCCGTGCTCCATGGTGCATTTTGCACTGCGATTTCCGCCAGGGTCGTAATGAGGCCCAGTCTAATTTAATACACTCAATACAAAATATTTGGAGAAAAAAAAGTCCAAATCGAAGTAGTCCCAAGCTTTAAATATCTAGGAGTGTTCATCAACCATTCGGCGAACGAAACAGCAATGCGAAAATCACTATGGGAAAAAACGAAAAACCTTGCAGTCCAAATGAAAACTATTGACAGAAAATATGGCAAGTTCTCACTGGTACCAGCGATAGAGTACTACAAAGGCAAGGTAGTTCCAACCCTTACATATGGAATGGGTGCAACCCTGACCATGCCAAACAAAATCTGGCATAAACTGGAGGGCTACATATGGAAAAGGTACTAGGACTACCCAACGGTACCTCTATGGAGATCATCAGGAGAGAGCTTGGTCTACTCTCCCTGGAAGCAACAGTGCAGCAATGCGCAATGCGACTGTTTAGGAACACCCTCGTATCTGACAGCCCGCCGATCTACAAAATCATTGCTACTGAAACAGCAAATCGACACCTAACCATCCTAAACCAGTGGGCAGACAAGCTCAGAGAGATGCTAACCGAGATTGCATGCACTGAAGATGATCTAAAAGATAACCTAGTAAGAATAAATTCCAAAATGGAAGCCCAGGATTGGATAAAGACCCTTGAGAAAGCCCAAGCAAATAAACTAACCAAACATCTCCCTCCAAATTTCAACAGATTGAAAGAGCCTATGGCTTATTGCATCAAATTTCCAAACAAACAACTAAGGAAAGTTAACATGAGAGCTCGCCTAAACCTCCTTCTGACACGTGAAATTCAGGCAATCAGGCTACAAGCGAACACCAAAGAATGTAGACTATGGGCCTCATTACAACCTTGGTGCTAAGTGCACCAACATTACCACCATGGTGTAAACTCTGTTTACACCATGGTGGATGGCGGATTTACCGCCCCATTCCAAGGTGAGTGGGGCCGTAAATCCCCATTTCCCATTTTCCCTTCCCCATTTCCATTTTTGCCCCATAGGGCATAATGGGAGTGGGGAAGGCGCTAATTACGCCGCCGTAAATTACGGCGGCGTAATTAGCACCATGGCAGGTTAGCGCCATGGATTTTAACGCCTGCTAAAAGCAGGCGTTAAAATCAGAATCAGGCGTTAAGGGTTAACGGTGGCGTTAACCCTTAACGCCTGAGTTGTAATGAGGCCCTATGTGCCCAGCAAAATAAACCGGAAACAATAACACATCTCCTGCTACAATGCCCAGAGTTAAGGGAGATAAGAGCCACATACCTGAATAGCCTGTGCATAGATCTCCCGGGAATGACAGAAGAAGAAGAAACCACATGGTGGAACAGGCTGATGTCTGGGGAAAAAACAAAATGGACAATAGCCACAGTAAAAATCCTGGAAAACGCCTTTGAAAAGATCACCACACAGACGGCCACTGTGATCAACTGCCCAGTCGGAGGGACTGGATGAATGACTGCATTTTGAACGAAACGCCTGTCCTTTGGACTATGCCCGCAAACTTCGTCTCGATTTGTTGCCGCCTCGGTCCCTTCTACCTGAACCTTCCGCCTCATCTTCGTTTTCCTCTTCTTTTTCGTTCTTCTTCTTCCTTGTTGTATCTTTCTTCTTTGTGTGGCTCTTTTAACACGATTTGCAACATTCTTGTAAAAATTGCAATGCAATTATATACAAAGTAAAAAAAAAATACAAAACGTTTCTATACCCTCAGGCTTTAAGACCACCATGTAAGCATTAATATTGTCCTTGTACTGTCAAACCTGACAGAAGGCAAAACGCTTCATTCAAGTTTCAATACTGAAGCTCTTGAACCACTCAAAGCTGCACAACACCCTGCTACAAGTCTGGCATAAGAAAGTTCATTCACATCACTCCGATTCTCACAAAGCATCATTGATAACCAAACCCAACATAGATCACCTTTAAAACAACCTATAATTTTGAGGCTATATTAACTCACAGTACCTATCCAAAAAAATAGATATTTCAGGGAGAATCAGAATTCTGAAAGTTACAACTTTACAAAATTAGAAAATGCTGGATAGAGACGTCCAGAAAATTCGTCCAGGCCTTTGCCTGATACCCGCCACTACTGTGGAACTACAACCCGCCAGATATCTGTGCGATACTAACACTTTTTACTTGTAGATAACATTGAAGATTTTAAATGTTCTGCGATTTCCTGTCAGGGGCCAAGGGTCTCGAAGTACCTGAAACTGTGTACAGTTTTACCACCCTAGGAGTGCTCTATTGCTTCCTATGTAGGTTTGTGTTAGCTACATTCATGGCATACCTATATACATGCATTACCAAACTATGCACACAGGAAATTACTGAAGGCAATGCTGTTCAGATGTTCCTCTCAGAGTGCTAGGCATTTTAAAGCACCCAGCCCTTTACATGCCTCCACCATTATTTTCAATGTGGTGCCACTCTTGTAAACCTTGTGGTTACCTTTGTACAGCCCTCCAGTGCTTAACTGGATATGTGCTAGATGGATACAATGCAGACACACATTGTCAGAAAATGTGCATAGGCAATGAAGCCTGAGGGATTGCACTAAAGACAGGTAATTAGTATCCTGCGAGGGACAATCAGAAAGAATCGATCTGATTGGCCCTATTCGGGTCGTTACCAGCCCGACAAAGCATTACCTGCTGTCGTCCCGTGTCCCTTGATGTTCTTTCCCTTTCTGCAACTGGCTGCCATAGAAATAGAGAAGGGACTATGTGCAGTACGTTATGCCCGTTTCATGGTGGTCATCTTCTTTGTTTTCTTTTTTCTTCATTTTTGAATGGTCACCATTGAACGAGAGAAGGGACTGGGTATAGTGCCTTAACCCTGTTTAATGGTGGCCATCTTCCTTTTGTTTCCTTTCTAAATGCAGAAGATGTCTCACAACTTAAAAAAATACACTTAGTACCCCGATCTTACAGGCCAGAGTACTTATAGCAATAATCACCTTGCTGGGGGGCCATCAACGCTTCAGGTAATGCCCTGGGAACTGCATCAAGGCCCTCACGATGCCCCCAACTCAGGGCGTATTGCTTAATTAGTATGCATCAGTGGGGTGCCTGAGGGATGGAGCAAGGATGGCTACAGGGATGCTTACATGTTTTCCTGCCCCTCACATCATGGAGAGTCATAAACTAGGGGACCATGGCCATCTTACAAATGGTGTCTTGAGTATACACATGTAAATATTGCCAGTGCATTCGGAGATGCACTGACAGTATTTGCACAAGTATACTGAAAGAAGTGGAAGCAACACGGACATGAACTGGTGAGTCCTTTATTTTACGGAGCTCCCCGGAGCCCCGCACAGCTACTCCACTACAAATCGTATTTTCGCCTCGCAAGCGTCTCCCGTGGTCACGCGGCTCTCGCTCCGAACCCTGACAGAGAGCGCGCGTGACCACCGCGAGCCGAGAGTCACACAGGCAATTCCCTACACATCTTGCCCCTTATAATAGAACCAAATTTATAACCACAACAAAGAAGGAACAGTCAGCAAAATAACTAATGTAACTGATCAACCTAAAGACATAAAAAATACGATCACTTCAGATAAGAATAAAATGTTACTAAATTACGTTTACATTATACCTTACATGGAATGAGATCTAGGTATTTCAAGTTTCATAATCCCTCATCCACACAGGCTTTGATCTAGTTCTATGCGAACATTCTTCATTAGCTCTCGCATCAGTATCCATTTTCCTTTCAACATTTTTCCCGTCTACCGCACCTTCTTTCATCTCCTTTCCTAATGTACTGTAACCACCCTTCAGAACTCCTTCCCTCACTTTCTCATCCGACTTACTGACATTCACATCACCTACTCTTGCCAACCTTCCCTTTGACCAAACTTCACCTCCCTCCAAAATAACCACATTACTTCTTACCGCACATATCTTCTTCGGTCCCAGGAACTTACTTTCCACACATTTGTTTACCAGTCTGGGATTCTTAACATACACCTTCTCCCCAACCTTCCATTCATGTTCTTTCACCCTCATCCTGTCATCAAACAATTCCTTATTTCTCTCTTGACTCAACGTAATAAGCTTCATAATGTGATCCCGATCAACATTCACCACCTTGGCCATTCCCAGCCATCCTGGACAAAGCCTTGTTCCAGGTTCCCTACCTTTCATTGATACAAAGGGAGATACACCAGTCACGGAGTGTGGCGTGGTGACGTAATTCCACGTTAGTAACCTTAATACCTCCCTCTATGGTTGTCCCGAATTCATGGCCATCTGCAGACCCCCTTTTATGTACCTATTGACTCTTTCAACAAGACCATTCGCCTTAGGATTATACAACGCAGTCCTCGTGTGTTTTATGCTATAGCCTTCAAGAAATGTCCTCATTGCCTCAGATACAAATTGTACCCCATTATCAGACACAATTTCAATAGGCACCCCTTCTTTAAGGAACAGTCTCTCTAAAAAACAAATCAACTCCTTAGCCGTAACCTCTTTCACCGCTTCCCATTCAAACCATTTAGAATGAAAGTCCACTACAACAAATAAAAACTTCTGGCCATCTCCCAGACCTGCTACAGGACCCATAATGTCCACCGCCAATTTGCACCAAGGCTGGTCCGGCACCACATTAGGCATCAAAGGGGCCTCCCTTACTACTCTGCACTTGTCACTCGTTTGACAGGTCATACAATCTTTGACAAACCTTTCAGCACATCTATCAATTCCCGGCCACCAATAATTTTGCCTCAATTTCCTTTTCATAGCAGCCTCTCCCGGATGACCCTGATGAGCCAAACTAACCAGCACCGACCTGAGAGACTGCGGAGGAACAACACACCTTCCTCTTCTCAGCCTGTCTTCACACAAATTCAACTCATCCCTTATCTCCCACCAAGTATTGAATTTACTATCCAAATCTCCTTTTGCAGGCCATCCCTTCACAGTCCAGCCCTTTATAAGTCTAAGATCCTCATCAATATCTTCTTCCCGTGTCCACTCAACCTTGCTAACTGCATTCAGTATTTCTACCACAACCGACTCCTCCTCTGGCTCTCTGTCTTCCGCAAGGCCACCACTTATCGGCAACCTGGACAGACAGTCCGCCACCAAATTTCTCTTTCCCGGCAGATAGCTCACATCAAAGTTAAAATTTTGGAGCCCCAAACCCCACCTGCTAATCCTTGGGGAACCTAACGCCCATCTTCCACTCTCAAAAAGTTGAACCATGGGCTTGTGATCCGACCTAACCACAAATCTTCTTCCCCACAAGAAATACTTGAAATGGCTCACTGCCCAGAACATAGCCAAGGTTTCCCTTTCAATAACAGAATATTTGCACTCTGCACCCCTCAACGTCCTAGATGCAAACGCAATAGCTCTTTACGTATTGTCCCTGTCATACTGCACCAATGTTGCTCCCAGCCCAAGCATGCTCGCATCGACCACCAAGACAATTTTATCCTTAGGATCAAACCTTCCTATGGATGGTGCCTCACTCACTGCCTGCTTGATACACTCAAAAGCCACATCACACTCTGCTGACCATTCAAATTTTGCACCTTTCTTGAGCAACATTCTGAGAGGAATAGACACTTTTGCAAAATCCTTCACGAATTTATGGTAATATTCGGCCAAACCTAGGAATGATTTCACTTGTTCCTTACTCTCTGGTACCGGTGCAACCTTCACTACTTCCACCAAATTCCTCTTAGGCCTCACACCCGTTTCATCTATCTCATGACCAAGAAATTCTACCCTGTGCACCCCAATCTTGCACTTGCTCATTTTCACCGTTACTCCTGCCTCACTCAATCTGTCTAACACCTTTCTCAACACTGCCTC
This sequence comes from Ambystoma mexicanum, assembly GCF_040938575.1. Classification (NCBI taxonomy): domain Eukaryota; kingdom Metazoa; phylum Chordata; class Amphibia; order Caudata; family Ambystomatidae; genus Ambystoma; species Ambystoma mexicanum. The sequence goes on along the minus strand of NC_090927.1, from coordinate 422,167,751 downwards.
ATGTTCTTCAGTGGAATTCGCATATATCAGAACATCATCTTGGAATACAATAATGTTCTTCACTCCGCACAGCACCGTCTCCATCACCCTTTGGAATACAGCTGCCGCCGAGGTGAGCCCAAACGGCATCCTGCAATATCTAAATGTACCAAACACTGTAATAAATGCCGTCAAATGTTGACAATCCTCCTTCAGTGGAACCTGATGATATGCTTGAGAAAGATCAATTACTGAAAATATTTTAGCATTGTTTAAGACGGATAAGTTATCACCAATTATCGGCAGGGGATGTCTATCAATCAAGATATTTCTGTTCAAGCCTCGCAAGTCTACACACAGTCTGATATCTCCATTTGCCTTCGCTGCTACTACCACCGGCGACAGCCATTCAGAGCTTTCACTTTTCTCAATTATTCCTCTTTGCAGTAGTGATTCTACCTCACCTTGTGCACTTTTGGAGTGGCTCCTGCCTTCAGCTGAATCTGATGTTCAAATCCCTTCAGCACTCCTAGTTCATCTTGAAACACTTTAGGGTACTCCTTCTCCCACCTATCCTTCAGCTCAGCCACATCTATAGGCCTTTCCGCATTCGCTTGGATTCTGATACCCAACTTCCACTGTTCACCCCATCCCAGGAGTGTCGAACCTTCTTGAGTAACGTATATCTCCGCTTCACAGCTTCTTCCTTTATAGTCAATCGAAGCCTGGAACATGCCCAAAATTTCAATCCTCACATTCCCATACGCATAAGGTTCGATCTTGTGTTCCTCCAGTTGCTTCACATCTCCCTGCATATGACCTAAAAATGTTGCTTTCGACATCAAAGTCCACGGCGAACAACTGTCCACCTTCATTGTTATTGCCTTCCCGTTGACTATGAACACAACTAAAGGTGCACCACCTTCATTAGATACCTCCAACACTTCTAGTATATGCTTTGTCTGGCTGCTGATCCCCACTGCACAATCTTCTTCTTGCTCGGGCACCCTACCTCCTTCTTTAATGTTCTGAACCACTCCCGACTCCCGGCAAACTTTCGCAAAATGACCCTTTTTCTTGCATTCCAGACAAGAGATGTTTCTGGCTGGACAAAACATGCTAGTTGAAATGTGGCGGTTACTTCCACACTTGTAGCATCTTATTTCCTTGTTGGGGACTCCTTTACGAAATCCCCCCACTACAGCCACTTCTCCCTGCGACTTTTCTCCCTTCATATTAGTCATATATTTCTGGGTCTGTTTCATGCTTCTTGCCGTATCAATAGCTACTTCCAGTGATGCGTCTTTGGACAATAGTCTCTCTTGTATCTTTACATTATTCGTACATTGCACCAACTGATCCCTTATGAGACAGTCTGTGAGCAGTCCAAATTCACACGTGTGAGTAAGGGACCTCAACGCTGCCACAAAGTTCTCCACTGGCTCCTGTTGACCTTGTGTCCTTTGGAAGAACTTATGCCTCTCAAAAGTTATGTTCTTCTTGGCTTCAAAGTGTATCTCCAACTTTCTTTCCGCCATGGAATATTGATCACCTCTCCTTGGCCCAGCTGTGGAGGATCAGGCAACCCATCATACACACTTCTGCCTTCAGTTCCCAAATTGTGAAGTAAAATTGCTTCCTTTCTAGCTGATGTGAACTTATCCCCACCAATGGCAATCAGGTACATGTCAAACAGCCTCTTCCACGTGTCCCACCTTATTGGTGGAGCGCCAGGTTCAGCCAGAAACGGTGGTGGGGGCGACATACTAGCTGCAGCCATCTTTATGTATGTCCTGGTGCTCTAATTTCACTAAATGTCACAAAGTTCACAGCTGGACAATATTATGTCTCTTATAGTATTCACTTCTTTACGTGCATTAGTCTTCCAATGCTTAAACTGCACAGTGGCAATTTTTCTGGTGCCAGTTTAATAACCATATACTTGTTTCCCAACAAAATCTTTTGTGCTGCCCCCTCTTTGTCTTGCCACAGTCTCAATGTCTCCCTGGAGACGCTCCCACACTGTAATGGCCAAGTATTTGCCTTGTCCTCCCTTTCTGAGGTGCCTCCCCCTCCGGTTATGCCCAACCTCCCTTTTCCCTGCTCCTCACCTCCTTGTCCAATGAGCCAGGGTGGGCGGCACCAACCAGGAAGAGCTGTTTTCCTCGTGCAGCCACTCTGAGCAGCAGAGGTGGGGAGACTGTCCCCCTGCAGCGCCACGCTTTCCGGCGCCGCCGAGACAGCCTCTGCAGTCCCCCCCTTTCCACATGGCTCCTCACAGGGTTTCAGAGGCCCAACCTCCACGCCTCTGACGGCGGCGCACCTTCCTTCGTGGCCGTATGGGAGACGTCACCAGGCTCCGCGGCGAGCTCTGTGTGTGCTTCCTCATCGCCACTTGAAAGAAGTGGAAGCAACACGGACATGAACTGGTGAGTCCTTTATTTTACGGAGCTCCCCGGAGCCCCGAACAGCTACTCCACTACAAATCATATTTTCGCTTCTCAACCGTCTCCCGTGGTCACGCGGCTCTCGCTCCGAACCCTGACAGAGAGCGCGCGTGACCACCGCGAGCCAAGAGTCACACAGGCAATTCCCTACATATACCCAGCATTCTGAGGTCACTTTTAGTAGTGATCACCTTCTAACATGCCTGTCATCACATTGTTTGGGAGAGTGCTATCACATTGTAATCTGATAATTTTCCTTTAATGTGGAGAAAAGCCTGGCTCTGTAGATGACCTTATACAAGCATTCATGCCCAAAATGTGCACCAGATTAATAATCTGGACCAGATTTTCTGTAAATCTCCCCTAGCTGAGTGGGCATGCTCATTTGTTTTGAGGAGGAATCGTCAGCTGTGGTTTTTTGCTTGGCGGAGCACACAGAAGTTAAAGGGCCATTTTCCGATGTGCCCTCCTTTTTCCTCTACCTATGGCCTTGTTAGCATCCGCCTGCAGGGCCATTTTAAGCACTTTTGGGGGCCGGGGCATGAACACCTTTGGGGCCCCCCTCCACCAGACCAAAGGAATTAAGGGATATAGAATATCTAGTGCACCCACCCCCACGTCACGATCACAACCCAGAGCTTGATCTGCTGCCTTGCAGTTATCAAAATAGGCATGGATACTCCTTTTCAGTCTCCTTACCCTCTTCATTCTTGTAATCAAAATAATAAACAAGTAGCATTTAAAGGGCAACATTAGCAGCATACGACAAGGGTCCTTGGGCGCTAGCATAGACAGGGCACTTTTCATCAATAGCAGCCACAAGGAAGGTACACCGGCCATAGTATATATGCAGGATACAGATTGTAGGAAAAAAAGTGGGGGGAATGGTTCCTTCAAGGAGGAATTATCAGGTCCTCCAATGTTGGAATGACCCAGTTATTCCCCATTGAAGGAACCCGGTATTGGAGCCCGGTATGGAGGCAGCCATGGCGCTAATAGCACCATGGCTACCTCCATACTCGTAATCTGGCCCAATATCCAGCAAGTGAAACTAAAAGCAAGTCTTTTTTAACGAAATCACTTTGAAGGGCTGGAAATTTTGCAAGGTTTAGGGACTTGCAATTTGACAGGTGGGGAAATACAAGATTAAATTAGAGACCCAGAATCACACATTGGTTAGGAGGTGAAACTGGGATTTGCACCCACTCTGCAATTTCTACACTTTACAATTTTCTTTTCTAATTCTTACCCCAAACTAAAATAATCCCATTTTCCAGAACTGACTTGGCAAATATACAAATCACATAACCCAAAATAAACATTTTTAAAAGCAAAATGTTATAGAAGCATATTATACAAAATGGGAATGATTCTAGCGTCAATGTCGTTGTCATCAAAGGAAGTATGTAAGTACCAGCATACTAACTGATGTGATGTTAAAAGATTTCATATAGGTTCTCTTTTGTATTTTAAAGGTTTAAATAGACATCGCACACAGGATTGTGCAATGGTATTTAAAAACTTGCAGAAAAAACCTTGTGCAATGGTAATTAAAAATATGGAGAACAACCTTGGAATTTTATAAAAAAGCAAACTGATTTGTTATCACATAAGCAGACCTTAAAATATGCTTGCCAGAAGCCTGCCATATCAAGTCTGCTCTCTTCTGTCTAGAACTCCTTCCACTCAAATGGCCTACATAATAGGAAAGATCAGGTATTTGGTAAACAATGCCACCGGTATGTGACAAGGAAAACCTTTCCATAGAAGGCAGCACAGTACTGTCAGTGATATAAGATTTGTTTCGGATCACTGTATCGTCTGCTGGCAAAGCCAGGATCCAAGCATGAATGCTTTGGTTCCACAGTCTGGAATTTGGATAGATAAACACCTCTCTTGAACAACACTTTATTGTCATTATTTAGGTTCCTGCAAAGGTTTTACAACTCCTCATTTGAACAAACTAATTTCTAGACTTTCACCATACTGACGCTGTGTTAGTTTCTATAGCACCCGCTATCTGCTGCAGGTACATTGGTGATGAGAAAACCTGGAGTGCTAAAAAACAAAGTAAATATACATGCAGAATAACAACATCATACATTGGAAATGCTGAGTCGGCCTTGTTGGAATTTGGGATTGTAATCTTGCATATGAACGCAGATCTCTGCAGTGAGTGCTTAACACACTGAGCTATCCTCTGAACCATGGGGGAACTCATATATACCAATATCCATTTCAAATATGGCTATTGCACATGATCAATATAATCCCCACAGAAAAGTGAGAATGCTACAGGTGTTGTACCACACAAACTTTGTTTATACCAAAGTGAACATAGCATTAGAGGATGAAAAGATCAGAGCAGAATGTACTTTTTAACAGCAGATTGGCAATAGGTTTAGTGCCTCTCAGCAGCACACCATACAATCCTGAGGTGTGATATTTAAATGTGGTGACTAATGGGAACTTACTTTTATTTAAAAAGTTATCCTTCTGGGGGCCCCCTCCAAGGTAGGGGCCCGGGGCAAGTGCCCCTCTTGCCCTCCCATAAAGACGTGTCTGTCTGCCTGTATCATATACCTAGCATATATAGGGAGAAGAGCAAGCCAGTATGGTTCCATCTCAGAGTGGGAAAGCTGCTCCCCGTTTTCAGTACAAACATAACAATAACTTCCCTGCAGGCCAGACTCCATGTCTCGGGGACTGCAGGCTCTAGGATTTGATAAACACATTGACAGCCTGATCTGAAACAGAAGGCAGATCCTCATGCATCATGGCAAGGCAGATTATCAAATGTCCTGTGACTTCCGCAAAGTGCAGAAATACTTGATATAGGCATTGTCTGGTATTTTCATACCTCACCCTCTTAGCACATTTGTATTCTGAATGCAAAGCCATTAAAATGGAGATATCGTGTTCTGTACACAAACGACGATTTGAGTGATTTTACAAAAACTGCATATATGTAATTTTCATGAACAAATGCGTACATGTAGTATTTATGTATCACTCAAACAGTAACATGTGGTCCATCAAACTGGATATTAATCATACTCAGGTAGGAGTAAACATTGTACACGTGGATAGCTTAAGCTTATTGGAGCGTTCATGCTCTTTTTCCTCTTGTATAAACACGGGGCGCACATCATTCCTTTTAAAGAATCATTTACTTCATTCAAACTGGGTCAAGGAGAGTGAACACATGCTAATGCTATGCAAATGAAAGTGGGCAAAAGTGCACGACTCAAGATAATTCACTTACTCTCTCTGGTAATCAGTCTTGCCAGAGCAGAGCACAGGTGGCGTCCTAAACCCGCTACACCAGATGGCCTTATGCTTATGCAGATGAATCACTCAGCTCTGGAGTATTTGTAATACTTTAAGGACTTATATAGTGTTGTGCGTTTCAATACAAACAAGTGCTGTGAAAAACACAAGTCTAGAGGCGGATTTAAAGAACACCACTAAATGATACACAGAAACAGGATAACACAGAAGGACACACATGCATGTACAGACAGATACGCTTAGAACTGATTGGTAACACGAGTGGGGATGCTTACATTTACACTTACTTGTCTGAGCGAGATGTGAATGAAACCAGGCCTAATGAGTACACTATTTGCTTGGTTGGACACGTGTGTCTAAGATGGCCGTGCAATGTTCCAAAAGGCAAGATACCTCAGCGTGACGTTGCACGCCGCCGCGTGCAGCATAAATAAACGGGGCGTTTCCCGGCCGCGCAGAGCGACCGGGAAGCCCGAACAGCAAAGACCTGTGTAAGGTGTCGTCCTTGTTAGTTGGGGGCTACGGGACCGCATGGGGGCATGGACGAACCCTCAACAGTGGCGACGAAGGTGGGGTGAAACGATGCCCGGACCTGGCGGTGAATATTAATACAATTTTTTCACCAAAACGAGGTGGATGAAACACTTCGTTTCTTTGCCGCGGATAGTGCGTTACCCACGCGGCTGGCGGCCATTTTGGAACACAAGCTGTGGGACTTCACGAGGCTCCGGTTTCGGCTCGGAAGCGGCCCCAAGCTTAATTTTTGGAACCCCTGACAGCAGGAAGGCATACCTGCAGGAATATGTGCCTATCTTCAATTTTGGGTTTTTTTTGGGTTTACTACGTCGAGTGGAAGCAAGGAGGAAGGCTTTGGGCCTAGGATCTATATGACCCACACACTTTTTCCTCTTTTAATTTTTGGAACATTTGAAGGCTGAACAGTTCATCCTCATCTCTTTCATCATCAGGCTGAGGGACACACTCTGTTTCATCCTCTTCATCATCAAGGTGGTGCATCTTCATCAACAGTTGGGTGGCCACGTGGATTTCACCCTCTTCATCATCACAAGGTGCTGCAGTGACTGTGGAGTTTGAGTTGCGGCCCCGGTGTTCCATGCTGGGGTGCCTGTGCGCTCAGACTCATGAGTGACACTGAGGACCAAGGTGGCACAGCGGCAGTTCAGCGGCCTCCTCCACCCCCACCAAGTGCGCCACCTCAGGGGCAGCTTGTGCAGCAACCTCGACTTATTCAGGCGGCTCCTCAAGGTCTTCCACCTTTGGTACAGCCGGCGGCGGGGCCCGTTGCTCCACAGAACCCTCCGTTCATGGCCCAGGTGCGCACCTAGGCGGCTCTGCAGCCCATCCCCGAGTTTGATGTGTCAGGCCCACCATCTAGCCTGGGGCCCAGATGGAGAAGGTGGGTGGACCGTCTGGACATGTACTTTCGAGCGGCCCAGGTGGTGGATGATGACACCAGGCTGGCAACCATGCTGTATTCGGCAGGACCGTCCGTGCAAGAGATCTTTGAATCGCTGCCGCCTGGGGATGGATCATATGGTCAGGCGAAGGCTGCCCTGCAGGCTTACTTCTTGCCTCTTGCCAACGCGGACTATGAGCGTTTTGTGATGCTATCGGCCAAGCAGAAGGACGATGAATCTCTGGACTCATTCTATGGCCGCCTGAGGCGTCTCTCCTTATCCTGCGCCTGGGGGGATGCAGAAGACATGATTAGGACAATGCTCATCGGGCAAACTCAGGCGCCAGGTGCTACGAGAACCAGGCATCACGCTGCAGCGCATCCTTGAATTGGGGAGGTGCCATGAGGTGTCAGAGGCAAGAGCAACCAAGATGGAGGCAGGGTCGCGCCCCATCAAGACTGAGGAGGTATGTGAGATGTGGCGCGGCGGCAGGGGTGTCAGAAGGCCTGGAGGTGCTCCCCGAGAGAGGGCCGGAAGGGCAGGGGAAATTTGCATAAAGTGTGGATACGACCTGCCCCACCCAGCAGAGTGCCCGGCGGCAGGAAAGACATGTGGGCGGTGTGGCTTGCCAGACCATTTTTCCAGGGTATGCAAGGCGGCTAGTACCGAGAGGCCCAGGCCGGGCAAGTTTCACCCGCCAGGGCCGGCCGCCCAACGTCGCTCAGGTGGATCAGAGCGAGGAGGACGCCCAGGTGGAGGAAGTGGAGGAGGACGAGGAAGAAAATGTGTTTTTTGTCTCAAGTGTGGGGGTCCTGAAGAGTAAGAACAGGAGACATCCCAGGTGTGTAAACGAGGTGAATCAATCTCCCGTTCCGGTCCTCGTGGGCACTGGGGCATCCGTCAATGTAATGGCACAGAGACATTATGATGTTATGGACCAACCCCCCAAGTTGGCTGCACCAAGGGCCCGCATCTTTGCTTTTGGTGGTTGTCACCCTATTCCCCTGGACGGTGCGTTTGTGGCCAAGGTGGAGCATGATGGCTCGAAAATTAAAGCACGGTTCTATGTGACACCTGTGAGCACCAACACGTTGCTGAGCTGTGCTGCAGCGGAGGCCCTTGGTATTGTCACTTTTGCGTACTCTGTCTACTTGGAAGACATAAATGACCTGTTAGAGAAATATGCAGCACTGTTCAAGGGAATTGGACAGATGGTGGGGGAACCTGTGAGACTGCACATTGACGACTCGGTGCAGCCCATTGCCCTGAAGCATCGGCGGGTGCCGTTTCACCTTCGAGAACAGGTGGATAAAGAGCTGGATAGCCTGGTGGATCTGGACATAATAGAGAAGGTGGAGGGCCCCACCCGTTGGGTGTCCCCCATAGTAGTGGCACGAAAACCCAAGCAGCCCGACGCTGTCAGGATCTGCATTGACATGAGGCTCCCAAATAAGGCCATCAGGAGAGAAAGACACCTCACCCCGATGATTGACGATATCATTGCAGAGGTACAAGGTGCTTGCTTTTTCTCGAAACTGGACCTCAGGGCAGGGTATCACCAGGTGGTCCTCCACCCTGAGTCGATATATATCACCACCTTCACCACACATCGGGGGCTCTACCGTTACAAGAAGCTTAGTTTTGGTGTCTCCTCGGCGGCCGAGGTATTCCAGAACATAATCCGGGGTGACCTAGCGGACTTGGAGGGTGTTCTGAATATTAGTGACGACATCTTGGTGTTCGCGAGAATGGAGGTCGATCATCTACGGCGTCTGGCAAAGACATTTGAGAGACTGCAGTCCTTGGGCCTCACCCTGCACAAGGAGAAGTGTCAATTCCTCCGACCATCCATAGAGTTATTTGGTTTTGTGTTCAAGGAGGGGGGAGTGTCTCCTGATCCCAAGAAGGTGCAGGACATAAAGAAGGCGCAGCCTCCGGAGTCTCTGTCTGGGCATGGTTACGTACTGTGGACGGTTTATCAAGAATCTTGCCTCCAGGTCGGAACCGCTCAGGGCACTAACGAGGAAGGACACGATCTGGAACTGGGGTCCGCTGGAACAGGCCACGTTTGAGGATATTAAGGGCGCACTAGCAGCCGAGGACACCATGTCCTTCTTCGATCCCATGTTACCATCGGAGATCATTGTTGAGGCCAGCCCGTTCGGACTGGGCGCCGTCCTGACCCAGGTAGACCCGGATGGGGGTGTCCGCCCGGTGGCCTACACCAGCAAGGCCCTGTCAGAGGCGGAACAACGATACTCGCAAATTGAGTGGGAGGCAATGGCGGTGCTCTGGGGATGCCAGCATTTCCGTCTCTATGTCCTGGGACGCCCGGTGACGGTCGTGACGGACCACAAACCGTTGCTGCCCATCCTGGCGGGGTCATCTTCCAAGCCACCCGCGCGGATTGAAAGATGGATGCTCGCCTTGCTGGAGTATGGGGTCACTCTAATCTATCGGCCTGGGGCAAACAACGCGGCCGATTACCTCTCCAGACACCCGGGGGCACCCGGCGGAGGAGACCCGGACACGTGCACTGTGGAGCCCGAAGAACATGTCCGGGTGGTAGTGGAGGCGGCGACACTGAATGCCATGCCTCTCCAAGAGCTGGAGGTGGCCGCAGCCGAGGATGAGTGCTTTAACATCCTGAAGCAGTCCATGCAGCACGGCTCTTGGAAGTCGGTGCTGGAGGCCCTGGCAGGGCGCACGCAGGAGGCCAGGACTGTGCTGGAGCAGCTATGGAAAGTCCGGGAAGAGCTATCATTTTCTACGTCCGGGCTCCTGCTCAGGGGTGACCGGATTGTGGTGCCCCAGTCGAAGGTGGGCGACGTGATCGCGCTGGCCCATCGTGGCCTGCCTAAGGCTGAAAGTGTGGTTTCCGGAACTCGAGTGCAAGGTGGATGATTTTGTGGCGGCCTGTGTGTGGTGCCAGGTGGCTTCTCCACTACAGCGAGAGCCGGAGATAGAGGTGATTCCTCGCGGGACGCGACCATGGGAGGTCGTCCATGCGGACTTCGGCTCCACCACGATGGGCACTCACTTCTTGGTCATAGTTGACGAGTATTCCAGATATCCAGAGGTGGAGTTTGTGGATTCAGTAGCGTTCGAGCACGTTGTGGTTGCCGTGAGAAAATATTTGCGGCCCATGGATTGCCTCAGACGCTGTGCTCGGACAATGGCTCACCATTCCAGAGCGAACGCTTTTCGGAGCTGCTGCAGAGCTATGGGGTGGTGCACAGGAAAATCACTCCCCTGTGGCCAAGGGCCAATGGTGAAGCTGAACGGCTCATGAGGACCCTTAACAAGACCTTTAGAATTGCCCAGGGGCAGGGACAGCCATTGCAGAGAGCATTGTACCAATTTCTGAGGGTCTATCGCACCACGCCCCACGCATCCACTGGAGTGGCCCCGGCGGAGACCCTGTTCAGGCGTTGCCCGCGTTACCCGAAGTGGGGGAGAAGAAACCGGGCGTGATCGATGATTGGCAGGTCGAGGCGGACCGAAAGGCACGGATCGAGCAGGAGAATGCTCGGAGAGGGCTTCGCCCACAACGACTGGAACCAGGGGACGAGGTCCTCATTCGCAACAGACATCCACATGGAAAGCTCTCTCTGCCCTATGAGCCAGAACCGTTGGACGTTGTCGCGGTAAAAGGGTCCATGATAACTGCATCAGACGGAAGGTCTGCGGTCACTCGAAATGTCAGCTTCTTCAAGAAGCTACGGGATCCAAGAACTGACCCGCCTCCTGAGCCCGATCCCGGTGAGCTCCCAGAGGACAATGATGAAACACCAGGCCTGCCTGAGTCTCCAGCCAGACCAACACCTGTGGACAGATCACCCGTGCCGGAGGTGAGCAGGAGGTACCCCCAGAGGGCTGGGCGATGGAAACCTGCTCGCATCACCGATTACGTACTTGGACATTTGGCTGAATACTGTAGCGGTAATCACTGTTGAAGTAAGGGGACCTGGGTGGCTGGTAATAAAGGGGAGTTTTCCGACAACGGGGAATGTTAAAATGTTATTGTTATGGTGTATCGTGTGCAGTGCATAATTGTAGTGTGTGTTTGTTTGTTCTCCTGGAAAAAGGAGGAGTGTGGCGCTGCACGATGACGGGCACGCATGCGGCAGCGTGACGTTGCACGCCGCTGCATGCAGCATAAATAAACGGGGCGTTTCCCAGCCGCGCAGAGCAACCGGGAAGCCCGAACAGCAAGGACCTGTGTAAGGTTTCGTCCTTGTTAGTTGGGGGCTACGGGACCGCATGGGGGCATGGGCGAACCCTCAACACTCATGATGTGCAACCTGAAAGTATTACATGGAGTATACATTTTTTTTTGTGATACAATGATTTAGAAAGGTGAAACATATTTTGAAAAGCCCCTTCCATGCCGCCTCGGAGATTCATGCCGTGATTTACTTAGTTGTAGAGGGACCTTCCAAGTCTTACAGGTCCTGATCATTTCCAACCAGAGTTTGAGCCTCGTCCCTGCGTTTTCGTCACGCAGTTAGCGGGGGAGAGTGCATGCTAACGTTGTTTTCTTTTTGTTATTTCTCATTCTTCCTTTTATTCCCCCCCCCCCTTGTGTCCCGAAGTTGTTGTTTATTCCCTCTTGGTTAAGCTTCTATTTGTGTTGGTACTTAGGGGAACTAAAAATATTGCTGCCCCCTTTTCACAAATAATGACAATAATGTTGTCCAACTGAAGACTTTTTTATTTTCAAGGCATGTACAAAGTCGGTGTTTAGAATTTGAAGAGAAGCTACTTCCAGAGAACTGAAGACAGGTGCAAAATCACCTCTGGACATGTATTAGGGCATGTAGCATCATTTACTTTCAGTCCATTGTGGAAACCACAGAGTAACTGGTTGCAGATAGTATCAATCAAATCCAACCTGGTACCTGCTGTTCCACTTCACACTTCAATTGCTCGAAAAGCTTGACCAGTGACTTTGGAACCAAGTGAAGTGCTCTCAGCATAGAGGGAGCTGGAGTTTTCGGACTAAGGTATATATGCTTTGATTGTTCATTTGCGTCAGATCCAGGCTACGTGAAAGAGAGACCCTAGAGACTGGACCCGTCAGCTTTCGTTAAGGCCTGAGGTGTCCAGTTTCTCCGTACATTGCTAAGTAAGAGGTCCTTACCAAATGATAGCAGTCAAGTTGTTTTTTAGGGAAATGGCTTTCACCAGGATTGAGTTCTTTTGGATCCTTTGGATCATGGATGCCCTTCTTTTCCCAATAATGTTCTCAAGTTCAAGGTCATTCAAGAAATTGGTTGTTCGTGCCGGGTAAAATCTGTTTCCAATGACGTATTGCAAGATTTTATTAATGTGGCAACTATTGTCCCGGGACCTTTTTTAATAAAAGCCTTAAAGTTGGCTTGTTCTTGCCCGACGGCCGTAATGGCAGTGGGGTGGAACAACCTTTGTTTGCGTGTGTTTGCAAGGCACATTCCAGAGCTTGCAGTTGCATGCTCACAGTCTGTCTGCTTCTCCAAGCAGCTGCACAGATGCCATCATCTTTTTTCAGTACGTTTAGAAGGTATCAAGGTGCGTGAGACAATATTGGTATTATTTAACAAGACATGTTACCAAGACATTTCTGTTGTTCAGGTCTTAAACCGAAAAGAGAACCCTTGCACCCAACTCTGGCATCCAACCCAACCAACTGCTTTAACTATGCTTTCATGTGTCCAGTTGCGCTTCCTCTCCTCCTTACTATACAATGCTCTTTGCTCCTCTGTCACTGCAAAACAGGTGAACCAGGCAGTGCTACTTCAACTGTTCTTGGCTCACGATTTGCCCGGTGAGAAGCCAAGAATGCTTTAATGTGTATGGCTCTGCATGCTCTTTTCCTTACTATGCAGTTGCTGCGTGCTCTTCCGTAACTCCAAAACAGCTGAACCAGGTATTCCTGCTTCAACTGTGCTTGGCTTGCGCAACTCCAAGAATTCTTTTATGTGTCGGGCTACGCCAACGCTCCTCCTTAAATGCAAGTGCTCCTCCATCACTGCAAAACAGCGGAACTGGATTGTGCTTGGCTTGCTGCCTTAATGCCTTTCTTCTGTTACACACAAATAAATCAAGTGACTGGGTAGCCCAGTGAGAGGCAGAAAGAAACAAGGATAGGTTTCAATACCAGACAAGGGTTTATTCTGTTCACAAAAACCACAAAGCAATGGTGAAATATTGTCTGTCAGAAACCATGAAGGAACTTCTTTTAAGATGTCCAGTAAAGGAGTGCCTTCTCCCTGCCTTGAAAGTTAGATTGATAACCCTGGACGTTGTCTTGGGGCTGTGGCTTTCTGAGTTTCCCTCACCCTTTTTCTGAGTACAAATATAGACTTTGCACAGCCAGGCCCCTTCTTTCTTGGAAAGTTGCCATGTTTCCTCCAGAAGGTAAATACAGTATGTGAGCCTTTCCAGGACTGATCCACTCTCTCAGGTACTTATAGTGGGGCATGGGATGCTCTTTACCTCTTGCCCAGTAGTCCCTGAGAGACCACCTTGCTGATCTCACTAGTGTAGGTTCCTGGCCCCGGTGAGATTGCACCACCTAACACTATTTCCCACTTTCTCTAATTTCTGCCCTGGGAACACCTGGTCACCTCAGACCTACCTGATTTCACTCTTGAGGAAGGCTATCTATTCCCCTCCCAACTCCTCACATACAGTTGTGGTTTCTCACTCTCTAACTCTTTTCTTTATCCCACTATTGTTAAGGGCATCCACCTACTTCTCCCTCGTGGAAACTTAGTCTGCTGATGGTACTTCAACTCCCTACACTCTCTATCTAAATTAAATGATAAGTCATTTATAATGCACCTGTACACAAGTGTTTGGTGTCAATTGTCCTTCAGCCTTCTCGCAACTCTTTTGCCCTTTGAAGACCTGCCTCCTCCAGTCACCCAAAGCTCTTTTCCTTCTGATGACACTGCTCTTTTTAGTAAAACCACTTTCGACTGTCCTCTTCCTCTGATAGCCTGCCTCCTCCACTGCCCAACAACTCTCCTCTCTCTTGTGACACTTCTCCGTCCTTCAATCTCACCCAAACGTGTTCTCCTCATTCCAGCTCTAACCTCCTGCTCTCTTCTCAGAAGTCCTTCCTTTCACATTGTTCACCAAATCCTCCCAATCGCATACTCCACCTGCCAACATTGGCAGGCTGAAATTCATGCATATATTTCTTTTTCTTTCAATACTTTATTCTGTTAAAAAAAACATAAAGTAACAACATATAAAAATCAACATACAAAGTCATTTTCCAATACACAATGAATAAAAGAATAAGGCATTCGTGTTTACCAAGTAAAAATAAAATAAACAATTCATCACTTTTTAAAAAATCCTGAAAAAGACAAAGGCCCTCATTACAAATCTGGCGGAAACCATGCTGGAAAAACCAGCAGGAAGCCGCCGGACCCGTAATGAATTACCGCCGCCCGACTTGCCGGCATAACCGGGCATTACAGACCCGTCCGGTAAGTCAGGCGGCGGCAATTGTTAATCCCCATTCCCATTTGATTCCTATAAATATATTAATAACAGTGCCGGTGCTTCCATGAACGTCTGCGGGTGGGTGTCGTTCCGCCCTCCTGGACAGACCTGGTTGGTGGCACAGCACCAGGCCACAGACTTGTACTTTGCCAGTACGTAAACAACAATTACTGCCACCGTTGTTTCCGGACCAGCAAAGTTGTAATGAAGGCCAAGATGATACAAATATTGAACATGTCATAAAAAGCGGAGAGTATGCTCGCAGCCTCAATAAATTCCCACATGATATCCAGCCACTACACCTTATTGTGAACCCACTACATGGAAACTATTTTACGACCATAATATTTATCCTTTTCAGATAGCTTCAATCTGAGCAGCCAAGCCCTGTGAATGTAACGGGCCACTGCAAATACAATGCAGTGCTCAGTAGAGGTTCTACATAATTTCAAGGCTTCAATGTTAGATTGATAAACCTGCACCGCTAAACAGAGGTCTGAGGTATTGACTACTCAGGTCTTTCAATTTGACACAAATAAAGAATAAATGAGTAATAGTTTCCATACGCAAACCACAAACAGGACATGTGCCTAACCCACCCTGGCCCCACATTTTAGTACAGAACGCTAAATGTAGCATTCCACTCCTAAACCAGATATACAGGGATCTCTCATATGGCAGTTGTATGTAGCCTAGAAAACATTCAAAACCCAAATCCAATTTTCCCTTTAAGTAGTCCAGGCCCAACTTGAAATTTCTGGAAGCTTCAATCATCATATCTTTTTTCCTCATGATCACTACTTTCTTGATCCTAAGAGGAGCGGATGTATCTATTTTATCAGGTGTTTCCCATAGTGCAACTTTGTGTAACCATATTATTTGCTCCTTAACGTGTGCTACCCATGGGATGAATTTCCCCCCCACCCCTGCTCCAGGCTAAGGAGATGTTTTAATGCATATCGGTACTTTCCCAAGCCATCCACACTCCACAATCTAAGCCAAGAGGAAACTGGCTTTAAGTCGAGTATATCACTTATTAGGCTGATATCCTGCTCCATATGTTATCATGCTGTCTGCGTGCTTTGTAGCAATAGAAGTAATTTTTTTAGAAACCCAGTTTTAATTGTTCTGAGGGCTTGTGAGGTGCCAGAACCTCAAATTGCTGCACCAAAAATGGAAGTTGGAATTGCTTTGAATATAGTTCAAGGCAGGGGAGATTGCCCCACTCCCATGTCTTAATAGAAGGATATTGTAGCACCCATATTGTCGCAGGCTTTGAAGATCACAGATTTCTCGTGGATTCTTATTCCTAGATAATCCTAAAACAGTGTTTTTTCTAATTTGCATTCATTAACATAGATGCTCAGAGTGCTGCACTTCACTCACTGGTTTAAAGACAATGGTCTTTGGTTTGTCAGTATTTAATTGTAATTCAAGGTCCTAGCATTTATTAAGAAATATATTCAGATTCACCTTTATGCCTTGTGGGGAGGTGGATAGAATCACTGCACATCTGCATAAAATAGGGCTGGATAGATATCCTGGCCCATCTTGGGACAATCCATAGACCCCTTAACCAATGCCACAATTATTTCTTCCATACATATCCTGAAAAGTAAAAGTAGGGGGCAAAGGGCACATCCGTGCCTTATACCCTTTTCCAAATCAAATGGTGCGGTTAATTCACCGGCCAGGCCAAAACACACGGCTGCCTTATTCTCAGAATACAGCAATTGAATGGCAGAAATTAGTACTCCTTTCTCTCATAATACGCCACATGGGTTCCCTTGAGATGCGGTTGAACGCTGTCCTGAGATCCACAAATACAGCGTTCAGTTTCATCTTCAACAGCACAGTGTATTTCTGGATGAACAGGAACAGCTCATCACTTTGATCAACAGTACTTTTATGTTTGTGGAACCCCACCTGGATCTCGTTAATGATATCATTTTCATTGGCCCAGGACTGTAGATGTAACAAAATAGCTTTTGCGCACATTTTTCCCACTCTATTTAAAAGAGAGATAGGGACAGTAATTGGCAGTTGAGTCCCTCCCACCTATATACAATTTAGGTACAATTGCAGTGTTTCACAAAGAAGCAGGCGCCATACCCATTTTAGTTATGTTACATAAATGTTACAGAATATTGGGCCCCAAACCTTTGACTCTGCTTTGTATAAGCCACCTGGTATTCTGTCTGGCCCAGAAGCTTTTCCACTTTTTGGACTTTTGGCTTTCAATTGCCCTCGAGGTTGGTTGTTATGTGGCTTGGAAGGGGCATGTCCTGTGATTATACTATCGGGGGTTTTAAAATGGCCACAGACAGGTATGAATCTCATGCCCTCCCCCTGGAAGACCTTATGTTTTTACCTGCTTTAGCATGAGTCTCGATTCTCTCCCATCATATGAATCTGCCGTTAGAGAATCCTCTTGTAATCAGGGAAGCAGTCTCTTACATTTACACTTCCTTCGTTATGTGACAATTCCAAGTTTGTAATCCCAGTGATCCTGGGAGAATGAAGTTTGTGTGCTTTCTGCAAAAATCATTTGCTCAGAGTTCAAGCATATGTATGCAACAGTGGGACTTCAGAGGGCTGCATGGGTCACAATATGAAATGGATCCGTCAGCATCAGAACAGAAGGAAAATATGTATGTCCACATTCATCAGCAAATTTGATATGTTGCAACATAGTTCCCTTAAGGGGAGAGCCTTGCTAAACTAAGCTAGAAGGTTGGGTCTTGCTAGGAAGCTTGAATGGCTCTCTAATGATGCACACCCTATTGCAAGGAAATTCTCTGAGTATTATTAGCATCCAACCTCTCTGTGGATGTCACTGGTAGGAGAAGGGGTGTTGGTGGGGAAGTGATGCCCCCTTTGACTATCCCCTTTGTGGTCCTTTATTTTACCATGAGTCATGAGGATATGAATGCCCCTGTGTCCAACGTCTTGGTGGTACAGCATATTTGTATGAAGGTGAGTATTCCTCTCTCTGCCCTTTCCCTTAGAATTGGGACCCAGGGATGTTGGTCTGCATACCTCTTGTGGGTCTAGCATCCACTAGCTTGGGGCGTCAACCAGCTCTTCTGACCACCCAACTCTCTACTCAGATAGGATACTTTGTAACACATTGTTGACTAGGAAAGTCTGTCAAAAATAAGGTAAACATAGAGGTATGCTTTGCAATGAGCTCAGGCTTTGGGTTCTCCAAAATGTTTGTCAGCAATGTGCTTTACCTTCATTTTTGTCTATGCTGCTTTACCATGAAATCTTGCATGATCAATGTTAATTTTGCTACCTCACATACATTAGAACGTACATACCTATCCCCTACCAGATTTCCTTTGGTATTAGCTTGCTTGCATTGCATTGAGCCAGGTATCATACCCTTGTTCGTTGGGTGCTGGTGCTTTTCACGCAGACACTCACTGGTCTAACCTCTCCCAACATTATCTATTTCAATGCTGTATCTGTTGGATAATTTCCCAAATGTACACCTCCCATTTGTTTATTTAATGTATGTATTGGTGATTTGTGGGTTACCACTGCATTCACAGTCACTTTGTGATAACTCCAAGAGGGGGAACAGACAATTCATCCTCCACTTAAATGGTGCTTGAATCATTCAGATCATACAGTGAATGCGGGAGAGAAGTGTGCCCAGTGCAGCATACCCAGGGCAGAAGTAGGTTCAAGAAACCTGGCAGGTTCCAAGAATGGATAGGAGGATAGTATGGGACAGGAACAAAATACAGAGTGTATACAAAGCCCAGGAAGAAGGACAATGCAGGGGGCCCAGAGGCCACATATCAAGAAGGTGCATAGCAGTGTGAGGTGGCCAAAGCAAGGGGCATGCCATGTGGAAGGAGAAACTGAAGGATAGTGGCAATCTGGCAAAGAGGTCAGTCCAGAGTTATGGACTGACCTCTTTGCCAGATTGCCACTATCCTTCAGTTTCTCCTTCCACATGGCATGCCCCTTGCTTTGCCATTTTAAAGCCACATTTGTTAAGTCGCTTCCTGATACACCATTTTATGTTCTTCATCTCTAAGCTCATAAAAAACTAATTTTAAAGATCAGTACCCACTGGTTCCAGTTTTCCCCCCAAGCTTCCGCCACCTAAAATATCAGAAAGCAATGCTTTTTGCTGTAAAGGATATACACCGCCTCAGCAGACAATTACATGTTTATTTTCAGCTTTAGGTAGTGCAGCTACCACCCCAGAAGGTTGAGTGGGTGATACACAGAACTCTCAAGTTGAAGCAGTGAACAACACAGAGCTAACAGAGAGAGGTCAGGGCAGGGGTATGTGATCTCAGGATTTTAGATGCAGTGTCAGCATGGGCACATTCTTTTGAACAACCTGAAACAGATGGGTAACTCATTTGGGCAGCCCATAATATGCCTTGAAAGCCCAATGTCTGTTGTGACCTCCTGCAGATGTGGTGAGAGATTCAGAAGGGGAGAATCTGTGGATACTACATATATCTGGAAAAGTAGGAAACATGATCTCCAAGTGATCTTTTGTGATTGAGTGAAAATAAATGGCATCATCCCAGTTTTTTAGCAGAGTGGACCAGAGTTGGGGGATGGCCAAAGAAGACCTCAAGAAATGGATATCCGGGAGGACAGAGGAACAAAAAATGATTTCTGCTTTTGACACCATAAGAAATTTAGTAGAAATGTCTGATCTTCCAATCATATATATGTAAGGGGCCTGAAGAAATGAGATAAGGGTAAGTGGAGGAACCACTGAGACAGGACGCAATCGGCATGCCATCTGCTTGGAAGGTGTTAAAGATGGGAGAGTTGAGGTCAGCAAGGGGTTTGATGTATGCAGTAAACAGCCATGGTGGTATAATTGCTTCTTTTATCACTTCCGCAGTCCGAAGAATTAGAGGAACAACGAAAGTACCAGAAAGAAAAGGCCATATCCAGTTAAGAGCAGTACCTTGAATGCCGAAGGAGGTATGCAGTTGACCCTAAAGGATGAAATGCATGACAGTATTGAAGGCTGCAGAGAGATACAAGACAATGAAGATGGTCGTGATATTGTTGTCCAGAGATTTAAAAATATCCTATCTCATGTGAAGAATAGCTGTGTCTATCCCTTTAGCCGGCCCGAAACCAGATTGGTGGTTGTGTAAGAGATGATGTGCTTCGCTCTATACAAAACTAAAGGTTTGTGTCTGGAAGGATTTGAAATACTCATGACCTCTGTCATTGCTATGGGCAACCACCTAGACAATAATTGTTCATCCTGCACTGCCATTAAAGAAGAGAAAATCCCCATATGTAAATCTGCCATGCTCTGGCCCCAGTAGGGGCATTCCAGCATAATCTGCTAGGTCACATGCCTTTGGCGCAAGCCCAGAACCAACCCCTCATTGGATATTGTCCAGTACCAATTGGGTATTGTATTTGAGTCCCTAGACTCAGCAGCTTCAGGACCCACAATTGGGCATATCTGTCTGACTCTGGTTGATAAATGCAAAACATAAATTGATGGCTGGAAGGGTTTAAATTAATCATAACCCTTTACATTGTCCTGAACAACCCTCCAGCCCATTGTTCTTTAGACTGCCATGCAATTAAAGGAGAAGATCAAGGAGCAAATGGAAATCCTCCTTATGAAGGTCTGTTGCAGATGGAAATTATTGCAGAGACCTTTCCCAAGACAGACCAGATTGCCTGAGCAGGAATTTAGGAGTAGGTGGACAGACCGAAAGGAAGAGCTTGCCTGGTAAAGTTGCCCAGAGCTGCTTGCGGTCCCTACCTGTCCTGGGCCTTTGAAAGGCAAACCACAAGTTTGTGCAATAATCCAAGAGCATTTTAAAAATAGTCCCATTAATTAATTAAATACTGCATTGTAATTAAAGGTATTTTCAGGGAACTCTGTTTAAGAGCTAAGTCACTGAAAGGAGGACTGGGTCGGTAAATGAAACCTTGTGGAAGAATACTTAAAATAGATTTTCACAGAATCCAAGTTTGTGCAGGGTATATCTGTCTCTTACAGTAACAATTTAATTGACCCCTTGAGTTTTCCGAGGAGCAAATTACATCTGGGTTGTTGAGCGCAGCGCCTTACAGATTTTCAGGAAATGATAAAGTTCTAGGCCCGTGAAAGCTATAATTTACATAGAATAAAAAATTGTGAATAGACTTTTCTACTCCTAACAGTGGATTACGAAGGAGGTTAGTTTCTTAGTTCTCACATGCATTCTCAAGAAAATAATGTCAATTGAATAATCAAAGTCATTTTGCAAAGTAACATTGCACATAATAAGAATGATTTTGCTCTAAACTGGTCAATGCCAATTGATGTCTTGGATTCCTTTTCTAATTCATATGTATAACCTCATTCTTATTTGACACTTTAGTGGATCAAGGTGTTTTGTTGTGAAAGCTTCTACTCGGTCGTGATTTCCAGACAATTCAATAGGAAAATCTAAGTCATTTCGTAAAGCTTGTGTTGCTAATATGAAACATTGTTTCCTGAGAGCACCATACACCTATTATAGAGTTTGCCATTGTAAAGAATTTGAATCAAAAATTATTGTGTCAAATAGCAGGAAAGTATTTACTACACTAGACATCATAGACGGCTGGAATAATTGGGTAAGTACACAATATTCTACATTTGATTAACAGTGTTTTTGTGTTTTCTGAGTTTTATGGATATTGGAGCAAAGTGGAATAGGAACATTAGTGGGACAATAGCAGGCAGGCAGCCTGCTATTAATTTATGTAGACAATGGCGGTATTGGTGACAATGGGCTGCCAGGATGGTATCTCGGAACGGGCACTTGAATGGCTGGCTTCTTTTCCTAACTGATCGCTCTTCCCATGCCATCCTGGCACCTTCCCCTCTCCTACTTCCTTCTCCACCTATGGTGTCCCCCAGGGATCTATCCTCTCCCCTGGCTCTTTAACATCTACCTTGCACAGCTGGCACACCACATCTCCTCCCTCTCCAGTGTTATGCAGATGGCACCCAACTCTTTTTCAAACCTTCTGCTGACTCACTCACACCTTCCTTCATCCCTGACTGCCTGTCTGCCATCAAGGCCTGGTGCTCTTTCAATGATCTCTGCCTCAATGCCAGCAAAACTGAAATCCTTCTGATTGGGACCCCTGCTCCCTCCTTCTCACCTCTCTCTGGTCTCCCACCTTGGGCTTTCCCCCTGCTCCTTCTTCTGAAGCCAGAAACCTTGGAGTCACCTTTGAGTCCTCTTAATCCTTTCTCCATCACACACAGGAAATTGCCAAGAAGTCCCTCTTCCAACTATTCCTTCTCAAAGGAATTCTCTAATTTCTCACTTTCCACCAGACGTTCAATGTTTCTAGAGCCCTGGTTCTCTCTCTGGCTTTAGTATTGCAACAGCCTCCTCAACAATCTACCTTCTTCCACTCTGCGACCCCTTCAACTAATCCAGAATAGGACAGCAAGACTTATCCTTGGCCTTAACCTTAAGCCAAGGGACTGCATCTCACTTGCCCTAAAAAGCCTCCACTGGATCCTGGTTAGTGCATGGATCCAATTCAAATCCCTCTGCAGCATCCACAAGGCTGTCTGGGGCCGGGGACCACTCTAGCTGAAACTGTCTCTTACCAAAACTCTTCTTCTAGACCTCTGGCATCAACTATCTGTGAGTAAAACATTTTGTTAATCAGAGAGCAGGAGACTGTTCGCTTTCCTCAGCTGGATCCCTCCTCTGGAACAGCCTCCCCCTCCCGCTACATCTTGAGCAGGACCTTCTGAAGTTCTGAAAACACCTGTGGGTGCTTTGAAACAGAATGTATTTCCTGTATTCACGCCTAACAAGCAAACAATAAATATAAAAATTAATATAAAGAAATACATTTGATACGCTCTCAATCAATGTGAGCCAAGAAGAAATGTATTGATCCTTTATCCACCCAAACTGCTATAACATACATAACATTCTGTAAAAGTTCTCTAATAAGTGATAGAAGACACCAGGTGTGAGCAGTAAAATTGGGTTGAATTTAACATAGGCAGGGTAAATCCCTACTAACAATGGTGGCTGGGGTAATATATCTATACAACCAAAAACTAGGATGTCTTAAATACTCTGTTTTTAGTTTCTAGAATTTTATTTCTATGTAGGGCTGTTAAAACGGATATAATATTGGTTCGTCCTCATTGTATATGTTGGCCTATGCCCAGTCGCTTTGCGAGGAAATACGTATTGTAAGGTCATAACCTTAAGTGAATCAAGCCTCCATTTTAGGTTAAAGTCGCCATTTTAGTTTATCGTACAAAGTCACCCTGTGGCCTAAAACGGCCGACCTGTGTTCTCTTGTTCTTGCTTTAACCTCTTCAACCTCTGTAGGAGAGTTAATGACCAACCTGCCTGCAGGCTACATGTTAGGGTCATGTAGACCTTGTCCTTTGTTGACCTCGGGATCAGGGGATTACTTGAATCGGCGATGTTAACCTACAAGTACACAAGAACAATAACGCTATCTAAACACGACATGTGAAAACATCTGTTTGACCTGTATTAAAGCAATGTGTAAAGAGTGTAAAGTTAAACCTAGAGAATGATAGTGTTTGTTAGTAAATGTATTAAAAAGTAAACCGCATGCACGAGATATGTTAATTAGGAACGAACCTGGCGCGACCCTAGCCCAGTACATGATTAACTTGTAGGAGGCTGGACATCGTTATAAAGAAACTGTATAAATACGCTAATGTCCATCTAGCAATTCCTGTTCACTGCTCACATTGAACCCTTCTGGTGGTCTCTGTGATGTACTGACGGCCAAATAGCTATTTGGGTACTTTGTTTTGTAAACTGTACAGAATTGCAATAAAGATTCTGGGAATCTTTACAAGCCTGTGTCGGTGTATTTCTCTTTGCATGGTGTAAAAGCTTCAATATTGTATTTTCTGATTCCACAGATGGCGCCCGAATAGGGACCCTCAAGATTGACTTCGTCTCGTTGAAGTTTGGCTCGGCTATCGGACCGGGATCGGTCGGTGCGAACAAAACGACCCCTCTGGACGAGAAGTGAATTCCTCGACGGAACAGTATGATCCGATCCCTGAACGGTGAGCTGTAGCCCGAGATGACGTCTTGACGAGGGTCCATTTATCGTGGTGAGTAAATTTGACGAAATCACCAGACACGTGGGTCCTTAGAATTGTCCTAGTAACCCGATCGGGCCTCCCAGTCCTTTGGTCAGGTGAATCGGGACCCGATTCTTAATTTAACCCTGACAATTTGAATTGGCGCATTGTACTCGC
Organism: Ambystoma mexicanum; assembly: GCF_040938575.1. Classification (NCBI taxonomy): domain Eukaryota; kingdom Metazoa; phylum Chordata; class Amphibia; order Caudata; family Ambystomatidae; genus Ambystoma; species Ambystoma mexicanum. Next base: position 422,143,845 of record NC_090927.1, on the reverse strand, counting down.
GAGCACAATTATTTGACCAGGTAACACCAGAACTCTGATATGCCTGGGAAATTGTCTGCCTGCTTCAGGGCATTATTCCACAGCGACAGACAATCTTTGGAAGATAGCCGTCCAGCACCACAGGGGGGGCACCGGCATGTACTATGTACTGTAAGAAAGGCTTTGGTAGTATAGCGTTTAATGGCATTTGGCACAGACAGACCAGACATAACTCTAATCTTCGGTGGCCAACCAATGGTAGCTTTGAAATCCCTCATATAGAATATTTAGAGTCTGTATTGGTAAAGAAAAAGGCTAGACCTGCAGCATTTGACGCATTGCACAGTTGGAAAATAGAAGCTTTGCAGCAACAAAAGAGTAGAGAGAAACATATGCGTCGACATATGACGAGTGTCGGAAAGGCACGGTTATATGATCAAAACAAACAATTGGAATCAGTTAGGAACGCGGACAGAGCGTTTCAATTAGGCATTCAGAAAATCTACCCTTCGAAAGATTTTCATACGTCCAATTAATTGATTAACAAACTTCTGCATGAACGAAGGCCGAATGCCTCTGCACCACCCCCGTACGTCCCTCCTCCTGGTGCTTTGCCCCTTCCTGTTGTTATTCCTCCTCCTATAATTCCTCCGGTCCTCCCTGTTGTTCTTCCCGTTGTTCCTCCAGCCGCCGCTCCTTTGCCTGCCCCCTTTCCCACACCTGGTGACATTCAGAATGTACCTACTCTTCCTCTTCCAAGTGATTCCGTATCGCTTGTAGTAAACCAGGGAGCAGGATCAAGGGTTGTGACTCGTAATACTATGTCCCAAGATAAAAAGAATTAATTGATTGCTTGGGCTAAACATTGCATGGAGAAGGGTGAACAACCTGATGTTTTTTCCACACTCGAAAATTTAAAAGGTATTTCTGAGAAAAAAATGTTTATTGAAGGGTTAGGAATTCAATTGGGCATAATGTGGAATAGATTAAATGATGTAGATCTCCCACAAGGGTTACAGGATTTGAACGCCTTAGCGTTGTCTAGAGATACTGCTGAGAAAGTATATGAGCATGTCAACAGGATTTTTGTATATAAAAAGGAGTTGGAAGAGTTACAGAATGAAGAAGTAGATGATGATAGTTTAGGTACTATGTTCTTACAGAAACGGTTTTCTCCTCGCCGCAAATTGATAGGTGAGGAAGCACAAATTTGTACGAAGGATGCGATAAGATCTATTTCGGATATGTTGATAACTCCAGATGAAGTATATGACACGTATGGTCAGTATACGTTAGAAATGCAAAATAAAGTGATTCAGGTTATGGTAGAATACCTGCAGAATGAGTTTGTAAAAAGAAAGATTTGTTGTCCCGCAGAATTGTTGAGTGTTTATAAGAGAGCCTTTTCGATGGATACCTCTTCGACTGCCTTAGCGCTTGATTTGGCTCTGTTGCTTATTAAGCGTTCGGAGCTGCCTACTTCTCAGTTGCCTATGAGAGAGGTCCCTCCGACATTTGTCCCGAAAGTTGAGATTGCGGCCAATGCTGCACAAGAAATACTTGTGGTGGACATTCCTGCACATTACGTATCGCAGTTTGTTCACGTCCCATTCTCCAGACAGGAAGTGAACACTATAAAGCAATCTATTCCTGATATAAGAAAGAATCCGACAGGGTTCTATAAAGAAATACAGTCGGTCTTACAATCATCGGTATTCACCTTAAGTGATATTGATTTATTATTTGCCGTGCTCCTGCCAGTTGATTTGTGGAAACAGATTAGGACTGTAGATGATGTACCTGGGTTAGGAGATACATGGGATAACATGGTTATGCTCGACAGAGAAAGACAAGCTGGTGAGCGACCGCCTCAAGTAATATTAAATTTGCCTGATAGGATTATTGTAAAATTAAAAACTATAGTTCCTGAAAAAAGAATCATTTGGGAAAAGCTTACGGCCTGTGTCCAAGGAAAGTCTGAGGGTGCAACCGATTTTTTCAATCGGTTTGAACATCTATTTTCAGATTTCAGTGGACAAGACTTAGACACAGAGTCAGGGAAAAGGCTGTTTGTCGACAAATTTGTACGTGGATTGCTGCCTGACATTCAGTTACAGATTATGTCCTCCGAAAGCGCTTGGCAGGCGAAGTCTCAATCAGAAGTACTGCACATGGCTCAGTACTATAAAAATCGTGTAAATAATGAAAAGGAAAAACTTGAAAAAAAAAAGGGTGACCTAAAAACAAAAGTCCTATTACAACAGATTGTTAGAAACTCTAGAGTGGGTAATTAAGTTAGCAATTCCTGTTCACTGCTCACATTGAACCCTGATGGTGGTCTCTGTGATGTACTGACGGCCAAATAGCTATTTGTGTACTTTGTTTTGTAAACTTTACAGAATTGCAATAAAGATTCTGGGAATCTTTACAAGCCTGCGTCAGTGTATTTCTCTTTGCATGGTGTAAAAGCCTCAATATTGTATTTTCTGATTCCACAGGGCTTGCCAATGTGTGCGTGGCATCAGGGTGGCATCATGGTGGTGTACTAAAGTGGAGATCAGATCGCTAGCGTCCATGTAGTTATGGTTAAATTGGTGTTTCCATAGGAAGAACATTTTTTGGGTGGCTTATAACTTCGCTCCCTCTGGATGAATCCTCACCAGACTTTGCAAAAAAAGTATATGGCCCACTCTCAATTTTTTGCAAAGTTTTGAGAGGTTTGGTCCAGGGGGGGCAAAGTTATAGGGGGGGTCCCAAAACTTTTGTCTGTCTGTGATGTCATCTTTGATGTCCTGGGTGTTAGGCTTAGCAGTGCACGGTGGTGGTGCGAGTTATGGGTGCTTAGCTTACCATAACTGGCGAATTTCAGGGGATTTTTGGTTTTACTTGGAACCATAACGTCCCTTTAACAAAGTTTTTTCACTGAATACATATATATATCAGAATTACGAATGAAATAATAATAATTGTTTTATTTTTTTATTTTATTGTTGAATATTTAATCAAAGAATTTGATTTTTACAACATCTTTGCTCTTTGTTTCTTTAGTCGTGTTTAGTCTCTTTGGTTTAAATCTTACATTTCTGGCTATTTTGAGTGGTATTTAGGAGAAGAAGGTCTACCCAGTAGGTAAGAAAGTCTTAATTTTCGTTTCGTTTCAAGGCAAGTTTTTCGATTAGGGTGTGAAGGATCTTGAATGTCGCTAGTTGCCAAGATGTGCGATCACCACTAATCATCCTTTTCCACCATGTTTCTTCGTCAGTTACTGCTGAATGTTGGAAAATACATTTCATGTAGGGATGTCGAGTGTCCGTCAAACTTGGGCAAAACAGTAAAAGATGGCGAATAGTCTCTTTCTCTTTGCCACAGAATCTGCAGATGTTAGTCAGAGATTGATTTCTTATATGACGAATTTCCTTGGTGTCTAAAAGGTTTAGTCTTGCTCCCATTATGAGGTTGTGTGCTGCTCTGCTTGGAAATGTTTTGATATAGTTCTGGAGGTCATCTCGTTTCTTCCATAACGAAGGCAAGTGAGAGACAAGCTTGTATTGGGACGCTACTAGGGTGTGGATCCAGTTTATATCTTTTATTTTTTGAGTTATTCTTGTGGGGTTATTGATCAGATCATCTTCTGTGCATTCAATGGGTTTCAGTAGGGCTTTATTTTCTTCTTTGCATTGGGTTAGCATTGTGCAGCTTCCCCCTAGGATTTCTTTGAGCACCAGATCATGGAGGAAGGAATAGTTAGGTAGAATACATTTCCTGTAGAGCATCAGTGTGTTGCAGTCCACCGTGCCTTGAAGGGAAAGCAGACTGAGTTCTCGGCGTATCAGTGTGATTGGAGTTGAATCTTGTAGGCCGAGAGTCGTCCTCCAGAAGTAAGCTTCTAGTTTAGTCCAGAGAGTTTTTGGTAGGCATGCCATAGCTTCTGCTCCATATGTTACAATGGGAACCGCCTTTTGTTTGTAGAAGTTCAGTAGTGGGATGGTGGAAAATTTGCCAAATTTTCTATCTATTGCTTTGCCTTTTGTTGCTAGGCTTCGAACTTTGTCAAACAGAGATTCTTGCATAGCCATGTCTTTTGCTGAGTTATCCAGTATTATGCCCAGATATTTGAAGTTCTTTACTCTTTCAATTTTGTTTTTTTCTAGGAAACAGTTGGACTTGTCCTGGGTTTTGGCTGTGCGCTCCATCACTATGATTTTACTTTTATCGATGTTGATTTATAGATTGTTCTCATTGCAGAATAGTTGCAGATCGGTGAGTTGGCATTGAAGGCCTATGGGCGTCAAATCCAGTAGGATAAGGTCATCCGCGTATAGAAATCTGCTGATGCTCGTTTGTGCTATTTTTGGTGGAAAGTATCTGATCAGAGCTTCAGAATGTTGATAATCTCCCATGTAAGTAATGAAGAGGGCCGGTGCCAACGGACAGTCCTGTTTCACTCCTCTTTTTGTGTTGATTTGAGTAGATAGACTGCCTTGCTGATTTAGTCTCACTTTAATGTTGGTATCCGTATGAAGTGCTTTGATCGGATTTAGGATGTTGCTTGGACAGCCCAGGTAGATAAGTTCTGCCAGAGTCTGGTGCGGTCGACTCTATCGAAGGCTTTAGAGAAGTATATGAAGGCTGAATACACTTTTGGTTGGCTGTCTTTTACTTTGTTTTTTAAGATGGCTAAGAGAAAGATGTTGATTGTGGTTCCTAGTGTTCTTTTGAAACCAGCTTGGAAGTTGTCATTACATGGGGCACGTGAGGCCCAAGATTGGAATTTATTCAAGAGAAGAGAGCCGAAGACTTTCCCTATAGGGTCCAGTAAAGCAATAGGTCGATAGTTTGTGGGATCTTGCTTGTCACCTTTTTTGTAAATCGGGACCACTATTGCGGACAGCCATGTTGGGGGAATCGATTGTACAGCCACGCATCGTGTGAACACAATTCTTATAAATTTAGCCCATTCGACAGGATGTGATTTTAGGTCAAAATTGGTGATGCCATCGGGGCCAGGGGCTCGAGATTTATTCAGTTTTCTGATGATGTCGCAGATGTCATCTAGGTCGTCCAGCTTTGTCCAGGCATCAGCTTGGTTCAAGGGTTTTGGGTCAGTCGTCGATGATTGTAGAAGCACATATTCTGATGGGGTGTCTGGCAGCTTGAAGAGTGATCTAAAGTGAGCAGCCCAGGTGGCTTCACCGATGGAGTTCGTAATTTCTGGACCAGTGGTTGAAGATGTTTTGTTCAGTAGTGACCAGAATTCTTTCGAGTTGTTGGAGCAGATGTTTTCAGAATGGTTTCGGCCTCTTGTTGTTGTAATATCCATCTGTGTCTTCTCACCCAAGATTTGTATTCTCTAGTTATTTATTTAATAGCTATTGCTCTTTTGGTCATGGGGAGTGTTGCTGCAGATCCTTTTGCTTTCCTGAAGGCGCGGCGTTTTAGGACCAGGACTTTGTCATATGAATGAGTTGGTGTTTGAAGATTTTTGTTAAGATTGCCTTTCTGCGTCTTATGTGTATAGGCGCGTTACAAATGCCATATCATATCATATGATATCAGCAAAGGGGCATAGTCTGTAACCTCGAGTTTGGGTATGTCGGTTGAATTTGTGTACCGATTCGTAAGTTCCCTTATACTTTGCGCTGTGAGGCGCAGTCTGTTTCTTTGGTTATTTTGTTCCAGTCCAACCTCCATCTTATCCTGGTTGGTGTGTATTGATTTCCATGTAGTTATCAGGATATTGTGATCGCTAGATGTAGTTTGATAGATGTCAACGGAGGTTGTTAAAGATAGAATAGGTTCAGACACGAACGTATAGTCAATATTTGATGCCGATTTGTTGTTCACCCATGTTGGAGGACGGGTATTGCTTTTGTATACTGTGTCCAGGTTGTGAAGATGTCTTGAGTTCATCAATTTGATCCACGATTCGCCTCGTCGTTCGCTCAGTGTTTTGTCTTTGTTAGGATTCTGGTTGCAGAGGGCGCTTAGATCGCCACATATTATGATGTGGTAGGTATTATGGGTGGTTCGTACTTCATCAACAGTAGTTTCAATTAGGGCCAGAAAGTTTTTTTGATCAATTGCAGTGGGGTTCCAATAGACGTTTAATAATGCCACGGGAATCGTCTGATGAAATGCCTGGTTAGGAGAGGAGAGTTTCCATGTTAGCAGTAATGCGAGTAATGAGTAGTTTGAGACGATGATGTCTGTTATTGCCAAGCCACTGCTGATACGGCATGTGGTAAGCAGGCCCGAGGATGGTCGACCAACTGGGCGTTTTGATGCCGGAGCCAGACGGAGGTCAAAGCCGTCAAGTGATGGAGTTTTGGTCAGGCAAGTTTCCTGGAAGCACCACAAATTGGCTGATCCCAGACTGACATCACTGGGTGCGGTTAGGTGCTTAAAAAAAAAAAATAATAATAATAATAATAATAATAATAATAATAATAATAATAATAATAATAATAATAATAATACGTAGTCGTGAATATGTGGTGATTTCACCATAAATATAATAAATATGTGTTTTTAAACACAATTCATCAGCTAAAATTGATGCATGGATTCATTGGTTTTGCATCAATTTCCATGTCCCTTATGGTATGATGCAAAAGGGAAGGGTAGCTTGTTTCACATTCACTGTACTGTGGCCCACCAAAATGAGGCCACAATATATGAAATACCAACGTGACTAGTACCAAAAGAATCCTAAAAACAATACCTACTGAAACCAGGATGTGAAGAAAGGAAGTAAAAACAAGAGGGATTTTACCAAGATCCCAGGAATGCTCTCTGAGGAGTGAAGTTAAACCAATGTGAGGGGAAGAATGGAGGATGGAAAAAACAAGGTACCAGAATGTAGAAACATGAGGGAAAACTAATAGGCAATCTAGAGACAATCCAGTTACATGGCAGGGGTCTAGTACAACAGTAGAACAAAAACCAATATGTAACCATGCCAAGTCAAGAAGGAAAGAAGGAATTCTGTGGTCTGACAACAAACACGACATTCAGGTATAAAGTGTGAATACAGCTGAGTAAAATCAGGAAATGAAACACAGGGTCAAACAACAAAGAGATCCAAAACTTTGTAGACCAGGAGAACTCACTGAAGGTATCACAGAGGAGTGAAATCGTGGACCAGAGACTGAAGAGAAACAGGTGAGATAAAGTTACTGGGCAGGGTCATCTGTATGGGTGTCTAAGAGCCAATGTCTGAGAGACCGTGATGACTGGTGCTCAGCTTCTGGCTCAGTGCCACTGACCACTAATGAATGGTTCATTCCAGTGATGCTTGTTTTTTTAGTTTAAAAACCTTGCTTGAAGCTGAAGACTTTCCTCTTCTAGGATCTTCTCCTCTTCAACATCTAGGACTTTATCCCATTTCTCTCTGCGACCTATCACTTTGGGATATTAAGTGCCCATCCCCTCATAATAGCTTCCCCTTAGCAGCTCACCATGGCCTGTGAAATCAATCATCCCCACTTGTATAGACCCTGTGCTGTGGCCCCCTGCTCCTTCCGCCAACCGCTACCATATCCCCATCTATGTTAATCCCATATTTCCTCCTAATTGTACGTAGCACTAGCCCATTGTTGCCTGCATCACTGGATTGTAACGGCTCCTCCGTTCAGAGTTCAGTCCCTTTGCTCCTCCCTTCGGCTTAGCCCTTGTTACTGACTCCCCAATTCCTATAGTTTGCCCATTACACTTTAAATCCCTCTGGTGCTTTCTGAATTTCAATTCATGCTCAAAATACTCCCAAAAAATCATCCTTGCTTCTGCTAAGGGTGCATGACAGTATCCCCCTAAAGGCCCATGCACTGTGGAGCTGAGTAAGGAAACAGTGATGAAACTGGGTTCCCAAAGTAGTGGTGTGCACAGAACAAGCTAAATTGCAGGGAGGGTCTTCAAGGCAAAATCCCACCCAAACATTTAAAGAGTATACGACACTACCGGAAACACAAGAGTCCACTACGCCCTGTATTTCATATAAATCATGCCACCACACAGTGATCAGAGAGCCAGGAAGGGAGACAGATGGAGTTGTAACAGGGAAATATAGAAGACCAGTTTTGATTTCCCATGTCAAGGATTTCCTTATGAAACAGATTCCTCAGGGACATATTACAATAATAAATGCATCCCTAGTTTCATTTATGTTTTATTCCACTAAGCTGGAGAGCACTCTCTACATATGATTTCAATGACCAAGCAGAAAATATATCTTTGACTGACAAAAGATATACAGGAGCAGCACAATATCGCAACACAATTAAATGTAGTAAACAAAGTTCTAACAATCTCTTCCTTATATTGCATCTAAAAGGGCAAACCAAGACAATAGGGGTCATTACGAGATAGGAGGTAATGGAAAAACGATGCCGGTAAGGAATTATCGGCACTGCATACCGCTCCGGGCTATTCCGACTCAACAACTGGGTATTAGCGCCACCGCTGATACCATGCTCCCCCGTACTGGCATGCGCGCGGGCACGCAGCCCTTTGGTCCGGCAATACCGGGATGGTGCTAACAGAAGGACATCACAAGTCATGCGGACATGCAAATACTGGCATCATGAAGGCGGTAATATGGGATACCAGGATGCCGGCAATACCAGCATCGCGAACCACCCGCAAACAGTAATGTGCAGTGTTCCCAACTGCCACAAGCGCACACAATCAGCACAGGTGGAGACAATGACATCTGGGCCAGCACAAAAGGAGAACACCCACACACCACACCGCTTTCCACAACAAAATGACTCCATTTGTAGCAGCAATACTGGGGCTGGAGGACATGCTTGCATTGCTACACCAGCAACAACAACTGGCACCACAGAGGAGACCCAGGAGGAGACGGAGGGTGATACAGACCCAGGAAACCCCACCAGTGCAGCCAGTGGTACCTTGCAGGCAGCCCTCAATCACTTACATCAGAGCCAGTCCATTCAACCTAACCCCTGAGCAGATCCACACACTGTACCGTCTGGACCGGGACACCATCACCACCATTGTGCACATGATACACAACGACATTGTCAGCCTGACTGAAATATGCACCGCCATCCCCCCTTTACTGAAGGTAGTGTCTGTGCTCCACTTCCTGGCCACAGGCACCTACCAGCACACAGTGGGGCACATTCATGGCATATCACAACCCTTATTTTCTCGCATGCTGAACCAAGTGTTGGATGCCCTCCTGAAGCACTCAAGCAACTACATAACCCTACCACGGACTGCCCAGGAGATATTTGACACAAAAGTTGGCTTCCATGAACTGGCAGGCATGCCAAATTGTATTGGTGCACTTGACTGCCCCCATGTAGAATTGGTGGTCCCGCATGTACCACAATCGTAAGCTATATTACTCCATCAATGTACAGATGTTATGTGACTCCAGCAAGATCATTACACATTGTTGTGCCCGATATCCCGGATCAATTTATGACTCAATGGTCCTGTGGAACTCCACGGAGGATGACGTGCCTGACTGCCTGGTAAATCACATGACAGGCACATGGCAGTGTAATGGGGGGATAGATGCACACACCACCATGGCACCATTGTTGTGGAGACAGCACAAAGTCCAAATCGCAAAACGTTGTGCCCCAAAGCATCACTAACTCAACATGACTACCAATCCCCATAGCAATGATGGAAGCTGCACACCAATTATAGCATTCCTAAATTACAACCAGCCCACATCCCACAACATGTCCACCACCCATCATCAGACCTCACCCTCCATAACACAATCCAGCAACATGCTGTGAGTATGCACAATGTAAATGTACGCAGCAATTGACAACACAGGACAAGCATCCATGAGAGTGTACAAATCATTTCCACCAAGGGTATACACTGCTTGTCACAGGGCCACCAGCACAGTAGCGCTGCATGTCAGCATGGAAATAATAAGCACTGGAATGACAAATAATGCGGAGACTTCTGGCAACGCTGCCAGTAATAAAAATATACTAATCACTACACATCACATGATGATAGCAAACACAGCAGAATACATCCACAGTGCATGCCGAACATCAAGGGAGTGTACACCCTGTATCAACTGGAAGACGCAACCCACACAATAAGACCATGGCACACCACACATTGTGGCAAGGTAAAATGTGTGCTTACAACCAGGGACATGTGCATGTGAACAACAGAAATCTGCAGGCATGTGTGATAAGTATAGGTGTCCATCAGGAATTGACTTACACATACCTTTTTTTGCACCCATGCAGGTGACAGTGGCTACCCCTTGAAGACATGGCTCCTCACCCCTGTCCAGAACCCACAGAACAGGCATGAAGAGGACTACAATTGTTACCATACCCGTACCTGTGTGGTCATTGAGCAGACAGTTGGCTTGTTGAAGGCGCATTTTCGCTGTTTTAGCTAGTCGGGTGGGGCACTCCTCTACAGGCATGAGAAGGTGGCCAAGATCATCATGGCATGTGTCATGCTGCACAATATGTGCATCCAACGGAACATGCCTCTGCCCCCATACATTGAACAGCAACCACCAGGTGATGATGAAGAAGATGAAGATGTGGTTGTACATCATCGCAGTGGCGATGCACAGGCGGCATGTGCTGTGCGCCAGTGACAACAAGAAAAAGTTTTCCCCTCTCCCATGTAGCCAATTATTAGTAGCCCTCCTATTCTAAAGGGGGGCATAAACTTGTTCCTACCTTGTCACGTGCTGAATCACCATTAGTTGGCAGACAAGGCGACTCCTGAGGGACTCCTCACATGACTCTGCACGTGGTTGTGGTCAGTATCTTAACCTGTATTTCCTTTAGAGGTCATTATTCCAAAAAAAGGGGGGGGGGGCTCTATATTTGCTGAAAGGAAGAAAGACCATATGCAAACAATTCTAATGAAAAAAAGGGGTGATTTATGTAGTAAAAAGAACCAAATTATATGATACAGGTTTGTATTGAACAGTTTACAGTGACACATATATACAAAGGTAAAACAAACGTAAAATGAAAAATAACCATGTTGCACTTTAAATCCTAAGTGCTAAACAACTGGTGTGCAGTGAAACGATAAGCCATAAATCTGGTCTAAATGCTTCTTGCAGTGTATTTTGTGTGACATATCAACAAACAGAACAATTACTGGACATGTATGAGTTATCACATGAATCTTGAGACTCTGTTGCCTCGAGGGTTAGTGCATTGAGCAGAGTGTTCATAATAATTCACACAACTTCAGTGCTCAGAGTTGACTTTTTAGGGTCTGAAGTTTTAGACTTGAAGGATATCTCTATATTCAGGCCAACGTGCTCTTTAAACATTCATTTTGCATACTAGGGGATAGAAAAAAAGGGTACACAGTCTGTCCTTAGTCTTCATCTGCGTGTTTGTTAAAGGGGTGCACGTTTCGGTGCTTGAAAGTACTTGCCCAGTACAAGGCACCTTCTTCAGGGCATCCAATTGGTAGACCCTGTGTGGGGGAGCAGAGAAATGCGGGGTTACCTCAGGTTTAGGTAGCTGTTAGTGCAGCTTATACAAATTAATTAGAGACGCTCTTTGTACCGGCTATGCTCATGGCGTTGTCGGTATCACAATCCCAAGTGTCCTGGGTAATCCAGGGAGGGTCGGGCACTCGCATAGGACCTATGGCAGGTGGCTTCTGCTGGTGGGCAGCACAGAACTTCCAGGAGTATTCCTCTGGGCCTTGGTCCTGGTGTTTTGGTAACTGTTTATGTGTCCGTTGTGCCCAAATTGCCGGCTTCAAGCAATTTTCAGATTATATTCAGTTGCAGAGTCTTTGCTTAGGAGCGGCCATGCCGCTGTTCCGCTTTCTTCTTCTGTTCCGAAAATGTCGGGGGGGAGAATGCACCTGGGTCTCTGTTGTCTGCTGCTGCGCTCGCGTCTGCTCTCTGTGGTTATCTGAGCGCTGCACAGGAGTTCTGTGGGCTCGGACACTACAGGGCCAATACTTCTAAGAGACATGGGTGCTGAGGGTGGCATGAATGTGGGACTGAGGGCACTTGGTGTGGGAGTACATGGACACTATGCACTGTAAACCAATAAATGACACAGACACAATACGGAAAGTCCAGGCTAGTATTTTTCAGGTACACAACAAGTGTATTTAACAGTAAGAAGTAACAAGTGCTCATAGCCTCCACTTCACACATACCTCCTCCCTCCTCCCCCTCCCCCCACAACTAACCCACAGACCCCTTCCCCCCACAAATTCCCTACACATACCCCACCCACAACTCCCCCACACACCCCCACCCTCTCCTCCCACAACTCCTCCACACACCCCTTCCCCCACAACCCCCACACACTTGGCGTGCAATGTTATGGCACTCGAGACTCCATAGGTGTGCACATGCAGGCTGAGCCTCCAACTAATGGCCTGAGTCTGACTCCGGGGGTGGCATGTTCGGGTGGCAAATGGTGCGCATAGACCTGCGCATGGGGCTTGTCTGCACGGCGCTCGAGGAAGACCCAGTGGGCGCATGCTCAACTGTCGGGCAGGATGCAGAGTCTCCATGGCATCCACAATCCTGCCAAGGACCTGCCGCACAGCCGACAGCTCCTCCCATATCTTCTGTGTGCTCGCCTCTATGGCCCTTTTCATTGCTGCAGTGTTGTCTCGGGCCTCCCTCCTCGTCACTTCACCATCTGTGACATATTGTTTGACTAGGCCAGTCAACTGCTGCTGGCGCACCTCCATCTGTGTCATCCGGATCTCCCCGTCCCGGACCATTGTGGAGATGGATGGCGGTGTGGCAATGGGCCCAATTCAGGTGTGTCCTGTGTGGGGCTCCAGGCCTCTCCTCCCGACTGGACAGGAGAGTTGCCATCAGGTGAGCTGATGGGTGTGTACTGGTGTTCCGGTGAGGGACTTGGTGTGCCAAGGAATTCCATGGAGTGGGAGTCCTCCTCAGGGACACAGACCTTGCCTTGTGAAAGGACCTCATCGCCACTCTGTGGAGCAGTGGCAGCTGCCTCCCTAACCAAAGTGGTAGCTGCAGAGAGGGTCCCATGTGCCACCGGCTCTGCAATCGTGGATGCCACAGTGTTGGGACTTGTGGAGTTGTGGAGGACCGTTGACGGCCCTGTACCCTGGCATCCAATGGTGTTTTTGTCCTCGGATGCAGATATGCCTTGCCAGTGCCCTTGGAGGTTGAAGGCTTGTTGGTTTCTTCCCTGGACCTGGCCCTCTTGGTAGGTGTGGTGGCCTGTGCTGCAGAGTGCTCTGCATCGCTGTCGGTATCTCGGCCTGTGGGGGCCATAAGAGGGATAGCATCAGTGATGGTTGTACATGCATCATGCATGCAACGGTATTAGTGCAGTTGTACACATTTGTTGACTTGCTGCCCTACTCTTGTGGCATACAGGTTATCTGCCATTTGGTAGGGTTGCTCAGGCATACGATAGGTTCAGACATGTGTGAGGTGGTGTCTGCTGTGAGACATGCCTTTGTGTTGTGGACTGCGTGCAGTGTGACACATGCCGTTTCCCTGTCTGTGGTGTGTGTCAGGTATGGCATAGGCATGCTGCATGCATGTGGATGTGTAAGTGCTGGGGACAGCATCTAGGCAGGGATGTGTCCGTGTGTGTGTAATGGGCCATGCTTTGCCTCATGGCATGGTCACATTGGTGGACTATCATCGTACTTTGCAATACTGTGTTTCCTAGGACAAGCCAATGACATGGCTCCATGTTCCATGTCTCCCACACCTTCTATTGACTCCATCCCGATTGTGCTGGCGCAGGTTTCCTCCCAGCGGCTGAGTTTAATTTGGGAGTTGGAGCCCCCACCAGTAGCCAGGCCCTGGCTCTGGTTGGCCGACAGGATGTTGCGCACTCTGAGGTGCAGGTCGTCCCAATGTTTTCGGACTTTCCAGGCCACTTGCTCCCAGATCTCCTTTTTTTTAAGTTGTGCCGCTCTTTTCAGGTCTGTGGCAAAGACCACTCTGCATTTTCAGCCAGAGTGTTCGCGAGCATGTTCAGTTCATCCTCTGAAAACCGCCCCTTGTGTTGCCGGGATGCCCTTTTCTTTTTTTTTTTTTTAAACCTTTTTTTATTGAACAGGTTGGCTGCAGAGTACAGTCGAGCAGTACAGGGGGTAAGCACAAAGTGGGTACAGTAGGGTCAATGCAGGCATACAAGCAGAGCATCTAACATTAACAGTTTCCATCAAGGATGCATATAGTGCGAGAACAACATAAAATAACCTTTGACTCAGGGTGAAGCACCCGCATGTGCGGGAGAAGTAGTTGGGTGAGTCGTATCAGGCGTCGCATTTAAGTCTGACATATAGGAACAAAACTGGGTCCAGACATTTCTAGGCCTCGAACGAGCTGGTTGTAAACCGGACCATGCCTCCTCAGTGTCCGAGGCCCATGTGAGAGCGTTGAGCCATTGTGCATGCGTCGGGGGAGCGGGGCGAAGACAGCGAAGCAGAATGGCCCACACCGCAAGGAGCATGCAAAGTCCGGCTAGTTTCCTGGAATTTCGGGGTAGCTCTGGAAAGTCATGAAACAGGCCCCTTACTGGGGAGGGGTCGATGGGAAAGTTGAGCATAGCCGAAACAGTTGAGAATACCCTCTCCCAATAGTGAGAGAGGCGGGGGCAATCCCAAATCATATGTATGTAATCGGCATCATCTTGTCCACACCTGGGGCATCTTGGAGAGTGATCTTTGAACATTCGGTGCAATCTGCTCGGAGTATAATGAAATCTGTGTAGCACCTTTAATTTAATCAATTGGAACCGGGAATTGAAAGATACCTGGTGTATTTGGGCGCACATGTGAGACCAGCGCTCATCCGTCACCTCCACCCCGAGGTCCCCCTCCCATGCGCGCCTTAGCCCAGTAAATTTCGGGGTGGTTCTGGATTGCATCATTGTGTATAACCTAGATATTTTCCCTCTAGTGGGTGTGGGAGAAGTTAACTCCTCAATAGCAGGGTCCTCTGGTGGCATTGCGGGGAACATGGAGTAGTTTCTCTTAAGGGTTTTACGTAGGGCTGAGTACTGAAGCCATGCACTCGGGCCACCTCTCAAGGATAGCGGTAGTTCGGGCAATTCCACAAAGTTACCCTGCATGAATACGTCGCGCAGCAGCTCGTATCCCGCCTCAGCCCATCTGCGTGCAGTCGGCGGCGGGATTCGCGGGATCCCGGGGAGAAAATTCCACAGTGAGAGATTACCATGAAATGGGTGAGGAGTTTCTAATAGTTTCCACATTTTCAACAGCGCCAGGGAGGTGCAGGCCACAGAGTCCGACGAATCCCGTGTGAGGGGAATGGGTTGTATCACCAGGGAACGGATATCTCAGTCGCTGCCCGAAAGTCTCTCGAGCCTGACATGTGGAGGAGGGTCAGTTGTGTTGAACCAGTAAGATGTGTGTTGGATTTGGGAGACCAACCAGTACTTAAGGAAGTCGGGAGCCCCAAAGCCGCCATCAGGCATCGGGGTGGATAGGGTCCCGAGCTTAAGCCTGACCGCACCCGAGTGCCACAGAAAGGAGTTGGTGCTACGTGTCAATGTTTGAAAGAAACCCTCGCCTGGCCACAGGGGGACATTAATGAATCTGTATAGTAGTTGGGGTAGTACTATCATTTTTAGTAGTCCTATTCTACCCGCCAGAGAGATCGGTAATTTACTCCATGTCTGGAACTTAGTTGCCAGCTGCGCTAGGTAGTTTTGGTAGTTCTCCTCCAGGGTAGTCTCGGGTTGACGGGTTATTACAATCCCCAAGTATGTGAGCTTCACCGGCGCCCATAGGAACCCCATCGTATCGGGAGGGGGGAGGGTGTGTTCCGTGAGCGGAAAGAGCATAGATTTTGAGCAGTTCACCTTGAGGCCTGAGATGTACCCGAAGTAGATCACATCTTTCAGTATCGGGGGTAAGTTAGTGGAGGGGGACCGCACAAAAAGGAGTGCATCATCAGCATAGAGTGATATGATATCGGCTTGGCCCGCCGAGCGAAGCCCTCTGTGTGAGTGAAGTTGTCGGAGCATGTTGGCGAAGGGTTCTATCGCTAGGGTGAAGATCAGGGGGGAGAACGGGCAGCCCTGCCTCGTTCCTCTGGCAATGTCGAAGAGTGGGGAGCATCTGTCCTTGGTGCGGACACTGGCCACCGGTCACGAGTAGAGTAACTTGACCCAGGAACGAAACACCGGCCCGAATTTGCATTGTTCGAGCACCCGCCAGAGGTACCTCCAAGAGACAGAGTCGAATGCCTTCTGCATATCGAGGGTCGCGGCGACCACCTGGACGCTGGGGCTGATTCTGCTGATTATATTAAAGAGCCGTCTGATGTTCATAGCAGTGGATCGACCTGGAATGAACCCCGCCTGATCCGGGTGTATAATGGATGGCATACAGGGAGCAAGTCTGGTCGCTAACATCTTGGCAAAAATTTTGGTGTCACAGTTTATAAGGGAGAGTGGACGATATGAGCTGCACTGAGTGGCGGGTTTACCAGGATTAAGTAGTACCGTAATTGTGGCTTCCCGGAATGATGGGGGAAGTGTGCCTGCCTCCACCGATTCCTCCCAAAGAGCCTGTAAGTGAGGGAGTAAGAGGGCCTTATAGCATTTATAGAATTCAACCGGGATTCCATCAGCCCCCGGTGCTTTCCCGGAGGAGAGAGAGTCAATGGCTTCCGCGAACTCTTCAGTGGTGAGTGGACAATCAAGGGAATCAGCGGTCCCGGGAGAGTTGACCGTCAGGGGGAGAGCCGTAAGATAGGAGTCCACCTCTGTCTCAGTAGCCTCGCCCGAGTTGGAGTGCAGAGCTTCATAAAAATCAAGAACTCTGAGTCGATGTCCTGTGACGTGGCAGCCAGGGAGCCATCTGATCTGACAATCCCAGGTATATGTGGTTAACCCAGTTCATGTTGGACGAGTCTAGCGAGGAAGCGGCACGGGCGCCCGCCCTCTCCATATCTCCTCGCCAGGCCGGGACTATCAAGGAATTTTTGTTCTCGTTCCGCTAGGGATCGAAACACATCCAGCTCCACTCCTAAGGCCGCAAGGGCCGCAGGGGTTGAGGACTTCGAGCACTGGGCTTCCAGGGTTGATAGTTTAGTTTTGCTGATTGTGATATCCCTACGGATTGTTTTAAGTATGCCACTCTCTTTAGATATTGCTATGCCCCTAATGTACGCTTTAAAGGCCTCCCATAGGGTGGCCTGGGAAGATACCGAGTCCCTGTTCATTTTGAAGTAATCCTCGATGGCTACCTTGAGTTCCGATCTAAACAAAGGGTCAAGAAGAGAATGAGGTTTCATCCTCCATCGTCCAGCACGGTCCCCACCCGATCCCTAGTCCATGGTGATGGTCACCGGGGAGTGGTCAGATAGAGTCCTAGGGAGGATCGTTAGTTGTACCACATTTTTAATCAGTGCATCGGAGATCACCCACCTGTCGATACGGGAATAGGAGCCGTGGATTGAAGAGTAGAAGGAGTAGACACGGGAATCAGGGTAAATCAGTCGCCAAGCATCCACGGCCGCGATGCGGGGAGGGATGATAGTGCCGTATAGGCTGCCCTAGTGAGTTGGCGAGGCCTGGACCCAGATCTGTCAAGGTCTATATCAAAGATGGTGTTGAAGTCCCCCCCCCCATAGGATAGGGACCAAAGGGAAGCCTTCAAGGAGAGTTATGAGGTGTGCGAAGAACTCCGGGTCATCCGTGTTAGGACCATAGATGTTAAGTAGGATCACCTCCCTATTTTGGAGTATTGCGTGGAGAAGCACATATCTGCCTTGTGGGTCTATTTGTGAGGAGATGAGTGTAAATTTGAGGCTCTTATGGATGATGGTCATGGCCCCCCGACTTTGAGTAAAGAAGTTGGTGTAGTATCTCTGGGGGCCCCAGGTCCTAGCAAATCTCATACAATGTTCGGATCGTGCATGTGTCTCTTGCAGAAACAGGATCTTGGACCCATGACGCTCCACGTGTAGTTGTATCTTTCTCATTTTTTTAAAGTTGCCCAGACCCCTCACATTCCAGCTTGTAAATGTTAGATTGACCTCCGCCAGGGGAGGCATGGCACTCATATCACCGGGATAATGCCCAGCGGGCCGATGCTGCAGACCTGTAGCCCCATCAGCATTGCTTTGCCCTGCCCATTGCACACTCTGCCAAAGCTAAACTTTTTTAGAACGAAACCCCCAACACCCCCCTCACCCACCCACATCCCTCCCCGAACATGAGGAATGGCACTCCCAAAACCCCTAAACCAAATCCAAAACAGTGGCATCAACGCCTGGGGGGCTGTGGGCCGGACCGATGACGCCGCTCCGTGCCTGTGGCAGATCAAGTCAAAACATGGTGCCTACAGTGATGCTATGGACGTTACTTGAACAGCTATAATCGGCACAATTTACCTTGGCACAGCTATGCAGGTTAATCAAATTGACAGATGTTGTTAAGTGTATATGTAGTACTTTCTTGGCATCGGGGGAGAGCCTGTGTCGGCACCCCTCCAACGGGCGTTCCGCATGGTCGTGGCAGGATGGGCGGGGGGGGTCAGCCTGGAAAATTGTTGTCAATAAATCTGGAGGCCTCCTCTGGAATCGTGAAGAACGATACCTGGTTCTTATGTTCCACCCGTAGCTTAGCGGGGTATAACATGGAGTATTTGACTCTGTGGTCCCTGAGCCTCTTTTTCACTGCAAGGAAAGTCTTGCGTTCCCGCTGGACTGCCACAGAGAAGTCCGGGTATAGATGGATCCTTGCTCCGTCTAGCAAAAGTTCGCCTTTAAGTCTTGCGGCTCTAAGGAGGGTATCTCGGTCACGGAAGTTAAGGATGCGGGCTATGATGGGTCGCAGGGGTTCATCCGTTTTGGGTTTAGGCGCCAGGGCCCGGTGTGCCCGCTCTACGGCAAACTGCGGGGACAGCTTCGGCGAGTCCAGTAACGACAATAAGGTACGTTCAACAAATTCTTCCATCGGTTCTCCGATGCCGCTCTCCGGGTCCCCAATGATACGAAGGTTGTTGCGCCTCGAGCGCGATTCCAAATCTTTGTTTTTCTTTTCCACCTCGAGGACGCGGTTAGATAGAGCCGCGACCTCCGACCGTAATGCCCCTAGGCCATCCTCGGCGGATCCCATCCTGGCCTCCACCTCCCGAACTCGGCCGTCAGTTCTTTCCATGTGGGCTCTGATAGAAGAGATGGTGCCATTCATATCATCGATAAAGTCCATCATGTTCTGAGAGTCTAAGGCAGCGGTGGATGAGGTAGCCGCGGGGTCTGCTCGGCGGCCTCCTCGGCTGGGACGACCGCTAATCCCGGGCCCGTTATTTAGAGGGGGACGGAGGCGAAAGGGCTGTCAGAGCTTTCAATGTTGCTGCTAAGGGATGTTTTAGGGACTTTTGAGGCAAGCCGGTACTGTCGATACGGGCATGCTGCTAGGTGCATGCACGCATTCTCGTAATCGGCCGCTGTTAGCAGCGTCATTGCTACCCGGTCCTGGTATTATCTCCATGCAGGTAAAAACTATTTTTTTTTATACTGTGAATCTCGTAATGACCCCCAATGTGCATTAGTGACTCAAAGGTATGTGGGCAAAATGGGAACATGCTTTCATTTAAAACTCCCCTTTTGTCCATCAAATAACTAAAATCTAGATAATTAAAACAGATTCTCATCCACACAACCGGATATTTGAATTCCCTTCATTGTATGAGGTATACTTGGATGCCTTCTTCCCAGCAAAGTTAATCATGGCATTGGCCAAGGTTTCCCCAATTCAACATATTCTCTTCTCATTCAAACTCATAACTTTTAGCTCTTGTCTCGAGGTATAGTTAAGTTGGAGGCTTCCACCCGGTCCCCTTTGGGCCCCAAAAGTATTTTGTTGGTGTCCCTTTCCTGGCGCTACAGCACGCACTGTGTCCCCTCCCCACTCGGGGCCCAATTAATGTAATCATTTGCATGGAGAAAATTGTACTTGTGCGCCAAACTGCGCTCAAATTCATGTTTGTCGATTCATGGAATCGAATGTGTAGTACTTTTCCTGGACTTGTGTGGAGTTCATGCAGGCTCACCATGTCTCTGCGATATGTTGAGGGCCTTGCGGGAGACTCCATGTAGATCGTGGACGTGGCTTGCACAGAGGGCTGGGACGGGGGCTGAACACCAGAAATGGGCACACACTTTGCGAGGGACGCAATGCAGGCAGTCCCTCGCACACCCACAATTACACGGCATGAGACGTATTCATGGATTTGTATCGTGCAACTTGTTTCCCGGGAAATGCACACGCAAGTCCTTCATACTATCCTCCACGTGAAGGCATGCGTAAATACACCTGCACGCAGAATTTGCAGCGCGGATGTTTGGGTTGAATGTCGGATATAAGGGTCAATTTACTGAACCGGGTTTCGGATCTAATTTAGGGGTGAACGTACACAAATACTGAGTTACACATTTTTATATGCATGTTGTCGGGGTGTTGGATACAGTTATGGGGATCCCACGAAGGGTCCCCGAGATGCAGGCCTGCTTTTGGGGGACCACACGCACTATTTGAAGGGTGTCTGTATTATCACCCGGGGGAGCGTGCAACAGCAGCTGTTCTGGCTGTTTATGCTTTGCATGTGGGCGTGTCTGGGGCGTTTCGGGTCGCAACTTGTGATTGCGGTTACTTTGCACTGTAAATTCCATGAATACGTGGGGTGCACATTTTTCATTCTGCTTGTGTAGTCTCCTTCTCGGCGCACAGCCCTTGCAGGATTTCAGCGCAAATGCCATGAAGCGAGCCCTTGGTGTCCTGTGTTGTTGCTGCCTTATTCCTGCACACCGAGCACCGTGATTGAGCCTGAGCTCGCTCTGTAGTTTGAATATGGCCACATCCTGCCCCAAGCCTGCTTTATCTCTTGGCTCGAGGCATGGGTAAATTGGAGGCTTACCGCATGTCCTTTTTGGCCCAAAAAATATTTTGTTGGTGCCCCTTTCCTGGCGCTAGAGTGCACTGTGTCACCTCCCCACTTGCTGTCCTGTGTTGTTGCCTGTGTGTTGTTGCCACCTTACTCCGGCCCACTGAATGCTGTGATTGGGCCTAAGCCCACTCTGTAATTTGAATATGGTCACATCTTGCCCCAGCCTGCCCTGAGCTTTCTTTAGCTCTTGGCTCGAGGCATAGGTAAGTTGGAGGTTTCCCCAGAGTCTCCTTTGGCCCAAAAATGATTTTGTTGGTGCCCCTTTCCTGGTGCTACAGCACACACTGTGTCCCCTCCCCACTTGGTGACCCATGTTGTAACCCGTTGGTGCCACCTTCTTCCCGCCCACTGAGTGCCGTGATTGGGCCTCAGCCCACTCTCTAGTTTGAATATGGTCACATCTTGCCCCAGTCTTCCCTGAGCCTTCTTTAGCTCTTGGTTCGAGGCATATGTATGTTGGGGGCTTCTCCTGGGTCTCCTTTTGCCCAAAAACTATTTTTTTGGTGCCCCTTTCCTGGCACTACAGCGCACCCCGTGTAGCCTCCTCACTTGGTGACCCGTGTTGGTACTCATGTTGTTGATGTCTTATTCTCACCCTCTGAGCGCTGTGATTAAGCATCAGCCCTATTTAGCCCAAAACTCCCAGTGCAGCCTTTCTGCCTGGCAGCTCCCTCAAATAAGGACTCTGAGGCAAAAGGCAGCTCCAGAAGAAGCAGCTCCAGATGGTCTCTGCAGGTGTCAGCAGGGGAAGCAGAAAGCAAGCAGCCATTAACAAGCAGCGACAAAGTAATTGGGGTGTGGACGGGGACACAGCAATCACTGCACCTCACCAAACTGCCCACCTCTCTCATAACTTAGCTTCCTCACCACCCAGTACCTTGTAGCCTGCATACAACCACTTCTAATTAGCAAATGTTCCCACCAAATAGAATTACCGAGTTGTGACATGTGTTGCCTATCCATGTATCAAATCTCAGAGAACTGTGACATCTCACATTGAGGTGGACGACACTCTTACTGCACTAGCTGCTCCACTCAAACTTGTAATTATCAGCTTGCGTCAATTCAAGACAGGATTGTAATTATTCGCGTACATCACATTTGGACAGAAATGTGAATATTAGCTTGCGTCACATCAGGACAGACTTGTAATTTATTAGCTTGCGTCACATCTAGACAGGATTGTAATTATTAGCGTATGTCACATCTAGCCAGAAATGTGAATATTAGCTTGCGTCACATCTCGACAGACTTGTAATTATTAGCTTGCGTCACATCTAGACAGAAAGGTGAATATTAGCTTGCATCACATCTAGACTGACTTGTAATTATTAGTTTGTGTCCTATCTCGACAGATATGTGAACATTAGCTTGCATCACATCTATACAAGATTGTAATTATTACTGTATGTCACATCTAAAAAGGCTTGTGATCATTATCTTGCGTCACATCTCGACAGGAATGCGAACATGGCCTTGTGACACATTTAGACAGAAATATGAATATTAGCATGTGGCACATCTTGACAAGAATCTAAACATCTAGCTTGCATCATACCTAGATAGTAATGTCTATAACCAACCATACTAAGAAAAAAACTCATCCCTCTGCATACACCTCTCAAACACTGTATCCACTAGCTTGTGGTGTCAACCAGCTAAGCTGACCACCCGACTCTCTACTCAGATAGGATACTTTGTAACACATTGTTGACTAGGAAAGCAAGTATGTCAAAAATAAGGTAAACGTAGAGGTATGCTTTGCAATGAGCTCCAGGTTTTGGGTTCTTCAAAATGTGATTTACCTTCATTTTTGTCTACGCTGCTTTACCATGAAATCTTGAATTATCAATGTTAATTCTGCCACCTCACACACATTAGAAAATACATACCTATATCCTACCAGATGTCCTTTGGTGTTAGCTTGCTTGTATTGCTTTGAGCCAGGTATCATACTCTTGTTCGTTGGGTGCTGGTGATTTTCGCGCAGACACTCACTGGTCTAACCTCTCCCAACATTATCTATTTCAACGCTGCATCTGTTGGATAATTTCCCAAATGTACACCTCCCATTTGTTTATTTAATGTATGTATTGGTGATTTGTGTGTTGCCAACTGCATTAACAGTCACTTTGTGGTAACTCCAAGAGGGGGAACAGACAATTCATCTTAATCATTCAGATCATACAGTGAATGGGGGAGAGAAGTGTGGCCAGAGCATCACACCCAGGGCAGAAGTAGGTTCAAGAAACCTGGCAGGTTCCAAGAATGGAAAGGAGGATAGTATGGGACAGGAGCAGAATACAGAGTGTATACAAAGCCCAGGAAGAAGGACAATGCAGGGGCCCAGAGGCCACATATGAAGAAGGTGCATTGCAGTGTGAGGTGGCCAAAGCAGGGGGCATGCCATGTGGAAGGAGACACAACCATACCTTCAAAGCACAATAAACCACAAGCACTTCACTGAGACCGCAGCAACAAAACAACCCACACATAGCCCCGCACAACGTCACATGAAGGCTACCAACTGAAAAATACACCTAAGCTCAAATACACCAAACTGAAGCTGCCAACCAGGATCAGGGTTGAAAGCCGGAGATGGAAATGTTTGAGGGAGAAAAGACTGAAGATTATTTTTCCAAAATAACCTTCGGTCTTTTCTCCCCTGAACATTTCAGACTTGGCCCAAGCCCCCCACACCCACACCCACCCACACCCACACCCCGCCCCTAACCCCACCCCTACTTACCTTGCTGCCGACTTTCTATGTCCCTGCAACACCTGTTCCCTTTCATTTCAGTGATCGGGAACTGGTGCTACAGGGTCCTTTCCATTTTTTTTTCTTTTTTTCGGGACCGGCTGCGGGGGACACCACCGCAACCCCCAATCACAATATATTGAAGAAGGGTGATGGGGATACCACCGCAAACCCCCACCACCGAATGGGGATTTGGTCTAACTTTTCAGCTGTTCAGTATTTTCAAACAGCCGAAATTCAGCCAAATCTCCCATTCCGTCATTTAATCTCATTCTCTTTGGCCGATTACGCTAACAGCACATCACAGCTCTCTTGCTCTTTCTCCTGCTATATCCTACTAACCTACCCTACCGCCTTGCCTTTCAGAGCCGCCAGAGCACCAGAGGAACAATCCGGTGGTGACAGTGCGCCATTAACATTAACATTAAGTAAGGAGTCACTGGTTGATTTACTGTGTTGTTCTGAGAGGGAAACAAACCAGAAAGGTTCAGCCAGATTATCTTCAAGGTTAATACTATCCAAGCTAGCCATGACATATGCAGTCTAACTACAAACGACCATGCTCTCTCTTGTCCAGCCATTATTAATAGCATATCTGTTTCATTATAAATACATTTTAGAAATAATACATTAGATATAATAAGACATGCGTAATAAAGCCTGACTATAGGGCAACCACAACTCCATATGGCACGTTCAGGTAGACAAAGGTCTACTGTTCTTCATGGTTCCTTTTTTTCAGCTGTAAACAGGCTTGGAACAGCCTTGATTTGCATGAGCTATGGGGACCCCCTTCAGGTTTCTCCTTCTGGGGTTTAAGCTGTTTCTCTGTGACTCATTCTGTAATTCACTGGTAAACCTGGAGGTCCAGATCAAGTAGGACAGTGTATAGTGTGGGCAATGTAGGAGCTACTGATAAAGTGTCTTCTAATCTGTCCCTATGGCTGCAATATATACTGCAGCATTTTCACCTTTCTGACAAGGTTGAATGGCTCTCATGAATGAATGGCCCCGAAACCACATATTGCAGCAGGCATTTCTGATCATGCTGGAATTCCACTTTCTCAGATCTGTCACCCACATTTTGTGTTGAATGTCAAAAACATATGCTAGTGCATTCTAAAAGATTTAAAAATCAGACAAAAGAGGATGATTTAACTGACAAATGTGTCCAACTGACGCAACCGCTTCAAGGTAAGAAAGGAGAAAGAAATGTTACCTTTGATGATGAGTGAAGACTGCAGGCAGACACAGGAAATGATGCGTGCACTGGTTCAAACCGGGAAAATAATGTGGAATTCCCATACAGTTGAAAAAAACAAAATAGGGCAAATGACATTTACATGTGCTCAAACTAATCATATTTCAGAAAAATCAACAGTTCATTTTGCCACTATTCTAATAGGATACATTAAGATTCCATGAACTAATAAACTGGTTCCCAAAACATGTGCTAATGTGAATAGACATCAAGTAATTGTAATGATTGTACTATCATTTTCAAGACTTTTGTTACATTTATTATGAATTTCTTGAATCAATGGCTTACCTGTACTATGTTGCTGTTGTCTAGTATGCATACCCGAATTCCTTCTTTAGTTGATATTAATTTGCTACATGTCTTAATATGATCGATTCTCCATTACTGAACTAGGTCATCAATTTGCAGTGAATATTAATGCACTAAATACTCTAAAAACCTACAATATAATACAAAAAATCTGCAGTTGTGTCTAGAAAAACATAATTCTTTTGCAAGACAATAAAGTCAAAGATGCTATCTAAACAGCACAAATAAGACATAAGCAAAGACCTAACACTATTGCTCTAGCTTTAAAATATGCCAG
The DNA here is from genome assembly GCF_040938575.1 of Ambystoma mexicanum. Taxonomy (NCBI): domain Eukaryota; kingdom Metazoa; phylum Chordata; class Amphibia; order Caudata; family Ambystomatidae; genus Ambystoma; species Ambystoma mexicanum. Next base: position 422,118,321 of record NC_090927.1, on the reverse strand, counting down.
TCCATTGTCTGCTACCCACATTCTGCACAGGGCTCTGCCGCTCTCGAGCTAGGTCTGTGCGTTATTAATTATTTAGTTTGACACCAAACCTGGAGGCATCTGGGTGCTGGTTTACATGAAGGAAAAAGTTACACTTGGTTACAGTAGGGTTAGAAACATTGGTGATACATTGGTATACAGGTGGAGGTTACAAGGATATAATCATAAGAGGTACATGTATGGTGTTTACGTCAAAAATACAAGTGTTGGATACACAGGTTATAATCATAAAGGGTACATGTAAGGAGGTTACGTCAATGTTACTTATCTGGGTGGACGTGGAGTGTCACATGATTGTAGACTTGGGCGGTTCAGTTAAATTTCCTGGGAGCAAAGCCAGGTTTTGAGGCCTTTGCAGAAGGACCGGAAGGAGTCATCAGATCTCAGGGGTAGAGGGAGGGTTTTCCAATGTTTGGCCGCGAATATGGGGACGCTTCTGCTCCGCCTTCTGACGCTTGTATCTGGGAGTGTCAAGAAAGTGCGAGTAGGCAGTCTGAGTGGGTCTAGAGAATTGGGCTTTGGAGATTTTTCTGGACAGGTAGGCGCAGCCAGTGTTTGTAATTCATTTGTGGGTCAAGAAGAGCGTTTTGAACATGATGCGATCTTGGAAAGGGAGCCAGTAGATGTTTAGTTTAGCTGTGGAGATGTGGTCTTATTTAGATATAGTTAGCGCTAATCTTACAGTATTATTCTGGATGATCTGTAGTTTGTTTATATTGCAAGCAATAGTGCCTGCAAAGAGGGATTTGCAATAGTCAGTCCTGGATAGTATGAGGGCTCTAGCAAATGTGATGCAGCTGTCAGTATATAGGAATGGCCTGCAGGCATTGATCAGTTTTGCAATGTGTGCTGCCACTTGTGTGATAGCATTTACTTGTATGGCTAATGGTAATGTAGAGTCTAAGTATACACCCATGGCTTTTATCTCTTTGGAGACGGTGATGATGTTACCGTCGATGGCGAAGGAATTGTTTGAGACCTTGAGTTTTTTTAGTCGAGAATGTATGAACATGAGGAGCAGTTTGGTTTTCTCATTGTTAAGACATAGGGCCTCATCATGAGTTGGACGCCCTACTGCCAAACCCCCGGCGCCGGATCACGGGTTTGGCGGAATGGTAAGTCCCCATTCCTCATTGGGCCCATTCGAGAATTTCCCATTCCTCATTGGGCCCAATGGGGGATGTTCGGTGCTATTACCGCCGGTGGTGTTACCACCGGTGGTAATAGCTCCAAAAATCAGCAAAATTGTGGCAGATTTGCCCCCAGCTCAGAGCAGGGGGTAAATTTGCCAAACCTGTGATTTGGCAGACCCTTAAATGCAGTAGCAATAGCGTTACTGCCACATATAAGGGTTACCACCAAACTCGTGATGAGGCATATAGTCTGTGTTGAGCCACCCATGCCTGAATGGTAAGGTATCATTTGTTTAGGGTATTGGAGTCAGATTTATAGTTACTGGAGATGGGTAGTAGGATTTGAGTGTCATCCACCTAATTAGTGTAGGTGATCTCCAGGTTATCGAGGAGGTCAAAGAGGGGTTTGGTGAAGATATTGTACAGGGTCAGTGAGACAGAAGAGCCTTGTGGCACTCCACAAGGGGGGCTGGGGCAGGGGGGACTGTCGTAGAGTCGGAGAATACTCTCATTGTGCAATTAGATAGGAAGGACTCTATCCAGGCTATGGCTATGGCTGAGAAATGGGCGGCTGAGGAGAGGTGTTGGCAGAGGATTTTGGGATTGACCAAATCAAAGGCAGCTGAGAGGTCAAGTAGAAGGAGGATGGCCATGTTGCCATTGTCCTTGATTTCATCAATTTGTATTTTTAAGTACAGGAGGGCAGATTCCATTCTGTGACCAGACCGATAGCCCGATTGGTGAAGGCTGAGGAGCTTCTGAGTTTCCAAATAGTTTTAGACTTGCAAGTAGGCAACTCTCTCTAGTATTTTGAAGAGGAAGGGTACGGTCGTGTTGGGCAGGTAGTTGGTAGGAATGTTGGCATCTAATGTGGGCTTCTTCAGGAGGGAGAGTATCCAGGCTTCTTTTAGATTCCCTGGGACATTGCCACTTGAGAAGGAGTTATTGATTAGCACAGTGATGGGAGGGGCAAGATCTTTGGTACAGTCCTTTATCAAGGCGGCCAGACATATATCTCCTTGGTATTTGCATGGTTTCAGGCCTTTAATGATTTTGGCAGTTTCGGTGGTCGTGACCGGGGTGATTTCGAACTCTGCGATGGTGAACGTGGTGGGGATCCGCTGGCCTTGGGACTGGTTGATTGACAAGAGTTATTTTTTTTTGCAGTGATTTTGGTTTGGAGGAGTTTGGAGTAGGGAGATTTTATCGAGAAGTGTATTTTGGATGTTCTTGAACGAGCTGAGATCTTTGGTGCCGTTATCTGGTGAGGGAGCTGGTGCTTCAAGTTTGCCTAAGATAGTGAAAAGCTCTCATGTGCTAGAGCTGTAGTGTTTTTAGTTTGCAGGATTGCTATTTTGTACTCTTTGGAGAGGGCTGTGAAGTGTTGCTTATTCTCATCTGAAAGTAATTTTTATCCCGGCAGTCTCCCCTGCTCTTTTGAAGAGCATAGGACTTTAAGTCTGGGATTGTACCAAGAATTAAGGTGGGAACTTGGTTTGGGTTTGTGGTTGCTCAAGGGTACTACCTTGTCAATGGCTGTGAGAAGGGTTTGGTTGTATAACTCAACCATGGAGGTGGGGTCAGTGCTTGCATGTGAAAGGGCTGTTAGAGGTATCAAATCAGTCAGTATGTTTACTAGAGAGATGTTGCGTGAGTTTCTCAAGAGGGAATTCAGGGCGAGTTGGGGTGAAATGTCAGAGTGGGCTGTTTTGGTAAAGTTGAAAGTGATCACATTGTGGTCAATCCAGGGGCAGGGCACGTTGTCTAATATGTTGATTTTGCAGTTGAGGTTTGCAATTCAGTCTAGTGTGCAACCTTTATCATGGGTGGGGCTTGAGATCCGGCTTCAGATTATTTTAAACAATAACATTAAAAAGAAAAAATAAACTGTTGCTGTTTAAATCATTGTTTCCTGGTAGTGTTCTTTTATTTCTTATGTATGATGTTGTGTTACATGTCATGAATAATAAGTTGGGTGGTCTTCATGACATAATTTCTTGTTGACTTTCATTTACATCTGTATATATCTATGAATTCAGTGAAAAAACGTTGCTAAAGGGAAGTTATGTTTAATTTGCACTAACACAAATCAACGAAATTCAGTGAAAACCATTAAAGCTATGTCATGATAAAGCCAAAACACACAGAAAATGTAAGCAACCATAACTTCCTCCACCACTGTGCACTGCTATAACTAACACCCAGGACATGAAAGATGATGTCACAAATGTCATTGATGACATCATTGATGAAATCACATAACAAATTAATTTTAATGAAAAATTGCTGAAAGGGGTTGTATGTACAATGTTGGTAGCAACATATCACGCATGATCGTGGGACTGCTGAAGAACTACTTAATGTGTTAGAAATGTACTCATTGAAAGAGTGTTCTTGTTAATTAAACAACCGAATAATACATACACATAGGAAATGGCTGCAACATGGACCACAGAAGTACAGTATTTTTAATCCAGTAATATTAGTCAGTAAATAATGAATGCAAGGTTCTCACAAATTCATCTAATCATAAATTTGAAATGAATAGCCAACAATACAAGACTAACTACACACTTGTGTTAGCATAAGCAATACATATAAAGAGACACAATGGGGGTCATTCCGAGGTTGGAGGTAAGTATTGGTTTTTACCGGCATGGCGGAAAGAGCGAGTCTGATCTGGTACCACGCCGCTATTTACAGGCTATTCCGTTCTCGCGGGCACAAGCTTTCCACCATGCCGGTAAATCCCCTAGCAGCATACCACTAAAGGGCCCGTTAAACCCCTTACCGGCATAAAGCGAGACGTTCTTAACAACACCTCCATCGAAGCTTCGCCGTCCGTAATTAGCGGTGACCGTAATTTACGGATACCGTAAATTACGGTCACCGCTAATTAACGGATACGGAAATTACGTCATCGCACAGGAACGGGAAGGAGCGCGGCGGCCATCTTTAAAAACACAATCCATTGCCATCCTCTCCAGGCAGCACCCTTGGGATGAACCTGAACCTCGGAAAAGGCCTACACAACCGCCAGCTATGCCCAAAGCACCGAAGAAGTCAGCGGACCGCCTCCGCAAGCAGCGCTTCAGCCCCGAGGAGCTGCAGGCCATGGTGGGCCACCTGGAGGAGCATGCAGACGTAGTGTTCAGCAGCGACATGGGCAGAGAGGCAGTGGTCCGGAAAAAAAACATATGGGCAGAACTTGCCAAGAGAGTGAGCGCAGTAGGCACCACCCCCCGCACCCCTAGGGACTGCCGCAAGCGGTGGGACAACTTGCGGTTGAGGGTGCGGATCATCCTCGCAGCCAACCGCAGCCAGGCACTGCAGACTGGAGGTGGACCAAGTTCACCAATGACACTAGTGCCATGGGAGGAGACATGCGCTGCCTTGATTGGCACAGAATCAATCGAGGGCGTTGGTGAAATGGAGTGTGGGGCTTCGTCGTCTGCTGATGGAGGTGAGTGTCCAAAGTCAACACCGCCAATGGCAAATACATGCTGAATACACTTCCAAGCCCCGTCCAATGCACCTTGTCATACTGCCCTCCACCCATTCTGATAATGGCAAGACAACTGCCACCAAGGGACAAGTGCTACCACATAATGCCCACCAACCACAGTGCAGTAACTAGCACATCCCAATAAGCACACTGTGCATCAGGCTTGGCAGTGTGCGACTCAGACTGCACATGACCAGGCCAGGATTAGTGACTCCCACACCTGTGTACATATCCAACACATCCTTAGAACCAGTGATGTAGTAACGGCCAAAATGCCACCAATCCAAAATGACTGAAATGTGAATGCTGCCATTAATGACATTATCGTCTCACACAACCACTCATGTTGTACCTTTGTTCTACACCACAGGCAGTGAGCATGAGGGCGATGCGCCTGAGAGAAGCCGTCCCACCACATCCAGTGCCAAAGGCAGGGACCACCGCGTACCGGCCAGGAAGGACAAAACCACCACAGCTCCTCCAAGGCCCTTTGAGGTTGCACCACTCCCATCCCTCACTGCATCAGCGCCTGCAACAATCACACCAAGGTCAGAGGAGTCCAGCATCTCTGGGGAGGTGGCAGCCACAGCCCCTCTGCAAATCGTGGACAGCCCCTTGTCCATCTGTGGGGTGTCAGAGGAGGACTTCTACTCCACTGTATACACCCCCGAGCCCTGCAATGTCCCCCAGGTGTCGTGCAGTGACTCTGGGGAGGGTGACACACCAGTCCGAAGTGCACATGGCAATGCACCGGGAGACGCAGATCCCGTGCCCAGTACCCCATTCGAGGCCCTGTCAGGGCATGTTGACCCAATCCCCTGCAGGGATGATACGCCATCCCAGGAAGCACTACGTGCAGGACAGCTCACTGCCCTCATCACTGACTTCAATGAGGACAACCGCCAGGGTAGGTTGGAGTTACTCAAGGAGCTCAGGCAAATGCGTCAGGTGTTCACGGAAAGCACCAACCGTGTGTGTGAGGCACTTGGACGCATTGCAGATGCCCTTGTGGCAGCACGTCCCATTCATGCGACTCACCAGGAGGACACCCCCTCAACCAGTCCCCCCACCCCGGCAAGCCCAGTGCGCTGCTTGATGCGTTCTCAGCGGCGCATGAACATGCCCCCCCCCCGGGCACCGGGAGGATGGATCAAAAGACAATGCTGCCACATCTGGCCTCAATGTGCCACACGGGACTACTGTTGCGGAGTTGGGGGGGAGGGGGCTTAGGGTGTGTATCGGAGTTGGAAGGAGGGGGGTGAGGGTGTGTGTGGGAGTTGGGGGAAGGGGGGTGAGGGTGTGTATGGGAGTTGGGGGGAGGGGGGTAAGGGTGTTTATGGGAGTTGGGGGGAGAGGGGTGAGGGTGGAGGTTTTGTTGTGTGAACCTACTAGTACAATACACCGGTTGTGTATAAAAAATATCAGAGAGGACATTGATCAATGTGCATGTGTCTTTTAATGACTCACAGTGCATGGTGTACACGTATCCCCACAACCAGTGCCCGATGCCCTGTCATCCTGACACCCTCAGCTGACTTGAGTGTCAGAAATATTGTCCAATCAATGATTGCCACACGGCACATCCCTCCTGTGCATCTGCACTGTGATGCTGTCCTGCCAATTCTTCATCCACTCCCTCATCATCATCGGGTGGTAGCAGTCCCAGGTCAGGGGGCAGTGGCACGTTCCGACGGATGCACATATTGTGCAGCTTTACACATGCCATGGTGATCCTGGCCACCTTTTCGTGGCTGTTCATGAGTGCTCCACCCGAACGGCTGTGGCAACAAAATGGTGCCTTCAACAGGCCAAATGTCAGCTCTATGGCCACCCGTGTACGGGTATGGGCTCGATTGTAGTCCTCCTCATGCCTGTTCTGTGGGTTGCGGATAGGGGCCATGAGCCACGGCTTCGAAGGGTAGCCACCATCACCTGCATGGAAGGGGAATGAAGGTAAGTGTTTGTACATTGATGGTGGCGAACTGTAGCAGTCTTGCATGGCAGCTGGTGATTCCTGGACATACACACAAGTCCCTGGATGCATCAACCCCATTACTGGCCCGGCTATGTGTCCTGTGCCATGGAATGATGGAGGGGTAGCTTCTTCAAGATGGCTTATGGTGTGCACTCACATCTTGTTGCACGTGCACCGTATATGCGTGCAGCAGTGTTGGCCTGAATTCATTGATGTGTTGGGTTCTGTGAGATTTGGTGGCAGGGGGTGTTGACTGTAGTCAGTAGCATACTTGTCTTACTGCACTGGTCAGTACCATGTTGACTTGCACCACTAATATGGGTGTGCGTAACCAGTGACGCTGCTGTATCCCTGTTGGGCTCACTTCTATGCACTCCCAGGGACGTCTGTCTTGTGTGGTGGGATGCAGGAGGCTGCGAGATAGTGCATATGCAGTGCATGGTGCAGGATGCCCTTACGGTGTGTGAGGTCCGCTGATGAGTGGTGTTTGTGTTGTGGTATTGGGCCAGGTTACCTGTCGGACGAGTAGTGTTGTATTTTCTACATTCTAGCATCGCTGTGAGGTTAGGCAGTCATGTGCCATATCGATTGCCTTAGGGCACTGTATTCTGTGGGCTGCACATCGTGCACCGGCGTCAACATTCCCACACAGGTGTAGTATGCACCCTCCCCCCTTTCCCACCAAGTTGGGGTATGCATCCACCCTACTCATGGCCCCAATGCGCTGCCATGGCCCAATCAGGTGACTCACCAAGCAGCCAGGCACGTTGTCCAGCATGTTGCTCCATATAGCATGGTAGCGTGGAGTTCCGCAGGACCAGGGGGTCATGTGTTGATCGGGGGTATCGGGCACAGCAATGTGTGATGGCTTTACTGGCATTTTATACCATCTGGACGTCAATGGAGTGGTATTGCTTGCAGTTGCGATACGCCACCTCCATTGCATGTGGAAAGAACAATTCCACGTGGGTGCAGTCGAGGGAACCTATGCAATATGGCATGCCTGCCAGTGCATGGTAGGCAACTTATGTATCCAATATCTCCTGGGGTGTCCGGGGTAGGGATATGTAGTCCCTTGTGTGTTTGATGAGGGCATCCAGCACTTGGTTGAGTATCTGTGAAAATATGGCCTGTGGTATGCCATGCATGTGCCCCACTGTATACTGCTACATGCCTGTGGCAAGGAAGTGGAGAACAGACACTACCCTGAGTAGAGGGGGATTGCAGTGTGGATTTCTATGAGGCTCACTATGTCGTCATGTGTCAGGTCCACTATGGTGGTGATGGTGTCACGGTCAAGGCGGTAAGGGGTGTGGATCTGCTCTGGTGTGAGGTTGAAGGGGGAGGATCTGATGCGAGGGATTGGGGGCTGCCGGCGTGGTAATGGTGGCTGCACCGGTAGGGCATGCTGGGCCTGTCTCACCCTCCTTCTCCTCCTGTGTATCCTCTGTGGTGGGGGCTGTGGTTGTTGTTGTTGCTGTTGTTGTCGTTGCTGCCTTGCAAGCAGGGCCTCCAGCTCCAGTAATCCTGCTACAATTGGTATCATCTTGGTGTGGGAGGGGGTGTGGTGAGTCGGTGTGCTCCTTTTGTGCTGTGCCAGACTCCATTGCCTCCGCCTGTGCTGATTGAGTGCACTTGTGCCTCTTGGAAACACTGCTCAGGGTTCTTAACACCTTCTCGGCGATGTTGGTATTTACTCCATGCCGGTAAGGTACTTTGCAGCCTAGTAGAGGCCGTTTTTTGCATGTCCGCATGACTTGGGATCAGCTCCGGTTTACGCCATGCCGCTAATTTCGGCATGGGGTGTCGTGCGCGCGCCACAAGACCGCTATTTACGGCCACGTACTTTACGGCACCGTAAATAACGGTCCAGAGGGTCAGAATGGCCAGTAAAGGTAAACGATGCCGGTAATCCTTTAGCAGCATCGTTTTTCCCTTAACGCCCAACACGGAATGACCCCCAATGCATTGAAATGTGAGGCACATACAGTGAAACTCAAGTAACAAGGAAACAAAGATCATCACAAGAAAATAACAATAACATTAGAGTTAATGATCATGTACACAAATGAATTATGTGCACCATGAGCTCAGACCAAACCCTAAGGAAGGTACCTTTACAACATAGGACAAGGTTAACTTCTAGATATAAAGCACCTTTTCAATTCTAAAAATCTTAGTGTCAGTGAAGAAAAACAACTGGTCTAGACATGTCAGTGAACAAAAACAAATGGCCCAGATATGTGATGTCATCAGTGATGTATATATTTTTTAAAGTCCAATTAATAATCCACGGACTATACAAGTGTCCAGGATTTCTGTTTCAAAATGTGGGTGTCTCCAGACAGCGTGCTGTGTCTGTTCTCACATGATGCACTTTGAATTAGTCGACAGCTGCCCATTTGCGGACACCCATGTGTATGCGCCATGCATCTCCCACCCAGTGGGTGTCTGCGGAGGGGTATTATCATTTGCGATGTCCCGGACGTCATCATGTGACCGCACCCGTATGGCACGATGGCCTGACTGCGGATGTTATCATTGTTCTGTGGACAGTCTGCAACTGCATTTTATACCAATCTAGGGTGTTTCAAATTGAAATGTTACCCTTCCAGAGCTCCCAGACCCATTCTTTGTTGATCTTCCAACTTTTTTACAACTTTTCAAGGCCTATTTTTGACTCAGTAGTCTGCAGACAGTTGCGCGGTCTGCGGACAGTTCCTCTGAAGGGTTTCACCCATTATTTTCAGTCATTCTCAATCTGTCAGTCCAGGAGAGTGCACTGCTTTGCAGATGTTTTGCAGACCTTGATATCTGCTCTGATGGCACCTGTTATGGCAATTTTTCCTCCACAGCCACCCCCACCATCACCATCTGGAGGGCCTGGAGAGATGAACAGGTGTGAGTATGCAGAAGAGGATGAGGAGGAAGAAAAAGATGAGGTAGAGGAAGTGCCTACCTCTAGCCCCCGGAGTGAATCCTGGGTGTGGTGGCTTTTCTCCACTATTGGGGGTGTACTAAAGGCTTGGGCAGCCAAAGTCAGATGCAGTCAGTGCAAATTTGTACTCAGGCATGGAGAACCTGGGCTGTACTCCTACGGACCACCTCCATTTTCCGCAACACTAGATCTGACCACCCGGGTGCTCTGAAAAAGGCAGTACTTTTTCAAGGAGAAGCTGGTCTATACCCCATCTTCCTTGACCACTCCTGTCAGCACACAGACTACTCCTGTGGGGCAGAGGATCCCAACAGCTGACTCACAGGACTCACAGGCCATCCAGAATGCTGTTGACCCTTCCCTTTCGAGGGTCACAGTACTATGTGTGTACTGCGATGCACCAATCTGCAGCGGGGAGAAGTTTTGTAGTGCTTTCAAGGCCGCAGTCAAGGAGCACAAAAAATACAACATCACAAGCACAAAAAGCGGTTCCTTCAGGAGCCACCTTTCACAGTGAAAAAACAGAACTGAGAAAAAAAAATCACAGGCCCCTTTGCAGCCTGCATAGTCCACAGACAGCACGATAGTCCGTAGACACCTCGAAATTCCAGGCATGTGGTGGGAGATTTAAGATCATTTGGGCTGTTTTTCATTCAAAAATGGTGGCTCTTAAAAGAAGTTGTTTTTCTGTTGTAGACTTTTATATATTATATACCTGAATAACAAATATTCTACTGAACTCACTTATTTGTTCTAACTTTCACAAAAAGTGCATTTAATTTCTTTTTTCAGTTTTTACTTTTTGTTTAATTCAACTACTAAAGAATACTTCAATCCATGCTCTATATGTTCACAAAAACTGCTTCAATGAATTTTGAAGATTTCTGGAAAATAGAAATATATAGCTAATAGCACCTTGGTCCATCGCCATCCGTGTAATGAGGCCCATAGTGTTTTTCCATTGCACCTCAACAGGAGCTCGCCTAGCTTCTCACGTTCATTGTATCTTCTCGAATAGATAACCAGTTTCTTGGCTGCCCCAACCCTTGACACTGGGCCAGACAACCTTCTCGATTCTTCCTTCATCGTCAGCTGTCTTTCTTTACTGCACCACACTTTCAGCCTTTTTGCAACTGAGGTCCTAGTTTGCCAAAATGTGACGTGGAACATCCAGAATCTATACACATATATACATAATTGCGGCACCGCCTGCAGTCTATTCACTATGAATAGCCAGCCTTCATGGTTACTTAGTCTACTTGCGTTTCAGCATCTGTACATGTATAAAACAGCTTGCATTTTCTGCAGTGCTTCTTCGTACTTGCAATCTTCATTCCGCACATAAAATATTACTCAATTCTTTACTTTGTCATCAGATTTAATAAGGTTTATATACTTTCTTCCTTGGCATATCGTCTTGGCGTGCCACCTCTACTTCATGCAAGGTCACCAATCTCTTGCCTTCACCGCTTCATACTTCCTCAGGAACCTCCTTTAAGAGACTGTCATTTCTCAGCGGGTACATCGTATAGGGCTTTCTCAATGGAAACCTTGTTTCAAGAATTCTTTTTGGGATAGGTACCATTATTGTCGCTGTGCATGTTGTAAATTCCTGTTTCCAGCATATAGGCAAAAAAGGGACGGGACTTCCGGTAGAGTCATTTGGCTCCTCCTCTACACTATATTTTACATTATTTAATCAAGTAGACATTGTAGTGCATTTGGAAACCATCCAATGGGCAACACATGTTTTTAGTGAAAGCATCTTGCATAATCTTTCCTCTGCAAACACTTACAAAGTTGTTTTTTTACCATCAGTTGAATGACCTCATTATTTCCGTACAAGATACTTGCCCAGAGGAAAAAAACTGAGGATTCTAGTTGGGGTGAATTTAAACAACAAATTACAATCTGTTCCTCTAGACATTTTATTAAAAACATTTGGGGATGGTGCATGCAGTATTAGACAATGAGAGGGTTGACAGAAATGTTTTATTCTACTGACAGATATAATAAAATGGAGTTGTGCAGCAAACACATCAGCTGGACAAGCCCTGTAAGTTTGCAAACATTATTTTGATGAAGACCCTTAAAGCTTCCTAGATGCCCTTCACAAATGCCTTGCTTTCAGAGGCAGTATAACAGCAAACATGTACTAAGGAGAAAATCACTTTATTTCTTGGCTTGTGTCGAATTGTTATTAGCTTCTAAGTGCCAGGACACACTCACATTTTAGGAGCTTGCAGGCCATGGAACCAAAGCCTAGTTATTCAACAATCTTTACGCTAATGTCCCTTCTGATAAGTGAGTGGCATATTTTGACCAAAATCATGACCGTTAGCTCAACATAGGAGGTCTTGGGGCTGCCCAATAGTTGTTAAACCTATATTTATTAATATCTACATCCATCTACATTTAGAGAGAACCATTATATGTTGTATTTATGGACCTGAGGACTGCCTTTGAAGCTGTTAAAAGGCAAATTCTGGTCACCTTAGAGACCTTATGTATACCGGAGAAGATATCTATCATATTGGTGTCAACGTATTCTCGTAATATGACATCAGACCACTATGGGCCACATGGCGGTGTTACATCCTGCTTATGATGTCACATGTGATGTTCAACAGCGATGCATTTTAGCACCCCTTGTTTTTAATGTATATGCAAACATACTTTATACCATATTTGTTGATGGCTTTTAAATACCTTACTTTGTAGAAGCAAAAGGAAATATTGAGGCTGAGTACCCCAAAAGGAAATACACCAAACACGGGCTTGTAAAGATTCACAGATCTTTATTCTAAGACTGTACAGTTTACAAAGAAACAAAGTCTCAGATAGCTATCTGGCCCTCAGTACATCACAACGAATAACAGCCCTTTCGAAGTGAGAGTGAGAGGTACTGGATGTCTAAACAGTTGCACATTTTATACATTTCCAATTATATTGTCCAGCCCATCTACAGGTTAATTATACAGGGTCTAGAGTTCGTACCGAGTTCCCTTCTAGTTTGTCCAACTGTATGCATATGGATCATCCTCAGTTTACATATCAACAAGTCACAATGGCAACAGTGTATTCACATGTCCTATACAATGCAGTTCAGCTAGTGTCCACATTCAGTATTGGTACTACATTGTAGTTGATGTATGTCTGCGGATCAGACTTGTTGGCGCAGACAATCCTCTGTCTAAAAGTCAGACATGGGACAAGGTCTCTTTACTCAGCTCAAACATTCGGCCAACGGTCAGTTTACACATTAACTAATGTAAAAAGTGCAGAACAGCTCAGTTACAAGCGGGAAACACTGTCTACCATTTTAGAACACAGAATTACTTTAGAATGGAAATCAAAATGGCGGACAGACCTAAGATGGCAGCTAATTCGATCTAAGATCGGAACTTTGCAAAGCGGTTTTCTTCGGAGAGCAACTGGGCTCAGGCCAATATGTACAATAAAGGAGGCACGATATGATATCCCATTTAACAAACCCTCCTTTTGGCCTAAGCCAAGCGATAAACTACTTCTAGTCACTTTACGAGTAACTCCACGTCTCAATGTCCATACGTCCTGAATCACTATCAGAGATATTAATTGCCATGAGGTCAGATACTGAGATTTCCTTCAGCACAAATTCATTAGATATTTTCTCTGGGGTGTATACCTTGTGTCCTAATGTACCCATTGCTTGTGCACAACATCCTCCTAACATCGAACACATACCAGGAAGACATTGTATACAACAACAAAGAAACAACAGAATACCTAAAATAATCAGTAAGACCGAAAGTAGCTTCCATCCTCAAGATCGCAAGAAGTCCCAGAACCAAGCGCTAAAATCCCAGTTTCCCTCGGGAACATGCACTTCTGAACAAAGGGCATGCAGATTTTTTATTGCTCTGAAAATCGTTGGGGAGGAATCTGGCACGAAAACACAGCAAGCGGACCCTACTAATTTACATACCCCACTGCGCTCAGCCATGATCACATCTAATGCCATCCGGTTCTGAAGTGCCACTAACCTTATTGCTTTTTGTTCTAAAGTCATGTTATAGAGTATGTCAGTGGTCCGGTTGATAGTCCTCTCCAGTACTCTTGCTAGTCTTCTGATATCTTCAGAGTTCAGTATTTGCCCCCAAAATGGCACAACAGATTTAGCTACATTGCCCAAAATTTGCGCTGAAGTATCGCCATTCTCGTCCTGCCATGGACGAGCCTTTGAAATTTCTACAGTACTAGCAATGAATACCCCGGATAACAGAATCCCTAAATAACAGGGTCCCTGCCAATCCCTGGGCAACCATGGAAATACTACATTACCGCAAACAAAGTAGACAGGTTCGCCTACATACAAAGGTCTGTCCTCACTAGTCAAATTCGCAACGTTGGCGCAACCCTTGAAATCACCCATTGACTGAGTACCTTTCCTCTGTATGCAGAAATAACCTGAATCAGGGCTTTGGTTAACAGTGTAAGAAGGTGACGTGGCATCCCTATTGCCTATAGGAGCCATCTTGAAAGAGATCAAAGATTGAAAAGGACGGGACAGTCTATCATAAGGCCTAATAGAAGCAACATTAAACTTGCTCCTATTCGCGAAGAGCAAGCATCCCAAGGACGTTAGAACTGGTTTCTCAAAATCATTCAAGTTAGTTCCATCAAAGTTCCCTCGAGAAGCTATCGTTCCATCGGCCAAAGAATAGTGCCCTTAGAGAAGCATAGCATGCAGTTGTCAAAGGTAAAGGATCAATATACCAACCCAGCCACTTATCCCTGTGTTGCGGTAAATGCGAGCAGACCCAACAATTGGACTTATTGAAAATGGCATGTCTAGAATTCATAATGAGTATTAGAGTGTTGTTATGGTAACTCTGTCTGTGCTGAGAGTCTCTAGGAGACAGAGTGAGCAGATGCACAAAAGGCGTAGAAAAAGTAGGTACATTTTCAGTAGGTAACACATTTTCAAGTAGATGTACTTCTTCCAGATACCAGAAACCTAAGGCAATGACTATTGTAAAACCAGTTAACATCATCACAAGACAACAATACATTTTCGGGGCCCTTACATTCGATTGTTCAATTTCACGGCCTGTCACACAGTCTCTTATCTGTTCCGTACGAGTGGGAAAGGTTGCAGGCATTGTTTCTTCAAATGATTGCACCAAAGTTAATTTGCTGGCGATCTCCAGATCGAGTGTCTTCTTAGTCCTTTCACAAACCCTAGCCAACAGAATCCCCTTATGTACAAAAGATTGGGCCAAAGAGACAAGCCCTTTGATGATTTTCCTTGATGGCACAGCCGAACCGTGCAGTAAGTCTATTTCCTCAGACGCTGATCGTACCGTGTGATCCCTGGTACTGAATGATCTGTGAACAACGTGTCGTTACTTCCTGATGGAAGCGGTGAGCTCAAAGCAGGATCTGACACAAGATTCAAAACAACTTTTGAAAATGGAACTGTTGGAAAGTGTGGAGATAAAGTGGCTTTTCCCCAGGCCCCACATGCTCAGGGAGAGTCCAACACACTCTGAATGCTGTTTGATGACAAAAGATCATTGGTTACAGTATTGGTGAGGCGTTCTGTGTGTTTTGTAGCATGTGGCAAAGGGAAAGGAATCCTCTTGATGTGGATCCAGTGCTCCTGTCCTCCACTCGCACCGCTGTCTGTGTGACCAGGAGAACTTGATGTGGGCCCCGCCAGCGAGGTGCGAGACAAGAAGATTGTTCAAACGACTTAGTCAAGACCCCGTCTCCCAGCCATATGCTGTGACCTGGGCCCTCATATTTAACAGGTAAAGCCTCTTGCATCTGGTGATAAATCAAATACAGGTTTTTAGTTAACTGTCCACAGTAGTCTGAAAGAAGTACATTTTCGACTTTGCGTTGAGAACGGGGCTTCTGTAAATTCCAAATATTAGTTGGCCTACCCATGACCACCTCAAATGTAGAGAGCCCAGTTTTAGTTTGAGGGGTTGTTCTCATAGACAATAACACGATCGGTAAGGCTCCCAGCCATTTTAGTTTGGTGCCGGCACACGTGTTAGCGAGCTTGTTCTTGATGATGCCGTTGTGTCTTTCTACTAAACCAGTGCTCTAAGCGTGTCTAGTCGAATGGAACGGTTTATCGATCTGTAATCCCGCGCATATCTGCAGAATTACAGCAACGATAAAATGTGGACCATTGTCCGACCAGATGACTCTTGGCAAACCAAACCTAGGAAAATATTCCTTCAGCATGATCTTCGCTGTTGTCATAGCTGTGGCTTCTTTGACAGGAAAGGCTTCAACCCATTTACTAAAAGCACAGATAACCACTTGTACGTATTTGTAGTTATTACAATGCTCCATTTCAATGAAATCAAAGTTGATTACCTCGAAGTGGACAAAGGTGGACCAAAACTACCCCTAGGAGTCGATGTGCCCTTCCCCACATTATGCTGCAGACAAATCATACACCCATGGACAAAGCGCTCGGCTACTTTAGAGATCTTGTCATTTACGCACACACTTTGCAACATTTTGGTGACCTTTCGTGCACAGATATGGGTGGGACCACGAGCCATAACAAACATCATCGTAACGTATGCATCAGGCAGTAACCATTTCCCCTTCTACTTTGTCCACCCAACACCCATCATCATCCAATTTTGCCAAACCCTCAGCCCATTTCTTAGATTCCGCTAACGTGGCATCAGCTTGAATACTTTTCACAGATTCAATACCCTCATTCAAAGTACAGGCATTTGTGGCTTCCCGTGAATTATACATTTCTAAAGAGAGATCAGTGGCAGTCTGTTTGGCTATCTGGTCAGGAAAAGTGTTCCCTTTACCTACACTATCTATGATTTTCTGATGTGCTGCGCATTTCATAATTGCTAGCTGAGTAAGGAGTGCAAGCGCTGAGAGTAACCGTACTATCAAGGAGCCATGCTGGATTTTAGTGCCATGTGAGGTCAAGAAACCTCGTTCTGCCCAAAGTCTGCCGAAGTTGTGAACCACCCCAAAAGTGTACTGACTGTCAGTATATATATTTACGTTAAGCCCTTCGGAAAGTTCACAAGCTCTGGTAAATGCTATAATCTCTGCGTCCTGCGTGGAGTTATGCGTAAATCATTTGGTCTCCACGACCGTGCTCAATGTGGTGATTGCATAAGCAGCTGTGGATGTACCATCCGGGAGTTTGAAACAGGAGCCATCGCATAACAGCTCCCCTTGTGAATTGTACAAAGGAGTATCTTTCAGATCGATTCTGTCTTTTGTCTCTTGCTCTGTAGTGTAAAGGCAGTCATGTGACTCTTTGTCACTGCAAGCAGTACCTTGCGGAAAAGGTAGAAGTTCAGCCGGATTCAATACACAACACCTCTTTATTTGAATATGCGGTGCAAACAAGATCAATTCATATCTTGTTAATCGTGCGGAAGTGAGGTGTTGCGTTTGTGTTCTGTTAATAGAACATCTACAGAGTGAGGTACCATCAGGGTTAAAGCATGGCCTAAGACCATTCCCTCACTCTGTTTTACAGACGCAGCAGTGACAGCTCTCAAACATCTTGGCAAAGCGCATGCAACAGGATCAAGGGCGGAAGAAAAGTAGCCGCACGGCCTATTCTTCCCTCCATGTTCCTGCGTTAATACATCCATCACAATCATGCACATACAACACAAAGGCCTTTTCATAGTTTGGTGTGCCCAAAACTGGTGCCGAACACAATGCATTCTTGAGCAGATCAAATGCTTGCTGGTATTCCAAGTTCCACGGCAATGGCGAAGAAATGGCCTTCTTTGTCAAAGCCAACATTGGTTTAATCACTAAGGAGAAGTTTGGAATCCACTGCCTACAGTACAAAGCCATTCCTATCAAGGTTCTGACTTCCTTCTTTGTATGTGGGACAGACATGTTAGAAATTATTTGTATCCATTCAGGCATCTACCTTCTTCCCTCCTTTGACTGGAGATAGCCTAAATAGCTGACCTCCTGTTGTCAATATTGAAACTTTTTAAGTGAAGCTTTGTGTCCATGTCGTGCTAAGTGGATAAGCAACAACATTGTGCCCTCCTTAGTGGCGCTTTCTGAGTCAGCAGCTAAGAGTAGATCATCTACATACTGAAGCAGTGTACAAGTGATGGGCTACTCGAGTGTGTTGAGCTGCTCTTTCAAAGCCCTACTGTAAATGCTAGGACTCTCCATGTAACCTTGCGGTGCACGGGTAAAGGTAAATGAGCGTCCTAAGGTGAATGCGAACAAGTATCTACTGTCTTTGTGTGTAGGAATACTAAAGAAGGCATTCTTTAGATCCACAACACTAAAGTGAGTAGCTGAAGCTGGAATGATAGTTAGTATTGTCGTCACGTCTGGCACAATGGGGAATTGTGGAGCAACAATCTTATTGATGGCACGTAAATCAATAATGAAACAGAAAGGAATTGCATTATCACCTTTTTTGTACACGGGCAAAATCGGACTGTTGCACAAGCTACCTGTAATTTCCTCAATCACCCCTCGATGCACAAAATTGGAGACTATGCATTTCAAAGCTTGCTCACCGTCGACCGAGATCTTATACTGGGGAATAAGTGCCAACTTTACTCCATGTTTCAAAAGAACCTTAACGGGCTCAATTTGCAAGACACCAACATCATTATCATAAATTGCCCACAAACACTCTGGAACATCACTGAATTCCGGCGGCAAAGGTCTGGTCAAGAACTGAGAGAGAGAAAGTTGCTGTGGTGAAATTATCAAACGCACTCCATCAGAAGAACAATGAATTACCCAATTTAATTCCTTCAACAGATTCAACCCCAAAAAGTTCTCTCTGCAATTCGTAGTCAAGAGGAATGGACAGTGGTCCGTAAATGGACCCAAAGTAATCGGTACCGGCGAAGAAACCGGACAGACTACGTTTGTGCCAGAAAACCCTACAGAAACATTGGTTTGCCCTGACAGTGGAATGTTTGGAACCCGTGAATGGTTAATGGAACACTTCTGTGCCCCTGTATCTATCAAGAATAGATGTTTCCTATTTCCCACTAACAACTCAACGTAGGGACCTTTCTGATTAACGGGAATAGGAGTTGGTTCCAAACCCTGCTTCGGGCAATCCTAATGAAACAAAATGTCGTCAAAAGGACAACATTCCTTGCCAACTCTTCAGAGAGGTAAGCAGCAGAAGGATGATCAAAATTGTTTCTATTATCCACACTTGATGCCTGATTATCCTGTGAAAAAGGTTGCTGTGAAATCCTGCGAAAACTGACTTATACCAAGACCCCCGTCCCCAGGGCGGCCTCTGGATCATCTACCCTTATTACCGAATGCGTTATTCGACCTCTGCTGGAGGATCGGGCATTGTGCACGCCAATGACCCTCTTGTCTGCAATAAGCACACTGGTTTATGTTTACAGGACCCAATGGCGCATTTCCTTGTGGAAAATACAGTCCTCTGAATTGCAAATTACCCCCTCCAGGGCCTCAATTTGCTGCAATAGAACTTTTGTTTTTAAGTCTCCTTTCTCCTTTCAATTCTTTCTTTTTCGTTATTGACACGATTCTCATTGTATTAAGCCATATGCAAAACTTACTGACTGAGACTTAGCTTGCCAAGCGTTTTCTGAAGACATAATTTGCTAATGGATATCAGGCAGTAATCCACGCACAAATTTGTCCACAAATAGTTGTTTCCCAGACTGTGTACTCAAATCCTGTCCACTGAAATCTGAAAATACTTGTTCGAACTGATTAAAGAACTCGGTAGCACCCTCAGACTTTCCTTGGACACAGGCAGTAAGCTTGTCCCAAATAATCCTTCTTTCAGGAATTATAGTTTTAATTTCGTAACTATTCTATTGGGTAAAGTCAATATTACCTTTGGTGGTTTCTCGCCAGCTGGCCTTTCTCTATCGAGCCTTACCATATTATCCCATGTATCTCCCAACCCTGGTACATCATCTATAGTCCTAATCTGCTTCCACAAATCGATAGGCAGGAGTACGGGAAATAACAAGTCAATATCGCTTAAGGTAAATACTGATGTTTGCAAAACCGACTCTATCTCTTTATAGAATCCTGTCAGATTCTTCCTAATATCGGGAATAGATTGTTTAATGCTGTTCACTTCCTGTCTCGAAAACGGGACATGAACGAACTGTGACACATAATGTGCAGGGATGTCTTGAGAAACTGCACCCGTTGCAACATTAGCAGGAATCTCAACATTTGGGACAAATGTCGGAGGAACCTCTCTCATAGGCAACTGAGAAGTAGGCAATTCCGAACGCTTACTAAGCAACAGAGCTAGATGGAGTGCTAAATCCGCTGAACAAGTGTCAAACGAAAAAGCCCTCTTATAAATATTCAGTAGTTCTGCAGGGCAACAAATCTTTCTTCTTACACATTCATCCTGCAGGTACTCTACCATTACCTGTATCACTTTCCTCTGCATTTCTGGCATATACTGACTATACTTGTCATATACTTCAACGGGAGTTATCGACATGTCTGAAATCCACCTAATCGCATCTTTCATACAAATTTGTGTTTCCTCATTTATCGATTTACGACAAGGAAAAAAATGTTTCTGTACAAACATAGCGTCCAAACTATCACCATCTACATCTTCATTCCGTAACCTTTCCAACTCCCTTCTATACTCAAAAACCCTCTCGACGTGCTCATTTACCTTCTCCACAGTATCTCTAGAAAATGCTAAAATATTCAGATCCCTTAACCCTTGTGGGAGAGCTATATCATTTAACCTGTTCCATATTATTCGTAAATTAACTCCCAATCCTTCAATAAAAACGTTTTTCTCAGGAAAATTGTCTAAGTTCAAGAGTGTGGCAAAAACATCAGCTTATTCACCCTTCTCCATGCAATGTCTAGCCCATGCAGTCAATTCATGCTTTCTCTCTGGAGACACAGTATTACGAGTTACAACACTCAATCCCGCTCCACAATCAATTACAAGCGGTGCAGAACCACTTGGAAGAGGGAGAATAGGCAAACCTTGTACTTTCGGAAATAAAGGTGTTATTACTGGTGCAGCAGGCAAACCCACCGGACCCGTAACAGCAGTCAAAGGCGGAGGAGCAGGTGGGGGAGCAACGACAAGAGGAGGAACAACAGCCAGAGGAAGAGGTACATTAAGAGGAGCAATAGGAAGAGCAGGAAGAGCTACGGGTGGAGGAATAACAGCAGGAAGAGGAACATACGGAGGTGGCGCAGTGGCACCAGGCCTTCGTTCATTTAAAAGTTTGTCGATCAGCTCATCAGATACATGAAAGTCTTTAGAAGGATACATTTTCTGGATACCAAGTGAAAAAGCCCTATCCATATTCCTAACTGACTCAGACTGTTTATTTTGATCATATAACAATGCTTTTTCTGCATTCGTCATATGACGGCGCGCATGTTTTTCCCTAATCTAAAGTTGCTGCATAGCTTCTTTCTTCCAATTCTGTAAAATATCAAATGCTGCATGTCTAGCCTTTTTCTTTAATAATATGGATTCTAAGTATTCAATACGAGGAATTTCGAAACTAGCATTGATTGACCACTGAAGTTCGGAAGCATGTCTAGTTTGTCTGTGCCAAATATCATTAAACACTAAGCTACCAATGCCGTACTCACAGTACATAGTACATGCCGGTGACCCCTCCATTGGAGCCGGTCGGCCACATTCCAAAGATTGTCTGTCACTGCGGAATAATGCCCTGAAGCAGGCAGACAATTTCCCAGGAATATCAGAATACTGGTGTTACCTGGTCAATAATTGTACTCGCAAGTGCAATACGCCAAAACTAATTATCAGGATACTTAAGAATTGGGTCACGACTCACCTGATCAGATCCTTAGGAGGTCCGATCTGATTTCAAAGAAATAACAAAGGTCCCACGTGGTTGGTGATTTCGGCAAATCTGCCCGCCTCGATATATGGACCCTCGTCAAGATGCCGCCTCGGACCGCGGGCTCACCGTCCAGGGATCGGGTCGTGCAGCGCCGCTGAGGTGTCGCGTCTCATCTAAGAAAGGGGACCCTTTGTCACCGTCCGATCCCGGTCTGATAGCCGCGTCAACCTTCAACGAGATGGCATCAATCTTGAGGGTCCGTATTTGGGACCCATCTGTAAAAGCAAAAGGAAATATCGAGGCTGAGTACCCCAAAAGGAAATACACCAAACACGGGCTTATAAAGATTCACAGATCTTTATTCTAAGACTGTACAGTTTACAAAAAAACAAAGTATCAGATAGCTATCTGGCCCTCAGTACATCACAGCGAATACCAGCCCTTTCGGTGTGAGAAGTGAGAGATACTGGACGTCTAAACAGTTGCACATTTTATACATTTCCAATTATAATGTCCAGCCCCTCTGCAGGTTAATTATACAGGGTCTGGAGTTTGTGCCAAGTTCACTTCTAGTTTGTCCAACTATATGCATATGGATCATCCGCAGTTTACATGTTAACAATTCACAATGGCAACAGTGTATTCTTGGATTAACAATAAGCCTTAACACATGTCCTATACAATGCAGTTCAGCTAGTGTCCACATTCAGTATTGGTACTACATTGTAGTTGATGTATGTCTGCGGATCAGACTTGTTGGCCACAGACAATCCTTTGTCTACAAGTCAGACATGGGACAGGGTCTCTTTACTCAACCCAAACATTCGGCCAATGGACAGTTTACACATTAAGTAACGTACAAAGTGCAGGATGGCTCAGTTACAAGCGGTTAACACTGTCCACCATTTTAGAACACAGAATTACTTTAGAATAGAAATCAAAATGGCGGACGGACCTAAAATGGCGGCTAAGTCGATCGCAGATCGGAACTTTGCAACACGGTTTTCTTCGCAGAGCCACTGGGCTTAGGCCAATATATACAATAAAGGAGGCACGATATGATATCCCGTTTAACAACTTGACATATGCAGGAAGCACAGTACTTTTGGCATATACTGCCTGGGCATTGCAATCTATTATAGATAGTTAAACTCAGTATATGCCTGATCCTGGTTTGTCAGTGAACCCCAATAATTCAACAGTTATAGTTTTACATGTTTTTTACATATTGCTCAAAGGATTGTTGAAATGCACTTTTAAAACTCCCTTTTCAAAGAACTATGATTGCCTTAGGTTCTGATTTATTCGCATCTTTATCCTCACAAAAACAAAGTTAAAAATCAATAGGCACGCAGGAATCAGTTTATTAGAGAATTATTTCAGTTTGGTCTCCCCAATTCAACTCCACATTTTCTGTGTATTGAGACCTGGGAATTTCCTTTCTGGATTATGACTACCAAATGACTCCTGTTGCATTCAAGTTATCTGTTTGTAACAATCCAAACCCTTTCTTATCCCATAAGATTACAAGGTGTATTACCTTCCTTGAAAAATCTTTAGCGATCCCCTGGGCAGTTGTTCAAAAAGTTTTCAGCGTTCTTCAGATGACACTGGTAAGCATGAGGGAAGGTGATGAAGTAAATGAAATTCAGAATAGACATTCTGGGTATTGGTCTCTCATCTATCACTATGAAACCTTACCTAAACTAGTCAGAATCTTAATAATTGGTACACATTTTAATATACTTGCCTTAAATTCTGCAATGGCCGAGTGGTCATATGAATGTAATGTCATGTGTTTAATGTCACATTATTGCCTGTTTTTTGGTGAGTTGCTTTTGATTTATGCATTTTGCATCTGGCATAATTTTTTTATATTTAAGACCAATCTACATAGAATTGAGTGTCCATCCTTGTTGAACTTGTTGATTTGTGTCTTTTAATTCTATTAACATTTAATAGGCATCAACCAATATTTATATTGTGTCTGCAAAAACAGAAATCACGTCAAAAATGTTGATTAAGTATATTATGGATAGTTATATTTTTGTACTTATCTATTTTTATATATCATGCCGGCATGCATTTGATCTATTTTGTCATCTACATTTTTGGGAGGTTTTCTCCCGAAAAGAAATACATACTGACTCACAGTTTGAGTCTAGAGCAAAGTAGGAAATATGATGGTGGAAACCTGCGTTTTATACATTGGGCCTCATGGTAAGCTCACTGGCACCCTTATTTCTAGACCGGCAAACTACAGGGTTGCCTGCCGGAGCTGCTGTGCCTGAGAGGTCTGACCCTGCCGTGCGCAGCCATCATGATAAGCAAAGCCGTCACAGAAGCACCAGCATTGTCAACACTGGTACTGGTGCTTCCGTGTCCCCATTCCCAAAGGGTCCAATTGGACTCTATGGGAGTGCGGATTTACAAAATGTACTGTGTCCGGCGGCAACCCACTGATAGCACGGGCATGGGTACCGCTGGGCCTGTATTGAGGCCCATTGCATTAACGTTACATAACAAAATACTCGTGTTGTTGTGAAGGAGTCTATTTCTCTAAGCCATGACTCCCTCAGAATATTAATCATATTTAACTCAGTAGTTAAAACATTTTTCAAACATATGTGAACCTCAAAATCATAAGCATTTGAGAATATAAGAAAACTATGAAATGGCAAAGCCAAGGGGCATTCTATATTGCTTTAAAAGGATGCCTGCAGTGTCTGGTACTTTTCCAACATAACACTTGCAAACTACAACATTTAACTACCTTCACATTCTCCCGCACACTGAGTTGGACTTGGAACTAAAAGCGTCCTGGATATGTTTCTAAGTGCCCCATATTACACTGTAGAGCGAATGAAGCAAGCAAGACCAACCACCTCTACTTAGGATGTGGGCAAAAGGGTCCAAACACTGACATATACTATTTGATGGGAGTGCAGACTAACATACTGCAAGCTTTATAACAAATTAAGGATTACAATGGATGTGGGGAGGAGGAGATGTGGAAGTAAGACAGTGGCGTTTATGGAAGAGAGGGTAAGAGAAGCAGAAAACCAGAGCACCTATACCAAAGTGGCACATGGTGCAGAGGCCCAACAATATATCTCCAGAGGTCATTGTAGACCAGTCCACCATTGCCCACACATGTTAATGTCATGAATGCCTGTTTTAACCCAATTGTAATGCTTTGAGGTTATGGATACAAGTTTGAATTCCCCATATGGTTGTACTTAAGTGGTCCTTCCCATGGCCACAGACCATACTTATTAGTGGCCTAAGAGGTGTACTACTGGACATACACTGAATGTCTGGGCTTAGGATTCATGATTCCAGGTTATTCATGGCTGGGACAATAACAATTAATTGATGACCTAGTTGTGGGGCCAATTGAGCGGGTTTCACCCTTAGACTCTGTCCTTCAAGAGCTGGTTTGTGCACAAAAGAGAAAAATTCAAGTTGAAAGAAGAAAAAAACATTCCTAGATGCCTGCCAAAATGTCCATGATGGATGGAGGAGGGAGGGTGTGTGGGAGCAAGGGAGAAGATAATAATAGAATTGGGGGAGGACATGATACTATCATGGTGGGTGGTAGTCCCCTGGAGTGGCAGAATAGTCCCTGATATCCATCAGGATCCATTGCATGTTAGCCTTTTTAGTGATTGGTTGTCAGGAAATGAGTATTTCACACTGGGTTATAATTCCATGTGTGTTCTTGAAAAAACACACACCACTGGTACATATTTGATTTCATCAGAAGTTATAGTTAGAGTACATAATCTTCAAATTATTTTCTCCAGCCATCTAAGCATGCACCTTATTTAAGATCCACGCAAACAAGTACATTAGGCAGGGAAATGAAAGCATCCATTTTGAACTTTGGAGCTGAAGACATTCCAATTAAACCAGGGCTTCTTCACTCAAGACTACAGGAATTCTCAAAATGTGTCATTATTTGTACAAAATGATTTTTAACATCCACATAGATATTTTGGTACAATTAGGAAGTGTGCTCATCTTTAGCATATTCATCCGTTCCCATCATTCTAAATTTTGTGTCGTTCAACATTTGAAGACCATTTAACATGCAGACAATTTTGGTGAAAATTAAACTGTCTATTATTACAGATTCCACCTGTATTTTGTATGGCTAAACATGTAAATCAATCTTTGGTCCACTAAAATTCTGTGTCCTTCACTACTTATTTAAACATGTTATTCTAACCCAATTGAGTTCCAAACATATGTTATGCTATACTTGATATGCTATATTTGATATTTGTATAGTGCCTACTGCCATCAGTATGGTTTTGAAGAGCTGCAGTGGATGAACGCCCTTTGGGAGACTGTGGTCTCTGCAAACATATACACAGAGGAGCAGGACAAAGCGAGCAAACAGTAATTGGCATTCCCTGATAAGCAGAGACTACAGGGATGAATTATTTTAAATCAAGGCATACAGAGAAACTGCTGTGTCAGTGGCTATGTGACAGCTGGACCAAGTTTTTGATGGGACCAGCCATATTCTATGGGTTGTGGCACGAGAGGGGGCAAGGGTATTGTAAATAATCTATCAATACCTGAAAGGGGCCTCTAGGGGTCCCTTACGTCTATGGAAACAAGGCAAGCATCACACACGATAGATACGCCAGACACCAGGTTGTATTCCCAAAGCTAGGGTTTATTGCAAAACAAATAGTCTCAGTTGGCCAAATCGGTCTCACGCCCCGCGACGTGTATCTCTAGACCTCGAGGGACGCAAGAGAGTGAATTACGTACATCAGTTAGAAATATACAAAATGCATATCATACAATCAGCTATGTTATGTTTAACAACCCCCTTTATTGGGTTTCTTTGAACTTGGTGTGAAGATGGACACTTTCGACAATCATGACACTTATGACACCTTCAAATATCTATTTTAATAACAATATGCAATTTTGCAAGTGCGGAGGCATCTTTTAGTTGTTGAACAGAACACAGTGCTTCTGTTCTTGGAAGCGAGCTACATACGGGGGAAGAGTCACATTCCAGACCTTACTATCGTTGAGGTGCTATTCGTGTCCTGGGAGCCGATATGCTCTACATGGCTCGGTAAAGGGGGGCCGTAAGAAGAGCATAATTCAAGCCTCATTCATCTCATTCATTTATTGTATCCTCCTCTGATGACGACAAGTCTAAAGCACTTATGTCTGAGTTTTTCATGCTACTATAAGCATCATCATCTTCATTAATATCTATAGCCATTAATTCTTTCACTGTTTTCATTTCATTTGTGTCTCTGTCATCCCGGCCATAAGTTTGTTTTCTTCTTGTTATCATATGCATACATCCCTTCGTACATCCCTCAGTTACCTCAGTGCAAACTAACGGTAGGCAGTGTATGCAACAACAGAACGTTATGAATATTCCAAACACCACTACTAATATCGAGATCAACTTCCATCCCCAAGAACGCAGTATTCTCCAAAACCAGGACTCTATTCCCCAGCCCCCTTCACCAGTAGGGAGTTCGGAGCTTAGGACATGCATTTTCTTTATCGCTTCAAACATCGTAGGGGAATAGTCATCTACAAATACACAACAAGCTGATCCTACAATCTTGCAAATTCCCCCATGATCCACCAGGATCACATCGAGAGCCATTCTATTTTGCAGTGTCATTAACCTAATTCCTTTTTCTTCCAGCGTCATGTTAAATAGTATATCTGTCGTTGTGTTTATGGTATCTTTTAGTATTCTGGACAGCTGCCTTATGTTATAGGAGTTCATTATCTGGGACAAGAATGGAATAAATGATTTTGCTACGTCAGTCGCTATCAACACATCTTTGCTACTCCTTTTGGTTCTAGATATGGATAGTCTGGCCATGTCTGCTGTTTCTAGAGGAACACTCCTGGGAACAGTAGACCTAGGTAACATGTACCTCCCCAGTTTCTGGGCAACCAAGGATATGCCTTGTCTCCACATATAAAATAAACTGGATTTCCCACATACACTGGTTCTATTTCCCATTTAAATACCACTGTATTCATGCATCCAGTAAATGTTCCGACTGAATAGGAGTCTTTCTTTTTTAGACAAAAAGGGACAGTTCTCGGGTTATAATTCGCTGTGTAAGAAGGGGAACTGCATCTTTGTTCCCATCTGTTCTTACACGAAACGTCATCACAGATGTTTTAACTGGTGGGGACAATTTATCTTGTCTATTTTGTCGTGTTATTTTTCGCGTACTTTTCCTCGTAGGTTCTGGGGTCATCACTTGTGCTTTATGGAATATGGAACAACCCACAGGCCTCATAATTATTTCCTCAAACTCATTCATGTTTGTTCTGTCTAATTGACCCGTACCACTCTTATTCCATTTTCCATAGAACATTGTACTCAAAGATGCACTACATGCAGAACCTAATGGTAATGGCTGTACATACCAACCTATCCCTTTCCCCGCATGCTGCGGTAAATGGGCACATACCCAGGAATTTGTTTTCTTTAGAATTGCATGTGTCATATTCATAATCAATAACAGCGTATTGTTCCCATACCCTTCCCTGTGTCTTTCTTCCATTGGGGACAAGGAATAAGTAATCACATGAACCGGGCTTTCAGTAGTGGATATATTAACTATTGGTAAAAACATTCCCAATGGGTGTATTGATTCCACATACCATAATACTAAGGCTGTCGTTATTGGTGCTACCACACTCATGAAGCACAAGATTATTGTCAGTGACAGCATACAATTATTTTTACCATGCATTTTCCTTAAGCTTACAGTCTTTACAATCAACTTATTCTCAGCAGTGGTGCAGGAGGAGGCTGAAACCAGTCCCGATATGTTTCTCATCGTCCTTCTTCTTCCTTATTAGAGTTTGTCATGGATATCTCTCTTTGTTGCACTTGCTCTGATGTCAATAAGTTCAACGGAATTATCACAGTTCAGTTCTGCCAGTCCTTTATAGCCTGAATTTACTTATTTGTTTTTCGGCAAGATCACTTGTCCTTTCTCACACTGCTCAGAGGATTTTTGATCAGTTATCTATTGCCTTAGTACCAAGTACGCAGAGCTTGTGCGCTCTGGTTCCGGACACAGTTACTTTTTATGATCACATCGAGGAGCCTCAAGTACTGAATTGTCCGACTTGCACAATTCTCATGCTTCTCTCCTCTACACCTCTAGTTCCTTCTCCGTCCATGAGCAGAACCAGAGGTTAACATAGGCACCAAAGAACTGTGGATCACTTTGTCTTTCGAGGCCGTAAATCATATCGCCTCACTCCTGGTATTGTGTGATCCGTGAACAGTGCCGGTGCACTTCCAGATCCAGGCTCAAAGTCAGCCTGTGGCGCTACAGTAGGTGCTGGTGTGCGCCGCGCCACTGATGCAGATTCGGTCTTTGGCATACTGGCAAGTGCTGGTGGGCGCCAAAGGGGTACACGTTTAGTGTCTGTCGGTATTTGCAATGCAGATTTTGTGTCATCCAACAGTGATGTATATTCTGTTGGGCAACGTTGGGGCACTCTTTGCCCTTCCCCCTTCTTGGCAATCGTTTCAGGCTTTGTTTCGAGTTTCACTTCTTGCTCGGGCAGATTTGGAGGCAGCTTACTGGCAACAGTTTCTTTCGTTCCTGGGACCGCTGTCTCTTTCCGGTCGTCTGGGTCAGGCAAGTCTTTCAGCAAAGTTGGAATCTTTTTGGCATGGGTGGTATGGATCCACAACTTCCGTCCATCCACCCGTATTGCCGTCTGCATTGCCAAGAGTACTTGATTGGGGCCGCGCCACCTGGGTGCTAACTATGATTTTCTTTCAAAAATGTTTTGCAGCACCCAGTCGCCTTGCTCCAGCGCGTGCCCCCAACCGATGTATCTCACTGGTAGAGCCTCCTGCACCTGCTGATGAATCAAAAGCAATTTCTGCATTAAAAGGCCACAATAAGTACTAAGCACAGGATGTTCTACCTCGCTAAGTCGTTTTGGCTGAGGTGCGCACCAAATACTTGCCGGCCTTCCCATTACGATTTCGTACGGGGAGAGCCCAGTTCTAGCCTGTACAGACATACGCATGCATATTAGCGCTATTGGTAATGCATCCACCCAACTCAACTTGCTTCCTGCACATATCTTGCTTATTTTTGACTTGAGGATCCCGTTGTCCCTCTCCACAAGACCGGCCGAACTTGAATGCCTTGAACTATGAAATCTCTTATCAATCTGAAGACCCGCACATATCTGTAACACCACTGCGCCCACAAAATGTGGACCATTATCTGACCATAGGACACAGGGCAAGCAAAAACGGGAAAAATATTGTTTAAGCATTACTTTTGCCGTGCTTATGGCTGTGCAATCTTTTAAGGGATATGCCTCCACCCACTTGCTGAATGCACAGATCACCACTAAGACATATTTCAAGTTTTGTCATCTCTCCATCTCTATGAAATCAAAATGGATTACCTCAAAAGGCATAGAGGGCGGGCCAAAACTGCCTATTGGAGTCACTGTTCCCTTACCTACATTGTGTTGTAAACACGTGATACAGTTACGTACCAACCTCTCTGCATTCTTCTTTATGTTTACATTCTGCCATACTGTAGATAGGTGCTGTATTATCTTTTTTGCACAGATGTGAGTAGGGCTGTGGGCCATTGTGACCATTGCAGTCACATAAGACTTTGGCAACATCAGTTTCTAGGTCCTTTGTCCACCCAACAACCCTCCAGATCTAACTCAGCAGAGCCCTTTTCCCACCCTTGTATTTCATCGGCTGTGGCTTCGGCCTGCATTTCTTTGACAGTGGCAATTCCATCTTCTATCATACAGGGTACTTCCTCGGCCTCGACTGTCATCATCTTAGTATTTAAATCAGTGGCAGTTTGTTTCGCAATTCTGTCTGCAAACACATTTCCCTCTCCTACTTTGCATGTTACCTTTTTATGGGCCTCGCATTTCACTATTGCTAGGTGCTTTGGAAACATGAGTGCAGATAGTAATCGTACAATCAAAGGGCCATGTTGAATTCTGGCTCCATGTGATTTCAAGAAACCTCTCTCAGCCCGGAGTCGACCAAAGTTATGAACCACCCCAAAAGCAAACTGACTATCAGTATATATATTCACATTCAAATTTTCAGAAATCTCGCAGGCTCTGGTCAATGTTATTATCTCTGCGGCTTGTGCCGAGTTGTAGGGGATTCTTTTGCTTTCTACAACGCTCTCTAGGGTAGTGATACCCTAGGTGGCAGTTGTTGTGCCATCAGGTAATTTAAAACAAGAGCCGTCACAAAATAACTCTCCATCTGGCTCTTTCTGTGGGGTGTCACTTAAATTAACTCTCCCCTTTGTTTCTTCTTCAGTGACCATTAAGCAATCATGGGGTGGTGATTCGTTGTCACCAATTTCTTTTATGGGTAGTGGCATTAATTCTGCAGGATTCAAAGCGCTACACCTCATAATTTGGATATGGTGCGCGAACAAGATAATCTCATATCTTGTCAATCTAGCAGAGGTGAGGTGTTGCGTCTGTGTCCTATTTAATAGAACATCTATGGCATGTGGCACCATCAGAATTAAAGTATGCCCCGATAGCATTCCTTCCGTTTGTTTCACCGCCAAAGCAGCCGCCGCGACAGATCACAAACATCGTGGTAGTGCGCGCACTACAGGGTCCAGCGTGGAAAAGAAATAGCCGCATGGCCTATTTCTTCCACCTTGTTCCTGTGTCAAAACCGCCAATGCACATCCTTCACTTCGACATACAAACATTCTAAAAACCTTTTCATAATTTGGTGTGTCCAAAACTGGAGCAGAACATAATGCAGTTTTCAATTGATCAAACGCTCTCTGACATTCCTCATCCCACTGTAAAGGCATACCCGCATCCTTTCTAGTCAAATTCACCATCGGTTTCACAATTAACGTAAAATTACCGATCCATTGTCGGCAATACAAAGCCATGCCTATTATGGCTCTGACTTCTTTCTGTGTCTTTGGAATAGGCATACAAGAAATACTTTCTATACGCTCTGGCGTTAGCCTTCTCCCCTCTTTCGAAAGTAGGTAGCCCAAATAAGCTACCTGCTTTCGATTATATTGAAACTTCTTCAAACTAGCTTTATGGCCATGTGCCGCTAGGTGTGACAGTAGTAATACAGTGCTTTCTTTACAAATCTCTCTGTGTCAGCAGCTAACAACAAATCATGTATGT
Source organism: Ambystoma mexicanum (assembly GCF_040938575.1). Taxonomy (NCBI): domain Eukaryota; kingdom Metazoa; phylum Chordata; class Amphibia; order Caudata; family Ambystomatidae; genus Ambystoma; species Ambystoma mexicanum. The sequence continues at coordinate 422,086,673 of NC_090927.1, read as the reverse complement.
ATTGCAAGAGTACACAACCCACTGGTAATTCTAGCATGTCTAGCTGCTCTTTTAATGCTCTACTGTAAATACTCGGACTTTCCGGGTATCCTTGCGGAATCCGCATAAATGTAAATGATCGTCCTCCTAATGTGAACGCGAACAAATATCTGCTGTCCTTGTCCACCGGAATGCTAAAGAACGCATTTTAAAGATCAACTACACTAAAGTATTCTGCTGAGACAGGTATCATTGTCAATATTGTAGTGACATCTGGGACTAAAGGAAATTGTGGATCTACTACTTTGTTTAGCGCGCGCAAATCAATTATGAAACGATATGGTACTTTATTGCCTCCTTTTTTATAAACTGGAAGAATCGGGCTGTTGCATGTACTGCCTGCAATTTCTTCAATCACCCCTAATTTCACCAAATCTGTAACAATACTCTTCAATCCTTTCTCACCTTCAGCCAAAATTCTGTATTGGGGAATTTGCGGTAGTGTAACACCTTCTTTCAAAAGGATCTTTATTGGCTCTATTTTCAAGCATCCTACATCATTGTCATGCATTGCCCATATACAGGTTGGCACTTTACTTAGTCCTCCTGGTAAAGTTTCAGACATGAATTCTGACACAGGGGCATCCTGTGGCCAAATCGTCAGGAACACCCCGTCTGCCGTGCAATGTATAACGGAACCTAACTTTTTCAACAAATTTAATCCCAACAGGTTCTCCCCACAATTTTCTGTTAAAAGGAAAGGACAATGTTCAGTGAATGGTCCTATAGTAACTGGGACTGGTTGGGACACTGGGTTTATGACTGGTGTACCTTTGAACCCTACGGAAACATTCTTTTGTCCTGACAGTGGTATATCCGGAACCAAGTGATGGTCTATTGAACACTTTTGCGCTCCTGTATCTACAAGGAAGCGGTGCTCCTCATTCCCGACTCTCATTTCTACGTAGGGTCCTCTCTGATTCACGGGAATAGACACTGGTTCCGACCCCTGTCCTGGGATGTCCTATAGGGGAAATAACACATCGTCCGATGTGTAATCATTACTATTACTGTAATATGTATTTGGCTGTGTATTGAAAACGTTCCCACTCTTCCCTCTATTTCCCCCACTCTGGTTTCCATACTGTTGGTTTTGCTGACCCTGACTCTGGTTAGGAGCACTTTGGTTTTGGGCTTGGTTTTGATTACCTCCATTATTTTGGTGCTGTTGCATACTATTCCTATTTGGTCCATTCGCTCCTTGGCGCCCTCTGTGCTGTCTTCTCTGACCAGACCCATTTCTATTCTGCAGATGTGGACATTGCGCTCGCCAGTGTCCTTCCGCCTTACAGTACGCACACTGATTTGGTCTCAATGGCCCCCCATGCATATTTGAATTACTCCTTCCTTGTGCATTCCCTCTCCCTCTATTATGTCCTGCTACTTGCTGTAGTAGCACCCGTGTTTTCAGTATGCATGCTTTCAAGTCTTCCCCCACCTGTTTTAACAATAATTCGTCCACCATCACCTTCTGCCCCGGGGATGGTAACTGCTGCCGTCCATTATGTGACCCCTGCATTCCCTTCCTATCTCTCCCAATATCCTTACCCCTGTACCCAGGTGCAGTAAACATTTCAGCATAATCATTATCTAGTTCAAAAAGTCCATATACATGTTCTCTCACTTCTTCATCCCTCTCTCTACAGCGTGCTAATGCATTCAAATCTAACAATCGCTGCGGTGGTAATTTCCCAATTAACTGTTTCCATCTCTCCACCAAATATTCACCCATACATTCCAACACTACCTGTCTTTCGTTGCTTCTTCGGAAGTCATATATCGAAGCCAATGTTGTCGTCCCATCATTCCCGTCTATGTACATTTCTGCCTGTTGCTGTAATTCCACCTTCCTTTCTTTGCTGATCGCACTGCGAGTTACCCTTGTGCATCTACTTTGTTCTGTCCCGCTTCTCGGCCCCGTTGTTTCTATTTCACGCCCGGGAGGGACGCACGGTAACGAGTCTGTATCTAAGGCGGGAGGTGCGGACGAGACAACAGAAGCGGGGAGTGTCTTCTGTGGGCCTGGTTGGCTAATATGAAGTGTTATGTGCGCAGTCTGTGGCTGTGGGAGGGCTTGAGCTACAGGAGGGAGAGTTTGAGCTCTGTGCGGGGTTTGGGCAATAGTTACTGACGTGTTTGGCCTCGCTTCTGATCTTGGGCCTTGTTTTATATGGATCAACATGTTTTTCAATTCATCTGCTATGTGCAATTCTCGTTGTGGGTATATTGTTTCTATATTCAACTGGTCACGTCTACCTGACCTCCTTAGACTCTCAGTTCACTCCTCCTCCTCTTTTTCCTCTGCTACTTCACCTTTCGATTTATGCCTGCGCGCATTCTTCGCTCTACTTCTAAGTCGGAGCATTGCTTCCCTTCTCCAGTCCTTAACAATATCAAATGCTGCAGGACGCGCTTTCTTTCTTATCAACACCCTTTCCAGGTTATCTATTCTCGCTATCTCAAAACTACCATTAATTGGCCACTGATGGTCTTGTTGCTTTCTGGTTTGCCTATGCCAAGTCTCTCAGAATATTATTGCACCCACTCCATACTTCACATACATCTCATATGGCGGCGTTCTAACAGGTGGTGCAATTTGGCAATCTTCCAAAGATTGTCTACCACAGCGGAAAAACCCTGCTAGAGTGGACAATACCCCAGGCATGTTTCAACCTTCCCCCTGGTAAATCAACCTTACCTAGGGCGTTTGATTTTGCAAAGTCAACTCTCAACCAATATCAGGATTACTTTGAATCGGGGAATGACTCACCTGATAAATCAATTTGTCCTTCAGGACTCAAGTCGTCTGTATACTGATGCAACCAATGACGTTGTGTCTGTGTTTCTTGGCTTCTGCCTCATTTCGGGACCCTCGCCTCCTTGTTCTCTAGCCGGGTACGTCGATCAGGGATCAGATGTGTGCAGATCTGCAAAGGAATCTCTCATCTCATCTACAGGGCACCCCGAACACCTCTTGATCCCGACTCGATCGTCCCGCCCTCGCCGTTCTCCGCCTTTACTCAATTACAACGTATACGATGGAACAAGTGGGGGAGGGTCCCTATTCGGGCACCATCTTGAAAGGGGCCCTTAGGGGTCCCTCACGTCTATGGAAACAAGGCAAGTCACCACACACGATAGATACGCCAGACACAAGGTTGTATTCCTTAAGCTAGGGTTTATTGCAAAGCAAATAGTCTCAGTTGGCCAACTCGGTCTCACGCCCCACGACGTGTATCTCTAGACCTTGAGGGACGCAAGAGAGTGAATTACATACATCAGTTACATATATACCAAATGCATATCATACAATCAGCTATGACATGTTTAACACCCCCCTTTATTGGGTTTCTTTCAACTTGGTGTGATGATGGACACTTTCGACAATTATGACACTTATGACACCTTCAAATATCTATTCTAATAACAATATGCAATTTTGCAAGTGCGGAGGCATCTTTTAGTTGTTGAACAGAACACAGTGCTTCTGTTCTTGGAAGCGAGCTACATACGGGGGAAGAGTCACATTCCAGGCCTTGCTATCTATGAGGTGCTATTCGTTTCCTGGGAGCCGATACGCTCTACAGGGCTCGGTAGAGGGGGCCGTAAGAAGAGCTTAATTCAAGCCTCTAGCTGCTTTATTCTAACATATTCTACCATATTACGAGATTGGCTGGCAGCTGTGAAATGATTAAATGACCTGCGGCTCTGCTTCAAGGCTACATTCGGGAGGGAGCCGGGCATTCCTTCCCGGCGCTGCCTACGTTGTGTTTCAATGAACTCTTATTAGCCTCGTGGCCCTGCGGCCTTGTCCTTTCACATTCAGACAACAATATTAACAGTCGAGCAGTGTAAGCAGAAAATGTGCTGCGAAGCAATAAGAACAGAAAGCAATGAGCAATTGTTAGAACACAAAATGGCGATCCTTGTTACATCAAAATGGCCGTTCATTGGTAAACTCGGAAACCTGTACTTCTATTGTATCGTGCATGAGACGGTTGGCCAACGGCCACCAAAATACGTTTGCCGTCAATCATGAAAGGTATCCATTTTTCTAGACTGACATACCTAGCAGAACTGTCTACAGGTGAGGGCTCTGCTATACTTTGCATGCAGAAACATGTTTCAATGGCTAACATGCAACCAAAATGCTATAAACTTTGCAAAGTGTCAGATAAGAAAAAAACAGATACCACCTCTTTTGGACTTCCTGTCTTTACCACCTCTTTATTGCATTAAGAATGAACTATACTGGATTCAAAATGTGATGGTGACAACACATCATTTATAGGATTACCAAGATGGTTGTTTGTATCATTGCCACTTTCCAGGGCTCCCAGTCCTCTGGAGATAAACTGCTCACTACCCTCCTCGTTGACCCACCAGCCATGTGCCCTGAATGTCCAAACCCACCGAGAAGTTCTGACTGCCCGATCCCTCTCCCTAGTGAGGTAGTGGAAATGGAGGGAGAGGCTGATATTCCTACATGGGACTTGGGAGTGAAAGTCAATGTAGCCTTCAGTATCCAGTGGGCTCTTGGGATGAAGTACAGAGGTGTATGTTAAGAGAGTGTAATTTCATAATAGGTTTTGAATGCTGTCCTGAAGAGAAGATGGTTCTCTATGCAGTAGATGTTTATAGGGAGAGAGATCAAAATTGTGGGAGCTTTCACTGAGAAGGAGGTGCTGAGTTGATCTGGTCACTGGAATTATGAGTAGAAGTGCTGAGCCAGATCTGAGGCTTCTGTTTGGTATGTAGTGAGTAAATGTAGCTGCAAGTATTCCAGTCCTTTATTTTTGAAGGTTCAGTGGGTGATACACATCACTTTGAAAGTAGTGCACTGACCGATTGGAAGCCAATGGTGAACTTGCTGGGCAGTGATGTGTTCTCTCGGTTCTAAGGCAAGGAGGAGTCTCACAGCAGCATTTTTCACTCGTTTGAGCTTTTGCAGACGCAAGGCAGGAGCTTGTAAGTATGGTGCATTGGTGTTGTCTAGCCATGAAAGTATGATTGTGATAATTGTGGTAACTCTAGGTTGAACAGTCAAGAAAGGGAAAATGCAGCAGAGATCTGGATATGGAGGAAACAGCTTTTTACCACTGGGTGGATGTGTGGTCAAGTCGGACTCCAAAAAGGCACCTACATTTTTTTTCTTTTTTTAAACTTCTTTTCATTAGATTTTATAAAAATTACAAAATCAAATCAAACATTTGTCACCCTTTTCCTCCTGCACCCTGAGCCTTCAAGGAGCTCAATACATACAGTATGATTGCCATGGAATAATAATGACCATCTCATGTTGCCATCTAAGTCATGCTCACGTCCGCTTACAGACTTTATTAGCATGTCCATACCTCCAACTGTATATTGGAAAAATCTTCATATAGCCTTGCCAACCCTCATGGATCTAACTTAATTCAGAGTGCTTCTTTATAATCTTCTCCTCCTAGGGGTCGCACGACCCAGACAGTGATTGTTAACATCCTATTAACTAAGACTGGTGACCTCACTTATGATAAATGCCCCCATTATTTGTGGAAGGTGCCCAGGTCGTCATGCACTATGTAAGTCTGTTTTTCCATTGTGAATATGTCCCATACCTTATGCAATCCTTCCTCTCTTTTGGGGACTGATTGGTTCTTCCATTTCTGGGCTACCGCCAGTCAATACGCTCTCAATAAGGCTTCCCACATCCTTGGGAATCAATAGCCATTGCTATCTATGGAGGGAATGCCTAGTAGATTGTTTAGGGGATCCAAATTCAGTTTCACACCCGATATCTCCGTTATCCAATTTAGGAGTTCAGATCAGAATATTTGTATTCTTGGACGTGTCCACCAAATGTGACATAAAGAGCTCACTTGTCCACATCAATGGGGACATAAAGATGACACCCTCCTATACCTTTTGGAAAGCCTCAGTGGGCCTATATTCCAGCAATGTGACAATTTAAAGTTATGTTCCATTGCTGCTGTTGATAGGTTACAATGGAATGTGACTTCATGAATCTTATCCCTGATTGATTCTGGGATTTCTTTTCCTGGTATCCTGTCCCAATATGTTTTATAAACTCTGCCTACCCTCTATTTCCATAGTGATATATGCTTTGTAAATTCGAGAAACTATACATTTCCTTGAGTCTGATTCGTCTATACATTTTTCAAATTTTGAGGTTCCACTATAATTGTTTGTGTCACCTAGGATCTGTAATATGATCCTTCAACCACAGGTACTCGAAGACACTTATGGCATTTCGACCAAACATCTTCCCAAACTTCTCATACCCTTTACATTTATGATCTTGGAAGAGTTGATATACCCTGTCCAATTCCCTATATGACCAGTCTTGCCCATTACATAAACCCAAAATGGTTCAGGTCAATGGGTGCCCCCGCACCAAACTTATTGGGGAAGGCCAGGAAGTTAGGTACTCATTTTGTCCACTTTTTTCCAGGGGGACCAAAATACTTCCAAAGAAATGTCCTAACTTTTTTGGGGTGAACTGCATAGTCCTCCAGATATTACCAATACGTGCCATGGTGGCCTCTTATATGTTCCAACAGAATTCCGACTTGTGATGCTTAATAGTTGTACATGTCAAGCCCAAATACCCCATCATCTTTTGGGAGGGTCAGTGTTGTTTTCTTTATTCTGGTCCAAATTAACCTATAAACCTATATATCTTATGTTTGAGATCTCTAAAGAAACTGGCCGCCACCGTTGTAGGGATCAAAGTGAATAAATAGAGCAATTTAAGCGATGTCATCCTCCCAATCCAAGAGAGGATATGCATACTCCATTTTCTGAGGTCCTTGCTAAGGGTCGCCAATAAAGGGTCATAGTTTAAGTAAGAATTCTCGATAGATCATTTGTGGCCCTAATACCTAGGTAGGTGATTTCTTCCCTTTCAACTCTCATACCAAGGACATCCTTCACCGATTTCAGGGATGAGCCTGACATGGAAATTGATAGTATTTTGGAATTGGTTGTATTGATCTTTAGGCCTGGAAACTTTCCAAATGTTCTAATTGTGGTCAATAAAGCCCAGAGCGACTTCCTTGCATCACCCAAGCAACCCAGGATGTCGTCAGTGAATAGGAATAGTTTGAACTCTATGTCCGGCATTGTATTCCTTTAATGTTTGGGTTGCTTCTCATCGCTATTGCCAGAAGTTCTATGGCCAGAGTGTAGATCAATGGAGACAACAGGCATCCTAGTCTGGCTCCCTGTGATAAATAGAAAGGTTCTGATAGTGCCCCATTAACCTGGCCCTTGCTGTTAGGGCACTATAAAGAGCCGCCAGCCACCTTTGAAAATTCTGGCCCAGCTCACTCTTTTAAATAACACTTCCTAGGCATTTCCACTCGACTCGGTCGAAAGCTTTCTCTGAGTTCAGGAAGATCAAGCATGCATCTAGTCCCTGCTTGGGGGCTAAATAGATCAAATCAGATCAAGAGTTTTTCTAATGTTAATGATTCCCCCTTGGTAGCCTATTACCCAATATTATTGCTAGGATATTCTCATTTATAATAAGGGGGATTGGCCTGTAAGAGGAGCATGCCCTTGCCTTGCTTGTGAACAACTTCAATTATCAATCCTAGCATTGAGTCTGGTGTAATAAAAATGCAAGTTCAGCCCGGTGTGATGGAACACACTTATCAGTTGTGAGAGTAGCACTGTAAAAGGGGATGGGGCTCTTTCTGACATATGTGAAATTAAAGGCTAATATAAAACTAATCCATAAATGCTGGGGCACATGTAAGTATAATCACGCATAGAGGTAGAATGAAATGCAGTAAATAGGCCCTTAAAGCTTGCTGCTGCTTTAAACGTGTGCAAGCATTTTGTTTGCGCCAAAGCCCACTGCAGATGGTGAGTAAGCGCAGAGTTTGCGATCCTAGGCCAGTGCTGTGGGATTGTTACTTTTCAAGGTCAATAGAATAGAGCTCACAGGTTCAGTGAGCAAGTAATGAATACATGACCATTTTATAATTCAAAATAATTTATGAAATGTGATTTTCTAGTGGAGCCAGCAAGAACCTCAGCAGTTTTAATCACCTCATAGAACTTTTTTCCTGGGAAAAGAGTTAGAGTGTCCCTGATGTACAACATTAGTGCAGCAGTATGTCCGTGGTTCAAGACTCTGATGGTGACATGGTGGGCAGCCATTCTCATGAGAATCAGGATGAGGCGACGAGGACAGATTATTAACGTTCCGCTGGTCGTTCCAAATGTTTCAATTACTTTCGTGCTGTGGGAAATGTGGGTCGATTGTGATGTCACAGGGCATAATTGAGGGCCGTGTGGGACGGTCCATGAACCTAATCATTGCTTGCAATTTATTCTTTTCTATATGGGTTCAAAGTGCAAGGTCCAATCAAACTTGTGTGTGGAGATTTTTTCATGTCGTACGATTGCAAATGCGAATGATTTTGTTCTCTACAAAAGTTCTTGTGTAGGGGCGTTTCTTTGACAGTGCCTTTTCATGCAGTTCTGTTCTGCGATCTTTTTGAATTTGCTGTCCCAGCTGAGTCTAGGGCCCTGAATAAAATGGTGTTACGTCTTACACTGATGTATACTCCATTTTGAATACTTCTGTAATTTTTTGTGAGTTCATCTAGGAGACCCTTGATACACAGGCACACCCCACAGTCCAAAATGTCATTAAAGACTCACATCAAACACAGGGCCATGGTAGATAAATATAGCTTAAAGAAATTAATTGAGAACCCTTCATCCCCAGGGTTAGTACCCCCTTCATATTCTTGATGGTCATTTTTACTTCCTCTTTGTTGATGGATGTGTCAAGTAGATATGAGGTCTCTCTAGAGATTCCTGGCAATACCAAGGGGTCTATGAAATCTGATATGTGAGTTTCATCACTGTAATACCCTGCCTGGGATAGTTGCTTGTAATAATTCCTGAATGACTTCCCTATATTTTGTGTGTCGTGTACCACCTGGTTGTTTGAAGACCGGATAGCGAATACCATTTTAGAATTCCTTTGTTCCCGCAACTACAAAAGCAGGATCATATCTGCTTTCTCTCATTTTTCAAAGTATTTCTATTTTAGGAATAGTAGCTTCCTTTCTGTCTCATGGACCATAAGCACCTTTGATTGGGCTTTATATGTTCTAAGATATCACTGGGTTTATATAGTTATTGCCTTGGCCTCCCAGCCGGAGAGCTTCCTTCTTTCCCCCAAAGCACTTTTCCTTTTGTTTTCTTGTCTTTTTCTTTTGTGACCTTAACCTGATCGTTTCACCCCTTATGGTGGCCTTTAATCCCTCCCATAGGCTGGGGGCTTTTACTTCCATTGTTGTTAAACTGGAAATATTCCTTGATATTGCATAAGAGGCCTTGCACCACAGCTCTATCTTTGAGGAGATAGTCAAAACACATTCATCTTCCTCTTTGGCATATACCTGCCCATTTGCCTGTTTTGGCAATGACTAGGTTGTGATCCAACCACAGGATTGTTGAGAGGCCCACTCCCTTAAAATAAGGTTTCACTCCTGAATCTACCAGGATGATATGTATCCTACAATAGGCGTCATGAACTGCTGAGTAATATGTAAACCAGTGGATCACCTTCCGTTGGCGTCAATAATGCATCTTCAATCCCAAGAGCGAGGCAAAATCTCTAAAGCATTTGGATTCTCCAGCTGACGCTTGGGAAGTGCCTGTGTTTTTATTCCTTTGCCTATCTATAACTGGGTCTAGAACAATATTAAAGTCTCCACCCATGAAAAGGGTCCCTACCACAGTGTTATCTTCTCAGCCAGGGACTCCCAGAAAGGGATCAGGGCAGAATGTGGGTAGTAGACAGCGCTTATGTTTATCTTGGTACCCTGGTGCGTTCCCCTGAGATAACGTCCATCTGCTTCTTTTAATTTTTTGTCCACAATCATCCCACACCTGTCTCTCATTAGTATTGCTACTTCTTTCTTTTTAGATTGCCCTGAGGCATTATAAACTTTCTCTATACCCATTAGCCATCCCTCACAGAGGGGTTGGGTGGGGCGGGACCCTATGGGTCTCTTTGAGACATACAATATCCATCCTTGAACAATTTAATTCACTATAGGTCTTAGATCTCTTGGATGGGGAGTTTAATCCTCTAACATTTAGCAACCTCCAGATGAGTGCGATATTAGGGTCAGGCATGTTTGTTGTTAATCTACATATCTATTGACTCTTGTGAATCCTTTATAGTCTTTGTTTTCCTATTCTTCAATCTGTATAGAGACATTTTAAATGTGCAGTTGGCTATCATGAGTAACATTTGAAAATACAACTTTTCCCAACAAAAAAACAAACTCCACCCCTCCATATTGTGGTTTGCAGCCGGAGACAATCACACCACTCCCACCCATGCTGGACCACCAAGGTGTCCCTCACCCATTGTTCCTTCCAAAAACTCCTCCTTGAGCCCACTCTGATTATTGAGTCTTGTCACATTGTCTACATACAATCCCCCTTTTACTTACACCCCCTGACCACCCTTCCCCTTGTATCTACATTATCACAACCAAAACCTACCTCATCCCACTCCTCCCATTCAAATGTTTTAAATATCCATTCTGTCATCACTTGTGCTGATGACCCTGTATCTGCCTGCTTCTTGGTCCAAGACCTATCAGAGAACAGGGTTAGGTATTGGGTCAATGACCCCTAATATTTTCCAGACTGCAATTGGCTGTGACATATCTCTTTTCCGGCGATGGTGTGTTCCTTTTGTTATATTTACTGGAGCCCAGGATTCCTCTTCTATCTTTCAGTTTTCCCTCTCCAGACATATTACTCGGCCTGTATGATATTGTCCCAGGTCGGGGACTCCCCATCCTCCAAATGTTCACCGGAGACTCTCTGGATATCATCCTCCGTAATCAGGCTATTTTTGCAGACCTTTTTAGTCAAAGGAGAAGGGGAACACCCAATAGTATCGCACTCCCCCAGCAAGCAAAGACATCTCCTGGAAAGAGTAAAATTTGATAGATTGTGGACGATCAAAGGTTTGGCCATACCATAGTCAACTGGGCCGACGCTCCTACCCTTGTCCAAGACTCTAGTCTTCTCAGAGTAGTAGTGGAACCTCGCTAGGACCGTTCTGGAGGTACAGCCTCTGCCCCCTGCTCTATAGTCATTTCACTCATTTCTTTGTTAATGAATAGGGCCTTGAGGACATCTTGAATGACCTTCATGATATCTTTCTCATTTCGCCCCTCCTTTTCCGGGAAGCTGAAAAATCGAAGGTTTTTGCATCTCTACTGGTTCTTGATATTGTCCATCTTTAGTCTCATAGCTTCTTCCTGTCTCTCTAGTTCAGAGATTGTCATGTCCAGTTGGGTATCTAAGACATTAACCGAGGTTAAGTTAGCTTCCAACCCCTGCACTCTCTTATTGAGAGAGTCCACTTTTTTGTCAAGGCCATCCAATCTGCGGCTGATGTCAGATTGTATCCATCTAATCTCCTCAAGAATAGCTGCTATGTTGTTCTTTGTTTCCATTTTCTTGTCCATTTCTACTAACTACCGCCTTGTCTGCCACCTACGCGGGACTTGAGCAATAATCTGAGAATGATGGCCCTCTTGTGGAAGTATGCCTTCTGAGCCGGGTCAGTTGTTGTTAATTGATTGTGGTATCCTCAAGACACTTTCAAAGGCCATGGCTCTATGTTTCTGACCTTTATCGAAGCTTCCTTGGGCTTCTTTATTCCCACTGAAGGGGGGCTTCAGGACCTCCACGTGATCGTGGGTTGGCCAGGGGTAGTGTTAGAGGACTTCACATGCTGTGTGGCTCCCTTAATTAGGAAGCTGTGTTTGTCCCTTTGTCCCCTCAAGATTATTTGCCATCTCAGTAAATTAAATTTAGGTAGACTTCTAGGAGATTGATCGCTTGTTGCAGGCTCAATATGGATACTGCAGATACTTGCGCTGCCTGGAGTTTTTTCTCACATTTCTGTATGTTCCCACGTGCTCCTGTTTTATGAGTCATCCGGGACCCTCCTCCCCCAGGCGCATGCAGCCAATAGCCTCTATCTCTGTGAGTTGTGGTCTGGGTGGCATGTAGGACACTGTCTTGGCGGAACTTCCCACTACTCCAGTCCCACTAGTGGGGCTTCCTCCTTTCTTCCTCACTGCTTATCTGTTTCTCATGGCGGGGGAAGGAGCCGATGTTTGTGGCTTCTATTGGCGCTACATGGGTTTGCCAGCTGCCGCCACAGGGCCTGACTCCACTTTAGGACCTGTAAAGTCCCTTCTCACCACCACCTCCTCTGATACCTGGGTGAGGAGTATGTTATTCTGGGCTGGGGCCTTTGCGATGAAAGAGACTCATTCTCCCATGTACTTCAATCCGACCCCGCTCTGGTGAATCCAATCTGCTATGAATCGAGAGTGCTTGTGGAGTCGGATGGAGCTCACCTTGCGTCATAGGCCTTCAGACCATGTCTGCTGGTGAATGTTGGGCCTGGTGCTCGTGGGTCACCTATCCCATCCCGGAACTTTGCACATTTCTGAGAGTTTGGTCTCTGTTGCATGGAGCCGCTGGGCCTTGTGCTTGTCACAGTTGCTCCTTCCCTTGGAGCTCCACTCTCCATCCCATCTCTTTGGTGGATGCTTCTCGCAAACAATGGCACTTCGAGACCCCAAATTCGGACCTCTGCTTCTCCCCTGTGTGTTTATCTCTCAGGTCTCTGGACAATTTTCCTGGGGGTATTTAAGGAGGCTCAGGACACTAATAACCTGTGAAGGGTGAGGAGCATATGGGTCAGGCAGCCTACTTTAATGCACTCAGTGGTGGCCTCCTGCACCCAAGATTGTTAACTGTGTTAAAGGTGGAGTGTGGTGGGCCCATATATGATAGCGGAGGGGATGGGTTGAGGGAAGAGAGCAATTTTTCACATAACACTTGAGTGACAAATTTGAATGAGGTGAAACCTTACAGTAGTGGGACACAAGTGTTGTGTAACCTCACAGTAGGAAATTCAAATGTGGTTAAAAATCTCAATAGCCAAATTCAAACATGGTGAAACTTCATAGTGGCACACGTCAATGTAGTGAAACCTCCAAGTAGGAAGGTTCAAATGTGATTAAGCTTCACAGAAACAAATTCAAAATGTGGTGAGACCTCACAATAGCCTAAATTCAGTGTGGTGAAACCTCTCATTAGCAGAATTTGTATGAGGTGAGACCTCACAGTAGTGGAACTTAAATGTGGTTGAACGGCACAGTATGAGATTTAAATGTGGAAAAAAACTGCACAATAGCAGAATTTAAATGTCGAGAAACTCACAGTAGCAAGAGTCAAATGTAGCAAACCTCACAATAGCAGAGTTTAAATGATGTGAAAACTCACAGTAGCAGAGTTCAAAATGTGGTGAGACCTCACAATAGCAGGAATTCAAATGTGGTGAGACCTCACAATAGCAGATATTCAAAGAGGCAAATCTCATAACAGCAGAGTTCAAATGTAATGAAGCCTCACAGTAGAAGGATTCAAATGTGTTGAAACCTTACAGCAGTAAATTACAAAATGAGGCAGACCTCACGGTAGCAGAGTCCCAATGTGATGGAACCAGCCAGTAGCAAATTCAAAATGAGGTAAACCTCAGAATATGAGAGCTCAAATGTGGAGAAACCCCACAGTAGCACAGCTGATATGTAGTGAGAACTCACAATAGCACAAATTCAATGAGGTAAACCACACACTAGTACATTTCAAATATGCCAGATTCAGGGCATCAAAACTCAAGGTGATAGCTCACAGTGTCAGAAATCAAGACAGCAAAAGTTGCAATTGGTGAGGCTTAACTGCATGACGATTCAAACAATGGGTTTACACGTGGAGGCAGTTGATCAATTCAATTTAAAGAAATATTGTCTCATCCCTTACCCTTGTCACTGGTCCTCTGGGTCGGCGCGAGCGAACAGGCAAACTAGGAATGCCCTTATCTACTGCCTTTCACCGGCTTCAGAAGCAAGGCTGCCTTTGGAACAAAAATGTATCTTATCTTCGGGGTCCCGTGATTCATCTTTGTCTTTCCATCTGAATGCTTCCTTAATAGCTACTATCGGGTCGGAAAAGAGGCAGCATCTTGTAAATCACAACAAAACCACTTTTTATAATCCAATCCATTGTAGTGAAAGCCTTGTATTTTACATGTTGTCATAAAACACTATGGGTGCAGGGGCAAGGTAAAGTAATTTCACGTGTCACAATTTTATAAACCACTTGTGCTGGGGACATATATATATTTGTACAGTACTCTCCATTTTTTAAATAATTACCATGCTAATTAGCCTGTACCTTACAAATTATTCCACATTCCACATTTCAGCCCTGTTAATCACAAAAGGGTGATTCACAACGAAGTTTCAAGTAGTAACCCTGATTTACTCTTTATTTACTCCACAAGCAAGTACACTCAGTTCAAAGAGCAATTATAAACAGTAACTCTAATTTACCCATTGAAGAAAAGAGTCAAACGTATGTCAGAGATACTACTGGTCTTAATTAGCTCATCATTTGCTTACATAGAGTTATGTTTCTATATGCCTGACACGATTTCATAATAGACATTGGCCCTCATTACGACCCTGGCGGAAAGCAACTGACCTGACCGCCATAGCGTAAATAGCGTTTCTGCCATTGCACGACGGAGTAAAGTGCGGCTAATTCTGACCCATCGGACATGAGCACTACGCCATGGCGGAAGTGCAAAGTCCGCGATGGAGGAAATGTCCCCAAAACGCCCCTCACCGCCGTCGTACGGCGACCTAGGTGCAATTCCGCCACCCATCATAGCGGTCACCGTAATGAGCGGCAATCGGAAAATACGGTGACCGTAAATATATGGAAGCGGAAGAAAAAACATGGTCCCGGAACGGGAAACAGCACGCCGTACACCTATAAAATCAGAATTTCCACACAACCATTAAAAATACTACCCTGAGACACATCCCAACCCGTCATCCACCCTAGTGAAAACAATAACAATGGGAAAAGTAGCGAAAAAAGCGTGTGACCGCAAGCGGCAGGTCCACTTCTCCCGTGAGGAACTCACGGTGCTCACAGAGACCCTCCAGGAGAATGCTGCCGTCGTCTTCTCGACGCAAATGACCAGGACGGCACTTGCGAACAAGAAGGCCATATGGGCCCTGGTGGCACAGCGGGTAAGTGCGGTGGGGACCGCACCCCGCAACCCACAGCAATGCAGAAAGCGATGGGACGACTTGCGGATACGCGTACGGAGCATACTATCTGCCAACCGTAACATTGCCACAGCTACCGGGGGAGGATCGGAATCACCCATCAAGTTGACCCCCTGGGAAGAAATCTGTGCCTCCACCATTGGAATGGAGACTATAGAGGGAGTCGGAGGGATGGAGAAAGGAGTGCAGACATCCGAAGAATCAGGTAGGTGTCCCAAATAAAACAATGCTAAAACCACAATGTCCAATCATGTGAAGTACCATGTGTCCACATAGTGCAACAGAAACACATGTCCAGGAGAACGTCCACATACATTGGCCTGATAGCGCACATTAAAAGTCAAATTAAATAAATAAATAATTAAAATTCCTAAAAACACCCTCTACATGTGCAGCAGGCACCCCCTAACTGCAGGCTGCAAAACAACTGCATCCTCAATCCACACAAAAATGAAATCACCTCCAAGGCCCTGACCCAAATCACCCTCAGGTACCACCCCAATGCATGTGATACATTGCCATTCCAAATTCCACAGACCCATTAATAACGCTCGCCCTCCTTTACTCCACCACAGGGTCCGATTCAAACGACGAGCTCCAGGACACCCCTACCAGCACACCTGCAAAGAGGGCCAAGACCAACGGCCAAAGACCCTCCACCTCAGCTGCACGGATCAAGACATGGCAGCAGCACAAATCAAGTGGCAGCACACAGGAGGGGACTTCAACAGGCACCCCAGCAGCCAGCATGGCCACAACAGCACCACCAGAGCCCCCCCCAATGGATGCCACAGAAGGCACTGCTTCTGGTGGCAGCAGCACCATAGGTGACACTGCATTAATGGCAGCATGCTCCGACACAGAAAACGGTGATGTCGATGTAGGATCCATCCATGACCTGTCTCAATCCCCCTGTTTGTTTCATCCCGTACACCATGAGGATACCAAGCAGGGGCACCCACAAGACGACGACTGGCCATCCCCCACAAGCCCTGTGTCAAGGCAACATGAGGTGATCAGCCCCTCTGTGACACCACCGCAAATGGCCATGGCCCAGCAGAGGCAACAGTCCCTCGACCAGGTGATCGTGCAACAGCAGCAACTGGCCACGCTCCTCAAGGACCATGCTGATGAATGTGGGGGTACTAAGGCAGCCATAGAAACATGTACAGAGACACTAAGGGCACAAATGGAGAGAAGCACCGAGAGCCTGAGAGTACAAATGGAGAGAAGCACCGAGAGCCTGAGAGTACAAATGGAGAGAAGCACCGAGAGCCTGAGGGGGGAACTGCATGCAACGTCCAAAGACGTATGTGCTGAACTTGCCACTGTGCGCCGTGTGCTCACTGAGCTCTCACAAACCCTTAGGGACATGCATGGACGTGAGCAGGCAGAGACATCATCCGTTGCAAGTTCCGTCCAGGGCAGCCCCCAACGTAGATCTGGGAGGAACCTGCGCTCCACAGGCAGGGGTGCCCCTGATACCCGGAGAGGGGGCTTGCAATAGCGCCCGCCCACTGACAATGAGCATCTTTGGACACTGGTGTTCGGGGGGGAGGTAGGAGGGTGGAGGGGGTGTGTTGGGCTTACTTGGGTGGCGGGTCGATGGGGTGTGTAACATAATTTCACATATGCTATAAACATTTCACAATCATCCAATGAGATGTGTGGACATTGATCTTTGTGTACGAGGCCATTATAGGCGTACAGTCCATATTGTGCATGTTCCAGACACACACAGTGCCACAAGTCCCGTGTCCATGTATCAGCCACCAGGCGTGAGTGCTAGAAGCATGAATCTATGATAATCTGACGAATTTCACGGCCCTCCTGTGCCTCGCGGACTCCTTGAGGTGCTGCCACATCCCCACCCTCATCATGTCCATATTCAGGTGCTGCAGTTCTGCGTCAGGGGGCATGGGCACATTTCTACGTACGCACATGTTGTGTAGCATGACACATGCCATGACCATCTTTGCAACCTTCTCATGGCGGTACAGGAGTGCCCCGCCAGATCTGCTGAGGCAGCGGAAACGACCCTTCAGTAGGCCGAATGCCTGTTCTATGACTACACGGGTACGTGAGTGGGCATGGTTGTAGTCCTCCTCATGCTGGTTCTGTGGGTTCCGGAGTGGTGTAAGGAGCCATCTCTTCAGTGGATACCCGGCATCACCTGTATGTGGACAATAAAGGATGTTTGAGGAATGACATTGCTACGTAAGCACCCCCCCCTTCCTGCCAGGTCATTGCCGCATCACATACCCCACATTATCATGCATGAAATGAGACTCACCGAGTAGCCAGGATCTGTTCCCTGCGTGTCGCTCCATGTAGCGTGGTATTGTAGAGTTCCGTAAGACCATGGAATCATGGGTTGATCCAGGAAATCGGGCACAACAATGTGTAATGATCCTGTTGGAGTCACACACCATTTGTACATTAAGAGAATGATATTGTTTTTGGTTGCAGTACTGGGCCTCCATGGCATGTGGGACAACCAATTCCACATGGGTGCAGTCGATGGCACCAATGCAACCCGGTATGCCGGCAAGTGCATGGAATCCCACTTTTGTGTTCGTAATTTCCTGCTCCGAGCGTGGTAGAGAGATGTAGACGTCTGCGTGCTTCAGGAGGGCATCGAGCACTTGCAATAGTGTCCGTGACAACAGTGGCTGTGAAATGCCATGCAACTGTCCGACTGTGTGCTGGTAGGTGCCTGTGGCCAGGAAGTGGAGTACAGACACCACCTTCAGTAGGGGTGGGATGGCGGTTGGGCTATCTATCATGCTGACAAGGTCAGCGTGTGTCATGTCCACAATGGCGGTTATGGTGTCCCGGTCCAAACGGTAGAGGGTGTGGATCTGCTCATCAGTGAGGTTGAACGGATGTGCTCGGAGGCGTGGGATTGCGGGCTGCCT
The DNA here is from genome assembly GCF_040938575.1 of Ambystoma mexicanum. NCBI lineage: Eukaryota > Metazoa > Chordata > Amphibia > Caudata > Ambystomatidae > Ambystoma > Ambystoma mexicanum. The sequence goes on along the minus strand of NC_090927.1, from coordinate 422,068,501 downwards.
GCGTGGTGGTAGTGGCTGTGCTGGTGGGCCTTGCTGGCCCTGCCTTGCCCTCCTCCTCCTCCTGCGTCTCCTCTGTGCGGCCGGTTGTTGTAGTAGTTGGTGTTCGTCTTCTTCTTGAAGTTGGAGTACTTGCAGTGCTATCAGGTCCCCCAGGGCCAACATCGCTAGTCCTGCCGGTAGCATTTTGGAGTGGGTGTGGTTGTGGGAGGGGGTTGGGTGTGCAATTTATGTGTTTTCAAGCTGTATAGCCTCCACCTGTGGTGATTCATTCCACCTGTGCAAGCTGCAATCCCCTTTGGGCGAGCACGTCCCGCACACAACGCTGCAATTCGACGCATGGCATCTTGCTATTACAATCATGTATTTCATCCCGATGGCAGTGAGATATTGGTTCATATGTTCATTCTGCTATGGTCCCATTGTTTCACATACTATCTTTGCCGTCGCGAACAAACTTGTGAAGGGTCAGTGGAATGTAGTACTCGATTAACGGTGGACCCTCATGCAGCACTGTACCGCGGTTCACCGACGGGCGGGGCGTCCCATTTGTGAGTGAAGCCAGTTGCCATTTTCACACACTGCCGCACTACATGGATGGATTTGTGATTTCAAGCGGTCACAGATGCCTTTTCGACGTGATGTTGCAAATGAGGAATTCGAAGGACAGCGCTTTCGGTTTCCAGCTAGCGGCGAGGAGACGCCCACAGGTCTGACTGCAGATATAAAATTCTATTGTTTAATGTCCTTGGGACAGGGGCCATGGCGAGAATGCAATGATTGATATGAATAGTATGGGATGCGCAATAGCGTAGTGGAGGATAAGGCAGGACGTTCCCAAATACATGTTACTTCACAACACTAGAATTCCGGGCTGGAGCACAGAGTATTTTGCAGACTGCATTACGCACAGACTCAATGGAAATTTCACATGTTATGTGAGTAAATAATCAGCCGTTTTCATACAGGGATGAGGGAATGATGTATGGATGCATGGACAGATGATTTAATAGAGAGTCTGCCATGTACATGGCTTTTTGGAATCTATCCACTTCCCCTGTACTATGTGATGCAGGGCTGCCATAGTGGGACCATCGTCTATCTGCCCTTGTTGAACCCTCCCTGTCTCGACGCGCCTTCAAACACTTGTGTCTATGCACGTTACTAATCCCATCTAATGGATTCTGTTTTAACAGACACATGCACACAAACACTCGTTTGTAATAGTGTTTTCACCTCGATTTATATAGTTATGATTCGCAAGTGATTTTTGGGTGCGAATAATCCTTTTGAGTGGGCTAGCATGCATATGGCTGTGGATTTAGTGTGATCATTGAAGTGAGTAATTCAAATGGAGTTCTGATGCCCATACTATTCTTTTTCATTTCATTTGGGTGACAGGTATCTCCTCCCCTTTTGCCGCTGCCATCTGTATGCCACTCCTGCAGATGGCTTTTACTCCCGACACCTGCTGCTTCGTGTTAATCAGTGGAGCACCATTACGATCTTATGGGACGATCGCCAATGGCCCACATGCCCTTACGCAGTACTAGTGGCTAGGAGCAACATTTCGACCTTTCAGCTGGACTAGTGCCTACCTAATGGGACGGCCCTGCGGTTCTAGGCGCTTCCATGTTGCCTTTTTGAACGTGAATGTAGCCCCTGTGTACCATGAAGGAACAGGGCGTCACACAAGAAGAAGCTGGTCATTTATTGTGGATGCAGCCCACAATAATGAAATATATTTTGGAGTTCATGACCTAATAGCTGTATGGGCCTGGTGATTTTGTTGTGCATTAAATTTTGATTATGATATTGACCGTGCAGCGTTATTCTTTGCAAGTAATGTAGCATATTCCTATTTGTGGAGCGATGTATTGTGAGAAGATCTGCTTTGGGTTCCGGCTTCTGAGTATAGTTGCGTGGTACTGTACTGGGCGCGTTTGCCTACGAAGGCCAGTAAGGTCAGGGATAGGGGCTGCCATTATGTCTGTTTTGATGATGTCATGCTCATGGGATGAGGATTAGCATTTGTGTAACAGATGCCGGTCAGCCAGGTGGATTGGTGGAATGATGTGATTATCAGAATATGGCTGGTCACAGGTGCCTGTGTTTGTGTGCGTTTCTTGGAGGGAGACTGAGGTCATGTCCATTGGAATAGCTTCTGTATTCGTGCCATCTGTGCCCTGCAGCTCCCATTGGCCCCTCTTGAGATGAGCCTGGCTGCTCAGTCACTCTGCCAACTTGTGTGGTACATGCTTATGCTGATGGTTGGTTTGTTTACTGGCAGGAGTACAGGGCTGGTGCAGTCTCACTCAGGATACTGCTTTGAATGTTGCCTTACACTGGTGTCAAGCGATGGGGGGCCTGTTTTTGTTTGTCTCAGTTTTCAGTTCATGTTGCTGTACTTGAAGCTTCACATGCCTGTGCTGCATCAGTACGGGAATGGTGCCATGGCTAATATGGATGGCCACTCACAAGGCACTTGGAGCCCCTACATTCATTTGTTCGTTGGCATGCATGGGTGACTTGTACATTTCACTGGTTGCATTTTGTGACTTCATTGCACCTACGAGGAGTTGTGCAATGTGGCAAGGGAGTGGTGTACAGGCACTCAGTAGGGCCTTTTACGGTTGGTTCGCGATGCCGTACTTCTCACCATGGCGGAATGGTACTTTCCGCCATGCTTGATGGCGTTAGGTACATGTCCGCTAGGGTCAGAATTCCCGTACCGTTGCGCCATGGTGGTAATTACGGTTTCGCATGGCGCGCGTGCGCGTACTTGGTGCAGTTAGCGTTGGCGTTCACTACGGTGTCGCTAATGGCATCGTACTTTACGGTGACGGGTCATAATCGCACCGAGCGCTATTCGATGGCGGTATTGCATTTCCGCCATCGTTTTTCGATTTCCGCCAGGGTCGTAATGAGGGCCATTATAAATTAATACAGCCAATTCTCCATGGAGCTTACCGTAACATTCCGTTGGCAGTGCATTACATTCTCCTAATTGCCCATTTCCAAAAACTATTGGTCCCACATTATATGCACGTTTTATTTAATTTGTATTTCATTTAACCAAACACAAATCACTAAAATAAATACATTAATCCAGCAATGTAGTAAATCACAAACACATGCACAATTATTTTGACGTTAATAGAATACACCCAAGGATACATAAAACACCTTACTGGAAGGAAGGACAATTAGCATCAACTGCTTTCATTATTTCTTGGATTTTTCAACTTAGATATTACCTGAATATAAGGTTGTATGTTGGGCAACACCATCATTATTTTCCATCAAGGTGCCTCCCTTCAACACACTCCAAAACAATATTGACGTCTCATTTCTCATAAACACTCAATGTATGGCATTCGGCCACATAGGTAGGAGATTGACCAAGCAAAGGTGCATGAAACATACTGGTTTGTTGGAATGGTCAGAGTGTTGGATGCAATGGTGAAAGAGTGCAGAGACACACATCTTCATGTACATTTTTAATCTCTGAAGTCGTGTGAAGTGTATGGTGACATATGGAATGATGTCACCGTAGACACAGCCTATTGAGTATTATGGGTCAAGTGCCCTCTCCTTCTGTTTAAAGTAGTTTAGGTGATAGCTTTACAAGTAAGATCATGTATTTCATGTTTACAACGTTGGATACTATTTGGATACTATACAAGCAAAACAGTTTTTTTCCCAGTTTTCCAAAACCTTGATAACAACGTCTCTATATGGAATAGAATCAAATTGGTTAACTCAAATACATATGATAGCAAGAGTTAACATGTGTACTCCTATACTAACAATCTTGACTAAGCAAACAAGGGTTAAAACACACTTGTAGAAATGGCATGCTAACTAAAAGCAACCGTTTGGTTTCAACAAAATGCAATGTATATAAATCCCACTAATTTATTCTTGAACATACATATAAGTAAAACGAATGTAAAAGTGAATAGCTATTTGTCTGAACAAATATTAAGAAAATGCTCAAAATGCAATTACCTCACTAAAATTCGAATACTGTTTCCATGACAGTTTAAGGCAATTAATGAATTTGTCAATGTCATTTTCAGTTTGAAGTATCATAATGTTATTATCAGTTATGTTTGCTGAGTAAATTAGCAGTAAAAAAGGTTGCATCAATATAAATAAAATAAGAAAGAATGTATGCAGTGGAAAACAGTATTGCTTTAAAAAAATATATAAGTATGTAACTGGCAACATACAACATACAGCCAAGTCTCATACCTGATACCAACATTTGTCCATTATCTGCTATCCCTCGCTTACTCGCATGCAGCTATAATCATTGGTGGGATAGTTTAAGCAATACCTGAACCCTCAGAATTTCCAAGGAGTTCACCCGGGTGTGTTATTCCCTGTGTTCGTTATAGGAGATTGAACCTTGTATTGATATAAAGATAGGCAAGTAGAATCTCGGTGCAATTAATGTTTTGCATTTAAATAGGTAGGTAGAGCTCAGGCAGGTTAGGTAAGGGATGTTTAGGATAGTTTGCATAGAGTATACTTAAATAATTGGACCTAAGTAGAGTTAGAGAACTAGATTGGATTTTTGTGTGTGGATTTGGGTGGGAAATAATCTGTGCGTGTGTGTGACTAGTGACCAGAGGAACAGTACAATCACATGCATTCTGTAGAAGGTCAAAGAACTGAGAACTTGATATGTATTTTCTATGCAAAGCAGAAGCCCTAAGTATTGAGATCTTTATGTGCACTTGGGCACCAGAGAAGGCCAAAGCACTAAGAACCCTATAGGCATGTAACAAGTGAAGAAGAAGGGCAAAGCAATCAGGGCCCCACATGCATTTAGTAGGCATAGAAGAAGACCAGAGAACTGAGATCCTCATGTGCATTTACTAGTCAGAGGAGAAGGACATAGCACTACGAACTGTAAGTATATTTACTAGTAGTAGAAGGAATCCAAAGTATTGAGAACCTAGCAACCTAGGCCAAAACACAGAAAGCCCTGTATAATTCTGGTTTGTTAAGCCTTAAGTGTGAATGTGGAATGCAGAGTCAATGTAGAATGTTGTGGATGATGTCAGCAGTGTGAGAGAGAGTGTTACAGGAATGGCAGTTGGTGGAGCAGTTGGAGGATGAACCAGTGGGTTGACTATGACAGATTCTCCCAGGCGTACCTACCTACCTGCAATTGCTGCTTCTATCAAAGACTCCTTTTTTACAACTGTGGTGTTCCATCTGGCTCTTGAGACAGGTACATATTTGCTCCTGGATTAATACATCATTTTGGTGGCAAGTGATGCTTGGATGCTGTGAGGAGGGGCAGCCTGGCACACACCGCTCCCAAAGATGGAGGAAATGATGGAAGAAATCCTTTTGAAGTAGGTGATTTGCCTTTCCTTCTGATATGACGACTATGCTCTGGAGTCCTGCTGAATATCCTGGTGTCCAGGAGGGTCTCAGTAGAGTGTGTGGTACTGCTGAGAAGAAGAAGAAAACTATTGGGTCTGGCGTAATGAGGAAGGCAGCCCAACACCTTATGTATTACACTGCCATAACAAATCATGCAACTGAGAGGGGCAAGGAGGAGAACTTGGGCTGCTGAATTGGGCAGTACACGGGAGAGTGGCCATTTCAGTACCTGGTGAGGGCCACACTGGAACCGTTGCGAATGTGGTACCAAATTATAGTGCTCGCCCACTGTGATAGAGATGCAAGTAAGCGGCACCACCGGCACCAACATAGATTAGGTAAGCTGGGCTGGTTGAAAGCTATAGACTAGCGGATATGCGTTCAAACAAAGCTGTTACTGGAATGCAGAGATGAGTCACCATCTTGAATGCTGCATCACCCAGATAGCATCAGGCGGGACATCCTGGCGAAGCTAAGGTGTGCTGAAAGACTTGGATGCCACATCAGGACTACTATAGTAAGCACTTACCATGTCCTCTGCTCAAAAGGAACACAATCTGGGTTTCTCACCTCACAGAGAATTGGAATCACTGCAAAGCCCGAACATAGGGAACAAATGCGACTAACAGTGAATTCTGTGCTGCTCTTGTGCCAGCGCCATGTCATGCTTACGGTTGTTATAAATATGTTCAGCTTTATGGAGACACACCAGTACAATATGTTACTTTTATGTTGGGTTCAGTGTGGGCAAATCATAAATAAAGGAACATTTGTAAAATGTTCAATTCATTTCTGGAGAGACTTACTCATGCTGCTGAAGCCCCTTTAGTGCTGGATTTGTTTTGTAAACCTGCTGCTTTGGCATTTAATGGAAACTATAGTTCTTTGGAGGCATGTGACTTCTTATGAATTTCCCGGTTTGGAAAAAAGACTGGATAAAATTATGATAATTTCGGCACCAGCATTTTTTTCCAGATTGGGGAAACACAAGTTTGCTGATGGGAGCAGTGATCTACCGGCAGACCTGACCTGCCGGTAGTTCAGGCCCCTACTGACAAATAAATGTGGAATCACTTGGACCAGTATATCACACAGCGGGAAACACTAAGGCAGTATTGCCGGTAACCCACCAGAATTACCGCAGGGATACCGGCGAATCTGTAATGAGGGTTTATTGAAGTTCACTGTTTCTTTAGCTGCTTTTTGAACCAGTTACTTACCAAGTGATGGAATATTTATGTTGCTGGGTTGATAATAACATTGGATTAGATGTTATGTTGGTATTATATAAAATAATTTGATTTTAGCTACTTGCAAATGTATTCTTATAATGATTTTGTCTTATATGAGATTTCTAATGTTTTGACAATTGTTGCCGAGATGATGTTTGCTTATACTTGAATGTCCCATCAGGGTTTAGCAAAGAGCTGCAGCAGAGATTAGCAGCTAAGTGGGTTGACATGTGAATGTTTTACTACACCGTTAAGGTGACTGATTTTATAACATGAAATTAGCTTTAATTAGAAGTTCTATGTGCTGCTGAAAATTACGAAACACAGTGTTTTATGTTGATTGAGTTCAAGAAGTTAGAAAAAGAAGAAGTCGAATGGTGCTTAAATTGAGTGATGCTGCATTTAGTGGAAGTGATAAGCCTTAATTGTTATTGCCTTAATGCAATTGCATAGGATGGATATGACCCTCCTGAGGTCAATAAGGCTATTTGCACATGGTGAGAGTAGCAATACATGTTTTGGTGTTTTGGTGGTGAAGTAAAAAATGTTACTTGAAGCGTGAGTAAAGTAAATGGACAAAGTGAGTTAGTTAATTCAATGTGGTTTTATCTTCCGGTGTTTAAATAACATGGTTGTCTTGATAAATTAACCCTTTTAACTGCAACTTAGTTGAACTGCAACAGGTTTAACTCGAGCCTGCACTTCGTGTCATCCAAAAGTAAACAGTTTCTTCATGAGAAAGTGAACACCGTTTTTAATGTTTTAGCTTTCTCTCTCATGTCTTAAATAGCATGTTTCAACAAAAAAAGGTCCTCCCAGAAGGGAAGTGTTGTATTAAAATAAAACTTTATTGGACTTTGCATTGCTGTTTCTCTATCTGCTTCTGAAGACAGAATGTTCAGATTTCAGTCAATACCAGTAGTTATTGAGAGAGCTTAATTCCATAAAACTGAATACGCATCTAATCGCTGAACACTACAATGAGATCAAACACCAGTCGCATCACTCAGAAGATGATGTAACAGATGCCTCAGATGATGTAGATTTGTGTGTGAGCCTTCGCGTGTGTGGAACGTCAAGAGGAAAGGTAATGGAGACGTACACTCTTACTGTAGTGGTTGAGCATATTGCAAAGTAAATCATCATTAATGTATTTAGCTCCACCAACCAACAGAGCCACTCTGAAAGTCCTAACACCATGCTCACAAACTGAAGTTTCTGCCTCAATGTATTTGCCACCCCCACTGAGTCACTCTGACTCCCAGTACCACTCTCTCAACCTGGAGGAAGAGGGGAGTGAGCTGGACATTATAAAGTCCCTCAAAGCCATTTTAAAAATGCATCAGGACGTCTAATTGGCTCATCTAAGTTCTCTCTTGAGTCTTCAGCTTTGTGATTCCATGGTAGGTCTCAAACCCTGCCATGAGATTCACAGTGGTGTTTGGCCTTCTAGACATTCTGTGGGAATACCACGGGTGGGTTTAATCCACAAAGAAATGCTCTACTTTCCCTGTAGGGCACATTTTCAGATGTGCACCCCTCGCTTCTCACCTTCCATCACTCAGAGCTCTTGCTGCGTTGTTGTGTATGTTTGCCTAGCTTTAATGCCTTTTAATGTAAATACTCTTTTAGCCTATATGTACATGTCTAAAGTAGGTTGTCATCAGATGACAGAACTGTTAATGAATGAAGGCTTTTTTAAAACCATAAACATGAAAGAATTGTAATGAATAAAGAGTTACTGTAAGTAAAGACAATGCACCGCCAGGGAGACGGCTGAAGTAGTTTTAAGTAGAACAGAAATGTATGATTACAAATAACAATGTCCCGGTCTAGTTCACATTAGATCTGGACTACAGATCACCAGTTTTGTTGTGTCACTGAGACGGAGCACAGCTGGGTCACTTGTTTCTCATTCTACAAATCATGTAATCTAGATGTTTCCTTTCTACTGCATCAGATTGCGATTGGCATTCAAGCTTTATACACTGTGTACATAAAACCTCAAAACCTCACAAGCTCTGCTTCTTCAAGTCCTTACTAAATCAAAACATTGCTCTGCACTGTGAATTCTTCATTAAAGCTGCAAAGGGAGACTCTATTCTATACATCATAATCGTAGTTTAAGAAGGGCTTTCACTTATAGATATTGCGTATTGTCACAAAACGCAATAGTATATTTGAATGCTGCACTAAAAGGGCTGTATGAGTACATATTGCTTTAGAGGCACTCTTGGGGACAGCTTAATTATGACGATTTACAATGTGAATGTCACTCATTAGGCATCAGTTTCTATAAATCTATTTATGTTGCCTCCCCACAATGAAAAAAAATATTGTGTAATGTCGCCAACTGTTCCAGCCACCTGATTGGCTGAGCGCCCTTCCCCGGGTGTGAATGCATTTTATTCTTTCCTGCTCAATGAAAACTGAATGAAAAACATTTTCAGCAATAGAGAAACCGATTTCAAATTAAATACAGTTTGTACTGTTTAATATAATTTGACTATTCAGCTCATCATCAAATTCAGACATCAATATTATAAGTGTGGTTTTACAATGAGCCAAAGTCTTAGAATTTAAGCAAAAATGGTCCACATGTGTAGAATATCAACATGCTTCAAACGTTTAAATTTACCATCAGTAAAATCAGAACCTAGTTCTCATAGCAGATTTCACAGTTCTGTCTATATCAGAGCCCTTCATCAAATTCTCCAAGTTCAAATCAGCAAAGGCTTTTGAGCCAGCTTCAAACTAAAAGCCTATCTGCTTGCCTCCAAATTACCTCACATCTGCCTTTAATCTAACATGTTCCCTTGCCTCTACACTGCCTCTGTCCCTCACTTTCTCTGCCTCCATTCTAGCACTGCATCCTTCATGGTCGCATCGCTAACACAGCTGGCCATTCTCCCTGCCTGCACTTAAAAATGCATAATGTTGCTAGTCCTTAATCTATCTATGTTATCATCTCTTTCATCTGCATATGATAGCCAACTCAGTGGGAGTTTGTTAATACATGGTGGGAAATTTCTAAATTTGGATAGAGCTTCATGCATGTAAGCCACATAAAGATTGTAAAGCAAAAGGCCAGCTCACAGCCTGGCTTAAGGCTATCATTCGTTCTAATTGGGCCAGAAATACTTCACAAGGCAATCAGCCAAATTCTTACAGTAGTGTCCTCATACATTTGCTTTAAGCCATCGGAGGACTAAAGGGTCAATGAACCATTCAGCTAGTTCCCACCATGAACAAGAGCATAGAACAGAATCAAAAGCACCAGCAAAATCATCAAAACAAAGACATACTTTGCACCCATTTGACAATATATTAAATAAAGTGCTCATACCTGCTTAGAAACTCATCTGTTGACACTTAAATCATTTTTTTCTGCATAACCCAGATATTCATTTCTCTTACCAGAAGACTAGAGAAGATTTTACATGCCGAATCCATCAACGCCAGAAAGCGGTAATTATCAGAATTTTCTCTATCTCTCTTTTTGAATATAGTGATTAATATATAATTTCTTCAACTCTGGAGGATGCAATTCTTCTTACATATCTTCAGATATAATTTGTAGAGTAAGGAGGCCCAGAATAAAAGTGTTTTTTTTATAACCACATTGCCAATTAAATCAGATCCAGGGCCACAAGATGGTTTCAGACGTTTAATAATTCCCAATTCATCCTCCACAGTGAATTTAAAATATGATTCCTTTGATCCACTAATATCAATCATAACAGGGATCATTTTGGATGATTCAAGAAAGTAAATGGAATTACTATGGGTCACCCAGGTTTTTTCATTAATTGGGTAAGTTTGCAGGCATTCTCTTCTGTCATATGTTGATGATAAAGATTCCAACACATTTTACTGTCATTGGTAGGCACTATATTAAAAATAATTTACCAATGAACATTGTTAATGCTATATTTGTGGGACCTAAGTCAGTTTTTTAAATTTATTACAGACAGTGGCTTTTGCAGCACGTTGGTCCCTAACAGATAGAGCATAATCTCCTTTGATATATTTAATGTCAAAAGTTAGTTCCCTTTTTTCCCACCTATAGTCGCATCATGAATGTTCCTATGATGAAGATTGGGTGCAATAGTGAGAGGCTTATGATTAGTCATAGTTGTCATTATTCATTCAACTTCTCCCAAAATAGCAGCTACATCAATGATAGAGTCAACACAGAAGAGATATTTAGGCAATGTATAGTTACATTGTTCCACATTGCTTTCATACCACTCAGTTCTATTACCTTGATAATCTATTAAGGTTGATTCGCACAACCATTGTAATGGTTAATTCTAAGAGATAATTTCAGAATTGCGTAATCACTCAGATCATTAAAAGTAACTTTAATGTCGATCAGGTATTTCATAAGTTTAAGTGGTATGTAATTCAATCCTGGTACTTACCTTCCTGTCAGGACACATATCAAAAGTGGAATAGGAAAGCAATTGCTTAGGGTTAAGATAAACCAGATCATAAGCCATAAGGAAGGCCAGCCATTTAAGCCCGTTCGGAATCTACTGCAATGAAAGAATAAACCGATTACTTCTACTTTTATTAGATTTAAATGTATGCTGTATTGCATATTCCTGCAGTTTACAAGTAACATGGTCGTCCTCAGATGTTAAATAGTACTTGGCTAAATCACAATAGGAATTAGAATCCCCTGCTAATAAGTACAATGCATTATGATAAGTTCTAGACCACTTCTCCAAGATGACTTCCATACATTTCAAAATATCACTAGTGATATTCCCCTCGACCCCCCCCCACACCCCCCCCGTGGGTCATACACATTAATAAAGAGCAAAGCTGGTTATTTGCACTGGAAAGACTGGAATAAAACACCAAATAACACATTGATATGAGATAATTTCAGGTGAAAATTCAGTCAAACAATAACCAACTTTTACTCACTCCAGGGCATCGTTCACCAGATGGTCTACATGTTGTCGACCTGGATGCACGTCTACAAAGATATTGTAGCCATCAATCATGAATCAATACTGCTAGACCAAGTTTCCTGGTGTATACAAATATTGCTAGCTGTGATGTACCATAAAAAAGAGTGTTAGCCTCTAGTATTCCAGGAAAGAATACAGACCGTATTAATCTGATTATATCAGTGTTGTTTTCCCTTAAAGGCAGCCAGCTAACAGCCACATTAGATCAGTCTGAATGCTTCCATCAGATTCCTCATTCATTTTAAGAACACTTGCTTTAATAATGTATAACACGGTATTGTTCTAACTTGTTAAGTTTACCATCAGCAGACCCAATGTTGTTTTCAGTAGAACTCTGATTCTTATATATTCTACGACCTAAGGTAGATTCACAACGCATATTTTTTAAAAGGTCTCGAAAAAAGGGATCACATGATTAGTAATAATTGGACAGACAAAGGAAACCATTGCAGAGTTACTAGAACTGGGAGAATCAGGTAGCTTAACAAGATCTATACCATGCACAATGTGTACATTCTGGGGAGTTGGATACATGCGTGCCAATTATGTTGCCATGATCTACCATGTGTGGAATTGGTAAGCTTGAGAGCTGGTAGCCCAGAGACTCTCGCTGAAGAGTACATAATAAATTCAATAGAGAATTACTTTCATTAGGAAGCAATAAAGAATTCTCTGTTTGAGTGAATACTGTAAAAGGTCCTTCATTTACTTCTTGACCCTTTGGAATATCCTCAGAAGGCGGTTGGAAAAACCCTGTCATTTTCACTTGCGATGAGATCTTCTGTCTCAAGCAATTTTTATTGACTTTAGAGGGGCAGGCAGTAGGTGTAGTTACACGGGACATGCCTGATATATTGCCTCTTTTATGTGAACATTCTGCCATACTACATAGCTGATATGGTTTGCATTTGGCTGGCAAGATTGTGTAGGGTATCACCCAAAATATTGTGGCTGATAATCCTGTTTCTGAAGATGGCGAATTTCAAAATGCACATTTCATTGCATGCATATGTGGTGGGTGGGTTAGGGTAATACATATTTTAAGGGGAGTACAGGAGGTGCAGGAGTCTCCCCTCACATATAAGTGCATTGAAATGTGCTGGAAAAAATTGTATTTTCAGCTGCAGAATACACAAAGATATATCACATCGATCCATCGTGTAGCAATAAGTGTGGAATAGTTGTGAAGATAAAAAAATACGGGTGAGCAAGCAAGCCAAATTGAATCAACAAATAGAGAAAATATTCCCACTTACCCGCCAAACTGCACAACTTCTCAACTGCACTCGTCAAAGCACTCTGAATAAGCATGTGCGGGTGCAGATGGGGATTATATGCAGTAATCAAGAAGTGGGCAGAGAAACCATGACAAGCCTTGGAATCGTAGAATTTCTACATGTCTCCAATCCACAATGAAGGTTAAGTGCTGCCCAGAAGCACTCCGCAAACGCATGCACATAGTATATTACTGACACTATGCACTTTCAAGCGCTTCTGTTAAGAGTTGATCTGCCACTTGGTGCTACTGGTATGGAGCGGTAATGTTAGAAGCCTCATTGTTCCCCCATTGCCCGATGGGGGATTAGCAAAGATTGAAAAGATTATGGGGTATCTGCTGATCTGATGACTTGCTTTTTGTGTGTGCAGGAGCTGATTACACAACTTAAACAAGGTGTTATACATGGTCATAAAGAATTGTGGTTCAAGTGACTTTCAAATTAGTCACATGCAGTTTTGTATAGTTATGACTGTTGTGAAGGCAGTTTCTTCACATTTAACAGCTTGTGAAATGAAACATAATATCCTGATCACGTGTTGTTCTCTGCTAGACAGTGTTTCATGGTGCAGTTGATTTCCATCGCCTTACAGTCGTATGTCTCTGTACAGGTACTAATCAGTTAAAGTGTAGATGCTGTGTTTCTAAATGTCATGGCACATGAGCGTGGATCCACTTAGGCAGTGTGCAGCTGTGTGTTTCTGTGTTACTTGTGGGACACTGCTTACCCCTTTTCGGAGGTCCCTCTACACTGTGTCTGGTGTTTTGTGCTGTGGGGGCTCAAACAAAATCAAAATAATCCAAGTTACAATAGTCCAAGACCAGAAATGGAAATAATTGTCCACATTGATTTTATAATTGTTTCAGAAATGTTTTGCGGAGTAGAATATAATTTTAAAATAGAAGAAGGGCATCCCAGTGACCATGCGAGATTAGAAGCACATTTTCCAGTACCCAGCAAATCGCTATATATGAATAAAATGGGACTGGTTGATGTTTCATGGAGCAAAAATAGATTGATTTAGGCTCATGGTGATATCGAGTTAGGGGAAATTAACAGATGAACAAGGAGAAGTTAATACGAGTGCTTGCATGGTACGATATCTTCAGATTTTTATGAAGAATTTGTTAGCCCCTCTGAAATTGAAAGTGAATTCAGGAACAACTCCCTATAGTGCTGGAACTCACTCGATGGATAGTGAATTAAAAAAAAAGTTAAAACAACACTATAAAAACAGAGTACCATCTATTCAGGCTTTGGTGAATCAGAAGGAGGGTGAAAAGATGCTCTCATATATTATGGCAAAAGGGGATGTAAACTATTGCAAAATAATCAAAATGAAAGATGATTTCCAATACCTAGTGTAGTTAAATCCCTTCTATGAATCTACTTGGGTCCAGAATTTCATGGAATTATATGGACCACCTGAAGGTAACTTGGTAGCTTGGGATAGTATTAAGAAATAATCCTGGCTTTTAAAACCAATGTTGACCCAATTTGAAAAAAATCATTAAACAGGGCAGTCATTCTAGGACGTCAGGTGCAAACTGACTCTGCAATAAAGTAATTCAAGGAGATTCGGCAATCTGGGTGAAAATCCTGTGCAGCCTCTTTTTGTCAATTATTTCTCTAACGAGGACCCCAGCTCCCTGGAAAATTGCCCATATAGTTCCTATTTTTAAAAAAAGATGAGATGGTCTCTCCTCTGTAGGCCCATTGCACCTTTAACATGGAGTCAAAGATGTTCACGTCAGTGGTTTTAATGTCACCTAAACCATGGGCAAATAAGAAAGGGATATTAAAGCCAAACCAAGTGGGATGCATAGATGGGGTGGGTAAAACAGTAGCAGGATGGGTGATGAATCATGTCCAGTGCCTTGCCTGGGAGAGCATAGTAAAGGAAGTGTTTGTAATCACAGCAGATCCCTCCCTCACGTTTGACGGGCAAATAGAGACAAATTGTGGCTAAAGTTACAGAAATGGGAAGTGCTGCCCGGTCTATTAGCAATTTCCTATTTATCTCCATGATAATTCAGTCTTGAAAGTGAGACTGAATATAGAAGGCATGTTGTCTGCTACCATCCCAACCTATCGGGGCCTATGACAGGGCTGTATGGTAGCCCTCTTTTTAGTTAATATTTCTATGGCTGATTTGGGGGAATATTTGAAGCTTGCATCGTTTTTAGCTCAATCTGTGTTAGGTTCTAAAATTCATTGGCTAACGTATGCCCATGAACACATAATGATGGACTGCACTAAGGTTGGAATCCAAAGGTCAATTGAGAGTCTTAGTACTTACTGTTAAAATAATGATTTAATAATTAATGCACAGAAAACTCAGATACTAGTCCTGATGGCTGGTAAAAGAAAAACAATGGATAATTGGTGGTTAGAAGGGGGTAACAAGGAACAGGTGGACAAGATGAAGGGCCTGATTCATGGAAGTATTTTATAATGGTGCAATCCCATAGGAAAACGTTCCATGAATCAGTCCCAAAATAGTTTCAGAATATTTTCTAATCCATCAAAAAGAGTCAAACGCAGAAGGTTTTTATGACAAGGCACTGTTAGCTGTGGCATAAATGACAATTTTCAAGTTTAGATATGGAATGTTTTCTATTATTTCTCTTTTAAAATGTTAAAAAGTGAAAGTCATTCCCACTTAAATTTATGGAGGAGAAATTCCTCATGGTTTATTGGCTAAGAATTTTTAACATCTTGAAGGTTTTAAATGGAAATGCATTTTAAGGATTTTAATGTCAATACCTGTAAGTGTTATCAGATTTTAATTAGGGTTATTGTCACTGGAAGCACATATTTCATGGAAGAACGTTTTATTGTGTCATACATTTTTAAAAAACACAGTAAATTCGTTGTTTGCAAGTCTTAATGATAACAATTCAAAATTGAAGAACATTCATCTGACTAAAACATTGAAGAAACTAGAAGACTGGGGCTTGAGTGGAGATTCCAAGTGTGAGAACCCTGGAGCATACACACAAGGGCTATGACTCACGGACTGGTGTAAAACATTCGACTATTTGGTTGATTATAAACAATATAGTGTTTTAATGGTTGGCTATACACGATTAGGGGAGTGTGCACAATATATCTCCTGTTTCCCTTCATGGAAGTTTGGAAACACTTCATTAAGATTTAGGCTGGATATCCCTCCTACAAAGGCAAATTGCTTCAGATGGAAGACATTGAATTGTGATTCAGATAAGTATAGATTTTGTTTAAATGAAATTGAGACGCTGCATCACCTATTTCTTAAATGTGAGGCCCTGATAGACTAGCGACAACTTGTTTTGGAATACATATGTGTGGCTGGTCTGACTATTGGCTCAGTATGGAATGTGTGCTTGTCAACTTTGCCTTATCAATTGGGTAAGGCTTTGTATCCATTTTTGGAGTTTATAAATCTGGTGGAGTAGAAGAAAGGATTTTTGTTTAGACATTTTAGAGAGTGTAAATCAATAATTAATGAACTAGAAATCAGTATGCATGATTAAATTGTGTGTTATTGATTTCTTCATGTTTTAGATGGGAACATCAAAATGTTATGATTGCAATGTTTATGTAGAACTGAATTGATGTAATAACTTTTTTTTATTGATTTGTGTAAGGTTTTATTTTGTTATAAAAATAAATGTACTATACAAAAAATAAAAAAAATAAAAACGTAGAATTAAATGGTCTTATGTTTGCCCAGGAGTCCTCATCGTTGTAGATAATGCAATCAACATATGACTAGCATTTGCATTTATTGATTTTTACTTTAACATCAAAACACCTGCACATCTCCTTAGTATGTTTTGTAAATCCTTTATGGACATTTTTAGACAAGCTTACTTAGCAAGCCTCTATTACTTTATTTGCCAGGAATTAGGCTTTCAGCCTATGACATTGTACTGTCACTATTTGTAGGCATCGAACTGTACACAGTTTGTAAGGGCTAGGACTAAAAATGTTAGCCCTTAGCATTATTATTGAAGATTATGTGTAACGTGATCACTAGCTAATAGCCAGCGTACTTTGATGTCACTTCTGATCTGTGCAATTCTAATATGTGCAATAGACTGCAAAATGGCCAGAGTAAAACACATGCAAAAGTTATATATTACATGAGGGATTATTTTTGATGTTCTTCATGCCAGAATATTTTTCACGTAACCTAGGTAAGCAAGAAAACTGCTGGTGACAATCCTACTTTTAGTTCTTGTCTTACAAACAAGCAAAGCAGACAAAAAATGGGGTGATATATATACTTATTTTTAGTTAATACAATTGAATGGTTTGTAGAATAATTCTGCTTGTTTTCAACCTTAGCTTTTTTGCAACTCAGAAAGATGCGTATTATTTTACACACATATTTAAAAAATAACACATTGTAAAATAGCATGTTTCTTGTGCGAAATGGTTCACTAAATACAATCGCTTTTAACCACTGTATCAAAAGGATTATTTGCAATTAAATGCTGCTGCTGCACATGCATTCTGCAGCATTTCCTTGCATGCGACACTACAGATAGGCAGCCTACCAGCCAATGGTATCTCTCTTTTCTTTTTTGCATTGCCTTGTTGCTTTAGTACTGTCTTTGTGTCATTAGCATACATCATAAATCTCATTATTGAATTAATTGAATTTACCTCGTTTGGCTTATTTATTTTATTTTAATATGATACCTTTACAGATGTAATCATCTCAGTTTCTTATGCTTGGTTTTCTTGTGTGCCCTGTTTATGCTGTGGTCTGTCTGTCTGAGGATTTCTGAGATGCTTCGGACCATCAATGGTCCTGTCTCGTTTATACTCTGCAGAGGATGTGATTAGTTGCTTCCTCGGGATCATGTTCACTTGTTTTGGTGTGCCTGCCTGCCCATTGGTTAATTAATGACTTGCCAGTAGCTTACAGTGTTTACCTCACTCATGACCTAAGACGTTCTCTCTCTCTCTCTCTCTCTCTCTCTTTCTCTCTCTCTCTTTTTATTTCTAGATTGGCAAACCCATGTTGTGGGATCTGTTCATGGTTGTTTATATAGTTTCTTTTACATAATACGTTTCAGTAGAGAACCATCTGTGCTCTCTCCCTCTGTTTCATTCTTGCTGACAACCCATGGCCATTTTCAAAGCGCTATACTGTATGCCCCTTCTGCTCGTATCAAGATCGGAGCGGGGTGACTTGTTGATGGTTTATGTACTGAAGTACTAAGTTTCGGAATGTGTAAAATGATTGTATCAAATTGAAGCCTAAAGAACTTACAATGTATGGGTCATTGTTTCTTTGCTGGGTGAAATTGTGTCCGGTGGCTTAGAGTCAAACCATTTATTGTTAATGGCCCATACCTGGCCACTGATTTGAGGAATGTCGGGTGGGTTGAAAACCAAATTCTGAAATCTTCTGAAAGTTCAAGTTAGGCATCGTTGGGGACCATTACACAGCCACGTTAGTGGCTGTGTAGTTATGGTTAAGTTGCTGTTTCCATAGGAAGAGCACTTTTTGGGCGGCTTATAACTTTGCTCTTCCTGGACGAATCCTCACCAAACTTTGCAAAAAAAGTATATGTGCCACTCATACTTTGCAAACTTTAGTGAGGTTTGGTCCAGGGGGGGAAAAGTTATAGGGTCTCCCAAAACGTCTTTTTTCCCTTAGACTGAATGGGGGAAAAACTTTGCACACACCTACAGCCCAAACCGCTGGACGGATTTTCACCAAATTTGAGGTAGGAACAGGAGCTTGGTCCCGAAAGCGTGCTTTTGTGAATATGGTGCCAATCCGTCCAGTAGTTTTCTTTAAAACGACCAAAAAGTATGTCTAAAAAAATTAGTGACATCTATGTCCGCTCCGCGGTCACACTTCCCTGTTTGCTCCGCGGACAAGATAACGATTGACTAATGGGCTCGTGTCATGACCGCGGACACCCGACGTGTCCGCTGATTGGCTGGAGTGAGGCGTGATGTGCATCAGATTGTTCAGATGCACCCGAAATCTTGGATCTGCCGACAGCGCGGCGGCGAACAGAGGCGAATGCAGTTTTGGGGAGTGTTTTGGTGTGTCAGAGTGCTTGGGGAGGTTTAGAGAGTACTGTATTTGTTTAGGCAGCGGATGCTAATGATGTATTTGCCATGCCCGCGCTGTCCGGGATGCTTGTAAAATGAGGGGTCTCATAAGGATAGTATTTCCGTCCGTGCTGTGTGCAGGCAAGTTGAAACTGTTCTAAGGACACGAGTGGTGTCAGCGGTCATTAAAATTGAGTACATGCCGCAGTAAAAATGTTTGATTCTATGGGTGTGGTACTGAGTTATAAGCCGCCATGGGTGTGATCTGCTGCAGTGGTTGTGGCCAGGGCCTAGAGTCTTGGGTACATGGCCGTAGGCCATAGGCCATACACCCAAGACCCTAGGCCCTGCCCACAACCACCGCAGCATATCACACCCATACATCCCACCCATAGAATCGAATATCTATCTGGTAGGTGTGGGCAGGGCCTAGAGTCCTGGGTGCAAATTGAGTATATGCTGCAGTTAAAATGTTTCATTCTATGGGTATGCTAATGACTTATAAACCACCATGGGTCTGATATGCTGCAGTGGTTGTGGCCAGGGCCTAGAGTCTTGGGTGCATGGCTGCAAGCCGTAGGCCGTAGGCTATACACCCAAGACTCTAGGCCCTGGCCACAACCACCGCAGCATATCACACCCATACATCACACCCATAGAATCGAATATCAATGAGGTGGTTGTGGGCAAGGCCTAGAGTCTTGGGTGCAAATTGAGTATATGCCACAGTTAAAATGTTTCATTCTATGGGTGTGACAATGAGTTATAAGCCACCGGGGTTCTGATATGCTGCAGTGGTTGTGGCCAGGGACTTGAGTCTTGGGTGCATGGCCGCAGGCTGTAGGCCGTGTTCACCTTTCACTGGTGTCAATTGTAGAAGATCTCCGAAAACAACAATGTGTTTTCCTCCAAAGAGTTCTTCGTAGTTGTTTTAAGCACTTCTTGCAATCTGACGTGAATCAAAGACAACATTAGGTTGGAGACCATGCTCAATTCATCTATTAGCAGCATTTTCATTTGTTTTAATACTCTGCGTCGTTCCATTGCAGCTTCTGTAGAAAGTTTGTAATAGTCTAATTTGTTTTGGTGTTCTACTGGAAGGAGTAGTAATCAGTGTAAAGTGACACCGCCTATGTTGTAGGCAGCTAAACTTGTGAGAGCAGTTACAAAAGCTGACAGTTTGTTGTTTGTCAATTGTTGAAGGAACTTGCTGATGATTTTGATTAAGAATGTTTTGCCTGAACCAGCTTGACCACTGACGTACAGCAGTATAGGTTTGTAATTTTGGCAGGTACATTCTTTATTTTCGTGTTGTACTCCATGTGCAAATTCTTTTGTTACTTCTTCACAAATGGGGCGCTGCTCTTTGTTAAGTTTTATATTGTAGTACAGTTAAGTCTTCTGTATCTTCTTCATAGTGACACATGGGGGGTAATTCATAGAATTTAGCGCACAAGTGGCGCATGCGGCTGGCGCACAGTGTGCGCATGGGATAATCTGCGCCAGCCGCATGCGCTAAAATCCATTTCGGCGCACAGCTTATTCATGGATTTTAGCCACCAAAAGCAGCCGCGGCGCAGAGTGGCGTAGCGACCCTGCAACAGCGCCAGTAACGCCCCCAAGAACACCCCTCGTGCAAGGAAAAGCCATCAAAATCCCCAAGCCAGCGCAAAGGGCTGCGCTAACCCTGGACCAGTATACAGGGCCGCCAAACATCAAATGGCAAGCGGGGAACATGTATTACTGGGGTTCGCGGGAAGTTTCACCCGTGATTTCAGCAGGGCACATGTATTTCTGGGGTGCTGGGAAGTTTAACACGTGATTTCAGCAGGGTACGTGTATTTCTGGGGTGCGCGGGAAGTTCCACACACGATTTCTGCAGGGTACGTG
The DNA here is from genome assembly GCF_040938575.1 of Ambystoma mexicanum. Lineage (NCBI taxonomy): Eukaryota > Metazoa > Chordata > Amphibia > Caudata > Ambystomatidae > Ambystoma > Ambystoma mexicanum. The sequence continues at coordinate 422,047,657 of NC_090927.1, read as the reverse complement.
TATTTCTGGGGTGCGGGGAAGTTTAACACGCGATTTCAGCAGGGTACGTGTATTACTGGGGTGCGCGGGAAGTTCCACATGCAATTTCAGCAGGGTACGTGTATTTCTGGTGTGCGGGGAAGTTCCACATGCGATTTCAGCAAGGTACGTGTATTTCTGGGGTGCAGGGAAGTTTAACACGCGATTTCAGCAGGGTACGTGTATTACTGGGGTGTGCGGGAAGATCCACACGCAATTTCAGCAGGGTACGTGTATTTCTGGGGTGTGGGGAAGTTTAACACGCGATTTCAGTAGGGTACATGTATTTCTGGGGTGCAGGGAAGTTTAACAAGCGATTTCAGCAGGGTACGTGTATTACTGGGGTGCGCGGGAAGTTCCACACGCGATTTCAGCAGGGTACGTGTATTTCTGGGGTGTGGGGAAGTTTAACACGCAATTTCAGTAGGGTACGTGTATTTCTGGGGTGTGGGGAAGTTCCACACGCGATTTCAGCAGGGTACGTGTATTTCGGGGGTGCGGGGAAGTTTAACACGCAATTTCAGCAGGGTACGTGTATTACTGGGGTGCGCGGGAAGTTCCACACGCGATTTCAGCAGGGTACGTGTATTTCTGGGGTGCAGGGAAGTTTAACACGTGATTTCTGCAGGGTCCGTGTATTACTGGGGTGCGCTGGAAGTTCCACACGCGATTTCAGCAGGGTACGTGTATTTCTGGGATGCGGGGAAGTTTAACACGCAATTTCAGCAGGATACATGTATTACTGGGGTGCGCAGGAAGTTCCACATGCGATAGGCCCTGTTCGAGTGGGGTACGTGTATTTTGGGGGTGCAGGGGATTCCTACACGTGAATTGGCAGTGTGGGTCCTCCCAGGTGTTCCCTCTACACCCTCCACGGCCCCTGCAGGCAGACCACACCACAGGGGACTACCCTGCACCCCTGGTCATGTCCCGCAGGCAGCCCATCCACCATGGGCATGCCCCCCGAGCCAAGCCACATGTCAGCTTGCACTAGTGATCACCAATGCATTCCCCCCTTGCACTCCCACCCCCCAGCTGTGCAGGGAACCTGCCTGCAGGCCCCTACTCATGTCCCCCAGCACCCCCAACCCCCAGCAGTCAGGGGCACCTGCCTGCAGGCCCCCACTCATGTCCCACTCATGTCCCCTTGCACCCCCACCCCCCAGCAGTGTGGGGCACCTGCCAGCAGGCCCCCACTCATGTCCCACTCATGTCCCCGTGCACCCCCACCCCCCAGCAGTCAGGGGCACCTGCCAGCAGTCCCCCACTCATGTCCCCTTGCACCCCCACCCCCCAGCAGTGCGGGGCACCTGCCAGCAGGCCCCCACTCATGTCCCACTCATGTCCCCTTGCACCCCCACCCCCCAGCAGTGCGGGGCACCTCCAGCAGGCCCCCACTCATGTCCCCTTGCACCCCCACCCCCAGCAGTCAGGGGCACCTGCCAGCAGGCCCCCACTCATGTCCCACTCATGTCCCCTTGCACCCCCACCCCCCAGCACTGAGGGGCACCTGCCAGCAGGCACCCACAAATGTCCCCTAACCCCCACCCCCAGCAGTGCGGAGCACCTGCCAGCAGGCCCCCACACATGTAGCCTGCACCCCCACACCCCAGCAGTGCGGGGCACCTGCCAGCAGGCCCCGACACATGTCCCCCAGTCAACACGTCATCACAATCTAGATCCCTGGCCCTTATGGGCAGCCTCCACATGCCAAAGACCAACCCAAGTATTGCCTCCACCCACATAGAAATGCCAATTACATGATACAACCCCAATGACAAGTATGTAAATGAACACATGTCCGTCACACACACACAATGGGTGCAAGTGAATGTCAAAACCCATATCATGACATGCATGAAACCAATGAGATAATACCACAAATGGAAGTATAAAAAAATATATATTAAAGATAACATGAACGTAAATCAAATTAAACACACAACAATGGGAATAACAAAAGAAATGGTCCATGTGCGATAAATTATGAAAATCAAGAAAACATAAGCAAAAGAAATCCCAAAAGAAATGTTGTCCGAAGTCACAGTTCAATAAATCAAATCCAAGGGAAAATAAAAAGTAAAAACCATTGCTCCATGGTGAACACAAAAAAAAATTAAAAAAGATGAATCCAATGTAGAACTATGTACAATAGAAGAATCCAGGGTCCATGAGCCCAACTTAAGAAATGAAACCTACCAAAAACTACCTAATAAAAAAACTATGTACAAAAATGTGCTCCATTGTACAAGCGGTCCAAAATAAAGAAAAAACGAAAGGAAACCTAATAGTAACTAACTAACTATTTACAAGGGCAGCGGGCAAGTCCAACGGCTCACATGTTGATGTCCCGGGCCAGGGCATCATCGAACTCCTGCTCGATGTCCCGGAAGCGGTCCTCTTCCATGGCCCTGAGGGTTCGCAGGGATAATGACATCTGGAACTCCAGGTCCCTGGGAATGGCCTCGAGGCACTCGGCCCGCCTCAGGGCCCTACGCATGGAGTTCTCCGCCCTGACCATCATGAGCCATGCCTCTTCCACCCGCTGCCGCTCCGCATCTATCGCATGGTCCAACCGCTGCCACACGGAAGACACTTCCCGTCCAGGGTCCTCCTGCCCTCCGGCCGATGCCTGCCCCTCCGATGTTGATGGCCCCGAGCCATCTTTGCTCCCATCTACAGCCTGCTCCTGCTGCTGCTGTCCATGTGCCCTGTCCGATGGTGCCTGCACATCCTCCATCTGCTGGTCTCCAGTTGGGGTGTCCACCCCTGCTGGACCGCCATCTCCCGACTGTGGCAGGGATGGGATCTCCACCAAGCAGGCTGTGTTGGTCAGGCCAGGTCCACAGAGGGCCCTGGTGGAATCTGGGCCAGAAGACGATGTGGAGAATGACCAGCGCATTGCCTCCACAGAGCAGGAGAGGTCCGCCAGAGTGCGCGTCACATGTAGGAACCCCCCAACCATGGCCCCTCCCAGCAGTGCCACGTCACAACGCTGCTCTTCGTGATGACGTGCATTCTCCGCCCAGGAAGAACGCACGTCATCATGAATGACACGCGTGCGCAACGCGACACCCACCAGGACGTATCCGATACGGTCGCGCGACCCCTCGTCCGCAGGTAGTGGAGAGGCAGGTGATATGGCACTCTCCCCTACCTGTGGACGGGCCTGGGACAGGGCCTCCCTGCTGGTGCATGATGGTGCAGTCACAGGGTCAAGGACAGCGACATGCACACGCCCCTCCGCGGTGACCTGTGCTGCCTCCTGACCCTGGCCCTGGACTGCACCACTTGCACCAGTGGTACTACCCCCACCAGGCCCCATGTGCGGCTCAGTAGCAGGCTCCTCCTCCTCTGTGGAGACCACCAACCTGGATGTCTCCACACCGTCTTCCGCCATTGGAAGCCCCTGTGGGGGCTCACCCGGCCCTTCCGCCACAGCCGTTGTGGCAGACGCGGCACCAGCCCCCTCACTCCCGGATGATGGTAATTCCTGGGAGGGTGGCTGGGCCATGCGTCGCCGCCTGGTGGAGGCATCCCTGCCGCTTGGCTCCACAGCGCCGTCTCCGCCCACTTCTTCACTTGACGCTGCGTAGAGGGAGACATAGAATACAAGCATCAGGGTACAGCACAAAATACCCTAGACAGGAAGCAATAACACATGATTGGCACTGTCAAATGCCACTTCCATCCTGTCCTTCCACAACACATGGGTCAATGCATGCAACACACATGCAGAAACACTCACAGCGCCTGCAATCAACATCAACACCCATGTACAAGTGGGTTTATAGTCATAATTTCGAAACCAATAATGTCGAAAATCATTTTTTAGAAAAAAAAATGTTGAAAAAAAAAATGTCGAATTTTTTTTAATGCATTTTTAATGCAACCCCCCTTTTTTAAATTTTTTGTTTTTGTTTTACCCATTTCTTTTTTATCCCGAACCCCAAAATAAATATATAATTTAAAAATACGGAATTCGACATTTTTTTTTTCGACATTATTTTTTCGAAAAAATTGTCATTAGACATTCTTTTTTCGAAAAAATGACTGACCACCGTACAAGTGCCCCTGTAAACCAAGATGTTGCCTTCAAAGTCACATGCATCCATGGCGTTTGAAAGTGAAACACACACTTCTCTGGCGCACACACACACACACACACACATGTGCACCATACATGTATATGACATCAGCACCCATTCCTCATCCCCCCTCCATGTCCAGGAACAGAGACTGGCATGTTTTCAGGTGTGCATTCTGCATAGAGGTCCCCATGTTGCATGAAAACACATGCACCTACCATGTGTTTCACACATAACTGGTCCCACATGCATGACCATGATGTCCCTGCACACGCACATATCCATACATGGCCTATGTCACACATACAGGCAAGTATCAGACTACCAGCACACTGCAACATGCCCTGTCTCACACAGCAATGCTTGGCCACTTACCGTTCAACTCCAGACGGGTCTGCCTCCGAAGGATCTGGGCGTGGAGAGCTGTGAATATGCGTTCCAGGACCCTCATCTGGATGTTGCTCAGGCTGACCTCCGCGATGCGCCGGGCCTTGTTGAGGGTCCTGGACCTGAAGTCCTCCCAGCGCTTCTTGACATGATGGAATTCACGGACTGCCACCCCCTCCGCGTTGATGGCAGTCACGATGTCCGTTCAGATCCTGGTCCGCCCTTCCTTGTTGGCGCGTCTTGTTCCGAAGAGGGCATCATAATGCCCTAGGACATGCTCCACCAGGACACCATCTTCGGTGGCAGTGAAGATGGTGGCCCTCTGCCTCTCTGGCTGGGGGTTGCCAGTGGTGCCAGATGGAGATGTGCCCGACATGGCAACCCAGAGGCAGGAGTGGGTGGTCAACTGGGTCCTGGGGCTGGGCTGTGGAGCGATGGAATCCCAGTCGAGAGTCTTCTGTTCCAGCAGGGGTGGACACAGCAACTGGACCCCTGCAGATGGCTGACGTGCAGGCACCAAATAGCAGGGCACGTGGGCAGTAGGCAATCAGGCAGCAGCAGATGGCAGGTGGGAGCGTGCTCGGGGTTCTGGGGGGCAGTAATTCGGCCTTCTGGGCAGGAGCGTGGTCTTCCGTGTGTGAACGCGTGGCCAGCTTGATACAGAGTGATTTGGCACGTGAAAATCTTGCACGTCAGCGTGTAATTCGAGGAAAGGCCCTGAGCGCGTAAGCGCGTCAGCACATGTACGCGATATCATTGAACCAAAGGCCCTTAGCGCGTAAGCGCGTCTGTGACATATTGTGCATGGGCGTTGCCCTTTCGCGTGTAAAATTTGCCGCGCACCCCTGAAATTCACGTACTCCCTCGACAAGGGCCCTTTCACGTGTGAAACTTCACGCGAACCCCGTAATACACGTACCCTGCTGAAATCGCAGGTGAAACTTCATGCGAACCCCAGGAATACACGTACCCTGATGAAATCGCGGGTGAAACTTCACGCGAACCCCGTAATACACGTACCCTGCTGAAATCGCGGGTGAAACTTCACGCGAACCACAGGAATACACGTACCCTGCTGAAATCGCGGGTGAAACTTCACGCGAACCCCGTAATACACGTACCCTGCTGAAATCGCGGGTGAAACTTCACGCGAACCCCAGGAATGCACGTACCCTGATGAAATCGTGGGTGAAACTTCACGCGAACCCCGTAATACACCTACCCTGCTGAAATCGCGGGTGAAACTTCACACGAACCCCAGGAATACACGTACCCTGATGAAATCACGGGTGGAACTTCACGCGAACCCCAGGAATACACGTACTCCGCTCAACAGGGCCCTTTCATGTGTAAAACTTCACGCTGTACCCCAGAACTACACGTACCCCGCTCGCTCGCACAGGGCCAATATTCCTGGGGTTCGCGTGAAGTTTCACACGCGATATGCCATGTGCGAGTGGGGTACGTGTATTACTGGTGTTTGCGGGAAGTTTCACCCGCGATAGGCCCTGTGCAAGTGGGGTACGTGTATTTCAGTGGTTCGCGGGAAGTTTCACACGCGATTTAGCTGTCAGAGTGGGGTACATGAATTTCGGGGGTGCGTGGGGAATCCTACACGTGAACTCGCAGTGTGGGTCCTCCCAGGTGTTCCCTCTACACCCTCCATGGCCCCTGCAGGCAGACCACACCACAGGGGACTACCCCGCACCCCTGGTCATGTCCCGCAGGCAGCCCATCCACCATGGCCTTGCACCCCAGACAAGCCACCTGTCCGCTTGCACCACTGATCACCAACTCATGACCCCCTGTGCCCCCACCCCCCAGCAGTCAGGGGCACCTGCCAGCAGGGCCCCACTCATGTCCCCTTGCACCCCCACCCCCCAGCAGTGCAGGGTACCTGCCAGCAGGCCCCCACTCATGTCCCACTCATGTCCCCTTGGACCCCTACCCCCCAGCAGTGCGGGGCACCTGCCAGCAGGCCCCCACTCATGTCCCACTCATGTCCCCGTGCACCCCCACCCCCCAGCAGTGCGGGGCACCTGCCAGCAGGCCCCCACTCATGTCCCCTTGCACCACCACCCCCCAGCTGTGCAGGGCACCTGCCAGCAGGCCCCCACTCATGTCCCCTTGCACCCACACCCCCCAGCAGTGCAGGGTACCTGCCAGCAGCCCCCCACTCATGTCCCCTTGCACCCCACCCCCCAAGCAATGCAGGGCACCTGCCAGCAGGCCCCCACTCATGTCCCACTCATATGCCCTTGCACCCCCACCCTCCAGCAGTGCGGGGCACCTGCCAGCAGGCCCCCACTCATGTCCCCTTGCACCCCCACCCCCCAGCAGTGTGGGACACCTGCCAGCAGGCCCCCACTCATGTCCCCTTGCACCCCCACCCCCCAGCAGTCAGGGGCACCTGCCAGCAGGCCCCCACTCATGTCCCCTTGTACCCCCAACCCCCAGCAGTGCAGGGTACCTGCCAGCAGGCCCCCACTCATGTCCCCTTGCACCCCCACCCCCCAAGCAGTGCAGGGCACCTGCCAGCAGGCCCCACTCATGTCCCACTCATGTCCCCTTATACCCCCACCCCCAGCAGTGCGTGGCACCTGACAGCAGGCCCCCACTCATGTCCCCTTGGACCCCCATCCCCCAGCAGTGCGGGGGACCTGCCAGCAGGCCCCCACTCATGTCCCACTCATGTCCCCTTGCACCCCCACCCCCGAGCAGCGCGGGGCACCTGCCAGCAGGCCCCCACTCATGTCCCACTCATGTCCCCTTGAACCTCCACCCCCCAGCAGTGCGGGGCACCTGCCAGCAGGCCCCCACTCATGTCCCCTTGCACCCCCACCCCCAGCAGTGCGGGGCACCTGCCAGCAGGCCCCCACTCATGTCCCACTCATGTCCCCTTATACCCCCACCCCCAGCAGTGCGGAGCACCTGCCAGCAGGCCCCCACTCATGTCCCCTTGGACCCCCATCCCCCAGCAGTGCGGGGGACCTGCCAGCAGGCCCCCACTCATGTCCCACTCATGTCCCCTTGCACCCCCACCCCCCAGCAAAGCGGGGCACCTGCCAGCAGGCCCCCACTCATGTCCCACTCATGTCCCCTTGCCCCCCCACCCCCCAGCAGTGCGGGGCACCTGCCAGCAGGCCCCCACTCATGTCCCCTTGCACCCCCACTCCCCAGCAGTGCGGGGCACCTGCCAGCAGGCCCCGACACGTCCCCCAGCCAACACTTCATCACAATCTAGATCCCTGGCCCTTATGGGCAGCCTCCACATGCCAAAGACCCATCCAAGTATTCGATCCACCCACATAGAAATGCCAATTACATGATACAACCCCAATGGCAAGTATGTAAATGAACACATGTCCGTCACACACACACAATGGGTGCAAGTGAATGTCAAAACCCATATCATGACATGCATGAAAACAATGAGATAATACCACACATCGAAGTATGAAGAACAGAATGTATTAAAAGCAACATGAATGTAATTAAAATCAAACAAACAACAATGTGAATAAAAAAAGAAAAGCTGCATGTCCGTAAAATAATGAAAAACAAGAAATCATAATCCAAAGGAAAGGTGTCCAAAGTCACAGTCCAACAAAGCAAATCCAAGCGAAAAACAAAAGTGAAAACCATTGCTCCATGGGGTAATCCTAAAAAAAAAGATGAATCCAATAGTGAACTATATACAGATGAACAATCCAGGGTCCATGATCCCAACTGAAGAAATGAAACCTACCAAAAACTACCTAATAAAAAAACTATATACAGAAACGTGGTGCATTGTCCAAGCGCAACCAAAATAAAGAAAAAAACCAAAGAAAACCTAACACTATCTAACTATTTACAAGGGCAGCGCTCAAGTCCAATGGCTCACATGTCGATGTCCCGGGCCAGGGCATCATCCAACTCCTGCTCGATGTCCCGGAGGCGGTCTTCTTCCATGGCCCTGAGGGTTCGCAGGGACGATGACATCTGGATCTCCATGTCCCTGCAAATGGCCTCAAGGCACTCGGCCCGCCTCATGGCTCTACGCATGGAGTTCTCCACCCTGACCATCGTGAGCCATGCCTCTTCCGCCCGCTGCCGCTCCGCATCTATCGCATGGCCCAACCGCTGCCACACAAAAGACACTTCCCGTCCAAGGTCCTCCTGCCCTCCGGCCGATGCCTGCCCCTCCGATGATGAAGGCCCCGAGCCATCATGGCTCCCACCTTGTTGCTGCTGCTGTGCCGCTGCCTGTGCCCTTGCTCCTGCTGCCTGCACATCCTCCTCCAGCTGGCATGGAGGACGACTGGGGCATAGGGGGTTCAGTTGGGGAGGGGGTCTGAACAAGGTCCAGGAAATGGAGGAATCCGGCCCTGGTGAGCTGTCCCAGTGGGTCACCGCGGTCAACGAGTCATGCGAGAAGACGTGCAGTCTCCTCATGAAAAGACTGCAGGTCAGCTTGCATGGCCCGTTGACGCAACGCCACCCCACCCAGGACAGGCTCAACCCAGTGCCGGATAGCCACATCCACAGGGAGAGGAAGGCCAGTTGGTGTAAGCCAACCCTTCCCTCAGAACGGGTCTGGACGTAGGCATCCCTGCTCGTGCGAGATGATGCAGTGACAGGATCAGGGACAGGATTGCACACAGGCACCTCTGCGGCGGCCTGTGCTGCCTCCTGTCCCTGGTCCTGCACTGCACCACTAGCACCAGTGGAATCCCCACCTCCAGACCCCGTCTCTGTCCCTTGCACAGCCTCCTCCTCCACCAAACCCCCCACCAACCTGGATGACTCCATGCCATCTTCCTCCGTTGGGCCCTGTGGGCTCTCAGCTGCCCCTTCTGCTGCCGAGGAGTCCAACTCCGACCTCCGCCTCTTGGACCTCCCCTCGGCAGCTGCGGCCTGGGACGTGGCACCGGACTCCTCACTCCCCGACGAGATGACAACCTGGGAGGGGAGCCGGGCCTTGCGTCTCTGGCTGGCAGTGCGATCCCTGACTCTGTGCTCCACAGCACCTTCTCCGCCCTCTTCATCAGTTGACGCTGCAGACAGGGAGAAATAAAACACTGGCATCAGGACACTGTACAATGGACTCATACAAACATGACATTTGTACATGAGTGGCATTGTCAAACTTCAGACATGGCTTCACAATCCCCAGCACACATGTCATTTCAACTCACACACATGAGCTATTCCACAGCCATATCGCAACAGCCAGCACCATCCATACACATAAAAAAGCATGAGCAGCCAAAGGTGAGCCAGACATCACATGAAACACAGGGAGTGCACTACACATGCACACACGCCACCATACTTAAATGCATGTGTACACCTCCACCAACTGTTGCAGTGTTGAGATCGGCATCCATGTCACATCTGCCAATCAGTCTTCCACATATCAGTGTCACATGCATCCATGTTGCATCATTGTTGCACCCTTGTCAAATACACACACATGCACATGTACACGGTGCAGATACATGCAGCTGGAACCAACATCCATGTGGGACACCACAACCATGCTAACTGACATACACAGTAACATTTACACAGTTGACATACACAGTTGACATGTTGGAAATCGCGGACTGCCACCCCCTCCGCGTTGATGGCAGTCACGATGTCCGTCCAGATCTGAGTCCGTCCTTCCTTGTTGGCGCATCTTGTTCCGAAGAGGGCATCATACTGCCCCAGGGCTTGCTCCACCAGGACACCAACTTCGGTGGCAGTGAAGCTGGTGCCCCTCTGCCTCTCTGGCTGGGGGTTGCCAGTGGTGCCAGATGGTGTAGTGCCCGACATGGCAACCTCAGAGGCAGGTGTGGGTGGGCAACTGGTTCCTGGGGCTGGGCTGTGGAGCGATGGTATCCCAGTCGGGAGTCTTCAGTTCCAGCAGGGGTGGTCACAGCAACTACACCCCTGGCTGATGTGCAGGCAGCAAATAGCAGGGCAAGTGGGCAGCAGGCAGTCAGGCAGCAGCAGATGGCAGGTCTGGGCGTGCTCGGGGCTCTGGGGGGCAGTGATTCGGCCTTTTGGGCAGGAGCATGGTCTTCCGTGTGTTTTCGCATGGCCAACTTGATACGGAGTGATTTGTCACGTGAAAAATGTGCATGTCAGCGTGTAATTCGAGGAAAGGCCCCTAGCGTGTAAGCGCGTCAGCACTCGTACGCGCTTTCATTGGACCAAAGGCCCTTCAAGCATAAGCGCCTCTGTGACGTGATGCGCGCGGGCATGGCGGGCGTTTCCCTCGTGACGTTACCATAGTGGTTCAGCGCGCGTGAAAAAACTGCACATCCGTGTGTGAATGCGTGTAATCCGAGGAAAGGGCCTATGCGCGTAAGTGACGTGACGCGCGCAGGCGTTTCCCTCAGCACGGGAGGTTGATTCCACACACGTAGGCTGCAGGGTTGCGTGCACGGTTTTACTGCAGTTTTGGGGTGCCTGAGCGTTGCGTGACCCGTCACTACATCACCGGGGTCACATACAGCCTTGCAGGTGCAGGGGGGCTGTTAACATCTTGCTTCCCACCCCCTTCACCCCAATTGCCCAGGTCAATTGTGGTGTACACCTCCCATTGGCACTACTCCATCTGTGCTGGCACTACTACATCTGTGCCATGGTTGGAAGGCCACCAAAGGTGAGGGGTGCCTCAGCTGGGCGTACTCCTCGTGGCGGGTGTGGTTGGGGACGTGGCTGTGGTGACCAGGGAGTAGGGGGACTCCAGGGTGTCCAGGGCAGCCACAGAGGGGGAAGAGGCAGGGGTGCACCACTTGAGCACAATGTTGTGCCATGTGTCGGTGCAGTCATGCCACCACCCACTGTGGTTCCGGGAGATGCAGCTTTTGCATCTGGCACTGGTGCCCGTGTGACCCGGCAGTCCGTTCCATCGACTGCCACGGGCCCAAGGGTAGTGGTAGCTGCAGGTGCAGCTGTGGACACCGCCACCCAGGCTCAGGGTCTGCCAGCGCAGGCTGCGTTGGCACTTGAGGAGCCCTTGGAAGATTTCCAACAGTCCAGGAGGGAAACCGTAGGGGCACGCAGGGCTGCTCTGACAAAGACACGTGTCCCTGGGGCAGTTATGTCATCTGCTGCCCTGAACAGCCCCGGTTGTGAGTCTGCCAACCAGGACCGTTCCGGTCAATGACCCGGCCACAGCGGATGTTGCTGCGCAGGGTCCATTAGAGGGCACCCAGCTGCCACTGACACAACTCACAAGTCAGGCCTTTGGTCGTCCCTCCACCTGCCACTCCCTTGGCTCAATCCACCGAACCCACTGGCCATACTGGTCAGGGCGGCATTAGCCAGCCAGGGTCTGCGTCACAGTCCAAGAGGAGGAAGATTGCACCTGCAGCACAGGCTGGGACCCCACACACAGCCACGACCTCCTGCACGTCGAGGAAGAAGCCTTTCTGCAAGCAGGAACTGGACTTCCTCGTGGACTACGTGCGGGGCCACAGCCGTGACATGGTAGTGGGTGCCAATAGTCAGACTACGGCTGCCCACCGTGACACCCACTGGAAGCAAGTTGCGGAACATGTCAGTTCATTCGGCCATGAAGTTTGCACGGCGCAATAGTGCAAAAAGCATTGGAATGACCTCAAATGCAGCACTAAGGCTAAGCGTGCCTCAAATTACAACTTGTCTCTGGTGACTGACGGTGGGCCTGCACCAGAGGAGGAAGAGCTCACTCCGCATGAGTCACTCGTTGCGGAGTTCATACCATCTGAATCGGTCGAAGGAGTGGTAGAGATGCTGTACTTTGATGCCCAGTCCAGTGAGTGTTGATGCGTGTTTGTTGAGGACGTGTGTGTTTTACTTGTGGGATGTGTTGTGCATGATTGCCACTACATGTGACGTGTACATGGTTCTGATGTGCAAGTAATGCATTGCTTCCGTGAGGCATGTCTGCTGTGCTAGATGGTGGACATGTGGAGCAGACGGGGAGTGTCCGCATCACCACTATTGCACCCTACACACATGCTGGTTACCAGTATACCCCTCCGGTCCATGTTCCAGCTCACTGGCCCTTCTGCATGTAGTGTGGGGTGACCTTCCTCTCAGCCCAGGCACAATGTCATAGCATGACTGACGTGCATGTGTCCTCTGCCTGCATGCAGGTATTCCATGTAGCCATGCTCCCTTGCCGCTCCTCCGCTACTCTGCACCCCAGTTCCACCTTTGCACTGGTCTGCTTCAATCTTGCCATTGGGTACTTTCCTGTTCATGCGTCCTGTGTACATGATAACTTCCAGCGGACAATCTGCCAGACATATGCTGTGTGGTACAGCCTTAGTACTTGATGCAGGGTATCTCACTTGTACTGTGCAGAGATCAGATGCCCCTCAGGGACATGAGTGCCCATTCATGCTCCATGTGCATTGCACGCATGCCCCTATGTGTCCTTGACTGGATGATCACTGTAATACAAGTCCTGGGTGACATACATTGCATGGCATCTCATCAGCCTTCCCATGTCAACTGTGCTCAGTACTGCGTTGCACACATGTTTAGGGTCTGACAATCTGTGTGGGTCACAGGCCTCAGCCTGTTTAATGGCCAATGACGCTGTCCGACTGTTGTAGTGTCTTCTTTACACATGGGCGGCCTCCAGAGGTTTCATCATGTGTCCTGCTTACTGTCCCATAATCATTTGCAGTGTTGTCACTTGAATCACATTAAGCTGTTGATGCCAGTCAACACTGCCTGTCAATACACAGGTCTATGGTCAGCCTTTTGATACCATGCTAGGCATCCCTGCTTTTGCACTTGGGTGGAGGGGTGCTTTGCTTGTAGATATGCTACCCATTGAATGCATATTGCACGTGAAGCCTGAAGTTGACCTTGCACTGCCTTCACATTTCTTGACACACACCATGAAGTCCTTGTACATGTAGGTAGTGAGCAACATACACATTTGCTGCACTGCATAGACCCACTTCATGCAAACTGCCACCTTTCAACAGGTCTGATCACAGAAGCAATTCAATGTTGACCCAGCATGCATGCCAGGTTCTATTTTGTGTGTCACGTGTCTGCCTGATGTGTTTGTTGTCAGTGTGTGTGTGTGTTGGGTGCTTCTGACATGTGTAGTGACCTTTTTTCTCTGTATTTTTCAGATGATGACGCAATGGAGGATGGTGTTGTCATGCCAGACACAGGGTTGTTACCACTACATCAACCCGGCACAAATGGGGTTCGTGGGGTGGTAGGCCACGAAAACCCCCAAATGCTACAGTCCATCTTGTCTCTGGCTGCCTATGAGTCCAGCCCTGATGACGACTCTGATGTCGAGTTGGATGAGCATCAAGTCCATGTGCCAGGGGTGAGTGATTCTGATGTCGACACTCCTCTGTCCGCGACACCTGCACTGAGGGGTCAGACAGTCTTGGTACCTCCACCCGTGGTGGATCGGGATGCAGGGTCACCCTCCACACCAGTCACTGATGTGCCTGGGACATCACGTCGACGGGGGCATGTAGTCGTGCAGCCGTGGGCGGTGCCAACACAGCGAGGACACCCAGTCCTTGGGTCCCACAGGGGTCAAGCCCAGCAACGCGGTTGCCGCACGCAACCACAGTATACTGAGTGGGAGCAAGACATGACTGCCAATTCTGAACGGCAGGGGGCAGCAATGGAGAACATCGCTGAGAGCATGGAGCGTGTGGCCCGATCTGTGCTCCTCCCTGCTAGGCAGGTGCTTCTCCAGCAGCAGGCAGCACGTTCCACGGCCCGCTCGCTCAGGCTGGGCATGGCGGCCTCAGACAGGGCACGCCAGGCTGAAATGTCATCTCTGCTTAAATCAATTGCTGCTCACGTAGAGGCGCACATGGAGGCCCTGAGGGAGGAGTATGCTTCCCTCAAATCCACTCTGGTTTTCCTTCTGATGTCCCAGAGGCAGCGGGCAGAGGAGAGGTTTGCACAGCTTGAGCGTACCATCTCGGCTGAGCTACAGGCTTGCCAGGAGGTGCAGCGGTTGTCCAGCCAGGCCTTGCAGGAAGAACTCTGTGTTACACGTGCTACCTTGCAAGAGGAAGCACGAGTATCACGTGAGGTTCTGCATGCAGACCTACGTCACATCGCCACACAGAACCAGGCTCACCCGACCGGCAGACTTGCTGCCGTCGAGGGGCAAGCTGCGGCTAAGCGTGGCCAGGCTACTGTGCCACGTCCTCCTTTCCAGGATGAGCCAGACTCGGACGACCATCTATCTCCCACAAAGGTCAGGCTGTGCAGGCGTTGAGTCCAAGGTGTTTTTTTTCTTTGGCTCAGCATCATCGCATGTGGGTGTTGAGCAGCACCCTGTACCTCCCCCCTCCTGGGTGCTTCCCCCCGGGTCTTATGTGGCCATTTTTGATTTTTCTTTTAGTTTAGTTAGTTAAGTTTCTGTTTGATAGTTAGTTTAATTAGGTAATGTAGTTTTTTCATAGTTAGTGTAATTAGTTAATATAGTTTAAAATTGCTTGTCTATTGTGCTTTCATGTGACGGTGCAGTGCTTTGTGGCTTTTGAAAGCATCCACTGTCTGTTCCAGCTGGGCCCTTCAGGCTTGTCTTGGGTATGTGTTTGCTGCTTGGGGTCCTAGACTCACATATGCCACTCCTGCTTCCCTTATCCATGGGCTCGCAAGGATGGTTCGGTGTAACAGCCTATTACACAAGGGCTTTGGACTGTCATATCTGTGGCATGTCTGGTGCTGTGTAACTTATGTTAACACCCCTAGTGGGGATGATTGCAGTGTTATTGACCACTGTTCTGCTTTTGCTAGATGGGGTGTTTCCTGAATAATGTGTACATTCATTGCTATGCATTGTGTAGTATGTTTCTTATCTTTAAGGTACACATGCTTGTTGCAATTCATGCCGTAGATAGTGTGTTCCATACTTTGCATGTGAAAGACGGACTGATGGTGTGATTTCTGATGTACATCTCTGACATGGTCCAGTAATGAGATGCCTGAAGAGACACACACAGATGACTATAAAGCATTAATCATGTGTTTCATGCCCTTTGTGCAGGGGGATGAGCCTCCAGACCACCTTTGCCAGCAGACATGGCCCATTGGACGTCTGAATTCTGGACACGTTTGGTGGTGCCCACATGCACATGTGTGCGCAAGCAGAGGCACAGGGATTGCAGAAATACATCCTAGAACTGCTGACGTGTTTCAAGGGACTCCAGGCAAGGTGAGCAGCACAGGGGGGTCACAACACAGCAAAGCTTCCACTAGGCCAGTTGCACATGCATGCTTAGTAGCAGCACTGACGGTGAGCTTGGACAAATATTGGTGTTGAAGCGCACAATACAGCTCAGATGTGTTGGTGGACTGATGGCTAGTTGATTGTAAGGTTGTCTGGGGCACCTGCAGGGGCAGTGGCACATACCATCCGGTACACCATGGGCCATTGAGGCACTCGTATCACCCATGTAGCCTTCAGAGACATGGAAAGGAGCAGCTCACAGGGACATACAGCAAAGGACAGACTCGGGTGCAGTGCATTTCATTTCCATGTACATTTTGAAACATGCACTGCCTACTTTGTTTCGGTCATGGTGGAACACAACTTTTTCTGAAGTCATACCTTGCTATATGCGTCTGTCTGCTTACCCAGGGAACATTGCATGTTGTGTGAATCGTGACACATTGGTGTTCCATTTGCCACGCACCCACCGGCGCCCAACTTACCTCATTGACTGTGTATGAACCATCACAGGGGTAATGTTACGTATGGGTACGAAGCATCCACACCAGATTGTCTGTTTGTAGAGTAGTTTGTTGCTATGGGGCATATTTGGTGGTGTGTTTGTGTGTTATGGGCACGCACAGATTATTAACTGTAGCTCTCTTTGCAGCATTGAAGTGCTCCTGTAACCGGACCTGAGAGTGCGCAAGCAGGAGGCTAGCACTCAAAACCAGAGCTAAGTGTCTTGTTTTTTTTCTTTCAAACTGCTCTGCATAGGCTTGCTGGGGGGTGCACTAATGTATGGATGAATGTGTAATTCAATTTGGTATGTTTTTTTTTCCCTAATCACCCCGAGTCCTATCCAATTCTAAACCCTGTACCCTCTACCCGGTGTTCCTGCTTCCCGTACCTATCCAACCAACGTTCCCTAACCCTCTTTCCCCGCTGGGGTTGCGGATGCCTGTGTAAGCCCCAAGCTTGCAGGTGCCAAAACCCTAGAGGGGGTGGTTGGTTAGTGCCACTCCTGCGCCTGGACTCCGGAAGGCCCTGACAATGATGTACAAGTTTGTTATGATTGTGTATGTGTTAATGCAAGTACTACATTTTAGTGCATTCCCTACTTTCACGTGTCATTCCTACTCCCCTCTCCTGCCCCTCATTCCAGTTATCCAGTATGCCAACGCCTGTCCCGACTTCATATCCCTGACCCTCCTTCCCCACCAGGGTCTCAGAGGCCTGTGTGAGTTTGACCTTGCAGGCACCCAGGCCACGGTGGGGGTGGTTGGTTCGTGCCACTCCTGCGCCTGTACACGGGAGCTGTGACAGTACACATCCGTTCGTGGTGCATCATTCTATGTTATGTACCACACATGGTTCACATCCTGTTGTGACATTGTTTTACTGTGCTACCTTGGTTGTTACAGAATTGTGGTAGTACTTGGCCTTTGTGAGGTACTGCTACTTCAAGTCATCTACTGGAGGCTGTTCTGGTTTGTTTTTCTGCCTTGGATTTTGTGTTTTTGCAAATGAAGGTGGACTTTGAGGGTGCAGGCAACGTTTTACACACACGGTGGGAGATGGTGACGAAGGGGAAGGGTGATCCTGTGGCCAGGTGAAATTGAGGGTTGAAGGCTCCATGACCCAGGTGCAGTTGTTCAGTGGGTCATGGTCATTTGTGAGGGAGGGGGGGTGTTTTGTTGTTGATAGTTGCCTTGCCCTGCAGTGTGATGGGAACCCTGACATTGTAATTGTGGTATCCTATGTACATGATGTGTTCTGCTGATCAATGCCTGTTCATGTGTTGTGTTTACCTTTCAGGTGTGAGGGGATAGTTGTGGTTTGACATGCTGGGGTGTACACATGGTGAATGTTCACATGTGATGTGTAGAGGACACTGATGGTCACTTAATGTCATGATGCATACTCCCGGAGAGCCAGTCCAAGACCGGCAGCCCCGGAAGCACACATCAGGTACCCAAGGGAAGGTCCAGCAACCCCAAATAGGGGCCCTTTGGACACAGTCCTGGCGCCTTTGGCGCCAGGCTCATTTTGGACATCAGTCCTGGTGCCGTAGGCGCCAGGCTCATAAAGGGAGTGCTTTTGGTGGACTTACCTGATGCAGACCATGCTGCCAGATCCAGACCTCTTTGAGGCCTGAAAGGAACTACTTTACCTGTGGGACTATTTTGCCACTCGGGCATGGTCAGGGAAGGATACATACCTGATTGGGGAAGGATACATACCTGGAACTTCTTTGGAGGCTATTTAAGCCACGCCCAGACAGCAGCTCACGCTTCGCGTTGCTCTGCTCCAGCAGCTGGACGCTCACCGTGTCTGCTCCTGCATCCTGACTCCAGCCACGCCTGCTTCAGTCCTGAAACACCTAAAAGGAAGAAGAGAGGAAGAGAAGGTGAATAAAGGACATTACCTGATATTGCATGGGATCCGGAGCCAACACGCCGACGATCCTAAAGGAAAAGACATTATTTTTGGATTCCTCGCGTTGCTCATTGCAACGCTGCGCTCAACTCACCTGCCACAAGGAATTCCGTACTCCTGCGACCATCCGCACATTCCGCCGCATTCCAGCACCTAGGAAGAAAAAGAGAAGAACAAAAGGTGAGCCAGAGAAAACATTGGGAAAAAACTGATTTGCCAGAAAGCTTACCTGGCGATTGGTGGGGGAGAATCCTTCCGCATCTCGGGTCGGCACGCCTTTTGGCAGTACCGCGCCCCAGCCCCTATGGGGAAAAAAGAACACGTGCATTAGTGGGTGAACATACAGACATTAGAAAAACCACCCCAACATTAGCTCACCTGAATTATCCACAGCGAATTGTCTTCTCTACATGGAATCTTCGCTCTGCACCTGCGCTAAAAGACTAAAAGCAGTCCATTGAAAATAAAGGCCAAAAAGGAAGGAAGAACAACCCTTGAACTTGATAAGTCATATACTTACGAAAGCGCCTTATTCATCCAAAAAAACAGTGAAGCAAATGGACCTGAATGCCCGTCCGATAACCAGTGAAGTAACTGGATTCTACCGCACCCCTGCACCAGAAGCAGGATGGAGAGCTCGTCATTTCAAATCTTAAGGTGAGAATTAACGGGAAGGTTCAGAGGTGGTTTGAAGAGAGAGTAAAAGGGGAAAGGAGGGGTTCGACTCGTCACTCCGCAGGTGATTAAAATCCTTTTCCCCATCTACAGAAAGATCTTCCTACGCATCAGACAGGCGAGGTTTGGGGGTCCGGCCCAGTCGGTGTTCCGAGTCCTGCGCATCACCTTAGAAGAGGCCGCAGCAGCCCAGGCCTGGTCAGCGTCTCCGTGGGAGTCAGGTGAGTGTTACAGAACGTGAAGCCTTCCTACAATTTCCCACCCGGACGCTATGGAAACTTCCGAAACCGATCAGCTGGCCCACCTATTGGGGGAATTACGGGCTGAAGTGCATTCCGCACGTCAGGGGACAAACGCTCTCAGGAGGGAACTAATTGTATCTAAGGAACGAACTGATGATCTTGCCAGGCATTTGTTGCAAGGTCAAGCTGGACAAACTCCTCTACCAGGTTCGGGGGGTATTCCCGCCCCAATGGTTTCAAGCAACCCTGTGCAAATTAATCTACCGGGAAATATGCCGTTGGCCCCACCTGAACGTTTTGCGGGGGACCCCAGAAGATTTGCTGTATTCATGAATCAATGCCGATTACACTTCCTGTGCAGACCGGGGGCCTTTCCTATCGAGCCAAACCAAAGTAGCCTTCGTATTATCATATCTCAGCGGCTGCGCTGCAGATTGGTCGGTTCCACTGGTCACTCAAGACGACCCGATACTCCGAGACTTTCAAGGTTTTCAGACACGCATGGAAAGATTATTTGCCCGGCATTCTCAGGGACAGGCCCTGGACAATGAACTTCTGTCCTTACGACAAGGTAACCAGGATCTATTAGCCTATATCGCAACCTTCAATAGGTTGATAGTGGAGACTGGGTGGCCAGAGGATAAGAGAATCACGTTATTTCATCAAGGTCTACGTGGGGAACTTAAAGATGTTCTAGCCCAAGTTGTAAATCCACCCCAAGACTGTATGAAATATATAGACTTAGTGGTCCAATTAGACCATAGGCTTCAAAATAGAAAAGCAGATCGGTCCAAGTTTGAGACTCGCGTGTTAGTCAAGACCCACGTTAACCCCAAGAATGCCGATGTTACCGAACCTATGCAAATTGGAGGGGTTAAAGGACTGTTATCTCAAAAGGAACGTGAAAGAAGACGACAGATGCAATTGTGTCTTTATTGTGGGGCTTCTGGACACTTTTTACGAGATTGCCCGGTGAAACCACCCAAGAAAACGGTAGGAGCCGCGGATAAGAATCATAAGGAACCGGATTCGGGAAAAGGCCATGCCCGACAAGCGTAGAGGTCCACTTGTCGAGCCTGAAAACTGACTCTCAGACCTCGCACTTCATCATGCCAATGATCCTTGTGAATCCGGAACAGCCTGGACAGTTGCATGCTATAAAGGCATACATCAACAGTGGAGCTATTGGGAACTATGTGGATCATGAATTGGCTTCTAGGATCAACCTCCCTCTTCGTCCAAAAACCACTAAAGAAGTCATCACCACAGTCGATGGATCCGAAATTGCCTCTGGGCCAGTAACACATTCCACTGCAGAGGTGACACTAGTAGGTCAGGACGGGCATCGGGAGGCTGTTGTGTTTGACGTAATCAAGGCCCCGCAGTTTCAAGTAATTCTAGGAATCCCTTGGTTAGAAACGCACAATCCTCGAATTGATTGGCAAGCAAAGAGGATAACCTTTCCTGATTGCGCACAAACCTGTTATCCAAAGATAGGCCTGGCTACAGTAACCCCTGTCACTTTACAGCTACCGCCGGAGTACATGGAGTTTCAAGACATTTTCCAGAAAGAACAGGCCAACACGCTACCCCCTCACAGGTCATACGATTGCCAAATTGATCTGAGGCCGGGTGCGCAACCCCCGTGTAGCAGAATTTATGCTCTTACGGAACCTGAAAATCTTCATTTGCGACAATATTTAGATCAGTACCTAGCCAATGGTTTCATTCGCCCGTCAAAGTCTCCTGCATCCTTGGCCCTGTTCTTCGTGCCAAAAAAAGAAGGCGACCTCAGAACTTGTATCGACTATCGTGCATTGAACCAGATAACTGTCAAAAACCGTTACCCTCTGCCCCTGATCCCCGAACTTCTTGACCAAGTAAAGGAGGCCTGCATACCAAGTTAGATCTCCGGGGGGCTTACCATCTGGTGCGAATAAAAGAAGGCGACGAATGGAAGACCGCCTTCCGTACCAAATATGGACTATTCGAGTACCAAGTAATGCCTTTCAGATTGTGCAACGCCCCTGCTGCCTTCCAAAACTTCATGAACGATGTCCTTCGAGAACTCCTAGATGTTTGTGTCGTCGTATATATCAATGACATTCTGATATACTCCTCTTCGGAATCTGAACATATAAGGCATGTTGAGGCAGTTCTCGAGAAACTGTGCCAACACAAACTATTTGTGAAAATTGAAAAGTGTGTTTTCCATACCACAGAAGTCGAGTTTCTTGGTTTCATCCTGACACCTAAAGGAGTCCGAATGGATTCACGAAAAGTGGATGCCATCCTCCAATGGCCATCGCCTAGCTCTGTGAAAGGCGTACAAAGCATGCTCGGCTTTGCCAACTCTTACCGCAGATTTATCCCCGAATTTTCGCGGATCGTTCAACCCATCACTGCACTCTTGAAGAAAAATAGACGCTTTGAATGGTCTGGGGAAGCCGAACAGGCTTTTCAGGAGCTGAAAGCCAAATTTACCTCCGCACCAGTACTGAAACACCCGCGCCCGGATCTTCCATACATACTTTAGACCGACGCATCCAGTTTAGCCATGGGGGCTGTTCTGTCTCAAAGAGATCCCGAATCTAATCAACTACACCCCGTAGCCTTTTGGTCCAGAAAATTCTCAGCACCTGAAGTTAACTATGCAATCACCGATAAGGAGTTATTGGCCATTAAATCCGCTTTTAAGGCTTGGAGGCACTATCTTCTTGGCGCTAGACATACCATCACCGTGATCACAGACCACCAAAACTTGCAATATTTGAAAACTGCCAAAGCTCAGTCATCACGTCAGCTCTGATGGGCTTTGTTCTTTGCTGAATTCGATTTTGTAATCACCTATCGTCCTGGCAGCAAGAACGGTAAAGCTGATGCCCTTTCCCGAATAGGAATGGGTGAAATAGATACAAGCGCAGAACCAGTACCAATAATTCCCGAACAAAAAATTCTGGGTATGATTACCTTACAAACTCTGGAGGACATTCAAACTAGAGTTAAGCAACTCCTGGACTCTACAGCCTTGCAATATTGGATTTTAAAGGGATCTAACTTTACTACCTTACTTCCAAGGGCGCCTATTTTTGCCACACAAAGAACTACAAGAACTAGTTATTTCTCGTTATCATGATACTCTGATAGAAGGACACCCAGGGATTGCCAAAACGGAAAAAAAAGGTAAAACGACAATTCTGGTGGCCCTCTTGGCGAAAGGACATTAAATCCGGAGCCAACACGCCCACGATCCTAAAGGAAAAGACATTATTTTTGGATTCCTCGCGTTGCTCGTTGCAACGCTGCGCTCAACTCACCTGCCCACAATAAATTCCGTACTCCTACGACCATCCGCACGTTCCGCCGCATTCCAGCACCTAGGAAGGAAAAGAGAAGAACAAAAGGTGAGCCAGAGAAAACATTGGGAAAAAACTGATTTGCCAGAAGGCTTACCTGGCGATTGGTGGGGGAGAATCCTTCCTCATCTCGGGTCGGCACGCCTTTTGGCAGTACCGCGCCCCGGCCCCTATGGGGAAAAAAGAACACGCGCATTAGTGGGTGAACATACAGACATTAGAAAAACCACCCCACCATAAACTCACCTGAATTATCCACAGCGAATACGTGGAATCTTCGTTCTGCACCTGCGCTAAAAGACTAAAAGCAGTCCATTGAAAATAAAGGCCAAAAAGGAAGGAAGAACAACCCTTGAACTTGATAAGTCATATACTTACGAAAGCGCCTTATTCATCCAAAAAACCAGTGAAGCAACTGGACCTGAATGCCCGTCCGATAACCAGTGAAGTAACTGGATTCTACCGCACCCCTGCTCCAGAAGCAGGATGGAGAGCTCGTCATTTCAAATCTTAAGGTGAGAATTAACGGGAAGGTTCAGAGGTGGTTTGAAGAGAGAGTAAAAGGGGAAAGGAGGGGTTCGACTCGTCACTCCGCAGGTGATTAAAATCCTTTTCCCCATCTACAGAAAGATCTTCCTACGCATCAGACAGGTGAGGTTTGGGGGTCCGGCCCAGTCGGTGTTCCGAGTCCTGCGCATCACCTTAGAAGAGGCCGCAGCAGCCCAGGCCTGGTCAGCATCTCCGTGGGAGTCAGGTGAGCGTTACACTTGATTGCACATGCATATGTTGAGTGCATGTCCTTACTGACCCACACACTCGCACTATGATGCACTACATGTACAACCATGCTTCGATATCCACGTGTACACTCTGTTTGCCTTCTGCTGCCCACTGTGTCCCTACAGCACATGTTCTGTGACCAATTATGGATCCTGTACATGCCTAATTTGCTTTTTGATGTGGTTTGTCGCTTAGATGTGATGCTCATGGTGTGCATCACACACAATGGCTGTTCACTGTGCTGTGCGCTGAGCAGTGTGTTGCAGGAGTTGGACACAGCACACAGAAGCTGCAGTGTTGATTTTGCAATGCACAATGTGCATGTAGACAGGCATTCATTGTTATGTTGCGGCTACTACTTTTGTGATGCATTTGGGAATTACTTATTTTGGGTGGGAGGTTGTTGGTCAGTCATTTCATCTGATTCCATGTCAGGCATCATTGTCTGATGCCAATTTACATTTTTCACATGGCAATGTGTACCTTATTGGTACTGTGTTGGTGTATGGCTATTGCTTGCCATGTCATGTTGTGGTTTGGGAGGGTTTGAGTGACATAACAGTGATGGTCGTGGCCTGTTTTGCAGGTGTGTGTGATTCACACCTTGCATGTCAGGGTCAGCCGCTTCTCGAAGCAACGAGCTGGGGGTAGATCTCTCTCGGTGGCATTGGGCCTCCGTCTGGAACAGACTTCCTGCCTCCCTGAAACTTGAGGAGAACCATCTACGGTTCCGGAAGCACCTCAAAACCTTCCTCTTTGCTTCTGCTTTCTCTCTCCCTCTCCCTGGATAATTTCTTCACTGAAACTGCACTGAATCTGCAACTGGGCCACTCTCACTGTCCTCGCTTCCTGGCCCAGCAACTCTCCACTTGCATTGCCTCCCTGACAGCCCCTGCACTGCGCGACTGTCTCTGTATCCCTACAGCCCCCCCTTCCCAGCACTTGTCTGCACTTACCTTTGCACTTGCCACCAGCTGGCCTATTTATTTATTTTTTATTCTACTTACCCTGTACTGCACTCCCCCGTCCCCTTCCCCTTGCACTTTTCCCTTCCCCCTACCCCTGCACTTGCGCGATCTAAATGACACCTGGCCTAGTATGATCGTTGTCTGTCTTCCCTTGTTCCCCCCTCCCTGCCTCGTCGCGCCTTGAAACACTTGTGTATAGGCGCGTTACAAATGCCATTTCATATCATGTCATATATCATATGTGTGCCTTTTAGTCACACAGGATAGCTTGTGTTTAAGTAGCTAGGGATGCACACAATGTGGCACTTCCATGGCAACAATCTCAGGGTGGTAAGGTTGTGACAGTTGACTGTCTCTTTGTCATCATCGATTGTCACCTGGTATGTGCCAGGCCTGTGTGCACTCCGCAGGGGTAGGAGTTTAGGTGAAAAATGTGGCCACAAGCTGGGTCCGTGCTTCCTCGCCACGTGCCCTATCCCCTCCCATGGGCAGTGCCTGTGGTTGGGGATGTGGGGGCACCACCATGTCCACCGGTACGCCCTGCCGTGTTGCAACATTGTGCAGGACACATGCTGCCACAATGATCCTGCACACTACTGGGGGTGCATAGAGTAGCTGCCCGCCAGAGCGGTCAAGGGAGCGGAAGCGTGACTTGAGCACTCCGAATGTGCGCGCCACTATGGCCCTAGTTGCAATATGGGCCGCGTTGTATCTTACCTGGGGTGGTGTGGTGGGGTTCCGGATTGGCGTCATCATGTGGTTGCTCAGAGGGTAGGCACTGTCCCCTGGGGAGGTGAAAACGGTTGTGATTATTGGGGTTTGTGTATTTGTGTGTGTGTGTGTGACATGTACGCATGTGCAAGGGCATTTGTACTCACCTAGGAGCCATGTGTCGCCATGCTGCCAAGCTTCCAGGGCCCGGCTCAGGGCGGACATTCTGTATATGAAACTGTCATGGGTGGAGCCAGGGTAGTTTGCATAGACAGAGGTGATGATTCCCTTTGCATCGCATACCACCTGTACATTGTTGGAATGCCATTGCTGGCGGTTTCGTGCTCAGTGGCCCTAGGTGGACGTAGGGCCACATGGGTGCAATCTATGGCACCGAGCACTTTGGGGAAGTGTGCCACCCTGTAAAAATCCAGGACAACGGCCTGCCTTTCTGCGGGTGTTCTGGGCATGTATATGTGCCTGCGGACTGAGGGGCACGCTGTCATGATTGCCAAGACCTGGTGTAGGCAGCGTGACTGCGTGGCCTGTGAGACCCCCCCCACTATGGCAGTAGTCCACTGAAATGACCCAGTGGCCAAAAAATGCAGGACATTGAGCACCTTCTCCAAGGGGCTCAATGCTTGGGAGCAAAGGGTGGGGGATGTAAGGTCATCTCCCCACTCCCTGACCATGTCTAGGATGATATGGGGTGGAAACCTATACCTGCCGTAGACCTGGTCGTCAGGCATCCCAAAAAGGCTTGTCTGTGGTGAGAAAATGCGTGCCCTGGCTATTCTCCTCCTCCTGCGGTGTCCCACGATCAGTGCTGCGACAAATGGGGCATTCATCGTAGCTGTATATACGTGTTTGTTGTTTGCGCGCACTTTTATACTGTGCGCGGGGACGCTTCCGCCTGCCTTCGTGTGGCGGACGCGTTGACGCCTGTGCACGTCTTTTGCCATGCGCGGGTTTTCTGTATTCGAATCCATGAATACGGGTTTTTTGCGTGCGTGTGGGCGTTCCGTGTAGTTCCCTGCATTACTTCCCCAGTTACGCCTTCTTTTTCACGCGTTGTTCCCCATTCCGCGTGTTACACCCACTGTTCTGCCCACTTTTGTTGTGTGCGCCGCGCTATGGCTGCTTTTGCTGTGCGCATAGCGCACGCCGTTTGATGACGTGTGTGCCCGTGTGCGGCATGCATGGATTTGGCGCATGACCAGCGGGAAACAAGCGCAGATCCTTCCTTGAATCGCACGCGTGCGCTTGATTTCTCACGCTTGCGCCACCTTGCGCCTGCTTGCGCTGGGATTTTCGGCGCACGTTTGTTCCACGAATCGACCCCATGGTGTTTTCTACTTCTGTCATAGCTAATTCTGCCTCATTTGCTATTAGTGGCTGTCCTAGTGGTTCTTGGTTTCCTGTTACAGAAGGTTGACTACTGTCGGAAGTGTCCTTATCTAGTTGGGCCTGGAGTTCTTCTCCGTGTTGCTGTTCATTGTGCAACATTGTTTTGTACTTCATAATATTAACATCGGTGATAGTGCTTTCATTTGCTTTGAAAGCGTCTTCATAGCAGTCATAGTTATCTAGTATCTCTTCTTCTTTTCGCCATGGTTTAAAAAGTTGTAGCAGGGAAATGTAATATAGTTCTTTCTGTTGAGGAGTTTTTAATGACAATTTGACATGATTAATTAAGCTTTGTTTGGTAGTTTCACTAAGCTGCCTTCACAATCTGTCACGCTATATCTACCTTTGTTTTCATCGGGTTTTATATTATTTTTGTATGCAAAGTTTTGGGCTATGTGGTATAGACACATGGTTTCCAAAGTGGTACTCCTGTTCGGGTTGTATGTGTCTAGTAAATTGTTTTTCAAAATGTCTTGGCTGTTGGGATCATTTTTGGCTGTTGTTTCTTTGTCCTCATATGATTTGAGAAATCTTTTTCTAGATTTAGCAGGACCAAGACTTAACCATACTATATTTTCAGATTTCCATACAAAGCACTACCGGTTAAACGATCTGCAGCTTCATAGGTGCCACATTCTCTATGAGAGAGCATTTTTATGCCTCGGCTGTACAATTTCTGAGATAGTGTTTTGTCTGATTATAGGTAATTCCAGAGGTCTTGAAGCTCTGTTTTTTTGGTTGTGTTTGTTTGTTTATTTGTTTTATTCACTTTTAATGCGCACCAGACTCATGGGTAGCAGGGCGCAGCAATAAGAAAATGCAAAGCTTGCATGGTTACAACATAGAATGATATGCAATGTACAATAAAAGTCTCTAGATCACAGATAATTACAAAATATACAATATTCAAAGGTATGGTCAATAGGAATTACAGAAATATACAGTATGGTTTACCAGGTATGTCGCGAATGATTACAGTAGGAGGTAGGTGACACAGGTCAGCTAAAGGTCAGTGGAGGTAAGAAGTTGAATGACATTTTTTTCTGAAGCAAAGGTAAGGCAGATCCCCTCTCAGGTCTTGTGGCAGTAAGTTCCAAGTTTTGGCAGCCTTTACAGGGAAGCTATTTCCACCGATCGTGGTGACTCTGAAGTTAGGTATTATCAAACAG
This sequence comes from Ambystoma mexicanum, assembly GCF_040938575.1. Taxonomy (NCBI): domain Eukaryota; kingdom Metazoa; phylum Chordata; class Amphibia; order Caudata; family Ambystomatidae; genus Ambystoma; species Ambystoma mexicanum. The sequence goes on along the minus strand of NC_090927.1, from coordinate 422,020,238 downwards.
TTAGAATTGACGGCTCTGGTATGTTTGAGAGAGGTTCTCCTGTGAAATCTTTCTATCAAGTATCTGGGGGCAGAGTTGTTGAGGGCTTTATGGGTCAGAGATAGCATCTTTAGTTGTATTTTGTTATCAGTGGTCAGCCATTTGTGATAGCGTCTGGCAGAGGAGATGTGGGTTCTATTGTTTATCCCCAATGCTGCTCTCAAGGCATTATTTTGTAATATTTGCAATCTTTGAATTATTGTTTTGTTGGCTCCAGAATATAGTGCATTGCAGTAATCAATTCTGGAGAGTATTAGGGCTCTGGCCAGGATTAAACAACTGTTATTAGAAAGAAAAGGTTTACCGGCTCTTATCAACTTGCAGGTGTAGGCCGTAGAGGAGGCAAGGGATTTTACCTGTTTATCCAGTGATAGGGTAGAATCAAGATAGAATCCAAGGGTTTTTACTTCCTTGGACACTTGGATGATATTCCCATCTATATTGAAGGAGGAGAAGTCCTGGCCTAGTTTTTTAATATTGGCATGGGTGCCCAAGATTATCAACTCAGTCTTATCATCGTTCAAACAGAGGCCATGAGTGGCCATCCATCCCTGGGTGATAAGATATACCTTGTTCACCAATTCCGTGTCCTTCGCGTGATCCCCAGAAAGCGGAAGGAGGATCTGTGTATCATCTGCATAGTTAGTGTAGGTGGTACCTAGATGGTCCAGATCATCAAACAGGGGCTTGGTGAAGATGTTATATAGAGTTGGGGATACACAAGAGTCATGGGGGACACCACATGAGATAGGGCTGGGATCTGCAGCTGCTGAGTGAGAGAAGACTCTCATGGTTCTTTCGCTCAGGAATAACTCAATCCATCTGATGGCCTCCGGGGTGAAATGGGCGGCAGAGTCCAGGTGACTACAGAGGAATTTATGATCCACTAAATCAAAGGCAGCTGAGAGGTCCAGAAGTAGCAGGAATACTGTCCTCCCTTTGTCTCTCAGCTTGTCAATTTGGGATTTCAAATCAATTAGGGTAGTTTATGTTCCATGTAAAGGACGGAAGCCCGATTGTCTCTCTCCTAAAAGGTTACGTAGCTCTAGATGCTTTCGAATCTGGTTGTACGCAGCTTTGTCCAGTATCTTGAGAAGAAACAGTACCGTAGTAATAGGGCGGTAATTGGTAGGGATGAGGGGGTCTAAGGTCTGCTTTTTAAGGAAGGGGAGCACCCAGGACTGTTTATGGTTGGCAGGGATAGTGCCTGAGGCAAAGGAGGCGTTAATCAATTTAGTGATAAAGGGAGATAATTCTCCGGCAGCGTCTTTTATTAGTTGTGCTGGGCAGATGTCACCTTTACAGTTGGAGGGTTTGAGCGAAAGGATGATTTTTTCTACTTCCAGGGTAGTCATTTTAGAGAAGTGAAAAGTATTGCTATGCGCCAAAGGATTATTAGTGTGGGGCATTTTAGGCAAATCCTGAATTTTCAGTCTTTATTTTTTTAGCTGAATTTTATTTTGGAGTGTGATCATTTTATTTGCTAGGGTCAGTTGGATATCTGTGCACCAGGATTTGTCCTTGGTGCAGGTGCCCTGAATGGCGATTGGAGACTCAAGTTCTTTTAGTATGGAAAATAGCTCTTTCATACTAGAATTGGATTTGGCTATACGATCATCGTACGAGTTGCGTTTTGCCTGGCAAACTTCTTTTTTGTATAGCGCAGAGAGAGAGATTAATTTAGCTTTATTATCAATTGAAGGGCAGAGCCTCCAAGTGGTTTTGCTTTTTCTTTTCAGGATACGTAGGTCTCTTAACTGTGGTGTAAACCATTTGTTTAGATGAGCTTTAGGTTTGCTTGATCTAAGTTTGAGAGGTGCCAGTTTATCTAGAGTAGAGAGCATAATATTATTGAATTCATGAACTAAGGTACTGGGATTTAGATTTTCTGTTAGTGCGTTGAGGGTGGGTAATATAGTTGGGATAACTTTCTCTAGAGTAATGCATTTTTTGTTTCTGGTTAAACATGGTGGTGCTAGTAGAGGGGCAATGGGGTTGGGTCCGAAGGTGGCTAGGTTGAAGGACACCAGTGAGTGGTCTGTCCAGGGTAAGGGCATTATGGAAGAGATTGTGGCTGAACAGTTAGAGTCTGCTATCCAATCTAGCGTTCTCCCCTTCAGATGCGTGGGCTTGTCAACTTTTTTGAGTTAGGCCTAGTGCGTGAATCGTGTTGGCTACCACTGAGGCATTAGTATCCGTAATGTCTTGGAAACCTAGGTTAAAATCCCCAAGAAGGATTAGTTGAGAACATGGTTTAAGGTTGTTAGTGAGTAGGTTATGGAGATCCTCTTCAAAGGTACCTAGAGGGCCTGGAGGTCCATATAATAAGTGAATAGTGAGTGATTGAGTATTATTTATCTGGAATTTGGCAGATAGGGTTTCGCAGGATTGAAACAATTGGGTAGGGTCTAGTCTGAGGGAGAGGCTCGTTTTGGAAATGATGGCGATGCCACCACCTCTTGCACCTTCGCAGTCTTGTCTAACTATCGTGTAGCCGTCGGGGATGGCTAGCATAAGCGAAGGTCCTGCGGCACTACGTAGCCATGTCTCTGTAATCGCGAGAAAATCAAGGTTGCCTTCTGTGATTAAATCGGCTATGTCAAGGGCATGGGCGACGAGTGATCTCACATTCAGGAGTGCTCCTGTGATGGATGGGGTATTAGTAACATCTGTAGCTTGGAGGGATTTGGTAGTAGATGTATTAGATGGCTTAGGCTTGTTATTAAAAGTTGGGCAGGCATCAGAATTAGGGGTGGGAGGTGGCAATGGTGGCCTAGTAGGGCTCGGTTTCCTAATCTGCTAGTTTTGAGGTTGGTGGGGGGAAGAAACCTGCGGAGAGGTTTGTGCAATTTGGTTAGTCTAGCACAAAGTCTCAGGTTTCTGCTAAGTGTGGCACATAGTAGTGATACAAATGTAGCTGTCTCAGGGACCTGTAACTAGGATGTATGTATCGGCCAGGAGTGGCATTGTACATATTTAACTCAGTCAATGTGGTTAGCCTAGCATCAGGTATAGCATCATCTAGCATGATGAGTAGGTGTAGGATAGTCCTCAGTAGGACTGTGTAGATAGGTGGCAGATACATGGTTATATGAAAGTGGACTACCTAAAATAACATACTAGGCAGTACGCAGGAACAGTTGGCGGCAGGGTTTGTCTGAGTTCAAGGAACACAGTGTGTACCTAAAAAGCAATGAGTGAATAGGTGGAACAATTTAGCAGCAAGGTTCACCTAAATTCAAATCACAGTGTATGCTAGGAATGCAGTGTATCAGCAGGTAAGAACGGTTTAGCAGCAAGGTTCACCTAAATACAAGACACAGTGGGCCTCATTATGAGTAGCCCAGTAAAATCGGGTTCATTACCGGCATGCCGATAAGAGCGGGTCCGTGCTCGTATGAACCTGCTAATAGAGGGTGATTATGAGTGCACAAGCACGCGCGAACCCCCATGCAGGTAATGGAAATACCGGCATGCTGCTAAAGGCCCTCCAACCCCCCGATAGCCGCATCGCGGGACCCGCTGATACTGGCACCGCCTAGGAGCAACCTCTAAATACCGGCCCGGTAATACCACCATGCTAATACCAGGTTCACAAAACCGGACCCAGAAATAACGTAATCGCGCAGGAACGGGAAATGGGCCGGCGGCCATCTTTAAAAACACAATCCATTGCAATCCTCCCAAACGACCAGTCGATATTTGGAGAGCACAGTGGAAATCCATAGAGAATGTCAAAGGCTACCAGGAAGACCATCCCCCGGCTGCGGAAACAGCGTTACTCAGACGCTGAGCTGACCATGTTAGCGGACACTCTAGCCGCACATGCAGACATAATCCAATCCCACGACAAGAAGCAGGAGGTGCAGCAACAAAAGAGGCAAATCTGGCAGGAGGTAGCCGCAAGGTATTAGCTGTAGGTACCACCCCGCGCAGTGTGAGGGACTGCAGGAAGCGGTGGGATGACCTCCGGTTGAGGGTATGCAATATCATGGCCAGCAATCGGAGGGAGGCCATGTCCACAGGCGGGAGTGCCCACCCCCCTGCCAAATTGATGCCCTGGGAGGAGACGGCTAGCAGATTCATCAGTCCTGAGTCCATCGAGGGATTATGCGAGATGGAGACGGGTGCAGCATCAACCACGGAAGGAGGTGAGTGACCCTGCAGATCCCTGTAGGGGAGACCATGACGTAGCACAAGTGAAGTGGTAGAGAGTCTAGGCAAGGCAATGCATGTCCCATCACCCACATGACCATATCCAAGTCCAGATGGCGGCCAAATGCTGCCACATTGAAATGCATGCTGAATGCCAATCCCATATCCAACACACAGCCAACACACCTGGACCTTGCCCATGTGGTACATTACACAAAGCCCAAATAAACAGCATGCCACCTGCTATGCAGTGAATGCTAACATGCCACCTCTGAATACCCTGCGTGACACACCTGTAAGACATGAATGCATGATCAAATGAAAAATGAACAGCACCATCTTATGCCTCTGCCATGTCACACCATCACTGATGCCCTGCATCTCTTCTACCCCCCCAGGCACGGATGAGGAAGAAGCAACCCAGGAGACCACCGTGAGGGCATCCACCTCACATCCTAAGAAGAGGGCAACCACCACCACCTCCGCTGGAGGCAAGCAGGCCACAGCCACTGCCAGTGTGCCTGTGGGAGCTGGGACACAGCCAGCAACACCTGCTGCCAGTGTGCCTGACACACTACTGACCCAGCAGGCCACACCCACACCTGTCCAAGGGGAGTCCCTGAAAGTACCCGCCTCCACTGGGGAAGAACTTGATGCCAGTGTGGAGCCTGAGGGAGACACTGAGGTGACATGCCCAGCCACCCCGAGCCCCGTGCCCACCCACTCGCCCCAACACCTGCAGTCACCCACCTGCAGTGAAGCTGATCCCTGCCTCCGTGACCGAACCACCTCTGAGGAGTACAGTCCCGAAAATGACGTCCACGTGACTGCACAACCCACCACTCCAGCCCCCTCAAAAAACCTTGAGACACGATTGTCGATGGTGGAGGCCCAACAGGAGGCCATGTTAGACCTACTCCGCCAGTACATAGCTGACGGGGAGGAAACCAGGCAGAGTATTGCCACAGCAATTGCGGGTACCACAGCGGCCATCGAAGCCAACACAGCCGCTGTTAATGCATCGGCTCGGCTAATGAGGGACTGCCTGGGGGCGGTGACACAGGTGCTGGCTTCAATGCTGCTCCATATGCAGCGGGCACAGCTTGCAGGAAGTGTGGAACCTGCCAGCGACTCACCTACTACCTCCACACCAACTTCATCTGTCCCCACCAGCCCAGTGCGCCAGACACGTAGGAGTGCAAGGCACACTGAAATGCCACCTCCGGACAGGAAGAAGTCCCGGAAGTAGTGTGGGCGGACAATGGGTGTGGGGCACAAGGTTGGGGGTGAAGGGATGCATCTTGTGGAGTCTATTGGGGTATTGGTGTTGGTTGGGGGGGTTTGGAGTTTGTTGGGGGTTCTAGGAGTTTGTTGGGGGTGTCTGGGAGTCTGTTGGGGGGGTCTGGGAGTTTGTTAGGGGGGTCTATGAGTTTGTTGGGGGGTTAGGGAGGGGGGATTGGGCACATTATTATTATTTTCGTGTGCATCCATTTAATGTGTTTCGGTGTTCAGTGCCCAACTCCCAACATTCCCTGTGTGCATGTCCACATTGGGCCAGTGTCTGACTGACACATGTCTTTCATAGTCCCTGTGGGTCAGGAGTATTCGTAAATCTGTGCTTGGCGTACTGCATGGCCACCCCATGCATTATGTACTAGCAGGGGGCTACTTCACCTCCGTCTCCATCCTCATAATCCTCACCCGGGGCATGCAAGTCAATGTCAGGTGGGAGTGGTACATTTCTCCGGACGCACATGTTGTGCAGCATGACACAGGCCATGGTGATCTTTGCCACCTTCTCAGACCTATATAGGAGTGCCCCATCAGACCTGCTTAGGCAGCTGAAATGCGCCTTCAACAGGCCAAAGGTCTGCTCTATCACAACATGGGTGCGGGTGTGCACACGAATGTACTCCTCTTCATGGCTGTTCTGCGGGTTCCGCACAGGGGTAAGTTGCCACGGCCTCAAGGGATATCCTCTGTCACCTGCAAGCAAATACAAATAGGTGTGTGTCACTCTGAGCTGGCACCTTCAGGAAGCACATTCATGCCGGCAGCTATTTGGTGTGGACATGCACATGTCCCTGTATGTATGCAAATTTGTCACCTAGATGCATTCTAAACTGATATGAGGTGTGGTAGTCTGGATGGCATTCAACAGATGATGCAGGGTGTAATCATGCATGCTGAGGCAGATGTGCTGTGGTAGTGCAACAATGTTTAGCATCCAATTCATGCTGTTCATTTTCACTATGCATAGTCACACTGACCACATTGCCACAGTTGCCATCCTGTTCATTCATGCATTGCTTGCCATCACCATGGTGGCCTGGTTGTGCCTCTTACTTGTTGTCATCGATATGCATTATTTGTGATATGTCATGTTCCGTTTGGCCGGTTCAGGTCAGGAGTGTTTAGCTCTGCATGCATTCTCCAATCACCGGCTATTGCCACCCTGTTGCAGTATGCCCCCCCTTATGCATCCCTACACATCAGTACCCCAAAGCACTGCCATGGGACAGTTGTGCAACTCACCAAGCAGCCAGGCACGTGGTCCAGCATGTCACTCCATGTGACGGGGTAGCGTGGAGTTACGCTGTACCATGGCATCATGTGTTGATCCGGGAAATCAGGCGCAGCAATGTGTGATGATCTTGCTGGAGTCACATACCATTTGCACATTGATGGAATGGTATTGCTTGCGATTGTGGTACACCGCCTCTATGGCATGGGGGACTACGAATTCCACATGGGTGCAGTCGAGGGCACCAACACAATTGGTCATGCCTGCCATTGCATGGAAGCCTACTTTGGTGTTGGCTATCTCCTGGGCAGTCCATGGTAGGGATATGTGGCTGCTTGCATGCTTCAGGAGGGCATCCATCACTTGGTTCAACATGCGTGAAAATAGTGGCTGTGAAATGCCATGCAGCTGGCCCACTGTGTGTTGGTAGGTGCCTGTGGCCAGGAAGTGTAGCACAGACACCTCCTTTAGTAGCGGGGGGATGGCAGTGCGTATTTCTATGAGGCTGCCTATGTTGTTGTGTATCATGTCCACTATGGTGGTGATGGTGTCCCGGTCCAACCGTAGAGGGTGTGGATCTGCTCAGGGGTTAGGTTGAATGGGCTGGGTCTGGTGCGAGGGATTGGTGGCTGACTATGAGGCACTGCTGGCTGCGCTGGTGGTATTTGCTGCGCCTGTCTCACCCTCCTTCTCCTCCTGCGTCTCCTCTGTTCTGCCTGTTGTTGCTGCTGTAGTTGTTGTAGTTGGTGTTGTTGCTGTAGTTGTAGCAGTATTGGCATGTCCTCCAGCGCCATGATTGCAACAGCTAGTGGTGGCATTTTGGTGTTGGATGGGGTATGGTGTGTGGGTGTGCTCATTTTATACTGGCCCAGCCTCCATTGCCTCCACCTGTGGGGATTGTGTGCACCTCTGGCAGTTGGCTTGTTTCCTGATTGCTGTTTGCGGGTGGTCTGCGATGCCTGTATGGCCGGCATCGTGCAGCCCGTGATTACCGGCTTCGCAATGCAAGTATTTGCATGTCCGCGTTGGTTGGGATGTCACCCTATTACCGGCATGCCGGTATTTGCTCCCCGAAGGGGCGCGTGTACGCGCCCATGCTGCTATTAGCCACGCCGTTATTTAGGGTGCCGCTAATACCGGGTTGCTGGGTCAGAATACACTGGAGCAGAAAACGATGCCGGTATTATTATACCGGCATCGTTTTTGCCTTACCGCTAACCTTGTAATGAGGCCCAGGGTATGCTAGAAATGCAGTGTACCAGCAGGTAGGAACAATTTAGCAGCAAGGTTCACCTAAATACAAGACACAGTGTATGCTAAAATGCAGTGTACCAGCAGGTAGGAACAATTTGGCAGCAAGGTTCACCTAAATACAAGACACAATGTATGCTAAAATGCAGTGTACCAGCAGGTAGGAACAATTTAGCAGCAAGGTTCACCTAAATACAAGACACAATGTATGCTAAAATGCAGTGTACCAGCAGGTAGGAACAATTTAGCAGCAAGGTTCACCTAAATACAAGACACAATGGGCCTCATTACGACGACCCTGGCGGTACGGAGTGAATGGCGCCGTAAAAGGTGCCGGCGCCGTTCGCCCCGTACCGCTGCATTATGAGTTCCCCTCGCAGGACACGGTAAGCACGCCTGGGAAAGCCAGGCATGCTTACCGGGTCCCGTGAGGGGAAGAGGGAGCAAATGGCCCGTTGTTTGCTCCCTCTCCCATTCCCATTCAGTCCTATGGGGGCTGAAATGGGAATGGGGAAGGACCGTGTCCGGGTCCTTGGAGGGAGGAATTACCGGGCCTTCCGAACTCGGAATGGCCCGGTAAGTCCTCATTCCGAGGACCCGGACCCCAACAGGATTTCGGCAGCAGCCATGCCGCCAATAGCGGCATGGTTACAGCCGAACTCGTAATGAGGGCCAATGTATGCTAAAATGCAGTGCACCAGCAGGTAGAAACAATTTGGCAGCAAGGATCACCTAAATAAAAGACACAATGTATGCTAAGATGCAGTCTATAGTTTCTTTGATGTTTAAGCTAGGGTGCAATAATATAAAACACGTGTGGGGTAGGTTGGGTCACTTTGTAGAGAACCTGGTTTAGATTGACCGTGAGTTGGATGCATACCAAAGAGCATAGCCATAGGTAAGGCTTCAGGAGGGGCAGGTACAGTGTGGAGATAGTTAGAAACTAATAATATGCACGTAGGAGATACAACAGTCCAGCATAGGAGCAGTAATGGAATATGCCGTCATTTGCGAATAGGCTTACTTCCGTTATGGTACATATATTTAGTATAAACGCACTCACTGATTTGGCGTATCTGTAAAGGAAATGACTGTTAAGTAGGCTGTAACATATCGTGCAACTGCAGTGGAATTGTCTGCAATGTACTGCACATCTATGTTTTCAATTCATAAGACGGCAATGATTGCATTGTAATCATTGATATATTTTGATTCTTCTGTTCTTTTTATGTGATATGTGTTCTTAGGTGAATTACCTTTAAAACTATGTCGAACTGAAGACATGAAGTTGTTCACTTCGCCTGTTTCTGTAACTGGTCTAGGGAAACCAAAGCGGCATTTGGTGTAGTATTTCACTTTGTTTTTGTATTTGCGACGACAATATTTGCCACATTTGTGTCTTTGAAATTGTACAATTTCTCCATGAAGGTCACTATGTCTCGTTTGTGAAGGGATTTCACAAGTGACATATTTTTGGATGAACTACAAAACCGTGGCATCACTGTCCTGACCAAATTTAGGAGCATTTTTAATCCATAAAAGCATGTGGATATGTGGTGCTCCTCTGGCTTTGTATTCTTTTCTCCAAAAGAAGTGTTGCACTTTTCCGAGGGGAGGAACAATTTTATTACAAATAAAGTGTAGCATAGCAATGAAACGATGGAGGAAATATCTTGAAACATCAACAGGATCTAGAGAGCAAAGTTCTCCAGGTGTTATTATATCTATGTTGGTTTTGTTGTTTGATATGCGTAGGAAATCATGTAAATCTTCCCATGCATATTCTGCACAACTTAATGTAACAAACCAAGTGGGTGGTCCAAGGTTTCTGATCATACTACGTACATCTCCGTGATGTCGGAACCAGTATTCTTAAGTACCACGCATGTTTGCAAACAGATTTGTTATGCTTGATTGTAAAACGTCATCTTTTTCTTGCACTTTTTGTACTAATTGCGTAGCTGACATATTTTGAAAGTGGGTTCCAGATTTCCATATGTGTGCAACTTCGTAACATAGGGTTACTAGTTCACTTTCAAAGAGTAGGTGGAAAATGTATTCCACATTTTGTCTAAATCTGGGATCTTCAGAATACATTCGTAATGAGTGGTATTCTGATGCTGTTATCTGAGTGGGTCTATCATCGTATCTTCCTCCTTTGTAGTAGGAAATAGTAGTGGAAAAGCATGTGCTTCTATAATTTTTTCCCATATGCTCATTGGTGAACCTTTGGTTTGTCGCATTTGGTAAGTTTCTAGTGCATCATCTATGCTGTCATTAGAGTGCAATGGATGAATTGTATAATGGTCCAAAACAGTGGATACTACAGCAGGATCCAGAAGTTCAAATTGACCAGTTTCTGATGACTCTTGAATTATTTCAGTTGTTTCCCTTAAGGTTTCTTCAATATTTATTTCTTTGTAGTATTCATTATTGTCTTTCAGATATTGCAAGGCTTGACTAACTTTGTGTAAATCCACGAGTTGTTGCCACATTTTATTGTCTTTTGTTGGTACACCATTTACTAAGACAATTAAAGATTGCTCTATTGGACGTTGCACTTCTAGAGTGTGCACATTTTCTGTCAGATCTAATAGTAAATAAACTGCTTTCCCACAAATGCCTTTCACCAATTCAGAGGGAGGTAATTTTGCTGTTTTCGGTTGAAGGCGTATTATTGCTTGAAATGGGTGTACTGTTTGAATTACGATGCTCTCATACAAATTGAGTTGTTGCAGGGGTTTTGGTAGTGGGAACAATTCCAAGTTATTTGTGATAGCACATGAAGGAGTTTGGTTGTTGTCAAGTTTTGTAGTGCAGTAACTGCAACATATTATGGGTTCACTTATTTCGTATTTGTTTTCTGCTAAAAGGTAGAGAGCTAATTCAAACCATTTGGAGTCTTCATTGTCTTCTATTTTGTGTTACTTGTGTTCTGTTCTGCGGCAACACACACACACATGGTTTGGTACTTCAGCGGATGTACTTTTACATTTTCGTATTTCTTTTTTGTATGTGTGTAATAGAAGGTTTCCATGTGCACAATTGTTGCTAGACTGTTTAAAACTATTGCATTTTGTAAGTGGCTTTCACTTACAACATATTTTCTCTGGATACGGTCAATTTCCTCTTGTAGGTATTTGGGTGTACCATGTGGAAGAGTGTTATTTAAATTGGCTAGTTCTAAAGCAGGACTTTTAGCATAGTACAGTTTATACACTAGATTTCTTACGTCTGAATGATGTGTTGATATTATTTTGATATCATGGAAGGTTCTTTTTCAAATAGGTCCTGAAATGCAGGCTAATGAATGTCCTTGTAGTCTTGTGTATTTCCACACTGGACATGTATCCATATTTTTCAGCACTTTCACTTTGATTGTGTCTTTACCTTTCACATACTGATTGAGGAACTGGCGTAAAGATTTCAACGATTTGTTGGGAATGTTACACATTGACGTGCACGGCCATTTGTATACTGGACGTTCAGGTTCAGTCGAATGGAGAGGTAATTCTGAGTTTTCGGGGGATACTTTTGTAAGCAGTGTTTCCTGTTCCATGATGGTATTATTGATTTTTTTCATATCCTCGTCCACTGCTATGGATGTCAATTGTGTTTGTTTGGTTTTGTTTGTATGCTTCTTCATTAAAATATGGTTCTGTGGTTGTGGTGTGACTCCATTCACCTCCATAGATATTTAAGAAGTTATTTTTGTTGACATTCCGTTTATTAAGAAGTTTCTTTTGTAGTTTAGTACTTAGTTTTGTTAGTGGTTTCATCCTGTTTAAAACTAAAATAAATAACTTCCTTTTGAGAAGGATTGCACTGTCTACGAGAGCTTCTAAGATTAATTTTCTACGGTAGGTTTTAAGGGTTGTGGATAATTTTACTCCTGTTCTTATTAGATTCTGAAGGACTCTGTGGCGGAACATTTTTGCTAAAATACTTTTTTTAGTATGGTTTCTTGCTAGTATTTGAGGATTTATAGGAGCACTGTTAGCAGTAGTGGTAGCCAAATTCTTCTTAAGCATGTTCTGTTTCGTTTCACATTTTATTAGAGGAGGCAAAGTTTCTGTAGTTGAAGCCTCTTTTGTTTTGCTAAATGACTGCATTAGCTGTTTTGTTTGAACGTTTTGTACAAACTCTGGTAGAGATGGATGTTTATTTTGTACACTTTTATTTTCATTTGCTCTATTTCTGCGTTGCTTTCTATGGACTTGCTTTTTGGTAGGCATTCTTTGGGGTCTGTTAAAAAAAAAGAAGGCATGGGTTGTCTGTTTTACAATGTATGTGTGCTGTGTGCATGCGTGTATGAGTTTGATTGGGAAGTTGTTTGTGGTGGTGTGTGAAGGTGCATTGGGCAGTTACAATGAGTTGGGAAGTCTATTTTTCTGTTTGTATGTTACTCCAGTTCAGATGAGAGTTGAAAGTGAGCTAGTGGTGAGGAGAAGCATTAATAGTAAACGTAATGGTATAAAATTAAAACAGTTATGTGTGTGCCATTCTGCCTGTTAATCTCTGTTTACTAAATGGGGATTTGTGGGCAGAATGGTTCAGAAATCTATGTTTTTTTTTTTGGTGCACAAATTAGATGAATGAACCACACAGTCTCTTTGAAGAACAGTAAGAATATTCTACTTACTTTTTTTTGTGGAATGAGCAGGTTTCTTCGGATATGTTGTTTGTAGTTTAGATGCTGTTAATTTTCAGGAGAGTGGTCTTCACTGCAATTGTAAAAGGAAGAAGGACGTAATTTTGTGTGTTTATAGCACTGATGTTAATGTACAAGGTAACTTTTATGTTTTTGTAGTAGTATTCTAGTTTTATATCTGAACATAGTGCATGCACGCATTTTATTTGATTATGTGCAGCTTTTATATGTTATTTGCAGTATGTTAGTTCAACCTGCTTCGCAAATTAGTACAATTTTAAGTTCATGAAATTAACTTGTTGTTTTTCAGCTGTGTGGTAGATAGCAGAGAGGTTTGGAAGTGATAGTTCATTATAGCAGATGGGAATAATTTGAATAATTTCATATTATAACTAGACATGCGAACGAGCACCTGAGAGGGAGATTTCACCACAGCAATCGGGAACGTTTATTTTTCTCATACGATCGCATTGGGATTAGCATTAATTTAGGCGGGAGACACTAAAAAATGAAAAATCGAGTTTCGCACGTAAATCGGGAGGGTTGGCATGTATGTATAGGTTTTGGGGGAGATAGTAAAAAGTAGTGCGATTTTTCAATGAAAAATCGTGAGTCTCGTGCTTAAAGGGGGAGCGTTGGCATGTATGTATTAGCTATGCAGATTTAGTGGCATTACTTTGTTTATATGGATTCATAAGAGTTGTACATGTACTCTGAATAAAATATGCATACCTGTACTTTGTAATCATGCATGTGGATATGCATGAAGCTGTAAGTAGAAATCTTCCAGACTTGCACATTTGTTTTTGTAGTAGATGCTTTCCAATTATATGAGACTTGTATTCAGAGTGATCAACAGCACATTTGAAGTGCAGAATTCTGATGATGGAGTTAGATGTAGAGGTCTTGGATCTGATTGGTGGATGGTTGTCTGACTGCTTAGCTGTGTCCAATGAGGGAATTGATTTGCGAGTGATGTGGAAAGGGTAGAAGGGCTGGCTAAGAATTACGTGCTGAGCGGACACCGCACCTGTCCGTGGGTAGGGCGTGCAACATACGGGGTTTTACAGCAAATCCAGCATGGAAAGGGGACTGTATGGATCAGCCAATCAGATGTTGACATTGTTGATTTGTGTAGAAATAGAGTATGTGTAGTGAAGATGGCAGAGGTGGAGACAGTCGGGGTGTTGGTGCTCAGAGATATGTTTGTCCATGGTTTACAGAACTATTCTCAATGCAGGCATGTGGCAAACAATTTAGTTGTTAAAGGAGTGGAGGTGGTGTGGAGCGCTGCGACTGACTGCAATGTAGAGGCAATTCTCCAACTTTGCAGGGATATGCGTAGGATGAACAGTCCCCATGTGGTAGTTTTGCACTATGGTACTTTCTATTTGGGCTACGTGAGTTCCCCTACATTGTTGGGAGATTTGGAAAAGTTGGTTCAAGCAGTAATCAACATCTTTCCAACTGTGAAAGTATTTTTTTCTGGATTACTTCCTAGAGCAAAATGGGACAACAGTTCTGTTTTTTGTCCTGATCAAAGCATTGCTAGGTGTGCAATCAATCGAGGCATGCGTGCTTTCATGCCAAGAGCTAGTATGTTTTTCTGTAGCCACGAGAACATTGTTTTGAGTGATGCGGCTTATTTCGAAGCAGATGGTGTTTCTTCATCTTTTTTGGGAAATGCCATTTTTTTTGGGGAATGTAAGGGTTGCTTTGGAGCAGGTTATGTGAAGGTTTTAGGAGTAAACTAAGAAGAAAACCCCCCCAAAAAAATACAAAATAACAGGTGTCTGACAGGCATCTGCAAAAAAAAGAAAATAAATAATAATAATTGCTCTTTTCAGAGCCCACCTTAAAGGGGAAATGGGGAACAGTATTTAAATGTACATTCGCCACGCTCAGATCTTCTACATGTCCGCGGACATGGCAGTAGTCTGCAGACAGTGCGTATTACATACAGGGATTCTGGGGTGGAGAGGCATGCAAATGAGAATGAGCAGAGCTGGGATTGGTCAGTAAAGTGTAGTGGGTGTGTTGTGTACGGAGAGATTTAGTGAGGACTTCTTTTTCCTGAGAGGAGAACAGACTGCTATGGCTGTGTGTGCTCAAAAACAGATTAGCTGGATTTTGGGAGACTCATGGATACATTGGTTGAAGGTGCATGCAGAACATTGTGGTATATCTGCAGATCTTGGATTCCCTCATGTGGAAGTGCACTGGCATGGAGTTCGTGGAATAAAGTGGCTGGACTTGGTACCTCTCTGTGCTACTTTACAGACAGAGTGTCATCCTGACATATTTATAATTCATTGTGGAGGGAACAGTTTAGGACATGTGTCTGGAATTGCTTTGCAATTTGCAATGAAGGAAGGACTTGAGAAGGTCATGGACATGTTTCCAAATTGCCAAGTAATTTTTTCACGTATTGCGCAAAGACAATGTGGCTGCGTTCTTCTTCATTTGGTCCACAGATGAAGAAAGCGAGGTGCAATGTCAATAAGGCTGTTTGTGCCTTTCTAAGAGTTGTTGGCATGTCGTCTTTCCACAATGAAAATATTATGTTTCGCAGCACATTCATTTTTCGCAGAAATGGAGTCCATCTTACATATGCTGGGAATCAGATTTTTATTTGAAATGTACAAAATGCATTGCGACCCTTTTTGGAAGTGTAATCATCTATTTTGCATTATATGTTGATGAATCCAGGTTTTTGAAACACACAAAACACCACGAAAAGGCTCTTTTCAGAGCCACCACTTACTCCCAGAGAAAAGTGCATTGGTTTTGCTAGGGTTGCACCCCAAAATGTTATCTGTCTTAGGACTGTCCGCAGACTTCTAAAAAAATGCGTGGGGGCTTGTACCATTTACTTCATAGTTCTATTTTTAAACTGAAAAAGGCGGCTCTGAAAAGAGCCTTTTTTAAAACCTTTGTTGTTTAATATATTTTTTGTGGCTTTTTCTACACCTGACACACCAGGAGAGGAGGAGAGAGGAGGGTAAGAAAGGGACACCAATCATGGGGATAGGAAAGGGCAGGTGGAGAGAGGAAGATGTAGGGTGGGCCTTATTTAGGTAGGTAGCAGCTCTTCTGGTGCTCCCTGACCATAGTCTCAAAAGCACTTAGAAGATTCTCCCCCCTGCAGAGTACTGCATCGCAGTACATACACAATAGCGTGTCCCTCGAAAGGTAAGGGTCAACAGCATCGCGAATGGCCTGTGAAGCAGCTGGAGGGATGCGCTCTCCCACAGGGGTGTCTCTTGTGGTGAGAGGATCAGAAACGGAGGATGCTGCAGAGGAACTCAACCTACTACGTTCTTTACATTGTACAACTTTGCGAATGTCCGCACCGTGGAATGAAGTTAGGTGTTGCTTCATGGATGTCGTACCAAAGCTGTACGAACCACGTCTCCCACGACTCAGCACCAAATTGCACTGGTTACAGGTGACCTTGTTCGCACGTGCTTTCGGTACGTTACCATAAACAACCGCCACACCCACGACTCCCGGCGAGTGCTGGTAGTAGGGAGTTCCTCGACCTCATTCTCTTCATCCTCTTCGTCCTCGTTCTCTACATCCTCACGCGTATTCCCCTCTGCTGGCCCTTGGGGAGGTGCTGGTGGTAGAGAGTTTGGGGGTGGTGCTGAGGCTGATGTAGCAACAGCAGTCATGGATGCCATTAGGGTTTTTGAGGTAATCTCTGCTAGAGCACTAAAGGCAGCAAAAGTCAATCTCCAATAGCCAGAAGTACAATGAAGATGATCTTTGGGGTGTGGCCTTTTATAGGGGTGGAGGAGTGTGTCTCATGACCATATCAATCACTCAAAAGCGGAAAAAGTTCCAAAAAACATGTGGAAAGCTAGGGCCATTATCTAAGACATGTGAAATGGTGATTTTTCACTGTCAAATAATTTGGATTGTCTGCATAAGTTCTTTTAAAATGTTGGGGAAGCGGACAAAGTGTGCAAATTAGGACACACGCTCAGTATGGGTGCGGTCACATGATGACGTCGTGAACATGCCCGCGAAGTGAATGGGTGTCCGCAGGACACCAAATGCACAGGAATGGTCATGCGCATGAGCGCGGGTGTTCTACGGACAGTGTTCGGGTTCTGAAACTAATTGAAATTGCGACACAAGTGAGACGGACAGTTACGGACAGGCGCGATGTTCGCATGAGTTACGGGTATGGTGCGCATGTTCACAGATGTTCTGCAGACTGTACGGCCAGGTATAGTGTCCTTAGGACACTTCCATTGTGTTTGACTACGGACATTGCGGCCACAGCGCCTGTTCTGCAGACATTTCCATGTTGGTTGCGAATGGTAAGGACAGGTATAGTTTCCTTAGGACACTCCTATTTTGTTATTTTACGGACATCCTGGACACCGGGTGTGTTCTAAGAACAGTTTCATCTTGGTTGCGAATGATACGGATAGATGTACTGTCTTTAAGACATCCATACTTTGTTAATTATGGACAGGCCGGACAGGTGCGCTGTCCGCAGGCACTTTAACTGTTTTTGTTAAAAAAAATTAGACCAAAACAATTTCATTAAAACTAACATAACATTTATTTTATTATACACATATACAGCAATTAAGAAAGAGAGGGGGAAACAGAAACTGAAACAAATATAGGGGAATCAGGGGTTTGCTGAGGATCGTTGTGAGGGGATGAAGGGATGGAAATTTCATCGAAACTTTATGTTGTTCGTGAGGGTTTGGGGATACTTCACTGGGACATGGAGAGGCGGGACAGGTACAGGTAGTACAGTGGTATCAAATTTTTCCTTTGACATACTCCTCCACAAATTGACTTAAACCACTGAAATTATCTTTCAGCATGTCCACTTTCTGTTCTATGCGTTGCAAGGTGTCTTGCATTGTGCCTTTTGGTGGAATTTCTTCAATCTTTGCATGGTCTCTTAAAAATAAAAATATATACATTAAGTACACATAAAGTACTGACTATTAATTTGCTTATGCAGAGAAGTGTGTACCATTATTATCGCTATCTTCCGACATTTAGTTAAACGGAAAATTCTCCTCGAGCCACTCCAAAGTGCTGCACATTTCTGTGTGAAAAACACAAATACATTAATTGTTCTGTACCTCATACAAAAAGTATACAACTATATAAGAAAAATTAAGTTTACTTACTGGTTTCTGGTCATTTGTATTTGTTGTGTTGTGTTTGTGCACTGTCGCTCCTAGCTCTGCAGTTTCTGTGAGGAAATTATGTTTGAGGCATATCTTTTTAGTTATGCTATAATCCATTTCATTACATATGGTATTTATGGAGAAATGAAAGGCTCAGGGTTAGGACAATGATCTTCTCTAGAAACCAGAACCACGCTAAGGCAACACACCACACTGGCAGCCCCCCTAATAGAACTACTAAAACCAACCCCACTGGATCTAAGGTAACATGCCAGCAAAGTCTGACTCGGAGTAACAAATCTGTAGCGACTGTGATAAAACCAATCTTGCCTAATACTACGGCTACACCCAGCGGGAACAAAAATAGCCACTCGTCCAACTCTATCAAAGGAGCCCTTATTAATGCCAGATCCCTCCTAGAACACGCCATGGACATTTCAGACCTTATCATAATTAATGATTTAGATTTCATCGCTATAACTGAAAACTGGCTGCATCCTGCAGTGGGCCCTTCCCTTGCTCTTGCCTAACCAGAGGTTTATTCAATTATAAGAAAAGACAGAACAATCTCAAAAGGAGGTGGTATTGCCTTCATCTCAAAAATTAAACTTAGTGTAAGAAAAATACCAAACTTAGCCTTCCTTTCAGTAGAATTACTGTCCACCAAAACTGTCCCCAGGCACCACTTCCTCCTTTGAGGAGGTCATCGCTGCCCTACTGACATCAGACCTAAAACCGGTGTCCAGTCAAATGGTCGAAAATAAAGGATCGAATGACCATTTGGTTTGACAGTCAAATGGTCGAAAAAAAAGGTCGATTTATTTATTTATTTATATATATATTAGTTTGGGTTGGTAGGAAAATGTTTTTAATAAAGAAAAAGGGGTGTTGGGGGAACCCCCCCATCAAAAAAAAAGAAAAAAAAATCAACCATTTTTTACGATCATTTTAGTGTCGATCAAAAGGCATTCGATCCTTTTGTTTTCGACCATATGACCTACAACCCCTAAAACCTATGTTCAAAGTACTCATCCTACGTGATTTCAATTTAGGACTCTGCGAAAGAACAGATGCCAAAGCTGCAGCCCTAGCCAACACCATAGAAACACAAGGCTTCACCATACCGACTGCAGGCCCTACACATGCCAAAGGCTGCACGCTAGACTGGCTCGTGGACCACAACAGACTGACAAACATACAAACAATAGCCCATGCCCATGGTCGGACCACAATACAATACTATTTTCCATCAATACCAGCACTCAAGCATGTACCACTAACATCGTTGCCCCTGCTACCCAGACACGCGAACTTTGCAACATCACGCCAGACAACATGCTCCCTTTGCTCACACCACTCACCACATACACAGGGGAACACTGCAAATCCCTATTCTGTGGTCACCACCTACAGCCAGACTATGGAGGCAGCAATCAACAAAAACAAAATAGCACCTTTGGACAACTGTAAAGCCATACCTAAAGCCCACATCAATCATTGGTTCACCTCGGAGCTAAGGAATAAAAAAAGAAATGCAGAAAGCAATTGGAAAAAAACACGCCATTCATCACTTCACTTATAAACAATTCTTTTAGCTGTTATAAAGTACTGGAACACCTGAAGGAAGCCTGGTTACACCCCTTACTGAAATAACCCACTCTAGAACCCAATGTGCCAACTAACTACAGGCCTATCACAGCTGTACCCTTCTTACTAAAAATATTAGACAGGGTAGCTGTTGTGGGGGTCTTACATACCCCTAGCTATGTTCCGTGAGCCCCCCAGCCCTCACTGGTCACAGACTCACACAACGTCACTCCACTGCGTGCTGAAGCCCTTAAAGGGGCAGCACTACACTCCTCCTTTTCTATGATGACAAACAATAAACACATGAACTTGCATAATTACACTGAACTCAAAACATACTAACAAAATTAAACCACACAACTGTACCCTGCAAACCCCTTTATTCACAGCCACCCCACGACCCTCGACCCTCGACCCTCTCACCCCCTGGATGGTGGACCGTGGCCGGGTCATGCACATTCATTGCTCCAAAACATAGTTGCTGAGGCGAACAGGTTTCCCTCGCCCTGTCCTCAGGGGGTACCTCCTGCTCGCCTCGGGGGTGGGAGTTCCACTGGTATATGGCATGCTGACAGAAGACCGAGAGAGGGGCTCAGCACCCCACCCTCGTGGGGTACGGCCATAATGTCCTGGTCCTGGGCTACCCCAGTCTCTTAAAGAAGCTGACATTCCTCGTGACCGATGCCCGGCCAGCCGAGGCGGTCACCATTGATCCTTTTACCACAATCACGTCCAGCGGCTCAGGTTCATATGTCAGTGATAACTTCCCACGGGGGTGCCTGTTTCGAATGAGCACTTCATCCCCGGGCACAGATTGTTGAGGTTGGAGGCCTCTCCTCACATTTTCCTGCTCAATCCTCAGCTGTCGATCCTGCTCCACCTGCTGGTCATTGATGACTTCCAGTTCCTTCTCGACGACCCATCGGGCACCACTTGAACAGGGCTTCCGCCAGGGCCACCCCAGTAGAGGTTTGTGGGGTTGTCTGATAGACCCGCAGGAACTGATACAGAGCCTTCTCCAGGCACTGCCCTTACCCTTGTGCAATTCGAACACTTTGTTCAAGGTGCGCATTAGTCTCTCCACCTCCCCGTTGGCCCTAGGCCAGAGCGGGGTGACCTTCCGATGCTGCACTCCATAATCTTTTGTTAGAGCTGCAAATCACTCGCCTGGGAATGGGGCCCCATTTTCTGAGCACAAGGTTGTGGGGAATCCATGAGCAGCAAATACATTCTCCATCGCCACCACCACGTGTTTGAAGGCCACCGATTGGATGAATTCTACTTCTGGGTGCCTGGAGTACTCATCAACCACCAGGAAGTGAGTGCCCTGCGAGGTGGAACCAAAGTCCACATGGACAACCTCCCAGGGACGCTTGTCACGGGGCATGGCTTTGATGTCGAGCTCTCTCTGTGCAGGAGAAGCTGCCTGGCACCACACGCATGAGGCCACGTACTCATCAACCCATCGCTCGAGCTCAGGGAACCATACCTTGAGGCGTAGGCAGGCCTTGGTCTTTGTGGCCCCCTGGTGGCCTTGATGGGCCTGGCCAATCACCTCTTGGACTTTGGCCTGAGGGACCACAATCTGATCTTCTTGCAACAGAAGCCCGTTTGCCGAGAATGACAGCTCTTCCCGCACCTTCCACAGCTGCTTGTGCACCACATTTGCCTCCTGCGTGCGCCCTGCCAACGACTCCAGCACGCTCCTCCAGGACCCTTGTTGCATGGCCGCTCTGAGGATGCAGAAGCACTCGTCCTGTGTGGCCGCCGCCTCTAGTTCCCCTATTGGCAGGGCATTTGGGGTTGCTGCCTCGACCACCAGTTAAATGTGATCATTGGCCTCTGCTGCACAGGCATCCATCTCGAAGTTGTAATGTCCCCTTGGATGGCGAGACAGATCGACGGCCACGTTGTTGGAGTCAGGCCGGTAGACCAGCGAGACCCCATACTCCAGGAGCGCAAGCATCCACCTTTCGATCCTCGCTGGTGGTTTGGATGAGGACCTGGCCAAGATTGGTAGCAGGGGCTTATGGTCGGTAACCACTGTCACAGGCCTACCCAAAATGTACAGCTGGAAGTGCCTGCACCCCCACAGAACTGCCAGTGCCTCCCATTCTATCTGAGTGTAGCGCTGTTTAGTCTCAGACAGGGCCTTGCTGGCATAGGCCACCGTGAATCAGACCCAACTTGTGTCAGCACGGTCGCCAGGCCAAAAGGGCTAGCGTCCACAATTATCTCGGACTGCAGGGCGGGGTCAAAGATTGCCATTATATCTTCCTCCGTGAGGGCGCTCTTAATGTCCTCAAAGGTTGCTTGCTCCAGTGGTCCCATTGCTACACAGTCTCCTTCTTGGTGAGGGTCCATAGGAGCTCGGACCTGGATGCCAAGTTTTTTGATAAAACGGCCACAATAGATGACCATGCCCAAGAAGCTTCTGACTTCTGACACATTATCGGGCGGTCGTGCATCTTTAATGCCCTTCACCTTTCGGGGATGGACATGCCACCCTCTTTAAACATGAAGCCGAAGAACTCGATGTTTGCCTTCAGAAATTCACATTTCTCACAATGGAGCGTCAAACCCAAGGATTGCAGTCATTCGAATCTCTTGGCCAGTTTGTGCAGGTGGTCCACTTCAGACCTGACAAACACAAGAATGTCATCAATGATGTTCAACACGCCCTCAAGGTCTGCCAGTGGACCCCTGATTATGTTTTGAAAAACCTCAGCCACGGAGGACACCCCGAAGCTGAGTCTCTCATACTGCTATAGGCCCCAGTGAGTCGTGAATGTTGTTATGTATCTTGACTCTGGATGCAAGAGGACTTGATGGTAACTGGCCCTGAGATCAAGCTTCGAGAAGAAGCGAGCCCCTTGCAGCTCTGTAATAATGTTGTCTAGTGTTGGTGTGAGATGGCACTCCCTCCGGATAACCTTGTTGGGGAGTCTCATAGCTACACAAATCCTCACTGAGTCAGGTTGCTTGGGTTTTCTGGAAACTACAATAGGAGACACCCAGGGTGTTGGACCCTCCACCTTCTCGATGATGTCAAGGTTCACTAGGTTATCCAACTCCTTGTCTACCAGCTCCCTCAGGTGAAAGGGCACCCTGCGGTGCTTGAGGGTGATGGGCTGCACAGATTCATCGATGTGCAGCCTCACTGGGTCGCCGGTCATGCATCCAATTCCTTGGAACAGTTTAGCATACTTATCAAGTAAAGTTTGTATGTCCTCCACATACACAGAGTATGCAAAGCTTACTAGGCCCAGGGCTTCAGCCGCAACGCAGCTTAGCAGTGTGTTGGTGCGGACGGGAATCACATAGAACCGTGCTTTTATTTTTGAGCCCCGGTGCCCCACCTGAGCTACAAATGCACTGTCCAGGGGGATTGGATGTGAACCCCTGAACGTGAAGATTTGAGCCTTCGGGGCTGAGAGCTTTGGGGGGCAATCCATGGCATCATAGTGGTCTCTGGCCATCACATTGACATAAGCCCCTGTGTCCACCAGCACCGGAATGGGGGAGTCATTGACTGCCGAATGCACCTCGGCTATCTTCGGCCCTTGGCTTTGAGGGACTCAATGCTCGACACAAAGAAAATATTTTCCTCTTCTTCCTCCTCCTCCTCGTCAGGTTGTGCGCCCTCCTCCCCTTGGTCAATCTGGGCGACATTGGGAGGGCGAGACTGTCTAAAGAACCCAGACTGCACTGGGCCCATGGGCACCATCACCGGCAGGGAAGCTCTGCACACCCGGGTGTAGTGGTCTGCCAGGCTTCACCGTCCACCTGTTCTTCCTACTGCATAGCACTCTGCAGGGTGGGGCAGGTCGTAACTACACTTTAGGCATGCCTCCCCTGACACTGCCAACCTAATCACGACATGCAGACCTTACCTGACGTTGGAGAAACCATGTCACCCTGGCCATAGCATTGATCCTCTCCAGGATCGACTATTACAACACCATCTTCGAAGGCTCCTCAGCATCAAAATAGTAATAAGCTCCAGATCATCCAAAATAATGCTATCAGAGTAGCTCTCAATATTCCCAAATCAGACCACATAACTACAACCAGAAGAAGCATTCACTGGTTACCAGTAAGAGATCGTATTAAATTCAAAATACTGTCTCTTATGCACAAATGTCTCTCTAACACCGCTCCACGCTACCTCTCAACTCTAATCTCCAAAGCTCCATCAATCAGACCAACCCGGTCGGCCTACCTAGGGCAACTGAGCACACAAAGATACAGAAGAGAAAAAGCTGGAGGCTCTAGCTTCCCTGTTATCGCAGCCAACTATTGGACTAATATGCCCCCTGGACTAAGACCCGACTCGTCACTATGGTCTTTTCGCAAACAAATTAAAACCTGGCTTTTCAACCAGGACAGAAAGACACCACACCGCTCCTCTAACAAGTGTTAGGTCATACCACCCGTCCTGTGTCCTCCATCTGCAGACTCAATGGACACAGCACAACGAGAAACTGGGAGATCGCACTAGGCATATGTTTTGCTAAAAAGTCCAAGATCAGTTGTAACTAAACACCTAATTGAGAATATACAGCTCTCATCTATACTACCTCTGCTACTCTAACATTAAAGTAGAACACAGTCCTCGCAATGTAATTTATACTACATCTGTAAACTGTAACCTTTATGTATAACCATGTCTCTGCAATTTAACTGCATTCTTAATGTCAAGCGCCCAGATGCCTGAGGGTTAGGTGCGCTTTATAAATGTAATAAATAAATAAATCATTCATGTAACATTGCATATCGATTTTTGTAAACAAATATTCAGAAAATGCACAGAATGCAATTCTCTGACTACAATGTAAGTAATGTTTCTATATTAGGTTAAGTTAATGAATGAATGCATCAATGTCGGATTCAGTTTCAAGTATCATATGTCATCATGTCATAATCTGATAAATTCAGTCTAAAAACCCGTCACGTGTGAGGACCAAGTTGTAATAAAACATCTCACCCATTTAGATCTGAAATGCTTGCATTAAAAAATAAATGCAAGAATGAAAGTGAAATATGAGGATTTGGAATGCAGCCAGACCTATCTTTTAGCATTTCCCATCATTTATGCCATCATCTGTCTCTGGCTTCCTAGCTCTGACATCTCAGGGCTCCTACCCACCATCCTTCAAGGCCCTCTCTGCATTGCTGTGTGTCCACCTGGCTCCTCAACTGTTCTTAATGTAACCAATGTTTAGGCATTCATATATGTTTCTAAAGTAGGTTCTTGTGAGATAATGGAACAGTTAATTATTATCACAATTTATATAATTAAAAACATGGCTGATTTATAATGAACGACCCTAAGTAAAAACAAACCCCTCCCTGGCTAAGGGACTAACACTTTTTGGAATATATCGAAAGAACGATGCTTAAAAAAAACAATGTATGTGTGTAGTACCGATTAGGTCCATACTAAAAGTCATCATTGATGGCACGCCATTGTGACTGTCATTCTTGTTAAACACATTATTGTACACACCAGCTGTCTTTCTGCTTATTATATTAGATCATGACTCTTTTTCAGCTATTATTCTGTGCATTACTAGAACCTTGCAAACAATGCTATTGTGTGTCCTCACTCATTCAAAATATTGCTCTGTCCTATGAATTTTTCCTTAACGCTGAAAAATAGGCTCTCTCTATAAACGCGTGATGGTGCTTTGAGAAACACTTTCCCTTATAAGTGTTATCTATTGTAACAACACACAGTAATACACTTAAATGCACCTTTATTGGGCTACATGTGCACATAGTGGACACAGCTTTATTATAATAATAATGTATTACATGCCCACGGTAGTGGCCATGTAGTTATGGTTAAGTTGCTGTTTCCATAGGAAGAGCACTTTTTGGGCGGCTTATAACTTCGCTCTCCCTGGACGGATCCTCACCAAACTTTGCAAAAAAAGTATTTGGGTCACTCTGAATTATTTTGCAAAGTTTGGTGAGGATTCGTCCAGGGGGGGCAAAGTTATAGGAGGGGGCCCCAAACTTTTTTTTTTCCATAGACTGAATGGGAAATAAATTATTTGCTCGCATCTACAGCCCAAACCGCTGGACGGATTTTCACCAAATTTGGACCAGGAGCAGCGGCTTGGTCCCGAAAGCGTGCTTTTGCAAATTTGGTGAAAATCCGTCCAGTATTTTTTTTTTTAAATGACCAAAAAGTATGTAAAAAAAATTAGTGATATCTGTGTTCGGTCCGCGGACACACTTCCCTGTTCGCTCCGCGGACAGTGTCCTGATTGGTCAATCGGCTTGCGTGATGTTTGCGGACATGCAACGTGTTCGCTGATTGGACGCCGTGGAGCGTGAAGCTCATCAGATTTTCGGTAGCGCCCGCCATCTTGGATTCGCGGTCGTCCGCGGACAGCGCGGTGAAACTTTGTTCAGAATTTGTATTTAGTAGAGTGTGTTGGTGTGTAGGAGTGTTTGGGGAGGGTGAGAGTGTATGAGATAGGATGAAAGTTGTGTTTTTTATGTGTTAGACGTTCTTTTTGTGTTCGATTTGTCTGCGGACATCACGGGTGTTCTGAAATGTTCTAAATAAACTGAATGGGGGGTGTTCTGAGGACTCAATATGTGTCCGTTTTGTTTGCAAGCAAACTGAAACTGTTCTAAGTACACTCGCAGTGTCCTGAAATGTTCGCAAATAAACAAAATGGGGGTGTCCTGAGGACGCTGTCCGTATTTTTCGTTGTCAAGTTGAATATGTTCTAAGAACACTCGCTGTGTCCTGAAATGTTCGCAAATACACAAAATGGGGGTGTTCTGAAGATGTTGTCGAACACTCGCTGTGTCCTGAAATGTTCGCAAATATGAATGGGGGTTGTGGCTGACAAGTTGAATGTGTTCTAAGAACACTTGCGGTGTCCTGAAATGTTTGCAAATAAACAAAATGGGGGTGTCCTGAGGACGCTGTCCGTATTGTTCTCTGTCAAGTTGAATGTGTTCTAAGAACACTCGCGGTGTCCTGAAATGTTCGCAAATAAACAAGATGGTGGTGTTCTGAAGACGCTTCTAAGAACACTCGCGGTGTCCGGGGAATGTTCGTAGGGGGTGTCCTGAAGACGCTGTCCGTATTGTTCTCTGTTAAGTTGAATGTGTTCTAAGAACATTCGCGGTGTCCTGAAATGTTCGCAAATAAACAAAATGGGGGTGTTCTGAAGACATTTCTAAGAACACTCCCGGTGTCCAGGGAATGTTCGTAGGGGGTGTCCTGAAGGCGTAGTCCGTATTGTTTGCTGGCAAGTAGAATGTGTTCTAAGAACACTCGCAGTGTCCTGAAATGTTCGCAAATAAACAAAATGGGGGTGTCCTGAGGACGCTGTCCGTATTGTTCTCTGTCAAGTTGAATGTGTTCTAAGAACTCTCGCGTTGTTCTGAAATGTTCGTAGGGGGTGTCCTGAAGATGCTGTTCATATTGTTCTCTGTCAAGTTGAATGTGTTCTTAGAACACTCATGGTGTCCTGAAATGTTTGCAAATAAATGAAATGGGGGTGTTCTGAGGACACTGTCCGTATTGTTCGTTGTCAAGTTGAATGTGTTCTAAGAACACTTGCGGTGTCCTGAAATGTTCGCAAATAAACAAGATGCTGGTGTTCTGAAGACGCTTCTAAGAACACTCGCAGTGTCCGGGGAATGTTCGTAGGGGGTGTCCTGAGGACGCTGTCCGTATTGTTCTCTGTCAAGTTGAATGTGTTCTAAGAACACTCGCGGTGTCCTGAAATGTTCGCAAATAAACAAAATGGGGGTGTTCTGAGGACACTGTCCGTATTGTTCGTTGTCAAGTTGAAAGTGTTCTAAGAACTATCGCGTTGTTCTGAAATGTTCGTAGGGGGTGTCCTGAAAACGCTGTCTGTATTGTTCGCTGGCAAGTTGAAAGTGTTCTAAGAACACTCATAATGTCCGCGGACATTAAAAGTTTCCATAGACCATAGTTGAAATGTTTGACTCTATGGATGTGATATGCTGCGGTGGTTGTTGCCAGGGCATAGAGTCTTGGGTGCATGGCCATTTGGCCATGCACCCAAGACTCTATGCCCTGGCAACAACCACTGCAGCATATCACATTCATATTTGCTATTAACTTTGGGTGAAAAACAAATGTATAAGGAACAAAGGTATTAGATACTATGGATGTGATATGCTGCTATGTTCTCCTTATTATTGTATATTTACTGTTTGGTCTAGTAACCTGAGTACATGCATTTCTTGTTAATTTCTGTGATAAAAGAAAATAGCATGTTAGTATTAGTACTTTGTAATGACTTATTACATTGTATAATCTATATACTTTTTTTTTTTTTTGGACCCTCATATTTAGTAGATTACAAATCAGAGTACTGTGCAATTTGCTCAGTTTCTGTATTTGTTGCTAAAATCATTGGGTCTGTGGGAGAAAAAAAAAACTTTTTCTGTTATGCTACAGTTTATTTGTTTGTTTTCAGTGTTTTCAGTGTTCACTTGTTGTTTCTGGCTAATGCTTTATACGTTGGCTTGTTGTATTTGTTTGGAGCAGTAGCATATTATTTATTTGTTTTTATATTATACAATTTTGGAGCAGTTAGATACCAATTGGCGTAATCTAACTGTCTATTTTTTTGATATATTTTAGTGGTATTGATTTATCTATTTGGATATTGTTAAATTTTGGGACAGTTAGATACCAATCGGCGTATTCTAATTGTGTATTTTATGGTCTAATTTAGTGGTATTCATTTATCTGATTAGTTGTTGTAGAATATTTGAGCAGTTGGATAGCTTTTGGAGTATTCTAACAGTTTATATTTTTTTAACACAAGTTTACTTAGGGTTTAAATACAGTTTAGTTATCAAATTTTGGTTTTAAGAACATCAAATAAGCGTTTGTAAGATTTCCTGGTAATCTCTGCTTTAGAGTAATGGTACTATCATTACATTCAAACCATCCACATTTCTTTTTTTATATATGCAGTGTAGTGCCCTGAATTGGTTGTGGCTCCTGCGTGGTAGACTATACCTATTGTTGTGAAGGTTTTCTTACCAAGTGATATTTGACCATGTGTGAATCCAGTCAGCTTGCAGTTGTTTTTGGTACCATCTGCATTGTATCGTAGAAGCATTAGTATTATGTATTTACTATGTGTTTGTATTACTAACGTGGAGCGATTATCTGAATTGCAGGTAGAGCATAATCTACCATGGTTTGCATTTTGTACAAGTCGCTGAAATGGAATGGATTCACAATTTGGTATTGATATATATATGAAGCGTTCATTGGAGATTTCTTCTTGTGTCACATTTTTGCAGAGAGTGCATGTATGTTTCCACATGTATGAAATCTGAAAGATTTCATTTATAGGTATGTTTTTGTTTTCCAGTACTTGTAGTAAGTACATTAGAAATTCTTGTGGATCTTCCTGTGAATTTATAGTGAATTTCACCATTCCAGCACAGTAGTCCAATTGTTGTCTTATTCCATAAACACTATACGTGTTGTCAGGATTATTTGCTGCATTTCTGTGAAGTACTAACATTTGCAACACAATGGGTCTGTACTGTGTAAGTAAATGTTGTCAACAATTGGTGGTAATTGAAATAGAATATTCATTGCTACATTTGCGTAGCAACTTACACCATCTATATTTGAGAATTTAAATGGTCCAGGTAGTTCTGTATCTAACTGCTTTTTTTGGAGTTTGTCTTCCTTCTTTAAAGAAGTACCTGGTTTACTTTCCCTAATTGATTCTTTTTTGCTTGTGGTACTTGATGAAGTATTAGTTTCTTTTACTCTCTTTGGCGGATTTGCAGTGACATCCTGTTGCATTTCTGTTTGATTTATTTTTCTTTTATAACGTTTTACTTTTTGTGGAACAGAATATGTGTTTACGTGGGGGGTGTATAGTGAGCGAAGTCTATTGTATTCTAAAATGCAAGGAATATCAGTGTTTAATTTACTTGCATCAAAGTTGATTTGAAATAGACCGTCAAGTGTACGTAAGCATGATAGTGCTACATAGCTCATGCCTTCTTTACAGACTGTGTTACCAATATCTATCATTGCTTTGTCTAGGGTAAGACCTTGTGATTTATGAATCGTGACTGCGTATGCAAGAGTTAGAGAAAATTGTTCTCTGCGTACATACATATCTTTGAAGAGAAGGAATCTAGCTGTTGAGCGTCCTATCCTTTTTACTTCTGAAAGTTTGTCAAAGAGTATATTAACAAACTGAATTGTGGTGTCGTGTGGGTATGTTTGAAAGCCAACAGCTGTACCCAGTGTTCCATTAACTAGTCCTTGGTCCACGTCAAGGTTACGTTTAAGCATTATTCTGCAATTTAAGGATAATTTTAATATCTTTTCTAAGCCTGCTGTGTTTGAGATTGATTTTTCTAAACTATTTAGTCTTGTTGTGGGTTGGTCACACATGGGTAGTGTCATACCATGTACATCTAGTTTGTCTGTGGCGCTAATTTCCATGATTGGTTGCATTTCTTTACTTAGCATGATTTCATTGAATTTGAAACAGCTTGCAAGAGTTGGCATTAAGGCCATACAATTGACATTTTTGTGGGCTAATTGTTCCATAACATCTGTAGCACATGCATTATCGCCATAAAGTGCATTAATGTGCCGGGTTTTCAATATTGCTTCTGCTTCTTTAGAAAGTATACCAACTCTGATACTTTTTAAAATGTTGGCATAAGTGAGATCTGCAGATTGCCGCATGTTTTGTGTTAATTCTCTGTATTGGAAATGTTGCCAAAGGTTGACATTTCCAATGCTGCCAACAGTTTTACGGCAGAGTTTGTGTCCTAATGTTTTAAAAAATAGGCTCACCTTTTACTGGTGTTAATTGAAACAGATCTCCAAAAACAATAATGTGTTTTCCTGCAAAGAGCTCTTCATAATCTGTTTTTAGTACTTCTGAGGTGAATCAAAGCTAACATCAGGTTGGAGACCATGCTCACTTCATCTATTAGTAGCATTTTCATTTGTTTCAATACTCTGGTAATTCCATTGCAGCTTCTGCAGAAAGTTTGTAATAGTCTAATTTGTTCTGGTGCTCTACTGGTAATAGTAGTAATCGGTGTAATGTAACACCACCTATGTTGTAGGCAGCTAAACCTGTGGGGGCAGTGACAACAGCTGACAGTTTGTTGTTTGTCATTTGTTAAAGGAACTTACTAATGATTTTGATTAGGAATGTTTTGCCAGAACCAGCTTCACCACTGACGTACAGTAGTATAAGTTTATAATTATGGCAGGAACATTCTTTATTTTCATGTTTTACACCATGTGCAATTTGTTTTGTTACTTCTTGAAAAACGCTACTTTGCTCATTGTTTAGTTTTGATTGTAGTATAGTTAAGTCTTCCTTATCTTCATACTGACACATGGTGTTTTCTACTTCTTGCTAATTCTGCCTCATTTATTATTAGTGGTTCTCCCAGTGGTTCTTGGCTTCCTGTTACAGAA
Source organism: Ambystoma mexicanum (assembly GCF_040938575.1). Taxonomy (NCBI): domain Eukaryota; kingdom Metazoa; phylum Chordata; class Amphibia; order Caudata; family Ambystomatidae; genus Ambystoma; species Ambystoma mexicanum. Next base: position 421,989,375 of record NC_090927.1, on the reverse strand, counting down.
TGTTGACTACTGTCAGGAGTGTCCTTATCTAGTTGGGCTTGGAGTTCTTCTTCGTGTTGCTGTTCATTGTGCAACATTGTTTTGTACTGTGTAAAGTTTACATCAGTTATAGTGCTTTCATTTGCTTTGAAAGCATCCTCATATGAGTCATAGTTATCTAGTAATTGTTCTTCTTTTCTCCATGGTTTGAAGAGTTGTAGCAGGGACATGTAATATACATCTTTAATATACATTTTTATGTTGAGGAGTCTTTAATGACAATTTGATATGATTAATTAAATTTGGTTTAGTGAGTTTAACTAAGCTGCCTTCACAGTTTGTCACTCTATATTTACCTTTTTTTCATCAGGTTTCATATTATTTTTGTATGTGTAGTTTTGGGCTATGTGGTATAGACACATGTTTTCCAAAGTATTACTTCTGTTTGGGTAGTATGTGTCCAAAAAATTGTTTTTTAAAATGTCTTGGCTGTTGGGATCATGTTTGGCTATTGTTTCTATATCTTCATATGATTTTAGAACTCTTTTTCTAGATTTAGCTGGACCAAGACTTAGCCATACTATATTTTCAGATTTACCATACAATGCAGTACCAGTTAAATGATCAGCTGCTTCATATGATCCACATTCTCTATGGGTGAGCATTTTTATGCCCAAGCTGTACAATTTCTGAGATACTGTTTTATCTGATGACAGGTCATACCAGAGGTCTTGGAGCTCTGTCTTTTCTTCTTTAGTTAAGTATGCTGTGACATATCGTGCAACTGCAGTAGAATTGTCTGCAATGTACTGCACATCTATGTTTGCATTCCATAAGTGGGCAATGATTGCATTATAATCATTGATATATTTTTCTTCTTCTTTTCTTTTTATGTATTATGTATTTTTAGGTGACTTACCTTTAACACTATGTCTAACTGAAGATATGAGGTTGTTCACTTGACCTGTATTTGTAACTGGTCAAGGGAAACCAAATCGGCATTTGGTGTAGTATTTCCCTTTGTTTTTGTATTTGCGACGACAATATTTTCCACATTTGTGTCTTTGAAATTGTAAAATGTGTGCATGAAGATCACTATTTGTGGCTTCTGATGGAATTTCTCAAGTGACATATTTTTCAATAAACTGTAAAACAGTGGCATCACTGTCTTGACCAAATTTAGGAGCATCTTTAATCCATAAAAGCATGTGGATATGTGGTGCTCCTCTGGCTTGGTATTCTTTTCTCCAAAAGAAGTGTTGCACTTCTCCAAGGGGAGGAACAGTTTTAATACAAATAAAATGTAGCATAGCAATGAAGCGATGGTGAAAATATCTTGAAACATTAACAGGATCCAAAGAACAAAGTTCTCCAGGTGTTAGTATATATATGTTTGTTTTGTTTTTATTTGATATGCGTAGGAAATCATGTGAATCTTCCCATGAATATTCTGCACAACATAATGTAACAAACCAAGTGGGTGGGCCAAGGTTTCTGATCATACAACGTACATCTCCATGACGTCGAAACCAGTACTCTTTAGTACCACGCATATTTGCTAATAGATTTGTAATATTTGATTGTAAAACCTCATCCTTTTGTTGCAGTTTTTCTAATAATTGTGTAGCTGTCATATTTTGAAAGTGTGATCCTGATTTTAATATGTGTGCAACTCCGTAACATTTTGTCTAAATCTGGGATCTTCAGAATACATCCGTAATGAGCGGTATTCTGAAGCTGATATTTGAATAGGTCTATCATCATACCTTCCTCCTTTGCCAGTAGGAAAGAGTAGAGGAAAAGCACGTGCTTCTATCCTTTTTTCCATATGCTGATTGGCGATCCTTTTGTTTGACGCATTTGGTAAGTTTCCAGTACATCTTCTACGGTGTCATTACAGTGCAAAGGATGAATTGTATAATGGTCTAAAGTATTTGATATTGTAGCAGGATCTAGTACCTCAAATTGAACAGCTTCTTGTGTTTCTTGAATTATTTCAGTTGTATCTTTCAAGTTTTCTTCAATATTAATTTCTTTGTAATATTCATTATTCTCTTTAAGATATTGGAAGGCTTGTCTAACTTTATATAAATCTACCAGCTGTTGCCATATTTTTTTGTCTTTTGTAAGTACTACATTTACTAAGATAATTAAAGATTGCTGCATTGGACGTTGCACTCCTAGAGTATGCACATTTTCTTTTAGATCTAATGGTAAATAAACTACTTTTCCATGAATGCCTTTTACCAATTCAGAGGGAGGTAATTTTGCTGTTTTTGGTTGAAGGCGTATTATTGCTTGAAATGGGTGTACTGTTTGAATTATGATGCTCTCATATAAATTAAGTTGTTGTAGGGGTTTTGGTACTGGGTATAATTCCAAATTATTTGTGATAGCACGTGAAGGAGTTTGGTTGTTGTCAAGTTTTGTAGTGCAGTAACTGCAAAGTATTAAGGGCTCAGTTATTTTGTATTTGTTTTCTGCTACAAGGTAGAGAGCTAATTCAAACCATTTAGAATCTTCATTGTCTTCTATTTTGTATGATAGGTCTACAGTTTTTGTGTTACTTTTATAAAAAGTTCTACGGCAACATACACATACATGGTTTGGTACTTCAGCTGATGTACTTTTAAATTTTAGTATTTCTTTTTTGTATGTGATTAGCAAAAGGTTGCCATGTGTAGAATTGTTGCTTAATTGGTTTAAAGCTATTTCATTCTGTAAATGGCTTTCACTTCCAAAATATTTTTTCTGGATATAGTGAATTTCTTCAAGTAGGTCTTTTGCTGTACCATGTAGAAGGATGTTATTTAACTTTGCTAGTGCTAAAGCAGGACTTTTAGCATAGTACAGTTTATAGACTAGATTTCTTATAGTTGAATGATGTGTTGATATCCTTTTGATATCATGGAAAGTGGTTTTACAAGAAGGTCTTGTAATGCAGGCCAATGAATGTCCTTGTAGTCCTGTGTACTTGCGCATTGGACAGGTATCCATATTTTGCAGTAATTTAATTTTGATTTTGTCTTTGCTTTTTACATATTTATTGAGGAATTGGCGTAAAGATTTCAAACATTGTTTGGGAATGTCAAGTGGCACAGCGAGTAGAGCGCCCGCTTTGACACCCGTGCAGAGCCTGTTAACGCAGGTTCGAATCCCGGCGGGGCCAAACTCAGCCTTTCATCCTTCCGAGGTCGATAAATGAGCACCACACACCGTGGGTAATAATAAGCAGCGCTCAGATACCTGAGGGTTTGTAGCGCTATATAAAAGCCTAATTATTATTATTATTATTATTAAGTTTTCAGGGTATATTTTTGTAAGGAGTACTTCTTGTTCCATTATGGTATTATTCACTTTTTCATAACCTCGACCACTGCTATGTATGGCAATTGTATTTGTTTGCTTTTGTTTGTACGCTTCTTCATTAAAATATGGTTCTGTGCTCGTAGTGTGATTCCATTCACCTCCGCAGATACTTAAGAAGTTCTTTCTGTTGACATTTCGCTTATTGAGAAGTCTTTTTTGTAATTTAGTTATTAGTTTTGTTAGTGGTTTCATTTTGTTTAACAGTAAAATAAATAACTTTCTTTTGAGAAGAATTGCACTGTCCATCAACGCTTCTAAGATTAATTTCCTACGATAGGTTTTAAGCATTGAACCTGATTTCTCTCCTGTTTTTATAAGATTTTGAAGGACTTTGTGACGGTACATTTTGGCTAAAATACTTTTCTTGGTATGCTTACTTTGCACTATATTAAAATTTGAAGAAGTAGTTTTATCTGTAGTGATAGCTGATTTTCTGTTAATTGTTTTTTGGTTTGTTTTACATTTTGATAGAGGAGGCAAAGTTTTTGTACTTGAAACTTCTTGTGTTTCACTAAATGACTGTATTAGCTGTTTTGTTTCAACTTTTTTTTTACAAATTCTGCTAGAGATGGATGCTTATGTTGGACACTTTTATTTACATTTGCTCTACTTTTGCGTTGCTTTCTACGGACTTGACTTTTGGTAGGCATTCTTTAGGGTTTGTTGAAAAAAATAAAGAAGATATGGGTTGGGGTGTTCTGGAATGTATGTGTGCTGTGTGCATGAGTGTTTGAGTAAGATGATAAAGATGTATGTAATGGTGTGTGATTGTGCATTGGGAACTACAACTAGTAGGGATAGGTATTCTTGAATTTATGTGTTACTAAACTGGGGTTCAGATGACAAAAAAAAGTAAGCTAGTGGTGTGGAAAAGTACAAATATTAAATCTAATGTATACAATTAAAACAGTTGTTTGTTCTATAATATGAAAATTGTAGAGGTTCAGTTGGGTAATTTGTGTGTCCAAAAATAGGAATTTGTGGGCCATTCTGGCTGTAAATCGCTGTTTAAGACATGGAGATTTTTGGACAAAAGGGTACACAATCTCTATTTTTAGGCACCGAAATAGCTTGTATTAACGTTATAGTATGTTTGATTAATAATACAAATATTATGGTGATATTCTACTTACTTTTGTTCTTAAATTAACAGGTAACTTCTTAGTTCTTCTTTGTTCTTCGAATTCGCTGCTTCTTTAAAGGAGACTGGTCTTCACTGCAATTGTAAAAGCTTCAAATTAGTAACTTTGTTTGTATATAGCGCTGTTTTTAATTTAGATATTGATTTTTTAATTGAAATCCTCAGTGCCTTCTTTAAAACCATTAAACTAATTTATTTACATAAGATACATTGCATCAGTTCAGTACATATGATATGTTCTTAATTAACAAATTGCATTGAATGACTAACTGGAGCAAAAAAAATATCTTTACTATGTCTTGTGAAATTTATAATATACCAGTGAATACCACTATTTCTGTAAGTAAGCTGTTCTAGGTCATAGCGCCTCAATGTCATGTCTAAATTAAAGTAATTAAGTAAATAAATAAATAAAAATAAAAAAATATGAAATTGTACAAGTATTTTTTTAAAGATTTAAACATAGATTGTGCTTGCATGCAATTTTGTTTGAATATATGTAGTCTATATATTTCATTTAAAAAATGTTAGTTTAACATGATTTGAGTGTGTGTGTATAAAGAAAGTAAATAGTATAAAGGTTTATAAGTGATAGTTGATTTGAGGAAATTGAAAAAAAATACAGTAAATTCATTTTACAGATTACACAAACTAAAAGTCTTGTTTGAAAATGTGTTCATCTACTGTACAGAAAATATGCATACCTGAAGTTTGTGTTCATGCATATGGATATGCATGGAGCTGCAAGTAGAAATCTTGGAGACTTGTACAGTATTTCTGGTAGATGGTGCTTGCCAATGATATGACACTTGTACTCAGAGAGATTCACAGTACATTTGCAGTGCTGATCTATGATGATGCAGTTAGATGTAGAGGTCTTGAATGTGATTGGTGCATGGTCATGTGATTTCTTAGCTACATCCAATGAGGGAATGGCAGAGAGAGTGAAGTGGAAATGGTAGAAGGGCTGTTCATGTTACGATATGTCCGCGGACATGGCGGTAGTTCGCGGACATCGGGAGTTACATCCGGGGATTTTTGGGTTCAGAAGTCATGCAAATGAGAATAAGCACTGAAAGGGATGGTCAGGAAAGTTTAGTGGGTGTGTTGTGCCAGGAGAGAGTTTCTCAGATACTCTTTTTGCTGAGAGAACAAAAGATAGCTATGGCTGTGTGTTTCAGAAAACAGATTGTTTGGATTTTGGGAGATTCGTGGATACATTGGTTGAAGGTGCATGAAGAAAGCTGTGGAGTAGCTGTAGATCTTGGATTCCCACATGTGGAAGTACACTGGCATGGAGTACGTGGAATGAAGTGGTTGGACTTGCTAATTCTCTGTGCTACTTTGGAGACAGAGCAACATCCAGACATAACTGTAATTCATTGTGGAGGTAACGGTTTAGGACATGTGACTGGAATGTTTTTGCAATTTGCTATGAAAGAAGGACTTGGGAAGGTTATGGACATGTTTCCTAATTCTCAAGTGATATTTTCACGGATTGCGCAGAGACAAATGTGGCTTCGTTCTTCTTCATTTGGTCCACAAATGGAAAAAGCAAGGCGCAATGTTAATAAGGCTGTTTGTGCCTTTCTAAGAGATTTTGGCATGTCCTCTTTTCACAATGAATATATTAACAGGGTAATTCATAGAAATTCGCACAAAAGTGGCGCACGCGACTGGCGCACAGCGTGCCCGTGCAAATGTCTGCGCTAGCCGCGTGCGCTAAAATCGATTTCCGTGCACAGCGTATTCATGGATTTTCGCATCCAAAACCAGCCGTGGCGCAGCGTGGCGCAGCGACCCTGCAGCAGCGCCAGTTACGCCCCCAAGAACGCCCTCGCGCAAGGAAAAGCCTTCAAAATCCCCAAATAATCGCAAAGGGCTGCGCTAACCCTGGACCAGTTCACAGGGCTGGCAAAGAGCAAACGCCAAGCGGGGAACGTGTATTTCAGTGGTTCACGGGAAGTTCCCCACGCGATTGTCCTGTGTACGTGTGCATCAGGGGTGCCCGGGAAGTATCACACGCAAAATCAGCAGGGTAGTGCGGGGGAAGTATCACACGCGATTCCAGCAGGGTACGTGTATTTCAGGGGTGCGCGGGAAGTATCACACGCGATTCCAGCAGGGTACATGTATTACAGGGGTGTGCGTGAAGTTCCACACGTGATTTCAGCAGGGTACGTGTATTTCAGGGGAGCGCGGGAAGTTCCACACGCGATTGGCCCCGTGCGAGCAGGGTACGTGTATTCCAGGGGTGCGCGGGAAGTTCCACACGCGATTTCAGCAGGGTACGTGTATTGCAGGGGTCGCGGGAAGTTCCACACGCGATTGGCCCCGTGCGAGCATGGTACGTGTATTTCAGGGGTGCGCGGGAAGTTCCACACGCGATTTCAGCAGGGTACGTGTATTTCAGGGGTGCGCGGGAAGTTCCACACGCGATTTCAGCAGGGTACGTGTATTTCAGGGGTGCGCGGGAAGTTCCACACGCGATTCCATCAGGGTAAGTGTATTTCAGGGGTGCGCGGGAAGTTCCACACGCGATTGGCCCCGTGCGAGCAAGGTACGTGTATTCCAGGGGTGCGCGGGAAGTTCCACACGCGATGTCAGCAGGGTACGTGTATTTCAGGGGTGCGCGGGAAGTTCCACACGCAATTTCAGCAGGGTATGTGTATTTATGGGGTGCGCCGGAATTTCCACATGCGATTGGCCCCGTGCGAGCAGGGTACGTGTATTTCAGGGGTGCGCGGGAAGTTCCACACGCGATTGGCCCCGTGCGAGCAGGGTACGTGTATTCCAGGGGTGCGCGGGAAGTTCCACACGCGATTTTAGCAGGGTACGTGTATTGCAGGGGTGCACGGGAAGTTCCACATGCGATTGGCCCCGTGCGAGCAGGGTACGTGTATTTCAGGGGTGCGCGGGAAGTTCCACATGCGATTTCAGCAGGGTACGTGTATTTCAGGGGTGCGCAGGAAGTTCCACATGCGATTTCAGCAGGGTATGTGTATTTCAGGGGTGCGCGGGAAGTTCCACACGCAATTCCATCAGGGTACGTGTATTTCAGGGGTGCGCGGGAAGTTCCACACGCGATTGGCCCCGTGCGAGCAAGTTACGTGTATTCCAGTGGTGCGCGGGAAGTTCCACACGCGATTTCAGCAGGGTACGTGTATTTCAGGGGTGCGCGGGAAGTTCCACACGCGATTCCATCAGGGTACGTGTATTTCAGGGGTGCGCGGCAGCTCATGTCCCGCAGGCAGCCCATCCACCATGGGCATGCCTCCCAGCCAACCCACATGTCACCTTGCACTACTGATCAACAATGCATGTCTCCCAGCACCACCACCCCCCAGCAGTCAGGGGCACCCTCCATCAGGCCCCCACTCCTGTCTCCCAGCACCTCCACCCCCCAGCCACCAGGGGCAGCCTCCACCAGGCCCCCACTCCTGTCTCCCTGCACCCCCCACCCCCCAGCAGTCAGGGGCACCCTCTACCAGGCCCCCACTCATGTCCAACTCATGTCTCCCACCCCCCACCCCCCAGCAGTGCAGGGGCAGCCTCCACCAGGGCTCCACCCATGTCTACCACCACCCCCACCCCCACCCCCCAGCAGTGCAGGGGCAGCCTCCACCAGGCCCCCACTCATGTCCAACTCATGTCTCCCACCACCCCCACCCCCCAGCCATCAGGGGCAGCCTCCACCAGGTCCCCACTCATGTCTCCCACCACCCCCACCCCCCAGCCACCAGGGGCAGCCTCCACCAGGCCCCCACTCATGTCTCCCACCACCCCCACCCCCCAGCAGTCAGGGGCACCCTCCACTAGGCCCCTACTCCTGTCTCCCTGCACCCCCCACCCCCCAGCAGTCAGGGGCACCCTCCACCAGGCTCCCACTCCTGTCTCCCAGCACCCCCACCCCCCAGCCACCAGGGGCAGCCTCCACCAGGCCCCCACTCATGTCCCCTATTACCCCCACCCCCCAGCAGTGCAGGGGCAGCCTCCACCAGTCCCCCACTCATGTCTACCACCACCCCCACCCCCCAGCCACCAGGGGCAGCCTCCACCAGGCCCCCACTCATGTCCCCTATTACCCCCACCCCCGAGCAGTGCAGGGGCAGCATCCACCAGGCCCCCACTCATGTCTACCACCACCCCCACCCCCCAGCCACCAGGGGCAGCCTCTACCAGGCCCCCATTCATGTCTCCCTGCACCCCCACCCCCCAGCAGTGCAGGGGCAGCCTCCACCAGGGCCCCACCCATGTCTACCACCACCCCGCCCCCCAGCAGTGCAGGGGCAGCCTCTACCAGGCCCCCACTCATGTCTCCCTGCACCCTCTACCCCCCAGCAGTCAGGGGCACCCTCCACCAGGCTCCCACTCCTGTCTCCCAACACCCCCACCCCCCAGCCACCAGGGGCAGCCTCCACCAGGCCCCCACTCATGTCCCCTATTACCCCCACCCCCCAGCAGTGTTACGTGTATTCCAGGGGTGCACGGGAAGTTCCACACGCGATTTCAGCAGGGTACGTGTATTTCAGGGGTGTGCGGGAAGTTCCACACGCGATTCCATCAGGGTACGTGTATTTCACGGGTGCGCGGCAGCTCATGTCCCGCAGGCAGCCCATCCACCATGGGCATGCCTCCCAGCCAACCCACATGTCACCTTGCACTACTGATCAACAATGCATGTCTCCCAGCACCCCCACCCCCCAGCAGTCAGGGGCACCCTCCATCAGGCCCCCACTCCTGTCTCCCAGCACCTCCACCCCCCAGCCACCAGGGGCAGCCTCCACCAGGCCCCCACTCCTGTCTCCCTGCACCCCCCACCCCCCAGCAGTCAGGGGCACCCTCTACCAGGCCCCCACTCATGTCCAACTCATGTCTCCCACCCCCCACCCCCCAGCAGTGCAGGGGCAGCCTCCACCAGGGCTCCACCCATGTCTACCACCACCCCCACCCCCCAGCAGTGCAGGGGCAGCCTCCACCAGGCCCCCACTCATGTCCAACTCATGTCTCCCACCACCCCCACCCCCCAGCCACCAGGGGCAGCCTCCACCAGGTCCCCACTCATGTCTCCCACCACCCCCACCCCCCAGCCACCAGGGGCAGCCTCCACCAGGCCCCCACTCATGTCTCCCACCACCCCCACCCCCCAGCAGTCAGGGGCACCCTCCACTAGGCCCCCACTCCTGTCTCCCTGCACCCCCTACCCCCCAGCAGTCAGGGGCACCCTCCACCAGGCTCCCACTCCTGTCTCCCAGCACCCCCACCCCCCAGCCACCAGGGGCAGCCTCCACCAGGCCCCCACTCATGTCCCCTATTACCCCCACCCCCCAGCAGTGCAGGGGCAGCCTCCACCAGTCCCCCACTCATGTCTACCACCACCCCCACCCCCCAGCCACCAGGGGCAGCCTCCACCAGGCCCCCACTCATGTCCCCTATTACCCCCACCCCCCAGCAGTGCAGGGGCAGCATCCACCAGGCCCCCACTCATGTCTACCACCACCCCCACCCCCCAGCCACCAGGGGCAGCCTCTACCAGGCCCCCATTCATGTCTCCCTGCACCCCCACCCCCCAGCAGTGCAGGGGCAGCCTCCACCAGGGCCCCACCCATGTCTACCACCACCCCACCCCCCAGCAGTGCAGGGGCAGCCTCTACCAGGCCCCCACTCATGTCTCCCTGCACCCTCTACCCCCCAGCAGTCAGGGGCACCCTCCACCAGGCTCCCACTCCTGTCTCCCAACACCCCCACCCCCCAGCCACCAGGGGCAGCCTCCACCAGGCCCCCACTCATGTCCCCTATTACCCCCACCCCCCAGCAGTGCAGGGGCAGCCTCCACCAGGCCCCCACTCATGTCCAACTCATGTCTCCCACCACCCCCACCCCCCAGCCACCAGGGGCAGCCTCCACCAGGCCCCCACTCATGTCTCCCACCACCCCCACCCCCCAGCCACCAGGGGCAGCCTCCACCAGGCCCCCACTCATGTCTCCCACCACCCCCACCCCCCAGCAGTCAGGGGCACCCTCCACCAGGCCCCCACTCCTGTCTCCCTGCACCCCCTACCCCCCAGCAGTCAGGGGCAACCTTCACCAGGCTCCCACTCCTGTCTCCCAGCACCCCCACCCCCAACCACCAGGGGCAGCCTCCACCAGGCCCCCCCTCATGTCCCCTATTACCCCCACCCCCCAGCAGTGCAGGGGCAGCCTCCACCAGGCCCCCACTAATGTCTACCACCACCCCCACCCCCCAGCCACCAGGGGCAGCCTCCACCAGGCCCCCACTCATGTCTCCCACCACCCCCACCCCCCAGCAGTGCAGGGGCAGCCTCCACCAGGGCCCCACCCATGTCTACCACCACCCCCACCCCCCAGCAGTGCAGGGGCAGCCTCCACCAGGCCCCCACTCATGTCTCCCATCACCCCCACCCCCCAGCAGTGCAGGGGCAGCCTCCACCATGCCCCCACTCCTGTCTCCCTGCACCCCCACCCCCCAGCAGTGCAGGGACAGCCTCCACCAGGGCCCCACCCATGTCTACCACCACGCCCACCCCCCAGTAGTGCAGGGGCAGCCTCCACCAGGCCCCCACTCCTGTCTCCCCGCACCCCCACCCCCCAGCCACCAGGGGCAGCCTCCACCAGGCCCCCACTCATGTCCCCTATTACCCCCACCCCCCAGCAGTGCAGGGGCAGCCTCCACCAGGCCCCCACTCATGTCTACCACCACCCCCACCCCCCAGCCACCAGGGGCAGCCTCCACCAGGCCCCCACATATGTCTCCCACCACCCCCACCCCCCAGCAGTGCAGGGACAGCCTCCACCAGGGCCCCACCATGTCTACCACCACCCCCACCCCCCAGCAGTGCAGGGGCAGCCTCCACCAGGCCCCCACTCATGTCTCCCATCACCCACACCCCCAAGCAGTGCAGGGGCAGCCTCCACCAGGCCCCCACTCCTGTCTCCCTGCACCCCCACCCCCCAGCAGTGCAGGGTCAGCCTCCACCAGGGCCCCACCCATGTCTACCACCACCCCCACCCCCCAGCAGTGCAGGGGCAGCCTCCACCAGGCCCTCACTCATGTCTCCCTGCACCCCCTACCCCCCAGCAGTCAGGGGTACCCTCCACCAGGCTCCCACTCCTGTCTCCCAGCACCCCCACCCCCCAGCCACCAGGGGCAGCCTCCACCAGGCCCCCACTCATGTCCCCTATTACCCCCACCCCCCCAGCAGTGCAGGCGCAGCCTCCACCAGATCCCCACTCATGTCCAACTCATGTCTCCCACCACCCCCACCCCCCAGCCACCAGGGGCAGCCTCCACCAGGCCCCCACTCATGTCCAACTCATGTCTCCCATCACCCCCACCCCCCAGCCACCAGGGGCAGCCTCCACCAGGTCCCCACTCCTGTCTCCCTGCACCCCCACCCCCCAGCAGTGCAGGGGCAGCCTCCACCAGGCCCCCACTCATGTCTACCACCACCCCCACCCCCCAGCCACCAGGGGCAGCCTCCACCAGGCCCCCACTCATGGGTCAAGTGCACATTGTCACCGACACCGTAACTGGTACACGTCGTTTGTAGAGTGCTGATCTGCCAATCGAATGGTCTTGCAGCCGTCTGGTTCAACTCGGAAAAGAAACCCCAAAGGGTGTTCTATTTGTATCCTGGAGCTGTCAGCCGAAGAGAAACAGGAGGCAGCCGGTCCAAGTTGTTTTGTCTATACACTTCAAGATGGCCGCATGCGCCGCCAAGAAATGAACAGGTTTTTCGAAAGACGTACTTGGCAGTCACATGATATGCAAATACGGAAGTAATACGGAAGTAACATATTTCATCTCCTGAAACACCAAACTCAAACAAGTTGGTACCTCTGCGTCGAAACTGAGAGGAGCTGCACCACGATACGTAAAGATCGTCTCATCGAATCAAATAGAAGGTTCTGTTAAACAGGAAAAGAAGGTACCCTTGGAAACCTACATGCAGGGGATATGCATCTCTGCAAAAACAACTAGCGCCAAACCAAATTATATTCTCTGACGAAACCTTCAGGCTCGAAAGTCTGAATTACTTCGACGTAAGGACCAACCACTAAGCCCAAATAAGATATAGGCAACCAACTTTATGACGACATCTAGGGCATGACAGCGAATCCGACGCTTGCCTAGAACAAAAATAATAATCTTAAGTCCGACCACAAAAGCATACAAAGCACTGAAAAACAACGTGAATACCTGGGGTTTTTCTGAACTTTTGTCATTCTGAAAAACAACATTCTGTCCTGAAGAGGGCCACAACTAAAATAGCAGAACACATGGGATGGTGTTGATGCATATTATGTGCCGAAACATATGTAGACATCCTAACACTGAAACAACTGTGTTTTTTTGCAGCGTTTAAAATTGCATGCTGTACATTTAATGTCTTAGTTTCCCCATTTTTCGAAAGTCAACAATTAAAATTGACAAAGTGCATCATTAGAATTGTCACTCTACTAACCTAGACACCACAAGCAGAATATGTGTGTGTTAGTTTGGACTTTTTAGTTGTATGTATTGTTTTCTAAGTCTGGTGGTGCCTTGTGGAAAGCACCAACCACTTACAAAAGTGTATAAATTATACTATTAAAATATGTGTTTTTTACTGTGACTACCCTCTGAATAATGAAATATTTTTATGCGACTCTTAGATAGACAAGAAATATATCTATCCAAAATCCCTCTGTCCCTGCCCTTCTGCGAGGCGGACAAAAAGAGGGGTAATTGAGCTTGTGTTCCTTTGTTTCCCCCCCACACATGTCCCCTATTACCCCCACCCCCCAGCAGTGCAGGGGCAGCCTCCACCAGACCCCCACTCATGTCCCCTATTACCCCCACCCCCCAGCCACCAGGGGCAGCCTCCACCAGGCCCCCACTCATGTCTCCCACCACCCCCACCCCCCAGCAGTGCAGGGGCAGCCTCCACCAGGGCCCCACCCATGTCTACCACCACCCCCACCCCCCAGCAGTGCAGGGCAGCCTCCACCAGGCCCCCACTCATGTCTCCCATCACCCCCACCCCCCAGCAGTGCAGGGGTAGCCTCCACCAGGCCCCCACTCATGTCTCCCATCACCCCCACCCCCCAGCAGTGCAGGGGCAGCCTCCACCAGGCCCCCACTCCTGTCTCCCTGCACCCCCACCCCCCAGCCAAAAGGGGCAGCCTCCACCAGGGCCCCACCCATGTCTCCCATCACCCCCATCCCCCAGCAGTGCAGGGGCAGCCTCCACCAGGCCCCCACTCCTGTCTCCCTGCACCCCCACCCCCCAGCCACCAGGGGCAGCCTCCACCAGGCCCCCACTCATGTCTCCCACCACCCCCACCCCCCAGCCACCAGGGGCAGCCTCCACCAGGCCCCCACTCATGTCTCCCACCACCCCCACCCCCCAGCAGTCAGGGGCACCCTCCACCAGGCCCCCACTCCTATCTCCCAGCACCCCCACCCCCCAGCCACCAGGGGCAGCCTCCACCAGGCCCCCACTCATGTCCCCTATTACCCCCACCCCCCAGCAGTGCAGGGGCAGCCTCCACCAGGCCCCCACTCATGTCCAACTCATGTCTCCCACCACCCCCACCCCCCAGCACTGTGGGGCACCTGCCAGCAGGCCACCATTCATGTCCAACTCATGTTCCCCTGCACCCCCACCCCCAGCACTGTGGGGCACCTGCCAGCAAGCCCCCACTCATGTCCAACTCATGTTCCCCTGCACCCCCACCCCCAGCACTGTGGGGCACCTGCCAACAGGCCCCCACTCATGTCCAACTCATGTTCCCCTGCACCCCCACCCCCCAGCACTGTGGGGCACCTGGCAGCAGGCCCCCACTCATGTCCAACTCATGTTCCCCTGCACCCCCACCCCCCAGCACTGTGGGGCACCTGCCAGCAGGCCCCCACTCATGTCCAACTCATGTTCCCCTGCACCCCCACCCCCCAGCACTGTGGGGCACCTGCCAGCAGGCCCCCACTCATGTCCAACTCATGTTCCCCTGCACCCCCACCCCCCAGCACTGTGGGGCACCTGGCAGCAGGCCCACACTCATGTCCAACTCATGTTCCCCTGCACAACATGTCATCACAATCTAGATCCCTGGTCCCTATGGTCAGCCTCCAAATGCAAAACACCCACCCGAGTATTGCATCCACCCACTCAGAAATGGCAATAACATGATAGAACAGCAATTGCAAGTTTGGAAACGAACACATGTCCCTCACATACACCCAATGGGTGTCAGTGAATCTCAAACCCATATCATGATATGCATGAAACCAATGAGATGATACTACACAATGAAGTTTGATCAAAAAATATGTATTAAAGGAAACATGAATTGAATCAAAAATAAACTAACAGAAATGGGAATGTAAAAAAAGTAAAAAGAAGCATGTCCATGAAAAAATGCAAAACCAAAAATCAGAATCCAAAGGAATGGTGTCCAAAGTCACAGTCCAGAAAAGAAAATCCAATGGGAAATTATAATTGAAAGCCATTGCTCCATGGGTAAATTGTAAAAAGAAAAGAAAATCCAACAGTGAACTATGTACAGGTGAACAAGCCAGGGTCCATGATCCCAACAAAAGAAATGAAACCTATCTAACAACACTACCTAATAAAAAATAACTATATACAAAAATGTGTCCCATTGTCCAAAAGGTCCAAAGAAAATGCAAAAACAAAGGAAACCTAACACTAACTACATAACTATTTACATGGGCAGCGGGCTAGTCCAACAGCTCACTGGATGTTGTCATGGGCCAGGGCATCATCGAAATCCTGTTCAATGGCTTGGAGGCGGGCATGTTCCCTGGCCCCGAGGTCTCGCAGGGATAAAGCAGTGTCCAGCTCCAACTCCCTGCGAAGACCCTTGAGGCACTCAGCCCGCCTCAGCGCCCTCCGCATGGTGTTCTCCGCCCTGACCATTTTGAGCCGTTCCTCCTCTGCCCGCTGCCGCTCGGCACCAATCTGCTGGCCCAACCGCTCCCACACAGAAGCCACTCCCATTCCAGGGTTCTCCTGCCCTCCGGCCGATAGCTGCACCCCTGATGTTGATGGCCCCGAGCCATGATGCCTCCCACGTCGAGCCTGCCGCTGCCTCCGACGCAACTGCCTGTGCCAGCACAACGGCATCCAGGCTGATGGTATCCACTGACGTCGTCGTGCACGTGCCCTGCCCGATGATGCCATCACATCCTCCATCTACTGGGGTCCAGTTGCTGGTGTGTCCACCCCTGCTGGACCTCCGACTCCCGACTGTGGCAGGGATGGGATCCCCACCGAGCGGGCTGCATTGGTCGGGGCAGGTCCACAGGGGGCCCTGGTGGCATCTGGGCCGGAAGACGGCATGGAGAACGACTGGTGCATAGTCTCCACAGAGGAGGAGAGGGTCGCCAGATTGGCCGACACATGTAGGAAACCCCCGACCATGGCTGTTCCCAACTGGGCCACGTCGGCACAGTGCTCTCCGTGATGACGTGCATGCTCCTCCCGGGAAGCATGCACCTCATCACGAATTGCACCTGTGCGCAACGCGACACCAATCAGGACCATCTCCATACGGCCAGGGGTCCCCTCGTCCGCAGGTGGAGGGGAGTCAGATGACATGGACATCCCCCCTACCTGCGGATACCTGCGGACGGGCCTGGGATGGGGCATCCCTGCTGGTGCATGGTGGTGCAGTCACAGTGTCAGGGACAGTGACATGCACAGGCCCCTCCACGCCGACCTGTGCTGCCTCCTGCCCCTGCCCCTGGACTGCAACACTTGCACCAGCAGGGATGCCTCCACCAGGCCCCATGTGCGCCTCAGTAGCGGCCTCCTCCTCCTCTGTGGAAACCACCAACCTGGATGGCTCCACCCCGTCTTCCGCCATTGCAAGCCCCTGTGGGGGCTCACCCACCCCTTACCCTGCAGCCGTGGGGGCATCCCCGCCGCTTTGCTCCACAGAGCCATCTCCGCCCTCTTCTTCACGTGGGGCTGTTTAGAGGGAGACATAGAACACAAGCATCAGGGTACTGTACAATGGTCCCCTAGACAGGAAGCAATAGCAGATGAGTGGCACTGTCAAAGATCACTTCCATCATGTCCCTCCACAACACATGGCTCAGTTTAGGTAAAACACATGCGGTAACAGGCATGGCGCATGCTATGGACATTAGCATACATGTCCAAGTGATTCTTGAAACATACACTGTTGTTTTGGAACTCACATGCATCATGGGCCATGCCTATCACATGCACACACTTCACCCTAGTTTCATCCATCTGGCCTCGTACACCACAGACACAGTGGATACAAGGATGACTAGGCTGCATCAGTGAACCTGAACATTGCGACAGACATGTGTCATGCATCCCTGGCATTCACAAGTCACAGACACGCAGGTCAGACACACAGACATGGACAGCATACATGTACATGGCATCAGCACCCATCCCTCACCCATGTCCAGGAACAGAGACTGGCATGCTTTCATGTGGCCATTCTGCATAGGGCAACCCATGTTGCATTTGAACACATGCACCAACCGTGTGGTTCACACATTACTGGTCTCACATGCATGACGTCCCTGCACACACACATGCATACATGGCCTATGTCACACATACAGGCAAGTATCAGACAACCAGCACACTGCGACATGCCCTGTCTCACACAGCAATGCTTGGCCACTTACCGCTCAACTCCAGACGGGTCTGCCACTCAAGGATCTGGGCGTGGAGCGCTGGGCCTATGCGTTCCAGGACCCTCATCTGGATGGTACTCATGCGGCCCTGGCCCCCCTCCACGAGGCGCCGGGCCTTCAAGAGGGTCCTGGACCTGCAGTCATCCCAGCGCTTCTTGGCATGTTGGTAGTCGCGGACTTCCACCCCCTCCGCGTTGATGGCAGTCACGATGTCTGTCCAGATCTGAGTCCGTCCTTCCTTGTTGGCGCGCTTACTTCCGAAGAGGGCATCATACTGCCCCAGGACTTGCTCCACCAGGACACCAACTTCGGTGGCAGTGAAGCTGGTGCCCCTCTGCCTCTCTGGCCGGGGGTTGCCAGAGGTGCCAGATGTTGCAGTGCCCGACATGGCAACCCCAGAAGCAGGAGTGGGTGGGCAACTGGGTCCTGGGGCTGGGCTGTGGAGCGATGGTATCCCAGTCGGGAGTCTTCTGTTCCAGCAGGGGTGGACACAGCAAATGGACCCCTGCAGATGGCTGATGTGCAGGCACCAAATGGCAGGGCACGGTGGCAGCAGGCAGGCAGGCAGCAGCAGATGGCTCGTGGGAGGCTGCTCGGGGCTCTGGGGGGCAGTAATTCAGCCTTTTGGGCAGGAGCGTGGTCTTCCGTGTGCTTACGCGTAGCCAGCTTGATACGGAGTGATTTGGCACATGAAAATCCTGCACGTCTGCGTGTAAATCGAGGAAAGGCCCTTAGCGCGTATGCATGTCAGCACGCGTATGCGATTTCATTGGACCAAAGGCCCTTAGCGTGTGAGCGCCTCTGTGACGTGAGGCGCCCGGGTGTTTCCCTCATTACACGTGATGACAGAGCACACGTGGATTTCCACCAATCGCGTGTGGAACTTCCTGCGCACCCCAGAAATACACGTACCCAGGCCAATCGCGTGTACACTCACTTCCCTCCGATTACACGCGATGACACTCGGACGTGCAGTTTTACCACGTGTGCTCGCATATGCGATTTCATTGGCCCGAAGGCCACCTTGCACAGCTGTGACATCACGCGCATGGCCGTAGAGAATGGCGCGTGTAAAAATGAAGAGATACACGTCCGAGTGTCAAAGCGCGTAATTGGTGGAAATGGCCTCATCGCGTATGCGCATCTGTGACGTGTGTATAAAAGGTACGTGTAGAACGCCATTTCCTTGTACGTGCTTTTCGTGGAGAGCGAGTGGGTGAAATCTGTACTTCTTGTCGGTTCACACGCGATTTACTTCACAGCGTTTCCAGTTCGTAGTCCCTGTTACCTTTGACAGCTTTTTCTCTTTTCCTCTTTTTCCTGGGCCTGTTTCCTCAAACAGTGTTCCTTACTACTGTTGTCCTGTCTCCTCAGACGGCGCACAATTCTTCTTTTGGCGGGGGTGTTGCCAACGCGCACACGCACATATTTTTCACGCTTTTGTTCCTGGCAGACGGTGAGTCGTGCACGTATTTAACATCTGTGCTTGCCCCGTGTGTCGCGTACTCCTTCAGAGGTCATTCTAGGCTGCGTGTGACACGCATACGTTCATTCTTGTGTTCCTGGGTGCCACAGCGTAGTGCAGGTTTATTTTTCCATGCACATGGTCTAGGAGGGGTTGCGTGCACCTTACTTCGCTTTTTTGGGGTGCCTGTGTGTTGCGTGACCCGTCATCTTTCCCCAGGGGTGACATACAGCCTTGCTAGAGCACTAGGATACGATTACCATCCGGTACCCAACCCCTTTGACCCCCAATTGCCCAGGACCATAGTTCACATCGACTCCCATACGCACAATAACATCAGTGCCATGGCTGGGAGGCGAACAAGCCGTAAGGGTGGCAAAGGTGGCCGAGCCCCAAGTGGTGGCCCTGGTGGATCCAGTAGGGGACGTGGCCGTGACTTGCAGGGTGCACCTAGCCCCCCATGTGTGGAGGAGCAGTCAGGGACACCCATGCCCCCCCCCCTCTGGTTGAGGTTACCGTGGCTGACACCATCCATGCTCAGCCCTTGTTGGACCAGCCCACTGTGGAACCAGACCTGGCACAGGGTGACTCCATGGCTGACTTCCAGGTCAGCAGGTCTAGGCCACATGCGCCGGTGAACGTTGGTGTCATCAGGCCACGTGGATCCGGGGCAGCTAGGTCATCTGCTGCCCCACGTAGGCAGGCTGGGGAGGCTGCAGGGGCAGCTGCGGCTCCATCCACCCCACCTCTCACACACCCATCCAGGACAGTGTCGGTCCAAGTCCATCAGGCTGACATTCCCCCTGACACCATCACACTTGAGATAATGCCTGCACCAACTCCCATGATGAGTGTGCAATCCCACGCTCCTGCCCCTAGTGTCCAGAGTGGCGTAGGACACTCAGGATCCCCACCACCTTCCAAGCGGAAGAAGAAGAGTGCTCGTCCAGTAGAGGCTGATGCCCCAGACACGGCTACACAGTCCGGCCCCTCAAGGAAGCCCAGCTTCAATGAGGCCAAACTGAATGCACTTGTAGAGTATGTGTCCGCACATGACCGCGAAATGGTGATTGTTGCAGGATCCAAGACCACACCTGCACAACGTCAGGCACACTGGCAGACCATTGCGGACATCATAAGTGCCCTTGGAATCGTGAGGCGCACAGCTAATGAATGCTACAAGCGCTGGAATGACCTGAAGCGCAGGGCAAAGAATAAGCTGGCCTCAAGTCATGCCGCAACTCTAGTGACTGGAGGTGGGTCTCCAGCAGACGACATAGAACTCACTCCACATGAGCAGGTTGCTGGGACCTACGTCACGGAGGAACAGATCCAAGGCGTGGGAGAACTTGCAGATTACGAGGCATTGTCCAGTGAGTGCACATGCATGTGTGTGTCATCCATGTGCATGGTGTGTGTGGGAGGGCTTCTGTTTGGGTGCCAGGGGAGGGTGTGTGTGCCTGAGTGGTTCGGCTCACCCATGTGCCTCTTCCTATACATTCTTGGCAACAGCATTTGGGTATAGCAGCATCCCTTCGGCCAACATTAGACATCCAGCCCAACACCACGCCAGTTGCCCTTGGAGTGTCATCTTGCCACAACACTGTTGCTTATTTACCTCTGTTTATTCAGGCAGATTGTTTACATACCACCACTTTTACTCGGGATTTCTCAGTCCTATTGTCACATGTCTGACATGGCTATGGTACAGTGGACTGGCTCAGTTTCGTGGACATGATTAGTTTGGCCATGTCCCTGTGCTATAGGACCATTTTTGACTGGCAGCTGCAGGTTAAACATTTGAACCATTACAATGAAAATAATCAATTATATGAACAAACTGGACTGAATGAACAATTGGTGACCTCCTCTCCCTCTTCACTTCATGGCTAGGGTACATGCCATCTGTGTGATGGCATGTGTATTTGACCTGCCAATCACTGGCCAATGTGTGATGCCACTGCTAGGCAGCATGCAGCAAATGTGTTCATCTTCCATCTTGGTGTCATCAATGTGTGCCATCTGCCTCCCCATCACACGCAGTGACGGTGCATGCATGGGAGTGTTTTCGTCATGTGGGACATGTGTCAATCAAGTACTGTTTCTGTAGCCTCTCAGCCCTAATTGTGTGCCATAGTGCTAATGCCTGTTTCCATTTGTTTTCTTTTATGTCTTTGCAGGGGAAGACGCACTTGATACTGCTGGGGTTGTGGAGATGGTGCAGACCCAGGAGGGGTCTGAGGGCCGACCGACCACCAGTGAGGGACGTGGTGTGGTGGTGGGTGAGAACCCACAACTGCTGCAGGTCGTGCTCTCAAGGTGTGTCTCTGGCTGCACCTCCCCCGAGCTGTACTCAGGTGTCGATTCGGATGATGAGACCTACGTGCCGTCGCAGGTGAGTGTTCCTGGGAGGGATTCTGTTCTGTCCGACCCACCTGCACCAGGGTTAGAACCCTCAATGGGGATGTCAGTGTTGGCAGGTACGCCTTTGGTGGTTATGGATGCAGGGTCACACTCCACGACATCTGATCCTGTTCCTGGGCCAGCAGATCAGAGGGGGAATGCAGTCCTGCAGCCTCAGGCAGTGCTGGCATAGCAAGGCGCAGTTCGCCTTGCCCCAGACAGGTGTGGTGCCCGCCGACGTGGTGGCCGTACGCCACCTGGCAATACCGCATGGGAGCAATCCATTTACGGTATGGCAACCCAACAGGCAGCATCATCAGAGATGATGGCTCAGGCCATGGATAGGGTGGCCACTTCCATTGTCCCCCCCGAAAGGCTGATGGAGCGACTACAGCAGGCAACCGACTCCATCTGCCAGTCACACAGGGAGGACATGTTGGCGTCCGACAGGGACGGGCGGGCGGCACTGGCGACTGCAGGAAGCCATCTCCATAGAGTCCCAGGGCCACAGGGAAGCCCTGAGGCTGGAACTCCTTCACCTCAGGACGACTCTTGTTGAGCTTGAGGCTTCAACAAACCGAAGTACAGAACAGCAGCTGGAGCGTCTCACCCGTACGCTCCCAGCTGAGATGCAGGCAACTAGGGCGGAGGTCTGGGCATCCCGTGAGTTGTTGCATGGGGACCTCCGCACACTTATCCTCCAGAAAGAGAACTACCACACCCGCATGCTTGCAGCCATTGAGGAACAGACTAGGGCTTTGCGTGGGCTGCCTCCCATAGTGCCACCACCTCCTGATGCAGCTGCAGAGGGTGAGGAGAGCGGCAGCAGTGATACTCCCACAATAGTGTAGCCGTGTAGGCCATGAGCCCATGAAGGTGTTTTTTTTCGCAAGATCCACACAGGTGGGTTTTGGTGTGCACCCTGTCCTCCGACCTCCTGGGTGGCCTCCCCAAACCTCCCGGGCCCATTAATGGCCATTTTTGATTTTATTTATTTATTTATTTATTTTTGGGGGGGACAGTGTGTTGCCTTGTGTGGCTCCCGTGGGCATACGCTGCATTGTGGCTGGACACATGCAGGCTTGTCATGGATTTGGTTCAGATGCTTGGGTTTTTGTCACGCATCCATCTCATCCTCCATATTTGCAGGTCCATTCCTCATGTCTTCACAATGCGGTCCACCTTGGAACTGGAGTCCATGTTGTAAGCAGTGCACCTACACTCTTGCGTGGCGCTAACACTGTATACTTGGAAGTGTTTGGAGGGCTGTCATCATCAGGTGGCGAGGCTAGCTAATTTTTAAGTCTGTAATGTCATGTTTAAGGTAGGTTGGAGGTTGTGTAGGTGATTGGTATTCTTGGTAAGTATTTGGTAATGTGGGTTGTAGGTCCTGCATTACTGTGAGCATTTCATGTGTGGACATGTTTCCATTAGGGACACTGTAGCTGCTGACACTTGGGTTATGTTGTGGGGATTAATTTCTTTCCTCTCACATTGCATGACATGCCATGGTGTGTTGTGTGGCCGTGCCGGGGAGGGGGTGGGTAACATGGCAATGTTTTCATGTAGTATTTTGCAAGTGGGTATTCATTTCTGCAGCATGGAAGTGTCTTTTCATGACACTGCATTGGTGGTGTTTGTGTAGGTAGGGATGCACACATTGTGACACTTCCACATGAACAATCTCAGGCTGCTATGGTTCTGACGGTTGACAGTCCCTTTGTTCGTCTTAATTGTCAGGTCGAGTCATCATTGATTATCAGATGGTATGTGCCAGGCCTGTGTGCACTCCAATGGGGTGTGATTTCTATGTGAAGTAATTAGCCATCAGCTGCGTATGGGCTGCCTATCCCCGTGCCCTCTCCCCTCCCATGTGCAGCGGGCGTGCATGTGGGGGCACCACCATGTCCACAGCCAGGCCCCGGCGTGTTGCAACATTGTGCAGGACACATGCTGCCACTATGATCCTGCACACTACTGGGGGCGCATATAACAGCTGCCCGCCAGAACGGTCAAGGGAGCGAAAGCGTGACTTGAGCACTCCGAATGTGCGCTCCACTATGCCCCGGGTTGCAATATGGGCTGTGTTGTATCTTACCTCTGGAGGCGTGATGGGGTACCGAATTGGCGTCATCATGTGGTTGCTCAGAGGGTAGGCACTGTCCCCTGGTGAGGAGGTGATGGGTATCATTAGTGGGGTAGTGACATAACTCTGCATCTGACATGCATGCATGTGCAGTGGCATTCATACTCACCAAGCAGCCATGTATCGCCATGCTGCCCAGCTTCTAGGTCCCGGCTTAGGGTAGACATTCGGAAAATGAAGCTGTCTTGGGTGGACTCTGGATAGTTGGCATATACTGAGGTGATGATTCCCTTAGCATTACATACTACCTGCACGTTGATGGAATGCCAGTGCTTGCGGTTCCTATAGATGTGCTCAGAGGCCCTGGGGGGACGTAGTGCTACATGGGTGCAGTCAATGGCACCTAGCACTTTTGGGAATTGTGCCACACCGTAGAAATCGAGGGTGGCAGCCTGCCTTTCTGCAGGTGTCCTGGGCAGGTATATGTGCCTACGGACTGATGGGCGTGCAGTGATGATGTTCAAGACCTGGTGTAGGCAGCGTGACTGCGTGGCCTGTGACACCCCACCCACTATGGCACTTGTCCGCTGAAATGATCCTGTGGCCAAGAAGTGCAGTACATTGAGGACCTTCTCCAGGGGGCTGAGTGCTTGGGAGCACAGGGTGGGTGATGTGAGGTCATCCTCCCACTCACTGACCAGGTCCAGTATTATGTGTGGGGGAAACCTGTACCTCCCATACACCTGGTCATCAGGCATCCCAAAAAGGCTGGTTCTGGGAGTGAAAATTCGGGCCCTCACTATCCTCCTCCTCCTCCTTTGGTAACCCACGGCCACTGCTGCTAGGAATGGTATATTCATCCTGGCGTATGAGCTTGTTTGTTGTTTGCGCGCACTTTTATGCTGCGCGGGTCGACATACGCCTGCTTCATGCTGGCGTACGTGTCTCAGGATTGGACCATTTATTTTTCGGCATGTCGTAGGCGAACGTGTGAATCTTCCCGCCCACCCCAGGAATACACGTAGCACGCTCTCACAGGCCCAATCGCGTGTGGAAGTTCACGCGCACCCCGAAGTACACGTACCCAGGCCAATCGCGTGTGGGACTTCCCGCGCACCCCAAAGTACACGTACCCAGGTTAATCACTTGTGGAAGTTCACGCGCACCCCGAAGTACACAAACCCAGGCCAATCGCGTGTGGAACTTCCCCCGCACCCCGAAGTACACGTACCCAGGCAAATCGTGTGTGGAAGTTCACGCGCACCCCGAAGTACACGTACCCAGGCCAATCGCGTGTGGGACTTCCCGTGCACCCCGAAGTACAGGTACCTAGGCTAATCGCGTGTGGAACTTCCCGTGCACCCCGAGGTACACATACTCAGGCCAATCGCGTGTGGAACTTCCCGGGCACCCCGAAGTACACGTACCCAGGCAAATCGCACGGCCTGGGGGTGGGGGTGCAGGGGGACATGAGTGGGGGCCTGGTGGAGGCTGCCCCTGCACTGCTGGGGGGTGGGGGTGGTGGGAGACATGAGTGGGGGCCTGGTGGAGGCTGCCCCTGGTGGCTGGGGGGTGGGGGTGTTGGGAGACATGAGTGGGGGCCTGGTGGAGGCTGCCCCTGGTAGCTGGGGGTGTGGGGGTGGTGGTAGACATGGGTGGGGGCCTGGTGGAGGCTGCCCCTGCACTGCTGGGGGGTGGGGGTGGTGGGAGACATGAGTGGGGGCCTGGTGGAGGCTTCCCCTGGTGGATGGGGGGTGGGGGTGGTGGGAGACATGAGTTGGCTATGAGTGGGGGCCTGGTGGAGGCTGCCCCTGGTGGCTTGGGGGTGGGGGTGGTGGGAGACATGAGTGGGGGCCTGGTGGAGGCTGCCCCTGGTGGCTGGGGGGTGGGGGTGGTGGTAGACATGGGTGGGGGCCTGGTGGAGACTGCCCCTGGTGGCTGGGGGGTGGGGGTGCTGGGAGACATGAGTGGGGGCCTGGTGGAGGCTGCCCCTGCACTGCTGGGCGGGGGGGGCGGTGGGAGACATGAGTGGGGGCCTGGTGGAGGCTGCCCCTGGTGGCTGGGGGGTGAAGGTGGTGGGAGACATGAGTGGGGGCCTGGTGGAGGCTGCCCCTGGTGGCTGGGGGGTGGGGGTGGTGGTAGACATGGGTGGGGGCCTGGTGGAGGCTGCCCCTGCACTGCTGGGGGGTGGGGGTGGTGGGAGACATGAGTGGGGGCCTGGTGGAGGCTGCCCCTGGTGGCTGGGGGGTGGGGGTGGTGGGAGACATGAGTTGGACATGAGTGGGGGCCTGGTGGAGGCTGCCCCTACACTGCTGGGTGGTGGGGGTGGTGGGAGACATGAGTGGGGGCCTGGTGGAGGCTGCCCCTGTACTGCTGGGGGGTGGGGGTGGTGGGAGACATGAGTGGGGGCCTGGTGGAGGCTGCCCCTGGTGGCTTGGGGGTAGGGGTGGTGGGAGACATGAGTGTGGGCCTGGTGGAGGCTGCCCCTGGTGGCTGGGGGGTGGGGGTGGTGGTAGACATGGGTGGGGGCCTGGTGGTGGCTACCCCTGGTGGCTGGGGGGTGGGAGTGGTGGGAGACATGAGTGGGGGCCTGGTGGAGGCTGGCCCTGAACTGCTGGGGGTGGGAGTGGTGGGAGACATGAGTGGGGGCCTGGTGGAGGCTGCCCCTGGTGGCTGGGTGGTGGGGGTGGTGGGAGACATTAGTGGGGGCATGGTGGAGGCTGCCCCTGGTGGCTGGGGGGTGGGGGTGGTGGTAGACATGGGTGGGGGCCTGGTGGAGGCTGCCCCTGCACTGCTGGGGGGTGGGGGTGGTGGGAGATATGAGTGGGGGCCTGGTGGAGGCTGCCCCTGGTGGCTGGGGGGTGGGGGTGGTGGGAGACATGAGTTGGACATGAGTGGGGGCCTGGTGGAGGCTGACCCTGCACTGCTGGGGGTGGGGGCAATAGGGGACATGAGTGGGGGCCTGGTGGAGGCTCACCCTGCACTGCTGGGGGGTGGGGGTAATAGGGGACATGAGTGGGGGCCTGGTGGAGGCTGCCCCTGGTGGCTGGGGGCTGCGGGTGCTGGGAGACAGGAGTGGGAGCCTGGTGGAGGGTGCCCCTGACTGCTGGGGGGTAGGGGATGGTGGGAGACATGAGTGGGGGCCTGGTGGAGGCTGCCCCTGCACTGCTGGGGGGTGGGGGTAATAGGGGACATGAGTGGGGGCCTGGTGGAGGCTGCCCCTGGTGGCTGGGGGTTGGGGGTGCTGGGAGACATGAGTTGGACATGAGTGGGGGCCTGGTGGAGGCTGCCCCTGCACTGCTGGGGGGTGGGGGTGGTGGGAGACATGAGTGGGGGCCTGGTGGAGGCTGACCCTGCACTGCTGGGGGGTGGGGGTGTTGGGAAACATGAGTGGGGGCCTGGTGGAGGCTGGCCCTGCACTGCTGGGGGGTGGGGGTGGTGGGAGACATGAGTGGGGGCCTGGTGGAGGCTGCCCCTGGTGGCTGGGGGGTGGGGGTGGTGGGAGACATGAGTGGGGGCTTGGTGGAGGCTGCCCCTGGTGGCTTGGGGGTGGGGGTGGTGGGAGATATGAGTGGGGGCCTGGTGGAGGCTGGCCCTGCACTGCTGGGGGGTGGGGGTGGTTGGAGACATGAGTGGGGGCCTGGTGGAGGCTGCCCCTGCACTGCTGGGGGGTGGGGGTGGTGGGAGAAATGAGTGGGGGCCTGGTGGAGGCTGCCCCTGGTGGCTTGGGGGTGGGGGTGGTGGGAGACATGAGTGGGGGCCTGGTGGAGACTGCCCCTGGTGGCTGGGGGGTGGGGGTGGTGGTAGACATGGGTGGGGGCTTGGTGGAGGCTGCCCCTGGTGGCTGGGGGGTGGGGGTGCTGGGAGACATGAGTGGGGGCCTGGTGGAGGCTGCCTCTGCACTGCTGGGCGGGGGGGCGGTGGGAGACATGAGTGGGGGCCTGGTGGAGGCTGCCCCTGGTGGCTGGGGGGTGGGGGTGGTGGGAGACATGAGTGGGGGCCTGGTGGAGGCTGCCCCTGGTGGCTGGGGGGTGGGGGTGGTGGTAGACATGGGTGGGGGCCTGGTGAAGGCTGCCCCTGCACTGCTGCGGGGTGGGGGTGGTGGGAGAGATGAGTGGGGGCCTGGTGGAGGCTGCCCCTGGTGGCTGGGGGGTGGGGGTGGTGGGAGACATGAGTTGGACATGAGTGGGGGCCTGGTGGAGGCTGCCCCTGCACTGCTGGGTGGTGGGGGTGGTGGGAGACATGAGTGGGGGCCTGGTGGAAGCTGCCCCTGGTGGCTTGGGGGTGGGGGTGGTGGGAGACATGAGTGGGGGCCTGGTGGAGGCTGCCCCTGGTGGCTGGGGGGTGGGGGTGGTGGGGGACATGAGTGGGGGCCTGGTGGAGGCTGCCCCTGGTGGCTGGGGGGTGGGTGTGGTGGTAGACATGGGTGGGGCCTGGTGGAGGCTGCCCCTGGTGGCTGGGGGGTGGGGGTGGTGGGAGACATGAGTGGGGGCCTGGTGGAGGCTGGCCCTGCACTGCTGGGGGGTGGGGGTGGCGGGAGACATGAGTGGGGGCCTGGTGGAGGCTGCCCCTGGTGGCTGGGGGGTGGGGGTGGTTGGAGACATTAGTGGGGGCCTGGTGGAGGCTGCCCCTGGTGGCTGGGGGGTGGGGGTGGTGGTAGACATGGGTGGGGGCCTGGTGGAGGCTGCCCCTGCACTGCTGGGGGGTGGGGGTGGTGGGAGACATGAGTGGGGGCCTGGTGGAGGCTGCCCCTGGTGGCTGGGGGGTGGGGGTGGTGGGAGACATGAGTTGGACATGAGTGGGGGCCTGGTGGAGGCTGCCCCTGCACTGCTGGGGGGTGGGGGTAATAGGGGACATGAGTGGGGGCCTGGTGGAGGCTGACCCTGCACTGCTGGGGGGTGGGGGTAATAGGGGACATGAGTGGGGGCCTGGTGGAGGCTGCCCCTGGTGGCTGGGGGGTGGGGGTGCTGGGAGACAGGAGTGGGAGCCTGGTGGAGGGTGCCCCTGACTGCTGGGGGGTAGGGGGTGGTGGGAGACATGAGCGGGGGCCTGGTGGAGGCTGCCCACGCACTGCTGGGGGGTGGGGGTAATAGGGGACATGAGTGGGGGCCTGGTGGAGGCTGCCCCTGGTGGCTGGGGGGTGGGGGTGCTGGGAGACATGAGTTGGACATGAGTGGGGGCCTGGTGGAGGCTGCCCCTGCACTGCTGGGGGGTGGGGGTAATAGGGAACATGAGTGGGGGCCTTGTGGAGGCTGACCCTGCACTGCTGGGGGGTGGGGGTAATAGGGGACATGAGTAGGGGCCTGGTGGAGGCTGCCCCTGGTGGCTGGGGGATGGGGGTGCTGGGAGACAGGATTGGGAGCCTGGTGGAGGGTGCCCCTGACTGCTGGGGGGTAGGGGGTGGTGGGAGACATGAGTGGGGGCCTGGTGGAGGATGCCCCTGCACTGCTGGGGGGTGGGGGTGGTGGGAGACATGAGTGGGGGCCTGGTGGAGGCTGCCCCTGCACTGCTGGGGGGTGGGGGTGGTGGGAGATATGAGTGGGGGCCTGGTGGAGGCTGCCCCTGGTGGCTGGGGGGTGGGGGTGGTGGGAGACATGAGTTGGACATGAGTGGGGGCCTGGTGGAGGCTGACCCTGCACTGCTGGGGGTGGGGGCAATAGGGGACATGAGTGGGGGCCTGGTGGAGGCTCACCCTGCACTGCTGGGGGGTGGGGGTAATAGGGGACATGAGTGGGGGCCTGGTGGAGGCTGCCCCTGGTGGCTGGGGGCTGCGGGTGCTGGGAGACAGGAGTGGGAGCCTGGTGGAGGGTGCCCCTGACTGCTGGGGGGTAGGGGATGGTGGGAGACATGAGTGGGGGCCTGGTGGAGGCTGCCCCTGCACTGCTGGGGGGTGGGGGTAATAGGGGACATGAGTGGGGGCCTGGTGGAGGCTGCCCCTGGTGGCTGGGGGTTGGGGGTGCTGGGAGACATGAGTTGGACATGAGTGGGGGCCTGGTGGAGGCTGCCCCTGCACTGCTGGGGGGTGGGGGTGGTGGGAGACATGAGTGGGGGCCTGGTGGAGGCTGACCCTGCACTGCTGGGGGGTGGGGGTGTTGGGAAACATGAGTGGGGGCCTGGTGGAGGCTGGCCCTGCACTGCTGGGGGGTGGGGGTGGTGGGAGACATGAGTGGGGGCCTGGTGGAGGCTGCCCCTGGTGGCTGGGGGGTGGGGGTGGTGGGAGACATGAGTGGGGGCTTGGTGGAGGCTGCCCCTGGTGGCTTGGGGGTGGGGGTGGTGGGAGATATGAGTGGGGGCCTGGTGGAGGCTGGCCCTGCACTGCTGGGGGGTGGGGGTGGTTGGAGACATGAGTGGGGGCCTGGTGGAGGCTGCCCCTGCACTGCTGGGGGGTGGGGGTGGTGGGAGAAATGAGTGGGGGCCTGGTGGAGGCTGCCCCTGGTGGCTTGGGGGTGGGGGTGGTGGGAGACATGAGTGGGGGCCTGGTGGAGACTGCCCCTGGTGGCTGGGGGGTGGGGGTGGTGGTAGACATGGGTGGGGGCTTGGTGGAGGCTGCCCCTGGTGGCTGGGGGGTGGGGGTGCTGGGAGACATGAGTGGGGGCCTGGTGGAGGCTGCCTCTGCACTGCTGGGCGGGGGGGCGGTGGGAGACATGAGTGGGGGCCTGGTGGAGGCTGCCCCTGGTGGCTGGGGGGTGGGGGTGGTGGGAGACATGAGTGGGGGCCTGGTGGAGGCTGCCCCTGGTGGCTGGGGGGTGGGGGTGGTGGTAGACATGGGTGGGGGCCTGGTGAAGGCTGCCCCTGCACTGCTGCGGGGTGGGGGTGGTGGGAGAGATGAGTGGGGGCCTGGTGGAGGCTGCCCCTGGTGGCTGGGGGGTGGGGGTGGTGGGAGACATGAGTTGGACATGAGTGGGGGCCTGGTGGAGGCTGCCCCTGCACTGCTGGGTGGTGGGGGTGGTGGGAGACATGAGTGGGGGCCTGGTGGAAGCTGCCCCTGGTGGCTTGGGGGTGGGGGTGGTGGGAGACATGAGTGGGGGCCTGGTGGAGGCTGCCCCTGGTGGCTGGGGGGTGGGGGTGGTGGGGGACATGAGTGGGGGCCTGGTGGAGGCTGCCCCTGGTGGCTGGGGGGTGGGTGTGGTGGTAGACATGGGTGGGGCCTGGTGGAGGCTGCCCCTGGTGGCTGGGGGGTGGGGGTGGTGGGAGACATGAGTGGGGGCCTGGTGGAGGCTGGCCCTGCACTGCTGGGGGGTGGGGGTGGCGGGAGACATGAGTGGGGGCCTGGTGGAGGCTGCCCCTGGTGGCTGGGGGGTGGGGGTGGTTGGAGACATTAGTGGGGGCCTGGTGGAGGCTGCCCCTGGTGGCTGGGGGGTGGGGGTGGTGGTAGACATGGGTGGGGGCCTGGTGGAGGCTGCCCCTGCACTGCTGGGGGGTGGGGGTGGTGGGAGACATGAGTGGGGGCCTGGTGGAGGCTGCCCCTGGTGGCTGGGGGGTGGGGGTGGTGGGAGACATGAGTTGGACATGAGTGGGGGCCTGGTGGAGGCTGCCCCTGCACTGCTGGGGGGTGGGGGTAATAGGGGACATGAGTGGGGGCCTGGTGGAGGCTGACCCTGCACTGCTGGGGGGTGGGGGTAATAGGGGACATGAGTGGGGGCCTGGTGGAGGCTGCCCCTGGTGGCTGGGGGGTGGGGGTGCTGGGAGACAGGAGTGGGAGCCTGGTGGAGGGTGCCCCTGACTGCTGGGGGGTAGGGGGTGGTGGGAGACATGAGCGGGGGCCTGGTGGAGGCTGCCCACGCACTGCTGGGGGGTGGGGGTAATAGGGGACATGAGTGGGGGCCTGGTGGAGGCTGCCCCTGGTGGCTGGGGGGTGGGGGTGCTGGGAGACATGAGTTGGACATGAGTGGGGGCCTGGTGGAGGCTGCCCCTGCACTGCTGGGGGGTGGGGGTAATAGGGAACATGAGTGGGGGCCTTGTGGAGGCTGACCCTGCACTGCTGGGGGGTGGGGGTAATAGGGGACATGAGTAGGGGCCTGGTGGAGGCTGCCCCTGGTGGCTGGGGGATGGGGGTGCTGGGAGACAGGATTGGGAGCCTGGTGGAGGGTGCCCCTGACTGCTGGGGGGTAGGGGGTGGTGGGAGACATGAGTGGGGGCCTGGTGGAGGATGCCCCTGCACTGCTGGGGGGTGGGGGTGGTGGGAGACATGAGTGGGGGCCTGGTGGAGGCTGCCCCTGGTGGCTGGGGGGTGGGGGTGGTGGTAGACATGAGTGGGGGCCTGGTGGAGGCTGCCCCTGCACTGCTGGGGCGTGGTTGTAATAGGGGACATGAGTGGGGGCCTGGTGGAGGCTGCCCCTGCACTGCTGGGGGGTGGGGGTAATAGGGGACATGAGTGGGGGCCTGGTGGAGGCTGCCCCTGCACTGCTGGGGGGTGGGGGTAATAGGGGACATGAGTGTGGGCCTGGTGGAGGCTGCTCCTGCACTGCTGGGGGGTGGGGGTGGTGGGAGATATGAGTGGGGGCCTGGTGGAGGCTGCCCCTGGTGGCTGGGGGGTGGGGGTGGTGGGAGACATGAGTGGGGGCCTGGTGGAGGCTGCCCCTGGTGGCTGGGGGATGGGGGTGGTAGTAGACATGGGTGGGGGCCTGGTGGAGGCTGCCCCTGCACTGCTGGGGGGTGGGGGTGGTGGGAGACATTAGTGGGGGCCTGGTGGAGGCTGCCCCTTCACTGCTGGGGGGTGGGGGTGGTGGGAGACATGAGTGGGGGCCTGGTGGAGGCTGCCCCTGCACTGCTGGGGGGTGGGGGTGCATGGGGACATGAGTGGGGGCCTGGTGGAGGCTGCCCCTGCACTGCTGGGGGGTGGGGGTGCATGGGGACATGAGTGGGGGCCTGGTGGAGGCTGCCCCTGCACTGCTGGGGGGTGGGGGTAATAGGGGACATGAGTGGGGGCCTGGTGGAGGCTGCCCCTGCACTGCTGGGGGGTGGGGGTAATGGGGGACATGAGTGGGGGCCTGGTGGAGGCTGCCCCTGCACTGCTGGGGGGTGGGGGTAATAGGGGACATGAGTGGGGGCCTGGTGGAGGCTGCCCCTGCACTGCTGGGGGGTGGGGGTGGTGGGAGACATGAGTGGGGGCCTGGTGGAGGCTGCCCCTGCACTGCGTGGGGTGGGGGTAATAGGGGACATGAGTGGGGGCCTGGTGGAGGCTGCCCCTGGTGGCTGGGGGGTGGGGGTGCTGGGAGACAGGAGTTGGACATGAGTGGGGGCCTGGTGGAGGCTGCCCCTGCACTGCTGGGGGTGGGGGTAATAGGGGACATGAGTAGGGGCCTGGTGGAGGCTGCCCCTGGTGGCTGGGGGGTGGGGGTAATAGGGGACATGAGTGGGGGCCTGGTGGAGGCTGCCCCTGGTTGCTGGGGGGTGGGGGTGCTCGGAGACAGGAGTGGGAGCCTGGTGGAGGGTGCCCCTGACTGCTGGGGGGTAGAGTGTGGTGGGAGACATGAGTGGGGGCCTGGTGGAGGCTGCCCCTGGTGGCTGGGGGGTGGGGGTGGTGATAGACATGGGTGGGGGCCTGGTGGAGGCTGCCCCTGCACTGCTGGGGGGTGGGGGTGGTGGGAGACATGAGTGGGGGCCTGGTGGAGGCTGCCCCTGCACTGCTGTGGGGTGGGGGTAATAGGGGACATGAGTGGGGGCCTGGTGGAGGCTGCCCCTGGTGGCTGGGGGGTGGGGGTGCTGGGAGACAGGAGTGGGAGCCTGGTGGAGGGTGCCCCTGACTGCTGGGGGGTAGGGGGTGGTGGGAGACATGAGCGGGGGCCTGGTGGAGGCTGCCCCTGCACTGCTGGGCGGTGGGGGTAATAGGGGATATGAGTGGGGGCCTGGTGGAGGCTGCCCCTGGTGGCTGGGGGGTGGGGGTGCTGGGAGACATGAGTTGGACATGAGTGGGGGCCTGGTGGAGGCTGCCCCTGCACTGCTGGGGGGTGGGGGTAATAGGGAACATGAGTGGGGGCCTGGTGGAGGCTGACCCTGCACTGCTCTGGGGTGGGGGTAATAGGGGACATGAGTGGGGGCCTGGTGGAGGCTGCCCCTGGTGGCTGGGGGATGGGGGTGCTGGGAGACAGGATTGGGAGCCTGGTGGAGGGTGCCCCTGACTGCTGGGGGGTAGGGGGTGGTGGGAGACATGAGTGGGGGCCTGGTGGAGGATGCCCCTGCACTGCTGGGGGGTGGGGGTGGTGGGAGACATGAGTGGGGGCCTGATGGAGGCTGCCCCTGGTGGCTGGGGGGTGGGGGTGGTGGTAGACATGAGTGGGGGCCTGGTGGAGGCTGCCCCTGCACTGCTGGGGCGTGGTTGTAATAGGGGACATGAGTGGGGGCCTGGTGGAGGCTGCCCCTGCACTGCTGGGGGGTGGGGGTAATAGGGGACATGAGTGGGGGCCTGGTGGAGGCTGCCCCTGCACTGCTGGGGGGTGGGGGTAATAGGGGACATGAGTGGGGGCCTGGTGGAGGCTGCTCCTGCACTGCTGGGGGGTGGGGGTGGTGGGAGACATGAGTGGGGGCCTGGTGGAGGCTGCCCCTGGTGGCTGGGGGGTGGGGGTGGTGGGAGACATGAGTGGGGGCCTGGTGGAGGCTGCCCCTGGTGGCTGGGGGGTGGGGGTAATAGGGGACATGAGTGGGGGCCTGGTGGAGGCTGCCCCTGGTGGCTGGGGGGTGGGGGTGCTGGGAGACAGGAGTGGGAGCCTGGTGGAGGGTGCCCCTGACTGCTGGGGGGTAGAGGGTGGTGGGAGACATGAGTGGGGGCCTGGTGGAGGCTGCCCCTGGTGGCTGGGGGGTGGGGGTGGTGATAGACATGGGTGGGGGCCTGGTGGAGGCTGCCCCTGCACTGCTGGGGGGTGGGGGTGGTGGGAGACATGAGTGGGGGCCTGGTGGAGGCTGCCCCTGCACTGCTGGGGGGTGGGGGTGGTGGGAGACATGAGTGGGGGCCTGGTGGAGGCTGCCCCTGCACTGCTGGGGGGTGGGGGTGGTGGGAGACATGAGTGGGGGCCTGGTGGAGGCTGCCCCTGGTGGCTGGGGGGTGGGGGTGGTGGGAGACATGTGTTGGTGATCAGTAGTGCAAGGTGACATGTGGGTTGGCTGGTGGGCATGGCCATGGTGGATGGGTTGCCTGTGGGACATGAGCAGGGGTGCAGGGTAGTACCCTGTGGGTGTGGGCTGCCTGCAGGGGCCGTGGAGGGTGTAGAGGGTACACCTGGGGGGACCCACATGGCCAAATCACGTGTAGCATTCCCCCGCACCACCGAAATACACGTACCCTGCAGAAATCGCATGTGAATCTTCCGCGCACATCGGAATACATGTACCCAGGCCAATCGCGTGTGGAACTTCCCGCGCACCCCGAAGTACACGTACCCAGGCCAATCGCGTGTGGAACTTCCCACGCACCCCCACCTACCCAGGCCAATCATGTGTGGAACTTCCCGCGCACCCAGTAGTACACGTACCCAGGCCAATCGCGTGTGGAACTTCCCACGCACCCCCACCTACCCAGGCCAATCGCGTGTGGAACTTCCCACGCACCCCGTAGTACACGTGCCCAGGCTAATCGCGTGTGGAAATTCCCACGCACCCAGGAACACGCGCACACGCTATTTTTCACACAGCGGGTGTCCGTGTTTGTCGGTGCCCCTTTGCACCTCATTTGTCCTAGAGGGCCACTGTATGGGCCATTCATCATGGCTGTATATGGGTGCTTTTTGTTAGCGCACATTTTGGCGCACATTTTTTTCAGTCGCAGGGGCGCTACCGCCTGCTTTCTTGTGGCGTACTTGTTTGGCCCTGTGCGCGTCTTTGACCGTGCGCTGGTTTGCCCTATTCGATTCCATGAATACGGGTCGTAGGCGAGCGTGTGGGTGTTCCGCGCACTTGCCTCGTGTACTTCCCCCGTGATGCCCATATTTTCACACGTTTTTTCCCATTCCGAGTGTTACGCCCCGGGTTCCGCCTACTTTTGTGATGTGCGCCGCGCTATGTGCGATTTCGCAGGGCTGTGGCGCACGCTGTTGGATGACCTGTGCGCCGGCGTGCGCGGTGCACATTTTTAGCGCACATCCAATGTTTTTCTCGCGCATGGACTTCCATGAATCGCTGTGCGCTGGTTTTCCTGCGATTTTCGCACTTGCACTGCGATTTTCGCACTTTTCCTGCGATTCGCACGTTTTGGCACCTCTGCGCGGGAATTTTCGGCGCACATTAATTCCATGAATCGACCCCTATGTTTCGTAGTACATACATGCTGGCAATCAGATTATTCTGAGAAATGTACAAAATGCATTGCGACCTCTTTTGGAATTACAACAACCATTTTGAAGTAGGTGTAAGCATTTATAATTTTTGACTTACAAACACCTCCCAAAGGCTCTTTTCAGAGCCACCACTTCCTCCCAGAGAAAATTGCAATGTTTGTGATGGGGTAGCAACCCAATTTTTTAAATGTTCGCGAACTGTGCGCTGACTTCTAAAAAATGTTTTAACTGTAAAGGCGGCTCTGAAAAGAGCCTTATTTTTTTTTTGATTTTTGATATTTTGTATTTTTTTTGTTTTTTTATACATGACACACTAGGAGAGGAGGGGAAAGGAAGGTAAAGGGGGGACACCAACCACAGGGATAAGAAAGGGCGAGCTGAGAGAGGAAGATGTAGAGTGGGTTTTATTTGGGTAGTGAGCAGATCTTCTCGTGCTCTGAGACGATAGTCTCAAAAGCACTACGAAGTCGCTCCCCCCTGCAGAGTACTGTGTCACAGTACATACATACAACTATGACCCTCGAAAGGTAAGGGTCATCAGCATTCTGTATGGCCTGTGAGGCAGCTTGAGGAAGACGCTGTCCCACAGAGGTGGTCCTTGTGGTGACAGGATCAGAAACAGAGGATGAAGTAGAGGAAATCAACCTGCTACGTTCTTCGCAAGGTACAACCCTGCGAATAGCCCCAGAGTGAAATGACCTCAGGTGTCGCTTCATAGTAGTGGTCCCAAAGCTGTACTTACCGTGCTTCCCGTGACTGAGTATCATTTTGCACTCATTGCAGGTAACACGGTTCGCACAAGCCTTAGGAACATTACCATGAATGGTAAATAACCGCCACACCCAAGACTCACGCCTAGTGCGGGTAGTAGGGTTTTCCTCTACCTCATTTTCATCATCCTCTTCTTCCTCCTCCGCATCCTCACTCCTGTTCCCCTCTTCAGGCCCTTGGGGAGGTGGTGGTGGTGGAGGGGGTGGGGGTGGTGCTGAAGCAGGTGCAGCACCAGGTGGCAGTTCAGCAGCCAGGGATGCCATCTCGATGATGGTGTAATCTGCAGGTGGCAGCAAAAATCGCTGTTTCGAAGAATAGCCAGAAACACAATGAGAATAAGCTCTAGGGCGTGGTCTTTTGTAGGGGTGCTTGTGCGCGGTCCGCGGACATGCGCGCTGTATCAGTGATGTCATCAACGACATTTGTGATGTCATCTTTGATGTCCTGGGTGTTAGTCTTAGCAGTGCACGGTGGTGGCGCGAGTTATGGTTGCTTAGCTTACCATAACTGGTGAATTTCAAGGGTTTTTCGGTTTTACTTGGAACCATAACATCCCTTTGACAAAGTTTTTTCACTGAATTTCATAGGTTTTTAGTAGCGCAACTTAACCATAACGTCCCTTTAACAAAGTTTTTTCATTGAATATTATACATAACCTGTTATGAAAAATGTAAGTGTGCTACTGCAGGTGTTATCCGGTAGTGTCATTGATTATGTAGTGTTATGTCATAACAAAGTTCTTGCTGGTGCTTTTTAAAGAATATTGTCATAAAACATTTCCTCAGTCATGGGAATCAGTGCCTACATTTCAGATAACATTGAAGTGCTACATTACAGGTCACTGATTAACTGCACGTTGCTTGCCTGCCTGTGTAGTTTGCCTTGCATATGTTGACTATACCAGGTAGGGATGTCCAAGATTGCACTTATCATATCATGGCAGAATCCACAGAAGCCAGCTTATACTTCAGCAGATGGTGACTTAACCAGATATACATTGCCATTGTTGTGTATGTGAGGCTGCTATTGCCATATGAAAGACAAACCCTATTGAAGCTGCCAGCTGCCCTGCCAGCACGAGCTATCGCTCCTCCACCCCACCATGACAGTGGGACTACCAACCCCCCCGCCGCCAGCAGACTCGAGGTAAGCCCTGTGTGGCTTCTGTGCATATTATATCAGTGCTGCAGAGCACATGCATGGTGCGAATTTCTGGCCATGTTTAAAATACTACCATTTTCACAATGATGCATATTTCAACTTCATGCCGGCATCAGCCCTCCAACGCTGTTCTATGTGCCACTTTTGCCTCCTGATTACACTGTTTCCTGATGAGGGAGATCCATGCCATCATTGCTGCTGCTACTCTGCAGGCACAGGAGGGCTGGCCTTTGTTCTTTTTCACTGCGCTGTGATTGGGCCCCTTGTGCCTTCTGATGCCCAATCAAGTGAGCTGACAGGCAAAGCCGGCCAGCCTCCCAAGGCTGGACCCTAAGGATCCTGTCTATGCCTGTCCGGGCCTTGATGGGCATGGGCCCCACTCGCTTTTACTACTGGCAAAGACATGGATTATGCTGGATACTACATCTGAGCGCCCATTGACTGTGGCATCCCTCCCGCCATCATGTGAGTGTTGACTGTTTGTCAGTGGCCTGTTTCATTTCTCCTTGACTTCAACCCTTCTCCCTCCATGCATTTCATTGCTCTATCTCTGATATCTTATGTTCCCTTATAGGGTCGGTCATCATCTTAAATTGGTTCATCCTCTAGAGCTCCTACATTGTTTCCCTCACTTCTGTAATGCTGTGCTGTTTTTAGGTGAGCTTTCTTCTCGTTTGTTAGTGACTGTTAGCTTAAAAATCGAATTTAGGTTGCTTTCTTCATGCATTTATTCTGACTGTTTAAAAATAGAATTTAGGTGTGCTTTCTTCTTTCTTTGTCTGTGACTGTTAGTTAAAAATCGAACTTAGTTGTGCCCCCATCCCGCTTTTGTCTGGTCCTGATAGTTAAAATCCTACTTACTCCCTCACTCTATTTTGTTTCTATCGCTTGCTCCCTTGTACCCCCCCACCTTTAGCACCCACTGTTTGTTCCCATTCCATTGTGTTTCCTTGTTTGTGTGTGCCCTCCTGTTAACTCCCTCCCGTGTGCCTCAGCTGCTCAGCCTGTTTAAGTGTGTCACGCTCTGTGACCCCTCATTATGGCACTCTCTATCTCTCCTATCTTCTGCAACTGTTTCTCTATTTTCTTCCCTTCACTGCTCACCAAATCGGGCAGGAAGAAACTTAAGAAGGAAACACTCGGCTCCAACCCAGGCCTTCCTATCGTTGACACCTACATCAGTGCTTCTGCACGAGAGACTCTCACTGACATCCTCTTCGCTGTTCCTTCCCCCGACCTATGCACTCTTCATATGATTGCTCTGTTCTCTCCCTACTTTTCCTCACACATCAATGGTGGCACCCATTAGGGGGTCCTTCTTGCCTCCTCGTCGACCTCCAGGGTCATCATAAATGTCTATCGTAATGATACCGTCTTGGTACAAGGGCCTCAATTCAACCTCCTTCTTTTTGAAAGTCTCCCCCCGACCTTCCTCCTCACTGAAACCTTTGCCAACTGTACCTACGGCCTCCCTGGCTCCTTTGCCTGCTAGGCACACCTTGGCCTCCTTCCCTCCACCTGATTACACCACCGCTCTTACTATGGCTCCTTTTACATCTTCTACTATCCTGGCTCTATTGCCCACGCACTCAGCACTGACATCCTTGTCAGCCGCTCCCATGCTAGTGCCCTGGCCATCCACTGCTGGCGCATCTGGGGCTCCCTTGCCCTCAGAGGCCCTTCCTTCACTGGCACCCTTGCCATCTATTACTGTCTCAGCTCCAATGCCTGCACTCCCTTTGGCCCCCTCTGCCTTCTCTTGCCTCTATCTATTTGGCGCCCACAACGCTTACAGGTGGGACCTCTGTCCCCTGCACCCCCATGTAAGTCCTTCAAAAATGGCAATCTGCTCTACGTTGCCACACTAAACTCACGCTCTGCAGTCAAGCACTCCTCTGATATCTGCCACCTCCTCGAACATCTGGACCTTGATATTCTTGCTCTCACTGAGACCTGGTTTAAAGACAGCTTTGTTACAGGTTTTGACACACTTCTCCCTGATGGCTACAAGATCCTCTCTGAGCCCAGCCTTAACAGGCCAGTAGGGGGAGTTGCCCTTATCTTTCCAGAGTGGATCCCAGTTTCTACCATTCCCATTCATGCCTATTTCTGTTTCGAATGCCTGGTCTGCAGGCTCTCTCTCTCCTATCTCCTCTCTTACTCTGGCCACCTTCTATCAGCCACCGGGCCGGTCCACCCTCTTCCTCTCGGAATGGGCTGACCTGGCATCCTCTCCCCTTTCCTCCTCCTCCTCCCAACTCCTCCTGCTTGGGAATCTCAACATCCATCTTGACTCTCCTGACTCCTCTTTCTGCAACCTATGCGACTCCCTCTCTCTCTCTCTCTATTCTACCCTCTGGTCCAACACATACGGTGGGCCACACCGGGGATGCTCTCTTCTCCACAGACAATCCACTCTCTATCCATCTCACTACTTCACTCTCATGGACTGATCGCCCTCTTCTCTCCTCTCACTTGAAACCTTCTTCTCCTTTAACAACTGCACACCCTGCACTGCCCACAACCTACACGGTCTTCCGACCCATGAAAAAAGTGTCTGGCTGCTTTTGCCTCCACTTGCTCCTCTCCTCCTACTCCTGTGGCTGATACCCACCCTGACAAATCTCTCTCTAACTTTCACCTTTCCAGCTCAAATACTCTTGACATCCTTGCCCCTGTCATGAGGGTCTGATTGAAGCCCCCCGGAAATGGCAACTGATCTGGCTGACCTTAAAATCAAGTGCAAGGGAGCAGAATGGAAATGGGGATCATCAGGTGCACCCTCTGGTAAACTGGCTTGCCGCCTTCTGCAAAGGAAATATAGAATCTGCATCCAGGTCAATAAATGAGTCCATATTTAAGCCTGCATCTATGCGGTATCCAACAACAGGGCTAAACTTTTAAAAGTTTGTAAGGAGCTGGCCAACCCTACTGTAGTCTCATCCTCTATTGCACCCACCCAGGCCCTTTGCAGGGCCCTGGCAGCACTCTTCACCGCCAAAACACAGGACATTCTGTCCTCTCTCTCCTCCGCACCCATTCATTCATCATCATCATCTCCTGGGACCCCTTTGGCCACCCCATCATGCCCCCTCTTCTCTCCTCCATCTCCTCTGTCACACTTGAGGAGGTTTCTAGACCAGTTCAGTCTATGAAAGCCTCTTCCAACACGTGGACCCTTGCCCATCCAAAACCATCAAGGACAAAATTGACTCTCTAGCTCCAGCCTTAGCAGATCTCTGCCACCTCTCGTTTGCCAGTGGAGTTTACCCCATTCCTCTCGAGCATTCTCTTGTAAACCCTCTGCTCAAAAAATACTCTGCTGACCCTTCCATTCCAGCAAACTATCGCCCGATCTCCATCACTTCTTTCCTGGGCAAACTCCTGCAGAAGTTGGCTATCTATCAGTTTACCCTTCACACCAAATCTGTTGGATGTCTCCATGACCATCAGTTTCGCATCAGAGCATCCAGAGGCACAGAAACTGCTCTTCTGAACACCTGTGAAGACCTGCTCGCAAACTTTGACTCTAACTCTCCTTCTGACCTCATTCTCCTTGACCTCTCCTCTTCTTTTGATACAGTAAACCACAACATCCTGATTTCCCATGTCCGTGATACCCTGGGCATCACAGATGAGACGTCCTGCCATGGCTTGTGTCCTTTTTCTCTACCCAGGTGGAACTTGGGTCCTTTCTCTCTGCTATCACTCTCTCTTCTTGTGGTGTCCCCCAGGAATCCAATCTGTCCCCTGGTTTTTCAATGTCTACATGGACCCTTTGGCCCACATGATCTCTGCCTTCACCTCCAACTTTCAGTGTTATGCGGATGACACACAGCTCTCTTTCAGGCTACCCTTGGCCTCTTCTTTCTCCTTGCTCATTCCAGACTGTCTGTCCACAATTCAGTCCTGGTGTGCTGCTAATTATCTCTGCCTGTCAGCAAGACAGAGATAATTCTCATTGGGACACCCGCTACCATTTTCACACTCTCACTCTAGCCGACTTCTCTTGGTCCTGCACCCCTACCCACCGGTGAGGCAAAAAATGTGGGGGTCATCTTCGACTCTACTCTCCCCTTCTACTCTCACATCTCTGACATGTCCAAAAATAAATCTCACTACCAGCTGCACAGCCTCAGATGTATTCTACGTTTTCTACCGTTTCTCACCTTCCCCCAGAGACTTGCTGTCTGCGGAGCCCTGGTCCTCTGGACTGGACTACTACAAAAGTCCCTTTCTCAATCTTCCTGCGCCTTCTATCTGACCTCTTCAACTTATCCAGACAGAATATATCCTTGGCCTCAATCCCAGGGACTGCATCTCTCCGGTGCTGAAATCACTACACTGGCTCCCTGTTGCTGCAAGGATCAAATTCTGCTTAGTCAGCAAGGATTTCTGGCGCTGGGGCTCCAATTATCTAATTTGCTATCTTCCAAAACACTCTCCTGCTAGAGCCCTCTGCTCAGCCTTCTGCAACAGTCTGCAGGTAAGTCGTTTTTCCAAACAGAGATTTGGGGGTAGATCCTTATCCTCTGCAGATGCTTCCCTCTGGCACAGCCTTGTTGCCTCTCTCTGACTTGAACCGGACTTCCTTAAATTCCAGGAAACTCCTCAGGGCCTTCCTTTTCTCTTCCTCTTTCTCTCTCCCTCCACCGTGATAACTTCCACTCTCTGTGCTTCGCTCCCTCCTTCTTTCTCTTCCCCAACCTGCTCAGCTCACTGACTAGTCGCCTGGTGCACCTTCAGAGCCCTACAGGTCCTGGGCTCCCACAACTGTCCTGCACTTACCTCTGGGCCCTTGCACTTTGCTTGGCACTACTGCATTATGTTCCATGAGAGGGGCAACCATTATGCACTTAACCCTGGTCCCTGTGGACTGGGCACACTTGTCCACCTCCATCACACTTCCTGTCTCTGCGCACTTGCACGACCTTGAATGACTAGCCCTAATAAGTCTGTTTGTCCGTTCCTCCCTCTGTCTCCCCTCCCTAGTCAGGCCTTGTACTGTAGTTTATTTTACTATACGTGCCTTTCCCCCCCACTCCTTGTCATGCACTTACACTAGTAGATATGCCTCTGGCCTAGTTTGCTAGTTATTGTTGTTTGATCATTTGGAATCATCAAGACCTAAGAATGATAACTGTAATCTTTTGTTCCCTCCCCGCCTTGTAGCAATTTGAAGCACTTTACTTATGTATACACGCTTTACAAATAAACAATTACAATTACAATGATCATTTTACAGTCGTTTGAGATTGAATTTACAAACACTAGTTGCAGGGGAACCTGGCAAGCACAGAATTATTGGGGTTTCCCCAAGCACTGACAACTAACTCACAACTTAATATCCTAACCAACACCCACATTTTTCTACACTGGCACCATGCAGAGACCCTTTGCAACTTGCACCCATTTACTGCCTTACACTTCTTTCACACTGAGTAACAAATATTAACTCACAGCTAATAACCTCCCTTTGATCTTCACACCACACACTGAGAACTACACTCTTGTGTCCGAGAAGGACACAGTTAATAGCGCGTGACAAGAGGACCTTGTCACATGCAATGGACCAATGAGGAAGTGCACAGATTTGCGCATGTGCCGAGTGTACAGTGTTTTCAACACGTTTCATTTCATTTCATTGATGTGAGTGTTGTGCAGCTGGCTGTAATATACACTGGATATAAAACTGGACACGAAATTGGTGACAAAGGGGGGCTAAATAACATATGCTCCTCACATCACCCACACGGCACATACATTTGGCAGTATTTCACTCAGTATTGCCATCCATCTTAATAATATTCTGCCTGTGAGATGACTGAAAATGAGGAACTAGAGGAGCAAGGGCCCAGTGCAGCTGTATTTCGCTCTCTAGCCCCTTTCAACAGCGGAAATCAGCAGGCTCTAGTACAGCGATGGGAACAGTGGCCTCACAGGTTTGAGAATTATAGGTCAGCCTAAGATGTATATGCGCTCTAGATAAATTTGCCAGGAGGCTGTTAATAAACCTAATAGGGGACGAAATTGAGGACCTCATCCCTACCTTCTTGCCAGATGAGGTACAGACTTATGAGGGACGCAAAGAAGCACTGAGTATCTATTTTGACCCCTAGTGTAATGTAGAGATACATACCTTCAATGTTGCACGTCAGTAGACGGGTGAGTCCATGGACGCTTTTGCAGCTCGACTGTTCAAATTAGTAGCCCACCGTGAGATCCCCAAGTTCACAAACAAGGAAGCCATCAGACTAAGAATTGTTGGAGGCTATCTGTCATGTGCATTCAGAATGAAATTGCTCCATGAGCCTCTCCCTCTCACCACCATCCTGCAGATGGCCAGAACAGAAGTTGTCTTGCAAGTATCCCAGATGGAAATGAACAAGGGACCCATGAGAGAGCAAGCATACCAAATTACTCAAGGTGGAAGAGTAAAAAAAACCTGTCAGTACTCCCTCAAGAAAGTAAGTTTCGACAGGAAGATGCTACCAGTGTGACATACCATTTCCAG
Organism: Ambystoma mexicanum; assembly: GCF_040938575.1. Taxonomy (NCBI): domain Eukaryota; kingdom Metazoa; phylum Chordata; class Amphibia; order Caudata; family Ambystomatidae; genus Ambystoma; species Ambystoma mexicanum. Next base: position 421,945,511 of record NC_090927.1, on the reverse strand, counting down.
ATTTATTTATTTATTTTTAGTTCTTGTCGAGCGCTACATGCCCATGAACACAAGGAAGTAGCGGTGTAGTCGCCAGGCCACAGTATAACGCACGCATTTCAATTCCAAGAAGAGACACCACTACTAGAAGAGATCTTGTGAGCCATGTCGTTTAGCTCATGGGATGATCCCCATCACTTCCGCCCATCAACGAAAAAGTATAATCAACACAATTATGCGTATTTGATGAATGACATGGTGACAGCCCCTGAAGGAGATTTCAACATTGAAATAGGAGGACATCCAGCGTAATGTGTCAATGACAGGGGGGCCAATCTGAACATCATGTGCATATAAGAGTTTGAAAAAGAAATTCAGTGTCTGCTTAACGAGGACACCATTGAGGAAGCCTGCGGGCCCACCCCGAGGGTCTTGCATGTGGTGGCAGTACCGAAGCAAGGATCGTTTGACAAGATCTGTCTCTGTGTGGACATGCAACAAGCAAATCAAGCAATTGGACATGAATGACATCCAGGTATATACCTAGATGATATGATCAGCTAGTTCAATGGAACAAGGGTATTCACCAAGCTTGGATTAAAGAAAGGGTACCACCATATCAAACTTGATGAACAGTCAAGATATATAACTATGTTCGCCACTCATGAGGGATTATTCAGATACAAAAACTCAGCTTCTGCATATCATCTGTTTCTGAGATCTTTCAGGAGAGTAATCAGAAAGTAATTTGTCACATGAAGAACTGTTTTAACTACAGTGATGATATCTAGGCCTTTCGAGTCAACATCAAACAACATGATCTAGCACTTCATCAGGTATGCATTGCATTATTTCAAGCAGGAGTAACACTACTTTTAGAGAAGTGTGCGTTTCAGAAGACACAGCTGAAGTTCTTTGGGCACATATTTTCACATGGAGGGATGAGCCCATAACTGACATCTCCTCCTCACAAAATGTTAGCGAAGTACAGGCATTCTTGGGAATAGCTAGCTACTGTAGCCGGTATCCAAGGGACTTCGCTGCCATCAGTGCTCCATTAAGGGAGCTCACCAAGCAAGGAAGTTTTAGTGGTACCCCGAATGCGAGTAAGTGTTCACACAAATCAAGAGAGGTATTCAGGCAGCGGAACATTGGCCTACCTTGATCCTACTAAATAGACACAGCTGAGAGTGGATACTTGCCCATTGGGTCTGGGCACCATTTCGGCTGTACATCAACCAGGGGACTCCAAGAACAATTGTTGCCTATCCTTTCAAGAGCCTATCAGATGTAGAAAGAAGATACTCCCAGTAGGAAAAGGAAGGTCTGACCGTAATATGGGCCTGTAAAACATTTTCAAATGTGTCTCTTGGGAAAACCATTCACCATTGTGACCGACCATAAGGTAGTAAGGCTTTAGTAAGATATCCCAGTGGTTTGTAGATCGCCAACTGTTTGTATCAGTCTGCACTAATTCAGGACCTTGGTAGAGTGGCAGAATAGTCAGGCGTATCTTAAGAGGAAGATGTGAGCTGTAGGTAAGTACACTGAACCTTAGTTAGACATACACACCAAAGAAACTCTTACACTTATTAATTGTATGCAATTATATATGCATTATATCTACACCAGAATCACTTTAAAAATGTAGACGTTGACACTAGAACACTTTGGAATACTTGGGAATACACTTCAAAGGGCACTTTCACTTTTGTGTTTGTTCGTGGTTAAATTAATAGCACTATTAGAAAGGGAAAAGACAATGTTATCGTATTATTAGTTATTACGCTGCCCAGTGAATTGTAACAGTTCATACAGTAATGCATTTACTCTGCAAACAGATATAGTAAAGTCACTTAAAGGGAGGAAAATGGTTAGTTATTGTAACAATAGCCGGGTTCAAGGTTCTAGAGAGGGTTTCTTCGCCCAGTAAGTATTTTAACTCCCAAAACGCAATTCTAGCTAAAGGCAGTTCTGAGAGGGCTCAATGGCTTGACTTAAGGCAGGACAATGGATGGGATCTCTCTGCAGCAGTCTCAAGGGAGGACCTGGGGCATGACTTTCAACAACTTCTTGGTTCACTGTGCAGTTTTGGCACTTTTCTGCAGCACCAACAAAGGACACAGATTGTCCGGTCAATCTCCTTTGCTTCCTGCAGCCCTACACTCTGATGAGGGGGTGTGGGTAAATTGGATCAGATCTTTGAAGTGTCTTTACAAATTCAGCACAGACTTGAACCAGTTCGGCCTTTTCACGATGATGCACTCAAAATGTGCAGCAGTTCTCCTGGTATTGGGGTATTACAGCTCTGGAAACTCTTAGGACCTCAGGAGATGGCTCAATTCAAGTTTGTCTTGGGACTGGTTATTCCCAGCAGCCAAAGAGAATGAGTTGTTCTCTTATGAGCTCCTTTGTTGCAAAGGAAACAGGGTCAGGACAGCAGTGGTTGCTTCCCAGTGTGGAAAAGGGTCTGCAGGCATCTCGGGTCGTCTTCTCCTTTGGTTACTTCAGCTCCCAGTGGTCTACTTGTTTTTCACTCCAGAAGACTCACCTTCTATAGAGTTTCGAGCACACACTCCTCTGTAATCTCTCTCAGCATTTTACAGAAAGGGGTATTTTGCTGTCAAACCAGGACAGCAAAACCCAATGTGGGAGCTGGTCCTATTCAGGCACTCTGGCAGACAAAGGAGAAGGGGGGTGGAAAACTCCTCCCCAACTGCCTGCCTGCCCAGACACTCTGGAGCCTAGGCGAGGACACCCAAGGGTTCACACAAAAGTCAAAACACACACTGACCACCTCCTCCCAGAATGGTAGAAGAAGGCCTAACAAAGAACAAACATGCTGGTAATGATGACAAAAGATGGCATGCCCCGAGTTGGTAATTGGGTGTACCTATTGTACACTACCAAGGCTATTGACATAGCCTGCAGTATAAAAAATACACAATAGTTGGTAGAACACGTCCACTGCCACCAGCTATAACTAGGAGATTGTCTATGTGACTAAAGAGTCACAGGAGTAGAGAGTAGGGGGGTACTAGGTATCCCTTTGGCACCTGATGGTGGCGTGCACCAATATCTCAGACTATAGAGATTTGGGAGAGCTAATAAGTATCTCTCTATCCTTAAGAGGATATATAAAAAGGAATCTTAAAGGAAGACCCTAAGGGTACCCAGCAACACTGCCCATAAGGAGCTGTGTGCTGCAGTAGTGAAATCATAGATGCCTTTAAGAGCTATGGAGCAGACAGACTCCATAGTACAAGTAGAATACAAAGAATACAGTTCCAAAAGACATAGCCTACAAGAATGAATGAGTGGAAAAAGACTCCACTCATTCAGAATTGAAAGAAAAAGGTCCAGAAATCCAGCAAAATGTGCTGTGGGTCTCACTATGAGAGGGGATGAAGCATAATAATGATACATCTCCCTAACAGCCTCTAGTCATCATATACAGAAACCCTCAGGGAAAAATTATGCCCCGAATTGAGAGATGGGGGTTCAGGCTGCAAGACTTTAACTTCACAATGATACATAAGCCAGGAAAGGAGTACAACCCAGCAGACTGCATGTTTTGGCACCCGCTTCCTGATCGCTCGACTCAATCATCAATAGCAGAAGAATACTTCAACATTCTTGCCCAGCTGGGACCCCCAAACACTCACAACAACACAGTGTGAGAACATAGCATGAAGGACAATATACTAAGGAAAGTAAGAGAACTCATTGAATCTCGAAGGTGGATAGAAGTAGGTCTAGATGATACGCGAGACACGCAAGGAGTGTATAAGCAGGAAATGTGAGCATTGAAGCAGGTAAAGGAAGGAAGTTGAAAACAAGACTGTCCCACATTGGGGACCCTCAAGGAGATGATGCCACAACTCTGAATCTCACAGATGCCTCCAAGAAAGAAGAGATGAAGAAATATGCTGATGGGAGATGAACTGCAAAACCATCAACATTGGAAATAGGCGACAAAGTCCTCATCTGCGGCAGGCAAGAAAGAAAATCAGAATTCAAGTTTGATCCCACTCGGTTGTATCCCTTAGGAAGGGGTTGATGGTGACCACCCCGTCTTCTGGGTGTGTCATTACACAAAACGTGTTGCAATTCAAACTATACTGAGAAGGAGACGAGTAGAATCAAGAAGAGGAGAATACCCAAGGGTGCAGTGTTGAAAGGTGAAGGAGTGAGGACTCTGGAACCAGCTGTGGAAGGGCATTCAAGACCCAAGCGATTTATCAAGAGACCAGTAGGATTGATCAAGGAGATGTGAGAACAGAACTGTGAGTAATGAACCTTTATTTGCCCACAAGGGGAAGGTGTCGTGTCCGAGAAGGACACAGTTAAAAGCAGATGACGAGACGACCTTGTCACATGCAAAGGACCAATGAGGAAGTGTGCAGACTCGCGCATGAGCAGAGTGTTTTTATCATATTTGACAGTTTACCCCAGAGATTTACCTCTGTCTCCATTTCTCATCTTTTTTGTGCCTTTGCTCTCAGATAGTATAATTTATTTATTTACTTATTTTTGCATTTGATAACGTGTGCCAACACCGTAGGTATCGGGGCATTAGTTACAGTAGGATTTTTAATACAGATTCAGTAGGATACACTTCTTTAGTCATACAGTTAAGAGTTTTGCAGAGAACAAAATGATCTTGAGTTGTTTTCGAAAAAGTCAGTAGGATTGTTCAGCTCTTAGTGTTAGGGGTAGTGAGTTCCAAGTCTTGGCAGCAATTGCGGGAAACCCACCACACTCAGTTGATGTGAGTGTGGTCCAGCTGGCTGTTATATACACTGGATATAAAAGGGGACATGAAATACACACCTTTGCACAGTGTCAGTCGCGCAGGCCAGGAAGAAGCCCCTAGATATCCTCCGGCAAGAAGGAATGCAACCACCTTGATCTCTCATCCTGCAACACATATGGACACACATGAATTAGTACGTATACCCTAATGCACACCAGTTTCTCTGATATGCGCCAACCTTTCGAACATGCAACTTTGCCCTCCTCCTGCAACCTCTTTAACAACTCCATCGCCTTCTTTTTCAGGTCTCAAATCAACATAGCACCAATCACAGGGCACAATATGTGCGCTATATGTGCCAGAAATATAACATCAAATCTCAATTTATCTTTTGACTTAGTCAGATGATGTCTGCCTGAGTATTGTTTTATGTATTGATTTGTTTTTTTTTCCAGAAACTTTTCAGTGAGAAGCAAAAAAAGACATACAACCTAAGTTGTCACGTTGTGTTGTCCATGTTGTCCAGGGCCGCATATGTGTGTCATTGCTTTCATTTGCAGAGTTAGTTTAGTCTGCAATAGAAGAAGAAGAAGAATCGAAATATTAATATTTTCATCTAACAACAGTGCTGTACAAACAGTATATACACATGCTTGCATATAAATCTATAATGGTAATCATTCACATTGTGCCATGCCAGGACACTGCATTTTTAAGATGGAGATAACTTTCAAGATGAAGATATCCTGTCTGTTACGATTAGTGATCTGTTCAATTAAACACATTCACAGCAGAGGGCAATAACTACGTATCACTGCAGCACTCTTTCTGTTCATGTAAAAAAGAAGAAGAAATCATTTCTCATTCTACTGTCTATGAGCATCAGTTCACACTATGATTCTCTTGCAAGTTTAGGTAGCCTGGGATTCCGTACATGTCCTGGTCTCTGTTGGATGGCCACATGTTCTATTATATTCCTATGATATCACCAAATGTAATGGAACAGTGGATTTAAAAAGCATGCTTATCTCCTGGGCTTCAAGGTTCTGGGGCAGGAAGGATGCAGGAGAAAATCAGGCGTTCCGTTGCATCACTTTGACTGATCCATGTCTCTGGGATTTATATATAGATATAAAACCTCGCATAGAAAAATGCAGCAAAATATCCAGGGTGGGAAATAAATAGCTCTGCGACGGGAGCAGGTTTTTGATATGCCAGGAGAGCAATTTTCTTTTCCAGAGAATGACTGCTGAAAACATGATACAGAATTACTTTTCTTTTACATTTTGCTTTTTGTTATCTGGGAAAAATGTTAAAATAACAAGTACATGTTATAGACTTGTCCATTTTTTGGTGAGCTAAACAGCCACATGAGAGAGGACGTATTCAGAGAATGTTAAGATTTTATGAAAGCAGGCTTCAAAAACACAGTAGAAAGCTTTCTTTGGAGGAGAACCTACTTGATGGGCAGGTAGCGATCTGGCATCAAATCTCGTGCAGCATCACGCAGCGGAGGTAAAACCATTCCCTCACCGACAAAGGAAAGGCATGCAGGGAAGTGAAAGCAAATGGATATTTAATAAGGCACAGAATACATAGAAATGTCCAAGGACCTTCCAGGGGCAGTGCACGTGTGAAGATGTCATTCATACAACAGGGCTAAACTGCTGGCAAAGTCACATGTTCCAAATGTCAGCGTACATGTGTGCCCAAACAGTCATGGTTGTTTATGTTTCACTGTAGTAACTCAAGCGTTCGAGTGGTTTCCATGACTACATCACTCTCACTGATACAAAATATTGGAATGAGATGCAAATGCAGTTTTGGTACAAGGCAACTGTCTAAATCGCCATTGATCCAAAGTTCTAGGGTCGAAAGTAGTTGAAATCTCTCATTTGTGATTTGTGAATTGTAGAATAGAATTTAGACTAGGGGCCTCATAACGGGTCTGGCGGTAATTTACCGGCACCTGACTTCCCGGTGCCACCGGGCTAGTACAAGTCCGGTGGCTGGGAAGTCAGACACTGGTACATTTGTTAATCTCCATTCCCATATGGGAGTGGGGACACGGGAGCACTGGCACCGTTAGCACCAGACAAGTCTGCCTACCGTGGCCGCTGCGCCCGACAGGGTCAGACCTGTTGGGCACAGCACCTCCGGCAGGCAGACTTGTAGTTTGCCGGTCCAGAAACTAGGCTGCCACTGAGATTACCAGCACACTTGTTTCCACACCGGCAACATTATAATAAGGCCCTATGTGTTTGAAGATGATATTATCTGCATTTCAATTGAGTGAAATCAATGGAAAGCAAGAGACAAAGGAACAGCTGCTTAAACATTTCACAACAAAAAATGTGCATAGTGCTTTATACAAGCACAACTGATGTACTGGTCAGTCCCCTTGCACACGTGAGTGTCTGTTTTCTGTTCCAAAAGCCAATGTAGGATAGAATGCCAGCATGTTTTACATTGTGAGAGTCTAAAAAATAACATGCAATTTCAATTTCTGTCTTGGGGCTAGAAATGTTGAAGAGATACAGTTTATAACGCTTCTGTCTCACCAAAAAAGAACAAAATGCATAAGGGGGTGAAACATTATACCCGTGTGCACTACACTGCACTCCCCACCCCTCTGCCTGTTAAAAACAAGTGCAGGAGAATCTCAATTTTCTGCACATTTGAATGCCCAACTTTTTTTTCAATGTAAAAAAACAAATAGGTTTTGCGCCAACTTTTTATTGCTGTTTCAAACTTATTTCAGTTTTTTTTTTTATATAAACATACCCTTGTATTTGGACTTATTGTCCTTTAAGAAAAACAAATATGCAAAATAAATCAATTCGATATTTGAACGTTAAACGTTGCTAGTTGCAAAGTGCACAATTATTTCAGATTGACTGTGAACAGAAAATGTCAGTAGTTATACTGTCACTTACAGTGCAGTAAGAGTTGTTTCAGATGCACTGTTATTCATTACACATTTGTTTTTTATGATTGTTCCCGCTTCAATGCTCCTTTTCTACATTAGTTGCGTGTTTCTCGAAGTGGAATGGTGATCAGAGATGTCAGCGTTTGCCCACTCTCATTCATTGCTACATTGAGTTTATCTAGCAGGCCCTTCCCGCTCAAGCTTTCTCGTTTACTTACCTTTGTTGTTAGTCCTTCGTTAGTTCCTTTGGTAAACATCGCAGCGTGGTGACCAGCAGTGTTTTCCAAAATGGACGTTATTTAAAGCTACGTGATGATGCGGCTGTGGTGGACAGTGATACCGTTGCTCATTTACATTTTAACAAGTGACTACAGAGCACTAACGTACAGTATGAGGGGAATCATTCAGGGACAAGGTGTACACGGAATATCCGAAATTACAAATCTTGATGGCACCTACAGTAAACTCTATTTTTTTAAAAATGTATTTGATGTATTCAATTGGCTCATTTTCAGAGGATGAAAAGCTGAGACACGACATTTTAAATTCTACTGCTCTCATCCATGTGAAATGGAAAGGTAACATGCCAATTGTGTTCTTAAGAGCCTTTGAATTAAGCATTCTTATTATAGGAATTTACCTGGGAGTGTGTTTTCGCAAGGACAGAACTTTGTCGTGGGCAGGACATAGCTGTTCACACCAGGGTGCCTTACAGTCAGGGACACATCCATGGTTTACTCAAAGTGGTGTGAATATGTGCTAAAAATGTATTGAGGCTGTTGCAAACTCAGGGAACAGGACCTGTTAAGCTGAAGTTTATTGGTGGCACCAGGAATGATGGGACATGTAGTCACTTCCAGGTTATAGTGAGTTTTGGGCTAGTAATGCAGTGCATGCTTAGATGTATTGCCATTGACAGAAAAGTGCACACAGCGAGGGTCATTACGAGTTTGGCGGTAATATACAGCTGTAATTCCTCTAAGTGGAATTACTGTTGCTGCTCTGGCATGCAGCAGAAAATTCGGTCTATCACAACCTGTTGGGAGTACACACACACACCTTCCACGCTAAAGGAAATTCTGCACGGTCGAAACAGGGCACCCCGGCCGTAAATCTGCCTATACATGGAAGAATTACCATTACCAGCGACCAATAAGCGCTAATACCGCCGATGGAATTAGCACCAGCAAAAAATAGCTTTGTCGCCGGAATGGAAAGTATGGCGACGGCCGTTCTGAAAAACTCAATCCACCATGAATTCCCCACTTCCGGTAGCCATTCCGACTGACAAGTCATTGAATAAATTGCCCAAGAGAGGTCCAGAACGAAGGTTCCGGACCATCGGCTGCGCAAGCCAAAATTCACAGAGCGGGAGCTCCATGAGGTGGTTGCTCATTGTGAGGAACTGTACGGCACCCGCGAGAAGAAAGCTTCTGGCCAGTGCAAGTCTGCAATCTGGGCATCGATCAGACAGAAAGTCATGGCTGTAAGCATAGTTTCCCAGGATTCAGAGGACTGCTGCAAAAGGTAGAATGACCTGAGTGTGCAGCCTCTTTTCCCAACACAGACAGGACGTGGAACCATGATGGAAACATGATGCCCCTTGCTCTCACCCAGTGGGAGGAGAAGGCAAGCACCATCCTCGATATGGAGAGGATTGAGGGAGACAGTGGAACGGAGACTGGTGCCAGCTGCCAACAGGCACGAGGTGAGTCCCCCCCCCCCACCAATGCACAAGGCAAATGACCAACCAAAGAATATGTCCCTTAGCTCAGATGGACCCAATTGACAGTGTTAGATGACAGCAGGGTTGGCATTAGGACAGAGAGGTCAGGGTGACATGCCAGTGCACCACATTAGCCCTCTGCCATGCCAGCTTGGGTGGTAATCCTCTAAGGGCACCCCCTGAGCTGGCATGGAGCCTGAAGATGCAGCAGGCAACCTATTGTAATGAAATGCACTTCGCACTCCTGCTTGCGCGGGCCATGCCAGAAGGAAAACAGGGTGTATGTAATAACAATACCGCGTGGCTGCCAAACCATCATGGGGCAGACATTGAAAGGTAATTCCCATACTAGTTTCACAGACGAGCTTTATTGCAGTGATTGACTCCCTGCTCCTGCATGGGAGTAGGGAGTTAAGGAATGAGCCAAAGAGAGTGCTGCTGCCGGTTTTGCAGCAGCGCTGTATATAGCTTAGGCAGCACCTGGGATGACCCAACAACATGTGCACCCCCCAGGTGGGGTATGCCAGGGGAAGGGTTGGGGCCAGCAGATTACATTGACTCACCCCAGGAGCTCCCAAAGCTAAAGCTGGCCCTGGAGACCAGCACATGCCACCCAATGCATGTCCATGCAGAGCCAGTTGCAGACATGGGTGTTCCTGCTGGTTGGAACTGTATAGACAGGCCACCTTGGTAGCACAAGGGGCAAGAGCACCTACCCATATGGTAGACAGACTCAGCAGCGACCATACCCACCTTGCTGTGGTCATATCCAATGGCCCATGTACTACCATACCTTTTTGCCCACATGCAAAGGGTGTCCCTCAAGCAAATAGAAGGTGTGACTAGCAAGCCAACATACAAGAATGCACAATGCCTGACAGCATGCAATTTGTCCCCCTACAGCCTCACAGCTGACTCAGGGTGAGGCAGAGGAGGAGGGTGAAGGCCCATTGATGAGCGGGACTTCCAGGGTGACAACGTCACCCACAATCCTGAAGGGTCAACTGAAGGGAAGTATATGTGTGAAGGACATCAGGTCACCAGGTTCAAGCAGCACCACACCTGCCAGCACAAGCATTTCACCAATTCCACAGGCTGCAGACATGGAAACCCCATCTGCAACCCAACAGCAGGCCGATGAGGTTGTGATGAGTGACACAACTGCTGGCAGGCATTCTGAAGCCACTGTGGTCCAACCCACCCGACAGACCCATGACTCTCCCACATGACCTGAGAAGGACATCCTTCAACCTGGGCAGCAGAGCCAGCCATCTGAGGGAGACCTGCACAACCCATTACATTGATCAGCATGCTTCAGCCCCAGCCCTCCACATAGCCCTCAACCCATCCCCCAGGCCTCACTGGATGCCACATTCATGCTGATGCTAGAGGCAATGGAAAGGTTCCAGGTGGAAATGGAATCAATACCTGACACCCAGTCCCTCCACCTCCAGGCCATCTGGGACTGCATCCAGGATGCAACATGCCGGATTGTGCGGTCTATGGAGCTTGACCGGGGTCAGGTGACTGCTACATGTGCTGCCTAAACTGTCTATGGGCAGCGTGTATGTGAGCTCACTGAATGCATCTCAGTCTTTACCCAGGCCATGCAGCAGAACATGGAGCTCACGATGCAACACAGCCAGGGTCAGTACTATCAAGTTCTGTGAGCCCAACGGAGGGTTCCTTGCCGAGCACCCCAAAGGTGCCGTTCTGAGTGTATTCTGGCCCCACAGTTGCTGGGGGAGGCCATGAAGGAGAAGAGGCCACACAAGTGACTCTGAACTTGATGATAGGTACAAGGGTTTGTTGGGTATGGTGTTGTTGGATGAGGGAAGGGGATGTTGTGTTTGGGATGGTGTTGTGAGGTGGGAAGGGGGTTGTGTGTTGGGGATGGTGTCGTGGGGTGGGGGAGGCAGGATGGTGTTTTGAGGACAGTGCTGTGGGGTGGAGGAGGGAGGATGGTGAATTGGGGTTGGTGTTGTGGGGTGGAAGGTAGGGGAGGGTGTGTGTGACCATTTTCACATTAAACCTTAGCTCACCAGACTCAATGCCAGGACATCCCTTATTGTGTCCATGTGTTTAATCATTAATGTGACAATGTATACAGTGGTGCATGGCATGTGTATAGAAATGTCCTCAAAAGAAATTGTCCATGAGTTTGTGGTGGGCCATTCATCCTTTCTGACATCATCCTGACCAATGCATCCAAACGACTCAGCCACAGGCAGTGTATCTGCATCCTCAGGGGGTGGCATGTCCACATCAGGGGGTAGAAGCACATTCCTCCTGAGACATATATTGTGCATCATGGCACAGACAAACCATTTTTAATACCTTTTCAGGCCTATGCATAAGTGCTCCTCTGGTACGGTCCAGGAAACCGAAACGTGCCTTAGGGAGGCCAAAAAACCGCTCTATACAGACCCAAGTCAGGCTGTTTATGTCATTGTAGGCCAACTCCTGTGATCCCACACAGGTCATGATCCACCGCAGCTACAGGTATCCAGAGTCACCTACAAGCAGAAAGGTCAAAGGTGTAAGTCAAAGTGCATTGTGTAGATGTTGCCATTCACTACATCATGTTGATTGGTATCTGTGCATATTTAGGGGCTTCATTGCATCACATGTCTTGCTATCGCAGAGTGTGAATGTTGTATCGAGCAGTATTTGCATTGTTGTGTTTCCACATACACATCGCTCACCTGCAGCAGTTGTCATTTCCAGGGTCTATGCTTGTCATTGCAAGATGACATGGTGCCTGTTTTGTGTCTGTATGCTGCTCTCGTGCATGTGCACTGATGGTTGGTTACGTGTACCTCAGTCGGTTTCTGGTTTCAGCGTCTCTTACTTGATGGTGTCATGTACCTGACTACTTGTTTGAGGAACTTCCAGGGTTACTGGTCTTTGTTTGCATGTCACACTTTGTGATTAAATGATTCAGGATCTATCATGTTGCATTGTGGTATTCATGTGTGTTGGTAGTCCATTGTATCAATGTGCCTATGCATATTCATACAGAATTGTCCAGCATGTGCTTGTCCTATGGGGTATAGGCTGTCATTTGTGCATTAAGAGGGCAGGTCCTACATGTACATGGCCTTGTCAGAGCATGTAATTTGCTGTTATGCTCATGCAACCCCCCAAAATATGGTTGGCTGCATAGCAGAAAATTGACATTGTGTGATTGCACTTGTGCTCACCCACAATCCATGTCCATTGGCCTGTGTGCCTCTCCATGTATCCAGGCAGTGTACTATTGCGCAGGACCATGGCATTGTGGGTGGAACTAGGGAAGCGGACACGGCAGTGTTTGATGTATAGGTCTGGATTGCCAGTCACCTTGATGTTCAGTGAGGGGTAGTACTTCCTGTTGTGATGCAACGCCTCATGTTCCTGGGGGGCCACCAATGCCGCATGGGTGCAGTCCAGGGCTGAAATCACATTTGGCATGTGTGCCACTGCATGGAACCATGCCTTCATGGCATGCACCTGTGCTGGGGTGGTAGGCAGAGAAATATAACGTGCAACATGGTGCAGGAGGGCTTCCTGAGCCGAACCAAGCAACAAGACAATTATTTGGCTGTGACATGCCATGCAACATGGTCCGTGAGTGCTGAAAGGTGTGAGGTCCTAGGAAATGCAAGATGGACACTAACTTTAGCAGTGGGGGGACAGGTATCCTGATGTTAATTATGCTCTCTATGCCCCCTTGGATTGCGGTGAGCAGCTCAGATATGGTCTCCCTGCTGAGCTGGTACAGGGTTACCAGCTGGCTGTCCATGAGGTTCCAGGGTGAGGGCTTGACTCTGGGTATGGGTGCTCACCTTACATGGCGCCTCATTCTCCTCCTCCTCTCTGCACCCTGTGCACTGGGCTGGTTTTACTGCCTATGTAGTTACAGGCGCAGCATGAGCAGCTGCATGTCCCATTTCACAATGGCTAGTGGCAGCATGGTGTAGGAAAGTGTGTTTGGGGATGGTGTATGCTTTATGTAGCCCTCTTGAGTAAATCGGGTTCGCCTGTGGCTTCATTTGTGGCTCCTGTATGCATTTAACTCCACCTGGAAGCTGGAGGTAACTGCACTGTGTGTTCGGCAGTATTAGTGCCAAATTTCAGCAGTATTTCTGCTGTGTCCACACTTGTGATAGGATGGTAATACAGCTTTGGTGTTTCAGCTGTAATTCTGCCAGTTGTAAATCTTCCAGCTGTAACACAGTCAGTGGAATTACCACACACTCATAATTCAGCTGAGCATTAAATGAGGCAGTAAATCCTCTAAGCCACTTTTAAGGTTTAGCGCTGGACTCGTAATGACGCCCACTGAGTTTTGTGCTCATAATGCAGCTCTGATGTGTATTCATTGCCCGACATGCACCAACAGTGAATTTTCTGCTCTTAATGCAGTGCATGCTGGGACATCTAGTCACTGCCAGAAGAGTACCCACAGTGAATTGTGCGTGCTTAAAACAGGTACTGACACGTGTGTGGATTATAGACTATGAAAAAGCCCTCCCTCCCCTTTCGGCTTGAGTGTAATCGTGGAGCAACAAACATGTAAAAGAGTATAGTGTGGTTGTTTTATGGACCTGTGGAGTGAATCTAGAGTACTGTACATGTACCTCTAGTGCAGTCTCATTTAATTATTGACTACTTCTTTTTGTCTTTTGACCTTTTTTCCCAGAATGTCGCAATGAGCATAGATAAAAGGGGTGGTAGTGACCACTCTAGGTTGGCCCTGACTTTTTCAGACAATGTCCTTGAAGAGCAATGTAAGCAAGGGTAGGTGGTTGAATGTAGGAAAGGGAGAGTATGTCTCCAAAAATATAAGAGGGATGGGGTGAAGCTGAATAAGCTTCTCAGTGAAACACCCAACCTCATACTAAGGCATAACTGTTCTCCAGTCAGATTTAATAAATTCATTTGGTTCACCTGTCCGCCAAGTATGGGTGGAGGTGGGCAAACGCTAGGGGTTTAAAAAAGTTGAACTTGAGTTTGATTGAACAGAGTAAAAAGTCTAAAGCGCTCTGTCAGTCGTACAAACATTGTTCGGTGGGAAGGAAGGCCTTGCGTCTCCAGCAGGATAATGAACATATGCTCACTCTGTTGGCAAACAAGGACTCTGGTCATTTTTGGAAGGTGATTAATTCATTGGAGTGTCATTCAAAAAGCTCACTCTGCAACCTGGTCCCTGGGTGGAATATTTAGACCTTATATTTGGCTCAAGCTAAAGTACCACTTTTGTTGTTTTGGAGGGTGTGAAATGGGAACTCTCGCTAGACATACAGAGTTTGGAGGAAATGATTAAGAAGAGCTCTTCATCCAATGCAGCGGGGCCAAACGGGTTGACCTATGCAGTGTTAACAGAGAATCCAACTGTTTGGCCCAAACTGTTAGTGTGGTTATACGGTGAAATTCTGGCAAAGAAGGCACTCCCTCCGTCATGGAAGTCAGCAATTATAATTCCACTGTTTAAGGGGGGGATCGTTTATCACCAATTAATTATCGCCCAATTGCCCTTTTAGATATAGAGGGAAAACATTTTATGAAAATACTCTTAGGCGAAGTGGAAAATGGGCAAAAGAACATAAGATCCTCTCCAAGTATCAGACCGGTATCCGTAAGGGCCTCTCAACAGCTGTAAATGGGGTCACTCTCAATGTCATGTCAGAGAAGTCGGGTAAGCCGGGAGGAGGTCTGCTGTATGGGGCCTGGGTGGACTTCTCTAGGGCGTTTGGTCAGGTGGACAGGTGCAGACTGTAAGTGATTTTAATCCAGCACTCCAACTAAGTCAATGCCTAGTATGGGATGCCCAATGGAAACCCTTATTTATATATTTTTATGTCAAATGTTCTTTTAATTCTGGATGATGTACCCTTATATAACGCCCCTCTCTTTGAATCCCCCCGGCCTCACTGAGCCGAGAAGTAGGTTTGTTTTGCAAATTAAAAGATCTATTTTGAAGAATTGAACACTATATATATATCACACTTTTATAAAAATGGATAATATCTGAATATCACACTTATGAATATGAACAATGATCGGCAATGGGTAATATGACAATATCACCAATCTCTTTAATCAATTAGGAGTAGGAATAGGAAGAATAATGTAGCAGAGAATAACTTTGTGTGGTTCAAGGAAATGCAATGATAGGAAAGAATGCAACACAGAAGGAAACTTGAAATGAATTCAAACAAAGACAATATAATCACTCTTTCCCCCCGTTGTTACTCACTCCCCCCAATATGCAATATGAAGAGATGAATGAGGGCACACAGGTATCAGGAATAACAATCAACAATTGCAGTTTCAATCCTGATTCCCCCCAGCAAGCTTAGAGAGAACAGTAATGATTTTAAAACAGGTCAATTGCTTTTAGATGTGGTTTGAATTGAATGGGTAAAAAAGGCTAAAATGATTTACATGATAGGCCTCTGTGCCTCTCCATGCCTCTCCATGTATCCAGGCAGTGTACTATTGCGCAGGACCATGGCATTGTGGGTGGAACTAGGGAAGCGGACACGGCAGTGTTTGATGTATAGGTCTGGATTGCCAGTCACCTTGATGTTCAGTGAGGGGTAGTACTTCCTGTTGTGATGCAACGCCTCATGTTCCTGGGGGGCCACCAATGCCGCATGGGTGCAGTCCAGGGCTGAAATCACATTTGGCATGTGTGCCACTGCATGGAACCATGCCTTCATGGCATGCACCTGTGCTGGGGTGGTAGGCAGAGAAATATAACGTGCAACATGGTGCAGGAGGGCTTCCTGAGCCGAACCAAGCAACAAGACAATTATTTGGCTGTGACATGCCATGCAACATGGTCCGTGAGTGCTGAAAGGTGTGAGGTCCTAGGAAATGCAAGATGGACACTAACTTTAGCAGTGGGGGGACAGGTATCCTGATGTTAATTATGCTCTCTATGCCCCCTTGGATTGCGGTGAGCAGCTCAGATATGGTCTCCCTGCTGAGCTGGTACAGGGTTACCAGCTGGCTGTCCATGAGGTTCCAGGGTGAGGGCTTGACTCTGGGTATGGGTGCTCACCTTACATGGCGCCTCATTCTCCTCCTCCTCTCTGCACCCTGTGCACTGGGCTGGTTTTACTGCCTATGTAGTTACAGGCGCAGCATGAGCAGCTGCATGTCCCATTTCACAATGGCTAGTGGCAGCATGGTGTAGGAAAGTGTGTTTGGGGATGGTGTATGCTTTATGTAGCCCTCTTGAGTAAATCGGGTTCGCCTGTGGCTTCATTTGTGGCTCCTGTATGCATTTAACTCCACCTGGAAGCTGGAGGTAACTGCACTGTGTGTTCGGCAGTATTAGTGCCAAATTTCAGCAGTATTTCTGCTGTGTCCACACTTGTGATAGGATGGTAATACAGCTTTGGTGTTTCAGCTGTAATTCTGCCAGTTGTAAATCTGCCAGCTGTAACACAGTCAGTGGAATTACCACACACTCATAATTCAGCTGAGCATTAAATGAGGCAGTAAATCCTCTAAGCCACTTTTAAGGTTTAGCGCTGGACTCGTAATGACGCCCACTGAGTTTTGTGCTCATAATGCAGCTCTGATGTGTATTCATTGCCCGACATGCACCAACAGTGAATTTTCTGCTCTTAATGCAGTGCATGCTGGGACATCTAGTCACTGCCAGAAGAGTACCCACAGTGAATTGTGCGTGCTTAAAACAGGTACTGACACGTGTGTGGATTATAGACTATGAAAAAGCCCTCCCTCCCCTTTCGGCTTGAGTGTAATCGTGGAGCAACAAACATGTAAAAGAGTATAGTGTGGTTGTTTTATGGACCTGTGGAGTGAATCTAGAGTACTGTACATGTACCTCTAGTGCAGTCTCATTTAATTATTGACTACTTCTTTTTGTCTTTTGACCTTTTTTCCCAGAATGTCGCAATGAGCATAGATAAAAGGGGTGGTAGTGACCACTCTAGGTTGGCCCTGACTTTTTCAGACAATGTCCTTGAAGAGCAATGTAAGCAAGGGTAGGTGGTTGAATGTAGGAAAGGGAGAGTATGTCTCCAAAAATATAAGAGGGATGGGGTGAAGCTGAATAAGCTTCTCAGTGAAACACCCAACCTCATACTAAGGCATAACTGTTCTCCAGTCAGATTTAATAAATTCATTTGGTTCACCTGTCCGCCAAGTATGGGTGGAGGTGGGCAAACGCTAGGGGTTTAAAAAAGTTGAACTTGAGTTTGATTGAACAGAGTAAAAAGTCTAAAGCGCTCTGTCAGTCGTACAAACATTGTTCGGTGGGAAGGAAGGCCTTGCGTCTCCAGCAGGATAATGAACATATGCTCACTCTGTTGGCAAACAAGGACTCTGGTCATTTTTGGAAGGTGATTAATTCATTGGAGTGTCATTCAAAAAGCTCACTCTGCAACCTGGTCCCTGGGTGGAATATTTAGACCTTATATTTGGCTCAAGCTAAAGTACCACTTTTGTTGTTTTGGAGGGTGTGAAATGGGAACTCTCGCTAGACATACAGAGTTTGGAGGAAATGATTAAGAAGAGCTCTTCATCCAATGCAGCGGGGCCAAACGGGTTGACCTATGCAGTGTTAACAGAGAATCCAACTGTTTGGCCCAAACTGTTAGTGTGGTTATACGGTGAAATTCTGGCAAAGAAGGCACTCCCTCCGTCATGGAAGTCAGCAATTATAATTCCACTGTTTAAGGGGGGGATCGTTTATCACCAATTAATTATCGCCCAATTGCCCTTTTAGATATAGAGGGAAAACATTTTATGAAAATACTCTTAGGCGAAGTGGAAAATGGGCAAAAGAACATAAGATCCTCTCCAAGTATCAGACCGGTATCCGTAAGGGCCTCTCAACAGCTGTAAATGGGGTCACTCTCAATGTCATGTCAGAGAAGTCGGGTAAGCCGGGAGGAGGTCTGCTGTATGGGGCCTGGGTGGACTTCTCTAGGGCGTTTGGTCAGGTGGACAGGTGCAGACTGTAAGTGATTTTAATCCAGCACTCCAACTAAGTCAATGCCTAGTATGGGATGCCCAATGGAAACCCTTATTTATATATTTTTATGTCAAATGTTCTTTTAATTCTGGATGATGTACCCTTATATAACGCCCCTCTCTTTGAATCCCCCCGGCCTCACTGAGCCGAGAAGTAGGTTTGTTTTGCAAATTAAAAGATCTATTTTGAAGAATTGAACACTATATATATATCACACTTTTATAAAAATGGATAATATCTGAATATCACACTTATGAATATGAACAATGATCGGCAATGGGTAATATGACAATATCACCAATCTCTTTAATCAATTAGGAGTAGGAATAGGAAGAATAATGTAGCAGAGAATAACTTTGTGTGGTTCAAGGAAATGCAATGATAGGAAAGAATGCAACACAGAAGGAAACTTGAAATGAATTCAAACAAAGACAATATAATCACTCTTTCCCCCCGTTGTTACTCACTCCCCCCAATATGCAATATGAAGAGATGAATGAGGGCACACAGGTATCAGGAATAACAATCAACAATTGCAGTTTCAATCCTGATTCCCCCCAGCAAGCTTAGAGAGAACAGTAATGATTTTAAAACAGGTCAATTGCTTTTAGATGTGGTTTGAATTGAATGGGTAAAAAAGGCTAAAATGATTTACATGATAGATTGACTAAGGTACGTTTCTGTCAAAGTCTAATGTTCCTACGAGTTTTGGTTCATAAATGACAATTTTTCGCACTTTTGGTTGGTTACACATTTTCGGATCTGTACAATTTTTCATACATACATGCACATACCCTCTGGGCATATTCCTGTAATTTTTCATGTTCCTAGCATAATCACATTAGCTACAATATTAAACATTTCGTGGTTCAGTCTCTTAATGTCGCACAGATTCCAGATTAGTTTTACACTGTGAGTGAATTTTTCATTTTCATAATCTCTAAGTTTCATATTTTTGTCAGTTTGGCACCATATTTTGGAAGTCTTTTCCCAAAACATACAGTTTTCATTGGAAAACATTTAGTTTTCCAATCCACATTTCCAGTCTGGCCCGCCTCCAAGCTTGGCTCAGTCAGAAAGTCACATGGTCTTCTTCCTGCCAGGGCAGCTGATGTCAGTCACACCTGAATTAGCATTTTCGATTCAGTTCAAGGAACCCATTGTCTCTTTCCCTGATCATCAGAGCAACAGGCCAAAGTGCCCCTCCTCCCCTTATTAGCATTCAAATGAAATGCCCTGTCCTTTTGGTGGGAAGCAAAGGGTGGTATGTTCTCAGGGGAAGAAAGCCTCTTTGAAGTTTTAGCTGAATCAGGTTACCTTATGGTCAATTTGGCATTGTCCCTTGTGAAAAATTACAGTTTCAAATAATTTAAAATCAGCAAACATATCTTCAATTCCAGTCTTTTTCAACATGAAAATCAATGTGTGGCACCCTATATTGCTTATAATGGAAATCCCTTCTTTGACATATTTAGTTTTCGAGACACAAGTTTCCCCTGTCAGATTCAGAGATCGCCAGCGTCTGGCAGAGTCGAGTAACGGTATTGCACCCATTTTTGACAGATTTCTTTCCAGCAGCCATCTTCAAAAGTGGGTTTTGTTCTGATAACATATAATCCTGCTGACATTATATTTATGTGGATTCTTGAAGTAGTATGATGTCCAACGCCCAACAAGGAGGTTGGATCTTTCAGGGTGGTTTTTGAGCCACGATTTTTGCAAATTTGATAACCAAGAAAAACAGATTTTCACACAGCTCTGTGTTTCTTTTGCAATCAGCCTTGCTCTGCGGGCAGCCAATGGTGGGTTTTGGCAGTGGTCTCCTGTGTTACCACTGACATAAGCAAAAGTGCTTGGCGGCCTATTTTTCAGATCTTTACTGCTCATTTATGGGTGATTTTAGTGAGCAGAATGCTTTCCAGCGGCCATTCTGATGTTCCTGATGCAAGCAATGCACAGTAATGTTGCAGGGCCTGGACTAGTGGGGAAAAACATCCCACAAGACTCTGGGCAAAGTTAAGAGCATGGAGCATCCCCAAGGGGTTGCTTGCCATGCTGGCAGAGTTCCTTAAAGAATTTACCATAAGAATTTGTCTCGATAAGGAGGGAAATCTGTCCGAGTCAATCAAAGTGGAAAAGTGGGTGCAGCAGGGTTGTTTGGGTGCTCCGATGTTTTTCAATTTATACTTGTCTGATGCTGGTGATTGTTTGAAGCCATGTGCATTGGCCAGTCCAGTGATTGGAAGAAGAAGGGTTCACTGGCTGGCTTACGCAGATGATGTGGTTCTTTTAGATTGTTCCTCTGTAGGACTTCAGAGATTACTGCATGGTCTGGATAGTTTTGCAAGTGAAAACGGCTTAGCACTCAACCCAAAAAAATCAAAAATCATGGTATTCAGACATAATTGTAAAAAGATCCCCTATTGGTCATGGGAGATAGGAGGCCAGAAAACTTAGAGAGTCGAAGAGCTGTTATATCTGGGCTATAAAATATTTGCATCCCCTGCGACTTGCAAGGTGGAAAAAGATCTGAAAAATAAAATGTTCTCATTAGTGGTCCAGATGAAAATAACTCAGTAAAATATTGTAAATTCTCCATTTTGCCTTAAATACGCTTCTATAAAGCAAAAGTCATACCAGTCTTACTCTATGGGCTTGAAACTAAACCCCTCCTGTGGTACACTGACTGGCAGAAATGGGAGGGCATGGTGTGGAAGAGAGTCCTCAATCTCCCCATGTTGGTGTCAATGATCCTTCTCAGATTCGAACTGGAGCTAAGTTCCTTAAAAAGCATTGCAGATTGGAAGCTGATGTGGCTCTTTAGGCTTATTTCCGCCACACAGGAGGACTCCCTATATGGAGATATCAGAGAGCACTCCGTAAGGGGCGGTTCGGAGAGTCTGAGAAAATTGGAAAAATGGGCCACCGAGGAATTATCAAAAGCAAGCACAGATTTTGAAACTTTGATATATAATCCCTGCAAGACCAAAAAAAAACTGGCAGAAATTGATTGGATCATGACAATTGACTTGATGCAGGCGAAAAAGAGACCCAATCAATTTATAGTCGAATGAAAGAATCTGGGCTTTGTATCCAGCTATTTGGTTAAATTTCTGGACTGGAAAATTAGAAACAATTTCCTTAGAATCTGTTTAAATGTTGTAAGAACTGGTGAAGTCCTGGCTCAAAGAGGCCAAGGGGATTTGCCAGTAAAGTTGTGTGCAAATTGCTCGAATCCGAAAGCCCAAACTTTGAAACATCTGTTAATGGACTGTAAAGGAACCGGTGAAGTGAGAGCCCGACTATTTACAAGATTTGGTTTATTGAGTGCTAATTATATACCAGAAATGTTTTGGGACCGTTTAATAGCTGGTGTTCATAATCCTTTAACAATCGATGTTGTTCAGGTCCTTGCCAGTTGTAACATTGTTGATTAACTTCTTTCTAAAAGAAAGGTTTTTCCATTTTAAGTTTTTTTTGTTGAATAATCTTATACATTTGGCCTTCTAATGAATGGTTTTATATGTAGGAATTAGTGGTATGTAAGATATTTGTTGATGGTAATATGTTGTTTCTCCCTTTTCTTTTTTGTTTGTTTTGTTTTTCTCTTTTTTGTCCTTTTCTGGCTATTGCTGTTTTTAAAATGGTTCTCTATTTCTTTATTTGTCTAAAGAATGAATTTAGTTGAATCTGTTTTAAGAATGTATCCTGAGACATGTTTTTGTAAAAGGTTGTTTCAACCAAATACAAAATAAAAAAAAATAAAAAAAAAGTAATTGGCACTTGTACTTTATTCTCCAAGTTTGATTGCATTAATAAACATGCAGCACTGCAGATGCTGTAGAGCATGTATACATATTATAGGCAGTACTTTAAGTGGGATCAGTGAAAATGCGGGAGACTAAAAAGTCCTGAAACATTATTTATTTGAGGATGCAACCTACAGTAAAGAGTGTCAGCACTCGCTGTTTAGGAGGGAGAGGGTCATTGGCTCTCTAGAAGAGATACCTATTTGGTTGACTAGTGGGGTAGAACAGGGGTGGAGATGTGCATGGTGTGCAGGCGAGGAGGTGCAAGGCAGATACTGTGAGTAAGGGAGTTAATTATGGAGGGGCAGATGGGGAGGACTGGGATAGTGTGAGATGATGATGCTATGGTCAAAGGGGAGAATGCATGTGTGCTGTGGCGGTGGGATCTGCCAGGTGTCAAGTATGGAGGTCCACGGCTGGAGACATATGGAAAAGGGGGGCAGGGATTTCCCCTTTTTATGTACAAGAATTAATTAATTTGATACTTACACAGATGGGAATGATCACCTTGAAATCTTGCATGTACAAAAGTGAGGATATTTGCCCTCAGAAGAAGATGCAGCCCACGGAATTAAGCGCAAGTAGCAGTGCAACACCATTGAGCTGGCTGGGCGATGCCCCCCACCCTCTTGAAACTTTGGGCTATCTTGACTGGACCTGAGTGATCTACAGAGCCATTGCCGGTCAGAACAGGACACAGATGTTGAACAAACAGCCCCTGGGTTTTCCTGTTAACAAAAGCCCAGCAATGAATAACATCAAGCAAATAGCGGTAATGTATAGCTGGTCATATAGCAAAGCGAGTAGAGCACTCGCTTTGACATCCGCCTGCGACACAGGTTTGAATCCCGGCAGGGCCAAACTCAGCCTTTCTTCCTTCCAAGGTCGAGAAATGAGCACCACACACCGTGGGTAATAATAAGCAGCGCTCAGATGCCCAAGGGTTTGTAATGCTACATAAATGCAAAAAAAATATATATTATTATTATTAATTCACTCTTAGTACCTGCATTCAAATGCATAATTCTTTAGGCAATTGAAATCTTGATGTGGGTTTAGTACTTGCATGCCAGGGAAATGATTGGAAGGTTAGAGAGGGGACAGGAGACCGCGTATTCTCACAGCAGTCCATAAATGGGTGCTTTCAGACTTGAAGGATGGAGTTAACTGCTTGTAACATTGAAGCTGCAATAGAATAGTCTCATTAGAATGCATAAAGAAGTTATATGCTGTTGTGATCCTGATTTCATGCATATCTTCCATAACATTAATGATGACGCTGAGACATGGATTAAGTCTTACCTCTTTTAATGTCTCATATTAACTGCCTTCCAGCTGTCCCCAGCCCTACCTTCCACATTCCATTCTGTAGGCTCCCTTGCCTACATTCCACATTCTATTCAGCTACCACAGATGCCCCACACAAATAAGTTTGCCCCTCCCCAACCACCCGTGAAAGTAGCACCTCTCCCAACATTTGAAGGGCTACCACTCCCCCAACCCCCGCCTCCAGAGGCCAGAGACTTTCATGTCCCGAGGTGGGGGAGCCCTCATACTTCAAAAAGAAATTGTTTCTCTTTGTAGTCACTCTGCCTTCACAAAGAAATTATTTCTGTTACGCTGTAACAAAAATAATTTCTTTATGAAGGTAGGGTGAGAAAAAAAATATTTTTTTTTTAGTCCAGGGCCCCCGCCCCCAGAACATGTGGTTGTGGAGCCCCCCGCACCACGGCTGATGCGAGGGCCACCATCTTGCCAGTGACAGTCCCATACAGTAAACTCATTTGTAACATGTGTTATGCCCAGAATCATGTTCTTTTGGGTGATCTTGGATGCCACATGGACTCTGATGCTCGTGGCTTCAGAGCTGTGACCCATGTATTCCCCAGGAATGGTTCGACAAAGTAACAGCTTGTCAAGCCCCTTTTTACCTGAGATATTACAAGTGCGGCAGACGTAGATATTTCCAGTGTTCATATTGAGTGATGCTCTGGATTCAAAACTGCGGAAGGAGACATGTTCCAGCAATGCATGCTAATGCAGCACAGACTTTTAAGGTTGAGATAGGCCCACACACGCCATTCACCTGTGATACAGATGGGCAATGATGAACCAAAGGCATACTTTGAATGAAAAGAAAACTGAAGTGCAAAATGTAGTGTGACACTTTGCAAATATCTTATTGCAGAGGATGAATCCAGTTGTGTCTATATTTTCATGGACTATGTTTAGGAAAGCAGATACTGTTTCAGTAGATGGGAGGGAGGATTTCAAAGCAGCTTAAACATATGATCTTGGGCAAACTGTAAGAATTCCGAGCTTGTGTGTTCTATATGAATGGATTACTTGCCATATTAAAGATATGATTAATTAGTGTAGTAATCTGCATTATCCTTTTATTAAAATTGATCACATTGCTTGAAATTTACTCTTCAGGCACCCGTTTAAGCGTCATTCGTAAAAGTGCCCCTTTGATTTGGGCCCACCAACCAGTACATCCTGCAAGTAGTACCAAGGCGAGGTGTACCTAACCTTGTACCGCCAAGCAACATGTGTCTCCCACTAGCCAGAGTATTGTACATGGCTCACATCTGCCATGCTGTGCTTCATTAGGTTAACCTGCTTTTTTAATGTTCACATCTCACTTGTTCCACAAAGGTTGGCCATTGGTAGGCTCTGCTGTATGTACCTCTTTAATAGACCAGACTTTGCAGCAGCGATTGCCTACATATTTTGCACTGCCACATAGCCTGACCACTAAATTAATAATACATGCTCAGCACAACGCTTTGATGGAGGTGTCAGAATCATGTACGTTGACTGAGCTCTCGCAAACAGGCCATTGGGCCTCATTACAAGTTTGCCAGTCCGGTAACAACAGTACCGGTAAGCTTGCCGGTAGTGTTGTTACCGGACCGGCCAACTACGAGTTCTGCTCGTGGGGGCCTTCCGCCTACCGCCTGCCAGGTCTGAACTGGCGGGCATACCGGCACCCACGAGAAGACACTGACGGTAGCACCGGCACCATTCTGAATGGTGCAAGTGCTACCGTCCTACCCATTCCCATTGAGCCCTACTGGACTCAATTGGGAATGGGGAGTAAAAAATTCCGGCGACTGGCAATGCAGAAATACAGGGTCCGCCAGGGCTGTAATAGCCCTGCATTTCCCCATTGCCAGGCGCCGGAAATATTTGCAAGTTTGGCGGTAGCCTGCTGATTTTACCGGCAAGGATACCTCCAATCTTGTAATGAGGCCCATTTTGTTGCTCGGGGTTGAGTGTGTCATCTCTGTTATTTCATTGATTAGCCACTAGTGTACCAATTAATGCACCACAGAACCTACACTGTGGTTCTGCAGCAGGATTACTGGTGTGTGGTGGTGCTGGGATGCCTCCTCTGCTAGTCTGCATAGCGAGGTGTAGGTGAAGAGGTGTAGAGATTACGGCAAGAACATTTAATGAAATTGAAACTCCCCTTCAGTAGTTATAGATGGGGAATATGTATTTATATATTTGTTTATTGAAATTACAGGGAAAGTAAGGAATGTTTGGCAAAAACATGGTTACAACATTTTTAACAATGATTTACATAGCGGAGGACTGGTGTCCTTAACCGTGGGTGAGAGGGTGTGGATATAATTGCAGATGATGCAGTGGAGGTCGAAACACGAACCAGAGACATGGATAGTAGAGCACGATACAGGAGCAGGATAGTGGAGGAAGTGCTATGTTTAGGATGATGGGGTAAGGTATAAGTGCTTCAGGGTTGTCGTAGAGAGGTGGGGAGAGGAGAACAGTGAGATATGGTGGCATAGAATGCTATGAAAGTGGTTCTTCAGAAAGGAAGAGACATTATCTGTATTTGTCGATCTTGAATTGGCTTTTGATTCAATTAATAGATCTAAAATATGGGAAAAATTAACAGCCTGGGGCTGCCCGAATCAAATTCTACAGCCAATCATTGCATTATACACCAATACCGTTATTAAGGTCCGAATTTCACAAAGAGGACACTTGACTACCAGAATATTGACATCAAACGGATTAAAGCAAGGATGCCCACTTGCAGCAACAATATTTAGCCTATCTACTATATATACAGACTTGCCTGAACATCAAACTGCAATCGTAACAAAACCTCCTAGATTAAATCAAACAAAAGTCATGCATATTATTTACGCTGATGACATAGTATGCTTTGACAAATTAAAAGTGGGATTACAGAGGACTATAAATCATCTCATCGACTATGCAAAGAAAAAATATCTCAAAATCAATGGGAAAAAAACAAAAATCATGTCACTAACACAAACATATATTTCAAAATCTATGTCCTTCTTTTTGGATGGTAAGCAATTAGAAACAGTGACAAGTATAAAATACTTGGGCTTGTTAGTAAATCAATCCGAAACTGAAAAACAGTGGGTAGGAAAAAATCAAAGAAAAAGCATTATGCTTAGCACAACAAGGCAAGATGCTCCATGGCAAATACTGGACATACTCACTGGAACCAGTAATAACATTTTACACACAAAAAATAATGGCAATATTAACATATAGCTGAAAGTTTAATTAACGCACCACAAGATATCTGGAATCAACCATAAGGAACAATATGGCGTAAAATCCTCGCACTACCACCTTCTTTTCCAGCGCCTCCTATATGGCATGAATTGGGCCTACAATTCCTCGAAGCTGTTAGAAATTAGAATTCTCTTACGCTGTTCAGGAAAATGCAAATAATGGATAAACTACCAGCTATAGACATCTTAAGAGATAGAAATCTCGTAACAAATGCAACTGGACTGAAACTATGTAAATAAGTTTGCAATAAACTTCTAGAACAAGAGAATATACAGCTTGAAATGTTGATGAATCGGCAACAGAATGCTAAATTGGCACTCCAAAGAAATGATTGGATCAAAACATTGATGCTAAATGCAACATATAAATTGTCCCTAACAAATAATATTGATGTAAGACCACTTCATCATCTCCCGGAATATCGGAAGAAATTCCCTGATAAGATCATTAGAAACACTTTCTTAAGACTACGTCTGAATATTTTACCAACGAGACAAGGACTAGTAATGATAAAACAAATACCCGAAGAATCTATCTACTGTCGATTTTGTAAAGATAAATCTGAAATTGAAACTTTATATCATATAATCATGAACTGCACAGGGCTAACTGAGCAAAGGAACCTATGCAGAGACAGATGGTTATACCCAGGCGCTCCCTTAGACCAGAACAAAGATGGAAAAGAATACTAGCAGAAAATTACATAAAACTCATTATCACTATCATCACATTTTGGGAAGCAATCATCATCAATGACCCCTCGTTTGAATAGTAAAATTTGACTTCGCACAAAGAAATAATGAAGAGAAACAGTAGTACTAAAGGAAAAGAAAGATAATGGAATTATATGTGTTAGTTTTGTGTATGTCCTTTTTTTGTGTTCTTAAAAGTATATATGTACGGTTAGTTATATGACATGAAATGAAGGGAAAAAGAGAATGAAAAAGTTTACTTGTAAACTAAAACAGTTTAATAAAAAAATAAAAAAATAAAGGAAGAGAGCGTGGAGGTTGGATTTAAATAGTGATAGAGTCAGAGTAGTGCAGAGACGAGAAGAAGATCATTAAATAGTAAGGAAGCGAGGAGAGAGAGGGATCTGAAATGAGCGGGCACACATGGGGCACAAGTGGTGGCAACAAGGGGAGCTGAGGATGATCGTACGGAGTGAGGGGGGAAGTAGGGAGTACAATGGGCCAATCGATAGAGTGGGGCAAGTCAGTTTATAGTTTTGAGGTTGGTAAGAATGAGCTTATACTTTGCCCTCTTTCTCACATATAACCAGCCTAATTGATGATGATCTTGGGAGGTGGAGGTGAAGCAGGAAAGGTTGAAGAGTCTACAGACAGCAAAGTTGAGTACATTGTCGGCAGGTAAAAAACGCATAGTTGGGAAGGCCATAGAGGAGACTGGCACAGTAGTCAGATCAAGACAGTATTAAAGAGGAGATTCGGTTCTTAGCAGGGTTCAAGGGGAGAAGATGCCTTATTTCTCTGATGTTGAGTAGATTAAGTATGGCCACAGTGGCAGATTTGGAGATGAAGTTGTGAGATAGGTCGAAGAAGATGCCAAGTTTGCAAGCAGAAGCTTAGTAAGGAAGGTAAATAGTAGAGAAGAATAGAGGAGGTAACATTTTTGAATGAGAAGTAGTAGAACTTCAGTCATAGAGTTGAGCAGGAGCGCATGAGATGCTATCCACTAGTTGATGGTGGAGAGACAGTTAGACATTTTGGATCAGGGCTCCCCAGATACGGAAGGAAATGAGAAAAAGATCTGAGTGTCATTAGGGAAGAGTTAGTAGGAGAAGCCGTAGGAGGTGATCAATGTGCCAAGAGCAGAGGTATAGAGAGTGAGGAGAAGTGGACCCAGTACTGACCCTTGAGGAACACCAACAGTATGAGTGGTGAGTGGGGAGGTAAGGCGGATCTACGGTAAATGGAAGTTCTGGGTGGCGAGATAGGAAGCAAACCAAGTGAAGGCCTTACCGTGTACCTAGGAGAGATATTGTTGAGAGATGCTCAGAATGGTATCGAAAGCAGCAGAGAGGTTGAGAAGAATAAGAATAGATGAACGGTTAGCATGACAAGCAAAAGAGATGTAGTTGCTGACATTGAGGAGAGATGACTCACTAGAGTGAGAGGTGAGAAGCAGATTCAAGAGGATCCCTGAAGGTTTTGGGATACAAGGAACTCAGTGAACTGGTTGAAAACATAATGCTCTAGGATTTTGGAATAGTGAGGTAGAAGAGAGTAAGAGATAGAAGAGAGACAGATCGAAAGTTGGCAGTATAGTTAGAATCTAGGCCAGGATGAATGAAAGGTGGCACTGTCAAGAGAAGAGTTGAAGAGGGAAAGAAGATGTGGAGAAACACTCAGAGCTATGAGATTTACCATGTGCGGGGATACAGAGTCGATCGGGGCACATGAAATTTTAACCCTGAGGAGAAGGGCAAGAGTCCCTTCTGGGTTAGTTGGGGCAAAGACATTGTCACAATGTCGCAGGAGAGGAGGATAGACGTGGTAGAGAAAAGTGAGCAGGTGGGGGATAGAAGGTAATTTGCAAGAGTACTTTGAATGTTGAGAGGTGGTCAATAGATTGACCAGCAGGACCACGTGGCCGATAGAGAGATACAGAGATATAATATGAATGCCACAGGGGGAATTGTTTTGTGGAGATAGTTTATTTGAAAGAGGGAGAAATTGCAGCAGATAGAGGAATAGGAGAGATAGAAAGTATGGAAAGTGAGAACAATCTTACACAATCATCCCTGTCACAGAGTGTGGTTGATGGTGTATGCAAGGTTGTGAAGAACAGCAAGGATTGCAGTGTATGAGGGAGACATCCAGCTTTCTGTAAGGGTAATGATGTCAAGAGAGGGAGAATGGTAAGTAGGATGTCCGAGGCAAAGGAAGTCTTGTTAAAGACAGAATGTGCACTCCAAAAAGCAATATAGAGAAAATGAGAAATGGAAGCATAGTGATGTTGATGTAATACAGTTGCATAATTTCACACCACTTACGTTAGGTAGTTGATGTCGCTTTGTGGATATTCTGGGATAAACATTTACGGTCCTAAGTGAAAACATAGTTTTCACTGGACGGAAAAAGAAGATAGATTGAGAATGACCGCTGCCTGTGTGTGGGTGTCTGTGAGTGTTTTTGTGCGCATATGTGTGAGGATTTGAACATAAAAATTGGTAGGAGCATTTCATCTTCGGTGATGGGTGCGGGGAAGGATGTCATATTGCTGCATTTAAAATACAACACCAAAACGGCCAAAATAAATCCGTCTTCTTTTTTTGTTTTCAGTCATTTAAATGTGTTAATATCACATATAACCACATTTACATCTGTTTTCTTCCCCCAGCCTGTGACAGTGCCATTATGAGCCACCATGAAAGTTCTTTCAGATGATTCTAATAACCTACCCTGTGCAGAACTTGTTATTACAGCAATAATCAATACTGCTCAGAGTATCATCACTTCAGTATCTTTTGAAATACACAGTACAGAGTCATTTATTGGCCCGTGCCTAATGTACTACTGTCTTACAGTCTGTACACTGCGCGCAATAAAACAGTACCAACTACCTAAACAACCTCTTGTATTCAAGCACTTCTTCCATAAAGGCTTAGCTTGGGACAAAATAGCAAGAGCAAAATTCTTCAGGAAGGTCTGTTGTGAAAGGTGGAGGTTGGAGTGTTTGGAGGCTGGTCCCATTGTTGAATAGATATTTTCATTTGTATTTCTATGCCATTTGCATTGGTTTATGTATAGATCATTTTGCCAAAGAGGTGAACATGAAAGAACATAATGGTAAGAAATGTAGTATTTGCAGAAGAAAATAACAGAAAAATTACACTTCAGCTGAGGAAGATAGAAGATAGTTTTCTAAGCAGAAAGGGTAGAGGGCAGGAGAGGAATGAATAGAAAGAGGCAATGAGTTCCAGTGCTTAGTAGCAAGTAAGGAATGGTTCACGACTGGACACAATGAGAGTATGGAAGTTAGGTATTGGTATTGGTATTGCTATTGGTATTGAGAACATAAAGTACCCGGGGGATTAAGCTGAGACTGAGGAAGCGAGATAGGGAGAGGGCTAAGCCAAGAATATAGTCAAAAAAGATGGAGAGGAAGTTAAAAAAAGACAAGATTCAAAGAAAAGTTAGGAAAGAGAATGTTGGACAGAAGAAAGAGAAGTATGATGTATATTACAGAAAAGTGTATGAATAGCAGAGTAAAAAATCAAACAGAGGAGCATGCTGGTAAGCAGTGAGTCTAAAAAGGAAACCAGAACAACATCCCATACAGAAAGATGAAGAACAGGAATGAGTAATTTAGCCTCATGAAAAGAGATTTTGTTCAGGTGTTAATGAGAAGACCAAGATACATTGGAAATATGTGAAGTAAAGGAAACAGAGAAATAAAAGAAGACTTCTAGATTGCATGTGGAAAAAGAAACACAGATGATGAAGGGAGGAAAGAAAAGGTTGTGACAGGAGATGGTAGAACAAGAAAGAAAATAGCCCCAGTTTTAGAAGTGTTGAAGTGCACAAACCATGAGTGCCTCCTGGATTGTATAGCCAATAGACAAGCTGAAATAGAGGATTGAAGAGTAACAGTGAACGTGGAAAAAGAAACAAACATCTGTTAATCGTCAGCGTAGAAGAGATAGGAAAGCCAAGGAAAGCAATAATCAAAGAAAGAGGAGTAGAATAAAATAAGAAATGGAAAGGAAATCATGATGGAGTCCTGAGGAACTGCATATTGAAGAGGCATGGAGTATGGTCTGATAAATAAGAGAAAATCAGAAAAGTTCCATAAGATTGAGAGCATTTAGAAGAGTAGAGTGATCAACATTGTTGAAGGCAGCAGAAAGATTCAGAAGAATAAGAATGGAAAATGGCTAAAAGTGGTGTACAGACGGAAGTGGGTTAGAGACGTAAAGTAGAGCAGTTTCAAATGAATGGAGTGGATGAAATCCATATTGATGTTGGGGTATAAAAGATTAATTATCAAGATGGGTAGAAACTAGAGTAAAGGTGATTCTTTTGAGAACTTAGAAATTGAAGAATGGAGATAAGACACATTTTAAAGGAAGACAAGTATCAAGGGAAGGTTTCTTTAAAATTGGGTGCATGAAAGAATGTTTAGTGATTGCGGAAGGTAGATGCTTAAAGTGAAAAGTTAAATATATAAATTAAGAAGCAAATAAGATGGGGAAAGACCTTGATGACAAGCAGGGAAAGTAGAGGGTTGAGGGGAAGCTGTAAAATGGGTAAAAGTAAGGAAATGAGAAGTAGGAGAAGGAAGTGTAGGGGGTAGTGACAAAGAAGTCAACGAGGAAGAAAGAGAAGAGTGGCGTGGAAAAACATGAATAGAAAGAAATTTAGCAAGACTAGATGGGAAAAAAAGAGGAGGGATCAGAAGTGAAAGAAGACAGACGATGAAAATGAAATTAAGAAAGATGAGAATGAGAAAACAAAAGAATATGATCAGAAAAGTATTGTTTCTTAGCAGTTTATAGAGTAGTCACATAATAAGAATCTATCAAGGAAAATAGGTTGAGGTCAGAAGGAGAATACAATTGCTTCTATTGCCTTTCAGCAAAACGCATAGAGGAATATGAGGAACAAAGATCAGGAAAAGGACATTACCACAATACAGCATACTTGCTTTGCAGTGAATTACCTACAACAATACTGTTCAGCAATCACGATATGCAGTATGCAGTATCTCCCATCTTTTCCAGGAACCGGGCTTACCCCACAAAATCCAGGCTCCAGGGTGTATCTCCAGACTGTATCTACTGTAGTGCAAACATAAAGTGATAGTGATAAGGGCATTGAGTACCGCAACTAACTGATCTGTTACTTCCAAATTACCACAAGCTCACCCAAATGATTGGCCAGCAGCAGCCTCGAAAGCTTGCTCCCTATCTCTTGTCGGGAGCACTGCTGCTCTAACTAAGAGTCCAGCCCAACTTCATCATGCAGAGTGCTGACTGTCTGAATGCCTATGTACTTGAATCGATGCCTATGTCACACACTCATTCTACTCACACTGCCCTGGTTGCCAGCTTATAAAGGCATGGTCGTTCTTGCACAAGAATCAACCCAGTGGTAAAATGAGAAACAGCATCATCAATGGTCATGCACGGCCAGAGGCGTAGTCAGGGTAGGGCCTACCCGGGCAAGGCCCACCCAAAATCTATAAATGCCCACTCAGCAGCGCTGTGTGGGCATTAACAGATGTTATGTCACTGCGTGGGCCCAACTACATTAGCTTCAGGCCCCACTTGTTAGAAAGTCCTGGCTACGCCTCTGTGCACGGCCATTGTTGCCACCAAATCTGAAAATACAATACGACTAAGACTGAATTTCTTTCAAGTTCTCGCAAGGATTAAAAAATATGGAGATTCATAGTATTCTATCAATCTTAGGGTAAGATGGCATTATTCCTACTTTTCTTTCTTTATCCCTCCCTGGCTTAACAGGACATTTCCTATGCAAGCTAATGTGATGAAAAATGCTCAAACTGCACAATATCCCATTACCGTACTCCGTTGAATCAAACAATGTGTTCCTAAGAAAATATTCTGTTACGTTGTCCAAGCGCTGTTGGTATTTCATATTGAAAGAGAATCCTTTGCTTGTGGGTATTCCAAAATGTATACTCAGTCCTTTAAAATTGGTTACAGGTACAAAGAAATATGAGCATATGTTCCTCCAGTTCTCAAAACCCTAGATCGCCTATTGCCTATTGAATCAGGCATGTATTTCAAACTCTGTTGCATTGCTGTTAAAGCAATTTGGTTGCAGCAACCAAAATATATTGCAGAGGAATTGTCCATCTCTGTGAGTTAACTATTGGTCCATCTGAATATTCCTCTAGTGAAAACATTGTCTACTACTAACCATCCATGTTCTTTTGTCATCCCACAAAGTTCTAATTCTCTTCATGTTATTCTATGGCTAACACATTCTCTCTTCAACTTTCATAAAAAATGTAAGACTTTTTTTCTAAGCAAAATGTTTTTTGTCTTATTAAGTCTAAGGGCCTCATTACACGGTAGGCGGTAAGGGTTTACCGGTACCGGTATTTTACCGGTACCAGTAAATCCTTACTGCCTTACTACGAGGTCCCTTTCCGGGTTGGGGAATTTAACGCCTGCTTTTTGCAGGCGTTAAAAACCAACCCGCAAAGGGACCCAGGGAGCTAATTACGGTACCGCAATTTGCGGTGCTGTAATTAGCGCCTTCCCCATTCCCATTATGCCCTATCGGGCAAAAATGGGAATGGGGAAGGGCAATGGTGGAAGGGGGAATTACCGCCCCGCCAACCTTGGAATGGGGCGGTAATTCCCCTTTCCACCAAGGCGGTGCCGGTATTTTACTGGCATGAACCATAGCGCTAATAGCGCCATGGTTCTCCGCCTACCGTGTAATGAGGCCCTAAGTATTAGAATTATGTGTTATGCCATAAATTAAAAACGTTACCGGACTCCTAGAAGAGAGCAGTGACTGTGCCGATATTTAAGAGGGGCAATAGGGAAGACCCCAAGAACTAGTGCTCTTCTGACCAGTGCAATCTTCTCATCTCTACTTTTAACAAGATTAAATGGGTGGGCCAAGAAGGAGCAATAGAATGGCATTTATCAAACTGGGTTCGTGCATGGAGCAGGAACTAATGCTAACCTAAGGATAGCAAACATCCTTAAGAGCAGGGCTATGGAAGGCAAAGGCAAATATATATGTAGCCTTTGAGGACTTTGTCCAGGCCTTCAACAGGGTAGATAGGGCAAAGTTGTGGCATAAACTATCTGCCCGGAATTGCCCATGGTCATTACTGGAACCGCTGAAAGCATTGCATAGACACACCAGCCTCAGAGTAAGATTAAATTAAGAATGACTTTTATTAAAAAAAGATTCCCACTGTGAAAGGGTTGAAACAGGGCTGTCTGTTGGCACAAGCCCATTTCAAACTTTTCTTGTCAGACTTCGCAAATACATTAAGCCAGGTAACGTGCATTTCCACCTAAAGTAGGTGGCATATTGGTTTCCAGGCTCCCATATGCTGATGATTTAGTATTCTTGGACCAAACAGTGGTGGGGTTGCAATGCCAGCTGAATAAGCTGAAGGAATACGTTAGGGAAAATAACCTCCTGATAAACACAGGAAATACCAAAATACTAACCAAAGGATAGAAAATCAACTTGTTTTAGATGGAAATTGGGATCCGAAATAGTAGAAGAAGTCAAGGTATAGACATATCTCGGAGTGTACATGAACACAAGTAACAGTGGGGGAATCCCTGTGTAGCAGAACCATGATGATGGCAGGACTGATTGAAAGGTAAATTGGGAGGTTCTTGTTACTGACAGTACTAGAGTTTTATATGTCAATGGTGGTTGACTTATGGAGTGGAATGATTGCTTTTTATAAGGTAAAATGTGTGGCCAATTTTAGAGGGGATTTTTTGGAAAAGAGTTTTTAGAGTTCAGAAGTCTTTCCATATCCTGGTCTTCCGGCAGGAATTAGGCTTCACTTCCTTGTGGACCACCATGCAATGGCAAAAGTTATCACTGTATAGGAAGTGCATTTTAAAATATCCAGTGAAGATATTTGACATTTTAAAAAGGTGGTGGGAAAGAGTAGCAATAAGGTGGAACATTCTCAAGACCATCCTCTTTGCCTCTGCCTTTGCCCCACTTCTCCCCTTTTTATCTGTTTCTTCTCTTGACATCCTGCACCTGGCCACGCTCTGTTCTTTCGGGCCCAGGCACCCTCCTGCACTGCCTCCAGGCCACCATCTGCAGTAGGGTTCTGTATATGTACCCATACAGTCCCCCTCCCAATGTTCCTCTGCACTTATCAGATATACCTTTCTGACTAACTTTCACCTGCCACTTGCTGGCTGCACTACCATGGTTTATCACCCTTATTTATTATTTATTCTATTTTAATATTTATTTATGTTTTCTCTCCTCTTCCTCGCACTTTCCACTCCCCCCTTTCCATGCACTTTTCTTAAATGTCATTGGGCCAAGTAAGATCGCTGTTTTTCTGTTTTTTCTCCCTTGTTCTGCTCCCTTTTTGCCTGGTCGATCTCTGAAACACTTGTGTACGAGCCCGATATAAATAAAATATCATTTCTTTTCATTAATTGTTATACCATGTTTTGCTTTTTTCCACAGGGCCAAGGGAGAAAAGAACAATATTCTTTAAGGAATTCCTAGATAACACAAGCACTTTGACACCGGTAGAATGGTGGGAGGTCGTATTAAGTGGTGAAAGAACTTCACTGCTTTTAGCCACAGTAAACATTTTAAAAACTAGTGTTAGTAGAAGGCATTGGAAATCGGGTTTAATGCTTTTAGATCTTTTAAGGTCATCTGTTGTGGATGGGAGGGAGTTTTTTTTATCAAGATGGTTGTGTTTTTAATGTAACTGAGTTTGGTAATTGTATTGCTTGTTTTTTCTATTGAGATGATAGGTTATTTATAACGCACTTAATACCAAGAGGTTTCTAAGTGTGGACACGTGGATCAAACCTGTGGTGCTCTGTGATGTCTTGCTTCCAAGGCGAGCACGTTGCCCCTGAGCTATCCTCCCGAGACAATTGACATACAGTATTTTTTATTTTGCTAAAAGTTTCATAATGAACTAAAAGCAAAAATACAAAAATAAAAAATAATTATGTGTTTTCCCATAAATTGTATTTTCGTTCTTTTTTGTTTGTATTGCATTTTACTTTTTTATTGTTTGCTGATAAACAGATAAAATTACCAGGTAAACATTGAACTAATGCAAAACGTACAGGCTGTTTTCTTGTGTCTCCTGATGTGGCAGTAATTCAGATATGTACTAGCATGTTTTTTCAGGGTTAATGGTGAATAAAAATAACATTTAATATCATATCAAATTGTTTTATGTGTAATGGGTGAACGAAAAGTGAAAGCCATCATTACGGGTGCCACTGAGGTAAGAGCAGACATACAACAAGAAAGTGACCTCACATGCCGCAAATATGCCAATTACTATGTTGCACCAACTCGTGCCTTTTGTGCACAGCCCATTGACTTCCTGAGTGCCCCAAAGGCTTGTGGAATCCACCCGTTCTGTTTGTGCAAGTGAAGACCACTTTGGTATTTTTAAGGCCTGAACGATTCTATTAAAGCTGATTTAGGGTCGTTGTAGAGTTGTGAGGCATGCCTACCTTCATGCATGGCTGTAGTGAAATAGGAATGTGCAGATTTACCCTATGCCTGATAAGTGTACTACAGTCTGCAGAGAGGACTGACTTTGTGCCTGCTGTTACTTGATTTTCGGATGCTCTGTTTGGAGGACTGCAGGAGCCCCGCCACTTTTTGTTCAAACAACACGGGTCCCGCGAAGTGGCCAGCGAGGTGCCTGACAAGTGCACTACAGTCAGCAGTCTGCAGGACACAGATGCCAACGTGTTTGAAAAACATTTTTCCAGACCCTGCAAGCCTTATCTGAGCTGAGTTTTGTCGTTCACCTAGAGTCAAGTGGACAATTACTGCAGTGTTGCACAATTCATGTTTTGAGGTAGTACACCACACTGAATAGTTTTTTAACAATGTCTGTTCAATATTTAGTGATGTAAGATGCTCTGTGCGATGAGAAGTTATAAAGACGCAGGTACATCCGAGTTGTAATCAGGCAAGTGTGGCTGCAGACGGTTGGTTGTTGGTGGAGTCAGAGTATGAGCAGACATCAGTACTGGGAGCCAACCTGAATTTATCCTACTGTGGAAGTCTGTCTACAGCTTTTGCACAAACTTGGAGAAGTTATCTTATCTAAAAGAAACCTGACTTCACAGGTCAGTCGGGTGAGTTATACATTTTTCTTCATTTGAATTTGTTCTCAATGCCAGGGCGTATCCGCTAAGTAGTGTAATTCATATGGGGAGGACTTGGATGGC
The DNA here is from genome assembly GCF_040938575.1 of Ambystoma mexicanum. Taxonomy (NCBI): domain Eukaryota; kingdom Metazoa; phylum Chordata; class Amphibia; order Caudata; family Ambystomatidae; genus Ambystoma; species Ambystoma mexicanum. The sequence continues at coordinate 421,907,788 of NC_090927.1, read as the reverse complement.
AGACACAATCCGACATTTAAAAAAACCTGTCCACAGTAAGCTTCATGCACATGGAATTGTAGCAGCAGTCGAAGAAAGAAGAGAGTAAACCAATTGGAAGATCTAAACAAAGTAAAATCACTTCTTTCGTGAAAGCAATAGAATCCAAAGAAACAGAAATAAATTCTGAAATAGTAGTTTATGTATCTAACCCACTCACTACGACGGAAATAACAATGTCTGATCGAATGGACCACAGTTCTTTGTTAAACTTAGTTCTTATCTTACAACGTGACTCTTTTGGCCGCCTCTTAGCGAGAAATAAAACGGATAAATCTGGCACATTGTCAAATCACGGTAACATGATTGGTATGACCGCCTGCAACATTTCAAACTTATCCAAGTCACCTGACTTGTACGGATTTCGTAAAGTCTATATGCTTCTTCTCCAAATAATGATGTATCATGTAGCTCCTCCAATTCTGCTGAAGAAGAAACTCCACTTGACTCTTTTCACCCTTTGGAATGCAATGTGTAATGACCAGCAATTTTTTAAAACTAGCTTTTTGGTCTTGTCGACTGATCCTAATGAATACAATCCGCTGAGTGATATGGGAAATGGGGCATTTCCATACAGGATCTTCCTATTTCACCGATTGATACATCCATAGGAATTTGAGTGAAGGATCAGCACGTTGGTGATGTAAGTGCAAAAAATGCAAGATGACATCCAAGAATTAACCATCATCTCACAAAGGAATAGCATTTTTATTTCTATCAAGGAAAGCTTAAATCACAAAGAAAAGTTGATAAAGGGAAAAATCAATGAAAAAAACAAAGAGCTGAAGCTCAACAAAATAAAGCATGCCCAATTGTTAAGCATCAAAATTAAACAATGGGACATAACGTTGTGACAGAAGAAACTGCATCAGAAGCGACTAATAATAATGTGGTTCAAGTCTTACTGTCAAATCAATTTGTTCCCATTATTGAAAAGTCCTTTAATAAAGTTTTCCCTCTTGCAATCCAATGGGTACACAAGATCACTGGATCAAATCTAAGGAGTTGCAAGTAACATCAAAACAAGATCCTAGTCATCGAAATGTTAATATTGAGGAAAAATATTGAATTGTGGTGAATGAATCCAAACAGAATGACCAAGTTGTAGAGATACACGATTTGTCTACGACAAATCAGCACTTACAAACTATATGTGGCGAGTCAAAATCATATAGTGTAAACTCTAAGATTGAAGTAATTGAACACTTTGCTACAGCTGACAGTGTATTTTTGAATCGACATCTTGTAAGTGATTTCAACCCGGCACTCCACCTAAGTCAATGCCTAGCATGTTATGCACAGCTGAAATTCTCGGTCACACTGAACCAGGACACAGGCTGGTTTGCAAAGTTAAACATATTTATTTTATGTAATGCACAATATATATATCACACTATTTTAATGGTTATACAAGAATCACCAATGGGGTGCTGTCACACTAACAATCTCTTTAATCAGAAGGAGTAATGATGGCAAAAATAATGCAGCACAGAAAATACTTTTGTGTAGGTTCAATCAAAATGCAATGTGATTACTCTTTCCCCCTGCACACTCTTCGATCCCCCCAATATGTAATATAAAGAGATGGAAGGAGAGAGAACAGGTTTCAGGAATGCAGAAATCAATACAATATATCAATCCCAATTTCCCCCAGCAAACACAGAGAGAGAAACAGGAATGATTGCAAACTTGTCAAAAATAGTTTTAAAGTTGGCTTGAATGAATGGGTACAAACACTGAAAATGGTCTAACTCACTAAAATTATTGAAATACTAATGGGAGCCACTTTGTATTGGGTTCAGACAAAGACTAGCAATAATTAGAGAGTAATGAGCAAGTAGAAAACTTAATTTTGAGGTCGGGTGCAATGAAAAGCTATTTCACACATTATAGAATTGAGCCAAACGAAAAATGTGCAGCAAACTTTTCTGCGTGCAGTAAGCACGATTGCGGAAGAACTAAAAGGAGTTGGGGTGCGGTTTGGATTCATTGGAAAGCTTAGGATGTTAGCTTCAAGTAGACACTTATATTTTAAACAAGGTTTCCTTACACTAGGCGTAGACTATGAAGATGCAAACTACACGACAGCACAGCCACCAGCCCAGGATTTCTCTGGATGGTTTTGTCTGCTGAGACGCTCTCCTTTCTACATAAAATATATCAGCGCAATGATGATTTTAACACTGCTAGTACAAAAGATAATGGGGAATGAGATGGAGAGTTCAGGCAGTTCAAAAATATTCTAACAATGCAGTTCTGGATATAGGATGGGTTTGGATAGGGATGACTTATGGACAGTACATATGCTAGTGACAGTCCTATGCTAAGGATACTCACTATATTGTTTGGACAGGACCGTCAGGGATTCAGGTCAGTCAAGATTTCTGGACAGGAATCCTGCTGGGCACACCGGACTGGACTGCAAGGTGCTCTGGACACCGCACAGTGGGACTGGACTGGATCTGCTCTGGTTCTGGTTCACAGCTATCTGGTCACAGCATGGCTTTACTGGGTAGGATCTTTGGATTCTGGCAATAATTCTTAGCAGGAAAGCAGCTACAGCACAGCCAGGCTGTTCTTTGGTTTCCCTTAGAGGTCTGGGGCAAAATCTGGTTTCTGGATTTTTAAAGGCCAAGCTGAGAATGGTTCAGCTTTGGAAATGTGCCTTTCTGCTTTCAAAGTTTCTGGAGTCTTGTATATGGATGGATCTCTTGCAAAATGCTCTGCCAGCAATCAGTTGGTGGGTGAATGTGTGTGTCTTTTTGTGAGCCCTCAGCTGTCTCTATTTATACATTTAATAAAGGGGTGGGTATGCTGACTTATCCTGGCGCACCCCCTAGGTATTCTATTGGCTAGGGTCTTTCCTCTCCCTTGACTGGAGAAGAAAACAGAGTGTCATTATGATGAGGTGGTTTATGAGGCAGGAAAAACCTCCCCTTTGTTTTTGCACATGAAATCTACTTTTCATATAATACATATTTACAATTTTACAAACTTGATAGCAATAGCATATCTAGGTCACATATTTTGTGGAGCAAGTATTCATCCAAGCCCCGTCTCTGTAGGATCTTGGGTCTGGATTCGACAGATTTTCGCACTTTTTGTTCGGGATACAATGGGCCTCATTACGAGTCAGGCGGTAACCGAGGCAGTAAAACTGCCTGCTTACCGCCGGACTCGTATTACCATTCCGGTAATGGTCGGGATCGGGGGTCCAGAATTAACAGTGGTGGCGGGTTTACCCCCACTGTTAATTCCGGACCGGCCAACCTGTAATGAGACCCAATATCTATTTTGTCCAAACTTGGTACACATGTGCGCATTGCATAGGGGCATACGTGTGTGAAGTTTCATATTTCTGACATCAATGCATTTGCTATAAAACCACAATTTCTACAGTTATGTCCCAGAACATAGCACAGAGTTCTGGCACCTCTTAAAATGTGCCCCCAAAATTTAGATTCAGAAATCTGGGGTTTCTATATTTTTAACAATAGTCCACAATAAGTTATCAGTCTTATTAGAAATCTGCATGTTGTCCATTTGTGAATCAATAAAACTGTCTATCTCCGCCCCCAAAGGTTTCTTGTAGCTCAAGAGCAATCCCCGCCTTCTTCCTTCTGGCAGAGAACACTGTTGACACTTTAATCTGCATATCCTTTCAGCCCAAGTAGGTCCTTTGTCTCTCCCAGGAGAAGCAGCCCAAATCTCCTCCCCTCTTCATCAACACCTGAATGTGATTTCCTGATCTTTTGGTGGGAAGCAGAAGGGAGGTGCCTTTTGTTGGGGAAAGCTTGTTTGTAGTTTTGCTGAATCAGGCTTACTTTAAAAGTACATTTGTCACATTTTTCTTTGTTGCAAATAAACTTACAATTTTCAAACAAACACCTAGAACACTGATTCTAGGCCCTAAATCATGAAGTTCGAATAGTGACAACCTAGTTTGCTCTTGATAACAAGTCACTTAGATTTGAGACATTACATCTTAGTGGTACCACTTTTACAGTTTTAAACAGGCTTTTGAAAGAGTCACAGGCGGCCGCTGGTACTGCGCCCAAATTTTGACAGCTTTCCCAGGCAGGCAAACTGGCTGTGGATGTTTTTGTGACCAATCCAACTTTCCTGGATATTGCAAATGCACAATAATTCCTTGTATTCCATAGCATGGGACACCCCGCAAGAAGATTGGATGTTTGCGGGTGTTTGGGCCCAGCATTCTGTATTTTTTAGCAACCAAGCAAAGATTTAAAAGTAGATTTTGGAATTCTTTCAGCAAGCACTGCTTTTCATCTGTGCTCCACTTTTACATGTTGGACAGCCCAATGACATGTTTCAGAGTGCCGTCTCCATTCCATCACTAACAACATGCATGGTAGGTTTGGCAGCCATCTTTTTGTGCTTGGTAGAGCGCAATTTCCTTAGGTTTAGCGCGCATAGGGCTTTTGCGGCCATTTTGCTGATTCTGGTGCCACCAGCACACAGGGATGTCGCAGGGCAGAGCCTAGTGGGTCAGTACATCCCACACAACGAACTTTGGACATTTTTCACAGTATACCACACTTGTACCTTATATCCACTAAGGGTTTGGCTTTGGTGGAAATTACAGTCTCATGTTATGAGATTAATTGGGCGAGAGTTCAATTTATGAATTGATAATGTCTAATTATGAGGAATTCCAGAACTTGGGTTTTGAAATTAAACGTGTAAATGAAATATGGTTAAGCCTAAAGAAACAAAAACAATACAGAAGAGTGTTGCCTCCAAAGAATTAGAAAGTAGTATTGCTAAATTTGTGTTAGTCTTGGGAGAGATCACTGCACCAGCTGAAAGAAACAGGATGCGTAAAATAAATAAAATCAGACAGATGATCTGACCAAGCAAGAGTACATCAGGGCAATTATCCTTATTAGTACCCAGCGAGGGCACAATCAGAATCAAAAAGCCATTCTGATTGGCCCTCGTGGAGTCATTACCAGGCCGGGAATCCCTCTGTCCGATCCTCCCCACGGCTGAGAGGCTACCTTGGCCCCCCGCTGGGGGAAAGGCTAAGGGTAAGGCTTTTTTTCTTTTTTTTCCACTTCCCCTCCCTTCCCCCCTCCCAACCGCACATACCTTTTTTTTTTCAGGAGCAGACGCACTGGAACGCTTCTGTTTCTAGCGCATCCGCTCCTGATGGCCGCCATGGAAAGGGAAAACAGAATCCGTTTTCGCTTTCCCGGTGGCCATTTTCTTTGTCTTTTTTTCTGTTTTTTTTGTTTTTTCCAAAACGCTGCAGCGTTTGGGGACAAAAAAAGATTTTAGTGCCCCGGTCATGCAGTTTTGGTGGGCCGGGGTACTAATAGCTATATGCCCCTCGTGGCAGGGGCATTAACGACTCTGGTAATGCCCTGGGGCCTTCGTTAAGGCCCTTGCTTCGCTCGGGCCTATAACTATGGCCCCGGGGCATTACCTGAGTCGGTAATGCCCCTGCCGCATGGGGCATATTGCTTTGTTATTATGCAACACTAGATGTTATAGTTCTTTCCCAAAAAATATGTATGGCCAGTCTTTATTGTCTAATTCTGGCATATTCATTATTCAAGAAACCTGGGTTGCTGTTGAGTTTATTCAATGTGGATTTAATACCATCCAGAGAAAGTCACTGGTTAATACGATTGGTCACCCTTTGGGGAGGTTTCAGCATGGGAGTCAAAAATACTCACTGTATCAAAGAGTACAGGCCGTATATAATTAATTGGAATGCCTGGTAGGCATAATCATCAAAGACATAGGATCCCAAATCATGTCCAGGGCAGGACAAAGACTGATATGTTTGGGATATTTCTTCTCTGTGAAAGATAATGAGCTAAAGACTCTGAGTAAGTCTCTCGTAACCAGGACTAATGTCTGGCAGAGGGACTCCCAGGACCCCCCTTGTTAATTTGCATATTTAAGTAACTTTTGGTCTCACCCTAAGTTACTAAGGGAATACAGACGTGGATCCCTTGCTCACTACTCTTAGAGAGGCACAGCTCCTCTATACTGATGAGATCCAACCAGACTGAAACACATGTCTGGTGATGCTGTTGGTACTCTTGTTCAGAGGAGACTTGCCTAGCATTTCGGTGCTGGACTGCCCCAGGGCAGGACAAAGACTGATATGCTTGGGATATTTCTTCTCTGTGAAAGATAGTGAGCTAAAGACTCTGGGTAAGTCTCTCGTAATCAGGACTAATGTCTGGCAGAGTGACTCCCAGGACCCCACCTTGTTAATTTGCAGATTTAAGTAACTTTGGGTCTCACCCTAAATTACTAAGGAAATCCAGACGCGGAGCCCTTGCTCACTACTCTTAGAGAGGCACAGCTCCTCCATACTGATGAGGTCCAACCAGACTGAAACACGTGTCTGGTGATGCTGTTGGTGCTCTTGTTCAGAGGAGAATTGCCTAGCATTTCGGTACTGGACTTCCCCAGGGCAGGACAAAGACTTATTTGTTTGGGATATTTCTTCTCTGTGAAAGATAGTGAGCTAAATATTCTGGGTAAGTCTCTCGTAACCAGGACTAATGTCTGACAGAGGGACTCCCAGGACCCCCCTTGTTAGCCTTGTTAATTTGCATTCAACCATATGACCATACGGGGGCACTAGGAACTGATCCCTTATGTTGAATTTATTTTTAATGAATGGCTAATAACAAAACCACACTGCCCTTAAGTCATTGGAGATTTTAATGTTCACAGATATCCTGCCAAACCTCAAAATAAGGACAAGGATAATAGTTACGTGTTTAATAGAAATTGTCATGAAATTGGAACCCTGGATTTTGAAGATCATGTGGAAAGATATTTTCATATTCCATGGGACATTTTGATTGATCGCTTTGTTTTTAAACAACCGTATCTGGACAATGAAATAGGTGCACATACCCCATACACATGGTCTAATGGGGTCCATGGATCATGGATCGATTACATTTTTTTCCAGAGCAGTATGTTTAATGACATTACGGTTTTACGACTTATAAATAATGCTCCAAGTGACCATGTTGTTCTAAAGATATGTTTTAATTGGTCAGTAAAGAAACCCAAAGGATTTGATGACTGGTACATGTGTGGAAACAAAGCTGCTAACAGGTTAATATGGTCTGAACAACATATAAAAAGCATAAATAGTGATGTACTGGAGATTTTTGCTGATATTAATGACCTGCAAAACTTTGATTTTCAAGTATACTATGAAAGAATGTGAAATGTACTTAAATAATTGTGGTCGATAGTAAAGAGGAATTCTTTCGCAGATAGGATTTATGATATGGCAGTTGTATATAGGAAAAAAATACAAAACATGAATATCCTTACACTAAAGAAATCAGAACTTTCCTATCCAAAAAAGTAAGAATCATTGAAGAAGCTTTGCATGGGATACTGAAATTGGATTAGATCCCACAAACATTCACTGGCTAATGTCCAGTAGCAAATTATGAAAAATGCAATGATTACCTCTTGACTCATGCACATTTTGGTATAATGTTAAGCAACACACAATTTCCATGACTGGAAAAAATCAAATTAACCCTATTTCTGCTGATTGTTGGGTAAACTATGTGCAGGAACTAAATATGAAAAGCTCTGAGGCAGAAGAAAAAACACATTTAGTGATCCTATTCTTGATTTGAAGTACAATGGTTATGGTTTTATTATAAGTGCTGAAGATATAGAGGAGGTTATTAATACATTAAATACATCAAGAGCACTGCACCAGGCCCAGATCAAGTGGCGAATATTGTTTTAAAGCGTAACCGCCATGCATGAGCAATCATTATTGAAAAAAACCTTTTAGACAAGTCATTTTAAATGGTGTAGTTCCGGATACTTGGATGAGATCCAAACTGGTTACTATACACAAAAAGGGACCTAGATCAATCTGTGCAAACTATAGATTGTTGGCTATTATTGATTCCTTGGTCAAAATCTTCTGTCATTTTCTATTAAAGTACATACATAATTGGATCTTAATGAAACAGATTTTAAGGAGACAGCAGACAGGATTTCAAAAAGGAACCAGCACTCTTGCTAATTTATGGAAGTTATTTTATTTAATTCGTTCAGCATATTTAAACAAATAATCTTTATATTTATGTTTTGTGGACTACACCAAGAACTTCGATAAGGTGAATAGATCCAGATTGTAGCCAAAACTACATCAATGGGGGCTAGACAAAACCATACTGCACTGTATTCTCAAACTGCTGCACAGGTATGAATTGATATGGATGACCAACTGATCAACCCAATAAATATAAATTGTGGCCTAAAACAGAATTGAACACTGGCCCGGTATTATTTCATATTTAGGTAGCCCTGGACAAAGTACAAAATGATACCCTTATAATAGGTTAGCATGATATAGGTTGGCTGTCATACGCTGACGATACTGTCATTATAGATCAAACTCCAACTGGACTTCAACCGACTTTAAGCATCTTAACTGAATACTCTAAAGTAAATGAGCTGTTGCTTAATTCACAAACAAAAAAAATCATGATTATTAACGGGAACAAGACTAAATACAAGAATTTCAAATAGAAACGGGAAGAACATCAAATTGATACAGTTAAAAGATATATCTATTTGGGTATCCCATTATTTGACTCATTTTATCATATACGATTATCTGAGACAGTAAAAACAAATGTTTAATGCTATACCCTCATTTGTTATTAATGGTGGCAGTTACTCCCTTGAGGGCCCTATCAAGATATATTGTGCAAGCATAGTACAAAGTGCCTTGTATGGCCTCAAGCTACTTCTTGATAAGGAATCGCTGTGGGTAAAGATCATGGAAGGTAAACTTTGGTGTAATGCACTGGGAATTTCACCTTCGACTCCCCTGGAGGCAATCAGTACTGAAATAGGGATCATTACTATGAAATCTCGCCTTAAGCTACGTCGTAGCATACATTTCATGCAAATGTTTGAGCAGAGTGAGAAGGAAGAATCATCTTACTTTGAGTGTTAACAAATCTTACAAAATAATCATCCTGTAGAAATGAGGAAATGGCTAGAAGATATACCAAAATTCCATCAAGACATAGTATTCATTCCAAATGTGGTGAGTAATATCAGTGAGGACATTTGAGAAATCAAAGGTAAGGCCAAAGAATGGGACAGGATAAGAAAAAATTGAATATCTCTCAAACAAGACCCCTTTCTCGACGTATGTAGCACAGGGTTTCACTCTCAGAACTCTAGGAACACCAAAGTATGACAGCTAAATATTCCATATGCCTTCAGACCCTGCTGCAATTGTAAGTATCATATTGAAACCACTCGACATTTACTTACATCATGTTTGAAATTGGAATCTCTCTATGTGAAAGGATATCAAGATTTTGTATCCGATTCCAGATTTGTGAAGAGTGATCAATTTTGGTCCAACATTTTTTCCAGGGAAACTACTCAAATGAACGATACTATGTACTTTATATGGCAGTATATCTTAAAAACGTACCTAAAAATCGAAGACTGATTTTAGTATATATACTTGTCTACAGGTATTTGTTATTGAATTAATAGCTGGACAATGAATTGTTTAATGCACATGTGATTTTATTTAAAGGTTACATGCTTATACATTTTAGTAGATATTTTGTAAAGTTTTAAAATGTAAGATGGAATGTAATTGATGTTTTATCAACTCCTAGTGGATATAATCTTTTGCTGTGTATTGCATGACCACGGTAGTGGCCATGTAGTTATGGTTAAGTTGGTGTTTCCATAGGAAGAGCACTTTTTGGGTGGCTTATAACTTCGCTCCCCCTGGACGAATCCGCACCAAACTTTACATGGCCCACTCTGAATTGTTTTGCAAACTTTGGTGAGGATTCGTCCAGGGGGGGAATAGATATAGGGGGGGTCCCAAAACTTTTTTTTTCCCATAGACTGAATGGGAAAAAACTTTGTGCACGGCTACAGCCTGAACCGCTGGATGGATTTATACCAAATTTGAGGCAGGAGCGGCGGCCTGGTCCCAAAAGCGTGCTTTTGCAAATTTGGTGTAAATCCGTCCAGTAGTTTTTAAAAAAATGACCAAAATGGAAGGCAAGAAAATTAGTGATATCTGTGTTCGCTTCGCGGACGGACTTCCCTGTTCGCTCCGCGGACAGCACCCAGATTGGCCCATGGCCTTGCGTCATGTGACGTGTTCGCTGATTGGACGGCGAGGGGCGTGGAGCGCGTCAGATTTTCTGTGGCGCCCGCCATCTTGTATTCGCCGTCAACCGCGTGCAGCGCTGTGAAATGTGGATAAAAAATTGTATATAGTGCCCTGTGTTGGTGTGTAAGAGTGTTTGGGGAGGATGGGGGAGTATGAGATAGGTTCAATGTTTTGTTTTTTTATATACTAGATGTTTTTGTTGCATTCGATTTGTCCGCGGAGAACACGGCTGTTCTGACATTTTGTAAATAAACTAAATGGTGGGGTGTTTAGCGGACGGAGTATGTGTCATTTTTGTTCGCAAGGGAGGTAAAAATGAGCTATGAACACTCGCGGTGTACTTAATTGTTCATAAATACACAAACTGGGGGTGTCCTCAGGACGCTGTCCGTATTGTAATCTGTCTAGATGAATGTGTTCTAACAACACTAGCGGTGTCCCGAAATGGTTGCAATTACACAAAATGGGGGTGTTCTGAGAACGTTGTTTGTATTGTTCGTTGTCAGGGTGAAAGTGTTTTAAGACCACTCCTTTTGTCCGCTAATAGTACAATTTCCTATGGGCGTCAACCGACCTTTTGTCCACTAAAGAAACGATAAATCCGGCTGGTGTGCGCCGACATTATGTGATAATCCTATGACTGGCGCTATTGACCTGGCTGACTTGCTTTTGCAACACTAAATCATATCTCCCGCCCGTAAGCCTGATATTATCAAAGCATTCATATTCCCTGCCTCTCTCCGTGATGTTACAGGGTGCGTCATCAAACGCGCCCAGTCCTCTCCAGTCCTAAGTGACTTTACACAGAACCCGGAAGACAACACATATTATGTCACAACACAGCGCGCCACAATTCGGAATATGAAACAGTGATTTAAAAGCAAACAGCAAGATTGTAAATGTTGTAAAGTACATTTATTTGACATCAAATGTTTAGAGAATATTCAGCAATTTGCATTTGTCTTTGTTGTCGATCCGCAAAAGTTCATGTTGAGGCACGCGATGTTCCTTTGCGGTACAGAGGGTGTTAGATCAGCTTACAACTCAGTGCGCCACGATTCGGAATATGAAACTGTGGTTTAAAAGTAAACAGCAGGATTGTACATTTGGTAAAGTACATTTATTTCACATGAAATGTTTAGTGAATATTCAGCGATTTGCTATTGTCTCTGCTGTCGATCAGCAAACGTTTATTTGGAGCCACGCGTTGTTCCTTTGCGGTAGATAGGCTGTTGGTTTATGATAAAAGCAGTAAATGGTCGCTCTGATAATCAGAAGGTTGCTCCAAAAACGAGCCATTAGACCACCCTATTGGTTGGTATGTTGTTTGTAGCCGCTAGTACTGCGTAAGGGCATATTGGTCCTTGGCGATTGTCCCATAAAATGGTGAGGGTCATGAAGTTGCATATTTGGACCTGCACCTGGCAGTTGAAGACCCCATCCGCTGGAGTCTGTAAATCGTGACATAGGCAAAATGGGGCCACATACCTGTTTTAAAAACATAAATTAGTCTCATCAGCCGATCTTCATTAAAAATCATCATTTTATTTATTAGGGCGTGAAACTATTTGCTATCGTTCGTATTTGTATCATTCATATAGCGCTAAGAACCGTGAGATATCTAAGCGGTGCTTATTATTAACCACGGTGTGTGGTGCTCATTTATCGACCACGGAAGGATGAAAGGCTGAGTTTGGCCTTGCCGGGATTCAAACTTGCGTTAGCAAGCTGTGCACGGATGTCAAAGCGAGTGTTGTACTCGCTGTGCCACTTGACAGGCTACAGTGAAGTGGCACAGCGAGTAGAACGCTTGACCGCCTATAGACCGGTTACATTATTTATATTAACCCACCCTGTGTCGTCTGCCTTTTTCAGAGCCCTCTGAACAACAGGGGATCAATTCGGCAGTGATAGTGCGTGGTAGAAAACATTATGCCACTTTCAACGAACAAGTTCAACTTGAGCGGTCTTTAATGCTACGCTATTGTAATTACATTTGGTATAAAATAATCTAAAGGCTTACTTACAGAACAATTGCAATTTCCATTGTCTACGAGTGGTGCAGTCCCAAAATACGACTCCGCGTGTGCCAATGATCTTTCGCATAGTGATATAATATATAAAAGTGGTTTTGTTTCATAAATTTCATCCTTATCTTCTCTTACGTTTTAGCAACAATCCATCAAGAGAAGTCTTTCATCACAATCTCTGTCTGTCAAGGTCAAAACACAATACAACCTTATAGTCCGCTTCGTGAGCCTATCTGGGGCCCAAGAAAAAAATGGAAGCAGCTGACCTTCACTGTGAACGAGCATAAATTCTTACTTTGCAACATTCTGTGTAAAACCATCTGTGAGAAGTTGGTTTTTGCACGCCATGTTTGTATATTGTTTGCGTGATATTAAAACAAATTTGTTTAAGGGACGTTATGGTTCTAAGTACAAACTTATGGCCTGTGTCCAAGGAAAGTCTGACGGTGCTACCCAGTTCTTTAATCGGTTTGAACAGGTATTCTCGGATTTCAGTGGACAAGACCTAGGCACAGAGTCTGGGAAAAAGTTGTTCGTGGACAAAATTGTGCTTGGATTGTTGCCTGACATCCAGTCACAAATTCTGTCTTCTGAGAGCGCTTGGCACGCGAAATCACAATCAGAAGTACTGCATATGGCTCAGTAGTACGAGAACTGTGTCAATAATGAAAAAGATCGGGTTGAAAAACGAAAAGGCGATTTGAAGACTAAAGTGCTATTGCAGCAAATTGTTAGAGGCCCCAGAGGGGGTAGTTCTCAGGTTAAAGGTCATTATGTCCCGCAGGGGAACGTGCCCTTGGGTCCTGTGATCATTAACCAGTGTGCTTATTGTCGTCAAGACGGTCATTGGTGAGCACAATGCCCCGTCCTTCAACAAAGGTCAAATAATACATTTGGAAATATGCGTAGACGATCCAGTGGTCGCCTGGGTGTAGGGGGCCCTGGTAGAGGTCAGTCTGCACAGGACCCTCAGCAACCTTTCCCGCAGGATAATCAGATTTCAAGTGTTGACACCAGGAACATATTTGATCATCCTTCCGCTGCATATTTATCTGAAGAGCTTCCTTTTGATGATATTCTGTTTCGTTAGGATTGCCCGAAGCAGGGTTTGGAACCTACACCTATTCCCGTCAAATGATTGTGGGAAATAGAAAACATCAGTTTTTGATAGACACTGAAGCACAGAAGTGTTCCATTGATCATTCACGGGTTCCAAACATTCCACTGTCAGGGCAAACCAATGTTTCTGTAGGGTTTTCTGGCACACCAGTTGTTTGTCCGGTTTCTTTGCCGGTACCTATTTCTTTGGTTCCCTTTACGGACCACTGTCCATTTCTGTTGTCTTCTAATTGTGGAGAGAACTTGCTGGGGTTGAATCTGTTAAAAGAATTAAATGCAGTGATTTATTGTTCTTCTGATGGAGTGTGCTTGACAATTTCACCACAGCATTCTTCTGTCTCGCAAATCTTGACTAGACCTTTTCCGCCAGAATTCATTAATGTACCAGAGAGCTTATGGGCTGTTGACGACAATGATGTCAGTGTTTTACAGATTGAACCTGTTAAGATAGTTTTGAAGCATGGAAATGAGGTGCCACGCATTCCACAGTATAGGATTTCAGTTGAGGGCGAGCAAGCTTTTAAATGCATTGTTTCCAATTTTGTGCATCGAGGGGTGATTGAAGAAATTTCAGGAAGTTTGTGTAACAGTCCGATTTTACACGTATATAAGAAAGGCGATAATGCAATTCCATTCTGTTTCATAATCGATTTACGTGCCATTAATAAAGTCGTGGCACCACAATTTCCAATTGTGCCTGATGTAACGACAATTCTAACCATGATTCTAGCTAGAGCTAATTACTTTGGTGTGGTGGATCTAAAGAATGCTTTCTTTAGTATTCCTATACACAAGGATAGTAGATATTTGTTTGCATTCACCTTAGGGGGATGCTCGTTCACATTTACTTGTGCACCTCAAGGGTACACAGAGAGTTCTAGCATTTATAGTAGGGCTTTGAAAGAACAACTTGATACCCTTGAATTGCCCTCTACCTGTACTTTGCTTCAGTACGTTGATGATTTGCTTTTAGCTGCTGACACTGAGAGTGCCTGTAAGGAGGGCACTGTGTTATTGCTTATCCATCTAGCTAAGCATGGTCACAAAGCTTTGCTTAAAAAATTTCAATATTGTTGCCAGAAGGTCGCCTATTTAGGCTATCTCCTGTCAAAGGAGGGAAGAAGATTGACACCTGAAAGAATAAAACACATTTCTGACATGTCTGTCCCAAATACACAGAAGGAAGTTAGAGCCTTGATAGGTATGGCTTCTTATTGTAGGTTGTGGATCCCAAATTTTTCACTTGTGATCAAACCGATGTTGGCGTTGACGAAGAAGGGCATTTCTTCGCCATTGCCATGGAACGCGGAACACCAGCAATCGTTTGACTTGCTTAAGACTGCATTATGCTCTGCACCAGTTTTGGGCACACCAAACTATTAAAAGGCCTTTGTGTTGTTTGTGCATGAATGTGATGGATGTGCTTTGGCTGTATTAACGCAGGAACATGGAAGGAAGAATAGGCCATGCAGTTACTTTTCTTCCGCCCTTGATCCTGTAGCATGTGCTTTGCCAAGATGTTTGCGAGCTGTCGCTGCTGTAAAACAGAGTGAGGGAATGGTCCTAGGCCATGATCTAACCCTGATGGTGCCTCACTTTGTAGATGTTCTACTGAACCGAACTCAAACGCAACACCTCACTTCTGCACTGTTGATAAGATATGAATTGATCTTGTTTGCTCCTCACATTCAAATTGAGAGGTGCTGTGTTCCTAATCCGGCTGAACTCCTACCTTTCCTGCAAGATACTACTTGCGGCGATGAAGTGCCCCATGATTGTTTGTATACGACCGAACAAGAGACAAAGGGTAGAAATGATTTGAAAGATACTCCTTTGGATAACCCGCAAGGAGAGCTGTTTTGTGATGGCTCCTGCTTCAAACTTCCGGATGGTACATCCACAGCCGCTTATGCGATCACTAAATTGAGCACGATTGTGGAAACTAAGAGAATCACGCATAATTCTACGCAGGCCGCAGAGATTATAGCATTAACCCGAGCTTGTGAACTTTCCGAAGGGCTTGCAGTAAATATATATACTGATAGTCAGTATGCCTTTGGGGTGGTTCACAACTTTGGGAGACTTTGGTCAGAGAGAGGGTTCCTAACTTCACATGGCACCAAAATCCAACATGGCTCCCTAATAGTACAACTACTCTCAGCGCTTGCGCTCCCTACTCAATTAGCAGTTATGAAATGTGCAGCACATCAAAAGATTACAGATGATATAGGGAAAGGGAATGCTTTCGCTGATCAGATAGCTAGACAAACTGCTACCGATCTGCTTACGGAGATGTAGGTTTCAAGGGAGTCTGTAAATGCTTATGCAATGGATGAGGGTGTTGGGTCTGTACTGGATATCCAAGCTGATGCCACGTTAGAAGAATCCAAAAGGTGGGCTGATGGCTTGGGGAAACTTGATGATGACGGGTGTTGGGTGGACATAGTTGAAGGGAAATGGCTACTCCCTGATGCGTATATAATGATGATGGTCATCATGGCACATGGTCCTACGCATGTATGTGCCCAGAAGATGACAAAAATGTTAGAGAAGGTTTGGGTGAATGACAACATTTTGAAAATTGCCCAGCGCTACGTCCAGGATTGCATGATTTGCCTACAACATAATGTGGGAAAGGGGACAGTAACTACAAGGGGAAGTTTTTGGCCACCCTCTGTCCCCTTCGAAGTGATCCACTTTGACTTTATTGAAATGGAACGCTGTGATAATAAAAAATATGTGCTGGTGGTTATCTGCGCTTTTAGTGAATGTGTTGAGGCTTTCCCTGTTAAAGATGCTACAGCCATGACTACTGCAAAAATCATGTTAAGGGAATACTTCCCACGGTTCAGGCTACCAAGAGTTATCTGGTCGGACAATGGTCCACATTTTGTCGCTGCTGTAATTCTGCAGATATGTACGGCATTACGAATTGACAAACGGTTCCATTCGGTCAGACATGCTCAGAGCGCCGGACTAGTAGAAAGACACAATGGTATCATTAGGAACAAGCTTGCTAAAACGTGTGCCGGCACCAAACTAAAATGGCCGGACGCCTTACCGATCGTGTTGTTATCCATGCGTACAACCCCTCAAACTAAGACTGGGCTCTCTCAATTTGAGGTGGTAATGGGGAGACCTGCCAATATTTGGAACCTTCCTAAATGCAATTCATTGAGAAATATTGAAAATGTATTACTTTCAGATTATTGCAGCCAGTTGACTAAAACCTGTATTTGATTTATCACCAGGTACGAGAAGCTTTACCTGTGCGATACGAGGGCCCAGGCCACAGTATACGGCCTGGAAGCTGGGTGCTCGTCAAGGATTTGGACCGCTCCTCTTGCCTTGCGCCTCGCTGGCGTGGGCCGTTCAAAGTCCTGTTGGTTGCCCAGACAGCGGTGCGGGTCGCTGGGCGAAAGAACTGGATCCATGCGTCCCACGTCAAGAAACGTCCTTATCTTTTGCCACATTCGGCATCTTCACTTGTTTCCGACACGTTGCTTCCAACAGGAAGTGATGACATATTGTTTCCGGATCAATCAGTACCGGGAAAAGTAAAGTACAACCTGCGTCCAAGAAGATAGACTTATGGCACGGTTTTGCTGTGCATCTGATAAACTTATGGCATTTGAAGAAGAAAAGGGTCACCGAGGGCTTGTTTTTGCCCAGATTTGAGAAAGGGGATTCTGTTGGCTAGGGTTGTGGAAGGACTAAGAAGTCGCTCGACCAGGAGTTTGCCAGCAACGAACATTGGGGTATCCGTTTGAAGACTACAATGCCTGCTACCGCTCATATGGGACTTGTAAATAAGGGGGTGACCAACCGGGACAATGAACAAAATGCCTGGGCCCTGAAAATGTATTGCTGTATTTTTATAATGATATTTGGGTTTATAATAGTCGCTGCCTTAGGATTGTGGTACCTTGAGGAAACTCATTCTTTATAACTTTTGTTACCTACTGAAAGTACACCTATTATTCCTACTCCCTTAGTACATTCACATACTCTATCCCCTAGGGATTCTCAGCATAGATAAAGGTACCACAATAACACTCTACTGCTTATCATGAATGCTACGCATGCCATTTTTAATAAGTCTAACTCTTGGGTCTGCTCACATTTGCCGTAACACAGGGATAAGGGGCTAGGTTGGTATATTCATCCTTTACCTTTTTTCTCTGCTTGCTATGCTTCTCTTAGAGCACTGTTCTTTGGCCGGTGGAATGATAGCATCTCATGGAACTTTGATGGCACCAATTTGAATAGTTTTGAGAAACATGTTTTAACTCCCCTGGGATGCTCGCTTTTTTTTCGCAAACAGGAGTAAACCGAATGTTGCTTCTATTAGGCCTTCTGATAAACTGTCTCGTCCTTTCCAATCTTTGATTGCCTTTAAAATGGCTCCAATAGGCAATAAGGATGCCATGCCTCCTTCTTACATTTCTTATTCATTTTCCCGATTCAGTTTCCTCTGCATACAGAGTCAATGGGAAATTTTCTAGGTTGTGCCAAAATTGCAAATTTGACTGGGGAAAACAGACCTTTGTATGTAGGCGAACCTGTCTACTTTGTCTGCGGTAATGTAGCATTCCCATGGTTGCCCAGGGATTGGCAGGGAACCTGTTATTTAGGGATCCTGTTACCTGGGGTGTTTATAGCTAGTACAAGAGAAGTTTCAAAGGCTCGTCCATGGCGGGACGAGAATGGTGACACCCCAGCACAAATCTTGGGAGATATAGCAAAATCAGTTGTGCCATTTTGGGGGAAGATAGCGAATTCGGAAGACATTAGAAAGCTAGCTAGAGTACTGGAGAGAACCATCAACCGGACCACGGACATACTCTATAATATGACGTTAGAACAAAAGGCAATAAGAATGGTAGCACTTCAAAACCGAATGGCATTAGATGTCATTTTGGCTGAGCGTGGTGGAGTGTGTAAATTAGTAGGATCCGCTTGCTGTGTTTTCATACCAGATTCCTCCCCAGCGATCTTTAAGGCAATACAGAATCTGCACGCCCTTAGTTACGAAGTGCATGTTCCCGAGGGAAACTGGGATTTTAGCGCTTGGTTCGGGGACTTCTTGCGATCTTGGGGTTGGAAGGTACTTTCAGTCTTGCTGATTATTTTTGGAATCCTGTTGTTTCTTTGTTGCTGTATTCAGTGTCTACCTGTTATGTGTTCGATGCTAGGGGGATGTTGCGCACAAGCGATAGGTTCGATAGGACATAAGGTGTATGCCCCGGACAAAACTTCAAAAGAATATGTGTTGAAAGAAATTTTAGCAAATGACCTAATGGCAATAGATATTTCTGACAGTGATTCCGGGTGCATGGATGATGATGCATGGAGTTATTTGCAAGGAGATCCAAAGTAGTTCTAGCACTTGGCATAGGCCAAAAGGAGGGTTTGTTAAAAAGGAAATTATATCGTGCCTCCTATTGCAATAAATATATGTATATTGGCATACGCCAAGCTGCTCGAAAATCACTTGCAAAAGAATCTGTGTGCAAGGTCCTGACCTTAAAATCAATGTAAGCCGCCATTTTAGGTTCATCCGCCATTTTAGGATTCGCTTTATGTAAAAGTCACCCTTTGAGTTAAAATGGTGGACGATGTCATTCCAAAATACAACATGGCCGTCTTGACCTGAAGGCCACTTGTTGAGGTCATGAACTGAGACCTTGTCCTTTGCTGACTTGTGTGTAAGGGATTACTCGTGTAAAGAAACTAAGCCACGAGTATACTATAAAAACAATGTATTCAAATACTGAACATAGAACACTTGTTTAACCGCATTGTATTAATGTTTAAGAAGACTAGCATGGAAAAATCCCAGATCACACAGTTATTGCATAGGCTTGTTGATACATGTATTAAAGGCAAACCAGTTATATGCGGTTGTTCGAGACTTGGCACAAACCCTAGATCGGTGATGTATTAAGTGGAATATTAACCCGAAGTGGGGGTGGACATCGTGCCCACCAAGTGTATAAAAAGCAAATGCATTCTAATGTACATCGTCTCTCACTGAACACACTGAACCACGCTGGAGTTTGTTGTGTTGTACTGAGGGCCGATAGCGATCTGATTTTGCTCTGTTTTTGTAACTGGATTCAGTATAAAATAAAGTACTTTGTATGTTCCTTTGTAACCCGTTTTCGGTGTATTTCCTTTTGGGGTACTCTGCCTCGATATTTTTATTTGTTTCATCGTGCACCACTGCAAAGTAACCCCGTTGTGGCCGAGAGCCAACGGCGAGGCAGAGAGAATGATGCGGACAAGGTGTTTCGCATTGCACAAGGAAAGAGCACTGTACATATTTCTGAGGGGATACCGAACCACCCCCCATACATCTACGGGGGTGGCCCCAGCTGAGGCAATGTTCCAGCAGTGCCCACGAGATCTGCTGCCAGAAATTGCTGAGCGGGAGCCTGCTGTAATTGACAATGAGGAAGTTGAGCGGGAGCGCCGTGAGAAAACTGCGCAGGAAAACCTACAGAGAGGCCTGAGACCACAGAGACTGCTGCCCGGGGACGAGCTGCTGGTGAGAAACCGACACCCTCAATGGAAGTTGTCCTTGACCTACGAGCCAGAGCCCTTCGACGTGGTGGCGGTAAAAGGGTCGCTGGTGACTGCCTCCGATGGAAAAACCTACGTGACAAGAAATGCCAGATTCTTCAAACGGCTGGGAGAACCGAGTATAAAAAGAGAAAAATAATATGAGGCCGGGAAGCCCAAAGGAAACACACCAAACACTGGGTACAAAGGAACATACAAAGTACTTTATTTTAAGGTCAAGCAGTGACAAAGTCAATGACAGATCGGATAGCTATCGGCCCCTCAGTACAACACAACAAACTTCAACGGGGTTCGATGTATTCAGTGAGAGAGTGTACATTGGGACATTCAGGCTTATATACATTTCTCCAACCTGTTGTCCAACCCCTTCGCGGGTTAACCATTCCATGAATGTATTACTGGTCTAGGATCTCTGCCAGGTCAACTTTTAATATATACATCAGTATGTGCATAGAAAAGTTCCGTTGATACAGGTAATCCATTTACACACAGGTCAACAGAAGGACAAGGTCTCAGTTCACGACCCTAACAAGTGGCCTGTAGGCAAGTTATACATTAGCTGTACGGAGGTCATGATGACCAGATTCTGTTCGGAATGGCATCGTCCACCATTTTGATGTACAGGGTGACTTTTACACAGCAAGAGAACCTAAAATGACGGCTTGATTCAAGATGACGGCTTACATCAATTTCTAAGGTCAAGACCTTGCCGTAGAGAGTTATTTCGCGTATAGTTTTAAGCAACTTGGCATAGGCCAATATACATACAATCGTTACAATAGGAGGCATAATTTAATATCCAGTTTGACACGAGAACTGAACCGGCGCCCAGTGGGCAAGTGGTGGAGGTACCGGATGAGGGCGGTGGCCCCATGTGCCTGCCAGGATCACCAGCCTGTGAGCTTGTTGGCAAAGAGACTCTGAGCAGAGACATTGGCAGGAGGTACCCCCAGAGGGCTGGGCGAGAGAAACCTGCCCGTCTCACCGATTACATGTTAGGATAAAGACTTGGAGGGGGAGTCCTGAATGTCCGGGGGACCTGAGTGGCTGCTATTAAATAGGCTCCTGGATTTGTTTGCAGTGAAGTTAATTGTGTGGTAGATAGTAATCCATTGTTCATTTGTTTTCCTTTGTTATGAAAAAGGAGGAGTGTGATGCTGCCCCTTTAAGGGCTGCACGCATGCGGCAGAGTGACGTTGCACTCGGCCACGTGCAGTATAAATAAAGGGGGCGGTCCCGGCCGCTTAGCGCGACCGGGGAGCCCGAACCACACGGACGTGTCCGAGTGGGGTCTGTGGAGGGAGGAGGCTCACGGACACCCACAGAGATTTGGGAAGAACCACAACACTGGGGTCATATACACACTTTATATCCTCCCACTGGGTTTCCCGAAAGTTTCTTTTTGAATTCAACTTAATCAAAAAATGTTGGGTCCGAAGACTCACCAATGAATTAATAATGCATTCAGGTGCTGCTTCTGGTGAGGTAAGAAAGCCAAAGTAAGGTACAATGGGCATGTTATTCCTTTAACATGTGGTTTCAAGACTCGCTTAGAGCAAAACATCTCCCTTTTGGTTATAATAGGCTGCGATATGTACATATTTGAAATACGGTGATAAGTTTTCTCTGTGCAAGTCAACAAAGCCCACATTAGCACATTGTATGTTTGTATGTTTGTATGTTTTGCGTTTCCTCGTTTCCTCCTGCACAAGCCTTTAGTATTTTGGCCACATGTGCTTCGTTCCCTAGGTAGTGGCGACCCCAGGAATAACATTTAGGGGGGGACAAAGAGGGGGCCAAAGACCAAAGTAGGAGGGGGCGCCTATAAAAAGGATGGTATGACGTCACACGCACTTCCACCTCGCCTCCTATCAGAATGTAGGCTCGAGACCAGGGCCTAGATAGACTTCATTCACTTCATTGCAAAATAACGTGTTTACTGTTGTTCAGCTAATATTGGACAGTTAGAATGGGGTCACGCATTGTTGTTTAATCTCAGAAACTTTAGCATGTTGTCATACATTTTTTCTAAATGTATCTTTATGCAATTTATGAAACTTCAATAAAAGTACTATGAACTCAAACACATATAATAAGTTAGCAGACTGAATACAGACATTAAATTGCACCATTTATAAATATCTACTGTATAAGCCAGGTCGCCATCTATTACGTTCCATAGCCTACAAGTGACTATCACTTCTTCACTTGCAAAATGCACAATTTCCTTATGGCATATCATGAAACCTGCCAACCATTTGGAGGTCATTTTTAAAGTCCATAAAGTGTAAAGGTAAGGTGTGAAACAAAGCCTTGAGCAGGTCACACCTTCGTTTTACACTGTGGGGAATTTTGATTGCATTTGTAGGCAGAGGAGTAGACAAATATATATGTTTCTGCTATGCATTCCTGCTCTGGATTCAAATCTAACATGGTTTTGTGCCAGCAAGATACTTTCATGCTGCCGTAACTAGCGTAACACCAATTATTTTCCATGGAATCTGCCTGTTTTGGGATATGCTAAAAGTAGATGGATTCCATGTGAATGCTGCCTAGTAACACGATTTGCAGAGTGCACAAATGATGCACACGGGTGATTCCCTCAGTGTGTACACTGTTTTGCACTCTCTTGGCAACTAAGCAACATAATGATCAGCACGTACATGTCCTTCTTGTGGAGATGTGTACTGTTGAATGCAGTCATGGAGGCAGCCTTAGAGGTGAGGGGGGTGGGTGACTCCTGAATGGCACCAGTATTACAAACAATTTAAGGACAATGGCCAGTGGTGATTATTTTCATTAGATGGACATTAACATTTATTAATTTATTTTTAATTTGTTAAGCCCACTGAAGCCCGCAGACATCTGGGTGCTGGTTACATGAGTGAACAGCACCGACAAATCAGTACATGACAGTAGGACATATATCAAGACAGTATGGTGGAGATAGAGGAGACAACTTAGTTAAATAGCAATGTCTTAAGGTTCTTTCTGAAGGACTTGTAGGATGGTTCTTATCTGAGTGCAGGCAGTAGAGAGTTCCAGAGCTGGGCGGCTTTGACGGGGAAGCTGGAGCTACTTGCACTTGTTTGTTTGAATCTGGGCACAGAGAGCTTAAGGCTGTTGCATAATCAAGTGGGCCCTGACGGAATGGGGAGGAAGAGACTTTGCGAGAAGTAGGGTAGTGCTGAGTTGCAGAGGCACTGATAAGTAATAGCCAGGATCTTGATGTGGATACAGTCCTGGACTGGAAGCCAGAGGGCTTCTTCCTAGTGGTCGTGATGTGTTCCCGTTTGGAGAGTTTAAGCACAGCACAGAGTGCATTATTTTATATCACTTGTAGTTTGTTGAGGTTTTTAACCTTTCTTTATTGGCATTTTGCTTAACAATACAAACAACCAACAGATCCCCCCCAACCCCACTGGTACATTCATGAAGGCGTGGAGTCTTTTCAGGACGGGGCACAACGGAAGGCGAAAGGAAGAACCAAGGAAGGAATAGCAAATATTGACAGGTATACCATAGTAACCATCAGTCTGACGCAATTAACACTCTCGAGAGATTCAAGCCACATAATAGCATCCGCTTAGTCCCCGCTTAGTCCCCAATCCAGACGCCAGTGTTGTCCCACAACCTTGTGTACTGTGGTCCCTGAATAGAATGCAGGTCAATAGGTGAGCACCTCCTACTGGGCAGGCTGAGGCAGACACTCCTGCGGTGATCCGGTAACCCTTTCATTTGGCTGCTTGAGGAGATATAGCGCATATACATCCCACATCTGCCTGTTTCCCCAGTTTGTCGCCTTCATTGCGCCCCACCTAGTCTCCATGTCATTACAATATAAAATGTCCTCAGACCACTGAGCGACTGTCAGGCTTCGTTTCCTACCCCAACCCATAGCCAATCGGCGTTTAGCCAGGAACAGGAGGAGGCCTATCAACTGCCTGGTCTCTTTAGGTATTTGCTTGGTATAGCCCAATAAAGCCATAACGGGATCCGGTGTGAGCCGTTGCCCAGCAATGTCACTGATCACCACAAACACCTGTCACCAGAAGTGCTCCAGTTCCCCACATTCCCAAGCCACATGAAGGGATCCCTCTGCCTCTCGCCCACATCTAATACAGGCCCCCGACCTTTGAGGGAAATACTCCTTCAGCTGAACCGGGGTGTAGTAACATTGATGCAAAAACTTAAAGTGAATCAGCTTGAAATTTGTATTGACAGCCCCCTTCAGGTTCATTTCACAACAGTAATCGCAAGTAGCTGCCGATATATCCCTACCCAATGTCTTCTCCCACAATTCTCGGGATGACGCCGCAGCCCCAGATCTGCTCTTCGGGGCCATCGCATACAATTCCGAGAGGACACGCTGCCCCGTACCTCCCCCTATCACTTTATCAAGCATCTCAGCCACTGGCGGTGAGTCAGGAAAGGATGAGAACAGCCGCTGTAGCGACATCCGCAACCTATAATACAAAAACAAATCTAATCCTGAGAGGACCCCCTTTTCCCTTAGTTGCTCAATTGAAATGAACCTTCCACTTGAGAACAAATCTCTAAATTTAGTAACCCCCAACCTCTTTACCATCGCCACATATCGTGCCTCACTTGTCAGGGGAACACCTGGGATAAATATAATTGGGAGCTCTGGCGAGTAGAGGATGCCACCCTCGGAAACACGTTCCAGGAAAGACCAGGCCCTGCACGTCAGCTCCACCAAATTTTGCGGCACTAGCGAGCCGCTCGGGGCGGTCAAAATGACAGACCGCAACAGTGCTGGTGATGCAATCGACCTCTCTATTTCCACATGTCGACGCTCTGCCGCCATCCCATTCCAATAACAGAAAAAACTAGCCTGCGCCACCATATAGTATAATTCCAGATCTGGCAACGCCAGACCGCCATCCCGAACCGGTGCAATGAGCTTATCCCAAGAGACACAAGCCTTTTTACCAGCCCAGATAAACTTTAACACCAGCGAGCAGAGATCTCGAAAATATTTTTTGGGCAGCTTTATAGGCACATTAAGAAACACATACAGGAGCTTAGGTAAAATGGTCATTTTGATAACAGCGATCCTACCATATAAATTGATCGGGAGGGAGTCCCACCTCAACATCGCCAATTTGGCCGACTCAAGAGCTTTCCCATAATTCCTGCAATATGCCACCTCCTCCACCCTAGCCACTGTGATCCCCAAATAGCGAGTGCTAATCAGGTCCCACTGAAATCCCCAGGCATCCTGGAATTGACGCGCCCCATTCATCAGCGGATATATGACCAACTTACTAGTGTTCACCTTAAGCCCAGAAAGCTCACTGAATTGCTGAACATCTACCATGATCGGGTTCAGATTGACCTCCGGATGACGAACGAATAGGACCATATCGTCCGCATACAACGAAATCACCACCTTGTGAGTATGTAGCTGGACTCCCCGATGCAGGTGCAGCTCCCTAACCCTTTCAGCCCACGGCTTTATTGTCAGGGCAAATAGTACAGGAGACAATGGACAGCCCTGGCGCGTCCCCCGCTCAAGTGTTATTAACCCAGTGGTTAGTCCATTTACCCTCACCCTGGCTACCGGATTTGTATACAGTAGCTCCTCCAAGGATATAAAGAACCTACCCAGACCCATCCTGCGCAAAACCGTGAATAAGAACGGCCACTCAATAGAATCAAAGGCCTTGGTGGCATTCAACATAACTGCCACCACTGGGTCCTTCCTCGGCAGTGCAGCCATCAGACCAAACATCCTCTGCAACCCAAAGGAGGTCGACCGACCAGGAATGAATCCCACCTGATCCGCCCTCACTATCATCGGCATCAACGGTGCCAGCCTTGCCGCAATGACTTTCGCCAAGATCTTATTATCCAAATTGCTAAGCGATATCGGGCGGTACGAGGAGCACTCTCCCTCGGGCTTCCCCGGTTTTAACAATACAACCACTACCGCCTCTTAAAGAGAGTCCAGCAGCCAGCCCACAGACATTGCCTCCTGATACACTCGCAGAAGATATGGCACTAATTTGTCGGCAAACCATGTATAAAATGTGGCAGTAAAGCCATCAGGGCCCGGGGACTTCCCACCCGGCAACGATTTAATGGCCCTCACCACTTCCTCTAGCGTCACTGGCCTGTTCAGCCACTTCCTTTGCTCCTCTGAACACCAATACAGGCCCACCTGGTCTAAGTACGCCTCAATATCAGCCTGTGCGGTCTGCAGCTGGGGCGCATACAGGTGACTATAGAACTCCTGTAACTCACGTAGTATCCTCTCGTCTTCAAAGTGGTCTACCCCACGCTCATCTGTGATCACTGCTACCCTGTTCTCTTGGCCACGTATCCGGGTAGCTTTGGAAAGCGACCTCCCCGGGGCTTGACCTTCTCCATACTTGCGAGGGGCTGCCCTATCCCACATATATTTCACCTCCTGCTGGGCCAAAGCATGGAATTCCTGTAATTTCCGCATGATGTTCCCCTGCTGGCCCCCCACCTGCAAGACTTGTAACTCCCCTTCTACAGCAGCCAGGGCCCTTTGTATCTTCTTCAAGATCCCCAGCTCCTTAGCTATACACTCCCCTCTTATCACGCATTTAAATCCTTCCCATAAGATGCCAGCCAATTCCACTGACCCATCATTCACCTCGAAATATCCATCTATGGCCCTCGTCAATTCCTCCCTGAAAACCACATCCAGGAGCTCATCACTGTTAAATCGCCATGGGGGTCTTGTCCTCCCCTGGCCCCTCAACCAAACAGACAAATGAACGGGAGCATGATCCGACAGAGTCCGAGCCAGAATATCCACCCCCGCAGACGGGCCCATAATTGCATGAGACACCAGAAAATAATCTAACCGAGCGGCTGAGCCATGCGGTGCAGAGTAATGTGTGAAGTGGCTCACCCCTGGATTTCTCACCCTCCATATGTCCTTGATGCCCCACACTGTGAGCATACCCCAAATTCTTATAGAGCGTTTACTACTCAGATGTGTAGCACTACCTGCCCAATCCCAAGTCGGATCCAGAACAGAGTTGAAATCCCCTGCCCAAACAATTTCCCCTTCGGGAAGTCTCCCCAACTGCCTCTCCACCCAATCCAACGAGTCCGTCGTATCTAGGTTGGGACCATAATAACAAATTAGCGTGTAGAGTTTCCCTTGAATAATCCCCTCCACCACCAGGGCTCTACCCTCCTGATCCTTCACAGCTTTCGTCAGTTTGAATCCCACTGAGTTATGCGCCAAAATACAAACACCCCTGGAATAGGAGGAATACGAAGAAAAATAGCTATGACACCCCCATTTCTTGCCGAATTGAGACTCAGTGGCCGCTGTCAAGTGGGTCTCCTGGAGGAAAGCCACTTCCACCCGATGCTGCCTCAGGTATTGCAGAACCTTCCGGGCCTTAGGTTGGCCATTAAGGCCTCTGACGTTCCACGTCATAAGGTTCAGCGTCGCCATCAGGGAATATCTTGGTGTATGCCGACCGATCCCCACATGGCACCCCACATAACCACACCTTCAGTACCGCCTAGTCCCGCCCACCACCCACCTCCCACTACCAACAACGCCCCAACTTGTCGGTGATCACCACCTGCATGCCGACTTACCCCCCCACTGAACCCCAACACAAACCCCCGCCCCCCACGCTGGATACCCC
Source organism: Ambystoma mexicanum (assembly GCF_040938575.1). NCBI lineage: Eukaryota > Metazoa > Chordata > Amphibia > Caudata > Ambystomatidae > Ambystoma > Ambystoma mexicanum. The sequence continues at coordinate 421,880,156 of NC_090927.1, read as the reverse complement.
AACCTTCCAGCATGTAATGACCCTCAGCATGCGCGCAGACAGCTTTCATTCAAGGGGCAACTACAAGCCCCACCCCTCCATGCACCATTACAGGAGTATTGTCTCCCAACATATGTAACTTCAACTATCCAATAACATCACGCTACCTATATTTCAACCATAGTTAAACAGCCTCAATCATTATCATTTCTGGACCTGGGGGAATTTGGTAGCATATCAAGAAAGGAGGCGCCTTCCTCCGGGGTTTGGACAAACAGAGCCTTTCCCTTATGCACAATCCGCAACTTGGCCGGAAATAGCATTGCATATTTTATATCCCTGTCCCGAAGCCTCCTTTTCACATCCAGGAACGTTTTCCTAGCCGCTTGTACTTTATCTGAGAAGTCAGGGAAGAACTTGATCACATCACCCTTATAGGACACCGTTCCCTTCTCCCTAGCCTATCGGAGAGCTGTATCCCTATCCCGGTAGTTCAGTAGCCAGGCAATCAGTGGATGCGGATGGGCTCCTGGGACAGGTCTCCTTCCACTCGGGATCCTATGTGCCCTCTCCACGATGCACAGCGGGGAGAAGCCTTCAGACCCCAGTGCTTCTCGTAATATGTCCTCCACCAGTGACTCCATGTTCACCTGGTTCTCCGACTCGGGCAGACCTACAATCCTGACGTTATTTCTACGGGATCTCAATTCGACCCCGGACATCTCTCCCGAGACTGAGGTTGCCACATCCTCCACTCCGGATACTCGCCCCTCCACCTCGTCCAGTCTTTCCCCATGCTTGTCCAGACGACCTGCATGTGGTCTACTTTGCAGGTTAGCGTGTCAAGTTTGCCGTCCAGGGATTGTATACCGGACTGTAACTGCGTAAACATGGCCTTTATGTCCTGAAAAGCAGTTGTGGGATCCGGCTCAGCCACTGCCTCGCTACCCATTGTGCCACTACTTTTGGCTGGAGTGGCCATCTCGAAGTGCAGCTTCGACTGCTGTTTGCCTCTCTTGCCTGACTTGGACATGATATATGGGACAGACGAGCCATCAAAGCAATCTGCAGTATGTAAGGGCTAGGGCTGCTGGTTCCCCTATGATCGCCACCCTTCTCACCTCAGGGGTCCAGGCCTAACCTTGCTGCCAGTCTGAGATTCCACTGCCGATGACACGCGCAGGGAGAAGCGGCCCCCCGGCCCGCAATGGTCGTCTCACCCCAAAAGCAGCGCGCCAGGCCCAAGCGTCCTTATGTCCGCAGAAGCAGACTGTCCGTAGTTGCAAACGCCATAGGTATGCCCGCTCCCCTTAAGGTCAGGTCCTCCACCCCATCCAGCCAGCACCCACTGTGCACCCAGGTTGCAGAAGTATCAGACGCCCTTCAGGTCGTTACAAGACACACACAATCCTTACGATGGCTGGGCAGTGTCCCTTTCAGCCCGGATGCATCGCAGGCCACTCAAATAGCTAGTGCCAATTTATAGAATCCCACAGTCCTGGCTCGGCACCTCCTCCTCCCATGAGACAACAGCCCCCACAGTCTGCGACACCGTCCTTCTCAGTGCCACACTGAACAGCTACATTCCGCTTCTGTAGTCGGGCCCGAGGCCGTTTACTAGCCCTCTTCCTGCAGTGTCCTCACCTGTGACTGCATCTGCCTAGGGGCCTCGCCAGTACAGCCCTGCTCGCCTCCACTAGCTGCTCACAGAGGGCCGGCGCAGATACGCGTGCACCTCCGAGTCACTCTGTCAGAGGGGAACTAACTTCAAAGGCCCCTATTTGCCGCCCGGAGCTTCCCCAGCAGGCGCAAGACTATTGTCCTCCGATTCGTTCCAGCCGCGGGGGGTGCCCGATCCCCACGGCTCTGCCGAAGTGCAGGTCTCACCCCCTACGGGCCAGTCCAACGGTCAGCCCTTTGCTCTCCGCAGTCCGGCACCGCCGCCTCGTGATCCTCGCGGTCCTCCACCAGCAAGGCACACCACCAGCCACCAGGCACAGCGGATGGGGTGTCAGACGTTCTCCACCGCCTGCCCAGTGGGCGGTTACTCCAGGTAGGAGATTCAGAGCGCTGCACTTCACCAGGCCCGCGGCAGGACCGCTCCTCCCCCACTCCTCAGCAGTTTGGCCCATGGCTGCAGCCGCCACACCTGTACCAGGACAGTCCAAAATGAAGCCCCCTGGGGCACACTGCAGTCAGACAGCTAATCACACAGCGTGATCCTGTATTACAGCTTAGAGACAGCCGTGCAACAGACCGGATTAGCGTGGTGTTGGAGAGCTTCAAGGGCCTGTGGCCATCTTTGTCAGGCCCTCTAGCGCCCCTTCCGCAGTAATACAATTTAGCACCAATGATGGCGCATGCGATTGCAGGACGATTGCTGGTTGAGAGGAAGGGTTTGCAGGCGTCTCGCAGTGTAAGCAGTAGAGGGTGTGATGTCATTAATGTGCTGCAACATGTAGAGGGATGAATTAAGTTACACACCTAGTGTTTTTACTGATGGGGAGACATGGAGGGAGTGGATGTCAATGAAGAAGGGTTGATAGGCTGGCCGTCAATGAAGAAGGGTTGGTAGGCTGGATCAAGGCTGGCGAGGGAAGTTTGAGTGCCTACGACAAAAAGCTCCATTTTATCATCTTTCAAGCAGAGTCTGTGGGTCACCATCCAGGCTTGGATAGTTGTGTAGATGTTATGTTAGATAGTTGTGTAGATGGAGTTAAGGGTCGAACTGCCATTCGAGTAGGTGCCTGAGAGGGGGAACAGGATCAGGGTATCAACAGCATAATTAGTGTAAGAAATGCCCAGGGAGTGAAGGAGCACAAAGAGGGGTTTAGTGGACATGTTATAGAGGGTGGGTGAGGCACATCAGCCTTGTGGAACTCCACAAGAGACAGGAGTAGGGGAGGTGGTAGAATTGCCAATGTAGATGCAGGAAGATCTATCTGCTTTGAAGGATGCTATCCAGTTGGTAACTTGGGTGGAGAAATTGGCAGCACATAGGAGGTGAAGGCAGAGGGTTTGTTGATTGACCAGGTCAGATGCAGTAGAGCGGTCTAGTGGAAGTAGGCGGGGAAGTTTACCTGAGTCACGTAAATCATTGATTTGATTGATGGGGTCAAGAAGGCCTGATTCTGTGTCATGAGACGGGCAAAAGCTAGACTGACAGAGGCTGAGGTTATGGTGTTGTTCAAGGAAGGTTTGGATCTGGAGATATGCTGCTCTGTCAAGGATTTTTTGCTTTAATGGAACTGTGGTGATTGGGTGTTAGTTGATAGGAATTGCAGAGTCAATGTTTGCTTCTTTTTTTAAGAGGGTGAGATCATGGATTCTTTAAGCTTGGTGAACATTGTGCCTGATTTGGAAGAGGTGTTGATGAGGGCAGTGATGAGGGGCAGTAAGGCATCAGCACTATCTTTATTGGGTGGGACGGGGCAGGTGTCGCCTTTGCAACGATAAGGGTTGAGAACTTTAATTATTTGGGCTACTTCTGTTTCAGTGCTAGGGTGGAAGTTGAATGGCAGGTAGGACAGTGGGCTGGCAGGTAGGTGGGAAACGTTGAGTTATTTGTTAATGGTTAATTATTTAGCAAGGATCTTACTTTGGAAAGCAGGAATTTATCCAGATAGGGCGTTTGGGATTTTGGTGCTCCTTGAGTCGGTGATGGTGGAGGGAGGGGTGGATGGTGTCCTAGTTCTCATAGAATGAAGAAGAGCTCACAAGAGTTAGAGTTGGCATTGGAGATATGCGTGTTAAAGCTGGAGGCTTTAGCTGAGTGTATAGCAAGTTTGTATTCATTGGATAGTTTGGATGGAGCATTCAAACTTTTGCACATAGCTGCATTTAATTCAAAGGCACACACAAACAAGCAACCTTGTTACACTTACCTACACATATCTGCTGCCATAGCCTTCCCTCCAGGCAGGGCCTGAAGCAGGCAGCATCACAAGTAAAGGAAACGTTGACTGGCACAGGTATGAGGACAAACATCAAGCTTGGTTTCGGACTTGTGTCAGTGCAAACCTTTTGTGGCCCATCCCCAGGAAAGCCTCGTTTTCAGATACAAATGCCTGTGCTGAATCACATGATACAGCATTTTACAGCTGCTAGACATTTACAAAAAACTAAGTATGTTATTGCTGCAGCACATGCAGGTATGATGTGGCCTTTGTATCTGCTAGTAATGTAGTTTGTTGGTTGAAAAAGCATGCTGTACTAAACTGCACCAGAGCAACATGAACACAAATGAGGTCACTGTCAAGGTAGGGGTGTATTAATAAAAGGTAGCCACATTTGCTTCTTTCAAGCATTATAACTCCAGAATACAGTTGTTAATAAATACAAGCAAGATGATGACGTTCCAATATACGAGGGGTTTCCCTGCTAGTAACTTGGCAAATTGTAAGACTTAACACAGCAAGAGATGGTGAGGAACTCACGTACCAACAAAAATAGCACACATTTAAGAGACAGCGTGAGCATCCACGGCATAAACAACCTTCATTATTTTATTAAATCAGCAAGAGGCTTTCACGCCAAAATAATTCTGAAATCGTGAAACTAGGGCAAATCATCCGCTTGAAAGCTATACAAAAGTGACTGAATCATCTTAAACCTGTAGCCAAATACTCCAATGGATTTGTTAACAGTGGCTAGGACATGCACATCGGCTCAGAACACCTTAGTTACAGAAAGATACTTTTTTGGGGGGACTTTATTGGTGATTTGTAGAGTTCCCGAACATGTGTAAATACTCATTGGAGTGTCTCCAAAGTAACAGAAGTAACTAGAGGCCAGTGAGTGAGGAAGGCAAGGATCAGAGGAACAAGATCATGCAAAAAAGAGGGGTGTTAAACAAGACAGAAAATGACAGTGAAATGTGGGGATGGTATGACGGTGTCCTACATTTAAGGTCAGGAAGGCGCACATAGAAATGCGCTAGGACCATGAGAGACCACATGCTATGTTAGGATGACTCTGAAGGTCTTGATGTGGGGATCCTTCGTGGCCTATCTCCCAGTCCTGACATCTTTACTAACACTGTTACCCCAGAAAGTGTAAGACAGACAATGTTGCCCACATGTTCTTTGGCATGTGTGAGCATGCAACCTGATCGTGGCATGTATATCTCCAAACCAGAAAACCCACAGGTGCATGCTTAAGTTTGGCAGAGCTGACCACAAACCAACAGTTACCCTAAGATTGAAAACACAGTTACCACAGCTCTCCTGGCAACAGCCAGAATCATTGAACTAGTAAAGATTTGCTACGAGGTGAAGGAACCATTTCAGAATCAGGTGAATGGCATGACAAAGCCACCTGTTTCCATAATGGTGGCCTGGTTATTCATGCAGTTGGTCTGCGGAGCTGACACTTAACCCAATCCCTAAGCCCGACTTGTGAGTCCTAAAAGATGCACCTGCTCCAATACTTGGGGCACTTAATCACCCAGAGTAAAAAAAACGGGTTAAATGTCAGGGTTGGTGTAAGAGTTTGGGGAAGTTCAGAGAGAGGGAGCCAGAGCAGGGAAATAAATGAGTATGAGCAGAGCAAGTACTGGAAGAAGGAGGAAAAAACATGATAGGAGGGAGAAGAGGAAAGCAAAGAAAGACGGCATTTGTTGCATGGGTAAAAGGAGAGATCTGAAGGGAGCGGTGGGATACTGAGTGGAGAAGATCATAAACTCCTACTAGGAGGAGGTGGGAAAGAACACGTGGTGCACCGTGAGTTCAACGTTTTGAGAGATAAGGTGCCTCAGTAGGTGAAATGTAGAGACAGTGGAGGGGTCACAACGCCAGACCTGAAGCAGTGGAATGTCTTAATGACCTGGGTCCAAGCCCTGGTAGGGTCCATGAACAAACACTCAAGAACAAGCAAACAAGAGAGGCTATCCGGAGTTATAGTCCAGCTGTGGTGAATTATCAAACCCTACAAGGAGACGAAAGAACCAAGAGGAAAGACTGAAACAAGAAAGTGAAAACAGGTTTGAGTTTTGGTGGAATTGCCAAGTATACCAAGGAAAATTAAAGAAAACGTGCCTAGTGTTCAAAAGCCAGGAGGCGGGAGGTTCTCTTGGGTGATTGAGCCCATTGTGTGTCCTTACATTTGAGCCCATGTGCAAAAGCACAGGCAGAAGAAAAGAGCCTGGAATAGGCTTCCACGAGAGTGAAGAAAGAAAAACATGTAACATGAGAGATCTCCCAGGACAGGAGCATATAATTACTTCAGCCACAAAATTGATCCAGGACCTCTGGGGAAGAAATAGACTGTCGACGGTGGAGGATATGTCACAGTCCAGGAGGATCAGCCTTTTCCAAGAAATGAAAGTTTGGCCTAAGGGACAGGGTTCAAGCAATTCGGATGTTACTGTTTCCCATTGGTCTCAGGGAAGGAGACCCTGAAAATGCCAGCTGATCTTTTGGTTTCAATTGACATCCTGAGTCTCAGGAAAACAGAACATAAGTGGTTGGGAAAGAGCACGTTTTTGCATCTCGAGAAAGCCATCCCGACCCAAACCAGGAGTTATAATGGTTTATGAACACTTTTCTACACACATTTATTGAAATGCAAAGTAGGATGTTGACTCACACAGACATGACCCCGGAAAGTCAGCCCCTGCACTTTCAAGTTTTCTGCCCTGACGGTTTTTGATGAGACACATGCTTCAATGGTTTTCAACTCTTGCTCCAATCCTGGTGTGCAGATCAGAGTACACTTGTTTTGTCACCCTGCCATTGTCTGCAGAGTCATTGTTCAATCCTCTTTGCTGTAAAAGCAGGTCCGACAGAGCAGAAGGGTAAATAGGATAAACATTCACAGGTAGAGAAGGGAGTTGCATTATATCATAAATCAGGCCGAGCTTTCCCACACCTAATTCCACAGCAACACACATCCAACATGCAATTATCACCAATAGTTGGAGGAAATTCAGAACACACATCTGTATGTACAAAGTAAATTAGTGTATTACAGCAGCAGCAAGTGTTCCAAACAGCAATACAAAGCAGCACACACGAACAGTTGGCTAATATCACAGAGGATTTTAAAAACTACTAATGAGAAGGCCTGCAAAATAGGCAAGACCATTGTGAAACTGGAAAGCTGCCTGTTTATTTATGTATTCATTTTGACATTTGCAAAGTGCACCTAACCGTGAGGCATCTATGCGCTGTTTTTTTTTTAAGTACAGCACATACATGCGTAGTAAGGTATAGATGAACAGTTCTGTTCAGAGTAATGCATACGGTTAAACGATGCAGGGGAGAGAAGATATTTCAGGCAGAATTGTGAGAGAGAGAGAATTACTTTAGCCGCTCTTGCGTGAAAAGCCAGGTTTTTCAAGCTGTTGTGGAAGGACCAAAAGGAAGATTCAGATCTTAATGAAGATGGTAGAGCCTTCCAATGTTTGGCATTTATGACTGGGAAGCTGCTACCCCCTGATTTCTGTAGTTTGAATCTGGGTATAGTGAGTAAATGCGAGTGGTCTGAGCATGGGGGTCTGTTGGATTGGTGTTTGGAGAATTTGTTGGATAAGTACTTAGGGCTGAGTGAGTTGAATAGACATTTGTGTGTCAAGAAGAGGGTTTTGAATAGGATTTGATTGTGACCGGTAACCAGTGGGCATTCCCTCTCACTATGGTAATGTGTTTATTTTTTGGGATGTTAAGGGCTGCTCTTAGAGAATTGTTTTGAATCGCCTGATGTTTTTTGATATTGTGGCTGTTCGTACCTGCGTGGAGGGTGTTGCAGTAGTCTAACATGGATAAGATAAGAGCTCTAGCCAGCATAATACAGCTGTCTGATGTCAGGAAAGGTCTACGGGCATTGCTGAACTTTGAAATGTAAGCTGCTGCAGATACCGTGGTGTTGACTTGTCTGGTTAAGGTGATAACTGAATCAAGGTAAATGCTCATGGTTTTTACTTCCTTGGAGACTTTGATAGTTATGCCATCAATAGCGATGGATATGAAGGAGTCGTGTAGTTTGTTTAGATGGTTTTGTTAGCCTATGATGTGCAATTCTGTTTTTTCATCGTTTAAACAAAGTCCATGTTAGGCCATTCAAGCCTGGGTGGTTTGGTAAATTTCATTTAGTGTTTTTGAGTCTGAATCATAGGTGCCTGTAATGGCTGTGAGGATTTGGGTATCGTTTGCATAGGTAGTGTAGGTGACATCCAAGTCATCGAGAAGGATGGATAGAGGTTTGGTGAAAATATTGTAGAGTGTAGGTGAGACGCAGGAGCCAAGAGGAACTCTGCAGATGAATGGGGAAGGCAATGCTGCTGTGGTAGGTGAGAAGACCCTCATAATTCTGTTGATTAGGAAGGACTGTATCCAATGTATGGCTTTGGTTGAAAAGTGGGCTACCGAGGAGCGGTGTTTGCAGAGTACATTGTGGTTGACTAAGTCAAAGGCTGCTGAGAGGTCTAGCAGGAGGAGGAGTGCTAAATTGATGTTATCTTTGATCTGGTCCATTTACAGTTTTAGATCCAGGAGGGCTGATTCAGTGTAATGTCCTGGACGGAAGCCTGATTGGCGGAGGCCTAGGAGGTTGTTGGCTTCTAGATGGTTTTGGATTTGCAGATAAGCTGCTCTGTCCAATATTTTGAGGAGGAAAGGTAAGGTTTTGAGGAGGAAAGGTTATAGGGCAGTAGTTTGTAGGGATGTTAGGGTCTAAGGTAGGTTTCTTCAGTAAAGGGAGGACCCACGCATCTTTGAGGTTAGTTGGGACAGTGCTTGTTTCAAATCAGGCATTGATTAGTGTTGTGATGAAAGGGGTAAGTTCGGCAGCGCAGTCTTTAATTAGTGAAGGCTGGGCAAATGCCACGTTGACACCTGGAAGGCTTGTGATGATTTTCATGACTTCTGTTGTTGAGACTTGGACAAATTCAAATTGTGTATTGGTGTTCTTCGGTGTGTATATAGGAACATGCTGGGTTTGGCAGGGTGTCATTGTGTTATTCTTTTTTAATTCCATTTTTGATTGTAGTAGGGCGATTTTGTCAAGGAGAGCTTTCTCTGCACCAGGCAGTGTCTTTAAGACATGATTCTTGCAGTGGCACTGGCATTTCAAGTTCTTGTACAATGGTGAAAAGCTCCTTAGTGCCGGAGTTGGCATTGGGAATTCTCTCATTATAAGTGGCACTGTTGGTTTGGAGGATAGCCTGTTTATAGTTTTTAGAGGTGACAGTAAAGATTTCTGTGTTGGATTCAGTGGGGTATTTTTTCCAGTTGGTCTCAGCTGTTCTCTTAGTGCTCTACCTAGTTTTGCGGTTTGGGGTTTACCAGGAGTTGAGGTGGGCTTGTGGTTTAGCTTTGCTTATGCTCAGTGGTGCTACGTTGTCAATGGCTGCTACGAGAGTTTGATTTTATACCTCTACCATCGTGGAGGGGTCATTGACAGAGTTATCAGGATATTCAGTAATAGGGTGCAACAGAGGTAGTAGTTTCTCTACTGTGATGTTGTGTGTATTTCTAGATAGGGTGGCTGGTGCTTGGGGAGGGGAGGTATTTGCAGAGAAGTTCTTCAGGATGGTGAAGGAGATGACGTGATGGTCAGACCAAGGACATGGCATTTTAGAGAGGATGTTGGTGTTGCAGTCAAGGTCTACCAGCCAGTCGAGGGTTCGACCTCTGATATATGTGGGGTTAATAATACAGTGTGAGAAGCCTAACAATCCAATAGTATTGGCGAGGGTAAGAGCCTTGTCATCGGTAGGGCCATTGAATCCCAGATGTAAATCTCCCAGCAGTATGATTTTTGAACAGTGCTCGGTGTTCACTGAAAGGAGTTGTGCAACATCTTCCCCGAAAGAAAGTACCGGACCCGGGGGTCTGTGTATAAGGTGAAGGGTCATGGTGACCGAGGAGGTTAAAGACATTTTGAAGGATACTAGTTCACCTGAAAGGAAGAATTGGTTAGGGATTTCGCTTATGAGGAGTTGGTTCTTAGCAATGAATGCACATTAAAACCTCACATGCAAAAGGATACGTTCAAAAGTAAATCTCTGCACTGACAATGGCAATAGCCATCTGTGGCGAGCGCAAAAATGTACAAAATGGACATAGCACCATAGAAATTAATGAAGGGGACACAAAAATTATGCAGTCTATAAAAGAAGCAAAAACACTATAGATTGGGAATGTTCATTCCATTCATCTTGACTAAGGGCCTAATCAAAGGCATATAAATGAAGACAAATGAGTGATCTGAACTGAGGCATCTCTGTGCCCATAATGCCACAAGATCACTAGACAGAGTGACGGGCGATTCCTCTAGTATTTCACAGCCATGCCCATTAGGTCATTCTAGCTGGACATAGAGCCGTTGACTGTAAAACCATATGTCAACTTTTCTTGCACGCTGCAGTAAAGTAGATATATCAGGGGAGGAATATATAGTGTACCCTCTTACCCCTAAGGCCAATGACTTATAACAAATAGTCATGAAATGCCCAGTTTAAAACATGTGCCAACTCAAAAGGAAATCTGAAGACATGCCCCAACTTGCACATCTACGTTCAGTGCTTACCTGGCTAAGGATTGCTGCTGCATTCCTGGATAAAAGGCATGTGATGTATGAAACGAAATGTGTTCCTATATTGTGCCTTGCTAGATGAAGTAAAACTGCACGTGTTCACATTCAGAAAGCACCCTCCGTGTATTATACAGAATCTACTACATTCTCTCTCTCTCAGCCAGCAGGGCATTGTGAATACCTTCAACATCCATTTCTATATATAAATGTCAAAAATTGTCTGTGGGTTTGTGGCTTGGTGAAGTGTTGGCGTATGGGAGGCAAGGGCATATGAGAGGCGAAAGGAAGAGGTATATGGGAGGCAAAGGCGAGGCGTATGGAAGGCAAATGGACCTGAGAGGCAGGTAGTATTCCAGAAGTTTCAAAATTGTATAAAGGTACCACAGGCATTACTGTTACTCTGTTATGAATAGTGCTGCTGTGTTATTTCACGAGGTGCTGCGTGAACGAGCCATCCTTGCTGCTTATAATTGTTCTTTCAATGAAATTTATAATCAGATTCAGGATATGCTTCCGGGCACCGTTACTCGGTACAACCCAATCGATACAGTGGTGTATGCCAACAAAGCCGTAAACTATCCAACAGAATTCCTCAACTCACTAAAACCCCGGGAATGCCACCACACATCACCTTCGACTGAAAGTTGGGTCGCCCATCATGCTGCTCTGCAATCTTGACCCTCCTAGGCTGGATAATGGCACAAGGCTGAGCATCAATAAAATTGCAGCCCAATGTAATGGAAGCAACAGTGTTGACCGGGAAGGGAAAAATAGAACATGTATTGATCCCTCGAATTCCACCCATTTTGACAGACATGCCGTTCATTTTCAATTGCCTACAGTTTGATATCAGTTGGTATCAAGATCAACAAGTCACAAGGCCAGTCAATGAAGTGCACTGATATCAACTAGGAATCTCCATGTTTCTTCCACAGGCAGTTATATGTTGTGTGTTCTAGAGTGGGTTCCCCAAATCAGTTATATATCTTTGCTCCAACTGAAAAAGCAGAACATGTTTATTAACAAGTCTTACAATGAAGATGTACTTTGGTAATATTAAAGGTCCCTAGTTGTTGGCACCATCGGCATCATGTCACCCGTCATGCTGCTCAGAAATCTCCATGTTGTTCTCACGTACAGCTACACATTTCAGAATGAGTTTTTAAGGAGAACAAACAACCTTTTTAAAATATTAAATAATCAAAAAATGTAGTGAATTTTCTTTTCCATTTTCTTATAGAGCCTTTAGAAAAAGCATAAAGCTACCTTAAGGTATTTCTAACTAATTGTACCTATGAGCTAGTTGCTTATAATTATTAACCATGACCCTGCTGAAAGGGACCAGCTGATATATGAGAGCACACAGAATCAGCCATTCTCTTTTATAATTTTTCCTGCATCCGAGAATCTACATAAACTGTATCAACTGCTATAGTTACAGGCTGCCTTGCAGGTAATCCTCATGTTCCATATCATTGCAATCAAACCTCAATTCCAAATCCTGCATTGGCATGGAAACCTGTGAATGAACTGACAGATATAAGGGACATTAATTCAGATCTCACAACACCAACACCATGGAATGGCTCAAGATATTGATACTAGCAACATATATATATATATATATATATATATATATATATATATATATATATATATATATATGACACGGCTTTGGAAGCAGGCGTGTAGTTATGGTTAAGTTGCTAAACTCATAGAAAAAGCAGTTTTGGGGCGGCTTATAACTTTGGCGCTGTTTGACGAATCCTCGACAGACTTTGCAAAATAAGTATATGGTCACCTCAAAATGATTTTCCAACGTTTGGTGCAGTTTTGTGAAGGGGGGCAAAATTATAGAGGAGGTCCCAAAACTTTTGAAATCCTTATAGTTGTAATGGAAAAAAGTTTGCTTACGCCTACAGCCCAAACCGCTAGATGGATTTGTACCAAACTTGTGCGAGGAAAGCATGCTTTTGCAAATTTGGTGTAAATCCATCCAGTAGTTGTTTAAAAATGGCCAAAAAGTAGATCCCCAAATATGTGTGATATCTGTGTCTGGTCATCAGACTTATTTCCTGGTCTGGTGTCCGCAGACACCTCTGAACCAATGAAAGGATGGTGTGGTGTTCACAAACATCAAACATGTATGCTGATTGGTCAATTAAAAACATGAGGTGCATCAAACCTTTTGTATCCGAAACCATGATGGATTCGCAGACTATGCCCGTAGACCGCGAACTTCGCACTAAAAACATATTAAAAACACAACATTACACTTGTCAAACTAATGAAACAATCTCTGGGCAGGTTAAGGGTGATGAGAACAGGATGGGATATGGCCATAAAAAGCCAAAAATCTCGTATTTTTTCTTATCCAAACTCCACGAACTTGACAAACGTTCAAGTACATCCTTGCATATTTTTGCATTATAGAGTCGGTGAAAAGAAGATTTTCAAAGGCTTGTACATTTTGCCACATTTAATGAAACTACATGAGATTTTGCAATATCATTCTAGAATCAACGTTGAATGTTTCTGCAAAGTGTGATACTGTTTTGCAAAGAGGGGAGAAAATTAGTGGGGGGCCCAACATGTTTGAAGAGCTTATAGATCTGGTGCAGTTTGACAAATCTGTGTATTAGTTTTCAAAAATATTTTGGACCCAACTTTGAATGGTTTTGCAAAGTTTGGTGGGATGTGGTCAAGAGGAGGGAAAATTAGAAGAGGGTCTCAACATTTTTAGATGGCTTATAACTTTGGTGTCATTCACGAGTCTGCATATACGTTTGTAAGAAGATAATAGACCCAGCCTGGAATGTTTGTGCAAAGTTTGAATGGATTTTGTCAAATGCGGGCTAAGTTATATTACTATTCTTTGTACGTACATTTTGGATGGATTTGCAGCAAATTTGTGCAAGGAACATTGTAAGCACCCAAAAGCATGGTTGGCAAATGTGTCTGTATTTTAGTTTTTGAAAAGTGTCATAATGTAGGTACACAAAATAGTGATATAAAATTGGTGACGGAGGTATAGCTTCTGGTCATGGCCAGTGGCCAGATTGTCCGACTCAGACAATCTGGCCCCTGGCCATGGCCATGATAGACTGGTATTGGGGTTAAAGTGAGCATGACCACAAGGGACTGGCTATGTGGTAAAGTTTTTCAAAATCAGGATAGGATTGAAGGGAAAAAAAACTCTGCTATTGGCTACAGTCCAAAGTGGTGGATGTGATTGCAGAAAAATTGTGCAAGGAGCATTAGCAAGTACCTGACAGCATGGTTTTGCAAATCTGTCCTGTGTTTTATTTTGTCTACAGTGTCAAAATGTAAGTACAAAAAATTGTGTGTGGACATTAGGCCTGGCCGTTGGCAAGAACACAAGTCTACTCTTATTTGCTTGTTGTGGCATGCAGCATGGCCGAAGCCCTAGGTTTGAATGAAAAAAGAAAATTCTGCTGGCAGCTACAGCCTGAAGTGCTGTACGGGATTACAGCAAACTTGCATGAGGCGCACCAGCAACTACCTGAATGCATGCTTTTGAAAATATGGCCTGTGTTTTATTTTTTGCAAATTATCAAAATGTATGTACAAAAACTAGTGATATAATGTTGGTGTCTGGACAATGAGCTTGCCCCTCGGCAAGGAGAAATGTCTACTCTGATTTGCATATTGGAGCATGCAGCATGGCCGAACCCCTAGGTTTGAATCCAACAAGAAAGCTCTGCTCCCAGCTACAGCCTGAAGTGCTGGACGGGGTTGTAGCAAACATGCGCGAGGAGCATCAGCAAGGACATGAAAGCATGCTTTTAAAAAAGTGTCCAGTGTTTTACTTTTTGTTAAAATGTAGTACAAAAAATAGTGACATAATGTTGGTACCTGAGAAGTGGGCCAGAGGTTTATAGTTCTTTCATATATGTTAAAAGAGGAATTATGAATAGCATATATACAGTGATGCAACATCATGAAACATCTTGACTAATAAAAACCTATGAAATTCAGTGAAAAAATGTGTTAAAGGTACGTTATGGTTAGGTTGCACTAATAAAAACCTTTGAAATTCACTGAAATAACTTTGTTAAAGAGACGTTATAGTTAAGTTGCAGTAACAAAAACCTATGAAATTCAGTGAAAGACTGTTGTTAAAAGAATGTTATGGATAAGTTGAACTAATAAAAACCTTTCAAATTCATTGAAAGAACTTTGTTAAAGGGACGTTATGGTTACAAGTAAAATTTAAAAAAACAATAAATGTGCAAGTTATGGTAAGCTAAGCGACCATAACTCGTGCCACTGCCATGTACTGCTAACACTAGAACTAGACAAAAAATATAAAGAGAAACTGAGACTAAAAAAAAACTTTTACAATCAGCAAATCTCCACAGCCTCCAACTGCTCAGCCAAACTCTTTCAAGTTCTAAAGTCAGTAGAAAAACCCCCTTCCGTATCACCCCCCTTTTAACCCACACAAGATGACTGCGAAAAAGTTCAACTCGCTTTTCACGAAAAACTCCTGAAGGCTTGTAAAATCATTAGTCTCTGCCATTGAGCATCGCAGACCTCCCCACTATTCACGGTGAAAAATTCAAGTTCAATCCCCTCACCTTAGATGACACGAAAAAGCTTCTCACTTCTCTTAAGCAGGCATCCTGCTCAGAAAATATTCTACCCCCGAATATTGTCCTTGAAAATTCAGATATATTTTCACCCCTTATTCGCAGAATTGTAAATGCCTCCTTTAAAGACAACAAAGTACCCATCTCAATCAAAGCAGTGACAGTCACACCATTAATTAAAAAACCAGGACTCGACCAACAAGACCCAACAAACCTCTGGCCAATAACTAATAGTAACCTACTCCAGAAAATCCTAGACAAAGCAGTAACTAAACAATTGCAAACCTATGTGGACGAACACGACCTACTCCACGTACAACAATCCGGGTTCAGAGGCTCACATAGCACAGAGACTGCGCTATTTGACCTACAGACTAGAATGCTGAACATCTGGAAAAGGGAACGACTGGCATGCTGATGCTTTTAGATGTATCAGCAGCATTTGATCTGCTAGATCATCATAAACTGCAGGAAGCACTGGTTACATCAGGAAACTGCTTTCTGGAGGCTATAGATGCCTGTCGAGGTGCCCACAGCCACTCTAGCACCTAAAGAAGCAGACACAAAAGAATTTGGTATGCTGCCAGAAAAAGGACAATTTCAATGGCAGGGAAGAAAGAAGAGCTCAAACTGACTCAAACGGATCTCTTTTTTCCTCACGGACCGTAGCTCCAAAATACATTGGGGTGGGAAATTCTCTAATCCCAGAAGTATAAACTGTGGTGTGCCCCAGGGAGGTAGTTTCTCCCCCTCCTCTTTAACCTTTATCTTTGCTGCTTTTGCACCCTCCTTAGCAACCTAGGGGTGCTATTCACAAACTTTGCAGAGACCCAGCTGATCATAGAGCTGAGTGGATACCACAGCATAGATAGTTCCAAAATTGCTACCATCTGTAGTATTCTCTCAAGACCGGACTATGGAAATTCCTTGCTTCTGGGAACAAGCAAGGGTTGCATAGACCCATGCCAGGTCATTCAGAATGACGCAGTGAGAGCTGTAAAAAGAAACCTAGAAATAACCATGTCACAGAAGACTGCAAATCTTTACACGGGCTGGCAGTAGATGATTGCATTACATTCACAGTGGTTTCAATCGTCCATCACTGTCTCTATGGTTCCGCCCCTACCTACCTAAAGGAGCAAATATCCTTTTATGAACCAGGACGATCACTGAGATCTAAACATCAAGGCTTAGTTAAGATCACCCGCACAAAGAAAGCAAACGGAATGGGATGCTCATTCCCAGTCACAGCATCTCTAACATGGAATAAACTGCCGACCATGCTCAGACGAGAAACCAACTTTCAGACCTTCAAAAAGAAACTTAAAACAGTGTTATTCAAATAAATTCCCCAGTGACTTGATCTAAGCCAGACATTCCTTGTCTTGTTTTAAATGTAGTTCTCTGTCTGTATGTCCGTGCCCTGATGCCTTTGGGCTTTCGGCGCATAACAAATAAATACAAAAAATACAACAGTAGCATCCACGACATCATAGATAACATCACAAATGACATCATCGATTTCCCAAAAACATTACCTTCTACAAAACCTTTGGCAACTTCAGTCAGTTATTGGCAAGGTCATTTCAACCCGATCACAAATGCTTCTGTGATGACTTGAAACACAACATTATGACAAATGTTCTTCTGTTCTTCTCAGTCTATGTAGGTTTGCCTGGGAATATCTCTTCCTGATTTTTAGAAATATGGCTGGGTCAGTCATCATTATGCAATATTCTTACCCTAACTAACAAGCACACTATGTCACCTGTTGCTAGTTAATTGAACATGCACTGCAAATTATAGATAACTGCCTGAAACATTTGGTAGAGGTTTGTAGCATTTCACCACTTTAATATTACATTGTTGAACTCCTTTGCCTGAGGGTATATTGTATTTACAGCATATGAACAATCTCCATGAACCTAGCTAACTCGTAAAAATAACCTGATCAATGTTGTGCAGTCACTTAAATATTGTATCTGATTAATAAATGTCTCTATTTGAAGCAGCTTCCATTTTTGGCAAACCATTACATGGAGCAATGTGTTAACAAGTTATTAAATTGATTGGCATGTCTAGGTTTTTGTTGTTAATAGTGTTACGTAACGTTTAATCCTTTCCTGTGTCTTGCTTTTTTATAAAGAAAATTATATCCTTTTGAAATAGAGATATTTCTGATTCTGAAATTGCCAAAGGGTAGGCACGAGAAAAAAAATGAGCACAAAGTGTGTCATGCTAAGGAACAATATTGTGAGGAATATGCATACCAAAAGGTGTTGAGTTGTCACAAAGGGTCAAAACTGCCATTGGAAAGCTTACGTATTGTGGCCTCAAGGTTTGTGTATTCGAGGATCCAGTGAGCAGTGACTGCTGCACATCTCCAGACATGCATTTACTTTGATTTTGTTCACTATACATAATGATAATTTTACAATCACCCATTGACTTATGGTTTCTTTCATAATTACTGTTGCAGTCCATTTCTATATGTTCTTTCTATGTGTCTGCCAGTTGGTAAACACATGTTTACATATATATACTGATGGTGATTGTTGTTCTTGTTGCAAGCATTAGTGATACATGTTTATTTGTCACAGAATTGCTATGGTGTTTGTTATGTGTTTTTGGTGACATTTCTAAGCATGTCTGTGCCTTTTCTGGAATGATGGTGTCCTTCACCTGTGCTTTGCTTTTACATTACCCTGTTCATTGTCACCCTCGCAATGAGTCTCACAATGAGTCGTAAGGCAACAATGAAACATCTGGGCAGACTGTTAGACTAAATAATATTGTTTGTGTGTGTATGTGTGTGTGTAAATATACACAAACACACACACCTAGGGAAATTAGCAACTGAGACGGTAGCATAAGCATAATTTGAACAGACTTGAATGGAAGGATATTCTGAGTTCCTGGGCAACAGTCTAAAGGACAGACCACATCCCGACATGACAGAAAACCTTCCACCAACTCCCCATCACTGTCTGAGTGCAATTCAAATTGATATGTCTCACTCATCTAACCTTCTGGAACAAGAGTCCCAAATCTTTGGCTAATGAAATTCATCATTACCTCTCCTAAGGAAACCTCACGTTGACAGAGTAGACACGTCAGGATAGCAATACATACAGAATATAGTTCAAAAAGGTGGTAAACGATGGTAGAATCTGGGAACTAAACTGTGGCATGATCCCCCAAAAGGTCTATGTCTAACAGCAGTCCACCAGCACTTCAGAAAATACCCTATAAACTCACCTGTTGCGTAGTGCTTCCCAAAGGAAATGCTGGAGTTCTGTCTCTCCGCCACTAGCTCAACCATATCTGTTCTTGCACCTACCCTCAACCATACACATGTTTCTATAGTATATGAACCTTTGCACACAAACTCTATTTTTGTACCCGTGCACCATCACTAATTGTTCATGTTGGTCCTAAAGAATGTTTCCAGCTGGCCTGCTGATGCCCTCTCAGTCCCACTTCTCCTGTCCTTCCGCCTGCCCCTTCTGGCACACTGATTTATCTCCTGAATGCTTGTAGAGCTGTAAGAAACTCCCAAAAAATACACAAACTAATAAAAACTAGAATCAACATTTCTCACCCTGAAAGACTATCATAGTGCAACACAACTTCAACAACACCAGAACTAACTGAAGTTGAAACAATGTTGCAATTTTACATATATTTAGTGTAATCAATAGGAATGAGATATGTGTTACTTTTAGTGTTACTTTGTGTTTAAATTGACACATTTTAGATTGCACATGTGCAGCAAGATGCATGTCGAAACCGCAGATGAAATATCAATTTAATATAGATGTATGGTGTGCCATGTAGCGCCTAGAAACTGGGCAACAAGGAGCTTCATAATGCGCACACTAGAAAGGAGATTTGCAATGAAGAAACCATTGTAAAGAGGATGCAGTAGTTTTAAACATGCATACACTGACATACATACATAGGGGTCTTAAGGGACATATGTTTGGGACATTTGAGGGGTACATGGGGAATTTAGAGATGTGTATGCCATGTACTTCTTCATAGTTTGGGCAGGTCCTGCAGTCAACGTTTGCGAGGTGAAATCGATGTGACTGGGAAAAATGGTTTTGCAAGGTTGGAAGCCGAGGAAAGGCAATGAACAGTTGCAATAATATCATATGGTCAGTTACAGGCAGGCCCAGGGTTTTTACGACTTGGCACTATTGCAGAAAGGAGATGCAATATTTTTAAGTACATGGGAGTCTGTTAATCATTGTTCAGGGTAGCCCAGCCATCTGCTTTTGACCAAGCAATAAACCTGGGGTGAAGGGACACCTAAGGGCAGAGTTGACCAGTACTTTATGGGTTTAAATTATTTTCTCAGTTTGTGTCCGCAGGCCACACATGTTGAATTAGTAGCCGTTTAGATTAGAGTGAAACAAGAACTCCAGCATGTCTGGTAGGGTGAGATAGTTATCGCAAGCTGAAAGGGAACTTATTTATCCCCCCCTCCTCATATTGTTTGAAGTGTTCTTGAAAACCATGTGCATCATGTCCACGGTTAGAAGATCCCACTCCATCTGGAACTTGTGATTAATTATGTTTGTATGTGAATGTGTAAATATGTGATGGTCTCAGGACCTACCATGGAAGATCCCAGGAAAGGGGTGTGTTACAAATGGGAGATGATGATGATATTTAGATACATGTAACCAATGAGAAGCTGGGAATTAGAGCAAATTGAATTTATTTCGTATAGGTTTTACCAATCATGTATGTGCAGAGGGATGGTTTGTGATAAAATATGTGGGAGTGTTTTAACATTTTTCAAAATGTATATAATCTGAAATGTTTGTGTGGTTCAAGGAGACTCAGGTTAGTTTGACCCTACAGCGTCATCTAGCCCCTCCTGACCGTTTGTACAATAAACTTACTTTAAGGACAAATGTGCAATTGCTTCTTAAGTGGTGGGACTACTTGGGTTTAAGTTGATTAGAGGTCCACCAGCACACTTGCCATTCGTGCAGATGGTAATTTAGTGGGCGAAGGATTGCCAAGGTCTCTATGATCAATGCCCCAATCATATTCTATGTTCTGCATTCCACCTTAAATAGTGATCAGTATATCAGTTTGAAATGCAATGTATATATGTGGGGCTTTAGGGAATGTACACATAACAATAATATATTTGAGTCTATTGCAACTGACCTTCGCTTCCTGTCCCTCAAGTTCCATATATATATGATGATGAAGATGTTCTCATCCATAATCTCAAGATGAGCTGTGGTGGAGATCAACCTTCTTTGTCCTGGGTAGGACATCCTTAGACGTTCTGCCCCAGGCTGTAGATTGGTCTTTTCATATATTTCTAGTCTACTGGTGCTCACATCCACCAGGTTCATTTTTGTGAATATGGCCTCTCACAAACTATACCTGGCAAATGGATAGGTAATGCTTATTAGATTGTTGCAGATGCCTTCTTCATCTTTCCCTCTATCATCCACCAGGATGGTAGTCCTTTCCCATGAGAAACTGATCTCTACATGTCATCCTGATGTTATGGATCATGCTTGATTTGTCAAAGTTATTATGAGGAGTTATTGGCATCAAGGTGGTATAGGAGTGACTCACAATTGGGGGAGCGGGCTACAGGAGTTGGCAATGGGTCACAATCCACATAACAGACAGGAGATATCTGCAAAGCTTGGCTAAACGGTGCTCTTGTGTTTCAGCAAGGCTTTTTCACAATGGGACGCGCAGGGGTCCAGGCCATGACAATGTATCAGGTCATGGTTGTGGTGCAGAGTGTCCAGCCAGCAATGTTAGTAGCAGGGTCACAGCACACTGAAAATAGAAGAAGAGCTCTCGAACTGTGTAGGATTAAATGGGGATGTGAAATGGAGCACTGTCACAAATGATCAGTATCTGCCCTCCAATGTAGGGACATTATTGCAAGGCCATATTATAATGTTGTTTTAGGACATCATTCATGCAAGTGCAGCTTTAGGGCAAGCACAGAAATCACATGGAATTGTAGACTTTGTCGTTGAATCACATGCAGTTGAATTGCATTTTTTCAGTTCTCCAACCAACCTCAATGTTACTCGGAAAGAGGTCAAATCAATGATTCCACCCAGTGGGGTATTTATGGGACTATATTTCTTTCATATTATCTATCTCCCTGCTTGGCTAAAGTAGGCTGGTAGCCTCATGCTTGCACGCACAGCGAACACGTAGATTTGGTTTCCTTATAATGCTGTTTATTCAGGATAACAGCAACTAAAGGTACATCATACATAAAGGCAGGAACATCTCAGTAGTGACATGAACAGAACTCACATGACTTACTGAGAGCACCCACAAAATGCCACTTAGCAATTTCCGGCCGTCTTGGCATCATCCTCTTGGCGATGACACACAATTCAGCCTCAAACCCAGGTGACTCTCTTGTGTTGTACGTCCCTGCACAACGACATCCTCGGTTGGCTAGTGGCGCTGTTTCATTATTCCAGAGGCCTCCAAGCAGCCCGGATCTTGAATATCCCATTGGATGAGTGACAAAAAGGCATGGATGGGCCTAACTTCCTGCACATATTGGGAATACGAATAAACTCAAAGTGTCCAGTAGCACTGTCACGCTGTGCTCCAATGCACACTGGTGAGTTCCTGCTCATCCAGCCCCAACCGCAGACTGCAGAACCTGGGCCCACAGATGCATCAATCACTGCTGCTCCTCTCAGCTTGCACAATGGCACCTCACCTTCCAGACGTTCCCTCCTCTGCTCCACTGAACTGGCACTTCACCTCACGGCAGGCCCTTCCATTTTTCGGCTCCACTGACACCACGCCTCCTAGCTGTCACCATCGCTGCCCCACTCTGCTGGTACCTATGCTCCCAGTTGGTTCTCCACTGCTTTCCTTTACTGGTACCTCACCTCGCAGTTGTCACCGCTCAGATGGTACTCTGTCTTCCAGCTGGCACCAACAGTGAGCTTTCGACCTTGGGGTAAACCCCATAGCTGGGACTCTCCCTTCCAGGTGGTACCCCAAGTCCTTACTTGTGGGGTATAAATGGGCACTTAGGGTGCAGGGGCTGACTAGATCGATACTGCTCTGCACACCACAGCTCTTCCCTCAGTTCCTCTCTGCAGAAGACCAACTAATTGCCAGTCAAGTTACCTGGTAATTTTAGATGACATATCACGCTGAATCCATGGGCAGGTATAATGGCGGGTTTATCAGCAGTTCCAGACGGTCATTTATGTACCTCAGGTAAGTCTGTATGGGAACAATCACTGGTCCATCCACACCCCAGCCAGCTCAGACTCCAACTGTCATCCAACAGAAGATTGAACCAGCACTTCTTCATCATTCCATCCAAGAGTCCACTGCATGCACCCAGGAACTCCTGACACCAGCTTACCCAACAAAGACAAGCCAACTACTACACATTGTTTTACGATTTGGATTTCATGGCATTTTGTACAGTGCTCCACTGCCTTCTAACTTGGTTCCTGCTATGTAAATACCATGCAAGCATACATACATACATTACTGCAGTCCTCATTTGGCTTTTTGATTGCACCCTTGATCAGTTGACTGCATCAAGTGAAGGGGGATTTTTGGGCCAACACATTTTAAGTAATATGCACAATTCGAAATTCAGCTGCATCGCATAATGCATCTTCTGCTGTATGCCCTGCAGGGGCGGCACAAAGGTATCTCAGAAGAGGGTGCATGGCTCCTTTTGTAATACCAAATTAGCACCCACTAACTTTGCAGATGTGAATTGCAGTGGGTTCATGGCCCATGCATATGAAGGAATCCCCACTGACTCGAGGCATTCTACCAAGAAGCAAACCATTTGCACAGATAACCAGACCTACAAGTACCTGTTCTTGTGCACCCCTAGGCGGATGCTTGATCATCTGATGTTCCTAGCCCTGGAATTGTCTCAGCCTCCAGTTAATTGCATCACTATTTCACCTGTGCCCTTAAGGCCTGTTCATGGCAACATGCTGTTGTTCAGGCTATTTTCACGTCCCCTCCCCCGCACACGACATCTGCATGCCTCTATGTACTTTCTGCCCGTCGCCATCATTTCCTTTTCTCGCTGCAAGTAGAACTAATTTCAGAACCTAACCTTTTAACCCCAAGCATTCCTATTCCTGTCTTGGCATCCCCACAGTCAGGTCCCCATTTACTCGCAGTCAGGTTTATCTTATCTTATCCTGCTCATCACATTCCGCCCACCAGCTCTGAAGACGCATATCTGAACATAAGGCGGGAACTACATTGGGAAGTCATTTCCCTGTCAGAATGGAACGCGCTCATGTAGAAAATAATTTTAACAGCTTCTAGTGACTGAGGGAAAAGCTTCCCAGGATGCGCGTGCAGTATATGCAAAGTGATGCAATTCTGGAGTAAGCAACAGTGTGGAACAGATGGAAGAGGAGTACAGCAAATTGGCATCTCATTTTAAGTCCTGGCCGCTAGATCACGTGACTATAGGTGCTGTTCTGGAGGACATTTCCGGAGAAAGACGGCTGTGTTGAATTAAATCAATCAAACGGAATGCAATGACGCAATGTGCTACTATAGCTCATGTACTCGATACCTGGTTAAACAGCTGTACTACTGAAAACTGCTAGTTCAGGAACGAAACATGTAACAGCTGGTGCTATCTATCCACCTCGAATTAGCAGGTGTCCACATTTCCTAAAGAAAACAAACCGTAAGATTGTAAATGGTGGCATTTGACATGAAAGGGCAAGGCATGAATGGGCCTGCGTGATGTATTGCTGTATTGGAAGACGCACTGGACTTGTTTGTACAGTAATAGACCTTGGCAGTGCCAGTTCCCCTTCTCCATTATTGAAGCAATGATTGGTGATACATAACTGAGCTGAAGTAATATGTTGATAATTATATCTTTGCTTTTTTTAGGTGTACCATTCAGCCTATTCAATGGACCATGTTACAAATCATGCTGTGACAGCAAATGCACTGCTTAAATTATTCTTCAAGAAACACCTCAGGCACAGGATCCCATTTCTCTTTCCTGTCTGCATTCTAAGAATCTCCTTGCCTATGGAAAACCATTCAGTCATTATGGAGCGTATTTAATTGAACCCTAAAATAAATCACACGCATAAAAGTCTTGCATACGACTTTTACGTGTGTGATTTAATTCACAGCTCATTTTCATCCATTTGTATGGCTGCGACTAGGGGCGGAACGCAACTGGCATTTCAGCCGCCTCCCATCCTCACCACCACACAAATGCCCTAGCATTTCCTGGGCAAACTCCTGGAAAAGCTGGCCATCTCCCAGCTTACTCTCCACTCTGAATCTGTTGGTAGTCTCCATGATCATCAGTCTGGCTTCAGAGTAACCAGAGGCATCGAAACTGTTCTCCTGAACACCCATGAAGATCTATTCCCTAATCTTGACACCAGATCTCCCTCGGTCCTCATCCTCCTTGAATGTTCCTCTGCTTTTGACACAGTCAATCACGTCAACCTGATCAATCATCTATGCGAGAACCTGGGCATTACGGATCAGGCCCTGGAGTGGCTGACCTCCTTCCTCTCCATCACCTCTCTCTCCGCATGTGGTGTCCCCTAGGGCTCTATCCTCTCGCCCTAGCTCTTCAATGTCTATCTGGCACATTTAGCCCACCTGATGTCCACCTTCTCTTCTAACTTTCAGTGTTGGGCGGATGACACTCAGCTCTCTTTCAGGCTTCCCTCAGCATCCTCTCCTCCCTTGCTTGCTCCTTCCTGACTGTCTATCCGCAGTTCAGGATTGGTGCGCTTCCAACGACCTCTGCCTTAATGCCAGAGATCCTTCTCATTAGGACCCCTGCTCTCACTTTTCGTCTCTCACTCTGGACTCCCTCCTTGGGCCCTCTACACTTGTCTTCCATGGTGTCATTTTTGAACCCACGCTCTCCTTCTCTCCCACATCATGGACCTTGCCAAGAAGGCCCACTACCAGCTTCACCTATTCTACCTTTTCTCACTGTCCCCCAGAAGCTCACTGTCTCCAGAGCCCTGGTTCTCTGCAGGCTGGACTACTGAAACAGCATATTTCTCAATCTGCCTAACTATTCTCTCCGCACCCTGCAACTAATCCAGAACAGGATTGCGAGACTTATCCTTGGCCTCAAGCTCAGGGACTGTGTCTCTCCAGCCCTGAAATCTGTCAACTTGCTGCGAGGATCAAATTCAAGACCCTCGGCATCAGCCACAAGGCTTTCTGGGGTTGGGGCCCGCACTACATCCACCTCTCTCTGCCGAAACACCTTCCTTCTAGAGCCCTTCGTTCAGCTACCGCCAACTCTCTGAGGGTCAGAGGCTTCGCCAAGCAGAGCGGGGGGGCTAGATCTCTCTCCTCTACAGGTGCCTCCCTCTGGAAGGGCCTCCCTGCCCCTCTCAGACTTCAGCCGGACCACCTGAAATTCCGGAAGCGACTCAAGACCTTTATTTTCTCCTCTGCTTTCTCTCTTTTGCTTCCTTACTAACGTACCTGTCTGCTGCACTGACTGGTTGCTTGGTACCCTCAGAGTCTCACTGGGTAGCAGGCTCCTACATGACCAGTCATCCTTGCACTACCTCCTGGCCTGCCGTGCACTTGGCTGTACTTACTCTTGGCCTGCTGCCATGATGGCACTTTCCTTCTACCCCCTCCCTTGTACTTACCGCTCTCCATTCCCCCTACACTTTTCATGTCGCACTTGCATGATCTGAATGACACAAGGCCTAATAAGATAGTTTGTTTTGTCTTCCCTCCCTTGTCTTGTGGCGCCTAGAGACACTTGTGTATAGATGCGTTATAAATGCCATATCATATAATAGATGTTCATGCTGGCATAAATGCTGGGGATCATTATGGAGCATGCCGGCTTTATGCGCCAGTCTAAAGCAGGCAGACTCCATAGAGAAACCATTGTAAATGCTGCTTGTCATGTGTTTACTCACTTGCACGGCAGAGTGCAAATGTGCATGGCAAAATGCAGCATACATGGTTGCTCTGCACCTTTGCACTCTGCCCTGCAAAGTACATGCATACAGGTGCCCAGTGTTTTCCGCCCCCTTTTACCTTACTTCTACTCTCCTTTATTATTTTCTATATCTTCTTCACTTTTAATCTCTGCCATCTTCTCCTTAACCGCCCAAGCACAGTTCCCAATTGCCACCGTGGTTGTTCTATGCTCTTCTATACCCAATCAATTCTTTTGTATACATCTGTACCCTTTACTATCCAAGCTAAAGCTGCCCGCTTTATGCTCACAAGCCCACACTTTAACTATTCTGCCCCACTGCATGCACTTAATACCCAGGTCCCGCATGCTGTTAGGTCACAATTGCACCTCATCAGAGGACACCCACACCCTGTGATGTCTTGTTCCCCTCCAGCTCCACCAGCCTTTCTACTATAATCCGCCTCTTTTCATGTACTGTTTTTTTCTTCGCTTTCCACCCTACCAGCTGAAAGGGTAAGCAGGAATGAAAACTAAGGAGCCATAAGGCCTATCTGTTACTGATTCTGTTTGTTGGCACATTTCGGAGTACCTCTATACTGTTTACTTCAGTTTCGTCCCAGTCTCAACCCATGCCTGTATGCAGAATGCTGTTATGACCAAAGAACACTACTTTCCATAATTAAGTTTGCGGTTGCAGAAAAGTAGGGCGCAGAGCAGTGATTATGCCATTGCTCAGACTTCATTTTCCTGCCGTCTTTGCTTGTGCAGCTCTCTGACTTTACTAGGGAGCACCGGCATTCCCATTAAACTTACTGAGACCAACCTTTCTACATGTCTAGTAAATTGAATTGGAATCAGCCAAATCATTGCCCCAATCCTCTGAAACCCAGCTGGTAGTCGTCCCTCCATCTTCTGCTCTTCCAGAGGGGACTGAGGCTTTCAGTGTACGGTCCCAAAGTATGGATCTCTTTACCCTTGTATCTTCGCAACCCTACAGAACTTGCCCACTTTGGGAAATCTCTGAAATTATTTCTGTTGAAATAATCCTGCTAATTGCTTTGCAATTTATAAGATGTGTAGCCTTCTGGTGAGCTTTTTCTGTGAACTATATATTGAGTTCCGCCTGCGGCCAGATACAGTTAAATCAGGCAGATTTCAGCACTATACAATTACCAATACCAACAAACTATACCTATATCTTTACTAAATACCTATCTAATACGTATAAACAAGTCAAACCAGATGGCTTTGACAATGCTTGTCTTTAACAGACTTCAATAAAAGACACACCCACTGCTTGTAAATCAGGTGGCTGAAGGCAGACAGTTCCAATTAAACCATTAACTCTCGGAAGACTTCTTTGAAGAACACTGCCAGGCACTTCCAGCACCACGTTTCATGTTATGGATTGATAAAACGAGCTCAAAGAGAGCCCGCAGGCATGTGTTTTGGACAGGGAGAGGCAGGAGGTGGGTGGAAATGGCCATAGGGATTAGCCTGGCTATGGGATCTCAATGGGTGGGTAAATAACCAAACATCTACAGGCTTTGTGTCCCTCCTCACATGCCAGCTCCCCTTAGCTGTACTACAGTGCAATAGTTTCAGGCTATCGGTGGCGATTATAGCCGGAACCTTTAAAAGGCATGCACCACAGGCTTCCATATTGGTGCATGTCTGGTGCACCCTCAAACGTATTTGGACTGCTTCGACGCTAAACAAGCTAATGCACTACACATAACATATATGTTGTGCTCCACACTTAAACAAAAATAAATCATCCCCTGCTAATGTTTGAAGGAATGTTGTGCTCATGTGTGAGGTGCATGTAGCAGCTGCCCATCATCTTGGTGTTGCTAGTGAATTGCTCGGAAGAACAGGTGGATGTGTCACGGGTTGGGAAACCATTGCCATGAGCAATGCCATTTCAGTCTGACATGGTGAAAAAAGGCTGATATGAAACTGAGTCTGTACTTAAAGGATGCAGGCGGATCCAGAGTAGAATGCATCAGCAATTAAGATGAACGTATCACGCATATGCATGCTTTTGAATCAGGAAATATCCCATATAGGAACTGGTAAAAATGCCAAACTCTGGTACCATTACTGCCACTCGGTTTGGTGGTAAACCAGTGGCAGGATGCCGAGGTGGGCTGGAAGAAAACCCTACAGCAGAGTGCTGGAGAATTTCTTTTCCTCCAATTTACCTCGAAACTTAGTTTATGACAGCAGCAGTAAAGTGTTGTTAAATCCATTCCTGCTGGTTTTCTTTTTATTTTTTAATTATTATTGTGTATTGGTTTAAAAAAACCGCTCAGAATACATCACATGCGAAACTACAATCAATAGTCATGATATAACTAGTATTTACCACCTTGTGTTACCACACTGCCACGCTCCTAATGAGGCCCCTGGTCTTTTCACCTGCCAATCATGACAACTTTTGTAACTGTTTCCATATGAGGCATGCCCTCCATATGGCCAAATAAAGGTATAATTAATGACTGTGATTATGTAAAGCATGGTCTCAGAATATGGAAAGGTGGGTATCCAAATGAAAACAAACTTTGGTAATGTCAACAGTTTGGGCTTTTCAGGACTTCGGTGGCTTTGCCAAGGCTTGTTTCTTAATAGGACTTCAGTGAAGGACACAAAGAGTGCTCATACATTGAGTGGCTGAGGGCAGGCTCAGTAAGACTTTTTTTATTACACTAGTAGCGTGTTCACAACTCCAATTAAGTCAATATCTCTCATAAGACTGCGTTGAATGAACACTAGCAGGCACTTTGAATGCAAAGCCTAATGGAAAGGCTTGAGTAAAGCGAGCTCAAAGAGTTACAGTGAGGTGCTGTTTTGGGAGGACAGAGGCCGGTATGGATCTGAATGGCCATAGTGTCCCTACTCATATGTCTTTCTTTCCTGTCTGTACTGCCATGCAACAGTTTCAGCTTACAAGTGTCACAAGCAACAGTGAATAGCCCAAACCACAAAAGTACAGGATGAGCACCTTCCAAATGACATTGGGGCTGTTGTACTGAATACTGTAGGGTCATTATATGTCAGCCAGCTGAAATCCAGACAAATGGAGGAAGCCTTATTTTCATTGCATCTAATACAAAGCATCAAATGCAAAAGCATTGAATGCAAAAGCCTCGAAAAAATGCATTTTTTTGTAGGTAAAGGGTTTTTTAATTAAAATTAAGGGGTAAAAAAATAGAGGTTTAGGGGAACCCCAAAAAGCACAGGTTTGGTGGAACCCCCATTAAAAAAAAGAAAAAAAAATGCATTTTTCCGATGCATTTCTTTCCGAAGCTTTTGCATTCGATGCTTTTGCATTCGATGCTATCACTAGGAACCCTCTGAGCAGTCCATATTGGAGAAACCTCCTGTGTGTCCTCCGCTTACTTTGTATTAACAGCCGCCGCCAGGTTCTACAGGAAATACAGAGTAATGGGAAGGATGCATTACGAGATGGGCGGGCGAATTTGGAATTGGCCACGGCCGCATTGTCTTTTTACTGCATACAGGTCTAACAATTAGAACATCCCCTTTGTCTATGGGACTTTTTGTCAAATCTTTGGTTTATAGCTGCACTTATCAAATATATGTTCTTATTTACATGTATGTAATCTGAACATGTGTGTTTATCTGGCTATTGACTGCAGATGATGTGCATTGCTTTGTGTGGCTGGAGCCTTTGTCTGCTGTTCGGCAGAAGCGGTGTTCTGCGTGTAATGAATACTTTAGTGAGGCGAGATGAGTTCAGAGGGCATTCGTGTCTTGTTAATCACTCCGGGCATTCCTTGTTCGTTTCCAACACCTTGTAATCAGGCCGCTGCTCTTTGATCCATTTAAAAGCCCTCATTTGAAGTCACAGAACCTTTAAACACATATCCTGCAATGGAGTAATGTGCTTGCACCATTGAATGCGGGGTGGCTGTAGTATTGGGTGGTATCATTTAAGAGGCGGGCTTCCCATAGATTGTAAGACCTAATTGTTCACTGTGTTTAAATACCCTGATGCCTTTCTCAAATGTAACAGCGCTATGTAATAAGCACGGACTCCACCTGTTGTGCGGAGCGGTAAGGTATGAGGGGGGAGGGTTGTTGTTACAAGCAGGGAAATACGTGAGCCAACAGGGACGCTAAAACAGAGCGACAGTAGTGAACCACGAGTGCTTTACAAGGGAGCTATCATACTCTCGTAATTGGTAACGTGCGGGGATACACCCCTGGCAACCTGTCACTACATAGGGGACCGACGCGACACCAGGGGCCTCTGGGCTGAGTCCTAGCCTGCTGGCCGCACCACTAACGCTGCTCCTGGCTGTAAAAATGGGCTACAGAATTCAAATTCCCTACCACACAGCTCCTTTGGTCCATATTGGTTGTAGGTGCTACACATTTCAATTAGCATAACAATGCAGCTGAAAAGTTGTAAGGTCCTGCTGCCATGTGCCCTGCATATAATATACTCTTAAAATACGCATGTGACCCGTGGATATAATACACTGTAACATATTGAAGCATTTGATACTAATTGTACCTTTAGAAATCCCACCAGCTGCGCATTCTTTTGTTATCGCATCACTGACCACTTGTGCATTTCACGGTCTTATGATGACTCCAATGTGTCCGATGTTTATATAAAGCATGCCAGTCAATATCAGTACATATAGGAAGATGAATGCCTGCAGGCGCCCTCTCAAGGGAGCTGAGAGAATCCACCTTTATCACCAGTTTGCTTTTGCCTTCCAGGGATAACACGTTCTTTCCCCGTAATAGGCCAGTTTGGTCATGGTCTTTTGGTTCTCGTGATTCTCTCCTAGTCATCTCTCTACCTCCATCAGATCTCTTTACTGAGATATGAACGAGGTTCTCATCCAGTGTTTTACCATGTTTGTACATCTGACCGAGGCTCCCTTTTTTTGCTGGGTCCGGGTGCGAAGTAGGGTATTTCCCATGCATATAACTTGATAGTTCCCCTTTCTCCTGATTGGATCGTCGATTTGGGGTGGGGGCTGTAGTATCGAGTGTTGAGGGTCTTTTTCATAGGCACTGTGGAACACACTCACCATGCTTTCCTGTGAATGAGTGATCAGAAGACTATGGATTCTGTTTTACACATATCTGTGTACACTTAATATGGCTTTACTAACCAATAAGCATCACAGTTTGCTCACAGTCCTCGGGTGGCTTATGCCATGTACTATGCAATTAGAATACATTATGTTTCTTAATATTCATACGGTGCCTGACTGCCATTGCAAGCGGTGTAATGAATGCCCATTGCACTTTCAGCCTGGGCATACCATTGAGAACAAAACAGCGTTGGTGGGCTGCACGACGGTGCAATAGAGACATATGCGTGCTTCAGCACTCGGAAGTGTTTGTACATGCCTGCGGATCCCTTCTTTAGAAGTCTGATACATAGTGCTTTTTGTATATACTCTAATTGCATGGTTCACCCTCCGTACATGCATGATTTACATGTAGGTGAGCAGATGCTCTTTCGGGAAAACAGGCCTATGAATGTACAGATACATTAAGTTGTGCCAGTACAGTGCTTTACTAACAGAAGGCATGTGTTTCCCTTAATCCTCTCCTGCCCTCATTGGTGGGTCCCGGTACTTGCCGAGGATTCACATTTTAAAGTTAACATTCCATGTGTCTGGATAACATGGGAAGTAGCATGGGCCGGCTATGCACAACGGAATCCTGCATAGCATGTTCCTATGGGTAGAGGCATGCTCTACGTAGTCTTTCATGATTCAAAGAAGTCTGTTTGACGCATGTTGAGCTTACATATGCAAGTGGCATATATTTTGACAAGTACAATACAAACTTAGCTTGTATTCCCCAAACACTCCCTCCCCCGCCAGGTGAACCCTATTTTCCTAAAGCTTCCACCCCACAGGTGCACCTTAACTCAGCCCCCCCCATCGCCTAGTTGTTGTTCTGGAGCCTGCTGTGCCAGCCATTATTCAAGCCCTCCTTCTCCCTTCTCACTACCTTACAGTCTTCTAGGCAGAATTGCATGCAGTACCCTCGGGGACCACCACACACAATTAAGACTACAGGTGTTAGCCAAACCAACCTTCGGTATAAGTCTGTACCACACAGTTTTCGGTAGGGATCTGTGCAGCCAGGCTTATCTCAAGAGTGAATGTGAGCAGTACAAGTAGTTACACAGAGGACTTTCAATCACAGTGGTTGAAGTAGACACCTATACTCAAGGTTTCTTGGTAAAACACTTATTACTTTATTACACAATCATTCAGAAAACATTTCACTAGAAGAAGACAACTTAATATTATGAACCAATAGACTTCAATACAAAACTCTAAGATTTTTAAACAGTTTGAGCTCCTCTGAAATAGGAGCCAAATGGCAGGTCATTCACTTAGAAGGGAGCAAAAAGGCACAAGGCTTTAGAATAGATCATATATACTTGTCAAACAGTGCAAATAGTTTCACTTCACCAGAAGAGTTCAATTCAACTCAATTGGCCTAGGCCAAAGTCAATGAGCTAGTGTTCAGGATAGGAAAGAGCAGTTCTGGTATCAAACGGTAAAGTCTTTGCAAAGGTTTTCAGAAGTAGTTTAGGCAAAAAAGAATCATTTGTTGGGTCACAAGCTGATTAGGCCTGCATATTGGGGAAGTTTCACAAACTTTCACCACAAGAGTGGCGTTCTCTGTCAATAGGGTTGTCACAGTACCTTAGTATGAAGAAACAAATGCAGCTGAAGTCATTGGTTCCTGCCAGTTCCTGCAGATCTCAATGTTCCTGAGCCTCAGTCGTGGGGACAAGATGGAGGACGTCGGGGGACTCCTGCACTGCACGGGATCATCAGAAAACGCAAACAAAATGAGTCACTTCAGTTTGAGTAGCTGTTCTTCAAGCACACAATCTGGTGTCCTTCCCCCTTGTTAATCCTAACCACTCTGGGAATGGTATCCAGGTCGCTTACAAGTTGATTGGTCCCACCAATTCAAATGAAGAAGTCATCCTTGACGGGGCTTCTCTGTCGAGATGAACTTGGCAATTGGGACCTGCAGCAGGGCTTCACTGGGCAAACCAATGGTCCAGAAGTTGCAGCAGTCGTCCTCTCCCAGCTCATCTTCGGTCCTTTTGTTCCAGTGGTCGACTCTGCTTTCCAGTCCAAGAGACTCACCTTTTAAACAGTTTACCCATCAGGGTGGCTGTCCTTGCCAGACAGTCAGCCAGCCAATCACGCCAGAGTGAATTTGGGTCTCCTAGGAGACTAAGCCCAGGGAGTTTTGGGCACCTCCCTCACTTCCTGCCCACCCCAGACACTCAGACACCAGAGGCAGTCTTCAGTCCTGAAGCCCGCCAAAGGCATACGAACAAAGGGACCAAACCTGGTTTGGCGCACAGAGACAAACACTAGAAGGACCTTTCCAAAAAGAAATGGTGAAAAAAGAAGACCGGGACCTGTTTAAACAAAGGGTCTTAAGGCGCCATCTTGAAAAACATGGCTCCCGTGATTTTTAGCTACCGGTGTTCGCAGTCGGAAAAATCATGGTAGTTTGTTGTAAAACCACTGCCACCAGCCTTTTCAGTAGGAAAGGGTAGCATTTGACTGCTACATGAGTAGTTAGACACAGGGGATACTATGTAAGATGGTGTGTGCTGGGTCTATAAATTTGGAAAGACTAGTAAAGTCAATTTCACTTTACATTCTCTGGGAAACAGTAGTTTATCCCAGAGAAGGTATTTAAACCTTTGGGAAGTCTAAAAAGACATCCCTGTGTCACTGCACTGAGGGTGCTGTGTAACACACATGAAAAGATGATGCCTATGGAGTTATCTAAAACTCCATAATCAGATAACGCATGTGTAAAAGACACATCAAAATACATGAAAGAGTTGGAAAAACGTCTCACACTCTTTCCAGGTATGAAAATTAAATCTTCAAAATCCAGCAAAGTTTCTGGGGTCTCTACGGTGAAGGGAATTAGCACATTTATGAGAATTCTCCCTAACACGGTCCGTAAGACCTCCTTTCCATTCCCCCCTGCTATTCTACTCCCACAGCAAAGTGCCTTATTACCCGTCCACCATGGTGGCCCCTCCCTGAGATTTCTCTCACCCCTTTCCTCCTTTGCATGCCCCTGTTTATCAATTCTAGACTCGCTGCCTTCTTTACCAAGGAGGGCTTATTTTCACGCTCATTCTCGAATGGGTTTGGCACACAAGAAAGGAGCATGGGTGTTCAGAAGCAGGATCTGGTTCATATGGTAACTGAATATGCTAAGACATTAATTTACACCATCAGCCAGAAAATGTAATTGCATGTGTCCCCGCTCCATCTAAACCAATGCCTGGGTGTTTGCAATGCTTCTCCCCATCATGAGTATTGTTGGAAAGCAAATTAGTTCATTATGTACTGACGTAGTGATCATTCCTTTGCCTGCTCAACCACCTGGTTACCACAGGTCCGCTCTGCCCCTGCAGTATAGATGCCCTCAGCCACCCACCCTCCTGATACTGGCCAGTCACACAGTGGGGACTGCAGTGTCCCCTGCTTCTGCGGATCTTTTGTCCGGGCATCAAAACCGTTTTTGACATGTGTTTTGGGGCCTTTTTCTATGGGAATTCAGGCTTACTGCCATAAAAATGAAACCAAGTCTAAATTCCCTTAGAAAGAGTTCCGAAAACACATGCATACGCACAACAATGGTCAGAGAGGTTACTGGGTTACTATCCGGACACCAGGGCTGTGGGTAGACCTAGAGACAGCAGAATGTGAAGGTAGGCAAAATAAAAAAGTGTTTGTATGTACATGCATGCATATGAGAATTGAATTTCAAGCTGCGTGTGTATTTGTGAGTGAGTGTGTGTGAGACTGACTGACTGTGTGTGTTTGTATATGTGTGTGCAGGTGTGTAGGCGTGAGAGTATCTGTGTGTGAGACGGACTGGTCGTGTACGTGTGTCTAACCAGTTCACCAACCCGCATCACTCTACACCCCTCCACCCCAAAACACCCCACCCTGCACCAACCCATACCCATATACAACACCACAGCCCACACCACTCCAAACTACCCCATCCCACACCACAACACTTTGCAGAAACAGCTGAACAACACCACTTCACCCCACCCTCCACCACATCACATTCAACCCCATTCTGCCCCACCCCACACCACTACCCCCTACATATCCACTCACCACTCCACCCTACCCCTAGCCAACACCATCTGTCATGATCCCTGCTTCCAAGGGGTCAGGACTTGCCTCACATCCTTGGAAGCAGGCCCATAACCTTGATCCTGGGTACCAGCCAGTCCCTATCGGGACCTTTTGGACCTTGTCCTGGCGCCAGTGGCACCAGGCTCATAAAGATGACCGGTCCCGGCGCTGGAAGCGCCGGGCTCATAATGCTTAAGAGTGCTTGGGTGGACCTACCTGCAGCAGACCATGCTGCTTACTTACCAGCTCGATGGTCTTCTGATCCTTCTCTGCCTGGAACTACTTTTCCTGTCTGGGTGGGGCAGGAGCCACTCCCTGGAATCAGAACACAGGAACTCTTTTCTTACCTGGGCGAGGCTGTGGAAGAAGACGCCTAAGCACTACAGAAGGCTATTTAAACCACACCCGATTGATGAAACGTGCTACGCGTTATTCTGCATCTGCAGCAGGACGCTCACCGTGTCAGCTCCAGTCTTCCTGAGATTCTTCAGCTCCAGTTCCTGTGAAAACGAATTCCTTACTTGCTAGAGATCCGATCCTCAGCTGCACCTCCCAAGACAAAACAACAGGTTAGCAGAATTCAATTCGAGAGCAGCGCTCTTACTTACCAAATACGGCGGCATCTGCCAAAGCCTTCTGCCGCTTTCTTCGGCTCCCCATCGACATCTGCAAAGAAAAGGACTTGATTAAGCATTGCATTCTTGAATTGCTTACCTGCGCTCCGCACGTTCTGAACTTCAAGAAGCGCTGCATGCCGGCATCTGCAAAACAAAGGGAGACATTTTAAGGCGCATCCTAAACCAACCATAAACTTTCTACTTATGCGCTCGCACGTTCGCCGGCATCCATCTAGCAACGCTCTCTGCATCCACGATCTGCAAGGACAAAAGAGACAATAAGGCGTGCTTTTGAAACAAACAGCAGTCATTTTACTTACGTGCACCTCGCTTCATCTTCTTCGTACATACGCGCTTGCACGATCCTGGGCACTTATTCATCAGCGTCCATTGCACCTAATCCAGCAGGACAAAGAGAGACATTAGAAAGGGTGACAGCAACCGGTCATCTTTCCTACTCACCTGCTCGCCGCATCATTCCTCTACAATTTCAATCTTGACACCCTGAGACTGAGCAAGGGACTAAATTAAGGGTGCTCCAATAACTACCAAGAAACCGCTCGTGCGGTAAACGGCGGTATCTTCCAACATCAACCTCTGCAATCAAGAGGATTGTCAGTGAACCAGTGAAGTAACTGGTACTTGCGCCCCTGCAAAGACGCAGGATGGAGAGCCCGGCCTTAATATATCTAAGGTGAGCAAGCCACGCCCTTGGTTCGAATAAGAGGACTGAGGAAGGAGAAGTTCAGTCAATCCAGTTCCTAAATCCTTGTTCTTCCGTCTGCAGACACCTCACTCTACACGTCCGGTACATCGTGAGAAGGGGACCAGCCCTAGGAGAAGGTCGAGATCTACGAGTCACACTAGAAGACACGGCGACAGCTCAGTCCAGCCCAGCGCCTCCGTGGAAATCAGGTGAGCGTTACACCATCCTACTCCACCCCAAACACTCCACTGAACCCCACAAGACCCAGTCCACTCTAAACCCCTTCACCCCACATCACCCCCCACTCCACCCCATACTAGTTCACTCCACAAGAGTCCAATCCACACCATTCCACTCTATTCCAACTCTACCCAAACCCACCTTAGACAACTGACCACCACACCACTCAACCTCTCTCACCCATTTTTGTATTTATTTTTTATTTATTGGATTTTTATAATGCACATATACACAATGTGTTTAAAGGCACATCAAGGCAAGTGGAGGTGGGGGAGCAGGGATGCCAAAACTAGAAATGGTCCTACTAGGCCTTGTGACCTTTGGATTGTGCAAGTACAGTAATAGAAGTGAAGGGGAGAGGGTAGGGAGAAGTGCCAGAGGGTTAAGCGAGTGCCCCGGGAGGCCAGCAGGACCGAGCACAGGGAGAAGAGAGTACAGGGGCAGAAAGGTCCATGTGCTAAGTGCAAGGAATGGGCTTGAAGGGCTAAGGGGGTGCAAGCACAGCCAGGCTAGTGTAGGGGGAGGGAGCCCAGAAAGGCAAGCGCAGGTTGGGGTGGTCAAGGAGACCAATATTACGCTCACCTGGTCTCCGCGGGGGCGAAGTGGCACGCTTTGAGCCCTCCCTTTACTTGATTCCTCAGAATCGCCTTCCCCTCCAGATAGTGGTTGGACTTGCGGCTCGGGCGATGGATGTTGCCTCTGAGTGAAGAGAAGAGGCAATGAAAATGGAGTGGGGATATTGTGACTCCTCCCAGCCCTTTCATGCCAAAATATGGTGTGCAAGCGCTTTCCCATATAAGCTCTCCTGTAGTTTTGTAATGTTGAGCTATCCGTCCTGCTTATTCTAGCAAGGGCGGATAGAACGGACCAAGTTAATTCACTGGTCCGTGGGAGTGTTGATCCAGACCAGCTGCGACCAATACACTTTAAAGGTAAGTCTTTTGTTATAACTATTGTTCGATAAGACTGTCTGTATTTCGTCTAATAATTAATCTTGCAATGTCTCATTCCATTCCCATAGGTACGGAGAAGTAAATCGGGACCAAAGAGAGTCCGGAAGACCTTAGAGGCTGATGGAGTTTTAACAGTGACAGGTAAGTTGGTCTTTACAAGGGAACTCTAGTCTTTTGTATGATGTGGCCGTGCGTTTGATATGCATTCTAACCTGTTGTGTTCTTATTTCCTCGTAGGTGCAGGCCGACTATGAAGAATGGCGTCTGGATTCTCGATGAAGATTCGCAGTTGCAGGATGAAGGCTCTGACTTTGACCGTGATGGAAGGCCGGTGAGAAAGAAGACTTTGGCTCTGACCGTGATGGTAATGCAGGTAAGAGGAAGAGTCCGACTCCGGCCGCGATGAGTTGCAGGTAAGAAGCGCTCTCAGCAATGTAACGGCTGGCAGCAGGTAAGATGCACGCTCATCGATGTAGTGGCTGGCAGCAGGTGAGATGCGCGTCCAGTGATGTAGCGGCTGGCAGTAGGTAAGATGCGCGCCCAGTGATGTAGCGGCTGGCAGCAGGTAAGATGTGCGCCCAGCGTTGTAGCGGCTGGCAACAGATAAGGAGCGCTCTCAGGAATATCTTCAGGGTGGGGCTGCAGGAATCCAGTGATGCGCAGGTAAGCACAGCGGAGATCGTTACGCTGCTGAAAGCAGAATAACGCAAAGCAAAGGCAGGTGGATGGGCTGGCCTTATATAGGCTGGCTCAGGCCCCTCCCTTTAGCCCCGCTTACTGGCTCCACCTTGCCCTTCTTTGGGACTGTAGCACATGCCTTGCTCACAGCAACCGGGAGCCAGTTGAGCTTTTTAGGGCTGGAGACATGCAGTCAATGTGCTTGAGACCAAGGATAAGACTTTCAGTCCTATTCTGGATTAATTGAAGGGGCAAAGGAAGGAGTTAGGTGGTTTTATGAACAAGCTGTTACAGTTGGCCAGCCTGGAGAGGACCAGAGCTCTGGAGATATTCAGATTCTGGGGAACGTGAGGAAAGGAAGAATTCCTCTGAGTGGGTGAAACTGAAATTGAGCCTTCTTGACAAGGTCTGTTTTGTGATGAGAGAAGGAGAGAGAGGATTCGAAGATGACACCAAGGTTTTTTTGCCTCACAGGAGGGCGAGGGGAGGGGGCCCATGGAGGGCAGCCAACATGTAGGGGGAAAGGAGGCAGCTGGAGTCCAAATGAGAAGGATATCACTCTTACTGGCATTAACGCAGAGATTGTTAGCAGTGTACCATGCCTGAATAGCAGACAGACAGTCTGGTATGAGAGAGGAAGAGGAGGAGACAGAGGAGGGAAGCTTAAAGGAGAGTTGTGTGTCATCCGCATAACAATCAAAGTTATGATAGACAGCAATGATCAAATGGGGTAGGGACAAAGGTAGATGTCGAAAAGCCAAGGTAATAGAATAGAGCACTGTGGGACACCACAGTCGGAGAGTGAGATGGACGAGAGAAAAGGGCCCAGCTGAACCTTGGAATGTTATTCAGAGAGGAAGGAGGTTAGCCAGCCAATAGCCAGGTCTGTGATGCCAAGGGTATCACAGAGCTGATTTATAAGGGTGGCATGATTGATCGTATCAAAGGCAGTGGAGAGGTCAAGAAGGATGAGAATGGAATGAGAGTTGGAGTCGAGATTAGAGAGCAAGTCATAACGGGTGCACAGGAGTGCAGTTTTCTTTCCTCTGCCAGCTCTGAATCCAGACTGGTAGTCGTGGAGACAACCAACAGATTCAGTGTGGTGGATAAGCTGGGAGACGAGGGTGCACAAGGGAGTGCTAGAGGAGTGAAGGGAAGGTTGCAGTTGCAAAGGAGTGATTGCAGCAATCACCCAAGGCTAGAGCAAGGGAGAAAATGCTGTCACTAATAGTTCTGGAGGAGTAGGGGAGCACCTTTTTGGATGATACTTTCATAGAGCGGACTTGTCTAGAAGCCTCATCAGGTGATATGGAAGAGAAAGAGGAGAGTAGGTGGGAAGGGAGCGGGGGCAAGGGAGGCCCGAGAGCAGTTGAGGGAGAAGGTGAGGGAAAAGGGTGGTGTATAGTGGAGAGAGAGGACAGGATGTCCTCAGTTTTAGTAATGAAGTGAGAGGCCATAGAAGTGCAGAGGGCCACAGAAGCAGGTTGGGACTGGGACAAGAATTAGGGCCGGACACCAAAAAAAAGTGACCCACCCCTCAACTTCAAAAAAGCAGCCAACCCCTCACCTCAAAAAAAGTGGCCCTCAAACCATCCTCCTTGAATCGCGTCGATTTACAACTTTACAGAAAGTGCTACCTATGGAGAGTTCATGTGTCTGTTGCATGTTGTGTTTTGTGTAAACGCTTGAGAAAGTGATAACATTACTGTTGTTCTTTTAAAAAAAACATCATCACATAGCTAAATACTTATTTTACAGAACCAGACTCAAGGCATGTCTACTCATTGCCACCTGTAATGAAAATAAGATTTGCATTAATAAGCAGTACAACCAAATGAGGACACCGGAAGGAACCTTGCCAGTTGTATGTATGCTCAAATATTACATTAAAACACAACTCATAAAATAACATTACTTTGCATACAGTTCTGTGACAGGGTCCACAGCGAACGAGGCGCAGGAGTGGCATGAACCAACCACCCACACTGTGGTTTTGGGACCTGCTACAAGTCGATGCTTACACAGGGCTCTGCAACCCTAGCTGGAAAAGAGGGTTAGGGTGACAATGGTTTGATAGGAGTGGGGGGAAGTAGGGAAATCGGGATGCGGTTTAGGGAGAGGTTATGGATAGGTTGGGGATGTTAGGGTAAGGTTTTGTCCACCGCGCACACTTCCAGCGAACTGTTACACAGCACTCATACAAACATACGTCCCTGCTACTGACTCTTCACACACATACAATATCACTGGTGTGCAGTTATAATGTCGAATGCAAAAGGTCGAATGCAAAAATGTCAACAACAAAAAAGTAAAAAAAAAAATGTGAATACGTTTTTTTATTTGTATGTTTTTTTGGGTTTAGCTAGTAAAAATAAATGGGGGGTTGGGGGGAACCCCCCATTAAAAAATAATACAAAAAAAAACATTCAACATTTTTTTTTTCGACATTTTTTTTCCGACATTTTTGGAATCGACATATTCACTATAAACCAATATCACTATCACAGTATACAAAGACACAGCAGCATAATAAACACACATGAGGTAGTGCAGCATTTAGCTTAGGTTAGTTGTCGCCCGGAGTGTGCCTTGTTGTTGTCTCTTGCAATTTCGTTGTTCCAGGATGTGTCATAGTAGCTATTCAAAAGCTGCAAGAGAGGGAGTGCTACAATTAGTGCACATATCAAACACTGATGCATGTGTGCTCTAAACCCCACCCCGGGAGACAAGGACCAGAATGCAGTGGCTGGGGCCTTAGGAAAAATTATTCCACAACCAACTAGGATTATTGTCCGGCTGCTCAACCTCAATGTTGCCATATACCCAATGCCAAATAAAAAGGCTGATGCGCGTGATGTATATGAGGGACACACAGTATGCAGGTGTTATGGTTATTTGCCCAACCATTTACTGCCCATTGCTATGCCAAACTCTGCGTTTAATACCACCCCCGCCTTGCCCTTTACTGCCCAAAACAGCCCTTTAGCATTGCAACGGAACTAGGCACTTGGGTTGGCTGCCAGTGTTTTCCAAAGCACTCTACATACTGTTAGGGACTTTATTGGAGATGTGACCGGCTATCTGTGTTATTAATTGTCTTACCAGGTCTAGCCTCAGCCACAGCCACTCCGTTTATTAGCACTATGCTTCCCCTCACTGAACATCTGATTATTGAATCAGCAATGTCAAAGCCAACTGTTTATCTTGCGAATATGTATGAGCCATTTGCCAGGCACTACTATTAGATGATCATGCCCGGATACCCACACTTTGCACCCGCTACCAATAATGGCCCGTTAATGCCATTATCACCACTTAACTGGAGGGCTGCATGCAAAGTTTATCCTGAAGAGCCACTCGGGAAAATAGTGAGACTGTTACCTTTTATACTTAATATAGAACCTGCGAACCCCGGCAGGCTTGCTACACTTGGTAATTGCACCACCTAAAGATAATTGATAAATTGGTAAAGTTAATTGCACAACCTACACTACCATGATTGTATTTCACACATGCAAGGGATATATCTATGAGCACACGGAAATACCCCTAGCTGTGTGACAGCCAAAATAAAGAACGCATGCCACAAGCGGCTGAAGACGTGGTAGGGGCGGAGTGCAATGCAATTGGACATCCCCTGTAATTAGGATTGACTGAGGCTTATCGACTTCAATGCCACCCGTTGTCCTACAAAACAGAAAGAACCCCTAATGTTGCCTCCTTGCTTTCGTGCTTATGTTGCGCCACAACCCATGCTGGAATGCTGTTTTCCTCCATTACAAACCCATGCCCCCTCTCCAGTCCCTTCCCCATCCCTCCCCTTTCATTTTTATCCCCTCCCCCTGGCTCTCTCTAGCCCAGTAATACATGCCTCTGCCACTTCACTCATTACATTGCAGGAGTTCCACTCCACTGAAATGTACTGACGTCCCAGCCTCAATTAGCCCCATGAATCTAAATAATTTAAATATCCTTTGAATACCATGTTCCCATTTAACCAAAATACCAAAATTGACAGCGACTCTGCTCACACAACTGAATCTTTACCTTTTGTTGCCTTGGGGCGAGTCTCTTCACTGATGCTGAGGTCACATCGCTTCAAGTCCAGTGACCAGTCATCCGGAGTCTTCACACCCGCTTGTTATGGGGAGAACCTAAATGGGCATATGATAAACATGCTTTTATACAGTTATGAATATATCATTTACATTTTGTTGCAGACCCCTATCCTGAATATTTTGTGTTCTGTGACACTACATTTTGTGGCCACGGCTCCCTACTCCCATAGAATTCTATCAAAATAGTAAACATATGACAAAATGAATGAAGACACATGCCATAACAACCCTCACAGTTATATCTAGCATTAGACTGAACCATTGGACGATGGCCCATCTGAGAGTCCTACACCCTTGCCAACAACAACCATGTTCTCCTCGTCTATTCTCGTGACAGGCAGGCTTGATGCCCAGGACTCTTGACCCCTCACCTTCTTCCTAATTCCTATATTTTGCCTACTCTTGTATTGTCTCCTAACTCTACTATATGTTCCCTCTTTGGGCCTGATTTACGCTCAAGGAGGCGATTTACAGAAATAAGCAAGGACCTACAGTGCAAACAAAACAGGTTTGCACCTGGCACGCCCACAACACGCCCCCAGTGCAAACCAAGGACCCACTGAAATAGACTGTTTTGCGCACAACGATACCGTGTCACTACATGCAGCGAAAACATTACAAATTGCATGATGATTACTTACAAGTAATCAACTTGACTTGCATTCATACCAACCATCAACAGTCCCAGGAGTGCACCGGATATGCACCCCACAAATGCAAAGTGTTGCTACACCCAATAATCCTACTCCCTGTGCACCCACACATCTGAGCCTCCAAATGCAAAGTGCACCTACACTTACTATTCCTACTCCCTGTACAACCACCAATTTGAGCCCTCATTTGCAAAGTGTGTTTACACCCAATATTCCTACTCCTTGCACACTGGCCGATCTGGCCCACCCCCAAATTCAAAGTGTGCATACACCCAATATACCTACTCCTTGTACAACCCCATATCTGAGCCCCCCAAATTTAAAGTGCACATACACCCACTATTCCTACACCCTGTACACCCACCAATCTGAACCTCCACATGCAAATTGCACCTACACCCACTATTCCTACTCTCTGTACAACCACCAATCACCACACCACACACATTACCCCACACCCATGCATCCCCCTCAAAGTACTAACACACCCAATGTGCACCTGAAATCCCCATGACTCTGCACTCATGCATCTCCCTCAAAGGACTAGCACACACAAGGTGCATCCCAAATCATCAAAACCCTGCACCCATGCATCCCCTCTGCAATAAAAAAAAAATAGGGCATATGGCTGACTGATACATTTGTCTCTGGCCTGTCTCCTTTAGCACCCACTCTGTGGGGGCACAATTGTGGATGAGAACTGTCCACCTCAGGTAGCCGTTGTGTGGTAAGCTGGTGGATGCCCCCCACTGTGCCTGGATGTGGCCGACAGGAAGGCAGCATGCCAACCACCCTAGGGCTGGCCTTGGTGCCCTCAGTGCAGGCGTCACCCAATTGCCCTGAGGCCAGAATGACGCTCAAGTGAGACCGGAAGCTGTGGACCATGTGGGACCTTGCCTCTGGTAGAGGTCCCAGGGAACGAGATGGCTGGGCTCCATGAGGTGGGCCATGACACACTGTGTCATCAATCCCGACCACTGGGCATCCACCAAGCTGAAGCAAATCTCCAGAGTGGAATGTGAGTCCCGGAAAAGCCCAGCAGCTGGTTGCACAGGTGTGGAGAAGGCAGTGAGGGTGGGACTTGGAGCCTGAACAGGGCTACACATGGCAGGCAGGGGCCTTCTGGGTCTGCACCCAACAAGAACTTAGCCCTGTGGGCACCATCCTACGAAGCTGGTGGCAGCACACCACTAACCCAGAACTGGTCCTCAGGTGCCCCAACACTCACATGAGTGAAAAGTACCACGGCACCAAGGTCAGA
Organism: Ambystoma mexicanum; assembly: GCF_040938575.1. Lineage (NCBI taxonomy): Eukaryota > Metazoa > Chordata > Amphibia > Caudata > Ambystomatidae > Ambystoma > Ambystoma mexicanum. Next base: position 421,835,624 of record NC_090927.1, on the reverse strand, counting down.
GCCATGGCCCTTGTCCAGCAGTCTCCCATGTATGGGGATGTGCCCCATAATCCAGAAGGTGTCAAAAACACAATGGACAAGCAGTATGTATCGGGGGCACACATATTGCGATGTGAACATAAACATGTGAGTGGTTCAGCACTCCCAGGTGACTGGACTGCCCAACAAACCATTCCTCACTATGGCTGTTGAAGAGTGTACATTTCCCCTCCTGAGTATAGAGATGTAATTGCAATGATGGCAGCAAGTTAAAGGATACATAGTGGTGATGTTCCTTGTTGGTCCATGTGCCAAACTACAACTGGGAACATACTGTATTGGACACTGCAACTCTGTGCAGGTGTGAGGGACATCCTTCTGCCAAGGATACTACACCATGCTCAAAACTGAGTGGACAAATGCCAAATGAAGTTGGTGATTATGTCACTAAAGGGGCACCCAGCTCAGCACATCACCATTTGCCAGCCCAGAGCTGGGATTGGTTCTCTAAAGCAGGCTAACTATACACCAGTAACTTGAGATCTTGAGTCCTGAAGATAACCAGTCTGACACTGTCTTAACAGAGTGCACCCAAATTCGTCTAACAACCTTCAAGGCCGAATGGACAGTTCGAGGATACCGACTTGGACATCTCTGGGGATTGAAGTATTGTCCATGACAGAATAAATAACTGTCCCACAACCACACCCAAGGAACATCGAGAGTGACTATTGTTGGGGACCCGGACTAAGTAACTATGAACATTACTGCTGTGTTGGAAGAACAGAGCCTGAATTGGAGCACCCTGTCCAGGAGTCCATTGCACACAACCTGGAAGAAAAGAACAGCCAAAGTACTCTTTCCACTTGCATCAAAGTGGTTGCACCATTCACCATGCACCCTGAAGGGAAGGTGGACATACAGGCATCATCTTCAATCCAAGCAGCTGAATAATCCCAGTCGGCATGGAATTGTCCAGCGAGATCCTGGAGCCAATTAAATTACTATACTCCAACACAACAATTGCTGTGAGACTTTTAAAGAATGGCACAAATACCCCCATGATAAAAACAATGAAAGGACTAAAGCGGGGCTGTCCCCTTGCAGCCACTCTATATAATTTAGACACAGCAGACTGCGAAGAACATTTCAATGACTTTGCTCTGAATCCTCCAAAATTGGACTCTGTCCCAATCCCAGCACTGTTCTATGCTGATGACATTATCCTACTAGATAAAACCATCTCAGGTTTACAACAGAGTTTACATCTCATGGGAATCTACATGAAATCCAACAATCTAAGGATCAACACGACAAAGACTAAAGTCATGGCATTAGTAATACTTCCATTCAAGAAACATACAGAATTAAAATTCTCTATTGATAACATCTGCCTAGAAGAAGTATCGACCTTCAAATACCTTAGCATTATGCTAAATCAGTCTAAAATAGAAAAACAGTGGTTCAACAATGTTGAAATTTAAACTCAGTCATTAGCCAGACAAGGTTGTGTCCTAAACAGGAAATATGGCAAATAATCATTTAAACCAGTAATAACATTCTATAGACAGAAAGTAATCCCGCTAATTACATATGGTAGCGATGCAATGATCCATTCACAATCCAACAACTGTGCGAAATTTGAAGCTATATTCTGGAGGAAGATCTTAAGGCTCCCAGACTCATATACGATGGCCAGAATTCGCTATGAAGTCGCAACCCAATCCCTATCTTCGATAGTGACATGGAAACAGCTCGACCTTTTAAGAAAATTTCTGACAAATGAGGAAACACCGGCCACAGCAATTCTGAAAAATAATCCAACCGCTTTTCACAACACATCTCTACGGAAATGGAAAGAACATTTATTCCAACAATTAAAAGATGAAGAAATATCGCTCGAAACCCTCATAAACAGACCCCAACATGCAAAACGTAAATTGGCAAATAATGACTGGATCAGAACATGTCATTGAAAACAAAGCAATTAGAGCTCTGGAGTCCTCTTTTTTAGGGGGCTGTGTGGCAGAGTACTAATGTGAACATATATATAGAAAAGGTGCCACAGAAACAGCTACCCGCCTACACACGTACTAGGTGTGTTTAGTTGCAGAGAGTGCTACCTATCATGTCAATTAATTAATAGCGACAGAACCAATAGAGATATACATCTTTTAATTTATGAATACAAAACACTCAATAAGATTAATGTTAAAAGAAAAAGACAAGAATGCATTTTGTTTGTACAGAACATCACATAAAAAACATATAGTGAAAATCAATATTTTCAACCAAAAACAATTTCTTTGAACTTAACACAATCATCATGTAATGATAGTATTGTGGGGTCAGTAAGGATGTGAGGTGAACATCTTATTATTAAACTATATGTTTTTTATGTGATGTTCTGTACAAACAAAATGCATTTTTGTCTTTTTCTTTTAACATTAATCTTATTGAGTGTTTTGTATTCATAAATTAAAAGATGTATATCTCTATTGGTTCTGTCACTATTAATTAATTGACATGATAGGTAGCACTCTCTGCAACTAAACACACCCAGAACGTGTGTAGGCGGGTAGCTGTTTCTGTGGCACCTTTTCTATATATCAGAACATGTCATGCCAAAACTTTAAATTCAAGAAATCTTCAAAGCCAATCAGATATCCGAGCCCTAAACGAAATCCCAAAGTACATGGAACAATTTCCTTACGTCAAGATCTGCACAGTGTATATGGGGATTCATCTGAATAACTTACCTACAAGAGACAAGCTGGCAATGACACAGCAAATCCGGAAAACTGATAGCTATTGCTGTTTCTGCAAAGATAGAGAAGTACCAGAAACAATCTATCATCTATTAATGATCTGTCCAGAATTAACGCCCAAGAGACTGAGCTTCGGTAACTTTTTTAAAATATCGACCCAACAGATGGACACGGAAATGCGTTGGTCATTATTATTGAATGGATGTGAAAACAAATTAATCTACACAATAGTTTAATTTTTACAACATACTTTAGGATTACATCCCGGAGATCAACAGAAAGCCACGTGAAGATACTGATGATTTGCCTCATTGATGCCGAAAGTGACAACAAGAGATCTTCTTATTGTCTTTATATTCTTTTATTTTTTACCCAATTGAATTGTTAAATATTATAATTTTGTGTATCACTGAGTTCTAAAAATGAAAAGTTTGTAACAAACTATATCATTTTAATAAAAAAATAGAAAAAAATAATAATAATCGCACTAAACCCCACCCAGCCTGACACTGAAATGTGGCCTGGCAAAACACATCACTAGCCATGCCTGAATAGTCTGTTCAACAGTGGCCCCCAAACATATATCTGGAGCGTCAGTTGTCGACTCGTACACTAGACCACCACCAAATCCATGCATGGCTGGCACAGAAGTGCAGACACATTGCTTGCACCTACATGCACCCTTCAGAACCACTTCATGTCTGCTTCCTGTGTGGAAAGGCCAACTTGGCCTGCCCAAGATTGAAGACCACTTTGGACTGACACACCCTGCATCAAATGAGCTGCTGATTCATGATTGCATAGAGTGCATGCATTTGCCCGTGCTCAACACCTGCATGCTGCCTCGATGAACCTATGTGCCCAAATGAGCCAAATCTGTACACATGAACTTACCAAACAGGCTCAGCTGTGTCAGCCCACCAAAACCTAAATGCAGGTACAGTGACACTGAACTGACCGCCCGGCACATTTCTGAACAAGACAATGGTTAGGACATGATTCTACATGTGTTCTACTCGCAAACCTCTGCGTGTCAGTACTTAGCCAAATACCCCATTAAAATCCACTAGAAGTGTCACTACCTCCAGTGTGTAGCCCAACACCCTACAGTATCTTGTGGAGGGACATTCTGCACACATCATTTAAACTACAACCTGTGGGTGGCTTGTGCAAAATGAGCGACTGTATTTGTTGACGAAACCCAAATTGTGCATTTCCTTAATTTCCGACAGTGACCCTGTATGTTCTGTGTAACTACTGGTAAATCTTTACTTCCCTCTTGACCAAATTGACTTCACTTGGTCCGTCTCACCAAATAAGGCAGAGGAATATCACCTGATTGTAGCTGTTTACCACATGAATGTGTTGTGTCACCGTCCATCAAAGTGTGAGGGTTGGGTGACACCTCCCACTCCCACTTGTACACCTGTTGTTCAGATTCCAATCCTACACAGATGTGTCTCCCATGATGTACACCATAGAGAAACCAATGACTACATTCATAGGAGTCACTCATGGTGTTGTTGCCACACATTCACCGGATGCACATGTTCAGCTATAAACCCCTCCTGCCCTACAGATGTTGGAGTGATATTTGCGGTGTAACACATGCATTTTCAGTTGCAGTGTGTGATATGAACAGAAATCTGCACAAAAAGGCCACACAGACAGCACAGCCATACATATTACATATATTGAGCATGACAGGGGCCATCACTGGGATTTTCGAAATCAAAGAGCAGCTGACACCATCACTGACAATATCACCACACCCAACACACCTTTGACTCACACAAGACATTGATACAGCCTTTCTGATTGAAATATCACCCATAAAAGCACACCTACATCCATGACACAATTACAACCCTGTATTTGTAGTGGGGTCATATACAGCAACCACATCTCAGGATACCATAACATGCATGTACAGCGCAACATCCATGCTTACTGCAAGGTACAGTCATGATGTGATATGATATGATATGATAGGTTTTTTATAACACGCTTAATACCTAGAGGTTTGTAAGGATGGACCCAAGGATCGAGCCTGTGGAGCTCCGTGTCATCTTGCTTCCAAGGCGAACACGTTGCCCGTGAGCTATCCTCGTGAGACATTAGGCCTCATTACGAGTTTGGTGCTAAAAAGCAGCCATTAACGGCATGCCGTTAATAACATGTCCGTCTTGGCCCGAACCGGCTAACAGCGCGTGATTAAGAGTGCGCGAGCATGCGCACCCCTGCATGCCGGTAACGGCCGTACCGGCATACCGGTAACGACCCTCAAACCCCCATATAGCAGCATCAATGAATGCGTATATAACGGCTCCGGCCTCGGCAACCCCCAAATAGCATTACTGATATTAATACAGTGCTAAGAACGGGCCCGTTATTACCGGACCCGGAAGTAACGTCATTGCGCTGGAACGGGAAATGCATAGGCGGCCATCTTGAAAAACGCAATCCATTGCCATCCTCTACATACAGGACCTTCCCCGCCAGAACTCCTAGTACACCACGGACAAAATGTCGAAGTCTTCCCAGAAAGGCACTGCCAGCCTTCGTAAACCACGGTTCAAGGATGAGGAGTTGAACATGTTACCTGACACCCTAGTGGCGAATGCTGATGCGGTGTTCTGCAGTGACCTCAGGCGCCCAGCCCAGCTGAAGAAGAAGGCCATCTGGGAAAAAGTTGCCCAGAAAGTAAGTGCAGTCGGCATCACCGCACGCACAGTGCACGATTGCAAAAAAAGATGGGATGACCTCAGGCTGGAATAAAAAAAAAAATAGGGCATATGGCTGACTGATACATTTGTCTCTGGCCTGTCTCCTTTAGCACCCACTCTGTGGGGGCACAATTGTGAATGAGAACTGTCCACCTCAGGTAGCCATTGTGTGGTAAGCTGGTGGATGCCCCCCGCTGTGCCTGGATGTGGCCGACAGGAAGGCAGCATGCCAACCACCCTAGGGCTGGCCTTGGTGCCCTCAGTGCAGGCGTCACCCAATTGCCCTGAGGCCAGAATGACGCTCAAGTGAGACCGGAAGCTGTGGACCATGTGGGATCTTGCCTCTGGCAGAGGTCCCAGGGAACGAGATGGCTGGGCTCCATGAGGTGGGCCATGACACACTGTGTCATCAATCCCGACCACTGGGCATCCACCAAGCTGAAGCAAATCGCCAGAGTGGAATGTGAGTCCCGGAAAAGCCCAGCAGCTGGATGCACAGGTGTGGAGAAGGCAGTGAGGGTGGGACTTGAAGCCTGAACAGGGCTACACATGGCAGGCAGGGGCCTTCTGGGTCTGCACCCAACAAGAACTTAGCCCTGTGGGCACCATCCTACGATGCAGGTGGCAGCACACCACTAACCCAGAACTGGTCCTCAGGTGCTCCAACACTCACATGAGTGAAAAGTACCACGGCCCAAGGTCAGAGCCATGGACCTTGTCCAGCAGTCTCCCATGTATGGGGATGTGCCCCATAATCCAGAAGGTGTCAAAAACACAATGGACAAGCAGTATGTATCAGGGGCACACATATTGCGATGTGAACATAAACATGTGAGTGGTTCAGCACTCCCAGGTGACTGGACTGCCCAACAAACCATTCCTCACTCTGGCTGTTGAAGAGTGTACATTTCCCCTCCTGAGTATAGAGATGTAATTGCAATGATGGCAGCAAGTGAAAGGATACATAGTGGTGATGTTCCTTGTTGGTCCATGTGCCAAACTACAACTGGGAACATACTGTATTGGACACTGCAACTCTGTGCAGGTGTGAGGGACATCCTTCTGCCAAGGATACTATGCCATGCTCAAAACTGAGTGGACAAATGCCAAATGAAGTTAGTGATTATGTCACTAAAGGGGCACCCAGCTCAGCACATCACCATTTGCCAGCCCAGAGCTGGGATTGGTTCTCTAAAGCAGGCTAGCTATACACCAGTAACTTGAGATCTTGAGTCCTGAAGATAACCAGTCTGACACTGTCTTAACAGAGTGCACCCAAATTAGTCTAACAACCTTCAAGGCCGAATGGACAGTTCGAGAATACCGACTTGGACATCTCTGGGGACTGAAGTATTGGCCATGACAGAATAAATAACTGTCCCACAACCACACCCAAGGAACATCGAGAGTGACTATTGTTGGGGACCCGGACTAAGTAACTATGAACATTACTGCTGTGTTGGAAGAACAGACCCTGAATTGGAGCACCCTGTCCAGGAGTCCATTGCACACAGCCTGGAAGAAAAGAACAGCCAAAGTACTCTTTCCACTTGCATCAAAGTGGTTGCACCATTCACCATGCACCCTGAAGGGAAGGTGGACATACAGGCATCATCTTCAATCCAAGCAGCTGAATAATCCCAGTCGGCATGGAATTGTCCAGCGAGATCCTGGAGCCAATTAAATTACTATACTCCAACACAACAATTGCTGTGAGACTTTTAAATAATGGCACAAATACCCCCATGATAAAAACAATGAAAGGACTAAAGCGGGGCTGTCCCCTTGCAGCCACTGTATATAATTTATACACAGCAGACTGCGAAGAACATCTCAATGACTTTGCTCTGAATCCTCCAAAATTGGAATCTGTCCCAATTCCAGCACTGTTCTATGCTGATGACATTATCCTACTAGATAAAACCATCTCGGGTTTACAACAGAGTTTACATCTCATGGGAATCTACATGAAATCCAACAATCTAAGGATCAACACGACAAAGACTAAAGTCATGGCATTAGTAAAACTTCCATTCAAGAAACATCCAGCATTAAAATTCTCTATCGATAACATCTGCCTAGAAGAAGTATCGACCTTCAAATACCTTAGCATTATGCTAAATCAGTCTAAAATAGAAAAACAGTGGTTCAACAATGTTGAAATTTAAACTCAGTCATTAGCCAGACAAGGTTGTGTCCTAAACTGGAAATATGGCAAATTCTCATTTAAACCAGTCATAACATTCTATAGACAGAAAGTAATCCCGCTAATTACATATGGTAGCGATGCAATGATTCATTCACAATCCAACAATTGGGCGAAATTTGAAGCTATATTCTGGAGGAAGATCTTCAGGCTCCCAGACTCATATACGATGGCCAGAATTCGCTATGAAGTCGCAACCCAATCCCTATCTTCGATAGTGACATGGAAACAGCTCGACCTTTTAAGAAAACTTCTGACAAATGAGGAAACACCGGCCACAGCAATTCTGAAAAATAATCCAACCGCTTTTCACAACACATCTCTACGGAAATGGAAAGAACATTTATTCCAACAATTAAAAGATGAAGAAATATCGCTCGAAACCCTCATAAACAGACCCCAACATGCAAAACGTAAATTGGCAAATAATGACTGGATCAGAACATGTCATTGAAAACAAAGCAATTAGAGCTCTGGAGTCCTCTTTTTTAGGGGGCTGTAAGGCAGAGGACTAATGTGAACATATATATAGAAAAGGTGCCACAGAAACAGCTACCTGCCTACACACGTACTAGGTGTGTTTAGTTGGAGAGAGTGCTACCTATCATGTCAATTAATTAATAGCGACAGAACCAATAGAGATATACATCTTTTAATTTATGAATACAAAACACTCAATAAGATTAATGTTAAAAGAAAAAGACAAGAATGCATTTTGTTTGTACAGAACATCACATAAAAAACATATAGTGAAAGTCAATATTTTCAACCAAAAACAATTTCTTTGAACTTAACACAATCATCATGTAATGATAGTATTGTGGGGTCAGTAAGGATGTGAGGTGAACATCTTATTATTAAACTATATGTTTTTTATGTGATGTTCTGTACAAACAAAATGCATTTTTGTCTTTTTCTTTTAACATTAATCTTATTGAGTGTTTTGTATTCATAAATTAAAAGATGCATATCTCTATTGGTTCTGTCGCTGTTAATTAATTGACATGATAGGTAGCACTCTCTGCAACTAAACACACCCAGAACGTGTGTAGGCGGGTAGCTGTTTCTGTGGCACCTTTTCTATATATCAGAACATGTCATGCCAAAACTTTAAATTCAAGAAATCTTCAAAGCCAATCAGATATCCGAGCCCTAAATGAAATCCCAAAGTACATGGAACAATTTCCTTACGTCAAGATCTGCACAGTGTATATGGGGATTCATCTGAATAACTTACCTACAAGAGACAAGCTTGCAATGACACGGCAAATCCGGAAACTGATAGCTATTGCTGTTTCTGCAAAGATAGAAAACTACCAGAAACAATCTATCATCTATTAATGATCTGTCCAGAATTAACACCCAAGAGACTGAGCTTCGGTAACTTTTTTAAAATATCGACCCAACAGATGGACACGGAAATGCGTTGGTCATTATTATTGAATGGACGTGAAAACAAATTAATCTACACAATAGTTCAATTTTTACAACATACTTTAGGATTACATCCCGGAGATCAACAGAAAGCCACGTGAAGATACTGATGATTTGCCTCATTGATGCCGAAAGTGACAACAAGAGATCTTCTTATTGTCTTTATATTCTTTTTTTTTTTTACCCAATTGAACTGTTAAATATTATAATTTTGTGTATCACTGAGTTCTAAAAATGAAAAGTTTGTAACAAACTATATCATTTTAATAAAAAAAATAGAAAAAAATAATAATAATCGCACTGAACCCCACCCAGCCTGACACTGAAATGCGGCCTGGCAAAACACATCACTAGCCAGGCCTGAATAGTCTGTTCAACAGTGGCCCCCAAACATATATCTGGAGGGTCAGTTGCCGACTCGTACACTAGACCACCACCAAAGCCATGCATGGCTGGCACAGAACTGCAGACACATTGCTTGCACCTCCATGCACCATTCAGAAGCACTTCATGTCTGCTTCCTGTGTGGAAAGGCCAACTTGTCCTGCCCAATATTGAAGACCACTTTGGACTGACACACCCTGCATCAAATGAGCTGCTGATTCATGATTGCATAGAGTGCATGCATTTGCCCGTGCTCAACACCTGCATGCTGCCTCGATGAACCTATGTGCCCAAATGAGCCAAATCTGTACACATGAACTTACCAAACAGGCTCAGCTGTGTCAGCCCACCAAAACCTAAATGCAGGTACAGTGACACTGAACTGACCGCCCGGCACATTTCTGAACAAGACAATGGTTAGGACATGATTCTACATGTGTTCTATTCGCAAACCTCTGCGTGTCAGTACTTAGGCAAATACCCCATTAAAATCCACTAGAAGTGTCACTACCTCCAGTGTGTAGCCACAACACCCTACAGTATCTTGTGGAGGGACATTCTGCACACATCATTTAAACTACAACCTGTGGGTGGCATGTTCAAAATGAGCGACTGTATTTATTGACGAAACCCAAATTGGGCATTTCCTTAATTTCCGACAGTGACCCTGTATGTTCTGTGTAACTACTGGTAAATCTTTACTCCCCTCTTGACCAAATTGACTTCACTTGGTCCGTCTCACCAAATAAGGCAGAGGAATATCACCTGATTGTAGCTGTTTACCACATGAATGTGTTGTGTCACCGCCCCTCAAAGTGTGAGGGTTGGGTGACACCTCACACTCCCACTTGTACACCTGTTGTTCAGATTCCAATCCTACACAGATGTGTCTCCCATGATGTACACCATAGAGAAACCAATAACTACATTCATAGGAGTCACTCATGGTGTTGTTGCCACACATTCACCGGATGCACATGTTCAGCTACAAACCCCTCCTGCCCTACAGATGTTGGAGTGATATTTGGGGTGTAACACATGCATTTTCAGTTGCAGTGCGTGATATGAACAGAAATCTGCACAAAAAGGCCACACAGACAGCACAGCCATACATATTACATATATTGAGCATGACAGGCGCCATCACTGGGATTTTCGAAATCACAGAGCAGCAGACACCATCACTGACAATATCATTACACCCAACACACCTTTGACTCACACAAGACATTTATACAGCCTTTCTGATTGAAATATCACCCATAAAAACACACCTACATCCATGACACAATTACAACCCTGTATTTGTAGTGGGGTCATATACAGCAACCACATCTCAGGATACCATAACATGCATGTACAGTGCGACATCCATGCATACTGCAAGGTACAGTCATGATGTGATATGATATGAAATGATAGGTTTTTTATAACACGCTTAATACCTAGAGGTTTGTAAGGATGGACCCAAGGATCGAGCCTGTGGAGCTCCGTGTCATCTTGCTTCCAAGGCGAACACGTTCCCCTGAGCTATCCTCGTGAGACATTAGGCCTCATTACGAGTTTGGTCCTAAAAAGCAGCCATTAACGGCATGCCGTTAATAACATGTCCGTCTTGGCCCGAACCGGCTAACAGCGCGTGATTAAGAGTGCGCGAGCATGCGCACCCCTGCATGCCGGTAACGGCCGTACCGGCATACCGGTAACGACCCTCAAACCCCCATATAGCAGCATCAATGAATGCGTACATAACGGCTCCGGCCTCGGCAACCGGCCTCGGCAACCCCCAAATAGCATTACCGATATTAACACAGTGCTAAGAACGGGCCCGTTATTACCGGACCCGGAAGTAACGTCATTGCGCTGGAATGGGAAATGCATAGGCGGCCATCTTGAAAAACGCAATCCATTGCCATCCTCTACATACAGGACCTTCCCCGCCAGAACTCCTAGTACACCACGGACAAAATGTCGAAGTCTTCCCAGAAAGGCACTGCCCGCCTTCGTAAACCACGGCTCAAGGATGAGGAGTTGAACATGTTACCTGACACCCTAGTGGCGAATGCTGATGCGGTGTTCTGCAGTGACCTCAGGCGCCCAGCCCAGCTGAAGAAGAAGGCCATCTGGGAAGAAGTTGCCCAGAAAGTAAGTGCAGTCGCCACCACCGCACGCACAGTGCGCGATTGCAAAAAAAGATGGGATGACCTCAGGCTGGAATAAAAAAAAAATAGGGCATATGGCTGACTGATACATTTGTCTCTGGCCTGTCTCCTTTAGCACCCACTCTGTGGGGGCACAATTGTGGATGAGAACTGTCCACCTCAGGTAGCCGTTGTGTGGTAAACTGGTGGATGCCCCCCGCTGTGCCTGGATGTGGCCGACAGGAAGGCAGCATGCCAACCACCCTAGGGCTGGCCTTGGTGCCCTCAGTGCAGGCGTCACCCAATTGCCCCGAGGCCAGAATGACGCTCAAGTGAGACCAGAAGCTGTGGACCATGTGGGACCTTGCCTCTGGCAGAGGTCCCAGGGTACGAGATTGCTGGGCTCCATGAGGTGGACCATGACACACTGTGTCATCAATCCCGACCGCTGGGCATCCACCAAGCTGAAGCAAATCTCCAGAGTGGAATGTGAGTCCCGAAAAAGCCCAGCAGCTGGATGCACAGGTGTGGAGAAGGCAGTGAGAGTGGGACTTGGAGCCTGAACAGGGCTACACATGGCAGGCAGGGGCCTTCTGGGTCTGCACCCAACAAGAACTTAGCCCTGTGGGCACCATCCTACGATGCATGTGGCAGCACACCACTAACCCAGAACCCAGAACTGGTCCTCAGGTGCCCCAACACTCACATGAGTGAAAAGTACCACGGCACCAAGGTCAGAGCCATGGCCCTTGTCCAGCAGTCTCCCATGTATGGGGATGTGCCCCATAATCCAGAAGGTGTCAAAAACACAATGGACAAGCAGTATGTATCAGGGGCACACATATTGCGATCTGAACATAAACATGTGAGTGGTTCAGCACTCCCAGGTGACTGGACTGCCCAACAAACCATTCCTCACTATGGCTGTTGAAGAGTGTACATTTCCCCTCCTGAGTATAGAGATGTAATTGCAATGATGGCAGAACGTGCAAGGATACATAGTGGTGATGTTCCTTGTTGGTCCATGTGCCAAACTACAACTAGGAACATACTGTATTGGACGCTGCATCTCTGTGCAGGTGTGAGGGACATCCTTCTGCCAAGGATACTACGCCATGCTCAAAACTGAGTGGACAAATGCCAAATGAAGTTGGTGATTATGTCACTAAAGGGGCACCCAGCTCAGCACATCACCATTTGCCAGCCCAGAGCTGGGATTGGTCCTCTAAAGCAGGCTAGCTATACACCAGTCACTTGAGAGCTTGAGTCCTGAAGATAACCAGTCTGACACTGTCTTAACAGAGTGCACCCAAATTCGTCTAACAACCTTCAAGGCCGAATGGACAGTTCGAGGATACCGACTTGGACATCTCTGGGGAATGTAGCAGTGCCCAAAGCCCCCGACCGTATGGGAGGAAAGTATTGTCCATGACAGAATAAATAACTGTCCCACAACCACAATCAATGAGCATCGGGAGTGACTAGTGTTGGGGACCCGGACTAAGTAACTATGAACATTACTCCTGTGTTGGAAGAACAGACCCTGAATTGGAGCACCCTGTCCAGGAGTCCATTGCACACAACCTGGAAGAAAAGAACAGCCAAAGTACTCTTTCCACTTGCATCAACGTGGTTGCACCATTCACCATGCACCCTGAAGGGAAGGTGGACATGCAGGCATCATCTTCAATCCAAGCAGCTGAATAATCCCAGTCGGCGTGGAATTGTCCAGCGGAGATCCTGGAGCCAATAAAATGACTATACTCCAACACAACAATTGCTGTGAGACTATCAAAGAATGGCACAAATACCCCCATGATAAAAACAATGAAATGACTAAAGCAGGGCTGTCCCCTTGCAGCCACTCTATATAATGTATACACAGCAGACTGCAAAGAACATCTCAATTACTTGGCTCTGAATCCTCCAAAATTTAACTCTGTCCCAATCCCAGCACTGTTCTATGCAGACGACATTATCCTACTAGATAAAACCATCTCGGGTTTACAACGGAGTTTACATCTCATGGGAATCTACATGAAATCCAACAATCTAAGGATCAACACGACAAAGACTAAAGTCATGGCATTAGTAAAACTTCCATTCAAGAAACATCCAGCATTAAAATTCTCTATCGATAACATCTGCCTTCAAATACCTTAGCATTATGCTAAATCATTCTAAAATAGAAACACAGTGGTTCAACAATGTTGAAATTTAAACTCAGTCATTAGCCAGACAAGGTTGTGTCCTAAACAGGAAATACGGCAAATTCTCATTTAAACCAGTCATAACATTCTATAGACAGAAAGTAATCCCGGAAATTACATATGGCAGCGATGCAATGATCCATTCACAATCCAACAATTGGGTGATATTTGAAGCTATATTCTGGAGGAAGATCTTAAGGCTCCCAGACTCATATCCGATGGCCAGAATTTGCTATGAAGTTGCAACCCAATCTCTATCTTCGATAGTGACATGGAAACAGCTCGACCTTTTAAGAAAACTTCTGATAAATAATGAAACACCAGCCACAGCAATTCTGAAAAATAATCCAACCACTTTTCACAACACATCTCTACGGAAATGGAAAGAACATTTATTCCAACAATTAAAAGACGAAGAAATATCGCTCAAAACCCTCATGAACAGACCCCAACATGCAAAACGTAAATTGGCAAATAATGACTGGATCAGAACATGTCATGCCAAAACTTTATATTCAAGAAATCTTCAAAGCCAATCAGATATCCGAGCCCTAAACGAAATCCCAAAGTACATGGAACAATTTCCTGACGACAAGATCCGCACAGTGTATATGGGGATTCGTCTGAATAACTTACCTACAAGAGACAAGCTGGCAATGACATGGCAAATCCGGAAAACTGATAGCTATTGCCGTTTCTGCAAAGATAGAGAAGTACCAGAAACAATCTATCATCTAGTAATGATTTGTCCAGAATTAACGCCCAAGAGACTGAGCTTCGGTAACTTTTTTTAAAATATCGACCCAACAGATGGACACGGAAATGCGTTGGACATTATTATAAAATGGACGTGAAAACAAATTAATCTACACGATAGTTCCATTTTTACAACATACTTTAGGATTACATCCCGGAGATCAACAGAAAGCCACGTGAAGATACTGATGATTCGCCTCATTGATGCCGAAAGTGACAACAAGAGATCTTCTTATTGTCTTTATATTCTTTTTTTTTTTACCCAATTGAACTGTTAAGTATTATAATTTCGTGTATCACTGAGTTCTAAAAATGAAAGGTTTGTAACAAACTAAATCATTTTAATAAAAAAATAGAAAGAAATAATAATAATCCCACTGAACCCCACCCAGCCTGACACTGAAATGCGGCTTGGCAAAACACATCACTAGCCAGGCCTGAAGAGTCTTTTCAACCGTGGTCCCCAAACATATATCTGGAGGGTCAGTTGCCGAATCGTACAGTAGACCACCACCAAAGCCATGCATGGCTGGCACAGAAGTGCAGACACATTGCTTGCACCTCCATGCACCCTTCAGAAGCACTTCATGTCTGCTTCCAGTGTGGAAAGGCCAACTTGGCCTGCCCAAGATTGAAGACGACTTTGGACTGACACAACCTGCATCAAATGAGCTGCTGATTCATGATTGCATAGAGTGCATGCATTTGCCCGTGCTCAACAACTGCATTCTGCCTTGATGAACCTATGTGCCCAAATGAGCCAAATCTGTACACATGAACTTACCAAACAGGCTCAGCTGTGTCAGCCCACCAAAACCTAAATGCAGATACAGTGACACTGAACTGACCGCCCGGCACATTTCTGAACAAGACAATGGTTAGGACATGATTCTACATGTGTTCTATTTGCAAACCTCTGTGTGTCAGTACTTAGCCAAATACCCCATTAAAATCCACTAGAAGTGTCACTACCTCCAGTGTGTAGCCACAACAACCTACAGTACAACACAGTATCTTATGGAGGGACATTGTGCACACATCATTTAAACTACAACCTATGGGTGGCGTGTTCAAAATGAGTGACTGTATTTGTTGACAAAACCCAAATTGGGCATTTCCTTAATTTCCGACAGTGACCCTGAATGTTCTGTGTAACTACTGGTACATCTTTCCACCCCTCTTGAGCAAATTGACTTCACTTGCTCCGTCTCACCAAATAAGGCAGAGGAATATCACCTAATTGTAGCTGTTTACCACATGAATGTGTCTTGTCACCGTCCCTCAAAGTGTGAGGGTTGGGTGACACCTCAAATTCCCACGTGTACACAGGTTGTTCAGATTCCAATCCTACACAGATGTGTCTCCCATGATGTACACCATAGAGAAACCAATGACTACATTCATAGGAGTCACTCATGGTGTTCTTGCCACACATTCACCGGATGCACATGTTCAGCTACAAACCCCCCTGCCCTACAGATGTTGGAGTGATATTTGGGGTGTAACACATGCATTTTCAGTTGCAGTGTGTGATATGAAGATAAATCTGCACAGAAGGGCCACAGACTGCATAGCCATACACATTACATATATTGAGAATGACAGGTGCCATCACTGGGATTTTCGAAATCACAGAGCAACAGACGCCATCACTGACAATATCACCACACCCAACACACCTTTGACTCACACAAGACATTGATACAGCCTTTCTGATTGGAATATCACCCATAAAAGCACACCTACATCCATGACACAATTACAACCCTGTATTTGTAGTGGGGTCTTATACAGCAACCACATCTCAGGATACCATAACATGCATGTACAGTGCAACATCCATGCATACTGCAAGGTACAGTCATGATGTGATATGATATAATAGGTTTTTTTATAACACGCTTAATACCCAGAGGTTTCTAAGCATGGACCCAAGGATCGAGCCTGTGGAGCTCCGTGTCATCTTGCTTCCAAGGTGAACATGTTGCCCCTGAGCTATCCTCGTGAGACATTGGGCCTCATTACGAGTTTGGTGCTAAAAGGCAGCCATTAACGGCATGCCGTTAATAACATGTCCGTCTTGGCCCGAACCCGCTAACAGCGGGTGATTAAGAGTGCACGAGCATGCACACCCTTGCATGCCGGTAATGGCCGTACCGGCATACCAGTAACGACCCTCAAACCCCCATATAGCGGCATCAATGAATGCGCACATAACGGCTCCGGCCTCGGCAACCCCCAAATAGCGTTATTGATATTAACACAGTGCTAAGAACGGGCCCGTTATTACCGGATCCGGAATTAACGTCATTGCGCCGGAACGGGAAATGCATAGGCGGCCATCTTGAAAAACGCAATCCATTGCCATCCTCTACATACAGGACCTTCACCGCCAGAACTCGTAGTGCACCACGGACAAAATGTCGACATCTACCCAGAAAGGCACTGCCCGCCTTCGTAAACCACGGTTCAAGGATGAGAAGCTGAACATGTTACCTGACACCCTAGTGGCGAATGCTGATGTGGTGTTCTCCAGCGACCTCAGGCGAGCTGAAGAAGAAGGCCATCTGGGAAGAAATTGCCCAGAAAGTAAGTGCAGTCGGCACCACCGCACGCACAGTGCACGATTGCAAAAAAAGATGGGATGACCTCAGGCTGAGAGTACGCAACATCTTGTCAGCCAATCGTAGCCAGGGGCTGCCAACAGGTGGAGGACCTCACTCACCAGTGAAATTGGCCAGATGGGAAGAGACTTGCAGCTCAGTCATAGATGTGGAGTCTATAGAAGGAGTCGGTGGAGCTGAGTGTGGCGTGCCAACATCAGCAGAAGAAGGTGAGTGTCCCTACAAACACACAACAACTAATCATCACCATTGACCTCCAAATGTGATAGCAACGCCAGCCAATACATGGCCCATGATGCACACCTACACATATCCATATACACATGCTGGGCCCACCACTATCACATCCAAATGCATTCTGCGGCCGTACACGAATACACACCCGACACACAAATGATCTGTACGTGTCACACAGCACGTCACTCCCAACACACATCAAGGCCCAACAGCAGCCACCATGCTGTACATCTGAACACCTGCACGATTCCAAACAGCATCCCCCCAATCCTGCATGTACCCAGTATGCTACAAAGCCAGGCATGCAAATGATCACATGGTGCCACCTGCACAAAGACAAACACATGCATGATGCAAGCACCACCATCACTGACGCCCTGCCACTCTCTGTCCCTCACAGGTATGGATGCAGACAGCGATGAAGCACAGGGAAGTGCACAATGCACAACACCAGCCAAAAGGGCAAGGGTGCAAGGTGATGGCAGCGGACCATCTACATCAAGTGGATCAAGGATGGACCAAGCGGCACGCGGAACAGCAACCAGTGTCCTACCAGCCACACTGCAAGCCACACAGGACGAGCAGACACTTGCCCCTGCACCACTGGACACACAATGGACACAGGCCGAGGACACATCTGGCATGGACGATGGCACACAGTCTGCTGCAGCAAGCATAATTGGTGAGATGGCTGCATCGGCAAAGCATAGTGTTGACGATGAAGCTGACCCAGACAATGACGGCAATCCAGGACTGGTCCACTCAGAGCCAGTAGGTCGAACACCAAGCCTGCAGGCCACCCCACAGGAGACACCTCGCTGGGATTAATCTGAACAGGGCAGCCATGGTGAGTGGTCTCCGGCATTGCACAGCCCCATTTTGCATGCAGTACCACCACATGACACACCAACCACCACCTACACTGCCATACGGGACCTTGAGGGATGTCTGTCCAGGATGGAGGGCCGGCAGGAGGAGATGCAAGGCTATTTGAAGCAGTACCTTGCTGAAGGGGAGAACACACACTATGTCATCCCTGACAGCACAGCGGCCGTAATTCAGGCCATCAACTCAAGTGCACAGCAAGTGCGCAATGGCTTTAATGCCTTGGGGCAGATCCTCACCAGGATTGCTGACAGCATGGGGCAGTGGCAAACGCGGGCTTTGGGGTCACAACCATCTGACTCATCCAAATTGACCACGCCAGCGAGTTCGAGGCAGACCAGCCCGTGTGCAGGTCCCTGTGAAGTGCACAGCGCTCAGATATCCTACCCCCACCTCCAAAGGGACCTCCACAGTAGCAGGGCCACCCTGCATAATCTATTTACGAATACATGCAGACACATGTTGTGCCATTGTTGACTTTGGGTGTTAGGGGTAGGGTGGAGGGTGGTGGTGGGTGTAGTACTGGGGGTGTTGGGGGTGTGGGGTGGCGTGGGGATGCGCGGGGGGGAGGGGAAGGGGTGTTGGGGGAAGGGATTGTTGAATCATGTTGTTGGAAAATCTCACTAATACACCTGTTGTGTACAAACATCACATGAGTGGACATTGCTAATTTGGTGTTTGTCAATGTATTGCTTCATAGTGAACTATGCCCATATACCCACAGACCCAGTGCTCACAGTTCCCAATACATGGCACCCTCTGCATCCAAGTACATCAGAATGATTGGTCTATGACCAATTGCTGCACTGCGCGACCCTCAAGTGTATCACGTCCTGGCCTATGTCCTAAATCTACTCCATCCTCTCCTTCTACTTCACCAGGTGGTGGCAGCTCCATGTCAGGGGGCAGGGGTACGTTCCGGTGAATGCACATGTTATGCAGCATTGCACATACCATGATGATCTTGCCCACCTTCTCAGGCCCGTATATGAGTGCCCTTCACGACCTGCTGATGCAGCGGAACCGTGCCTTCAAAAGGCCAAACGTCTGCTCAATGACCACACGCGTGCGTGTATGTGCAAAATTGAAGTCCTTCTCGTGCCTGTTCCGCGGATTCCTGACAGGGGTGAGTAGCCACACCTTCAGTGGATATCCAGCATCACCTACATGGTAGCAGAAGGAGGTATGTGTAAGGATAATTCTCAGTTGCCATCTGTGCTCAGACTGTACATCTATCCAGTTCATATGCACTATCCTGTCAATGGCAGCCACATCCACATGACTATCAGCCCTGTACAGTGCATGCCAATCCATGGTGCGAGCCTTGGGTGACATGCATGACCTAGGGTCCTAGACATTTCAAACACCAGGCCATGACAAATTTTGACTAGGTCCATTATGTACGCACATGTGAGGGCTGTGTGGCAGCGGATTACTCAAGATACTTTCATCCCCCTCCTCCCATGGCCCAGAGGGCATTCCCCTTGCATATGCATGTAGCCCCCCATGCCCCTCCTCCCATGGCCCAGAGGGCATTCCCCTTGCATATGCATGTAGCTCCCCATCCCCCTCCTCCCATGTCCCAGAGTGCATTCCCCTTGCATATGCATGTAGCCCCCTCCATCCCCCTCCTTCCATGGCCCAGAGGGCATTCCCCTTGCATATCCATGTAGCCCCCCCATACCCCTCCTCCCAAGGCCCAGAGGGCATTCCCCTTGCATATGCATGTAGCCCCCCCATCCCCCTCCTCCCAAGGCCCAGGGGGTAGACTCACCCAACAGCCATCCACTCTGTATGCCGTCTCCTTCCATGTAGCGGGGTAGTGAGGAGTTCCGCAGCACCATGGCATCATGCGTGGATCCTGGGTATCTGGCACAGCAATGTGTTATTATCTGACTGGCATCGCACACCATCTGCACATTGATGGAGTGGTACAGCTTCCGATTGCGGTACACCACCTCTACAGCATGTGGTATTACCAACTATATGTGGGTGCAGTCGAGGGCATCAATTACATTGGGCATGCCTTCCAGTGCATGGAATGCTATTTTGGTGGTATTTGCCTCCTGTGTTGTCCGTGGTAGGGATATGTAGGCACTTGCGTGCTTCAGTAGTGCATCCCGCACTTGGTTTAACACAACAGAGAAGCATGATTGTGACATGCCATGCATTTGGCCCACTGTGTGTTGGTAAGTGCCTGTGGCCAGGAAGTGGAGCACAGATGCCACCTTCAGCAGAGGGGGGATGGCTGTGCGGATGTTAATGAGGCTGACCAACTCTTCCTGTATTAATTCCACTATGTTGGTGATGGTGTCCCTGTCCAGCCAGTACAGGGTGTGGATCTGTGCTGGGGTTAAGTCAAATGGATTGGCCCTTATACGTGGAATTGATGGCTGTCTGCGGGGAACAACTACCTGCACTGGTGGGATTTGCTGGGCCAGTCTCACCCCCCCTTCTCCTCCTGTGTCTCCTCTGTGTTTCCTGTCATACTGCCTGCTCAAGGGGTAGCAGTGCAGGCATGTCCTCCAGCGCCAGTATGGCAAGTGCAAGTGGTAGCATTGTGGTTTGGAATGCGGTGTGGGTGTGCTCCTTTTGTGCTGGCCCTGAATCCATTGCCTCCACCTGTGCTGATTGTGTGCACCTGTGGCACTTGGTTACACAGCAGTTTGCTGTTAATGGGTGGTCCGCGATGCCGGTACTGCCGGCATCATGATGGCCCTTCTTACTGGCATCTAGATGCCGGTATGTTCATGTCCATGCAACTCGTGGTGTCCTCTTCATTGCGGGATGCTGGTATTACGGGCACGCCACTCGCGCGCGTGCCCGCATGCCGGTACGGTGGTGCACGGCCATAGCGGGTCCTTGTCGATGCCGGTGGGACAGGCGTCTAGGGTCGTAATACAACAGACCAGTATTGGAGGCTGGTATTGCCTTACCGGCTCCGTTTTTACCGGACCGCCAACCTCATAATGAGGCCCATTGTCCTACATAGATAATCATAGATTTATACAGCCAACATACATGACTACATGACCATCTGTGCACCATATGTGCAAGAAATGTAATGTAGGACAACCTTGACTACCACAATGATGAACAACAATTATAAACCACAACCTTTACACACATGCAGCAAGAGATGCACATGGAAGTCTGCATACAACACAAATACATGTACCAATCCTATGCACATGCATCGAGTGCATGTTTGGACTGCGCAGATCACAATGATTACATTTACATATGCTGGTCTAGAAGTGCATAGCTGTGAGCCTGTCATTTGTATTCAGCACACTCTCTGCTGGTTGACAATGTGCACATGAACACAGAATCATATCTGCATGGTGACCAGATGCATGGGCATATGCTACACAGAATCTAGTCAACTCAAAACAATGAGATGCTGAGTGAGGTCTCACAAATCCCAACAAGCATACCCTCTGAGTAAGCTGCATGCAAACATCAAAACAGCCCAGTGTTACATCCACACCAA
Organism: Ambystoma mexicanum; assembly: GCF_040938575.1. NCBI lineage: Eukaryota > Metazoa > Chordata > Amphibia > Caudata > Ambystomatidae > Ambystoma > Ambystoma mexicanum. Next base: position 421,813,781 of record NC_090927.1, on the reverse strand, counting down.
AAAATGAATGCACACAGACATGAGCGTCAGAGAAAGTGATGTACACAGCAAAAACAAAATTACCACATCAAATTGATTGATCCAAAGACACAACTGTATTATAATGCATACAGAACATGAATCATGAACACATTAGCATAACACTAAATTACAAGAATCCTCCTTTCAAAAATGAAATGATATATATCTATGAAAAAAAAACTATGTAAAAGTATGTAAGTCACTACTGCAGTCCAATGTCTAATAATGCCTGGCCCAAGGCTGCCTGTGTCTCCACTTCAACTTGCTTCAGGTGGACTTCAGTGCAACCCCGAGGGCCTTCAGGGCCTCCCTAGTGGTAAGTTCTATTTGCTTTGCAGCCCTCTGACTCTCCCCCAGTATGGTAGCACACAACTCCTCCATTCTTGCAAGTGCTGCATCCCTGGCCCTGGTAACTGCCTCCCCCATTGCCAGCTGCCTCTGCTCCCCCTGCTGCCTGCCTCATGTGTTGTAGCTGGCATGTGGTGGCTACCTGGATCCTGTGCCTTGCTACCTGCCTCTCCTACCTGCATTGTATGTCTGCTGCTGACTCCTGGCCATAAGTCTCCTGTGTGCATCCCTCCGCTGCTGCAACGGCTCCGTCTGCCTGGGACCCTGCCCATGGCACCGGTACTAAGATGATCGGCTCCTGGAGGGGAGTACTGCAACACCACTTGCCTCCCATGCCATTTTGACCTGCACTGTCTGTTCCTCTGTAAAAGCCATGCCACACTGTGGGACCAGCTGAATGGCCTCCGTGGTCACTCGCACTTCCAGTGAGCATGAAGGATCCGCCAGACATGCTGACGGAGTGACATGGGTAGAGGAGACAGATGTGGTGGTCAGCACAGAGGCCACACTTTTGGATGCCTGGGGCACAGATGCAGAGGAGTTGAGGGTGGCATTTGTGTTGCCTGTACCAATATGACCATGCTCAGCAGTGCACTTGCCATTTGGGACAATATGTGGCACACCTGCCTGTGATGGCTCATGAGCTGCCCACAGATTATGTCCAGGGCCTAAAGGGTAGCATCCTGCCACCCATGGCCTGACAAAAGCAGGTGAAACACTGCAACATGGATGGCCTCATCAGCCCTGACTGTGGAGCTTGTCTGCGTGGAGGCATCACTAGTGCAACCGATGGCTCTGGGACAGTGAGGAGAGCTGACTCCACCACTGTGTCCTGCACAACCTCCTGTCTCAGGTCCATGTCTGTAGCCTGCACATCCAACAGTGTTCCCCCACCAGACAACATTGCCGGGCCCACAACGGCATCCTCCACCTCCTCCACGCCTGACCCTGACACCCCATATGGAACCTCTGTGCTGATTGGCCTGTCTATGGGAATGGCAGAATGACTCTGTCCCTCTGAGGACTCATCCTCCAGGACCTTGGCAACATCATGCAACTCAAAAGCGCCATCTGATGAAGTTCCTTCGCCTGCCATATGTCCCTCAGATGAGGTGTAAGATTGCAGACAGGATTTGTGTAGCCTTCTGGAAGGCCTTGGCCTGGAATGTAGATCCTCCTCTGTGCTACTCTCTTCATCTGCATGCAACATTGGATGAAAAGGGAGAGAGGAGGGGAAGTTCAGCATATGTGTGTACACATGTACATCTCTGAAGATTGCCAAAGTAGCATGCCACTACCTCTTATACAAATGCCACAGCCTCAAACACTGCCAATGTGACATCTGAGTGATGTCTGTGCAAGAGGTCCATAGCAAATGTCATGAAGCAAGGATGAGGCCTATGTATCTGCACATACAAACCCTACCTATGACCACATGACCATGACAGGTACCCTTTACACACATATATTCCAAAGATGACATGGCATGAGACAAATGTGCAGGCCCAGTGACGTGAACTGCACAAGGCAGCAGGTGTCATTGACATCAATGTTCAGGCCTCAACACATCACAAGTACAATAAATCATCCTGAACACACAGACAAGCTTGTAATACATGATGCCATCCCCACCAAATGAATGCTTGGATTTCCATAGAATTAGCAGACACCACTTAATGGCCACAATAGTCATCATGGCCATTGGGCACATGGATGGGGCATACATGAGTACTGGTGCATGTTGGATGTGCTGTAGACATGTGCAGAAACACAACGTCATAGTGCAGTGGTAGTGTATGGTGTTGAAGGGCATAGAGGTGTGCAGAACCTTATGTGATGAAATGGCATGGGCACACCCCTTCTAGTGCAACCAATGGTGTATGTGTCAAACAAATCTCTGCATGAGCCTGCAACTATGTCCCCCAGTTACAAACAATCCCACACATGTGTGCATGTTAACAGAGGATCATTTGCCTCATCCACCCACTCAATGGTACAACACAGTAATGTCTCAGCTTGCATCTGGATCATCTGACAATGGGTGCATACCCACATACAACAACAAAACAATGTAATAAGTATAGTCCACTAATGGACAGTCACATACTATTCCTCTCTCTGCCATCAGCACACCCTCCATTCACAACGTAACCACACCTACACTAGTAATTTGCACCTGAGAAAACCTTACTCCTACAATTTGTCCCTCCCGTTTCTAAACATTTTGCAAGCATTGGCTGCAGCCATCACACAACATCAATGATGTGCATCTACTGGACTAGGTAACAGGCCTATGGTGTGAGGGTGTGTGACATTCCACTGACTGTGTCTGAGTGTACCATTGTGGGTCACACGTGTGAGGAGTAAAGTTTGAGTGGGACATCTGAGAGACCACAGGAGGCTACAGCATAATGATTGCAGAGGCAATTTCAAGGATGTGTCCTGTGGACTGTGTGTGTATGTGAGGAGCGATCCCCAGGAGCTGGAAAGGACCAGGTCCTGTGGCCAGGAAGTCATAATCCTGAGGAAATTGGACATACTCCACCTGAAGCAACTAGTATCAGGCCCTGCATATGCTGCAAGCCACTCCCTAAACACAATCTACATTTCCCTTGGACTGATCTTCACACTCCCTTCTCGGCCACTAATATTGGCAAGACACACATCAATCATCATTGTACTATCAACAGCCCTATACTTCACCCTTCACTTACCAAGGACCCTCCTCCTGCTTTCCACCATGGAACATTGTCAGAGGAACGCTGGACCTGGCAGACTCCCTGCTTTCCTCAATAGACTCCCACACCCTCCAGGCGAGTCAGTTATCCATCACCCATCTCAATCAATGCCTATCCAAGGCTCTCAACCCCCTCACATGCATCACATCAGCCACCAACAGACAAGGCCCCTACACCAGATGTGTCACCCCTGTCCTCTAATCCCCCAAAAGTAAACCCACATCCTTGAATGCAGATGGTGGCCTTGACTCTCACCTCTGAATTGGACCACATATGTCTATCAGTCAAAAGACAACTGGGTAGTGATCCAGAAGGGCAAATATACCTTGACTTGTAACTGATGACCCAACGCCATTAACACCAGCATGTAACTCCTCAAAGCCATAGCAGAATACAAGGACTCTCTTTGCCCATCCTTCTCAGGCCTTCCCACCCCTAGCACCAACACAGTGTATAGCCTTGCATGCATCATGGACACAGCATTTCAAAGCAATGCCAATGGCACTAGTATAAAATGGCATGCCACATTACGTTACACTACATTGCCGTGTCCATCGACCATCGTCCTCACAACATGCATCCTCTTCACATGGCATTACCATTCAGCCTCATTGTACTGACTGTGTGGTCTTACCTGCAGCTTGGATCTTGGCCTGGAGTTCGAGGACCTGAACATGAAGCACTGGGTTCACCCTCTGCAGGATCTGGATATGTAGAGGCCATATGCGATGGCGCCCACCAGTGTGCACCTCGGCAGTGGGTCCTGCCTTGATGGTTGCCCTTGTCGTCTTCTAGGTCCACTTCCACATGTCAACCCAGCACTTTTTGATGTTCTCTGGGGTATGGATGGCCAGCACTCCACATTGACAGCAGCGGCTGTCTCCTGCATGATCCTCTGACGTCCAATGGCCCCAAGTTGCTTCTCTGGATGGAAGAGGGAGTGGTAGTGTAACAGCACCTGTTCTCCAGGGATGCCAACTTCTGCACCCACAAATTTAGCAGCCATCCTCCTCACAATCTTGGAGGTGCTAGTAGAGGTGGCAGATATGGTGCAGCTGATGCCGGTGGCCTGGAACAGTGTCTGGAATACACCAGTAACAGAGATGGGAGTGTAAAATCCATCGTTGGTACACCGTACCACTACTTCGTTCTCTCTCTACAGGTCGGGCCTTCTGTTTAAAGGGTCAAGAAAACTTCTGGGATGTTTCTCTTCATCACAAACCAAATATTGATTCAGCTGGGCCTGAACAATCAGGCACTGCCAATGTCAGAAGTGACACCCAGCCATGGACCGACTCACACACACCATCCAGCCATACTTGGCTTTGCAGCCTTACCAGCTTAAGTACCTTGCAAACACACATCTTTCTTCTGCAGAAGAGGCTTGCATATGCATGACTGAACAATTGGAAAACTTCACAAAGCACCAGTTACCATGCCAAATAAACATAGCAAACCATAGCCAGCACTGACCTACCATGCACTGTGCCTCACACAGTAGTCCCCCTCCCCCATCTGTTCTGCTATCTCACTCCCACCATCTTGTTTGTTTGTTTGTTTGTTTATTTATTTACAATGCACGCGTCACCCAAAGGTATCTGGCCGCAGTACAAGATGATGCAAATTTCTTAGTTACACAGGCAAAGATAAACTGCACAGTACAATATCATAGCTACACAGCAAAAATGAACTATACAATCAAGAATTGAGCAAGATGTACAATAGTGATTACAAGGTTATTCACACTAATTACAAAGAAGGCAAGACAGTAAAGGAGGGCATAGGGAGGTGCAGAAACATGGTTACATATATACATGGTAGAAGGCTGGGGCCTCTAAGGGTCATTGTTGGCGATTAGCCAGTTTTTCATTTTGAGTCTGAAGCTGGAAAGGGATGGGCTGGTTCTAAAGTTGGAGGGGAGGGAGTTGTACAGTTGGGCAGCTAGGACAAGGAAGCTGTTACCTCCTGCTTTTTGCAGTTTATATCTGGGCACTTGTAGAAGGCCCAGGCTAGCTGATCTGGTAAGTCTGGAGTGTTGTTTTGGGGTGAACTTGTCGGAAAGGTATTGTGGGGCAGCATTGTTAAGGCATTTGTAAATGAGAGATGCAGTTTTAAGTTGAATTTTTTCTTTAATAGAGAGCCAATTATGGTCTCTCCTTATGCGGAGATGTGTTGTTAACGAGGAATGCTCAGGGCTGTCCTAAGGGCATTATTTTGCAGGATCTGCAGTTTGTTAGTTACGTATTTATAGGCTCCAAGGTAAAGACCATTAGAATAGTTGAGTTTTGATAATATTAGGGCTCTGGACAGAGTGGTACAGCTTTGTGTGGAAAGGAAAGGTTTGCATGCTCGGATAAGTTTGCAGGTATAGGCACTTGCCAAGGCCGTGGCACTGACCTATTTTCTTAGGTTTAGGGAGGAACCTAGATAGAAGCCTAGCGTTTTTGTTTCACTGGCGGCTTTTATGATGTTGCCGTCAATATTGAATGACTGATGTTGTTCACCTAGTTTGGAGATGTTGATGTGAGTGGCTAGGAGGAGGAGTTCTGTTTTTCATCATTCAGGCAGAGGCCATATGTAGCCATCCATGCCTGAATGATAAGGTAGATTTTATTAATCAGGGCTAAATCCTTGGCACAGTCACCTGTCAGGGGAATAAGGATCGAGGTGTCATCCACATAGTTCATTTAGGTGACACCCAGATGATCCAGGTCATAAAACAGTGGTTTGGTAAAGGCATTATACATGGTTGGAGATACGCATGATCCTTGTGGAACTCCACATGTAATGGGGATAGGCTCTCTGGCCGCAGCTGCCGAGAACACTCTCATCGATCTGTTACTAAGGAATGATTTGATCCAAGCTGTGGCTTCTGGTGAGAAGTGATGGAGATGTGGTTGCAGAGGATCTTGTGGTCAACCAAGTCGAATGCGGCAGCCAGGTCCGGAAGGAGTAAGAGTCCTGAGTTTCCTTTATCATTAAGGTCATCTATTTGCATTTTTAGGTCGATCCAGGCTGTTTCAGTGCCTTGTTGAGGCCTGAAGCCTGATTGACGGAGGCCTAGCAATTTTTTAGTCTTTAGAAAGTTTTGAATTTGATTATAGGCAGCCTTGTCTATAATCTTCAGCAAGAAGTGGACAGTGGTGATGGGTCTGAAGTTGGTGGGTACATTAGGGTCAACAGTGTTTTTTTTTTAGCTGAGGTAGCACCCATGAGTTCTTCAGATTGGTTGGTATGTTGCAGGTATGGAAGGAGGCATTGATGAGTGACGTGATAAAGTGAGCAAGGAACCTCGCTGCTTCCTTGATGACGGCCGCAGGGCAGGAGTCTCCTTTGCAGTTTGATGGTTTGAGAGACGCTATACTTTTTAGTACTTCATTGGGAGATACTGGTTGGGTGGTTGTGAGGGTCGTAGCATGAGTGTTGAAGGATTCATTTTGAGGTGGCAAGGAGAGCTTTTTATCAGTGATTTTCTTTTGAAGAAGGGCAATTTTATTGGGCAGCGCATCCTGGATTTTAGTGCACCAGGATTGGTCCAGAACACAGAGGTCAGTTTTGGGGGCGGGTGATACAAGTTCCCTGAGTATGATAAAGAGTATGATAAAGAGTTCACGGGTGCTTGAGCTGGCTTTATCAATCCTTTCATTATAGGTGTTACGTTTGGCTGTGACGATTGCCTCTTTGTGGTTGGCAGTCATTTTTAATAGGATTTCTTTGTTGGTGGTAGATGGGTTATGTTTCCATAAGGATTCATGCTTCCTCTTTTCTTTCCGAAGCTCTTTGAGATTAGGGTTGAACCAAGAGTTCACATGGACCGTAGGTTTACTTTTGCACATTTTAGGGGTGCAGTAGAGTCTATAGCAGAGTTGATGGTGTTGATATAAAATTCTACTAGTTCCTCAGGGTTAGATGGTCGTGAATCTGCCTGTAGGGGTTGAGAAAAGGCCTTAGGTTGTCTACAGTAATATATATATATATATTTTTATTTATGGTTAGAATAGGAGGTGTTGTAGTTTTGATTATTGCTGGTGGAATGCACTTTGGGAGAGTGAAGGTAAGTAAGCTATGGTCTGTCCAAGGTAGAGGTTCAATAGCCGTTATATTACTTGGGCAGTTTAGGTCCACTCGCCAATCCAAGGTGCAACCTTTGTCATGAGTGGGGAGGATCACTCTTTGGCTGAGACCTAATTCAGATAGGGAATTAGGAAGGAGTAAGGCTGAGTGGTCCGCTGGGTCATTGAATCCCATGTTGAAGTCTCCTAGGAGCAAGATTTGGGATGTGGTTTTGGTATTGGTTGTGATGATATTATGAATGTCCATCCTAAGTGACCGGGCGGACGGTGGATGAGTCAGTAGTTTACAGGCAGATGTGGAGATATGGTGGAAGGCTCTGAGGTTAAGCGAGTCCTTAGCAATGAAAGCAATACCTCCCCCTTCAGATGATTTTCTGTCAGCTCTGAGAATAGAGTAGATTTTGAAGGAACTTTTGGGTTGATATCACTTAGAACCCCCGCGACCTGATTCAATGCAAACATTTGCATTGTCGCATTGATGTGCCATAGAACGGAGACTTTGAGTTCCTCAACTCCGTTTGTTTAATTAGGAAACCAGGCTGCTGTGGTCACGCCTTATTACTGCGCCAGAAAAAAATGATGCTGGAGACTAAGTCCAGTTGCTGTTGTGTGATAAGAAAGTTTAATTGATCTGCCCTATGGATTACACGTGTTTCGGCAAGGTGCCTTTCTCAAATCAGGGCTTATCCAACTTTATTTCTCTTGATCATTACTGGAAGTGTAATAACGGGGATCAATCCCAACTGCAAATATCATTGCCGCGCGACGCTGCCTGGTTTCCTGAGAATAGAGTAGTTATCGGATGTGGCGAAGAGGAGTGAGGGGCCAGCTGCATCATGTAACCAGGTCTCGGTGATTGCCAGGAAGTCCAAGTTCCTTTCTGTGATCAAGTCAGCAATTTCAATTGCATGGGCGACTAAGGATTTAGCGTTGATCAGTGCTCTGGAGATAGGGGTGCAAGTGTTGGTAGTGGGAGTTATGAAGGGTGTAGTCTTACATATAGCCTTTTTAGGTTTTTTGTGCGGTTATTTGGCAGTACTAAGCCTACAGTAGTTAAAGGGTGTAGTGATAATGGGAAGGTGGTATGATCTGACTAGTCTTGAGCCTAGTCTAGTATTTCTCCATGGAGTAGGGGATGGGGAGCTTGGGTTAGCAGTTAAGGTGTGCAGGTCAGTGATATTATGCTTGCTGCTAATGGGGGATTACCTTGTCGTGTTGTTGTCCATGTGAACTGTAGGAAGTCTAAATTTCAATGGGGTTAAGAAGGATGTGGGTTTGATTGTATGATAAACTCTAAGTGGTGGGAGGAAGCAGGTTGGTTTAACTCTGGTGTCCATTGGGGGGTAGTAGGAAGTTGTTGATATCCTGACTATGGCTAAAGATGATCTGGTCAGGGAGTGGGCCAGGAGAGGCAAGGTAGTTCTGGTAAGTGTGGTGTATATGGCTAAGAAGAGACTTATACAAAGTATTCCAGAACAGCATGGGCTAGGAAAGTTCATTTTCATGATAGTTGTTTTATGCCATGCAGAGTGCATTAGTAGAGGTATATATCATACCGGTGTATAGGTACATAACGTACTGGCATAAGTAAGAACATGCTACGGCCCTGGAGGGTATCTCATAGGGGCTGGTACTCAGAAACACATATAGGCAGTTGCGAATTGGCAGGCAAATAAAATAGGACGTAGGTTAATCAACAGGCAAGCGCTGTAGAAAATGAACATGGCAAGTGATCAGGCAGGTATCATGGGCAGTACAGTGATAAACACACATAAGCAAATACAATAGGCAATAAATATGGTTGTCAGCTCACCTGAGCAGATGTAATAGGCTGTATGTTAATTAGCAGGCAAGGGAAGTATTTAAGTCAACAAAGCTGGAGATCAGGCATGTGCAAGGTGGTAAGGTAATCAGCACACATAAGCAAGTTTACAAATCAGTATGATGAAACCAAGGGTGATAGGTTAATTAACTGGCGTGCCAGCAGGTTGATCAACGGGTTGAGTGCATTCAGTGTTTATCCACAGACATATTAAACAAGATATAGCGTAATGCAACATAGTCAATATGGAGCGAAGTCCATATAGTATCGAGTCACTTGCATTTAGCTGTGCACATTTATCTCGCACTTACGTTGCAGGTGAAGTTATGATTGTTGATGGCGTACGGACGCCATGCAGCTATAAAGCAACTGGAGTACAAAGTGTAGGCTCGGTATTTCAAGCCTACGTATAGTGAACAATCAACCTAAGTAAGCAGATGGAGTCAAATGCGATGTAATCTGCCATATATTTGTAACGATCTGTATTAGGTAGTCTCGCAGACATAAGAACATAGCTGAACAGATGCAATATATGATGAACATGCCTTGCAGGTTAGATAAGAGTTCAATGAAGTAACAAAAGTTTGTTTGGCATAAATGATTGGGGCAAGAGTCAGCAAGGTTTGGACTTTTTTGTGGTCTAGTATAATCAGGTGCGCTGTGCTCAGTGACAAATGGGCAGGGCTAACAAAGTGTGGCAGGGGAACTTTCCGGAATGTGGAGATAGTAATCTCTGAGCGGGTTAAAACTGTTAGTAACTAGTATTGAGGCGCTAGTAATGATAGTCGTAGTGGCTGTAAAGGCGTTAGTTAAGGACTGCAGTCAGGCAGTAATGTGTCGTTGTACACGCCACATAGGTAGTACACGGCTGAAAGACAGGTTGTAATGGCTAGAGCCCGGCATATGCACGGTTGCAGAGAACTGGTATCTTATTGTGATTTTAGAAGATCAGTGAGCAATTGGGCAGCATGCTCGGCCCCCCAGCGCCGCAGGCAAAGACAGGCGCAGACAGACGAGTAGCTGCCCTTAAAGAGGAGAGCCTAGAGTGAGGAGGGCCGGCTTCGCCTTCGCCTTCCGGTCATGCAGTGCGGGAGAAATCTTGGTAGTCAGCCAATCGTAGCAGGCTGGAAGTGTTCTGCAGGGGTTGCCTAGCAACCTAGCAACCAGCTAACGCTAGACTTGGGTGGCCATCTTAGATCATGCCACGAGCAAGCTTAGGTAAAATGGATGTTTCTGTGTCGTCTGGCTGTGAGGGTCGCTCCACGGAATGGATGCACATTGCATGCATGTTATAGATGGGGCCCGCAGCAGACACTGTGGATGATGCAGCTTACTTGGATGCAGCTTACTTGGGGATTAGGTACACGTAGTTATGCGGATCTCTTGTGGTCGGCAATGGGGGGAAGGCTCCTGCCTTCCTTCTGGAGCTGCAGGGACGGAATCTCTTGGATGCAGCCAGAGAATCACTAGTTTCTCTTTTGCACTTCCCACACTAACGTGCAATGAGGAGCAGTGATGACGTGTTGGTGTCCCGATGAGGCAGTGGCAGTGGTCCGCACATAGTCTTAGGATGGCACACAGGAGGAGTTGCAGGTGTGTGAAGGCGATCAGAGCTGGATAGGATCAGAATACAGGAGGCAAGCAGAGGAATGTGGCAGGTAGAAGCAGCATCACCATGTGGCAGATTCAACTAGTAAATCAAGCAAAGCCTGTATCACGTGATTTACGCTTGTCGCACTGAACAAACTGCACCTGTGTGGATTACTACGAATAGGGAACGCATGTGCAGAATGCATCTGCGCTGCATAATCCTAATGGACGGAGGATGCGAAGCACATTGGAATTTGGCGAGATGGGCAGAACTTGAGTTTACGCTGCGCAAGTGCTAACTTGCAAGAATTGCTGCATCACCCTTGGGAGGGGAACTGGCAGAGCTGGGAGACCAGGGAAGGTGAGGGGACCACAAGCCAAATGTGCCAGGAAGACAGCAGCACCACCACGTGGTGGGGATGCACCACTATCTATGACGGAAAGCAGCACTGTGAGTGAAGGGGCCACTGGAACTACCACGACCCAGGGACAGCCATAGGTCCCTCAGAAGGGGCCAAACAGGAAAAAGGAGTTGCAAATACTCACTATGTGGATGAGCACTAATCAGAGCTATACACAGGGGCTGGAAGCACTATATCAGTGGCCCAGCAGCAGAGGAAGTGGCAGGAGGACACTGATTTGATCAATGGCTGTGGGGTGGAGAAGTGCACAGCAGCAGAAGTACATAAGAGGAGGGACAACCTCAAAGTGCTTTGCCACTGTGTCGTCTGCCCAGGCTACTGATGGTGGGTCACCAAGTGATGAGAAGCTCACTCTTTTTGAAGACGTCGCCTCTGGCTTCATCACAAGTGAGCAGGTGGTTGTGGTAGGCTATGAAACATATGGTCATGCACCAGGTGAATGACGTGTGACTGATACATGTGATCATGTCACCACTCTGCACGCCAATGGATGAATGTATTGATGTTGTCCAGGGTAATTCACTTCAAAGCCTTTCCATTCAAGCTGCACATACATGTGTACTCAGTCCACATGATATGCAGTGTGGCAGTTGGATGTAACTGCACCTTACAGGTGTATTGATAAATAGCATTGGCAATATGCAAACGTGCACTTTTTGCATGACACACGTCACTGCACACAGTATCCGTGTCATGCCTGTGTAAAGTGTACTATCAAGGTTGGGTGTACTCACATGGCTATTCAGCAAGCAATGGGTCATGCATGTGTGAATCATTCACTGCTCTGGTCAGACTGTGGCCTAGGAAGGGGTATAATGCCAGTATAATTTACGGGACTGACATTCACCGAGGCTCTTATGCTGGTGACCGCCATCATAGTCATGCCTTGAATTGTTGCAGGTGCCTTTGGCGTGCCCATACTATGTTGTCCATTGAAGTGCACAGAGGTTACATGCACGTCGGTCTTTGGCCAGGCATGCCTGTGAAGCATAAGTGAATTTGCCCCTTGATACACCCTTGACTGTAATTTTTGCAGGGAAGCAGCCTGTTACCTTGGCATTGTTTTTCTCAACAGGGGTTGTAGGGGGATTGTCCGAGGCCCTGACTGAACATAGCCAAATCTACACATGGAGGCCTGCCTTTGGATGGAACGGGTCACAGGATCTAAAATCAACATGGCCGTCCTCTTGCCACCTTGGCCCACAGACCTTGCATTTAGAACATTGCCCATATGACTCAATTCCCTACTCTTACCTGCATCATTTACCTACTTACATGTTCCATTGAATATGACATTTAGGTTTATCACCAAATACCGAACCTACAATATGTTGCCCTGCCTTTTGCCTCTGCAGCCGCAACATCAATTTGTTCCTTCATCTGTCAGTATAGCTACATGATGCTGTTCATGTGCATCCAATCCTGCTGGCAATGACATGACTGCTAAGACTTCTTTGGCAAACTGATTCTCTTTGCTTGAATGGGATATTGCACTTGCATCACTAAAATATGTAATGCTGATGTCTGCAGCCCACTGTCAGTGGGCTCCATCTACATCTTGATCACTTTCAAGACATGTCCAAGTTGTATGGTTACCTCTTTCCTTACTCATCAGGGTTACACTGCCGTCATGTATGTCCGATTTGGGGTGCCTGGGGTGACATGGTGCTTCTGCTAGTGTTTGCATGGATGTTCAACATGACTACATGCCCAGTCTGTGAGTCTGATGCAGGTGTAGATGGTCAATTTGTCCTGCATGCATTGCATGTGAGGCGTATGTGTATATCCTGATGGCCCTCTGACTTTTGTTGTCTGCTTTTTTGTAGGTGATGATGCAGCAGACGGAGAGCAGGTGGCAGAAGATTTGTCTGGAGATACGCAATGAAGCACCAGCAGTGGCTGGGCTGCTGTGCATGGTAGGAACTGCTGCTATTACAGACCATCCTCAGCGTGCCTGCACAGGCATCATCAGATGAAGATGCAAATGTTACAGCCATATTGAGGCAGATGGTGGAACAAGCAGCACACAGCAGTCCCGAGCCTATGTTTCTCGTTGAGATTTTGGAGGATACTGATCCTGAGGGGAGACAGGAGACCATGCGCCTGCCGGTAGTGAGCCATGCTTATTCTGACAGCACTGTGTCAGCAATGTTGCCCTCACCCATCTTGGAGGCAGCGGAGGTGTGTACTGGGAGTGGGATACATGTAGACCGGCAACCCATACCAGTGCGGTCACTGAAACAGGGCCACACTGCCTTATCATGGTTTCTTAGGCCACACACACGTGGGGGCGTATGCCTGCTTCCCGCTTAGAGTCTGATGAGGTGGTACTACATGAAACTGTCCAACAGGGACATGCATCGTCTGGCAGACCATATCATCACATCTAATGCCACAATGTGTACCGAATTTTAACTATTGCTTGGGGAGATCTCTGCCTTAAGGCAATGCTTACATGAGGAGATGAAAACCTCAAGGGACCAACGTAGGCAGGAGATGTCAGACTTGAGGGTACTCCTGAATGAGCAGATGGAGTCCTGAAGGGGGTGTCACCACATGGAGATGTATTCCTTGAGGGACACTCTCAACATCCCATTGGATGAAACAAGGGTTGCCATGCAAGCGGATATGAAGGAAACATGCACAGAGAGTCATCAGGACCTAGTTGCTATTGATACACTGTTGCATATTTCAGTATCATGTGTGGCAGCGGCAAATGGGGTCCAGGCATTGACCTTGCATGGCCAGGGCCACCTATCCCAGGATCCTCCACAGGGTGGGTTTTAGCAAGGCATTTTGCAAGGGATGCTATTTTAAAATTCCCTGCACACCAATCTTATGTTGAAGCTCAACTTACCACATCCCCTCCTCAGGCCCCCCGCTGACTATGAGCACAGTGCTGGATTTTGGGATGTTATTTTCTTTTTGCTGTCCAAGGTAGACTCCTTTTCTTTGTTCAACATACATTGCCATGAAGCACTATGTGAAGTTGGTTCACTTCAAATGGGACTTTGCAAGTGATACTCCAGGTGGCATGTACATACTGACATGTTCAGTGAGGATAACTAATATGCTGATTTACTGAGCAACATGGTCAGACCTTCAGGTAGAAATTATGTTGACCCATGTTGTGCATTATATGTAGAGTATATGTGGCGGGCCCTTGCACTCTATTGAACATGTATCCGCTGTCATTTCAGGTCACTTTGCACAGTCAGCTCCCACCCACTCTGTGAATCCACCCAGATCCCTCTCCTTCTATCAAATTCCCCATTTCCTCTGCAGGACACTGACCCTCCTGACACAAATGAGGAGGTACAGTATTAGGTGGAGATGGTGAGGGATACACAGCACAGCAGCAGTAACACAAGGTAAGGGAGTACACTGTCATTTATTTGCATGTTTGTTGACCTATGCCCTATGCATTCCAATAGTGTCCTGATGTGGCGCAAGAACAGATGGGCATGAAAGTGTCAGTCTGGTGATATGTGGGTGATTGTCACAGTCTACTGAGATAGGAGTAGTCCCATATCCATGTCATATTCAGTTCGTCCACTGAAGGTGCTTATGTGCACGTGTTTCTGTTGCGAAGACATGCACTGACTTATTTGTTTGTTGCTAGGTTATTCATTGTCATTTCCTGTGAGCCTTGCATGCCATATCCTGCCATGATTGTGTTCAAGTATCCACTCCATCATACATGTGTATCCTACAGAGCTGAGTCTCACCTTCCATGTAAGAGGGGGCTTTCTCTGACCTCTAGCAGCAGTATTCTCATCAAGGTATGCACTGGCAAGCAGGGGAGGTTACTGAGGGAAGCAACTCACACTGTCTCAGGTAGAGTTGTGAGTGGAAGTTGTATGGAGCCTGGTGTCATGTGTAATATCTGGCCTGCAAGTGAGGCACAGTTGCTGTATGTTAGGGAGAATTCTCCAGAATGGCTAATTTCCCTTACCTGTTGAGTCCCTCAGCAGCTTTGCTGGATTTCTAGAGTTTAATTTATTTGCCTGGTAAGAGTGTGAGCCTTGTTTCCCACTCTTACATGTGTTTTGCTGTGTGTTGTACATTTTATGCTCATGGGCTATGGAGTCTCACCCACTCCATAGGCATCATCTTTTTACTGTGTGTCATACAGCTCCTTCAGCGCAGTGACACATGGTTGTATTTTTCAGACTTCCCACTTTAAACTCCATTTTCTGGGACTGACTACTGTCTCCAAGAACATGTAAAGATGCCATTCACTTTACTAGTCTTTTTAAATATACAGACCCAGTACACCATATGTCCCCATAGAGTACTGGAAGGGTTAATAGTTATCCCTTTTTGTCTGATTCTCATGGAACATTATTTTTTTCCCCTTTCTCTAAGATTTGGCTAGTGGCAGTGGTATCTACCATTTGTATTCTACCGCGAGCTATGAAAATAGCCTCTGTACCGACAGAGGCTATGGTGGTAGCCTCAAACTCTAACCCGCTGGACCCCTTTTAGTTTTATTTGGTTCCGGTCAGGTTTATTCACCATTTCTTCTTGTAAAGGTCTTTCTCGTGTTTAACTCTGCGCGCCAAACCAGGTTTGTTTCCTTTGTTCGCGGTCCTTTGGTGGGCTTCTGCACAGAAGCCTTCCTTAGGCACCTGAGTGTCTGGGTGGAAAGGATGTGAGGGAGGGGTTTGAAGTCCCCTGCACAGGGTCTCATTGGAGACCCAAGTCACACTCTAGTTTGATTGGTTAGGTGACTGTCCTGCCAGGACAGCCATCCAGTTGTGTGATTGACAGCCAGGCTGTGTGAATGGGGGGAAAACTGCTTAAAAGAAGGTCTCTGGGACTTGGAAGGCAGAGTCACCACTGGATCGAGAGAACCAGAGAGAAGCTGAAGGAAGACAACTGCTGGACATCCCAGTGAAGCCCTGCTGCAGGTCTAATCACCAAAACCTTCAACAACAGAGAAGATCTGCAAGGAATCTTCCTCCCTTGAGCTTGGTGGGACCAACCAGCTCGCCAAACACCAAACACCGGCCTGCCTCTCCTGGTCAAATTTGCTGTGCATCGCTGCAGTGAACCGGATAGCCAGGAGGAACACAACCTGTTTGGGTTTTAAGGAGCGCACCTTTTAATCAACGTTTTGCTCCACTGTTGCCTTCTTTCCTGGGCAGTGCAGGACCCTCCAGACGTCTTCCTTCTTGTCACCATGACTGAAGCTTCAGGAACCGTAATCCTGCAGGAACTGCCAGGAACAACTGCCTCAGCTACAGCATTCTTCTCCATTTAATGTACTGTGCAAATCCGGTCGTTCGTTCCATCCGTACCGCAGTGAAAGTGCTTGAAATCTTTCACCTCTCCGAAGGCTTGTCCTTCTCTTCTCCTTTGAATAACTTTTCTTCTGACCAACTTCGTTTTGAACTCTTGGCAAATACTTAACTGTGAACTACTCTAAACTGTGTGACCGTCTGCAAAGACTCTGAACCATTGACATTGGCCCAGGCCTATTGACTTGAATCCTCGTTGTAGTAGACTTTTATAGATTGCCCTGCATATAACTTGTTGGTGCTG
Source organism: Ambystoma mexicanum (assembly GCF_040938575.1). Classification (NCBI taxonomy): domain Eukaryota; kingdom Metazoa; phylum Chordata; class Amphibia; order Caudata; family Ambystomatidae; genus Ambystoma; species Ambystoma mexicanum. The sequence continues at coordinate 421,797,220 of NC_090927.1, read as the reverse complement.
ATTGATTTTTGAATAACTTTGCCTTTCCTCCCGTTTAAATTGCTGGAGTGCCATTTTGCTCACACATCATTTTGAGCCTAATTTGTTCATATGTGATTGGGTGGTATTGTAGTATATTAAGATTGTGATTTTCTGCTGCTTTATAATAGTGAACAGTTTTATAACTGATGGTGTAAATAAATGTATATTATTTTACTAAGAAACCTTGAATCAGTGTTTGCTTGAATCATAGTAATTGTTGTTCTTTGTGTAAACTCTTGTACTGCTCACTTTACTCTTGAGATAAGTCTGGCTGCTCAGCCATCGCTGCCACTTTACTGTGTAGTACAGGCTTGTACCAAAGGTGAAATTGTACTTACACTGGTAGTCTTAAATGTGTGTGGTGTTCCCAAAGGGCACTGCATATGATAATGCCTAACACTGGTGTATTACCTTCACTCAACAAACCACAAGGCTAAACACCACTATAAGCAATTTTAATCATGTCTGATATGGAAAGCTACAGTCAGGAGACCCTCCTTACTTACACTGTTCATCATTTGAAAAATCTGTGTAGTGATAGGAATCTCTCTGTTAAAGGAAAATGTCAGAATTAATTGAAAAGTCTGGGGAGTGGGTCTGAAACACCTACCACTCCAGCAAATGTGGAAAATGATGAGGAAGATAATGTTTCAAATATTATGGATGAGTTAGATGAGACAGATGAGTCTCACAATGTAATCCCTATTGCTCATCTACCTGCTCAGCAACCTAAACCTTTGTCCACTGGGACCCCTACAGGTCCTACACTCAGTCCTGAATTCATTGCTCTAGAAAAGATGAGGCTTGAATTGGAATTCAAACGCATTAAAGCTCAAACTGAACAAAAGCATCAAGAACTTAAGCTCAGAGAAATGGAGTTGAACCATGCACTAGAAATTAAAAAGTTGTCTATTGAGAATGCTTCTCTCCCAGAGTCTTCTATGTCTGCCAGTCCTAAGAGACCCCATATGCCTAAATAAATTCTTGGTATGTATGAGGCTAAGCTTGATATTTTGAATTGGTTGGCAATATTTGAGTATAATCATGGGATTCAAGACATTGCAGGGAATCAGTTGCTTCCTTGGCGTTTCTCTAGGCTACCTACTGCTGCATTTGATGTTGTGATGGAGTTGGGGGAGGTGGATAGGATGGCTTATGAGTGTGTGAAGCTAGATTTAATTGCTAGATTTGGGAAGACCCCTTCCCAGTACCTTAAGAGGTTTAGGACCCTCAAAAAGCAAGATGGTACCCCTTGGGCTACCTGTGTGTATGAATGTTTGAAGAACTTAGAGGGTTGGATTAAGGGTTACAGAGTTAACACTTATGCAAGTATGAGAGATCTTGTTATGTTGGAGTCAATATATGATGCCTGCTCTCCTGATCTCAGACAGCACTTGGCTGATTTTAAGGAGATAGATCCAAATAAGTTAGCTAAGGCTGCTGACTTGAGGGTTGCCAACAGGGCTACTCCCAAGGATTCTGGGGCAACTCAGAAGAAGGATGAGGGAAAGCAGCCAAAGAAGGATAACACGGAGAATTATAATACCTGCAATCCAAAAGAGGGCCCCAAATATAATAAGGGTAAGCCACAAGGGAAACCAAATCAGGCTAGTATACCTCCTGGTGCAAAACCAGAGGCGGGTCAGAACAAACTCCCATTCATCAAAACATTTGGTAAATGTTATGTTGTGGGTCAACTGACCATGTGAAAGTGGATCCCAGATGCAAGGGTAAACCTTCAGGGAGTCCACACTGTCTCCTTAGCCAGTCCCCAGAGGAAAAAGTACCTATGGCAGTTAGAAACTTTCACCTACTGGCTGATGAATCCATGAGAGTCTCAGCTAGTATTTCTTTAGTGTCACTGGGCTTGTGGGAGCAACAGAATTTATATGTCTATAATTCCATCCCAGATAATACTAAAGAGTATGATAAATATATTGTCCCTGTGAATGGCCAGGAGACCCCTGCCATCAGAGACACTGGAGCCAGCATAACTGTGGTTGATGAATCATTTTTCAAGATAGAGGATGTTGCTAAGGCACCCAAACGCCTAACCAAGTTAGCTGGAGGCCCTGTGCGAATGCTTCCCCCGTTACCAGTTCTCATCCAGTGCAATGACATGACTGTCAAGATACATGTTAGTGTGCAGAGTGAAGTGCCTGGGACAGTCCTTTTGGGTAATGACCCGAAAGCTCCTGGAGTTGTGTCTAGTACCCCCAGGCCTCCCAGTAAAAGGAAACAGGAGCTCACTAGGCCTTCAAGGAAGAGGACCTTGAGAGGCTCTCCAGGGGAATTGATTTAGGAAACTATCACCCCCAGTCCACAGGACTTACTAACTGTTATTTCGAAAAAAGAAAGAGGTGAAGGGGAAACCTACAACCTCCCAGAAGAAAGCAGAAAACACCCCTGTGCTACACACCAGGACATCCCCAAGATTGTCCAACGTCACGCCTGTGACTCCTCCACCAGCTGAGGTTGAGTGTGAGGTACAAATCTGTGTGGTTGATCTAGCTACTGAATAGACAGATCTGGAAGAGGACCTTACTCTAGTTGGAGATCTGGATCCTGCTGACCATCCTGAGCTGCAGTCTTTACTGGCAGAAGGTGGACCCAACAGGGCAGACTTCAGCAGAGGACAAAGAAAGTGTCCTGCCCTTGAAGGTCTTTGCCTAACAGCAGCTTCTCAGCTCAATGGGCAAGAGTCTGTGAAGCACAGGTTGGATTGGGAAGATGGCCTCTTCTACGGTGAACCGACTGAGTCTATCCTTGGGGACTGCCAAAGACTTGTAGTGCCCCTAGAAAACAGACTCCAGTTCCTATAGTTGACCCATGAGATACCTTTGGCTGGTCACTTGAGTTTCAAAAAGACCAAGGAAAGGCTCTCCTTATACTTCTACTGGCCTAAGATGGGTGCAGAAATTGACAAATTCTGTAGGAGCTGTCACACTTGCCAAACCTCTGGCAAGAGTGGAGCCAAGCATGTGGCACCATTGGCGCCTCTCGCAGTGGTGAGAGTTCATTTTGAGAGGGTGGGAATTGACATTGTTGGTCCCCTTGACCCTCCCACATCTTCAGGAAACAGGTTTATCCTGGTTGTAGTAGACCAGGCTACTAGATATCCTGAGGCGATACCTATGAGTACTGGTTCTCATATGTATGAGGATGGTTAATCAAGTTCTGAATGGGATGGAGGACTTCTGCATGACATACTGGGATGACATTGCAGTGTTCAGCCCTACTTGGAAAGAACATGTTGACCACTTAGGATATGTATTGCAGGCTCTTGAGCAGGCCCATCTGACCATAAAGGCAAGTAAATGTCAAATTGGTCAGAGCAAAGTGGTCTACCTTGGTCATGAGGTAGGAGGAGGTGAAATAAGGCCATTGCCTAGCAAAGTACAAGCTGTACAAAACGGGGCCACCCCTACTACTCAAACCCACTGGGTACTACAGGAATTTCATAGGGAACTATGGGACCATAGCTTCTCCCTTGAATGTAGTCTCCTCTCCAAAATTCCCTAAGAAGGTCAGATGGAATGAGGAGTGAACTCGAGCCTTTGAAAACCTGAAGAAAGCCCTTTGTCAAGCTCCAGTCCTAAGAGCTTCTGATCATCAACAACCCTTCATTGTACAGGCAGATGCCTCCAATATAGGTATAGGTGCAGCTGAAGGAACCAGAAACAAGGTGGGCAACCATTGAGCGTGAATGCTTTGCTATTGTGTGGTCTCTGAAGAAGTTTAGACCATACTTGTATGGATCTACTTTTGTGATTCAGACAGACCACCAGCCCTTGAGATGGTTAATGCAAATAAAAGGGGAAAACCCAAATCTACGAAGATGGTCAATCTGCCTGCAAGGGTTTGATTTCAACATTGAGCACAAGTCAGGATGTCACCATGACAATGCTGATAGTCTCTCTAGGATGTTTGTGACCGACTAGAGTGAAGGGATTCATCCAGGAGTGGATTTAAGTCCTCCTGTCCCTTAGTCTGGGGGGCGAGTGTTAGGGAGAATTCTCCAGAATGGCTAATTTCTCTTACCTGTTGAGTCCCTCAGCAGCTTTGCTAGATTTATAGGGTTTAATCTATTTGCCTGGTAAGAGTGTGAGCCTTGTTTCCCACTCTTACATGTGTTTTGCTGTGTATTGTACATTTTATGCTCATGGGCTATGGAGTCACACCCACTCCATAGGCATCATGGTTTTCCTGTGTGTCACACAGCACCTTGAGTGCAGTGACACAGGTTTGTCTTTTTCAGACTTCTCACTTTAAACTCAATTGTCTGGGACTGACTACTGTCTCCCTGAACATGTAAAGTTGCCATTGACTTTACCAGTCTTTTTAAATCTACAGACCCAGTACACCCTATCTTCCCATAGAGTACTGGAAGGGTTAATAGTTATCTCTTTTTGTCTGATTCTCATGGAACATTATTTCGTTCCCCTTTCTCTAAGATTTGGCTGGTGGCAGTGGTATCTACCATTTTTATTCTACCGTGAGCTATGAAAGTAGCCTTGGTACCGTTAGAGACTATGGTGGTAGCCTCAAACTCTAACCCGTTGGACCCCTTTTAGTTTCATTTGGTTCCGGTCGGGTTTATCGCTATTTTTTTGTAAAGGCCTTTCTTGTGTTTTACTCTGCGCGCCAAACCAGGTTTGGTTCCTTTGTTCGCGGTCCTTTGGCAGGCTTCTGCACAGAAGCCCACTTAGGTGCCTGAGTATCTTGGTGGACAGGATGTGAGGGAAGGGTTTGAAGCCCCCTGCACAGGGTCTCCTTGGAGACCCAAGTCGCACCCTAGTTTGATTGGCTAGGTGACTGTCCTACCAGGACAGCCACCCTGCTGTGTGATTGACAGACAGGCTGTGTGAATGGGGGAAAACTGCTTAAAAGCAGGTTTCTGGGACTTGGAAGGCAGAGTTGCCTCTGTATTGAGAGAACCGAAGAGAAGCTGAAGGAAGACGACTGCTGCAACTACTGGACATCCCGGTGATGCCCTGCTGCAGGTCCAAATCGCCCAAAACTTCAACGTCAGAGAAGATCTGCAAGGAATCTTCTTCCCTTGAGCTTGGTGGGACCACCCAGCTCGCAAAACACGAAACGCCTGCCTCTCTCTCATGGTCTAATTTGCTGTGCATCGCTGCAGTGATCCAGATAGCCAGGAGGAATGGAACCTGTTGGGGTTTTAAGGAGCGCACATTTTATTCAACGTCTTGCTCCACTGTTGGCTTCTTCCCTGGGCAGTACAGGACCCTCCAGATATCCTCCTTCTTGTCACGACCACTGAAGCTTCAGGAACCGTGAGCCTGCAGGAACTGCCAGGAACAGCTGTCTCAGATACAGCATTCTTCTCCATTTATAGTACTGTGCAAATCCAGTCGTTCATTCCATCCGACCGCGGTGAAAGTGCTTGAAATCTTTCGCCTCTCCGAAGGCTTGTCCTTCTCCTTTGAATAACTTTTCTTCTGACCAACTTCGTTTTGAACTCTTGGCAAAGACTTCACCGTGAACTACTCTGAACTGTGTGATCCTCTGCAAAGACTCTGAACCATTGACATTGGCCCTGGTTGAATCCTCCTTGTAGTAGCCTTTTCTAGATTGCCCTGCCTATAACTTGTTGGTGCTGATTGATTTTTGAATAACCTTGTATTTACTCCCTTTTAAATTGCTGGAGTGCCATTTTGCTCACACTTCGTTTTGAGCCTAGCTTGTCTAGAATTGATTGGGTGGTATTGTAGTACATTAAGATTGTGATTTTCTGCTGCTTTATAATAGTGAACTGTTTTATAACTGATGGTGTATTTTATTTTAAAATTTCTTTATTGGCATTTTGCTGTGTATACAATCATGGTTTTACTACTTAACATACTGTTGTTTGCAAGTTGGTCAGCAACCTGTAACAAAGCAACAACTTTTAAAAGTGAAAACAAAATAATAAAGCAAAAATAACAACTTTATTAACCGTCTCCATATGTTGACCTCGCAATTTGGTGTGAATAATGTTCAATGTGGGGGGGAGCTTGGGTAGTAGGAGCGGAGGGCCGACGGGGGACCCTGCTTGGGCCTTATGTTCATCTCACCGCAGGTGTCATCATAATTACCAAGTTCCGGTGAGCCCCGGGTGGACTTGTTCACGGGGGCTTATCATCGGAGGGGTGAAACAAGCTCCATGTAAGCTCCTTCCAGGTGTCTAGCGCCACGCTTGAATCTTCAGTGGATCTGGCGACAATGTCTTCCCAGGCTTTAGTTTCAGCACCCACCCATCTCTCCAATTCTCTGAACCATACGTTGTAATGTGGGCCAGCAGGTCTTTTCCAGGCCATTGCAATGGTCCTCTTGGCCAGTATACTTGCTATGTCCATGAGTTTCATCACATGTTTAAGTTTGGCTAGCCTGGAGTAAATTTCTAGGAGGCATTCGCTGGGGGACCATTCATACCGGGACATGCCCACCTCTTCAAAGGTCTGTTTTACTTTAGCCCATAAGCATTGCACTTTTGTGCAGTCCCACATCATGTGGAAGAGGTCTGCCCTGTCTGTCTGCATTGCACCAAACGCAGTTATGTTGAATTTGTCTTTTGAATTTCGCGATCCTGTGTGGTGTTAAATATGTGCGGTACAGCATGTTCAATTGGATCAGTCGGAACCTAGGGTTCCTGGATACTTCCTTAGGGAATGTTAGGGCCCTGTCCCACTCCTTATCAGTCAGCTCTAGCCTGAGGTCCTCCTCCCACCTGGATTTCAATTCAGCGCTGCAGGGGTTAGGGACATCACTCAGATGGGCATATATTTGGGACACCGGCATTCAGCCCTACCCAAGGTTATATAGCAATGTCGTGAAGGGGTCTGTTTCGGGATCTTCAGGCCAAGTTTCCCATTTGGTATGTGCTATTCTATAGATCTTTTGATACCATAAAAATTGGCCATTGTGTATGCCATCCTCTGCCTGAGGCGAGGTGAACTCCTGGAAGACACCCTCAGCGTACACCTCCCCCCTCCTTTTGCTTCCCAGAGTCTAATGCTCTGTAGATCGGCTCTTGATTTGCATAGGTCTGAGATCATCAGGTTTTTTGGGGAGTATGGGTGCCTCAGGCACAGGAGCATCTTGGATCTATGCCATATCTTTCTACCCAAGGTGACCAAGAAGGGAATTTCGTTTAGGAGGTGTTGGGGTGCCCAGATGAGTTCCTTCAGTTGTATTGGGGAGACCATGTGTTGTAATAGGGCTGTTTCAGATGTGGTTTCATCTGCTAGCTGCTTAGCCACAATGCTAAGTTGGGACGCCAAATAATATTTCTCCAGGTTTGGGAGTTGAATTCCGCCTTGTCTGTACGGTAGGACCAGTGTGGATAATGCCACCCTATGTCTGCCTTCCCGCACAGACACTCTTGTAATATTGACTCAAGCAGACGAAATAAGGGGGCATTGATGAAGTAGCGCACGTTTTGGAACCCATACAGGAATCTGGGGAGAACGATCATCTTAATGACAAGGGGAGTTTGGACCAAAAGCCCATTGAAATACGCAGTGTGGGAATTGCTGCCCTAGTGTTGTGTTCATGCATTAATTGAGGGATGTGCATAATGTTGACCCCAGGTATCGGAATGAGGTTGTTTGCCATTGTATTCCCACCAAAGGGAGGTCCTCTTTGTTTTTACCACTCAGATCTGCCAGGGGAAATAAGCAGGCTTTTAGCTTGCTGAATTGTATCCCTGAAACCTTGGCATAGTTGTCCAGGACGTCTAGCATAGTTGGTATATTAAGGTCCCTGACATACAGAAGGACATCGTCTGCGTAAAGGGAGATAATGTGGTTTACCCCACCAAGTCTAATGCCTGCATCAAAAAACTGTTTCCTGAAGTAAATGCAATGGGTTCTAATCCCAATATGTAGAGCATAGGGGATAATGGGCATCCCTGCCTGGTGCCCCTGCATATGTCCCATGCTAATGAGATGTTTTTCCCAGATTTCACCCGTGCTCATGGTTTGGTGTAAAATACTTTGACCCATCTAACGAACCTCTTCCCAAAGGCAAAACACTCAAGGACAGCCATCAACCACTCCCAATATCTGGAATCAACTGCCTTAATGCCGTCTAAAGATATTAGTACATACAAGCCTCCCCCTGAGTTAGTCTGAGCTATGACATGTTGGAGTCTTTGTAGGTTCATAGTGGTGCTGCGACCTGGCACAAATCCACTTTGGTCGGTGTGTACTATTTCGCCTATCACTCCGGAGAGCCTCTTAGCTAGAATCGTGGTTAATATTTTCACATCGTAATTGAGCATTGCAAGTGGACGGTAGGAGTCGCATTCATTTGGGGGTTTATTGGGTTTGAGCATCGGAACCACAAGGGTCTCTCGCATGCTGTCGGACAGAACCCCTTGTTCATAAGCCTCCTGGAAGACCTTATGTAGCAGGGGTGTCAGGGAAGGCTCATATGTTTTATAAAATTCAGGGGGTAGCCCATCACTGCTGGGAGCCTTACATGTGGCTAGGGACTTAATTGCCTCAGCGATATCTTCTGCTGTGAAATCTGAGTCTAGGGTTTCAGATTGTGCAGGGGATAGCCTGGGCAGTCTTATCTCCTCCAATGTGTCTGCAATCACATTTAGGGGACCTGGTCTTTGTGGGAGTATAATTGAGTGTAGAAGAGTTTAAAGGTATCATTGATTTCTTGTTGAGTTTGATGTATGGTGCTGTCTTGGTCTTTCAGCGTAGTTGTTGGGTGTCTAGGGTGTTCTTTTTTGCAGAGCCAGGCCAGCAGGCGGCTGGGTCTATCTGCTTCCGCATGCGCTCTGATGATTTTGGTAGTGTAATCAAATTTAGCAAGCCTACCCCAAGCTTCTGTATATATGTCTCTGAGCGTTTTTAGTTAATCTTCCCCCCGCTGGCCGTATGGGGAGGCGGATTCAAATCTCTCAATTTCCTTCTCCCGCTGTTCTAGTTCCGTCAGTAATAGCTTCCTGATACCTCCCGCTTTTGCTATAATTTATCACAACTTTTAGGGCTTCCCACATTGTGCTCATATGTTGCACACTTCCCTGGTTTACCTCAATATCGTTATCAATAGACTCCTGGAGTTCGTCCCTGAATGCCCGGTCCTTCAGAGCCTCTACAGGCATCCTCCGCATTGGGATAGGTGGTCTGGGGCCAGTGTTGCACCATTCTACCAGCAGGGGCGAGTGGTCCAAAGCCGTTCTTCCCAGGTATTGTGCCCTCTCTATTTGGAACAGGTGTTCCTTGCTTATAAAGATGTAGATTAGCCTAGTGTGGAGCCCATGTGGTGATGAAAAATATGAGTAACCCCTTTCCCCGGGGTGTAGTCTTCGCCATTAGTCTGCTAGCTCCAACCGCTCCATTGTGGTGGTTAGCACAGTTGTGGCTGCAGTTGGGCCTCCAGAGGTGGGGGTGAGGACCTGTCTAATTCCGGATTGTATGCACAATTAAAGTATCCTCCCCATATAAAGAGGCCATTTCTGTGGTGGTAAATTTTAGAGTACATTGAGTTCAGGTGGGCTGGGATGATATTGGGGAGGTATGAGTTCACGATGCATGCCTCAACTTGTTCAATATGTTCCATAGTATCATGTACCTGCCCTCTGGCTCTTTTTCAGTTCTGATTAGTATGAAGAGGATTTGGGGATTGATCCAGGTGAATACCTATCTAGAATATCTAGAATAAGTGGCCCCAAACCCCTGCGCCCCCAATGTTCCCGTAGTTTGGTCATAGAGTCTTCTGTACAATGGGTCTCTTGCAGTAACGCTATTCCTACCCCCTTCCTGTGTAGATTGGATTTGATACTGCTCCTGCAGAGGTAAGTGCCCAATCACTGCACGTTCCACAACATTACCTTGACTCTTGCTGCATTGATGGTTCCATGGGGATTGTTGTGGTCCCCGATCCCTCGATGGGAACATCCCTAGAAGCAAAATTTAGCCCCAACAAGCCTGCCCCCCTTCCAATCCCCACCCGATTCATTGCGTTGATACTCGGAGACTTCCTAACTTTGTCAACCTTCTTTCCAGTGAATGAGTGAACAAAACTTAACAACAAAGAACTGCCCCGTGCAGCTGCTTCCAACTTGCAACGCTCGGAGGCTCCCGAGCCATCTGGGCCCTTCCAGGCCATTCGACGCAGGTGGTGTGCTGGCAACCGGCCTGCACTAGTTCCTGTGGGGTGAGTCGTAGCCAGTAGCATGCATGGTTCCTTGAGCTTCTGTCCGGTGTTGCTATCTTCAATGATACAGCGTTGGATTGCCTCAGTTGATTTACTTCTTGTGTCAGTGTGACAACTGCCGGTATATCATGTGAAGCTGGTTGCTTGTTCATTTTGTGTCCCTCTTTATTATATTTTCTTCATCGTCAGCTAGATTATTATGTTCAAGCCACATGTTTGCTGGAGCTGGGGTCTCCAGAAATATTGACTTTCCTTTATAGAGTATCTTGAGGCTTGACGAGCGGAGCAGCATGTATTTAAGGTTACGTTTTTGTAATCTCGCCTTCACCAGTATAAAAGAGTTTCTTGCGCGTTGTACCGTGGGGGTGTAGTCTGGATATATGACAATCCTAGAATCATTTCTCCTGATTTCCCCACCTTACCTTGAGAATCGTAGTAGTGTTTCCCTGTCACAGAAGTTTAAGATTTTTGCGATCATTGGGAGTGAGTATTATCCTGCTGGAGGCTGTTTTTGTATAGATCTATGGGCTCTCTCTACGGAGAATCCCTGGGATAGTTTCCCTGCTCCTATTTCTTGTTGTAGCATTGTTTCTACAAATTCTGTTGGGTTTGCACCTTCCGTATCTTCCGGAATCCCCAGGATACGGATGTTGTTGCGGCGAGCGCGTCCCTCTGCATCCTCAGATCATGCCTCAAGTCATGCCACCTTCGTCTCCAGCTCTTGGACTCTTGCTTTCAGGTCTGATGTGGTCTCGGTGGTGTCATGGAAGGTAGCCTCTGCCATGGTCACTCTTTCGGCAAGGTTGCGGGCATCTTGACGCATTAGCTGCATGTCTGACTTGACCTCCTCAATTTTTGTGTCAATAAACATTCGGAGTGCTGCGATGGCTTGCAGTACTTGTGCATCTTTGGGATCCACAGCAGGGTTGACAGATTCCCCATCCGCAGTGGCGTTGTGTTGCGGTTGTTGTTTGGGCTTTACTGTTGTGAAGGAATCCATTATTGATGGTTTCGGTTTGCTCTTGGATGGGAACATCACTGTTCAGGCCTCCCAGGCTACTGCAGTGTGGCAGGTGCAGGGGTTTCCTTTGCCCAGCTGGTGGTGTTGTGGCTCACGATAAATGGACGTTCCCTAGGGGGGAGTCTGTGGGCAAGCAACCAGATGATCTGGTGGTTTGGTGCGTGGGTTCTGGTTGGTCCACTTCAGTGCGCCTTGGTTGCACGGGTTTCAGGGTGGAGTAGATGTGATTCTATCTGTATTATTCACTGCTCCAAGTTACCATTTGGTTCTCTTTGTGTTGGTTTCCAGATGGTTTATCATCACAGAGCTCCGGGTGGGTGTTCTTTACAACAGTTGTATATGGGTGGATCGCCAGCCAGTCTTTTAGAGTGTAGAGCCGGGTGATGAGTTGTGGATCAGTTGTGTATTTCTCAGCGTGATTCCGGTGAAGCGTTTGCGTTCTGTGTCAGGCTGGCTGTTAACTACACTGGTCCTATGGCCTCAGGCAGCGTGGTCATTGTGGTGAATATTATTGTTCCTTCCAGCTGAGGTGTATTTGTGGCCGTGGACAGTTTAATGCTGTTGTATGTATGGCACGCGTTGCTGCTGCTTTTAAGGCTGCATGTGACCCCCAAGGGGGTGATTGGTGCGTGAGAGGATGGTGTTCTCACTGGTCTTTGGGTGTGGCTATGCGTTGCGCTTGCCCCTGTGGTGGTTGCGGGAGATGATTCAGGGCCTGTGGTGGCGGTTGCGCTTGGCCACCTCGGGCCAGGCTTCAATGTCTCCTGAGTTGATTATGTTTATTAGGTGCAGGGGCCCAGCACTTCTGTGTGCTGCCTGTGGCTGTGCTTGATCCGGCCCAGCTTTAATAACGTTTCATGTTCCGTTCCTCAACTAGCATCCTGCATTGTGTGGGGATGATGCCGCATAACTGCGCATTCCCTGCTTGTAAGTGTTTCCGGTTATCCCCGTTGTTTGCCCGGTCCCACTATGCCAGCCCCTTGACCCCCCCTCGAGTCAAGTGTTTATGGAGTTGATTGTTTCGGCCTAGTACTTGTTTATGTGGGGGGGTCTGACGTGTTCTCCTGGTACTCACTGCGGGTTGCGGCTTGTAAGTTGCATGCCGCAGGTTTACACCTTTGGATCACGGTAACGCTCCTTTCTTGTGCTGTTCTGAGTGCCACGGTGCAGCTGGCGGACCCTCTTCTGTCCACCGTTCCACGGCGGGTGCCTGTCAATAGTTTCCCCCCATTTCCCACTTCACCTCTGGGGCACGCTCAATCCGTTTAGTAAGGTTGCCCACCAGTGGGGCGCGGGGCCCCGTCCTTCCAGAATTCCTTATGGAGTGCTTCACCTTGCCTCCACCATCTGCTCCCCATATGCGGTCTGATTCAGCCGTCGGCTGCTGCGCTCTGCCCTCCTCTTCCAGGGTCTGGCACTTCGCAGTCCTTCAGAGCTCCGGTGTGTTCTCTTCCGTGTCGGGTCCAACAGTGATCAGGTCTTTTCACTGTCTCAGACTGCAGGCTTACCTTGTCCAGCGGGTGCCTCTCACGTCTTGGTTGAGTTCCGCCGTGTAGTTTTACTGACTCGCTGCTGCGCCCAGCTCCGAATTCAGCGCCGCCATTTTGAGAGCCACAGGGGCGCTCTTGTAGACAGTGCGTTCCTCCTCTTATCAGCTCCAATTTTGTTCTACAATCGGACCATACATGGGGAAAGGGTTCCCACTTCGGTGGTTGCAGATTTCGGTGCTTAACGCAGGATTTTTATGCCGTAACGCAGTCAGTGTAAGGATCTCGGATGGGAGCTCTGTGGATTTCTGTCCTCACTTCATGCGCGCTGGCCACGCCTCCTAACTGATGGTGTAAATAAATGTATATTCTTTTACTCAGAAAACTTTTTGTTGTCCTTTGTGTAAACTCTTGTACTGCTCACTTTACTCTTGAGATAAGTCTGGCTGCTCAGCCATCACTACCACTTTACTCTGTAGTACAGGCTTGTACCAAAGGTGAAATTGTACTTACACTTGCAGTCTTACTTGTGTGTGGTGTTCCCACACACAATTAAGGGTACTGCAAATGATTCTGCCTAACACTGTAATAGCTGTGCCCATCACTGTACAGTGTCTTGTTGGGGATACGACAGAAATAGACAATGAGACATAGTCAGACAAGGTCTGTCTGCTTCCTTCCACACTGAAGTTCCAGCATAGTTGTCTTCTGCTGATATTGTACAATGCAGGTCTGTGATGAGCATACTGACATGCAGCGTACATAGTGGATCCATCAGCATGACTGGAGACTGACTTCTTGTAGGAAATGCTGCTGGTTTGGAATGAGTGTACAGGCTTGCAATGGGTGATGGGGCAGGGCCATAAGGGTGATGTTCAGGAACCCTATTTTGCTGAATCCATTGATGGCCAGTGCATCTACGTGTGTGACACATTTCACGTACATTTCCCTTGCTTTCCCCTTCGAATCCTTATCCTACTCTTATACTGTGTAATTCAGCAAAGGTAAGGTGTCCACACACTTATCTTTCAAAATATTTTCCTTCTACTTTGGCGATATATGCCATGTGAGCATACATGATGTCTTGGTGATGGGGCCGGGAGAGTCCACGCATCCCCTACCGTGCTACATGCAGGTGTAAGCATCCCACAACCTTGAACCCCTACTGAGCCTGTTCCCAGTGCTGCTGCTGCTGCTACACTAGGCTGACTCAGACCTGATATGCCTGCTCCTGCTGGAGTATTATTGTGCCTCGCGCCTAGCTGGCCCCAGACTCTTGACGCTCCCCCCGGTCCGAAGGGGACTGGTTGACTCTGCACTTCCGGGCCAAGTCCACCCCGTGTCCTAATTCCCTGTCCTGTGCCATGTGGACCACCTACTTTGGCAATGCTCCAAGGCCCTGCAGCCCACTGCCCTGATAGGGTATTGCTCCTCCTGGCGCTGTGGCCGTGGGGCCTGTCTGCCCTATGACAAGCCCCTGAGAGGGTGCCTTGGAGGCACCTGTAGTGACATAACCCTGCTGATGAACCCACAGGCCTCCCAGTATGATGGGGAGCTGGGTCACCCCCACCAGACCATCTTCCATGCCTGCATTGTTGTGCCATAGTGCGCTTCGTACCACCCCCAGCCTGTCTTGTGCAGCTGCTACCTGCAGCCACCCGTTCTCCCAATACCCTGGCGCTTCCCGTCCTGCCCAACCCTGTGGGCCCTTTAACGGGGAGGGGATCCGCTTTTAGTGACACTTAAATTGTACATGCTTATTATCAGGGAGACAATTGGTCTATTACAATTTACGTATTATGGGTTCATGCATCGGTTACAGTTAATGGATGTATCTGAATATGGGATGATGTGGTATTCTCTATGTTTGATATTGTTCATTGAGTCATGTCCATGTTACGTTCTTTGTTGATCTTTGAAGGTAAATGACCCTGGTATCTGTATTTGTATGCTAAGCCGAGTGACTTGGGAAATGCAATATGTAATAATAATGAGTCTGCCCATGTTTTCAGATTTGTGTGTGATGGATGTAGATGGAGGACATGTGTGAGTTTTTGGAGTATGAGGCACTCACCACATGTCCACCTTGGACGGCCATTCTCTGATTTTTGCTCATGGCCCAACTGTACTTGCCGTGTTTCATCATTGAAGGCTAACACGGATCTGGCTACAGTGTGAATTTCACAGTGGAAGTACTTCATGTGAAGTATGTCTAGACAAGATGATTGCGTATGGGCTGACCCCTCACCTGTTGGCCTGTGAAAGGTATGGGTACTGCCTGTGGCTGCAGATGCAACCCCTCATGCACCTCTATTGGTATGCCAGGACGTATGGCTATATTATACAAAATGCAACATGCCAATATGATTTTCCATGCAACAGCTGGTGCATACAACAATACTCCACCGAAATGGTTCAGGCAGCAGAACTGATTTCAGCACTCCAAATGTGTCTTTGCCTCTGGTGGCACTGTGGGCTGCATTGTAGCATGCCTCCGCTGGTGTGGTGGGATTTTGAATATCGTCATCATGAATGGTAAGCACTCTCACCTGTAAATGATGGTAATCCCATTTTGTTATGGTATGTTATTTTATAGAGGTTTGTATTGGATGTGACCCCCGATATGTGTGTTTTGGTGTGTGTGCTGATACTCACCAATGAGCCACTTGTTTCCAAACATTCTGGACGCCAGTGCCTAGTGGATGGGGACAAGGCATAATATGTAGCTATCGTGGTTGCATCCAGGGTAGTTTGCATTCACATACATCATGTGACCCTTTGCCTCACAGATGACATGTACGTAGAGCGAATGCCAATTTTTTAGATTCTGATATATATGTTTTGTGGGTTGTGGGCTTTGAAGTGCAAGATGTTTGCAATCAATTGCCCCAAGTAGCCGTGGGAACTGGGAAACTGCATAAAATTCTTGAGCCACTCTTTGCCTTGCCTGCATGTTGCATGGCATGTCTATGTGGCTGTTCACATGTGCTATGAGACAGCTTAGGACCTGTTTGAGGCAGCATGATTGTGTAGCCTGCACATAGTTGGTGACAGCAGGTCATTCTCCCACTGCCTGACCAATTCAAGGATGACATGTGGGAGGAAGCGGTATGAGCCATACACTTCCTCATCAGGCATGCTGAATATCGTTGAGCACGTATTGTAGATTCTGGCCCTCCTCATCGGTCTCCTCCTCCTTTCATAAAGCAGTAGGCATGCAAGCAATGCAGGAACAGACATGGTTGCGACGTTTCTCTACAATTGCATGGTGATTTTTAAACCTGGAATTGCATGGCGCAGTCTCACTTTGCGGCTGGTCACCGGCAGCGGTAAAATTTTAATCCTTTATAGTTTGTGCAGGTGCAAGTGTTAATCGGTAAATTTGAGTTTGTTTGCAATTCATTGGGCTTATTTGTACATTTGGATGTCACCTCCCTTCCCATGTCAATGTTATAAATCATTTTTCTACTTTAAAGAGGACGTTTGCATATTCTGCCACCTTCTTTGTCTTTGCACTGGCCTTCCCTCAGGCCTCCCGCAGGGTGCACATACATGTCGCATAGAGCTGGGAACCTGTGCAGAGGCCGATCTGTGATTCAGTGGATATAGTTTTGCGCACTGCAAAGTGCCAATTTTTGGCGCAAAGTGCAAAACTTTCTGTAAATCAGGCCCTATTTCTACTATGCCTTTCAGCTTCATACCTACTCATCGGCGGAATAAAGTGAGATGCTCCAAGTACACTGAGACTAGAGAGTCACAATTCGGTGTACCTAGCACTCTTTTCTCCTTCCAGATTTCCTGCCTGCCGTATATAAGCATATCAGACACTTAAATTCACATTTCTGATATTCAGCTACCATACGGCAGAGCAATGTAAGGTCTCCCCCAGTGTGAATTCTCCAACTTCGATTTCATATTCCAAAGAACATTATTTCCTTGGCTACATCACATTTGCAATTCAAAGCACCCAGAGAATTGGATATTCACTTTCCTGTCTTGGCTTCATGTCACTTACCTTCACTTAATCCTGCTCCACTTCTAATCATCTACCAGAGATCAACTCACGTAATTGCCCACACGCCACAGGATCCTTGCAATAAAGCTTAGGCCCTGTAGGGTATTTTGTATAGATTTGGGGCCTAGCGGTATTTTCTTACCGCCAAAATGAAAATAATTCAGTAATAATCACTCTTTGCATTCAGATTAGATTTGGTATATAGTACTACAGTATACATATATTATTTCAGCACACAGATACATTTAGTGGTATACATTATGTTGGTATGCGTTATTGGTGGTTTTTCTGGTGAGCATAATTCCTTTGTTTTATATGTGGCCCCAATATCCAGAACCCCTTATTTTTGCTTAGTTTGTTTGTGTAATCACTAGAGAGGCCTCAGGCTTACATTTCAGGAACACCACATTTTCAATTGGAGTGCCACCATGGGTTGTCGTCACTGTCTTATCTACAGCAGCGAGCTAACATGTAGTATTTATCACCAACTTATCTACATCGGTGAACTATGTCCAGGGCCTCTCTTTCTGCTGACTCATGTACCTCCAGCAGCAGTCTATTTCATTATATTATTATTATGTTCCGTTCAGAAAACATACACTTATATACTGAATGGAATCATACACACAGCTACCGCTAAGTCTTATTTCTAGCTAGCTTAAAAATGACAATTGCACTGTCTAATCCTCTCCCCATATTATCAGTACTGTAATGGTAGATGCACAAATAAAAGAGAAAAATAAAACACACTATCCGTCTGCTTTCAGATATTTTTTGTGTGTTATAAAAAATTGCATTTCAACACGATCTTTCTCTTTTTACAGAAATAAATGGAAATTGCACAGTAACAACCTTATCTGTAACAAAATGAGAAGAGAGCGGCGAGAACATTTTCAATTCGCAACATTAAACATGTTGATAAAACACTGGAGTTCCCTCTTCCACGCTGACTGAATAGTTTCGCACACATACACACTGCCCCCACACTCTGTAATATAATTACCAGGCCTGTCCAGCATGTGAAATTTGTCGGCTGGTCGCCTTCTGGAAGTGGGTCAATGAATTCTTCTTAAATCATCCCAGCAAGGACGAGCATCTGCCGTCACTCAAACCGGGGCTTATTGACTGGAATTCCCAGTCTCTGCAGCAGTGCACTGGGATCTGCTTTTTCAATCAGGAAAATCCCCAGCCACCAGCCAGGTCTTTCTCCCAGCTGTGTAAAATGTCTTCTCTTATTTTTCTTCCCCGAGATTCATTAGCAAAGCTCTGCTACAGCCTGCCAAACGAGTTCAACCAATGAAATTCTATCATGTCCTACCCTTCTTTTCTTTAACAATGGCTTGGCTTATACAGTTGCAACTGTAACCAAACTGATTTCCTGCTTATTCGAGTCTTTGCTTCCTGCAAATACTGTGGACAGGACGCAGATAGAAGCAAAGAAAAAAAAATCTGGATGCGCGTTTAAAATGACTTTCAGAGCCTTTCATTTTCCATCTCTTTTTGCACTGGAGAACTCATTATATTATTAATGAGTTAGAATTGTTAGTATTGTTAATGAGGTTAGTTCATTAATCCTCAAATGTGTCTCCTGCAACAGAGGAATTTCAGGTGAGAAAAAAAATATATGCTTTTAACTGTGAAAAAAAATTATTTGCATTTTAGATGTAGAAATCGTTTTTGACTGAATAGCCTGTTTTCATTTACATGTCTATGTCACACTGGCAACACATGCCTTGCTGTACCGCATTATAGCAATGCACCAAACCCATGCAGTGGTGCTGCATGAAAAAAAATGCTAAATACTCTTACAGCCCACAGAATTGTCGGCAGCAGTGCGGCTCGACTTTGTGACCCCTGTATAGCGCTATATAGTGCTCCTTAGTGCCCCTCAGTGCTTACTTGTACGCCTGGTGGACTGTGTGCTATCAGCCATTTGTTATTGTGACTTTTGTGGTTATTGTGGCCATTGTTGCGGGATTGCACCACAACTCATTCAGTGAATGTGAATACCACTGGTATAGGTAATGCGAAGGTGAGCTTTTCCTACTGCACTTTTTATTAGCCTACGGCACCTGGGATAGTAACTCTAAGCCCGTAAACTTAGTAATTCTAGTCAGCTAGTTGTTAAGAAATCTGTCTCCATGCACCGGGGGCTCATTTGTAGTCTGTGCGGTGACTGTGGGTCCTTAGGCCTTTGAGCCGCACAGACCTCTACTAACATTTATCCCTGTGTGGCAGCCCGGGTCGGGGCGGAGTAACTACTGTAGACGGATAAAGCCACAGATTGAAGAGAAAGGAGAAGAGGGAGAAGAGAGATCCGAGGAGCTCTCTGTAGAGGAGAAATAAGAGAGTATATACTGTGAATTAGTATTTGGCTGGAAGAACCATGAAGCTGTGCACTAATTTGTGTCAGGACGACCCAAGAGCCCCAGAATGGGAGGAGCCCAAAACGGCTAGTAGCCCTCGATCCCGTGGCTTGGAGAAGCCACTGGAAGTTACTGAGAAGAACTTGCCACACGTAACTGAAAATCAGCAGGTCCTAGAGCAAGTACATGCAGGTCCGTCCCTCTCCTCCCTCTCCACACTGATAAGATCTAGTGGAGGGCAGGAAGCTGCACCCACATTGGCAGAAAATTGGAAAAAAGGGTCTAGAATTTACAGTCACTACAACTAAAATACAGAAGAAAATAGATGAGCATTTTGGTGAAAAAAGAGCATCTTGTGATAATGGAATGCACAGCAATAAGGATGCACCGTTAAGCCCCATCATAAGACTGGATGGGAATGATGAGCCTGCAAGACCATTGTCGGAGTTGGACACTAGCGATCAAATGCTGAGCAAGCTGGATCTTTCCGGCATAAGAAAAAACAAAGAGCCGGTTGGTCTTGCGCAGGAAGACGTCCCTTTAGAGCTTTCAATAGCCTCAGACCATAGAGATCCTGAGGCCATAATAGCAGAAGAGAAGTCCCAGGCAAATGGCAACACACTGAGTGCACTCGGTTATGTGCAGAACTCATTAGTCTCTGTCTTCGAACTTTTGAAAGGAGAAGTTCAACTCCAATCTGGTTCTCTATTGGAATTGAGGAAGGAGGTAGCCTCATTTGATGGGTCAATAGTGGGTTGTTGCAATGTTATTAATACAAAGGAGCTGCAAAAACTGCAGGAGCTGAAGCTCGAATCAATCAAACAAGGCTTGGACATTTCAGCGATTTAAAGATCTCTGGCATCCAAAAATAAGTTAGAAGAAACAGAGAGGGTACTAAATCAAGCCCTATTGTCTCAACTGCAATCTCTAAACCAAAAACAACTGGTACCCAATCTGAGTGAACTAAAAGAGGTAGATAACCCACAGATGGATGACACCCCCCTCTCAGAATCGGTGTTAGAGGAGTTTTGGAGGATGGCAAATGTGGGTGACGGGTTCTTAGAAGAGGATGTAGCTGAAAATCCCTCTTTAGCCAATGCTACCGACCAGATGGCATCCGAAAGAGAGAAGGAAAAAGAAGCTTGCCCCCAAAGTGCCAGTCTAGGTGAGAAAAAAGTGCGGAAAAGGGAAGCCAGAAGGCTGAAAAGACTCAAAGAAAAGGTGGTCCAAAAAAAACTTGAAAAAAAGTCAAAGAACCAAATGAAAGCAAAATACAAGAACTCAGATACCAACTCTTTCCTGAAGAAACTAGTTAATCCACAACCATCGGTGGCAGAGGAGGACCAAGAAATATGTTGAACTTGACTCATTACAGAGCATACAGGAAAATAGGATGGGTGAAAGGAAGAAAAATGGTCTTGAAAGGGCCTCCCAGCATGCCAAAGAAGTCATAAGCAAAACTAGCTCCAAAAAGAATGAGGCAAATTTCACCACGACATCAAGAAGTTCTCAAACAGAGAAAATGACGAATAAACAGGAAATGGCTGCAGAATTGTCGAACGAGAAGAAAGATCTCAACATAGCTCCTATCTTCCTCAAGGCTAGATCAAAATTGGGGCTAAAACCACCCCTGGAAAAGGTGGTGACTACTGAAGATAAAAAAGCAAACTTAAAGGTAGCCCCAATTTTTGGTGCCTGCTCAAACCCAAAATAAACCCACATTTCAGATGGTCGAAATAAAGCTGGGTGAAGGCAAATTTAGGAGCCTGGGAGACTCAGACCCTGCTACAGAAATACCAAGAATATCGGAAGTAAATGTGATTCCTGCTCCAGCAATTTCCCTGCCATTAGAACATATGTCTCGGCATGGTGATGAAAACACCAATATGGGGTCCCACTTTGCGATGCCGATCATTTGGTTATGTTTAACTGCAAAAAAACAAGCAAAATTCTTAAACCGTGGGGTTATACTTTCAATTCTGAATAAAGTTCCGAGTTTGTTTCTTATAAATAGTAAAGATATAGAATCAGTAAGATTCCCAGACTCTAAAAACCCACTGTTGGCAGAGGTGGGCTGTGCCTCTAGGGAGGTGTTTAAGGAAATTGATGAAGCAAAGATGGACTTAAAGAAACTGGACCTATTAGTCTTAAGATCCCAACCAGAGACTAGGCAGCCGATAATCCTGGAAATAGGGAAGAACATGCAATGTTTAGATGGGGCTGTTAAACATCATTCCCACAATGAGAAGCCCGTTGGTACCTGTGAACCTTCAAATGCTTCTAATAAGGACAATACTCTAGCCCTTTTACCAAGCATTCTCTCTGAGGTTTTTTTGAAGCTGGCTTTGGGCTCTCAACATCTTTGAAAATGAAGGTCTAAAAGTCATTTGTTGAAATACCTGGGGGCCAAATAACTGTACATCAAGGGTAATGAAGAATTACCTTTTTGAGAAGGGGGATGTCCTGATGTTGCAGGAAACCTGGCTGGTCAATCCAATAGCAGTAGAAGGATACCTTATTAGAGTTCAAGTGGCGGTACAAAAAGAAAGAGGGAGGCCAAGTGGGGGGCTACTCATTGGGCCTCATTCCGAGTACGGCGCTAACCAATGGCGCTATTAACGCCTTGGTTGACGCCGTACCCGGACCGGCAGCACCTTGGTGGATGGCGGAATTACCGGCCCATTCCAAGGTTGGCGGGGCGGTAATTCCCCATTCACCAAGGCTCTTCCCCATTCCCAAATGAGCCCCCATAGGGCTCAATGGGAATGGGGAAGATGCAAATAACGGTGACCGTACATTACGGTCACCGTTATTGGCTTGGAGGCCCCTTTGCGCCCTCGACTTTAACACCTGCTCAAAGCAGGCGTTAAGGACGAGGGCGCAAAGGGAACTCGGAGTATGGCAGTAAGGGATTACCGCCACCGGTCTCGTTACCGGTGGCCGCTATCCCTTACCGCCATACTCGGAATGAGGGCCATTGCCTTTAAAAACTCTAAATTCAAAGATATTATTTCTGCTAAAGTGAACATACAAGGTCTGCTAGTGTGTAAGCCCACATTCAGAAATAGGGGACATGACCAGGTGATGATCTTCTGCAACATATATTGGAATCCCTCAAATATGGTACTCTGTGTATTCTTGGATGAGCTAGATAAGGCTCTAGGAGACATGAAGTTAGCATTTCCAGGGGCTGACATAATTCTGGTGGGTGATTCGAACGCACAATGCATTGATCTCCCAAGAAATCAAAGAATACTAACTGGGAAAAGAATCTAAATGACTGGGACCTGAAAATGTCAAACGGGAGCCTGCCAGGAGATATACCGGTAATCCAACTAGGATCCAGGGCACATCTGCCTCGATATTGAATTATCTTTTCTTGTCGGGTGGCCTCTTTGAACATAAAGTAAGCCTTAACGTAGAAGAAGGGGGCGGTAGTGACCATTCCAGGCTGGAACTCTTCTTTCCAGAAATAACATTGATAATCCTGCCATTAAATACTCAGAGGTTAGAAGCCAGGAAAGGCAAAGTTCAACTACTTAAATATAAGGCAGGGGGAGCTAACCTGAATGAAAGGCTGTTAGCCTTGTCAGAAGCTGCTCAAAAGGAGAATTGCTCACTCTCAGGCTTTATTAAGTTTATCTGGCAACCTTGTCCTCTGAAGTTTAATGGTGGCGGCTGTAAACAAACCCATCGGCACATCTATGATGAGGAAACTATGGCAAAGAAAAGAGATTTTAATAGGAAACTGAAACTCTTAAAAAAAGACCCCCTTTTTTCCAAAACTGAGCAAGAGGTGGAAATAAGACTAAAAAACTCGTACAAACACTGGTCTGTGGCATGAAATACAAAAAGGTTCCAACAGGACGGGGAGCATATTTTAGAAGTTCTGGGCAAAAGAGATGCAAATGGGTTTTGGGATACCATGCATGAGATGGAGGGGGACAAAACAACCCAACTTTGCAACTTGGTACCCGAGAGTGAATGGATTAAGTACTTAAACTCAGTCTTTGGAAAGCCGGAAAGAACAGCCTGTTACCACAATACTAAGGCTGCCTTGCATCTTGAGTTCAACGCCTCGGATATCGAAGAGTGCATTATGAAGGCCTCCTCCTCGAAAGCGGCTGGCCCAAACGGCCTGACCTACCAGGTATTGAAAGGAAACCCGGTTTTATGGGCCAAATTGCTCAATTGGCACTTTAGGGAAATATTGGCAAAGAAACAACTCCCGACATCATGGCGCACCGCTACAGTTATCCCATTATTCCAGGGGGGCGATAGGGAGGCTGCAAAAAACTATCACCCCTTCGCCCTGCTGGATATTGACAGCAAGATTTTTATGAAAATCTTGCTGGGGAAACTGGAAGCATGGGTAAAAAAAGTTGGAATGCTGTCTAAGTGCCAAACAGGGTTCAGGAGGGGGCTCCCACCTGCAGTGAATGGGATGATACTAAAACTCCTGAGTGAAAGAAACACAGGCAGAGGGGGGAGAACAACTGCATGGTGCCTGGGTCGATTTTTCAAGGGCCTTCCACCAAGTGGACAGGGGCAGGCTTTGGTTGAAGCTAAGAGCAAAAGGCATTCCAGAGGGGCTCTTGGCGATGCTCATTGAATTCCACAAAGAAAATAATATCAGAGTGAGATTAGATTCAGAGGGCCACCTGTCAGAACCAGTGAGAGTAAACTGGGGGGTGAGGCAGGGTTGTCTAGGGGCCCCCCTATTTTTCAATTTATATACAGCTGATATGGGGGACTTCCTAGCACCCTCCACATTGGCTAGCCCATCCATAAGCGGGAAAAAAATACACTAGCTGGCCTACGCCGATGACGTGGTTGTCCTGGATAAAACGGCCATTGGCCTGCAACGTCTACTCAATGGTATTCAAAAATATGCTGTGGAAAATGGGCTCTCGCTAAACTCAAGTAAATCAAGGGTGTTGGTCTTTAGACAAAAGAACAAAAAAATGATCTTCCCAAAATGGTCAATGGGCGGGGAGGTAATTACAAGGGTGGAGGACCTGATTTACCTGGGGTATAAGATCTATGCCACCCCAGCAATATGTAAGGCAGAGTCAGAGCTTGATATACAAATAAAACCACTAGCAGCACAGATGAAAAGAATTCTCTGGAAATATGGTAAATTTTCCATCATGCCAGTCCTTAAGTTCTACCAGGCCAAAGTCATCCCTGTCCTCCTGGTCGTGAAGCCAAACCCCAACTATGGGATACACCTTGGCAAAAATGGGAAGGTCTTTTGTGGAAGTATGCACTAGGTCTACCAATGAGTCTATTGATGGATAACCTTATATTCAAACTGGGCCTTAGATCATTAAAATCTCAAGCGAGGTGGAAATTGATGTTACTGCAACACCGTATTATGATGACCCATTCACTATATGCAGACATGAGAAAACATCTGGAGGCGGGCAGCTCTCAATATTTGGGTAGGTTAGACCTACTGGTGAAGGAACTGCTAGGGAGCGCGGATATGGACCCAAAACTACTGAAGGAAAACCCAACAAAGGCTAAAAAAAAGGGAGGAAATGGACTGGATCCAGGCACTTGAAAAAATAAGATCAGGGCCCAACCCGAATCCTCTCCAAATGTCGGAAAGAAAATTGGGCTTCCTCGTTAAATATCTAATTAAGTTCCCAGATTGGAGACTAAGGAATAAATGTATGAGACTACGACTGAATATCTTACATACAGGGGAAATCCTAGCGAGAAGAGGTCAGGGGGACCGAGCCTTGAATTTGTGTCAGATTTGTGTCAATCCAGAAAATCAATCTATCAAACACCTGATGTTGGAGTGTGAGGGCACGAGAAGTTCCAGACAACAGTTCTTTAGCAGGTTCATCTCTGATTCAACATATTGGGGGTACAACCATCTCTGGGAAAGTCTGATTGATGGTCAATCCCAACAAAAGACTATTGCTGTAGTTAAGATGCTGGAGGACTGCAAGATAGAACTGTAAAATATTTGCCAAAAGACTGCTTAGGGGTCTGGACTTCAATATGTTGTCCGTTGAAAATGTTACATTTCGATCAACTAACCTCCTGAGGGAGTTTGCTTTTCTCGTTCTATTTATTTCTTGTTTTGTTCCCTTTCTTCTCCAGTTCTCATTGTCTCTTGTTCTGGTGTTTCTTTGAGAACTGAAGGTTGCCTATGCTTTTTATGCCCAGGGAGAGTCCATTCCCTTTGTCAGCTTCAGAAGTGTGCTGAGGTGCATGTGTGGTGAGCAGGCTTGGAGTCAAGGGGAGCAGAGGCTTTGGGGCTTGAGGAGTTAGAGGGTAATCTTGGACAGACTGGTGTGAGACAAGGGGGCATGGGGGAGTATCTGGGACCACTATTAGAAGCACTACTAGGGAACTGGGGGGCAAACCGTCTTTTTGACTGATGCATATCACTGGAGCCTGGGGCATCTCAACTGTTCCCCACACAGTTTAAGTGAGTTGTGTTGCCACCTTGGACTTCAGGACACACGGGAAAAGACTGGTTGTCTTCAGCAGCTGGACAATTGCCTCCGGTGAGAAAACCTGGAGTTGGAAATGGCGAATGCCAAGGTCTGGGGGAAGACTGTTCAGGCAGCACGACTATATTACTGCTTGGCCAGTCCTTGGAAAGGAACTTTGCCATTGAACATTCAGCAGCCTTTCAGATGGATGAGAGAGGGCCAGATGGTAACACAACCTGGCCTGTAAGAGTTTGAATGTATTGTATTATTTTACTATTATACAGGTCTGCCTCAACTGTTCCAAGCACATTTGTGTAATAGCGTTCCGATGTCAACTGCTTCATATACAATCATTTTGTGCACCGTGGAACACCGTGTTTGCATTGCCACTGCTTAACTCGTGCAAATTTACTGTCCGATCTCCGTTTGTGGCCAATGCCGCCATTCTCTATTAGCAACACTTTATAGCATTTTTCTTTTTAACATTCACAAATCTTGTTTTTACATGCTAACTGACACTGAGATTTGTCAAACCTATCTGCTGTGTTTTCTCACTTAGCTTATCTCAGTTGTGCATGTCCTGCTAGCACTGACCTTCTTTTGCTGCTCTGGTGGTATTGCATCCTTATTTTCGTGTAGCATGCCCTCTGGTGGTGTCTTGAAGGAATATCGAGAAAATGCTCAAATGCAATCACATTAATTAGCCAAATGATGTATAGCATAGTTTAATGTCTGCTGGATGGACCAGTTGTGACCTATAGGGCCTATGTGACATATCTGGATGTATCTATTTTATGTTTTTGTTATAAAGGTCCTATTGCACTATACCAACAGTTTTCAAGTATAATCTCACTGACTGCTCAGGAAGTCATATAAACTGTTCGACATTGCCAACAGATCAACTCATAACACATCTACCTCAAAACTGCAGTGAATTATACCTGTAACTTAATATCAATTATATACAAGCTGCTCATGTCTCCTCTACCCCATCTCTCATGGTTTCCCCTTGCATACTTCTGTACACGTCCAACTTGTGCCGCTGACACGTCTGTCAGCTGGTTCGGGAAACCAGTCGACTCTCTGATGTCACACCACTAGGGCCCGCGTGAGCATCTCTTAAGTCCATCACGCAACCACACACCAATTACATCTAGTATCTAGAACCGTGTGGTCTACACATTGCCTTCACGGTAAAGCTCCACTTTAAACATAGCTCTATAGGGTGGGCATTTTCTATCACACTGCCTGATAACTAATCAAATTTAAAAGCATGCATCCATACTACCACAACCACGTTCCCTTCCCCTCATCCCAAGTGTTCCTGTCACTCAATTGTCTCATTCATTTTCTAATTTCACTTTTCCTTGCACTTCACTCACCAACCCTCTTCTGGCGTATCCACAGACCAAGACACCCTAGGGGGGTCTGATATCTTTAAAATGGAACATTATCTTGGATTATGACTAACAAAGGTGGGCATTTATTCCGGATGCTTTTTTCTGACTCCCATGCAAGGGGTTGGCTGCAAAAAGGGGCATACAGATGGGCCCCTACTTGTACACATTCTAGCACTCCATCGAATGAAGAAGCAGAATGCATTCGGTTTCTACCAAAATAAAATAGCACTTGCGTTGTCACATTTTTGGAAGTTGGCTGAAAAGGAACAGTTATTGGGCCTTATTAAATAAAGAATTGCCCAGGAACATATTAAGATATGCCCATGAGATTCTCAATTTGGCACCTGCTGCTTCATACTTTTTTTTACAAAGCCTAAAACTAGAGCAAATCTGGAGACGCCTGGGGCATTTCTGATGAGTACTTGACCAAATGCTATTCACAGTGATTTGCATGTGACAAATGCATCGCAAAGATGTTCCAGGAATCGCCACATTCTCTTCAATATTAGGATTTGTAATGCAGGTATCATGTATGAGGATGCAGGTGCAATTCTAACATGCTCACAGGGTCTTTGCCCCCCTTCTCCCTTGCAAATCCATTTAAACCAGGTCTCTAACATCTAAAGTGGGCACAATGATGTTAAATTGAAAAAGACACATTTATCATTACTAAAATGTGCTAAAAAGAGAGTAAAAAATACTCATCTCTCTCTGGAAAGCAATAGCAAAGGACTGCTCATTTTGGTCACTAATGTATCAATGCTATCGTTGACATAAAGCTGTTATGCATGTGATGGATTTATACAGTATCAATTGAGCCTGTGGAATTCTCATTAGAATCCAACCTTAGACCGATGGGACCAGCAATCAATAGGTCATTGACAGTAAAATATCACATTGAACGGAATCTGACATGCCCTCTGGGAAGGCAATTTTCCTTCAAGAGCTATGGCATAATAACACTCTTCAGACATGTTTGATGTGGTTCCAGAAATAAAAGTGACAAGATGCAACAAGAGGTGAGTTGCCAGGTCAGAGCGCACTTCATGAAGTGTGCATGTTATTAAAGATAGCTCCCAGGCCGCTGCCTCCTCTCTGAGCATCATTAACGGATATTACCGTTTAGACGCTAGGGAGCAAGCCATTTAGAGCAGATAATGGATCTTTCGACGGCCAACTTTCGATAATGACTATGCAATCAATTTCAGAGTTACTGATTAAATCATGGTGTGTGTATGTGTGTGTGATAATATGTGTGTGATAATATTTAATGAGCATAACAGCTCTGTGAAAACAACTGGATATTATGATTTAGCTGGTTTAGATGGTAATAAGGGGAATGCCATTTCAAAGGCGATAGCAAAGCAACAGTCAGGTTGGGACAATTAAAAATGTCATATTTTAATTTCTAAACACCTTCTGGAAGAGATCTGCAAAGGTAGACGTTGTAATTTAAGTATTTTATTTTGGGTGTGTTGCCAAGAGTATATGTTGCATTCAAATACATGTGCAAACGTGCAAAATTAAAAAGCATGATGTTTTCCTTAGAACTTGGCAGTGTTCATGGCTTTTGACATGGCCTCGTACCTGATATGGGAATGCTGCTATTCTAGTTCGAGCAACCGACCCTGATGCAGAACATACACTATGCATGTGCTTTCATACAGAGGATCCCTGAGGTCCCTAATGCCAGATCACATTCTTCCAGTGATGCAACATGGTTTCTGCTCGTGGAAAACACCTGGCTATATGTGGTGCCTTGTTTAATGAATGGCATGTGGTTCCACCATTGTCTGGTCCATTTCCGAATGTATGCATCGTTTCTGTTTAGACGGTCTGACAAGACCATAGGCTCATATTGTTTGCACACATTTTATTTTACCACTATGGATCAACACACTTATGAAATCATAAGGAAACAAAAAGTATTAAAAGATACACTAACTGACAGGAATGGCAGAGGTAAGGGTGAATATTAGAGAAAACACTGCTGCAGACAGTTCTAGTCACAACACAATTTGATCACAAGCTGTGTTCTTTTTATTGAACAGCTATAGATGTGTTATGGGGATGGGGGAACATTTCTTATATTTCTTTTGGGGCTGTGTGACTCGTATTTGGTTTCTTCATCCTCGGCGACAACCTTCTTTTCTGTGTTTGGTCAGAAGACTTACCTATGGATATCCATTGCACATCTTTGTTATTCCTTTATCATCTTTCATTTCTTTCTCTCACTTTATTTGTGAGGTCCTTAGGGGAAGGGACCCATATGACCAGTCATAACAAGAAGTAGATTTTGCACCTGGTTTTATGTAGAAGCATAGGCACTCAATGGGCCTCATTACAAGGTAGGAGGTAGCCATGGTGCTATTAGCACCATGGCTACCCCCTTACCGCATTCCGGGTCTGGGTTCCCGGAATAGGGACTTACCAGGTCATTCCAATCTTGGAGGACCCGGTAAGTCCCCCTTGCGGGAACCATTCCCCATTTCCATTTGAGCCCCCATAGGGCTCAATGGGAATGGGGATGGAGTTAATAACGGTAGCGCAATTTGCGGCACCGTTATTAGCTCTGAAGTCCCTTAACGGGTCCCATCCATAACGCCTGGTAAAACCAGGCATTAAGGAAGGGACCCACTAAGGGACCTCGGAATAGGGTGGTAAGGGATTACCGGCACCGGTGTCCTTACCGGTGCCGGTAATCCCTTACCACCTACCTCGTAATGAGGCCCAATGTATTCATTGAAAAGTTGCTGTCATCTCATTCCAAGAGCAGGGATTTCTACCCCTAAAGCAGGCTAGCGTTATTCCAAACATCTGCAGACTT
Source organism: Ambystoma mexicanum (assembly GCF_040938575.1). Lineage (NCBI taxonomy): Eukaryota > Metazoa > Chordata > Amphibia > Caudata > Ambystomatidae > Ambystoma > Ambystoma mexicanum. The sequence goes on along the minus strand of NC_090927.1, from coordinate 421,767,452 downwards.
TTAACCTTAAAAGAAGGGGTCTCACACCGAACCATCTCTGGAATCCAACCATAGAAGAAGATTTTGCTGGACCCTGCTAAGAGAGCAGTTTTTTTCTAAAGTCATCCAGTTGTGATTTGCAGGCAGGTGTTCCAAGGCAGAGGCAAGCTACGCCCCCTAACAATTCCCAGAAACCATTGGGACAAACTCTGCTGCTGGGCCAAGATCTGCATCTCTGCCAGTAACCATGTTGCCTAGGACCTCACCATGTTGTAGGGTCCCTGAAGGTGTGTGCCAGCCTTCTCCGTGAATGGGAGCCCATGGAAAGGACTAACCTGGGCCTTTGAGACCCTGGAGTGGAACCACAGCTCCTGAAAGCCAGAACAGCTAACATCCCTGTGTTTAGCATGCTGACCCACTGCAAGCAGTAATTTGAGCATGCTTGCTGCTGAGAGAACCTCCAGGACCCTTTGAAGCTGCCTTTGGCATTCATCGTTCTCTGAACTGCCGTTTGCTGTTCAACACCATTCGCCACCACACTGTGCCAATTGAAGCGTGTCGTTGCCTTGACTCGAGCCAATGAAGTACTGCTGTCTTGCATTTCTAGCATCACCATTTGAAGCAACAGTGTCTTTATCGCCACTCCTTGTGTCTCCCGAGGAGTGACCTCCAAGCCTCTGCTTCTTTTTCACCCTCCTGCGCAGCCAGGAACAAGCTCGACCATTTTCGATCCTCGACCGCTGAACCAAACCTGTTGACCACCCAATCTGCACAGCTCAAGTAGCCGCATTGCGACAGATCCTACCTTCTGTTCGATCACTGACTTGACACCAGTTGGCCACTGGACCATCACAATGGTGGCATCTTCAAACCAAAGAGAACCCATCAATGACGCCAAGAAGCCTGGTTCAATGTCATTGAACCGCCAGTACATTCACAAAGGTATTACTGACTGATATCTTCTCCCATGGTCAATCATTGGGCGCTAGAGACTCACTAGGTCATTGTAGTCCCCTTTGCAACCTCAGGAATTCTTCTTTTTGTACATGTTGTCTTTTAATTGCATTTTCTCCCCCAGTCTCATTACCCAGTGAGATGCATCTTTTCTGCCCTTGAATATTCTGTATTCATTCTGGGATTGTATTTTACAATGTTGTCTAATTAGTTATTATTGCTTTTTGATAGAGCCTTGAATGAATAGTCCTTTATTTTCAATTGTTATTCTTTGTTGTTTGGGTTACTACTGAACCACATTCCTAACCCTCTATGATTGTGTTGGCTTTTGGTTTGTAGAAGTGTGCAGCCTGAGTGACTGTGTTAGTCTCTACTCATCCTTCTGTAGAAGAGAAGTCATGTCATCACAATGGCAGAATTCAAATTACAGGAAACTCCACAAATTGGCATAATCCAGGGTTCAGTAAATTAAATGGAACGGGGATGTTTGAGACATTTTTTAAATCTTTTGAGGAATTAAAAGGGGGACTTCAAATGTCTGGTTTTAAAACATATCTAAAGCTAATCAATGGTCCCATTTGTCAAACGTCATCATCTATGGGATAGCAAGATACTTAAGAATGAGGAATTAAAGGAAAGGTGCATCCAGGTTGGGGGTGGGTGGTGAGGTTATGGGGGCATGCAATTTTGTTGAGTGAAAAATATGCCTGTAACCACAAACAGAAGAGAGTATGGCAAAAGGTGCTGAGACAATATGTGTAGGAACCTGATTGGGTGGAGGTTATAAGAGGGTGGAGGTACAATATCAGGAATGCTAAATATCATCTGATATCTTATACTGTCCTCAATAGAATAAACTTGACACCTGAGAATAAGCCAGAATAGACAATGTACTCTTTGAGAAATGTTGCATAAGATGCTTTGAGAATGGTACAACCCGCATTATGCCATGGAGATGTGGGGACACCATAGAGGTCAATTTTCCAATTATTGTATGACATTGGATTAAGAACTAATATAGAGTCAGGGATGTCCCTTCTAAAGTTACAGTCATGGATGAAAGACTAAAATGCAAACCAAATGAAATGGTGTGTCTATGAAAGAGCACTATGTCTCAAGGAAACTTGAGCAGATCATTTGAATGTAGTGCAGTTGTTTGCGAAAAAGCTGTTAGAAGGTATAGAGGCCACAACAAATGGAAGAAATTATCATCATCAGAAATTAGTGTAATTTGTATATGTAGTCGTAAAGGTATTTTGATGGTTGTATCTTAGACATGGTTGGTTTTTTTGTTTGTTTGTTTATTCATTTATATTGCACACCAGACCCAGGGGTATCAAGGCACAGTGGTTACAAGAAGGCTCTCAGCTTAGGTATACTATTGCATTTCGGAAATGTGTTGTGATTCCAAATAAACACAAACCCCAAAAGCAGGACATAGATTTCATTGCAGTAAATCTTTCATTATACAGAATACTCATCAATATCAAGTGTACCTAAAAGGTGATTATTGGCCATCATAATGCAAATGTGTCAACATAGGGGATTGAGTAAGATCTGTCTACTGAGGGCCACATGAGCATTATGAACCCTAAGACAACACAGAAAAACTCACATACTAATGCAAGTGAAAACCAACTAGTTAGGTTTGCACCACAGCATGACCTAAGCCAAAGTGGTGGTAGAGGTATAGCCGACACCCCTGCCCAGCCAAAAACCCTGAGCCCATGATCAATCATATTAATATGTTGGTGAGCTTGTTACATGGAAGTTTTGCATATAATTGAACACCCTTCTGAGATCGGAAATGCCACCATGTACCCCCCATGCTGCCTATCTGTTCTTTGTGGAGAAGTGTGTAGATCATAAGTATCCTAATTTACTAATGCCTAAGGGTGTAAAAGATTTTCTGAAGCAAAATAGGATCCTTGGCACCTGGGAAATTTTGTTAAACTAAAAAATAAAGGGATGGAATTGCAGATGATACATGAGGAGGTCAACAACTGCAAAGTAAACTGTCTATTTGAACACTGTCTGGAAGATAGCTACAAAACTTTGCCGATTAACACAAATACCAATACTACTATGGTGGCAAACTCCAGTAAAACAAATAAAACAAATCGTTTGATGAAACGTGTGTGTTAATCATGGGACTTATTAATTGGCATGTCCTTTCCCCCGAGGGACTCAAATTATCTTGCAAACAACTCCTTTATAAAACCCTTTTTTACGTGTAAGGTTAATTCATTTTCTGTGCCTGAGCAATGTTGTCTGTTGTTTCCTTTCACACCTGTGAGGTCAGAATGCGTGTAATGCAGGAAACACCAGTAGTTATTGACTTCATTCTAAGCATTTTTTGCTAAAAATAGGTCAATATTCACATGCATGTGCAAATTATCCATTTATTCTGTTACAGTATTCCTGCTAAAGCTAGTATAAAAAGAAATAAAAGGCAGCGTGGCTAGACATTCTCCCGCCAGTCAAAATTGGTGGGTTGATATTTTGGAATTGCAGTAGAAAGGGATAGATACACTGTGTGATCCTAAGCTTGTGGATAAGGAGGATTTTGCCTCAGTTTATGAGTCAGGTAGTCAGGGCTAAGATATAGGCCCTCATTACAACACCGGCGCTAAACCGTGGCGCTATTAGCGCCATGGTTGGTGCCGGTGTTGTAACGAGTCCGCCATGGGGAAATGGGGAAATACCGCCCCATTTCAAGGTTGGCGGGGCGGTATTTCCCCATTTCCCGGTGGCCCTTCCCCATTCCCATTTTTGCCCCATAGGGCTCAATGGGAATGGGGAAGGCAGCAATTACGGTACCGCAAGTTGCGGTACCGTAATTGCCTGCGAGGTCCCTTTGCGGGTCTCTACTTTAATGGCTGGTCCAGACCAGCCGTTCAGGTCGGGTCCCGCAAAGGGACCTCGTAGTTAGGCGCTAAGTGGTTAACGGCGCCGCAGCCTTTTATGGCGCCGTTAGCCACTTAGCGCCAGGGTCGTAATGAGGCCCATAGTGTTTTCACCAATAACCCTGATTGGTGTTTCTGGCAAAATGTATGGCAGGTGGCTGGCAAGCAAAGTGGAAGAGTCAGCATAACCCAAAAGTCTAATTCCCTGCACCCACTCTACAACTGAGCACTTTTTCCTACTGAAGTCATTAATAGTAAAGTATGTGGAGTACAGGAACACAAGCAAGTGTGTGGCCTTCCTTGATTTACATGCTTTTGATTCACTTGACAGACATGTCTTGTGGACCTACCTGCCCTGGATATGCATGGACACAGGTCGGCTGTCTCTGTTTTAAGTATTAATTGCTTCTGCACCGGGAATAAGATGTGGGAAGGCAGGGAGAATCACACATAATCACAACATCTTAAACGCAATTTTATGAACACATTGTCCATCTTGGGTGCCTCCTAGATTAAATGCACTTTTCTTTATATTATCTGGTTTTGAAAAACATTGTAGCTATTTATGATTTCTTGAAGTTGTGTGTGACGATGTTCAAATGTATGTTATATGTGTACTAACTACACTGCATTATTGAATTTTACATCTCAGCGCCTTCGGCTAATGCTAACCGCTATTTATCAGTATCTATCAAACAGAAATCCATTAATCAAACAAAAAAAGACATAGGCCCTCATTACGACCCTGGCGGAAATCGCGGTGCTAAATGCACCGCGGAGCACGGCGGAAAGCTGCCGATAGCGCCATGGAGGTTGGCGGATTTTCCGCCCCATGCCGACCTTGGCGGGGCGGTAAATCCCCATTCCCCATTTTACCCTTCCCCATTCCCATTTTTGCCCCATAGGGTATAATGGGAGTGGGGAAGGCGTTAATTGCGCCACCGCAAAATACGGTGGCGTAATTAACATCAAGGTCCCGTAGCGCCATGGATTTCTCCGCCCGGAAAAACCAGGCGGAAAACGTTCCATGGCGCTACGGGAACTCGTAGTAGGGCGGACGGGTCCGCCGCGAATAACGCTGGCGTAAACCCACTCCGCCAGGGTCGTAATGAGGGCCATAGATTGTCCAATTTGTCTGCTGAAATATAACGGTCTGCTGGTATATAAAGGGAGGAATATTGAATGTGCCTAAACATGTTCCCCTAGGAGTGATATTTGGCAACCCTAAATGTTGGAGACCACATCTAACTAGCATTGCAAGTGCTGCGAAATCTAATGCTATTGGAGCAGGGTGATTCTATTTTGAATATGGGGCTGCATGTCTACCTCCATGTGTCAAAGTCTATCAGACTACCAGATATCTATCCTACTACATGGAAGTTATATGTGGGGTTATGTCGCAGTTGGCATTTTGGAATGTGTGCAGAGCACATGTCTACCACAATCTTGGGGGTAATATCAAATACTCTGCCATGTATACTAAGGGGACACATCAGCTTTAAAAAAATAATGTTTACTTGTTGACATCAGTTGCATTCTTTTTTAAACAATATGGGTTGGGCAGTACCAAAACCTTGTACCATGTCTTATCTGAAGTACAGAATACCCCATGCTAAGCTAACTTTCTATGGCGTTCCGTCAACTACTGTATTGAAAAATGGGAAAAGATCTGATCTGACTTAAAGACAACTGGAACCCATTTTTAAAGACATTGTAATAAAACATGGGTTGGCGGATTAAATAGTTTCTAGGCTATGATTAATCCTCTAAGAAATGTAACCTACATGGGACAGATTATCTCACTAAATAATTGCAAGATTATTACCAGGATTTGTCTAAATTCACTGTAAGTAAAGACAATAGTATACAAATGGTTCTATGCCACAACAGCTAACTACTAACAAAGGCTGTATATGTCCCCATGAAGCCTAAAATATGTCACGCTCCTATCCATTGGACAGGGACATTGAAATCTCTCTGAGGAGGATATTTCAATGACTGGCCTCATCCATCCTCAACATTGTCTGAATGTGACCATGCTTTTGAGACTAAATGTGTGGTGTATGAAACTTGATAGCTATTGAATTGCAATTGTTGAGCAATTTAGCTCATGTTGGATGTGTGTTTCCTTTTAAACTTCCATAATATTCAATGTATTATTATTATTATTATTATTATTATTATTATTATTATTATTATTATTATTATTATTATTATTATTATTAATAATAATAATAATAATAATAATAATACATATCTAAATTTAAATCCAACAAAACAGAAATATGAGTGATAGGAGCCCAATATTCAGACTGATGCAAGCAAATCTGCCCATCAACACACTATTAAGATTCACTTTATAAAAGCACTAAAATTCTGGAAACCTAAAAGAGAGAATTTATTGGGATTAATCTGAATTCAATATCCATTGATTAGGACATACATCCTACAAATCATCCAATCAATATCCATTTAAGAAAATGGTCTTTTAGAGTTATTGAATTAGTCAGTTACTATATATCCAAGTATGGAATAGCAGATTATTGCACTACAAGAGTGCAGTACCTAACTTCATGACCTTTACGATACTACAATATTAATTTGCATTTAATTGGAGAGCTACATATGTTTTGCCAATTGTAGGATCAGACATTGCTGATGATGTGCTCTCTACAAAAACTGATTGAACTATTGAACAATCCAAGGCATAATTAAGGCCACTTTTGAATGGCAATATCCCAATGGAAATATACGAAGAGGCCTCAGGAACAATAGTAATGTCAAGATATGGGAAATTATAATTTATATCAAGAGAATGTTTGTATAAAGGCTCATTTGAGCGAGTGCTTTGTGGACTGCTGTTCTGCTCAGAAGCTTTTCTCAACTGTGACTCCAGTGAGCTGCATTTACTTTCACTTTAGCAAAATTGAACTGAACTCCTATTGCAAAGACAACATACTTGCTTGGCGCTTAAACTCTGTCCACTTTTCTTTTTTGTGGAGTGCTGTTCTGCTGGGAAGCTCTTCCCTACAGTGACTGCAGGTACGGCCCTTTTTCAACAATCAACACTGATTACACAGATTTGGACCCTCTAGAGCTTACCTCCTCCTCTCTTCTCTTTACAGCGAGCTGCATTTACTTTTGCTTTAGCAAAGTTGAACTGAACTCTTATTTCAAAGACAAGATACATGCTGGGTGCTTAAACTCCACCCACTTTTCTCTTGCTTCCTTATATTCAGCATGCAAGTCCATTTCATGTGCGCGCATTTGAGTGAGTGCTTTGTGGAGTGCTGTTCTGCTGATCAGCTGGTGAGCGGGTGAGCCGCTGCTTAGTCTTATGCACTAAGAAATCTGTTACCTTTACATTTACTGTGCAGTACTTTCCACATAGTGACTAAACGTGATTTCCTCCAACTCTCTTCTATGTGTATACATGTACTATGTACTATGTATACATTGAAAACTGCCATGCTCCGGGTGTAGGTCATTTTTCTCATCCCACCTCTCTATTGACTCCTACGATTGCATCTATATCCACTAGTCACACGCAAGACTTCACTGGCAAAAAACAGCGATCCAAGTCACTGTATATGGATATCAGGAATTATTGTCAATTGACCCTCTGCAGTGCCTCTCCCTTTTCCCGTCCCCAGACAGAGCCAGAATTTGAACACATTTTCACCTATTATCAATTCTACCACCGAGGCTCTCTCAACTAACCATAGACTGACTACTGATGCACAAATTCAAAACCCAGAGGTACATCAATTGACCTTCCTTTACTCTCATATTTTTCAACAGGATCAAATGTATTTGCCGCGCTACCTGTACATGTTCCATCTCCATTATCCCAAGCCCCATTAGTACATCAGATTTTACCTCCCAGTGCACCATCTTCTGCCTTTCCGAATAGCTCTGTTTTAGTTCAAGAAACACAGATAGATGATTTGTGCCCCCGCCATCAATTAAATTTCTCACATTCTCCAATTCTATATCCAGATTCCAAGAATTCTTTATTCAATTCCTCACCAAGTTTGCCGGCATCTTTTATGAAACCCACTCCTAGACCTTCATTTGGAATGAAACATCTGGTCAATCCTTTGAGGTTACCCTGGTAGCAATGAATATTGGCTTTTTCAGGCCTAACTAAGCTTTTTGAAAATCTTTAAATGAAAGTTAATGATCAAACATTACTTATCAACACACTTGTGCAGAAAGTTGATACGATATTGCTGCAATTTGATACTCTATTGCACTCTCTATTAGAACGTTGGGCCTCCACATCAAAATTTAAATTAAATTACCTCTCCTTTACTTGCCCCAGATAATTTGTACCTCGGAAGCTGATACTATTCAAACTATTGATCTAATTCAGATTATAAGTGATTCTCAACATATAACTTAAGACCCGTTATGCATTGATTGGAGTTATGGTGACAGGGCTCCCACTCAACTGCACACCTGGTATTTTCTTGTTACTAAATCTACCTGCAGCCTCAATCCTGGTTTGTCTAGGAACCAACTCCAAGGTTCCTGGTTCGTTTAAGGCTTGGTGAGGATGACAAAACCGTGGGTTGGCTTGGCGCTGGTCAGATGGGTTAGTCCGTGTTATCACAGTTTGTCCGAGTTAGTTGTATTAAGGATAACGTCCAATGTTTTTGTCATTACAAGCGTTATTTATTGCTTAGTTGGTTGACAACAACAAGAGCATCATTGTATATATAAATGACAATTTTGTGACATGGTGAATGGCAGCACAGCCGACGCGCGTTTAAACCTTAGTCTTTTTCAAGGCCTATTGCGTTGGAGGGTGAGTTCAGAAGGGTTATGGACTGATCCTCCCAGTTGCGGGCGTCAGGAGGGCTGGGTAGCCAGACGGGGCCGCGTTCGGCCGGTGCCTTGGAGACAGGATTCTCGAGAGGCACCGGCTGAAAAAGACTAAGGTTGAAACCCGCGTCAGCTGTGTTGCCATTCACCATGTCACAAAATTGTCATTTATCTATACAATGATGCTCTTGTTGTTGTCAACCAACTAAGCAATAAATAACGCTTCTAATGACAAAAAACATTGGACGTTATCCTTAATACAACTAACTCGGACAAACTGTGATAACACGGACTAACCCATCCGACCAGCGCCAAGCCAACCCACGGTTTTGTCATCTTCACCAAGCCTATAATTTAAGAACCTATTGTTGTTTCCCCATGCTCTCCTAACAAATCCATCAAAGCCCCATCCATGACCTTGCCTGATAAAGTGAATCCTCCCTCACTAATGCATGATTTAGTCGCACCGGTATCCACCATGAAAAGAAATGGTTTATTTCTTATATCCACGCCCACCAAGGGTTCCTTCATCCACACCCACCAAGGAATGATTGTTTGAGCTATTCAAGAATAAGAGACGGCATAAGATAGACAAACTGCTGCAATCCCACACCAAAAAAACCCAAAAACCAGTCTGCCCCTCTCAAATCTGCCTTAAGCAGCTCAAAGAAATTCATAAATTCCATATCCATCCTGCGCAAGAAATCAAGCGCACTGAGTCAAATAACTCCACAGAACATGACTCCATCCACGAGGAAAAAGAAAATGCCTCAGCCTCGAGCCCCCCAATTTCCCCCTCCTTAGCCCAATGAAACTTTGTATGCTTCCCTAGATCCAATAGACTCAAACCAAGCCCTGCCCCCGAAGACCTAGACTTAATAAACTTGTCTACCTATTGTATCATGTCCCTCCCTCCAGCATCACCTGTAGATCGTCATCTAGCTGCCCATGAAAATGTGTCCTTCTAAAACAAGACTGCCACAGCAGTTGAGGCTAGTAGGGCTCTTGCATATACCATGGAAGAAAAGAGACAATGCCTCAAGAAACCATCTAATTGCCTTAACACACGGTCTAGCATACCCAAGCTTTACCAACTCGAACAACCACTCCTTTTAGCTCTCACAGTAGAGAATCTACCCAACATCAACAAACTAATCTACCTTGTGAAGCCCGCAGTTCTAATGACAATCTTAATGCCTCATCCCCAAAAGCAGGACATTTAAGGCCCTCTGATTGCTTAAATCTATGAATGAAAGACAGACAGAGGTATGACAATTACTCAAACTCTGTCATTTGCTCACCTATAGTTCTCAAAGTAAATCTCAAGTTATCCTTAACTTGTATTGAAACCCTTCTGCTATATCTGATGATGGCTTCCCATCATCTGTAAGTCTGTTGCTAGATCTAGCAATCTCAGACATTTCAATTGATACAATCCTGATAGCCGGCGACCTAAAAATCAAATGCCTCAACATTAGAGACTCACATCTCTCCTCAAGAGCCAAACGCTGGATGTCACTGAAGAATGACAGGGGCTTCACGATGCTAAATGGGAATGTATCTGCTGACATTCCCCCTAGACCGACTTGGCACCAGGATTCTCTTATGGCAACAATAGATTATATCTTTGTTTCAAAACACTCCATTATTTCTATGGAGTCATTTGAAATCATTTCTACATCCAAGATTGATCAAAATCCCTTAGCACTAACCATACTTCTACCGTCTCTACCCTCTCGCGATTACTAAAAGCCGACTCAAAGTCCAAGGAGGATGAAATAGAATTACCTGGACAGAAATCAAGCTGCATCACTTTTATGATTCTTTAACTTCCTCACAAAAGATCTCTACTCTCTCGTCTGCTCCGCTCTATAGTGAACTCCTTAATCTCTTTATGGAAAAATCTCACCCAAATCACCACCCTCTCTTTATTGCCAAGCACTCTTACGATTCCAGGATACAAGGGTATGAAAACCCAGACCAGGAGACTGGGTAGGAAAATCATTCGATCAAATCCACTAGATAAAGATCATAAATTAAAAATCGTAAAACTAAATACATAAACTGTACTAAATGGCATAGACAGAACAAAATCCAGCAGGAATGGGAAGCAATGATGCATGCTCTAGCCTCAAAGTCCAGTCTTGAGATCTAGTCATTGTTAAAGCTTGGTACACATGATAACTAATTTTCAATGATGATTAATCCAATTAATGAATCTACTTGGTACCTACATTTCTCCAAACTCTTCGCTAAACCTTCTGATACACATCTTGTGTATCTAGAAATTAAGAAATTGAGCACCTCGAGAGCCCCCAGCCCTGATAGCCTCTCTAATATAAAACTAAAAGCACACCCAGAAATATGGACATCCATTATTTTCTCAATTTTCCAAAAGTTCTTAATTCTGTCATTATTCTAAATTCCTGGAAGCACCCTATAATCATCCCAATCTTTAAGAAAGGCAACAGGTCATTACCGTGCTTCTAACGTCCGATGGCTCCATTGGGTAAAATCTTTGCACGTTTGGTACTCAGAGATATTGTGAAATGGCTCTCTGCTATCTAGTTACTAGATATCCATCAATCTGGGTTTGTTCCTAATTTAGGAACATCAGTGAACTTACTCATCTTGACAGCAATAACAAAATGTGCCTTCCATTCAGGCCAACCTGTATACCTTGCTTTTTTAGATTTCAAAAAGCACTCGACTCAATCCCCAGAAAGTAGCTCTAGTCTAAATTGCTAAATGCGGCCTGTCCTGCCTACCAGCTCAAGATATTTATTCAATTTCACACATGCACAGCGATTTGTGTCAAATGAAATCATGAAGACCTTCTATCCCAATCGATTCCAACTTTTCGGGGGCTTAAACAAGGCTGTATTTTATCTGTTCTATTAAATCTTTTTAGTATAGATTTTGGTATACATCAAAATGACATTTCTTCCTTCTCCCCAAAAGTAAGAAACACTTCACTATCCTAGCAACTCTATGCCGATGATCTTGTGCTATTAGATAAAATCCCAATAGGATTACAAAGAAAACTAAGAGCCTTAGAACACTATGCTCTTCTTAATTCTCTTTCTATTAGTTCAAAATAATCTGACATCCTTATTATGACCACATATAAATGAGCACGTTCTAATCGGTACAGATGGACCATAGATAATACAAAACTTGATGTGATCCAGGAATTCAGATACTTGGGCCAGAATATCAGCACCAGCAGAGTAGACCTCCTAAAAAAAAAAAAGAACTAAGACACAAAATGGAATCGTTGCCTGCTCAAGCTACTAGTATACAGTTCAAATATGGAAAATTCTCACACATGCCAGTCATAACATTCTACAAGCAGAAGGTTAATCCCTCTATTGCCTATGCACCCATGCCAAACTTTCTGAATACTGTCCGAAATGTGCCCTTTTAGAAGGAATCTTCTGGAAGAAGGTCCTTTGTTTATCTCGATACTTTCCTATACAAATTATTTGATACAAACTAGGCCTATTATCCTTAAAAATCATTTTAGGCTGGCATATGATTATGTTATATCGTAAATGTCATTTAAATGACTCAACTCTTACTAATTTACTACCAGCTTTAGCTTCCACATTACAAGCTAAGCATGACCAATCGTTAAGCTCTTGGAAGAGCCACTGCCTTCATCCAATGCACAAGGCAGACAAAAGACGAAAATCTACTCTTTCATGCTCCCATGAGGGCCAAAAGAAAATAATGGGACTATGATTGGAGTACTACTTGGAGGAGTCCAACCATTACACTTTATTCAAGAATGGAAACTTCAAAATTCTAAAGAATAGAAAACAGAATCAGATCCCAAACATTTCCTGATCCCATTTATTGCAGTAATTATATGCGATTTAGATTTAATCTCTGGCCTAAAAATGAAATCTTAGCCTCCCATATTAACACCCTTCAATCCCACTCCTGGTCTAGATTTTGCAAGAATGATACTCAAATAGAAACATTAAATCACCTAACAGTTCATTGTCCAAGCCTAGTTATCCAAAGTAAATAATGTTTTTATACATGTTTTTCTGCAATTGTGCTTCTAATACCTGGAAGTATGTGGAACATGATTATTATTAGACATTCTATTTTGCTAAATCTAGCTGCGCTAAATAATCTGCTGAAATTGAGTTTGATTAATTAATTGTTTACATATTTACTATCTATCTAGCATTTTTTTAATCACTTGTGCACTGATTTTATTTGACTGATTTTATACTTATTTATATACACTTGTGTGATTGCCTAATGTCATGTTTAAATAGTTTGAGAAATATGTGATTTCTTATCTTATCCTTTGTTTATGAATGTATGAATCAAATCTTGAATTTTAAGCAATTCATCTTTACATTTCCTTTTTTCTATTAATGGTGTAAGGTTGAAATTTCAACCAAATCAATAAACACTCATATACATATAAAAAAGCTCATCTGATTAGGAAATTGGTCATGGCTGATATCTACTTTAAAACCTCCAGTCTCCTTAAAAACTCAGAAACTGACTTTGGTCTTTTGGAACACGGCTGGTCCATAGAAAAAACATGTTATGGCCAGAAAGCCACTCCAATCTGTAGCAAACTGATCTAAATTGCATTCAAGCTAATTGGATTAGATTAGATGTATATCCCCATGTGTTTTCTGTTTCTGATATACCAGTAACTGGGATCAGGCAAAAGGAAGCCTGGCAATACTAATTTAGAAAACATATCTTTAAAAGCAAATATGGTGTTATGCTGTCATTCTAATATGCAGGTTATCAGAAAAATGTTTGGCCTAGATCTCTATTTTGTAATTGATACTAAAATCCTTATACTTAAATGTCTATTTACCACCGGTGTGTGATTCATTATCACCTTTTGTAGAACCTGATAGTATGGAGAAACCTGGTTTGTTATCATTACAGAATCATTACCCATTATTATGGAATCATTACCCATTGTTAGTGAATCATTACCCATTTAGCGATCCAGTTATCCATCATACATTCTGATTAGTACTGATTAGTAGTGACATGACATAGTAACATTAGACTATCCACATTATTCTGCCACTTTGTATGCATTTGCAATTGAATATAGAATGAGGCCTGTTATATTTGAAGTGCCATATTGAGACATTTAGAGACACATGAAGAGATATTTTGTTATGTATTATGTATACATGTATAGAGACACACATTAAATGTGCACTTTGAGTACAGTGCTTGGTATGAATGAATGTGTTAGGCACTACATTCAAGAATGAGGTCTGTGGCATTATGAAGTGATTCCATTGAGACACACAGAAGCTGTTTGTTCCGCGGAGTGCGGAGTGATTGTTTTGAGTTACCTGGAATGTCAACAGTTTCTTGGCAGGAAGGTCATAACTTTGCCCAGTAGAAACGAATGAGACAGCCTGGCTTATCAGCATCTTGGAGGCCTTGTGTTCGAAGACAAGAGGAACTTGGGGGCAGCGCCATGGAGAGAGGGAGAGCTTGTGTAGGCAGAGACATGCAGCAGAAGGAGAGAGGGATTTGAATGGAGAAATATGAAATGATGGTATACCGCAGGCAGACAGAAGGAGATATGGTATAGATATGATGGCAAATGTCACATTGACAAAGAACACACAGTGATTGCATAGTAAAGTACATGCAACACAGACATTTAGGCACTGCTTATATTTAGAATTGCTGACAGACAGAAAGAGAGTGTAACCAGAGAGATTGAATACATAATTGAACAGTATAATGAGAGGTGAGGCTCTGAGATTGTAGGTAGTTGCTGCTCTGCTGGTCTGTTCTATGGGATGTAGTTGGAGATATAGCTCTGAGATCGAGGGAGCTGACACTGAGATGGAAGAGAGATGTTTGGCGGTGGCATAGGAGAGACGTTTGGATGTCTCTGAGATCGAGGAAGCTTGGGGAAACATTCTGAGCGGAGCTGATGAGATTGAGGCAGAGAGAGGCCTGGCCCTGACACTGACTGACTGGTTGCAGAGTTAGCATGAGAGGAGAGAAAGAGCAAAACACAGAGTAAAAGTGGAGTATTGCTGAATAAGACACGTGCATGGGGAATTAGAACAGACACTCACACAGAGCTATAGATGTATAGATGGTGAAGTGGGAGAATGGAAGACCAGGCTCCCGTCCTTCGCCTCTCGCGCTTGGCCTAGAGGGTCACGGCCCAGACACCCGCCGCGAGAAGAGTTTGTCCATTTACCAGACGACCAGGTACCCTGGTACAGGAACATACGGATGTGTCCACCTGCCTGCCCAGCAGCCCGCACTGGCCATGCCGACACCCGCGGCTCGGATCAGCTAGACTAAAAACCACACGTCGTTAGAGATGCCATGACGACCTAGACGACGGGAAGCACATCTGTACAAATATACACACTTAACATTTCCACACCAATCTACACGAAGAACATACTCAGTGCTCTGACGTAGGCGACAGGCATATTCACGGACGTGCATCTTTATTATTTTTACATAGGCTTTCAGAATGCAGAAACGCAAGACGCATCATGAACTCATCTATAACGCTTGCTCACGCTTCTCTTGAAACCCGTTACCATCATGAGAGGTATAATGGAAACACGATACTGGTCATGGAAATATATGCTACTATAACCTAAAGCACCTATGCACCAAACAGACTACTTAAGCACCAGGCCCGAGTAGGCCTTAAACAAGAGCTCCCGTGGACATTAACAAAGCAAGAGTCAGGTTGCTGATCCTGCAGAAAGAACCCGGTGGAGCAACCAGCCAAGGTCGCAATGTTGCAAACCCACATCCAAGAACAAATCATCAAAGGCACGATGTTGCAACCTCGCACTCCGCGCCTCAACGATAAAGGCACGCCGACAAATTAAACCAGACGCGCTGTAGAAAAAACAATATTAATTGTGCAGAATTCTGCCTCTTTCACGGTCCCTCCCCACGTGACCAAGCCGAACCTGACGAGATGCCAAAACCCAGGAGAGAAAAAGGCGGCTGGGTCCCTCACTACGAGACACAGGCCGATACACTTGAAAGGCTCAATGGACATCTGCTACAGTGGGAGCGGTCAGCCTTCCACCTATGAATAAATCCTCACATTGTCTGCACGTACCCATATTGAAACATTGTTGCAAACATAGGTACACCGAGAGCTGGGAACAACGGTGGTCCCAGGCTGGGAAGCTCACGGATGCACCAATCAGAACATGGGGCTCTTATCTCAGACGTCAGTAATACTAGCCAATCCTCAGGAGTCTTCATGTAACAATTCTTATGTATCTAATTGTAGGGACAACCCAGATATACCACCTGACTACACCTTGTCCACTAATATCATTCTCTATATGTGTACTATACTAACCCTACCACTCGAGCAACCAATTAAGAGTGGCGATAGGTTTTTTGTTAACTTTCTGAAGTGACGCAAGTAGCGCATCATAATGCAGTAAAAAGGGCCTGCGAGCCCCACGATTGGGTGTGTGTCAGGACGGACGCGTACGATCCTTGACCCATCCCTGCCGTTTTGCCTAAATAAACAGCAGAGTCACCTTGCTCCTTGTGTGTGTCTCATACTCTATCTCGCCTGGGGTATACGGGAGGAGTTGGGGCCTCCCTGCCCGGAGGTCTGCGGACGGCCCGGCCGACCCCGGCAGAATTTCCCCCCGACAAGTTGGAGGCACTGCTGAGATCTGTTTAAGATCAACTTTTATTTTTAGTTTTTCCAGGCACTCCCGTTGCGAGGAGGCCCGGCGGCGCGGCCCCCTCTGCCGTTGCCCCCTTCTGAGGACTACAGGACCATCGCGGAGCTGCGAGAAGACCGGACAGCGCAATCCGGATATTGGCCCTCGGGAGCCGGTTGAGAAGTATCCCGCCCGCGGTCGGCGAGTGTCCAGACGTGGTCCAGACGAGGGGAGGTGGCGAGCCGCTTGGAGGGGTGCACGCAGTCGAGCGGCCCTGCATCGAGAGAACTTGGTGAGCATGACACGCACAACAAGCAATGCGAAATTGTGAGGGAGGGGGAGGAAGTAAATAAGGGAGGAGGGAGGTATTGTACAGATGTGCGGCGAAGGTTTAACTGAGTGTTGCCAATGGAATGAATGGTAGCGAAACGAGTGCGAGAACAGTCGACTAACGTTACGCAACAGAGGGGGGGGGCACGAAAACATCACGTGCAGCCGCTCGTAAGACACTGATGGCCTAAATTGCGACTACGTGTGAGGGTGGGTGTGTGTGGTTTCCTACGACTTGACATTTATTGATCAATGAGTAGATGAGGTTTCCTATTGTTCGAGTAAGAAACTCGATAGGTAGATGACGTTTCCCTGTGGGCGGTAGCTAGTTACATAGTTGCCCAAAACGGAAGATAATTGGCTGGTTAAGCCCTCCTGTTGAGGGGCGTATCACACGCGAGGCGACGCAGCGTGCGCAGTCCGGTTATATTATTGATGAGATTACCTTGTTCCAGGAGAGACAGGAAGACAGCTGTAGGGTTAGCGGGGTAGATTGCAAGTGTATTTTGAACTTAAAGAACATAACAAGAATATACCAGTAGCTCGAAGAAATTGGTGACGTCACCAATAGGGTTTTAATAGGATATCGCGTGCATAAGGAACTTTGGGTTGAGAGTGGGGAGGAAGAGAAAGATGATAAGGGAGCAGAGACGGAGATAACGGATAGTTTAGAGGATCGGAAAAGGAGAAGGGGAAAGGGGCGTGGCTGCGCACGGAGAACGCCGGCCACGGCAAGTGTAAAAAAGGGAGAGAACGGAGAAACAGGACGACTGTATAAGATCGTCGTAAGGGGTACGCAGCCGCAGGGGGCTGCGTGCGCTTCGGCCGCAGGGGGCCGTAGGGGAAGGAATATAATATAACATCATATTTATTATTATTGCATAATCTGTCAAGGGATTGTCATAAGTCCCCACACTTGCGGGGCAAGGTAAGCAATACGAGGTTGTATATTGTAAACTGCTGGTAAAGAGAAGGGTAACAAGGGGAGGGCCACTATGTCATACGGGAGAGGGTCGGGAGGGTGGGGGAACACCCTCACTACCCCATTACAACACATATGCACCACACTGCCACCACATAGGGAGAAATTAATTAAGTACAGCATAGAGTGGACCCAGGGGACGGACAACAAAATGTTAACACCATGGCCGCCTAATGGTAGTTTCGATCCATATGCCCAACATTCACTACTAAACCATCTGCACAATACATACAAGGGGAAGAAGTTGGCAAACCATGTGGAGGTGTTTAACTTATGGAGGATGTTCCAGGGGTCCCGACCAGGACCAAATGGAATGTTCACTATGGGGGAAGCACCGGAAGAAAAGGAGATTAAGAAAGAAGGAACGGATGGGGAAAAGGGGTGCGAAAGCACAAAGAATACGGGGAACGGAGGACAGGGAGGAGAAAAGATTGATAAATCAAACGACATAAAAAAGGAACGGAACAATGAGACACCCATAACACCGGGAGTGAAAACAGAGGGAGGAGGGTTGTACCCTTTAAGAGAATTAGGAGAAATAGAAGGACAGTTCAGGGCGGCTGAAGGATACTCGAACCCGGCATACAGCCCTCCACCATATGTGGCTCATAGGAAGATACCAATGGGGGGAGAAAGGATTGGAGAAGAGCAGACTGTAGAGATAGGAAACGATGAGTGGGTAGCTGCACAGATATTATTGAAATTACGAGGTTCACTAACTGGAGAAGAAAGGGAGGCGGTAAGGAGAACAGACGAGGATAGTGCCAGAGAGAGTGAAATGAGGGGAGAGGAGCTACTATGGCAGAAGGAAGAGATTTTGGAGGAAAAATTAGCAAAACTAAGGGATGAGCAGAATGAATTGATCAAACAACTTGAGAGGGAGGAAAGAGAGAGAGTGAGGAAAAGGAAAGAAGGTAAGAACGAATTGGAAAAATTAAGAGAACGAAATGAGGAGCAAAAGAGAGAAGCTGAAAGGGTAAAAGCAGCAGCAGATAGGGTTATCAAGAGTAGTGCTGAGGGAGAAGAAGAAGGAAGAAGAAGAAAAGGAAAAGGAAATGGAAATATGGAGAAGGAGGGTACTATCAGAGACGGCTAAGAAATATGAAGAGGGGAAGGTAATAGAGAGCATAGTAGAAAGAGAAAGGGTGAAATGGGAAAGGAAGAAAGAGGATGAAAGAATATTGGAACAGATGAGCAACGAAGTAATGGAGGAATTGAAAAGAAAAAGGGAGGAAAATAGTAGGGAAATGGAGGAGAGAAGTGAAGGGGGAAGAGAAGGGAGGAGTAGGGAGAGTGAAAGATGGGGAGATGTATATAAAAGTAGAGAGGTAGCAACAACATCAGCACTAGGGGGAACAGTTGGTAACAACGAAAGGGGAGAAAGAGACTTAATAGACTTAAAAACAGTAACAATAAAAGGAAAAAAGGCAGAGTGGGGGGTGCCATTTATGAATGACTTTTGCAGTGAGGAGGAAGAAGGAGTGGAGAAGGATGGAAGAAAGAGTGAAAGGGAAAGCTTAGATAAGCTATACCTCACTAGGACAAACATAGATTCGCCCTGGATGAGTAGAAGATGGGAGGAGCTGGAGAGAAGTAAGGAGGGAGTGAAAAGAATAGGGGAAACACAAACCCATGAAACCACGCCACCCACATCTCCATCACGCCCTCCCACGTCACACCATACATGTTCAACTACCGCACGCTCACTGCACAGAATAAAGCTCGCGCCCTTAATGAACGAAATTACACCTTATGCATGTCGGCTTAGGGACCTCCCTAGTCGCAGGCAAGACAGACAAATAGACATACCCATATTGAACAAAGGAACTGACGAAAAAAAGGGAAAGGCAGAAGAGGGAGGTAGGAGCAGAGGTAGTAAGGATGAATTTGAAGTAGTAAAGGAAACGGGGGAAGAGGAGGGGTGTGAAGACTCAATATTATGGAGCGTAAAGGGTGACACGAGACAGAATTTAATGCCACTGTTGGAGAGAGGAGGGGTTAGACCACAGTATGTACCTTGGAAACATACGGATAAAGAAAATATAAAATGTAGGCTCCCATCACTAAGTGGAGGTGCGGGTAAGTGGATATATGAAATGGAAAAACACACCGCAGGACAGAAACTAGCAGTAGGAGATGTGAAGGGCCTGTTAATATCAATATTAGGGGATAGAGCGGATGACATTTGGAAAAGAGCGGGATTCCATGGGGTAACAATAACGAACACATCGCATGATGGGGCACCATTTGCAAACTGTAGACATGCGCTATGGCAGGCACTGAGAGTGCAGTACCCAGACACATCAGACATAGGAGCCATTACTTCCCGTAAGATGGGTGAAAATGAGGACCCTGTTGATTATATCCAGGATATTCAAGAGAAGTGGCGCATGGAAACTAGAGAACAATGGGACAAAACACCAGCCATATTTTATCATATACTAGTACAAGGGCTCCCAGAAGGGGTTCAGAAACAACTAAAGAAAGTAGTGGGGATGGAAGCAAAACCATGGCCAGAAATACAACTGACTATAGTACATCACTGCAGGACATGGCAAGGAAAAATGAAACAAAAGGAAGAGGATAGGAAAACAGAAGAGGCCAAACTAGTACAGAAAAAACTTACTAAATACACAATGGAAGGGGCACTAATAACTACACCCACACCAATGGCCCAAAGCCCAACGCAAGTAGTGGCTGCACAAGATCCCGCCCAAATAGCGCCTCCACAAGGTGTAATACAGCAAGTACCGCCTCTGCAATTACACGCACCAAACATGGGAGGAGGGTACCCAATGCAAGGAACTGGGTATTATAGTTATAACAGAGGGAGAGGAGGGTTTATGAGGGGGAGAGGATACGGATATAATACCCAACAACAGGCTGGGGGACTTAGAAATTACTACCCCACAGGGCAACCCGTATACCAGGACAACACAGGGAGCTTCCCATGGCAAAGCAGGGAACCACCCGTGTGTTGGAGCTGCGGACTATTAGGACACATGTCACGTACATGTAGGGTCAGGCCAGGAACACCAGCATGGAATGAACAAGCACAACCTAGGACCTCACAAGAACAGCAGGGCATACAACAACAGCAGATGTCACAAAAAGGGAGTGACCCACAACAACAAACAACACAACAGCCACAAACCTATTCACTGCCACAACAACAAATAACACAGCAACTGCCACCGCCACAACAACAAGTAGCGTTAATACAACCACCACCCCAAGCTCAACAAACGCAATTGGGTAGGGTGACGGTGTTGGGACACAACCCTTACACAGGGAATGGCCAGTCATTGTACCCCCAATAGGCCAGCCCACAGACGGCCTTGGTGTGTCCCATCCTGTCAGTAACACCTAATAGTGCGGAGGAACCACGCATAGAGGTAACGATAGGTGACAAAAAATTATCATTTCTTGTTGACACCGGGGCAACCCGGTCTTGCATAAGGGAAGGTAAATTTAAGATGTCAGGCGAAGCCATGAACACCCAAGGATTTTCTGGGGCTAAAGGGTTGGTTCCATTTACTGATAACGTTCCCTTATCTATTGGAGATTATGATCTGTCAGTTCCACTTTTGTATTATAGTGCCTCACCAGTAAATATACTGGGGAGAGACATAATGAACAGGTTGAATATGACGATCTCCTTTACAGAGGATGGCATAATTTGCTCTACTCCAGGGATTAACATGCTCGCAGCACGACAGATTTTACAAGCATACTGTGGACAGACAGCGATTAGGGCGGAGCCAGTAGATGGCGAGCTATTCCAGTATGGCACAGACATGGCATTTGCATGGATGCCAGGGATAGAAGGGAAAATATGGAGGAGGCCAGCAGCCTATCTGTTCCGACCAGAAACACCAGTTAATGAACTGGAAGGGAAGGTGTTTGTAATGGACATTGAGAGCATTATTGCAACAGCTGATTATGTTGCTGTGCACGCCCAAGATAAAGAAGGGAGAGCATGGAGGGCGGTGATAGCACTAGCAGAAGGATGTAGGCTGACCCAGGTGTCAGATGAAGAGCTGTTCTCAGAAGAAAAGGAAGAAGATGAAATGGTGTTCATGATGAGTGTAGAAATATGGCTAAGAGTGGCTCACAAACAAGTAGCACAGAAAATTGCAATGGCACTTGAGGCACCCGCAGGCACCCCAGTCCCGTTTTTTAAGGAGGATATGTCAAAGGTGCCCAAATCATTATGGACTATTAGCCCTTATGACGTGGGATGCATAAAAAGCATAGGGGGTGTAAGGATAAAATTGAAAAAAGGTGCCATACTACCAAGAGTGAAACAGTACCCATTGTCAAAAGAGGCAGATGAAGGCATATATGAAACCATAACGGCCCTTATAAACAATGGCATATTGGTCCCCTCAGAATCACCATGTAACACAGCTGTGTACCTGGTGCGCAAGGCTAAAGGGGGGTCTTGGCGCTTCATACAGGACCTCAGACCCTTGAACAACATAGTAGAAGCAGAGTATCCAGTAACAGCAAACCCGGCCACAATATTGTGTGGCATTCCAGCAGAAGCATCACGATTTACAGTGATTGACCTTAAAAATGCTTTTTTCTCAATACCATTACACCCAGACTCACAAGATTTGACAAGCTTCACTTACCGAAATACAAAGTGGAAACATACCAGATTACCACAGGGGTATTGTGAATCACCCTCAATTTTCAATAGAGTAATACAGATGGATTTGGGTAACGTTGAGGTGGAAAGCACAGTGTTACAGTATGTGGATGACATAATAATTTGCAGTACAAACGAAAGTAAATGTAGAGAGGACTCCTTAAAGATGTTGACAATATTGGCTGAAAAGGGGTACAAGGTAGACATGGAAAAGATACAATACTGTCAGGAACAGGTACTTTACATTGGCCAACTGATATCCCAACATGGAAGAAGGATTGCACCACAAAGAGCACAGGCCATCTCAAGCACTCCCGTGCCACAGACTGTGAGAGAACTGCAGCAATTTCTGGGGCTGTGCAACTACTGTAGAGCATGGGTATTTGATTACAGCTCATACATAGGACCCCTGCTTGAGGGTTTGAAGGAAGCAAATAAAGGGGAGAAAAAGTTGGGATGGACTATGGAAATGAGGGAGGCATTTGACGAATTGAAAGACGCGATATCAACTGCTCCAGTACTGGCATCCCCAGACTATGAGCGACGCTTTTTTATATTTTCACATTGCGACTCAGCAGTGATGAAGGCAGTATTGGCACAAAAAACGAGCATGGGATATAAACCAGTAGCATTTTACAGCGGACACTTAGACCCTGTGATGTTAGGCCACTTCCCTTGTGAACAAGGTCTCGCTGCAGCCGCCTTTGCAGTAGAAAAAGCATCAGCAATAACTATGGGGTGTCCAACTACACTGTTTGTGGAACATGCATTATTTGCAATATTGAATAAACCCAAGTCCACACTAATGACACAAAGGGCATCAGGTTATGAGATCATTTTGTCTAGGGCTGAACTAGCGATTGTTAGATGTAGCACTGTTAACCCTGCAAGGTTCCTAGCAGAAGTAATTGAAGAGGGAGATTACGCCCACGACTGCACCCAAATAACTAAAATGTACTCATGTACTAGAAAAGTTGAAGAAAACGCACTAGAGGGAGGTGAGCTTTTGTTTATTGATGGGTCATCAACTATTGATCAAGGAGATGGGATACGAAGGACTGGGGCAGCAGTGGTAAAAATGATGGAGGCTCCGGTGTGTGTGGCTATGAAATGTGTACAGTTACCACAGCATTACTCTGCTCAAGCCGCTGAACTAGTTGCACTAATATTGGCACTGAAAGAAAGTTTTAACAAACGTGTAACAATATATTCCGACAGTGCATATGTTACATCCACTGTCCACTCAGGGCTAACAAAATGGAGGAGAAGAGGGTTTAGGAGAGCTGACGGCACTCCAGTGCAACATGCCCTCTTGTTGGCTGAATTAATTGAGGTAATAAACGACCCCCAAGAGCTAGCCCTAGTAAAATGCACCGCACACACCAATGGTGAAGACCATGTCTCAAAAGGGAATGCAGCAGCAGACGCACATGCGAAATATGCTGCATACTTTGGTGAGATATGGAACCCCACAGACTCACAGAGAGGGAGAGGGAGGGGAATAGCTAGGGAGATGTTAATAAAAGAAGGGTACACCCATCTCCCAGCCACACAGATTATGGAACTACAAGCGGCTGCACCAATGGCCGAAAAAGAAGTATGGGTAAAAAGAGGATGTACAATGTCCCCAACCGACGCACTATGGCGCCAGGGTGGCACGGGGAAAGTTGTAATACCGTTGGCACTGTTAAATACCGCCCTGAGCCAATTACATCACCCTGCCCATACAGGCAAGGAAATAATCGCAGCACGAATTAGAGAAGATTGGTTTTGTCCTGAGTTAAACTCTCATGTGTCAAATTTTATCAGCAATTGCCTCACATGTCAACAGTTTACGGCCGGTCATACTTTAAAAGTGATAAGAGGTACCATACCCCGGCCAGAAGGACCTTTTCGGCACCTTCACATTGACTATGTTGATATGATCAACATATGTCAAGGTAATAGGTATATGATTGTAGTACTATGCCCATTTTCTAGGTGGATTGAAGCAGGGCCCTGTTCACACCCTGATGCGTTTAGAGCAGCCAAATTCATAGTAAGGGAGGTCTTCCCCAGGTGGGGAGTGTGCGAGGTGTTAAGATCAGACAACGGCCCACATTTCGCAAACGAAATGTTCCAACATATCACATCCCTGCTGAACATTAAACACAAATTTGCATGTGCATACCACCCACAGGCTAATGGCGTATGTGAACGCCTGAATGGCTTATTGAAGGAGGCAATTGCAAAAATACAACAAACAACAAAGAAAAGTTGGTTGTATTGCCTTCCGTTAGCTTTATTTGAACTTAGAAATAGGCCAGGGTCCGACCACCACCTCACCCCCCAACGTCAAGGGCATTCACCGACCACGAAAGTTCAGCGAGTGTGTTAGGTGATGAAATGTATCAATATGTGTCTTCTTTGATTACTAGTGTCGTATTTGTGTCTCAACAGCTCGAGCGCACACGGGGCGGGTCTACCAGCAATCAAGAAAAAGGCGCAAGTACAGAATTGGGAAAGGAGAACTTGTGCAAACTTGCCAAAGGTGACCACGTGCTACTTCGCAATTTCAATAGAAAGTGGAACGAGAAGAGGTTCACTGGCCCCCATCTGGTAGAGGACGTATCAACAAGAGCAGTAAAACTAAAGGATAAGCGTGCCTGGAACCACCTACATGACGTAAAGATCTACAAACTGCAGACCCGCCCCAGCGCCAACGACAGGTCCATTGGAAGAACAGCAACAACATCCCCGACAGCGGAAGAAAGTTCCACCACAGACAACGACCCAATTGTTCCCTCGGAGACGATAACTGACGAAGAAGGGGGTGATCCCCATACTGCCCACCCCATGGTCACACGCTCAAAGAGTAAAAATACTTCCGCCATCTGAGCGCAAACCCCCCCCCATTGACTGCTAAGTACAGTTGTAACTAAAACTGAAGGACATTGCTTGCACCAATACACATGTAAACACGTGAATGTTCTCTTTTTTCTCTCGTACATACAGGAACTGCGTAATATTGTATTGTTAAGAAAAAGCTAATTAACAAGTTCAGTGTACAGGCGTAGATGGTACTCCCAGACAATAACTACCCAGAAGAATTGTCACACCAATTTGTATACGAAATAACAAGGCCAACATACCTAAAAAGGAGAAGGGTACGTGTCTACTACACAGCCTTCCTCCTGGCCATAGAATATTCCATGCCCCACCTCCGCCCGTACTTGCCGGTCCTAAGAGACCGATCACTTAGAGTAGCGTGGGAGCAGCTCTTCGCCTGGGCACTGAATGACTACTTGATAGGGAGAGCTTAAAGGAAACAAAACTAACATTTAATAACGAGCACTTTTGAGAATTTTTAGGCGGGCAACTTTAACGTCACAAGAATACGCTGCCAGGACTGCAGCAAGGTAAGAGCAAAATGCCGGTGAGATTAGCATATGTAATAAAAATAATAGGGATTTTTATGATCACCGGGTTCTTGGCTGCCTCTGTCTGGCAGTACAGCTATGCTATTGATTTTATTGCTGCACCCAAACCTAATATACCCCCGTTCCCTGCTGCAACAGGTGTTACGTCAGGTGGCAATAGTAATTTTGCACCCAAGCAAAATAGAGTTAAACGCAGCACATACTCAGACAATAAAGGTATTGATAATTATGTACAAGATTCAGCACACGTCACAAACAACATATGGTACCAGCACATGACCCGCATTGGTAAGCAGACAACTGAGGATAGCTGTTACGTTTGCTCATTAATACCATACGCCATGAGCGCTTCACGAACATTTGTTGCCACAGAAATAGATGAAAAAACAGCACAGTGCATAATATATTTGGCCCTGTTCCAAACGAAAGGAAGATTTCAAGGAACAGTAGTGCACATGACATGGAAAACAAGAGACTCATACCCATATGAAAACAACTTCCTCAAGACCTATCTGAGTTATCATAAGACCAGTTTACATGCTGAAGCATTCAGGTACATAACAAGTGGCCCTGCAAAAGGAGAAACAAAGAAGGTAACACTGCAGTATCTACCATGTGATTGGTACGCCACTGAAGTTCCGGGTAAACAAGGATGCTGGGAGAGGCCGCTACTGACGATAACAGGAAAGGTGTATCTGGGCAACAGCTGGGAGATAGGAGTGATTGGCAGCAACATGGTAACAAAAGAAACTATCTCAACTATCGAGACACACAATCATCGATGTTGGACGACGTGGATCAAGTATGTACCAATGCTCACGTGGGTAGAAGAAGATGAAGACCCAATAACTATATTACCATTGACTGCGCCCAAAATATGCTACCAGCATAAAGGAGAGGTGGACGTAGGATATAACACCAATTGTGCAAGCGTGATGGAATTACCTGAGGGGGGAGCGGGAACAGCAGTAATAATGGACCATTATTGGGCCTGTGGAGAAAAGGCATATCATACACTGCCTCCCCTGTGGAATGGTGTGTGCACAATGGTACACGTCAATGTACCATCACTAGTGGTACCTAAGAAGCATGTCGATGTGGCGAAATTTCCTAAAATGGATGAAGGGGATAGGAGAAGAAAGAGATCTGCACCACTTCAGAAGGAGCAAGAGAACAGGACCAACAGCAATGATACTGTCCTAAATAGGAGAAAAAGACAAGGAGAGCCACTGACAGGAAATTACCTGTGGGGAAGGTCGGAAACGGAACTAACATCAATACCGCCAGAACACAGACTATTCAGCAGAGCAGCAATGTTCTTCTCCTCAATAATACATCCGGGACTGCAGGCATACGCAAACGCAAAATGGCTCCAAATAACCAGATGGGAACTAATGATGACCATCAATTCAACAGTAAATGGGTTCAACACAATTAAAGAGGAGCTGCGAGCTGTAAGGATGGTAGCACTCCAGAACAGATATGTATTGGACCTTCTCACAGCAATGGAAGGAGGAGTTTGTGCAAAGATAGGACAATCTTGCTGCACGTTCATACCTGCCAACGATGCTGACAATGGTACACTGACAGAAGCAGTTTCACAATTGGCCCAGATGCACTCCAAAATGATGGACGAAAGTAACGGTGTAGACAAGGATAAGAGCTGGTTTTCACTATTATGGTCATGGATGCCATCTTGGCTGTCAGATGGACTGAAAATAATAGTGGGGTGTACTATTTTGGCTGGAGCTACCCTGATCATAATTAGATTTTGGAAGGCCCGGAAGGCACGCACGACTGACGAGTTGCTGGAAATGGTGGGAATGCACCCCTTAATGCCAGCAGATGACGGCCAGCATACAGGTGTGATAATACAAGAAAGGGAGAAGTTGCGCACCCAAATCATCACCAATCATCTAGACCCACCATCAGTGAAGATCGAGAACCCAAGGAACCCCAGGAGCTACATAGGAAGATGGGTATACTGTACTCCTGGAGGAACATGTGAATACATGTATTGGTCATTTGAAGATCATGTAAACCATTATGGACATCTCGGAGGGATAACTAAGATATGGAGGGTAAGAGGAGATAACGAGAAGGATATGTTTGTGGTCGACAAGTCGACCAGAGGGGGGACTGAAGTGGGAGAATGGAAGACCAGGCTCCCGTCCTTCGCCTCTCGCGCTTGGCCTAGAGGGTCACGGCCCAGACACCCGCCGCGAGAAGAGTTTGTCCATTTACCAGACGACCAGGTACCCTGGTACAGGAACATACGGATGTGTCCACCTGCCTGCCCAGCAGCCCGCACTGGCCATGCCGACACCCGCGGCTCGGATCAGCTAGACTAAAAACCACACGTCGTTAGAGATGCCATGACGACCTAGACGACGGGAAGCACATCTGTACAAATATACACACTTAACATTTCCACACCAATCTACACGAAGAACATACTCAGTGCTCTGACGTAGGCGACAGGCATATTCACGGACGTGCATCTTTATTATTTTTACATAGGCTTTCAGAATGCAGAAACGCAAGACGCATCATGAACTCATCTATAACGCTTGCTCACGCTTCTCTTGAAACCCGTTACCATCATGAGAGGTATAATGGAAACACGATACTGGTCATGGAAATATATGCTACTATAACCTAAAGCACCTATGCACCAAACAGACTACTTAAGCACCAGGCCCGAGTAGGCCTTAAACAAGAGCTCCCGTGGACATTAACAAAGCAAGAGTCAGGTTGCTGATCCTGCAGAAAGAACCCGGTGGAGCAACCAGCCAAGGTCGCAATGTTGCAAACCCACATCCAAGAACAAATCATCAAAGGAACGATGTTGCAACCTCGCACTCTGCGCCTCAACGATAAAGGCACGCCGACAAATTAAACCAGACGCGCTGTAGAAAAAACAATATTAATTGTGCAGAATTCTGCCTCTTTCACGGTCCCTCCCCACGTGACCAAGCCGAACCTGACGAGATGCCAAAACCCAGGAGAGAAAAAGGCGGCTGGGTCCCTCACTACGAGACACAGGCCGATACACTTGAAAGGCTCAATGGACATCTGCTACAGTGGGAGCGGTCAGCCTTCCACCTATGAATAAATCCTCACATTGTCTGCACGTACCCATATTGAAACATTGTTGCAAACATAGGTACACCGAGAGCTGGGAACAACGGTGGTCCCAGGCTGGGAAGCTCACGGATGCACCAATCAGAACATGGGGCTCTTATCTCAGACGTCAGTAATACTAGCCAATCCTCAGGAGTCTTCATGTAACAATTCTTATGTATCTAATTGTAGGGACAACCCAGATATACCACCTGACTACACCTTGTCCACTAATATCATTCTCTATATGTGTACTATACTAACCCTACCACTCGAGCAACCAATTAAGAGTGGCGATAGGTTTTTTGTTAACTTTCTGAAGTGACGCAAGTAGCGCGTCATAATGCAGTAAAAAGGGCCTGCGAGCCCCACGATTGGGTGTGTGTCAGGACGGACGCGTACGATCCTTGACCCATCCCTGCCGTTTTGCCTAAATAAACAGCAGAGTCACCTTGCTCCTTGTGTGTGTCTCATACTCTATCTCGCCTGGGGTATACGGGAGGAGTTGGGGCCTCCCTGCCCGGAGGTCTGCGGACGGCCCGGCCGACCCCGGCAGAATTTCCCTCCGACAATGGGGTAATAAAACAGGGTTTATCTTAGAGTGTGAAGTAGAAGCCTGTAAGGCTTATAGACATTGCATTACTGGTAGATGTGCACCAAAAGCATAAAAGGTGCAAATTCGAGATTTGCATGATAGTAGTGTTTGCATCATGCAT
Source organism: Ambystoma mexicanum (assembly GCF_040938575.1). Taxonomy (NCBI): domain Eukaryota; kingdom Metazoa; phylum Chordata; class Amphibia; order Caudata; family Ambystomatidae; genus Ambystoma; species Ambystoma mexicanum. The sequence continues at coordinate 421,737,874 of NC_090927.1, read as the reverse complement.
TGCTATGTATGAATAAAATTGTTTCTATTGTTGAATCGATTCATGTGTTTTCTTATGTCTTATGTTAATGTGCCCATTGGAGTAAGATAGGAGTAATCTAAGAGTAACACAATGCACAAAGGCCCTGAGATACAAGAGAAGGGGGGATAGTGATCCACACCCCCCTAGGAGATTGTCTAAGACGGATGCATGGTCGCCCACTAGGGGCTAGGCCAAAGGCAGGTTCGTCTCATTTGTATTATGGTCTATCACTTTCAAAATGATTATCATATGACATAAGTACTTAGACAGTCAAGTTTTCAGAATACATATACGTTTGATGGGTCAGTTTGAAGCTAGGTTTTCAATAGAGATTCCTGGGAAAGCTATTTATTATTAAATTACTTTTAGGCGACACTAGAGTCATTTAAATTAAACCAAAGATCTAACACACAGGGGAAATTCCCACTGGGCCTCCTTCATTCAAATTAATAAACTTACTTGAATGGAAGACCTCCAGAAAATAGTCTACCTAATACAACCTTTTTAAAGTCAAATGTGTATTCTTCTGCTTTGGATTATTTTATAGTATTGAAGAAGGATTTAATGAAATGCAAATAGTTTTTGCTTATGAAAGATACATGTAGAGATTATAATGACTTGCTATATAAACAAAATTGGTCTACTCATAGAAACTGAGCTAAAAGCTGTTCCATTTCTGATCAGAGTTTAATCAAATAAATATGTCACTTCATGCCTATCACATTTTTTATGTTTGTCCACTTAAATTCATGAAGCAGATTAAGGAACATTTAAAACTTAATATATATATGAGGCTTTACCTCTATACTAAAAAGTACGACAAACACAATATGTAACACCAATCAAAATCAACTAATTTTGAAAATATTTAAGAAGAACTATGATCACCCTTGGTACAGTGATAAAGTCAGGCTTTAGCAATGGAAAATCAATAGTATGATCTGTTGCACCTATACGGCCTCAGACAGAGCTAGGCATACTAAATTTAAAACACTTTGGAATAAATGTAAAGCCCTTATTAAATTTAACAAATGTTCTTATTGATATCAGGTAGGGCATGCATGTGTTACTCCCACTCAAAATAAAGACCTGCATGTCCTTTAAGAATGTGTATATATTGACTTAGATGAGGTGACGTCTGTTAGTGGAATAAATTGTTGCCCGATCCTATCTTGATGAATCGAAGACAATAATTCTGATCATTTCTATGGGTGCTGTGACCAAGGTTTATTTTTCACTCCAACAACGAAGCAAATAACAACATTAGTATTACAAGGAAATCCTGCTCAAGCCAACATTGTATTTCAGTTTTCCAACTTTGAAGCATGAAGAAGAGTGTTTGAATCTTGCTTCCTGTTTAATGTATGTATTACCCATGGTAAAATATCATATAATTGGTGGGTTAGTATTATCATACAGATTCATATAAAGAATATGCCAGATTTCAATACAATTATCCTAGGAACCGTTGTCCTGTAGACGTGTGTAGGAATATATTTGCAAAACATATTTTAAAGGCTGTTGAAGAAGTGATAAAGGGATAATTCCACTTGAGCAGATTGGATGCAGGAAACATTGTTGGACTATTTGTAATTGTTTAGCAATAAAACATCTTGAGTAGAAATATTGCAAAATTAAAAATGGGAAACTAAACATTTCTGATTATGGAATGAGCTAAAACTTGAAGAACTCAATTAGGATTACAAGAAATGTTAGTCAAAATGCATTCAGACACCTTGTTGAAAGTACAACAGGATTAATCTGGATTCATCTGGACATTTGTCTAGAGAAATCAGTTATAATAATGGTTTCTGGTCAGGGCTGCATTTGTGCTCCTTTATTTTAACTCAATTTAGAAGAATGGCCTGTGACAGAAAGTTAGTTATTACACAGTTTGATACATGTAGTCTGACAATATGACAATTATGGACCAGATCATAGAACAACAAATATATTTACATGTTTTTAATTAATATTGCATAAATCTTGGAAAAGCTAATGTAATGGTGTTTGTGTGTTACCAATTAATTGTCCTGGTATTTAACATCTACCAAATTAGAACAAATGATTGCATATAAAACTTGGAAGACTTTTTTTTGCAAAACAATATGATGAACCAAGCTGTATTTCATAGTGGCGTAAAGAATACACTGTATGTGTAAATGTAATAGGGAAATTTATGACAACCGAAGGTTTTAGTAGGTTTGAATCTATCCAAACTATCTACGGTACAAATAATTCACACAATTAGGTGCAAATGCTGCTCTTTTCAATTTTATGAAGATTTCAAAAAATAGAAAGTAAAACATATTGTTTACATTGTACATTAACCTCAATTGAATCAATCAGACTGGAATGTGGCCCTAATGAGAATATGGCTAAGGTTATGTCATGTCAGGTCTCAGTGGTGGGGTGGAACACATTTATTTTCCCCAGTACAAACACTCACCCAGACTAAGACAGCGCACATAGAACCTTAGCATGCCCAGTCGTATCAGTCACTTCCAACCCAGAAGAGGAACCCTTGGTGGGCATGGATAAAGGAAATAAACCATGCATTTTCATGGTGGATACCCGTGCGACAAAATCATGCATTAGTGAGGGAGGATTCACTTTATCAGACAAGGTCATGGATACACATGGCTTTTCTGGGGCAACTCAATTGGTTTCTTTCATGAAGATATTACCCATTAAGGTAGGGGACAGAGAGGTGTGGGCCCCCTTGTTGTACTCCACTGCAAACCCAATGAATTTGTTAGGAAGGGACATCTTGAGTAACCTGAACATGACTATCTCCTTCACTGAAAGAGGTGTGGTTTGTTTGACAGCTGGTATGGGTACCGTGAGGGTAATATTGACCTTACAGGCATTGGACATTGAATCTGCAGCAAGAGGAGTACCAGTGGCCCCTGATCTGTTTCTGTACAGAATCACCATACTATTCAGTGCAGTGCCACAGGTGGCTAATAAATATTGGCGAGTACCTTCTTAATTTTGGTTCAGGCCTGCCCAACCCCAGGAAGTAGTTGCAGGAACGATCATTGAACTTGATATAGAGGGAGTGCTAGTATCAGAGGACAGGATTGTGTTAATAGCAGTTGATTCTGACAAAGGGGAATGGTGTACAGTTTTGTGCATAGACCCCACAATACCAACGAAAAACGTTTCAGATGAGGATCTTCTAGAGAATAAAGAAAATTAAAGGGAAATAATATTTGAAGTATGCGTCCCTTGTGAGATTTTGATACAATACAGACATGTGCCTCGTCCCATTTTGTTGGCAGGCACCAATCCCTCCTTTGCTTCAGAAGCCTTGTCTCAGGTACCTGATAAGTTGTGGATGAGTAATCTGTATGATGTCGGGCTCTTACAGAGTGTTGCACCAATAGGTATCACCTTTAAACCTGGCCCTGTGTTGCCTCGAGTCAAGCAATATCCCTTGTTAAAGCAAAGGCCACAGAGGAATGTATTTATGACACTATCATGGCCCTTTTGCATCAAGCTATTGTAGTGCCATCTACCTCACCTTGTAATAGAGCTATTTACCTTGTGAAGAAATCATAAAGAGCCCGTTGCAGGATGATTCAGGATCTACGGCCCCTTAATGATTTTGTACAGGCAGAATTTCCAGTGGTTCCAAATCGTGTTACCATATTATGTAACATACCCGTTGAAGCGACCCACTTTACTGTGGAGGATTTAAAAAAACCTTTATTTATCAGTGCCTTCACATCCAGATTCTCAATACCTCACAGTGTTTACATTTTCAGGGAGACAATTTCAACATACTGTGAGTCCCCAAGTATCTTTAACAGAGTGTTACATGCAGATCTAGGAAACGTTGTTGTCCCGAGCACCATAATTGAATTTGTAGATGATTTGTTGGGGTGTAGTACAACCGAATGTCAGTGTAGGGAGGACTCTACTGCTTTATTGTAAATTTTGACTGACAAAGGAAATAAGGTAAACAGGGCGAAATTGCAATACTGTCAGCCTGAGGTGTTATATTTGGGTCAACTAATCTCGATGAGTGGTAAAAGAGTGACACCAGAACATGCGACCGCAGTGCGCACTACCCCATGGCCAGTGACAGTTAAGGATATGCAGAAATGTCTTGTGCTGTGTAATTATTGTAGCATGGATTTTTGATTACACGTCATACACTAAACCACCGGTCCAGGACCTTAAAGAAGCACAACAGATGAAAAACACTATTATTTGGACTAATTAAATGGTTACTAAATTTCAGGAGCTGGAAGATGTAATTTCCACTGCTCCTGTATTGGTCACTCCCGATTATACTAAAGAGTTTTATCTTTTTTCACATTGTGATGGTCAGGTGATGACTGCTGTGTTGACGCAGCATAGCACATGCGTCATACACTTTTGGCCTATTACAGTGAGATGTTAGACTCTGTCATGCAAGGACAGTTCCCATGCAAACAAGTGTTGGCTGCTGCTGCCTTCACTATTGAGAAATATTTGACTATTGTATTTGGAGCACATTGTTTTTGCGATATTAGAGTGGTCCAAATCTACATTGACCACGCAAAGGACTACTGCATATGAAGTGATTCTCCCAAGCCTGTCTATTCACAGTGTGCATTGTAAAACAGTAAATCCAGCAACTTTTTTGACTGAACCCATTACTGACAATGATGAGGTGCAGGATTGTGTTACATTTGAAGGCCCGCAGGACGACATTCCTAAATAACGTGATTATGCTCTAGATGACACAGAATTATGTTTTGTTGATGGTTCCACAACTATTGACCAGGAGACAGGTCAGCGACATAATGGGGCAGCAGTGCTGCGCATAGTTGACAGGTTATATGAGTTTGTTCTACAGCAAAGACTGCCAGGCCATTATTCGGCACAGGCAACAGAAATGATCGCTCTTATTGAAGCAGTTGTGGCAGGACAGGGGTGCCAAGTAACAATCTATTCTGACTCTGCTTACTTTACAACTGTTCATTCAGCATTGTCGAGATGTATGAGACAAGGATTTCATAGGGCAGATGGGTCTCCGGTGCAGCATGCAACTATGTTAGATCGGCTGATCCATGCTCTTTCACAGCCTACACGTGCCACAATAGTGAAGTGGACCACCCACACACGTGGCATGGACTTTGTCACCCTTGGGAATGAAGCAGTGGACACAGCAACAAAAAAGGCTGTGTATTTGCCAGTGCCAGATATTCCTGAGCATCCAGTGTTTGAAAACATGCAGTTGCAGGTTCCATATACATCACTTCCTGTCACAAAAATTATCGAGTTACAAGACCAGGTGCCATAAAGTGAGAGGTTGATGTGGCAGAAAAGAGGGTGTGCGCATTCTCCATTTGATTTTGTGTGGAGACAAAAAAGTACAGAAGGTGGAGATGCATCAAGCTTTGGCTTTAGTGGTGTTGGACCAACTTTATTACCCCGCCCATGTGTCCAAACAGCATATTGCCTTTAACATGTAAGAGGATTGGTATGTGCCCAATATTCAGGAGTTATTGTCTCCGGTCACTAAAAATTGTACTGTTTGCCAGACCTACAGGACAGGACAAACATTAAAAACTTTGAGGGGTACTTTGCCACATCCAATTTGTCTGTTTCGTGACCTCTGCATTGACTTTGCTGATATGGGTGAGAGATGTAATTCCTTCCACTATATCATAGTGGTAGTATTTATCATGGCCCATGCACACATCTAGATGCCAAGTCAACCGCCAGGTTTTTGATGAGAGAAGTGTTTCCCCTATGGGGAGTGTGTGAAATGCTTAAAAGCAATGATGGCACCCACTTCTTTAATGGGCTGTTCAAGGATATTGCGGCACTTTGGGATTAAAGCACAAGTTGTGCTCCATGTATCACCCTCAGGCCAACAGTATTGTGCAAAGGACAAACTGGTTGTTAAAAAATAAGTTGTTCAAACTTTATTCCATGCTGAAATGGAATTGGATGCACTGTCTCCCTTTGGCCTTGTTCAGTTTGAGGACCCAGCCCTGTAAGGATCATCACCTCTCCCTGCATCAAATAGTGACAGGGAGACACATGCAAATGCCATTATCTCTGGTTCGTAGTGCCTCTGATGCTCACTGGGTTGCGTCAATTTTGGAGGATGAGTTTCATTCGTATTTGATTCTGTTAAGAAAGTGTATTAAATACCTTTCTTAACAGATTGCTCCACGTCGGTCAGGAGAAGGCGACAACAGTGCTGCACCAGAATCTACGAGCTTTCCATCATTGCAATTGTTTCCTGGCGACAAAGTATACATTAAAAATATTGTTCATGGCGAGCCACCAGGGGGCGCCGAGATGGTCTGAAACATCTAGCCAGCCTCCTCCTCACGGGCTGAAATTTGGAGAATGAGCCCCCATAGTGCCTCAGGAGTGATCATCTGACCCCCCCGAAGAGCAACATAACGCTGCAGGGCACCAAAGGGGAAAAACCCAAGTCTCTACGCTCCGTACGAGCCAAGATCTGAGCTGATAAAGAAGGGGCAGAGTTCCTGCGTCTTGCTGCATGCATGCCATCTCCATGACTGGCGGCCGGGGCCCAATGTGTTGGTGAGGCTTGTTTGTCGAGAGCAGCATACTAGCTCCAGAAACCTCTGATAATCCCCCCGGGCCTGGGGAGACCCTGGGGGGCGTGCTGATCTGTTAGAAGGATCAAGGCACAGACCATTGCAACACCTGTTCCCTGGTCTTCCTTGCGACGGAGCACCGGGACGTGCGCCGCTCTGGCCCCGCACCTCAACGCACTCTGAGAAGCCTTCACATCGAGGTGAGCGACCTCCCAGCCCCCCCACCCTTGGCACCCATGGCTTCTGCCCAGCACCCGTTCCCGTCACCTGAACTGTGGAGCGGAGAGAGGGAGAGGCGCACATGGCGAGACCTGCCATGGCCTGTGTCCTCCTGTCCTGGGCAAGGCATCCGTGCAGTGGAAGTGCTGGACCAAAGAAGATGGATGATCTGCGGGGGTAGTGAAGCCGCATAACCCATGACCCACCTCTGGGGGAGTTCCATGGACTAACCCCCAGCAGGAAGGGTTGGGCACCTGTGCAATCCACAACAACAGTACCATATGTGCACCCTTCTCCCTGGGGAATCTAGCATAACTTCAAGACAGAGTCAACCCCTGCATCAGCGGTGCTTCCCCCCACTGGAGCCTTGATGCTAGGGGCGCCACCTCTTGAGATTCTTGCTGCTCCTCCTGTGGTTGGTTTGACATGTGAAAAATGTAAAGTGGCCTCAGATAATGATGCCTGACAGGGAATCAGATGAAATGACTGACCAACAACTTCCCAAACAAAGCAAGTCATACCCAAATGCATACCAACAGTTGTAGCTTGAACATAACAATGAATGCCTGTTTACATGCACATTGTGCATGGCAAAATCAACACTGCATAATCTGTGTGCTGTGTCCATCTCCTGCAACACACTGCTCAGCACACAACATAGTGACCAGCCATTGTGTGTGACGCACACCCTGAGCATCACATGAAAACGACAAACTAAATTAAAAAAACAAATCACGCATGTACAGGATCGACACATGGTCATAGATCATGTGCTGCAGGGACACAGTGGGCCCCAGAAGGAAAACTGAGGGCACATGTGGACATGGAAGGGTGGTTGTACATGTTGTGGATCATAGTGCAAGTGTGTGTGTGTCAGTAGGGACATGCGTGCAATTCATGCATGTGCAATCAAGTGACCATCAGTGTCCTCTACACATCACATGTGAACATTGCCCATGTGTACACCCCAGCATGTCAAACCACAACTATCCCCTCACACCTGAAAGGTAAACACAACACATACACAGGCATTGATCAGCAGAATACATCATGTACATAGGATACCACAATTACAATGTCAGGGTGCCCATCACACTGTGGGGCAAGGCAACTGTCCAACAACAAAATACCCCCCCTCCCTCACATATCACCATGACCCACTGAACAACTGCGGCTGGGGTATGTAGCCTTCCTCCTCGAAGTCTACCTGGCCACAGGATCACCCTTCCCCTTTGTCTCCATCTTCCACCTTGCATGTAAAAAGTATCCAGCACCCTCAGAGGCCACCTTGACTTGCAAAAATACCAAATCAAAGAGAACTCAAAGCAGGCAAACACACAAGCCAAGCAAAAAGCCTGCAGGTAGCAAAATACACCAGAAGAGTCTCCAGTAGATGACTTGAAGTAGCAGTACATCACAAAGCACAAGTACTAGCACAATGATGGAACGACCAAAGTAGCACAGTAAAACAATGTCACAACAGGATGTTTACCATGTTTGGTACATAATATACAATGATGCACCATGAACTGATGTGTACTGTCAGAGTTCCCGCGTACAGGCGCAGGAGTGGCACGAACCAACCACCCCTACCGTGGTATGGGTGCCTGCAAGGTCAAACTTACACAGGCCTCTGAGACCCTGGTGGGGAAGGAGGGTCAGTGATATGCAGTTGGGACAGGCATTGGTATTCTGGATAACCACAATGAGGGGCAGGAGAGGGGAGTAGGATTGACAATGTTAATGTTAAAGGACATTTGTACCGCGCACTATCACCACCGTAGTGGTCCCTTGGCGCTCTGACGGCTCTGAAAGAGGAGGGGAGGTTGAGTTAGTGGGAGGAAGCAGGAAAAGTGCAAGAGAGCAGTGATGTGCTGTTGGCAGCCTCAGCCCGGTGGGTCCGTTGGCTGGGCCTGGGTGTTTGCGCCCAGTAGTTGTCGTGTACTGTTGTGCAAGGCTATGTGTGTTTTTGTTTTGTTGTTGAAATGTAGTGAAGTTTGTGCGGTTTGTTGTGCTGTAGGTGTTGGTTGTGTTTGGTTTGGAGTTTGAGAGGTGTATGCAGAAAGGGATATTGTTAGTAGGGTTAGTTAGTTTGCATCTCTATCCTGAATTGAAGCGCTCGGCTTGCGTAGTCCACCCTGTTGCGGCTCTGTCCTGATCTGGGTCTGACTGGCATACAGGTTCCATTCTCCTCTAGTCCCCGCCTCTAACATGCTCTCTGATAGCTCCCCTTATCCTCCATTTAGACTCTAGTGGCCAGTGCATCTGCCAATGACATGCTAACATTCACAATTCCATCTAGATACGACGCAGGCTAATGTTCACAATTCTATCTAAGTGTGGACATGCGCGTATTGACGGTTCTATCTAAGTGCAGACACGCGAACCTCACAAATCTATCCAGACGCGATGTAGGCTAATGTTCACAGTTCTATCTAAGTGCGGACATGCTAGTATTCACAGTTCTATCTAAGTGTGGGCATGCTAACATCCACAATTCCATCTAGATGTGACACAGGTTAATGTTCCCAGTTCTATCTAAGTGTGGACATGCTAACATTCACAATTCCATCTAGATGCGACGCAGGCTAATGTTCCCAGTTCGATCTAAGTGTGGACATGCTAACATTCACAGTTCTATCTAAGTGTGGACATGCTAACATTCACAATTCCATCTAGATGCGACGCAGGCTAATGTTCACAGTTCTATCTAAGTGTGGACATGCTAACATTCACAGTTCTATCTAAGTGTGCACATGCTAACATTCACAATTCCATCTAGATGCGACGCAGGCTAATGTTCACAGTTCTATCTAAGTGTGGACATGCTAGTATTCACAGTTCTATCTAAGTGTGGACATGCTAACATTCACAATTCCATCTAGATGCGACACAGGCTAATGTTCACAGTTCTATCTAAGTGTGGACATGCTAGTATTCACAGTTCTATCTAAGTGTGGACATGCTAACATTCACAATTCCATCTAGATGCGACGCAGGCTAATGTTCACAATTCTATCTAAGTGTGGACATGCGCGTATTGACGGTTCTATCTAAGTGCAGACACGCCAACCTCACAAATCTATCCAGACGCGATGTAGGCTAATGTTCACAGTTCTATCTAAGTGCGGACATGCTAGTATTCACAGTTCTATCTAAGTGTGGGCATGCTAACATCCACAATTCCATCTAGATGTGACACAGGTTAATGTTCCCAGTTCTATCTAAGTGTGGACATGCTAACATTCACAATTCCATCTAGATGCGACGCAGGCTAATGTTCCCAGTTCGATCTAAGTGTGGACATGCTAACATTCACAGTTCTATCTAAGTGTGGACATGCTAACATTCACAATTCCATCTAGATGCGACGCAGGCTAATGTTCACAGTTCTATCTAAGTGTGGACATGCTAACATTCACAGTTCTATCTAAGTGTGGACATGCTAACATTCACAATTCCATCTAGATGTGACGCAGGCTAATGTTCACAGTTCTATCTAAGTGTGGACATGCCAACATTCACAGTTCTATCTAAGTGTGGACATGCTAACATTCACAATTCCATCTAGATGCGACACAGGCTAATGTTCACAGTTCTATCTAAGTGTGGACATGCTAGTATTCACAGTTCTATCTAAGTGTGGACATGCTAACATTCACAATTCCATCTAGATGCGACGCAGGCTAATGTTCCCAGTTCTATCTAAGTGTGGACATGCTAGTATTCACAGTTCTATCTAAGTGTGGACATGCTAGTATTCACAGTTCTATCTAAGTGTGGACATGCTAACATTCACAATTCCATCTAGATGCGGCACAGGCTAATGTTCCCAGTTCTATATAAGTGTGGACGTGCTAGTATTCACAGTTCTAAGTGTGGACATGCTAGTATTCACAGTTCTATCCAAGTGTGGACATGCTAGTATTCACAGTTCTATCTAAGTGTGGACATGCTAGTATTATGGCACTCTATGTTATTGGGAGGTAAGATAGAGTTGCAGGGGTTTTCTGGAGTAGAGTGATTGCTCTACTCCCCACCCATGTCACACTCACGGTTTTTGTTGGTGTCTGTTGGCTTCCTCTGCGTCCCCTGCGGACACCTGCAGACACAACTTGGAGCCGCCAATGTCAGAGCCGCCCTTGGCCTTGGGGCACTTAGCCACAGGGGCTGCCGGGCAGAGGGCTGCCCTGGAAAGGTTCATGATATGTGGCCAGGAGACCAATCAGGGTGCCAGGAGGAGGGTTGGGAGGCAGGATTTGGGCTGGGGAAGGAGGAAGAGGAATCAGAGCGCCGAGCGTGCTGGAATGCTTTTAAAACACTTTTACAGTGTTTAAAATGGTAGATGGGGCATCTGGTGGCAAAACTCACCGTGGCCAGCCTCATGGAGAGTGATGGTGGTGGCGAGGACGCCACGCTCCCGAGTTCATTTCCTTTTTTTTTTTTTTTCTCTTTCCCTTTGGCCAGGGGCCAATCAGGGTGCCGGGAGGAACTTTTGGGAGGCGGGATTTGGGCTGGGGAAGGAGGAAGGGGAATCAGAGTGCCGAGCACACTGGAATGCTTTTTAAACACTTTTACAGTGTTTAAAATGGTAGATGGGGCATCTGGGGGCAAAATTCACCGTGGCCAGCCTCATGGAGAGTGATGGTGGTGGCGAGGACGCCATGCTCCCGAGTTTATTTCCTTTTCTTTTCTTTTTTTTTTCTTTTTCTTTTTCCCTTTGGCCAGGAGGCCAATCAGGGTGCTGGGAGGAGCGAGGACGCCACGCTCCCGAGTTCATTTCCTTTTTTTTTTTTTTTCTCTTTCCCTTTGGCCAGGGGCCAATCAGGGTGCCGGGAGGAACTTTTGGGAGGCGGGATTTGGGCTGGGGAAGGAGGAAGGGGAATCAGAGCGCCGAGCACACTGGAATGCTTTTTAAACACTTTTACAGTGTTTAAAAATGTAGATGGGGCATCTGGGGGCAAGACTCACTGTGGCCAGCCTCATGGAGAGTGATGGTGGTGGCGAGGACGCCATGCTCCCGAGTTTATTTCCTTTTCTTTTTTTTTTATTTTTCTTTTTCCCTTTGGCCAGGAGGCCAATCAGGGTGCTGGGAGGAGGGTTGGGAGGCGGGATTTGAGCTGGGGAAGGAGGAAGGGGAATCAGAGCGCCGAGCGCACTGGAATGCTTTTTAAACACTTTTACAGTGTTTAAAAATGTAGATGGGGCATCTGGGGGCAAGACTCACTGTGGCCAGCCTCATGGAGAGTGATGGTGGTGGCGAGGACGCCACGCTCCAGAGTTTATTTCCTTTTCTTTTTTTTTTCTTTTTCTTTTTCCCTTTGGCCAGGAGGCCAATCAGGGTGCCGGGAGGAGGGTTGGGAGGCCGGATTTGGGCTGGGGAAGGAGGAAGGGGAATCGGAGCACCGAGCGTGCTGGTATGCTTTTTAAACACTTTTACAGTGTTTAAAATGGTAGATGGGGCATCTGGGGGCAAAACTCACTGTGGCCAGCCACAAGGGAAAGTAGGGAATGTACAAAAATATACTAATCACATTTACACATACACAATCAGACCAAATGTGTACATCATGCACATAGTACCAAATTACTCAAATGGAAGTCAAAGAGAAACTCATCTCTGGGGTGAGTGCTGGCCTCCTGCCTGCGCACTCTCAGGTCCGGTAACAGGAGCAGTTAAATGCTGCAAAGAGAGCCAGAGTCACTAATCTGTGCGTGCCCATAACACACACACCATCATACATGCCCCAAAGTAACAAACTACTCTACAAACAAACAATCTGGTGTGGTGCTTCGTACCCATACGTAAGATTTCCCCCATGATGGTTCATACACAGTCAATGCAGTAAGTCAGGCGCCGGTGGGTGCGTGGCAAATGGAAGACCGATGTTTCAAGATTTACACAACATCCAATGTTCCCTGGGTAAGCAGCCAGATGCATTTAGCAAGGTACAGCTTCAGTACAAGTCGTGTTCCAGCATAACCCAAATAAAGTAGGGAGTGCATGTGTCAATTTCAACATGAAAATGAAATGCATTGCACACGAGTCTGTCCCTCGCTGTCTGTCCCTGTGAGCTGCTTCTTTCCCTGTCTTGGAACGCTACTTGGCTAATACAACTGCCTCAATGGACCATGGTGGACCGGAGGATATGTGCCACTGCCCCTGCATGTTCCCCTGACAACTTTCCCATCAACTAGCCATTAGTCCACCAATGCATCTTAGCTGTACTGTGTGCTTCAACACCAATATCTGTCCAAGCTCACCATCAGTGGTGCTACTTAGCATGCATGTGCAACTGGCCTGGTGGAAGGTTGGCTGCGGTGTGGCCCCCTTGTGCTGCTCACCTTGCCTGGAGTTCCTTGAAACACGTCAGCTTCTTTTGGATGTATGAGCGCAATCCCTGTGGCTCTGCTTGCTCACACATGCGCAAGTCTGCACCACCGAACGTGTCCAGCTTTCAGACGTCCAATGGGCCATGTCTGCTGGCAAAGGTGGTCTGGAGGCTCATCCCCCTGCAGAAAGGGCAGAAAACACATGATTAATGCTTGAAATTCCCCTGTGTGTGTCTCTTCAGGCATGTCATGACTGGACCATGTCAGAGACGTACATCAGAAATCACACCATCAGTGCGACATTCACAGGCAAAGTGTGGTAGCCACTGTCTGCAGAATGAATTGCATCAAGCACATGTACAGTAAGGATAAGAAACATACTACACAATGTATATCAATTAATGTACACATGAATCATGAAACCACCCATCTAGCAAAGGAAGAACTGTGGTCAATACCACCCCTATCATCCCCACTAGGGGTGTTAACACAAGTAGTACAGCAGCGGACATGCCACAGATATGACAGTCCAAAGCCCTTGTGTAATAGGCTGTAACACCGAACCATCCTTGCGAGCCCATGGATAAGGGAAGCAGGAGTGGCATATGTGAGTCAGGACCCCAAGCTGCAAACACATACATGAGACAAGGTTCATTGGACCAGCTGGAACAGACAGTGGATGCTTTCAAAAGCCATAAAGCACGACACTGTCACATGAAAGCACAATAGACAAGCAATTTTAAACTATATTAACTAATTACACTAACTATGAAAAACCTACATTTCCTAATTAAACTAACTAACAAATTGAAAGTTAACTAACTAAACTAAAAGAAAAATCAAAAATGGCCAAATATGACCCGGGAGGGGGGAGGCACCCAGGAGGGGGCAGGTACAGGGTGCAGCTCAACACCCACATGCGATGATGTTGAGGAAAAAAAAAACCTCCGTGGGCTCAACGCCTGCACAGCCCGACCTGTGTGGGAGATACCTCATCATCCGAGTCTGGCTCTTTCTGAAAAGGAGGATGTGGCACAGGAGCCTGACCACACCTAGCCGCAGCTTGCCCCTCGTCGGCTGCAAGTCTACCGGATGGGTGAGCCTGGTTCTGTGTGGCGATGACACGTAGGTCTGCATGCAGAACCTCCCGTGATACGCGTGCTTCCTCTTGCAAGGTAACACGTGTAACAAGGAGTTCTTCCTGCAAGGCCTGGCTGGACAACTGATGCACCTCCCAGCAAGCACATAGCTCAGCCAAGATGGTACGCTCAAGCTGCTCAAACCTCTCCTCTGACCGCGTCCTCTGGGACATCAAGAGGACACCCAGAGTGGATCTGAGGGACTCATACTCAGCCCTCAGGGCCTCCATGTGTGCCTCTGCATGAGCAGCAATTGCTTGACACAGAGACAACATTTCAGGCTGGCGTGCCATGTCTGAGGCCGCCATGCCCAGCCTGAGCGAGCGGGCTGTGGACCGTGCCGCCCGCAGCTGGAGAAGTACCTGCCTAGCAGGGGGGAGCACGGTTTGGCCACACGCTCCATGCTCACAGCAATGTTCTCCATTGCTGCCCCCTGGCATTCAGAATTGGCAGTCATGCCTTGCTCCCACTCAGTATACCACGGTTGCGCGCAGCAAACACGTTTCTGGGCTTGACACCTGCGGGACCCAAGGACCGGCCGTCCTCATTGGGTTGGCACCGCCCGCGGCTGCACGACTACATGCCCCCGTCGACGTGATGGCCCAGGCACATCAGCGACTGGTGTGGAGGGTGACCTTGCGTCCCGATCAACCACAGGCAGAGGTTCCACCACTTTCTGACCCCTCAGTGCAGGTGTCACGGAAAGAGGAGTGTCCACATGAGAATCACTCACCCCTGACGTATGGACCTGATGCACATCCAACTCGACATGGACGTCAGAGTGGTCATCAGGGCTGGACTCATTGCCAGCCAAAGACAAGATGGTCTGTAGCACATGTGGGTTTTCATGGCCTACCACCCCACGACCCCCACTTGTGCCGGGTTGCTGTAATGATAACAACCCTGTGCCTGGCATGACAACACCATCCTCTGGCTCCATTGCGTCATCATCTGAAAGGTAGAGAGAAAAAAGGTCACTACACATGTTAGAAGCACACAACACACACATAGACATCACACAGACAGCCAACACATTAAGCAGACATGTCACACACAAAAGAGAACCTGCCATGCATGCTGGGTCAACTTGACATTGCTTCTGTGATTAGGCATGTAGAAGGGTGTTATACCGCTCAGAAGTGGGTCGATGCAGTGCAGCAAATGTGTACGTTACTCACTATCTACATGTACAAGTACTTCATGATGTGTATCAGAACATGTGAAGGCAGTGCAAGGTCAACTTCAGGCATCACGTGCAATGTGCAAGCAATGGGTTGCATGGCTAAAAGCAAACCAACCCTCGCCCTAAGTAGAAATGCAGGGATGCCTTGCATGGTATCAAAAGGATGACCATAGACCTGTGTATTGGCAGACAGTGTTGACTAGCATCAATTGCATCATCTGAGTCAAGTGACAACACAGCAGATGATGATGGGACAGTAAGCAGGACACAGGATGAACCCTCAGGAGTACACCCACATGTGAAGAAGACACTACAGCAGTTGGACAGAGTCATTGGGCCTGAAACAGGCTGAGGCCTGTGACTCACACAGACTGTCAGAACCTAAACATGTGTGGGAAGCAGGACTGAGGAGCATCTGACATCTGCACAGTCCAAGTGAGACACCCTGCATCAAGTACAAAGGATGTACCCTACAGCATATGTCTGGCAGGTTGGCTGGTGGAAGTTAGCATGTACACAGGACGCATGAACAGGCAAGTGCTTTACGGCAAAATTGATGCAGACCAGTGCAAAGTTGAAGTTGGGGTGCAGAGGGGGGGTGGAGGGGCAAGGGAGCATGCCTACGTGGAGTACCCGCATGCAGGCAGAGGACACATGCACGTCAGTCATGCTATGACATAGTTCCAGGGCTGAGAGGAAGGACAACCCAGGCTACATACAGAAGGGCCAGTGAGCTGGAACATGGACCGGAGGGCATCCTGGTGACCAGCATGTGAGTAGGGTGCAATAGTGGTGATGCAGACAGTCTCCGTCTGCTCCACATGTCCACCATCCTGCAGAGCAGCCATGCATCAGTGAAGCATTGCATTACTTGCACATCAGAACCATGTACACATGACATGTAGTGGCAGTCATGCACAACACATCACACAAGTAAAACACACATGTCCTCGACAAACATGCAGCAACACTCACTGGACTGGGCATCAAAGTCTGGCATCTCTCCCACTCCTTCGACCGATTCAGGTGGTATGAACTCTGCAACGAGTGACTCCTGCGGAGTGAGGTCTTCCTCCTCAGGTGCCGGCCCACTGCCAGTCACCAGAGTCATGTTGTAATTTGAGGCACGCTTAGCCTTAGCGCTGCGCTTGAGGTCATTCCAATGCTTTTTGCACTCTTGCGCCGTGCGCACCTTAATGGCCGAATGCGCTCACATGTTCTGTAACTTGCTTCCAGTGGGTATCACGGTGAGCAGCCGTAGTTTCACAATTAGGCCCCACTAGCATATCACGGTTGTGGTCCCGCATGTAGTCCACGAGGAAGTCCAGTTCCTGCACACAGAAAGGCTTCTTCCTCGACGTGCAGGAGGTCGTGGCTTTGTGTGGGGTCCCAGCCTGTGCTGCAGGTGCAACCTTCCTCCTCTTGGATGGTGGCGCAGACCCTAGCTGGCAAATGTCGCCCTGATCAGTATGGCCAGTGGCACCGGTGGATTGAGCCAAGGGAGTGGCAGGTGGAAGGACGAACAAAGGCCTGACTTGCGTCAGTGGCAGCTGGGTGCCCTCTAATGGACCCTGCGCAGCAACATCGCTGTGGCAGTGTCATTTACCATGACTGTCCTGCTTGGTAGACTCACAACCGGGGTGTTGTTGGCTGCATCTGCCCCTGTACTTGCCAACACCCAATTGGTCGGGGCAGCAGATGACATTACTGCCCCATGGACACGTGTCTCGGTTAGGGCAGCCCTGCGTGCACCTACAGTTTGCCTCCTGCCCTGTTGTAAATCTTCCATGGACTCTTCAAGTGCCAACGCAGCCTGCGATGGCAGACCCTGAGCCCGGGTGGTGGTGTCCACAGCTGCACCTGCAGCTACCACTACCCTTGGGCCCATGGCAGTCGATGAAACAGACTGCCGGGTCACATGGGCGCCAGTGCCAGATGCAGAAGCTGCATCTCCCGGAACCACAGGGGGTGGTGGCATGACTGCACCGACACATGGCACAACATCGTGCCCAAGTGGCGCACCCCTGCCTCTTCCCCCTCTGCGGCCACCCTGGACACCCTGGAGTCCCCCTACTCCCTGGTCACCCCGGCCACGTCCCTGACCACGCCTGCCATGGGGAGTACGCTCATCTGAGGGGCCCCACACCTTTGGTGGCCTCCCGAACCATGGCACAGATGGAGTAGTGCCGGCACAGATGGAGGAGTGTCAATGGGAGGTGTAAACCACAATTGTCCTGGGCAATTGGGGTGAAGGGGGTGGGATGCAAGATGTTAACAGCACCCCTGCACCTGCAAGGCTGTATGTGGCCCCGGTGATGAAGTGACGGGTCACGCAATGCTCAGGCACCCCAAAACTGCAGTAAAACCGTGCATGCAACCCCTGCAGCCTACATGCGTGGAATTAACCTCCTGCAGTACCCGGTGGCACCCAGGAACACAAAAAAATGTGTACGCGTGGGACGCAGGCTACTATGACCTCTAAAACGGGTACGCGATACACAGGGGCACCCGCAGTGGGAAAAATAGCGTACGCGACTCACCGTCAGACTAGCGCAATGATGAAAAACATGCATAGCCAATACCCCCGCCAAAAGAAGAGATACGTCTTTGATCCGCTGTTAAGTTGTGATGGCGCGCGAAAAAACACATAGTAGCAACACACACTTCAGTCTCCACGAAAGGTACGTACAGCGAACTGCTGGCCCCGCTCACCTTTAACCCGTGCTGAGGGAAACGCCTGCATGGGTCACGTCACTTACGCGCTTAGGCCCTTTCCTCAAATTACACGCATTCACACACGGACGTCCGCTATGTATCCATGTTGAGGGAAACGACCGTGTGCGATATGTTACAGACGCGCTTACGCGATTAGGGCCTTTCCTCGTGACGTGCACTTTTTTCATGTGCCAAATCACTCCGTATCAAGCTGGCTACGCGAAAACACACGGAAGACCAAGCTCCTGCCCAAAAGGCCATTTTCCTGCCCCCAAGATCCCCGAGCACGCTCCCACCTGCCATCTGCTGCTGCCTGCCTGCTGCCCACGTGCCCTGCTATTTGGTGCCTGCACGTCAGCCATCTGCAGGGGTCCAGTTGCTGTGTCCACCCCTGCTGGAACAGAAGTCTCCCAACTGGGATACCATCGCTTCACAGCCCAGCCCCAAGACCCAGTTGCCCACCAACACCTGCCTCAGGGGTCGCCATGTCGGGGCAAACACCATCCGTGACCACTGGCGACCCCCAGCCAGAGAGGCAGAGGGCCACCAGCTTCAGTGAGAAGGAAGTTGGTGTCCTGGTGGAGCAAGTTCTGGGGCATTATGATGCCCTTTTCACACCATCGTGCACCAACAAGGAAGGACGGGAGAGGATCTGGGAGGACATAGTGGTTGTCATCAATGCGGAGGGGGTGGCAACCCACGACATCAAGCACATCCGAAAGCGCTGGGAGGACTTCAGGTCCAGGACCCTCAACAAGGCCCGGTGCCTCACAATGGCAGAGGATGTAGAGGGGTGCCGGGTCAGCCTGACCAACATCCAGATGAGGGTCCTGGAACGCATAAGCCCAGCGCTCCACGCCCAGATCCTTCGGAGGAATACCCGTCTGGAGTTGAGCGGTAAGTGGCCATGCATTGCTGTGTGAAACAGGGCATGTTGCAGTGTGCTGGTAGTCAGCTACTTGGCGGCATGTGTGACATAGGCCATGTATGGATGTGTGTGTGCAGGGACATCATGGTAATGCATGTGAGACCAGTAATGCGTGAACCACATGGATGGTGCATGTGTTCCAATGCAACATGGGGAGCAGCATGCGGAATGCACACATGAATGCATGCCTGTCCTTGTTCTTAGACATGGATGGGGGGTGAGAGATGGGTGCTGCTCTCATCTACATGTATGGTGTACATGTCTGTGTGTCTGAGAAGTGTGTGTGTGACTTTGAAACGCCATGGATGCATGACACATGTCCGTGACGATGTGTAGATTCACTTATGCAGTCTGGTCACCCTTGTATCCACTGTGTCTGTGGTGTACGAGCCATGATGCATGACTCTCCGGTGATGTGTGTGCATGGGATCAGTATGAGCCATGATGCATGTGAGTTTAAAGGCAACATTTATGTCTATAGAGGCCCTTGTACATGGATGCTGATGTTGATTGCATGCACCGTGCCTGTTTCTGCATGTGTGTTGCCTGCATTGACCCATGTGTTGTGGAGGGACAGGATGGAAGTGACATTTGACAGTGCCACTCATGTGTTCTTGCTTCCTGTCTAGGGGACTATTGTACAGTACATTGATGCTTGTGTTCTATGTCTCCCTCTATGCAGCATCGAGTGAAGAAGAGGGCGGAGATGGCGCTGTGGAGCTAAGCGGCAGGAATGCCTCCACCGGGCGGCGACGCAAGGCTCAGCCACCCTCCCAGGAATTTCCATCATCCGGGAGCGAGGGGACTGGTGCCACATCGGCCACTATGGCTGTAGCGGAAGGGCCGGGTGAGCCCCCACAGGGGCTTGCAATGGCGAAAGACGGTGCAGAGAAATCCAGGTTGGTGGTCTCCACAGAGGAGGAGGATCCCGCGACTGAGCCGCACATGGGGCCTGGTGGGGGTAGTACCACTGGTGCAAATGGTGCAGTCCAGGGCCAGGGTCAGGAGGCAGCACAGGTCACCGCGGAGGGGCCTGTGCATGTCACTGTCCCTGACCGTGTGACTGCATCACCATGCACCAGCAGGGATGCCCCGGCCCAGGGCCGTCCACAGGTAGGGGGGAGGCCCACGTAATCTGGCTCTCCACTACCTGCGGACGAGGAGTCCCATGACCGTATGGGCTCCCTCCTGATTGGTGTCGCGTTGCACGCATTTGTGATGACGTGCGTGTTTCCTGGGGGGAGCACGCATGCCATCAAGAAGAGCTGCGTGGCAACGTGGCACAGTTGGGAGGGGCCATGGTCGGTGGGTTCCTACATGTGTCGCGCTCTCTGGCGGACCTCTCCTCCTCTGTGGAGACTATGCACCAGTTGTTCTCCCTGCCGTCTTCCGCCCAGATTCCACCAGGGCCCCCTGTGGACCTGGCCTGACCAACACAGCCAGCTTGGTGGAGATCCCATTCCTGCCACAGTCGGGAGTCGGCGGTCCAGCAGGGGTGGACACCCCAACAACTGGAGACCAGCAGATGGAGGATGTGCAGGCATCATCGGACAGGGCACATGGACAGCAGCAGCAGCAGCAGGCTATAGGTGGGAGCAATGATGGCTCGGGCCATCAACATCAGAGGGGCAGGCATCGGCCAGAGGGCAGGAGGACCCTGGAATGGGTGTGCCTTCCGTCTGGCTGCGGTTGGGCCAGCGTATAGATGCGGAGCTGTGGCGGGTGGAAGAGGCGCGGCTCACCATGGTCAGGGCGGAATTCTCCATGCCTCGGGCGTTGAGGCGGGCTGAATGCCTCAAGGCAACTCGCAAGGAGTTGGAACAGGCCATGGATGCATCCCTGCGAGACCTCGGGGCCAGGGCCGAGGCCCCCCTCCAGGAGATAGACATGGAGTTCGATGATGCCCTGGCTCACAACATCACAGAGTGAGCCGTAGGACTTGCCCGCCGCCATTGTATATAGTTAGTTAGTGTTAGGTTTCTTCTCTCTTCTTTTTTTCTTTTGGGACGCTTGGACAATGCCCCACGTTTTTGTAAATAGTTCTTAGTTAGGTAGGTTTTTTATAGGTTTCATTTCATTAGTTGGGCTCATGGACCCTGGTTTCAATCTCTGTACATAGTTGGACTGTGGATTTCTGCAAAAATGTTATTTTACTTCGCCATGGATCAATGGATTATGAAATTTCTGTTTCCTTTGGATTTGCTTTGGTGGACAAGGAGTTTTCACTGACTTTATTTTTTTTTTTTTTTTTTTTTTTTTTTTTATTTGTGTTTAATCTAAATAAGATTTTTTAACAAAGAAAGAGGTTGAAAACGCGTTTGATGCGGTTGTGACGTTTAACGTTCCTACTGGTTAAGTCGAGAACTGCCTCACGTGTTTGTTAGTGGAAGGAGGAAGAGGAACTCATTGAGTCGGTGGAACGTTGTTTTGAGAGAACGGTGAAAGGAGAACGTTAAAAATGTACTTCATGATGTTTGTTGTTGCCAGCTGCCATGTTTGTTTATCACCGTCTATCAATTTGTTCCAACACGATTCTTCGTCCTGCAAGATGAAGTTTGAGAAGGTGTCTTTCAAATAAATTCGACGGATGTCTGTCGTCGCAGGACAAGTCAAGAGTAGATGTCTTATGGATTCTTTAGTCTCTGGCGATTTGCAGAGCCGACAATTACTGGTCGTAGATATGCGTCTAATCGCCAAGATCTCATTTGTTTCTAATAGGTTGAGTCGGATTTTTAAGAAGAAGTTTCTAGTTGATCTGTTAGGGAATAATTTTAAGTATGGTTGCACAGAGTCTAATTTTTTACAGAACGGAGGGAGATGGTTGGTAAGTTTGTATCGAGTGGCTATTTCAAGGGTGTTAATCCAGTCCATTTCTTTGATTTTTTTAATTACTCTGACTGGGTTGCTGATGAGATCCTCCTTTTTGCAGGCGACTGAGTCTAACATGGACAGGATTTTAGTTTCCCATCGGATAAGCATTTGACATGTCCCGAGGCGGATTTCTTCTCTTATCAGCTTGTAAGCGTATGGGGCGTCTTGCAAAATACATTTCCGGTATAGTAACACACTGTTACTGTCCGTGATGGATTTTAAGGAAGAGAGAGTAAGTTCCCGTCTGATTAATGTTATCGGGGTAGACTTTGGGAGGCCAAGGACTGATCTCCAAAAGATTGCTTCCAGGCTTTGCCACAATTCTTGTGGGAGGTTCGGCATTGCGTCGCAGCCGTAGGTCAGAGATGGTATGACTTTCTTCTTATAGAAGTCTCGTACCGGAATGATTGAGAATCTGCCGAATTTTATGTCGATGGCTTTCCCTTGTGCGGCCAGTTTTATGGTTTTTGCGTGCAGTTCTTCCTTCATCGCGTTCTCTCTGTGCGAACTATCTAGGATAACACCCAAGTATTTAAAGCTGGAAACTTTCTCGATGATGGTCGAACCTAATTTTAAAGGTTGGATGGCTTTCCTTTTTGCATATTTCTCGATGATCATCATTTTAGTTTTTGTTTGGTTAATTTCCAAGTTGTTTGTCAGCATATATTGCTGTAAGT
This sequence comes from Ambystoma mexicanum, assembly GCF_040938575.1. Taxonomy (NCBI): domain Eukaryota; kingdom Metazoa; phylum Chordata; class Amphibia; order Caudata; family Ambystomatidae; genus Ambystoma; species Ambystoma mexicanum. The sequence goes on along the minus strand of NC_090927.1, from coordinate 421,715,213 downwards.
TTGAGAGTTGGCGTTGTAAGCCTATTGGAGTGTTGTCCAAAAGGATAAGATCATCCGCGTAAAGGAGGCGACTAATTTGGTTACCTCCTAGGTTAGGAGGGAAGGCTCTGACCAATTTTTCTGTTTCCTGAAGATCTCCTAGGTATGTCCAAAACAGGGCCGGGGCTAGGGGGCAGCCTTGCTTAACCCCTCTAGCCGTTGTTATTTCTTCGGTAAGGAGGCCTTGTTGGTTGAGGCGTACTCGCATCGAAGTGTTGGAATAAAGGGCTCTGATTGGGGTGAGGATGCCAGGAGGGCATTTCCATCGTGCAAGTTTCTCCCACAATCTGTCGCGATCCACCTTGTCAAACGCCTGTGTCAGGTCGACGAATACAATAAACAGACTTGGACGTCCCTCCAAAATTTTGCTTTTCAGGGCACTTAATATTAGTATATTAGCGTTGGTCCCTAGGTTCTTTTTAAAGCCGGTTTGAAGGTTATCTTGGCAGGGAGCGTCGTTGGCCCAGGTGGTGAAATGGTTCAGTAAAAGGGATCCAAACAGTTTTCCTATTGGATCTAAAAGGGCAATAGGTCGATAGCTGCTAGGGTCTGCCCTGTTGCCCTTTTTATAGATGGGTACCACGTTAGCACTCTTCCACGATGGAGGGATGGATTTTGTGGTGGCACATCGTCTGAAGATTTGGCTTAAAAGAGGCGCCCAGGCTTCAGGGTGGGCCTTTAGGTCAAAGTTAGTGATGCCGTCCGGACCTGGTGCGCGTGAAGGTTTTAATTTTTTAATTAAAGTTTTGATTTCTTCGATGTTATCTACACGGGTCCAGGCGGCGTCGTTGTTTTCCGTCACAGTCCGTACGGTCATGGTGTTCTTAAAGAGGTTTCTGAAGTGGGTTTCCCATTCTAACTGGCCTATTCCGTTCAGTTGACAAGGTCTAGCACCAGGAGTTGTTGAATGGAGTAGGGTCCAGAAATCTCTTGCGTGATTTCCTGTGATAGCTTTCAGGATATCTTCTGCGTCTTGTTGGTAAAGCTTATATCGATAGCTTTTAAGCCAAGTTTTATAATTTTTAACTGCGTCTTTGACTATAATGATTGACTGTGGGGGGACGAATTTACGAGCTTGTCTTTTTATTTTTCTCAGCTCCCTTTTTCTTTCAGCGACTTGTGTGTCATACTTGTGTTTTTGGTCTGAGGCGGTTGGTTTCTTGTTTCGTTTTGAAGTTCTAAATGCTGTCAACAGCGGGGTATAGTCTACTTCATTTGTGCTTATGATGGTTTTGTGCTCGCTGTAAAGCAGTGAAATGGATATTATAGCCTTTTCTGTGATCCTTAGTCTGGTCCCCTGGGAGTTGGGTTCAATGTCTGCACTCATCGTATGGTTAATCGGAGCCTTTGTTGTCCAGGTGGTTTCGAGAAGGTTATGGTCGCTTTCTTTAGTTTTGACGACTTTAAAGGAGTTGATATGTAGTAACAAAGGACGTGAAACTAAAATATAGTCAATTGTTGAGTTCGATTTAGCTCCTTCCCATGTTGGTAATCTGTTTGAGTCAGGGAAGACTTCGTCTAGATTGTCGTAAGATCTAGACTTCATTAGATTTTGCCACTTAATCGATCTTTGGTCAATTTGGCGTTTTTTCAGTTTAGGTCCTTTTGTGGTCTCGTAGGGTTGTCTAATGATGTTAAGATCACCGCATAGGACTACATAGTCGGGGTGGTGAGTTACTTGAGCCCAGTCTAGGTCTTGTTCGATTGTATTGATGAATTTTGTACATTCGATGGTTGCTGGGTTCCAGTACATGTTGATAATTATTAATTTCTTTATCATTTTTTTGTTTGTTTTTTCCTCTGTTAAGGTCCAGTTTAGTTTTACCATCATCATGAAATGGTTATCCTTTAATTTTTGTATATCGGTTAGGCCACGCCCACTGCGAATTGCTATAAGGAGACCTGCAGTTGGACGGCCTAAATGGCCCTTCTTGGCCAACACTGTATGGGTCTCGTAACCGTCAAAGATTGGAGGTTGGAGCAACCACGTCTCTTGCAAACAGATGATATCATATGCTGTGAGGGTCACGGACCCCGAGGCTGTTAAATGAAGAAAGCCTCGAGTGTTCCACGAGCACATTTTTAGTTGGTCTTGAAGGTTGGAATTCTGGTAAGCGGTAGCGTTGCTGTAGATCCTTCTCTCGGGTTGCTATTTTTGTGAAGTTAGCTTCAAGGCTTTTGGCAGCCAGGACCAGAGGGAATGCAACGACGAAGTTTGAGATTGTGGTGGGTCTGCTAAAGAAGACTTGTTTCGGACAGTCCTTTGAAGCTTTAGGTTTGCAGTCAGGTGGTTGGTTTTGACCGGAATCTTGGTAGGTTTTGTTTCTTTGACAGTTAAAGTTGAGCTAACTGGACCTTTTGGTGACCAGGTAGATTCTTGTTGATAAGATACTTGATTAGAGTTTAGTTTTTGGGCTTTGACATTTGTTTTAGCTGTCTTTTTCGATGTCGGGTGAGAATTTTGAAAGGACGGTCGATGATGCTCCGTTGCTCTTTTACGCTCTTGGGGTTCTCTTGTTTCTCGGTAATTGAGAGGTTTGATTTCTCTCTTGGAGTCCGTAAGGTCGTAGCCCATTATTAAGAGTTCTTCCAGGGCGGATTTGAGAGCGTTTTTTGTTGTTTGTGACGCAATATATAGATGTGAGATTGCTCTGTGGCCTTGGTGGCTTGGGTCAACGATCTGAAGATCGTCTGATTTGATTGATCGTAATTTCGGAATAAAACTAAACAGATCCATGACTGCTCTTCTGTTTAGAGTTACTTCATCGAAATTCCCAGGAATCTGCTCTAGTTTCAGTATCCATCTTGGTTGAGGTTTTGTATGATATTTAGCAGTCTTTGATTTGAAAGTTCTTTTTGGGGTCTCCTTTAGATATGGTCTTGATGTGGGATTCTTTGATTGGCCTATTGAACGATGACGAGAGTGACTGTTGTTCGATCTTTGGGTGTGCCTTGCTGATCGTCGATGTAGTTGTTTTTCCCGTTTCTCGTTTTCTAGCTTTTGGAGTTTAGGGTTGGGAACTGTCTCCAGTTTTCCCAATGGGGATTCTTTTGGGTTATTGATATCCCTGGACAGCCACTGTCTTCGTTCTTCGAGAGTGTAAAAAGGAGATTCTGTAGCCTCTTTTTCTTTATTACGGTATTCTGGGGACGTTGTATGGTTTGATAAGAAGTCGTTTGCACTTTGCACTTCTTGAATTGAAGTTATAGATTGGTCTGAAAAGTGTTGACTGATATTCATCAGATCTTCGTCGTTTGGAGAGGCGTCCGCCTCTCTAGAGGTGTAATTGTGTGTTACATGAGCTTCCGTATTTACTTCCTTGCGGTCTGTAGCTTCCCCTTTTCCTTTAGGTTTAATTATAGGGCTTTTTAGTGAAGCTGTTGTTTTTGAGTTAGTTGAGGCCTGTCGATGGAAGATCGGTTCTAGTAATACTGTTTTTTTCTTTTTGTAGTTATGTTCTATCGCACCTTTTGTCGACTTGCAATTGGATGTCGGGAGAGATGAGGGCACCGTTAAGTCGATGAATGGGAGCGTTTGAGTACCCAAAGACTTTGTTTGCGGTCTTTCTTCACGAACAGGGCACGTGGGTTGAAGTAGTTGCTGAGGCGGAAGCGTCGCCTGTTCTTGAGTAGGGTTGTTTCCAGTCGGTGCTATCTTTGCATCTAGGGCCATGATATAGCCCTCCAAAAAAGTTAGTTTATTTAGCATTGCAGTTTGAAGTGATGTATGGTCCTTCATTGTGTCTCCGATTGTTTCATATAGCTTGACAAAAGGATTTAAAGCTATAGATAAGGCTGACATCAGGGTGCAAGTATCCAGTTTTTTTGACTGTAGGTCATTTGATGGTGAGGGGCTATATGGTATCGATTTGCCTCTGGTAGGCGATAGCATCCGTGTAGCTGATGTAGTGACTGCAGATGACCTTCTAGGAACTTGATCTAAGGAATATCTTCTTTGGTTATTGTAGCTATCCAAGTTTGAGTAGAAGTTATCTAAAGTTTTCTCAAACTGGATTCTGTTTTTAGATTTTGCCGGGTGGTTTCTTTCACTGTCTCTTTCCCGGATTTGTGGAATAGGTATATCTGCCTCTCTCAAAGGCCGTGGTGGGGTCTCAAGTAGGGGTTCTTTATCGCTGTTGTTTGGTTGAGGTGAGGCCTCCCTGCCGCTTGAGATATCTTTTGGTGTAGGTTGAGTATTGTTTGTCGAAGAAGAGACTACTTGCTTTGGCGGGGTCAAGTTGTGTCGAGGAGGTATGGGTCTGTCACCATCCTGTGTCTCTTGACTGTAAGATTGCAATTGGGTCTGTGTTTTATGGTCGCTGTTCTTTTGGCTTTGTTGGAGGGCCAAAGGCGATGGTGCTATTTGCACTGTTGTGTTACCGGAATAGGGTAGCGCCGGTTTGCAAGTGGGAGCTGCGGGTAAGGTCGGTTTAGGAGCGATTTGCACCCCCAGCTCGTCTGTCGTTATTTGTGGTATTGTTGAAGTAACTTGGCCCGAAAAGTGCCATTTTGTCGGGTCTATGATGGTTGCTGGTCTGTGGTCTTCTTTTGATAGAGAAAAAGGTACTTTACGTTGGGCTTGTATTACCCTACGATGTTTTCGAGGAGGAGTGCTTGCGTCTGCTACCTCCAAGATTTCTGCATCCGTCAGTTCTTTGCACTTTTGTTGGATGGCTTTAGAGTGCTTTTGGAAAAAGTCCGATAATAGTTTCAAGGGACGTTGGGGTTTTTTCATGTTCTTTCTTGAATCTTTAGTGGCCACACGAAGTGACTTGATAGTAGTCGTATGTTTTGGTAGTTGTTTGGTAGAACTGCCTGTGTTCCTTTGTTTGCTTGCTATTTCCTCCTCATAGACTTTTTTTTTTATTTTTGTTGGGTCGTCAAGTGACCGAAGTCTCTTTTTTTTTGTGGAATTTGAGACAGAACCCTTTTCTTTGTTGAGTGATGGTCGGGTTGAAGCGATCTCCACGATGGTTTCATCGTCGAGGTTAGCTAATGGTATGCTTGTTGGAGCATCATAAGGTAATATTGTGGATTTTTGGAGTTGGTCAGTAGGTGGCGCTGAAGCGGAATCGCTTTCGGGTGTTCTCGCAGGCGGTTTTCCCTCAGATGTTTTTCCACTCTGGCGCTCCGACTCTTTGTTCTCGGGAGACGATTCTCCCACGGGGTCAGGCGATACCTCTTCTCTCCCCCACAGATGGGGGGGCGGCGGGCCGCCCTCCAGAGCGGCCGCCTCCCCTGCTGGCAGCCCGTTCACCGCGATCACCGGCGTCAAGATGAGCGGCCCGCTCCACGCCGCCTCCCCTCCGGGTGACTGCGGAGCCGAAGCCGCGACCCGGGTCAGCCCGTCGAAAGTCGGCAGGGGGACAGGCTGCATAGGCACGGGATTCAAGGCGGACTCCCCTCCGGGTGGCCGCCGATCACCGACGGCAGCTGGCCCTGCCGGCGTGCACTCGTTTGGCAGCCTCGGTGGGCTCACTCCGGGACTCAACGCGGCCACCCCTTCGGGATGCTGCGGAGCTCCGGGGAGCGTCGGGCCCGCCTGTAGGCGCAGGGATGGAACAACGGACGCCGACAGCAGGTGAGGCCCGATGGCGTGGGCGTCCAGGATCAAGGCGTCGTTCTTGGGTGAGTCTGCATTATGTGCTTGTGCTTGTGTAAGCCTTTTACTGTTAAGAAGGAACGGGCACTTTTCAGTGTCTCTTTTTCCTGTGCCCCTTCCCAGTGTCTTACAACTTTTCCCCAGGTGAAGACCTGGTTTGGGGTCCGGGCTCTGTAGTGAAAAGGGGTCGTCTGTAGATTCAAGGCAAGGCACAGGGGGGTAGTTAAAAATATCTGTACATATTTCAGCTGCATTTTTAAACGGCAATTTTGCATTGCTTCTCAGGCGGCGGCCTGTCGAATCTTCGAGGTCCAAGCCCTGGAGTTTAGGTGGTGGGGCAGCGGTTAGTGGGACGGCAGTCGAGCCCGTCTTGCCTGGCATGACTGCAGGACTGCCACTCTCCGCCACTCCGCGCCGCTCCGCGGTGAAAATGAGGGTTTTGTAGTGTAGGCTAGCTGGGTGTAGCTGGAAACACACCTCCTACAATAGAGCTGGAGAAAATACTGGGTGGTGGGAGAAAACTGCAGGACTGCCACTCTCCGCCACTCCGCGCCGCTCCGCGGTGAAAATGAGGGTTTTGTAGTGTAGGCTAGCTGGGTGTAGCTGGAAACACACCTCCTACAATAGAGCTGGAGAAAATACTGGGTGGTGGGAGAAAACTGCAGGACTGCCACTCTCCGCCACTCCGCGCCGCTCCGCGGTGAAAATGAGGGTTTTGTAGTGTAGGCTAGCTGGGTGTAGCTGGAAACACACCTCCTACAATAGAGCTGGAGAAAATACTGGGTGGTGGGAGAAAACTGCAGGACTGCCACTCTCCGCCACTCCGCCACTGACTTTATTTTGGATGACTTTGGATTGTGACTTCATTATTTTCATTTTATTTTTCGGACATGCATTCTTCTTTTTTTATGAATATTATTTGAATGCTTTGATTCCATTTGCTTAATTTTGTGCACAATACATTTTGATTTCTTACTTCCATGTGTGGTATTCGCTCATTGGTTTACTGCATGTCACAATGTGGGTTTGCACAATCAATGGCACACAGTGTGTGTGACGGACATGTGTTGATGTGCATAGTTGACTTTTGGTTTGTGACAAAAAATAGGCCTTTCAGTGTGGGGTTTATGGGAAACTTGATGGTGTCTCAGGACTGGGGTGGCGTGCAGTGGAATTTTGGTGAACATGAGGCCCGTGAATGTGCATCTTTATGACATGTTGGGTGGGGACATGTGTCGGGGCCTGCTGGCAGGTGCCCGTCAATGGAGGGTGGGTGTCGGTGCAAGGGGACATGAGTCGGGGCCTGCTGGCAGGTGCACGTCAATGCAGGGTGGGTGGGGGTGCAGGGGGACATGTGTCAGGGCCTGCTGGCAGGTGCCCGTCAATGCAGGGTGGGTGGGGGTGCAGGGGGACATGTGTCGGGGCCTGCTGGCAGGTGCCCGTCAATGGAGGGTGGGTGGAGGTGCAGAGGGACATGTGTCAGGGCCTGCTGGCAGGTGCCCGTCAATACAGGGTGGGTGGGGGTGCAGGGGGACATGAGTCGGGGCCTGCTGGCAGGTGCCCGTCAATGCAGGGTGGGTGGGGGTGCAGGGGGACATGTGTCAGGGCCTGCTGGCAGGTGCGCATCAATGCAGGGTGGGTGGGGGTGCAGGGGGACATGAGTCGGGGCCTGCTGGAAGGTGCCCGTCAATGCAGGGTGGGTGGGGGTGCAGGGGGACATGTGTCAGGGCCTGCTGGCAGGTGCCCGTCAATGGTGGGTGGGTCTTGGTGCAGGGGGATATGTGTCGGGGCCTGCTGGCAGGTGCCCGTCAATGCAGGGTGGGTGGGGGTGCAGGGGGACATGAGTCAGGGCCTGCTGGCAGGTGACCGTCAATGCAGGGTGGTTGGGGGTGCAGGGGGACATGACTCGGTGCTCACTGGTGCATGGTGACATGTGGGCTGGCTGGGGGGCATGGGCAGGGTGGATGGGCTGCCTATGGGACATGTCCAGGGGTGCAGGGTAGTCCCCTGTGGTGTGAGCTGGCTGCAGGGTTTGGGGAGGGGGTACAGGGCACACCTGGGAGGATGCACACTGCAAAATCACGTTTGGAACTCCCTGCGCACCCCTCAGAATACATGTACCCCACTAGCACATGTACCCCACTCGCACAAGGCCTGGTGCGTGTGATTCTCGATGCGCACCCCCGCTCGCACAAGGCCTGTCGAGTGATTCTCCATGCGCACCCCCGAAATACACGTACCCCGCTTGCACAGGGCCTATCGCATGTGATTCTACATGCGCACCGCCGAAATACATGTACCTCGATCGCACAAGGCCTGTCGCGTGTGATTCTCCAAGCGCACCCCCGAAATACACGTACCCCGCTCGCACAAGGCCTGTCGCGTGTGATTCTCCATGCGCACCCCCGAAATACACATACCCTGCTCGCACAGGGCCTGTCGCGCATGATTCTCCACGCACACCCCGGAAATACACGTACCACGCTCGCACAGGGCCTATCGCATGTGATTCTCCACGCGCACCCCCGAAATACACGTACCCCACTCGCACAAGGCCTGTCATGTGTGATTCTCCACGCGCACCCCCGAAATACACATACCCCGCTTGCACAGGGCCTGTCACGTGTGATTCTCCATGCGCACCCCCGAAATACACATACCCCGCTCGCACAGGGCCTGTCGCGTGTGATTCTCCACGCGCACCTCCAAAATACATGTACCCCACTCCACAGGGCCTGTCGCCTATGATTCTCCATGCGCACCCCCAAAATACACGTACCCCGCTCCCACAAGGCCTGTCGCGTGTGATTCTCCATGCGCACCCCTGAAATACACATACCCCGCTCGCACAACGCCTGTCGCGTGTGATTCTCCACGCGCACCCCTGAAATACACATACCCCGCTCGCACAGGGCTTGTCGCGTGTGATTCTCAAGGTGCACCCCCGAAAATACACGTACCCCGCTCTCACAAGGCCTGTCATGTGTGATTCTCCACGCGCACCCCCGAAATACACGTACCCCGCTCGCACAAGACCTGTCGCGTGTGATTCTCCACGCGCACCCCCGAAATACACGTACCCAGCTCGCACAAGGCCTGTCTTGTGTGATTCTCCACGCGCACCCTCGAAATACACGTACCCCGCTCGCACAAGGCCTGTCGCGTGTGATTCTCCACGCGCATCCCCGAAATACACGTACCCCACTTGCACAAGGCCTGTCGCATGTGATTCTCCATGTGTGCCCCCAAAATACACGTACCCCGCTCGCACAAGGCCTAACGCGTGTGATTCTCCACGCGGACCCTGGTGCGTGCGGGGTTCGTGTATTCAGAGGGGTGCGCAGCGAGTTTTACAGAGGTTTTCGTGGTTGGGGGTCTGTATGCTGGTCCACTGGCCTGTGCGCCATGTACGGGTTTTGTGTGCAGTTCATGGCGCACAGGGTGGGGTTGAGGGAGTAACTGGAGGTGCTGCAGGTTTGCTGCACCACTCTGCGCCATGGATCGTTATGGTTGTTAGAATCCATGAATACGCTGTGCGCAAAAATGGATTTTGCCGCACGCGGCTGGCACAGACTGCTGCATGCGCACACTGTGTGTCAGCCGTGTGCGCCACTTGTGCGCTGATTTCTATGAATTACCCCCTCAATCTTACAGAGCAAAAGGAAAGGTAAAGTATGATGTCAAATATTGTCCAGCTCCGTTCCTACTAGAGGTGCACAATGAACCAAAAGTGACCCTGGACTTTTTCTTTCAAAGTGGCTCCGTATTGCATAGTGACCATAGAAAACTGGGACAATCCCTCTAAGGACTGGTTTTCCCAGCCCCAAGAAAATGTTGAAAACATTTGTCAAAAAGGGTGCATTAAAGCATATCTTAGTCATTTCTGGGAATGGTATCATGCAGGTGAGCCTTTAACACAGTATATTTTGGTGTGGCCATTTGCAAAACTCAGTAGAGGAAGATCAAGATAGGGTAGGAAAAAGAAGTTGTGATCATACACTTTTTTCATAATATATTTTGATAATGACATATGTTTCAGGTGTGTTTACTATGATTTATTTGATTTTCACGTTTTCTATACAAAACAGAGAATTCTTGAAAGCCACATTTTAATGCATATTTATACCAACTACACCTGAGAAGAAATATGTGCTAATGTTGGAGACAGGTGTCAAATTACAATCTCAGCCTCTTGACTAAAGTGTGTGACTTTGGGCACATCATGTCATCGCAAAGAGCCTTGCCTGCCACAATGAGAAGCCATAAGAAGGCACTCAGTTTACACCTCACGTTATTTAAAAAAAAGTGTCATTCATTATCGCTACACATGTAATAATAATAATAATAATAATAATAATAACAATAATAATAATAATAATAATAACACTAGTGGCCATTCACATACAGCTGATCAGACTGTTATTTGTCTCTTGGCTTTCTCATGGAAACAGTGAGTCGTTTTCCTTTCACTTTTGAGTTTGTAGGGGTAGCATGGGGGAGAAATGTAAGTAGATTAAGGAGAACATCGTACACCTCAGCGAAATTATGACTTCTGAAGCCTCCATGAAGGGCGAGGGAATGTGTAATGAACATTGAACTTCCAAGGGTTTGCGATTTTCATCATCCATAATAGTCTTTGACAGGTTTGGGAACAAGGGCCCTATATCATTGTAATGTCTCTCAGAAAAACAGCAGTACACCCCAACTCACACAAAAAGTAACCAATGAGCATGTTCAGCACCAAACCGCTAAGAGAAGCCACATTGACCATTGTGATGAGAGTGCATAGGGAGGAGATGTAGTTGCACTGGGTACTGCCTAAGAGGTGCAGATTGCAAACCATAAACGATTGAGTTTTTACAAAAGGTGATAATGTGAACGGGCTGTCCACCTTCGCCCTCGGTTTGATGCGACTCCCTGCTCAGCCTAAATGCAACACCGAGGAAGTTAAGTCACTCACCTTATTTTCCACAGTGCCACCAAACTAACATGTTGAATGAGAAGCATTTTTTTAAGCTTTCCTAATCATCACTGTAGTGCATACCTCAATGTGAAAGCACCAGTACTGGTCTAACACCACAATATATTAATAGGAAAGAACCAAAACGTATGGGTAGCAGGACCATTTTTATATGTGATAGCACCAGTGCTTCTGTGTACTACCTCTACCAGAGATTAATTGGCCAACACCAGTGATTCTCTGTAGCACTGGCATCCATCAGGAGTAGAGCACTGGTACTTCTCTGTAGAACTGACATAAATTGATAGAACAGCACAGCTTATTCTGTTACTGTCCTACTTCATTAGTACAGCACCAGTACCTCTCTGCAGCACTTGCCATACATTCATATAACAACAGAGGTAATTCTCTGTGGCACCGCCATACATTAATAGTACAGCACAAGTAATTATTTCTGTCACTGTCCCACATTAATAGTACAGCACTGGTTCTTCTCTATAGCACTGCCATACATTAATAGAACATAAATGGTAATTATCCATAGCATTGGTAAAGAAACTGGTGTCCACAGTCTGTGGAACACTTGCGTCCCCTGCACACCAACTGTTATTGTTGAAAAAACAATAATTATGAATTGATATTTGAATTAATTCAATCACACATTAGTTTACAAAAGAAACATGTTAAGGCAATTGTGACATCGAAAATGTACATATTCTCCTCAATATAATCCTCAAAGTTTATTCAATGCATGGAATTCGAAAGATATCTGCTCTAGGCATGTTTCATTCCAGAACCTTCACAGTAATCTATAGTTTCAGATAAAGAATAAAGAATAACATTATTCTAGTGTAGGGAATTCATGTATTCATAGATGCTAATATTGTCACAGTTTACATCCATCATGTCCCATCGCTGTTCATTCACCTGGTGTAGATCAGGATATGCTATTTCAAGTTGGTATCCTCAATTCTTATGCACTGGGTAGTTCATCAACCTGTATGGTGAATAGGTGATTACTACTATGTTATCTGAGCGTTAAATAAACACTATTGGTACAGAATGTTCTGTGTCAGAGGATACCGTTCTTCTTATCGTGAATAGAGACTGTCTGTTGTCAAATTTTGTAAGATAGTCTATTCATCTGTACTGGTCTTGTCTGTGTTTTACCTGTCGAGAATAATCTCTTGTGCATTCTCATATTCATTCTGCCGATGGTATCATGTTGCTCATTGTGATAAGCATTAGATACTGATAATTCTATAACTTACCTTCACTTCCACTCCTGTCAATATTAGTGTCCAGGAAGGATATGTAGGGAAAAGGAGGTAACGTCTGCCTTACTGGGCATATAGGAATAAAAATGACAAATGCAGAGCCTAAGCTGAGCTGGCGCTAATGCATGATTTTAGGAGTATTTATAATAACGGAGATATATAGAAGTTTACCTCTTGTTGGTATCTCTAAAGATGTATTGGAGTAACAGTATGTTAAATGGAGATTATCCTGTTTTGCGTCACCACCAGGTTCCTGTGACCCTATGTATAACAGAATCAAAAATGAGTAAAATGTGGGTAAGAGAGAAGGTCAAAATGTAGAGAATTTTATTAATCTGCTGCGTCCCAAAATGGGTTAGTATAGGAAACCCTGTTCCATAAATCGTAACATCTCAAAAACGCAGTACGGCACTTGCATATACTCGATACTGATCTAGCGCGCCATTCTAAAATGGTGACTATTTTCAAAGCTTTATCGCTACGTGCTCACGTGTTGATGTCAGCAGTGTACAAATTAAGTTGCACGCTCATACCATGAAACCAAATGTATGCCAGTAGTCATCAATTATCAGGTGATGTTGAAAACACAATCAGTACACAATCAGTACTCAGTAATCAGTAATCAGTAGTACAAGGGAGTTACAATGTAAAAGGTGAGTACAGTTGACGTTGGTATCAAGTGTCCTGATCAGTACCTTGTAATAATAGAGAATGTGTGTAGATGTGCAGCAATCCACACTCCAATCATGAAATCCATCAAAACTCTATATCGTAGAAGTCAACTAAGGGGGTTCTCCTCAAGATATGTATACACCCCTGCAGCGGGTATCCTTGTGTTGAGGGTATGATGCCATAGATTGTTCTCAAAGAAAATGTTATATGCAACAAAGGGATGCTTCTAATATTGTAACCTTGTTTCATAAACGGATACAGTAAAGACTTCTCCAGGTACATTTTTCAGAAAGGTGGACATGTTTACAGTCTTCATATTGTTTCCATAACATTCATCAAAAAAAGCAATAGTTACCAACAAGTTTATCTTTCCGAGAGGCTATTATGCAACATGTTACAGAAATGCTCCTAAATACAAAATCCTCATTCATACCATTAGGAGTCAAACTGTCCAGCTTTTCAATCCATTATAGTTCTCTATCATTCAATTTCTTGGCTAGGTCCCCACCTCTGTTGGATCCATGTACCACTTCCAGTACCATAAACTTGAATTGGGCTACTGAATGCCTTTGCTCAGTAAAGTATCTAGATATGGGTGAGCATATTTTTTTTGTCCTTATATTGCTCTTCCTCTCATTGCATCTGTCTTTCACTTTTCTCGCTGTTTAACCGACATAAAAAATCCTGCAGGCGCAACTCAGACCATAACTAACGGAACTGGAGTCGCATGTTACATCTCTCTCTGTTTACGTCAGTGGGTTTGTATAAAATGTCTGTTGTCAGAATGCCCTCTTTGAGTTCTACTTCTAGATCTAAATAGTGTAGTTTTGGTGAGCCCACTTCCTTTGTGAATTGTATTGTCAAGTTCACTGCATACACCTCTTCAATTTACAAATACATTGTTGATGTATCTTTTCCAAACTAGCACTTAGTGGACCAGTGTAAATGATTCAATACTGAGTGTGTTTCCAAATGATACATAAAAAGATGTGCATATGCTGGGGCCATTGCTGACCCCATGGTCATACCAGCTGCCTGTAGATAATATTGTTTGTTGAATTTGAAGAAGTTATTGTACGGAATAATTTGTGTGAATTCCAGAGTGAACACGTTGGCTGCCCTATAGTCTCCATCTTGAAGTAAAGACCATTCCAGAGCTTCCAGGCCATCTTTGTATGGAACAGATGTGTATAAGCTTGGTTCGTCAAATGACACCAATATATCATCCATTTTTAGGTTACCCATTTCCTTCAAGAGGCTGAGAAAGTGTATAGTATTCCTCAGATATGTCCCTGTTTTCTGAACAATTGGCTGTAATACCTGGTCAGTATAGATTGCAAGTGAGTCAAATATGCTATCTGTCTCTGCAACAATTGGTCTCAATGATGGATTGGTTGTGTTTTTGGAATTTTAGGTAATTGGTAGAAGACAGTAGTGATTGGAAATTCTTTAGTAAAACATTTCTGAGTTTTTGTGTTTATCAAGCTGTTCTCAGAGGCTTTCTCTATGGTTCCCTTAATCAGGGTAGCTATTGAAGGCCAGCCCCTGCACACTCACACCAGAAAAAATACAACCCGCTAGAGAAAAAGGTCCAGTACACTGCTTGAAAGGATAACAAGTATTTTTTTCTACAAAATAGAAATGCATCTTCAAAGAACTCTGCAGTCGCTGAACGTTCTGCGTTCCTTAGGCATGTGCAGCATGTTATAAGCACAATCAACATCACTGATGACCTAATCACATACAGTACAATTCTACAATGCTCATTGGATGAGCCTTATATATGTTGGGCCTGCTCCAAATGGCCATTGGTCTGTCTTCACCTGTCCATCTTTGTCCGCGTGGGTGCTGCTGTGCTTGTCATCCACGGTGAGGCTAGCCAAACAATGAATTAGCTACTTAGAAAACCAATGTTAATTTATCAGCAACTCCCAAGGTCCTCTGCCTTTGTCTTAGGCTATAATGTGCGCCACCTTGCACTTTACTGTACAAATCATGTGACCCATTTCTAAAGGTGCGATAGCCTTGCCTTCTGATCATAGTGATCGATTGAGGGGTATAAACAATTTATGGTCGGTGGTCTGGGTTCGATGGTACTGTGGCATGCAGGGGTCTTGGGATGGAAGCATTTAAAAACTTTATTTCTTATGTGGGGAATGTTGGTGGCAGGATGGAATTGCTATCTGTTCCATTGGATGATTCTGCCAAAAGGCGCTCTGCACCCTTCACATGACCTTGAAGGGTACATTCTTCCCAGTTCGCGAAGGGCCTGTAGCTTCTAGGACAATGGAGGGTTTTATGGATCACTGAAACCTGCCTAGGGTGGGGGTGATGTCCGCGTTTGTGAAGGGATTCTAATACTAACACATATGATGCTGTTTGCTGCACTTAGGCCTAAGTTCCAAGATGGCTGCCATTAGCTAAGATGGCGTTCACACCCACATCTACTATATAGCATGCAATACAACGATCGTGCATCCTCCTCTGTGTGCACACCCCTCCTCCCTGCTGCCTGGATGTGCTGTCTAGTGTTTATTTCTCATTCAGTTCATCTAGGGCGGTGGGAAGACCCCCTCCCCTTCCTGACACTATCATCATCATTTGGTCTTGTTATAATGTTACAGAGGTTTCAGTGTCATCTAGTAGTGCTATGCACCGTTGGTTGTAATATATGGTGTCCATAATGACTATCGCAACCCTTTCGTCAGCTGGTTTTAATGTGAGGGTACAGCCATCTGCAAAGTCTCTAATTAATTGGTTCTGATTTTTCCGGATGTTGTATTTTGAGGTCTTAATAAAATATATCTTTTTCATGTCAGCTAACATCTGTTGTTCGAAGAGTTTAATTGCCACATTGTTTATCTAATTATCAAACGTGCTTTGGGTTTCATTTCCAGATAATCAATTTTGGCAGATGGCTCCTTTTGTGGAGGCTGAAGAGCAAAGAAGATTTTGAGTCTCATTTTTCAAATTAATCTAAACATGTTGGTTTTCCCTTTGAGGAGAGAAGAATTCTGTGATGGTGTAAAGGATAAGTCTACATTCAGAACATCCAACTGCTTTTTGTTAGGTGATTCAAAGATAGAAAGGACCCAACGATGATGATTTGTATTTGTATTTATTTGTATTTAGTATTCAGTTTATTTGTAAAGCGCAGCCAGGCCCGTGGGCAACGGGGCCCATAGTCTTACATACACAGATAAAGTACATTACATTAAAGGTTAATGGCATGGGATTAAAGCTCCCAGGTTTACAGAAAGGTGCGAGTGAGTAGACATCTCTTTGACACTTCAAAGTCATGAATACCGTGATATACAGACATAGGCAGAGTAAGCAAATAAATATATAGAAAATATAGACATATTCACTAAAATAAGCAGGAACGTAGCATGGAAACAAAGTGAACCTGCAGTTATTGTGCCTGATCGTATAAGAAGTGCATTATGTGTATTGTTTAAGGAGCCAGGATTTAGATTTATTCTTGAAAATTTGAAAGGAAGGATCAGTTCTGATGGGGACAGCAAGGGAGTTCAAGAGTTTCAAGGCAAGGACAGTGAAGCTCACACCACCTGCATTTTGTAGTTTGAATCTGGGCAGGATGAGGGTGTGAATTTGTGGCGTTCTAGTGGGACATGTGGAGGTATGGAGAGTGAGATGGGAGGAAAGGTAGGGCGGGGCCTTGTTGGCCAGGCATTTGTGTGTCAAGGCTAAGGTTTTCAGGGCAATTCTTTGTTTAACTGAGAGCCAGCGAAGATCTGATCTGACGTTAGAGATATGAGAGTGCCTAGGGATATTGAGAGCCGACCTGATGGCATTATTCTGGGTTGTTTGCAGTTTCTTGAGGTTAGATTGACTAGTCCCCAAATACAGTGCACTGCAGTAGTTGATTTTGGACATAATAAGTGTTCTAGCCAGGGTAATGCAATTGTGGGAGTTCAGGAAAGGTCTGCAGGCATTGATGAGTTTGCAGGTGTGGGCCGCGGCTGACCTTACTGCATTGTTTTGTCTGTTTAGAGAGAGAGCGGAGTCCAGATAGATGCCAAGAGTTTTGGTATCCTTGGAGACCTTAATGTCATTGCCATCGATGATGAAGGACTTGAAGGTTTGGTCAAGTTTGTTAAGACGTTGAGTTGAGCCTAGTAGTAGGAGCTCCATCTTGTCATCATTGAGTCAAAGTTCGTGTTGTG
This sequence comes from Ambystoma mexicanum, assembly GCF_040938575.1. Classification (NCBI taxonomy): domain Eukaryota; kingdom Metazoa; phylum Chordata; class Amphibia; order Caudata; family Ambystomatidae; genus Ambystoma; species Ambystoma mexicanum. The sequence continues at coordinate 421,698,476 of NC_090927.1, read as the reverse complement.
CCATCCAAGCTTGAATAACCAGGTAGACGTCATTCACGGCTTTAGTGTCGGCTGTGTGATCACCAGTAATGGGGATGAGTACCTGGGTGTCATCCACATAGTTAGTGTAGGAGACACCCAGATAGTCGAGCACATCAAAGAGTGGTTTGGTGAACACATTGTAAAGGGTCGACGACACACAAGAGCCTTGTGGGACACCACAGTGAATCGGGGAAGGGCCAGCAGAGGCTAAGGGACAGAAAACCCTCACGGATCTATTGCTTAAGAAAGAGTGGATCCACGCATTGGCTGAGTCCGAGAAATGAGCCGCAGTTTTGAAATGTTGGCAGAGAATTTGGTGATCGACCGAATCAAATGTTGCATAGAGGTCGAGAAGTAGGGGTAGTGCTAATTTCCCATTATCTTTTAGGATCTCCATTTGAGTTTTCAAATCGATCAGGGCTGTTTCGGTTCCGTGTTTGGGGCGGAAGCCTGATTGTCTTAGCCCAAGGAGATTGTTGGATTCAAGATATTCTTGGATCTGCAAGTAGGCTGCACGATCTAGAATCTTGAGCAGGAAAGGGACCGTGGTGATAGGTCTGAAATTGGTCAGAATGTTAGGGCCAAGGGAAGGTTTTTTAAGTAGAGGGATCACCCAGGCGTCCTTGAGGTTGTCAGGGAGTATGCCTGTTTTAAAAGAGCGAGGCTTCCTTGATGATAGCGCAGGCCATGGGTCGCCTTGACAGTTGGACGGTTTAAGATTTTTTATAATACCTTCTATTTCTGCAATAGTAAGAGGAGAGAAGGCAAATGGTTTGTGGTTCAAGTTGGTCTGGCAAGCACCAACTGTTGGAATGGGGAGAGGATTGTCTGAATGTAGTGAATTTTCTTTACCTCTAATTTTAGTTTGGAGGGATGCAATTTTGTCCAAAAGAGCTGTCTGTATGTTGGTACACCAATTACTATATTTGACGCATGAGTCAGGGCGTGTTGCAGGAGACTCAAGTTCCTTGAGAATTTTTAATAATTCTTTGGTATTGGATTGTGCTGACAGGATGCGATTATTGTAGGATTCCTTTTTGGCTTGGACTATGGCTTCTTTGTAGTTAAGAGTGGCTAAGAAGAGTCCGTCCTTTTGGGCATCAGATGGGTGACTTTTCCAGTGTGTATCTACGCTACGTTTCTCTTTACGAAGCACTCTTATCTGTGGTGTGAACCACAAATTAAGGTGCGCATGCTGTGTAGGTTTCCTCAGCTTAAGAAGGACGATGGCGGTGAAAGCTGAGAGCATGGCCTGATTATAGGTGTCAGCTAAGGTGGTGGGGTCCAGGCAAGAATCAATGACATTGTTCAAGGTAGGAAGGATGAGGGGGAGTAACTTCTCAGTAGTAATGTCCTTTTTGTTTCTGGTGGGGATGGCAGATGCGACGGAGGGCTGAGGGTATGTGAGCTGCTTCGATGTTAAAGGTGATGACATGGTGATCTACCATGCGCATGCTGAATTAGAGAGAAGGCTAATGTTACAGTTGGTGTCGCATAGCCAGTCTAAGGACCTCCCTTTGATGTGGGTAGGTTTTTGTATATGGTGAGAAAATTCTAAGTCAGTTAGGGAGTTGGCAGGGTCAATGGCAGTGGGGTCATTGCGATCTTGGTAAACAAGGTTAAAGTCTCCAAGGAGGATGGTTTGTGAGTTAGTTGTAGCTTTGTCAAGGACTAAGGTGGTAATGTCATCCACAAATGATGTGGAAGGAAGAGGTGGTCTGTAAATAAGGTGTACCGTAGCAGTTTGATTAGCAGATATAGGGAGTTTGATGGAGAGTACCTCGGCTGATTCCTTGTGTGTGCTAGGTAGTGCTCTGAGTCCTAGTGAGTTTCTATGGATGAAGGTGACGCCACCTCCTCTAGCAGCGCGGTTGCATCAAGAAAAAGAGTAATCTGGAGGAATTGCCAAGGAGAGTGCCGGGCCCGAGGCGTCATGCAGCCATGTCTCAGAGATGGCAATGAGGTCAAGATCCTGTGTCTTGATAAGGTCAGAGATGTCAAGTGTGTGAGCTGCGAGGGACCTTGCGTTGACCAAGGCAGCCTTGATCTGTGAAGCTTTGCCTGGTGAGACTGGGGTAGGCTGGGGCTTAGATGTGTGTGTAGTAGGAGTGGGCAGGCTAGGCGTCCGGCGTTTCAGGTATGAACTGGGACGCTTAGTGTGCCCAGTCAAGCCCAAGAATCTGGTTCCTAGTCTCTTGTATCTTATGTGGGCGGGGCAGGGTTGGTTGGGTGTAGGTTTTTTGGTGAAGTGATCTAACCATAAAGCAGGGGTGTTAAAATAGATGTTAGGAGGCTCAGCGCACAAATGTGGCAGGCTATTGTGAGGAGCAGGTGCATGACTAAGTCTCAGGTCATTATGCGAGGCTATAGTATGTTTAGGCTGGTGATAGGCTAGAGGCCTACCAGTGGGGGCCATAGTTCGAAGGCGCAAATTGAGGGTGGCAACTAAGCTAACTGATATGAGGAGGATCACAATGGTAGAGGCCCACAGCAGGAGAGATAGTCTTCGTAGAGGGGGCAAGAGCCTCAAGTAGGCGCAAAGGTGTAGGGGCATGATACCGATATATAGAGGTAGGTGAGGACCTGGCGATTATTGATACTCACTGACTATGTTCACAAGCAACTGATGTGGTGCATCTAGGCTAGATTCAACAAATAGGTGAGGTGCTCGGATGGGCTGGGTTGCGCTGATGAATATCATGCACAAATGGACTGGGTTGCGCTATTAAATAACATGCACAAATGGGCTAGGTTGCACAGTCAAATACAATGCACAAATGGGCTAAGTTCCATGGTCAAATACAATGCACAAGTGGGCTAAGTTCCACAATCAAATACAATGCACAAGTGGCTGCCCTACACTGGTCCACTAGACTGCTAGTTTGGAAAAGATACAACAATGATATATTTATAATTTGGAGAGGTGAACACAGTGAACTTGACAAGTTCTTGAAATATTTGAACTCTATACACAAACATATACAATTCACAATACAAGTGCGCTCACCAAATCTACACTATTTAGATGTTGAACTAAAACTCAAAGAGGGCATTTTGACAACAAAAATGTTTCACAAATCCACTGACATAAACAACTCCCTACACTACTTAAGCCAACACCCAAGGCATCTAAAGGAAGATCCTCCTTACAGCCAATGTTTGAGGTTGAAATGGATAGTTTCAGATGATAACACATTGGAGGCTGAGAATGACAAACTGACTATCAAGTACATACAAAGAGGATACCCTAGCACCATTATTGTGACAGCTAAAACTAAAGCAAGTCAGGTGCAACTTGAAGATCTTTGGAAAGTTATGCTTAAATCATGGGAGATCCCCTTTATTTATAACTTGAAATATTCCAGTCAGAATCACCATGTGACCAGACTCATAAAAAATGGAAATTGATACAACTGGACTCGCAGCTACAACAACCTTTTTCACCCCCCCTCTCATATCCTACAAGAGGGGTAGAAACTTTAGAGATCAACTTGTCAGGGCTGAAAAGAATAACACCTAACTCCCAAACCACTCTGCAGAAAAAGAAGAGTGGCACATGTCCCTGCCTTCATTGCAACAGCTGCAACAATATTATGAAGGGCAGTTACGTGAGACATCCCCCAACAGTGACTAAGATTAATCTTAGAGACTTCACAACATGTTCCATTAGGTATAGTCTGAGTTGTCCCAGTGGGATTGTTTGTGTGGGTCAAAGAGCGAGAAACGTAAAAGACTGATGCAATGAGCATAAGAACAATATAAGGACAATGAGCTTATGCTCACCCGTAGCAAGACACTTTACTGAGAAAAAGCATTCCGTAGCCCAACTCAAGTTTATGGTACTGGAGGTGGTACATAGATCCAACAGAGTTGGGGTCCTTGCCAAGAAATTGAATCAGATAGAATTATACTGGATTGAAAAGCTAGACAGTTTGAGTCCTAATGGTATGAATGAGGATTTTGATCTAGGAGCTTTTCTGTAACATGGTGCATAACATCCTCTCTAAAAGCTAAACGTGTTGGTAACTGTTGCTTTTTTAACATTGTTATGGAAACAATGTGTAGACTGTAAGCATATTTAAATAATTTACCTGGAGTAGTCTTTAATATATCCTTTTATGAAACAAGGATACGATACTACAGACATCCCTTTGATGCCTAAAACATTTTCTTTTAGAACAGTCTGTGCCATCATACCCCTCACACAAGGATACCCGCAGCAGGGGTGCATCATATCTTGAGAAGCACCCCCTCAGGTGACTTATACAATATAGAGTTTTGAAGGATTTCATGATTGTAGTGTGGATTGCTGCACATCTACACACATTCTCTATTATTACAATGTACCAAACAGGACACATGATACCAGCGTTAACTGTACCCACCTTTTACATTGTAACTCCCTTCTCCAGATTATGTTTTCCATTATTTAGTTTTGAGTACTGATTCTTTCTTCAACATCACCTCATAATGTATAACTACTGGGATACACTTGGTATCACGGTATGTGCACACTCTGTTACGCACTACATCATTTGTTTACTATTGATGTCATCACGCAAGCACGTTGTGATGACGCTATGTAAATAGCAGCCATTTTCGAATGGCCTGCTAGATCAGGATCGAGTATATGCAAGTGCCATACTTAGTTTTCAAGATAGTAAGATTTATGGACCAGGATGTACCTATACTGACCCATTTTGGGACCCAGTAGATTACTAACATTCTTTTCTTTTGACCTACTCTCTTACCCACTTTTTACTACTTCTTCATTCTGGTATACATACTTTCACAGGAACCTGGCAACACGAAACAGGATTATCTACATTAAACATATTGTTACTCCAATACATCTTTAGAGATCCCAACACGAGGTAAGCCTCTATAAAGTTCTGCTATTATAACTGCTCCTGAAATAATACATTAGCACCAGCTCAGCTTACGCTCTGCTTTTGCCATTTATATTCCAACATGCCCAGTAAGGCAGCAATACCTCCTTTTCACTATATATCCTACTTGGACACTAATATTCACAGCAGTGGAAGTGAAGGTGCATCATAGAATTATCAGCATCTAATACGTATGACCTTGAGCAACTTGATAACATGGGCAGAATGAATATGAGAATTCACAAGGGATTATTCTCAACAGGTAGAACACAGACAAGGCCATCACAGATGAATAGACTATCTAGCATTGTTTGACAACAGACAGTCTCTATACAAGGTAAGAAGATCTGTATCCTCTGACGCAGAACATTTCTGTACCCATATAGTTTATTTAAGGCTCAGATAACTGTAGTGATCACCATTTCACCACACAGGTTGATCAACTACTTATACCCGCTTCTTTAGAATTGGGGATACCAACTTGGAATATCACTTCCTGATCTACAATCTACACCAGGTGAATGAACAGGGATGGGTCATGATAGACATTAGCATTTATGAATACATGAATTCCCTACACTAAAAGAATGTATATCAAAAGAGTTCCAATTGCACATTGGACTGGGGTGTCCCCATAATGTGACTGGCCTATGGGGAAATCTGTGTATTTCCAGACTGGCCTGCGTCGCGCTAGTTTAGCAAACATAGCCACTCATGTCTTTCAGTCAGATCCACCAGCTGGAAAACAAAACTTCCCTGAGGGCCCGTCCCTGATTGGAACTGCAGGTAAAGTGACACCATGAATATATTAGCTTTCATATCTCATCTCTATAAGGAAACCATGTTCAGATTCAAACTTCATAATACCACGTTTTTGCGGCAGAGTTGATTATGATTAAAGATACAGAATGCCCACAGGTCCAAGCAGCTGGTGTACTCGTGTTTTCCAGACTGAAGCCAAGGCATTACTGGGCGTGCAGTCTGTATAGTGCAGGTTAAATGTATGCATTGCATGTGGACGGGATGCTTTGCAGACCCATTTGTTCGTGAATGCAAAGCATACCGCTCTACTCTTCTAATGCGCGGCACAGCTGACAAAACATTGAATAAATCGACCACGGCAGCTCTGATGCCCACCCATCCCCAGTAAAGATATTAGAGAACTGATCGCAGCAAGATTGAGAAAGACAGACCTCCGCTCCGTGAGCCTGTGTTGACTCTCCCTCCAGGCTTCTCTGTGCTGCATGTGTCGTCTCATTAGGACTCCAGACAGGCAGAGTGGACGCGCCTGCTTCTGCAGGGGGCCTGGCCATATCGCACAGATGTTGACAGAGCAGCGTGCCACCCCGTGATCCTCACCAGCAGTGAACGCCTCACTACGAAATTGTTGTTCATGAAAAAGAAATACGAGTCGTATGTCACGTCGAGGAGCGATGCAAATTTGCTGTTTATTTTCATATGGATTCGTTTGGATTCCTTTCTTGCTTAAACTTCTTTTTTAAAGGAAGGGCATGGAAAGGAGTGGTGCAAACGGCTGTATCCCTCCTCACAGAAAAAAGAGGCCCTATGTGACAGAGGCCCACGAGAAAGTTCCTGGTATTCCAGCAGTCCAATCCAGGCCTGGTTCCTACTAAGAGCAGCAAAGACCATCAATCCACTAGTCAAATTGCAAAGCAGCACAACCAGACAGTGCACAGGTATGGAAATAATAATAATGATGATAATAATAATAATAAAAATAATAATGAGGATGCAATGAAGGTCTCCCATTTCATACTACCTGTGCATGAGCTACATAAGAGAAATGCATGGCTGTATCATGCATGCTTGACATATGACTGAGTCATTCATAATGCTACTGGCATTTGGTAGATTATTAGCTGCCAGCCCTGCATTCTTTTTACTGTAAAATTACAAACCTCAGAAACTCATAAGAATGAAGCACCTCATTGCGCACACCTACTGTACCACTCACACTGACTTATCGATTTTCCAGAGATATTTGTCTCAAATGCTTTCACTTTATCAATCTCCAATGTTTGAGAAGCAGCTGCAGGCAAACCACCCTCCATTCCACCACTGCAGTCGTTGATGCTTATTTTCATTGTTTCTCTTTCAAGAATCCACTCAACCCAGGTTCGCCCGACCGCACCATGTGCAGAGATTTTGGTACATCAAGAGATTGACTTCCGGTAGGCATGTGCTTGCTCATCTGGCGTCTGTAGTCGAGGATATGTGTATTCATCGTATTGATGAGTTGTATCATCACTGCTGATGCAGCATATACAGCTGAAGGCATTGCCTAGCATTGTCCAGAGGCTGATGCTGATATAGACGTGAAGTAGTCTTGTGCACAGAGTGGAGTTCTGTTTCACTTCATAAACATTCAGACACATCTGACTTGGACTCAGAGCACCGCACAGGGGTATCATGAGAACCTATCATGCACCAAGATAGACATCACCCCAGCAACACTGGGCAGACAGAGCACCCCACAATTCCGCGGGTCTTCATTTCTCTTTCCACCCATATGCAACTGATGCCACCTCACCACATGAGCACCCTGATATTTCCCATTGCCCGCACTTCCTATCGTGTTTGTGTCACAAACACACAAATGACTGGAACCCAGTAGAGGATTAAAGGGATTAACCTAGAATGTTCCCACAAGTTCTGCAACAAGACGGGCACGGAGGTTGCCCCACAATTCCATAGACCTGTCTTTTCTTCCTGCCCATCTGCCGTCGGTCTCATCTCACCAGATCACCTCAGAATTCCCAGGGGCCTGTACTCTGGTCAACTTTGCTGGGTTCCAGCCACACTCAGGAAATGGCCTTCTGTCCACAGCATGATAGGCAGGCATAGGGCTGTTCCAAACGGTATCCACGGCTGGACTCGCTTCCATACTTACTCCCCTCAGAACATGCCCAGGAGGTCATTCAGGTGCCGTAATCCCCACTAGAAATATGTATACCTCTATTCACCAGCATCTGGCCTAGAGATTTCAAAGCATGGCCACTACCGCCTTGCCAAGTCATCTACTGTCATCTATCAGTCTATTCATTATTTGTGTTGGTTGCTACCAGCCTTAATGGCATTGTAAGGCACTAAGGGCTTTTGGTCATTTCGTTCGTTTGCAATGTTATGGTCACTGTCAGCCTGCTGTATTGCAGTTTTGGATGCTGTGAGACTACCGGCATTTCATCCTGCTGTATTACATGGTTTGTCATTGTCACATAAATTGTTGGTTCTCAGAAGTCTACTTTACTCCAATGCTGGTCCCTATTAGCTGTGTATTAATGTATATGTTTTGCCACCAGCATCCTATTGTATTGCCCCCATGGTTGCTACTGGCTTCTAACTTTTTTTTTTGGTCACTGTTAACATAATTGATACTGAGTTCAGAATATTTGCTACACTTCTCACACAGGACTGTGATGTCATGTTATCATTAACATAATAGACAGAAGAGAGACCAAATCGTTTTGTGAAGGGCGCGGTCTTTCTACAGCGATCATATTTCCCTGTGTGTTTCTTGGTCTTGCTTCAGGGAACGTGGCAGCTTGAGCAGTAATTTCTTAGGCTGCAGAAGGCCTTTGGCCGTAAACAATAATGTATATGGAATCCTGCTTAGCAAAGAGACCCATTCTTTTTCCGTGTGGTTTTTGTTTTGAAGAATTTCCGTTCTGTAGCATTCAAACAAAAAAGATGGCAATGTTGATCTTGAATATTTTATTTAATTTGCACTATGTGCTTGCTTCTTGGCAATGCATAAAAGATACATGAATGTAAAACATCTAATGGCGTGTGTTTCACACGTAACTGGGTCTTTTTCATGGCTGTGTGTCTGTAAAAATAAGCACATAAACAGCAACACATGTAAGCTGTGTTCACTCGGATTTAAACAAAAAATATACAGCATGAAGAGGCAAACTAAAATGAGCACATACAATGAATTCCTGGTGTGCTGTTCATCTAAATCTTCAACATCAATCTGTGTTTAGTCATATGTTTCAAATATTAGGGCCAGTGAGAAAAAGCTGCAATGACAGTAAAAAGCAGGAGGGCCACTGATGGCAATGCAAGTAATGATGACGGGAGGGTGGGTGCAGTGCGACAGAGAACAATGGTCAGTTACCTCCGTGTAATGGCTGAATCCTCCCTATGTGCGACTCCTCAGTTGCAAACAAAACGACTTCGCTGCGCTGCAGCTATCAATTACTCCCAATTACCTGTCACTTAGCCATGCAGTGGCACTTCCACTCCAAAAGCTGGGTTTGGTGAACATTCAGTGCGCAGCTTACTTGTGATTGGCCGCCTGAGCTTCGAATGAAGTAAGAGGATGTACACATGTCCAAACCTTTAGAGAAATGCGTTTTTTAAAGTCTTGCGTTAAGTGGGTTTTTTTTTAATCATTTGTAATTAAATTACGTGGGCTTCTGTCGTTTTATCTTGGCATGGAAGTTCTATTTGTTTTAATGAAGTGACTTCTCTGTGAGATGCTTTCGTCGCAGCACTGAAAGGTCATTGGTGCAGAAACACAGTCGGCGCATTTATATATGTGTAAAGGATAGTTATAAGCCTAACATTTATCATTAGGAACTTTATTTAAATTATAATTGAAGCTTCCCATATTTATGAAAGTAGGATATCTAAATTTTAGTAATATGGTTGTTAAAGTTGAAAAGGATTTCTGAAATCCAGACGAGCCAACGTTACAAATCTAGGTTTCACCCGTTTGAGAGACACTTTACTGACATTGCTTGTTGGCATTAAAAGTATTATATTAGACGATATGTTCACAAGCTAAATTGCGAGATGTGAGTGGATCTTGAAAGTGGCTGTATGAAACCTCTGTAAACAAAAAAAAAAGAAAAAACATTCAACATCCAAAGCCGCTAACGCACAAATGCAAACACAACTATTTGTTATTATATTCATTCAAAAAAGCTTCAGAATAAAACATATTGCTAGCAATCCACAAAAACACCCACAGACCCCAACACTCACAGATCTATTTGTTTATGTGCAGTATGCCTGGAGAGAGAACATTCAGTACAGAATATCCCAAGCCACACACAAAATTCTCCATGGTGCTTAAAACAAAGACACACACAGACACACGCACAGAAGATCACATGGTTATCTGCTAACACAACGCATACCAACGTGTGCACGCGCACACACTCACAAGCATAATCAAAACGATCATGCACCACCATCACGCTTCAACAAAACATATCTGGTATACAATTGGAATGCTATGATATTGGGATATTGTGTGTACGTGTAATGTGGATGTTTTGTAGTGACGAGAAAGAATAACACATGTCACAGACAGAACTTAATAATCATTCACACACAATACATGTGTCACACAACAGTAGCGCACCTTCACTTTCGCTTTCACACACTTCAAGTAAAATTCAACCAGCCATCTAATTTCATGCACATTATTTTAAACATGGTGGTTGTTCAAACCTTTGACAATACATATGTAACACGTCACAAACATTGCAAACCTACCACTTTCTGTTGCAAACCAAGGAAAATAATGAGATCTAACACTGGTCTTCCAGGTGACACTCCTGATAAAATCGAAAACGGTTGTTTTTTCCAAATAAGGCTTCCACTAACATTGACCTCAACATTCTGAATACATGTACTCATAACTAAAAAATACACTGTGATTTAAACTGTACAAACTATCAACCTTTCCCCAATAGAATTTTTGATAACTTCAAAATAAGACTTCCAGTTAAATGAACACTTTTACCCATACATTAAGGTAAACTGTGATTTAACTCTTACAAACTGCAATCTTTACTCCAAATGCATGTGACCACAAAGGAAGTGTAAAATAATACCAACATATAATACCTCCTAGCATAGATGAGTTCAAATATAACAGAATTGAAAATATTAGTATCCTAATAAGCCTTATAAATCAGGCAAACACCTGAGACAAACTAAGCAGTGGCATCAAAAGGTAAAGAGTAGTGCACAAACTAACCACAGTAACAACTAATTAATGCAAATAGTAATAGCAACCAAATAACCCTAAAAGGAGAAGAATACGATACAACCTATTCATACTTTCAACAAACAAAATCAGTAATGAGCAACATTCAAATGAACACAGATTAGCATGCCAAACCACACAACATTAAATGATATATGCTTCAAAGCTTTACACCAACAAACACAAAGAAAAACAGAAAGGGACATTATGTGCAGGTCATAGTCAAGTTCTGGTTTTTAAAATATGTATCATCCAATATGTATCATTCATAGCTCTGAATAACTAAAAGTTGTTAAAGCAGTTTTAAGAACAAAACTGAAAGAACCATGCAGATCTGATAGTAGCCTAGTATATGCCTTCTATATGCCTTCACTACAGAAGACAATGGTCCTCATTACGAGTTTGGAGGTAGCCATGCCATTTTTACCGGCATGGCTACCCCCAAACTCGGGTCTGGGTCCTGAGAAATGGGAATTATCATGCCATGCCAACCTTTGCAGTCCCGGGAATTCCCGTTCGCGGGACCCAGACCCGGTACGTCCCCATTCTCATTTGAGCCCCAATAGGGCTCAATGGGAATGGGGAGGATGGTAACAACGGTCCCATTAATAACAGGACCGTTGTTACCATCCTGTTCTGCTAGCAGGTGCCACCCTACACTTCTGGTCTAACGAGGCATACAGAGCGGCCCTGCGAGCAGAACTCGGAATGTTGTGGCGAGGTAACAACGGCACTGGTAGCACTAGCAGCACCGATGTTGCCTTACCGCAACACTCATAATGAGGCCCAATGCCTTTCAATCAAAACATGGAGAAATACAACAATTCATTAAAAAGCCCACAAGGCCAACACGTGCACAAAATTATCCATTTTATCCAATGTTGAGGCATCGCAGGTACCCATGATCTAAATAGTTATATCAAATGCAGACACATCTAGTTATATCAATTGTGATGCACTGAAGGGACTTCATTAGGTGTCTGGGAAAACGTTTTTCGAGAAAACATGCTTTCCACAAATGTCTTTAATGTAATGTAATGTTTGTGGGGAAGATTAGATTACAGACCATCCAAAATGCCTACTTCTGAATACAGAGCAAGACACATGTTTTCTCCTGATCGACAGTTTAGATTAAACCACATCTACATGCTCATCAGTTGGGTTCTTTTTCTGTTATGGCACAGGCGGCCACAGAATGAAACACTACGAAACATAATTGCTCCAACTTTAGTACAAACGGTTGGAGCCAAAGATCAAGCCGTGGGTGATTAGTACAACACACACATTATCCAACAGCTGTGTACTTGAGAGAATTGTTTAGATGGTACTCTCAATTCAGTTGCATGCTAGCTGAGCTAGGACCACCAACATGGTTCATGGCAGTGAGTTGTGCAGAATATGCATGAAGAAGAACTATCGTATGCCTCCACGCTTGTTGCTAGCAGTCAACTACCATACACGTAACGTCAATGTCAATAATCATTTTTGGGACAGCAGGATAGCACCTTGCAATAGAGGGGAAGAGAAGTCTATGGTTGTTGGCTCACAATCTACCTCTAGCAAGGTCGCCTGCGGAGGGAATTTACTAAAGTGGGGTGGAGGATTACATTCATGTCAGGATTGAAAGCACTGCAATGCTGTATGTGCGGTAAGAAGTGGGGGGTGAATGAGTTCATGTGTACTACAGAATGCATCAGCGGCAGCGTGGGACAGGGTTGGTGCCAGATAACAAGAGACAAGAGTAGCCTCCCACAGAAATATGCTGGTATTAAGTAATAATGCACGAGAATGGTTCTGAATGTGTTTCTGGCAGCTGGACATGGTGGTTGTACAATGAACTGTATAACCTGGAGTACTGGAAAGAAGAGCTGCTATGTTATTACCAAGCTTCAGTGCATACACATAACCAGCACACATGATGTTATTAAGATTTGGAAATATGGTCTCCTGGGTGTTAGTCTTAGTAGTGCACGGTGGTGGCACGAGTCATGGTTGCTTAGCTTACCATAACTGGCGAATTTCAGAGGGTTTCGGTTTTACATAGAACCATAACATCCCTTTAACAACGTTTTTTTACTGAATTTCATAGGTTTTTAGTAGCGCAACGTAACCATAACGTCTCTTTAAAAACGTTTTTTTTCTGAAATTCATAGGTTTTTGGTAGCGCAACTTAACCATAATGTCCCTATAACAATGTTTTTTTACTTTTTTTATAGGTTTTTAGTAGCACAACTTAACCATAATATCCCTGACTTTATATACATGTAACATAGAAAATACTGAACCCCCAGCTAGTGATTTTGATGTCCGCGGACTGTGCGTATGTCCGTGGACGGATACGGACAACAGCAACACTACCCAAAAACTCAGGGGGTATCTTAAATTGTTATATCCTGCCATATGAACAGTACACAAGTTCAAAAACCAGCACACAAACACATTGGAACCTATATATCTAACACATCAACCATCCATTTAAATACCATATGTACTCAAATGGAATATACCAAAAGAAGAAAGATAGGCTTCCAACATGATTACCTCACAGAAACTGCACAAATAGGAGCAACAGCAGATCTAAAGACCAGTAAGAACACAACTTACCAGAAGCTATTAAGTGTACTTCATTTTTCTTTTATATTTCTCAAATGTCTGTATTAGATACAATAAAAGTAATAGCATTTTATTTTTTTCACCGAAATGTCCAGTACTTTGGAGTGGCTTGAGAAGAATTTCCCACGTGAGGAAATGTGTGAAGATAGTGATACTAATGGTAGACACTTCTCTATATAACAAAATTAATGAGCATTACTTTATGTACACTTAACATATATATATATTTTTAACAGACCATACAAACATTGAAAATAGTACACCAAACGATACATTGGAAAAGACTCGCCAACGCATGGAAGAAAAAATGGACATGCTCATGGCAAATTTCAACCATTTGAAAAACTTTGTGGAGGACCACATAAAAGAAAAAATTAAATACCATTGCCCCACATGTACCTGTCCCCCCTCTCCATATCCCAGTCAATTATCCCCAAACCCTCTCCATGAAGAAAAACGTTTTGATGTGACATCCATCCCTTCATCTCATCCTATCCATCCTCTTGAAACCCCCAATTTCCCTGTGTTAGTGTCAGTTTCTGCTTCCCCCTCTCTTTCATACATTTTATATTTGTATATAATAAAAAAATATTATGTGTGTTTTAACTCAGTCCTCTGTGTCTTTCTTTTAAAAAAAAGGCAGTTAGAGTGTCCGCGGACAGCGTGGGTGTCTGGGATGTCTGTAATTAACCAAAATGGGGGTGTCCTAAGGACACTATACCTGTACGTACTGTCCACAAGCAAAATGGAACCGTTCTTAGAACACACTCGGTGTCTGGGATGTCCGCAATTAACCAAAATGGAGGTGTGCTAAGGACACTATACCTGTCCGTACTGTTCGCAGGCAAGTTGAAACTGTTCTAAGAACACACTCGTTATCCGGGATGTCTGTAATTTACCAAAATGGAGGTGTGCCAAGGACACTATACCTGTCCGTACGGTCTGCAAGCAAAATGGAACCGTTCTTAGAACACACTCGGTGTTCGTGATGTCCGCAATTAACCAAAATGTAGGTGTTCTAAGGACACTACACCTGTCCGTACTGCCTGAAGAACATCTACGCACATGCGCACCACACCCGTAAGTTCTCCGAACATCGCGCCTGTCCGTACCTGTTTGTCTCACTTGTGTCGCAATTTTAATTAGTTTCAGGACTTGAACACTGTCGGTAAAACACACGTGCGCAAGCGCACGACCGTTCGCATGCATTTGGTGTCCTGCGGACACCCGTTTCCTTCACAGACATGTTCGTGATGCCATCATGTGACCACACCCACGCTGAGCATGTGTCCTGAATCACGGACACTGTCTGGGTCCCCGAAAATTTTAAAACTACCTTTTCAGGCAATCCACAGTATTTTATAGTAAGAATTCACCATAGCACATGTCCCAGACAATGACCCTGACTTTCTACATACTTTTTGGAACTTTTTGAGCCTTTTTGGGGTGTTCAATCTGTCCGTGGACAGTGCGGGTGTCCGCGAAGCACGCACCCGCATCCCTCTAAAAGGCCACACCCCAGAGCTCATCCTCATTGTGTTTCTGGCTATCTGACAGAACACTGTGTACTTTGGCTGCCAATCTTCCAGATTTTGCTGAAACCTGATGGCATCCATGGCTCCTCTACTTCCACCTGGTACTACATCTGCCTCAGCACCACCCCCAGCCCCGCCACCATCACCACCTCCCCAAGGGCCTGAAGAGGGGAACAGGCGTGAGGATGTAGAGGAGGATGAAGAGGATGACGAGGATGAGATAGTGGAAGTCCCTACTACCAGCACTCGCTGTGAGTCTTGGGTGTGGCGGTTATTTACCATTGTGTGTTTTCATTGCACTTTTCCTGTCCACTTCTTCAGCCCACTGACTATACCGCTCTCTGTCTCTCTACACCCCCTCTCTCTACCTCCCATGGCGCTTTTGGTTTCTCCCATCTACTCTAACTGCTTTACTATCGACTATCCCTCCCTTCTCACTAATTCTGGCAAGAAGAAATTTAGAAAGGACATCTTGACTTCCAATCCTGGTCTCCCCATCGCTGATACCTACTCTAGCGCTTCTGCCAGACAAACCCTCACCGACATCCTCTTTGTCATCCCTTCACCTGATCTTTGGACCCCTCATATGGTCTCTATGCTCTGTCCTCTATCTTCCTCTCCCATTAATGGTGGAACTCGCTGGGAAGTCCCTATGGATTCCTTTGACTCCTCCAGAGTTTTCATTAATGTCTACCTTAATGGCACTGTCATGGTGCAAGGCCCTCAGGCCAACCTACATCTCTTTGACAGGCGGCTCCCCCGCCTCATCAATTTCCACCCTTCTCCTGCTGTCCCCCCGACTCCCCCTCAGCTACCATGTCTTCTTCCACCTACTCCCCTGTCCCCTCTCTTACTCCCTCTACATCTACCCAGTACATACCTCAGCCTGGTTGCCCTCCTCGGAAGGTCTTCAAGGCTGGCAACCCTCTTCACCTTGCCACTCTCAACCCTCGCTCTGCTGTCAAACACTCCTCTGACATCTGCCACCTTCTCGAAGAACTTGTTCTTACCGAGACCTGGTTCACCGCCAGCTCTGTCACGAGTTTTGATACTCTCCTCCCCGACGGTTACAAGATCCTCTCAGCACCCAGACCCATCCGGCCCAGAGGGGGTGTTGCTCTGATCTTCCCAGAGTGCATTGCTACTTCTATCATCCCCACTCAGACCTATTCCTCTTTCGAATGCCTCGTCTCTAGGCTCTCTCTCTCTCCCAGCCACTCCCTTACTATCGCTACTCTCCACCGGCCCCCTGGCCAAGTCACCACTTTTCTCTCCAAGTGGCCCGACCTCTCCTCAGCCCTCTTGGCCTCTACCTCTCAACTCCTCCTCCTTGGGGATCTCAACATCCATCTTGACTCTCCCTCCTCTCCTTCTACACTCTTTCGCAACCTCTGCGATTCACTCTCCCTCTCTATCCTTCCCTCCGGCCCTACTCACTCTGCTGGCCATACACTTGATGTCTTGATCTCCTCTGGCCTTGCACTTTCTACTGCCCTCATCACTCCTCTCTCCTGGAGCGATCACTCCTTTCTATCCTCTTTTCTTCCCGTCTCCTCCCCTCCATCCAAGCCTGCTTCAAGACTGCCACCCACCTTCTCGGACATCTGACCCATGAAGCGTGTGTCAGTCAAAGCTTTTGCTGCCTCCTTCTCGCCCCCTCCTCCACCTCAGGCTGACTCTCACCCTGACTATGCTCTTTTCCTGCTCTACTCCTCTTTTACTGCCACCCTTGACACTCTTGCCCCTGTCATGAGGATCCATCGTAAGCCCAAAGCTAAGTGCAAAACTTGGTTTGACTCCAACCTATCCTCACTTAAACGTAAGTGCAGGGCGGCTGAGAGGAAATGGAGGGCCTCTTGCTCATCCCCTGACAAACCGGCCTGTCGTCTGCTCAAAAGGCAATATCGCCTCTCTGTACGAACCAAGAAGCAAGCTCACATTCAAGCCTGCGTTTCTGAAGCCTCTAACAACTCAGCTGAACTCTTTAAAATCTGCAAGGAGCTGGCCAACCCTGCCACAGTATCCACCTCTCCTCTCGCCTCTCAAGCCCTTTGCAATGACCTTGCCTCACACTTCATCTGTAAAACCAAGGACATCCTGTCCACACTCTCCTCCTCTCCTTCTCCCTTCCCCTACCCTCCTCTGCCTGCTGATCCTCCCTCAGATTCCCCTCCTCCCTCTTTCTCTGCCTTCCCTCTTTTCTCCCCCGATGAGGTTGCCAGACAAGTCCGATCAATGAAAGCCTCATCTAAACAGGTTCATCCCTGTTCCTCTAAAACCATTAAGGACCATATTGACACCCTTGCACCTGCCCTTGCAGACTTCTGCAACCTCTCCTTTGCCTCTGATTCTTTCCCCTCCTCCCTGAAACACTCCACTCTGCATCCTCTACTCAAGAAACCTTCAGCTGATCCCTCCTGTCCAGCTAACTATCACCCCATTTCCATCACCCCCTTTCTGGGTAAGCTCCTAGAAAAGCTTGCAATCTCTCATCTCAACCTTCATTCTGACTCTGCCATCTCACTTCATGACCACCAATCTGGCTTCAAAGCTTCCAGAAGTAAGGAAACTGCTCTCCTGAACATCCGTGAAGATCTGCTCTCCAACCTTGACTCTAACATTCCCTCTGTCCTTATCTTACTTGATCTATCCTCCGCCTTTGATACAGTCAACCACACCATCCTGCTCAACCGTCTCCGTGACAACCTTGGAATCACTGATTGGGCTCTGGCTTGGCTTACCTCCTTTCTCTCTGATCGACCCTCCCAGGTACAACTTGGATCCTTCCTCTCCTCTATCTCCCTCTCCACCTGTGGTGTTCCCCAGGGGTCTAATCCCTCGCCCTGGCTTTTCAACCAATACTTGGCAACCCTTGCCTACTGCATTTCCATCTATTGATCCAACTTCCAATGCTATGCTGATGACACACAACTCATTTTCAGGCTTCCCTCTGCCACTTCATCTCCCTCCCTCATCTCTGACTGTCTAATCGCCATTCAAAACTGGTGTGCCACCAACGATCTCTGTCTAAACGCAAATAAAACTGAGATCCTCCTCATCGGCACACCCTCTCCTTCCTTCCTCCTTACTCTCTGGCCTGCCTCCGTCGCCCTCCTCCTGCCCCTACCTACGAAGCAAAGAACCTCAGGGTTATCTTTTATTCCACACTATCCCTTCTCTTCGCACATCTCTGAAGTCTCAAAAAAATCTAACTTCCTACTACACCTGCTCAGAGGTACCTTTCACTTCCTCTCCTTCCCACAGAAACTCACTGTCTCCCAAGCTCTGACCCTCGCTAAGCTGGACTTCTGCAACAGACTCTTTCTAAAGCTACCTGCCTCCACCCTCCACCCTCTACAGCTAATCCAGAACAAAACTGCAAGACTTGTCCTTAGCCTCAAGCCCTGGGATCGAATCTCTCCGGCACTGAAATCCCTCCATTGGCTCCCAGTGGATGCAAGGATTAAATTGAAAACCCTTTGCATTGTCCACAAGGCTTTCTGGGGCCTGGGTCCAAAATACCTTCAACTATCCCTCCGTAAATACCTCCCTTCCCGAGCCCTTCACTCCTCTACCTCTAACTCTCTCAGGGTCAGCCGTTTTTCTAAGACACGTGCAGGGGGCGTATCTCTGTCCTCGGCCGGAGCCTCCCTTTGGAATGGCCTCCCTGCCACCCTGAAACTGGAGGAAAACCATCTACGATTTCAGAAGCTCCTTAAGACCTTACTCTTCGCATCTGCCTTTGCCACTCTCCTCCCCTGCTGATCTGCCTTCTCTTCTCAGCTTTGCCTCACCTGCCAACGAGGCCCCTTGACTCAGCTACCTGCCCTCTCGGACATCCTCCGGCACTGCCTCCTGGCCACCCTTGCACTTGGACCTGTTATCTGTACCCTTACAGGTCCCACCACTCCTCTCCTGCACTTATCAGATGTTACCCTATCTGACTTGCCCTGCACTGCTCCCTTCACGGGCTGCACCAATGACTGCTCTTATCACCTTATTTATTCACTTATTTTTATCCACTAACTTATAGTTTTCCTATGCCTTGCACTTCCTTACCCACTACCTTTTTCCTTTGCACTTTTCCCCCTTACTCTATCCCATGCACTTGCGTGTTCTCAATGTCACTGGTCCTAGTAAGATCGTTTTGTTTTTGTTTTTCTCCCCTGCTCCCCCTCCCTTTGCCTGGTCAAGCTCTGAAACACCTGTGTATGGGCGCGATATAAATAAAATATCATATCACATCATATAAGGCGCGTGCGAACAAAATCACCTGCAACCAGTGCAAAATGGTGCTGAGTCGCGGGAGGCTTGGTTCGTACATCTTTGGTACGACAACTATGAAGCAACACCTAAGGTCGCTCCACGGTGGGGCCATTCGCAAGGTTAGACCTTGTGAGGAGCGTAGTAGGTTCAGTTCCTCTACTTCATCCTCCGTTTCCACTCCTCTCACCACAAGAGACACTCATGTGGGAGAGCACATCCCTCCAGCTGCCTCACAGGCCATTCACAATGCTGATGACCCCTACCTTTCGAGGGTCACAGTTTTGTGTATGTACTGCAACACAGTACTCAGCAGAGGGAGAGACTTCGAAGTGCTTTTGAGACCACGGTCTCGGAGCACGAGAAGACCTGCCCACTACCTAAGTAAGACCCACCCTACATCTTCCTCTCTCCACCCACTCTTTCTTATCCCCGTGGTTGGTGTCCTCCCCTTACCCTCCTTTCCCCTGCTCTCCTAGTGTGTTGTGTGTAAAAAAACAAAACAAATATAAAACAACAAAAAACCCCCCAAAAAAGGCTCTTTTCAGAGCCGCCTTTCACGGTCTAAAAATAGAAGTGACAAATAAATGGAGCAGGGCCCTGCGCATCTTTTTTAGAAGTCCGCGGACAGTTCACGAACATCTAAAATTTTGGATGCTACCCTATCAAAATCATTGCACTTTTCTCTGGGAGGAAGTGGTGGCTCTGAAAAGACCTTTTGGTGGTGTTATTTTGTGTTTGAAAAACTTGAAATAGTGAACACCTACTGCAAAATGGATGGCTGTAATTCCACAAAAGGACACAATGCATTTTGTACATTTCTCAGAAAAATCTGATTACCAGCATACGTAAGATGGACTCCATCTCTGCGAAAAATGTATGTGCTACGAAACATAATATTTTCATTGTGAAAAGAGGACATGCCAACATCTCCTAGAAAGGCACAAACAGCCTTATTAACATTCTGCCTTGCTGTCTCGATTTGTGGACCAAATGAAGAAGAACGCAGCCACATTTGTCTCTGCGCAATACTAGAAAACATTACTTGGGAATTTGGAAACATGTCCATGACCTTCCCAAGTCCTTCTTTCATCGCAAATTGCAAATAAGTTCCTGACACATGTCCTAAACTGTTCCTTCCACAATGAATTATAATTATGTCTGGATGAAGCTCTATCTCCAAATCCAGCCACTTCATTCCACACACTCCATGCAAGTGCACTTCCACATGAGGGAATCCAAGATCTGTAGCCACTCCACAGCGTTGTGCATGCACCTCCAACCAATGTATCCAAGAGTCTCCCAAAATCCAGACAATCTGTTTTCTGAAACACACAGCCATAGCTAACTGTTCTTCTCTCAGAAAAAAGACTTTCTGACAAACTCTCTCCTTACACAACACACCCACTAAACTTTACTGACCAATCAATTGCTCTGCTCATTCTCATTTACATGCTTCCCCACCCCAAAATCCCTGTATGTAATACACAATGTCCACGGACTACCGCCATGTCCGGGGACATATCGTAACTTGGACAGCCCTTCTACCATTTCCACTTCACTCTCTGTGCCATTCCCTATTGGATACAGCTAACCAGTCACACAACCATCCACCAATCACACCCAAAACCTCTACATCTAACTCCATCATCAGAGTTCAGCACTTCAAATGTACTGTAGATCACTCTGAGTACAAGTCTCATATCATTGGAAAGCACCTACTACAAAAACTACTGTGCA
This sequence comes from Ambystoma mexicanum, assembly GCF_040938575.1. Taxonomy (NCBI): domain Eukaryota; kingdom Metazoa; phylum Chordata; class Amphibia; order Caudata; family Ambystomatidae; genus Ambystoma; species Ambystoma mexicanum. The sequence continues at coordinate 421,677,393 of NC_090927.1, read as the reverse complement.
AGTCTTCAAGATTTCTACTTGCAGCTGCATGCATATCCACATGCATGAATACAAACTACAGGTATGCATATTTTCTGCACAGAACATGTACAACTCTTATAAATGAATACAAACAGAGTAACTGCCACTTAACCTGTATAGCCTATAAAATGAACTTATTTTCATTTTTTCAATCTTCTAAAATCAACTATCACCTTCAAACTGTCTGCCATCTAATTTAATTTTTACACACGCACCTATTTAAAAAATTATATTAGAAGATGGACGAAATAAAAATATCATTTTGGAAAAACACTTAGTAGTGCATCATAAAATTACACACAGCCAGTAAAATGTCATGCATCTTCATAGGTTACCAGACATTTGGTCGAAAAAAATTGGTCGACCAGACAAATGGTCGAACCAATTTGGTCGAAAACCAAATGGTCGAATTTTTTTATTTTTTTTATTTTCACTCCTTTTTTTTTGTTTTTGGGGAGGTCCCGCCCAGCCCCCTTTTTTTTTCTAAAAAACCCTTTTTTTTAAAAACGAAAACCCGAAAAATAAATATATAATTAAAAAAAAAAATCGACCATTTGGTTTTCGACAAAATTGCGTCGACCAAATGTCATTCGACCAGTTTTAATTTGACCAAATGACTGGACACCATCTTCATACACTCACACACATAGAGACTTTCATTGAAATGCTCCCATCTGCAATAACACCACTACCTGTAAATCACATCCTTCTACTTAATTACCCACAGCTTCACAAATACATATATTCCATGCTTTTCTATACAGTTTCCGCCATTTACCTAATACAAACTGCAAAATAAATATAACATTATTTCTTCTTTCTCCTAACATTCTATAACACAGCTTTAAAAAACCAAGTGAATTTCATATACTTAATATTCTACCCATTTACAAAGCATGTTGAACTAACATAATATAAATAAAATATAAAGGCTGCACATAGTCAAATGAAACTGCATGCATACACTATGTTCAGAAACCAAACAAGAAGACTATTATAAAGACATAAAAATGAATCTCTCAATTAACATCACTGCTATAAACACACAAAATTACTGACTTCTCTCTTTTACAATTGCAGTGAAGATCACTCTCCTGGAAAACAGCAACATCTGAACTACAAACACCAACTACAAAGAAACCTGCTTATTCCACAAAAAAAGGTTAAGTTTCTCTGCCTAGTCTTTAAATCTCTCCACAATCTTGCTCCCCCTTATCTCTCCTCTCTCCTCTCTTTCTACACTCCCTCCCACTCCCTTCACTCTGCTGACCACTTTCTTCTCACTGTTCCTCCTTCCCCTTGTGCCACATCCCATTTCCGCTCCTTCCATCTCCTAGCCTCCCTGCACTGGAACTCCTTTTCTCTCTCACTCCGCTCTATTTCTACCTTTTCCTCATTGTACACTTTCCTCAAATCTCTCCTTCTCCATTCCCCAACATGAAACCTCTCCCACCATCTTGCCCCCCTTGCCTTATCTCCTTAATCATCTCCATCGCCTTCCCTCTCCCCATTCTCATCTTTAACCCCATCCATTTCCCTTCTCCTCCTCTTCCCCACCCTTCCCTCTCTCTCACTTCTACTTCACTACTCTCCTTCTCCCCTTCAGTTTAATTGGGCTATTTACTGTTTTCTTGGTCTGATTATCAATTTTAAATTGCTTCCACTGTTACTGTTACTGTTATAATGTTAATTGTTATACGTATCATCTTGTTATTAAAATATATTACTCAAACACACTGTGCGGGTGATTCATGTAATTTGTGCACCAAATAAACAAAGATTTGTGTACCATTCTACCCACAAATCATCATTTATTAAACAGGGATTAGCACACAGAATGGCACACAAATCCCCGTTTTTCAGAGCACAAATAACATAACTCAGTCCCTAGAATATTAGTATTACAAAACAAAGAATTGTTTTAATTTTATACCATTTGATTTACTATTAGTGCTTATCGTCACCACTAGCTCACTTTCTACTGTCATCTGAATCGCAGGATAATAACACACAAATAGAAGAATAGCCTTCCCAACTAATTGTAGCTGCCCAATGCACAATCACACACCAACAGATACATCTTTACCATCATACTCAAACTCTCATGCATACAGCACGCATACATTGCACAACAGCCCGACCCATACCTTCTATTTTTTTGTTTGTTTCAACAGCCCTACAGAATGCCTACCAGAAAGCAAGTCCATAGAAAGCAACGCAGAAATAGAGCAAATTAAAATAGAAATGTCCAAAATAAGCATCCATCTCTTGCAGAGGGTGTACAAAAAGTTCAAACAAAACAGCTAATACAGCCATTTAGCAAAACTAAACAATCTTCCAGTACAGAAACTTTGCCTGCTCTATCAAAATGTAAAAGAAAACAGAAAATGATTAACAGAAATGCAGCTACCACTACTGCTAAAACTGCTCCTATAAATCTTGATATAGTAGGAAGTAATCATACCAAAAAAAGTATATTAGCAAAAATGTTCCGCCGCAGAGTCCTTCAGAATCTTATAAAAACAGGAGACAAATCATGCACAAACCTTAAAAACTACTGTAGAAAATTAATCATAGAAGCTTTGCAATCCTTCTCAAAAGTTATTTATTTTAGTGTTAAACAGAATGAAACCACTAACAAAACTAAGTACTAAATTACAAAAAAGGCTTCTCAATAAACGGAATGTCAACAAAATAACTTCTTAAATATCTGTGGAGGTGAATGGAGTCACACCACAAGCATAGAACCATATTTCAATGAAGATGCATACAAACAAAATCAAACAAACACAATTGTCATCCATAGCAGTGGACGAGGTTATGAAAAACTTAATAATACCATATTGAAACAAGAAATACTGCTAACAAAAATATCCCCAGAAAACTCAAAATCAGTTCTCCATTCGACTGAACCAGAACGTCCAATATACAAATGGTCATGCACATCACTGTGTAACATTGCCAAAAAATCTTTCAAATCTTTACGCCATTTCCTCAATCAATGTGTGAAAGGCAAAGATAAAATCAAAATAAAACTTCTGCAAAATATGGATACCTGTCCAGTGCGCAAATAAACAGGACTGCAAGGACATTCATTGGCCTGCATTCCAGGACCTTTTTGCAAAAGCAGCTTCCATCATATCAAAATGATATCAACACATCATTCAACTATAAGAAATCTGGTCTATAAACTGTACTATGCTAAAAGTCCTGCTTTAGCACTAGCCAATTTAAATAATCTTCTACATGGTACAGCTAAAGATCTACTTGAAGAAATCAACCATATCCAGAGTAAATATTTTGGAAGTGAAAACCACTTACAAAATGCAATAGCAAAATTACAACAGACTAACAACAATTCTGCACATGGCACCCAACTCCTACACACATACAAAAAAAAATACTAAAATTCAAAAGTACATCCGCTGAAATACCAAACCATGTGTGTGTGTGTGTTGGCGCAGAACTATTTATAAAAGTAACACAAAAACTATAGATATAACATACAAAATAGAAGACAATGAAGATTCCAAATGGGTTGAATTAGCTCTCTACCTTATAGCAGAAAACAAATACGAAATAACTGACCCCTTAACAGTTTGCAGATACTGCACTACAAAACTTGACAACAATCAAACTCCTTCACGTGCTATCACAAATAATTTGGAATTATTCCCTCTGCCAAAACCCCTGCAACAACTCAATTTATATGAGAGCATCATAATTCAAACAGTGCAAAATTGCCTCCCTCTGAAGTGGTGAAAGGCGTTCGCAGCAAAGTAGTATATTTACCATTAGATCTAAAAGAAAATGTGCACACTCTGGGAGTGCAACGTCCAATAGAAAAATCTTTAATTGTCTTAGTAAATGGTGTACCTACAAAAGACAAAAAAGACAATAATGAATACTACAAAGAAATTAATATTGAAGAAAACTTAAGGGAAACAACTGAAAGAATTCAAGAATCACCAGAAACTGGTCAATTTGAACTTCTAGATCCAGCTACCGTATCCAATATTTTAGACCATTATACAATCCACCCATCACACTCTAATGACGCCACAGAAGATGCACTAGAAACATACCAAATGCGACAAATGAAAGGATCACCAATCAGCATATGGGAAAAAGTATAGAAGCACATGCTTTTCCTCTACTCTTGCCTACTGGCAAAGGAGGAAGGTACGATGATAGACCCACTCAGATAACAGCATCAGAATACCGCTCATTACGAATGTATTCTGAAGATCCCAGATTTAGACAAAATGTGGAATACATATTCTAGTTACTCTTTGAAAGTGAACTAGCAAATCTATGTTACGGAGTTGAACACACATTAAAATCAGGAACCCACTTATTACTTATAACTCTACAGTTTTGCGTTTCCGCGTGTCCGCCCTTGCACCTTACATGGCTAACCCTCTTTGGTGAACTATCACGTACCCGCATGTACTGTACCCTGCCATTCATCCATTATTATACTTGGAATGCATATTGCACTCATTATACCCTTCAGTTAACAGAAAGAACAAGCGATACCCTGCAAATATTACATCACATGTGGCTCCTTACACACGTGCCTCAAAAAAGTGCCTACCTTTGCTTCTTTTCTCATATTTCACCAAGGAAGGCACACCCCGTGTAAAGCCCTTTTCAACAGCATCATGGTTTACAACATTGTTGCTCCTACCTACCACATTGCCAATTTTACACTGATGTCTTACTACTAACCTGTCCACTATCTATATTGCCCTATCTGTGCCACTGTATCGTTACCTATATTATTGCCATTATACTGCCTGTATTACCTTACTGCCACTAGCACCTTACCATCCCGGTACTACCCCTACATTTTTATAACACAGTATTATTGAACCTGAAACAGAGTTCTACAGCCATAATACTCTGATGGCCCTTGTCGTGACAGTGCTACACCCTGGACCTAGCTATATACCTCCAGTTTGATACCCAGAGACCTAGAATCAACTCTATCACCTGTCTGTACTACGACAAGCCCTCCCTAAACTTACCCTAACACTAACAATGTCCACCCACCTCCCAGTATTTCCTGCATATTGTTCTGACTTTGCTACTTCTCTGCCCCACCCATGCTTTGATAATGCCTGTCTGCCACATCCACTACCACCCACCACGGTGCTATCCTAAAATGCCCCTCACATACACTCCATAGCTCCCACCTGATTCACACCTAGGTGACCTCCCGGCATCAGCTCCGCTGTCAGCCCCTCAGTGCTACGCGACTCCCCCAACCATACCTCCTATCTCCTCACACCATCGCCTGACTGTGCTGGTTGCTTTAACGTTGTACTCCTATTACTAGCTTGCCCCTTGCATGTTTCCCTCCCACCTGTAACTGCATACTGGATGTAGCACCCTGCACCATGAGGGAGGCTTTCTAAATCGTGCACCCAAACCTATGACTTATTTTACCTACCTGTAACTTGATGTAGCACCCTGTTCCATGAGGTGAGACTTTCTAAATTGTGCACCCACACTTATGTCATCTCTCACCCACCTGTAACTGCATGTTTCTATGTATCACCCTGTAACATGAGGTGAAGTCCTCCTGTGCAAGGGCCCTGTAACCAATGCAAGCTACCTCAGCAACCTACCACCCATCTGAGCTAGTCATGCAATGACTGTAAACTGCTATCTATGTAAGTAACCTCTGTAACCGACTTTCTTAAGCCAAAAGCACCTAGATGCCTCTGGGTTTTGTGCGCCATACAAATGTCAAAATAAATAAATAAAAATTCTTAGGTCACCTTCGAGAATAAGGTGATCTGAGCATTTCTGAAAGCACAAATTAAATTAGTGCATTCTCTGCACTCCTTTCATTTGTGCTACCTTGCGTGAATCTAGCCCATGAATTACATGACATTTGTCAACTAATGAATGCAGAAAGAAAACACAACCATAACCATGGTTTTTATTTTGTATATCACTTTCAATGGTAAATAGAGGTGGGTCTGTTCTGTATGCTTTGAAGCTCATTTTGCAAGATATGTATTTATTCAACTCTGGTAGAACAAAAGACACATAATCAAACAATAAATAATCCATTAATCTTACTGAACAGAAACATATGGGTTTTCAAAGTATATTATGAATCTTAAAAATACATCAAAATGTGGTCTGTATGCATTCTATCATCCTCTCCTCTGCAGTGCTGAAAAGCACACAAAACATTGATTTGTTTCTTGGCAACAAAATACATTAAACAAGCAACTTTCCAGGCCGACCTAGACCTATTGCCCAGGGTTTTTGCAATAAACAAACATCTGCAAATGTTTATTTAATGTCTTCGATCTCAAGAGGCATATGCCAGGTATTAAGTTAATATTTAGCTTAAATTGAGATGTACCATGCTCAGAAAATGGAAACATTATTTGCACATTCATTTTAACATGGCACCGAAATGAAACGGTCATAACGTTGAAACTCTTTGAATATAAATTTCAATACAATGAAGCATGCCCCATTATATAAATACAAATTTGATTGTCAACATAGGCAAACTATTATGAAATGTACATAGTTTAAATACATTTGTGATATTTCAAGTTATTGGAAGATGAAGAATATCTTCAGATGCAGAATTTGTGATTTCAAATATGTGGGTCTCAATGATGAAACAGTTTCATAACACAAGTTGTGCAGTAAACATCAATTTGGGATCAACCTGATAAGAACTCCAGAACTCACATGACAAAATGCATTGGACTAATACAAAAAAGGAGGAGGGTAAGGGGAATCATTGCTATCTCAAGCGATCCAGTGAAAGGCCCTTTCAATGAGAACATGTCACATCAAATAACCCTGCATGTGTGTAGTTTTTCTGTTATTTGAGGTCAAATAACCAGAATATGAGAGAATTCTTAGGTCATCGGACGCCAAAGGGACCAACAGGAGGATTTTGGATAAGAACATGCAAATGCCAACAAGCAGTAAAAAGTAACAATTTTAAAATGTATACAGGTATACAGGAGATGATTTCGTATTTGTATAAAGCAGTTCTTCAAACTTGTTTTATATGAATGGATATTTGGGTATGATTTGGATGTAAAATTTACCAACATTTTAGCAGGCATGTTGTGTTTTTTTCTGTAGGAAGCTGCCTGTATTTATCAAGAGTATTGTGGGTGAATTCCCCAGCATAATGTTAGGGAACCACCTTTGATTTTTTACATTTCTTTAATAAAACATATTATTAACATCAAAAGCAGATTGTATATCCCAGAGTTTTGGAACAGTATTGTGCTAATAGGAGGTGTTAGTTAGATCAGGAGACATCTCACTACATATTCATTTGCTCCTTTAGTTGACTCATATTAAAGTCTCATCTTGGAACACAACTAAAAAGAATTTCACTGGAACTTTGTTGGGGTAAAGTATGCCCAAAGTCACCAGGCATGGGTGTGAAGTGTCAAACCCTGCAAGTGCCCCTGTCAAGCTGCCTGGGTGGGATAGGCAGATAGGCAGAAAAAGGACTCACATTTCCTCAGATACCCTCGACAGAGCCTCACTGCAAACCAGGAGCAAAAGTTGCTGCTTTTGGTTCACTCAGTAGGTTTCATAGGCTTCGAGCACTTGACAGTTCTGCTGTCCTGAACATCACCTGCCTGTCCCAAGCTTCTTTGAGCCAAGTGCTGTTGACACTTCTTGAATTGCACTGCATTGCTTAACCAGCTCAAATACCTCAAACCTGATTTGGCACATTGCAATGTGCCCGCAAGCCTGGAATGATGCTGTCAACCCCCAGAGACAGGCAATTAAAGTTTCTACAGTAGTTACACCCCCTGACATCTAGGAACCCACTCCTTACCTTTTTAGATGACATGTACCTAACATTCTTTAGCAAAGACCATTTCCAGCATACCCCTTTCTTCATACCCAAATCGACCCTTTCAAACATAAATATGCATATTCTATGAGTTTCACTACAGATGTGGGTTTTATTGGTTTGTAATTTAGTTTGATTGAAATCTTGAACCTTGATTAGACAATTATTTTATTTTGGAACTATTGGTATTTGGATGCTTCTTTAAGAGCCTGACCATGTCCACTGCTACTTTAAAGATAAAAAGGAGGTGTACCATTTATATTGTGCCTATTTAACCTTTACTATTGTGATCACTGCTTGTTTAATAGCAGTGCAGGGCTGAGCAGGAACGTAAAACACGCTATTCAGCTCTGCATTCCTGATGAGCAGCACTTACTTCATCACAAATGTATTGCAGTTAAAAACACCTTAAAGTGCTTGTGCTATGCTTCATATGTTTGATCACTAGTACTGGTATCAACATTGATTAGATGAAGAATGATGGCTATAATGGAATGGGCGATTCAAAATATGTATATGTCATATGCATTAAAAATTGGTACTCATGTAAGCTTACATTCTAAATAAGTATGGTTGAGGAGGAGTCAATGTAAATACCATATATTATATCAATGGGCTTATTTGTAATACCCAGTCATTAGGAAAGTAGACAATGTTTTAACCAACATCACCTAACACACTCCTTACTGAGAACTATGGTAACATATAACACCAACCATCTAAAAAGAGAATACAACACCATATTAAGTATCAGTTTAGAGATGTTCATCAAATATATTGCAGGACACAACTGGTCAGTTAGAAACTGTGCGGGAGTGAGGGGCCAGTAGGCCCCCCTGTCCCTCCTTTCCTTTAGTACAAACTTGGACCATGTGCCTCCAATGGTGGGGAGTGCCCCTGTTGCCCTTATGTGATGCCAGCATCGGTTGGCACTTGCGCAGATAAGGCCGTTGCGCAGGACACAAGGCAACCATTTTGTGCCCCCTTGACTCCATCTTGGTAACTAGGCCTCACTGCGATAATACGAAAAGGCTTCCCTCCCCTTTTGCAGCACCGCGCACACAGCGCACATGGCCCCCACCTTTTCTCTCACTGTGTCTGGAAAACTCTGCAGCACCATTTTCACGCTCAAGCCGGAGGTAATTGCAATAAAGAACAAATGTAACATCTCATTCTTCCTCTGAGATCACTGCCCTGCGTGTGAACCGGCTTGAGCCAGGTTCTGTAGCTCATCCATCTCCACAAATCTGTCTATGCCCCCTCACACTCGCTATTGGAAAATTACTGCCAGTGTAACCCTGTGTCCCTGCAAGGTATTCTCTTGATGTACCAGATATGCAACCTCGCCATGGTGCCCACCTAGCGGGCCCCGAAATAACATTAGACCTCTGTTGCAGTATTTTGTCTCTCACTACTAACAATTGCCAACTTGCCTTAGATTCTTTACGAGTCCAGATCCTCGCTTCAATCCAGATTATCATGATGGCCAAAACCCTTAACCTGATGCTCCATATAGGCCTCAGTTATTAATGATGTAAATACTTGAATGAACAATGATTTGCTCAAAAGAGTTGCAATGATCATTATTTAGTGCATGCTTCGCAAAGATGTAATATGTTAGCTTAGCTAATGGCCACCCTTCTTCACAGCAACCTGACCTTCACCCCTCCTGGGCACTGACAGCCGGACCAGATGATGTTCACCCTCCCTTCAAAGGAGCAACCAATCCGGATGAAACAGTGCCTCTACAACTATATAGTGCTATAATGACTGTCCAATCCTGCACTGACTTAGTACCCTATGTTGATTGCGTCACCTATGATGATTTTTCTCTTTATAATGTGATGTAATTGAAACATTTGCCAGAGCGCTCTCGGGCAGCAGAGTTCTTTGGATGCCAATTATATAAAAAATGTTTGAACTCTCGCAACCTGTTCTCTTAGCCTCATTCCCTGTCAGGGGTTTGTATCATTTATTCTTATTGCACTTCTAAGACAGGGAGGGCTCTTACAAAACACATAGAAAAATAACTGTATATGCGAAAGAGAATCAATTAGAATGACTGGCATTTATAAGCTCTACAGATTCCACTGACAGTCTTGACCACTGAGACATCCATCAGGTGTTATCAGCATGATCCACGTGCAGACACTGACATTGATTCTGAAGAATAGTTTGAAATAAACTCGGGTAATAGTGTCTGCACCAGGTTGGTTTGCAAATTGCTCTCAGGGCATGGCCTGTAACGCACAATGCTAGACCTTCTACTGGAAAACTATTTTCAAAAATACGAAACTGCTCATTCTGAAAAAATGCTGAAACATTGAACATTTGAATCACATTTAAATGAATACATCTTGGCTCTGCTGCAGTGTCCAAATGCTGCAATGTTCACGGTGCTTGTCCCCAATTTTAAAAAAATCTTGGATCTTTGATACACTCTGCCAATTGAAACAAAGAGATTTTTATCAGACAATTTGATCAAATATAATGCAACGGTTTCCTTTAATTTCAAAGAGGTATTTATTTGTTCCATTTGTATATGGGTGCAGATTATTTTGAAGTACCTCCTTGAAAACCTTGGGACATATTCATAAAAATCTGGAGGTGGAGAGATTTGAGGGCACTTTGTCCAGTTACCTCCTCACTCGCAGGTAAAGTCCCTGATTCAAAAAGGGGTGTCTTGAAGTGAAGGTGGAGCCTATTCAAGTGTCAGGACTGTCACTACAAAATGCAAAGGTAGATGAGGTCAGCCTCTCCCCACCTTGGTGGGATCAGATAGTGTTTTTGCAATGATGAAGGGCAGTACCTGCAACTGTAATGTTTACATACCCACCTCTGTAAATCTTGTGCATTTCTTTTTTCTGAAGGCTATTGCTGGGTTGGATCTAAAAATATCCTGAGCACAATGTTGCACCCACCTGTGCCTGCTCTGTGACAAGAGAAGTCATGTGCAGTGCACAGAAAATCTACAGGGTCATACACATTTCATAGTGCATCCTTTGGTGAATAAGATCCAAATGTGCCTTTCCTTCCAGAAGCATGCCGATTATTGGCCGTTTGTGGGCACAATGACTCACAAAAGTATTCACAAGGACATGAAAAAAACGTGTTTTAGAATCTTCACCATGAGTTCCTAATTTTCAGTGTATTACCCTCATCACATTGCACTTGCTTAGAAAATAAATTACATTGGTGACAGCCCTCAGTCCCCCAAATTACCAAATAATTGGCATCACAAAGTAGGAGGTGTGTATTGTGTTTTTATGATTTAAACGGTTCTATGGCAGTTCTGAGTGTAGATGCATTTATGACAGTGACCTAAGAGTTGTTAAGAAGACACGCACACTCCCTCGCACACTCCCTCGCACACATAAAGATGTATCCCCCTCAGAGAGATCTCATGTTTCCCTCAAAATCCAACGTATACACATGCATTCACTAAGGGTGTGTGTGTGTGTATGCTCACTGTTAGTGTGAAGGGGGAATCTGCAACCACATCTACTGTATGCCACTATAGACCACTAACATTGTACATTAAAAATGTTTTTAAAAAGTTACATTAAAAAAATCCCTACAGTGACCACACTCCAGCAGAGACATAGGTGCTGGGTCTGAGGTTGTAGTTATAGTGGAAAAGTGTGATTTAGTGATGATTGCACCATATTTTAGTTTTTGGTTCCAAGGGCCTGTGTAAAAATAGAAAATTGCTGTTCAATAGAGAAACACCACCTTTTCCTAAATGCACCCTATTCTGTAAAAAGAATAATGTGGTGTACTGACGTGAAATCCTCAGCTCTTGCATGACATTGGTTTACAGCCTGACAGTGGCCGTAGTGAGCGTCATTACTGGAGGGTAGTCACTATCGGGCATTCTTCTTGCAGAGCACTACTTTTGCATTGCATCGTGAGGTGACACTTATATACACGGCACAGTTTGCACTGATACTGGTGCATTCGCTGTCCCTGCAACAGTAGATGTTATCAACGTTTGCTGCTGGAAAGCGTGACAGCTCCCCTTCAATGTGCAGGTAAATGCTGCAAGCATGAACAGAAGTCCAGACACAGACAGAGCGCCATCATATTCATTAGCAAACACACACAAAGGTATAGACATATACAAACAAAATCACAAAGGTGCTCACAAATCAGTAGTAGATGGGGCCCCCTTTCCTATTCAAGTAAATGTTGACATGTCGGAATGCCCCATTTGTGTCTCCAATACTGCCTCCTTTTGATAGGCTTTTGATATGAATTATAATATCAAATATATATTTTTGTTTTAAATTCAATTTTATTAATTTTAACATCAGAAGTGAACCAGGTGGTAGATGCATAGTTGAGCACACATAATTACTTCGAAAGAATATTGCATCCCACCCGAACAACTTTGAACAGCAAAATACAATGAAATACACGTCTCCTTCTGACGGGTGAACAGTGTAACTCCCATCCCCTCCCACCTCCCCATGTCCCTGCATGTAGCACTTCCGGGGCGCGGCGGTTGTTGCACTGGACTAGAACGGACAATGCAATGTTTATCAATGGTCGTTACTGTTGTCATGAGTTACCTGCAAGGTTTGTGACAGGCATGGGTATTAGGTGACATAGTATTCGGTTTTCATGCATTGCTAGGACCGGGTAGCCGGGGCTTTCAATGACTAGGTGATGAGTCTGTAGATTCTGTAGCCGGTCCCGAGATATAGTGGCCTGAGAAGTCACTCCAAATTTCCTCATGTCTCGCGGCCTTGCCGTGGAGGGCCGCCGTTATTTTTTCCATTGTGTAAATATTCATGGCTATATTGAGCCAGTCCTTTTCATTTGGCAGTCTTGGGGATTTCCATTTGTTAACTAGGCCTGCTCTAGCTGCAAGTAGCAAGGGGGACACTATTCCTTTCACCCGCACCAATTCCTCGTCTTTCTCTTCAAGACCAAACAGCATCAGGAGGGGGGATGGTTCTCTTTCTATGCCATCTAGTTTCTTAATCCATCCTAGGACCTCTTGCCAGTAAATGTGCACTTTGGAGCACTTCCACCACATATGCCAATAGTCAACGTCCATACCGCAATGTCGCCAGCATCTTGGGATGGATGTTTGAAACATTTTAGACAGCCTGTATGGCTCATACTGCCAGCGGTGGAGTAGTTTCACGGCATGGAGCTTGTACTGGGTGGCAATTGATACCTTGGCTGGCGTTGCACAGATTCTGTCCCAGGCCTGCTGATCGAATTCTCTGTCGAAGTCTTTTTCCCATTTTCCTTTGAGGTGAAGGCTTGGAGATTGGTCTTTGGTGATTAATGCCTTGTACATGCGGGATGTTAATCCTTAGTTGTGTTGGTCGTATCAAGGATTGTTTCGAAGGGTGTCAGTTGTCTGCGTGTGGTGGACTTCCACTCTTCTCTCGATAACACTCCTTTCAAACAAAGGTATAGGACGATTGGAATCGGGCGGATTTGGAGGGCTACCTCTAGTTCCGAGATAGATATGAATTTCTCTTCTCTCCACAGTTGGCCAACTCTCTCTAGTCCGGCGTCAAACCAATTTTGATACCTGGCATGTTTGGGGATTTTCTCGTGGATCCCAGGAGACAAGAGGTGGCTCAGGGGGGAGGGCCATGTTGTGACCCCAGTCATGCCCTTTCCCTTCCTCCAGATGTTCCACATAGTGCCCGATATGGGGTGGTCACGCAGGCGTTTTGTAAGCTTCGATCTAGGGACCCATAACCATTCTGGGAGGGTCACGTGGACCAGGATATCATTGTCTAACTGGACCCACTGAAGGTCTTGTCTGTCCTGTAGGTGTGGGACCAGGATTCTCAATTGGGTTGCTTGATAGTACTTTTCTATATAAGGAAGGCCAACTCCTCCCAGTTCCTTCGGAAGTATCAGGATATCGTACGGTATTCAGGGTTTCTTTCCATCCCAGAGGAATTTAAGTATGACTTTCTTGATCTGCCTAAAGAAGTGTTCCGGGATTGTGATGGGGAGAACCTGGAATGGGTATAAGAAACGTCGGAGAGTAACCATCTTGATCGCATTTAGGCGTCCCATCCATGAGATTGTAAGTGGTTTCCATTTCAAGAGATCAGCTTTGAGGGCGATGAGAAGTTGGGGGAAGTTTGCCTCGTAGAGCTGTGTCAGGTCCCTTGTTATGTTAATCCCAAGGTAGCGCACTGGAAAGAGGATGGATTTGGCTCTATTTATTTTAAAGCCAGAGAGTGTTCCATATTCTTCTATGAGGTGGATCGCACGAGGGATTGATGACAGCGGGTTCAGTACATGGAGCAGGATGTCATCCACATACAGGGCCAATTTATATTCTCTACCATTTACTCGGATTCCTTCTATGGCGGTGTCCGCCTGGAGGGCTCGGGTGAGTGGTTCCAGGGACAGTGCAAAAAGTATCGCCGAAAGGGGGCAACCTTGTCTCATTCCTCTAGTGAGCGGGAACCAGCGAAAAAATTGGGAGTTCACCATTACAGAAGCTTTCGGGGTCGTGTAGACCGTTTTAATTGCTAGTCGAAGGGTGGGGCCCAGGCCTATTTGCTTCAGCGTGGCCTCTGGGAAGTGCCATTCAACTCTATCAAACGCCTTCTCGGCATCAATTGATAGCAATGCCAGCATATCTGGAGATGTTTTACTTGCGTGTATTGGGTGGAGGGTTTTGCGTGTGGAGTCTGCACCTTGTCTACCGAGGATAAAGCCAACTTGGTCACTATGGATTATCGAGGGCATGTGTGATTCTAGGCGTGCTGTGAGAATCCTTGTGTAGATTTTGGCGTCAATATTCAAAAGAGATATCGGTCGATATGAGGCGCAGTGCTTAGGGTCTTTTCCTTCTTTGGGGATGGCTGTTATCAATGCTTCTGAAAAGGATTCGGGGGCCACACCGGAGAGAAGAATGTTGTTGAAGAGGTCAACCATGAATGGGAGTAAGGCGTTCTGAAACATTTTATAGAATCCTGCTGTATATCCATCGTTCCCGGGAGCCTTCCCAGCTGGGAGTCTTTTAATTGCGGCCTCTACTTCTTCCGCCGTGATGGGGGCATCCATGGCTTGCGCGATGTCCGATGGGAGGGATGGCATGGATACTTTGGACAAATAGTCAGTGATCGCTTCTGCGTGTGGTGCAGCCTGCGAGGTGTATAGTTTCTCATAAAAATTGGCAAAAGTTTCGGGGATATTGGGGGGGCGATGGTCATGGGATGATTCTTCATCGTGTATGGTCGACACCCACCGCTCACGGCGCTGGCCGCGGAGTCTTGCAGCGAGTAAGGCCCCGGCCTTGTTTCCATGTTCATAGTGTTTCTATTTCAGGCATTGGAGTTTGTACACAATGTATCCTGTTTCAAGCTGTCTCAGTTCTTCCCTTTTGGCAGAGGCTTGTTCAATCTTGTCTAGTCTATCGGAAGTCGCAGATTGGGCCATACGATCTAGTTGGGTAAGTTTACTTTCAATGAGTTGGTGTTCTCTTTTCTTCGCTGCTCCCTCTCTGATTAGGACTCCTCTCCATGTGGCTTTGCCTGCCTCCCAAACTGTGTTTGTGGAGATGTCACCCGTATTGTTTTGTTCGAAGTAGTGAGGGAGAGCCACTTGGTTGAGAAGGACTGTCACCATATCATGATCCGACCACGTAACCGGAGATATGCTGGCTTCTATCGTTGCTGTGGTGAGTGTAGTCGTTAAGTATACATAATGTATCCTGGAGTACGTGGCGTGCGGTGTCGAATAGAAGGTGAAGCCTTTTTGAGTTGGATTCATATGACTCCATGCATCTGTAAGGTTGTAGACATCCATCAAGTCTGCAACCCGCAAGCGGGTACCGCTCAGTGGGAGGGTTGCGGAAGGGTTGCCTGCTTGCCTATCCACTTCTGGGTCCATCCAGGTGTTGAGGTCACCTCCTAGGTTCACTTCACCCTCCGCTTCAGTCATAACCTTGGGGATCATGTGTTGGAGAAACAGGGATTGGCCGGTGTTGGGTGCATACACGGATGCAAGTGTGATAATGGTGTCTTGTATCTTGCCAACAAACACGATTGCTCTGCCGCTCACGTCTGACCAGGATCTCAGGAGCTCGAATTGTATTGCCTTGTTGATCAAAATGCCCACTCCAGCTTTCTTCAGCGGGCCGGAGCCCCAATGCTCTGTGCCTAGTTTGGGGTAGAGGACCCTCCGTTCTTCACCTTTGCAGTATCAGGTTTCTTGTAAGAAAAGTACAGCTAAATTTGCTCTCCTGAACTCTCGGGATACCAGCGATCTCTTAGTGGCGGAGTTGAGACCCTTGACATTGAGTGTGCCAATATTAAGAGTGCCGTGCTGTCACATAATTCGTTACGACTGCTGAACATTGCTAAATTCTGTAGGTTCGGTATGCACATCACATCGTCTATTGCGATTGTTCGCCGCTGTGGAAGTATACTGATAGATGTTTCGAGCCAAATAGGGCCTCGAAGTTTCGTTCTTCCCACCCCACTCCCTCTCTTTTCGGGTATTAGGTGTGATACCCATAGTTATCAGTTCTGAGTTGTGGTCAATCTTTTTTCTTTTCCGTGAATAACTGAGTACCAGTGTCGATGGCGTCTGCGTCGGACTAGGTGTACACAGCCGGCCCAATGCCAGAACGCCCTTGAGGGTCGTAACCACGCGACCCCCATCTTCCATGTTACCAAACTAACATTTTGAGCCCCCCCCAATTTTAAAGAAATCAACATCAATTAAAATTTAACAAGCAACAACAACTGTTATTATGATAAGGAAATTGTTACGATACGTGCGATTTCTTGGTTCATCGTTTGCCAGCCAGTCATTCGTTATGAATCGAGTAGTGAGCTCATTGTGGGCAAAGTCTGGCTGCTATGAGGTATTGCGCTATCACAAGGTGCAGAATCTACGACCCGTGAGTCCTGGATGGACATCTCCAGGATGAGAGTTCAGTGCGTATTGTCTCATTTATTGCTGTCTGGGGTATCATTAGGACGTCTACATTTTCTGGATCCCTTGACTTTTTTCCTTTTTGGGCCCCCCTCGCTCTGTCCTGTGATGATTCGTCATGTGATCCCTCTCGTGGGTCAGTGCCAAGGAGGTCTGAGATACAATCTCGAATTTCGTCCTCGCAGCGGAGCGTTATCCGCCTGCTTCCATGTTCAAAGGTGAGAGAGAAGGGGTATCCCCACCTATATCTCGTGCCCTGGTCCTTGAGCCATTTTGTTAGGGGGCTGCAGAGACGTCGTAGGGATAGGGTCAGGGATGAGAGGTCCTGGAAGATGGTTATTTGAGCTCCTCCAAGAGTGAGGGTATCGCCTGACCTGGCCTTCGTGAGAATTCTTGCTCTGTCTTGATATCGATGAAATCTGGCTAATACAGATCTCGGACCTCCTGAGGGGCCACCAGTTCTATGTATCCGTTCTATTGTGGGTTCGTCGATATTCTCGTTAGCGACTAGAATCCTGATAATGTCATGTATAGTTTGTTTGAGGTTCTCTTCTGTTTTGCCCTCACGTTCCGGAATCCCAAAAAATCTCAGGTTGTTGCGCCTTTCCCTGTTTTCTAAATCGGCAATTTTCAAACAAATGTCCTCCTCTCTTTTTTCTATGTTGCGCATTCTGAGGTCCAGTTGGGCCTCCAATGTGTCAATCGAGGCTTGATTATTTTCAACGCCTTCTAGTCTCTGCTCGATGCTATCAACCCTCTGGGTCATTTTGTCGATCTTGCCTCCTAGATTAGCCCCCATATTTCTGATCTCACTTAGGAGGGCGGCTATATCTCCCTGGGTCATGGCCGCTCCCGCCCCCGGGGTCTCTGCCGACATTTTGCCATTGGTATCTGAGTCCAGACGCGGAGGGATGTAGGCGTATTTGGTGAGTTTGCTTTTGGTGCTCTATGATGTGTGAGTGCAAGGAGGCACACGCCCCTAGAGTGGGGGCCCTACCCTCTGCACTGAGACTTCAAACCATTGCTGGCGTAGGGTATAGGGCAATGCCTGAGGTATCCCGTGAGGCTGAGGTATTACGATGGGAGGAGGCACACGCCCTGGGGTCAGGGGCCCTACCCTCCGATCGTGTCACACTCTCGTCACGTTGGTCTTTGATCTTTCTTCTCTTGCAGTGTCTGAGGCGTCACAACAGTTATGTGGTTCGACACATAGGTCCCGGCATGGCTGCGTCAGGGTTGGGTTTGGAGGTGAAAAGCCTGGGTCCCAGCGAGGGCTCGAAGGAGGCGTATAGAGGAGGGCACACGTCCCAGGAGTGGGGGCCCAACCCTCTATGTTGGCCTCAGTGCGGGGTGCAAATTCCTTGCCGCAGTCGGTGGGGTCCTGGTGGAGTGGTGCAGCCAAGGTGGTGGAGTGGAGCTCTGGGCACGGCTATACCATCTGGAGGCGCCTGGCATAGGGCACTTGATTAGGTGATGGACTCCATATCATATCCTTTAGGTGCAGCAAGGGTTTATGGCACTGTGTGTTGGCCCGAGGGGATGGCCAATAGGTCCTTCATGCAGAGGCGCGGGGCTGCCCTCGCAGATTGGCGAATGGTATTGGGTCAGGTGGGGCACCCTGGGCCTGTGGGGGTACACGTAAGGGAGACGTGGGGCTCAATAGTGACTGGGGGTGGCCCCGGCTTGCCACAAATGGGTCCTCTGTGGCGTGTCGTGGCGTCCATCACACGATGGTGGGCCGGTACAAAGGATCGTGAGAACGTGACCACGGTGGATCACTGAGGACCTCCGGTGGAGAGAGACAATGGGGGTCAGGTTGCCCAGGCCGACACCCACAAATTCCACGTGGGGGGTGTGGCCGGCAGTGGAGTGTCGGGCCCGCTCCGATTGAGCCCGTTAATGAACAGGGGGGGAGAAAGGCTCACCCCCGCGGGCAGAGGAACACTGCCCGCGGGTGGTGTGAAGGACGGGAGCGCCTCCACAGGGACGTGTCCCAGGGGTTGAGGGGAGGCCACATGGGTGGTGGGCAGAGGGCACTCACCTAGAAGGTCCTTCGCCTCGCACGCGGTGTCTGGGGCTGCACATGTGCCTCGGCGTAAGAGATGGAAGTGTGTGCCTCTCCTGCAGGGCACTCTCGGTCCACGCAGGCTTGCGGGAAAGGCAGGGGGGGAACAGCCGGCAAGGGGAACCGCAGCGTGGCTCAGGGACTCCACAGGAGAGCGATGGGTGGGGCCAGACGTCCCGGGTCGCCCGCCTCTGCGGTGTTCGTCCAGGACGCTGCTACGAGGGCCTGGAGGGGGAGGCGTGGATCGAGGCGATTTTTATGGAAAGACCGCTCCGATTCTCCCCGGATTTTCGCACAGTAGGTGGGGGCCGGGTTCTTGAAGCTTCGGCCATCGTTGCTGCGTGGGTGGGGGGGCCAAAAGTGGGGGTTCAGGGCACTTTTGTGGGTCTGGGAGACGGAGCTCACATGGAAGGGATCCGCATCCGTGCGCCCCCTGGCGGCCGATATATCAAATATTTTTGATATAAAAAATAAATCAATATGCTATAAAATGTGTATTTTTATAGGAACTTTGATATGATTTCATATTAAAAGGGTATAATTCATATCAGTTTGATATAACATTTTTATTAAAATGTTTTTAATATTGGAAAGCACAGGTGCGCTATTGCTTGGTCAGGGGGATAGTGAGCTGTGAAGAGTTAGCCTGCGAGTGTGAGGTGTTGGTGATGCTTTGATGATATGGGAGTGGGTTGTGGCCTTGATGGTATGATGTCATGATGTTATATAAAGCTGGCCGTTGATAATGCTTTGAATAATTTTATATAAACTGTATATTATTTCTATTTATAAAAAAGAAATCTGCTATCAAAGAATTTGGTCCGATATAACAAATATTTGATATCAAAAACACAATTTTATATTTAAAAAATGGTTAAACAATGTGATATCTCATTCTTTTATATCAAACATTTTTTATATCTTTTTTTATATCAAAATTATATCTCATTTTTTAATCTCAAAATTAACACAATTATACCCGAAAATGTTTTGATATTAAAATTACAAGAACATTGATATGAAAACAAAAAATGTGTATCAAAATGCAAAGTTTTTGATGTCACATTTTTTATATAAAAGAATTAACAAAAAATATGATAGCAAAAAATGTGTTTATAGCAAAATATTTTTGAAAAATATAAATATGCTGTCAAAAATGTTATTCCACTATTTTAAAAAATTGATATCTACTTATTTCAAAAATTTTATATCAAAATGTAAAAAAATTATATCGAAAAATATCAATTTAAAAAAACATACACATTCAGTTTATGATATACATTTTTTCATATCAAAATTAAAAAAATGCGATATCCAAATGTTTTGATATCAAAATTATATCAGAGGGCATGCCCTGAAATGCAAGTGTTGTGAACATATTGTGCCAAAAGCTGCAATATGTTTTTTTTAAAAAGACATATGAGTTACAGGGACTGTGAATATATAGTTTATAATATATAACAAAGGGAAAAGTGAAGATCTAATTCCAGGGCTACAAAATAAACACAAGCAAACACATGCACAATTCTGGGGCACTGGATTCTACCAGTCTCCCTGTTGTGCAGAAGGCAGTGTTCCATCAACACAGCTGCAGCTTGCCTTTATGAAAATGCTGTGGCAGGGCAGATAATTCACAGATGAAACACACACACATTACCCAGAGCTCTGACTCAGCTATTTGGGCTTCTCTGTTTATTACAAATGATATGAAGCCAAATCAGAATGATCCATTCTTGCAATGCAGCCCCAAAGCTATAGTAATCATGTGCTGTCATGTTCCTGCTGTGATTAAACTGTATTTGCATGGCCCCATTCATTGTAAAGGTAGCATAGCCCCAAGGTACCTGTAATCTTCAGCTGGCATGTGACTGCTGTGCCAAAAGGACATCTTAATGACCCATTGTATTTTAAACTTCCCATGAGTAGGGGTTTGTTTTCAAAGCTCACCATCAGCCTGCACGGGGATTAGGCCTGATGGGGGGGGCCTTCTGCTGAGGTGGGGGGTTGGATGTTTTTAAAACCCATGCTTTGGAAGCCTGCCAGAACATTGCTGTGGACTTCAGGAGATTTGCACAATCTGTGGAGCCCTGCCTGAAATTGATGACCCCAGGACATCTAAAGCCCTGTGACGAAAGAGGCATTCTACTTTTAAAAGTGAGTTGATTCTATGTATTTACTGCAAGCTTGTAAATAAATAGCCGTGCTTTAAAAGTGTACAATATTTGAACAAGATGTGAAAACAATTTTAAAAGTGTATGTCCTAGAATCTAGCCCTGTGTATTTTTATTTAACGGTGCAAACAGAGCTTTTAAAACAAAATGTGTGTATTCTTTAGCTGCAGGAAGGGTTAACTGCCAGCCTGCATTTTTATATACGGAAGTGTATCTTTGTTTAATGGGACAAACAGAAATTTTAAAAAGAAAATATGTTTATTCTTTATGTGCAGTTGCAATTATTTGCTAGCCTACATTTTTATACAAGAGAGTGTATTTTTGTTTAATAGGCTAAACAAACAATTTAAAATAAAACATGTTTACTCTCTATATGGAGGTAGGATTAACTGCCAGCCTGCATTTTTATATATTTAAGTTAAAGTGCACCTTTAACAGTTTATGTTCTAGAATCTAGCTCTGTCTATTTTCATTTAACGGTGCAAACAGACATTTTAAAATGAAAATGTGTTAATTCTTTATGTGCAGGCAGGATTATTTGATAGCCTACTTTTTAGATAGGGAAGTGCATTTTTATTTAGTGAGGTAAAAAAACAATTTTTAAAAAAATTGTTTACTCTCTATGTGCAGGCAGGATTAACTGCCAGCCTACACTTTTTATATAGCAAAGTGTATTTTTATTTAATGGGGTAAACAGACAATTTAAAACAAAACGTGTTTACTCTCTATGTGCAGGCAGGATTAACTGCCAGCCTGCATTTTTATATATTTAAGTGCGCTGGGAAATGGAAAAACTGGCTATGGAATCTACCTGGTGCGATAAGGTCATTTTGTAATTCGCTTTTTATGTTGTTTTGCTGGAGAGGGCCTTTGTCATGCTGGTTTTTTGGCAATTAAACTTTATTAAAGTCAAGCTGGTTTACGAAGTTTCCAGCAGCAGGGACATTCTTTGTGTACACTGAAAGCCTTGGGGCTAGGGTCTATCGCCACATACAGTGCTGACACAGCATGCACAATTATGTGACAAATGAGCACATTTTCAGAAGAAAAAAAAAAGCCATTGACAAACCCAGCAGACAGGGCATTTATATAGACACATGGAAGATTGCTGAAAGCAGCCACGGTTGTATTTTATAACACATTTGTTATTTTAAAACAAACATTTGTTTTGGCTGGAGATGGTATTAGACATGTATAAGTATTTAGAAAGTGCACCGCACTTTTGACTCTAGGTAAACAGCTGTGTACACACGCTATAGGTGCTTTGTGTGGTGTGTTTTTTAATTGTGGACCAGTGACAAAGCGAATAGGTGTGGTAAACCCTGATTAAAGTAACCAGAGTGACAAAATGAAAAGGATACATATGCACTTGGGATCTGAACCTGTATGCACACGCTTACAAGAAAAATACATGATAAAGGGAATAGGCAACACCTTTTAGATAGTGATGCAGAAATGTATTTTGAAGTGGCGTGTATACCAAATATATTCAATGCAAGCTCTCTCAAATGTGTTGGAGATCACAGTTGACCAACACAGACAGCACAGACAGTGGAACCACACAACCATCAGAGAGAGGCGTGGCGGCAGTCAAGGTTGTGTGGTTCCACTGTCTGGGTTGTCTGTGCCGTTTGTACTGGCACACAGGAGTGTTTAAAAATTAGAGTGTTAGTATTTTTAAACATGTAAGAGCTTCACTGTGAGTTTATTCATTATGTGCCAGGAATTGACAATATAATTGCAACTTTTATAAAATGGCGCTTCTGCCAATGTTGCGCTGATCACACATTGACAAAGTGTTGTATCCGAGATTCAGTTATATATATATGTATATTTGGATCGAAATTTAAATTTTTAGGACCCTGTGTTTGGTTGTTATGCGGGTTTAATATGTCGATGCTGACTCTATATTTTTATGTTTTTTACAGAAATGTCTCTTAACAATTGGAAGTTTAATCAGACAGCTTCTGGAAAAACAGCCTGCGGCGGTGGACAACTCGGGGGCATTGGAATGGAATGGGGCAGCCTGTTGTTGCTAAATCAACAAACCTTGGACATTTTAACGACCCAGGACAGGGTCTAATGTTTTTCTTACAGCAGCCAGGGTCAATGGATTTGGGGGCCCAGCCACCACAGATGTCTTTTATGAAATCATCACTGGGTTCGTTTGGTTCTGGAGTTTTTGTAACTCCAGCCGAAATGTCAGGGGCCAAATTAGTGATCAAAAAGTCTCCAAGGGGCATGTTGCTTTGCACAGATTAGCAAATTCTGAATGTTTTGAAAGCACAGGGATGGGTTTGCCTGTCTCTACTGGATCTCGTGCGTGTGCTGGGATCGGGCCTGTTTTGCACGGATCAGCAGCTTTGGAATGTTTCAACGACCCATAAATGGGGTCTGACTGTGCTGTTACAGCGGTAAAGCCCAATGGATCTGGTGAGCATATGCCGCAGAATTTTTTTGTGAACTCATCAACAGTCCCTGTTGGTTCTAAAGTTTTTCCAGTGCCCACTGGAGTGTCTGGTGGGCCATTGAGCGATAAAGGCCGTAAGGCCCCTAAGGCTGTTAATGACTATTGTACTGTTCCAGCACTGAACCCTGTGCCTGAACAACTTGGAAATGGGCTGGCAAATGATTCTATAAAAGGGGGTCCAGGCACGCAGATTATCCCACTGTGTACTACTGGCTCAAGACAGTGTTTAACATATCAGCGTCTCTTGAGCAAAATAGGGAATGCTCCAGTATTAAACTCTGATTATGGAGTTATTCCCTCAGCAATTGGGCGCTTGAGGGCTCTGACGGATATTACCACCCATTTAAATATTCAAACAGCTAATGTCTTTGCAGGAGTGGGTGTTCATACATTTTCAGACATATCTCTCGATGGCTCTGGGCTAGAAGCCTCCTTTAAAAGTGTACATTTAAAGGACAGTGCCGGTGTGAAGTGGGGTTGTGTTGTTGATGGTGTACATTCTGAATGTTTTAATCTGCAAAATGCAATGCATTATGTTGAGAATGTTCTGGCTGGGTAAAACAGACACAGGGCGGTGTGTTAAATGGCGACTAAAGAAAAATAATGCCAGGGGTGAGGGTAGTACAAACATGGCTGCACCGTTGGGGGTTGACATAAGCGGTATGATTGTGCCGCCCATCAACAAGACAAATGTATTAGAATATGCTCTGCAGAATGTATATGTTGGTAAAGATGGAAAAGATATTACCAGTCTGGACAGCGTTCAAAATTTAGATGACCTATTTAATGTAGTAGGAAAGCCCAGCAAGGACATATTTTTTGCATCTTTTAAATAACCAGATGGACGCTGCTAAAAGACTTATGTGGGAAGACATTGGGATGGTTGTGTATGATGGAAATATGACATATATACATGATGGTACTACACCTGTTATGCAGGATGACATGGTAATTGAGTTGGAAGCGCAGCTATTTCATATGCAGAAGAATCCAGAGTTTACTGAGAATCTATGTCATTACTGCAACCCCATTACTGCAAAATTGAAAATGATGATTTTTAAACAAGCTGACCACTTTTACACCACATATGTATACGGGGGGAGACCCCACTGCCTCCCCTACTTGTATAATATAGCATACCCCCATCCCACATATATATGTGGTGTATAGGGGGGTAAACAAAAAAATAAAAGGCAGCATTTTCGGCAGTCGCAGTTCTGGGGGCGCAGTAATGGTATTATTCCGTTTACTAACAGTTCTTTATCTCTGGAGGCACTTTTATGGGATGCTGGCATTGTTAATACAGTCGATGAAGCGGGTATACATAGCAATGTGGCTTTGAGTGAAAATATTGGGGCTATTAATACACCATCCCTTGATAACCAAGATGTCTGTGTATACTGGGATGGAAGTGAATACAGTGTTGGCCCTGATAGTGTTTCTGCTGATGTTCAGGAAGGGTTAGCGCACATTGACAGTGGCTTCAATGTTGTTTCTTCTGATGTTCAGGGCGGGGGCGGACACAATGTTAATCTTGGTAGTATTATTTCTATTGTTGTTCAGGAAGGGGATGTTGCTAATAGTATTGATGGTGCGCAGGAGGAGCATGTGCACAGGTTTGGGGTTGAAACTTTGGCTGGTGTTCAGGAGTGCTGTGTGAATAACGATGGGGATGCTATCGATATTTCAGATGATGATCAAGGGGTCGATGTGCACAATGCAGATGATGTTGATATTTCAAATGCGTCGCTGCAGCGTGTTCAACCAAAGGGAATTGCGACCACCGAGGTTCCATCAACATCACACACTAACACCAATACACCTGTAGAAACACCTTACGATGAGCCCATTATAATTTTGGATAGTTATCATGGCGTGTGGAAGCTGGGCCTTGTTTTGGGGTCATTAACGTTTCAGATACAGTTACATGTGAGGGTGTATCGATTATTAAAAAGAACAAGAAAAGGGGGCGTGGCCAGCAACAGGACGATGAGGACGTGAGCTCCTGGCGCTCTGACGGCCGCAGCAAACAGCCTGAATAAATAGCCTGCTATGAGTAGCAAATCCTCCAAAATACATACCCTCCTGAAGGCAAATGCCCCTGGCACACGCAGAGAAAGTTCCAGGCCAAAACGCACCATTTTGAGCGAGTTCGGAGTGGCATAAAGGAGGCGCAGCGCTCACGGCATCGCACGATCAAAATGGCCGCGCTCACCGGAGTGAGGCGGGACGGCGGGAAGGCGTTCTGAGGGAGAACCGCGACTATCCACCGCAAACCGCACAGCAAAACGCCCTGTACGCTAAGCCTACATATAACAACAATCTGCTGGGCGGCTCTGGACGGCGAGGGCGAGAAACTTACCGCACGCCCTGCACGGCGCGACAGGGCCAGGGTCAGTGGAGAGGGGCCCGTGAACTGGTCGGGGAGGCGAACTGGTTGCCCACCACACACCGCGACCAACGAGGAGAAACGGCCCCGCTGAGTGGGGCATAGAGGACTACCCCGGTGTCGAGACTGGTGGAAAGTATTGCCGCCACCCCTCTACAGCAGTCCGACTGCGATACATATTGGCATTCGGCATGGGCAAAGACAAGTCCAGAAGATTGATATCCCAGAGCAGGATCGATCAATGTACTACGCCAACAGCTAACGGCCAGCCAGAACAAGAGCATGACCAAACGGACGCCATGGCGGAAACAGAGGGCACGATCTCCCTAAAGGACATCATGGTGGCCATAGCCGACTCGCGCGCTTCCATGGAGCAGAAAATGGATGGCATCAGCATGGACGTTTCCCTCGTGTGACACGACCTCCAGAAGCTGACATCGCGCACCGGCGAGGCAGAACAAAAGTATTTCGGGTGCGGAGGATGGAATAAGGAACATAGAACAGCAGTTGGCTAGAGTCACAACACGATTGAAAACCATGGAGGAGCGAGTGGATGAGAGCGAGGGCAGGTCCAGGCGAAATAACGTAAGGATCCTGGGGCTGCCGGAGAAAGCGGAAGGCCCACATATGGGGCTATTTCTGGAACAGTGGCTTACAGACATGTTTGAAGACAATACGTTCTCCAATTTCTTTTCCATTGAACGAGCCCACCGAGTGCCGACGGGTCGTCCAATTCCGGGCGCCCCACCTCGCACAGTGATCGCCAAACTTTTGAACTATCGTGATCGTGATGCGCTGATCCAGTCCGCAAGGGCGAAAGGCACCCTCACCTATAACGGATCCAAAATAGCATTCTTCCCAGATTACACCAGGGAAGTGCAAAAGGCTAGACAATCGTTTGACCCATTAAAAAAACAACTACAATCCCTCAAAGTGAAATATGGCCTGATGTTCCCTGCCCAACTTAAAATCTACCATTGAGGCACAACAGTCCACTTCACCGACCCCGGAGAGGCGAGGAGATGGGCGGAACAACACATCGAGGGAGACTGGACGGCAGCGAGGGGCAACAGACAGAGAAACAGAGCACCCCGCGCCCGACCGGGTCCTGAACCGCCAGATCAACAACCGCCTGCACCGGGAATCGCACCACAACTGCAGGGATAACAGCACCGACTCCCGGAAATGATGCGAACAGAAACACTCGAGACCTGACAGTGCGGGGCCTAACAACCTTGTACTGACCACGTCTACAGACTAGCCGCGAGGAGACACACAGCTAAGCGGCCAGCCCAGATGGAAGCCCCCCCCTTCCCCTGGTGTGACCGGAGCCAACACAACCCCGAATAGTTTATTTGTTCATTTGTTAGCGGGCGCACTCAGCCACGGTTAGCTGAGGTTTGTTTCGTTGAATGTTCGGGCGACAGATGCTTCGAGTTAGAAGGAGTATAGGGTGGGGGATGGGAAGTTTGTTTAATTACGGTTTGTTCAGAAAAGGGTCCAAAGTTCAAACCTAAAACGCTATGCCACAACACTACCAGCAAACGGCATGTGCACATGGTGCTATCAGCCGGTGATCAACCTGCACTGTTTACCAGATGGCCTCCAGTAACACTGATGCCAGGACCCTACGACTCCTAACCTGGAATGTCAATGGGATGGGAGCAGGAATCAAGAGACGACTTATCACACAACTCCTAAATCGCCACACACCAGACATAGCCTTCGTAACAGAAACCCACTTAGCAGGCACTACATGTACCCTATTTAAACGCACCAACTACAGAATTGCAATACATGCTGGGTTCACCACAGGCTCCCGTGGGGTGCTTATCTTAATACATAAACGACTACCCCTGACCATGACACGGGTGACTCAAGATACCGGCGTCAGGTACACACTTATTACTGGAACACTATGGAACCAGACGATAGCCCTACTCGGGGTCTACTCGCCACCGACACTGCTCACCACCCTGCTACAGGACATTACACCTCTGATCTCGGGAGATAACTCAGACTTACTAGTAATTGGCGGTGACTTCAACGAAGTCATGGAGGTGGGGATGGACCGCTCACACTTGAGAGGAAGAAACCCCACTGTTCGCACCAAATTAGCGGCGTTTACCACAGCCATGGGACTGCAGGACGTGTGGCGCGACCTACACCCAGACACAAGGGAATACTCCTTCCACTCAGGGGCACACGCCTCATTATCGCGATTAGACTACTTCTTTCTGCCCAGGCCAGAGGCTCACAGGGCCACAAAGGCAACTCTACTGCCGCGCGGCATATCAGATCACTCCCCCCTGCAAATCGAGCTTAACATGGCTAGGTGACGTCCGCCCCCCTCCTGGCGCTTAAATAACTACTACTTGGGCTTCCCAGATTTTCTGGAGCAAATACAACGAACGACAAAAACCTACTTTGAGTTAAACACAGGATCAGTAGATGATCCGGAGAACCTGTGGGAGGAACTTAAACCAGTGCTGAGGGGTGAGATCTTAGCATGGTCCGCTGCACACCAAAAGAAACACCAACAGAAATTGGAGGAAGCCGAAGCACAAGTTACCCAGGCTGAACTCAACCACCTAGCACTAGACCAGCCAGAAACAAATCGAGCACTAACACTTGCCCAAAAACGTTTACAGAATGTTGCGTTAGACAACGCTAGGCAGGCACATATGACGACGAGAGCTACAATATATGAGACCGGTGATAAAGCCAGCAAAATGCTGGGATGGTTAGAGAAACGTGAAAGAGGCAGCGGCCAGGTCAGGGCGTTAAGATCAGAAGGAGCTGAACCCGTACGGACCGACCGTGACATAGCCGAGGGCTTCGCAGCCTACTACACGGAACTTTGCAGGCCGCCCACATCGCCCATCAATAGATCGGTGCTAGATGACATAGCCCTGCCCACTCTAAGCGCTGAACAGCAGGCTCTACTTGAGAATGATATCACAGAGGAGGAACTGATAGCGGCCATGTCGGAACTCCAGACGGGAAAGACACCAGGGCCAAATGGCTTCCCGATTGAGATGTGGCGTAAACTCGGTACAAATGAAATTACCCCCCACCTACTGCAAATGTTCCTACAGTGCAAGGAGAGAGGGCGCCTACCGGCGGACCTCCGGAAAGCCACATTAATAGTGATTCCTAAAGCAGACAAACCGCCGGACCTCTGTAGGTCATATCGACCAATCTCACTTATCAATAGTGAGACCAAAATACTAGCGAAAGTACTGGCCAACCATTTACAAAAGGTCATCACAACACTAATTCACCCTGACCAGTGCGGTTTTATGCCGAAACGGTCGACCCGCATGAACATTCATAGGCTACACACTGTAATAGAGAATGCGCACTCCACCCGAAGCCCCCTGGCTGTACTAGCGATTGACTTCGAAAAGGCTTTCGAATCGGTGTACTGGGAGGCAATTTGGGAAATAATGGGCCGGATGGGGTTTGGTCCCCAGTTTCTGAGCTGGGTGCAACTCCTATATGAATCCCCTGAGGCACAAATGAGAGTGAATGGGTGGCCATCGCACACCTTTAAGCTCGGGAAGGGAACTAGACAGGGATGTCCATTATCCGCCATGATATTTGCCCTTGCTGTGGAACCGCTAGCTGAGGCACTGAGAACGTCACCAGCCTGGTGTGGTATCCAGTGGGAAGATGGGCGTGAGGATAGGGTCTCCCCATACACGGATGACCTGCTTCTGTACTTAAAAGACCCACACCAAGCCTGCTCCACGATTGTAGCCATACTGGACAGCTACAGTTCTTTCAGCGGGCAAAGAGTAAACTGGCCCAAATCAATACTGTTCCCAATAGGCACCACAACTTTTATTCCACCAGCCAACTGTCCCTTCCGCCTAGAAACCGAGCAGTTTAAATACCTTGGCATACAAATCACTAACGACTTGAGCAGGTACGTGGCCAATAATCTTCACCCGTTAACGTCCAGATTCCTAGAAGATGCTAGACACTGGGTCTCCCTCCCATTGACCCTACTGGGAAGGGCAGTATTGTTTAAAATGATGGCTCTTCCATGCTTCCTATACATTCTACAAAAGGCCCTGCTACACATCCCGGCGGAAGAATTTAAAAAGATAGACAACACACTGAGGAAGCTCCTCTGGAATAACTGACATCCACGTATTGCGCTGGGTACTCTGCAACGCTCCATTTGGGAAGGAGGGATAGGGCTCCCCCGCCTACAGTCCTACTACTGGGCTAGTCAAATGGCAGTGGTCAACGACTTGCTGCACGGGGACACTACGTTGCCACACAATAGACTGGGGAGTGCCAGTGAACGCGCTAGACCTCAAACTGAATTCCTTTACAAAGCGATTCGTAACTCAGCCCCACAAACTATGCTATCACACATTGCCCGAGTATGGACAGACGCGCACAAGTTCCTGGGATGGGAGGGGAAGATCACTCCACTACAGCCCCTGTGGAACAACAGAAATCTACCCGAGGTAAACAAACTGCCGAGATGGCGTACATGGTTACAATGTGATATCAGTACGGTGGGTGATATCGTAGAAGGGGGCAAATTGGTGTCCTTCGAAACCCTAGAGTCCAGGTTTCACCTCCCAGGCACTGAACGGTTCCAATATACGCAGATGCAACATGCCCTACAAGCCCACCTCCCGGCACTTAAAGACATGGCCGAAAGCACTCCCCTCGAAAGAAACATAGTAGAGGCAAGCATAGAGGCCAAAGTAACGTCCACCATGTATAATGCCATCACTTCCTTTGCCACCACTGAACTGACCAGCCTAAAGGGCAAATGGGAAAGGGACTTAGGACTCATACAGCCAGAGGACTGGGTGGGGGCCCTCATGTATCCTCAGAAGGTGGCCATTTCGGCCAGACTTAGACTTGTACAACTGAAAATTCTGCATAGAATTTACTACCCCAGGGTGACATTATATCGTTGGGGGAAGACATCCGACCCACACTGTCTCCGATGCAAGAGAGAAGAGGGAACCTTTTTTCACATACTATGGGACTGCAACCATATACGACAGTACTGGCAAAAATGTTGCGATGAACTCTCACGGGTACTGGGGGGAACGATACACAGAGACCCAAAGCTACTCCTGCTCGGGATAGAGGAGGAGGGAGAGGCATCTAAATATGAGAAGTTCCTTTTATCGACGGCCTCTGCAATTATTAAAAGGAACATTGCACAACTATGGGGTTCGGAAACTACGCCACAGTACAAACAATGGGTGACGGACGTCAACATATGCATTGCGATGGAAAGGAGAGTATATGCAGCCAGGGGATGCCCGAGGAAAGCAGATAAGATATGGAACAAGTGGGAGGAAGCCCAGTGACTGCAACAACCTGAGCACTGGATGGAGGGGCACAATGTGCAATGTGCAAAAGTACTCTAATCTGGCATGTAGCGTGAGAAACAATGGACACCGCAAGATCCTTTTCTCCTTTTCTCCCTTTTCTTCTCTCTCTTCTTTTCTTTCACGTTCTCTTTTTACCTGGCCAAGGACTGTTCCACTGGTCATACAGGTTGCATGTTTATAAGAAGAATGTATGTTTTATGATGTTAAATCGAAAATACAATAAAATGTGTTATCAACAAAAAAAAAAGATCAAGAAAAAAAGCCCACTTAAAAAAAATTATAAGAAATTATCGAGCATTGTCAAAAGTTTAAAAACCTATTGTACAAAGAAGCTGCTAGTACAATCTATGGTTCAACGTGCTTTTGCAAATGCGGAAGGGGTTGTTTGACGCTACTAGAGCACCAGGGTAGCCTTAGCAACGCAGTCTTGTGGGCTAGGTATGGGTTTGCCGGTTAATATTACACAAACCGATGCCCCGGTTGTTGAACACACCCCATTAGTCATAGAAGGGGTATCTGATACGCCTTGTGAAACATTCACATAGGTGCACTGAGCTACAGCTCTAGGCACGGCCCCGGGTCTTGCACACAATGCACCAGCCTCCTGTCTAGCCACTTTTTGACAAACATTTGTGTGGCCTAGCATATACGCATCTCTGTCAAGCCCTGCTCTGGAAATATCCCAAATATGAAACATACCAGAGGAGCCCCGAAGTTATGACTAGCAACTAGTGAGCCCCCTCAAACAGCTCAAGAACACGTCCATAGTGCCCAGTGCTCCAGGAGATCGACTAAAATTAAAAACACAACTGCTAACAAACCCATTGATCAAAGCAGTGGTGGATATCCATTTTGACAGTGCTCTAAAACCAGGAGACAAAACTTAAAATGGGCAGATCTCGAGCTCAGAGGTGTCGCCTATTTAAAATCTTAAATAAGGAATGACTGGTGGTGTCCAGTCATTTTTTTCGAATACAAAAGTTTCTAAAGGCAAACTTTCGAAAAAAAAATTCTTCGAAATGCCATTCTTTCGAATGACAATTTCTTTGAAAAAAATGTGAAAGTGCCTTCGACATGGGTTAGGGTTAGGGTTGGGGCTTGGGTTAGGGTTGGGGCTTGGGTTAGGGTTGGGGGTGGGAGGGTGGTGTGGAGGTTGGGGGATCTGGGGTGGATCCCCCCAATATACACTAAAACCTTGAAACATTACATGGAGCTGTCCAGTACTGAAATTACAGCACTGGACAGCTCCATCTAACGTTTCAACGTTACAAAAAAAAAGCATTGAAATGCTATTTTTAACATGTAAAAGTGCATTTCAATTGAAACCAATCCATGATTATTGTTGACAGATTGCTTTCGAAAGAAATGCACTTTGCATGTTAAATATAGCATGTCACAGCTTTTGTTTTCGAAACTTTTGTTTCGAAACTTTTGTTTGTCGAAACTTTTGATTCGAAACTATCACTATAAACCATGACTGGTTATATCCAGATGCGATCAAGCTATCACACCGCAGATATCAGCCCACACATGCCGGATTCCCTAGTTTATTTGGAAATGGTGTGAACTTATCAGAGAAGTTATAAAAAAAATGTGGCCATGGAACATTATGAGGATTTTAGATTTGTGAATCAGGATTACTTAGATTCCTTTTGGCACAAGATAGAGGTCATTACAGATCCTTTTGAAACATTAGTCTGGCAAAATGTGGAAACTGTTGAGCCCAATGATTTTATGCAAATGAGAATGGAGGCCACTGGATTAAACAAACCCTTGTTTACAAGGTGCTCATATTCTTTATTTTTGTGTTTTCCAGTTTTTTAAGAATTTACGAAGACTTTTGCATAATAAGACTGAGATTTTGGGCCTGATTCACCGAAGCATTTTATAATGGTGCAATCCCATTGCAAAACGTACTGTGAATCAGGCCCTTTGTGTTTTGCGCCACTGAAAATCATGGCACTGATTGTCAGGTCCTGTTGCGGCGGTGCTTATAAGCATTTGAGTAAAATTCTGCACAACCACATCATAAAATCCAAAGGCAGATGACTACTACATTTTGATCACGGACCCCTAAATCTCTGTCTGGCGTCTAGTCTCATAGGTTTACTCGAGCAGCGAAGCATAACAGACGCCGCCATATGAGCGAAAGCTCTGCCAGGCACACAGAGTTGGGACCCCCGAAGGAGACGCCGGTAGGGTTTGGACAACTGAATCTCTTTCAAGAGTATTTTAATAGACCCATCAAGATACTTTATTTTAACAATGGTGTGTGGCGGTATTTCCCACTAACGGCTAAAACAGGCAAAAACATTTTATATGTTTTAAACCATGACAACCATTTCTACGGTGTTTTGAATCAAAAAGGTTTTCTTGGGTCTAAACACCTCGGTCGGCATTGTCATCACATTTCCAAAAACAAACATAGACACAATTGCCAATACCACTGTCGCTTGTGTCTAGGAGGAGAATGTCAAAGGCTCAAGGAAAAACCTGCAAAATGTACTCTGTGTCACACGTTCTGTCTAGACACACACATTCAAAAAGCAGCATTGGGGGCTGTCATGTACGAGCCATCCATTGATTGTCCAGCGTTTCAAAAATGTCTTCCTGAGATTCACAACTGTGTCTGGATAATTTGCAGCGTGTGCAAAGTTTCCATTGTCAACGCAACGGAAAACCTGTGCTACATGATGGCCGGCAGATGCAAAATAAAACCGAGAACTACATTATATATGACATGGAGGCCCCCCAAGAAAATATAACACCCCAACCAAACTATATCTATGCCAGACATCTAACAGGGGATAGCTATTGGGAATTTACAGAGGACGACTGTCTGGCTTCCTTCATAAGCGCCTTTGTAACAAGCAAATTCACAGGGTATACCTTTCTAGCCCATAATTCCAAAGGATATGTTTCATACTTTGTGTTGAGACAGCTAGTTCGGGAAAAGAATTCAAATAAAATGTATCACCTAAGGTGCTAAACCATTGGCAATCTTTGTGGTGCCTCTACACATACGCTTTATTGATACCTTGAAATGTTTGCCCATGAATCTCAGCAAGCTTCCTAAAACTTTTAGTTTTCCCGGTTGAAAGGGTTTCTTTCCCCTTCTTTTTAAAACAGCCGCTAACCAAAACTACATAGGCCCACTTCCACCCCTGGATCAATATGGGGTTCAATACATGATGCCTAGCAAAAAAGACCAGTTTATGGCCTGGTACAAGGTGAATAAACACGGCATGTTTGACTTTTGCCCAGGGTTAAGCACCTACTGTCAAGAAGATGTGAACATTTTAAGACAAGCTTGTAATTTGTTTAGGGACGGTATCAATCAAATGACTCGTGAAACACCTAGAAAGGGTGGAGTACATGTGTCATGCATAGACCCTTTTCAAAATATCATGCTGGCTGATTGTTGTATGCAGATCTACAGACAACTATATCCGAAACCCAAACCAATTGCGCTGTTGCCCCATGATTCGTATCATGGCCAGCAAAAAGTTATTCAGCGCCGGCTATTCAAAGGCTCTTATACGTCTCAAAAACATAGAACATCTCTATACAGCACACCCTAACTGGCGCTGGTAAAAAACGCTATGGCCAGTATTGGTTGGATGGTTATGCAGTGGTTCAAGGAGTGGAAACAGCCTATGAATTTAATGGCTGCTTTTATATTGGCTCTCCCGATTGCTACCCCACTTTAACAGGCACTACTTACGAACAGCTGTACAGACGGACTCTGTTGAAAAAAACTTTTCTATCCAGTCAGGGTGTTTGCGTTGTCACCATCTGGGAACACGAATGGCAGGAAATGTTGCAAAACAACCCTAATGTGCACCGTTTTCTTAAAGAAATTAATCTACTAGAACTCCTAAACCCCCGATATGTGCTATACGGTGGCTGCACAAATGCTTTAAAGCTACACCACCGAGTCTCAGAGGGTGAGCAAATACACTATCTAGATTTTACCAGTCTATACCCATCTATAAATAATGACAAGCCCTACCCTGTGGGACGCCCTGAGATCATCTGTAACAATTTTGGTGATATAGACCAATATTTTGGTCTAATAAGATGTGAGGTCTATCCACCCTGGGCATATACATATCTGTGTTATCCTATAGATGAAATGGTAAACTAATGTTTCCGCTTTGTTGGAAATGCGTCGAGACAAAACAGGCCTGTTGCAAACACACGTATGAAGAACAAGGCTTGACCGGGACTTGGTGTACGATTGAGATACAGGCTGCTCTGAATCAGAGATATCACCTGGACCGCATACATAAAATATGCCATTTTAAAACTGTTACCCTCAAGCTCTTTTTGAATATGTTTCCATGTTCCTACAGCAGAAACAAGAAGCCTCTGGATTTCCTGCCAAGTGTGTGGTCGATGCCGCTAAACAGGCCGACATTGCTGATTATTATAAACATCAGGGCATATGCTTGCGTATGGACCACATTGAGGACAACCCCGCTCATCAGCTGTTGACAAATTATGCCTTAATTTGTTGCGGGGTAAGTTTACAAAAAGAGTTAATTTGCCCAATATGACCATCATTACAGACCCCGATGTGCTTCACACCTATCTATTTGATATTTCTTATGAAGTGAGCAGCTGCGTGTTCATAGATGATGAAACTGCTTGTCTGTGTTGGTGCTAAGCCATAGAATATCCAACAACTTTGCACAGCCCAAATATATTCACAGTGGCGTTCACAACCGCTCAGGCACATTTAAAACTGTGTACTGTAATGGAGCAATTACAAGCACGGGATCTGGATCCCGATACCGATAACATACTTTTTTTTAACGGCCGCCCCAGGGATATGAACTTGGCCAGTGGCAATTATCTACAAGATCTGACTTCTGAGCTAGCTCCTGAAGAATACATTGTGGAGTTCATGTCTGTGGGGCCCAAAACATACGCCTATCACACATCCCTAGGAACTATCAACATGAATGTCAAAGGTATAACGTTAAATGCTAGCAACACAGCCCAGACACATTTTGACAGTTTAAAAGATCTGGTGCAATCCTTTGTACATGGAGATGTGTGTGACACCCCACAGTCTATCGTCGTTACACATCTGTGTATAGTGTGCAATACAAAACAGTGGAAAATTAACACTGTCACTCTACAAAAGATGCTCAGGTTGTGTTTGATAAAAGAACACTGGCAGCAGACGGGTTGACCCACCCCTATGGCTATTAAATGTTTTAACAAGAATCTTTTCCACCCCCTTGCTTTTTCACAGCGCTTTTGACTATTTGCATCTGCATGTTTATTTTTTCTGTTACATTAAAAAGAGTTTACACATGTATTTTTCCTTTCTGTATTAAGTTTATCTTTTTTATAAATGAAATATTTTTACAGTTCATAAACTGGTCTTGTTCTTTATTCTATGCTCCTGTTTATTATATGTATAATAACACCCATCACTTGTTAATGATATGCCATTGGCAATGTTGTGCTTGGGGACATCAACTTTTAGAGAGACTGGTTTTAAGCTCGCTATAGAATTCTGTTGTTTTCAAATGTTGACTTTTTTTTTCTTTTCACCGGTGCTGTTATAAACTCTTGACATTTTTATGTCATCATATATTTCTACCGTTTGTATACATGGTGTGTTTGCCCTCCATACCCGTTCAACATAAAAAGACTCAACCAGGTTTTATAAAACAGCAGATTTGTATTCATATTTAAAACATGTGTTTTTATGCACATTAAATTACTTGAGTTATCACATGTTTCACAACGATTTTCTCGGATACAAATTTCGATGTATCATCAATTACTTCATACACAGCCTGTCTCTGAATCACTGTGACCTCCTTTGTGATGCTTTTGCCAGTAGTTGTCCATTAGTGGGGGATTGCTGTTGACACATATGTGTGCGCCATGCATAAAAGATTGTAACATTTTCTTCTGTATATCATTGTTGCTTCCAGATAACACAGCAGCCCTGGACCTATAGTAGCCTGCTGCACTTTAAGTAGATCCAACAATAACCACTGTACACATCTAATTGTTGGAATTGAAATAATATTATGCCTCCTATCACAGTATTTGAATGTGTGTTGGCCTACGCCAAGTTGTCTAAAATATTGTGTAAATAGATTCCGCGGCAAGGTCTTGACCTTAATGAAAACTGTGTAAGTCGCCATCTTGGATTTAGCCGCCATTTTAGGTTCTCTTGTAATGTGGAAGTCACCCTGAACATCAAAATGGAGGCCGAATGACATTCTGAGTGAGATTCTGGCCGTTGTGACCTCCGCACACATGAATAAGTAATATGCCTGCAGGCCACTTGTCGGGGTCGTGAACTGAGACCTTGTCCTATCCCTGACCTATGTGTAAATGAACAACTGTATCAGCAAAACTGATCAAAAATGCATACATTATGGGATTGACCTGGCAAGGAACCCCAGGCCTGGTCTTAAGAATGGTTAACCCGCGAGGGGGTTGGCCAGAGCTGGATAAAGAGTATAAAAGCACAAATATTCCAATGTACGCTCTCTCTACTAATGCATCGAACCTTCGTTGAAGTTTGTTACGTTACTCTGAGAGCCGAATAGCTATCTGTTTGTCAATTGACTTTTTGGTAAATGCTGTAGCTTTTAAATAAAGCACTTTTTATGTCCTTTATAACCTGTGTTGGTGTGTTTCCTTTGGGCTTCCCAGCCTCATATCAATTTCTTTGTTTTCACAGTTGGCGCACGAATAGGGACCCTCAAGATTGATGCCGGATCATTGAAGGTTGACGCAGACTATCGAACCGGGATCGGACGGTGTGATTCTACGGGCCCGACCGATCGAGACGCGATACCTCGGCAGCGCTGCACGATCCGATCCTTGGACGATAGTCGTGTGGTCTGACACGGCATCTTGACGAAGGTGCCTTTTTTGAGGCGGGCAGATTTGTCAAAAACCACCAAACACAAGGTAAAATTCGTTAGGTAAGTTCTTTGATAAACCGTACGGTCCTCCTTAGGTTTGGTCAGGTGCAGTCGTGACCCGGCTCTTAATTTAACCCTGACAATTTCAATTTGGCGTATTGTATCTGCAGACACAATTATTGACCAGGTAACACCAATTCTTTGTGAAATGCCTGGGAAATTGTCTAGCTGCTTTAGGGCTCTGTTCCGCAGCGATCGACAATCCTTGGAATTTAGCCGCCCGGCACCACAGGAGGGGTTGCCGGCATGTACTATGTACTGTAAGTATGGCATTGGTAGTATAGTATTTAATGATATTTGGCACAGACAGACCAGACATGCCTCCGAATTTCAGTGGCCAATCAACGGTAGTTTTGAGATACCCCGTATTGAATACCTAGAATCAGTCTTGTTGAAAAAGAAGGCTAGACCTGCATCCTTTGATGTTTTACAGAATTGGAAAAAAGAAGCGTTACAGCAGCTTAAAAGTAGGGACAAACATGCACGCCGTCATAAAACTAACGCCGAAAAAGCGTTGTTGTATGATAAAGAAAAACATTCAGGATCAGTTAAAAATATGGATAGGGCTTTTTCACTTGGAATCCAGAAAATGTACCCCTCTAAAGATTTCCATGTTTCCGAGGAATTTATTGAGAAATTGTTAAGCAAACGTAGGCCTGATGCCTCAGCGCCACCTCCGTATGTTCCTATTTTGGGCACTCTGCCCACTCCTGCTGTCGTTCCTGCCGTTATCCCTGTTCCCCCTGTACAACCTATTGTTCCTAGTCCCATAGTTGTTGTTCCTCCACCTATCGCACCGCTCCTTCCTTCTGCACCGATAGTTGCACCTTTATTAAATTTACCTACACCTCCGCTCCCGAGTGGCCCCGTATTGACTGAAGTTGATCCAGGTGCAGGATAGAAGATGGTCACTCGTAATACTGTTTCTGCAGATAAGAAACAGGAATTGTTTGCATGGGCTAAGCATTGTATGGAGAAAGGT
The DNA here is from genome assembly GCF_040938575.1 of Ambystoma mexicanum. Lineage (NCBI taxonomy): Eukaryota > Metazoa > Chordata > Amphibia > Caudata > Ambystomatidae > Ambystoma > Ambystoma mexicanum. Next base: position 421,638,160 of record NC_090927.1, on the reverse strand, counting down.
GATCAAGTTAATGTTTTTTCCACATTATCTAATTTGAATAGTTTTCCCGAGAAAAATGTTTTTATCGAAGGTTTGGGGACTCATTTATGTGTGATGTGGGGTAGATTACAAAATTCGGATCTTCCACAAGGAGTGAGAGATCTGAATGCTTTGGCACTTTCGAGGGACACAGAACAGAAAGTATACGGGCATGTTGAAAAATTGTTTGAGTTTAGGAAAGACTTTGAAAAGTCACAAGATGAGGATGACGAAGACGATAGAATATATGTACAGAAACGGTTCCTTCCGTGCCGTAGATAGGCACCTGAGGAGATACGAATTTGTCCTAAAGATGCGGTTCGATGGATCTCGGATTCATCGATTCCGCAGATGAAGTATATGACACGTATAGTCAGTATACAGTAGAAATGCAAAGAAAGGTAATTCAGGTAATGGTACAGTACCTGCAAGAAGAATGTGTAAGAGAGAAGGTAAGTTGCCCCATAGAATTATTGGGGATTTGTAAAAGGGCTTTTTGCCCGATACTTCTTCAGCTGAATTAGCGCTCGACCTGGCTCTATTGCTTAGTAAGCGGCCGGAGGTACCTATATCTCAGTTGCCTATGAGAGAGGTTCCTCCGACCTTTGTCCCAAAAGTTGAGATCCCCGCCAACGCTGGGACTGGTGCCCCCGCTGTGGATATCCCTGCACATTATGTATCACAATTTGTTCACATCCCGTTTTCACGACAGGAAGTGAACACTATTAGACAATCAGTTCCCGATATCAGGAAAACCCCGACAGGGTTTTACAAAGAAATAGAGTCCGTCTTGCAGTCTTCTGTGTTCACCTTGAGTGATATTGACTTGCTATTTCCTGTACTCCTACCCGTAGATGTATGGAAACAGGTTCGGACAGTAGACAATGTGCCAGGGTTGGGAGATACGTGGGCTAATATGATTAGGATTGATGGGGAAAGACCAGCTGGTGAGAAACTCCCACAGGTAATACTTACTTTGCCTGATAGAATTGTCGCAAAATTAAAAACTATAATTCCAGAGAAAAGAATTATTTGGGACAAGCTTACGGCCTGTGTCCAAGGAAAAACTGAAGGCGCCACCAAATTTTTTAATAGATTTGAGCAGGTATTTTCTGACTTCAGTGGACAGGATTTAGGTACAGAGTCTGGGAAAAGGTTGTTCGTGGACAAATTTGTACGTGGACTGTTGCCTGACATCCAGTCACAGATTATATCCTCTGAGAGCGCTTGGCAGGCAAAATCTCAATCCGAGGTTTTGCACATGGCTCAGTATTATGAGAACCGTGTTAACAATGAGAAGGACAAAATTGAAAAGAGGAAAGGAGATTTGAAAACCAAAGTATTATTACAGCAAATTGTTAGAAACCCCAGAGGAGGCACGACACAGACTAGAGGTCAGTATGTCCCAAAAGGAAATGCTCCTTTGGGTCCTGTGAATATTAATCAATGTGCTTATTGCTGCCAGGAAGGTCATTGGCGAGCACAGTGCCCTGTCCTTCGCCAAAGGTCAAACAGTGCGTTTGGGGGTATGGGTAGACGACCTAGGGGCCGCCCTTGAGCAGGGGGCCCTGATAGAGGTCAGTTTTTACAAGATCCTCAGCAACCTTTTTCACGGGAAAATCAGACCTCGAGTGGGGACTCGAGGAACATATTTGATCACCCTTCTGCTGCCTACCTTTCTGAAGAGCTTCCTTCCAATGATACTCTATTTCATTAGGATTGCCCGGAGCAGGGTTTGGAACCTTCACCTATTCCCGTTAATCAGAAAGGCCCCTACGTTGAATTATTAGTAGGGAATAGGAAACACCAGTTTTTGATAGACACTGGAGCGCAGAAGTGCTCCATTGATCATTCTCGGGTTCCAAACATTCCACTGTCAGGGCAAACAAATGTTTCCGTAGGGTTTTCTGGTATACCAACTGTCTGTCCGGTTTTTGCACCGGTGTCTGTTTCTTTGGGTCCCTTTACGGCCAATTGCCCTTTTCTTCTCACTTCAAACTGTGGAGAGAATTTGCTGGGGTTGAATTTGTTAAAGAAATTGAACACAGTAATTCATTGTTCTTCTGATGGAGTACGGCTGACGGTTTCACCACAGCAACTTCCTAATTCTCAGTTCTTGATCGACCTTTACTGAGTGTAGCATTGTCCCGGAATGTTTAGGGGCGGTAGACGACAATGATGTCGGGGTAGTACAGATTGAGCCCGTTAAAATAGTTCTGAAACATGGAGTGAAACTACCACGCATTCCGCAGTATAAAATATCAGTTGAGGGCGAACGTGCTTTGAAATGCATTGTCTCCGATTTTGTGCATCGTGGGGTGATCGAAGAGATTACAGGTAGTTTGTGTAATAGTCCGATCTTGCCTGTATATAAGAAAGGCGACAATGCAATTCCATACCGGTTCATAATTGATCTTCGTGCTATTAACAGAGTGGTCGCCCCACAATTTCCAATTGTGCCCGATGTGACGATGATATTGACAATGATCCCTGCTACGGCTACGCGCTTCAGCGTTGTGGATTTAAAAAACGCTTTCTTTAGCATTCCTATACATGAGGAAAGTAGATATCTGTTTGCGTTCACCTTGGGGGGACGCTCATTTACATTTACCAGGGCACTTCAAGGGTATACTGAAAGTCCTAGCATTTATAGTAGAGCTTTGAAAGAGAAGCTCGACACCCTTGAATTGCCACCTTCTTGTACGCTGCTTCAATATGTTGATGATTTGCTTTTGGCTGCAGACTCTGAGTGTGCTTGTAAAGAAGGCACTGTACTGTTGCTTGTTCATTTATCTAAAAATGGTCATAAAGCTTTGCTTAAAAAAATTCAATATTGTTGTCAGGAGGTCGCCTATTTAGGCTACCTCCTGTCAAAGGAGGGGAGAAGATTGACACCTGAAAGAATAAAACACATTTCTGGCATGTCTGTTCCAAATACACAGAAGGAAGTCAGAGCCTTAATAGGAATGGCTTCTTAGTGTAGGTTGTGGATCCCGAACTTTTCGCTAGTGATAAAACCGATGTTGGCTTTGACGAAGAAGGGCATTTCTCTGCCACTGTCATGGAAATCGGAACATCAACGATCATTTGAGCTTCTCAAAACCGCATTATGCTCTGCACCGGTTCTGGGTACTCCAAATTATGACAAGGCCTTTGTGTTGTTTGTGCATGAATGTGATGGATGTGCTTTGGCTGTGTTAAAACAGGAACACGGAGGGAAGAATAGGCCCTGCGGCTACTACTCCTCCGCCCTTGATCCTGTCGCATGCGCTTTGCCAAGATGTTTGCGCGCTGTCGCTGCTGCTGCCGCGTCTGTAAAACAGAGTGAGGGAATGGTCCTAGGCCATGATTTGATTTTGATGTTACCTCACTCTGTTGATATTCTATTGAACAAAACCCAAACGCAACACCTCACCTCTGCGCGTTAACAAGGTATGAACTAATTCTGTTTGCCCCTCACATCCAAATTAAGAGGTGTTGTGTTCTTAATCCGGCTGTACTCTTACCTTTCCCGCAAAACACTGTTTGCGGTGACGAAGAATTACATGACTGCCTGTATACCACTGAACAAGAAACGAAGGGCAGGATAGATCTCATAGATACTCCTTTGGATAATGCAGAAGGGGAGCTGTTTTGTGATGGCTCCTGCTTCAAACTTTCGGATGGTACATCTACAGCTGCTTATGCAGTTACTACATTGAGCAAAGTTGTTGAAACTAAGAGAATTTCGCATAACTCCGCGCAGGCCGCAGAGATTATAGCGTTGACCCGAGCTTGTGAACTCTCCCAAGGGCGTATAGTAAATATATATACTGATAGCCAGTACGCATTTGGGGTGACTCACAACTTTGGAAGGCTCTGGTCGGAAAGAGGGTTCCTGACCTCACATGGGACCAAGATCATGAAATGTGCAGCACATCGTAAGGTCATAGATGATGTGGGCAAAGGGAACGCTTTTGCGGACCTGATAGCCAGACAAATGACCACAGACCTTAGAACAGACATGTATGCCTTGAGGGAAATAAGAGATGCTTACATAATGGATGAAGGTATTGGGTCTGTGCAAGATATTCAAACTGATGCCACAATAGAAGAATCTAAAAGGTGGGCTGAAGGAATGGGGAAATTTGATGGTGAAGGGTGTTGGGTGGATACATCCGAAGGAAAAGGGTTGCTCCCTAATTCATATGTATTGGCAATGGTTACGATGGCACACGGTCCTACACATGTGTGTGCCCAGCAAATCACGAAAATGTTAGAACAAGTTTGGGTGAATAACAAGATTCTGGAGACTGCGAAGAGGCATGTCCAGAACTGTATGATCTGCTTACAGCACAATGTGGGTAAGGGGACAGTAACTCCAAGTGGAAGCTTTGGGTCCCCTTCTGTTCCCTTCGAGGTCATTCACTTTGATTTTATTGAGATGGAACGATGTAATAATCTGAAATATGTTCTTGTAATTATTTGTGCCTTCAGTAAATGGGTCGAGGCTTTCCCCGTTAAAGATGCTACCGCCATGACCTTTGCAAAGATTATGGTAAAAGAATTCTTTCCTCGATTTGGGCTCCCGAGGGTAATTTGGTCGGATAATGGTCCCCACTTTATTGCAGCAGTAATTTTGCAGATATGCACAGCTTTATGCATTGAAAAACGATTTCACTCAGCTAGACATCCTCAAAGTGCTGGGTTGGTGGAAAGACACAATGGTATCTTAAAGAATAAGCTTGCAAAAACATGTGCTGATACCAAACTGAAATGGCCAGATGCCTTACCTATTGTATTATAAGCTATGTGTACCACACCTCAGACTAAAACCGGGCTTTCTCCATTTGAGGTAGTGATGGGGAGACCTGCTAACATTTGGGGTCTCCCGAAACCTAAAGTCCTAAGAGAGGTGGAAAATGTATTGCTTGTAGACTACTGTAACCAGTTAACTAAAAACCTGTATTTCATTTATCACCAGGTGCACTCAGCTTTACCTGTACGGTTCACGGGCCCAGGACACGATATACAGCCTGGAAGTTGGGTCCTAGTGAAGGCCTACGAGAGGTCTTCCTGTCTCGTGCCTCGCTGGCGGGGACCATACCAGGTGTTACTGGTCACCAGGACAGCAGTGCGGGTGGCTGGAAAGAAGAACTGGATCCACGCGACGCATGTCAAGAAACTCCCTCACCCGACGCCACACGTTACAGAAGAAGCAAAACCCCTCGCTGATGCTACAGTCTCTGATCTTGGAGTAGCAAACAGCGCTGTGAGTGCGTCGGAGAATTTCTCTGAGCCCGAGGAGCTTGGGGAACGGTCCATTTCGTCTCCGCACTCTCTTGAAAAATCACTTCCGGAAAACACTGTTTCAAGCTCTGCGACTTCCGTCACCTCCGATACGTCGCTTCCCTCAGGAAGTGACGACACCTCATTTCCGGATCAGACAATTTTGGGTACCACCAGGTACAACCTTCGACGAAGGAAATAGAACTACGGCACAGGTTTTTCCGTGCATCTGGGAAAAGGAAGTGATTGGAAGCTTTCCTTTTTATAAGAAAGTTCTGTTGAACAAAAGGGATTCTGCTGGCTAGGGTTAGGAAGGACTAAGAAATCGCGCGACCGTAGCATCGCCAGCAACGAACATTGGGGTCGTCGATTGAGGAACTACAATGCCTGCCACCTCCGCTGCTGCTCCCCGCATTGGACTTGTGAATAAGGGGGTGACCAACTTGGACAATGAACAATGTGCCTGGGCCCCGAAAACGTACTGCTGTGTTTTGATAATGATAATTGTTATTTTTGCAACTGCTGCTGTAGGACTTTGGTATTTTGAAGAAATCTATCCTCTGAAACCTTTACTACCGACCGAGATTGTACCAACTGCTTTGACTCCCTCTGTACACCTTCACACTCTGTCCCCTAGAGACTCCCAACATAGACAAAAGTGTCATAATAACACTCTAATGATAGTAATGAATGCAACTCATGCCATATTTAATAGGAGTAATTGTTGGATTTGTACTCATTTACCGCAACATGCGAACAAGGGACTGGGATGCTATATACATCCTTTACCTTTAACGACTGCTTGCTATGCCTCTCTTAGAGCACTATTCTTTGGCAGATGGAATGATAGCATCTCAGGGAACTTTGATGGAACTAATCTGAATGATTTCAAGAAACGTGAATTAACTCCCCTGGGATGCTTGCTTTTTGAAAATAGAAGAAAACCTAATGTCGCTTCCATTAGGCCGTCTGATAAACTATCTCTTCCTTTTCAAACTCTAATTTCCTTTAAAATGGCTCTGATAGGCAATAAGGACGCCGTACCTCCTTCTTATTCTATAAATCATAGCCCTGACTCGGTTCCCTTTTGTGTACAAAGAAATTTCACTCGGCCAACGGGAGATTTTGAAGGTTGTAAGAACATTGTAAATTTGACTGGAGAAAACAGGCCTCTGTATGTAGGGGGCCTGTTTATTTTGTTTGTGGTAGTTTAGCATTTCCCTGGTTGCCCAAGGATTGGCAGGGAACCTGTTATTTAGGAATATTATTACCCGGGGTATTTGTAGCTAGTACATTGGAGGTTTCTAAGGCTCGCCCAAGGCGGGACAAGAACGGAGATACCCCTGGGCAAGTATTGGGAGATATAGCGAAATCAGTTGTACCCTTTTGGGGACAAAGAACACACTCTGAGAACATTAGGGGATTAGCAAGGGTACTGGAGAGAACGATCAACCGGACCACGGACATACTCTACAATATGATCAATTTGGGTGTAGAGGAGCACTCCTTAATTCTATGTACCTTAATGTAAACTCAAATACTTACTTATTAGAATTAAATACAAACCTAGGTGCTAAACAGAGTTTGATTCTGGGCTACAGAATCGGAATAAACAATGGTTTGAAAGATCACTTCAGCAAAAATGATCATACTCTGTGCACACTTTTAGGCATGCACATGCAAAACACATTATCTTAGTGCAATTTTTGCTTTCACATTTTATTCTTAACCAAAAACAATGACCCTTAAAGGTCTGGGTAGTATCTCTATTCAGTTTCGTTAGTGATTCAAAAAATATCCATTTTACAACCAAATATTACATGCAGTCTCGTGTTTAAAACAATTTTCAATAAACCAAACAATATGTCCGTGTTTTCACAGCTTTTTCAATCCAAAAGTGTTTCTAATGTCTCTTTAACACTCTTTTTCTTGTTGATCTTTATAATTTAAAGTCCATAATTCTCAAATGAAATCAAGGGACTATTGATCAAATAGTCTCTTATCTTTCCGTTGATGCACAAGGCGTTTCGGGCTCTCTCTTAGCCCTTCATCAGGTGCGACCAAATTCTATACTTCAGTCTGATGTATCTGAAAATTAAATATATATTTCTATTTAGAACCTCAGTTCATGTTCCATAAAGCTTCACAATTTCTTTTGACTAAATAGACCAATGTACCCGTAATACTGTGGATCTCTCCCATCTGTCAGTCTCTAATACTTGTGACTTTCATTCCAGTGTCGTTTATTCATCAACTCTTGTATTTGTCTTGAGTATTACGCCTGATCTGTAAAGAATGAATATGACATGGTTTTTCTACATGAATTTTGAATATTTATGAGTGGGTTTGGTGCTGGGAACAGTCGCTACATCATAGCGCTGTGCCCCAGTCACCCAACCCTAATTCAGCATTTTACATGCTTTACTTTCATATCGTGTCCCCGTTGTCTCACCTGAATATGCGGACCGCTGTCGGCTACTTTCTTTGGCTTTCCGTGCGTGCAAGCTTGTTGTCGTCAGCTCAGCACTGTCGCAAGCCGCTCGTGTTGCTGTCTCGTGCCGTTCACGATTTTAATTTTCTCCTTCCCTTGGTCCGCGCTCTCCTGTCCCATTCACAGCATGTATGTCTCCTTGAGGTAGCTCCGCGGTTGCCTTGATTGTGTTTCTTTGAACTCCCTAGATGTAGTCCCTTCTTGCTTTCTACCAAGATAGCAACTGACTAGTTTTCCGTGATCGCATGGCCACCATCTTGGAATAGTTTCAATAACTTTGTTTTAAATTCCTGTGGTATGGAGGTTGCTTCTAGATCGTCTCTACAGAAGTTTTGGGATGTTGCCAAACATGCTGTTTATTGTTTTAAGTGTTGCTTGGCTCATTAGAGAGCACTCAAAAAATGTTTTTTATTTATTTCATATGCATTTGTTTTGTACCAGCTCGATTTTTTACAAATACAATTCTATACGCGGGGAGCTGTTTGGATTCTTGCTGTCCAGTTGGTGTTTCTGTGCTATTTTATAGAAAGCAACTTAAATCCCAATCTGCGTTCATCCCATTGGGTTGCATTGAGTTCAATTTGTCGATCGAATATGTTTCTCTTTGCAGAAGAATTTTGTTTAGATTTCCGCCCCTTCTTGATATTTTTATCTGTTCCAGAATGATGAATCTTATTTGAGAGATATTGTGTCTTTCTTATTTGAAATGTTGAGTAACTGGTGATTTTATTGCTCCTGTTCTGATGTTTGACTCGTGTTCGGACCACCTTATTTTCGCCTTCCTCATTGTCATGCCTACGCAATAAATTCCACATGGACATTTTATACCATAGATTGCATTTTTTGAATCGCAGGTCGAAAAAGATTGATTTTGTAACCTTTATGGGGTTGAAGGATGGTGTTGCCCGTTATTAAGTTATTGCAGTTGTTGCAATTGTGACATGGGGTTGTACCTTTGTAGGTTTCCTGGGTCCGTTTTTCTGCTGACAAATCTGCTTTTATGAGATGTTCCCTCACTGATTTACTCTTGGCATATGCAAAGAGTGGAGGTTCTGGAAAGAGTCTTTTCATCATTGGGTCTAAGGTCAAAGTTGACCAATTCTTTTTGATAATTTTTTTTATTTTCGGGCTCTGTTGGGAGAAAGTGGGAACATATACAAGTTTCTCCTGTTCCTCCTTTTCTTTCAGTTGTAACACTCTTTCTCTATTGATGATGTTAGCTTTTTCAGCACATGTTGTGATAATGGATGGTTGATAACCTCTTTTCTCAAATTTTTCTTTTAATTCTGCTGTTCTTCTGGTGTATTCCACTTCTTCTGAGATGATCCGTCTGTATCTTAAAAATTGACTGAAAGGTATGCTTTCTATTGTCCTCCGCGGGTGGAAACTATTCGCATGCAGTATGCTGTTCCTGTCTGTTAGTTTCTTGAATATTGTTGTTTCCAATTTGCCTCCTTTCTTGTATATTTGTACATCAAGGAATTCAATGGATTCTTTGCTCATTTTAGATGTTAATTCAATCCTTGGTGCCATGTTGTTGAGATGTTGAAAAAATGCCAACAATTCATCACTTGAACCATTCCAAATCCCAAATATATCATCTATAAAGCGGAACATGCATTTCAATTTGTTTGTCCATCTTTCTTCATTAAAGATATTGGTTTCCTCCAAGTAAGCCATATATGTATACGCATAGCTTGGGGCCATTGCGGCCCACAGGGAAGTTCCAGATATTTGTATATAGTATTTGTCCTCGAACATAAAGAACTTATTTTGTAACACTATTTTGAGTAGTTTTAAAGTGAACAGCTTATCAGCTTCACAAACAGTGTCTGCTTTCAGTAGTAGTCACTCCATGGCTTCCAGACCTCCCTCATGAGTGATGTTGGTGTAAAGGCTTACCACGTCCATTGTAAAGAGGATATCTTGATCATCATCTATTTCAACTTGATTTAATTTGTTCAAAAAGTCATTCGTGTCTTTTATGTATGTTTTGAATTTGTGCACTGAAGGTTGGATTGCCCTATCTATATATTGTGCCAATGGTTCAAGTAAACTATTGTTCGCAGCAATAATAGGTCTCCCTGGTGGATGAGTCAGATTTTTGTGGACTTTCGGCAAAATATATATTATAGGCATCAATGGATGAAGATTCATTAGAAAGTTCTTGGTACGGTGACTTATTAGTTCATCATTTTCTGCTTCATCTAATGTTTCTTTGATTAATTTCTGTACTTTCTCCGTTGGGTTTTCAAAGATTTCAAGATAGGTGTTGACATCTGCCAATTGTCTTTCTATTTTCATTTTGTATTGTTCTACATTCATCATTACCCGAGCTCCTCCCTTGTCAGCAGGTTTTAGTATTATGTTCAGATTTTGCCATAGTTTGTCAAGGACTTGTTGTTCTCTTTTTGAAAAGTTCGTTTTCGATCTGCGCTTGTACTTCAATTTTTCCAATTCTTTTAATACTTGCTTCTGAAACACATCTATTAGAGGATTCTGGATTGGCGGCATAAATGTGCTCTTAGGTTTCATTTCCAGATATTTAAATTCCTGCTTACTTGTTCCCCATTCACATGTGTCAAAGAATATTTTCAACTTCATCTTGCGAGTCAATTTGAAAAAGTCAATTTTTTCTTTCAACAGAGAACTGCTGTAGTACGGGACAAACGAAATACCTTTTTGTAGAGTTTTTTCCTCAAATTTACTCAGTCGGTAGTCTGAAATGTTGATTACTAACTTCTCTTTTGCAGAAAGTTCACTTTCCGAGATGGGTTTTTTGTTCTTGCTTCTTCTTGTTTTGCCCTGTCTAAAAAAGACGCAATGTTTTCTGACGGTGACTTCGTCGTTTTAGATGTCGATGGTGTTTGTTCGTTCCTTTCTAATTGTTGTTCTTGCTCTTGTGGTTCTGATTCACCACTTGATGCCTCAGACGATGCACTTCCTGTTGTTGGAGTTCTCTTGTTATAAGGTGTTCTTCCACTTTTTGCGTTGTCTTTTTGCCGGTAATATTCTTTCCACGAATACACTATGTCTAACTTGTAGTCTAAGGTGTCCCTCCGGAATTTTCTTATTTTTTTAGCTTCAATTTCCTTTTTGTATACATCTAGTTTTTTGTTGGTTTCTTCTAGTATAGTTGCTAGTTCTTCTTTAGAGATTATTTTGACTAATGAAGTTTTTAATTTTTCAAGGTCCGCTTCTATAGTGATTAGTGATTTGGAAAGTTCTTCAATCGTCAATAAGATTAAGACAAGTGAACATTTATTTAATATGAATCTCCACCTTTTCACAAATTCAGGATTTTCCTTGCAGAGTGTTGGCTCTAGGTCAATTCTCAGCCCCCGTGGTATTCGTTGTGCTTTGTAGTATTGGGCTAGTGTTGTAGCGTGTAACTTTTGACTTATTTCTCTCCGTATTAGGCGTTCTAGTTGGTGTATTAGTTCTTCTGGATTATCCGAGGTACTTAGGTCAATATTGACATCTCTTTATTTGTCCACTTGCACCCAGCATCAAGTGGACAAATAAAGAGATGTCATTTTCAAAAATTGAATCTTTAACTACAAACAGAGCAGAAACATTAGGCTTCTCTGTAGAAGAAGCCACAAAGATTTTGGGATTTGGGATTGATTAAAGAGATCAATATTGACCTAAGTACCTCGGATAATCCAGAAGAACTAATACACAAACTAGAACGCCTAATACGGAGAGAAATAAGTCAAAAGTTACACGCTACAACACTAGCCCAATACTACAAAACACAACGAATACCACGGGGGCTGAGAATTGACCTAGAGCCAACACTCTGCAAGGAAAATCCTGAATTTGTGAAAAGGTGGAGATTCATATTAAATAAATGTTCACTGGACTTAATCTTATTGACGATTGAAGAACTTTCCAAATCACTTATCACTATAGAAGCGGACCTTGAAAAATTAAAAACTTCATTAGTCAAAATAATCTCTAAAGAAGAACTAGCAACTATACTAGAAGAAACCAACAAAAAACTAGATTTATACAAAAAGGAAATTGAAGCTAAAAAAAAAAAACAAATTCCGGAGGGACACCTTAGACTACAAGTTAGACATAGTGTATTTGTGGAAAGAATATTACTGGCAAAAAGACAACGCAAAAAGTGGAAGAACACCTTATAACAAGAGAACTCCAACAACAGGAAGTGCATCGTCCGAGGCATCAAGTGGTGAATCAGAACCACAAGAGCAAGAACAACAATTAGAAAGGAACGAACAAACACCATCGACATCTAAAACGACGAATTCACCGTCAGAAAACATTGCGTCTTTTTTAGACAGGGCAAAACAAGAAGAAGCAAGAAGAAAAAACCCATCTCGGAAAGTGAACTTTCTGCAAAAGAGAAGTTAGTAATCAACATTTCACACTACCGACTGAGTAAATTTGAGGAAAAAACTCTACAAAAAGGTATTTCGTTTGTCCCGTACTACAGCAGTTCTCTGTTGAAAGAAAAAATTTACTTTTTCAAATTGACTCGCAAGATGAAGTTGAAAATATTCTTTGACACATGTGAATGGGGAACAAGTAAGCAGGAATGTAAATATCTGGAAATGAAGCCTAAGAGCACATTTATGCCACCAATCCAGAATCCTCTAATAGATGTGTTTCAGAAGCAAGTATTAAAAGATTTGGAAAAATTGAAGTACAAGCGCGGATCGAAAGCGAACTTTTCAAAAAGAGAACAACAAGTCCTTGACAAACTATGGCAAAATCCGAACATAATACTAAAACCTGCTGACAAGGGAGGAGCTCTGGTAATGATGAATGTAGAACAATACAAAATGGAAATAGAAAGACAATTGGCAGATGTCAACACCTATCTTGAAATCTTTGAAAACCCAACGGAGAAAGTAAAGAAATTAATCAAAGATACATTAGATGAAGCAGAAAATGATGAATTAATAAGTCACCGTACCAAGAACTTTCTAATGAATCTTCATCCATTTATGCCTATAATATATATTTTGCCGAAAGTCCACAAAAATCTGACTCATCCACCAGGGAGACCTATTATTGCTGCGAACAATAGTTTACTTGAACCATTGGCACAATATATAGATAGGGCAATCCAACCTTCAGTGCACAAATTCAAAACATACATAAAAGACACAAATGACTTTTTGAACAAATTAAATCAAGTTGAAATAGATGATGATCAAGATATCCTCTTTACAATGGACGTGGTAAGCCTTTACACCAACATCACTCATGAGGGAGGTCTGGAAGCCATGGAGTGACTACTACTGAAAGCAGACACGGTTTGTGAAGCTGATAAGCTGTTCACTTTAAAACTACTCAAAATAGTGTTACAAAATAACTTCTTTATGTTCGAGGACAAATACTATATACAAATATCTGGAACTTCCATGGGGGCCGCAATGGCCCCAAGCTATGCGAATACATATATGGCTTACTTGGAGGAAACCAATATCTTTAATGAAGAAAGATGGACAAACAAATTGAAATGCATGTTCTGCTTTATAGATGATATATTTGGGATTTGGAATGGTTCAAATGATGAATTGTTGGCATTTTTTCAACATCTCAACAACATGGCACCAAGGGTTGAATTAACATCTAAAACGAGCAAAGAATCCATTGAATTCTTTGATGTACAAATATACAACAAAGGAGGCAAATTGGAAACAACAATATTTATGAAATTAACAGACAGGAACAGCATACTGCATGTGAATAGTTTCCACCCGCGGAGGACGATAGAAAGCATACCTTTCAGTCAATTTTTAAGATACAGACGGGTCATCTCAGAAGAAGTGGAATACACCAGAAGAACAGCAGAATTAAAAGAAAAATTTGAGAAAAGAGGTTATCAACCATCCATTATCACAACATGTGCTGAAAAAGCTAACATCATCAATAGAGAAAGAGCGTTACAACTGAAAGAAAAGGAGGAACAGGAGAAACTTGTATATGTTACCACTTTCTCCCAACAGAGCCCGAAAATTTAAAAAATTATCAAAAAGAATTGGTCAACTTTGACCTTAGACCCAATGATGAAAAGACTCTTTCGAAAACCTCCACTCTTTGCCTATGCCAAGAGTAAATCAGTGAGGGAACATCTCATAAAAGCAGATTTGTCAGCAGAAAAACGGACCCAGGAAACCTACAAAGGTACAACCCCATGTCACAATTGCAACAACTGCAATAACTTAATAACGGGCAAAACCAATCTTCACCCCCGTAAAGGTTACAAAATCAATCTGTATCATTCTTCGACCTGCGATTCAAAAAATGTAATCTATGGTATAAAATGTCCTTGTGGAATTTATTACGTAGGCATGACAATGAGGAAGGCGAAAATAAGGTGGTCCGAACACAAGTCAAACATCAGAACAGGAGCAATAAAATCACCAGTTACTCAACATTTCAAAAAAGAAAAACACAATATCTCTCAAATAAGATTCATCATTCTGGAACAGATAAAAATATCAAGAAGGGGCGGAAATCTAAACGAAATTCTTCTGCAAAGAGAAACATATTGGATCGACAAATTGAACTCAATGCAACCCAATGGGATGAACGCAGATTGGGATTTAAGTTGCTTTCTATAAAATAGCACAGAAACACCAACTGGACAGCAAGAATCCAAACAGCTCCCCGCGTATAGAATTGTATTTGTAAAAAAAGAGCTGGTACAAAACAAATGCATATGAAATAAATAAAAAACATTTTTTGAGTGCTCTCTAATGAGCCAAGCAACACTTAAAACAATAAACAGCATGTTTGGCAACATCCCAAAACTTCTGTAGAGACGATCTAGAAGCAACCTCCATACCACAGGAATTTAAAACAAAGTTATTGAAACTATTCCAAGATGGTGGCCATGCGATCACGGAAAACTAGTCAGTTGCTATCTTGGTAGAACGCAAGAAGGGACTACATCTAGGGAGTTCAAAGAAACACAATCAAGGCAACCGCGGATCTACCTCAAGGAGACATACATACTGTGAATGGGACAGGAGAGCGCGGACCAAGGGAAGGAGAAAATTAAAATCGTGAACGGCACGAGACAGCAACACGAGCGGCTTGCGGCAGTGCTGAGCTGACGACAACGAGCTTGCACGCACGGCAAGCCAAAGAAAGTAGCCGACAGTGGTACGCATAGTCAGGTGAGACAACGGGGACACGATATGAAAGTAAAGCATGTAAAATGCTGAATTAGGGTTGGGTGACTGGGGCACAGCGCTATGATGTAGCGACTGTTCCCAGCACCAAACCCGCTCATAAATATTCAAAATTCATGTAGAAAAACCATGTCATATTCATTCTTTACAGATCAGGCGTAATACTCAAGACAAATACAAGAGTTGATGAATAAACGACACTGGAATGAAAGTCACAAGTATTAGAGACTGACAGATGGGAGAGATCCACAGTATTACGGGTACATTGGTCTATTTAGTCAAAAGAAATTGTGAAGCTTTATGGAACATGAACTGAGGGTCTAAATAGAAATATATATTTAATTTTCAGATACATCAGACTGAAGTATAGAATTTGGTCGCACCTGATGAAGGGCTAAGAGAGAGCCCGAAACGCGTTGTGCATCAACGGAAAGATAAGAGACTATTTGATCAATAGTCCCTTGATTTCATTTGAGAATTATGGACTTTAAATTATAAAGATCAACGAGAAAAAGAGTGTTAAAGAGACATTAGAAACACTTTTGGATTGAAAAAGCTGTGAAAACACAGACATATTGTTTGGTTTATTGAAAATTGTTTTAAACACGAGACTGCATGTAATATTTTGTTGTAAAATGGATATTTTTTGAATCACTAACGAAACTGAATAGAGATACTACCCAGACCTTTAAGGGTCATTGTTTTTGGTTAAGAATAAAATGTGAAAGCCAAAATTGCACTAAGATAATGTGTTTTGCATGTCCATGCCTAAAAGTGTGCACAGAGTATGATCATTTTTGCTGAAGTGATCTTTCAAACCATACTCTACAATATGACCTTAGAGCAAAAAGCAATAAGATTGGTAGCACTCCAAAATCGGATGGCATTAGATGTCATTTTGGCAGAACGAGGTGGATATGCAAATTAGTGGGGTCCGCTTGCTGTGTTTTCGTACCAGATTCCTCGCCAACAATTTTTAAAGCAATACAGAACTTGCATACTCTTAGCACTTGGTTCTGGGATTCTTTACAATCTTTGGGTTGGAAGGTGCTTTCTGTTATTCTGGTTATTTTGGGGATCCTCTATTCCTTTGTTGCTGTTTTCAATGTCTTCCGAGTATATGTGGAATGCTAGGGGGATGTTGTGCCCAAGCAGTGAGCACAATAGGGCATAAAATATATGCCCCAGATGCAGCATCTAAAGAATTCGTGTTACAAGAGGTTTTGATGAACGACCTAATGGCTATAGATATTACAGACAATGATTCGGGATCTATGGATGACAACACATGGAGTTATTTTCAAAAGTATTAGAAATGATGTTAGCACTTGGCATAGGCCAAAAGGAGGGTCTTTGAGTGAGTGGAATTGAAATAATATTATGCCTCCTATCGCAGTATTTGAATGTGTGTTGGCCTACGCCCAGTTGTCTAAAATATTGTGTAAATAGATTCCGCGGCAAGGTCTTGACCTTAATGAAAACTGTGTAAGTCGCCATCTTGGATTTAGCTGCCATTTTAGGTTCTCTTGTAATGTGGAAGTCACCCTGAACATCAAAATGAAGGCCGAATGACATTCTGAGTGAGATTCTGGCCGTTGTGACCTCCGCACACATGAATAAGTAATATGCCTGCAGGCCACTTGTCGGGGTCGCGAACTGAGACCTTGTCCTATCCCTGACCTATGTGTAAATGAACAACTGTATCAGCGGAACTGATCAAAAATGCATACATTATGGGATTGACCTGGCAAGGAACCCTAGGCCTGGTCTTAAGAATGGTTAACCCGCGAGGGGGTTGGCCAGAGCTGGATAAAGAGTATAAAAGCACAAATATTCCAATGTACGCTCTCTCTACTAATGCATCGAACCTTCGTTGAAGTTGATTACGTTACTCTGAGAGCCGAATAGCTATCCGTTTGTCAATTGACTTTTTGGTAACTGCTGTAGCTTTTAAATAAAGCACTTTGTATGTCCTTTGTAACCTGTGTTGGTGTGTTTCCTTTGGGCTTCCCAGCCTCATATCAATTTCTTTGTTTTCACATAATGGCTTGTTTCACATTAAAATTGTCACTTTTTAGCAGATGTGCATTTTCTATTTCCTGCAAATAAGCACAAATACATATGAATACATCTTCTCAGGCCTCATAGGTCAGTTTACAGGGTTCCATGCACATTGATCTACCATACTGTCTTATGTATACTTTATCCCTCCATTTACAAACTGTTTTCTCAATAATGCTTCTAACACACCGGGCAGCATTGTCTAAACTGCTTCATTTTCAAAAGGGGGTTATTCGCTGTTTGCATTGCTGACAATGTTTTAGATACACATTGCTCCACCCTATACACAGCCTTAAGCTGTGTTAGCGCCTGCGTCAATTGCATCATTACTACAGGTCGTTTAGAGCTCACTATGTGACATATTTTACATAGCAAATTATCCGTGTTACCTTTTTCCAAACATTCATGAGCATCCTGTCGGGGTCATCACTTTTGTGCCCTGAGCACCATCAGTGAAAGTGTAGTTTTAAACATGTTTTCACAACAACGGCTATAAAACCTTAGATAGCCATGATATCGATCCAGATCACAGCCGCTATAAACGTATCATTGTTTGCGCTATCAGTTTCCATTAGTGAAACACAAGCCTTACACAGGACGTTTTCAGATGCCCCTGAGTTTTCAATTTGGTTTGAACAGCAAACACTGTAAATATTGATGGTCTCTGCTACATCCTAGTTGTCCTCAATGCTGTCCACTTTATCAGTTAAAGGATGGAAACAAAACAAATATGCACAGTTTTAACTATCGCTACTTCTTATGCCCTAAAAATACACACGTTTGCTTTAAAACATACTTACCGCATAGCACGCCATCCGATACTCTGGATGCTTGGCCCCTTGTTTTTTCTGATGGGGCAGTAGGGCATAATCTATCTCTGGCGTTGTTGCCACGGGAGCCTCCAAAACCATAGATTCATATGCACTGTCTTCAGTGCCTGGATCTAACACTGTTGGCTGCGCCATAATCGTGTCATCATCATTCCAGGTCACCATCCCCAGATTAGCCATTGTTATGGGCACAAGATCCTTAATATTTTTATGCAATCTCCAACAGACTCCCCCAGCTGTAACAGTAAGCGCTTGCTTGCTGACAACAGAAAGTGTAGCCATGCTTTCACAGAGCTCCCCGGTCTCACGCTCTGCCAGAAAGTCCTGATCAATCTTCAGATAATCATTATCCATAAAACAATATGGTGTATAACTATCCTCGGAACCCCCGGGCCATCCTGGAGATGTTCTCCTTGCGTCATAGTTATAGCTGATAATAGTCGCCATTTTCTGAATAGCCCTTGTTTTTTCCACCCCGTTGCAAAAAGCTATAAAAAAAGCTACATATCCGGGTTCTAAAGTCCACCACGTGTCACCCTAGATTTAATCTGGCCCTTTCAATCAAATTTTATATTAAAATTATATAAAGTTTATATAAAATGTATTCAGGGTTTATCAAATGTGTTCCAGCTTTATATACAAACAAAATACATTTGATATACAATTATCAAAGGGCTTATCAAAATAATGTTGACATCATTTTTTTTTTATTTTGATATAAAGATTCACATATAATTTTGATATCAAATGAAAGAAAACAAATTGATATAAAAAAAGAATATCATTTTTTTTATTTTGATATACATTTTGTTAACATTTTTATATAAAAATGTTTTTTAATTTTGATATTAAGAAAATCTGGATATCAAATTTGTTAAAAATGTTGATTTAAAAAAATGTATATAAAAAACATGTAATTTTTATATTTTTTATATCAATTTTTGTTTTAATTTTGATATAAAACATGTTGGTATCCATTTTTAAAATGTTGATATTAAAAAATCAGATGTAATTTTGATATAAAAAATCCGATATCAACATGTGTTTATATCATTTGTTTTTTATATCAAACATTTTTTATATCAAACCTAATTTTTTGATAGAATATTTTTTATAAATAACATAACCTTTATATAAAATGATTCAAAAGCTTATCAAAGGCCAGCTTTATATAACATCATGACGTCATACCATCAAGTCACAACCCACTCCCACATCATCAAAGCATCACCAAGACCTCACACTTGTCTGCTAACTCCTCACAACTCACTATGCCCTTGACCAAGCAACAGCGCGGATGCGCTCTCCGATATTAAACACATTTTAATACAAACTTCATATTAAAATCATTTTAATATAAACTTTATATAAAAACATATCAAACTTCCTATAAAAATACACATTTGATAACATTTTGATATCTTTTTGATATACACAATTTTTTATATTAAAATTCATATCAAAAGCCTATCAAAAAGGGGCGGGACCACTCAAATCAAAGCACACAAATCAATCCATATAATCAGAAACATCAAAGAGCAGAAATAAAAATAGCAGTTACTTGAGCAACCCATAAATCACTCTCCCAGTATATCTAAATACAACAAAAATTCTCAAATTTGCTGAATTATATACTGAAAAATCCACTTACAAAGACAATTTCAGGGAAAAAAACTAAGCACCCACAGACCATCAATGTGCTGACATACCGAAGTCCTGATACAAACAGAAATCTATAGCTGAGTGCCAATTGTGGCTGCAGTTACCTGGAAACTGCACACACAGATTGACACTCAAAGGATTCCATATGAACCGTAAGCAATTCCTACCTGTTGCATCTTGCACATACAGATAAACCTGATAAAAAATCACCATGCACAATGGAATTTAACCCTAACTTGCAAGCCAAAAAGTGAAAAATACACGTTTTAACATGCTTACTACCTGGAAGTGGTGCCAAATTATATATTAAGTAATTTTCGGGATTTTTATTTAAACAAGCAACATATGTTCCTAAGAGTTTGTTCAGGTCCCATCTATAACATTCATCAGTTTAGAAGAGCAGCACATTTCTACAAATGCAACGGCCTGATTCACATACCATCCTGTGCCTTGCAAAGAGAGATGGCGCCCAACATGCATTAGTTGTGCTTGTCAGAAAAAACATCTCCAAAGGCAAGTAAGCGGCGACAAAGTGTGTTTAGCACCCTGAAATAAGAATCTGCACTCATCCACGTCAGTGCCACAAGAGCTCAAAGGAAGGGTGAACACAAGGGAGGAGAACAGGGTGGAATATGCATGAAGTGCATTACATTACAATAAAGGGGAGAGACATGGGAGTGGTCTGGGAAGCAACAGGCAAAGGAACAGTCACAATGATCAAAGTGTTAACATAGCCTAATTCACAAGCCCAATATAGGCATCGCGCAAACTGGAAAGCACCGTAAATTTTGCTTTTATCTAGAATACTACAAATTCAGCACACAAACGCTGCCAAACGTTCACAAAATACTGGATCCAATGCTGGTAGCGCTCAAACCAGCAAACCATGACAGAAGAAGGGTAAGGAGAAAGTCCGGGGTGTTCAGCATCAGGACAACCACCTTCGGAATGCTCTATGAGGAGGTGTGCATCAGCAGATACAGGTCCCCACCACAAATCATATTGGATATGATGAGAGAGTGGAAACCACAATTAAAATCTAACACTGTGCTCTCACCTGCCATATCCACATGTTATATTGTCCTCCCCCTACATTTCTTTGTCACTGGTACATTTTAGTGCACCACAACAATCACAAGGGACATAACACATCCGACACAATCCTGATGCTTAAATCAGGTTCTGCAATGCAAATGTGGCTCTATGCACACAAACACACACACATATGCACGCATGCACGCACGCACACACACACACTTGCCCGGCACCTTGCCGAATTGTGAGGTCTCACCGCCGGTGAGAATGAGAGGCAAGAGACGGAGATGCCTCTACATGCGACTTCTTTATTAACCTTTACAACCAAACTGAAAGCTCCTTGAACGCCTGCCTCTCTAACCCCAATGTCACTTCTGTGCTACAATCCAAACACGGGCTATCCCACACAATGATGTGGGAAGGCTAGTCAGTCATGCTCGCGACGTGACATCGCCCCCCTTTTTAAGATTACAGATCACTCCTAGTTCATCAGCCCATTTCCTCAATCAGTCTCTGAGGTTTCACGCAGCATCTCTGAGGCCTTGGGGAAAAGTATATAACCGGCGGGGACGAGAGCTCTCTTCCACCGTCGTCATCTTCTTCCGACTCCTCTCTGTCTCCGAGGTACGGCTCATCTGAATGTCTCTCATCGGGACTGTCCTTGGTCTGTTCACACGCCAGGGCCGGGGAGACCACAACCTTCTTGAACTGTGATGAATTCCTCGTCACGGACGATTTTCCATCCCCGGTGGCAGTAATCATGGTGCCTTCTTGTGGATCACTATTAGGTGTTCTGGTGCAAACATGGAGTCTTCCTTTCGACCCCTTGGTTGGTGTACCATTAACTGGTCTTCTGGTTCAAAGATGTGTTCCTGGGCCCACCGTTCGGTGTCGGCTCGGTCCTCCATCTTGCTTTTCTTCTATGATCTTTGATCCACACTTGCTGTTTGAGCGGGGTCGGTGCCTCCTGGGTGGGTCTCTCTGGTAGCCTCGTTCTGACATGTCTCCCAAACACTAAGACGGCAGGGCACACACCTGTGGTACTATGTGGCGTGTGGTGGTATTCCCTCAATAGCTCATAGAGGGCCAGCTCAAAGGGTTTGTTGAGGATGGTGACTATCTGCAGAGTACTCTTGATGCTTGCCATAAATCTCTCAACTATAGCATTGGCTTGAGGCCATCTAGGGGCTATCTTCCTGTGCTGGAACCCCATGTACCTTCACAATTCTCAAAGCTCCGGCTGGTGTACGGCGGGCCGTTGTCTGATTTTATAACGTTTGGGATTCCGTATGTTGACAAGATTCGGTCCAGCACCAGGATCACGCACGTAGCAGCTGTGCTCTTAACCATCTGGGCATCCGGAAACATGGAATGCTCGTCTATCAGCACCAGGACATAGCTGCCATTGCGAAGAGGGGCGAAGAAGTCCGCCGCCAGTTTGTCCAGACATTTTCAGGTTGGGAGGACATTAGTAATGGATTGGGGTGAGGAGGTGGTGCCACTTGAGTGCATGTTGGGCATCCCCCTACAATCTCCTCTACCATGGTGTCCAGTTTGGGCAACCACACTTTCTAGCCAAAAAGCCGTTTCGTTGACACCACGACCTTCATGTGCCAGCCTGACTATCGTCTCTCATAGTGCCTCCAGAATGATCACTTTGCACACTTTTAGGATGATGTGGTAATCTACGAAAGACAGCTCATCCTTTATCAGGTCTAAACATCGAATGTCGTCCCGTACGGAATCGTTCTCATGTCTGGCTTGATGCTTTAGATGCAGGATTCTTTCCGACTTGATGCAGTGGGTCACGATGCTGAGGGCCTTGTCCTGTTCAGATGCAGCTACGAGAGCAGCCCAGTCTACTGGGAGCAGTTGCAAGTGGTGTACTACATAGTTAATATAGGCATCTGCAATGGATGGCCCCACGTGGGCCGGGCCCCTTGGGTGGCGGGAGAGATATACGCTGTATTTTCTTCCTTGCCTGGGCAATGTTTTATGTTGAACTTTTAATCTTGCTGCCACAAACTTCATCTGGCCATCTTGGGGGGAATTCTGGCTTTCGGGTCCCCATAGATCGTCAAGAGGGCCTGATGGTCCGTCACGACCATGAATGCCTTCCCGTATAAAAACAGGTGAACGCATTCACAGGCCCATCCCACCGCCAGACTCTCTTTCTCTCTCTGTCTCTGCCTGAGAGTACGCCTGGTGTAGGCTACTGTGAATATGTTGGAGGGGTCTGCAGGGTCTCTTTGTGTCAGAATTGCACCCAAGCCCACAGGACTGGCGTCCACTATCACTTTGGCCTGTCTTTGCGCCTCGAAGTGTGCCATGTCCCCCAATCTGGCAATGTTGTTGCAAATCATTTTGAATGCACTTTGGCAGCCTCTGTACAATTTGAATGGTTGGTCTTTGCGGGTGAGAAGTCGTAGGGGATTGTTTACTGTTGCATAGTCCTTGAGATAAATGGAGCAGTAGCTTGCCAGGCCTAGGAAGGACCGTAATTCAGACGTGTTTTCAGTAGGTTGCGCCGTGTTAAGTGCAGCCAGATCAGGCCACATTCCTTTTTCAGAAAAGACGTGCCCAAAGAAACAAAGTGAACCTTCCTCAAATTCACATTTGGATTTATTGAGGGTTAGACATGCCACCTCAAGTGTGGAACACACCCTGTGCAGGGCCACATCATGTTCTTCTTTGGACTTTCCAAAGACCAGGACATCTTCCGAGTAATTGAGGCAGTAGGGTTCATGTCGCATGACCTTATGGATCTCTTCCTGAAATATCTCGGCAGTCGACGAGATGCCGAAATTGAGTCTTTTGTATTGGAACAACCCCAGATGTGTCACGAACGTGGTGATGTATTGAGGTTCGGGTGCAATCTCGATCTGGTGGTGCCCTTTCGTGAGGTCCAGTTTGGAGAACACTCTCGCTCCGTGAAGTAAATGGATGATGTCAGTGATCCTTGGAGCTTGATGTCGTTCACGTTCGATTGCTTAATTGGCTCTCCTCATGTCTACGCATAGTTGTATAGATCCATCCGGTGATTTCTTGGGTACTGGGACAATGGGCGAGACCCACGGGGTGGGGCCGGTGACCGGCTTGATCACCTGCTGTTCTAGGAGGTGGTCTAGCTCCTCCTCCACCTGTCGCTGTATGTTGACAGGTATGCCCCGGTAGTGCTGGGCTAGTGGACGAACCTCGGGGTTAATGTGCAGTTGTACTTTTCTGTGTTTCAACTTCCCCAGCCCCTTAAACAGCTTCGGGAATGCCTCCTCCACATCTCCCGAGATGAAGAAATACTTGTGAGCAATCAGTTGGTACAGGATCTGTACTAGCCCCATGTCGACCGGCGTTCTGAAACTCAGGATGCAACCACTATTGGCTTCCATTTTTAGGATAAAGTAGCTGGATCTTTGCTGCATGGGCCTTATAAGTTCTTGAGGCTGTTATGGTCCCCTTGCATGGTAGGGGAGTGGTCAACCCATAGGGGTATATGTCTACCGTAGACTTTTGGAGGTTTGGGGGATGAGCAAGGGCTTTGTAGGCCTCTTTGCTTATGATATTGGCTGTCGCCCGTGTGTTGATGAGAAACTCCAAAGGGATATCATTGACATGCAGTGCATGGACGGGGCTGTGTTGAGTGGCGGTGCTATTGTTGAGAGCCCACATGTAGCCCTTCTTTCGTTGGTCATCTCCCGATGACTGGGACTCACTGCTGGAGGGATACCTCATCTCGATATATCGGACAAAATGTCTCCTGCCGCTGCGCCTGGAGCCATCTGCAGCCCACCGGTAGTCTCTAGTGTATGTGCTTCAGCGTTCTCGTTCTTCCCGCATCTGATTTCTGGGCTCCCCTTCTTGTCTGTTGCCTGGCAGGCTGCCCCGGGTGCTTTTTCATCATTCCTGAGGCCTTGCTCTGCTAGGTGTGATGACTGGTGCATTCTTGAAGACAGCCCTAAAATGGTCATCTCCCCCACATGCAGCCCCAGGGATACTCATACCCACACTGGAAGCACAAGGCTTCTGATTTTCAGCTAGTTTGGTTCAGCATGGTCGACAGTTTGTTTATGGCATCTACATCTACCGGCTTGTGTTGTATGGTGATCTTCCCTAGGTTGTCAAGTTGGGACCCTACCGCTGCTTCCATCCGAGCCAACGCTAGGATGTCCTCCAGAGACTGCTGTTTATGAAGTCACTTCTTCCGAAAGGCTTGTGACTCACAGCCTGCAATGACTTGAGACTGTAGGTCCTTGAGTACCGGTGGAATTCACTCCTTTGTCCTGACGAGTGGTGTGGAAGATGTGCCTCTCATAATTGATATTGGTGTGAGGTGCAAAGTACTCAGATAGTTTCTCATGGAGGTTGTGGTATGACGCAGTTTCAAGGTTGAGTAGCTCCCCTGCAATGTCTCGTACTGCTGGACCTACTCCCATGGACAGAGTATTCTTAAACGTGTATCGTCCCCTACATAAAACTTGAAATCACTCAGCCAAATAGCCCATTGGGGCCCCAGATTGCTGGTATCTCACAAGTCAAAGGCATAGGGCCAGATGCAGTACCTGTGAGGCTCCTCCGGCTGGGTTTGCTGGCCACGCTGTCAGCTGAGGCAGATGAGGCCTCCTGGTCTGACATGGTGTGAGGCGATGAGGCCGCCCTCAGGCCTGTACACAAGTTCCCTTTCCTTACAGGTGACTCTTCACTTTCCCTTCGCATGCTCCTGGGTGTCACCCTTATGGTTTTATAGGCTTTTGGGTGCCCAGCACCCACTGTTGCCTTGAATATGCTGGGGCACCCCTTTTGGTTTGGGCTCTGTGCTGTTCTTGCCCCACTCCCCGCGTTTCCCTTGCTGCTGGGGTGTTTCTGCGGTTTCTCTGGCAGGCCACTTGCACTGGGTCCGGTGGCAACTGTCCACGGCGCTGTGCTGCGGGGAGAGGGTGCTTCCCTTATCCCTCCCTTGCATGCATACTGACAGAACACCTATACTGGACCCAGAACAATTGGAATCAATTAATGTCCAAACTATCTGCACACCACAGAGCTCAACATGCATGTCAATGCAAATTACCCAGGCTCCACACATGGCCCTTTCATCCTCAGCCAGTCACCCCTCCATCATTCTCTCACATCTGAAATTGTTAGCTACATGTGGCTGCTTGATAGGTTCAACCCATTCCATATATACCTATATACACTCTTCAAACCACATTATATCAATGTACCTTCCACAGAAATGAAACAAATGCTAAGGTGCATACCTTTTCATTTGCAGGAAACAGTGCAAACCCATTGTCACCATTCCTAGTCATGGGCCAATACCCTAGTTGCTAAATAAACAGCCAGAGAATACCGGTCCAGGAGGGGGAATCAGGCATGTCACGATGTGAGAAAGAAGACATGTTAAAGTTGCCTCCCCATGAATGCCACAATACTACAGCATGAAACATAGATCGACCATAACACACGCATGCATTCATCACAAACAATTACATACACAACCACTGCCCCCATGCCCCCTGACAACAGCATGCCATGTGCCACTAATATACACAATAACAAGTCGTATGCACACACGTCTGAAGCAGGCATAGGCTAACAAATATCACGCTGCAGCCATTATTAAATGGACAGAGTCTCAAGCAAAACTTTGATGGGCCGATAATCCTGACAGATGTTTCACATGCGCATCGTGTAGACCCTTGTACTTCGATTGGCACCACGTTCTCTGAAACAGAATGCACGCAGAGTAGAACACTAGACATATAGAGCAGCACAGCACATGCAGAGTGCATCAAAAATAGAGCAACATGAACCTGGGCATGAGCAGAGCCTACTTGGGCTTGCCAATCCTGAGGATCAAACAGACGCTGGAGGCAATGGGGCAGGACAGGATCCTTCCACCACATGAACAGCAGTTGTAGGTGGCATTGTCACCTCTCGATATGCCCCATTAGATACTGCTGTCCGTGAAACAGGAGGACATCCTCAGGGCCTGTGTTACAACACAGCTGCACACAAACTTGAGGCAAAAACATTTGCCACCTGGTGTACGTCTTCACTGGTAGTCTGGCTCAACAGGTATGGTGGTGACACACCATGAGATAGCATGAGCATGTACACCTGCTCATCTGGGTGTGTCAGCTCTATACGAATATTTCACAAACGTCACTGGAAAAAAAAAACTCATCTTTGAATGATCACATAGAACCGATTGCATGCAAAGCTCCAAATTGGCAAGCATATCACAATGCCACACCACTGTAGCACATGAATCATGGAAAAGAAATACAACACAACACAATAAAAGTCTGCTGTGTCTCTGTAAACCTCACATATGACATCCACACAGACAGCATGTGCTAATTGAACAAACAACACACATGCTAAAGGCCTTGCCTCGTGAAGTGCAAGGTCATATTCAGGATCACATTGTTAGGCAGAATCCGGTGCAGTGCCCTTAGGGACCACTACACACAATTAAGACTGCAAGTGGTAATACAAGTTCATCTTTGGTACAAGCCTGTACTACTATGTTAAAGTGGTAGCAGTAGCGGAGCAGCCAGGCTTATCTCAAGAGTATATGAGCAGTAGCAGAGATTAGACAACGTGACCACAATTACTGTGACTCAAGCAAACACTGACTCAAGGTTTCAGGTAAAAATTATAAGTACATTTATTTTTAAACCATTTGTCTTAAAACACAACACTTCTATACAATCAAAACCACACGTAAAATACACTACAACCAACCAATGCACTTGGTACAGTATAACTCAAGGTAAGTACCCTATGTTTTAACAGACCAGTGTTGCGAAACAAAAGACGTTACAGGGAATACATATGTGACCACATTTTGACAGTAATGACAGTTTGTTCTTACGAAAGGTACGCGTATCCACGGAAAGAAATGTTACCGGGGCAAAAACACACTTAGCATCTGAGTTAACCAGAGAGAGTTGGGGGCAAAAATCATAGGCAATACTTTTTTCAGGGCAGACAGAATCACAGAGCACTTGTTGACAGTAATACAAAAGTCAATAGGCCAGAGCCAGTGTCAAGTGGAACCGGGTTCCTGTTGTCCAGGATAACACAGTCAGCTAGTTCAAGATTCAACATTGCCAGGAGTACTTGGATATTGCCAACAGAGGAAGCAAAACGTATAAGAAGGAGGGAAGACAAGGGCAAGCCTTGGATGAAGAGAAAAGGGATTCACCCTAGTTCCTCGAAGCAGAACACAGTACCTTATTCAATGAAGAAGCTGGTGCCATGGCAGTTGTTCCTGGTAGTTTCCTGCAGACCCACGGTTCCTGGTGCTTCGGTCGTGGTGACAAGAAAGAGGACGTCTGGAGAGGTCTGCACTACTCAGGGATGAAGCCAGCAGCAGCAACAGTGAATAAAAGGTGCGCTCCTTAAAAACAGGAGAGGCTCTTTGAATGGATATCCGGACCACCACAGCAGTGTGCAGCGATTTCGACCATGAAGAGGATCCTCTGGCTGTTGAAGATGAGCTAGTTGACCCCACCAAGCTCAAGGGAAGAAGACTCCGGACTGGATCTTCTCTGGTCGTCGAAGGGTAGATAGCTAAGGACTGCAGCAGGGCTTCACCGGGACGGGGTAGTTGCAGCAGCCGTGTTCTTCTCCGCTTCTCTTCAGTTCCTTTTAGTTCCAGTGACGACTCTAACTTCCAGCCCAAGAGTCATTACTTTTATGGGAAAAGCCCCCATGCACACAGCCTGGCTGTCAATCACGCAACAGGGGGGGTTGTCCAGCCCGGGCAACCACCTCCGGCAATCGTGGCAAAGTGCGACTTGGGTTTCCTAGGAAACCCTGTGCAGGGGGTGACTACACCCCTCCCTCACATTCAGCCCACCTAGACACCCAGGCGCCTAGAGGAGGGCTTCTTGGCAGAAGCCTGCCAAAAGACGGTGAACAAAGAAGGCAAACCTGGTTTGCCGCGCAAAGTAAAACACAAGAAGGACCTCAACAAAGAGAAATGGTGAAAAAACCCGACCGGAGCCAAAAGAAAGAGTATTTGGTCAAGCGGGTTTATGTTCAAGGCTACTATAATAGCCTAAAACAGTACCATGTTTATATCGTATAAACGCGGTAGAAAAGTTGGGGTAGATACCACTGTCACCAGCCAAGTCTAAATGTTAAAAGAGCAAAACAATGCTCTAGGAGATACAGATAAAAAGGGCTAAGAATTAACCCTTTCCAATACTCCATGTAAGATGGGGTGTACTGGATCTGTGGTTAAATGACTATGTAAAGTTAATGGCAACTTTACCCTTTTCTGGGGGACAGTAGTCAGCCCCAGAAATGGAGTTGGTGGAAAGTCTAAAAGACAACCCTGTGTCACTGCACTGAAGGTGCTGTGGAACACACAAAAGAGGGGGGCTACTGAAGTGGTGTACTCCAGAGACCACAACCACAAAAATAGATGAAATTCACATGGCAAAACACAGGTGAGAGTGGGGGAAAAGCTCACACTCTCACCAAGTGGAAAAAATAAACTCCAGAAATCAGGCAAAGCTGCTGGGGCACTCACTAGGTAAGGGAAATTAGCCATTGAATGAGAATTCTCCCTAACACTCACCCCTCCCCCCAGACTAAGGGACAGGAAGATTTAATCCACTCCTGGATGGTTCTCATACATCTAGTCGATTATAAACATCCTAGAGAGACCATCAGCATTTTGGTGGTGACTTCCTGCTCTGTGCTCAATATAAAATCAAAGCCTTGGAGGCAGATTGACCATCTGAGTAGTTTGGGGTGTTCCCCTTTCATTTGCATCAGCCATCTCAAGGGTTGGTGGTCAGTTCGAATGATGAAGGTAGATCCATACAAGTATGGTCTAAACCTCTTCAGTGACCACACAACAGCAAAACATTCACGTTCTATTGTTGGCCACCTTGTCTGAGGATCCTTTAACTTCCTGCTGATGAAACAAATGGGGTGTTCCCTACCTTTCTCATCCAGTTGACTAAGGACTGCACCTATACCTACATTAGAAGCATCAGTTTGTACAATGAGGTGTTGGTGGTAGTCAGGAGCTCTTAGGACTGGAGCTTGACAAAGGGCTTTCTTCAGACCTTCACTGGCTTGATTGCACTCCTCATGTCACCTGACCTTTTTAGGAAATTTGGGAGAGGAGATGACATTCAAGGGAGAATCTATGGTCCCATAGTTCTCTATGAAGTTCCTGTAATACTCAGTGAGACCTAAGAAGGCTCTCACATGGGTTTGAGTAGTAGGGGTGGCCCAGTTTTGTACATCTTGTACTTTGCTAGGCAATGGCCCTATTTCACCTCCTCCTACATCATGTCCAAGGTAGATCAATGTACTCTGACCAATTTGACATTTGCTTGCCTTTATGGTCATATGGGCCTGTTCCAGACCCTGCAATACATATCCTAGGTGTTCAATATGTTATTTCCATGTAGGGCTGAACACTGCAATGTCCTCAAAGTATGCCATACAGACGTCCTCCATCCCATTCAGAACTTGATTGACCATCCTCTGAAATGTAGCAGGTGAATTCTTTAGTCCAAAAGGCATTACCTTGAATTGGTAGAGGCCAGCTTGGGTGGAGAATGCAGTTTTCTCCTTGGCATGGTCTGTCAAGGCTATTTGGCAATAGCCTGACGTGAGGTCAAATGTGCTGCGGTACTTGGCTGCACCAAGTTTGTCCACCAGCTCATCTGTCCTAGGAAAAGGATGTGCATCAGTCTTTGTGACTGCATTTAGAACTCTATAGTCCACGCAGAATCTCAACTCCTTGGATCCTGCCTTTGGTACAAGCACAAATGGGCTAGACCATGGGCTAGTAGAGGGCTCTATAACCCCGAGATCAAGCATCTTGTTGACCTCATTCCTTATATGGGTTCTTACATTGTCTGACATTCTGTACCACCAGCTCATCTGTCCTAGGCAAAGGATGTGCATCAGTCTTTATGACTGCATTTAGAGCTCTATAGTCCACGCAGAATCTCAACTTCTTGGATCCTGCCTTTGGTACAAGCACAACTGGGCTAGACTATGGGCTAGTAGAGGGCTCTATAACCCCGAGGTCAAGCATCTTGTTGAACTCATTCCTTATATGGGTTCTTACATTGACTGACATTCTGTACCTCCTGCTTTTGACGGGCAAACAGTCACCAGTGAGTATATCATGCTGGCCCCAAGGGGTCAAGCCTGGGGAAAGTGAGAACAGGGAGGCAAAATGATTTATCAGTAATTTGCACTCATCCTGCTGGTCAGATGTGAGACTGGAAGAGAGATTAACTCCTTCCATTTGCTCATCTAAATGTAAGCCTCTGAGTAGGTTAGGCAGAGGTTCACTCTCATCCTCCTCCTCCTGAGCTGAAGCTAGAAGCAAAGCTCCTATGTCAGGTCTAGAGAAATAAGCCTTTAAACGGTTAGTGTGAAAGACTCTAGGAGCCTCCTTAGGATTGCCTACGTCCACCAGATAGTTCAAGTCTACAAGTTTCCCCACAAATTTGAAGGGTCCTATCCATTTGTCCTGCAAGGCGCTCTGCCTTGTGGGGACCGTAACAAGAACAAGATGCTCTTGAGTGAACTCAACCATGTTAGCCTTTTGATCATGCCAATGCTTGACAAGAGCTTGACCAGCCTTCAAGTTACTACTTGCCTATGCCATCATGTGTGACATTCTCCTCCGGAGACCTATCATATAGTCAGTCACTCTGACTGGCTTGGGGGAAGGAACACTCTCCAACTCCTCCTTAATCAGAGCCAATGGACCTCTGACTGGATGACCATAAAGAGATTTGAAGGGACTTCTCTATATGCAAAGAGAAGGCATGGCAGTAGAAGGTCCCACTTTCTTTTAAGGGGTTCTTCTAAAGCACCTATCATGCTCTTCATAGTTCTGTTAAACCTCTCTACCAATCCAGGGGTTTGGGGATGGTAGGCAGTTGATAACTTGTAGGTGACTCCACAGGTTTTCCACATGGCTTGCATGTAGTGGGACATAACATTTGATCCCCTGTCAGATATCACCTCCTTAGGAAAACCTACTCTGGTAAAAATACCAAGTAGGGCCATAGCCACAGCCTGAGCCGTAACAGTCCTCATAGGTATTGCTTCAGGATACCTAGTGGCATGATCCACTACAACCAGGATAAACCTGTTGCCTGAAGATGTTGGAGGGTCAAGAGGGCCAAAAATGACAATCCTGACCCTCTCAAAAGGTACTCCCACCACTGGGAGAGGCTTCAAGGGTGCCACATTCTTGGCACCACTCTTGCCAGAGCTTTGGCAAGTGTGGCAGCTCCTGCAGAATTTGGCTACTTCTGAACCCATCTTAGGCCAGTAGAAGTAAAGAGAGAGCCTTTCCTTGGTCTTCTTAAAACTTAAGTGACCAGCCAAAGGTATCTCGTGGGCAAACTGCAGAAACTGGAGTTGGTTCACCAGAGGTACTACGAGTCTTTTGCAGACTCCAGGGGTTGACTCAGTCGCTTCACTGTAGAAGAGGCCATCTTCTCAGTGCAACCTATACTACCCAGGCTCAGTCCCATTGGGCTGGGAAGCTGCCTGTAGGTGAAGACCTTCAAGAGTAGGACACTCTCTTTATCCTCTGCTGAAATCTGCCCTGTTGGGTCCACCTTCTGCCAGTAAAGACTGCAGCTCAGGATAGTTAACGGGGTCCAGATCTCCTACCAGAGTAAGATCTTCTTCTAGATCTGATTCCTCAGTATCTAGTTGAACCATACAGGGTTCAACCTCGCACTCAGCCTCAGCTGGTGGAGGGGTCACAGATGTGACTTTGGGCAGTCTTGGAGATTTCCTTCTGGGAACAGGAGTGCTTGCTGGTTTCTTGCTGGTGGACCTAGGTTTCCCCTTTGTCTCTTTCTGACCTGCAATAGCAGTGAGTAAGTCATGTAGAGTTGGGGTGATAGTTTCCTCTATCATGTACCTAGGAGAGCCTCTCAAGGTTCTCTCCCTTGCAGACCTTGTGAGCTCCTGCTTCCTTCTGCTGGGGGGGTACTAGACACAACTCCAAGAGTTTTAAGGTCATTACCCAACAGGATCCTCCCAGGTACGTTATTTTGCACACTTACAGGTATTCTGACAGTAATGTCATTACACTGGATGAGAGCTGGTAACTGGGGAACCATTTGCACAGGGCCTCCAGCTAACTTGGTTAAGTGTTTGGGTGCCTTAGCAACATCCTCCACTTTGAAAAAACATTAATCAACCACAGATATGCTGGCTACAGTGTCTCTGATGGCAGGGGTCTCCTGACCATTCTCAATAACACTATCTTTATAATACTCTTTAGTATTATCTGGCATTGAGTTATAGACATCTAAGTTCTGTTGTTCCCAAAGACCCAAGGACACTAAAGAAACACTAGCTGAGACTCTCATGGGCTCATCAGCTAGTAGCTGAACGTTTCCACTGGTTATAGGTACTTCATCCACCTGGGAGAAGGCTAAGGAGACAGTGTTGATCCCTGAAGGTTTACCCTTACACTTGGGATCTCCTTTCACATGACCAGGCAACCCACAAACAAAATATTTTCCAAATGCTCTCTGGAATCGGGGTTTTCCATGGCCTCCATCTGGTGCGGAACCAGGTGGTACACTAGCCTAATTCGGTTTACCTTGTGGCTTACCTTGGTTATGTTTGGGGCCCTCTTTTGGATTGGAATTATTGGAATTCTCTTTGTTGTCTTTCTTTGGCTGCTTCCCCTCATCCTTCTTCTGAGTAGCCCCAGAATCCTTGTGAGTGGCCCTGTTGGCAACCCACAAGTCAGCAGCCTTAGCTAGCTTCTTAGGATCTATCTCCTTTGAATCAGCCAATTGCTGTCTGAGCTCAGGAGAGCAGACATCAAAAATAGACTCCAACATTACAAGATTCATCAAACCTTCATAAGTGTTCACTTTGTAACCCTTAACCCAACCATCTACGTTTTTCAAACATTCACACACCCAGGTAGCCCAAGGGGTACCATCATGCTTTTTGAGGGTTCTAAACCTCTTAAGATACTGGGAAGAGGTCTTCCCAAATATAGCTATTAATGCTAGTTTCACACACTCATAATCCTGCTTATCTTCCTCCCCCAACTCAATTACAGCATCACTTGCAACAGGGGAAAGCCTAGAGAAAAGCCAAGGAATCAGCTGATTCCCTGATTTACCTTGAATCCCATGATTGTACTCAAACATTGCTAACCAATCCAAAACATCAAGTTTTACATA
The DNA here is from genome assembly GCF_040938575.1 of Ambystoma mexicanum. Classification (NCBI taxonomy): domain Eukaryota; kingdom Metazoa; phylum Chordata; class Amphibia; order Caudata; family Ambystomatidae; genus Ambystoma; species Ambystoma mexicanum. The sequence goes on along the minus strand of NC_090927.1, from coordinate 421,604,400 downwards.
CCAATCATTTACTTTGTCATATGGGGTCTCCTAGGGCTGGAAGACCTAGAAGACTTTGGGAGAGAAGTATTTTCTAAAGACAATTTCTTCATTTCTAGTTCATGATTCAGCTCCATTTCTCTGAGCCTTAACTCTTGATGTTTCATGGCAGTTTGTGCATCAATACATTTCACTTCCAATTCAAGTCTCATTTTGTCAAGTGCAATAAACTCAGGAGTAAGTATAGGACCTGTGGGGGTCCCTATGGACAGAGGTTGTGCTTTGTGAGCAGGTAAGGGAGTTGTAAGGTTTCCTAACAAGGACTCATCTACTTCTTCTAAATCAACACTCTCAGAATCAGAAACATCACTATCCACTTTTGCTGGAGGGGTAGGCTCTTCTGACCCACTCTCTAGACTTGTTTTTCCCATTAACTTTGCAACCAGTACAGATTTGTTTTCCTTTACCAGAGAGACTCCTCTCCCTACACATGGTTCTCAAAACCTCAGCAGTGTAGTTTAAAAGACCCTCTTCAGTGAAGCTTTCCATATTTGACATGATTTCTCAGTTAAATAGAATTTAGTCGTGCTTAGCCTTGTGGTTAGTTGAACCCAAGCAATAGTAGCACTCTAAGTGTAATTACTCTACTTTCAAATCCTCACCACTGTACACCACTGTTAGACAGAATCCTGTGCAGTGCCCTTAGGGACCACTACACACAATTAAGACTACAAGTGGTAAGACAAGTTCACCTTTGGTACAAGCCTGTACTACTATGTTAAAGTGGTAGCAGTAGCGGAGCAGCTAGGCTTATCACAAGAGTATATGAGCAGTAGCAGAGATTACACAAAAGGACCACAATTACTGTGACTCAAGCAAACACTGACTGAAGGTTTCAGGTAAAAAATATAAGTACATTTTATTTTTAAACCATTTGTTATAAAACACAACACTTCTATAAATTCAAAAGCACACGTAAAATACACTACAACCAACCAATTCACTTGGTACAGTATAACTCAAGGTAAGCACCCTATGTTTTAACGGACCGGTGTTGTGAAACAAAAGACGTTACCGGGAATACATATGCGACCACCTTTTGACAGTAATGACAGTTCGGTCTTGCGAAAAATACGCATATTCACGGAAAGAAATGTTACCAGGCTAAAACACACTTAGCACCTGAGGTAACCAGAGAGAGTTGGGGTCAAAAATCATAGGCAATACTTTTGTCAGGGCAGACAGAATCAGAGAACACTCGTTGACAGAAGTACAAAAGTCAATAGGCCGGAGCAAGTGTGCATCGATTTCGACCACGAAGAGGATCCTCTGGATGTGGAAGATGAGCTGTTTGACCCCACCAAGCTCAAGGGAAGAAGACTCCGGACGTCGAAGGGTAGATAGCACAGGACTACAGCAGGGCTTCACCGGAATGGGGTAGTTGCAGCAGCCGCCTTCTTCTCCGCTTCTCTTCAGTTCCTTGTAGTTCCAGTGGCGACTCTGACTTCCCACCCAAGAGTCCTGCTTTTTATGAGAAAATCCCCCATTCACATATCCTGGCTGTCAATCACGCAGCAGGGGCCAACCAGCCCAGACAATCACCTCAGACAATCATTGCAATGTGTGACTTTCGTTTCCTAGGATACCCTGTGCAGGGGGTGACTACACCCCTCCCTCACATTCAGCCCACCTAGACACCCAGGCGCCTAGAGGAGGGCTTCTTGGCAGAAGCCCCCCAAAAGACTGTGAACTAAGAAGGCAAACCTGGTTTACTACGCAAAGTAAAACACAAGAAGAAAAAAAAAAGAAATGGCAAATAAACCCGAACGGAGCCAAAAGAAAGAGTATTTCGTCAAGCGGGTTTATGTTCGAGGCTTTTATAATAGCCTAAAACAGTAGCACGTTATATAGTATAAACGTGGTAGAAAGGTTAGGGTAGATACCACTGCCTCCATCCAAGTCTAAATGTTAAAAGAGCAAAACAATGCTCTAGGAGGTACAGATAAAAAGGACTAAGAATTAACCCTTTCCAAAACTCCATGTAAGATGGGGTGTACTGGATCTGTGGTTAAATGACTATGTAAAGTTAATGGCAACTTTACCCTTTTTTGGGGGACAGTAGTCAGCCCCAGAAATGGAGTCGGTGGGAATTCTAAAAGACAACCCTATGTCACTGCACTGAAGGTGCTGTGTAACACACAAAAGAGTGGCGATACTGAAGTGGTGTACTCCAGAGCCCACAACCACAAAAACAGATGAAATTCACATGGCAAAACACAGCTGAGAGTGGGGGAAAAGCTCACACTCTCACCAAGTGGAAAAAATAAACTCCAGAAATCCAGCAAAGCTGCTGGGGGACTCACTAGGTAAGGGAAATTAGCCATTGATTGAGAATTCTCCCTAACACACATTCGGCTCGCCTAACTGTGAATGGCGCAAGAACAATGTGCTATACTGAAGAGTGTCATCAGCACCCCCAGTCAGTGGAAAGTTTCCATGCACTCCAACAAACGTTCCAGAATACATGTCATGTAATATACTCATAGCTGAAACATTCAGTGCATATGTATGCATTGCCATAATCATTTTAAATACCACACCATCTCCACACCTGGCAAGGACAGATCCAACTATCATAAGCGCATGACATGCAAGACCCCTCACTTCCATCCAAAGCACATACATCATCCATACGTGGGTCATGACTACATGACCAAAACTGCAAGCACTGATGACTCTGTCAGTGCTGGACATGAGAACATCCAGCTACATTTTCTCCAGTGTTTAAGTCACATACATGTTTGACATGATGATGGGAGCTCTGATGCTTCCAACATCTGAAGGTAGACACTGTGGCATGCCATGCACAAACACCAGGTCCCATGATACACATAAATCATACATGTATCCGAGCAATGCAAATGGCCTGAAAAGCATGATATGTTTTATCACATCTCATCCAGACATGTAACTCACCAGATGGGGGAACATAGGTGCCAGTCGCTCCCATGCAAAATTTCCATCTGATTGCACTGTGTAAGTGCTGACACAGCTAGTGACTTTCATCACCACTGGTGTACATGCTCCTGGCACAAACCTTCTGCCTTCATATCTCACTTCTGTATGCCTATCCTGTGAGGACAATACCTACTGCAGTCTGGTCATCTGTCTTGGGTGGAACATTTCTGGCACTGCCCGGGTGTGCTCTTGCAACTCCCCAGGCAGTTAATCCCTGATTCACCACTCCCTCACCCCTACACCAGTACCATCTAATCCCCAAAGTCACCTTGTCTGCTTTATCAGTACTGCAACTCCCCCATCTGTTTTTCGCTGCTCCTCTATGAAGATACACTCAGGACCCACTGTCACACCTACCAGCCTCCAATCCACAAATGCTGTACCATCATCAGAGTAAACTAATGTGGTGAGGCTGAGGGCTGTCAACTTCTCTCAAGCCCAGGTTGGGATCCAGAGTGACCAGGTCCTCAACACGTATGAGTCCCCCTTCACCTCTGAGTAGTAACTTGGGGCCAAAGCATGGCAGAGGATCTAGGACCAAATTATGTTTGCTATTAATGTTGATGGGGTGGAAGTCTGTTGAAAATATCAGGAAACACTGGGACAATAATAGGATCTAGAGTCAGAAGAAGGCAAGAGTGGCTATTGAAGTACTTTTCCGTGGCTGCCAATGAGTGACATTGTCGCAGGTCCAGACCCTTGAGAAGGTCAACCAGTCACTCCATGCACAGGGACTTGACCTGCAGACACAGATAAAAACAGCTGGTAGATAACCAAAGGGGAGCATTACTGACAATGAGTAAAATCCATAGATGTCATGCCATTAATATTTCTGAGTCAGCTTCCACTCATGTGCATGGGTGGATGCAATATGATATGTTATGTTATTTGGCATTTATATAGCGCTCTATATATCATTGGTATGACTTCAAAGCGCTTGTGGGTTGAACGCCCTTGGGGACCGCAGTCCAAGTCAATCGAGAGAGTAGGCTGTTATAGGGTGCTTGGGTGCACTCAATATGTGAGCAGCTGACGTGATTGGTTGATGGTAGCTGCAACCTACCTTTAGGTGTGTTGGTATTGAGAGATCAGTTGAATGTGTGCAGTCAGGTGGTTGGTCTCCGAGACTGCATTCTGTCAGCATTAGGCCTGTGTAGTACGTTTATGTGTGCAGCTAGGCTGATTTTCTCACTGGGTGTAGCTGCGTTCTAGTAGGATGTTGGGTGTTCATGGAGTATTGTTCCTATGTGAGCAGCCAGGCTGAGCATAGTGATAGGAGAGGTGAATATCTGGAATGGATGTTTTATTCTTTGAAGCACACTTTTCAGGATTATATTCCTGTGCTTTGAGGTAGCAGTGCTCAGTGGCCCTAGATGGTCTTAATCATATCATATTTACGGAAAGAGCAAGGTTTTTAGTGTTTTGCTGAACGCCATGTAGATTTGGGTGTGTCGAATGTTTGGGGAGAGTGAGTTCCACAGTCTTGGAGCCAGAGTTGAGAAGGCAGATTCTCCAATACTGGCTGAATTGGAGGTTGGAATCATTAGTAAAAGGGAAGTGCTTGATCTTAGGGGGCATGAAGAAAGGTAGGGTATAATATTCTCTTGTAGCTACGTTGGCCCGGTCTTGAGCACTGCTCTGTGTGTAATGCATAGGGTTTTGAAGGTGGCCCTTCATCCAACCGAGAGCCAGTGAAGGGTGCAGAGAGTGGGTGAGATGTGATCGCTGTGTCCCAGGGCGAGAATGAGTTTGGCAGCAGCGTCTTGGGTTCTTTGGAGATTGTTAAGTTGGTATGCCGGTGCTCCCAGGTATAAGAAGTTGGCATAGTACAGTCTCGACATAACAATTGACATAACAGTGGAGAGTCAGTTGGGGTAGGTGAGGTAGGGGAAAATGCGTCTAAGGAGTTTGAGGTGAAAGTGACCGGATGTTGACACATTATTGATCTGATGGGAGAAAGTTAGGGCTGAGTCGATAGTGCAGCCAAGGTTTTTGACTGTTTTGGAGGGAGGGGGGGCTCGAAGGGAGGGCGGTCATGGGAGTGCTTGCGGGAGAAGGGCTATATTGCCACACACCATGATTTCAGTTGTATCTGGGTTCAGAAGGAGGTGATTATTTGCCATACATCGGTCAATATCGTTAAGGCAATCTTAGAGGTTGGGGTGTGGGTTGGTGCTTGTTTTCTCAGGATCATTTGAGTATCATCAGCATAGTTGTAGCAGGAGAGGTTGTGTGCAGAGATTATTACTGGTAGCATGGTCAGATAGAGGTTAAATAGTAGAGCGGAGTGGCAAGTGCCCTGGGGTACTCCAGTGTTCACACCACGAGCAGTTGAGAGAAAAGGGGAGAGGAAGGCGACTTGTTTCCTGTTGCTGAGGAAGGAGGCAATCCTTTTGAGTGCCTGTGTGACTGATTCCTAAGAGAGGAGGCTGTAGGAGGATAGAATGGTTAACAGTGTCGAAGGCTGCTGACAGATCAAGGAGAATCAGCGCTGCACAGCCTTCGGAGTCTGCCGAGACCTTGAGATCATCCCAGATCGGGATCAGAGTGGTTTCTGTTCGATGAACATAGCCTCATTGGGCCACCAAAATAAACCTAGAGACCTGATAGCAGCACAAAGAGCATAGGTACCCCTGAGCACATGCTGAATGCACATTTCTTCTGTTATGAAAGGCATGTGTAAATGATATTTGTGCAGTCATCTGTGCGTGTGCAATGTATCTCCACATCTACAGAGAGAAATACTCTTGTGTTGTACATGATGGCTAATGGGAGAGATGCAGGCCATGGGGTGAAGAGTCGATGTGAAAGGAGTGGTGCATGTATATCCCGGCCTTTGAAAACAGGTCTGAACATCTTTTGGTCAGGAGCCTAAGGTCTGTGAAGCATTACATTGCGCCTCATTGTGCATGTGGAAAGTGTATTGATGTCAAAATGTATAGCATGTTTTTTTGTTGTCAGGTAATGTGAACTGGTTGTGTGAATCAGTGATGCAGGGCAATGAGTCAGAGCTGTGCAGCGGACTCAAGTCACATGCCATACAGACATTGCTGTTTGTTGATTGCAGGAAGGACATGCAGCGGTCAGTCAACATGCGGGCCATGTGGTCATGTGTTGTAACCATTACAAACTCTCTGCTGTCACGCCCATCAGGCCTGCATCTTTGTGAACTCAGATGTACACCAGTCAATTACACATTTCCCTGCATTACTATTTGTCACAGTTGTCTATAGAACCATCAAAAATTAGCACACCGTGTTCCCCACCCTCCATGAATCAAGAGTTCAGAAACAATCCAAATAGAAATCAATCTCCTGAGAGATACCAGAACAGGATTTAACCAGGGTGAAAGTAACCAATACCGGTCTAGGCCACAAAGAGAAGATTCTAGAGAAATTGACAGATTTCAATGTCTTGAAGCCCAAGTAAAAATGCTGTCTGAACAGATAGGCAAGCTCTGTGTAGTTCAAAAACAGTCATCAAACAAAGGGGCGGAAGGTCGAAGAGTCGATATGGTGGCTTCTGATACCAAGTGACTAAATGCTAAAAATACAGAATCCCATAAACCAGTTTTGTACAACGGTCCTGATTTGATTGCTGATCTAAACATGAAGATGCCCGCAAATGAGGATGAGGCAGGGATTGGAGCCACACATAAAAAGGAGGTTTGGTTTAATCTAGCGTTGAATCAAACTATGGACATTTTTTGCAAATTAAAGGAGAAAGGAGAAAATAAACATGAAGTTCCAAAAGAGCAAAAAGACAGATTCAAAAAAGACATCCTATGCACTGATAAAATAACTGATGGGGGAGTAGGTGTGACTGTTAAAACATTCTCCCTAGCCAATCAAGATGCTGATAAAATGCAAACAGGAAAAATGAGTACTTAAAAGGAGGGTTTAGTCCAGTCACCTGAAGAATTCTTTGAGCCACATATTTTTAAAGAAATCAAAAAAGATGATACTATGCCAGACACCAAGAAATGCTCAGAGATAGAAAATGACAGATTACCATGTGATATTCATGAGCACATTCAGATGAGGAATTGCAGTGTGAACGCTGATGATCCAAATGACTTCTGAACATGGGGAGATGGGCAAGGTTTCTCAAAGTGAAATGGGCAAAAAAGAGGGAAAGATATCCTTTCATTTACCCGTGTGCTTGGCAAAAAGTGAGAAGGGACTGAGAAAAGTGGGTCCTGAAATCAGCAGAAATTCACACTTTCTGTGTGTATTGGAGGAATTTGAGGACAGGTACTATGCTCCCATTACTCTGGAATAGAAGAGTAATACATTTGCAATGATTGACACAGGTGCACAGGCCACGATTATGTCCAAAGAGTTGGTGAAAAGGATCAATGAAGGGATATCCCCACAAAATCAGATCAAAGTAAGACAAAATGAAGGCCCAGTACATAACTTTAACTGTGAGGAGATACCTATTGAAGGTGTTGCTGTAGTTGAAATAAACACAGGAATACACTGAATGAGACAGAAAGTGTTGATCACATCAATCAGTGAAATTCCATTCCCGGTGGGAACAGATTGCCTGAAAAGGTTGTCGCTCCTCATTGATGGAGTGAATGGTGTCCAGTGGTACCTAACGAAAAAAAACATTAAGGCATAAGAAGATAAAGTCACAAAACAGCAGAGTAAGCGAATGCCATACCGTTGCTGAATCAAATGATGCAGTGGAAGTGTATCTTCAAAACAGCTGTGTGGCTAGTGTCACTGTTATTGTGATGTGTCAGGATAAAATGCAAAGTGAAAAAGAGGAACAGCCCATGCAGATTTATTTAGATCTAAGGAGAAAATGGCAGACTGAAATAGATGAACATACATTGTGCTTTTACTTAAAAGAAGAAAAGAGTGAGCAAAATACTCTCCCTGAAGTAGCCACAGAAAAACATATCACAACCCTTGCTGAAATACATATGGAAGATGAGCAGCCATGGATTCATATTGGTGTAAATGGCCATTCTGAAATGATAAAAGCCACTTTGGCGCTGGAACAGGAAAGGAGTTTTATTAATGAGAAATTATTCAGAGAATGATGGAAAGGGAGGAGATGCCAAGATTCAGAATTAAAAACAAATACATCTCTTGATTGGACAATCCAGACTTAGAAAAAAGAATTGCAGGACGGTGCATGTTAAAAATCAATGTTGGACAAAACACCATCTACCACAATGTGTGGATAGTGAGGGGAACATAAAATGATTTTTACCTGGGCAATGACATTATGCACAGGGTGTGTATGGTGTTAGATTTTCTTAACCAAAAAGTATTGTCCCGGCTAGGTGGGCCCGTGCCCGAATTTGAAGACAATAGGAAGGCATACCATTGCGCACAGTTGGTGCCATATGCAATTGAACTACAGGTGAAAAAGGATATTACCATTCCTGCGTTCACCAGACAGGTTGCTATAACACTAACTGCCTGATTCAAGGAATTATTTGCGTGAAAAACACAGATGTGCGCTCCTTTCTGCCCCAAAATCCCCATACTTCAAACAGGGATTTTCGGGCAGAAAGGTGCACAAATTTGAGTTTTTCACACAAATAATGCCATGAATCAGGCAGTAAAGCATAAACGTGGATAGCAGATGAAGGATTCTTATGCCTTTGTATGCATAAGTAAATCTATGAAGCAGCAAGGGCTGGACTGTGAATATACCCCATTGGTAGATATTGGGGAAGGGCCCTTCAAAATCGTGGTGGATAATAAAGGGTGTCAAGATATTTATTTATAGGAGAATTCCGTGTGCAGATTGGCAATAAAGAAATCATATTATACTGCAGATTTCAACAATATGGTGATTGGAAATATCCCTGAGTGATATGTAGATGCACAGGGTGTGTTGCCAGAGTCTCTGAATTCTCAACCCAAAGGGATGTTTAAAATTCAGTCTGTGTATCTTTATGATTCCAATGAGACATTGTGTTGCCACCATGAGAACTGCGTAGTATTTGATTCAGGTGAAAATGAAACAGGAAAACAGCCTATTGAAAGGGAGACTGATATACAGGCATATGATTGCGGCCTAACTGATTTGCACGTTGCCACATTACCAGAAGGATGTGGTAGAAATCTGGTATTTGTGCACCAATATCGGTTGCCACTGGCATGCTTGGAGTCACTGGCAGAGATAATTAAGAATTTAAAATCCAGAGGAATTATCAGGCCCATTCACAGTACCTCAAACACTCCCATTGTGGGTGTATTAAAGCCAAAAGGTCAGTGGTGTTTGTGTGCAGACTTAAGAGAACTAAATAAAAGGGTGCCAGTGTCTAGATGGCCATTTCCATTTATTGATCAAGGCCTTGCTCAGGTGCATGGGTCAAAAGTGTTTACCACTTTAGATCTTACATCTGGGTACTGGTGTGTGCCATTGGCAAAAGACATTCAGAATGTGTTCGCATTTTCATTTGATAAAACACAACACGCTTGGTTCAGAACACCATTTGGGTATTTCAATAGTGGGAGCGAGTTTGGCATATTTTTGAGAAAAGCACTGCCAGATGCAGCAGAAAGAGGGACCATAGTTTATGTGGATGATGTTCTGGTAAAAAATGATAGCCTGAAAAGTAATTTTGGTGAGATTAGACATGTGCTTGGCCAATTGCAGAAAGCGGGAGCCAAAGTATCCTTGCAGAAGGCCCAATGGTGCAAAAAGAGAGTGAACTTCTTAGGCCATGAAGTAACTGAACATGGGTTAAATCCACAAAAGAAAAAGGTGGAGGCGATACAGAAAGTAAAAAAATCCTAAAACTATGGAAGGTTTAAAACGTCTATCAGGGATGACAGGATATAACAGGAAATGTACTGAAAATTACTCTGAAATCACTCAACCCATGACTTAATTGTTGAAGCAGAATGTACCCTGGAAATGGGAAAAAGACCAATCTGAGGCAGTTGCTAAATTGAAAGTGTGTCTGATGAAGGCGCCATGTTTAGCTTATCCCATAAAGAATAAAGATGTTTTTGTAGAAATAGGATTCACTGAGCAGTGTATGTCAGCTGTGTTATCTCAAAAACATGATTCAAATCATAAAACTATCGCCTATGCAAGCAAGGTGTTATCTCATGTTGAAACTAAATTCAGTGAATGTGAAAAGGCTCCCCTGATCACTGTTTGGGCGTTACAACACTTCCGTCCCATTATTCAGGGAGATAAGGTGATCATTGAAACGAATCATCAACCGTTACAATTTTTACAGAGTAAAAGGATTAGATCTGGTAACCTAGCGCAGTCCAGAATTACTTCCTGGACATTGGCATTGCAGGGATTCCTTGTGGAGGTAAGATATGGACAGAACAAAAAGAGTCTGAATGCTCAAGGAATAGCAGATCTGCATGACTGTGCAGCTGAATGTACTTCAGATGAAATTGAGGTAGAGCCCAGTTTGGGTGAATTTGAACAATCACCAGACAAAGCTTTTAATGAAAATGTATGCAAAGATTTGCCAACCGTGTATGTAGATGGGTGTGCTTATCATATTGAAAATTATAGCTGGTGGCAGCAATAGGAAATGTCTGATTAAGTTATGAGGGCATTCTTAGTATAGAATTGGGACCAGGAGTAGCCAGATAGCAGAGTTAGCTGCCAATCCTAAAGCTATTACTGTTGCAGTTGATAACAAGTTCAAAGAAATTGTCCTGGTAATTGATTCTGATTATGCAGACAATAGCTTCGTAGAATGTTTGAGGCTGGATTACTGGAAAGTAAGGGGCATGCTTGCATATAACAAAAAGCCCCTTAAACATGGGAAGATGATTCAAGCTATAGACAAATTAGTGTCAGAGAATGATTTAACAATAAACTGGAGGAACCTTGTGGACATTTAAAGACACCGGGAGAGGATAAGGAGGGAAATGATAATGCAGATCAATTGGCCAAGAGTGGGCTGTCATGGGAGAATTATGGCCCATTGAACACTTAATTGGTGAAATACAGGTGGATGCAGTTACTCACTCTAAATCTCCAAAAGAATTTGAACAACCTGTAGTGCAGTGGATTTATGATACGCCAGATAAGGATCTGGTTAACACACAAAAAGAAGACCCAGTATTGGGGGTTTATTATAATTTGATAGACCCGAACAAAATCCCTTAATTGAAAACAATTGCAAAGGAAAGGAAGAACTGAGAGTGTTGTTAAAGAACAAAAAAAGAATTACACTTCAAGATGGTCTGATGATTAGGGAGTCTGTGACAGGTCAGATACAGTGGGTGGTGCCTCTTTCATTCATAGGGTTAATGTTACACTATGCGCATGATGCAATAACTGCAGGACACAGAGGTTCACAAAAAACTTTAGAAATATTGAAAGACTCTGCTTACTGGCCACATATGTCCCAGGATGTGTAATTATACACCAGGGGGTGCACAATTTAAACCTACTTCGCCAATGCATAGAGTTCCATTAATGAAAAGGGGTGTGACTCTTCCATGGTCAGATTTGGAAAACGACTTTGTTGCGCCTGTAAAAATATCAGCCAGGGGAAATAGGTATTTATTGACGGTGGTATGTCTCATGTTGAAGTGGGTGGAATGCATTCCTGCGCCAGATTATAGTGCACAAAAACAGCCACTTTGTTGGTAAATCATATATTTTCAATGTCAGGTTACCCCAAAGGATAGAATCAGCCAGAGGAAGTCATTTCACGTGTGCTTTGATGAGCAAGGGGTGGCAGATATTGGGGTGAAAAGGAAATTACACATCTCCTACCGGCCCGCTTCCTCTGGAAATGTTGAGAGAAGCAATAGATCTATTGTGGAGATACTAATGAAATTTGTAGCAGAGGCAGGTTCCAGTTGGGATCTACGGTTACATTTAGTGCTAATGGCTATTAGATCAACTCCTGCTAAAGCAACAGGTATAAGTCCTCATGAGGTATTGAAAGGAAGGAAAATGGTACTGCCAACATTTGTACAGGACACATGAACAGACATTGGTAAGTGCATCCACAGTTCACGAATATGTGGAAGGATTGAGGAAACACTTACAACATGCATTTGCATTTGCACTGCGAAATCTGGAAAGAGCTGCTGAGAGTGCAAATACCTATTATGATAAAAAGACATCTGTGAAAGAATATAAAATAGGTGATTTGGTATATAAATATAACTTTGCAAAGAATAGACATAAACATTCTTAATTTCTTGCGGCATGGCAAGGGTCATTTGAGATTGTAGATACAATATCCACTGTAGTATGTAAGATACTGAGGAAGGAGGGTGAAATGGTGACAGAGCAATTTGTTCATGTCAATCAAATTAAGTCCTGCCACCCACAACATCAGATCAAGAGACTTGAGCAGGTGGAGACCAGCTAAATGTACTGATTGCAATGAAAATAAAACTGACAGTAGAGAATAATGATAAATAAATGTATTGTTGGCAGATGCATGGAAAAGTTGCTGTTTCATGATACATATAGCTTAATAACAGGTGAGCAGATGCAATGCGATATATATTTCACTCCATGAGTATTCAGAAATATGGCTTAATGCGTGAGCAAAAGCAAACAAAAATGCCACGTTTAGTCTTTGACAATAGAAATATGATGCCATTTTTTCATAAAAAGTGCAGAATCAGACTGAGATGTTCAGATACTGTGTGGTAAGATCCTTCTGCATGGGAATTATTGTAATGTATAATGATACAAGGTGTAAAATGTTGTTTGTTTCTATATAATGTGTGTTTAATTGCAGGTGCCCAAAAGTGGCAAGTACTGGAAGCTATAATATTTTGGCCTGCGTTTGTAACCAAATAGTGAAAAGGGGATAGACAATTAGTCTATGCTCTGTACTTAACATGTTTCTTTTCTATTGACTTTAGATTGGATTAACATATTGTCCAGGCAGGGCCAGTTCCCGGAGATGATGGATCAGAGACCAAGGTATCCGAGGCCACGGGATCGGAGGCCTCAGGATTGGAGACCCTGGGAGGAAGTCTCAGAAAGACCCCTGGATAAAAGGATGGGGGTGATGATAAAGTATGAAGAAAGAAAGGCAATGATGATCGAGCCTGAGACATGGGTACTTGCTGCGCTACTCATGGTGGGATTATTAGGAATTGAAAGCACAGGCGCACAAGTCATTATTGAACCCGGACCGGCATCTGGAATTGCAGTGGAGGAGGCACCTGGGTTTATTCTTGGAAACTGACGGTTGATATTACAGAATATGTATATCACCATAAACACTGATAATATAATTGAAAAGTTCATCAATAGATCTGTGATTGCATCTGACCAGACAAGAGGATGGTTGGTTGCTTTGAATATAAAATGAGGATGTTGGTCATGCTACTAGCAACAATGGGGAAGGAGAGATATCCTGTGACACATACATTTTAGAAATTGATGTGCATTTCCTCCAATTATGAATTTACCAGTCGTAATTGTCAGAAAAAGGAGGGAATATGTAGGGATATATTCATGCAGCCAGTAAAATGGATGTCTATTTTCATGTGGGGACAATTTAGGGATACAGGTCAGGAGGTCAGGAGGTTAATGTGTACAGCAGAGATGTGAAATTATATCTGGCCCACAGTGACAAAGCAGTGTATTGGCAAAATTCAATGTGCATTATACATTCAGACTATGAGGATTCCAATCTGTGTAAATTGCATTGTGAATGAACCTATATAATGAAACTAATTTCCGCTAATAAAGTCCCCACTGATTAGAATTCCTTATCAACATGGCAATGCAATTAAAGCAGACTTGGATAGACACTGTCTAATATTTTCCATGGAAAAATAAATATGCACAGCAAAAAAAAAAAAAAAGAAAAATGAATAGCTGCTTCTTGTTCAACTGAAGCATTCATTGTTCTCACAGGACATTATTTGTTACATGCAAACCCTTGTAATATGATTGGCTAATGTGGTCAGAAGTTCTGGAGGTGGCAGGCACATCAAAAGAAAGGCAGAGCTAACTTTGATGGACAGACAGAGAAAATGTAGGCAGCTGAGCTGAGGGGTGTGGGCAGTTCTTGCTGAGATTCAGTTCCTATCAGTGCCATACAGGGATGCTGGGCTCCGGGGCTGAAGTTTGAGGACAGCTTGAAGACATTGCAGGGGAGGTGTACGTCTGGCATCGGAGTGACTGAAATTCCAAAGGCTGTGCCCATGGGCTGTGTGAGGTTTGCGCAGATAAGCTCCCGCAGAAAGAGACTCAGGCTTCACCCATCATTGTAAGTGAGGTCATAACTGAGGAGTACGTGTGGCTGAGTTCATTACATTTATTGACAGTCAGCATAGGTTTCTAGGTTTGAAAACAAAATGTATTATTTTTGTTTCTTTCTTACTGCACCGTTTAAAAAAAACTGCATACCACTTTCACAATCTCTTCCATGTTGCCATGTGTTTGTTTTGTTTTATCTCTTAGAAGGTCGAAGCTGTGCTCGCTATCGGTAAGAATACATAACTGTAATACCATGGAATGTAACATTTTCTTTCTCTGATTGTGCATTACTGAGTTCCATGCAAACAACAAGAATATGTATAATAACTGAAACAAGGCTGGTATTTGATTTTTGTGTTTTATTTCATGCCTCTGATGATCACTGTTTCAGGGGGAAAGATCATTGGGCGATCCTAGTGTTATACCACCATGATAAAAATTCACTACCTCATTTACCACATGAGGCAATGGGCCTCATTACAAGTACTCCGGTCCGGAATGCAGTGATTCCGTGACAACGGTAATACAGTTTCCGCGTCCACAAGGTTGCGGAAAGATCGGCCGATTACGCCTGTCAGTCGCGCGCACCACACAGACGTGGAAACGGTGTCACCGTCGCCACGTAAACACCCATGGAAATGGACATAGCGGCCGCACAAGCAGTGTAAAAACCGTGACCACTGCCATCTTCATGGACACGGAAGCGGAAATACCATGACCGCGAAAACTGGAAATAGAGAGGCGGCCATCATATAAAGCACAATCCACTGCCATCCAGAGTCAGCACAGGCTAAATCTGCACACTGAGAAGCCAAAAAGGACCTCCAGCATTGCAGCCAGGATCCCTGCCCAGAGACAACGCAAACTGCGCTTCAGTGAGGCGGAGCTCACTGTATTGGTGGACCACATAGTTCAGCATGCTGAAATGCTGTTTAGCGCAGACCAACGGAGTGCAACACAGCAGCGCAGGAAGGATGTGTGGGTGGAAGCTGCACGCATGTGCACCCGCTGTGGGCATGACTACAAGGAGTGTTAAGGACTGCCACAAGAGGTGGGACGACCTCAGACTGAGTGTGCGAAACCTGATCGCAACACACCGGTAATGCAGCAGTGACACAGGTGGAGGGTCCCCTTCACCACTGAGGCTGCAGATATGGGAGGAGCGCTGCAGCAGTGTCCTCCACCTTGAGGCCATCCATGGGATTGGGGATGCTGAGGCAGGAGTGAGCCCACCTGCAGATGCTGGTAAAGTGCACACATATGAATGCCATACGACTGCTTGTTGAGGCCAGGAGTGCCCCAGAGGACCCATTAACAACCCCCCCAGCCAGTGCATGAGTGCCCCAAAGGACCCATTAACAACCCCCCCCCCCAAGCCAGTGCATTAGTGCCCCCAAAGGACCCATTAACAACCCCCCGACCCAATCATGACCCAGATGATGAGCAACATCCCTACAATATATGGCCGTCAACATTCATATGCGTGTAAATGCAAATGTTCACTAATCAACCTGTCTGATGCATGTGATGCACCCATCAGGTACCACCACACATCTAATAGCATGCCCTCTGTGTCCCCACAGCCATTTCAAGTGAAAGTGACAATGCAGAACAGGCAAGGCAATCGGCACCTGCACGTGTGCAACCCAGCGCCCCTTCCCAGGAGGAAGACGCTAGCTGCTCAGCAACTTTGCCACCAGCTGCATCTGGTAAAGATGTACCGGCCACCAGCACCACCATCTCCACGCAGCCTGCTGCCACACAGGTGCTACAGGCACCCATCATGCCCACACAACCCACCCCAGAAAACATCTGCACTGCGGAGGAGGCTGCAGGCAGTGACAACAGTGCCCCAGCACTGCAGTCTGATGTAGGGCCAGAGGGGGAAGTGCCCAACCAGGATGACTTGACATCCTTCCATGACCTCCAGTTCAACCCAACATTAATGCACAGTCCGATGAGGTTGCCAACCCCCTCAATGGCTGAGCTGAATGCCCACATGCAGCAGATGGAGGACCAGCAGGACACCCTCACCCAGCTAGTGGAAAGGCAGCTTGAGGAGTCCAGGCTGCATAGGGAGTGTTACACTGCATCTGTGCGTCGGCTCTCCAGGTCAATTGGACGCTTTGCCACCACCATAGTGACCCTGTACACCATGTGTGGGAGGGCAACAACAACACTTCCAGTATTGCTGAGTCTATGTTGCTTGCCCAGCAGGCATATCTGGGACGTTTGCCACCAATGCCAGCAACAGTGCCATCCCCAAGCACCACCCCATCCAGCTCCACCTCTGCCAGCCCGCGGAGGCGCTCAAGTTGCCTAACAGGGCCCTCTGGCAATGATGCCCGTGCGCAGAAGCCCACACACAAATGATGGCATGTGTGTTTGGCACTGCAGGACACATAGGGACAAGAAGGTTGTAAGGGGGTGGGTACGTTTGGGTGGTGGGGATGTCCATTAGGGGATTAGTGAATTGGGGCCTGGTTGGGGGTGGGTATGTTTGGATGGTGGGGGAGGTCCATTAGGGAGTTAGTGAATTGGGGCCTTGTTGGGGGTAGGTACGTTTGGGTTGTGGGTGAGCACGGGTGTACAGCTTCCCTACCCAATGCACCTTCTTCCCTGTTGTTATGTTATGAATATATCATCATTGAAAAAAACATTCATGAGTGGACATCCATCATTTCATTTGCAGTCCATTGATTTATTTACTGGCATCGTCATATCCATGCAATGCTGTCAATGTGCAGTCTCTCAAAAGTAAATGCGAATCAGTGTATCCCGTGCTCGTTGTCCATCTTGTGCACCCCCAGGAGGAGGTGGAGCCATCCCATCCCCATCCTCAACCCCATCTCCATCCCCATCTTCATCCTCTGCATCTGGGGGCATCGGAATGTTCTTGCGCAAGCACAGATTGTGCAGCATGGCCTGTAGAGCAGTGATCTGCCAGATCTTCTCAAGCAGTGGAACCGGGCCTTCAGTAGTCCAAATGTCCTCTCAATCATGCAACGTGTGCTGACACGTGCCTTGTTGTACGCCTTCTCATGCCTGTTCCTTGGCCTCCATACAGGCATCATCAGCCATGGCGTGAGTGCATATCCAGCATCACCTACAGGGGATGTAGATGTGGGGGATATGTCAGTGTTTGTTGTATCATGTCTGCATCAGATACAGTGCAATCTTGTGTCATAGATCATGCATCCATATGTGGCAAGCAGTGGTTGGACCGGTGGGTGGTTACCTTTCCTGGGTAGTCGATGTTGGAATCTGGATATTGACCAGCACATTGATGTGCATGTGTAGTTGCCCCTGCGGGAAATATTGGCTGGTGAGTCTGGCATTGTGCAGTGATGTACACACATGGCAGAGTCAATCAATTCACTGTGATGATGTTGTCGATGCAGGATGTCTCATGTGCAGGTATTATGTGCATTGGGGGGGGGCAGTGGTGCATATTGTGGGTGAATGTATTCAGTGGCTCCAGGTGTATGGGCCAGTGGTAGTATTGGCTGTGTGTGTCATGTGTCAGGGTGTGAACGGGCACACTGTGGCAACCTGTCATGTGTAGCTTTGTGATGTGTGGGTTGTGCTGACTGTTGACTAAATGGGTGGGGGGGTGATGCATGTGCAGTCGTAGCAGCCCACTCACATTGGTCATTGCCCTGGACACACCCCCCCTTCCACAGAGCCTGTGCATTGGCAGTTGTACTCACCAAATAGCTGTGTGCTTTGTCCAGCATAGCGTTCCATGTACCGTGGCAATGTAGAATTCTGCAGAACCATTGAGTCATGTGTTGAGCCTGGGAAACATGCACAGCAATGTGTTATCACTTGTGCTGCATTACATACCATCTGTACATTCAATGAGTGGAGCTGTTTCCTATTGCGGTACACCATCTCTATAGCATGTGGTACGGTCATCTCTATGTGGGTGAAGTCTACTGCACCTATGCAATTTGGCATGCTTACAATGGCATGGAAGGCCAACTTGGTGGCAATGACCTTGGTAAGGGTACCGGGTAGGGCGATGTGTTCACACACATGGCACAACAGGTCATCCAGTACCCGTATCAGTATTTTAGAGAAACAGGGTTGTGATAGCCCGTGCAGCTCACCAACACACAGTTTTCTTGGCACCAGAACTTATCAGCACACAGCTGATAAGTTCCGGTGCCAAGAAAATGCAGTACCAACACCACCTTCAGGACGGGGGGGTGGCGGTGGTGATGTCAATATGTCTGCTGATGTCATCTTCTATCATGGTGGTGATGTACAGGATTGTAAGACGGTCCAGCTGGTATAATGTGTGGATCTGTCCTGGGGTCAGGTTCCAGGGTAAGGCCCTGATGCGTGGAATTGCAGGCTGCCTGCGGGGTGATGCCGGCAGGTCAATAAGGTTTGGCATGGGTACAGGGTTTGCTAAGAGCCGCCTGCGCCTCCTCTGCCTCCGCCTGCGCCTCCTCCTCTGCACCATTATTGCCATCATGTGCAGTGCTGCCTGTTGGTTCAATAGCCCGAGTCCCAATGCTACTAGATCTGCTGCCTGCATAGTGGTTTATAGTCATAAAATCGAAAACAAAAAAATCAAAAGTCAAAAAATCGGAAAAAAAAAAATTTAAAAAAAAAGCCACATTTCTTTTTTATTATGTTTTTTATTCGAAATGGGGGGTTCCCCCAAACCCCTGCCCTTTTTCTTTTATTTTTACCTTTTTTTTACATTTGAGAGCCAAAAAATATATATAAATAAAAAAATATATCATTTGACTTTTTTTTTCAGCATTATGTTTTCGATTTTTTGGACTTTAGACATTTTTTTTTCGATTTTATGACTGCACACCCTGCATAGTTCTGTTTGGAGTTGGCATGGGTGTGGCCCTTTTGTAGGCTCCCAGTGGCCTGCTGGGTCCAGCTGGGCTCATTTGGTGCACCTGTGGCCTGATTCAGATCACCAGGCACTGTTTAACATCATGTTCGAGGTGGCGGCGATACCGCCACCGTGGTCACGGTTTTAGCGCTATTTTTGTGGTGGTGTTTCCAGGTCCATGCTACTCGTAATGCTCGCAGTGTTTCGTATTGCTGGTAACGGGGGGGTTTCCGTACAGGCGAAGTTTACGGGTGGCTTGACTCCGCGGTGGCTGTTTATGGTGGTGCTATTTCCGGGTCCGTAGGTCATAATTTGGCAATCGCGGATACAGTGCCGGTATGGTTATACCGGCTGCGTTAAGTCCGGACCAGAGTACTTGTAATGAGGCCCAATGCTAGGAAAATTAGAAGATACATACAGATGAGACAGGTAGAGTGTATGTTTATGGATATGAATGTGCTTTTCTGCATGCTGAAGAGAAAGCAGTGCCCTCCAAGGCACATAGGTTTCTGGTGTAAATAAGCCAGTAACATGAGCTACATTCAATACGTGGTATTCTGCATAATCTTACTGGATATCCTAAAAGTGTACAAAGTCCACGGGTTATCTACCGTCAGCCCAAGGTGTGTCATAATTATAAAGAGGGAAAGTTTGTCTTATTATGGGGCAGTATTATAGAAGTCATGCTCACTACTATACCACAAAAATAGGATACCACTAAAAACTACCGCCAAAGTAAGCTAAAACTAAATTACCACCAAAATAAGATAGTACTGAACTATTGCCAGTATAGGGTAATACTGAACTACCACCAACGGGAAGGCCAATTTAACACTAAAATACTGCCAAAATACCACAATACTAAAATACCACCAAATCAGGAATTAGTCCCAAAGACAACATTTCTAACAGGCCCCATGTGTCCATGTTTTCAACACATCATGATCCGGCTCCATGTATGGTCCATATGTGTGAAATAGTTGAAGGTCATCCTACAGGGTCATTCCTGTCCAAAAGGCCATGTGTACATGGTTCATACTTCTATGCAGTGTATGTTTCAGGCCTGCAAGGCCAACGTGTTGAATAGTTATTGTAGTTGGCTTAGAATGTGATTTGGGCCTTGATTCTTCCCACCTAGCCACACCAACCATGTGTCCAGTTTGGATACTTCCAATAAACAAAGCACCATTGTTCACATTGCATCTAGTACGATTCTTGCTCTGGCCACACCACTGTATATGATACATCATTTAATGGATCTCCCTTGACCTTCGCATGCCATGTGAATTTTTCCCTGCTGCAGTGCACCTTGTGAGTGTAACATTTAGAAGATGCTCATCGTCACCAGTTGTTAGGGAGAATTCTCATCTATGGCTAATTTCCCTCACCTAGTGAGTCCCCCAGCAGCGTTGCTGGACTTCTGGAGTTTATTTGTTTCCACTTGGTAAGAGTGAGAGCTTTTCCCCCACTCTTACCCGTGTTTTGCTATGTGTTTTTCTCTGTTTTTTGTGATTGTGGATTCTGAAGCACACCACTTCAGCAGCCCCCTTCTTTTTGTGTGTCACACAGCACCTTCAGTGCGGTGGCACAGGGTTGTCTTTAAGACTTCCCTCGACTCCATTTGTGATGTGACTACTGTCCCCCAGAAAAGGGTAAAGTTACCATTAACTTTACTTAGTCAATCTACCACAGATCCAGTACACCCCATCTTCCATGGAGTACTGGAAAGGGTTAACTCGTATCCCTTTTTATCTGTACCTCCTAGAGCATTGTTTCGCTCGTTTAACATTTAGACTTGGCTGGTGGCAGTGGTATCTACCCTAACTTTTCTACCGCGATTATATTAGATAAACCTGGTACTGTACTTGGCTATTATATTAGCCTCGAACATAAACCTGCTTGACCAAATCATCTTTCTTTTGGCTCTGGTTGGGTTTATTCACCATTTATTTTTGTTAAAGTCCTTCTTGTGTCTTACTCTGCGCTGCAAACTAGGTTCTCCTTCTTTGTTCACTGTCTTTTGGCAGGCTTCTGCTCAGAAGCCCTCCTCAAGGTGCCTGGGTGTCTAGGTGGGCTGAACGTGAGAGAGGGGTGTAGTCACCCCCTGCACAGGGTATCCTAGGAAACCCAAGTCACACTTTGTCATGATTGGCCAGGGTAGTTGTTCGGGCTGGACAACCCCCCCTGCTGGGTTATTGACAGCCAGGCTGTGTGAATGGGTTTTTCTTTCGCATAAAAGGCAGGTCTCTTGGGCTAGAAGTCAGAGAGTTGCCACTGGAACTACAACTAACTGAAGAGAAGCAGAGAGAACAACGGCTGCTGCAACTATCCCGTCCCGGTGAAGCCCTGCTGAAGTCCTGAGCTATCTTCCCTTCAACAACTCAGAGAAGATCCAGTCCGGAGTCTTGTTCCCTTGAGCTTGGTGGGGATAGCCAGCTCATCTTCTACAGCCAGAGGATCCTCTTCCTTGGTCGAAATCGCTGCACGCTGCTGTAGTGGTCCGGATACCCACCTGAAGAGCCTCTCCTGTTATTTTAAGGAGCGCACCTTTTATTCCTCGTCGCTGCTGCCGGCTTCATCCCTGTGTGGTGCAGACTCCCTTCAGACGTCCTCCTTCACAACGAAGCTCCAGGAATCGTGGGTCTGTGGGAAACCAACAGGAACAACTGCCAGAACACCAGCTGCACCACTGGAACAAGGTACTGTGCTCTGTTGAGGAAACTGGGTGAATCCCTTTTTCTTCATTTCCAAGCCTTGCCCTTGTCTTCCCTCCTTCTTATAACGTTTGCTTCCAAACATTGACAATATCCAAGTACTTTTGGCTACCTTGAATCGTGAACTGTTTGACCGTGTGATCTTCGGCAACTGGCCCGGTGTCTTTCGACCCTGGGTCTGGCCCTTTGACTTTTGAACTCCTGTCTTTGAGTGTTTCTTAATTCTGCCTGCCTAACCAAAATATTGGCTGTGATTTTTGTCCCCAACTCCCTCTGGGTATCTCAAGTGCTAAGTGTGTTTTTGCACCGGTAGCATTTCATGTCAGGGATACGCGTTTGTTTAGTAGACCGAACTGTCAAAAAGTGAGCGCAATCGTATTTGCGGTAACGTGTTTTGTTCGTAACACCGGTTCATTCAAACACAGGGTACTTACCTTGAGACTTACTGTACAAAGTTAATTGGTTAGTTGTGGTATATTTAACGTGTGGTTTTTATTTAAGTTTAGTAGAAGTGTTGTGTTTATAACGAATGGTTTAAAAATAAATGGACTTATATTTTTTACCTGAAACCTTGAGTCAGTGTTTGCTTCAGTCACAGTAATTGTGGTCCCTTTGTGTAATCTCTGCTACTGATCATATACTCTTGAGATAAGCCTGGCTGCTCCGCCACTGCTACCACTCCGACATAGTAGTACAGGCTTGTACCAAAGGTAAAACTTGTATTGCCACCTGTAGTCTTAATTGTGTGTAGTAGTCCCTAAGGGCACTGCACAGGATTCTGCCTAACACCAGTGACTTTGTGTACATTCAGTTTTTGCATCTTGATAGCCGTGGCATTTAGGAGTACTGAGCCATTCCAGTCACTGTTCACTGTGTATTGGACAGATGTACCTACATGTGGCTCATGTCGGGGTGGCTGAACTACATATATCTGGGTATAGCTGATGTCTTGTATTTATGTGTCTCACATACTACGTTGTCATTTCTCCTTCACACTGTGCCGGGTGTACATGTGTCTGTGGGTTTTTTTCTAATTACTGGAGTTCCACTACCCATGTCTCACATGGGAATGGACACATTAGTGTGCCAGTGATCATTGTGAGTTGCACATTTCCATGTAGCAGAGACTTTTTCTTATCTGGGACAAATGAGTCTCAATAGCAGTGTTATGGCTCTGCCCCGTCATGTCATGTGTTCTTCCATTTGTTAGGTTCAGGATTCCGTTGTGAATGTGTGTGATATGTGTTGGCACAGTATGAACTTACTCCACTATTGCGAGTATTTGCAGGATGGTCATAATGTACATTGATGATGATGTCTCACATTGGTAAGTCACTTGAATGTGTAGGTTTTTCATGTGGATGCATTCCACCATGCTATATTTTGCCACCATAGTTAGAGTACTGAAGTGGCTGTGTGAACTTTGATTTATCGCTGTTTGCCCAACGAGATGTGTTTTTCTCCAAATACATGGGGTCCTTTGCATGTATGCCTGATCATGTGAGTCTGGCTTATTGCGCATGTATTACCTTCAACAAATCTGCAGCAGTGGCACTACTTCTGATTGCAGGTGACATCGTTTGGTCGATGCCATGTGTCCAGCCTTGTCCACAATATGTGACCATGCGTGATGGCATGTCTAGAACAGTTCTGATAGACTCACAATTACTTATTACTTTATCAGGATGTCCTCATTTCCTAATTGTTTCATGATGGTGATACTCCCCTGTTGTTCAGGTGCAATGTGACAGCTTTGTGCCATGTTGTGCTCCTTGCATGCGCTTGGTTGCTGTTTATAGGTTGCCTATGAAACCTGTTGGGATTGATGTGTGCAGGTTTGGCTGTGGGGTTCATGTATGCACTGTCTTGCCATGTGTATGCCATATCATATTATGTTACTGTATTTTTGTTGTGCACATCATCACCATATTTGAGTTACACCACCTGCCGTTGTCTGTAAAGTGAAGCATTGTGACCCTGGCAGGGTCATCAAACCGTACTCTGTGGAAAGGGGGAGCAGGGCTGGAGGCGGTGGATAGATAAAAGGGATTGAACAGTCAAAAGGAAGTACTTCTAGGGTCATACCATTTGTGAGGGAGGGGGATATGGCATGGTAGTGGTAATAGTGATACGAGTTTCTAACTGTGATCAGTTGTCTTCATGTGATGGAGAGGGTCTTAGGTATGTGCAGCTCACTTTATATCAGAGGTTGAGTTCATGGCGGCACAATCTAAGCAGGATGGAGTGTGCTTGTAGATGCTGTTGGTGTGTTGCTGTGCAATGGACTTGAGATGTGCCCAACCAGGCGCTAGTAGTGTGGAGATTTTCACCAGATTACATAATAATTAACAAACCCGCTATCAAGGGATACCACTGTGTTTGTCAAGCCATGTGACAAATATGTCAAAAGCTACAATTGAACATGTATTGATTGAAGCGAGGGGAATGACACTTGGTAAGCGCTGTGCTATGGGAAGAAACAAAATTATTGTCTTACATCCAATGACTTTGGGTTCTTTGGGCTGTGCTCTAGGTATGAGTCACTGTGTCTTTATTAAGGATCAGTAGGATTGGGATGTGATTGGGTATTATTTCAATTATGATGGACCTCTCACTTGTGATGAATGCGTAGAGATAGTTCAGCGACCCAAATCCTCAGTTGCAGAGGGCATTGTCTGACTAGCAGGGCCTAGTCTCCAATCTGGAATGTACGTACCGACTAGACTTTAATGATACACATGGATTCTGTATTTTATTTCCTGACACATATCAGATTTAGATGCTGTCTCACGCCACATCCACAGGCTGTGCATCTTGGAGATGGACCCTTCTACAGAGGTGTTCAGCAAGGGGCCAACAACCATGCTCAGTCCACCGTAAAGCAATCACCTGCCCACCCCACCCCCATTGTCTTCTTTGAGGCAACCGCCACCCGCCATATTTCATTATTCAGTAGTTCAGGGAGTATGAGTCAGAGAGAGAGTGATCCTAAGAAAGGCAGGTGAAGTTCTGCGTTCAGATGCCATATTCATCCCATGGCATTTAGCGGTATTGAGGATGTACAATTGTTACTGCCTCCTTTGCTGTTGGGGTGTTGTTCTTAGAGAGTGGTGACAGGTGGGTTTTGGTGGGTTGTGTGTGTCTATGTGGCTGGTTTTTAAGGGTGTTCGCTACTGCTCCCCATGTCAGCCAATGTGGGTGGGTCTTCCTCTTGACGTTTAAACATGCTGACCATTTGCCATGACTTTGTTTGCTTGTTTTGCAGGGGGTTTGTGTTAATTTGACTGCACACTGGGGACCGGTGTGGTGTTGTGTGGTGTGTGGCTAAGTACTCACTGTGCATGCAGCACATTTTAGGGTCTTCCCACCTTCGTATGTGATGATGTTTAGTGAACATGATGGACGTTGATTCCTGGACTCTTGTTGCACAGGTGAGTTGTTTTGAAGGTGTTGTTGCCAAGTGTACAAATGCTTGTCATATCTAGGGTATGATGACAAGTGCACATGCCAAATTTCAGCTAGATGTTGTGTGCACACCTGTTGAGTGTGGCTCCAGGTGTGCCATTTGGGGTTTACCTGCCATCCGCTGTTGGGGTACTGTTTGACATTGATGGAATTGTTTGGGTGGCCACCCACTTAGTCGTCGCACTTTCTGACATGTTGCATGGGTGTGTTCCATGTGGATGGCATTCTATGGTTTTGCACTGCTCATTTGCTGCATTGTTGGGTGGAGGCAAAGCACTGTGTTTGCCTAGTTAGAGGGAGTGTTTTGAGCATCGGGCGCTTCATGAGGAATTTAAAAATGTTAGGTTTTTCACCAGTATTTCTTTGTGACTTGCTTTGGTGCATATAATGGTTGCACAGTTCAGTCTTTTCATTAGCGGAGATACTATGCTTCATGTGTTCACTTTTGTTTTGGGAACTAGACCCAAGGGCCTGATTCATGGAATATTTTGCACAGTGCAAAGTGACTTTTCACTGGTGCAAAGTGACTTTACACTTGCAGCACACACGCTGATTCATGGAGCAATGCAAAGTGTCTTTTTGCCATGCAAAGTCACTTTGCACAGAAAAAAGACACTTTGCACAGTTCCATGAGTCAGGGTTTGTGTCGGCAGTGCAAAGTCAATTTTCAGCAGTGCAAAGTCACTTTGCACTAGGAGTGTACCGAAATTCAGCTTTGAGTAATTATTCAGCCGAATTCCGGCTGAAATTAGCTATTCGGCATTCGGCCGAATAATTAATTAATTTATACTCGAAGCCGAATAGGCAGGAGGTCCCAGCCCATCCAATTATTGCACAAAAGGGAGCATGCAAGCGTTCCTTCTGCGGCACTTTGGCTCTCAAGATTCAGCAGTGTCTGGGGTTAATGGCTACTTAAATAATGGTGTGTGCACCAAAGGCCCTCCTTTAACGTTTGTACAGCTGAAAAAAAACCTCTGTACAGTACAGAGCATGAGGAGCTCTGTGGATGGTATTTCAAGAATGAATGCGTTGCTGGATGCTTCCCTGTTTGTGGGGGCAGGGGAGATGTACAGAGCCTCACCCATACATTCAGAGCCTTGTAAAGCAGGCAGGCAGAGTGAACCACACGTGTGATGCACACCCAGACAGGGCAGCTCGCTAGCTCACGCAGCAGAGGACACCAGGTCCGTACACAGAAGGGGCGGGAGGGGGGTGGGGAGACTGCGACCCCAGCATTGACGCTGCACTGAGGGGCATTTCGGGGACAGGATGAGAATCCGGCACCCATCACATCTACCCATCTATAAAGGTGGCTTGCAGAAATGTAAGCTTGAAAGTTGAAATATGTTTCTTTTTGACTTGACAAATGCCCAACTGGTAACAATAGGCAGCTTACTTGGGAGGTCAATGCCCCGCTGCTGGCTAATTTGGGGGTGGAAGGGTGAGGGGTTAGGTCGGGTGTCTTATCTCTGTCCCCTTCAGCTTCTCGCTTTACACACTGTCACGCCCACTGACCTGGGGCACCCCCCAAACCCTGCCAGAGAATCTTTTCTCCCAGCAGAGTGAGGCTCTCTGCTGTGAGACTTGCACACATGGCAGGAGAGTCCTGCCCTCAACACTGTGTTCCCAGAGAGGGCAGAATGATTGGAGCCTCTTCCTCAATGCCCACGAGGTCATTGTGGTAAAGTGACCACAAAACTTCCTCATGTGTCAAAAAGTGTGGGTTCCCTCTTTTCACAAAAGTGAGTAGGGTGGGCTTTGTGTAACTTGCAGTAGATGCCAGAACCATTGCACAGAGTTGCATGCGTGTTTGGGGGGGGGATTTTTGTTGAATGTGCGTTTCACAAGTCTCAGAACAGAGGATTCTCTTTTAATGTGGGCGGCAAAGATGCTCCAATTCACACCTGTTTACAGCTGGGCTGGCCCATTGTCTCCCACCATTAACATGGGCTGAAGGAGACAAAAACAAAAGAGCTCCTACAAACCCGTGCAATTGATGGAGAGCGCTCCAAGCCCGGGTGTGAGGTGGTGTTGAACACCTCACTGCCAGGTGACACTTCACAAAGAAGGCTCCCTTTGAAGTGCTGTGGGCCCACCTCAGGATTTCCTGTCTCACTTGCAAACAATTCCATGAATCGGGCCCCAAGTGTTTTGCATATTGTTTTTTAATCATTGCAAGTGTAGGTGTGTTTCTCATTTGAATGTCCACGCTATTGGCAATCCTGTACTCACCAATTTAGTCTGCGCAAAGTGTTCTTGAAGTAAAAACCTCTTCCTCCTATTAAGTTGAATGCACACTTTATTTCATTCTAAATGGTCACAAATGACTTTTTCCACAGTTTTGTGATTCAGGCACAATTAGCATATATATCTGTTTGGAAATGAATTTGTGGCCAAAACAACGCTTTGCAAATCAGGCTCATAAATGTTTACACTGGCTTCTTGTAAACCCAAACTGGCACATGAATATGAGCACACATCCTTGCATGTTGTCTTTATTCAGTGTTGCATGGCTCCAGGCGCTTCACTCTGTGGTTCAGCTTCATCGTGTGTCTGTCTGAGGTCGTGTGACATTGGATCACTCAAAGCGTCCCATCCTCGTCGCCATTGTAAAGTGGATGCTTCATACCATGGAGGCCCACATATAAATGTGTATAGAATAGGCTGAACCTGTGTGGAAATGTTACGTTATTAGTTTCATAAAGCAACTCCAACAGAGACTGGTGCAAGGCATTGCACCATTATTGATTTATTAATTCACCCCTGGGATAACGGCACAGGAGCTACTGTCTCCACATGCGCTCCATGTGCTCTCCTGACGCTCTGCCCCCACACGTGCCCAGTGCCTCATCACAAGAGGCATCTGTTGTGACACGGAACGGAGTGCGCAGCCAGGACGGGCGCATCACTACAGGGGGGGTTGTGAATTTACATTCAATATTTACTTGATTGTTGAATGGAAAGCCACAGTCCGTACTAGTAAACAGGGCTGTTTTTACAACAATATCAGAAGTTTTTTTTTTCTTTTTAGAAGATCAGCACGGAACGTTTCCTTCGTATTATATAACTTTGTTCTTCGTAGTTGGCACAAAGGAAAAGCCCATTCGAATTTGTAATTAAAAATGTAATTTGTTATTGGCTTCCTACTGGTAGTGTAATAGCTGTAAGTTCACAGTTTGAATACTTTCCTTGAACACCTCTCAATTAAATACAACAGCTTGCAAATCCCTGTGTGTTTCATTTTAATCTTTCCTAGAAATGGGCTTGAATGCCGTGTATTGTAATATGCTGTACAGTATTCAACACATAGTTGCAATGAATGGAAAATGTGGGCGATTGCTTAATGTTGTTGCAGTTGTCATGTTTTACGAAGGTAATGACTCAGATTCACAAAGCATGCGTCCAGCTGGAAAGGCATGCATGGCTGCAAAAATAAACAATTTGCGTTTGCCGAAAATGTGGCCTGTTTCACAATATTGTGAATAATGACATTTCCAATAGATACAACGAAACTTACTTCCCCTGAGACTTGATGTTAGAGATGGGAAACCTCCATTGATTCTCATCTTTGTAGATGTAACATGGGTGTGTCTGGAGGAGACAGGTAGGTAATTCAAAAGAGGGGCACATCTGGAAAACAAATGCAATAACTTGATTAACATAAAAACGCATAGAACCTGCCCCTGTAGCAAATTTCCCCAACTCCAACATGGGATGAATCAGATTTGGCACACGAGGAAATATGCCTTAAATAAATGAGTTTTTAAAAAATCGTTTTTCTTCAAAAGTGCCTTACACTACCTCTACAGTTTGACAACAGTTTCAAAATACTTGTTTTTTTCAAATGTCTCTTTATCCTTAAATTGAGCATCCAGCGACTCGTTATTCATATTTTTTGTGCATCTCTTCCATTGGCAACTACCAAGATTTGCAGGTGCAAATTGCTCATGATGCAAATGTGGATACTTTGTGAATCATATGTGTGTGCAATTTGGCCATAGTTGGGGCTGCATTTTTTGCATGCTGTGATTTGCACCTGCAAGTGGATTAACTCAGGAATAGGGTCCAGTCTGTATTTCTAGTAGTTACCTTAACAAATAATAAATCCTTTGGATATTTTTAAAGAATCAATCTTTCAAAATAGAAAACATCAATTAGCGCAATGATAGGATTATTTACAAAACGTCTGGGACAGCCTTCCATAATTTAAGTAATGTAATGGTTTTCCACTGACAATGAATGTGGCGCACAATAAAAATGTGTTTTATTTTTATTTGAACCATGGGTTCTTTCCTGAGAAGGCCCCAATCTGTCTCACACCCACCTTAACAAATACCCTGTGTCACAATGGACTATGAACCAGGCCGGTGTCTAACAATGAAATATTTATTAATTGTATGGTTCAGTGTAAAATCAGAGCAAAATCAAATAGGCAGCAGCCACCACTGTGTGGCAGTACAAATGCGAGAATCACGCAATACAGTTACTTCAAACTACTAATATAATTTACATAAACCTTTATTAGAGAACAGAAGCAAAATCGTTTTACAGCAAAACAGATGGAATTCAAATTCAGAACTCCCGCTGCAACACTTCCCTCAAACAATGGCTAACTAAATTCTTTGTGGATGGAAAGTAGTGGCAAGAAGTCAGTAGGAAGAGGGAACAATCAAAATGTGAATCCAGCCCACCACCCCCAGATGGGAGACCAGAAACCAAAATGAAAACCTTATTTAGGAGAGAAATGTCATACTCTGAATTTACTTATTATTTGTACATCAGTTTACAATTGCAGTGGGATAGTTAGGACAGGCATTCATTTGGCTGCACTTTCAGAGACAAGGAAGCTTACAGTTTACTGAGAAGGGCACCTGCAAGGTCTGGTCACTGTGGACAGCTGGGCTCTCTAAGATGTGATCAGCTGCCTTTCCTCCTTTCTGTCTGAATTCTTGTGTATGCCTGGCAGGGTCGGACTGGGACAAGAAATAGGCCCGGACACCCAAATAAACGTGGCCCACCCCTCGCCACAAAAAAATGGGCCACCCCGCGCCACAAAAAAAGTGGCCCTCAAACCATCATCCGTGAATCGCGTCAATTCACGACTTTATAGAAAATGCTACTTATGGAGGGTTCATTGTGTCTGTTACATTACAACACAACTCATAAAATAACATAACTTTGCATACAGTTCTGTGACAGGGTCCACAGCTCAGAGGCGCAGGAGTGGCATGAACCTACCACCCCCACTGCGGTTTTGGGACCTGCTGCAAGTCGATGCTTATACAGGGCTCCGAACCCCAGCAGGAAAGGAGGGTTAGGGTGACGATGGTTGGATATCAAGGGGGCGGGGGGAGTAGGGAAACCGGAATGAAGTTTAGGGAGAGGTTATAGCATTGTTCCTAAGTACACTACGAAAAAAATGGTTATGATTTCCCTAATGTAATATACATTTCATACAAGAATGGATCACCATATGTATCATTAATATCTGTGTGTATAGATCCATATTCTGAAATTACTGTGAATGCAAGCAGACGTCCAAGGCCAAATGCTATGTTATTGTATAGCATGCTTAAGCTTTTTTTTATAGAACATATACACATACCATATCACCCAACCTTTGTTGGTACTCATGCAGCAGGCACTTAACCCACTGAGCTACTTCCCTCTCGAAGGATTCGACTGTCCTGCAGATTAAACGACAAAGTTCAGAAACCCAAGCACACAAAAACACATAGAGACACATAATTCAAACATCCATTATTAAGTGCTCTGGGCATAGCTGAAAAAGTAAAGAGCACAAGCCGTTTCGTGCATTTAGGCACAAGGATTTTGTCAAGTGACCGAAGGCCATCTCCCAGCTGCTGGCACTCTCACGTATGACCTCTATCACACTCTGATCCGCTGCAGAGACGTGACAGCAGGGCTCCAGCTGGTGGCACTGACTCCGAAGTGCCTGGCTCTAGAGTGAAGGAGTGGCAGTATTAGGAGGCTCACAGGCTGGTCTGTGCACGGTGCACGAGGGTGCGGCCCGCCAGCATGCCAGTGACAGCAATGCCGCATTTGGCCAGAGTGACACCTGCTCTTGCGGTGGCAGATGGAGGGCTGCTTTTTGGCCCTCATCTTGAAAGTGTTGGAGGCCATGCCTGTGTGTTCTGGAAGTGTACCAGTGACTACGTGATTGCTTTCTGCAAGGCAGGCAGACATCTCACAGACAATGTGCATGTGTGGTTTCTGCAGCGTGTCCACGCAGAAGGGCATATCTGCGATATCCGGATCGGAGCTGTGTGCATGTTAGGAGGCATTTTAAGTTAGTGCACATATGTTAGTACTGTGACTAATGCATTCTGCATTGTGCACATGTCAGAGGCCATGTGTATGGTGTCCTTCACTGTGTACATGTGTGAGGTCGGAGGACACCGAGATAGAATGTCTTGTGATGATTGTAAAAGAGACAATGGCAGAAAAAAACATGCTATAACTGCAACTTGCAAAAAGCAAAATACATAGAAATGAATGCTTACCCCAGCTCTCGGCCAGGCTCCAACAATCTCTCTGTCTCCGCTGCCAGGCTGCCCATTCCCTGCTAAAGCTGCACTTGCTGCAGTGTTCTTTAAGTGAAAGCTGTGTCTGCTCCAGAAGACAAAGCAGTGCCGGGCTGCCAATGTCACCACCCTGGCGAGCTGCTTTCTTCCAGCCACAGGCGATCTGATGCCAACCTGGGGTGCCTGGTCCATTCCAACAAAGATCACCATCGCCATTCCGACAAAGTCTGGCAGTTCTTCCATCTCCTACTGTGTGTGCCATTGACCAGAGAACTGGTGAAAGCTCTTGGGAGCCTCTGCTGTCATTTTACTTATTGATGTAAAGCTTGCTAATGCCTGCCCCTGAGGTATCTGCTCCACCTTTGTCAAACTCTCTGCACATAAATTGCTGTCACTTTCTCTCCACGTCATCCATGGTCTTTCAACCTCTGCAGCCACATTTTTATTGGCCCGGCGCCAGCGGCCCCCAGGCACAAGTTACTTTGAACTTTGCAAAGTGCAACGAATTTGTTGCTTCCTGCAAAGTTGAAAGCAACTTAATGTGCCCGCCGGCGTCGCTGTGCCGTGGTCCCAGCCAGGTTCAGCCCAGCCCTGCAGGCAGCCTCCAGGATCTTGCTGCAGTGCCCACACAGGTGAACTGTCCTTGTAACGTTCTTGTTAAAGGACCCAGCTGGAATGAGTAAAGCCAAATGTGTGTTCACAGAAACATTAGTTTGGTAGGTTGGTATTGCTTTTAATTAGAACTGCGCAGAATGGTTCACCAGAGAGATCTAAACAGTGGCAAGTATTATATGTTTACTTTGGACACACACGTTCCACTTGAACAGCTCGTGTTACACAATGGCCTGATTGATTGCGAGATATGGTTACTAGTATATATGTTCAGCCCGCCAGCTGGCTGAAGCCTGCAATTTGACTGAACGAGAAATGTTGCTCATTTAATTTGTACGTTCTGTCAGGATTGGAATACTACAAGTAACAAACATCGTTATCATTAATATCATAACAGTCCCCGAAATAAAGCATATTTTCACTGTATTGTTACTATGCCGTTGCGCCTTGCGGATGCTTTTTTTTGTATTTTTTGTATTTCTTTTCACCGGCCCATGCGTGGGCAGAAACCGGCCCCCAGGCAAGAACTGGCCCACAGAAACATGATTTTGTTTCGGCCACGGGCCAATTGGCCGAGGGGCCAATCCACCACTGGTGCCTGGATCTGGATGGGTGTTTCTGCCTGGATGGATGGCTCTTCCTGAATTGAATCAGATGTCCCTGGATCTGGTTTTGAGTCTGAATCCCTTGTGTTTCCCTGTCTCCCCTGAAATAGCCAGAATGACATCATCGGTTTATAATCTGGTGGGGAAGTACACCTACCCCTCTGCTGGGATAAGGCAGTCTCCCAGTGTCCCCTCCTTTCCCTGGGCTGATTGGTTCAGGGGAAATGACTTCTTTCATGTGTGTGCATTTATGACTTTCCTTTGTCTCACAAAGCCTATTTCTTGACAAAACTGATTTATACTATCCACCATCATGAAGAGTAGATATGCAGATTCAATGGGTCAAAGGGAATAGGGCAAGCTGATTGCCGATTCTGTATGAAGTAGCATCACTTTTTGGCACATTTTTGCCCTTTGTATTAGATACATAATATTAAAAATTCTGGCAAGGAGTACAAATGTTCATAAGCACATTTCGCATATTTCCCCCAAGTTTCATATTGATCCCATTTATAGAGCAGCCAAATCCACATTTTTCCTGGACATTTCAGTTCACCCTGGGCTGGAAAGATGCACATGGTCACTTTCTATTCACCAAACATTTACATAGAAAACTAGCATAACATAATCATTCTTATTCATTCAGAGTGCTGAGAAAAATGCCTTAAACTGCAGCAGTCTATTAGTGTCAATGGAGAAAGTTGGTCATGTGGGAGGGCAGTGCTGCTAAATCCCCACAGCCAAATTGTCTGCTCTTGGCTCAGCTTGCACAAAGGACATCCTGTGAATGGGTGCTGAAGGAAACCACACCCCTGGGTCAAACACAGGGCCCAGTCACTTCCTTTGTGTTTTTGGGCAGTCCCGCCGGCCAGTCTAGTAGAACCTGTAATTATCAAGCCCTCAGCCCCAGGACATGTCTGTGCAGAATTAGTTCCCTGGTGGATGGGAAAGTGGGAGGCAAGACCTCCTCCCAAGCTGGTTTTCGTCTGCCAGGCTGATTGAAGTCTTGTGGGGGGAAGAGCATAGTATCCATTGCTTTGCAGCCCCCCACTGACATATACAATAATATGTCTGTGCGAGCAAGAGCTGTCATTTGACATTTGACTTTAAATGTCATTTTTCCTTTGTTTTACAAATAACAAATTAACACATGTGCAAGCTTAACATTTCCTGTTTCCAATGCGGTTTTGCACATAATATTTGTTTCCCATTGATCCTTTTTGAGTGGGTTTGCAGGTAATATTGGTCCATGAACACAGATGGGAAAGTACAGAGAGTTTATTTGATTTTGACACGGAATGAAAACAGAATGCCGTATTCTTTCCTTTGTGAATTTCAGAGTCCAATGATTCACATTAAAGGAAAACAAAGCTATGTCAGTTACAATGTGAGATTCTTGCTCCTTAAGTGAATGCACAGTCAGCCAGGGCTGTTTTTGGGATGGATTGCCCAACTTTCTTTGGCATTTCAGATGGAATGAAGCATGCAGGGCTATTTTTCAAAGCAGCGCATAACTTTGGGAAATTTCAGATGAAAGGCAAAAACACACGCAGGGCTGTATTTAAAGAGAGTGCACACTTTGTAGTGTTTAAATGAAGAGAAATTACAAATTGCAATGCCGTCTGAAATGCTGGGTGCAACCTTTAGTCTTCAAATGACAAACAGCCTATGCAGAACCAATCTGAATGTAGGTTATTTTCTTTTTGATTTAAATAAAACAAGCAAATGCAGCCACTTTTTGTGTGGCAGTGTTTAAAGCTTGCCATCCATGTGCCAGGGAAAGAGAGCACAGCCATATTTGGGTGAAATGTGGAAAATGTGGTTTTGAGGTGAAGGGGATTTCTGCAAGGACCTTAAATGTATCCCACAGGAAGCAACTCTTCATACATGTTTGAGCTTGTTACTGTCAAGTAGCCCTCATGACCTATCATGGGATTGTGCTGTAAGCATGCAATGAAGTCTATGCACATGATCCTCAAGCTCCATGTGATCATAACAAATCAAATACTAATAACATTCTTTTTAACTAATTATCAAAAACTAGAAAAATATAATTAGATTTGTTTAGAAATTTTTTAAAAGCTAGGGAAACTTCTGTTTCCCTAACTTCATTACCCCATCCCAACCTCCTCCCCACCCATGGTTTACCCTTACCCAACCCTGAAAGAACAAATAAATATCGAGGCTGAGTGCCACAAATGAAACACACCAATCCCGGGCTGAAAAAATACAAGTATCTTTTATTATTGTACAGTTTACAAAGCTAAACAGATAGCTATCTGACCCCCAACACCTTGCAGTGTGTACCAGCCAACACAGTGAGGAGAGAGAGTGCTGGACATCTAAACATAGACATATTTATACTATTTCCACAATATTGTCCAGCCTCTCTTCGGGTTAATATTTCACGGGCTATAGTTTGTGCCTAGTTCACATGACAGATGTTACAATATTATGCAAAGGATTATACAGGTTTACATTTCCATGAAAATACAATGATGTTGCAGGTTCTTGGATCCTCAGTAAGCCTTATTTCAAGAGTTAATACAATGCAGTTCAGCTAAGGCATATGATCGACGTTTACTCTTCTTTGTTTCAGTGTTTATACAAGTATGAGGCTTGTGAGCGCAGACAACACTTGAATGGCAGTTCGTATGAAGCACAAGGTTTCTTTGAACAGTCGGCTCTCAGTGAACTTAAACATTAACAGAACTCAAAGGTTGTTCAGCTCGACTGCAAGTCAAAAACACAGTCCACCATTTTAGAACATCGAACATGAGTTAAACTCAAAATGGCAGATGAGTCTTAAAATGGCGGCGAAGTTAACCCAAAAATCAGAACCTTGCGATGCGGTTTTCTGTGCAACGCGAATGGGCTTAGGCCAGTATTCATAATAAGGAGGCACTATATGATTACGGTTTAACAAACCCAACCCTCCTTTTGGCCTAAGCCAAGAGCATTACTAAAAAATGTGCCTTACTTAAAACCCCACGTTTCTATGTCCGTAAATCCTGAATCACATTCTTCAGAAATATCAACTGCCATTAGATCCTTAACAGTGATATCCTTCATCACAAAAACATTAGTCATTTCCTCAGGTGCATGTATCTTCGGCCCTAATGAACCTACGGTTTGCGCACAACATCCCCTAAAATCGAACATATGGCAGGGAGACATTGTATGCAACAACAACAGAACAATAGAATACCAAGGATAATCACTAAGGCTGAAAAGAGTTTCCATCCCCAAAACCGTAAAAAGTCCCAGAACAAAGCACTAATATCCCAATTTCCCTCAGGAACATGTACTTCTGTACTTAGGATGTGCAGCTTTTGTATTGCCTTGAATATGGTAGGGGATGAGTCAGGTGCGAAAACACAACAAGCAGATCCCACCAATTTACATACTCCACCACGCTCAGCCAGGATGACGTCTAGAACCAACCTATTCTGTAAAGCCACTAATCTAATTGCTTTCTGTTCCAACGTTATATTGTATAGTATATCAGTCGTTCTGTTGATAGTTCTCTCCAATACTCTTGCCAGTGTCGGTGAGTTTCTCCCGGGGTCGGCTGTGCCTTCCGCGGACCTCCGGGCTGGGAGGCCCGAACTCCTCCCGCGTATCCCAAAAATGAGTATGAGACACACACAAGAAGCAAGGTGGTTCTGCTGTTTATTGAATAACGGCAGGGATGGGTCTAGGATCGTACGCGTCCGTCTAGACTCTCGAAATTGGTGGGGCTCGCAGGCCTCTTTTTGCCTCAGTATGACGCGCTTCTTGCGTCACCTGGGAAAGTTAGCAAAAAACCTATCGCCACTGTGGATTGGTTCCTCGAGTGGTAGGGTTAGTATAGCACATGTATAGAGAACGCTGTTAGTGGTTAAGGGTCAGTCAGGTGGTATACTTGGGTTGTCCCTTCTATTAGATACTTGAAAATTGTTACACTAAAACCCCTAATGATTGGCTAATGTTAGTGGCGTCAGTGATAAGTGCCCCATGTTCTGATTGGTCCACTCGCGAGCCCCCCAGCCTGGGACCATCGTTGTTCCCAGCTCGCGGTGTACTTGTCATTTGCAACAATATGTAACTATGTGTTTGTGCTGACAATGCGTGGATTTGCTCATATGCCTGAGAGCAGACCCATCCCATCGCTGTAGGTGTCCATTGGGTCATTTCATTGTTGCAGCCTATGTCTCAAACGTGGGACCCAGGCGACTTCTCCCTCTCGGGTCTGGCATCCTGTCAGGTTTGGCTTGGTCACGTGAGGAGAGACTGTGGTTGAGGCAGAATTCTGCACATTTAAAGTTGTATTTTCCACTGCGTGTCTGGCTTGCTTGCAGGTGTGACCTTGGCGTCGGCTGGTAGCATGCGAGTTGCAACATCGCTCCCTTGGCTGTCAGTTCTCGCTGGGCTCGTTCTGCAGGGTCAGCAATTGTACTCTTGCTCGTCCAATGTTCACGGAGGCTCTTGCTTGCGGCCTACTTGGGCCTGGTTCATAGGTGGGGATGTTTAATGCACGGCACTTAAGTTGCGGTATCACATTGCTTCACAGGCAGTATCATGTCTTCGTCGTATTTTCATCACAATGCAAGGGTCAGGAAAAGCGTCAGCAAGCATTTAGATGAGTGCTTTGTGCTTCTTGCGTTTCTGCATTTCGGAGAACCTATGTGAAAAATAATAAAGATGTGCGTCAGTGGGTGTGTCCGTCACCTACGTCATAGCACTGAGTATGTTCTTCGTGTGGATTGGTGTGGGGGTGTCGAGTGTGCATGGTTGCACGGGTGGTCTTGGCAGTTGGCTAGATCGTCATGGCATCTCTAACGATGTATTTTCTTATTGTTGAAGGGTTTAGTCGAGTTCATCCATGCCGCAGGTGTCGGCTTGAGCAGGGCAGGCTGTTGGGCAGGCTGGTGGGCACATCCGTATGTTTCTGTACCAAGGTATTTGGTCGTCTGGTAGATAGGCAAATTCATCTCATGGTGGGTGTCTGGGGCGTGATCCTCTAGGCCAGGGGTGCGAGGAGATTGGGGGGAGTCTTTTCTCCCATTCTCCCACTTCAGTCCCCCCTCTGGTCAACTTGTTGACCACAAACATATCCTTTTCTTTATCTCCTCTTACTCTCCATATTTTTGTTACTCCTCCCAGGTGTCCATAGTGGTTGACATGGTCCTCAAATGACCAATACATATACACACAACTTCCTCCCGGTGTGCAGTATACCCATCTCCCGATGTAGCTTCTCTGGTTTCTTGGGTTTTCGAGCTTTACCGATGGTGGGTCCAGGTGGTTGGTGATGATCTGTTTGCGCAGTTTCTCTCTTTCCTTTATTATGGTGTCTGTGTGCTGGTCATCATCAGTTGGCATCAAGGGGTGCATACCAACCATTTCGATCATTTTGTCTGTAGTACGTGCCTTCCGGGCCTTCCAGAACCTTATTATAATCAGTGCAGCTCCAGCCAGTATTATACATCCAACTATAATCTTCAGCCCGTCCGACAGCCATGATGGCATCCATGACCATAACAATGAAAACCAGCTGTCATCCTTCTTCACTCCTTTACTTTCTTCCATCATTTTGGAGTGCATCTGGGCCAGTTGTGATACTGCTTCGGTGAGTGTACCATTGTCGGCATCGTTAGCAGGAATGAACGTGCAGCATGATTGTCCTATCTTTGCGCAAACTCCTCCCTCCATCGCTAAAAGGAGATCCAATACATATCTGTTCTGTAGTGCTACCATCCTCACCGCTCGTAGTTCCTCTTTTATTGCGTTGAATCCGTTTACCGTTGAATTAATGGTCATCATCAGTTCCCATCGGGTTATCTGGAGCCATTTAGCGTTTGCATAAGCTTGTGAGAAGAGAAGAACATTGCGGCTCTGCTGAATAATCTGTGTTCTGGTGGAATTGAAGTGAGTGCTGTTTCCGACCTTCCCCACAGGTAGTTTCCTGTCAGAGGTTCTCCTTGTCTCTTTTTCCTGTTCAGGACATTATTGTTGTTGTTGTCGTTGTCCGAACCCCTCTGTGATTGTACCGATCTCTTCTTCCTCTTGTTCCCTTCATCCATTTTGGGGAAGTTGGCCATGTTCACATGTTTTTGGGGCACCACTAGTGATGGTACATTGATGTGTACCATTGTGCATATACCATTCCACAACGGGGGCAGGGTGTGATATGCCTTATTTCCGCAGGCCCAGTAGTGGTCCATTAACACTGCTGTTCCTGCACCCTCCTCTGGTAACTCTAGCACGCTTGCACAGTTGGTGTTGTATCCCACTTCCACATCTCCTCTGTGTTGGTAGCATAACTTGGGCGTGGTCAGCGGCAGTATGCTCATTGGGTCTTCATCCTTCTCCATCCATGTCAGCATGGGTACGTACTTGCCCCATATCGTCCAACATCTGTTATTGTGTTCATTTATGGTGGTAATATTTTCTCTTGTTACCATGTTGCTGCCAACCACTCCTATGTCCCATTCATTGTTCATGTATACCTTCCCTGTTATTGTTACCAGTGGTCTTTCCCAACAGCCTTGTGTACCAGGAACTTCAGTGGCGTACCAATCGCATGGTAGGTACTGTAGTGTTACTTTCTTCGTTTCTCCCTTTTCAGGGCCACTTGTCATGTACCTGAATGCTTCAGCATGCAAACTACTCTTGTGGTAACTCAAATATGACTTGAGGAAATTGTTTTCGTATGGGTATGTGTCTCACGTTTTCCACACCATTCTCACCACCGTTCCTTGAAATCGCCCTCTCGTTTGGAATAGTGCCAGATATATTATACATCGTGCCGTCTTCTCTTCTATTTCTGTGGCGACGAACGTTCGAGAAGCGCTCATGGCGTATGGGATCAATGAGCAAACATAACAGCTGTCTTCTGTTGTCTGCTTACCTATTTGGGTCATGTGCTGGTACCACATGTTGTTGGAGACGTGTGCTGAATCGGTTATGTAATTGTCAATACCCCTATTATCTGTGTATGTGCTGCGTTTAACTGTACTCCCCTTATGTGGAGAGTTGCTAGTACCTCCTGACGTAACACCTGTTGGCCTGTTGCAGCCAAACGTTAGGTTTGGGTGCAGCCATAATATTGATAGCATAACTTTTCTGCCTTACAGAGGCAGCCAATAGACCAGTGATGACCAAAACTCCTATCATTTTTATTACAAAAGCTAGTCTCACCGGCATTTGCTCTTACCTTGCTGCAGTCCGGCAGCTTATTCTTGCAACGTTAAAGTTGCCCGCCTGAAAATTCTCAATACGCTTGTTATTATGGTTATTTGTCGTTATCAAGCCCTCCCTATCAAGTAGTCGTTCAGTGCCCAGGCGAAGTGCTGCTCCCGCGCCAATCTAAGCGATCTATCTCTTAGAGCAGGTAAGTGCTGGTGAAGATGGGGCATTTATTGTTCTATGGCCAAAATAAATGCGGTGTAGTAGACACGTACCCTCCTTCTTTTTAGGTACTTTGGCCTTCTTATGTGATATACAAATTGGTGTGATAGGGCTTCAGGGTAGTTATCGTCTGTGGGTAGCATCTACTCCTGGGCAATGTACGCTGTTAGTTACTTATTTTCTTAACAATACAATTACACACGGTACCTGCATGTGCGAGAAAGAAAAAAGAAAACATACAAGTGTTTACATGTGTATGTGCACAAAACAATGTCCTTCAATTGGGTGGTGGCTGTAGTGGGCAGGGGGTTTGGGGTTCAACTGGCGGAAGTCTGTTTACTCTTCGATCTCGTGACCATGGGATGGGCGGTGTGCAAATGCCCAAAGTCTATTTCAGTACTTGTCTCTGGGAACTCTGGGGGGTGATAGGGTATAGTGATACTAAGGTCGTCAGCTGTGGTAGACGTCTCCTTCTCCGTAGGTGATGCTGTCGCTGTTCTTCCAATGGCCCTGTCGGTAATGCTAGGGCGGGTCTGGAGTTTGCAGATCTTCACGTCGTGTAGGTGATTCCAAGCACGTTTATCCTGCAACTTCACTGCTCTCGTAGATACCTCCTCTACCAAGTGGGGACCAGTGAAGCGTGGGCTGTTCCACCTTCTATTGAAGTTGCGGAGTAGCACGTGGTCACCTTTAGCAATTTTGCACAGTCTTTCCTTTTCCAATTCTTTGTTGGCGTCTTCTTGTTGGTAACTCTTAGACCCGCCCCGCGTGCACTCGAGCTGTTGAGATACAAACGCTACACTAGTAATCAAAGAAGACACATATTGGTACATTTCGTCACCAAGAACAGTTGCAGTGTTTTCATAGTCTGTGAATGCTCTTGATGTTGGCGTTAGAGGAAGGCGCATTTGACGTCCGGTGACCACCTCGTGAGGAGTGAGGTGGTGGTCAGACCATGGCCTATTCCTTAGCTCAAATAGAACTAGCGGAAGACAATACAGTCAACTCTTCTTTGTTGTTTGCTGTATCTTTGCTATTTCCTCCTTCAATAGGCCGTTCAGACGTTCACATACACCGTTGGCCTGCGGGAGATATGCACACGCAAATTTATGCTTGATGTTCAGTAAGGACGTGATGTGCTGAAACATTTCATTAGCGAAGTGCGGGCCGTTATCTGACCGCAGTACTTCGCACACTCCCCACCTGGGGAAAACCTCCCTCACTAGAAATTTGGCTGCTCTGAAAGCATCCGCATGTGAGCAGGGTCCTGCCTCAATCCACCTGGAGAATGGGCATACCACTACAATCATATACCTATTTCCTTGACATACATTGATCATATCAACGTAATTAATATGAATGTGCAGGAAGGGTCCCTCTGGCCGGGGTATAGTACCTTTTATCACTTGCAGCGTGTGACCGGCCGTAAACTGTTGGCATTTAAGGCAGTTGCTGATAAAATTTGTTACATGAGAATTTAACTCGGGGCAGAACCAGTCTTCCCTAATTCGTGCGGCAATAACTTCCTTCCCTGTATGAGCTGGGTGATGGATCTGGCCCAGGGCGGTGTTCAATAGTGCCAATGGCATAACCATCTTTCCAGTGTTACCCTGACGCCATAGTGCGTCAGTTGGCGACATTGTACATCCTCTTTTTACCCATAGTTCCTTTTCTGCCATTGGTGCGGCCGCCTGTAATTCCATTATCTGTGTGGCTGGGAGATGGGTGTACCCTTCTTTCACCAACATCTGTTTAGCTATCCCCCTCCCTCTCCCTCTCACTGACTCTGGGGGGTTCCATATTTCACCAAAATACGCAGCATGCTTGGCATGTGCGTCTGCTGCTTCATTCCCTTT
Source organism: Ambystoma mexicanum (assembly GCF_040938575.1). Classification (NCBI taxonomy): domain Eukaryota; kingdom Metazoa; phylum Chordata; class Amphibia; order Caudata; family Ambystomatidae; genus Ambystoma; species Ambystoma mexicanum. Next base: position 421,562,160 of record NC_090927.1, on the reverse strand, counting down.
CGAGATATGATCTTCTCCATTAGTGTGTGCGGGACATTTGACTAAAGCTAGTTCTTGGGGATTATTTATTACTTCAATTAATTCAGCTAACAAGAGAGCATGTTGCACTGGGGTGCCATCAGCTCTCCTAAACCCCCTTCTCCGCCATTTTGTCAACCCCTAGTGGACAGTTGACGTGACATATGCGCTATCAGAATATATAGTAACTCTTTTGTCAAAGCTTTCCTTCAACGCCAAGATCAGTGCAACCAATTCTGCTGCTTGAGCGGAATAATGCTGTGGTAACTGTACACATTTCACCGGGACACACACCAATTCTTCTGTAATTTTTACAACTGCTGCCCCAGTTCTCCTTATCCCATCACTCTGGTCTATTGTCGATGACCCATCAATGAACAAGAGCTCTCCTCCATTTAGCGCATCCTCTTCAACTTTTCTAGTACATGAGTACATTTCAGTAGTCTGCGTACAGTCGTGAGCATAGTCACCTTCTTCAATAACTTCCGCTATAAACCTTGCAGGATTAACTGTGCTGCATCTAACAATAGATAGTTCTGGTCTAGATAAGATGATCTCATAACCTGACGCCCTCTGCGTGGTTAGTGTGGACTTAGGCTTGTTCAATATTGCAAATAGTGCAAGCTCCACGAATAGTGTGGTTGGGCACCCCATTGTAATAGATGATGATTTCTCTACTGCAAAGGCAGCTGCGGCAAGACCTTGTTCACAAGGGAAATGACCTAACATAACAGGGTCCAAGTGACTGCTGTAGAACGCTATAGGCTTGTATCACATGCTTGTTTTCTGAGCCAACACTGCTTTCATTACTGCTGAGTCGCAATGTGAAAAGATAAGGAACTGTCGTTCATAATCTGGGGTGGCCAGTACCGGAGCAGTTGATATCGCGTTTTTTAACTTGTCAAATGCTTCCTTCATTTCCCTTGTCCACCCCAATTTTTCTCCCCTTTGTTTGCTTCTCTCAATGCTTCAAGTAGGGGTCCTATGTATGAGCTGTAATCAAAAACCCATGCTCTACAGTAGTTGCACAATCCCAGGAACTGCTGCAGCTCCCTCACTGTTTGTGGCAATGGCGTGTTTGATCCAGGATCCAGGATGATCCATATCATATCATATCATATAGCCTGTGCTCTTTGTGGTGCAATCTTTCTTCCGTGTTGGGATATCAGTTGACCAATGTATAATACCTGTTCCTGACAGTACTGTAACTTTTCTTTGTCTACCCTGTAACCTTTTTCAGCCAATATTGTCAGCATTTTCAATGAGTCCTCCCTGCACCTTTTTTCGCTTGTGCTGCAAATTATTATGTCGTCAACATATTGCAGCACCATACTTTCCAATTCAACGTTTCCCAAGTCCATCTGTATTACTCTGTTGAAAATTGAGGGTGACTCGCAGTACCCTTGTGGTAACCTGGTGTGTTTCCATTTTGTGTTTCTGTACGTGAAGCTTGTCAGGTCTTGTGAATCTGGATGCAGGGGTATTGAGAAAAAGGCATTTTTGAGGTCAATCACTGTAAACCGTGATGCCTCTGCTGGAATTCCACATAATATGGTGGCCGGGTTTGCTGCTATGGGGTATTCTGCTTCCACAATGTTGTTCATGGGCCTGAGGTCCTGGATGAAACGCCAAGACCCTCCTTTAGCTTTGCGCACTGGGTACACGGCCGTGTTACATGGTGATTCTGATGGTACCAGTATGCCGTTATTTATTAGGGCCGTTATTGTTTCGTATATGCCCTCATCTGCCTCTTTTGATAGTGGGTATTGCTTCACTCTAGGGAGTATTGCACCCTTTTTCAGTTTTATTCTTACTCCCCCGATACTCTTTATGCAGCCCACGTCATAGGGACTAGTGGTCCACAGTGATGTTGGAACTTTTGCCATATTTTCCTCGTAAAAGGGAACTGGGGTAGATGCGGGTGCTTCAAGTGCCATGGCAATTTTCTGTGCCACTTGCTTGTATGTCACTCTTAGCCATATATCTACACTCATCAAAAATACCATTTCCCCCTCTTCCTTGTCTTCTGAAAAGAGCTCCTCATCGGACACCTGGGTGAGCCTGCATCCCTCAGCCAGCGCTATCACTGCCATCCATGCTCTTCCTTCCCGGTCTTGGGCATGTACTGCGAAATAATCAGCAGTCGCTATAATGCTCTCGATGCTCACTGAAATCACATTCCCTTCTGGTTCATTGGCTGGTGTTTCAGGTCTGAATAGATAGGCTGCTGGCCTCCTCCAGATCTTCCCTTCTATTCCTGGCATCCATGCGAATGCCATGTCTGTTCCGTACTGGAACAGTTCGCCATCTACTGGCTCAGCCCGAGTCACTGTCTGCCCACAGTATGCTTGCATAATTTGCCGTGCAGTGAGCATGTTTATTCCAGGGGTGGAACAAATTATGCCGTCCTCCGTGAAGGAGATTGTCATATTCAACCAGCTCATTATGTCTCTCCCAAGTATGTTTACTGGCGACTCCCTTGAATATAGGAGCAGGACGGACATGTCATAATCCCCTATTGATAAGGAGATGTTATCAGTAAAGGGAACCAACCCCCTAGCCCCAGAGAATCCTTGGGTGTTCATGGCCTCACCTGACATCTTAAATTTACCTTCCCTTATGCAAGACCGGGTTGCCCCAGTATCAACAAGGAATGATAACTTTTTGTCACCTTTCTTTACCTCTACGCGTGGTTCCTCCGCACTATTAGGTGTTACCGACAGGATGGGACACACCAAGGACGTCTGTGGGCTGTCCTATTGTGGGTATAATGATTGACCACTTCCTGTGTAAGGGTTGTGTCCCAGGACAGTCACCCTTCCCAGTTGTGTTTGCTGTAGCTGTGTATTGGTGGAGGTTACCTTATGGTCCTGAATTTGAGTGGGCTGCTGTACTTGCTGCACTTGGTGTTGTTGTGATATTGCTACCTGTTGTTGCGGTAGTGAATATGTCTGTGGCTGTTGTTGTGTTACTAACTGTTGCTGCGTGCTGCCCTGTGGCAGTCCCTGCTGTTGTTGGTAACCCTGTTGTTCCCCTGTAGGCCCTTGTTGTCCCTGTTCTCCCCACGCTGGTGTGGAGGGTCTCATTCTACATGTGCGTGACATGTGTCCTAACAATCCACAAATCCAACATGCAGGTGGTTCCCTGGTCTGACATGGGAAACTTCCTGAATTGTCCTGGTATACTGGTTGCCCAGTGAGGTAGAAGCTTCTGAATCCTCCCCCTTGCTGTTGTGCGTTATAGCCATATCCCCTCCCCCTCATCATTCCTCCCCTTCCCCTGTTGTAATTATAATATCCAGCTCCTAATGTTGAGTATCCTCCCCCCATATTAGTCGTGTATGGTGGGGGTGGTGGCAGCTGTTGTGCTATAATCTGTGGTGATTGTATTTGGGAGGGATCTTGTGCGGCCACTACTTGCGTGGGGTTTGGTGTCATTGTTGTAGGGGTAGTTATAAGTGCACCTTCCATCGTGTACTTAGTCAGTTTTTTCTGCACTAATTTAGCCTCTTCCGCTTTCCTATCTTCTTCCTTTTGTTTCATCTTTTCTTGCCATGTCCTACAATGATGTACTATCGTCAGTTGTATTTCCGGCCAAGCCTTTGCTTCCATCCCCACTACTTTCTTCAATTGTTTCTGCACTGCCTCCGGGAGCCCTTGTATTAGTATATGATAAAATATTGCAGGTGTCTTGTCCCACTGCTCTCTAGTTTCCATACGCCACTTCTCTTGAATTTCCTGGATATAATCAACAGGATCTTCGTTCTCACGCATCTTGCGCGATGTAATTGCTCCTATGCCTGAAGTGTCTGGGTATTGTACCCTTAGTGCTTGCCATAATGCATGTCTGCAGTTTGCAAATGGCGCCCCGTCGTGTGATGTGTTTGTTATTGTGACCCCGGGGAAGCCCGCTCTCTTCCAGATGTCATCTGCTGCATCCCCTAATATTGATATTAGTAGGCCCTTCACGTCTCCTACTGCCAGTTTCTGTCCTGCAGTGTGTTTTTCCATCTCATATATCCATTTTCCTGCTCCTCCACTTAGTGATGGCAGCCTGCACTTTATATTTTCCTTGTCTGCTTGCTTCCAAGGGACGTATTGTGGTCTAACCCCTCCTCTCTCCAAAAGTGGCATTAGGTTGTATCTGACCCCCCGGGTTTCCCGGTTTTCAGTCCGTATACCCCTCCTCTTCTTCCGTGTCGTCTACATCGTCTGTTATGTCCATATTTCCCCTGCTCGTAGCTGTTTCCCCTCCATCTCTTCCCCCCCGTTTATCATTTCCTTTATTTGATGTGGGCATGTGTGTTCGTTCTTCCTGCCTGCGTCCAGGGAGATCTCTAAGCCTGCCAGCGTAGGGTGTGTGTTCGTGAGGGGCAGGTGCAGGTGTAGGTGGACATGTTGGACGGGATGAGTGCGGGGTGGTGGAACATGTTGGACGGGATGATGAGGGTGTAGCTGCACGTGTGTGCCTTCCCGCCATTCCTTGCTCTTCTTCCTCACTTCCCCCCAGTTCTTCCTTCCTTCTGCAGGCCCATGGTGATTCCCTGTTGGTCCGGGTGATGTACAATTTATCTAAGCTTTCCCTTTCCCTATTTCTTCCTTCTCTCCCCATTCCTTCTTCTTCCTCGCTGCAAAAATCATCCAGGAGCGACAACCCCCAATCTGTCTTTTTCCCCCGAATCATTACTGTTAATAAATCTATTAAATCCGTTCCTCCCATTTCTTCTTTACCAATTGCTCCCCTTTGCGCTGATGTTGTTGCTACTTCTGTGTCCCTGTATACATATTTCCTTATTTCACTCTCCCCTCTCCTATCTCCTCTTTCCCCTTCTTTTTTCTCTACTATCTCTCCACCTATTTACTCTCTTTTCTTTTTTAATTCCTCCATTACTTCACTACTCATCTTTTCCAATAACCTTTCTTCCTCTCTCCTCCTTTCCCATCTCTCTCTTTCCCGTTCTAATATGCTTTCTATCACCCTCCCTTCTTCGTATTTCTTTGTCGTTTCTGATAGTATTTTCCTCTTCCATATTTCCATTTCCTTTTCTTTCTCTTCTTCCTCCCTTTTCTTGTCACGCTGTGCTGCTCGAGATACCCTTTCTGCTGCTGCCTTCACCCTTTCAGCTTTCCTCTTACGTTCTTCAGTCCGTTCCCTCATTTTTTCCAACTCATTCTTACTTTGTTTCCTTTCTCTTCTTATCTCTCTTTCCTCCCTCTCAAGCTGTTTGATCAGGGCGTTTTGCTCATTCCTTAACTCCGCTAATCGTTCCTCCAAAATCTCTTCCTCTTCTCGTAACAGCTCCCCTTCCTTCCTTTTTCCCCCTTCCCCTGTTATCTCGCTCTTACTCACATTGTCCTCGTTCATTTTCCTTACTACCTCCTTCTCTTCTCCTGTTAATGAACCTCGCAATTTTAATAACACCTGCGCAGCTACCCACTCATCGTGTCCTATGGCTGCAATTTGTTCTTCGCTAGTCTTCCCTTCCCCTGCGGACATCTTTGTATAAGTTGACCCTACCGTACTTGTCGCCTCCCCTCCCGTGTAGCCACCTGTAGCTGTATATGGTGGTGGGCTGTATGCTGGGTTCGAATACCCCTCAGCCGCCCTTAATTGTTTTCTCACTATTTCTCGTAGTTCCGTTATAGGATATAACCCCCCTTCCTCCTTTTTCACTACTTTCGCTAAGGGCATGTCGTCGCCCTGTTCCTTTTTTATTTCTATTTCATTTACGTTGCTAGTCTTTTCTCCTCCCTCTTGTCCTTTCCCCGTGCACTGTGTGCTTTCACTCTCTTTTTCCCCATTCTCTTCTTCCTCCTTAACCTTCTTCTCCTCCTTTGTTTCCCCCACAGTGAACATTCCGGTCGGTCCTGGTCGGGACCCCTGGAACATCCTCCATAAGTTAAACACCTCCACATGGTGTGTCAACTTCTTCCCCTTGTATGTGTTATGTAGATGGGTCAATAGTGAGTGTTGGACATATGGGTCGAAACTGCCGTTAGGCAGCCAGGGTGTCGTCATTTTGTTGTCCGTCCCCTGTGTCCATTCTATGCTGTATTTAATCAGTTTCTCCGTATGGGGTGACAGTGTTTTACATATATGCTGTAGCGGGGTAGTGAGGGTGTTCCCCCACCCTCCCGATCCTATCCCGTATGACATGGTAGCACTGTGTTGTTATCCTCCCTCGATATTGTAGTGGTTACCTGGCTAATAATGAACTCTATACAATTTCAGATGTTTTTACCTGGCCCCGTAATTTTGGGGACTTGCGATCGTCCGCTAAAAGAAAGTAATAAAATATAGCATTTGCAATTATGTATTCTTTTCTGTCTTTGTTTCTTTCACCTAACACCGTTACGGCCCCCTACGGCCGAGGCACATGTAGCCCCCTGCGGCTGCGTGCCCTGTGTGACATGCTTATACAGCCGTCCCACTTTACGTCACCCATCCTCCTCTTTCCTCACTCGTCGTGGCCGGCGTTCTCCGTGCACGGTCACGTCCCCCTCTCCACCTTGCCCCGATATAATCTCTGCCGTTTACCTCCGTGCCCACTCCCTTACCACTATTCTCTTCCCCACCACTCTTCAACAATGCTTTGTGCTCGAGGTATCCTATGAAAGCCCTACTGGTGACGTCACCGACCTCTTCCAAAACTACCGGTAAGCTCTTTTCACATTTCAGAAAGCTCGAAATAGGTTTTGCTATTTATCCCCGTTAACCCCACAGCTGTCCTCTTGTCACGCCTGGAACAAGCTAACCAATAATATAATCAGACTGTGCACGCTGCGTCGCCTCGCGTGTGATACGCCCCTCAACAGGAGGGCTTAACCAGCCAATTATCTTCCGTATTAGGCAACCAGTTAGCTACCGCCTACAGGAAAACGTCATCTATCTATCGAGTTTCTCTGCTCGATCAATAGGGATCCTCATCTACTCATTGATCAATAATCGCCAATTCGTAGAAAACTGCACACACACACACACACACACACCCTTACAGGTGGTCGCGACCTAAGCCAATCAGTGTCTACAAGCGGCCACACGTGATGTTTTCGTGCTCCGCCCACTCTTCTTCGTAGCGTAGCGGACTGCTCTCGCACTTGTCCAGCTACCATTCACTTCACCGTCAACACTAATTTTATCAAATCTTCGCCGCGCACCTTGGTAACACCTCCCACCTCCCTTATTCTATTCCTTCCCCCTCCCTCACAATTTCACATTGCTTGTTGGGTGTGGCATACTCACCAAGTTCTCTTGATGCAGGGCCGCTCGACCGCGTGCACCCCTCCAAGCGGCCCGCCACATCCCCTCGTCTGGACCACGTCTGGACACTTGCCAACCGCGGGCGGGATACTTCTCAACCGGCTCCCGAAGGCCAATATCCGGATTGCGCTGTCCGGTATTCTCGCAGTTCCGCGATGGTCCTATAGTCCTCAAAAAGGGGGCAGCGGCAGAGGGGGCCGTGCCGCCGGGTCTCCTCGCAACGAGAGTACTCGGAAAAATAAAATAAAAGGTTGATCTTAAACAGATCTCAGCAGTGCCTCCAACTTGTCGGGGAGTTTCTCCCGGGGTCGGCTGGGCCTTCCGCGGACCTCTGGGCTGGGAGGCCCCAACTCCTCCCGCGTATCCCAAAAATAAGTATGAGACACACACAAGAAGCAAGGTGGTTCTGCTGTTTATTGAATAACGGCAGGGATGGGTTTAGGATCGTATGCGTCCGTCCAGACTGTCGAAATTCGTGGGGCTCGCAGGCCCCTTTTTGCCTCAGTATGACGCGCTTCTTGCGTCACCTGGGAAAGTTAGCAAAAAACCTATCGCCACTCTGGATTGGTTCCTCGAGTGGTAGGGTTAGTATAGCACATGTATAGAGAACGCTGTTAGTGGTTAAGGGTCAGTCAGGTGGTGTACTTGGGTTGTCCCTTCTATTAGATACTTGAAAATTGTTACACGAAAACCCCTAATGATTGGCTAATGTTAGTGGCGTCAGTGATAAGTGCCCCATGTTCTGATTGGTCCACTCGTGAGCCCCCCAGCCTGGGACCATCGTTGTTCCCAGCTCGCGGTGTACCTGTCATTTGCAACAATATGTAACTATGTGTTCGTGGTGACAATACGTGGATTTGCTCATATGCCTGAGAGCAGACCATTCCCATCTCTGTAGGTGTCCATTGGGTCATTTCATTGTTGCAGCCTGTGTCTCAAACGTGGGACCCAGGCGACTTCTCCCTCTCGGGTCTGGCATCCTGTCAGGTTTGGCTTGGTCACGTGAGGAGAGACCATGGTTGAGGCAGAATTCTGCACATTTAAAGTTGTATTTTCCACTGCGTGTCTGGCTTGCTTGCAGGTGTGACCTTGGCGTCGGCTGGTAGCATGCGAGTTGCAACATCGCTCCCTTGGCTGTCAGTTCTCGCTGGGCTCGTTCTGCAGGGTCAGCAATTGTACTCTTGCTCGTCCAATGTTCACGGAGGCTCTTGCTTGCGGCCTACTTGGGCCTGGTTCATAGGTGGGGATGTTTAATGCACGGCACTTAAGTTGCGGTATCACATTGCTTCACAGGCAGTATCATGTCTTCGTCGTATTTTCATCACAATGCAAGGGTCTGGAAAAGCGTCAGCAAGCATTTAGATGAGTGCTTTGTGCGTCTTGCGTTTCTGCATTTCATAGAACCTATGTGAAAAATAATAAAGATGTGCGTCAGTGGGTGTGTCCGTCACCTACGTCATAGCACTGAGTATGTTCTTCGTGTGGATTGGTGTGGGGGTGTCGAGTGTTCATGGTTGCACGGGTGGTCTTGACAGTTGGCTAGGTCGTCATGGCATCTCTAACAATGTATTTTCTTATTGTTGAAGGGTTTAGTCGAGTTCATCCATGCCGCAGGTGTCGGCTTGAGCAGGGCAGGCCGTTGGGCAGGCTGGTGGGCACATCCGTATGTTTCTGTACCAAGGTATTTGGTCGTCTGGTAGATAGGCAAATTCATCTCGTGGTGGGTGTCTGGGGCGCAATCCTCTAGGCCAGGGGCGCGAGGAGATTGGGGGGAGTCTTTTCTCCCATTCTCCCACTTCACCAGTCTCCTAATATCCTGGGAATTCATGATCTGTCCCCAAAATAGCAAAAAGGATTTCGCTACATCACCCATGACCTGTGAAGGACTATCACTGTTCTCGTCCCACCTTGGACGAGCTCTAGAAACCTCAGAGGTGCTGGCTACAAATACCTCTGGTAGCAAGATACCCAAATAACAAGTACCCTGCCAATCTCTAGGTAGCCAAGGATAAGCTTCATTCCCACAGACAAAATACACGGGATCACCTACATACAAAGGTCTGTCCTCACTAGTCATATTCGCAATATTGGTACAACCCTTAAGAGTGCCCATTGACTGAGAACCATCCCTTTTTATGCAAAAGGAAACAGAGTTGGGGCTATGATTGATAGTGTAAGAAGGAGGTATGGCATCCCGGTTGCTTACAGGAGCCATCTTAAAAGAAATCAGCAATTTGTAATGTCTAGAATGTCTATTGGAAGGCCTAATAGAAACAACATTGAGTTTGCTCCTATTTGCAAAAAGGGAACATCCCAGAGGCATCAGGACTCGTCTTTCAAACTCATTCAAATTAGTCCCATCGAAGTTCCCAGAGATGCTATCATAACAACGACCAAAGAATAGTGCCCTTAGAGAGGCGTAGCATGCAGTAGTTAAAGGTAGAGGATGAATATATCAGCCTAACCCTTTTCCCCTGTGCTGTGGCAAATGCGAACATATCCAGCAATTTGTTCTGTTCAGAATCGCATGGGTCGCATTCATCATTAACAAAAGTGTATTGTTGTGATAACTCTGTCTGTGTTGGGAATCCCTAGAAGATAGTGTGTACAGATGCACGAAAGGAGAAGACATAGTAGGAACACTCTCGGTAGGTAACAATGTCTCAAGTGGATGCACCCCCTCAATATACCAAAACCCAAGCGCAATCACAACTGTTAGACCAGTTAACATAATTACAAGAAAGCAGTAAGTCCTCAAGGACCATGATTTTTGCTGTTCAATGTCTTTGTTAGCCACAGGACCGATCGATTGCTTCGTACGAGTAGAGTTAGTGACGGGCATTGTTCCTCAAAGTTTGCTTCAAAAAGTCTCTGCGAAAAACTCCTTAAGTTTGTTCATTGGTGATCTTCTGACCATGTGGTTTATCTTTATTGAAGGTAACTCTGCCAGTCCCGGCCACTTACTTATGTTTCAGTAAGAAAGTGGCAAGGGACTAGCTCAACAGTCGTTTCGTGTGGGCACAGCTGTGCTGTGCTGTAAGTCTAGTGCCGTGGACGCAGATCATACCTCAAGACTCCAGGTACGGTGTGATCTGCGAACAGAGTGTCGTTACTACCTGTAGGAAGTGGTGAAACAGAGTCAAGATTACTAAAGGGTGCAGAAAGATCTGAAAAAGAATTCAAAGACAAAGCAGCAATCTTCCCAGACCCCATGGGCTTAGGGAGAATCTCCGAAACACCCTAGGTGTTGTTCAAGACAGGTTTATCTTGTGAAGCAGAACAAACAGTTTCCTTCTTTTCTTTTTTGTTGAGTGGCAAAGGAAAAGGTATTTTTTTGATGTGTGTCGTGTATACCAGTGTAATTTAACTTCTACTCGTGCAGAGGTCTGTATGGCCAACAGGACCTGGAAAGGCCCTCTCCAATACGGTGCGAGGCTGGATGCCCTTTCGAAATTTTTGGTAAGCACCCAGTCCCCAGGTCGAAGTTGATGACCTGGCTTCTCGTATTTAACTGGGAGGGCTTCTCGCACCTGTTGATAAATCAAATACAAATTTTGAGTTAACTGGTCACAGTATTCAGCAAGAAGCAAATGCTCCACGTCTTTAGGTTTCTTGGGCTTAGGCAAATTCCAAATATTAGCTGGTCTCCCCATTACAATTTCATAGGGGGAGAGTCCAGTTCTAGTCTGTGGGGTCGTCCATATATAGAGTAGAACTACCAGCAAGGCATCTCGCCATTTCAGGTTACTGCTAGCGTAGACTTTTGCTAGCTTGTGCTTTAGGATATCATTATGGTGTTCTACAAGTCCGGCAATCTGAGCATGTCTAGCCGAATGGAACTGTTTAACAATCTGCAATCCCACTCATACTTGCAGGATAACAGCAGCGATAAAATGTGGACCATTATCCGACCAGATGACCCTCGGCAAACCAAACCTAGGAAAATATTCCTTAAGCATGGTTTTCGCCGTTGTCATTGCTGTGGCATCTTTCACAGGGAAGGCTTCAACCCACTTGCTAAAGGCACAAATAACTACCAGAACATACTTGTAGTTATAGCAGTGTTCCATTTTGATGAAGTCGAAATGAATCACTTCAAAGGGCACAGAGGGGGGACCAAAACTACCCCTCGGTGTCGATGTACCCTTCCCCACATTATGTTGTAAGCATACCATACAGTTTTCGCTCAGCAGTCTTTGAAATGTTCACGTTTACCCAGACAGGTTCTAGTAATTTACAAATTTTTCTAACACATATGTGAGTAGGACCATGAGCCATTGTAACCATAGTGGTAACATGTGCATCGGGTAGCATCCATTTTTTTCTATCGTTGTCCACCCAATAACCTTCCTCATCCAAACTTGCGAAACCCTCAGCCCAGTGTTTAAGTTCTTTTGGAGTGGCATCAGCTTGAATATTTTTTATGGAATCGATTTCTTCATCTATTGTACAAATATGTGTAGTTTCTTTTGTTACATACATTTCTCAACATAAATCAGTAGCAGTCTGTTTAGCTATCCTGTCAGCAAAAGCGTTTACTCTCCCTACATCATCTGTTACTTTCTAATGTGCAGCGCACTTCATGATTGCTAGTTGAGTAGGAAGTGCAAGTGCTGAGAGTAGCTAAACTATCAAGGTCCCATGTTGGATTTTTGTTTCGTGTGAGGTCAAGAAACCTTGATCTGCCCGTCGTCTACCGAAGTTGTGAATCACCAAAAAATGACATACTGGCTATCTGTAAATATATTTTTTCTAAGCCATTTGGAAACTTCACAAGCTCAAGTTAGTGCGATAATCTCTGTGGCCTGCGCAGAGTTATGCGAGATTCTCTTGTTTTCCACAATCATGCTTAGTATAGTCTGAGAAGAACACTGTGGGTTCGCAAACAAGGGTCTGTGCGCTAGTGATCACTGATTACTCTGAAGTATCGTAATACAAATTGTAGTGCAAGCAGCAGAACCACCTACGCCAGCCAGTCCACCCTGGGGTCGTCCATATATAGAGTAGAACTACCGGCAAGGCATCTCGCCATTTCAGGTTACTGCTAGCGTAGACTTTTGCTAGCTTGTGCTTTAGGATATCATTATGGTGTTCTACAAGTCCGGCAATCTGAGCATGTCTAGCCGAATGGAACTGTTTAACAATCTGCAATCCCACTCATACTTGCAGGATAACAGCAGCGATAAAATGTGGACCATTATCCGACCAGATGACCCTCGGCAAACCAAACCTAGGAAAATATTCCTTAAGCATGGTTTTCGCCGTTGTCATTGCTGTGGCATCTTTCACAGGGAAGGCTTCAACCCACTTGCTAAAGGCACAAATAACTACCAGAACATACTTGTAGTTATAGCAGTGTTCCATTTTGATGAAGTCGAAATGAATCACTTCAAAGGGCACAGAGGGGGGACCAAAACTACCCCTCGGTGTCGATGTACCCTTCCCCACATTATGTTGTAAGCATACCATACAGTTTTCGCTCAGCAGTCTTTGAAATGTTCACGTTTACCCAGACAGGTTCTAGTAATTTACAAATTTTTCTAACACATATGTGAGTAGGACCATGAGCCATTGTAACCATAGTGGTAACATATGCATCGGGTAGCATCCATTTTTTTCTATCGTTGTCCACCCAATAACCTTCCTCATCCAAACTTGCGAAACCCTCAGCCCAGTGTTTAAGTTCTTTTGGAGTGGCATCAGCTTGAATATTTTTTATGGAATCGATTTCTTCATCTATTGTACAAATATGTGTAGTTTCTTTTGTTACATACATTTCTCAACATAAATCAGTAGCAGTCTGTTTAGCTATCCTGTCAGCAAAAGCGTTTACTCTCCCTACATCATCTGTTACTTTCTAATGTGCAGCGCACTTCATGATTGCTAGTTGAGTAGGAAGTGCAAGTGCTGAGAGTAGCTAAACTATCAAGGTCCCATGTTGGATTTTTGTTTCGTGTGAGGTCAAGAAACCTTGATCTGCCCGTCGTCTACCGAAGTTGTGAATCACCAAAAAATGACATACTGGCTATCTGTAAATATATTTTTTCTAAGCCATTTGGAAACTTCACAAGCTCAAGTTAGTGCGATAACCTCTGTGGCCTGCGCAGAGTTATGCGAGATTCTCTTGTTTTCCACAATCATGCTTAGTATAGTCTGAGAAGAACACTGTGGGTTCACAAACAAGGGTCTGTGCGCTAGTGATCACTGATTACTCTGAAGTATCGTAATACAAAGTGTAGTGCAAGCAGCAGAACCACCTACGCCAGCCAGTCCACCCTGGCTGGTACTGGAAATTAATAAAGGAAGAGGTGAGGTGGTAATGCGCTTTACCCTCAAAACAATAAAGCACAATGATGAGATTGTTGATGCTTTAATTGAAACAGAAACAGCCGACACGTGTTTCGACACACAGGTCGTTCTCAAGGCAAACGTAAGTCAATTGGAAAAGTGTATTCTTAAACACGCTTTCTGTGCTAATGGAGCGTTCAAGTAATCAAATGGGAAACTGGTAACCCGTATCAAAGAAGTGTAGACGCCACAATGGCAGTATCAATATATAACTCGTAAAATCGAGCATCCAATTGTAGAAGGGAATTCACAGAAAGCGCATTACCACCTCGCCTCTTCCTTTACATGCTTAGTATAGTGATGGCATAAGCAGCAGTGGATGTACCATCCGGAAGTTTGAAGCAGGAGCCATCACAAAACAGCTCCCATTGTGGATCATTCAGAGGTGTGTCATTTAAATCAATCCTGCCGTTGGCTCTGTGGTAGAGAGGCAGTCATGTGACATTTTGTCACTGCAAGCAATGTCTTGTGGAAGAGGCAATAATTCAGCCGGATTCAATACGCAACACCTCTTAATTTGAATATGCGGTGCAAATAGGATCAGTTTGTATCTTGTTAATCAAGCAGAAGTAAGGTGTTGCATTTGTGTTCTGTTTAATAGAACGTCTACGAAGTGGGGTACGATCACGATTAAAGAGTGACCTAAAACCAAGCCCTCACATTGTTTTATGGATGCAGCAGCAGCAGCAGCGACAGCTCTCAGACATCTCGGCAAAGCGCATGCATCAGGATCAAGTGTGGAGGAAAAATAACTGCACAGTCTATTCTTCCCCCCACGTTCCTGCGTTAACACAGCCAAAGCACATCCATCACATTCATGCACATACAACACGAAGGCCTTATCATAATTTGGTGTGCCCAAAACTGGTGCTGAACACAGTGCAGTCTTGAGCAGATCAACATTTTTCTGGTGTTCCAAGTTCCACGGTAATGGCAAAGAAATGCCCTTCTTTGTCAATGCCAACATTGGTTTTATCACTTGTGGAAAATTAGGGATCCACTGTCTACAGTAAGAAGCCATTCCTATCAAGGCTCTGTCCTCTTTCTGTGTATTTGGGAGAGACATGTCAGAGATGCTTTTTATCCATTCAGGTGTCAATCTTCTTCCCTCCTTTGACAGGAGATAGCCTAGATAGGCTACCTCCTGTCGACAATACTGAAACTTTTTTAAAGAAGCTTTATGCCCATGCTCTGCTAGATGAATTAGTAACAACACAGTACTTTTCTTGCAAGCAATTTCTGAGTCTTCAGCTAAGAGAAGGTTGTCAACATATTGCAACAATGTACAAGTGGAAGGCAACTCAACTGTATGGAACTGTTCTTTCAAAGCCGTACTATAAATGCTTGGGCTCTCCGTGTACCCTTGTGGTGCATGAGTGAATGTAAATGAGCGTCCCCCTAGGGTGCATGTGAAGAAATATCTACTATCCACGTGTATGGGAATACTTAAATACTTGAAACACTTGTGTATATGCGCGTTATAAATGCCATATCAAATCATATCATACCATACTAAAGAAGGCATTCTTAAGATCCACCACACTGAAATGAGTAGAAGAAGCTGGGATCATTGTTGATATCATGGTTACATCAGGCACAATTGGAAATTGTGGAGCAACAATCTTATTGATTGTGCATAAATCAATGATGAAACGAAAAGGAATTGCATTATCCCCTTTTTTATACACTGGTAAAATCAAGCTATTGCACAAACTTCCTGCAATTTACTCGATCACTCCACGATGGATAAAATCAGAAGCTATGCTCTTCAGAGCTAGTTCACTATCAACTGAAATCTTATATTGTGGAATACGTGGCAACTTAGCTCCTGGTTTCAAAACAATTTTAACGGGCTCAATTTGCAAAATGCCGACATCATTGTTGTCAACCACCCATAAACATGCCAGAACTTCACTAAATTCGGGCGGTAAAGGTCTAGTCAAAAACTGTGAGATAGAAGATTGCTGGGGTGAAATTGTCTAATGTACTCCATCCGAAGAACAATGCATTACCACATTTAATTACTTCAACAGATGGAACCCCAACAGATTCTCACCACAATTCATCATTAGAAGAAATGGACAGTGATCCTTGAATGGCCACAGTGAAATTGGTACCGGCAAAGAAACCGGACTAACCACTGGCGTGCCAGAAAACCCTACAGAGACGTTATTCTGCCCTGACAGTGGGATGTCTGGAACCCGTGAATGATCAATGGAACACTTCTGTGCTCCTGTATCTATCAAAAATAGATGCTTCCTATCCCTACCTTCATCTCAACGTAGGGCCCTTTCTGATTTATGGGAATAGGCATTGGTTCCAGACCCTGCTTCGGGCTGTCCTAACGAAACAGTGTATCATCGAAAACAAGATCTTCAGAAAGATAGGTAGTTGAAAGATTATCGGAAATATTTCTGCTATCTATACTAGGTTGCTGACTATCTTGTGAGAATGACTGTGAAGTTTGAGTGAACTGGCTTCTACCAGGGCCCCCTACCCCAGGGCAGCCTCTGGATCATCTACCCATAACACCATATGTGTTATTCGACCTCTGCTGAAGGATAGGGCATTGTGCTCGACAATGACCCTCTTGTCTGCAATAAGCACATTGGTTCACGTGTACAGGACCCAACTGTGCATTATTTTGTGGAACAAACTGACCTCAAAACTGTGTATTCCAACCTCTAGTCCCTCTAACTATCTGTTGCAATAATACTTTGGTTTTCATGTCTCCCCTTTTCTTTTCAATCCTCTTTTTTTCATCATTGACCCTATTTTCGTAATATTGAGCCATCTGCAATACTTTGGACTGTGATTTAGCTTGCCAAGCACTTTCAGAAGTCTTGATTGTGACTGGATATCAGGCAACAATCCATGTACAAATGTATCCACAAACAAACTTTTCCCTGACTCGGTGCTTAAATCCTGTCCGCTAAAATCTGAAAATACTTGTTCGAATCGATTAAAGAATTTGGTAGCACCTTCAGATTTCCCTTGGGTACAAGCAGTGAGTTTGTCCCAAACAATCCTTCTCTCGGAAGCCAGGGTTTTTAATTTAGTTACTATCCTGTCAGGCAAAGTCAGCATCATTTGCGGTGCTCTTTCACCAGCTTTCCTTTCTCCGTCTATCCTGACCAAATTAACCCATGTGTCACTCAGCCCTGCTTGATCGTCTACAGTTCTAATCTGTTTCCATAAATCAGCAGGTAGGATCCCAGGGAACAATAAGTCTATATCACCTAAGGCAAGGCAGATTCTATTTCTTTATAAAAACCCTCTTGGATTCTTCCTAATGTCTGGAATGGACTGACTAATAGTGTTCACTTCCTGTCTGGAAAACGGGACATGGACAAATTGTGATTCATAGTGAGCTTCAATAGTAGCGGCTGGTGTGCCTGTTGCGGCTTTAGCTGGAATCTTAACTTTAGGAACAAATGTCGGAGGCAACTCCAAACGTTTGTTAAGCAATAAAGCCAGATCGAGTGCTAAAGTGGTGGAAGAAGGATCCGGCGCAAATGCTCTCTTATAAATAATCATCAATTCTGCGAGACAACAAATCTTTTTCTTCATACATTCATCCTGCAGGTATTCTACCATTACCTGTAACACTTTCTTCTGCATTTCTGGAGTATACTGACTAAACGTATCAAATACTTCTATGGGAGATATCGACACATTCGAAATCCATCTAAGTGCGAATCCCTTGTGCAAATTCGCGTCTCTTCACTCATTGATTTACAAGGAGGAAGGAACCGTTTCTGCACATAAAAAGCGTCCAATCTATCACCATCTACTTCATCATTCTGTAACCGTTCTAGCTCCCTTCTTAACTCACAAACCCTCTCAACATGCTCATTTACTTTCTCTGCAGTGTCCATTGAATAAGCTAAAACATTCAAATCCCTCAACCCTTGTTGGACATCCATGTCATTCAAATTATTCCACTTTACAGCCAATAGCATTCCCATCCCTTCAAAAAAACATTCTTTTCAGGAATACTTTCTAGATCAAGAAGTGTAGCTAGGACAGCTGATTTTTCACCTTTCTCTATAAATTGCTTAACCCATGCATACAAATCTCTATTCTTACCTTTGGAAACTGTACTACAAGTCACTACTTTTGATTCAGCACTCGCCCCTTCATCTGCTACAAGCGGAGCAGAACCGCTTGGGAAAGAGAGAGCAGACAAATCCTGTACAACATGTAGTGGAGACACTACTGTTGGCAGCAAAGACGGAATCACAGGAACAGTAATAGTCGGTAAAGATGGAGATACAGAAGGAGAAGCGACAATAGGAAGAGGAGCAACAGCTGGCGGCAGAGGAACAACGGAGAAACAGGGATTGTTATGGGAGGAGGTGCAACAGTTGGAAGAGGTAAGAATGCAGGAAGAGATACATACGGAGGTGGTGGAGTGGCACCAGGCCTACGTTCATTTAAGAGTTTATCAATTAGTACATCTGAAGCATGAAAATCTATAGACAGTTATATTTTCTGTACACCAAAATGAAAAGCCCCCTCTGACTGTTTTTGTTGATCATACAATAATGTTTTTTCTGAATTCAAAATATGACAACGTGCTTGCTTCTCTTTGCTCTTAAGTTGCTGAATAGCTTCTTTTTCTCCAATTCTGAATGACGTCAAATGCTGCAGGTCTAGGTTTTTTCTTTAACAATATAGATTCTAAATACTTTATTCGGGCAATCTCAAAACTACCATTGACTGGCCACTGAAATTCGGAAGCATGTCTAGTTTGTCTATGCCAAATATTGTTGAATACGATACTACCAATGCCGTACTTACAGTACATAATACATGCCGTGACCCCCTCCTCTGGTGCTTGTCATCCAAATTCCAAAGATTGTCTGTCTCTGTGGAATAATCCCCTGAAACAGGCAGACAATTTCCCAGGGATATCAGATCACTGGTGTTACCTGGCGTCATTTTTGCTCGCGAGTACAAATCTGCAACCAAATATCAGGATTCTTAGGAATCGGGGCACAACTCTCCTGATTACAAAGGACTGAGAAAGTCCGATCAGATTACAAAGGACAAAGGACCCTTGTGGTTGGTAATTTCGGTAAAACTGCCCACCTCGATATGTGGACCCTCATCAAGATGCCGCCTCGGACCGCATGCTCACTGTCCAGGGATCGGATTGTGCAGTACTGTTGAGGTATCGCGTCTCATACAAAAGGGGCCCCTTTTTTCTCACCACCTGATCCCGGTCCGATAGCCGCGTCTTCTCTTCAAGGAGGTGGCATCAATCTTGAGGGTCCCTATTCGAGCGCCATCTGAAAGAACAAAGAACTATCAAGGCTGAGTACCACAAATGAAATACACCAATCACGGGCTGAAAAGATACAAGTATCTTTTATTACTGTACAGTTTACAAAACAAAACAGACAGCTATCTGGCCCCCAACACCTCGCAGTGTGTACCAGCCGAAACATTGAGGAAAGAGAGTGCTGGACATCTAAATACAGACATATTTATGCTATTTCCACAATATTGTCCAGCCTCTCTTCAGGTTAATATTTCATGGGCTAGAGTTCGTGCCTAGTTCACATGACAGATGTTACAATATCGTGGAAAGGATTATACAGGTTTGCATTTCCATGAAAATGCAATGATGTTGTAGGTTCTCGGATCTGCAGTAAGCCTTATTTCAAGAGGCAATACAATGCTGTTCAGCTAAGGCATACGATCAATGTTTACTCTTCATTGTTTCGGTGTTTATACGAGGATGAGGCTTGTGAGCGCAGACAACACTTGAATGGCAGTTCGTATGAAGCACAAGGTTTCTTTGAACAGTCGGCTCTCGGTCAACCTAAACATTAACAGAACTCAAAGGTTGATCGGCTCGACTGTAAGTCGAAAACACAGTCCACCATTTTAGAACATCGAACATGAGTTAAAATCAAAATGGCAGATGAGCCTTAAAATGGCGGCGAAGTTAACCCAAAAATCAGAACATTGCGACGCGGTTTTCTGTGCAACGCGAATGGGCTTAGGCCAGTATTCATAATAAGGAGGCACTATATGATTATGGTTTAACAACCCCACATATGTACTTTTAACAGAAAATTCAGTGTTTTTCGTTATTTATGGTTCGTTATAAAAGTAATTTGTTATTGTCAATTCGGTAACATCACTTTATACCTTTCAATCAGCAGCCTCATGCACCATGTCTATGATCAGATTCAATCAATTTAAAAAAGATTGCATGATTTCCCTTTTGGCGTAACTTTGCTAATGGCATGCAGTGTTAACTTTTTTAACTGGTTTAATATAATTGTTGTAAAAACAGATTATCAAATCAGCACTGCAAGTGCATATTTTTTCACTTATTCACAGGTGCATTATTTAACCCAGCAAATAAACCAGCTCTTATCTTATCCTGTTTTCAGATAAAGGTGTGTGCATACTGATTGCAGAGCACCATCTTTTATCAATGACATGTTCAAAAGCAAAAATGTGTTGAAAACATAGAGCTTTAACTCAAATGTCTTGATTCCTGACTCCCAATAAGACTGTGCAAAATTGGCTGCAAAAAGTGGAAGTGGGTTTTAGAAATTGCAAGAGGTGTACCTTCTGCCATCCACTTATTTGGCATTGGAATTGAGAATTGTTGCCTGCAAAATCGGTGTCCTATGTGTGAACCCTTCAAAATCCATAAAATAGAAAAATATGCATGTGAGGTCTTGAACGGTGTACAGATTAGCCGAGTACTGCTGCAGCTGGTTTTTCACATGGACTTCTAAACTTACCACAAAAAAGCCTGAAACTAAATAAAAGAGTAATTTCGCCAATTTTACTCTATTTGAAATTTAGGCAATTGAGATTCAATGAAGTTCAAACTCATAGCTATAATTATAGGCACATTTGTATTTTGTTTTTTTTTTATTTATTCAAAGAACAGGGAAGTCAAATTCTATCAGAAATTACTTACAATAGCATATTTACAGATGACAGATGCATTCACAAGAATGGTGCCCGCACAATAGCACAACAATGAGAACAAGTGTTGAGTCAGTTTATAACCCAAAGCCAAAACACACAACACATAATGTATATAGGAAAACAGCAGACTTACAAAGGTAAAATTAATTTAATGGGGCAAGTGCTTAAAACTAAAGAAGAGTACTATTTAGATAAACAAAATTGTATTATTCAGTATCACTGGAAGCAATGGTGAGGGAGGTAGGGAGAATGTTGGAGCGTGCATGGAAGCTCCCTCTTAAGAAAGTAAGCACATTTTAAGCCGGTCTTTGAAGAGATCCACAGTTGGGCTGGCTTTAATTGTTATGTGCAGTAGGTTCCACCAGAGTGGGCGAATAGGGAGAGAGTGTATAAGGAAGAGGAGGCAAAGCAAGGGTATTGGACAGTGAGGTTGACTTCAGAGTATGATCTTAGGGAACAAAATGACGTGTGCACTGAGATACAGTCAGACAGGTACTGAGGAGCAAGGCCATTAATAGCTTTGTAAACTAGAAGGAACTTGAAAAGGTAGTGACTGTGTATGGTGAGCCAACCACCATGTTATAGGTAGGTAGAAGTGGGGGAGGAGGAAAGAAAAAGTAGACATGAAGGCCTGAGTTGTATTCAATTTTGCTGAGCACGAGAGTGGAGAGTGGAGAGTGGTTATTTAGAAAAAGATGAAGAATCTGAATATTGAGGAGATTAATATGAGCAGCAGATGCAGTGGAAGTGGTGAATTGTTGTACTTAAAGGTCACTATCAAAGATGACATCAAGATTCTGAGCATTGATTGAGGGATCAGGAAGGGTATTTGAAAAGGTTATATGTGTTGGAAAGGTACGGATACCATTGGATGCGGGTGAAAGATGACTTCTGTTTTTGAAGTGTTCTGCATGAGGCAGCCGAGTGCCATCCAGTTACTAATTGCAGTGGGACAGTTCAAAATGCATTCTGAGATAGCAGGGATACAGGAGAGAAAGGAGACAAATATTTGAGTGTCATCAGCAAAAAGGTGACAGTGAAAGTCATATGATTAGATATGTCTTACTAGATCAGAGGTGTAGAAGGAGTCGAGAAGAGGTCCAAGGATTCATATTCTGAAAAGCAGACAGGAGGGGGTCAGTAGTATGCAAGCTCCAAGAGATTTTAAAGGATCAATCTTACAAATAGGTATCAATCCAGGTAAAATTAGATTGAGAGAGGAGTGGTCGACAGTGTTGAAAGTGGCAGAAAGGTCCAGAAGGATGAGCATAGAAGATAGTTTGGAGTAGTGAACATTAGAGAGAATTTTGTAGACATGGATGGCTGCATTCAGTGGAATTTTTTTTCTACCAATGCCAGATTGAAGTGAATATCCAAGGTCATTTTTATCAAGGTACTTAGAGATTCAATCGAAGAACACCTGCTCAATGACTTTTTAATAATAGGGAAGGAGAAAATCTGGGTGGTAGTTTGTGGCAAGTTCGGGTCAACAGATGGTTTCTTCAGTAGGGGTAATACAGTTACAGATTTGACAGAGGCAAGGAAGAATCCAGCAGAAATAAGAGGTTAAGGAGCCTAAAGAGATAAAGGAAAGTTATTGGCACTAGGTATTTGAGCAATTTGAGATAAAAAGGGTCAATAGGAGCACCAGATAAGTTGACACCATGTAGGATGGGTGCTAATTCAAAAGGAGAGGAAGGTTAGAAGTAGTTGAGAGTAGAAGAGGAAGCAGGAGAAAATTGTGTGGATAGAAGGTGTGTGTGGAGGGAGAAAGAGTAGGGAAGCGAGGGTGTTATGATTTATAGAGATTTTGGAGGAAAACAAGTAAGTAAAGTTATAAGAAGAAAGGTTTAAGTTCAGTCTGTCATAATCTATTTATTTATAGCACTGACAGATAGTAATTCATTTTTAGTAATTAATTTTTAGTTATGTTTTGTTATGTCATATTACTTGCCATTTATATAGATCTCCATATATCATTGGTATGATCTCAAAGTGCTGGTAGGTTGAACGCCCTCGGGACCCGCAGTCCTGGTCAGTAGAGAGAGATAGTGTTGTAGGGTGTGTGGGTGCACCAGTTATGTGTGCAGCTGGCGTAATTGTGAGAGGGTAGCTGCATTCTTGTGTTAGGTGCAGTGCTGAAGATATCAGTTGAATGTGTGCATTCTGGTGGGAGGACACCCAGACTGGGTTCTGGCTGCTTTGGGCCTGAAAGACGCTTATGTGAGCAACTAGGACAGAATGTCATGGGATAGCTGTGTTTTATTAGGGTGATGAGGTGTTCATGGGGTAGTGTTAGTATGTGAACAGCTAGGCCGAATTTATCAAGGGTATAGCTGTGTTCAAGTTGTGTTATGTATAGTAGAGAGTAAGCATAGTGATGTGATATGATATGATGGTTCATCTTTAGAGCACCCGAGATCAGGCACGTGAACAGGATGGCAGGGACCACAGCGATACACGAACACACAGTGACAGGTGGCTGGGCATACAGCAGCAGGAGGGGGCATAGGGATATACTGCAACAGCATGGGGAACAAGAAAGCAGGGTACACAGTGACACACGGGCACGGTGGGCACATAGGGGGATTAGACGGTAGGGTAATACATTGGGATACATAGCAAAATCACAGGAACAGGGGGGCGGGGTACACAGCAACACGGGCAGAGAGGGGCATAAAGTGACAGAGGGATAGGCTTACAGCGACAGAACGGGGGTGGCAGAGGGATGTATAGTGACATCATCGGGGCTAGTGGGGAGGGAAATACAGTGGGATATATAGTGACATCACAGGAACATGAGGGGAGGGTACACCATGACACACGGGCACAAAAGAGGCCTACAGTGACACATGGCTGGGCTTACATCGACAGGAAGGCAGAGGGATACATAGGAACATGATGGGGAGCAGAAGGCAGAGTACACAGCGACGCAGGCAAAGTGGGGCATACAAATACATCACAGGGGCTCGAGGGGATGGCAATATAGAGGGATGCACAGGGGTTTAGAGGGGAGGGCAATACAGAAGGATATATAGTTACATCACGGGAACAGGAGAGCAGGGTGACATTGCAAAAGTGGTACACAGCGATGTCATGGGCACGTTTTATGGGCTGGGGCACAGCAGAATCATGTGGGTAGGATCTAAAGAGATCATTGTTCAGTGTTCAGGGATACGGTTGTCTACAGCCCAATCAGTGGACGTATTCATCGAAGATAAGGTTGGGAGTCCCATTTTGTACATAGTCATTGGGTTGTTGGAAGTTCAGTCGGATCTTTATGGTTGATGTTGGCATTATGGAAAGAGCCATCTTTTTAGTAATTTGCAGTATTAGTAGTGCACGAAAGCGTACAAAATTAAACATTGATAACAAACCGGAGGACATGGGTCCTTGACAATAGGGTGAGAGAATGTGACTTGAAGACTAACTGTTGCAGGGGAAGGTGGAAACATAAACCAGGGACAAGCGACAGGACAAAATAATGGAGGAACGGGATGTTGAAGGAAGTGCCAAATTAAAGATGGAGGGATAGAGCGGAAAGCAGCGTAATGATGTAACGTAGACTGCTAGAAAACAGGTTCTTCAGAAAGGTAGAGGGCTTTGAGTTTGGATTTAAATAGATGTAGAGTTGAAGTAACACAGAGAGGCAGAGGAAGAGCATTCCAGAGTAAGGAAGTGAGGAGAGGGATGAAGCGGAAATGAGAGGGAGAGCAAGGGGATCGAGTGCTTGCAAGGTGGTGAGCCAAGGATTATTATTTGGATTATTTAGAGAGGAAGAATGTGTGATTAATAGTCAGGGCCATTTCTCTAAAATGTATGACAGCCCTCCTCTCTCTCCCTCCCCACCCGTCCTGCTCTCTACCGCCTCTCCTCCGCCCTCTTATACCCTCGACTACTTCTTTCCTACATCTGCAATTAAATAAGCACCCATTCTTCACAGTTGCAATCCATCTTGCACTCCTATTGACCCGTTTTCTTCCCAAATGGTCAAAGACTTATTATCAATCACTTGCAATAATCATTCTGACCTCTTTAACCTCTCTCTCCGCTGGAGTCTTTTCTGCCTTCTTCAAATCTACAACTGTCGTATCCATATTGACGAAACCCTCTGCTGACCCAAACATCCCAGCAAACTGTCATACTGTTTCCCTCCATACCCATTATTCAAACGTCTTTGAATCTGTCATCTTCAGCCAGATCGCTTAAGACCTTCAGGATAAGGACTTGTGCCCATTTCAATCTGTTTTCTGTAGTATACACTCCATGGAGACTGCACTCATGCATGTCTCCATCTGTCTCTCTAATGCTCATCACTCCAAACTGTCTTCTATACTCATCCTTTTGGATGTTTCTTCCACGTTTTACATTGTTGAACACTCGTCTCTCCTCCACACTCCCCTGGACCTTGGGTTTTGCAAATCTACTCTTGCCTTGATTCCCTCCTACCTGGAACATTGATCATTTAAGATCTGATGGATCTCACAAACCTCTGACCCCATCCCACTCCCTGTCGGCATCCCCCAAGAATCAGTCCTTAGACATCTGCACTTCACCCTTTATAGCTTTGCCCTAGGAAGATTTATCTCATCCTTTGGCTTTCACGTTCACCTTTCTGCTGCTCACACACAAACATGTTTCCATTTTTATAATTTTCCTCATTTGCCAAAGCCTTCTTGGAATAGATAAAACACTTTTTCTCTGCAAGTCATCATGGATGGCTCTTTGCTTCCTCATGCTATACTCTTCTGGAACAGATTTAATATTTCTCCAGCTTCCAAATGCCATCCTACCCTCCCCTCTCCTATCTTCTTCCCACCTGAACTTCTTGTGCCCACCTTGATAGCAACCTCCCACTGCAACAATTCATCACTACCACTTCCTCTGCTGCTTCTACTAACCTCCTCAACCTTCCAAAAATCGGTCAATTTCTTAATAACCATCTACAACAATTCTACTCTCCACACTTGTGCTCAGCAAACTTGACTGCTGCTCAAGCCTACTCCTTGGCCCTAATCCTCCCTCTAGACAAACTCCTCAACTTTGCTACCCGCACACTCTACAACCTACTCAGATCCTTCCTCACTTCTACCTAGTGACAACATGACAACATGATGGCAGACTCTCCCTTCACAACCGCTCTCTTTTCATTTTCCTTCTCATAGTCAATGGTCTTGCTCCTGATGACCTATCTGATTGTACCTCGGTTTACTTATCATCTAGCTCCCTCTGATACTCCACCCCTCACAACCTCACTGCCCCATGCTCTGCCTGTGCTTCCTTTTGTGCCTGCTCTTTTTCTCTACATGCCCGACACCACTGGAACTCACTGCTCACAACAATCAAGGCCAGCCAACTGTGTATCTCTTCAAAGCTTGTATTAAAATTGACTAGCTAAAGATGGTGCTCCTCCTGCCCTCTCCCCATCTTCCATACCTGACTAAACCACTACTTCCAGTGATACATAATAATGTAATTTATTATATTTAAAAAGTACTCCTCCTAGTGTCATGCCTGCTAGAAGATGCTCCTTTGCCTTCCCCCTCGTTTCTCTCCACGAAAGATGCATAAACACAATGTTATGCCCAGAGAACGCCAGCCAGACCTTTCTTTTCATGATATAGAATTACTGGGCGGTTCCTATGGAAACAGTGCTTGTTGACGGGCCGCCATGTGCTTCCTTGAGGTATGCGTCACGTGTTCTGTGTCACATGTTTGAGGGCGGGTTGATTAGATTTAAGCACGGCTGCGGTGGGAGCATGGGACTTTTAATAAACATTGTTAATTTGAAGTTGGTTGTCTCACAGCGGTCTTCACCTGAGAAAACTGTTCTATTTAATTACTCTTCCGTTCTGTGGAATCCTTTTGCCATCACTTGGCATTCCCGTGGATTCATCGTATTGAAGATTGAACGCATGAAGCTCCTTTTTTCCAGCTGCACACATCCCGTGTCTATTTCTTCCTTTGGAACAAAAAGAAGCTCCTTTTTTTAGCCACATACTTCCCGCAGCTGATTCTTTCATTCTGCTTTGGAACACGTCTCCAGCTGATCTTTCTGCAGTTACGTCCTGTAGAGGCAATTGCAACCGCCTTTGTACCACGTCTGAGACAGTCTGCGTCGCAACTATTAACAACACCTTTTCGCGTGGCTAGTGTAAACTTTAACTGCCTGAATTCACAGCTAGATTCCCTCTGCTCTTGTAACTCCACTTGATTCTGCTCCTTCCCTTTAGTAGGAGTTCCACGCAGGGTACCACTTTAATACAGAAATTAATATTGCCTTTTGTTCTGACTCCAACCGTTACAGTGCTCAATCATTACCTTCAGCCTCTTTTGGTTTTGCTTCCCGCTCCTTCCTTCCAAGTAGGGTGACACTCTATTTTCACTACAAGACATCTTGAAGTGGGAGAATGGAAGAACAGGGTCCCGCCCTTCCCCTCTCGCGCTTGGCCTAGAGGATCACGGCCCAGACACCCGCCACGAGAGGAGTTTGCCTATCTACTGGACGACCAAATAACCTGGTACAGGAACATACGGATGTGCCCATCTACCTGCCCAGCAGCCCGCCCTGTCCATGCCGACACCTGCGGCACGGACCAACTCGACTAAACCTACACGTCGTTAGAGATGCCATGACGACCTAGCCAACGGTCAGCACACCTGTGCAAATATACACACCGGACACTCCCGCACCAATCTACACGAAGAATATACTCAGTGCTATGACGTAGGCGACAGACATACTCACGGACGTACATCTTTATTATTTTCCACATAGGCTCTCAAAATGCAGAAACGCAAGACGCATCATGAACTTATATAAAAAAGGCTTGCTCACGCTTCTTCTAAAGAGCCATGTACCATAATGAAGAATATAACGGGGACACGATACTGGAATAAAGCAATATGATACCGTAACCTAAAGCGCCCTGCATCAAACGGTTCCACCTATGCACCAGGCCCAAGTAGGCCGCAGGCAAAAGCTTCCATGAACATTGAATGAGCAAGAACTGGGTTGCTGACCCTGCAAATTGAGCCCGACGAAGGCACACCGCCAAGGGCACGATGTTGCAATCTCGCACGCTGCAAGCCAACGCCAAGGTCACACCTGCAAGATAAACCAGGCACACAGTAGGAAAAACAATATTAATTGTGTTGAATTTTGCCTCAAACACGGTCCCACCTCACGTGACAAAGTCAAACCTGACAAGATGCCAAGCCTAGGAGGAAGGAGACGCCTGAATCCCACGTTTCAAGACACAGGCAGATACAATTAAAAAACTCATTGGACATCTGCAGCAGTGGGAGTAGTCGACCTCCCAACATATGAATAAATCCTCACATTGTTTACACCTACCCATATTAAAACATTGTTGCAAATGACAGGTGCACCGCGAGCTGGGAACAGCGATAGTCCCAGACTGGGAGGCTCGCGAGCGGACCAATTAGAACATGGGGTTCTTATCACTGACGCCATCCACATTGACCAATCCTCAGAGGTCTTCATGTAACAATTTTCATGTATCAAATTGAAGGGACAGCCCAGGTATAACACCTGACTAACCCTCAGCCACTAACACCGTTCTCTATATGTGCCCTATACTAACCCTACCACTCGAGTAACCAATCCAGAGTGGAGATAGGTTTTTTGCTAAACTTTCCAAGTGACGCAAGTAGCGCATCATACTAAGGTAAAAAGGGCCTGCGAGCCCCACGATTGTGTGTGTGTCAGGACGGACGCGTACGATCCTTGACCCATCCCTGCCGTTTTGTCTAATAAACAGCAGAGTCACCTTGCTTCTTGCGTGTGTCTCATACTCTATCTCTTTTGGGTTATACGGGAGGAGTTGGGGCCTCCCTGCCCGGAGGTCTGCGGACGGTCCGGCCGACCCCAGCAGAATTTCCCCCCCGACAAGTTGGAGGCACTGCTGAGATCTGTTTAAGATCTGCTTTTTATTTTTTACTTTTTCCAGGTAATCGCGTTGCGAGGAGGCCCGGCGGCGCGGCCCCCTCTACCGTTGCCCCCTTCTGAGGACTACAGGACCATCGCGGAGCTGCGAGAAGACCGGACAGTGCAATCCGGATATTGGCCCTCGGGAGCCGTTTGAAAAGTATCCCGCCCGCGGTTGGCGAGTGTCCAGACGTGGTCCAGACGAGGGGAGGTGGCGAGCCGCTTGGAGGGGTGCACGCAGTCGAGCGGCCCCGCATCAAGAGAACTTGGTGAGCATGCCACGCACAACAAGCAATGTGAAATTGTGAGGGAGGGGGGAGGAATTAAGTGCGGGAGGTGGGAGGTGTTGCACAGGTGCGCGGCGAAGGTTTGGCAATTTAGTGTTGGCAGTGGAATGAATGGTAGCCGAACGAGTGCGAGAGCAGTCGGCTACGTTGCGCGAGAGAGGGGGTGGAGCACGAAAACATCACGTGCGGCCGCTCGTAGACACTGATTGGCCTAGGTCGCGACTACATGTAAGGGTGTGTGTGTGTGTGGTTTCCTACGATTTGGCATTTATTGATCAATGAGTAGATGAGGATCCCTATTGTTCGAGCAAGAAACTCGATAGGTAGATGACGTTTCCCTGTAGGCGGTAGCTAGTTAGTTGCCCAATACAGAAGATAATTGGCTGGTTAAGCCCTCCTGTCGAGGGGCGTATCACACGCGAGGCGATGCAGCGTGCGCAGTCCGATTATATTATTGATTACCTTGTTCCAGGAGTGACAGGAAGACAGCTGTGAGGTTAACGGGGGTAGATTGCAAGTGTATTTTGAACTTAAAGAATATATGAAGAACTTACCAGTAGCTCGAAGAGATCGGTGACGTCACCAGTAGGGCTTTCATAGGATATCCCGAGCACAAGACATCTTTCTTTCTGAGAGTGGTGGGGAAGAGAACTGTGGTAAGGGAGTGGAAACAGAGATAAATGGTAATGAGTCGATCGGGGAAAGGTGAAACGGGGGACGTGGCTGCGCACGGAGAACGCCGGCCACGGCAAGTGTAGAAGAAGGAGGAGGAGCAAGTGAAAATAGGACGACTGTATAAGAACGTCATAAGGGGTACGCAGCCGCAGGGGGCTATGTGCGCCTCGGCCGCAGGGGGCCGTAAGGGTGTCGTGTAAAGGAAGAAAGACAGAAGAAAATATACAAATGTAAATACTATATTTTTATAATTTTCCTTAGCGGACTATCGCAAGTCCCCAAACTTACGGGGCCAGGTAACGATATAAGGCTGTATATTGTAAACTGCTAGTGAGATAACCGCTACCGAATAGGGGAAGGGTAACAAGTGGAGCGCTACTATGTCATACGGGACAGGATCGGGAGGGTGGGGGAACACCCTCACTACCCCACTACAACACATATGTACAACACTGTCACCCCATAGGGAGAAACTGATCAAGTATAGCATAGAATGGACCCAGGGGACGGACAACAAAATGATAACACTGTGGCCGCCTAATGGTAGCTTCGATCCATATGCCCAACATTCACTACTAAACCATCTGCATAATACATACAAGGGGAAGACGTTGGCAAACCACGTGGAGGTGTTTAACTTATGGAGGATGTTCCAAGGGTCCCGACCAGGACCAAATGGAATGTTCACTGTGGGGGAAATACCGGAAGAAAAAGAGATTAAGGAGGAAGGAGAGGATGGGAAAAAGGGGAGTGAAGACCCAAAGAACATGGGGAACGGACAAGAGGGAGGAGAAAAGAATAATACATCAAATGAAATAAAAAAGGAACCGAGCAACGATATACCCCTAGCAAAGGGAGTGAAAACAGAGGGACGGGGGTTGTACCCTTTAAGGGAGTTAGGAGAAATAGAAAGAGGTCAGTTAAGGGCGGCTGAGGGGTACTCGAACCCGGCATACAGCCCTCCACCATATGTGGCTCTTAGGAAGATGCCAGCAGGGGAGGGGAGGACTGGAGAAGAACAAACTGTGGAAATAGGAAATGATGAGTGGGTAGCTGCACAGATACTATTAAAATTACGAGGTTCATTAACAGGAGAAGAGAAGGAGGTAGTAAGGAAAACAGACGAGGATAATACCAGGGAGAGTGGAATGAGAGGGGAAGAGCTGTTACGGCAAAAGGAAGAGATTTTGGAGGAACGACTAGCAGAATTAAGGGATGAGCAGAATGAATTGATCAAACAGCTCGAGAGGGAGGAAAGAGAGAGAGCGAGGAAAAGGAAAGAAGGTAAGAACGAATTGGAAAAAATAAGGGAACGAACTGAGGAGCAAAGGAGAGAAGCTGAAAGGGTAAAAGCAGCAGCAGAAAGGGTATCAAGAGCAGTGCTGCGAGAAAAGAAAAAGGAAGAAGAAGAGAAAGAAAAAGAAATGGCAATGTGGAAGAGGAGATTACTATCAGAAACGACTAAGAAATACAAAGAAGTGAGGGTGATAGAGAGCATATTGGAAAGGGAAAGGGTGAAATGGGAAAGGAAGAAAGAGGATGAAAGAATACTGGAACAAATGAGTAGTGAAGTAATGGAGTAATTAAAAACGAAAAGGGAGGAAAATGGTAAGGAGATGGAGGAGAGAAATGAAGGAGAAAGAGAAGATAGGAGAAGGGAGAGTGAAGTATGGGGGGATGTATATAGAGACACAGAAGTAGCAACAACATCAGCGCAAAGGGGAGCGGTTGATAAAGGAGAAAAAGGAGAACTGGACCTAATAGACTTACAAACAGTAACAATAAAGGGGAAAAAGACCGAGTGGGGGGTGCCGTTTATGACTGACTTTTGTAGTGAGGAAGAAGAAGTGGAGAAGGAAGGAAGAAACAGTGAAAGGGAAAGCCTAGATAAACTATACATAACCCGGACCAACACAGACTCACCATTGATCCGTAGGAGAAAGGATGAGCTGGAGAGAAGTGAGGAGGGAGAGCAAGGAATGGCGGAAAGACAGACACATGAGGCCGCACCGTCCCCATCACGCCCTCTCCCATCGCACTCTACATGTTCAACCACCTCACGCTCGTTACGCACAATAAAACTTCACAGACGAACTGACACCCTATGCATGTCGGCTTAGGGACCTCCCTAGACGCAGGCAGGAAAGGCGAATACACATGCCCACATTAAATACAGGAAATGATGGAGGAAGGGGAAAAGATGGAGAAGAAAGAGTTACGAGCAGGGGAAATACGGATGAAATTGACGATGTAGAAGAAAGGGAAGAAGAGGAAGGGTGTGAGGACTCGATTTTATGGAACACAAAGGGTAAAACGAGACATAACTTAATGCCACTTCTGGAGAGGGGAGGGATTAGGCCACAGTATGTCCCTTGGAAGCATACAGACAAAGAAAATATAAAATGCAGGCTCCCATCATTAAGTGGAGGTGCGGGTAAGTGGATATATGAAATTGAAAAACACACCGCAGGACAGAAACTGGCAGTAGGAGATGTGAAGGGCCTTCTAATATCAATATTAGGGGATGCAGCGGATGACATTTGGAAGAGAGCGGGATTCCCTGGGGTAACAATAACAAACACATCGCATGATGGGGCACCATTCGCAAACTGCAGACATGCCCTATGGCAGGCGCTGAGGGTACAGTACCCAGACACATCGGACATAGGAGCAATTACCTCCCGCAAGATGCGTGAGAACGAAGATCCTGTTGATTATATCCAGGAAATCCAAGAGAAGTGGCGCATGGAAACTAGAGAACAATGGGACAAAACACCAGCAATATTTTATCATATACTAGTACAAGGGCTCCCAGAAGGAGTTCAGAAACAACTAAAGAAAGTGGTGGGAATGGAAGCAAAAGCATGGCCAGAAATACAACTGACTATAGTGCACCATTGCAGGACATGGCAAGGAAAAATGAAACAAAAGGAAGAGGACAGGAAAACGGAAGAGGCTAAACTAGTACAGAAAAAGCTTACTAAATACACAATGGAAGGGGCACTAATAACTACGCCTACAACAATGACCCAATGCCCCACACAAGTAGTGGCTGCACAAGATCCCTCCCAAATACCACCTTCACAGACTATAACACAACAGGTGCCGCCACTCCAACCATACACGACCAACATGGGAGGAGGATACCCAATGCCAGGAGCTGGGTATTATAATTACAACAGGGGGAGAGGAGGAATTATGAGAGGGAGAGGATACGGATATAATACCCAACAGCAGGTGGGAGGACTTAGAAATTCCTACCCCACAGGGCACCCAGTATACCAGGACAACACAGGGAGCTTTCCATGGCAGATTAGGGAACCACCGGTGTGCTGGAGTTGTGGATTATTAGGGCACATGTCACGCACGTGTAGAGTAAGACCAGGACCACCATCATGGAGTGAACAGGGACAACCAAGGCCCACACAGGAACAGCAGGGCATACAGCAACAGCAGACGTTGCAACAGGGAAATTAACAGCAACAACTAATAACACAACAACAGCCACAGACACATTCACTGCCACAACAACAGGTAGCGATAACACAACAACCCCAAGTACAACAAACACAACTGGGTAGGGTGACGGTCCTGGGACACAACCCTTACACAGGAAATGGTCAATCGTTGTACCCTCAATAGGACAGCCCACAGATGGCCTTGGTGTGTCCCATCCTGTCAGTAACACCTAATAGTGCGGAGGAACCATGCATAGAAGTAACGATAGGTGACAAAAAGTTATCATTCCTTGTTGACACCGGGGCGACCCGGTCTTGCATAAGGGAAGGTAAATTTAAGATGTCAGGCGAAGCCATGAACACCCAAGGATTCTCTGGGGCTAAAGGGTTGGTTCCTTTTACTGATAACATTCCCTTATCTATGGGAGATTATGACCTGTCAGTCCCACTTCTATATTATAGTGCCTCACCAGTAAATATACTGGGGAGAGACATAATGAACAGGTTGAATATGACGATCTCATTTACTGAGGACGGCATAATTTGCTCCACTCCAGGGATTAACATGCTCACAGCACGACAGATTATGCAAGCATACTGCGGACAAACAGCGATTAGTGCGGAGCCAGTAGATGGCGAGCTCTTCCAGTACGGGACAGACATGGCATTTGCATGGATGCCAGGGATAGAGGGAAAAATGTGGAGGAGGCCAGCAGCCTATCTGTTCAGACCAGAAACACCAGTAAATGAACCAGAAGGAAAGGTGGTTCCAGTGGACATTGAGGGCATTATAGCAACAGCTGATTACATTGCTGTACATGCCCAAGACAGAGAAGGAAGGGCATGGAGGGCAGTGATAGCACTAGCGGAAGGATGTAGACTCACCCAGGTGTCAGATGAGGAGCTGTTCTCAGAAGAAAAGGAGGAAGGTGAAATGGTGTTTATGATGAGTGTGGAAATATGGCTAAGAGTGGCGTACAAACAAGTAGCACAGAAAATTGCAATGGCACTTGAGGCACCCGCATGCACCCCAGTCCCCTTCTTTAAGGAGGACATGACAAAGGTACCCACATCACTGTGGACTACTAGCCCCTATGACGTGGGGTGCATAAAAAGCATATGGGGAGTAAGGATAAAATTGAAAAAAAGTGCAATACTCCCCAGAGTGAAACAGTACCCACTATAAAAAGAGGCAGATGAGGGCATATATGAAACTATAACTGCCCTTATAAATAATGGCATATTGGTCCCCTCAGAATCACCATGTAACACGGCTGTATACCCAGTGCGCAAGGCTAAAGGGGGTTCTTGGCGCTTCATACAGGATCTCCGGCCCTTGAACAACATAGTAGAAGCAAAATACCCCATAGCAGCAAACCCGGCCACAATATTGTGTGGCATTCCAGCAGAAGCATCACGATTTACAGTGATCGACCTTAAAAATGCATTCTTC
The DNA here is from genome assembly GCF_040938575.1 of Ambystoma mexicanum. Classification (NCBI taxonomy): domain Eukaryota; kingdom Metazoa; phylum Chordata; class Amphibia; order Caudata; family Ambystomatidae; genus Ambystoma; species Ambystoma mexicanum. The sequence continues at coordinate 421,527,747 of NC_090927.1, read as the reverse complement.
TCAATACCATTGCACCCAGACTCACAAGATCTGACTAGCTTCACTTACAGAAACACAAAGTGGAAACACACCAGATTGCCACAAGGGTATTGTGAATCACCTTCAATTTTCAACAGAGTAATACAGATGGATTTGGGAAACATTGAAGTGGAGAGCACAGTGTTGCAGTATGTCGACGACATAATAATTTGCAGTACAAATGAAAGGACATGCAGAGAGGACTCATTAAAGATGTTGACAATATTGGCTGAGAAAGGTTACAAGGTAGACATGGAAAAGTTACAGTACTGTCAAGAACAGGTACTTTACATTGGTCAGCTCATATCCCAACATGGAAGAAAGATTACACCACAAAGAGCACAGGCAATTTCAAACACTCCAGTACCACAAACAGTGAGGGAACTGCAGCAGTTCCTGGGGCTGTGCAACTACTGTAGAGCATGGGTATTTGATTACAGTTCATACATAGGACCCCTGCTTGAGGGGTTAAAGGAAGCTAATAAAGGGGAGAAAAAGCTGGGATGGACAATGGAAATGAAAGAGGCTTTTGATGAGTTGAAAGATGCGATATCAACTGCTCCGGTACTGGCATCCCCAGACTATGAGCGACAATTTTTTTATATTTTCTTCACATTGCGACTCAGCAGTAATGAAAGCAGTGTTGGCACAAAAAACAAGCATGGGCTACAAACCAGTAGCATTTTACAGCGGCCACTTAGATCCTGTGATGCTAGGTCATTTCCCTTGCGAACAAGGTCTCGCCGCAGCTGCTTTTGCGGTAGAGAAAGCATCAGCAATAACCATGGGGTGCCCAACTACACTGTTTGTGGAACATGCACTATTTGCCATATTGAATAAACCTAAGTCCACCCTAACCACGCAAAGGGCATCAGGTTATGAGATCATCCTATCCAGAGCTGAACTATCAATTGTTAGATGTAGCACGGTCAACCCTGCAAGGTTCCTAGCAGAAGTACTTGAGGAAGGAGATTATGCCCACGATTGTACGCAAATAACTGAAATGTACTCATGTACTAGAAAGGTTGAAGAAAACGCGCTAGAGGGAGGTGAGCTCTTGTTCATTGATGGGTCATCAACTATCGACCAAAGGGATGGTGTAAGGAGGACTGGGGCAGCAGTGGTAAAAATGATGGAAGTACCGGTGTGTGTGGCCATGAAATGTGTACAATTACCACAGCATTACTCCGCTCAAGCAGCGGAATTAGTTGCACTGATCTTGGCGTTGAAGGAAAGCTTTGACAAACGAGTGACCATATACTCCGACAGCGCGCATGTTACATCCACTGTCCACTCAGGGCTGTCGAAATGGAGAAGAAGAGGGTTTAGGAGAGCTGATGGCACTCCAATGCAACATGCCCTCCTATTGGCTGAACTAATTGAAGCAATAAATGACCCCCAAGAATTAGCTTTAGTGAAATGCACCGCACACACCAATGGTGAAGATCACATCTCAAAAGGGAAGGCAGCAGCAGACGCACATGCGAAGTATGCTGAATACTTTGGTGAGATATGGAACCCCCCAGAGTCACAGAGAGGGAGAGGGAGGGGAATGGCTAAGGAGATGTTGATAAGAGAAGGGTACACCCATCTCCCAGCCACACAGATTATGGAGCTACAAGCGGCTGCACCAATGGCCGAAAAAGAAATATGGGTAAAAAGAGGATGCACAATGTCACCAACCGACGCACTATGGCGCCAGGGTGACACTGGAAAGGTTGTAATACCATTGGCACTTTTGAACACCGCCCTGAGCCAACTACATTACCCAGCCCACACAGGCAAGGAAGTAATTGCAGCACGAATTAGGGAAGACTGGTTCTGCCCCGAGTTAAATTCTCATGTGTCAAATTTCATCAGTAATTGTCTCACATGTCAACAGTTTACGGCCGGCCACACTCTAAAGGTGATAAGAGGTACTATACCCCGGCCAGAGGGACCGTTCCGACATCTCCATATTGACTATGTTGATATGATCAACGTATGTCAAGGAAATAGGTATATGATTGTAGTAGTATGCCCATTCTCGAGGTGGATTGAAGCAGGGCCCTGTTCACACCGAGATGCATTTAGAGCAGCTAAATTCCTAGTGAGGGAGGTGTTCCCTAGGTGGGGAGTGTGTGAGGTATTAAGGTCAGACAATGGCCCACATTTCGCAAACGAAATGTTCCAGCACATTACATCCTTGCTGAACATCAAGCATAAATTTGCATGTGCATACCACCCACAGGCCAACGGTATATGTGAACACCTGAACGGCCTATTAAAGGAGGCAATTGCAAAGATACAGCAAACAACAAAGAAGAGTTGGTTATATTGCCTTCCATTAGCCCTATTTGAGCTAAGGAATAGACCAAGGTCCGACCACCACCTCACCCCTCACGAGGTGGTTACCGGACGACAAATGCGCCTTCCCCTAACGCCAACATCACAAGCATTTACTGACCACGAAAGCACTGCGAGTGTTCTTGGTGATGAAATGTACCAATATGTGTCTTCTTTGATTACTAGTGTAGTGTTTGTGTCTCAACAGCTCGAGCGCACGCGGGGCGGGTCTAACAGTGACCAACAAGAAGACGTGGATAAAGAATTGGAAAAGGAAAGACTGTGCAAAGTTGCTCAAGGTGACCACTTACTACTTCGCAATTTCAACAGAAAGTGGAACAGTCCACGATTCACTGGCCCCCACCTGGTAGAGGAGGTATCAACGAGAGCAGTAAAATTACAGGACAAACGTGCTTGGAACCACCTACACGACGTAAAGATCTACAAACTCTAGACCCGCCCCAGCGCCACCGACTGGGCCACAGGAAAAACAACAACAGCGTCACCAACGGAGGAAGAGACTTCTCCCACAATTAACAGCTTAAGTGTCCCCATACCCTGCCACCCCCCAGATTCCCCAGAGACAACTATTGGAAAAGAAAGGGGTGATCCCCATACCGCCCACCCCATGGTTACACGATCAAAGGGTAAAGAGACTCCCGCCAGCTGAGCCCCAAACCCTCTGCCCATTGACCCCCTACCCACTGTAGTAATAACTGAACTGAAGGACATTGTTTTTGCACATATACACATGTAAACACCTGAATGTTCTCTTTCTTTTCTCTCGCACATGCAGGTAAAGCGTATTATTGTACTGTTAAGAAAGTAGATAAGTAACTAATTCACTGCCCAGGAGTAGATGGTACCCTCAGACAATAATTACCTGGAAGAACTGTCACACCAATTTGTATATGAAATGAAACGGCCAACGTACTTGAAAGGAAGGAGGGTACGTGTCTACTACACAGCATTCCTCTTGGCCATAGAACATTCAATGCCCCACCTCCAACCATACATGCCTGCATAAGAGATAGATCGCTTAGATTGGCGTGGGAACAGCTCTTCGCCTGGGCACTGAATGACTACTTGATAGGGAGAGCTTAATAACAACAACTAACATTAATAACGAGCATATTAAGAATTTTCAGGCGGGCAACTGTAACGTCGCAAGAATAAGCTGCCGGACTGCAGCAAGGTAAGAGCAAAATGCCGGTGAAATTAGCATTAGTAATAAAATTGATAGGGATTTTAATGATCACCGGGTTCTTGGCTGCCTCTGTATGGCAGTACAGCTATGCTATTGATATTATTGCTGTACCCAAACCTAATATACCCCCACCCCCAGCTGCAACAGGTGTTACATCAGGTGGTACTAGTAAAACCCCACACCAGGAAAATAGAGTTAAACGCAGCACATACTCAGATAATAAAGACATTGACAACTATGTACAAGATTCAGCACACGTCTCTAACAACATGTGGTACCAACACATGACCAAAATAGGCAAGCAGACAACGGAAGACAGCTGCTACGTTTGCTCATTGATCCCATACGCCATGAGCGCTTCTCGAACATTTGTTGCTACGGAGATAGATGGAAAAATAGCACGATGTATAATATACCGGGCACTGTTCCAGACGAAAGGAAGATTTCAAGGGACGCATCTGGTGTGGAAAACACGAGATACATATCCATATGAAAACAACTTCCTTAAGACTTATATGAGTTACCACAAGAGCAGTCTACGTGCTGAAGGATTCAGATACATAACAAGTGGTCCTGAAAAAGGAGAAACAAAGAAGGTAACACTGCAGTACCTACCATGTGATTGGTACGCCGCTGAAGTCCCTGGTAAAAACGGATGTTGGGAAAGACCACTGATGATAATAACAGGGAAGGTGTACATGGACAACAAATGGGACATAGGAGTGGTTGGCAGCAACATGGTAACAAGAGAAAATATTTCAACTATTGATGGACATAACCATAGATGTTGGATGACTTGGATCAAGTACGTACCCATGCTTACGTGGATGGAGAAGGATGAAGACCCAATAACAATATTGCCGCTAACTGCGCCTAAGGTATGCTACCAACATAAAGGAGAGGTGGATGTAGGATACAACACCAACTGTGAAAGCGTGATGGAGTTACCTGAGGGGGGAGCAGGAACAGCAGTAGTAATGGACCATTACTAGGGCTGCGGAGACAAGGCGTATCACACACTGCCCCCTTTGTGGAATGGTGTATGCACTATAGTACACGTTAATGTACCATCACTAGTGGTACCCCAGAAGCATGTGAATATGGCGAATTTCCCCAAGATGGATGAGGGAAACAAAAGGAAGAAGAGATCTGCACAGCCTCGGAAAGGGCCAGAGAACAGACGCAACGGTAACAACACTGTCCTCAACTGAAGGAAAAGACAAGGAGAACCCCTGACAGGAAATTACCTGTGGGGAAGGTCGGAAACAGCACTCACCTCAATTCCGCCGGAACACAGACTATTCAGCAGAGCAGCCATGTTCTTCTCCTCAATAATACACCCTGGACTGCAGGCTTACGCAAACGCGAAATGGCTCCAGATAACTAGGTGGGAACTAATGATGACAATTAACTCTACAGTAAATGGATTCAACGCAATAAAAGAGGAATTGCGAGCAGTAAGAATGGTTGCACTACAGAACAGATATGTACTGGACCTCCTCACAGCAATGGAAGGAGGAGTTTGCGCAAAGATAGGACAATCATGCTGCACATTCATTCCTGCTAACGATGCTGACAATGGTACCCTCACGGAAGCTGTGTCACAATTGGCCCAGATGCACTCAAAAATGATGGATGAAAGTAAAGGTGTGAAAAAGGATGAGAGCTGGTTTTCAATATTATGGTCATGGATGCCATCTTGGCTGTCAGATGGACTGAAGATTATAGTTGGATGCACTATTTTGGCTGGAGCTGCACTGATCATAATAAGATTTTGGAAGGCCCGGAAGGCAGGCACCACAGACGAGATGATCGAAATGGTTGGTATACACCTCTTGATGCCAACAGATGACGGCCAACACACAGGCACAATAATAAATGAGAGAGAGAAGTTGCACAACCAGATCATCACCAACCACCTGGATCCACCATCTGTGAAGCTCGAAAACCCAAGAAACCCAAGGAGCTACATAGGGAAATGGGTATACTGCACTCCTGGAGGAACATGTGAATATATGTATTGGTCATTTGAAGACCATGTTAACCACTATGGACATTTGGGAGGAATAACTAAAATATGGAGAGTAAGAGGAGATAAAGAAAAGGATATGTTTGTGGTCGACAAGTCGACCAGAGGGGGGACTGAAGTGGGAGAATGGAAGAACAGGGTCCCGCCCTTCCCCTCTCGCGCTTGGCCTAGAGGATCACGGCCCAGACACCCGCCACGAGAGGAGTTTGCCTATCTAACGGACGACCAAATACCCTGGTACAGGAACATACGGATGTGCCCATCTACCTGCCCAGCAGCCCGCCCTGTCCATGCCGACACCTGCGGCACGGACCAACTCGACTAAACCTACATGTCGTTAGAGATGCCATGACGACCTAGCCAACGGTCAGCACACCTGTGCAAATATACACACCGGACACTCCCGCACCAATCTACACAAAGAATATACTCAGTGCTATGACGTAGGCGACAGACATACTCACGGACGTACATCTTTATTATTTTCCACATAGGCTCTCAAAATGCAGAAACGCAAGACGCATCATGAAGTTCTATAAAAAAGGCTTGCTCACGCTTCTTCTAAAGAGCCATGTACCATAATGAAGAATATAATGGGGACACGATACTGAGGATAAAGCAATATGATACCGTAACCTAAAGCGCCCTGCATCAAACGGTTCCACCTATGCACCAGGCCCAAGTAGGCCGCAGGCAAAAGCTTCCATGAACATTGAATGAGCAAGAACTGGGTTGCTGACCCTGCAAATTGAGCCCGACGAAGGCACACCGCCAAGGGCACGATGTTGCAATCTCGCACGCTGCAAGCCAACGCCAAGGTCACACCTGCAAGATAAACCAGGCACACAGTAGGAAAAACAATATTAATTGTGTTGAATTTTGCCTCAAACACGGTCCCACCTCACGTGACAAAGTCAAACCTGACAAGATGCCAAGCCCAGGAGGAAGGACACGCCTGAATCCCACGTTTCAAGACACAGGCAGATACAATTAAAAGACTCATTGGACATCTGCAGCAGTGGGAGTAGTCGACCTCCCAACATATGAATAAATCCTCACATTGTTTACACCTACCCATATTAAAACATTGTTGCAAATGACAGGTGCACCGTGAGCTGGGAACAGCGATAGTCCCAGACTGGGAGGCTCGCGAGCGGACCAATTAGAACATGGGGTTCTTATCACTGACGCCATCCACATTGACCAATCCTCAGAGGTCTTCATGTAACGATTTTCATGTATCAAATTGAAGGGACAGCCCAGGTATACCACCTGACTAACCCTCAGCCACTAACACCGTTCTCTATATGTGCGCTATACTAACCCTACCACTCGAGTAACCAATCCAGAGTGGAGATAGGTTTTTTGCTAAACTTTCCAAGTGACGCAAGTAGCGCGTCATACTAGGTAAAAAGGGCCTGCGAGCCCCACGATTGTGTGTGTGTCAGGACGGACGCGTACGATCCTTGACCCATCCCTGCCGTTTTGTCTAATAAACAGCAGAGTCACCTTGCTTCTTTCGTGTGTCTCATACTCTATCTCTTTTGGGTTATACGGGAGGAGTTGGGGCCTCCCTGCCCGGAGGTCTGCGGACGGTCCGGCCGACCCCGGCAGAATTTCCCCCCTGACAATCTCTTTATACAGCAATCTTGGATTTGTCATAAAACTACTTTACTGTGCATTGGACTAATGGATGCTTTCCTGAAAATGGTGCACCACCTCGATATGAGTGCGTCCCTCGTGATGTTCGGGTGTTAGTCCCTAACTAACCTTCATTCCTTTCCATTGCCTTATTGGACCTTCCTGGATCATCAAAGCTCATCTGTTCTAAATAAAGGTAGGACATATTAATAGGTGGTTTTGAGAATTAGGAGATTTGGGTTACTAGGCAATTAAACTAAATACAGTAATCCTCTTCCTAGGAGAGGAGAGCATTAATTGTGAGGAAGTAGTGCTTTTCAACGGCTATCCCCGTAATAGGGATTGTGGTACCCTTGCAAGTGATCCACCACAATAGTCTTACATAGTATGACTCGTTGGGTCAGTCATTAGGAAGGTTTTCATTCATCTAAATAAAGTATTTGCACTGGGGCACCGTCATCCAATTTGGACACAGCTGCAGTCCTGGTAAGCTTATATCATATAATTTGTATCTAGTTGTTTTTGAGTGTCCAGTATAACATCTAGTTTTAAAAACGTCATCACATAAATTAATGATATTGGCCAGGAAATAGCTGATAGGGAGTGGGCTTGCCTTGGAAGCAAGACAACACTAAGCAGCATGGGTCCCATACCTGGTCCCACAGTTAGATGCTGGATTCTGGCATAAAGCGTGATATGAAAGCCCAATTTAATGTATTTTTACTTTTTTCATTCATTTATTTTTCTTATATATGTTTTCTGTTGGTTTTATCTTGTCCCTTGAATATGTCCCCCTTTTTTACACCTACATAAACTGGCTAACTGGCTCACCAATTGTTCTCATCGTTGTGCTTTTGTATGGGCACCCTTTGTGTGATGTCTCAAACATTTGTAAATTTGTTATTGTAAGTCATTTCTGCTCTAAATAGACACCCCCATTCTTCAAATAAATACAAATACAAGTATAAAAACAAGGTCAGACACGCACTCTAGTTCCCAGTCATTTAATCCTGATGCAAGTATTAACAGGGTTAAATCCCAACAATGTTAATAAAATACCAGAGTTAAATCCCAACTGCTGCAGTTCAAATGCACAATAGTTCTACTCCTCCAAGTACTTTCAAGTCTCAAACTATCTTCAGGGAGGCTCTGTTCCTTTTCAGGTGTTGCTAATTTCTTTTTCAATTTCAGTCTCAAGGGATTCTGGTTACTGTAGTGATGGCACAATTGTTTCATGCAGGAGACCAGGAGCCAACTCCCCTCCAAACACCCAAATCGTACCCAAAATTGGGGGAGAGGGGAAAACCATGACTATGGCTCTCCAAAGTGGGGGTATAATAACCCCGGTGCTGATGCCTCTGGAGCCCCGGTCTCCTGCAACACTAAGTAGAAAAAGAAGGTCAGGCGCACACTCTAGTTCCCAGTCATTCACCTGAAAAGAAAGGCAACACAGCCTCCCTGAAGAGTGTTGGTGACATGAAAGCGCTAGGAGGAGAACAGCAGCGCAAATGAAGCAGAAGGGATTCAACCCTGTGAACATTTTGGCAGCAATTGGGATCTAAGCCTGTGAATCACTGGACACTTTTGGGATTCAAGCCAGTATTTTTTTTTTCAGGTAATATATTGGCCAGGAATTGATGTGCGCGCCTCACCCCTTATTTTTACAAATACAAGTATACCCTCTTCTTCAGGTTCCTTATGTGTTCCAGGAGTCTCCACTGCACATTAGATTTTAATATATATTAAGTACGTGGTTATTTGATATAGTATGAATATGACAAAGGATCCCATGAGATTCCAAATGTTTAATAATCTCCATGATTGATACCATGGATGTGACTTGTATGTCTTACGAATACCAGTGCCATATCATGTTCTGTAGGGATTTTGTAATGTAGAGCCATGTTTTCACAGTCATATGAATCGACACAGAAAATGTTCTCGAAATCCAGAAAAACTCAATCGTTGTCTTAATTCATTTGTCTTACATGCATCAGCCAGAACGATCCATTCTTCAATCATCTGATTGAAACCTGAGAGTTTCTCTGGAGTACTAATTTATGAAGTATGTTCAAGTTGTTTGGAGTGATCTCTATTCATGGTAACTACCAGGATGAATGATGCCTTGGTAACTAGGTAATTACAAGTATCAAAAGTAACACCCCTTTTCCCATTAGAGCATAGGGATTATACCATGAAATGTCACTTTTGTCAAGTACAGTGAATCTCTCCTCTGATCAGTGTTGTTAAAATAGTGTTCACGTATTTGAGCACTAATATGATTTGTTAAGTCCATTGAAGAATGTTTGGAATCAAACGCAATTTCCATAGAGGTGTTTGAGACACAATGACAATTTTGGAATCATCATTGTCGACCAATAATCAAATGGTGACATATTTGAAAACTTTAATAAAGTCAGATTTACAGAAATACCTTGTTGCTGGAGAATATCATTATAATTTATAAATTCTTCTTTATTTACCATGGTGCGTCCTTTTCTGATCTTTTTCGGCAAATAACCTTATCAAGTATTTCCATGAATAAAAGCTTCTTTTCTTGATTGGACTCAACCAACATAATAGCAATTGAGTGAACCTTAATGCTTTCTTGAGATCATTGAAATCCAATGGGTTTATGCAATATAGGACTGGACATTCTTGTTAATAACATCCAAATTAATTGCTAATCGATGTAGTTAATTGATGATAAAAAAGCATAATTAACTTCTGTTATGACACAGCAATTAAATACATCTAGTTGTAATCAGGTGTTTTGAATCCATATTGAAGTATCAAGAAGAGATGCCCATTTATATAGCAAATTAAACATAGCAATATTTTCATACCTTTGAATTTTTCTAAGCTTTTGTTCACTAAGAAAACTTTTCTTTTGAGAAAAAAAGACTTTTGAGAGAACTGGATCCTTACTTCCATTCATTTGGATGGTGCAGAATATTAGCTTTTCCTTCCTTTGCATAGCAGCTAGATTACTTAAATTATCTCCTGAGCTATTCACCGGTTGACTTAAATTCTTGATAGAGGTCTACAGTGGAAACCACTCATTATTGGGTGGAATATTTATTTGTAAAGGCTCAGTGGAAGTCCCCACAATATCATCTTCAAAGATAAAAACAAAAGTAATGCTAGAGACTTAGTGTTCTGCAAATTCGTTTTTGCTCAGGCATCAAGCTTTCCATTCAGGTGACAAACACACTTTAAATTGCTATAATTCCATGAATAAAAGCTTCTTTTCTTGATTGGACTCAACCAACATAATAGCAATTGAGTGAACCCTTTTGAATTGGCCCTTCTTCTTAACTTCATAGACAGCAAGAATGCATTCAGCTCACTTACTTCATGAGGAATATGAAAGATGAAAGCCTTCAAAGAAAATCTTCGCCCAGTAAAACTGCTGTGCCCTGAGGTGCCACAACTATCACTGGATGGGTGAGACAATATTGCCCTACATTGTGTTATAGTTCAGTAACTCATCTACCTTAATCTCCTTTCCATGAAAGTTGTGCAATTCTGAAAGTAGGGGATAATGCAAAGATACTCACCTCTTTCTTGTTTGAAAGTGTGTAGTACTTCTCGAGTGAGCATGGTTAATTGAGACTCTGAATATACAAGGTGCAATAAGTCACACTGTCTCTGAAGTTGAATAAGCATAAAACCCCTCTCATCTTTCACTGCAACAAACAGAATAAGTGTGAATTGGTCTACACCACTGAATTGCTCATGTTTGGAATTTCATGAACTGCAACTTGAGCTGCCACCATTTGAGCCTCTTCCTCAAGTTCATGTTCAGTTGGGTTGGTCAAGAACGAAAAAGGACTAAAAATAAATTTCAAACTATAAATGGAACAGAGGATCCACTACCCCTCCTCGTGTACAAGGTCACTGCCCCTGCTTTCATTGTGACAGATAAAGGATTACCCTCTTTGTTTTCAATTTCTTTATCAGATTTATTTTATTTTCTTCTTTTTAGGTTTCATGTATAGCGGTTGCATGGTAAATCTCATTTGTTCATTTAAGCTGTTTGTCACACTTCTTTTAAGTTAGATTCATTGTTTTCTGTAGGTGGAAAGTCATCATCGAAACTGAAAACTCTTAGCTCTAACTCCACTGAGTTCTACTCTTTCTCCAATAGAATTGTCACATTTGTTTGTTCTCTGAACTTCTGTTTATTTTGTTTTGTCTCAAGGAATGAAGAGGTGTCAGTACTGATATATATCAATCAATGTTTCAGCAAACTCAGAGATATTTTCCTAGAACATAAAATAAGCTCCCTCTAAGGCTTGGCATATATTTCCTACTGTATCCTGTGTTTCCTCTTCTACATGGGTATTTTCTTTTGGAATATGTTAATTCTTTCATTGTCCACTTTGAGCTGTTGATTCAGTTTGGACAATCTTTCTAGGAGCATTACATTTATGATGTCCCTGCTTAATCACTGCATTTGACCAATGTTGTCTGTCAATTGCTTGGCCTGTTGTTCCAATTGAGAACATCTTTTCCCAACCTCTTGACTGCAGACAAGGCTTTAGTCATATCTCTATTCCTATCCTAGGAACATTGTTGTCTCTTCTAGGGGAAATATTCAGGCAATTCGTATCACTGGACTACTTGACCTTCACAAACCCTGGTACTGGTATCTCTTATCCTGGAACCTAGAAGGTTGAGGGATAAAGTTATCTTGGTAGTTTGTTCTAGGATGATAAATTTGGTTTCATTCCCAAGAGAAATTCTGGTTTGGATTCCCATGGGAACCTAATCCTGTGTTGCGATTATCACTCTTTTGTATGTGGGGGGGGGGAGTACATTTGTAGGCTAGGTCTTGGACCAGTGTATAGTGAACTAATGTAAGTATCTGGTTGTGTTGTATTGTTTCTAAGCATGCCACATGGAGGACTAGAAAACTGGGTTCAAACAGAGTGTATTTTATGTCTGTTAGTATCATTAACACCAGAGAAGAAGATCCTTGCTCCTCCCATCTCTAGGTCCGATGGAGGAGCAATCTTCAATTAAGCTACCTTAATGATGGCTGGCTCATACATCTGTTTGGGATTTCTTTCAGAGTTACTGGGTTCTGTTCCTAATAGATCCTTGTAGCTTGGGTGATGATCCACTCTAACAATCTCAAGTCATCAAAAACACATATTAACCGAGCATATGCATATTTCAGTAGAGTGTGGAAGAAAGTGTTTTTAAAGTCCCAACTTCCAGTATGATCCTGTCAAGAATTTCAGGAAAATTCACACTAGAAGTATTGAACAAACTCAATTGCTGTATAACAGTCTTCTTGGGGAGAAAAATATAAAGAAAATGTGCACCTGGTAAGAGTACCATTTATAGTGGTTTTGGTCTACCACTCTGGAAAGACGTTAGAACACTCTGGTGAAACAGTAAATGTCATTTAAACATTATTGGTTTGGTCATTTTTCAATGCAAAAAAGGTCATCATCTATTCATACAATTCTATATCTTCCCAAACAGAACATTTTGCATTTTAATAATAAGGGGCCATAAACCGTTTTATGGATTTATTCTGTTTGATTCGGTTATTTCCAAAATGTTATTGTGGTTTTCTTTTTCTATGTCTTCTCACTTGAGCCCAATTTCTCTCATAGGAGCCAGAGCCACTACTTCAACCCCTCTCCATGTTTACTCTCCTGGTCCTAACAACTGTGCATGGCAGCATAAATACTCTGTTTTTTCGTTTCTCTGTTGCTCTTCTGGGCTGTGGGCCTCAAATCCTTTCTGAAGGTTGACTCACATTCTGTTGTTTGTTTTGTCTTGTGCAGAAAGGGTTTTTAGACTGTCCTTTCTGGGTTGCATTACATGTGTCTACAGAAGGGCTAAATGTTCTGTTGAATCATACATTTTAATTCGAATTTCCCTGACTCATTTTGGTATATTTCTTCATTGATTTGTTGTTTGGAAGTGCCCTAATTTACTCTCCTGTCCACTTCCAACCTAATAAATGATCCTCCCCTCACTCCTCTCACCTAAAGTTCTTAATATTCCTCTGTCTGAAAGGGAGTTCAGGTCTTCTTGTCTCTTTGGGTTTGTTTTGGGAGGGGCAATTGTGTATTGTGACCCCTATGTCTTGGTGGTACCAGGTCTACTTGTAAGTCTCAGGGAAGGTCTGGGCAGTACACAGGCAGTATCAGGAATAGGGGACAGATGGTCTGGGTAGAACAAAGGCAGTCTCAGGGTAATGGTGGAGTCTCCCCTCATCCATGATAGGTATTTTTCTCTGAACTTTAACTGGTGATTGAGATCTTAATTTATTTTCATCAATTTCATACCATAATCTGGCATTATTATCCATTTCCATTACCATTTGTTGTTCACATTGCAATAGCTGTTCGCTAGTAACGCATGGCTAAATTATTCATTCAAATCACCAATCTTGTTACTGTGTTGACGATCCGTCAAACTTTACACATGTTTAAGAGATCAGTGTAAATGAGTTTGGTGAGGCAAATTCACCAGGCTAAATATAGGGAAGCTGTGGGGACCCTTAGCAGTCACTGGGAATCTTGTGTAGAGGGAGGAGAGTATGCTGTCTGGTGCTGTTGGAGAACGCAAGCATTTAACTTTCATGTTTAGTGCATTTAATATATTCATAGGGAGAGACAGAATGGAGAAAATTGTAAATGGAAAGAAGTGTTAGCTGCTTGTTGCCGTTTGAGAGTTGTAGCACTTTACTTTCATTTATCGGCTTGGTTTTTTGGACTTTAAAACAAAACGTCATTGAATGATAATAACATAGGAGACAACTTGGGTAGTGTAATTCTAAGCAGTGCTCAAATGAATATATTTTTATTTTTGCAAACACCACTTGAAAGCAACCTGCGTTGTAGCGAATGGCAGCCTAGACATTGGAACATTTGTTGAGAGATTGCTCTTCCTCTATCATGCAGCTGCACAAAGCAATGATGCGGAGCTCCTCCGTTAAGTACAGGGCCCTAATACTTTGGAACAATATACTTCTTTTCAGGAAATCCCTGTGAACCTTCCTGTTTCGCACCTTGGCGGACCCCACATTCCAGATTGCACGTAGCGTTATGTCTTTTCGGACCTCATGTATCTCTATTCAAATCCTTCTATAGGACTATGATTGCTCTTTACAAAACTCTGATACTATACTATACTTTGCATGATGGTACCGGGGCAGTTCAAGTGAGCACACACGTACACACAAGCAGTTGACTTGAATTTATTTTGCACAGCTTTGGTGGATCTGAACAAAATGTGAGGGCTCTGTAACAATCGATGCAGCTGGTGATTACAGACCGTTAGTATAAGAGGCAGATGATTAGGTTATTTTGAGATATTTCACTTGCTTTGTTGGTCACATCAAGAATTTGCTTCGTAGGCACGGTGTGTTGTTTGCTTAAACATGCATTCACACACACACACATTTATTTTAAGTGTCACCATTTTGGGAGGGAACAGAAAGAAATTGACTTTTGCTGCCATGCACATCAACATTTTACTTTGCATATATACACTGGGGATGCTTCATTGAACACACCCACAAAAGCAGGTGCTGCACCAATAACTTGTGTGAGTGCTGTACAAATTGTTGGATCTGGTAATGACAGGTGGTGGGCATTAGTGGTTGCGTGATGCAAGGCACCACCTACTTGTGCACACTAAGCAGTATGCTGAGAAGGGATTAGCACTGGGGCAACTTTTCTGAATGGGTACACTCATACACAAAACAATCAGATTAATTGTTTTAGGGGAACAAAATATTTTGGGGGTGAGGGATACATTTATGGAGGCAGTGGGCATTAGTGGCAGGTAAACTGGCTGTGTGACACAACAAACCACCTTCTTGAGCACACTGAGAACTAGGCTTGAGTAGGAATTTGCCCTGGGCCAGCTTGTTTGAACAGGCACACTGACGCACATTTTCGAGGCAGTAGCGGTGGTGGAGGGGTGGTGATCACAGCTGGTGGCCATACAGCAGTCACCCTCTTGAAAAAGGGCTGCCATTGTTTGTGGTGATTGAGTCGAAAGGCTCTGCCAATTTAGATGTCCTTCGGGACAGTGACCAATGGTGGGAGCGGGGGAGGTAGACTCCATGGAAATGTTGCATCACTGCCGAAACAGTAGCTACTGAAATTGCAGAGGATTGACAGGCCTTGTATGGTAGAATAATAGTACAATTCCAGTCAATAACTACATGTTGTTCATTTACTAATGATACAAGTATTACAATCATTCAAACTCTGATTGTGGGGCTGGCAACTAGCCCATCCAATGTCATCTTTGGCTTAGCCACTTCTGCTACTTCAGAACATCCAGCCCAAACCCCAGCTTCCCTAGGATCAGCATCTGGCACATGGGGGGATCTATCCCAGGCTACCATGTTGCAATAGACCAGTGCACACATCTTGTCTCTGCACAGGTCTATGTGAGGTGCCCAATAAAGAGATTTCCCAGACTGCCCTGAATTTCTCACAGGGGGAGCTGCTGTTCTTGAGGGGGGTTGGATTTGGAGCTCTCAACTGTAGGTGTCAGCCTAGTACACCCACTGCATCTCACATCCCTTCCACTCCTTTGGGCAATGATTTTGATGATGGCAATAATGATTAAGGTGACGATGGTTATCACCAGGATGTTGACCACACCCCCTCTTCTTGAAAGAGAACACAGAGGGAGTTTATTTATGGCTAATCCACTGATACTGAGCCAGACCCCAGCGGATGCCCATTAGCAGGGTAGCTCAGCCTAAAAAAGCACCTAAAAAACACCTACTACTGCCACAACCCATGCATGGGATTGAATGCAGCAATGCCACCACAAAATAATCACTTGTCCTGTCTAGACTCTCTTTTTCACATTTCAGAGGTCCTGGGGTGGCAGTGGTCTACATCACTCACTGACAACCCTCTCCATATAATCACAGAATCCACCTCTGTGCATTGTGGAGTCTCATACTCCCTCTTATTCTGTCTCTGCTTGACTGCCAATGGCCCCGACTTTAAGTCCACAGTGCATACCTATGGTGTGGAATTTCTTTGTACATAGCATCTTGCCACCTGAACTCTGTGCAGAAATGGTGTGACCTATGAGAGCGCAGAGACAAATCTGGACAATTTGACATTGCTTGATCACATATGAAGTGACATCATGCACAAGAGTGGGATCAATCAATTACACAGCATTCCCCCCAGCAGCTAAAACAAAAGTCTTGCAGCCTGCTTGCACTGCCTCATATGTTGAACCTAGAACTGTTAGGTGTGTACGTCCTGAGTGGTATGTCTGCCAGTGTCATTAGCAGCACTCAAACACAAAGATAAAGTAGGGGAACACTGTCTCTGCACCTGCCCATCCTCAGGGAGTAATTTTAGTGCAGTCAGACATATCATCCGAACAATTCATGAGTACAGCTGCCTGGTGCTAAATTGTAACTAATACTGAACATCTGCCGTAAACGTTTGCCATAAGTGCTGTTCCAAGCTAGACTTACTTTCACTCAAGGCTGTACTTGCACTATACATTTTTATTTTTCGTTATTTACTTGATTCAATTTACAAGACATTTTTACAAGAGAGAAAAAAAAGTTCCTTAAGACAAAAGAAATTTAGAAAACTTAATCCAAATCCAAATCTCTCAGTCAAGTCTCAATTATAGTCCTGAAGTTTCAAGTTCCTAAACAACTTGGAGACTGCCATCACATATGAAGTATTGTCCCCCTCTATTAGTCGGCTCCACCACTCCTCTTCTCCACATATTCTCGACTCTTTGAATAGATGTCCCAAATGCGTGGTTCTCAGCTTCGACAATGTTGTACATGACAATAGAAGATGTCGGAGTGTCTTGATCCTTGTTTTTACAGAAGCAGCAACTATTGTCAAGAGTTATTTTTCTTATAGCTCTAATCTCGTTAGTTGGAAGAAGATTCATTCGAACTCGTAAAAAGATGTTTGCACTATATGATGTAGTATGTCTTGCAGTGAGAAAGCCCTTTGACAGTTCATCATAGGGGAAAGTCCACTTAACTATGGATATGTGGATAAGTGGGCAAAGCCTGAATTACATGCCAGTAAGTGTATTGGGTCACATTCACTTCTAGTGGCAAGCAAGAAAAGTCTTCCAAGCCGCTGCATAATGTCCAACAACAAGCCACTTTGTTAATGCCAGGTTTTGATGGTAGGAGTCCCACAGGAGCAGCCACCTGGGATGATGTTGAGCAGGTGGATGCGGAGTGGCTAACTTCCTGGCAACCTGCATCAACCTTTGTGGTAGCAGACAATGCCTACAATATCATTGCTGCACAGTGGCTCAGGAACACAATGCAAGTGCCATGGCTTGCACATGTTTCCCACCATATTTGTCACTGATTGCTCCCATTTTAGTGATGATTCCTGTGGCACCAACAATCTGCTCTGATTTCAGCCAGTCATAACGTTGTGTGCATTACAGGTGCAGCACAAACTCCCACACTGCTAGCTAACAATGTCTGGTACAACCCACCAGAATTAAATGTTTCTTATGGTTGACTGGCTGGGTGATGTGTGAGTGTTGTAAGGGTGCAGGAGTAGATAAGGAACACAAAGGTGACATGCTTGTTGGTACAGACATTTAGTTAACAGAAAATAAGGAATAACCCTACTTGTCCCTATAACTAAGATGGATTTTCTTGCCTCAAACAAAACCAAGGATGGCATAGGAATGTCTGTCAAAACACATAATCTACTGTCCTATGTCCCAAACCTATTTCTGCACCCTCACTCCAACAGGACGACTCCCTCTTTCGGGATGACTTTAGGCTGTTCATGAATAAAGGGGGAATATCCTTCTTCCCCCAGCCATCACTAGGCTTTTCTGTATTGTTCCATACAAATGGGGAGGAGGTCTCCCTCTTCCCCAGACCTTTCTCAGATGATTTGCTTATAGTTCCAAAAAACAAGATTGGGAAGATACCTCCCTTCCCCTTGCCTTTCTTAGGCTCTCTTTTTTTGGCAGTAATATTGTCTGGTTTTCTGCCAAAGGATGTAACTTTCTTCCCTTGGTCTTCTCATAACTTGTGTCAAAGGATATCTTTCTCATCCTTTGGCCTTCTCTTCTCATTATGTGGGTCCCAGACTCCCTTCTCAGCTTTATAATGTCTCTTACTTAAGCCTGGTTCACTAACCTGCCAGACGTTATCTTGCATGAACTATCATCTTAGTTTAACAATGTTTGGGTCCGAGACACTCTTCTCAGCTTTGTAATGTCTCTTTCCTAAACCTGGTTCACTATCCTGTCATGCATTATCTCGAACGTACAATTCTATCAGTTTCTCATTATTCAGGTCCCAGACCCCTTTCTCAGCTTTAAAGTGTCTCTTAATTAGGTCGGTTCACTATCCAGCCAGGCCTCTCTTGAGTCTCTGAGGGGTGCTCGCTCACCCAATATGTCTTTACTTGATCTCTCTGTTTGGACAAGGAAGATGGCTCTGTACTTCTTCCCAACACAGCCTCTAGGGTCTCCCAGTGCCTTCCGGGAGCCCCTCTGCGTACCTTTCAACTTGGCCTGCAAATGTTCCAGTGCTCCGCAACACTGGCAAGCTTCTCGGGCTTCCTCTGGGCTCTCAGGTTATGCGCTCGGCTTTCGACAGCTCCGCCACACTGGTTTCTCTCTGCACATCAGATCCCGCCTGGTCCTCTTGGATGACTGCCTTCCTGCCACCGGACATCGGTGGATCCCCAGCCTCTGGGTAAGTCTTGGCTCTTCTCTGTCTTCTCTGTCCCGGCCTTCCAGTTCCAGGATTTTGGGTCTGCAGCACGTCCTCTCTGTGTGGCTTTGCTCTCCAGCTCCATGCTCCCCTGGGGTGGGACTAAAACTGAAGAGAGTCCTTTAACAGTTTTTATGGCCGCTTGGCTCTCAGGCTCTACATTACCCTGCTCTTTCTCATATCAGTATCTTTGTAGTCATCCATACTCACTCTTCCCTCACCTATCCTCGTTACAGTCTACCTGATATACAGGGCTGCTATGTATGAGGTAACTGTCATGTAGGGCCCTTTTCGATTTATAGCGATAGGAGTGGGTTCCAGCCTCTGCTTCAGGCTGTCTCTTGAAAAATTATTCTGAGATGGGTTGTTTTAAAAAATGTTGGCAGTTCTAGTTGTTTGATGTGCCTCCATATTCCTTGCATTATTTTGAAACTGCTGAAGTTGGGAAAACTGATTTCTATTTGGTTTTTGAATGCTGTTACTATGTCATCTTCCCTTCATGTGTACATACTGTTTCCCTTATGCTGGAGTACTGCACAATGCACCCTCCAATGGCCTTCCTGTTTACAGTAGGTGCACTGGTTTTCATTCAGAAACCCAGACATTTGCATAACCTGTCCCGTTTTCTGGGCATATCCTCCTCTTTGTCCCCTAGCTACCTGCTGTAAAAGAACCCTAGTCTTCAAGTCTACCTTTTTCTTTGCCATCTTCGCCTTCTCATTATTTAGTCTATTCTCATAATACTGAGCCATGTATAGGATTTTGGATGGTGTCTTGGTTTGTCTGAATGTCAGGCAAAAGGGCGAGTGCAAATTTATCAACAAATAATCTCTTTCCCGTTTCAGTGCTCAAATCATGTCCACTGTAATCAGAAAATATCTGCTCAAACTTAATAAAGTATACTGTAACCCCCTCCGTTTTTCGTTGCACGTAGGCAGTCAATTTGTCACAATTAATCTTTTTCTCTGGTACCAAACTCTAGAGCTTGGTCAGAATAGCGTTAGGCAATGCCAGGATGGATTTCGGTGGTTTCTCACCCGTTTTTCTATTTGTGTCGACTGTTACAAGTTCTGTCCATGTGTTCCCAATCGTGTCAATATTGTCCATATTTCTGATCTGTTTCCATGAATCAGATGGTAAAATGACAGGAAATAACAGCTCTATGTCCCTTAAGGTAAATACTGAAGAATGTAATACTGATATGATATGATATGATATGGCATTTACAATGCACTTATACACAAGTGTTTCAAAGCGCGTACTGATTGCACTTCCTTATAGAACCCAGTGGGGTTTTTCCTGATGTCAGCGATAGACTGTTAATTAACTTCTTGTCTTGAGAACGGGACGTATACAAACTGTTCAATATAATGCGCAGCCGTGATAGCCCCAGGTTGTCCATTCACGGCTTGTTCCTGTTTCTGTGGTACGAGTGTAGGGGGTACTTTTCTCATGGGCAGTTGTGAGGTGGGGTTTTCAAATATATGGTTTAGGAGTAGTGCTAGGTCGAGAGATAGCAAAATGGGTGGAACATCAACTGAAAAGGTTTTTCCAAATATTTTTCATAATGTCTCCTGAGCAGCACAACTTTCTCTTAAGACATTCATCCTGTAAGTATTCAGCCATTATTAGCCATACCTTTTTCTGAATTGAGGGCGATATTGCATGAAAGTTTTGTGGATTTCTGTAGGGGAGAGAGAGAGAGACGTCAGAAATCCATCTAAGAGTGCCCCTAGTGTTGATGCGAATTTCTTCGGTATGCACAGTGGTTGGGAAGAATACTCTTTAGAACTTACACTGTGTTTATTGTGAGTCAAGATATTCCTAGTGCAGCTAACCTGGTTAGATGCAACTCATCTAGTTCCCCCTTAGGAGAGAACTGGCTTAATAGGTGCTGATGTACCTCCTCTAGTGTACTGAGGGCACATGCTGAATGGTATAATTGGTGTAATTCGGGTACCGAGGTATTAGTGAGTTCATGTTACGCTCCGGCAGCGCTGCTCTCGCCAGTCTCCCTCGACATTTACACCGGCTCACACAGTCCGGGGAAAGACATTGGTGCGGCAGCGTTATCGGTTTCCATGGAGACTTTATGGACGCCGGCATCGGTATCGGCTGTGTCAGCTGACACGCTCATTCCCCACAACGCGTACACCGATGCTCGGCCGTGTCAGCTGACACGATCAGTACGCACAACGCATACACTGATGCTCCGCCCCTTGCCTTCTTAACCCGGCTCCTCTCTGGGCTCGGTGCTGCTAATTGTAGTCTATAAATATCCTTACGTGTTTAGCCCCTGAGCTAATTTCCTTCTTCAAACCTTTCAACGTATTTTTCCCTGGTTTTCGACTTTGCCTTCCATTCGGACTGATTACGGATTGCTCTGTTGACTTTGGTTCTACTCGCTGTTTCGACTCGGAACGTTTCCTGGATTGTTGGCGGCTTCCTGTCAGGAGTCGTTTTCCTACGCTCTGTAGCTTTTTGGTTCCTTCCACAAGGGCTGTATCGGAGCGATCATTCCCTGGCAATAATTGCTTTTAGTAAGTGTGCTTTCATTTCAAACTGTGTTCATTGCTTCCTGTGATTGTTGTTCTTGGATAAACACTGCCTACCCTCGCTGTGAGGAAAGCTACTCTTTACCTTGGACATTGTGCTGGATTTATACTCTCATCCTACAAGTGCAGTTCAGGATGCTTTCCAGTTATTTGCACCAACCCGTACCTAGTGCGTCCCTCATGCCGTTCCGGTGTATCTTTCTTCACTAACTTCCCTGTTTATTATTTTCTCCTGTCGTTGTGTCCTTTCCAACTGGATTTCCCTCTTGCTCCTCAAAACATCTCCTTCCAGGTTAGTTGTGCATTCTCTAGGGTTCAAGGGGAGTCCTTAAGTCAGTTAAGCTAGTTCCTTTTGCATTGTCCTTCTAGGCTCTGTACCTACTCTGCTACTCCAACCAACTAGTTATTCAGGTATTCATGAATTGTTGATTGTCCTACAATTGATATTCTTATCTATACCGCGTATTACCCTTTTTGTGGTTTCTTTTCAGCTGTTGGTCTAGCGGTGTGTGTGTCTACCCCGCTCTTTTATTTGATTGATACCTCTGTCTGTCTTATCAACACAGCAGAGGGATACATCATAGAAAAGAGCCCCTCTTTTGAGGAAGCCTGATTCACTGAAATCAGGGTAGCTGAGGTCGATACTGGTTGCTCCGAGAATTCCACCACGTTGGTCTTCAAGGTCCGGTTCCAATCTTCCGATCCTGGGTGTGGTGAGTAACAGTTCACTCCATTCTCAGGCAAGGGTTTTTCCCATGTGTTCTAACAAATATTACCGTTCCCGAGGCGTGTAGCCATTCATAGAACAGGAGACAGCCAATTCTGTGCTATCCAGCATATATTCTTCTGTTGTTGATTCTAACCTTGCTTTCTGTCTCTTGGTCGGTGGGCTACAAAGCCCTGTCCTCTGATCACTGAGTGAACGTTCATATTGCAATAGGGGATTATTGGAAGCGGCAGGGGATCTAGGTGGTATTGATTTAAGTGACTGTGGTGTGGAAGCTATGCCAGGCCAAGTGTCGGTGTCAGGATCCAGCGGCTGTGGTTGGGGTTGAGGTGGTGGTAGTGGCGGAACATAATGAGGGGGCTGTGGTGCTGTTGGTGGTGGGGCTGTTGGTGAGTCTCGTCTTTCACTTTACACTTTGTCCGTTAATTCATCGGACGCATGTTATTCTTTGGATGGATATACCCTCTTCCTGTTTCATTTTGTCATGTATCAAAGACTTCTCTGCCTGAGTCATATGTCTATGAGTGTGTTTTTCTCTGCTATTGGGGCATTGTGGTGCTTCCTTGCACCAATTCCGAAACACATCAAAAGTGACAGGTCTAGTCTTTTTTTGCAATAACACTGACTCCAAATTTTGGATTCTTGCTAATTCAAAATAACTGTTCTCGGCCGACTGTAAATCTGGTACATGTCTGCTCTGGCGGTGCCAAAGACTGTTAAAACAATTGCTCCTAACCAGTATTGTATATACATTTCATTAGCGGAGGAACCATCAGGTGGGGCATGCTGACCATATTCTAACCTATTGGGTCATTTCCTAACAACAAAATCCTGCCCAAACAGTACACATTTTACTAAAACCAGGCATTTCTAACTCAAAGATGGTATTTCACCTGGCAAAATATTTGCAAATATGTTTAACAACAAGCTCACCTGATTCCAATAAAATCAAATATCCACCATCAAATGAAAATCGAAGTCCATGGCTGGTGGTCACCAAAGAGGCAAAACTAAGTCCTGGCTACAACTGTTCAGGACCATTGTGGGGATCATCACTGGACAAGGAGGCCGACGTGGATCACGAGTTGCAGCTGCAAGAAAATTTGTCTCCTTTTGGCAGGGATCCCCACTACTCAGTGGTCCCAACTCTTGGTCACTCCATCCTCAAAATCCAATGGATCATACTCGATAGGGTCCCTGTTCAGGCACCATTTTGAAGTACCTTATTTATACCTATAATGCAAATTAGACAATCAGACACAGAGTAAAGCAAATACAAAGTATTATTTTCACTTGAGTGGGCTCAGGTTCAACCACGAGTAGTCAAGTGAGCAATTTATAGAAGAAAATCCTATTTTTTATACACATCAGCTCACTGAAGCTGTCAGTGGCTCAGACATTTTATGGTTTCCTGCTATGTACAGAGATTCTGAGAAACATGCATTTGTCAGCAGTTCTTTGCTTGCACACCCTGACCTTACAAGATAGCAGGTGATTCCAAGACGAGGAGACGTTCCCACTCATCCTATATTTGTTTGTGTGACTGATGGTTACTCTGCAGCTGGAGCTATAGTTTGTTTAAGATAAGCCTTTCCTGTCTGCTCACAGAACTGTTTCAAAAAATAAGGGGGTTTTGGTTGTGAATCCTTCACACAACATACAGGGGGTTTCAAACATAAATCCTTGACACATATACATACATTGCGTCTAATGCGATAAGCAACTGCAGACACTTATCCTGTCCTGTCTCGTGTCCCTGGCTTTTGGCTATGCTGACGAAGTTTAAACAGACATGCATTTTGCAGAAACCAGCACTTCTTAGGAACAACATATTTTATTAAAGAGGTTTCCTTCGTGCTTAAAGGCACAGCTTGCAAGAATACATGAAGTCAGATTTGTGAACAAAATGGAGTAGCTTAAGGCTAACCTGAATATGTACATTTCCACGTCAGCCACCATGGAGATAGTAAAGGGGCCCTAGTTTACATCTCCATGGAGGCCATCTTTGCTAAGTATTTTGGTTGAATGAACACGAGTATACCCCTTTTATTCACAAAATCTACGTTCATTTCAAGAGTTGTGCAAAAATGAAAATGTAACTTATTCATTGGACATCAATCAACACTTCGTTTCTACTGGGCATTAGAAGTCTGCTTAATTCAGAATCCGCTTTTTCTTCATGTTATTTGGACATTTAAATTAACATACATTTCTTGAGAATAAAGTGGACAAAATAACCTCCTGACCTCTCCACGTTTTGGTTGAATGAACACAGGTATACCCCTTTTATTCACAAAATCTACGTTCATTTAAAGAGTTGTGCAAAAATGAAAATGTAATTTATTCATTGGACATCAATCAACACTTCGTTTCTACTGGGCATTAGAAGTCTGCTTAATTCAGAATCCGTTTTTTCTTCATGTTATTTGGACATTTAAATTGACATACGTTTCTTGAGAATAAAGTGGACAAAATAACCTCCTGACCTCTCCACGTTAAGGGTATTTATTCACTCAGAATGTCTGAATTCTTTTACTATGCTTATCACTGGTGAGAGACTAAGTAATCTGCAAATATGCCAATATGTTATGCACCACTTCCAAAATCTACTCATACAATGCACCTGTGAAAACTCCTGGACACTTGGCTACTGTCAGTTAGACATACAAGATAGGTTTTGTTTAACTTTGCTACTTAGTGGCAATGCTTGGGAGGACAGTTTTGTTGGTCAGTCTGAATTTAATAGATTTGGAAATAGCTTTGAGGAGAAGAGGGGGAATTTGACGATGTTTGATGTTGAATCTCTCAATGATGTCCAGATCAAGGTTATTGTTATTAAGATGATGACTGTCTCAGATTATTTTATTTTATTTATTTATTGCATTTGTTATACACCCAAACCCGTAGGTTACAGTAAAGCTTGAATCTCTGGTTACAGTGAGGAATAGAGTTATTATTCAATCACATTTTTGGTGTGATGCATTTGAGATTGCAGCAAGGTTACAGAATGCTTGAATCTCTGTTTTCAGTGAGAACAAACAGAAAAAATGTCATACTGAGTAAATGTACAATAATAAAACCAAACAGTTGCAGCCGGGATAGGTAAATAATGTAATTTAATATTAGTTTTAGAATTTGTTGAACAGCCATGTTTTTAGCGTCTTCTTGAAATGCTGGTGGGATGGTTCAATTCTAGAGTGAGCGGGAGTGAGTTCCAGATTTTTGGAGCTAGTACAGGGAAACTGCTTCCCCCTGCCCTTGTCCTATTGTAACGTGGGATGATGAGTTGAGAATTGTTGTTGGACCTAAGTATTTTCGTGGCCTTGTTGAGGTATGTGGGAGCTTTCTTGGAGATACATTTGTGGGTGACACATATCATTTTAAAGATAATTCTAGCTTTGATGGGGAGCCAGTGGGCTTCTCTCCTCGTGTTGGATGTGTGGTCAGATTATTTTAAACACTGGGATGCTCGTAGAGCTTTATTTTGCAACAGTTGCAGTTTAGCCAGATTATTGTTCGATGAGCCTAACAGTAGTATACTGCAATAGTCTCATTTTGACCGAATCAGAGCATGTGCAAGAGCAGTTTTTCAGGGTTAGGAATTGGCAGCTTAGGACAAAATGTTTGGAGGTGTAGGAAGTGGCTGATTAGAGAATGTTGAGATGTTTAGTCATTGTTAGATTAGCGTCTAGGTAAACACCTAAGATTTTGACCTGATTGAGGACTGGGATGGGTGTTCCGTCTATGGTGGTAGATGCATAATCGGCATTGGGAGATTTATTTTTGACAGTTGGTTTTGTTCAAAATGGTTTTGTATTGAGAATAGGCTATTTTAGCTATCATTTTGAGCAAAAAAGGAACTGTTATTATTGGGCAGTAGTTTGAAGGTACTGTGGGATCCAATGAAGATTTTTTGATGAGTGGGGCAAGGCACCCCTTCTTAAATGCTAGCAGGGATGACATTGTTATTGAAGGATGCATTGATAAATTTGTTAATGATGGGAGCTAAAGTGAGAGCGCAGAGTTTGACAAGGTGGGCAGGGAAGCAGTCTCCTTTGCAATTAGATGGTTTTAAAGTAGCAATGGTATCCAGAACCTGATCTTGGCTGACCTGAGAGAACTCAAATTGTGTGGCTGCATTTTCACACTATTTATTCACAATAGGGGGTGGAACGCTTTTGCTGGCCAGGAACTTTCTTTTGGCTCTAATGTTGTCTTGGAGCATGCTTATTTTTGAGGCAAGTGCGTCCTGTATGGTAGTGCACCAAGCTTTACTGGCGTTGACAGTGGTAGTTGAAGGGATGTGGTTTTTTCCAGTTCTCTAAGTTTTTTAAAATGTTCTTTAGAGTTAGATGTAGCTTTATTTATCCGAGAGTTCAGGACATTAGCTTTATGAGCTATCACGGACGATTTATAGATTTTTTTGGCTTCTTGAAAGGACTTGGCTGAGTCAGCCGTGAGGGTCTTTTTGTGGATATGTTCCAGTGATCTCTTGTTACGCCACCAATTCCTCATAAAACCAGAAGTTTGAGCGCTTGGCTAGGCGTGGAGTTTTCGTTATGAGTGGGGCTAGGGTGTCGATGGTAGTTTTGAGACAATTATTATAGGTAGCCACAAGGCAATTAGGGTAGGTGTTGGTGGTGGTGTGGGTAGAGAGGGCCTCCAACAGGAAATTGGTGAGGCTATGAAGTGTGAGATTACGGGTATTTCTAGTTTAAATAGGACCAAGTATGGAGGGTGAAGAAGTGAGTTTATTTTGAGTCATTAAATCGAAACAGATGTGGTGGTGGTCAGACCAGTTGATTACTGTAATAGAATCAATAGAGAGGCTTAAATTATAAGTTAGTATCCAATCTAGTATTCTCCCTTTGGCATGTGTGGGTGATTTAACTAATTGGATGAAGTAAATGTCGGTGTGGGCTGAGTGAAGGGCAATAGCTTTAGAGTCCTGTTTATGATTAAAGCCTAAATTAATATTGCCTAGAATAACAAATTTGGTATTGGGCTTGAGGTAAGGCGTGATGTTAAGTAGGATGTCGGATTCTGGATGATTAGCATTGTTAGGTGCTCTGTAGATGATAAGAATATTCATTGTATTTTTAGGGCCTGTTGTGAGTTTAAGGAGGAGTAATTCATGGCCTACTAGTACATCTAGCGGACAAAGTCTTAGTTGAAGACTGGATTTAGCAATGATAGTAACACCTCCTATGGAATTTGTCCTGTCTGCCCTTTGTATGTTAACGTCAGGGGGGATGGCTAGAGATAGGAAAGGACCTGAAGCTTGACGTAACCATGTTTCAGTGACAACTAGAAAGTCAAGTTGATAGTCTGTGATGAGGTCCTGTATTTCAATGGCATGGGCTCCTAGTGATCGCACATTAAGGAGGGCGTCTTTTAAGATAGGAGAGTATTCAGGCAGGGGTGTTGTGGGGGCTGTAGCCTGGGATCCTGGGGGCCTATGCAATTTAGTATTTAGACTTGTGATTCTGCTGTGTTGTAGGATGGCCTTGGCAGAAGTGTGGCTTTTGGAATGTGGGGTGGCATGTGATTGCTGTGCGTGTGAGGGGTGAGATAGCTTGGATTTAGTGCTACGGTGGTGGACGTAGCTGGTCCGTGAGGCTAATCTTAATAATCTAGCAGACCCTGAGAGGGGATATGTGGCGGGTACATGGAGAGGGTGGAGGGAGGATGATGGGAGTCAAATATGATTTGTCAATTTGGTTAGGATGATATTGCATATCTGTAACAAGCATTCCTAAGCTTGGGTGCAATTGGGATGTAGAATGGGTCATAGAGTGCCTTGGTTGAGCTTGCTTTTGATCGTGATGGGAATAGAATTGAGGCTTTTGCCTCCATCCTTTATGCTGGGCGTGAAAAGAGATTTTATTTTTCACAGTGAGCCCCCAAAGACATTTAGGCGGTGTGGTGTTCTGGGCCACGTTCAAGCTAAATGTGAATGGATTGTTTATTACAATTGCAAAGAATGGCGTAATCTTCCAAAGCAATGTATTACTGTGAAAATGTATAATTTATGTGGAAGAAAGGTAATTTGTTTAAGGAATACACTTTTACATTTGTGAATAAAGCCAGTCAGTGTAATGGGACTTTTACAGTTTGTATCAATAAAGCAATATCTGAGGTAGCAAGTACTCAGTCTTTACAAACACTTTATGACAAGGACTATGAAAGGGATGTATGGAACAAAAGAACTGGTTATGGATGAAAAGGACGGCATTGGCGGTAAAGAACAAGGGAATTCGATTATGGATGAGGTGGGCGGGTGATGCGCACAAGAAGGAACGTGTGGTGATTTACCAGCTGGACGTTTGGTTTTGCAATGAAGTACTGTTTAACAAGATGATATTAAAGTTTTGACGAGGTTAGTAAAAAAAAGAATGAAGAGAAAGAGTAAAAAGTAAAAAAGAAAATGGAAAACAGTGTGATAGTGTATCATTGTGGAGCATCTCAGATTCAGAACATAGAAGACAGAGAGCCTGAGGGAAGTGCAGACGGTGTGATTCGCACTGCTATTGACTTCTTTTAACCCATTGAGCCCTAATCATTTCAGTCTTCGGGGACTGAAGGGATCACATCATTCTTTCTAGTTTCAGAGGAAGCAACTTTTGAGAAGAAAGTACCTTTGTCCAGCCTTCGAACACGTAGGTAAAGGGGGTTTATTATTGGTGTGCATCTCTGAATGGAAGGATAATGAAGAGCACTTGCAGGGGGGCTGTGGCGGTGCAGTACTGTGACTCACTTGTCGCACACCTGATCTGACTTCAGGAATGTGGAATCGCCCGTGCAGAATACGTAGATAGAGTGGGGAAAGGAATTGCAGTATGGTGTGTCCTCTTACACAGACTCCTACGAAAACAAAAATGATGGGGTGGCTGTTGTGATAAAAAACAAAGACGTTTTTGTTTCTTCTATGGAGGATTTAGAAAACGGAAGGGCTGGGGGATAAAATAGTTCTTCACTCATGAATCATTGTTGTTTGTGAATGTGTATGCTTCCCTTGTTAATCAAGAATGGTCTGTGATGTTGTAAAAGTTCAGGAGTTATTTAATTACACACAGGGTTTGGCTTTGGACAGGGATTTGAATTCTTTTATGCTCACTGGACACATCTTCAAACGTGTTAAATACGATTTTACGGGTTTTGGATAGATTTTCTCCGATTTCAGAACGATGGAGCAAACGGTTTTACATGGTTTAACAGTGATGGTACTGAGCAGTTTAGAAAAAGGTTTCATGTTTGTGTTGCCTGATTTAAGGTTTGTGAAGTATGAGGAGGAACTATGTCATTTTCTGACCATTTGTTATTACATGCTGACATCATTTCCAATATCAGCACCCAGGGCGGGAGGAGCAGCAAGCCAGGCATCACGGATCACGGGCTGAAATCACTGATCTCAGACCACGTTCCACAGAAACCCTGCCTCCCACACCCCGGCCCGCCATCTGCTCCCCACCCTCCCATCCCCTTTTTTTTGTTATATTCCCCACTCCCCTCCCCAGCACAAATAAGCTGATTGTGGCGGCTACGCCGACATCGCTACTTTTCTCTATCTCCCTCTGCCGACAGCATAGGAAATAGAAGAGGGGCTCTGTAAGGCCCCGTGCCGTTCATCTTTGTGGTGGTCATCTTGAAACGGTCTTTTCTATGAATGAACGGGACGCTGATGCGTCCCGTTCATTCACAGAAAAGACGTTGATATCAGCAACCAGGGTTGCTGCTTTGGAAACTCGGGGTGCTAATGGTGTTAGTAACACGTTCCAGCGGTTACACTGTGGGGGGGGGTAACATCCTGGTGCCCTTGGGCTGCTGGGCCATTACCCCCTGGCGTAGCCTGTGGAAAGTGTTACTAACGCCATATTAAAACTTATTTGGTTTCGGGAGGATAGCTCAGTGGCAACGTGCGTGCCTTGTAAGCAGAGATGACATGGAGCAACCCAGATTCGATCCCCGGGTCCCCGCTTAGAAACCTCTGGGTATTACGCGCGTTATAAATAACCCCTCATATATTGTGGGGAGCGTATGGGAATGGAAAATTCTGTTGTTAAAAAATAGTCTATAAAAGGCTTTTATGCACGAGTACAAAGGCTGGCTGTATTTGAACGTGTTTTTTTTTAAATCAAAAGCTGACTGGTGGACATTAACTAAAAGTGAAATATTTTTTGTTGGTACAATGTTTGCATATAATATTGGAGGCTGCTTTTGATGCAATGCCAGAAATCGATTAGGTCAAAACACAATTGAACTAGCTATTGAAGGAGCATACTGAACATGTAATATGTTACAGCAGAGACATGCGGATAGATCAGTCTGAGAAGTGCACGTGGTTCTTCTGTGAGACAATCCTGCATTTTCACCAGAGAATAGAAGGACCGACGAATGAAGAAGGGAATGTTATGGTTAACTGTACGAGTTGAAAACATAAATGAACAGAGTTTGAATCTGATTATGCAAAAGGTGCAGAGAAACATGTCTTTGGAGCAGGAAGAAACATTGCTAATACCTTATTTGCAGAAGAAATAGCATGTCTCTGAGTTCCTTCTCAATTAATAAAACCCCTGTCAAGATATTTTATGGCACATGCTTTTTTTTTGTAACCCTTATTTTCTAGCTTTGTTCAATGAATTTTGAAATAGGTTATAAATGATTTTGGTGTGAGGGTAATTTCTTTGCTTTTTGAAAAGGTGACAGAACTGATTTAAAAAGCTGGTGGTAAATGACATTAATAAATGCTGCTTATTAGATGTAGACACGCGTTTTATTGCAAAGAATGAGAACCGTTTTGCCTGCGTTATCCATTAGAATCAATCATGTGCAGTAGCTGAAATCAAGATTAAAGCCATCCTTATGTTATTTGTGGCGCTATTTGTCATATGCGAGAAAAAGGTTTGAATGTATGTGCACTGAACTTAGATTTGGGAAAAAAAAGCTTTTGACAGAGCTTCCCATGTGTATATGTTCCAAGTCTTGGAGTGTTTGGGGTTTGTCAGTTGTGTGATGGAACGTTAAACTGACATTGAGAGCTGAGTTCTAGTGAATGGTGTGAAAGCGAAGGTTTGGGTTTGCCATGAACGCCTGCTTTCCCCTCTGCTTTGTATCAGTTGTACAGAGCTCATGAGGTGTTTATTGACAGACTATATGAATATATCAGTGTTGCATGTGCTGGCGGGGGAGGGGGTGCCAGGTTAACAGTATAATGTTCATTTATGATGTACATTTGCTGTGTGAGGATTATATTTCTGTTAATAAGACTTTGTCACATATAGTTCTGCTTCGTTAAGCATCTGGTTCTAACTTAGAGCAAGTGAATGTTATATGTAAAACAGGGCCAGCCGCCCTGCAAACCGCTATAAATTGTACGTGTCTGCATAAAGATTTTGGGGGTTCACTTTGACATTACTGGTAGCACATTGAGTATTTCGTCTGAGAAAGTTACAAAGGTAGCACACAAGCTGGGTTTTTACAAATGTCCTATTTTAATTGACACAGAAATGATGGCTTATTTATGGGAAGGTAAACCTGAAGGCTAAGGGGACATGCACTGTATAAGAATAAAAAGAGCATGGAAGTAAATGGGCTCCAAAATTGAATATGATATTGGTTTTGTATTTTGTGGTTAAACATTTGGAACACTTTTTCTTGTTTGAATACGATTAAGGAATTTAAAAATAAACTTAAGACGCATCTCTTTAGATAACCCGGGTCTCTTACCCCTCTTCTTTCTTGGATGAGTCCTACTTACGATCTGCGCCCGTATGCCCCTGGGCCAATTTGGTTGCTAATAATAATAATAATAATAATAATAATAATAATAATAATAATAATAATGCATCTCTCTTCATCAGGTGCACTTTAAGTTTGTTTTACAAGTCTGAACATGTTAAGCCCTGATCTCAGAGCGTTTTCTGTTCTTTATAGTTATGAACTTGTTGAAAAGACATTGTTTTCTTATGATTTAAGTTAACTTTTAAATGTGTGTGTTTTTTTTTAATTCTTGACAGGGCTGAAATATCTGCAGTTTTACAGACATCATTGGTGAAAGAGGAGGAAGCGTGGAATATAGTGTGCCACTCCAGTTTCCTGAATTCTTAGCAGGATTGTGCATGAAATCCTGCCAGTTAAGCACAAGTATTGCTGCTCATTGGCCAGTAATCTGTGGTGTGCACATGAAGTCTGTACAGAAGAAGATTCAGGCGAAAACCTTATGTGGGACTGTGATTTTGCTCGCTGTCTCTGGAAGAAAGACCATATTGTTTTTATAGCAGCTCCTAGTGTAGAGTAAGTTGAATGAGGACCTGGTGCTATCTGGTTTGCTGAATGGGCACTGGAAAGGTTTTGAGCTACCAGTCATGCAGTGTTTACTCACCTGCATCAAACAAAGTAAGAAATGTTTTGGTATTTGAGGAAGGTCACTTGCACATACTCTGGGAACTGGCCTTAAACTATATCAAGGATAATTATTTGAGATACATACGTATATAGGGATTGGACTGGGCACACTGAAATTGAAAAGAGGATATTACATGAATATCTGAAGAAAAGGGATCTTTGTGACCTGTTTTTCATGTGCTACCTGTTTCATAGGAGCCAATGTTAAGCACGTGTTCATTGATAAAGAAGTAGGTTTTTCAAGCTCCAGAAACTTAAAGTGCATCTTAGAAAATTTAAATGAATACAAATTGCTGGGGTTACTTGTGATTCCATGCAGCAGTGATTATGACCTAGCAGTTTCGGGCTGGAGGATCTCCTCTGTGGTGGGAATTAGCTGGATTTGCATATGGTATTTCCCCTTTTCTAATGACAGGTAGAGGCTGAAAGCCAGTTGTCTATAGGGTTGCCCAGAGAAATACCAGCAGTTTTGATTAATTAAACAAAAACCAACCATCAACTTTCAGTTTCGCTTTGAGAAGGCCCCACTGCCATTGGTCTTATGTAGGGGTCCAGTATCTATGATCTACTGACAGCTTATGGAGGCTATTCAGTCTCTTGTAGAAAGCTAAAGGTTGGGATGGGCCAGGAAGATGAGGGTGTCAGCCTAAGAATCTACATGGACAAAGATTTGAAGACAAGCTGCCAAAAACTTTAATAGTGTTCAGCTTGCTTAATTCTACTATGAGGTCCTGTACAGATGGTATTACAACTGTGTTAGATTATATCTTATGTCACATAATAAACCTTGTACATGTTTGAAGGTTGGTGCATGTACACGGCCTGATTCCTATGGTGGTGTTGCTATAGACTCTGATTAGAAAAATTAGCTGTACTGGCTCCTCAATACCAGATGACCCAAGGCTCATCCTCTTCGTAGGGCACTGTCAATTAATAAAAGAGCTAGCCTGACAATACTTCATTTTATTGTGATAGTGCAAATGCAGTTTTAAAGTTTTTAACTGCTTTGAATTTCGATAATTCTCACTCTATTTTTATTATGAATGCATTTTGATTACTTTACTGCGTAAAGTTTAGGGGCAAACAATACTGACATTTAGGCTTGAGAGACAGCTGTTATTTTGTTGTTATCTTACTGCTCGCATCTGGAACAGTCCTATTTCTAGCTTCACAGATTGTGCTATAAATATGATGCACTCGGAGGGGCCGTTAAGTGGACACGCACAGCTGGTTTGCCTAAGGCAAGCGGGATGCACCCATCTGTGCCTGTTCCAATCAAGACCAATCAAGACCAATCAAGACCAACACTGTGGCCCTCATTATAAGTTTCCCGGTACTAAGAAATGCACCTACTGTTACTGGGGCTCCATGGATGGGATTGCCAGCTGTATTTTACTGGTGGGAGCCTGATTTAACTCTATCCCTTAGCTGGAGGCAAATCAGGCAATCCCCACCAGAAATCTGTAGTTTGACGGTGAAGGAAAAGTAGTAGTCACAGAATAACTGCCACTTTTATGGGCACATTTCCTGCACCGCCAAACTTATAATGAGGCCCGTTGTCCCAGAAGAAGTATGATGTTATAACGGACATTCGTAATAAATCCTCATCCAATGATTCACTGGCTGAA
Organism: Ambystoma mexicanum; assembly: GCF_040938575.1. NCBI lineage: Eukaryota > Metazoa > Chordata > Amphibia > Caudata > Ambystomatidae > Ambystoma > Ambystoma mexicanum. The sequence continues at coordinate 421,493,473 of NC_090927.1, read as the reverse complement.
GATTGCATTCAAACCTTGAAGCAAGAAAACTTAAACCATATCATCCCTCCATAAAAAAGCATATTGTTTTCAAAATACTGATATGATACCCCATTTCTCAACCAATTACAGGTTCAAAATAATCACCTACAACGGATTTCACTAAATGCAAGATCAACCGTAAATAATAGATTTCAATTACATGATGTAGCACGCTGTTATGACCTGGGCTTGATATGCATCACCGAAACCTGGATTGCTGACGATAATACATCAATGTTCAATGATATTGTGCCTGATGAATTTAAATACATTTCTAAATCACAAACTGGGAAACAAGGTGGTGGCCTTTCAATTATCTATAAATTCAACCTAAGCTTTATATACTCTTCAGCCGACAGCAGAAGCCTTAACTGTTCATTTTCAAAGGGACTCATGTCCAACCCTTACCATAGTTTTACTTTACAGACCACCTGGTACTAGGGTAATTTTGTCAATGACATCTTGGAACTAATTTGTGAACTTTCAATACAAATTGAAGATGATTTGATCCTTGGTGATTTGGACTGAATCTAAAACAGATTTTAATGCAACCACACTTTTAAATTCCTTAGATGATCATAATCTGATTGCCCAGGTAGAGTACCCAACTCACATCACTGGACATGCATTAGACCAGATTTTCACCCAACCATTCGATATAACCATTTTGCATGCAGTCTCTTTTACTCTGAGTGACCACATAAGCATTCCATTTGTAATTTCTGTATCAAGCCCACATAAAAACATGACCACTTTCCTGATCCCTGCCTCTAAATACTGGTGCCCACAGAAATAGTCAAAGAATACTGATCACCTCCCCAATGACTCAGAAGCACTTAAGTGTTGATAACCCTAAAAATGTACAGCATGACTTGGACGGTTACACTCAAAAAACGGTGGATGAAATTGCCCCACTTACAACAACTAATACCCATAAAAGGAGAAAACGAAATAAACTATTGTTCTGTCCATCTCATAATAGCCTAACGCGTAAAGTCAGGAATATAGAAAGACATTGGTGTAGAAGACACAGTGAAGAATCTCTGGATGTTCTTAGAATTATCCAATGTGGGTATAAGAAAGAGTTAGTGAAGGCAAACAAATATATTTTACAGCCGAACAAGCTTTTTCAGTTGTAGACAAGATGAGCAAGGGGCCAGTAATTTCGCCAGTACAACAGTCCCAGCAGTTAGCCAATCAACGTATGTAATTGTGTTCTGATGAAACAGAAAAAAAACAAAGACGGATTACTACTAATGGATCACACTCCCTTGATTCGGATTTGGACAACATACATACATAGAAGTATTTTGTGTGCTCTGTGCGGTACATGTGTTGTGACTGAACGTATTGTTAGATCTCATTTAGCAGTCAACCAGTAGGGTTTGCATTTGGTGTGATTGTTAGCAGTGTGCCTGATTGTTCATCTACCAGACATAACTGTGCTCATTGCTTACTTAATACTATCTTCTACACTCAGTGCAGTCTCACTGCAGTCTGCATACATTTAATTCAAGGTAGCCTTTTCTTTCAGAGTGAAGTGCTCTTGCTGCCAGAAGTTGCACGGAACTACATTTCCCAGGCACCCCAGCTTACTTCAACACGTCGGCGGCACGTTTGAAGAGACCGGTTGGCGCGGGTTAGCCTTCGGGGAGCGCTGGTGAGGACATTCTATTAGTTCCACAGGTATTCTTTCATTGTGCCTTTTCCCTTGTCTTATCAATATGGCTAAATATATATATATTTATTTTATAAAGCACGTGTACAATGTCCTTTGTGCCAACAATACAACCAAGCAGGGTGTTGGCCCATGTGCAGTCACTGTCAGCAGAGGGCAAGTCAGATGAGCACCCACAAGATGTGCCATTTCGTTTTCTGCTGCTTAATACCAGATCTCTCCTGGCTCATGGGGCTGAAATAGAGGATCTCTTCGCCTATGAAGCACCTATATTTCTAATAGTCACCTTCTGATGTGACACTAGCCTGCTCTTCTCAGTACAACCTTCAACGAGGTGATAGGCAGGGCTAAAAAAGTGGGGGGTTGCTATCTTCCATAATAGACTCCTGGACTGCCATGAGCTCCCCTGTGATGAACCTGACGAATGTGAATGTCTAGCACTAAAAGTCAAAATAAATCACAAACCATTTTAGCACTATATCGGCCACTGAGAGCTATGCCTTCCTTTGAGGAACAATGTAATTCGGCTTCTTAATAAACTCACGTAAGCTAACACCCCTGTCGTCATTCTTGGCGACCTTAACCTTTGGAACAATGATACACTAGACAAAGTAGCCACTTCCTTGTCAGCAGACCTACGAGTCATAGGGTACTCACAGATGGTGAACAAACCCACTCATATTCTAGACCATACCCTCAATTGGATTCTTTCACACTGCTTACCAGTGTCTGATATACCTATATGATCATGCCCCTGGTCGGGTCATTTTCTTGTATCATCCCTAGTTCATCCACCTGCCTTTCCAACAAGCCTCATTTCCAATGCCAAGCTCACCACGACTTCTAGAAAACAAAAAATGTGTGGTTGAAAACCTTATGCCCATTTTCAAAGCCAAACTTACTGGGCTTGAGTATTTCAACGACACCTCTGAACTGGCCTTTTTCCTTGTGGACACCTTGAATACCACAGTTAATGTTTTGGCCCCCCTCCAAACAAGAACCATCAAATCAGTTTCCTCCAAGAACAGCTAGCTCAGCAACGACATACTGCAGTGGAAACACCCCAAAAGGACAGCAGAAAGAAGGTGACGTAAATCCCTATCGCCACTCACGCTGGCTCAATATAAACAAGCCGCACGTGATCTTAAATTAGGTATTATGGCTGCCAAAACTACCACCTATAATAAAAGGATCTCTCAGGCCAGGTCCAGTTCCGAGGAGCTTTTCACAATATTTAAGTAATTTGAGGGTAGGTCAGAGACGGGACCTACACCCATTAAGGACTAGCAGTGGTGCGAGGCAATTCATAACGAATTTAAACAACAAATATGTAAACATCAGGATACTATTAATGCCGACAGGAAGGCCATTCCATCTCCTGGGGCTGATATATCCTCCAAGCCCAACCCAAACACACTTTAGACCACACAGCAAATGAGATCACGTTCTCGCCTTACTCAGAAGCAGACATCTCGCAAATCATAAGCTCCTTGAAACCCACCACCTGCCAAAGAGACATCTGTCCCTCAAGGTTGTTCAAGGACTGCATGGTTATTCTAGTCCCCTGGGTCACAAAGCTTGTGAACCTTTCCTTTGCTGAAGGTGTGGTACCCCAACTTTTGAAGGAGGCCTGGATTACGCCTCTCCTCATAAAAAGCAACCTGGACCCCTCCAAAGCCGGGAACTGCCGTCCCATTACCAACATCCCCTTTCTGTTGAAAGTGTTGGATCGCGCAGCAGCACTACAATTCCAGAGCTACACCGAGGAACATAACATTCTTGGTATTCACTTTCGAGCCAGGCATGGTACGGAAACAGCGCTCATCGATCTAAAATCCAACTTTGCTTGTATAGTGGACGATAGGCATCCCGCACTATTGATGCTGCTCGACCTGTCCACGGCCTTTGACCTTGTGGATCATTCCCTCTTGGTCAACCGGCTGTGGCAGGTAGCAGGCTGCTCAGAGGTGGCAGTTCAGTGGGTTGCTTCCTTCCTGGGACTCTGCAATGCTAGAGGTGCCGGGGACAACACAGCCTCTATTCCAGAGGCCATCACCTACGGGGTACTACAGGGGTCTCACATCTCATCATCCCTCTTTAATATTTATATCCTTCCCTTCCTGACACTTCTCGACAACCTGGGTGTGCAGTATGCTAACTATGCTGACGACACCCAGGTGGTCCTGAAACTGTCGGTTATACACACACAAGACACAGCAAACGTTGATCTGTCTATGGTGCCATCCCAGTCTGGATGGCAATTAACTCTCTAGTCTTGAACAAAGACAAAACGGAGCTCATGATGATCGCCACAGGGCATCAGCTAAAAAGTCTTCCTGCAGACTTCAAAAACGGTATCATAGCTGGATCCATTATTCCAGTTCTCAATAGTGTCAAGACCCTGGGGGTCATTTTTGACTTCAAACTATTCATGTAGCCCAAAGTAGCCTGCCTATGAGCATTCTGCGGATACATAAATACACTTCTAGGTCACATTCGTCCATTTCTGTTGTCTGAATACACAACCCTCCTTGCTGAGCAATTTTCAACTCACGCCTGGACTATGGCAACAGTCTGCTTCTGGGCACCTCCCAGTCAAACCTAGCAGCACTCTAAGTGACTCAAAATGGGGCGGCAGTACAGGCTATAAAACATCTAACCAGATGTGATCATATCACTGAAGCAAGGAGGGAGCTCCATTGGCTCCCCGTGAAACTTTGGATCATCCACAAGGCCCTGACACTGAGCCATAAATGCCTGAATCTCCAAACCCGGCATATCGCAGCAAACGTATCAAGATATACCAACCCAGCCGCTCACTCCATTCTGCTGACAAAGCTAGCTTTCAGCAACCCAAATTTAAACTGAAAGGATTTGTTGGCACCTCTTTTGACGTTGAGGCCTCTCGGCGGGAAGCACTCCCTCCTGACCTGAGAAAGATGACTTCTTTGAAATATTTTAAGAAATAAATTAAAACATACCTCTTTAATATGGCATAAGGTAACCCCCTCTCTATTCTCTTGATTCCAGTCTTTTGTCTGTCATTTTTGTGTGCGTTCTGAGACCTATGGGTGAGTGGTGCGTTATACAATTAAAATAAATAAATAAATACATAAATACAAGACAACACAAATATCCTAGATTCTTTAGGAAAATGTGTATCTTCATCCAGAAGCTCAGGCTCACCACTGGACATACTGCCAACCTCAAAATCACAGGAAATATGTCCATTGTATGCGATATTAAAGTCCTCACTTTCCTAAGGCATTTTCCCGGATTAATGTAAACACTCTGTAACTAAACCATTACTTTAAAAAAACATCTTTAGATCCTACCGTAGTTTAGATCAACCTCACAGCTCCCTTTCCTCGCCAAGCAGTTGGAAAGATTGGCAGTTATACAGGTCCAATTCTTTGCAGAATCCAAGGGCATCCTCAACAAATCCTAACTAGGATTTAGACCTCATGCGAGAACAGAGCTGTTGAACACCTCAGTACTGGACCGAATGAGAGAAAAAGGGGATCTAGGAGGCTCATGTGTACTTATCCTGTTAGAGCTCTTGGCGGCTTTCTATACAGAGGATCACTGAAACACGTACAGCAGACTATACAGTCATCGATTTTAGGGTACTGTATTGCAATGGCTTTATTTCTATCTAACTAACTAAACCCAACGAGTACAATTAGGCTCTTTATACTCACAAACTCACCAGATTATATTTAGTGTGCCTAAGGGAGCATCATATCCCCTGTTCTTTGGAATCTGTATCTTCAACCTTTGATGGAGATGCTAAATTTGTTAGGGATAACCTTTCTTGACTATGCAGACGAATCCCAGCCCCTGGTCTATCTGAAACAAGGAGATACTAATACATCATGTAAGATCCAGAATACCCTTAACCTAATGAAACAATGGATGGACGACACATTTCTAAAGATGAACCTGGATAAGACTGAGATATTAGTAATACATGAAAAACCTAACAACTTGTCCCCATTAAGATGGCCCAATAACTTTGGAACATGCCCAAATCAAAACAAGAGGGGAACAACTTGCGAAAAATCTTTGATAACAAACTTTCATTAGAGAGGCACATTTCAAGGGTGAACTCTACCTGTTTCTTCATGATAAGACAATTGAGACCAATATTGCCCTTATGTATTTATTTATTGGTCACTTGTTAGATGCTTGTACAATTAGCAAAAGTGTTTGAAAGCGCTCACAGGGCAACAGGGTGGGAACAGGGTAAGGTAGACAATGAATTACAACAAATATAAATCATTTAATTAATAGGACAAACAAATCATGAGAATAAAAGGGAGGGGAGTCGAACCTACTATGCCTTGTGTGTGTTCAGAACATGCAAGTGTAGAGGGGACGGGGGAATGGATAGGTGCTGTGGTGCTCATGGAGAAGTGCTTGGGGTAAAGTGCTAAGAAGAGAAAACGTAAGTGCAACCTCCCATGTGGCGGGTGAGCCTAACCAAGTGCAGTAAAACAGCAGTTGGGATGAGAGATGTGAGGGGTCAGGGCCCGAGGATATATAAGGGCCCTGCACATTAGTCACGCTATTCTATGATTAGCAGAGAAGAGATGAGGAGAATAAAGAGGTAAAGAGAAAGGTCTTGAGGCTTTTCCGGAACTTGAGGAGGTCCTGCTCAAGACGCAGAGGTAGAAGGAGGCTATTCCACAGAAGGCAGCCTGCCAAGGAAAATGAATGGCCACCAGCTCTCTGTTTAGCAAACTGCTTCACACGCAGGGAGTTTGTGCCAGAGGAACGCAGGCGTCTAGAAGCAAAGTATTTGGTATGGAAGCCGTGAAGATAGAGTGGTCTCTGGCCCCAGATATACTTGTGGATGATACAGAGGGATTTGAATTTATTCTGTGCTGAGACCAGGAGCCAGTGAAGGCTTTGTAGGGCAGGAGAGATGTGGTACCTGGGCTAGAGGCCAGTGATAAGTCTTGCTGCCCTATTTTGGGTTAGCAGAGGGGTCGCAAGGTGGACGAAGAAAGATTAAGGAGGAGGCTGTTGCAATAGTCTAGCCTGAAGAGAACCAAAGCACATGTAACATTGAGTCTCTAGGGGAAGGTGAGGAAGTGTAGAGTTCCTTTGAGAAGGAAGACCTGAAATTGTGAATTCTTGACAATGTCCTGAATATGAGGGATGAAGGAAAGAGTGAGTCAAAAATGACTCTTAGATTCCTGGCTTCAGAGGAGGGGGCACAAGGGAGAGCCCATGGAGGACAGCCAGAGTGAAGGGAAGAGCTAAAGTGCAGGGAACCCAATAGGGTTTTGCTACCATTGAGGAAGGGGTCATTAGCAGTGCACCAGGCCTGGATGGCAGAGAGGCAGTCAGGGATGAAGGAAAGTGCAAGGGCCTCAGTAGGAAGTTTGAAGAAGAGTTGTCTGTCGTCAGTGTAGCACTGGAATTTGGTGGAGGAAATGAGGCGTGCCAGCAGAGAAAGGTCCTAGAAAGGCCCTATTTAACATTCTCACATCAGATTATGGTAATTGATGCTTTGGTATCCTCACAGCTTGATTTCAGTACTAGCTTTTATCTGGGCCTTCTAAAAGCCTCATTTCAGCAACTACAACAAGTTCAGAATACAATGGCTAGAATTCCGTTGAACATGAAAAAATGTGATCATGTCTCCCTGGCAATTAGAACATTACACTGGCTGCCAATGCCAAGACGTATTGATTTTAAATGTCTGTATTGTTTTTAAGAACCCTCAGCAGCTCTCCCTAAACCCCCTTTCTAGTAAACTGAAACTACATACACCCCTAAGATCTTCAAGATATATTCTGAACAGTCACATCTTCATTAATATGAACATACACAAGGGATTCAGTTCGCCCAAAGTGACAGGTAGCAGACTCGGGCGGTCATAGGGACAAAACAAAAAAGAGAGAAGTACTGCTACCAGGGGGTCTTCCTCGTAACGGTCATATTTTATCCAGACCAAAATCGGGATCCTCAGTATTACTAATTGAGTGAATCAAAAGGTCGGAAAGTTTGTCCGAAAAGAAACACACTGAAAGGGGCTATGTAGTGAATTCAAATAGTTATAATTAAACATATGATTTTCACAAATAACAATGCATGATTGAGAAGGGATGTGTTTATCCCTTAAAAGTGTAATTGCTTCCACACGTAATTAGTTTGTTCACAAATAACATTAAAGCACACAGTAGAAAATCAAGAAGTGTATGTAGGCACCTTAAAAGGTGAAGTTACTTCTGAAAAAGAGTATCGTGTACTGAAAAATCAAAATGACAGAGAACAGCTATGAGCAAGTACACGAAATGTCCAAACAAAAAGACCCAACCTATATAAATAGACCAATCTCTAATTGAACATGGTTGTAAAGACATGACAATTGGGATTTTCAAACAATCAATCTCTAGTCACCCAAGTTTTTTCCATAGGTGTTCAGCGAGAAAAAAATGTTTTACTGTTGCATAAATTACAGAAAAAATAGCAGAAAAAATACATAGACTCTAGAGTGCAATTCACGTTTACATCTACTCATTTAGGGTAAAAAATCCTGTTGGGGTTATGCCACCATGTAGGTCAACTAGCAATTCTCGTACCCAACGGTTGGCATATATAGTCTATGTTGTATGCTCTGTAGTAAGCAGTTGTGTCTGCTGGTTATTTTCACCAACTGACACCCTTTGCCGACGCTGCAGGGGGTGAAACTGGAAATGTCCAGTAAGTCAATGTTGACAGTGTCTTCGAAAGTCCAAACTAGTCAACCTAGATTTTCTTTCGTGAGTTCCCCCTTGCTCAGTGGGCGTTTCGGCGGCAGATATATGACATAGTTCAAACCGAACAAATGTAACTTGTAAGTGTTCGTAGTAGCCGCCTTCCTCAGGGCAAAATGAATGACCCCCATGAAAGAGAGAAAGGAGAAAAAAAGTATAAAATTTGATCCCCCTTTAGTTCTACGTGTTTCCTTCACGGACACTAGAAGGCCCCAAGTAATACTTTCACGAAAAAGGAAACAAAAAAAATGTATGAGCTTAGAGTTTAGCAGGCAAAGCTGAGTTAGGGAGAAACATACTACCTAGAACCACTCACGGTGAGAATGAAAGTATTAAAATGTACTCACCAAGGACATTCTATAAATATTCTTTTTCAAACACAGTGCAGTCTTAATTCTGCACATTTTATTTATTGCATTTCCAAGCTAACCTTGCAAAGCCAAAATGCCTTGCATATTCAGTTTATCCATCTGCACCAAGTGTATATACAAATCATGAACTGGCTTTCTCTGAATACTAGTAGGGGATATGAGTGGTTAGGGAATATTAGTATAACTAAGTGTATGTTAGTCTCATGTTTTTCAGTGCAACTCAGCCCACAACTGTGGTGTAGTGGTGCAAAGTGATAACATCATGTTATGCAATGTCAAATTCAAAACCTTCGTTTTTTTCTGGCATGTGTTCTGTGCATTCACCATACTGAAATCCACCAGATGCAGCTTAATTCTCACACATGAATCTCAAACTCTTGCCCACTACTGGGATCAATCTGTTATCCTTGTTCAAATGTTGAGTCTTAGCTAAAATTCATAGTCTTGCTTAAATGTAGAGTCTCCTCTCTCTACACCACTCCACCCCCTTGCCTGCCTGCCCTGCCAGCCTGGACAAAATGATGATGACTTTCCGTTTGCAAAACAGACGGGTATCTCATTATCATGCAGGCAGCATGTTGATGTTAGGATTATGATGGTCCTGTGGCGTGATCTTGACGGCCAGACAGCCAGCTGTAGGAGGTGGAGCAGTGCGCATGCGCATGTGCTGTGCCACAATGCATTGTCTGCATGCCTGCATGGCCAGGCTGCAGCCAGCCTGAATTGATGCTCTGCACATGATATGTGTGATATGACACACTGCTGCCAGTGCCACACTGCTGATCATGCATTGGCCACAGGCAGCCAGCCAGACGGAGCTGGCCTGATGCTCTTTGGCACGTGCCTCCGCGTGCAATAAAAATCTCACTATTTTCTAATCATGTCATGACACCCTCTGTACTCAATTTCCCTGGAGCCAGGCCAGACTTGTTGGTGCCGGCAGAGCTGGTAGGCAGGAACATTTGCTGTAAATGTAGCAAATCCAGCCACCAAGAATAAACAAACAAGTCAAGTACCATTGGGACGTAGAGTAGAGGCGTAGTTCAACTCCACAATGTGCACGACTTACAACAACACACCTCATTGAGCCAGCCAGCCATCCTGCTCTGTACTGAGAGCCTTCTGCTGGCCCTCGTCCTGCTCCTGCCATGATTCATAGCGTGACTGACTGCTGCTGGCCTGGCTGGTGGCCAAACTGCCCCTGCCTAGCCTGGGCCCTGGGCCCTGGCTGGACAGGCCAACCACTGCCTGCAGCCATTGGTGTCAACTGCAACATGACTGACCCATGTGCGACTGCACACTGGGTACTGGCCTGGCCAGTGTTGCTGCCCCAGGGTTCCTGCTTGGTTTTACCAGGCGTCCTTAGCGGTTCCCGCAAGCGGTCCAGTATGCTAACAATGTGCCCATTATTAACAGGCCCGTTGTTAGCATGCTCCCCATTCCCATTGAGCCCTATGGGGGCTCGAATGGGAATGGGGATGGGTTCCTGGAATGGGGAAATACCGGGCGTTCCAAAGTCGGAATTGCCCGGTATTTCCCCATTCTAAGAACCCAGACCCTTTACCCGGAATGGGGGTAGCCATGCCGCAAAAAGCGACATGGCTACCTCCAAGGTCATAATGACCTCCATTGTCTGTCATTGGTTATCATTAATGGAGCATTTGAGGTGGAACCTGGCATTTGAAGGCAGGCCATTGGCAGGTAAGTGTTTACCTTACATATGATGACAATGAAAGGTATATGCAGCTGGTGAGCTGATGTTGGTGGATCAACGACATGTGACCTAAGCCCCACCCACCTGTCAATCACTGCTAGTCTTTTGGTACCTTCTTGATATGCAGCCCTTTTCCCTATTTAAGCAGCCCTCCGTAGCCATTTCTTTTTCAGTTGATGAGCTGGTACAAGTGGATCAAGGTCACATGACTTACGTCCCATCTGCTGGCTTATTCAAGGCTGCCTGGGGGAACTCGAACAGAAGGAAGTCTGATCAACTGAAGAGATAGAGATTTTAGTTGTGGGAGCACATTGCATTTTTGCTAAACCAGAGTCTTGTCCATGACTCAGAGCAAAATGCAGGAAGTGTGGTAAGAAGGTGTCTTGCCAGATTCTGTGAACACTTTTCAAAATACAGTTTGAGGAAAGTCAAGGGAGTGGTGGATGAGAGTTGCGAGGAAAGACTGTAAAGAGCACTTTTTTCCATAAGCCTGGTAGGCAGTGCACCGAGAAGATAAGGGAAACATCAATCTGTAGTGAGTGTAAATGGTGTGAAAGTTTCCATGTTAATTGATACTGTCCATGATTATATTATAAACAGCTGGAAGGACTAGGAAGGGAAGTTCAATGGAAGGCAGATTAAGTTGAGATAACATGCAGTAATAGCACATGGATAAGGTGGAGTGAGATAGACATTGTTGGAGTGTTTCAAGCCAAGCTAGAGTAAAAAGAATGCATGATTGTGACTGGTAGTCTTTAGGCATGGTACCAACAGAATGATATGGGGATAGTGCTGGACCCCAGTGTTCTGGGTATGGTCGTGATGGTGAATGAGGATTTTGCAGGGCAAGTGAAAGAGAAGTTTGAGCATTTTTTAAGGAGGCGTTGTGATGCCTTAAGTGCATTCATCATCAGACCCGACTGAAGGAGGTGGCCGAACCACTGGTGGCAAAGGTAAGAAGTGTCCCTATATGTATGAGGGTTGAGGTAACAGCCGAGCAGGTGGAGGCTTCCAAGTGGGTTTCCCCCAGTGTGGTTGCATGGAAACCCCATGGACAGATCCATTTGTGCCTGGATTTGAGAGGGCTAAACCGAAATGTTGTGGTGGAAAGACACCTGTTACCTAACATAGAAGAGATGGTCAATTTGGTGGCGGGGCTAATGTTTTCAGGACCCTTGACCTTGTTTCTGCAGGACACCATATTAGGCTACATCATAGCTTGCCAGATTTCATTGCATTTGTAAATCAAGATGGTAAATGTCAATTCAAGAGGATGTCATTCGGGTTGGTGTCGGCTGAATAATTCTTCCAGAGAGTCATGCACACACTGTTTAGGGATTCCAAAGGAGTTTCTAGGATGATATTCTAGTCAGGGGAAGAACTGAACAAGAAGATGATTTGATATGGGTCAGAGTTCTGCATATAATATTAGAGGCATGGTTGATCTTAAGGAGGGAGAAGTGTAAGATGAGGATGAAGTAAATATAGTATCTGTCATGACCCCCAGCAGGATACAGGGTGCATCCACATATAACAGTAGGAAAGGCCAGAATAGCACAGGGAAGGTGTGGACACTAAAGGTTGCTGGTTGGTGCAAGTATCTGTTTACTAACTCTGACCACCCCACCAAGATGGCTGCCAGGTTTGGATGCAAAGCAGAACCCAAGATGGCCTCCAGATGGCTTACGCTTTCAATAATCCTGGTGGTCTAGTGTCAGGGTGCAGCCCAGGGCTTTAAAACCACGCCCCGGGCTACATACTGTGCTTAGCATTTCTTCTGCTAACCTGCAAGAAGTGTAATGCTTACCACTCCGGCTGGTTTCCTCCACGTGTACGAGGATTCCTGTTTCTTCAATCCAGCTGCTGGCCAGGATCTCTATGTACCTGTTTCAAGTTCCGGAGCCTCTGCTTACCTGATTTCAACTCCAGCACTGCTGCGTGAGCTCCGGTCTTCATTTCCACTTCAATACTTACCCGGATCAGCTTGAAGAACGCATTCTTAATCACTCCAGCGTTGCGGCATTGATCCGCTCCTGCAACAAAGAAAAACATAGTAAGCAAGCATCCAGTGACATTCACCACACGCCCTTGCACCCCCCTTAGAAACCCACTTACCTGTGTCTGAGGATGGTGAACAGCTGCACTCCACTCGCTAGCACTCCTACTCTTCAGGCATACACCTCACTCTTTGGCCCGGTGGAACAAAGCATTCCTGCACCTGCAAAAGGTGACAAAACAAAGACATTAACCCTTGAATTGCGATCCCACCTTGCATCACAGTGTCCTCAAGACAAGAAGGACATTAGCAGCACTACAGAGACTGTATTTGGTGCAGTGGAACACTTACCTGAGCATCTCGTGTGCTGCAGCTGGACTTGGCCACCAACCTCCCGTGAAGAAACTGGACCGATGCATATTCAGGCACTTGGGTGCCCAACTACTGAATCTAAGGTGAGCCAGATTGCTTGCTTGCGCAACCAGCCAGCCAGCAAACCTTGTGGGTTATAGGAGGAAGGTGAGGGGAGAGCAGGCAGGCATTGATATTCGTCCCTTGTTTGCCCATAGGTTACATTCAAGCTGAACTACCCGGTGTCCCATCACCATCCCAGCAGTATTGGGAATCAACCAAACCACTCCCAACAGCACTGCGCACTGGGCAATCGCCATTCATTGGAACAGTGGGAAGGATGTGGCTTGGAGAGCACATTCCAAACAGAGGTCCACGCTTCCGACGATCCAGAATAGGCACTCCTGTAGGGCCCCAGAGGTAAGCGTTACAGTATCTTGGTCACACCTTCAGTGTGAGTGGTGTGGTGCCCAAGAATCGGCTGCTATGCATCATACACAATTTGAGTAGTCCCAGGGATCAATAGGAGGTGCTGTTGTTCTTGGGGTTAATGGAATATTATCCTAAGTTTGTAAGACACTTTGCTGACAGCTGAAAAAACATCAGTGAGTTAAGTAAAAGTGGTGCAGAGTTTAACTAGAGAGAGATTTGTGAGGCTGAATTCAATTACATCAAATGAGCAATAAGAATATAAAGTTACTTTTATTGAACATATTTCAATGGTATGTACAGTAAAACACATTTTAGAACTTGATAACATTATGCTTAGTGCAGTCTTATATTGCACTGCGAGTTGAGTCATTTAATGATGTGAATCAGTGAAAGGTTACATGGCCACAAGTACAGAGGAAGTCTTTTCTCAACCTAAATGGAAAGTAGGAATTTTTTTCTTGTGTTGCAGAGAATTTCAACAGAAGGCTGAAGTATGTTTGAGTGGAGATGGGTGAAAGCAATCTGTTCCTTTATACCCAAATAAAAAAGTGGGAATAAATCATTCAATAACTACAAGATGACATGGATCGGGTCTGCTTAAGCATATGAAGGAATTATGTTTTACCACATTATATATGAAATTATTTTGTATAGGTGTCCTCCTGTAAACATATACACCAATGGTAACAAACTGATACAACATTTATACAAGTGGTCCAGCTTACTAAAAAGAAACTTTTGAATTCAATTACATCAAATGAGAAATTGCTATTGCATTCCGATACATGCTGTGGCCGATACCTGGGAGCCGGATCTTGGAGCTGTGCTCTTACAAATGCTGGGTGATGTAGACAGAGTGGTTTTATTTACTTGAGAGCTTTGAGAGTAGCTGAACTGTGATAGTTATCATTAAGGAAGCCATCAGTATAGTGTTGGCAATACACAAGCCCAAAGATTTTCTTTGTGGACATACATTCCATGTTTTTACTGATCACAAGCTTTTGGTGGAAGCTTTTACAACTTGTGGTTTGGAAGGGGTATCTCAAAGAATTTTGAGGTGGGTCATCTAATTGCAAGGATATGATTTTTCAATTCAACATGTGGCGAATAAGGAGAATGTAGTTGCAGAATTTCTGTCTCGAGCCAGGTGACATGGAGAAGAGGTAGAGGATGATGTTGAGGTGAAGGTGATGGAATAGCAAGTCCATGTGGTGTGTGTGGAAGTGGTCAACAAACAAGTGTGGGATGATGCACTGGACAAGATGTGGAGAAAAGGGATGTTGTCAGTGGAGTGGATTCAGGATGGGACAGGTATGTGGATTGATGGGGACTTAGGCAATTCAGTAAAGGATGACTTGAGCCTCCAGAATGGTTTCAATTGCAAGAGAGGTATAGCAGTTCCTACTTTGATTGTAAGAGAAAACATACTGGATGCCAGTCATGAGGGAATGGCCAGGGTCAAAGTTCAAAGGTCAAAAAGAAACTTTGCTGTGACTATTAGCGGCATGGCATGGATTTGGATGTTGAAAAACGGTCAATGAATGCAATGTGTGTCATGATGCAGATAAGATGTTGAGGAACAGAATCCAGCCATTAAAGCTGCTGGAATTTCCCGTCTTACTGTGGGATTTTGTGGCAGTGGATAGACTAGGTCCTCTTGGCAGCAACAGGGTGCGCAAAAAGTATATTCTGGTTCTAATCCATCTATATTCAAAGTAGGTAGAGACCCAGATGGGTCAAGAGACTTACTCGGAGGCCGTAGATGAATTCTTGGATATGGTTTTCCTGAGAGAGGTTTTCCCCACTAAGTTAACCAGGAAGTTACTGACAGACAATGGAGTTGAAAGGTTCAATCTCATACTCATGCATGCAGTGGAGTCATCCAGAAGAGAGAGTGAAAGTTGGTAGAACATTGCAAGTCACATAGTGTGGTGTACCCCCAATGGTTGGGACGAGCAAGATTTGTGGAATGGGACAAAAGGAAATTGAGAGAAAAAGTGAACGAGAACAGGCAAACAATGAGGGGGAGGTACAATCTGCAGATGAATATTAAAAGGTATGATTTACAGAAGTGGAAGAAGGTATGAGTGAAAAATGTACAAAAGGTACAATGAGGCTATAGCCATGGATAATGAGAGGATATGGAATACAAGTATGTTTGCCAAAGTGAAAGAGCGTGAGGGATAAGTGGATGGGGTTGGTTGGAATCTCATGGTTAATTTTCAGCATGTTTAAAACTTTATTTCTGTTGTTATTTAATGGTTGTGAGAAGGGAGGTGTCTTATATATTAGCTGTTCCCAGATCAGCGCTGCTGAATCATTCCATAAGCAAAATTCCACATGGAGTTATCAGCATTTGCTGTGGAACTCTTTGAGCATCATTCTACATGGAGTTCCCAGCATTGGCTTTGGAAACCGCTAGTTGTGTTTGCTTCTAACCTGAGGTTCTACTGGTGAGTTGATGCTGGGAGTTGAGTGGCTGAGGTGCTCTTTGTCGGCCTTGCTACTCACCTTGCTGGTCTCGACTTTGTTATTTACAATAAAGCCAGCCAGCAGTTTTATCTTGGCCAAAGACTTGGTTACCTCCCTCAAGAACCTAACACACCTTGGAAACAACTACTAGGATGTTCTTTGTGAAAACCTAATTCTGGTTTACTATTCACAGCTGCACGGTTTATGTGATCATAATTGCTGAAACAATTGCCCTGCTCTTATGTTCATGCACTAGCAATTCTAGGACCATGTACAAATAACTTGAAAATTGTGTCTCGAATTTGCTATTTGTTTTGTTCTATTTCCAATATGTTTGCCAACCTGAAGGCAAGTGCTGTTCATAAAAATCACTAAATATTAAGGGAAACTGAACCCCTATTCCTTCATTTGCTTTGACCCTAGTCAAATAAATAAGCTTAAAGTCAACCTTGAGATTCCTTTTGTATTTATATCTCTGCTAATCATGAGTATACAGTGTTTCTGATATTCAGCATGTCGAATGAGATAATCTTTGCAGAAAACTAAAATGCAAATTGAAGTAAATGTATGTGGCAGGACGCCACCATTTTGTTCCAATAGCAGATTGATCTTAAGCTGACTTTCTCACCTTTCATTCTAAAACAACACCCTTCAGTCCTACCAATCTGCAATGAGAAGCAGATGCACACAGAAACAGCTAGCACCAAGGTGATCAACAAGCCTTTAAAATCTTCGATGATGGCCATCTTTGCCTCCTGGTACTGTTTGACCTTCCAGCAGCATTCAACACAGTAGACCATCAGGCACTCACCGGCATCACTTAATGGAGATCAACGAGATTGTCTTCAGCTGGTTCAAATCCTGCCTTGGTAATCACCACTTGTTTGTCCAAATGGATTCCTTCAGCTCACCAGCTCTACCCATCACATGTGGATTCCTGCACACATCCATCGCCTACCCTGTGATCTTCAATCTTTACATGGAAGTGCGTGGGACATTCCTGGATCACAAAACATCCACATTCACCAATATGCAGATGGCACAGAGCTCTACCTCAAGATATCCTCCATCAAAGACATCTGCAGGCTCAAGGCTTGCCTCAAATTGATCCACTCCTGGATGAGCAGTGCTTACCTGAAGCTCACCCCTCCATGGCCTAATTCCTGTGGCTAACTAACAACACTGAACACCCTGATATCCAGACGTGGCTCTCTGGTATGAACCTCGAGGGCTTCACATCCCATCTGGCCACCTGCACTAATTATCTTAGGTTCAATATCGACAGACACTTCTACTTCAAACAGGACATAGCAAGGAAAAGTCAAATGGCTTGGTACCAGCTTTCTCCCCTGTGGAAAATCAAGCCATTCATCTCACACAAAAACTGCAGATCTTCTGATCAAGCCTTGCTCCTCTCTCACGTGTGTGATGACAATGCCCTTTTGAAAGTCCTTCCAGAGACTACCATGGCAAACATGAGATGTGTCCCACATTCTACAGCACAACTCATCAAAGGACAAAACAAATTTGACCACATCACCCGGACCCTCATCAAATTGCACTGGCCCCCACTGCAAGCCGATATCATCTTCAAATCCTGCTGCATTGTTTACAAAGCTATCTCTCCAAAGTCCTCAATACACCTCACTGAGAAACTCAACATCTCCAGAGGACTACAATTCACCAGAAGTAAGGACATGTGCAGACTTGAACTCCAATGGTGAAGGAGGAAAGAAGAAGACATGCCTTCTCTGTCTATGCCTCCAGAATCTGGAGCCTCCTCCCCATCAACACCAGACTTCTCCCCTTGCTTCTGTATTTCAGGAAGGGGCTCAAGATCCTCCTCTTCAAGGAATGGCTCCTCCCTAACACCTAGATCCACACACCCTTGTCTCCCTACCTATTCTGAGATGGGGTTATCTACTCCCATTGTTCCTTCCCTGGTTGCAAATATATCCCTTGCAGTTGAATTGCTCCCCTCCCCTGTTGTTATCTAGCTGCTACCTTGTATCTCTGCTTCCCTGAGTGTGTCCTTCCCCTTTGTACATCCCTCAGTTGCTTTGGGAAGCATGGTCTGCGCACAGTAAATACCTGAATGATAATAATAGTAACCAGTACTATATTGCAATACTAAAGCATTTGAGGAGACATATTACAGACATAGGAGGTTTTAGCTGGCAGAGGATGGGATTGATTCAACACGTCATTGCCCCTTAGCTATGGTGGCCCCACCTGGACATGAGATACATTACCTTACATATGGTGACTGGCTGTGCCAAGCAAATGAGACATTTGCTGACATATAATGGCAGCTGGAATACGTTTAATATTGTACTTAGCATATTATGGTATTGCCTGAACATTTGAGGCATATTTATGTATGGCTATAACTGAAATTCAACAACTGTGACCACAACTAAGAGACACTACTCATGATAGTCCAAGTGTTAGCCTGTAATTGACATAAGATGGAAGTAACAGGCCATCTAAGATAGTGCTGACATCTGACATCTGTAGGAAGAGCTGCGAGCTTAAGCTGCTTCTTCTGCGCATACCACTGGCATACCATGAGTCCACCAATGACGTATGAAAGACTGCCTCTAGTTCAAGTATGGGTGGTAACTAACGTCTTTCGTCTTCATTCTTAGGTGTTTGTTATTTTATCAATGTGCAATTTATGTGAATATATTTGCTTGCATCTGATATGCAACTTCCTGTGATGTCATCAGTGCCAAAGGCCATATTGTGTTATTCCCTATGATGTCATCATGGGAGCACGTTGTGTGATGTCATTTTCAGTGATGTCATCAGCGAGTGACTGATGTCACTTCCGCTACCCCTGACATTTTTGCAGGTTGTTGTCCTGCGCAACATGCCACTTGAAGATGCTTCAGAGCTGTTCAATTAGCTTAAAAGTCCAGCAGGGTAATGACGCATTTTAAAACGTGATGCTCAAATGGCAGGTAAAGAAGAAACATTTGTGTTCCTATGTTGCTTGCGATTACAATTTGAATTTTGGTGGCAATATTGGAACTGTGGATGAACATATTAATACAGATGTGATAGCATTTTATTTACTGCCACCTACGTGGAGGCACAGAAAACTCAAATAAATCATTTCATCACTTAAAAGTAAGTTAAAACTGAAAAACAGGGGCAAAACGAAGTGCCTTGATGTTTCATTTTATTTACTAAAACACACTTTCACAGCAGCTATGTTAATTTGCTATTTATGCAATTTTGAAAATGTAAATATATCTCTGCTTATATTCAATAAGGAAACCGTGGAAATGAATGTTCAAGCCACAGAATGAGGTTGGAATTTCAGAATAACAATTACTTTTAAAATCACCATTTAGATCAAATGAATGAGTTTGCTTTTCATGCATAGACGTACTGCATAATTGCAAAATGGGACTACTTAGTGTGCCAGACATGCACACCCTAGCTGTGAACCCAGGATAAATGATGAAAAACTCAAAAACGGGGACAACACTAGCCGCCAATCTCGCGCAAACATCAGATGTATTGGCAATGAGAAAATAATTGCGTAGACGCGAAGAGAAAATATCAAACTCTATTTCCCATGGGAGGCATTTTTTGATCACAATACCCAGAGCAGTAAATTCCCCAGGCATAAACAATGACTTTGATGCAGCAATAACTTTGAAATGCATTAATGAGAAGTAAGAAATCCTATGAAACTAATTATAGTCGTATCTGATTTTCTTATTAGATACATTCTGCAAGAAAATAAAACAAACTGCTCTTTTACTCTTTTGTACTGCAGGAGGAATGCTATTGACAGGTCCAAAATATATGCCAGCTCATTAACACAGCCAGAATGTAAGGGATGAATAATAGTAAATGGATGGGATTTGTAGGTAGTGTCAGTTCTAGAGACAGTTCTAAGACGGGATGCAGTGTTTTATGATTCGCTAATTTGCTAATTGTGATCACATTAAATTGCTGTCCAGTCAGATCAACAATACATTCTAATGTGAGTTGAATATGTACGCACATTCTAGATGCTTGCTTATGATTAAAAATCACGCATTTTGTTTAACTAAGGCACCGATAAACACAAAAGACAAGTTTGCTGGCGGACTTTCATCGATCACCAATTCATGCAGCAACGCCACCATCTTGGTATACCCGAGCCTACGGACTATATTGGTTTCATGGAGAAAACATACAAAATATAGTGAACTAAGGCCACACCAGAGAACAAAACTGCACCGATGGGCTTTACAAAGCACTATAATATATCATTAGTACCCGGCGTGGCAAATCCACGGCATACATTTCATGTGGATTGGCTCATTTCCGAGCCATACCACAGTGTAATCCCGTGGACGCACTTGCGTGCATCGCGAGCCGGGTACACTGTTGTTATGCAGGCGACCATAGAAAGGGAGAAGGGCCCACGCATAGTCCTTCTCCCTTTTTCAAGGTGGCCCTTTTTTACATTTACTTTGTAATTCAATGTAAGTGAATGGCCTCCATGGAAAGGGAGAAGGGACTAACCCTACTCCCTTCTCCCCTTCCACAGTGGCTATTTTCTTTGTTTACTATGTCCACCATGGAAACAGAAAATGGACACTTCTTTGGTAACTTTTTTTCTTTTTTTTTCCCGTCTGCGAAACGCAATGCGTCTCGCTGCCGGGAAAAAAAAAATAGTACCCCGGTCTAGCAGACCGGGGTACTAATGGCAATACACCCCTCAACGGCCTACGCTCGGGCCTGTAACTATAGGCCCCGAGGCATTACCTTGGGCAGTAATGGCCCGCCGTCTCTGGGCTTCTTGCCTCAATAACTACTGCTGAAAAGCGATCTTACAGAAATGCTGTTGAGACTGAATTTACAAAAAACATGTTCCCTTTTCCAAGACAACTGGAAAGCAAAACTTTTGCCACAAAAAATTCCATGTGCGAATAGCTTCACGGAATATGTGAAACCTTTGAATAATCCTCAACAATTCAGGATAAAATTATACCTCCAATAACTTAGATTACAACACTACAACATAAGTCTTCACACCTTGGAATACATTGCAGTAGCGCACAGACCCCTACTGACACTACATTTGATTTGAGCAGTGGCACATTGAGGTGATATGCCCTAGACCGGCTCGCCGACCCTATCGTTAAGGGCCCACCACCCAAGTTAGTTAAGGACCCGAGCAAAGCGATACAGACAATTCTTGGAGGCAGACAACTGGATTTCCATCCAGGCTGGAAAATCTAAATCATTGGTGGATTATTCTTATGTGAGACTGGGAAATGCAATGAGCTTTAGTGGTTCAGACACATCACCATATTAGAGGTGCGCGCGTAAATCATCCTTAAAGATGGAAATTGCTGGCTTTTATTTGCACCGGCCCACCTAATAGGACAAAGAAGAAATGCCATTGAATCTTATCCCTGAAAAATTAATCTAGTGTATTGGTGACACTATCTAAGAACACTTTTGATTATGTTAGGCATATCCTAGTTTTACAAAGTTGGCCATCAAATCATTCTGAAGAAACCTGGGTGGTTGGGGTGTTTTGATAATCCTCTAAATTGGTTTGAATCCTTCTATGGTCAACACACACAATCTTTCTTAGCTTGACTGAGCTTCACACACCGCCCTCAGGGCTAATCTATGGGGTTTCTTAATCTTTAATTTCTAACCAAAAACATTATACAACTTCTTACCGGACTCCCAGACAATGCCAAGCTCCTTTGTAGACTAATCTGCATTAAAGAATGCATGGACAAAAACCGGCTTAATCTCAACAACACAAAAACATAGCTTGCAATTATCAGCAAGGTATCTATAAATAACAGATGTATCCTCCAAACCCTCAGTTGACTCAATCCAACTTTCTATTCTGCAGAAAGTGAAACAACTTGGGTTGTTTGTTTTACTCAAAGCTTGACCTATCGTCTCATAACTACAACTGTTTACCATACCTGGCTCTTGAGACACATTTTCCAATTTCTATCGGAACATCATGTGGAGCCCTGAACCAGTAATGGGGCTAAGATCAACTATTGTAACTCCCTATACATGATCACAATCATAAAAAGAAGTTGCTTGGATGGCCACATATCCCCTCCATCTGCCCTTACAACACAACTCTTTGTTAAACTGCACTGGTCCATAAAAATCCCCAAAAAATATTAAAGGTAACAACTCTAGTCTGTAAAAGTATCTTTATAAATACACCAAAATAACTTAAATTGTGATTTTCCTCTTATTATTCATTTAGGATGCTATGCACTGGCTCAAGTACACTTAACATAATATGTGCAGAGGATCATGCAAATTCAGCTCACAGGTGATGACTCACCGATGATGAATATGAGAAATGTGCTTTCATGTTGGGGTCATGTTTATTTGGCTGATGTACGTGTGCACACATCCCCAGGATATATAGCAAGTGATGGTGTTATAAGTAATAACCGATAAAGTAAACATATTCCTTCTATATTGCACACGGAACTTGTCAAAATTGTTGATAAACAAATAACGGACAACGCTACACATATATATTGTACTTGACAGTGACATTTGAAATATCTATCTTTTATAGCTCCTAAAATGAGCCTTTCAGTGACAAATATTGCAATCATCCCCACACATAGCTGATACAGCTGTGTGGGATGTAGTCTACATTGCCTTTTGCCATTTACATTTGCACTATGCAGTGCAAAGTGACAAAACTCTGCAGGGCATACTGGCATGCCAGGCAGCGTTTACTTTTCATTGTGAGGGAGGCTTCCGATGCTTACATGGCAAGCAGCACTCACAATTATAATGTAACCCTCACTGACAGGATTGCATGTCGGGGAGGGTTGCATTTCAATAGTGAACGTGGCTTACCATGCACACTTGTTAAGTCATGCTGACATGCGATCATGTTGGAAAGGGTTACATTGTAATTGTACATGCAAGCATGGCAGGCAGCGTGTACAATCGATTCCTGTGGGGTCAGACTGCTTTATGCTAGTGCGTCAAGCAGGCAGCCCCTACAGGGTTCTCCACCATTTGCCCTTGCATGACAATCCATGCCGGCGGAGAAGCCGGAGCATTTGTATGGTGGAGAGGAAGACCGGCGTGGAAACAAAAGTCTTCCATTGACGTCATAGCTCAAAGGAAAATGAACCCAACTCTTTTTCTATTGGCTCCTGTACTCCAACAGTTTCTTGGTATTATTTCACTCTGTACTCACCCCATCTGTTGTCAGCATTCCTTGGTTATTATTGTTATTATAATTGTTATTGTTATTATTATTATTATTATTATTATTATTATTGATCTTTTGTTTGTAGGCTCTTTGTAGACTATGGAAGTTTGTTTTCAATAAAATGACACTGGATGTGTGATGTACTAATCCAGATCTCAAAGCATTGCCACATTTACAAAGTTCATTGTTTGATCCTTAATACTGCCAATCCTCTCGTTTGGATTCCTATACATATGTGTATTATCTCAAGTACAACACAGCCTGGTGCTATGCGCTGAGGCTCAACTATATTTGCGTACATCAATGTTGATGTTGGAAAGTGGCAACCGATCAGCATCTGGACATACTTCTCCAAGGGATTTCTGGAGAGTTAAACACTGTTCTTTTACCCAATGCTTATTTTTGGGGTTGCAATCACCCAGAAAAACGATTTCACGGTCATCACGGTTAACTCAGTGTACACAAAATACTTGTTTACAGACTATTCTAGCAGATAATGGCTGTCGTTTATTCTATACCCCATTCAAATCTTCCACCGATGCATTTGATTACAATATCAACACTCTCCTCATGGATGGCTAGTCACTGGTCATCTGTCCCCACCCCACGCTGTATCACCAACATTTGCATTTCAAGGGTGACACGAGATAACAGCAATCTCTATGACCTTGGTGGCCGCTTTAACAGCCACTGCCTGCCAGCCATGAAGGTTTCTATGTATTCAGGTGTGGTTTGGTGCATTGCATTTAATTTGATATACAATATGCGTCAATGGTTTTGAATGCTGTTGGTTCTTGTTTAAAACACATACATTAGGTACTAAAAAGTGACTTGTGCATACTCAGTAAGGTCATTGATGGTCTGGGATACTTGCTGGGGCCTAAATTGTACATTGTTTTAATTGTATCCCTCCAGGGAACCAGCGCTCACACACAGGATAATTATTTACTAGAACAATTTATCTGACATAGGACCCAGAGCATCCCCGGTTGCAGGCTTTGATGGTCCATGTCTCCTACATCCTATCGTCATTCTCTGCACGCATCATGAACGAAGGATGCACATGCTCTGTGTGTGAGACCTGATAGTATGATAGTTTTCAAGCTGCTGAAGAAAGCAGATCTCTGATGTGGCAGCTGCAGCAGCAAGTTCACTCAATCCAGGGACTCATTCACTCACCAGCTTAGTGCAAGGTCCACTTTTCCAAGGTCATTCACCAGATTTCCTGTACTACAGCCAAAACGCATTTGCACTTTCCCCCTAACTGCCTTACAGTGGTGCGGCATGAGGATCCATTTGTTTAATTTAAGCATGCCAGTATCACCAGCCGCAAACTCATTGTGTTCCAAATGTTTGGAAGGTGCGAGATTCACTTACTGCTCTTGCACTATACTACTCTTCACCAACTACTACACATATGGAGCAAGTCCACTCTGCTCACCCCTACTTGCTTTCACTCTATGTTGAGCAGTCCATTTCACAATGATTTCCATGTAGAACACGCTAGCTATGCAGTCTCTGCTATTAATTCCTTCCCTTTTTACTACTGCTGCACTGTATCCATGCCCTTCCTTCTCTTCTTTAGGCTGCCCTGAGTGGTGGGACTTCCTATGGGAGGCAGTTGGTATTTGATAGTTGCTTCCCCCACCACCACACGCTTGGGTTCCTCTCCTGAGCTCCTTCAGGACCAACTCTTTGGGCCTCATTACACGGTAGGTGTTAGGGGTTTACCGGTACCGGTAAGGGCACCGGTACCAGTAAACCCCTACCGCCTTACTACGAGTTCCCTTTGCGGGACCCGACTTTAAGGGCTGGTTTTACCAGCCGTTAAAGTAGGGTGCCGCAAAGGGACCTTGGAGCTAATTACGGTACCGCAATTTGCGGTACCGTAATTAGCACCTTCCCCATTCCCATTATGCCCTATGGGGCAAAAATGGGAATGGGGAAGGGCCTTAGTGAATGGGGAATTACCGCCCCCGCTCACCTTGGAGTAGGGCGGTAATTCCGCCATCCACCAAGGCGGACTCGGTACAGCTAATAGCGCCATGGTTACCGCCTACCGTGTAATGAGGCCCATTGTCTGTGTTGTGAAGTGGAGTCTGTAGTCACTCACATGTTAAGTCAGAATGTAAGAAGGGCCCACCAGTGCACACTATTGAGGCTACATATTTCCAACTACCTTGGGTGGAACTCTGGGGTGAGAAAATAATTCCACACACATTCTATATTCTCGTCTACTCCACACACGGGCATCACATGCCACAGTGGCAGGAATATGAGGCATACAGTACAATTACATATTCCATTTTCACACCATATCAATACATTACGTGAACGTTTTTACACTGAACTAAAGTGCAGTGTGCATTTTCTGTTGGTGTTTAGAGTGTGTTGTAAGTGTATTTATTCCATTTGCAGTTACTATCATATGTATAGCATAATTGTCATATTAGTTTTAAAAAATGACTTATTTAGATTCACATGTTATTTGTAAGTATAAGTACTTACTGCCTTTTGTAATGGTGGACATAGCCTGGGGCTGTTTTATTTGGTTTCAAGTATATAGTGTATATTTTAGTTTCTATGATTCTATTTGTATTTTATAGTACTTGCATATTTGGGAATTTCATTCTTATTATGTTTATGATTTCTTACATATATACTTATGTTAACTTTCATGTTTATTGAATAATTCATTTTAGATATGTATGTGTATGTTTACATTACATTTGTTTGTGAATGTTTGATCTTGTAAAAAAAGTATGTTATAATGTAGATGCACGTGTTACTGTATTTGTGTAATATTTTATTTGTCCATGTTTCCAGGTGAGGTAGAATACCAGGATGTTTAATTTTGATAAAACGTAGTGTTTTATTTGTAAAAGAAGTACATTTTGTGGTAACCTT
This sequence comes from Ambystoma mexicanum, assembly GCF_040938575.1. Classification (NCBI taxonomy): domain Eukaryota; kingdom Metazoa; phylum Chordata; class Amphibia; order Caudata; family Ambystomatidae; genus Ambystoma; species Ambystoma mexicanum. The sequence continues at coordinate 421,467,530 of NC_090927.1, read as the reverse complement.
GAAATATGTATTTCTAGCATTTGTAGATTTTTTTTACTTTTTGGTTAGTTTAAAACTTAATTCTTTTGTAAAAAATGTTAATGAAATAATTTCTTTAACATTTCTAGGTTTTACCTTTTATTTCAGTGACATTGTATGTGATTTTAATTTACATTACTTCATTTATTATACAGTGTGTTGTGACATTATCTATATCAATATGATGTTTTGCTGGCATAGGTGCTTGTACAATGTGAATGTGGTAAGTGCATTTTGTTTTAAAAAGTGTACAAACATATCACTTAAACTTGTAAATGTAATTGTATAATTTGTTAGGCAGACTCCACATCTCCCCTCATAGACCGTTCCTTACCACCATGAACACATTTTAAATTGCAAAACCTGAAGTTCCAGATACACAAAATTTGCAAAGCAACCATGGAAAGTGTCTTTTCTTTTATTGTGAGAACATGGGTACTTTCATGTATTTTTCTTCTCTGCCATGTTCTTTCTGGAGAGGAGCGTCTGCTACCTTTTTTTAAATATTTGCAAGGAACTTGGGGTTGGTCACCCTAAGTTACCAGGGGCAACCAGACGTGGACTCCCTGCTCACTGTGCTAAGAGAGGCACAGCTTCACCTCACTGATGAGGCCCAACAAGGCTGAAACACGTTCATGGGGTTGCTGGTGGTACTCTTGTTCAGAGAGGAATTGCCATAGCATTTTGGTGCTGGACTGCCCATGTGGGCGGGACTAAGACTGATATGGAAATGGATATTTCCCATCTGTGAAAGGTACAGTGAGCAAAAATCGTGTGCTGCAAACTCTCATCTCAGAGCAGTTTATCATGCCATGTTCTTTCTGGAGAGGAGCGCCTTCTACCTTTTTTGAAATACTTTCAATTAGTTCGGGATTATTCTGGGTGTCATAGCAAAATTCACCAGACAAGATAGTAATAATTATACTTAAAGGACACGCATATTTTAGATGTAAGAATTGTCTTCATGTTATAATTTTGCAATGCACAATTTAGCGTTCTGCTGCCCTTTTTCATTGAATTATGTATGCATCTTTAAAACTCCATATGAGTCTTTGTTATGCTAATCTGTTCATCATTACATTCAAACCATAAAGAATGTTGGCTTATATATTTTGTGTAGTGTCCAATATTTGTGGAGTTTCCACAGTGATAAATAATACTTACCATTTTATAATGCATTCCACAGGTGGACGCAAGTTTGAACAATGTGCAACTTGTATACATTTTTTGTTGGTTTTTCATCTTATGTTCGTATCACCTCTGTTAAACTGTTTGTAAACACGTTTTTAAATGGGATTGTTGAAACATTGGGAATTTATAAAACAAGAACATTTTCTTGATTAATTAGCAGTAGTTGAGAAAAATTATATCTCATGCCCTCTTTTGTATATACATAATGTATTCCAATTGGTTGGTACGCATGTATTCCTGCTGCGATTAATAATTGAAATATTGACAACATTAAGTCATAACTATCTTGTTGCTCATTGTTGGTCAAACACATTTGATGCAATAATGTATCGATTTGTGTAACTAGTAGAGTAAACCTATTCCCTTTTGCTGGATTTATTTGAATATCTCTATTTAGTTAAGAATGTACTTTGCATTTGTAAAACAATGGGGGGCATTCTTTTACATGCTCAGTCCTCCTGGGAAGCGGGAAAGACTGAGACCTGTCTGTGACCCACAGAATAGCTCCTCGTGCTGGTCTCATACCACCATGAACCCCTTCCCCTACATGGAGGTGAGGGTCTCACTCCCGGGCTTACTCAAAGCTAGCAGGTGGAGCAAGCACAGTCCTCAGGGGAAGGTTGCTGGGAAAGGCTGAGTTATGTCTGTGACCCACAGACTATTGCCTCAAGCTAGCCTCATACTACCATGACCCCCTTGTCCTGAATGGAGGTGGAGTCTCTACCTTGCAGCACAAACACATCATCACCCATTCCATTGGTTGCTGATGCCCCTCTGGAAGATGGCCGCCACCATCCCCTGCTTAGTGCAATGCCTGGTGAGTGTAGAAGGCTTGCCTACGATCTACATACCTGATTGGCTAGATGTTGGCTACACTCCCGGGCTTACTTGAAGCTGGCACAGATTCACCCACAACACCGTAATTTGCCCCAATTATTTATGTATCGGGATCACCACCTGTAATGACAATTTTACATCTATGTTCATCTTTCTAACTTAGAGCGCAAAATGCAGTTTTACACCCAACCCTTTTTGCCTATCATGCTTGTTGTACTCCTGAATTAGCCACCTGCACCATGATGTGAGACATTGCCAGACTGTGCACATTACCTGCAACCTACCTACTTTAACTTTTAGCAGCATTTTTCTGCAAACAAATTTTACTTGCAACCGACCAAATTTTACTTTAGCAGTTTTTTACTGCAATCAAATTTTACCTGCAACCTACTAACTTTGACTTTAGCAGCATTTTGCTGTAAGCAAATTTTACATGCCACCAACCTACTTGTACTTTAACTGCATTTTATTACTGGAATCGAATTTTACCTGCAAACCACCTACTTTGAATTTAGCAGGATTTTACTATAAGTGTCATGCTCAGTCTTAGAGTGTGGACTTTTGTACACTTTTCTACAAAATCTTTTTAAAACGATCGAACCTGGCAGTTCTCGAACCAGAATGTTATAATTCTTCAAATCTATTTGTGGCATTTTCTTGCATCTGACTAGTTAATGCATACTAATCTACGGCATCTACTACAAAATTATTTTTCTTTTTTCTTCATATCAATTCAGAATTACATTTATCAAAAGGCGGTTAATGTGAAAATAAGACATGCTTATGTTCTCCTTCTCTTAATAATACAATATATACTTCTATTTCAAGAATAAATCATGTTTGTTATGTTGTGATGGGGTTTTGGTTGACTTTTCCAATTCATATTTCTTTAAGTGTTTGTTTCCCTGTATACAATATCTTCATGTTGTGTATTATTTTCAGTTCATTCAAAGTAGGAGAAATAAATCTAAAATTTACAGTACTGACTTGTTTTGACATTATCTTGGTTGTAATTGTTTTAAAAACAGGTTCTCTATTAAATTTCACTGCCACATGTCAGCAAATAAAATATGTTTCCCACCACAAATGTCATTTTCGGAGCATTTTAACATGAATTGTATTTGAAGAAAGAAAAATGCATGCATTATGCTCGCTTTATCAATTATTAATTCTTCATTTCTTTTTAAATTTAGCAACTTCTTGAGAAAAAGTTATATGACATTATTCATGTTTCAATTTGTCGTCATGTTCAGTAACACATTTACAGGCCGATTCATGGAATAATTAGCGCGGCGCAAGTGGGCAAAAACGTGCGAATCGCAGTGGAATAGCGAAAATCACAGTGCAAGTGCGAAAATCGCATGAAAAGCAGCGCACATCGATTCATGGAAGTCCGTGCGCGAGAAAACCAGCGGATGTGCGATAAAAAAGTGCACGGCGCACGTTGGCGCACAGGCCATCTAACAGTGTGCGCCAGGTCACAGCGAAAATCGCACAGGCCACAGCGAAATTCGCACATAGCGCGGCGCACGCAACAAAAGTAGGCGGAACACGGGCGTAACACTCGGAATGGGGAACAACTTGCCAAAACGTGGGCGTCATGGGGGAAGTACAGGGCACAAGTGCGCGGAACGCCCACACGCTCGCCTACAACACGTATTCATGGAATAGAATAGGGGAAAAAAGCGCACGCTCAAACCAGCGCACAGGCACAAACACGACCGCCACAAGAAAGCAGGCGGTAGCGTCTCTGCGGCTGTAAGAAATGTGCACCAAAAGGTGCGCCAACAAATAGCACCTATATACTGCCATGATGAATGTCCTATACTGTGGCCCTCCAGGACAAATGACGTGCAAAGGGGTACCCATAAACACGGACACCCGCTGACAAAAAATACATCTGCGTGTATACCGGGGTGCGCGGGAAGTCTCACACGCGATTTCAGCAGGGTACGTGTATTTCAGGGGTTCGCGATCGGGCCTGGGGGAGCAAGCTACGTGTATTACAGGGGTTCGCGTGAAGTTTTTCACGCGATCGGGGCTGGGGGAGCGGGCTACGTGTATTACAGGGGTTCGCGTGAAGTTTCTCACGCGATCGGGGCTGGGGGAGCGGGCTACGTGTATTACAGGGGTTCGCGTGAACTTTCTCACGCGATCGGGCCTGGGGGAGCGGGCTATGTGTATTTCAGGGGTTCGCGTGAAGTTTCTCACGCGATCGGGCCTGGGGGAGCGGGCTACGTGTATTTCAGGGGTTCGCGTGAAGTTTCTCACGCGATCGGGCCTGGGGGAGCGTGCTACGTGTATTACAGGGGTTCGCGTGAAGTTTCTCACGCGATCGGGGCTAGGGGAGCGGGCTACGTGTATTACAGGGGTTCGCGTGAACTTTCTCACGCGATCGGGCCTGGGGGAGCGGGCTACGTGTATTTCAGGGGTTCGCGTGAACTTTCTCACGCGATCGGGCCTGGGGGAGCGGGGTACCACTCACCGTCTGCCTTGCGTGTAGAAGAACGCGTAGCCAACACCCGCTGTGAAGTAATAGCGTGTGAACCCCAACGGATGGAAAACACACGCACCGCACGAAAAGCACGTACAGAACATAAAGGCACGCGGGCTCACCAAGCCCTGCCAGGGCAACGCCCGTGCGCAAAACGTCACAGACACGCTTACGCTGTAAGGGCCTTTGGTCCAATGAAATCGCGTACGCGTGCTGACGCGCTTACGCGCAAAGGGCCTTTCCTCGATTTTCACGCTGACGTGCAGGATTTTCACGTGCCAAATCACTCCGTATCAAGCTGGCCACGCGAAAACACACGGAAGACCACGCTCCTGCCCAGAAGGCCGAATTACTGCCCCCTAGTGCCCCGAGCAGCCTCCCACGTGCCATCTGCTGCTGCCTGCCTGCCTGCTGCCACCGTGCCCTGCCATTTGGTGCCTGCACATCAGCCATCTGCAGGTGTCCAGTTGCTGTGTCCACCCCTGCTGGAACAGAAGACTCCCGACTCGGATAACATCGCTCCACAGCCCAGCCCCAGGACCCAGTTGCCCACCCACTCCTGCCCCTGGGGTTGCCATGTCGGGCACATCAACATCTGGCACCAGTGGCAAACCCCGGCCAGAGGGGCAGAGGGGCACCAGCTTCACTGCCACCGAAGTTGGTGTCCTGGTGGAGCAAGTCATGGGGCAGTATGATGCCCTCTTCAGATCGTCCCGCGCCAACAAGGAAGGACGGGAGAGGATCTGGGCCGACTGTGTGGTTGCCATCAACGCGGAGGGGGTGGCAACCCGCACCATCCAGAAGGTCAAGAAGCGCTATGAAGAGGGGGGCCGGGGCCGCATGAGTTCCATCCAGTTGAGGGTCCTGGAACGCGCACACCCAGCGCTCCACGCCCAGGTCCTTGAGAGGGAGACCCGTCTGGAGTTGAGCGGTAAGTGGCCAAGCATTGCTGTGTGAGACAGGGCATGTTGCAGTGTGCTGGTTGTCTGATACTTGCCTGCATGTGTGACATAGGCCATGTACGCATGTATGTGTGCAGGGACATCATGGGAATGCATGTGCGACCTGTAATGTGTGAACCGCACGGTTGTTGCATGTGTTTGGATGCGACATGGGGAGCCCTGTGCAGATTGCAGACATGAGAGCATGGCAGTCTCTGTTCCTGGACATGGGTGGGGGCGAGGGATGGGTGCTGATGCCAGATACATATGTGGTATCCATGTCTGTGTGCCTGACCTGCGTGTCTGTGACTTGTGAGTGCCATGGATGCATGACACATGTCTGTGACAATGTACAGATTCACTGATGCAGCCTAGTCATCCTTGTATGCACTGTGATTGGGGTGTACGGGGCCAGATGGATGTGACTGAGGTGAAGTGTGTGCATGTGATAGGCATGACCCATGATGCATGTGAGTCCCATTACATTGTATGATTCGAGAGTCCATTGGACATGCATTGAAATGTCCATGGCACGCACCATGACTGTCACTGTGTGTGTTTTGCCTGGACTGACACATGTGTTGTGGTGTGACATGATGGAAGTGTACTTTGACAGTGGCACTCATCTGCTATTGCTTCCTGTCTAGGGGACCATTGTACAGTAGCCTGATGCTTGCGTTCTATGTCTCCCTCTATGCAGCGGCTAGTGAAGGAGAGGGCGGAGACGGCGCTGTGGAGCAAGGCGGCGGGGATGTCCCCACGGCTGCAGCGGAAGGGGTGGGTGAGCCCCCACAGGGGCCTGCTACGGCGGTAGACGGCGAGGAGCCATCCAGGTTGGTGGTTTCCACAGAGGAGGAGGAGGCCGCCACTGAGGCGCACATGGGGCCTGGTGGGGGCATCCCTGCTGGTGCAAGTGGTGCAGTCCAGGGGCAGGGGCAGGAGGCAGCACAGGTCACCGTGGAGGGGCCTGTGCATGTCGCTGTCCCTGAACCTGTGGGTGCACCACCTTGCACCAGCAGGGATGCCCCGTCCCAGGCCTGTCCGCAGGTAGAGGGGATGTCCATGTCATCTGACTCCCCTCCACCTGCGGACAAGGGGACCCCTGGCCGTGTGGAGAAGGTCCTGATTGGGGTCGCGATGCGCACGGCTGTGATTCGTGATGCCGTGCGTGCTTCCCAGGAGGAGCACGCATGTCATCACGAAGAGCACCGTGCCGACGTGGCCCAATTGGGATCGGCCATGTTCGGGGGTTTCCTGCATGTGTCGGCCAATCTGGCGGCCCTCTCCTCCTCTGTGGAGACTATACGCCAGTCGTTCTCCTTGCCGTCTTCCGGCCCAGATGCCATCAGGGCCCCCTGTGGACCTGCCCTGACCAATGCAGCCAGCTCAGTGGGGATCCCATCCCAGCCACAGTCGGGAGTCAGAGGTCCAGCAGGGGTGGACAACACAGCAACTGGATCCCAGCAGATGGAGGATGTAACGGCATCATCAGGCAGGGCACGTGCACGACGGCGTCAGTGGTTTCCATCATCCTGGATGCCGTCGTGCTGGCAGAGGCAGTGGCGTCGGAGGCAGCAGCAGGCTCGACGTGGGAGGCATCATGGCTCGGGGCCATCAAGATCAGAGGGGCAGGCATCGGCCGGAGGGCAGGAGAACCCTGGGATGGTAGTGTCTTCCGTGTGGGAGCAGTTGGTCCAGCGGATAGGTGCGGAGTGGCAGCGGGCGGAAGAGGAGCGGCTCATCATGGTCAGGGCGGAGTTTTCCATGCGTCGGGCGTTGAGGCGGGCTGAGTGCCTCGAGGAAGCTCGCAGGGAGTTTGAGGTGAACATGGGGTTATCCCTGCGAGACCTCGGGGCCAGGACAGAGTGCCACCTCCAGGACATCGACATGGAGTTCGATGATGCCCTGGCCGGCAACATCACAGAGTGAGCCGCAGGACTTGCCCGCTGCCATTGTATATAGTTCTTTAGTTAGTTAGTGTTAGGTTTCCTTTATTTTTTGAGATTTTTTTGGACCGCTCGGACAATGGCCACTTTTCTGTATATAGTTTTTTTATTAGGTAGTAGTATGTTTCATTTATAGTGTTGGGCTCATGGACCCTGGAATATTCTTGTGTATAGTTGGATTTTTTAATATACATTTTTTTGATTTATATTTGTGTTCACCATGAGGCAATAGTTTTTCCTTATTTTTTTCACCATGATTTTGCTTTGGACAACATTAGTTTTTGGATTCCTTTGTTTTTTGTATTTTTACATTACTTATCGGACATGGACAATTTATTTTGTTATCCCCATTGTTGTATGTTTGATTAGTTTACTTCATTTTCTTCGAGAATACATGTTTTTATAACTTTCTTTTGTGGTATTTTCTCATTGGTTTCATGCATGTCATGATATGGGTTTTGACATTCACTTGCACCCATTGTGTATGTGTGTGTGACGGACATGTGTTCATTTACATACTTGCCATTGGGGTTGTATCATGTAATTGCATTTGCTATGTGGGTGGATGCAATCCTTGGCTGGGTGTTTGTGCTGGGTATGCTGCTCATTACTGCCATGATTGTGTATCGTCAGGACCTGGGGGCAGGGGGACATGGTTGCCCCACAGTGCTGGGGGGTGGGGGTGGTGGGGAACATGAGTTGGACATGGGTGGGGGCCTGCTGGCAGGTGCCCCACAGTGCTGGGGGGTGGGGGTGGTGGGGAACATGAGTTGGACATGGGTGGGGGCCTGCTGGCAGGTGCCCCACAGTGCTGGGGGGTGGGGGTGGTGGGGAACATGAGTTGGACATGGGTGGGGGCCTGCTGGCAGGTGCCCCACAGTGCTGGGGGGTGTGGGTGGTGTGGAACATGGGTTGGACATGGGTGGGGGCCTGCTGGCAGGTGCCCCACAGTGCTGGGGGGTGGGGGTGGTGGGGAACATGAGTTGGACATGGGTGGGGGCCTGCTGGCAGGTGCCCCACAGTGCTGGGGGGTGGGGGTGGTGGGGAACATGAGTTGGACATGGGTGGGGGCCTGCTGGCAGGTGCCCCACAGTGCTGGGGGGTGGGGGTGTTGGGAAACATGAGTTGGACATGGGTGGGGGCCTGGTGGGGGCTGCCCATGGTGGCTGGGTGGTGGGGGTGGTGGGAGACATGAGTGGGGGCCTGGTGGAGGGTGCCCCTGGTGGCTGGGGGGTGAGGGTGGTGGGAGACATGAGTGGGGGCCTGGTGGAGGGTGCCCCTGGTGGCTGGGTGGCGGGGGTGGTGGGAGACATGAGTGGGGGCCTGGTGGAGGGTGCCCCTGGTGGCTGGGTGGTGGGGTGGGTGGGAGACCTGAGTGGGGGCCTGGTGGGGACTGCCCATGGTGGCTGGGGGGTGGGGGTGGTGGGAGACATGAGTGGGGGCCTGGTGGAGGGTGCCCCTGGTGGCTGGGTGGTGGGGGTGGGTGGGAGACATGAGTGGGGGCCTCGTGGAGGGTGCCCATGCACTGCTGGGGGGTGGGGGTGGTGGGAGACATGTGTGGGGGCCTGGTGGAGGGTGCCCCACAATGCTGGGGGGTGGGGGTGGTGGAGAACATGAGTTGGACATGGGTGGGGGCCTGCTGGCAGGTGCCCCACAGTGCTGGGGGGTGGGGGTGGTGGGGAACATGAGTTGGACATGGGTGGGGGCCTGCTGGCAGGTGCCCCACAGTGCTGGGGGGTGGGGGTGGTGGGGAACATGAGTTGGACATGGGTGGGGGCCTGCTGGCAGGTGCCCCATAGTTCTGGGGGGTGGGGGTGGTGGGGAACATGAGTGGGGGCCTGGTGGAGGGTGCCCTTGGTGGCTGTGGGGTGGGGGTGGTGGGAGACATGAGTGCGGGCCTGGTGGAGGGTGCCCCTGGTGGCTGGGTGGTGGGGGTGGTGGGAGACATGAGTGGGGGCCTGGTGGAGGGTGCCCCTGGTGGCTGGGTGGTGGGGGTGGGTGGGAGACATGAGTGGGGGCCTGGTGGGGACTGCCCATGGTGGCTGGGGGGTGGGGGTGGTGGGAGACATGAGTGGGGGCCTGGTGGAGGGTGCCCCTGGTGGCTGGGTGGTGGGGGTGGGAGACATGAGTGGGGGCCTGGTGGAGGGTGCCCATGCACTGCTGGGGGGTGGGGGTGGTGGGAGACATGAGTGGGGGCCTGGTGGAGGGTGCCCATGCACTGCTGGGGGGTGGGGGTGCAGGGGGACATGTGTGGGGGCCTGGTGGGGGCTGCCCATGGTGGCTGGGGGGTGGGGGTGGGTGGGAGACATGAGTGGGGGCCTGGTTTGGGCTGCCCATGGTGGCTGGGTGGTGGGGGTGGTGGGAGACATGTGTGGGGGCCTGGTGGGGGCTGCCCATGGTGGCTGGGTGGTGGGGGTGGTGGGAGACATGGGTGGGGGCCTGCTGGCAGGTGCCCCACAGTGCTGGGGGGTGGGGGTGGTCGGGAACATGAGTTGGACATGGGTGGGGGCCTGCTGGCAGGTGCCCCACAGTGCTGGGGGGTGGGGGTGGTGGGGAACATGAGTTGGACATGGGTGGGGGCCTGCTGGCAGGTGCCCCACAGTGCTGGGGGGTGGGGGTGGTGGGGAACATGAGTTGGACATGGGTGGGGGCCTGCTGGCAGGTGCCCCACAGTGCTGGGGGGTGGGGGTGGTGGGGAACATGAGTTGGACATGGGTGGGGCCTGGTGGGGGCTGCCCATGGTGGCTGGGTGGTGGGGGTGGTGGGATACATGAGTGGGGGCCTGGTGGAGGGTGCCCCTGGTGGCTGGGGGGTGAGGGTGGTGGGAGACATGAGTGGGGGCCTCGTGGAGGGTGCCCCTGGTGGCTGGGTGGTGGGGGTGGTGGGAGACATGAGTGGGGGCCTGGTGGAGGGTGCCCCTGGTGGCTGGGTGGTGGGGTGGGTGGGAGACATGAGTGTGGGCCTGGTGGGGACTGCCCATGGTGGCTGGGGGGTGGGGGTGGTGGGAGACATGAGTGGGGGCCTGGTGGAGGGTGCCCCTGGTGGCTGGGTGGTGGGGGTGGGTGGGAGACATGAGTGGGGGCCTCGTGGAGGGTGCCCATGCACTGCTGGGGGGTGGGGGTGGTGGGAGACATGTGTGGGGGCCTGGTGGAGGGTGCCCCACAGTGCTGGGGGGTGGGGGTGGTGGAGAACATGAGTTGGACATGGGTGGGGGCCTGCTGGCAGGTGCCCCACAGTGCTGGGGGGTGGGGGTGGTGGGGAACATGAGTTGGACATGGGTGGGGGCCTGCTGGCAGGTGCCCCACAGTGCTGGGGGGTAGGGGTGGTGGGGAACATGAGTTGGACATGGGTGGGGGCCTGCTGGCAGGTGCCCCACAGTTCTGGGGGGTGGGGGTGGTGGGGAACATGAGTGGGGGCCTGGTGGAGGGTGCCCCTGGTGGCTGGGGGGTGGGGGTGGTGGGAGACATGAGTGGGGGCCTGGTGGAGGGTGCCCCTGTGTGGAAACAGAGAAATTGACATGAGGCCGGGAAGCCCAAATAGAAACACACCAACACAGGTTACAAAGGACCATATAAAGCGCTTTATTTCAAAGTTACAAAGTTACCAAGTTATCAAAGTCAATTGACATGCGAATAGCTATTCGGCCCTCTGACTAACACACGAACCTTCAACGATAGGTTCGCACTGAAAGTGGGAGAGACCGATCATCGGGATGCTTGGGTTTTTATACATTTAGTACTGCATTGGCCAGCCCTCTTACAAGTTAACCATTTCTGGAACCATGGCTAGGGTTCGTAGCCAGGTCGAACATGCAATCTCCATATATTAGATCGGTTCCGCTGATACAGTTACATATTTACACCTAGGTTAAACAGAGGATAGGGTCTTAGTTCATGACCCTAACAAGTAGCCTGCGGACATATTATTCATTCACGTGTGCGGAGGTCACCATGGCCGAAGTCTTACTCGCAATGTCATTCGGCCTCCATTTTGTGATTCGGGGTGACTTCCACACTGCAAGAATACCTAAAATGGCGGCTAGATCCAAGATGGCAGCTTACACGATACATTAAGGTCAAGACCTTGCCGTGGAACCTATGTTCACAATATTCTTTAGACAGCTTGGCGTAGGCCAACATACATTTAAACAATGCGATTGGGGTCACAATATTATATCGATTTCCACAGACCCTCCTTTTGGCCTATGCCAAGTGCTAAAACATAGTTTTCTAATACTTTCGAAAATACTTGAAGGCATTATCATTCATAGGTTCCGCATCATTGTCTGAAATATCAATAGCCATAAGGTCGTTCGTAAGAACTTCTTGCAACATGAACTCTTTAGATGCTGTCTTCGGAGTGTATATCTTTCACCCTATTGCGCTCATTACCTGGGCACAACATTCCCCCATCATTCCGCATATACTTGGGAGGCATTGAAAACAACAGCAAAGAAATAACAGAGTCCCTAAAATACCTAAAATGACAGAAAGCACCTTCCACCCCCAAGATCGCAGAGAATCCCAAAACCAGGTACTAAGGCTCCAGTCTCCTACAGGGATATGGAATTCAGAACTAAGAATGTGTAAGTTCTGAATTGCTTTAAATATTGTTGGTGAAGAATCTGGTACGAAAACGCAACAAGCGGACCCCACTAATTTACATACTCCACCTCGTTCGGCTAAAATGACATCTAATGCCATTCGATTTTGCAGTGCTACCAATCTTATCGCCTTTTGCTCTAAGGTCATATTGTAAAGTATGTCCGTGGTCCGGTTGATCGTTTTCTCCAATACCCTCGCTAATCCCCTAATGTTTTCTGAATTTGCTATTTGTCCCCAAAAGGGGACTACTGATTTGGCTATATCCCCGAACACTTGTCCGGGGGTATCTCCATCACTATCTCGTCGCGGGCGAGCCTTGGATACCTCTAAGGTACTGGCTATAAATACACCTGGTAACAATATCCCTAAATAACAAGTCCCCTGCCAATCCTTGGGCAACCAGGGAAAAGCTAAACTACCACAAACAAAATAAACGGGTCCCCCTACATACAAAGGCCTATTTTCCCCAGTCAAATTTACAATATGTATACAAGGCTCAAAATCTCCCATTGGCCTAGTGCCATTTCTTTGTACACAGAAAGGGACAGAATCAGGATTGTGATTTACAGAATAAGAAGGAGGCATGGCATCCTTATTGCCTATCGGAGCCATCTTGAAAGAAACTAGATTTTGGAAAGGAAAGGAAAGTTTATCAGACGGCCTAATAGAAGCGATATTAGGTCTACTCCTATTTGCGAAAAGCGAGCATCCCAGGGGAGTCAATTCACGTCTCTCAAATTCATTCAAATTAGTGCCATCGAAGTTCCCTGAGATGCTATCATTCCATCGGCCAAAGAAGAGTGCTCTAAGAGAGGCATAGCAGGAAGTCGTTAGAGGTAAGGGATGTATATACCATCCCAGTCCCTTGTTCCCATGTTGTGGCAAATGCGTGCAAATCCAACAATTACTCTTATTAAAAATAGCATGCGTAGCATTCATCACTATCATCTGAGTGTTATTATGATATTTCTGTCTATGCCGAGAGTCCCTAGGGGACAGAGTGTGAAGGTGTACAGAGGGAGTCAAAACAGTTGGTACAATTTCGGTCGGTAACAGAGGCTTCAAAGGATAAATCTCTTCAAAGTACCAAAGTCCCACGGCAGCAGTTGCAAAACTAACAGTAATCAAAACAAGAACACAACAGTACGTTTTCAGGGCCCAGGCACATTGTCCATTGTTCGAACTGGTCACCTCCTTATCTAATAGTTCAATACGAGGAGCAGCGGTGAAGGCGGCAGGCATCATGGTTGTCCCGATCGACGGCCCCAATGTTCGTTGCTGGCGGCACTTCGGCCGCGCGACTTCTTAGTCCTTCCCAACCCTAGCCAACAGAACCCTCCTTTTCTGTGTTCCAAAAAAGGGAAAGACAATAGTATTCCAATCACTCCTTTTTCTTCCAGATGCACGATACTCGTGCAACGATTTTATTTTCGTGGTCGAAGGTTGTACCTGATGGTACCCAAGTTTTCCGAATCCAAAAGCAAAGTATCGTCGCTCCCTGAGGGGAGCGTCACGTCGGTGGCGACGGAAGTCGCAGAACTTGAAACCAGAGTTTCCGGAAGTGATTGATCAAGGGAGTGCGGAGACAAAATGGACGGCTCCCCGAGCTCCTCAGGCTCAGAGAACTTCTCCGACGCACTCACAACGCTGCTTGCTACTCCGAGATCAGAAAGTGTAGCATCAGCAAGGGGTTCTGTTTCTTCTGTAACTTGTGGCATCGGGTGAGGGATCTTCTTGATGTGTGTTGCATGTATCCAGTTCTTCTTTCCTGCCACCCGCACTGCCGTCCTGGTGACCAATAAAACCTGGTAGGGTCCCCGCCAGCGAGGCGCGAGACAGGAAGACCTTTCGTAGGCCTTTACCAGGATCCAGCTGCCGGGCAATATATCGTGTCCTGGGCCCGTAAACCGTACAGGTAAGGCGGCCTTCACCTGGTGGTAGATGAAATACAGGTTTTTAGTCAATTGATTACAATAATCTACAAGCAATACATTCTCCACATCCCTTAGGGCTTTAGGTTTAGGGAGGCCCCAAATATTAGCAGGCCTTCCCATCACTACCTCAAATGGAGAGAGCCCAGTTCTAGTCTGGGGTGTGGTGCGCATAGCTAACAATACAATAGGTAAAGCATCTGGCCATTTTAATTTAGTCTCAGCACATGTTTTTGCAAGTTTGTTTTTCAAAATACCGTTGTGTCTTTCTACCAACCCCGCACTTTGAGGGTGCCTAGCTGAATGAAAACGTTTCTCAATCCCTAAGGCAACACATATTTGCAATATTACAGCTGCGATGAAATGTGGGCCGTTATCCGACCAGATTATCCTCGGGAGCCCAAATCGAGGAAAATATTCTTTCACCAAGATCTTTGCGGTGGTCATGGCGGTAGCATCTTTGGCAGGGAAAGCCTCGACCCACTTGCTAAAAGCACAAATGATAACAAGAACATATTTCAAGTTATTACAACGTTCCATTTCAATGAAATCAAGGTGAATGGTTTCAAAGGGGACAGAGGGGGGCCCGAAACTTCCCCTTGGAGTCACTGTCCCTTTACCCACATTGTGTTGTAGGCAAATCATACAATTACTAACGTATCTTTTTGCAGTTTCCAAAATTTTATCATTCACCCAAACCTGCTGTAATATCTTCGCAATTTGCTGGGCACACACATGTGTTGGACCGTGTGCCATTGTGACCATTGCTAATACATAAGAATCAGGAAGCAACCATTTCCCGTCAGATGCGTCCACCCAACACCCTTCGTCATCCAATTTCCCCATGCCTTCAGCCCATTTCCTAGATTCATCAACAGAGGCATCAGTCTGAATATCTCGCACAGACCCAATGCCTTCATCTATTATACAACCATCTCTCACTTCCCTTGAGGTATACATGTCTGTGCTAAGGTCTGTAGCTGTTTGTCTAGCTATCGAGTCTGCAAAAGCATTTCCTTTGCCCACATCATCTATGACCTTACGATGAGCTGCACATTTCATAATCGCTAGTTGTTTAGGGAGTGAGAGTGCTGAAAGTAACCGTACTATTAAGGGACCATGCTGAATCTTGGTCCCATGTGAGGTCAGAAACCCTCTTTCCGACCACAATTTTCCGAAGTTGTGAGCCACCCCAAAGGCGTACTGACTATCCGTATAAATATTAACTCTATGCCCTTGGGAGAGCTCACAAGCACGAGTCAACGCTATAATCTCTGCGGCCTGCGCAGAGTTATACGGAATCCTTTTAGTTTCTACGATCTTGTTCAAAGTAGTAACTGCATAAGCAGCTGTAGATGTGCCATTCGGAAGTTTAAAGCAGGAGCCATCACAAAACAGCTCCCCTTCCGCATTCTCCAAAGGAGTATCTGAGAGGTCTATTCTGCCCTTTGTTTCTTGTTCGGTGGCGTACAGGCAGTCATGTGATCCATCATCGCCGCAAGCAGAAGTTTGCGGGAGAGGCAAAAGTTCAGCCGGATTGAGAACACAACACCTTTTAATTTGGATATGAGGAGCAAATAGAACTAATTCATACCTGGTCAACCGGGCAGAAGTAAGGTGTTGTGTTTGAGTTTTATTCAATAGAATATCAACAGAGTGAGGTACCATCAGAATCAAATCGTGGCCTAGGACCATCCCCTCACTCTGTTTTACAGACGCAGCAGCAGCAGCAACAGCGCGCAGACATCGCGGCAAAGCGCATGCGACAGGATCAAGGGCGGAGGAATAATAGCCGCACGGCCTATTCTTCCCTCCATGTTCCTGCGTTAACACAGACAAAGCGCATCCATTACATTCATGCACAAACAACACAAAGGCCTTATCGTAATTTGGTGTACCCAGAACCGGTGCTGAACACAGCGCGGCTTTGAGAAGCTCAAATGATCGTTGATGTTCCGATTCCCATGGCAGTGGCAAAGAAATGCCCTTCCTCGTCAAAGCCAGCATCGGTTTTACCACTAGGGCAAAATTCGGGATCCACAGTCTACAGTAGGATGCCATCCCTATCAGGGCTCTGACTTCCTTCTGTGTTTTTGGGACAGACATGCCAGAAATGTGTTTTATTCGTTCAGGTGTCAATCTTCTCCCCTCCTTTGACAGGAGGTAGCCTAAATAGGCAACCTCCTGGCAACAATATTGACATTTTTTAAGTGAAGCTTTGTGACCATGTTCAGCTAAATGAACAAGCAACAATATAGTGCCTTCTTTACAAGCTTTCTCAGAGTCTGCAGCTAAGAGCAAATCGTCTACATATTGAAGCAGCGTGCAAGTAGGTGGCAGTTCAAGGGTGTCGAGCTGCTCTTTTAAGGCTCTACTATAGATACTAGGACTTTCAGTGTACCCTTGAGGTGCCCTTGTGAATGTAAATGAGCGTCCCCCCAAGGTGAACGCAAACAGATACCTGCTCTCCTTGTGTATCGGAATACTAAAGAAGGCGTTTTTCAAATCTACGACACTGAAGTGCGTAGCCGTAGCAGGGATCATTGTTAAGATTGTTGTTACATCCGGCACGATTGGAAATTGTGGGGCCACTACCCGGTTAATAGCACGAAGATCTATTATAAACCGGTACGGAATTGCATTGTCACCTTTCTTATATACCGGTAAGATCGGACTATTACATAAGCTACCTGTAATCTCTTCGATCACTCCACGATGTACAAAATCGGAGACAATGCATTTCAAAGCGCGCTCGCCCTCAACTGAAATTTTATATTGCGGAATGCGCGGCAGTTTAACCCCATGTTTCAATACTATCTTAACGGGCTCAACGTGCAATATTCCGACATCATTGTCGTCTATTGCCCACAAACATTCCGGGACAATACCGAACTCGGGAGGTAGAGGTCGGGTCAAGTACTGGGAGTTAAAAGGTTGCTGTGGTGAAACTGTCAATCTTATTCCGTCAGGGGTACAATGGATCACTGCATTCAGTTTCTTCAACAAATTCAACCCCAGCAAGTTTTCTCCACAGTTTGAAGTAAGAAGAAAAGGGCACTGGTCTGTAAAAGGGCCCAAAGAAATGGGTACCGGTGCAGAGACCGGACAAACAGTTGGTATACCAGAGAACCCTATAGAAACATTCGTTTGCCCTGACAGGGGAATGTTTGGAACCCGAGAATGGTCAATGGAGCACTTCTGCGCTCCAGTGTCGATCAAGAACTGATGTTTCCTATTCCCCACCAATAATTCAACATAGGGGCCCTTCTGAATAACGGGAATAGGTAAAGGTTCCAAACGCTGCTTCGGGCAATCCTAGTAAGGCAGAACTTCATCAAAGGGAAGTTCCTCAGAAAGATAGACGGCGGAAGGGTGATCAAATATATTTCTTGAGTCCATACTCGAAGTCTGATTTTCCTGTGAAAAAGGTTGCTGGGGATCTCGTAGAAGCTGACCTCTATCAGGACCCCCTGCTCCAGGGCGGCCCCGTGGTCGCCTACCCATACCTCCGAATGTGCCTCCTGACCTCTGACGGAGGGCAGGGCACTGTGCTCGCCAGTGACCTTCCTGGCGGCAATAAGCACACTGATTAATATTTATAGAATTTAGAGGAGTATTTCCTCTTGGAATGTACTGACCTCTAGTTTGTGTCGTACCTCCTCTGGGGTGCCTGACAATTTGCTGCAACAATACCTTAGTCTTTAGGTCACCCCTTCCTTTTTCGATTTTCTCTTTCTCGTTATTAACCCGATTCTCATAATACTGAGCCATATGCAAAACCTCTGACTGAGATTTTGCCTGCCAAGCGCTCTCTGAGGACATAATTTGTGACTGGATGTCGGGCAACAATCCACGCACAAATTTGTCCACAAACAACCTCTTCCCCGACTCTGTACCCAAATCCTGTCCACTGAAGTCGGAGAACACCTGTTCAAACCTATTAAAGAATTCAGTGGTACCTTCAGTTTTTCCTTGGACACAGGCCGTAAGCTTGTCCCAAATAATCCTTTTTTCTGGAATTATAGTTTTCAATTTGGCAACTATTCTATCAGGTAAAGTGAGTATTACCTGGGGTGGTTTCTCACCAGCTGGTCGTTCCCCATCTATTCTAGTTAGATTTACCCATGTATCCCCTAACCCCAGCACATCATCTACCGTCCGTACCTGCTTCCATACATCAACAGGTAAAAGCACTGGAAACAATAAATCCATGTCACTTAAGGTGAACACGGAAGACTGCAAAACGGATTCTATTTCTTTATAAAACCCTGTCGGGTTCTTCCTAATATCAGGGACTGATTGTCTGATCGTGTTCACTTCCTGTCGAGAGAACGGGACGTGAACAAACTGTGATACGTAATGTGCTGGGATATCCACCGCGGGAGCACCAGTCGCCGCGTTGGCGGGGATTTCTACTTTTGGGACAAGGGTCGGAGGGACCTCTCTCATAGGCAACTGAGATATAGGGACCTCCGACCGCTTACTGAGTAATAAGGCCAAATCAAGCGCTAAAGCAGCTGTGGAAGTGTCAGGCGAAAAAGCTCTTTTACAAATACCTAATAACTCTGTGGGGCAACCAACCTTCTTTCTTATACATTCTTCCTGCAAGTGCTGTACCATCACTTGAATTACCTTCCTTTGCATTTCTACCGTATATTGACTATATGTATCGTATACCTCATCCGGCGGTATTGATGAATCCGAGATCCATCGAACCGCATCTCTAGTACAGATCCGTACTTCCTCGGGTGCTGATCTTCGGCACGAAAGGAACCGTTTCTGCATATATATCCTATCGTCCTCATCATCCTCATTTTGTAATCTTTCAAAATCCTGTCTAAACTCAAACAATCTATCAACATGTCCATATACTTTCTGTTCGGTATCCCTTGAGAGTGCCAAAGCGTTCAGATCTCTCACCCCTTGTGGGAGATCCGAAGTCTGCAATCTACCCCACATTACACCTAAATGAATCCCCAGTCCTTCAATAAAAACGTTTTTCACGGGAAAATCGTGCAAATTAGATAATGTTGAAAATACCTCAGTTTGATCACCTTTTTCCATGCAATGTTTAGCCCAAGCAAATAGTTCCTGTTTCCTGCCCGCAGGAACAGTACTACGAGTCACTATCCTCGACCCTGCACCAGGATCTGATTTAATAAACACAGGACTCCCCGAAATCGAAAGTGTAGGTGAACCTAACATGGGTGCAGGGGAAAGAGGTAAAGTAACAGACGGAATAGACGGAGGAGCGACAACTAAGGAACTAGGGGTAGTAGGCTGTGTAAGAGGAGTAGGAATAACGATAGGAGCAATAGCAGGAATGGGAAGAGCGCCCACAACAGGAGCATACGGAGGTGGCGCTGAAGAATCAGGCCTCCGTTCGTTTAATATTTTCTCAATAAACTCCTCGGAAACATGGAAATCTTTAGAAGGGTAAATTTTCTGGACTCCGAGCGAAAAAGCTCTGTCCATTTTCTGGGTTTCATCTAATCGTTTTTCCTTGTCATATAACAATGCCTTTTCGGCATTCGTTTTATGACGTCGTGCATGTTTATCCCTACTTTTAAGCTGCTGTAATGCTTCCTTTTTCCAATTTTGTAACACATCAAAGGCTGCTGGCCTAGCCTTCTTCTTAAGCAAAATCGACTCTAAGTATTCAATACGGGGGATCTCAAAACTACCATTGATTGGCCACTGAAATTCGGAGGCATTTCTGGTCTGTCTGTGCCAAATGTCATTAAATACAATACTACCAATGCCATACTTACAGTACATAGTACACGCCGGCGACCCCTCCTGTGGTGCCGGACGGCTAAATTCCAAAGATTGTCGATCGCTGCGGAATAGAGCCCTAAAACAGCTAGACAATTTCCCAGGCATTTCTCAAAGAATTGGTGTTACCTGGTCCAATAATTGTGTCTGCAGATACAATACGCCAAATTCAAATTGTCAGGGTTAAATTAAGAGCCGGGTCACGACTACACCTGACCAAACCTAAGGAGGACCGTACGGTTTTCAAAGGACTTCAACTAACAAATTTTACCTGCGTTCAGTGGTTTCGGCAAATCTGCCCGCCTCGGATTTGGACCCTCGTCAAGATGCCGTGTCAGACCGCACGACTATCGCCCAAGGATCGGATCGTGCAGCGCTGCCGAGGTATCGCGTCTCGATCGGTCGGGCCCGCAGAATCACACCGTCTGATCCCGATTCGATAGTCTGCGTCAACCTTCAATGATCCGGCATCAATCTTGAGGGTCCCTATTCGGGCGCCAACTGTGGAAACAGAGAAATTGACATGAGGCCGGGAAGCCCAAATAGAAACACACCAACACAGGTTACAAAGGACCATATAAAGCGCTTTATTTCAAAGTTACAAAGTTACCAAGTTATCAAAGTCAATTGACATGCGAATAGCTATTCGGCCCTCTGACTAACACACGAACCTTCAACGTTAGGTTCGCACTGAAAGTGGGAGAGACCGATCATCGGGAAGCTTGGGTTTTTATACATTTAGTACTGCATTGGCCAGCCCTCTTACAAGTTAACCATTTCTGGAACCATGGCTAGGGTTCGTAGCCAGGTCGAACATGCAATCTCCATATATTAGATCGGTTCCGCTGATACAGTTACATATTTACACCTAGGTTAAACAGAGGACAGGGTCTTAGTTCATGACCCTAACAAGTAGCCTGCGGACATATTATTCATTCACGTGTGCGGAGGTCACCATGGCCGAAGTCTTACTCGCAATGTCATTCGGCCTCCATTTTGTGATTCGGGGTGACTTCCACACTGCAAGAATACCTAAAATGGCGGCTAGATCCAAGATGGCAGCTTACACGATACATTAAGGTCAAGACCTTGCCGTGGAACCTATGTTCACAATATTCTTTAGACAGCTTGGCGTAGGCCAACATACATTTAAACAATGCGATTGGGGTCACAATATTATATCGATTTCCACACCTGGTGGCTGGGTGGTGGGGGTGGTGGGAGACATTTGTGGGGGCCTGGTGGAGGGTGCCCCACAATGCTGGGGGGTGGGGGTGGTGGAGAACATGAGTTGGACATGGGTGGGGGCCTGCTGGCAGGTGCCCCACAGTGCTGGGGGGTGGGGGTGGTGGGGAACATGAGTTGGACATGGGTGGGGGCCTGCTGGCAGGTGCCCCACAGTTCTGGGGGGTGGGGGTGGTGGGGAACATGAGTGGGGGCCTGGTGGAGGGTGCCCCTGGTGGCTGGGGGGTGGGGGTGGTGGGAGACATGAGTGGGGGCCTGGTGGAGGGTGCCCCTGGTAGCTGGGTGGTGGGGGTGGTGGGAGACATGAGTGGGGGCCTGGTGGAGGGTGCCCCTGGTGGCTGGGTGGTGGGGGTGGGTGGGAGACATGAGTGGGGGCCTGGTGGGGACTGCCCATGGTGGCTGGGGGGTGGGGGTGGTGGGAGACATGAGTGGGGGCCTGGTGAAGGGTGCCCCTGGTGGCTGGGTGGTGGGGGTGGGTGGGAGACATGAGTGGGGGCCTGGTGGAGGGTGCCCATGCACTGCTGGGGGGTGGGGGTGGTGGGAGACATGAGTGGGGGCCTGGTGGAGGGTGCCCATGCACTGCTGGGGGGTGGGGGTGCAGGGGGACATGAGTGGGGGCCTGGTGGGGGCTGCCCATGGTGGCTGGGGGTGGGGGTGGGTGGGAGACATGAGTGGGGGCCTGGTGGGGGCTGCCCATGGTGGCTGGGGGGTGGGGGTGGTGGGAGACATGAGTGGGGGCCTGGTGGAGGGTGCCCATGCACTGCTGGGGGGTGGGGGTGCAGGGGGACATGAGTGGGGGCCTGGTGGGGGCTGCCCATGGTGGCTGGGGGGTGGGGGTGGTGGGAGACATGAGTGGGGGCCTGGTGGAGGGTGCCCCTGCACTGCTGGGGGGTGGGGGTGGTGGGAGACATGCATTGTTGATCAGTAGTGCAAGGTGACATGTGGGTTGGCTGGGGGGCATGCCCATGGTGGATGGGCTGCCTGCGGGACATGAGCAGGGGTGCAGGGTAGTCCCCCGTGGTGTGGGCTGCCTGCAGGGGCCGTGGAGGTTGTGGAGCGTACACCTGGGAGGACCCACACGGCCAATTCACGTGTAGTACTCCCCAGAACCCCTGAAATACACATAACCTGCTGAAATCGCGTGTGGAACTTCCCGCGGAATACAGGTACCCTGCTCGCACTGGGCCAATCGCGTGTGGAACTTCCCGCGCACCCCTGAAATACACGTACCCTGCTGGAATCGCATGTGGAACTTCCCGCGCACCCCTGGGATACACATACCCTGCTGAAATCGCGTGTGGAACTTCGCGCGCACCCCTGGAATACACGTACCCTGCTGAAATCGCGTGTGGAACTTCCCGCGCACCCCTGGAATACACGTACCCTGCTGAAATCGCGTGTGGAACTTCCCGCACACCCCTGGGATACACATACCCTGCTGAAATCGTGTGTGGAACTTCCCGAGCACCCCTGGAATACACGTACCCTGCTTGCACGGGGCCAATCGCGTGAGAAACTTCACACGAACCCCTGAAATACAGGCCCGATCGCGTGAGAAAGTTGACGCGAACCCCTGAAATACACGTAGCCCGCTCCCCCAGGCCCGATCGCGTGAGAAACTTCACGCGAACCCCTGTAATACACGTAGCCCGCTCCCCCAGGCCCGATCGCGTGAAGAACTTCACGCGAACCCCTGTAATGCCGATCGCGTGAAGAACTTCACGCGAACCCCTGTAATACACGTAGCCCGCTCCCCCAGGCCCGATCGCGTGAGAAACTTCACGCGAACCCCTGTAATACACGTAGCCCGCTCCCCCAGGCCCGATCGCGTGAGAAAGTTCACGCGAACCCCTGTAATACACGTAGCCCGCTCCCCCAGGCCCGATCGCGTGAGAAACTTCACGCGAACCCCTGTAATACACGTAGCCCGCTCCCCCAGGCCCGATCGCGTGAAAAACTTCACGCGAACCCCTGTAATACACGTAGCACGCTCCCCCAGGCCCGATCGCGTGAGAAACTTCACGCGAACCCCTGAAATACACGTAGCCCGCTCCCCCAGGCCCGAACGCGTGAAAAACTTCACGCGAACCCCTGTAATACACGTAGCACGCTCCCCCAGGCCCGATCGCGTGAGAAACTTCACGCGAACCCCTGAAATACACGTACCCTGCTGAAATCGCGTGTGGAACTTCCTGCGCACCCCTGAAATACACATACCTTGCTCGCACTGGGCCAATCGCCTGTGGAACTTCCCGCGCACCCCTGAAATACACGTTCCTCGCTTGGCGTTTGCTGTTTGCCAGCCCGGTGAACTGGTCCAGGGTTAGCGCAGCCCTTTGCGATGATTTAGCGATTTTGATGGCTTTTCCTTGCGCGAGGGAGTTCTTCGGGTCGTTACTGGCGCTGCTGCAGGGTCGCTGCGATTCTCTGTGCCACGGCTGGTTTGGGAGCCTAAAATCCATGAATACGCTGTGCGCGGAAATCGATTTTAGCACACGTGCCTGGTGCAGACAATCGCACGTGGACACTCTGCGCCAGCCGCTTGCGACACTTTTCTGCGAAATTCTATGAATTACCCTGTTAGTTTATGCAGTGTTATACCAGCAATATTAGAAATAGCAAGGCCAGTGGGAGCTGTTATAAAACATGCCAACATAATATAAAATCCATTGTACGTAAATGTGGACATAACTTTAATTTAAATATGTACACTACCTCGTCCATATCATTAAGCAGCTGGTGCATCACCCTTTGGGCAAATGCTGCTGCTGCTGATACCGGTCCAAAGGGCACTCCTTCTGGAGTCAGAAAACTGGTAATCTGGATCTAGTGTCACCTGGTGATACACAGGAGTCAGATCCAGTGTGCTGAACACCTTGGCATCATCCACCATGTTCACCATCTCCACAATGTTGGGTAGCGGGAACCAGTCCACCACAACTTCCCTATTGAATACTCTGAGGTCTATACACAACCGGACCTGTCCATTTGGCTCACGCACCACACTAACTGGCAATACCCATCAGGGGCATCGACAGGTTCATTCACACTGTCACTCTCCAAACTCTTTATCTCTGTGTCAATGTTCTGCCTTATTGTGATTGGCATAGTTCTGACCTTTGACACTGTTGGCCTTGCTCCCTCCTTCAACTTAATGCGATGATGATGCCCCTTCACGTACTCCAGTCTTTCCCTTAATACCCCCTTATACACTTATTCTGGTGTATTTCCCACACCATTTCTTACCGCTGAAATGTGAGTTGGGACACTGGGGGCTACAACAATTGACATTTCACTCTGTTCGTACCAGTCCATCAGCCACAGTGACTGTCCCTTTGCACTCAAATTTAGCTTTGAATACCCCCAGTATCGCTATGTACAAGCCCCCATAGGCATTTGCCTTCACCAAGAGATACTCCAACTTCATAGATTTGTATTTCTCCCCTCACAAACGGTTATACAAAATGGTCTAATCAGAACCTGTGTCCACCAACATGGATATCCCCACCCCATTCAACACAATCACAGCATGTGGTTTCTCACGCCTCCTTGGCCTTAAGCCCACATGGCTGACAGACCAACTTACACTATCAACCCGTTCATCATCTTCATCGCCTCCATCATCATCTTCAAACTCTATGTTAATCTGCCTAAATCCATTTTGAGAGAAATGGTTACAGCATCTAGCAAAATGCGTGTGGCACAGTGCCTTAAGTCCAGGACATGCAGCATTGCTTGCAAAATGGAAGATGCTACCACATCTGAAGCATCTTTTTAATTCTGTCTACTTTCCTTTGTAATCATTTGTGGTATTATCTGATACTATCTTTTTAGTTCCCTCTTTCCTTGAGGTAACACCATTCGTATGTACAATGTTTTTTTGCTCTCCTTTTCCTGTTATGGTGGCACATAACATTTTCTCAGCCCACTGCTCCTTCTTGTCCAATTGCCTCACATATGCAATCGTGTGCTTCATTTTCATCGCCAAATCTATAAACTCAGTGAGATTAAGGTCAACTTTGGCCAAATTGTCTCGCAAATATTGCTCTCCCTTACTTTCAGCATGAATTGATCTCATAAGCATTTGTCATGTGAATCCCCAAAGTTGCATTTGTTGACGAGTCCTCTCAATTCTGTTTTAAATCTCTCCACGGATTCCCCCATCCCCTGTTCACTTATTCTGAAATATTACCTGTCCAGTATAATGCTGGACCTCTTTACAAAGTGAATGTCAAGCTTCCTCAGTATGATATCATATGGATTCAAGAACTCCCCAATTCCTCCCTCATCCCATCCAATGTTGTCCTATCCTGGATGAGGGAGGCTCTTTAGAATTCTCCTACCCCCAAAACCCAGGAAGTGCATGAGGTGTTCACAACAGCGGTCAATGCTGTAAGACGGAGCATGTATGGCAGGACATAATCTTGGAAGTCCTCCTTCCTGGTTTTTCACTTAACTGCAGGCTTTCCTGCATTCGGTAAACACGGGGCTGGCAAATTACTCATTTGTATTTGGGTAAGGCAATGCTATTGCTGCAACACACCAGGAATCCCAATGATCCAGTAATTATTCAACCAATTTTGCAATGCTATTGCTGCAACACACCAGGAATCCCAACGATTAAGTAATTATTTAACAATTTCCCAGTCATGCAATCATTCCATAATTGCCTAATTTTCACTCTCATATGCCCGCAATTTTGATCTGCTAACCTTGCCGAGCACTTGTTGAGCTTAGAGTGTGCATGGCTTTCGTCCATCGTGCAGGCATCCCTCCATTCACTTCCTGACACTGGCTTGTTCGTCGGAAACATGAGCTGTGTCGGGCATTCTTTTGACATTGGGGGTAATTCATAGATTTCAGCGCAGAGGCAGCGCACGCGAGCAGCGCAGAGAGGAAGTGTGCGCCAGCGTGCACCAGCCATGTGCGCTAAGCAGCATTCTGGGGCACCGCGTATTCATGGAATTGCCAAGCCATTTTGAGCGGTGGCGCAGAGAACATCCCGCAGCGCCAGTTATGCCCCCAAGAACGCCCCTTGTGCAAGGAAAAGGTATTGAAATCCCCAATGCAGCATAAAGGGCCGCGCTAACCCTGCACAAGCTTACAGGCTGGCACACTGTAATCAGATGAAAATACTATGTGTACCCCGCTCACGGCAGCCAAAAGCGTGAAAAAGGGCTGCCACACCCCTCAAAATACACATACCCCACTCGTGCCAGGTAAATTGCATCAAAAAGCACCCCCCCTGTGCCGTGGGCTACCTGTAGGGCATGCCCAGGGTGGATGGGCTGGCTGTGGGGCATGGGGAGGGTGAGTGGGCTGCCTATGGGGCATGCCCAGGGTGGATGGGGTGGCTGCGTGTATTTGGGGGGTGCGTGGGAAGTTTCACACGCGATACCCCAGGCGAGAGCGGGGTGCATGTATTTGGGGGGTAAGCAGGAAGTTTCACACGTGATACTCCAGGCGAGAGTGGAGTACATGTATTTGGGGGATACGCAGGAATTTTCACACCTGATAGGCCTTGTGCGAGCGGGGTATGTGTATTTGGGAGGTGCGTGGGAAGTTTCACACGTGATAGGCCTTGTGCAAGCGGGGTACATGTATTTGGGGGTGCACGGGAAGTTTCACATGCAATAGGCCTTGTGTGAGCGAGCTACGTCTATTACTGGGGTGCGTGGGGAGTTTTACACACGTTTTCGCTAGTGCAAGAGGGGTATGTGTATTCTGAGGGGTGCGCGTGGAGTTTGACATGCGTTTTCGCTAGCGCAAGGGGGTGCTTGTATTCTGAGGCGTGCGTGTGGAGTTTTACACACGTTTTTGCTAGCGCGAGAGGGGTATGTGTAGTCTGAGGGGTGTGCGGGGAGTTTCACACACGATTTGGCAGTGTGGGCCCTCCCTGGTGTGTCCCTACCCCCCTCCCCATGCCCTGCAGGCAGCCCACACCACAGGGAAGCACCCTACACCCCTGGGCATGCCCCGCAGGCAACCCATCACCCCTGGGCATGCCCCGCAGGCAGCCCATCAACCCTGGGCATGCCCCACAGGCAGCCTGCATGGCACCATGCACCTGGGAGCCTTGCCACATATCCCCCACCCCACCCACCATTTTCGGGCACCTGCCAGCAGGCCCAGACTCATGTACCCCCACCCCACTACCATTGATGGGCACCTGCCAGCAGGCCCTGACTCATGTCCCCCTGCACCCCCACCCCCACCCACCATTGAAGGGCACTTGTCAGCAGGCCCCGACTCATGTTCCCTTGCACCCCCACCCCCACTCACCATTGATGGGCACCTGCCAGCAGGCCCCGACTCCTGTCCCCCTGCAACCCCACCCACCATTTACGAGCACCTGCTAGCAGGCCCCGACTCATGTCCCCCACATTGAAATCCCCATGTCATGATAGATCCCATATGACAAGTATGCACATCAATACATGTCCGTCAGACACACATAATGGGGGCAAGTGAATGAGAAAACCCACATCCTGACATGCACAAAACCAATGAGAGAATAATACACAAATGAATTATGAAATCAAAATGTATTAAATACAAAATCAACGGAATGAAAGAAAATCACACAACAAAAAAATATAATAAACAAAAGGCTGGATGTCCAAATGAATGAAAAATATATGAATGCAGATCAAAATAAATGCAAATGAAAATGTCTCCAAAGGGCTCGTCCATCAAACCAAATCCAAACGTAAAAAAGAAAACCATTGCTCCATGTGAAAAAAAATCAATTAAGTGAAATGCAGTCTTGAACTATATACAAAGTAACAATCCAGGGTCCATGAGCCCAACAATCCAAAGGAAACCTACAAAAAACCTACAAAAAACCCTACCTAAGAATAACTATATACAAAACGTTGGGGCATAGTCCATGTGCCCCAAATGAAAGAAAAACAGAAAGGAAACCTAACCCTAATGAACTATATACATTGGCAGCGGGCAAGTCCTGCGGCTCACTTGTTGATTACCCGGGCCAGGGCATCATCGAACTCCTGTTCAATGTCCTGGAGGTGGGCATGTTCCCTGGCCCCGAGGTCTCGCAGGGATAATGCCATGTCCACCTCCAACTCCCTCAAATTCCCTCGAGGCACTTAGCCTGCGTCAGCGCCCTGCGCATGGAGTTCTCCGCCCTGACCATACTGAGCCGTGCCTCTTCTGCCTGCCGCCGCTCTGCATCTATTTGCTGGCCCAACTGATGCCACACAGAAGACACTCCCAATCCAGGGTCCTCCTGCCCTCCGGGTGATGCCTGCCACTCTGATGTTGATGGCCCTGAGCCGTCATTGCTCCCACCTTGAGCCTGCTGGTGCCGTGCATGTGCCCTGCCTGTTGATGCCTGCATGTCCTCCTCCTGCTGGAGTCCAGTTGTTGGGGTGGTCACCCCTGCTGGACCTCCGACTCCCGACTGTGGCAGGGATGTGTCCTCCACCAGCCTGGCCACTGGGACAGAGGCAGCTCCACAGGGTGCCCAGGTGATACTTGGGCAGGAAGGTGGCATGGAGGATGACTGGCGCATAGAGGGTTCATTTGAGGAGGGGATCAGCAGAAGGTCCAGCACAGGGAGGGGAACTCAGCACCGGTGATCCCTCCTAGCCAGTCGACGTGGTCAGCAAGGCTTCTGAAATAACGTGCAGCGTCCTCACGAGAACCCTGCACGTTATCCCGGATGCCAAGTTGACAAAACGCCACCCCAGCCAGGACAGGCTCAACACTGTCCCGGATTGCCACATCCACAGGGAGAGGAAGGCCAGTTGTGTGGCTATCCCCTCCCTGAAAATGAGTCTGGACGTAGGCATCCCTGCTGGTGTGGGATGATGCAGTCCCAGGATCAGGGACAGGATTACACACAGGCACCTCCGCGGCTGCCTGTGCTGCCTCCTGCCCCTGGACTGCACCACTGGCACCAGTGAAATCCCCCCTCCAGACCCTGTGAATGTCCTTTCCACGGCCTCCTCCTCAACCAAACCCTCCACCAACCTGGATGACTCGCTGCCTTCTTCCTCCACAGGCCCCTGTGGAGTCTCAGCTGCCCCTTCTGCTGCTGAGGAGTCCTCCTCAGACCTCCGCCTCTTGGACCTACCCTCGGCAGCTGCGGCCGTGGACACAGCACCAGACCCCACACTCCCCGATGAGATGACAAGATGGGAGAGGGCTGTGCCTTGCGTCTCCAGCTGGCGGTGGGATCCCTGCCGCTGTCCTCCACAGCACCGTCTCCGCCCTCTTCATCAGTTGACACTGCAGACAGGGAGAGACAAAACACAGGCATCGGGGCACTGTACAATGGTTTGATACACACATGACAGTTGTGCATGAGTGGCAGTCTCAAACTTCACACATGGCATCACACTCCCCAACACACATATAATTTGAACCCAAATATATGCGCAAATTAACAGGAATGGTGCAGCAGGCAACACCATCCATACACAATCAACAGTATGAGCATCCGAAGGTTAGCCTGATGTCACATGCAACATGGGGAGTGCCAAACACATGCACACACGCCGCCAGACATACATGCATCTGTACATCTCCAACACCTGTCGCAGTGAAATCACCAGCATCCATGTCACATCTGCCAATCAGCCTCCTACATGTCGGTGTCACATGCATCCATGGTGTATCACAGTGGCACACATGTCAAATACACACACATGCACATGTACACCATGCACATACATGAAGGTCGAACCAGCATCCATGTGTCACACCACAACCATGCCACAGTACATACACAGAAATGTACACATGTGTGCACTGACACATTCATTTGGGCACCATGCATTTCAACACATACACCATTGAAGAGCCTCACACATGACTGGACTCACATGTGGCAGGCTCATGTACCTGTACATGCACATCCATGCATGGGCTTTCCGAGACATATGTGCAACCTGCACACTCCTGCCACACCTCAACATGCACAGCGTCCAATCAGTACCCATGGACACTTACAGCTCGACTCCAGATGGGTCTGCCTCTGAAGGATCTGGAGGTGGAGCACTGTATGCATTCCAGAACCCTCATCTGGATGTTGGTAAGGCGGACTAGGCACCCCTCTGCATGATTTGCCTTCAAGAGGCCCCGGGCCTTGCTGAGGGTCCTGGACCTGAAGTCCTCCCAGCGCTTCCGGACGTGTTGCATGTCATGGGCTGCCATCCCCTCCACATTGATGGCAGCCACAAAGTCCTTCCAGATCCTCTTCCATCCTTCATTGTCAGCACGTGAACTTCCAAAGAGGGCATCATAATGCCCCAGGACTTGCTCCACCAGGATACCAAGTTATGCTGCACTGAAGCTGGTAGCCCTCTGCCTCTCTGGCTGGGGTTGCCAGTGGTGCCAGATGGTGTTGTGTCAGACATGGCAACCCCCGAGGCAGGTGAGGGTGGGCAACTAGGTCCTGGGGCTGGGCTGTGGAGCAATGGAATACCAGTCGGGAGTGTTCCAGCAGGGGTGGTCACAGCAACTGGACCCCTGCAGATGGCTGACGTGCAGGCACCAAATAGCAGGGCACGTGGCCAGCAGGCAGGCAGCAGCAGATGGCAATTGGGCACGTGCTCGGGGCTCTGGGGGGCAAGAAAATGGCCTTCTGTGCAGGAGCATGGTCTTCCGTGTGTTGTTGCGTGGCCAGCTTGATACGGAGTGATTTGGCACGTGAAAAAACTGCACATCAGCGTGTAATTTGAGGAAAGGCCCTTAGCGCGTAAGCGCGTCTGTGACGTAATGCGCAAGGGTGTTTCCTTCAACACGGGTGCATGTTGATTGTACATGTGCAAAAAATGCACGTCCGTTTGTCACTGCGTGTAATTGGAGGAAAGGCCCTTAGAGCATACATGCGTAAGTGATGTTGCACGTGTGGGCTGGATTAAAAGGTTCCTGTCGGACGCCATTTTCTTGTACGTGCTTTTTGTGGCGAACGAGCGGGTGATTCGTGTACTTCTTGTCGGTTCACACGCGATTTCTCACAACAACAACAGTTCCAGTTCGTACTTGTATACTCAGATGGTGTTCAATTCTTCTTTTGGCTGGGGTGTTGCCAACGCGCACATGCGCGTCTTTTTCACATACTTTTTCCAGGCATACAGTGAGTCGCGCACATATTTTTCAACTGTGGTTGCCCCCATGTGTCGCGTACCCATTCAGAGGTCATTGTAGCCTGTGTGTACCATGCGTACGCTTATTTTTGTGTTTCTGCGTGTCACAGTGTAGTGCAGGTTCTCTATTCCACGCACGTGGGCTACCAGGGGTCGCATGCACATTACATTTTGTTTGCAGGGTGCCTGAGCGTTGCGTGACCCGTCATCTTCCCCCAGGGTTCACAGACAGCCTTGTTTTGGTAAGTATTCTATCTCGTACCCTACCCCTTTGACCCCAATTGCCCAGGACAATTGTTTACTGCACCTCCCATTCGCACAAGTGCCATGGTTGGGAGGCTACCAAGCGGTAAGGGAGGCAAAGATGGCCGACCTCCAAGAGGTGGGCACGGTAGGGGACGTGGCCAGGATGTGCAGGGTGGCCCAAGAGGCCAGTGTGTGGAGGACCAATCAGGGACACCTATGCCTCCCCCCAATGGGTCAGGGAGATGCAGCTGACACCATCCCAGCACAGGCTTTGTTAACCCTGCCCATGTTGTCAACCGAACCAGCACAGGATGACTCCCAGGCTGACTTCCCTGTCACCAAGTCAAAGCCACGTGTGGCGGTGAAAGTTGCTGTCACCAGGCCCCGTGGATCTGGGGCAGCAATGGCATCTGCTGCCCCAAGTAGCCAGGGTGAGGAGGCTGCAGGGGCAGCTACAGCCCAATCCACCCCAGCTCGGAGTCTCCCAGCCGGGACAGTGTTGGTCCAAGTCAATCACACCGAGGTTGATCCTGCCATCATCACCCAGCAGCCAATGCCTGCAGTGAGACCTTTGGTCATCGTGCCTTTGGCTACTTCCAGTCCCCAGACCACCTGGGCTTCAGCCCGTACCAACCAGAGCGGCATAAGCCACTCAGGGTCCACATCACCTTCCAAGAGGAAGAAGGGTGCTCTTGCGATACAGGCTTGGACCCCAGACACGGCTCGCCCGGCACGTCAAGAAAGAATAGTTTCAATGATGCAGAACTAGATGCACTTGTGGGCTACATGTCGGCCCATGGCCGCGAAATGATGGTGACTGCAGGATGCAAGACTACGACTGCTCAACATAGGGCCCATTGGCAGTGCATCGCGGACCACATTAGTTCCCTTGGATTTGTGAGGTGCATAGCTAATGATTGCTCTAAGCAGTGGAATGACCTCAAACACAGAGCAAAGTACAAGCTGGCTTCCAATCATCCCCTACTCTGGTGACTGTCAGTGGATCTCCACCAGAGGAGGAAGTACTCACAGAACATGAGTCTTTCGCTGGAGGCTTCTTCACAGAGGATCAGATCCAAGGCGTGGACAACCTATCAGATCTTGAGGCAATGACTGGTGAGTGGCCATGCAAGTGTGTGCAAACCATGTGCATGTTGCTTGGGTGGTGTGTTCTGATTGAGTGCCAGGTGAGGCTGTGTAGTCATGACTGCTATGGGTCACCCATGTGGTGCCTCCAAACCATACCTTGGCCTTGGGTTTGGGTTTTCAAGTATCCCTTCTGACCACAGTACACAATTAGCACCTGATTACTGCACTTGCCCTTCAACTGCCATCTTGCCACAACATTGTTCATGCTGTTTTCCTGTTCATTGTGCCTGATTGATGAAATCCTTAGCATTTTTCCACAGATTTTTGTGCCGTTCTGCCCCAGATGTGACATACTTCAGACATAGATTACACCCCACAATGGCCCACATTTCTTACCTTATTATGGGAATGATTTCATCAATCAGGCTGATTGAGTAATGTCCACCTACACATGGCCTGCACCCATTCACTTCGGGGCCCTGTTTGAATGTTCAACATGACAATTGTCATGTGACCAACCATTGATGTATCCATGTGCCTGCCATCACTGCATCAGTGAACACTGGCTTTATTGCAGCGTGTGGCACATGCGTGTTTTGTCACACTATTTTGCATGCTCAATTTCATGATGTCCATCTCACAACGATGGGTGACAGTACTGATTTGCTACCATCTGGGTGCCCTTGTCAAATCTGCCATGGCTATGCTACGTGCCATCTGTGTGCTAGCATGTGTCATGTATGTGGATTTTCCATGCCAGTCACATGCTAATGTGTGATGCCAGTGCTATCCAGGATGTAGCACATGTGTTGCTTTTCCATCTTGGAGTCCTCAGTGTCTGCTTTTTGCCTCCCCTTCCAACTCATTGTCAGTGCATGCATGCCAGAGTAATTGTCATGTGTGACATGTGTCATTTATGTACAGGATGTCTGCCTCATCATGCCTATGTGTGTGGGCTATGGAGCTCATGCCTGATTTCATTATTTTTCTTTTACGTTTTTGCAGGGGTTGAGGCACTTGATGCTGTTGAGGAGGAGGAGATGGCACAGAGGCAGGAGTACTCACAGCCACAACCGGGCACCAGTGGGGGATGTGGGGTGGTGGTGGGAGAAAACCCATTACTCCTACAGACCATACTGTCCACGGGTGTTTCTGGGTGTCTTTTGTTCTGTCCAACCCACCTGCACTGGGGGTAGACCCCTCTATGGGCCATTCAGTGTTGGAAAGACTGCCTGTGGCAGTTACGGATGCAGGGTCACACTCCACAATATTTGCTCCTGTTCCTGGGCCAGCAGATTAAAGGATGAATGCAGTCCTGCAGCCTCATGCAGTGCCAGCACAGCAAGGTGCACATAACCTTGCCCCAAACAGGTGTGGTGCCCGCCAACGCGGTGTCTGTGTGCCACCAAGCAATACTGTGTGGGAGAACTCCATGTACACCATAGCAGCACAACAGGGGGCATTGTGTGAGATGTTGGCTCAGGCTGTGGATAGGGTGGCCACTTCCATTCTCCCCCCTGAAAGGCAGGTGGAGCTCCAGCAGCAGACAACAGAGTCCATTTACCACTCACACAGGGAGGACATGTTGGCGTCCAACAGGGACCGATGGGCTGGACTGGAGACTCTGCGCACAGCCATATCTGCAGAGTCACAGGCCCACAGGGATGCCCTGAGGTTAGAACACAGGTCCCTCAGAGATACTCTGTGGGAACTTGAGGTGTCCCAGAGTACAAGGTCAGAACAGCAGCTGGAGCAGCTGACACGCAAACTCTCAGCTGAGCTCCAGGCAACCCGTCAGGAGATCCAGGCATCACGCGAGGCCATGGAGGCAGAAATGCGTGCTACCCGTGAGGTGCTGCATGGGGATCTCCGTACCATCATCCTGCAGAACCAAACCTTTCAGACCTGCATGCTTGCTGCCATGGAGGAGCATGCCAGGGCTTTGCGTGGTCTGCCTCCCATATCACGCCCACCTTCTGATGTAGCACCAGAGGGTGATGGCAGCGACGCCAGTTCTCCCACTGTAGGGTAGCCGTGCAGGCCATGAGCCCATGGAGGTTTTTTTTGTTTTCTCAACATCCATGCATGTGGGTGTTGGGGTGCACCCTGTACCTCGTCCCTCCTGGGTGTCGCCCCCCCCCCCGGTCCACACATGGCCATTTTTTTTCTTTTCTTTTTTTCTTTTTTCTTTTTTCTTTTTTTCACATTTCATTCCGATTTGCTAAATGCAAATTGTATTCAATTCATTTGTTATCTTTATTCATTTACATTTACATTTTTGTTCATAACCATTTTCTTTCAGATTGTGAATTGATGTTACAGTGTGTTGCTTTGTGTGGCTCCCGTAGGCATCCACTGTATATTCCAGCTGGGCACATGCAGGCTTGTCCTGTCTTTGGGTTAGAAACATGGGTTCCTGACACACACACCCCTCCTGCTTCCCCTTTCCATGGGCTCGCAAAGGGTGTGACCAAGTGACAGTACCTTACACAGAGACATTGGGATCCCATAAATTGTGTGGGCAGTCTGTAGTCCAAACTGTGTAAACATCCCTAATGGGGATTCTTGTTCATTTCTCCACTACATGGTGGATTTATATATGGTTTTAGCTCTAGGGTCATCTCAGAGATTTGGGTTTGAACTTTTTGAGACTGTGAGCACCGAAAGGCAATTGCATCTACTGCGACCTTGAAGCTATTGTTATACAGCTGAGCCTACTGAGCCCATAGAGGAATAATACCAGACTGCTCAGACTTACATATCGATAACGAATTAGAGTGGATTAATCCTATGCCCTCACGCAAGAAGCTTCAAGCACGCTACAATCTGCGACAGCGGAAAATAATGAGTAGTCCAACGAATAACGAGAGAGCAATGGACCACGGAAAGCAAACAAAGCCTGCACCAGTTATTAAAGGTGCAATAACAGATTTCTTTACAGTGAATCCGCACCCCTAAAACAATTCTACCACCATGGACGAGGGGGAGGCGATAAATATTGAGCTACAGGATCAAGAGAATTATGGAGATATTGACAACAACTCTCTACTGAAGCTATGCCTTTCAAAGCAAAAATCGATGACACCAGCGGTGATCAAAGCATTACAACCAGCTCCTAGAGATCCTACAGAGGAAGCTACTCAATCCTCGAGAGCTGACTCTATGAGGTTATCAACAACACCAAATCTAAAAATCCACAATGAATCCGAGCTGGAACTTAGAGAGGTGGACGCAAGAAGCATCACATCTTCTGATCCCACAGACTTGGCTGAATTACAATCGTCGGTCGCTTCTGTACAATTTGCACTCAAGATCCTGCTAAAAATGTGTGGACGCGTATTGGAAACCACACTAAGTCTGCATACACAAAATCCTGCTGATACAAGTACTGTCAGACCATCGAGGGAGAGTTCGGCTCCAAATCCAGCGGCAGCCGAGACAATGGAAAATCTGGAAAAGTCTCCTAACGCAGTCAATACATTTGATATATTTCAATCCTGTAAACAGAGGAGACTAGCCAAAATAGCAGCAACGCGAAAGAAGGATCGTGAGGGGATACCTCCTGTATTAGAGACTGATACATTAGGGAAGAACAATAAAACATCAAAGAAACCAACCTTAGGCGGGGGCAGACGTAAGAAGAAGCAAGCAGGTTACTTAACAAGCTGGTTACTGTCTGATGATGATGGGGACTTTGAAATAGAAGGTGGAACCACACCTATATCTGTTATAGCTGATACAGAGCAGCCTGAGGAGTCTCACATAACTGGTGGTGAAGGCAACATTCTAGCCGACAGAAATCAAAGCAGAATGGATCCTGTGGACAACTCTAAGAACAAGGAGGTACCGCCCAAAGAGAACAGGATATGCCTCATTAAAAATCTTTACCAGCAAAGTGAGAACAGCTGGCTTTCCAGATCTGAGTTAATGACTAGATTTCATGCAGTTCCTCAACTGCGGGTACTAAGATCAGATGACTTCGAATTTGTTGAGCCTCTGCAAGTCATCAATGCTAATGTCTCCGCCATTCATTGTAAGTTTATTTCCTCCGCACAATTGATACGCAATTACAAAGAAAGCCTCCGAGATGTCGACATCGAAGTGGATGCCGATCCAGATAAGGAGGATCCTAAGTGGCCACGCAATGTCTTCCCAGTGACAAAAGAAACTACCGATGGATTCCCCAAACTGAAAAAGGATCAGGTAGCGATAGCTGATGTCCAGAATGTGCTAACCTGGCTAGCATCAGCACTACTAAAGGTGGTGAGCTCGAATTGAATCCCCTCACTAGTATCCTGGAATTGTAGAGGATTCAAGCATTTATTCGCCCCGGCAGGTTCTCTTCAGCTTCTAACCGAAAGTATTTGCTTTTGCCTGCAAGAGACCTGGATAAGGGCACCTATAATACTTAATGGCTATTCTATTTACCAATCATTTGCGATGAAAGGAAGGAGAGGGAGACCTTATGGAGGACTGATTATAGGTATCAGAAATATGGTTAAATCCAGACAGCTGGAGACAGTAGCCAGCGACAAAGTGATTGCAGTGGAAATGGAGAGTATAAGTGATGGATGTAAAGAAAATATGCTCATCATTAACCTCTATAGTCCACCTTATGGAAATAAAGCTGAATCCCTCCAAGAAGCAATTCATGAATTAATAGCGGCATGGGTGACTGTGCCGACTAACAATCTGATAATTATTGCTGGGGACTTTGTCATATATCAGGCACAGCAGGTACTACAACCTATCCCTTTTTGAATCCAATAAACAATATGAAACACAAAATCACAGATCCAATTGGCGCCTCTTGGCAGACCTTTTTCAATGAATGGGAAATGGAGTTGATTAATGTCAGAACTCCTAGCGATAACCCAGGAAACTACACCTGGCATAGTGGGAAAGCAAAAAGTACCCTAGACTATATATTTGTGAGCCCCCAGATGGCCCTGAAAGTAAGAGATTTGAAGATCACCTCAAACGATTGGAGCGATCATTCTACCTTGATGTTAAAGTTTACCATTGGCCTGCCTACCATACATACTAAACCCCTGGGGGATATGTTAACTAACCACTCGGGTACCCTAATATGCTGGTCTGATAAAAACATCAACGCGGCTGGAAGCATGGTGCAAACGGCGGATGATAACATACTGTCCCAGCTCCAAAACATGTCCATAAATGAGATAGAACATTGGGCCGCCACATTTTCCTCTACACACGCGACATCTGCCACAAACCAAATAGCGACAGATGTTAAAACATCAGTAATATACAACAAAAGCATAAGAGATGCTAAACGCAGGTTAAGAGCAGAAATCCGACAAGCCAAATATACCAGTAAATCCTTTGGAGATTACCATGAATTATGCAGAACTCTAAAAAATAAATATAGAACGTGGATTAAAGTAAAAAAACATGAGCAAAAACTTAAGCGATGGCAATTTATGGTTCAAACCATATGCTCCAAAAACACGAGAAGCATATGGTCTCTACTCGGCCAAGCAAGGGGTAGTGGTAGTAAGGATCTGATCAACCCGATAAGTGCAAACAAATGGACAGATTTCCTTATGTGCCGTAATATCCCCAACGATGAGGTGGGCAAGCAGGTAGAAAAAATGACACCAAGATCTGTTCCTTTCAGCATAACAAGTGAACATCTAATCTGTAAAATTAAAAAGCTTAAGTCGTCTAGGGCTCCAGGGCCTAACGGCCTCTCAAATGCTGTGCTGAGGAGCCAGCCGGAATTCTGGGCTAAATTCGCAAGCATATTGTTTGGCAAAGTATTGGCGGATGGGAGAATTCCTAAATCATGGCAACATGCATATTTAATACCAATCTTCAAGAGGGGTGACAGGAAGGATCCCTGTAATTTTAGACTACTTTCAATGCTTGACTGCACAGGGAAGCTTTTTGCATCGCTCTTACTGGAGAAATTGGAAGAATGGGCACCCAAAACTGAAATACTTAATACTTTTCAGAGTGGCTTCCGAAGAGGCTATTCCACAATCCACAATATCATCATTTTAGACACTCTGCGCTCAAAAGCCTTGAGGAAAGGCAATCCTCCATTATATGCCTTGTTTGTAGACTTTAAAGCAGCCTTTGACTCAGTCCGCCGAGAAAAACTGTGGGCAAAACTCGAGCTATTAGGCTGCCCTGAGACCCTTCTGTATTACCTAAAATTATTGCATGAGGACAACACAGTGGCCTGCAGACTTAGTGCTCAGGGTGATTTGACAGCTAGGATTCCACAGAATTGTGGCGTCAAGCAGGGATGCGTGACGGCCCCATTTCTGTACAATCTGTTTACATATGACCTTCCAGGTGCAATCTTAAGCGAAAATAACTGCTCTCCCGTAGTCGGCACTATCCATTGCGCAGTGTTAGCGTATGCAGATGATTTGATAATTATGGATCATACTTTCAGCGGTCTACGGAGGTCCGCTTTGAAGTTATGGGAATATGCTGCAAATAACGACCTAAATATCAATCAGGAGAAAACTCAGGTGATGGTCTTTTCAAATAAGAAGATTGCACGACCCAGATTAATACTGCATGGAACAGAAATTAAATATACCCAGCAATACAAATATCATGGGGTCGAAATTGATGCTAAACTGGGCTATAACACCTGCATCCAATTGAGGAAAAATCGGGCAGCTCAAGTAACGTCGTGGATCAGCCAATTTGCACGACAGAACTGTGGAATGTCTCTATGTGGAATCCGTCAAATCTATACATAGGTTCTAACGCCTATGATCGTTTATGGGCTGGAAGCGCTACTGCAAATGGACCTAAGCTGGCTGCAAGTGATAGAGGGGAAGTTCTGGAAAAGAATCCTAGGCCTCCCTCAATCTAACCCAATGGCATTGTTAAGATTGGAAGTTGGGGTCTCCTCCCTAAGGTCCATTGTCCTGAAAAGGAGAGCAGAACTGTATTTAAAGATATCTAAACAACCAGAATCTCGGCTATTAAAAGAATATGGCATGGAAATTACAAAAGAAACCACCAAATGCCATTTGAAAAAAGAGACTGAAGCCCTCCTGAGGACAATATGCTGGACCACGAGTGGAGAGAAGTTCAATGATCCTCAAAAAAAAGCTCTATCCAAAATAATTGATCTTTGGGATTGGCTAGAAAACTACGCACATCTCGACAAGCTTCCAAAATATAAATTCATACATTACATGCTCTACTCATTCAAGCTAATGCAGCCATATTTAACCCTTAGCCCTTCTAGTAGACTCAGACGATTTCTACTCTTATTGAGGGTTGATAATCTGCCGCTGCTGACCAATAAAAGCAAGTATAACGGCTTATCTTCTACAGAGAGATACTGTAGACTCTGCAAGGACAAGAGATGTAAAGAAACAGCTAATCATGTCCTAACTAGTTGTGTAAATATGATGGACACTTACTTAGCAAATTACGGCAACTTTGTCCATGATATGGAGTTTGTAGGGGAAGTTGATTTTTGGCACCGCCTCACAAACACTCAAAGTAAGCAGCTGCAGATTGCCACCTTTAGAGTATGGTTGGAAATTGAAAGAACTCTGAACATCTCTGTATGAACCTGTTTAACACCATGGCATTGATTTCTGCAGAGACGTATGATCCTTTGTTCCATATACCTCAGCATGGGTAATCGCTATTAGTGTTTAAAGATCAGAAGAATAGCAAGAGCTATAAATGTTAAATTATGATGAGCTTAATGGTAACTCAAATCTCCTTTAGTTGTCAGTAATAATATGTAACAAGTAATAGGTTTCTCTTTTTATTTCTTCTCCTTATGCGGTTTTCTTTCATTAGTTTTGTATTTTATAATGCATTTATATTTGATCTTATATAATTTATAAATATGTGAAAAGTTTAAATATAAACTGTAACACATTATTAATAAATAAATAAGTATATGGTTTTACATCCAGGACTTTTTCCTTATATACATGGAGCTTCTTCATGTCTTAATGAGCCCGTCTCCTTTGCAGATGCAGTTCATGTTGTATGCAGTACACTGCCACATTTGCCTACCAGCAAAACTCTGCAGTTGGAAGCGGTCGATGTGCTGCCTTAGTCAGGTTGTGACACTTGCACTACTTTAATTGTTTACTCTCATATGTTGCCACTGTTGGATCCTGTACTGATGTTTTGTCTTGCTGGTAAGTATTTCTTCATGTGTGTTGTTTTTTTCATTACTGAGAGGAAATTGTCTCTGGCCTGTTTCCATTTGGGGCAGTGCACTTTGTGACACTTGTGTCATGTGTTGTGCATTCATTTGGTTGCTTTCACATTACATGCCATGCCATGGTGGGTTGGGTAGCTGAGATGGGGAGGGGCTGGGTGACATGCCACTATTTGGATGTATTATTTTGCAAGGGGGTTGTCCTTCATGCTGCATGCATGTGTGCCTTTTACTGACACAGCATTGGGTGTCTTTAAGTAGCTGAGGATGCACACAATGTAGCACTTCCAGGTGAACAATCACAGGGTGGTATGGTTGTGACACTTGACTGTCCCTTTTGTCATCATCATTGATTGTCAGCTGGTATGTGCCAGGCCTGGTTGCGCTCCACAGGGGTCGGATTTTAGGTAAAGTAATTTGCCACAAGCTGGGTACGGCTGCCTCACCACGTGCCCTTTCACCTCCCAAGCGCAGAGGCCGTGCATATGGTTGGGGATGTGGGGGCACCACCATGTCCACCGGCATGCCCCTCTGGGTTGCAACGTTGTGCAGGACACATGCTGCCACTATGATCCTGCACACTACTGGGGGCGAATATAGTAGCTGCCCACCAGAGCAGTCAAGGGAGCGAAAGCTTGACTTCAGCACTTCGAATGTGCCCTCCAGTATGCCCTGGGTGATCCATTATCTT
The DNA here is from genome assembly GCF_040938575.1 of Ambystoma mexicanum. Classification (NCBI taxonomy): domain Eukaryota; kingdom Metazoa; phylum Chordata; class Amphibia; order Caudata; family Ambystomatidae; genus Ambystoma; species Ambystoma mexicanum. The sequence goes on along the minus strand of NC_090927.1, from coordinate 421,426,222 downwards.
TAGCTTCTTCTCGACCTTCTCGATCTTCAACTCGACCTTTCGGCAGCTTTCGATTTAGTTGATCATAACATCCTATCCACACATTTGACTACAGCAGCCTCTTTTTCCCCTAAATCCACTGCATGGGTCCAATCCTTACTCTCAGACAGAACAATGAGGGTCTTTGCTCCATCAGCCTCAGCAAAACCCTCGCTAATCACATGTGGAGTCCCGCAGGGCTCCTGCATCTCCCCAACTTTATATAACATCTTCACTAAGCTTCTGTTTGACCACCTGGATGACTTGAGCGTCCCCTACAGAAACTAAATGGACGATACAAAAATTATCATCACTCTCTCATGTTCATACGACAAAGACTCAACACTCCTAAACGAAATCTACCTCAGAATTCAAGCTTTGATGGCCGATCATGGTCTTTGCCTCAATGACAACAAGACCGAGCTACTGCTCATCCACTGTAGGCAGCGCCTCAACAAGTTAGATCCCCAATACACCTCATTCAACATTGATGGAAATAATATTAAAGTTTCAAAGGATGGCAAAACACTTGGAGTCTATTTAGACTCCACCCTCTCCCTCTCCAAACAAGTCAACGCAACAGCCTCAGCAACCGCCTATACTCCCAAATTAATAAACGCTTGCAGACCCTTCCTGACCACTATCAGCTGTACTTATACTCTCTACATTGGACTATTAACACTTTATACTTAGGCATCTGCAAACAAAACCTAAACAAGATCCAAGTGTTGCAAAAAATGCCCTCAGATTGGCTCTTAACATTCTTCATTCTAACCATATCTCACAATCATATCTCTTCTGATACAAGACAGGATTACATTCAGAACTCTTTAATGATCAACCACAAATGTCTACCAAACTCGGCCCCTAAATACTTGATCGATAAATTCTCCAGCAAGGAATCCTCTAGACCTACCAGAGCTAATTACCTTCACTGCCTTAATATCCCAAAATTCAAACTGCTGAAGGCAGGCGGATCTAGCTTCCCTGTGCTGGCAGCTAAGACCTGGAACTCTCTGCCCCCTGCTTTAATAGTCGAACCATCCTTACCGTCCTTCAGAAATAAGGTAAAATCTTAGCTCTTCTCCCAGTTGAACTAAGGACATGCCACCACTACTGACTCATGGGCACACTATGTATCTAAGTTTACACTAGGTAAAAAGGACACTAGGCATCTGCGTTGCTGTTCTCATCCTAGGCCTATGCCTGTATAGAAATCTGTAAATACTTGTTCATTATTTTCCAAGTCACCATGGAACTCCAAACACAATTCAATTGCCTACACTGTATTTTACCGTGTATTCTTGTCAATGTATGAGATTTCTGCGTATTCCTGTAATATCAGCACCTTTATGTAACAATTGTTGAATATGTAAGTAACAGCGCCTAGATGCCTCTGGTTTTGGTGCGCTATACAAGCAAATAAAGTAAACTGTACTAAGTAACAAATACGTAATGGGAAATCAAGCCCCCAACTTCACCATCCTCCTCACTCTTCCTTCTCTGGTCTCCAACCACATCTCCCCAGCATTCCTGCTCAACTCCCTTCCTTATTGGAACCTAGAACACTGTAAAATTATACACATATTTACATACATCCACTCAAGCTGTGGGGCTGCTTCATGAGTAAACAACACATACAATGTTGTACTATATAATATATTGTTTAATTCATCTGTTGATATTTTAGGTTCTGTGTACTTGAAAACAACTGCATTTGTATTTCTGATGTTTTTGAAAGTGAAGTAATGTATGTTTTGGAGTTGTCTCATGTCTTGCATTTATATGGTTTATGTGTGTATTTATTTGTTTGCTTTTTGTGCAACATCTGGTCTTTGTTGGGTATGATTCAAATCCTAAGTGTTGCATTGATTTCACATGTATTTTTAGCTTGTTCACGTGTGAGTTCTACATTTTTAGTGTTATGTGTTGTGTCCTTTGGGTTTTGTAAAATGTGTGGTTATTTTAATGCTTGGCAATTGTATGCATTTGGTTGAGATTGCTGAGTTGTTTACCCATTTTCACAGATAAGTTTTAGTCTGTAAAAACATGTAGAAATTACAATGTACTTTATATCTCTTCTATTAGTATACACATTGTAAATGTTATATGCATTTCAATTACAATAATACTGTTGATTGAATGGGAATGAGTAATGTGCACATATTTTGTATGTATAATGTTTTAATGTGAATAAACACATTTCTTGCAATGTACAACATTTCTGTGCTTTTTATGTGTATCATTATGAAAAGATGACATTGTTACATTAAGAACAACATAAAATCCCACACACCTTATGGTAAATTCTGTACACATATGCTATTTTAAATTAAATACATAATTTGTTTGTACTTATGTAGAATTACCAAATATTTGTGTGACAAAATGACTTCTGCACTTCGGGAGCACAAGGACAAGTAGTGGATAAACCACATGCTCAGCTTTAACAGTTCTATAAACCAACAATGATCACAATCATATAGGTAAAACAGGCGAAGTCAAGAAATATACCTCCTTCACCTGTTGTGATGATGTGTGCAGATGCAAGGCTACACTCCTAGAAGAGGTGTTTATGTGTCCCAAATAGCAAAGCATAACTGTCCACATTAAATGAATATCCAATCCAGGTTCTTCAAAATATATACCCCTTAAGTGAACATACCAATGTACAAATAACTAATTAAAACATTATAAAAGCCCACCCCTCTAAGAAAGAATAGAGAATATACAAAGAAGAAATATGCAGAACTCTGGGTAATGAAAACAGGGGTGAAACGGTCATTGGTAACCAAGGAGTTCAAAGGATATGCTGTTCAGTGGAGACATAGTGCAAAAGTGATCTAACCAGTGTCCAAAGCCGACAAAAGGACAAAAATAGCAGTTAAAGGTCAATAGTACCTTTCTGCTGTTGTGAATTGGCTCGAAAGCTTTGAGTTGGAGTTCGAGCTGTGCAATATTGTGGGTTTATACACATTACTAAATAACATTAGAGACAAAGTACTTTAAGTAAATAATTGAAAGGCCTGTATGAGAATATATTCTGTCTTTAATTTGCTTTGGAAGTTTGTCACTGTGCCACAGGTGTCATAGAAAGAGGACAAATGTATAATATGATGTAGAATTTGATTTTCGTTTATTAATGCTAATGGGCTTACGTGATTCACATTTTTGTATAGCATTGGTTCATATTAGATTAGAATTTTCTTCTTGGCGGCTCCATGCTAGTGTCTGCAGGTGTCCGCAGGGGGCGCTGCCTACTGCCCTGCCCCCCTCCGTCCACCTGGAAGTGGATCACTACCCGGGCTGTTCGTAGGTGTGATTTTACTGTCTAGTACTATAAAAATACATCATACAAATTAGGTCTTTTTCTCCCTCATTCAGGAATCTCAATCTTAGGTGTGTCTTCTCACCCGTCTCAACAATATTGTGCTTTCTGTGAGGGCCTTATTCCTGAGTTTCATCATCTTGTCCGATTGCTCTACTGCCTGCCTCTCGCTGTCTTGCCTGCTCTCTGTCACTCCTATCTTTTATAATTGCTTCTCTATTGGCCATCCTGCTCTCCTCACTAAATCTGGCAGGAAGAAGTTACAAAAGGACATCCTGGCCTCCAACCCAGGCCTCTCTATCTCTGACACCTACACCAGTGCCTCCTCCAAGGAAACGTTTACCAACATCGTCTTTGTTGTGCCTTCGCCAGACCTATGGACCCTTCATATGGTCTCTGTGCTCTCTCCTTTCTCCTCTTCTCCCATTCATGGTGGCACCCGCTGGGACGCCCTCCTGGCCTCCTTCCTCTCCTCTAAGTTCATCATTAATGTTTACTCTTGGTGCAAGGCCCTCAGGCCAACCTGCACCTTTTTGATAGACGCTTCCCGTGCCTCATCAACTTCCTCTCTTCTCCTGCTGTCCCCTATCCCCTTTCCGTTAGTACCTCGCCTCCCCCTACTGGCTCCTCCTTGGCTACCTTGCCTTCCCCTTCCCTCTCTGTCCCCTCTCTGGCTCCTTCCACACCTCCGCAGGGCATACCTCTGATCTTTACCCCTCCCTGGAAGTCCTTCAAGGATGGCAATGTCCTCCATATTGCCACCCTAAACTCTCGCTCTGCTATCAAACACTCCTCTGATATCTGCCGCCTTCTAGAAGAGATTGACATTGATGTCCTCGGTCTCACCGAGACATGGTTCACGGCCAGCTCTGTTGCCAGCCTTGATACTCTCCTACCTGATGGCTACAAGATCCTCTCTGCGCCCAGGTCCAACCGCTCTGGCGGGGGGTTAACCTGATATTCCCTGAGTGGATTCCTGCCTCTGTCACTCCTACGCAGCCTACTCCTCTTTTGAATGCCTCATCTGCAGGCTCTCTCTCCTAGCCATTCCCTCACTGTGGCTACTATTGCCCACCTGGTCAGATTTCCTCCTTCCTCTCGGAATGGGCGGACCTCTCTTCCTCACTCCTTACCTCAACCACTCAACTCCTCCTTCTTGGAGACTTCAACATCCATCTGTATGCCTCCTGTCCTCCCTGTGGACTCTTTCGTGACCTATGCGACTCTCTCGCACTCACTATTCTCCCCTCGGGCCCGACTCACTCTGCAGGGCACACCCTTGATGTTATGATCTCCTCAGACCTTCCCCTCTCTGCCCCTCTCACCACTCCTCTCTCCTGGAGCGATCACTTTCTCCTATCCTCCCACCTCACCCTCCCTACCCCTCAGTCCAAGCCACCTCCATCACTGCCACCCACCTTCTCGGTCATCTGACCCATGAAGAGAGTGTCAACTCTGCTGAACTCTTTCAAATCTGCAAGGAACTGGCCAATCCTGCCACACTCTCTACCTCTCCTGTACCTTCACAAGCCGTCTGTATGGCACTGGCCTCTCACTTCAATTCTATAACTCAGGACATCCTGTCCTCACTCTCCTCTTATCCCCTCGCTCCCCACATTCCCTGCTCCTCCTCTGGCCCTTCTGCAGTCACTTCCCCTCCCTCCTTCTCTGCCTTTCCCCTCTTCACTGCAGACAAGGTCTCTAGACAAGTCCGATCTATGAAAGTCTTGTTGAAACAGGTTCACCCCTGTTCCTCCAAAACTATCAAGGACAACATCAACTCCCTGGCTCCTGCCCTGGCTGATTTCTGCAATCACTCCTTCGCCAATGGAGTCTTCCCATCCCACTTGAAGCACTCCCATGTGCACCATCTTCTTAAAAAACCCTTTGCTGACCCCTCATGCCCGGCTAACTATCACCCTATCTCCATTACTCCCTTCCTGGGCAAGCTCCTGGAGAAACTGGGCATCTCCCAGCTTAATCTCCACACCAAATCTGTTGGTTGTCTTCATGACCATCAGTCTGGCTTCAGAGCTGCGAGAAGCACGGAAACTGCTCTCCTGAACATCCGTGAGGACCTGCTCTCCAACCTCGACTCCAACATCCCGTGTGTCCTCATCTTGCTTGATCTCTCTTCTGCCTTGGACACTGTCAACCATTCCATCCTGCTCAACCATCTCCGTGATAACCTGGGTATCACCGGTCAGGCTCTGCCGTGGCTGTCCTCTTTCCTCTCCGATATCTTTTTCTCTACCTGCGGTGTCCCCCAGGGATCTAACCTCTCTCCCTGGCTGTTCAACCAATACTTGGTGGCACTCCTTGCCTACCGCATCGCCACTCTCTGCCCCAACTTTCAGTGCTATGCGGATGATATCCAGCTCATTTCCAGGCTACCCTCGGCCTCCTCCTCTCCTTCCCTCATCTCTGACTGTCTACTATCCAGGAGTGGTGTGCCGCTAATGACCTCTGCCTTAATGGCAGTAATACTGAGATTTTACTCATTGGCACACCCACTCCCTCCTTCCCTGCAGCTCTCTGGCCGGCCTCTCTTGGCCCTCTTCATGCTCCCACCTGCAAGGCTAAAAATCTTGGGGTCATCTTCGACTCCACACTCTCCTTCTCTCCACACATCTCTGACGTCTCTAAGAAGTCACACTATCAGCTGCACATCCGCAAAGGTATTCTTCCTTTCCTCTCCTTCCTCCAGAAGCTCACCATCTCCATAGCCCTGATTCTCTCTAAGCTGGATTATTGCAACAGCCTCTATCTAAATCTGCCTGCCTCTACTCTCCACCCTCTGCAACTTATCCAGACCAGGACTGCAAGACTTGTCCTTGGCCTCAAGCCCAGGGACCGGAGCTCTCCAGGACTGAAATCTCTGCACTGGCTCCCAGTGGCTGCAAGGATTCAGTTCAAAACCCACTGCATTGTCCACAAGGCCTTCTAGGACCTGGGGCCGCAATATCTTCAACTCTCTCTTCCCAAATATCTTCCTTCTCGAGCTCTTCGCTCATCCGCCTCCAACTCCCTCAGTGTCAGTCGCTTCTCCAAGCAACGAGTTGGTGGTAGATCTCTCTTCTCGGCAGGGGCCTCCCTCTGGAACAGCCTTCCTGCCTCCCTGAAACTTGAGGAGAACCATCTCAGGTTCCGGAAGCACCTCAAAACCTTCCTCTTTGCTTCTGCCGTCTCTCCCCTTCTCACCTGCTGAATTCCTGGCTGAATCTCCACTGGCTACCTGGCCACTCTTTCTGACCTCGGGCCCTGGCCCCGCCACTTGCACACCTGCAATACCTCACTGGCAACCCCCGCACCTGGGGACTGTATTCTGTATCCCTACAGTCCCCCTAGCAGCACTTATGACTGCTCTTACCTTGCACTTGCCACCATCCGGCTGTTGTATTTATCTACGTATTCTACTATCCAATGTACTGCACTTTCCCCTCTCCCTTCCCCCACATACTTTTCCCTTTCCCACTTCCCATGCACTTGCGCAATCTGAATGACACCTTGCCTAGTAAGATCGCTTTCTGTCTTCCCTGTCTCCCCCTCCCTTGCCTCGTCGCGCCTCGAAACACTTGTGTATAGGCGTCTTATAAATGCCATATCATATCATATCATATCATAACATAGCTCAGTGCAGGCACATAGCAAAAGATGCCATTGCTAAGCATCACAAACAAAAAATGATGCAACCCAGCAGAAACTGCACCACAAAAGTAATGTGTCACAACAGAAAAACACACCCACACCCTCTGCTTCAGAAGTCTTCTGTTGCTTGTGGGGGTTGACTGAGTTCACAGAGTAAATGGCTGCTCTTTTGTATGCCATACACTGGGTCTTCAAAGAAAAGGGGCTCCACCCCTCTAACCCGTCCTTTACTCTGCCCTGTGGCAAATTGGTGTTTCCTTTCATTAAAAAGTGTTGTTTTTGGTGGAGAGTGAAGGTGCATTCTTTGAATAAACTGGTTGTCTTTTTTATTGTATTTTACTTAGTTATGCATTTATTTATTTATTTTACTTATCCAAACAATAGGCGTGTGCTTCTGTGCAACATGTTTAAGTGCCATGGTGAATCTGGGAATGGTGAAGCCCGACCAATAAAACACAATGACAAAGGCATTCTTCTTACTTCCCCACGGCCGCCAACATTTTGGAGGGTTTGTATGTCAAAAATCTGATTTTTCCAATTTTGCAACAGCTCCCTGAAAAGCAAGCACGGCAACTTTGATTTATCTGGGGGCTTTCCCGTATAATGCCATGGTTAAAAAAATGTTTTTGACCAAAAACCATAGGCTTTTGCTACTGAACAGAGTGCTGAAGGACACAAAGCATGTCATTGGTTGTGCATTGGCCCCTCGTTTGAGCCTTCCCAATATCATAGTACGCCTGAGCATATTGAAGCCTTACCAAAAAAACTAAGATGGCAAAGCCCTTATACTTACTTCCCTAGAGTTCCAACAAAATTTGGGCAGCAGAGGGTATGAAAGAAACCCGATATTTGTCTGAAACGCAACCAAAACAACTTCAATTTATTTAGAGGGATACTTCAGTAATGACATGGTCACCAAAATGATTTTTGTTGACCAAAACCATATGCTAGTGCTTCTGGGCAGAGTGCTGATTGATCCAAATCATGTCATTGGCTCTGCATTGGTAAGACATTTGAGTCTTCCACAGTGTCTCCGTGACCCTGATCATGTTGTATCCCTACCAGAGAACACAGACAGCAAATCCCTTGCACTTACTTCCCTAGGGCCCTCAACCACATTTGGGAGGAGTTGTATGTAAAAAGATCAAATTTGACAATGTTGCAACAACTCCCTGAAAAAGCAAGTAAAATAGCTTTGTTTTATTTGGGAGCATGGAATCTTCAGTAATGTCATTGTTACACAAAATAATTTTGTAGCAAAACCGTAGCATTGTAATGTGAAGTTGAACACAAGCTTGTGTGCATTGTATATTTTTACACCAGGTATATTTTACATTATAACTGGTACATTACTGAAATGTGTTTTAGTATGCATGTACCTTTTGTGTGTGTGATACTGAAATTACACAGATTAATGCATATGTGAAACATGTATGCACTTTAAATTTACCACACCATTTTGGGTGTTGTACTATGCAGGTGAAATAACTACTATGTTCTAAATACAGAGGGAGTGAAATTGTCTGTACTAAAATTAGCGTGTCTGTTTTTTATGTTACAGGCATGAATAAAACAAACTGATGCAGTGATAATGGCAATCAAAGAGGTAAAAGCAGTTGAAATATACCAAGGAACAGAATCTTTTTTGCAAAGTAGCCCAGACAGAAATGTCAGGCAAGACAATCAGAGAGCAACGGGGAGCAGCGGACATTGTAATTAATTTGTCAGAATGTGATCTATAAAAACAGGACAGGGGCATGCTTTAAAATAGGCTGGGCTTTGTAGCAACAAAAAGTAATAAGCCATTTAAATTTAGCATCGAGTTCCAACGGTTCTTAAGAAAAATCAGAACGAAAGAGTTTTTTTAACATCAGAGTTTTGATGCTCAACATAATTACACAGGCCTTCGAGAACCATCTACATTTTCACCAACTACATATACTTTTTCACCTGAATCTTTGGATTTTGAAATGAAAACACTTGAGGAGATTGACAAACTAGAGAAAACATATGTAAACAATTTTGAAAATGTATCTAGAACACAAATCTCATAAATAATTTCAAAAAGAATTAAACCATTGTTATAAGGACGGTGGGTAAAGGTGGGGCAATCATAGTAATGGATAGAATGAAGTATATTGACAAGTATTAAAGATTGTTAAATGATGATAGAAGCTATTTAAAATGACCAGATGGCCCCACAAAGCATTTGCTGGACATCATTAAAAACAAGTAAGAAAAGCACTAGATTAGGGTTGGACATGTGCAGAAGAAGCAACTTTTCTGATAAATAAAATGTTCCAAATGCTGACTTTTTACATCTTGCCTTAAATATAATCTGGTGGACCCTCCGGGACGACCTATAGTTTCTGTTACTAATTCAGTACTCAAACCACTTTCACGGTTTGCAGACTTTTACCTTAGGCCTTTATCTTTGAGATGAGATCTTATGTCTGAGACATGATGGACATCATTAGACAAGTAGAAAATCTAGATTTTGACCGTGATGCTAATTTACTTCTAGGTCTTGACCATTATCTCGTTATACACTAACATATCACAGAGATCAACTCTGGAATTGATTGAAGAATGTCTGTGGGGGAGACAAGATGATAGTCCAGAACCCAAGTCATTCATTTTGTAGTACACAGAAGTGCCCCCTACTGAAAATGATTTTCAATTTTTGGGGGACATTTATAAAGAAATTGAAGGAACTGCTAGTGAGCAGCTGTAGACCCTAATTTAGCCTTGTATGTGGAATCTTTTGAAAAGGATGTCATTTGTACAGATGATAAGCCTTTCCTAATGAGCATAATCATTTGAAAAAAGTTTATTGATGATGTGCTTTGTGTATGGAAAGGCACAAGAGAACAAGCAGAAGCATTTATTATATGGATAAATGAACAAAAACGTTGTTTGCAATTTACCCACTACACAAGTGCAAATGAAATTAATTTTCGAGACATCAGACTATTCCATGAAGATGGCTGATTAAGAGCTAGACTATACCATAAACTGACACGTTGTTATGTTTGAAGAGCCAGCAGCCAAGACATGTGCATGAACATTTATCTTTTGGCCCATTCCTTAGGTTGAAACGAAATAGTAGCACAAATCAGGTTTTTGAACAAGAGGCTGCAATTTTAAGTTCTAAGTTGATAACTAGGGGTTGCCCCAAATAAATGTTAAGGGAAGCAGTGAAATAGTAATTAAACAGCATTAGGGAGGCATTATTGGAACCCAAGAGAAAAAATAAAAAATAAAGAAATTTATCAACTAGTATGTCTCAATACATTCACTGATTTGTTTTATACGATTTGATTAAGCACATTATAATGATGAACTAACGGATTTTTGACAAACCTAACATTAAGCAGGAAAGGTTGATTTTTGCATTCAAGAGATGCAATAACTTACGACATATGGTAATGATGAATGATATCAGAGTAAGAATGCAAAATCAACAAAGTGTTATTGATTTGTGAGGTTTACCCCCAGTGAAGGGCCAACATTGGTGTGGCAAATGTGGAGTATGTACCTAACAAATGCACAGAAATTGACCTAGGCCTATCTACTTAATGGGGACAAAAGGATTGTACAAACTGTGATTCCCGACAGGTTGTATACATGATAATGTGCCCTTGTGGTAAGCAATACATTTGTAGGACCACTAGGAAAGTAAAAACATGGATTATCGAGCATGGAAGTTGTCTAAAAATAGAATTGAAGAAGCACTAGTGGTCAAACATTTCATTGCGATGGACCACAAATATGATGATTTTCGAGTGTCATTTCTTGCTATTGCAAAGGGTTTAAAATCTGGTTTTCTACTTATTTTGTGAGGGAAGGTCAGATTTTTATCCTGTTTGCCGCCTCTTATTCCTGACTATCTGCTGCTTCTATCCACTCAAAATTCGATTTGTGGGTTGAGGGAACATTGCAGGGGGAAACCTTAACTTGGGTGCGATCTATCCTAATTCAAAAAGTGCTCCTATTCAATTGTGATTTGGATATGTTCATGTAGAAGGTTAACCAAGTGTAGTTCAGTAGTTTTTTTATTGTAATTATCACCCCATTGGTGATTGCTGCCCAATATTAAAATGTGTGTGATTTTTGTGACTTTTAAAAATAAATAAATATTGTATCTTCACCAACCGGCCTGGTTCATCGTCCATTGTGACCGGGGGTATTTTTAAAAGGGGGTATGAGATGGGTCAGGTACCGGCTCAGTTTGAATTCATTGAAATTAAAGAAAAAATATTCCTATTGAGCACCACATCCCAGGCTAAGACTAAGGCCCTCATTACAAGCTTGGCAGTAGCCATGGAGCTATTAGCTCCATGGCTGCCACCAAACCGGACTCGTTTACCGGGTTCCTGCAATGAGGAATAACCAGGTCATTCCAACAGTGGAGGACCCGGTAATTCCTCCTTGCAGGAACCATTCCCCATTCCCATTTGAGCCCCCATAGGGCTCAATGGGAATGGGGAGGGAGGTAACAACAGGCACATTATAAGTGTCCCATTTTTACCTCCTCCTTCCCCCTCACAGGTTTTACCAGGCATGTGATCCGAGTCCCACGATGGGAAGCTTGTAATCGGCCCTGACAGAATGAAGGGAGCCGGTCCCGTACCGGTCCCCTTCATTCCGTCAGCGCCAGCCTCGTAATGGAGCCCTAAGTGCCCTGGTCCAGTGTGTAATGCGCGATTGGAATCCTTAACAGGACACCCAAATGGACTCCTATGAATTACCTCTCTGTTCTAGCTCAGAGATTGGATTAACCTCCTTATCGCTACCACATTTATCCGAATCACTACAGCATGCATTAGAATCACCACCAATGATTATAAATTCATTATCCATAATAGCCCGCCATTCAGCGCGCAGTTTATCTATGGATTCATGCTCAACCTCCAGGTTTGCCACTACTGGTGGCATATAAAAGTTTATCGACAAGGTCGGCAGGCAAACATTGCCTATTCTGACCCTTGCCTCAATGGCCAACATTGTGTCCAATTCAAATATCATTTTCATGCTTTCCAACTCCAGACTTTGTCTAATTGCTGTGATCAATCCCCCATAAGCGTGTCTGCTAGTGCCTTTTACCGAAAATCAATGAAAAAGCACATACTCCTCCAACTGAATAGAATTTGTTAACCAAGTTTCTTGCAGAAACAAGATATCGTGTTCACAAATAAATTGCAGCGACCCACTTTTCCCCAGAAAATGCTGATGTCCTCTGGTGTTCTAAGTTACAAACTTTAGTGTTCATGCGATTTCCGGGAGATTTCTTTTCAGGAGCCTTTTGAACCATTCCCAACCCTGGGTATCATCTATGTTTAGTTGCGATCCCCCTTATTTTTATGATGAGTGGCGCCAGTAGAACCTTTTAACACCTGAGAAAATAGCTGCATTGACACGTTTTCTTGGTTATAAGTATGAAAGGGGGCATTCGCCAGATATCCCACCTTTAAGATTGAGTCTTGGTGGGCTTGCATAAGTGTCAATACTTCTGGCAAAACACAATGGACCGTAACATAGTTGCCTCCTTCGTGGTTCACTGGTTCCACAAAACTAAAATCTGCAGAGGACAAGACTGTTAGTGAAAGTACGTTATTACAAATCTGCAAAAGATCCAATGTGTTTGTTCTTTTTTCAGAAAAAGTCTGGGCTCCTCTCCCCAAAGTAAAGATTTTTCCATCGAGATTTCAGTACTTGCCACTTTTGGCATATGACTGCATTTATATGTCAGCTGGTCAGTGGACGTGGCAGGCATTTGGTTGGTTTCAATGATTACCGCTACCTCAGCCACTGGGGATTGGGTATTTTCTACACCTACACTTGTCCCCCCGCCATTACCAGCCAGGCAGTGAGACCTGCCCTCCTCCAGCAGCCAATTAGTCAATGTGCCTGCGCTTTTAGGAAATCTCCTCTGTTTTCTTAGCACCTTTTTCTTTTGCTTCCTTTTGTAGCCCGTGCCCTGCCATATAGCAGTAGAATTCACTGATTCTGGTGAGTTGTGCTTGGGGGCTTCTAAGTCCACAATAACATTTTGATTTGAAGAAACACATGCTTTGGTCCTGTTTGCGAGCCTTCCTTATTTTCAAATCTTGGGCATCATTGTTTCATATAATGTGGCATCTATTAGCAAGGAAGCCTTGTTGGGTTCCATCCTAGCCTGATCTTTTTGACTAAAGCCGTCCTCCATAATGGAGGACAACCTGCTGTATTACAGTTGCCCAAGCCCTGAGGACAGCCTTTTACCAGCTCCTCAAGTCTGTTTTCCAATTAGACAAGGGTATTTCCCTGGCTTTGCACCCCCTGTAGTATGATCCCGCAGAGATTCAACAAAAATTTTACTGCCAAATAGACCACATCCACCTCGTTTTTAGTTCCCTCAGATCCATCATATTCGTTTGAAATGCTTCTATCTTTGTCAGCTGAAAACAGTACAGGGAATAAATCAGCGGTTAATGACGAACTTTATTCTTTGTCAGTGAAACACTGGGGATTTGTTTAATTGCTATTTTGGGCTTGATGGAAGCGGGGACACTCCTTCCACCATATGCGTCCCTAATTCGGCTGGTTTAGGCATTTCCTCGACTCTCATGTCTGTAGCGGCCTGCAGGGCATAGCACATGGCCAGCAATGAATTGTAGTCAATATCAGTAAAGTCACTGCTGGAAACATTAACGTTAGTGTCTTGAACTTTCATTTCAGTTTGCCTCACTTCCTGTTGCTTCCCGGTTCCCTGCTTATAATAGTCAGTGATTTTATTAGGGTTTTCCACTGATGTTTTATTAACCAACACTTTAGCCACCTCGCCACACACTGGTCGAGCTTACTACTTTATCTGCTTTGTAATTCATATGAACCACTGCTCTTGTAATAGTTTTAGAAACTAACTTCATTTCAGTTTTACTTCTGGGTTGTTAGATCAGACAGACCGCCGGCCGGGAGCACAGGAAGTGTAGCCCTCTCCAGTTCACGAACCAGGCAGGAGAAAGAGAGTTGTTCGGGGTATCTAACGAGGTGCCGGGCCCGCAGTCCAGCCTGTCAGCACCTTAACACCACAACACTCTGCTCTCATACTTCGCGCGGGTTGTGGGTTATATGAGAGGGCCCACAGGTATAAAGTTGCAGTGCACAATTGCGCTGATAAGCAGAAGCGGGTCCTTCGCTCGCTCAGTGTCTTCAGTGAACTGCTATGCAGTAACTATATGGCTTAAAACAGTGTCCACAGTCCGATATTCGTCACAACACTCTGCTCTCACATTCTGCGCTGCAACTACAGCAATATCTGCGCCATAACTACAGCCATACTGGGGATGTGTTGTGTTAAAAGTCATGTGGTAACAGGATTGGCTGGCAGAAATTGATGACCCATAAGGCTAATCAGCTGTGATTTTAAGCTCTTCCCCCAGTTTGGGCATGACTAGTGGCATGTGACTTTTCACCCATTTGATTTGCTTTTGATTTGAGCCATTTATAAACGAGCACACAATGAACCAAATCGTATCCTGGCGCAGGTGAATAACTGAATATAAGGATCAGTCACATGACAGAATTTTTATTGAGATCACGGCAAAAGAACGCATTTATTTGAAAAGAGGAGTTTTTGGGCCTCCTCAAAATGTTAGAAGGGAATTGGCTTTCTTTAAGTTCAGAGGAAGACTGAGAATCTGAAATCACCCCTTGAGACACATTTTGTCCTTCGAATAGTAAGTATGAGTTGATCTTCTGATTTTAGGGCCCGGGCAGGATTGTACAGATTCAACTTATCCCTCAGATATCTTGGTGCCAAGCCATTGATGCATTTAAGCACCAGGCAACCATTCTTGAATTGTATAGGATCCTCCACTGCTAGCCAATGAACGGCGGAGGCCTGAGGCTACATTTTTTTTAGGTACACCAAACACTAGTGTGACTCCTGCATTGTGTGCCTTTTGTAGGCAGTGGATCTGGTTAGCCAGAACACTAGCAAGGAGTCTATTACAGTTCTCTATTTTCTAATTGACTAGAGCTCCCACAACCACAGCACAGTCGGTCTCAGGTACATAGGGGAGCACGGGCCGCAACAGCCGGATATTATAGAAGACTGACTGCACTTTAGCAGAGACTTGGCCATCAGAGCCCAGGTCACTCTGCCAAATGCATCCCAGGTTTTTTACCCTGGAAGCATATTTAAGTCTTGAGCCCAGAAAAAGAGGTTTTGGCGGGCTGTTATTCCCCACCAGTAAATGTTTTGGTCCAAAGAGAATCACCTCTGTTTTCTTGGGATTGAGTTTTAGCCAGTTTTGTGCCATCCATATCCCTATATTTTCCAAACATGTACCTGAGCAACACAGTAATACCAAATTCCTCAACAAGAACTTTGAGATCCAACAACAAGTCCCAACTCTGGATCCCACGTTTCAAACTCATGAGGGCTGGCGGTAGCAGTTTTCCCGTCCTCAAGTCACACCATTGCTCAAGAATGTCCAGCTTGATCCAACAGACCCTGTGAATTACGGGCCATAACCAACCTACCCTTCCTGAGTAAAATCCTAGAAGGAGAGAACACTTTCTAACTTTCTCAAAAAGGGCTCTGTGTTGGCCAGAGCTCTATCTGTTTTTTGTCCACTACAAAGTACACTGAAAACTGTACTGTTCTTACAGGATCAATTATTGTAACTTAGAGAGAGTAAGACCCCGGCTTCACTGACCCTTTTAGACTTGTCAGTGTTGTTCGACACAATTGACCACAATATTCTTATTCAGCATCTTAAAACTGTGATCAACATTTCAGGATTAGCGCTAGCTAGTTGGAATCCTTTTTGAGTCGTAGACAGCAGAGAGTAAAGCTGGGAAATGTCATCTCTACCAACAGTCCTCTCTTATGCAGGGTCCCACAAGGATCAGCACTTCCCCCCTCACGTTTAACACAAATATGTGTCCTTTGGTACAGATTACAGAGAGGTGGGACCTAGAATGTCAGCTATACACAGAAGATACACAGATATCTGTTGATCTCCACTGCGATTTGAATGGGGGTAGTATAGTGTAACACCTTTTGGAGGCAGTAAAGCAATGGAAGCAAGACAACTCCCTTTTCCTAAATTGAAATAAAACAGAAGTCTTGCCCCACAAAACCTCCACTCATTTTTCTGTGGACTTCCCCCAACTCCTGTGGGTGTGGTAATGAACTTGTTTTTTTTGTTTGATAACCAGCTCTCATTTGGCCAGCAAGGAGATGTTGTAGCAAAAAGTACACATTTTCATGTCTATAACATTCGCCAATGTAAGCACCTAGTAGATGCTGGTCCTTTGAAGATCCTAGTTTATGATGTCGTACTCTCAAGATTGTATTACTTTTTGTCTCTGTATCTTGACACAGAAAAGAAATCAATGCCTGAATTGCAAGCAGCACAAAAGCATGCACTGAGCACAATCTTTGTCATGAGAAAATATATCATATCGCTCATGTTCAGCACTATTTAGGCTGAGTACCAACTGAGGCCACAATTTAACAATGCGCATTCATGCACATTAGGAACATAGTAAATGGTTTTGTGTGTGAGTACCTATCATACATGGCTCTGGAATATTTGCCCAGCAGGCCTATTAGATCTATCTCCAAAGACCTGATAGTTGATAAGTCCTGCAAAGCATCATGCCGGGGGAAAATAGTGCAGATTCTGAATTTTTGCTTGTGGAAAAACTTGCCAATTCAAATCAGAAACACCCCTATGAAACCACATTTTAAACATCGATCAATAAAGCATTTGCGCTTCTTTTAAGTACCATAAAGGTAAGGGTAGAATGGCACTGTTACCTCTGCTAGTTAATGTATTTTGTGATCTAATTACTTATCTGTTTTTGTTCTGTTGTTTGTATAGTGCCTTAAAACCGGTACTGTACTAGAATATGTTTGTGCTCATTAACTATTTTTACTGCTTTAGTACTACTGTTGTTGGATGTGAGCATTGCAGTTCTAGATTTGATGGTGATCTGCATCATCACTTGATATTTTTCTTTGACTACTTTCACTGTGATCACAATATGCTTCCCTAATCAGTAGAGTATGGTGGAAACAAGGTTCCCCCAAAGTCTTAAATTCACTAAGAACTAACTCACAGCTGGACAGTTCAGAAATCACATGCCTTGTATGGATATCCCCCAAAAAAATGGTGTTCTCCCATAGACACATTTTCTTTACATGTAATTTAGTGGAAAAATGCTCATAAGTCATCAAATGTTACATCTAGATATCAGTGGAATTAGCTTCTCAGCAGACCTTCATCCCACGCGGTATGATGTATCATTTTACGGAATTCAATTGAATCGCTAACCCATATTCATTAGTTTTGTCCTGAATTATGACACATTGATTTCCCCCATTTAAAAGCCAGAAGTCTCCCAAAGATTTCAATGGAGCCCTTCTCAATATAAAACAATTAGCTATTCCTCAAAATAATCATGTATTTAATTTTTTTATTGGAGACTTAGAAGGAACCTTTTGTAAACAAAGTCACTTTGCAGTGCCCATGGAGGAAGAGGGCCCGGGAAAGAGAGACTTTTGAATGGCACAACCTTGTAACATTTAGATTAGTAAGTACAATATGAGGTTCGTGCTAGCAGACAAGGGGGAGAACCACAAGTGAGTTATTCAAGCAAGATGTGCTACCTGTGGTACAATCAGACCAATGAATTACTCAGATGCATCATAAGAGAAAGTTCCTCACATTACAGGAGAACAGTAGAGCATTTGACACTGACAGCCCATTAGTTATTCAGATAGACAGAATATTTCAAGGTCATGTGTCTAATTTGTTGTTTTGTTTTTGAGAGTAACGTTTTGAGTCTTTCTAAACAGCCAAAGATTTTCATCTAATCTGAGAAACAAAGTTCATTTCACAAGTTGGTGGTTGTGGTGGACAATGTTTTCCTGCTAATATATTTCTTTTCTAGCTCAGTTGATGGAGAGTGTCAAGAAAGTAGAATTCCGTAAGATTCTAATAGGACAGTCAGTTTTATCTTTTTCTTAAGGTAGTTAGGCCAGGGCCCCCATAAGCCCTTTGAAAGATGTAAAGGGTTTTAAAAATGACCCGACTGTCCACAGGGAACCAATTTAGTGATGTTGAAGTTGGTATGATATGGTATTGTGGATTTAGACCAAGGATTATTGTGACAGAGTTATTTTGGATAACCCATATTTTGCACATAAAGTCTTTCGGGGAGGATATGATAGATGATGTTGCAATAATCCAGACTGAAGTGGACCTTAACACTAATGATCTCCAGGGCATACCATATTTTGAGAAAATTGGAGAATTATATGATATGGCATGTATAACGTGCCTATACACAAGTGGTTCAAGGTGTGAAAGTGTATGGCATAAGGAAATGTAGTACTTTTAGACAGGTCAGACGTGCATTGGTAAAGGATGAGACGATTACATCTGGAAAGAAAGCAAGGTATTGATGTATATCAGTTTTGGAAGCTTTGAGGGCATAGGCTGATGTCAATTATCATGTCAAAGGGTGTTTGTTTGTTTGTTTATTTGTTTGTTTATTTGATATAGCACAAAAACCAAACGCGCAGGTAGCCGGTGTGTGTGAGGAAGGTTGTGATGAAGCTGGAATCTTGGTCTACAGCTCTGAGTCTGAAGACAATCTCTGTGCTGTTAGCATATGTTTGGAAAGTGCAGGATTCTTGGCAAATGTGGTCAGCCGTTTCACATAAGTGTTGAAGAGGCAAGGGGCACCTTGGGGAATTACCCATTTGTAAATTCTTGGCTCAGATAGAAAAGGACCACATTCTACTTTCACCTCTCTTTTGTGCTAGAATGAAGAAATTCACATGAGAGCACTGCTTTTAATTCCAACATAATTTCAATAGGATAGCATGACTGATGGTCTCCAATACGTAAGAGAGATCCAAGAGAATGAGGATGGCTGGGTAGTTATCATGCAATGATTGAAGGAGTTTGTCTCTCATGAATAAGTCTGGTAGTAGATTAGAGAACTCACAATAATAAAGTAGTTGGGCATTGGCTAGTGTCTCAAGGACTTTCACTGTGAAAGGCTGGTGTGATAGGGTGGTAGTTCGCAAGGACAGAAAAGTGATCTGGAGTATTCTTGAGTAGAGCAGAATGTGTGTCTTTTTAAGGTCATGAGGAAATAGACCAGTGCTGATGAAGCTGTTAAACAGGATGGCTAAATAAGGATAGACTTGTTAAAATCATGCCTTCAAGGGATAGACCTGCTAAAATAATGCCTTCAGTTTTTGTACCCATTCAAAACATTCAGGGGATCACCTTTTCAAAGGTGGAGATGGAAGTCATGGCTTGATTTCAAGAGGAGGCACAGAGAACTCAGGAGGCCAGTCATTTTGGAGGCTTAATTACTTTAATATTTATTATGAATAATATGGATAATATATTGTGGGCTATTGGAAATTGGTTGTTGCAAACATCCATTTGTATTTTGTTTATTTGGTTGTTTTAGATTATAGGACAAGCAAAATAAACACATTTGGTAGATGATTTGAATTATTAGGAATGTCTATGAAGTGATAGAAAGGATGAATAGCATTGTATTATGTCCCTCTGGTTCTGTATATTTCTGCTGCCTTTCAGTTTGGAAGCTCTACAGCAGCTTTTCCTGTTTATAACTATTGAAAATTAAGGGCCTGGTTCATGGAAAAGTGTGTAGAAATCCTGCAACGCCCGTGCTCTGAGAACGTCTCTGCACGAGCGTGGACATAGAAGTTTTTCTTCATGCCCCGAGTATTCATGGAGTTGTTCACGCAAAGTAACAATATACGCAACTTGCGGCCGGAACACCCACGACACGCCCCCATGCAAACCAAAAACAGCCAGAAATAGCCACATGTGCGTGCCCCGCGGGCATGAATATATGCACTCGGAAAACAGTGTGTGGGGTCCCGTGCAAGCAGGCCTGCATCTCAGGGACACTGCGCGGGGTCCCTCGTAACTGTTGCCGGCTCCCCGACAACACGCATATGATTTATTGTAACCCAGCTAAAACTCAGAAAATCTGCGTGCACACCCTCATAAAACGGTCCTGCAACCTGCTACACTGTGTACGAGCACCCCTAAGTTAGATCGGAATCCCGGCTGCATACACACACCGCTAAATCCGACCCTACCTCTGTGCAGTTAATCCTATATGCAAGTGTCTGTACACCTGAATTCGGGTGGTGGATAGTATGAGGGCTTTGCGTTGCCATTTCCCTGCCAGGAGGTTGCGCCGTCGGATCAATGAATACACATTGTTCTGCGCAATACTGGTCGTGCGATGGACTGCCTGCGGCCCGTCTCCAGTAATGCCCACTTTTTCGCATGTTCTTCCACATTTTCTTTGTCCCGCCCCCTTCCCTGGCCTCTGGGCAAACCACGCCCATGCTCTGCATGGTCTCTTGTACAAGGCTCTCGGCCGATCACAGGGGCATGCCAGGCCGCCGCGAAATCCATGCAAGTCCAAGGAAAATCATGTGCATTCGATTCCATGAATTGACAAATGGAATTACGCATGCAGTTTGGCATGCAAGTTCCCTAAAATAATTTCATGAATCGAACCCTAAGAGACCTAACTGACCATGTTTAGACTCTATTGAAATTTGGTTCGCTATGTAAGTAAATGGCATTTTTGGCTTTTCCTTAACACCTTGAAACACCTGCACTAACCACTCTCTCTAACCAAAAAACATATAAATGTAGTGATATCTACACAAGACAAATGCATTGGTCAAACTCTTGAACCTTCTGAACCTTTGATCTTCCTCATAGATTAGAGGCATTCTAGAGTAGTAAGCGGGGTAAGGCCAGTCAGTCACCCTCCCAGAGTATGTATATCAACATATGTACCAACTAAACAGAAGCAAAGTCGAATCAACAACTTTGTTTTGGAAATCTGCAGAATGTGTAGGTGCAGATGCTGGATTAAAATCTCTGAAAACAGGGGCTCTGTGTTAAAAAGCCGGGGGAGGTTCTTAATGTGGTGATGAGGGGGCCCTCTGGGCCCATTCATTTAACCCTATCAATCCAACCACTCAACCCTAAGAAAGTACACATTGGGAATGTAGCCTAACAATGTTACCCTTACAATGTTTGGTGGAAGGGCAAGCTAATGGCTTGCAAGGTAACCAGTAAGCAAGTCGCTCAAATAGTGGGTTACCAAACGAGGCCTGGAATGCCAGGCTGCCAAATTACTAAGACTTCTATGGTGACAGCAGTGGTTCATGGGGGTGAGCTGATGTGCTGGGCTCAGAGGCAGGCCAATGCATGATCAGAAATGAGTTGGACTCTGATTATGTGCACTGCCCACATCTCTCACCCTGTTTCAGCCAACGGAATGCATATGAACATTTCAGTTTTAGTATACCAGGGGGCACGTGGTGTACCGTGAGTTGGCATCTCCGTCTATTCTAATTTGAGTTCTCAGTCCAACAAGGAGTCTTTAAATTATAAAGGCTGAAGATAAGATTGAAAGGGTAAAGCGTTCAGCCAACAATGTTGAAGCTGACCCTTTTTTGGGAGGCAACAGTCAAAAGTAAGACAAGGGCGAAGTCTCTGTGAAACAACGTAAATCATGGCAAGTTCAGTCCAATTTCAAATGAGTGCCCAATGCTGAAGATGGGGAGCACATTGAGCATAACAATTCTATCAAGTCTCGATCTTCAAAGATAAGTGTTGGGCACAATAACCACTCCTACTACAGTCTGTATTGGTGGCAGTTCCTGCACTTGGAGAGGAAGGGTTCATATGACAACTGTGCCAAGTGACCCAGACAATACCACTCCAAACCCCTAGATAGGCTCCTTTCAACCATTTCAAACATGGATCCATTAATGAACTGAATAACTCCATATAAGTACCCACGGTGGCAATGGAGGATAAAGCAACAATCTTTTCTTAGACATTGCCAGAAGGATCTGGATATTGAACCAAAGTGGGCCCAAGATCTAAGGCCTGTTTTGTGTGAAACCTCAGAAGTCATCAGAAGAGGGCTGGCTAGAAAAATGGCATTATACTTGTAAGACTTTTCAATGAAGCAGTCTGATGCCATAACATTGGAAAAGATCAAATTCTGATTGGCAGGAATCGACCTAGTTGCTGTGTTACCCATGTGGGAAGACATACAAAGCCAATTAGCCACCACATTTTTCCACAGGATGACGCAAGGTGAATGGTAGTAGCGAAACACACCCAAGCTACTAATGCAAACATCTCTTCATGAGAAAGACTGAAAGGGCCAATGAACCTTCCTCTGGGAAAGCAAACATCACTGAGTAATGGACTGATTGTTTCTAACTCTTAGCAATTGTCTATAAGGAATAGCACAGCACCGGCTACATTTTGACATTGATGTTGACCTCTAATGACATATGGGTGTTTGAAATCTAGCCAATGATTCCAATGGGGTAACTGAATGGCAACCCTCATTTAAGGCACCTGAAGAGAGGAAGTTGTTCAAACCTCTAAGCAGCTCAGCCATGCTGGCTCAGAGAATAAACAGATCAGAGCTGTTTGGCGGGAAAGAAATGTGCTTCTGACAAATACACCAGAGCCTACAGAAACAGAAAACAGGCCTGGTGTACGTATCACGGTATATAGATGCCCTAGTAATAAGCTTGGAGAAGGCTCAATTTTGATGTATGATCTGGAAATTTCAAAGTGATTGAGAATCAACATAGGCAACATGCCTCCAAATGTAATCCTCACTGGGTGTGGCTTGTCTGGTCTAATACACTTCATTAAAAAGGTGGACACGTTAACCTATCCTTTCTGTAGAATATGCCTAATCGTTCCGAATGGTGTGTTTTTTTAAATGGGAAAAAGCAATTGATTCGGATACCCCGAGGCCACAGGGGGCATGCCAGTAGAATCCAGATATGTGCAATGGTGCCTGGGGCAATCAATGAGGATTGAAGCTTCTTTCTGTAATTCCTGAACAGGTCAAAATCAGAAGCTTGGGGATGAAGCCTTGAGTGACATCCATCTATCTAAACATCAATCACTCACATCTCAGGTGGAGAGTGAAAACCCCCAAATGAGTGGGACTTTATCTCGAGGTCGAAAATCAAGCTTATATCTTGGAAAGTTGATGTCATCCCTCAAGAATTTGGTGACCCAGATTTTAAAGCCTTCGTGTTAGAGTTTGAAATAATTATTCTACAAGAAACATCACTGCTGGAAGCTTGCCCGTTCAGTGGGTGCATTACGTCTTCAAAGCTGCTGAAAAAGGGGTTGACCTATGGGCAGTTTGACATATGTCACAGGGTAGAAAGTGAACATAAAAACGTTTGTCTTTGCAAATACTTAGATGAGACCAGTGTAAAGGGAAGAAGTGCTTGGTCAGAGAGGGTCAGGTGTGGGCCAAGACAATAACAGTTGGACACTGTAAGAAAAATGAACGGCATGTTGGTCCCCCGTGGAGTATGTGCTTGGTGATGGAGTTGGCACTGGTCGGTTGATTGACAAGTTAATGTCCTCTCTCCTCCCTTCTGTCACCAAACAGAAGAGGGCTCGAGCTAAAATATATCAAATGGAGTGGAATGCATTAGTTTGGTTTGACAGCGAATGTGCTGATGTAAAGGGTGTACTGCAGGAGGTAGTCATACTCAGTGGGGATACAAATTAGGACACAGGATTGAGAATAAACTATAAAACACTTGTGGTACAGAAAATACATGATTATAATCACATTTGGCCAGCATTTGCTAAAATGTGCAAATGAGAAAGAATCAAAATCCTTCTGGAGCGCTGTGGCACATGGCCTGGGCTACACATCCTGTATTGACGGAAATATTTCATGGCACGGGTAGTATAGCTCAGTGGTAACGCACTTGTCTTGGAAGCAAAATGACACAGAGCAACACAGGTTTGAATCCCGGGTCCGTGTATTAAGCGTATTATAAAAAACTATAATGGATATTTGGGGTTGTTGCAATAGAAAACATAGACCGTTGGTAAATTCAACTTCACTCACATCTTATGTTCTAGGCAACCCAACGGATGCACCAGAGGGCCGTGCCCTGTCATTATTTTTTCAGACATTAATATTCGCAAAGCCATCAGTCACAGGAATAGGGCCAGAGTTCCATATACGGGGCAAGCCGAGGGTTTTAGGAACACATGCAATCCTGTTTCTAAAGGCGGTTTTTACATTTTTGTTGGCAGCGGGATATACCATGTACCATGGTGGTTTTGTATCCGTATCCCACTCTAGAAGACAGGTCTATTCTTGAGGTTTCTTCACATAGATCGATCAGTTTGATGGATATTAATTGACTGTGCTTTTCACTGTGGACAAGGTCTTTGTTTTTTGGCACTTGGCCAATAAGTATATTGCAGCAAAGAGGACCTTTTTATCTGTACCTTTTTGGGATTTCTCATCTATCTTCGACCTGGTGGATTGAGAAAGGTTAAGGGGCAAACTGGCAAACATAGGAATTGACCAAACCCTCCTTGATATCATCAGCGCTTTATGTTCTAAGACCACTCTCCAGATTAGGTGTGGCAAATGAGGGTACATTACAAACAAAATACATACCCTCTGAGGTGTCAAACAGTGTTGCTTGCTTGCACCAGTCCACTTCTGTTTATGAATAAACAACATGTCAAACTATGTCGAAAGAGCCTTCAAAGGTATACCAGCTATCTGGGAGAAGTCAGTTCCCATGCCCCTATATGTTGAAAATTTAGTACTCCACGACAGGACCATAAATGCACTTAGAGAAAAATTACAGGGAGTTGTGAGTTAATATAAAATAAAGCATCTACATTTGAATAAAAGTAAATCGAAAGTCATGGTTAAAATCATGGCAAAAAACGAAAACCATGTTTGATGATAGAGGAAGAACCAATAGAGGGTGTAGAATGTTTAACCCACCTGGGGTGATAGGTAAATCTTTCATCCATGAATAAAACAAACATGTACGTTGATAAACATATGTAACGTAGATCAGTAAAACGGTAGGAAAGCATCAAAAGAACAGACCTCCACGAACAAATCCTAACAGAAACCCCCATTTCCCAAAACAGAGAGGTTCGTATAACATTGCCTATCAAAGGGGCATGTTTATCATTTTAATCATTTTATGGATTAACTTGCACTTTCCTGCCTATCTGCCCACAAGACGAAATCATACATCTGTCAATATTCCAACTGCTGGGTGAGGATGCTTCTCTCAGAATCACAGATGTACAAAGCTATAATGGGAGCAAGTCTGCCTCATCTAGTTTCAACTGCATTAGCTAAGCTGCCCAGTCACAACTGGGTCATACTACTGCTGCAAGTTTAAACAAATGAACTGCATGAATCATATGATGGCAATCCTTGTTTACACATTACACATGCCAAAGTGAAATGCATGTGCAGTGAGCAAGCATCTTCGTAGAATACATGGAGGCTCGCTTCTAGCATAGACCAGAGCTTGCTTACACTGGTCGGCCTATCCGTTTCATAACGTCATACATTGGCTTCCTTTGACTACTTCAATACATTGCTACAGTATTCAAAATGCATTCTATGAGTAAACATGCATAATACAAACTAGTCCATTGAATATTCATTAAAATATTAACTAGAGGTTATCCATATTGTCAAACGTATTGTGGATACAACATGTAGAGTCTGCAACTAGGCAAGCAGATGTGGCAGGGCCAGCCATGATTAAAAGGGCAAGCCTGCAGTCCATAGGGCTGGTAGATTGGGCCTAGCATGAACACTTCATTTCAACCTATCGGAAGCTGCTGTCTCAAGACGTCAGAGCAATGTACTGGGCACACTGTACTATCTGGTGGTCTCTCATAGCGCAGGTTTGATCCATTTTAAAAATAAGCAACTTGCAAAAGCAAGGGCGATGGAGGAGGGTACATTGGTGTGCTTGGCCCACCCAGCGTGAGTGCATATCTTTGTAATTGTGGTGATCATCAATCATATCTGGAAAATGTTAACCCTCAAATGAGACCACGTTTTCCCTTTCCAGAGCTGACACTCTACCACTGGTGAGCAATATGAAAATATGGAGCAGTACAGTGCTATGTGCAAAATGTGTGACGTGGATGAGATAAATGTGCATAATACTTTCCTTGTATCACCAGCCTATGACCAATTAGGGTCAAGAGGGGTCACCCCCTATTATGGAATTAAGACCTCTTAGAAAATATGAATGCATCACTGTCCTTTCTCCTAAGGGTCCTTGACAAGGGCATCCCGAAATCAACAGTGGGTTATATATATATATGGGGCTGAAGACTGAGAACCAATAAGGTGGGTGGCAGGGGTCATTCCCACAAGTGGTTGTTAGCAAGGACACTTATATGTTTGCATTTCTTTCTCCCCCCTCTCCCCTGTTGTAATATACTTTTATCTGGTTTGGGATCATAATAGAGTTAGAGGGGGGTGGACGTTTTTAACTTTATGGGCCTCATTACACGGATGGCGTTAGGGATTTACCGGTACCGGTAAAATACCGGTAAATCCCTACCGCCTTACAACGAGGTCCCTTAGCGGGTTGGGGGATTTAACGCCTGCTTTTTGCAGGCGTTAAAATCCAACCCGCTAAGGGACCTCGGAGCTAATTACGGCACCGCAAAATTGCGGTGCCGTAATTAGCGCCTTCCCCATTCCCATAGAGCCCTATGGGGCAGAAATGGGGAAGGGCAATGGCGGAAGGGGGATTTACCGCCCCTCCAACCTTGGAATGGGGCGGTAAATCCCCTTTCCGCCAAGGCGGTGCCGGTATTTTACCGGCATGAGCCATGGCGCTAATAGCGCCATGGCTCACCGCCTTCCGTGTAATGAGGCCCTATGTGTTGATGATATTATTTTTGGTATGGATGAATCCCACATTTAATCTTATTTTTAGACTAGTTTACAGCACTTTTAAGATTTATGTCTTTTTTTAAATTGAGTATCTTTTTTCTGTGTTATTGTATCTCTGTCACAAAAGACTTAGGGTTTCATCACGGGCTGGGGGAGCTCCACAAATGCAGCGGTAATGCTATTACCACCACATAACTTCTCTGCCCAATCCCGAGTTTGGGCAGAAAGCTGGAGATGTTCAGTGCTATTACCGCTGGTGCTATTACCACCTGCGGTAATAGTGCCGAAAAGCCCCATAGATTCCTCTGGACTCTTAACAAAATGGGGAAATACAGCCTTACTACAACTCGGGATCTGGCGCTATTAACGTGGGGATACCACCAAGGCTGTGATGAGGCCCTTAATCAATACAATCTTATCTTATTTATGCCAGCTGGGTTATGAGTACAAGAGGGCAGGGCTTACTGGGTATTGGTAATCAGCGATCAGTATCCCACGCAATAATAGTCTGTGCTCCCATCCACAACAGCCCTTGCCATTTGCCTAGGGAAGTGGTTTGATTTCAGTCTTTTCGGGTAAGCACACATCTTGTGTGTGGCCTGCTTCATTGGCCGTATATGCTATTGTCCCCTTAGTCTCTTTACACTTGACTTCCTCTTATCTAAAGAAATTCAACATTTAGGGAAAATAACTTAGGTATGTAGATTCAAACCACTAATGAAATACAGCCACTTCGATATCTATACTATCATTGAGTTCCATGCCGCCCAACTGCCATTTGACTGCCGCATTTCTGTATTTCATTGGATCATTTGAAACCAATACTTGTAGTTATTGTAGATAGCATTATTTCATTATTACTACATATTTTAGTCTTTTCCTCATGTACTTGTCATGTGACATTCTGCACTGTATTCGCAGGTGATTCTGAATTTCAAATTCTTTCATTACACAGCAGTTATGGTTAAGTTGCAGTTTCCATAGGAAGAGCACTTTTTGGGAGGCTTATAACTTCGCTCTCCCTGGAGGAATACTCACCAAACTTTGTAAAAAAAAAAGTATATGGCCCACTCTGATTTGTTTTGCAAAGATTGGTGATGTTTGTTCCAGGGGGAGCAAAGTTATAGGGGGCGTCCCAAAACGTTTTTTTTCCCATAGACTGAATGGGTGAAAACTTTGCGCATAGCTACAAGCCAAACCGCTGAACGGATTTGCACCAAATTTGAGGCAGTGGCAGGGGCTTGGGTGTGAAAGCGTACTTTTGCAAATTTTGTGACAATCCACCCAGTAGTTCCCTTAAAAACGATCAAAAAATATGTCTCTAAAAATTAGTGGTATCTATGTCCGCTCTGTGGTCGCACTTGCCTGTTCGCTCCATGGAGAACATTGCAATTGGCTATTCCGTGGTGTGCTGCCCGTGATCAGGTTGCGCTTTCACCGATTGGTTGTGGCACAGCGAGAAGTGCATCGTAATCTTTCGATACGTCCGCCATGTTTACTTCATTTTCTGTTGAACGCGAACATCGGCGCTAACATTCCTACACGAAGAAGGCCCCAATGCACTTATAACACTTATGGAACACTGGTTCGAAAGGTGAGCGCTAATGAGTCTTGATAGTAGAATGTCAAACATTGAAGTATTCTTGTTATCACTGGCATACTGTACAGTGGGACTTGCTACTCATTGTACGAAATGAAATTACTGCGTCCATTTTACAATACATAAACAACATTACTGCGGTCAGACTGGCGGGAATCTGAGGCAGTCACCTGCCTATTTCGTACACACAGCCTTTCTGAACATTTACGCCAGTAGCGTTCTCATAAATAGACACTGATATGTTATTGCAAAATGAGAATGTCTTTGCAGGAACAACTGCCCCCGCCGGAGCTGTCTCTCCACATAGAAGGTACCGTGTCCGCCTGGCTTCCCTTGTGACGGTTAGCGTGAGGTGTCTTAATCCTCGCCTCTCAATTGGGTCGCCTCCAAGCCTTCTAAACTTTCTGTTCTGAACTGGTCCAATCTTTCTGTGACAATTTGCGCCATAGACTCGAAGTGCATTTCCACTGTAATACTTTTTGGGACATATCGCCTTGCCTCTCTCCGAGTGGGACTGGCCTCTGAACTCTGCGATCTACAGTAGACCCTGCCTTACTTGCCTTGCATTTGTTCGTAAAAGTGTTGGTAGCGAGTTGATTTCATAGCTTGCCTTTTCTCTCCCGTCCTAACGAATACTAGAGTGCCATCTAGGTTAAAGCATTCATCTCTGTCTGCAAATAAGTGGTGCCGTTGAACCTAGACCTGTCGAACTATTGTTAGGGGGATTGATTTACTTACAGTAATTGTAATTGAAGTTGTTTGCCGTATTAGTGCCAGTGTGTTTTCCATAGATGTGTTTTTATAAATAAATAACTATATATCTTTACACTGAAGCTCTGTTCCGTGTTTGCTTGTTCTACTGTGTAAATTGCCCTATTTTGTATACTCCACATACTGCCTAACTCTTCTTGAGGGAAGTCTGACTGCCCAGCCACAGCTACCAAGTGAATCTGTGTGGTACAGACTGCTACCAAGTGGGTTTACTGCCAAACACCTGTAGTCCTAAATCTTTTGCAGTGGTCCCAGAGGGAACTGCACAGGTTTCTGCCTAACACTGGTGTGCAGCGGTGGGATTTGTATCGAGTATACAGTTTAGCGTGCTTTTCAACACTTTAGGATAACTAACCACAAAGCTTAGCACTAAAAAGCAACTTTCAAAAACATGTCTACTATGGGAGTCTACAGTCAAGAGTCCTTGTCAGGTGAAAATACTGAGAGTTTACGAGCTCTCTGTAGACAAGAGAATCTTTCTGTAAGAGGCAAGAAAGTAGAACTGATAGCGAGATTGCTGGAAAACCAAAGTCTGGGTACTGGTTCAGAGGAACCAACTTCTCCAGCAAATGTATAAAACAGTAATGGTATTGATCCAAATCAATGTCTTGATAATGAGTCAGAAGAGGAAAGTGAAGCTAATGAAGTTAGCCACTCTGAGCCTCTGTCTGCCTTACCTACTGTACCTACGGGGCCCATACCAGGTCCCACATGTAACCCTGCTTATTTTGAACTTGAAAAAATGAAGCTCGAATTTGAATACAAGCGTTTTTTAGCTCAATCTGAAAGAAACCAAGAGCTAGAGTTCAGACGGATGAATGCCCAGGCTGAGCAGAAGCAAGCTGAGTTAAGGCTCAGAGAAATAGAACTTAATCATGAGTTAGAGATGAAAAAGTTATCTGTGGAAAATGCTTCTCTCTCCTCTGGTTCCTCTAGAAGTTCCAGTCCCAAAAGACCCCGGATGCCTAAGGAATTAGTGGGTATGTATGAACCGAGATTGGATGTGTTGGATTGGTTAAAACTGTTTGAATATAATCTTGGGCTCCAGGATATCACAGTGAATGAGTTACTTCCCTGGTTGTTCTCTAGGCTTCCCCCCGTTGCGACTGATGTGGTAATGGAGTTGGGGGAGGTGGATAAGAAGGATTACAAACGTGTGAAACTAGCTTTGATAGCTCGATTCGGGAAGACCCCTTCCCAGTATCTTAAGAGGTTTAGAACCCTCAAAAAGCATGATGGTACCCCTTGGGCTACCTGGGTGAGTGAAGGATTGAAAAACTTAGAGGGATGGATTAAGGGTTACAAAGTGAACATTTATGAGGGTATGAAGAATCTTTTTATGTTGGAATCGATTTATGATGCCTGTTCTCCTGAGCTCAGACAGCACTTGGCTGATTCGAAGGAATTGGATTCCAGGGAGCTAGCTAAGGCTGCTGACTTGTGGGTTGCCAACAGGGCTACTCATAAGGATTCTGGGGCAACTCAGAAAAAGGATGAGGGAAAAGAGCCTAAGAAAGACGCAAAAGAGAATTCTAATAACTCAAATTCCAAAGAGGGCCCCAAACAAAACCAGAAGGGTAAACCACAAGGAAAACCACAGCAGAATAGTGTGCCTTCTGGTGCCAAACCGGAAGGAGGCCAGAACAAGCCACCATTCCAGAAAGCATTCAGTAAATGCTTCATTTGTGGCTTGACTGACCACGTGAAAGGAGATCCCAGATGTAAGGGTAAACCTTCAGGGGTCCAGCTTGTCTCCTTAGCCTTCGCTCCAGAGGAGGATGTCCAAATGGCAAGTGGAAACTTTCTACTGCTGGCTGATGAACCCATTGGAGTCTCAGCCAGTGTTTCTTTAGTGTCTCTGGGTTTGTGGGAACAACAGAATTTAGATGTCTATAACTCCATCCCCGATAATACTAAAGAGTATTATAAGGACAGTGTCCAGGTGAACGGTCAGGAGACTCCTGCCATTAGGGACACTGGGGCCAGCATAACTGTGGTGGATAAATCTTTTTTTCAGGCTTAGGATGTTGCTAAGGCACCCAAACGCCTCACCAAGTTAGCTGGAGGGCCTGTGCAGATGCTTCCCCAATTACCAGTTCTCATCCAGTGTAACAACATGACTGTGAAGATACCTGTCAGCATACAGAGTGAGGTACCAGGGCGCGTTCTGTTGGGTAACGACTTGAAAACTCTCAGAGTTGTGTCGCATACCCCCAGACCTACTAGTAAACGGTTACAGGAGCTAACCAGACCTGCAAGGGAGAGAACCATGCGAGGTACTCTCCAGGAGATGATGAAGATAGATATCACTCCTGCTCCACTGGAATTGTCAGCTGCTGTCTCCAAGAAATCAGAAGCAAAAGGGAAACCTAAGACTTCTATACCGAAACCAGCAGCCAGCATTTCAGTGCAGCCAACAAGGACTTCCCCGCGGTTGTCCAAAGTTACACCCGTAACTCCCCCTCCAGCTGAGGCTGAGAGGGAGGTACAACCCTGTGTGGTAGAATTAGACTCTGAAGAAGAGCTAATGGAAGGCCAGGAACTCATTGGAGATCTGGATCATGTTGACCATCCTGAGCTGCAGTCTTTACTGGCAGAAGGTGGACCCAGCAGGGCAGACTTCAGTAAGGGACAGAGAGAATGTCCAACTCTGGAAGGTCTTCGCCACCAGGCAGAAGCTCAGGCTGAAGGGCAAGAGCCTGGGAAATACAGGTTGCACTGGGAAGATGGCCTCTTCTACAGTGAACCGACCAAGTCTGCACCTGGAGACTACAAATGACTTGTAGTACCCCAAGAGAACAGACAACAGTTCTTGCAGTTAGCCCAACCTTTGGCTGGTCACTTGAGTTTCAAGAAGACTAAGGAAAGGCTCTCTCTCTACTTTTATTGGCCGAAGATGGGGGCCGAAGTAGAAAAACACTGCAGGAACTGCCACACCTGCCAGACCTCTGGTAAGGTTGGCACCAAGAATGTGGCACCTTTAGTGCCTCTCCCAGTTGTGGGAGTCCCATTTGAGAGAGTAGGGATTGACATTGTTGGTCCCCTTGATCCTCCAACCTCCTCAGGCAACAGGTGTATACTTGTTGTAGTAGACCACGCTACTAGGCATCCTGAGGCAATTCCTATGAGGACTGTTACAGCTCCGGCTGTGGCTAAGGCCCTCCTTAGTATTTTTACCAGGGTCAGGTTTCCTAAGGAAGTAATCTCTGACAGGGGGTCAAACTTTATGTCCCACTACATGAAAGCCATGTGGAAAACCTGTGGAGTTACTTACAAGTTCTCAACGGCTTACCACCCACAAACCAATGGGTTGGTAGAACAGTTCAACCGAACCATGAAGAGCATGATAGGTGCTTTAGAAGAACCCCTTAAGCGTAAGTGGGACCTTCTACTGCCATGCCTTCTCTTTGCTTATAGAGAAGTCCCTCAGGAGGAAGTAGGTTATTCTCCCTTTGAGCTTCTCTATGGTCATCCCATCAGAGGTCCATTGGCCCTGATTAAGGAGGGGTTGGAGAGCGCTCCTTCCCCCAAGCCAGTCAGAGTGACTGACTATGTGATAGGTCTCCGGAGGAGAATGTCGCACATGATGACAGAAGCAAGCGATAACTTGAAAGCTGGACAAGCATTGGTCAAGCACTGGCATGATCAAAAGGCTAACATGGTTGAGTTCGCTCAAGACCAGCTTGTTCTCATTATGATCCCAACAAGGCAGAGGGCCTTGCAAGACAAATGGATGGGACCCTTTAGAGTTGTGGGTAAACTCGGAGAGGTCAACTATCTGGTGGACTTGGGCAATCCCAAGGAGGCTCCGACAGTCTTCCACACCAACCGACTCAAAGCGTATGTCTCAAGACCTGATGTAGGAGCGTTGCTTCTAGCATCATCAGAGGAAGAAGAAGAGAGTGAAGCTCTTCCGGATCTCCTCAGAGGCTTACCTTTAGACGGAAAAATTGAAGGAGTGAATCTCTCTTCAAATCTGACACCCGAGCAACAAGAAGAGTGCAAATCTATGTTGAATCAGTTTGCCTCCCTGTTCTCGCTTTCACCAGGCTTGACCCCTTGGGGCCAGCATGACATACTCACTGGTGACTGTCTGCCAGTCAAAAGCAGAGGATACCGAATGTCAGAAAACGTATGAACCCACATCAAAGGTGAGGTCAGCAAGATGCTTGATCTCAGGGTAATAGAGCCCTCTACTAGTCCATGGTCTAGCCCAGTTGTGTTAGTACCAAAGGCCGGATCTAAAGAACTTAGATTCTGCATGGATTATAGAGCTCTTAATGCAGTCACCAAGACTGATGCCCACCCTTTGCCAAGAACAGATGAGTTGGTGGATAAACTTGGCACAGCCAAGTTCCTCAGCACATTTGACTTGACGTCAGGCTATTGGCAAATAGCCCTGACAGACCATGCCAAGGAGAAAACTGCTTTTTCTACACCCGTTGGCTTATACCAGTTTAAGGTAATGCCTTTCGGATTCAAAAATGCACCTGCTACCTTTCAACAGATGGTAAACCAGGTTCTGAATGGGATGGAGGACTTCTGCATGGCATACTTGGATGACATAGCAGTGTTCAGCAATTCCTGGGAAGAACATGTAACCCACCTGAGAGATGTCTTGCAGGCTCTTGGACGAGCCAATCTGACCATAAAGGCGAGTAAATGCCAAATTGGACAGAGTAAGGTAGTCTATCTTGGACATGAGGTAGGAGGTGGAGAAATAAGGCCTTTGCTCAGTAAGATTGAAGCTGTGCAAAATTGGACAACACCTACTACTCAGACCCAAGTGAGAGCCTTCCTAGGCCTCACTGGGTATTACAGGAATTTCATTGAGAACTATGGAACCATAGCTTCTCCTCTGAATGTCATCTCCTCTCCCAAATTTCCTAAAAAGGTTAGATGGAACGAGGAGTGCAATCAGGCTTTTGAAAACCTGAAAAAGGCTCTTTGCCAAGCCCCAGTACTCAGAGCTCCTGATTACCACCAATCTTTCATTGTGCAGACAGATGCTTCAAATGTAAGAATAGGTGCCGTACTCAGTCAACTGGATGGGAAAGGTAGGGAGCACCCCGTTTGCTTCATCAGCCGCAAGCTGAAGGATCCCGAAACAAGGTGGGCAACAATCGAAAGAGAATGCTTTGCTATCGTGTGGGCTCTGAAGAAGTTTAGGTTATACTTATATGGTTCTACTTTTGTCATTCAGACTGACCACCAACCCTTGAGATGGTTAATGCAAATGAAAGGGGGAAACCCAAAACTACTGAGATGGTCGATCTGCCTGCAAGGGTTTGATTTCACCATTGAGCACAGGTCAGGGTGTCACCACCAAAATGCTGATGGTATCTCTAGGATGTATGTCATCGACTAGTGGTATGAGATTCATCCAGGAGTAGATTAAATCCTCCTGTCCCTTAGTCTGGGGGTGGCAAGTGTTAGGGATAATTCTCTGTTTCGACTGAATTTCCTAACCTAGTGAGTCCCCCAGCAGCTTTGCTGGATTTCTGGAGTTTGTTTTTTCCATCCTGCCAAGAGTGAGACTCTTTTTCTCCCACTCTTGGACATGAATGTGGTTAATTCCTTTGAATGTCAATGTGTTCTATGGGCTATGGGGTCTTTTACTCCATAGGGTCTCATATGTTTTTCTATGTGTGTTACACCGCACCCTCCGTGCCGTAACACTGGGGCGTCCTAGAGGATCGACACCATAGACTCCATACCATGGGACCGACTACTGTCTCCTAGGGCATGTAAAGTCACCATTGGCTTTACTAGACCTAAATTTACTAACATAACTAGTACAAACCATCCTATTGTGGACTTACTAGTAGGGGTAATTCGATTACCCCTGGGTCTGTTATTTGAGGGGGCACTGTCCCGTCCCCCCTCGTTGAGTTTTGGCTGGTGGCAGTGGAAACTACTTGTTATATTCGACCCCGAATATGACCCTATGGGATTCTTCTCATTGTTGGAGGTTAATACTTTTTCTCGTTAATCTATAACATACCACCGGTTTATTTATCTTAAATAAATCTATCGGTTGGTATTTTCTGCCAGAACTCGGTTTTTAAAATGGCGTCTGTGTTCGTCTCTGTGACTCCTAAACCAAAGGTTGAGCCCTTTGTTCCACTTTTGGCGGGCTTCTGCACAGAGGCCCTCCAAAGTGGTGCCATTCTGTCTGGGTACCACAGGGGGTGTTGGAGGGGGATTAGGCACCCTGGAATGAGTTGCCTTGCCAACTCAAGTCGCACTCTGGTGTGATTGGCCCAAGTAGTGAGCCACCCCGCTCACCACTTAGCGTGTTTTGATTGACAGCTAGGCTGAATGAATGGGGGTTTTCTGCAAAAAAGCAGGGCTTTTGGGACTGGATCTTCAGAAGTCGCCACAGGACCTAAGAATCCGACAAGGGTAAGGCTGAGCCGACCTGCAACGACGACACCTCCGGTGGAGCCCTGCTGAACCGACTCACCACTTCCCAATGACAGAGGAGATCTCCCGGCTGGAGAGTCTTCTTCCCCTGACTGGTGGGAACAACCAGTCCCCTTTGCTTTTTCTTCGCTTCCAGGGCGTAGTGGTCGAATCGCCCGTGCTGAGCACCCCGGCAACCGAATAGCCACTAACCCGTACTGCGACCAAAAGGTGGTGCCTTGTGACGGAGCACTCCGCGGCTGGTCTCTTCCCTGGTGGTGCAATGATCTTCAACTTTCCTTTGACGACGAGAGCATCTCTTCTCTTGGCAAAGCCCCGACTTGCATCCACCACCATGTAAAACTGCCCCCGCCGGAGCTGTCTCTCGACATACAAGGTACCATGTCCGCCTGGCTTCCCTTGTGACGGTTAACGTGAGGTGTCTTAATCCTCTTGCCTCTCCATTGGGTCGCCTCCAAGCCTTCTTAACTTTCTGTTCTGAACTGGTCCAATCTTTGTGACAATTTGCGCCATAGACTCGAAGTGCATTTCCACTGTGATACTTTTTGGGACATAATGCCTTGCCTCTCTCGGAGTGGGCCTGGCCTCTGAACTCTGCAATCTACAGTAGACCCTGCCTTACTTGCCTTGCATTTGTTCGGAAAAGTGTTGGTACCGAGTTGATTTCATACCCTGCTTTTTGTCTCCCGTCCTAACGAATACTAGAGTGCCATCTAGGTTAAAGCATTCACCTCTGTCTGCAAATAAGTGGTGCCGTTGAACCTAGACTTGTCAAACTATTGTTAGGGGGATTGATTTACTTATAGTAATTGTAATTGAAGTTGTTTGCCGTATTAGTGCCAGTGTGTTTTCCATAAATGTGTTTTTATAAATAAATAACTATATATCTTTACACCGAAGCTCTGTTCCGTATTTGCTTGTACTACTGTGTAAATTGCCCTATTTTGTATACTCCACATACTGCCTAACTCTTCTTGAGGGAAGTCTGACTGCTCAGCCACAGCTACCAAGTGAATCTGTGTGGTACAGACTGCTACCAAGTGGGTTTACTGCCAAACACCTGTAGTCCTAAATCTTTTGCAGTGGTCCCAAAGGGAACTGCACAGGTTTCCGCCTAACAACCTCACAAACCAAATTTCAAGGCCCTTGAATGCACAGATTCTGAGATATTTCCACCGTAATGCACCACAACGAACTGTACCATGCCAGGGTGAGATGACAGGTCGGAGAGAGCAAAGAACATCCCACTATGCAGCAGCACACCAACTCTCGACTCCCCCAAATGTCCACTCTGTGATATATCAGCCAGTCACATGCGCCCATTCTCAATACAGTTTGCTTCAGTGTGCAAAGCACATCAAGCGATAAGCGAATCAGAAAAGCGACCAACAGGATAATTGATTTTCAAGAATTGATGAGTGTTTTCATGTCTGTCCACCAGTTCGGATAATGACTACTTTTTGCTAGTGAAAAGTCAGATCCCTTTGTAAGAGGCCTCTCCTGACTTCATATCTTGTGGTAGTCAGAGGCCTGGGATTTAGTATGGTTAGAACGTTTAGTATGTTTATTCTTTATATAATCTGACGTCTCTCCCTTCTGTTTGGTGGGATTCATCTCACATGCTGATTTATAAGAGGTAAACTGAAGTCCCAGAAGGTTGTTTGTCTGGTGTTGGGACAAAGTAAAGAGCCTGTGTCTTATGACATCTCACCCTCACCTATCGTTTCATTTAAAGTATTTGAATTTGTGCAATATTTTTAAGGTGCCAATTGTCACCCCGAGTGGGACAGGCATGCCCAGAAATGGGTCCCGTGTCTGCTGGGCCCATGAGACCCAAGGTACTCCTCACTGATGAGGCCCAACAAAGCCCAACAAGGGGCAAACATGTCTTGGGATGATTGTGGTCTTGTGCAGAAGGGATGTGAACTAGAAGTTTGGGCTGGACTGCCCCTTTTGGGCTGGGACCAAGCCTGATTTGCATATGGTCTTTCCCCTTCTGTAATGGCTTGGCAGGCAAAGAACAGTGGTCTGGAGGGTTGCCCAGAGCAATGCCAGAAGTTAAGATTAATTCCTAACCTTCCAGCCATCACCTCTTTGTTTTTGCCTTGTTGTTGGTTTAACATTCAATGCAGACACAAGCAGCAGATCCTCAACACCATGCCATCCTGCTGCTGCAGCACTATACGTAATTCTTGCACTTTATGAGTTTTTATCTGCAGGGATCTCAGCAAAAGTATGTGTTTTTGGCACCCAGCTTTGGCGTGACATGGTTCTTACCAACAAAGTAATAAAAACATATTTGTTTGAGATATTATAGACAGTTCCAGTAAAGCACATATAAATGAAGTATTACCATCATAACATTAGAACATGAAGCAGAGGCAGTAGCCACAG
The DNA here is from genome assembly GCF_040938575.1 of Ambystoma mexicanum. Classification (NCBI taxonomy): domain Eukaryota; kingdom Metazoa; phylum Chordata; class Amphibia; order Caudata; family Ambystomatidae; genus Ambystoma; species Ambystoma mexicanum. The sequence continues at coordinate 421,388,201 of NC_090927.1, read as the reverse complement.
AACTCATGTGTGTGCCATTACTAGAGTAAATTGGCAAATAGACAGATTTCATGAATGAAAACTCATAAAAATCATTTTCTGCTCTTTTGAACAGCTTAGGAAAATGTAGATTGTTTCTAGTGTTTTGTCATTCTGTACCTAAAATGTCGGCAGGCTTTTGGAACTCCTGTGTGTGCTATTCCTGGCACACCAGTTGTGGCCACTTGGGACATCTCAAGGTGTGTTGGATGCAAGTTGCAGAGACTCCCTGAACAGTAGTAGTTCCTTAGTCCAATATAAAGAATGTGGGTAGCACAGAGTGCACAGCTAGTGGCGAGCGCAGATGACGTGGCGGTGGGTGGATGCACGGAGATAGCTAAAGGAGCTCATGAAGTACTGGAGAGATCACATGCCAATGGCAAAATATCATGGGATGGTCGAACCTCAGGTTCCAACTACACACCGGGATGCAGTGACAATAAGGACAACAGTGCATTCCGCGTTGTATGCTCGTATGTCATGGAGAAATCAAATACAGTGTAAGAGGGCAGCAGTAGGCATTCAAAGGTATTCAGTATCGATCAAGATTATACAAAGAGCACTAGAGGCGAAGGTGTTTGCACAGACAGATTGGAGCAAAATCGTTATCTACACAAGGCCATTCTAATTACAAAAGGCCCCACTGATGCAGGTGAATTTAACAACGTTGCTTTTTACGTTTTATTTGCAGCATCACTTTTAGTGTGAGACATGCTGTTCAGTTGATTACATATGTGAAGTGATCGAACTATGAGCACGCTGTTCGCTGTCATACTTTACTGCAAGTAGAATTACTATTTTTTGTTAAAGTGATGTTGTAAGTACAGGAGCAAAGAAGCCGCTAAAATGTCCTACGGTTTACAAAAACAACATTTCCATGCACCACAAACCAAATAAAGGCAAATATAATTATTTAGAAGGACATATGTTCTTTTAGTACTTTCCATATGAACTTGGACAGTATCAAAGACAGAGAGCAACCTTAAAGGTCTGTTTTCAAGCAGCATGGAACACGTGCTGTCTTCATCTATTGTGTTTGGCTGCCAGTCAGTACCTCTGCTGTCACATTCCCCAAAGGGCTGTTGACAAGAATTCTGTCTCTGCCATGAACATTTGCTCTATGAAAAGGACACTAATTTCATGTTGTCAACGATAAATTAAATGATCAAAATAATATATTGAGTTTGTGTGGCATTTTAAGTAAATGAGTTTTGAGGGGTCATGTTTAATTGAAGAAGTGACTGAAATGGTTATAGTAGGGATTATTTTAAAAACGTACTTATGCAGCTATGTTCACAACATGCAAAAAGTATTGGCATGCCTCTGGGGGGAGTTTCTAGACAAACTAGCACCAAGGGAGAAACCTTATAATGTAACCTCTATACCACAGTACCCAGTACTACAAACCCTCCCCAATATTTTGAGATCACTGCAACATAAACAAACGCTAGTTTTATTCATTTGTAGTTAATGTAGATAGAAGCAATAAGTAGGCATAGCAAAGAAGACAACAATATTGAAAATATACAGCAATGAACTTAAGCACGATGTACTAGTATTTGTTGCTGTTGCATAAACTATTATTGAAAATGATTTTGCTCTTAGTTGAATGCATAAATAGACCCAATAGCCGAACATCAGCCATTAAAGTCCGAAAATATGTTTTTTTTTTTAAATCAGATTTATTTTACTGAATCCCTTCTCAAAATCAACAGCAAAACATGTAATCATGAGTTTCTTTGTATGATGAAGGTGTTCAAACAAATAAAGTATTTGTTTAATCCAGAGCCCACAATTGTTGGCTTTGTCAGTAACCATACCTAGTTAACTATAACTAAAGTTTCTTTTTTTTTTTTTTTTTTTAGCAGCAAATACTGTAAACTGTATGTATGTAAACGGTATCTATGTAAAACAAGTCTGGCAGGTGGCAACATGATCTTCATGCTTTTCTGACATAAAATGACTCCACAACCCTGATATTTTGGGAGGGATGAGATTGGCACTCAATCACCTCTATTCTTGATGTCTACTCAGTGTAGTTTGCAATGGATGGTGTGTGGGTGATGTTCACTGAGGAGCCCGTGCTGTGTATGTGAGTGACTGCAAAGTTGTACTGCAACTACAATGTGTTTTTCCAACCATCTTTGGGAAATACTGTACACTGTGTCATGTGTAGCATCTGAATCGAGCTTCCTGGGTGCAGTATTTTCACTGGATAATTACATGCTATTGGGTCTTCATTGCAATCTATTTGAAATGGCATTAAAGTTGGGGTGGTTTCAGGAATCGCATCTCTTTCCTCATCCATAGTTTCCTCTTTTTGTTACCGAGCCTATGTCGTACCTTCTGCCTCTTACACGTTGGCTGCTGATGGCTTAACATCCTCTTTTCCCTCTTCCTGAGCTCAGTCCTTTGGCACCCGATGCATGTACAAAAGTTCTGCATGCACAAATACACGTTTCGCAATGCAGAAGATTCTTTTGAGACATATAACAGATACCCCTGTTTTTGCAGAGGGAGAAATATGTGGCTATCTATTGACCTATGGTATCTAGTGCAGAACCCTCATACTGCTTGGGCTTCTCAAACACAGATTCTGCTGTAGCATGTGAAACATACCCAACACATTAATTCCTACCCCAAATCTTAACCCAACTCTTACACCAACTCTTGCCATGTTTTGGTCCTGCAGTAAACTCAGACATGTTAATTGAATGTCTACTTCTATTCAAGAAACACATGCCGGGTTCTTAGTGCTTTGATCTTCTCCAATGTCCAGTAAATGTAATGGGTTCTCAGTGCTTTGGCCTTCTCCGCTGCCTGAAAAAAAGCACGTACTGTTCTCGATGTTTTGGCCTTCTCCTTGCCATACTAAATGCACATGGGATTTTTCTGTTTTTTGGCCTTCTGTTCTGTCTACAAAATCCATGTGGAGTTCTTTGTGCATGTGCCTTTTCCTATGATTTACAAATATACATGTGGGGTTCTCGAAGTGTTAGCATGGTCCTACAACTAGCAAATGTGCATGAATTATTTGTCATTCGGCCTTATCTGCTTATTAAATGCAGTGTGTTTGCTTTCTACAAGGCCTTCAAAATGCTTGTAGGGTTCTCAGTGCTTTGTCATTTGACTTGACTTTAGTAAATGCAGGTCGGATTCTCAGGGTTTTGGCCTTCTTCTCTACCTACAAAATCAATATGGGGGTTGCAGTCCTTTGCCTTCTCATATGCCTAGAAAATGTGCATGGGTTATCAGTACTTTGAGCTTCTCCTCCGCCTATTAACTGCACATGGGTTCTCATTGCTTTGGCATTCTCTCTGCCTAGTAAATGCACACAGAGTCCTCAGTGCTTTGGCCTTTTCATATGCCTACAAAATGCATGTGGTGTGTACTGACCATAAACACAGAAATCACAACCCCGCCCACCTACAACAATCATGTGCCCTAAACCGCACAAACAAAATCTACATCATTCAGTAACTCTGTCTATGCCTTATTATTTGCCTAATTCTAATTCAATCTAACTAATATGACAAGGCCAGCAGCCTGGCCTTTTTAAGGGGGAACGAGAACCCCTCTCACCCTGGGGTGGATGCCCTCCCACAGAGAAATCCAGAGCTAGTTCTTCTCCCCATGATGTGGACTGTGGCAGCAGCGAGGGACACAATTCCTTTTATAAGCCCCCCCCGCCCCTTTTGCCAATGTGATGGTTTGCAGATGCTTATCTTTAGCCTTTCCTCTTGGTTTGGATACTGGCCAGTGTTTGTTTTCACTTTCTTTCAAAGAACCCCCAGACCGAGGCCAAATGACATCAGAGAAGTCCAAATGAGAGAACCAACATCATCAACCTATGCTCTGAATGAGAAAGAAGACATGCAAAGATCAGCTACTGCCATGCAGAGACCCGACCACAGCAGCACACCTACCAGGGAGAAAGTGAGAACAACACTTTTCTGCATCTGCGAACCAGTACAGCACTGAGGCACATGTCATGAGACTGGCAGAGTCTGCCAGTAAGCATGCACCGTCAACACAGAATTCCCTATAATACCAGGGATAGAGAGAGGGAAACTGACGATTCTTCCCTAAACGAACTGGGACATTTAACTTCCCATGCCGCCATCTTCTCTACACGCCCATTTTGATAAATTTCCCTCACACATACAAGCCCTGGGTGGGGACGACATGTTCAAATTGGCTACGGGAGTTACACAGTCTAAGCAAATGGAAGCTGATTTAAGCAGGTACAGGATGCAGGAAGTGTGGGTTTTCAGGTGAGACCAGAGGTGGAGGAGGAGAACCAACAAGAAACCAGCAAGCGGAAGGAGGGAGCAGCAGCTTGTGGAGGAAATTCCTGAAGCAGGTGAGGAATTGGCTTAGGATTGACAGTCTCTGTATTTTTGTGGTTAGTGAGTAGAGCGGTTAGTGTAAGGAGTGATTAAGAATTGAATGATACCGAGTGAATGAAGGGCTTTTAAGTAGATGAGTGGAGGAGAGCAGTGGAGGAGGGGGGAGCAGCAGTTGATAGGAGGAGAGCAATAATTGTGGGTAAAAGGGTAGTAGTGGGTGAAGGAGAGTAGTAGTGGGAGGTGTGAGTAGTAGTCGATAGCAGGAGAGTAGTAGAGGGTGGAAAGAGAGTAGAGTAGAACTTAGTGGAAGTAGTGCATGAGTAGTTATGAGAGTAAAGGAAAAGTTGTGTGGAAGAGGGAAGTTACAGCAGAGATGAGGAATAGTCAAGTGGAGTGGGATAAGGAAAAACATTAAAGGGTGGAGACAAGAACTAGGAGGAATGAACCATCAATAGGACAGAGGACTGTTGGAAGTACTAAGCCTGAGGTTTGCAGTAGTATGAGTGCAAGAGAGAATGAGGGCACGGGTGTGATTGAACTACCTTGAATCTGAATGAGTAAGTGCAAGACATGGTCCAAATTCCTATTAAAACAATAGCTGTTGATTAGAGTAGGTAGAGTTAGGAAGTCCGTGAAGGAGTCTAAACGCCTGAATTTAGGGAACCATGTTTAGGAAATTTAAAACTTTGGACAGTTATCACCATTTCATAGCAATAACCATGGATTCTGGATGCCTATGTTATGGAGGAGAGTTGTTTCAAGACAAGAGAGAGTGATAGAGGGATGGCCCAAGGCCCCAGAGAAAAAAAATAGAAACCCTTGAACTTTCTCCAAGACTCTGACTGAGTTCTGTGCCATCTGTGACACAGTGCTACTAAAACCTGCCCAAATAAGCATGTGCTGTTCTTGTCTCTTCAAATTCCAATCTCTGTTTGTCCCAAGTTCCTATTCACCTGTCCTTATATAGATGCAGGGTGAGACACAGTAGAACCAATCCCTGAGTTAAACATGCAAAGCTCAACATAAGAGCACTCAATTTTACATCTTTTTAAAATACTTTATTTATTTAATTCACAGAAAAAAAAGACCAATCTTCACATACCATTGAAGAGGAGATTAACAAGTAAAAGCAGTGATAATTACCATGCATTTATTCATACAATCTTGCTCAGAGATCTGGAATGCATACTGTACCCCTGCTTTGCCATTATCGTAACAAACTACATGAGTCTATCTGCAGTATACACAAATTGCATTAAAGTATTTCAAAAAGCATTATATTCAAATTCATATAGTAGAACCCAGCCCCAATACATTCATGCAGTGAAGTATTATGACTCCACCAATGGCACCACTCTTGGCATTGTAGGCTGTTCACACCTAAGGAAGTCCTTGAATGGTTCCCAGATAATTGTGGATTTAGACTTTGGTGATACAAACGCACAGTAATCTACCTCTGTATCACAACACAAGGACAGTTCATCCAGCCATGTATTAATTTCAAGTGATATGAAAAACAGGGGGTTATGGGTGTCTCCCCACCAGCCTCAGATGAGGGAGATTCTCAACCAGATTTTTTAGCTCACTATAACTTTCACAGAAGAGAAATTACCTCAACACATAAGTCTTTGTCGTCCTGCCCAAAGGCAGTCCAGCACCGAAATGCTAGGCAATTCTCTTCTGAACAAGAGTACCAACAGCAACCCCAGACATGTGTTTCAGCCTGGCAAGGCCTCATCAGTGAGGTGGAGCTGTGCCTCTCGAAGAAGAGTGAGCAAGAGGTCCACATCTGGATTACCCTATTAACTTAGTGAGAACCAAACATTTCTTTTTAATATGCAAAACAGGGGGTTCTGGGAGTCTCTCTACTGGCCTCAGTCCCAGGGGAGTCTCTACCTGATTTTCTAGCTTACTATCCCTTTCACATGAGAGAAATTAAATATCCACAACACATCAGTCTTTGTCCTGCCCAAGGGCAGTCCAGCAACGAAATGCTAGGCTAACAAAAAGTCTGGTTGAGACTCTCCCGGGATTAATGGCCGACACAGGGACTCCTAGAAACCCCTTGTCTTAATATCAGGTTAAACATGACTTGTCCAAAGCATCAAAATGCATCTCGTAGCTATTAACAGACATACTGACAATAACTTCTGGGCACCTTTAGGAAGCCCCAGGAGCCACCCACTTGGTCACAGAAGGCAGAGAGCCTAGGGCATGCCTAAATCATATGCTGCAACCCTAATTTTCTACTCCACATCTAGGACATCTGCCATGCGATGAGCTGTCACTCTTAAACTTGCGAGAGGGAGGTAAATACATACATTGTAGCACCTTATACTGTATCAATTTAAATCTATCACTCAGGGCAACTCCTCTTGTGTACTCACATATGTAGGACCACATTTTATTACGGACATCCATTCTCACATCTTTGGCCCACTGCCTTTTGCACGGTAGTTCAGCCAATGGGGCAGAACCCTGCCCCTGTTGATATATCCTTGAAACTATGCCCTTCGACACTTTCGAGTTTATAATATACTTCAAGAGCAAAGTCATAGGTGGTTCAGCCGGGAAGAAATGGGCACACACTCCAAACGCTGATCGCAACCGAAAATACTGATAAGCCAAATTAAACTCCCATCCTAGCTTAGCTTCCACTAAATCCCAAGTGACACATTTTCTGTCCCGGTAAAAATCATACATATAGTTGATGCCCAATCTTGACCAAGAAATCCTGATCATGCCATCACAAGGTGGGTCTAAACACTGGACCTGCCATACCCCCAGCTCAGTCACAAAGGGAAAGTGAATCTGCAAACCTGCAATGCTAAAAATGTCAGGGTCATCTTCGACTCCACACTCTCCTTCTCTCTCCACATCTCTGATGTCTCTAAGAAGTCACACTACCAGCTGCACCTTCTCAGAGGTATTCTTCCATTCCTCTCCTCCCCCAGAGACTCACTATCTCTAGAGCTCTGGTTCTCTCTGGGCTTGACTATTGTAACAGCCTCTTTCTAAATCTGCCTGCTTCTACTCTCCGCCCTTTGCAACTCATCCAGAACAGGACAGCAAGACCTGTCCTTGCCCTCAAGCCCAGGGATCGTATCTCTCCGAGAATGAAATCTCTGCACTGGCTCCCAGTGGCTGTGAGGATTAAGTTCAAAACCCTCTGCATTGTCCACAAGGCCTTCTGGGGCCTAGGGCCTCTATATCTTCAACTCTCTCTTCCTAAATACCTTCCTTCTCGAGCTCTTCACTCATCTGCCTCCAACTCCATCAGGGTCAGTCGCTTCTCCAAGCAACGAGTTGGTGGTAGGTATCTTTCTTCGGCTGGGGCCTCCCGCTGTAACAGCCTCCTAGCCTCCATGAAACATGTGGAGAATCATCTCTGTTTCCGGAAGATCCTCAAAACCTTTCTCTTTGCTTCTGCTTTTTCTCCTCCTCTCCCCTGCTGACTTCCTGGCTGATCTTGAAACTGCACTGCCTTCCTGGCAACCCTCGTACTTGGGGTCTGTTTCTGTAACCCTAGATTCCCAGACACTCTCCCAAACTGTTCTATCTCCTAGGTAAGAGGTGTTAAGTTAATCTCAAGATCCTTGACAGACAATATAATATCATCAGTGTTCAGCGTACAGCAATATCAACTCATGGACACTCCCAAGTGCAATGCCCCTCTGCCTACGTAACCGTCTCAGGGTTTCAAGATCAGGTACATTATTCCCTCCCTCATTGATGGCCAGAAAACACCACTTTGCAATGCTTCTTGCCACACTGGAAGTAAGTAGGTGGTCACATAAGTGGAAAAACAAGGGGTCCACAACAAGCTACCTACTAATGTCACAAATTAGGTTGGAAATTCAAACTCTCATTGGGTGAATGCAAAATGTCATCTTTTGTAGAACACATAGCAAAAAATGAAAATAGGTCTGGGTTATAAGCATATATTACATTTTATTCCATTGCACATGATAAAATTTGGACAACGTTAGTCTTTATTGAACACACAATGAAGTCATTACAGCTCCTGCATGCAAACTGTGTTGTGTGATATGTCCAATTCAGTTGGGGGATTGTTGTATTCTTGGGTGAAGCAAATGTCGTCATGATAGTGTTTTGATACCAACATCTTAGTCTTTTTCAGTGATCACCTTCTGTTGATGCATCGAAGATGATGTTTTTTTGGTTGACTATGTGTTTTTTCCTCTATTACAAGATACTTTCATTTATGGCTTTGTCTTTTCTAGGTTTGGCCCATATTACTTTTCCAATCAATTTAGTTGAAGGAATCAACATTTTCCAATTGAGGTAATTCTGACAGGAAGTCACTGAGACCATGAATTTCAAACTGAGATAATGTTGAGGAGGATGATATTTTGGAAGATCTGGGTTATCCACAAAAATGCAGTTTTTTAGAGCTGCCCTTTCTGCTAAGAAAAGCATACTGAGGGATTGGAAAAGTGTTGTCGTAATAGATTGAGGACCTGCACAACATGGTGCTGCTGTAAACGGTTATTTTAGGTAGGCAAAAGAAAATGAATGTGTATGACGCAATCTAGGGGAGGTTTTTGGAGGTGGTGTGATTCTGTGCTTTGTAGCTGGACTTTGTGATAATTTGTGTTGTTTTATTGCAAATATGTTAAGAAATATGTGTATACAAAAACATTTTCCAGGGTTACTCAGTTGGGTCATAAATGACAGAACAGGTGACGAAGAAGGCGGACAATTGGGAGCCTCTCGATCCTGTTTTACTATGTACTTTACCAGTACATTACTTGTATACTTCAATATTGATCACGATTATGGACTCTTGGTGGCTCTTTACTGTCAAATATAACATTTCTGCCTATAGGTTTTCCAAAGTCACAAACATCCACTACAATAATGCTCTTTTAATTATTTTTACTGTTGAGGATTACGATGTCCACTAACTTGCACTCTAAAATAGCATGTGTTCAGTGGTGTCTTAATATAAACAATATTGAAATAATATCAATTTTGTATTCAGCACTTCTTGTGTATTCTTCCCTGTATGATCACTGCAATATCAAGCATTATTATTACAAAGATGACAGAGTGTAGACTCTGCTAGATGAAAACCTGGAAGCCAGGTCCCTCAAAGCACTTAGCTTGGCAGGTATCCTAATGGCTAGTGACTGTAAGTACAATATAAATATATCACCTTTGCGGTGGCCTGCAAAGGTGGCAGCACTAAAGGGCCACTTCACCACTGAGCTGAAAGTCTTGATTGTAGCTTAAAGGCTCAGTGAAGGTGCAAGTGGATGAAAGCTGCACTTAGTGGATGACATCTAATGACCAAAGAGATTTTAACTTGGTCACTTTTTATGATCAAGGCAACAAATAGCAGCAGCCACAAAGAACGTTATGTTCCGACAAATACCTAGTAGATCGAAAGAGATCGTAAACGTTCAATGCTTACTCTAGGTTGAAGCTCATCTTTCTTTATTTGTTTTATATAGTAGCGGTGGCTCGTGTTACATTTTTAAGATGCCAACAGACAATTTATAAGTAGAAAGTAAAGGAACACATTTTTGCCAATTGACTCTTAACTGGCCAAAATCATTGCAAACTGTTTTGCAAAGCGCTTTTTTTTCATATTCTATCCATGTGACTAAAAAAACAATAACGACGTTTAAAAAATGGCACTTTCTTCTGGACGGGATGTTGAAAGCAATTGTGCCCCTTGTTCTTTTTTGACCTCTAACATTTTACCTCAACAAAACGGGATGCTCATGGATTGCTGACCTATCTTTGAAAAGATTGATGAAGGATTTTCTGAAAAACTGTAATGTTTGCCATTAATAGATTGTCAGTCTTCCTTCATGTTTTGTCACTAAGTACTATGGAAGTATTGACCGCTGGTAATAACCTGCTGACCTGGGGTAATAAGCCAATCAGAGCAAGGGCTATTAAGGTGGAGATGGCTTTTTATCAACAAGTATGACTGTGCACGCCATCCACGCCATTAGCACAGCACAGTAACTTCCTGGGAAAACACAGGCTGCAATGAGTACACGATGTGTGTTATCACCAAAAATCTATAAAATTAAAAATACAATCGTTGCCAGGGAAATGGGGGATGGTGCTTCGTGCAAAGCACCTCACTCGTTTCCAGGGTGCTCTTGCGTGCCATAGATTAGTGATAAGCCAGAAATGAGGGATCAGGTGAGGCACAGGTTGTTATGGTGATGTCTATTGTGGTAAGTAGTATCCTTTTTGGGGAAATAGAGGGGGGTGTGATGCTGGAAAGAAGGGTGTGAGCGGAGTGAGGCATGCAAAGAGCAATAGGTGGGGGGCGAAGGCACGAGCAGATAACAACGTGCTTGGAATGCGGTATTATTCCTCTAGGTAAACTCATGATTCGAGCAGCCGGATTAGCTTTCATGTATTATTTTTTACTGTTCAAATGAATGTCCTTTAAAATCGTATTTTGGTGGATGCTTTTGTACATACAAGATTAGGGAAGATGTCTGTTTGAACCATATGTTTTATCTTTCAATGACGTAGGTCTTACACTAACCCGTTGAATGAAGAGGGAACAGAAGGAAACCCCAGCAGGGCTTGCAATGGTGAGCCTGAAGTGCACTGACATTACTTTCCTGGAGAATGCGATCAATGACCTCAAGGTGACCCCCTCCCATAGCATGGTGGCACTTCAAAGAGAAAGAAGCAAGCAATTAGCTGGATACAACTTTTGTTGACTAGACAATGTTCTATGAAGTGCTGAAAAACTAAGGTGTACAATTAAAGCTGGTTCAAGGGCGAAGGGTCAAGTGCCTTCTTACTGACAGTTCAAGTCTGAATACATTATTTCTCTAGACCGCAACCATCAACAGCACTGATCCCTAGAGACCAATGCGATCTGCAACAGACACAATGCTTAACTTGGTTGGCAGTCTAGTTGTGGGACACCAAGGGGCTAATTTCGAGTTTAGTGGTAATATTGGCAGTAATTCTGTATGTGGGTGGTGGAATTACTGCCATATTATGAAGTGATGGCCATGGAAAAATCCACCTTGTGGTAATGGTAACTCTGCAGAATCACCCCCAAAATCCAACACTAAGTGGAAATTCTACTGATTTTCGGTGGAATTACTGTTAAAGCCATCAAATTTGGAGAAATAACCGAACAGTAATTGTACCAAAAATTGGTGGAATTATTGCCAGGTGGAAATAGCCTCCCCTTGAAAAGGTGAAGCTAATCAGTGGCCCATTTTGAAAAAAACAATCCATTGGATATCACCAGTTGTAGCAGCCATCCAAGCAAAAAACAAATCCCAGCCATTTCAGGGAACAAATCGGGCTGCAGAAGTCAATATTCACAGAGACAGAGCTAACAGTACTGGCTGATGAGGTGTTGACTAACTCAGGTGCATTATATGGGCCCAGTAGCAGGAAGACCAACCTGCAGCATAAGGCTGCCATCTGGTCAAAGTGGTGGCATTAGGCACTGTACCAAGGGATTTCGAGGACATCAAAAAATGATGGAATTACCTGAAGACCAGGGTGTACAGTCTCCTTGCACAAAATCACAGGAAAACAGCTGTCACAGGAGGAGGCGCTGTGGCGTCCCTGGTCCTGACATCCTGGAGGAGACGGTCAGGACTAGGCTCCGACTGGCAGGGCTGGAGGGTGTAGAAGCAGTTGAGTGAGGAGCTGGCAACCAACCAGAGTCTGGTAACTGCAATGTGAAACATCAGAATCATAACACAAAGCACAAGGTATCCACTGCTGGTCAAACTGCTGACTATAGGGCTTGCAGTAATAATAACAAGTTTTTATATAGCGCTACAAACCCACAAGTATCTGAGCGCTGCAATAACAATTGTTATTATCATCCCACTGCGTGGTACTCAGTGCAATGGACTCAGTAAAATGTGCAATGGTTCAATATCAATGATCAGGCCACATTGTTGCTCACCCCCAATAACAATTGACATGCAGGGAGAGGACAGTGTAAATAATTACCATGAATCAATCAACAACTCTGCAGTGCATGAGCATGCAGCAGCACCCATCATCCCCACAGGTAGAGGCATAGGCAATCATGTAATGGAATGGGCCCGAATAACATATGTGGGGCATATGCCACCTATCCACACACCCACAAGTCTCTTGAAGGGCTTTGGGGATGAAATGCTGCAACCAGCCTTACCACTTAGATCACCCCCAGTAGCCACTACACAATCCCTTTAGGGTCACACCACCCACTGCATTCAGACAGTTAAGACACATTCACCATGTGCATGGTACAAAGCAATCAAGTCCCTGGTGTCCCATGAGAAACACCCATACCCTTCCCCAGAAGAACTGAATTGGGTGGGTAGGGTAAGAACAACCCTGTAATGCAATGCACAAACAACCCCATTTGCATATTGGATCTGATGGCATGTCACTTATCTCATCACAGGTAGCCTTGGCAGCCAGGCGGAACAGGAAAACAGCAGCACAGGAGCCCCCTCTGGCACCACTCTGGCATCACAATTTCAACCCCAGCATCACCTTCACACCACAGCTCCAGGGATTAATGGCAGAGTGGTGGCAGATGGAAAAAGGGCAGAACGTCTGCATCTGCCATTCTAGTACCCAATGCCCTGACATCAACAGCAGCTGTGCCTGCCAGCACTGATGTTAGTAGGGCCATCCCACAACCAGCAGCTGTGATGCTGTGTCCATCACCACCAGCAAAGCCATTTGTGCCTTCATGTCAGCCACAGTGGCGACCATCAGCACAGCTGCATCTATCTCTGTGCACACACCACCAGTGTGCTAATGTAAAGCTCTGCAAGAAGGGTGGCAGTGGGCAGTGAGACAAACATTCCCCAGACTCCTGCCATCATAAGGGTTCTGTTGCATCGTCTTGACCCTCCACCAATTCCTTCACTCTCCCCTTTCCACAACTTTGCCCATATACACTGGACATGCCTCATCAGTGGCTTCATGATCAGGAGAGTGATTGCACAGATGATGAGGATGACACTGCAGATGGCCGGTCACGTGCATCTGGGCAGCATGCCCCATGACCCACCATGAACTGTCCCCACAACAACACTGAATGTAATATGGCAAACACTGAGCCAAATTGATCAGAGGCAGGCATGGATAGATGCCATCGCACCTCAGGCACACTCAGGCCATGCAGGATGCCATTCAGGGGGCCTCAAGAAGGGTGGAGAGTCAGAGCAGGAGGGTTGAATATGCCACAGAGGCAGTGAGAACAGTGGGCCAAAGGGTGCAGGAGTTGGCAGAGTCATTTTCCTCAGGCAATGATACCTTGCCGAGGGCATTGGCTCTGACTCTCCAGCACATTCATGTGAGTGACACAGCCAGCTCCATCTTGGCCACGCCCACTGAGGGTCCCCTGCCGAACACCCTATTGAGGCACTCCAGGAGGATATAGCCCCCTTCTCCAGCTGCGACACACGGGTGTGGTATGAGCCACAAGAAATATGAGGGACCATGCCACAGCCATTTTTTGGGTGATGTGGGTGGTGGGTGTGCACGGGACCATTGGGGATGTACGTGGTGGGTGGTCAAGGTACTGTTGGGGATGTGGGTGGTAGCTGGGCAAGGGACTGTTCATGTACAATAAAAAACATCACTCCATCAAATGAGTGCCATAGTCATTGAGTGTACTAAATTCTATTATTTGTAGTGATGTGATGCTACAATGCATACATTGGTGTCACCATAAAAAGTTCTGAACTAGTTCATGATGGTTGATGCATCCCTCCCTTGCATCATCACGTCCACCTCGTTGTGGCATCTCATTTCCTGCGTGATCATCAGAGTCAGTTTCCAGGTGACCAATGACTTCCTCAGGAGGCAAAGAGGCATTTCACTGAATGCACATGATGTGCAGCATTGCACAAACCATGTCCATCTTTGTCACCTTCAAAGGACTGTACATAAGTGCCCCACCTGTCCATCGGAGGCACTGGAATCTTCCCTAGAGAATTCCAAATGTGTGCTCAATGTACACCCTTGTCCATCTCATGCAGAGTTGCAGGCCTTCTGATGGGTGTCATTAGCTATGGTAGCAGTGGATATCCTCCGTTGCCTGCAAATGTTGAGTGTCATGATTAATGATGGAAGTTTTTGTTGTGTACATAGGCCTCATTTTACATTGCAGCATGTGTAACAATGACATCAAGTGCATCATCGCGAGTACAGGCAGCCTCTATATGCATATCATTATGGGTGTCTGGACCTTACAATGGCTGGTAGCGGAGGAGTGCTATTGATCCAGCTGCATCGATCATGGGTTTGCGTTCTTTGTTTCCTCTTTTTCACAAGTGCAACATTGCCCTTACGGTATATAATTTCACTGACTTACTGCTACTTTGGATGTGGCATTTTGCTGGGCATAGTTAGGCAGTCTGGTCAAGTGTATACCTTTCTGTTTGTTATTGTCAGGGTTTGTGAGGCGTACGTCAGTGCATCCTCTGTACCCAACCTATCAGGGACACCCATGTCACTGTTCCTATGGAAGGGTGTGATGAGGGAAAAGGGCAGTTCACTCTGTACTGTAGCGCTTTGTGGCCCATGTTGGCTTGCATTTTTACACTCACATGCATCATGTTTTTGCATGTTTGTACACGTGTCATATGTGTATAGCAGTACTCCTGTCCTGCCCCCTCCCCATTCACACCTTTACATTCTTTGGCCGACATTGTGCATAGCATTTTGGCAGTTGGTACTTACCCAATAGCCACATATGATGGTCCCTTTGGTAGTCCATGAATGCTGGCAGTGTGCTGTTCCTCAGAACAATGGCATCATGGGTTGAACCCTGGAAACGGGCACAGCCGTGGCTCACTGTCAGATCATCATTGCATGTTATTTGTACATTCATGGGGTTGTACTGCTAACTGTTGAAGTACATTCTGTCCCTGGAGTGGTACCAATGCCACATGCTTGCAGTCCAGTGTGGCAATCACATTGGGAAAGTGTGCTGTGGCATAGCAACTTTCCTTGGTGTCAATCACATGCTGTGGAGTTGTGGGCATAATAATTTGATTTGTTTCATGTTTCATTAGTGTGTCAAATACCTTTGCCTATATTTTAGAAAGCTTTGGCTGAGACATGCCAAGCAGCATCCCAAATGTGTGCTGAAATGTGCTCTTAGCTAGGAAGTGCAGGACTGCCACAAGCTTCAGCACAGGTGGAATTGTCCTGATCCTCATCCCACTCTGGAGGTCTAGCTATATGAGGGTAAGCAGTTCAGCTAATGTGTCCCTATTCAGACGGCAGAGTGTGGTTATCTCGTCATCCGTCATTGTCCAGGGTGATGGTCTAACCCAGGTATGGGTGGCCTTCTCATGGCATATCTTCTCGGCCTGCATTTTGCTTGAAACTGCATTTATTTGTATGATAGTTATCATGTGATTAATCCATTAAGTTAATCAATTAATTCATTTATTATTCATTCATTTTGAATTCATCTAGAATAGGCTATGTTTGAGCACTATAGTTTTGATCTAAGCTATTATGGTTCAATATATGCTGAGAGCCATGTGATTCATTTATAGCAATGTATTGTGCTTCTCGGCGCTAGAGAATGTGCTCTGCTTTGTGTCTGTCCACATGAATTAGGCTTGTGGCTTGCGCAGAGAAGGAATTGTTTCCACAGGTGAACACACAGTGTGTAAATGTTTTCATAACAAAAATGAGTCTTGGCAGACAATCAGCTATATTAGAGACAGCCTTGCTGGCTGTGGGAGAATGCTTGCTGAGTTTCTGCAAACGAGAATGATGTGTCAACGAGGAAAAAGACACAATGGGCCTCATTAGGACCCAGGCGGATTTCGCGGTGCTAAATGCACCGCGAAGCATGGCGGAAAGCCGCCGATAGCGCCATGGGGGTTGGCGGATTTACCGCCCCATTCCGACCTTGGCGGGGCGGTAAATCCCCAATCCCCATTCTGCCCTTCCCCATTCCCATTTTTGCCCCATAGGGTATAATGGGAGTGGGGAAGGAGTTAATTACGCCACCGTAAAATACGGTGGCGTAATTAACAACGAGGTCCCGTAGCGCCATGGTTTTCTCCGCCTGGTAAAACCAGGCGGAAAAGGCCGCCATGGCGCTACGGGAACTCGTAGTATGGCGGAGAGGTACGCCATGCACTACGCTGGCGTAAAACCCTCTCCGCCAGGGTCCTAATGAGGCCCAATATGCTTGCTTTAGACTATAGAAAAAATGTCATGTCAATATGTTCTAAATACACAATTATGAATGAAGGCACGAAGTACAGAAGTGCACGTAATGTGAAATAAAATGTTTTTTTACACACACAATTGCACAATTAAATGCGTCATTGCTCTGTTTAACAGAGGCCAGAGAAAGTGGGGTAGGTTAGGTTAGGTGGGTGTGCTGTATCATGCTTTGAGAAGTGTTGGGCTGCTGGGAGCTCTTAGGTGCTATGGTGGTGTTTAGGAGAGCATTGTTAGTGTGCTATTTGCTTGCTTATGTAGTGACTAGTGACGTTTTGCCAAGCAGAAATGCAAGGCATAAATAAATAAGTTTGTTGTTTGAAATGAACAGATTTCCTGTGTCTTCGTGATTCTGCCATTCTATTTTTGTTCACATAATATCACAGTGCACCATTTCCAGTTTCTCAGAATGGCGCCCGTAGAGGGGCCCTCCGGAAGGACAGTCGAGTTCGATGGCTGGAACAGAATAGGATTCTGACTGCCAAGTAGAAGGAAGTTCGCTGCAGCAGCTGTTCTGATCCACTTGTTGACCGGCGAGGGTTTAGACCGCGGTTGGTGTGCAGCTGTCATTTGCAGAGGCAGTCTCCTTGGCAGCTCCCACAATGCATGCCTCTCCAGCTCAATATATAATATCAGGTTGTGGGGCCCATAATCCATATCTGCATGTTGCTTCAAAGTGGGTTTCATGGAAGCCATAGCCCTTAAACACTGTTAGGGTTGCAATAAAATGCATCTGTGGCATGTTTTTACACCTGCATTCATTTACCTCCACCCATGAGGTGGAGGTAACTGAAATGTATTTTTGGAGGAATTGCTGCCTGCTTTTTTATCATTCATTCAGAGGTATTTCACCTTGTAATTTGGTGGTATTAAAATTGCTTTTTTTCCATTGGTAAATGTGCCAGCGGAATTAACACTGGCAGAATTATCACTGGTTATCTTGGTGGTAATTCCGATGGCGCCGATTCCGCTGGTGGAATACCGCCGGATTTGTGTTCATGTAATTTGGTGGTGCAGTAAAAGTGGCGGTAACAGAATTAATGTCACTTTTGTATTGCATCGCCAAATGCGGAATTAACCCCCAAGTGCCTGTGATGAAAAAGATTAGACCTCAGAAAGCTCATGAAAATGTACCCTACCTCAAAGGCCAAGAAAATACTAGCGGATCCACCCATTGAAGAAAGAAGTCCTCTTCACCACTCATTGCTGCACTATATGCTGCGTCTCTTTCCTGTCTCATCCTCTATTGTAAAACATGACTTTTCCATTGGCATTTGAAGAGTTCAGTATGGGGGAACAGTTATATGTGTTGTGTTGTCTTCGTATTTGTGAGGGTGTATTTCATTTTTATATAAGTCAGGGCCACTTTCCCCATAGTCAAGAACGTTTCTCTCCCATTCACCTCAGCAAGAGCAAAATATTTGAACATCCATCAACTCTCCCTGACACACCAGAGACATCCTGTATATGGACTAATGTATTCATGTACTTACACTTGCAAATAAAGATTAAAAGTCAACATCTCTGTATCTGATAGCATGACGACCGGGGGAGCCAGAGTTGCAGGAATTCAAAAATATCAAGTAAATTGGCATTTTTAAGCATCAGGCGTACAACTACGACTTGAAGCACTTGAGCTCCCAGGAACCCACCCATTCGAGTATGCTGCTAGGGCTGATGGCAACTGTAGTCCAAAACATGAGAGGTGGGTTTACTCCTGGTTATCTTGTCTGATTCGGTATCAATAATCCTTCTAACACGGTAGTTAGTGCGATACAGGTTCGCTTTTATTGATGGTTTATGAAAGATTCCACTTGATACAATGATTAGTGTGTAGAACACTGTTATGGCATTTTATGCCTTGGTGCGGTCAGCCGACACGTGTTTCAACCCAACCGGGTCTTTCTCAAGGCAAGTATGTCATGCTGCGGTCCCTGGGTGGGGTTCTTGTTTTATTGTGGGTGGCTGTCCTTATGGCAGTCTAGCTCCTATTGGGCTCTTCGTCCGAGTAGTGTCTGTGATGCGTTGCTCCCTGCGGCTTCAGAGGACTGTACATAAGTGCCCCACCTGTCCATCGGAGGCACTGGAATCTTCCCTTCCTGAAGCCGCAGGGAGCAACGCATCACAGACACTACTCGGACGAAGAGCCCAATAGGAGCTAGACTGCCATAAGGACAGCCACCCACAATAAAACAAGAACCCCACCCAGGGACCGCAGCATGACATACTTGCCTTGAGAAAGACCCGGTTGGGTTGAAACACGTGTCGGCTGACCGCACCAAGGCATAAAATGCCATAACAGTGTTCTACACACTAATCATTGTATCAAGTGGAATCTTTCATAAACCATCAATAAAAGCGAACCTGTATCGCACTAACTACCGTGTTAGAAGGATTATTGATACCGAATCAGACAAGATAACCAGGAGTAAACCCACCTCTCATACGCACCAAATTGGGGTCCTGGCTAAACCCCTAACCACTCCTGTGATCTTGCGACACCAGAACAAACCTTCCAACCTATAAATGGTGCTTAGCATGGGCAGGTTCCAATCCTAGAGCCAACCAGACCCTGTAGTCCAAAACATGTTGTGAGCCAAAGATTGTAGACACAGCTCCTGACAATACTGTCTGGGGTTCATCAGAGTTGCAGGAGCTTTATACTATACTATACCATACCATACAGTACTATAAATACAAATGGGCTCACACGGTGTGTGCATGATAGCTTGGGTAGGCATATTTTCTTCAAGTGTTTTGAAAGAGCCAGGAAAACATAAATGGATTGCATCTGTCCACTGTGCCCACCTTACTCTATATCATTCCAAGCAATAGAGTTTTAATTGTACATACCCCAGCACATACCGATCACAAAAATGGGACAGCACTATGCATGGTAGAGGATAATATTCAAGTCATATTAGTGATCATGACACACTATTATGGATTTCTAAATTCAACAAGCATCTTTAAAATAAAATCTTCCGCAGGCCTGGCAAGGAACACTATACAACTCTCCCTTGGACTCATTTTTCGCCGACCGGCAGCCCGCAGATATAATTTACAATGATAACTACAAGTTAATCAAGTTACGCTTTTCTGATTTCGGTTTTGATTCACTCACTTATCTATTTGTGCTTCAATTTGGAGCAGAATACGTGCCTCAGAGGACGAGCTACGCTCGTAATGTGGAAATCGATATAATATTATAACCCCAATCGCATCGTTTAAATGTATGTTGGCCTACGCCAAGCTGTCTAAAGGATACTATGTACATAGGTTCCGCAGCAAGGTCTTGACCTTAATGTATCGTGTAAGCCGCCATCTTGGATCTAGCCGCCATTTTAGGTACTCTTGCAGTGTGGAAGTCACCCTGAATCACAAAATGGAGGCCGAATGACATTTCGAGTAAGACTTCGGCCATGGTGACCTCCGCACACGTGAATGAATAATATGTCCGCAGGCTACTTGTTAGGGTCATGAACTAAGACCCTGTCCTCTGTTTAACCTATGTGTAAATATGTAACCGTATCAGCGGAACTGATCTAATGTATGGAAATTGTGTGTTCGACCTGGCTACGAACCCTAGCCATGGTTCCAGAAATGGTTAACTTGTAAGAGGGCTGGCCAATGCAGTACTAAATGTATAAAAACCCAAGCATCCCGATGATCGGTCTCTCCCACTTTCAGTGCGAACCTAACGTTGAAGGTTTGTGTGTTAGTCAGAGAGCCGAATAGCTATTCGCATGTCAATTGACTTTGGTAACTTTGTAACTTTGAAATAAAGCGCTTTGTATGTCCTTTGTAACCTGTGTTGGTGTGTTTCGTCTTGGGCTTCCCGGCCTCATGTCAATTTCTCGGTTTCCTCAGTAACACGTGTCAGGCTGTTCGTGGCATGGATTAAATAACTGTACACCTGTACTTTGTGGCAGGAATCTTTTGTGCGTGGCACAGTCGATTGTTATACTTGGTCTAATTCACTATACAACAGATACAAAGTGGCTTTGGACCTAGGGAAAGACCTCATGATTTAATTCTCATGCAGGATGATGACGAGCTACCCCATCAGAATGGATGCTTTAGAAGGTTTAATTGTATCATTCCTTAATTGATATCATGTGTATCTTGTCCGCAGAAGTTGCTATGCAACTATAGTTATAAGCTTGGCACCTTAATAATCACTTTCAACTGGCATCTCTAGCCTGGGAAAACACAAAAGTACACAGACACAGAAAAGTGGCACATTCACACATTTGCCTGAAATACAAGGCTATAAGACATCAACCCTCAATTACTAAGTGATTTAAAGGCATGTACTACATGATGTTTTATCAGTCTGGTACCTCAGTCAGTATTAGAACATCCTGTTACAAAGGCATCACTGCAATTACCTCCAATCCCAGGGACAACACACTCACTGGCCCACAACACACAGCACAGTGCCTGCCATAGGCTTATAAAAACATAATCAAGGGGCTAGTGGTGATGGTTCAGCACAACCTAGCCCAGATGGTTCATATTAGGCCAAAGTAGGTCATTATACATTATCAGTAGTCATTTCTGCCAACCGCAATCAGCCCCTGCATGTAATTGAGCAAAGATAGTTTACCTCCTTGTTTATGGATAGGAATATAAACAAAAAGGCCACTGGTGGATGCAAGACGAAACCTTAGACGCCTGCCACTCAATTTTTGGAGGCAATGACAGTAAGGTGACAATAAAGCCTGTACAATTATTATACATATGCTTAACAAAGCTGGCCAGATCACCATTTATGTGCTCAGCACCATCTTGATAATCTGGCTTTAATTTCTCTGCTAAATTACTTATGGGATGTTTAGCCCTAAAATATTGAACAATGAATGAAGAGATGAAGCAGACATCTTTCTCTTTCTTTGAATACATTTCCCTCAAGCTTTTTAGCTACAATTCCTCAAATGTTTTGGGCACACACCTCAAAGGTCACTAGCAGTGTACCTTAGGCAAATAAGAGGAGAACGGGGACCCCTCCTTATGTGAAAAGAGAAAAATAATATGAGGCCGGGAAACCCAAAGGAAACACACCAAACACTGGTTACAAATGAACATACAAAGTACTTTATTTTAAGGTCAAGCAATGACAAAGTCAATGACAGGTCAGATAGCTATCGGCCCTCAGTACAACACAACAAACTTCAACGGGGTTCGATGTATTCAGTGAGAGACTGTACATTGGGACATTCAGGCTTTTATACATTTTTCCAGCCTGTTGTCCAACCCCTTCGTGGGTTAACCATTCCATAAATGTATTACTGGTCTAGGGTCTCTGCCAGGTCAATCTTCTAATACATACATCAGTATGCGCATTGATCAGTTCCGTTTATACAGGTAATCCATTTACATGCAGGTCAACAGAAGGACATGGTTTTGGTTCATGACCCTAACAAGTGGCTTGCAGGCAAGTTATACATTAGCTGTACGGAGGTCATGTCGACCAGATTCTGTTCGGGATGGCATTGTCCACCATTTTGATGTACAGGGTGACTTTTACACAGCAAGAGAACCTAAAATGGCGGTTTGATTCAAGATGGCGGCTTACATCAATTTCTATGGTCAAGACCTTGCCGTAGAGAGTTATTCGCGTACAGTTTTAAGCAACTTGGTGTAGGCCAATATACATACAATCGTTACAATAGGAGGCATAATTTAATATCGAGTTTGACAAACCCTCCTTTTGCCCTATGCCAAGTGCTAAGACTACTTCTGATTTCCTTGCAAGTAACTCCATACATCATCGTCCATACACCCTGAATCGCCGTCAGAGATATCTATGGCCATCAGGTCATTCACTAAGATCTCTTTTAACACATACTCCTTGGAAGTTTTATCCAGGGCATATACTTTCTGTCCTATCGTACCTATCACCTGAGCACAACATCCCCCTAGCATCGAACATATACTAGGCAGACATTGGATACAACAACAAAGTAATAGCAGAACTCCCAAAATGATCAACAAAACCGAAAGTACCTTCCAACCCCAAGATCGCAAGAAATCCCAAAACCAAACCTAAGATTCCAGTTCCCCTCAGGAACATGCACTTCTGAAGTAAGGACTTGCAGATTCTGAATTGCTTTGAAAATGGTTGGGGAGGAGTCTGTTACAAAAACACAGCAAGCAGACCCCACTAATTTACATACTCCACCACGTTCAGCCAGAATCTTATCTAATGCCATCCGGTTCTGGAGTGCTACTAATCTTATCGCTTTCTGCTCTAATGTCATGTTATAGAGTATATCTGTAGTCCGGTTGATGGTTCTCTCCAGTACTCTCACTAGTCTCCTGATGTCTTTGGAATTTGCTATCTGCCCCCAAAATGGCACAACTGATTTCGCTATATCTCCCGTCACTTGTGCGCGGGTATTACCATTCTTGTCTCGCCGTGGATGAGCCTTTGAAACTTCCAAAGTGCTTGCTATGAATACCACAGGTAACAGGATCCCTAAATAACAGGTTCCCTGCCAATCCCTGGGCAACCATGGAAATGCTACATTACCGCAAACGAAATAGACAGGTTCGCCCACATACAAAGGTCTGTTTTCCCCAGTCAAATTTGCAACGTTGGCACAGTCTTTAAAATCTCCCATTGACCGGGTACCATTCGTCTGTATGCAGAAAGAAACTGAAACGGGGCTATGGTTAACAGAGTAAGAAGGAGGCACGGCATCCTTATTGCGTATCGGAGCCATTTTAAAGGAAACTAAAGATTGGAAAGGATGGGATAGTCTATCAGAAGGCCTAAATGAAGCAACGTTGAGTTTGCTCCTATTTGCGAAAAGCGAGCATCCCAGGGGAGTCAAAACACGTTTTTCAAAATTGTTCAAATTAGTTCCCTCAAAATTCCCCGAGATGCTATCATTCCATCGGCCAAAGAACAATGCTCTAAGAGAAGCATAACAAGCAGTTGTCAAAGGTAAAGGGTGAATATACCAACCTAGCCCCTTATCCCCATGTTGCGGAAAATGTGAACAGACCCAACAATTGGTTTTGTTAAAAATGGCATGTGTCGAATTCATAATCAGCATCATAGTATTATTGTGATACTTCTGTCTATGCTGAGAGTCCCTAGGTGACAGAGTATGCAGGTGTACAAAAGGAGTAAAAACAGTAGGTTTCAGTTGGCAAAAGAGGCTCTAGAGGATAAATCTCCTCAACGTACCAAAATCCTAAAGCAGTTACTATAAAAACCCCAATTATTATCATCAAAACACAGCAATACGTTTTCAGAGGTCCAGGCACATTGTTCATTGTCCAAGTTGGTCACCCCCTTATTTACAAGTCCAATACGGGCAGTAGCGGTGGCAGGCATCGTAGTCTTCGGATGGAAACCCCAATGTTCGTTGCTAGCGACCTCCCCGGTCACGCGGCTTCTTAGTCCTTCCCCAACCATAGCCGACAGAGCCCTCTTTCTCAAAATTTGGGCAAAAGCAAGCTCTTGATGATCCTTTCCTTCTTTTGAATGCACAGTCGAACCGTGCTGTAGGTCTATTTTCTCTGCCGAAGATTATATCTGGTGGTTCCCGGTACTGTTTGATCCGGAAATAAGGTAACTGTCACTCCCTGAGGGAAGCAACGTATCAGAGGCAACGGAAGTTGCAGAATTCGAAGCAATGGTTTCCGGAAATGACTTTTCCAAAGAGTGTGTAGACAAAATGGACGGTTCCCCAAGCCCCACGGGCTCAGAGAGATTCTCCAACTCACTCACAGTGCTATTTGCTGCTTCAGGATCATCAATTCCAGCTTTAGCGAGGGGTTCTGTTTCTTCTGTAACATGCGGCGTCGGGTGAGGAAGTTTCTTGACATGCGTCGCATGTATCCAGTTCTTCTTTCCAGCCAGCCGCACTGCCGTTTGGGTGACCAACAAGACCTGGAATAGTCCCCGCCAGCGAGGCGCGAGGCAAGAAGACTGCTCGTATGCTCTCACCAGGATCCAGCTTCCAGGCCGGATGTTGTGTCCTGGGCCCTCATAACGTGCAGGTAAAGCTGATCGTACCTGATGATAAATGAAATACAAATTTTTAGTCAACTGGTTACAGTAGTCTGAAAGCAATACATTCTCAACATTTCTCAGTGCATTAGGTTTCAGAAGACCCCAAATATTGGCAGGCCTCCCCATCACCACCTCAATGGAGAGAGCTCAGTCTTAGTTTGAGGGGTAGTGCGCATGGCTAATAACACGATCAGTAAGGCGTCCGGCCATTTTAGTTTGGTACCGGCACATGTCTTAGCGAGTTTGTTCTTTAGGATACCGTTATGTCTCTCTACCAACCCGGCACTTTGAGGATGTCTAGCCGAATGAAATTGCTTATCAATATGTAGGGTCGTACATATCTGTAAAATTACAGCAGCAACAAAATGTGGACCAATGTCCAACCAGATGACTCTTGGCAACCCAAACCGCGGGAAGTACTCCTTTATCATAATTTATGCAGTGGTCATGGCTGTAGCATCTTTGACAGGGAAAGTCTCAACGCATTTACTGAAGGCACAAATGACCACAAGGATATATTTTAAACTATTGCACCGCTCCATCTCAATAAAATCAAAATGAATCACTTCAAATGGGACAGAAGGAGGCCCAAAGCTACCCCTTGGAGTTACCGTCCCCTTCCCCACATTGTGCTGTAGGCAAATCATTGGACATAATGCTGAGCAATTTTCGAAATCTTATCATTTACCCAGACTTTCTCTAACATTTTCGTAATCTGTTGAGCACACACATGTGTGGGACCGTGTGCCAGAGTGACCATCATGAATATGTAGGCATTAGGAAGTAACTATTTCCCTTCAACTGTGTCCACCCAACACCCGTCATCATCTAATTTGCCCAAGCCTACAGCCCATTTCTTAGATTCTTCCATTGTGGCATCAGCTTGGCAATCCCGCACAGACACAATATCCTCATCCACTACATAGACATCCCTAGTTTCTCTTAGAGCATACATTTCTGTGTGAAGATCTGTGGCAGTTTGTCTGGCTATCTGATCAGCGAAAGCATTCCCTTTTCCTACATCGTCTGTGATTTTGCGATGCGCTGCACATTTCATGATCGCTAACTGACTAGGGAGCGCGAGCGCCGAGAGCAATTGTACTATCAGGGGGCCATGCTGAATCTTGGTCCCATGTGAAGTTAGAAACCCTCTCTCTGACCAAAGTCTCCCAAAGTGGTGAGCCACCCCAAAAGCATACTGACTGTCAGTATATATATTCACTGTTAGCCCTTCGGAAAGCTCACAAGCTCGGGTTAATGCTATAATCTCTGCGACCTGCGCAGAGTTATGTGTAATTCGCTTGGTCTCTACAACCGTGCTCAATGTAGTGACTGCATAAGCAGCTGTGGATGTATCATCCGGACGTTTGAAACAGGAGCCATCACAAAATAGCTCCCCTTGCGCATTATCTAAAGGAGTGTCCTTAAGATCAATTCTGCCCTTTGTTTCTTGTTCAGTAGCATACAGGCAGTCATGTGACACATCATCACCGCAAACAGTATTTTGCGGAAAAGGAAGGAGTTCAGCCGGATTAAGAACACAAGACCTCCTAATTTGTTTGCGGGGAGCAAACAAAATTAATTAATATTTCGTCAATCGTGCGGAAGTGAGGTGTTGCGTTTGGGTTTTGTTCAATAGAACATCTACAGAGTGAGGCACCATCAGGGTTAAATCATGGCCTAGGACCATTCCCTCACTCTGTTTTACAGACACGCCAGCAGCAGCGACAGCTCGCAAACATCTTGGCAAAGTGCATGCGACAGGATCAAGGGCGGAAGAGTAGTAACCGCACGGCCTATTCTTCCCTCCATGTTCCTGCGTTAATACAGCCAAAGCACATCCATCACATTCATGCACAAACAACACAAAGGCCTTGTTATAATTTGGTGTACCCAAAACCGGTGCAGAGCATAATGCAGTCTTGAAAAGCTCAAATGATTGTTGATGTTTCGATTTCCATGGCAATGGCGAAGAAATGCCCTTCTTTGTCAAAGCCAACATCGGTTTTATCACTAGTGAAAAGTTCGGAATCCATAACCTACAGTAAGAAGCCATACCTATTAAGGCTCTGCCTTCCTTCTGTGTATTTGGGACAGACATGCAGAAATGTGTTTTATTCTTTCAGGTCTCACTCTTCTTCCCTCCTTTGACAGGCGGTAGCCTAAATAGGCAACCTCCTGGCAACAATATTGAAACTTTTTAAGCGAAGCTTTGTGACCATGCTTAGCTAGATGGATGAGCAACAATACAGTGCCCTTTTTACAAGAGCTCTCAGAATCTGCTGCTAAAAGCAAGTCGTCAACGTACTGAAGCAGGGAACAAGTAGGGGGTAATTCAACAGTATCAAGCTGTTCTTTCAAGGCCCTACTGTAAATGCTAGGACTCTCTGTGTAACCTTGAGGAGCACGAGTAAATGTGAACGAGCGTCCCCCTAAGGTGAACGCTAACAAATATCTACTGTCCTTGTGTATAGGAATACTGAAGAAAGCATTCTTCAGGTCCACACCACTAAAGTAAGTAGCCGTAGCTGGAATCATAGTTAATATAGTCGTCACATCAGGCACAATTGGAAATTGTGGAGCGACAACTCTATTATTGGCACGCAAATCAATTATAAAACGAAACGGAATAGCATTATCGCCTTTTTTGTACACGGATAGGATCGGACTATTGCACAAACTTCCTGTAATCTCCTCAATCACCCCACGATGCACAAAATCAGAAACAATGCTCTTCAAAGCTCGCTCACCTTCAACCGAGATCTTATACTGCGGAATACGTGGCAGCTTAATACCATGTTTCAAGACTATTTTAACAGGCTCAATCTGTAGAACACCAACATCATTGTCGTCAGCCGCCCACAAACACTCCGGGACATTACTAAATTCTGAAACAGAAAACTGCTGTGGTGAAATCGTCAAAAGCACTCCATCAGATGAACAATGAATTACCGCATTTAATTCCTTCAACAGATTCAACCCCAACAAATTCTCTCCACAATTCGAAGTCAAAAGAAAGGGACAATGGTCCGTAAAGGGACCCAAAGAAATAGGTACCAGCGAAGAAACCAGACAAATGACTGGTGAGCCAGAAAACCGTACAGAGACATTGGTTTGCCCTGACAGTAGAATGTTTGGAACCCGAGAAAGATCAATGGAGCACTTCTGTCCTCCAGTGTCTATCAAGAACTGATGTTTCCCATTTCCCACTACCATTTCAACGTAGGGACCTTTCTGACTAACGGGAATAGGTGTAGGTTCCAAACCCTGCTTCGGGCAATCCTAACGAAACAGAATATCATCAGAAGGAAGCTCCTCAGAGAGGTAAGCAGCAGAAGGGCGATCAAATATGTTTCTAGTATCCACACTCGAAGTCTGATTGTCCTGTGAAAAAGGTTGCTGAGGATCCTGCGAAAACTGACCTCTACCAGGGCCCCCCACCCCGGGGCGACCTCTGGGTCGTCTACCCATACTCCCAAATGTGTTATTCGACCTCTGTCGAAGGACGGGGCATTGTGCATGCCAATGAACCTCCTGGCGACAATAGGCACACTGGTTAATGTTCACAGGACCAAAGGGCACATTCCCTTGTGGAACATACTGACCTCTAATCTGCGAACTAACCCCCCTGGGGCATCTAACAATTTGTTGTAACAATACTTTAGTCTTTAAGTCTCCTTTTCTCTTTTCTACTCTATCTTTTTCGTTATTGACACGGTTCTTGTAGTACTGAGCCATGTGCAGTACTTCTGATTGGGATTTCGCCTGCCAAGCGCTCTCGGAAGACATAATCTGTGACTGGATGTCAGGCAGCAGTCCACGCACAAATTTGTCCACAAATAACCTTTTCCCAGATTCTGTGCCGAAATCCTGTCCACTGAAGTCCGAGAATACTTGTTCGAACCGATTGAAGAACTCGGTAGCACCCTCAGAATTTCCTTGGACACAGTCCGTAAGCTTGTCCCAAATAATTCTTTTATCGGGAATTATAGTTTTTAATTTCACAATGATTCTGTCAGGCAAAGTGAGCATCACCTGAGGCGGTCTCTCACCAGCAGGCCTTTCCCCGTCAAGCCTAATTATATTAGCCCACGTATCTCCCAACCCAGGTGCATCATCTATTGTTCTAACCTGCTTCCACAAATCTACGGGCAGGAGTACAGGGAATAACAAGTCAATATCGCCTACGGTGAACACTGAGGACTGCAAGACGGACTCAATCTCTTTATAGAATCCTGTCGGATTTTTCCTAATGTCGGGAATAGATTGCCTAATAGTGTTCACTTCCTGTCGTGAAAACGGGACATGAACAAACTGTGATACATAATGTGCAGGAATGTCCACAGCAGCTATACCTGCTGCAGCATTAGCAGCAATCTCAACTTTTGGGACAAATGTCGGAGGTACCTCTCTCATAGGCAACTGAGATATAGGCAACTCTGAACGCTTACTAAGCAACAGAGCTAAGTCGAGCGCTAAAGCAGATGAAGAAGTGTCAAGTGAAAAAACTTTCTTATAAATACCCAGTAACTCTGTGGGACAACTAACCTTCTTCCTCACACATTCATCCTCCAGGTACTCTACCCTTACCTGAATCACCTTCCTCTGCATTTCTAGCGTATATTGACTATATGTGTCATATACCTCAACCGGAGTTATCGATAAATCCGAAATCCATCTAATGACATCTCTTGTACAAATTTGTGCTTCCTCAGATGCCCATTTACGACACGGAAGAAATCGTTTCTGTACATACATACACTCCTCTTTGTCATCCTCATTTCGTGACTTCTCCAAATCTCTCCTATACTCAAACAACCTCTCGACATGCTCATGTACTTTCTCCACAGTATCTCTTGATGGTGCTAAAGTATTCAGATCCCTCAACCCTTGTGGGAGATCCACATTATTTAATTTACCCCACATTACGCATAAATGAATCCCTAAACCTTCAATAAAAACATTTTTCTCAGGAAAATTATCCATATTAGACAGTGTAGCAAAAACATTAGCTCGATCATCTCTCTCCATACAATGCTTAGCCCATGCAAACAAATCCCGCTTTTTATCTGTAGGGACAGTATTACGAGTAACAACCTTCGACCCCGCACCCCGATCAACTATAGTCAGTACAGAACCACTCGGGAGTGGAGGTGCAGGCAGATTCAATGGAGGTGTTATTACTGGTGCAATGGGAAGAGGTAGTAGAGCAGGTGGAGGAACAACAGCCGGAATAATTGGAGCAACAGGTTGAGCTGGGAGAGCAGGAATAACAGCAGGAAGAGGCAAAGCAACAGGAAGAGGATCATACGGAGGTGGTGCAGAGGCACCAGGCCTTCGCTCATTTAACAATTTGTCGAGAAACTCGTCAGAAACATGAAGGTCTTTAGAAGGATAGATTTTCTGAATACCGAGTGAGAAAGCCCTATCCATATTCTTAACTGACTCAGACTGTTTGTCCGGATCATATAACAACGCCTTTTCAGCGTTCGTTTTATGACGGCGCGCATGTTTTTCCCTACTCTTAAGCTGCTGTAACGCTTCTTTTTTCCAATTCTGTAGAACATCAAATGCTGCGGGTCTGGCCTTTTTCTTTAACAAGACCGACTCTAAGTATTCAATACGAGGGATCTCAAAACTACCATTGATTGGCCACTGAAGTTCGGAGGCATGTCTGGTTTGTCTGTGCCAAATATCATTAAATACTACTTCCAATGCCATGTTTGCAATACATAGTAAACGCCGGCGACCCCTCCTGTGGTGCCGGCCGGCTAAATTCCAAAGATTGTCGATCGCTGCGGAATAATGCCCTAAAGCAGCTAGACAATTTTCCAGGCATTTCTCAAAAACTTGGTGTTACCTGGTCAATAATTGTGTCTGCAGATACAATGCGCCAAATTCAAATTGTCAGTGTTAAATTAAGAGTCGGGTCACGACTCACCTGACCAAACCTAAGGAGGACGGTACGGTTTATCAAAGAACTTACCTAACAAATTTTACCTTGTGTTTGGTGATTTCGGCAAATCTGCCCGCCTCAAAAGTGGACCCTCGTCAAGATGCTGTCTCAGACCGCACGGCTATCGTCCAAGGATCGGATCGTGCAGCGCTGTAGAGGTGTCGCGTCTCGTTCAGTCGGCCCCGTAGTATCACTCCGTCCGATCCCGGTCCGATAGTATGCGTCAACCTTCAATGGTCCGGCATCAATCTTGAGGGTCCCTATTTGGGCGCCAACTGTGAAAAGAGAAAAATAATATGAGGCTGGGAAACCCAAAGGAAACATACCAAACACTGGTTACAAAGGAACATACAAAGTACTTTATTTTAAGGTCAAGCAATGACAAAGTCAATGACAGGTCAGATAGCTATCGGCCCTCAGTACAATACAACAAACTTCAACGGGGTTCGATGTATTCAGTGAGAGACTGTACATTGGGACATTCAGGTTTTTATACATTTCTCCAGCCTGTTGTCCAACCCCTTAGCGGATTAACCATTCCATAAATGTATTACTGGTCTAGGGTCTCTGCCAGGTCACTCTTCTAATACATACATCAGTATGTGCATAGATCAGTTCCGTTGATATAGGTAATCCATTTACATGCAGGTCAACAGAAGGACAAGGGCTCTCATTAGGACCCAGGCGTTAAGGGGTTTACAGCGCCGTAAACGGCGCCGACCCTTAATGCCTGATTCCAAGGTCCCTTTGCAGGATGGTGATTTTAACGCCTGCTTTTTGCAGGCGTTAAAACCCATGCCGCAAAGGGACCTTGGTGCTAATTACGCCACCGTGATTTACGGTGGCGTAATTAGCGCCTTTCCCCATTCCCATTATGCCCTATGGGGCAAAAATGGGAATGGGGAAGGGTAAAATGGGAAATGGGGATTTACCGCCCCACTCACCTTGGAATGGGGCGGTAAATCCGCCAACCACCATGGCGTAAACAAAGTTTACGCCATGGTGGTAAGGGTACGACCCAGGCGGTAACTTACCGCCTCGGTCGTAATGAGGCCCAAGGTTTTGATTCACAACCCTAACAAGTGGCTTGCAGGCAAGTTATACATTAGCTGTACGGAGGTCATGTCGACCAGATTCTGTTCGGAATGGCATTTGATGTACAGGGTGACTTTTACACAGCAAGAGAACCTAGAATGGTGGTTTGATTCAAGATGGCGGCTTACATCAATTTCTAAGGTCAAGACCTTGCCGTAGAGAGTTATTCGCGTACAGTTTTAAGAAACTTGGCATATTTTATTTTTTTTTATTTATTTTATTTACATTTATAAAGCGCTCACACAGCCCGCAGGCATCGAGGCGCTGTTACAGGAATTGTTTGTTTTTCTTAGTTGCGAAATTGCGTTTTTTTTTTTTTTTGTCTTAGTTACGTATTTATAACACGCTTAAACACCCGGAGGTTTCTAAGCGCGGACCCGGGGATCGAACCTGTTGCTGCTTCGTGTCGTCTTGCATCCAAGACGCGCACGCTGCCACTGAGCTATCCTCCCGGGCATAGGCCAATATACATACAATCGTTACAATAGGAGGCATAATTTAATATCCAGTTTGATACCTAAACTCTCACTTATTTCACACTCATATTTGTCAATGTAATTGTCACTCATTTAGTGGCAATACTGACTTATAGTGGTTGTGAAACATCATTCAATATACTACATTGAAAATGTTAGATTGTGGCTAAACCGTCATCAACATGATTTACAGTGGTCATAATGGTGTACATTGTGGCAGCAGATTCACAAAAATGATCTGCAGCGACCATACAAGCCAAGATTGTGATTTCAGCTTCATTAAAGTTCATACTTTCTTTCCAGTGACCATAATGGCTGAGACTGTGGACACAATATCAAAGTGTTTTACACTGAGAATGCTGGAATTTATTCTAGACTCGGCATCATGAAATGATTTGCACCTGCAACGCTGGGATATTTTGTCAGACCAGCTGCATACAAATGATTTGTAGGGGCAATGCTTGCATATGTTGGGAACTCAGGCATCCTGGAAATGTTATCAAATGCTCATGTGTACTGTTGGAGACATACAATGTACTAGATGTGTTATTGTGTTATGCTGGAGCATCAATTGCAATTTGTATGACATTTTAACTCATTCTTCTCAGAAATAATTAGGCTGTAAAGTGCACCATTTCAACAGATTATTTGAAAATTGTTTCTTTGGAGAAGCACTCTATTCCCCTAAATTACTTAGTCTCATGATATGCTTCTTCGTTACAATTTTTGGAGTATGTTAATGCACCTGCACTAAAGATATTCACCTGCTTCCACTGTCTTTGAATCATTTACAATGCCCATGCCCACTTGGGAACTTCCTGACACCCTGGCACCATAGGTTTTCTCCGGGACTGCCATGTGAATAATAATATGAATAGCTGAACACAGCGGCGGCTGGAACATTTGGGAAGCAGGGGCCAGGTGGCATCCCATTGTTTCTATGTCAGCTGTAAGGTGTACGATCTGATTCAAAACCTTACATCTTCCACCCTGTGCAGTGTGCAGCATGCCACAGTGGCAACATGATCATTATAATCATTAGGCATGAGTAGTGGCCAAGGCCGGCACAAGAGTGTGTGGTGAAGAATATGCTTCTTAAAGGAGCTTGGGGGAACCCTTTCAGCAGGGCTCACAGGGGGCACCCTCATTTTGTGTAACACCCCTGAGTACCACACAATCATACTTAGTTTACGCCATGGTGGTAAGGGTACGACCCAGGCGGTAACTTACCGCCTCGGTCGTAATGAGGCCCAAGGTTTTGATTCACAACCCTAACAAGTGGCTTGCAGGCAAGTTATACATTAGCTGTACGGAGGTCATGTCGACCAGATTCTGTTCGGAATGGCATCATCCACCAGCTGTAAGGTGTACGATCTGATTCAAAACCTTACATCTTCCACCCTGTGCAGTGTGCAGCATGCCACAGTGGCAACATGATCATTATAATCATTAGGCATGAGTAGTGGCCAAGGCCGGCACAAGAGTGTGTGGTGAAGAATATGCTTCTTAAAGGAGCTTGGGGGAACCCTTTCAGCAGGGCTCATAGGGGGCACCCTCATTTTGTGTAACACCCCTGAGTACCACACAATCATACTTTTAAGGTGGTATATGCCCTCCACTAAATTTAGGCTGTCAAAGCATTAGTTTGTGATAAGGGAAGGATCACCACCTAGATTAAAAATAGGGCCCACAGCTGTTTTATACTGGGCCTGTTTGAGGTAGCGCACCAGCCAGACTACAAGATGCAGTGATGAGATTGCTGGGTCAACAGCCCAAAGCCTGCGTGCAGGCCGAAGAGGCACATTGACACAATCAGTCAAACAGCGTAATTGTGAAAGGAGTCTTAGGCAGTGTGCTGTGTGGAAAGGACACACGTTAGCCGATAACTAGATCAAGTGGACATTTACAGATCATCCAGAAGGAGAGGGCTTCCCTTCTGTAATGTGTAGGTCTGGCCAGATTTATTTGTTTCACCCAGGCAAGAAGTAATGCTTAGCCTGGAAACCAGCTTGTTTAAGGACCTCCAGAACAATTAGTAGATTAAGTCCTCAAATATTGCCAACTATTCTACATACATATGGAAAATCCACAAAGTCACAGATCACCACTTTGTTGCCTGCAAACATTGTTTCCAAGCGCAGTCTGGAGCAATTACAAAACGGTAATCTTTCCAACGAAAGACAACATAACATCGTCTTCTGTGCCTACAACCTGGGTGTGCCCAACTTTTTACAAGAAAATACTGTCTCACAGACATATCCCTGCAAGACAAATAGGGCAATAAACTATTCAGAAAGTGCTGAGGGCAGAGGAAATAATCGGCTTGCAATCTACCCGAGCAGCATAGGAGGACTGGTGAAAGATTACACTTCTTAACACTAACCATTGTGTTAATAGGCACAGAATGCTTTTGATGGAGACCTACTAACAAATCGTGGGGAGGATTACCACTCAGTGTAATGTTTGGCGATTATTGCATTTCCACCAAATTGATTACCAACACATCAAGCTATTGGTCATTAAGCATTGAACCAACGTCCTGCTC
This sequence comes from Ambystoma mexicanum, assembly GCF_040938575.1. Taxonomy (NCBI): domain Eukaryota; kingdom Metazoa; phylum Chordata; class Amphibia; order Caudata; family Ambystomatidae; genus Ambystoma; species Ambystoma mexicanum. The sequence continues at coordinate 421,353,502 of NC_090927.1, read as the reverse complement.
CGCCTGGCTGGTGTATCCATAACATTGGTCATCATTGAACAGAAGGCATGTATGAAATTACCAAAATACAGTGGAACATGTGCCATGTCTAACTTCACCTGCATCTTGGAAATGTGTCTTCAAGAACACCGCACTAAGTTATTTTAAATACATAATACCTTTACAACTATTTGGCACCCACAGGACACATTTCAAATGAAAAATGTAGCTCCAATATTATACATGACAACATACATGTATAATAATAATAATAATAATAATAATAATAATAATAATAATAATAATAATAATATGCTTCTGTGCTTTCTCTAAAATCTGTCATGTAAAGGAAAGATATTGGAATGCATGCCCTTTGTGTACACAAGTTTTTTTGTTGTGGCTTTTCTATGCACCTAAAGTAGGAACCTGAGTGTTTACAAAGGCAATCCCCATGGCTCAAGTGATACTACGATTTTAGATTCTTCTAGAGATAGCTTGTGGCATTGTCTGAAAAATGTGGCATCAGAACGAACATGAAGTGTGGGCTGGTAACATGGTTCATGAGAACACAGGTTGTGGAAAAGCTGTGTGCACCTTCCTGTGGGGGGAAACATATTTGGGCGTGGTTCCAGGGATGTCATTTCACCAAAATGCCAGAGGTAGCGGAAGTGAAATCACACAACCCTTGGCCCCTGATGACATCACAGGAAGTATTGCCATGTGCCCCCGCCTCCCAAGTGACATCATGGGAAGTGATGGCACATGACTTTTCACCCCTTGACAAAACAAGAAGCGACATCACATAGCATTGCTCCTCAGTAAACTAAGAACAATATGGTTATGATATCACTGTAATATGATATACATTGCATACAAGAATGGATCACTATATGTAGCATTACTATCAGTGGGTACAGGCCCATATTACTAAATTACTGTGAATGTAAGCAGACATCCAACACAACAACCTGGAATATTGTATTATGCACTAATAACAGGATGCGATACTTCTGTGTTAGCAACGGGCTATCAGTGCTGACAAGGGCAATGTGCAGATCTGTGACTATTGTGTACTGGAATGGGATCCTGTTATTTTAACTAATAATGCTGGCCACTGAGGATTTTCAGCACTGATTTTGGGGGTCAAAGGGTTTTGGTGTCACCTAAGAACTGGTACTGCTTGGCCATTGGTGGGTTCTGTTCTGGCAGGAGCACGGTAAGTCATTGGCATATACAAGCTCTGATTTTGGACCACCATGGTACTGATCTGTACCAATAACAAATATGATTTGCCTGTTAAGATCAAGGCCCATTCAGAATTTACTTTGAAACCATGCCCTTTTCAGCCATGTGCTTGCCCAATGTATCCTAAAATGCACGACTTGCCACCAAATGTTCCCAGAATCCCATCGGGTACCATTGCCACTCTGTGAAGTGATATTATATCCTGCCATCATGTTTTGACAAATATTAAAGGCCCTTACATTTCTCATAAAGTCAACTGGGAAAACCTTAAACCTCAATTTAAAGTGGTGTTTACATCCTATTAGGTTTTGCCTACTGGTATGTGCACTTGAAAGTTATGCATTTTTTCATGAGATAAGTTCACAATACTGTAGGTGGAGCTACAAAGGTCTTCTTATTTGGAAACTCAAAAACATATATCCCACGTGTGTGACATAGGGTGCATTAACACACACACCCCTCCCTCTCATCCGTGCCCGCTCTAGAATGATAACCTGAGTGACTTTCCATTAACACTTGCCTCTATCCAATATTCTACAGTATTAAAATAACATATTTCCCATCCCTGTCATCTCCTGTATTAGTATGTGTTTAAAGTGTTGTCTCCAAAGATCCTGTTTTTCAGGTAGCGTTCTAATAAGCAGCAGGATTGGCAATACATCAAAACAGAATAAAAACAAATAATAAGTATCAAAATAAAATGATATAATATGATATGATAAGTTATTTATACAGCACCTGTACAAGTAAGTGTTTCTAGGCGTGACAAGACATGGGGAGGCCGAAACAAACAATCTTACTAGGCCTTGTGTCATTAATATTTTGCAAGTGCAGGTGGGAGAGGGGGAGGAGAAGTCACAGGGGGTTCGAGGGGGAAGTGCAATCAGAGCAGCATTGCTCTGAGTAAGTGCAGCCAAGGGAGCCGGCTCTGGGTAGTGTAAAGAGGCAGGGGATTAGAGGGTTACAAATACAACCGTGAAGTGTGTGGGGGCCTAAAGACAGTGCGGGTGCTTACAGGTCATGGAGGAGCCTGGTGCCCATTGGGTTCTGCTGGTAGCCAGGAGACCAGTCAGTGCAACAGAACGGGAGCTCAGAAAGGGAGAGAAAGCAGAAGCGAAAAGGAAGCTGCTTCTGGAAGCTGAGGTAGATCTGCTCAAGTTTGAGAGGGGCGGAGAGGCCATTCCAAAGGGAGGTTCCTACAGAGGAAAGATATCTACCTCCCATTCTCTGCCTGGAGAAGCATCTGAGCATCAAAGAGTTGGAGGTAGCTGAGCGAAGGACTCGAGAAGGGATATGTTTAGGAAGAGAGATTTGGATGTAGTGCGAGCTCCAAACACAGAAACCCTTGTAGACAATGCATAGGGTCTTGAACTTGATCCTTGCAGCCACCGGGAGCCAGTGGAGAGATTTAAGGGCTGAAGATATATGATCCCTGGGTTTGAGGCCAAGGACATGTCTCGCAGTCCTGTTCTGAATTAGTTTAAGATTGCAGAGAGTAGAGGAACAGCAGACATTTAATGTATATGCTAGCACTATCCCTAGGTGGAAGCACATCCTATCTGTAGGATTATTTAGCGTGTTTTGGGAGCACAGCACCATTGAATGGGATCAATGTATTACTATAATGTGATACAGCAATCCATGTGTTGCCAGTGTAACATATGGACATGTAAATGAAGACAGGCTACACAGGTCAAAAACAAACCATTTTTCACATTTAAAAGCACACCATGTTCTTTTCTCACCTGAGCCTCTGTTGCAGGAGACATATTAGAGGATTAATGAACTAATTACTAACACGAATTTAACTTCTTAATATCGTAATGTGTTCTCCATGTGCAAAATGAGGCAGGCTGAAACTCATTTTAAAAGGGTGTGCAGAAATTTTTTTTTTTGCTTCTCTCTTTGCTCTGTCCACGGTCTTTGCAGGAAGCAAAGATTCGAATAGCAGGAAATTAGTGGATAGAGTTTCTTACTGAAAAGTGAGCTATTGTTTGAAGAAGGAGGGTATGACATAGTGGACTTTGATTGGACAGGCGTCATGTTAGGGGCTGTAACAGAGGTTTCTTGGTGCACCTCGGGGAGGGAGAAAGGCAGTGTCCATTTTGCATAGCTTCGGTGAGGACTTGGCTGGAGTGGCTGTGGGGTTGCCTGGCTGAGAGGCGTTGTTCCAGTGCACTGCTGACCTTCACAGGCTGGGGATTCCTGTTGATTAGCACCGGCTTGAGAATAGAAGATTGCAGATTGGAACTGCAATTTCTTGCTGGGGTGCTCTAAAAGAAAGCCCTGAGCCATTTAAAGAAAGCGACCAGCCCAGAGAATTTGCGTGCTGAACAGCTACAATTTGCTGGTAATTATCTTATACAAAGTGAGGGCGCGGTGTGTGAATGAAATCTATTTCAGGCAGGCAGCGTAGCGATAGCTTCTATTGAAGAATCACTGTATTTAAATGCTACACTCTAATGTTGCCATCTAAATGCATGTCACTGATGCATTGTTTTCTTTATTGTTGCAAAGAATCTAATGAAATGCCATGTATGTTGCAATTGTTTCTCTTATGTTTATTCTAGAAAAGACTGCCTCGCAAAGCTGGTAATGTATGATTTTTTAAATGAGACTGATGTCAATCACACCTGTGTAAAGGCTTCTTTTTGCTTCTGTTTTTATCTGGTGCAGTTAGCCCATATCACATGATAAAAGCGGAGGTTATTAGGTAATATATGCCAAGCATCCTATGTGGAAAAGGTTATGTTATGAGTAATTATAAATAGCTGTGTGCGTGGTTCCACTCAGTATATATGTGTGTGTGTGGCTTCTGAGTGGAACACAGTCTGCTGGGCGTACATGAATCAGCAGAGAGAGAGGCCTCTGGAAATAGTTTCACTAATGTAAATAAATTAGTGATAATACCACAGGGGTTGTGAACATTGTATGTGAAAATTGTGGTATCCATAAGATGTAGGCCTGAGGTCTCTCTATTGATCACACAAACTGAATAAGCAAGGAAAAAAGGGGTTCTGGATATTGGGGCCACAAATATGCTTCCCCAAAATACCACCAACGAAATGCACCCCAACTGAATGTATCTGTGTACTGAAATAATGCATAGCCACTATACCACTATCATACCAAACCCAATCTGAATGCAAGGAGTGATTAGTGCTAAATTATTTTATTTTTGGCGGTAAGAAAATACCACCAGGCCCCAAATCTACACAAAATACCCAACATATCCTTATAGGGTGATGCTGTCCCTTGGTCAGAGCTGGTGCACCACCTATTTTATAGGAAAGAGCAGAGAGAATATATCCCTGCCTCTACAATGTATAGTATTACAGCATGGTTAGAAACAGGAGTTGTTGAAACAAGTCTATATGTCTTGCATGAACATTTCAAGGAGGAAGCATTTCCTTCTGGCAAAAAGACGTATTTTCTTTTATTCAACTCCAAAGATATGTGTGCATACTGTACAGATCGGTTGGTATGTTATGGTTCAAAAAACATAAAAAGAGTTAAAAAAGGTTTAAAAAAGGAGGTTATTCTTTTTGAAAACTTTCATAACATCAATTTATCGTGGCCAAATGCTTTTTTCCTAGGAGCTTGTGGCTAAAAAAAAAAAAGAATTTCAAGTTTTTTTTATTATACAGGGGTTGTAAGGAGACCACAGTGGTCGCACCTGTGTCCCCCCCCTAGCAGCCCCCAAATAACATCCATGCGTGGTTCTGTCATCTTAATTAAATGAAACAACACTTTCCATATATGATGATCACACTTAAATCATTGTGTTTGGTGTTCTCCACTAATCCCTTAATATAACTTTGCTGAGCAGCCTTCAGGGGAACGTGCTGTGGCTGTGAGGTGTGTAAATATGAAGGTTGAACATGTTATGGACTCACCAGGAGACAAAAAAGAGATGGGGTAGTGAAATAATGTTAAAGAAGTAAATGCTTGCATTATTAAGACTAGGCCACATCAACTATTACATCGCTGAAAGATTTTAGAATATTGACAACACAATTTAGCCACACTTTTACTGTAGTCTCATTTACCAGTGAATTCATTTTATATTCAGTTCAGCCATTAGTTTAAAATTGTTGTATTGGCAAAATGAATTGATAAAACTAGGAGAAATACAATAGAATTTTCCAACTATTGAAATTAATACCTATTTGAAATCTACGTCATTAGAAATCTGTTTTGTTGTTGGAGATTTAGGAGACTTTAACAGCATGAAAATAGATAAATCTGTAGAGCAATGACTTAGCTGCTGAATTTATTGCACCATTTAGTATTAAATCAATCCCTAAATTCTCCCGAGTATTTAACAAGACTACAGAGGTTGGTAGGATCAGTAAAACGTTCTTGAAGCAATGATTGCACTGAAACCCAGAGAAGGAAATCAATCCTAGGACTCAATCAAAACTATCACCCAATTTCAATGTCAAACATTGGGTACAAATTATTTAAAGCATTGTGTGTGAAGTATTTGCTTAGCATCTGGTGTCCATCATATCTCAATTTAAATAGGCCGTGTAGATTGTGTGAAGGGGTTGGTAGATTAGTCAAATTAGAGTCTTCATCTTGACACAATAATGTTGTTCGTGGTGTATGCAGAGGTATGGACGGCTGTGGCTTTGTTATTTTGGTTTTGTTTTGTTTGGGTTTTATGAAGGTCAAAATGTCACCAAAAAGGCATCACAGAAGTGTAACAAAGGCTCCAATGGCAAAAGGACAATAGTCGCCTAAAATAGGTACGAATGTAAGGATTGGACCAATAAGTGAAATCCAGTTGATGGGACACTGAGGTTACAGATTATGAATTGTATAAGGGGTCTTAACGTTTTTCCTGAACCGTAAAAGATGTTCAACTTTTCCTAGAACTTGTGGAAGATTATTCCAATTTTGAGACTTCAAAAGAGAGAAAGCACAACCTCCAAATGTTATTTTAAAAAGTGGTCAACCAATTCGGAAGGATAGCTCAGGGGCACCGTGTTTGTTTTGGAAGTCAGGCAATGCGGTGCAACACAGGTTTGAATCCTGATCCCGCACTTAGAAAGCACTTGCTGGTAATAAGCACATCATAAATTAACAATAAAATAAAAATTTGACAAATTGACTTCTGCCCTGCAGGAGCATAAGGATTAGTAAGGGCTAAAGCTTCTACTCAGCCCTCACACTTCCACAAACCAAGAGCAAACAAAATCATAAAGGTAAAAGAGGTACATTTAACAGATATACCTCCTTTGCCATTTGTGGAAATATGGGTGCAGGGGGAATGTTATACTCTCAAGAGGGGTGTGAATGTGATTCAGTAGCAACCCAAACAGTGAAGTTTAACAGTTCAAAATAAAGGAATGTTCAATCAAGGTTCTATAAAAAAATATATACTTTAATCAAACACACTATGTGCAATAGTAACTATATTAACCAAACACTACAAAAGCCCACACCTGAGGAAAGAACTAGAAACAGCAAAGATAGCATTTTGAGAAAGTATATGTTCTTGGGTGCAGAAAGTGATCAAAATGGCTTAAACATTCTCTAGAGCCTGAAAATGGATCAATGGTGCAGTTAGTAGTCAATAGTGGCTTGTTGAGGTTCTTGGCAGTTCAAGAACGTCGAAGCAGGCCTTGGGCTGCTGTGCATGTGGTTTGGGCTAAGATCGGGTGCAGCGAGTCATGTTGATCCAAGTTGCGAGCTGGAGTTGAGCTGGTTCAAATGAGGTGTCCCAGAGCGGATTGAAGGCAGTCTTCAAACATTTGAAATTGGAGCACTCACCGGGATGGGATTGGGTCGTGACGTATGATGACCGCTGTGCAGGTTTGTGAGTGATGCTCCTTTGATTTGAGTCAAAGTTCAGAGATGGTTCTAAGTGGTGATCCTGATGATCCGGTTGGTGGTTCAATGAAGCAGCAGTTTGAGGTTGAGCTGGGTTGAGTCAATGTGTAACTGCTGGTTCAAGTCGGTGAGGGAAACTCAAGCTGTTCAGGTTGCTGTCCAGAAATGAGCAGTTGATTTGAACCCAGCTAGTAACAGGTTCTATGCGGCATGATGTGGCGTTGAGCTGGTTTGAGATGCAAGCACGCTGGTTCTAAGAATTTGGTTGAGTGGCAAAGTCAGCGACAACTTTTCCTGAGGTTCAAGATTTGGTGACCAAAAGCAGTTTAACAGGTTTGGAAGAATTAAAAAGGGCTCCTGGATGTCTTGGCTCTCAGGATGCTGTGAGGTCCAATCCAGAAACTGAAAGATATACTCCTTGTTCTCAGTCTCCGAAACACAGGGGAGACTGACACATAGCTGCATGGGTCCTTAAACCCTGTGAGGTCCTGGGCACCATTGTTCCTGGCAGAGAAGAAGGTCTTGTCCCAACAGCAGTTCACCCCCACTGATCCCTGGGGATGGGTAGGGGACAGAATTTCCTTCTGCCTTGGGTTGAAGACTATGGAAAGATCAACTCCTAGCAGAGGTCCAATGAATTCTTCCTTAGGTATTTGTCAAACGTAATCAAAGTTGGAGGGGAAACCATTCTTTTTAAGGCAAAAGCCCACAAGTGGTTGGACTAATGCTAGCCTGCTTTAGGGCTCAAATCCCTGTTCTTGGACTAAGTGCACTTGGCCTTGTTATATAACACTCAAAGAGCTTTGTGCTAAAGGAAGTGGAGATGACAGGAAGGAAAGATATAGGCAGTGAGAATCCAAATGGTGGAACCGTCCTTCTGCTGTAACCAACTCCCTCTGTCTACACTAACTTCGCCCCTTCCCTTCTCAAAATAATTCAATGCCTTAAGATAAGCAGCACCCTTGTGTGAGGCTGATCCTTTTGAGGATGGATGAGCTCTTTGATTCCTGTTCCCAGGACAGATTCCTGTTGGGTTGCTATTTCTCTGGGGAGGGTGTTACCTGCACTCACAACGGAACATAGGGAGGCAATCCCCAAGGCTACAGTACTGTTATCAGCAGCAAGAACAGCCTGTCTAGGGGAGAATACACATATCCCTTCCACAGCTGCACTGGACTCACAGGACTGACACATGTATGATACCGTACTTTCAAAATGGCTTGAAATCTTTATGCGTCTGCTTACACTCCTCCCTCTGTCCTTCCCTAGTGTTCCTCCTTGGCTACATTACCCTTTCCCTCTTCCTCCTCTGCCCGCCCTCTGGCTTATTATACACCTCCGCTGGGTGTACCTCTGATTTGTACCCCTCCCTGGAAGTCTTTCAAGGATGGCAACCTTCTCCATATTGCTTTCTCTAAACTCTTGCTCAATTGTCAAACACTCCTCTGACATCTGCCACCGCCTGGAAGATCTTGACCTCAGTGTCCTCGATCTCACCGAGACATGGTTCATGGCCGCCTCTGTCACAAGCTTTGACAATCTCCTCCCTGGTGGATACAAGATTCTCTCTGCACCCAGATCCAACCATTCTGGAGGGGGTGTAGCCCTGATCTTCCCTGATTGGATTACTGCCTCTGTCATTCCTATGCAGGCCTACTCATCCTTTGAATGCTTCATCTGCAGGGTCTCTCTCTCTCCTGGCCACTCCTTTACTGTGGCTACCATCTATCGGCCACCTGGTCAGATCTCCTCCTTCCTATCCGAGTTTGCGGTCCTCTTCCCTCCTCGCCTTGAATACTCAACTCCTCCTTCTTGCAGACTTTAACATCCACCTGGATGCTTCCTGACTTTCCTCTGGCCTCTTTCGCAACATCTGTGACTCTCACTCTCTATTCTCCCCTCTGGCCCGACTCACTCTGCAGGGAACACTCTGGAAATTCTTATCTTTTCAGACCTTCCCCTTTCTATCCCTCTAACCACTCCTCTCTCTCCTGGAGTGATCTTTTCCCAGCTCACCCTCTCTACCCCTCAGGCCAAGCCAACTCCAGCACTGCCACCGACCTTCTCGGTTATCCGACCCATGAAGATTGTGCCAGTTGAGGCTTTTGCCGCCACCTTCCTTCCCCCTGCCCCTTGTCTGACTCACACCCTGACACAGCCCTTTCCATCCTCCACTCCGCTATACCTGATACTCTCGATGTTCTTTCCGCTGTCATGAAGATCCACTTGAAGCCCAAAGCCAAGTGCAACTCTTGGTATGACTCAGACCTCGTCACCCTTAAACGCAAGTACAGGCTGGCTGAGAGGAAATGGCGTTCTTCCGGTACACCCTCTGACAAACTGGCCTGCCGCCTGCTCCAAAGGCAGTACCGTCTCGTCTCTCTGTCCGCACCAAGAAGAGAATCCACATCCAAGCCTGCATCTCTGCGGCATCTAACTACTCAGCCAAAATCTTTAAAATCTGCAAGGAGATGGCCAACCCTGCTGCAGTCTCTACCTTTCCTGTTCCCTCTTAGGCCCTCTGCATGGTCCTGGCTTCTAATTTAATCTCTAAAACTCAGGACATCCTGTCCTCTCTCTCTTCCTCTACCCCTCCTCCCCCTACTCCCTGCTCTTCCTTCGGCCCTTCTGCCACCTCTCCTCTCTCCTTCTCTGACTTTCCCCTGTTCTCCCCAGGTGAGGTTCCTAGACAAGTCCGATATATACAGTTTCATCAAAACATGTGCACCTGTGTTCCTCCAAAACCATCAAGGACCTCATTGACACCCTGGCTCCTGCTCTGGATGACTTCTGCAACCACTCCTTCATCACTGGAGTCTCCCCTTCCCTCATGAAGCTCTCCTTTGTGCACCCTCTTCTTAAGAAACCCTCGGCCGACCCTTCCTGTCCGTCTAACTATCGCCCAATCTCCATCACTCCTTTCCTGGGCAAAATCCCGAAAAGCTGGCCATCTCCCAGCTTAATCTTAACACGGAATTGGTTGGTTGTCTCCATGATAACCAGTATGGCTTCAGAGCTGCCAGAAGCATGGAAACTGCTCTCCCGAACATCTGTGAAGACCTGCTCTCCAACCTTGATTCCAACACCCCCTGTGTCCTCATTTTACTTCTGCCTTTGACACAGTCAATCATGCCATCCTGCTCAACTGTCTCTTTGATAACATGGGTATCACTGATCAGGGCCTCGCTTGGCTGACCTCTTTCCTCTCTGATCAATGCTCCCAGGTCCAACTTGGGCCCTTCCTCTCCTCTATCTCTATCTCTACCTGTGGTGTTTCCCAGGGCTCTAACCTCTCTCCTTGGCTGTGCACCCAATAGCTGGCACTTCTTGGCCACCGCATCACCGCATTGCTGCTTGCCGCCCTAACTTTCAGGCTATGCGGATGACACTCAATTCATCTCAGACTGTTTGTCTGCTATCCAGGAGTGGTGTGCCGCCAATGATCTCTGCCTTAATGCCAGTAAGACTGAGATTCTCCTCATCAACATACCTGCTCAATCCTTTCCTGTCACTCTCTGGCCGGCCTCTCTTGGCCATCTTCCTGCTCCGCATTCTGAGGCTAAAAACCTCGGGGTCATCTTCGACTCCGCAATCTCCTTCTCTCCTCACATCTCTGATGTCTCTAAGAAGTCACACTACCAGCTGTACCTCCTCAGGGGTATTTTTTCGTTTCCTCTCCTTCCTTCCCCCAGAAGCTCGGTGTCTCCAGAGCTCTGGTGGTCTCTAGGCTGGACTACTGCAGCAGCCTCTTTCTAAATCTGCCTGTCTCTACTCTCTCTACTGTCTCTAGTCTCTGCCCTCTGCAACTCATCCAAAACAGGACTCCGAAACTTGTCAGGGATTGTATCTCTTCAGAACTTAAATCTCTGCATTGGCAGCGAAGATTAAGTTCAAACCCCTCTGTATTGTCCACAAGGACTTCTGGGACCTGGGGCCTCAATACCTTCAACTCTCTCTTCCAAAATATCTTACTTCTTGAGCTCTTCGCTCATCCACCTCCAACTCCCTCAGGGTCATCCGCTTCTCCAAGCAACGAGTTGGTGGCAGATCTCTTTCTTCTGCTGCGGCATCCCTCTGGAACAGTCTCCCTGCCTCTCTGAAACTTGAGGAGAACCATCTCCTGTTATGGAAGCACTTCAAGACCTTCCTCTTTGCTTCTGCTTTCTCTCCTCCTCTCCCCTGCTGATCTCCTGGCTGAAACTGAAACTGCACCGATTACCTGGCTACCCTCTGATCCCGGGCCCAGGTCCCCTCCACGCCACTTGCACACCTGAACTGCACCCCTGGCAACCCTTGCACTTGGGGACTGTTTCTGTATCCCTAGAGCCTCTTACCAGCACTTGACACCTGATGTCTGCACTTACCCTTGCACTTGCGTCCAGCGTGCAGCACTTTTCAGTTATTGTCTTCTTTTATATTACTATTTATCGTATGCACTGCATTACCTCTTCCCCCTTTCCCTTCGCACTTTTCCCCTTCTCCCTCCTCTGCACTTGCACAATCTCAATGTCACCTGGCCTAGTAAGATTCTTGTCTCTGTCTTCCCTCTGTTCCCCCTCCCTTGCCTCGTCGTGCCTTGAAACACTTGTCTATAGGCGTGTTATAAATGCCATATCATATCATTACATCATATCATATGTCATATGCGTACCATCTAACATATACAATTTAAAATGCTATTAGCATCCTTGACATTATACCAGTGTGCTAATAGGTATAACCCCTCGTTTGCAGGTTTTTCTTGCATGGGACCACTAACTTAGTCTGCAGCTCATTAACACCCACGAAAGACTGCCTGAGCAGGTTCTGTTGTTTAATAATAGATCTCCACACTTAGTAAAAAGAGAACATTTTTCAGAATGGCTACTTTATAGTGGATGGGGAGCGCATCAAGGATGCCCTCTATCTCCACTGCTGTTTATCTTGGTGCTTCAACGACTTTTGTATAAGATTTGATATAGCACTAATATCAAAGTGGTACATTTTAACATAGAAGATGTTTCTTATGTTGAAAAAAACACCAGCTTTTTATTTCAGACGTCAAAGACATACTTAACCTCTTTTTGTAACCGATAGATTATAGATTTCTTTTCAGTCATCTGTGGTTAAAAATCAATTAGAAATTATTGGGAAATATTGATAAGGCGTTGATTCCACAATTAGGTCTAAGGTGGACAGCAGACAAATTAAATGTAGATGTTCCTGGTGGGGATGACTAGAGACAACACATATGCAGATGTTTTCTAATACGTTGTTTAGGTTTGCTCCTCATGTACTGCGTTTTTTATCATATAAAAGTGAACGGACTGCTAAGGACATTTCCATGCGAAGGGCAAAAACAAAACTCTTCAAACTGCTGGAGATTGCAGAAAGCAGCAAGGGGACATTCTTTAACCTTTGCAAATGCCATGAGGCATTAACCATGAAGTGCAGCAGTTTCGTTTCTGGTTTCTGGTTCAAGATGAAAAGAAATGAGAAAATTAGGAGGTTATTGATGGAGGAACAATTAGCCACACCCCACCCATTAGTCTTTGTGGCATGAACAGCATTAGCAAAAATTCAAGATGAAGGCTACTAATACTGTGCTACAGATTACATTTCAGATGCTGTTGCTCAATAAGAATCCTTTTGAGTGGCATCATTAGTATCACTTTATGGAGGAGTAAAGACTTCAACTGGAATAGTAGAGCATTAAATGAGCACACTTCGTATAAAATAGGGATGATTTCCATTTCTTTACATTTGAAATATTTAATCGGATCTAGTGGTAATGCAACGATAAGTAAATAAAGTGTACCATTAATAATATGGGATAAAAGAAACAAGCAAGGATTGAACTCACACAAATTACTTATAACAAGTATACAATTGATAAGAAAAAAGAACATGACATACAGTGTTAACCAAATTGCACATTGCCTGCTTGCATGCAACTATATAGTACTGAGTTTCAATCAAGAAGGGGCCAAACAGACCAAAGGGACAGAAGATATTGGGTGCACAAGGAGAAATAGGAATGTTTTTACTGGATCAGGGTGTTTGTGAAGGAATCTAAAAGACATTCAAATATTGATAAAAAGAAATAATAATATTGGTTACAGAAATGTAAGAATGGTAAACACTACTGGCTGGAAGAAATGATCAGAAATATATTTGTGGTGGAGGAGGATGATCTTTCACGGGACAGTGTATAAACCATTGATGGAAAATAAAGCAATTACTTTATAAAATGTGTGGGATTTAAGTGTTGGTATGACATTTCAGAGTATGTTTGGATGTTTTGAGATAGCAAACAACTTGGAATACAAACTTCCCTTAATCAACATCAAATTCACAGATACAGACACACTTTTTCCATAAGAATAGTTCAATATGCCCATTATTATGAAAGAAAGTGTTTGATTTAATGGCGATTGCTACTTCATGGAATTATAATGTTATGTTATTTGGCATTTGCATAACGCCTACTGCCATGCTGTGACTTTGAAGCGCTGAGGGGTTGAACGCCCTTGCAAGACTACAGTCAGAGTTGAGAAGTAATGAGAGGAGTGGTAAAATGTGTGTGTGCATTTATAGCCTGATATTAGGTAGGGAGAGGCTTGTTCCCTAACAGCAGCCCGTGTTATCAGGTGTGGGACGGTGGTTGTGTCAAATTGTCAAGAGAGTCAAGGTGTGTGAACAACTGGACTGAATTACGCGTGGGTCGCAGCTGTATTCTATGGGTGCTGGTGCTCTGGTCAAGGGTGATGTATGTTTAAGGTAGGGTGCAGTCAAATAGTGTGCATGTCAAGTTTGTGCAGCAATTGGGCTGGACTACATTCCACGGAGTGCAGCACACAAAAGTCAGCAAATACAGCAGTGGGAGATTCAAAGTATCAACCTTTGGAATGTTCTGTGAAAATGCCAGTGTAGCAGGACACAAGCAGTGTCCAGCTCCAGAAGAGCAACCTAAATTAGGGGATCTAGTCAGGAAGAATGCAAGTATGGCAAAAAACATACAGTAGCAAGATTAAAACAGCAATCTAAAGCAGGAAATGTAGTCCCGCAATATGCAAGTGTGGCAAATACAAACAGTGGTGAGACTAAAGCAGCAAACTGAAATGGGAGACCTAGTCCCACAAACTGAGAGTGTTGTAAGACACAAACAGTGTCTTACCACACTCATGATCATCTCAAGGAATTTATAACACACACTTAGCGAGAAATACTTTTTGAATGCTCAGGCAAACACCATGTCATCCAGATGAACATATTGCTCTGTAACCGACTCCTTGTCTCCTGTGGAGTCCTGTACGAAGAATATAGACTCCACCTTTCAACATTTAGACTCCACATTTCAGCATTCACATTTTAGGGAGGGTTTGCATTTTAACTAGGGCCAGGTGTGTGAGAATCATTAATGGACTCAAGAGTATGATTCTCAAGCTGAAATTAAATAGATGCCAATGCACAGAGCACATGCTGGACAATTATCACTTTGCCCCATGATGATATTTTGATGGGCTGAGCTGCACTAAAAAGGCATACTGACAAGAAATTAATATACTAATTAATCCAACCCCATTTAACATGTAACAGGTTCCCATAATAACATTTAGTTCAAAAAAGTTCATGATATAAGCTAGGTGCAGATTGAGAAAAATGCATGATGCTTTGAAAGTGGGAAAGAACTGTGAAGATCTGTTCCTAAAAACATAGCATTGTATTGGAGCAGGAAAGACAACAAACATGTAGGCAGTTCTATTCAGCAATGCAGTTAGCACAATGAGAAAGGCACAGAGGAAATTGTGTGATATTTTAGTTGTATGCTCTAGTCAAGAGGAGGTGCTCTTGACTGACAAGGGGTTTCATGAAAGGGTTTGGTGCAGAGTTAGAGAGGCATTCCTGTTTGTGCACTCACTGATGAAGAAGCAGAAAGCTGGTGCTTTGCTGACTGGCTGGGCTGAGGCTGTCTCTCTCCTGGGTTGGAAATCCTTAGCAGGCCTGCAAAGTCTCCAGCGACCTTAGCTGTGAATGAACCTGGGTTACTGCCAAGCTGAGCCAGGGAATATTGCCAGTTTAATCTAGATAATTATAAGTTAATTGAGGGGAGAGTGGAGTGAGTCATACTATGTAGCATAGTTCATTTTTGGCTCTGCATTAACGATGAGAATTTAAATGTGCATATAAAACTGAGTTTGTATTTCTCTAAGATTTGCTGAAAATCAGAGTATATTTCTCCAGCCACTTTTAGTTGCGAAGCAAGGTTGATTTAGCAGAGTTTGCACAGATAGAGCGATGAAAGCCACTACAGGAAAATGTGCTTACATTGTGAAATATAATGTGAGTGTACATGTCACTCTGTGTAACTTGCATAATTCTAGTTTATGATAAAGAACACGTTCTAAAAGGTAATTTAGTCTCATTGTATTTCTTCTGCATTCAGTTCCTTTGATTTGACGTGCATAGAGAGATAAACATGCATTAAGAAATATCGCAAAGCAATGTAGCCGCAGTGAATTGTTTTACTTAGAGATGCTGAATGCACGTTTTGTATTTCATTTGCATGCTTTACATTTGTTGAAACACAGCCAAAAGGACATAAGCATGATGTTGTAAATAAAGCATCACAGGATAGCATGAGCCATTTATTCAGAGTGTATTAAGTCCAGTATGTGTTTCTTGTTTGTGACGCTGGAAAAATAATTATTAAGCAGTATTCAGAAATTTGTCTCACCACCATAGAAAATAGCACTAAATACCACCATACCAAAATACCACTATAACAATACTACAAAGTCCTGGATATAACCACAAAATATATCCTACAGATTTGGTATGTTGGCTTGGAATCTACAAAATAATTATTGGCCGTGGCCTTGCATTCTAAAGCATAGCCATATTGTGCATTCCTCAATTGAATTAGTGCTGTGAGGTAGTGCGGTACTGTCTGCTCATTTGATTCTCATTATAGTGTCATTGGCAATAGTGCCCCCAGATTCAGGCAGAGTTATCTAAATTGTCCGATTACCTCGAGGCAAAGCTGTATGCCCATGCAGTTTGGGCCTCAGAAAATGTGACAATATGGAAAAACAGAATTACCACAGAGATAGAGAAAGAGGCAATTGAATATATTTTTGATGAAGGAAGCTTTGTACAGGTGTGCCTCCTTAGGCTATTCCCAGCGACAGAAGGCACAGAGTGGAAACTCTGCATCATCAGACTGTATGCAAAACTTTGGTTCCTGTTATAAAGGTCCATAAAGATGCAAGAGAAAGACATTGAAGCTAACAGCAAGTTACAACATAGTTTGGACAATGAATGTGATCAAGTTCAGCAATTAAAAGTGGACTTAAAGCAGAGGGAGCTAGACACAGAATTGCAAGTCAAATTCAGCGATCTTGCTACTCAATTGTCTCAGAAAAAGAAACAATTTAATGAGAGTGAGCAAGAATTAAACCACTTAAAAGCAATTTTAGATAGCATACGACAAGGTAAAGATGTTGTTATTTTGGAAATATAAGGCCATAGTGAAGATGGCATGGAGAAAGATAAAGAACTCCATTCTGTGGAAAAGCAAATATTTAAATTGCTGGAAGAAAATGACAAAAAGGCCAAAATGCGTAATCAGTCTCAGACACAAATCAATGAATTGCAAGCAATAATCAGTAAGGTCAGGGATGAGAATTCTGATCTCTGTCATGAGGCAGAATAGATTCAAGAACAGTGCAAGAATCTAGAACAACACATATTTAATCACAGATCTCAGGAAAAGCGACACTACATTCAATGGAAATTAACTCAATTACAGCTATGGCAAAGGAAACAATGTACCAACAGCTGTCCCTTTGCCAAGACCTAGGTATACCCCAATGGTGGGGTTTGAATCACCTGAAAATATAATAAAGCCTTATATTATAAATACATATATATCTCAGAGCCCATCTAGTATAATGGCATAAAAATGAATATTGTGGATTACATGGAATCAATGTCTTGACCATAGTGTACATAGAAACAAGAAATAGACTGTGGCCTGTAAGCATAATTACGACCCGGCAGTTGGGAGCCAGCCAATCAGGAGGCCAGGAAAGGGTGCTGAAACTGCCAATCTCAGCAGGCGTTCAAAGCCGCCTTTTGGCCGGTTCACCTACCCGCCATCTTTACCCCCACCCGCCATTCCCTTTTTTCTCAATCCACCCTCACTTTTGCGTTGGCAGACAGTGCTGGCACTGCAGCTGCTGTCACTCCTTCCACTCCACCCCATTTGCCTGCCATAGAAATGGAAGAGAGGCTCTGTATGGAGCTCAGCCTTCCCATTCCATGGTGGCCCTTTTTGCAGAGTCTTTGCTTTTCTTGAAAGGGACTCTGCAAGGCAACCCGTTGACAGAAAGAAAACACTTCAAATGAGCCCCATTCCAGCCACAGAACAGGTGCTAAAGGCCTTAAACACCCATTTCAAGGACTGGAACGGGTGTTAAAGTCCTGGGGACTTCGCTAAACACTGTCGCTTTAACTCACGCCCTGGGCAGTTAACATACATTTCAGCCCTTGGAACGGGTGCTTAACGCTCCATTAGCATTCCAATTGTACAGAAAAAAAGCTTACATTCCGTACATGCTTTTGAATACTGCAGAAACATTCATATTAAGATTTGATTCAAAATAGCTCTCAATATATTTGTAACTAGTAAAACAAAACTACTGGCCTAATATATACTATCCTCTACTGTTGATATTTCTGAAAGGTCTGACGCTGCCCCACTCCTGCGAAGAAGCGCAGCACACTATTCACATTTCATGCGCCTTTTGCTCTGAATACATTTTGCCAAAAGATATGCAGCATTCTAAAGTTGAAATTGTGTCCCCTGAAGCCGAACGGCCAGTGTATGATTTATCCACAGAGAAATGAAAAATGTAAAGAAAAAAAAGGAAAGGAGAGAGTGTATTTTAAGAGCTGCTGCCTTCACATAGCAAAGCTTTTTTTATTTCCTATGTAATAAAAGCTACTGTAGAATACCGGCTCAGCAGCATACCAGGAGAGGCTCACAGCTATCTATATATTGCATATAAATGAGAATGCTCTCTGGCCAGGTGCGCATGCGAGGCAAATAATACGTGGAAGAAATGGCCATGGAAATGCGCGCTCAGTCTGTCAAATATCCACCACACTTATATGTAAAGCAGTTTTTTTTTTCATACAGTAACTTTTTTCTGAAAATTCTTTGCAAATGTCATATGTTCATTATGTTTGGCTATGAGGTGTCCATGCACTTGTATGAATCGCTTGGATTTCATGTTCTATCTTGGTGGCGAAAAAGAGAACAATAGTGCAGGAAGCTCCATTTAGAAAAAAGATGTTGTCTCCTCTGCAAGGTCAGTGTGGACACTTCTAATGAAAAGCAGTGTTATAATACATACATGCCTACCGAAAAACTCATCCGTTTCCATCCAAACCTTCTGATTTCAGAATACTTATATTATGAGCTCAATAATATTTCTTTGCCTTCAGTTGCACAGTATTGCACTTCTTAGAAGGGTGTGGAGCCAATTTGTGTATTTTTTCTTATGCCAAATTCAAAATTACACCGTGTATGCCAACACACAGGAATATATCTATAAAACGGGTTAGGGTTCCACTTGCAGAGCAAAGGGGTTGCAAGTGAAATTAAGTGAGATATAAAATGGACAGAAGACCAAGCATGGAGTAATACATTAAGGCTTATGGAAAGGGTACGACAGGTATGTGGTGCGAAATCCTCCCCATGAAAATCGAGGTCTTAAAGGTGTAGTCAAATTCGAGATTCACTGTTTGGCAAAACAGATTATTTTATTTTTATTTTATTGTAACATTAGTTTAATACAAAAAAAAGAAAACTTAAAGTTACAGTCCACAAAAGAGAAATTACTTTATATTGTAGTCCCTCAAAATGCATCTCAATCATTTGTACAATATATCCCTATTAATTATTTATCAGCACAGCGTCCATAAAATTTGTCATAGCGCAGGTTAGCTGGGTATTAATTCCTGCAATAAAATAGCTCCACCAAGCCTCCATATTTTTCGACTGCAGAGCAAAATGTATTAAATGCAATGAGCGCTGAACAGTGATCGCCTCGCACTCGATTATTAGATGTTTCACAGACTCTATCTCTTGGTTACAAAACCGACACTTTGAGTCCTGCACGAGGGGATCTCGCTTCATCACTTGTATCTCCTTGGTTTTGTATAAATTGAGATGTAATTGTAGAAACATATTTCGATGATAACGTGATGGAAATGTATCCAAGTACTTAGGGATTACATCAAGTTCATTCATAGCGCTGCCCAAGTCAAGCGATGTTGCAAGTTTCTTTCAATTTTCCTCATTTATAATCCAGAGACTTTGACACAGTTTTTCTTTTGCTTCTTGCGGTTTTAACAACACTGCATCAAGGGAGATATCGGCATTAACCATTACATTGTGCAATTTTGCACCCCACTCGTTCAATAGATCAGCAGAGGGATGCTTTGAAACTGATTTTAGAATATAATAAGGTTTTATAACTGAGTTCATTTGCATTTCTGGAAAGTAGATATTGATTTCCACAAAACGGAGCCATAGGGAGAATCAATACATAACTCGTATCGTATTGCAATGATTGAAGAGTTTTGCGGTAATCTTAAAACCTTACGCCAAAATTTCCCTTCTAGCTTGTCCCACAAATCGTGTGGAATGTTCCAACTTGTTTCACTCCCAAAAGTTATTGCAGGGACCACTTTTGAAGGTAGAATGATATGACTGGCATGAGAGTGAATTTTCCATATGCTGCATGTAATTTCGCTCCCTGTAACGCGAACATTTGCATGTGGACAATCAGATCTTGCGTCCACTCCCACTCACGTATTGAAGTGTTAAACAGTACACCTAAATACCGTATCCTGTTAGTCACTTCAAGAGATACATCATTTATTCTTCAATCAAAGTTGTTTATTTGCTTGTTGCAGCTTGTACCTATCACAATAATCTTTGATTTTTTTATGTTTATCTGTAAGTCATTTTGCAAACAATACTCTTGTAAGGCCTTGAGAAAACGCTGTAGTCCAATTGGGGTGGAATCTATAAGCACAATGTCATCTGCATAGATTGCCCAACTTATTTGATGCCCGTTTAGTAACGGGGGAAAAACCCTTTGGCCATTCAGAGTAATCGGCAGGTCTGAAATTAATAATTTAAATAGTAGTGCCGCAAGACGGCAGCCTTGCTTTACTCCTCTTTTCGTTTGAATTTCATCTGACAGATTCCCTTTCTCATTCAGCCATACTCTGATTGACGTATTTGAGTGTAGGGCAATTAGCGGAGACAGCAGTGCACTTGGGCAGCTCCAGGTGTTTAGTTTTTCCCATAATAGATTTCGGTTTATGCTGTCAAATGACCGACTGAAGTCTATGAAGGCGATGAACAACTTTCTTTTCCGCTTCAAAAAGTCAAGCTTCAGACTATTCAGAAGAACCAAATTGAGCTCTACTCCAACACCTTTCGTAAACCCTGTTTGACGTGTGTCTATAGCAGCAACCTCATCGGCCCACAGCGCCAGGCGTTTCTGAAGAAAGGACACAAATACTTTACCAATTGTGTCCAAGAGGGAAATCGGGTGATAGTTGGTTGCATCATCCGATTGCCCTTTTTAAATATAGGCACAACAATCGCCTTTAGCTAAGACTCAGGCAAAACTTTTTCGACAGCAATCCTTTCAAAAAAGGGCAGCCATGAACTTTGCCCACAGGGCACTGTTGGCTTTCAGCATTACATTTGAAATGCCGTCCGGGCCGACTGCTCTTGAGGACTTTAGGTTATGAATCGCCCATTCAATATCCTCCTCTGAGTCAGCCACATTCCACCTTGCTGTAGTTATGGTTAATTTGGGGACATCAATACAGTTATGATCGTCAAATACATTTGAAAAATGCTCTACCCATTTAGCACCATTCACACCATTCGACATTGAGTATGAGTGTTTCACGTCACCAGTATTGATGATCTCCCAAATAAGCCTGCTGTCCTTCTGTATTATTAATTGCAACATTTTTTCAGCTTGCTCTTGATCTCTAAATATATTGAAATACTTAATCCAGTTCTGATATTTTAGTCCTCGAGTTTTTATCTGGGCGATGTAATTGTCGGGCTTTTTTTTTTTAAATAATCTTAGGTCTTTCCCTAATTCTTTCTTTGCTCCACTTATCACTGAACTAAAAGGATGTTTCAATGCAATAGTATCACCATTGTGACTATTTTTCTCCACTTTATATGTAGCAACATTATATAGTTTATCCTTGCAGTAGCTCTATTAGTACTTAGAAAGTTTGCTGTCATCTGGGCCAACTGTGGTCCATTCATACATAATCTGTTCACTGTGGTGTTTATTGTGAGGTTTTCACTGTAATGTATCTGTGAAGTTGTTGATGACTTCCGCCAGGACAATACCAGAGCATCATGATCACTCTTTTCTGTCTTTATGACTGCAAAATTTATGATTTTATCTAAAAGATTCCAAGAGGCCCAAATATAGTTGAGCGTTTTCTTGCTTTCGCCTCGCTTCCAGGTATATCCTGGAGGGATATCACCTTGTATACATCCATTCAACAGTGAGCAATTTCTCTGTGATATCTGATTTATCCACTGGTCACCATGATCTAATGTTGCAGCACCCTTCTTTAATCCGAGAACTTTGCTCTTCTTCTCTGAGGTGTTTAGCCAAGAATAACTGAAATCACCACATATTATAATTGTAGGATCGTTAAATGACAGTAAACAATCATCAACTGCAGACATTACTGCTGCAATGAAGGGGATTTGTGAGATCATTGCCGAGCTCCAATATAGGTTAATTATCAAGGTTACTTGATTCCATGGGTTTGTGGGACAGCTATTTTGAATCGTAGTTGCTTGCACAAACATGTTAAGATTTTTTGATGACAGTACCTTCCAGTCACTACTGTTGTTAATCAGTGTGACTAAGCCGGAAAAAGGATGGCCAAACAAATTATTCCCTGCAAGGTTCAGGAAAACTGTGTATCCATCACAGTTTGACATTAAACAGATTATTTTACTAAATTTGAAATAAAAGATAATTTGGGATTATGTCATGAAATCCCAAGAAGCAGTTAGACTACAGTCTGTGAAGGATTACTACAGCACACCACGTTAGTATGCCTTGCAGTTGGTTACATATAATCTGATTATTGATTTTTGTCATTCTAAATCTGGACGACAGTATAGAGACAATTTCAGTTTCAAAATTATCCACAATGTTTGAATGCAAGGATTTGGAAAACAGTCTAGAGCTGTCTATGAAAGCTGTATTTCTTATAACGGTGACTATTCTCTGACACACTTTGAATGCAAACAATACCAAGTGCAACACCACTAGAATCAGCCGTAGCCCAAGTACCACAGCCTCCACCACTAGTCCTATGACCACTAGCCAGGACAGGGAATACTGAGCAACACGGGTGTCTAGAGATGCAATGGTAGGACACGCTACAAAGAAAGCACATAGCTGTTAAAGCTCAGATGAAAAATGTGGATATGGTACAGTCATTTAACAATTTAATGGATAGGTGTGTAAATTGCTCTTTTGCTTTGCGATTCCAAAACATGCCATCTAAATGTTGGGATGTGTTTGTCCTGATTAAAAACATGTAAATGGACAAAGATTCTGAAAAAAATTGTAAATTGTTTTTAAGCCTACTTGGGTTCATGATTGTGGTACTTATAATTGGTCACCTGTTATCATTAAAGTACAATCATTGTAAGGAAGACAATGTATAACCAATCTAGACACAGTAGATTCAAAAACTAAGAAAAAATACATGGGTAAAAAGGGGGAAAAGAAAAATAAAAGATACAAATAAGGGAAAACGGATGCTCCAAATATTTGGCAAAAGGAAATGCTGTGCCTCTTGTTAAGGGATTGTTCTGGTAAACCATTCATCTCAAGTGTTTCTATTGATCAAATTATCATTCCCTTTTTATCTTATAGAATGTAGAACAAAATTGTTTAAGCCTAATCAACACAGTTCTTGCTAAATGGGTGGTCAGTAGAATGTGTAAACCTTGCCTAGTAGAGGTGAAGAGGAGCATTGGGGCAGTTCCTATTTACCATGTGCTAGGGAGCAGAGGCTGCAGCCATTTTCAAAATGTAATATACACATCTATAGCTGGTCTACAGTTCTGTCTCAGTGGTATTCATCAAACGCTAGACCAATACTTTCCTTAAGAAAGATTGGGCCTCATTACGACCCAGGCGGTAAGGGGTTTACGGCAGCGTAAACAGCGCCGACCCTTACCGCCTGAGTACGAGGTCCCTTAGCGCCATGGCGGATTTAACACCTGCTTTTAGCAGGTGTTAAAATCCATGGCACTAAGGGACCATGGAGTTAATTACGCCACCGTAATTTACGGTGGCGTAATTAACGCCTTCCCCACTCCCATTATGCCCTATGGGGCAAAAATGGGAATGGGGAAGGGTAAATGGGGATTGGGGACTTACCGCCCCGCCAAGGTCGGAATGGGGCGGTAAGTCCGCCAACCACCATGGCGTAAACGTAGTTTACGCCATGGTGGTAAAGTCACGGCCCAGGCGGTAACTTACCGCCTGGGTCGTAATGAGGCCCATTGTGTTAAATCTGGAAGCATATTTTAAAGATGCTTATATGTTAATATATGTTGAAGCAAATGTCAGTTATGTTGTTATGTCATTGCAAAATACTAGATCTGCGCTTTAAGTTTAGCAAAATTCTGTTAAATATCCTTGTGATCTATTGCTCACATCTGTTAAGTAAGCAATGTATTGGTCCTATGATAAAATGAACCTCTGATGTTGTTACAAAAACTAAATTGTAACAAGTCTGGGAGCTCAAACAAAAGGTATGCTTTACCTGTTCTTTACATTTTGCAAGAGCAACATGATTGATCAAATATTTTGAATGGAATTCATAAGACATCAGCAATAAATTGAATTTATTTTATGTTCTAATATGGACAATATATAAATGTGGTTAGAAGCAATGTATTTAATAATTTGAGATAGCGTGCCCATTGGTTGCATTGGGACTTCATGTGTATTCTTCAAAATTGAATAGTGGATTTGATGGCAGTAGCCAAACCAAGTAGATCAAGAGAAGGAATTAGACTGGTCTTTATTGTCTCATCTGGGTGGATTATTTACATGTGTTTCAACAACTTGATAATGTATCAAAATGTGGTGTGTGCTAGAAGGAGGATAACATGTGTAAATGAGAAGTTTGGAAAATAACATTCATTACTGGGGACTAATAAAGCTTTGACAAATATTTTGTTATCTGTGTTTATAAGACTGATGGGTTTGTAGCTTGTCATGGAGGTAAATGGTTTTCCTTTTTTCAACAACAGAGAAATGGAAGCATGTCTCATCAATGGTGGGAGCATCCCCTTCATTTTTGAAGTATGTAACACTACCATAACAGTTGAAATAACATATTTAGCATTATCCTATAAAACTTGGAGGAGAAGATATCTGGACCAGGGCATTTCCCCCTGTTTAAGCAACTTCAAGTCATCCATATAGAGTGCAGAATCCAAATGATCTTTCGTCGAGTCTGACAGACTCTGCACCCCACAGTTATCATGGTATCTCTTCACATCTGCAATCTCAGGCTTCACCTCTGATGAATATATTCTGGTATAGTATTCATGAAACTCTCTATTAATCTCAATGGGGTTGTATGTCAAGGTCCCAGAGCCGCTGGTGATGGCACATATAGAACTTTTTGCTCTCTTGAATCCTCAAGCAGTGTGCTAATAGCCTGTCACATCTCTCTCCTCCTTCGTAATAGCTACATTTTGTCCTAAAGTCTATTCGCTCTTTCAGACAATAATGTATTCCACTGGTTCTTTTTATGAACCGGAGCCTCTTTCATGTCGGCTCTTTCCAACCGTTGAACCTCCTCTTTCATTGATCTCCTTTGACGTCGTTGGCTATATTCCTCATGCTGGAGAGACCAATTATGTAATACTTAAATGCTTCCCAAGTCAATTCTACACTTAATTCCGGGGACCAGTTTGTAGTAACAAACCATTTGCGCTATTTCACTATTTTATCCACTGTTTCAGCATTACAATTTATAATTTAAAATTGGTTATTTATAATGCGTTTGATACCCAGAGGTTTCTAAGCGCAGACCCGGTGATCAAACCTGTGTTGCTCCACGTTGTCTTGCTCCCAAGGGGAGCGCGTTGCCCCTGAGCTATCCTCCCGAGACATGCAGTATTCATTTTCCAGTAATTAGAAGTAGGGATGAAAAATAGTAAGAGACTAGCTTATGTTAACTGTGGGTCTATTCTTTAGTAAAGAGTGTTCTAGAATGGCTCTCATTGGTATTATTATATTATGGAGCTGATTATGACAAAAAAAAATCCTATTTTGATATGTTTCAGACTAGAGGAGGAGGAGGCATGCAGTTCAATGTGTGTTCTGGTTCTGTCCCTATTTTAGGTACTGGGGCAAAGTGGGAGTGGAATGATGAGGATGAAGGCTGTTGACTCCCTTACATCTCCACATGATCTGGGTTTTCAAATCAATGGGCACAAATGTGTAAGAGTTTCTCTATGACAAGGATTAACTAAGTAAAAATGACTAGTTTTAATTGGACTCTATCAGTTGAGCCTGTGAAAAAACTGAATGTTTCTTAAGGATGTGATTGATAATTCATGAGTAATGTTAGCAAAGAAACAGTAGCTGGCCATGTAACCAGCGGTGAAGGTTGTCTTTTGAGATGTTGTTTGCAAAGCTTGTGCCACCAACGCAATGTCTTAATTGTACTTTTTTCATTTATCAATTAGTTTGCGGATTGATGCAGAGATTCTGTACAGTGGTCTTTGGTACCTGCTGACTTCTGCACTGCATGAGCAATTTCCTAAGACATGTTCCAGTATTCTTGATGCAGTGCTCTGAAATGTAAACACGAGCAGAGTGTTTGCTTATATGTGTTAAATATATGCACCTGTTTTACAAAAACGGTTCGGCTGCGCAAAGTGAGATTGCACCATTAAAGTACAATTTGCATGCTTGCAAAGTCCAAATGTGATTAAAAAAGGCCCTTTGTACCTCATCACACGTTTGGAGTTAATCCAGCAGTAAATCCACCAGAATGTCACCAAATCGAATTCCGTTACCATCACTTGGTCTAGCGGGTTTATCGCCGGATTACAAGTGGTGGTAGGCGGTCTTAGTCCCCATTTATTGGAGTCTATATGAATCCATGGGGATTTCCTCCACTTCACCACCATCCTTGTAGTATACATCGATATTGGTGATGCCACTCCATTACTGCCGAGGTTTACCGCACCACCGTGCTCATAATTATCCCCTTTGTGCTGACAAAGCACCACTTACACCCTTGCACACACTGCATGAAAATCATGGCTTACAAATCTGGTAAACTGCATGCAAACCTATGCAAACTATATGTTTACAAAGGTTTACAAGTGTTTGAAACCTTTTTTGTAAACCTTTGGTTTACATTGTGTTTACACATAAGTAAACCTTGTAGTTATGCAAGTCCTTTTGGACTTGATGTTGCAGCGATTTGTAAACCCTAAGTTTGCCATGGTTTACACATCATGAATACTTTGTAAACCCTAAGTTTGCCATGGTTTACAAATCATGAATACTTTGTAAACCCTAAGTTTTGCCGTGTTTTACAAATCATGAATACTTTGTAAATCCTAAATTTGCCATGGTTTACAAATCATGAATACTTTGTAAACCCTAAGTTTGCCATGGTTTACAAATCATGAATACTTTGTAAACCCTAAGTTTTGCCGTGTTTTACAAATCATGAATACTTTGTAAACCCTAAGTTTGCCATACTTTACAAATCATGAATACTTTGTAAGCCCAATGCACACTTAAATGTTTCATGCACAATTGAACATTTCATTTACCAAACATTTGGTTGACATCATTTACTATTTGTAAACCTAGTGTACACCTTAAAACTGTCATTAGTAAACATTTGGTTTACCGAATTTACAATGCGTGTAAACCTTTGCAAATAGTTTTCAGTTCCGTCTTTTAAGTGCATTTTTACTTTATTAAATAGTAAACCCCTTAAAACACAATGGGCCTCATTATAAGTTTACCAGTCTGGTAACTACAGTACTAGTAAGCTTGCCGGTACCGTAGTTCCCAAACTAGCAAACTACGAGTTGTGCTCGCGGGTGCCTTTCAGCCCGCCAAGGCACCCGCAGAGCAGCACCCGCGAGCACAGCATTTCAGATGCACCGGCACCGTCATTAACGGTGCATCAGCGTTCCCCATTCCCATTCAGCCCTATGGGACTGACTGGGAATGGGGAGCATCTTTTTTCCAGTGCCCGCAAATGAGCAATTACCGGGTCCGGCAGGGCCGTAATGACCCGGTAATTGCCCATTTGAGGCCGCCGGAAACAAAATGACACCGGCAGCAGCTGTGCCTGTACTACAGGCACGGCTACCACCAATGTCATAATGGCCCCCAATGTTCCCAGGTTGTGTTTTAGGAGTTTACTAACGAAACCTCATAAATACAGACCTGGAATCTACTGAAGTAGCTATTCTCCTCTATCTGCAATGACTTAGAAAAGGCACATATGATTTGAAGAAAACAGCTTGATTGTGCATCACTGGCAGCTCACCTTAAAAAAGGCTATACAAATATTTAAAGCCTCTCAACTATGTGCCTGCATGTTTATATGACATTGGAGACATCAAAGATGTAAATCCATTTGAAAACACAGGGTTCGAAATTGCCAGGAGATAGGAGCTATTTAGCTCCTGGTTATAGCCAAGGAGAGCCTGGTTACCTTGAAACCAAGTGGTGCAATACAAACACAGTTATGTAATTTAACTGGGTGGGTTTGGGTATGTGTATAAAAGAGAATCATGGCCAAACATTTAGAATGTGTGTCTTATGCAAAGTTTACATTTGCTGTACTCTATGCCCTAGCTACTGCCTAACTGGTGATGCTCGATACAAGGGGGCTGAATTTTGTTCCTGGTCAAAAAATCCTAATTTCAACCCCTGCAATAGTAAACAGCAATTTCTCTGGGACACTAGACTCTTGCTACACAACACCTACATGTCTTATGAATTGTTGGTTATCCTCCAGTTATGGCTCTTTACTTGTCTTTTTTAATCTAAATTCACCAGTCGCTCAAATGTCATAAAAGTCCTCAGTGTGCTAGAGTACCAAAAATAACTTTCATAGGGCAAATTAATGTAAGCAACAGATACAAATCATGGTTACAGCCATATGCACCAATAGGTTAGTGGGTTTAAAAGTTAAAGAAACTGTTGTATGCTGACCATTAGGCATATAGTGGCCATTGGCAAATGTAATTTAAAAAAAAAACACTGATGAAGCCAGATGAGGTCATACAGCACATAGAAGAGAACTATAGGTGAAGCTTAAGTAGGCTATATTGGAAACCCACAATATAAGCATTTAGAAAAACAAGGTCCTAGATTTAGAAAAGTCCAGCATATGCTTCTCCTAACCTGCTAAAGTACTGGTGTGCACCTCAACCCTGCTTCGATGCAGAGCACCAGCCTCACAGAGGTTTAATCAAAATCACAATTCTAATCCCAGACAGTATCCAACATTATTTCACATCCATTGATTGGAGTAGGGAAATCTGACTTAAACACAAGCAACTTACAAGGCACACACGTTCAGAACAGAATAATGGCAATTACAATGTGTGTGACTGTGGTCAAGTAGTTGTACAAATTAAGCCTCCCAGGTATTGGGGCATGTTGAATGCGGTCATTAGAAATATAGAAACAAACCTATGGGAAGTTAGACGCATCTGCTGGACCAATTCCCTGCAGCAGCAACAATATAATCATATTAGCTTCTACATCAGCCACTGATTACTTGACAAAGTTCATCAAATAGTCATATTTCCCACTTACAAAGCAGAAATAGCTAAACCTTCCATCTTGAGTCTTAAAGTATAGAGTATTCAATAGTTTTTTCAGAAGATATTTCCTGTTAGAAAGCAACTAGTAGCATAAAAGTCATTATCAATATTGATTTGACCAAGATCAGAGTTTTGACAAGTTGGTGATTTATAAAGTCTGCTAATGCTCCAGTTTATTGAGGCATGTCACTTACTCCTTCAGAACCAGGTGTCCACAACAATGTGTTAACCATACACAATTTGTAAAGTTTGGACTCCCCATTGTGAAGGTCTTACTTCTTTGTGCCCTCATCATGGAACCATGGTTCCCTTAGCCACTTCGTGAGGCCCTGTATCCCCCTTGTGGACATGGGTATGAAACTAGCATGGTGTGAATGACCACATATACATGCATAACTCAAATTCTATAAAAGCAAAACGGGGACTATTAGCTAATTGTGACTTACTGCTCATAATGAGAAGGAAGAAAGAGAGAGAGGGAGAAAGAAAAAGACAGACAGAAAGACAACCATCACCAAAGAGTGGCAGACCGCTTATAGCGAGCGCCTCCTCCATGGCAGATTGTAAGAAAGTAGGCTAACCATTAGCAATGAGTGGCAGACCGCTTGGAGCGAGCGCCTCCACAGTGCCTCTGATTCAAAGAAAGGAGGAAGATGACCATTAGAATAGTGTGAGACTGCTCAGAGACAGATATTTACTTGGGATCCAAGTGAGTGGAGGGAAGACAGAGAATCCCAAGCTGGAGGTGAGAGAGAATTGCACAAGGAGGGCACAAACAAGACCAATCTTTAAATGCTGGTCTAAAAATGTTCACAATTTGAGACAGTAGTGTAGTTTACATCACTAAGCCTAATTGCCTATGCATTGTCGGACATTGAGCAGCCTCGTATTACAATAGCCGTTCATTACTGCTTTATATGCGTCTGAAGTCGAAAAACATCTAACACATTCCCTTTAGCCCGTTCATTTCAAGTTAAACATTCTTCAGTGAAAGGTGTGAATATTGTGCTTTCAATCAACTATCAATAAACTCATACCCAAATTCAAACAGCCTTCCCAAAATAAAGAGGCTTTATTACCAATCCTCGTTAGCATTAAAATCCATCACCAACATATGTCTGTGTGGTGCTGCTGTTCCCTCTGACCTAATCAGATCTCCAGAAACACAACTCATGCTTGTAAAACACAGCAGGTCAAAACCCTGGCATGCAACTATATTGCATCTTTTATCAAGTACCCATCTTTACACTAGCGGTTGTCTAGCTCTCTTGCCAGGAAGCAGGAATGGCATAGAAGAAACTCTTGGAACACGGACTGGGTTAAAGGCAATCTGGCTTGTAACTCAAGTCATCTGACCATCTTCTACTTGTTAATGCCAGCAATGAGGTTATGAGATTTTGAGTGGGGACATGTTGCTACTAATATAAATAAAGAATTAATGGGCAGCAGCACCTAGGAGCAACTCCAAGGTATTTGGCATCACCTAGTATACAGGAAACATATCTGGAGAACTAGCAGCAAGTACATGGCATGGCACAAATGTAACTTTCATTTGAGATCCAAACTACTGTCCATTATATATGCCTCATTGTAATGTGATTGAAATTGTGTTTGTTTTTCTTTCTTTATGTTATGGTGTGATTGTTTTGTGGAACGTTTATTTTAAGCTATACACTAGGTTTTATTATTAATATGCTACATTTTACTTAAATGTGTGTCATAATGCTCCTTTATACACATTCCCATAACTGGTTATTTTCACATAGGTATATTTCAATGGTACCGGTTTGACAAGGGAGTCAACTGTAGCTCCTGGTATTGCTTGGTGTCAAGCTAACTGGGCTCTCTGAATCTACAAGCATGAGATAAACAGTTCTAAGCAATTTCACTTGCTGCATTCCATTTGAGGAGGACAAAAGAGAACGAAATGGCCAGTCATGCACATTCTGCCAACATTGTTTATATGGCTCAAAGCTTTGCACTTTCCACAATGTAAAATGTATATTTTATTTATGCATGTATTGCTGATTTAAATAGCGCCTATACATCAAATGGTGTTTCCAGGTGCCACAAGACAAAAGTGTGGGGGGCTGGTGGGGGCAGGGAAGAAAACAAAAATAACAGTCCTACCAGGCCTTGTGTCTTTCGGATTGAGCAAGTGCAGTAACAAGAATTGCAGGGGGGAGGAGAGAGGGGAGGGGTGCAGGTAGGGGGAGGGAACATTCTAGGGTAGGAGGGAAATACAGGGTAGTGTGGGGGCATACACGTACAAGTGGGGAGGAAGGGAATAGAAGGGCCCATTGAACTAGGCAAGTGCCAAGGGGAGACCAGGTGGGCAAATGCCAGGGGATGCAGGGAGTGAGGACCACATTCTAAGTGTGAGGACGGAGGTGGACCAGGCTCGGTAGGGATGCACACTTGTCAGGCTAGGGAGGGGAAGGGGGCCCAGAAGGGCAAGTGCACGTTAGGGAGACAGGGGTGCTGGGGAACACTGGGAGAGGAAGGCCTAGTGCCCTGAAGGACTCAGAAGGGACCAGGCAGCCAGTCCATGAGGCAGAGAGGGGCATTAGCAGGGGGGGGGGAGAGGAAAGGAGTGTCTTGAGAAGCTTCTGGAACTTAAGGAGATCTGGCTCAAGCTGGAGAGGGGCAGGGAGGACATTCCACAGGGAGGTTCCTGTTGAAGAGAGAGAGATCTACCCCCCGCTCTCTGCTTAGAAAATCATCTGATCTGCAGAGAATTGGAACTAGAAAACTGAAGGGTTCTAGCACAGAAGTATTTAGGGAGAGAGAGTTTTAGATGTAGCGCAGTCCCATGCCCCAGAAAACCTTGTGGATGGTGCAGAGGGTCTTGAACTTGATCCTCGCTGCCACAGGGAGCCAGTGATGCGTTTTCGGGACTGGATAGATGTGGCCCATGGGCTCGAGGCCAAGGATAAGTCTCTCAGTCATATTCTGGATTAGTTGAAGGTGGTAAGGAAGGATAAAGGTAGATTGAGGAAGAGGCTGTTGCAGCAGTCCAGTTTAGAGAGGACCAGACATTGAGTTTCAGGGAAAAGGTGAGAAAAGGGAGAATACCTCTGAGGAGGTGCAGCTGAAAGTGGGCCTTCTTGGCAGGGTCTGTGATGTGACGAGAGAAAGAGAGAGAGGTGTCGAAGATGATGCCAAGGTTTTTAGCCTCACAAGTGGGTGAGACGAGGGGACTCATGGAGGTAGGCCAGGGAGTAGGAGGGAGCAGGGGTCTCAATGAGAAGGATCTCATTCTTACTGCCATTAAGGCAGAGCTTTTTAGCAGTGCACCATACCCGAATAGCAATCAGGCAGTCAGGAATGAGAGAGGAAGAAGAGGAGGAAGTGGGGGGGCAAGCTTGAAGGAGAGCTGTGTGTCGTCTGCATAAAACTGGAAGTGAGGTGAGAAGGTGGAGATCATGTTGGCTAGAGCCATGGCAAGAGGATAGAGCCGTAAGGGACGTTGCAGGTGGAGAGTGTGGTGGAGGAGAGGATACGGCTGAGTTGAACCTGGAAGGTCAGTCAGATAGGAAGCCGCTTTATAGGTTTACGTTAATGATCGAAAAAAAAGGTCAAAATCACCAAAAGTTCGAAAAATACTACCACCAAAGGATAGAACACCAAAAGTTCAATCCTTTGGCTGGTAGCATTTAATAAAAACGGGGGCTGCGGGGGATACCCCCCGCACCCGTCATGTAAAAAAAAAAAAAAAAGCAAACGGTGGCTGCGGAGGTGTCCCCCGCAATGCCCTGCTCACTATACTTTATGGTATAGTGAGCGGGGGCTGCAGGGGACACCCCCGCAG
Source organism: Ambystoma mexicanum (assembly GCF_040938575.1). Taxonomy (NCBI): domain Eukaryota; kingdom Metazoa; phylum Chordata; class Amphibia; order Caudata; family Ambystomatidae; genus Ambystoma; species Ambystoma mexicanum. Next base: position 421,320,665 of record NC_090927.1, on the reverse strand, counting down.
CCGTCCGTGTAAAAGAAAAACTGGCGCTGCTGGAACCAGTGTGAAGATGAAGGTAAGTGGGGTTTGTGTATGTTGGTGGTGTGGGTGGGGGTGTGCTGGTGGTGTGGGTGGGGGTGTGCTGGGGGTGTGGGTATGGGTGGGTGGGTGTGTTGTGTGTGTGTATGAGAATGTGTGTTTTGGCAAATTATCGGGGCTCAAATGTCCAAAAACAGTGTTCGAACTTTTGGTAATTCGAACACTTTGTTTTCGGATATTTCAGCCTCGATAATTTTGCCTTCGGTAAAATCACTGGGATTCGATTTATAAGGATGGCATGTTTGACCATGTAAAAAGCAGAGGAAATATCGAGAAGGATACAGACGGAAGGAGAGTTGGAATTGAGAGCAAGTCTTCATGGGTATTCAGGAGAGCAGTTTTCAGACTGGTGGTTGTGGAGACAACCAACAGATTCAGTGTGCTGTATCAGATGGGAGATGACCAACTTCTGCAAGAGTTTGCCCAGGAAGGAGGTAATTTAGATAGGGCAGTAATTAGCTGGACAGCAAAGGTCAGCAGATGGCTTTTTAATGAGAGGGTCCATAAGTGAGTGATTGAGGGATAGTGAGAAGGAGCCAGTGGCAAAGGAGTGTTTGCAGAAATGAGTCATGGTTGGAGCAAGGGAGGCAATGTTTTCCCCAATCGTTTTAGAGGAGCAGGGGAGCACCTGTTGGAAGAGACTTCGAGTTCCTTGCATATTTTAAACAGTTCAGCCATATTAGTGGCCCCAGAGATGCAGGCTTGGATATGGGCCCTCTTCTTTGAGAGGATGGAAAGTCTGTATTGCCTTTGGAGCAGCCAACAGGCCAGTCTGTCAGGGGGATGTGCTTGAAGCCAGCAACTCTGCACTTTCGTTTCAGAGAGACTAAGTCAGAATCATACAAGGTGCAGATCCTCATCCTTCAGCCAAGTTGTGTGCGGCTGAGTGGGGTCAGACCGGAGGGTAGAATGGTGAGGGAAAGAGACAGAGGCTGCGGAAGAGTCCAGTGGCCGCATCAGGAGAGTCAAGGTGAATATTGAAGTCTCTGAGGTAGAGGCCAAAAGGGAAGAGAGGTCAGACCACTCAGAAAGGAAGTAGGAGACCAGACCACAGGTCCTGTAGATTGCAGCGAGAGTCAGTGAGAGGACAGGAGAGACACCAAGCCTGCAGCAGAGGCATTCGAAGGAAGAATAGGACTGAGTGGGTACAATAGTAGCAGGGACTCATTCAGGTAAGATCAGGGATACCCCGCCTCAGCCCGGTTAGGCCTGGGCTTAGAGAGGATCCTGGAGCCCTCAGTGAGCAGTGTGCCAAAAGCAACGACAGAGCTAGCAGTGAATCATGTCTCAATGAGTGAGGACGTCATCAAAGTCTTCAAGTGGGTGACCGATATTAGAGGAATGTTCAACAGCAGAGCGACAGTTGAGGGTAGCTAAGCGAAGCCCGTTGCCACCTTTGAAGGTCTTCCGAGGAGGGGTAAAGGGATGCAGTAAACCCGTCGGTGGTGGCAAAGGTGTCAGGGTGGGTGGCAGAAGGAGGAGTGCAAGAGTAAGTTGATGAGTGACGGAAGAAACCCATCAAGAAGGAGGTTGTGCTGAGAGCCCTGGGCCGTGACAGTGCCATTGTGGTAGGCATTAATGATGCACCTAGAGGATGGAAGTGTGCCAAGAGTATTTTCCATCTGGGTCCACCATTAATGGGTGAAGAATCCAAAGGTCTGGAGATGAGCGACAAATAGGATGTCAATGACAGCCTGCCTGGAAGAAGCGCTGACGTAGGCGTCAGCGATGGGCAGGCCTGTTTTGGAGACTAGAAGATCTTAAACTTTTTCCATCCAGGCTTTGGTGAAGAGGTAGCATGGGTGATGGAGTAGAGTACATAGGAGAGATGGAGAGCACCACAGAGAGAGAGGGCAGAGATGGAAGTGGGAGACAGTGACACTGCACAATGAACTCACCAGGCGGCCTAGCAGCAAGACAGGCGCAGATAGATCAGGTGCACAAGAGGAAAGTGAAGGCCAGAGAAGAGGGACCTCAAGGCACAAACACGAGGGTGGAGTGATCTGCAGCATCACCAGATGGAAGGGGGAGGTGCGGTAGCGGCAGAAGGGTCATCATGCTGCTCATGCAGCAGATGGGGGCAAAGCATACATTTTCTGTTTGCTTGATATGGTGTCACTGAGGTCTTATTCGTTTCCAGCAAGTTGCACAAAGGCCCTGACCAGGCCTCAATATTGATCTACTCAGTGCCCTGCTGATGCTTCTTTATGGAGGGGACTCCAATTCAGACGGATGGCCTAATTTCTGGAAAAATGATAATTTAACAACTACTCTTTGTTGTTGGAACACTTCAAAAAACACCACAACAGCCAGTAGATTAGATGATTCCCACTCAGGTACTTCATCCTCTTGTACAGATTTTCAATTTGCTCCGAAGTAACTTGCCCCGATGTAAAGGGTAAGGTAAGGATGTGCCTCTCTTCTCTGCACACCCGCTGTGAGCTCCCTGGCTTCAGCTCACTCCCCACATTGTCCTGCATATGCCATCCGTCTCCAAATCTTGCCGAAGCCACCATTGTCCAGTCAGGCAGTTATGAAGGAGGCTGAACCTCTGGTGCCTCAACCACTATTTAAAATGGCGGGCGTGACTGCTAAATGGAGCCTTCTACTGAGTGGTCGCCCCGCTTTCCACTCTGCCACAATGCAGGCTGCAGCAGCTTAAATTGGTATCCAGTGCTTAACCTGAGGCTGGGCACTCATACGCTCAAGCCGAGAACACAGATTGTGACTGGCGTGGAAGTCATTGCGGTGCCTGCTCCTGCGTCCACTGTCTCTCTTACTCTCTTGTGGCAAGCCGCTCCCTCCCCCTGTTCCTCCGGTGGTCACTGCCTTCCAGCAAGGCTCAGGCACCAACCCCCAAGTCTACTTGGTCACTCTCTGACGCAGTACTCTCGATGTTCCTGCTGCTTAGCAGGCCCCAAGTTGTTGTAGCAGCCAATAGAGCAGAGACCCACACAGGAAGGACATCGGTGGTTCTAGTTTGTGACTTCGCCTTGGATACCTGTTCCCTATATCAGGTACATTATTTTGGGGCAGTCATCGGAAGTAATAACAGTAGTTTTTGCTAGATTCTCGTGCCTCAGAGAGGAGCTGTATAGCAAGCAGCCATCTTGCTTAATCTTAAATGATTGTATTCTGCTGCTAATACTGGACTATCTAGTGCACATTCCCTCCCCCACTCTAGTTACATGACATGTGACCCATGCACATCTTCACCAGGTGCCAATATAAACGCTGTGCAAGGCTCAGGCCACACACTTTGCGGTTGGCCTCACACTAATATGTTCCTGGTGCCACACCAAACTGCAGCTTCATTGGCGCAGCCTGACACAAATATCAAGCAAGCACCATTATTACCAATGATGGCAGCAATTCATTTGAATGTGGAAATCGAGACATACCCACACAGACTGCCTGATATCTAAAGATACAGACATGCATGAACAAATAATGTACACACCACACATAACATGCAGCTACAAAAACACCACCATTGCACCAATCTACTTCTCCTGCCACAGCATGGGTGAATGTGTGGATGAGAGCCTGTGTTTATCAGTGCACAGAACAGTGGTCGAATTACATGGGGTCGTATGGATGGAAGACAAGGGATACTTAGTTTAGTACCTAAATTCAAGTTAAATTGTAATGCCCACGGTAACATACCAAAGATGTCAGGGTCAACAAGAGAGTCCTTTGTTGGCTGGTCTTCTATTTAACCTATAGCAAACACAAATAAAGGAAAGATTTTCACTGTACAGCCGCATTGGAGATTCGGAAGCAGTGATTTAAGTGTTAAACATTTTACTTATCTGATGGGAGCTTGGAGTTGCAACACTCATCTCTTTGATGGTGAAATGTATGGGATTTGTACCCTGTGGAGGTAAAAATGAATAAATTAGCTTGGATTCCATGATATAACATGCTTATATCTTCTATCAAAGCTCAAAGGACAATGGCACGTGCATCAAGTATTGCCTTGGCTATGGGCGTTCATCATGGCAGATGACAGAGGCTGTTTTCCACAGTTACAGTTTGGGGGCCATATGGATTATTGAAGAGGAGCCAATAGGATGCAGGAGGCGTCACTGTACCAGAACATCTATGGTGGCCACAGACCTCCATTGCCAGTAGTCATGCATGAAGTACTGTAGCTCCCCCTACTGTATTCAGTTGTCTTTGCAGCCACGCTGCTCTAGACAACCTCCAAAATATCTCCTGCTAAGTCACTTATGTCACCAAACAACGAGGTTCACTCGCAAGCAGGGATTAAGAATACATACATATTGTAATCAACACTGCGCAGGCAGAAAATTACACCATTCAGTTTCATTCTTACTTGGCTCTGCTGTGCAATTACCATTTTGCTACTCACATCTCTGCATCACTCAACCACCATGCAGTTTCCCCACTTCTTCTGTACCTTTCCAAAATATCCTGTAGAATTTGCGTTTGTTTCTACGACATCCCACCCCACAGGTATCTTATACTGCATCCTACCCTCTACCTTCTAAATTCGGTTCTCAGTCTTCCATTGTACACCCATGCTTTTCCCTGCTTTGGTGTCCCTCAGTCATCTATTTTTCCCCAGGTCCTTCCACCTATGTGAATAAAGAGGGTGTCTGGGAGATAAGTGGTGTCATATCCGCACTCATTGCCAGAAAGACACAATGGAAGCGATAAGTCCACATTTATGCACCCAAGAAAGTGTTTTTTCACAGCATCACCAAATCCATTTTGCAATGAGATCATTTTAAGCCAAGTATTAAATTATGCATGTCAATGTTGATGTTCACTCAAAACTCTAAATTCTGGTCAACAGCATGACCATCAGTCCACCGCCTAAATTCCTATTACATATTTTGGTCTTTACCCACCGGCTCCTGCAATAGCAGTTGTGCCAATGCACCATTACCCAAGGGCCACATAATGTAAAACCAGGACATTATGGGAAGAAGGCAGGATTCTTATCTTGTAGGGATAACAAAGGGAGGGGGATTATTCTTATTTTTGGTGCACCCAAGGAGCTGCTTGTCTCAAGAGGTAAGAAATGTCATCAGGAGAAGGTAGAGTGTACTGAATTATAGCCAGATTAATTCAAAATCGCATTAAAAAAACCTGCAAATCTGAGAAGTGTCCTGTGACTAGAATAACTGAACCTTAAACAACAGGACCATTGGAACCCAAATGAGGATGTTCTCTCTTCATCACAGTGCACTTTAAAGTGTAATTATGCATCTGTTTATATCCATTACACTCCTTACGCAAACGCTAAATGCCAATCAATAAATAACCCCTGGACAAATTAGGGCCTGGCTATTATGTGCAGACTAACACCTGCATGGGGTAATAAACAATACTCTCGGTGTATGTTGAGGTGTGTATTGGTTCTTCTTCAATGCCTCACTTGCATAGGGTGCACTTTGAGCCTTCACGGCAAAGGACAAAGTGCAAAGGGCAGGCCCCTGTTAGGCAGAATCACCTGCAGTACCCTTGGGGAACACTACAGGCAATTAGGACTACAAGTGTAAGCACAATTTCACCTTTGGTACAAGCCTGTACTACACAGTAAAGTGGTAGCGATGGCTGAGCAGCGAGACTTATCTCAAGAGTAAAGTGAGCAGTATCAAGGGTTACACCAGGGACAACAATTACAGTGATTCAAAACAAACACTAACTCAAGGTTTCTTGGTAAATGAATATACATTTATTTACTCAGTAAGTTTAGAAAATGGTTATCTATCATAAAGCAGCAGTAAATCGCAATCTTAATATCCTACAACAGCCAACTGAAGGTACTGTGTTCATCAGGATAGCCGTGGGCCCCAATAATGTGCACAAACTGTATTAGAAGACTTTAGCTGCCTTTAGTTAGCATTACTTATGCACTTGGTTATGGAGGGGAAAAAAGTGAGTTGACCAGACCATGGGAGGTGAACTGCTTAGGCCCCAATGGTTGATAGGGTCCACAGAGAGCCACCTCCTAGCTGAAGGATCAGGGTCAAACGAGAGACCGGTTGATAGACATGGAGTGGGTGCTGCTCAGATACGTCATCTAGGGAGTTGTCGAAGGGGTGGGCATGCAGAGCAGGACTAGAAAGTCTGATTAGTGCAAATAGCTCTTAGGTGCATGCAACATTTATGTCCACATGCACATTTCTAACAATTCAGTATTATAAGTAATCAACTCTTGTTTTAAACTTCTGTAGCTCTTGCTTTAGTAAATTATATGACCCCAGGAGTCCAAACTATTTTGCGCCACTTTATACTGTGGCTGTTATCACTCCCATCACACCTGACAACACTAACTCCTCAGGGTTGGGAAATGAGGGGAGCTATTTAGCTCCTACATTTAGCCTAGAACCTGGTTATCTTGACACCAAAGCTACCAGGAGCTACTTTTGGCTCCTTAAGCCAACTGATGCTGAACATACATACCTGTGATGTTAAGCTTTTGGGACAATCTATAAATTAGCATTAGGACACAACTATAAAACATTTAAAGCATAAGGAGTAACTATGGAGTGAAGTGTTCTGTTTGCAACTTATGTGGCAGTTAGACTTGTTCAACACTGTTATAGCTTCTCGTTCCCCAGTGGTAGCTCCTTCTCACTGGTTAACACAGGATACCCAGGAGATGCTTTCAGCTCCTGCTTATCCAATCTTACTTTTGTTCCCTGCCTCCCCATGTCATAATCACCTCCAACTCACAACACAGTAGAGACCAACACCTACCAATACATCCCCTATCATCAAATCTTACTGCCATCAACACTACTAACATACACTTGGCTTCTTCTATCCAAACACCTACTTTCATCATCAACATAAATATAGCAGTTGGCTCTCTCACCATGCCCCATTCTGCTAAGATACATTGCCAGCATCCGTCAACTATGACTCGGATCACAAAATGCCCTTGTTTCCGCCAATTATTCCTTCATCTCCTGCCTCCCCAATCCTTTCTACACCCAGCAAATGCAGGAATGTCACTTTGTTCCACTCCACCACCAGTCTGTACTCACTATGCGTATTGTACCCAGTAATTAGCTGAGTCTGCCGTGGGCTGCGTGCATTGAGAATGGGCAACTTAGGGACTTAAAAAGAGAAAAGATAGTGATAATAGGAACCAGATAAGCGAACCACGTCACTATACCTTGCTGGTGAAGCCAAATGCCTCTTTGTGTGAGATTGTGAACGGCTCTTTGGATCAGTGCTCTGATTTTCTCTGCCCTGAAAACAAGGTATTGCTAATTCTTGACAGAGAAAGACATGGTATACGATTGGAAACTGAAACACGCTGATACATAGCTAAAAGCACAGAAAGAAAGAAATGTCAACACTGTGGCCACATGCCTCTCGCAAAAGAAAAATTGCTACACTATTGTGAGAACTGTATAAACCTCGTGCATCTAACTAAAGGAGAAAGGTCAATCCCAATCTATATGACTTTGATGATATATCAGAAAAGACCCGCATAATTGGAGTAACCAAGTGCGGAAGAAAACAGTCAGGCCATGCTCCACCTACACAGCACCACGTGTTAAACATTATTTATTTGAAAATCACACTGTATTACCTGTATGGCACTCTAATGATTTAGAGGGTAATTCATAGAAATTCGCACAAAAGTGGCGCTTGTGGCTGGCGCACAGTGTACCCGTGCGATACACTGCGCCAGCCGCGTGCGAAAAAATCCTTTTCATCGCACAGCGAATTCATGGATTTTAGCCTCCGAAACCAGCCGTGGCGCAGAGTGGCACAGCGACCCTGCAGCAGCACCAGTTACGCCCCCAAGAACGCCCTCGCGCAAGGTAAAGCCTTCAAAATTCCCAAATCATTGCAAAGGGCTGCGCTAACCCTGGACCAGTTCACAGGGCTGCCAAACAGCAAACGCCAAGCGGGGAACGTGTATTTCAGTGGTTCTCGGGAAGTTTCAGACGCGATTGTCCTGGGTACGTGTACATCAGGGGTGCGTGGGAAGTAACACACGTGATTCCATCAGGGCACGTGTATTCCAGGGGAGCGCGGGAAGTATCACACGCAAAAACAGCAGGGTACGTGCATTTCAGGGGTTCGCGGGAAGTATCATACGCGATTCCATCAGGGTACGTGTATTCCAGGAGTGTGCGGGAAGTATCACACGCAAAAGCAGCAGGGTACGTGTATTCCAGAGGTGCGCGGGAAGTATCACACGCAAAAGCAGCAGGGTACGTGTATTTCAGGGGTGCGCAGGAAGTATCACACGCGATTCCATCATGGTACTGTATTCCAGGGGTGCGCGGGGAGCACCACACGTAAATTGCACGTGTGGGTCCTCCCAGGTGTACCCTCTACACCCTCCACGGCCCCTGCAGGCGGCCCATACCACAGGGGCCTACCCTGCACATGTCCCGCAGGCAGCCCATCCACCATGCCCATGCCCCCCAGCCAACCCACATGTCACCTTGAACTACTGCCCACCAACGCATGTCCCCCTGCACCCCCAGCCCCCAGCATCCAGGGGCACCCTCCACCAGGCCCCCACTCATGTCCAACTCATGTCTCCCAGCACCCCCACCCCCAGCAGTGCAAGGCACCCTCCACCAGGCCCCCACTCATGTCTCCCAACACCCCCACCCCCCAGCAGTGCAGGGCACCCTCCACCAGGCCCAACTCATGTCTTCCATCACCCCCAGCATCCAGGGGCACCCTCCACCAGGCCCCCACACATGTCTCCCACCAACCCCACCCCCCAGCAGTGCAGGGGCACCCTCCACCAGGCCCCCACTCATGTCTCCCATCACCCCCACCCCCCAGCAGTGCAGGGCACCCTCCACCAGGCCCCCACTCATGTCCAACTTATGTCTCCCATCACCCCCACCCCCCAGCAGTGCAAGGCACCCTCCACCAGGCTCCCACTCATGTCCAACTCATGTCTCCCAGCACCCCCACCCTCAGCAGTGCAAGGCACCCTCCACCAGGCCCCCTCTCATGTCTCCCAACACCCCCACCCCCCAGCAGTGCAGGGGCACCCTCCACCAGGCCCCCACTCATGTCTCCCATCACCCCCACCCCCAGCAGTGCAGGGGCACCCTCCACCAGGCCCCCACTAATGTCTCCCATCACCCCCATCCCCCAGCAGTGCAGGGCACCCTCCACCAGGCCCCCACTCATGTCCAACTCATGTCTCCCACCACACCCACCCTCCAGCAGTGCAGGGCACCCTCCACCAGGCCCCCACTCATGTCCAACTCATGTCTCCCACCACCCCCAACCCCCAGCAGTGCAGGGCACCCTCCACCAGGCCCCCACTCATGTCTCACAGCACCCCCACCCCCCAGCAGTGCAGGGCACCCTCCACCAGGCCCCCACTCATGTCCCCCATCACCCCGACCCCCCAGCATCCAGGGGCACCCTCCACCAGGCCCCCACTCATGTCTCCCATCACCCCCACCCCCCAGCAGTGCAGGGCACCATCCACCAGGCCCCCACTCATGTCCAACTCATGTCTCCCATCACCCCCACCCCCAGCATCTAGGGGCACCCTCCACCAGGCCCCCACTCATGTCTCCCTACACCCCCACCCCCCACCAGTCAGGGGCACCCTCCACCAGACCCCCATTCATGTCTCCCATCACCCCCACCCCCCAGCAGTGCAGGGCACCCTCCACCAGGCCCAACTCATGTCTTCCATCACCCCCACCCCCAGCATCCAGGGGCACCCTCCACCAGGCCCCCACACATGTCTCCCACCAACCCCACCCCCCAGCAGTGCAGGGGCACCCTCCACCAGGCCCCCACTCATGTCTCCCATCACCCCCACCCCCCAGCAGTGCAGGGCACCCTCCACCAGGCCCCCACTCATGTCCAACTTATGTCTCCCATCACCCCCACCCCCCAGCAGTGCAGGGCACCCTCCACCAGGCCCCCACTCATGCCTCCCGCCACCCCCACCCCCCAGCATCCAGGGGCACCCTCCACCAGGCCCCCACTCATGTCTCCCACCACCCCCACCCCCCAGCAGTGCAGGGCACACTCAACCAGGCCCCCACTCAGGTCTCCCATCACCCCCACCCCCCAGCATCCAGGGGCACCCTCCACCAGGCCCCCACTCATGTCTCCCACCACCCCCACCCCCCAGCAGTGCAGGGCACCCTCCACCAGGCCCCCACTCATGTCTCCCATCACCCCCACCCCCCAGCATCCAGGGGTACCCTCCACCAGGCCCCCACTCATGTCTCCCAGCACCCCCACCCCCCAGCAGTGCAGGGCACCCTCCACCAGGCCCCCACTCATGTCTCCCATCACCCCCACCCCCCAGCATCCAGGGGTACCCTCCACCAGGCCCAAACTCATGTCTCCCACCACCCCCACCCCCCAGCAGTGCAGGGCACCCTCCACCAGGCCCCCACTAATGTCTCCCATCACCCCCACCCCCCAAACAGTGCAGGGGCACCCTCCACCAGGCCCCCACTCATTTCTCCCACCACCCCCACCCCCCAGCAGTGCAGGGCACCCTCCACCAGGCCCCCACACATGTCTCCCAGCACCCCCACCCCACAGCAGTGCAGGGCACCCTCCACCAGGCCCCCACTCATGTCCAAATCATGTCTCCCATCACCCCCACCCCCCAGCATCAAGGGGCACCCTCCACCAGGCCCCCACTCATGTCTCCCACCACCCCCACCCCCCAGCAGTGCAGGGCACCCTCCACCAGGCCCCCACTCATTTCCCCCAGCACCCCCACCCCCCAGCAGTGCAGGGCATCCTCCACCAGGCCCCCACTCATGTCTCCCACCACCCCCACCCCCCAGCAGTGCAGGGCACCCTCCACCAGGCCCCCACTCATGTCGAACTCATGTCTCCCATCACCCCCACCCCCCAGCATCTAGGGGCACCCTCCACCAGGCCCCCACTCATGTCTCCCTGCACCCCCACCCCCCACCAGTCAGGGGCACCCTCCACCAGGCCCCCACTCATGTCCAACTCATGTCTCCCATCACCCCCACCCCCCAGCAGTGCAGGGCACCCTCCACCAGGCCCCCACCCATGTCTCCCAGCACCCCATCCCCCAGCAGTGCAGGGCACCCTCCACCAGGCCCCCACACATGTCCCCCTGCACCCCCACCCCCCCACCAGCCAGGGGCACCCTCCACCAGGCCCCCACTCATGTCCAACTCATGTCTCCCACCACCCCCAGCCCCCAGCAGTGCAGGGCACCCTCCACCAGGCCCCCATTCATGTCTCCCACCACCCCCACCACCCAACAGTGCCGGGGCACCCTCCACCAGGCCCCCACTCATGCGTCCCATCACCCCCACCCCCCAGCATCCAGGGGCACCCTCCACCAGGCCCCCACTCATGTCTCCCTCCACCCCCACCCCCACCAGTCAGGGGCACCATCCACCAGGCCCCCACTCATGTCTCCCTGCACCTCCACCCCCCACCAGTCAGGGCCAGCATCCACCAGGCCCCCACTCATGTCTCCCATCACCCCCCCCCAGCAGTGCAGGGCACCCTCCACCAGGCCCCCACTCATGTCTCCCACCACCCCTACCCCCAGCAGTGCAGGGCACCCTCCACCAGGCCCCCACTCATGTCCTCCAGCCAACATGTCATCACAATCTAGACCCCTGGCCCTTATGGTCAGCCTCCAAATGCCAAACACCCACCCGAGTATTGCATCCACCCACTTAGAAATGGCAATAACATGATAGAACCTTAATTGCAAGTTTGGAAATGAACACATGTCCCTCACATACACCCAATGGGTGTCAGTGAATGTCAAAACCCATATCATGATATGCATGAAACCAATGAGATGATACTACACATTGAAGTTTGAAGAAAAAATATGTATTAAAAGCAACATAAATTGAATCAAAAATAAACAAACAATAATGGAAATTTAAATAAACCAGCATGTCCATGAAATAATGCAAAACCACAAATCATAATCCAAAGGAAAGGTGTCCAAAGTCACAGTCCACAAAAGTAAATCCAATGGAAAATTAAAATCGAAAACCATTGCTCCATGGGTAAATAATAAAAAAAAAATGAAAATCCAAAGTCAACTATGCACAGATAAACAATCCAGGGTCCATGATCCCAACAGAAGAAATGAAACCTATCTAATAACACTACCTAAAAAAAAAAAAACTATATACAAAAATGTGGCCCATTGTCCAAAAGGTCCAAAAAAAATGCAAAACCAAAGGAAACCTAACACTAACTACAGAACTATTTACAAGGGCAGCGGGCTAGTCCGACTGCTCACTTCGGGATGTTCCGGGCCAGGGCATCATCAAACTCCTGCTCAATGTCCCGGAGGCGGTCCTCCTCCATGGCCCCGAGGGTCTGCAGGGCCGTCGACATGTTCACCCCCAACTCCCTGCGGATTGCCTCGAGGCACTCGGCCCACCTCAGGGCCCCTTCGCATGGAGTTCTCCGCCCTGACCATCGTGAGCCGTGCCTCTTCCGCCCGCTGCCGCTCCGCATCTATGGCGTGGCCCAACCGCTGCCACACGGAAGACACTTCCCGTCCTGGGTCCTCCTGCCCTCTGGCTGATGCCTGCCCCTCTGATGTCGAAGGCCCGAGCTATCATGGCTCCCACCACGTTGCTGCTGCTGCTGTGCCTCAGCCCGTGCACTGCCTCCTGCTGCCTGCACATCCTCCGCTGGCTGGGGTGCAGTCGTTGATGTGGCCACCCCTGCCGGACGTCCGACTCCCGACTGTGGCAGGGATGCCTCCTCCACCAGCCTGGCCGCACCGTCAGAGGCAGCTCAACAGGGCACCCAGGTGACTGATGGGTGGGAAGATGGCATGGAGGACGACTGGCGCATAGGGGGTTCAGTTGAGGAGGGGGTCTGAGCAAGCCCCATCAAAAGGAGGAATCCGGCCTGGGTGACCTGTCCCAGTAGGCCGACGCGGTCAACGAGCCATTCGAGATGACGTGCAGTCTCCTCATGAAAAGACTGCAGGTCACCTCGCATGGCCCGTTGACGCAACGCCACACCAGTCAGGACAGGCTCAACCCGGACCCGGATAGCCACGTCCGCAGGCAGAGGAAGGCCAGTTGTCGTGAGCTCATCCCCTGCCTGAAAACGGGTCTGGACTAAGCATCCCTGCTGGTGCAAGATGATGCAGTGACAGGATCAGGGACAGGATTTCACACAGGCACCTCCGCGGCGACCTGTGCTGCCTCCTGTCCCTGGTCCTGCACTGCACCACTAGCACCAGTGGAATCCGCGCCTCTAGACCCCGTCTCTGTTGCTTGCACGGCCTCCTCCTCCACCAAACCCCCCACCAACCTGGATGACTCCGTGCCATCTTCCCCCATTGGGCCCTGTGGGGTCCCAGCTGCCCCTTCAGCTGCCGAGGAGTCCAACTCCGACCTCTGCCTCTTGGACCTCCCCCCGGCAGCTGCGGCCTGGGACGCGGCACCAGACTCCTCACTCCCCGACGAGATCACAACCTGGGAGGGGAGCCGGGCCTTGCATCTCCGGCTGGCGGTGCGATCCCCACGCTGTGCTCCACAGCACCTTCTCCGCCCTCTTCATCAGTTGACGCTGCAGACAGGGAGAAATAAAACACAGGCATCAGGGCACTGTACAATGGACACATACACACATGACAGTTGCACATGAGTGGCATTGGCAAACCTCAGACATGCCATCACAATCGGCAACACATATGTCATTTCAACTTGCACACATGAGCCATACCACAGCCATATCGCAACTGCCAGCACCATCCATACACATACAACAGCATGAGCAGGCAAAGCTGAGCCAGACATCACATGCAACACAGGGAGTGCACTACACATGCACGCACACCACCACACTTGCATGCATGTGTACACCTCAGCCAACAGTCGCAGTGTTCAGATGGGCATCCATGTCACATCTGCCAATCAGGCTTCCACATCCCGCTGTCACATGCATCCATGTTGCATCACTGTTGCACCCTTGTCATATACACACACATGCACATTTACACAGTGCTGATACATGCAGCTGAAAACAACATACATGCGTGACATCACGAACATGCCTACTTACATACACATTCATCCAAACATGTGTGCCCACACAACTGCATTTGGCATGCAAGCCTACACACACAAGCACCATCCATGTCTCACACATGACAGCCCTGGCATGTGTTAGCATCACGGCCCTGTACACCCCCACCCATACTCGGCCCCATACAAAGAGATGTGCAACCTGCACACTACTGGCACATCACCACACGCACAGTTTACAATCATGATGCATGTACACTTACCGCTCGACTCCAGACGGAACTGCCTCTCAAGGACCTGGATGTGGAGCGCTGGGGATATGCGTTCCAGGACCGTCATCTGATCTTCCGACAAGTGGCCCAGGCGCCCCTTAGCATCCGCTGCCTTCAAGAGGCGCCGGGCCTTGTTGAGGGTCCTGGACCTGAAGTCCTCCCAGCGCTTCTTGACATGTTGGAAGTTACGGATTGCCACCCCCTCCGCATTGATGGCAGTCACGATGTCCGTCCAGATCCGAGTCCGTCCTTCCTTGTCGGTTGCCTTGCTCCACCAGGACACCAACTTTCCTGGCACTGAAGCTGGTGCCCCTCTGCCTCTCTGGCCGGCGGTTGTCAGTGGTGCCAGATGTTGCAGTGCCCGACATGACAACCCCAGAGGCAGGAGTGGGTGGGCAACTGGGTCCTGGGGCTGGGCTGTGGAGCGATGGAATACCAGTCGGGAGTCTTCGGTTCAAGCATGGGTGTTCACAGCAACAGCACCCCTGGCTGATGTGCAGGCTGCAAATGGCAGGGCACTTGGGCAGCAGGCAGTCAGGCAGCAGCAGATGGCAGGTGGGAGCGTGCTCGGGTCTCTGGGGGGGGCAGTAAATCGGCTTTCTGGCCAGGAGCGTGGTCTTCCGTGTGCTTACACGTGGCCAGCTTGATACAGAGTGATTTGGCACGTGAAAATCCTGCACGTCTGCGTGTAATTCGAGGAAAGGCCCTAAGCGCGTAAGCGCGTCAGCAAGCATACGCAATTTCATTGGCCCAAAGGCCCCCATGCGCAGCTATGACATCACGCGCATGGCCGTAGAGAATGGCGCGTGTAAAAAAAAAGATAGATACACGTCCGAGTGTCAAAGCGTGTAATTGGCGGAAATGGCCTCATCGCGTATGCACGTCTGTGACGTGTGTATAAAAGGTACGCGTAGAACGCCATTTCCTTGTACGTGCTTTTCGTGGAGAGCGAATGGGTGAAATCTGTACTTCTTGTCGGTTCACACGCGATTTACTTCACGGCGTTTCAAGTTCGTACTCCCTGTTACCTCTGACAGCTTTTTCTCTTTTCCTCTTTTTCCTGCGCCTGTTTCCTCAAACAGCGTTCCCTTCTACTGTTGTCCTGTTGTTAGGCGGAAACCTGTGCAGTTCCCTCTGGGACCACTGCAAAAGATTTAGGACTACAGGTGTTTGGCAGTAAACCCACTTGGTAGCAGCCTGTACCACACAGATTTACTTGGTAGCTGTGGCTGAGCAGTCAGACTTCCCTCAAGAAGAGTTAAGCAGTATGTGGAGTATACAATATAGGGCAATTCTTCACAGTAAGACAAGTAAACACGCAACAAGGCTTCAGTGTAAAGATATAAAGGTATTTATTTATAACGACACATCTATAGAAAACACTTTGGCACTATCACGGCAAATACTTCAATCACAATTACTCTATGAAGAAAACAGATCAATCCCCCTAACAATAGTTCGACAAGTCTAGGTTCTACCAGCATCACTTATTTGCAGACAGAGGTGTATGCCTCAACCTAGATTGTACTCTAATTTTTGTTAGGACGGGAGAGAAAAATAAGCAGGTTACGAAATCAACACGGTCCCAATACTGAACGGACAAATGCAAGGCAAGAAGACAAGAACCACGATAGATTATAAAGTTCAGAGGCCAGGCCCACTCGGAGAGAGGCGAGGCGATTTGTCCCAAAAGTATCTTAGCGGAAATGCGTTCGAGTCCTTGAAGCAAATTGTTATCGGCAGATTGGACCAGTTCAGAACAACACGCTAGAGAAAGTTTGGAGGCGACCCTATGGAGAGGCGAGGATTAAGACACCTCACTCTATCCGGCAACAAGGGAAGCCAGGCGGACACAGTACCCTGATTGTGGAGAGACAGCTCCGGCGGGGGCAGTTGTTCCTGGTGGTGGATGCACGTCCGGTCTTTGCCAAGAGAAGAGAGGATCTCGTCGTCGAAGGAAAGTTGAAGATCGTTGCACCACCAGGGAAGAGACCAGCCGCGGAGTGCTCCGTCACAAGGCACCACCTTTTGGTCGCGGTACAGGGGTAGTGGCTATCCGGTTGCCGAGGTGCTCTGCACGGGCAATTCGACCACTGTGTCCTGAGGCGAAGAAAAAGCAAAAGGAACTGGTTGTTCCCACCAGTCAGGGGAAGAGACTCTCCGGCAGGGAGATCTCCTCTGTCGTCGGGAAGTGGTGAGTCGGTTCAGCAGGGCTCCACCGGAGGTGTCGTCGTTGCAGGTCGGCTCAGCTTTACCCTCGTCGGATTCTTAGGTCCTGTGGCGACTTCTGAAGATCCAGTCCCAAAAGCCCTGCTTTTATGCAGAAACCCCCCATTCATTCAGCCTAGCTGTCAATCAACACATGCTAAGTGGTCAGCGGGGAGGCTCACCACTTGGGCCAATCACACCAGAGTGCGACCGGAGTTGGCAAGGCAACTCGGTCCAGGGTGCCTAAACCCCCTCCCACACGCCTGTGGTAACCCAGACAGAATGGCACCACTTTGGAGGGTCTCTGTACAGAGGCCTGCCAAAAGTGGAACAAAGGGCTCGACCTTTGGTTTAGGAGTCACAGAGACAAACACAGACGCCATTTTAAAAAACGAGTTCTGGCAGAAAATACCATCCGATAGACTTATTTAAGATAAGTAGACCGGTGGTATGTTAGAGATTAACGAGAAACAGTATCAATCTCCAACAATGGGAAGAATCCCATAGGGTTATATTCGGGGTCGAATATAACAAGTAGTTTCCACTGCCACCAGCCAAAACTCGACGAGGGTGGGCGGGACAGTGCCCCCTCGAATAACAGACCCAGGAGTAATCGAATTACCCCTACTAGTACGTCCACAATAGGATGGTTTGTACTAGTTCTGTTAGTAAATTTAGGTCTAGTAAAGCCAAAGGTGACTTTACATGCCAAGGGAGACAGTAGTCAGTCCCCGGGTATGGAATCTATGATGGAGGTCTGCTAGGACGCCCCAGTGTTACGGCACGTAGGGTGCGGTGTAACACACATAGAAAAACATATGAGACCCTATGGAGTAAAAGACCCCATAGCCCATAGAACACATTGACATTCAAAGGAATTACACACATTCATGTCCAAGAGTGGGAGAAAAAGAGCCTCACTCTTGGCAGGATGGAAAAAACAAACTCCAGAAATCCAGCAAAGCTGCTGGGGGACTCACTAGGTTAGGAAATTCAGCCTAAACAGAGAATCCTCCCTAACACCTGTCTCCTCAGACAGCGTACAATTGTTCTTTTGGCGGGGGTGTTGCCAACGCGCACACGCGCATATTTTTCACGCTTTTGTTCCTGGCAGATGGTGAGTCACGCACGTCTTTAACATCTGTGCTTGCCCCGTGTGTCGCATACCCCTTCAGAGGTCATTCTAGGCTGCGTGTGACACGCATACGTTCATTCTTGTGTTTCTGGGTGCCACAGCGTAGTGCAGGTTTATTTTTCCACACACGTGGTCTAGGAGGGGTTGCATGCACCTTACTTCCCTTTTTTGGGGTGCCTGTGCGTTGCGTGACCCGTCATCTTTCCCCAGGGGTGACATACAGCCTTGCTAGAGCACTAGGGTACGATTGCCATCTGGTACCCAACCCCTTTGACCTCCAATTGCCCAGGACAATAGTTCACAGCGACTCCCATACGCACAATAAAATCAGTGCCATGGCTGGGAGGCGAACAAGCCGTAAGGGTGGCAAAGGTGGCCGAGCCCCAAGTGGTGGCCGTGGTGGATCCGATAGGGGACGTGGCTGTGAGTTGCAGGGTGCACCTAGCCCCCCATGTGTGGAGGAGCAGTCAGGGACACCCATGCCCCCTCCCCTGGTTGAGGGTAACGTGGCTGACACCATCCATGCTCAGCCCTTGTTGGACCAGCCCACTGTGGAACCAGACCTGCACAGGGTGACTCCATGGCTGACTTCCAGGTCAGCAGGTCTAGGCCACGTGCGCCGGTCCACGTTGGTGTCATCAGGCCACGTGGATCAGGGGCAGCTAGGTCATCTGCTGCCCCGCGTAGACAGGCTGGGGAAGCTGCAGGGGCAGCTGTGGCTCCATCCACCCCACCTCTCACACACCCAGCCAGGACAGTGTTGGTTCAAGTCCATCCTGCTGACATTCCCCCTGACACCATCACACTTGAGCTAATGCCTGCACCAACTCCCATGCTGAGTGTGCAATCCCACACTCCTAGTACAGAGTCCACAAGGGCTCCTGCCCCTAGTGTCCAGAGCGGCATAGGACACTCAGGATCCCCACCACCTTCCAAGCGGAAGAGGAAGAGTGCTCGTCCAGTACAGGCTGATGCCCCAGACACGTCTACACAGTCCGGCCCATCAAGGAAGCCCAGCTTCAATGAGGCCAAACTGAATGCACTTGTAGAGTATGTGTCCGCCCATGACCACGAAATGGTGATGGTTGCAGGATCCAAGACCACACCTGCACAACGTCTGGCACACTGGCAGACCATCGCGGACATCATAAGTGCCCTTGGAATCGTGAGGCGCACAGCTAATGAATGCTACAAGCGCTTGAATGACGTGAAGCGCAGGTCAAAGAATAAGCTGGTCTCACGTCATGCCGCTACTCTAGTGACTGGAGATGGGTCTCCAGCAGAGGACATAGAACTCACTCCACATGAGGATGTTGCTGGGACCTACGTCATGGAGGAACAGATCCAAGGCATGGGAGAACTGGCAGATTACGAGGCATTGTCCGGTGAGTGCACATGCATGTGTGTGTCATCCATGTGCATGGTGTGTGTGTGAGGCTTCTGTTTGGGTGCCAGGTGAGGGTGTGTGTGCCTGAGTGGTTTGGGTCACCCATGTGCCTCATCCAATACATTCTGCGCACCAGCATTTGGGTATAGCAGTATCCCTTCTGCCAACATTAGACATCTAGCCCAACACCACGCCAGTTGCCCTTGAAGTGTCATCTTGCCACAGCATTGTTGCTTATTTTCCTCTGTTTATTCAGGCAGATTGTTTTCATACCACCACTTTTACTAGGCATTTCTCAGTCCTATTGTCACATGTCTGACATGGCTATGGTACAGTGGACTGGCTTTGTTTGCTGGATATGATTTGTTTAGACATGTCCCTGTGCTATAGGACCATTTTGGACTGGCAGCTCCAGGTTAAACATTTGAACCATTTCAATGAAAAAATCAATTTCATGAGCAAACTAGACTGAATGAACAATTGGTGCCCTCCTCTCCCTCTTCACTTCATGGCTAGGGTACATGCCATCTGTGTGATGGCATGTGTATTTGACCTGCCAATCACAGGCCAATGTGTGATGCCACTGCTAGGCAGCATGCAGCAAATGTGTTCATCTTCCATCTTGGCGTCATCAATGTGTGCCATCTGCTTCCCCTTCACACGCAGTGACGGTGCATGCATGGGAGAGTTTTAGTCATGTGGGACATGTGTCAATCAAGTACTGTTTCTGTAGTTTCTCAGCCCTAATTGTGTGCCATAGTGCTAATGCCTGTTTCCATTTGTTTTCTTTAGTGTCTTTGCAGGGGATGACACACTTGATACTGCTGGGGTTGTGGAGATGGTGCAGACCCAGGAGGGGTCTCAGGCCCGACCAACCACCAGCGAGGGACGTGGTGTGATGGTGGGTGAGAACCCACAACTGCTGCAGGTCGTGCTCTCAAGGGGTCTCTCTGGCTGCACCTCCCCCGAGCTGTATTCAGGTGTCGATTCGGATGATGAGACCTATGTGCCGTCGCAGGTGAGTGTTCCTGGGAGGGATTCTGTTCTGTCCGACCCACCTGCACCAGGGTTAGAACCCTCAATGGGGATGTCAGTGTTGGCAGGTACGCCTTTGGTGGTTACGGATGCAGGGTCACACTCCGCGACATCTGATCCTGTTACTGGGCCAGCAGATCAGAGGGGGAATGCAGTCCTGCAGCCTCAGGCAGTGCCGGCACAGCAAGGCGCAGTTCGCCTTGCCCCAGACAGGTGTGGTGCCCTCCGACATGGTGGCCGTACGCCACCTGGCAATACCGCATGAGAGCAATCCATATACGGTATGGCAACCCAACAGGCAGCATCATCAGAGATGATGGCTCAGGCCATGGATAGGGTGGCCACTTCCATTGTCCCCCCCGAAAGGCTGATGGAGCGACTACAGCAGGCAACAGACTCCATCTGCCAGTCACACAGGGAGGACATGTTGGCGTCCGACAGGGACAGGCGGGCGGCACTGGCGACTCTGCGGGAAGCCATTTCCATAGAGTCCCAGGGCCACAGGGAAGCCCTGAGGGTGGAACTCCTTCACCTCAGGACGACTCTTGTTGAGCTTGAGGCTTCAACAAACAGAAGGACAGAACAGCAGCTGGAGCGTCTCACACGTACGCTCTCAGCTGAGATGCAGGCAACTAGGGCGGAGGTCCGGGCATCACGTGAGTTGTTGCATGGGGACCTACGCACATTTATCCTCCAGAACGAGACCTTCCACACCCGCATGCTTGCTGCCCTGGAGGACCAGACTAGGGCTTTGCGTGGGCTGCCTCCCATAGTGCCACCACCTCCTGATGCAGCTGCAGAGGGTGAGGAGAGCGACAGCAGTGATTCTGTCACAATAGGGTAGCCGTGCAGGCCATGAGCCCATGGAGGTGTTTTTTTTTTTTTCGCAAGATCCACACAGGTGGGTTTTGGTGTGCACCCTGTCCTCGGACCTCCTGGGTGGCCATTTTTTATTTTTTTTTATTTTTTAATTTTTAATTTTTTTTTTTGGCAGTGTGTTGCCTTGTGTGGCTCCCGTGGGCATACGCTGTATTGTGGCTGGGCACATGCAGGCTTGTCATGAATTTGGTTCAGATGCTTAGGTTTGTGTGACACACACCCCTCCTGCTTCCCGTTTCCATGGGCTTGCAAAGGGTGTGCCCAAGTGACATTGACGTACATGGTGACGTTGGCCTCCCATTTGATGTGTGGGCAGTCTGTAGTCAATACTGTGTATACATTCCTAGTGCATATTGTTGTTGTATTGTACACTGCATGGTGTATTGATATGTGCCTCTGCATCCATCTCATCCTCCTAATTTGCAGGTCCATTTCTCATGTCTTCACAAAGCAGTCTAACTTGGAACTGGAGTCCATGTTGTAAGCAGTGCATCTACACTCTTGTGTGACGCTAACACTGTATACTTGGAAGTGTTCGAAGTGCTGGCATTATCAGGTAGTGAGGCTACCAAATGTTTAAGTCTGTAATGTCATGTTTAAGGTAGGTTGGAGGTTGTGTAGGTGATTGGTATTCTTGGTAAGTATTTGGTATTGTGTGTTGTAGGTCTTGCATTACTGTGAGCATTTCATGTGTGGCCAGTTTCCATTAGGGACACTGTAGTTGGTGACACTTGGGGCATGTTGTGGGGATTAATTTGTTTACTCTCACATTGCATGACATGCCATGGTGTGTTGTGTGGCCGTGCCGGGGAGGGGTTGGGTTACATGGCACGGTTCTCATGTAGTATTTTGCAAGTGGGTATTAATTTCTGCAGCATGGAAGTGTGTCTTTTGATGACACTGCATTGGTGGTGTTTGTGTAGGTAGGGATGCACACATTGTGACACTTCCACATGAACAATCTCAGGCTGCTATGGTTCTGACAGTTGACTGTACCTTTGTTCGTCATAATTGTCAGGTCGAGTCATCATTGCTTATCAGATGGTATGTGCCAGGGCTGTGTGCACTCCACAGGGGTGTGATTTCTATGTGAAGTAATTAGCCACCAGCTGTGTACGGGCTGCCTCACCCCGTGCCCTTTCCCCTCCCATGCACAGCGGGCGTGCATGTGGTTGAGGATGTGGGGGCACCCCCATGTCCACAGCCAGGCCCCGGCGTGTTGCAACATTGTGCATGACACATGCTGCAACTATGATCCTGCACACTACTGGGGGCGCATATAACAGCTGCCCGCCAGAACGGTCAAGGGAGCGAAAGCGTGACTTGAGCACTTCGAATGTGCGCTCCACTATGCCCCGGGTTGCAATATGGGCTGTGTTGTATCTTACCTCGGGAGGCGTGATGGGGTTCCGAATTGGCGTCATCATGTGGGTGCTCAGAGGGTAGGCACTGTCCCCTGGTGAGGAGGTGATGGGTATCATTTGTGGGGTAGTGACATAACTCTGCATCTGACATGCATGCATGTGCAGTGGCATTCATACTCACCAAGCAGCCATGTATCGCCATGCCGCCCTTCTTCTAGGTCCCGGCTTAGGGTAGACATTCGGTAAATGAAGCTGTCGTGGGTGGACCCTGGATAGTTGGCATATACTGAGGTGATGATTCCCTTAGCATTACATACTACCTGCACGTTGATGGAATGCCATTGCTTGCGGTTCCTATAGATGTGCTCAGATGCCCTGGGGGGACGTAGTGCCACATGGGTGCAGTCAATGGGACCTAGCACTTTGGGGAATTGTGCCACACCGTAGAAATTCAGGGCGGCAGCCTGCCTTTCTGCAGGTGTCCTGGGCAGGTATATGTGCCTGCGGACTAATGGGCGTGCAGTGATGATGTTCAAGTCCTGGTGTAGGCAGCGTGACTGCGTGGCCTGTGACACCCCACCCACTATGGCACTTGTCCGCTGAAATGATCCAGTGGCCAAGAAGTGTAGTACATTAAGGACCTTCTCCAGGGGTCTGAGTGCTTGGGAGCACAGGGTGGGTGATGTGAGGTCATCCTCCCACTCACTGACCAGGTCCAGTATTATGTGTGGTGGAAACCTGTACCTCCCATACACCTGGTCATCAGGCATCCCAAAAAGGCTGGTTCTGGGAGTGAAAATTCGGGCCCTCACTTTCCTCCTCCTCCTCCTTTGGTAACCCACGGCCACTGCTGCTAGGAACGGTATATTCATCCTGGCGTCTGAGCTTGTTTGTTGCTTGCGCGCACTTTTATGCTGTGTGGGTCGACGTACGCCTGATTCATGCTGGCGTACGTGTTTCAGGATTGGACCATTTATTTTTCGGCGCGTTGTAAGCGACCGTGTGAATCTTCCCGCCCACCCCAGGAATACACGTGACACACCCTCCCAGGCCCAGTCGCAAGTAAATATTCCCGCCCACCCCTGAAATACACGTACCCCACTCTCACAGGCCCAGTCGCGTGTGGAACTTCACGCGCACACCGAAATACACGTACCCTGCAAAATCGTGTATGAAACTTCACACGCACCCCGAAATACACATACCCAGGGCAATCGCGTGTGGAACTTCACGCGAACCCCGTAAAACACGTAGCCTGCTGGTATCGCGTGTGGAAGTTCACGTGGACCCATAATACACGTACCCTGATGGTATCGCATGTGAGACTACCCGCGCACCCCAGGAATACACGTACCCAGGCAAATCGCATTGGCTGGGGGGTGGGGGTGCTGGGAGACATGAGTGGGGGCCTGGTGGAGGGTGCCCTGCACAGCTGGGGGTGCTGGGAGACATGTGTGGGGGCCTGGTGGAGGGTGCCCTGCACTGCTGGGGGGTGGGGGTGGTAAGAGACATGAGTGGGGGCCTGGTGGAGGGTGCCTCTGACTGGTGGGGGGTGGTGGTGCAGGGGGACATGAGTGGGGGCCTGGTGGAGGGTGCCCTGAACTGCTGGGGGGTGGGGGTGATGGGAGACATGAGTGGGGGCCTGGTGGAGGGTGTCCCTGGATGCTGGTGGGTGGGGGTGCAGGGGGACATGAGCGGGGGCCTGGTGGAGGGTGCCCTGCACTGCTGGGGGGTGAGGGTGGTGGGAGACATGAGTGGGGGTCTGGTGGAGGGTGCCCCTGGATGTTGGGGGGTGGGGGTGCAGGGGGACATGAGTGGGGGCCTGGTGGAGGGTGCCCTGCACTGCTGGGGGGTGGGGGTGATGGGAGACATGAGTGGGGGCCTGGTGGAGGGTGCCCCTGGATGCTGGGGGGTGGGGGTGCAGGGGGACATGAGTGGGGGCCTGGTGGAGGGTGCCCCTGACAGGTGGGGGGTGGGGGTGCAGGGAGACGTGTGGGGGCCTGGTGGAGGGTGCTCTGCACTGCTGGGGGGTGGGGGTGGTGGGAGACATGAGTGGGGGCCTGGTGGTGGGTGCCCATGGATGCTGGGGGATGGGGGTGCAGGGGGACATGAGTGGGGGCCTAGTGGAGGGTGCCCTGCACTGCTGGGGGTTGAGGGTGATGGGAGACATGAGTAGGGGCCTGGTGAAGGGTGCCCCTGGATGCAGGGGGCTGGGGGTGCAGGGGGACATGAGTGGGGGCCTGGTAGAGGGTGCCCCTGACTGGTGGGGGTGCAGGGAGACATGTGTGGGGGCATGGTGGAGGGTGCCCTGCACTTCTGGGGGGTGGGGGTGATGGGAGACATGAGTGGGGGCCTGGTGGAGGGTGCCCTGCACTGCTGGGGGGTGGGGGTGGTGGGAGACATGAGTTGGACATGAGTGGGGGCCTGGTGGAGGGTGCCCCTGGATGCTGGTGGGTGGGGGTGCTGGGGGACATGAGTGGGGGCCTGGTGGAGGGTGCCCTGCACTGCTGGGGGGTGGGGGTGGTGGGAGACATGAGTGGGGGCCTGGTGGAGGGTATCCTGCACTGCTGGGCGGTGGGGGTGATGGGAGACATGAGTGGGGGCCTGGTGGAGGGTGCGCCTGGATGCTGTTGGGTGGGGGTGCAGGGGGACATGAGTGGGGGCCTGGTGGAGGGTGCCCTGCACTGCTGGGGGGTGGGGGTGATATGAGACATGAGTGGGGGCCTGGTGGAGGGTGCCCCTGTATGCTGGGGGTGGGGGTGCAGAGGGACATGAGTAGGGGCCTGGTGGAGGGTGCCCCTGACTGGTGGGGGTGGGGGTGCAGGGAGACATGAGTGGGGGCCTGGTGGAGGGTGCCCTGCACTGCTGGGGGGTGGGGGTGATATGAGACATGAGTGGGGGCCTGGTGGAGGGTGCCCCTGTATGCTGGGGGTGGGGGTGCAGAGGGACATGAGTAGGGGCCTGGTGGAGGGTGCCCCTGACTGGTGGGGGTGCAGGGAGACATGAGTGGGGGCCTGGTGGAGGGTGCCCCTAGATGATGGGGGTGGGGGTGATGGGAGACATGTGTGGGGGCCTGGTGGAGGGTGCCCCTGGATGCTGGGGGGTGGGGGTGCAGGGGGACATGGGTAGGGGCCTGGTGGAGGGTGCCCCTGGATGCTGGGGGGTGGGGGTGCATGGAGACATGAGTGGGGGCCTGGTGGAGGGTGCCCCAGGATGCTGGGGGGTGGGGGTGATGGGAGACATGAATGGGGGCCTGGTGGAGGGTGCCCCTGCACTGCTGGGGGGTGGGGGTGGTGGGAGACATGAGTGGGGGCCTGGTGGAGGGTGCCCTGCACTGCTGGGGGGTGGGGGTGGTGGGAGACATGAGTGGGGGCCTGGTGGAGGGTGCCCCTGGATGCTGGGGGGTGGAGTGATGGGAGACATAAGTTGGACATGAGTGAGGGCCTGGTGGAGGGTGCACTGCACTGCTGGGGGGTGGGGGTGGTGGGAGACATGGGTGGGGCCCTGGTGGAGGGTGCCCCTGGATGCTGGGGGGTGGGGGTGGTGGGAGACATGAGTGGGGGCCTGGTGGAGGGTGCCCCTGGATGCTGGGGGGTGGGGGTGATGGGAGACATGAGTTGGACATGAGTGGGGGCCTGGTGGAGTTTGCCCTGCACTGCTGGGGGGTGGGGTTAATGGGAGACATCAGTGGGGGCCTGGTGGAGGGTGCCCCTGACTGGTGGGGGGTGGGGGTGCAGGGAGACATGAGTGGGGGCCTGGTGGAGGGTGCCCCTAGATGCTGGGAGGTGGGGGTGATGGGATACATGAGTTGGACATGAGTGGGGGCCTGGTGGAGGCTGCCCTGCACTGCTGGGGGGTGGGGTGCTGGGAGACATGTGTGGGGGCATGGTGGAGGGTGCCCCTGCACTGCTGGGGGGTGGGGGTGGTGGGAGACATGAGTGGGGGCCTGGTGGAGGGTGCCCTGATGCTGGGGGGTGGGGGTGATGGGAGACATGAGTGGGGGCCTGGTGGAGGGTGCCCTGCAATGCTGGGGGGTGGGGGTGCTGGGAGACATGAGTGGGGGCCTGGTGGAGGGTGCCCCTGGATGCTGTGGGGTGGGGGTGATGGGAGACATGAGTGGGGGCCTGGTGGAGGGTGCCCCTGGATGCTGGGGGGTGGGGGTGATGGGAGACATGAGTTGGACATGAGTGGGGGCCTGGTGGAGGGTGCCCCACAGTGCTGGGGGGTGGTGGTGCTGGGAGACATGTGTTGGTGATCAGTAGTGCAAGGTGACATGTGGGTTGGCTGGGGGGAATGGCCATGGTGAATGGGTTGCCTGTGGGACATGAGCAGGGGTGCAGGGTAGTCCCCTGTGGTGTGGGCTGCCTGCAGGGGCCGTGGAGGGTGTAGAGGGAACACCTGGGAGGACCCACACGGCCAAATCACGTGTAGCATTCCCCAGCACCACCGAAATACACGTACCCTGCTGGAATCGCATGTGAATCTTCCCGCGCACCTCGGAATACACGTACCCTGCTGAAACCGCGTGTGGGACTTCCCGAGCACCCAGAAGTACACGTACCCAGGCCAATTGCGTGTGGAACTTCCCGCGCATCCTGAAACACACGTACCCAGGCCAATCGCGTGTGGAACTTCCCGCACACCCCGAAACACACGTACCCAGGCTAATCTCGTGTGGAACTTCCCACGCACCCCGAAGTACACGTACCCAGGCTAAACGCGTGTGGAACTTCCCGCACACCCCGAAGTACACGTACCCAGGCCAATTGCGTGTGGAACTTCCCGCGCACCCCGAAACACACGTACCCAGGCTAATCGCATGTGGAACTTCACGCGCACCCCGAAGTACACGTACCCAAGTTAATCGTGTGTGGAACTTCGCGCGCACCCCGAAGTACACGTACCCAGGCCAATCGCGTGTGGAACTTCCCGCGCACCCCGAAACACACGTACCCAGGCTAATCACGTGTGGAACTTCACGTGCACCCCGAAGTACACATACCCAGGCCAATCGCGTATGGAACTTCCCGCACACCCAGAAACACACGCACACGCTATTTTTCACACAGCGGGTGTCCATGTTTGTCGGTACCCCTTTGCACCTCATTTGTCCTAGAGGGCCACTGTATGGACCATTCATCATGGCTGTATATGGGTGCTTTTTGTTAGCGCACATTTTGGCGCACATTTATTTCAGGCGCAGGGACGCTACCGCCTGTTTTCTTGTGGCGTACTTGTTTTTCCCTGTGCGTGTCTTTCACCGTGCGCTGGTTTGCCCTATTCGATTCCTTGAATACGGGTTGTAGGCGAGCGTGTGGGCGTTCCGCGCACTTGCCTCCTGTACTTCCCCCGTGACGCCCATATTTTCACGCGTTGTTCCCCATTCCGAGTGTTACGCCCCGGGTTCCGCCTACTTTTGTGATGTGCGCCGCGCTATGTGCAAGCTCGCAGTGGCGCACGCTGTTGGATGACCTGTGCGCCAGCATGCACGGCACACTTTTTCAGCGCACATCCAATGTTTTTCTCGCGCACGGACTTCCATGAATCGATGTGCGCTGGTTTCCCTGCGATTTTCGCACTTTTTCTGCGATTCGCACGTTTTGGCACCTCTGCGCTGGATTTTTCGGCGCACATTAATTCCATGAATCAACACCTTAAGGTCTGCACATTCGACAAACAGTGCATGTATATTGCATCCAAACGAAGCTGGATGGTCCAGAAAGGGCACTAATCCCAAATGGAACTGATACTGGCAATTATACCATAGACGATACTAGGGAAGGAATAGGAAAAAAAAAAAAAATCACAATGTGCTTAACCCTGAAAACACCACATGTGCAACATGAAGCTGTTTAAAAGAGCACAGTAATACCTGCATCGGTGCTATTAAATGCAAGAAATTGGAAATATTCAGTCAGAAATGTTAAAGTTCGGCATGAGGTATACGTCTGTTAGGTCAGATGGTTATCAATGGGCCCAATTCCGGCAAGATGCCACTGCTCAACACGAAGTATAAACAAATCAGAACTGTTTGCGCTAAGTAATTGCAAAAAGCCACCGAAGTGACAAATGCAACACTGAGATAGAAAGCCCAACTGTGAATGAAAAACTCACCATGTTACAAAGAGAAGTTCTCCATTGGTAATGAAGTACAGCAAGGCGGCTCAAACCAGTCCCGGCGTTCGTTTGGGTTCGACGTCATCTGAATTCAAAGTTCCGCGATAAAGGAAAAGAAATAGGTCAGGTGATCACGCACCGTGATTGCGCAGGCGTGAAAACATTTGATCACCTCGGACGGATCCTTCTTAAAGCAACAGTAAAAGCGAGAAAATACTTCTTATGTCCTTGCACAGTAATCACATAATAATGAACACGTCTATATTAACGTGCATAATTATGTTGTAAATATGAAAAAATTGAACAATATAGATTTAGTAACAGATAACTAATTTGTGCTTCCTTCAACTGTAAAAACACACAAAATAAAGCACACAGACTCAGTGAATACAAAATTCCCAAAATTATTTTTTTGCGTTTATTAAAAAGAGAAGACCAAACTTCATTTTCATGGGCTCCGCTGCCTGCAGCCTTTTGATGACCTGCTGCAATTGCGTACTCTTATCCGCTGTGCGTTCTTCTTAACCAATGCATTGTCACTAATGTCTGAAAGTCCCCACCCCAGGGTTCATTGCAATAGCAAAAAGGTCTCCACCTAGATTTAATGTAGCTGGAAACCTTTTGCCTGGCTGGCTTACTTGGTGAGGCTTTTCTTTTTGCTGTGTGGCATGGTCGAGGCAGGGGATAAGTTAAAAAAAACACCCTGGAAGTGCATCCACGGCGTGTCATTTTTTTTCTTTGTGTTTTCAGAAGCATTCATCTTGATAGAAATGGGAGCTCATGCCTTTGCTTGTACCAAAAGACTGGGATAGTTGTGGCTGCCCACCAAGAAACTCAAATAAACAGAGAAGCATGCTGAAAGGGAAGCACATTTTCATATTTTTTTAAGCACCTTTTTCAGTAAAAGTCAACATTTATGTCGAATAATGCAATTTGAATCTACTCATTCCCGCACATTAATTCCACCTATACAATTTCAAAACCTCCTTACCATGCTATAGGTCCCTTATGAAAGACACAGGGATACAGAGAAAAAGGGTGGTCAGCGGAAAGGACAGCGAATGAGACACACACAACAAAGTGTGACAGAACCTGATAAAAAGATGAGATATAACTGGGTAAACGGGGTGCACATAGCTCTCAACCATTTGTGTCACAAAGGCGGGTGAAAACAGCCGATTTTATTTTTGGCGGGTGAGAGGCCCATTGAAATTAATGGCCATGCAGGAGGCTTGGCGGGTGAGTCAGCTGTTTAGAAGGCGGGTGACACCCGCCAAAAGCGTGTGAGTTGAGAGCTATGGGTGCAAGAGACACAGAAGAATTGGGAAAAGGAGAAGAGACAGCAAGAGTAAGAACAAACGGTGAAAGAAAATTAATGAAGAGAAGGCTGTGAGACACTAAAGAAGGAAGAGATAATGAGAGGGAGAGAACATGAGAGATGAGCAGAGAGGGACAGAATGGGGAAAAGAGTGTGAGACTGAATGGGAACTCATCAGGAAATGAAAAGAGTTAGAGACAAGTGCAAAGGAAAGAGAAGGATAGAACAAAGAAAAACCTGGCATAATAGGAGAGAATGGCATTACAAATGAGAGGGACAGAGAAATAGAGGGGAGGCGGGTGGAGAGAAAGGCAGTGTGAGAGATGCATGAGAAAGGAGGGGTGAAAGTGGAAAGAAAGTTGAGAGCGTGTATGAGAAGAGGCAGAAAATGAGGTGAAGAGCAAGAGAAGGTGAAGTCTTTTTCAGGAGAGGTGTCATGATTCGTCGTGGCCCAGTGGTCTGGAACTGATCACTATGGCCACATGGACACCACGTTCGCCCCTTCCAAGATGGAGGAATCAGTATGCCACTCACATAACGTAACGCCATGACGTCACAGATCTAGAAC
The DNA here is from genome assembly GCF_040938575.1 of Ambystoma mexicanum. NCBI lineage: Eukaryota > Metazoa > Chordata > Amphibia > Caudata > Ambystomatidae > Ambystoma > Ambystoma mexicanum. The sequence continues at coordinate 421,290,298 of NC_090927.1, read as the reverse complement.
AACCTTCATTCAATTCCATATGAAGGCTCCTGACCGACGTTCAATGCATTGCAACTTCTCTCCATTGTGGTAATGCTTGTTGTCTCCAGTAAGCCCTACTAGAGATATTCCTCTCTTCTTCCCTTTTCTTTGCATTGTCCTACTTTTCCTCATTCCTTGCCTTTTCCTGGTCCTCTGGCTTGGTCGTTTTTTACCTCGTATGCCAAATTAATTCCTGGATCCTCCTTCAAACACCACCATTGTGTGGTGAGTTGTAGCCCCTCTGGGCTGTACATTTTTCTCAGCGATCATGCAATCCTGCTTCCACCAACATGGCCGACAAAATGATTACACCAGCTGTGCAGTTATGATAGGTTATTTATAATGCGCTTAATACCCAGACGTTTCTAAGCGCTGACACAGGGATCTGACCTGTATTGCTCTGTGTCGTATTGCTTCCAAGGAGAGCACTTTACCCCTGAGCTATCCTCCTGAGACCTGGCCTCTGCAGCCTGGTCTCTGCCTGCAGTGATTGGCTACTGTGGATCCTTTCAGGTCCAATCACAGGAGCCAGCAGGCAAATGCCTGTCCGCCGCCAAGACCCACACTAAGGGCCCCTGTCCATTCCTGTCAGTGCCTAGCCGTGCTCTGGCCTCACTTGCCAGAATCCTCAGTAAAATGCAGCGTAGCATTGTGTTCTCATGCAGTGGCCCTCCTGACTGTGTCTACCTAAATTGTGTCTTCATGTGAGTATTGCTACCCTGTGACTGCCTCAGCGCCACTGAACTGACTCCATCTGCCTTCCAAATCATCCTGGGTAAACTCTTGGAAAAGCTGCGCATCTCCCAGCTCAATCTTCACACTGAATCCGTCTCCATGATCATCAGTCTGGCTTCAGAGCTGCCAGAAGCATGGAAACTGTTCTCTTGAACATCCGTGAAGACCTGCTCTCCAACCTTGATTCCAACACCCCTTGTGTCCTCATCCTACTTGATCACTCTTCTGCCTTTGACATGGTCAACCATGCCATCCTTCTCAACCGTCTCCCTGATAACATGGGTATCACCAGTCAGGCCCTGGCATGGCTGACTTCTTTCCTCTCTGATCGACCCTCTCAGGTTCAACTTGGGTCCTTCCTCCCCTCCATCTCTATCTCTACCTGTGGACCAGGGGTCTAACCTCTCCCTGGATGTTCAACTAATACCTGGCACTTCTTGCCCACTGAATTGCTGCGCTCTGCCCCAACTTCCAGTGCTATGCGGACAGCACTCAGCTCCTTTTCAGGCTTTCTTCAGCCACCTCCTCTCCCTCTCTCATCTCTGATTGCCTGTCTGCCATCCAAGAGTGGTGTGCCGCCAATGGTCTCTGCCTTATGCCAGTAAAACCGAGATTCTCCTCATCGGAACACCTGCTCCCTCCTTTCCTGTCACTCTCTGGTCAGCCTCACTTTCTTACTGCTCCCACCTGTGAGGCTAAAAACCTCGGGGTCATCTTCGACTCCACACTCTCCTTCTCTCCTCACATCTCTGACGTCTCTAAGAAGTCACACTACCAGCTGCACCTCCTCAGAGGTATTCTGGACAATTGCAACAGCCTCTTTCTAAATCCGCCTGCTTCTACTCTCTGCCCTCTGCAACCAATCCAGAACAGGACTGCTAGACTTGTCCCTGGCCTCAAGCCCAGCGATTGTATCTCTGAAATCCCTGCACTGGCTCCCAGTGGCTGCGACAATTAGGTTCAAAACCCTCTGCATTGTCCACAAGGCCTTCTGGGGCCTACGGCCTCAATACCTTCAGCTCTCTCTCCCTAAATATCTTCCTTCTCAAAGCTCTTTGCTCATCCGCCTCCAACTCCCTCAGGGTCAGCCGCTTCTCCAAGCAACGAGTTGGTGTTAGATCTCTCTCCTCAGCTGTGGCTTCCCTCTGGAACAGCCTCCCTGCCTCCCTGAAACTTGAGGAGTATCATCTCCAGTTCCGGAAGCACCTCAAAACCTTTCTCTTTGCTTCTGCTTTTTCTACTCCTCTCCCCTGCTGACCTCCTGGCTGAAACTGAAACTGCACTGGTTACCTGGTCACCCTTTGATCTCGGGCCCTGGTCCCCACCCCCGCCAGTCGCACACCTGCACTTCCTTCCTGGCAACCCCCACACTTGGGGACTGTTTTCTGTATCTCTACAGTCCCACTACCAGCACTTGACACCTGATGTCTGCACTTACCTTTGCACTTGCCACCAGCCGGCGGTACTTTACTTATTGTTTATTATTCTTTTATCCCATGTACTGCACTTTCCCCCTCCCCCTTCCCATGCACTTGCACGATCTGAATGACACCTGGCCTAGTAGGATCGCTGTCTGTCTTCCCTCTGTTCCCCCTCCCTTGCCTGTGTATAGGCATGTTATAAATGCCATGTCATATCATATATCCACCATAGCAGTTGCCGCATGCACTCCGGTCACTGTGCATTCTTCCTTACTCACTGTATCCCTTCTCACTGATACCAACTACTGCATTGGTGAGATGCACTACCTGTGCCATCTCTTTAAGGGATGGCAATACATACAATACGTATAGACGATACGATACGTATAGAAAATACATATAGTCTATGTGTACAATATGTATAGACGAGGGACAGTTAAATAGGGAGCAGTCATTGCAGTTCCCCCTGCACCGGCAAACACCCTCTGGAGCTTCAACAGTGGGAGCTGCCCTTTGCCTCAGACCCCTTGGCCGCAGGGAGGCTGCATGGGCAGGGTGCTACCCTATTGTCTTGACTTAAGGAGGGCAGGCAGGAGGGAACTTGGAAAAGGGCTTAGGCAGGGAGCCAGGGCCAAGAAAAGCAGAGAAGGCTACTAATGGAATATTTTGAATTAAGAATCCTGGCACAAAGAGCAGAAGCTCCACCCCTTACCAGGAGGACAGGCACAGCATAGAAAGCAGGCCACTCCTCGGTATCCAGTAATTAACACACGGTTCAATGGAGCCTGGGTGAACCAATCACTGGTCAGGCGGGCTGGGATGAGGGCGGGGAGGGTATCCAGTGATGTTGCCGAAATGTAAATAACAAATTAAATTTTACCAAAAAAATACCAAACAATAAATATATAGGGATGCGGGTAAAGGGTTTAAAGGCGTGGGGGTGGTTCAGGGTGGGGTTACAAGCATGGGGAAATGGGGTGTTTGGGAGGCCCAATTTAAAAAAGAAATGGATATTTATTTCTTTCTGTAATATTTCATTTGTTGAAATACATTTAGGTAATATTACATGGAACCAGCGGGGAGGAGGGAACCCAGAAAACGGCTCAGGCAGGGAGCTGGGGCAAATACCAGCCGAGAAGGCTAGTAATGGATTTCATGGACATTATGACGGAATCTTTAGTGTTTAGTTGAGGTAGAGAAACCCCTCTTAGAAGTTAGGGACACTTAGGGTTTTCTCTTTATTTCTGGACTGAATACAAGTCTATAGACAATACCATTCCACCTGTGGGTCAGTACCCTCCTTCTTTACCCATACAATACATAAGTTTCAGTTAAGGGAGAGTGGACAAAGTGCAACGTTATGAGGTTTAAGGGACAGGGAAAGCAGAGTGGGCATTGCATAGATACGTCAGGAGAGAGGCAGAATAGGTGAAGAGTTGTTAGAACGATTTCTCTTCTGACAATAGGAAGACTTTAAGGCTGGATTTAAATAGTGGTAGAGAGTGAATTGAGTGGAGCAGCAGAGGAAGTCCATTTGTGAGTAGTGGAAGGGGACAAGAGATAGACAGATCGGAAGTGCAAAATAGCACAGGGGAGAGAAGGAGTGGTAGCCAGGAGGCGTGCTGAAGATGATCTTAAAGTGTGTGGGGGAGAGTAGGTGGAGAGTTGGCCAGTTAGGTAAGGAGGGGCACAGTCATTCATCGTTTTGAAGAGGATGAAAAGAAGCTTTTATTTAGCTCTAAGTTTCTCTAACAAATTTGGTGGTGGGACGAGTAGGTAAAGGTGACTCGAGGAAGGTTGAAAAGTGTATGGACAGCAAAGTTTAGGACTTTGTCTAGTGGTGAGAAAGCATAGTTGGGAATGCCATAAAGTAGACTAGCATAGTAATCTGTTTTTAGAGACGACTAGTGTGGTTATTATGTGTTTGGCAATGTTGAAAGGACGGAGATGGTGTATTTTGCTGATATTTAGGAGGTTTGGTCTGGCAGCCATAGCAAATTTCAAGATAAAGAGCAAAACCTTATGAGGTGGGGGAAATACAACACCAAGGTTGCGAGTAGAAGGGGAGTTAAGATGTCATTCAATATTGTATGGCATTGAGACAGTGAGAGATGCTGGCTCTTAGTTTGTCAGATAGGTAGAGAAAAGCTAAGAATATTTGGATGTCATCAGCAAAAAGCTGATATTTGAAGCCATAGGAGGAGTTGAGGGCACCGAGAACAGAGGTAATGAGATTGAAGAGAAGAAGACCTAGGACTGACCCTTGGTGAACTCCAATAGTGAAAGGGGTGCCTGTGGAGGAAAGTTTATTTCAGGACACTTGGAAGTGACTTGTGGCAAGGAAAGAGGATATCCAATCAAGGGCTTTATCTTTGAAGCCAAGGAGAGACAGTTTGGCTAGAATGTCAGAATGGTTTTGTCTGACCTGCGTATCCACACTCTCAATAGAACCAGGGAATCCGCATGCACACAACCCTCCCACCTTGTTTGACAAGAGATGCCTACCTTGAATACACAGGCCACCTCCAGGCAATCAATGGGGGGAAGAGGGTTAGGTAGAGGTTCTGGATAGTTATGGCGGAGTAAGGGTATCCAGAAAGAGGATTAGGAGCAGTAAATGGATTTGCAGGGGGAAAAGTAAGGTAAATGCAAAGAATACAGACATGAAATTACATTGAAAACCTGTCTCACACTTTTACCCTGTTGCCTCTCTCACTTCCAGACCTTCCTGATACCTAGCCACCCGATGCATGTTCTTGCATTCTACAGTGATTCATTTGACCTTGACCAACATGCTCTGCTTTGAGCCAAATTCACATGACTACCTTTTTTCACTGCTGTTCCATCAATGTCCTGCTAATTTCCCAAACACTTGCACCCCACATTCCCCTCTGTTGCCAAATACATCCTACATGCCCCCACCCTAGTAGCACTGTAATTTCCACACTCCTTGTATGGTCCACATTTACTAACATTCCAAACATTAAGCCTTTGCTTAAAAAGAAATCAGAACAAGGTGGTCATAATTTACCCCCTGTTACATTCAGAAATTATAACGTGCACCGGGTGTGAAATGCCCCTTAACTGAGGCTTCCCAACCCATGCGTGAGTTCTGGGGCATGGATGAACTGGTGTTCAACAGCTGGAGGCCATACCACTAACTCCTGCTGATCACCCAACTCGGGTTTTGTGCTCTGCAGTCACTGCTGCGTCTCAGGAACAAAAGAAATGTTACCCGCTGTTTATTCAAGTGAGAGTGCACAATCACCACAGCAGCCTGAGAGCCTGAATGCACACCGCCACGGCTTAAGTCCTCTGCTGTGGTCTGGACGAAGATCGCCAGCCCAGGGTTCTAAGGTTGCAAAATCCTTGTGCTGACTGATAGCATGGTGTGCGTGCTTACAGGTGCAATCACAAGCACCAGCTGAAGCACACCAACTGCTTATCAATGTTGAGCTGCACTCGACTTTAGCCCTCAGATGGCTGAGTTATGTAGTCCCATGTCGGAGCCTCCATTTCCCTAAACTCGAAACCACTGTGGCGCACGTTACAGATCCTCCTTTCCCTTTCTTAACAGGTTGACAGTATCAAACAGCATGGAGAGGTCAAGAACTATGAGGATAGAAGACGGGTTGGCATGACGAGAGGAGGAAATTAAGTTGTTTATTTTGAGCAAGGTTGTTTTAGTAGAGTGAAGCCAGATTGCAGTGGGTCCCGAAAGCTTTGCATATCCAGAAATGAGAAGAATCACTTAAATACAATTGTTTCCTGGATTTTGGAGTATTGAGGAAGAAGTTAGACAGGATGAACATTGACAGTCTTGTTGGGGTCAAGGATGGGTTTCAGTTGAGGGGAGGGAGGGTCAGTGGCGGCACAAAAAGGATTCACTGCAAGGAGAAGGGCATATATTTCTTCAGTGTCAGTGGGGACAATGGTGGGCATGGTAGTGAGAGTGGAGGGTAGGGGTGGTGGAGTGTGGTGGGCAGGTGGGGGTATAGGAGGTCATTTCTGAGGATATCTCTAATGGTAGATAAGTTAGAAGCAAAGTAGACATCGGATCATTAGCAGAGAGAGTAGAAGAGATGGAGGAGAATTTAGGGAGAACTAGAATAGAATTTAGAGATTTTTTGAGGTGTCTAGGTTGGGAGGATTGGAAATGAGAGAGCAGTAGAATTCATGTTTGGCAGCGCCAAGAGCCGAGGGGTAGTTTGAAAGAGCAGAGAGGTAGATATGGAGATCAGGAGTGAATATAGATTTTTGTCAGGTGCAAAGCTTTTTCGCATGGCTGTTTTCAGGGTGCTGTTGAGAGGTGTGATCCATGGTCATGGCGAGGAGGATTCAGCACTGAAAACGGATAGAATAAAATGAGCGCAAAGGGGGCCAGAAGAACAGTGCTGAAATTGGAGAAGGCTTCTTTGGGGGTTGGGAAGGTGAGTTCAGCATATGAGCAAAGCTGGTGTTGTAGGTCAGAGAGGTAGATGGGGAGTTCAGATCTGGGAAACCTGAGCTTAGTAATAGTTATAGAGAATGGCATGAGGGAGGAGAGTGGAGGATAGAGGTAAAGACTAGCGAGTGGTCAGATGGAGGGGGGGCAGTAGATATTTTGGTGGCTGAGAGTAGAGATGAGAAGAAGGTTGAGGGAATCCCGGTTAGCGTGGGTGGGCAGGTAGTGGATGGAAGAGAAAGAGTAATGATGGTAAAGGGAGTTGAAGCCAGTGGTTGTGACTATGGAGTGAGAGGAAAGATTAAAGTTGTCTAAGACAATGAGATGGTGATCAGGAGAGAGTGAGTCAATTAATTTGGAGAGGTGGCCAAATAATTGGCCTACTGTACCAGGAGGCTGGTAGGGAGAGATGATGTGAATATTGTAAGGTGCAGTGATAGTAGCGGTAGTGTATTCGAATGAGGGGGAATTGGTAGGATATTGGGGTGAAGTAGAAATAGGGAGTTTGGAAGATGAAAATAGTCACCCCACCACCCCACCGCAGGGAAAGTAGCAGAAGGTATAGAAGGGGTTGTGGAGGGCAGCAAGTCTAACAGAATCAGAGGGAAGCATCCAGGTTTCAGTGAGGGCAATAGTGTCGAGAGAGGGGGACTGGGAGTCCTTATCCCCAAGAGGGGAGTCTCTCCCTCTGTTAGGTCTCATTACCACCAGCCATTGGGGGAAGACTGCATAGCAGGATCACCTCCTTAGCCTCACAGAGAAGGGCTCCTCTCTAGGGAGTAGTGACGTCACATCTGGTAACACATAAGAGTGCTGCAACCCATAAACACATAACCTTCGTATTCAACCCTTTTTTTCAACATAAATAGAAGTCTTTCTATGTTTTTTAAGCCTTATGAGTACTGCAAAGTACACGGATGAGAATTCAGTCTCCAGACACTTCAGCATATTGTTAGCGTGTGAATGATGTCACTTTTTGACAGTTGATTTAGTTAAAACGAAAAAAGGACATTGTGTTCCAATAAGACCTACCGGTTGACACTGTTGTCAGATTTATAAACCATTGAATAACCTGAGCTTTGCAACATTTTACAAAGCTCAGCAAAGGGAAAGACTGTATGCAACGTTGCACATGTGGCAACCCTGATAGATAGTAACAGTAATGTATTGGCCTGTTAATGCTTGTGATCGGAGGGATGTGGACGGCATGAAAGGGAAGAGGCGAGAGGAGGGACCACATGAGAGAGAGCACCCGGTCGAAGGAAGACCACCTGAGAGGGGGTACCAACCAGCCAAGCTACGAGGTCGGGAGAGCACAGTCCAGATAATTAACAGTCTTGGGACCCCGGAAGACAGCATTAAGAGAGACGTGGACGAAAGGACTACGGCTGACACCGCTTACATGAGTATAGGATACGTGGAAAGAGTTTGTTCCAGCGAACAGAAAAACCAGAACGGAGGCGATTGAGCCGTCCTTCCCGGACAACCGCTGGCTTGCCGAGGCGACGTTCCGCTCCGAGTGCAGTATGGACCCTGGCAAGCCGAACTCCTTCACAGGCAGAAGCCGGCTTCCCACGTGGTTCCTTTCACAACACAGTCGAGGCCGTACCCAGTGACATGGAAGGCAGAGACCCGCTTCCGAGTTCATCGCCAACACTCACCTTCAGAAAGCGTCACAGAGACCTCGAGGGTGCCAGACCTCTTCAAGGCGGGGGTTCCTCGCGGGGACCTGGACTTGGCGGGCCGGGCAGGCAACCCTCCTTCAAACCAAGAGAAAGGGGGCAGGGGTTTATGGGGATATTTATAGAGAACCAAGCCAAGTCTGTGCTGATTGGCTACCTAGACCCCATCCCCTATATAAGGTAAAAACAAATGACCTTGTTTCTCTTTGCTATTTTCTTCTAGGACTTCGAGAGAGAGAGAGAGCTGTGCCTGAGATGCTGTGGGCTTACGAGGACTAGCTGCAAGGTCGAGAAGCCACATCCTTATTCCAAGAAAAAGAAGAAGCATTCTTGAACTTTTGGTTCCTTTTTGAATTCCTGTATCCTGAACAAAGGTTTTACTTAAGTTCCACTCCTGGCTGCCTGTCCCTCATTCACAATAATGAAGTAATCAACGTATTCAATATTTGTTCAGCACAAGGGCTAGGGTAGCTTGTATGTCTGAAAGATTTGCAGCATTAAAGAAAAAACAGCCAACATGTGTTTTTCAACCAAAGGAAGGGTCTTTGGCAAAGCAATTGGGGTGGCCTGTCTAGTCCACAGAGAGACTCAGTACTTCCTTGAGATGACTTGTTACTGACTTAGATAGAAGACCATGGATGGTCAGTTTGGATGATTGATTATTGATGGAATTTGCCTCTTGGCAGGTACACTATAACAAGCAATCTTTTGTTCGTATTGCGTCTGCTGGGGTGTATTGTAAGGCAGCATGTAGGTGCTGGAGAAGCCTGGGCAATAAGGCTACCATAGAATCTGTGTTGGGCTGTGTGAAGCCGATACGCAGTGGGTCTTTCAGAATGCAGCGGTTATCAGTCCTTTCATGGAAGGACTGCGTCTCCAGGTGGACCATAAAGGCAACACCAATATGTTTTTTACCCCAGCATTAACTGGCCAATACATCACCGTTGCTACCTATCAAGATTGCCTCATGCGCGAAGTTGCCTCAGGTCTTTTCCTTTACACAGTTAAACATTTTAGGGTCTTGGTGGGCTGGGCCCCCACCTAGGCACATCTAGCAGGCATCACCATTGAAATAATATCCTCTCAACACAGGCCCAGCACAGGGGATTACTTGGTTCATCACCCTTCCCGTTTACAAAGCTCCTTTAATTTCACATAATTAATATTTACATACGTTTACTTGATATTTAAATGAGTGTACACTTTGTTTGCTAACATGTTAAAAAATGTAAACTACACGCAATACCTTGCATTTACAATGTCTGTTTTTTTGTAAACCTAACCAAATTGATGGTTCGAAAGGTTTACACATTTTCTTGAACCATTAAAACGAAAGGTATGCAACATCGTTGTAAACGGTTGTAAATGTTTTGTTAATGGTTTACAAAACATTTGTAAATCTTTCAAACCATGGGTTGTTATGGTTTACAAACAAGCAAATAATTATAAACTCAAGGTTTTGCACATAGTTTACATTTTTGTAAAATGTTTGCAAAGTGTACACTCATTAAAATGTTTTGTAAACTCCATGTAGACATTATGTTTGCAAAATATTTACAACAGCTGTGCAAACTGTTGTAAAGTTGAGGTTATGCCATGGTTTACCAATCTGAGAACATTTGTAAACTATCGTTTTCATGCAAGCACATTACACCGCATGGCATTACCGCCAGATTAGTGTAAAGGAATGGCTAACACAAGGGTAGAGAATGGAGCAGAATATGCATGAGGTCTCTTTAAATCCAGAAAAAAATGGAAACACATGGGCGTGGGCAGGGAGGCACCGGGCAATACTCCCAAATACACTCACCAAAACATACAACAAACATAACTCATCAAAAATGTCTTGCACAAACCCAAAACACCATGAATCTTATTGCCTATCCAGAGCAGGAGCAAAGTATAAATGGTCCATGAAAGCATACTAAAACAAGCAAGAATGACCAACCACCACGTTGCTTGGACTTGTGCTTGCACAAGATGCAAGATGGATGCAGAGAAGGAGGAGACTCAGAGTCTTCCACAACCTCACCACCATTTTTGGAATGCCATTTGAGGAAGTCTATGGCACATACAGATGTATACACATGTCATAATGCAGATGGTCAGGGAGGTGGAGGCTAACTTAACCTCGCGTGTTTGCATGCTGTAACACCCCATTTGATTGTGTTATCAGACCTTCACATTTTTACCACTATTTCGTTCTAGTGGACCACAGTCACCGTAGAGGACATATACCAGCACACAATCACAGTGCCTGCACACATTGCACTGCTGTATAGCCATATAAAAATGCACAACACTTTGCAGGGAAGGCACAGAGTGGCCTCGGAGTTCAATGCACATGGTCCTCGAATAATTGACTGCATGCATGTAGTGCTGCATCCCCCAGAGTGAAACGGTGCACATATACATGGATCGCACAAATTTGCATTCCATCAATTTGCAGGCCCTCTGCGATGCAAATGCCACACAATGCATGCCAATGGCAACTTTTCTGGATGCACTCATTACAGCTAAATCATCTGTCAGTCCCGTATCCCTCAATCTCTGCAATCTGCAATCTGCCAAATTTGACTCCTTGTGAATGACCCATCACAATCATCCAACCACAAACACAAACAAACACATGCAAAACATCCACCACAAGAACCAACCTAACCAATATTTACCATTCACACATTTTCAGAAGTCAGTGCCTACCCACTCTCTCCATTCCTCCTGACCCACATCAGGAATCATGCGAACCCAAATGAGACTTGCTGCAGTACTACACACCTTGCCACTATAGGCATAGTTAAGAGCACCTTTTGTGCGCTCAAGTCATGGTTCTGCTGCCTCGAACACTCAGATGGTGTATTGCTATATACATCACCGGTGGTATGTAAAATCAAATAGGCATGTTGTGCCCTGCACATTAAAGCAACACACCTTCAGGCATAACTGTTGAGGCACTGGAGGGTTTGTGATCAAGCACCCATGCCCTGTTTTATGGACACACTTGAAACCCCATCCCTGATGTGACATAACACACTGAGAATGCCAATCGAGGAGAGGCAATGAGTGTGTGCACAATGACAGAAACAACACATTGTAGGCTCTTTGCCCCCTGCGTGCCACAAACATGCACAAACACAAACAAGGCACCCATAGCACATGTCTCGCAACATCACTACCCATATACAACATATTGACTACCTGCAGTGGCAACAACCACCATGCAGAAACTACAGAAACCCACATACATCAGGAGACACACTGAACCAACCCTTGAAGGACTCACACATCAAAAAACCAAGACACATAGCCTGTTAACATGGAAATTAATACACATAACCACACATCACACTGGCGAAAGACATGATTGTGAGGGCACAAAACACACACAAAATTCCCAAAAGGAAAACATGTACAACTCTATGAGTGACCTTACAGTCCACTCAATGTGAAAGGATGTTAGCACCTCTTCCTGCAGATGACAGATCACAGCCAGGCCTGTACCAGGGAACATCACATTTGCTAGGAGGGAAATAACTGCATATAAACCTTGTAAAGAAGATCCAACAAAACACATCACACAAGCAGACATTCCAAGGACCAGCTTCATTATCAACACAACAACAGGGCATTCCTGTGACAAAATGACTTTTGCGCTGCAGGAATATATGGATGAGTTGTGGCTAAACCACCTGCTTAGCCCCACACTTCTACAAACCAACAGTGATCCCAATCATAAAGGTAAAACAGGGAGAGCCAAGAGATAAACCTATTTTGCCTCTTCAGATAAGGTGGGCCAATGGAAGGTTAGCAACCAAAAAAGCCAAGTTAAAACAGTCCAAAATAAAAAGGAATGTGTAAAAAAGGTTCTTTCAAAATATCTATACTTTAATTTAACACAACAATGGGTAAATAACTATAATAATCCAACTTTGTAAGAAGAACACAGAATAAGCAGTAGATAGAAAGGTAAGATTTGGGTAAGAACACTGGGAGGAAAGGCAAATCAACAACCACAGTATTTTTCAGTAAACAAGGTGCAGAGGTGGCCCAAACAGTCTCTTGAACCCAATAGATTGACCAGGGGGAATTTATGGGCCACATGTACTTTTTTGTTGTTCTTGGCTTTGGTGGGTGTAGTGAGTTGTGTGGTTCTAAGCGATGGGCTGTCATCAGTTGGATGCTGTGGCTCAGAGTGGTTCTAATGCGTCATTTGAGCAATGCAGATCAGAATGTTCTCCAGGACCGGTACTGTGTCAAGCCAGTTAGAGACATGTGGAAACCGCTGGGTAGTGTCAGTAAGTGATGTAAAAGAGGTTCGAGAAAAGGTCTGACGATAGTTTGAAGCTGTGATCTGGATGTTCCAGGGAGCAGTTCGTCCAAGTGGTGATTCAAGGTCAAGAGGGTTTGAGTAATTCAGCAACTGCTGGTTCGGGTCAGCGAATGACACACCAGCAGTTTGAGTCAAGGTCTGGCAATAAGCAGTTGATTTGAGACAGGCAGGTGACATGCTCTTTGAGGTTACAATGTAGCCTCAAGCTGGTTCAAAATTGCAAGCACACTGGTTGAAAGGGTTTGGTTGAATGCCAAAAGCAGCACTGGCGAGCCCCTCTAATTCTGGTTTGGCGAACAGAGTTATGATGCGGTTTGAATGGTTTGATAGAGCAGAACCGGGAGTTTGGTCACATCTGGTCCTTCAGATGCTGTGAAATCCACTCCAGGGGCTCTAGGGCAGACAGAGTCACTTTAGGTTCTGATATCCCAGCCGAGTGATGTGTTTTGCAGAGTGGCAGGCCCTGGTCCTCAGCATAAAGCTACCCCAATGTGCCCTGGGAGTGGATAGGGAGAAAAACTTGCCTTTTCATTGGACTGCTCCTTCTTCACCTCAATGGCTGAGGGCTTTGGAAAGGTCCACTCTCCCAAAATATGTCCAAATGAATGTTTCCTTAAATTTTCTATCCAAAAGTGAATCCGAGAAGAAGTGGGGGACTCCCTCTTTTAAAGGCAAATGTCCACGAGTGATTAGACTAAACTAAGACTGATTTAAGGGGACCAATCCATGTTCTTGAGACAAGTAGTCTCTGCCTTCTGACTTCATACCCAAAGTGATTTGTGCTAACGGGTGTGCATAGCCCTTCCAAAGAAAAGCTGGACTCACAGTGCAGACATATGTATGATATCCGCGTGATGTGGCTTTAATATGTATGACAGATGCTAGCCACCATACCTCAACCTCAGGTATGGCTCATATTTAAAGTTTGCAACAGCCAACAGTATAGTAACTCTCATAGTTATGTGATTTGGGGACAGAGGTGCTTATCTTAAATGCATCCCTGTGCTGGAGTGATTTAGATGTCAAGCTGCAGCTGTCAAGAGGATACCTGTAATGCCTGCACCTGCTCTGTGCCAATGGAGAACAGGTACAGCAGATTAGGATACTGAGTCAGAAAGGCATAGATTTAGCCTATGTTTTTTGGCATGGAGATTGCAGAAAGACAGAATGTCCTGCATCATTTTACAATGTAATCAAAATCAAAACAGCTTCACCCCTGCCAATTGGCAATCCTTTACAATTCTCAAACTAACAGTTGAAAAGTTCTAAGTTGCATAAGAATGGGACTGTAGGTATCCAAAAGGCACTTAACAGACCCAAAGCAGCAATGTTCCTTGGTCCTGTGAGGTAACAGAAGCTCTATGCTGAATGGATAGTCATGGATGGATGCGTCCCTATGTGTGGAAGGAGAAGTGAGGTGAAGAGAGAACTTGGTGAAGTCATGGCTAGAGCAGGGGTTCTGCCCTAATTTAGGGTGGTTGGGGCCTGCTGTAACAATGGGAACATCCCTGCTAGGATGGCTACTGCTGTGAGGTCGACTACTTCACAGAAGCCTGCAGTGCAGAAAATGAAGAAATCCGATGGGGAAACCACTCATGAAAAATCTTTGCCTTCACGGAGCCGGCTGTTTCTAAAGGCCTGGTTTGTAAGGTTCTCAAAGCTCTCAACTGTATTCTGCTGTGCACTGCCAAACCTGCTCAGGGACTCAAAATTCAGAGGTATCCAGTGTGACAACCACACCGAAATAGGTACGCGTGCATCTGGTATATACCAAAATGCAGCTTTATATATTGTTTCGGATAGCGTATCCTCTGCTGCACCTCTGTTACCCTTGTTGCATGATGCCCTCAATCTCTTTAACCTGCCTACTCCCGCTCTCCCATCGGCACCTTGCCAGCACAAATAAGCACTGTGTTTTGCCCAGCTCTGCCTGCTCACAGCCCCCCACTATACAACTGCTCATCAAAACACTCATGTATGCCCACCCGGCCCTGCAAGTGCCATTGCGTACACAGAGCTTCAGTCATACCCAGCCACTGCCGATTGCCAGCATGTTGCTCCTCTAACATGGTGATCGATTCACAGGAGCAGCTTAAGATGCCCTCCCTCGAGCCTACCTTTGACCCCCCACCTGCAGCATCAGAACCCTGGCCCACACGCCCTTTACTGGTCTATGCAAGAAACTCAAAGTTTGTGCCCCTCTCTAAATGTCACACAGACGTCCCCAATCCACCCATATCAGAAATGTCAGACTGTCAGATTGCACCATGATCCACTCAGCGCACAAAATAGACAATCCACAATGGAGCAGCTCTAAATAGTCCATCCCTCACCACCAAACCCCAGGCAAGCCAGCTACCACCATAGACATCCACCAATCTAGAACCATGCCAAGCTACAGAGAGCACCCACAATATTGAAAAAGGTCCCCTCCCACACTACCCAAACTACCCAAACCCTTCTTACCCACTTCAAAGGAGCCCTGATTAATGCCAGATTCTCCTGAATGCCAACCTCAAACCCATCTCTAAGGTCACTCTTCTAGGGGACCTCAACCTGGGCATTAACAACCCTACTGATGACAATGCTTCCACTCTAGCTAAGACATTGAGTGCTCTAGGTTTTTCCAACTGAGTCAGCACCCCTACCCATTCAAAGGGCTGCTCCATTGACTGGCTTGAGGATCTTAACTGCAATGTCACCTTGCCAATGGTCAGACCACTTATTCGTGAGCTCCATAAGTCCTCAACCACAAGCCAACCCACCTGCCAGCACCCCCATGCCATCCACCTGGGCCTGGAGCACCAGTAAAATCACCAAAGAAAGCATCACCCCCTTCTCTCTGACCTCAAACCAGACCACCTCACCCACATGGCCAATAACCCAATAGCTCTTGCGGAGAACTACCGAAAGACCCTAGCAATAGCAGTGGACAGTCACCCCCCCCCCCCACAAAGCTAGAACCATCTCTCTTAACAGTTCACGGTATACCAACAACCTCACTGACCTGAGGGCTAAAAAACACCAGGCAGAAGCTTCCTGGAAGAAAATCGCAATCAGATGGCCACAAGTCGCTATTTAGATCCTCGGCCTGGGCCTACAAACATGCCATTGTTCAGGCCAAAGCCTCCTTCTAGCACAACATAATCGCCAAGGCCAAGTCCAAGGAATTATTCAATATTGTTAGGGAATTTGAAACCTGTGCTCCTCGATATCCAAGACATCACCAAAGATGAAACCTGGTGCAGAAACATCCAGGGAGCCCTGCTTGAAAAGGTAGCCACTCTACATGAGAAAATTGTCTCAAAGTGAGCCACTATTAAAACACCCCCTCCCCTCCCTACCATTCCGGTTCCAAAAAAACCAAGATGCCTTCCACTTCCAGCAGGTCACAGGAACTGAAGTTGCAGCTATTCTCAAAAGCCTTAAGCCATCCAAATGCACTCCTGCCCACATCATCAAAGAATGAATGGAATCCACCATTCCATTCATCACCTGCTTCATAAATGCCTCTTCACCGCCTCCACTGTGACCACCTCCCTCAAGGAAGCCAGGGTTCACCCATCCTAAAAAAAAACACCCTAGACCCAGCCATTACCAGAAAATACCGACCCATCACTACATCCCTTTCCTGTTAAACATCTTAGACAGGGCCCCCTACATACAAATCCATCACTACATGGAAACTAATCCGATCCTAGGTCTACCCCAGTCAAGCTTCAGACTGGGCCATGGAACCGAATCAGCCTAGCTCCATTTCAAAAGCCAAATCGATACCTCCAGTTATGAAGGCAAGCCAGCACTCCTTCTTTTATATCTCTCTGCTGTAATCGATATGGTAGATCACAAAATTCTATGCCACCATCCAACCTTTGCTGCAAAGTACTCGCCTGATGCCGTCTCTTGGGTAGCCTCCTTCCTGGAAGGTAGATCAAAAAGAGCCTTTTCTAAAACTGCCAGCACCCCCGCCCCAACACCTGCAGAGTGCCCCAGGGCTCCTGTGTATCCCCCACCCTGCACAACATATTCACCAAGCCCCTCTTCGCTCTACTACAATCCCTCAGCACCACTTGCACAAACTATGCCAACGAAGCGCAAATCCTGCTATCACTCATGGGCAACCAATCAGAAGACTCACACACAGTAAACAAAATCTACCTAGCCATCCAAGCATGTATGGAAAGGAAGGACCTCGGTCTAAATGATGAAAAGGCATAGATCCAGGTGGTTGAGCCTCCCTCGGTCACCAAAAACCTCAGCCCCCAATACACCAAGTTCTTCATAGATGGTCTGCGTATACCTGTGTCCACATCGGTGAAAAGCCTGGGCATTCACCTTGCCTCACTATTGCTAGAGCCATATTTGGAGTCAGGCTAGACTGTTGCATTGAACTCTTTGCCGTCACCACAGCCCACAACATCCACAGACTCCGAGTGATCCAGAACCATGCGATCTGTGCGGCCCTCAACATCCCTCAAAGGGAACACCTATCCGAGGCTCGAAGAAACACCCACTGGCTGCCCATAAAGGAAAGGATCATCTTTAAAACTCTCTCCATCACACACAGCTGCCTATCCAATTCTGATCCTCCTTACCTCTCGCAATGCTTTGTGATGGCCCAAGCCAACAGACCTGTGAGAAGGACGTACTCCCAAAGACTTGTAGCTCCCATATCCAAGCAAGCAAAAAGTGGAGGCGAAAACTTCCGCTCTGTGGCTGCTCACCTATGGAACTTCCTCCAGACCTAACAGCAGAAATATCATATTGGGTCTTCAGAAGAGCACTGAAGACATGAATGTTCACTGAGAACATCTGACTTTGTCCGCCTATTCTGCCTTCTGTCACACTTTTCCACAAGCTATGTGTACATGGTTGTAACAGCGCCTTGATGCCTATGGGTTTTTGCGTGCTTAATAAATGTAACATAAAATGAATAAATAATTAAAGTCCTGCAAACCCATTAAGATTGCTCTGAAAGATAATGTGACACTGTCCTATATCTGGCATTATCTCATAAGACCAGCTGGAGAGAAAAGGATCCTACCTGTAATAAATGGTCTCTTAAAACAAGGGATATTGATTCTTATCAACTCTCCTGTGAGATTCCGCAATACGTCCTTCTTTAACCCTCAGTATAACACCTGAAGATTTTCCAAGACCAAAGACCCGTGAACACTGTGGTGCAACCAATGACCCCTGTTATTCTCAACCGTGCCACTGTTCTCTGAGCTTTCCCCTCAGGCAACCCATGATTACTTAATTTGGAATCGGCAGCTACATTTGTATTGTTATTGTTCAAAGCACACACCTATCTCAAGAGCAGCAGAGCGCTGTATTTTGGTCCTCAAAGACAAAGAGGATTAGGTGAGAAATAACATCAGTTTATTGAAACACCTGCCCAGGTAAGACATGAAGTATCCTGAGAAAAGATGCAACTGTGCAGGCAGGAAGTGAAGTATCTAGGACACATTCTCAGGCTAGGATACCAGGCTCTAGATGCATCCTGCATTCAGCTGATTATTCAATTCCCCTAACACAAACACAGAGAGAGATTTTACAGCTTCCTGGGATCAGAGGGAATTGCTGATATCGGATCCCTGATTGCACTATTATCACCCATCCCCTGTAGGAGGCTATCAATCGGACGTCACCTATCATCTTCTTTAGAGTGAGCCTCATTTAACCACTTTCATAGCTCTTAAAACCAGTTGATGCTCAGCCCCTACATGAGATCTGCCGGATTACAAGAAGGAGTTTACTCCACAATGCAATGAGAAACTGGGTATTGCTTAAGGAGTCCGACTCCTTTAGAACAAAGGCATGCCAAGGGCATTGGCATATTACAGTGCTCGGGTGGATACGGTGTGCATTTTTGTCCAAACATCATCCACCATAGTTTTAAAACATCTCCTGCATGTTTGTGTGTGCCACCTCTTCATGTAGAATGAGTTTAGATGTGAGGAGGTGCTATGCAATGATTAAAGCATCATTCTAGAACTCAGGCCTTTTAATCTGGCTTCCCTATGAATTATTTTTGTGTTTAACCTCAGATGGGTCATTATCATGTGTCTATGCAATTGTTAAATATAATGTGAACATTTGTAGTACGGAAGAAATCCTTGTTGCAGCCCTCCATGCATCATCAGGTGACAGAACTTGTTAGCCAAGCGTGTGCCATTAATGGTTGTGCTCCAGTCACCATTTAAACGGATTGCCTCTACAGATGTGGTGTAGGTCTTGGTTTGGGAGGAACAGGAATTCCTCACATGCACAGTACCTGCATCAACAGTGCAGCTCATGTGGCAGCTCCACCCAATGCGCTAATGCTACCCTCCCAAATAGCAATTGTGAAGTGCCAAGTACATACAAAGAGGGATTTCTAGTGGCTAGGGGGAATGTCAGAGCAGA
The DNA here is from genome assembly GCF_040938575.1 of Ambystoma mexicanum. Classification (NCBI taxonomy): domain Eukaryota; kingdom Metazoa; phylum Chordata; class Amphibia; order Caudata; family Ambystomatidae; genus Ambystoma; species Ambystoma mexicanum. The sequence continues at coordinate 421,271,257 of NC_090927.1, read as the reverse complement.
TAAGGTAGCTTGAGCAACATCATTAAATGAACAGGTCCAGGAAGCCATATTAATGATCAAGCAGGATGCAGAAAGTGGAAAGGAATTTGAGAACATGGTACTGCTTATCAATCTTCCAAACCTTGCTGAGAAATAAAGGTGGGCAAGAATAGGTTGTATTCAGCGAACAAAGGGATCTGGAGGTGGTTTGTGAAACCAGTGGCTCCCACTGGAGAACACTTGCATTTAGAAAGGGTGGCACATGGCATTGCCCATCTGGTGCAAATGCTATAAAAGTCCATGTGCAAGGGAGTGATATGCACCAAGCATAACGACAGTTGCACAAAGCATAAGTGAGCGGTTGTTCTTCTGTCACCAGCACAAACCAGACAAATCAGTTAATGTACCCACAGCATCAAATCCCATGCCAGTGGTGCCCCTCAGGCTCTTCAAATTGACTTTATTCACATGCGCAGAACAGCCTGCTACACTTAGGCGGTGTTGGTGGTGGATGTATTTACTGGATGGGTAGAAGACTACCTCCATGCCAGATTTGACACCATGATGGTTGCTAAGAAATTTCTGAGAGAGTACATTCGGAAATGTGGGAATCTGGCCTCTAATGAACGGATCAAAGTTTTGTGAAAAGCACTGGCTATTGATCATCACTTTTACACCCCATATTAGCCACTAAAAAGTGAGAATTTGGAATGCAAAAATGGGGAGTGTATACTAAATTTGACCTAAGTATGTGCTCACATAAAACTTTCCTGGATGGCTGCCTTACCACTTGCCCTCTTGCATATGAGAGCCAGTGCTTATCTCAACACCAGATTATCTCTACAGAAATTGTGTTGTGCAGACCCATATCGGTTTTCTTGAGATCTGTCCTCAGGGAGGCCTCCTTACAGATGGCGTGATGATTTCTTACATTTTTGGACTGACTACTGTACTAAGGTATTTTCGCTATGGGTTTACAACACTCTCCTAGAACTGCCAAGTGAGCCACTGCAGTATCTGACAGAAGGCGACCTTGTGGCCTATTCATGGAATTATCTGAGTGGAAAATAGGGTACTTGTGCGCACAACTGCAAGCAAATCCGCCTTCATCGATTCATGTAATCAAATGTGCGGTACTTTTCCTGGACTTGCGTGTAGTTAGTGCTGGGTCGGCACGTCAGTTCAGAGCTGTCGTGGGCCTTGCATGAGACTCCAAGCAGAGTGTTGGCACGGCTTGAGCATAGGGCTGGGAAGCGGTTGGAACACCAGAAATGGGCCAAAAGTGTGCAAAAAAATGGGCATTCCGAGGGACGACAATTGCGCGGCATGAGACGTATTCATGGATTTGATTGCGCAATGTCTCGGCTGGGAAATGACCATTCAAAGCCTTCATACGATCTGCCACCCGGAGGCAGGCATAAGTACACTTGCATGTAGGATTTGCAGCGCGCAGGTGGGGTTTCATGTCGGATTTCGAGGTGCGTGTACTCAATCGGGGTTCTGATGTTACTTAGAGGTGAGCGTTAGTGTAGCGGGGTGCAGGAATGTTTTACAGGGGTTTGCAGGCAGATTTACAGAGTTAGTGCCGAGTTACGATTTTTAATAGGCATGTTGTGGGGGTGCAGGATACAGTTACGGGGGACCCTGCGCAGGGCCCACAAGTCGCAGGTCTGCTTACGGAGGAACCCACTTACTGTTTGAAGTGTGCGTGTATTCACGCCCGGGGGAGCGCGCAAAGGTAGCTCTTCTTGCTGTTTATGCTTTGCACGTGGGAGTGTCGGGGTTGTTTCCGGCGCAAATTGTGAGTACAGTTACTTTGCACTGTAAATTCCAGAAATATGCAGGGGTCGCGCAGTGTCCTTCTCGGCGAGCAGCCCTTGCAGGATTTCTGCAAAAATTTCCATGAATCAGGCCATTTGTCTAACGCTGGGAAAATGCAAACAAGAACTGTCTTCAGCCCAGGTGGAGGTGTCATGGAGGTGTCATGTTACTGTCCTGCTGACGTTGCAGGGATCCTCACCTATATTCCTACAATGCGTGTGAAGCATTACTATGGACTGATGCCTCCTTTGAACCCGAGACCGTGCAATTCAGACCAAATGCTGCTCTTAAGGAGCACTCAAAATGATCTGGACCCTGATAAATCTACGGGCATTAAATTTAGCATGCCAGCTTAAACTGCATAGCAAAAACCAGCAGCAAAACCCCACACGATGAGACTGCAGTTTCAACGAGGGCGTTACACAATGTGTGCAAAAAAACAATACATTGTTCACAGTTCCCAAAACATTTTAATAATAATTATTCATGTAATACATGTTCTGGTCAGCTCCTCATGTTTTTGCTGAATCCACATGTGAACCACATATCAAAAATGAATATCCTGGGAGGCGACATTCATTTAATGTAACAGCCACAACCATTTCTGTTGAGGAGTGCATCTGCCTCAGGCATCTGTGCCTGTACCCATCAAGTAACTGGATAAATGCTCACCATGTGCAAACTTCAATAAAGCATCCCTGAGAGATAGCAAACCAGCTGGCAAGAACTTCCCCTTTGCCCAACTTGGCTGTGAAAAGGGGAGAGTCCCTGCATGGCAGCTGAAGACCCAGCGTTTTATCTTTCAGACTCATCTAGATACAAAGTGAGACACTCTTCTACCATGCCACTCCTCACTGTCCTTTGTCTGTTAGATGTGTCTGTTAGCTCAGACTGATCCCAAATATCATCTCTGCACACTGTTTACTCTGAAGTCTCATATTCCTGTGGCAGAATCCAACAGACCATAGAGTTGAGGCCTGCAAAGAGGCGAGAGGAGAGGTGGGAACAGAGATGATTTTGGGCAGTCCTTAATACCAACAGTCCTTTGTATTAATGTTTGCAACCTCTCTCACTCTTCCATCAGGGATACTGTGGCTGGAAGGGTCCAGTAAGTTAATAGTTTCAGTAATTGTCTGGGCCTCTTTCTGGTCAGAAGGAACGTCGGATGTTCAAGCAATACAATCCACAACCTGTCAGCCTCTGTGGTCATCACATACAATCTAAGAAACTGCTAGGTCCAAATGGTCCTTGACACCACCAGCAAGGATTGCCCCCCTTAAATCTCCTTGAAGAACCCCATGCATTGGGACTGCTCTTGGCTGCAGGCAATATGGGCCAGTGAGAAACACTGATCTTCCTGATCCTTTTTTTTTGGCTTAAGAAAGAAGGCACACACTCACTGTATAAGCGTACCACTGTATGTTGCATTGTTTAAGTAGACAAAGGATTGAATATAACACTGGTGAGCATCCAAGACATTATCCTATGTACTTTGCAATAAATATAAAATCAGAATTGTATTAACCTTCCAGTTCTCATCTTTGAAAACAAATCTATGGGGGTTGTGATTTCCCTATGATGCCAAGAACAAATATTTCTCGCTCCAAACGGAGCATGCTATGGTTTAGGTTTGAATTACCAGTTCCATTGTTCTTCTAACTTAATTTATATGGGGAGCTCAAATGACATATCTATATTTGCTGGCCATTGTGAGTGAGTATTCTAATAGATACATCTCAAACAAAGTGTGATCTAAATTCACAACATCCCCTGACATCTCAAAAGCATTTACCACTTCCAAGTGTTATGGAAATGCCTCAATACATCCCCATGGATCACGTGTGCAATCCATTAATAATATATTGAAAAGTACATACTGTGCAATGTTAATATTATAATGTGTCCCTATTCATGACAGATGTGATGGAATTACAAGCTCTAAAGTGATTGTTTTACAAATGTTAATGCTCCATAACCGAAAAAAATACATAAATCACCTTGATAGTTCTATTTCTTTATCAAGTTAGAAGAAATTAAGAAATTAGTAGTTGTCTTTTTTTTAGTTTAATAGGTTTTATTAGGGTTTACATATAACAGTAGAGCATTACAGCAAAAGACAATAAAGATTAGAATAATGTGAATTCAAGGAACAACATACAGACAATGTATGCAGCATACTTGATTGATAGTAACACACTGAAATAGATGTATGGCTAATTTAGTAGGAACAGAAGATTTCAAAAAGTGTAATAATTCTGTACATGTTTGAGATGAACACTCAATGCAATATAATCGATAGAAGAGAATGAATGAATACTGGACTCACAGGGAGAAAAACAAGGAGACAGACGAGACACAATAGGGAAGGAAGGGTGGGGAAGTATGGCACATTAAAGATTTGGTCATGGATCAACAGCATTAAAAGCACATGGTATTTTTTTTCTCCATCAATGAACATGTTGAAATAGTTATAAAAGGAGAGGCAAATCATGTACCATGTGTAGACATGTTATGATAGTCCAGATAGTTGATGAAAGAAGCCCATTTGATGTTGTACTTGCGTATCAAATCAGTGTTGAATCCTGTGTGTATAGCAAATATTGTTCCACCAGCCTTTAATAGTAATATCTTGGAAGTGTTTGAAGGTGGCAGTGATAGGTTTGATAGCGATGGCAATGAACAGATCATACAAAATGGAGGAGGAGTGTTGTTTAGCCGCACCAGTAGTAATGCTCCCAAGAAGACATTGGTGAAGGAAAGAGGGATATCAATTTTAAAAATTGCATTAAGATATTTCCATAACGATTGCCAGAACGTATATATACAAGGGCAGTCATAGAACATATGTTTATAAGATCCAGGGGTGACTCCACATGACCAACATTTTCCATCTGATCCATTCCTGGATTTCATCAATTTCACGGGGGATATAAAGGCTTTGTGCATAAAGAAAAAAAGATTGTGTGTAATGATGGCAAGGGTGGAGACACACCTGATTCTAGCCCATAGCAGGGTCTGTATATCATCATCAAAATTAGGAACACAATCGGTCTCACAATGAGATTTAACCAGCCACTTGATGGTAGAAAAATTATCAGTTATCAATAGTTTGTAAAGTTTGGTGACTTTAATATCGGTAGCCATGGCTAGAATCAGTAGTCTCGAGGCATCAGGCGTAAGTATATTCTTAGCATATGTCTTAAGTCCATCCAGACAGGTGTTAAATACAATATTGTGGAAAGTAAAGTCTGATATGGGCTGGGAGAAGGAGCTTCTGAGATCTTGAAAAGAATTATGGGGGTTCCTTTGGACAATTTGTTGGATGAACCTGATGCTTTTGTTTTGCCACAACTTGGGACATAAAACTCTGCCATTGATAGTGATTGATCTTTTATGCCACAGATAGGGGAGAGCTCTTGGGAAGGGGATTTGTTTAATTGGAGGTTCTAGGGGCAGATCTAGAGGCTTTGACTGGGTCAGAAATTGAAGCAAAAGAGTGGCCAAAAATGTTTAACAAGTAATCAATATTACAGGGGATACTATTTGTTTCTCAAAAACACAACAGGAAGGGATGTTAGCAGAATCAGATGAAGCAAACCAACATTTCTTTTTTAAGCAAGAAAGCATAATGATAATTTTTGAACTCTGGAAACCGAACTCCTCCTTTTTCAAAAAGGGCCCTAAGTTTATTGAGTGCAATTCTCTTACTTTTAGCGTCCCCACAGAAAGCTGAGTAAGATTGAGTAAATGGATTTTAAAAAAGTTCCATGGAGAGGAACAGGGAGCATTTGAAGGTAATAGAGCATAATGGGAGATAACATCATTTTAACTGTGTCAAGGTGACCACATCATGAAAGATAGAGAGGAGACCACACAGTAGTCACTTCTTTGAGTATGTTAAGTAGGGTGTCCATGTTAATTGTGATGGTGCCGCATACTGTAGGGGCAAAACGTAAGCCCAACTATTTCAATGAGTTATCACACCACTTAAAATCCAAATAATCTAATTCATGTTTAAAACAGAATGAATTGAGTGTTAATAGCTCAGATTTTTCTTTATTGAGTTTATACCCATATGCAGACAAGAATGTTTGTAGTTTAGCCAATAAATGTGGAATGTTTTGTTTGGGATTTCTTTTAGCAAAAGGAGGATATTGTCAGCATATATATGAAAGATACAATCCAAGTTGACCCTATCAAAGGCTTTCTTGGCATCCAATGCAATAGCAGCATACCCCATTTTTGTCCTTTGATATAACATGAAGAGCATCTAACAGGAGCCTAGCACTGAACGAGATATTCCTGCCCTTGACATAGCCCACTTGGTCTGGCTTGTTTAACTTGGGAAGGCAAGATTCAATTCTGTTGGCTAGTAGTTTAGCAAAGATCTTGCTATCAATTTATGAGAGAGAGAAGTCTATCATTTTTGGGGAGTTCTGGGTCTTTTTCATCTTTAGGAAATAGAATGAGCAGCGCCTCGGAGAAGGATCCAAAGGAGAGTCCTCTGGAAACAAAGAAGGATAAAAAGTCTTAAGTCTTGAAGTTAATGGGTCAGAGAACTGATTGAAAAGCTCAGTAGATAATCCATCTGGGCCCAGAGCCTTGCCTCTACCTAGCCCTTGTATGGCAAGTTTAATTTCCTGGGGGTGATCCCTTCTAAGCAACTGAGATCTAAAGAGGAGTAAGAGCATCTGCTAATGTTATCAAAAAAGGATTTAAGAGTAGCTTCCGGAACAGTAGTCTCTTGGGTATATAGATTGCTATAAAAGTTCTTGAAGACATTCAAGATCCCGGAAGGGTCTGTTGGAACGGAGCCAGAATAATCTTTAACATGATAAATGTTCTTTCTTCTTTGGCTTTAATATGGGAAGCCAGGGATTTGCCAGCTTTGTTGGATGTTTGATATAGCTTGGATTTATATTTTAAAATGGCACTCGAGGCTTGTTCAGAAAGTTTTCTTTTTATTTGGAAATGCAGGGACAAGGTATTAGGAAGATTCAGATCTGAAGGTGATAGATAGCATTGCTTCTCATGGAAAGAGAGCTGATGTAATAGGGCATCACGGTTCTTTTTGTATTGCTTCTTTTTTATAATAGAATATGAGATTATGTGTCCTCATAGGGCAGCTTTAAATGTGCCCAGATAGTGACCACTGCGGCATCTCCATCTACATTTTCTGAAAAGAAACATTGTTGGAAGGAGTGGAAGGAATGGATACATTTTTGAGGAAGACTTTACATGGATGCCATGACCACCGGCATGCCGAAACATGCAACAATGTCCTAACAACCAGAGAGGAGCATTGTATAAAGTCTAGATATTTCACTTCCACATAGGCAGACTGATGGCATGATTATTAACTAAATCCTGTCAAAAACTCTCCAGGGTACTACAGCATTTACCCTGTAGAGGTACACAATAAGGAATTGCCATTAACCATTGAATTGTATGATTCTGAATTTTGAACTTTGGTCTTGTTTGTTATTTATGTCATTTGTGTCCTTTGACTAAATGTGGAACACTGGTTTTAGGCTTTTCTCTATGATACATTCAACACAAATATGCATTTCTAATTTGTGTATATTAATAATAATTTAGCATTTATATAGCGCTACAAACCCTCAGGTATCTGAGTGCTGCTTATTATTACTCACGGTGTGTGGTGCTCATTTATCGACCTCGGAAGAATGAAAGGCTGAGTTTGGCCCTGCCAGGATTCGAAACTGCATCAGCAGGCTCTACACAGATGTCGAAGCAAGCGTCTACTCTCTGTGCTATCGGACCGGCTATTAAAATCAATTCTATTTTTAGATACTCTCCATGACATTTGTGTGCGACTATATTGTCATAAATAATTACAAATGTTTACAACCTACAGTGTTGTTAGTGGTGTGGGGATTCTCTTTGTTGATTACAGAAAAGGATGTAAGACATGGTTAGCATTACCTCAAAGGATTACATTCGAGAAATGTGATTTAAGAATAATTTGTTTAGTGGAATTCCAGAATTCTAGGTCAGGTAATGCAGGATCATAGATTTTCATCATAGTGACAGTGTCACAACCCATACGCAGTATGACCCAGGCCCATCTCCCATTGGTATCAATATCTTGGCTAAGGATCTTGTATAATAACTTTTTACTGATTAATATGGCTACCCTGTTTTTTTCCTGTTGCCGGACTGGCTATAACATCCTTGACCCAGAGGGATTTTAGTTTCATGGCTTATGGGAGAGAGAGAGATGGGTTTCTTGAATACAGGCAACTGACGGATGCAGCTTTTTGAGATGGGAAGTAACTTTATACCTTTTGATATGGCTGTTACAACCCTTAATGTTTCAGATTACACATTAAAAACCATTCTACCTGCAAGGTAAAGCGAATAGAAACAATATAAAAATACCAGAGAAGGACAATGTCATATAACACTGTAAACATATTCGGAAAGTAGATCACAATGCGTAATGACATATTGATGTGGAAAACATACCCATGAGACCAAGGGGGAATAAGCGGTAATGGAACAGTGAGCGAGAAGGGGAAATTCGACCAGTTCTACGGAATAAAAAGTGGAGACATAAAAAGTAAAGCACATGGTATGGAAGAACATTGAAGGATTGAAAAGCGAAGAGGGTCAAGCTAAAGCTAGGAGAAAAAAGGAAGAACGTCGTAGGAGCACATGATGCTAGCCGGGCTGGAAAAGGAAGATAAAAACAGCCCGGGAGAAAGAGGGGTTCCAAAACAGCCCCAGCCCACCATTATTGAGAGGAAAAAAAATGTAAGGCTTGAATGCGCTGAGTGAGGTGTAGAGAATGTTATTTATAGAACGCTGGGGCACGCAAACCAATCTCCTTGTTTTCGTACGGAGCTTGGTTCGCGTGACCCAGTGTACCGTTGGACCAGTTGAAGTGTAGAAGGGCACGGCACGGCGGGCCCCTTTCCATAATAAACTTACCTGCCTTCAGCTCTCCCTGCCTCCGCCTGAATTCTTACATTGGCGACGAGGACGAGGGGGCCTGCCACTAAAACAGACGGCCGCGGCGAGTGAGAAGGAAACTCGCTGTCGTTGTGAGAGGCCGCCCACAGCGCCACCCCAGCGCTGGTGAAGCTGCCGGACCAGCATCCGGGACCCCGCAGGGCCGTTTGAGCGGCAGTGCCCCCCAGGCAGCACACATTGAGGTGAGGAGGTGGGGAGGCAGGGGTGGATGCTGGCCAGCTGACGTTTCTGGACCCCAAGAGAGATACGCCCTCAGCAAGAAGGGAAAAACAAGCCCAACCGGCCCCACAGAAAAAAGAAAGATGGGAAAAGGATTTGAAGCAAATGCTTTATGTTGTGTGAAACCTCCACAGCACATGAACGTTGAGGCTGCTCACAGCTGGGAAGGGCACACGGAGACAGTGTTACAGGCACACAGAGACAGTGTTGCAATTTTGTATTAGAAAGCCATGGTGAAGGCAGAAAGAGACAGTTTCAAAATACCTTTGAGGGACAAACAAGCAAGGTTGTCCGGCTAAGTGGAGGAAGTTACAAACCATATTCATCATGGCTGCAGCTAGCATGGCCCCGCCCCCACCTTTCCTATCTGAGCCGGGAGCACCACCAATATGGTGGGACAGGTGGAAGAAGATTTTTGATACCTACCTGATAGCAATTGGGGGCGACAAATTTGCTGCAGGAAGGAAAGAGGCGATTCTTCTACACAACCTAGGCACTGGTGGTCATAGTGTCTATGATGGGTTGCCTCAGCCCCCACCAGAGGGGCAAGGTGATATGGATCAATATGTTATAGCTGAAAGAAAACTGGAAATCCACTTTGAGGCAAAGAAAAACACTACTTTTGAAAGGCACAAATTCTTCCAAAGAATTCAGGAACCACAGGAGCCAGTAGAAAATGTTGTGGCAGCGCTAAGATCCTTAAGTCACACATGTGAATTCGGAGTGCTGACCGACTTTTTGGTACGGGATCAAGTAGTACGTTGCACGAGCAACATGAAAATACAAGAAAGGTTGTTAACCAAAGATGTGACTTTGGAAGTGGCAATTGAGATTGCAAGAGGAATGGAACAGACACACAAATACATGTCCACGATGAAAAGTGAGAAAACAGAAGGTGAAGTGGCAGCTGTGAGAGCATTTAAGAAAATGAATTTGAGCAGGGAAGTCAAATGCTACAAATGTGGCAGCAGTCGCAATATCTCTACGAGCACATTTTGTCCTGCAAAGAACATTATCTGCTTGAAGTGCAAGAGAAAAGGACATTTCGCCAGAGTTTGTAGAGAATCAGGGCAAGTGCAGTGCATAGGGTCTAGTGCAAGAATCTCGGAGCAAGAAGAAAATGCAGATGTTGCCCAGCTGACTCAAACCAAACACGTTTTGGAAGTATCAGAACTATCCAGCAAGCGAAGTGCTCCGACCAATGTGTTCATGATGAACGGAAGAGTAGTGGCGTTAAAGGTGGATAGTTGCTCTCCATGGATGCTGATTTCGAGGAAAACATATGAAGTCTGTTTGCAAAGGAAGGTAGAAGACTTGAAGGAGCACAGCATAGAACCATATGCCTATGGAAATGTGAAGATAGACGTGTTAGGCAAGTTCCAAGCAATGATTAAGTATAAGGGCAGAAGTTGTGATTCGGATGTGTTTGTCACACGGGAAGGCTCATCTTTGTTAGGCTGGGAGGAACAGCGCAAGTTGGGAATCAGGATACAAGCAACTGCAGAAGATCCTGTTTCTGTAGCTGAGGTTCATGACAAATGGGAGGAGGAGTTCCCGGCAGTTTTTAAAGGAGAATTGGGAATGGTGAGAGACTTTGAACATGAGATTTGCTTAAAAGCGGGAGCAGTTCCAAAGGTGCATAAGGTGAGGCCGATACCTCATAACTTAATAGAGAGACTAAAAAATGAAATTGAGTCCTTATTACAGAAAGGAATTATTGAAGAAAGTGAGAGTTCAGAATGGTTATCACCAGTCGTCGTGGCAGCCAAGGCAAATGGTGATATAAGGCTTTGCGTTGATATGAGGGACATCAACAGGAACATTCTGGTGGACAGGCACCCTTTGCCGATAATAAGTGACAAGTTGTCAACTCTCGATAAGGCCCGAGTATTTTCTGTAATTGACCTGTCTCAGGCTTATCACCAGATACCCTTGAAGGAAGAATGCCAGCATTTGACGGCGTTCATTACGGTTTTTGGAACTTTCAAGTATCGAAGGATGCCATTCAGACCTGCCTCGGCAGCGGCTGTATTTCAGAGAGTTATGGACAAAGTGATGGAGGGTGTGAGGAATGTTGTAGTGTTCCAAGATGACATGCTTGTGTTTGCAAACACTAAGGCTGAACATGATGAAGTATTGAGGCAGGGGAAGGTTGTCGGAAGCCGGAATGACTGTGAAAAGAGACAGGTGTAAAATTGCAGTGAGGAAGGTGGAGTATCTCGGACATGAGATTGATGAATTGGATGTGAGACCAAAAAAATGTTTAGTAGAAGCTGTAGAAAAAGCCCCAGTACCAACGGATAAGGACCAAGTGAGGTCTTTTTTAGGCCTTGCAGAATATTACCATCGTTTTGTGAAAGATTTTGCAACAGTGTCGACCCCAATAAGAATGATACTAAAAAAGGGGTCGAGATTTGAGTGGACTCCTGAATGTGGGAAGGCATTTGAAGGTATCAAAGAGGCATTCAGTAAAGCACTGTCTATTGGGAGGTTTAACCCCATGGATAAAACAATTCTGATTGTAGATGCTAGTTTGAGGGGGTTGGGAGCCACTTTGGTACAATTGGATAAAGAGAATAAGGAGAGAGTTATTGCTTTTGCCTCAAGAGTGTTGAGGGGGGCGGAGTCCAAGTATTCAGTGATTGAGAGAGAGACCTTGGCCATGTTTTGGGCTGTGGTGCATTTTAAGTTTTTCTTGTGGGGCAGGCGATTTGTGGTTCGCTCTGATCACAAGCCATTGGTACAGTTGTTTGAGAGCGGAAGGTGGGCTTTGGGTTCGCCAAGGATAAGCAGGTGGGGTTTGGGTCTTCAAGGGTACAATTTTGACCTGAGTTATCTGCCTGGGAAGAAGAATTTGGTAGCAGATTGTCTTTCAAGAATGCCTTTAAAATAAACTGAGATGGTGGAGGATGAGACAGTGGAAGAATCAGTGATAGCTGAGGTAAATGAGGCGGTGGCTCAAGAAAAGTGGTTACAGGGAGAGGATTCTGATGAGGAACTCAAGTTGATCAGAGAATGGACTGTGAAGGGTTGGCCCCACAATAATAATTTGGATAAGAGTTTTAACATTTGGTGGGAAGTTAAGGAGGAGTTGAACATAAGTGATGGCAAATTGAGGAGAGGACGATGTGTGGTACCTCCATTGGCGATCCGGCAGACTCTTTTGGAGTTGGCTCATGAGGGCCACCCAGGGGAAAGTGCGATGAAGAGAAAACTTAGACAGAATTTCTGGTGGCCGTGTATTGATAAAATGGCAGAAAGGTGGGTGAAGGATTGCATGGAGTGTCAATTGAGTGACAAAACTAAAGTGACGAGGGAAACACTGCTGAGTTTTAACATGGTGCCGGAGCAGCCGTGGTCTAAGGTTGCTGTGGACATTATGGGACCCATTATGGGATTAGGAGATGGTTTGAAATTTCTGTTTGTGTAGGTCGATTTCCACACGAAATGGGTAGAATGGGAAGCAGTAAGAGAGGTCACGGCTAGAGAGCTCATTGTATTTTTAGAGAAAATGTTCCTAAGAGAGGGGGTGCCCACTGAACTTTTGTCAGATAATGGAGTTCAGTTTATCTCGGCGGCAATGAAAACATTTCTCAGCAGTTATAGCATTAGACATGTTAGAACTGCATTGTATTACCCAAGGGCCAATGGCCTAGTGGAGAGAGTAAACCTTTTTTTATAGGAAGGTTTGCAATTAGCCATGAGGGTAAGGCAGCCATGGAAACAGATGTTAGAGATAATGACATGGAATTATCTCACTACCCCGCATTCAGTGACTAAAGTATCACCATTTGTTTCTCTTAAAGGAAGAGAACCAGGAACTAAATTGTGTCCAGGGTGGTTGGGAGTAGAAGCAGTAGTTCAAGCGGTTAGAAAACATATAATGAAATGTATCAGGGAGAGCCAGGAGAGGAACAAATTGTGTTTAGATGCCCGTGAGAAAGTGAAAGAGTGGGAGTGTAAAGTATGAGAAATTATATACGTTAAGAATCCCAGACTGGTGAACAAATGTTTGGACAGCAAGTTTGTGGGTCCAAAAAGGATTTCTGCAGTAAGGAAGAGTGTGGTTATATTAGGAGGAGGAGAGGTGTGGTCCAAAGGGAGGATTGAGAAAGCACATGGCGAGGATAGGAGAGTAGAGGAAAATGAGTCAAATAATGACAGCAAAAAGAAAAGAGATGAAGAGAGTGGAAGTGTTCAAGGTGGGAGTGAGAGTGCCCAAGGCAAAAGTGCTCAAGACAGTACTGATAGAAGTATTCATGAAGAAAGAGAGAATTTTGTTAGTAGAGATGTTAATGACAGTTCCGCTAGTTATCAGAGATACAGGTCAAAACCAGTGTGGATGAAAGACTACGCATCGTATTGAAAGAGTGTTGTTCATCCGTGCTTAAATTGGAAATTTGCTATTGCTGACAAAGTTTACTTATATCACTTTTATATAAGTCTTAGGAATCTGAAGGAGTTCAAATGTTTTAAATGCAATTTTTCACCATTATAAAATTTAAATAGTATTGTAATGTTAGCTTTATATTTTAATGGGATATGTTTCTTGTTTTTGTTAAGGAGGGAGGTGTAGAGAATGTTATTTATAGAACGCTGGGGCACGCGAACCAATCTCCTTGTTTTCGTACGGAGCTTGGTTTGCGTGACCCAGTGTACCGTTGGACCAGTTGAAGTGTAGAAGGGCGCGGCGGGCCCCTTTCCATAATAAACTTACCTGCCTTCAGCTCTCCCTGCCTCCGCCTGAATTCTTACATGAGGCATGCTCTAACTGAGTGAGTGAGGTATGCTCATATATGATGCAAAGAGTCAGGAGCCTGAAGCAACAGAGTTGGAGAGGAGCGACACATCCATATTCTTGAGAGAGCAAGTGAAAAATATAGGATCTGCAGGATCATTAAAGATTGATGTTCAACCTTGTTATCTTACTTTAAAAGAACATGGATGATATAAACCATATCTAACATTAAGTTGTTTCAGGGTAGGATCATAGGAAAGAAATTCCTTTCTGCATTGGGTGGTCTTCTTTGCTACATCTTGGGAAATATGAACCCTGCAGCCCTGCCAAACAAGGGTATTCTTCTCTTTAGCCTTGGAGATGGTGAGCAACAGTTGAGTGCCCTCCAATAAGTAGAAAATCAAAGTATGCGGTGGAGATTGTGACATCTGGGAGCTTCTCATAGGGGTTAATGCGATGAGCGCACTGAATGTTAAGGGAGATTTCCTTTGGACTATGGAGCAAGGCCGAAAGCATATTTTGCAAGAACAGTATAGAATCATTCCCCTCACAGCCCTTCAGTAAGCCAGAGATGCATAAGTTATTGCACTGACTTCTGATCTCTAGCTCTTCATTGTGATTTTGGAGGTACTTCACCGATTTATCCAACTGAATAGCTCTTGGTGAGACATCTTCACCAGAGCTTTTTCTACTTTCCATTTCACTCATTGTGTTTTCATAGATGTTCCATCTTTGGTCAAGCTGCTGTAATTTTTGGTTGGTAGTTTCAATAAAAGGTTTGAGTGACCTGATCTCTTGTAGAATCGCTTCATTTCAGGGTCAATGGAGGTGAGCTGCGGAGGCGAGTCACTTATACGTCTTTTAAGTGTGGCCGAAGGAGACTGTAATTCCTGCGATGCTGTGAAGGATTTTTTGCTATTTTTGCCAGAGGCTATGCTGAAGAATAATTATGAAGGCCAGACAGCCAATAATAGCAATATCCAGCAGGAGGCATCATGTTAGACTTGATATATAGAGGTTGATAAAAATGTAAATAAAATGTTACCGCAATGTTTGTGTCTTTTTTTTATAGGCAATTATTTTCATTTCTGTGCTTTCGGCGCTGAATGTGAGCAGAGAGTCCCGAGCAGGCCCTATCCAGCAGGTTGCATCACAGATTTCGCTGGAGGTCTCTTCAGGAGAGGCAGATTGACACAGAGAGGGCGGCTGTAGCCGATTCCACGTGACGCAGCGGTTCCGCACCAGCAGCTAAAACATTGTTCCGAATGGAGAAACAGACAAGCCCCAACAAGTCCTCAATGGAGTGCTAAAAAAGCAGGAAAGAGTTTTAAGAATAGCGCATTACAGGTCGGATATACAGATGGTGGGCTGGAGCTGCATGTCTGGAGGTCCAACTTCCTCAGTGCCAAGCCATGCCCCAGTAGCTCGTATTTTTAATCTGCTTTCTCACTGATTGCATCTGTATCTCCATTAGCCATGCACTATTGTTTGTACAAATTAGTAATGCATATCTTGTACATAGTACTACCACAAAAAATAATTCAGAGGGTAAAACAGAAGAAAGAATGAGGAAGGGAGAAGAAAGATTCCTTCAATTCTTGAGTCTTTGCTTTTTCAATTGAGACAAAAATAATGACATCTAAAGATTGTAAACAAGCCAACCCTATAATAAATATAGTTATCTGCTGCAAGAAGACAATAACACTATTACGGCTGCTGATTCTGGCACTAAATGCCCTTTGCATACTCCAGAGAATTTGAGTGAGGATGTTTTTATGAATGTGGATAAATAGAGGCACTATTAAATCAATGAGAGGCTTACTGCATCAGAATTATGCTCAAGGAGTACTATATGGTTTGGGGCTCCTCTATGGGAAATGGTAGAATCCTGGGAGATATTTCCAGAGAGTACATGTGGAGCAATGGTGAAAGTAACCCAACAATCAATTATTTGTTTATCTTCAATGCATTACTTACCTATGTTAAGCACCTGATGATTACACATGCAGATACAAGCCACCACAATATGCTATTTTAACCAAATAGATTCAGCTAAATAATGCAAAATTAACTGAGGAAATCGTAAATCTGCACTACTTTCCTGAGGTCATACAGGGAAGAGAATGTAAGGTGCTCATTATTCAGGATAAACCTGTGATTAATTTGGATAGCAAAACATATTTTAAGTATAACCCTTTTCAAACAAATAGGGAAAGGAAAAATGAAGAAATATGGAGAACACAACCTGTGAACCAAATTATACATGATTGTAATAATAAGCAGAAGTTAATCAAACACAATTACAACAAATGGATAAATAAATGGTTAAATAAAGGTTAAGCATGGAGACCACAGGGTGCGTGGTGGAAGATGACCACCTGAAGACATCACTCCAGCGCTGGGACAATCGAGGTTCTTGTCCTCCATGAGCCACTGGCTCTGAGGGCCATCAGTTACCCAAAGGTGGGCAGAGACCCCAGTGCCCCGCCCCCCAGCTGTAGTAGATTAAGATTGGGGCCTGGCAGAGGCAAACAAGCCGTGGTGCGGTGGCAGGCCCCCTGCAAGCCTAAGGAAGGCAGGTGAGTTGCATCAGAATGGAGGAGGCCCTGGCAGCAGTGGGCAACATTGGAGAGAGGTCCTGGCTGCACCGAGCACCACTGGCACAGAGAGACTTTGAGGCCAGAGAGGGCACATGGAGAAGGGGCACCAACTTCATAAGGGAGAGCCCCATATACAGGGACCATCTCAAGGCATGGAGCCCGGATGGAGGGTCGATCAGCCTGTTCTCGTGGGGGGCTCAGCGAAGAGCAGAAAATGGAAAAAGGAAGTGGTTTAGAATGAGAGTCAAGAACTGGTACGCTCCCCAGCCGAACGGAAATAGATGTCAAGCACAGGGCAGTGGTGGACCCTACATGGCAGGGGGAATTGGTTCCTGCCACATAGCCAGAAGGTGAAGAACCCAACCAGGGAATACTTAGAAACTTGCTTGCCACAGGGGCATTAGTGAGGGGCAAAGCCCTGCTGCAGTGATGGTGGCTTCCACATCAAGAGGAGCGGTAACAGCCACATAAATGGGGTTGGGGTTCTTAAGTCAGACATTCAAACCATCCCGGAAGAAATAAAAGAAATGAGGAATGAGGTACACGTCTCCAGGGCAGAAATGAAGACACAAAAGGATAAAATAGAGGACACAATGGAAGCCTTAAAGTATAGCCAGTTCTTGACAGACATTATTGAAGCATGATTGGAAGCAAAAGTCAAGGAGCTAGATCAGCTGGACAAAGAAACTTGCCGGAAGGTGGAAAAAATCGAAAATAGGGACTGCAAATTTAACATCAGGATAAAGGGTTTACCCCACCAGGTCGGGGAAACCCAGGTTGGCTTTGAGGTCATGGTAGAAGGACTGGTCGCCAACTGCTGTCAGCAGTTTTCCCCAGAGAGGTGTAATTTGACAGGGTCCACAGAGAGACAGGCCCGGCAGAGGGCCAAAAATCGGAGGTAGCCAAGTACCATTACTTCAAGGACAAAGCTGATATAATGGCCATATCCAGGGCCACCGCAGACCTGGAATGGGAAATCGACCAAAACACACAGTTGAGCACCCGCAGAGTTTTGTGGGGAAGTCAAAATCATGGTGACTGGGGTGTGAAGATGGATGGGGGAGATGCAGTGGCATCAGGAGATTGGGAAGAAGGGATTTTAGAGAAGCTAAGGGGGATGAGGGATTAGCAGCTTGGTAACCGCCGGCCAAGGGTTGCCAGATGACCCGGATGGTGGCCAAGCATACTCTGGGCGTCTCATGGAAACTCACTTTTGTTGACATATATTCTTTTTTGTTGTTGGGTTTCGGGAAATGGGTGGGGAGTTTGGGGTGGACAAGGGGGATTGGGTCGCTGGTAGTACACTTAACCAAGGTTGCACAATTCAGGCAAGAGGGCAAAAGTAGTTTTCTGGTTTGGCGATGTGGAGTAAACAGTCGGACAAAGAGGTGGCATTATTAAAATGTATATTAATTAATCAACAAAGAGGGCACTAGCTTTTCTTATCCCTACAGTGTTGACCCTACCTAGACTAAGATAACCATGTGTGCATCACCAGGATGAGGGGCACAAGAAACCGTCTCCATCCTCTGTCCAAATCCTACTGTATTCCGAATGCTAAGTTTATAAAATAGTTCACCATCTATAGAAGAAAAATACCAGGGGAATGGCTCCCTTCTACTGGTAAAATGCTACAGTCTTAACAATCTTTAGCTTCCATTTCTGATTCACCAAAGGGTTCTGGAGCAAGAGAATTACTCCCTTCTTCTGACACACCCAATAGTCCTTAAATTTCTCTTTAGTTCCTCCAACAGACTTGTTGGACAATTCCAATGGTCCTCCTTGATTTTTTCCTACACTGAAGGTTCTCTCTAACCAGCTCTGGTTGTCTGTCCTTCTCTGCTGTTATTTTAATCACTCCGATGAGGGAGAGTACTCTGAGGCCCTCTAATTTCACTGTCATTAATGTAATGAGAAAGCTCATTCTTGTTGCACTCTGGACTTTGCTTGCTCTGCCAACTACTGCGCTGTAGTAAGGGGGTCTGCCCCTGAATACTTCTTCTCTGTTGCTTCTCTTGATGTTGCCACTGTGACAAGGGTGATTAATCCTGAGTGTTTCTTCTCTTTGGCTTCTCTTAGCATTATCACTGTAACAAGGGAGATTATTCCCAAGTGTTTCGGATGCAGTCATGCCCTGGCCCCCTCCTAGGTCTTTCGCTATACCTGTTACTTTCTGTCTTGAGAGCAAGCATCACCAGGACATCCTGTGAGGTCCAGGCTGCTTCTCCCCACCGCAGGACTTCTGCAGCTCAGTCGACATCCTCTTCCTGGTAGTATGCCTCTTCCTTTGAGTCCTTGAAAGTATCAGCATCATTCATGGACCAGCTGGTCCACCCTCCATGGGTCACACTACTGCCTGGAGCTCTTCCTCTTCGTTCCAGGTTGACGGCTTGCTACGCATTACTTGTAGGGTTGGGATGGGAAACACTCTGTCCTGACCATGATTCTCCCAGCTCTCACATCTGGTTTCACTGCTGCTCCACATTTGACTCTCCCAGGCTCCTTTTCCATCTCTAAAGGTTCGTCCTTTCTCGCTTTTGCTTATTTTATGTATAGCTGGTCCTTCCCCAGCGTGAACACAGAGTCTTTCTTTTGTCTTTGTGGATTGATTTCCATTCCGCTTTTCCTCTTCTTTGTCCCAGTATGGCTGGCTGCCAACCAACCAACACTCTTTATAGTTTTTCCATTCTTCTTCTTTTCATTACTTTGAAGGATCCTATTTGTGAATGGTGCAGTATCACAATAACAAATAGAGACTTGAGGGGCTGATACCTTAGAATGGTGTGAGGGTGTAGGGATGTCCTTTAAGATGTTATGAGGGAGTTCTGTAAAGGAAAGAAGTCCTTATCCCCAAGGCTGGAGTCTTTCCCTCTGAGGTCTTGCTGCTTTGCTGCTTATTACCATCCCTAGGGGGAATATTGGATAGTGGGTGGACCGCCCTAGCTTCATTCAGAAAGGCTCCACCCTGGGGATAAGTGATAAAATCCCATGAATCTTCGTAGGGGCTAACCCGAGAACGAGAGATCAGCTGCATGTACCATGATGCCGGTCAACAATTACATAAGGGTGGGTATGTGAAGGGTTTAAACTCACCCTTTAAAATGGTTCTGCTGGCTAGGGAAATTTAGAAAAAAATCTCTTGGAGGTATTTCTGCCCATGAAGGAAAGAAAGGCACACCCCAGTGAGACATAAAGGAGTGGCCCATTGGGCCTTGAATGGGGTGGCAAAGAAGGGGGGTGAAGGCATTATTGTCCCCAAAGCCATGAAGTTGATGCGCATCCAGACAAAGGCTGAGCTCGAAGGCAGGTTGCTGATGTTAAGGGGAAGACTGGGGGAGAGGGGTATCATGCTGGCATCTCTGTGCGCTCCGTATCCAGATCAGATTGCCTTCCTAAGGTCACAATTCTGATAAAGAAGGAATGGGTAGTGGGGGGGGCACCATGCTTGGGGGGATTTTAACTTTATTTTAAACTCTGAAACTGAGTCAAATTCCTTGTCAGGCATCGGACACAGAGGTAAAGATTGCAGCAGTCTGGAGCTGGGGCAATGCCCAGAGGAAGGCCAATAGTGTGATGCATGGAGATCCCTTCACACAACATTAGGGGGTGTAAGGATATATCTGGGATTTTATTGCCAGCATGCAATATGCAGCATAGAAATACAGCCAGGCCCAGTTTTTTAAACTTCAGGCATTATTTCAGTAGCAGCCAGTAACAGCCAGCAGGCACGTTTTCAGAATACTTAGTAAAAAAAAAAAAAAATCTCAGTGTGCTGCCAGGTTAAAATAAAGAGGTGCACAATTTTATATTGGATGTTTCATGTGTGAAAACTGCATTAGAATACATAACTGATTAACCAATTGTCCTACTAAAGCACTAATTTCAACCTCTCTAACATTATAATGCAGTTTCTGTGCACAATGAAATGTAGTCTATGTTTTATGTGCACACTAGCGTTTTTTTTTCTTCATCTTGTGGAGAAAAGAAATATGCATAATGCAGGAAAGGAGAATAGAAACAGTTGCTTTGCAAATGAAGTCTTAATTGTCTTGAAAAGCGAAGATGGGCACAGGGCACATTGTTGTTGTTCTGATTGGTAGGGATTGTAAGTGGACAAGCCACGTCAACAGAGGGCTGAATTAGAGTTTTCTTAAGGAATGAAGAGAAGGGAGGATTCAGTTTGTGCTGGGACAAAGACACGGACGGTGCCATAGCTGTTGAACTCCATGTGGGTTGAGCGCTAGCTATGAATCTAATCAGCTGGCAGCTCCCCACACATACGAGGGAGACACATGGCACACATGGCATTGGATCTGGGTCTGCGAAGACAGCAAGGTCGTGCGGGGACATCAGATTTCACTGGCGTTGGTAAGATTAGTGCCAAGTGAGGAAGAAATAGATTTTTGAATGTGTGTTGATACAATTTACTAATAGTGCAGGGAGTTTAGAAAAAAAATACTGTATGTTTATTTTTTCTCTCTATGTATAGGTGTTGGAAACTAAATTTGTTTTGCAATATGCCTGCTTGTTTCTGTTTTTATTTTATATCTTGCAGGTGATGCTGTAATAATCATGTGGTAAAATGTTTTGCTGTTTATAATTTTCATTTAATACAGAGTGCATCAAAAAAAAAACCTTAGACTTTGGTGTCATTCATGCATACGTGAATCATTTATATACAGGAAGCAAAGAGGTGATGTTTATATAAGAGCAGTAGTGCATTTACCAATTTACCACTGTAGTTAAAATAGCAAGCAAGGTAGAAAGGTGTGTGTAAGCGTTGCATGTGATTCCTACTTTGCAAGCTAAAAAGAAGGAGTGTCAGATTAGACACATAGATTACTGGATGTACATAAGCCAGTAATACCAGCCACAAACCATAGGTGGCGTTCTGAATAAACTATTTGGGTTCTCTAAAGTGTAATAAATCCGGGGGCTCTCTACAGGTGACTAAAAGACATTCTGATAGAAAGGAAAGCTTTGTTCTATGATGCGGTTGTAGTATAAAAAAAACATGCTCACCACTATACTACAAAAATAAGATTATTCTGAAAATACCACAAAGATACCACTAGAATTAACACAAGCTAACAATAAATAATCACTAAAATAGACTACCTTAATTGTAAGGTCAGTTTACCGCCAATTTGTCATAGAAATATTACAGTAAGAAAATACCGCCAAATCTCGAATTTACCGCAATAAGACAAAATCGATTACATAAATGGTGCGTTGGCCAGGAAACAGACAGTAGATCATCTACTGGGCGTGGCAAGTGAGTTCCACATTACCATACGTGCATTAAAGCGAACTCATTTTGTGAGAGCAGTGTGATGCTGAAAGTGAATCTCAGAATGTCTCAAATGGATGCCACATTCCCAGAGTTGGTGAAATATCTGCAGGCAAAATCATATGCACATGGGACATGGTTATCAAATAATGCCACAGAGTGGCATGACCGTATCTATGGGGAAGTTCAGAAAGAACCATTGGACACCATTTTTGAAGAAGGTAGCATAATTCAGGTCTGTCTTCTGAGATTATTAAATGCTGCTGACAAACCTGCAGAGAAGGTTTGTCTGATACAGCTATTTGCTAAAACATGGTTCATTTTAAAGAGGTCTCTGCAAATGCAAGAAAATGATGCCAAGCTAATTAGCAGACTAAAAGTCGAATTAGATGGAGTTAGTGAACAGGAGAAAAGGTTAAGAGAAGAACTGGAGGTATGTCAAAAGGACAAGCAATCAAAGTGTAAAGAATTTGACATTCAATTGTCTCAAAGGAAAAAAAT
Organism: Ambystoma mexicanum; assembly: GCF_040938575.1. Classification (NCBI taxonomy): domain Eukaryota; kingdom Metazoa; phylum Chordata; class Amphibia; order Caudata; family Ambystomatidae; genus Ambystoma; species Ambystoma mexicanum. The sequence goes on along the minus strand of NC_090927.1, from coordinate 421,249,113 downwards.
ATTTGAGAACAGTGAGCAACGATTGACACACTTGAAAGGATTGGTAGGTCACATTAGACAAGATAAAGTCAAGCCTATTTTGGAAATACAAGTTTTACAAAAGAGAATTTAGAGAAAGAAGGTGAGCTTCAGACTGTTGAACAAGAGATAGCTAAAATGTTTCAAGAAAGAGACAAGCGAGATAAAGAGTTTAATGAATGTCAAATGCAAATTAGCGATGTGCAAAATGTGATTAATAAGATGGGTGATGAAAACAATTACTTGCGTAAGGAGACAGATCGACTCCTTAAAAAGTGCAAGGATTTGGAACAGCAGATATGCACTTCCAGGTCCCAGGACAAGTGACAGGGCACCACATTCAATGGGATTGAGGTGAATTCCATTTCTACTCGGGGAGATAGTGCCTCAGTGGCTGTGCCGGTGTCTGGACTTGGTTGCAGCACATATGGGGGGTTTGACTCACCCATTGAGAGTTGCCACCAATCCCACACACCTGGGACAAGGGTTGAACCACAAAGTAATGCAAGTCCAGATATAGCGCCAAGCAGCCCTATCGAGATAATGAAATCAATCAAGGCTCTGATCAAACCGTTCAAAAAAGGAGGGGAGTGCTGTATAGAGGATCACTTAGAAGCAGTGCACAATATATTTAAAGCCCTACACATACCTAAGGAACAATACAGACAATACTTTCACTTAACTCTGGATGCTCCCACAGCAAGCATCATCAGGGGATTAAATGAACAGCAGAACAAGTCATGGGCAGAATTTGAAAAAGAGATTAGGCATCATTTTTCTCCATTCCAGTCATTGCAAGAGACTAAGAAAGTTGCATACACGATTAAAGCTGGGCCAAATTTTTCCCCTCGCCAATTTCTTCAAGACTTAAAAAGAGTTTTTTTCTCATTTTGGTGTATCTTTTCATCCCAGTTCCAATGAGTTTAAAACTGCCAATTTCTATGGTTTGCAGAAAGACATTATATCACAGTTAGTCCGCAAATTTGATCGTGAGAAGTCCCTTGATTGGATTGTGCACCAAAGAACAAAACAATATGAAGTGCTCTATTGTCAGGGGAGAGAGAGTGATAACATGAAATAAACAAGATCAACATCTAAAGAGTCCTCAGCAACAGTAGTGGAGATCAGGTCAGCTAAAATGTCACTTGAGTCTGCTCAAAGTCCAGGCAAAAATAATGTGACACCGGAACAGAGGGGTACCCCACAAAGGTTGCCGTCCTCTGCACCGATGTTTCAGTCACATGATCCTAGTAATAGGGAGAGTTACAATAGCCCTAGGTACTTAGGAGGCAGACCCCAGACAGGATATCGACCCGATATGTCAGGCATGAACAATAATCAGAGACAACATTAAGATAGAAGATGTAATAGTCCCTACCAGACATTGGGGACACAGAGCAGATTTGACCCCAACACCATGATATATGGTAACCAGAGCAGACCCCGATATGTGGATCGATTTACTGAAAATGGGAATCAGCACAGGGGATAGTACTCACAAAATGAGAGACAGGACACGAGACAGAATATGAACTATGCTCCATGTCAATACAATTGATCGCCGCCACCAGGAGATTACAACCAATTAATAGGTACACCCTGCTCCCCGCCCCACATGAATCAAGAGTTCAGAACCAATTCAAATATGAATCATTCTCCTGAGGGATATCAGAATAGATTTAATCAGGGGGAGAATAGCCAATATCGGCTTAGGCCACAAAGAGAAGATTCTACAGAAATGGAAAGATTCCAGTGTCTCGTATGTGCACAGTTTAAACCTGCTTCATCAATGCATAGAGCTCCATTGATGAAAAGAGGTTTAACTCTTCCATGGTCAGATTTACAAATTGACTATGTAGAGCCTGTAAAGAGATCGAGTAGGGGAAACCGTTATCTTTTGACAGTGGTTTGTTTGATGTCAAAATGGGTAGAATGTATTCCTGCACCAGACTGTAGTGCGCAAACAGCAACTACATTGCTGGTAAATCACATATTTTCAAGATATGGATTACCACAAAGAATAGAGTCAGACAGAGGAAGTCATTTCACAAGCACCTTAATGAGCAAGGTGTGGCAGATATTGGGTGTAAAAAGAAAATTACATATCGCTTATCGGCCCGCCTCTTCTGGAAATGTTGAACGTTGCAACAGATCTGTCATGAAGATACTAAAGACATTTGTAGCAGAGGCAGGTTCTAGTTGGGATTTGCGATTACCTTTAGTGTTGATGGCCATTAGATTGACTTCTGCTAAAGCGACAGGTATCCGTCCTTGTTGACAGGAAGGAAAATGGTACTGCCACAACATTTATTATACAGACCACATGAGTAGACGTTTGTAAGTGCATCTACTGTTCACGAATATGTGGAAGAACTGAGGAAGCATTTACAACATGCATTTTCATTTGTGCAGCGAAATTAGGAAAGAGCTGCTGATAGTGCAAAGTCATATTATGACAAATATTTCAAAAAAGGTACCAGGCGCTCCTCTCCAGAAAGAACATGGCATGATAACCTGTTCTGAGATGAGAGTTTGCAGCACACACTTTTTGCTCACTGTACCTTTCACAGATGGGAAATAACCATTTGCATATTAGCCTTTGTCCCGCCCAGATGGGCAGTCCAGCACCGAAATGCTGTGGCAATTCCTCTCTGAACAAGAGTACCACCAGCAACCCCATACACGTGTTTCAGCCTTGTTGGGCCTCATCAGTGAGGTGAAGCTGTGCCTCTCTGAGCACAGTGAGCAGGGAGTCCACGTCTGGTTGCCCCCAGGTAACTCAGGGTGACCAACCCCAAGTTCCTTTCAAATATTTAAAAAAAGGTAGCAGGCGCTCCTCTCCAGAAAGAACATGGCATGATAACCTGTTATGAAATGAGAGTTTGCAGCACACGCTTTTTTCTCACTGTACCTTTCACAGATGGGAAATATCCATTTGCATATCAGTCTTTGTCCCGCCCAGATGGAGAGGAGCGCCTGCTACCTTTACTGAAATGTGTGTAAGGAACTTGGGGTTGGTCACCCTAAGTTACCAAGGCTGAAACACGTGTATGGGGTTGCTGTCGGTACTCTTGCTCAGAGAGGAATTGCCATAGCATTAGAGTGCTGGACTGCCTATGTGGGCAGGACAAAGACTGATATGCAAATGGATATTTCCCATCTGTGAAAGGTACAGTGTGCAAAAAGCGTGTGCTGCAAACTCTCACCTCAGAACAGGTTATCATGCCATGTTCTCTCTGGAGAGGAGCGCCTGCTACCTTTTGTGAAATATTATGACAAAAAGACATCTGTGAAAGAGTATAAAGTAGGTGATCGGGTATATAAGTTTCATTTTGGAAAAGGTAAACATAAAAACTCAAAATTTCTGGCGGCATGGCAAGGTCCATTTGAGATAGTGGATAATGTGTCCCCGATAGTCTATAAGATATTAAAGACAGAGGGTGAAATGGTGACAGAACAATTTGTTCATTTTCACCAAATTAAGCTCTGTCATCCTAAACAAGTGAAGTGTACTGATTACATGGAAAATAAAGATGCAGTGAATATTTCATAATTTCTCATACCATGAGAAACTGGATAATTGCAAATAAAAGTACCACATTTGGAAAAAGTGCTGTAATATACATTGATGGAAGGTGCTGAATCAGGTTAACTTACTGTGGTACAGTATGCTGAAGTTTTTACATGAACATTGTTGTGATGTATAATAATGTGAAATGTATATATTATTGTTTTCTCTCTAACATGTGCTTAGTTGCAGATATTCGGAAGAGTAGATCATATTGTTTTGGGCCACATTTTGTTTTTGGCAAAGCAGTAGAAAGGGTGAAATTTGTATTGTGCTATGTATTTAATCTGTTCCTTTTCTATTTGGTTTAGAAACAAATAACTAACATATTGGTTGGGGTCAGAGGTCGCAGGACCGGATTCGCAAATCCCGAATTTACCCCAATAAAACAAAATCTCTTACAGGTGTACACATTCTACCCGGCGCCACACTCGACCCTTACCAGATTTGATTACTTGCTAGTAGACAGACATATTGTTTACCGCATACGGGAGGGCTCAATGGAGGGGATTGCATGTTCAGACCACAAAATGATGCTTATGACCCTGGGGTAGGCTTTCCAAAACACAGGCTCATCAAGGGGGTGTTGCAGTAACACATTGCTGGCGAATAAGACGTTCAGAGACCAGTTGACAGAGCAAATTACACAATTCTTTGAGATTAATGACAGGTTGCAAGGTGGAATTCATATATGTGTGGGAGGGAGCAAAAGCCACAGTAAGGGGTCTTTTGATTGCAGAAGGGCAAGGAAAAGGAGTGAATGAGGCCTAGTAGCAAATTGGAGGCAGAGATTGCAGTCTTGGAGGGGAGCTTACATGGGACAGGCACCAGGGGAATGCAAATAGCGCTAGAGATTTGGGAGAAAAAATAGGAACTACAGAAGCTGTTGGTGAATCAAATGTATCACAGGTTGAAATGACCATGCAGAAATACTATGAGAAGGGGGACAGGATGGATGGGAATGGCACACAGTCATGTGACCCAAATGGTGAACCACATGGTCGAACAGGTGCAAGGGTTTAGTGGGAGGGTCCAGAAAGACCTAAATGATATTGCAGCAGAATTTTCAGACTACTATTAAGCCCTGTATAAGAATGGTGATGAGGGATCCATGTCGGACCTGAAAGGCTGATTAGCAAACCTGGGTATTCCCGCATTAACATTAGGTTATAGGGGGCGGTTAGATGCACCCATCAACAAGTAGGAGGTGCTTGAGTCTATGAAGCGCCTGAAGGTAGGTAATTCACCTGGCTCAGATGAGTTCACAGTGGCCTTCTATAAATGCTGTGCAGATATCCTAGCTCCTCATCTGGCCTGAGTTTTCAATGGTAAGCAAGTGTATTTCACCCTCGTTCCTGGATTCTTTAATAGTGGTTCTGCCCAAAGAAGGGAAAGATTGGATTGAATGTTCATCCTACTGCCTAATATTGCTCCTAAACCTCGATGGAACAATATTCACGAGGGTACTGGCTTCTTGATTGGACACAACCCTGTCAGGCTTAGTCCTTGGGTCTAGGTGGGTTTTATCCATGATAGGCAAGGCTTGGACAAGTTAAGAAAGATGCTAGACTGGATAGCTTTGCCACAGGTCAATCAACGGGCAGGGTAATGGTCTCCCTCAATGCCAAAAAGGCCTTCAATCGAATGAGATGGGCGTTCATGGAAAAGGTAATGGAGAGAATGGGATTCAGGAGGTAGTGGGGTTAGTGGGTAGTGGCCCTGTCCTCTAGCCCAAGAGTGAGTCAGTGGACACGGGTTGCAGTCCTTCGGCTTGGAGAGTGGGACACATCAGGGGTGTCCCTTAACATCCTTCTATATGGCCCAACAATGGAGCCATTGGCAGCAAGTTTCCAAGCAAGCAAACAGGTAAGGGGGGTGGAGATAAGGAGAGGATCTTTAAAGTGAGCCCACTTGTCGATGACATGTTGCTATATGTGACTTCCCCACAGGGATCCATCCCCTACTTAAAGGAGGAGCTTTGGGAATACGGGAGACCATCCGATACAAAACTGACCATGCTAAATCCATAGCCTTCTGGGTGGAAAATCTGGCAGAAAGGGATATGGGGTACTTAGAGGCCCTTCTGTTTCTTACACGGGTGGACGGATTCAGATACTTGGGCATAACAGTCACTAATACTGAACTATGTGCCTCTATGGGAGCAGATTCAACGGGACATAGGTAAATGGGTAAATGGGAGAGAATCACACTCTCATGGATGGCAAGGTTGAACACAATCGAGGTGAGGATTATTCTCAAACGTTTATTTCTATTCCAAATTTTGCCTATCAAGTTTCCCCAAGCCTTTCTTCAGATGGCACAAAAGACCCTCATGTGGTTTGTGTGGCAAAACAAGAAACTGAGAAACCAAGAATAGCATGTGAGATGCTATGTATGCCCAATGAAAAAGGAGGTATAGGGTTCCCTGAGCGTACCTCATATTACACGGCTACATAACCGAGAGTGTTAGTGAACTTCCTTAACCAGCATAATACTAAGCAGTGGAACCAAATAGAAAATTCCCTATTAGACCCAGTGTCAATAGAAGATTGGTTGTGGGTTCCCCTGAAGAGGATAATAAATCACCTGGTTATAGCCGTATCTTGGAAGCCCTGGAGGCAGGAAAAGGCTTATGACATGGCCCTCCCCAATAAGATGCATTCAGGGCTCACTCGATTAGCAATCTTCTCCATGAGCCTTACAGGTTCCCGGGATTGTATGAGACTGGGTTAGAGAAAAGGGAGAAGCTATTTGTGGATGGGGATTTTTTGGCACACGACAGACTGGAAGCATTTCTGAATGTGAGCACCTTGCCAGTGTTCCTCTATCTCCAGCTCAAAAGGGTGTTCACAGACATGAGATTGGGTAACAAACTCTGGAGGGAACTAACATCTTTTGAAAATATAATACTGACCTCAAGGGGATCATCTCATCCCTCTATAGGGGAATATGCACTCAGCCGGGAAAGGATCTGGGGGGGGATCACAGACAACCTATTGTCTCTCATGTGCACGAAGGCTTACAAACTTCTACATCCACCCAATACAAAAACAAAGCCATTAGGCTCCTCCACAGATGGCACCACGCCCCAGCTCAGGAGTGAACCCAAGAATCTGAAGAGGGTGCCAGGTAATTGGAGATTATGGTCACATGTGGTGGGGGTGTGGGCATATTCAGATGTTCTGGGAGGAGTTCCTAGCATGAGTGAAGGATCTGGATGGTATCACAAGACACATGTTCCTGTTGATTGTTCTGTTTATCATAGGGAAGGGGGAACACTCACTGAATCACATGACACACTCCTTACTCTTAGCTGAAATGGTGTTTGAGGCCCAAGGAAGTGGTTACTGACACCCACAAAAGGGGAATGGCTACTGAAAGTATGATGCATTTATGATATGAAAAGGCTTACAATGAGGTTGGATGAGTCTAGGGTCTAGGTAAAACATAGACAAGATATCGATGCCATTCACCACGAAATACCAGCCTGCAAGGGAGGCCGAGCGACGAAGAGATAGCCCATCTGTCATGGGTAGAGCAAACATGGTATACAATAGGCTTATAGCGAAAGGGATAATGCAAGCGAGGACAGGGGGGGACCACTCTTTTTGAGAATATAATAGGAAGTGGTTTTTGCCCAACTTTTGGAGCAAAGTCCGGATGGCCCAATGTATAATGAGGGCAAGCAAGATGATCCTAGGAGTTATCTATCAATAGCCCTTACAGACACTGCTAGGCACTGGTACTAAGATCTTTTCTACTCTGATCTTATGATAAATGAATAAATGGACATAATGTAAGGGAATACTCTCCATACCACAAACACGTTTCATAAAGTACTTTAGCAATCATAATGAATCTGCTGATTCTATCAATTTAACTGCAACATTTGATTGAATTGATAGGGTTTTTTTCTATGGCAAAACTAGATTAATGAAAAATTAATGGTGTCATCAGAGATACTACTAAAAGGTGCCAATTAAAACATCAAAAAATCTTTATGTATAATGTATGACAAAAGAGGCTTTGTTAGGGATGCATTGTGGATAAGGCGGTTCTTTGGTTAGCACATCTCCCTTATTATAGCTGCATTTCATTTTCTAAAATGTATAGGGTTAATCTGATGAATTGTTAATATGCTCTTATGTACAATTATCATATATTTATTAATTGTATTAATAATTGTTTTGATTGCAAGCTGTGTGATGTTTTAGACATGAATTAATGTGTTGTATAATGTTCAATTGTTTTCTTTTTCGTTTTGTATAATTATTAATGATAAAACAAAATCCAATATACAAAATGTAAAGATGATAGCTTAATTATCTTACATTATATGTATTATGTATATCAACACAACATGTCAAGACCATTACCAGAGCCCACAATATGGTAGAAACTGTACATAGCCAACAGTGTATATAACGACATTTTGACAGCAACGGTTGATGGTACATGTGTACCACACGCTGTGTTTCTGTTACATTTGGTAAACAGTTTGGCAATGCCATCATCATTCCTGTGCCAAGTTGAAGGTATCATTCTACATTATGCAGTGTAAGGGAGTGTTTTATTCTGCAAAGGAGACTAAGTGAGAGATGCCGATAAACAAGGGGTGTAAGGACTTTGGTTGTTGTTTTTGGTCTCAGGGTGGTAGCCATGCCCTGTGGCTTCATTATGAATTTGCAAAGGGTGCATCATTAGTTTGATTTCTATGTCAGGACTGCAGTTGTGAGAAGTGTTGTAAGGTGGATGTGGATTTTTGGCAATATTAAACCTAGTATTGTTTATGGGTATTCTCCCTCCATTAGTGCAGTGCCCACTGAGCACAGTTGAATAGTATGTGCTGCTATGTGTACAGTATTGTACTGAAGTAGAACATTCTCATTATAGAAAGACTAATAGAAACTAACATTGTCAATTTAAAAGGCATGTAGTTAGTCTCCAAATGCAAATAAATAAAAATAAAATAAATTAATATTTTTAAATCACAGAAACAACTTTGAAAAATTTTTGCGATAAAAGAAAACAGGGAACGTGCTTGGAACCTTGCAGTGAGCATAGTCAGATGTGGGCTAAGATAAGAGAGATCATTTATGAATAATGTTGGAGAGAGACATTGTATAGCCGCACCTGGGCTATACATTTAATGAGGGGAGAGTGAAAACAGGCAATATTTAAAATACCTCCCAATTTCACCCTTGTGACCAAACTCCCAATAAGGCCCTTATTTTACAACATTCACAGGCCGATTCATGGAATAAATGTGCGCCGAAAATCCCGGCGCAGAGGGGCCAATACGTGCGCTGCGCCGAAAATCAGCGCAAAGCGCAGGGAAACCAGCGCACGTCGATTCATGGAAGTCCCTGCGCAAGAAAAGCAGAGGACGTGCGCGGAAAAAACGCGCGGCGCAGGCCGGCGCACAGGTCAACCAACGTCGTGCGCCACGGCCACTGCGCCATCACTCCGAGCGCAGCGCACAGCTCTAAAGTAGGCGGGACACAGGGCGGGACACTCGGAATGGGGAATAAAATGGGGCACAACACTCGGAATGGGGAAGAATGTGGGCGGCACGGGGAAAGTTTAGGAGGCAAGTGCGCGGAACGCCCACACGCTCGCATACAACACGTATTCATGGAATAGAATAGGGCAAAAAAGCGCACGCTCAAAGCAGCGCGCAGGCACAAACAGGCACAAACACGACCGCCACAAGAAAGCAGGCGGTAGCGTCTCTGCGCCTGCAAGAAATGTGCGCTAAAAGGTGCGCCAACAAATAGCACCTATATACAGACATGATCAATGTCCAATACTGTGGCCCTCCAGGACAAAAGACGTACAAAGGGGTACCCACAAACACAGACACGCGCAGAGAGAAAAAATAAACGTGTGCGTGCATACCGGGGTGCGCGGTAAGTTGCACACGCGATATGGCCGGGTACGTGGATTTCAGGGGTGCGCGGGAAGTTCCACACGCGATATGGCAGGGTACGTGGATTACAGGGGTGCGCGGGAAGTTCCACACGCGAAATGGCCGGCTACGTGGATTGCAGGGGTGCGCGGGAAGTTCCACACGCGATATGGCAGGGTACGTGGATTCCAGGGGTGCGCGGGAAGTTGCACACGCGAAAAGGCCGGCTACGTGGATTTCAGGGGTGCGCGGGAAGTTGCACACGCGATATGGCCGGCTACGTGGATTCCAGGGGTGCGCGGGAAGTTCCACACGCGATATGGCAGGGTACGTGGATTTCAGGGGTGCGCGGGAAGTTCCACACGCGAAATGGCCGGCTACGTGGATTCCAGGGGTGCGCGGGAAGTTGCACACGCGATATGGCCGGCTACGTGGATTCCAGGGGTGCGCGGGAAGTTCCACACGCGATATGGCCGGCTACGTGGATTCCAGGGGTGCGCGGGAAGTTCCACACGCGATATGGCAGGGTACGTGGATTTCAGGGGTGCGCGGGAAGTTGCAGACGCGAAAAGGCCGGCTACGTGGATTTCAGGGGTGCGCGGGAAGTTCCACACGCGAAATGGCCGGCTACGTGGATTTCAGGGGTGCGCGGGAAGTTCCACACGCGATATGGCCGGCTACGTGGATTCCAGGGGTGCGCGGGAAGTTCCACACGCGATATGGCAGGGTACGTGGATTTCAGGGGTGCGCGGGAAGTTGCACACGCGAAAAGGCCGGCTACGTGGATTTCAGGGGTGCGCGGGAAGTTCCACACGCGATATGGCAGGGTACGTGGATTTCAGGGGTGCGCGGGAAGTTGCACACGCGAAAAGGCCGGCTACGTGGATTTCAGGGGTGCGCGGGAAGTTCCACACGCGAAATGGCCGGCTACGTGGATTTCAGGGGTGCGCGGGAAGTTCCACACGCGATATGGCAGGGTACGTGGATTTCAGGGGTGCGCGGGAAGTTCCACACGCGATATGGCAGGGTACGTGGATTTCAGGGGTGCGCGGGAAGTTGCACACGCGATATGGCCGGCTACGTGGATTCCAGGGGTGCGCGGGAAGTTCCACACGCGATATGGCCGGCTACGTGGATTCCAGGGGTGCGCGGGAAGTTCCACACGCGATATGGCCGGGTACGTGGATTGCAGGGGTGCGCGGGAAGTTCCACACGCGAAATGGCCGGCTACGTGGATTTCAGGGGTGCGCGGGAAGTTCCACACGCGATATGGCCGGCTACGTGGATTCCAGGGGTGCGCGGGAAGTTCCACACGCGATATGGCAGGGTACGTGGATTTCAGGGGTGCGCGGGAAGTTGCACACGCGAAAAGGCCGGCTACGTGGATTTCAGGGGTGCGCGGGAAGTTCCACACGCGATATGGCAGGGTACGTGGATTTCAGGGGTGCGCGGGAAGTTGCACACGCGAAAAGGCCGGCTACGTGGATTTCAGGGGTGCGCGGGAAGTTCCACACGCGAAATGGCCGGCTACGTGGATTTCAGGGGTGCGCGGGAAGTTCCACACGCGATATGGCAGGGTACGTGGATTTCAGGGGTGCGCGGGAAGTTCCACACGCGATATGGCAGGGTACGTGGATTTCAGGGGTGCGCGGGAAGTTGCACACGCGATATGGCCGGCTACGTGGATTCCAGGGGTGCGTGGGAAGTTCCACACGCGATATGGCCGGCTACGTGGATTCCAGGGGTGCGCGGGAAGTTCCACACGCGATATGGCCGGGTACGTGGATTGCAGGGGTGCGCGGGAAGTTCCACACGCGATATGGCCGGGTACGTGGATTCCAGGGGTGCGCGGGAAGTTCCACACGTGATATGGCCGGCTACGTGGATTCCAGGGGTGCGCGTGAAGTTCCACACGCGAATTGGCTGTGTTCTCCCAGGCATTACCTGTACACCCTCCACGGCCCCTGCAGGCAGCACACACCACAGGGAACTACCCTGCACACCTGCTCATGTCTCCCACCACCCCCAACCCCCATCCACCAGGGACACCCTCCACCAGGCCCCCACCCATGTCTCCCACCACCCCCACCCCCAGCACTGTGGGGAACCTGCCAGCACGCCCCCACCCATGTCCAACCCATGTCTCCCACCACCCCCAACCCCCCATCCACCAGGGGCACCCTCCACCAGGCCCCCACCCATGTCTCCCACCACCCCCACCCCCAGCACTGTGGGGAACCTGCCAGCACGCCCCCACCCATGTCCAACCCATGTCTCCCACCACCCCCAACCCCCCATCCACCAGGGGCACCCTCCACCAGGCCCCCACCCATGTCCAACCCATGTCTCCCACCACCCCCAACCCCCATCCACCAGGGACACCCTCCACCAGGCCCCCACCCATGTCTCCCACCACCCCCACCCCCAGCACTGTGGGGAACCTGCCAGCAGGCCCCCACCCATGTCCAACCCATGTCTCCCACCACCCCCAACCCCCCATCCACCAGGGGCACCCTCCACCAGGCCCCCACCCATGTCCCCCTGGCCCCTGGTCCTGACGATACACAATAATGGCAGTAATGGCCAGCATACCCAGCACAAACACCCAGGCAAGGATTGCATGCACCCACATAGTGAATGCAATCACATGACACAACCCCAAAGGCAAGTATGCAAAAGAACACATGTCCGCCACACACACATACACAATGGGTGCAAGTGAATGTCAAAACCCATATCATGACATGTAAGAAACCAAAGAAAAAATGACACAAGTGTAAGATAATATAAAAATGTATTAAAAAAAAATCAAGTAAACTAATACAACTATCTGGCAAAGCAAATAAAAGGTCCATGTCCGGGAACAAAAATGAGAAACCAAAAAACAAAGGATAGAAAAATCAATAGATTTTGTCCAAAGTAAACACATGTAGTATGAAATGAAAGAAAAACCATTACGACATGGTGTAAACAATATGAAAGTAAAAAAATGTACCTCCCAAAAAATAACAATATATACAGGATTGTTCAAGGGTCCATGAGCCCAACACCACTAATGAAACCTAATACTAACTAATTAAAAAAATATGTACAAAGAAGTGGCCATTGTCCAAGCGGTCCAAAATAATAAAAAGAAATAAAGGAAACCTAGCACTAACTAACTAAAAAACTATATACAAAGGCAGCGGGCTAGTCCTGCGGCTCACTTGGTGATGCTGGCCAGGGCATCCTCGAACTCCATGTCAATGTCCTGGAGGCGGGACTCAGTCCTGGCCCCGAGGTCTCGCAGGGACAACCCCATGTGCTCACCAAATTCCCTGCGAGCCTCCTCGAGGCACTCAGCCCGCCTCAATGCCTGATGCATGGAGATCTCCGCCCTGGCCATGGCGAGCCGCTCCTCTTCCGCCCGCTGCCGCTCCGCACCTATCCGCTGGCCAAACTCCTCCCACACGGAACACACTGCCATGCCAGGGTTGCCCTGCCCTCCGGCCGATGCCTGCCCCTCCGATCTTGATGGCCCTGAGCCATGATGCCTCCCACGTCGAGCCCGCTGCTGCCTCCGACGCCACTGCCTCTGCCAGCACGACGGCATCCAGGCTGATGGTAACCACCGACGCCGTCGTGCACGTGCCCTGCCCGATGATGCCGGCACATCTTCCATCTGCTGGGGTCCACTTGCTGTGTCGTCCACCCCTGCTGGACCTCCGACTCCCAACTGCGGCAGGGATGGGATCCCCACCGAGCTCGCTGCATTGGTCGGGGCAGGTCCACAGGGGGCCATGGTGGCATCTGGGCCGGAAGACGGCAAGGAGAACGACCGGTGGATAGCCTGCACAGAGGAGGAGAGGGCCGTCAGATTGGCAAACACATGCAGGAACCCCCCGAACATGGCCGATCCCAATTGGGCCACGTCGGCACGGTGCACTTCGTGATGACGTGCGTGCTCCTCCCGGGAAGCACGCACGGCATCACGAATCACAGCCGTGCGCATCGCGACCCCAATCAGGACCTGCTCCACGCGGCCAGGGGTTCCCACGGCCGCAGGTGGAGGGGAGTCAGTTGACATGGACATCCCCTCTACCTGCGGACGGGCCTGGGACGGGGCATCCCTGCTGGTGCATGGTGGTGCACTCACAGGGTCAGGGACAGCGACATGCACAGGCACCTCCACGGTGACCTGTGCTGCCTCCTGCCCCTGGCCCTGGACTGCACCACTTGCACCAGCAGGGATGCTCCCACCAGGCCCCATGTGTGCACCAGTGTCGGCCTCCTCCTCCTCTGTGCAAACCACCAACCTGGATGGCTCCTCACCGTCTCCCGCCGTAGCAGGCCCCTGTGGGGGCTCACCCACCCCTTCCGCTGCAGCCGTGGGGGCATCCCCGCCGCCTTGCTCCACAGCGCTGTCTCCGCCCTCTTCTTCACTAGCCGCTGCGTAGAGGGAGACAAAGGACACAAGCATCAGGCTACTGTACAATGGTCCCCTAGACAGGAAGCAATAGCAGATGAGCACCCCTGTCAAAGTACACTTCCATCATGTCCCTCCACAACACATGGGTCAGTCCAGGCAAAACACACACAGTAACAGGCATGGTGCATGCCATGCACATTTCCATGCATGTCCAATTGACTCTTGAAACATTCAATGATATGTAACTCACATGCATCATGGCTCATGCATATCACATGCACACACTTCACCTCAGTCACATCCATCTGGCCCCAATCACACCGAACACAGGCAAAACAAGGGTAAGTTGGGTGCGTCACTGAATCTGTGCATTGTCACACACATGAGTCATGCATCCATGGCATGCACAAGTCACAGACATGCAGGTCAGGCACACAGACATGGCTACCATATATGTACCTGGCATCAGCACCCATCCTTCACCCCCATCCATGTCCAGGTACAGAGACTGGCATGCTCTCATGTCCCAAATCTGCATAGTGCTCCCCATGCCGCATTTCAACACATGCAACAACCATGTGGGTCACACATCACTGGTCGCACATGCATTACCATGATGTCCCAGCACACATACATGCATACATGGCCCATGGCACACATACAGGCAAGTATCATAGAACCAGCACACCGCAACATGCCCTGTCTCACACAGTGATGCTTGGACACTTACCGCTCAACTCCAGACGGGTCTCCCTCTCAAGGATCTGGGCGTGGAGCGCTGGGCGTACGCGTTCCAGGACCCTCTTCTGGATGGAACTCATGTGGCCCCGGCCCCCCTCCACGAGGCGCCGGGCCTTCACAAGGGTCCTGGACCTCAAGTCCTCCCAGCGCTTCTTGATCTTCAAGACGTTGCGGGTTGCCACCCCCTCCGCGTTGATGGCAACCACACAGTCGGCCCAGATCCTCTCCCGTCCTTCCTTGCTGGCGCGGGACGATCCAAAGAGGGCATCATACTGCCCCAGGACATGCTCCACCAGGACACCAACTTCGGTGGCAGTGAAGCTGGTGCCCCTCTGCCCCTCTGGCCTGGGGTTGCCACTGGTGCCAGATGTAGAAGTGCCCGACATGGCAACCCCAGAGGCAGGTGTGGGTGGGCAACTGGGTCCTGGGGCTGGGCTGTGGAGCGATGCAATCCCAGTTGGGAGTCTTCAGTTCCAGCAGGGGTGGACACAGCAAGTGGACCCCTGCAGATGGCTGATGTGCAGGCACCAAATGGCAGGGCACGGTGGCAGCAGGCAGGCAGGCAGGCAGGCAGCAGCAGATAGCACGTGGGAGGCTGCTCAGGGCACTGGGGGGGCAGTAACTCGGCCTTCGGGGCAGGAGCGTGGTGTTCCGTGTGTTTTCGGGTGGCCAGCTTGATACGGAGTGATTTGGCACGTGAAATTCCTGCACGTCAGCGTGAAATCCGAGGAAAGGCCCTTAGCGCGTAAGTGCGTCAGCACGCATACGCGATTCTATTGGACCAGAGTCCCTCATCGCGTAAGCGCGTCTGACGTGATCCGCACGGGCGTTCCCCACTCAGCACGTGAAGACGGAGCACACGTGGAAATACTGCACGTCAGAGTGTCATCGCGTGTAATTGGCCAAAAGTGCGCGTACGCGCCATTGGCCTATGTACGTGTATTTCATCGCGTGTAATTGGCCAAAAATGCGCGTACGCGCCATTGGCCTATGTACGTGTATTTCATCGCGTGTAAATGGCCAAAAGTGCGCGTACGCGCCATTGGCCTATGTACGTGTATTTCATCGCGTGTAATTGGCCAAAAGTGCGCGTACGCGACATTGGCCTAAGTACGTGTATTTCAGGGGCGCGCGGCCACTTACACAAGCAAGTACGTCAGCGCACCTGTATGCCTGCTGCGTGGGAATTTCCACACGCGATTGGAGTGGGAACTCGATTCCAGGGGTGCGAGGCTCACACGCTCGCCTACAACACGCGCAAGGCATTAATTTGCGCACTTTTCAATAAACAAGCCAGATGGCAGGATGAACATACCGTTCCTAGCAGCAGTGGCAGTGGGCTACCAAAGGAGGAGGAGGAGGAGAGTCAGGGCCAGAATATTCACACCCAGAACCAGCCTATTCGGGATGCCTGATGACCAGGTGTATGGGAGGTACAGGTTTCCAGCACACATCATACTGGACCTGGTCAGTGAGTGGGAGGATGACCTCACATCACCCACCCTGTGCTCCCAAGCACTCAGCCCCCTGCAGAAGGTCCTGAATGTACTGCACTTCTTGGCCACTGGATCCTTTCAGCGGACAAGTGCCATAGTGGGTGGTGTGTCACAGGCCACGCAGTCACGCTGCCTACACCAGGTCTTGAACATCATCACTGCACGGCCATCAGTCCGCAGGCACATATATCTCCCCAGGACTCATGCAGAAAGGCGGACGTGCATCCAGGAATTCTATGGTGTGGCTCAATTCCCCAAAGTGCTTGGTGCAATTGACTGCACACATGTGGCTCTACGTCCACCCAGGGCAACAGAGCACATCTATAGAAACCGCAAGCACTGGCATTCCATCAACGTGCAAGTTGTATGCAATGCCAAGGGAATAATCACATCAGTATATGCCAACTATCCAGGGTCCACCCACGACAGCTTCATCTACAGAATGTCTACCCTATGCCGGGACCTAGAGGCTGGCCAGCATGGAGATACATGGCTGCTTGGTGAGCATGAATGCCACTGCACATGCATGCATGTCAGATACTGGGTCATGACACAACACCACTAATGATACCCATCACCACCTCCGCAGGGGACAGTGCCTACCCTATCAGCCCCCACATGATGACCCCAATCCGGAACCCCACCACGCCACCCCAGGTAAGGTACAACACAGCCCACATTGCAACACGGGGCATAGTGGAGCGCACATTCGGAGTGCTCAAGTCACGCTTTCGCTCCCTTGACCGTTCTGGCGGGCAGCTGTTATATGCTCCCCGAATAGTGTGCAGGATCATAGTGGCAGCATGTGTCCTGCACAACGTTGCAACACGCCGGGGCCTGCCCGTGGACATGGTGGTGCCCCCACATCCACAACCACATGCACGCCCGCTGCGCATGGGAGGGGAAAGGGCACGGGGGGAGGCAGCCCGTACGCAACTGGTGGCCAACTTCTTCACCTAGGAATCACAGTGCTGGCTAGTGCACACTGCTCTGGCACATACCATCTGACAATCAATGATGACACTACCTGACAATGTCTGAAAATTACTTGACAATAAACAGTCAGATACACATCAGCCTGAGATTGTTAACATGGAAGTGTCAATATGTGTGCACCCCTAGCTACACATACACCAGCAATGCATCACAACGCAAAGACACAACTCCATCAATCTAATATGCATTGCCACAGCCAATTCACTACATGACAACATTGCCATGTCACCCATTCCCTTCACAGTCCCGCCACTGAGGACACCATGTCATGGTATGTGACAGCAAACAAACTGGCCATCACAACATGACACCAGTGTCACAAATAGCAGTGCCCCAAATGGAACATAGCCGCACTTGAGCAGCTAACCGCCCTGGAGCCACTACTACACACCTGTGTAAGAGTATTTTCAATCAAATTACACACCAACCCACCCTGAAGCCCACCCAAACAAGACACATTGCATGTAATCAATGGTAGTGTCATTACCTGATTCTGCTGGTATGTCCTCACCGTCCAGATGTACAGTGATGGCGCCATGCAAAAGTGTCAGTGCACATCTACCGACATGTAGTCTGACTCCAGAGAGTATGCCCTTGTGAAGATCTGTGTGAAATACCTGCAAAACATGAGCAACTTATGTAAGTAGAGGCACATATCAAACCATCATGCATAGTTAGGTGCAACAACAATGAACACTATGAATGTCTACACAGTATTGACTATGGACTGGCCAACAGCTCATGGGAGTCCAATGTCACCGTGTAATTTGCTGTCACTTGGGCACACCCTTTGCAAGCCCATGGAAACGGAAGCAGGAGGGGTGTGGATGTCTGCTACCCAAGCATCGAAACCAAACTCAGGACAAGCCTGCATGTGCCCAGCCACAATACAGTGTATGCCCAGGTACCCACACAAGGCAACACTCTTGCAAAATAAAAATAAAAATGAGAAAAAATGGCCATGAAAGGGCCGGCGGGGGGGGGGGGGGCACCTATGAGGTCCGAGGACAGGATGCACGCCACAATCCACCTGTGTGGATCATGGGAAAGGAAAACACCCCATAGGCTCGTGGCCCACACGGCTACTCTGTTGTGGGAGATGAGTCGCTATGGCTCTGGCCAGACCCTGCAGCTGACTCTGGAGGTGGGGGAGCTGCCTCAGAAGATGGTGTGACAATGGGAGGCAGCCCACGCAAAGCACGAGTTTGCTCCTCCATGGCTGCAAGCAGGCGGGTCTGGTAGTTCTGGTTCTGGGTTATTATCATGCGGAGGTCCCCATGCAGTAACTCCCGGGATGACCAGACCTCCGCACGAGTTGCCTGCATCTCGGCCGAGAGCGTCCGTGTCAGACGCTCCAGCTGCTCCTCTGTCCTTCTATGGGATGAAGCCTCAAGCTCTAACAGGGTCGACCTGAGGTGACAGAGTTCTTCCCTCAGGCCTTCCCTGTGGCGCTGGGACTCCATGGAAAGTGATTCCCGCAGAGTCGCCAGTGCCGCCCGCCTGTCCATGTTGGACGCCAACATATCCTCCCTGTGTGCCTGGCAGATGGACTCTGTAGCCTGCTCCAGTCGCTCCATCAGCCTTTCTGGGGGGACAATGGAAGTGGCCACCCTATCCATGGCCTGTGCAATCATCTCGGATGATGCTGCCTGTTGGGTGGCCATACCGTAGATGGATTGCTCCCAAACGGTATTGCCAGGTGGCATACGGCCACCACGTTGACGGGCACCACACCTGCCTGGGGCAAGGCGGACTGCGCCTTGCTGTGCCGGCAAGGCCTCAGGCTGCAGGACTGCATTCCCTCTCTGATCTGCAGCCCCAGGAACAGGATCAGAGATTGGGTGGTGTGGCCCTGCATCCGTAACCACCGGAGGCTGATCTGCCGACACTGACATCCCCATTGAGGGCAATGGCCCGGCTGCAGGTGGGTCGGACAGAGGAGATTCTCTCCCAAGAACACTCACCTGCGACTGCACATAGGTGTCATCCTCCGAGTCTACATCTGAATACTGCTCGGGGGAGGAACCCCCAGAGACACCCCTCGACAGCACGGCCTGCAGCACTTGTGGGTTTTCACCCACAAACACACCACGTCCCTCACTTGTGGTAGGTCGGCCCGGGTTGCCCTCCTGGGACGGCTCCACCACCACATCCCCAGCATCAACAAGTGCTTCGTCCCCTGCAAAGACATGAAAGAGAAAAATGGAAACAGGCATTAGCACCATGGCATGCAACAAGGGCTGATGAACTACAGAGGCAGTAGTTCTACGACACATGTCCAACATGACTGGGAGACCTCCTATGCATTCACCATCACTGGGTCTGTAGGGGAGGCTCAGGGCATACAATGTACAGATTGGAGAGCAACGCCTGCTCACCTTGCTGCCTAGCACTGCCATCACACATTGGCCGTTGATTGCCATGTCAAAGGCACATGCCATCACACACATGGCATGTGACATAGCCACCAAGTGAAGAGGGAGAGGAGGGCTACTTTTTTGGATTTCAACCACTCTGGTCCTGACATTGCATCGTCACATCAATAAGTATACATGTTGTACATGGATCTGCTAGTCCAAATTGGCAACGATGCACAGTGCCTTGTCTACATCAACAAAATGCAGTAAACAATGTGATTCCACCTCCCCATCACCTGTAAAGGATTCATATTGCATTCGTGAAGCAAAGGTCAAGTAATGTATGAAGGTACAGCGGAGCACTGAGGGGTGGTGGGGCAGAAGGGGATGCCAGTCAACAATCCTACTGGTGCTGGTGTCATTCATGTCACGCAAGTGCAGGGGTGGGTGGCACAATGAAGTGCAAGGAGAAGTGGCGGCTGGAAGTGCTGTACAAGGTAAGTAGGACTTGACGTCAAGGGCAGATGGTGTTAGGCGCAGACAAGTGCTGGGGGGGTGGCCTATAGGGGTACAGAGACATTCATGCAGTGCTGTGGGCTCGGAGGGGACAGGGGAGGTACACACTGCTTCTGGCTCGGCAAGGTCCTTTCAGATTTCTATGTGTCCTGCAGAGTTGTCACATGCCGCAGATATGTGCCCTTGGATTGGGGATCTCATCTTGGTGAAAAGGGTGAGGCGCTATTGCCTTTGGAGCATGTGGCAGGCCAGTTTGCCAGAGGATGGCCATGATGCAGGACATTCCCTCTCTGCCACCCGGCACCTGTGGTTTGGGTTCACAAGATCCGAGTCATGCCAGGACTCTGCATTGGCATGGGGCTTCAGACAGGTGGTCATGACCGTGGCAAAGACATCCAGTGTACCTGACATGGAGTGGAGCATGGAGTGGGCCCTGTCAGGATGGGAGTGAGCCTAAGGGGGAGCTGGATGGGGGGGAGATTTTGGCAGCATGAGCCTCGACTGACACACACTTCATGGGTCGGAATACCAAGAAGGTGTGTGACAGTGGTGAGGGTGGCTTTGCCTGTGGGGTGGTGAGGGTGAGCTGGGAGGAGAGGAGAATGTGATCACTCCAGGAGAGAGGAGTGCAGAGATGGACGGAGAGGGGAAAGTCAGATGAGATCAGAGCATCAAGAGTGTGCCCTGCAGAATGAGTAGGGACAGACGGGAGTCTAGAGGGTGAGAGGGAGTTGCTGAGGTCACAGAAAGGTCACGTGGGGGCGTCAACAAGCATGCAGGTGGATGCGTACAGCACCAAGGATGAGGATTTCTGTGTCTGGGGACATGAGTGAGGAGGAGAGGTGAGGACACTCAGAAAGGAAGTAGTACATTTGACCCGTTTTCCCAGACACAGTACGCACTGTTTGAGAATGTCAAGGTGTGGTGGAGAGAGACCTCACACAAGCCATTCCAGAGTGGAGTAGGTCTAAGTAGGAGTGACAGTGGCAGGAATACCCTCAGGGAAGCCAAGGGCACACCCCCCCTGCACAGTAGTGGCGGGCCAAGGAGAGGGTCAAGGATGCAGACAGAGCTGGCCGTCAGACATGTTTCCATGAGACCAAGGATGTCAAGGTGCATAACCTCATGTAAGTGACAGATATCGGAGGAATGCCTGATGCAGCCGCAGTGAAAGGAGTGTAATTGTGGAGGAGGTTGACAGCCTTGTAGGACTTACGGGGAGTGCTAGAGATCAGAGGTGCAGCATGTGTAGGAGTTGGAGTGGGAGGCGGAGAAGGTTCATGGGAGGGTGCAGGGAGGCAGTGCAGGATTGATGAGGAGAGAGGAGGGGGGACAGCAGGAGAGGTAAGGAAGTTGATGAGATGTGGGTAGCATTTCTCAAGGAGATTGAGGTTGGCCTAAGGGCCTTGGACTGAGACGCTCCCATTACCATGCACATCAATAGTGGCCTCTGAGGATTGGAAGGAGGCCAGGAGTACACCCCAACGGGTCCCACCAATGATGGTGGAAGAGGAGCAAGGAGAGAGGACAGGGACCATGTGAAGGGTCTATGGGACAGGCAAAGGCATGTATGCGCAGATGTCAGTGAGAGTTAGCTTAGAGTAGGCTCAGATGCACTGGTCAGCAATAGGGTGGGTCGCATTGGAGGGCAGGGTGCCCTCATTTGACTTTTGGCAAGCAGGTGTCGTGAGTAGGGCACGATGGTCTGAACTGTAGAAGTCATGGAAGATAGACCATGAAGAGCAGCATGGAGTGTGAGGGAATGGGGCTCGAAACCAGACGGTACCAAAGCCCACAGGTAGGAGGTGGATGTCAAGGCAACATCCACAGTATGACAGCATGTTGGTTGGCATTTATATACAGAGGACGCATTAGCATGTGGTATCATTGCATGTCAGGCATGTGAAGATGAAACTTGAATGGCTGGGGGAAAGGATAGGAATGGTATGTAAGACATCAGATGAATAGACAGGGGAGTATGAGCAACAATGTAGTGACAAAATGACAATTCAAGGGCAACTTCCATGGTGTCGCCCCATATGTGCACTGTTGCCAGTAGGGATAGTGCTGTGGCCAGATGGTGTTGCACTGAACATACTGGATGAGGCACATGGGTGCCACTATCAACTCTGCCACACACCCCCTTGACAGGCACCCAACATGAATGCTTCACACACACACCATGCACATGGATAATACACACATGCATGTGCACTCACCGGATGATGCCTCGTAATCAGGGAGGTCTCCCACACCTTGGAGTTGTCCCTCGGTGACGTAGGATCCAGCTACGGACTCGTGTGGTGTGAGTTCTATTTCCTGTGCTGGGGACCCACCTCCAGTCACCAAGGTTGCGGCATGACTTGAGGCCAGCTTATCCTTTGCCCTGCGCTTAAGGTCATTCCAGCGCTTCTGGCAATCACTAGCTGTGCGCCTCACTACTCCAAGGGCACTTATTCTGTCAGCAATGGTCTGCCAGTGTGCCTGGCGTCTGGCATGTGTGGTCTTGGACCCTGCAACGATGACCATTTCCCTATCATGATCTGACACATACTGAACAAGTGCATTCAGTTCGGCGTCTGTGAAGCTTGGCTTCCTTGATGGGCCGGACTGTGCAGCCGTGCCTGGGGCATCAGCCTGTGCCGGACGTGCACTCTTCCTCTTGCGCTTGGAAGGGGGTGGGGATCCAGAGTGTCCTACGCCGCTGTGGACACTAGGGGCAGGAGTCGTGGTGGACTCAGTACTGGGTGTGTGGGATTGCCCACTCAGCATGGGAGTAGGTGCAGGCATTGGGGGTAGTGGGATGGGGTCAGGCCTGATCTGAGGTGCATGAACTAGGACCGACACAGTCTTGGCAGGGTGTATGAGAGGTGGGGTGGATGGAGCCACACCCTGGCTACGGGGGCCAGCAGATGACATATCTGGCATAGATGCGCGTGCCCTGATGACACCAATGTGCACCGGTGCACGTGCAGTGGACCTGCTGACCTGGATGTCAGCGATGGGATCACCCTCGGACAGGTCTGGTGCCACAATGGCCTGGTCCGACAAGGGCTGATCAGGGTTGGTATCAGCCACATGACTCTCAACTGGGGAGGGGGGGGGCATGGGTGTCCCTGACTGTTCCTCCAGACTGGGGGGGACAGGGGCACCCTGCAAGTCACAACCACGTCCCCTAGTGGATCCTCCACGGCCACCACGTGTGGCTCGGCCACCTTTGCCACCCTTACGGCTTGCACGCCTCCCAACCATGGCACTGATGGTATTGTGCGTATGGGAGTCGGTGTGCACAATTGTCCTGGGCAATTGGGTGTCAAAGGGGTTGGGTACCAGATGGTATTCGTACCCTAGTGCAGTGGCAAGGCTATATGACACCCCTGGGGAAAGATGACGGGTCACGCAACGCACAGGCACCCCAAAAAAGTTAAGGAACGTGCACAATACCCCTCCTAGACCACGTGTGCTGATGGAAAACCCTGCACTACGCTGTGGCATCCAGTAACACAATGAACGTATGCGTGTCACACGCAGCCTAGATTGACCTCTGAAGGGGTAGGCTACACACGGGGCAAGCACAGATGTTAGATACGTGCGTGACTCACCGTCTGCCAGGTAAAAGAGCGTGAAAAATGAGCGCTTTTGGTTGGCAACACCCCCGCCAAAAGAAGATGTGTACGCTGTCTGAGGAGACAGGACAACAGTAGAAGGGGACACTGTTTGAGGGAACAGGCCCAGGTAAACCAGTACAAGAGGAAAAAGAGAAAAAGCTGTCAGAGGTAACAGGGAGTACGAACTGGAAACGCCGTGAAGTAAATCGCGTGTGAAACGACAAGAAGTACAGAATTCACCCACTCGCTCTCCACGAAAAGCACGTACAAGGAAATGGTGTTCAACACTACCTTTTATACAGGCCCACACGTACAGCGTCACTTACGGCGTGTACGTGCTTGGCCCATGTTCACCAATCACACGCTTTGACACTCCTGCGTGTAGCTCACTTTTCACCAATCACACGCTTTGTCACTCCTGCGTGTGGATCCTTTTTCACCAATCACACGCTTTGACACTCCTGCGTGTAGCTCACTTTTCACCAATCACACGCTTTGTCACTCCTGCGTGTAGATCCATGTTCACCAGTCACACGCTTTGACACTGCACGTGCAGGTAACTATTGACGCACATATGCTGGTGACGGGTTTTCGCGCGATTCGCTGAGTGTGGGGTTTTCACGTGCAAAATCACTCCCTATCAGGCTGTCCACGCGTTCAAACACGAAAGACCACGCTCCTGGCCAGGAGGCCAAATTTAAGTCCCCCAGAGCCCTGAGCACGCTCCCACCTGCCATCGGCTGCTGCCTGACTGCCTGCTGGCCACGTGCCCCACAGTGCTGGTGGGTGGGGGTGGTGGGAGACATGGGTGGGGGCCTGGTGGAGGGTGCCCCTGGTGGATGGGGGGTGGGGGTGGTGGGAGACATGGATGGGGGCCTGATGGCAGGTGCCCCTGCACTGCTGGGGGTGGGGGTGGTGGGAGACATGGGTGGGGGCCTGGTGGAGGGTGCCCCTGGTGGATGGGGGTGCAGGGGGACATGATCAGGTGTGCAGGGTAGTCCACTGTTTTGTGGGCTGCCTGCAGGGGCCGTGGAGGGTGTACAGGGTACACCTGTGAGGGCCCACCCAGCCTATTCGCATGTGATAATTCCCACGCACCCCTGTGATACACGTACCCTGGCCAATCGCGTGTTGAACTTCCCGCTACCCCTGTAATACACGCACCCTGGCTGTTCGCGTGTGATAATTGCCGCGTACCCCTGTGATACACGTTCCCTGGCCTATCGCGTGTTCTACTTCACGCGTCCCCCTGTAATACACGTTCCCTGGCCAATCGCGTGTTGAACTTCCCGCTACCCCTGTAATACACGCACCCTGGCTGTTCGCGTGTGATAATTCCCGCGTACCCCTGTAATACACGTTCCCTGGCCTATCGCGTGTTCTACTTCACGCGTCCCCCTGTAATACACGTTCCCTGGCCAATCGCGTGTTGAACTTCCCGCTACCCCTGTAATACACGCACCCTGGCTGTTCGCGTGTGATAATTCCCGCGTACCCCTGTAATACACGTTCCCTGGCCTATCGCGTGTTCTACTTCACGCGTACCCCTGTAATACACGTACCCTGGCCAATCGCGTGTTGAACTTCCCGCTACCCCTGTAATACACGCACCCTGGCTGTTCGCGTGTGATGATTCCCGCGTACCCCTGTAATTCACGTTCCCTGCCTAGTCGCGTGTAGTACTTCCCGCGTACTCCTGATTTGAAGATTGCCCGCTTTTCTTTCCTTGTTTGCCTGCCCTGTGAAGTGGTCCAGGGTTAGCGCAGCCCTTAGCGATGATTTAGCGATTTTGATGGCTTTTCCTTGCGCGAGGGCGTTCTTGGGGGCGTTACTGGCGCTGCTGCAGGCTCGCTGCGATTCTCTGCGCCACGGCTGGTTTGGGAGCTTGAAATCCATGAATACGCTGTGCGCGGAAATCTGTTTTAGCGCACGTGCCTGGCGCAGACTATCGCAGGCGCACGCTGTGCGCCAGCCGCGTGCGCTACTTGTGCGCTGGATTCTATGAATTAGCCTGATAATGTCGCTATTGATGAGACGTAGTTTCTATCCTATTGTGGCCTCTGGATTCAAGTCATAATCTTGACATGTTGTTTTGATATACATAATACATATAACGTATATCAGGCTTTGTAACAGTGTTAAGGCCCTTCGCTGGCCAATTATTTTCCATGGCACCTGAGCATTCCAATGTGATGATTAAGCTTTGTACACCCCATCAGAGCGCTGTACCAGGCATTATTGGTCCTGCAAACCAAGTTAAAGGTCCAAGAGTAGCAAGGAATTTTTAACAAGGTTTCTGGATATATTATACTACTCTCAAAAGAAACAACAAAAAAACTTAGTGACGAAAAACCGAAAAGTGGACCATGGGCGTGGTTCCAAACAGCCATAACTGGCAAGTGTACGAGATAGCAATCAGACCTCCGCAATTTGATGCTGCATGACTCACACCTGCAAGACTCCACAAATTTCCTGGCAAAAACTCTGATCATGGGGTCGTGGAACACCAGAGGCCACATGCATCTGACAAAATCAGGAGGACCTGATCTAGGGATCTTTAACATCTTGTTTCTCCAAGAGACCTGGCTGGCCGAAAAACCATCGTTGGACGGTTACTCTATCGAGATCCCTCCCGCCTCTCAAGGCCTACTGGGCCAACCATCTTCAGGTCTCCTTTTTGCGGTGAGAATAGGCTCAGGGATTAGCATCATAAAAAAAAACTTGCAGAATCGTACGGACTACTAGCAGTACTAGTATCTTGGAAACACCTCAAACCGCACTCCAAGAGATGGGACACCACCCAGATGGCAATCATCACTCTTTACTGGAACCCTCAAAGAACTATGAACAAAAATGCCTGTACATCTGTGTCAGAGGTAATTGACAAAATGTATGTTGATTACGAGACAACCCACATAATCATCTGTGGTGATCTAAATGCCAAATTCTGTGAATTTGGCCAGAATGGGGCAAAACAATGGGCAGGATCTCTAGCCGAGGAGCAGGGGACTACATGGCTAGACCTAATGAAATTACATAATTTCTACAACGTGGCATGGCTCCAAGACAAAAAGCCTCAGTGTCCTACATGGGAGCGAGAAAATACAACAAACACGTTGGATTACATTTTCATCACACATGCACTGCTACCCCTAATCGCTGCCTTTAAGGTGCTCAGAACCAATGAAAGCGATCACAACCTGCTTACTATGACATGGAACACCAGGGTCCCGAAAAGCAAACGTATACGAAGAACTTGCAAGTAAATAACCAGCAGTCGCGTCTCCGTCTGATGGCCTCAAACATATCAGAACTAAGAGAAAAGTACAAATTCCAAGTGCCAGAAGTGTTCAACGGCAAGATACCATCAAGCGTAAACTACCAACCTTTGCTAGCAGCTTACAAAGTAAGACCGAAACTAGTGAAAAAAACAACTACAAAAAACAAACATCTTTACAACAAGATTCTGGTGGAGAGAAGGAGGCAACTAAGGCAACTGAAAAGACTGGTTCAAAGCCATAATACAGACACAACTAAGAACACCCTCCGCGATGAGATAAAGAGCTATAAATCGTGGCTGAAAAACCACAGGATCAAGCTCAACCAAAACGATGCAGAGGAAATGCTAAAAATCATAAGCAACAAGAAATCACTGTAGTTTTAGGCACTAATCAAAGAAAACAGACCTTCGAACCGATGAGAGAGCACACTAATGCTGTAGCAGAAGACATTTGGGTGACCTACTTTACAAACCTCTTTAAACCTCCAAGAGACCACCCTCTAGTGGGAGAAAAAAAGTCTGAGGCACCATGGGTAGACCTAACAGAAGAAGACAACATTAAAAGAACAATTCTAAAACTAAAACCTTCAAGAGCCCCAGGACCTGATGGTCTCACAAACATCAACCTCAAACATCATCTGGAGGAATGGACAATCTTAATCAGTAAGGTATTCCGCCGGGGCTCAGATTCAAAATCAATTCAGAGTTCCTGGACTTCGGTGGTGGTAGTACCCATTTTCAAAAAGGGCAATAGAGAAGACCCGGTCAATTACCGACCAATTGCACTCCTGGACATTATTGGAAAGGTCTTTCCATCTCTTCTCCTCATAAAATTCCAGAAGTGGGCTAGATCCTCTCCTAGTGCTGACCCATTCCAAACAGGCTTCCTCAAGAATGCGGGCACGTTGGTGAACATTCTTCTGATAAATATAATCAAAAACAACATCAAAGCCAGTGCCCTGAGAGTTTTCTTAGCCTTTATCGATCTAACCCAAGCATTCGATCAAGTAGACCGACAGAAACTCTGAACTAAGCTTGAAGCCTGGAAGTGTCCTTGCTAGATCTTGGAACCTGTGATAGCTCTACATAACAACATGAAAATACGGGTTCGCCTCTGTCAAAGGAAATACCTTCTAAAAGTGGAGTAAAACAGGTATGCCCTTTAGAACCTGCTCTCTTTATCGCTTTTCTGAGGTACTTTAAAGAAACTGAAACTACAATAAGATCTTTTCCTCTGAAAATAGGCAATAGTAGTGTCTCCCGTATGCTCTATGCCGACGATATGATCTTGCTGGATCAAACGCCGATCGGACTTCAATGTCAGCTGAACAACTTGTTGCAATACATAGAGGAAAACAACTTGGAAATAAACAAGTCGAAGACAAAAATTCTGCTCCTCGAAAAACATCCAAAGAAAAACAGGCAGCTGTATTGGACTTTAGACAACACAAAAATCGAAACTGTCTCACAATTCAAATATTTGGGAGTCATGATCAATAGCTCCAGAACAGAAGCAAAGATGCAGCGTGCCCGTTGCTACAAAGCGTGAAATCTAACAGCAGCTGAAACCAGAGCAATCGACAAAAAATATGGAAGATTTTCACTGTTACCTGTAATACAATTTACAAGACAAAAATGGTTCCATCTATAACCTATGGGATGGGCAAAACACCTAATATGCCAGAGACTCTCTGGCCAAAATTGGAAGGCTACCTATGGAATACAGTCTTCAGTTTACCGAAATCTACCTCTATGGCAGCCATCAGGCACGAACTTGGTCTACTCTCACTATCAGCAATAGTACAACAGAGCAGTATGCAGCTCTTCAGAAAAATCTTGATGGCTGACAGCCCGCCAGTCTACCAACTGATTGCAGAGGAAACCAAAAGTGGTTGCTGTCATTTGCTGAACACATGGGTGCTGGCTAACAAGTCTGTAATAAACGATATAGCCTGCAGTGAGGAAGACCTGATCACGAACCCTCAGAGAATAAAAATAAAAATGGAGGAATGAGACTGGATCAGCACTAATGAAACAGAAGCATCAAACAAAATGCTGAGCCACCTGCTGAAGGCTCCAGAAAAATGGAAGAAACCACAAGCATATTGCACTAAATTCCCAGATAAACCACTGAGAAGCTTGTTCATGAGAGCGTGACTAAACCCTCTGCCCACCCACGAAATTTTGGCAATAAGATCGACCACCAGCTCAAACAACTGCAGATTGTGTGAGAATCAACACCAAATGGAAACATTAAAACATTTGCTGATGTCCTGCCTGGAGTCTAGACCCGCAAGAATAGCGTATTTGACTCTGCTGCTCGCAGATTTTAAACTCCATGAAGAAGAGTTTTCGTGGGTCCGCCTGATTTTGGGTGAAAAACCAGATGGACGATCGCCATGGAGATGATCGAAGCCCGTCTGAACTAAGCGAAAGACTTCCTGCAACTCCGAAATTCTCTTCTTCTCGTCTATCCTGATCTTGTAAAAATCTAACTGATTAAATGAGTAATTAAACAAAAGAAATTAAAAAATATATACTATGTAGAGCCTGAGAGTGGAGTCAATAGCGCTCCTATATCATGCATCAGTCATATTAATTTGTGACATTTTACTACACAATACAGTGACCTGTTTTGACATTTGCCAATCCACTGCTGAAAGGGCATGGCTCATGTGCTGTTGGCTCTCAGGAGGAATGCAATATTCGATGATTTATGTCAACACTGCTGATGAAGTTGTGCTCTTTAGTCAGAAGAATATGGCATAGCCTTCCTTCTCAACATAATACATATCAGAGTCAGACTAAATGGCCATTTTCAGTGGGAGAAAACAAAAGTCTTCCATGAAAGGCAAATTGAAAAATCACATAGCTATACATTATTCCGGATTTGGGAACAGCTTAAAAAAACAGATCACCTGTATAAGTGTATGCAACCAACTACAGAATGGTGCAATGAATTTCCAAGCATCTTTCAGAATAAAATCTAACCTGTTTGATACAATTTCTACAAAGCACTTAGTTATTCCACTAATATCCTATACACAACCATTTTCATCTCCTCGCTCATGTTACTCTGAAATAATTTGATATTAGGCCTGTTAACATAACAGATATTTTGATATCAGATCATAGCCAACTGTATAAGTGATTCACCTACAATTCATCTAGTCGAATTTGGATAAGTATGTGGATTATTGAAATATTTACTTGAAGCCCTACTCAGGATGGATTTCCTTTATGGCCCCCGAAACTCCAGGCATGTTGGACAAGTGCCGGAGTGATTGAGGCTTGTCGGGGTTAATGTCAAAGGAGATGCTTGGTATGGCAAGATGTAAAAGAGGTCTGTGCATAGAGGCATTCGAGCGAGATAAAACAGAGCATGCACAATCTCAGTGAGATATCTCCATGGGTTAGAGTGCATTCTGCAGAGATCTGTGTGTAAGCTAATGGTTGCACGTGACACATTGCACGTTTGACCCAGGCTATCGTACTTCTGAATTTATTAAAATAAGCAAGGTTAAATAGTGTAATTGCAAGATTTCAAAGCAGACCTCAGGCACAATCGCATGTTAGCCATATTTGGGTGAGCCTTCAATCTCATAGATCAATAAACTGTGGACCGTTGAGGTACCTAATATCAAAATATCGTGAGTGAACGGACTACACATAGCTCGAGAAGCCCTATAGGGTTGGAAAGGACTCAGCCATGGGTCGTGTGAGTTAGATTTCCTAACATTGCAAATATTTGCAAAGTTACTGAAATGAATTAAGTGCTGGCGGCGACCCAAGAGGTTCCCTCGTGGTGGCCGCCATTTTATTTTTGCTATTGGCGTGATTTGGTGCTGAAAAATGTATGCATTGACATGCAGTTGCTAACAATGAAAAGCTTTACATTAGAAATTGCTGGATATTTGTTAACTCTGCAGCTGCCTGCACAATGTATTGTTTGTGACATGTTCTCTTCGGCTATGTCTCTGTTGGTTAGCCAGGTTAAATGAACATGCCCCAAAATGGCAGGAGGGGGTGGAGGGGGGGGCTAAAGCCCGGTCTACCTAATGGTTGATGTGCCACTGTACATACATATCATGTACGGTCAGATAGCACAGCGAGCAGAGTGGTCGCTTTCACATCTGTGCAGAACCTTCCAACGCAGGTTCAGACCCCGGCAGGGTCAAGCTCAGCCATTCATCCTTCCAAGGTCGATAAATGAGCACCACACACCGTGGTTAGTAATAAGCAGCACTCAGATGACTGAAGGTTTGTAGCACTATATAAATGCAAATTATTATTATTACTGTGTGCATGCGTTAGTACATGAGTTTGTTGTCATTCTGTTTAATACGGAGACCCAACTTGTTGCAAGTGAAAATTTCATGAAAAGCAGATGGCCTTTGAGCAGTGCTGCAGTGGGGGGTAGGCAGATTGTAACTGTCCACTGCTGTAGGTGGAATCTAGCTGTGTGTGGTGCACTGCAGCTTGGACCCGCAACTCTTTAGGGTTTGCCATAGACTTTGTAATGGGTCCATCACCCTTCTGCTGGCTTGTGGGTGTGAAATAGAGAACAGGGAACAGTGGTCAGAGCAGTCTGTGGGGACTTGAGTCAGTGGTAGTGATATGGTATACGTGGGTTCTGCAATCACCATGGCATCTGTGAATAAATGATGGCATGTTTCAGCCTGGACATTTGGAATGCTGGGGCTGAGACATGTGCCAGTGATGGTTGGGCCATGATGTGTGCTGCCACAAATATGCTCTTTCAGGATGTGCAGAATACGGTATTGAAACTGTACTCGGGTGGGTGGTACTGTGGGAAGGTTTTCTGGTTTTGCATCAAAGTCCATTCCTATGACTGGCATAGTTGCAGAAAAGCAGCTGATGTGGGGTTGGTTTGAGTAATGGGTCAGCAAGGTAGAAAACAGTGGAGGACTTTGTGGTGATCGCACATTAGGCCGATTGCAGCAGGACTCCTGGAGTGGACTTTGTCAGAGTGGTTTGAGCACCATGTTTGGTTTTGACTCCATCAAACTTTGCACTCATAGTGCCTGCCAGTGTTTTTCAAAGCTATCTTTTAAGAGTTCATGAATAAATTGGAGGTGTAAATGCTCTATTGGTGTAATACAAATGTTTTAACCAGGTTGGTGCTCAGCCAGTCAATTTACAAGTGCAGTGTGTGTCTGTCACTGAAGTCCTGGTAAAAACAAGCATTGGCAAAGCCGGCAGTTTTGGCTTGTGTGTAAGTATTAAGCATTTGCCAGACACTGTTGTTAGATGCCCAAGTATTCACACCATTTTGCACCTGCTACCATTAACGGGCAGTTAATACCAACAAAGGTGTGCCTGACAAGTGCCTTTGCCTTTATTTTTATGCACTTAATAACATGAATCCTATTTAGCTGGTTAACAGTAACATTAGTTACTTACAATGCTATACAGATGGTGCTAATCATTGTGATGCAGTGAAGTTGAATTCTTGTGTCTGGTAGCATATGCTGTATTATTGCTTTGGATTTATGAGCTCAAAAGAATGGCTGGTTGGGCCTCTTTTCCGTTATTGAATAAATATTTGGAACGCCAGAGGCCTCCCCAACAAAATAGGACGTTTGCCTTTGTTCAACCCTGAGACTTGTAGTCTACTGGTGTGATATACATGTATTAACAAGGTCTATCTTCAGCCACTTTATTTATAAGCACTATTTATGTCCTTTGCTGAAGTCATGTTAAAAACATTTATTAAAAACCAACTGTTTTGGCTTGAGTATATGTAATAGGCATTTGCAAAGTAGTGGCATTACATCGCCATGTAGTCACACCATTTTGCATCTATTTTATTGCATTCCCACACACTTCCTGTCTCTCCCCACCTAAAACACATTGGTATATTTGAGCTAGCTTTTTCAAGCTGCACTATCAAACTTTGTGCTTTATGAAACAAACACATTCATCATTACTATTCTCTGAGATAAAAACAAAATATATTCAAACTTTCATTGTCAAATGTAATGTTTAGCATTAATACAAACACTATATAACGTCTGCAAGGGTAACATACAGCCTTTTTGCTGCACCAGATCAACTCACATATAGTCTTCTGATCACTGCTTAAACCATATGTGGTTTTAACATTTGCACTTTACAAGTAGCACCTTATTGATAGCACTTAGCACTTTACAGCAAACTAAAAAAAGGCCTTTCCTTTTGCCTTACTGCTGACTTTGATTATTCCCAAGTAAGAATCGATCTGTACTGTTTTATTCGCAAATTGAAACTGACTAAATTCCATGCTGGTCTAAATGATGCACCAACGCCTGGACAGAACAAAAATCCTTCACAATTCAACATCAGCAATATACCAGCATTAAGAGATCTTGTAAATCTAGTAGATATGGATACCATCCAGATTCCCTCACATGCAATACAAGACGAGTGGCAAATTGAATTACCCATGGAAATAGACGCTGGCATGGCGATTTCTAGTGGAATGAAAAATAAGTCCAAATTCAATCCCTCTAATGTATTCTGCCCAACGATATATCTCTTTAAGGACCTTGTTATAGAGGATCTAAGAAAACTGGCAGCCCAGAATTTGACGAAACTACAACATCTAGCGATGGAAAATTTACAAGCAGATACGTCAATCATTATTAGATCCTCGGATAAAGGTGGAAATGTGGTAGTTCTCAATACTAAGGACTATCAAAGAGAAGCAGCTCGGCAATTGAATGATCCAAGCAATTATGTTAAACTGCCTTGTGACCCTTACCCTGAACATAAAGTGCAATATGACATCATGTTGGACAGATGGTATAGTCTGGAACTCATCACCATTAAAGAGAAACAGTATCTAACTAAAAACCATCCTAAAACTCCAATTATTCACTTTATACCTAAAATCCATAAGTCCATGACTAGACCACCAGGAAGACCTATAGTGGCATCAATAGACTCTCTCTTCAAAAACACCCCAAAGTTTGTTGATACATTTTTATTTCCCTTTGTAGAAACCTTACCCTCATATACAAAGGATACTACAACATTTTTGAACCAAATTGCACACATTCCATGGCAATCTGACTTTCTTTTGGTTACACGGAGTGGGGGCACAGGCACACAAAGGCCATACTAAGGCCTGTTGTGTGCCTGTGCCCCCACACCGTTCCATCTGCCAAGGGAAGAGGGCAGGAGCCCTCTCCCCCTCCCTGAAGTTGCCTCCAAGCTTCCCTCGCCGCCGCAGAGATCCACAGAGGCCTGCCTGACCCTGTCTCGAGGCCTGCCTGACCATCCAATGCCGGGCGCATTGCGGCGCCGAAACGAGGCTGAGGCCGCCTCTTTTCAGATCCCAGCATCAGCCGGCAGGCGGATACGCCGGCGGCCAACACAAAGGCCATACTAAGGCCTGTTGTGTGCCTGTTTAGAGCCACAGGAGCCAGGGGCCAGGAACTCTGCCCGTTCTGCCCCATGTAAGCCAGCGCTGCCACATGCATAACACCATTTGCTGACTAGAAGCGCTTAATTCACAGCGCATTTCTTACGTTCCTGTCCAATTAACGCTGCCATCCCGCACGGCTGCACACGTGTGTGCTGTCCATGCCTATAACGTGCCACTCGGATACCTCGCATTTCACCTCCCGACTCACCTTCGCTGGACGCCCTTGCCACTTACCCGCAGCTACAACTATTATGGACCACATCCTTTACACCTACGGCTGAACGCTGTGCATCCCTTACTTGCCCCTCTCCTTTAGACCTTTCTTTACATCCCTCTTATTTACAAGTATATTCTGTAATGCCTGTCCAATGCCATTTTGTATCTAGATGCCTTTATACTGTGCCTAGTGAACTGTGTTGCACTGCTTCTAGCTGCCTAAATGTGCCATTTTGAATCTAGATGTCCCTGTACTGCTCCTATTGACCTGATTTGCACTGCTGTTGGCTGCTTAATTGCGCCATTTTGAATCTAGATGTCCCTGTACTGTGCCTACTGACCTGATTTGCACTGCTGTTAAGCTGCCTAATTGTGCCATTTCACATCTAGATGTCCCTGTACTGTGCCTATTGACCTGATTTGCACTGCTGCTGGCTGCTTAATTGCGCCATTTTGAATCTAGATGTCCCTGTACTGTGCCTACTGACCTGATTTGCACTGCTGTTAGCTGCCTAATTGTGCCATTTCGCATCTAGATGGCCTTGTACTGTGCCTATTGACCCGATTTGCACAGCTGCTGGCTGCCTAACTGTGCCATTTTGAATCTAGATGTCCCTGTACTGTGCCTATTGACCTGAGTTACACTGTTGCTGGCTGCCTAGTCGCGCCACCTCTACTCCTTTATGCCCTTTGTCCTGAACCCATATAATGATATCCTCAGTCCCCTGAGAAATACAAGCTGCGACATGCAGCTAAGAACCTGTGCCAGCATTGACCTTATATTCATAGTCTTCCTAGGACTATCAGCCTGCACTGCTGCCAGCTACCGTGCAAGTAACACTAAGACCTTACTTATTCGCCCATCAACCATGCTCTACCATCCCGAGCCTCTATCGAACCCTTACCTCAATGACCCAGCCCTCTGGCTCAAGCACTTTGCTACCAAACCCACTCCAAACACCCCATGTACTCTACAACAAAGGAATAGCAGACCTAGAACTAGACTGCCCAGACCACCTTGTATTTTGCACAATCGCTCTGCCCTTCCACTGCCCAACTCTACCGCAACGCCTAGTCCTCCATCATCCACCTTACCCATCGCAGCACTCAAGGGACCCCTTATCAATGCTAGATCCCTCACGACGCACGCCCTTGACATCGCTGACCTCATCACGGTCCAGAACCTTGACTTCCTAGCTATTACTGAAACCTGGTTACATGACGCCTCTGGCCCACTCCTCGCTCTATCCCTACCCAAGGGTTATACCATTATCAGAAACGGCCACCATTCCAACTTGTCGAAAGGAGGAGGAGTCGCTTTTATACACAGCAACAAAATCGTTATGAGAGCTGCTCCCCACATACAACTTAGTTCTGCAGAATCTCTCTCAGTGAAACTATCGCTCTCTCCTACCAATACAGCAACACTCCACCTTATATACAGACCTCCAGGCCCATTGGGTTCATTCATGGATGATGTCGCATCCACCTTGTCGACTAACACCAAGCCCAACTCTCAGATACTGCTACTAGGAGACCTCAACCTAGGTCTCTCAGATCCCAAGGACCACATGGCCACTGAAGTAGGCACCACTCTCTCCAACCTAGGCTTCCAGCAGCGTATTCGTGATCCTACACACATCAAAGGAAGAACGCTCGACTGGCTAGCCGACCTTAACTGTAACACCAATGTCACTTCTAATGATGCATGCGCCTGGTCTGACCATCATGCTATTACCTTCCTCCTGCCAGCCACCAACCCCCAGCCCATACCTACTATAGCCCCCGCTATACCTACCAGAAATAAAAAAGATATCACCAGGGAGAAACTGCTTCCTCTTATCCTCCCTTGCTTGAACACTCTTGCTGCACAGCAGAAGGATAAGCACCCCACTGTCCTAGTAGACACTTATAACAGCCTAATGACCAATGCCATTGAGAGCCTAGCTCCACTAAAAATCCGTAAAGCCAAACAACAGTCCCACCTGAACACCTGGTTCACCCCGCAGCTCAACGCGCTGCGCAAAGAAAAGCGCAAGGCTGAAGCCCTTTGGAAAAGCCACCCCAGTGCTGCCAATAAAGCCTCCCTTCTAATCACCTCTCTTAATTACAAGGAGGCCATATTACAAGCCAAAAAGGAGACATACAACTCACGAATATCCCAGGCAGAATCGAACACTAGAGAATGATTCAAAATCCTCAAAGAGCTAGAATCTCCCTCACTTGCCCCGGACACGTGCACCAAGGACAGCACCTGGTGCAACAATATACAAAATGCCCTTCTTAACAAAATATCCACCTTGCAATCCAAAATCAACGCCAAACAAAATACCCTCCACACCCCTACATTAAGCAATACCAGGCCACCTAAAATAACAACCCCTGACTCCCCGGTGCCGTTCAGCTTCACACCACTCACTGTTCTGGAGGTTGAAAAAATCATCTGCAATTTAAAACCCTCAAACTGCCAAGGGGACACCTGTCCAGCCCCGATCATTAAGGAGTCGGCCCATGACCTCGCTCCTTTTATCACCTCTTTCATCAACGCCTCCTTTCAATCGGGAGTGGTCCCCAATAACCTAAAGGATGCTTGGGTTATCCCACTCCTAAAAAAACCCACCTTAGACCCGGAGGTTCCAACAAATTATAGGCCTATCACAACGGTCCCATTTCTGCTAAAGATCTTAGATAGAGCAGCCTATCTTCAGATACAGAACTATCCGGAATCAAACAACCTACTAGGCACGAGACAATCCGGCTTCAGACCGAAGCACGGTACGGAGACAGCCCTCCTCGATCTCAAGACCCAAATTGAGGATCTCAAAGACAAAGGTAAACCAGCCCTGTTACTACTATTAGACTTATCTGCTGCCTTTGATCTGGTTAATCACCAAATCCTCTGTCACCACCTGAAAACTGCAGCTCACTTCTCCGACATGGCCACAAACTGGATTCAATCCTTCCTGGATAACAGACAGATGAGGGTATTCTCGCCCACCTCCGCAGCTGACCCTACAC
Organism: Ambystoma mexicanum; assembly: GCF_040938575.1. Lineage (NCBI taxonomy): Eukaryota > Metazoa > Chordata > Amphibia > Caudata > Ambystomatidae > Ambystoma > Ambystoma mexicanum. The sequence continues at coordinate 421,211,554 of NC_090927.1, read as the reverse complement.
CAGTCCCTTGCGGAGTCCCCCAAGGATCGTGTGTATCCCCTACCCTTTACAATGTATTTACTAAACCCTTATTTAATGTGCTTGACTATCTGGGTGTCACCTACACAAATTATGCTGATGACACCCAGATACTCATCCCCATCACGGGTGATTACACATTAGACTCAAAAGCCTTGAATGACGTTTACCATGTCATTCAAACATGGATGGCCCAACATGAGCTCTATCTCAATGACGACAAGACAGAGCTCCTCATCCTAGGTACTCAGCAAAGACTAAACAAGCTGAACCCTATGTTCAGTTCCTTTAACATCGATGGAAATATAATAAAAGTCTCCAAAGACACAAAAACGCTTGGAATCTACCTCGACTCCACCCTCTCCCTTCACAGACAAACTAATGCAGTTGCGGCCGCCGCCGCCTATACCTGCAAGCTGATCACAGCATTTCGCCCTTTGCTCTCCTCACACAACTGTACTACCCTTGCTAGGACCCTGGTCATGTCCAAACTTGACTATTGCAATGCATTGTACCAGGGCACTAATCAGGGTAACCTAGACAAGCTCCAAATCATACAAAATAACGCCATCAGGGCAGCCCTCAATATCCCCAGATCTGCACACATTTCGGATACCAGGAAGAACCTTCATTGGTTGTCAGTCACCCAAAGGATCTCACTAAAATCGCTTGCCCTTACCTACAAATGCATGAACAACCTGGTCCCCACTTATCTCTCCTCACGATTCACGCTGTACACTCCAGTTCGCTCACTTAGATCTACCATGAACCAGAGCCTACTGATACCTAGATACAAGCTCCAAACAGCTGGTGGTTCTAGCTTCCCAGTCCTGGCAGCCAAACTGTGGAATGCTGTCCCCTTGACTATCAGAAACCTCCCCTCCCTCAACCTTTTCAAACATAGAGCCAAATGTTGGCTCGCCTCTTCCAATGCCTAAGCTACATTCTGAAAACGTGTTGCAATAACCTATGTAGGGATGTACTACTTGACAAACCATGTATCGTTGTACTACCTACCTATGTCTATTTCTATGCCATATTTATTGTTTGATATATTATCACTGTATGCAACTTATGTAACCATTGCCTTAAGGAATGCGCCCGGTAGCCTCCGGGCCTGGTCTGCGCTATACAAATAAAATGAATACAAATACAAATACATCAGATTTTTGTTTCTCTTTATACGTGCATCACTCATTCAAAAGGTATACAGGCAGTTAAAAGATTTTTGTCAACTAGATCTTTGAGTTTTCGTGAACATTCCATTATGCTTTTAGATATGCTGTCTCTCATCTTGACCCATAACACTTTCATGTTTGATTCCACATATTACAACCAAATCTGTGGGACGGCAATGGGCACAGCAGTAGCTCCGACTTTTGCTAATTTATACATGGGCGCATGGGAAGAAGATCTTTTTTCCAATGATGACTATAAAGAACACACAGACAAAGTAATTATGTGGCAAAGTTATATTGATGATTTATTCATCATCTGGAGTGGGACGAGTGTGGAATGGACACATTTCTTTCATATTCTGAATCAAAATCAGCAGAATTTAAAATTTACGGAACAACATAGCAAAACGGAAATAGTCTATTTAGACATAAAGGTGAAAATCATTGAAAATAGTATAACCACAGAGCTGCATAGAAAAGAAACAATTACCAACACATTATTACACGCAACAAGTGCGCACCCACAAAGTCTCAAAGACAGCATTCCATTCGGTGAGTTCTTGCGAGTGAAAAGAAACTGCAGTGAGATGGAAGTATGGGAGACGAATGCCAAAAAGACTGCGGCCAGATTCCTAACCCGAGGCTACAAAATAACAGTTATAAATAAAGCCTACAACCGGACCTGGGACAAAACCCGCAAAGCAATCTTGCCCAAAAAAAGCACACTCAGGGATCACACAAAGGATCAACTGCATGAAAACGGCTCACTCAGATTCATCACTACATTTAATTCTGGAGCCAAAGAAACAAAACAAATTTTAAACAGACATTGGCACCTTTTGAAACGAGATCTGGATATCAGCCCACATTTGCCGACACATGCCACTGTGACCTATAGAAAACCTCCATCTATACAGAATAAACTATCGCCCAGCATGTTCCAATCAACTAAAGAGAGCATGAATACCTGGCTAACCACTAAAATATCAGGCTTTTACACCTGTGCCAAATGTAAAGCATGTCAGTATGGAATAAACATGAAGGCCTTCTCACATCCTCGAACGAGGAAAGAAGTTAAAATCAAACGAGACTTGAGATGCTCCACACAATTTGTCATTTATGTGATTACCTGCTCTTGCAAGTTATGGTACATTGGCAGCACCAAGCTGGAAGCCAAATTACAAATACTACAACATCTACGTGCCATTAAGAACCATGATATGACGTACCCACTTGCAAAACACTTTGAAGAGGTTCACAAAAACAACATTAGTTCCTTCAAATATGTTGTCATTGACTCAGTGGGAATTCATCCCAGAGGAGGGGACAGACTCCGAACTCTAAGACAATTGGAATCCAGATATATAGTAGACTTTAACACTAAATATCCAGGAGGTCACAATCGTGATGAAGAATTATATGTATTCTTGGGTTCTCAATAATTCAAGGAATTCTGACTACTTTAACAATCATCATTACTATCTAGTTGTTTGGGTGTATTCACATGATAACCTGGGTATGTACGTGAGCGTCTGTACTCTCTGAATTCTCTGGACTTTCTAATTTTTCTACCTTTCTGTATATCTATGTTGTTTTGAAAATCTGGTGTTCTTACACTATAAGCTAAGGTTTCTAGAATAGTATGTCTGATTTGGATGCTGATGCATCCCTGTGCGGTTCTTTCTGCATTGATTCATCATTGTCTATTTTATTCTCACTGTGTGTAGCACTAACATTTTTTATTTTAGCACACATTTTTGAAATGAGAGACTGTTTTACATTTTTAGAAATAGTGTATAGTTTTTTATCAATATACAAAGTGGTGTTATCAATTTTTTGTATTATATGGAAGCAGCAGCTCACTTAACACACATGATGGTTAAATTACAATATACAGGTACCCGTATGGGTCGGATGCTGCCCTCACTATTGAACCAGATCAACTTTTATGGTTTCGAGAATATTTACAACATATTTTACATCTTATAGGATTACTATGGCTTCTGCAGCATATTCATGTCAAGTTGATCTGATTTGTGTATATTAGATTATACCATGGAGGCACCCGCAAGGGCCAAATACAGCCTCAAGCAATAACACTAGGCGCCCGCAAGGGTAACATACTGCCTTATTGCTGCACCAGATCAACTCACATATAGTCTTATGATCACTGCTCAAACCATATGTGGTTTTTACATTTGCACTTTAAAAGTAGCACCTTATTGATAGCACTTTGGTAATTAATAATCCTCTAATGTTTACAATAGCACACAAGCACTTTACTATTTATGATATATTTGTGATTTTGGTATTAATGTTTATAATGTGTACTCTGTAAACTCTTGACAGCAAACTTCGGTTCAAGCTAAGATATTGGGCCTCATTACACGGATGGCGGTAAGGATTTACCGGTACCGGTAAAATACCGGTACCGGTAAATCCTTACCGCCTTACTACGAGGTCCCTTTGCGGGTTGGGGGATTTAACGCCTGCTTTTTGCAGGCGTTAAAAACCAACCCGCAAAGGGACCCAGGGAGCTAATTACGGTACCGCAAGTTGCAGTACCGCAATTAGCGCCTTCCCCATTCCTATTATGCCCTATGGGGCAAAAATGGGAATGGGGAAGGGCAATGGAGGAAGGGGGAATTACCGCCCCGCCAACCTTGGAATGGGGCGGTAATTCCCCTTTCCGCCAAGGCGGTGCCGGTATTTTACCGGCATGAACCATGGCGCTAATAGCGCCATGGTTCTCCGCCATCCGTGTAATGAGGCCCATTGTGTTGGCTCACTTGAGCTGTTAAAACATATTCAGTGAAATAGAAAATTATGAAAAACTGCTTCCATCTAACTATGTTGGTAATGGTGACAACTATCATGCCAAACACATTATTTTAAATTACTATTTTAAAATAACATTTCCATGTAAAATCGTCCACCTTTAACCCACTTGGGCTAATAGGTATTCGGGACGAGAGCGAGGACCAAATCATTTAAATAGTATCAATATATTATTTTAATTAACAGAACAGACAATGGTTTTTCTTACTTAGTGCTTTAAAGTGAGAGGTCACACAATTCCAATATGGCCACCTCCTTGACTAACAATCATCATTGCATTTAAGTATTAAACATCAACAATGGAGGCACACACTATTCTCTATAAGATTACAGTCCTCTCTCTCTGTCACATACCAGACGAAGCCCGAGTAGGGTGAAGCGCGTCGTTTTTTTCTGTGCATTCAAGACTGCTTTGTCCTCCTTGTCTATGCGATTTTAACTAATAAAGGACACTTTAATTGCACAATACACAAAAACTGTTTGTGGATCAATTGGAGAAATACAACGTTTTGCTGGAAACACAGCCGGAGTGCCGATGCGACTCGGATTGGCTTCCAATCCACTTCTTTTTATATATATATATATATGTATATATATATATATATATATATATATATATATATATATATATATACATATATATATATATAAATACCTGTTTTAACACACTAATTAACAAACAACATTACTATTTTCACAGTACTCAAAACAAATTGCTAAAACAATTGGCTTTGCCCATGCTCGTTACCCTTGTCACCAAACACAACATAAGGCACTTATTTTCCTTTGAACATGCACTTGCAGGAACGGGTCTGACATTATAACCCAAGGTTTACAGACCGATTAATTAGAATGACACTGTCATTAACTTAACCGGTATCTGACACCTAAACTGGTCCTTGGGGTAGGTTTGAAGTGATTTCCTTATGGTCGGTAAGCAAGTTCAAACTAATTGAAGTAAAACTCGATTCTTCTGAACAAGTTCGACCAGCCTTAACTTTTCAAACATTTGGGAACATTTAAGTTATAAGTTTCCATATCCTGGTTGTTCAATGTTTTGCCCTTGAGATGTTTTGGACTACAACTTCTGTGATCTTTCACTACAGGATAGGAGTGACAGGAGCTGAAGTCCAACACATCTCGAAGGTCGCATAATTAGTAACCATGTTCTGGTCAGAAGCATGTTCTAAATGAGTCAGTATAACAGCTGAGCAGTTTGAGAACTTGCTTGTATAATCTGTGTGTAATATGCAGGTAGCAGGTTTGAATCCCAGCAAGGCCAATTCAGTCTTTCATCCTTCTGAGATTGATAAATGAGTACCAACTTCGTTTCAGTGATATTTGAATGTAATTGTTCTATGTACATGGTTTTAGTGAAAGCGCTATATAAATAACAAATCATTATCATCTTCTAGATGATTTGAGAGTTGAAAACACGGTAAGCTAGTAACAAAGTATTCAGAGACCCTTAGACAACAGAACCAGTTTCAAGGATAATGAAAAATAAGTGTTGGCAGTTGGGCAGTTATTGAAACTATGTTTCAAACTAGAAACAAAGCAGTAAAACAATATACAGTAATAATGAATCTCTGCCTTTGCTGACCAACTGCCTAACGGACCATTTGCTTGTAACTGAAACATTTTCTTTTGCAGAGTATATTGTAATGAATCCGATGTTATCATCGATCCTTTCCTGTAGGTGACGTACTCCCATGTGGCCCGGGGATGGCAGCCACTATCTGATCCTGATCCTGGGGGTGGTTATATGAGGGAGGATCACATGGAGGGAGACAACCCTCAGGAGAGGATGGTGGTATGATTGGGTGAGACATGGTATACCCCTCTCCTTGCGGAAGACACATCTCTGACTCCCCATACCTTAGTGGTCTATTGTAATACCTCCCCTCTTCCATACATGGAGAATAGTAAGAATCTGTTGTTACATTCCAGAGATCAACTCTCTAACCACCTTGTAAAATTGTGAAGAGACTTGTCCCCGTCCCACATACTGTTCTTCCAAACCTAGTTTGTCATTGTAACCCATTGCAAACATTTGTTCACTGTTTTCAGGAAGGGATTATTATTCCCACAATCCTGAAACCACTGGGCTGAAGAAGAGGAGTGGCTTAATGCGTGGGAATCCAACTGCCTAACGGACCATTTGCTTGTAACTGAAACATTTTCTTTTGCAGAGTATATTGTAATGAATCCGATGTTATCATCGATCCTTTCCTGTAGGTGACGTACTCCCATGTGGCCCGGGGATGGCAGCCACTATCTGATCCTGACCCTGGGGGTGGTTATATGAGGGAGGATCACATGGAGAAGACAACCCTCAGGAGAGGATGGTGGTATGATTGGGTGAGACATGGTATACCCCTCTCCTTCCGGAAGACACATCTCTGACTCCCCATACCTTAATGGTCTATTGTAATACCTCCCCTCTTCCATACATGGAGAATAGTAAGAATCTGTTGTTACATTCCAGAGATCAACTCTCTAACCACCTTGTAAGATTGTGAAGAGACTTGTCCCCGTCCCACATACTGTTCTTCCAAACCTAGTTTGTCATTGTAACCCATTGCAAACATTTGTTCACTGTTTTAAGGAAGGGATTATTATTCCCACAATCCTGAAACCACTGGGCTGAAGAAGAGGAGTGGCTTAATGCGTGGTTATCCATGAGCACAGGCAGTGCTCTAGTGGCAGCGCACACCTGTTCCTTCCCGAGACCTTTAAATCAGCAAAGCTAGAAACACAGAGAGGCTGCTGGTAGGAGTGGGTTGCTCCTCTCCATGTGAAAGGAAGTCTGTGGATCCAACCGGCTCAGGATCGTGATGGAAGAAGGCTGCTGGAAGCAGGTGACATGTGGCGAGAATGCCAGTGGAGGGCTCCTGGGTATTTGCAATCATCAGAGAACAGCGCTTTTCTCACCAGAATCTTATGCAAAACGTGGAGAAACTGTAGTAGAGAAGAAATTAGCAGGAGACTGTCTCCGGCAAACAGCAGAAGCAGCATCGAATGCCATGAAGAACTGGTGAATCCACGAAGGGACAGGGGGAACACTGGTGTGTGTCGGTAGCTAAGCCAAACTGAAATAATTACAATAATGAAACCAAGAGAGAAAGGGAACAGTTTATGAAACCGGAGAGAGAAAGACTTAAAACATAGTTTGCTAAGGGGAGAGAGTTTCAAGTTTGTCAATGTATTTTGGAAGTATATGAGAGAGACATTAGAGAACCTATATGTAAGAAACCAAGTACATTAGCCAAGAAGTCTAAGAAAGAACAGTTCATGAAACTAGAGAAAGAAAGACTGAGAGAGCAGTTTTCCAAGAGCAGAGACATTCAAGTTTGTCAATGTATGCTGCAAGTATATGAGAGAGACACTAACAAACCCATACATAAGAATCCAAGGATATTAGCCAAGAATGCTAAGAGGCAGAATCATCAGAGGTGGAAGAGTGGTCCGGAGCTCACACATGAAAAGGTCTGGCAGTAGGGTTTACCAAGCAGCTATTCGTTTGTGCATTTTAGAGAAGCCCTGGCAGGAGAGTTTTCCAGGCAGTTCCAAGTACACGATTATAGGGAGCCCTGGTAGGAGAGTGCACCAGACAATTACAATTGTGTGTTTTCAAGAAGCTGCAGAGTGAGCTTCAGCTACTGTTGACGCTAAGGAGCTGGTGTGCAGTCTCTTCTCTGTGTTGTTCTGCTGAAGGTGGAGCTGAATAAGAATAATGGTCTCCAGCGTGGAGTCAGCTGCAGAGTCAGCTGCAGTTACGGTGACAATACGGGATCTGGTGTGTAGTTTGTTCTCTGTGTTGTTCTGCTGGAGGTGGAGTTGAAAACAAATACTCGTCTCCAGCCAGAGCACTGCAGAGTCAGCTGCAGTTCATGGCAGGTGTGGTCGAATCTACTGCAACTCCCTGTAAGTTCGTGAGAGTGCTCTTGTACTGTGGGGGAATCATTTGTGGGCGCTTTTGTGCTCGGCCATGCTCCTGTACTTGTCCCATCCAGCACTTGGCAAGATACAATCAATCATCTCTCAAGGAAATTGTGTTCAATAGACTGAACTAAAATCTCCCTGGAAATCCACATGTAAACTTGCAGCTTAGATGGTAACTCTCCAGTGGGAGTGTGTGCAGGAGTGTGCTGTCACTGAGGATTCACCTTACGGTGCTGCATAGCCTGCCATAGCCTGCCGTCAAACTTTTTCTGTAGGTCCATTTGTGCTCCTAGTGCAGCTGAAGATTGCCCTGTTTGTTTGGGATTGTTGCAATTCTTTCAACGCCACCTTCCTTTTGTGCACGGTGACTGTGGGGCTCACCCTTTGAGCCGTGCATGTTTGCTTGTTTTCAGTAAAGTCTGCAGCAGTTTGGAGTGGCTGCTGGCGAGTGAGGTGTTGTATCTCGCACTTTGGGCTAGGCACACTTTCTCCCACTTCTCGACCTACTGAGAAGTATGGGGGGAGTCCGGTAAACCAGTGCATAATTCACCTCCCACAGTGAATGAAGGGGCATCAAATTCTGTTAGTTCAAAGGGCCTACCTTGGGTAGCGGTTAAAGAAGGGGAATTTGTCAAAGTTGCACTCTCTGTATGTTCAGTGCTTAATCAAGACCCTGAGGTGGATTCACTCCATAACTCAGTTGTAGCCTCCGTGGAGGGGAAGTCCCAGCTTGTAGCCTCATGTTTGGAGGTTGAGCAAAATGAGGGACTGTCTCCCAAGCCCCCTTCTGATGCAACACTGTAGCCACAGGAGAATTCTGGGGATATATTAAAGAACTTTACTGGCAAACTTAACCAAGCACTGTCTAGGCTGGATGAAAACATCCAGGACATGGTGTCGGGAGACATGAGTGCTGGAGAAGACTTGGTCTCGGATGTCTCTTTGTTGGCCTGGGTTTTATCCGATTAAACTGAGTAAGCGAGTTAGACTCTCACTGGATTTTAATTCTAATCAATGGAAAATTGCTGAATCCCCTGTGAATGCACATGTTTTTACTGAAATAATGCTACATCAGCCAGAAACTCAACGCACATGGTTTGTGGAGGCTGCCTGTTCCCCCATGTTAAAATCATCTTGTTGGGGTAGGCTACGGGGGAGTCTAGCTGACCCATCATCTGAAGAGGTCCATTTTGCACAGGTAGTGGGGGAAGTGAACTATGATGGCTCTAATGTGCCCACAGGGCCACCTCTGGGGGAGAGGTCCTTCAGAACCGGATCAGACGCCAAAGTAATAGAAGAGTTGTCCTTTCCAGTGCTGGCCCGGTTTCTGGACCGTATGGATAGCTGCTATGATACCTTAACTTTTGAACTGCGTGAGGTAAGACAGGCGCTTAAAACCTTGCGGGGAAGGTTAATTTCCTTGGTGGTTACATAATAGAGTCCTCTAGGCCCCAGTGCCAACACATATGCTGTGGGAATGACAAGGTAGATGTACCCCCGGTGCGCTTATTCCGTAAGCTCAGGAACAATTGGCTGCTAAAGTCGAAGCTCAATCAGAGCGCCCATATATAGAGTGTTTGCCTTTATTCTCTCTCCTGGGTGTGGGAGGTGTATAATAATAATAATTTAGCATTTATATAGCGCTAAAAACCCTCAGGCATCTGAGCACCGCTTATTATTACCCACGGTTTGTGGTGCTCATTTATTGACCTCAGAAGGATGAAAGACTGAGTTTGGCCCTGCTGGGATTTGAACCTGCATCAGCAGGCTCTGCACTGATGTCAAAGCGAGCATTCTACTTGCTGAGCATCGGACCAGCATTGTTCATGACATCCTCAGTAGTAGTCACATCAGGCTCTCTCCCCTGAACCTAGGGCAAAACCTTCTACCCGTAAGGGGAAGGTGGCTAAGAAATCAAAAAACTGTAGCATGCCTAGTAAGCAAAAGAATAGGGGGTCGCGAAAAATGTATAAATCATTTAAATGTGCAGTCTGTCAAGCCTGTCCTCTCAGTTCATGTGGATCCTAAGCAAAAAGGGCAGCCAAGTAAGAGAAAGGAGTTAAAAGGTTACAAGGCCCTTGAACTCCCTCTGCATGTGTACCCCGCAACGGGGAAAGCTGGAGTTAGACTCGAGAGAACTGGAGGTGTCGTTGGACTTATGTAACATTTCTGTTTATTCTTGTGATGGCGGAATCGATATAAACATTGTGGAGGCCCAAGTATATCAGCTAAATCAGTCTCTATTCCCGAAAACAGGGTCTGGCAGTGAGAAAGTCTGTATCCTAAGGGATTTTAATGTTAAAACACTGAAGGGGTGTAAGTTAGGCTCACTTGCCCCTAAGAGCATGAGTGAAGAAATAGGGCAAGTGCGCCTTAATAACCTCATTCTTTACCCACTTTTCTATAAAGCTCAGAGTATTAAAGACCCCCAAAACCCTCCTGAAGCCCCATCTTGTAACGATGAAGAAGGCCTTTCCCTTATTCCGCACTATTGAAGCAAAATGATCTGGGCCAGCAAAAAGTATTATACTACCAGACAGAGCGGCCACAAAAGTCCCATTTAAAGGGAGGGACAAAAAATGTTAAAAGAGTACAAGACACTACAGAGTTGACAACATGTACATTGTTAAATGATGCAAATTGTGTGGTCCTGAGTCGACTGTTCAAAAGCTCCAACCGGATTCCGCTAAATAGGCAATGCATCCTTTCACTGCTATTTGGAATTACAAACCACCAAGCCTCCATCTGGTTACATCAGAGGATATTGTATTTTACAGGAGAGGAGACAGATAAAAACATGATGGCCGCCCTTTTGGAAGCCTGTAAATGGATGAGGTCTTTGCATGAAATAGTAACTTGGGCAACAGTGTTTCACATGGAACGGTGTGGTCTGTTTTGCAACCTCAAGTTGTACCGTCCCAAGTTCCAAAGGCTGCTATCCCTACAGCATTGAAGAAACACAGCACCCAAACTAGAGTCAAAACAAAATTATTATATCTTTGATGCTCGAGGATATATACAGTGGCCCTACGAAGGGCAGTATTGAGTTAATGCAAGAGGCACTACAGCTAGTTGAAGGGGAGGGGAAAATGTTGACTTTGCTACCAAACTGTCCAAAGGAGAGAGTTGCAACTCTAGTAGTGACACAGAACGAACAGAACAACTACGCCCCCCACTAAGACATTTTCAATATTTGAAAAACAGAAGAAACCAAATCAACTTAATTCTAAGTTTAATGAACTACAACAAAAACATCTAAAAACACACAACTAGTGAATAGACCTACATCCAACAGGTCGGGAAAATGTCTCTGTAATTTCAATACACCTCCGACTTTGACAACAGATCACTATCCACACCTGAATGGTGAACGGATGGGAATGATAAACTCAAAGAAGAATGAGACCTTCAGGGTGTTGTAACTTGTATTCAATTGGATGAGGGAATTGACTCTCATGTAGAGAACCATGGAGAAGAACTTGGATAAAGTGTGGACTTAACCACCTATCCAGATGAGGTAGATTATACCCACCTAGAAGAAGTAGAATGATCCACCAGCGTGCGATCTGAAATTCACATCAGTGTGATGATGCCCTTTGATAATGCCTCAGTCTCTGTACTTAATACATCCTGCTGCTTCACTGCTCGGATAGAGCAGGGGAAGAGGAGCAATAGGTTTCAATCTCGTGAATAAAAGCAAAGAGCTGCATTCTTGAAAGCTAATAGTCACATTTTGGATAGATCAGAGCAGGCTCCTCCAAAGTCTTTTATGACAGGTAAAAATCCATTCACCAAATTAGGCAGTCCTCTGAGATTACAATATTTTTAGAGAGGCTACTACCAGCGGATGATTTTGAACTGAAGAAACATGCTGAAACATTTACATCATATTCCCAAACTGAGATATATAGATTTGGATGACCTACGAGTGCTACAAATTGTGAACAAATGCACCTGGACTGGGTAATCCTCCATCTAAAATCTACTTTGGTGAAAACAACCATTTTGGAAGTGTTAATAGATATGTTGCCCTTAGGATTTGAGCTAAGCGAGGAGAAGTCTACTCTGCCATCATTGCTAGCCTCCACAAAATCTCAAACTAAACATGAGGCAACAATAGAGATGGCTCGACGGGGCGCAATATTGAAAGAAACCCAGAAAATTGCATGCCAATTGCTCCAGTAAGAAGGCAAATACTGCTAAGAGTGATGTTTGATTGCACCAAAGGTCAAGATAGACAAGTTGTTGAGTTATGTGATACGGGTGCATCGCGTACCAAAAATCAAGAATGGTCATGGCTTGCAGGCACGTTAGCAGCGCCTATTGACAATTAACATCAGGCTGAAGTCAAATGAAGCTATCTGTGAATAGGATCTTGGACCGTACACAGATTTGTCCGCCTTTTTAACGATCAAGATCTAGGACTTGAGGCCTATGATATTTTATGTCTGCAAGAGATGTGGTTGTGGTCTAAGCTACTTTGTGATGGCATTGCTATATATCTGAATCCAGCCAAAAAAGGTATTGCAGGAAAACTATACTCTGGTTTATTGACACTGGTGAAAGTAGGGTAGGGGTTATCAGTGATAGAATCAAAGAACCCCAGCACTTTCCTACAAATGTTGATCATAGATAGAGAGGAGATAGGCCCTGATGAAGCAAAATCAATTGTAAAACTTAATCTATATTGGAACTCGGCAATGATCGGGGAGAAATCTTTTATTGATTGTGTAAAGTCTTTAGTTGATGATTCCTACACCCGTTTCAAAGATCCTCATATTGTAGTGACCTAAACATAAAATGTTTAGATGGTCAGGGGAAAACAATCCATAAGGGATCACTACAGAATAATGATGCGCTATGGCTCAGAGAAGTGAATGATCAGATATTCCAAATGCTAAACAGCCAAACCAAGGTCAATATTCCAGGAAGAGGGATTTGGTCTACGGGAGACCAGAAAGCCTGCCTGGAGTATTTCTTTGTGCCTGGTAATATGTTGAATTTGGTGGAACTATTTTTGGTGATCCCAATGGAAAGTAGTGATCACTTTCTTTTGGAAATAAAATGGAAGGGGAAGCAAGAAACATTAAGCTTGAGTGCTGTAAATGCTATACAGGTTTCTCAGGGGGAAAATAAGGTGAGAATAAAGCTGTGTGATGTCCCATCCATTACATCTAAATATAATAGTCATCTGGGACACACACATTTGGGCTTGGATTATGCATAGCTATTATGAGATTTTGAAGAAGTGGGACTGGATCAAGCGAGGGATGAATTCAAGCCAATCCACACTTATGATAAAGACCTTGTGGAGGAATGAAAATATTTTGCTAAGACCTAAGGAAATTAACTTGAGCTCCCTGGAGAAATTCGAACGTTTGAATGAAAAAACGAAAGCAGCAATACATAAACTGGTTGATTTCATTTAGAGCCCTAAGATTGCAAAATTATACTGAATACATGTTAAAAATCATTTGCAAAAATAACGCCCTCAATCTATGGGACTTGATAAATAAGAATGGTATGTTACAACCAGTCCTATTATCTACATCGGTTTTGGAAGAGAGCTGGATAAGTCATTTTGCAGCTCTCTTTGCTCTGCTTTAGTTTAAAGGGCAGCAAGAAGTTCCAAAACCCCTAGGAAAATGGTCCTTGCAATTTGATAAGAATTAAATTGAGGGTTTAATAAGAAAGCTAAATACCCCCTGTGGCCCCGGACCTGACGTCACATTAATTCAATGCTAAAGGAAGCCCAGAGTCCATGGGCTGATTTCATCCTTTTATTATTTAACATGATGAGGCTTGTCAGGGATGTACCAAGCTCAAAGAAAATGGCATTGATTATCTCTATATTCAAAAAAGGCAAGAGAGAAGATCCTGGCAATTACCGTCCTATCACACTCTTGGATATAGTGGGAAAGATCTTTGCATCATTGATTCTACATCATTTGCCTACTTGGGCAATTGAAGCAGGCCGACAAGATACTCGACAGACATGCTTCTCCAAGTGTGTGGGCACCAGCCTTAATCTTTCTTCGCTGAACCTGTTAAAATTAAGAGCTATTAGGAACAAGACAAACATTTATTTGGTGTTTGTTGATTTAGAACAAGCTTTTGACAGTGTCAGCAGAGAAAGGCTTTGGGAGAAATAATTATGTTGGAATTTTCCCAGAGATCTTTCCACCTCATTTCAATTTAGACTTTCAATGAAAGGAACCTTTAAAAATAAGATCAATATACATAGAGGCTTAAAACAAGGCTGCCTTCAGGCACCTGCATTGCTTAATTTATGTCTGTCAGACTTGTGTGATACCCAGAGATGTATAAATGACGCTCCTCCCAAAATATATGAATGCCCTGTACCCTGGATCCTATATGCTGATGATTTGGTCATCATCGACCAAACACCCATAAGTTTGCAAAGGAAGTTAAATCAGGTTCTGACATAACAAAAACAAGCTAAAAACGAATGAATGCTAACAAATCTAAAATAATGATTTTAAGTACAACAGAGGGGAATACCAAATGTGTATTCTATTGGCATGTGGGACATGAGCGATTGGAGCATGTGGATTTCATAATCTTTGGTATCGGTGTGAACCGTAGTATAAATAAGAAGGCATGGTATTTGGCACTAAGATCCAAATTTTAAGAGGCTGGTGGCCCAAGGTTTGGTATTGTATAGGCGATATGGGAAATTTCCTATTATGCTGGTCCTGACCTTTTGTTAAAAAAAAGGTCATCCTGATCTTATTTATGGAGCGGAAGTGGCCCTAAAGCTTTCTTGGAAAATGTGGGAGCTTTTGGAGGGGTCCTTCAGGATAGGAGGATTCCATCTCCCAAATGGGCTTCCGGTGGTGTCCATTAGATATGAATTGGGTTTACAATCAATGTACTCAATTGCTCTCTGGAAATTTCTATCTATGTTTCGAAAGTGTGTTATGTCACGCGTTCTCCCTTCATATGACATCATAAGAAATTGGAATAATGTCAAAACTGACTGGCTCTTAGACAATTGGAAATGTACATGTATGGATTGGTTAAAAAATGTAGACTCCTACGTAGAGTTGGTAATAAACCCACGGATGGTAAAAAGAGAAATGCTCATGCACGACTGGATAGATACACAAGGAAAAAGAAACACATATAGGCTGTAATTAAATCTAGAACACTAAAGGAGATCTATTATATCTATCCAAGTTGCTGTGTCCCTACTACCGGGACCAATTTATGCAACTGTGTTTGGATGTATTGTTGACGAGGGAAGTATTAAGCGCCTGCAAACAGATCGAAAAGATGCA
Organism: Ambystoma mexicanum; assembly: GCF_040938575.1. Classification (NCBI taxonomy): domain Eukaryota; kingdom Metazoa; phylum Chordata; class Amphibia; order Caudata; family Ambystomatidae; genus Ambystoma; species Ambystoma mexicanum. The sequence goes on along the minus strand of NC_090927.1, from coordinate 421,196,274 downwards.
GTCAAACTGTAGATTCTGCCAAGAAGTTGGTTTGATCGAATCATCAAATCATCTACTGGTGTATTGTAGGGGCTTAACAAACTTGAGAACTCCATATTCTGGTGCCTTTGTTAAGAATGTTGAAACCCTGTTGGCTGAGCAGTGGTGGAATATGTTTTTAATTGGGGATAATCCCTGTATTATTTTTGCAGTTATGACATTTTTGGAAAAGTTTTAACTTCGATATAGAGGTAGTGATCTAATTTCTATCTGTTTTTGCCTTACCTTGAAAGTGATTGAGATGGAAATTGTGTACGTTGAAATTGTAATGATGAAATGTTGTGTGGATTTTAGATAATATGAAAGGTTGACAGATCCTTAGTTTTGAGTTTAGGTAGGGAAACTCTGCTAGTGCAGGGACAGCGAGGCCTTTTCCAACCCCTTTTATGTTGTAATAAAAGTCTTTAGCCCAAACCATGTCTAATATATGTCTGAGTTTCATTCCTGACTCCTCACAATATGCATACATAATTTGAGAATTATAGCAATGAGAGACATTTTGTAAGGGAAAAATACCAAAGAAAACTAGTGGGCATATCACAAAAGCTATGCACTGTGATTTGCAGAGCACAGCTTCTGCCCTGCATGTCTTAGTGTCTTTGTAACATCCAATGCATATATATCGGGAGATGCACATAAAGGCATTTTTTTCTTTGCTTTCTATGACTTAAAGTACTGGATTTGAGAAACCAGGTATCCGCGGTCTCGATTGCCCAAGTGAGAGGCATCGACACTAGCGTGAACAAGTGACGCGGTCAACAGAAATCTAGTCCCTATTCTGTCCACTGAATAAGATTGTGAATAATTATGGGGTTAGAAGATTAAAGATCACTGACAGAATAATCCACTCTCTGTCCTGATGAGGCCTGGTGTAATCAATGAGAATACCAATTTTGGATGTGGTCTATCTCAGACGAAGAGGCCGAAACCGCAGTGCGTCAACACAACATCTGTATAAACACCCATTAAAAACTAAAATCAGAAAGGGGTGACGGGAAGTCAGTACCTCTCACAGACACTGAAAGGGTAGTAAAAGAAAGGTTTTTAAGACTCTACAAGAAAGGATAGGCTCCTTTAGGAAAATCTGTAGAAACATCAGTCTATATGTTGGTATCAGAATCGGCCCTATGGGTGTTTGACTTAGTAAACAATTACATATGTGATGTTTTCCTTTCTTTGAACTCCTGCTTGTGTTGCTCTGGTTGAGAAGTACAAGCACTAATATTAACTTCTAGAATCATGGACGTAGGAGAACTAAGACCTCTATGGCATAAAATTGATACTATGATGTATACTAACCCAGAATGAATGAGAGAATGTTGTGAAATGTGATTTTGTCAAACAAAATATGTTATATGTTTTTTAAAGGAAATGTTTTTTGGTAAACACATGAACCTTGATGTACAAATGAATAAAATATGTGTTTCTGTTACAAATCACTAATCTGCTAAGTTTGGTCATTAGGAGTTAAGGGAACTGCTAATTCTGGGATACTGGTATGCGTTCGACTAAATTGAGTCTTGATATACATATATTTCACTTTAAAATGGAAAAGTCAACGCTACAAATCCCAGAATTAAAATTAAAGCCGAGGGTTGAATAAGCATCAATGGCATGGTATGGCATATGTGAGCCCATAAAACATTATTTCAGCTTCATGCCAATGCAGGTGAGAGGACACTTATGGGTGAGCTCATTGGGCTAAGAGACAATATGCAGGCACTTACATCCCACAGGCTCAAATGCAGACAAGTAGAACTTAGACTTTCTTCTTTTGAAAAATGATGAGAAGAGTACAATTGAATTATTATTACTATCATGGTACCAAGAACGTTCATTTATTGTGTTGGTCATCTGTAAATATTTTAAAGAATGCTTATAGATCGAATTGCCTGTTTTCCTATTAAGTGCTTTAATGTGTATAGTGTCAATAGTACAAGGAAGGCTATAGTGATGTAGTGGACGCCAGAATTATTTCAAAGCACAAATGTAGGAGTACTTTAAAAAATTAGTTGCACCATTTTCATTGACTACAGATTGATAATATACTGTATTCTCCCTCCTGAACTCCGCCCTGTGATATATGGGCTGTACACTGAGGTCGGCACCTGGTATGTTAACTCACTGAGCTGGCATTCCAAAGAGTTTTGCAAGGAAGGACATACTGATATGGCAAAACACAAATGAAATTCATTGTTAATCCAACAGAAGTTCTTTACTTCCAACTCATGACTTTATTCTGGAGGCTATAGGTTTATTGGAGAAAAGAGGCTAATAGATAGCACTTCCATGCAGTTGGGCTCTTCGCTGATTCTGATCATCCTAGGCACACAACGTAAACCGACGCAAACACAGGATCCAGATTGTCCTCCACTGCACAGAATGGTTATTCTGTGCTGATGTCTGCATGGTGCCACAGCAAACACGGTTGTCATTCTGATTGTTTCCAATTAATTGGCAGAAAAAGCCAAACAGATAGCTTTCACAGGCAGCCAAGCTCATCTATGATTCAGATTAATCTACACACATGCTCTAGAATGTGGGCTCTAGATGGATAAGGCGGTCACTGTTTAAAGCAAATGATCACAGGATCTGCCTGGATTCTAGAGCCTTTCTCTTGAAGAGCTGGATGAATTAGTCATGGTCTCGCCCGTGGCACCTGCAACTGTGACCACCATACCAAACACAGTTATCATCATTGCAGCATGGCTTTACGTGAATTTCACAGGTTTTTCTAAGTGGAGAATATTCAGGCACAATCTGTTGAAATTAACCAATGTTTGGTGGCTGAAAATTGGCGTTCAGCATGTAATAAGCAAAGTCCATGCCAGCACAAGATTCGCCAATTGGTTTAACACCCACAGGCTAATTTCAGCAACACCACAGACTCATATAGGAGGTTTTGTGTGCCACTGCACAGATATTGCTATTGGTCGTATAGGGTATATCTTATAAGTGCAGAAGAAGAAGGGGTGGACTGTATGTGTACAGATACAGATCCCAGTGCCAGTGGTGGCCCGGAGGCAGTGCAGTAGGGAGGCAGGGTGAACAGGTACCTGGGCCTGAGGGACAGAGGGTGGCCAGGTGCATGGTGCAGAGAGAGGGAAACAGAATCAGCAGGGGAGAAGAGGGGCAAAGGTAGAAGCAAAGAGGACAGTCTTGAAGTGCTTCGGGACTAAAGATGGTTCCCCTCAAGTTTCAAGGTGGTTCAGAGGCTGTTCCAAAGGGAGGCCCCAGCCAAAGACAGAGACCTGCCCCCAGCTCGTTTTATTGAAAAACGGCCAATCCTGAGGGAGTTAGAAGTAGAGGAGTGAAGGGCTTGAGAGGGGAGTTATTTACAGAGGGATAGTTGAAGGTATTTTGGACCCTGGCCCTAGAAAGCCTTGTGGACAATGCAGAGGGTTTTAAATTTAATCCTTGCATCCACTGGGATCCAATGAAGGGATTTCAGAGCTGGAGAGATACGATCCCAGGGATTAAGGCCAAGGACAAGTCTTGCAGTCCTGTTCTGGATTAGTTGTAAAGGGCGAAGAGTGGAGGCATGTAGATTTAGAATGAGGCTGTCACAGTAGTCCAACCTAGAGAGAACCAGAGCTTTGGAGAAAGTGAGCTTCTGGGGGAAGGAGAGAAAAGGCAGAGTACCTCTAAGGAGGTGCAGTAAGCAGATTGACTTTTTATAGACATCAGAGATGTGTGCAGGGAAGGAAAGTGTGGAATCAAATATGACCCCAATATTCTTAGCCTCACAGGTAGGGGTAGGAGGATGGCCAAGGGAGGCTGGCCAGACAGTGACGGGAAAGGGTGGTGGAGGTGTAGCAATGAGGAGGATATCAGTCTTGTTAGCATTTAGACAAAGATCGATGGCGGCACACCAATTTCGGATGGCGAGAAGGCAGTCAGAGATGAGGGAAGGAGAGGAGGTGCCTTAGGGAAGCCTAGAAATTTGACCTGGGAGGGTCGATCAGAAAGGAAAGAGGTCAGCCAGGCCAGAGCCTGATCAATGATACCCAAGTTGTCACAGAGACGATTGAGCTAGATGGCACGGTTGACCGTGTCGAAAGCAGAGGAGAGATCAAGTAGGATGAGGACGGAGGGAATGTTAGAGTCAAGGTTAGAGAGCAGGTCTTCACTGATGTTTAGGAGAGCAGTTTCTGTGCTTCTGGCAGCTCTGAATCCAGATTGGTGGTCATGTAGAGAGCCAACAGAGTCAGAAAGAAGGTTAAACTGGGAGATTGGCAGCTTTTCCAGGAGCTTCCCCAAAAAGGGAGTAATGGAAATTGGGTGGTAGATAGCCAGACAAGAAGGATCAGCTGTTGGTTTCTTGAGGAGAGGATGCACAAGAGCAGAGAGAAAGATCCCAAGCCAAAATAATGGTTACAGAAATCAGCAAGGGCTGAAGCGAGGATATCATTGTGGTCCTTAATGGTTTAAGAGGAACAAGCATGGACCTGGTTTGATGAGGCTTTCATAGATTGGACTTGTCTAGCAACTTCAGCCAGGGTGAAGAGAGGGAAGGAGGAGAAAGAAGGAGGGGGGGTGGCTGAAGGAGGTTCAGCAATCCAGGACGGAGAGGGGAGAGGAGGGGGGGCGAGGAGAGGGTGGACAAGATTTCCTGGGTTTTGTAATTAAAGTGAAAGGCAAGGGCATATCAAAGAGCCTGGGAGGAGAGAGGGGTGGTGGAGACTGCAGTAGAGTTGGCTAGTTCTTTGCAGATTTTAAAGAGTTTGGCAGAGTTGTGAGATGCCGCAGAGAGGCAGGCTTGAATGTGGGCTCTCTTCTTGGAGTGGACATCAAGACGATATTGCCTTTGGAGCAGGCGGCCGGCCAGTTTGTCAGAGGATTAGCAGGAAGCCCTCCATTTCCTCTCAGCCGCCCTACACTTGCGTTTAAGTGTAGCTAGGTCCGAGTCATACCAGGAATTACACTTGACTTTGGATTTTAAACAGATCCTCATGAAAGGGGCAAGAACATCAAGAGTATCAGAAATTGAGGAGTAGAGCAGGGAGAGGGCTGTGTCAGGGAATGAGTCAGCATGATGTGGGGAAGATGAGGAGGAGGAGGTGGCAGTGAAAACCTCGATTGACACATGCTTCATGGACCAGATGGACAGATGGCCGAGAAGGTGGGTGGCAATCTTGGGGAAGGCTTGGATTGAGATGAGGAGGTGGACAGATGGGAGGAGAGGAGATAGTGATCACTCCAGGAGAGAGGAGTGGTGAGGGGAGTCGAGAGGGGGAGGCCAGAGGAGATCACAACATCAAGTGTGTGACCAGCAGAGTGAGTCAGGCTGGAGGAGAGGATAGAGAGGGAGAGTGAGTCGCAGAGGTCGCGAAAGAGCGCAGATAAGGAACATGTAGATTCAAGATGGATGTTGAGATCACCAAGAAGGAGGAGTTGAGTGGTTGTGGCCAGGAGGGAGGAGGAGAGGTCTGCCCACTTGGAGAGAATAGAGGTAATTTGACAAGGGAGCCGGCAGAGAGTCGCAACAGTTAGGGAGTGTCCCGGAGAGAGAGAGAACCTGCAGACAATGCATTCGAAGGAAGAGTAAGGCTGAGTGGGGATGATAGAGGCAGGAATCCACTTGTGGAAGATCAGGGCTACACCCCCTCCAGGCCAGTTGGATCTAGGGGAAGAGAAGATCTTGTAGCCATCAGGAAGGAGAGTGTCAAAACTAGTGACAGAGCTGGCCAAGAACCGAGTCTCGGTAAGACCGAGGACATCAAGGTAAAGTTCTTCTAGGAGGTGGCAGATGTCAGAGAAGTGTTTGACAGCAGAGCGTGAGTTAAGAGTGGCAAAATGAAGAAGGTTGCCGGCCTTAAAAACCTTCTGGGGAGGGGTGCAAATCAGGGGAATGCCCTGCGGATGTGTGGAGGGAGCTTGGATGAGGCAGGGGCAGAAGGAAATGAGGGCAAGCTAGCCAGGGGAGGAGAGTAAGGGACAGCTGCAGATGAGAGGATGTTGATGAGGCAAGGGATGTGTCTATCAAAGAGGAGGAGATTCGCCTGAGGGGCTTGCTCCACGACATTGCCACTCACGTAGACATTAATGATGACTCTGGAGGAGTCAAAGAAATCCATGAGGACTTCCCAGCAGATGCCACAATTAATGTGAGAGGAGGAGATAGGACAGAGCACAGAGATCATATGAGAGGCCCATAGATCAGGTGAAGGAACAAAAAAGAGAATGGGGGTCATTTGACCCTGGCGTTGGGGATTAACGGCACCGGTATGGATGCCGGTGCCGTTAACCCCCTAATGCCATATTACAAGGGCCCTCATTACGACCCTGGCGGAGGTCCATGGTGCAATTTGCACCATGGACCATGGCGCAGAGCTGCCAACTCCGCCATGGGGGTTGGCGGACTTACCTCCCCATTCCGACCTTGGCGGGGCGGTAAATCCCCAATCCCCATTTACCCTTCCCCATTCCCATTTTTGCCCCATAGGGTATAATGGGAGTGGGGAAGGCGTTAATTACGCCACTGTAGAATACGGTGGCGTAATTAACGAGGGGACCCGTAGCGCCATGGATTTTTCCGCCCGGAAAATCCGGGCGTAAAAATCACCATGGCGCTACGGAAAGTCCTAATCTGGCGGAGAGGTACGCCATGCATTACGCTGGCGTAAACCCCTCTCCGCCAGGGTCGTAATGAGGGCCAAGGTCCCTTAGCGGGTCCCACCAGGGCCGGCTGGTTTTACTATTGAGACCCAAATTTGACTTTAAAAAATAATCCAAATTACAATTACAGAAACACACCAAAATTTGACTTACAAAAACAACACAGATAATGCTAATGTTGCATTATATGTTAGGTATGTGACATAGTGCTGAAATGATGCATGATTTGGGAGGTAGCTCAGCACAGTGCAGTGTAGGCTGCTGACAGTTAACAGTGCCCTCCTTCCACTCCTACAAGCCCATCATAAACGTCTATCTGAATGGCACCATCTGGGTCCAAGGCTCTCAGCCCAATCTCTTCCTTTTCGATAGGTGTCTCCCGCATCTCATGAACTTCCTTCCTTCTCCTGCTACTCCTACTAGCACCTCTCTGCTACCTCCCTTTCCTGCTGCCTCCTGTAACCCGCCTCCTCCTCTCTGGATACTATGCCACCTCTCTCCAACACCTCTGCACACTCTCGGGTCCCTCAACCACACCCGCTCGGCATACCACAAGCCTGTACTCGACAACAGAAGTCTTTCAAATATGGCAACCTGCTCCATGTCGCTACTCTCAACTCTTGCTATGTTTTCAAAGAATCCTCTGACATCTGTCACCTCCCAAAAGAACTTGAGCTGGATGTCCTCGCTCTCAAAGAGACATGGTTCACAGCCAGTGCTGTCACAGGTTTTAGCACTCTCTGATGGCTACAAGATCTTCTCCGAACCCAGAACCACCTGTCCCTGAGGTGGAGTAGTTCTGATCTTCCCGGAGTGGGTCCCTGTTTCTGTCATTCCCAAGCAGGCCTACTCATCCTTTGAATGCCTGGTCTGCAGGCTCTCTATCTCTCCTGGCTTCTCTCTGACTATGGCCACTATCTACAGGCCATCTGGCCAGGTTGCCCTCTTCCTTTCAGAATGGGAGGACATCTCCTCTTCCCTCCTTGCTTCTACCTCTCAACTTCTCTTCCTCGTATCAACATCCACCTTAAGGCTTCAAATCCCTCCTCTGTGCGCTTCTCTCCTTCTACCCATACTATCCTCTGGTTCGTCAAACTCTGCCGGGCACAAATTGGATGTTCTCATCTCCTCAGGCATCGCCCTCCCGAGCCCCCCTCACCACTCCTCTCTCTTGGACTGACCACTTTCTCCTCTTCTCTCCCCAGAAACCCTCTGTCCCCCAGGCTAAGCCCCCCCCTAGGACTGCCACCAACCTTCATAGTAATTCGGCCCATGAATCGTGTGTCAATGGATGCCTCTGCCAATGCTTTTTCTGCTCCTCCTATGCCTGTGGCTGACTTACACACTGACACAGCCCTCTCTAACCTGCATCTTTCTATCTCCAACACTCTGGAGCTCCTGGCCCCTGTCATAATAATCCATCTGAAGCCTACCTCCAAGTGCAACTCTTAGTATGACTCCGACCTCGTCACCCTGAAACGCAAGTACAGGGTGGCTGAGATGAAGTGGAGTGCATCAGGTGCATCCTCTGACAAACTGTCTCTCTGTCCTGTCCAAGGAGAGAGTCCACATCCAAGCCTGTGTCTCTGTGGCCTCTAACAACATGGCCGAACTCAAGGAGGTGGCCAATCCTTCTGCAGTCTCCACCTCTCCTGTTCCCTCCCAGGCCCTCTGTACAGCACTGGCCTCTCACTTCACAACTAAAACCCAGGATATCCTGTCGTCTCTCTCCTCTTCCTCTCCCTCTACCTCTCTCGGCCACCCCTCTGGCCGCATTTCCCTCTCCTCCTTTATGCTGTTTCTCTCTGACTACACCTGATGATGTTTCTAGACTAGTCCGATCTATGAAAGTGTTGTTTAAACAGATGCTCCCATCTGGTCTTCCAGAACCATGAAGGACCACAATGACACCCTCGCTCCAGCCTTGGCCGATGTCTACAATCACTCGTTTTCCACTCAACCTTTCTGCTCTCTCCTCAAGCACTCCCTTGTACACCTCCTCCTTGAAAAGCCTTCTGCAGATCCTCCCTGTCTGGCAAACTATCGACCGATCTCTATCACTCCTTTCCTGGGCAACCTCCTGGAAAGACTGGCCATCTCCCAGTTTACTCTCCACACTGAATCTGTTGGTTGTCTCCATGACCATCAGTCTGGCTTCAGAGCAGCCAGAGGCATGGGCACTGCTCTTTTGAACACCCATGCAGATCTGCTCACTAATCCTGATTCAAGCCTTCCTTCTTTCGTCATCCTTCTTGACTTTCTCTGCATTTGACACAGTCAATCACGCCATCCTGATCAATCGACTCTGTGAGTGCATGGGCATCATGGATCAGACCCTGGAGTGGTTGACCTTCTTCCTCCTAGAATGACCCTCCCAATTCCAAAATGGGTCCTTTCTCTCCATGACTCTCTCTCCTCATATGGTGTTCCCCATGTCTCTAACATCTCACCCTGGCTCTTCAATATCTACTTGGCCCCATTGGTGCACCTGATCTCTACTTTCTCCTCTGACTTTCAGTTTTATGCAGATGACGCTCAGCTCTCTTTCAGGATGCCCTCAGCCTCCTCTGTTCTCTCACTCATTTCTGACAGTCTATCCACTATTCCAGATTGGTGTGCCTCCAACAATCTCTTCCTTAATGAAAGTAAGAGTGAGATCCTTCTCATTGGGACCCCTGCCCCTGTTTTGCCTCTTTCACTCTGGCTGCCTTACTTGGGCTCTCCTCCTTCACCTTCCTGTGAAGCAAAAAACCTTAGTGTCATCTTCGACTCCACTCTGTCCTTCTCTCCTCACATCATGGACCTTGTCAAGAAAACCCACTACAATCTGCACCTCCTCAGAGGCATTCTTCATTTTCTCCCTTTCCTGCAGAAGCTCACTGTATCCAGAGCCCTGGTTCTCTCTAGGATGGACTACTGCAACAGCCTCTTTCTCAGTCTATCTTCCTCTACTCTCTGTCTTCTGCAACTAATCCAGAACAGGACTGCAAGACGTGTCCTTGGCCTCAAGCCCAGGGACTGTATCTCTCCAGCCCTGAAATCCCTGCAAAGATCAAGTTCAAGACAGTGCCTGCACTAAAATCAAACTCTCTCTTCCAAAACACCTTCCTTCTCAAGCCCTTTGCTTAGCCACCTCTAGCTCTCTGAGGGTCAGACACTTCTCTAGGCAGAGAGTGGGGGTGGGGGGTATATCTTTCTCCTCTCAAACTTGAGCCAGACCACCTGAAGCTCCAGAAGCACCTCAAGACCTTCCATTTTGCCTCTGCTTTCTCTCTCTCTCTCTCCCCCCTGCTGACCTCCCTGTCTACTGCACTGACTGGTTTGCTGGCTACCCTCAGAGTCCTATTGGGTACCAGGATCCTCCATGGCCAGTCTCCCCTGCACTGCCTCCAAGTCTACCATGCACTTAGCGGCTATTACTGTTACCCTACAGTCCCCTACCTCATTGCGTTTACTCAGAGCCATGCTTCCCTGACTGCTCGCCCTAAGTAATGCTGCCCCCTCCACTCTCTCTAGCACTTCACCCTTCTCCCTCCCCCTGCACTTTGTGTTGTTGCACGTGGATGATCTGAATGACACAAGGCTGATTAAGATTTTTTTGTCCTCACTCTTTTCTCCTTCCCGTGTCTTGTAGCACCTAGAAACACTTGTGTGCAGGTGCATTATTAAATTATTATATTATATCACTAATTACAAATCCTACTAATAGCTTAAGCTTAACAACACTAATAAGAGTAATTATTAGTAATTAGCCTGGGGTTGCTTAGGCCATAGCCCGGCTGCAGGCTGAAGGTGCATGAATTCACATCACAATGTTGGTTTAGAAAATAAATGCACAAATTGAAAGCTGAACTGCAGTGCTTTGTCAACGTGAGGTTGGGAATACAATGAAGTGGCAGAACGTGCTCTAGCGAAAACAGATCCTTTGTTTAAGTAGAAAAAAAAACAACAATGGCAGGATTCGACATGCAGTACATTTCTTTTGGGTTGGAGACAGAGTGCTGTATAAAAGTAATTGTGGTTAAGCAGAAATGGATTTGGAAAATTACCAGGTAGGGAACTGAATTCAATGATTTGAGCTCAAAAAATCAAATGTTTGAAATGTTTTTTAAATGTTTAATTAATGCACACTAATAACTGCATTTTGCAATTTTGCAAATAATAGAAATGGCAATTTTCTGCACTACATAAGAATGTAGGTTAAACTGCAATAGATCAGGTACATTGCAAGTATGGAGAATACGTGTACAACACTAAATTAATTGCAATCAGCAAGGAGGCTATCTAGCACTTTGACTGAAACTATTCACCTTAGTCGAATTCAAATACAATACTGTTCAGGTAAGGATAGCGAGTAACGGGCTAACATTAGTTACGAGGTATCAACATTCCCAAAACATGGTGCCCGCAATATGCCGGAGGACAGAGTAGGAACAACAGAGTAGGAACAAAAGAGGAACTTAACCATTGTCCGTTGCCGAGGCAACATACAAAAACATTCCAAAATGGGGATTGTAAGCAGCAGCGCGAACGCAAGAGACGCCGGAGGGCTTGCACTCGAGGTAAGAGATCAGAACCTTAGCCCATATGCGTAAAGCAGACAGATGTTTAAGAAGTTAGGGAGCATATTGTAAGCAGCAACTTGAACGCGAGAGACGCCGGAGGGTGTGTACTCGATGTAAAATATCAGAACAATTAGCCGCATACGCGTTAATGCAGACAGAGTATTTTGAAGTGAGTGAGCCTTTTGGAGCGCATAAGATGTACACTCCAAGTAGATTTCTTGAAGTAAATGTTAACACGGAACCGTTTTTTGTAACGCGAACGAAAACAACAGATGTTTGAAAGCAATAAATACAATGTGGGTATAACTGCAATGGCAACCTCACAGGATATTTAGAGTATTAATAAGAGTGACCTTACAATGGCACATGCGGAAACAATTTCTTTAATAGAATGAATGGTAATTTTGAAATAAGATATCAATCTTTGGTAATTGAGCAAGTGGCGATAAGAATTATCTTCTATATAGGGCAACTTGAATGAGACAATGTGTCAATTTTAAAGTAGGCTTAGTGCACACACCAAGTGCTCAATGGAAAAAGAGAACTCATGCGAATATTTAATAGTTAGTCATATTGACTATAATATTTCGAACAACTATAAGTGTTACCTTTGATATCTGTTCACAGGGATTTGACCCTTAAAAAAGGAACTTAAACTAACCAACAAGGACTTTAAATGCCTCAATGCTGTGAAGGTAATGTCAAACTAAACTAAATTTCAAGAAGACAAAACATACCAGAGTAATATGACACAGTTGCATTATTGTGTTTTCAGTGGTACCATTCTTGCTAACTTAACTTGCTGTTTTGTTTATGTCGCCTGCATTATTTGTGTTTAAACACCTATTAATCCTCCCCTATTCCAAACCCCAATCTCGGTGAAAAATGTATTTGTTTAAAAACATTTTTTGTTTATGTTCATGTATTCATTTTTCTATGCAAGCTATACAATGTATATTTCAAATACTATAATTTTGTGTAGTATAAACAGCCCTGATTTGAGAAAGGCTTTCAGAGGCCGAAACACTTGTCATCACCAGGGGCGCTAAAATTAAAATTTATGGCACCAAAAAATATGGCGCATTCCTTGATTTCTGAGTGTGTTTAAATACTATATCACTGTAACTGGGTCGACATTATTTTGTCTGTCTTCTCAGAAATGTTTTGCTATGGTTATGTGTTGATTATCTGTCTAGAAGTAAATCCGTATTGATGAATTATGTGTCTGTTATATGTTCTCTTGGCCAAATTAAGTTTCTATGAGTCTATGGGGGTAACTCACTTGTGTAACCACAGATTTGCACACCAGTGTAGTGAGGAGCCACATGCACCCCCCTGCAGGCAGCCCACACCATAGGGGTCCACCCTACACCCCTGACCATGCTCCACAGGTAGCCCACACCACAGGGGACACCCCTACAGCCTCTGACCATGTGCCGCAGGCTGCCCATCACCCCTGTGCATGCCCCACAGGCAGACCATCCACCCTCCCCACGCAGCCCACACCACAGGGGGGACTTTTTCCACACAATTTGCCTGCCGCGAGCGTGGTATGCGTATTCCAAAGGGTGCGTGGGGAATTTTACACATGAATGGGCTGGCACAAGCGGGGTATGTGTATTCCGAGGGGTGTGCAGGGAGTTTTACACGCGATTGGCCTGGCGCGAATGGGGTACGCATATTCCGAGGGGTGCACAGGGAGTTGTACACGCAATTGGGCTGGCGCGAGCAGGGTATGCGTATTCCAAGGGGTGCGCATGGGAGTTTTAAATGTGATTGGCCTGTCGAGAGCGGGGTATGCGTATTCTGAGGGTGCGCAGGGAGTTTTACACGCGATTGGCCTGGCGCGAGCGGGGTATGCATATTTCAGGGTGCGCGGGGAGTTTTACACACGATTGACCTGGCGCGAGCAGGGTATATGTATTCCGAGTGGTGCACAGGGATCTTTACATGTGATTGGCCTGGCGTGAGCGGGGTACACCTTTTCCAAGGGGAGCATGGGGAGTTTTACACACAATTGCGTTGCCGCGTGAGGGCTGAGTGGCATTTTAGCACAATTTCGTTGTTGGGGGTCTGTATGCTGGTCCACTGGCCTTTGTGCCATGCAGGGGATTTGTGCGTCTGTTTTTGGCACATGGAGCAGGGTTGGGGACGTAACTGGCGCTGCACCACGCTGTGCCACAGCTGGTTATGGATGTTTAAATCCATAAATACGCGGTGCGTAAAAAGGGTTTTGGCGCAGGCGGCTGGGGCAGCCTGCGCATGCTCCGTCTGTGAGCCAGCCGCTGTGCCACTTGGCCTGGGGAGGGGGGACGGCACACCCGGGAGGGCCCAAACTGCCAATTTGCGTGGAATGCTCACTCGCGTACCCTGGAATACGTGTACCCCACACGCGCTAGCGAAATCGCGTGTAAACCACACTCATGTCTCCCGGAATACATGTACCCCGCTCGCGCCAGCGGAATCGTGTGTAAAGCTCACTCGTATACCCCAGAATACATGTACCCCGCTCGCGCCAGCGAAATCGCATGTGAAGCACACTTGCGTACCCCGGAATACACTTACCCCGCACACGCCAGTGACATCACGTGTAAAGCTCACTTGCGTACCCCGGAATACACGTACCCCGCACACGCCAGTGAAATCACGTGTAAAGCTCACTCGCGTACCCCCAGATTTGCGCACCAGTGTAGTGAGGAGCCACATGCACCCCCGTGCAGGCAGCCCTACAACCCGTGACCATGCTCTGCAGGTAGCCCACACCACCGGTGACACCCCTACATCCCCTGACCAATGCACCGCAGGCTGCCCATCACCCCTGTGCATGCCCCGCAGGCAGACCATCCACCCTCCCCATGCCCCGCAGGCAGCCCACCCCACAGGGGGGACTTTTTCCACACAATTTGCCTGGCGCGAGCATGGTACGCGTATTCCGAGGGGTGCGTGGGGAATGTTACACATGATTGGGCTGGCACAAGCGGGGTATGTGTATTCCGAGGGGTGTGCAGGGAGTTTTACACGTTATTGGCCTGGCGCGAACGGGGTACGCATATTCCGAGGGGTGCACGGGGAGTTGTACACGCGATTGGGCTGGCGCGAGCAGCGTATGCGTATTCCAAGGGGTGCGCAGGGAGTTTTACATGTGATTGGCCTGGCGCAAGCGGGGTATGCGTATTACAAGGGGTGCGCAGGGAGTTTTACATGTGATTGGCCTGGCGTGAGCAGGGTATGCGTATTCTGAGGGTGTGCAGGGAGTTTTACACGCGATTGGCCTGGCGCGAGCGGGGTATGCATATTTCGAGGGTGCGCGGGGAGTTTTACACATGATTGACCTGGCGCGAGCAGGGTATATGTATTCCGAGAGGTGCACGGGGAGCTTTACATATGATTGGCCTGGCGCGAGCGGGGTACACCTCTTCCAAGGGGTGCGTGGGGAGTTTCACACAATTGCGTTGTCGCGTGAGGGCTGAGTGGCATTTTAGCCCGATTTCGTTGTTGGGGGTCTGTATGCTGGTCCACTGGCCTTTGTGCCATGCAGGGGATTTGTGCCGCTGTTTCTGGCACACAGAGCGGGGTTGGGGGCGTAACTGGCGTTGCTGCAGGATCGCTGCACCATGATGTGGTACAGCTGGTTATGGATGTTTAAATCCATGAATATGCGGTGCGTAAAAGGGGTTTTGTCACAAGTTTCCCCTTTTCTCACCTGTTTTCTCTGTTTTGCGGAGTCCTTTGTCGGGGTTTTCTTTCGAGCAGTTCGGGTCTTGTACAAGCCCGCTCGGCCGTCTTCGGATTCCAGGATTCGTTCAGCTTCTTAGTCCAGGATCTAGGAAACTCCAGGAAGCTTGGAATGGAGGCAGCACACGGAGGTGGTCTGCACGGAAGGCGGAAGAGACAGGGTTAAGGAAGGTAGTAGGAAAGGAGAAGGAGGAAGGTCCGGGAACCAGGAAGCAACACAGTTCAGGAGAACGAACTACGGAGCACGTCAGGCCACAGCTATCGGTAGCGTTGAGAAGTGTGGAACCGCAGGGGAGTGGCTAATTTATAGAACGTGCTGCATAGGACGTAAAGGTCGATAGACCGCATTCCGTGTATACGGCCATGTTGGGTGTACTATAGCGAGTAACCCCTGACGTGCCAGGGACCAGGAAGACCAGAAGCGGTGTGATCGATGGATCATGACAGGTTTTGGTGCACGCGGCTGGGGCAAGCCTGCGCATGCTCCGTCTGTGCGTCAGCCGCTGTGCCACTTCTGTGCTTGATTCCCCATGCTCGCAGGCAGGAATCACCACAGGGGACATCCCAACAACCCCTGACCATGCTCCGCAGGCAGCCCATATGGCACCATGCCCTTGCGAGCCCCAACACATGTTCCCCCCCCACCAGTGATGGGCACCTGACAGTAGGCCCCGACTCATGTCCCCCACCCCACCCCCATTGACGGCAACCTGCCAGCAGGCCCCGACTACATGTCCCCCACTCCCATTGACAGCAACCTGCCAGCAGGCCCCGACTCATATCCCCCCACCCCACCCCTATTGACGGCAACCTGCCAGCAGGCCCGACTCATGTCTGCCCACCCAAAGTGCTGTCAGAATAGAGGCCCATGTCAGAAATGCCAACCCAAATCCCACCCCACGCCACAGCACCCCACACAATCATATATTGTACCACTCCCCACTACAAGTACCATGCCTTGACATTCAAACAAGCACACACATGCACCCAAAGACATGTCCAACAGAGTCACACAGTGGTGACACATGACAGAGGCAATGGACAGTGACACATGCACAAAACTAATGAGAGTAGACCACACCAATAATGAAGATTTGTGAAATGTATTAAAAAGAAAACAAAATGACAAAATCAAAACCACACATGCAAATGAAGAAAAAGTGGTCCATCGCCAAATTCCATAGAGATAAATTCAAAATTGAAAACCTTAAAAAACCATTACTCCATGGGATGACGTAAAAAAGAAAGTATGTACGTGTCCGGAACTATACACAATGTAAGTCACAAGGGTCCATGATCCCAAAAATAAAGGAAACCTATCAAAAATACTATCAAAAACAGAACTATATACAAAAAGGAGGAGCAAAGTCTGTGGACTCCATATCATAAATTAAAAGAAAGGAAAACTATGCCTAAATAACTATGTACAAAACCGGCGGGCTATTCCGACGGCTCACTTACTGATGTTCCAGGCCAAGGCATCATTGAACTTCATGTCGATGTTCTGGAGACGGGCCTGTTCCCTGGCCTCGAAGTCTCACAGGGATGCAGCCATAGCATCCGTCAACTTCTTGCGAGTTGCCTCGAGGCACTCAGCCCGCCTCAAAGCCCGGTCCATGTCATGGAGTTCTCTGCCATGGTCCTCTCCGCCCGCCATCTGTCTGCTGGCGCAACCGCTGCCACACGGAAGACACTCCCAGTCCTGGGTCCTCCTGCCCCTCGGCCGATGCCTGCCCCCGGGGTGGTGATGGCCCGAGCCATGATGCCTCCCACGCTGAGCCTGCTGCTGCCTTGAATGCAACTGCCTCTGGCACCACAACGGCATCCAGGCTGATGGAATCCCCCGGCACCATTGTGCACATGTCCTGCTTGTTTATTCCTGCACGTCCTCCATTTGCTGGGGTCCAGTTGATGGGGTGGCCACCCCTGCTGGACCTCCGACTCCCGACTGTGGCAGGGATGTGTCCTCTACCAGCCTGCCGCTGGCTCAGATGCAGCTCCGCAGGGGGCCCAGGTGATACTTGGGCGGGAGGACGGCATGGAGGGCGACTGGCGCATAGGGGATTCAGTTGAGGAGGGGGTCGCAAGAGGCGCAACAGGCATCAGCATCTATACACACGTAACTGCATGAACAACCAAAGGTTGGCATGATGTCACAAGTAACATGGGGAGTGCCGATCACATGCACACATGCCACCAAACAGACATGCATCTGTACATCTCCACCACCTGTCACAGTGCAATCATCGGCAACTAAGTCACATCTGCCAATCAGGTACCCACATGTCTGGGTCACATGCATCCATGGCGTCTCACCATCACACACATGTCAAACACACACACACGCACATGTACACCATGCACGTACATGAAGGTGGGACCAGCATCTATGTGTCACACCCCAACCATGGCATAGAACATGCGCAGAAATGCAAACATGCGTGCATCCCCCCATGCAGTTGGGCATCATGCATTGGAACACATATACCATTGATGTGCATCACACATGACTGGACTCACATGCAGCACGGGCATGTCCCTACCAGCTTCACGTGTAAAGAACACATTTCGGTACTTAGAAGACAGGTACACTGGCTCCCAGTCAACGAGAGGATCACATTCAAAGCCCTGTCTTTGACTCACAAATGCCTTCACGATCTTGCCCCCCCGCCCCCTACTTTTCATGCAGAATCACCAAACCCGCCTCCTTTAGACCTTCCAGATCCCCCTACTCTAAACTCTTAGCTGTTCCCAGAACCCGTTTAGTCCGGGCAGGTGGCTCCAGCTTCCCTGCCGTCTCCCCTCTACTATGGAACTCCCAACCGCCCCACATCAGAACCATTGAATCCCACTCAGCCTTTCGCAAAGCCATCAAAACTAACCTCTTTGTCTGACTGTTTTAACCTGGATTCTATGACAATTTGCACCTGCATGTATTCTGTGTTACTCTGTAAACACTTTTTCTGAACTGCATTGGAACAAGTACTACTGGGTGGCTTCCTTGTAACCCTTAATCAAGCCTTCTTAAGCTATCACATAGCGCCTCGATGCCTGTGGGCTGCTGTGCGCTCTACAAATTTAAATAAATAAATAAATAAATAAATACATGGGCCATGTCAGACATATGTCCAAGCTGCACACTCCTGCCACACCTTAACATGCACTGTGTGGAATGGGATAGACCAGACACTCACCGTTCGACTCCAGACGGGTCTGCCTCCAAGACCTGGTGGTGAAGCACTGGGTTGATGTGTTCCAGGACCCTCATCTGGTCGATGGCAAATTGGACCTGGCGCCCCCCTGCATCCACTGCACGCAAGAGGCGCTGGCCCTTCATGAGTGTCCTGGATCTGCAGTGCTCCCAGTGCTTCTGGATGTGTTTCAAGTCAGGGGTTGCCACCCCCTCCGTGTTGATGGCAACCACGATGTCCAACCAGGTCCTCATCCGTCTATCCTTGTCGGCGCACAATCGTCTGAAAAGGGCATCGTAACGGCCCAGGACTTGCTCCACCAGGATGCCAACTTCTGTGGCTGAGAAGCTGACAGCCCTCTGCCTCTCTGGCTGGGCGTTACCAGTGTTCTCAGATGGTGTTTGCCCTGACATGGCAACCCCCGAGGCAGGTGTGGGTGGGCAACTAGGTCCTGGGGCTGGGCTGTGGAACGATGGAACAGCAGTCGGGAGTCTTCTGTTCCAGCAGGGGTGGTTGCAGCAAAAGGACCCCTGCATATGGCTGATGAAGCTCTGGGGGGCAGGAAAATGGTCTTCTAGGCAGGAGCGTGGTCTTCCGTATGTTGTCGCATGGCCAGCTTGATGCAGAGTGAATCTGCATGTGAAAAAACAGCATGTCAGTGTGTAATTCGAGGAAAGGGCCTAAGTGCATAACTGGCGTTTCCCTCGGCACGGGTGCAGAGTGAATCCGCACGTGCAAAAACAGCACGTCCACGTGTGAATGCGTGTAATTCGAGGAAAGGGCCTAAGCGCGTAAGTGATGTGACGTGCACGCGCATTTCCCTTGGCACGGGTTAAAGGTGAGCACAGGCCAGCAGTTCGATGTATGTGCTTTTCATGGAGACCGACGTGTGTGTTGCTACTTCTTGTTGTTTCATACGCTATCACTTCACAGCGGATCGAGGACGTACCTCTTCTTTTGGCGGGGGTCTTGCCTACGCGTGTTTTTCTTTCCCACGCTAGTCAGACGGTCAAATACATGCTGTATTTCCCACTGTTTTCGAGGTCAAAGTAGCCTGTGTGTCCCACGCGTAAGTGTTTTTTGTGGCCCTGGATGCCACTGCGTACTGCCGGAGGTTAATTCCACAGACGTGGGCTACCGGGGGTTGTGTGCACGGTTTAATTGCAGATTTGGGATGCCTGAGCGCTGCGTGACCCGTAATTTTCTCACAGGGGCCACATACAGCCTTCCAGGGCCACAGGGGTGCTATTTACATCACAAACCCCACCCCCTTCACCCCAATTGCCCAGGACAATTGTCGTGTACACCTCCCATTGGCATTAGTACCTCCGTGCCATGGTTGGGAGGCCACAAAAGGTGAGGGGCGCCTCAGTTGGGCGTCCTGAACGTGGTGGGCATGGTCAGGGACGTGGCTGGGGTTACCAGGGAGTAGGGGAAGGCCAGGGTGGCCAGGGTGGCTGCAGAGGGGGAAGAGGCAGGGGTGCGCCACTTCGGCAGGATGTTCTGCCACGTGTTGGTACAGTCATGCCACCACCCCCTGTGGCTCCGGTAGATGCAGCTCTTGCATTTTACACTGGCGCCATGTGACCTGGCAGTCAGTTTCATCTATTTCAATGGGCCCAACGGTAGTGGTAGCTGCAGGGGCAGCTGTGGTGACGACCACCCAGTCTCAGGGTCGGCCAGCGCATGATGCATTGGCACCTGAGGACGCCCAGGCTGAATTCCAGGTCATCAGGAGGCACAAGCAATGTGTGCGCAGGGATGCTCTGACCGAAGAACATGTCCCTGGGGCAGTGTTGTCATCTGCTGCCCCGAGCAGCTGGGTGTTGGCAACTGCATGGGCAGATGCAGCCAACATCACCCCAGCTGTGAGTCTGCCAGCCAGGACAGTCTCAGTCACAGAACTTGGCACAGTGACTGTTGGTGCTGGGTCCGTCAAGAGCACCCAGCAGCCACTGACGCAAGTCAGGGCTTCCATCCTAGTTACACCTGCCACTCCCTTGGTCCAGTCCACCAGCGCCACTGCCCCTACTGATCAGGGCGGCATTTGCCAGTCAGGGTCTGTACCACTGCCCAAGAGGACGAAGGTTGCACCTGCACAAGAGGCTGGGACCCCAGGCATAGCTCCGGCCTCCGGCACGTTGAGGAAGAAGTCTTTCAGCAAGCAGGAACTAGACTTCCTTGTGGGCTACATGTCGGAACACAAACGCAATATGCTAGTGGGCCCAAATTGCCGTACTACGCCTGCCCAGCGTTGGGAACACTGGAAGCATGTTGCGGATGGTGTTAGGGCATTCAGATATGAGGTGCGCACAGCTCAGGACTGCAAAAAGCATTGGGATGACCTCCGATGCTGTGCTAAGCAAAAGCATGCCTCCAATTATGCCATGACTCAGGTGACTGGCAGTGGGCCACCACCTGAGGATGAAGAACTCGCTCCGCACAAGGTGATCGCTGCAGAGTTCATCCTGGCAAAATTGAACGAAGGATTGGGAGAGATGCAGGATTATGATGCCCCGTCCGGGTGGTTTGCTTGTGTGATGTGTTGTGCTTGACTGCCACGACATGCTATGTCTACATGGTTCTCATGTGCGAGTCATGCAATGCTTCACTAATGTGTGCCTGTTATGCATGCTGGACATGTGAAGTAGACGGGGACTGTCCTCATCACCACACATGCACCCTACTCACATGCTAGTCACCCGGCTGCCCCTCGGGTCCATGCTCCAACTCACTGACCTGTCGGCATGTAGCCTGTGGTGTCTTTACATGAAGCCCTCAGACTATGTCATCGCATTACTGACGTGCATGTGTGTTCAGCCTGCATGCGGGTACTCCACGCGGGCATGTTTCCTTGCCCCTCTGCCCCCTGCACCTCAATTTCACCATGGCACTGTTGGGTAACATGTTTGACTACTGCGATGGCCTGTTCCATGCTCCTGCGTACATGCACACTTCTCCCTGCTAACCTGCCAGACACATACTGTGGGGTGCATCATTTGTCCTTGATGCAGGGTGTCTCACTCGGACTCTGCAGGTGGCAGATGCTCGCTGGGGACATGAGTGCCCATTCATTCTCCATGTGCATTCCATGCATGTCCCTATGTGTCCTTGGCAGGATGATCATTGTAGTACGTGACCGGGATTACATACGTATCATGGCATTTGGTCATCCATTCCATGCTCACTCTGGCTCAGTCCTGCCTCACACACATGTTTAGGGTGTAATTGTCTGTGTGGGGCACAGTCCCCACCCTGTTACAGGTCCCCTGAATCTGTTCAACTGGTGTAGTGCCTTCTGCATGAATGGGTGTACTACTGCAGGTTCATCATGTGTCCTGCTTACTGTCCCATTGTCATCTGCTGTGGTGTCAGTTGACTGATATGATGCAATTGACGCTAGCCAACACTGTCTGCCAATACACAGTTCTCTGGTCAACCTTTCATTGCCATGCAATGCCTCCCTGCATTTTCACTAAGGAGGGGTGGGAGGGTTAACTGTAGCCATGCAACCCAGTGCATGCACATTGCACATGATGGCTGAACTTGCCCTTACACTGCTGTCATGTTTAGTGATTGACATCAAAACCTACTTGTTGATGTAGATTGTTGGTAATGTACACATGTTCTGCACTGTACCCACCCACTTCTTAGCCATGTTACAATGTCCTACATGCCTACCCACTGCTGCAATGTCAAAGTGACCTGGCATGTATGTTCAGAATTTCATCCCTTCACTGTTATGAAACGCACTAGCACAGGTGCATCCTGTGACACATATACACTGTATTGGAACACCCTAGCGGGTGTATAGTAAAGTTGATAGGTCAATCTGCGGGCTATACTAACTGGTATAGGCTGCAGATTGATTATAGCCTGCCAATAGGGTTGTAATTACTGTGGAGCTGCCTACACGTTTGTATGTGTACACTTTCAGATACATCAAAGCAAGCAGCGTTGAAGCTGCTTGCTTTGCTGTATAGGATGCTGTTCATATACACCAAATGGGTGTATATGAACACGGGTGTTTATAAACACTTTCACATATACATATACAAGCAGATTCAACATTGTGTAGTGCAACATTGCAGCTACTTACTTAAGTGTGTGTGGAAGTGTTGATTTACAGATGTGTTCTCAGCTGCATTTTTGTTGAATATCTAATATGTCGATATTTTACGTAAATGCTGCTGAGATTTCAGCATTGCGCCTGTTATGTTCAACAGGCAAAATGTTGAAGGTGCACTGTCGTGCAGTACGTGTACACCCAGGGCCACTTAGCAAATATGGTGGAGCCTTGGCGTGGTGATTTGACACACTGAATAATGTTTTTTGGCACATTCAATGCAAAAAGTGCTGAATCAGGCCCTGTAGGGTGTTCTGGAGGCTTCATGGACCGGCAGCTCGAACCAAACTGGGCGTTATGGTCCCTCATACCTCGTTGTAGGCCCTTGCTTTGCTCGGGACATTCACTTTGTCTTCAGGGCCCATGACGCCCGGTACGGGCCAAGCTGCAAATGGATATAGCTATGTTGGTGATGATGATTTAGTGATGCATGTGTACATGCATATTACGTGTGTCATGGTGTTTTTTTATTCACTTGCAGCTGTGGCCATTTGGCTGTTCAAACATGTTTATGCTACATGCCATCTCTTTGTTGCCATCTGTCATTTCTGTCTGTGATATGTGCCTGCCAGAGGTGGTGTGTGATGGAGGTGATATACTCCATTCAGTACATGTGTAGGCTTCTCAATTTACACACATCCATTTCTGCTTTCGGGATTCCATTGCATATCGATGCCACTGGATGCATGCCGGAATTTGAGTTGTGTCTTGAATGTCTGCTTCATGTGTTGGCTGTCGATGTGATGTCTATGTGTGTGTGCGTTATGTGCTGCTGACATGTGTACTGTGTTTGTTTTGTTCACGTTGCAGGTGATGACACAATGGAGCCAGAGGATGTTGATGCCATTCCAGACACAGGGTTGCTTTTACATCAGCAACCTGGCACAAGTGGGGGTCATGGGGTGGTAGACCACGAGAACACATGTGTGCTCCATACCATCGTGTCCAGGGCTGGCAATCAGTCAAGCTCCGATTATCACTCTGAGCACAATGTTGAGTTGGATGCACATCATGACCATTCGTCGCTGGTGAGTGATCCTCATGTGGATGATCTTCTGTCCGCGACACCTGCACTGAGGGGCCAGGCAGTGTTGGAATGTCCGCCTGTGGTGGTCCTGGACGCACGGTCACACTCCACACAAGTTGCTGATGTGCCTGGGGCATCATGTCAAAGGAGGGATGTAGTCCTGCAGCCGTGGGTGGTGACAATCCAACAAGGACCACGGCTCTGTGGGTCCCGCAGGTGTAATGTCCAGCAACGCGGTGGCCGTGTGCCACCAGGGTATACTGAGTGGGAGCAATCCATGTATGCCAGTTCACAGCAATAGGGGGCAGCTATTGATAAGATCGCTCAAGGCATGGAACGTGTGGCCCAATTCGTGTTCCCCCCTAATAGGCAGGTGGAGCTCTAGCAGCAGGCAGCACAGTCCTTGTGCCGCTCACTCAGGCTGGGCATGGCAGCCTCAAATAGGGCACACCGGGCTGAAATGGTGTCTCTGTGCAATGCGCTTCCTGCTCAGGCAGAGGCACACAGGGAGGCGCTGAGGGAAGGACACTGATCCCTCAGATCTACTCTGAGTGTGCTCAACATGACCCAGAGACAGCAGTCAGAAGTGAGGTTGGAGCAGCTTGAGAACACCATCTCAGCTGAGCTATGTGCATGCCGTGAGGTGCTCCAGATATCATGTGAGGCCATGCAGGCAGAACTCTGTGTTACATATGCTACCTTGCAAGAGGAAGCACGCGTATCACGTGAGGTGCTGCATGCTGACCTACGTGCCATTGCCACACAGGACCAGGTTTACCAGACCCGCATGCTTGCTGCCGTAGAGGGGCAAGCTGCGGATAGGCATGGTCAGGCAACTGTGCCACGTCCACCTTCTGATTTCCATCCAGAGGGTGAGTAAGACGACAAATTATCTTCTACACAGGTCGGGCTGTGCAGGCTTTGAGCCCATGGAGATTTTTTTATGTCAACAACATTGCATGTGGGTGTTGAGGTGCACCCTGTACCTCCCCCTTCCTGGGTGCACCCCCCTCTCGGGTCGTATGTGGCCATTTTTTATTTTTTTAATAATATTGTTTGTCTATTGTGCATTCATGTGACTGTGTGGTGGTTTGTGGCTTTTGAAAGCATCCACTATGTGTTCCAGCTGGGCCCACACAAGCTTGTCTAGTGTATGTTTTTGTGACTTGGGGTTCAGACACATATGCCACTCCTGCTTCCCCTTTCCATGGGCTTGCAAGAATGGTTCGTTGTGACAGCAAATTACAAAAGGGCATTGGACTTTCGTCATATCTGTGACCAGTCGATGTACTACTTGTGTATGCACCTAGTGGGGATTATGGATGTTTTCTCCACCGCATGTCTGCAATCAATTTTGGTGAGTACATTTTTGAACTGTGCATTTTTAAAAATTGATTGTGATGTTTTTTCATTTCTTGCCTGTATACGTGCTTGATGCTCTTCATGCTGTAGATGTTAGCCTGCACCCTTTAGCTGTCAAAGCCACACTGATTGTGGGAGGGGCCGGGTGGTGACAATGTCAAGTTGGTACATGTTAGATTCAGCCCCTGGGAATTGTGGCAAAGGTGGAAGCATTTGGAATGTGACTCAAGAACCACAACTCACGGACCAGTCCTCACCTCAGATGTCCGCCTAGACTACTTCTACGCTCTGTTCCGTTTGGAGGGCACATTGTATGTGTCTTCCCTCTTGGACTTTGCTGCAGCATGACGGCGCAGTTTTCCTACTGGACTATAGCTCTTTTACTCGTTTTTCACACTCTGGTGCCTTTGTTCCCTGTTTTTCTTCCTGCTACTGTCCTTGTTGCACATCTGTCCACCCATCCCTCAGGCAGCTATTTCCACGTACTTGTATGCTGCCTCGGTTTGCCTCGGTACACTTCTGCTCCACAGCATCTCTCTCGCTCGCTCTCTCTCTCGCTCCTCCTATCTATCATCTATTCCCTCCATACCTTTATGTTGACTTTGGCCTTTTATCAAAGCTTTTCAACTGTTCTGCCTCTTAACTTGCTGTCAGCTGTTTCCGGCAATCTCGCATTCACTCTGCCTTTCCAGACTTGTGCTGTCTCTGCCTTTTTCCGTTCACGCTATCAAGGATTGATTGGGTTTCAGCTCAACCATCCAGTTGTGCCAGCCTCCTTGTTAATTTTCTACTCTAGTTTCAGCTCTACCCATCAGTTGTGGCATCCTCATTGATTATTGTCTACTCAAATCCCTACCCATCCTGTTGAACCATTCTACAACTGTGCAACCTTGAAAGTTATTCTATCATTCAGCTGGGACATGTACTTGCCCATGACTTCAAGTCATCTACTGGAGACTCTTCCAGGGTTTTTTGGAGAATAGAGGATTTTTACCTGTTTTGGGGGTTTGGCTCTTTGGAGTTCTCTGCAATTTGGTATTTTTACCCGTCAAGGTGGCCTCTGAGGGGGCTAGACCCTATTTACACGAAAGGACGAACAAGAAAAACAAAGGGGAAGGGGGATCCTGAAGCCATGTAGACTAGAAGGAAGAAGCTGACGGACCCGAGAGACAGTTCTTCTGAAGGTCCAGGTGATGAGGAAATGAGGGAGGGGATTTTGTTGTCGGACAGTACACTTGGGCTACCGTGATTGGTCACTGTCTGACATTGTCAATGTGGGGTACTATGTACATGATGTGTTCTGCTGGTCAATGGATGTTCCTGTGTTGGGTTTACTTTTCAGGTGTCAGGGGATTGGTGTGGTTTGACACACTGGGGTGTCCACATGGCCAATGTTCACATGTGATGTGTACAGGACACTGAGGGTCACTTCATTTCACATGCATGTATTGAGTGCATGTCCCTACTGACACACACACCTACACAATGCACCACCACACATACAATCCCCATCCATGCCCACACATGCACACGGATTGCCTTCTCTGGCATGCTATGTCCCTGCAGTGCATGATCACTTACAATTGTTCGGATTGTGTACATGCATCACTGGGTAATTTTAGTTGCTTGTCCTTTTTTATATGATGCTCAATGTGTATCCCCAACACAATGGCTGCTCACTGTGCTGTGTGCTGAGCGGTGTGTTGCAGGGGACACACACAGCAAACGGTTTTGGGATTTGTGGATATCTATTGGCCAATGTGCACGCCAACAGGCATTCTGCCTTTTGTTGATGGTACCGCTGGTGGCATGCATTTGTGTATGACTTTGTATGTGTGGGAGGTTGTGGTCAGTCATTTCATCTGATTCCATGTCAGGTCTGATTGTGTCAGGCCTGTTTCCATTTATCACGTGGCACTTTGTGACTAATTGTCATGTGTTTTTCATTTGGTTTGCTCTTTTGCTGTTGAATGCCATATCATGGTGTGGCCGACGAGGGCAATGGGGGTTGGGAGGTTTTGGGTGACATACCAGTGATTTTAATGGCCTATTTTGCAAGGGGGTGGTGTGATATGCACCTTGCATTTGTTCCTTTTGGTAACACTGGATTGGTTATGTTTAAGTAGCTAGGGATGCACACAATGTGGCACTCCCTTGGAAACATGCCTTGGTAAGGTTGTGACAGTTGACTGTCTCTTTGTCATCATTGATTGTCATCTGGTATGTGCCAGGTCTGTGTGCATTCCGCATGGGTGGGAGTTTAGGTAAAAAATGTGGCCACAAGCTGGGTCCAGGTTGCCTTGCCACATGCCCTTTCCCCTCCCATGAGCAGCGTGTGGTTAGGGATGTGGGGGCACCACCATGTCCACCGGTACATACCCCCGTGTTGCAACATTGTGCAGGACACATGCTGCCACAATGATCATGCACACTACTAGGGGGTGCATATAGTTGCTGCCTGTCAGAGCGGACAAGGGAGCGCAAGTGTGACTTCAGCACTCTGAATGTGCGCTCCACTATGCCCCTGGTTGCAATATGGGCAGCGTTGTATCTTACCTGGGGTGGTGTGGTGGGGTTCTGTATTGGCGTCATCATTTGGGTGCTCAGAGGGTAGGCACTTTCCCCTGGGGAGGTGAGGATGGTTCTCATTAGTTGGGTTTGTGCATTTATCTATGTGTGACATGCATGCATGTGCACAGACATTTGTACTCACCAATGAGCCATGTGTCACCATGCTTCCCAGCTTCCAGGTCCCGGCTCAGGGTGGACATTCTCTATATGAAACTGTCATGGGTAGACCCAGGATAGTTTGCATCGACAGAGGTGATGATTCCCTTGGCATCACATATAACCTGCACGTTCATCGAATGCCAGTGCTTGCGGTTGCGATAGATGTTCCCTTTGGCCCTAGATGGACGTAGGGCCACATGGGTGTAATCTATGGCACCAAGCACTTTGGCGAAGTGTGCCAACCTGTAAACGTCCAGGACCATGGCCTGCCTTTCTGCAAGTGTTCTGGGCATGTATATGTGCCTGCGGACGGAGGGGCACGCAGTCATATTTGCCAACACCTGATGTAGGCAGCGTGACGGCGTGGGCTGTGAGACACACCCAACTATGGCAGTTGTCCACTGAAATGACCCAGTGGCCAAATAATTGCAAGACATTGAGCACCTTTTCCAAGGGGCTCAGTGCTTGGGAGCACAGGGTGGGTGATGTGAGGTCATCTTCCCACTCCCTGACCAGGTATAGGATGATATGAGGTGGAAACCTATGCCTGCCATAGACCTGGTCATCAGGCATCCTAAAAAGGCTGGTCCTGGGCAAAAACATGCGGGGCCTGGATATTTTACTCCTCCTGCGGTGTCCCACGATCACTGCTGCGAGAAATGGGACATTCATCATAGCTGTATATGCGTGTTTGTTGTTTGCGCACCTTTATATTGCGCAGGACCGCTTCCACCTGCCTTCGTGTGGCGGACATGTTTACGCCTGTGCGTGTCTTTTGGTGCGCGCAGGTTTCCCCCATTTGATTCCATGAATACATGTTGTTCGCGCACGTGTGGGCGTTCCATGTATTTTCCAGCAGTACTTCCCCAGTTACGCCCTAATTTTCATGTGTTGTTCCCCATTCCGCGTGTTCCGCCCCCTTTTGGTGTGTGCGCTACACGTTGAGCGCTTTTGCTGTGCACATCGCGCATGACGTTCGGGATGTTGCAGTGACGTGTGCGCCCGTTTGCGGCCGTGTGCACCACACACAGCTTCAGCGCAGCTCCCTGGAAAAACATGTGCACAGACTTCAATTAATCGTTTGCGTGCGATTCGCACACGTGCGCTGGATTTTTCTTGCTTGCGCCACCGATTTCGGCGCACAATTATTCCATGAATCGGACCCAAAATCTTTGTCGCCTGAAATTGTTTGTGTATGGGTTAGCAAACTGCACAGTCTGCGGACCCCCTTGGTTTGGACTTTACCTAATTAGAGAGTTCATATCTCTGAGAGCATGGGCTAAGTGCTCAATCTCTGCCATTGGGCAAGCCTGGACGTATAAGATTGTATGAAACTAGAGCCTGCTTGGCACAGGAACACTTACTTATATAATGTGAAGCATTATTTCAAGAGTGTTCAAAATAAATATTCTACCAATCTAAAATAGTTTCTGTTCTGTGAGTATTTTTCATACTAAGTTGTCATTTTGTCTTTATGTGTGTGTCTCTGGGCTACACTTGTTTATGATCTGGGGCTTATCCGTTGTTCCAGGTGACCCCCTGTTGTTTTGATATTTTATTCCTCCAGGCCAAACAACATCTGTACTAAAAATGTAGCTGTGCTTCCAAATAACCTCAGGAGCAGTGCTGGCTCTAGGTATGAGCAAGCGGTGGAGTCACCTAAGCCCCACGCCACTGATAAGCTAGCTACCACCTATGTACTAACTAAATTCAAGAATGTTTTCTGGAGAAATGATTTCCTGGTGCAAGACCATTACCTCCCCCTTGCACGGCCTTGTAAAACTCCTGTATACCCCCTGTGAAGTCCTGGGGGCAATTTCTCCTCAATGTGAAAAGCAGAATCTGCCATTCAGGTACCACTGCAGCCTCGCAAATGCTTAACTTTTTAGCACTCTTTGCTCTGGAAGAGCTTTTAAATGGGTAGCTCTTTATTGGTGATTGTTCATCGGAGTAACACTTCTTTCCAAAAAGACCTTCATATGTTTGAAAATGTCAGTGATACCAAATGAGGTGGATATAGTTTTCTTATAAAACCCCAAGCAAACTGTTGTGTCTTGTGTTCCCTGCTTTGACCCTGCATGAATGCATGCCTGAGAGAATGCCTGATGGAATGTTATGTCTGTGGAATGTTGTGATCTGAGTGCCCCTGTAAGCTCCATGAATGTCAGTTGGAGTGAAGCAGCCTCTTAGAGAGTAGGCCTTTGGATGTCTCCTGTGTACCTTCCTACTTACCCTTGGATTTACCTGATGTATGTAACCTGTCACTGGAATTTAGTAAAGAAGTTCACTTCCCTCACCTGAGTATCATACCTTTCATTTCACCCTGCAACACAAACCTCTAGTTATCTACCCAGAACTGTCTCTTTTTACATATGCCATGTTTTTAAGCTCACTGTCCTCGTTTGCACATTAATCGTGCATTTTTACCCATGGTTGTTTTCGTCAATTTGTTTATATGCATGTATTTCTGGGTTAGGGGCTTAGGGGTGGGGGTGGCAGGTTTAGGTGGTGGAGGGGTATAAGTGCGGGAAGAAAAAAAATAGAACAAAACGACCACTGGGAATAATGCATGAGTAAAGTACAAACGAGGAAAGTGGCCTCCTTACAAACACGAACAACCCTTTGCATTATGTATGCAGCATGCCTGTATCATACTATGATAGCACCAGGTGACCTTATATTTAGTGTGCATATTTACATTTTGAAAGTACAATTACAGAAGCCAGTGGCCATTTTAGTCGCACTCCATATATAATAATAATAATAATAATAATAATAATAATAATAATAATAATAATAATAATAATAATAATAATGATAATAATCACAGAACATATATTAGCGTTCACAAAGTGTATTTGTCTATTGGTTTGCTTACTGCATCTTCATGTAATGTGACTTCACGTGATCACTTAAGCATCAAAGATGCATATTTTCTGCGATGTCACTGTAAAGTCAATACATATACACATTAGGGACCAGCGCATGTCTTTTGACGCACACGGCCTTGCAAATCCTAGATCCGGATCTGACAGAGAGAGTTCTTGAAAATACCAATCGGTCTGCTGGAAGTCCATGAGTAAAACTCACACTGGGTAACTGGGACAGTAATTGCAATATGTATTGAACTGTATGTGAAGTCTCTCCGGTTATACTGTTATTTTCTACCAAACGTCGCAACGTGTGGCTTTTGCGGTCAATCTGTGATGCATCTACCATTGTTTACATGGACATGTACACATATCATTTTTCAGAATGGCAGACCTGCGTGACCTGGCATACCTTTTCATTCGGCCAGGAGCTATGCTTGACTCAGACAAAGGAAGTATTGCCCTAAAGAGCTGGCTCTGAAGCTAGTATAAGAGAAGTACAATGAAGTCTCTTAGGCATTGAATGGCACTAATGCATCTCATATGACGCACTGCTGTGTGCTTACGGCTGTATCTAATGGCAGGATGGAAAGGTTTCACTGTTTCAACAACAGGCGGTTCTATGAATGGTGGGTTCTTTTGGATAAAAGGTTTCAGTTTATCTTTGTATACAAGTATGCAGCAGTCACTCGAGTATTCATCACTCTGCCTTCATAATGTCTTTTTTAAAACCATGTTTAGTGATGCTAGTCGTACCTAGCTCATCATATGTGATTTAGCGCTCTATCTCTCTCTCTCTCTCTCTCTCTCTCTCTACCACACAATGGGCCTAATCACAAGGTTGGCGCTATAAATCAGCCTGTACCGGCATGGCGATAATAACATGTCTGGCTTGGCACCGACTGCAAATAGCGGGAGATCAAGAGTGCGCGAGCACGCGCACCCCTGCATGCCAGTAACGGCCGTACCGGCATGCCGTTAATGACCCTCAAACCCCCAGATAGCGTCATCAACCAATACGCACAAAACGCCTCCGGCCTCGGCAACCCGTAAATAGCGCTACCATTATGAACATAGTGCTAATAACGGGTCCGTTAATCCCGGACCCGGAAATAACGTCATCACGCCGGAACGGGAAATGCCATGGGGGCCATCTTCAAAAACACAATCTATTGCCATCCTCCACCTACAGGACCTTCTACACCACAACTCCTAGGCCACCACGGACAACATGTAGAAGGACACCCGGAAAGTTACGGCCCGCCTGCGCAAACCACGTTTCACGGACAATGAGCTCAACATGTTTGCCGATACCCTAGTGTCAAATGCTGAAGTGGTGTTCTGCAATGACCTCAGGCATCCAGCCCAGCTAAAGAAGAAGGCCATCTGGGAAGAAGTTTCCCAGAAAGTAAGTGCAGTCGGCACCACCGCACGCACAGTGTGCGATTGTAGAAAACGGTGGGACGACCTCAGGCTGAGAGTCCGGCACATATTGTCAGCCAATCGGAGCCAGGGGCTGGCAACAGGAGGAGGACCACACTCACCACTGAAATTGGCCAGATGGGAGGAGACCTGCAGCTCCGTCAATCGAAGGAGTTGGTGGAGCAGAGTTTGACGTGCCAACATCGGCAGATGAAGGTGAGTGTCCCTACAAAAACACGATAACTAATCAAAATAATTGTCCCCCAAATGTGGCAGCAACGCCAGCCGATACATGGCCCATCATGCACACCTACACATATCCATATACACATGGCGGGTCCACCACTACACCTACACATATCCATATACACATGCCGGGTCCACCACTATCCCATCCCAATGCATGTTGCACCCAGACACGAATACACACCCGACACACATATTACGGGCACGTGTCACCCAGGACGACACTCCCAACACACATCAAGGCCCAACAGCAGCCAACATGGTGTACATGTGAACACGACTACGCTTTTAAAATGCACCCTCCAACATTGCATGCACACAGTCCCCTACAAAGCCAGGAATGCAACTGATCAGATGGCGCCACATGTCCAAAGACCAATGCATAATGCAAGTGCCACAATCACTGATGCCCTGCAACTCTCTGTCCCCCACAGGTACAGATGCAGTGGACCATCAACCTCAAGTGGACCAAGGATGGGCCAAGCGGGAAGTGGGTCAACAACCGGTGCCAATACAGCCACACAGACAACCACACAGGACGAGCAGACACCTGCCCCTGTACCCCTGGTCACACCATCATCAATGGCTGAGGACACAGCAGGCATGGAGAAAGGCACACAGTCTGCTGCAGCACAATTGGGGAGATGGCTGCATCGGCAGATCATAGTGTTGATGAGGGAGCTGAGCTGGACAATGAGGGTGATGCAGGACTTGTGCACTCAGAGCCTGTAGTGCACACACCAGGCCCGCAGGCCACCCCACAGGACGCACCTCAGCGGGACTCATCCGACCAGGGCAGCCATGGAGAGTGGTCTCCGGCCATGCAAAGCCCCATGATTCATGCTGTGCCACCACATCACCCACCAACCACAACCCACACTGCTATACGGGACCTTGAGGGACGTCTCTCTAGGATGGAGGCCCGGCAGGAGGTGATGCAAGGCTATGTGCAGCAGTACCTTGCTGAAGGGGAGACAACACGTTGTATCATCCAGGACAGCACTGCGGCCGTAATCCAGGCCATTAACTCAAGGATTGTTGAATCATGTTGTGCTAAATTCCTCACGAATACACCAGTTGTGTAGCAAACATCACATGAGTGGACATTGCTGATATTTTGTATGTCAATTTATTGCTTCATGGTGATTCGTGTACATGTGCCCACATACCCAGTGCCCACAGTTCACAAAACATGGCACCCTCTGCATCAAAGTACATCAGAATTATTGGTCTTTGACCATTTGGTGCACTGCGCGACCCTCACGTGTTTCGCGTCCTGGCCTATGTCCTACTTCTACTCCTTCATCTCCTTCTACTTCACCAGGTGGTAGCAGCTCCTCGTCAGGTGGCAGTGGTATGTTCCGCCGGATGCACATGTTATGCAGCATTGCACAGGCCGTGATGATCTTGCCCACCTTCTCAAGCCCGTATATGAGTGCCCCTCCTGACCTGCTGATGCAGCGAAACCGTGCCTTCAAAAGGCCAAACGGCTGCTCAATGACCACACGTGTACGTGTATGTGCACGATTGACTGACAGGGGTGAGTAGCCACGGCTTCAGAGGATATCCAGCATCACCTACATGGGAGCAGAAGGAGGTATGTGTGAGGATGAGGCTCAGTTGACAGGTGTGCTCAGCCTGTACATCATTCACATTCATATGCACAATCTCGTCTTTGGCAGCCACATCCACATGACTGTCGCCCTGTACAGTGCATGGCAATCCATAGAGGGAGCCTTGTGTGACATACATGACCTAGGGTCCTAGGCTTTTAAACCGGCAGGCCACCCAATGTATGTCTTGGCTAGGGGCATTGTGCATGCAAATGTGAGTGCTGTGTGTCGGCGGATGACTTAAGAAACTTCCATTCCCCCCAAATCCATCTGCCCCCATGCCCCAGAGGGCATGCCCCTTGCATATGCATGTACCGCCCCCAATCCATCTGCCCCCATGGCCCAGAGGGCATTCCCCTTGCATATGCATGTACCCCATCCCAATCCATCTGCCCCATGGTCCAGAGGGCATTCCCCTTGCATATGCATGTACCCCCCAATCCATCTGCCCCCATGGCCCAGAGGGAATTCCCCTTGCATATGCCTGTACCCCCCAATCCATCTGCCCCCATGGCCCATAGGGCAGACTCACCCAACAGCCGCCACTTCGTACAACGTCTCCTTCCATGTAGCGGGGTAGTGAGGAGTTCCGCAGCACCTTGTTATCATGCGTGGATCCTGGGTATCTGGCACAGCAATGTGTTATTATTTGGCTGGCATCACACACCATCTGCACATTGATGGAATGGTATAGCTTCCGATTGCGGTACACCGCCTCCACGGCATGTGGGACTACCAACTCTACATGGGTACAGTCGAGGGCACCAATTACATTGGGCATGCCTGCCAGTGCATGCAATGCAATTTTGGTGGCATTTGCCTCCTGTGGTGTCCTTGGTAAGGATATGTGGGCACTTGCGTGCTTCAGTAGTGC
The DNA here is from genome assembly GCF_040938575.1 of Ambystoma mexicanum. Classification (NCBI taxonomy): domain Eukaryota; kingdom Metazoa; phylum Chordata; class Amphibia; order Caudata; family Ambystomatidae; genus Ambystoma; species Ambystoma mexicanum. Next base: position 421,161,856 of record NC_090927.1, on the reverse strand, counting down.
ATCCAGCGCTTGGTTTAACACAACAGAGAAGCATGCTTGGGACATGCCATGCATTTGGCCCACTGTGTGTTGGTAAGTGCCTGTGGCCAGGAAGTGGAGCACAGATGCCACCTTCAGCAAAGGGGGATGGCTGTGCGGATGTTGATCAGGCTGACCAAGTCATCCTGTATTCATTCCACTATGTTGGTGATGGTGTTTCTGTCCAGGCGGTACAGGGTGTGGATCTGGGCTGAGGTTAAGTCAAATTGATTGGCCCTTATACGTGGGATTGTTGGCTGTCTGCGGGGAGCGAGTGCTTTGTTTGCCAGAGCCACCCCTGCAGCTGCTGAAACCTGGATGACCAGAGGAAAACTAATCGACGTTTTTGGGGTGTTATTTTTCAAAATCAAAAACAAAGAAACTACAAATATTTAATCGTGCTAACTGTGGAAACTAGCACTTTTCAAAATGTTACACTGTTCATGTATAATTTGCACCCAGGGAAGGGTCAATCAAGTGGCTGCAACAGTGGGCGAGAATATACTCCGCCCACTGTTCCTGCCACCCAAGGTCCTTCCCCGAGTGGTGCCATTTTAAAAAAAAAAGGTGTATGTGGGGTGGTAACAGGGAGCCTCATGGAAGTGGAAAAGGGACTTAGCCCATTCTCCCTATGTGGGCAGGCATATTTTTCTCATGGCTTTCACACCCCAGCTGGAGGGTGGGAGGGTGGACATGGCCTTTAACGGCACACAGCCGGAGCAGATGGCCTTGCTTCGATCAACCTATCATGGTTCGGGCTGGCGGGTCTTTACCGGCAGTGTCTGCCTCCTGCTGAGGCGTGAAAGCCATATTATCACTCCCAGTATATTTTAGTCATAGTACAGATTTTAAACAGCTCTCACTGAGCCATGCACATTAAAAAATAAAAAAAAATAACCATATGAATTATTTTCTGATTGGTTATCATTTCAATGTTGACATTCAGGTATACTACTACTCTGCTGTTCTGAAATTCCCCTATGGGAAAGGGGAATGGAACAAAGAGCATCAGGGATGATTCCATCCGGTTTGCATAAAATCAAAGAACATAAGAATGACCACAGATCCTTATATTGGACACAATATGCCAATAATAAAAGGGTTTTATTCCTTAATCACTAAGTAGATAATGCAAACTGGTCTTTCTGCTCATTTATGTTTTCACGCCACTCACTGTGACAGGGAAATGCGATATTGAATGATATATACTGATTCGGACCGCCACAGGATTTAGATGGGAAGCTAGAATCGGTGCAACATCAGTAACTCCCGTGTGGTCGAGGAGCATTTGGGAGATAGTTTCTTACCATGTGAAGACTTTAAGCTAATTCTCTCCATAAGGATAGTTGTTAAGAGAATTATATATGTATAGCAATTTAAGAAAAAGGTCATTATGTTAATCAATTTGAATGTTTACTTATTCAGGTAATTCACCAATGTAGCATTGTAGAAAGAAACAAATGTGGACATTTATTTGCATATTGATGGTGGTGTTTTGGTTTGTAGAATGTTGCTGTGATCAGTGTTTCTTAGATTGATTCCTTTATTTCAGGAGCATGTCCCTTGAAAGGTGCATACAAAAGTGATGATATAAAATCACTGTCTAACAAAACATCAGGATGCACAGGGCTTTACAGTAGTATTTTAAATCACTAACGTAATTAATTATATAAAACTAACATGAGACCAACACATCATTATTCAAATCAATGGAAAGATAAAACCCTCTGCATCACCTAATAATACATAATACATCTGGTGTTGCTGTTAGTACTCTTGTTCAGAGGAGAATCGCTTAACATCGGTGCTGTACTGCCCTTGTACGTGTAGCCAGACTGGAAATGCCTGTGCCTCCTTTAAGGAACTTTAAGATAAAACATGCTTGTAGACCCTCAGGAGTCAGAAACCTCCCATGTCTAATTTCTCAGCCAGTCATGGTTCTTACTTGCATAAACGTGCCATGCTGGTTCCGTTTATCTGGTGGAATAAACAACATACCATCGGGCTGAACGAATGTCTTAGATTGGGCTGAACACATGTCTACGATTTAGCTGAACCAGCATACATTTCAAGCACTGTAGCTTCTATGCAACGGAGGTGATATCAGTCGAATGCAGCACACAGATAATGAGCATTGCCTTTAGCAAACAGACTTTTCCGCAGTCACAAGTCCTGCGGAAAAGAAATCATTACACAGTCCTAATCCTGTCAGATGAGAATTATTTAGTCACTGTTTATTTGTCCCTTTGACACAGATATGGATATGGGTGCTGATTTGTCATCGTTTTCCCGTTTTCTGCAGACATGAAGCCACAATTTCCCTTCACTTAACAGAATTCTCATACATTTGTCACTTCTCAGGCAACCAAATGCAGAGTCATGACATTAGTCTAAGGCCCTCATTACGACCCTGGCGCAAAGCGAAAAACGATGGCGGTAAACGATTACCGCGGTAAACGATTACCGCCATCGTCTTCCGCTAGGGCCGATTACGACCCGTGACCGTAAACTACGATGTCATTAGCGGCATCGTAGCTAACGCTGCCGCTGACTGCGCCAAGGGCGCGCGCACGCGAACATCCACACCGTACTTAGCGCCATGGCGGAAAGGTACGCGAATGCCGACCCAAGCGGACATGCCCCTAACGCCATCACCCAGCCCGTTAAGTACCTTACCGCCATGGTGCTAATTACGCCATCGCGAACCAACCGTAAAGGGCCATGTAAAGTGAATGCAGCTGCCACGGGTGCACAGACACAGCACAGGTGAAGGCAATACAGACTCAGGAAGTACAAAAAGAGCACACCCCCCCACCCCTTCCCACACCCAGTCACACTCCACAATGATATCAATAGGACTAGCAATGTTGGGGCTGGAGGACCTGATAGCAATGCGAGTGCTACAACAGCAACTACAACAACAACAACAACAACAGGCTGCACAGAGGAGACGCAGGAGGAGAAGGAGGGCAAGGCAGGCCCAGCAAGCCCCACCAGCACAGCCAGTGCCACCACGCAGGCAGCCCCCAATCCCACGCATCAGAGCCAGCCCATTCAACCTCACCGCTGAGCAGATCCACACCCTGTACCGACTGGACCGGGACACCATCACCACCATTGTGGACATGATACACAATGACATCGTCAGCATGATTGAAACACCCACTGCCACCCCCCCCACTGAAGGTAGTGTCCGTGCTCCACTTCCTGGCCACAGGCAGCTACCAGCACACAGTGGGGCACTTGCATGGCATATCACAACCATTATTCTCACGTACACTGATGCAAGTGCTCGATGCCCTCCTTAAGCACACAGATGACCACATCTCATTACCACGGTCTGCCCAGGAGATTGCCAACACCAAAGTGGGTTTCCATGCACTGGCCGGCATACCTGGTTGCATCAGTGCCATTGACTGCACCCATGTTGAATTGGTGGTCCCACATGCCATGGAGGTACCGTACCGCAACCGTAAACATTTCCACTCAATCAACATGCAAATGGTCTGTGACTCCAACAGGATCATCACACATTGTTGTGCCAGATTCCCCGGATCAACCCATGATTCAATGGTCCTTCGGAACTCCACAATACCACGCTACATGGAGCGACATGCAGGCCCAAGATCCTACCTACTCGGTGAGTCTAATGTCATGAGCATGGAAATGCAAAGTGGGTGTTGAATGACGTACCAATGCATATTTCATCTGGCAGATACAGGGGGGTGATGCATACGTCACATGGGTGCAACTAGCAGTAGCCAGATCATTCCCTGTGGCAGCACTGACGTCAACAGAGTAGTGTACACATCATGCCTGACCTAATCATCCCAACATGTGAATGAAAGTGCATCCCAAAAACGACACAACCATCTGCAAGTGCATTGTGCAAATTGTGACCGCATTGACCCTAAAGAAAACCACCAACATGCACGTCACCATGCACCAACTACTGAAAGGCCTGTCCCCCACAACTGCGCACAAAGGAGGCACATGACAGACAGGAACATCAATGCACCACTACAAGACCCACAAACTGTCCCCATTGACACCAGTAATGCTCACTGGGGTCATAATGAGCCAGACATCAATGTTGCTATCATGTGAGCTTCAAGCTCACAGGACACGTGCAAGGTCACATGAATGACGGCCTGAACGGACACAGTGGATGGCCATTCACAAGGCAATCGTCCCCCCTGCATTGTGTTTTTGCATGCAAAACAGTACATGAGAGCCATGAACACATACTGGTTGCACAGTGTAAATCCATTACCACAACTCTAATTGGTGCACAGTAACAGTCGGAATCAAGGCATGGTTGTGCGTCATGTTCACAAATCAATCTCGTTCCTGACACATTCATTTCTCACATTTTACAGGTGATGCGGGCTATCCCCTGAAGAGGTGGCTCCTCACACCAGTGCGGAACCCATCGAACCAGCATGAGGAGGACTACAACCGTGCCCATGCACGTACCCGTGTGGTGATAGAGCATTCTTTTGGCCTACTGAAGGCACATTTCCGCTGCCTCAGCAGGTCTGGCGGGGCACTCCTGTACCGCCATGAGAAGGTTGCAAAGATCGTCATGGCATGTGTCATGCTACACAATATGTGCATCAGATGAAACGTGCCTCTGCAGCCTGACGCAGAACCACAACCACCTGATGATGGGGATGATGATGATGGGGATGGGGCAGCACCTCAGGGAGGCAGCGATGCACAGGAGGGGCATATAATGCGTCAGAATGTCATTGACCGATACTTCTAGCACACACAGTGAGTGTGTAACATATGGATGGCACTTGGGGCTCTGTGTGTGTCTGGTATGTCAACACTGTGGACTGTAAAACAATGAAGCACACATACACAATGAGCAATGTCCACACATTTCGTTTGTGAGAAAAGAAAAAGTGTATTGTTCTTCTGAATAGGTATAACAGAACCCCTCCCCCTCCCCCCTGAACACTCCAACACACCCAATTCCCCCCTCCCCCTCCCCCTCCCCCCTGAACACTCCAACACACCCAATTCCCCCCTCCCCCCTGAACACTCCAACACACCCAATTCCCCCCTCCCCCTCCCCCCTGAACACTCCAACACACCCAATTCCCCCCTCCCCCTCCCCCTTGAACACTCCAACACATCCAATTCCCCCCTCCCCCTCCCCCTGAACACTCCAACACACCCAATTCCCCCCTCCCCCTGCCCCCTGAACACCCTGCAAACATGTGACAGTGCCCGTGGTGAAGTGTGTATAGTTTTGCACACTATTGACTGCCCTCTCTCCCGGAACCTGGGGCCCCCCTGCCTGTGCTCCTCAAGGTCCTGGATGACCTGCGGACGGGAGTGGCTTGTGCTGAACTTGCAGCTGAGGATGTACCGGGCTGCTCAGTACGGCATGTGTCCACAATTGTCTGGATGAGCTGGCTCATCATCTGCCGCACTGCAGCAAGTTCGGTGCATATGTCCCTGCTGGCAGTTTGGATGGCAGACCTGATGCCATCAGCACTCCTCTCCATGGCTGCACTGGCACTTCCACATTCTGCAACATGCTGCGTGAGGAGTGTGCCCAGTGCTTCCTGCCTGTTGGCAATCTGCTCCAGCGACAGCTGGAAATCTGGCCCAATGGAGGGTGCCAATGGGGGACCAATGGGACTACTCCCATCTTCCACAACTCCCACTGGGCTTGGAGTTGCTGGCCATGAATTAGCTGGCGATGGGCCCTGGGTGTCATCTCCATGATGGCTGATTGGGGATAGGTGAGGTGAGTGAAGTTGCGTGTTGTGGTCAAGTCCAGTGTCATCCTCCACATCACTATCGGAGCAGGCAGCGATGGCTGCAGTCTCCCCAACAGTATTGCTCCCTGCTGACACATTGCCCTCAGTGGGCAACAGTGGGTGTTGTTGGGCTGCAGGCGCTGTCACGACCCCTTCCTCGGGGGACTTTGCTGCCCTGGCCTCTTCAGCCTGGCGTGGTTTCTGCCTGGGTCCAGCAGAGGTGGATGCATGGTTCCCTTCTCCCATTTTCCTGGCCTTCTTGGCTGGGGTGCTGGTGCTGTCGTCCCTGCCAGTGTCCGATTGCGAGCCTGTGGTGGAGCAGAAGAGGGTGACTGTTATTGATGGTTCAGCGGACATTGAGCAGGCATTGTGAAGAGTGTAATGGATAGATGGTGGAGTTAGTAGCCCGTGACATACAGGTTGCCTCCCTTTAGGTTCGGTTTTGCATGCAGGTGTGTGTCTGCCTACTGTACAGTGTACATGCTGCATGTGCGCAGGGTGTGGCTCATCTGCTGATGTGTTGCGTCTGCCACATTGTGATTGTCACGTGCAAGTGTATCAGGGTGTCTTGCAAGGCTGGATATGAGGCACCTACCTGTGTCTCCAGATGTCGGGGCCCCTCTCTCCATCTCGCCGACACCTTCGATGCACTCAATGCCAATTAGAGAGGCACATGTCTCCTCCCATGGCTGCATCTTCAGTGGGGAGTCTGCTCCCCCGCCAGTTCCCAGGGCCAGGTTACGGTTGGCAGACATAATGCCCCGGACCCTGATCCGCAGGTCGTCCCACCTCTTGCGGCACTGTTTGGAGGTGCGTGGGGTGGTTCCAACAGCACTGACACGTTGTGCCACAAGTTCCCACACCTCCTTTTTGTGGCCTATGGCTGTCCGAGTCATCTCAGTGGAGAAGACAACATCGGCCTTCTCCTGGAGCGTGTCTGCAAGCATTTGCAGTTACTCACGACTGAAGCGCTCCTGCCGCTGCCTGTCACATGCCTTCTTCACAACTTTCGGCATGGTTGGGTGAGGAAATGGGTGGGTTATGGGAATGACAGGGTTTGAGGGTTGGTTGTGGTGTGGTTGGGTAGGATGGCAATGGATTGTGTTTTTTAAGATGGCCGCTGTGCTGTTTCCCGTTCCGCCGCGATTACGCTATTTCCGGTTCCGCCTAATTGCGGTCACCGCTAATTACGGTGACCGCTGACTACGGTCGGCGCAATGATGGGTGGCGGTAGGTCACCCTGCGCTGTTAACGAGGCCGGTAAGGGCTGTTTACGGCATGGCGTAGTTTACGTTACCGCCATGGCGTAATGCTCGTGCGCGATGGGTCGTAATATGGCGCTCTTATCGCCATCGGACCATGGCGTTAACGCTCATTACGCCATGGCGGTAATTTCGATTACTTACCGCCTGGGTCATAATGAGGGCCTAAGACTGGTATAACTGGAATATGAAATTATACCTATCAAAAGCTGGCAAGCCTGGCCAGTTGAGGAAGTGCCTAGCATGTGACATCAGTTCTGGTGAAGCACAGCTGGGAACACTGGGTACACTAAGTTGCAATTAGCATGCAGGACACCATCGAAGTGTGGTCGGCGCCAGCGGCTTTGTGACACGGCCGGGTAGGGCTGGGTGGACCGGGCCATGGCTGCTGGTCTTTGTCCTGAAGCACTGGAGCTTGTGGCAAGGTGTTCCCTGGAAGTCGGTGTGGCCAGTCCTGAGTGCCGAGTGCCCCGGGTGCTGACCCAGGGTTACACAGTTCCTTTCCTTGAAGCACACAAGAACTTTCCCATTATCATGTTGTGAGATATTTGGAATGAAGAAGAGCGAACTTTTCGAAGCGTTCGACTTGTTTGACGTTTGCATTTTTGCAAAAAATTCCATTGGTGCACACAACTCTACACTCATCTTTTAAACGCTGCTTGGCATGCAAACTGCGTCGATGAAGCCTGGTCTGTTGGGATCCGGTCGGAGCACGGCAGTCTCTCCCATTGTACATTGGTAACCAGAGAAGGCATTAAATTGTTTCACATTTGAATGGGTAAAGCAGTATTATTTTTATTTACCTTCATTTGACTTTTGTTCAGCCTTCTTTCATCCCATTATGGCTTCCACACATACACCCCTGTATAACCTAAGAAGCAATGCAACCAACGTCATTGTTATGGTGCACACATCTGATCTTATTGCCCCAGACCTGACAACTCAGAGTGATGCAAATACTTTGCAGTCTTTAATAACAGAGAATGATACTATTCCATATGTGCCATTCTCTAAATCAGTAACTTAACCACTTACAGTCCCGTTAAAGAAACGATCTAAAGAAAACAGATTCCTCAATTATTAACCTTAAAATTGGCACCAAACAATTAAGTCCTTTGAAGACAGAACCCAAGCTGATCCGACCATGAAGGACTCAGTGATTCTTGATTAATCAAGTTTAAGGATATGCCAGGACGTATACTGCCCCAGAATGCAGTTGACGGGATTGCTTTAAGAAATAGGAAGCATGTGGATTTAGTAACGCCTCAACAGTTCTCTGAAATCATAACTGGCCGGGGGCCTGACTGTTCGAATGTTCTCTCATGTGAAGTTCCTGGCATGACTGACCTTACACTTGATACACTGGGTCTGTCTCCGATATCTACACTGCACTCGGTAATGAGGATTTATGACAACATTCAGGAAATAGTTCATGGGAACTCTACGCAGCTGTTAATCATCACAAATGCATTAAATCAAATCACAACACATTCTAAAAGAGCTTTTTCAATGATTCATAAGTTACAAATGTTAATGTTGATGATTCTGACCCTCAAAAGGATGATGTGTCTCTGGTTTTATCCAATTCTTTATTAAGATGCCAAGACAAGGACAACAGCAGATTAACTACTTCTCTGGAATTGTTCAGCTCCATGGATTGTTCTGTGGACCCCAATACCGCTATTCATGATCAGTTAAATGAGGGCAATTTAGCAAATGGTCCTCCATCATGGATGCACTCCCAAGTGGGAAAGCAAAATCAGAGAAAATAAAATATAGGGGAAAAAACTCGAAGAATCAATCTAACACAAATCAAAACAGGAGGAAATCTTCCCGAAAATTCTTGCAATTGTTACCACTAGAATCGGCCAGAAGTGATAAACCTAAATGCTGAGGTGTCGGATCAGTCTAACAATGAAACGAGAAATAAGAAGGAGCAAAATGACAACATCAATAAAACCACAGATTCTGCTATGAAAAGGAAAAAATCAAAGCATAAAAATACAGTGAAACTAGTCCAAGAGAAAATTAGCAACTTTTTGGTGAAACATAAAAAGCTAAGTAACGAGGACAATGTTATTGAGTCTGTAGTAGATCCCAATGATGTTTTATCTGAGGACCCTGCTACTGAGAATCTGGATAACCATGAAGTCTCAAGTGTGAACTTCTGTGATGGTTTGGACCCTGTTATCAACATTACTACATAAACTCCTGCTATTTCAACTTTGGGATGAACTGAACAGGGACATGTAAACACTGACCACATGATGGGCACAACTCCTGGAGTTAAAACTCTGTGATCTCTTATAGCTACAAATACTAAGAATACAAACATGGTTCACATGTAATTTAATGATAGAGTGATTTTAAAATCTAAGAGCCATAGATGACCCTATTTATATTAAACGATCAGTTCTACTTCCAATTTTTGCTGTAATTCTGGCTCTGATATTAATTTACGTATATAGACTGGAAAAATATCCCAGAAGAGGGCAGTGACAGAATTGTGGCACACTTCTATTCAAAATTAATTTCCCGCCTTATATGGGATCATGTTGATAACTTTCGATCAATGGGTCTGATCTTCGCAGTTTTACTTGTCCTCAACAATTGAAGATCTTTATCTCAGATTCCACTATGGATGATATGAGCAAACATCTACTTACACCCTTAAAGCCGGAGAGAAACAAACAGCAAACATACTAAATGCTATGTCCAGTTCCCAACTGATTCCAACTAGTACTCAGGAGGATTTGCTAGTCAAGGCTTTGGTGGAAAAGTAAGGCTTTGTTGCTGCCACTGTGCATCTTTAGCACTTTAGCACTGGCAGTTCAAAAATGTAATGACATTGTTTACAAATGCACACATTTTTAATGAGCATATTGTCACATTACAGGAAACCATGTTATCCAAACCGCTAGATATGGAGAGCTATAAAACCTATAGTACTCTGGCCACTAGAGGAAATATTGGCTATCCCCATGGTGGAGTAGCAATTGTCATTGATTTTAAATGGAATGTCCAGTCTCGATTTGTTGCGTCGTTTTTGCAACTCCATGATAGCGGTAAGACTTCAGTTTGGACAGAATCTTAATTTTTACAAAGTATTAATTAATGTGCATTTTAATCCTATGGTAAATACTATTAGTAGTGTTCAAGCTCAAATTAATGATGTCTTAACCACCTGGTTGGGGGAAGGCCACCAAAATAACATTGTGACTGCCAGTGATTTTAGTGTGCCGACCACTTAGAGGATAAGGAATTTCCGAGTTATGATTTTATCAATAGAGGAAATATATTGACTAAAAACCCGGCCATGTTATGGTTTAACTTCACGGCATCCTGGGAATTATCTCTCCTGTTACCGTCAGCAGATACATATTCCTCAAGGGTAATTACTTGGAAAATGGGCTCTGCTTCATTTTGGATAGATGGCATGTTCTTATCAAAAGACCTTATGGCAAAATGCTCTAACTTTCTGATAGGTTTTAAGGGAATGAGTGAACATTCAGTTGAAAAATTGTGCATAGCAAATGCCTTTTAACAGACATAACACTTATTTGGCCTTCCTTTCAATAAATAACCGGAGGAGCTTGGTGAAATGGAATTGCAAGCTTATAAAACAATGTGCACAGACCATGGGCAGTGAAATGAAGGGGACTGATAATTCAGCAAGCCATTATATGTTTGATATTGACCGTTAAGCAGAAGTCTTGCAAACTAAGTGTCGCCATTAGTAAATAAGGGAAATATCGTGTTGCATACTTATTCTCCTCTTAATTATCATTAAAAGATCGCACAAGCAAAAAAGGATAAAAAGTCATCCATCAGGAATTTGATAAAGAATCCACGGGAAGCACTCGGCAGCCGGCACTATAAGGAGGAACAATATACTACAATCTTATAAAAACGTAGTGAAGAGGCTGAAGGCTGAATTCTATTTAGTGGATAGACAGAGTTTGCTAAAAGCACTAAATGGTTGGAATACAGCATTATGTTGGGATATTACAAATACAATGTAAACAAGTCCGTCTGAGGTTCATACTAATAATATTCCCGAAGTTAACTGGGCAACATAATACTCAGAGAGTTTTAAAGGGGAAAATATATTAATGGTTGCACCAATACAGGTTAGTCATTTTGTATATATTGTGCAGCTGTATTTCTTTTCCTAATGTGCTCAACAAAATAATCAAAATGAACCCTTCAAAAGCATTGGGTTCAGATAAGTTGGCCCAAATACCATTAAAATATAACCTGACCTTCTTATCACTTCTCCTACATGAATTGTTTTTGGAATAGTTGTGTTTTGTGTTTTGTGTGTAAAAGGGACAGTGTGTTTTGGTGAGCCTGAGACTGCCTGAGACTTCTTCTGCTGCCTTACCTGTTACCTGGAGTCTGTCTACCATCACTGCTACTGCTTCCAGGAGGAAGTAGTTCAAAACCTCCAACACACGCGGAGCGCGCGGTGTGCGCAGTGTGTTTTGGTGAGCCTGAGACTGCCCAGGCTCTTTCTTCTGCTGCCTTACCTGTTACCTGGAGTCTGTCTACCATCACTGCTACTGCTTCCAGGAGGAAGTAGTTCAAAACCTCCAACACACGCGGAGCGCGGTGTGCGCAGTGTGTTTTGGTGAGCCTGAGACTGCCCAGGCTCTTTCTTCTGCTGCCTTACCTGTTACCTGGAGTCTGTCTACCATCACTGCTACTGCTTCCAGGAGGAAGTAGTTCAAAACCTCCAACACACGCGGAGTGCGCGGTGTGCGCAGTGTGTTTTGGTGTTCTGGTGTGGAGGTGAGGGTGAGGGGCAGGTAGCTCCTCATCGATGGAGGAAACTCTGTCCTGCCACCGCGGGAAAGCTTACATCAACTGCCTGCCCTCCCCCCCCACACTAGACTACAGCGGCGGCGCGGGAATTCCGTGGCGGTTCACAGCTACACTGAAGTATTGGCCACATCTCGTGTAAGTACTAAACTAACTTTTTCTAATGACACTGACACTGTCACGAAACCTGCAAAAGACATCCATGCGTGTCTCACTGGAGTTCACGCAGATGCAGTCCTACTTTCGATGCAGTCGAGTCAGCCGTGCTTTAAGAACCACATGGCGAAGAAAAACGCCCTCCAGCCTCTAACTTCATCACTGGTTTCCAAGCCTTCATCTGCAGACATGCTTTCGTGTGCCCACCCTCACCCAAAGCATTGTTCATCGCCTGGTATCCTGCCCACCCCTCTCGCTTGCTCTCCACTATGCAACTCTGTGGAGGGTACTAAAGACCCCTCATTGCGAGTGTTGTTACCGTGTCTAGAGAAGGAGGGGGGGTGTGAGGGGAAGGAGGCCGGCGGTCACGAAGTCTGCTTCACGGCCGAAAACACGGAAGAAAACCCAGGACCGCCTTACCCCGCTTACCTTGGGCCATGTGGCTTGGCTCGGGGGGCTGTCGGGGCTGTCGGGGTCGCTCTTGACGGGTGCGGCCCTGTGGTCGGATCTGTGGACGGGGTTGCTCCCCGTTGCTGTTCGCCTGCCTCTGCCCCTGCCTCTGCCTTGGAGGGGTCTGCGTCTGACTCGGCGGCGGGCGCTGAGGGGGGTGGAGTCTGGAGTGGAGTCCTGTGTGTTCGCACCTGTGTTGGATGTGTGCGACACGGAGCGGGAAGCTGTGTCCACTTCCAGTGCTCCCTGTACGTGTCTGAATATACTTTACTCACCACCCTCTATATTGCACCATGTCGGAAACCTTCCTACAGTTACCTTGCCTAAACTAATGGTACTAGCCTGGCGTGCCCACACAGTGAAAAACTGTGGAAATACTGAGAAAATCAAGGGCGGACTAGACCTAAATCGGTTAGAGACTTTTGAGTCACGAATGTGCCCCCCACACTGTGCGCCTTTTAAAGCAGTTTCGAAAGCTTGTGCTCAAACTGACTTAGAGCTTAGCAATGCTGAGAAAAACTGCGAAATGGAAGAGGAGGTATTTCGTCCCCTGGCCACGCTATTACATCCCTTAAGCACACCACATGAAGGATACGCCTCTCCGGCACCCATGAACAACAGGAGAGACTCACTTGAAGTGGTAAATAAAATCCTACAGGGAATTTCACAAATAAACCGAGACCGCAACCTCGCAACTAGAAGAGTCAGCCCTCCAGCTGGTCGAGAAAAACAGTGGACACCCTCAGTGCCCATTTACGATGCACAATTAGGGGCAGACAGGACCACCTTATACCAAAACTCGATGCTCACTCTGAATAACACACCGCCTCACCAAGAAAAATCTGTGTGTCCGGCTTCACCCAGTTTATCTTGCTCTCAAGCACGGGCCCCTCAAAGGCATGACACTTTGCAAACGCAACCAATTAACTCTAGAAGTGCAAAACACATGAGTACACATAATGGCGTGGCAAGCGATTCTTCCCCTTCTAGTTCATCCTCGTCTGCGACCCGCTCTTCTGTTTCTTCACTCATAGAACGTGATTATCCAAAAGTCAGAAGATCTAAAGCTCAACTACACAAAAAAGTTCGCTGCTCAAACGTTAGGCTCGATGCGACTTGCATAAAAGATCTTCAATCAGTATTAATGTCATCTACTGGAATTTCGATTGCCCCCTTTCTAAAGCTCTATGAGCAACTGAATGACAATGTGAAGGACCTGTCAACGTTAGTGGCGCTTATGAACTCAAAACTAATTAACATCGAAAAAGATTTGAACGCTGAAAAAAGGGAAAACGAGACTATAAAAGCCAAAACAACCTCGGCCTTGCAAACACTAACAGATCAAAAGAAAATACTCTGAACTCTCCCACAACTGAGAAATCAAGAAGGGGAAGATTGTGGCTAGAATCTATGAAACACTGGGACCTGAAAATGGTTAATGGATCCACAGGTGTAGACCAAGAACCAGTTGCGACATGGCATAGAGGAAACTCTGCTTCCACCTTGGACTACATCTTTGTTTCTCAGAAACTATTTACATCTTCACTAGTCCTTGGAATAAAGCAAGATGGGGGCAGTGATCATAGTAGATTGGAGCTTACCTTTCCCAATATTCTCAGTGGCGTACCAAATGTAAATAACCAGAACCTCCAGAATATGAAAGGTAAGGTGAGGGTTGTGAAATATAAAAGTGGAGGGACAAAGCTTAATAAACAACTAAAAAAAATTCCAAACTACATTTGGGAAGCAGAATGCAACCCACAGAGATTCACTAATTTTCTTTGGGAAACCCTACCCCCAAGCGAATTATTGGGTACAGAGAAGCAAAAACATCTACACGCATTCGATGAAATAACTCAAAAGAAAAAAAGAGAACATAGGAAAGCCATAAGAAAAATTAGAGCCTTGGGACTTTCGGATGAGTCATATAAAATAGAACTAAAAAAAGAGAAAACCAACTATTAATCTTGGTCATACCTGCAGAAAGAAGCCCGAATGCAAAAAGATGGGGAGTATGTCCTAAAAACCCTAACAGAATACAGTACAAAAAACTTTTGGGCAACGATTAGTCATCTAGAAGGGGGAACAGGCAACTCTTTATGTAATCTGGTTCCGGAAGAGGGTTGGGTGAAACACCTGACAGAAACGTTTAGAAGCCAAAACACCCAACAATTTCTGCTAAACCAAGAAATACCCTGGAAACTAGATTTCGAGACAAAAGAAATTCAGGAGATCATAACCAATGCTTCAACCTCTAAAGCAGCAGGCCTGAATGGCCTAACTTATCAAACACTCAAGAATGAACCAGAACTATGGTCACAATTATTGTCACGTCTTTTCAGAGAAATTCTGAGGAAGCGAACAGTTCCAATCTCTTGGAAAACAGCGCTGATAATACCACTCTTCAAAAATGGAGATCGTCGAGCAGCGGCCAATTATAGACCAATAGCCCTGCTCGACATAGAGAGCAAAATTTTCATGAAGCTCCTCTTAAACCATATCCTACATTGGGTAGAAGAACATGAAATACTCTCACGCTATCAAACAGGTTTTAGAAAAGGAATGTCGACTACAATAAATGGTCTGACCCTAAACCTGTTAAATGAACAGACAAAAAAAGACAACTCTTCCCATTTATATGGAGCATGGATTGACCTGTCAAAAGCGTTTGACCAAGTTGAAAGAGTTTTATTATGGCAAAAACTGCGAAGTTGGGGCATACCAGAAACGCTGTTATCCATATTGGTGGAACTGCACAGAAACACCAATCTCAGAGTTCGCTTAGATGAAATAGGCCATTTGTCTGAACTCATAGAGGTAAATAGAGGAGTAAGACAGGGCTGTCTGGGAGCACCGCTCTTTTTCAATCTCTTCTTATCAGATTAGGGCCCTTTATTGAATCATCAGCATTGGCCAGCCCCGTTTTGAACGGGAGAAAAATCTGTTGGTTGGCCTATGCTGATGACATTCTGCTTTTAGACAGAACACCAATAGGACTTCAGCGATTGCTAACAAGAATGAATGAGTATGCTAAGATCAATGGACTCTCAATCAACCCAGCTAAAACAAACATTCTCATCTTTAAACACCCGCAGAAAAAAGTGAAATCCATCAGCTGGAAACTAGGTGGAGAGCAAGTTAAAGTAGTAGAAAGAGTAAAATATCTAGGCTACAATATACATGCCAATCCTGCTATATACAAGGTAGAGGGTGAGGTAATGGCCAAGGTAACACAAGTAGCATCACAGATGATCAAACTAAACTACAAGCTTTGCAAATTTTCCATCATACCACTAGTGAGGTACTATTTAGCCAAAGTAGTTCCAGTAATATTATACGGTTTGGAAGCAAAACCAAATTTATGGTCTGCAAATTGGGAGCACTTTGAGGGGCGATTATGGAAAAAAACTCTAGGTCTGCCCAACTGTACATCCACCGGCAGCCTGAGATTTGAACTAGGACTTAAGTCCTTAAGATGTATGGTAAACTGGAAAATAATGACCCTTTACAGAGAGATAATCATAGGAAAAGAAACCAGCTTGTACAGTGATATGAGAAAACATATGGTAAGCTGCAAATCAGACATCCTCTCGACCCTAAGGGGAATTGTAATTAAAGCATTTGCTAAAACCGAACTTGATATAGAAACATTGGTCTCAAATCCACTCAAAGTCAAAAAAGAACTTGAAATTCTAGACTGGACAGAGACAATAGAAAAAGTAAGAAAGGTTCCAGTTGCAAACCCATTTCTAAGGGGAGAAAAAAATCTTGGATGTCTCTCAAAATATCTGATGAAATCTCCAGACAGGAAACTTCGCACAAATATTCTCAGAATGAGACTAAATCTAGTCTGCTGTGGGAAGTGCTGGAGAAACGAAATCAGGGTCATAGGGCCAAAAGGTTATGTTCGATCTGTATAAATCCGGCCAAACAGACACTAAGGCACCTGCTAATGGACTGCGAAGGTTCATGGAAATACCGCCTTAGACTTTTTAGAAATTTTGTTCGAAAAGAAAATGACATCATTTCAGAATTTCTATGGGACAGAATCATCTCAGGCTCAAACATTATGCTTGCTGCAGCTGCAATTCAGGTGCTAATACATTGTAAAATTGACGTTTAGATGGATTGTGTGTGGAATGGGAAATCTGGATCAATCTGACTAGAGAACATCTGGTACCAATAAAAGGACTGGGGAGCAAAGTGGAATTAGAAAGACAGTCACTTCTGTTGAGCAACCTCACTGGCTGGAATATTTTAATGGTCAATTTTGGCTGGATTTATTATTTATTTATTATTTAATTTTTTTTTTTCTTTTTATTTATTTTGCTATTATTATTATTATTATTTTTTTTCATACTTATTTTATATTCAAATGTATATAAATCTGTTTTGTTGGTCTGTTTGCTTATGTTTTGTAAAGACTCATTGAGTCATAAACAAATAAAAAAAACAAAAAAAAAACCAAACAAACTGGACAGAAAACTCCTTGCTGAGATCGCCAAAGAAGCACTAAGCGCGCTAAAACACCAACAGGTCTTACATCGGGACACGAACCAACAAGCGAGACTGGAGCCCCAAGGCCACCATAAAAACTGCAATGGGCAACTGTTCACTGACCTCCTGTCCCCATATCTGCCAGCAACCTTTATAAGGACACTGGAGCTCGGAGGCCGCAAATCACTATAGAAGCCCTGGGAACTACAAAGCCCTCTGGCGAGCCAACAGAAGTTCTAAAAACAACAGCACAAAACGCTGACTGTTTGGTCCCAAACAAACCGACCAGCTCCATGGGGAGTTTCATCGACTCAGCACCTGCAATCTGGTGTAATCAGGGCCCAACACCTGACATCACAAAATCCTTGCTGGAGGCCCCCGCCCTCGGTCTAGAAAAACCGACCGACGACGTATTCAAACAAACAAACTTTGCTAGTGTCTTGGAAAGTAGCAAGAGCTCACACAACCCTGCGACGCTGGACCCACAAACACCCTCGACATCAGCATCTACATCGGACACGGGTGTCCCTTGTGTGCCCGGGGTATCCTCAATTCCACAAACAGACGAGCCAAAAAGTCAAATATTTGACATATTTAAAGGAATTACACCTCAGAAATCAGGCCCAAGGGCCTCCAAACCAGGACAGATAAAAAAAAACAAAAAATCAAAAAACTAAAAATCAGAGACTTGGAAATAACTCAAGAAAATTTCTCCGGAACCTAAAAACTGTCAACGTCACTGTTAACAACACTCTCACAGATGAGCGAGGCCCTGCACCGAAAAAAGATGTTCCCACTGACAATGCAACTGTAAAGAGTAAGATCCCGACATTGTCTTCTGAACCTGCAGACTAAACTTCTATTGACCTCACTAATCTCTCTGTGTATGAAGACCTGGATTCCGAGGTCTTAGCTGCTGACACGGGAGTAGATGTCCAGGCAGTTGTCCCTGAATCACAAAAAAAAAACAAACGATGAATACGATCTGGAAATCATCCAACTACCAACTGGAGCCTCAAGAATATGTACTTTACCTGAAATGTCCACTGTACAGGAGATGCAGAACGCCGTCCCTGTGAGTCCTACTTTCAAAACTTTGGAGGACAGACGAAAAGCTCTTGTGCATTTGCAGCCAACTTCTAAACTGATGACGAAAAGGGCTCTAGATCTGGAAGAGGGCCTAAGAAATTATGGCGCCCCAAAAGGAGAAACTTATGACGGGCCTGATCTTAACAAAGAGATCAAAACTAGATCAAGACCGGCCCGACATGAGACCAAGGATTTAGGTCATTGCTTAGACCTAAATGAATGGCGCCAAACAAACAGGATGGACAAAGGACATAGCGAAAAAGGCTTATCACTTCACAAAGCCCGGTTGGAACGCATTGAACATAGCGACAATCTCATCTTAAATCGAACAAACGTTCTATGCCTATTTCAGCATGTGCCATCTCTTAGAGCGATTCGTTCCGACGACATCAAGACCGTAGAATTTAAGAACGAGGATCAAAATGATAAAGTCATCCTCCACTTTAGATCTAGAATCGTCCTGAATATTGTCACGGATGCTGCACCTGCACTCATGTCCATGGGCTACGACATTTCAGAAGTGTCTGAGAATGCCAAAACGGACCACATGACAGAAACTTATAAATCTAAACCGGATAATGTACATCAAGAACTGTCTTCTGTAAATAGAGACTCCGAAATCACTTCGTACCACAACTTAGAAATACTTAGTGCGAGTGAACTACACCTTGGACCCGATAATAAGAAAATACAATCATCCTGTAGTCTCACTGGGAATGACTTAGGAAAACTCTCAAAAGACGACAACATCAAGATCACTATCAAAGGTACTGGTGCCACTGAACAAAGTTGTGGTGACTCAAAAACCCTTAAAAATTCAAGCGTTGATCAAAAAGACTGGTCCTGGCTAGCAGAAGCACTATGCAGACCCTCAAGAAGATAATGCCATATGGTAGAGGAGCAACTGGAGTTCAGGATTGGATCCTGGAACACCAGGGGCTTCTCCCACCTCCTTGAAGATCCCTGGCCGGATGAGCTTGATGTGGTCTGCCTCCAGGAAACATGGCTAACTACCTGTCCGACCGTGGACACCTATGAAGTGGCATTTAATCCGGCCTCCAAAAAAACCAGAGGAAGACCCACGGCAGGCCTGCTGACACTTGTCAAAAAAAGTTCTGGATGCCGTATTATAAACACTGCAAATCTGTCGCCATTTATTCAAGTAACAACAATAGCTTTGGCAGGTCTTAAACCGGACAATGTGATTCATTTCTATCTACTGAATCTATACTGGAACCACACTCAGGCCAGCACAATTCCCTTTATAGATCAAGTCTCATCAATAATTGACGATCTAATGCTTAAAAACGAGTCACATAACATAATTATATGCGGAGACTTGAACATCAACTGCATAGACATAAGATGGAAAAACAACAAAGTCCTTAATGCACCGAATAACTTGGCCGCAAAATGGATGGTGGAAATGGAAGCCAGAGACCTGGAAATGCTTAACGGAAACACTGCCGGCGACATACCTGCCGAACCAACATGGAGACGACTCACACAAAAATCTATATTGGACTACTTTTTCGTCTCAGAAAAGATCCAACAATCAACTCTGTCTTTTGTAGTAAAGCAGATGACTCAAAGCGATCACGAGATGATAATTCTAACCTTGCGAGTCGCGAAACAACCACCTGACAAATGCTGGAACCACCGGATCTTGGTAGAGCCTAACCGAGTGAGGCTCTCACTCCACACTGACGAAGTTGCCAAAATCTCAGAGACATTTATCAAGACTGGCCTTGGAGTGGAATATGTCCACCTTCTCAAACTGTTTGTGGAAAAAAAACATGGATCGAGAAACCCTGGATTCGCAAACAAACATAAATTCGACGTAGAGGTTATGAGGAGAAAGAGAGAACTTCGTGCAACTATCAGACACATAAAACTCAGAGACCCCACAACTTTTTTGCAAGGAAAACATGCTGCAAAACAGAACTACAAAAACTGGATTCGATCTCACAAGGCTCTAATGCTCCAAAACGATGCTGAACTGATGCTGCAAAAGATGAGAAACAAAAACTCATCTGAATTTTGGAGCTTAATTAACAATGAAGGCGCTCCTCAAAGTGCACTGATGACAAACATAGTTTCAGAAGCAGGGTGGATCTCACATTTTGAAAATCTGTACAGCAAAAAAGGGAAATGGTTGTCCCCGATGACATCAAATCTAACAAAATGGGACCTCACTTTCCCCAAAGCGGATTTACTTCAAATTATTAAGAACGTTAGCGCCTCAAGGGCTCCAGGGCCGGACGGCCTCAATAACTTTACTATAAAGCAAAGTCCAGAGCAAAGGGCAGAGTTCTGTGAAGAACTATTCACCCGAATCAGCAGAAGATGCGCAACTCCAAACTCTTGGAAATCTGCAATAATAGTCCCCATCTTCAAAAAAGGAAATCGCCTCGAGCCCAAAAACTACCGACCAATAGCACTTCTGGACGTATTAAGCAAAGTGTATGCAACAATGCTCCAACAGAAACTGTCACAATGGATTGCAGATAGCAATCATTTTGACGTACGACAGACGGGCTTTGTAAAAGGGGTCGGCTGCGGCCTAAACCTTTTGCTAATAAATTTGCTAAAGATGGAAGCAATCAGATCTGGCAAAAAGGTCTACCTAGCCCTGGTAGACTTTTCCCATGCCTTCGATTCCATCGACCGAGAACTTCTGTGGACCAAGATGTCAAATTGGGGCTGTCTGGAGAGCTTATTGGCCGCCATTAAAGAAATCCACACTGCAACCACCATCAGAGTGCGCCTTGACCAACGTGGAACTCTTACAGAGGAAATTAACACCTTTTGTGGAGTTATCATATTTAATTTGTTCCTCTCGGACCTCGGCATTGCAATTGATGAGCCTCGATCTTTTTCCCCTAAAATACACGGCTCTGCCCTGAGCTGGATGTTGTATGCTGACGACCTAATCTTGCTAGACACCACTTCAATCGGCCTTCAGCGTAAAATGTATGCAGTAGAACGCTATGTGGAAAACAACGGTCTGCATATCAATAACACAAAAAGTGAAA
Organism: Ambystoma mexicanum; assembly: GCF_040938575.1. Taxonomy (NCBI): domain Eukaryota; kingdom Metazoa; phylum Chordata; class Amphibia; order Caudata; family Ambystomatidae; genus Ambystoma; species Ambystoma mexicanum. Next base: position 421,140,751 of record NC_090927.1, on the reverse strand, counting down.
TTCTGACGCTGCAAAACCTGAAAATGGGCCGCCACCGGAAAAACAATAAATTTAGTTGGCATCTAGGAAAAGAAAAACTAACCACGGTGGAAAGCACAAGATATCTCGGCATGCAAATTAACACAAACTTAAACGATAGCCCGTGGGTGGAGACTGCGAAAACAAAATGGCGAAACTTTGCTTCCCAAGCCCTGATCCTAAACAAAAGATATGGGAAGTTCTCGCTCAAGCCAGTGATAACCTTCTATCAACAGAAGGTTGTCCCAGCTCTCATATACGGAGCCGAAAACGCCTTTGGGTGTTCAGCGGAACTCTGGTCAACCCTAGAACACATCTTCTGGGTGAAAACTTTACATCTACCAAAGAGCACTTCAACAGTGTGCTTACGATATGAGCTAGGCTTGATATCCATTGAGGCTCGGATTGCGTGGAACGCCCTGGCTCTATTCAGGAAAATCACTCTGCCTGACGCCGCTCCACAATATAAAATATTGAGCAATCCTGGAAACGTGAACCCAGACGGGCTGTTAGCCTTATGGTCAAAAAAATGCGAAGAGCTCCTGACCATGTATGAGACCAATACCAAAACGCTGCAGGACAATCCACTCATGGTAAAGAAAAAGATCTGGGAATTAGACTGGATTCAAACCAGCACAGACCGAAGGTCTTCGAAAACAATGAGAGATGCCCCTAGCGAAGCAAGAGCGCTTAACAAACTGCAAAATTATGTGGTCTTATTCCCAGACAACAGGAGGAGGGCCACCTTCATGAGATTTCGCCTAAATCTGTTTAGAACAAAAGAACGAATAAAGAACTGGGTTGGAAAGGACAAGTCAGACACAGTATGCAGGTTCTGTAAAGCCTGCATTGAAACACTTAAACATCTTGTCCTATTCTGCCCTTTCCACAGATCCCTAAGAACTAAACACCTAGGCCAAATGTTAAATGAATACTCACTGAGGAGTGCTGAAGAATGGTGGCACTTGATGTTTATGGGCTCCAATACAAAACTGACAAGGGTGTTGACCTTATTTTTGCATGAGATTGAAAGGAGCCTTGAGTTATCTGATGCCGCAGTACAGGGACTTCAGGGTAGCGCTTAACATTGCGTAACCTTCAGATGAAGTACATTGGGCACTCCCCGATAAGGCTCCTTTGGTATCAAAGGCTTGATCCCTGTCAAAAGGACGGAATTTTATCTCATGCATATGTTCTGCTTTGTCTTGTCTTGTCTTGCTTTGTATTGGCTATTGGGTTCTGACAATGTGGATGCATTTTAAAGGTTTGTATAAACCAATAAAATAAAAAAAATAAAAAAAAAGATAAACATAGAATTCCTCCTCCTTGGCATGTTTCATATATTATACCAATTTACAATAGGTTAATATGTCATTTCCTTTGAATTATCGTCCCATAGCCATTCTCAATGCTCTGAGTAAGAACTTTGCATTGTTTATTTTGAGGGAGCTGGATGTGATGGTAAACAAATTAAAACTCCTCCAAAAATATCAAGTGGGATTCCGGTAGGGTCCGGGCACAACCTTAAATGGAACAATACTAGTCCAGCTCAATGCACAGGCTAAATGTCCAAACGCTTTACCCATTTGCATTGCTAGTCTGGATATGACAAGTTGGTTTGAAAGGGGAGTTTGTAATAGATTGTGGTGTAAAGTGTATATGTGGGGTCTACCAGAATCACTGTTTGTTTGTTTGTTTGTTTATTTATTTGGTAATGCGCTCCGAGCCCGTGGGCATCTAGGCGCAGCAGTACAAGAGGACTCGAAACTTAGTTACAAAGCCTGACACAGGCTAACACAGCAAAACAGTGGTCACATACAGTGGGTGGTGCAATGCATATAAAATAACAAGGGTTAAGCACAAAAGAGTAACATTTTAGCAGGTTGTGTCGTTTCCGCTAGGGTGAGGGTCGTTGCATGTCATTGTTGTGCAGCCATTTGAGAGCGTAGGATCTGAATCTTGTGTAGGGTAAGGGGCATCTAAGGTCAGAAGGGAGTGTGTTCCATGATTGTGCAGCTCTAACTGGGAAGCTAGCACCGCCCGCTGTGGTAAGTTTGAATCTGGGGACTTCCAGTAGGAAGGTGTTGGCAGATCTCGTCAGTCGGTTAGAGGTTCTCCAGTTGATTCTTTCCGCTAGGTAGGAGGGTGCTTGATTGTTGAGGCATTTAGAAGTGAGGGAAATAGTTTTAAGTAGGATTCTGTCCTTTATTTTTAGCCAATGGGCTTCTGTCCGGTGTTTGGAGATATGTTCTCTGCATGGGATGTTCAGTGCTGCTCTAAGAGCATTATTTTGTAATCTCTGGAGTTTTTCAGTGACCGACTTGTTGGCACCTGAGTATAAGGCGTTGCAGTAGTCCAGTCTGGACAGGACAAGGACATTGGCCAAGGTGAGGCAACTGGCACTGGACAGGAAGGGTCTAGCGAACCGGATGAGTTTACACGTGTAGGTGGTTGAGGAGGCAAGGGAGTTCACTTGCTTTTTGAGGGTGAGAGCTGAGTCGAGGTAAAAACCCAGGGTTTTGACCTCGCGCATAACCTTGATAGTGTTGTTATCAATGTTAAATGAGGTATAGTCCGGGGTGAGTTTGGATAATTTGTGGTCTGAACCGAGGAGCAGGATTTCAGTTTTATCGTCGTTCAGGCAGAGGCCATGTGTGGCCATCCATGCTTGAATGAGGATGTAAATTTTATTCACCAGAGCCAAGTCCACTTCATAGTTGCCCGAAAGGGGTATGAGGATCTGGGTGTCATCTGCGTAATTAGTGTAGGTGACGCCCAGTCTGTCCAACTTGTCGAACAATGGCTTGGTGAAGATATTGTACATAGTGGGTGAGACACAGGAGCCCTGTGGGACTCCACATGTGATTTGGATAGGGTCAGCACACGTGGAAGAGGAGAACACTCTCATAGTCCGGTTAGCTAGAAAGGATTGGACCCATGCTATAGCGTCTCCTGTGAAGTTGGCAGCCAACTTGAGGTGGTTGCATAAGACTGCATGGTCCACCAGATCAAAAGCTGCTGACAAGTCCAGTAGGAGTAGCAACGCTGTTTTCCCATTATCCTTAAATTCCTCCATTTTGGTTTTGAGATCTAGCAGGGCTGTTTCCGTGCCATGGAGGGGGCGGAAGCCCGATTGGCGCGAGCCTAGAAGATGATTGGCTTCTAGGTACTCTTGAATTTGGAGATAGGCTACTCTGTCGATAATTTTTAGTAGGAAGGGTACTGTGGTGATGGGCCTATAGTTGGTCGGGATAGATGGATCGAGGGTTTGTTTTTTGAGAAGGGGGAGGACCCAGGATTCTTTTACGTTGGCAGGCACTGTGTTGGATTTGAAGGATGAGTTGATAAGCTTCGAAATGAAAGGGGCTAAGTCTCTGGCAGCGTCCTTTATTATTTGAGCTGGGCAGCTGTCGCCCTTACAGTTAGAGGGCTTCAGTGAGAGGATAACCTTTTCAGTGTCAATGATGGAGATGGGTTTAAAGCTGAAAGGGGGGATAGTGATAGGTTCAGTTACTGGAGGCACTTGTTGATCAGTAGGAGAGAGGGTGCCTTTTTTATTCCTTATTTTAAGTTGGAGGGTGGAGATTTTGTTAGATAGGGCGTTCTGTATATTAGTGCACCATATCTTGTCCTTTGGGACCGTGTCAGGTGGTTGGATAGGGGATTCCATTTCCCGGAGGATGGCAAATAGTTCCTTGGTATTCGATTTGGCATTGGTAATTCTGTCATTGAATACGTTTTTTTTAGTGTTGATAATTTCAGACTTGTAATGTTTTGTAGCTTGGGTTAGCTTGGCTTTGTTGTCGTTGGTGGGCGAATTACGCCAGATAGTTTGAAGTTTTCGTTTCTGTTTTCTAAGGTACTTAAGCTGGGGGGTGAACCAGGCATTAAGGTGGGCTTCTTGCTTAGCTTTGCGTAGTTTTGCAGGTGCAATGGTGTCTAGTGCGTGAGACATAGCTTTGTTAAAGGTGTCTACTAGTGTGTCTGGGTCGGTGTTGTCCTTCAGGCCGTTAATAGTGGGCAGGAGGAGTGGGATAAGTTTTTCTGTAGTAATATCTTTTTTACTTCTGGTAGGGAGTGGTGGTATCATTTTGATAGTTTTGGGGCTAGGGAGGTCAAGTGTGGCAGTGAAATTTATTAGAAAGTGGTCAGTCCATATTTGAGGGGTGATGGCAGTGATAACTATGTTACAGTTGAGTTCTGAGACCCAATCAAGGGTTCTGCCTTTAGCATGTGTAGGGGAGAGAACTTTTTGGGTAAGGCCTTGGTCATTTAGGATAGATGTTATAGAGAGGGCATTTTTATTGCCTGGCTCATTGAAACCGATATTGAAGTCGCCCATCAGCAGCGTTTGCGAGTGTGTTTGGGTATTGTTCGCTATGAGGGTAGTAAGGTCATCTTCAAAGGTTCCCAGGGGACCTGGGGGCCTGTAGATCAGGAGAATGGTTAGCGTGCGGTTGTTGGAGAGTTGCATTTTTGCTGAGAGTACTTAGCAGGAAGCACAGGGGTGTGAGGTGGTGAGTCGGATCGACAAGGTGGTTTTCGCGATGATTGCTAAGCCACCGCCTTTGGCATTGGGTCTGTCTACTCTGTGGATCTGGTAGTTGTCAGGTATGGCTAACATCAGTGAGGGTCCTGCTGCCTCATGGAGCCAGGTTTCAGTTACGGCAAGGAAGTCAATGCTACTGTTGTTTAGTATGTCAGCAATTTCAATTGCATGAGCTACCATGGATCTGGCATTGATAAGGGATCCAGTAAGAGTTAGGGTGTTGTTGGGAGGTGGATGACTTGCAAGTGTATCTGTGTACTTATTTTGACTCCGGCGTTTCTTTTGGAGGTGGTGAGTAGGAGTTGGGGTTGGAGTTATAGGTGTCATAGCTAGGGTTTGCTTATCCATGTGTGTCTGTATAGTTGGGAATCTAGCAGTATTGTTTGTACTGTTTCTTTTAGGTTCGTATATGCAGGGTAGCCTTGCCCTGAGTCGCAGGTTTCTATCTGTGGGGGGGCGAGAGCTGAGGGAAGCAAAGGTCATGATTGTAGCTAAGAGGGTCAGGCAGGTCAAGTTTCTGCACATGGTGGTTGGTGTGGTCCGCTGGTGCAATTTACTTCCCTTGTTTCGCTAAGATGTCTGGTTAGGTGACGCAAAGTGTAGTGCAGGTGGCTAGTTGAAGCTGGGGCTACGCCTAGCGATAAAGGGCATGATATTCATGAAACACAGTATGGGCTAGAGTGCATGGTCTGTTAATGATGATAGGGCACTGCAAATCAAGGTGGACCGTTAGCAACCATAAGGCACAACACAGTTGAAGTGGTCCGTTAGCGACCGTAGGGCACAACACAGTTAAAGTGGTCCGTTAGCGACCATAAGGCACAACACAGTTAAAGTGGTCTGTTAACGACCGTCGGGCACAGCACAGTTAAAGTGGTCCATTAGCGACCGTAGGGCACAACACAGTTAAAGTGGTCCGTTGACGACCGTTGGGCACAGCACAGTTAAAGTGGTCCGTTAGCGACCATAAGGCACAACACAGTTAAAGTGGTCCGTTAGCGACCGTAGGGCCGACTAATTGTACTTTATACCAATACTAAAACCAGAATTTGATGACTGCAGAAGGTTACCTATCCTGAAAATAAATACATCTCTGGACCTGCGGCAGGGTTGTATTCTTGCACCAATTCTCTTTAATTTGTATCTGCCTCACATTGACAAACTCTGGGCCTCCACTGGGGCCCGACTGGTCAGATAGGAAGAGTTAATCTGTATTGGTGGCCTATGCCGATGATTTGTTACTCTTTGATCCTACTCCTAATGGTCTACAAAGGAAGATACATTTATTTCATTCCTATACAGTGGATAATCATTTATTAATTACTGGAGCCAAATCAAAGATATCAATTTGTTCTCGTAAGAGAACTCCAAAGCAAATGACTTGGAGTTTGGGAGAACAACAATTGAACTCCATAAAGTTCATGAAATACTTAGGTTTCTATGTGCATAAAAATCTCTCTGTACTCAATTTAAAAGTGTTGTTGCGAGTAAGGTTACCTATGATGATTGCACACCTGAAACGGCTAAATGGGTCCTACTGTAAATTCTCCATTATTCCAGCTAGGAAATATCATTGTGAAAAAATGGTACCAGCATTCACTTATGGTTTAGAGATCTTTTGTATGACATGGGGTCCTTTTTTAACACCCTCAAAGGAATTATTTGGAAGAGAGTCCTAGGTTTGCATCATTCATCAACATTAGGGCTTGTCTCACTTCAAGCACTAGCAGTTTGGAAGAAACTCACTTTACACTCCAAGATGCTTAATCCTTTTCCTTGGACTCTTTCCCTGGATTTGAATGTTAATTTGAAGGGCAGGAAAAAGATAGAATCTTTACCCAAATGTTCATCTGAATAGAATATAAAACTTGATAGTATAAATAATGATACAAATGAATTAATCTTTTATCCTACCAAAACAAAGGCCCTCATTAGGACTCCGGCGCTAAACCATGGTGCTATTAGCACCGTGGTCCATGCCGGAGTCCGCCATGGAGAAAGGGGGTATTACCACCCCATTCCAAGGTTGGCGGGGCGGTAATTCCCCCTTTCTCCATGGCCCTTCCCCATTCCCATGTTTGCCCTATAGGGCTCAATGGGTATGGGGATGGCGGAAATTACGGTACCGTAATTGCCATCAAGGTCCCTTTGCGGGTCCCTAATTTAACGCAGGTTCAGACCAGCCGTTCAGGTCGGGAGACGCAAAGGGACCTCGTAGTAAGGCGTTAAGGGGTTAATGGCGCCGCAGAATTTTATGGCGCTGTTAACCCCTTAACGCCAGGGTCCTAATGAGGGCCAAAGAGTAAGAACTATGAAGGTGATACGTGTTGAACCATAGATACTTTACAACCCTACACCTCCTATTCTGATTATTTCAAAGTTACTAGGAGAGGGGGAAACTAACGAAATATTTGTATTCTTTCCCGTGCATGAAACTGAGATATGTATATATAACATTCAAATTAAGTCACTTGCTGTTGCTAGACTGTATGGGTCCAAGGATGGGGATCCCGCAAGATAAGAAGACTTGCTGGTGGTTTGCAGATAATTTGGCAAGAGAATCCTTAAAGTGCCTTATAATCTACTGTCTATATTTTGTTAAATTCGGATATTGCCATTTTGAAGAATTAACCTACACGAGGTGTGAGGATGCTGGTGAAAGTGTGTGGAATAGATTGTTTTTGTTTGATAGTGTCTCACAGATTTTAAATCTGTAGGTTTTTAAATATTCTTTTTGATACTGTAACTTGAGAACTGAACATGATTAGATATGTGATCTTTACTCATTTGTATGGTTATTACCATGTGTATATTATATTGAATTGTTCCGAATGTATTTGTGAACGGTTTGCTATTTAAACTAATACACAATAAAACAATATTTATAAATAAGCTGCAATTGGGTTCATGTGTATATTCCTGGGCACATATGTCTTTTCTAAGAATAGGAATAGGTTCCTGAGCAAATTAGTTTTTCTCTGGGTATATGTAGGTGTGCCTTGTCCTAATATGTGGCTGAGCATAGGCAGGTAAGCTGGTTATATCAGGCTGTAGCTGATATATGTGGCTGTTTTTGTATTGTGAGTACTTCCTGAAATAATAATGCTTTACCTCGGCATAGGACTGTGTCGAGTGAGTGCATGCACATCATGGCTGCACTGCCAGTGTATCATGGAATCACACCAATTGATATATGGTTGGTAAAGAAAGAAGCCCTGTGTATGTTCTAGTTGCTCGTTTGCCATTGTATATTTGTGCTCTTTCTGCACTTTTGTCTTCAGCAATGCCACTTTTGGTAATTTAATCAGGGTCAAATGTCATGTCACATCACTTATATTAATGATATTCGGCTTAAGAGTAAAGTGATGCTTACTTGCTGTGATGTCATCGTTTGTTGAAAGGGCATACAAGATCACTTCTGCTACTACAGGCATTTTGATAAACGGATGTCAATACCGGAAGTAGATTTGTGTATTAAGTATGTTCATTGTGTTATTACTGTGTTGCTTTTGATGGGGATCATGGGCTGGATCTTCCACGGGCCGCTAGACCAAACAGTCTGTGTTCTGCTCCTATAAATATATTTCCTGAGTGGTGTGCCAGAATCCTGCCATCTCTTTTACCATGATTTCAGTTGCAAAGGTTATATGTGGTTGTGATTGGGCAATACTTAAAGATACATATATATTTCATACATGTTCATTTCCCCATTGGTTTACACTATCTGATGGTTCCTCCGGAGCACAGCCTATCACAGATAATATTATCACTACATCATTATGTCACCCACTAATTGGCTGGCATTATTCATCATAGACGGTATGGCAAGAAGGATTTGTGTTGGTTGGCACATTATTCGCCAACCTTCGGCACTTTGACAAGATGTCAAAATATGAGAGACACATAGGGTAGGGGGAGATAGAAGTGCATTGTCTGCACTCATTTTCCATAAAAAAATACTCCTCATCATTCTCATGCCATGTGGCCTATCAGTTCCTTTGTATCTGGCATTGTGTATCGTCTTGTGTCTGTGCATGTGCAGCGCCCTGATGCCTCAGGGTTTAGGCGCTTTACACATGTAAAAATGAATACATAAATAAATGAATAAATAAATAGGGAGTTTCAGAAGATGTCTTATTTGTACTTGGACCTAGTATTAATAGCTAGTCTTCTTATTGTCTTGATCACATGTTGGGGATCGTGTTGGAGAATGAATTTCTTCCTATTAACTGGATCTTTAGCTAATTCTAACATGCATGTTGTAATTTGTGTGGCTACTGGAGAAACACTTCATATATTTGTGACTAAGGGCCTCATTACACGGTAGGCGGTGCCGTAATTAGCTCCGAGGTCCCTTAGCGGGTTAGATTTTAACGCCTGCAAAAAGCAGCCGTTAAATCCCCCAACCCGCAAAGGGACCTCGTAGTAAGGCGGTAAGGATTTACCGGTACCGGTATTTTACTGGTACCGGTAAATCCCTACCGCCATCCGTGTAATGAGGCCCTAAGTCTTTTGGCATACTGATCTCATGCACCTGGACAACAATGGCTGTGAATCCTCGTATTGTAACTTAATTTGCTTGTGATTCTACTGCTTCCTGTCCTGGGAACTGTTATCTGGTCACTGCGTTCTGCATCTCGATTACTCCCTTCCGTGCTTCTGACTTTGGTGCTTGCTACAAACTGCTGTCTGTTCAGCTCCAAGCTTCTAAATAAATGCCTTTTTTTCTGAATTCAGCCTTTTGTCTGGGTTCTCGCCTCCATGTTGGCATTCTCTATTTGTGTCTGTTCATGTTACATTCACTTTGTGCATCTGCCATACGTTGATTTTCCTGCCCCTGTATTCGGCATCTAGTCTGCCTATAATTAAATCCACCCTCTCAGTGTTGTGAGTCTCTCTCTTGGTATACTGGAAGCTTCCTCTCTTCTGTGTTATATACTCCACACTACTTGTGTTTCCTATTATCTAACTATAATCCCTACTAGTGTCACACAACCTAACACATTTTTTATGGCACCGGTGTGTACATTGGATATTTAAAGTATTGCTTCTTAGAACCTACCTTGGTTTGATTCATCTCTCAGATCCATGGGGCGGTAGGTCTGCCTCAGCTGGTATTGTTTCTCACCTGTACAATAATGTTGAGGAGAAGGGGCAGGAGTTGGCGCTTGCATAGCAGGGGCAGTAGGGGGGCAGTAGGTGTTACCTGCATGTTCATCTGCCCTTTATGCTACCTCCTCTGGTCCAATCTTAGACAACCCCATCACCACTGTCCATTCCATTATTGCCATCTTTTAGTAGCCACATTTTCCTCAAGCTACCTCCTCTTGACCGCATTTGATAAAACAGCATTCTCCATCCCCTTCACAATCCACCTAATTTTTGGTGTAATTGTGGGGGTCAACAGGACATTCAAACATTACTCAAGGGGTCCAATTAGGTGTTCTATTGGGTACATATGAGGTAGTCCATCTGTTTGGTAGTATCTGTGCATGTGATCACCCACATTTACTATTAGTGTCTTTTACAGTGCCTTTTTTGCTAGCCTTTTTCACACTGGTGTAGGGCTATTTTCAGGACACAGACAGCTGCAGGAACAGTACCAGTACGGCCAGTAATATTTTGGATGTGTTCACCAACCAGGTGGTTACCCATGAAAACAGTTAGTCAAACGAGTCATCACTTTCAATGTTCTCCACCTCTGACACCATCTTAGTGTGCAGCTCTTGTAAGGTTGTTATGGCCTCTGTAAGTGATCCATTCTGCTCATTGTTTGCTGGTGGTATGTACAGCAAAATGAGCTGATCTTGGTGCAAATGCCTCCCTCAATGGCCATGATTAGATAAGAACATACTGAATTTGGAAAGTCATTAATCTGAAAGCTCTCAATTCCTCTTTAATTGCATTGAACCCCTTTACTGTGGCATTTATCGATTGCAGCAGCTCCTATCTGGTTATTTGTAATCATGTGGCATTCATTGCTGCTTGCAAGCCAGGGGCAAGGTAGGAGGTAAAGAGCATTGTCACTTTCCCAAACAGTTTATGTTCTTCTGGTATGTTATCATATTCCTCTACTGATGTTGCTGAATAGTAATTTCCCCTTCAGGTACGTTTTAGTGCAAGAGACCTTTTCTTTCTGGTGTTTGTGCTCATCAGGGGAACAATCACCAATCTGCACCTCACTTTTTGGCACCACCAGACACAGTGCACTTATTACTATGATGGAGCATATGCCTCCCCAATTTGGAGGGAGCTGCAAATAGGCCTTTGAAAAACGCCCAATAGTGGTCCATGAATGCAGCTGTGCCCACCTTCATGCATGGTGTGACCATGATACATTGGCAACCCTTGTTTACTTCTACTTTCACTGAACCAGTGTTTCTAAAACACAGAGTTGCATCTTTTATTGGTATCATGGGTACTGGTCCCGCTTCATCTTCTACCCAGGTTAGCAATTGGGAATCTTCAGTCCACTCTTTAAGGCTTTAAGGCACACCCTGTTTGCATTCGAAGTTATCACCCTGAAGGGAGTCTGCCTTTATTACCCATTGTATGGTGGCCTGTTTTCCTTGAAATTGCCCTCTCATGGTTCATAGTGCAAGATGTGTTAAGCAATGTGCTCTGTGTGTGTTTACTTCTGTTGCTATGAACACCCGGGAGGTGCTCAAGGCATGTGGAATGAGGGAACAGACAAAACAGCTCTAATCAAACTTCTCCCTTCCCACCCTCTGCATGTATTGATACCACATGTTTGTAACATGGAAGAGTCATCAAAATATGGCATAATGTTATTCATGTCATTTTGCACACTTCTATTTACTCTTTTACTTGGTGTGCTCACTTCACTGAACTTTTCAGGTATCCTCACAACTGTTATTTCAGAAGCTATACTTGTAATTTTGTCACTGAATACTAGCCTTGCCATAGCATTGGTGTTAAACAATGTTATTGCAATACAATACATGAAATAAAAACAGCAAACTGCTAAAATGAATGCCAAAATCATGATAGCCAGTGAATCTATCTTTTGCATATATTTGGGCTTATTGGCTAATTTGGGCAACAAAAGAAAATATTTGATAATATTAAAAAAATGCTTTGCTATTTCAGAGAACATATCACCTTCATTTCTTAAAAGGATAAGTGTTCACAAGAAAAACCTAGTTAAAAATGAGATAAAATTCCTTTCTAAAACAATATATATTTTTAAGTTAAACAACAAAACTTTCATACAAATGTTCCATGCTCCTAAAAAACGAATAACAAAAAGATCAGAAAAAGAAAATGTCTATGGGGAACATTTGTTCTTCTTCATGGAACGGAAAAAAAAACACACATGTCTGTAGTTGTTTTCTTCTTCCTGCTGCTGAATCATTCTAATCATCGCTCTCGTCTGAAATCGTTATACGTCTTCTTCTTCTAGCTCTATATCTTGTGACAGAGGGGCATCACCACAATCCTTTTTAACGTTGCTTATATGCAAACAAGCAAGCCTACCCCAATCTTTACTGCTAAAGGTGTGTCTATATCGACCATGTACAGTCCTTTGAACATCAGGAGAGGTTCAACAAACTAGCAGGGTCAAAATGTTCATTTAAATCTTCACTGATTCTTGCTTTGCCCCCCTGCCTTGCCTGCACCAGCTTGGAAAGAGATTTCAGAGATGTAGTCATAGCTATCAAATAATCATGCATTTCTTTACCAAAGACTGTTGCTGAATTCCCAGCATCTATTCAGGCACATGTGGGAGGAGCATTTGTGACATTCATTCTACCTCCTGTCACCAGCTCATGAGTTGTCAGGTAGTGGTCAGACCCTGGCTGATTACATAAGGTAAAGAGAGCCAGTGCAAGGCAGTGTAGCCAATTCCTTTGCAAAGTGTCTATTATTTTGGCAAATTATTCCTTCAAAAGGCTGTTTAGGCACTCACAAATTCCATTCACTTGGGTGTGATAGGCACTTGAGAATGTGTGTCTTATTCCCAATAGAGATGTAATGTGTTCAAACACCGCATTTACAAAATGGGGTCAGTTGTCACAGAACACTTCACACACCCCCCATCTTGAAAATACCTCTCATATGAGGAAATGTTCAACCCATATGGCATCTGGATGAGAGCAGGGACCTGCTTCTATCCAGTGCAAAAAGGGATGTAATACCACTTATATGTAATATATTTAGGTAGCCATTACAAGTTTGGAGCATATCCACATAATAAATATGCAAATGTCAAAATGGTCCATTAGGACGGAGTATTGCTCTTCTCGCCATCCAATGTGTGACTAGCAGTGAATTTCTGGCATATTATGCAGTTAACAACAGCATTTGTAGCATGTTTTCGTAAATTCGGGACAAACTGATCATAATCCGATCTATGAAAGTATCATCAAAACAGGTTCTCCCCTGCTCATCCAGAACCATCAAGGACCACATTGACACCCTTGCTCAAGCCTTTGCCAATTTCTGCAATCACTAGATTTTCCCCTCTCCCCTTAAGCACTCTCTTTTGCACCCCTTCTAAAGAGGCTCTAGGTCGATCCTTCCTCTCCAGCTAACTATCACCCTATCTCCATCACTCCTTTCCTGGGCAAACTTTTGAAAAGCTGCCCCTCTCCCAGCTTAATCTACAACAATCTGTTGGTTGATTCCATGGCCACCAGTCTGGCTTCAGAGCTTCCAGAAGCACAGAAACTGCTCTCCTGAACACTGAGAAGACTTGCTCTCCAATCTTGACTCTAATCTCCCTTCTGTCCTCATTATCTTTGATCTATCCTCCACTTTTACACAGTCAATCATGCCATCCTGCTCAATCATCTCTGGGACAACCTTTATATTACTGATCAGGCCTTGGCCTGGTTGACGTCCTTTCTCACCGACTGACCCTCGCAGGTCCAGCTGGGATATGTCCTCTCTTCTATCTCTCTCTGTACTTGTGGTGTTCTCCAGGGGTCTAACTTCTCTCCCTGGCTCTTCAACCACTAACTTGCACCTCTTGCCCACTGCATCGCTACTTTCTGCTCCAATTTTCAAAGTTATGCGGATGACAGTCGGCTCTCTTTCAGGCTCCCCGCAGCCAACTCTGCTTCTTCTCTCATACCAGACTGTCTGGCGGCAATTAAGGAATGGTTTGCCACCAATGATCTCTGCCTTAATGCCAGTAAGACAGAGCTCCTCCTCATTGGGACACCCACTCCATCCTTTCCTCTCGATCTCTGGCCGTCCACTCTGGGCCCTCTTCCTGCTCCTTCCTGTGACGCTAAAAGCCTAGGTATCATCTTCGACTCCACCCTCTCCTTCTCTCCTCACATCTCTGATGTCTCTATGAAGTCAAACTATCAGCTGCACCTCCTCAGTGGTATTCTTTCTTTTCTCACGCTCCCCCAGAAGCTCATTGTCTCCAGAGCTCTAGTCCTCTCAAGGCTGGACTATTGCAACTACCTGGTAAATCCTTGATGTTTGGCTTGAGAACACAGTCCTTAAGAATCCTGGACGGGCTACAGAGTGAGACTAAATACAAATTACAAGAAGAAGATTTACGCTGTTGATGTACCTATTTCTTCGGCACCCTGTGCAGACCAAAAGTTTAAAATATCGACCCGATTAATCGTCTTTGAAAGAAGAAATGATTTTCCCTGTATCCATCTACTAAATGAGAGTGTTTAAAGAAAGAAATTGTGGATACCTACTAAGGATGGGGTTTACACCTCGAATATAGGCCGAAACACAGTGAGTCAACACATTACCTTGATAAACATCCATTTAAACAAAAACTTGTGGAAGTAACAGACATTTAGGACTTCACATAGACGAGGAAAAACAGTGAAGACATAGAAGTACAAGAGCAAATGAAGACGAGGTGCCCAATATAGGAACATCATAATCATGTGATAAACAGGAACAGAACATCAATGTAAAAGGCTCTGTAGAATAAGAAATTACGTTGTGAAAGTGCCCTACTGTCTCTGAGTTTCTGATATCGCTCTACTACAAGGCGTCCAACAACTGATGCAACGTTCTAAAAAAGCATATCCCTTGTTCATGATGAGATATCATAATAGAACTTCTAATTCTCTCTTTTTTTATATACTAACCCATGTAGAATGATGTATGATTGATTGTTTTTTGTGAAAACCACTGTGAAATGTATATTTTTTAACATTATACCTTGCAATAAGGAAACTACTTTGTGTAATAAATGAATATAGAGTTACTTTGCAAGAACCGAGAGTCGTGTTTATGCTTGTTGACACATGTCAACTAATTGTCACTGTTTTGGGCCAAAAAACTGGTGAAATACAGGAGAAAGAGGTAGTCTGTAATTCTGATGAGCATCATGTTGTCTTCACCCTAGTATATTACAGTCCCCCGATTACATAATATTCTGGGTGTGACCTATTGTATAACAGTCACTCTTTATTCCAAATGAGGGCATCCTTTGTTCATACAACTCTAGCTGTTGCCACACAGAATATTTTGCATTTTTGTGATGAGCGGTCATAAAACACTTCATTGCTCTTATTATTTTTATATGCATTTGATAAAACTCTTTTGGGATCTGCCCATCCTGCATCCTTGAGCCTGAGTCCACACTTCCTCAGAGTCAAAACTGATGATGGAACCCCATTCCATGGTGTAATCTGGGCTGTCCCTACTTTTCTGATTTTAGGAATGACTTATAAAGGCATGGGACACAGGCTTCTTCTTTTGTTCTTTTCTTTGGGAATGTGCAGGGTTAGATTCCCAGGATCCCTTTCTAGAGGTCAGGTAATAGTGGGTTTCTTCCTCTGAGGTATGAGAATAAACATGATCTATTTATCCTAGATTACCTAGAGGAGTCCTCCCAGTCTCCCTATTGGGAAGATACTATTACATGTCCTTTTTGGCTGATAATTTTGTCTTTCTATCGCAACCAAATGGTTGAGATGATTTTTCTTCAGCCACGTGTTTTACAGTTCTAAGGCCCTCATTACAACACCGGCACTAAACCATGGCGCTATAAGCACCATGGTTGGTGCCGGTGTTGTAACGGGTCCGCCATGGTTCAATGGGGAATTACCACCCCATTCCAAGGTTGGCAGGGCGATAATTCCCCATTGAACCATGGCCCTTCCCCCATTCCCAGTTTCGCCCCATAGGGCTCAATGGGACTGGGGAAGGCGCTAAGTACGGTACCACAAATTGCAGTACCGTACTTAGCACCAAGGTCCTTTTGCGGGTCCCTACTTTAACGGCTGGTGTAGACCAGCCGTTAAGGTCGGGTCCTGCAAAGGGACCTCGTAATCAGGCGTTAAGGGTTTAATGGTGCCAACACCTTTTACGGGGCCGTTAAACCCTAACGCCAGGGTCGTAATGACCCCCTAGGTCTCTCAATTCTTCCTGATTTTTGCTCAGGTCCAGATATATTAAATTCCCACTCTGCCCCCCCTGACCTGCTGATTGGTGCACACCCCTCTTCTCACTGATAAGGATAAGACGTCTTCTATGTCAGATAAGGAATGTTATACTTCTTGATCAGAAAAAAAGGACATTAGACACATTCAGAGCTCCTAGCTCACTGGAGCAGTCAGGAATATAACATCCGTCGGCATGCATATGGGATGTTTTATATCAGTGGAATGATGCTTTTGGCACAAGTGAATAATCCCACTGTCAAAAGAATATGTCTATTTTGGTTGTCTGCCGGGTGGTTGTAAGGACATTTTATAGTCCTTTACTTCCTGGCAAAATGTTGAATTTATTTCCAATTCAGTAATCATTTGTTGCTTATGATGGACTATTTTTTCTGTCAACTCACACATACTGTCATGATTAGCTTCAAGTGTTTTGCTATGGGGAAAGCAACAAGTCCATTTTAGCTTGCAGCTCGTGTTGTAAAACTTAATTCTTATGCTGATAAGTTTGAATTACACTACAATTTTCATGATTTTTCACTCACCAGTACAGAATTTCTTATTCAAGGGGCTTTTTTTCTTGGACTGCCTGTTTTATGTCTGTCTCTATTTGTTCCAATTTGTTCTGTAGGCGCACATTTGTATCTAGCACTTTAGCTAGCTCTTGGAAAGAGATAAAGCTCAAACTATCATTTTCTTGTGCCTGAAGCTGCTGTTTCTCCTGAATGAAATCATCACATTCTTGTGTGAGATGATCTCTCTTTTAGTTTATGACATTAAATGTATGATTCATTTGAACAAATTCAGTGTGTTGCTCAATGTCTTTGAGAATCCGTTTATTTTCTTCCTTTTATTCCACAAGTTGTAGTTTCAGTATCACAATGTTATCTAACAGGGCATTATTATTTATAGACTGGTCATTAGAATTACACAGAAGCATATTTTGGGCCTCCAAACACTTACTATAAGTGTCCCATAGACTCAAAAACTGTCATTTGGTTTGACAGCTCATCATAATATGTCTTGATTTCACCTTGATTTTAATCAACAACACAATCCTGTTCCAATGCAGAAACGTGACTTTCTTTTACTGTTTCTTGCAACCTTAAAAGGTCTTCCAGTGTGTCATTACACAATTGGTTGGTGCTCATCAGCTTCTCAGAATTAATATCAGCCCATTCTTGGTGCTGCTAAATCTGAGCATCCCTGTCTGCTAATATGCCATCCGCCAACTGAAGCTGCAAGTACAGATATGTGGAGAAGCATATCAGTTTAAAATGTTCTTCTGTTGAAGTCACACATAGCCTTTGTGTGGACAAATTTAACTGGCCTTTTCCACCTCAAATATCTGAACCCACAGATAATACTCTACTCTTTCTGTGAACCACATTTCCAAATATGTGGCTGTCCAATCCACCTTTAACTACATCTTTGAAAGAGCATCAGTTTTAACCTTGGACATTTCTATGCCAGATATCTCTCTGTTTAAAATGTAGCAATCAATCTCCACAATTCTTGCGAAACAGAAAAAGGAAAACATTTCATAATCCTATTTCACCACTGTCACTCAGTAACTCCAACACCCAATTCAAACCTTAAACTTGCCTATGTAACTTTAGACTTCTGTGCATACCTTAGTATCTCCTTTTAAGGCTGGGGTGTCACTAACTGCCATTCAAATGTAACAAAAGCTTCCAAGCAAATGTGTGAGCTCTGAACAATGTGTGTAGAAAAGGTATATGTTGCAATTAACTAGTAATCCAGAAATCAAATTTCAGTGGCACCTCCAGTTTTGTAGGATGTTTTAATCAGACAACAACTATTCTGGGGCTAATGTTCCACCCACCCCAAATCAGTAGTGCACAATTTTGTTTATTGAATAAAGTTATTTTGATGAACTTTGGACCCTTAATTTAACAATATTGATTCCCTGAAGTCTCTGTCCCCTTTTGGGACAAGAAACTCACAGGGTTGCGTAGCAGGTATATTTATTATTAAAATAGAAGTAAGAAAATTGATTTAAATATGAACAAATGATGCATCTATGAAATTCCAATGTCAATGGTGACTAAAATTAAATACTCAATAAACTGAGCACATCATTTTTGTATGCACATTTTACATGAATGTAAAACGACATCACCATCTGTACATTTGATTTAACTTGAGCACACATCCACCATGGGAATAATGCATGCAAATTGAGGATAAAACATTCATTTGATCAAAACAAAATTAAAAAGAACTTCCCTGCCTATCTAAATTTCTTTACCAATTTGGAATGAACATGAGCAACTCCCCTTTACCCAATAGACATATGAGCACCAAACACATAAACAACAGGTTACTTAACACTCCTGCGTGTAAATTCAATGCAAAAAAAAACATTTGTGTCTAACATGTATATTTGCTAGATTAAGTGGCATTTCTATTTCATCGATGTGTAAAAGTATACATTTGTCATTTTCAATACACAAATTAAAGGCAGGAAGATTGGTAACAATGAATAACCCTTTCCCCTTATTCTTGAGTGGTTCAGCACCAGAAGCAGAATTTTGCTTGGAGAGGTAACCAGATAGTGTCTTAAAATCGCATTATGCTTTTATGCATGTGCATATGTGATATATCATTGAATTTCTAGTCTGCGCTTGGCCACTGCACAGATAAGGAGTCAGGGTCTTTTCTATCAAATCTAAAGTTTCAAGAAGCACTTACACCTCTGAAATAATTACTAATTGCATATATACAGTTAATGTATATATTGTCCCTCAGTACTTTCACAAATAAAAAGAGCTGGGATTTAATAAATTCCCCTTTAGTCTATTGCTCCCCTATGAATTATTTCCTCACACAGGACTTTGGTTTCCTCTTACACAAACAGGTGACACCCTCTTAAGGACTGGTATAACCCCCCCCAGTAAGAGATTGGCATCAGTCAGCAAGCTGGGGCAGCTTCTATCCACTGTCTGCTTTCCCTCTGTCTGCATTGGACCTGTCTGTTATCATCTCTACTGTAGAAAAAACAAAGAGGTGATGGCTGGAAGGTTTAGAATTAATCTTAACCACTGGCAACGCTCTGGGCAACCCTCCAGACCACCGTTCTTCGCCTGCCAAGCCATTACAGAAGGGAAAGACCATATGCAAATCAGGCTTGGCCCCACCCCAAAAGGGGCAGTCCAGCCCGAACTGCTAGGCCACATCCCCTCTGCACGAGACCACAAGCATCCCCAAACATGTTTCGCCCTTGTTGGGGCTCATCAGTGAGGAGTAGCTTGGGTCTCTAGGCCCAGCAGGCACGGGACCCACGTCTGGGCATACCCGTCCCACTCGGGGTGACATAGAAAAAACAAAGAGGTGATGGCTGGAAGGTTTGGAATTAATCTTAACCACTGGCAACGCTCTGGGCAACCCTCCAGACCACCGTTCTTCGCCTGCCAAGCCATTACAGAAGGGAAAGACCATATGCAAATCAGGCTTGGCCCCACCCCAAAAGGGGCAGTCCAGCCCGAACTGCTAGGCCACATCCCCTCTGCACGAGACCACAAGCATCCCCAAACATGTTTCGCCCTTGTTGGGGCTCATCAGTGAGGAGTAGCTTGGGTCTCTAGGCCCAGCAGGCACGGGACCCACGTCTGGGCATACCCGTCCCACTCGGGGTGACATAGAAAAAACAAAGAGGTGATGGCTGGAAGGTTTAGAATTAATCTTAACCACTGGCAACGCTCTGGGCAACCCTCCAGACCACCGTTCTTCGCCTGCCAAGCCATTACAGAAGGGAAAGACCATATGCAAATCAGGCTTGGCCCCACCCCAAAAGGGGCAGTCCAGCCCGAACTGCTAGGCCACATCCCCTCTGCACGAGACCACAAGCATCCCCAAACATGTTTCGCCCTTGTTGGGGCTCATCAGTGAGGAGTAGCTTGGGTCTCTAGGCCCAGCAGGCACGGGACCCACGTCTGGGCATACCCGTCCCACTCGGGGTGACATAGAAAAAACAAAGAGGTGATGGCTGGAAGGTTTAGAATTAATCTTAACCACTGGCAACGCTCTGGGCAACCCTCCAGACCACCGTTCTTCGCCTGCCAAGCCATTACAGAAGGGAAAGACCATATGCAAATCAGGCTTGGCCCCACCCCAAAAGGGGCAGTCCAGCCCGAACTGCTAGGCCACATCCCCTCTGCACGAGACCACAAGCATCCCCAAACATGTTTCGCCCTTGTTGGGGCTCATCAGTGAGGAGTAGCTTGGGTCTCTAGGCCCAGCAGGCACGGGACCCACGTCTGGGCATACCCGTCCCACTCGGGGTGACATAGAAAAAACAAAGAGGTGATGGCTGGAAGGTTTAGAATTAATCTTAACCACTGGCAACGCTCTGGGCAACCCTCCAGACCACCGTTCTTCGCCTGCCAAGCCATTACAGAAGGGAAAGACCATATGCAAATCAGGCTTGGCCCCACCCCAAAAGGGGCAGTCCAGCCCGAACTGCTAGGCCACATCCCCTCTGCACGAGACCACAAGCATCCCCAAACATGTTTCGCCCTTGTTGGGGCTCATCAGTGAGGAGTAGCTTGGGTCTCTAGGCCCAGCAGGCACGGGACCCACGTCTGGGCATACCCGTCCCACTCGGGGTGACATAGAAAAAACAAAGAGGTGATGGCTGGAAGGTTTAGAATTAATCTTAACCACTGGCAACGCTCTGGGCAACCCTCCAGACCACCGTTCTTCGCCTGCCAAGCCATTACAGAAGGGAAAGACCATATGCAAATCAGGCTTGGCCCCACCCCAAAAGGGGCAGTCCAGCCCGAACTGCTAGGCCACATCCCCTCTGCACGAGACCACAAGCATCCCCAAACATGTTTCGCCCTTGTTGGGGCTCATCAGTGAGGAGTAGCTTGGGTCTCTAGGCCCAGCAGGCACGGGACCCACGTCTGGGCATACCCGTCCCACTCGGGGTGACATAGAAAAAACAAAGAGGTGATGGCTGGAAGGTTTAGAATTAATCTTAACCACTGGCAACGCTCTGGGCAACCCTCCAGACCACCGTTCTTCGCCTGCCAAGCCATTACAGAAGGGAAAGACCATATGCAAATCAGGCTTGGCCCCACCCCTAAAGTCACCCCAGTGGGACGGGTATGCCCAGACGTGGGTCCCGAGTCTGCCGGGCCTAGAGACCCAAGCTACTCCTCACTGATGACGCCCAACAAGGCTGAAACATGTCTGGGGATGCTTGTGGTCTCGTGCAGAAGGGATGTGACCTAGCAGTTTGGGCTGGACTGCCCCTTTTTGGGGTAGGACCAAGCCTGATTTGCATATGGTTTTTCCCCTTCTGTAATGGCTTGGCAGGCTGAAAAACGATGGACTGGAGGGTTGCCCAGAGCTTTGCCCGTGGTTATGATTAATTCAAAACCTTCCAGCCATCAACTTTCTGTTTTGCTATCATCTCTACTGTAGACAGAGTGGGCTTTAACTCCAGGTAGGTCTCTCTTACAGTGTACTATTACTAGTCCAAAATGTGTCCAATCGGAAAGCAATCTATTAATTCTTTCAGTCAGTCCACCCCAGTCAGTGAATGAGCAGGCCAGGCCCCAGAATCTGTGGGTTTGGACTTTTATTGATCTGAAATCACTCCATTTAGCAGTGTGCACTATTTCTGTAATCTAATTGCTATGTGATTGGACAGTGTTCCAAAAGTGACATCCCACTAAACCATCAACTCTGTGCTCACAGGGCATATTTATGAAGGGGGCAGTCTAATGAGTAACTTTTAACCCCATTTTACCTCCCATTTGATTGGATGTCATCTTGGAGATTTCTACATTAAAC
Organism: Ambystoma mexicanum; assembly: GCF_040938575.1. Lineage (NCBI taxonomy): Eukaryota > Metazoa > Chordata > Amphibia > Caudata > Ambystomatidae > Ambystoma > Ambystoma mexicanum. The sequence continues at coordinate 421,118,971 of NC_090927.1, read as the reverse complement.
CATTGCAGTTTTCTAAAATGTAATTTTTATCTTTTGTGATAATTTTACTAATCTGTTTATCATATTGCTCTCACGCAGGCAAATCAAATAATGGAATTTCCATCTGCAATATGCACAGACGGAGTGGAACAATTAGGTAGGAGGACCATCATATGCGGAAGATCTCGCTGCCAACACTCTGTGTCCCTCACTTTTCACATCCACACTAACGTGGGGCAACACAGACAATCATACCTTATGCCTAATCACAATCCAAGCAGGCTAGACTTGCTGCATATAATGGGCAGCATGCAGGGAAATCCCCGAACTTAGAACACACCCGGCCTCCACCATGACACATACTCACTTGTTTGAGGCCAAACACCAGCTAGCCTCTTGCAAACGCTCCAACAACAGCACAACAGGAATAATGCAACAGACAATGCACCAGCACCAGTACTGACAACATCAAGCTCCAGCCCACGGGAGCAACAGCCCCACACTGCCAGCACAACAGCACATTTTCTCTCACCACTCTATCTAGGCACAGCCCAGTGACTCTTCTCTCAATGATGCCATCACAACCCCCAATGGTCACTTCACAGGGCCCAGCCATAACATGCAGTGCACTAGTTCATGTAGGCCTAACCAGAGTCTACTTCCTCCCCAGCCTAACCAGGTAATTAACCCAGCCCAGAGACATATAAGGCTGACAAACCTTACTGCAGCCTACACAGTAACTGAATAGCCAAGGAACCATTCAAGCATCAACAAAAAACACAATAGGTAAGAAAAGGGCAGAGCAAATAGGACACATTAGCCCATTTATCTTGAAGCACATACCAAGCGCTCCATTTAAACTAAACTCTCCTCTGCTTCCCTATTCTCCCTCCTTCTCTCTCCCATAACAACAGTTGGAAATTGTTTTGTTTTCTTAAATGTCAAACATGAATGAATATGTGTTTATTCTTCCATTTTGTTATGTGTGTAACGATATATGATGTATGTTTTCACAATTCAATTTATTCACGGGACAATCCCCACACCTTTTGCACATATGTGACAAATTATCTCTTGTTACACCCACAAATGGTTGACATGTACATGTTAAAACCAGCCTTGAAAAGGACCCTACAGGTCGAAACACATGTTGGCTGTCCACACTAGACTACATGTCTTCTTTATATTAAATTAAAAAAAAACAGGGTTTCACTCAAACAATTGTGCAGATATTCATCTTTCTCTTAAAAAACAAGCTCAAGGTATCCAGGATTCTGTCTATCACCTTTTACTAAAAGAGGTGAGGGCACCACCTCCACCAATCCGTGGTGAACTTGCACCAACTAACCAATTCATCTCATATCCGAGCGAAGTGCTGGAAGTGTTCCAAAATAGGGCCCAACCCTTTTCTTGAATACATTAAGTGAAACATAATACTTACAGTTGGGTAAGGTGCATTGTGCATTTAAAACATACATTATATAAAAACTGTTGGAGAAGAGGTGTAGAACACACCAGTTTTAAGAAATGAATATGAGAGACCTGAAATATTCCCGGTGAAGGAAGACATACACTATGCATTAGATTGTTTTTTTTTTTTTGTTGTTGTTATGCTTTGATGGCTGTAGCCATTCTGAGGGGGTAATTCGTACAGTGTTTAACTGGATGAATGAACCATTTGATAAAATGTATATATTATATGTGTAATTAAAATTTTTTGGGGAAGAAAATATTAACTCACAATACTGGGTTACATGGAGATTTTAAATATTCCTACCATCCTTGCAGTACCTTAGTATCTCTGGTGATGTAGAGTGCTCCAGAACATCCAAACAGTACTAGTGGATGATAGTGCCATTCTCTGCAGCATCATAATCTGAAAGAGCATCAGCAGCACAAACATGTTGACAATCTCCCAGATGTGCTTCCTCAAAATCCTTATTCTCGGGAATAGAATATGTGCAGGTGAATGAGTGCTGCTTCATATACTTCTTCTTTTTCTGGTAAACAGATTTGTCCTTTGGTCTCTAATGTCTGCTGCACTTAAAGACATTTAGAGTTGACATAGGTGGGAGGGAACTACCGATATGTGATTGTCAGCCTGCTTAGTGTTAACTTCTTCACCATTTTGCTATGCTAATAAAATAAATGTGATTGAACTTGGGAAGGAACTGCAGAAAATCATAGACTTGACTTTGTGCTGTTGTGCTCCCAAGTAACAGATAGAGACTTCGGAGAAGCTAGTTATTTCTACTCTCCAGGGAGTGAAAGGGCACCTGTGCAGGTTGTATTAGTTTACCTAGGACTGATTCATGTGGAAGTAGAATAAAAAGGCATTTCTTAATTTTCTTTCCTGCGAAATTGCAAGTGAGCCCTCTCCCTCAGGTATCCCAATTATGTTCTGGATCCGCCCCTTAGCAAAAAGCTGATGATCAATGTCTGCATCATAGGTTTAAAAGTGTAACACATATGAACTCCTGAGATTCAACTATGTCTGTGTCGATTATGGCATTTGCTTCTAATTCTAAATGTATGCCATTGGTGATACCCAAATCTTCAAGTTCCTCTTCTTTTCTAATTCCTTACCCTATCATCATCTGGTTTTTGAGCACACAAACAAGTGTGATCACATTACTAAATGTGTTGGACGATGGTTGAGCTGTTTCAAAATACCCCGATGCTGTGCTGTTCAAAGAAGTGTTTAAGTATATATAGAGGGGAATTCTATTGGATGGAAACATCCTGTGAAAGGCAGATATTGAATTCTGTGGTTTGCAAACTACTCAGAGTCTTCATGCATTTCTCAGAATGGCTGACATGGCCCCACATATTTGGCATCCATTGTTCTTTTTTCAGGAAGTGCTGTGAAGATCGAGTAGTGAACAAAACAGGGCATACAGTAGTATTTACCACGTGACATTAAACACAAAATGATGGTATCATTGTCTTACATAAGTAGGCCAATAGACAATTATTTTGGTATAAGCCATCCCAAACCTTTGTCAATGAGTACTGACACGAGTTCTGCTTATGTGTGTGCTTTCTGCATAGCACCTTTGAAAGAACTGATTGCTGGGATTGTTCTTGTGGTATGGTAGTTGAGGTAGTGTTAGTTGCCCTCACACAGAAGTTCCTTAAATGAAGCCTGTTGCCCAATTATACATGTACAGTCTGCTGCCTGCCCATGGGTCCACATATTTAATGTCACATGAATGGTTTGCACTGTGGACTCCATAAGTACTTTACTGACTTTCCCTAAAGATGCTCTATTAAGATAAGGCAGTCAACTGTGAAAACCTATTTATGACCTGGTTCCTGACATTTTGGATGAATGGCTTTGACTAATTCCCGAAATGCTTTGATATCCTGTAAAGAATAGGACAGGAGTTGAAATATCAACATTTTGTCCAACTTCCAATTGTAAAAATACACTTTGTAGACGTGTTGAAAACATTTCACAATCTTGTCCTGTTTCAGAGACTATGATTGCAAAAGTGTCATGGCTGTAGGGGTGCCTGGGCCACTCAGAGATAATGATCACTTACATGCAGGGGTTACTGCTATATGCCACCTGGACACTGGTTTAGGGTGAGACCAGTACAGGAGAAATGTGAACTAGCAGTTCTGGTTTGACTACCTCACTTAGGAGGGACAAAGCCAGAATTGCATATGGTCCCTTTTCCATTCTATAATGGCATAGCAGGATGAAAACACAATATCTGGAGCAAACCATTGATTATGATGTATTCAAAACCATTCAGCTATCACTCTTCAGTAATACCATTGTCATCTTCTGCCACGATAATAAGCACTCTTACGTTAGAAGACGTTCCAGCAGCTGATCCACTTTTACTCTTCTCTTGTGCACAGAATCCACCTCAATGATTGTTTTTTAAGTCACTTCAAAGCCCCACAGTGCCATAATTTGTGCCCGGCTTCCTATGATGCAAGGCTTTTTTTCAGAAATATTAGATGTCAATGTGGCCTGTGGAATAACTTCGTCTTTTTTGTGAAGACATTCAGTAGTTTTTACAAAGGGAACACTGGGCCCCTAGGGTTCACAGATTGCTTTCTGTTGCTGCTTCTGTGCTTCCAATTACCCTTCGCTGCTTTCCATACTGTTGCTTAATGTTTTTTCATACGCCAAAAAAGAAGCTCCTGGGTACAGCAGAACAGTCTTTTTTGTGCTGTGCTTCTGTCGCTCCTCAGTCACATTTACACTTCTGTGTCCAGGACTAACAGCATTACCATTATCATCATCATCATCATCATCACTAAAGTTCATTGGTGATTCATGCTTCCTCCTTTTACCAGGTCCTACAGAACCATAGAAGGTCACTGCCATCATAGTCTGAAAGGGGTGTTGGTGAGGAATGGATGATCGAGATCTTTACCTCATTTTCAGCAGCATTCACTCCTTCCTCTAAATAAATTGCACTGACTGCAACCACAGATGGACCTTCTGTTTCCAGTGCTTGCCCTTCAACCTGTGACTGTACCACAACAACTATCATGTTCTCCAGTACTACACTGCAAGTCAGATGAGGTACATGTTATCCTTTTACATTCAAATGGGATGATGACTTGGGATCAGCAGTATTTTCATCTTGTACACTACTGGGTTCCATACCTGTGTTTGTGCCGTGTACATCAGACAATGTTGCATGACTGCTTCCAAGGAATTGGGCTAATTAGATCCCATATTGAGTCACACCCATGGACGTCATTTAGAGGGATACAGGGGCACCAGCTGCAACCCCTGGGTATTGACTTTGTACCCTGGCCAAAATCTTGCGACCCATGGCTTTCTCCAATGAAATCGGAGGGACCAGTGGGCGTCGCCATTTCCAGACTAAGGCTGGAAACATATGACTCCATTTTCTTTTGAAGAGTGCATAGCACGCACCTGCAGCCATAGCCAAGTTGACAAGAAGGCAGCAGAAGAAAGCTTCAATTAAAAAGTATGCAATTTTTTCAATGAAGGAGGCTTTTGATGTTCCTCCTTAGGCTCTGTGTAGGCCAATGTGAGGGTGGGCCCTGGATTTAGTGCAGTGTAACAGGAGTGACCTAGTGAATGCTGCACCACCTGACTGCCCTCGCTCGGCTTCACAAGTAATGCTGCTGGTAGTGCCTGCAATGGGCAGAGCCAAGTATAGAAGGCAGCTTTCCATAAAAAAAATAAGTCATTTCTGGAATCCAGGAGGCTTTGTATGTCCTCCTTGGGCACTGTGATCTTTTTATTTAAAGACATAGAGAATTAGGGAAAGACCAAGACTGATGTGAGGAACCAGATTACATTTCAGTGTAGCAGGAGTCAGCTAGTGACTGCTGTGCCGCATGCCTGTCCTCTTTGGGTTTCATATGTAGTTTGCCTGTGTCTTCATAATTCTTATTTATTTTAATTGTTATTTCATAACACGCTTAATACCTGAGTTTGGTTTCTAAGCGTGGATCCAGAATTCGAACCTCTGTTGCTCTGCGTGGTCTTGCTTCCACGACCAGCACGTTGCCCCTTTGCTATCCTCCATGATGATAGGGGATAGGCATGTGAAACGTAATGTTTCTACTTTCAGATGAACAGGTGGGACAAAAGAGCATGACATCTGCCAAATTGTAGGTCATAACAAGTAGACCCATATGCCTGCAGGGTGGTTACATGACCTGGGTGACAATACTCCCTATGCTTTTTCCAGCCCATGGTTATGCCACCCCCACCCGCCCAATGTACCTGCACCTCTTTGGAGCCGCAAAGGCCCCTTTTTTGATTAATCTTCTACCCCCACACAGCATTGCAGGCACACCCCCAGGAGGGAAAATGGCTAAATTGCCATCCGACAACAGAATGTTGCAAAACGATGACTCCATGTATGGACATACTGAAATAATGATATTAAAAACATGGCCGTCAGACCCACCAAAGCTTAGCTCGCTATGCTCTCACCTGGACATCTGTTCCAAGCATCCACAGGTGTGAAAATCTGTGATAATTACATTGCAAGCCACAATATTGGTTAATGATAAAAACACATAATACTGTGGGGAAAGCATGTTCTAAAGTGCTATATAACTGTACTAATATTAACTGTTGCTCTGAGAAACTTGACATTTGCTATTGAGTTAACCATCTCATTGTGCAGTTTTCTTGCTAAACACCTACTCACCCCACTATTTATCGGGGACTTCCATCAGACCCTGCCCTGCCTGCTGTTCTGAAAGTTGTTGAAAACATTTTAATATAAACATGCGACTGTAAGAATCATGAGGCTGCAATTTTGAGAGCCACGCCAATAGCAAACACGCCATTTGAACACATCATGCATGTAAAAGACGGTTTCGTTGGTATGTACGGTGTGGTTTTTTGTGTGTTTTCATTTCACCCAAGTGTAAAAGCAGCACGTAAACCAAGGGAATGCTGTCTTTAAGCATAGTCTGCTGTTTACTTTATTAAGGGGTGTTGCATTTATAGCTTGAGCTAATAATGTTAAACCGGTATTCAGATGTTGTGCTACACTAATTTAAAACTAGTTTACAGTGGCCTTTCGAATGAAAGCAGACCCGCGCCATACACTTTTGAAGTATAAATCTTTTTCTATAATTGGGACATGTTTTTATTAAAAAGCCAAGGGTTGATTTCTACAAACGCTACAAACGTAAAGCGTTGGCCTCTAAAGCGAAGACAGGCTGCACTTTACAAGTTCAAATCCGGCAGCAGCAGGCTGGCACCCTTTCATCCACCCCACATGTGCAAGTAAATCAAGTACCATTTAAGTGGGGGACTCATTCAGCTTTCTGATCTCAGAGAAAGGGGGTAGAGCAATGGATTCATGCACCTACTGCAGATATCTATGTTCAACCTCTGGGCAATGCATCCAGTTGCTGTTGAGATAATGACATAGAAGGTCATGCTATTCTGACTTTCTGGGCAAACTCCTAGAAAAGCTGGCTATCTCTCAGTTTAACCGTCATTTTGATTCTGTGGGCTGTCTCCAGGACAATCAGTTTGACTTTAGAGCTGCCAGAAGCATGTAAACTGCTCTCCTGAACATCCACAAACAACTGCTCTGCAACCTTGACTCTAACATTCCCTCTGTCCTCATCCTAAACGATCTCTCTTCTGCCTTCAACACAGTCAACCATACCATCCTGCTTAAGAGTCTCTGTGACAACCTGGGTATCACCGATCAGGCTCTTACCTGTCTGACCACTTTCCTTTCTGATTGACCCTCCCAGGTCCAACTTGGGTGCTTCCTTTCATCTATCTCCCTTTCTACCTGTGCTGTTCCCCTGGGGTCTTACCTCCTGCCTTGGCTCTCAACCAATACCATGCAACTCTCGCCCACTGCATTGCTATTTTCTGCTCCAGTTTCCAGTGCTATGCTGATGACACTGAACTCATCTTCAGGCTTCCCTCGGCAACTCCTCTCCTTCTCTCATCTCTGATTGCCTATCTGGCATCCAGGGTTGGTGTGCCGCCAACAACCTCTGCCTAAATGCCAGCAAGAAAGAGATCCCCCTCATTGGCACACCTTCTTTTAGGGAGAATTCTCAAAATGTGCTAATTTCCCTTACCTTTTGATACCCCCAGCAACTTTGCTGGATTTCTAGGATTTTATTTTTTTTTTATCTGGGAAGAGTGGGAGCCTTTTTTCCCACTCTTCCATGTATTTTGTGTGTGTTTTACTTTTGTGTTCTTTGATTATGGAGTTTTGAAACAACTCCAGTGGCATCATCTTTTTCTGTTGTCACACAGCACCTTCAGTGCAGTGGCACAGGAATGTCTTTCAGACTTCCCAAGGTTTAAATACCTTCTCTGGGACTGACTGCTGTCTCCCAGAGCATGTCAAGTTAAATTGACTTTACTAGTCTCTTTAAATTTACTGACCCAGCACATACTATCTTACTATAGAGTACTGGAGGGGTTGCTTAGCTTCCCATGAATCAAAACAATCATGTAACAGTAAAATGTTAGCTTTTCCTACTTTAAATGGCTGGTGGCAGTGGTTTAGATCAACTACCGTAATTTTTCCCGACCGCTAACAATGATAGCTAAAAATCAGGTCAGCCATGTTTTTCAATATGGCGCCCCAGACCTGTCTGTAAAAACAGACTCCGGTCATCTTTTTCACCATTTCTTTTAGGAAAAGTCCTTCTTGTGTTTGTCTCTGTGTGGCACACCAGGTTTGGTCCCTTTGTTCATAGGCCTTTGGCGGGCTTCAGTGATGAAGCCCTCCCCTGGCGCCTGAGTGTCTGGGGTGGACAGGATGTGAGGGAGATGCCCGAAACTCCCTGTGCTTAGTCTTCTAGGAGACCTGAATGCACTCTGCCGTGATTGGGCAGCTGGCTGTCCAGGAAGGACAGCCACTCTGCTTTGTAAGTGACAGCCAGGCTGGAATGAATGGGGGAAAACTGTTTAAAAGCAGGTCTCTGGGACTTGGAAAGCAGAGTCGACCACTGGAACGAAAGAACCAAAGATGAGCAGAAGGAAGAGGACTGCTGCAACTCCTTGCCGGTGAAGCCCTGCTGCAGGCCTGAATTGCCTGAAACTCCATCGACAGAGAAACCCTTCATGGTTAACTTCTTCCCTTGAGTTTGGTGGGAACAACCAACTCACAAGCTACCTGGACACCATTCCCATCTGGTCGAATTTTCATCAGAGTGATGTTGAAAACTGGATAGCCAGAGGGAAGGAAACCAGTTCGTGGACTTTAAGGGACTACACCTTAAACCAACATCTTGCTACAGCTTTTGGCCTCATCCCTGGGCAGTGCAGGAACCTCCTCACGTCCTCCTTCTTGTCCCCACGACTGAAGCTCAGGAACAGCAAGATCTGCTCGAAATGCCAGGAACAACTGCCTCTGTTACAGCTTTCTTCATTAACAAGGTACTGTGCAAACGCAGTCCGGAAATCTTTTCGGCCATCGAAGAAGTGTGTGAAACTTTCCTCCACTATGAATGCTTGTCTTTCCCATAAAATTCATCGAACTTTTCGGCTAGCCAAATTCTTCTAAACTCTGTGGCAAAGACTTAACCGTTATCTACCAGAACTGTGCTATCCTATACAAAGACTCTGAACCATTGACTTTGGCCCAGGTATATGAGAATAATTGCTGGTTGTAGTTAACTGACACCCTTTTCCCTGCCTATGAATGTATTTGGGCTGTCTATTCTTATAACCTTGTCTTTTCACTCCTTTAATAAGTATCTGAAGTGCCATTTTGCTCCCAATTCATTGGAGCTAAACTTGTTCATTTACTTACCGGTTGTATTTTTGTGGTTTAGTAGTGTGTGATATTGAGCTGCTTATGCTAGTGTAATGTTTTCTAACTGACTGAGTAAATAAATGTATATTCTTTTACCAAGAAACCTTGAGTAAGTGTATATTTGAATCACTTTATTGGTTCATCCTTTGTATAACTTGTTCTACTGCTCACTTAAACTCTTGAGATAAGCCTGGCTGCTCAGCCATCGCTACCACTTTACTGTGTAGAACAGGCTTGTACCAAAGGTGAAATTGTGCTTACACTTGTAATCTTAATTGCCTGTAGTGTTCCCAAATGGTACTGCAGGTGATTATGCCTAACGCTTTCCCCCTCCTTTCCCCTCACTCTCTGGCCGGCCTCCTTTGGCCCTCCTCCTACCCCCACCTGAGCAGCTAAGAACCTCTCGATTATATTTGATTATATGCTTTCCTTTTCTGCCCACAACTCCGATGTCTCTAAAATGTCAAACTTCCTACTACCCCTCCTCAGAGGTACTCTACCTTTCCTTTCCTTCCCCCAGAAGCTTACTGTCTCCCGAGCACTAGTCCTGTCTAGTTTGGACTATTGTAACAGACTTTCTAAATCTACCTGCCTCTACTCTCCTACTCCTACTCTCGAGACTTGTCCTTTGCCTCAAGCCCTGGGATTGTATCTCTCCTGCCGTTATCTTTATTATTTATTTATTTTATTATTTATCCATAGTTCTTGGCTTTATTATTTATTTATCAGTTTTTCATTTGCTTGGCACTTTCCACTTCTCCTCCCTTCCATGCACTTCTCCCCTATCCTTCTCCCATGCACTTGTGCATTCTCAATGTCACTCGGTCTAGTAAGATTGTTGTTTATTGTTCTCGCTTTTTTCCCCTCCCTAGCCTTGTCGCACATGTGTACGAGCACGAAACAAATAAAATATCATATCATATCATAACATGACTGCTTCTGGCCCAGTCCAATGTGATGCCACTTCCTGTGATGTTATTGGGGCTAAAGGTAATGTGATATAACTTCCTGTGGTGTCACTTTGTGGTGGGGTGTCAAATTACATTGCATCACGTCCTATGATTCCATCAGGGAGGTCAGAGGTCATGTGATGTCACTACCGGCTACACCTGGCATTTTGGTGAAATGTCATCCCTGGTCACACAACAGGTTTTCTTGGAAGTGGGTGTTTCTTGATTTTTACAGCTTGCTTACTTTGTGCCCTTTTTCAGCTAGGCTTCTCAGAACATTGATGGATTCCTCTACCTGAATGGAATGGAAGAAAATATAAGTATGTATGTCCGATGCACCTAGAGTTGGCAGGGTTCCTTACATGGAAATAACATTTGAAGAAACATATACCTTTATTGAACATTTGCTTTTAGCTGTTTTAGATATGCCCATCACTCTGACTGAGATTCTGTACATCCCTGAAGCAAAGGCTGCTTGAAAGTCAAAATGGACAAATTAATGATTGGGCCAATTTTATTGCAGTTTGCACTACTTTACTTATTTAGAAAATTGGCACAGCCCTATAATATGATTTAACTTTGCATAACCTTTTGGCATTCTCCTCTGCCATTCTTCCTTTTCATTATTTTCACTATGTTCAATACAGTGAACAAAATATAACAATACAAGAAAAATACATTGTAATAGAAAATAAAATGAATATAACCAGATGTTGTCATCAAGAGCAATAAAAAACAGTATTAAAACTAAAAAGTGATAAATGAAAAATATTGCTTACATAATAAAATAATTAATTAAAATGAATATCAAATTGTAATCAAATAATTATCACGATAATTGCAATTATTCGTACATGAATCAATAGTGACCTACATAAAATACATATTAATACTAAAAAATCAAGATACATGAAGATTGTAATTATTGATGAAAATGACATTACTAATACCAAATGAAATGCAAATGAATCAGATTTATAATTACAATTAATATTAATAGTATTTATTATTACAGTGATTATTAAGTGCAACCCTATCTTCGGGAAGCAACAGAGCCATTTACAAGTCATAGGGGTGAAGACACAGTGAGGAAAGCAGAGATGCAATGTAGCGCGTGAGCTAACAATGGGGGAAAGGGAGGGCAGGTAGTTTGGTAGCAAGGGATCTACAAACAACCAGGGGAGGAAACAAGGGGGAGCAAATCACTCGGTTTCAGGTTAGGTGGGGAGTGGAATGTGTGTGCATCTGGGGGTTATGGAGGAGCCATTACTTGAAGGGGAAGGTCTTGGGCTTCCACCTGTAATGTAGAAGAGAGGAGGCAAGTCTGATGTTGACTTGGAGGAGGTTCCAAAGTCAGTGGGTGTAGACAGAGAATTACTGTCTTCTGGTTCTTTCCTTCCTGCACTAGCAGAGTTCAAATCTTCATGTGTCCTTACGTCTGTCTGATCGTATTCCTCCTGAGATGCTGAGATAAAACATATATATAAAAAAAAGTATCAATGAATGAAAAATAAACCAGAAAATAAAAATTGAATCAACATGAATGATGATAGTTGTAACATAAATAGAAATTATTTTTGAAATGTAAAATATTGATCAGAAACACAGCTAGTATTAATATGAAGTTTGACAATCAACATTCATAACATAATTAAACATTCATGAACAATACAATATGAATACACAATAAAAATTAATGATTATCAGAAGTATAATGCATATCAATATGAAATAATTACACATGAAATAGAATGAAACATACAAAGAATACATATTATTCAATATGTATTATCAAGATGAACAATACAATAACAGTAAAAATGAATGAAAAATAAAATAGTAATATGATATAAAGTGCCCTTTTTCCACTGTGTGAGGCTCTCTAAGACGAGGTGGAGAGGGGCATTTTTAATTGGGTTAATGGGAAAGACAAGTATAAAAAACATTTGGTGTTAATGGGTGCAGGTCCGAAGTACCCTACTGCTAAGGGGATTAGCAGGGACAGTTGGGATTTTTTCATTCAATAGTGAAATCCCAATATCGGCTTCACTACAGATCTTTCGTTCTAATTACCTGCTGATATTGAGGGGTGTGGTAGGGCAAGAGGGGGGAGTTTAGTCATAGCTTAATTAACTTGTATGTGGTAATGCTAGTTATAATGTAAGGTCATGTGAGATTGTATCCTGAGTCAGTCAGTTTGAGAGAAGGGGCAGCAGACAAATGAAGAATACAGGGGATGTTGAAAAGACGTTTTGGGTGGCATCCAGTAGCAAAGTGATTGGTGACATTCAGACAAATGATTAGGATGTTTCCTGGAAGTTTAGTATGGAATTTGTTAAATTTTGTATTAAATATGTGGGTTAACCTCAGCAGGGCCTGTTTATAAGGTCTTTGTCAATGGTATGTGTGTGGATTCCTGGTACATAGTATGGGATATTTAGGGGGAGATCTCTGCTGTCAAAATAAAGCCTCATTATTTATGGTGCAATACGTGCAATTTGAGTGGATAGCTTTGGTGCCTAAACCCTGATCATGTACGATGCATTATGTTTCATTTAAGGGGATAGCTTTGTGTCTAAACTCAGACCTTGGATGGTTCAGTATCTGCAATTTAGGAGGTTAGCTCTGCTATCTAAAGCCGGATCATGTGAATTACAGTATGTGTGATTTAGGGGGATAAACTGCTGCAGCCATTTAGGGGGATAGATGACTATGTCAGATGATGTGTGATTTAGACGAAACACTCTCGTGTCTAAAGCCTGATCATTTACGGGGATGTCTAAACCTTGGCCATGTAAGTTGCATTATGTTCCATATAGGGGAGAGCTTTGTGGTTTAAAAGAATCAGTGACCATGTATAGGACAGTATGTGAGATATAAGACGATATTTCTGCTGTCCAAAAGCCTGACAATGTATGGTGCAATATGGGAGTTTTTAGGAGATATCTGTGCTGTCAACAGTTTGGTTTTAAATGTTGTATTATGTGCAATTTAGGGGGATAACTATGCTATGCATAGCCTGACCATGTGAATACAATATGTGTTATTTAGGGGGGGGGGTTATGATACCTGTAGTCTGGCTATGCATGGTGCAGTATACACAATGTAATGTATAGTTCTGTTGTCTGAAGCCTGAACATGCCATTGCATTATGTACAATTGAATGTGAAAGCTCTTCTGACCCTGTAAGGGAGAAGTATGTTTACAGCCTTGCTGTCTAAAACTTGGCCATGTAAGGTGCAATATGTGTGACTTAAGTAGATAGCTTTGCTGTCTAAAACCTGATCATTTATGGTGAACAATATGCATGTTAGAGAGATTGCTCTACTGTCTAAATCCTGGAAATGTAAAATACAATGTATGTCACATAGAAGGAAACTCTGCTTTCTAATATCTGACCATGTAAGATACAGTAAGTACAACCTAGAGATTATCTCTGGCGTTTCCTTCCTGAGACTTTATGGCACAGTATACACAATTGAGAGATGTCTCAGTTGTTTAATCAATGACCTAGTAGGCTGCAGCATGTGCTGTATTTGTGATTTATGGTTAAGACTCAGTTGTTTCATGCCTGTACCTGTCAGCTGAATTATGTGAAATTTGAGGGATAGCTTTGCCATCTAAACCCTGACCATGTATGGTGCAGCATTTTCAAATTAGGTGGATAGCTCTGCTGTCTAAAGTCAGCTGATCATGTATAGTACTGTGTGTTATTTCAGGTTACTTTGCAGGTTCTTCTATACAATAGTTGGCTGTAGATGTTTCGTATTCTGAAGTTTGATGTCTTTTGCGAATGATATTTAATTGCCATTCAAGAATGGCCTAGCAGTTATGTGTATTGTGTGCTGGAACATAGAGGTTAAGTGTGTTAGTGGTGGGAGCAGTTAGAGACTCAATGGGCAGGTTGGTGAGGGACACAGACCAGTGTCAGAAAGGGACAAGAAATAGACCCTGACACCTCAAAAAAAGTGTCCCTCACCAAAAAAAAGTGGCCCTCAAACCCTCATCCGTGAATCATGTCAATTCACAACTTTACAGAAAATGCTACTGATGCAGCGTTGATCGTGTTTGATGTGTGTCATTTTTTTGTGTAAACGCTTGAGAAAACAAGTGATAACATTCCTTTTCCATGGCACGGCATTTGATTATGATTTGTTATTTAAATAGCGCGTTTGCCAAAGCACTGTACAAAGCACATATGTACATACAATCATTCCCAACCGAGGTAGTTGGTACTCATTTATCAACCTCTGATTAATGAAAGGCTGAGTTGGCCTTGCCGGTATTTGAAACTGCAACCTGCGGATCATGCATAGATCGCAGCATCGCCAGCGAGTGCTCAACCTGCTGGTGTATATTACTGAGTAGGTTAGGAGGAGCAAACAGTTCCTTCCTTCTTCCCTCCCATTATCCATCACTCTCTTATCCCTCCCTCCCTTCCTTCCTCTTGATTTTATTCTTTCTTTTTTCTTTTGTTCCTTCTTTTTTTCTTTCTTCCCCTTACATTCTCTACCCTTTCTTTCATGGGCATCTTTCCTACCCTCCTTTCCTTTCTCTCGCACATTCTTTCCTTCCTGTCTCCCTACCATCTTTCCTCTTAACTTTCCCCCATCCTTCTACCCCCGTTGTTTCTGTTTCTTCTGCCATTCCTCCTTATTTCTTTCCTTCCTCACGCTCTGTAATTCCTACCCCTTTGTTATGCTGGAAAATAGCAGTTAAAGATAAATTATTGTTCATGGGTCAACAGGCTAGGGTGTACTCAAGTCGCGTGCATTGATGGGCTCTGAAGCATTCTTGAATCACAGCTGATACCAAAGGGCAGCTGCATCAACAAGCCCTTAGATGAGACTGCATAGAAGAGTGTTAACTGCATGTTCAGACAGAAGCATCTAATCCAAGCATGCATGAACCCCACATTTGGGTCGGTCTAGGTATAGATATCTCACAGGATTAGGGGCCATGATTTACAATGCTTGTATGAGTTGTCTAGTCCTGTGGGTAAGGTGCTAGGAAAGGGTGATTTCTGCAAGCATGTAGTTTCAGCTACGACTTAACAATGCCACAATTCACCACAACCATGGTGCCACCACACACCTCCTGCTACTCAGACAACCCCCAATCTAAAGCAATGCCACACTACGGTTGCCACCTCACCAATTCTACCCAATTCTACAGTGTGAGAACCATCCCTCATTAAATCAGGGTAATGCACCTGAACTACTGAGGTGCGATTGCTGGCTGGAAAATTAGGAAAACCTGTCCTCAGCGCACCATGTGATGCTCATACCAATATGACACAGCGTGCTGCAGAACTGGCAATACTGATAACCTGGCTTTAGGTCACTGTATTTAGACTTTAGGGAAGTGAGAAGCTCTCACTTTGCAAAACTTCCTGTTTTCTGTTCAAAACCCTGAGAAAACATGCCCTGCACCAGAAAACACATATTCAAAGAAAATATGGTGCAATAAACTGTATTACCCTTGGGCTCCATCCCAGGCACACAAATGGCCCAAGCGAACAGGCCTTGATGCAACTTCAGAAAGGGTCCTCAATGCAGCCACTGAATCAGCACCATACACAGCCTCCAAGAGGTGCCTTACTGAGGGGCCTGTAACAAAACTCCCAATGCACAGGGAAGCATGTAGAAAAAAAATGTTTCATATCATTTTGTGTATTGGGGTTCAGCTGTGCAAGTGCACAGGCACAATAAAAGGTAGGATCTGTACATTCAACCATACACCCAATATATATTAAAGCAGGCTGTTTGGAATAAGGGCCAGCGTTTAGATGCCAGAGACCGTGACTAACATTGGAATAAACAAAACTGAGCTTTTAAGAGAGAATAATGATCGTACGCCTTAGGTATCAGCAAATGCAACCGTCTGCCAGCACACATGTTCTTTTTATTTCACCCACCCTTGACCTGTAAAGATAAGGAGGAAGCCGTGTGCAAGTCATTCTGGAAAATTGTATTTTTTAAATTACATTAGTTTTGCTGACTTCCTTAATTCCCAGATTCTGGATATATAGTACATTCTGAAATAAAATCCTAGGGCTTACCGAACGCGACATCCGTATGCTGCAAAGTTTGAAAGCAAGGTCAAACACTAGGCTCCAAAGCCAACAGTTTGGACTGAGAGCAACAAGACCACATTATGACAATTTATAGTGCACACTTGTGCTTGCCACACTTTATACCTAATGCAGAAGTACAATTGACTGTCTGTGCCCTATAATTGTACACTGTAACTTAGGAAATCAGCTATGACAAGAAGCACTGTGCATTGGACAACCTAGTCAACAGGCATGTACAAAATACACATACATGCAGCAATATTTACTACATTTTAAGGGAAATGTCCATTTCTGTGAACTAAAATTATGAAGCTTTGTCCTGGCCTGTAGTGGTTTGTCCATGTCGAATTTCAGACATTTTTTAGAAGATAAGAGATTTTGCTCACGGGTTAAAAGACACATGGCGTGGATGTAGTTCGTTTTCAGTCTTAGAGAGCTTTTTGAGAGACTTGATCATGTCCTGGTAAGTGTAACATACATACATGCAATCTCACAGCATGAAGGAGCCAGCAGGTATGAAAACATAGACCAGGGCAGCCCAGGTCAAAACATAGAGCTTCCTGCACATATTTATTGTGACACTGCAGCCACCTTAATATTGTATCAACACCACTCCCTTCCAGGCCCACCCAATTTAAACCTTTACAATTAACCAGCTTCACCATGCTTTTTTAACACTGACACACTGAGTAGCATCGACTGCCTTTATCACTGGGCAGCACTCAGTGTTTTCACCACAGAACACCATCACATTCACATGCCTTTAACACAAAGCAGCACTGACAGGAGCCTAGCATCTTTAAAAGCAGCGCAAATATCTCTTTCACTCAGTAGCATCACAGAGCAACATTAATGTTTTATACATTAGGCTGCACATTTGGTAACTTTGTCCTGACTTTGCTGCAGCAGAAACCCACTTCAGAACCAGTCCCACCTGATTTGCCTAAACTGTATTCGGACCTCCTCCATTTGTGTAGCCCTCCCACCGAGTAACACCCCAAAAGAGTGACGGCCTGTGCCTGGCCCAGGCTATCTTAAAATGCATAGACAAGCGCAGACTCTCTGTCTTTCTACCAGAAACCCAGTGCCCACTGGCGAGCATCAGTGGGGCTGCCTCCAACAAACCAACTGAACTGCACCATAAACACCTTATGCACAGATGAGCAACATGGACAGCCAGGTCCCTAGCACCCCCTAGGCCCACATTATGGGAAATCGGATTCAATTGAATACTTGGGGCCAGGCTTGATAGAATATGGAGGGTGCAGACAGGAAGATAAAGGTAAAAGGGGAATGGGAATTTGGAGCGGGTCGACGCTGAAATTAGTAGAATGAAAGACTGCACAATTATACTGTTTCTGAAAACTTAACATCAACCAGGATAGGTAGGCCGTGCATGCACCACCAGGACAGGGACTTTCAACTTTCCCTGCACCTGGTCTGTCCAGGGAAGCTCTTCCATGTGTGCTGAGTCCACACTACCTTAAGTGTGTTGTTCTGGCATTCATTCAAATTGGCAATCCTGTATGCGCACATGTATGTACACACAAACGGATTGTTCTAGTATTCAATGTTTCCCTCTGCCATGGTGCACTTTTGTAAGGACTAGGACTGCCTAGCCCACAATGAGCCAGGTGTTGCAAGCAATGACCCATGCAGACCACGACAGAGCTCCCTTCAGCACCAGCCCCTGAATACAGCGCCAAGAACAGCATCAGGTTTAAGTCATCTCAAGCACCCACCACCATAATCCATGGATGGGAGGAATGCTTCTGCCTGCAAGAGGTGTTTGAGAAAATGTGATCTTCATTCAAAAGACACTCATTTAGTCTGATTGTAAATGTGACTTTTGTTCATATTTGTTTTTGTCTGTGCTCCAACATCACCTTCTGATTTGAGTTGCGTGTGTTAGTCATGCTGGCACAATGATTGCACGGCCGTGACACACACTGACAGAGTTGCATTGCTCTGGCCCTTTCTCGACTAACAGAGATAGTAACAATTAATTACAAACACTTCACTTGACTGTTCTCGTTCAGAGTGACTGCCTTTTCTCCAACTACCGACCCCCGCTGGCCCATACAATTTTATGTTTTTATTACTTACTGCGTGTACCCCGCATGCACAGAATCTGTCTCAAACGACTCTCCATTGCCGTTCACGGCTAGGCCAGGCAGCTCGTATAGACTCCTTGTCGTTGTCGGGTGTGCTTTGCTTGTGGCCTGCTCCCTCCTTTGTCATCAACACTTTCTTTTTAATATCTGCGTGTTGTGCTGGGTGTGGCACCCAGCAACACACCAATGCGCATAACGGCCCACGCATCTAGAGCATGATTGCTACCCACTGCCAGCCTGCTATATATCAACAGGCCCTCTACCCTGAGATGGCGAGGCTCAAGAGTCATCCCCGGGTCAGCCCCACCCTGCCCACCACCCAAGCCAGGCAAAAGCAAATTCGATGTAGAGCCCACCCCCCATGACAGGAATTGCTGGTGTTCGAGGAGAACGTGAAGCTGCCTGCCTGGCGCAAAGCCAGTGGATGGCTGGGGTATCAGCAGCCCCACAACTCATGCTATTTGTGCATCATCAAAGCAAAATTAACACTTACTAAGTGTTAACTTTTCTTTGATGATGTTCTCCGACTGACACTGTGTGCATTCTAATCATAAATACATCTGTTTGCTGCTGTGCGGCTAGGTGGTGGAAGGCTGTGTGAGGCAACGTAACAAGTACAACTTCAGTTACAAAAATCCAGCCCAGCTCCATGGATATTAATGTGGCTCATAAAACCAGCCAAGAGTGGCTTAGAAAATCAGCCCCAGGTCCATCCAAAGTCCATTTTGATTCTGCCGGTGGCAAAACGCCCCGGACACAGACAATCTGCAAACCATACATAACAAATCAAACCATAGCATAGCAAGGTGTAACAAGGCCTTGAAAATCATCCCTAAGCATTACAAGTCAAAACCACACATGACGCCTTTCAAAGCAGAACAATCTGGTATCAACCCATGGTCCTACCTCTGGCCTATTACAGACATGTCCCATTTCACTTCATCAAATGACCACTGTCAAATGCCTCTCTCTCTCTCTCTTGCTCGCTCTCTCTCTCTCTCTCTCTCTCTCTCTCTCTCTTTCTCTCTCTCTCTCTCTCTCTCTCTCTCTCTCTCTCTCTCTCTCTTTCTCTCACTATCTCATTCTCTCTCAGTATCTCTTTCCCTCATTGATACATTATACTGTTACGCTCACCTGGTCTCTGCAGGGACGTTGGGGCACGGTTGCAGCCCTCCCTGGAACTGGCCCCCTTGGTCAGGCTTCTTCCCCTGCTCATGTGTTGTGGACTGCGCTGGTTTGTGCCACTGCCCCTGTGAGAATATGAGAGGCTGTGAGAATGCTGTGATATGATTGCGGTCCCCCTCAAACCCTTCTCCCCAGAATGTGGTGAGCATGCGCCGACCCATATAGTCTCACCTGTTTAATTATGATGGCGGGCTCTCCATCCTGCTTCTCACTGCAGGGGCGCATTAGATTGACCGAGTTTCTTCACTGGTCCATGTGCATGGCAGCCCAGACCAGCTGTGACTGAACCACTCCAAAGGTAAGTCTCCTTTCAATAATGATTATTGTCCGTATCCTTTTGTAATGTCTTTCCTTGATTATTGTCTGTATCTTTTTGTAATGTCTTTGCTTTTCCCCAATAGATGATATGAGGCCCAGCGGTAGTTGCGGTGCAAGAAGTGAGCCAAATGGAAGAAAAGAGAGTTCACGATGTCCCAATAGCTGGTAAGTTTGGTTTAAGGTCAAGCGCGAGGATTGGTCTGAGCGCGACCTTAGCGTAATGTCTTTTGCCATTTTCTAACCTTGTTTTGTTTTTTCTCTTGCAGGGATTGTCTGGCGATGTCGGACTGGAATGCTGTTATCCGAAGATCTGCCGGCGGGTGAAGGATGCCTGGATCCGATGATGCTGGCTGAAATTGGACTCCCGAGTAAGCGTTGTGGCTGGAAGCCGGAATCAGGTAAGGATACGCTCGGACTGCGGTTGCTGCTGGAATCAGGTAAGGGTGTGCTCCATCTGCGGTTGCTGCTGGATTCAGGTAAGGATGCGCTCTGACTGCGGTTGCTGCTGGAATCATGTAAGGATGCGCTCTGACTGCGGTTGCTGCTGGAATCGGGTAAGGATGCGCTCCAATTGCGATTGCTGCTGCTCCGACTGCGGTTGCTGCTGGAATCAGGTAAGGATGCGCATCAGGAGGCAGTGACTGTTACCCTGCTATCAGCATATAGCCTGGCCATGCCCATTTGTTCTGACTCATGGCCCCACCCTGCCACTCCTAGAGGATGCTGCACGTGCAGCCCAATTCACTCCTATGGCCACGCCCGACCTAGAGTTATGTGGGGGTCCTGCATGGGAAAAACATCACTTGCACCAGAATAAAAGTGTGCAGAGCACACTTACTCATGAGCTTGGTGGCAAAGGCGCCAGGACTGGGTTTAACTGGACCTTTTATGTAGTGGAGCTTGTGGTTCTGGCTCAGTGGCCATGACATACACCCTATGTACAAAACATATTTGGGAACTTATAGAAGAGAGAAGGGACAGTCTGGAAATTCCATTTATTACCAGAAACTATATACTAAGGATGTTGGATGCAGCAGCTTTGGTTCAAAGAACATGCTGTCTGAGATAGGAGGACTCAAGGCACCTCTTTAGTATATTGGTTGGGGTTCCATGTCTTTATAAAGACAACACAAGTAACAAAAGCATTTTTAGTGAAATAAAAATAACGAAAACATTTCAAATCATTTTCTTTTTTGTTTATTTGGGGGTCCCCATCCTTCCTGTTTCCACATCCATTTTACCCCCCCTACGCTCTCCCTGCCCTTTTTACAGGCCGATTCATGGAATTAATGTGCGTGCGAAAATGTGCGATTCGCAGTGAAAGAGCGAAAATCGCAGTGCAAGGGCGAAAATCGCAGGGAAACCAGCGCACATCGATTCATGGAAGTCCGTGCGCAAGAAAAATATTGGATGTGCGCTGAAAAAGTGCGCGGCGCACGCCGGCGCACAGGTCATCTAACGGCGTGCGCCACAGCCACAGCGAAATCGCACATAGCGCGGCGCACATAACAAAAGTAGGCAGAACATGGGGCGTAACACTCGAAATGGGGAACAACGCGTGAAAATATGGGCATCTCGGGGGAAGTACAGGAGGCAAGTGCGCGGAACGCCCACACGCTCGTCTACAACACGTATTCATGGAATCGAATAGGGCAAACCAGCGCACGGACAAAGACGCGCACAGGCCCAAACACATCCGCCACAAGAATGCAGGCGGTAGCGTCCCAGCGCCTGAAATAAATGTGCGCCAAAATGTGCGCTAACAAAAAGCACCTATATACAGCTATGATGAATGTCCCATACTGTGGCCCTCTAGGACAAATGACGTGCAAAGGGGTACGCGACAAACACGGACACCCGCTGTGTGAAAAATAGCGTGTGCGTGCATTTCGGGGTGCGCGGGAAGTACCACACGCGATTGGCCTGGGTACGTGTATTTCGGGGTGTGCGTGAAGTGTCACATGCAAATGCAGCAGGGTACGTGTATCTCTAGGTGCCTGTAAAGTGTCACACGCGAATGCAGCAGGGTACTTGTATTTCAAGGTGCGCGGGAAGTTCCACACGCAAATTCAGCAGGGTACGTGTATTTCGTGGTGCGCGGGAAGTTCCACACGTGATTACAGCAGGGTACGTGTATTTCGTGGTGCGCGGGAAGTTCCACACGTGATTATAGCAGGGTACGTGTACTTTGGGGTGCGCAGGAAGTTTCACACGCGATCACAGCAGGCTAAGTGTATTCTGGGGTGCGCGGGAAGTTCCACACACGATTACAGCAGGGTATGTGTACTTCGGAGTGCACGGGAAGTTTCACACGCGATCACAGCAGGCTACGTGTATTCCGGGGTGCGCGGGAAATTCCACACCCGAATACAGCAGGCTACGTGTATTCCAGGGTGCGGGGGAAGTTCCACACGCGATTTCAGCAGGGTACGTGTATTTCAGGGGTGCCAGGGAGTACTACATGCGAATTGGCCATGTGGGTCCTCCCAGGTGTTCCCTCTACACCCTCCACGGCCCCTGCAGGCAGCCCACACCACAGGGGACTACCCTGCACCCCTGGTCATGTCCCGCAGGCATCAAATCCACCATGGCCATGCCCCCCAGCCAACCCACATGTCACCTTGCACTACTGATCACCAACGCATGTCTCCCAGCAACCCCACCCCCCAGCATCCAGGGGCACCCTCCACTAGGCCCCCACTCATGTCCCACACATGTCTCCCAGCACCCCCACCCCCCAGCAGTGCAGGGCACCTGCCAGCAGGCCCCCACTCATGTCCCACACATGTCCCCCTGCACCCCCACCCCCCAGCAGTGCAGGGCACCTGCCAGCAGACCCCCACTCATGTCCCACACATGTCCCCTTGCACCCCCACCCCCCAGCATCCAGGGGTACCCTCCACCAGGCCCCCACTCATGTCTCCCAGCACCCCAACCCCCCAGCAGTCAGGGGCACCCTCCACCAGGCCCCCACTCATGTCCCCCTGCACCCCCACTCCCCAGCAGTCAGGGGCACCCTCCACCAGGCCCCCACTCATGTCCCAAACATGTCCCCCTGCACCCCCACCCCTCAGCAGTTTAGGGCACCTGCCAGCAGGCCCTCACTCATGTGCCACACATGTCCCCCTGCACCCCCACCCCCCTGCATCCAGGGGCACCCTCCACCAGGCCCCCACTCATGTCTCCCAGCACCCCAACCCCCCAGCAGTCAGGGACACCCTCCACCAGGCCCCCACTCATGTCCCCCTGCACCCCCACCCCACAGCAGTCAGGGACACCCTCCACCAGGCCCCCACTCATGTCCCACACATGTCCCCCTGCACCCCCACACCCCAGCAGTGCAGGGCACCTGCCAGCAGACCCCCACTCATGTCCCACTCATGTCCCCCCGCACCCCCACCCCCCAGCAGTCAGGGTCACCCTCCACCAAGCCCCCACTCATGTCCCACATGTCCCCCTGCACGCCAGCAGTGCAGAGTAGCGTCCCAGCGCCTGAAATAAATGTGCGCCAAAATGTGCGCTAACAAAAAGCACCTATATACAGCTATGATGAATGTCCCATACTGTGGCCCTCTAGGACAAATGACGTGCAAAGGGGTACGCGACAAACACGGACACCCGCTGTGTGAAAAATAGCGTGTGCGTGCATTTCGGGGTGCGCGGGAAGTACCACACGCGATTGGCCTGGGTACGTGTATTTCGGGGTGTGCGTGAAGTGTCACATGCAAATGCAGCAGGGTACGTGTATCTCTAGGTGCCTGTAAAGTGTCACACGCGAATGCAGCAGGGTACTTGTATTTCAAGGTGCGCGGGAAGTTCCACACGCAAATTCAGCAGGGTACGTGTATTTCGTGGTGCGCGGGAAGTTCCACACGTGATTATAGCAGGGTACGTGTACTTTGGGGTGCGCAGGAAGTTTCACACGCGATCACAGCAGGCTAAGTGTATTCTGGGGTGCGCGGGAAGTTCCACACACGATTACAGCAGGGTATGTGTACTTCGGAGTGCGCGGGAAGTTTCACACGCGATCACAGCAGGCTACGTGTATTCCGGGGTGCGCAGGAAATTCCACACCCGAATACAGCAGGCTACGTGTATTCCAGGGTGCGGGGGAAGTTCCACACGCGATTTCAGCAGGGTACGTGTATTTCAGGGGTGCCAGGGAGTACTACATGCGAATTGGCCATGTGGGTCCTCCCAGGTGTTCCCTCTACACCCTCCACGGCCCCTGCAGGCAGCCCACACCACAGGGGACTACCCTGCACCCCTGGTCATGTCCCGCAGGCATCAAATCCACCATGGCCATGCCCCCCAGCCAACCCACATGTCACCTTGCACTACTGATCACCAACGCATGTCTCCCAGCAACCCCACCCCCCAGCATCCAGGGGCACCCTCCACTAGGCCCCCACTCATGTCCCACACATGTCTCCCAGCACCCCCACCCCCCAGCAGTGCAGGGCACCTGCCAGCAGGCCCCCACTCATGTCCCACACATGTCCCCCTGCACCCCCACCCCCCAGCAGTGCAGGGCACCTGCCAGCAGACCCCCACTCATGTCCCACACATGTCCCCTTGCACCCCCACCCCCCAGCATCCAGGGGTACCCTCCACCAGGCCCCCACTCATGTCTCCCAGCACCCCAACCCCCCAGCAGTCAGGGGCACCCTCCACCAGGCCCCCACTCATGTCCCCCTGCACCCCCACTCCCCAGCAGTCAGGGGCACCCTCCACCAGGCCCCCACTCATGTCCCAAACATGTCCCCCTGCACCCCCACCCCTCAGCAGTTTAGGGCACCTGCCAGCAGGCCCTCACTCATGTGCCACACATGTCCCCCTGCACCCCCACCCCCCTGCATCCAGGGGCACCCTCCACCAGGCCCCCACTCATGTCTCCCAGCACCCCAACCCCCCAGCAGTCAGGGACACCCTCCACCAGGCCCCCACTCATGTCCCCCTGCACCCCCACCCCACAGCAGTCAGGGACACCCTCCACCAGGCCCCCACTCATGTCCCACACATGTCCCCCTGCACCCCCACACCCCAGCAGTGCAGGGCACCTGCCAGCAGACCCCCACTCATGTCCCACTCATGTCCCCCCGCACCCCCACCCCCCAGCAGTCAGGGTCACCCTCCACCAAGCCCCCACTCATGTCCCACATGTCCCCCTGCACGCCAGCAGTGCAGAGTACCTGCCAGCAGGCCCCCACTCATGTCCCACACATGTCCCCCTGCACCCCCACCCCCAAGCAGTGCAGGGCACCTGCCAGCATGCCCCCACTCATGTCCCACACATGTCCCCCTGCACCCCACCCCCCAGCATTGCAGGACACCTGCTAGCAGGCCCCCACTCATGTCCCACACATGTCCCCCTGCACTCCCACCCCCCAGCATCCAGGGGCACCCTCCACCAGGCCCCCACTCATGTCTCCAAGCACCCCAACCCCCCAGCAGTCAGGGGCACCCTCCACCAGGCCCCCACTCATGTCCCCCTGCGCCCCCACCCCACAGCAGTCAGGGGCACCCTCCACCAGGCCCCCACTCATGTCCCACACATGTCCCCCTGCACCCCCACCCCCAGCAGTGCAGGGCACCTGCCAGCAGGCCCCCACAAATGTCCCACACATGTCCCCCTGCACCCCCACCCCCCAGCATCCAAGGGTACCCTCCACCAGGCCCCCACTCATGTCTCCCAGCATCCCAACCCCCCAGCAGTCAGGGACACCTGCCAGCAGGCCCCCACTCATGTCCCACACATGTCCCCCTGCACCCCCACCTCCCAGCAGTGCAGGGAACCTGCCAGAAGGCCCCCACACTTGTCCCCCCAACACCTCATGACGATCCACAATCATGGTCCCCATGCCCCCTCAATACACCCCCCCACGCCACCCCAGTCCGAACACACCACCAGATATGACATCCACCCCACCAAGAAATCACCACCACATGATTCATCCCAAATGGCTAGTCTGCACATCCACATATATCCGTTAATCCCACACAATGAGAGCATGTGAATGATAAAACACACATTGTGACATGCATGAAACCAAAGAGAGAATACCACACATTGAAGTACCAAATGATAATGTATTAAACAGAAAAACAAGGGAATGAAATGGAACAGAAGAAAATGGAAATAAGAATTGAAATCCTGCATGTCCAATAAATGAAAAAGATGCATGAAATCCAAATGAAAAGCAATCCAAAAGCAAGTCTCCAAAGTGTTAGTCTGAGAAAATAAATCCAAGGTGCAAAAATAATAAAAAAAACATTGATCCATGGAAAAAACGATTAATAATTCAAATTCATTGTCAAACTATTTACAAAGTGAACATCCAGGGTCCATGTGCCCAATCCTTAAAATGAAACCTATGAAATAAAACCCTACCTAATGAAGAACTATATACAAGAAGTTTGGGCATTGTCCAACCGCCCCAAAAAAAAAAAAACAAAAGGAAACTTAACCCTAAAGAACTATTTACAAGGGCAGCGGGCTAGTCCGACGGCTCACTTCTGGATGTTCCGGGCCAGGGCATCATCGAACTCCTGCTCAATGTCCCAGAGGCGGTCCTCTTCCATGGCCCAGAGAGTCCGCAGGGACGACAACATGTTCTCCTCCAACTCCCTGCGGATTGCCTCGAGGCACTCGGCCCGCCTCAGGGCCCTCCGCATGGAGTTCTCCGCCCTGACCATCGTGAGCCGTGCCTCTTCCGGCCGCTGCCGCTCCGCATCTATGGCGTGGCCCAACCGCTGCCACATGGAAGACACTTCCCGTCCTGGGTCCTCCTGCCCTCCGGCCGATGCCTGCCCCTCCGATGTCGAAGGCCCCAAGCCATCATGGCTCCCACCTCGTTGCTGCTGCTGCTGTGCCTGTGCCCGTGCCTGTGCTCCTGCTGCCTGCACATACTCCTCCGGCTGGGGTGCAGTCATTGATGTGGCCACCCCTGCTGGGCATCCGACTCCCGACTGTGGCAGGGATGTGTCCTCCACCAGCCTGGCCACACGGTCAGAGGCAGCTCCACAGGGCACCCAGGTGACAAATGGGTGGAAAGATGGCACTGAGGACGACTGGCGCATAGGGTGTTCAGTTGAGGAGGGGGTCGGAACAAGCTCCAGCAAATGGAGGAATCCGGCCTGGGTGACCCGTCCCAGTAGGCCAACACGGTTAACGAGCCATTCGAGATGACGTGCAGTCTCCTCATGAAAAGACTGCAGGTCACCTCGCATGGCCCGTTGACGCAACTCCACACCAGTTAGGACAGGCTCGACCCGTACCTGGATAGCCACGTCCGCAGGCAGAGGAAGGCCAGTTGTTGTAAGCCCATCCCCTGCCTGAAAACAAGTCTGGACGTAGGCATCCCTGCTGGTGCAAGATGATGCAGTGACAGGATCAGGGACAGGATTGCACAGAGGCATCTCCGCGGCGGCCTGTGCTGCCTCCTGTCCCTGGTCCTGCACTGCACCACTAGCACCAGTGGAATCCCCACCTCCAGACCCTGTCTCTGTCGCTTGCACGGCCTCCTCCTCCACCAAGCCCCCCACCAACCTGAATGACTCTGTGCCATCTTCTCCCGTCGGGCCCTGTTGGGTCCCAGCTCCCCCTTCTGCTGCCGAGGAGTCCAACTCCGACCTCTGCCTCTTGGACCTCCCCTCGGCAGCTGCGGCCTGGGACGCGGCACCGGACTCCTCACTCCCCGACGAGATGACAACCTGGGAGGGGAGCCGGGCCTTGCGTCTCCCGCTGGCGGTGCGATCCCTGCCGCTGTGCTCCACAGCACCTTCTCCGCCCTCTTCATCAGTTGACGCTGCAGACAGGGAGGAATAAAACACAGGCATCAGGGCACTGTACAATGGACTCATACACACATGACAGTGGTACATGAGTGGCATTGGCAAACCTCAGACATGGCATCACAATCACCAACACACAAGTCATTTCAACTCGCACACATGAGCCATACCACAGCCATATCGCAACAGCCAGCACCATCCATACACATACAACAGCATGAGCAGGCAAAGGTGAGCCAGACATCACATGCAACACAGGGAGTGGACTCCACATGCACACACCACCACACTTGCATGCATGTGTACACCTCCGCCAACTGTCGCAGTGTTGCGATCAGCATCCATGTCACATCTGCCAATCAGTCTTCCACATGCCGGTGTCACATGCATCCATGTTGCATCACTGTTGCACCCTTTTCAAATACACACACATGCACATGTACACGGTGCAGATACATGCAGCTGAAACCAACACCATGTGTGACATCACGACCATGCCTACTTACATACACATTCATTCAAACATGTGTGCACACACATCTGCATTTGGCATGCAAGCCTACACACACAAGCACCATCCATGTCTCACACATGAGAGCCCTCACATGTGTTAGCCTGACGGCCCTGTACACACACCCCCATACTTGGCCCCATAAAACCACATGTGCAACCTGCACACTAGTGGCACACCACCAAACGCACAGCTTACAATCAGTATGCATGTACACTTACCGCTCGACTCCAGACAGGTCTGCCTCTCAAGGACCTGGACGTGCAGCACTGGGGATATGCATTCCAGGACCCTCATCTGATCTTCCGACAAGTGGCCCCGGCGCCCCTTAGCATCCGCGGCCTTCAAGAGGCACCAGGCCTTGTTCAGGGTCCTGGACCTGAAGTCCTCCCAGCGCTTCTGGACATGATGGAATTGTCGGACCTATGAAATCCCCCCCGCGTGGATGGCAGTCACGATGTCCGTCCAGATCCGAGTCCGTCCTTCCTTGTCGGCGCGCAAACTTCCGAAGAGGGCATCATACTGCCCCAGGACTAGCTCCACCAGGACACCAACTTCGGTGGCAGTGAAGCTGGTGCCCCTCTGCCTCTCCGGCTGGGGGTTGCCAGTGGTGCCAGATGGTGTAGTGCCCGACATGGCAGCCCCAGATGCAGGAGTGGATGGGCAACTGGGTCCTGGGGCTGGGCTGTGAAGCGATGGAATCCCAGTCAGGAGTCTTCGGTTCCAGCAGGGGTGGTCACAGCAACAGCACCCCTGGCTGATGTGCAGGCAGCAAATGGCAGGGCACGTGGGCAGCAGGCAGTCAGGCAGCAGCAGATGGCAGGTGGGAGAATGCTCGGGGGTCTGGGGGGCAGTGTTTCGGCCTTCTGGGCAGGAGCATGGTCTTCCGTGTGCTTACGCGTGGCCCGCTTGATACGGAGTGATTTGGCACTTGAAAATCCAGCACGTCTGCGTGTAATTCGAGGAAAGGCCAGTAGCGCGTAAGCGCGTCATCACACGTGCGCAAATTCATTGGCCCAAAGGCCCCCAGCGTGTAGGCGCGTCTATGACGTTACGCGCACGGGCGTTTTCCATGGCGTGTGGAAAAAATAAGCACGTCCGAGTGTCAAAGCATGTAATTGGTGGAAAGGGCCTCAGTGCGTATGCGCATCTGTGACGTACGTGCGCAGGCGTTACCCTGTACACGGGTGCATGTTACAAGTCCAATGAGTGTCAGCTTGTGTAATTGGAGGATATGGCCTTAGCGTGTACACGCTGAAGTGACGCGGGACGTGTGGGCATGTTTAAAAGGCACATATAGGACGCCATTTCCTTGTACGTGCTTTTCGTGGAGAGCGAGTGGGTGAAATCTGTACTTCTTGTCGGTTTACACGCGATTTACTTCACAGCGTTTCAAGTTCGTACTCCATGTTACCTCTGACAGCTTTTTCTATTTTTGTCTTTTTTCTGGGCCTGTTTCCTCAAACAGCATACACTTCTTCTGTTGTCCTGTCTCCTCAGACAACGTACAATTCTTCTTTTGGCGGGGGTGATGCCAGCGCGCACACGCGTGTCTTTTTCACGCTATTTTTCCAGGCAGACGGTGAGTTGCGCACGTATTTAACATCAGTGCTTGCCCTGTGTGTCGCGTACCCCTTCAGAGGTCATTCTAGGCTGCGTGTGACATGCATACGTTCATTTTTGTGTTTCTGGGTGCCACAGCGTAGTGCAGGTTTATTTTTCCACGCACGTGGTCTAGGAGGGGTTGCGTGCACGTTATCTCCCTTTTTTGGGGTGCATGTGCATTGCGTGACCCGTCATCTTTCCCCAGGGGTCACATACAGCCTTGCTAGAGCACTCTGGTACGAATTCTATCTAGTACCCTACCCCTTTGACCCCCAATTGGCCAGGACAATAGTTTACTGCAACTCCCATACGCACAACAACATCAGTGCCATGGTTGGGAGGCGAGCACGCGGTAAGTTTGGCAAAGGTGGCCGAGCCTCAAGAGGTGGGCATGGTGGATACGGTAGGGGACGTGGCCGGGACTTGCAGGGTGCCCCTAGCCTACCATGTGTGGAGGACCAGTCAGGGACACCCATGCCCCCCCCGGTTGAGGGTAACGTGGCTGACACCATCCCTGCTCAGCCCTTGTTGGACCAGCCCATTGTGGCACCAGACCTGGCACAGGGTGACTCCCAGGCTGACTTCCAGGTCAGCAGGTCTAGGCCACGTGTGGCAGTGCACGTTGGTGTCACCAGGCCACGTGGATCAGGGGCAGCTATGTCATCTGCTGCCCCAAGTAGGCAAGGTGTGGAGGCTGCAGGGGCAGCTGCGGCTCCATCCACCCCAGCTCTCACTCACCCAGCCAGGACAGTGTCGGTCGCAGTCCATCCTGCTGACGTTCCCCCTGACTACATCACACTTCAGCTAATACCTGCACCAAGTCCCATGCTCAGTGTTAATTCCTACACTCCTAGTATGAAGTCCACCGGGGCTCCTGCCCCTAGTGTCCAGAGCGGTGTAGGACACTCAGGATCCCCACCACCTTCCAAGCGGAAGAGGAAGAGTGCTCGTCCAGTACAGGCTGATGCCCAAGACACGGCTACACAGTCCGGCACCTCGAGGAAGCCTAGCTTCAGTGAGGCCGAACGTGATGCACTTGTGGAGTATATGTCCGCACATGACCGGGAAATGTTGATTACTGCAGGGTGCAAGACGACACCTGCTCAACGTCAGGCACACTGGCAGACGATCGCGGACATCATAAGTGCCCTTGGAATCGTGAGGCACACGGCTAATGATTGCTATAAGCTCTGGAATGACCTGAAGCGCAGGGCAAAGAAAAAGCTGGCCTCAAGTCATGCCGCTACTCTAGTGACTGGAGGTGGGTCTCCAGCAGAGGACATTGAACTCACTCCACATGAGTATGTTGCTGGGACCTACGTCACGGAGGAACAGATCCAAGGCGTGGGAGACCTGCCAGATTACGAGGCATTGTCCGGTGAGTGCACATGCATGTGTGTGTCATCCATGTGCATGGTGTGTTTGTGAGGGCTTCTGATTGAGTGCCAGGTGAGGGTGTGTGTGCCTGAGTGGTTTGGGTCACCCATGTGCTTCATCCAATACATTCTGCGCACCAGGATTTGGGTATTGCAGTATCCCTTCTGGCAACAGTAGACATTTAGCCCAACATCACACCAGTTGCCCTTGAAGTGTCATCTTGCCACAACATTGTTGCATATTTTTCTGTGTTCATTCACACTGATTGTTTGCATTCCACAACTTTCAATAGGCATTTCTCAGGCCTATTGTCACATGTGTGACATGGCTATGGTACATGCCATCTGTGTGATGGCATGTGTCATGTATGTGTATTGGACATGCCAATCACAGGCCAATGTGTGATGGCACTGCTAGCCAGCATGCAGCAAATGTGTTGATCTTCTATCTTGGTGTCATCAATGTGTGCCATTTGCCTCCCCTTCATACGCAGTGACGGTGCATGCATGGGAGGGTTATAGTCATGTGGGACATGTGTCAATGAAGTACTGGTTCTGTTGCTTCTCAGCTGTAACGCTCACCTGATTCCCACGGAGGTGCAGGTCGTGGCAGGAAGGTGTCTGTGACTCGAAAGGTGATGTGCAGGACTCGATGGGCTTCCGGGGTCGAACCTCTTCGCACTGTGTGACGAACTCGTAGGGTGAGGTTTCTGCAGGTGAAAGAATATAGGGGTTAATGGTCTGGGTTGTGTAAAGCCTCTCTTCCTCTCACTCCCCAGCTTCTCCGTAGAGCCCCCTGGTCAACGTGCTCACCTTAGATAGGTGAATGCTGGACTCTCCATCTGCGTCTGATGCAGGGCGCTGTTGCCAGTTCCTTCACTGGTGAAACATAGGCCTCTTGGACTCAGAGGACCGTTACCGTCGTTAACAGCACGAGCGGTGAGTTTCCAGACACCTTTTTAGTCTTTATAGTCTTTAGAGTCTTTAGGTGCAAGGCAGGACTTCGTATGATGCTTTTCCCCCTTTTGCTTGCAGGACTCTTGTGGAAGATGAAATAAAGCGCCTGGAAATACGTGAGTAAATGCAAGCGCTCTAGCTTTCTTTTCCCTTGCAGCGTAGTTCGGGTTGAAGAGGCACCGGAGTATTTGCAGACGTTCTATTGTGAAGAGCGCAATGAGCGTAAGTAAATACCTGACTAATGTCTCTTCTTTTGTCTTTCAGAAGTTTGTTTGCAGCGCCGGAGTCCGCGGAATGCCCGTGAGTAATGCAATGCTTTTATCTCCGCAGGCGGCGATGCAGCGTGAATAATTCCAGAGTTCACGGGTGCCGGTAAGTAATGACAATGCTTTTGTCTTCACAGGCGAAAATACAGCGTGCCGAAATGACCGCAGCCGATGGATCAGGTGAGTAAGCACTGCGAGTTAAGACTGCCTTGCTAACCTGCTGTTTCTTGTCTCTGCAGGTGCTGCTGTCGACTGGATACAGGAATGGTGAGTATGATTCTTGCAGATTCAGGATCGAAAGAAGAAAGGCTGGAACAGACTCGGTGAGCGTTCTGCTGCAGATGCAGAATAACGCGAAGCACGTTTCTTCTATCGGGTGTGGTTTAAATAGCCTTGGAGTGATGAGGCGTCTTCCTCCACGGCCCCGCCTAGGTAAGAAAAGAGTTCCAGTTCTAGAAGCTTTCCCCATGCTGAATCCAGGGAATGGAGCTGCCCCACCCAGGTAAGAAAGTAGTTCCTGTTCACAGAGGACTTCTAAGAGGTTGGTAAGTAAGCAGCATGGTCTGCTGCAGGTAAGTCCACCCAAACATCTGCACACATATTATGAGCCCGGCGCTTCCAGTGCCGGGACCGATGATTTTGATGAGCCTGGTGCCACCGGCGCCAGGACAAGGTCCAAAAGGTCCCCGTGGGGACCGGCTGGTGCCTAGGATTAGGGTTAGGGGCCTGCTTCCAAGGACGTTGGGCTGGTCCTGGCTCCTTGGAAGCAGTGATCATGACAGTACCCCCCCTCAAGGCCCCTCCTAAGCGTGTCTTCTCCGGGGGTTTTGGCTTGTCGGGGTGATTCAGATGGAATCTCTTGACCAGACGAGGTGCGTGGACCTATTCTGAGGGTTCCCAAGACCTTTCCTGGGGACCGTATCCTTTCAATTGGCCAGATAGTACAATTTAGATCTGGAGATTTTGGAGTCTAGAATGTTCTTTACTTCGAATTCGAGTTCTCCGTCTACCAAAACGGGTTCTGGGAGTTCAGTCAATCGAGTTTCTGGTTGTACTGGTTTTAATAAGGAGACATGGAATACTGGATGTATTTTCATATGCGTAGGCAATTCCAATTTGACTGCCACCGGGTTAATTATGGTAGAGATGGTGTAGGGTCCAAGATATCTCGGGTTGAAGGTGCGGGATCCTTTTAGAGGCAGGTGCTTAGTGGATAACCAGACCTGGTCTCCTACTGCGTAGTGAGGGGCCTCTTTACGGTGTCGATCTGCTCCTTTTTTGACTTGAGCTTTAGCTCTTTGCAGATGGGCAGTGGCTTCCTTAAAAGCACGGGTAATTTCAGAGTGTAAATGATCCACAGCTGGTGTTTCGAATTCTTGGGGAGGATCCAAATTAGAGGTTTTAGGATGATGTCCGTATAATAGGAAGAAGGGAGTCTTCCCGGTTCCAGAATGAGTCGAATTGTTGTAAGCGTATTCAGCGATCCACAGAATATCCTTCCAAGGGTTTTCAGTTTGTTGGAGCATGCAACGCAGATATTGCTCTAGAGTCTGATTAGTCCTCTCGGTTTGTCCGTCAGTTTGGGGATGGTGACTGGTTGAAAGTCTTACATCAATTTGGGCTAGACGAAAGCAACTTCGCCAAAAGTGGGCGATGAATTGACTTCCCCTATCGGAGATTAAAACCGAGGGAAAACCGTGTAACCGAATGATGTTTTCTAAGAATTCTTGGGCCAATACCGAAGCCGAAGGTAGGCCCTTCAGGGGAATGAAATGAGCCATCTTGGAGAATAGATCCACGACTACTAAAATGGTATTATACCCTGAGCATGGAGGTAAGTCCGTGATGAAATCCATGGACAGGGTATGCCATGGACAGGGAGGAATATCCAGAGGGTGTAAAAGGCCGGCTGGTTTCTCCTTCTGACTTTTATTCTGGGCACACACACCGCAGGAGATTACAAAGTCTCTAATATCCTTCTTCCATGATGGCCACCAAAAATGTCTTTTGATCTTTTCCATGGTTTTGGTAATGCCAGGGTGACCCTCCATCAGAGAGTCGTGATAAGCAGAGATTACTTGTTTTTGTATTTTCTCACAGGGCAAGTACAATCGTCCTTGGAAATATGGTAGGTCTTGATCCACTGAGAATTCTTTTCCCTTTAATTGCCAGTCCTGCAAATCGGCCGGAGTTAGGAGTGCCTTGACTGCAGTCTTGATGTCTTCAAAGGATTGAGTGCTGACTAACCCCAAAATCCTTTGTTCTGGGATTATGGGTATTGGTTCTGGATTGGACAAATGTTCATCTACTCCCATCCGAGAGAGGGCATCTGCTTTTCCGTTTTTACTGCCGGGTCGATAAGTGATTATAAAGTCAAACTCAGCCAGAAACAGAGCCCAGCGAAGCTGTCTGGAAGATTGAGCTTTGGCCGTCTTCAGGTATTGTAGATTGCGGTGATCAGTCATTACGGTGAGCGTGTGTCTGGCTCCCAAAAGATAATGTCGCCAGGCTTTAAAGGCCGATCTGATAGCTAAAAGTTCCTTGTCTGTAATGGAATAGTTGATCTCGGGAGCCGAGAATTTGCAGGACCAAAAGGCTACAGGATGTAATTGGTGTGTGACTGGATCTCTTTGTGATAAAACTGCCCCCATAGCAAAACTAGAAGCATCCGTTTCCACGATGTAGGGGAGTTCTGGGCGAGGATGTTTCAGAACAGGTGCAGAAATGAATTTTGCTTTTAAGTCCTGAAAAGCTTGTTCTGCTTCAGTAGACCATTCAAAATGTTTGTTCTTTTTTAACAGAGCGGTGATGGGCTGGACTATCCGGGAGAATTCAGGAATGAATCTGCGGTAAAAGTTTGCGAAACCTAACATGCTTTGAACTCCTTTTACCGAGGTTGGTGATGGCCACTTGATGATTGCATCGACCTTCTTCGAATCCATATGAACCCCCTTAGGTGACAATATGAATCCCAGGAACTCAACTTCAGTTACGTTGAAAACGCATTTTTCAAGCTTGGCAAAGAGGTTATGTTGCCGCAGTCTCTCGAGAACCTTTTTAACGTGTCTCTGATGTTCCTCTTCAGATGATGAATAGACAAGGATGTCATCAATGTAGACAACAACACACACGTCTATGAGTTCTCTAAGGACATCGTTCATAAAATACTGGAAAGCGGCAGGAGCGTTACAAAGTCCAAAGGGCATCACTTGATATTCGAATAACCCATACTTGGTGCGGAAGGCCGTCTTCCATTCATCGCCTTCTTTTACTCGTACCAAGTGGTAGGCTCCTCTGAGATCTAACTTTGTATATATACATGCTTCTTTGACTTGGTCCAGGAGTTCAGGGATCAAAGGTAACGGGTATCTGTTTTTAACGGTGATTTGATTCAGGGCGCGATAATCTATACAAGTTCTAAGGTCTCCTTCCTTTTTCGGAACAAAGAACAAAGCCGAGGAAGCTGGAGACTTGGAAGGACGGATAAACCCGTTAGCTAGGTATTGGTCCAGATATTGTCTGAGGTGAAGATTCTCTGGCTCGGTGAGGGCATAAATCCTACTGCAAGGAGGAGTTGTTCCGGGTATCAAGTCTATTTGACAGTCGTAAGACCTATGAGGAGGCAGGGTGTTAGCTTGATCCTTTCGAAAGACATCTTGGAATTCCTGGTAGTCGGAAGGTAATGTAGGAACCTCAGAAGAAATTGCCGCCACTGAAACTTCAGGCCGAGGATAACAAGTGGTAAAACATTCTGGAAACTGAACCGTCTTTGCTCGCCAGTCGATCTGAGGATTGTGTTTCTCTAACCAAGGGATTCCCAGAATGATCTGGAACTGAGGGGCCTTGATCACATCGAACACAATTTTCTCCCGGTGTCCATCTTGGCTTACTAGCGTCACTTCTTGGGTGGCATGCGTTACTGGTCCGGAGGCTATCTCCGTGCCATCCACTGTAGTAATGACGTCCTTTACTGCCTTAGGGACAAAGGGTAGATTCATCCTTGATGCCATTTCACGGTCCACATAATTGCCGATTGCTCCGCTGTCGATGTAAGCTTCAATTGCATGCAAACGATCCGGACGTGCTGGACTAATGAGGACCATGGGCACCACGAAATGCGAGGTCACGGGACAGATCATAACGCTCGGCAAGAGGACCTCTACACTTGCCGGGCTAGGTCGTTTCCCTACTCAGAACTTGTGGCACTGGTGTCTGCGGCTCCTGCAGCCTTCTTAGCTGGTTTCACTGGACAGTCTCGAAGAAAGTGCCCTGAGTTCCCGCAATAGAGGCATAATTGCAGCTGTCTTCTTCTTTCCCGCTCCTTTTGGCTTAAAGGACCTTTCATCCCCCCTATTTGCATGGGTTCCACTGTGTCCGCTCCCTTAGTAGGAGTCTGTGGTTTAGAAAACACTCGGGTATCAAATTTAGAGCGATCAGCCTTCCTGTTCTGTAATCTGTGGTCCAATTGGACGACCAAGTCAATATAGTCTGAACATTCTTGTGGGGGATTCACAACTTGAGCTAACACATCCTTGAGCTCTCCACGCAGGCCTCTGTACAAAAGCGTTATTCTCTTGTCCTCGGGCCATTGAGTTTCCACTATGAGTCTGTTGAATGAGGCTATATAGGTTAAGATGTCTTGATTACCCTGTCGTAATGAAAGAAGTTCATTGTCCAAGGCCTGCCCCTGTGCATGTCTTGCAAACAGTTTCTCCATACTGGACTGGAAGGCCTGGAAATCATATAGAACCGGATCATCCTGGGTGACTAAAGGGATCGACCAATCTGCGGCGCTGCCACTGAGATAAGAAAGCACGAAAGCCACTTTGGTCTGATCTGTTGGGAATGCAGCTGGTCGACATAAGAAATGTAAGCGGCACTGGTTGATGAACACTGCATATTTCTTTGGGTCACCAGAAAAACGTTTGGGCGGAGCCAAGGGCACATTACCAGGTAGATTGATTTGCACTGGATTTACAGATGGTGCAGAAGGATAACTTCCTCCTGGAGCGGGCAGAGGTGTCTGTCCTGCCTGCGTTTGTAGCAATTGCCTAGCGAGGTCCTCTGTTCGCTCCTTGGAAAGTATTAG
The DNA here is from genome assembly GCF_040938575.1 of Ambystoma mexicanum. Classification (NCBI taxonomy): domain Eukaryota; kingdom Metazoa; phylum Chordata; class Amphibia; order Caudata; family Ambystomatidae; genus Ambystoma; species Ambystoma mexicanum. Next base: position 421,081,491 of record NC_090927.1, on the reverse strand, counting down.
TTCTCTTCTTAGAGAGCTTGTTTCCTGACGAGCTGCATGTACTTCTGCTCTTAATTCCCCGAGCAACTGGGCTAAGTGATCAGTGTCTGAGGTTTCCATTGCGCCTGGGTAGGAGTTTTGCATTGGGCTTCGCGTTCTGTAATGCTCACCTGATTCCCACGGAGGCGCAGGTCGTGGCAGGAAGGTGTCTGTGACTCGAAAGGTGATGTGCAGGACTCGATGGGCTTCCGGGGTCGAACCTCTTCGCACTGTGTGACGAACTCGTAGGGTGAGGTTTCTGCAGGTGAAAGAATATAGGGGTTAATGGTCTGGGTTGTGTAAAGCCTCTCTTCCTCTCACTCCCCAGCTTCTCCGTAGAGCCCCCTGGTCAACGTGCTCACCTTAGATAGGTGAATGCTGGACTCTCCATCTGCGTCTGATGCAGGGCGCTGTTGCCAGTTCCTTCACTGGTGAAACATAGGCCTCTTGGACTCAGAGGACCGTTACCGTCATTAACAGCACGAGCGGTGAGTTTCCAGACACCTTTTTAGTCTTTATAGTCTTTAGAGTCTTTAGGTGCAAGGCAGGACTTCGTATGATGCTTTTCCCCCTTTTGCTTGCAGGACTCTTGTGGAAGATGAAATAAAGCGCCTGGAAATACGTGAGTAAATGCAAGCGCTCTAGATGTCTTTTCCCTTGCAGCGTAGTTCGGGTTGAAGAGGCACCGGAGTATTTGCAGACGTTCTATTGTGAAGAGCGTGATGAGCGTAAGTAAATACCTGACTAATGTCTCTTCTTTTGTCTTTCAGAAGTTTGTTTGCAGCGCCGGAGTCCGCGGAATGCCCGTGAGTAATGCAATGCTTTTATCTCCGCAGGCGGCGATGCAGCGTGAAGAATTCCAGAGTTCACGGGTGCCGGTAAGTAATGACAATGCTTTTGTCTTCACAGGCGAAAATACAGCGTGCCGAAATGACCGCAGCCGATGGATCAGGTGAGTAAGCACTGCGAGTTAAGACTGCCTTGCTAACCTGCTGTTTCTTGTCTCTGCAGGTGCTGCTGTCGACTGGATCGAAAGAAGAAAGGCTGGAACAGACTTGGTGAGCGTTCTGCTGCAGATGCAGAATAACGCGAAGCACGTTTCTTCTATCGGGTGTGGTTTAAATAGCCTTGGAGTGATGAGGCATCTTCCTCCACGGCCCCGCCTAGGTAAGAAAAGAATTCCAGTTCTAGAAGCTTTCCCCATGCTGAATCCAGGGAATGGAGCTGCCCCACCCAGGTAAGAAAGTAGTTCCTGTTCACAGAGGACTTCTAAGAGGTTGGTAAGTAAGCAGCATGGTCTGCTGCAGGTAAGTCCACCCAAACATCTGCACACATATTATGAGCCCGGCGCTTCCAGTGCCGGGACCGATGATTTTGATGAGCCTGGTGCCACCGGCGCCAGGACAAGGTCCAAAAGGTCCCCGTGGGGACCGGCTGGTGCCTAGGATTAGAGGCCTGCTTCCAAGGACGTTGGGCTGGTCCTGGCTCCTTGGAAGCAGTGATCATGACATCAGCCCTAATTGTGTGCCATGGTGCTAATGCCTGTTCCCATTTCTTTTCTTTCATGTCTTTGCAGGGGATGACGCACTTGATACTGTTGGGGTTGTGGAAATGGTGCAGACCCAGGAGGGGTCTCAGGGCTGACTGGGCCCCAGTGAGGGACGTGGTGTGGTGGTGGGTGAGAACCCACACTTGCTGCAGACCATTCTCTCAAGGGGTGACTCTGGGTGCACCTCCCCGAGCTCTATTCAGGTGTCGATTCAGATGATGAGACCTATGTGCGGTCGCAGGTAAGTGTTTCTGTGAGGGATTCTGTTCTGTCCGACCCACCTGCACCAGGGGTAGAACCCTCAATGGGGATGTCAGTGTTGGTAGGTCTGCCTTTGGCGGTTACGGATGCAGGGTCACACTCCGCAACATCTGATCCTGTTCCTGGGCCAGCAAATCAGAGGGGGAATGCAGTCCTGCAGCCTCAGGCAGTGCCGGCACAGCAAGACGCAGTTCGCCTTGCCCCAGACAGGTGTGATGCCCGCCAACGCGGTGGCCGTACGCCACCTGGCAATACCGCATGGGAGCAATCCATATACGGTATGGCAAACCAACAGGCAGCATCAGCTGAGATGATGGCTCAGGCCATGGAGAGGGTGGCCACTTCCATTGTCCCCCAAGAAAGGCTGATGGAACAACTACAGCAGGCAACAGACTCCATTTGCCAGTCACACAGGGAGGACATGTTGGCGTCCAACAGGGACAGACGGGCGGCACTGGAGACTCTGCAGGAAGCCATTTCTATACAGTCCCAGGGCCACAGGGAAGCCCTGAGGGTGGAACTCCGTCACCTCAGGGTGACTCTTGTTGAGCTTGAGGCTTCAACTGACACAAGGACAGAACAGCAGCTGGGGCGTCTCACACGTACGCTCTCAGCTGAGATGCAGGCAACTCGGGAGGAGGTCTGGGCATCCCGTGAGTTGTTGCATAGGGACCTCCGCACGATTATCCTCCAGAACCATACCTTCCACTCCCGCATGCTTGCTGCCATGGAGGACCAGACTAGGGCTTTGCGTGGGCTGCCTCCCATAGTGCCACCACCTCCTGATGCAGCTGCAGAGGGTGGGGAGAGATACAGCAGCGATTCTCCCACAATAGGGTAGCCGTGCAGGCCATGAGCCAATGGAGGAGTTTTTTTTCCGCAGAATCCACACAGGTGGGTTTTGGTGTGCACCCTGTCCTCGGACCACCTGGGTGGCTCCCCCCCCCTGGCCCATACATGGCCATTTTTGATTTTTGATTTTGATTTTTGATTTTTGATTTTTGATTTTTGATTTTTGATTTTTGAATTTTGAATTTTGAATTTTGAATTTTGAATTTTTTTCGGTGTGTTGCCTTTTGTGGCTCCTGTGGGCATCCGCTGTATTGTGGCTGGGCACATGCAGGCTTGTCCTGAATTTGGGTTAGATGCTTGGGTTTGTGAGACACACACCCCTCCTGCTTCCCGTTTCCATGGGCTTGCAAAGGGTGTGCCCAAGTGACATTGACTTACACAGTGACGTTGGACTCCCATGTGCTGTGTGGTCAGTCTGTAGTCAATACTGTGTATACATTCCTAGTGCATATTGTTGTTGTATTGTACACTGCATGGTGTATTGATATGTGCCTCTGCATCCATCTCATCCTCCTGATTTGCAGGTCCATTCCTCATTTCTTCACAAGGCCGTCTACTTTGGAGATGGAGTCCATGTTGTAAGCAGTGCACTTACACTTTTGCGTGGCCCCAACACTGTACAGTCGGAAGTGGACGATTTGTATTATTGCAAAATATTTGCTCATGTGTGTTGTTGGTCCTGCATTACTGTGAGCATTTCATGTGTGGCCAGTTTCCATTAGGGAAACTGAACTTTGTGACACTTTTGTCATGTTGTGGGGATTACTTTGTTTGATCTCACATTGCATGACATGCCATGGTGTGTTGTGTGGCGGTGCCGGGGAGGGGTTGGGTGACATGGCACTGTTCTCATGTTGTATTTTGCAAGTGGGTATTCATTTTTGCTGCATAGAAGTGTGTCTTTTGATGACACTGCATTGGTGGTGTTTGTGTAGGTAGGGATGCACACATTGTAACACTTCCAGGTGAACAATCTCAGGCTGCTATGGTTGTGACAGTTGACTGTCCCTTCATTCATCATCATTGTCTGATTGAGGCATCATTGATTGTCAGATGGTATGTGCCAGGGATGTGTGCACTCCACAGGGGTGTGATATCTATGTGAGGTAATTAGCCACCAGCTGCGTACGGGCTGCCTCACCCCGTGCCCTTTCCCCTCCCATGCACAGCGGGCGTGCATGTGGTTGGGGATGTGGGGGCACCACCATGTCCACAGCCAGGCCCCGGCATGTTGCAACATTGTGCAGGACACATGCTGCCACTATGATCCTGCACACTACTGGGGGAGCATATAACAGCTGCCCGCCAGAACAGTCAAGGGAGCGAAAGCGTGACTTGAGCACTCCGAATGTGCTCTCCACTATGCCCCGGGTTGCAATATGGGCTGTGTTGTATCTTACCTCGGGAGGCGTGATGGGGTTCCGAATTGGCGTCATCATGTGGGTGCTAGGAGGGTAGGCACTGTCCCCTGGGGAGGGGGTGATGGGTATCTTTAGTGGGGTAGTGACATTACTCTGTATCTGACATGCATGCATGTGCAGTTGCATTTATACTCACCAAGCAGCCATGCATCACCATGCCGCCCAGCTTCCATATCCCGGTTTAGGGTTGACATTCTGTAAATGAAGCTCTCGTGGGTGGACCCTGGATAGTTGGCATATACTGAGGTGATGATTCCCTTGGCATCACATACTACCTGGACGTTGATGGAATGCCAGTGCGTGTGGTTTCTATAGATGTGCTCAGATGCCCTGGGGGGATGTAGAGCCACATAGGGGTATTGTGCCACCCCATAGAAATCTGGCGTACGTGTTTCCGGATTGGACCGTCTTTTTTGGCACGTTGTAGGCGACCAAGTAAATCTTCCCGCCCCCACAGGAATACACGTAGCCCGCTCTCCCAGGACTAGTCGCGTGTGAAACTTCCAGCGCACCCCTGAAATACACGTACCCAGCCCAATCGCGTGTGAAACTTCCCGCGCACCCCGAAATACACTTACACTGCTGGATTCGCGTGTGAAACTTCCCGCGCACCCCGAAATACACTTACCCTGCTGGAATCGCACGTGGCACTTCCCGCGCACCCCTGAAATACACGTACCCAGCCCAATCACGTGTGGAACTTCCCACGCACCCTGAAATGCAAGTACCCTGCTGAAATCGCGTGTGAAACTTCCCGGGCACCCCTGAAATACACGTAGCCGGCACAATCGCGTGTGAAACTTCCTGCGCACCCCTGAAATAAACGTACCCAGCCCAATCGCGTGGGAATCTTCCCGCGGACCGCGAAATGCACATACTCTGCTGAAATTGCGTGTGGCACTTCCCGCGCACCCCTGAAATACACGTACCCAGCACAATCGCGTGTGGAGCTTCCCGCGCACCCCTGAAATACACGTACCCGGCACAATCGCGTGTGAAACTTCCCGCGCACCCTTGAAATACACGTACCCAGCCCAATCGCGTGTGGAACTTCCCGCGCACCCTGAAATGCACGTACCCTGCTGTTGGGTGTCCTGACCCACGTTTGAGCTATCATGCTGCAACATTTGGTGCTGTGGGCTTAGAAAATCCAAGATGGCCAAAAAGCCCACATGTGCGCCAGAATCCAGGAGAACCACGCAGTTTGTGCGCACACCAAAATGGTTGCCTAACTTGCCACCCACCAGTGCGAGCATGATGGGCCAGGGTGCCATGAGTGGAATGGGTGGCAAAGGTAAAACAGCAGCGCCTGTTAGCTCAAAAACGCTTTAAAATTACCTTTGGTTTCTCTGAATGCCAGCTCAAAATGCCTATTTTCAAACATTGCAACACATCCAAAAATCTCACTGAACACCAGCGGACATCTGGCAGAATGAAGTATGTGTGCATACAAAATCTGGGAAGATGAAGAGCCCAAAACAATGTTCATAACAAAACTGGCTGAGCTATGCATGTCAGCAGCCTAACTGAAACTGGATTAAAACCACCAAAATCGAAATGTTTACATTAACTGAGTGACCTACTTTTGAGTGTCACATAGTTTGTAACTGTTAAAATGTCATAGATTTGAACTTAGAATCAGCATTCTAGCTGCATATGTAAAAATTGCTTTGACTTAAATTGGGGAACAAAAAGTGACATTTTAGCTGAAAACTCACTTAAAGAGATTCCAATTCTGCCTGACATCTACCCCCGCAGGAGTTAAAACCTGCTCAGCCACTCTCCCCCTTGCCAAAAGGAGTTGTCACCTCTCTGATTAGATTAGGGGTGGAGCAGCTGGGGACTACAGGAAGTTGAACAAAGGCCTTCCTTGACTCAGGCAGATGTTATATTGGGGGCGTCGTAAAAGTGGCTTCCTCTTGGCAGAAACGGGGAGGGGCAGCCCCCTCTGAGGACAGGCTGAGCTTAAAGAAAGTGGATAGACTGGTTTCTCCACCATGTGACCTGGGAAGACACACCCCTGTTGGCCAGAATATGATGTTAAGAAAGATGTATAACTCATGGTGCGGACTTGTCAAAATTATCTAAATGATACCATAATTCTTGTGATTTTTCTGCCCACATTTTAAGAGGTTTTAGGACCCGGTGGTATGATCTGGGGGTTTATGAGCGGAAAAGAGGCTGTTACTCTAAAAATCTGACACTTCATGTCCATACTCCTTGCGCACATGTGTGTAAATTTGGGTAAATGTCCGATATTGCAAAACCAGTTAAAAAGCGCAAAATGTTGTCATTTTTGAATGCAAGCCCCCAGGAAGATCGGAGGCGGACAAGCATGGACCATAAGGAATATATAATGTGCACATGTAATTTCAACAAATTGTATATCTGGGAAGGATGTATTTGAATGAAATATAGATTTGTGGGCAAACTGACCAGGGGAGGATCCTCTGACCCATAAAACCTACAGCATCACTCTGACTCACATTTCCTTCCCCCAATCATGGGAGAGGGGAGAATTGGGCCAATGACAAGTAGAGAGGGGCAGGCTTAGCTAGGCCCAGGCACACACCCATTTCAAAACACATAAAAAGAGACTGCTGGAACAGGTAGAGACATTCAAATCCAGTTGCTGCGGAGCGTTTTGCCGGACCACACAACATCCAGAAGATACCAGTTCCAGACTGACTCCAGCTACATACTCCAGAACCTAGAACTTATACTTTAGAACCTAAATCAGAGGCCTAAAACCACAAGCTGAGTTCTCTGCAGCAGGCCTGAAATCATTGCAACATAGCCGGGCGAGCTTCTTGAATCCCTTGCCAAGAACTTTTGCTAGGACCAGTGCAGAGATCCAGGAGCCGTGCAGAGACCGCTGTATCCGGACAGACCAGACCAGTGCCAGACCAGTGCCAGACCAGACTAGACTGTGCAGAACCGCAGACCCAGAGACCAGATCGCTGTGAAGTGCCGCTAGCCTGATTGATCAGATCCGTGACGAGGTCCAGTCCTTCCAAAATATATTGTGAGTACTTAGGTCAGATTGTGACGGAAATAAGCTCTTAGTTTAAAATAATCTAGTCCAAACTAGTTTAATCTAACCAGAACTGCCTCCTAGAAGTTGTCACTTGTCATTTTGTAAAGCTGCACCACTGTCACTTGTCAATTCTGAAGCTGCAAGCTGTCACCCGTCATTTTGAGTTTACTTTAAATCCGAAAAACGACCTTTACAAAATCGTTCATATCTCTGGAACCGTTTGGGCTACGAACTTGGTTTAACTTTCCTCTGAAAGGTTAGGAACTAAGCTTTCCAACAAGCCTAGAATCGACTTCCTACTCCTATACTTTTTCCACAATCACGATTCACGCACTCGCGAATTTTACAGCGATTTGCGATTTTGTTAAAAATCCAGCCACGTGTAACCATCAGCAGTCATTTCTTTCCTTGCTAAAAATGTGTTGGCCTCTTAATCACCATCTCTGAATCATTGCTAAAGTGAGCCTGAACTCATCCCAAGTATCTCTCACTCACCCTGAACCTCCTAAAGGGAATGGAAAGCATTTTCAGCATATTTCTCACTTCATTGCCACCACATTCAAAGCACTTGGGCCTGTGTTTTAAAACTCACACCGGTTTTCTCTAAGCTTGCTGGGGGGGAACTGAATTTCGTATTGTATTTGATTGCATTCCTGAGAACTGTGTGCTCCTCTTTCCATCTCCTTCCATTTCTTACATTGCATAGGGGAGGGGGGTGAATTGCCAGAGAAAAAGTGATTATTTTATCTTTTGCTAAAATCATATCAAGTATTTCTGTACTGCATTCTATTCCTCATTGCTTTTCCCTTGAAATCATAAAAGTATTTTTGCTGCCTTATCCATTCTACACCCACTCCTCATTGATTATAAAGAAGTGTGCTAGTGTCAGATTACCCATTGTTGATTAACATTATATTTATAAGGGCGATATCAATTATTAATTTACTATAAAAGCGTGGTATCTATATTTTGTTTTATTTCTCAAATAAACCTTTTAAACTTGCACAACAGAACTACTTCTTGGCTCAGTGGGGTCAGGGGGATTCTAAGAGAGGGGTGTTATATAGGGGTAGTCATCCAGAACTCCTGAACTGGACATAAAGATATATCAATAAGGGTTTCCATTCAGTAACCCAGACTAGGCATTGACTTAGCTGTAGTGTTGAATTGAATCTTCTTACACTGCTGAAATCGCGTGTGGCACTTCCAGCGCACCCCTAAAATACACGTACCCAGCAGAATCGCGTGTGAAACTTCCCACACACCCCTGAAATACACATACCCAGTCCAATCGTGTGTGGAACTTCCCGCGCACCACGAAATGCACGTACCCTGCTGAAATCGCGTGTGGCACTTCCAGCGCACCCCTGAAATACACGTACCCAGCACATTCGCGTGAAACTTCACGCGCACCCATGAAATACACGTACCTGGCACAGTTGCGTGTGGAACTTCCTGCGCACCTCTGAAATACACTTTCCACGCTTGGCGTTTGCTGTTTGGCAGCCCTGTAAACTCATCCAGGGTTAGCGCAGCCCTTTGCGCTGAATTGGGACTTTTGATGGATTTTCCTTGCGCAAGGGCGTTCTTGGGGGCATAACTGGCGCTGCTGCAGGGTCGCTGCGCCACTCTGCACCACGGCTGGTTTTGGAGGCTAAAATCATGAATACGCTGTGCGATGAAATGGATTTTATCGCACGCGGCTGGCGCAGTCTATCACACGGGAACACTGTGCGCCACCTGCGTGCGCCACTTTTGTGCGAAATTCCATCAATTACCCCCTTAATCCCTTACCCCACCGCCATATATACTTTTACTAAAACATTTTCGTTATTTAGGTTTCACTGAAAAAGCTTGTTGTTATTTTTATTTTGGTATAAACACTGCATACCATTGGTTGGCAGGCTAAGAGCCATTTCAAATGACACTCTAACTTGCTGCGTGATTAGAATGAATAAAATGTATATTAATCAGAAATAATAATCAATATCATTAATAAAAACAATGAATTGAACATATAATATTGAAACCATTTGAATAATATTATTCTTAAAAAATAATCTTGAATAATTGAAATTAAATTAAATAATGCATGGCATATTGCATATCAATAGAACATAAGAAGTAATAATCAAGATTAACAAAATGCATACACAAATAACATATATGACATAATAATGTGTTTCAAACAAAATACATGATTCAAAGATTCAACATTTCAAAATTCAACATTTTTTAAAATTAAAATTCAATTCAGAATACACAATCCAAGCCCAAATCGGACTGGCAAAAGAAGCCCATGTTGAACAGACTAAAATAATCAATCTTAGTGGTAATTTCAGATGCTTTTATTAATTAGGGGCGGAAAACCCACCACACGACAGATAATAACCATTGAAGATGAGGACGAGGGAAGAGTGGCATGGATCAGAGATCCAAATTCCTAAGTGGTCACCCCTAACACATAAAACCTAAAATCAAATCTCTGTATCTAAATGAGATTTGGTTAAAACCGGCGACGGAACAACCACGTATGCCCTCAATAAATATATAAATACTGAACTAATGTGGGTGGCCAGCTCTGGAAAATGATAAGGAGTGAATAGGCACGCCAGAGCACATACTTATCACTCGACCTGAGTTTAATTTAATGTCATCACAATATTAACGTCCACAAGCCTTTTGGCAACCCGACACCATAGACTGAACAAGGCGAGTTTAATTCTTTCAGTTCCTTCATTTAAGCAGAAGGTCCAGGAGTCTTCTTTTATCGCCTTGCATCCGTGTACGAAGTCCCCCAGAGCAGTCATGTATACCGCTCCTAGATCTGTGCACTGGGTCCAGACATGTGGAGGGGTTTCAAGAACCCCTGTGAATTTACATATGCAGCATATCCTATCCCCTTCTGGTATTTTATACCCAAGTCTAATGAATATGAGCAATGGTAATTGATTGTTGTGTAGTTTTAAATAAAAGGACTGCATTGACGGGAATGGCATTGACTCAGGTATCTTTGTGTTTGAAAGTAGGTGTGAGTCACATATGCCACATACATAACATTCTTAAGGGAGGACAAATGCTGGTAATTATTTATCCAGTCCCACTTCTTCACTTTATTTCATACAGACGAGTTGTACAAAGTATGTATATTCGTCCCTTGTTTAAAATCTGGGCTCCATCCTATCTGCTCATGCATCCGGGCCATCACATCATGCAGCCATATTCTGTTGCACACTGTCTATTAAGGCAACCTTCTGTCTCCCTAAGCGTGGCGAGTAATTTACATCATGGGCGAGAGTTGGCTTCAGAATACGTGCAAAATATAAAATAACAAAGAACATTTAAAATTTCACCTACAATCAAGTAATAACTACCTCCAGTAAATGTAGTTCCTAATTATCTATGTTTTATCATGAAACAAATGTGAACTTTACACAACACGCCAAAGGATGCCTTCAGATTCTTTTCCTCTTGATAACGCAATCAATTGCACTCAGATCCCAGCCTGAAGAGATGCCAATCCTAATCAACGAAAAAATGGACATTCTGTAGTCAGATGACTAAGGGTTTCAACAATAGTAGTTATCTTGCAGCATCTACATGATGAAAGGTCTCTTGGGGATGTTATTGCGAGACTGTAAGACTACCATGGTAGGTGGTAAATTGAATCTCACATGCATATAAAATGTTCTAAATTGCATGTCAGGACAGTGTTTCGAATAGAGTAGGACACTGATCCATGCTTTCTCTATTTTGCTTACTTAACAATACAGTGTATTTGTTTTGTCCTCTCGCCCATAGAGATCCAATCCATAGTATATAGGTTTCTCTTTCTGGAAAGAAAGGCAATGTTTCCAGAGTGGAATCGATAGATATTCACAATGTATCTCCAAAGGACGTCCACCAAAGCACATCTTTATCAGTTGCATTTGTTTTAGCAAAACTTAGAGCACAGTTTAAAAAAATCCTCCTGCTGCTTGATAAGCAATCTGATTAATGTGCTAATTTTATGAACGCTCAACTATTGTATCTTTCTGGGTTCCCCATCGAAGGCCATCCACCAATTGCAAATCCTTTTGAACAAATCACCCAGAATGACTTAACCTTTGTGACGCCAGCCTTAAACACTCTAAACAGTCTTGCACTGAAAACACATTGAATTGAGCAGGTGTTGACTGAACCAAATAACACATGTGAGCAGGGGCAGGCAGTGTAGGAATGGGTCCACTTGTACCTAAAATGAAAAATGGCACGTCGCCTTAAAGGGGAGGGGGCTCAATGACTGCCAACAAATATGCCCCATTATAGTAGGCTGTCATATATTAGTTGCCCTGGATAGCATCATTGAGACCATTGGACCTCTTGGAGGTCACATACTTGAAGGTGCTCCTGTGTACTGCCACTACTGCTCTGTTGGGGACCCCACTGTTTGAGAACCGCTTTTATGGTGCACTGCCTAGACCTCGTGCTTGGGTATTCAGACAGCAGAGATCCGAGATTGATTCATGCTCAATGATTGGCTTACACTGTTACCTCTTGCTAATCCTTGCTATCTCTAATCACACCAGCAGCTGCTTCACCATCACCCAACACCATATGGCACTATGCTGCCTGTTGTTAAATTCCTCCAAGGTGGAAGTCATCTGTCTACCAGAACCAGATTTTAAGTCCGCTCGCCCTTATTCTACCTCCCTCCCTCTCCTGACCTGCTCACTCCATCACCCATTGCTCGCAACCTCACGGTCCTTTTTGACAACACCCTTAAACTCTATCAGTTCATCATGGTGACTGCCATCGTAGTCAGTATTGACCTTTTCAACATAAGAAAGATCTGCCCACTCCTCAGTCACCACTCTTCCAAAATCTGTGATCTCTATCCAAGTCATTCGTACACGGTTCTGCTTCTGGTTAAAGCAACTCAATGGACTTCCCCTCTACTCGTTTGTGCCCGCAAAAAAGTCTCAACATTTCTAAAGGCCCCCTCTGCAACCTATCCGGATCCTCTCCCACCACAACTTGCTGCTATCAAGCTGGATGGCACTCCATGCAAAATTGCTCAGTCTTTACATGTTCTTGCTGAGTGCTGAGTGATTCTCGTAATATTCTTTTAATTTTATCCTGCAATCCTCATCGTTCATCATCATATCTGTCCCTGTAGCTCCATCTGTTCATCTCCTTACTGCTTGCACCCCTCCACTGAAATGCTCTACCCTCAGCCATCAAATCTTCTCAACCTTTGGATCTCTTCATGACCAGGATCACAGTCCACCTGCTAGCTAATGAAGGGGGATCTCCTATCCCTATGCCATTCCTTCTAAACTGACTGCACAGCCAGAGGCATTCATGGTAATGGTCCATTTGAATGCAAAATATACCATTATGTAAATTGGCCCTAGCCCATCAATGGTTTTCTTATGTGTGCAATGTCCCATAGTCATTGTCCACAGTCCATACTCCATTATATGACACGTCCACCATCCAACCGCTGTAACCATTAAAGGTGAAATACCTAGAACTTCCTCTACCATATGTAATGTGTGTACGTTATGTCTATTCTGATGGAAAGTATCTCCTTACTACGTGCTAGCCCAGGCACTGGCCCATGTTTGCATAATTCTAGAGTGCACCTGCCGCAGCATTAGGAAAACAGTAGCCAATGTATGCTAGGAGAATAAGTGGGAATTCCACCTAACACTGCAGCGCTTTCTCGGATTCAGCCACGTATGCACTTATTTATTCGCACAATCATGCATTCCTCCTTCACTCATGAATGTATTGAACTTCAGTGTGGACAACATGCTTTCAGCTCTGCCCCTCCCCCTGTACACCACCCTCACGCCCAGCCAGGAACCAGCAGTTCTAGAAAATGTGAGCGTGAAGCTTGCGTCTTTATTGGGTCCGTGACAAGGGGGCCACGCAAGTCAACCAAGATCAAGATATGTATTGTCTGATGAATGAGGAGTCAAACAACGGACAAACGCACGAGAGAGCTTTTACAATGAACATGCTGAACAGCCATAGGAAGGATGCTGCGCGCAAGCCACTGGGGTAAGAATAAAAAGAACACACAGTGTATGCAGTACGTATTTATAGCAAGGGGATCTGCGTTATGCTGATTCAAGCAGTGCGATATGCCTACAGGACACAAGGGAGAGAATGGTAGGCTTGTTTTGGAACAAGGGCTGGTAGGGTTTGCTGAGCGATATTAATACAAATGTGAAAAGGAGTGGGCAGACAGGCAGAAAGAAATCTAAAAATAAATCGCACTATTAGTGTATTTTAAGAACGTGTTTTAACATCTTTTGAACAATACTGTAGTAGGGTTAAGGTATGGTTGTAGGTGGGGTTTGCTGGTGGCGCCCTCCTGCTTTAATAATATGTTAATGTAAATGAAAATGTTAATGTTAATGTTAAAGGACATTTGTACCGCGCACTATCATCACCGGAGTGGTCCCCTGCCACTCTGGTGGCTCTGAAAAAAGGAAGGGAGTGGGGTTAGTGGGGGGAAGCTGGAAAAGTGCAAGAGAGCAGTGATGTGCTGTTGGCGGCCTCAGCTCGGTGGGTCCGTTGGCTGGGCCTGGGTTGTTTGCGGCCGGTAGTCATTGTGTACTGTTGTGCGAGTCTATGTATGTTTTTGTTTTGTTGTTGCAATTTAGTGAAGTTTGTGCGGTTTGTTGTGCTGTAGGTTTGTGGTTGTGTTTGGTTTGGAGTTTGAGAGGTCTATGCAGAGGGGGAAATTGTTAGTGAAATTGGTTATTTGGCATCTTTATCCTGAATTGAGGTGCTGGGCTTCTGTAGTCTTCCCAGGTGTGGTTCGGGAGCACCCTTGCGCCTCAGTCCTGATCTGGGTCCGTCCGGCTTTCAAGGTCCCTCTCACATCTGGCCCCCTCCTCTCCCATCCTCCTTTGCAGACCTACCAGTCTTCCCTTCCCACTTGTAGCTAGTGTACCTTCCAACGTCCACAGCTCAGCTAGTGTGGTAATTGCCAATATTCCGATAGTTCCACAACACTGTGGTACCTGGTGGCAACTAAGGGGTGAGTGTGGGTGTTGGTGGGATTAGGGTGGGGGTTGTTGACTCCTTCTCCATGGGTGTCGTCTGTGTTCCACTCTACCCTGTGTCCCTCATCCAGGTGCCGTGGGAGCTTCTCCACATAGGGAGTTGTTCACAGTCACATGGTTTTAGTTGTTTTACTATACATAAATTAGGAGAAGACAACGGGAGTGTGCGTTGTTGTTATGATAGCATCCCGGCGAATGATACGCGGGGGGAATGTTTAATCATGACAACCACTGAAACTCAGAAATGGGAAATTTAAACTTCGAAGCACCAGAGTTCTTCTGGCCAGGCAATATTCACCCAGACACATCTCCCAACTGCTAATATGTTGAGGGGCACTTAAGAGTTTAATACATTTGACTGGTCTTGCCTTAATGTGTCAGTCGCCATGTATCTCTTTGCAGCTACAGTGGCAAGAGAGCAATTCAGGACTCATGTGTGTTGGAAGTTCCAAGTCTGCCAGGTAAACCAGCATGGCCAGCCCATGTTTTCCTTCCCTTCTGCTCACGTCTGTGACATATAGACACAGGCAGCAGCTGTAATTCTCAGCTCTCTGAAAGAAAAGGGAAGGCAGGTTGCAGAGCTCATCCCTCCACTGCTGAGCCTAAGGCAAGCTATTGGGAACAGGATGACAGGGAGTGAAACGTAGCTACTGGAGGCAAGAGTGGAAGGGTAACTAACAGAGATCCACATCAGCCTACAGACAGAGAGGGGACCTAGATGGCAATGGATGTGGAGACGAGTGATTAAGAGAAGACTGTGGTTTAGACGTTAGCGGTTGAGGGGATGGAGGAAAAAGCATCGAGGAACAGCTAAGAGGGTTGAGCAAGACACATACTGCATGAGAAAAGATGGGGATGGAGAAATGGGGGAAAACAGGGGTGAGATACAAATGTAATAAGGTAAGACATGGCAAATTGGAGTACACACTACAAGGGAGAGAAATAAAAACAAATATTAATAACATCTCTCACAAGTACTGATTGAGCATGGAAGGGGATGGGCCCATTGGATCAGAGGCTGGGATAGACACACGAAGAGGTATGATAAAACAAGCAGGCGAGTGGGAATTATTTGGATGAGTGAATAAAGGAATTGCAGATTTATTGTATCTGAGAGATGGACGGTGCTGACACATGTTGTGAGCAAGGGGTAAGGACCAAGGCCGTTAAGCCAGCGGTGCGGGCTGCACTCCCAAACACCACTCGTGGTGTATAGATTCAATGTGGTTCAAAGCACAAAATAATTAACTTCTGTCAGTTTACTGCAAAAAATGATAGTTTAATACTTGATTTTCATCATCAATTTAAGTAATTGTACATCTTGGAAAAAGCAGATGTGCAGGGCGAGCTCAAACAATTGGCCAATGCATTTCGGAACACTGTTCCTTCGTCAGGGCCAGCTCATTCACAAACTAATCAGATTCGAGTGCTAAAAATTGAGCAAACAAATCTGTTGGATAACCCACAATATGTCAGCAACATTAATTCATTGAACATACAGTAATTATAAACAAATCCATAGGGATCATAACATAGCAAGAAAATAAAGTCATCAATGTATACATCATCATCATCATGATTTAGGAGTTTTTCAAGTATGCCGGGTGTGGATACATTATGCCCAAAGTGGCCATATGGATGCACATGTTCAATGACAATAACCGCAATGAACAACACGATTTCAACACATACCAGGAGAAAGGTTACATGTAATAAAGAGTCCATACATGTCATGAACCATAAGATTACCAACAGATACCAATAGTAAAAAAGTAAAAATAATGTAAAAAATACATACGTGAAATCCCATTTTATGTGCGTGATGATAAACTGGAATTACAGCAAAGAAGGTAGAAAAGAAAAAGGTAGAAAAATCACCACCAAAATGCCATATATCGTTTTATCTAATAGGTATCAAGTAATGACGTGACTATTTCAACACTGACCTTGTCAAAGATACAGCATGGACTTGAATTTCACACCAACACTTCCAAAGTAAACGTGCTTGACTGGCGTTTCTATGCGTGTGCCGGCATTTTACTTTGCGTGCAGACTCTTGTCTGGAAGAGACATGCAACGCGATTAGCAGTGTGTCAAAGTTACCATTTAACTAAAGACGCACGGACGCCTACGAGCATAGTCGCTCATAAGAGAGTCATGCAGCGCGGCACCCGGCGTGTCATTATTTCATCTTATAACAAAGGCTCTGAAGTTGACATGTAGCGCGAGACGCGCCGTGTCAGAATTCCATTCCATTAGAAGGGTTCAGATGCCTACGAGCACCATAACGCTCAAACTTGCTTCTTACCTGACAGTAGAAAGAAGGCGAGCCATGTGAAGACGCCACTAGGACGCGTTCGCGGTAGCCATAGTGCTAAATGTTGTGTTCGTGTCACGCTGCCAAGCAACACATGGAGCCGCAAGTACTGAGAAACGCCAGCGGCCATGTCGGAAAGGCTGCTGGTGTGTATCCCGAGTATTACATGTCTCGTAAGGTGAACACTATACGTGAGCTCGTAGTAATAATGGTTGAGTTCCCATTGCGAAATAAAATAGGAGCGTAATTACATAACATTTCTACATGGATGAAAATAATGACAAAATAATAATATAGAATCATAAAAAAATCAAACTGGGAAATGTGAAACCAAGCATAATGAGGGAGAGAAAAATTAAACAATAAAAAATAAATTAAATAAACACCATTTCTATAGTTAAAAATACACCTACCTTGTCTTGAAACCTATCGCCACAGTGTGCACTGGCACATGCGAGAGTAGTTTAAGCTGTAAGCTCCCCTGTAAATATCCTTAGTTAGAGGTAAAAGAGGTAAAAAGAGAGTAACGAGCAGATCAACGTTGCAAATGCCCCGGGTACTATATCTAAGATTATCATCTCATCAGGTGAAATAATTCTATGAAAGCAAGAAGGAAGAAAAGAAGGAACTTAAGACAAAATTCTCCGACAGTATGGAGATGGTAGCCTGGATGAATCCAAAGCGAGTATACAGTGCCTTATTGGTCATAAAGGCCATGTTGTATATCTTTAGAAATAAGTACATTCTTGACCACACCCCTGTTGGCATATCCTAAGTGAGCCTAGGATTGGCTCAATGTCATGGTAAATTCTGACATTATCAACTCCACAGTATATCATAATACAGTTACTCAAGCATCAAAGGAAACAACTGAGGTCCAGTTCCTCGTTCATTCCATTCGGTGACAGCGAGTCAAGTTTGTTGATCCAAAAAGCCTCCTTCTGTGCTCGCCACTGTTTGATGTCTCGAGATTGTCCTTTGGGAAACATAACTTCTAGCACGAGAAATCTCAATTGGCTCACTGTGTGCCCATTGTCATTGAAGTGTATGGCTACAGCTGACATCCTGTTCTTATTCCTGATGTTTGATTTATGCTCGTTTATCCTGATCCTGATTTTGCGTGAGGTCTCTCCCACGTAATACTTTCCACAGGGACACTTTATCGCGTAAATAACATTCTCAGAAAGGCATATAGCATGTTGTCTTAGTGCGAACCTTTTGCCAGTTCTTGGATGTGTAACTGTGCTACCTTTGATGATGCTGTTACAATTCCCACAGCTCATGCAAGGATGAGTCCCAGGGAATTTGTCTGGTCTCTTGGCAGGTATTTTCTCTTTGGTTTGTACTAATAAGTTCCGCAGGTTACTGCTCTTCTGATACGCAAATGTTGGTGGTGTAGGAAACAGGTCAGCAGTCCATTCGTCGCTTGTGAGAACATTCCATCTGTTGTGTATTATGCCTTAATTTGCTTACTTTGTATTGAATATTTGGTAACGAAAACTAATTCAGGACTGTCTTTCACAGGTTTCTTCACCAACAGTTGCTGACGTTCTTGTGCATCGGTTTTGTCACGGGCAATAGCTAAATCAGTCTCTGGATATCCTCTTGCTTGCAATTTCTCTTGTAGTTTCTGTAATTGCAAGCGGCAGTCCTCAGGGTCACTTACAATCCTTTTAACCCTTAACATCTGCCCATAAGGCAGATTCTGAAGAGTTTTGGGCGGGTGAAAGCTGAGCCGATGGAGCAGATTATTACGGTCTGTAGGCTTTGTGTACAGCGTAGTGGTAATTCTATTGGCTTGGATGACTGTTTGTACGTCAAGATAATGTACATTAGGATTACCTATCTCAATAGTAAACTGGATATGTTGGTCGATCCCATTAAGGAATATCAGAAACTCTTGAAGATCTTGTCTACTGCCTGACCAAGTGCCAAAAATGTCATCTATGAATCTGACCCATGTCTTCAACTGGTGTTGCCATCTTGGATTGGATAGCACATGCATGGTTTCAAAATGGTGCATAAAGCTGTTAGCATATACTGGTGCCATAGTTGCTCCCATTGCTGTCCCCGATATTTGATTGTAAAACTTTCCATCATACCTAAAGCAGGAATTCTTGGAAATGAAGTCAAGCAAAATCATTAAGAATTCTTTGTTAGCTCCAATTTCTGTTGTACTAAGCAATAGAGATTCTACTGCTTGTTGTCCAAGATCATGCGGAATGCTTGTATAGAGGCTGACTACGTCAATCATAAATAGGATGTCTTCCGGGGCCAAAGAGATGGTGTCTAGTATTTGTAAAAAGTGCGTTGTATCTTTCACATATGTGCTTGTGGCTTGAACGATTGGCTGCAAAAAGAAGTCTATATATGTTCCAAGCGGTTGTAGCAAGCTCTTTGTGGCCGCTACTATGGGCCTTCCAGGTGGATTAATCAAGCTCTTGTGGATCTTAGGCAAGGTATACAGATGAGGCATTATTGGAAATGTGTTTGATAAGTACGCCCTAGTTTTCATACTGATCCATTCTTCTTCTACAGCGTTGTCAAGAACTTCATCTAGTTTCTTCGTGATCCCTGGAGTAGGATTTTGCGGTAGCAATTTATAGGTGTTGGTGTCTGAGAGCTGTCGTAGACGTTCTGAATGATATTGTGATACATCTTGGATCACCATTGCTGCGCCCTTGTCGGCCGGACGGATAACTATAGTGTCATCACTAAACAAGGCCCGTATCTGTGAAAGTTCTCCTCTGTTGAGGTTAGTTCTTTTTGGTGCTTGGAACTGAACCTTCTTGAGGTCACTCAGTACCATTTTTTGAAAAATGTCTATCGCCGGTACTTGTATTGGTGGACCAAAAGTACTGTTCGGTTTGAACTCAATGTTGTGAGCAAGTCATTATTTGATAGGAATGAGAGGCAATTGCACATCAATCAGGTATAGGGTGAACGAGACAAATGAGAATCACAGGGTGTGAGAGTAATAAGGTGAAAGGGCATGAGCCGGGAGGGATATGATGGGAGAAGTACAAAGTAAGAGCTGCATAGGGTGAGAGAACCATAATGTCCCATTAAAGTTTTGTCACTGAGAGCAAGATACCTGGAGTGGTCACAGCAGACAGTCGGCCTCATCACGAGTTGGGTGGTGTCCCGACTGGGATACTGCCAAACTGTATTTGCATTACCACCCAACCATCCAGCGGTATTACCACTGGATCACAGGTTGGGCGGTAACTGTAAATCCCCATTCCTAATAGCACCAGAAAATGGGCATTAAGTCGGCACATTTATGCTATCAGACACATTATATATTTGCATATATAACGCGTGCAGCTGCCCTTAGGCATCGTGGTGCTGTTACAGAGAAGGCATTGATGGTTGCAGAAAAAAACATATTTTGTTACATGACAGTGTAGGTTGGAAATACAAACTTGGTTACATGGCAATACATAATACAGGCAGGTTGATGTCAGCAAAGTGATGGGGAGGCGGGTATGGCTGGCGGGAGCGTGTGGGTTAGTTCAAGAGAGAGTGGTTTTGAGTCTTATGCGGAATGCTGAGAGGGATGTCTCAGCTCTGAGTGTGCTGGGTGGGGCATTCCAAAGTTTTGGTGCTAGGTGTCGAAAGCCAAGCCCCCCCCCTGCCTTTTCTCTTTTGATGGGCAGGATGCGCAGTTGGTTGGCCTGCAAGAGAGGCATAGGCATTTATGCGTTAATGTGATTGTCTTGAAGGTAATTCTCTTTTTACCGGGAGCCAGTGGGCAGCCCTTCTGGCCTGTGTGATATGTTCTCTTTTAGGGATATTGAGGGCTGCACGGAGTACATTGTTTTGGACTATTTGAAGCTTATTTAGATTTTTGGCCGAGGTGCCTGCTAGAAGAGAATGGCAGTAATCTAATGTGGCTCCAATTGTGGCTCATGTTTGGACGGACCCTTGAATGCGGTGGTAATAGCATTACCTCAGCATTTAAGGGCTACCGCCCAACTAGTGTGAGGCCCAGTGACAAATAGACAAGCATAGGAGGAATAACTTCCTAAGAATATCTTCACAGCAGAAGTGCTTCTCCAATAAGCCTCAGTGAATTCTGTCAAAAGTGATTCACAGTCTCCTACTAGTCTCCTAGTGAAATTTGGATAGGTTTGTGGTTTTTCCATAGATTTTTCTTCTATACTGAATCTGCCGGAGTACCCTTTAAGAGCCCTACATCTTCAGGGATGTTTGGAAGACGATTGTGAAGGTGTGGGTTGCTTCTTGGGGAAAATCACAACAAAAACATAAAAGGTGTCAAGAAGAGAAAGAAAGGCTAGGGGAAAGGGAGGGGGTCAGGTGAGGCTGGGTTGGAAGCAACAAACGGAATTGAAGTCCTGTGCCTCTGTGAATGTTAAGCTCTGCAGTAAAATATCTCAGTAGATTAATGCACCCACTGAAGGTATCCATGGTAACCTGCGCTGTGGGATGTTTTGACCCACTTTTGCTCTGCTATTCTGCAACACTGTATTTTGATGGTGCCAGAAATAGCAAAATGGCCGCAAAACCCTTGTGTGCGCCAAAACCCCTGAAAACCGTGCTTTGGAAAGCACAAAAAGATGGTTGCCCAATATGCCACACATGTTGTCAGTGGTGGGACAGAGCTCTCACTCCTGGAATATGTCACTGGGCTCCACAACAATTGAAAATGGAGTACAGAAGGAAAAAGCAGTGTTTTGATAAATGAAACCCCAAAATCTTGCTTTAAATCCCTTTTTCTTTGTTGCTGAAACTTGAGAATGCCGGTACAAAACATCCTCAAACATCCAAAATTCTTACTGGGTGCTACAATTCATTTAGTTTAAGAAATCATTGTGAACTTGCAAGGTCCTGAAAAGCTGAAAGCATAAAGGGATTTCCACAGCAAAAGTGGCCTGTCTGTGGATTTCATAAATCTCTGTGCAGCAGAGGACTGCTGTGATGACAGCTGTTAGAAGCCTGCCTGGTTAAACTTTAAACATGTATAAACTGAAATCAAATGTTTGCAATCTAAGAGTCCTGTTACTGATAGTAACCCATATTGTAATTGTTTTGATTCCCTGGTTTAAAATCTTGAATGAGAATTTAGCTGTAATTTGACACAAGTTTGGTTTATGCTAAGGGAAAATTCAACAGAAGTAACAATTAAAATAAGCCTGGCTGAAGCTACCAAACTGGAATAGCAGGTTTCCTCACAGAAGGAAGGCCTTTCCCCCCAGCAGGAAATCACACAGAAGCGGTAATTACAGGGTTTGGAAAGAACCTGGTCTACAGAGGCAAAAGGGAACAAAGAACAGCTGCTGCTAAGGAAATGCGAGGTGCAAACAGGGAGGAGACTGCTCCTGAACTGCAGGGAGACAAAAAGAGGCGGACTCATACCACCACCTGTGGCTGAACATTAACAAAGAACATTTTTCTTAAAGACTTATAACTTGCCAGTCAAAATTGTGAAAAATATAAAAGTAACAAATTTGTGAATTTAAATTTTGGCTGCACGTTTCAAGAGGCGAGAAAATCGTATGACATGTTCTGGAAGGAAATGGCAGGAAATGTGATTTTACGCAAAATTTATTTCTGATGGAAGTATGAAACTTTATACACTCTCACCCATGTTAAACACACACACTTGTAGAAATTTGCTTAAAAATTGGACATTGTGTTCCTAGTGAAAAGGGCAAAATGTGGTGAAAAGCAGAGACAAGATCCCACAGCTAAGGGGTTTAAGGAATAGCTGCTATGAAAAATATGTAATCTGTATATGTGATTCTTATAGAGGTTGCACATGTGTAAATATGGATTATGCCAAACGCAGATTTTGTGTTCCAGGGGCTACGGGTGGATTCTTAGCCTCATAAAATCACACCATAAAGGTGACACTCTGTTTATCTCCTCCTATCAAGGCAGAGAGTAGACTCTGACCCAATCACCTGTCAAAGGGGCAAGCTTAGGCTAAACCGGCCCACACACCCCCTTTTGTCATAGCATAAATAGAGACTGCTCACCACACAAAAAGACGGACAGATTCACTTGCTATCCTGATACTGGCAGAGCACCCTGCTGCTGAACTCTACATCTTCCTTGCTCGAGACTCCAGAAACCTGGCACATCAGAAACCCATTGCATAGCTGAACCATTTTCAGCTAGGCCTCAAATTCCAAAACCAGAACCCCACAAACCTAAGGGGAAGCATCATACACAGCCAGGCTGTGCTGTACTGCTTGCCTGCTTAAAATAATTATCATCAGAACCAAGAAGGGCAGATCCAATCCAGTCCTGTGCCATGCTGTGACCAGAGTGCCTTGCAGATCCAGTCCAGTCCTCTGTCGTGCCGTGACCAGAGCGCCTTGCTGATCGCTGTCCAGTCCGATGTGCCCAGCCGTCTGTCCTAAAACCAGATCCAATTCCCTGACCAGAATCTTGATGGTCCAGAATACTGACGTTTCTGTTTAAAAACATATCTAGTGAGTATCTATAGAAAGATTTGTGTCACTAGCATATGTACTTTCCTTAGGCCAATCCCTCTCTTAAACCCATCCTATCTTGTAATTTTAAGATTTCAATTTGTTTCTTGGTATTAAATCACTGCTTGTGTCGGTGTGCAACTATCCAAAGTGGCTCCCATAAGAATTTATAACAATTTCAGCAATTTTGACCATATTTAGTGTTTTTACCCAGTCCATTTTAAGGATAACTTTAAAAGCCATTCTGACAGCTTGATAGTCAATTCTGTTTCCTCTTGTGTTTGAAATGGGGAAAGTGGGATTGATATTCTGTTTGAATTCTGCCATTCCGGAATACCTGCCCTCTCCTCCTATCTCTTTACATTGACTATTGAGGTGTGTGCAGGGGGAACCTCTAACGACAGTGCTATTTGCTCTGAACCAACACAAACGTATTACTTTCTGTACTGAATAGTTTTTCTCACTACTTACTCCTTGTGTACTAAAGATATTCAGTGTTATATCACCCCATTGGTGATTGTTGTGTACCTATTAAACATATTGTGATAACATTTTAAATACATAAATTAATATTTATCTTTGCAAACCAGCCCGATTCCTGGTTCAGTGTGACTGGGGGGGGCTTTTCCAGGAGAAGGGCGTGATATGAGTGGTATATCGATCAGAATAAAGAACTTTTAGACAAAAATAAATAAGGATTTCAGTTGTGCACTATATGCTAGGCGTTGACTTGGGTGTGTGCTGGATTGAAATCACATACAGCGCGTCCCCGTTTTGGATTTAGGTAAGAAGAACTCAGCATTTCAGTCTTTTGAAATTGATCAAATTAGTAAAGTTGAAGTGGGGAATCGTAAGATTGCATGTCAGACAAGCAGAGTCAGGCACATGTCGGGCAAGCCTTGGTCGGCTGTTTATCCTTCAGAGGTTGACACAATAACTAATATTGAGGTTTATAATAGTAAGATATACTGAATTCATAACAAACATAGACCTGGAAAGTCCCAAAGGGCTGAGGAAGATGTTAGGGGAACATGCCGCTGAGAACTACTGATAATATGTATTTAATAGTATTTAATAGTATGACAAGTCGATGGCTGCAGGTCAGTGACCTCATAAAGGAAAATAGGGCTGAGCTGCAGTCAGTCATATGTCAAGCATTCATGATGTTTCTTAAAGAAATTCCATTTATTTGGGTAAGATAGCAATGTTATGAGCAGTATACTTTGAGGAAAACACATGTCAGAAGTAAAAAGCATAGGCTCAAAAGCTCTGTTGCCAGAAGTGATGAAATGAATTGGTGCATCTCATCACCTGTGATTGAAAAGATGTGCCCTACTCACAAAGTTCTTTGAATGTGTGCATCATGGATGTGCATGTTCAGATTCCCCTTTTCATCCCATTTGCACAACTAAGGGGAGATGTCTGCACATTTTAATTTGTATCTCCAGGGTTGGTGCAAGAATTGTTACTGCTCTTCACAAAAGGTCCTTTTGCCACCCCCCCTCATTACCCTGACTGCTGTATGCCCTGCCACGTCACATGAATTCAGTGCCTCTAGCATGCAGTGTGCATGATCTCCAAAATACCTAATATTTAGATATTTCTTTTGGTAACGATAGCTGGAATACCATGCTGGGTGTTACTTTTTAACGTAAGCAAAAGAACAACTCAGGATCTTGCAGTTAAGGTGTCCTCATTGCACTTACTCATATTTATGCCTATTGGCTGTGATGTGGATTTTAGAAGACAAGAAAATGAGTTTTCCTAATTAAAGTACCATCACTGAAAGAGCCTGTGTTTTGTTTTAAAGAGCTGTACTTTACATAACTGCAAAAGCAACTCACACTCAAAACATCTCTCATATGCTAAATTCTGATCTCGCAGGATCAGAAATTATACTCTCAAATAGAATTAGAAGCAAAGAACATCAGTCGAGCAGAACCATCCTCTCCCCACATGACCAGGCAGTACAGTATGGGCAGGAGCAATTTATGCTGCACTCTCATAAAGAGAACAGGACGGGACAGGGAAGCAGTGCTATCAGCTTCTCTCAGTCGCACTCATCTACAACACTGCGGAAGCACTGCACCGACCAAGAAACTGGTTGCTCTTGCGTGTGCAGTAACGTTTTAAACATCTGTCACTGGGAGCAGGAACAGTACTGGCAGTAGCACCATAATGTCCTTTGTACACTCACTCAGAACAGACACAGCAGGAGCATACGTACTTGCCCTTACACATCTAACAGGCGCATCCAGTGGTGGTTTGTGAGTTTTTATATTAAAGCGGGTGCACATTTTTTCCCTGAACAGAACCAACATGGATGTTCCGCGGGATCACCCCCAAGTAATTTATTAACATAATGGATCAAAATGGTGAATGGTATAACAGACACATTCAATGCAAATCTATAGAATTGACGATTAGTTCCATAGGTGGACAGGTGAAATATTCCAATGTAATCCATTTCATCGAAAATAAATCATTAGGTCTGTCTCAAAAATATTTGGCATCATTGGCATTGTAAAACACCTATTCATGCCTGTAGTGCACAAAGACTATCAGCAGGCTGGTTACAACTATACATGCCAGTCCTGCCCCCCAGGCATGCTGCTTTTGCCTGAAGCATATCAACATGCCAGTCACAACAATGCATACCATCATTGTCACCTTGACCTGCTTGTGCTCAAAGAATTTCTAAAGGCCAGTCACAACAATGTATGCCATTGTTGGCCCCCATGTCATACTCTTTGTGCCCAAAGAATATCATGTGGCGAGTCACAAAAATGTATGCCACTTTCAAACCCCTTTATCATTATGCTTATGCCTAAAGAGTATCAGGCGGCCCGTCAAAACAATGATACGTGTACAAGCGGCCCCCTTGGCTATCATGCTTGTTGTGCCCAAAGTAAAACATAATGATCTAAATGTATGCCAGCATCTGTGTAGTAAAACACATTTTCAAGCTTCTCTCACCCAAGTTGCTTTCTCATCCTCAGTTCTAATCGTGATTTTGGGGAACCCCTGAATGCTTTGGGAACCATTTGTCAGAGAAGCCTCTCTCCAAAGATGCATCCAGGTGAAACATCTCAGATTCTTGGCAAGAGTCCCTACACTCTA
Source organism: Ambystoma mexicanum (assembly GCF_040938575.1). Classification (NCBI taxonomy): domain Eukaryota; kingdom Metazoa; phylum Chordata; class Amphibia; order Caudata; family Ambystomatidae; genus Ambystoma; species Ambystoma mexicanum. Next base: position 421,055,394 of record NC_090927.1, on the reverse strand, counting down.
TTGTTGAAACCAGCAATTTGGAATATTGTGTAGGAGTAGGATAGGCATTTGGAAGTCCCGGCCAAATGCTATATTGTGCCAGTCATAATTGTTGGCTTTGCTAATGCTTGTTTTAAAAGGAATGTAATACATTTACACACATATTAGTTAGAAATCAAGTAGCTGAAGGTACACGTGGTTATGACATTTGTGTTTTTCTGTAAGCTGATTTACAACTGCACTTAAATTACCTGTTAGTACATTGATAATGAATAACAATGGCAGCGCACGGCAATGCATAAGGGAGAAGGGTGTAGGAGGATGTAGAGGGTTAGAAAAGATACCGTCATATTCACCAACCCAATGGAATTCACTGCAATTCCGTGTGAGTGAGTGACCGGACAGTTTATTTTTAGAAAGCAAAACACATATGCTCTAGTCGTCTACATCTGGGCTCTGTGTGAGCGTGTGGCTGCTTTTGGGAAAAGATAGGTACATAGGGTTAAGCATATTGGATAGTTTGCACTGCAAACCTTAGCACTGGATTTGTGCAGTCATTGTAATATTTCTGTTGTACAGTTGCATTGTTTCTGTACTTAATGTTGTGGGTCAGGAGCCAGATATCAAAGCTTTGCACTGGTGCAAACAAGTGGAGCAAATGAATTTAGCACCTATCTTACTGCTCAGATAATTGGGAAAGGAACAAACAGATTTAGCCCCAATGTGAATGATCAAAACGGAAACAGACTGTTTTATTTACTCTGTTTGATATTAACATGAAAAGAAATGTAGCACATTTATTTTTATGGTATGCAGCAAACAGTACAAAAAACAGTATGACTTATTGTTTCCCCAGTTTTAGATAATACGGATTGTGACAAAACCTGTTTGCTCCACTCTATATTATCAAAGCATTTGCTCACTTTTTTTTATTTTCTTTTTAATTTTTATTTTTGTCGGCAGAGGCTCACAAGGCACATACGTCAAGGCAACAAATAATTAAAGCAAGCATAGCATAAAACATTGTAATGGTTACAGAATACTGTTCCAACCGTGGATATAGAGCATCAACAATACAGAAATACACAGCAATAACCACGGTGCATGAGTAGAGACCGGAGATAAGCCGGAACCGGGCGTGTTCTCACTTAGATTGTTGAGATATGTGTTAAATTCGCTCCAGATGTTCCTGGGGCGAGATTGGGCAGGCAGCATTGTCAGGTATTCCTCCTCACAGTTCCGCGACCATGTGAACATACCCAGCCATTTCTGAGAGGCCGGTGGGGAGGAGCGCTTCCAGTTCTGAAGTATACATTTTGTGTCAATCATGCAGCTTATATTCAAAAACTTTTTCAAACGCTTAGTTTCGTCAGACCCCCATACCCCAAACAGAACCGCCAAAGGTTCGGGATCAATTACAGTTTCAGTTACCAGACTCAGTGTATGGAGGACACTGTCCCAGAAACCGGACAATTTGTTACAGGTCCAGAACATATGCAAGTAATCAGCACCCACCGCCCTACAGCGCGGGCAGAGGTGCACCTCAGAGCGAGCAAACCCTGATGTCCTGCGTGGTGTATAGTAAAGCCTATTGAGGAGCTTGTATTGCATGGCACGAAAACGGAAATTGAGAGACACTTTTTGTGTGTGGCAGCACATATCCTAGACCCATTTCAGCTGACCATCCGTTGCGCGCCCTAAGAGTGGGAATGGGGATGATATCTAGTAGGATTTGATACAGTAAAGAGACGACGCCGCGTGCACCGCCCGAGTTGGCGATGTAGGCTACTGCTGGGTTGTCTGGGGGCTCATTCGGAAAGGAGGGCCACATGGTGCGGAACGCGGCGTGAAGCCTGTAGTATTGGGGAGTCTCTAGGGGAGATCTGGTGTGCCCCGGTCTCCAGGTCTGGGGGCCTATGAATTTGCCCTCGGGATAGAAGACGGACAGGGCCCGATACCCCAGCGCACCCCAGTGTCACACCAAAGCGATATCAAGTGTGGGTTCCAGGCCCGGAAAGGCCCACGCGGGAAGCCATTTGTAATATGGGGAGGGCCCACTTGTCGAGTGTAGTAGACGTGACCAGGCATACAGGGTCGCAGCAATGGGGTCAACGGGGGAATCAGATGTGTAGCGTCGGTGTAGTATCAGGGACATTAAATTGATACCAGCGGAGGCAAGCCGTTCCAGTTTGACATGTGGGCGCACTGGGGAACCCGGGTACCAATGAGTAGCATGCTGGGCCTGGGCCGCGATCCAGTATAGTTCCATGTCCGGAGCAGCAATACCACCCCGTCTGTATGAGAGTGCCATGTCAGTCCACTTTTTGCGCACCGCACCGGAGTGCCAGAGAAATTGCGCACAGAGCTTATGCAATTTAGTGAAGTAAGCCCTGCCGGGCCATATAGGAATGTTGCAAAAGGTGTATAAGAGCTTGGGGAGCAAGATCATTTTCATACGGGATAGACGACCAGCGACGGACAACGGGAGGGTGCGCCAACGTGAAACTTTTGTCTCAACTGTTCGTGCTACAGCTGAGTAGTTATCGGCAAGCAGGATGGGCTTAGTGAGGGACATCTGCACCCCAAGGTATCTCACACCCCAGGGCTGCCGTGTAGCTTTAGTGAGCGGGAAAATCTCCGATTTGGAATAATTAATCGTAAATCCGGAGTGGGTGCCAAACCGGGTGATGTCTCTCAGTATGGGATCCAGATGGGCTGTGGGGTCTCTGAGGCATAATAGGACATCGTCAGCATACAGGGATATTATTTCAGGCTCGTCAACCAATCGTACTCCTTTACGCGCGTGCCGTGCTCGGATAAAGTCCACCATCGGTTCTATCACCAATGCGAAAAGGATCGGGGAGAAGGGGCAGCCCTTTCTGGTGCCTCTGAATAGAGTGAACATCTCGGATGTTAGTGAGTTGACTCGTACCCGCGCAACAGGGGAAGTGTACAAGAGTTTAATGAACCCTATCATGTTAGGGCCGACGTCCATTGTTTCGAGGACCAGCCACATATATTTCCAGGAGACCATGTCGAAGGCCTTCTGACCGTCTAGCGTAACTGCTACGGCCTGGATGTCTTGGTCTATACGGGACATGACATTAAATAGTCTCCTGATGTTGTGGGAGGTGGACCTACCGGGGACAAAGCCTGCTTGGTCCTCTTGTACCAAGTGCGTCATGATGGGCAGAAAGCGGTTAGCAATGATCTTAGCAAAGATCTTTGTATCTAGGTTCATGAGGGAGAGAGGTCTATAGGACCCACACTCGTCCTCAGGTTGACCTGGCTTGAGCAGTACCGTGATGGCCGCTTCCCCATCGGAAGGGGGAAGGATAGTGGCTGGGAGGGCCTCATTCCATACCTCCAACAGCTGGGGGGCCAGAATAGCCACGTGCTCTCGATAGAAATCCGCTGTGAGGCCGTCAGGTCCAGGCGCCTTGCCTACGGGCAAGTCTGAGATAGCCAATACTATCTTGTCTAGCGTGAACGGGGTATTCAGCCGGTCTCGGGTCTGTGGGGAAATTTCCGTGGTGGGGATCTGGTCAAGGAGTTCTTGCATATGTTGTTCAGTGTGCTCTACGGGCTGGGAATAAAGGGATCTATAGAACTCGGTGAATATATCAAGTATTCGATGGTCCGCCCATTGAACGTCACCATTCTGATCTTTTATGGAAGTGATCTGCGTGCGGCCCAGTTCCCCCCTCACAAGTGTCCCAAGTGTCTTGCCGGGTCTGTCCTCCTCTCCATATTTCCTAGCGGCCTGCGGGCGGCTGAAATAATGAACTTTGCTGGTCGCTAAAGTGTTGAACACCTGGAGCTCGTCAGAGATTTGGGCCAGAGTAGTGGGGTCAGATCCGGAGGAGCAACATTGCTCCAACCTTTTCAGTTTGACCTCAGATCGTCCAAGGGCGGCCCTAATAGCTTTCAACACCCCTGCCTCTCGGGAAATAGACATGCCCCTAATGTAAGCCTTAAATGCCTCCCATCTGACCGCGGTGGTCGTGTCTTGAAGAGAGTTAAGCTCAAAGAAGGACTCAATGTCTGGTAAAATCTCAGATTTAAACACAATGGCCCTCATTACGACCCTGGCGGAGATCCATGGTGCAATTTGCACCATGGACCATGGCGCAAAGCTGCCAACACCGCCATGGGGGTTGGCGGACTTACCGCCCCATTCCGACCTTGGCGGGGCGGTAAATCCCCAATCCCCATTTTACCCTTCCCCATTCCCATTTTTGCCCCATAGGGTATAATGGGAGTGGGGAAGGCGTTAATTACGCCACCGTAAATTACGGTGGCGTAATTAACAACAAGGTCCCGTAGCGCCATGGATTTTTCCGCCCGGAAAAAGCAGGCGAAAAAGGCTCCATGGCGCTACGGGAACTCGTAGTAAGGCGGAAGGGTCCGCCATGATTTACGCCGGCGTAAACCCTCTCCGCCAGGGTCGTAATGAGGGCCAATGTCTTTTAGAGCTTCGGACTTAAAGCGCCAGGTGCAGAGTGTTGGGATGGGAATTCCCAGCCCCAAGGACAGTACGATCGGAGAATGATCCGAGAATGTGCGGGACAAAATGCGTGTATCCTCCACCCTACCCAAAGCATCTCTCGAGACCAGAAACAGATCTATCCTGGACGAACTATCATGTACAGACGAGTAAAAAGTGTAGTCCCACTGCTGGGGGTGAAGTGTTCTCCAGGCGTCGCAAATATTGAGCGACTGCATGTGGCCATGCAGCCTGCACGCCGCGCCAGACAGGGCTCTGGGTGTAGTGGCAGTTCTGTCCAGGGCCGTGTCCAGTATAAGGTCCAGGCCCCCCCCACATATGATCAGCACTCCCACGAAGCCCAGCAGTATGGTAGTTACAGTATCAAAGAATTCCGGAGAATCTACATTGGGACAGTAAGTGTTAACCAGCAAGTACTCTTTATAGACCAGTGTGCAGTGTATTATAACATAACGGCCCTCGGGATCAACATAGCTTTTATGCAGCACAAACTTAATTGATTTGTGGATCATTGTGAGAACTCCCCTAGATTGTGTGGAGTAAGAAGTAAAGAACCTGCAGAACCCCATGATGGGGCAACAGCTCTCGCAATGAGGCCATCGGAGTGTGTCTCTTGTAAAAGCAATATCTTACAGTTGTGTCTGTTAGCATATGCAACAATCTTGCGGGCCTTAGTGTGGTTGCTCAGCCCCCGAATGTTCCAGGACATTATGACTGTAGCCATGTCAGAGGTAGGTTTCTACAGACACAGTACCCATAGATCGGTGAACATCCCAGCTCCCGTGATGGTATGAGCTCTCAGTGTTGGAACAGCAAGTGGGCGTGGGGCCCTTCAGCATGCGCACCGCGAAACCTCATGTGCCTTTTTGTAAAACAACCCCTTTCCCACCCCCCACCCTCACCACTAACCGTGGATCAGCAGTGTAAAGATCACCCATCCCTAACAACGCACAGTAGGACCGTCCCCAACCTGGCCCAATTTTCCCCGAGGCCCAACTGGGGCCAACACACACCAAAAAAATGAGAAAAAACAGTGCAATCGCAATGGGGTGCGCTGTTGCCGTGCACCAGCACGCTTGGAGCCAAACGGCTCAGTTGCAAAACGAGCAGTGGTGGCGGACTCGCGGCACAGGCCCCGCCCACTAAGCGGGTAATCGGGGACCGCACACGAGCCCCTGCGGTTCCGAAATAGACCAAAACAGTTTCGACAGTCAAATATCATACAACCGTGCATCTCAAATGCGGGGAACGGAGTATATAACTGAGAAATTAAGGACCTGAACGATAGGAGAACAGAAATTGAGGTAGGACAACAGAACAGTGTGAGACCAGCTCTGTGAAGTGCGTTGTAAGGATGTGTGCACAAGCGCTGTAGCACGCAAGGACTGCAGGGGCAGCGCGTCACAGTAAACAGAGCAGCCTTACCAGTACCACAGTGCAGATTGAGTAAACAAGTTCAATAAGTGTCCACAGTCCGCGCCAATCACATTTAAGTAGCTTCCACTCAGCCTTCTCCAGAACCCTGAAGCGGTATTTGCATCTCGATGAATTTCACCGCCTCGTCCGGGACTGTGAAAAAGTACAATTTGCCATTATGAGTGAGCTTGAGACGAGCCGAGAATAAGATGGCGTACGGTACATTGCGTTCCCTGAGCATTTTCTTGACGCCAAGAAATTGGCGTCTCTCCTGCTGTACCGCCACAGAAAAGTCTGGGAAGATCCTGATGACATGAGACTCCAGTCTCAGCTCCCCTTTCTCCCGCGACAGGCGAAGAATGAGGTCCCTATCACGATAATTAAGAATCTTGGCTATAATGGGTCTGGGGATGTCGCCAGGTCGGGGTCGCGGGACAAGGGCCCGGTGAGCCTGCTCCACCGTGAAGTAAGGGGAAAGGTCTGGATCCCCCAGCAAGTCCTTGAGTATAAAGGAAACTGTAAACACAAGTATAAAGGAAACGGTATGCACCTTGCCCCTATGTTCAGCACTTCTGGAGCCACATTTACATTATCAAAGCTTTGCACTTGTGCAAAAAAGTGGAGCAAACATCTTTAGCACCTATTTTGCTGTTTAGGTAATACATAATGGTGCAAACAGGTTTAGCTCCAATCAGTATTTTCCCAAAATGTTTTCACCAGGGCAAAATTGAAGCAGGTTTTTTTATTAGCATTTGCTGCATATCATGAAGAGAAATCTAGTACACACCTTTTTGTTTTTTTTTGTCATGCACCACACCTTGTACAAAAAAGTGTGATTTATTTTTGGCCTCATGCAAACATTTGTTAGATATTATGGATTGCGACAAAACGGTTTGCTCCATTTTTTAATATGAAAGCATTTGCTCACTTTCGTACGTTGGTGCAAATGTTACATAACCTGGTCCCTGGTGCCAGTTCCAAAGCAAATGAATGGTGAGTTAATTAGGAATAATGCCCCCACAATGACTGCTCTATTAATACCACACCCTCCCTCCATCACTCATTCACATACAAACAAACTCGCACACACAAAAATACTTTTCTTTACACTTATGGTTTTTGCTGCTGGCACCCTCTGATCTTCTTGTGTCTTTCTGGCCCTCCGGATGTACATCGCCACCGATGTTGAAGAGCAACAGGTCAGGACCTAACATAAATCTACAGCCTGGTGCCCCCTGTTCCACTTCAGATGTATTGAAACTGAGAAGGTGCTGTTTGTATACATTTATTTCCTGGCAAGCACAAGGGGCCCCCCTCTTATGGAATCACCTCTTCAGTGCACCCCAGGAAGGAGCCTAGATCACCTACTGAAAGCACCACCCTGTGTATCCCTAATTCAGAAACTGAATGCAAATTAAGATGCACAGAAAACAAAAACATTCACATATGCCTCAGTGGATGTGCAATGCATTACAGGGTCATATCGCACCTGTTCATGCATATTTTGTGTGGAAAAAGCGGTATGACCAACTGTTGTCCCACTTCCATTACTATCTCTCAAACAGGAATATAAATGCTTCTTCCCTTTTTTCACATTTCAAAATCACAGACCTTTTAAGGGCCTGCCATAATGAAAGGTATTCCCATTATCAACATGGCTGCAGAGAGCATGATGAATCCTTCTGACACACACAAGGGGGATGGGCAGAGCATCTTTGTGAATAAGGTGACCTGGGCAATTCTCAAAATAATGGAAATAAAAACAATTCATACTATTTGCATTGTTTGTTTGCATTACTTTGTGTCACTATGGCCCAAACTGTTTCTGTAAAGATTGTAATTTTGGCCAGCAGCAAAAAAAGAGTGCAAGCGTGCCATAGACAAGGTCAGTGGTGGGCAAACTTGTTCTGTTCAGTCACCTGTGATACATTTGTCCACACATAAGCATTTACAAGAAACTGACCTGCCCCTTAAGGATAGTAAATCTGTAAGATGCAGAGCTTGGGCTCGGCATCTATACCAATGTCAGCACAGAAACAAACCTTTCTGGGATGACAGTATGGCAAAGATGTATGGTGATTAACTATTTGGGGTGAGCTGCAGTTGAGGTCTTATGTGTTCCCGCCATTCCTGGGCATGGTGTTGAATCATATGGGACTGCTTCCACTTGCACACTGATTTCTTGCACAGAGTGCAGATGGATAGATGTTGTAGATCCTCTTATGAACACCTATTACCTTTACACCTATTAGCTTTACTGTCCTCTCATTTTGTGCAGATAAGCAATAGGTGTTTCTAGGTTGTGTGACCTCGCACATGGAATTCTATCCCCATCCTTTTTTTTATAATTGACTATCCTTTGCTATTTAAAGAAAAACTTTCAACAGCCATTTTTGATACTTATATTCTGGTACTTTTTCGGGTCTGTTTTGGAAAGACCAGTGCCCAGGTGCAGTTTACTCTTCCCAGTTTGGTGATCTGGCTACCAAAAACGGATGTATTGCACTGCAATATTGTGAGGAATTAACATCTGTAAGAGTGGTACAGCCCCAGTTTTTTGTTTTTTCTTAAATTATAACACTATGTGGTTAATTCCATCTCAGTGAGAAACGCATAGTGACACCTGTACCCTGCTCATCAGTCTCCTGATCTGCAGCCCCTGCTCTATCATGCCACAGAGCAGGTTCAGGTGCCCTGGCACAGTTTCCCGGTTTAACAGCTGCCATGATAGCAAAGTCACGGCATGGCAGAATGTAGGGTTAATGACCCAAAACCTGAACGATAAAAACAATACCAACTAGGCCAAATAATCAATTCACCGTTTATAAGGAAAATAAAATGTTATTGTATTCAAAAGTATCAGACAGTCCCGTAGAGCTCACCCCACCCAAAGTAGTTGTATCTTTCATAGCACAAAACCACAAATTAACAGAACTATGCACAATAAAGATTATAACACGATCCTGCACTCCCCATTGGCTACCACCTATACACAATTCTAATTATCCCCTACAGTCCATTTCACTATTGGTTACACATTATGTAAACACATTCCACTAAGACATGTGCGCTATTACATCATCACTAGGAGTTGATTAACTACCAGGTACATTGTAACCATAATACATTTCTCTAACAAGTAAAGTATTCATCACCATCACATGATGTGTACCCCTCCATTAGATCCTGAACAAAGTGTGACTACGAGGTGAAATCCACCTTAATAATACAATGGGCATCCTCATTATACCAGACACTGTCAAACACACAAACAGCTCCCTGCCCTTGTAGATACATTGATTGGCATCACCTCTGTGCCTCCCATCCCACATCACGGTACAGCACTACAACGTCCCCTCCCTTATCTCACTGGGGACCCAGGTGCCCATGAATGACGTGATCGGGACACCACTCTTATGTTTGAATTTTGTGTATTTATTGATTGGTAGAGGCACAATTTAAATTGGCAGCAAATGATGGGGCTGTGTGTAGTAAGAATGCCCGCTCGATTTGGCAGACCCTTACATTAGCAAGTGGAATTAAAAATGTATGTTTGATTAACCCAATTACTGAGCATGAATGCAAGGCCTATGTCAGAGAGAACTTGTATTGTGTGAAAGCAGCATCTGTTATGGGAGAATATTGCAGTGGTGAACATATTTCATGCAGCTTACCTTTTGATTGGCAGAATCTTTGTGAACGAATTGAGAAACTGAAAAGCTCAAGAGCACCGGGCGCCTAATGGTCTCGTGGCAGTTGTGCTGAAACTGGATCCTAAGGGATGGGCTAGGGTCCTGGTACATCTTTTTTCTATAGTTTGCAAGGGGCAAAGGGTACCAGAATCCTGGAAAATATCACGGTTGGTACCCGTATTTAAGGCGGGAACTATGGTCTCACCTGGGAATTACAACTTTTATAGACTGCACAGGATTTTATTTTGCATCACATGTTCAGTCAGAGCTACACGCATTGGCTCTAACACACAATCTGTTGCATTCATTTCAGATCGGCTTTTGCCCTGGTGCAAGTACAATTCACAACATAAGGATGCTGGATGCACTTGTTTTGCGTGCTAGCATCAAGCAAAATCCATCGCTTTACATTACGTATATGTGGATGTCCATGCCGTGTTTGATTTGATAAACCATGCAATGTTATGGAAGAAGTTGGATGCAATGGGTTGCCCATCCTTGTTACTTGAAATTGTTATTGCTTTACATAGTAACAATTCTGCCCAAATTTATTTAGGTAATATAGGAGTTCTATCAGATATTTTATCTACAGACAAAGGGGTGAAGTAGGGATGTGTGATGATTCTCCTACTGTTTAGCCTTTTTGTAGCTGACTTGCCTGCATGTCTGGATAAAATTTCCAAACAGTCCCCAAAAATCAGATGCACAACAGTGGCTTCAATGCTTTATGCAGGCGATTTGATAATGTTCAGCCATACATTTGTGGGCGTGAAGGAATTGATAAATGTGTTAGAGTACTATGCCACAGAAAATGAGCTAAGAGTACATTTGGGGAAAGCCAAGGTAATACTGATTTCCTCCAAGAAGGTGAATAGACGAGCCATGAATACTAGACTGAGGCAATTTGAATAAACAGACCTCTAAAAGTATGTGGGTCTAGAGATACGCAGCAGTGGCTATTACCCGGTGATTATAGCATCAAAGATAAGGAGGGCAGAGCAGTTAACAGCATTGATCAGCAAATTTACCAAGCAACATGCCGGATATTCGTTAATCCGGTATTATACAAGCAATGGTTTTGCCACATTATTTCATACGGCCTGGAGGCTTTGGATATGCAGGACCTAGGTTGGCTCAATGGTTCTTTTAAGATCTACCCCTATGGAGTATCTGTGCCTGGAATTGGGCCTGACCTCATTAAGGGCCCCTATTGATCAAATCCTGATGCAATCCGAAAAGCCCTTTATTAGCATCTATATAGGAGTGTCTCATTCATGGAATCATTCCTATTCCCATTTATCAACATTAAGAAACTACGTACTGGTTTCTCATTTGTTCCTGAAACCTCAACACTATCTCATGCAATCCCCTCACCCGGCAGTGCATGGATTACGGCTGTTGACGAGGATTAACCAATTACCCCTTAGAACAGTTTGGAGTGCTATATGGAAACTGGGAAACAGTTATAGATTCTGTCGTATATGTAAGTGCCAAGATACTGCAGAAACTATGAGACACATGTTTATAGAGTGCCTGAGATTGGGACGGTTGTATGTTACAATTTTTGGTAATGTGGTGCATAAATATGATTCTATTATGTTGCTAGAATTTTTGATCTATTGTATCAATACCGATTCCCTCTCCACAAACCTTGCATTGTTCAGTGTATGGCAATGTATCAAACCTTTTTTAAGGATAATTAAGAGGAAAGTCCTCAGATTATGGAATTGAGGAAGTATGAATTCATTAAATTGAATCAAAATTTTAATGTGACAAGTTAACTATGTCTACATTTTGGAAAGTTTAACACGATTATGGACACTGTATATACATATGATGCTGTGTGAACTTTCTTATTTCCTTCTTTTAAGTGTAAATAGATTCTTTTGTTATTTCCTTTTACATATGTTATTAATATTTGTTTTGTCTTCTATTTTTTGTGTAAAGTTTGTAAAGAACTATAACACAATAACATATTATATTATTTATTGATACCTAAAGAGCAGCATCTGCAGATCAAATAGGATGGCCACCCTTTGAGTGAGAGTAGTAGTGCTCTCAATCTTCCCCAGGCCTCTTGGCATCACAGAACCTCATGCCCTGTTAACATGAATTCATCTGTATCCTTATCCTTCCTCCATGGACCCAACATTCCTTTCCCAGCTCCTCCAAGCTCTGCAGCTGGACTAAATGAACTGTTATAGACACAACGTGGTTACCTGTGATGTTGATAGTATAACTTCGCTCTTGGGGAAATCAAGATCAAAGGGGAGCTGTCTCGGGATCAACTGGACAGAGCCACAGCTTCACTTTAGGCCTGTTTCTCACACTTTCACTAACACATCCTGTAACGTGCCCTAAAATCCAACATGGTGGAACTCCTTAGCCCCCCAACCTGCCTTTACTGCAACACTTCCATGACTCCCTCTCATACTCCTACTCATCTCAGCTATCTACTCACACATCCCTTAAATCATAACAACATACACTAATGCTAAATGCAAGGTACATCACCCTACCTTTAACCTCTGCAACCACAAAGTTAATACATTGCCGCTCTTTCTGTATGGCTATATGCTGTTTTTAATATGTGTCAATGCTAACTACAAATGGGTGCATGTGCATTCTGTCATACCCAATGAGAACTTCTAGCAATAGGGCGCCTGCTAATATGTTTTAAACAATCTAAATCTCTTTGCCTGACTTGGAAGCGGCACTTGCATCCCAATACTTCCCTCTTTAGTTAATCCTCCATTAACTAACCCAGCCACCTTCTTCTATAATCATTGTCTTTGGGCATCCACACTTTGCACATATGTCACAACTTTCCCCCATCCGTGAATATTCATCTGGGATGCATGTCATGAAACCACAACATCCATTTCCTGCCAAATCTATCCAATGTTCCACATAATTCTCTGGATCAGGTGGGAGGTGAGACAATGTCACTGGGGGACAAACTGTTTTTTCTGCTCTTACCATCCTGTGCTATATTTCACCATTCCACGTCTATGTCTGTGTGTACATGTATTTTGTGAGGGGAGAAGGTGTACCTGTTGTTTTAGACACCAAATTCATCATTGCACTATTAGGCAGTGTCTTGGAGCAACACCGTAGAATCATTTGACACAAACGTAGAATTACAAGAAAAAGACTATGCTAAGAACCAGTATCTTTACAGCTATCCCCAACGAAGAAGAGGCCCATGAAGATATTCAATCAAACCAATCTTCAGCACTCACTCCAGGCTCTTTTTCCATAGTAGTCAGCAGGTTGTGGAGGGCTCCTATGGCATGGGTTACAGTTCCATTGTCCGCATCATTGGGGGGTATATAAGTGCACCAAACTATTTTCTATCTTCTTGCACACACCCCCATTCAAGGCCTCAAATAAAAGCAAACCATACGGTTCTGGGGATCATGAGACAAATAGCTTTTATTGAATTGAGACCCTGCTCTGTCGGGTTCACTATCTGGCGCATCTCCCACCTTGTGATCTGCAACCACTTTGCATTGGTTGCTAGGCACAAGGAGGGAGGTAGAAAATGTTTCTGTCTTTGTGAACAGACGGGATTGCCCTGGGATCGCTTTGAGCTTCTCAGATGAGTCTTGGGACCAATAATTCAACCTCTCTTGTCGATGGGCTCTTAGTGTGGGGCGAGCATGCTGATGGGGATGGGATTCAGTTGCAACTGGGGTTGGCATGTTTGTGACAGTCAAGTGCGAATCAGGCACTATGAGAACAGCAGTATGTAATGTGGTGTGAGAACAGATGCCTCTCCAGGATGGGGGAAAGTTGAGATAAGCGTATTGTCCGCACTGCCAGTACAGATGCATCAATGCGGATGTGCCATAAGTCAGGTCGGAAATAAATAAAGTCTTATGCAACTTTCATTTGTTCCTACGAGTACAGTGCTATTTCTCCTGAATCAATAGGAAAAGTCTGTCAGTATCTGCATCCTTAGCAGGCTTTTCTTTCAGTTTGATCCAGGTGTATTTTGATACATAGGTGCTCCACATTTTAGAACATTTCTGGTTGACACGTGACATTACATCTTCCAAATACCCCAGTAGACATCTGCTGTACAGCTCACTAGACCTTTCAACCATCTATTGTTGGAAAACAGCATACCTTCCAATTTCAGTAGTGGCCTTATTTGACAATGTGCTTACTCTTTGTTCTTGGCACACTCGCTTTCATCTCCGTCCATTATACTGCCTGGACCATTTGCCCATAAAACAGGCTTTATACTCTGCAAAGGCCCAGGTGCACTAAAGATTGGGCTATAAGAGTTGACATTTCTTGTGGGATAAACAACTTGGGGGTGCCTTTTTCTTGGGATATAAGAACACAAATGTAGAAGCTCCCATTTGACTTCACTCTTCCCACCACTGTCATGTGGTTTCACCACATATTATCTGTTTTGGGGTGGTGCACATTGCAAGGGATCAAGACTAACACTCAGGCACAGTAACACTTTTCAATGTTAAACAGAACTTTTATTGGCAAAATAATAAAAGAGGTTGGGGAAATCCTACCTGTCACTAGGTCTATGAGGGATTTACCAGCCTCAACAAACCAAATGAATGTCTGTGTCAAATCTATCATGTGTCCAAAAATCCTACACTGAGCCTTACACGCTAAACTCAAAGTAATATGTGCAAGGGAATTTCTGGAAGCTATACACTTATAGTTTTCTTTCAAAGTTCTAAACATAGAAATTCAAGGTGCAGAAAAGAAAAGGATATACATTTCCAAGAGAAGAAGGGTCCCCCTTTCTTCAATGTTTCTTTTAGTTTTTCACAGTCTGCCCAGTACTTCCAAAAAAAGATCAAATAGTGTTCCACTGTTGTAAAAAGGGTACTACCCAGTGGTTTTGGTGTATGAAATTAAGAAGTGGAGCTTTTCTCCCTGCTGTCCTGTCCCTGCTCCCTAAAAACCCCATCACCATGCCCCCTCCCACATGCCATACAACCCCCTAAACAAATGTGCCTGCTGTTTAAGGAAACATTCAGTGCACTGAAGTGCAAGTTTCAACTTCTTCCTGCACATTTATATTTAAAGTGAAACCATTCTATTTAAAATAAATTAAATCTTAATTGAAAAAAGCAGAGGAGCACTGCTCCTATTTGATCCTGCCCACTACGACCAGTGGTATTATCCTTGTGTCTATGGGCCTCATTACACGGAAGGCGGTGAGCCATGGCGCTATTAGCGCCATGGCCATGCCGGTAAAATACCGGCACCGCCTTGGCGGAAAGGGGATTTACCGCCCCATTCCAAGGTTGGTGGGGCGGTAAATCCCCCTTCCGCCATTGCCCTTCCCCATTCCCATTTCTGCCCCATAGGGCTGTATGGTAATGGGGAAGGCGCTAATTACGGCACCGCAATTTTGCGGTGCTGTAATTAGCTCCGAGGTCCCTTAGCGGGTTGGTTTTTAACGCCTGCAAAAAGCAGGCGTTAAAGCACCTACCCGCTAAGGGACCTCGTAGTAAGGCGGTAATGGTTAACGGTCACCGTTACCATTAACGGTGGCCGTTAACCATTACCGCCTTCCGTGTAATGAGGCCCTATATCTCCATATAATGTTTCAGTTCATAATCTCAATGGGAATGCCTTCTTCCTTGAGTTTCTCCACTTCTTATGTTTCCACAGTTTTATGAAAAACAACTCTCTCCCTTTGTTCCTTCCACTTTCACCAATCACTATGTTATAACACTTTAAGGTTGTTCCAGGGGCATGAGCCTTCCCTTGAGTTTTCCTTTACACATATGATTTGCTTGACTATTCAGTTTATCTCACTCTGCATCACCATTAATTTTAAAAAGGTATGGTTCTTCCACTTTCCTTTGACTGTTCCTCTTTTACCCATGGTGTACTCGCCTGCCAGTGTATCACAACTTTCTTACCGTTTCTTACAAGGGGTATGCATCTTTCCTTTTGTATTTGTTTTGTATTTTTTTCAGGTTTACTTCTCTTTTTGTTCCTGGTTTACTCTCCTGTAGGGATACCACACCTCTGTTTCTTGGGTGTGGGTCACATGATCTCACAGTGCCTGGTTTACTCTCCTGCCATGAATGTTTACACCCTATCGTGGGTGTGATTCCCAGACTCATTGTTTGCCTGCTTCACTATCCTGATAGGACTTTTCCACTCTCGATTCACTCTTCCTTTTGTCCAAGAAATAATACTTTTCCAATATTGGGCCACCAACACGTTTCCCACAGCACTCGTATTTATATAAGTCTTTTTTTCCCAACATTAGTTTGTCCACACTTTTCATGTTTGTATTAATCTCTCTTTCCAAGCATTGGGTCACAGACCCCTTCTTCACACCATTGGTGTTTGTATTAGTCTCTTTTTACAAGCATTGGACCACCAAACCCTTCTTCACACTGTTTGTATTTATAGAAGTCTCCCTTTCTGAGCATTGGGTCACTGACCCCTTTTTCAAACTGCAATTATATTAACCTTTCTTTCCCTAGCATTAGCTCATCACACCTTTCTTGACACATTTCATGTTTGTATCAGATCCTTCTTTTATTTCAATTCGGCCTGCTCCTGTTGATAATTATGTGTGTCACAAGCCCTCAAGCACTCCAGTAACACATTTCTCTCTCGGGGCTTACCAGTCAGCTCTGGCAATCCTCGCATCCTCTCCTTTTCCTTCAATCCGCTGACAGGGAGTGCGTCCAGTTAGCAAAATGCTCCCACTTTGCTTCCCTTTGCTTCTGGCAGTGCAGACCTTGGGACATCACATATCTCCTAGTGAGGAAAGACCTTTCATACTAAACTTTGCCACAGATTTAGCATCTCGTTTTACGCAAGGGCCCACTTCAATCCAAGGAGAAAAGAACGCACACACAACAATAATAGGACAACAATAGTTACTTCAACTGTTTATCGTGTCCACATAGTCAGTGTGGATCTCTCCAAAGGGTAATGTTGGACAGGAAAATGTACCATGCAACGTCCTGAGTGTTTAGAGGTGGCAAGTAGTGCATTATTCCACAAATTTGTCAAGGTATTCTTGTAGGTTGGGGACAAACTAGTCCTCCTAAATGTCAGGCTCAACTTACTGTTTCGACATATGTGTTGGGTAGCGCAGTTGCTCAAAAGCAGCCATAAGCAATTCCTGTGGCATAACTACTTTACCTGTATTTACTTGTCTCCAGATAAGATCCGTCAGTGAGAAGGAGCACCCACATTTGACCTATACATCCTTACCCCCTTGCAGTATGGACTTGAAATTCAATTGCTGCATGCCTTGGAAACCCACAGTAGCTGTAATAATATCACGTTTTAAATTATGATTTATAGATGGTCTCTTGGTGACTATTGTGGTACATCACACAACTAACTGCATTTAAGGAGCACTGAAAACATTGTAAAAAATGATCGTCTGCACGCATAACATATTCCCAGATACTTTTGCCCCCGTAACGGAAATCAAAAGCTGGCACCCATGAATATACGCACAGTAAGTGAACATATATCTTAAAGTGAAATATAATAATGTATCTCATTAGACCTTCTCCTACAAGTGCAAGACTAAATGGCATTGGACCTATACAAAAAGTAACGAACACCAGAAAAATAACCTGAGAGAGGAAATGTTCCAATAAATATGCTTGTAAAGTATAAAAGGTGATCACCTTTTTGAACGCAGCAATCTGTTGTGAAATATTCACTGCAGAACAAAATCCCAAAACGAAACCAGTGCTTGTGAGTAAGCGTCTGCACAGGAAACATGTTAACCTGAGTAAAATCATGGTAGCCAAATACCTGATCAAGCTTGCCAATCTAAAAAAAAGAAACAAGGGACTGTGTCTGCCGTACAAAATGTGTTTATGTTGTCCACCCACATGTGTACTTTACTCGTGCCCTGAAAAACAGACACAATCAAGGGAAAATAACTACACCAGCGTCCAGGATTGCAAACTTTCTTGCCATATGGTGGGAAAATACTCATGACTTACTTGCTCTCTCATCATTTCCCCTCCTCACATATATTGAAAAGTACACATACAAAAGGCTCACTCAAATATATAAATAATTATGGAACTATGTTTGGCAAAACTTGTACAATTGTGGCATTATTCCTCCCATCCTGACTGGGAGACTACAAATATCAGAATGCAATTCAGCAAAAGGCAAAAATAAGTTCTCAGAGGCAACCGTTTCAAGGACTGACAGTAGCAATGTTTCCAAAAAATAATGTGGATGCTCAGTTGGTCGTCCATCAATGCAGTAACCAGACTGACCCTGCTTAGCTTCAAAATGGGACTGACCCTGCTTAGCTTCAAAGCAAGGAAAGGGCCCGACCCCTCAAACCATGTGGTCTTGTAACTTCTGCTTATATGTTAGGCAACGCGGCCTGAGGAGGCTGGCCCCTTCCTGACTTTGAAGCTAAACAGGGTCTGTCCTGGTTATCGCATGGATAGGAGACCTGGGTGACTTTCGAGTAACTGGTCATGGCCTGTGATTTTTCACCCCTATAAAACTATAACCGCAGCATAGAACGACTCATACTTCATAACCACAGTTATCATGTGCCGGCTCCCCCCACTCCCCAGATGCCTCCTTGCGTTCTCCCTTTCCACCCACAACACATGCTGTTTCTGTGACACAGTTTGCTTTGAGATGTCAGCTATTTGATGCTACAGAAAGCTTTGTGTTGCAAACTCAGTCCCTAGACCCGCTCCAACTCCCAAATCTCACTTGGTGCCATCTAATTACTCCCCCATCTCTAGCCCGATGGCATTTGCATCTTTTTATAGCTGCAAATGGCTTTTTTCCTATGTTTAATTTGTCCATAACCTCGGCTATAATCTCAGCTATCACACACATCAAGAAAAAAAGAAGGTGGCAGCTGTTACATTAAAAAAAGAGATGTAGCTATGTATTTTGGAGAAGGGGCACCCCATCCTCTGTCAAATATTTAAATAACTACTGCACGTAATAAACCCAAACCACCAACAGCATGCTTTTGAACGCTTTGTGGTCAAGTTGTTTCAGACAAGGTCCAAATCCAAAAATTGGCCTTGTTTGTCTACCAGAAAATTAATGGGATGTCCCCAACTTTGGAAAATAAATGTTTTTGTCTTCTTGATAAAGTTTTTATTTTATGACAAATCTTTATGAAACTTTGCAGTCTGGGGGAGCAAGCAAGTCACTAATCACTTTTGAAATGTCAGCCCAATCCGTTACTGATCGAAAGTTATTAACAATAGAATTTTAGGAGGTACCTATGGGAGTCCAACTCACTTTAAATATAGGGCGGCTTTCACCGCCCTATAATATTTATTTTGATTTTTTATTATAATTGGTGTGGCACATCCAAATAAAAGCACCAAAACAAAATTAAAAACATATCTATTCAAGAAAGTGTGGGCAGAGTTGAGAATCAAACCTACCTTCTTGCCACAAGAGGTGAACGCTCTCACTACTTCACACCTGGCTCACTCAGACGATGAAAGCTGGAGAAGCATTAATAAACTTTATCCCATCCCCATATGTAACAATGTACTCAGCTACAAACTGAAAAGGCACTCAGCTAAAAAGTAATAATCTCTTTCCTGTGCTGCATGTTTTGATACAGTATACTATATACACCCACATCCCCATCCCACTTTAAACACATTCAGCAATGGCCTTGGGTGAGGGGGTGAGGTAGAGTGGGTGGGGGTTGAGGCAGAAAAGGTAAATGCTGTGAGGTAGATAGTGTGAATCAAGTGGGGTAGAGTGGGTGAGCAGGTGTGGGTGGCTAAGGTAGAGTGGGTGAGTGCAGTGAAGTAGAGTGGGTGGAGGTAGTATGGGGTGGAGGGGAGTAGGTGAGTGGGGTGAGGCAGAGTGGGTGAGTGTGGTGAGTTAGAATGGGTCAAGTACAGTGGGTGAACAGAGTAATGGAGAGTGGGTACATTAGAGTGTGTGCAGCAGAGTGGGTGAATGGAGTGAAGAATAGTTAGTAAGTGGGATGAGGAATAATGTGGTGAGGTAATGTGAGTGAGCTAGAAGGGTTTGTAAGGTTTAGTCGAGAAGGTGATTAGAATGAGGTAGATTTGTCAATGGTTTTATTATGTTATCATGCATTTGCATAGCGCCTCCTACCATTTTTTTCCAGAATTGCTTGAATTTCGTGAGCAATCTTGCAGAGGGATTTGAACTCTGGATTGTATGAGACAACCAACAGCACTCAATGTTGGGCATATGTTGTTCTGTATTGCAGAAGGTTGATGCAGGGGATTCTTGCTGCCCAGTGGATCTGTCTGCCCACAATCCTTCAGTTGTATCTATGGTTTAGTAAGTCAGATCTCAGAGCTTTTATGTTTTTATCTCAGCCGCTTGGGTCTGAGCACATTCATTTGTACCATATTGCTTGGTTGAATATTGCAGCAGGCTTTGTGAGCACTGGGTGGAAGCTGTCACTCTTCAAGAAGTTGGGCCAATCTGTGGGTTTGTGATATACTGTGGTCATTAGCAGGCCATCTTTAAATGTTCTGGTTGTGTCAAGGAAATTCACATTTTAAGGAGAGTAGGAGAGTTTGATGTTGAACCTTGCATGGAATTCAGTAAATCTTCTCTGGTCATGTTCCCCAGTAGTTCAAATATGGAGGATGTCATTAATGTATTGCAGATACCTTAGTGGTCTGCAGTCACAGGTGGCAAAGAAATTACCCACTCTTCCTTTCCATACGCACCCCACTCTATCCCACCCAACTCTTCCTAACATCACTGAACAACTCTGCCTTTTTCATTGTCTTTCGGAGACATTTACCAGAGCCTGCAAAGGCAAACCAATGGAATGGGAAATGGGCCATTGGTGGGTCAGTCAGACACCATACTCAGCAGTGCTACCTGAGTAATGCACCCCCTATGGCATCTTGGGTTCCTCAGATTTCAGGTCCATGGGTTGCCTGAACATTTTTTAACTATAGATGGCCACACCTTCAAGGCTGTGGGTTAACCCAGTCACCTATCATGAGGTGTTCAGCATTCAAAGGTTTAATGCCTATGCAGGTCTTCGTGGTGAGCCAAACTCCATTCATTACATTACCTATAGCATTTTCTATGGCTCTTTACTGACACTTGACTGACACATGCCCAGCCCCATCTGCTACTCTGTGTAATGTTAGGTTGCTGAGGTTCACTTCTCCCCAAGCCCTACCAGGTCTTTAAAAGCCCTGCCCAAGAAGCATCCCAGAGGCTGGTTAGTGCTCCTGTTGCAAGCCAAACAGCTTGTTTTTCTTTTCCGCCCCACCCAATTGCAGAGAAGCACAAGGCATTACCATGTTCACACCAGCCTTGACAAGTCAAAGGGACGGTTCCATGTGATTTCATCGCATGCTTTTACATCGCCGGGCTTTTAAACGTGCAAAATCCATTGAATGTGCTCATTGTTTTTTATTTTGTGGGGGGACCCAAGCCCCCCACCCACACTTATTTTTTTACTATTGCCCACACGCCAAAACCCTTATTTGCTCTTTCCCACCCCCCCTAAAAAATTCTATCCTAAGCTTAAATGTAGGTGGTCATTGTGGGCAAAAAGCTTAGTGGAGATGGACACACAATTGACTATGTTTAAACACACACCTGCCTTCAGTAGGTATGCACATATGACTGACAATACTCCATTGCTTCATGCCTCCCTGTGAGCAGCCCAGCACTGTTTTTTTTTATCTCTGGGGGAACTTCTGAAGTGTAGGTCTTTTTTGAACGAAACCAATCCGAAACAGAGAAGAACAGATATGCTATTCCAGAGATGAATGTGAGAGCTGTACTGTTATTCCAAAATCCCCATTCTTCATATGCCGGTGAAGTAATCTGAAGAATATTTTGTTAGCCTTTTGTTTTCTTTTTTGAGCAACAATTTGCCCAAAAAAAAGCTTATCACAGAACCCCATAAATGGACATTTTGGAAATATTTGTTGAAAAATCGAAAACCCTGTTTTCCCATAGAGAAAAAGTGTACATTTTTAAGAGTTGTAGCATGCAAAGCATTGGGTGTATTAGGACTGTAGACACATCTAATTCAAAGTAAAGAAGCAGAACAAGGCGCGATGATCAATACAAATATATAAGATGCAGCCTGTGCACTGCATTTGAAAAACACATGGGCAGTATTTGCAAGTCTCCTCCCATCACAATATAGTGACAAGGCACAAGATAATTATCTCAAGTATAAGAACATGTCATATAACTCTTATTTATTGGCAGAAATGTTAAATCTAGGGGCACAGAAAAATGTAACTTTCAAAAGTGGCAATTGGTGGAAACCAACCTGAATAAAGCATCAGCTTTGGTTTGAACTCTGACAGCTGCTTTTCTGTTCAATTCACCTACCCAAGTAACAACAGAACTGATCTGCCTTGCACTATCAAAGAGTTGGAATTCATTTGATTCTCAGCAATGGGGATACTGACTGGCCTGCAACTAGTTCACAGGGAGGCCAACATAGCAATTGATTCGAAGGCAGAGCTTTTATAGACTGCATCTGTGTATGGAGAGCTTAAGATGATGAACAGATGATGAACATTTAATGGGATTTCAGCTTGACCAGGAGATTTATGTAGTCTAATCTGAGATTTTGATCTCTCAAACTGGTCCAAAAGGGGCAGGAACAACATTCATATACCCACAGGACTTCCAAGACGGTACCACTGCCAGGCTCATCATAAATACCTCTATCCCTGAAATGACAGCTAAAGAACAAACAATACCAAATGCTCTGTTATATACCTCCTGGACTCTCATAAATTAAATTCATGGCTCATGCATGTTCAGGGTACATTAGATGTATCAATAACTATGGTGAAGTGTGCTTGACAAATGCCTCTTTTTCTATAACTGCAGCATTGAAAACTGAGGTGAATTGTGTGATTATTATTTTGCTTCATTGGTCTTGACATCTTCATGGAAATATAACTTGTTTATCAATCAGTTGTTTTTATTTTATAATCAATTATGTATATTTTGTTAATAAATAGACCTATGCAACCCTGTGTGTTTCTTGTCCCGAAAGGGGAGGAAAGTTGTAAGTAATCAATGCTATTAAATTTGGTGTCCCAGATTCATAAGAAGAAAATGAAAAGTGTGCCTGCATGGTTTGGAGTGGGTGGAAAGTTGCCCTTACTTAGACATCAGCCGATTAAAATATCCTACAAAACTGGTGGTCCCATTGAGATCTGATTTCTTGAAATAACTAGTGTCATTACAACATAGACCTGTTTAGCTTAAATTGTGCAGCACCCACAAACGTGAATGGAAGTTTTGTGTTGCATTGTATTATATGGTACAAATACTTCAGCCTCTTAAGGAAATACCAAGTTCTGTACGGTAGGAATTGTTACACAGAAAATTATTAATGTTTGAATCATAGTTATAAGTGATTGAGAGACAGTGATAAAATAGGAGTAAGAAAGGTTTGCATTTCTGTTCATTAAGAATTGTTTGAAGCAGGTTGTTACATTTTGAAACTTTAATTTTATCATAAACTTCTTTTTGCTCTATATTAAGTTTACTAACAATTTCATCACAACGCACATCCACAACTTTACTTTGTTCCATTGCAATTTCTACTTCCTCCATAGCAAGCTCAACATCAGTTTGAATAATTGGCTCACCAAGAACAAGTTGACTTCCTGCTGCAGATTCGTGACTGCCATCAGGAGTCTCTTTTGCCAATTCAGCTGACAAAAGTTCTTCTTGACGTAGTTCTTTCTCCAGGAAGTCCAAATACTGCTCACATTTTGGATATGTAATTAAGAATTTTGTAGCAAAGAATTTGTTTTCAAAAGTTTTAAAACTTACTAGTAAATCACTCTCTGCATTCCATGGGAAGAACAACTGCAAACTACAAAAATACAATCATTACTTTTTCTGTGCATTTTGGCAAGACAGTTTCATGTGGTTAATGAGACTTGCTTTGTCATGCCTCACTAGACAACCACTACATCCATGCACATTAAGGCATCCTGTGGCACTGCTTGCTTCAATATTTCGATATGAGTAGCATTGTGCTACTTCATATAAACAAATATCCTCCAACAATTCTGATTGAATTGGATAACATGTATCAATCAAGTTGGTTTTCAAAAACTCTGTACTGTGGCTTCAATACCCGATTTCTAGTATTAGCTGGTCCAAGACTTAACCAAACTACATTAATGCTAAGTCCATACAGAGGCAAATTAGTTAGCTGATCTACAGCTTGGTAGCTACCACACTCTCTATGGGAAAGCATCTTCAAACCAAAGTTTACAAGTTTTTGACTGAGTCTTTTATCTGACGATAAATCTGCCCATACTTCAGCTGCATTGTTCTTTTCTGCTTTTGTCATGTATGCTGTAACATAACGAGCAACAGCTGTTGAATTATCAGCAATAAACTGTACATCAGTATTTGCATTCCATAGCTGAGCAATGACAGCATTGTAATCATTATACATCCACATTCCTCATTTATTTTTAAATGATATGTATTTCTCTGAGACTTACCAGTAACATGGTGTTGAACAGATGACATTAAACTATTCACTCGAGCATCTCATGTCACAAGCATTGGAAAGCCAAATCTGCACATAACTACAGAACTGTAGTGCAGAGCCAGCCAGGATCCAACTCTCGCCCATTTTTCAATATTAGCCCTCATCGGGGAGGGGGGGAGTTACCATCAGTATGGCACTCCAACATCAGACATGTGTATCCTGGGAGCAGCCTCACTGGAATTCCACTCTCAAGTTAGATGTGCAAACAAAAAAAGGGAGGTAGCAGGGGCGCAACTCTGGGTCCAAGCTACGGTAAGCTCAAACAGTTCAAAGATGTTCTCCCCCCAGCACGCTTTCATGCCTCATCAATGTTGATGGATGTTTATTGGATTCAGGTGTGCAGGGATGAATCCCTCTGATAATTACCAGGCTGTAGCAGCAGGGAATTCTGATAACTGTATTGCAGAGCCAACCAGGATCCAGCTCTGTCCCATTTCTAAATTAGCCATCAGTGTGGGGGGAGGTTACCATCATTATGCTCACTCCAAAATCAGGCATGTGTAGCCCAGCTGCAACCCCTCCTGTGCCCCCCTTCTCCAGTTAGATGTGCAAACAAAAAAGAAGGGTGGGAGGGGCACGCCTCTGTGTCGCTGGACGATTGGTGTTATACCCTAGCTGTTAATAGCAATAAGAACCTCACTTGTCCATTTCACCAGCTAGCAATGGCTTTAGGACCCACGTCAATGCCCTATATATGTCCTGGTCTTCAACTTAGGACATGGGCTGTTACTGGCCAGTGAAGCCCACAAAGACTATACTTTTGCTTATGTCTTAACTACTTTCCTGCTATTAGTAATGAGTGTATACCAACAGATTCTTAGGTTCCTTAATAATTGATGTCTAGGCACTGTAGTTCTAACAAATTGCTTTTGCTGACATGTCCATAATTGCCTGCCTCCATGTCATTGCCATTTGCTGTATAAGGTCAGATAGTATGTGTCCATAATCAAGAATGAACTGGGCAGTCATGTAATGATTCATTTGATTCATAGCGAGTACTTCATGAAATATTTGACCATGTGCCAAAGCAGTGACATTGTTCTTGTTTTTGACTATTCCCATGCAACTGATCATCACCTTGCTGGACCTCACGGGTCCCTGCTGTAATGTTTTTTTATTAATATTTTGATATATTTGTCACTCATTAAATGGGCATCCCCGATAAAATGCCGTTTGGCACAATCACTCCCTAAAATTTGTGGTCAACAAACAGGCTCATTTAGGGATTAATATCTCCTTTTACTTCATGAAGGGGAAGTCACCACAAGACATCCGATATGCATTACATGGGCTTAATCACCCAGTTAAACTCAGCCTGCCTGTGACAATCTATGCAGTCAGACCCAGAGCTGCACTATTGAGTATGTTTCTAAAAATTCAAATCCTAAATAATGCAAGGTCACTTCTAAACATCACTTAAGTATGTGACCACAATCCCGATGATCGGCCACTATATTAAAGCTCTTTTCAATTTGCATTTTAAAATCGTATTTAATCAATAAATGACCATAGCAATACATTTTATTTTCTTCAGTATCAAAAACAAGTAATGGTACCAGAAAAAGGTTGCATAGAAAAATAACATTTACCCGTGATGAAAATGTGTGGTTATGAGTTTCTAACATATGTGCATGTGATTTAAATGCAGGCATATAAACACTTCAAGAGACCTGGGGGTTGTTTTTTTATATACAGAGGGAAGGTTATCCCTGGTCTATAGTCTAACAATATAACATCAAAACCTACCGCTCTATGAGGTGCTAGCACAATTAAAGGCTCCAACAGCTCTATATAATGTAACTGTTATTTTATTCTCAAAGTTGTGTCTACAGCAGACACACATGAATAGCATATTTTATTTTTGACATACCATCAAATACATCAAATACATACAGTTAAAAACACATAAATATGAAAAAGACATTGTGTAAACACCATCTCTATTAAAGTGTGCGTGCATTACTCCAAAGGTGCTGTCATGCTACTTACCTCCTTTATCTAAAGTGCTAAAGATCATTGTATGCAAAGTACAATTCACATCTAAAAAACACTCACTCACAAAAAGGCAAACCTAATGACTCTGTAATATTCCCAAATCGAATTCAGTCTGATGCCCAACATGTTGCGTTCCTTTACACTGCCTCAATCATGGAACTTCTTTGGGGATAATACTTTTCATAGATACTCAGACCACCTAGCTTCTATATTGTTCTGCCACTATATTTGCCTCTACATTGTGAGATTTCCATTCTCATTGGTTCTCTACGTTGCACCAACTCACAGAATCACACTCTACATCCCTCTCTTTAATGTAGTCTAAGCAAATATGCAAACATTGGTGACTCAGAAATAGCTCTAATATCAGCAGAAAAGCATTATGTCTTTTCTCTGCTACCTGATTGTAGCAAATATTTGTGCTTTTAGCCATAAGCT
Source organism: Ambystoma mexicanum (assembly GCF_040938575.1). Taxonomy (NCBI): domain Eukaryota; kingdom Metazoa; phylum Chordata; class Amphibia; order Caudata; family Ambystomatidae; genus Ambystoma; species Ambystoma mexicanum. Next base: position 421,028,822 of record NC_090927.1, on the reverse strand, counting down.
GCAAGCAAAACTGTACATCAGTGTGCAACGCACTTACTCAGTAATCTTTGTGCTAGTTTCTTAGTAACCTGCATTTGACCAAGTTCGGGGGACAGCTCCTTCTCATTATAATTGGGAGCATGAAAATATGTGTTTAGTTTCCTGTTTTATATACTCCATCTGTGTGTATAGAGTACATACACGGATTCTGACTGGCGTGTGATTAAGCGGCAGGCACTTACTTCATCAAGCGACTCTATGCTGTGATTGCCATAGCATATATCAATCAGTCTTGGCCTGTAGTGCAGCATTGCATCGGGCGCCAGTTTCAGTAGGGAATTCTGTATTACTGCCCAAACCGGTTTGCATATGGTGGATCTAAAACAGCGTATCAACCCAACCACTGTAATAATACATGCAAGTGATGTCGATACATGGCGGTATTTACTTTCGCATACTGACTCGTAGATGCCATGACACCATCACCTCTTCACGTCAACCGGGTTATTGTTCCTTACCAACTGCAACTCCGAGATGGTGGTCTATGCTGTGTGGTGCCCATGTCTCTTGCTCTATATTGGGAAATCAAAAAGGAAGATCAAGACAAGTATAAAAGAACAGAAGAGCTGACTAAGAAATCATATCTTAACAGCACCATTAGTGGAACATTTTCAGAAATTGAAACATAAACGTGATGAACTGGAATGGACTGTGCTCTAAAAGGTACTACAAGGAAAGGATAGCATAGCAGACACTGAGTGGTTGTTGAGAAAAGAACAGGACATTGTTTTCCTGACACGGAGTGACCAGACAGGGTTAAATAAATGCATAGAATGGCACAAAATAAGGCCTGAAGTCTCAACAGTGCCCAGATGATGTAATATAAATTACTGATACACTAATTTAGGGTCCCCATTGATTAGTTGGAGCATTATGATATGACATTTGGAAAAACATGAGTAGATGTAATCCTTGGATGACTGTTTGGGATTGAGATGTGCAAATAGTTTAATAAGGCATTTGCATGTAGCAACACATTTGTGCCATGGATCAATGGGTAGATATCGTAGGTGCATATTTGAACAATGAACCAGATGACGTGAAGACGCGATGATGTCATGCCGTCTATGAGCCAGTTTGCGAAAGAAGTGCTGTATCAATATCCCTTGCTGAGCTGTAATATCCCTGATAACCCTTCCATTATGTATTCTCAGATGCCAGTATTCCAGTAAAGACTTCCACGTGTCCCCCTTACTAGTAAGTCAGTCAAGTTCTGAGATGAGTTCCCAAATACCCCATTGTTCATCCACAATTCCCTGTGTTGCTTCTTGTTGGGGCAGCGCCTTGGTGACTGAGCTCCTTCATCACTATCATAGTACAATCGTCATGATTAAACATCATGCATAAAATAGTCTATCGACACAAAGGTGTTATGTGTATGGCACTATCCGGGCAGCAGGAGAAATGTTTTATAGTTCATTCAAAGGATGTTCAAATGCTTTTTCCTATAAGGGCTCGACAGTGGGAGCCAGGGGTGTTACTAGGTCTGGAAAAGACCCGGGGCTACGCTGATGTCAGAACTGTCGAGACTCGGGGCTAGCTAGCCTTTTGGTTGTAGCTCCTGAGATTCCATCCTTGGCTACAACCAAAAGACCAGGGGCTATAGCCCCCTTATCCCCCCCCCTAGCAACGCCTCTGGTGGGAGCCAGGGAAACCATGCTGACTTTGAAAGAAAGAAAGAAAAAAAGGGAAAGCAAACTATCTTATGTTTATTTACATATTTATTTTTACTCTTCAACCATATATGACAGAACATAAGAATGGGGTCACATCAATGTTACATATGACAGAACGGAAAAAGTAACTTAAGCAGCATTAACAAAAAAAGGGGGCGGGGGCTACCACCAGAAACACACAATCGAGTCACATTACAGTGAAGAATAGGGTGCAAGCATAGCCAAGAGTCTTATGCCATTTTTAGAACCTTTAGTGAGATTGTAGCGTCTAATGAGAGTCCACTGTAGACACGTTAATGAGATAACCCGAGAAGCACTGGACAATGTCCAAAATCCAAGGTTGCGGAACTCCAATGTACTTTTTAAATTGACAGTATTACATCTCCACATTTTGCAGAGTGCATTTATTTGAATAATGTTTACATTAAATTGCTCGATTTCTGTTCATAACAAGGCCACTTGGTTAAAACTAGAGCTAAAGTAAATCAACATCTGAGAGAAGTGTAATTGGATTTTAGAAATAAATTGACCGCGCTTGTATACTTCTGCGGCGCCTGGACAAAGATGCATGCTGAATGCTTTGCAGACCGTAGAGAACTCATTTATACTGCTCATTAATAATAAGGGTCCCTTTATTGAACCTTGAAGGACTCCCTTGGAGACTATTTTACCATCAGATATGTCACGTTTGCCTTTAAAAGACACTGTTATGTTAATACAATAGCAAGCGGGCCATGAGAGAAAATGATTCCCAAGACCGCCCATTTTAAATTTTGCTAATAACCTGGAATAGGTAATAAAATGAAAGACTTCAAAACGTTTCATAAATGCAGCTGCATCACAAGCAGGGTGGCTATTAGATATGCAATGTGTTACTTTCGAACATAAAATTCGGGTTAGCTGAACACACAGTCTTAAATCTTACATGAGAATTATTTATATTTTGGATCAGAATTAATGATTGTAAGCAATCAGTTTGAATTCGGGGAGGATAGCTCAGGGACGACACGCTCGCTCTGGAAGCAAGAAACTTGGAGCAACAAAGGTTCGAACCCAGGGTCCGCGCTTAGAAACCATACATAGCCATATTACAGGCAAAAGTAACATATACATTTTGGTATTCTATATAGAGTATGTAGGTGTTATATCCCTGTTGTGATAGGATTTTCTTTGTTTTTGTACTTAACTTTTTTTTTTACTTGATAAAAGTGCTAATTGTTTACTTGATAAAAGTGCTAATTGTTTTCATCTCCTTTTAAGGGGATATCTGTAATATATTTTGCAGTCTACATGGGGTAGGTCAACCAAGTTATGTCATAAACCAAGGTATCTTGAGTGTCATCATTGACAATGAGAGTGAAACCCGAGCTGTCTACGTTGTCACTCAGCACCCAACACTTAAAATCATCCTCTTGTTAATACTGTGAGATCTGGGGCAAACATTAAAACGTCAGAAGTGTGTGGCTCTTTGTACAGGTTTCTGTTCTGTTATATAAATAAGCTTCCATACTCTATCCAGCATAACCACAGTGGTCTTGCAGTGCCAGAACTTGGCATGGAATTGGTGAATTGTGCCCCGTCCTCGAGTAAACCGACTGTAGTGGGAAGCATAGGGAAAAGGTCAGAGGAAGGTAGAAGCAGGAACATAATAGAATCACACTAGCACTTCAATAAGAGCAGTACGGATTGAGGGTTATGCTATGTGATTTTGGTTCTGGGTGTGCCTGCATTGCAAAAGACAGTGTATCAGTGAAAACACTGATCCGAAAGAGTGAAATTAATAAATATCATGGTAACAAGCATTTTCCAGTGATGGCAGTTTTCGAGTACCTTGATATTGGTAGTAGAATGTGTTGTGATGGACCTAAGATACGCTCAAGTGTGCCCTTGAAGTATGGATCATTCATTACTAGGTAAGGTGGTTAGGCATTCCCTGCCAATGAGCAGGTATTAGTATGTGATTTCCAAAACCAGCTGTGACAATGAGGGAGTTAGGAGTTTGCTGTGTAAAAGTGAATGCAAGGAGCACACAAGAGCAAATGGAAATAGGGAAGAACAGGGTGAAGAAGAAGCGTCCTACAGGAGCCATATATGCATTCGTTTATGCACAGAGACAGAGAGAGTGTGCTGACATGCGCTGTAAGAGAAGTGAGCTATCATCATGACATGAGTGTGATATCCATTATTATGACTAGATCACTTTCAAGTGAATGCAACATACAGGGAACGTTCTTAATCATTACGTCATGAGACAAGACTGTGCCAGAAAAGAAATTACCCAAGTAGGTGGTATCAGGAGTCAAGGTAAACATGCAAAAAGGCACCATTCAATGCTTCCACCCTTTCATTGGCTGACTGGGAAAATTCTCCTTAGGTTATGTATTGGTATGTCATGCTAATCTGCGTTGATACTATGCCAAACCACTACTGTAGTAGTTTCAGAGCACCATGTTCTTGCATCCTGAGTTCCCAGCGCGGGCATCCAGGCAGTCTGCTGGAGAAGAGAGATTTGTTGAGAAGAGGTAAGAAGAGGGAAATGCAGAACGAGATGTTACAAAAAAAGGGAGGAATGGATGCAGTGGGGGAAGAAAATGTTTTGATATGATAGGTTATTTATAACGAGCTTAATACCCAGAGGTATCTAAGCGCGGACCCGGAATCGAACCTGGGTTACTCTGTGTCATCTTGTTTCCAAGGCAAGCACGTTGACCCTGACCTATCCTCCCGAGACGGGGTGCACTTAAGTCCCTTTCAGTGGACTTCTGCAAAATGGAGAATGAGGATGTGCTCCATAAAGTGTTAGGTAATTTGGTTGTGTTTCCAACTCAGATTTAGATATTTTTACTTTAGATAATGTGGGGTATGTGAGGCATTTGAGAGTTTGCTCTGGCAGTCTTGCATGTTTGATAGCATTTTTCCCTGGACATCTCTATATGTTGTACCAGATGTCAAACTCCAGAATGTAAATTATTTGACTGCCAAACCTGAGCCAACCATAGCAAAGTCAAAAACCGACTGTGCATAAAGATATATGTTGTTGGTCACAGAAGATATGGGAATGGAGTGGTCAAACACAGACAAGTACAGTCAAATAGAAAAAGCCTGGACCCTTGATATCTGAAAGGTTATTATCAAGAGTTGGTTCCTTGTCATGTCCTGCTAAGGAGGGGCGAGGTCTTGTGATCCTGAAGGAGCCAATGGGTGGCGGAAGGTGGTGGGGGTCGTTAGAGATGCTTGGGAGGATGGAAACGGCTGTGACGCAAGGACAGAAGGGATGATGATGTCGATTTTCCCTAACAAATCATATGTGTCCAGTGCTGGGCTGGGAGGGGGTCCTTTCTCGTTAAATCTGATGCTCAATTGATTGAAATATATAATGTATTCCTCATACAGGTTCTTAAGTGACCTTTCTCTCTCCATCAGCTTTAAACTGCCGAAATAAACACATTTAACGTGCTGCTTAGATGGCAAATATGAATCCTGCTAGCTACAGCTAAACAAGTAAACAGGTGCTGTGGCATACTCTATGCAGACCACTAATATATACATGGTTTCCAAAGCCTTTGACAGGAACATGAGAAGAACATATTACACAATAGATAGAGCTATCTGTTGCACAACAGACAGATAGTCAATAGTAGATACACACACACACAGTTGGTGATAAATGCAACATTAACCACTCAGTAGACTCTGGCAAGCTAAAAGGTCTGGTAAACAGTGTCGAAGGGAAGGACAGAGGGGTTAAGAAATGTACAACTAGTCTATGCTGTGACTTTCAATGGCTTGAGAGAGAACTGCTAAGCATTCAACATAAAACGGAGGAATGAGCAGGGAAGTGTAGCTGGATGTGTCATCTAGTGCCTCAGGCATCAGGTTTCATACATATGATGCGGAAATGCCAGGTGCCCCAGGTGATTCCTGATTTAAGAGAGATGCAGGAAAGAGAGCTGGGTAGGTCTCAATGATGGGTGATGGAAAGCAGATAAGTCAAATCCCCCGACTCGAGCATTGACATCAGAAACTGAAAGCAAAGGCCTTGTGTCCTCAGGAGAACCATGGAGTGAGTTTCTTGAGTATCTATTTTCACACAATGCTTCTAAATCCATGTGTTTCATGTAGGCAAAGAACCAAGACATTTACATGAGAGCACAAGGGAGTTGATGAAGGCCCGTAGAACAACGGAGGAGTCGGGAGATGTATAGGAGAGTAGGAGAAATCACAGGGTGGAGACACCAATAAGCTAAGAATGCTGCATTATCAGAAAATGAGGAATGTGTGCAAAGGTTGGGGGCATCAAAGGCTAATAAGGAGGTAATGAAGGTGGCTACAAGCAAGATAAAAGTAAGGTATGTGTCTAAACATTTAGAATATAGAAAGGAAAGATTGTGTGACCAGTTTGGGCAGCATGTAACAAGGTGAGGTTGTGTAGACACATGTTAAATACAAAGGAATAGTAGTCATCTGAGGTGGTTCTGGGTAAGGAAAACCAAGTGTTAGGGTGTTAGAGGGCAGGGCTGAAGAGGGAGCTATAAATGGGTGCTTTACAATGGAAACACACATCTAAAATAGGAAGCCTCTGAACCCGTTGGAGAAAAGGATGGGGCCCATATTTGTCAGATGAACAGGTACATGTTCAATGCAGATACAAATCCGAGACGATAAGGGGGAGATAAAACACTAACATATCTCCAACAGCATAAATGTATGTACTCAAGAAATCAAAACAATATGATGACATACAAAGCACCTATGAAGAGCTTACTACTAAAATAACATTTTCTCTTACCTAATTGCTCAGTATTGATTTACATCACCCTAAACAAGATCACAAAAGGAAGGGAAAGGAGACGCGAAAGAAAAGGAAGGAAGGATGGTCTTTAGAGAAGACCTGATCGAAAGGGAAATGCAGTCCAAGGAATTCCTAAGCTAAAGGCAAGGTCTTCTCACTTGATGTCCACTTCAACTCCGGGAGGTCCACAGAAGTCTGAAATAGTTTGTTTGAAAGGGTCTGTATGGAGTAACTAAGCCTGGCCGATGTACAGAAAAGGGGGCAAGGTGCACATCTCACTGCAACCCTACTCAAATCTCGACACAGGAACGAGGTACTTTATTTATTTAATAATTTATTTATTTCATTTATAAAGCGCACAAACAACCCAGAGGCATCGAGGCGATGTTACAAAAATCAGTTACATTCATTCAAGAGGAAATTGGGCAGGTGGATCAATTACAGGTACAGATGAACAACAGAGCATTCTAATCAGGCAGCCAGGTTTTGAGGGCTCTACAGAATAGTCAGTATGATGGTTTGGCTCTCACGGTGGAAGGCAGGGATTTCCACTGTTTGGCTGCAATATAGGGGAAGCTCGAGCCTCCGGCTTTGGCACTTCTGATTTTTGGTTGGAGGAGTCAGTGAGTGTATGGGTTCCTGGTTGTTCGGGACGAGTTGACGCTGGAGATTTTCTGCGACAGGTAAGGGTGGGCAATGTTAGAGAAGCACTTATGTGTAATGGTGAGCGTTTTGAAGATGATCCTTTTTGCGTATAGGCAGCCAGTGTGATGCTCTTCTGGTTGTATAGATGTGTTCCCTTTTGCAAATATTAAGGGCTGCGTGGAGAGATTTATTTTGTATGACTTGCAGTTTCTGGAGATTTTTGGACGACGTGCTGGCAAAGAGAACGTTAAAGTATTCGAGCCTAGAGTCAATGACTGCTCGAGCAATAGTTCAGCAGCTATCTGGGTAAAGAAAGGGTCTAGATGCATTTAGCAGTTTGGTCGTATAGGCTGCCGAGGAGGAGGTGCCATTTACTTGGTGAGAGAGTGTGAGGATGGCATCAAGGTAAACACCTAGAGTCCTTCACTGAGGAAGAGACAGGGACTAGGATGTGATCAATATAGAACGCTGAGTATTGGTCATTGAGATTTTTTTGTAACAGAGGGGGCCCTACCAGCTGGAGCGCTCTTTTATTTTTTTATTTTTTTTTATTTATTTTTTTACTTTTTTATGAGTCTGTTTACAAACTTTTAAGAAAAGAAAAGAACACATTGGAATCCATTAAGAAGGATGCAAGACGGAGCGAACACTGGGTACGTAGAGAAGAGACAGAAGACAAGAAAAGGAAAGGGCAGTAAACTAGTCCGATTTCGTCATTTGACGTGTATCTTTCCGGACTCAGAAGGTCTTGAGGTTGGCAAGTACAGCTACTTTAGTCAGCCTTAAATTCAAACAGTCTCTTCTCTAAGAAAGTCACCAAGGCAAAAATTAGCTTTCTGTCAGCCTCAAACATCCTTTTCCACCAATCCTCTCCAGATATACTGGGTCTGGCATTCAAAAGCTCGCCCATTGTCCTCGTTCTTAAATCTTTGAGCTTTTTGCAGTATAAGGTCAAATGCTTTAGGGTCTCGTTATCAGAGTCACAGAATCGACACTGATAGACAGATTTAGGAGGTAATTGGCGTAAGTTCATGAGTTCCTTGGTTATGAATAAATTCAATCGGAATTTCATATAAAGTCTTCGCTTCTTTACACAGGGAAATAATTCCATATAACTCAGTATCGATCCCCAAGCTCTTGCTTCAGGTGCAGCGAGGTTCATACAGCGATGAGCTTTCCGGATGTCACAAGTTTCAGACCAGTCGGCGTCCCACAGTTTCTTTTTGACCTGATTTGGGTTTTGTATCAAAATCTCTCTGTCTGCGTTCACTTGTTCTAGCATGGCTAGGCATCGATCCTCCCATTCTTCTTGTATTGAGGTGGTAGGTAGTTTCTTTCCGTATGTTTCAAGATAGAGAATTGTGGGAGGTTTTCTAGGCTCGTAATTTTTCTGATAAGTGCCAGAGTATTCCATGATACGTAGGCGTTTATGGATGTTAACCCTAGTTCATATCGAGTACACGCCGAGGGTGATCCTCACGGTAAGTGCAAAATTCGGTTCCAGTAGGTGTTCTCACACCAAGACCATGTCTCGTACGGGCACCCCAGCATAGCCTGAGCTCCAAAGGTTAACAATGGTTCAACCTTGGCCTTGTAGTATTCAAGGGCCGTTTTTATGGAGAATTTTCCGTACTTCGTGTTTAACATTGCATCCTGAATGATATGATATGATATGATATGGCATTTGTAACGCGCCTATACACAAGTGTTTCAAGGCGCGACGAGGCAGGGAGGGGGGAACAAAGGGAAGCCAGACAACGATCCTACTAGGCCAGGTGTCATTCAGACCGCGCAAGTGCAGGGGTAGGGAGAAGGGAAAAATGCAAGGGGAAGGGGGTGGGGGGAGTGCAATACAAATAGTAGAATAGAAATAAAATAATAAATAAATAGGGCCAGCTGGTGGCAAGTGCAAGGTAAGTGCAGACAAGGGGAGGGGGTGGGGGGGCTGTAGTGATACAGAGACAGTCCCGCAGTGCAGGGGTTGCCAGGGAGGCAGTGCAAGTGAAGAGTGACTGGGTCCAGGACCGAGGCCGGTGAGAGTGGCCCAGTTGCAGGATCAGTGCAGTTTTGGTGAAGAGTTTAGCAGGGGAGAGGGAGAGAGAAAGCAGAAGCGAAGAGGAAGGTTTTGAGGTGCTTCCGGAACCGGAAATGGTTCTCCTCAAGTTTCAGGGAGGCAGGTAAGATGTTCCAGAGGGAGGCACCTGCCGCGGAGAGAGATCTACCCCCAGCTCGTTGCTTCGAGAAGCGGCTGACCCTGAGGGAGTTGGAGACGGATGAGCGTAGGGCTCGGGAAGGAAGATATTTAGGAAGAGAGAGTTGAAGGTATTTAGGCCCCAGGCCCCAGAAGGCCTTGTGGACAATGCAGAGGGTTTTGAACTTAATCCTCGCAGCCACTGGGAGCCAGTGTAGAGATTTCAGTCCTGGAGAGATACGATCCCTGGGCTTGAGGCCAAGGACAAGTCTCGCAGTTCTGTTCTGGATGAGTTGCAGAGGGCGGAGAGTGGAGGCAGGCAGATTAAGATAGAGGCTGTTACAGTAGTCCAGCTTCGAGAGAACCAGGGCTCGGGAGACAGTGAGCTTCTGGGGGAAGGAGAGGAAGGGAAGAATACCTCTGAGGAGGTGCAGCTGGTAATGTGACTTCTTAGAGACGTCAGATATATGAGGAGAGAAGGAGAGTGTGGAGTCGAAGATGACCCCGAGGTTTTTTGCCTTGCAGGTAGGAGCAGGAAGAGGGCCAAGAGAGGCCGGCCAGAGAGCTGCAGGGAAGGAGGGAGTGGGTGTGCCGATGAGTAGGATCTCAGTCTTACTAGCATTAAGGCAGAGGTCATTGGCAGCACACCAATCCTGGATAGCAGACAGACAGTCAGAGATGAGGGTAGCCTGAAAATGAGCTGGGTATCATCCGCATAGCACTGAAAGTTGGGGCAGAGGGCGGCGAGCGGTGGGCAAGGAGTGCCAGATACTGGTTGAACACCCAGGGAGAGAGATTAGATCCCTGGGGAACGCCACAGGTGGAGAAAAAGATGTCAGAGAGGAAGGACCCAAGTTGGACCTGGGAGGGTCGATTGGAAAGGAAAGAGGTCAGCCACGCCAGAGCCTGACCAGTGATACCCAGGTTATCACGGAGACGGTTGAGCAGGATGGCATGGTTGACAGTGTCAAAGGCAGAAGAGAGATCGAGCAGAATGAGAACACACGGAGTGTTGGAGTCGAGGTTTAAGAGCAGATCCTCACGGATGTTCAGGAGAGCAGTTTCCGTGCTTCTGGCCGCTCTGAAGCCAGATTGATGGTCATGGAGACTGTCAACAGCTTCAGCATGGAGGTTAAGCTGGGAGATGGCCAGTTTCTCCAGGAGCTTGCCCAGGAAGGGAGTGATGGAGATTGGGCGATAGTTAGCCGGACAGGAGGGGTCGGCAGAGGGTTTCTTAAGGAGAGGGTGCACAAGGGAGTGCTTGAGGGGGGATGGGAAGACTCCAGAGGCGAAGGAGTGGTTGCAAAAGTCAGCCAGGGCAGAAGCCAGGGAGTCGATGTGGTCCTTGATAGTTTTGGAGGAACAGGGGTGAATCTGTTTAGACGAGACTTTCATAGATCGGACTTGTCTGGAAACCTCGTCAGCAGAAAAAAGGGGAAAGGCAGAGAAGGAGGGAGGAGGGGTGGCTGCAGAGCCAGAGGAGGAGCAGGGAAGAGAGGGGGGAGGTGATAGGAGGAGAGTGAGGACAGGATGTCCTGAGTTTTAGAGATGAAGTGGGAGGCCAGTGCAGTGCAGAGGGCCTGGGAGGGGACAGGAGAGGCAGAGACTGCAGCAGGGTTGGCAAGCTCCTTGCAGATTTTAAAGAGCTCAGCCGAGTTGTTAGATGCCGCAGAGATGCAGGCTTGGATAAGGGCTCTCTTCTTGGTGAGAACAGAGAGACGGTATTGCCTTTGGAGCAGGCGGCAGGCCAGTTTGTCAGAGGATGAACATGAAGCACGCCATTTCCTCTCTGCCACCCTGCACTTGCGTTTTAGGGTGACGAGATCCGAATCATACCAGGAGTTACATTTGGCTTTGGGCTTCAGGCAGATTTTCATGACAGGGGCAAGGATATCAAGAGTATCAGATATAGCAGAGTGGAGCAAGGAGAGGGCTGTGTCAGGGTGGGAGTCAGCCGAAGGAGGAGGGGGGGGCGAGAAGGTGGCAGCGAAAGCCGCAACTGACACGCGCTTCATGGGTCGAATGACCGAGAAGGTGGGTGGCAATGATGAGGGTGGCTTTGCCTGTGGGGTAGGGAGGGTGAGGTGGGAGGATAGGAGAAAGTGATCACTCCAGGAGAGAGGAGTTCAGAGAGGGACAGAGAGGGGAAGGTCAGAAGAGATCAGAGCATCAAGAGTGTGCCCTGCAGAATGAGTAGGCCCAGACGGGGGAATAGAGAGTGAGAGAGAGTCGCAGAGGTCACGAAAGAGTCCAGTGGGGGGACAGGAGGCATCCAGGTGGATGTTGAAGTCACCAAGAAAGAGGAGTTGAGTGGTAGAGGACAGGAGTGAGGAGGAGAGGTCTGCCCACTCAGAGAGGAAGGAGGAAAGTTGACCAGGTGGCCGATAGATAGTAGCCACGGTAAGGGAATGGCTAGGAGAGAGAGAGAGTCGGCAGACAAGACATTCAAAAGAGGAGTAGGTCTGGCTAGGAACTTGCATTTTCTTTTGATCCGTTGGACCATTGGGTTATCATTTATATTTGAACTAAGCAAAACTCCCAGGTATGGTACTTGACTGACACAGTTGATCAATTTGCCTCCGACGTCCCATTTAAATTTTGTTTTTCGGGCGGATGTCACACCGGTTAGGTTTTAGAGAACAAGGATCTCAGTTTTTGAGGCATTGATCTCAAGATCGTTTTTAATGGTGTAATGTTCCAATGCCCTCTATTTTCTCTGTAAGCCAACAGGTGTTGAGTCAATAAGGACTATGTCGTCGGCGTAAAGCATATGCCCAATGTGGGCTCCATTAACCTTTGGTGGAAAAGCTCTTACTTCGCCTAGATCTTTATGAACGTTGTGAATGAAGAAACTGAATAGGCATGCTCCTAGTAACAGAGGGGGCCCTACCAGCAGGAGCTCTGTTTTATCAGATCTAAGTGATTTGGCCGTGGCAGAATTGTTTGCGGCGGAATTGACTGTATCAATATCACTGCAAATACAATTTTACTGCAGCCAAACCCAGCAAATCTATGCCCCCTATCCCTAACACACCCTAAAAACCCCCTACTTACCTTTTGGACATCCGCTGCATCTACTAACCCTGCAGCGTTAGTTCTGTCCCTCTAGCGCAGGTTGGATCTGATGCTGCAGGGCCCCCTTTTCTCTTTTAAAACACATTTTTGATCCATCCCATGCTTCCAATCCTCAGGATGCAGGGGACACCCGTGGAGCCCCCCTAAGGGCATCAATAACAAACATGGAGAGCGGGGGCACCTCCTCAACCCCCGCTGGCCATGTTCGGTATTGATCACACAATTTGATTGAATTTAATCGATCGAATGGTACTGCACGAATTTGGCCAGATTTACCATTCAATCAATTAAATTTGATCAAATTGGGTAATACCATTTTATCCCCATTCAGGCAAAGGTGGTTTGCCACCATCCAAGCCTGAATGGTGGAGTATGCAGCCTTAAGGGTATTGGAGTCTTCTGCATAGTTGCCAGTAAGCAGGAGGAGAATTTGTGTGTCATCGGCATAGTTGGTGTAGGCTATGCCGATGAAGTCCAGAATGTGGAAAAGGGGCCTGGTGAAGATGTTGTAGAGCGTATGGGATATACAAATGCCTTGCAATACCCCACATGGGATAGGTGTAGGCAAAGCACTAGAATTATTTGCAAACACTCTCATGACTCTCCCCTTTACAAAGGAGGCAATCTATGTTGTGGCTTCAGGGGAGAAGTTAGCCAAGGTGATAAGGTGGTGGTAGAGGATTTTATGGTCGGCTAGGTCAAACGCGGCTGACAGATCCAGAAGGAGGAGGGCAGGTTTTCCCTTGTACCTAATCTCAGCTGACTCTGTACCATGGCCTGGGCAGAATCCAGACTGGTGCATTCCAAGGACATGATAAGTCTCTAGGAAATGCTGAACTTCTCGATGAACAGCTCTATCTTAGATTTTGAGTAGAAAGGGGACTGTAGTGATTAGCCCGTAGTTGTTAAGAACTTTGTGGTCTTTTTTTAGCAGGGGAAGTACCCACGCTTCCCTGAGACTAGAGAACACTATTCCTGCAGCAAAGGAGGCGTTTATGAAGGACAGGATGAATGGTGCTAGGACTTCTGAACAGCCTTTGATGATGGTGGTTGGGTATGGCTAAGACTTCTGACTCAGTGATCTCTTTGAAGCAAAACTGAGGGATCACACGGCTAGCGAGATCAGCGGTGGTGGCAGTGTCTATGGCATCGGGGGCGAATGCTGGCTGGCTTGATTGGTGAGGATTTTTCTATTAAGGATGCTGACTGCATTTAGCATAGCAGTTTGAATATTTGTACAACAGGCCTCATCTTTGGCATATAGGCTGGGGGTGTGGCAGGAGTCTCGAGTTCCCTGAAGATGGTAAAGATCTCTCGGGTATCAGAGTTAGCATTGGCAATTTTGGAGTAAAATTAGGTGGATTTTGCAGCGATGATTGCTTGCTTATAGTGCTTGGATGCTTTAGAGAACTCCAATCTCAAGGTGTTGGGATGTATTTTCTTTCCAAGTTAATTCCACAGTTTTTTGTTGCAGAGATCTAAGAGGTCTGGTGTGAACCAGGAATTTGAATGTTTTAAAGGTTTAGCTCTATGCAGAGCTTGAGGGCAAGGGCAATGGTATTTACTGAAGGTTAGGGTTGAGGCACAGATAGCTTCCCGAATGTTGGCATCGTTAGAGTAAGGAGACTTTAGGTTGGGCATGTCTAGCAAGGGCAGGATGCATTCTTGTGGAAGCTTACTTGAACTACACACCAGCATTGGTGGTAGTGGCAAGACAGTAGGTTTTGGTTTCATGGGGTGTGGGATGGAAAAGTCAATAATATGGTGATCAGACCATGGGCATGGGGCCTTAGATCCAATTGATATCAGGCAGTTGAGGTCTGCAATCCAGTCCAATGTGCAGCCCTTGGAGTGGGTGGGATCAGTGAGGCACTGCCTAAAGCCTAGAGTTTTGTGGGAATTGGAAAGAGAGGAGGTCAAGGGTCCTTACGATCATTAAGGCCCAGATTTAAATCTCCCAGGAGGATGGTTTTAGAGGTTTTAATATTGTCTTCATGGACACAGAGGAGATTCTTCTTGAAGGTTAAGATAGGGCCCGGAGGGCGGTAGATGAGGTGGATTGAGAAAGTACATGTAGGAGAGGTGAACAACTTGAGGGAAAGAATGTCTCCCGTCGCCTCCAGTGAGGTCTTAATCTGCCTAATGGGAAGTGAGTCTTTGGCTACAAGGGCAAACCCACCTCCTCTGGTGTTGAGCCGATCCTCAGTCGATTGTCTAACCTGGGGGGATGGCTAAGGATCGGGCTGGTCCAGATGCTTCATGAAGCCAAGTTTCAGAGATGGCCAAGGCTTCTAGGTTTTGGGATGTGAGGAGGTCATTAATGTCGAGGGCATGTACAGGTAAGGAACGAGCGCTGATTAAGGCACAGTTCATATAGGGGTCCTTTCTTGGGGAGATAGAGTGTGGCTCCATGGGCCTAGTAGGGATGATGGGAGCAGGTGATACCATGTTTAGAAGATCAAGTTGGCTTTCTTGATGTGTGGAACAGGGTAAGCTAGCATTCACCAGGATATTATTAGGGAGGCTGGTATTTGACAGAGCAGTGTTGGTGAAGGTAGCAGCGTGGTTAGGGCTGGGTACAGTTTTGGTACAGCTAACATTGACATGAGCCTTTTTGGGGGCGCTAGCATCTACGGTCGCAGTGTCAATCCAGGAGGCAGCAAAGGAGGGGCTGTGAGCATTTATAGTACAGCTAGCATTAACAGGAGCTTTTCTAAAGCAATAATGTTACAACTGACATTAGCAGGAGTATTTTCTAGCATACTAGCATTCAGAGTCACAATCATGGTACTAGAGACAGCATGGCTAGGGCTGTGAGCATTATTGGGGCAACCAACATTAGCAGGAGCATTTTCTATTGTGTTAACATTCAAAGGCACACTATTGATACTAAAGACAGCATGACTAGGGCTGTGAGCATTATTGGTGCAGCTAATATTAGCAGGAGCATTTTCTAAGGCACTAGCATTAAGAGGCACAATGTCAAAGCAGGGGGCAGCATGCATAGGGCTAAGAACATTTTTGGTACAAGTAGTATTGGACAGAACATTTATGCATGGGCTGCTTTCCAGGGATCAGTGTCTGTACTTGCTGCAGTATGGAGACGTCTGGGCACACACTAGGTTCTTTTTGGACTCTAAACCTGAACCTATTGAAACTGGAATGTAGATGCAATTCAACAACACTATGTCATTCTCACTTTGTATTTTGATTGTATGATGTAAAATATGTGTCGGATTTATATATGTGAATTATTGGCGAGATATTTTTCGTTTCTGTTTTCAAATTGTACATAACATGTGCATTGCACTTTATTTTGTGATTACTTTATATGTACTGTTAATTTGAACTTTATAAACCTTATTTATTAAGAATAAAAGAAGACATTTCCTTTTTTGATATAATTCAATTCAGTTGAATGCGTGTGATCTCTTAGATTCCAAGGAACTTACATCAAGATATAGAGAGATGTGTTATTGTTACACACATATTTATAGCTCCTTTATAGCTCCTTATTTTTCTTAATAGGGAGCTACTGTTAGGACACCCCACTAGTTGTGAAATACACACTCCTCTTCGGGTTTGTTCTCATCACTACTCTGCAGAGACAACCTAAACTAACGTGAATAGGGATCGCACAGTGTAGCTTTTGACTACCAGGACACCCCCCCTTGATGTATCTGGGCACACGTTTAACACCACTCAAATTGACAGGGACATATTTTGCAATGGTAGTGCTCGCAGGCACAGTGTCAGAGGCACTGACAAGGAAAGGGCTAGGTACATAATTGGCATGGTTACTACAGACAGTATTTTGAGAGGGCTAGTATTTAGATGAACAGTAACAGTGCATGAGGTAGCATGGAGGGGGCTATAAATACTTTTAGCAGCATTGGTATTTGAGGTAGTGGTTTCCACAGGTCTCCAATTCAACATAGCAGAGTCGGTACAGGAGGTTGCGAGAGTGAGGCTGGGTATATTTGTAGCAAAGCTGACATTCAGAGGATCATTGCTACCTGCAGTATAAACCTTGTTGGGTAAAGCAGTACACTAAGTCGTTTGATGCAAAAAGTAACACAGGTCCTTGGTGTAGGAGGGCTCAGTGAGTCCCACATTGCAGATGTGTGTAAATTTCCTTTACTTATTCATATTGTGCTCCACACGACCGGGTGGCTTAAGGGCGCAACAAATAAACACAAACAAACATGACCACAGATAGAGAATCAAGGCCGGAGAACTACAAAAATGAGAAAGGCAGAGATAGAGAAGAGTATGGAAAATTCCCTATTTGAAAAGTGTTTTAATCCCATTCCTGAAAGTTACAATAGATTTTGTATCCCTGAGATCGGGGGGGGGGGGGTGGCATTCCAGGTCTTAGGTGCAGCCTCATAGAAGGTGCACTTCATAACCTGAGTAAGATCACACTTTGGAGTTTTTATTTGATTAGAATTACTAGACTGAAGAGTCCTGGTATTAGACTTATTGGTCAGAGCCTCGACTAAGTAGCAAGGATTGCTGCTCTTAACATCTGTGAGCAATCACCAAAAATCGCAAGTGGAATATAGCATTAATAGGCAACCAATGTAGGCTGTGTCTAGTGTCTGATACATGATCTCTCTTCTTCAGGCTGACAATAATCCTGATCATATTGTTTGTAGCATTTGAAACCATGCAATATCAGATTTGTCAATTCCTACCAAGAGACTACCAAAATAGTACATTTTTGACCCAACAATTGCCCTGGCTAGTTTCACAATTAGTCTGAGATATGTAAGGCTGCAGTTGTTTAAGAAATTTGATATGATATGCGGTAGAAGACACCAAGCTATTAATCTGAGCTTTCATATTCAGACCCTGATCCAAAAGAATGCCCAGGATCTTCACTGTCTTCTTCGTTTTGATATAACATCCTGCCACTAGGAAATACCTGCACTCTGAACCCACACTTCTTAATTTTATTTGTCCGTACCTATCAGTATCAGCTCTGTCTTTTCTTTGTTGAGCACTAGGCCATTGTACATCATCCATAACCTTATTGATGTTTTTTTGTCATCCTCATGCACTCCTGAAAGCGGGATGAGACATTGAGTGTAATCCACGTAGTTTGTAAAACCTATATGATTCTCTTCCAGTAAATAAAAAAAGGGGCTGTAAAAATATTATATAAGGAAGGGGATAAACAAGTTCCATGAGGCACAGCATAATTCAGGGTTGCTGAGGGGGCTTCAGTCAGCCCGCTCCAAACTCTACATGAACGATTGCTTAAAAAAGACGCAAACCTGAGAGCAGCATTGTCAGAAAACAGTGCTACCTCCTTTAACCTGGTCACCAGCTGAATGTGGTCTACATGGTCAAAGGAGGCCGATAGATCTAACAGGATCAACATCACAGGTAGCCCCTTATCCATAAACTGTAAACACCCAGATTTCAAATCAAGCAGGGCTGTCCCCTCCCTGAAACCAGTTTGCCATTTTTCAAGATGTTGCAGTCATAGAGATATTCTGAAATAATCAAATATGCCAACCGGTCCCGAATCTTCAGAAGAAACGGGGTATTGGTGATTGGCCTGTAATTTGCCAGAGTTGCTGTGCACAAACCAGGCTTCTTAAGCAAGGGGGTGGTCCGGGAATTCTTAAGTTCCAAAGGGACATCATTCTCTGGGTATTAAGCATTCACAAATATAATAAGTTAAGTTAGCAATAATCAAGGCAAGTTCACTTTCTGAAATAGATCTCAAGTTGAATTGCTGCACTTGAGCATCGGACAGCCGAATATGATCATCTACCGGACTCGCTTCCAGACTGCAGGCTTTCCTGTTACTCTCTATGTTCCTTTTTATATTATCTAGCTTCCCTAGCATTGCTTCTTGCATCAAAGTACACCATGCAGCATCCTTAGCAATGATGCCTGATATACCCTTACAAGGGTATTCTAATTCCTTTAATATTTTATATAGTTCTTTACAATTGGAATGTTCACTTTTGATCCTGACATCATAGATAGTCTTTTTGGATGCAATAACTGCCAGTTTAAAATCTCTTACTGCACACCTATAGATATCTTTGTCAAGGGGCACATAATGAAGCTCTGCATGCATACAAAATATGTTTTATTTTGGCTTTCAATTTTTGCAGATTTGATGAGAACCATGAGTTATCTTTCTACTACCAACCAACTTGGTTTTTTAACAGGGCTAGAGAGTCAGTGGCTTCCTGCATGGACTGCCTATTGTTCTCTGGCGATATCATTAGCTGTTACAGGTCCTGCTACTTTTTGTGTCAAGAGTGTTAGCCACTGCACCAAGCTTGCAGGTGTCAGTGTTTGCATGAGACAAAATCTTGGGTGCATTGTCGACAGCGGGTTTAGGAGTGCTCTTTGTAGTGGGTGTATACCGGCATGTTTGAATGGTTGCTGGCAGGGGTGGAGTGACCAACAGGTGGGCAGCGGAGGAGTGCTGTGTACGCACTCTTAGGAAGACATTTTATGATAATGTTGGACGAGGGTGTATGGGCCATTTTACTGCCCGTGTACATGCTCTCAGGTGGGAGTGCAGATCAGGCAATGTGCCTGCCTTGATAGATACTGCTTGGGATGCGGTGACAGAACACTGTTCAGTCAGGGGAACGACCCTTCTTGTCACGTGGTCTTCTTTATTGGTAGAGGTGGGATTTCTGAGCCTGATTGCCAGCGGACCATCCGCAAATTCAGCCGACCTTGAGGGGACATTGGCACATGCTCCTGTGGGGAATTGACAAGCGGTGGGGGCAGCGGTTTTGTTGGAGGGGCTTCTAGACCATTGGACTGTGCCAGCTTTAGCAAGGCCAGTGGCAAGGCTTACGACACACTGAAACGGGGAGGAGGTTAGGTTGCTAAATGGGGTGGATGTAGCAAGTGGTATTGGGCAAGATTGCTCATAGCACAGCTGCCAAGCAGGCCTCAGAAACAGGTCGGGGGAGGTGTGGAGATAGGGGGCGTGCAGGAGAGGTTGACATGGGGCAGGATATAGGGCTGCTGAGTGTGCAGTCAGAGCTGAATGCGTTAGGCTTACCTATGTATATGGCAGACAGGGTCCCTGTATACAGCGCTTGAGACCGGCAGAGATGAAATGAAGAGGCCTTGATAACAGGCCAGCTTCCCCTCCCAGTTTGGAGGGGAGGGGAGGGAAGACCACCAGACCATCCAATCAGCTCCCATGCAGCCCGGAGAGGGTTGGGAGCACAGGGGTTCCTTATCCATGGCGGCGACCATCTTTATGTTGCATTTAGGGACTCCTGTCTCTTTTACTGAGCAGGCCATGGAGAGGGGGGCCCTGTTCCTCTCTCAAATCGGCGTAGAGAAAACAGAGTCATCCATCCTTGCCTTCATCCATGAGATCTGTAGAATTGGGCCTTAAATGGTTTGTGATAAAAGCCAAGCATTACTGAACAGCCCTGTCACTCTGCCTCATTTAAAGAGAAATCAAGTATGCCTACACCTACTCAGTTGTTCCCCCATATCCTTAAAAACTAGAATGCACCACAGCATCGACAGTCGACCCTCAGAATCCTCCAACCTCCTCAAACAGGAACCTCTGGTGCCCATCGCTTCAACTCCAGGAGTACAAACAATCAAAACAGCTGGTGCAACAGTGAAATGCCCCAGGCCAGCATTCCTAAGCTCCTTATCCCTCATAGGGGCAACCCAAATACCCACTGGATATTATACACTAGTCCAACACAAAGCCTTCTTTCTCCAACTTGCTTCAATGTGCATTGCTCAGGACGATTCTCTCTTGCCTCAAACTACCAAAGATCTTGCATGAACCAGAAGCTAAACATTAATTGGTAAATACAGTGTAACATAATGCACCATAATCCCACTTCCACATGCAAAAGCAACTAAGCCAAGACATGCCCGGGGAATTTGTGAATAATTTCAAAAAGTCAGTGCCAAATGGAAGCCAAGCACGTATGTTTATGGAAGATATCCCATTCTGATCCAGCATTTCAATGAGGGTTTGTGGGTAAAATATGCACTGTGTGTCCTATTTTTGATGGCAGTTGGAGTGATATACACGCAGGCTCACCTGTGCCTCTGTCTTTGTGCTACATGATAACTCCACAATTGCTGATGGCCCGGGAATAATTGTGGGTTACGTTCTTTCCTGTTTTCAACATCTGAAGTGGACTTAGTTCCAGAATATAAAATATGGCATGATGAACATCATTATTATTATGTGCTAGGAAATGTGTCCTGTTGAATGAAGGCTCCCCATTGCTTGCATTGAGAGGTCCTGAACGTGTTCTTAGTATTCAGCATGGCCTCATTGTGGCATCACTTAAAATGTCCATTTTTCTAGGAGTATAAGTGGGAGTGGGTGATTGAACTGTTCACTTAGTGGGTGGTTAGATGAGTGTGTTAGAGAGTGGGTGACTGTACAATTAATTGTTTCTAGTCACTCTGATGTGGGTGCCCTTGATCCCACATGTTTATTGTATTTAGTCATGACTTAAATTTCTCAATAATGGAATTTTTAGCAGAAGTTCTCAAAGGGGCGTCTGTTCTCTTTTTTGATGATGTTAATTAATATTATTATTGATAATATTATTGTTATTATGGTGAATTGTATTATTGCAAGTAGAATCGGCAATAGCAGCATCATTATATGATTGATACCATGCACATGTGTTCACTGATTGACATAAAGGGGTCGATTCATGGAATTAATGTGCGCCGAAAATTCCCGCGCAGAGGTGCCAAAATGTGCGAATCGCAGTGCAAGTGCGAAAATCACAGGAAAACCAGCGCACAGCAATTCATGGAAGTCCGTGTGCGAGAAAAACATTGGATGTGCGCTAAAAATGTGCGCCACGCACGCCGGCGCACAGGTCATCCAACAGCGTGCGCCACGGCCACTGCGAAATCGCACATAGCGGGGCGTAACACTCGGAATGGGGAACAACGCGTGAAAATATGGGCGTCACGGGGGAAGTATAGGAGGCTAGTGCGCGGAACGCCCACACGCTCGCCTACAACCCGTATTCATGGAATCGAATAGGGCAAACCAGTGCACGGTCAAAGACGCGCACAGGGCCAAACAAGTACGCCACAAGAAAGCAGGCGTTAGCGCCCCTGCGAGTTAAATAAATGTGCGTCAAAATGTGCGCTTACAAAAAGCACCCATATACAGCCATGATGAATGGCCCATACAGTGGCCCTCTAGGAAAAATGAGGTGCAAAGGGGCACCGACAAACACGGACATCCGCTGTGTGAAAAATAGCGTGTGCACGTGTTCCTGGGTGCGCGGGAAGTTCCACACGCGATTAGCCTGGGTACGTGTACTTCGGGGTCTGCGGGAAGTTCCACATGCGATTAGCCTGGGTACGTGTACTACGGGGTGTGCGGGAAGTTCCACACGCGATAGGCCTGGGTAGGTGGGGGGCGCGGGAAGTTCCACATGCGATTGGCCTGGGTACGTGTACTTCGGGGTGCGTGGGAAGTTCCACACGCGATTGGCCTGGGTACGTGTATTCCGATGTGTGCGGAAGATTCACACGCAATTTCTGCAGGGTACGTGTATTTCGGTGGTGCTGGGGAATGCTACACGTGATTTGGCCATGTGGGTCCCCCCAGGTGTTCCCTCTACACCCTCCACTGCCCCTGCAGGCAGCCCACACCACAGTGTACTACCCTGCACCCCTGCTCATGTCCCACAGGCAACCCATCCACCATGGCCATGCCCACCAGCCACCCCACATGTCACCTTGCACTACTGATCACCAACACATGTCTCCCACCTCCCCCACCCCTCAGCCAGCAGGGGCAGCCTCCACCAGGCCCCCACTCATGTCCCCTATTACCCCCACCCCCTAGCAGTGCAGGGGCAGCCTCCACCAGGCCCCCACTCATGTCTCCCACCACCCCCACCCCCCAGCCAAGGGGCAGCCTCCACCAGGCACCCACTCATGTCTCCCACCACCCCCACCCCCCAGCAGTGCAGGGGCAGCCTCCACCAGGCCCCCACTCATGTCTCCCACCCCCCCATCCCCCAGCCACCAGGGGCAGCCTCCACCAGGCCCCCACTCATGTCTCCCACCACCCCCATCCCCCAGCCACCAGGGGCAGCCTCCACCAGGCGCCCACTCATGTCTCCCACCACCCCCACCCCCCAGCAGTGCAGGGGCAGCCTCCACCAGGCCCCCACTCATGTCTACCACCACCCCCACCCCCCAGCAGTGCAGGGGCAGCCTCCACCAGGCCCCCACTCATGTCTCCCACCACCCCCATCCCCAGCAGTGCAGGGGCAGCCTCCACCAGGCCCCCACTCATGTCTCCCACCACCCCCACCCCCCAGCCACCAGGGGCAGCCTCCACCAGGCCCCCACTCATGTCTCCCACCACCCCCACCCCCCAGCCACCAGGGGCAGCCTCCACCAGGTCCCCACTCATGTTTCCCACCAACCCCACCCCCCAGCAGTGCAGGGGCAGCCTCCACCAGGCCCCCACTCATGTCCCCCTGCACCCCACCCCCCAGCAGTGCGGGGGAAGCCTCCACCAGGCCCCCACTCATGTCAACCACCACCCCCACCCCCAGCAGTGCAGGGGCAGCCTCCGCCAGGACCCCACTCATGTCTACCACCACCCCTAACCCCCAGCCACCAGGAGCAGCCTCCACCAGGCCCCCACTCATGTCTCCCACCACCCCCACTCCCCAGCCACCAGCGGCACCCTCCACCAGGCCCCCACTCATGTCTCCCACCACCCTCACCCCCAGCAGTGCAGGGGCAGCCTCCACCAGGCCCCCACTCATTTCTCCCACCACCCCCACCCCCCAGCAGTGCAGGGGCAGCCTCCACCAGGCCCCCACTCATGTCTCCCACCACCCCCACCCCCCAGCAGTGCAGGGGCAGCCTCCACCAAGCCCCCACTCATGTCCCCTATGACCCCCAACCCCCAGCCACCAGGGGCAACCTCCACCAGGCCCCCACTCATGTCTACCACCACCCCACATCCCAGCAGTGCAGGGGCAGCCTCCACCAGGCCCCCACTCATGTCCCCCTGCACCCCCACCCCCCAGCAGTGCGGGGGCAGCCTCCACCAGGCCCCCACTCATGTCTACCACCACCCCCACCCCCAGCAGTGCAGGGGCAGCCTCCGCCAGGACCCCACTCATGTCTACCACCACCCCCACCCCCCAGCCACCAGGGGCAGCCTCCACCAGGCCCCCACTCATGTCTCCCACCACCCCCACTCCCCAGCCACCAGCGGCACCCTCCACCAGGCCCCCACTCATGTCTCCCACCACCCCCACCCCCAGCAGTGCAGGGGCAGCCTCCACCAGGCCCCCACTCATTTCTCCCACCACCCCCACCCCCCAGCAGTGCAGGGGCAGCCTCCACCAGGCCCCCACTCATGTCTCCCACCACCCCCACCCCCCAGCAGTGCAGGGGCAGCCTCCACCAAGCCCCCACTCATGTCCCCTATTACCCTCACCCCCCAGCCACCAGGGGCAGCCTCCACCAGGCCCCCACTCATGTCTACCACCACCCCCACACCCCAGCAGTCCAGGGGCAGCCTCCACCAGGCCCCCACTCATGTCTACCACCACCCCCACCGCCCAGCCACAAGGGGCAGCCTCCACCAGGCCCCCACTCATGTCTCCCACCACCCCAACCCCCAGCAGTGCAGGGGCAGCCTACACCAGGTCCCCACTCATGTCCCCCTGCAGTCCCACCCCCCAGCAGTGCAGGGGCAGCCTCCACCAGGCCCCCACTCATGTCTACCACCAACCCCATCCCCTAGCAGTGCAGGGGCAGCCTCCACCAAGCCCCCACTCATGTCTACCACCACCCACACCCCTCGGCCACCAGGGGCAGCCTCCACCAGGCCCCCACTCATGTCTCCCACCACCCCCACCCCCCAGCCACCAGGGGCACCCTCCACCAGGCCCCCACTCATGTCTCCCACCACGCCCACCACCCAGCAGTGCAGGGGCAGCCTCCACCAGGCCCCCACTCATGTCTCCCACCACCCCCACCCCCCAGCAGTGCAGGGGCAGCCTCCACCAGGCCCCCACTCATGTCTCCCACCACCCCACCCCCCAGCAGTGCAGGGGCAGCCTCCACCAGGCCCCCACTCATGTTTCCCACCACCCCCACCCCCCAGCCGTGCGATTTGCCTGGGTATGTGTACTTCGGGGTGCGCGGGAAGATCCACACGCGATTGGCCTGTGTATGTGTACCTCGGGGTGCGCAGGAAGTTCCACACGTGATTAGCCTGGGTACGTGTACTTCGGGGTGCGCGTGAACTTCCACACGCGATTGGCCTGGGTACGTGTACTTCGGGGTGCGCGTGAACTTCCACACGCGATTAGCCTGGGTACGTGTACTTCGGGGTGTGCGGGAAGTCCCACGCGTGATTGGCCTGGGTACGTGTACTTCGGGTTGCACGTGAACTTCCACACGCGATTGGGCCTGTGAGAGTGGGGTACATGTATTCCAGGGGTGGGCGGGAATATTTACCCGCGACTGTGCCTGTGAGAGAGTGCTACGTGTATTTCTGGGGTGGGCGGGAAGATTCACACGTTCACCTACGACGTGCCGAAAAATAAATGGTCCAATCCTGAGACACGTACGCCAGCATGAATCAGGCGTACGTCGACCCACGCAGCATAAAAGTGCGCGCAAACAATAAACAAGCTCATACGCCAGGATGAATATACCATTCCTAGCAGCAGTGGCCGTGGGTTACCAAAGGAGGAGGAGGAGGATAGTGAGGGCCCGTATTTTCACTCCCAGAACAAGCCTTTTTGGGATGCCTGATGACCAGGTGTATGGGAAGTACAGGTTTCCCCCACACATAATACTGGACCTGGTCAGTGAGTGGGAGGATGACCTCACATCACCCACCCTGTGCTCCCAAGCACTCAGCCCCCTGGAGAAGGTCCTCAATGTACTGCACTTCTTGGCCACAGGATCATTTCAGCAGACAAGTGCCATAGTGGGTGGGGTGTCACAGGCCACGCAGTCACGCTGCCTACACCAGGTCTTGAACATCATAACTGCACGCCCATCCGGGCGTAGGCACGTATACCTGCCCAGGACACCTGCAGAAAGGCAGGCTGCCACCCTCGATTTCTACAGTGTGGCACAATTCCCAAAAGTGCTAGGTGCCATTGACTGCACCCATGTGGCACTACGTCCCCCCAGGGCATCTGAGCACATCTATAGGAACCGCAAGCACTGGCATTCCATCAACGTGCAGGTAGTATGTAATGCTAAGGGAATCATCACCTCAGTATATGCCAACTATCCAGGGTCCACCCACGACAGCTTCATTTACCGAATGTCTACCCTAAACCGGGACCTAGAAGCTGAGCGGCATGGTGATACATGGCTGCTTGGTGACTATGAATGCCACTGCACATGCATGCATGTCAGATGCAGAGTTATGTCACTACCCCACTAATGATACCCATCACCTCCTCACCAGGGGACAGTGCCTACCCTTTGAGCACCAACATGATGACGCCAATTCGGAACCCCATCACGCCTCCAGAGGTAAGACACAACACAGCCCATATTGCAACCCGGGGCATAGTGGTGCGCACATTCGGAGTGCTCAAGTCACACTTTCGCTCCCTTGACTGTTCTGGCGGGCAGCTGTTATATGCGCCCCCAGTAGTGTGCAGTTTAATAGTGGCAGCATGTGTCCTGCACAATGTTGCAACACTCCGGGGCCTGGCCGTGGACATGGTGGTGCCCCCACATCCCCAACCACATGCACGCCCGCTGCGCATGGGAGGGGAGAGGGCACGGGGTGAGGCAGCCCATACGCAGCTGGTGGATAATTACTTCACATAGAAATCACACCCCAGTGGAGTGCACACAGGCCTGGCACATACCATCTGATAAGCAATGATGACTCGACCTGACAATTAAGACGAACAAAGGGACTGTCAACTGTCAGAACCATAGCAGCCTGAGATTGTTCATGTGGAAGTGTCACAATGTGTGCATCCCTACCTACACAAACACCACCAATGCAGTGTCATGAAAATACACTTACATGCTGCAGAAATGAATACCCACTTGCAAAATACTACATGAAAACAGAGCCATGTCACCCACCCCCTCCCCGGTATGGCCACACAACACACCATGGCATGTCATGCAATGTGAGAGGAAAGAAATTAATCCCCACAACATGCCCCAAGTGTCAGCAGCTACAGTGTCCCTAATGGAAACATGTCCAAACATGAAATGCTCACAGTAATGCAGGACCTACAACCCACATTACCAAATACTTACCAAGAATACTAATCACCTACACAACCTCCAACCTACCTTAAACATGACATTGCAGACTTAAAAATTAGCAAGCCTCATCACCTGATGATGACAGCCCTCCGAACACTTCCAAGTATACAGTGTTAGCGCCACGCAAGAGTGTAGGTGCACTGCTTACAACATGGACTCCAGTTCCAAGGTGGACCGCATTGTGAAGACATGAGGAATGGACCTGCAAATATGGAGGATGAGATGGATGCAGAGGCACATATCAATACACCACGCAGTGTACAATACAACAACAATATGCACTATGAATGTATACACAGTATTGACTACAGACTGCCCACACACTCATGGGAGTACAATGTGACCATGTATGTCAATGTCACTTGGGCACACCCTTTGCAAGCCCATGGAAACGGGAAGTAGGAGGGGTGTGTGTGACAAAAACCCAAGAATCTGAACCAAATCCATGACAAGCCTGCATGTGCCCAGCCACAATGCAGCGTATCCCCACGGGAGCCACACAAGGCAACACACTGTCCCAAAAAAATAAAAAATAAAAAATAAAATATATCAAAAATGGCCATTAATGGGCCCGGGGGGGTTGCGGAGGCCACCCAGGAGGTCCGAGGACAGGGTGCACACCAAAACCCACCTGTGTGGATCTTGCGAAAAAAAAACACCTCCATGGGCTCACGGGCTACACGGCTACCCTATTGTGGGAGTATCACTGCTGTCGCTATCATCACCCTCTGCAGCTGCATCCGGAGGTGGTGGCACTATGGGAGGCAGCCCACGCAAAGCCCTAGTCTGTTCCTCCATGGCTGCAAGCATGCGGGTGTGGTAGGTCTCGTTCTGGAGGATAAGTGTGCGGAGGTCCCCATGCAACAACTCACGGGATGCCCGGACCTCCGCCCTAGTTGCCTGCATCTCAGCTGAGAGTGTACGGGTGAGACGCTCCAGCTGCTGTTCTATCCTTCAGTTTGTTGAAGCCTCAAGCTCAACAAGAGTCGTCCTGAGGTGAAGAAGTTCCAGCCTCAGGGCTTCCCTGTGGCCCTGGGACTCTATGGAGATGGCTTCCTGCAGAGTCGCCAGTGCTGCCCGCCTGTCCCTGTCAGATGCCAACATGTCCTCCCTGTGTGACTGGCAGATGGAGTCAGTTGCCTGCTGTAGTCGCTCCATCATCCTTTTCGGGGGGGGACAATGGAAGTGGCCACCCTATCCATGGCCTAAGCCATCATCTCTGATGATGCTGCCTGTTGGGTTGCCATACCGTAAATGGATTGCTCCCATGTGGTATTGCCAGGTGGCGTACGGCCACCACGTCGGCGGGCACCACACCTGTTTGGGGCAAGGCGAACTGCGCCTTGCTGTGCCGGCACTGCCTGAGGCTGCAGGACTGCATTCTCCCTCTGATCTGCTGGCCCAGGAACAGGATCAGATGTCGCGGAGTGTGACCCTGCATCCGTAACCACCAAAGGCGTACCTGCCAACACTGACATCCCCATTGAGGGTTCTAACCCTGGTGCAGGTGGGTCGGACAGAACAGAATCCCTCTCAGGAACACTCACCTGTGACGGCACGTAGGTCTCATCATCCGAATCAACACCTGAGTACAGCTCGGGGGAGGTGCAGCCAGAGACACCCCTTGAGAGCACGACCTGCAGCAGTTGTGGGTTCTCACCTACCACCACACCACGTCCCTCACTGGTGGTCGGTCAGCCCTCAGACCCCTCCTGGGTCTGCACCATCTCCACAACCCCAGCAGTATCAATTGGAAACAGGCATAGCACTATGGTACATAATTAGGGCTGAGAGGCTACAGAAACAGTACTTGATTGACACATGTCCCACATGACTAAAACACTCCCATGCATGCACCGTCACTGCGTGTGATGGGGAAGCAGATGGCACACATTGATGACACCAAGATGGAAGATGAACACATTTGCTGCATGCTGCCTAGCAGTGGCATCACACATTGGCCAGTGATTGGCAGGTCAAATACACATGCCATCACACAGATGGCATGTACCCTAGCCATGAAGTGAAGAGGGAGAGGAGGTCACCAATTGTTCATTCAGTCCAGTTTGTTCATATAATTGATTATTTTCATTGTAATGGTCCAAATGTTTAACCTGCAGCTGCCAGTCAAAAATGGTCCTATAGCACAGGGACATGTCCAAACTAATCATGTCCACGAAACTGAGCCAGTCCACTGTACCATAGCCATGTCAGACGTGTGACAATATGACTGAGAAATCCCGAGTAAAAGTGGTGGTATGCAAACAATCTGCCTGAATAAACAGAGGCAAATAAGCAACAGTGTTGTGGCAAGATGACACTCCAAGGGCAACTGGCGTGGTGTTGGGCTGGATGTCTAATGTTGGCCGAAGGGATGCTGCTATACCCAAATGCTGTTGCCAAGAATGTATAGGAAGAGGCACATGGGTGGGCCGAACCACTCAGGCACGCACACCCTCCCCTGGCACCCAAACAGAAGCCCTCCCACACACAGCATGCACATTAATGACACACACATGCATGTGCACTCACCGGACAATGCCTCGTAATCTGCCACTTCTCCCACGCCTTGGATCTGTTCCTCCGTGACGTAGGTCCCATCAACCTGCTCATGTGGAGTGAGTTCTATGTCGTCTGCTGGAGACCCACCTCCAGTCACTAGAGTTGCGGCATGACTTGAGGCCAGCTTATTCTTTGCCCTGCGCTTCAGGTCATTCCAGCGCTTGTAGCATTCATTAGCTGTGCGCCTCACGATTCCAAGAGCACTTATGATGTCCGCAATGGTCTGCCAGTGTGCCTGACGTTGTGCAGGTGTGGTCTTGGATCCTGCAACAATCACCATTTCGCAGTCATGTGCGGACGCATACTCTACAAGTGCATTCAGTTCGGCCTCATTGAAGCTGGGCTTCCTTGACGGGCCGGACTGTGTAGCCGTGTCTGGGGCATCAGCCTCTACTGGACGAGCACTCTTCCTCTTCCGCTTGGAAGGTGGTGGGGATCCGGAGTGTCCTGCGCCGCTCTGGACACTAGGGGCAGGAGCGTGGGATTGCACACTCAGCATGGGAGTTGGTGCAGGCATTATCTCAAGTGTGATGGTGTCAGGGGGAATGTCAGCATGATGGACTTGGACCGACACTGTCCGACGTGGCCCAGTTGGGAACAGCCATGGTCGGGGGTTTCCTACATGTGTCGGCCAATCTGGCGACCCTCTCCTCCTCTGTGGAGACTATGCACCAGTCGATCTCCATGCCGTCTTCCGGCCCAGATGCCACCAGGGCCCCCTGTGGACCTGCCCCGACCAATGCAGCCGGCTCGGTGGGGATCCCATCCCTGCCACAGTTGGGAGTCGGAGGTCCAGCAGGGGTGGACACACCAGCAACTGGACCCCAGCAGATGGAGGATGTGACGGCATCATCGGGTAGGGCACGTGCACGATGGCGTCGGTGGATACCATCAGCCTGGATGCCGTCGTGTTGGCACAGGCAGTTGCGTCGGAGGCAGCAGCAGGCTCGACGTGGGAGGCATCATGGCTCAGGGCCATCAACATCAGGGGTGCAGGCATCGGCCGGAGGGCAGGAGAACCCTGGAATGGGAGTGGCTTCCGTGTGGGAGCGGTTGGGCCAGCAGATAGGTGCGGAGCGGCAGCGGGCAGAGGAGGAACGGCTCACAATGGTCAGGGCGGAGAACTCCATGCGGAGGGCGCTGAGGCGGACTGAGTGCCTCGAGGGTCTTCGCAGGGAGTTGGAGCTGGACACTGCTTTATCCCTGCGAGACCTCGGGGCCAGGGAACATGCCCGCCTCCAAGCCATTGAACAGGAGTTCGATGATGCCCTGGCCCATGACAACATCCAGTGAGCCGTTGGACTAGCCCGCTGCCCATGTAAATAGTTATGTAGTTAGTGTTAGGTTTCCTTTGTTTTTGCATTTTCTTTGGACCTTTTGGACAATGGGCCACATTTTTGTATATAGTTATTTTTTATTAGGTAGTGCTGTTAGATAGGTTTCATTTCTTTTGTTGGGATCATGGACCCTGGCTTGTTCACC
The DNA here is from genome assembly GCF_040938575.1 of Ambystoma mexicanum. Lineage (NCBI taxonomy): Eukaryota > Metazoa > Chordata > Amphibia > Caudata > Ambystomatidae > Ambystoma > Ambystoma mexicanum. The sequence goes on along the minus strand of NC_090927.1, from coordinate 420,998,062 downwards.
TGTACATAGTTCACTGTTGGATTTTCTTTTCTTTTTACAATTTACCCATGGAGCAATGGCTTTCAATTATAATTTCCCATTGGATTTTCTTTTCTGGACTGTGACTTTGGACACCATTCCTTTGGATTCTGATTTTTGGTTTTGCATTTTTTCATGGACATGCTTCTTTTTACTTTTTTTACATTCCCATTTCTGTTAGTTTATTTTTGATTCAATTCATGTTTTCTTTAATACATATTTTTTGATCAAACTTCAATGTGTAGTATCATCTCATTGGTTTCATGCGTATCATGATATGGGTTTTGAGATTCACTGACACCCATTGGGTGTATGTGAGGGACATGTGTTTGTTTCCAAACTTGCAATTGCAGTTCTATCATGTTATTGCCATTTCTGAGTGGGTGGATCCAATACTCGGGTGGGTGTTTTGCATTTGGAGGCTGACCATAGGGGCCGGGGATCTAGATCGTGATGACATGTTGGCTGGGGAACATGAGTTGGACATGAGTGGGGGCCTGCTGCCAGGTGCCCCACAGTGATGGGGGTGGGGGTGCAGGGGAACATGAGTTGGACATGAGTGGGGGCCTGCTGGCAGGTGCCCCACAGTGCTGGGGGGTGGGGGTGCAGGGGAACATGAGTTGGACATGAGTGGGGTCCTGCTGGCAGGTGCGCCAAAGTGCTGGGGGGTGGGGGTGCAGGGGAACATGAGTTGGACATGAGTGGGGGCCTGCTGGCAGGTGCCCCACAGTGCTGGGGGGTGGGGGTGCAGGGGAGCATGAGTTGGACATGAGTGGGGGCCTGCTGGCAGGTGCCCCACAGTGCTGGGGGGTGGGGGTGCAGGTGGACATGAGTGGGGGCCTGGTGGAGGCTGCCCCTGGTGGCTGGGGGGTGGGGGTGGTGGGAGACATGAGTGGGGGCCTGGTGGAGGCTGCCCCTGGTGGCGGGGGGGTGGGGGTGGTGGGTGGAAGACATGAGTGGGGGCCTGGTGGAGGCTGCCCCTGCACTGCTGGGGGGTGGGGGTGCAGGGGGACATGAGTGGGGGCCTGGTGGAGGGTGCCCCTGCACTGCTGGGGGGTAGGGGGTGGTGGTAGACATGAGTGGGGGACTGGTGGAGGCTGCCCCTGCACTGCTGGGGGGTAGGCGGTGGTGGTAGACATGAGTGGGGGCCTGGTGGAGGCTGCCCCTGCACTGCTGGGGGGTGAGGGTAATAGTGGACATGAGTGGGGGCCTGGTGGAGGGTGCCCCTGACTGCTGGGGGGTGGGGGTGCTGGGAGACATGCATTGTTGATCAGTAGTGCAAGGTGACATGTGGGGTAGCTGGGGGGCATGCCCATGGTGGATGGGCTGCCTGCGGGACATGAGCAGGGGTGCAGGGTAGTCCCCCGTGGTGTGGGCTGCCTGCAGGGGCCATGGAGGTTGTAGAGCGAACACCTGGGAGGACCCACATGGCCAATTCACATGTAGTACTCCCCAGAACCCCTGAAATACACGTACCCTGCTGAAATTGCGTGTGGAACTTCCCGCGCACCCCTGAAATACATGTACACTGCTGAAATTGCATGTGGAACTTCGCGCGCACCCTGGAATACACGTACCCTGCTTGCACGGGGCCAATTGCGTATGGAACTTCCCGCACACCCCTGAAATACACGTACCCTGCTGCAATCGCGTGTGGAACTTCCCGCGCACCCCTGGAATACACGTACCCTGCTTGCACGGGGCCAATCGCGTGTGGAACTTCCCGCGCACCCCTGAAATACATGTACCCTGATGGAATCGCGTGTGGAACTTCCCGCGCACCCCTGAAATACACGCACCCTGCTGAAATCGCGTGTGGAACTTCCCGCACACCCCTGAAATACACGTACCCTGCTTGCACTGGGCCAATCGCGTGTGGAACTTCCCACGCACCCCTGAAATACATGTACCCTGCTGAAATTGCGTGTGGAACTTCCTGCACACCCCTGAAATACACGTACCCTGCTTGCACAGGACCAATCGCGTGTGGAACTTAGTGCGCACCCCTGAAATACACGTACCCTGCTCGCACGGGGCCAATCGCGTGTGGAACTTCCCGCGCACCCCTGAAATACACATACCCTGCTGAAATTGCGTGTGGAACTTCCCGCGCACCCCTGGAATACACGTACCCTGCTCGCACGGGGCCAATCGCGTGTGGAACTTCCCGCGCACCCCTGAAATACACGTACCCTGATGGAATCACGTGTGGTACTTCCCGCGCACCCCTGAAATACACGTACCCTGCTAAAATCGCGTGTGGAACTTACTGCGCACCCCTGGAGAACACGTACCCTGCTCGCACAGGGCCAATCGCGTGTGGAACTTCCCGCGCACCCCGGAAATACACGTACCCTGATGGAATCGCGTGTGGTACTTCCCACGCACCCCTGAAATACACGTACCCTGCTGAAATCATGTGTGGAACTTCCTGCGTACCCCTGAAATACACGTACCCTGCTGGAATCGCGTGTGGAACTTCCCGCGCCCCCCTGTAATACACATACCCTACTGGAATCGCGTGGAATACTTCCTGCGCACCCCTGAAATACACGTACCCTGCTGGAATCGCGTGTGATACTTCCCGCGCACCCCTAATGCACATGTACACAAGACAACAGCGTGTGGAACTTCCCACTGAAATACACGTTCCCCGCTTGGCGTTTGCTGTTTGCCAGCCCTGTGAACTGGTCCAGGGTTAGCGCAGCCCTTTGCGATTATTTGGGGATTTTGAAGGCTTTTCCTTGCACAAGGGTGTTCTTGGGGGCGTAACTGGCGCTGCTGCAGGGTCGCTGTGCCACGCTGCGCCACGGCTGGTTTTGGATGCGAAAATCCATGAATACGCTGTGCGCGGAAATCGATTTTAGCGCACGCGGCTGGCGCAGACATTCGCACGGGCACGCTGTGCGCCAGTCGCGTGCGCCACTTTTGTGCGAATTTCTATGAATTACCCTATTAATCTCACTACAGAATATGTCAGACTCTGTGTACCAGTTTGTAACTACGGTTTATTTTGTTAAACAATGACACTTTAAATGATTCTATGAGACGTGTTCATATATAAACAAAACAAGTATGGAGAGTAACAAAGGTATGTGTAAGAAAGACATGGACAGGTATCAAAGATCCAATGCATTTCAATATTAAAAGAACACAATTTAGATAAAAATGTAGAAAGATAAGCCGGTTTTCCAAATATCTACAAACCTAGAATACTGTGACATATTTTCTGTAAATATATTGCATTCTGAGAAGTATCCATTCATTCAATTTACGCTCATGTGTTTCTTGATGTGGTCAAACCTCTGGTTAGAGGGATTGATGGAAGTGAGCTTTTCATGCTGACAGAATGAATAGTACTTGAAATGGTAAACACATATTGCTAACCTCTAAATTATTAGCGCACACAAGTATTTAGTACTTTTGGTGTCTAGAAGATATAAGATTACTTGCAGAGCTGTGAGGAGCCACAGGTTCCCTGTTGGGCAGAGTAGCCTAATTTCTACCTAATATTTTCAGTTTCTTACATTTTAAGTGATATGTTTTCTGCTATTTTCGCACTCTGAGGCCTATGAGTGTGTAGCGCTATATAAGAAATACATTATTATTATTATTATTATTATTATTATTATTATTATTATTATTATTATTATTATTATTATTATGACAGTATCCTACATGTCACCTGCCTCATTATTAATAGGGCATTGGTAAGCAAAATCATCCGCCATGATTTCTCTCGTGTGTGTATTGTTCAACAACTGGTATCTACAATATATAGAGCTGATTGGATATGACGTTTGACTTATTGGATATCTGTATTAGGATACTACCTAAACAGGTGGCTTTTAAATTTAAACAGAGTTATTTTACTCATGTAACTCAATTGTTGTATGGATGACAGATGCTGCTTTCTTCAGCACAATAATGTTGAAGCATAGTGATAGTATATCACAACTTGAACTTCAAAGAGTGATGTAGTGGCCATTTCGTGGAGAGGCTGACCTCCTTCCTCTTGGACTGCCCCTACCAGGTCCAATTTGGTCCCTTTCTCTCTGCCTCCTCTTTCTTTACCTGTGGCATTCCCCAGGGCACTGTCCTCTCACCTTGATTCTTCAACCTCCAATTGGCCCCTTTAGCCCACCTGATCTGTAACTTCTTCTCTAACTTTAAGTGTTATGTGGATAACACTTAGCTTTCCTTCAGGCTCCCCTCAGCCTCCTCTCCTCTCTCGCTCATACCTGACTGTCTAGCTGAGATTCAGGTTTGGTGCGCCTGCAACGATCTCTGCCTTAATGCAGAAAGACGGTGATCTTTCTCACTGGGACCCCTACCCCTGCTTTCCCTCTGTCACTCTGGCTGCCTGCCTTTGGCCCTCGTCATTTGCCTTCCTGCAAGGCAAAGAACCTTGGTGTCATCTTCCACTCCACTCTCTCTTTCTCTCATCACATTTTGGATGTCCCCAGGAAGTCCCACTACCAGCTGCACCTCCTCAAAAGGACTCTTCCCTTTCTCGCATTACCTCAGCAGCTCACTGTCTCCAGAGACCTGGTTCTCTCTAGGCTGGACTACTGCAACAGCCTCTTTCTCAATCTGCCTTCCTCTACTCTCCGCCCTCTGTAACTAATCCTGAACAGGACTGAAAAACTTATCCTTGGCCTCAAATCCAGGAACTGTATCTCTCCAGCCCTGAAATCCTCCACTTGCTCTCGGTGGCTGCAAGTATCAAGTTCAGGACCCTTTGCATTGTTCACAAGGCTTTCTGGGGCCTGGACCTGCACTGCATGCAACGCGCTCTTCCAAAATGCCTTCCTTCTCAAGCCCTTTGCTCAGCTACCTCCAACTCTCTAAGGGTTTGACTCTTCTCCAGGTGGAGAGCGAAGGGTAGAGATCTCTCCTCTGCAGGTGCCTCCCTCTAGAATGGCCTCCCTGCTCCTCTCGAACTTGAGATGGACCACCTGAAGTTCCGGAAGCAGCTCAAAACATGTGTCTTCTCCTCTGCTTCCTCTCTCTCTCTCTCCTGCTGACCTACCTGACCTACTTTTCTGCTGTACCGACTGGTTGTTTGGCTACCCTCACAGTTTCACTGGGTACAAGGCTTTTTCTTGATCAGTCACCCTTGCACTGTCTCCGGGCTTACTACACACATGAGGGCTGTAACTGTAACCCTACAGTCCGATGTTCTCCTTGCAATACCCAGAGCCGTGCTGCCCTGGGGGACTTACTCAGATCATTGCTGCCCTGTTTTCCCTTCCCCTCTCCCTTGCACTTCCCTCCTCCCTTTCCCCTTGCATTTCTTGTTCTCACACTTGCACAATTTGAATGACTCAAGGCCTCGTAAGATCCATTGTCTTATCATCCCTCTGTCTTCCCTCCATCCTCTTGTCGCAACTAGAAACACATACAGGTGCGTTATAAATAATTTCTCATATCATATCATATCAAAGGTGTGTGTACTTTCCTTGGTTGTCAAATCTGCCAGAAACTCTGAGAGGGCCTATAGAAGGAAACGTCTAACACCATGTAAAGAAGCAGCCATCTTGAAAGGGACCACACCTTGAAAATGACTTAGTAAATAATGTAATGTGGTCATTAAATCTATGTTCCTGTCACCATCGGAGTGGCCACATACTCATTGTGTCATTTGCTTACTGCTAATTTACTTAACAACTTAACAAGGCTGTAGTTAGTGTGCTTCATTCATTAATAATCAAAGAGTGCAATTCAGTTTGTTCATTGAAGGCAAGTTATGTGTTGTTCATGAGAACATTCTCGCAGTAGAGGTTTTCCTGGTTTACCACACCAGAGACATTTGCTGTACTTGTTCTGCTCAATGCACTCCTCAATCAGTTTTAGACAGATCAGTGACTAATAAGTGGCGCTTCGAAACGCAAAAGTGTGCAGGCTTGTGAAATATATTGATTCAAGTAGCTATAATTTCACAGATAACGTAGAAACTGTGTGTGCACGGATATAGAAATCCTTTAATGAGACAAGGGCCCCTTTCTCAATTAAGATATGAGTTTCTTTCTAGTTTTTTTTTTTTATTTTTACCAGATATACCCTTTAATCACTGAGAATAACTTTATAGGAAAGTCAGGCTTGTCATCTGACTAGTTTAGAAAAACAGTTTGATCTTAATGTCTTGTCACTGCAGTTGTGATGTTTGAGGCTGTAGGCTGAAAGCAATGCATTGCTAGTGAAGGAGTAGTACAATGTGACCGTGTTGAAGTACAACCTCAGGTCGTTGTGGCAGCACAACCTTCATGCTGATGGGTACATGCTTAATGTGACTAGCACAACAGCTGGGTAAGCAGTATTTTTTAAAAGAGCTTTGAATTTCTGGATGCAAAAATAGAAATGTCAGAAAAACCAAGTTGGACTCAAAGACAATTTTGTCGTTCTGTTTTTGCATCTATAAGATTGTTGAAGCCTGAACTTGTGTGACAACTTAGAGATCTCATATTCAAATATATACAGTGCTCATGAACCAGTGTCCTGTCAAAGTGAACAGATAAAATGTGTGAAAAGTAAAAAAAAATCTATTTGAAAGATCTTATTAGTAGTATGGTGTGGTGTTCAACAAAGGTTGTGAGACTTCACTGGGCCTCATTACGCGGTAGGAGGTAGCCATAGTGCCATTAGCACCATGGCTACCCCTTTACCGCATACCCGTTCCGTGTTCTCAGAATGGGTACTTACCGGGTCATCCCAACCTTGGAGGACCCGGTAAATCCTCATTCTGAGAACCATTCCCCATTCCCATTTGAGCCCCCATAGGGCTCAATGGGAATCGGGAAGTAGCCAATAACGGTACCGCAATTTGCGGTACTTTTATTAGCTCTGAAGTCCCTTAGCGGGGATCGTCCTTAACACCTGGTCAGACCAGGTGTTAAGGAAGGGACCCGCTAAGGGACCTCGGAATATGGAGGTACGGGATTACTGGCACCGGCACCCTTACCGGTGCCGGTAAACCCTGTCCTCCTACCTTGTAATGAGGCCCACTGTGTTTTTTCACAACTTGGACTACACTGAGACTCTTTAGCATCTATAAAAAAAACTGATTGGGGATACCTTTCAACCGGATCTGATGACTTCACCAAATAAACTGACCTCTAAGAGCCCCTGTTCCTTCCTGGAGATTTTTCACCATCTACATGTACCTGCTCTGAGACCATGGGCCTCATTATAAGGATGGTGCTCCCGGAATGAATGGGCCGGTACGGGACCGGCCCCCTCCATTCCTGGGGGCACCGATTACAAGCTTCCCATCGTGGGACCCAGATCGCACACCTGGTAAAACCAGGTGTGCTTTCCGGGTCCCGCGAGGGGAAGAGGGAGTCAATAACGGGCCAGATGTAATCTGCCTGTTATTACCACCCTCTCCATTCCCATTGAGCCCAATGGGGGCTCAAATGGGAATGGGGATGGGTTCCTTCAAGGAGGAATTACCGGGTCCTCCTATGTTGGAGTAACCCGGTAAGTCCTCATTGCAGGAACCCGGTAATGGAGCCCGGAACGGAGGCAGCTGATGGCTCCATGGCTACCTCCATTCTCGTAATGAATCCCCCATCTGATGCATAGATATGCATAGATATAGGTCGGCCCTCAGACCCCTCCTGGGTCTGCACCATCTCCACAACCCCAGCAGTATCAATTGCGTCTTCCCCTGCAAAGACATAAAAGAAAACAAATGGAAACAGGCATAACACTATGGTACATAATTAGGGCTGAGAGGCTACAGAAACAGTACTTGATTGACACATGTCCCACATGACTAAAACACTCCCATGCATGTACCGTCACTGCGTGTGATGGGGAAGCAGTTGGCACACATTGATGACACCAAGATGGAAGATGAACACATTTGCTGCATGCTGCCTAGCAGTGGCATCACACATTGGCCAGTGATTGGCAGGTCAAATACACATGCCATCACACAGATGGCATGTACCCTAGCCATGAAGTGAAGAGGGAGAGGAGGTCACCAATTGTTCATTCAGTCCAGTTTGTTCATATAATTGATTATTTTCATTGTAATGGTCCAAATGTTTAACCTGCAGCTGCCAGTCAAAAATGGTCCTATAGCACAGGGACATGTCCAAACTAATCATGTCCACGAAACTGAGCCAGTCCACTGTACCATAGCCATGTCAGACGTGTGACAATATGACTGAGAAATCCCGAGTAAAAGTGGTGGTATGCAAACAATCTGCCTGAATAAACAGAGGCAAATAAGCAACAGTGTTGTGGCAAGATGACACTCCAAGGGCAACTGGCGTGGTGTTGGGCTGGATGTCTAATGTTGGCCGAAGGGATGCTGCTATACCCAAATGCTGTTGCCAAGAATGTATAGGAAGAGGCACATGGGTGGGCCGAACCACTCAGGCACGCACACCCTCCTCTGGCACCCAAACAGAAGCCCTCCCACACACAGCATGCACATGGATGACACACACATGCATGTGCACTCACCGGACAATGCCTCGTAATCTGCCACTTCTCCCACGCCTTGGATCTGTTCCTCCGTGACGTAGGTCCCATCAACCTGCTCATGTGGAGTGAGTTCTATGTCGTCTGCTGGAGACCCACCTCCAGTCACTAGAGTTGCGGCATGACTTGAGGCCAGCTTATTCTTTGCCCTGCGCTTCAGGTCATTCCAGCGCTTGTAGCATTCATTAGCTGTGCGCCTCACGATTCCAAGAGCACTTATGATGTCCGCAATGGTCTGCCAGTGTGCCTGACGTTGTGCAGGTGTGGTCTTGGATCCTGCAACAATCACCATTTCGCAGTCATGTGCGGACGCATACTCTACAAGTGCATTCAGTTCGGCCTCATTGAAGCTGGGTTTCCTTGACGGGCCGGACTGTGTAGCCGTGTCTGGGGCATCAACCTCTACTGGACGAGCACTCTTCCTCTTCCGCTTGGAAGGTGGTGGGGATCCGGAGTGTCCTGCGCCGCTCTGGACACTAGGGGCAGGAGCGTGGGATTGCACACTCAGCATGGGAGTTGGTGCAGGCATTATCTCAAGTGTGATGGTGTCAGGGGGAATGTCAGCATGATGGACTTGGACCGACACTGTCCGACGTGGCCCAGTTGGGAACGGCCATGGTCGGGGGTTTCCTACATGTGTCGGCCAATCTGGCGACCCTCTCCTCCTCTGTGGAGACTATGCACCAGTCGATCTCCATGCCTTCTTCCGGCCCAGATCCAACCAGGGCCCCCTGTGGACCTGCCCCGACCAATGCAGCCCGCTCGGTGGGGATCCCATCCCTGCCACAGTTGGGACTCGGAGGTCCAGCAGAGGTGGACACACCAGCAACTGGACCCCAGCAGATGGAGAATGTGATGGCATCATCGGGTAGGGCACGTGCACGACGGTGTCGGTGGATACCATCAGCCTGGATGCCGTCGTGTTGGCACAGGCAGTTGCGTCGGAGGCAGCAGCAGGCTCGACGTGGGAGGCATCATGGCTCGGGGCCATCAACATCAGAGGTGCAGGCATCGGCCGGAGGGCAGGAGAACCCTGGAATGGGAGTGGCTTCCGTGTGGGAGCGGTTGGGCCAGCAGATAGGTGCGGAGCGGCAGCGAGCAGAGGAGGAACGGCTCACAATGGTCAGGGCGGAGAACTCCATGCGGAGGGCACTGAGGCGGACTGAGTGCCTCGAGGGTCTTCGCAGGGAGTTGGAGCTGGACACTGCTTTATCCCTGCGAGACCTCGGGGCCAGGGAACATGCCCGCCTCCAAGCCATTGAACAGGAGTTCGATGATGCCCTGGCCCATGACAACATCCAGTGAGCCGTTGGACTAGCCCGCTGCCCATGTAAATAGTTATGTAGTTAGTGTTAGGTTTCCTTTGTTTTTGCATTTTCTTTGGACCTTTTGGACAATGGGCCACATTTTTGTATATAGTTATTTTTTATTAGGTAGTGTTGTTAGATAGGTTTCATTTCTTTTGTTGGGATCATGGACCCTAGCTTGTTCACCTGTACATAGTTCACTGTTGGATTTTCTTTTCTTTTTACAATTTACCCATGGAGCAATGGCTTTCAATTATAATTTCCCATTGGATTTTCTTTTCTGGACTGTGACTTTGGACACCATTCCTTTGGATTCTGATTTTTGGTTTTGCATTTTTTCATGGACATGCTTCTTTTTACTTTTTTTACATTCCCATTTCTGTTAGTTTATTTTTGATTCAATTCATGTTTTCTTTAATACATATTTTTTGATCAAACTTCAATGTGTAGTATCATCTCATTGGTTTCATGCGTATCATGATATGGGTTTTGAGATTCACTGACACCCATTGGGTGTATGTGAGGGACATGTGTTTGTTTCCAAACTTGCAATTGCAGTTCTATCATGTTATTGCCATTTCTGAGTGGGTGGATCCAATACTCGGGTGGGTGTTTTGCATTTGGAGGCTGACCATAGGGGCCGGGGATCTAGATCGTGATGACATGTTGGCTGGGGAACATGAGTTGGACATGAGTGGGGGCCTGCTGCCAGGTGCCCCACAGTGATGGGGGTGGGGGTGCAGGGGAACATGAGTTGGACATGAGTGGGGGCCTGCTGGCAGGTGCCCCACAGTGCTGGGGGGTGGGGGTGCAGGGGAACATGAGTTGGACATGAGTGGGGGCCTGCTGGCAGGTGCGCCAAAGTGCTGGGGGGTGGGGGTGCAGGGGAACATGAGTTGGACATGAGTGGGGGCCTGCTGGCAGGTGCCCCACAGTGCTGGGGGGTGGGGGTGCAGGGGAACATGAGTTGGACATGAGTGGGGGCCTGCTGGCAGGTGCCCCACAGTGCTGGGGGGTGGGAGCAGGTGGACATGAGTGGGGGCCTGGTGGAGGCTGCCCCTGGTGGCTGGGGGGTGGGGGTGGTGGGAGACATGAGTGGGGGCCTGGTGGAGGCTGCCCCTGGTGGCTGGGGGGTGGGGGTGGTGGGTGGGAGACATGAGTGGGGGCCTGGTGGAGGCTGCCCCTGCACTGCTGGGGGGTGGGGTGCAGGGGGACATGAGTGGGGGCCTGGTGGAGGGTGCCCCTGCACTGCTGGGGGATGGGGGTGGTGGGAGACATGAGTGGGGGCCTGGTGGAGGCAGCCCCTGCACTGCTGGGGGGTGGGGGTGCAGGGGGACAGGAGTGGGGGCCTGGTGGAGGGTGCCCCTGACTGCTGGGGGGTAGGGGGTGCAGGGGGACATGAGTGGGGGCCTGGTGGAGGCTGCCCCTGCACTGCTGGGGGGTAGGGGTGCATGGGGACATGTGTGGGGGCCTGGTGCAGGCTGCCCCTGGTGGCTGGGGGTGAGGGTGGTGGGAGACATGAGTTGGACATGGGTGAGGGCCTGGTGGGGGGTGCCCCTGACTGCTGGAGGGTAGGGGATCCAGGGGGACATGAGAGGGGGCCTGGTGGAAGCTGCCCCTGCACTGCTGGGGGGTGGGGTTGCAGGGGGACATGAGTGGGGGCCTGGTGGAGGCTGCCCCTGGTGGCTGGGGGGTGGGGGTGGTGGGAGACATGAGTGGGGGCCTAGTGGAGGCTGCCCCTGGTGGCTGTGGGTGGGGGTGGTGGGAGACATGAGTGGGGGCCTGGTGGAGGCTGCCCCTGGTGGCTGGGGGATGGGGGTGGTGGGAGACATGAGTGGGGGCGTGGTGGAGGCTGCCCCTGCACTGCTGGGGGGTGGGTGTGCAGGGGGACATGAGTGGGGGCCTGATGGAGGGTGCCCCTGCACTGCTGGGGGGTGGGGGTGGTGATAGACATGAGTGGGGGCCTGGTGGAGGCTGCCCCTGGTGGCTGGGGGGTGGGGGTGGTGGGAGACATGAGTGGGGGCCTGGTGCAGGCTGCCCCTGGTGGCTGGGGGGTGAGGGTGGTGGGAGACATCAGTTGGACATGAGTGGGGGCCTGGTGGAGGGTGCCCCTGACTGCTGGGGGGTAGGGGGTGGTGGTAGACAAGAGTGGGGGACTGGTGGAGGCTGCCCCTGCACTGCTGGGGGGTAGGTGGTGGTGGTAGACATGAGTGGGGGCCTGGTGGAGGCTGCCCCTGCACTGCTGGGGGGTGGGGGTAATAGGGGACATGAGTGGGGGCCTGGTGGAGGGTGCCCCTGACTGCTGGGGGGTGGGGGTGCTGGGAGACATGCATTGTTGATCAGTAGTGCAAGGTGACATGTGGGGTAGTTGGGGGGCATGCCCATGGTGGATGGGCTGCCTGCGGGACATGAGCAGGGGTGCAGGGTAGTCCCCCGTGGTGTGCGCTGCCTGCAGGGGCCGTGGAGGTTGTAGAGTGAACACCTGGGAGGACCCACATGGCCAATTCGCGTGTAGTACTCCCCAGAACCCCTGAAATACACGTACCCTGCTGAAATTGCCTGTGGAACTTCCCGCGCACCCCTGGAATACACGTACCCTGCTTGCACGGGGCCAATTGCGTATGGAACTTCCCGCGCACCCCTGAAATACACGTACCCTGCTGTAATCGCGTGTGGAACTTCCCGCGCACCCCTGGAATACACGTACCCTGCTCGCACGGGGCCAATCGCGTGTGGAACTTCCCACGCACCCCTGAAATACACGTACCCTGATGGAATCGCGTGTGGAACTTCCCGCGCACCCCTGAAATACACGCACCCTGCTGAAATCGCGTGTGGAACTTCCCGCACACCCCTGAAATACACGTACCCTGCTCGCACTGGGCCAATCGCGTGTGGAACTTCCCACGCACCCCTGAAATACATGTACCCTGCTGAAATCGCGTGTGGAACTTCCTGCACACCCCTGAAATACACGTACCCTGCTTGCATTGGACCAATCGCGTGTGGAACTTCCTGCGCACCCCTGAAATACACGTACCCTGCTCGCACGGGGCCAATCGCGTGTGGAACTTCCCGCGCACCCCTGAAATACACGTACCCTGCTGAAATTGCGTGTGGAACTTCCCGCGCACCCCTGGAATACACGTACCCTGCTCGCACGGGGCCAATCGCGTGTGGAACTTCCCGCGCACCCCTGAAATACACGTACCCTGATGGAATCACGTGTGGTACTTCCCGCGCACCCCTGAAATACATGTACCCTGCTGAAATCGCGTGTGGAACTTCCCGCGTACCCCTGAAATACACGTACCCTGCTGGAATCGCGTGTGGAACTTCCCGCGCCCCCCTGTAATACACGTACCCTGCTGGAATCGCGTGTGATACTTCCTGCGCACCCCTGAAATACACGTACCCTGCTGGAATCGCGTGTGATACTTCCCGCGCACCCCTAATGCACATGTACACAGGACAACAGCGTGGGGAACTTCCCACTGAAATACACGTTCCCCGCTTGGCGTTTGCTGTTTGCCAGCCCTGTGAACTGGTCCAGGGTTAGCGCAGCCCTTTGCGATTATTTGGGGATTTTGAAGGCTTTTCCTTGCACAAGGGCGTTCTTGGGGGCGTAACTGGCGCTGCTGCAGGGTCGCTGTGCCACGCTGCGCCACAGCTGGTTTTGGATGCGAAAATCCATGAATACGCTGTGCGCGGAAATCGATTTTAGCGCATGCGGCTGGCGCAGACATTCGCACGGGCACGCTGTGCGCCAGTCGCGTGCGCCACTTTTGTGCAAATTTCTGTGAATTACCCTGTTAATCTCACTACAGAATATGTCAGACTCTGTGTACCAGTTTGTAACTACGGTTTATTTTGTTAAACGATGACACTTTAAATGATTCTATGAGACGTGTTCATATATAAACAAAACAAGTATGGAGAGTAACAAAGGTATGTGTAAGAAAGACATGGACAGGTATCAAAGATCCAATGCATTTCAATATTAAAAGAACACAGTTTAGATAAAAATGTAGAAAGATAAGCCGGTTTTCCAAATATCTACAAACCTAGAATACTGTGACATATTTTCTGTAAATATATTGCATTCTGAGAAGTATCCATTCATTCAATTTACGCTCATGTGTTTCTTGATGTGGTCAAACCTCTGGTTAGAGGGATTGATGGAAGTGAGCTTTTCATGCTGACAGAATGAATAGTACTTGAAATGGTAAACACATATTGCTAACCTCTAAATTATTAGCACACACAAGTATTTAGTACTTTTGGTGTCTAGAAGATATAAGATTACTTGCAGAGCTGTGAGGAGCCACAGGTTCCCTGTTGTGCAGAGTAGCCTAATTTCTACCTAATATTTTCAGTTTCTTACATTTTAAGTGATATGTTTTCTGCTATTTTCGCACTCTGAGGCCTATGAGTGTGTAGCGCTATATAAGAAATACAATATTATTATTATTATTATTATTATTATTATGACAGTATCCTACATGTCACCTGCCTCATTATTAATAGGGCATTGGTAAGCAAAATCATCCGCCATGATTTCTCTCGTGTGTGTATTGTTCAACAACAGGTATCCACAATATATAGAGCACATTGGATATGACGTTTGACTTATTGGATATCTGTATTAGGATACTACCTAAACAGGTGGCTTTTAAATTTAAACAGAGTTATTTTACTCATGTAACTCAATTGTTGTATGGATGACAGATGCTGCTTTCTTCAGCACAATAATGTTGAAGCATAGTGATAGTATATCACAACTTGAACTTCAAAGAGTAATGTAGTGGCCATTTCGTGGAGAGGCTGACCTCCTTCCTCTTGGACTGCCCCTACCAGGTCCAATTTGGTCCCTTTCTCTCTGCCTCCTCTTTCTTTACCTGTGGCATTCCCCAGGGCACTGTCCTCTCACCTTGATTCTTCAACCTCCAATTGGCCCCTTTAGCCCACCTGATCTGTAACTTCTTCTCTAACTTTAAGTGTTATGTGGATAACACTTAGCTTTCCTTCAGGCTCCCCTCAGCCTCCTCTCCTCTCTCGCTCATACCTGACTGTCTAGCTGAGATTCAGGTTTGGTGCGCCTGCAACGATCTCTGCCTTAATGCAGAAAGACGGTGATCTTTCTCACTGGGACCCCTACCCCTGCTTTCCCTCTGTCACTCTGGCTGCCTGCCTTTGGCCCTCGTCATTTGCCTTCCTGCAAGGCAAAGAACCTTGGTGTCATCTTCCACTCCACTCTCTCTTTCTCTCATCACATTTTGGATGTCCCCAGGAAGTCCCACTACCAGCTGCACCTCCTCAAAAGGACTCTTCCCTTTCTCGCATTACCTCAGCAGCTCACTGTCTCCAGAGACCTGGTTCTCTCTAGGCTGGACTACTGCAACAGCCTCTTTCTCAATCTGCCTTCCTCTACTCTCCGCCCTCTGTAACTAATCCTGAACAGGACTGAAAAACTTATCCTTGGCCTCAAATCCAGGAACTGTATCTCTCCAGCCCTGAAATCCTCCACTTGCTCTCGGTGGCTGCAAGTATCAAGTTCAGGACCCTTTGCATTGTTCACAAGGCTTTCTGGGGCCTGGACCTGCACTGCATCCAACGCGCTCTTCCAAAATGCCTTCCTTCTCAAGCCCTTTGCTCAGCTACCTCCAACTCTCTAAGGGTTTGACTCTTCTCCAGGTGGAGAGCGAAGGGTAGAGATCTCTCCTCTGCAGGTGCCTCCCTCTAGAATGGCCTCCCTGCTCCTCTCGAACTTGAGATGGACCACCTGAAGTTCCGGAAGCAGCTCAAAACATGTGTCTTCTCCTCTGCTTCCTCTCTCTCTCTCTCCTGCTGACCTACGTGACCTACTTTTCTGTTGTACCGACTGGTTGTTTGGCTACCCTCACAGTTTCACTGGGTACAAGGCTTTTTCTTGATCAGTCACCCTTGCACTGTCTCCGGGCTTACTACACACATGAGGGCTGTAACTGTAACGTTGAAGTCCCTTGTTCTCCTTGCGATACCCAGAGCCGTGCTGCCCTGGTGGACTTACTCAGATCATTGCTGCCCTGTTTTCCCTTCCCCTCTCCCTTGCACTTCCCTCCTCCCTTTCCCCTTGCATTTCTTGTTCTCACACTTGCACAATTTGAATGACTCAAGGCCTAGTAAGATCCATTGTCTTATCATCCCTCTGTCTTCCCTCCATTCTCTTGTCGCAACTAGAAACACATACAGGTGCGTTATAAATAATTTCTCATATCATATCATATCATATCAAAGGTGTGTGTACTTTTCTTGGTTGTCAAATCTGCCAGAAACTCTGAGAGGGCCTATAGAAGGAAACGTCTAACACCATGTAAAGAAGCAGCCATCTTGAAAGGGACCACACCTTGAAAATGACTTAGTAAATAATGTAATGTGGTCATTAAATCTATGTTCCTGTCACCATCGGAGTGGCCACATACTCATTGTGTCATTTGCTTACTGCTAATATACTTAACAACTTAACAAGGCTGTAGTTAGTGTGCTTCATTCATTAATAATCAAAGAGTGCAATTCAGTTTGTTCATTGAAGGCAAGTTATGTGTTGTTCATGAGAACATTCTCGCAGTAGAGGTTTTCCTGGTTTACCCCACCAGAGACATTTGCTGTACTTGTTCTGCTCAATGCACTCCTCAATCAGTTTTAGACAGATCAGTGACTAATAAGTGGCGCTTTGAAACGCAAAAGTGTGCAGGCTTGTGAAATATATTGATTCAAGTAGCTATAATTTCACAGATAATGTAGAAACTGTGTGTGCACGGATATAGAAATCCTTTAATGAGACAAGGGCCCCTTTCTCAATTAAGATATGAGTTTCTTTCTAGTTTTTTTTTTATTTTTACCAGATATACCCTTTAATCACTGAGAATAACTTTATAGGAAAGTCAGGCTTGTCATCTGACTAGTTTAGAAAAACAGTTTGATCTTAATGTCTTGTCACTGCAGTTGTGATGTTTGAGGCTGTAGGCTGAAAGCAATGCATTGCTACTGAAGGAGTAGTACAATGTGACCGTGTTGAAGTACAACCTCAGGTCGTTGTGGCAGCACAACCTTCATGCTGATGGGTACATGCTTAATGTGACTAGCACAACAGCTGGGTAAGCAGTATTTTTTAAAAGAGCTTTGAATTTCTGGATGCAAAAATAGAAATGTCAGAAAAACCAAGTTGGACTCAAAGACAATTTTGTCGTTCTGTTTTTGCATCTATAAGATTGTTGAAGCCTGAACTTGTGTGACAACTTAGAGATCTCATATTCAAATATATACAGTGCTCATGAACCAGTGTCCTGTCAAAGTGAACAGATAAAATGTGTGAAAAGTAAAAAAAAATCTCTTTGAAAGATCTTATTAGTAGTATGGTGTGGTGTTCAACAAAGGTTGTGAGACTTCACTGGGCCTCATTACGCGGTAGGAGGTAGCCATAGTGCCATTAGCACCATGGCTACCCCTTTACCGCATACCCGGTCCGTGTTCTCAGAATGGGTACTTACCGGGTCATTCCAACCTTGGAGGACCCGGTAAATCCTCATTCTGAGAACCATTCCCCATTCCCATTTCAGCCCCCATAGGGCTCAATGGGAATCGGGAAGTAGCCAATAACGGTACCGCAATTTGCGGTACTGTTATTAGCTCTGAAGTCCCTTAGCGGGGACCGTCCTTAACACCTGGTCAGACCAGGTGTTAAGGAAGGGACCCGCTAAGGGACCTCGGAATATGGAAGTACGGGATTACTGGCACCGGCACCCTTACCGGTGCCGGTAAACCCTTACCTCCTACCTTGTAATGAGGCCCACTGTGTTTTTTCACAACTTGGACTACACTGAGACTCTTTAGCATCTATAAAAAAAACTGATTGGGGATACCTTTCAACCGGATCTGATGACTTCACCAAATAAACTGACCTCTAAGAGCCCCTGTTCCTTCCTGGAGATTTTTCACCATCTACATGTACCTGCTCTGAGACCATGGGCTTCATTATAAGGATGGTGCTCCCGGAATGAAGGGGCCGGTACGGGACCGGCCCCCTCCATTCCTGGGGGCACCGATTACAAGCTTTCCATCGTGGGACCCAGATCGCACACCTGGTAAAACCAGGTGTGCTTTCCGGGTCCCGCGAGGGGAAGAGGAGTCAATAACGGGCCAGATGTAATCTGCCTGTTATTACCACCCTCTCCATTCCCATTGAGCCCAATGGGGGCTCAAATGGGAATGGGGATGGGTTCCTTCAAGGAGGAATTACCGGGTCCTCCTATGTTGGAGTAACCCGGTAAGTCCTCATTGCAGGAACCCGGTAATGGAGCCCGGAACGGAGGCAGCCATGGAGCTGATGGCTCCATGGCTACCTCCATTCTCGTAATGAATCCCCCATCTGATGCATAGATATATGGGCAGCAAGAGATCCGAGATGATGACCGTGACCCACTATCTCTTTGCCCATACAAATAAAAGACATCCTTGGCTAAGTGAAAGACATCACATTCACGTTTAGCTTCCAACTTTGGCTGCGTCTACACAGCATTTTCATTATTATTCATGTATAGGCTATATCTTACAACTTTCCTCCTTCAGTGACCTTTGCTCTGCTGCAAAGAGTATGTAAAAAGGGACCCCTGTTTATTTGTAAGTGCTTGCCAGCTTTCCGTCTAAAGTGTCCCCTTAGCCAGTCCAACCCCCTGAACATTGCAATGATAAAAAAAAGATCGCTGTTACAACCCGTCATTTTATTGACCATTTTTCCTTTATAGCTACAACCAGTAATTGTATTGACAGTGTACTTTGTTGTGCCAATATAATACACCTATCTCAATGACCCTAACACAAATGTCCTAGGTGTAGATATTTTAATCGTAGCTTAACTGTTTTGAATTATGCATTTTGAATCTGGTGTACCCCATTACCTCTTTCAATGCTGAACCTTGATCTCAGCCAGACTACCAAAAGGTGAGCCATCAATACCTTTGAAAGAATGTGGCTATCTCTATTTATGAATTGCTGCGTTGAGATGTTTTGGAGTTGTGGTTATACACAAATAGTATAGACAAGGGGCTCAAGGCCCACCTCATAGGCCCAGACCCAGATGAGGGTACAGAATTGAATGTTTGATGCTCAAAAACATTTTTAAAAATGTTACTGGGACTGCAAATGTTATACACGTTATTCGTACAGGTTTTGCATGCGAGCTGCATGACTATGATACAATCATACCAGCGCTTCTGATAGTTGTCCTGAAGTCCTAAAAGTAGTACAACCCGTTGTGCAGGATCGCATGCTG
The DNA here is from genome assembly GCF_040938575.1 of Ambystoma mexicanum. Taxonomy (NCBI): domain Eukaryota; kingdom Metazoa; phylum Chordata; class Amphibia; order Caudata; family Ambystomatidae; genus Ambystoma; species Ambystoma mexicanum. Next base: position 420,978,934 of record NC_090927.1, on the reverse strand, counting down.
CCGCACGCCGGGTGTGACATCAACCAGTCTTGGCTTTTATGCTCACGTCATGTTGCTTGTTGGTACTGCTAGGCCCACATTATAAACTACATGAATGCACAATGGCATGTTTAAACCATGGCAGGATGTGCTTAACATGATGAGAGCTCTGCTTCATTATATGTGTGTGAAACACGACTGTGAATGAAGTATCTGCAGAAGAACACATGGGAAGTGGTTTCTTACTAGTTTGAGAATGTTAGCACTCAGCGATGGCTTTGTATTCAGATTGGTGCTATGGGGTTTCATCAGACACAATTCCTGCTTGCTGTGTCACTTGGACCTTCTTTGTGATTTTGTTATAACTTCAATACTTTGTGGCTGACATCTCTTGACCCCCACACTTATCTTTCCTCACGCTCAGACCATATCACTTGCCCCTCACTCCCTGTGCAGCATTTTGTTTTGCCCCCTTAGGTCCACCTGACCACAGCCACTACCCCCTCCCTCTTTACCACCTTAACTTGCCTGCTTGTGTCCACATTCCCCCCTCTGGGCATTTCTCATCTCCTTCTGCCCCCGAAAGCACTCTGGCTCTTGTCCTCCGAATCCACCAATGGAATGATGCTCAGACAATCTGCTAAGCACAACCTGGCCACAACATAATAGTGGTCAGGACACCACTCAGTTACTACGCAGATTACTGGTGTGCCACGCTTCCATCCAACAGAGTGATGTGCAACAAGGGTAAGAATGCAGACTGAGCCTGACAAGTAGCCAGGGGAGGCAAATAAAGAGAGTTCATCCTTTGGGGGTCAGGATCACATATATGTGACCTCTGTGGAAACTGCATGCATATGTTCATATTCTATCAGGGTGCCTTTCTTTCATCCTAACACAGGCAATAAAAAATGAGCACCATTTATTGAGAAAAATATCTGTTAGTCAGAACGTAAAGAACATGTGCTATAACTTCTCAAACTTCAGAAGCATGCAAAAGCAAGCATGGCAATAGAAATAACACATCATCCTTATTTTATGGAGACAGCTGCAAGGATTCTTGGAGTGCGATAAATATCTACGTATGTCCTTACTGTAATGGGATGGGGCGTCTTTGCAAGATTTCCCCTTTTGCTGCCCAGGGCATGCGGACCTCTGAGTACAATAATTGAAACCACAATTGAGAGATAATCAAATTTGCTCATTGCATGATGGAATTACCTCATGTAAATCAACTGAAAGTAGTATTGTCATTTATGCTGTATCCTATTATGCTTCCATTGGTGCCAGTACCTGACTGATTTGGACATGGCTGGTCCCCTTTTCCAATGGCACAGACAGGTTAATGAACACTGGTCTGGAGGGTTGCCCAGAGCATTACCAGTGGTTCAGATTAATTCAAAACGTCCCACCGATCACTTTTGTGGTCACAGTTTGCCTCATTTGTCATTTACCTATGTGAGAGAGGGTATTCCCCGACATGGGTCCCTTGCTCGCTGCGCCATAAGGAATCAAGCTGCACCTCACTGATGAGGCCCAACATGGCCGAAACATGTGTAGGGTTGCTTGTGTTTTTGTATAGAGATGACCTGGCCTAGCAGTTCAGGAAGGGCTGCTCCCATTGGTGGTAGTACCTGACTGATTTGCATATAACTGGATCCCTTTTGCAATGGCGCAGTTAGGCTAAAGAACGGTAGCGTGGAAGATTGTCCAGAGCAGTGGTTCAGTTTAATTCAAAACCTTCCAACCATCTTTTTTTTGGTTTGAGTATCCTAACAAAATGCACAGAGCTTGGCTGAAGAGGAAAGAAATGATAAGGATAACCTGATTGGACAATTAGAGAATAGCAGTTGCACCTGACAGTATTCATTTATCTGTTAGTGCATTCATCGGGTGATGGGAGAACCTCCCGCTTTGGAATGTAGAGTATTTTTATTGATTATCCTAGACTTCATATTTATATCACTATGTGAAAAATGATACTACCTCCAGATAATGCATATGTTACCACGTAGATCTTGTTTAACGAATCATTTGGTATCTAGTTTTAGCCATTTAGATTTTTTTTAACTATGTACTATGGGTTTGTAAGAGCTGTAGCTCATCTATCCCAAAAGTACTTTTATAGGACATACCTACGTTATATGTATGTTAATAAGGCTGTGTTTAAGAACATGAATACATGTAAATATTAGGTCATACAAGGACATGTGTATGCACCATGTCAATGTAATGATTTATGTATGGTGGGTTTTCGATGTCCTGAATGAATTGTAATTTTAATGTACAGTTTTGTGACATATTGTGACATTTTGTCGAATTAATTGACCCTAAATCATGGTTACACCCCTTCTATAGGGTATCTCAGCATTTACGTACATGCGACTCCAGAGCCAAAACCAACACCTTTCAATTTAAAGTATCTTATAAAACCATGGGGGATTTCATTTTGATAAAAAACTTAAAATTCAGACATTTTTATTCTCGCCCAAGGTTTATAACAATTTGTTTCTAACTGAACACACACGAAAAAAAGGCAACACACATTGCAACCTTTCATGGGTTTTCTTCAGGGCTAGGTTATATCAAAAATACAGCATTATATCACACATTTGAACATCACCCCACAAGTGGGAAATGAGAAAGAAGAACATACAAGGGGAAACAAAAAGCAAAAGAAAATTAGAATTAACATTGGCTATGTTGTCATACCCTCTCATGTTTTTTCGTGTACCTCTATTAGGAAACACATGATATCTAAAACTCTTCAGGTCTCAGTTATCTTTGTAATAACCTGAAAATATCATGCCTGCAAACATGCTTAACCTCCCAAATGCCACCTTTATTAGTGATGTTCCACTCTAGATAGGTTAACACCACTTAATCCAGATTCATTGCGTCTAGCTCTGTCACCACCATCACCAAATACCCCTACATTTGGTGTGTACCATATACACTATGAAAAACGTGTTGCACCAATGTTTTAAACGAAAACCATGCCTTTCCTACAAATCAGAATCCTAGGGCCTCATTACACGGTAGGCGGTAAGGGTTTACCGGTACCGGTAAGGGCACCGGTACCGGTAAACCCTTACCGCCTTACTATGAGGTCCCTTTGCGGGACCCGACCTTAACGGCTGGTGTAGACCAGCCGTTAAAGTTGGGACCCGCAAAGGGACCTAGGTGCTAATTACGGTACCACAATTTGCGGTACAGTAATGATCTCCTTCCCCATTCCCATTGAGCCCTATGGGGCAAAAATGGGAATGGGGAAGAGCCATGGAGAAAGGGGGAATTATCGCCCCACCAACTTTGGAATGGGGTGGTAATTCCCCTTTTCTCCATGGTGGTACCGGAATGGTAGCGGCGGCAACCAGGGTGCTAATAGCACCATGGTTTACCGCATAACTTGTAATGAGGCCCTTAGTCTAAACAATCAATAGACCAGCACAGTTGTGTGCTCACCCAGTGTCTAAGTAGAAGGGACCTCTTTCAGGCTCTCTCACTCAGCGTTCCTAGTAGAAGTGGAATGTGGCCATGTAGTGTCTTTTTTTTCATACCAGAAACTGATGTTTGCCGGCAACGTGTGACGTTACATGTTCCCCCATGTGGCACAGCATGGCACATTTGCCGGCAAAGGTAAACAAAGCGCTGATGCCAAAGCACTTGATATGTGTCCAGCCTCTTATGGAAGTGAACAATTGGTGTCTCATGATTATGGCTGATCGTGGAAGTAAAGAAACTGATATTTCTGAAACAATGTTCTTTTCTTTGTTTTTGAATTATGTTTTATATAGTTATTTATATATATGGTATGATATGATAGTTTATTTATATAGCACCTATTCACCATGTGTTTCAAAGTGCTTATATATGTATTTGAAAGCAAAATCCTTTTCCCAACAAGAAAAAAGGAAAAAAACAGGATGCACTCCCAAAAGCGGCAGGAAAATGCTGTAATGGCTTTCAGCAAAGAGGCAGGGAAACTGAAGAATTTCCAAACAAACAAATCCCTTTATTTCAGGTTTGTCACATAAACAAGGTAAAGCAAAAGAACAACGCGTTTTGCAGTGCTCACACCGCCTGATCACGTTAGGATAATAGACATTGGGCCTCATTAGGACTCCGCCGCTAAACCATGGTGCTATTAACACAATGGTCTATGCCGGAGTCCGCCATTTGCCCCATAGGGCTCAATGGGAATGGGGAAGGCGCTAATTACGGTACTGCAAATTGCGCCTTTGTGGACGCTGTACATGAAAAATAAATGCACATGTGATGTCATCAGTGATGTCATCAATGACATTTGTGATGTCATCTTTGATGTCCTGGATGTTACTCTTAGCAGTGCACGGTGGTGGCGCGAGTTATGGTTGCTTAGTTTACCATAACTGGCGAATTTCAGAGGTTTTTCGGTTTTACTTGGAACCATAACGTCCCTGTAACAAAGTTTTTTTCACTAAATTTCATAGGTTTTTAGTAGCGCAACTTAACCATAATGTCCCTTTAACAAAGTTTTTTTCACTGAATTTCATAGGTTTTTAGTAGCCCAACTTAACCATAAAGTTCCTTTAACAAAGTTTTTTCACTGAATATAGATATATAGATAATGTACATTTGCTAAATGTTTACTAGGATGCCCTTAGTTTATATACATATAACATACAACATACTGAACCCCCTACCTGCCCTAGTGGGTCTGATGTCCAGGGACCATGCGTCTGTTCGCGGACGGACTCGGACAAAATCAACACTATCCAAAAACTCAGGGGGTATCTTACATTGTTATATCATCCAAAAAAACACTAAACATTGTCAAAAAGCAGCATTCAATAATTAATGTGAGGTGAAACTGTGTACATAAGACAGTAACTTTACAATTACATAGCATATGCACCATAGTGGAATATACCAAAACACGATAAATATGCCTCCGACAGAATGACCTCACAGAAATTCCACAGCACAAATCAGCAGGACACTGATGCAGCAGTAACAACAAAACTTAGCAAGAAACTAGTGAGTACACTACATTTATTGTATATATGTATAAACTTTCTGTATTACGTACACTATTTTTTTTTTTTGACACAAAAATGTCTAGTACGTTGGAATGGCTGGAAGAAAATTTTCCTCGGGAGGAAATGAGTGAAGACAGTGATATTAATGGTAGATACTACACTTCTTTATATAAACCAAGTAATAACCATTACTTTATGTGTACTTAACAATGTATTTTTTTAACAGACCATACAAACATTAAACATAATATACCAAGAGAGATATTAGAAGATGCTCTGAAACAAATGGAACTAATAATGAATCTGTTAATGAAAAATTGTATTCTTGTAAAACACTTTGTGGAGGATTGTATAAGTGAAAAAATTAAATATCACTGTCCCACATGTACGTGTACCCCCTCCCCATGTCCCACCCAACTATCCCCAAAAATTCCCCAGCAAGAAAAACATTACGATGAGACTTCACTCCCTTCCTCCCCTACCATCCATCATGTCCAAACCCCTAATTCCCCAGTTTTTGTATCCGTTTCTACTTCCTCCTCTCTTACATAATTTGTTTACTTTTATACAATAATACAATATTAAGTGTGTTGTTAGGTATATTCCTCTGTGTCTTATTTTTTTTTAAAAGGCAGTTAGGGTGTCCGTGGACAGCACGACTGTCCGGGATGTCCTCAATTACTCAGAATGGGGGTGTCCTAAGGACACTATACCTGTTTGTAATGTTGGCAATGAAAATGGAGGTGTCCTTAAGGCACACAAGATGTCCGCCTGTCTGCAGCTAACCAAAATGGGGGTGTCCTAAGAACACTATACCTGTTCGCATTGTCCTCAATCAAGATGGAAGTGTCCTTAGGACAGAGAAGATGTCCAACTGTCCGTAATTAACCAAAATGGGGGTGTCCAAAGGACACTATGGGCCTCATTACGACCCAGGCGCTAATGGGTTAATGGCGCCGTAAAAGGCTGCGACGCCATTAACCTATTAGCGCCTAATTATGAGGTCCCTTTGCGGGACCCGACCTTAACAGCTGGTGTAGACCAGCCGTTAAAGTAGGGACCCGCAAACAGACCTTGGTGCTAATTACGGTACCGCAATTTGCAGCACCGTACTTAGTGCCTTCCCCATTCCCATTGAGCCCTATTGGGCAAAAATGGGAATGGGGAAGGGCCATGGAGGAAGGGGGAATTACTGCCCCACCAACCTTATAATGGGGTGGTAATTCCCCCTTTCTCCATGGCGGAGTCAGTAACTTACCGGCATGGACCATGGTGCTAATAGCACCATGGTCTTCCGCCAGGGTCGTAATGAGGCCCTATACCTGTTTGAATTAGCCTTAGTCAAAATGGAGGTGTCCGTAGAACACTAAAGATGTCCGCATACTCATATCTATGCAAAATAAACTGTCCTAAGAACATTCCCCCTGTTCACATTGTCCACAACCAGAATGAATATGTCCATAGAACACATAGCCCGTCCGCCTGTCTTCAAAGTTGTGACGCACATTTGTTTTCTTTGGGGACCTGAACACTGTCCATAGAACACCCACGCGCATGCGTAGCACACCCTTGCCCCTACAAACATTGTACCTGTCTGCAACTGTCCGCCGCATGTGTGTACATTTTTTATTAGTTCAGGGACTGGAACACTGTTCGTAGAACACCTGCACGCATGCTTATACCTGACCCAGCGCACTTGGTGTCCTACGGACAGCCGTCCCATTCACCAATGTGTCCTCGACGTCATCATGTGACCGCACCCGCGAACACTGTCCATGCCCCCAGACAGGTAAAAGTGTTTTTCAGCAATCCAAGGTATTTTCCTGGGAAAGTTCACCCTTGCACATGTCGCACACTATGTCCCTGGTGATCTGCATACTTTTGTAGAATTTGTTAAGCCCGTTCTTGGTGTTCGAAGTGTCCAGGAACAGCGCAGGTGTCTGCGGACACATCAAAAAATTGGAGCACAGGGAATTAAAATTTAAATAGTGTGGCCCATTTACCCTTTGAGGTTGGCTCTGAAAAAAGCCTTTTTTAAAAAAACATTTTGCAGATGTTTCAGAAACACCTTTTATTTTGTATTTTTTGGGTTTTCTTTTTCCTCATTTTCCTCCAGAAATCTTCAGATTTGCTTCTCCAAAGCAACCCTTAGGTTCCAAAACAGCATGGCATTTCCCAAAACAGATAACAACATGTCATCTTCCTTAAAGTAATCAACAAGACCAGACTCAATGTTGTCATTGTTGCAAACGAACGTGCCAGCTCTAGTCATAAAAGCAAACATGCCTCAGTTGATTAAGCACCTACCAACATTTTGCGGAGGACAAAAAACAGAACTATTGTCCCATATTCAATTGGTATCAAACCAGAAAAAATAATATTGGCATTAGGAAGTAGTTTCATTACTGCCTGAACCAAGCTTTGCAGATCTTGCAACAAAGTAAGGGCACTGACATAGCCCAAATGCAAAGCACCACAGTGCAGAACAACCACATGTGGACTATTATACCTATCCATATCCTGACAAACTTCTAGAATTTCCTGCAAATTGAAACCAGGCACAGTGCACCACACCACCTCCACTCCTTTTGTGTCAAAATGGTTAGCCACATTCCTAGATTTAGCATACTGCTCCAAACCATTCACAAGCACCACCACCTTGACTTTCTCCACCTCCACCATCTTCACTACACACAGCCTCTCTCAAAATGAAGCAGAACCTCAACACCTGATTGGCTGAGCCTCAAAATACACTCCCATTTCATACTCTGGAGCCCCGGATGTTGCATATCCTATCTGCGAACAGCTGCGCTGTCCGCGGAGCACGTAAGTAATACTGGGGAAGCCCTTCTACCCTATCCACTTCACTCTCCGCGCAATTCCCTCATTGGATACTGTTAAGCAGTCACACAACTATCCATCAATCGCATGCAAGACCGCTACATCTAACTCCATCTTCACAATTCAGCACTTGAGATGTACTGTTGATCACTCCAAATACAATTGCACTGTGACTGCAAACCACCTACAGCAACTACTAGTCAACATTTCTACTTGCAGATTCATGCACATCCACATGCATGAACACCAACTACAGGTATGAATATTTTTCGCACAGTACATCATACATGCCAACATTCTGACACACCTGGGAGGGACAATTCCTCTGAAAAATTGGGAGACAACATTTGTGTCATAAAAATGCATTGGGCAAAGGTGTATTTTCGACGGAAGAACATGAAAAATAATATTGTTCACAGAAAAATCAGGAGTCTCCCACCGAAATAGGGAGGATTGGCATGTATGGTACATGTACATCTCTTGTATAAATGCATATAAACAGAGTAACTCCCACTTACCCTGTGTAACCTGTAAAACAAGCTTACTCTCATTTCTCCCATCTGCTATGATCAAGTGTCACTTAGAAAGTTGTCTGCTCGCCAAATTTTTATTTACCCATATTATTAACTGCAATGTGCAAACTGTTATTTTCTTCATTCATTCTATCATTTTTAAACCCACTGCCACGTATTTAACCGCATTTCAACCGTGATAGCATTTAATGCATGGTAGTGCATAAAATGTATATATAATTTCCTTTCTATACATTCTGCACATTTCAGATACATTCTATCATTTCAACTTCCTTTACAAATGACTATATTAGTAATCACACACAACACACACAGCTATCTAACAAAGTGTCATTTCATGTTAAAAGATGGGAGAAATAACAGTATAATTATGGAAAAAAGGCTTTCTAGTGTGTTATAAAATTACACGCGGCCAGGATGAGTACATGCATCTTTATTTATGCACACAGATAGCCAATATCATTTGAAAGGCTCCCAACTGAAACAACACCAGTGCCTCTACAACTGTTCTTCCAATCTACACCGCTCTCTCATTCCAGCTGGTTGCCCATTCCGTTCTAGATTTCACAACAGGATTCAACTAGCACAGGTGCAGTCATATCTATCACATCATCTACAACTATGTACAGTGTTGTAAAGCAAGACATAAAACATCTCGCTCCTTCCCTTCAGTCTGCAACACAAGCACCCGGTCCTCCTTACAACCATTACTTTATTTCAGACACTCCCATCTTCAAGCATGACAGAATAACCCAGTACTTAGTAATCACCTACTGAGTAATAAGCTGCTGACCCCATCAAATCCTTATGATTTATTTCCCAGACCTTCCCAAATACATCCATTGCATACTTTTTCATACAGTTCCTGCCATTTCCCCTGTAAAAATAGCAAACCATACACATATTTCTTCTATCTCCTAATATCCAATACCACTGCCTTACAAGGCCAAGTGTGCACTGTGTGCTTACTATTGTACTAATTTCTAAAACACATTCCACTAATAGATTCTAAATAAAATATACAAAATGCACATAGGCAAAGAAAGTGCATGTACATGCTATGCACAGTTATCAGAAAGCACTACTACTGCAAAAATAAAGAAATCATGTCTACATTAACAACAGTGCTATTAACACACTTATTTACTAACTTCTTTCTTTCACAATTGCAGTGAAGACCACTCTCCTGAAAAGCAGCAGCATCTGAAGTATGAACGAGATCTCTACTCGGTCCGTCGATAAAAGTAATTGCAATACTGCCATAATGTTCTAACTGTCACTCAAACAATGTAGAATTCTAGTATTCTATAGATCAAACAATTGTATTAACCCTGCAACATTAGATTCAGTATTAGTGCTTCCCCTCACCAGCTCCATACTTTCTATTGCAATCTGAACACCAGTATATTAACACACAAATACAAGAATAGCCTTCCCAACCTGATGTAGCAGCCCATTGCACAATCACACACCTCTACATATATCCTTACCATCATACTCAGACACTAATGCCCAAAGCACACATACTCTGCACAAGATCCCAAAGAACACTTTCTTTTTTCTCCAACAGCTCCCAAAGCATGCCTACCAAAAAGCAACTCCTTAGAAAGCAACGCAAAATCAAACTAAAACTCTCCAAAATAAGCATCCACCTCTAGCAGAATTTGTACAAAAAGTTCAAACAAAACAGCTAATACAGTCATTGGCCCGCATTACGACCCCGGCGTTAACCAATGGCGCTATTAGCACCATGGTTAACGCCGGTAACTTACCGAATCCGCCATGGTGAAATGGGGAATAACCACCCCATTCCAAGGTTGGCGGGGCGGTAATTCCCCATTTACCATTGGCCCTTCCCCATTCCCATTTTTGCCCCATAGGAATGGGGAAGGCAGTAATTACGATATCGCAAATTGCGGTATCGTAATTAGCTTCAAGGTCCCTTTGCGGGTCCCTACCTTAATGGCTGGTCCAGGCCAGACGTTAAGGTTGGGAGCCGCAAAGGAACCTCGTAGTAAGGCATTAAGGGGTTAATGGTGCCACAACCTTTTACGGCGCCGTTAATCCCTTATGCCTGGGTCGTAATGACCCCCATTAAGCAAAACAAAACCAGCTTCTAGTATAGAAACTTTGCCTCCTCTTTCAAAATGTATAACGAAACAGAACATGATTAACAAGACTGCAGCTACCACTAGTGCTAATACTGCACCTATAAATCTTGATGTAGCGGCAAGTAAGCATACCAAAAAATTATTTTACAAAAAACGTTCCACCACAGAGTCCTTCAGAACCTTATAAAAACAGGAGAGAAATCACACACAACCCTTAAAACCTTCTGTTGAAAATTAATCCTAGAAGCTCTCATAGACAGTGCAATCCTTCTCAAAAGAAAATTATTTATTTTAGTTTTAAACAAAATGAAACCACTAACAAAACAAGGTACTAAAATACAAAAAAACTTCTCAATAAACGGAATACCAACAAAGATAAGTTCACAAACATCTTTGGAGGTGAATGGAGCCACACCACGGTGCACAGAACCATATTTCAATGAAGAAGCATACAAACAAAAGCAAATAAACCCAATTGCCATACATAGCAGTGGACAAGGGTATGAAACACTTAATAATACCATATGGAACAAGAAACACTGCTCACCCAAATATCCCCAGAAAACTCACCTGTCCATTCCACTGATCCAATACGCCCAGTCTACAAATGGACGTGCACATCAAGGTGTAACATTGCCAAAAAATCTTTCAAATCTTTAAGCCAGTTCATCAATCAGTATGTGAAAGGCAAAAACAAATTCAAAATTAAACTACTACAAAATTTGGATCCCTGTCCAGTGCGCAAATACACAGGACTACAAGGACATTCATTAGCCTGCATTTGTGGACCTATTTGCAAAAGCAGTTTCCACCATGTGAAAATGAAATCAAAACATCATTGAACTTTAAGAAATCTGGTCCATAAACTGTACTATGCCAAAAGTCCTGCTTTAGCACTAGCCATTTTAAATAACAATATTCTACATGGTACTGCCAAACAACTACTCGAAGAAATAGAGCATATCCAGAGGAAATATTTTGGAATTGAAAGGCACTTACAAGATGCAATAGATTTATAACTGAGTAGCTACAACTGTACAGATGGCAACCTTCTTTTACACACATACAAAAAAGAAATATTAAAGTATAAAAGTACATCTTCTGAAGTACCAAACCATGTGTTTGTTTGTTGCTGCAGGACTTTTTTAATAAAAATATCACAAAAACTATAGACATAATGTAAAAAATAGAAGACAATGAAGATTCCAAATGGTTCGAATTAGCTCTCTATCTTATAGCAGAAAACAAATACGAGATTACTGACCCCTTAATACTTTGCAGTTACTGCACTGCAAAACTTGACAACAACCAAACATCTTCACATGCTATGACAAATAACTTGGAATTATTACCAAAACCGATGCAACAACTCAACTTATATGAGAGCATCATAATTCAAACAGTACACCCATTTCAAGCAATACGCCTTCAACCAAAAACAGCAAAACTACCTCCCTCTGAATTAGTGAAAGGCATTTGTGGTAAAGTAGTTTATTTGCCATTAGATCTCAAAGGAAACATACACACTCTGGGAGTGCAACGTCCAATAGCTCAATCTTTAATTATCTTAGTAAATGGCATACCTACAAAAGACAAAATAAATTGACACCAACTTGTGGACTTACATAACGTTAGAGAAGCCTTACAATATCTAAAAGACAACAATGAATACTACAGAGAAATTAATATTGAAAAAAACCCTGAAGGAAACCACTGAAATAATTCATGAGTCATCAGAAACTGGTGAATTTGAACTTCTAGATCCTGAGACATAATCCAATATTTTAGACCATTATACAATTCACCGATTACACTCTAAAGATGCCATAGATGATGCACTGGAAACATACCAAATGCGACAAGCCAAAGGATCTCCAATCAGCATATCGAAAAAAAGTATAGAAGCGCGTGCCTTTCCTCTACTGTTTCCTACTGGCAAAGGAGGAAGGTACGATGATAGACACACACAAATAACAGCATCAGAATACAGCTCTTTACGAACGTATTCTGAAGACCACAGATTCCGACAAAACATGTAATACATATTCAACCTTCTTTTTGAAAGTGAATAAGCAACTCTATGCTACAGAGTTGCACACACATTTAAATCACGTACCCATTTTCAAAATATTTCAGCTACGGAATTACTACAAAAAGTGCAAGAAAAAGATCAGATTTTACAGTCATGCATTACAAATCATCTTTTAGAAAACACGTGTGGTACAAAAGAATACTGGTCTGACGTTACAGAGATGTACGCTGTATGATAAGAAACCTTGGCCCACCCACTTGCTTTGTGACATTTGCAGGCCGATTCATGGAATTAATGTGCGCTGAAAATTCCTGCGCAAGCGTGCGAAACCATGCGAATCACAGTGCAAGTGTGAAAATCGCAGCAAAACCCGCGCACATTGATTCATGGAAGTCCGTGCGCGAGTAAAATCTGGGATGTGCGCTGAAAATCTGCGTGGCGCACGCCGGTGCACAGGTCATCTAACGGTGTGCGCTACGGCCACAGCAAAAGCGCACATAGCGCGGCGCACATAGCAAAAGTAGGCATAACAGGGGGCATGACAAGCGGAATGGGGAACAACGTGTGAAAATGTGGGCGTCACGGGGGAAGTACAGGAGGCAAGTGCGCGGAACGCCCACACGCTCGCCTACAACACGTATTCATGGAATCGAATAGGGCAAACCAGCGCACGGGCGAAGACGCGCACAGGCCTAAACACGTCCGCCACACAAAGGCAGGCGGTATCGTCCCTGCGCATGAAAAAAATGTGCGCCAAAATGTGCGCTAACAAAACGCACGTATATACAGCTCTGATGATTGTCCCATACTGTGGCCGTCTAGGACAAATAACGTGAAAAGGGGTACGCAACAAACACGAACACCCGCTGTGTCAAAAATAGTGTGTGCGTGTATTTCAGGGTGCGCGGGAAGTTTCACACGCGATTGGCCCTGTGCGAGTGGGGTGCGTGTATTCCTGGGGTTCGCGTGAAGTTTCACACGCGATTGGCCTGGGTACGTGTAAATCTGGGGTGTGCGGGAAGTTTCACACGCGATTGGCTTTGGGCAAGCGGGGTACGTGTATTTCGGGGGTGCGCAGGAAGTTTCACACATGACAGGGGAGTCCTACACGTGAATTGGCAGTGTGGGTCCTCCCAGGAGTTCCCTCTACACGCTCCACAGCCCCTGCAGGCAGCCCACACCACAGGGGACTACCCTGCACCCCTGGTCATGTCCCGCAGGCAGCCCATCCACCATGGGCATGCCCCCCAGCCAAGTCACATGTCAGCTTGCACTACTGATCACCAACGGATGACCCCCTCCACCCCCACCCCCCAGCAGTGCAGGGCACCTGCCAGCAGGCCCCCACTCATGCCCCACTCATGTCCCCTTGCACCCCCAGCAGTGCAGGGCACCTGCCAGCAGGCCCCCACTCATGTCCCCTTGTACACCCACCCCCAGCACTGAGGGGCACCTGCCAACAGGCCCCCACTCATGTCCCCTTGCACCCCCACCCCCCAGCAGTGCAGGGCACCTGCCAGCAGACCCCCACTCATGTCCCCTTGCACCCTCACCCCCCAGCAGTGCATGGCACCTGCCAGCAGGCCCCCACTCATGTCCCCTTGCACCCCCACCCCCCAGTAGTGCAGGGCACCTGCCAGAAGGCCCCCACTCATGTCCCACTCATGTCCCCTTGCACCCCCACCCCCCAGCAGTGCAGGGCACCTGCCAGCAGGCCCCCACTCATGTCCCCTTGCAAACCCACCCCCCAGCACTGAGGGGCACCTGCCAGCAGGCCCCCCACTCATGTCCCACTCATGTCCCCTTGTACCCCCACCCCCCAGCAGTGCAGTGCAGGGCACCTGCCAGCAGGCCCCCACTCATGTCCCACTCATGTCCCCTTGCACCCCCACCCACAGCAGTGCAGGGCACCTGCCAGCAGGCCCCCACTCATGTTCCACTCATGTCCCCTTACACCCCCATCCACCAGCAGTGCAGGGCACCTGCCAGCAGGCCCCCACTCATGTCCCCTTGCACACCCACCCCCCAGCACTGAGGGGCACCTGCCAACAGGCCCCCACTCATGTCCCACTCATGTCCCTTTGCACCCCCACCCCCCAGCAGTGCAGGGCACCTGCCAACAGGCCCCCACTCATGTCCCACTCATGTCCCTTTGCACCCCCACCCCCCAGCAGTGCAGGGCACCTGCCAGCAGGCCCCCACTCATGTCCCCTTGCACCCCCACCCCCAGCACTGAGGGGCACCTGCCAGCAGGCCCCCACTCATGTCCCCTTGCACCCACACCCCCCAGCACTGAGGGGCACCTGCCAGCAGGCCCCCACTCATGTCCCACTCATATCCCCTTGCACCCCCACCCCCCAGCAGTGCAGGGCACCTGCCAGCAGGCCCCCACTCATGTCCCCTTGCACACCCACCCCCCAGCAGTAAAGTGGCGATCTCATGAGACAAACCAAAAGTCAGCTATGTACATCAACACATGTCCGCCACACGAAGGCAGACGGTAGCATCCCTGCGCATTAAAAAATGTGCGCTAACAAAAAGCCTGTATATACAGCTCTGATGAATGTCCCATACTGTGGCCCTCTAGGACAAATGACGTGCAAAGGGGTACGCGACAAACACGGACACCCGCTGTGTCAAAAATAGCGTGTATTTCGGGGGTGCGCGGGAAGTTTCACACGTGATTGTGCCTGGGCGAGCGGGGTACGTGTACTTCAGGATGCTCGCAGGAAGTTTTACACGCGATTGTGTCTGGGCGAGCAGGGTACGTGTATTTCAGGGGCTCGCGGGAAGTTTTACATGCGATTGGGCCAGGGTGAGCGGGGTACGTGTATTACTGGGGTGGGCGGGGAAGTACAGGAGGCAAATGCGCGGAACGCCCACATGCACGCACCAAAAAAGACATGCTAATCCGGAAACACGTACGCCAATAGGAAGCAGGCGTACGTGGACCCGCACAGCATAAAAGTGCACGCAAACAACAAGCAAGCTCAGACGCCAGGATGAACATACCGTTCCTAGCAGCAGCGGTCGTGGGATACTGCAGGAGGAGGATAGTCAGGTCCAGAATTTTCACACCCAGAACCAGCCTTTTTGGCATGCCTGATGACCAGGTGTATGAGAGGTACAGGTTTCCACCTCACATAATACTCAACCTGGTCAGTGAGTGGGAGGATGACCTCACATCACCCTCTGCTCCCAAGCACTCAGCCCCCTGTAGAAGGTCCTCAATGTACTGCTCTTTTTGGCCACCAGATTATTTCAGTGGACAAGTGCCATAGTGGGGGGGGGTGTCACAGGCCACGCAGTCACGCTGCCTACACCAGGTCTTGGCCATCATGACTGCACACCCATCAGTCCGCAGGCACATATACCTGCCCAGAACACCTGCAGAAAGGCAGGCTGCCGTCCAGGATTTCTATGGGGTGGCACAATTCCCCAGAGTCCTAGGTGCCATTGATTGCACCAATGTGGCTCTACGTCCCCCCAGGGCATCAGAGCACATCTATAGAAACCGCAAGCACTGGCATTCCATCAACGTCCAGGTAGTATGTGATGCTAAGGGAATCATCACATCAGTACATGCCAACTATCCAGGGTCCCCCCACAACAGTTTCATTTACAGAATGTCAACCCTAAACCGGGACCTAGAAGCTGGGCGGCATGGCGATACATGTCTGCTCGTTGAGTATAAATGCCACAGCACATGCATGCATGCCAGATACTGAGTAATGTCACAACCCTACTAATGATACCCCTCACCACCTCCCCAGGGGACAGTGCCTACTCTCTGAACACCCACATGATGACGCAAATTCAGAACCCCACCACGCCACCCGAGGTAAGACACAACACAGCCCATATTGCAACCCGGGGCATAGTGGAGCGCACATTCAGAGTGCTCAAGTCACGCTTTCGCTCCCTTGACCGTTCTGGCGGGCAGCTGTTACACGCTCCCCCAGTAGTGTGCAGGATCATAGTGGCAGTATGTGTTCTGCACAATGTTGCAACACGCCGGGGCCTGCCGGTGGACATGGTGCTGCCCCCACATCCCCAACCACATGCACGCCCGCTGCGCATGGGAGGGGAAAGGGCATGGGGTGAGGCAGCCCGTACGCAGCTGGTGGCTAATTACTTCACTTAGAATCACACCCCTGTGGAGTGCACACAGCCATGCCACATACCAGCTGACAATCGATGATGACACAAGGGATAGTGAACTGTCACAACCATACCAGCCTGAGATTGGTCACCTGGAAGTGTCACAATGTGTGCATCCCTACCTACAGAAACACCACCAATGCTGTGTCATGAAAAGACACATATGCTGCTAAATGCATTACCCCCTTGCAAAATCCAACATGTGAATAGTGCCATGTCACCCAACCCCTCCCCAGCACCACCACCCAAAACACCATGGCATGTCATGCTATGTGAGAGCAAACAAAGCAATCCCGAAAACCTGACACAAGTGTCACAAAGTACAGTGTCCATAATGGAAACTGGCCACACACAATATGCTCCCAGTAATATTGAACTAACAACACACATGACTAAATACTTACCGACAATACAATGCAGCTACACAAGCTCAAACATAACTAAAACATGACAGTACTAAGTTAAAGTAGTCGTAGTCTTACAACCTGAATATGCCACCACATCGCCCCCTTCCATCTGTAGTCTTGCAGGCTTCAAAACTTGTCTGTGTACTGAATACAACATGAACTACATCTCCAAAGTAAACGGCCTTGTGAAGACATGAGGAATGAACCTGCAAATTCAGAGAGAGACATGGAAGCAGAAGCATACATAATTCCAACATGCAGTGCACAATACAACAACAATATACACAAGGAATGTCTACACAGTATTGACTACAGACTGCCCACACAGCTCATGGGAGCCCAACATCACTGTGTACATCACTGTCACTTGGTCACACCCTTTGCAAGCCCATGGAAACGGGAAGCAGGAGCGGTGTGTGTCTCACGAACCCAAGCATCGAACCCAAACTCAGGACAAGCCTGCATGTGCCCAGCCGGAATACAGTGGATGCCCACGGGAGCCTCACAAGGAAACACACTGTTAAAAAATAATAAAAAATAAAAAATTAAAAAATTAAAAAAGCAAAAATCAAATATCAAAAATGGCCATGTGGGGGCAGGGGGGGGCACCCAGGAGGTCCGAGGACAGGGTGCGCACCAACAGCCGTCTGTGTGGATGTTGGGAAAAAAAAACACCTCCATGGGCTCATGGCCTGCACGGCTATGCCAATGTGGGAGAACTGATGCTGTCGCTCTCATTAACCTCTGCTGCTGCCACAGGAGGTGATGGTGCTATGGGAGGCAGCCCACGCAAAGCCCTGGTATGGTCCTCCATGGCAGCAAGCATGCGGGTGTGGAAGGTCTCGTTCTGGAGGATTATAGTGCGGAGATCCCCATGCAGCACCTGACTTGATGCCCGCATCTCCTCCCGCGTTGCCTGCATCTCAGCTGAGAGCGAAAGTGTGAGCCTCTCCAGCTGCTGTTCTGTCCTCAAGTTAGTGGAAGTCTCAAGGTCAACAAGAGTCTCCCTGAGGTGATGGAGTTCTACCCTCAGGGCTTCCCTGTGGCCCTGGGACTCTATTGATATCGATTGGCGTAGTCTCCAGTGCCGCCCGTCTGTCCCTGTTGGACACCAACATGTCCTCCCTGCGTGATTGGTAAATGGAGTCTGTTGCCTGCTGTAGTAGCTCCATCTGCCTTTCAGGGGGGACAATGGAAGTGGCCACCCTCTCCATTGCTTGAGCCATCATCTCAATTGATGCTGCCTGTTGGGTTGCCATACCGCCATACCGTAAATGGATTGTTCCCATGCGGTATTGCCTGGTGGCGTACGGCCACCGCGTCGGCGGGCACCACACCTGTTTGGGGCAAGGCGATCTGCGCCTTGCTGTGCCGGCACTGCCTGAGGCTGCAGGACTGCATTCCCCCTCTGATCTGCTGGCCCAGGAACAGGATCAGATGTTGTGGAGTGTGACCCTGCACCCGTAACCGCCAAAGGCTGACTAACCAACACTGACATCCCCTTAGAGGGTTCTACCCCTGGTGCAGGTTGGTTGGACAGAACAGAACCCCTTCCAGAAACACTTACCCGCAACGCCACATAGGTCTCATCATCCGAATCAACACCTGAATAGAGGTCTGGGGAGGTGCACCCAGAGACACCCCTGGACACAATCATCTGCAGCAAGAGTGGGTCCACACCCACCACCACACCACGTCCACCACTGGTGGCCGGTTGTGCCTCAGGTTCCTCCTGGGTCTGCACCATCTCCTCAACCTCAACAGCATCAAGTGCTTCATCCCCTGCAAAAACATGAAAGACAAAAAATGGAAACAGGCATTAGCACCATAGCACACAAATAGGCCTGACAAGCTACAGAACCAGTACATGATTTACACATGTCCCACATGACTGTAACCCTCCCATGCATGCACTGTCACAGAGTTGGAAGGGGAGGCAAAAGTCTGACACTGATGACACCAAGATGGAAGAGCAACACATTTGCTGCATGCTGGGTAGCACTGCCATCATACATTGGCCTGTGAGTGGCATGTCCTATACACATAAATGACACATGCCATCACACAGATGGCATGTACCATAGCCATGGTACATTCCACAAGTACATCCATATGTCAGTGAATGAGTACTGTCACCCATCCATGTGAGATGGACATGAAGAGATGAAAAATGCCACATAATGTGAAAAGATATGCCATGTGCCACACACTGCAACACATCCAGTGTACAAAAATACAGTGATTGCAGGGTCATGTACACATCAATGGTTGTGCACTTCAACATGACAGGAAACAACTAGCATGTTCCACATTCAAACAGGCCCAAAAACATCATGTGATCAGGACAATACTCATTCAGCCTGAATGGTCAAATCATTCAACTACCAAGGTAACACATGTGGGCCAATGTGGGGTTCATCAATGACAGAAGCATGTCGCATATGTCACAATAGGGCTGAGGAATGTGTTGCAAAAGTGGGAGAATTGAAACAATCAGCTTGAAAGAACAATGACAAATACAAACAATGTTGTTGCATGATGCCACCTCAAGGGCAACTGCCGTAATGTTGCGCTAAATTACTACTGTGGGCAGAAGGGAGAGTGTCACACCCAAATTCAAGGCCGCAGAATGTTTTGGATGAAGCACATGGGTGACCCATACTACTCAGTCACACACACCCTCACCTGGCACTCAATCAGAACCTGTCACCCAAACAACATACACATGCATTACACACACGCATGGGCACTCATCGGACAACGTATCATAATCGGGTAGTTCTCCAACACCCCGGATCTGTTCCTCTGTGATGAAGGTCCCAGCAACAGACTCATGTTCAGTGAGTTAGTTGTCCTCTTGTGGAGACCCACCGCCAGTCACCAGAGTAGAGGCATGACTTGAGGCCACCGCTTGTAGCAATCATCAACTGAGCGCCTCACAAATCCAAGGACACTTATGTGGTTGGCGATGGTCTGCCAGTGTGCCTCACATTGACCAGGTGTGGTCTTGGACCCTGCAGTCACCACCATTTCGTGGCTATGTTGAAACACATAGCTCACAAGTGCATTAAGTTCCGAATCATTGAAGCAAGGCTTCCTTGAGGTACCGGAGTGTGTAGCCGTGCCTGGGGTCTCAGCCTGTTGTGCCAGAGCACCCTTCTTCCTCTTTTTAGAAGGTGGAGTGGAGCCAGAGTGGCTAACGCCACTCTGGTCAGTAGGGGCAGAATCACCGGTGGACTGTGTTGTTGGAGTGTGCAAATGCACATTGACCATAGGACTTGGTGCAGGCATTGTCTGAAGTGTGATGTTGGCAGGGGGAACATCAGTATGATGGACCAGGTCCGACACTGTCCTAGCTGGGAGAGTCAGAGCTGGGGCGGATGGAGCTGCAGCTGCCCCTGCAGCCTCACCACCCTGCATACTTGGGGCAGCAGATACATAGCTGCCCCAGATCCACGTGGCTTGGTGACAACTTGCACCGCCACACGTGGCTTAGGCTTGCTGACCTGGAAGTCAGCCAGGGAGTCATCCTGTGCCAGGTCAGGTGCCACAATAGGCTGGTCCAACAAGGGCTGAGCTGGGATGGTCTCAGCCACGTTTCCCTCAACCATGATTGTCCCTGATTGGTCCTCCACACATGGGGGTATAGTGGCACCCTGCAAATCCTGGCCATGTCCCCTACCACGCGCACCACTTCTACCTTTTGAAGGTCGGCCACCTTTGCCTCCCTTACCGCTTGGTCGCCTCCCAACCATGGCACTGATGTTGTTGTGCGTATAGGAGGAGCAGTAAACTATTGTCCTGGGCAATTGGGGGTGAAAGGGGTAGGGTACTAGATGGAATGCATACCTTAGTGCTCTAACAAGGCTGTCTGTGACCTCTGGGGGAAGATGACACGTTACACAACACACAGGCAGCCCAAAAACAAAATTAACGTGCACGCAACCCTTCGTAGACCACGTGGGTGGAAAAATGAACCTGCACTACGCTGTGGCATCCATAAACACAAAAATAAGCGTACGCATGATACACGCAGCCTACAATGACCTCTGAAGGGGTACGCGACACACGGGGCAAGCACAGTTGCTAAGTACGTGCGGAACTCACCGTCTGCCTGGAAAAGAACATGAAAAATACGCGCATGTGCGCGTTGGAAACACCTCCGCCAAAAGAAGAATTGTACGCTGTCTGAGGAGACAAGACAAAAGGAGAAGTGAACACTGTTTGAGGAAACAGGCCCAAAAAAGTAGAAAAATGAAAGCTGTCAGAGGTAACAGGGAGTACGAACTTGAAACGCTGTGAAGTAATCGCGTGTGAACCGACAAGAAGTACAGAATCTACCCACTCGCTCTCCACAAAAAGCACATACAAGGAAACAGCGTTCTACACGTACCTTTTAAACTGGCCCACACGTACACGTCACTTACGCGTGTACGTGCCCTTTCCTCCAATTACACGCTCGGACACTCGGATGTGCAGCTTTTCCACGTGTGCTCTGTCATCACGTGCTATGAGGGAAACACCCGCGCGTGTCACATCACAGACGCGCTTACGCGCTAAGGGCCTTTGGTCCAATGAAATCGCGTACGTGCCCTGACGAGCTTACGCACTAAGGGCCTTTCCTCGAATTACACGCTGACGTGCAAGATTTTCACGTGCCAAAGCACTGCGTATCATGCTGGCCACGCGTTCACACACGGAAGACCACGCTCCTGCCCAGAAGGCCGAATTACTGCCCCCCAGAGCCCTGAGCACGCTCCTACCTGCCATCTGCTGCTGCCTGATTGCCTGCTGCCCACATGCCCTGCCACTTGCTGCCTGCACGTCAGCCAGGGGTGCTGTTGCTGTGTCCACCCCTGCTGGAACAGAAGACTCCTGACTGGGATTCCATCGCTCCACAGCCCAGCCCCAGGACCCAGTTGCCCACCCATTCCTGCCTCTGGGGTTGCCATGTCGGGCACATCTCCATCTGGCACCACTGGCAACCCCCAGCCAGCGAGGCAGAGGGCCACCAGCTTCACTGCCACCGAAGTTGGTGTCCTGGTGGAGCATGTTCTGGGGCATTATGATGCCCTCTTCGGAAGGTCGCGCGCCGACAAGGAAGGACGGACGAGGATCTGGATGGACATTGTGACTGCCATCAACGCGGAGGGGATGGCAGTCTGCGAATTCCATCATGTCAAGAAGCGCTGGGAGGACTTCAAGTCCAGGACCCTCAACAAGGCCCGGCGCCTCATGGAGGGGGACCTGGGCAGCATGAGTAGCATCCAGATGAAGGTCCTGGAACACATAGGCCCAGCGCTCCACGCCCAGATCCTTCGGAGGCAGACCTGTCCGGAGTTGAGCGGTAAGTGGCCAAGCTTTGCAGGGCATGTTGCAGGGTGCTGGTTGTCTGATACTTGCCTGTATGTGTGGCATAGGCCATGTACGTATGTGTGTGTGCAGGGACATCATGGTCATGCATGTGAGACAAGTAATGTGTGAACCACATGGTTGATGCATGTGTTACAATGCAACATGCGGAGCAGCATGGGGAATGCAAACATTAATGCATGGCTTTCTCTGTTATTGGACATGGATGGGGTGTGAGAGATGGGTGCTGCTGTCATGGACATGTATGGTGTCCATGTCTGTGTGCCTGACTTGCGTGTCTGTGACTTGGAAATGCCATGGATGCATGACACATGTCTGTGACAATGTTCAGATTCACTGATGCAGCCTACTCATCCTTGTATCCACTGTGTCTGGGGTGTACAAGGCCAGATGGATGAAACTAGGGTGAAGTGTGTGCATGTGATGGGCATGACCCATGATGCATGTGAGTTTCAAACCAGCATTGCATGTTTGAAGAGTCCCTTGGACATGTATGCTAATGTTCATAGCATGCGCCATGCCTGTTAATGCATGTGTTTTGCCTGCACTGACCCATGTGTTGTGGAGGGACATGATGGAAGTGATGTTTGACAGTGCCACTCATCCGCTATTGCTTCCTGTTTAGGGGACCATTGTACAGTACCCATATGCTTGTGTTCTATGTCTCCCTCTACACAGCGGCAAGTGATGAAGAGGGCAGAGACGGCGCTGTGGAGCAAAGCGGCAGGGATGCTCCACCGGCCGGCGACGCAAGGCCCAGTCACCCGCCCAGAATTTACCATCGTCTGGGAGTGAGGGGACTGGTGCTGTGTCTGCCACTACGGCTGCAGGGGAAGGGGTGGGTGAGCCCCCACAGGGGCTTGCAACAGCGGAAGACGGTGTGGAGCCATCCAGGTTGGTGGTTTCCACAGAGGAGGAGGAGCCCGCTACTGAGCCGCACATGGGGCCTGGTGGGGGTGGTACCACTGGTGCAAGTGGTGCAGTCCAGGGCCAGGGGCAGGAGGCAGCACAGGTCTCTGCGGAGGGGCCTGTGCATGTCGCTGTCCCTGACCCTGTGACTGCACCACCATGCACCAGCAGGGATGCCCCATCCCAGGCCCGTCCGCAGGTAGGGGAGATGTCCATGTCATCTGACACTCCTCTACCTGCGGACGAGGGTGCCCCTGGCCGTATGGAGAAGGTCCTGATTGGTGTTGCGTTGCGCATGCGTGACATTCGTGATGACGTGCGTGCTTCCCGGAGGGAGCACGCACGTCATCACGAAGAGCAGCGTGTCAACGTGGCCCAGTTCGGAGTGTCCATGGTCGGGGGTTTTGTACATGTGTCGGCCACTCTGGCGGCCCTCTCCTCCTCTGTGGAGACTATGCGCCAGTCGTTCTCCATGCCGTCTTCCGGCACAGATGCCACCAGGGCCCCCTGTGGAACCACCCTGACCAACGCAGCCAATTTGGTGTGGATCCCATCCCTGCCACAGTCGGGGGTCGGAGGTCCAGCACGGGTGGACACCACAGCAACTGGACCCCAGCAGATGGAGGATGTGCCGGCATCATCGAGCAGGGCACGTGCACGACGGCGTCGGTGGATTCCATCAGCCTGGATGCTGTCATGCTGGCAGAGGCAGTTGCGTCGGAGGCAGCGGCAGGCTCAACGTGGGAGGCATCATGGCTCGGGGCAATCTACATCAGAGGGGCAGGCATCGGCCGGAGGGGAGGAGGACCCTGGAATGGGAGTGTCTTCCGTGTGGCAGCGGTTGGGCCAGCAGATAGGTGTGGAGCGGCGGGGGGCGGAGGAGGCACGGCTCACGATGGTCAGGGCGGAGAACTCCATGCGCAGGGCGCTGAGGCGGGCTGAGTGCCTCGAGGGAATTTGCAGGGAGTTGGAGGTGGACATGGCATTATCCCTGCGAGACCTCAGGGCCAGAGAACAGGCCCGCCTTCAAGACATTGAACAGGAGTTCGATGATGCCCTGGCCCATGACATCAACAAGTGATCCGTTGGACTTGCCCGCCGCCATTTTATATAGTTCATTAGTGTTTAATTTCTTTTTTATTTCATTTGGGGCGCATGGGCTATGCCCCACATTTTTGTATATAGTTAGTAATTTGGTAGGTTTCACTGCAGGTTTCATTTATGTCCTTGGGCTCATGGACCCTGGATTTGCTATTTGGACATAGTTTTACAGTGGATTTTTCTCCTTCATCTTTATTTTTCTTCACCATGGAGTAATGGTTATTACGCTTTTCTTTCCCTTTGGATTTGCTTTGTTGGACGGTGACTTTGGACACTTTTCATTTGGATTAATTTGGATTCTCTTTCTTTTTATTTATCATTTTTTGGGACATGCTGCATTTTCATTATTATTGGCATTATTGTGTGTTTTTATTTCATTCCCTTCATTTTGACTTGATTACATGTTTGTTTCTTACTTCAATGTGTGGTATTCTCTCATTAGTTTCATGCATGTCACAATGTGGGTTTTCTCAGTCATGTGTTGCCATTGTGTGGGTCGGACAGACTTGTACTCATGCGCATACTGCTTATTTGTGATCTATCATGTAATGGGGATTTCTATTTGGAGTGGATGTAAAGCTTGGTTGGTTGTTCGGACTGGGGTGCTGTGGTGTGGGATTTGTGTGGCCATAAGAGCCAGGGATCTGGATTGTGATGACGTGTTGGCTGGGGGACATGTGTCAAGGCCTGCTGGAATGTGCCTGTCAATGATGGGGAGGTGGGGGTGCAGGGGGACATGTGTGGGACATGTGTGGGGGCCTGCTGGCAGGTGGCCCTGACTCCTGGGCAGTGGAGGTGCTGGGGGACATGTGTGGGGGCCTGCTAGCAGGTGCCCCTGACTGCTGGGGGGTGGGGGTGCTGGGGGACATGAATGGGACATGAGTGGGGGCCTGCTGGCAGGTGCCCTGCACTGCTGGGGTGTGGGGCTGCTGGGGGATATGTGTGGGGGACTGCTGGCAGGTGCCCTGTACTGCTTGGGGGTGGGGGTGCAAGGGGACATGAGTGGGAAATGGGTGGGGGCCTGCTGGCAGGTGCCCTGCACTGCTGGGGGGGGCGCAAGGGGACATGAGTGGGACATGTGTGGGGGCCTGCTGGCAGGTGCCCTGCACTGCTGGGGGCTGGGGGTGCTGGGGGACATGTGTGGGGGCATGAGTGGGGGCCTGCTGGCAGGTGCCCTGCACTGCTGGGGGGGTGGGTGTGCAAGGGGACATGAGTGGGACATGAGTGGGGGCCTGCTGGCAGGTGCCCTGCACTGCTGGGGAGTGGGGGTGCAAGGGGACATGAGTGGGGGCCTGCTGGCAGGTGCCCTGCACTGCTGGGGGGTGGGGGTGCAAGGGGTCATGAGTGGGGGCCTGCTGGCAGGTGCCCTGCACTGCTGGTGGGTGGGGGTGCAAGGGGACATGAGTGGGACATGAGTGGGGGCCTGCTGGCAGGTGCCCTGCACTGCTGGGGGGTGGGGGTGCAAGGGGACATGAGTGGGACATGTGTGGGGTCCTGCCGGCAGGTGCCCTGCACTGCTGGGGGTGGGAGTGCTGGGAGACATGAGGTGATGATCATATTGCAACGTGACATGTGGCTTGGCTGGGGGGCATGCCCATGGTGGATGTGCTGCCTGCGGGACATGACCAGGGGTGCGGGGTAGTCCCCTGTGGTGTGGGCTGCCTGCAGGGGCCGTGGAGGGGGTAGAGGGGACACCTGGGAGGACCAAACACTGCCAATTCACGTGTAGGACTCCCCGCACACTCCCAAAATACGCGTTCCCCGCTCTGACAGCAAAATCGCGTGTGAAACTTCATGCGCAGCCCAGTAATACACGTACCCTATTCCAATCGCGTGTGAAACTTCCCGCGCACCCCTGAAATACACGTACCCAGGCCAATCGTGTGTGAAACTTCCCACGCACCCCTGAAATACACGTACCCAGGCCAATTGCGTGTGAAACTTCCCACGCACCCCTGAAATACATGTACCCAGGCCAATCACGTGTGAAACTTCCCACGCACCCCTGAAATACACGTACTCAGGCCAATCGCGTGTGAAACTTCCCGCGCACCCCTGAAATACACGTACCCAGCCAATTCGCGTGTGAAACTTCCCACGCACCCCTGAAATACATTTACCAAGCCCAATCCTATGTAAAACTTCCCGCGCGCCCCTGAAATACACGTACCAAGCCTAATCGCGTGTGAAACTTCCCACGCACCCCTGAAATACACATACCCAAGCCCAATCGCGTGTGAAACTTCCCGCGCACCCCTGAAATACACTTATACAGGCCAATCATGTGTGAAACGTTCCGCGCACCCCTGAAATACACGTACCCAGGCCATTCGCGTGTGAAACTTCCCGCGCACCCCTGAGATACACGTACCCAGCCCAATCGCGTGTGAAACTTCCTGCGCACCCCTGTGATACACGTACCCCACTCGCACAGGCCCTTTTGCGTGTGAAAGTTCCCGCGAACCCGGTAATACACGTACCCTGCTGAAATCGCGTGTGAAAATTCCCACGAACCCCAGTTATACACGTACCCCACTCGCACAGGCCCTTTCACATGTGAAACTTCACGCGCACCACAGTAATACATGTTCCCCGCTTGGCGTTTGCTGTTTGGCAGCCCTGTAAACTGGTCTAGGGTTAGCGCAGCCCTTTGCGCTGAATTGGTAATTTTGATGGCTTTTCCTTGAGCGAGGGTGTTCTTGGGGCGTAACTGGCGCTGCTGCAGGGTCGCTGCGCCACTCTGCGCCACGGCTGGTTTTGGAGGCTAAAATCCATGAATACGCTGTGCGCGGAAATCGATTTTAGCGCACGCGGCTGGCGCAGACATTCGCACGCGCACACTGTGCGCAAGCCGCGTGCTCCACTTTTGTGCGAAATTCTATGAATTACCCTGTAAGTTGTGCAGAATATGCACCAGATGATTTACACGATTTCCTATGCATAGCAAACAAAAACAAAACAACCATAGATATAAAAACACCAGGAGAACTCTGCTGGCTAGATCCTGTGAAGGTATCAAGATATTTCCATAATCGCTTCATTGATATGCTACACTTCATTATTAATATAGCTGTTCCTCCCCTCAGAGAAGTGCAACACTTCTTTTGGAGAAAAGAATATCAAGCCCGAGGAGCGCCACACATCCACATGCTTTGTGGATTAAAGATGCTCCTAAATTTGGTCAGGACAGTGATGCCACTGTTTTGCATTTCATCCAATGATATGTCACTTTTGAAATCCCTTCACAAACAACACATAGTTACCTTCATGCACAAATTTTACAATTTCAAAGACACAAATATAGAAAATATTGCTTTCGCAAATATAAAAACAAAGGGAAATACTACACCAAATGCTGCTTTGGTTTCCCTAGACCAGTCTCAACAACAGGTCAAGTAAACAACTTCATGTCTTCAGTTAAACATAGGGCCTCATTACACGGACGGCGGTAAGGGTTTACCGGTATCGGTAAGGTCACCGGTACCGGTAAACCCTTATCGCCTTACTACGAGGTCCCTTTGCGGGTTGGTACTTTAATGCCTGCTGTTTAGCAGGCATTAAAAATCAACCCGCAAAGGGACCGGGGTGCTAATTACGGTACCGCATAGCGCCTTCCCCATTCCCATAGAGCCCTATGGGGCAAAAATGGGAATGGGGAAGGGCAATGGGGAAGGGGGAATTACCACCCTGCCAATCTTAGAATAGGGCGGTAATTCCCCTTTCCTCCAAGACAGTGCCGGTATTTTACCGGCATGGACCAAGGTGCTAATAGCAGCTTGGTCCTCCGCCTACCGTGTAATGAGGCCCATAGTGTTGAAGGTAAATCACCTAAGAACACATATTACTTAAAAAGAACCGAAGAATCAAAATACATCAATAATTACAATACAATCATTGCCCTCCTATGGAATGCAGACATATATGTGCAGTACATTGTAGACAACTCCACTGCAGTTGCACAATATGTCACAGCCTACTTAATCGAAGCAGAGAAAAGAGAACTTCAGGACCTCTGGGATGACATATCATCTGACAAAACACTATCACAGAAATTGTAGAGCTTAGGCATAAAAATGCTCTCTCATAGAGAATGTGGCTGCTATGAAGCTGCAGACCGTTTAACAGGTACTGGCCCTCATTCCAACCCAGGTGGTAAGTTCCCTACTTTACCTCTAAACTCTGTTTACACCATGGTGGATGGCGGATTTACCGCCCCATTCTAAGGTGAGTGGGGCGGTAAATCCCCAATCACCATTTACCCTTCCCCATTCCCATTTTTGCCCCATAGGGCATAATGGGAGTGGGGAAGGCGATAATTACAGCACCGTAAATTACGGTGCCGTAATTAGCGCCAAGGACGCTTAGCGCCTTGGTACTTAACACCTGCTAAAAGCAGGCGTTAAGGTGGAAATCAGGCGTTAAGTGTTAACGGCGCCGACGGCGCCGTTAAACCCTTAACGCCTGGGTTGGAATGAGGGCCACTGTCTTGTCTGGGAAATCTGACAATATAGTATGGCTAAGTCTTGGTCCTGCTAAAACTAGAAAAAGAGTTCTCAAATTATATGAGGACATAGAAACAATAGCCAAAACTGATCCCAACAGCCAAGACATTAAAAAAAACAATTTACTAGACAAATACAGAGAGAATGCGAGGTGTTATATTCAAGGTTCGGGGTGCAAGGCTATAAAGACATTACCATGTTTAAAGCTGGTAAGAAAGGATTAGATACTGTAAGATACTGTAAGAAGTGAGCTTCTGAAACCTAAGAAGAAAAACAAAAGTAGCAATGATTAAACAGTAAAGAAGATTACCCAGTGTTTGAAAAACAGTAACACGATTTACAAATTGCTTAAAAGACATTGGGCCTCATTACGAGGTGGGCGGTAACCCACTGACACCGAAACCGGTGTACCACTTTGGAAACCATGTGCCTCTACCACGCAGCCCAAAACTTCACATACAAAAATAATATTAAACCAGATGAAAAGAAAGGTAGATACAGAGTAGCCAATTGTAAAGGCAGCTTAGTGAAACTTACCAAACACAGCATAATTAATCATATCAAATTGTTAATAAAAACTCCTCAACATAAAGAACTGTATTACATGTCCCTGCTACAACTTTTTAAACCATGGAGAAAAGAAGAATAGTTACTGGATACGTAGGACTCCTATGAAGACGCTTTCAAAGCAAATGAAAGCACTATAACAGACGTAAACTTTACTAAGTACCAAACAATGTTGCACAATGGACAGCAACACAAAGAAGAACTCCAGACGCAACTAGATGTGGACACTCCTGACAGTAGTCAGGAGTATCCACATCTAGTTTCTGTAAACATCTACCTTCTGTGGAAGGAAGCCAAGAACCACTTGGACCAGTAGCAAATGAGGCAGAATTAGCCATGACAGAAGTAGAAAACATCATGCGTCGGTATGAGCAATCTACAAAAGACTTTGCTGTACTGAAATCACAACTAAACACTGAGCAGCGTAGCATTTTCCACGAAGTAACAAAACAAATTGAACATGGTGTGCAACATGAAAATAAAAACTGTACCAGCCAAGATTACAAACCTGTACTGCTATACGTGAGTGGTCAAGCCGGTTCAGGCAAAACATTCACAATCAAAATCATCAGCAAGTTCCTCCAACAATTGACAAACAACAAACTGTCAGCTGTTGTAACTGCCCCCACAGGTTTAGCTGCCTACAACATAGGCGGTGTCACTTTACACTGATTACTACTCCTTCCAGTAAAACACCAAAATAAATTAGACTATTACAAACTTTCTACAGAAGCTGCAACGC
Source organism: Ambystoma mexicanum (assembly GCF_040938575.1). Lineage (NCBI taxonomy): Eukaryota > Metazoa > Chordata > Amphibia > Caudata > Ambystomatidae > Ambystoma > Ambystoma mexicanum. The sequence goes on along the minus strand of NC_090927.1, from coordinate 420,948,655 downwards.
AGAGTTTTCAAACAAATGAAAATGCTGCTAATGGATGAGGTGAGTATGGTCTCCAACCTAATGTTTGCTTTAATTCACCTCAGACTACAAGAGGTTCTCAAAACAGACTACAAAGAGCTCTTTGGAGGAAAACACATTATTGTTTTCGGAGATCTTCTTCAATTAACACCAGTGAAAGCTGAACCTATTTTTAAAACCTTAGGGCACAAACTGTGCCGTAAACCTCTTGGCAGCATAGGAAATGTCAACCTTTGGCTACATTTCCAATACAGAGAATTAACTGAAAATATGCAGCAGTCTGCAGACGTGACATATGCCAAGTATTAAAGTTGGTGTACTATCTCAAGAAGCACAAACTATTTTAAAAACCAAGCACATCCATGCACTCTGTGGCCATAACACATGTGCTACTGATATCATGGAACAATTAGCACACAAAAATGTTGATTGTATGTTTTTGATGCCAACTCTAGCAAGCTGTTCAAAATATAATGAAAAAGAAATGCAACCATAGTTCAAATTGCCTCCACAGACATACTGGACGTACATGGTATGACAATATCCATGTGTCAACAAGCCACAACAAGGCTAAACACATTGGAAAATTCTATCTCTAACACAGCTGGTTTGGAGAAAATATAAAAATTATCTTTAAATGGTAGAGTAGTGCTCAAACGTAAATATTGACATGGAACAAGGACTAGTTAATGGAGCACTTGGTATAGTTGTTGGCTTTCAAACATACCCACGTGACACCAGCATTCAAATTGTCAATATTCCCTTTGACAAACTATCCAAAGTTAAAAGGATGCTCAACAGCCTGCTTCCTTCTTTTCAAAGACATGTATGCACGCAAAGAACAATTTTCTCTAACTCTAGCATACGCAGTCACCATTCACAAATCACAAGGTCTTACACTAGATAAAGCATTGATAGATATTGGTAGCACAGTCTTTAAAGAAGGCATGAGCTATGTAGCACTGTCACGCTTACGTACACTTGACTGACTATTTCTAATCAACTTTGATGCAAGTAAAGTAAATGCTGATATTTCTTGCATTTTATAATACAATAGACTGCATTCACTCTACACCCTCATCTAAAAACCTATCCTGTTCCGCAAAAAGCAAAATGTTGTAAAAGAAAACTACTTCAGACTCAATGTATGCAGGATCTCACAGCAATTCCTCCAAAGAAAGTAAAAGGAGATAACACTTCATCAGGGACCACAACCAAAGAAGAATCTACTGCTCAAAGTAACTCAACTACCTCTTCAAAGAAGCAACGCATTCTCCCAACAAATGACTTGGAGTCAGAACTGTCAGCGACATTCAAATTTTCAAATACAACTGGTGTAAATTGCTACGCAAATGCAGTAATAAATATTTTATTCCAATTGCCACCAATTATTGACAACATTTACTTACACGTTACAGACCAATTGTATTTGCAAATGTTAGTCCTTCATAGAAATCTGTGCAACAATCCTGACAACACTTACATTGTTCATGGAATAAGACAGGAATTGGACTAGTGTGCTGGAATGGTCAAATTCACTATAAACTCACAAGAAGATCCACAAGAATGTCTAATGTACTTGCTACAAGTATTAGAAAACAAAAGCATACCAATAAAAGAAATCTTCCAGATTTCATACATGTGGAAACATACATGCAATCTTTGCAGGCATGTAGTACAAGAAGAAATTCCTAATGAACGTTTCATGTATGTATCCATACCTAACTGTGAATCCATTCCATTTCAGCACTTTGTACAAAATGTAAACCATGGCAGATTATGTACTACCTGTAATTCCGATAATCATTCCAACTTACAAATACAGACACATAGTACATACGTAATAGTAATGCTTTTACGTTATAATGCAGATGGTGCCAAAAACAACTGCAAGCTGACTGGATTCACATATGGTCAAGTATCACTTGGTAAGAAAACCTTCACAACAATAGGTATAATCTACCATGCAGGAGCCACAACCAATGCAGGTCACTACACTGCATATATAAAAAAGAATTGTGGATGGTTGGAATGTAACGATAGTACCATTACTCTAAAGCAGAGATTACCAGTAAATCTTGTAAACACTTACTTAATAGTCTTAAACCCAAAATGTAATAACTAATCTGTGTATAAACATAAACAAAACTAGAACTTCAAAACTATGACCAGTTAGAATATGCCAACAGATATCTAACTGCGCCAGGAATCTGCAAAAAAGAAACAGATAAATGAATACCACTAAAATTAAACAAGAAATAAACAGTTAGAATATGCCAACAGGTGTCTAACTCACCCAAAAATCTGCAACAAGCCAACATATAGATGAATACCACTAAAATGGAAAAAGAAATAAACAAATAGAATACACCAACTGCTATCTAATTGCAACAATACTACCACCACTCCCAACTGAAAAACCATACACCTATTCAATTCCACCTATTGAAATCAATAAAAGAAATATATTGTACCACAACATAGATTTTTTTTTTTAAACCAGCATGGATTTTTTTCCCACAGACCCAATAATTTAATCAACAAACACAGGAACTGAGCAAATTGCACAGTACACCGGTTTGAACGATAGTACTTATAAAGTACTAACTATGAGGGTCGACAAAAAACAAAAATGTCTACTATGCAATGCAATACTCATTATAAACCACCTACACTAACATGTGATTTATTCTTTTATCACAGTGATTGAAAAAAATGTGTGCTCCAACTACCCATGTCATGAAAAAACTGCATACAAACACAAAAAGTCAAACAATAAGTATATAACTATTGGACTCACAAACACCACAGCATACTACACCCATTCAAGCAAACAAGTGACCATAAACCACAATCCAAAATGTTTGCTTGCCTGGGTATCTTATGCTGCACCGCTTGTTGCCAAACACTACAATCTTTACTGCATGGCCTGGCCATAACTCTTCATACAGCCTCAACAAAGGAAACAGTAAGTATACCATAATTAAACTCACAAACACTGCAATATAAAATAGCCATGCAAACGGACACCTCACCAATAAATACAACCGAAAATGTCTAGAGTCTTCAATAGCAACAATCTGAAAACAATCCAAAAAACAAACAAACACACATCATCTCACTATCCTATAAATACTATTACAATACTACCAATCAGTACTCACATTTTTTTAAAACATATCCCCTTGCCAGCCCACATATCACAATCAAAATGTTTGGTAGCATTTTACAGTTACGCCATGCACCCAAGACTCTAGGCCCTGGCCACAACCACCACAGCATGACACACCCATAGAAACAGACACCTACCAAATGACCACAACCCAAATACATAATACATCCACCTCAAAACTGTGCACTTCAATTAACATATTAAAAAATAATTACAACCAATGTACAAACTCTTCAATACATACCCCCTTCACCCAATGCTCTTCTAACGACCCAAAACCAACATCATATTAAACTAAAACAGCCAGTAGTGCGCCCATTGTTTAGTATGTCTGTGGACAACCGTGGTGACCCCAAACACCGGAAGCACATCAAAGCCTTCTCCCACCTACAAAAATACAGCATTTGACCCATCTCTTATTCCACCACCCTCTCTAAGCCCTCATACACACCAATACACTCCCCAAAATTAGATTTCTGCTCACTTCCAGCGCATGTCCATGCATCCAATATGGCGGGCGCATCAAAACAATTTGACGCACCTCACGCCTCATCCCAGCCAATCAGAGAACACGTTGCGTGTCCGCGGACACGACGCAAGCCAATTATCCAATCAGTGTCCTGTCCGCGGAGTGAACAGGGAAGTGTGTCTGTGGACTGTAATTAGATATCACACATTTTTTTGCCTTACGTTTTGGTTGTTTAAATAAAAACTAATGGATGAATTTACACCAAATTAACAAAATCACACTTTCGGGACCAAAAAAGACATTTTGGGACCCCCCCCCCTTATATCTTTGCCCCCCCTTGACCAAACCTCACCTGACTTTGCAAAGAACTACAAAGTGGGCCATATACTTTTTGCCCAGGGGGAGAGAAGTTATAAGCCACCAGAAAGTGCTCTCCCTATGGGTTTAGCAACTTAACCATAACTACAAGGCCACTACAGTGGGCGGTGTAATATATATAAAGATTCCCACTCCAAATAACTTGTGCATTTATATTGTTACACTCCTAAAATAAGGGGGAGTGAAAAAACTCCTACCTCAATGAAACCTTGTCCATAAGGTGCCACAAGCGAAGCCCAACCTATAAACGCAAAAAAAGGTCTTTGAAATCAGCGTGAGACTTCCTGACCCAAAGGATCATCATCAGCTATCATTCCAACTGTATTAAATTGCTCTGATATTTAACACTGCAATAAGCTCCATAACGCTACATCAACTATCACTACAACTGTGTTCAATTGCTCCAACACCGCAATAACCTCACTAACAAAACATGATTGCTTTTGCTGCAATGTATTTAAAATGCATAGCCAAGCATAATCTCAATTATGTTGTTACCCAATGGCTTAATACCTGTTATATACATAGTTCATTAACCACATTTATTAGAAATAAAATCAAATTCTAGTATTCGATATATGATTTTCAGTACAGTTCGATATTTGCAGATCATCCTTGCTTCCATTTGCCTCAGTCGTTTTTCTATATCACCTCCTCTCAAATCCTGATGGGCCAGCCTTAGTCCAACAAACTTGATTTCTACTTTATCGTCCATTTGATGCTTGGATTACCAATTTGCCTAAAGTGGTAACCTGGGATCATCATTTTTCAAGGCATTTAAGTGTTCTCTGATCCTTATTCTGATTTATCTATTTGTGCTCCCAATATATCTTAAACCACACACACATATGATTGCATAAACTGCAAATGTTGATTTACAGTTAATGAAGTCTAGGATTACAAATGGTTCCTTAATATGCATGTGAATTATTTTAATCTCTTTCCCATATTGGCACATGCTGCACGTGCCACATTTAAAGAATCCTCTTAAATTGTGCTGCAACCAAGTTTTGGGTTTTTCAATGGGTTGCATAAAGGAAGGGATGATTGTTGTTTTCATTGTTGGAGCCCTTGTGTAAATGAAAAATGGATTCTTATCATTGTATTCTGATAACTCTAAATCTAATGACAATATAAACCAATGGGCCTCAATACGAATGTGGCAGTCCGGATACAAGGGGGGGGGGGTGGTTAGCTTACCGCCACCCTTGTTTCTGGACTGCCACACTACGACTTTGCCTGCCGGGGACTTCGCTGACGACAGGTCTGACCTGCCGAGTGCAGTGGCCCATATAGGCATACTGTTCACAGAAGCACGGGCACCATTAGCAACGGTGCGGGTGCTTCTGTCTCCTATAGGACTCTATGGGAATGGGGAGTTACATAATCCGGCGCCTGACTTCCTGGAAATCAGGCACCGGTTTCGGTGTCAGTGGGTTAACACCCACCTCGTAATGAGGCCCAATGTCTTTTAAGCAATTTGTAAATCATGTTACTGTTTTTCAAACAATGGGTAATCTTCTTTACTGTTTAATCATTGCTACTTTTGTTTTTCTTCTTAGGTTTCAGAAGCTCACTTCTTACAGTATCTTGCAGTATCTAATCCTTTCTTACCAGCTTTAAACATGGTAATGTCTTTATAGCCTTGCACCCCGAATCTTGAATATAACACCTCGCATTCTCTCTGATATTCGTCTAATTCAGTGTAGTGTCTTCTGGCTCTGATAAACTCACCGGTCAGTATATTCTCATTTGTACTAGCCCTAGGGCAGCTTGTAGCAGTTAGTATTGAATGAACCTCCATAATTTTCCTGAATGGTCCAGGCAGGACTTGAGCATCCTTAATGTATAATTGTACATCCAGGAAATCAATGGTCTCCAGGTTAGTGAAGCACCTGAATTCAATCCCAGAGTTGTTTGCGTTCAGTTAAGTGACATATTCTTGTTATACATTCTCACTGCCCTTCCAAATCATGAAAATGTCATCAATATAACATACCCATAGTTAAATCCTTGGTATCCATGCATTTTCACTGTGTATGTATTTGCTTTCAAACATGCCCATAAAAAAGTTAACTGAGGATGGGGCATAGCTAGCCCTCTTTGCAACCCCTTCGTGTCTGCTGATAAATTGTTTGATTGAATATGAAAATATTATGGCTCAAAGTGAATCTTAACATCTCTTTCAACATCATTATGTGTAGGAAATATAAAGCTGACCTATCTGCAGATGTGTAATCTATTGTCTACAGTGCCAAATCATACTGAATAGACGTATAGAGGGCCTTCACATCTAGAGTAACAAACCGGTATTGATCCTGCCATTCAAAAGTCTCCAAAATCTGTAATAAGTGCATGGTGTCACGTAAAAAGTATGGTACGTTCAACACTTCCCTTATTAGTATTGAATCAATATATTTGGAGAGCTGTTCAGTCATCCAGCCTATCCCACTCACTATGGGACCCCCTTCTTGTATAGTTTCCAATTTTTTATGGACTTTGGGTTGGAAATTAATTGTAGGCAATGTTGGATATTTGACTGTTAAGAATTTCCTCATATCCTTCCTCCATTAACAGGCCTGTTCTTACCCATTTTGTTAGTAATTCCACTGCAGCTGCATTCAACTCCTTAGTTGGATTGGACAACATTTTTACATAACAACCTGGCTGTTTTAGATGTCTGTCCCCCATTTCGATGTAGTCAGATCTATTTCGTATCACCACAAGTCCTCCTTTGTCTGCTTGTTTAATAATTATTGAATTGCTAATGCTTTTTTCTCTTCTGAACAGAGATTTTCAAATCCCTTCTTTTTAGTAGGACTGTCAATTATTTTATGTAAATCTTGTATTATCATTTTCTAAAATATATCAATTGCATTTTCACTATTAAAGACTGGTACACATTTAGATTTGTCCTTCATCTATAGGACTGTCAAATGTTTAGAATCGATTTCAAGATTCCAAATAAAGTGTAATTCATCAACTGGGTATTTCCCCTCAAAAGAAAGTAACAAAAGTGTGTCACTGAACCCTTTCACAGTAATGTCACTTACACCAATGCCTTCCTTTGCAGTTTGCCTGCGAAGTTCTTTATTATGGAAGAATTGTTTTAGTTTCAATTTCCATGTGAATTTAAATAAATCTTTCTGGCTTTGGATCCACTCTGCCTCTCTACTTGGAGCAAAGGATAATCCTTTGTTTAAAACATCTAATTCTGTTTTTGATAATTCTCTAGCCACTCTACAGTGGAGTGGCTGCAGAGTGGCAGTCTCTGCAGATTCGAGACGTGCTTCCTGAGCTTCCAGTGTTTGGAAGTCTTTCTTCGGTGTCTACTGTGTGAGGGCGGAACTTTTGTACTAAAACCCCCCTTTCCCGCGGAGCGGCCGCAGAGTGGCTGCAGAGTGGCAGTCTCTGCAGTCTATGGCAGCTAGGGCAGTACGATCTGCCAGCAGGAAAAACTGTGACGCGCATACCCTTGTTTCTGCCAAAAAGCCTGAGACTCTCGGTCCCCATCTACGCAGCACCAAAACAAGCATGGCTCTCCTCTTTCAGCTGGACAAAGAGCTGGTCAAAGAGGCGGACCCCCTCGCGCTGAGGCAAGTAACCTTGGAACACGGATTGGTGCCTGGATTGGATCCCGAAGTACCCATGTTGGACATCCCAGAGTCTCCCGCCTCCAGCAGCTCTTCGATCTTGTCGGACCTCCTTCCTTCAGCCTGCTGTCCCCTGCTGTGTGCGGCGAGCGCAGCATGGCCCCTCGGAGGAGTGGATTGTGTTCGCTTCAGGTGAGGTGGAATCAGTGGGCGGGGGGGAATGTCCCGCTCAGACCCCTCGTCTGTCGGCTTCCGGGGCTCAGATTGGGACCGGTAGTCCCTCCACCGGCACCCGCCCCCTCAGGTGCGGATGGGTTAAACGAGCTAGGTGGGACCGAGCCCCAGAACAACCTGTCAACGGTGGAGACCTACATCTCTGTTTCTAATGGCCTCATACAGGTCCCGACTCTGCATCATTCTGTTTCGGAGCCCTGGGCCACGCTGACAGGAGTAGTCCCATCCCGGTCTGAGCTGGCAGAGGACGACCAGTACACTACATCAGATCACTCAGAGCCAGCGTCACCAGTTAACCCAAGAGAAGTGACGCTCAAGGTCAGTCACACTAAATTCCTACATGCTTCTGCAAACGCCCTGCACCATAAGAAAAAGGGAGGTCCGCGTGTAGGAAGCGATGTGCACATCAGTGGCAAAAGTTGGGGGTGAAAGCCCAGATACCAAAGCGTCAAAAACTTTCAAAGGTCCCCGACAGGTCCCCTAATCATCTTCTGAATGACGACCTACCTAAATTATCTGCAAACAACAGGTTTTTTGCTAACTTCTTAAAAAAGAAACCTCCGACCCCTGAAGAAATCTCGGACGCCGAGATCCTGAGAGTTGTCACGGACCTAACTCCTGCTACAGCTCCTGCGCAAACTTATGAAGCGAGACCAATATGCTCGCTTGAACCGGTGCACTTTCCCTTTTCTAGAGCAGTCCCCGATGCCAATATTAGGTGGCATTTTGGCTCCCCTCAACCTGTTCCGCCTCCTCCTCCGAGCCAATCTCGAATGTCAACTCACTCGGAGGAAGCGAAAAACCTGCTATGCCCAAAGCCACTGGCGCCTGATTCAAGGCCACTTTCAACAACGGAAACTGACTTTAGGGAACCCATGATTTTGCCCCCGAAGTCAGGGTCCATGTGCCACATATCCAAAGCCTCTTTGCGAAATGAGGGGTGTCATGGTCCCCTGACAAATGTCATCGTGGAAGTTAGTGACGCTGAGGATCACCAGTGTGAACAGCCCCGGACCGTTCTTGAGGTTTGCCTAAAAGTTCTGGAAGCCTGCGACCCTGTGCCTAAGACTCCGGGTTTAGAAGTATTGGCGGGGGTTCCTCAGCCCAACTTTGAGCCCGTGCAGACACCTCTGAAAACTCTAGCCTCTGATCCCTGCAACCTTTTCAGACAAAGGGAGAGACCCACTCTCGATGTCCCAAAGACCCCTTTAATTTCTAGAGCGGGGACCCAAAATTTCGGTTCCCAAACGGCACCCAGTCCAACGAGAAATAGACGCTCTAGTGAAATAACAGGAAATCCACCTAAGGACTTCTCGCCTAAGAAGACAGACTTAAGACTAATTATGTCTACAGTAACCTTGGCGATGGCGCACCTCTGCAAATTGTACGAGTCGATAAACGACGCGCTGAAAGACCATACATCTATCATAGCTATGATGAACAGTCGTCTGATTTTCCTGGAAGGTTATATCAATGCCTTGAACAACAAAATGGAAAAAGGGCACACAGATGACTGTGCTGGGAAGTCGCAGGATAGTATACCCATATTGCGAGTCCCCCTTTCAGATTCTAGCTCCCAGACTTCAGAAGGCTGGCCGAACATCGATCTTGAGGTGCATTCCCTTGAGGGAGTTCAAGAACACCCTCTCAGGGGCCCGACGCTGAAAAAGGTTAAGGATGTAGCCGTAAAGGCCAATGGATCAATTTACAACGATCATATCTCAATTTCACTAGACAGTGAGCTCGCCCATGCTTCTAACGTCAAGGCAAGTGCATCGACAACAAAAGGCTCTTCTTCAAAGCAAAAGCAAACGACAAACAAGTTATTTACCTTAAAAACGAACAGCAGTAAAGAGGTGCCTTCTAACGAGAAGGGGGAGCCACAGATATGGGTTGATAAACCTCCGGGTAAAGAATCTCTAAGACCCGAAGACAAAGGGAAACATCTAAGAATAAAGACAACATCGCATCTGGTAGCTTACCAGCTTCAAAGGAGGATAATCCAGCAAAAGACGAGGACTTGCTAAATCTCAGCGTCTACACGTTGTCCGATGACCAAGAGGAGACTAGAAATTCGAACTGCACGATGGAAGAAACTTCTCCCTTCCAAACTTTAGAGAGTCGTTGTAAGAAGCTGCAAAAAAAATCGAGCTGGAGGCCGAGCTCGCTGAAGTGTGTGCCACAAGAACTACAACATACACCGCGCCAAGACGATGACCCAAAGGAGTCCAATCCACACCATGCTTCCAAGAGACAAAGGTCTCAAAAAACTGATTCCGTTCCTAGAAAGGGCTCCCCTCCAACGAGCAGATGGGTGCATGCAACACGGGCCAAACGTGCCCCAGATTCACAAAATTATGCAGAAGTAACACTCAAGGACTCGCAAAACCGCACAATCTGAGATGCAGTCCAAAAACAGTGATAAGGACTAGGGCACAGGCCCCTAAAACAAAACGCAATTTTCTGATTGAACAACTACCGGACAATAATAAATATGTGATACTGAACAGAGGATTTTTGTTACAACTCCTCAAATGTGTGCCGTCACTCTGGAATGTTGAAACAAAGGATCTAGCCAGAGTCAAACCATTTCATCAAGGAAAAATGGCGAGTGCCTACCTGCACGTGCACACTAACTGGGCAAAAATCAGAATAGCGGAGGCAGCAGAACATCTTCTAAAGCTGTCAGCGACATTCAAATTTTCAAATACAACTGCTACGCAAATGCAGTAATAAATATTTTATTCCAATTGCCACCAATTATTGACAACATTTACTTACACGTTACAGACCAATTGTATTTGCAAATGTTAGTCCTTCATAGAAATCTGCGCAACAATCCTGACAACACTTACATTGTTCATGGAATAAGACAGGAATTGGACTAGTGTGCTGGAATGGTCAAATTCACTATAAACTCACAAGAAGATCCACAAGAATGTCTAATGTACTTGCTACAAGTATTAGAAAACAAAAGCATACCAATAAAAGAAATCTTCCAGATTTCATACATGTGGAAACATACATGCAATCTTTGCAGGCATGTAGTACAAGAAGAAATTCCTAATGAACGTTTCATGTATGTATCCATACCTAACTGTGAATCCATTCCATTTCAGCACTTTGTACAAAATGTAAACCATGGCAGATTATGTACTACCTGTAATTCCGATAATCATTCCAACTTACAAATAAAGACACATAGTACATACGTAATAGTAATGCTTTTACGTTATAATGCAGATGGTGCCAAAAACAACTGCAAGCTGACTGGATTCACATATGGTCAAGTATCACTTGGTAAGAAAACCTTCACAACAATAGGTATAATCTACCATGCAGGAGCCACAACCAATGCAGGTCACTACACTGCATAAATAAAAAAGAATTGTGGATGGTTCGAATGTAACGATAGTACCATTACTCTAAAGCAGAGATTACCAGTAAATCTTGTAAACACTTACTTAATAGTCTTCAACCCAAAATGTAATAACTAATCTGTGTATAAACATAAACAAAACTAGAACTTCAAAACTATGACCAGTTAGAATATGCCAACATATATCTAACTGCGCCAGGAATCTGCAAAAAAGAAACAGATAAATGAATACCACTAAAATTAAACAAGAAATAAACAGTTAGAATATGCCAACAGGTGTCTAACTCACCCAAAAATCTGCAACAAGCCAACATATAGATGAATACCACTAAAATGGAAAAAGAAATAAACAAATAGAATACACCAACTGCTATCTAATTGCAACAATACTACCACCACTCCCAACTGAAAAACCATACACCTATTCAATTCCACCTATTGAAATCAATAAAAGAAATATATTGTACCACAACATAGATTTTTTTTTTTAAACCAGCATGGATTTTTTTCCCACAGACCCAATAATTTAATCAACAAACACAGGAACTGAGCAAATTGCACAGTACACCGGTTTGAACGATAGTACTTATAAAGTACTAACTATGAGGGTCGACAAAAAACAAAAATGTCTACTATGCAATGCAATACTCATTATAAACCACCTACACTAACATGTGATTTATTCTTTTATCACAGTGATTGAAAAAAATGTGTGCTCCAACTACCCATGTCATGAAAAAACTGCATACAAACACAAAAAGTCAAACAATAAGTATATAACTATTGGACTCACAAACACCACAGCATACTACACCCATTCAAGCAAACAAGTGACCATAAACCACAATCCAAAATGTTTGCTTGCCTGGGTATCTTATGCTGCACCGCTTGTTGCCAAACACTACAATCTTGACTGCATGGCCTGGCCATAACTCTTCATACAGCCTCAACAAAGGAAACAGTAAGTATATCATAATTAAACTCACAAACACTGCAATATAAAATAGCCATGCAAACGGACACCTCACCAATAAATACAACCGAAAATGTCTAGAGTCTTCAATAGCAACAATCTGAAAACAATCCAAAAAACAAACAAACACACATCATCTCACTATCCTATAAATACTATTACAATACTACCAATCAGTACTCACATTTTTTTAAAACATATCCCCTTAGCAGCCCACATACCACAATCAAAATGGTTGGTAGCATTTTACAGTTACGCCATGCACCCAAGACTCTAGGCCCTGGCCACAACCACCACAGCATGACACACCCATAGAAACAGACACCTACCAAATGACCACAACCCAAATACATAATACATCCACCTCAAAACTGTGCACTTCAATTAACATATTAAAAAATAATTACAACCAATGTACAAACTCTTCAATACATACCCCCTTCACCCAATGCTCTTCTAACGACCCAAAACCAACATCATATTAAACTAAAATAGCCAGTAGTGCGCCCATTGTTTAGTATGTCTGTGGACAACCGTGGTGACCCCAAACACCGGAAGCACATCAAAGCCTTCTCCCACCTACAAAAATACAGCATTTGACCCATCTCTTATTCCACCACCCTCTCTAAGCCCTCATACACACCAACACACTCCCCAAAATTAGATTTCTGCTCACTTCCAGCGCATGTCCACGCATCCAATATGGCGGGCGCATCAAAACAATTTGACGCACCTCACGCCTCATCCCAGCCAATCAGACAACACGTTGCGTGTCCGCGGACACGACGCAAGCCAATTATCCAATCAGTGTCCTGTCCGCGGAGTGAACAGGGAAGTGTGTCTGCGGACTGTAATTAGATATCACACATTTTTTTGCCTTACGTTTTGGTTGTTTAAATAAAAACTAATGGATGAATTTACACATAAATTAACAAAATCACGCTTTCGGGACCAAAAAAGACATTTTGGGACCCCCCCCTTATATCTTTGCCCCCCCTTGACCAAACCTCACCAGACTTTGCAAAGAACTACAAAGTGGGCCATATACTTTTTGCCCAGGGGGAGAGAAGTTATAAGCCACCAAAAAAGTGCTCTCCCTATGGGTTTAGCAACTTAACCATAACTACACGGCCACTACAGTGGGCGGTGTAATATATATAAAGATTCCCACTCCAAATAACTTGTGCATTTATATTGTTACACTCCTAAAATAAGGGGGAGTGAAAAAACTCCTACCTCAATGAAACCTTGTCCATAAGGTGCCACAAGCAAAGCCCAACCTATAAACGCAAAAAAAGGTCTTTGAAATCAGCGTGAGACTTCCTGACCCAAAGGATCATTATCAGCTATCATACTAACTGTATTAAATTGCTCTGATATTTAACACTGCAATAAGCTCCATAACGCTACATCAACTATCACTACATCTGTGTTCAATTGCTCCAACACCGCAATAACCTCACTAACAAAACATGATTGCTTTTGCTGCAATGTATTTAAAATGCATAGCCAAGCATAATCTCAATTATGTTTTTACCCAATGGCTTAATACCTGTTATATACATAGTTCATTAACCACATTTATTAGAAATAAAATCAAATTCTAGTATTCGATATATGATTTTCAGTACAGTTCGATATTTGCAGATCATCCTTGCTTCCATTTGCCTCAGTCGTTTTTCTATATCACCTCCTCTCAAATCGTGATGGGCCAGCCTTAGTCCAACAAACTTGATTTCTACTTTATCGTCCATTTGATGCTTGGATTACCAATTTGCCTAAAGTGGTAACCTGGGATCATCATTTTTCAAGGCATTTAAGTGTTCTCTGATCCTTATTCTGATTTATCTATTTGTGCTCCCAATATATCTTAAACCACACACACATATGATTGCATAAACTGCAAATGTTGATTTACAGTTAATGAAGTCTAGGATTACAAATGGTTCCTTAATATGCATGTGAATTATTTTAATCTCTTTCCCATATTGGCACATGCTGCACGTGCCACATTTAAAGAATCCTCTTAAATTGTGCTGCAACCAAGGTTTGGGTTTTTCAATGGGTTGCATAAAGGAAGGGATGATTGTTGTTTTCATTGTTGGAGCCCTTGTGTAAATGAAAAATGGATTCTTATCATTGTATTCTGATAACTCTAAATCTAATGACAATATAAACCAATGGGCCTCAATACGAATGTGGCAGTCCGGATACAAGGGGGGGGGGGTGGTTAGCTTACCGCCACCCTTGTTTCTGGACTGCCACACTACGACTTTGCCTGCCGGGGACTTCGCTGACGACAGGTCTGACCTGCCGAGTGCAGTGGCCCGTATAGGCATACTGTTCACAGAAGCACGGGCACCATTAGCAACGGTGCGGGTGCTTCTGTCTCCTATAGGACTCTATGGGAATGGGGAGTTACATAATCCGGCGCCTGACTTCCCGGAAATCAGGCACCGGTTTCGGTGTCAGTGGGTTAACACCCACCTCGTAATGAGGCCCAATGTCTTTTAAGCAATTTGTAAATCATGTTACTGTTTTTCAAACACTGGGTAATCTTCTTTACTGTTTAATCATTGCTACTTTTGTTTTTCTTCTTAGGTTTCAGAAGCTCACTTCTTACAGTATCTTACAGTATCTAATCCTTTCTTACCAGCTTTAAACATGGTAATGTCTTTATAGCCTTGCACCCCGAACCTTGAATATAACACCTCGCATTCTCTCTGATATTCGTCTAATTCAGTGTAGTGTCTTCTGGCTCTGATAAACTCACCGGTCAGTATATTCTCATTTGTACTAGCCCTAGGGCAGCTTGTAGCAGTTAGTATTGAATGAACCTCCATAATTTTCCTGAATGGTCCAGGCAGGAGTTAAGCATCCTTAATGTATAATTGTACATCCAGGAAATCAATGGTCTCCAGGTTAGTGAAGCATCTGAATTCAATCCCAGAGTTGTTTGCGTTCGGTTAAGTGACATATTCTTGTTATACATTCTCACTGCCCTTCCAAATCATGAAAATGTCATCAATATAACATACCCATAGTTAAATCCTTGGTATCCATGCATTTTCACTGTGTACGTATTTGCTTTCAAACATGCCCATAAAAAAGTTAACTGAGGATGGGGCATAGCTAGCCCTCTTTGCAACCCCTCGTGTCTGCTGATAAATTGTTTGATTGAATATGAAAATATTATGGCTCAAAGTGAATCTTAACATCTCTTTCAACATCATTATGTGTAGGAAATATAAAGCTGACCTATCTGCAAATGTGTAATCTATTGTCTCCAGTGCCAAATCATACTGAATAGACGTATAGAGGGCCTTCACATCTAGAGTAACAAACCGGTATTGATCCTGCCATTCAAAAGTCTCCAAAATCTGTAATAAGTGCACGGTGTCACGTAAAAAGTATGGTACGTTCAACACTTCCCTTATTAGAATTGAATCAATATATTTGGAGAGCTGTTCAGTCATCCAGCCTATCCCACTCTCTATGGGACGCCCTTCTTGTATAGTTTCCAATTTTTTATGGACTTTGGGTTGGAAATTAATTGTAGGCAATGTTGGATATTTGACTGTTAAGAATTTCCTCATATCCTTCCTCCATTAACAGGCCTGTTCTTACCCATTTTGTTAGTAATTCCACTGCAGCTGCATTCAACTCCTTAGTTGGATTGGACAACATTTTTACATAACAACCTGGCTGTTTTAGATGTCTGTCCCCCATTTCGATGTAGTCAGATCTATTTCGTATCACCACAAGTCCTCCTTTGTCTGCTTGTTTAATAATTATTGAATTGCTAATGCTTTTTTCTCTTCTGAACAGAGATTTTCAAATCCCTTCTTTTTAGTAGGACTGTCAATTATTTTATGTAAATCTTGTATTATCATTTTCTAAAATATATCAATTGCATTTTCACTATTAAAGACTGGTACACATTTAGATTTGTCCTTCATCTATAGGACTGTCAAATGTTTAGAATCGATTTCAAGATTCCAAATAAAGTGTAATTCATCAACTGGGTATTTCCCCTCAAAAGAAAGTAACAAAAGTGTGTCACTGAACCCTTTCACAGTAATGTCACTTACACCAATGCCTTCCTTTGCAGTTTGCCTGCGAAGTTCTTTATTATGGAAGAATTGTTTTAGTTTCAATTTCCATGTGAATTTAAATAAATCTTTCTGGCTTTGGATCCACTCTGCCTCTCTACTTGGAGCAAAGGATAATCCTTTGTTTAAAACATCTAATTCTGTTTTTGATAATTCTCTAGCCACTCTACAGTGGAGTGGCTGCAGAGTGGCAGTCTCTGCAGATTCGAGACGTGCTTCCTGAGCTTCCAGTGTTTGGAAGTCTTTCTCCAGTGTCTACTGTGTGAGGGCGGAACTTTTGTACTAAAACCCCTCTTTCCCGCGGAGCGGCCGCAGAGTGGCTGCAGAGTGGCAGTCTCTGCAGTCTATGGCAGCTAGGGCAGTGCGATCTGCCAGCAGGAAAAACTGTGACGCGCATACCCTTGTTTCTGCCAAAAAGCCTGAGACTCTCGGTCCCCATCTACGCAGTGCCAAAACAAGCATGGCTCTCCTCTTTCAGCTGGACAAAGAGCTGGTCAAAGAGGCGGACCCCCTCGCGCTGAGGCAAGTAACCTTGGAACACGGATTGGTGCCTGGATTGGATCCCGAAGTAAACATGTTGGACATCCCAGAGTCTCCAACCTCCAGCAGCTCTTCGATCTTGTCGGACCTCCTTCCTTCAGCCTGCTGTCCCCTGCCGTGTGCGGCGAGCGCAGCATTGCCCCTCGGAGGAGTGGATTGTGTTCGCTTCAGGTGAGGTGGAATCAGTGGGCGGGGGGGAATGTCCCGCTCAGACCCCTCGTCTGTCGGCTTCCGGGGCTCAGATTGGGACCGGTAGTCCCTCCACCGGCACCCGCCCCCACAGGTGCGGATGGGTTAAACGAGCTAGGTGGGACCGAGCCCCAGAACAACCTGTCAACGGTGGAGACCAACATCTCTGTTTCTAATGGCCTCATACAGGTCCTGACTCTGCATCATTCTGTTTCGGAGCCCTGGGCCACGCTGACCGGAGTAGTCCCATCCCGGTCTGAGCTGGCAGAGGACGACCAGCACACTACATCAGATCACTCAGAGCCAGCGTCACCAGTTAACCCAAGAGAAGTGACGCTCAAGGTCAGTCACACTAAATTCCTACATGCTTCTGCAAACGCCCTGCACCATAAGAAAAAGGGAGGTCCGTGTGTAGGAAGCGATGTGCACATCAGTGGCAAAAGTTGGGGGTGAAAGCCCAGATACCAAAGCGTCAAAAACTTTCAAAGGTCCCCGACAGGTCCCCTAATCATCTTCTGAATGACGACCTACCTAAATTATCTGCAAACAATAGGTTTTTTGCTAACTTCTTAAAAAAGAAACCTCCGACCCCTGAAGAAATCTCGGACGCCGAGATCCTGAGAGTTGTCACGGACCTAACTCCTGCTACAGCTCCTGCGCAAACTTATGAAGCGAGACCAATATGCTCGCTTGAACCGGTGCACTTTCCCTTTTCTAGCGCAGTCCCCGATGCCAATATTAGGTGGCATTTTGGCTCCCCTCAACCTGTTCCGCCTCCTCCTCCGAGCCAATCTCGAATGTCAACTCACTCGGAGGAAGCGAAAAACCTGCTATGCCCAAAGCCACTGGCGCCTGATTCAAGGCCACTTTCACCAACGGAAACTGACTTTAGGGAACCCATGATTTTGCCCCCGAAGTCAGGGTCCATGTGCCACATATCCAAAGCCTCTTTGCGAAATGAGGGGTGTCATGGTCCCCTGACAAATGTCATCGTGGAAGTTAGTGACGCTGAGGATCACCAGTGTGAACAGCCCCGGACCGTTCTTGAGGTTTGCCTAAAAGTTCTGGAAGCCTGCGACCCTGTGCCTAAGACTCCGGGTTTAGAAGTATTGGCGGGGGTTCCTCAGCCCAACTTTGAGCCCGTGCAGACACCTCTGAAAACTCTAGCCTCTGATCCCTGCAACCTTTTCAGACAAAGGGAGAGACCCACTCTCGATGTCCCAAAGACCCCTTTAATTTCTAGAGCGGGGACCCAAAATTTCGGTTCCCAAACGGCACCCAGTCCAACGAGAAATAGACGCTCTAGTGAAATAACAGGAAATCCACCTAAGGACTTCTCGCCTAAGAAGACAGACTTAAGACTAATTATGTCTACAGTAACCTTGGCGATGGCGCCCTTCTGCAAATTGTACGAGTCGATAAACGACGCGCTGAAAGACCATACATCTATCATAGCTATGATGAACAGTCGTCTGATTTTCCTGGAAGGTTATATCAATGCCTTGAACAACAAAATGGAAAAAGGGCACACAGATGACTGTGCTGGGAAGTCGCAGGATAGTATACCCATATTGCGAGTCCCCCTTTCAGATTCTAGCTCCCAGACTTCAGAAGGCTGGCCGAACATCGATCTTGAGGTGCATTCCCTTGAGGGAGTTCAAGAACCCCCTCTCAGGGGCCCGACGCTGAAAAAAGTTAAGGATGTAGCCGTAAAGGCCAATGGATCAATTTACAACGATCATATCTCAATTTCACTAGACAGTGAGCTCGCCCATGCTTCTAACGTCAAGGCAAGTGCATCGACAACAAAAGGCTCTTCTTCAAAGCAAAAGCAAACGACAAACAAGTTATTTACCTTAAAAACGAACAGCAGTAAAGAGGTGCCTTCTAACGAGAAGGGGGAGCCACAGATATGGATTGATAAACCTCCGGGTAAAGAATCTCTAAGACCCGAAGACAAAGGGAAACATCTAACTAAGAATAAAGACAACATCGCATCTGGTATCTTACCAGCTTCAAAGGAGGATAATCCAGCAAAAGATGAGGACTTGCTAAATCTCAGCGTCTACACGTTGTCCGATGACCAAGAGGAGACTAGAAATTCGAACTGCACGATGGAAGAAACTTCTCCCTTCCAAACTTTAGAAGCTGCAAAAAAAATTGAGCTGGATGCCGAGCTCGCTGAAGTGTGTGCCACAAGAACTACAACATACACCGCGCCAAGACGATGACCCAAAGGAGTCCAATCCACACCATGCTTCCAAGAGACAAAGGTCTCAAAAAACTGATTCCGTTCCTAGAAAGGGCTCCCCTCCAACGAGCAGATGGGTGCATGCAACACGGGCCAAACGTGCCCCAGATTCACAAAATTATGCAGAAGTAACACTCAAGGACTCGCAAAACCGCACAATCTGAGATGCAGTCCAAAAACAGTGATAAGGACTAGGGCACAGGCCCCTAAAACAAAACACAATTTTCTGATTGAACAACTACCGGACAATAATAAATATGTGATACTGAACAGAGGATTTTTGTTACAACTCCTCAAATGTGTGCCGTCACTCTGGAATGTTGAAACAAAGGATCTAGCCAGAGTCAAACCATTTCATCAAGGAAAAATGGCGAGTGCCTACCTGCACGTGCACACTAACTGGGCAAAAATCAGAATAGCGGAGGCAGCAGAACATCTTCTAAAGCTAGGATTCGACTTGTTTGAACTCGAAGAGAGGGTACCACCCTCCTCACGCTGTGAATCAGATGAGCAGCTGGGACCAAATATACTCCCACACTCTGAAAATTTGAGCAGCAATTCGAAATTGAGCAGAAGAGTTTTGGAGGGGAGAGGTTGCGAACGACAGGTTCGCATTACTGAACCAATTTCTGAGGATTCTACACTACAAGTGCCGCAGACCGTAGGCCGTGAAACTGCGAGCCAACAACCTTCGGTGAAATCCATAGGAAAAGAAGGCGTCTACAAAGACTCGCTGGGAATAGAAAGACGTCCTTGTGGTCCAATGAACAAAATTCAATGGACAATAACCCAACTTTCTGGTGCGGAGGGTCTTGGTACGAAGGACAACCTCAAACAAGCCAATCTGTCACAACTTTGGGCATGGCTACCGAAGGCCCTAACACAAAACAAGAACAAATAGCAACTCGCCAGTCATCTTTCCGCACCCCTCTCCATAAAACAAACCCCGGGAAAAGATCTTTCCCT
This sequence comes from Ambystoma mexicanum, assembly GCF_040938575.1. NCBI lineage: Eukaryota > Metazoa > Chordata > Amphibia > Caudata > Ambystomatidae > Ambystoma > Ambystoma mexicanum. The sequence continues at coordinate 420,928,381 of NC_090927.1, read as the reverse complement.
GGGGTCATGGAACACCCGTGGTTTCCAACATCTGATGAAAAAGGGGGACGTAAATCTGGGGTGCCTGGACATAATCTGTTTACAAGAGACCTGGATGATGGAACGTCCAACCATTGATGGCTACGACTTGGTCTGTGCTCCAGCTACTAAAGGGATCTTCGGGTGTCCCTCATCGGGCCTAATAACGGCTATCCGTTGTGGCTCAGGATTACACCTAAAGAAAACCCTGAAATCCTCTACTTACCTGCTGGCCACAGAAGTCAGCTGGAGGACCTTCAAGGAGGAATGGGGTAAATTCAAACTACAGCCCTTAATTATTATTAACGTCTACTGGAACCTGGCAGCCCTGAGTGATGCTTCTTTCATCACCCTGACCAGAGAGACTATCAATGAATCACTGGTGAATAATCCAGAGGCACTGCTGATTATCTGCAGCGATTTAAATGCCACCTGGATGCCGCTCGAATCAGCTGGGCATCCCCCTCTTTCTCCATCCCTCAGAAGCGAACGGGAGAAAAGTGGTTATCTTTAATGTCAACTTGTGATCTGCTATGTGCAGAGGATCTCTTCTCTAGCAAAAGGAGGCCACCCACCTGGGAAAGAGGTAACTCGCATGCGGATATTGATCACATTTTCATCAGCAGGTACCTGGGCATGCTTACTACATCATTTGAAGTATTAAAGTTTGTGGCGAACGACCTTAATCTGTTGGTGTTGAAATGGAAGACGAGCCAGACGTATAATTCTACTATGCCTGCTCAAGTCGATTTGAACAATCAACAAACTCGCCTAAAACTATCGGCGGCCGCTATTTCCATGATAAAGTTTCAGTATGCGAGTACAGGAAAAGAACCGAAGCAACAGAAGGTCCTGCATTTACCAGATTACCAACCGCTTTTGTTACCATTTAGAACCCAGCCCAACGGCTCTGGACGGTACAATAAAGTCATCTCAAACGAGTACAGCAAAGAAGTGGTGCTGAAAAGGTCGTCAAATGAGACAAGCAAGAAGAAAGCTAAGACTATTTTCCTCGCCAGAAAATCAAGCGACTTTTACCCAGTTGCAGAGATCCTACAAATCATGGATCAGACAACATTGAAGACATCTTTACCAACACAACGCGGAAGCCATTTTAAAACTGGTTTGTGGTCATCATCCCAGAGAGTTCTGGTCATTGATCAGATTTACTCTCTCTCCTCTCGGCGAATCACTAACAAGCCCGATCTGTGAAGCTGACTGGATAAAATTTTACTCCAATCTTTTTCAGACACCTATACCTTCGGGGCCTCCAACGACGAGCATAAAACTGGAACCATGGGTCGACCTGAGCAACGAAACAGAGATTATTCAAATCCTTCGTAGGCTTAAACCATTGAGAGCCCCTGGCCCGGACGGTATCACAAATCTTGACCTAAAACAATTTCCAAGAGAATGGTCCGCACTGATTAGTGACATCTTTAAACGCTGTGAACTGGCCAGGCAAATTCCACTCTCATGGACAACATCAATTGTGGTGCCTATTTTCAAAAAAGGACGTAAAGAAGATCCCAAGAACTACCGTCCTATTGCCCTTCTGGACACGGTCGGAAAGGTTTTCGGTTCCCTGCTACTTCAACAATTCCATCGATGGATTAGAAACACGGAACGTGCTGACCCGTTTCAAATGGGTTTCACTAAGAACAGCGGTACAACTATCAACATCATGTTTCTCAGTGCCCTAAAAAGCAAGGTGCTCGAAGGAGGCCCGAGAGTGTTCCAGGCCTTTATTGATTTGGCGCAAGCCTTTGACCAAGTTAATAGAGCAAACTTGTGGAGAAAACTGTCCCTGTGGAAATGTCCAGCAGAACTCCTCCAACCAATTCAACCACTCCACCAAGATACTAAGCTACGTGTGAGGTTAAACCAAGCAGGCTTGCTATCGACAGAAATTTCAGTCGGCAGAGGAGTAAAGCAGGGATGTCCACTAGCGCCTGCACTCTTCATCGCCTATCTAAGTGACTTTAAGGACTCTGAACAATCTATCTGCTCCCTTCTGCCGTCGATGGGAAACTGCAAAACCACAAGGTTACTCTACGCGGATGATCTAATACTAATGGACATGACCCCAATTGGCCTTCAGCGCCAGCTTGATAATCTGGCAGCTTACGTCCGAGAAAACGACCTAACCATCAATGTTTCGCAGACCAACATTTTGACGATGGAAAAATCCAAACGGTCACAAGAAAAACTGTCCTGGTACCTGGAAGGTGCAGCACTTGAAAAAGTGTCAAGTATTAAATACTTAGGAGTAATTTTGGATTGCTCGAGCATAAACACAACTTTCCAGACTTGCTTGATGGACAAAGTAAAAAAGCTAGCGGCACAGGCTCGCGCACTGGACAGAAAGTATGGTCGCTTTTCTCTGCTACCAGCGATCAAATTCTATCAGACTAAGGTGGTTCCATCACTCACCTACGCAGCGGAAGTACTTCCACACACGCCTGCTCACTTGTGGCTGAAGCTAGAGGGGTACTTTTGGCGCATGGTTTTAGGCCTGCCAAAGTCAACACCTGTGCCTCTTATCAGAAGAGAATTGGGTTTACTCTCCCTGCAAGGGACCATGGAGATCAAATCTATGATGCTCTATAGGAAAATGCTGCTCCCTGATTGCCCTTACGTGCTAGCCACGATTCGCACTGAAGTCCAAGCAGCGCGTTGTATGGTGCTAAAATCCTGGGAAACAGCACGGAAAGCAACACTATTGGAAATTCACTCCTCGGAACAAGATCTCATGCGAAACCCTCTGAAAATAAAAAGGAAAATGGGTGAATGCGACTGGATTAAGACCCTGGATAATGCAGAAAAAGCGAAATCAGTCAGCCATCTTCCGCCCTACCAAAGTAAATTGAATACTGTCCCTAACTACCTGAGCAAGTTTCCCAGCAAAGCGGCAAGAAACATATTCTTGAAAGCACGACCAAACTTATTGCAGACTAATGAGATCTTAAAACGAAGAGGACTGAGTGATTCAGACACATGTCGTTTCTGCAAAGACGGTACAAAAGTTGAAACCATACGTCATTTTCTCCTAAACTGTCCAGGTACACGAGAAATTGGTGAAAAATATCTGCAACACCATCTCCGGGCATCTCACACTAGGGAAGAAGAATTTTGGTGGAGTTGTTTAATGAGTGGAGAAAGAGACACCTGGACAATTGCTACAACTCAAACTCTAAAGTCTGTTCTGTCTCTATGAACTTATGAATTGTTTTCTTCTTTCTTTTTCTCTCAACTTTATGTCTCCTCGATAAGTTTTTCTTCGTTCGCATCGTTCTTCTTCTACTATGTTTTGTAAAAATCATTAATTTGATTAAATCAACTAAATAAATAAATAAATAATAAAGATAATTCTCTATTTGACAAATTGAGCATCAGATTATTCTCTATTATATTCTCTGTTTTCTCTGCGTAAAGGATCTGGTGATCCTTCTTCTTGTGTCCTTGCCTGCATTGACCTCTTCTTCCTCCTCAAGTTCCTCTTCTTGTCCTAGATTGGTTGGAGTACTCGAAGTAGTGAGGTCTAAGAAACATACCCCTTTTTGGTCTTGAAATCTCCCTTTCTGATCTTTTTTAATTTGTCTAAAACAGTGTTTGTTGCTTTTTGATCTCAGCGTTTATCCAACTGCTGACATTCACAACATGTCCCCCTAGGTGTTATTGCTCTTAAGTTTCCTCTACAGCAAATAATACTATCACAGAATATTTGAATTGCAGAAATGATATGATATGGTATGATATAAGTCATTCATAACGTGCCTGAACACAAGTATTTCTAAGCGTGACAAGACAAGGGAGGGAAGACAGAGGGAGGACAAGACAAATGATCTTACTAGGCATTGTGTCATTCAGATCCTGCAAGTGAGAGAACGAGAAGTACAAGGGGAAAGGGAGGGGGAATGCAAGGGAGAGGGGAGGAGAAAACAGGGCAGCAATGCTCCAAGTAACTGCAGTCAGGCAGCTCTGTCCGGGCAGTGCAAGGAGAACAAGGGACTGTAGGGTTACAGTAACAGCCCTTATATGTGTGATATGATATCCCATTTATAGCGTACCTATACACAAGTGTTTCTGGTAGGCCCAGACGCAGTGCAAGAGTGACTGCTCAAGAAAGAGCATGGTAGCTAGTGAGTCTCTGAGGGTAGCCAAGCAACCAGTCGGTACAGCAGACAGGTAGGAAGGCAGGGGAGGGAGAGAGAGAAAGCAGAGGTGAAGAGGAATGTTTTGAGCTGCATATGGAACCTCAGGTAGTCTGCTCAAGTTTGAGAGGAGCAGGGAGGCCATTGCAGGGGGAGACACCTGCATAGGAATGAGATTTACCCCCCACTCTCTGGCTGGAGCGCATCTAGCCCTTAGAGAGTTGGAGGTAGCTGACCGAAGGGCTTGAGAAGGAAGGTATTTTGGAAGAGAGAATTGTATGTAGAGCAGACTCCAGGATGCCTTGTGGATGATGCACAGGGTTTTGAACTTGATCCATGCAACCACTGAGAGCCAGTGGAGAGATTTCAGGGCTGTAGAGATATGGTCCCTGTGCTTGAGGCCTAGAATACGTGTTGCAGTCCTGTACTGGATTAGCTACAGAGGGCAGAGAGGTAGAAAAGGCATATTGAGGAAGAGGCTGTTGCCGTAGTCCAGCCTAAAGAGAACCAAGGCTCTGGAGACTGTGAGCTTCTAGGGGAAATTGAGAAAGGGAAGAGTGCCTTCAAGGAGGTGCAGCTGGTAGTGGGACTTCTTGGCGATGTTTGGGATGTGAAGAGAAAGAGATAGTGAAATCAAAGATGACACCATGTTTTTTTGCTTCGCAGAAAGGCAACGGAAGAGGGCCAAAGGCGGCCGGCCAGAGTGAGAGAAGGAAGGCAGGGGTTCCAATCAGAAGGATCTCCATCTTGCTGGCATTCAGGCAGAAATTGTTAGAGGCACACCAATCCTGAATTGCAGATAGACAGTCAGGTATGAGAGAGAGGAGAGAGGAGGCTGAGGGTAGCTTGAAGGAAAGTTGAGTGTCACCCACATAACACTGAACTTTAGAGGAGAAGGTAGAGATCAGGTGGACCAAAGGGGCCAAGAAGACATTGAAAAACCAGGGTGAGATGATAGAGCGCTGGGGAGCACCACACATAGAGAGAGAGGTGGCAGAGAGAAAGGGAGCAAGTTGGACTTGGCAGGAGCAGTCCAAGAGGTAGGAGGTGAGCCACTCCAGGGCCTGATTAGTAATGCCCAGGTATATGAATCACCTGAAGTGGGTAACGGCTGATAGGTATAATTCCAGTCCTGTGGTCAAGAGCATTTTAATCAAAACTGTTCTGATCATGGTGAAAGTAACACATTGCCCTGATTGCTGTTCGCAGGGGTCTGTAAGGGAAAATTTCTCTTACTGCTAATTTACCTCTATACTTGTGGACCCCACAAACATTTTGCTTTTGCTTCAACATCCTGAGCTGACTTTTGACAGTGGAGCCCAGCATTCAACTGCACTCCACTGGGATTTTGCTCATCATTACAGGGAAACTGAGATGTTCATCAGGCTGTCAGTACTGAGAAACTTTGTTTCTCTTATTCTCTTGACTTTGTTGCCTCTTTTGATAATATGTTATCATTGCACCAAGTACATTACTGTGCCAAGCAATGGGGTCCTTGTGTTTTCGGGCCCTAGTCATACACTAAATATTTCTGGTGATTGGACAATGTGCCTAGGAGTAAACTGGTGGCAGCAGAAGCATTTTCATGTACTTTCATTACTTTTTACTGAGCCATACCGTGCTTACTGGATTTGGCTCATGACTGTAGCTATTGTCTGTCATGGCCATGCCACAAAGTCTTTTGTCTACTCCTTTGCTCATTTTGTCTGTTGGCCTTCCCCCTGGTCTTTGTGTCCCATGAATTATGGATTTTGGCATGCAGTTGCCTGCGAAAGCCGCTACTTTTGCGGGCTACTGCAGGTCACGTGCGTGGGTACTCAGGAAGTGGGCTGGCACTGTCTGGTCTCAATCCACACTACTGGTGCCAGGATATCTGGTGTGCACAAGGGCATGAGAGCTGCAGTGGTCCCTGATTGGACCACTGCTGTCATGCATGAATAGGGCAGATCCCCTCATTGTCCTGCCTGGTGCGGCCACTCTCTGGACTCATGGCTATGAGGAGGGGTCTTGAATGCAGACCTGCAGATCAGTATCATGTCCGAACTGGCATGTAGACAGAGCCAAGGACTATCCAGAACTGGCACCTTGAGCCCGCTGTTGTCCCGGTATAGCCCTGATTTGCTCTCGATTTCTGAATGCCTGCAAAGGTGCTTCAACCCCTTGGAGTGGCGGGATCAATAATTTTTGATGCCTCCTGGTTGCCCTGCAAAAGAGCTTGTTTGGAAGAGTTCCTTGGCCATCCAGTGGAATGTCCAGCTCATACCTTGGCACCCGTGCAGGAGCATTGTCACGTCAAGTTTTGCCTCAAACTTTTGGGGAATCCTAGATTGCACTCCAAAGCACCTTTTTGCCAGATCGCAAGAATTGTGTGCCCATGCGTCACTGTGCGGTAGTAACAATCACTGAAGGCAGTTTTCCCACATTCCTTCAATTGCCTTGGGATCAACTGCATCATGATCAGTATTTTCTTTTTTCTTCAATCGAGACAAGAGATACAGAGATACAGAGAGATACAGGTCCTGCTTCAAACCAGACCCACATGTGCACCAGCAGTGTCTGTGCACTTTGAAGACAAATCAAGGGTGGGAAATCGTATCTCTGGCGACCCCTTGCAGACCTGTCAAGTTTGGACTTGAACTGAGCTAAGTGCTGTGAGTACTGAAACAACTTACCGGTGGTCCCTTGTTCATCCAATGTCTTTTACGCACAGAGACTCCTTTTTGGTCCTCTGCTTCCTAAAGTCCTCCAAATGTTGGTAATAGCTTTGTTCACCGCAGCAGATCCTCCCCCGACTTTTGGAACCTGTTTTCATCCTTCAGAATCCTCTCTCTAACTTTGCCAGCTCCCTACAAATTGTACTTTGTGACTTTACGCACGACCAGGCAATTTTAAGCGCCTATCAAACATTCAGCAGAAGGCTCCATTCATCGTTGTGCTGGACTTATAAAGTTAGGGTTATCCGTCCCAGAAGATTATCAATGCTATAAAGTTTTCCTGCCCTTTTCCCTTACAGGTTTTGGTAGATTCCCCACTTTCCCGCATTGACCAAAATGACTGTATATATTTTATAAAGTGTGTTGTTTGAGTGGTGTTTTACTGTGAATTTCCTTATTCACTTGTGTTTATTTTTGGGCCTAATGAATTTTATTTTTTCATATACTACTGTCAAAGGTTAATTCTTGGTGTCTCAAAGAGATCAGATCACACCTCTCCTCCTGTGACTTAGCCTTAGCTGCTCTCCAAGCTACCGTGAATTGGTCTGGCTATCTTCCTAGAAGTGTACCCTTTTTCACTAACAAGGATGGCCTCCTAAACATCTGTTCACCAGAGCACATTTTAGAAATCCATTCTAACAAATTGGTTTACAGCTGTGGGATAAGCCTGGGTTACAGTTACACAGTAACACAGTAACGTGTTAGCTAGTAATTGTGAACCACTTGCCAAACTTATAAAATGGAAACATACACTGCTATTACACTAGGTGCTTCCAAGTCTGAAACGTTAAGAAGGCTGCGTGCAGTGAGTGGTATCACTACCTCTGCCACAAAAATGTAATTGATCCAAAAGATTATAGATTGCCAGGAAAGTATAATTATGCCTTGCAGCTCCTGTGATAGTACAGAAGGTGTTGGGGCGGCCCCCAGTTATGATATGGCTGTTGCTGCCATCATAGAGAGAGAGAGAGGGGATGAGGAGGATGGTGTTCAATCCAATGTGTCATCTGTTTCTTCTGAAGCTGTGGTTGTGTTAGAACTCAAGTTTCAAAAGCTTAGGAAAAGAGAAAAAGAACTTGAGTTTAACATGGCAGAGCTAGAGATAAAAAAGGTGGAGAAAAAGATAGGGAACATTAGTTGGAGCTTGCCAAGCTTCAAGCTACCAACAGCTCCTCAAGAGGGTCTGGGAATGGTCTTGTCCCTCCTCACATCCTAGATTTCCTAAGGATCTGCCCAATGTGTATGATAAGAATGATATCATGTACAGGCTGACTGTGTTCGAGTATTCCTGTAAAGTACAAGAAGTAGTAGATGCTGATAAGATTGCTTTGTTGCTCAGTGCACTGCCACACTCTGGTTGCAGTGCCATTGGAAAATGTCAAAGACTGAGAGAAAAGATTTAGCAAAATTGAAGCAAACCCTGATCTTGAAGTTTGGGAAGACTCCTGCCCAATATTTGAAAATATTCAGGGAGTGCAAGAAAAGAGAAGGTAGTACTTGGATCACATGTTTTACTGACTCTTTAAAGAACTTGACTGCTTGGGTAGAATGTTATAAGGCCACCACTTTTGAAGAAATAATCCATTTGGTTATGCTGGAACATATTTATGTCTCATGTTCCCCTGATTTTAAGCAGCATCTGGCTGACTCTGAGGTGATAGATCCTCAGATGTTGGCCGCTGCAGCAGACTTATGGTATCCTGCAGGGTTTCCCATAAGGACAAACCTGCATCTGGGAAGCAGGAAGAGGGAAAGAAGCAAAAAGAGAAAGAGGGTGGGACATCTGAAACATCTTCTTCCAAACATGGCTGTAACAAGTTTAAAAAGGGTAAGTCATGCGACCATGCAGAGGGTAGTGGGACTAATCATCCCAGGCAAAACTTTGTTTATTCTTAGCCTCCCTATGTCCAATGACTTAGTGGACCTTGTGTGGCTTGTGCAGCAAATGACCATGTGATGGGGGACCCCAGATGTAAGGTTAAAACATTGGGAGTCCACTCTGTGAATCTGGCCTCCTCTCATGAGGATGAAGAAATACTCACAGGGGGCATCCTTCTATTCTGATTCCTTGCACTGTGGGATAGGATCAGAAGTAGTCTTAATTTCCCTGGGATCCTGTGAACTGAGAGGAGCTGAGGCATATTCCTCCATCACTGATAACACAAAGCATTACTTCAAGGAGAGTGTCATGGTACATGATGTAGACAGCTCTGCCAAACAGATCCAAGTACTATCCAGAACCAAGCAGAAGAAGGTTGGCACCATGAGCAAGCTGTTGTTGTGGCAGAGACCTGTGTTGTGCTCAATCTGTGAAGGCTAGCAAAGGTGTTTCAATCTCTTGGAGTTGAGAATGCAGTCTTCTCCTTGGTATCTTATGTCAGGGACATTTGCAAATACCCAGCAGTGAGATCAAAAGTGCTGAGATATTTGGTAGCACCCAGCGTGTCTACCAATTCATCTGTTCGTGGTAGGGGGTGGGCATTTTTCTTGGTGACAGCATTCATAGCCCTGTAATCCACACAGAAACTCAACTCAGAAGTGACTGCCTTCGGCACCGGAACCACAGGACTGGACCATGGACTACTGGAGGGATCAAACACTCTTGATGCCTTCTGGTTGCCCTGCAAAAGAGCTTGTCCAGGAGTGTTCCTGGGCCATCCAGTGGACTGTCCAGCTTGACACCCATGCAAGAGCGTTGTCACATCGAGTTTTGCCTCAAACCTTTGAGGAATCCTTGCTTGCAGTGCAAAGCACCTTCTTACCAAATGTTGTTGTCTCAGCTACTTTGGGCCACGAGAGAGAATCATGCATCAGATCACGAGAGTTGGGTTGCTGAAGGCGGTTTTCACGCATTTCTTCAAATGCCGTGAGATCAGCTGGCTTGGTGTTTTCTTTGTTCTTCAACCGTAACGAGAGATACAGCTCCTGGTTTAAACCAGACCTGCATCTGCACCCGCAGCACATGTGCACTTTGAAGCCGAATCAAGGGCGAGAAATTGTACCTCTGGTGAACCCCTCTAGACCCACCAAGATGGGATCTGAACCTAGCAAAGGGCAGTGAGTACTGAAAGCACTTACCGGTGGCCCCTTGTTCATCCACTGTATTTTACACACAGAGAATCCTTTGTGGTCTTACCTTTGGCTTGGGTGGTCCCCGCTTCCTAAAGTCCTCTGAAAGTTGGGAATAGCTTTCCTCATCAAAGCAGATCCCTGCTGACTCTTGGGACCTGTTCTCACCCTTCAGAATCCTCTCTCTAATTTTGCCAGCTCCCTAGAAATTGTATTTTGTGAGTTCACGCACGACCGAATGCTTTTACGCGTGCATTGAACGATGGGGACAACACTCCATTCATCGAAGGGCTGCACTTATAAAGTTAGCGTTATCCATCTCTGAAGATTGTTGATGCTATAAAGTTTTCCTGCCCTTTCCCTTACAGGTTTTTGCGTAAATCCGCACTTTACCTCATTGACCAAAGTGACTGTATATATTTTGCAAAGTGTGTTGTTTGAATGGTATTTTTACTGTGCATTTCATTATTCACTTGTGTTTATTCTTGGGTCTATTAAATTGTACATTTTCATATACTACTGTCTAAGAGTAATTATTTGTGTCTTTCTGTGTGTGCTCATCAAAGACTTCAGTTCACCCCCACTCCTCCTGTGACTTAGCCTTGACTGCTCTCCAAGCTACCGTTAATTTGTCTGGTTATCTTCCCAGAAGTGTTCACTGTTTCACTAGCAAGGATGGCCTCCTAAATATTCGTTCACCAGAGCAGAGTTTAGAAATATATTTTATCAGCGATAACAACATGGTTTTGGGGCCAGTTGCAGCTGTGCAATAATCCTACATAGTTCTTAAAAGGTGTTCCTTCTTCCTATTCATGACAACCCTCATAAGGATGCTGCTCCCGTTGTGTGTGCATAGGGTTTATATGACTATCTCAAGCAGACACTGCTTGATGGATCCCAAGTTGAGAAAAATAGTTGGGAAGCCCTCAGTGAAGAAGGAGCCAGGTGCGCATAAAGGGAAGAAACAGGTGTTGGTTTCCTTTGTTACAGGCAATTTTCAGGAATCTAAAAACACCAGATGTCTTCATACCCACCCAATCTGGTGGATGCCATAGTTAAATCCTCACACTATCATTTACATAAGCTTGGGCAAATAAGGGTGCTTCTCTCCGAGAAAAATTGCGAAACCATGGCCAGAGCTACAATTCTTTCCTGTCTTGATTATTGTAATGCACCTCTCGGATGTGCCTCTAAGGGCAACATCACCAAACTCCAAAAGGTTCAAAATAATTCCATCCGCATTATAAAGAAAGCGGACAGTGGTGAACACATGTCTGGGCATAGAAAAAAACCCTCATTGGCTCCTGGTTGTCTCTAGGGTCCGCTTTACGAACCTCAACTTGTTCCATAATAAGTGTTGCTATGGCCAGGTCCCTCAGTATTTGAAGAAAAAACGGTTGATCCTTCCCTTTTCTCGCAGCTTCAGCTTCGTACGCCCTTCCATTAATGCTTTGTCAAGAAGAAGCCTTGCTTCCCTTTTGTAAAAAATGGAAGACCTCCTGTTTGAATAAATCTTTTTTTGCCATATGACTGTTCTTGTCCTGTCATTTTGTTGTCCCCGCGTGTTTTTGTACAGCACCCTGCTGCCTATGGGATCTGGTGCTATAAAAATAAATAAAATACAATAAATGCAACAGCCTCTAATGGAAAATCAATTCAATCCACTAATGCATCACACCTGCCCATCATCCCTCAATCCTTCTCTCTTGCCACATGCTGCACCCACAGCCCACTCTCAAATAGGAACATCAAAGGATGGTGTGTAATAATTTGAACTGCCACAACTCAAACAATTTTCTTCTATATGATCACTCAAAGTTGGTAATTTTGATGATTGCCATACATTTGGTATCGCAATTCTACACACAACAAACCAATTATGAAAAACAGTGCAATAAAATTTGACACAATGTTTTATTTCACATCATACAATAGTCTCCTTAACAGACACACAATCCTACCAAAACTCATTTAGACATGTATAAATGTAAAATAGCTAATAGGATTAGAGGTAACCATGCATAGGCAGCGCTGTGCTTAAATGATCGGTGATTGGCCTAATCTCCCACATTTTGATTGCTTGTTTTTTGTGTACTTTGCAAACTTTGAGATACATTTGGAAATCATCTGGGAAGGCGAGAGGTCTCCCAGGATTAAACAAGTTGATCCCAGAAAAGAAGGAGAGAATGCTGATATCCACACATTTTGAACGGAGGAACGCCCTGCATTAGGACTAGGGGTTGGCAAATGCTATGTAACAAAAATGGGTCCTAATAGAAAAATAAATCGTGCACAGGGTGTGCATTCATTTAGTTACATTTCACAATTTAATTGCCAACTCGACATGAAAAAGCATAGTCAATTTAGCTTTAGCAAAATCGAATGTTTTTTTTTTTGTTTTTTTTTTTGCCCACCGTTTGCATATTCTTTATTCAATATTTTTAATTATTTCTCAAACATGAGAGTCAGGACGAACAAGGGTGGGCACAGCTTGCAGTTTAGTGGTTAAGTAGTTAATACTCTTAAGTGTAGTCAACGAGAATTTCAGAGCACTCCTTGAGACCTTTGCACAACGTTACCAAAACTAGCAAAAAGAAGAACTAGAAGTCAATATAGTTCTAGGTGTGCTCATGCATAGCTCTCCTATAGAGTTGCAGATGAGTTTCGGTATAATTACATATCAATGGTGCAGTCGTTCCCAATGTATTCACAAAAAAGGCAAAGACCTCCTCTGTGTGGTGCTGTAAATGTTTTAATCTGTTCATTATTTAATTGCTTGGAGGCTAAAAAGTTGCATCCAATAAAGTCAGGGCCACTGTTCGTGGTATGCCAATGCATTTTCGGAGGAAGTCCGTCCTCAGGGCTAGGGCACTGCTTGTGGTGGCTATGTAGCCAAAATTGCTAAATATGCCTGGCAGCGTTTTCTATTTTCGCAGGCCGATGGATCTGCTTTTGCCATTGCCTGATCGTACAACTGCCTCCTTCAACATGTCCATTTTTGTGTTTGTTGTTGCTACATGTATGAAAATAATGAGGGAAAATGATGACTCTCATATTTGAGACATAATGAAATATACTGAATCAAGAAAATGGAAAAGGTGGGCAAACAAAAAAAAACTAACATTTGAATATACAAAAGCTAATTTGACTATGCTTTTTCATGTTGCTAAGTTGGGAATTAAATAGACATTGGGCTTCATTACGAATTTCCCGGTTTGGAAACAAGGGTGCCGGTAAGCTCACTGGCACCCTGGTTTCCGGATAGGCAACTCAGAGTCTGCCTGTCGTGGCAGCTTTGCCCCACAGGTCTGAACCTGCCGGGCGCTGCGGCCACGGTAGGCAGACCATTCGCGAAAGCACCAGCACCGTTGCTCACGGTGCCGGTGCTTCCGTGTCCCCACTCCCATAGAGTCCCATAGGACTTGATGAGAATGGGGACTTACAATTTGCCGGTGCCTGACTTCCCGAGCCACCAGACTCCAGGCACCGGGAAGTCAGGCGCCGGTAAAATATTACGGGTCTGGCGGCAACCCGACTGTAGCACCGGCAGGGTTAACGCCGGACCCGTGTTGAGGGCCATTGATTGTGAATTCGACTAAATGAATGCACAACCTGTGCATGGAAGATATGTCTATTAGCACACCTTTGTGTTACATAGATATTCACACAAAGCCATATGGTATGCCCCACGGCCCTGCCGACTTCTGCATGACAGTGAAGGATGGTAAAGTTGTTGTATTTTTACTTCTTGGGACACTGGGGCTATGGCTATTCACGTGAAACATTTGGGCAAGTTTGTCCAACCCATAACATGATAATATACACCTATACAAACCGCAGTGGAAATGCTTTTTGCTTCTTTGAAAAGGCAAAGCTCTGCCTGGAAAACTGACTTCAACAGCTTAGTTACGCTTCCCACACTGGCTCAGTTTTAATGATTAAACAGTCGGAGTTTTACGCCAAATTGACGTTCCCCTTTGTATAACAATAAACAGGCCTTCCAAAAAGGGACGTCAGGGATGTCTCCTGACATTTACGATTGGGCCTCTGCCCAGAACATAAATCACACATGCCAAGAGTATAACAAATAAACTTTTCCTCGGTTGGAAAAACATATTCCTCGAGAGAAATGTTTGCTTTGCTGAATGTGTTTGAGATTTCTTTGTCATTTAATTTAACCATTGGCTATGTGCAGTGTCAGAAAGAGTATGCCGGTTCAAACATGTGAAGTGTGTATGTAAGCCAACGTTGTATCATTTCGATGTGCAGGTGGCAATATTACTGTTATGAGTCATTTGCAATGTGCTCACCAGCTATTGGTATGGCATCACAAGGTCTCGGAGGGCAGTGCACTGATTTGGGAAGTATGGATGACCATTGGCCAACCCTGCATAAGGAAGGGTAGGTCATATATATTTCATAACAAATTGAAGCTCATTCATACTTAAACAATACTGCTACAGCACTAGTTCCCAACAGTTTGTATAAAACGAATTGAATATAGAAACAAAAAGATTATTTGTTTTGAAAACGTTCAGTGAACAATTCCCCTATGTCATAAATGCACATCTATATTATCTTGGGCAGTCAGGATCAGAAAAGTCACATTAATGAAAGCAAAAAACCGTAATTTTTATGAACAGCATTTTGCTCAGATCTACTTACTAATAGAAGGCCAGACATGTGTTTGTCCGATGACATCATGCACAGTAGAGGCTGCCAAACGCACAGAATGCTCTGCTAGAGGGAGCTGTTGCCTTAGAATATACAGTGGACCTACTGTTTGAATGAAAAGCCTGCCCTTTGGCCTGCCATGTACACCTCTCTGTACACTAATATCAATATAAAACATCACTCATCTCCACTGTGCAACAACAATTTGTAAAAACTGGTTACATGAAATAACCCTCCCTTTGACAATACAAATATCATAAATAATAAACAGTTGTGCATATCTTGCATAAAGTGCCCTGCAACGCCCAAAGCCCTACATGCCTTAGTATCCATGCAAGCGTGGGACCTTCTTCAGAGACAGACAGGTGAAGAAGGTGGAGATGACCCCAATTGTGAGGGTTTTGCACAAAATAACTACAAGGCTGTTTGCTGTAATGCCTTCTTACTACTCTTGGACATTAAATAAATGGGTGAAAGGCACAAAGGGCCTAATTCATAGAAAGTTTTTGCAAAGCGCCGCTGAAAAAGTGCACTTAGTGCCACGCAAAACTTAAGTTAAAGATTCAGGATTATACAGCCTCACTGAACGCTGTTTGGAATGCCAGATGAGGAGGTGTATGCAAGGTACAGATTCCCTCCCCATGACATTCTAGACCTGGTCAGAGAGTGGGAGGAAGACCTTGCATCAGCCACCATCAGCTCCTATGCACTCACAGCCCTGGACAAGGTGCAGACATCCCTACATTTTTGGGCTACAGTCTGACTCCAGCACACTTCTGCCATTTTTGGGGGCATATTGCAGCCCACACAATCCCGGTGCCTATGGCAGGTACTGTGCTGCATAACAGAACATGTACGTAGGCACATATACATGCAACACACACTGCAGGCAAGGCAGAGAGTATGCCAGGAGTTTTATGACATTGCACACTACCCATGGTTGCTGTGAGCTATTGATTGCACATATGTTGCGCTACAGCCCCCGAGTGAGCGCATGTACCACAACCGGAAGCATTGGCATTCAATCAACAAGCCATCTGCCATGTGAATGGAGTAGTCATGCATGTGAATGCCAATTTCCCCAGAAGCACACATGATAGCTTCATTTACCTCCATTCTCTACTATACCAGGTCCTGGCATCATCAACCTTTGGCAAAACCTGGCTCATCGGTGAGTATCAACTATCACACGCATGCAAGCACTCACATGACACACAGAATAGCAGGCCATGACAATCAATGCTAACAACAACCATTTCTACCTTTGCAGGGGATGGTGCCTACATGCTCTCACCATTCCTGCTCACACCTTTCAAGAATCCTGCCACCCCAGGTGCCGTAAGGTTTTACAGACCACACATAGCCACCAGGGCCATAGTGGAGCACAGGTTTGGGCTGCTTAGGTCACACGTCTGTTCCCTTGACTAGTCTGGTGGGGTATTACTTTATTGCCCACGAGTATTATGCCAGATAATTGTGGCATGTTGTGTCCCGCACAATGTTGGCACACAGCGTGGCATACCAGTAGAGCTGCAGGAGGGACATCACCTTCCGCTACAGGCACCACACATCCTCTTGGAAGGACAAAGGACACAGGGACAGGATGCACACAATCAGGTTGTGAAAACCCACTTCACCTGAATAGCAGCCCGGGTGGAGCACACACAGTGAAAAAACTTAAGTAAAAGGGAAAACCGGGTTGCACCTGTATAGTGATACATGCAGTCCTGACCTCTCTCCGGATTCAATAATCACCATACAACATATAAGAGGTCATGAATTAGTGGCTATACACAGAGCTACAAATCCAAATTTGAGGAATAGTGTATATCTCCAATATCATGGAGAAACAATTAGCAAACAATGATTTGTTAGCAGACATTTTATCTATCACCTTCTGAACGCTGACATGAGAGGTGTCTCTTGGGCAGAGTGTGTATCAATACAGAGAATACTCCAGACATCCATGAAAAAGATTTGGCACTTGACCTGTGTCCATTTGAGTACGCCACCATTTCTACCCAGAGTGCAAAAATCTGCGCTTTGAAAGACACAAGCTATGATTTTATGGACATAGATGGGTGTTATCAATTAAGAAACCCTTGAATAAAGTGTGACCCAAATCACCAGCTCCTGCAGAAGGTTTACCGATTCATAAGATTTAAGAACTCTAACATGTCGAGCATTAGCCACTGTATTATCACGATACCATATGTATAAACCTTTGGGAATTACAATTGAGAAATCTCTCCATGAGCTCTGAAATTTGTTTACAGGCCTTCTCTACCTCACTAATTAGTCTACATATTGCTAGACAGGAGTCACTATAGCACTTTACTTACATTTGTTGTTTATTTTGGACTTTTTAGCTATAATTGTTGAATTTAGATTGTCTTTATGATTGTGTATATATATCTGTGCTAATTCTGATAACAACTGAATGTTTTTAAACCTATTTATTGATTAAAATGTGTGTTATTCATGTATCTGACTTACACTACTTGCTTATTGTTTCTCCATGATAATGGAGATATAGGGCCTCATTACGAGGTCGGAGTTAAGGGAAAAACGATGCCGGTAAAGGATTACCGGCATGGCTTACCGCTCTGCACCATTACGACCCGCCAACCTGCTATTAGCGGCACCGTAAATAACGGGACCTCTAATAGCGGCATTGGCGCGGTCACACAACCCTAAATGCCGGCAATAGCGGCATGGCGTAAACAGGAGCTGAACACAAGTCAGGCGGACATTCAAATAATGGCCTACTGAAGCCCGAAAAGTACCTTACCAGCATGGAATAAATACTGCCATCGCGAACCACCCGTAAACGGCCATGTGCAGTGTTCCCAAATGCCACAGGTGCACACAATCAGCACAGGTGGAGGCAATGTAGACTGCGCCAGCACAAAAGGAGCACACCTCACCCCTTCCCACACCCAGTCACACAACAAAATGATACCAATACTAGTAGCTATATTGGGGCTGGAGGACATGATTACAGAGGAACCCCAGCAACAACAACAACAACAGGCAGCACAGAGGAGCCGCAGGAGGAGAAGGAGGGTGAGGCAGGTGCATGCACCACCAGTGCAGGCAGTTGTACCACACAGGCAGCCCCCAATCCCTCGAATCAGAGCCAGTCCATTCAGCCTAACCCTTGAGCAGATCCACACCCTGTACCGTCTGGACCAGGACACCATCACCACCATTGTGGACATGATACATAACGACATTGCCAGCCTCATAGACATCCGTACCGCCATCCCCCCTCTACTGAATGTGGTGTCTGTGCTCCACTTCCTGGCCACAGGCACCTACCAGCACACAGTAGGGCAGATGCATGGCATATCACAACCATTAGTCTCACGTACGCTGAACCAAGTGCTCGATGCCCTCCTGAAGCACACAGCCGACCACATATTCCTACCACGGATTGCCCAGGAGATCTCCAACACCAAAGTTGGCTTCCATTCACTGGCAGGCTTTCCAGGTTGCATCGGTGCCATCGACTGCACCCATGTGGAATTGGTAGTGCCACATGCCATGGATGTAGTGTACCGCAACCCTAAGTTGTATCACTCCATCAACGTGCAAATGGTATGTGAGTCTAACAAGATAATCACATATTGTTGTGCCCGATTTCCCAGATCAACCCATGATTCAATGGTCATGCGGAACTCCACGATACCATGCTACATGGAGCGACACGCAGGGCAACGATCCTGGCTACTCTGTGAGTTGCTTGTCATGCTCATGGTATTGTGATGAGGGGAGATGATTGGGAGGAGAGATGCATACCTCACCTGGCTGAGAAGGGGGGGGAGATGCATACTACACCTGGCTGAGAAGGGGGCGGTGGAGAGGTGCATACTTCACCTGGCTGAGAAGGGGGGGGATGCATACTTCACCTGGCTGAGAAGGGGGGGATGCATACTTCACCTGGCTGAGAAGGGGGGGAGAGATGCATACTTCACCTGG
The DNA here is from genome assembly GCF_040938575.1 of Ambystoma mexicanum. Lineage (NCBI taxonomy): Eukaryota > Metazoa > Chordata > Amphibia > Caudata > Ambystomatidae > Ambystoma > Ambystoma mexicanum. The sequence goes on along the minus strand of NC_090927.1, from coordinate 420,909,771 downwards.
CTGAGAAGGGGGGGGGAGATGCATACTTCACCTGGCTGAGAGTAGCTGTGAGGATGGACCATGCTCATGCCCCAAAGCAGGCCAGACTGGACCTGAGACCTGACACCTAAATGCAAGATGTAAGCTGCACTACTATGAAAATGAGGCACTGCTGCAACCATTCCACAGCCATCAACATGTACACTGGACATAATCAGACCGTACCCCCTGCAACACAATGCAGTGACATGCTGTCAGTATGGCCAATGCACATGAGCTATTTACATCAGCAAGAAGGATAGGTGTCCATAAGTGCGTACAAAGGAGTCACATGAGGCCAAAATACATGATCCCACTCCTACACCAACACAGAGGTCCAGCATACCAGCATGGCAACATCAGGCGCGGAAAGTGAGATCATCTAGAGTCTGGCATCAACGGCGACAGGATAACAGCATACAATGAACTATACATCACCTAGAACATGGGAACAATCGGTGTGGGCAACCACAGTGCATGAGTAATTATTAGGAATAGGACACCACTGCGCCCACTAGACGATGGCACACACACCAGTCGATCAGATGGATACACACTTTGTAGTTCCATTGAGTAGCTCTATTCATGCATGGATATGAGGATGCAAAAAGGAAATAAATGCATGCTATTGTGTCATTGATACAGGTCCCATTTGATGTAACCACTTACACATTACCATTGTTGCACACATGCAGGTGATGCTGGCTATCCCTTGAAGAGGTGGCTCCTTACCCCTGTCCGGAACCCGGAAAACAGGCATGAAGAGGACTACAATTGTGCGCATACACGTACCCGTGTGGTGATCGAGCAGACATTTGGCCTTTTGAAGGCACGGTTTCGCTGCCTCAGCAGGTCCGGTGGGGCACTCCTGTACGGGCATGAGAAGGTGGGCAAGATCATCATGGCATGTGTCATGCTACACAATATGTGCATCAAACGGAATGTGCCTCTGCCCCCTGATGTTGAACTAAAACAACCTGACATGGGGGATGAGGAGGTAGGAGATGGAGCTGCACATCAGGGGGGTAGCGATGCACAGGACGGACGTGCCGTGCAACAGACTTTGATTAAGCAATGTTTCTAACACACATGGATGCGGATTGTGCCATGGAGGTGGGACTCAGGACACTGGGTGTGTCAGGGACATGGACACTGTACACTGTTCACCAATAAAGCACACATACACAATAAACAATGTCCGGACATGTGAATTCTCATATGACAACAGGTGTATTGAACATATAGAAAATAGAATGTGCACAAGCCCTCCACTCCACACACCCTCTCCCCCTCCCCCCTCAACTACCCCACACACCGTCTCCCCCTCCCTCTCCCCTTCAACTACTCCACATACCCTCTCCCCCCTTCCCCTTCCCCCTCAACTACCCCACACTCCCTCTTCCCCCTCCACCTCCCCCCTCAACTTCCCCACACATGGTGTGCACTTGCATGCACCATTAGTCTTCAAGAGTTTGGAATGGCAGGCTGCACCTACACCCCTTTTCCACTGCCAGCATCGGGTGGACCCCTGTCTGACCTGCGCAAATTCCGCCCAGACCTATGCAGGGGGCTGGTCTGTCTGGAGCTGGCATTTGAGGAGGTGCCTGGTTGTTCAACCACCTGTGGGGGACGCAGGGCCTCCAAGGCTTCTACCATGTGGGTGAGGACCTGCCTCACTGCCGCCAATTTGCTGCATATGTCTCTAGATGTGGACTGAATGGCAGCTTTGAGGGACACTGCACATTCCCTGAATTCCTCCCTTGCCTGGCCACTTTCAATGATGTGCTGGGTCACCAGCCCAGTCAGCTCCTCCTGGCGCTGTTGGACTACCGTGTTCCCCCTTGCCCTTCCCGGAAACTGGCGGATGTCGAAGGGGCATGCAACATGGTTGGTGCTTCATGCATGCTCCCTGTGGGGCTGAAGCTCCCTGGCCATGACTCCACAGCAGACAGCTCATGGCTGCTGGTATTGTGTATGCTGGGTGGGGAGAGGTGGGGTGACTGCAGGGGGCCTGTAGCGGTAGGTGTTCCGAGTGTCGGAGTATGTTCTTCATCATCTGACACGGCTGCCGTGGCAGCTGACTCTCCGACAGTACTGCTGGCAGTGGGTACAGTGCCTTCAGCCACTGGCTCCTGTGTGGTGGTGGCTGGTGTGGGTGTTGTGGGTGTGGACTTATTGCACAATGGTGCTGTAGGTTCTTGGGGTGTGCTGGGCTTGTGATGTGGTCCTGGTGTCACTCTTCCCCTTGATGTTGAGGGCCTGTTTGCCCCCTCCATGCCCCTGGACTTCTTGACTGGTGTTGCAGGCTTCTCCCTGGGGTCCTCATCATCGCTGTCAGATTGTGTGCCTGTGGGGGACCAAGAAGGGGGAGAGCATTAGTGATGGGTCTACGTGCATCAGGCATGCATTGGGGTAGCTGCATTTCTATGGAATGGCAGGTATTTGCCGTTGGGATACTGACATACGGGTTGCTTGCCTTTTGGGTGGGTCATGCAGGCATGCGTCTGGGATGACACATGTATGGGGTGCATCATGCATGTGGATAAGATGGTGCTGTGCACTGCCTGTAGGCAGGGTTGCGCACATGTGTCTGGTGGACCCTGCTTTGCATCATTTCACTGTGAGTTCGGGGGACATCTTCATGGTTGGCAATACAGTGGTTTATTTGGGACTCCTACCTATATCAGCCGATGACGGGGCTCCTCGCTCCATATCCCCCACTCCCTCGTTTGACTCCATTCCGATGGTGGTTGCACAAATCTCCTCCCAGCGATGCATCTTTATGGGTGAGCCACCTCCGCCACCTGTTGCCATTCCCTCGTTACGGTTTGCTGCGAGGATGTTCCTTACACATTGGCACAGTTCATCCCAGCGCTTCTGGACATCTTTCACCGTGCGTGGGGTGGTTCCTACAGCACTCAATTTACGCGCTACCTCCGCCCAGATCTCTTTTTTGTGCAACAGTGCTGGTCGACGCATATCAGTAGAAAACACTACATCCCCATTTTCAGCCAAGGTGTCTGAGAGCATGTTGAGCTCTTCTTCCGGGAAGCGCTCCTTGCGCAGGCGCGCAGCTCCTTTTTTAAGTGCCTTGGGCATTCTTATATGCTGCTGAATTATATTGGGACAGGTGTGGTGTTGAATTGGATCCTGGGTGCAGAGGATGGCAATGGATTGTGTTTTTCAAGATGGCCGCCGTGCTCTTTCCCATTCCTGTGCGATGACGCTACTTCCATTTCCACTTATTTACGGTCACCGCTATTAGCGGTGACTGCTATTTGCAGTCTCCGTTGATAGCGGTTACTGCTAATGCCGGAGGCATGGATGGCAGTGTTGTCATCTGTGCTTCTCTCGATGCCGCTAAGGGTTATTTTTAGGTCTTTTACGGCATTGCGCAAAGGTCTTGCCCGCGAAGTCGTAAAGGCCCTCTAATATCGGGCTCTTTGCAACACGGACATGTTATTTGCTCCATGCCGGTAAGGACACTGACTTACCGCCAAACTCGTAATGAGGCCCACTGTTCCTCAGCTTTGGATGATTTTTTTAGCTATGTGGATACCCACTAATTACTCACCTCGTATGTGTTGCATGGCACACACATTGACACCACATCCCTGATGCCCTTCAAAGATGAATCAGGACTAATCCACCTTGACCATAACAACACCATGAGAATGTGTGTCTGGGCGAGGCAAACTGTATTTGTCCACAGCCATCAAATCAAGTGCACAGATCACAGACACAGTCATAGCAGGTGGAAACAACAGTATTTGTGTCCCTGACACAAAGGCACACAACACAAACAATGAAAGCTGTTAGAAGTTTGACCTGCTCACCGCCAATACTTGTGCACTCAGATACCCAACAACACACAGGAGACCAGAAGGTGAAAGGCACAGCAAATAGTGTAGCAGGAACAAATGCCTAGGAGGACTGCCCTGCCCACCCTAGGTATGTCTCACCCTAATATACAGGTAGAGTGGCTACTCCATTATCTACCAGAAATACAGCTCATAATCACATACCATAGTCATAGAGAAAAGAGCAAGTTTAGTTCAAGAAAAATGTCCATTTCATGTGCCAGATTTTTCCCTTGAAAGTCTGCTCAAGCCTTCCTCAGTCATGAAGCAATGCACTTCTCTGGTGCTGCTGAAATCAGCCTGGACTGCCTGAAGTGTGGCGTGCAGGCATTACACATCCCTCTTTCTTTGCATAACAGCATCCATTTCCCCTTCCAGAATGCCTCTGAAAAAAGGAAAACGCAAGGTGAGAGGGTAGTCCCAATGACACTGTACCATGTGCCCCCTTGAGTGGCATGCAACAACTGCAAGCAATTGCTCACCAGCCTCCCATCTCCATTGGGCTCATTGCAGTTTTGGCAGTATCCCACTGGTAATTCAATTGGGATACCAGCAAAACTGCTTTACAGTTTCCGCCACCCGATACCGTAGTTTTACAGGGATATTAGGGGCAGTACAGATACTGGTAAATTCCCGTTCCATGGAGACCCGGAGGACTCCATGGGTTGGGATTGCCTGAATCACAGGCACTAGTACTAAAGGTTCCAGTGATTCAGGAATTTGTTCAGGCCTGCTGGTATTTCACTGCCCCCAAAGGCAGACCTATTTTTCTGGATAAAATGCTGGTGCTGGAATTAAAAGCATTTTTACCAGCATGTTATTCAGATCGGGGACTGCCTAATGAGCCCCCTTGTCTCCATCCGCACCTAAGCTGCTGGACCTGCCCACCCCAGGCCAATGTACTGAAATATGACCCTACACAGTAACAACATCCACACCCACAACAGCACCCCTTTGTGCTCCCCTGAATGTCATGCAACAACAGCCACACATTACTCTTTTGCTCCCATCTCCATCATGCCTCCCTCTGCATCCATGCTGCTATACCTGATCACCCCAGGCCAAGGCACATGCATACACTCAACACACTGAACACATCGCTGCCACCAATGACACCATCATTTGTGCTTCACTGAGTGCCATTAAGCAACCTGCACGAAGGACTCACCTGGCTTCCATCTACATAATTTCTCCCTAAAGCACCTTCTCAGCTTGCATAAACATGCAGTGCGTGAAAGAAAAACAATAGCACAGCCTTGAGGTGTCCAGTATGGAACAAAGAAACTTGACCGCTAAGGTCTACCCAGTGGCACCAAAGGGTGGTGTGGCACCCCTGACCATCTAGGGCCCTGCCCTTGATGCCTTTGAGCTTTGACATCCAGTGTGTGCTAGATCCCCTCTAAGGAACTGTGGTGAGTAATATGGATGGTGCACTGCATCAGAGGCAGCTACACAATGGCTGGTTTAGCACCACTAAACAGCCATGGCACGGGCTGGGACACCTCTGAGCTATGCCCTCTAGAGAAGCCCGGGAAGGGCTTGTCAAACCTCCTCATCTGCTTACATAGGTAAGCAGTGTGGAATAAAACAAGGACGTGGTCACTGAATTGTGCATAGAGCTGTGAAACTTGATAACTCTGGCTTACTGAGCAGTGCCTTCTGTGTGCCTGGGGTGTGCCCTTGAACCTACAAAGCTCCAATACATTTACCAGTTGGCAGCCCTGCCAAGGTCCACTCAGCCTACCCCTCCTGCAACACAAAACCACATGGGTCCACGTGCTATGTTTTGACCTGGATTGAGCTCCATGAAGGCTGGGGGTGCTGCCCCTCCCTTGAGCACCTGCCTCGAACATGGGTCGACCATTCACCTGGCCAGCAGTGGGCATCTGGGGCACTGTGCCAGATCCGGGGCACCCTGCCAGGGTTTCCTTCCTTCCCTAGAGGGAAAAGCTCAAATGTGTACTGGCCAGAGGGCCAGTGCTGTCCCTCCTCATCTCTGAACCTTGTGTGCCTGGCTCGCATACAGGTCTGCTGAGCCCCCTTCTCAGCAGGCCCTGCAGCCCCTTGGTCAGGTGGCCTAAGGACCTTCCTGCCCAGGACCATTGAAATGCATTTCACTATCAAACGCTCACCTGCTCTGGAAGCATGGATGGCTGACAATTAAAAAGTTTAATTTCTCGTTGAGTCTATAAGGAAGCTGAATGCTTTTGGCCAGAACTCTCCCTCTGTCACTCAGGGTACACAGAATACAAGGCAGTTCAGTCACCTTATATTGGATCAGTGTATACAGTGTGCATGGGTCCTGCCTGTGCCCCACTTGGTACTTGCTGCCCCACCTGGGATTTGTGGTGAAACCACTGTGCCAGCAGGCTTGGTCTTGAAACCACTGCACCCCTACAAGATAGCAAAAGGCCACACCCTATTCGATGCTCCAACAGAGCATGGCCTGCTGGTGGTGTTCTGCAACCTCATTGTTGGAGGTGGGGGGACAAGCCTATGGTGTTTTTCCAAGAGGCCAATTTTTTGTGTGCGTCCCCGCACTCCGCAGGACTCATTTGGTGAACTTTGTTCATGTGGGTTTGGACTGCTTGGCTGTGTGGGATGTATTGACTCATTCCGCTGTGCTATGCGGCATCACTCTGATAGTTATGGCGTAAGAAACTGCAACAATGGCGGCAAAACCCTTGTGCGCGAAGAAATCCTACTAAAACCGCATTCTGCAACACAACAAAAAGATGGATGCACAACCTGCCACCCATGGTGCATGTGTGGGAGGATAGAGCACACACTACAGAAAATGTGCCAGTGGGCTCCATGACCAGCAAACAGAGTGCAGAAAGAGAAGCAGAACTTTGCAGATGAAACTCCAAAATGTGCCTATAAAGGACATGTGCTTTGTTGCTAAAAACTCCAAAATGCCTATACACAACACTTCCCAACATTTAAAATCTTGCTTGGTGCTAACATTCATGTAGTCTAATGAAGCATGACAAATATATAAAGTCCTGAAGTGTAAAGAGTAAAACATTTCTTCAGAAAAACGGGATTGTCTGTAAACTGACAGCCCCTGTCAAAATCTGGGTGCAGTACCCTGGGCTACCTGTGAATGACAGCTGTCAGATGAGCTTGTGATGAAACTTCAAAGTATTTAAACTAAAATTCTGCCGGATTAGCAAACATAAAAGAATTGTTGCTAAAAGGAATACAGATCTTAGTTATGTTTTTGATCCCATAGATTTAAAGCTAAGAAAGTAATGTATTGTTGTGATTTGTTGCAACAAGTTTGGTTTCGGCTGGATTTTTAATTAAGAATAAATTAGCCTGACTGAGCTGCAACCCTTTGGAAGTAGAAAAACAGGTTTCTTCCAAGGGGAGGGGAAATCCTCTCAGCAGAAACTCACTGGGAGATGATAATTGTGGGTTAGCCCAGACTTTTGTCTACAGAAAGAGAATGAACAATAGCAGAGCTTTCAGCCTAGGAAAGAGAGGTGTGAAAGGGGTCGTAAACTGCTCCTTTAAGGTACTCCCCAAGTGAGGGGGTTGCTCCTGGACTGCAGGGAGAGACAAAGGGGCAGGACCATTTGCTGTTAAGCATGAACAATGAACAATTTTTAAAGACTCATAACTTGTGATTCAAAGTGGTGAAAAATACAAAAAGAACAGTTCTGTTAGTCTAATTTTTGGCTACACTTTTTAAGAAGTGGTACAACTGTGTAACATATTCTGGACAGGAATTGCAACATATATGTTTTTATGTGAAATGTGTTAATGCCAAAATTGTGAAACTTTACACACACATCCCCATGATAAAGACACACATTTGTGGAAAGTTGCAGAAAGTTTGGAAATTGTGTTCATGGCGAAAAGGACAAAATTCTGTAGGAAGATGAAACAAGATCCCATAGCTGCAGAATTTTGAGGAACGGCCACTTCATAAAATATAAAATCTTTATGTGTGATTTGTGTAAAGATGACCAATGTAGAAATATGTATTTAAGATAAAATCCGATTTTGAGACTAGTGGCTAAAGGGAGGTTTCTAAGGACTGTAAAGCAAACCATAAAATGTTGCATCATCCGGCCTTGATCCAATCGCTCAGATGCAAGGCGGAGATGAGGTTTTGATCCAATCCCAGCTCACATTGGCATGCTTAGTTAAGCTGGGCCATACACCCATTTTGTGATGTCATTTGAAAGGATGAATAGAGACAGCTGACAACACATAGGAACTCACTGATTCACTCACTTTCCTGATTCCGACGAAGCACTCTGATCCAGCATTCTACATCCAGCTTTAACATCCTTCCAGATCCAGATGCCAAAAATCTTGACAGCAGTAGAGAACTATTGACTTCCAGCAAGACCTAAATTCTCAAACTTTTTCTCATAACCCAGTGAAGCGTTGTGGTGTGAGAAGTCCTTTTGAACTAGTATCCTGAATCTCTCTGGCTTGCTACCACAAGGCTTGCCTGAGGAACTCACCATCCAGCTGATTGAAATACCCACAAAAAAGAAGGGCAGATTGTGTGCAAATCCGGGGACTGGCCTAGCTGATCCAGTCCCATGCCTGATGTGCTGTCCTTCCTTGACAGATCCAATGCATGACCAGATCTGACGGTCCAATTTAATAACTTAATCTGTGAGTATTAATAGGAAGAACAGTGACTCATAATATATCTGCATTGTACGATCCCAATCTCAAACCCGTCCCATATCTAATTCAGAACCATAGTATTGCTAGAAATATCTTTGCGCTAAATCTTTTCTCATCTGTGTTATTAAACCCTAAATTCTTATTGATTCGATTAAGAAAAGTAAATCCCTGGAAGAAGTAGAGTATCCACAACCGGTGGGGTACACTGAGCACGTGACTGTAAAATCCATCTGTGGCATTTGCTTTTTCATAGTCATAATCTAGTGTAATCAAACCCATCTGTCATCTTCCAAAGTGCATTTCCGTTTTCCATTCTCGCGCCCATTTTGCAAAAACAACTCTCACGAAAACCTCTCTAACTCCTGCAGTTTTTATGATAGAAGCGACATTTCAACTCCTACTTGTACCTAACATCCTTAGCTATCCAAAGAACCCAAAAATTGTTATTATATTAGCGAAAGTTGCGCAAGGAAAAGTTTGCTGTGAATTGCCATTCTGAAAGGTTTTACACTTGTGAATTAGCTTTAAATTGTTTCCGACTTGGACTTTGATCTTTCAAATGTGTTCTTTTGACTAAATCATTGTTTTTGATTGTGTGCAACTGTTCAAAGCGGCTCCCATAGGAATTTAAACTCATTTAAGCATTTTTAACCACAGTTGGTGTTTTTGCTCAGTCAATTCCAAAGACAATTTCAAATCCATTCTGACAGCTGAAAAGTCAATTCAGTTTTTCTCTTGTGTTTGAATGGGGAAAATGGAATTGATATTCTGTTTGATTTGTGCTATTCATGAATACCTGCTCTTTCCTCACCTCTATTTAAATTGCCTATTGGTGGGTTGGGGGGTTGGGGGTGTTGCAGGGGGAACCCCTAACCACAGTGCCATCTGTTCTAAACCAATCCAAAAGTATTCTTTTCTGTGCTGCATTTGTTTTTGTGCTCATTACCTTATTCCTAGTGTATTAAAGATATTACTCAGTGTTCTGTCACCCCATTGGTGATTGTTGTTTACCTATTAAAATATATTGTGATTACATTTTAAATACATAAATAAATATTTACCTATGCAAACTAGCCTGTTCCTGGCTCAGTGTGACCGAGGTGGGGGATGTATCAGGAGAAGGGTGTGATATGAGTGGTATATCATTCAGAATATTGAATTTATAGATAAAATAAATAAGGGTTTCATTTGCGCACTACATGCTTGGCGTGACTTGGGTGTGTGCAGGATTGAAATAACTTACAGCTTGGGGGCTCGGTGCCGGGATCCTGAATTTGACATACCACTCATGACAGTCTAACATAGCATGTTAGCCGACGGAGTACATACACCTTGTTGGGTTACCATACTGTGCTACATTGTACAAGCACCCCTCAAAGGAAATACTCAAAGGAATTGGGCCTGTTTGCAAAAGTAAAATAACCCTGAGATAAGTGAGAAGGAAATTAATATTTCTGGAATGGCAACCCCAGTGGAATTAATATTGGTAGGGAAGACTTTGTGCACAAATTGTTTGTCAAGGGTGAATGGCCAGAACAGGACGAACAGGTATGGCTGCAGGAAATAAAACAGCAAACCAGTGCAATCAACCTGGATATTTGACAGGCTAAGGGTCCATTACATCAAGCACTTAGCGAATTGTATATGGCCCCTAAAATAAAAGTGGAGCAATGCAAAATTTCCAAATAGTGGCCTACCTGTACCTCCACATAGGAGTCATACAGGAAAAGCACACAGACCAGATAGATTTGACAAAGAGGCAAGGGGAAGCGCTGCAAAAAATCCAGACCAATCGGGACTCTACAGAGCAAAGGCTCCAGGATAGCCAAGAATCTGAAACAGAGGCTAAGCAGTATGCCACCAAACTCCAAGAAGATCTGGCTCTTACTACAAAAGAATGCAGAGCAAGATGCCCAGGTACAGACACTGCAAAAAGAGTGTCAGGAAAGGTTGGACTCTCTACAACAGAGTCAACAGAAACTGGAGCATCAATCGAATTATAATAGAGTATGTGCAGAACAGATAGTCACCTTACAAAACTGTCTAGAATCCTTAAAAGAGGAAAATAATAAATTAATTTTGAAAAACCTAGAATCCCAAGCAGAGTTTGATAAGGAGTGCCAGAAAGCTGGGGCATTTAAAAAAACAGAGGGATGACCTGGCTGAACAGAGGGCCACTTAAGTCCAGTGAGGGACGCCTTAGGCCAAGAAGTCAGCCATTTAAAAACAAAGTTTGAGGAAAGAAAGCTTGCCCTTCAGGAGTTTGGGGAAATCAAAACTGATTATGAAAAGCTGTTAGAGCACACCAGGTGGGTGGAGGATGCTCTGGCAAAGAACAATCAGACCAATAGGGACCAAAGACAGGAGGTGAGTCTCCTGAAGCAAAAATTGTCCCAGTATTCCCAAACCAGGCAGGAAGCACAGAGAGACAATGCTATCTGTGAAAAGAATGACAGGCTCCACAAACAGATAGCCATGCAAGAACAAATCATAGAGACCAGTAAGGCCTTAATAGAGGAGCAAAAGGGTCATATTTTTGCATGGTATCAGGGAACAGGGGCTGAAAGAGATGAGGTAAGATGGGAAAGACAAACCCCTGGGAATTACATCAGGACCCCTGGCATCAGGGACTTTAATCCCCTCAGTTCCATGGACCCTGCCACCCTCATGTCCACTGGCTCATATGAACCAAGGGTCACGGGGATGGTAGACTTCAACACAATGGGAAATATGGGACTGACAGATCAGTGCCTCCCAGAAATGGATGGGCGGGCATCTATGTACAGGTTCCCAAATGTTAGCACCAGCCTCTCTGATCAGGGAGAGTCCAGTGAGGGGAGAATCAGAGAACTGGATCCTCAGAAATAGCACATACCAAGGGATCAGTCAGTCAAATTTGGAGGGGAATTCCATGAAAATAGGCACACAAAGAGCATCTTAAAAACCTCTTCCCAGCTAGGGCAGTGGGGGGGGGGTATTCAGCCAATCCTGGGAGCAAGGGAGAGTCAGAAGACTCTTCTGAGCGCCACAGGTCTCAGGAGACTAGGCCCCCACATTCTGCCAGCCATTCAGAATCAGGGAGAACCTAGGGGGCGGCCATCTTAAAGCATTTCTCAATACACAGAAACCCTCAAGATGCCCGCAAGGCGGCCTACAATCTGCAATGTGAGGAAGACCAGGCCCCACAAGAATTTGTCCAAGAGCTGAAACGTGCCTCAGCGCAGACCACCAGGAGGGTACGCACAGACAGTAGGGAATTCATCAATACCTTCTTTCATGCACTCCCTAAATAGTTTATTGCCCAGCTGGTGAGAGACTTTCATGAGAAAAGATCACTGGACTGGGTCATTGAACAAGCAACTCGCATTTACGAAGTGCAGAAACCAATAGAAAATAAAAGTGCCAATAAAATCCCAAAACTAACCAACACCCATGTTGCTGCTAAGGTGGCAGAGGTGAAGGTTGCCCCCATTTTAGATCTGGAGATGGGGGGGCCTAAAAACATTCCTGTGAAAAATCCTACCAATCAAAGACCCAGAAGGCCCTCGGGCCAATCCCAAACAGGGAGCCAGGGAGGTAACCCCACAAATGGGACCCCTAACTCCCCTGACTACATCAGCCCCCATTATGAGGGCAACAGACCCATCTTGGGCTATGTGTGGACTCCCCCAGCCCAAGGGGAGGGGGGATCCAACCAAGCAGCTGCCAACCCAGGAAACTTCCCTCCTCACTTTCCCCAGGAGGGCAGTAATCCCCCAAATGCTGGGTTGAGTTTCTTTCCCTGGTACCTGTCAAACATCAACCCCCAAAACAACCCTTCTTTCTTTCTACACTTTCCTGAGCCCAGACAGCCCAATCCGGGAGAGGGGAGGACAAGGCTGGAGGGGTACCAAAACTATCCCAACCAAGGCTATTGTGGGAGAAGGGACAGTTACCCTTCCCGTGATCAACCTAGGGTAGATCAGAGAACCCCATACCAGCCAGATCAGGTGTCCCAACTGGAGCGCTAGGTCCAGCACTTGGCACAGGATCTGGGTTGCATGTTGAGGGCTCAGCAGAACCCTCAGATGAACATGGTGGCCCAAAACTCCTCAAATCAAGGGTCTGGTGCTCCAGAGCAATGATGGGGAGAGAACCCCGACAACCCACCGGTTCCCACCAGGGAGGAGGCACAGGGGTAAGGGGGGTGTAAAGCCTTAGAGGAAGCATTTTGTGGAGGACGTTCAAATCTTCCAATTTGAAGGAGAGGGGTCCTCAGAGGATTCCGGGAAAATGGTCTTCTCCTTCAGGGATGGGGGAACTCCTCCCAAAGAAAAATGGGTCCCAAGATATCCTGATCAAGACTGGGTAGATGTGGGGACTGAGTTTAAACTGCACAACATTGCACCCCAGAATGACCAGCTAGAAAATTACCTTGTTCAAACCAATTCTGGTGACTGCCTCCAAAAAGGGGAGCAGACAAGAATGAGAACCAGGGGAGCCCAAAACTCTCCCATAGCCAACTGTCACCTTTTTCTTACAGATCCCCAAGCTCCCACACAGGATCATGCCCAAACCTATTCTGGGGACTGCCTTCAAAAATGGGGGGGGCAGCCCAGAACCAGAGAAAGAAGAGTCCCTAGCTCCCCAAAGCCCTTCCGAGGACTATCTCCAAAAAGGGGGGACAGCCCCAAATCAGCAAGACAGGAGCCCGAGACTCCTCAAATCACTGAGTGTGAAACTGTGTGATCAGATTCCCAAACCACTCAACTTCATTCTGGGGATGGTCTCCTAGAAGGGTGGAGTGACCCAGAACCAGCACAAGAGGAATCTCTAACCTCACCAACCACTTCTGTTGACTGCCTCCAGAAAGAGGCAGTTCTGGAACTGAGCCATGCGCGGGCATCCATGTTGTGAAAATGTCATTGTGATTTCCAGTTTTCCCATTTCCCATATTAGCATGGCGCCAAAGGCGCAAGGACTGACTCCAAGAGAGTCTTGGGGCACATGATGGGGCCCTTGGGGCCATGATGGAAGAGCGTGGTACAGCCCTGGTGGCCTGGGCAGGGGTCATGACAGATTATGTACGGGTTCGTGGAACACCTGGTCATTTGGAAAAACCAGAGGCATGCTATGTGCTAATAATAAACCATTAATACATGGACGATTAATACAAAATATTGATGATCTGATCACCTCGAATGGGATGACCATCTACTGGAAAAAGATCAAGGGTCATTCTAAAGTAGAGGGACCAGACAAAACTGGAAATGACCTAGCTGACCAGCTGGCCAAAACCGGAGCCATACAAGGGGATCTACTTGAGATCGAGTCACTGTTGGGGGAAATCCAGGTCACTGCTATTACTAGGTCACAGGCAAATTTTCACAATGAACTCTCAAATGCACAATGGAGTAAGGAGACCCCAGATGCTGATTTGATTACGGCTCAAAAAGAGGATCCAATAATTGGTAAGTTTTATCAACACATTGAGGACCCTGAGCACTTTCACCTGACGGATACCGATTACATTGGGAAAGAGGACCTCAAGTGTTGATGAAATGTCCAAACATTTTCCAAATCCAAGATGGTTTGTTGGTGAGGAGATCCATATCTGGCCATGACCAGTTGGTGGTCCCTACCTCATTCCAAAGCCTGATGCTAAGTCACGCCCATGATGCTTGCAAAGCCGGTCATCAGGGGTTTCATACGACATTAGAAATCTTTCGAGAGGTTGCATACTGGCCACACATGGAGCAGGACCTTGACCAATACTTGAAGGGGTGTCTTGTATGTGCACAATTTCAGCCAACATCACTCACACACCGTGCTCCCCTCCAAAAGAGGGAGATGAAACTGCCTTGGTCAGATTTGCAAGTCGATTTTATCGGGCCTGTGAGTCGCTCCTCTAGGGGGAACAAGTACATGTTGACCATAACATGCTTGTTTACTAAATGAGTGGACTGTCTCTCGGCCCAAAATTGCAAGGCAGAAACAGCAGCTGCCCTGATGATCAATCACATCTTCTTGTGTTTTGGACTACCCCAAAGGATTGAGTCAGTCTGAGGTAGCCACTTCGCTAGCGAAGTGATGACAAAAATGTCAGAGATACTTGGGATCAAAAGGTAACTACACATTGCCTACCGGAAGTCCTCTAGTGATGGAGTTGAGAGGTACAATACAACTATTGTGAGCATATTAAAAACTTTGTGGCAGATTCTGGGCCAAGTTGGGACATTTGATTACCCCTTGTCCTGATGACCATCACATCTACTTCTTCTTCTGCAATAAAAATGTCTCAATTTGAGCTGATGACTGGACAAAGGATGGTGCTACCCCAGCATCTGCTCTACAGAACCCAAGAGCAGACCTTGATAAATGCCTCCATAACTCATGAGTATATTGAGAATCTGAGAAAACACCTTCAACATGCTTTTGCCTATGCTCAGCGGAAGCTAGAAAGATCTGCAGACAGTATGAAGACCCACTATGACCTTAAGACAACTAAACAGGAATATCAAGTAGGAGACCGGGTCTACTTGTACAATTTCCAAAGGAACCAAGCCAAAGAGCGCAAATTTCTCCCAACTTGGCGGGGTCCTTTTGAAATTGTGGACAGAATCTCACCAGTTGCCTACAGAATCCGCTTCCCCAAGGGCAGTTTGACAGAAGGGGAAAACAAGTGGGTCCACATAAACCAGCTGAAAAGTTGCCACCCCAGGCATACTTTGCGGCAAATAGAAGGGCTTACCGGAAACCCAGAGGGGGAAGTTCCGAACACCTAGAAAAATTATTAAACTTCATTGATTGCACCGAAGAAAATTAGTAAAGGATCACAGAAGAAAAGATGGGAAATATTGCCAATTGTTAAAGAATGCAAGTGTCTTTCCCACTGCTGACATCCCCCGCAGATGTGTGGACACAGTATTGGGTACATTTCCATAACCATGCTATGTTCTATTTTCTAGCATTTGGACTAAATATCATCCCAAGAATCAGCAATGAGGACCACTGGGGTACCAGGAGGAAAGCCCAAGGAATCTGGAGTGCCGCTCCATACTCCCAACCAGAACCAGCGAGGGGAGCATGTGTTACGATCACCTGGCTCCCACAGGGGTGTCGGTCGGACCCGGTCGGCTACGGTCTCCACCAACGTGATGCGTAGTGCAGAGATGACTGACTGGACTGGACTGGCCCTCCGAATCTTGTCTGCTTGACATGTAGAAGTATTCTCCTGCAAGTGGAAAGATGGATTTAGCCACCCGTGGATTCAAGTGATGGCACCCCCCACAGTCCTCCCCACTTATCACTCCGAAGTGCCCTTTCAGCAATCTCACCTTATACTCTTGAAAGATGAGCTCTCCATCCTGCATGGATTGCAGGGGCACGTTGATGCCAGTTACTTCACTGGTTTGAAGGCGTGGGAGAGTTCCGGAGAGTATTGGCTCTGAGGTTCCTGGCGAGGACCAGTAAGTATCAAGTTCATAGAGTTCAATATGTCCGATATTCACTCTTGTTCCCCCTTTCTTTCCTTGTCATGCAGCTGAGTTCGTGAGAAGATGCTCTCGTGGTAGCTGGTGGCGCTCATGTAAGAGTCTGTATTACCCGACGCTGTCCGGTAAATGTTGCACGTGTTTAACGTGTTGTTTTCTCTCTCTTTGCAGGTGCGGCACATGAAGATGTGGAGAGTTATAGTATAATGCCTCTGGTGGTAAATCAGGTAAGTCTATGGTGATAAGAGTTATATTTGTTGGTTTTCTCGGCTCACCTTGTTGTTTTCTTTTGTCCTCCAGGTGCCGGAGTTCAGCGTAGAAATGATTGAAGCAGCGCCAAATCGAAAGATGCTGCGAGGACTGGTAAGTATGGCGCGGCGCTGCAGCTGGAGAGCGACGCGTACTGAAATGATGTTCTTTACAGGTCCGGAGGCGAGATGGATCCGGAATCAGGTGAGGAATTCGAAAATAGTTCATTTTCTAACCTTGTCCTTTTATTTCCTCTTGTTTCAGGAGCTCCAGATTCGAGGCGGGCGTGGCAGAAGACTGGATGCTGACTGCAGGCACGGTGAGCGTTACGCTGCTGGATGCAGAATAACGCGAAGCGTGTGCTGCTGTTCGGGCGTGGTTTAAATAGCCTCCAAAGTAGTTCCAGGTAAGAAGTTCCCCAGAACCACAATAATCCCTGTAATAAAATAGTCCCATCCTGGCCTCACGTTGGCTTGGACTCACTTGCAGCATGGTCTGCATCAGGTAAGTAAAGTCTATTTACTTTAAGCGCCAGGACTGAACCCAAACAGCCCCCAGCCGGGGCTGTTGGGGTTTTAATACGTATCTGGATTTCTGCTCCCGGAGCTGATGGGCTTGGTCCTGATGCCCGGGGGTAGGCATCATGACAGCGTGTTGTCTCAATCACTGATGGGTGAAGCAGCTGAATTTCACCACACAGACAGAAAAGAACATCCCAATTTCCCGACTCCCCCTCGACTGGAAGTCAAAGCCAAGTTGGGAGGGGGTTCTGTGGGATGTATTGACCCACTCCGCTGTGCTATGCGGCATCACTCTGATAGTTATAGTGCAAGAAACTGCAACAATGGCGGCAAAACCCTTGTGCGTGAAAAAAAACTACGAAAACCACGTTCTGCAACACAACAAAAAGATGGATGCACAACCAGCCGTGGTGCATGTGTGGTGGGATAGAGCACACACTACAGAAAATGTGACAGTGGGCTCCATGACCAGCAAACAGATTGCAGAAAGGGAAGCAGCACTTTGCAAATGAAACTCCAAAATGTGCATATAAAGGACATTTGCTTTGTTGCTAAAAACTCCAAAATGCTTATACACAACACTTCTCAACATTTAAAATCTTGCTTGGTGCTAAAATTCATGTAATCTAATGAAACATGGCGAATATATAAAGTTCTAAAGTGTAAAGAGTAAAACATTTCTTCAGAAAAACTGGATTGTCTGTAAACTGACAGTCCCTGTCAAAGTCGGGGTGCAGTACCCTGGGCTACCTGTGAATATCAGCTGTCAGATGAGCTTGTGATGAAACTTCAAAGTATTTAAACTAAAAGTCTGCCGGATTGGCAAACATAAAAGAATTGTTGCTAAAAGGAATACAGATCTTAGTTTTGTTTTTGATGCCACAGATTTAAAGCTAAGAAAGTAATGTATTTATGTGATTTGATGCAATAAGTTTGCTTTCTGCTGGATTTTTAATTAAGAATACATTAGCCTGGCTGAGCTGCAACCCTTTGGAAAAGGAAAAAACAGGTTTCTTCCAAGGGGAGGGGAAATCCTCTCAGCAGAAACTCACTGGGAGATGATCATTGTGGGTTAGCCCAGACTTTTGTCTACAGAAAGAGTATGAACAATAGCAGAGCCTTCAGCCCAGTAAACAAAGGTGTGAAAGGGATTGTAAACTGCTTCTGGAAGGAACTCCCCAAGGGACGGGGTTGCTCCTGGACTGCAGGGAGAGACACAGGGGAAGGACCATTTGCTGTTAAGCATGAACAACTTTTAAAGACTCATAACTTGTGATTCAAAGTGGTGAAAAATATAAAAAGAACAGATCTGTTAGTCTCGTTTTTGGCTGCACTTTTTAAGAGGCGGTAGAACTGTGTAACATATTCTTGACAGGAATGACAATATATGTGGTTTTTTGTGAAATGTGATGATGCTAAAATTGTGAAACTTTACACACACATCCCTAGGCTAAACACACACATTTGTGGAAAGTTGCAGAAAGTTTGGAAATTGTGTTCATGCCGAAACGGACAAAATTCTTTAGAAAGATAAAACAAGATCCCACAGCTGTGGGATTTTGGGGAACAGTTACTAAATAAAATAAAATAAAATATGGAATCTGTGTGTGTGATTTCTGTAAAGGTGACCAATGTAGTAATATGTATTTAGGATAAAATCCGATTTTGAGACCAGTGGCTAAAGGGAGGTTCCTAAGGACTGTAAAATGTGACATCTCCGGCCTTGATGCAATCGCTCAGATGCAAGGCGGGGATGAGGTTTTGATCCAATCCCAGCTCACAGGGGCAAGCTTAGTTAAACTGGCCCATACACCCATTTTGTGATGTCATTTTAAAGGATAAATAGAGACAGCTGACAACACATAGGCACTCACTGATTCACTCACTTTCCTGATTTCGGCAAAGCACTCTGATCCAGCATTTTACATACAGCTTTAACATCCTTCCAGATCCAGATGCCAAGACTCTTGCCAGCAGTAGAGAACTATTGACTTCAGCAAGGCCTAAATTCTCAAACTTTTTCTCACAACCCAGTGAATCGCTGTGGTGTGAGAGGCCTTTTGAACTAGTATCCTGAAACTCTCTGGCTTGCTATCACAAGGCTTGCCTGAAGAACTCGCCATCCAGCTAATTGAAATACACACAAACAATAAGGACAGATCCTGTGCAAATCCGGGGACTGGCCTAGCTGATCCAGTCCCGTGCCTGATGTGCTGTCCTTCCTTAACAGATCCAATCCATGACCACATCTGACGGTCCAATTTAATAAGTTATTCTGTGAGTATTAATAGGAAGAACAGTGACCCATAATATATCTGCATTGTATGATCCCAATATCAAACCCGTCCCATATCTAATTCAGAACTATAGTATTGCTAGAAATATCTTTGTGCTAACTCTTTTCTCATCTGTGTTGTTAAACCCTAAATTCTTATTGATTTGATTAAGAAAAGTAAATCCCTGGAAGAAGTAGAGTACCCACAACCGGCGGGTTATGCTATTCACGTGACTGTAAAATCCATCTGTGGCATTCTTTTTCATAGTCATAATCTAGTGTAATCAAACCCATCTGTCATCTTCCAAAGTGCATTTCCGTTTTCCATTCTCACGCCCATTTTGCAAAAACAACTCTCACGAAAAACTCTATAACTCCCTCAGTTTTTGTGATAGAAGCGAAATTTCAACTCCTACTTGTACTTAGCTATCCATAGAACCCAAAACCGCTGTGCAAAACAGTGTGATTGGGCCGTTATAGTGAAAATTGTGCAAGGATTAGTTTGCCGCCAATTGCCATTCTGAAAGGTTTTACTCGTGTGAATTAGCTTTAAATTGTTTCCGACTTGGACTTTGAGCTTTCAAATGTTTTCTTTTGACTAAATCATTGTCTGTGATTGTGTGCAACTGTTCAAAGTGGCTCCAATATGAATTTAAACTAATTTAAGCATTTTTGACCACATTTGGTGTTTTTGCTCAGTCAATTCCAAAGACAATTTCAAATCCATTCTGACAGCTAAAAAGTCAATTCCGTTTTTCTCTTGTGTTTGAAGGGGGAAGGTGGATGTGATATTCTGTTTGATTTTTGCTATTCCTGAATACCTGATCTTTCCTCACCTCTATTTAAATTGCCTATTGGTGGGTTGAGGGGTGTTGCAGGGGGAACCCCTAACCACAGTGCCATCTGTTCTAAACCAATCCAAAAGTATTCTTTTCTGTGCTGCATTTGTTTTTGTGCTTTACTTGATTCCTAGTGTATCAGTGTTCTGTCACCCCATTGGTGATTGTTGTTTACCTATTGAAATATATTGTGATTAAATTTTAAATACATAAATAAATAGTTACCTTTGCAAACTATCCTGATTTCTGGTTAAGTGTGACCGCGGGGTTCTCTGGCCAAAGGTGTGATATGAGTGGTATATCGTTCAGAATATTGAACTTATAAATAAAATCATTTCATTTGCGTTTCATTTGCGCACTACATGCTGGGCATGACTTGGGTGCTTGCCGGATTGAAATCACTTACAGCTGGTATCAGCTGTTTTCCATCAATTAGCTTACACCTGCCTTGCGACCATGTGAAATGCATGTCTCGTCAGGGAGGGCCTCTCAATGTGGGAGGCTCTCCTCTACAAGCACAATGACTGGCCAAGCAGCTTTCAGGAAACCATAGTCTTTGGGTACCGAGGGGGAGTATGGTTGCACAGCTAAAACCAAAGGGAATAGACAGAATGGCACCACCAGTAGTGGAGCCTGTAGCTCAATTTGACCACACTTGGCATGTACACAGAAAGGATTGACAGATTGGTAGCTATATCTCAATTCTGTGGGTGGTGGTGCATGTCTATTTGAAGTTGGTGGAGCCATTTGTCTGGGTAATTCTGATAATGAAGGAGACTGTTCCATGGCAACTACTTACGTAACCCCCAGTGGTTGGCTTTCAAATTCTTAGAGGGACAAGTGACATTCAGTCACACAAGGTTGAACAATAACACATCTGTGATGTTGTCAGATTTCCGGGGCTGCACGTGTGCAACACTGAATGGATCAGCATGTGTCTACCCTTTTCTGACAGGTGCGGGTAACCCGCTGACCCATGTTCGTGATATAGATTGGGGATTATAATTATATCACATGCACTAGGAATTCCCAGTATGTGCGGGTCATAAGCTTGTGTTGATTAAGGCCCTGCCCTTTGTACACAGGTCACTATGACAGATTGGATGGTTGAGTAAGGTCCCTGGTTTGATCCTGATGGGTTTTGTCATGGCCCTGGAAGAGTATTGAACTTGATTATCCAGAGGAAGCAAAAGTCACAACAATGTTTCTGTAGGTGAATCTGTGGAAGGATCAACAATGGTGGTGCAGCTGTTGTATCCCAGACATGTACACCAACATCCCGGTGCACCCTTCATGCCATGGTCTAGTCTATGGCCGGGGCGTGATGGGTTCAGGTGCCTGTGAGCAGGATCCCTTGCACTGGGCGATCCGTGACCTAGCAGATCAATGGGGATGTCTGGCAAGGATGTGTTAACCTGCTGTGAGAACCCCAACCATGTACCAGCAAGGGAGCCCAGTGTGCTGAGTGCAACCCCTCCTCTCCAAGTTGGTATTGGAGCTGTTGTGTTGGCCAGGTGTACTCCTCTCCTTGACCTGCTAGCGGACGGGTGTTGGTGTGGGTGTTGGTGGGGTATTACAGTTAGAAGGGAAGTCCTGAGTGGGTGCATCCAGGAGCCAAGGGAAACCTTGTTATTTTCAAAGAATGCCTCCCCAGATGGGTGGGGGTCTGCCACGCTGGCTGAGCTCAGAGCCACAGTGCAGCCAGGCCTACTCCACAGGTAGGCATTAAGGTTCTGACTGCTCACTGCCATGGGTGAGCGATGGCCACGCTCACCGGAACAGCGGCAGACATATTCTTGTGACCAGCTCGGCTGGGCTCTGATTTGAAGACCCTAGTGGTCCTACCCGACCCCCACCCTGCCTGGCTCTGGCCCTCCTTTCCTTCTCCCCAAATGGGTAGTGGGAGGACATAGTCATGGAAGGATGAGCGGATTGTTCTGGTGGGCTGGCGGTGTAGCTGACTGCCCAGTACGCACGGTGGTGGTCGTGGTGGCCTAAAAACCTGATGCACCTTCCCCTACCATGGGGCAGCTGGCAATGCAACGTGTCACTGTCTGTAGTGTCCCACGTCTGCCTGCATGGAACAGCCCTGAAGTACAGGCCTTGCGAGTGCGTTTGATGGTCTATCCCTCCCCAGTTTTTTTTGTCCAGATCGAGCAAGCACACATCTGGCTGTGCCAGAGGAGCAGGGCCAGGGAAAACCCCCTCAAACTGCCCCAGCCCTACATATTGTTGCCTGAGTTTGGCTTCGTGACCATGACCTTGGATCAGATGAGGTGACCCGCTGAATTGAAGCAAAGTACTAAGTGGAGGAAAAGAGACTTAAGAGGATTCCCTTACAAATGGCAAGTGAAGAGGGGAAAAACCCAGCGCAGAATCCACATCTGGGGGCAGGGTGAGGCTGGTAGCGCCCCCCAGCACACTGGGATTGGATCATCTTGGAGTTGGATAGCTTGGGAATTCAGGCCAAAGACGGTGGTAAACTCCATGTAAGGCCAAATACAGACACAAGACTGATAGCCAACACATACCAAAAGGGAAAGTTGAAAAGAGCTCTGAAGAAAGGGTACAAGAGGGTGTGAAACCATCGAGAGGTAAATGAGTGGGGTCTGTGCAGTTCCTTCAGATGATTCAGCACAGCAGGCAGGTCGGTCGCCCAGAATGGCGGATCCCCTCGTGGGACTGACACCCGGGCTCACACCACCCCTGCAGGTTGCATTGCCTCCATGGTGACTCACTGCGACTGGCTCTGGGTCGGCTGGAAAGATCCAGTGGCAGGTGGCTCTCTGATCCAGTGCAAGGTGTCACAGCCCCTGGCAGCAGTCTCGCCATGGCAGACGTGCCGAGGGAGATTTACCGCTGCTGCATCCTCCTCCACCAATCATCCCGGCCCCTCTTGGGGGGTCCCCGGGTCAGTGATGGTGTATGGGGCCCCTGATCCAAGTAAAACTATCAACTGGGGTGGACTGTCTTCGGTGCACCATGACTGCATTGTGCTGCTGGGTGGGTAGGGCCACAAATGGTGCAAGGGGGCTATGGTGATGTCTGTTACCCACCCAACCAGTCTTCAAACACAGACCAAGGAGTGAAACATGTGTGTGAATCAGAGGCCTGTACCAAACTCCTGTTGCAATGAGGGTGAGGGCTGGCGCTCACTGGCTGAGATGGGATCATGTTGTGGCATTATGGTGGTGTGCCACCAACCCCTGTACCCCACTCTGTTAGAGAAGTGGAGCATGAGCATTTGTGATAGTACCTGAAAGATGGTGAACAATGCCTGGGCCGTAGAGTTCCTGAAGTGCAAATCGGTCATCCAATCTGGATATAGGGACTGATCAAACCATCTTGTATCTGGTTCCGTCTGAAATTACCCTCAGGCAACCTGATGCTCATAAACCACACTATCACCTGGTAAAGCAAACCATTCGAGGTCTTGGAAGCGATAGTGGCTCAACTATTCTCAAATTTAAAATGGGCAAGAAACCGGCTCACTGGTGTGTAGCCAGGCGTTGAATTCACGTGCACAGTGGGGCCCTTTTGGGAAGCAGAACTGGCACTGAGGAATTAACCTATCGCTGGGTTAAGGCGAACCATGCCAACGCTCAACAGACCCCAAAAAAAGGTGTTGGTTGATACAGGCAGCAGGACAGTGGCTATGGAAGACAGAATCTGCTAAGGAGTAACATCCTTAATCAAATGGCCCTGAAATGGATGGAGCTGGAGCATCAGGCACGTACTAGACCATTGTCAGTGCTGAGAGCCACGGGGGCAAAGCCCTGATGAGTAGGAGGGCAACTGTTATGCAGCGACGTCTGGGACAAAGGCCTTGGTGGAGCTGACACAGGTGGAGATCTTGGAGGTGGGAGCAACATTTCAAAAAAGAACTTTGATGGCTGAAGTGTAGAAGGATTCCATGTGAACATCAGTTGAACATGGGTAAGTCGGTCCCAAGAGATGGGCGAGTGAAGTTCAGAAGGGACTGGTGATGGCATCTGTTGCCCTCAGCCAATTGAAACGGAGCTGTGTTTGGATCCCAGAAAAAGGAGTGGCAGAGATGGGTACCCTTGTGCCATACAATGCGGTAATGCAAATTATCCCAGAGATGTTGGCGGGAGCTTCAACCCTCTCAGAAGGGTCAATCTCCAGGTTGTTGAGGGCAGAGCCCCGGACAGCATGGGGTGGCACAGGGAGACCATTGCTGTCATGTCATCCTGTCCCATGCAGGACTTCTTCTCACAGTCCTGTTACTTTAGATTCCTCACACTGCATGCCTATGCGAGTGGACAAAAAGATTGTGAGAGCCCTGCTGGTGCCCCTGAACACCTGACCCAGCCCCAGTTGCACTTCCCTGGGACACCTACTGGACCTTGGCACCCACCTGGGCCTCCATCTGTAGCCAGGCCTGTTGGTCCACACCTGCTCTTGGGACACACTCCCAGCATGGAGGAGCCTGTCTGCTTCTATAACACACATGTGTGCCACAGGGAGACACTTCACTCCTACTATCAAGGAGCCTGGCTGCAGACAAATGTAGGAGACAGCTCTGCCAGGTGCGACTCAGGCTATCTTGTGTGACCACTGTGGTCATATGGCAAATTTGCCTCAGCCAAAGCACCAGATGACCTGGGACAGTCACCCACTACCACATGGCTGTGCGGCTATGCCTGCCTTAAAGCCACAAATCAGGGTCTGGGGCTGAAGCTGCCATCCACAACCAGGGCCCACCCTCTCTTCCCTGAATCCCATGAGTTGGATACTGCCACTCTGCCGCTGCCTGGGCCAGGCCCATCTGGTCTGCTAGGCTTACCAGAAAGGGACGTGGTTGTGAGGCCTGAACCCCACACCCGTCCTATGCTGGCATCTGTGGAACATCACAGACCGCCACACATGGCACAGCCAGCTGTCCTTGGGTAGGGGAATGGGTGTTGGCGGGGTTCATCCCACCACCAGGTTCATGCTGTGGGTGTGCCTCACCTGACACCATAAGGTGTGAAACTGGGTGGCCAGGAGGCCCCAGCAACATGTAACTTCACCAGGTCTATAGATCCAGTTACGGTGCTGATCAGAGTCTGTGCTTAGGGGGACAAAGTAAAAAGGGACACTGTGACAGCCCCAGTTGCATTTCGGGGAAGGCCCTGGGACAATTGACTTTAAATTGACCCTCAGATAGGCGTAACCTCAGGAGAAACCCGGAGCTGCAAGGTGAGATTGAAGTGACGATGATCAATGGGGGTCATTACGAGGTTGGAGGTAACCATGGCGCTACTAGCACCATGGCTGCCTCCAAAAGCTCACCGACCCCGCCCTGATGAATGGAGCTATTACCGCCCCATTCCAAGGTTGGCGGGCGGTAATTCCCCATTCACCAGGGCCCTTCCCCATTCCCATTTGAGCCCCCAAAGGACTCAATGGGACTGGGGAAGGCGCTAATAACGGTACCGCAAATTGCGGTACCGTTATTAGCACCAAAGTACCTTTGCGGGTCCCGTCCTTAACACCCGGGTCGTAATGAGGCCCAGTGTCCTATAAATCACACAATTAAATTACAGCTAGCTGCATTCTTTATCGGTGCGTGAGCTGAGTGATATCATCAGTAAGTGTCACAGACAATTTTCATCCATCCAGATGTCGGCCTGAACCTGCTTGTGCAGGAAAATGTGGGGGAAGGTAGCGCCACACATCCTGTCTGCATGATGTGATGGACCCATGCCCTTTTCAGCATCCCACTTGGGAGTCCAACAAGACCATTGTGGAAAATAACAAATGTGTTCCCAGTGCACAGCCCTTTATGTCTGCCTGCTGTCCTCTGTAGCAGCATAAGGGACTGTAACATGATGACATGGCCAGGGCTGGGACAGGCATATGCGTACCTCGTACAAGTCCGCCAGCTTGATCACAAGATCAAACAATGAGCAGTTTCAAGTGTGGCAACAATAACATGTGCATGTGGACCTGGCATCACCATGGCTGCTGCAAAAAGTTTTGTCCTCCAATGATTCCCCATTAGAGGATGTGTAGTGAACACATACCAATCATAGGCACTCAAAAGAATCCTGTGACCTTGATTAAAGTCACTACCACACCAAATTGGGAGTGGGCAATTAGCATGCCTGTTGTCTTCCTTGAATGTGGTGGCTATTTGTCAGGCTGACTCTCTGGATTTGAAACATAATTCACCCTTATCTGTGAGCAGCATGGTAGGCACAGGAAGTTGACAGGCCAGATTTCCCAATGTATGTTTCCCATCACGGGGAGGTACAAACTGATCAAGTTTAGCTACAGTCACTCAAGCAGCCACGATAGGCCATATTGGTCTAGGTCTGATTAATACACACATCCCAAGAGGTCATTGTTTGCTGGCATGTATTAGCTGTAGATCCACAAAATTTGAACCTGGGTTGGGAGTCGAAACCTCGAATCTTCCCTAACGTTATAGCACACTCGGATTCAAGTTAAATTGATTCTGTTATTGCTTCTCTTTAGGGTTTTTATTCCATTGTTACAGATTCCTGGGTGTTGCCTTCAGGGTTCCACACAATTTTTGGGGTTTCTTTTCAATGTTGTTTTCCAAATAAACAATTACTTTTTTATTCGCGTTCTTTGGAGTTTTTGCAACTGATTAAAATTAGAGTATTAGACCTCAATTGTAGCTAGTCAAAGATGGCTAGTAGACAGAGGTAAACTCCTATTTGTTTAGGGGGAGAGTTTTGGAGATCTGCTTTAGTTATTATATATCTGTGAGCTCCATTCCCCTTTCAATAAAAAGTCAGAGATCCCATCTTAGTGTCGGGATCAGAAGAGGGGGTCTGATGTAGGGATCTTCCTGATCCGTATTAGTCTACTCAGATAACACGAAGAGCCGACCGGTTTCAGTGGTGTAGCAGTAAGTGTAACCACTTTCTTCAGGGCTGGAGACTCGCACTAGATGTGTGCGGTCGGATTTCTTCTGGTTATTGACTGAAATTGAAGTATTCATGAATAGGAGGACGCCCTATACATAGCATAGAACAAAGGGAGGGGGGAAGAGAGAGAAAGAGAGGGGTAGTAATTAATAACATATCCCATAGTTTTATTGTGCATGAATGGATAGGTGTAAAATCTACATCTCACCCAATAAAGCTGTGACAACTCCCGTCTACCAGGGTAGTGGAGTCGAGCTGGTATTTTCTTGTCTCAAAACCAAACATGTATCTTGTGTGCCTACGGAGGAAATGTTCCGTAAGTATTACGTGGAAACTGGAAGGACTGACATGCCACACTAAACAAACATCATAGTGTAATATCGACATACATTAAAAATATATCAAAAATACATTGAAACGCTAGCTCCATAATTATCATCGATCAGCTCAAGTTGAGCTTGATCTCGTAGTGCATAAAGAGCCCAAAAGGACATCCTACACGAGTTCTTCAAAGGTCCCTCACTGTTCATATGTGACAGAATATAGAGGGAACACTTCAGGCATTAGCTAGTCCCACTAATTTGTGTTACTTTAGAATCCTATTGAGAGACGCTGCTTACAAATGGGCATAGGGGAGTGCATCAACATTAGAATTTACAGGCGTCGTGCAATCGAGATGAAAAAGACGCTACACCATCTTACTAGTTGCATGAGATACTGTCAGATTTTGGCCACAAAAGTGCAATATTATGTCCACAAAGGTACAATATCATGTGGGAGCGGCTCCATGTGGGTGCCTCACTTACTTCCCAAAGCACTAGTAAATCCGCCGTAGTCAATCCTCGGTTAGAATACAAACCGCAGTTGCTGGTCTACAAGCTCTGTTGTAGTTGTGGTCACGTGACTAGTCTCATGTGTCACGTGTCCGCTGCGAGCAGTAGAACTGAAGTTACGGCCGGCAGTCTCGGACCCGATACACCATGGTGAGGCCAGTACATGGGGGCCATCTTGGGGTGGTGTCCGGTATGACAAACCCTTCCAAAAGTGGCAGGTGTCACAGAATAGAGTCACATATACGGTCCGAGGGGTTGCCGAAAACATCAAGGTACATGACACGACCACCTCTAGTTGTTTAGGTGGGTCAAGGAGGTAAAAGGAAAAAATGGAAAACACATGTCCAAATATCTGAATTGAATCAAATGTGTCACTATAATACAAACATTACTGTGAAGAAATGAGAGTTGCTCAAATCGGAATTAACTCTGGTAGTGAGTGAAAATACTGGCAAGTACCAGTGTAGAAAATGATGGGACATGCAGAAACATCCACATGATGCGGGGAGGCTCGTGATAGGTCTGACACTCCGTAAACCCACATATGTAAAGTATGTCAATACATGGTATATGCAAATGGCACTGTGTAATGTACAGCATGACATAAATTCTGGTTCCTATAGCGAAAAAGGTTATTAGTAACAGAAAAGCATTTTGCATATATCCAATTACCAACAATTACCAACAATTCTTTAGCTTCAAGGTCTTGCTCACAACTTACAAATGACGGTGCATCAGACAATTATAGCATAAGCAACCACAAAGTCTATACATAGGAAGGGCTGGCAGTTTAAAGAGTTGCCAGGGTCTGCCAGCACATGGATTCATTCAAGCCATTCACATCTGTTCTGAATCTATATATCCATGACTGTTCACGTCTAAACAGAAGATTCCGGATATTCCCTCCTTTTGTAGGTATCTTGATCTTTTCTAAGATTGTCCATTGCATGTCTGTGAGGCTGTGTTCTTTCTCAATGTAGTGTTCTACCATAGGTGCCGTGATCTTCTTGGTGCATATACAGGATCGATGTTCAGCCAGTCTGATTTTATTTGGACGGGTAGTGATTCCCACATATCTCAATGCACACGGGCACGTAATCAGATAGATGACATTCTTGGTATTACAGTTTGTTATTTCTTTTTGTATCCATGGGTAACGCCAGCCAATATCTATAGTTTTTGTTCTGGCCGTACCTGGGCAAGCACTGCATGAACCACATGGTGTGTGTCCTGATGGTTTTTCTTGGTTCCAGAGTGTCTCGACGGGTGGACTTTTCTCTTTATAAGTTTTTACAAGGGAGTCTCTCAAATTTTTGTTCCTTTTCATGGCAAAACATGGGGTGGCTAAATTCGATTCCCCTACATTTAAGATCGGCCACAGTCTCAGAACTTCTTGTTTTAATTTTTTGGTGAGAGGCGAAAAGGTAAAGACTGCAGTGATTGTATCCTCAGAGTCTCTATTTTTGGCATGTTGTTCAAGTGTGGTATCACGTGGTATGTTTTGTGCTCTTTTTTTAGCTTGTTTTATAGTTCTCTTCGGGTATCCCCTTGTCTTCAATACTTACGGAACATTTCCTCCGTAGGCACACAAGATACATGTTTGGTTTCGAGACAAGAAAATACCAGCTCGACTCCACTACCCTGGTAGAAGGGAGTTGTCACAGCTCTATTGAGTGAGATGTAGATTTTACACCTATCTATTCATGCGCAATAAAACTATGGGATATGTTATTAATTACTACCCCTCTCTTTCTCTCTCTCCCCCCCTCCCTGTGTTCTATGCTATGTACAGGGCATCCTCCTATTCTTGAATACTTCAATTTCAGTCAATAACCAGAAGAAATCCGACCGCACACATCTAGTGCGAGTCTCCAGCCCTGAAGAAAGTGGTTACACTTACTGCTACACCACAGAAACCGGTCGGCTCTTCGTGTGATCTGAGTAGATTAATATGGATCAGGAAGATCCCTACATCAGACCCCCTCTTCTGATCCCGACACTAAGATGGGATCTCTGACTTTTTATTGAAAGGGGAATGGAGCTCACAGATATATAATAACTAAAGCAGATCTCCAAAACTCTCCCCCTAAACAAATAGGAGTTTACCTCTGTCTACTAGCCATCTTTGACTAGCTACAATTGAGGTCTAATACTCTAATTTTAATCAGTTGCAAAATCCAAGAACGTGAATAAAAAAGTAATTGTTTAGCTGTAGATCCACCACGAAAATCAAAGTATCCATAATAGGGTACACCAAAAACTCAAAGAGTCATTTGCACTTTCATTGTACTGGCCATGTGTACAAACATGTGTATGGGACAAGCATACACTACTGGCTGGATCATCACAGTAGCTGCACCTGTTGGAGCATAGCAATGGGGGAGCCTTGAACCTGCCTCAGGCTGATCTTCATGCCTTTGGGGACATATTTGGGACAGAAACAACAGAGTGGGCAACCCTCCAATGCTTGGGGGGTGGACAGGTCAACCACACGGGCACTGACAGGATAGCCTGCACCAGAGGTGGTGGTGGAAGGGGGAGACTGGACCCAGGCACAACTGAAAGTAGGAGGGATCATGCCACGTGCCACTTGCCACCACCACTGTGGTGACAGGGGGGGTGTTGGGATGCATATCCAGCTCCCCTGTCCCCCCAAACAATTCAGGTTGAGGAAAATATATTAAGAACACGAAGAAGCAAAGAGGTGCAGGTGTAGGAGGGAGAGGGGGTACTCAATACACAACATAAGAGTAGTGTGTAGGGCAAGGGCATAGTTGAGAATGTGTCATGGGAAGCCCCAGGGGTAGGTTGTGTATATATGGGTTTATATATTATAATAAGAGGGTGACAAGAATGACCAACGTAATAGCCCCGTCCTGTGACAGAAAGCACTGAAGCATTGTCATATTAAAATTTAGGCCTAGGCCACAGTAAAAGTACTAGTGTATTCTGGCTCCCAGTTCCAAAGCACTTTCCCATACCTGTTCCCAGGCCAAGCATTAGAAGAAAAGGCCTTCAGGACTAATAGATACAACATTCATTGGCTCATGTTGCAGGCCTCCAAAATTAGAAAGGAATAGAAATAACCGAGCATGGGTAGGGCTGCGCCCATCCCCAAAGGATGACCTCCTGGGACCCAGGGCAGAGGTATTGAGTTGACAAAACACCCCAACACAGATTTAGGACATTAGCGTGCCCCAAGAGGGTGGTCATCCTATTTGAACTGCCAGGTGCCCACAAACACCACCCCTAAATCCCTCACAACTCGATTGATTGGTGTACTTCTGGAAAGGTGCAGGTGGAGACCAAGGTAGGGGTTGCTGCTAAGGGGGAGCACAGCAACCATTTTCTAGTGATTTGTACTACGAGATGCATGGAGTGATACCAACAAATCTAGTTCTGCACCGTGGAGGCATGGCGGATGCACATGCGTGCCTGGGATCAGAAGAAACACCACTCATTTCAGAGGGCCAATTTGACCTTACGTGTATCCACTGAGCTCATGTCCAACTACCAGCTGCACATCATATGAGTTGTGCATAGGGAGGGAAACATTCTCAAATGGCCCAACAAAATTAGGGGTGGCAAAGCTGAAGATCACGAGGATGGGAATCGGTATCAAGTAACTGCAGTCAATCGGCTGAGGCCCTATCCTGAACGGGTTGTATGTAGATAGGGGAGAGCCAATGAGGGTGGGGAATGAACACCATATACTATATGTGTCATGGGTGATGACATTGCCCTTTATAATGTGTTGTTTGCTTTGAGCTAGTCAGTGCACTCCATGGCAGTCAGGATTAAATGCCCCTACTGACACGCACTTTCCTTTCTGTATCAGAAATAAACCTTATTGTCCTCGCAAGAGGTGTACCAAGCGTTTTTCCTTAGAGGATTGTTTTTTTTACTGTCTGGTTGTCGTTGGTCTGCCTTACATGGGTTGGCACCCCACAGAACGGTTGTTCTAAACCACTGTACATAAGTGCTTGGTGTCAAAGGGTGAACAGCATGGCAGAGAGGGCCCACACTGAGGCAAACAACACCAAAGCCCCTCCACTATGAACTGGCCAGCAGTGAGCTTCCAGTAAGCTCAGTCTCTGCTCTGCTTGGAGCAGGAAGACACTGATATAAGAGGTCCCACCTGAGAAAGCATACCTTTGACACAGTTCCAAGTCACCTGGAAGCCATTTTCAAAACTGCGGCTATGAATGTGGGAGGCATTCCAAAAAGGGGAATGCTGTGGGGGTGATTGCAGGCATAGACACCGTTCAGGACCAGCGATCAATCAGCCTGATTAGGGTCATTGTATACACAGGTGGACTGGGTCCCTCTTCTAGCAAGAACAGGCAGGTTAAATCAAAGAATGTGAGCACCAAAGAATACATCACATTTGGAACAGAGTAATCACTGGCAGTGAAGCAAACACATTGCCACCAGAGTTGGGGCAGAGGTCAGTGGGGCTAGTGGGAGGTGTCAGAACTTGAGAGGGCTGCCTGGGGTTGAGGATGCAGGTCAGTGGGGGGTGTGTGAGGAGGACAGACTAGCAGGTGACTTGAGGGAGTTGAGGCAGAGGATGGTCAGGGTAGTGGGAAGTATCAGCACTTGACGGGCTGCCTGGCATTGAGGGCAGAGGTCAGTGGCGGTAGTGGAAGGTGTCAGGATTTGAGGGTGCAGTCTGGGGTAACGGGCAGAGGTCAGTGGGTGTGGTGGGTGTAGGGCAGATGAGCAGGGGCTGCCTGGGGTAATGGGCAAAGGTCAGTGGGGGTAGTGGGAGGATGGCAGACTAGCAAGGAGATTTAGGGGTTTGGGACAGAGGTCAGTGGGGGTAGTGGGAGGTTTCAGGATTTGAGGGCATAGCCTGGGGTAATGGTCGGAGGTCAGTGGGGACAGTGGGAGGAGGGCAAAAGGGGTGAGGTCAGTGGGGGAAGTGGGAGGTGTCAGGACTGGAGGGGGCTGCTTGGGTTAGTGGATGGATGTCAGTGGGGGTACTTGGAGGACAGCAGTCTAGAAAGCAGCTTGAGGGGTTTGGGATGGATGTCAGTGGGAGTAGTGGGAGATGTCAGGACTTGAGGGTGCTGCCTGTGGTAATGGGCGGATGCTGGTGGAGGTAGTGGTAAATGGCAGGACTTGAGGGGGCTGCCTTGGGTAATAAGCAGAGGTCAGTGGAGCGAGTGGGAGGTGTCAGGACTTGAGGGTACTGCCTGGAATAATGGGTAGAGCTCACCAGGGGTAGTGGGAGGAGGAAGTATCAAACATCCACTTTAACAAGCTCCTCAATTGCAGCATAATTAACTAGATTCAGCAGGCGATATTCCCAGATTCAGCCCTTCTGCTTGCCGCTCCACTCAGGGTCAGCCACATATAAGGGTGCTCGAGATTGCAGTTCTTCTATGGACACTGAAGACTCAGTCTGCCCAGGAACCAACCCTCTCTGCCTTTTGACCAAGCACACAACTTTGCTGAATAGAAAATATTACATTCCTCCGGCGCTTACTGCCCTGAAACAATACAATGTTTTAGCAGAACGGATCTCACATTCCACACTTTAAAACAGAGCACAGCTTTAAGCCTGCGCATTTAGTTTATTTAATTTCCATCACTGTGCTTTTCCATCAAACTGCACCAAGTTTATATCATGGACTGGTTTGCACTACATGTTATTATGGGATTCTGTTATATTTTAAATGGTAAGGTTAATTAGTATGTTAGTTTCATGTTAGTTTCATTTTCAATGCAACTCAGCCCACAACTGTAGTATCATAGAGCAAAGTGATTATTTTCTAGCATGTGTTCTGTTCATTGGCATATACTTAGATTCAGCCTGAGACTCATGCCATTGAGTCACATATATGAGTCTCACACCCTTGGCCCTAGTTAAAATCCGAACCTTTGCTAACATGTGGATGATGAAATGTGGAGCTCCTTGTATTTCTCTATATGTACGTGGGTGCTGCCTTAAGTTAAGGGGCCAAAGCACTTTTTAGTGGGGGGTACATGGGTGCTGCCTTAAGTTATAAGGACTAGGCACAGTTTAATGGAGGTATGTGGGTGCTACCTTAAGTTAGGTGGCCGAAGCTCAGGTTAGTGGGGGTGCTGGGACAAGGACGTGTCGGTCACAGGAGTAGAGTAGGAGTAATGGTGATTGCTGGTAAATAATCCTTCATTACTTGGGTCCAGCGCAATGGTTGTTTGACACCGCTATGTTCTGTTTGAAATGTGGGTTTGTTGAGGGCGCTACTCGTTATTCATTGCACTTCATGTTTCTGCATGCATTTGATTCCATGAATCGGACCCCAGTGGTATTCTTTTCATCTGTGTAATGTTCTTCCCCATGCTAACTACTTTGTGCAGACTTAAGACTTTTTTTGTAAACTGGGCCCTAACCCTCAGTTGATTGGTGTGCCAGTGGGCGCACGGGGCCTACAATGCCAAAACATGTCCTTAAAAACAGTCCTCCCCTTTTATGTTGTTTCTCCCTTATTCCTTTTTCTAAATGTTTCACTATGTATGGTGCAACAAAAAACATGAAATCTGTAGCCTTTCCCCCCAACACTAAACACTGCTTGGGTCATGAGGGATTCTGAGCACATAACGGTTCCCAGGTAACTCCAAAACCACACCTAGCCTACTAGATTTGTTTTATTAGAGATAACACCAAAGCTGTCATACGTTTGTTGGTTTTTATTGGTTAAATCCCAAAGGTAATCTTATTACCTTTGGGATATAACCAATACAAATCACTGAACGTATGACCACTTTGGTGTTATTTCTAATAAAAACAAATCTAGTAGGCTAGGTGCATGTAACCTTCCAAACCCACCCCATTTCAGATTTACTTACTGACTGGCTAGTGAATACCAGTCATGTGGTGTAACTAATTCCGAGTACTAAACTCGCTGTAACAGGATACAGAGTACTCAATCAATTTTAAATAACTAAAGGGAAGGCGCACTGACTAATATTCACCACTACCATACCCATCAACTCCAAAGTAGTACCTGCA
Source organism: Ambystoma mexicanum (assembly GCF_040938575.1). Lineage (NCBI taxonomy): Eukaryota > Metazoa > Chordata > Amphibia > Caudata > Ambystomatidae > Ambystoma > Ambystoma mexicanum. Next base: position 420,875,149 of record NC_090927.1, on the reverse strand, counting down.
AAAGTGAGGAATATTATGGCTGCTGGTTATTCAGAATGCCACATCTCAACTGCTCTGTTAGAGGCTCTGCTCAGATCCACTCTGCCACATAGCTGAGTACTGCACTTGGCACCAAGGCCTTTAAGACAGTTCTGATTATGTCACAACATCAATTAAGTTAAATCTGATTTTCAGTGTGTTGCATTGACCAGGAGAGTCAAGAAGGGGAGAGATGATGGGGAAATCATGTATTATGGCAAGATAAGGCAGTGCTCAGTCGCAAACACAATCTTGGTTTGGCAAAGATTGACAACTGATGCCAACAGAGAAAAAAGCAGATTGTCAGGCTTAACAACTTCAAGCAAGGGCAAGCGCTTACAATGTCTATCCTGCCCTTCCGACCCGCCCCACATGAACTGCACACACTGCTGCAGACATCTGTGCTATGCTGATTCCTGTGCTTGGGTCAATGTTTTTGGGGTTCTCTACTCCATCAATAATGGTAGCCACGCAAGTACTCTTGTTCTCTTGTGAACCTGGTTTCCATGTAATTAAAATGCATGATGTTTGCTATAGTATGAGAATGCTTTATTTTCATAGATCTTATGATTTTATAACAATTGTTTTTAAAAACCACCCTAGCTCTACCTGATATGTCATAGGCAGATCTAGCACCCTCTCTCTCCACACCTCCCTCCCATTCTTTCTCTCTCTGTTTCTCTGTATTTCTCTGTCTCACTCTATGGGCCTCATTACGAGTATGGAGGCAGCCATGCCGTTAATAAGGGCATGGCTGCCTCCATACCGGATTCCTCCAATGAGGACTTAGCGGGCTATTCCAACCATGGAGGACCTGGTAAGTCCTCATTGGAAAAACCCATCCCAATTCCCATTTAAGCCCCCATAGGGCTCAATGGGGATGGAGCTAATAACGGGCCCATTAATAACGGGCCCATTATTAGCTCCTTGGTCCCATCGCGGGACCCGGAAAGGACGTCTGGTTTTACCAGACGTCTTTTCCAGGTCCCACAAGGGAACCTCATAATTGCGCATCCCGTAATGAATGATGCCGGTCCTGTACCGGCACCCTTCATTACGGGAGTGCAAGCCTCGTAACGAGGCCCTATGTCTCTTTCATGTGGGTTAGAGTCTCATTCTTAGGTATGCATTGGGCAAAGCCAGCCTGGACATTGCTGACCTGTATGACAAGAGGAAAATAAAGATATATTGAGGAGGACATAAGTGACTTTGTTTTATAAGAAGACAAAAAAGGAAATTATTTAATCATGCTTTCATTGTTAACTGGCTTTTAAAAGTAATTTTGCAATGTTCATTTCAAATCATCTTTCCAGCATATATTTTAGTCATAATAAGAATGTTACATGTTATTTTACTGAACAAAGTGCATTTTCTAAACCTTGAATAAACTTACACATAATTTTCTGGCAGAAGGTTATCATTTCAAGATGGACAGCCTGGTATACTCTGTTTTTACTCTTTTAATATATCCTTATGAGAAAGGGAATGGTACAAATAACACTGGTGAAGGTGAGAGCCTGCTTTACATAAAATCAAAGAGCATTTGGACCACAGGAATGATGACAGATCTTTATATTTGTCACATACCTCTATGGTAAAATTCTTGTATAGTTAAATTACTCAGTACAAATTACCTGTATTTTTAGGAACTTGGGGTTTCACCCTAAGTTATCCGAGGTTTCCAGACATGGACGCCTTGCTCACTGTGCTTAGAGAGGCACCGATTCACCTCACTGATGGGGCCAACTAGGCCGAAACAAGTGTCTGGGGTTGCTGTTGGTACTCATGTTCAGAGAAGAATTGCCTAGTATTTTGCTGCTGGACTGCCTTAGTAGGTGAGACTAGACTGATCTGCAAATGTATATTTCTCCTCTGTGAATTGTTCAGTGAGCAGAAACGTGGTTGTAGACCCTCCCGAGTGGGCACCTTTCCATAGAATATGTTATTTGTCTGTGTTTGTTCTCAGTGAAGGGGCTCCCAGAGCTTTTGTGGTATTAGTAGTCATTTAATTTTTCACAACACTCATAGTACCATTAAAAGATGTGTAACAGTAAACCATACGTACTGATTATGACAGATTCAGGATTGTAGTACAAGGGCCATCCATAGATAAAGTCTGATTTCCCTGTGCTGGGTCTCAGGGCAAGGATGGTTGTTCAAATGATCCATTCCCAATGCGCAGATATCCTAAGAGTATCATATATGTATATAATACATGGCAGCTTGTAATAACAGTATGAAAGCCTAGAAATATTTTTCTTATTACAGGTTAGTTGCGACAAAGAGAAATAGTTAATTCAGTGATGGCTGGAGTGATGATTGGAAGAACCTGAAGAAGCAGCTGAAGGCACAAGGATCAGTAAGGAGGAGACAAGAAGCGGCAGGGCAGACCTAACCGTCTTGGAAGTAAAGAGACTGAGTGGGCTAGGAGAAGAAGAACCCTGGAGGACTGGGAAAGAAAGGTCCAGAATGTGGCAGAGATATGGGAGAAGTTGAAAACAACAGTGGTGGTTATGGGGAAAGTGCCCACAGGGGTGAAGAACGTATTATAGTTGGAAGAGACTTGGAGTATCCTAAGTACTGTGAGAGAGGGGCTTAAACGGGTGAAGAAGGTGCCCAAAGGGATAAAGAGTTGGAGAGTTGAACAAGATTTAGAGTATCTTATGTGTTGTGAGGGAGGAGTCAAATTGGGTGATGAAGCTGACGAGAATAGACAGCTATTGCAAGCAACCATTGAGGAGAGTTGGCTAACTAAGGAATAGTGGATAGAGGAAAGTAAAGATGAGTGGGCAGAGGAAGTCCGGAAGGAAGAGGATCAGAGGAAAATCCTTTGGAAGATGAAAAAGGAGGGGACAGAAAGTAGTGAAGGTTGAATATGGCCATCCTCCTGAGTTGAAGGAGGACGTTGCAGGAAGAACTGAGGAGGAGAAGGAGAGGACTGTTTAAGGACTAGAGCAGGAGGTTTAAGAGCGATGCAGGGAGACCGAGAAGTCAGGAGAATGAGGCAAGGATCAAAGAGGTGAAACATGAGGCAAGAAGCAGGGAGAGAGAGATATTGGAGCAGTTCATGGGAGAAGCACAACCCTGACAGACAGGAAGGCAGTGAAGGACCTAGCAAGAATCCTGACCCAATGGAAGGGCAGCCTCCTGTCATCCTCTGGCTCAAATCTGTCTTGGAATGCCTGCCACTTATGGGTCCACTTGGAGAGTCCACCCACAAGTTTCAAGTATGGAGCTAGCACCTGGGACTTCAAACTAAGGAGAAAAGACACTGAGAACTACAAGTTGGCTGGTACTGGTAAAATGCAGCAGTATTACCATATACCGCAGCATTACCGCACCACCCAACTATGAGTTCTCAGTGTCTTTTCTCCTTAGTTTGAAGTCCCAGGTGCTAGCTCCATAGTCTGACAGGGGTTTGAACGATTTGATTTTGCAAAAGGCGGAGATTTGGAGCCAGGTCATTTGAACCTTCTTGGCTATTGTTTCTGGAGGACAGGCGCCTGTCAATGGTGAATACCAAGAACGTGGTGGAATCAGAGAGTTGCGGAACAAATCCTATGCATAACATTGAACCATTGCTGGACACATTGATGTTTAGTGGGGAACCAATGAGAACAAATGTGGTCCTTGGATGGTTACATTTGAGGTAGGCAGTCTACATCCAGTATTGGATGATGGCTTGGTAATCACAAAGACAACCAATGTCCTGTGGGCTTTTTTACTCTCATGTACAACTGGACATCATCTGCATATTGGTGAAGGCATTTTAGGGATCGTTGAGGAGTTTTCCCAAAGGCTCCATGTAAATGTTTAAAATAATTGGTGCGAGGATGGGGCCATTGGGGATTCCCCAGGAGACTAGGAATCCATTATAATACAAAATGTTCATCTGGTCAGACTGGTGCCTTCCCGAGAGGTAGGAGGTAAAACAATTCAGGACAGAGCCAGTGAATTCCATCCTATCAGTGCAGAGGGAAAGGAGGATGTGGTGGTTGACTGTGTTGAATGCAGCCAAGGAGTCAAGGAGGACAAGGAGCATGAGTAGCCCTTATCCAGGATTTGGAGGGCATCGTTCACCATCTAGATGGTGGCTGTCTTGGTGCTACACTTGGAATGGAAACCCAACTGATAGCCATTTAGGGGTTTTGGTTGTTCTTTTCTGGCATGTAGCTGTGTAGCGGATACATTTTCCAATATTTTGGGGGGGTCACTAGTTGGCCAATTTATCTGGGCTAGTTTTATCAAAATATGTCATATTAGACCAGTTTGAGGGTTTCCTTAATGACCCTTCAGTGATGGAGGCCTTAGTGATGCTAATTGGTACATATAATGACAGAAGCGTCAATTATTTAATGATTAAGGCTGGGATTATATTGTCAGTGTAGGCGATCAGTTTGAGGGAGGGGAGTGTTCTTAAGAGTTCCGGGAGAGAGAGTGGAGAGAATTTGGACCTGAAGGGCAGTGTGCATGATGAATACAGAGGAGGCTAATGCTAGAGGAGGTTGATTCAATGATCCATCAAACTGTGTCTAACTTATTCATTGAAAAAGTTGTTTATTCCGTTTCATTTTTCCTGAGTTGCTGGCAACTACGGTTGGCAGAGAGAGATTTGAGGTTGGTGAGATCTCCTGGGTTACAGTTTTTTCTCCACCATGTCTCTAGGGTGCTGATTGGGCATTTTTTGGAGGTGAGTTTGGAGAAATTACCAAGTGTTGGATGGTTCCGTCTTAGCACGGCTGGTTTTTAGGGGACATAGGTGTCCACCAGTTTCATACCATAGTTATTGAATAATTCTATGAGCACATTGCCTGTGGCAGGGAAGTCTGCAATTTTTGCTTCTAGCTCATTGTCTGAGAAGGTTTTAAATAATGAGTGGCACTGAGTGAGGGGGCATTAAGCCTGACCTTTGTTGGCCATGGTCAAGTGGGTAATCGACAGTGGGATGGAGGTGTGGTCAGAATAGTCGAGTAGGATAGGGTCTGCATAGGTGCTGAGGAGGGATGATGTGAAGACTAGGTCTAGGGTGGGCCTTTGTTTTGTGTGTTGAGAGCCTAAATTTGCTTAAGGTCTATAGATCCAGTCAGCGCAAATAGCGCCTTTCATGGTTGGTTGTCGGCGTGAGACTTGGGACATTACAATCTCAGAAAAAGACATTATTAGTCTGTGCTGATTTGGCAAAGGAAAGTAACTTGGGGTTGGTGTCATTGAAATAGTTTCTCCTGCGAGGTGGTCTGTAGATGAGGTGGAAGGTGGTGGATTACTTTCGGGATAAAGAGATCCGGCCAGCGACCAAATATATATCATGATAACCTATGCTTTATATTATTAATAGCACTGGCATAATCTGTCCATATTCTTGTGTAAAGTCCCCCAAATGCAGATCACTTACAGTGGGGGGTGCACTTTCGGCCTCCCTCGAGCATCCAGCTAGTGCATGTTCGATAATGAGAATATTGGCCTGGCATAATATCACCTCCCTGCCTCGGAGGAGTTTCCCAGTGGACATGTGCAGGTGGTCGAACACAGCGTGTGCATTCAGTATTAGAGATGGGGCCGGAAAAGTCCGTCTGTATTAGGAAATCTCAGCTCCTGCACTGCAAAGGGAAATAGACGCCTTTCTGCAGTGTCATGGTGGCACCCGTAATTAACACGTATGCATCTGTTACAAAAACAGACATACGGACTTAAAGGATCACAACTACGTAAAGGATCACTTGTTTGACTATGTGCACAAAGTGGGACCAACAGGAAAGTGAATACATATTTGTATATATATAGCGCGCATGTCTACCGGCCTTGATGGGCCTACATTGTATCTCTCTCTTATGACCAAATATAAATGTGCTGTTATTTGCACACTACATATTAATGTCTTCAAAATCACACAATAGAATATTGCAGCATTTTTAATTTTGTTGTCAATGCTGTTAATGACTTGAGTATTGATTAACCAGATTGTTGTTATGGTCCATGTGATAAGAGGCGAGTACCCTTAACACAAATTGATTCACAAATAAAAAACAGACTACCAGGCAAATTAAAACAAAACAAACACTGTCCTTTAAACAGCTGCATGCAAAAGTGGCAAAGATATTTGTTAAAGGTATTGTGCTAAAGACAGGCCACCATTTTGACATATTTGAAAGAACATATGAACATAGTATTTATTTGATATATTATAATGCAAAATGTACTCTTATCATTGTTCAGTTGTACGGACAAGGAATATAATCACAGGCAGCAAACGGGTTCAACATAGAGTATTCTCACCTTGCGTGCGTCCAATACGGAAGGGCCTCTTTACTCCAGCATTAATAGTTCTGTGGCAATTATTACGAAGCTGGAATTAAATCAGTCATATCCACAGGTTTGAGTTCAGCTAAAGCAATTTTCATTTCACGCTCAGTAAAATGAAAAACAAACATTACTTAGGAAGCGTTGAAATAGCCCAGCACCCGAGGGAGAGAGGGGGCAGGTTGCAGAATTAATTGTACGTGCGTGATCCATGCACAGGACAGTGTAGGAGAGAAAACCCATTTCCAGCGAGATCATGATGCTGCTGCCTCAGCAGTAAAAATTCCAGCCCAGCAGTCGCAGTAGGAGCTCAGAAGGCCCCTCTTACATTCCCCCTCCAAATTTCACAAACCCTGCAGCTTTTGGTCTGACCTGTGCCACCTGGTCTGTAGCAGCTGGACATGAAAAACAGCCTCATGCTTTCCTGCAGTGTTTCGGGAGCCCTTTTTGGATGTGTTTAATTCCGGAAAAAACCAAACGTCCTCCCAACATGGTCACCGATTGCAAATTGTTTAAAATATCACTTTCTGATGTGGAACCCCATGGGTATTCTTAAAAATACTGGTGGTATTTTTTTACAATTGTATTAAATGTGTTCCTAACCGATCCCTCCTCTCTCTGCGGCCAGAAAGGAACTTTTAGAAATACAATTTCTACGATACCTTAAGTTTTATTTGCAGAGTTGAAAAAGGGGCAGGATAATTCTGATTGCCTTTTTTTTCCATAAGAGCTAGCTTCCAATTCTATTGTCATACACACCACCTATTTCCAAAATGTTAAACAGGGAAGTATTTTGACTCACAAGCAGGGACGTCATTTCCCCAAAATGCAAGGGGTAGTGGAAATGACATCACGCGACCCTCTGCATTGTCCACAAAGCCTTCTGGGGCCTGGGGCCTAAATACCTTCTTCCTAAATATCTTCCTTCTCGAGCTCTTCACTCATCCGCCTCCAACTCCCTCAGGGTCAGCCGCTTCTCCAAGCAACGAGTTGGGGGTAGATCTCTCTCCGCGGCAGGGGCCTTCCTCTGGAACAGCCTTCCTGCCTCCCTGAAACTTGAGGAGAACCATCTCCGGTTCCGGAAGCACCTCAAAACCTTCCTCTTTGCTTCTGCTTTCTCGCCCCCTCTCCCCTGCTAAATTCTTGACTGAAACTGCACTGAATCTGCAACTGGGCCACTCTTACCGATCTCGGTCCTTGGCCCAGCCACTCTCCACTTGCACTGCCTCCCTGGCAACCCCTGCACTGCGGGACTCTATGTATCCCTTCAGCCCCCCTTCCCAGCACTTGTCTGCACTTACCTTGCACTTGCCACTAGCTGGCCCTAGTATTTATTTGTTGTTCTACTTACCCTGTACTGCACTTCCCCCCCTTTCCCCTTGCACGTTTCCCTTCCCTCCACCCATGCACTTGCGCAATCTGAATGACACCTGGTCTAGTAGGATCGTTGTCTGTCTTCCCTTTGTTCCCCCCTCCCAGCCTCGTCGCGCCTTGAAACACTTGTGTATAGGCGCGTTACAAATGCCATATCATATCATCATATCATATAACTCTGATATCACAGGAAGTGATGTCATTTGACCACACCCCAAAGTGACATCACAGGAAGTTATGGAATGACCTTTCACCCCTTTACCAAACGGGAAGTGGCATCGCATAGCATTGTTTCTAAGTAAACTATGAAAAATATGGTTACGATATCACTGTAAAGTGACATACATTTATACAAGACTGGATAACCATATGTATCATTATTAGCGTGTATAGGCCCATATTACCATATTACTGCGAATGCAAGCAGACGTCCAAGGCCATACGATAATGATGTGTTATTATATAGCACAAGCGTTTCATATAGAACAAATATACATACAATATTACCCGACCTGTGTTGGTACCCATTTATCAACCTCAGCAGGATGAAAGGCTGAGTTGACCTTGCTGGGAGTCAAACCTACAACCCGCATATCGCACACACATTGCAGCAGCGAGCGCTCAACCCACTGAGCTATCTTAATGGCTAAAAGAAAAAGAAAAATATGTTTTCAATGTTTTAGAGGCAGCAAGGGAGACTTCAGGGGTCGCAGGTGTGACCCCTGTCGACCCCTAAATGAAGTCTGTGCTCACAAGTACATATAAATAACATCAACATTTTTAGGTTTGGAATTGTATACCTACCTCACCCTGAACAGTTAACCAGGGTCACTACAAATATATTTTTAAAATACACTGGGCCTCATTCCGAGTACGGCGCTAACCAATGGCGCTATTAACGCCTTGGTTGACGCCGTACCCGGACCGGCAGCGCCTTGGTGGTTGGCGGAATTACCGCCCCATTCCAAGGTTGGCGGGGCGGTAATTCCCCAATCCCCATTTACCCTTCCCCATTCCCATTCCTGCCCCATAGGGCATAATGGGAGTGGGGAAGGCGTCAATTACGCCACCGTAAATTACGGTGGCGTAATTAACATCAAGGTCCCTTAGCGCCATGGTATTTAACGCCTGCTAAAAGCAGGTGTTAAAAGCACCATGGCGCTAAGGGAACTCGGAGTATGGCGGTAAGGGATTACCGCCACCGCTCTCGTTAGCGGTGGCCGCTATCCCTTAGCGCCATACTCGGAATGAGGCCCACTGTATGAAATCTAATTAAAGTCAAAGTTGGCTTTAAGAGTTATTTGATTAAAAGTGCTCATTATGGGACAGAGCCACACAAAATTGCAACACACATAGGGCCAGATTCATGGAAATGCACTCAGAAATCCTGTAAGGGCAGCGCACCAAGAAGGACACTGCATGAACCTGCGTGATTAAGTAAATCTAGAAAATTCCAGCAGACACGCAAAGGGAAAGGGGCTGCGCGAGGAACTCCTACAGCATGCTCCCGTGCAAACCAAAACCCAAGCCATACCCCATATCAAGAGCAAATCTCCACATCCACCCCTGAGTCACCATCCAGTAACACTTCAAAAACGTGCGTGCCCCCTCATAAGCATGCAGTTCTCCGTAATTTGAGGCTGCACCCCAATGAAAACAATCAGGCTCCTTCGTAAACTAAGGCAGCACCTGTGTGAAAACGAGAGAGCATCCTCCTAACTCGAGGCTGCACCCCCCCCAATGAAAACGCACAGGCTCTCTCGGAAACTAAGGAGCCGCTCCTGCAAAAATGCAAGATTTCCATCTTAAGTCAAGGCTGCACCCCCCAATGAAAACGCACAGGCTCTCTTATAAATTATGGCGGCACCCCCAACGAAAACGCACAGGCTCCCTCGCTTGTTAAGGCACGCCTACGAAACTGAAAGTCTACCTCCCCTACACCCTAGGCACCCAATCTGCTGGCATATAACCCCTCAGGTCCAGACACCACCCACCAGCCCCTTCACCTCTGACCCTACCCTAGGCAGCCCTGTTCACCTTCGACACCACCCCAAGCAGCCCCCTTCACCTATGACATTACCCCAGGCAGCCCCCGAGAATACACTCCTCTCCCCACACTGCCCTCAGCTTCACACTACCCCAGGCAGGCCCCCCGATAGAACACTCCTCTCCCCACACTGCCCTCACCTCCAACACCACCCCAGGCAGCCCCCTCAAGTCCAGACACCACCCACCAGCCACCTTCACCTCCGACACCACCCCAGGCAGCCCCTTCAAGTCCAGACACCACACACCAGCCCCCTTCACCTCCGACACTACCCTAGGAAGCCCCCTTCACCTCCAACACTACTCCAGGAAGCCCCATTCACCTCCAACACTAACTCAGGCAGCCCCCTTCACCTCTGACACTACACGAGGCATCCCCCTGATAGTACACCCCTCTCACCACACTGTCCTCACCTCTGACACCACCCCAGGTAGCCCCCTTCGCCCCTGACACCACCCCAGGCAGCCAGCTTCTCCGACACCACCCACCAGACCCCTACACCTCCAAAACTACCACAGGCAGGCCCCCGATAGTACAATCCCTGCCCCACACTGCCATCACCTCTGACACTACCCCAGGCAGCTCCCTTCACCTCTGACACCACCCACCAGGCCCCTTTGCCGCCAACACTACCCCAGGCAGCCCTCCGATAGTACACTCCTCTCCCCATGCTGTCCTCACCTCCGAAGCTACCCCAGGCAGCCCCCCCCAATAGTACACTCACCTCCCCACACTGCCATCACCTAGGACACCATGCCAGGTAGCCCCCTCAAGTCCAGACACCACCCCTTAGCCCCCTCACCTCCAACACTACCCCAGGCAGCCCCCCAATAGTACACTTCCCTCCCCACAATGCCCTCACATCTGACACTACTCCAGGCAGCCTCACGATAGTCCAATCCCCTCCCCACACTACCCTCACCTCTGACACCAACCCAGGCAGCCCCCTTCACCTCCAACACCACCCAACAGCCCCCTCCACCTCTGATAAGACCCACCATCCCCCTTTAACTTTGACACTACCCCAGTCAGCCCCCCGATAGATCAATCGCCTGCACACACTGCCTTCACCTCCGACTCCACCCCAGGCAGCCCCCTGATGGTACACTCCCCTCCCCACTCTGCCCTCACATCTGACACTACCCCAGGCAGCCACCCGATAGTACAGTCCCCTCCCCATACTGCCCTCACCTACAACACCACCCCAGGCAATCTCCTTTACCTCCAACACCACCCCAGGCAGCCCCCTTCACCTCTGACACCACCCACCAACCCCCTTCACCTCCAAAACTACCCCAGGCAGCCCCCAGATGGTACACTCCCCTCCCCACACTGCATGACTATTTGCCTTTCTGCTAGTGTTCTTGGCATATAGATGTGGTGGTGCACCTAAGGTTGTGCGGTTATGCATGCCACCAACTGGTGTATGCAGGATGACTGTGTAGCCTGGGAGATGCCACCTACTATTGCAGTGGTCCACTGGAAGGATCCAGTTGCCATGAAATGTAACACAGTGAGCACTTTTTGTAGGGGGCTAAGGGCCTGGGAGCACATGGTGGGTTATGTTAGCCCATCTTCCCACTCCCTGACAAGGTCTAGGATGATATGGGGGTTGGGGGCCTGTACCTGCCATATACCTGGTCATTCAGCATCCCGAAGAGGGTGGTACGTGGGTGGAAGATCTGGGACCTGGCCATCCTCCTCATCCTGCGGTGTTTGTGCACAACTGCTCCAACAAATGCTGGATTAATTGTGGCTGGATACATTTCTTCTGGTGTGTATTGCATGCTTTATAGATGCACGTTGATGTTTATGCTTGCTATCGGGTGGCGGGAGTATACCAGAATTTCCGTTAACTTTTTCGTGACCCGACAGAGTTCGAATCCATGAATACTTATTTATGCGCACTGATATGGGATGCGATTGCTTGACCGTGGACCGTCCCTCAACGCGACCACATTTTCATGTCTTATTCCTCATTCTGCATATTCTGCCCCCTGTTTTGGTGGCTGCTTGGAATCTCGCGCAAAGCGTTCCTTCGCTCGCAGCGACGTGCCGAGCCAGCGCTAAATCCAAGCATTCGATTCGATGAATCGATGAAGGTGAATTTGCGCACATTAGAGCACGCAATACCCTATCCGCACAAAAATGTCCATGAATTGGGTACTTCACCACAGAAAAAAGCAACATGCGCTGAGCGCAGCTAAGTGCAAATAGTAACACAAATAATGGCACAAAAGTGGAGAGAATGTAGTCGCATCATGAAGTACACATAAGAGTGGTGCTTCTATCGGATGCATCATAAAAGTGTGCATCGTGTCAGAGTCATTAAGAAAAGGCTGCATTGTGTCAGATGCATCATAAAAGTGCGCATCAAACCAGATGCATTAAAAAAAGGCACAGCTAACTTCAAAAAGCCAAAAACCAAGAAACTGACAGAAAACAGCAGAGGAGAATTTGGAAGGCATACAAAGCAATCCACAATTATCCGTTGTCCGGAAATGGCATTCAGCCAAAACGCTGGAGGCAAGGGCACGGACAAGGCCATTGTTCCAGGAACGTCAGCCAGGAAGAGCTTGATGTCATGCCACATTTCTTGGGAGACAATGGACACACACTCCGTAGTCGACATGTCCAAGGGGAGGGCCAGAAAGCAATGTCACTGTCACACCTGTTTAGGAGCAGCTAGCAGGCCTGCTGGAGACCATAGTGGTGGTGGGCATTGGTGGACCAGATACTGCTGCTCTGACATCCGGTGAGAAACACAACATTAGGGGGCTGTCATGCGTGTAATGTGTGTATATATGCCCCATCTACAAGTAGGGTGCCTGGGATTTGGGAACGTTAGTAATCGGTATGGTAAAGTGACCCTCAGTAGATCCATGTGTTGAGCCACCTCCCCAAATGTTTTAATGCATACCCATCATCGGTGACATGTACACATGGCCAACATTTGGCCAATGTGAACCTCCAGTTACACCACATGCCACATGGACAGTAATAGGGCATATGTAAGGGATGAGTGATAGCACACCACTAGTACATGATGTGTGAAACAAGAATGGGCACTGATTAAGTCATGTAATATTCCCCTCAATCAGAGTACATATATGTATGTGCCATGCGCTCCCTAGATTGTCATACATTCTCATTTCCCACACAGATGCTGCGGGCCAGGACGCAGACAGTGACCTACACCCAGGCATGCCACCACTGAAAGGGGATGATGAGTCAGTGCTGCTGGTGGAGACCCTTGGTGGTATGGAGGTGCAGAGCAATGCACCAAAAGGGGGCTCTACCCTGCCATCAGAGGAAGAGGACACCGCTGCCACCTCTGCCACAACAAACTTTCAGTCACAGCAAGGGTCAACACGTACACCCCTTAGGAAGGGTGCACACACCAACAGGCCACGAACATCTCCATAAACGACCTGAGAGGAGGAAATGCAACGACACCAGGTACCTGTGTGTACCAAGCTCACTTTCATCAGGAGCACTCTGGGCGAGATCCTAGAGAGAGTCTTAAGTGGCATTGCAGTTTGCAGGCAGACCATGCAGATGGGAATCCAGGCAACCCGAAAGGAGAACAGGGGTAGGCAGGAGGAGGTCACCACAATCCAGCAGGAGCTGGGGCAACAGAGGGTGCAATTACAGGAATGCAAAGTAGCATGCAGCACATGACGCACTAGCAGGTACGGCTGTAGATGCGCAAACATGATGAGAGCATGGCAGCCACAACAGAATAGCCGCAGCAACAGAAGGACTATCGATGTATAGCTGCAATGGTCACAGGGTCAAGCAGAGCTCAACTCCAAGTGTGGTTTCAGATTCCTAGCATCCGGCCAGTGATGCTACACTCTCCACCATGCCACCTGCTGCGTCGGAAGAGGAGAAGAACTAGAAAGGCCTTCTGCATCACTCAGGACCAGTAAACAATGCACACAAAAATAGAGGTTAGTGGCTGTCAGTGTAAACAATGGGCCTCATTATAAGTTTGCCGGTCCGGTTACTAAGGTACTGGTAAGCTTGCCAGTACCGTAGTTACCGGACCTGCAAACAACGAGTTCTGCTTGCGGGTGCCATTACAGCCACCAGGCCTGACCTGGCGGCCGTACTGGCACCCGCGAGCAGAGCATGTCGGATGCACCATAATGACCCAGTAATTGCCCATTCGTTGGTGCCAGAATTTTTCAGAGGTTTGGCGGCAGCCTGCCGGTTTTATCAGCAAGGCTACCGCCAAACTTATAATGAGGCCCAATGTTTCAATTCATGTGTATGTTGTTGTAATTATTTTCTTTCGCTATCTGTTTCTGTTTAGTGTCTCATGCCATTGTCTGCCATGTAGACCAATATATTTTATGTTGAGCATCAGTGTTGCCTGTCTCTTCCATGATGTGTTCTGTCACGCTAATGGATGGGGAATGTCTCTTTCATTTGACAGGAGAGGCACTTCCACATTTGTTTAGTGAGTTACAGGTTAGTGCATTAGTTAGTGCAACTGTACAGTAGCAACATAACACGGTTAGGGATGGGCAATTAGATGGTGTATGGCTAGCATGGCTGTGGCCCACCTGCTTGTCGGGAAGGATCCCTGACCTGTGGCCAGGTAATTCAAACATCATCCATGCACAGGTATCACAGTTCATGGCCCTGCCTGGCAAACATTGCACCTCAGTTGAAGACTCTTGCAACCGTATCATCCCACATGGCAGAAGCCATGTCCCTCAGTTCAATGACTACATCATGTGGGGCAGGTGATTGTTAATGTTAAAGGTTGTTATACCGCACACAGGTGCCACTTGTGTGGTCTCTCTGACTCTATAACGGTCGTTGCAAAGGCAATAGAGAGGCATGTTAGGAATTATAATCCAAAATATATGGACTGCTGCTGGTCGCAGACCCATGCTTTAGTGGATTTGTGGGTTCTGCGATTTGGATGGTTATTGTCTCGATATGCTCTTTTTTGGATTTCAATAACTGTATGTACTATCTATTGGTTTATTATATTAAGAAATTAATAAGATATATGTTCAGGTTAAATGTTGGTTGGATTGTATTTTATGTGGCAATGTATTGGTTTGTTTTATGTTAAAAAACTTAACTTGTGTCTACATTTTCTTGCTAGGAATCAAGCCCTTCTTTTGAAAAGCAAAATTGTCAGAACGCAAACATTATAAACATGTAGTAAGGTAAACAGTTTGTATTATTATAAATGCACAGTACTTCACCATCTTCCCCCAAAGAGGAAGCATCAACCTGGACAGCCACTCCACTGCTCAACAGGGATAGCTCATCTGGGAGACATCATGGCATACAGGAGGACCTGCTCCCTTTAAATATGGCCTCCAGCAGCCCCGACAGCATTGTACTGCTATGCTCCAGCTTTCCCGTGTGCCTCGCCATCCAGCACCCTTGATTGGTTGCAGGCACAGGAAAACACATATGTGAGCATCAGCTGGTAGTCAGAGCTGGCTGTCCAGCAAGGCCCACCATTAAGGCTGTTACCTGACTGGGCCTATCTGGGCATAGATGGCCACAACCGCACCATACCTACCCTTCTTCACACACCTGCCTCAGCGCCACGTCGAGCTCAGCCACCAGCTGCAACCCACCACAACAACCTCCCAACAAAAAGCACCCAAGATGAACTGGGACTGTCAGACATGTCACCCACACAGATCATCTGCTCTCTTACCACATGTACCCAGCCATCCACCCAACTTCTTGATGCATCACGTGCACCATCCTCCACCCTTCCTGCACCTGCATCCCACCACTCCACCCCTACATGTTTCCTACCACCCCTTCTATTCACCACCAAACACCACCCCAACCTGCAACAAGCTCCTCTCACAGACAAGTTCATCACGTCAACCAATGGTCCCATCTCTACCACCTCACACTTCCCATCCAACCCTACTCCCTTCCTCCCCCCACTTCCCCTCTTCCACTTGAAAGACCATCAACACTCAACAGCCACCGGCTCGCTGACCACTAGGCCCACACAGACTCAAAGCCTTATGAGCATGCACCACCCCTCCAACTCCCTACAAGCACCCTCAAGTACACCTTCATGTTCTAGGCTTAACTAGGACTGAAAGGCATTCCTCCCAAACCACACCACCACCTCTCCTACCACCTCAAACAGCACTCTCCCCATCCATGACCAATTCCAACAACATAACCCCCACCAACATCTCCCACCTCAACTGCGCCCTAATCAAAGAGAGCTCCCTATGCGCCCATGCCACAGATATCCATGACATCAGTAATGAAAAACAACTAGACATCCTAGACATCATTCGGGAGGATAGCTCAGGGGCAACATGCTCGCCTTGGAAGCAAGACGACACAAAGCACCACATGTTCGATCACCAGGTTCGCGCTTAGAAAAACCTGGGTATTAAGCACGTTATAAATAACCTATCATATCATATCATAGCATATCATCAAGACTTGGCGAAACAATGCAGCGGTCCCCATCCTCCCCCTAGCCATTCTCAGTGGATACACCATCTTAAGGTCCGACTGACCCTCTAAACCCATCTTCAAATCCAGCCTGTCTATCAGAGAGATCCTCACAAAAACACTACCAGGCTGTGAACTCCTACTCACCAAACGCCTCCCCCTCAATCCACAAACCACCCTCAACCTTCTCCTCTATCAACACCCTAACAAACTAGCTCCCCCGAATCAGACAAACCAGTGCTTCTGTCACCCCTGATAAAACCTACCACAAAACTCACCCTCCTTGGTCACCTTACCCTAGGTTTCAACAACTGCGTTGATACCAAATACACTGCCCTCACAATGGCCCTTACTGAGATGACACACAGTCAAATGGTCTTGTCTGCCACCCACATTAAAGGCTGCATCCTTGACTGGATTGTTAACTTCAATACCAACATTTCCATCACTGCCATCAACCCCCCTCCCATGGGCCCACCACATGTTGATCGAATAAAGCATGTCACACACTCACTATCACACCAACAATATTGCCATCACACTGCCCATTCAAGCCTGCAATACCTGCAGGCTCACCAAAGAAACACTAGAACCCACCCTTTCCCACTTACTTGCAGCTCATTCTAAAAACGGCGACCCACAATCCATCGTCAATTGTTACAACTCCATGCTCCTCAAAGCACTGGACTCCCACGCCCCTCTCAAAGCTTGAATACCCAAACAACCACAACGCAGTAACACTTGGTTCTCTGAAAAACTTCACTCCCTCTGCAGACAGAAACACACACTCAAACACCTCTGAAAAAACATCCCACTTCAGCTAACGAAAATGCCCTCAAGGCCACTGGCAAAGCTTACAAGTCTAACATCTTATCCACTAAATCCAACATCTACAAATCTAAGATCATTGTAGCCAACTCCAACGCGAAAGATTGCTTCAAAATCCTCAAGGAGCTCAGAATTTCAGCACCACCCACTTCAAATTTTCCCACAGATAAATATTGGTGCACCACCTTACAAGCAGCCCTCACCAACAAAACATGTAAACTGAGAGACAAAAATATTACTTAAAAAAATACCAGTTAACCTCCAAACCTCCCCAGAACCTTCTGATCCCCACTCCACTCCACTCATCTCAGCCCATCTCAGCCCATTCCAATTCACACCAGCCACCCCTGCAGCTGTCACCAAAACTATCCCGTTCCTCAAACACGCCAAATTCAAAGGAGACACCTGCCCACTGCACATCATTAAAGACTGCACAGAAACCCTCAGTCCCTTTGTCACTGATTTAATCAATGGCTCATTCACCACAGGGTCTATCCCTGCAGCTATTGTTTCTCCAATCAGAGAGCTGGGCGGAAGATCGCTCACCTGAGCTGGCTCCCTCCTATGGAACAGTCTCACTCTTTCTCTCCATCTTGAACCGGAACACCTCAAGTTCTGCAAACAACTCAAACCTTTCACTTTTCTTCCTCCTTCCCTCTCATCCTCACCTGCTAACCATTCCCTCTGTCGCTGAGATTGGTCACCTGGTCATTCAAGAGTCCAATAGGGCCCTGGCCTTCTGCCTAATCACTGCCAGCCCTCCCTTGCACTGCCCTCTGGGCCCATACCTGCCAGTTGGTTGGTTTGCCTCCACCCTGTACTTAACTGTTGGGCGGTAGACCTCCCTCTTTGCCTGGGATGTCTACACTCATGCACTTACCTGTTGCCTCCCAACAGGCACCCCTGGCCCTTCCCCCCACTGGGGGACCCTAATTGCACTTACCCTCAAACCCCCTCTTTTCTTTTTATCTTTTCGCTGCACTTGCATGTTCCGAATGTCACAAGGCTTAGTAGGATGCTGTTCATTTTCTATTTATTCATTGTCACTGTCATTGTATATTTGGTCCCTTGTTCCCTTCCTTTATGCCTTGTGTCATTTTGAAGCACTGCCTTATTGTATAAGTGCCTTATAAATATCCAATAAATAAATAAATAAATACATAAATAAATACTCTTCCTTGTCCCAGTCACCCATTAGCTCCCCCACTCTTCCTTGTCCCAATCCCCCATTTCTGTCAAGGTAAGGTACTCCTCCTCATCCCTGTTCCCTTTACCCCTTTTTCACTCTTTCTCTTCCCAGTGCCCTATTATGACTGTCTCCATCGTCTTTGTCCCACTACCCCATTAGTAATCCAGTGTATTGTGGCCATCTTAAACTTCCTCATTGCAGACCCCCTTTCCCCAAATGTACTTTTTCCTCATACCATTTCCCCATTTATACCACCTCACTTTTCCTTGCACCAGCCCCCATAACCCCCACCTCACTCTTCCATATCCCAGTTCCTAATTCCCCATCTCAATTTCTTTTGTCCCCAGCCCATTTCCCCAATTTACCTTTCCTCATCCCAGTCACCGACTACCCCACCTCAAATGTCCTCATGCCAGTTCCTCACTAAATCCATCACAATCTTCCTCATACTAATACCCCATTTTCAAAATGTACTCTTCTTTATCGAGTAGTAGTTAATGCTCAGATAAATCGGTTGGTAAAATATAAGAGGGAAGGGGAGAGGTTAAATAAAGCCCTAGATGTACTTTCTAACTGGGGAGATCCAAATATTTTATATCAACATTGTGGTCCGCTATAGTTTCATGATTTCTTGTGGTCAATTGATTCTCTGCCGAGTACCCAGAGGGGCTTCCAACGAGTTCACAAACATTGTTTTGACGAAGCAGTCTGGGCAAAAAAATGTGAGACACAAAGACAGCTAAGACTGGTTAAGAAATGGGCTAAAAATCCATTAGAATTAGAGACAGATTAAAAAAAAATTAAGAACGATTTAAAGAGTTGGTCCAGACATCATAGAGAAGAGTTGTGGCAGAAGGATGGGGAAGAGATGTTGCCTGCATTGCAAAATAATTCCTCACGAAATTTTTGGTCATTAGTAAACGCTCCCCAAACACATCAAGTTATCGTTCAAACGAACAATGTGTCAGAAGTAAGTTGGATGACTCATTTTGGTGTAAAATATCGGGAACCAGTGGGAGGACAAAAATATAAAGGAGACAATGGAAATTGGGGTTTAAATTTTGATAAAGAGGATATCCTGAATCTGATCATAAAATCCTCGGCGTCAAGATCTGCGGGTCCAAATGGTCTAACTAACCAAGTTCTTAAAGGAATTGGGATATTGTGGGCTGAAATCCTGTACACTTTGTATAGGAGAGTGATTGAAAATAGAATAATTCCATCTTCCTGGAAGACCGCGATTATAATTCCGATCTTCAAAAAAGGCGATCGTAGAAACCCTATAAGTTATAGACCAATTACGCTGCTTGACGTGGAGAGCAAGTTATTTACCAGTTTGATACTAAGAGAACTCGAAATATGGGCGGGAAATAACAACATAATCCCCAAACAACAGACAGGGTTTAGAAGAGGTCATTCAACCTCCTTGAATGGTATAATACTTGCCTCATTAACAAATCAAAAAGATAAAAATAATGCAGTAAGACTTTATGGAGTGTTTATTGATTTGTCGAGTGCTTTCGACATGGTAAATCGAGACAAACTTTGGAGTACATTGGAACAGAAAGGGGCACCGAAAACTTTAATTAATATACTAGTAAAACTTCATGAAGGAAATACAGCCAGGGTAAGATTAGATATCGCTGAATACCTGTCAGATTATATAAGTATAGATAGGGGGGTAAGACAAGGTTGCACGGTAGCTCCATTTCTTTTTAAGTTTTATCTGGGAGATTTTGGTGCCGCCTTAAAATCTTCATCATTAATAAGTCCAAAGGTGGGGTCATTAGCTGTAAGATGGCTCATGTATGCGGACGACAGAGTCCTTTTTGATAGGACTCCTGTCGGTCTGCAAAGATTGTTGAGTGCACTTGACTCGTATATGAAAATAAACGACCTGGTGGTAAATCTTGAAAAATCGAAGGTCGTAATTTTTGAGAGAAAAGGCCTTAAAGAAGTTAAATACCGTTGGTCAATCGGCAGTAACCCGATACCGGTGGTAAAAGCAGTAATGTATCTGGGTGTTACTGTGTATGCGACCCCTACAGTTGGAATGCAGTACGGGGAAATTTGGCCTAAAGGGACACAATTAATAGCCCAGATGAAGAAGATCGCCAGCCTTTATGGTAAATTCTCTATCATGCCATTTATAAAGTTCTATGTTGCCAAAGTGATTCCTGTACTACTGTACGGAATTGAGGCAAAACCTCTTTTGTGGTCAATAGATTGGCAAAAAATAGAAGGTTACATCTGGAAACAGGTTTTAGGCTTGCCTAAAGGACTGCATACGGCAACACTCAGATATGAGTTAGGATTCAAATCTTTAAAGTATGCAGTCGATTGGAAACTTCTTTCCCTGTACAGATCCATTATTGAGCCAATGTCCAACACACTATTTGAAAACCTTTTAGAAAATATGAATCTTGATTCCTCACTAACCCTGAGAGAACTTAGAAAGACGGCAGAAAATTTGTTGATTCACTGTAAATCAGATACATTTATACTAATTTCAAATCCGTTGAAAGTTAAGAAATCCCTATCTTTGAGAGATTGGATCTCTACAGGGGATATGGTGAGATCATCTTCCATATCTGAAGGGTTTTTTAAGTATGGGAAAAAACAGGGTATCGTACCAAGGTATTTGATAAAGTTCCCACATTTAAAAGGAAGGGAAAACTTTATGAGGGTACGGCTGAACTTGATTAAGACCGGCTCAATATTAACCAAATGGGGTGTCACTGGAGGAACTCGGAGTCTATGTACGGAATGCTCGGATTTAAGTAAACAAACTTTAGAGCATCTGTTAAGATTCTGTAAAGGCACTTGGAAAATGAGTGTGGAACATTTAGGGAACTCAGTCGGGTCATTGGATCGACTTCCCTCTGATGCTTTTTGGGAAAGAATGATCGCGGGCTATGAAACCAAACTGACTTTAAACATTTTAAGAGTTCTGCAATTGACAGGTTTTATATCGCCAGAATATTGGTAACTGATTATTGAATTAAGGAGTAAAATTGTTTTATAGATATTTTTGATTGATGTGAAATGAATTCATTTTAATCATGTTAAATGTATAAGACTGTGATGAACTGGTTTTAAATGATAAATGAAGGAATATTATTTAAATTGATATAGTTCATAATGTGATGTTTATATGTATATATTCTTTCTTTATATTGAACCTAGAATGTGTAAAAAAACCAAATGTGGTTATATCACAATAAATAAAAAAAATTTAAAAAAATACCCCATTTTCAAAATGTACTCTTCTTTATCACAATCCCTCATTTTCCAAAATGCACTCCTCCTTGCCTCTGTCCCACATCACACCTACTATTCTCAGGCCCAGTCCTTCCATGTCCCCTATTTCCCCATTCCTCATCCCATTTCTTCATTTTTCTACCTCATCCTTCCTCACTTCAGTCCCCTCTTCACCCACCTCAATCTGCCTCCTCCTTGTCCCCCATTCCTACAGTTTATTCTTCCTCATCCCAGTCCCCCAGTTCCCCCCTCACTCCTCCTCATCCCAATCCCCCATTTCCTAAATGCACTCTTCCTTGTCTCTGTCCCTATTTCTCCAATGTACTCTTCTACATCTAAGTCTCCATTACCCCAACTCACTCTTCCTCATCCAAGTCCCTCATTACCCCACCTCCATCTTCCTTTTCCCAGTCACTAAACTTCCCACCTCACTCTTTCTTGTCCAAGTCCCCCATTTCCCCCAAGGGACTATTCCACATACAGCCACCATTTACGACACCTCACCCATCCTTGTCCTGGTCCCCCATTCCCCAAATTTACTATTGCACATACCAGTCCCCCATTTGCCCCATATCACTCTTCTGTGTCCCAATCCACCATTTCTGTCAACATACTCTTCCTCGTATCAGTTCCCCATTATCCCTTCTTCACCATTTCTCTTCCCAGTACCGCATTATGACAGCCTCTATTTTCTACATCCTAATACCCCATTAGTAATCCAGTGTGTTATGCTATATTACACTTCCTCACCCCAGCCCCCCATTTCCCAAATGTACTTTTCCTTGCCCGATTTCCCCATTACTCTCACCACACTCTCCCATGTCCCAGCCGCCCATTACCCCACCTCACTCTTCCACATCCCAGTCCCTATTACCCCGCCCCACTCTTCCTCATCCCAGTCTATTATACCCTAACTCAATTTTCGCTGTCCCCAGTCATTCATTTCCCCAGTGCACTCTTCTTATTCCCAGTCACTCAAACGTCCTCAGTCCAGTTCCCCACTAACTCCATCTCACTCTTCCTTGTACCAGTACCCCATTTCCAAAATGTACTCTTCCTCATCCCAGTCCCTCATGTGCCCCAATTTGCTCTTTTTTGCCTCAGTCCCACATCACCCATCCCTCATTCGTCTCAGCCCCAATCCCAAATTTCCTACAATTTTTTTTTATTTTTATTTTTTTATTAAGCATCTGGTTTTACAATTGAAAACCTTAAGCTTATACAAATGATTAATACACAACACATTTTTTTTTATTTTTAAGAATAAGAAACAGAACAACAACATCATCGTCTTCATTAAATACCCACCTTAGGAGCTCGAAAAGTTCACATGTGGATTTAAACTTAATATTTTCAGATCCCAAATGACGCTATACGGTCTCGACGTAGTTGCTACATCATGCAAAAGAAAACAGTGAACAACTTCTAAGGGACGCTTCGGTCCTTAGTCATCTCCAACTTTTCGAGCTTGGGAAAAACTCTTTCTGAAAGTCCAGAACAGCCAACACCAGCGCAATGCTTTCCCCTTGTAGAACAGCTGACCACCAGCAGTCGGCTGATCTTGTTGCATATTTACTGAGAAATCTCCCCATCCATTTGTTTTGATGGTTGTTCAGGCTAGGGCAATATATGATAATGTGATACAGAGCCTCCTTTTGCTCTCTGCATCACCTGCAAGCGTAGTCTCCCAATGCTTTAGGTTTCTTAACTTCCAAGGTTTCTTTCGTTGACATTAAGTTCAACTTAAGTCTCATGAACTCATATATTCGTTGTCTGCAAGGAAATCTTTTTAGATATTGTTGAGGGGTTCCTCTTTGTCTATGTGCTTGGTCTTTCTGGCTGTACAGCCTCAGTGAACTAACTTTTTCTCTTGTTCAGATCTAATCTAAGACTAAGAGTTTTTTTAATTTTTATTCGGGCAGGATTTGACATAAGGACGTCCTCTGAGGTTCTCAGTCCGGCGAGAATGTTCAGGCAATCATTTTTCCAAGCCTGTAAATTATGTTCTTGGACCTCAAATAGTGCTTTATTCAGCAGTTTGAAACCTCCCTCCCAATTGCTCAGTTGGCATTGGCGAAAAAATGCAAGCGTTTTCCATTGAGCAATTGCTAATAAAGAGTTCAAGCCCAGCTCTTCTTGTATAAGGTCAATGGAAATACACAAAGGGAGGGTCAGTATCTTCCTCCAAAAGAGCCCTTCTAACTTGGGCTGAACCATGGGGGGCCCCAAAAGTAAGAGTAGAGGATGGGGACCTGAATGGGGGACGTGAAAGGATCTGGGTGCGATCTGAAAGGAAAGACTCAAACCACTGAATGCGGTCCCAGTGAAACAAGCCTCAGAAAGTATCTGACAAAAGGGTGGTTTGGGGTGGTCAATGTTGTCAAATGCCTTACACTTCCTTGCCCATTCCCACATTTCCCAAATTTACTCTTAAAACTACCACACCGTGTTGTTGCCAACAGGTAACCCCTTTGCATTCTTGGAGGGAAAAGCCCATCATATACTGAAGTTAATCACTTATGATCGTCAATAAGATGTTTCACTCTATTATGATACATAAATATACATCTTCAGTAGGAAAACATAACTTCAGCGACTGTAACAAACTTAGCACTGTACATATATATTAATATACATCAATATTTGAAGAATTGGTGCAAGGTACACTCTCAGATACTCGTTCAAAGCAAAATAAATACAGAAAGTTAATAGTTCAAATACAGATTGACAATTTTCTCATCATTGCTAATCCTCCTTGAAGCTAATTTGCACACTCAAAAAAAATGCAGACGTATTTCGTATTGATAATCCTTCATCAGGGCGTGTGTTTCAATTTTTATTCAGCAAGGTAACATACTTTTTCATCTGTATACCTATAACACAGAATAAACTCATGTAAACTCCCACTTAGTTATCTAATAAGGCATTCAAATCATAGGTCAAGGGCAGGTATGCAAAGTACACTAAACTCTTCTGTTAACAGTTTGCCACAATGGCGCTCTAACCTGTATTGACAAATCCAATAAATACTTAATTTACCCATCTATCGCATGAACACTTCTCCATAGACACTTATAATCAATGATATCACAAACCATCTACTCACATGGCATGCGTTCTGTCTGCAAGTGTAGTATGGCTTCCACTGTGAATGCTGCATTGTCCCAGTGTGCACCTGCAATGTAACACACATTTAGAGATCCATGCCAGTAAGTCATGGGGTGTATACCCCTAGTAAAACCAAGTGTTGGGATAATTATGCATTAACTGAATGACAAGAATATTATTGTGTCACACTTGGACTAATTTGTATTACTAGCGCTTGTAGTGGTGTAAACTCTGATAACATTAAAGAGTTCACTCCTGTTCACTTGGTATTCTCCCTTATCACCACATCCTCGCGGTCTACTCTGTAAAACACCCTGATCTATTTGCGTCGCATGCTGTGACCTGGGCTCCTCTCCGAGCCGATCTTCCATCTCACTGTAACCTTCATTATGGCAGTCTCTTAGGACTAGCAGCACTGTGCCCTCCATTCTGACCTGAAAGCTGCTCTGGAACTTCCCTTGTGTGGTGGCTAACCCTGTAACCAGCCATTTGCCGCACTCAAGCTGATTTCACCCGTAGCCACCTTATTAGGGGACAAGAGGAATCCTTCTTGGAGGCTGATAACCCGATGCACCAGAAACATCTAAGAAATATCTTTCTATGAAACAGTGAACACTACAAACTTTGGGTTCTCAAACAGTAAAAATTAATTCATTAACACTGAAGTGCCCCTCTACAACTCTTTCCATATTCCAAATTGACTCTTACTCATGCTAGTCCCAATTTCCCCAATGTACTCTTCCTTGTCCCAGACTCCATTAACCCTCCTCACCCTTCCTTGCCCCTGTCCCCCATCACCATCACCTCCTCTTCCTCGCCCTAGTCCCCCATTAAGCTCCCTCACTCTTACTCATCCCAGTCCCCTATTACTTCCAACACACTGTTATTTGCCCCAGTTCCCATTACCCCACGTCACCTTTCATAATCCCACTCCCCAATATTCTCTCTCCTCACTCTTCTATGTCCCAGTCCCCCATGGACCCAACCTCACTCTTCTTTGTCCTCATCCTCCATTATCCCCAACTTACTCTTTCTTGCCTTAATCCCCTATTACGCTAATTCATGCTTCCTTGTCCCAATACCTCATTAGTCACACCTCTTGTTTCCTCATCCAAGTACCCAATTACCTGCACCTCATTTTCCTCAGCCCAGTCCCCTGTTAGCTCCACCTTACTCTTCCTCATTCTAGTCCCCAATTACCCCACCATTCTCTTCCTTATCCCATAACCCCATAAGACCCACCTCCACCTCACTCTTCCTCATCCCAGCCACCAACAACCTAACCTCACTCTTCTTTGTACCAGTTCCCCATTACTACTCCTCACTCTTATTTGTATCTATTCTCCCAACCTAGTCTTTGTTGTATCAGTCCCCCACTGCTCACACCTCACTTTGTTTGTTTGTGTGTTTGTTTAATTCATAGGGCGCACCAAACCCATAGTTAACTGGGTGCACAAAGATACAAGAAGACTTAAATCTTAGGTTACACAGGTTACAGAATGAAATCAATACAGTAAGGCGACAGGAACTATACAAAGGAGATACAGTCAAAAGGTCCAGAAGGTTACATAAAGCTGATACATAGCTATATACATTAGATTTGGTTCAGCAGGGATCACATGTCATTGATGCGTAGCCAATTCAGGGTACTGCGCCTAAAGCTGAGGTAGGACTGGTCAGCTCTGAGAGCTAGGGGTATTGCGTTCCAGGACTGGGCAGCTTTCACTGGAAAGCTATTTCCTCCAGATTTCTTTAGCTTGAATCTGGGTATCTCCAGACAGAAGGAGTTAGCCACTCTGGTGGGACAGATAGATGTTCTCCTGACCAGTCTTTCTTTTGGGTATGGGGGTGCTGCATTGTTAAGGCATTTGAATGTCAGCGAGACTGTTTTGAGTAGGATCCTGTCATTTATCTTTAGCCAGTGGTGTTCTCTCCTAATTTCTGCAACGCGTTCTTTGTTGGGTATATTCAGTGCCATTCTGAGGGCATTGTTCTGTAAAATTAGGATTTTGTCTAGAATGTATTGGTTGGCCCTTAGGTATAAGGCATTACAGTAATCCAATTTTGACATTAGTAATGCGTTAGCAAGGATAAAGCAGCTTGCTTTGGATAAAAATGGTATACAGGTTCTGATGAGCTTGCAGGTGTAGGCAGTGGACGATGACATAGAGTTCACTTGCTTCATTAGGGTTAAGGTGGAGTGAAGGTAAAAACCCAGGGTTTTTACTTCTTTGACTACCTTATTTGTTTATATTTCGGCCTATGTAGAAGGTGGATTAGTTGGAGTTCAGTTTTTTGAAATTGGCGGCCGAACCAAGGATGAGAATCTCAGTTTTGTCGTCATTCAGTTGGAGGCAATGGGATGCCACCCATGCTTGAATGAGGAGGTATATTTTATTTACCAAGGCCGTATCCATTTTGAAATTGCCCGAAAAGGGGATAGCATAATTTGTGTAGGTGACACCTAGTCTGTCCAATTTGTCGAATAGGGGCTTGTTAAAAATATTGTACATGCTTGGCGATACACAGGAACCTTGTGGAATGCCCCATGCAGTCTGGATAGGGTCAGCTGATGCCGAAGGGGAGAAAACTTTCATCGTTCTGTTATCTAAGAAGGACTGGATCCATGCCATGGCCTCCCTTCGAGAAGTGGGCCGCTGAGGCATGCTCCACCAAGTACAAGGCTGCCAACAGGTCGAGGAGGAGTAGCATGGCAGTTTTTCAGTTGTCCTTGAGCTCAGCAATTTGTGTTTTTAAGTCGTTTTAATGCCATTGTTAATGCCGTTTTAATGCCATTTCCATTCCATGCTGTGGTCTGAAGCCGGATTGGCGGGAGCCTTGAAGGAGGTTGGCTTCAAGGTAGTTCTGTATTTGCAAGTAGGCTACCCTGTCGATAATTTTGAGGAGAAAAGGCACCGTGGTGATGGGCCTGCATTTTGTTGGGATGGAGGGGTCCAGAGTTTGTTTTTTAATCAATGGTAAAACCCAGGATTCTTTTAGGTTGCTTGGGAACGTGTTGGTCGGTAAAGAGGCATTGATGAGTTTCGAGATGAATGGTGCTAGGTCTCTCGCTGCGTCTTTGGTTATTTGGGCAGGACAGTTGTCGCCCTGGCTATTGGAAGGTTTCAGGGACAGAATAATTTTTTCAGTCTCCTGGTTAGATACTTTGGTGAAGCTGAATGGTTCTGCAGGGCTAATGGCTTCAATGGGGCTGGTGGATTCCAGCTCGGTAGGAAGCAGGGAGGCTTTTTTATTTGCAATCTTGTTTTGGAGTGTGGTTATTTTGTTTATTAAGTCATTCTGAATGGTAGTGCACCAAGACTTTTCCTTGGGTGCGTTATACAGGGCAGGTATCGGGGATTCCAGTTCCCAGAGGATCATGAAGAGTTCCTTAGTGTTGGAGCTGGCATTGTATATTCTTTCATTAAATAGGTCTTTTTTAGTGCAAATTATTTCCTTTTTGTAGTTGTTTGCAAAGTGAGTGAGTTGCAACTTGTTTTCATTCGAGGGGTGTGGCGCCATAAGGCTTCTATTTTTCTTTTTTGTAATCTGAGGTCTTTAGGATGGGGTGTGAACCAGGCATTGGTGTGTGGGCACTGGTTACTTTTACGCAGCTTGGCCGGTGCAATAATGGCTAAAGCCTTAGACCTGGTATTATTGAATACCTCAACAAGAATGTTGGGGTCAGATTCGCTTGGGAGAGAATTCAGGGATGGAAGAATGTGTGGTAGTAGCTTGTCTGATGTGATATTTGTCTGCTCCTAGTTGGGAGGGGTCATGCCATGAATTTATCTTTGGCTGTTTGTTTGTTTATTGTGAGAGAAAAATCAATCAGTTAGTGGTCGGTCACAGTTGCGGGGTTACTTTGTTAATAGAGGTTTCACAGTTCAATTCGGCCACCGAGTCTAAGGTCCTTCCTTTTACGTGAGTCGGTGCATGGACTTTTTGGGTCAGTCCGTGTTCTGAGAGGGTAGTAGCTAATGCCTGGGCATGTTTGTCCTCTGGATCATTTAATCCCAGGTTAAAGTCAACCAGAATTAATATTTGTGAGGAGTCTTTAGTGTTATTGGCCAAAAGGCTGGTTATATCCTCCTCAAAAGTGCTGATGGGCACCAGAGGACTGTAGAGTAGGTAGATGGTTAAGGTGTGGCAAATTGGAGATAGGTGATTTGGCAATAAGTATTTCACAAGATTTGAGTGGAGGTGGAGACAGGAGTCTTAAAGCGAGGTTAACGTTTGCTATAATGGCTAAGCCGCCTCCTCTGGCATTGGGTCTATCTGCTCTGAATATTTGGTAATTGTTGGGTATTGGTAGCGTAAGGGCTGGGCCTGCTGCATCATGCAGCCACAATTCAGTGACAGCTAAGAAATCAAGGTCATTTGTGGATAACAGGTCTGCTATTTCAGTGGCATGTGCCACTAATGATCTTGCATTGATGAATGCTCCGGTGATAGTAGTCCTGTGGTTGGTCTCCTGCGATCCAGTGGGAGAGGGTTTGGGCTGTTTAGTTGTAATTTTGATTGGGAGGTGGGAGGCATAGTTCAGAGTTTTAGGCAAGACCTCATAGTTAGGTCTGGGTGCCGATGTGCGACAAGGGGCCTCTTTGTTGTAGCAAGGGCAGGGATTTATATTAGTACTGATCTTGGGCTCGTAGAGACAAGGTAGTCTAGCTCGGAGTCTGTTACTTCTGTCAGGTATTGGACAGGGTGAGTGTCTGACATGGGCCATTGTTGTAGCTATGAGCTGCTCGTAGATGAATGGTAGAATGAATAGCAAGAGAGTCATCTGGAAAATACTAGGGAACATAATTCTGACACTGGTAAGTATATTTTCGTACCGCAGCTGGTCGTTCATAGGCATAGAGAAAGGCTGGTGCAGGCCAGTAATGTAAGCTAGCAAGGTGGGCTAGTCAGGTGAAGCCATACACTGGTGCAAATCAGCAAGGTAGGCTGGTCAGGCATAGGCATGGGCTAATACAATGAAGGAGGTGGGCTAGTCCAGCGTAGGCATAGGCCAGTGCAAATGAACACAGTAGACTAGTCAAGCATAGGCATAGGCTAGTACAAATCAACAGGTGGGCTTGTCCAGTGTAGGCATAGGCTAGTGCAAATCAACAAGGTAGGCTAGTCCAGCGTAAGTGTGGGCTAGTATAAATCAGGTAGGTTAGTTAGGCATAGGCATGGGTTGGTGTACAACAATACAGTGGGCAGCACAGCAGTCTCATTACCATTACAGAACTGGAATATAGCATAAGTATAAGAGTATTATCATCACATGTAGCCCATATACATTGGGTACATGGTGCTGGTTTGCTATTGCAGGGGTGCTACTAAACCGTCCCATTATGATTGTTAGGCAGCAGCATATGAGGTGCAGAATCATGTAGGGTGCTAGCAACAGGTTTATAAGTGGGTATAATATGTACAGTGGTAGTATCGGGCTGGCAACATGTATTACTGGTTAGGCATTTTGTTATAGCGGTGGCCAATTGAGATACTAGCATGCATAAGCGCAGTAACAGATTACATAAGTATCATTCTATTTCCCTATTGCGCAAACATTCCACATCCCAGGTCTTCATTAGCCACACCTCACTCTTTCTCATATCCGTACCCCATTATCCCAGTCTCATTAGCAACACCTTACTATTACTATTCTTAGTCACCCATTGCCCTGTCACACTCCACCCCGTCACAGTACACCATTACCCCCACCTAACTCATCCTCATCCCAGCACCATGTTAACCCCAATTCACTTTTCCTTGTCTCAGTCCCCCATTTTCCAAATGTACTCTTCCTTGGCCAGTCTGCCATTAATACTACCTCACTCTTCCTTGTCACAGTTCCTCTTTTTTTATGTACTCTTGCTCGTCCCAGTGCCACATTATCCCTACTTCACTCTTACTTGTCTCAGCACCACATTATCATAGATTCCATTTTGTTTGTCCTCCCTATTAGTAATCCATTGCATTACTGCCACCTAACTCTTTATTGTTGAAGTCCGACATCTCCCAAATTCACTTTCGCTCATCCCATTCACCCATTACTGCTCTTTGTCACTCTTCTTCATCACAGTCCTCCATTACACCACCTCACGCTTTGTCTTTTTCAAACCCCCATTTCTCCTAATTTACTCTTCCTCGTACCAGTCCTCCAAAACCTCCACCTCACTTTTCATCATCCCATTCCCCCATGTGCAACAATGTACTCTTCCTTACCCCAGATCCCCAGTTTCCCAATGTACTCTTCCTCATCCTAGTCCCCCATTACCTGAACCTCACTCTTCCTTATCCTAGGCCCCCAATTCTGCCACCTCACTCTTCCTCATCCCAATGACCCATTACCCTACCTCACTATTCTTCTTCCCAGTCTCTCATTAACCCCACCTCAATCTTCCTCATCACAGTCCCCCATTATTCCTGCCTCACTCTTTCTCATCCAAGTCCAGCATTAACCCACCTCATTCTTCCTCTTCTGAGTCCCCCATTACCCCTAACTTACTATTCTTTGTCCCAGTTTCATATTTCCCCACCTTACTCTGCCTTGTCCCATTCCCCTTTGCCCCAACTCATTCTTCCTTATCTCAATCCCCCACTAACCCCACCTCATTCTTCCCCAATTCAGTCCCCCATTTCCCCACCTCACATTTCCTCATCCTAGTTCCTCACTAATCCCACCCCATGCTTCCTCAACGCAGTCAAGCATTACCCCATCTCACTCTTCACCATCCCTTTCTTTGCTCCCAACTCACTTTACCCAGCACAACTTTCCTTTCCCAGCCCCCAATATTCCTAAATGTACTGTTCCGCGTCCTTGTACCGCATTTACCCAATGTACTTGTCTTCATCTATGTCCCCATTAATCCCAATTTACACTTCGTCATTCCATTCTCCCATTGTTCTCACCCTTACCCCACTGGCAAAGGGACTAACACACATCCTTGTCACGGTCCGAGCACCCATCCTCACCCCCGGCCCTTGTGCACATTTTCATCATTGGCCCTTGTGCACATCTTCCTCACAGGCCCATGCACAGATCCAAGTCAATGGCCATGGCACACATCCACATCACTGACACGCATCTCTGTCTTTGGCTCCTAATGCGAATGCTCATCACTGGCACTTGCCAGAATCCCCATCATTGGCCCTCGCTCGCATCCATGTCACTGGCACTAGGGGCCTCCTCATCACTGGAATTCAAGTGCATACTCATTACTAGCCCTCAAATGCATCCTCGTCGTCACAGTTCTATAAGTACATCCTCTTCACAGTCCCTATTCTCTTTCTTTTTCCTTCTTCCATGCTCCTGTCCTTCCTTGAGCCATTTACTCCTTCTTTGCCTCATTGGGTGGCAATACAGGGAATGGTCAAAGGCCATTTCCCTGACAAAGTGCCATTTTCCACAACCATGACATATCCCATTGCCCACAGACAAACAGCTTAGAGACACACTGATAACTTTGCATATGACATTAGTTATATCAATATGAAAACCGTTAGTATTGCAGGTGGTGTGAAATACAGTATAAAAACCTGTACAATTCAATGACTTTTTTTGTTGATAAGAAACAGTTAGGGTTAATCACTTTTTCCTAACATAGTTTGATAGGAATTTATATATTTGAGTGACAATCTGGTATGTGTATGTTTCAAGTTATCTTTATAAAGAGGAGTATTTCTGAAAGCCAGACGTGTGTGAGGAGGGGAACTAATGAGAGGGCATATAAGTCATGAGTATTTGCTGATGATGTGGCAAGAGAGTTTGTAATCCTGGACACTGGTGCAGTTTGTGGCCCTTGTTTGTGGCTGCTTTTCAGGCCACAGGTAAAGGACACATGTGTGTGAAGAGTGTATTTCCCTTTATCTTTTCAGAGGGCAGATGCAACAAATTGTCTTTTTTTAGGTTGGCAAGTTACTAAAGTATTTGGCTACCAGAATTTTACTAGGCTGTCATATTCCCAGGGCAGATGCTTACCCACAATATCACAAGCACTTTTTTCATATTGGGATTTTGTTTACCAGGGAATATTTCATGACAGATTGCTGGGTTTAAAATGTGAGCATATTTTATACTTTGCCAGCATTTCGTTGGGAACATTTCCTCTCTCAGGTTATTTTTCTTGTGTTCATTACTTTTTCTTCTAAAGAGAAAGTCAAATGAACTACATTTGTTTATTTCACTTTAAGATATATGTTCACTTACTGTGCCAGTAACAAATTCAAGGAAAACACTTTAGTAGCACGGTCGTTAAGGTGAGGAATACATCGTAACAAAACCTTTGAAATTAAAGGAAAAACTTTAATTGTAGGGATGTTAACGTGAGAACTTAATGCAACAAAACCCCCGAAATTCAGCTAAATCCACCTTAACTTCATGCCCCCTGTTGCACAGCCTATTACCACAATGATGATATCACAGATCACACCACAGATGACATCAATAAAAACATGCTTTAGGAGAACACTGATGACATCACAGATTGCATCACTGATGACAGCCGTGGTGACAACACTAAATACATTGTATATAACAGATTACATCAACAATGGATTAGACATAACATCACTAATAAGCTAGCTCATAAAAACCTAGATTTTCTTAATAACAATTTAGGCCATGGACTTGGACAAAACGAAGGCTGTGGTCGCTGGCATTCACCAAACACAATAGCTAGCGTTCAGTTAGTGTTGCTAAATACTAATGTGCATGGTTAAAAGCCATGCCATGCTAGTAGCCTGCCACTGTTTTAAAATATATAGTGAACAATGTTGAAAGCTGTGGTCAGTGGCCATGTCTAAAGGTCATAGGTAGTGCCCATATCAGTATGTTAGAATATACAGTTGGCGTGACCAAAGGTCATTGCCACTGACTAGTATTGTGTTGAAGACCATAGCTAGGTGCTGGTTAGTGTTGTATGATACACAGTGGGCACGGCCGAAGGCCATCACTTTTGGCATGCTAGTATTTTAAAATATACAGTGGACATGGCCAAAATATGTAGAAACTGCTCAAGGTCAAAGGCCATGTCTAGTGGCCCATTTATATGTTAGAATATACAGTGGGTGCAGCCAAAGGTTGTGGCTACTGTCAAGTATTGTGTTAAAGCCCATGGCTAGTGCCTGATTAGTGTATATAATATACAGCAAACATGGTTGAAAGCTGCAGTCACTGGTGAAGGCCAACATCTATGGTTGGTAGCCTGTTAGTTTTTTTTTAAAATCTACAGTGCACATGGGTGAAGGTTGCGACTACTGTCCATAACTGAAGGCTGTGATTATTACCCATTCATGTGTTCAAATATATTTGGCCATGCACACTGACCCTGGCTGAAGGCCATGCTTAATGCCAGTTATGGTTCTAATGTAATTAGCGATGTTATCAGTGATGTGATCTGTGATGTCATCATTGTGGTTATAGGCTGCGCACAAGGGGCGCACAGTTAAGGTGACTGGAGATGAATTTCTGGGATTTTGTTGCATTGAATTCTCACCTTAACGTACCTGTACCTAAAGGTTTTTTCAATTAATATATATAGATCAAGCCTCAGGTGTTGGTACAAAACACATTGCTTTTAACTCCCATGATTTGGATATTACATCCATAGTAAAGAGAATTTTTCTTTGCTTATTTTGTCCATGGTTGGTGCCTATGGTGCACTACGAGTGCAACCCCAATCTCTTCTGGAGTTCTTTATATCTCATATATATAGGTATTTATATATATATATATATATATATATATATATATATATATATATATATATATATATATATATATATATATATATATATATATATATATATATATATATATATATTTTCACTGAAAAAACTTTGTTAAAGGGATGTTAGGGTTACAAGTACAACCAAAAAACTTCAGAAATTCGACAGCTATGGTAAGCTAAGCAAGCATAACTCACGCCACAGGATTTTTCTCAGTGACATTGAAAGATGTGATATGATTGAGGGTGCATAAGAAACCCCAGTGTGAACCAAGCAGTATAACTTTACCCTTGACAAATATTGTGCTGTGTGTGTGCTTTACGCCATTTTTCTATGACCCTATAGTGGTGATTTGTTTTCTACTGTGTTAGAATTGTGGAAGTGTGAAATTATGAAGTGAAGAAGGTGAATTTATAGTGTCTAAGTGGTTAGGGTTTGATAGTATATGGGACATGTTTTTATACTGCAGGATTTCCACTGTCAAATTGTTGGTAGTAATTTAGAAATGATAATAAACAGTCATATTTGGCATTTTGCCAATTTGCTTGCAAACGGTGTGCTTTGAAAAGGCAGGAATCTATTTTTGGTGCCATGCTATATAATGCAATATGTTGTTAACCAATGCACTGATGTAGAGAGAGGTAAAATGAATGGGAGCGCATAATGAGTTGGGGGAAATAATATTATTGATGAGCTTTGCTACAAAGGTTTTCTGGGGCTGCTTAGGGCACATGGCCTTTGAAACCTTAGTGGAGTGGGGATGGACAGTGAAGGGAGGATATACATGTTGATATATTTGGTTGAGTAGCAGTAGTAGTTATTAGTTTGTAGGTCAAAGGTAGGTTAGTGTATCAGGCTATTCTCTTATTATGCTGAAATAGGTGGAAAAAGGCGAGGTAGTTAATTGTGCATGTTTTTTGTTGAGAATGTCAAAGGAAGAGTAATCAAATGAGTGCTGGGAGAAGTAATGGCATGGTAGGACCTAGTTATGTGACCACTAGTATACTCAATGGTGTGCTCTTGGAGTTGGCGTTCAGCAATTAGTACATGCTTGTGAGGTGTGAAAACTGGAGTCGAGTGGACCAACTAAGTGACAGTGTATTATATTGCTGCAATGTTCTCTTATCACATTACTTTTTAATTGACAACATACAAAGATGAATTCATAGTGGGTTGGTATATGAAAGCAAAGATGTGTTACATACTATTTTGAAACACCTTTATGAATATGAATGAAGAAATATCATGTTTCTAGTGAAAATGTCTACTATTTAGAATTTGTTTGGGAATTGTACTCTGAGAATATGTGTAGAGCATGTGAGCTATTATTTAAGAAGTGTGTAGTGGTATGGGGATTACAGTATTATTGATTAGCTTTGGTAGGGTAGTTTTATGGCGCTGCCTGGGGACTTAGCCATTCAAGCTGTAATGATAGTGGGAATGAGTAGTCGGGGGGAGATATACTTGCTGATATGTTTTGTTGAGTAGTAGTAGTGATATTTGTGTAAAGGTTCCTTTTTGAATCACGGTGGCCAATTTGGAACCATTTTTTTTAAATGTTTGCTGCCATCCGAAAAGGGACCAAGACTCTTTTTGATTTAAATCGTGGTGGCAAATGTATTTTTCTGATGGCAGGTTACTTCATTGTCAGAAATAAAAAAAGAACAATATTTGCACCCCAGCAAAATCTAAGGGTGTGAATAACTATTACACCTGGGCTGATGGGAAGACACAGACTGTTATGTCTCACAGCTTTGACTGAATCTCTCGTTTCGCTTGGATGTTCAAATCCTGGGTTGGTGGGCCGGCCGTTAAATTCTATCTCTACCAATCAGCCTGGGCGCGAAGGTTATATTATATATTGAAAATATAAAGAAACAGAATGCGTGAACTTAATCATTCCAATTCTTTTTTTATACAGCTTTTTTAATAAGAAGCCATCAAGAAAGGAACAACAACGAGCCATAAGAAAGTTCTGTAGTGTCATATTTAAAAAGTTATGTTTTTAAATCTGTAGATACAAATAATGTAGCTAATACAACAATACATGGTATTGATAATAGATTTTAAAATGTGCAATTTCAAATAAGAGATATGTCAACACAAAGTATTGCTGGAGCCGAGAGTGTTTTTCTTGAAAGTAAAAAAAAGAAACACATTTATCAAATGTGTTACTAGCTGGTAAAAAAAGAAAGATTTTTAGAAAAAAGGGTAGTGAAGTTCGTGAAAAAATAGGACTTTTGTGTCACTCTCTAGCTTGTCTTGATGAAAGTAGATGTAAGCGATAGGTTCGCCTTTTACGGATGCTGGCTGCACATCATACTAAAATGAGATACCTTCTAGTTAAACTGTAATAGTCCAAAGCACAAATTATTTCTCTTGTTGTTTTAAATCAAATACTTTTGAGTGGTACTGTAGAAACTTTAGTCTCTACAATGCAAATGATAAATATGATGCATTTAGAAGGGTATCTGTATATAGATGAAACTCTTACAGAAAGTGGAAAGGATGATCCTATGTTTTCAAAGGATCTGGTCTTTCAACAGTATAAAGGAAGTCTTTCAATGTTTGAGTTGTTTTCTACTGAAAGACCTGGCATTGTTTGTGTATCTTGTCGACACACTTTTTGTAAGTCTCAAGTGCTACAAGTATATGTTGAGAACAAAATTAAACACACGGTAGAAGATGTTTGGAAAGAACTTTTTCTGTATTTGTTTCCTATTTGACGCAAGTGAGGTACTTTATGTTTGTAGACACTGCGTTGGATTTTATAATTGAACACGTATTCCTCCAAGAAGTGTCTTAAACGACATGGTAGTATCTGATATCCTATTGTGCTTCAAAGATTGAACATGTTTGAAGTGATTGCATTGCAAACTGTTCATCCTTTCCATGTTATTGTTAGATTGCAAACAAAGATGTCAAATCTACCTAAAAACTCATTAGTGCAAGGTGTGAGAGGCAAGGTTGTATTTACCTCTGAATTTGGAAAAAAAAGTAAATATTCTACGAGTGAAGCGTGACATTGCAGATTCTTTGTTCATTTTAGTAAATGGTGCGCCACTAAAGATAAGAGGATTTGGCAACAGCATATCGATATTGGAAAAGTGAAAAATTACATTGGTGTTTATATTGGAGCACAATGATTTATACAAAGGCAGTGCAACACTACCAGATTTGACTATGCTTGATGTTAAGTCAACAAAAAAAGCAGTGAATGTCGGTTTCAGTGTCTATCTGTTGCAGAAGGGAATAGTGTGTATGAACATTACACTATTCATCCTCTACACGCACGTGAAGTCATGCGTGACAGTTTAGAATTTTATCAAATTAAAGCAACAAAAGGTGCACCAATTAGTATCTGGTAAAAGACATTAGAAGCCTGTTGTTTACCTATGCTTTTTCCAACTGGTACTGTAAGGAGATTGGATGATCGGAAAGGTGCGAATCACTGCTTCAGAATATCGTTGTACAAGAATGTATTCAGAAGATTCACAATTCTGCACCAATTTTTAATATATTTTTCGCTTATTCTATTAAAGTGAATTTTCATCATGATGTTCTGCTGTTGCTCATACACTTCAGACCGGAACTAGATTTCTAAATCTTTCTGCATCTGAGATGCTGCAACAAGTGAAAGAAAGAAAATGAAGTGTTAGAGGGATAACTTATGAATATTCTTGCTACAATGAGAGGAACTAAAGAATATTGGTTTAGGAGACACTCCGAGGTAAGATGCATGATCAGAAATGTGGGATCTCCAACCTGCTTTGCGACTTTAAGTTGCGCTGAGTATGGTTGGGGATGATCTTGCAGTGTGGATTCGGGAAACTAATGCAGAGAAAGAAAACATAGAACACATGACACCAGGAGAATTGTGTTCTATGGACCCTGTAAGTGCATCACATTTTTTTCATGACAGATTTCTAGCCATGTTACACTTAATATGTAATAAATAAAATGTTCCTCTAAGCCATGTGGAATATTTCTTTTAGAGGAAAGAGTACCAGGCACGTGGGGCGCCAAATATACACATGCTGTTGTGGATTAAAGATGCTCCTCAATTTGCTAAGGAAAGTGAGGGCTGTGTGATGGAGTTCACTGAAAAATATGTTACTTGTTCTATTCCAGCTCAGCACGTGAATGCTGATCTATGGAACAAGGTGGAAAGGTTTCAAAAGCATACTGTCATAGAAAATACAAAAGTAAAGTCAAGTACTACACCCAGTGCAGATTTGGCTTTCCAAGGCCTCTAACACCAGTCAGTCGAGTGAATAGTTTAAGGTCATCTGTTTGACACCAAGTTACTGGTAAGTCACTGAGAAATACCTATCATTGAAAAAGAGATAAGGAATGGCAATTCATTAATGATTACAATCCTGTTATTGCTCAGCTATGGAATGCAAATACTGAAGTACAGTTTATTGCTGATGATTCAACAGCTGTTGTTCCTTATGTTATAGTATTCATGACAAAAGCAGAAAAGAGCAATGCAGCTGAATTATGGGCAGATTTATCAGCAGATATAAGTCTCAGTCATAAACTTCAAAGCTTTGGTTTGAAGATGCTTTCCCATAGAAAGTGTGGTAGCTACGAAGCTGCAGATTGGCTAACGAGTTTGCCTCTTTATGGATGGAGCATTAATGAAGTTTGGCTAAGTCTTGAACCAGCTAGTACTAGAAATCGGGTATTGAAGCCTTTGACTGAAATAGAGCAGATAGCTGAAGCAGTATCTGATAGTAGATTTTGAAAACCAACTTGATTGATACAATCGATCTGAAATGTAGGAGGATGTTTGTTTATATGAAGTAGCACATTGCTACTCATTTTGAAATATTGAAGCAAACAGTGACAGAGGATGGTTTAAAGTACATGGATGTGGATGTGGTGGTGGTCTAGTGAGACAGGAGAACGAAAGTCACCTTAATCACATAAAACTGTCTTGTCAAACTGCAGAGAAAAAGGAATTATTTTGTGTTTGTCTTTTGCAATTGTTCTTCACATGACGTGTAGAAAGTGATTTGCTTGGAAGTTTTGAAACTTTTGAAGAATCATTGTGTGCTAAAAAAGCTTAATTACATATCCAGAATGTGAACAGTACTTGGAGTCACTAGAGAAAGAACTACATCAAGAAGAACTTTTGGCAGCTGAATTGGCAAAATCGACACCTGAGGGCAGTCAAGATTCTGCAGCAGGAAGTGAAAATGTCTTTGGTGAGTCAATTATTCAAAGTGATGTTGAGCTTGCGATGGAGTAAGCAGAAAATGTGAATTGTGATAAAATTGTTAGTAAACTTTATATAAAGCAAAAAGAAGTTTATTATGAAATTTAAGATAGTTTCTTACAGGGTTTACTGTATAACAAGCATGCATGCTCCTATGTGCAATACAAACCTGTATTATTGTATGTTAGTGGACAAGCATCAACAGGTAAATCTTTTTTAATTCATGCAATAAGAGTTATGATCCGAAATGTAACAGATTGTATTGTGTCATGTATTGTAACTGCTCCAACAGGTTCAGCTGCATTTAATGTAGGAGGTTTTACTTTAGATCGACTGTTGATGTTACCAGTGGAACATGACAACAAACTAGAGTATCAAAAATATGTTTCAAGTGCAGTACAGAAGTAGGAAAATTTCTAAGAAAAAGAAACACCTTGATTGCAGGTGACGTAAATATGGTGCCTTACTTGATGCTAACGTTCATTCACTTGCAAATGCAAGTAGTTTTGAAGACTGATTACAACATTTTGTTTGAAGGTAAACATGTACTTGTTTTTGGAGACTTGTGACAATTAACTCCTGTGAAAGGTCAACCAGTTTTCAGAATGCTGCAATCTAAGGATAGTCGAAAAAGTAGAGGAAGTATTGGTCATTTTCACCTTTGGAATTGTTTTGAATTCCAGGAACTTACCATTAATATGATGCAATCTGCAGACCTAGAGTATGCAGACATGCTTAATAAGATTTGTATAGGTGTTCTTGAGGAAAATATGAAAGCAGTCTTAAAGGGAAGAATGATTTCTAGCATGTTTCATGCAGATTGCAGTCTGTCTGATATCATGTTGACTCTTAAGGAAAGAAACATGTCTTATGTTGCTTTGATGTGCCCACTTACGGAGTGTAACTAGTTTAACTCTACCATACTACTGTCAGAGAAGCAAACATTCTACAGATAGAATTTTTGATGTTTTAGATGGTCATGTTATGCCTCTAAAGTTGTATAAAACAGCAAAAGCTTGATTAGATCAACTACAGAATTCAATTTCTAAAACAGCAGGTCTGAAAGGAGTTCTAAAACTGTGCACCAATGCTCGGGAAATGTTCAAGAGGAACTTGAATGTAGAAATTGGTCTAGTTAATGGAGCGATGGGAAGAGTGATTGGATTTCAAACTTTTCCTCGCAGTATAAATATTGAACATGTTCAAGTTATGTTTCATCGTGTAGAAGGAACTCACTTAATTTATCGGATCTCTGCATGTTTCTTGATTTCACAAGTATTGACTTTAGAAGCAGCACTTATTGACATTTGTCAAACAGGGATTTGTGGGCAGAATGGAGCACAAATCCCCGTTTTCGGTGCAAATAATTCCATGAATCAGCCCCAGGGGGTTTATTTTTTAAACTTTGATGAAAGAAAAGTGGCAGCATTCCTTGCATTGAAGAATATAATATGCATGTACTATATGCTCCTCACCTGAACCTTATATCTGTACCTGTACCTG
This sequence comes from Ambystoma mexicanum, assembly GCF_040938575.1. Lineage (NCBI taxonomy): Eukaryota > Metazoa > Chordata > Amphibia > Caudata > Ambystomatidae > Ambystoma > Ambystoma mexicanum. Next base: position 420,834,109 of record NC_090927.1, on the reverse strand, counting down.
TAAAGCACTCTTCTACAAAATGTAAGGGGTCAGTGAAAGCACATTCAAATGAAATCAGTCCTTGTAACACTAAAAAACTATGGAATTTAACAGAGTTGGAGAGTTGTTCAACTATAACATACTCTCATTGCAGATTTAGTAATGAAACAGGAGTTGCCTGCTATTGTAATGCAGCTTTCTGGATGTTGTTTCAAATTACTCAATTGATGCATGTTATAGCTTGCACAGCAGAGAAGCAGCTATGTGTGGAACTTCCATTTCTTAAAATATCTTTAGATGAAAATCCGCACAGTTTACATTTGGCAATGTCAATCTGAAATGTAATAGCTGTTGCAAGTGGAAATCAACAATTTTCTCAAAATACAAAGGAAAATAGTCAAGCATGTATAATGATTGTCTTTGATTTATTAGTGAAGGAAACCGTTAATATAGATAGGTATGTAGGAATTAGTTAAAATTGGAATCATATGTGTCCAAAATGTAAGAAAGGTTATTCTTCTCCAGATCTCTGTGAACGATTTGTGTATCTACATGTGCCCGATCAGAAAAATGTACACATTTCTGATCTTGTAATTAAAGCATTCCATGATATGCAATGCAGTAACTGTGGTTACAACCAACACTGCAAAATCTAGATTTTAATTAGTATGTACTGATTATGTTTCAAAGATACAGTGTAGAAGAAAGGAAAATTAACAAGTCAATAATGAATTATATATTTTGTCAGGTTTCTGTTAGTAAGAACACATTTAAAACGTGCAATTATTAAACATGAAGGGGCATCCATTGAATGTGAACATTTTACAACATGAATGCATACAGAAGTAAATTTGCTTGTTTGTAATGACTCTATAATTACACACCAAGCTAGATTGCCAAAGAGTTTAAATAATGCTTACAACATTTTTTTAGAAGCAAGGTTTTAACATATATGTGTAACATTCTTTGTGAATATAAACATGCAATATAAAAGATTGAAATGTAACAATAGGGTAATAAGTGTTTTATGTAAAGTAGGAGATGGATTGTTACTAGGATGTGCTTTAAAACAGTACTAAATACATGTAGAAGTAGTATCCTGAAGATTATATAAATTAGAAGAGAAAACAGCATTCTGCAATCTTCTACTTCTGTTGTATTGTGTAAAACACTATATATTGTAGTACGTACAAGTGTTCCCTATACGTGCCAGGTTACATACATGGTTCCATGTACAGTACATTATTTTGAGTGTGAGGCAGTGTAGAACGTCATGACTGTTTATATATGAAACAAGTAAACAGTAGGCTGTAGATTCATAAAACATATAGTTGAATGTTTGAAAAATAAATGAGATCTAACTATTATATGAGTTTTAGGGAAGAATTTAGATATACGTTTTAAAAAAAGATTTCTAATGAAAATGAAAAATGAAGATACCTTACTCAAAAGGTATGTTTGTTAAATGTATAAATATGTTCTGCATGAAGTTTTCAGAATAGTCAGATAATCTATTCAGTCATTAAACCGTGCATGTTTTATTTTTTTATTTTGTATGGTAGGTTTAATAACATTTTCATTATCTTCTTAGGTGTGTAGGTGGCCAGAAAAAGGATGCACACCAAATTATGAAAGACATTATGAAATGGCAATGTAGATATCATTTTTTATAATTTAGAATGAATTTTGATATATCAAAAAAAGTATACCATACTGCGTAGAAGTATCAGTGCTAACAGAAGTTTATATAATAATTTGTAGTCTTACATTTTTTTAAAATATGTGTACAATATGAAATGTCAGTATGAACTTCTCATGTGTGTAGGTGGCCAAAAACAGGATGCACACAGATTTTATGAGAAGTATGGAAATGGCATTTATTAGGTTATTAGTGTAGTTTGTGCAAAGTGTTAATATGTTTACACAGGAACGTTATTATTGTCTACCTATTATTTAAAATGTAGGTATGACTATACTTTTAAAAGATTAATACTCAAAACAATGTTACAGTGTTGGCATGTCTTCATTTATTTATTTATAAAACTGAAGACATAATTAGGTCATATGTCTTGGTTTCCTGTTGAAGATTGCATAATGTAATCTATATATTTGTCATCATGTAGTATAAAGTAATGTATAGTATTGTAATAGCTGTGCATTATAGTGAAATTCCTTTATCAGTGAAAAAAATTATGTATGTTGTAGACAATTAGTTTTTGAATTTGCTGATGCAAAACCTAGTTAGTAATTACCTAAATGTTAAATATTTAAAATAACAGAAGAGAGGTTTTTATTTTCTCCAACTAGAAGTTATTTTGCTCTATAGCATGATTAATGAAAGCAACCTGTTAATGGTTGTGAACTTGGAATACAATCAGTATTCTTTTAATATCATTATAAAAAAAACATAAATAATTGTGTATTTATTTTGTTATGATGAACACCAGAAGTCCACTCTGGTGGTGAACGTATGCAGTATAAATGGCCTTTAACATTAATATTAGGTGAATTTTCTTTTCTTTCAGATTTGGTAATCTGGAAGAAAGAGACAAACACGTATTAAGGTATTTGGTTAGACGTTTGAGAAATATATATATATGTGTAATGCACATATGTACATACAAACAGTTGTATATTTTTTTACAATATTATTTCTAGCTGCAGCTACAGTATTAGCCAATGAATCACAGAATTTTTCTTGCACGGCTAAAGCGAGTAACGGATGGACTACCTTTATTTGTGGCTAAACGATTTCCCCTGTTGACCGCATCTACAGAAAACAATTGGGAATTGTGAGTACTGAAACTGCATAAAATAAATTACAATAGATACAGTAATGTATTTTTGCAGTCTGTGTTCAATTGTATCTAATCTTGAAATGTAAAAGGTGGACCTTAAAAGGGCCATTTTTGGGGGGGGGAGTGGAAAGAGAGGGGTGGAATACGGGAGAAAAACACATAATGATTAAACATTTAATAAAGGGAATTCAAATAAGAAGAAACATATATTTTTAAGTATTTTATTTGTATTTTCTTTAGAAAAAAAGGAAAGAAATTGTCATTTAAACTAACTGTCAGGTAATCTGGCATTGTGTGAAACCTTCAAAAAGACAACGACAAAAATGACAATGCAGCAAAAAAAGAAAAAAGAAAAAAGTTTAAAAAAGAAAAGAAAAAAGAAAACAAATAAAACCCAAACTGAACAAATTGCATTACAAAGGGAAATAGAATTAGGGGAAAAGTGGGTAAAAAGGACCAGGAATTTAAGGGGTAAAATGCCAAAAAGGCCTACAGTTATGGAGCAACCCTTTGACTACCAAGTACAGAAAGCAGCAATGATAATCATTAACTTATTTTGTGTGGTCACAGTGATTATTCAAGGCTACAGAGTGCCGCACCGTCTGATTGGACAGTCTTGTACACATGGATGTTGTCAAATGGCGTGGGTATAGCCACAAGAATATATCGCAACATTTGAATGGGTTGTTCATTGACATGCATAAAAGTCACATGTAGGCACAGAGCCGCAGCACTTCATTTCATTTGTCGTTGAATCATGCTCGAATGATTGGTAGCCACGTTAAAGAAGTTTGACGTCCTATTCGCTCATTTTGCATGCACAGGTTGTGGCAGACGGCATGAAAGTCACGTGTAGGTGCAGAGCCACAGTGCGTGATATGATTGGCTGGCATATTTGGTGTGAAGATACGTGTCCGTGTTGAAGGATGTTGACATCTATTGGCTCATTTTGCACACGCGGGTAACCCCTGAGTCATTGCTGCATGTAGACTTAGTAGATGCGGCTATAAAACCTTAAAAAAATATTTATATATGTATCTACATGTATATGGGCAGTAGCCTTGTACATGTGTACTTTAAAATATAATGAGTGTAGTTTTCTACACAGTTACTGTAACACTTTAAAAACTATTCATAACAATACATATACATGTAAATCCTTTAAAAGTTAAGTACAAATGCAAACACATTTTGGTAACAAAAGGTTTATTTGGTAAAATGTGGTTGCGCAATTGCTTTTTATTTTGCATTCTAGACATAATACATTGGGCCTCATTATGAGTCCGGCGGTAACCGCGGCGGTAAAACCGCCTGGTTACCGCCGGACTCGTATTACCATTCCGCCTCTGATATTCCCGGAATTAACGGGGCATCAGAACCCTGGTTTTCGGGAATCACGGAGGCGGAATGGTGTTAATCCCCATTCCCATCGAGTCCTATGGGACTCGATGGGAATGGGGATCATGGAAACACCGGCAGCATCTCGTAATGCTGCCGGTGTTTCCTCGGTCACCTGCAGGCGGGCGGTGTTAAACCCGCCAGGTCAGACCTGGCGGGAACATCACCTCCCGCCTGCAGGAGTCGGGATCAGGCGGTCCGGAAACAACGGTGGCAGCGGGTTTAACGCCACCGTTATTTCTGGACCGCCTGAGTTATAACGATGCCCATTTTTTTGTTTAGCTGAATTGTCTGATTTATTAATGTTAATTATCTATTTAATAACAGAACCCTTTAAATTCAAGGAAAAACCTTTAGTTGCAGGGATGTTAAGGTGAAGACTTAGCATCACAAACCCCTGAAATTCCACTAAAACTAACTTAACTTCGTCCCCCCTGTTGCGCAGCCTATGCCAATAGTGATGACATCACAGATCACATCACCAATGACATCACTATTACATGTTGTATAAGAACAATGATGATGTTACAAAGCAACCAAAGTGTACACAGAAGTGGCAGTATGAGACTGAAAAGCAGTTGCAACAGGTAGAACAGAACAATCAGCTGAGAGAGTTTGTTCTTGTTTTGGTGCAACAGGCATAGTTTTTTACTTTTACAAGCCAGAGGTGGACTATTCATATATTATTAATTCATTTCAAAGAGCAGCTATGGCGTGCTCCTCAGTTTCTGCAGTTATTGTTACAGGATCCTGCAAGACAACGTCGGTACCAGCAATAAAAGATGTCGATGCTTAAGGCAACGTAACCAAGGGGTCTGCTGTGTGCCTATTGATGAAACCTGATCCGTCTGATTGACTCCCAGTGGAGCTGGAGGGCACTACGGTTCCCTACATCCACTGATTGGGTTAGAGTAAGATCGATGCTGCAACACAGTATGCCCAAATTGTTAGTTGAAGAGGTGGGGGCTCATTTCGAATTGTATAATACAATAGAAGTTAAAAGATCAATACAGTACTGCTCATGTACTTATGTAAGGTAGCTGAACATAAAGAAATCACAGTATAATGCATAACAGTAAACTATGTGGGGATACATTTAATAGGTACAATTACACAAGATAAAATAGCATAGTTGACAATACATAGACTAAAATACACTGTATGGGGCATCTAAAGCTAGAGTTTGGTGGCTCCAATTTGGATGGATTTTTTTAAAGAATGTTCTTCTGTTTTTCTCCACAGTCTCACATATAAGAAAGTCTGAAAACACAGAGTCAAAATAGATAAGATTCCCAAATACCTACTGTATTAGCCATGGCCAGAGATTTTTCACCCCTGGCATCACTATACCTAAAAAAAAACTTTAAAAAAGAAACGGAACACAGACACCCCAAACATGTATAACCGCTGGCATGGAACTACTCTTACCAGCGGGAATATGTAGTCTTTCATAGCCTCGGATACAGCCGTGAATATCGGGAAAACGGCTGAAAAACGAATGATTTCCTGCCCCCCAGTCCTTCAACAACGGACCACCTAATCTGTGCCAGCTCAACCCACTCCCCAGATGGCCTCCTCACCTTCCTGACTTCTCCCCTTCACCCCGCAACACATGCTGTTTCTGTGACCAGTTTGCTGTGCGATGTCGCTATTCTAGGCTATAGCCATGGCTACAGAAAGCTTTGTGTTGCAAACCTAGTCCCTGGACCTCCTATAACTCCCAAATTTCACTTGCTGTCCTCCAGCAACCTCCCCACCTCTAGACCAAACACATGTGTAATTATTTTAAACTGCAAATAGCTTTTTAACTATTACCCCCTTCTCCATCAAATATTTAAATACATACTGCACGGAATAACTAGCCCAAATCCGTTTTTTCAGCTGTGCGCATTGACAAAAATTGCCCTTCTCTGTCTATGGGAAAATGAATGGGATGTAGGCCGCACCTTTGGAAACACTATTTTTTGGCTTCTTAATAACTTTTTATTTTTTTTACAAATCTTTATTAAACTTTGCAGTCTAGGGAATTGGGGGAATGGCTGCAAGTGTTTAATCACTTTTGAAATGTCGGTAAAATCCATTACTCGAATCAAAAGTTATTAAAAATAGAATTTTGAGGGATTCCTATAGGAGTCTGTCTCACCTTAACTATAAGGTGGGTATTGCTGCCCTACAATATATACATATATATTTACTAACAAAAAACATTGTTAAAGGGACGTTATGGTTAAGTTGCACTACTACAAACCTATCCCCTTCACTGAAAAAACTATGCTAAAGAAAGGGTCTAGTTACAGTGGCCTACAAAAACCTATCAAATTCAGTGAAAAAATGTTGCTGAAGGGATGTTATGCTTCAGTTGACCTAAGAACAACCTAGCAACTCCAGTGCAAAAACTTTTGTTACAGGAACATTGCAGTTACTTTGCACTAACAAAAACCTATCCATACTATGATTACAAGTAAAACCTAAAACCCCCAAAAATTCACCAGTTATGGTACTCTAAGCAACCATAACTCGCGCCACCACTGTGAACTGCTAAGACTAACACCCAAGACATCAAAGATGACATCACAAATGCCATGAACTGGGAAAGGAAAAAAGGGAAATAAAGAAAGCTCCTTTCAGAGTTGAATAATAGAATTGCCAAAGAACGGAATCAGGGTACAGGTCACCGTACACTCTCCACACAATGTGCAAAAAGAAAAGGGAGGCATGGCACTGTGCAAAACACTGTAGTGGAATCGGGTAGAAAGTGGTTCGCTGTAGAAAGAAGTTTCTTTACATGTTGCAGAGCGTTTTAAAGAGTTTAAGTGCGCAATACTTAGTACAAAAATTCTTCCACTACTTTCAAGAAGGGCAGCAAGGCAATTTGTATCAGGCGTGCAGAAATCGGCATGGCAGGAATAGTAAGATGAAAGTTATTGGTGGGGAAAACTGTTTGTGCTGTGGAACGTCATATTCCCATGTGTGAAGTACGCAATTGGCACAAGTCGTAGAAAGGCCCAAATAGACTTCTTCACAATATACCGTGCTTTCTACATTTGCGGACCACATGAAAAATAACGCAGCTACATTGGTGTCTGTGAAATGCGATAGAAAGTTATGCAGGTGATCGGAAACTGATATATGACCTGGACAAGTGCCTCCTTCATCACAAACGGCACTGAAACTCGTGTAACATGCTGTGCAATTTTCCCTCCACAATGAAGAACAATAATGTTGGCATGATCGCGCGTCACCAAAGTGTCACACAGACAAACCAAAATCAGTCACTTCATTGTAGTTACTCCATAGCACTACACATGATAGAAACCAAAATGAGCAGCAGTGTTTTCCATTCACTTTCAATCAATGTATTTCGAGCTCCCCAAAACCTGCACGCTGTGGCTCGTGAAACACACAGCCATAACCGCACCCTCTGCATTCCTGTTGACAAATACACTGTGTACTACAGTCTGTGCGTACACACCACACCCAGAAACCTTATTGACCAATCCCATAGCCTTAACAGCCCATTTCTATGGCCATCATCTGTAAAAGGAGCGTATGTAACACATGCCACCGTGCAACTATCGCATTGTCCGCTGACTTGTCATGCTGTGCGTGTGCAGGAGTGGGTGAATAACTTTCAACCAGGGTAGGGGACGTCGTTAGTTGTGGTGGCTCTAAAAAAGAGCCTTTTTTTGTGTTTTATTTTGTTAAGATGCTTCCATAGAAACACTTTTTTTTTGGTTTTTATAAGTATGTTTGTGTTTTGTACATCAACTCAAAATCTTACAATAGGGTCTTCAGTGCAGCCTGTAGAATGTGAAACAAGATGTCATTGCCACTGGTCAACAAAGACATTCCATTTGCGTTGAAAAGGTTTATATATCGAGAACCAATGTTCTCATTCTCACAGGAGAACATCCCAGCAGCACTGAAGAAGTCACACATGCTTCTATTGATGAGACCCCTTCGAACCTCTGGCTGGCGACAGGAATCATTGGAATAGTCCGATACTATTCTCGGTGGTATACATGAGAAAGGCACCTTGGCAGTGGGAAAAATGCACTTCACTTCTTTCATCACTTTCTTCAGTTGACGGTACACATGGGAACAAACCATGATACCCAAATGGAACGCTCCATTGTGCACGACCACATCATATACGCTAGCTAAAGTGGCAACTCGTCGACATACTACAAGTACAGCACCAAAACTGCACACATCGCCACAGCACCACAAAGCCTCCACTCCCTCCAAATCGAAATTGCCATGAAAGCTTTTTTAAATAGCATACTGGAACAGTTCTTCCACAAAGGCATCACCATCTATCAATACAGTACGTATCACCATCTCTGCCTGCCACCCTCACTACACAGAGTAATGAAAAAAAATATTGCCACATTTTCATTTGAAGTACACCCTGGGCATCTGATTGGACAATCCCCACAGCCCGATTTCTATTGGCCAGCATGGAGAGAAGTGCAGAATATCGCACGTGCGCTTCCCCAAGTACCGCAAGGTCCACGCCCCAGTAAAGCAGGAGGAGTCCTCTTCCTATTGCCGCCCTTTCCTGTGATGCACACTGTGAGCACCTGATTGGACAATCCCCACAGCACCATTTCTATTGGCCAGCATGATGAGAAGCACAGAATGTTGCATGTGCGCTTCCCCAAGTACCGCGAGGGCTGCGCTTCAGTATAGCAGGCAGAGTCATTCTTCCTATTGCTGCCCTTTTCAGTGACTCACACCGTGAGCACCTGATTGGACAATCCCCACCGTCCGCTTTCCATGGTCACCATCCTCAAAATCCCTGTATGTGGCTTTCTTGCTGCGTGCAGGCCTGGGGGAATAACTTGCAAACAGTTTAGGGGGAGTTTGTTGTAAGGGGCGGCTCTGAAAAGAGCCTTTTTTTCTTCTTTGTTTAGATGCTTGTAGAGAAACACCCTTTTTCAGTTTTTATTTGATTTTGTGTTTTCTTGTGCTCATATTGTTACAGTAAACTCTTCACTGCATCTTGTAGATGGGCAAACAAAACAGCATTATCAATGGGCGACAACAAAATGCCATTTGCTTGGAAAAACTCTGCATTTCTACAACTAATGAGGTCATTGTTGCAGAAGAGCATCCCACCAGCGGGCAAAAAAGTGTACATGCTTCTGTGATGAAACACCTTCCTGCCTCAGGCTCGGAACAGCATCCAGGAGCCTTGTCCCATACTCTTTTGTTATGGATGCGAAAAGCACCTTGGCAGTGGGAAAACCCCTCTTCACTAGATTTAGCAACCACTTCAGTCGACGGAACAAACATAAACAAGCCACGTAACCAACATGCATACTGCCATAGTGGATTACAATGACATCCGCAGTAGCAAAATTGGCCAAGTCTTTGCAAAGTGCATGCATATCAGTGAAACTGTGCTCGTACACAGTGTTCCACAATGCGTCCACTCCTTCCAAACCTAAATTGACATCAAAGTGTCTTTCCAGGGCATACTTGTGCAGATTTATCACTAAGGCATCACCCAAAGTCAAGACAATGCGTTTCACCTTGACAGACAGCCTCACTGCGCAGAGTAATGTACGACAGTATGACCACCCCTTCCTGTGAACCACACCCAGAGTACCTGATTGGATAATCCCTAAAATCTCATGTCCATTGTCCAGCAGGGTGAGAAGCACACATTGTGGCATGTGTGTTTCCCCAATTACTGTGAGGGCCACACCCCAGTAATGCAGGAACAGCCCTTCTTCCCTTGACACTTTCCTTTGTCCACCACTACCTCATTGGGTATGGGTGAATAGGCACACATGATTCCACCAATGCCATCCAAGACGTTAGCATCTAAAACTGTAATTTCTGCACAACACTTCATAGGTACCGTCAAAAAATCTGCCTGCAAGTGTCCTGTCACTCGAAAGCATGTGCAGCAGAAGGTTCAGTAAAATATTGCAAGATTTGTGCATCCACATGCCTCCACATGAGCACCCAGCACCATAAACTGGAGGTATGAAAACGTTTTCTGCAGTGTGGTTATCACTGTGTTATAAGTGCCTCTGTCCATGGTATCTGCCACTGAGCATCCACTACGGTCTTTTAAATTGTACTGTCTTTTTTTCCCATCCCCTACCATCAAGTAGCACTTCAGTGGTACGTGCTTGCAACGTTTTCATTTACCCATATCACACATTGTAATATCGAAACAGGAGCTCTCTACTTTCCTTCCAGCAATGCTATGAAATGTTTTCCCCACTAACCCATCTCCTACATAAATCGTGAAGTTACAACACCAAAAGCAGCACTGCATGTATCTTACCAACCTAAAGCAAGTTTTCAAAAGGTCAATGTCTCAACAGCTGTGCTTCTGGCTAGCCTGCACTATTGCAATAGGCTCTTTTTTTTTTTTAAACATATTTTTATTAAGAGAGCAGGTTTACAGCGCAACAGAACAAATAAACATCATACCACAGTTGAATCACTTACAGCATGTGCAGGGATATGCATCGGGTGTGGTAGTAGCATATGCAAACAAAGATCAAGTCACTGAACATCATGGTGAGGATGAGGGTGTAGTATCAGCATCGGAGTTCAAATCACACAGGTAAAGGCGTAATAATGTCCAAATGTCTTTAGGGCGGCATGGGGACGGGACCGATAGTACAAATAATTCCTCATCATCGTTCACTGTACATAAATCTTTTAGAAAATCAGCCCTGGTCGGGGGGGTTGCAGACTTCCAGCATTTAAGGATACATCGCTTGGCGACAACACATGAAATATTGAACAACCGTCTTGTAGACTACTTCACCTTGCCAATGTCACCAAACAAGTATTTCAGGGGAGCGAGCGTCGCCGGGATAGCAGTTATGTCTTCGAGCAGTTCCGCAACCTCCCCCCAGAATTTAACAACCAGTGGGCAGAACCAATACATATGGTAAGGGCCCGCACCCGGAGCATCACATTTGGGGCAGACACCCGTGCAATTGTCTACGAACTTAGCCACTCTGGCAGGGGAGTAATGGAGTTGGTTCAAGATTTTAAATTGGATCAGACGGAGCCCAGAGTTCATAGAGACAGATCGGGTAAGTTGACAGTAACGGGCCCAGCGGATATCATCTATCTGGGTGCCCACATCCCGTTCCCAAATTTCTTTAATCGTGTTCCGTGAAGGGGAGTGGGCCTGCGCCAGGGAATACAGCATCGAGACCCCTTTGCCGTGGACACTATCGCTCTAATGCATTCATGTGTTTGGGGTTCTAACGGGAATGTTGGCCATCTTGCCGAAAACACAGCTCTCATTCGATGGTATTGGAAGCGTTTAAGCTGGCCCCCCCTACCACCTCAATGAAACTCGTAAGGTCGCAGAATTTGCCCTCTGGGAACATATCCCCTAATGTAAACAGTCCCCTGGGGCCCCAGGAACGCTGGAGGGCCTCATCAAATGTGGGGGAAAATACTGGAGAATTTCCACAGAGGGACTTCTGGATCGTAGGGGGAGTCTATACCCATTTTCTTATACAATCTAACCCAAGCATGAGTGGTCGTGTAGACCGGGTCAAATGGACAGGTGTCACCGTATCTAGGAGTAAGGAGGACTGAACGAATGTCATTGGGACGGACAGAGTGTTTCTAAATCAATACGTGTGGGGCTGTGTTGTCAGCGTTAAACCAATGTTTCGCAAATTGTGCTTGCGCACACAAATAGTATAGTTCAAAATCTGGTGCCGAGATACCACCCTGTGCAAAGGGTTCAACCATCTTGTCCCACCCCATCCTGGCTGTCTTCCCTTTCCAAATAAACGAAGAGGCGAGTGATTTAAGCTTTGAGAAAAAGGGTCTACCAGGCCAGATCGGGATGTTATCGAAATAATACAATAGTTTAGGGAGAACAATCATCTTGAGTAGTGCCACTCTGCCATACAGGGACAATGGCAGGTTGGCCCATAATTGGAGCTTGGTTGTAAGGTTCTGCAACAGTTTCCCGTGATTATGTGTGTACAACAGTTGTTTGTCTCTAGCGACCATAATCCCTAAGTAACGAACTGTATTGGGAGCGAGCCTGAACCCTTCAATCCCAGCCAGGTCGCCCGTATCATCGGTCAGGGGAAATATTTCAGACTTTGGGACGTTGATCTTGTATCCTGAGTATTTTGAGAATTCATGTATATCGGACATGATGGGTTGTATGTTCTCCCCAGGGTTGCGGACGTAAAGTAGAGTGTCATCAGCGTATAACGAAATAATCTGGGGGGGCCCAGACCTCTGTGTGAATGGTTTTGACGTATAAATTCTGCCATAGGTTCTATGGTAAGTGCAAAGAGTATTGGTGAAAAGGGACAGCCCTGCCTGGTCCCCCTGTGGAGATGGAATGTAGGGGATAGTGTGGCGTTGGTCAATACCTTGGCAGTCGGTTGTGTGTATAGTAGTCGTACACCTTTGATGAAGTACTGACCGAAACCAAATCTCTCTAGTACTAGGAAGAGGTACGTCCAGGATACGGAGTCGAAAGCCTTTTCGGCATCCAACGCTACCACGGCAGCCTTAGCCTCTGGGTCTATTTGCGCCATTACATTAAATAGCCGCCGCAAGTTAAGAGCCGTTGAACGGGCAGGTATGAAGCCCGCCTGGTCGGGGTGGACTAGGATCGGCATATATGGAAGGAGTCTGGTGGCCAGCACTTTAGCGACAATTTTCGCATCGGTATTTATCAAGGAGAGATGTCTATAGGAAGCCATATCATGTGGGGGTCTACGGGGTTTCAAGAGGACCGTAATGATCACCTCACGCATCGATTCTGGTAGAATCCCTTGGTTCATCGCCTCATCCCACACCTTTAACAGTAGCGGGGCCAATTCATCACAGAATTCCTTATATAGTTCTGCACCTAGGCCATCAGAGCCCGGTGAACGACCACTCGATAGGGATTTGATGGCTTCCGCAATCTCTTCGACAGAAACAGGTCTGTCCAGTACCTCACAGGTTCCAGCGGTTAGTGTAGGGAGATCTAGATTATCTAAATACCGCAACGTGTCTTCTCTGTCCTTTTTGTCATGATTAGAGTATAGGGTAGAGTAGAATTCAGTGAACGCGGAGTTAATGTCCCGGTCAGTATTGACCGTTATTCCCGCTGGTGTCTGTATGCTTGGGATCGGGTTGTGGTATCTATCAGCTCTGAGCATATTGGCTAGATATTTCACAGCCTTGTTGCTCTCCCCATACCGTCGGGCTTTGGCTGGGGCAGCCATGTACAGGATTTCTCTATTCGCCAGTTCATGAAATTCTTTTAGGGTAGTGTGAATCTGTAACAGGGTTCTACTATTCCGTGTGATACCATATTCGGTTTATAACACGTTTATTTTGGCTTCGACAACGTCCAGTTCACTCCTCACCGATCTCAACATACCAGTGGACTTGCCAAGGATAGCTCCCCGGACCCAGGTCTTGAATGCATCCCACAGGGTGGCATATGTGGTGACCGAACCCTCATTCAGCTCCAAAAACTCTGAAATCTCCGTGTGTAGGGATTCACAGATGTTAGGGTCCCGCAGGATCGTCTGGGGCATTCTCCACCTTCTTGCTGGTGGGGAGACATTACTCAGGTTAATATCAAGTGTTACTGGTGCGTGATCTGAAAGGGTGCGGGGATGTATTTCGCAACTGGAGACCGCCCCAGCCAGGGAGTGACTAACGAGCCAATAGTCAATACGCGAGTGGGAATCGTGTACAGTCGAATAAAATGTAAATTTCTTTTCACATGGGTGTAGAGCACGCCAAATGTCTATCATTCCCATCTGTTCCATTAGCTGTTTCACGGCTAGTGCAGCTCTGGAGGGAGTTCTAGGGGCGATCGAGGAGCGATCCATGGATTGATCTAATATCATGTTAAAGTCACCACCCCAGATTATTTGTGCCTCCCCTGACGTGGACAACAAATCAAGCATTGTACAATAGAACTGTGTGTCGTCAATATTGGGTCCGTATGTATTAACCAGTATTATTGGGGATCCCGCCATTTCCCCCCACACCAGGGCATATCTACCGTGTTGGTCTATTTTGCTAGAGTGATATTTGAAGCAAAGCTTATGATGTATGAGAGTCAACACTCCCCTGGATTGTGTAGAATATTCTGTGTAATACCTATGAGGTCCCCATTTTGGCAGGAATTTAGTGTTGACCTGCCCAAGCGCATGTGTCTCTTGTATAAATAAGATGTGGGGTTTTTGGCGTGTAATGTACGCTGCAATCTTCCTTGCCTTAACTGGGTTATTTAGTCCCCTGATATTCCATGAAAGTAGCCTTATATTTAGGCCCTTGTTAGTCTGTGTCGTACTCAAACCGTGTGGCATGCCTTTGTCTGTACCATTGCCTCTGTTGCAAGAGGCAATAACTACCTGCTGAAAAACCGCTCTCTGGTTTTAACTTAGCAACAACTTGGAGTAATAGCACCCCCAAAAGGCCCGGTATGACGCCAGGCACAACCATAAACCGCTCTTCCCCCCAACCGCATCATCAACCCCAACCCGATGATGTAACCCTTGAGTCATAACCTGGAAAAACTCCTTGGGGTGTGAGTTGCACCCACATGGCCGCCAATCCTGGAAACCAACACAGCTCTACTTCAGCAATTAACGACAATCAGGGCCGCTTCACCCCCTATGGTTTAAACGATGCATCAGTGCAGCCAGAACAAAAAGTGGTCAACCAGCAGGGTCATCAGGCTCTTTTGCGGCCTCAGGCGGTAGATTCCGATTTATGGCCCGATCACGGGCCGGCAAAGGGATAGAGGCTTCAACATACGACATAGCTTCAGCAGGAGTCTCAAAGAAATGGGCCCGACCTCCATGTAGTATCCTCATCTTTGCCGGGAAGACAAGCGAGTAGGGAACTTGACGGAGCCTCAATTGTTTCTTAACAGGTTCGTAGGATCTTCTCAGTGTCTGTACATTATTAGAAAAATCTGGATATATGTGTATCCTGTTATTTTCGTGTAATAAAGTCCCCTTTTCCCTAGACATCCGCAGGATAGCGTCGCTATCTTTATAATTGAGGAGGCGGGCTATTATCGTGCAAGGTGGCTCTCCAGGTTTAGGCGGAGGTGCCGACGTGCGGTGAGCACATTCCACAAGGAAATGGTCCGAAAAGGAGTCTGGACCAAGGAGGTCTCTTAGGAGGGCTTCCACTTGACGTTCCATGGACCCTTTACCAAATGATTCAGCCACCCCAACCAGACGGATGTTGTTCCTTCTGGAACGAGATTCGAGGTCCTCACATTTATCAAGGGTCTTCCGGAGATCACCCTTTAGTTGAGCGATGTTGCGGCCATGCTGTATTATTGAATCTTCATTAGTGCCAACCCTATTTTCGGCCTCAGTAATGTGTGCACTTTCTTTGTCCACCCTCGCCTTCAGGGAGCTAATTGTTGCCCCAATATTGTCTAATTTAGTGTTAACCGCCAGGAAGCCATTTTGAACCATTGACATCAATCTGTCTTCTCTCTCATCCATCGGTAGCCCAGATTGGCTATCCGTCAGCTTCGGCGGAGGTGTTACAGATCCGCTAGGCTGGGTACTGGTGTAGGAGTCCATTGGGCCGGTTGTTTTGGAGCGCACTCCCCTCTGCTCGCGGCGGCCCATGCGGCGAGACGAGTGGCCTGTATCCTCCCACGTATCCCCACACACTTGTAGCAGACTTCAGGGTTCCTTTATGCAGGGCTAGTAAAGTGAAAGGGTCCCACTGGCAAATGTTTCTATGGCCCAGCAGAGGAGTGTAAAGCGGACTCCAGGAGTGCCTGAGAGCATCTGGATCAGGCCATACGTGGTGTGAGCACAGGGGTTGTGTAGATGCACACTTTCAGCAGTATTTTCGGAGGTCACCGCAGTATCGGACGTTGGATTCTGGGTATCTGGGGTCTTGCGTGGCTCTGGCTTGCACAGCCCCCAATGGTGTGCCAGGAGAGGGGTCACTGCTCACACTGCCGGGCGTCCACATGGGTTCGTGCAGTAGCCCGGGGTCCCGCCATCTGTCCAGGGGGAACCCTCCACTTCGTGTTCCAGGAACACGTTGCCGCGTGTAGTCACCGGTAGACTGCGCCACTAAAACGCGCAAAAAATAGTTAAGGGCCGTGGCACTAGCCGGCCAGTCTCCTGTGTTGGGAATCCGCCTGTGCCGCAGCTGTGTCCTGGGGGTATTAGTGTGGGATTACCACCCTTGCACGGTGCCCTCAGTCGCCTCACCCAGTTACCATGATTGAATTGGCCAACAGATATGGCGCCAACCGAGGTCCTCCCTAGTGCGGGCAACTCCTGTTCATGTCTCCCCCACTGCACGCATCACCATCCGTGTGCTCACCTGTGCTCCGCGTAGCCGCCAGTGGCCAAAACGCACGGCAAGGCCAGGGGTCGCAGCGTGCGTCGGCCTGGGGGCCCGCCTCTACTCCAACTAACCGCGGACGGGACCGCCGCAGGCACGCCACACTTGAAAGTGCCTCTGCACACGGGGCGAACTGTCTTGTGTCTCCACCGCTCACCGAGGTCTCACGGGGCTCAAGCATGCCAGCAGGTCGAGGGCGGGAGCGTGCAGCCCCCTCCGCATGAATCGGGCGAGCCGCGGCTCACAATGTGTCGCAGCCCCTCCCCCAGCGACTCAGAGGGGAATCCTCCGGAGCTCGCAGGCGGCTCGCCACAAAGCCGCAGCCCGCAGGATCTTCTGGGCAGCTTTGCTCGGGTATGTTCTGTCGCAGCAGCCTCAGATCTGCACAGCCTGTGCCTGTTATCCGGCGCCACTTAGCGCTGCCTTTTCCTCACTCCATAAGCGGCCCTGAAGGAGGATATTGGCAACAAGGATTCATACGAGCCGGTGCTCCTGGATTAGGTGGCCATCTTAGTCGTGCGCAACAGCGCCTCCCCAATAGGCTCTTTTTAAATCTTCCTGCTTCTACTCTCCACCCTCTGCAACGCTTCCAGAAGAGGACTGCGCGACTTGGTATGGTATCTCCTCTGCACTGAAATGTCTGCAATAGCTCCCAGTGGCTGCGAGGAATAAGGTGAAAACCCTTTGCACTATGCACAAGGCCTTCTGTGTCCTGGGACCTCAATACATTCAACTCTCACTTTCTATATATCTCTGTGTTCGCACTCTTCCCTCATCCACCTCCAACTCCCTCAGCGTCAATCGCTTCTGTAAGCAACCAGTTGGTGGTAGATGTTTTTTTGGCTGCAGTCTCCCTCCTCTGCAACAGCCTCCCTGCCTCCCTGAAACTTGAGGAGAAGCATAGCCAGTTCCAGAGGCACCTCAAAGCCTTTCTCTTTGCATCTACTTCTTCTACTCCTCTTCCCGGCCTGGCATAAACTGATTCTGCACTGCTTATCTGGTGACTCTGTGATGGCGGGCCCATGCCACCTCCCCCCACCAGGTGAACCCCTGGACTGCCTTTCTTGCAAACCCTGCACTTGGGGAATGTTTTCTGTATCCCTAACAGTTCCTGCACCACCTGATGTGTGCACTTATCCTTGCACTTGGCACAATCGGCCCATATTTGTACTTATTGGCATATCTTCTTCTACCCATGGACTGCACCTTCCCCTCTGTCTCCTTTCTGTTCCCCATCCCTTGTCTTTTTGTGCTTGGCTAAATGTGTGTATAGGCGCATTACACATGCTGTAGCATACAACTGCACATTATATCATATCATACATGGAATGCATTCATAACTGTAGGATGTCAGCCACTTACCTTGTACACTGCATGGGTTTTTTTGTCCGCAGAACCCCACTTACTGCACACTTTTCAAAAATGATAGCGCCAAAGTAGCACTGCATTCATGTTACGAATTTCAAACAAGAACATACAGTTCATGCATACACCCAGATGCCTGGCCATTGCCTTGCCCACTTCCACTATAGTCTTCTTTACTTCTTTGTACAAAGAGACCTTCAACAACAATTTTTGTGTACACACCACAACCACAAACCTCATTGAGGAGTGTCTTTCGCTCCACAGTCCCATTTCCATGGCTTCCATCCTGAAAATGGCATGATGTGGCATGTGTAATCCTGAGACTACAGTGTAATCCACAGAGTTTTTGTGCCGGGGGGATTTGGGGAACAGGGTACGCGATTGGGTCTTTAGTGGTCCCACTTAAAATGTTTTATTTTTTCTTTGCTTTTATGCTCTTTACGTGTATCGTTTTTTTTGTTTTTTTATATGCTTGCAAACCACCTTTTTTGTTTTTTCTCTTTCTATACCTTTCTGTTTGCTTCTCCTCCTTCATTTTTTACCGAATTAAGGGCAATGGTTTGTGCACAGTGTACAAGACAATGGAAGTGCCAATGGTGGTTAAAGAAATGTCATTTGCATGAAAGCAGTGTATATTTTGGAAATTCATGCTCTCATAGTGGGTGGACAGCATGCCATTAGGGCACATAACTGCAGGCATGCTTCTGGTCATAAGACACCTTCCAAGCTGTGGCTGGGTGCAAATGACACCAGAGGTTTCCCATACTCCTTTTGGGGGAATGGGCATGAAAACGACCTTGGCAGTGGGAAAAATCCACATCACTGCAGTCATCAACATCTTCAGGTGACGTGGCAAATGCCCATACGACATGTAACCCAAATGTAGACCTCCATAATGCACCACAACTACTTCATCAGTAATGATGGAGGCCACATATCTGCAAAGGTAAACCATCCCACCAAAACTGCACGCATGGAGACTGGCCAACAAACCGTCCACTACTTCCAACCGGAAATTAGCAGCAACGCTTCTTTGCACGGCATACCAGTACAGATCTTGTACACATGTATCACCCACATTCAGCACTGTGCATCTCTCCATGTCCACCAACCTCATTACACAGAGAGTATTGGGAGAAAGTAGTACCGCCCCTTCTTGTGAATCACACCTTCGACACATGATTCCATAATGGCCACAGTTCCATTGGCATGCCCACCATGCTGTGAATGGCAGGATGTGGCACGTGTGCTTTCTAAGCTACAGTGAGGCCAGCACCCTAGTAAAGCAGGGGCAGTCCTTCTACCCTCTCCACTGTTCTTCTTCCCACACTCCCTCATTGAGGATTGTGAATTATTCACGCATACATGCGCCAATCACAGTCAAGAGGTCGGCAGTCAACACTATCATTTCTGTACAGCACTACGTATTTACCGTTCAACACTCCGAGTACATGAGACATGTGCTTCCGGTAAAAATTCCTTACTTGAGACTCTGGCTAAATTTGCTGATTCCTTTTTGAAAGGGTTTGTGAGTAAAATGTCCTCTTTTGTTCAGGACACCATGGCAGTTATTAACTTGGTCGAAAATGTTCCATTTGATCCGTGTGAAGACATACTGGTTACGATGGATATTGTCTCACTATATATGAAGATCCTTCAAACAGCCACATTAGACGTGATAGAGGAACTATTTTTTTACTAAACGCAACCCGGAGATGACACCTAATTCATTAATTTGGTGGTGTACCATTCTTTCCCTTACCGAGAATTATTTTCAGTTTAATGGACAGTTTTTCCAACAGATCGATGGGACGGCAATGGGGTCAGCTGTGGCCCCTGCACTGGCTAATTTGTATGTTGATTTTTTCAAACACATGAGCATTTTCAGTGAAAATAACATCTTCAAGTCACACATTACTCTGTAGAAGAGGTACATCTATGATGTGCTTCTGGTGTGGCATGGAGATTAACCCACTCCATTGGCATTTTTTGAATGGTTGAATGGGATTTATCCTTTTCTTAAGTTGACTTTGAACTACAGCAACAAACGGATAGAGTTTTTGGATCTCACCATTGTTGTGAATCGTTTGACTAATAGGTTAGAGCTAAAACCATTTCATAAAGCTACAGATCGCAACTCTTTGTTAAGGTACGACAGCTTTCATCCTAAATCTTTGAGAGACAAATTGCCATTTGGCCGATTTTTGAGGCTCAAATGTAACAGTAGTAGTAGGGATTTGTTTCTATTGGAAGCTGACGCACTGAGCAAGAATCGTGTACAGCGCGACTACCCTAAAAATAAAAGTTAAAAGGTCATTGAAAAGAGCTTCCAACAACCATTGTCATGCTTTGTTACAGTACAGGCCTAAACCCATACCTGCCAGATCTGACACATTAGTGTTTGTGAGTATCTTTAACCCCTGTCTAACCAGGTAGTTAGAATTGTAAAGAAAATTTGCCACATCTTATCAAAGACAAAAAATCCCATTGATTTACTGCATTGTACCTTTAAACGTGGACACAATATTAAAGAACTGGTGAGCAGGAATGATGTGAGTGAAAGGCATGATCCACAGACCACCATTACAGAACAATGGGGTCTGGAAAAATTGAGAGGACATGCACCCTGTGGGATGTGTGTCTGTTGTCAGTTTACAAAGAGGACCACTGAGGTAGATATTGGGTTTCCCAGACTCTGGGAACAGAAAACGTTTACCAATTGCAACTCCAATAATGTAGTGTATGCCATATGGTGTCCTTGCCCCAAATTATACATCAGGAAGACAGAACACAAGATCAAGGTCCGTGTTAGCAAACACAGGAGCTGTATTAGGAATAGAACCCTTGTGGCTCCTATGGTCGTTCATTTTGTCATGCATGATCATAGCTGTGATGATCTCAAGTGGACAATTTTGAAAAGGATACCCACAACGAATAACAGTTCTACAGACAAACAGATTTTATCTAGAGAAGAGATGAGACTTATCTTTATGAATAGGAGCCATCTAGTTGGTTTAAATGAACAGATGGACTGGAATGTATAGAATCTTGTCCAGTTAGGAATGGCTTAAAGTTCATCTGAGGGTCCTTGATTAGTTAATAAGTTAGTGATGTAATTGTTTATTAAACTGCCCCTTGGGGGTGAGTATATGCTCTACCAGATTTGTCCATTACCAGTTGACTCTGAGGATCCCAGGGGACTTTGTGCATTGTAGCAGTAATTTTATGTTACGATCAGGGTACAGTGGCGTACCCGTTCCAAGATGGCCACCGGACGTTGTTGTTACATGATGCCGGCCCAATCGGGATCAAACGCGACTTTCATTTACGAGCGTTTGCCTGCCATCTTCCCCTGGAAACATACCCGGCATACTGGAGTAGTCTGTGAATGGGTCATCCATATAGTGGTGAGTGTTAAGACGATATGTGCTGCTGTCAGGATGGTACCGGTAAAATTTAGCAATGCTGCAGGGGCGTTTGGTAGCTCCTGCATGAGTTTGTTCAGGCATGTCAACATTACTAATGGTATTTTTGTTGCCAAATTAGGGGCAGCAGTTAGCTGATACCAGGGGCTATTGCTGAGCTTTACAGTGTTGTCTCCTGTGTTTATTGTCAGCAGGAACATAATGGTGCGACCTGTCTGAATGCTGCAAGTTGGTTTAGTTAATACACTATACAGAGGAGCGGCTACTGTGAATATCGAGGTATTGTATCGACCCAGGTCTACATCTGCACAAATCTGGAGAATAAGGTCAGTAGTTGCCCTGATGAGGGTTGACTGTGTTCTCGAGTTCACCACATGTGTAATTTGAGTGAACAATGGATATGTGTTTGAAATTGTATTCACTTTTATTTTAGCCCAATATAGCCAGTGCGTGATTTTTGCGACTGCACTGATCAACGGCATATCAGCTTCTAGGACAGAGGATAGGTTCTTTCCATACCACTCACAAGAGACGTCAGTCGCTACCTATGTACCTGTAAGGGTGTGAGTACATTTTTGGATCACCAGACTTTGCGCTTGGGGTGTTTTCATATGAGGTGGTGCCTTCTTTACCTGTTGCTGCAGTCAAGTGTTGCTCTGTGCTCCTTACTTTGTCCATTTCTGGCTGTCCGAGGGCGGGGTGTTTCTTGTTGGTCCCACCCTTTTCATTGCATGTGATTTTCACAGTGTTGCTAACAGTCCTGTTCTAGGGACTTGGTATGTACTGAGAAAGGCACTTTCATGTTATGTACTGAATCAGTGTTATTTGGTGCCTTCCCAATTCTGGATTATGTTTCTGGGATATCTTGTTGGTGGGTCTTAACCATTGATGTTCCATGCCCCGACACCGTGTTATATGGTGATGGTGGTTATGAAAAAGATGAACCAATTGATATGGTTTTTCTATCACATCATGTGTCCGTGACATTTGATGTACCTATTTGATGAGGATGAGAGAGGGTACCTCGGGCCCCTCATTGCACCCCGCTTATTAATTTAGTGGTTGTTTTCAAACTTAGTCGGTATAATTGTGTACTCAGTCCGACTAAGTATGTTCGGGTTTCTGTTTTGATTCACAGGTGAGCTCCTGAGGTTGCCCACACCTTTGTGCTCTTGTATGTTTTTCCTTGAAAATTCCAGACCTATTTACCCCTGATGAATTTCCGCAAAATTAATTATGTACGGAAAGAAACATGTTGGGTTGGAGGATTTAAATATGGTGTGTATTGGACAATGTAACAAACAGTGAAACACATCGAATTGACTGCAGAATGTGCTTGTGTTCCGGTTTGTTGCATGTCTGTTTATGTATATTGCTTCAATAACAGTAGGACATTGGATTGTATTTTGGTTGTATTTTAGAGTGTTGTCTCTTTTCTATACTGTGTTGTCAGCAGTATATTAGACTATAGACATGTGAGGATGTTCTGTTGTTTGTGTATGAGTGAGGTATGTTTGGAGTTTGTTTGCAGGGAATATAATATGGCTATGTGTATGCATTGACTGGAGTATAATTTATCTCAGCACTTTATAAGATTTGTTTTATCACCTTGTAATATTGTGACACATTGATGATTTTTAGAATCTTAGTGTTGACTTTTTGAATATGAATATGAACATGCCGCTGCCCCTGCCACCGCTACCCACTTCCATGCACAAAGTATTATGTCACTGGCAACCAAACCACACAATCCTCACAACATTGGGCCTACTCCCAGGAAGTTGCACAAACCAGAATGTACAAGCACATCGCACATTCACTTCAACCCTACGCTCTTGTATACTGACAGTGTTACAACACTGCACGCAGTGAGCACACTGCATGACTTTTCATTGCACAATCTGCAGCCATACACCGAAAACCATAGGATGTTCCAACAATAACCGCACCCATGGAATCAACAATGTATGCATGTCAGCACACTTCTGGTGTTCTATGAAGAGTAAAATGTGTTCCACAACCATTCCGTGAAGGTGACCACCCTCTGAGAGATGCAGTCAAAACTGCATTGCTGCAGTGGGTGTGGTGAAGGCCTTGGCTTTCGGGTGCATGGCCTACGGCCTAGGGCCTTTGGCCATGCACCCGATAGTCTAGGTCCTGGCCACACCCAATGCAACGTAATGCAGCCATGCATGGCAACATGTCATCAAGTACCACAATCCACACACATGCCACAGCCATCGTCAGTCCTACCCAAGCTCAGCACTGTCATAAAGCTATGCATAGAAAGATTCAGCTTTTACTAGAATCTACAAATTTAGCACAACCTCTGGCGCCCCTACCCATTTTCATTCACTTACGATGGCGTTACTGGCAACCCAACCAACCAACGGTATTTGCATGTCAGCTGACTTTTGGTGCTCTATCAAGTGTACAATGTGCTCCACAACCATTCTGTAAAGGTGAGGTGTCTGTGACAGATGCAGTGTAAACTGCATTGCTGCAGGGGGGTGGGCAAGCCCTAGACTATTGGGTGCATGACCTACGGTCTAAGGCCATGCACCCAATAGTCTAGGCTTTGCCCACACCCGCTGCAACATAGTGCAGGCATGCATACGATCATGTGCTCACATACCACACTGCACACACGTACCACAGCCACCGCCACTACTACCAAAACTCCACACCGTAATACAGCTATTCATGGAAGCATAACACAGGCTCCGGCACCCATACCCACTTTCATTCACATAGTATGTCTCCCACCTCTCTATTCAGTACATAAAAGCAATATGTCATACTACAGTACAGAAGCCACCACTTCCTGCAATGGACACTACACAATCCAATGCAATATGCAGTTTAGTCCATCTCCACTGTTCACTCCACTAGCTGCAGCCATGGATTAAACACTGTAGGATATGCTAAGGAGCACCGCACCAGTGCAATCAACCATATATGCAATGCTGGCATACCACACACAGAAGGGAACAATGTGAAACCTACTTGCAACCATGGCACATAGTTGTCACTGCAAGGCCTCATCCATGCAACATACCACAGTACACAGTATCTTATAATGTGCATGTCATGTGCACTGCACTCCCCTTCTGCAATTCAGCTCCCAGCAGTCACCACGTAAATAGGTCTCTTCACCAGCTATCGTGCCTTAACGATGCCTGCCTGCATGCAGCACACATGGAAGGCGGCTGTGCAGAGGCCCACGATGTGGCGCTGTATGCAAGGACATTGCAGGCACATCAACATCTCCATCCACCAGTGACTTATCTCAGATGACTCACTTCTCACTTCTCCACCCTTTCGATCCCTTCATTCCACCACCACATGGCGCAAAATATGTTTTGCAATGCACTCCACGTCTGCTATTCAGGCTCCACCAGGCAGTTGCGGCACAAGCTATTGGGCCGTAACTAAGGCTTCCTGCATTCGCCACACATGGTTGGGGCCTTTGCAGGGACCAGTGAATTGGTGCAGTACGCATGGATACTGCAGGCACACCACGGTCTTCGTCCATCTAAAAATCACATATCTCTGATAAAGCACTTCTCTCTCTCCCACCCTTTCCATCCCCTCTTACCACCACCACATGCCGTACATTATGTGTGTCAGTCCCTTTCGGTGGCGCACTGTCCTCCGATATACCATGGTGGCATTTCCCAAAAAGATTTGAAGCACAAAACGCTTCTCTCCAGTCAACCACCGGCCGCGTCCAAAGTTCATCGACAGCACGGTGTACTGGAAGCCAATGAGCATTCTGTCCGTGGCGCGAACAGGGAAATGGGTCAGCAGAGCGGAGCCAGATATCATGAATTCTTTGAGACAAACATTTTGGTTCTTTGCAACAAAAGTACTGGTCGAATTACCACCAAACACACAAAAGCATGCTTTCTGACCCAAGCCCCCACTCCTGCCGCATATTTTGTGAAAACCCATCCAGTCGTTGGCCTGTAGCCGTGCGCAAAGTTTTTCCACGTTCAGTCTATGGCAAAAAATAAAAATTGGGATCCCTCTATAACTTTGACCCCCTGCACACAAAACCTCACCAAACTTGCAGAAAAAATTCAGAGCGGGCCAGATGCTTTTTTTGCAAACTTTGGTGAGGATTCCTCTGGGGGTAGCAAAGTTATAAGCTGCCGAAAAAGTGCTCTTCCTATGGGTTTAGCAACGTAACCATAACTACACGGCTACTACCACGGGCTGTGTAATATATATATAATATATATATATATAAATATATAAATATACACACACTAGGGAGTCTACCCGGCCCTAGGGGCTCTGCTCTGCTGGCGCCTTTCGTGCCCATCCCTCCCAAGGGGCTCATACCCTCACCCCACCCCTGGCGACTGCTGCATATCGAACTCAGCGGCTTTGTCACTTGTGGGGATACTCCACCAGGGGCTTGCTTCTTTCCCAAAGGGGGGCCCTTTGGGGAATTGGAAAGTTGGACAGTATACTGGCAAAGTTGAAAAAATGTATAAGGATATACATGATATTCTAAGGAGCAACATTTGCTCTCTGTACATAGTATCCACATACATACAGTCGTTTGACTGAATGTATATTAAATAAATGAATGAAATAAATCTAGTATCCATATTTGCACTTATTTTATTCATACTGCTCCTGATTTTTTTTCTCCATTTCTTTATATGGATAACATTATCAAATTCGATCTCACTTGGCTTTTTCAGTTCCGCATATATCATCTCGTAACAATGAAAGGTGTATTAGCAGTGTCTTTGGCCAGGTGTTGTTGACAATCGATCAAATGTTCAAAATGTGCATGGTTGTGTTTGTGGTGGAATTAATCAAAGGTCACATGTTCTTTTCTCGCTCAGGGCCATATTTAGGCCGAAATTCAATGCGCACATGTTTTTATGAACACCCAGAAAGCTATTACTTTGTTGGTGAAAGGGGGGGGGGGGGCAAAAAGTTCACTGCATATCCTTCAACTTTCAAATAAACACCCCTCAGAAATCACACCAATGCAGATCTGTTATCTAAATATGCATGCACAGTGTACGCATTTGTGTGTTGAACACACACGTACATTATACATTCATTTTCCTTTTCATAATCGTGTGTATTTCAAATGTGCCTAAAGTCTGAGTTCTCGCAGGCAGAAGTCGTGCCTAAAAGACTTAATACAGAAAGGAGGTAAATGGGCAGAAGTCTGGTGGCCATTGGAAAGCATGAAGCTCTGGCACTTAATGCCACAGCTGAGTGTTTGGACGGGGGGGAGGGGGAAATGGCTCATAAGAAGCATAGCCTCGAGTAAGACAGACATCCAATGATGATTAATGGGGTTTTACCCTGAAAAGGGTACTTATGCCAAAATGCCCTTAAGCTACTCATTGAGCCGGATCTGATATATTTACAAACAATATCATATTTTGGAAGAGGATGACAATCCCTCTTCTCAATATGTCATGAAATAATGCATATATGTATGCAAATCCAAATGGCAATGGGCCTCATGGGATGGCTGCATTGGTTTCTTATTACAGTGACTGTTTAGACTTAGCATTTTCATACATGATAAAGGTGTTACGGCCTTCGAATTTCAGAAATGTGATCGTGTTGTCATTTATTTGTGTTTGCATTTTTTTCGGTACTGCTGATTTAACCACCCAAAATAATCTTTCTTTCTTCCTCTGTTAAGCTAAAAAAAAGCTCTATCTGCCATTTGTTTAAAGGCATTCCAAGCTGCCGTTCCCTGTTGTATAATGGGTGTGCGGTTTCGGGCTAAAGTGCTGGTATTGAATCTTAGACACCTGCGGCTGAATCACATAGACTAGTTTTGGTGCTGCTATTTATTGGATGGTGGTTAATTAAAGTGTGTGCACGTTGTGCACCATAGCACATAAAATGTATATTTCACTGCTCTTATTTTGCACTGATTTATTTTTTCACGTGTTGTTTTAATTCAGAAACATGAATGCCTCCAATCATGCGACAACTGCATCACAGGTGGCAGAAGAGCTTATATTGAAGACGTTAGCACTGACCCTGGGACATTAAAAGCCTATCTCTTTCTGTCAGTCTACCTCTCTCTCCCCTTATTTAAGTCTCTAAGAAAGAAAGCATAGGTGAAAGGTGAAGAAGAGGTGGAAAGAAGGAAAGATGAAAAGAGGAATAGAGAGGGAAACTAAGGTTGATGGAAAGAAAGTGAGAAAAAAGTAACAGTGACTCAAAGACTGTAACAAGGCGCAAGGTGGGAAGAGAGAAAGGGGGGCCAGGTTAGAGGACCTTCACTAAATCTGAGGTTCAGGTAGTGTATACAAATCAATAATTTGTCACAGCATTGTTGTTGCCAGCTATGTCAAGACCTTAGCCGTGTACCTTGACTCCTATCTGACAATGACCGGCCAGGTCAACTACATCACCTCTTCATCTTGCTACGCCACTAAGCTTATTAATGTCAGTAAACCCTTCCTCATAGCCAAGAACCAACCTGAGGTTGCCCGTGCCCTCATAGGGTCTAAACTTAACTAATGTAACACTTTACTCTGCAGCAGTTCTGAAAAGAACCTGACAAAGTACAAACAATTCAAACAATTCCCTCTGGGCAGCACTTGACATTGACAAGCAGGACCACATTTATGAGGCCAGAGAAGCCACCCACTGGTCAAGGAAACAATCAACTTTAAGATCCTGTCCATCACCCACCGCTGTCTCTCGAACGATAGCCAACAATACTTGGGCTGACAAAATTAAGAAGCATGC
Source organism: Ambystoma mexicanum (assembly GCF_040938575.1). Classification (NCBI taxonomy): domain Eukaryota; kingdom Metazoa; phylum Chordata; class Amphibia; order Caudata; family Ambystomatidae; genus Ambystoma; species Ambystoma mexicanum. The sequence goes on along the minus strand of NC_090927.1, from coordinate 420,806,037 downwards.
CTCGGTAAGGCCCATAGGATCAGCCTACAAACACTGCCTTGTCACACCCAGGTTCAACGGGACAGTATCAGGGGGTTCCTCTTCACAGTCCAGGCACCCACTTTCTGGAATGAGCACCCACCCCATCTGTGAGACGAACCATCCTGCAATGCCTTCAGAAAGCAACTCATGATGTAGCTTTTCATCTGACACTGACCCTCTCCATGCCTTCCTCGCTTCTCCCTCAGCTTCTATAATGCTTTCATCCCTTTGTAACTAGCGCCTAGATGCACATGAGCTTTGTGCGCTGCGTCTAAATGTACAAATACAATAAATATATTCAATAAATAAATAATGATGGCACTGCATGGATAATGATAAAACCATTGTCTGTGCCTCATGTCAGCACTTCTTTAACCATTAGCGAAAAAAGAGCAATTGAAAGTAAAACCTTTTTGTCTGACGACTAATATTCTGCAAAGACAAAAACGTTCTGTGATCAGAAATGGTGCTAAATCTATAGGAAACGTGTTGGCTAAATAGCTGTTGACTTGCATGAACCAGACCATGGATTGTATCCTCATCTTGAATACTTGGGCAAAATTACCTTTTAATTCTGGACAAATTCATGTTTTTGTTTTGCTTTTTTGTTAAATGAATGGTACGTCATTACGAATCACCATGCACAGGGTATATTGAACGCAGGAGCAGTCCCAATGCATGGTGCTTTATACACCCTTAAAAATATGTTACACAGTAGTTAATACATAAAAACAGCTGGTGATGGGGAAGGAACTGTAAACAGTAAATGGGGAGATGACATCTACATGTGCCTCAGATTAAGTGAGCTTAGTGTAAACAACCATGTTCATGGTTCCCATTGCACCCACACCACTTTTCCCCATCACATTACATTTTCTCCAAAACAGTCTCAGGTGGACCCCGCATGCTTTTCTCTTATATGTACATATCCTGACAAGTGCACAGATTGGATTCTACTAGACGTCACCTCATGTTACAGCTACTTCTTCAACACTAAATAGCATACTTCAGAACCTTTGCATCAGTGCAAGTGCAATTGGCACTAAGGCAAAAAATGTCCTTGTATAAAAAGCATATTCTTCCAAACACTTTTGCACCAGACCAAATTTTGCACTAGGGCCAGGACTGGGGTAAACAACACTCCAGAGCAAAATAGCATTTAATACATTTTCTTTGCACTATAGAAATACTTGTGCTACCTAGGGCTGCAACAATTCATCACTGACTCTGATGTTTGTATTAACCACCTTAATAGTCAGAAAATACATTATTTTCTTAGTAACCACTCTATACAAATTATAATCTCTACTCTAGTGCTACAAACCTGATTACTGCTCAAAATTATACAAAATGGTGGGAGCCACTCTACAGAGAACGAACACGGTTCAAATAACATGTTCTTTGAGATGTTTCCCACTCAGGAAGGTCTACAACCACGTTCTAGCTCACTGTGCCTTTCACAGAGGAGAAATATTCATTCGCATTTCATTCTGGTCCCACCCACCATGGCAGCCTAGAACCAAAATGCTAGACAATTCTCTTCTGATAAAGAGTACTGACAGCAACCCCAGACACATGTTTCAGCCTAGTCGGGCCTCATCTGGGAGGTGAAGCTGTTCCTTGTTTAGCACTGTGAGCAAGGGGTCCATGTCTGTATTAGCCAGTGTAACTTAGGGTGAAACACCAAGACATGACAATTCACAAAAAAGTCTGGGATCCCCTCTACTGAGAACAAACACAGCCAAATAGCCTGCTCTAGTGGAGGGTGCCAACTCGGGAGGGTCTGCAACCATGTTTTAGCTCTCTGTACCTTTCATTGAGGATAAATAACCATTTGCATAACAGTCTAATCTTTGCTACCCTCATTCTCTACAACCTACCCAGACCATCACCCACTTCTACCCAGCAGCCCAAGTTATCAGCCCAAGCAAAGCGAGGGTGGATAACGAGGTCTCTGGACCATTATCCCCCCATTATCACCCCATTCCAGCCCCTGAAATGGGGGATGAAGGCCATTAGCAACCTAGGTTCCCAAAGCGGAAACCCGGGGTGCTAAAAATGAGGATATTTCTTCCTACTCCGGGATGCCTGTGGCCAGTGCTTTAAGTGGGCCGGGGCCTGCCGGGGCCGGGCCCCGGCAGTCTCCAAAAAGTGAGGCTGAGCCGGGGCCCTGCCGGGGCCCCCCAGCCCCACCACGCCATGGCAGGACGCATTATCCCGCTGTGGCCGCAGCCGCAACGAGAGATGCGCCCGCCAGTTTAACTCAGGCAAGCTGACAGAAGTGCCAGCCAGCCACAGCGTCGCTGTGACTGGCTGGCACTTCCGTCAGTCTCTGTAACTTTCTCTGATGACCCGTCATCTGAGGGGCCCTCAGAGGAAGCTACAGTCCCTTAGTTCCCCTCGCCAGGTCACTGACCCTCAGCGAACCCGCGGGCTCCATGATCTAATATGTAGATTAGATCAAGGAGCCCGCGGGTTCGCAGAGAGTGAAAGACGCCTCGGGGTCAGTGCTCTGAGCAGAGATCACTGAGCCCGAGGCGCCTTTCTCCTTTGTCAAGGCTTTATAAAAGATGCCTTCAACTGTGTACGTTTAAGCCATCTTTTATACACGTACAAATATTTCTATGTTTATAACAGATGGCTTGAATCGTACACAATTCAAAGCAACTTTTATAAAGCTTTGTCGACGGACAAAGCCACCTTGGGTTTTGTCCGTCCTCAACGCTTTATAAAAGATGCCTACATTTCAAGCCGCCTTTTATAAACATAGACATATGTTACAAATGTCTATGTTTATAAAAGGCAGCTTGAATAGTACACAAACCATAGTAAGGTAAGCACACAAGTGTGCGTAACTTACTATGGTGTGTGCACTTTCAAGCCACCTTTTATAAACATAGAAATATGTAACATTGCTATGAATATAAAAGAAGGCTTGAAAAATACACAAACCATAGTAGTACGCAAACAAATATATAAATGCTCAAATACATTTATATATTTGTTTGCGCACCTTACTATGATTTGTGCACTTTTAGGCCACGCCCACAATGGAGGCCAAGCCTCCAAACGAGGGCCCCCCCTCAATTTCTTACCCCACTTAAAGCACTGCCTGTGGCGTCCCGGTGTAGGAAGGAAAACCCTTTTCCAAGATGGCCTCTATGGTAAGGGAAGGCGAGGGTTCCATACAGGGCCCCTCTTCGCTTTCCATGGCAGAAGGCAGAAGGTGAAAAGAGAACCCTATGACCATATTACCACAAACACATGTTTCTTCCCATTCAGATCTATCCTAATTTCGAATAACTTTACCACAAAGCCAGTCCCAGGTGGACATAGCCACTTTAATCCTATGTTTTGTCCCTTGTGCTCATGGCCAGTAGCCAGATTGTCCGGATCATGACCTTATTCCATGAGCTGGACAATCTGACCACTGCCCATGGCCACAGGCTACCCCTTAGTCACTAAAGGTATATCACTATTTTTTGTAGCTACATTATGACACTTGTCAAATAATAAAACACTGGCACATTTGCAAAACCATGCTTGTAGGTCCTTGCCAATGCTCCTTTCGCAAGTTTGCTGGAAATCCACCCGTGTTTTATTTTTTCGAAAGTGTCAAATGTAAGCACATACAATCATCATATAACCTAGCCCCCACTTGACAAAATCCATTCAGACTTTACGAAAACATGTATATCTAGATCTGTAATCTTTTTGCAAACCTTTGTGTAGATTTGTCAAATGGCACCACATTTATAAGCCTTTACAATATTTTGGGACCCCCCTCTAATTTTGCTCCCTCTTGACAGAATCCCATCAAACTTTGCAAAAACATGTATATCTTGATCTATTATCAGTTTGCCAAATGAAGTGTAGATTCGTCAAATGGCACCTCATTTATAAGCATTTACATTATTTTGTGACCCCCCTCTAATTTTGCCCCCTCTTCACAAAATCCCATCAATCTTCGGAAAAACATTCATATCTAAATATATTATCAGTTTCACAAATTAAGTGTAGATTCGTCAAATGGCACCTCATTTAAAAGCCTTTACATTATTTCGGGACCCCCCCTCTAATTTTGCCCCCTCATGACAGAATCCCACCAAACCTTGCATATTTACTTAGAATCAGGTCAGAAACATACATGCAAAATGTTCATGCAATTCCATTAAGTGGTGCCAAAGTTATAAGCCATGCAAGAACTACATTTCACCAACCCTGTAATGCTGAGGTGCCCGCAAACTTTCCAGGACTGTTTGCGGACTTTTGCAGCAAAAACACCTGTTTTTTTGCTTCTTGCAGCCATATCACATCCCATCCTCATCACCCCTCACCTCCCCAGAGACTATTTGATAAGTTTGACAAGTGCTATGTTGTGTTTTTAATATGTTTTTTTCTGCGATGTCCGCGGACAGTGGCGAAGTCTGCGAATCCAAGATAGCAGGCGTTTCCAAAAATCGGACGCACTTCACGCACTTCACCATCCAATCAGCGAACACTTTGCATGTCCGCGGACATGACGCAAGCTGATTAACCAATCTGTGTCCTGTCCACGGAGCGAACAGGGAAGTGTGTCCGCGGAGCGGACATAGATATCACTATTTTTTTGTGACCTACTTTTTGGTCGTTTTAAAAGAAACTTCTGGATGGATTTTCACCAAATTTACAAAATCACGCTTTCGGGACCAAGCCGCTGCTCCTGCCACAAATTTGGTGAAAATCCGTCCAGCGGTTTGGGCTGTAGGCATGAGCACATTTTCTTCCCTATTCGGTCTATGTGGAAGTGCCCGCCAGAAGTGCCTGCCTGTTACGCCTGTAGAGGACTGCTGGAGTTGGGCGCTGGACCGCTGCGATTGTATCTGATTGCGGCTTCTGCATCCCATTGGCTGGCAAGAGTGCTCGCCCCCTTTCACGCGCTGCTCCCGCGTTATAACATTTGGTGTACGCGCCCATGCGCGCGCGCCCTTGTAGAAGTGCCCGCCAGAAGTGCCTGCCTGTTACGCCTGTAGAGGACTGCTGGAGTCGGGCGCCGGACCGCTGCGATTGTATCTGATTGCGGCTTCTGCATCCCATTGGCTGGCGAGAGGTGGGGGTTGCAGCACGGGTTGGCCTAATGCCGAGTATTGACTTTCATGGACTTTCATGGACATTCACCCCCTATCACTGTTCATTGTGCTTTGGTTTCTCATTTACAGTGCCCGCCCCCTTTCACGCGCTGCTCCCGTGTTATAACATTTGGCATACGCGCCCATGCACGCGCACCCTTGTGGAAGTGCCCACCTGTTGGGCTGGCGGTGGCGATAGGCGGTGATACCGTGGTATTTATGTTGTTTTTACAAGGACGGATGTGTTGGTCAGGGCAGACCTGATGGTATTGTGACTGAAACTGTATGCGGAACCAATTAGCTAGCATTCATTTTATGTTTGTGGGGGGTTGTGCGGGTCGGGACTAGAAGTTAAAAGTTTACAGCATCACAGCCGCGAAAATGTCAAGGCGACGTAATAGCTTTGAATACGTGTATAATCGCCCTTCCGTCAATGGCCTAGGAACCAGGACAGTGAAAGGTCTCGGGGTCATAATGTATGACGATATTTTGTCGGCCCCCCTGATCTTCACGCCGGTAAAAAGTACTCTGCGCATGGCAATGAGTATGCCCTTGCCGCCCTCTCCGCCGGAACCTAGTGATTCCTTGATATTGGAGGGAGCGGCAATGGCTCACTCCTCTATGTTGTTCATGGGAGGAAATGCGCCTAGCAAGCTGGATGTTGCATCTAGCTCATCCTTGTTTGATAATATTCCCGAGAAAAATGTAAGCAATGCTCCACTTTCTTCCTTTCTGGATACACCACTTGATTTATTTTCGGAAGATGACGAACTACAGAATCTGTCTCAACACATACAAGAGATCCCCTCTTCACAAGAAACAGATAATAGGGGATTAAATCCGGAACAGAATGCGGCCATAGCTGAAATTTTGTCACAAATCTTACAGGAATTAAAAACCCATTCCCGGGGCTTCACAGAGCTTAGAATAATAACCGAGCGCCAAATAGCGCAGGCTAAAATAAGTTTGGATATTATGGAAGCTCTCCCTATAAAGCTGATGACACGCTTGATGACTCTGGGGATGGTACCGGCAAAGCATATGGGATATAAATCAGAGTTGAGCACTGGTGAACAGAAGAATGGGGGGCCTCTATCTATTCCCCCACCTGCTATCCCTATCAGCCCTACGCCATCAGAGACTGCCCCACGACAACAAACCAAATTGTGTGGGGGGTGGTAAGACAGGGCAAATTGAACAAAAAAAGAAAAATCTCCCAAAAAACAAAAAAAATAACAAAAAAAGCTCCATTACGTATGCTAATAAGCAAAGCAAGACATTTGCAAAACATACTTGGAGAAATTTCATCAGGGAGTAAGTAGATCAAGAATTGATTGCAAATCAGAATGGGAGCGAGCCTCTTAGTAGTCTGAACATGGCTTATTCTTTTCCTACTAACTCCCTATCAGAAGAAATGTCCCACAAACTGAGTTTGAATAATAAGGAAGGTCCCATTATCGCAAAGAATGCTGCCAGCTCCCAATTTGAGGGGCAGCGAATGCCCGAGGTAAATGCGCCTCAAAGTCTGCCTCAGAGGGAAATATACAGTCTATTTGCTAAACCTAAAGATAATTTAGCAACACCTAATGGGGCCCCGGTGGGGGAAGGTGGATACTCAGTAACGGTTGGAACTCCACAAGAGGGATGCCCCGTATCCAAGATTGGTGAAGATTCCCTTCCTGGACATTATAGCCCATCAGCAGGGGAAACCATGCCAGGGGGAATAGTCGAGTCAAAGGAACTGGAGGGCCCCCAGATACCAATTCCAGAGGCATCCCCGAAAGTAATTGGAGGCAAACTAGAAAAGGGACCTATGGAGGAGCAACACAAACCTGTACTGGTAACTCCCCAGAAAGAGAGAGGGGACACCGCCGACAATTTGCACGCTGATCTTGCCCAAATCGTTAGTATAGCGGTGGAAGTGGTGCTCAGGACCAGACTCAATGGTGATATACTGCCTGGAGTATCTGGTCCGGGGAGTACTTTCCCCGGTAAGACACATCTAGATAAGGAGAAGAAAAACTCGGGAGGAGGGGAGATGCTAGCGGAGAAACATGTTTTCACAGCCCCGCCAGAGGGAAATATGTGGGAGTCAGTTCCGACCCATGAGCCATTACAAGCGCCTTCCCTGCCCACCTATCCACAGACGGGCCCATCGGCACCAAGCACCTCCCTAGCACCACGGGAACTGGCGGCAAACCCGCAACCAAGGTCAGGGGATGCTGATTTAAGATTGCCGAAACATTACATGGACACGGATCTGAGGGATGTAGTATGGAGGAAACCGTGCCACATGGACTTTCCGAGTGTTCTTCTTTACCCCCTGTTTGACTGTGGTAAACAACCTGCATTGAATAGGGATAGAATCCTAACTCTTATAAATGACATACCGTCGTTGGCGGAATTGTCTTGTCCTGACATCAAGAGGGTGGATTTTATACACCCATATTGTTATGATCATGTTAGGGTTGTTTTCCACTCACAGCTGGTCTTTCATAAATTATTAGCAGAACTCGACCAATTCAATAGAAGGGGTTTTGATGTACTGATTTTTAGTGATGGGTTGAAGCAACATCCGGAAAGTGAAATAAACGATACTTCCAGGCCTCTCTATCCAGGTGGGTCTTTTCAAACAAGGGGTACAGAGAGTGCACCGGACCAGGAAACAAGTTGGAGATGGTTGGCACTGAGCCTACGAGAGTCGATCTCCAAACTCCAATCTCTCAACCAACACTTTTAGGAACAGCAAACAGCCTCTCTCTAATTTGGTGGAATTCACGAGGGCATTCTTACCTCTCATCTTCCACTAAGCTATGTTGTAATTTAAAGTCCAAACATATAATTTGCACCCAGGAATCCTGGATGACCAGTGCGGAAAAATTTGATGGATTTGAATGTATACATCTACTTGCCACAAGAGGCTTGGTGGGTCGCCCCTCAGGCGGCATCATTACAGCTATCAAGCTCAACTGTGGGATTGTGGTTAAAGAAATCTATAGAGAGCCTCCTTTTGCCTTGGGTACTTTATTGGAAATTCAAGATAATCCTGTCTTGCCTTACATTTTATCATGGAATGTATATTGGACTCCAGGATATGATCTGTATGCCCTTCTGCTAAAAATAGAGACAATCGTGGAGAATTGTGTGGCGCGCTTTCCAGGGGTCAAATTGATGGTAATGGGGTCTTTAAATACTAACATGAAATCCCTGATGTCTGATAGAAAAGGACCTCATGTAGTGCCTGCAAATATAAATATTGACCAGCCTGACAGGAATACATCTTCCTTTTGTTTATCAGATAAGAAATCTGATTCCAAGGTGTGGAACTGGTTTTTTAATTCATGGGGCCTAAGATCCATCCACCAACAGTTAAGGAGCGAGGTGGATTATATAACTTGGTTTCTGGGGGAAAAGGTCTCAGCCATTGATTACATTTACACCTCGGAAGCGCTCTATAATTCAGTGGTACATTTTGAAATATGTAAGACGCCGATGAGTGACCATGAAATGCTTGAACTCGATTTATCTGTTGTTAGAGGAATTGGTGTTCAAGATTACATGCCAAAGGATCTAGCTCCTAATCAAAGGGGGAATAGGATCATTTGGCATGAAGGAAATGTTGAAGCATGTAATACGCTCTTCAGTTACGTCTTTTCTAGGTCCTCATATGAAGATAACTGTGCGAGCTTTTCACAATTAAATGTTGGTCACTATTTAAAACAGTTGATTGATAAATATGTGAAAAGGCCAAGGAAAACAAATGTAATTAAAACACACGTTCATAAATATGATACAACTGTAAGGCAAGATAAGCTTATACTTCGTAGACTACTAAGAAAACTAAAAACTCTGCAAATCTCAGCACTAGCCATACAGGAAGGGGGGAGATATTTGAAACAACAGTATAAAAATTGGCTGAGAGGCTATAAGTGCTCAATGTATCAAGCTGATAACGAAGTCATGCTTGCAGCACTGACTCATAATTCAGTGCACCAATTTTGGTGCCTGATCAATAGAAGCTTGACCTCGACTCAGGAATATACACTAAATCCAATCAACGAACAGGTTTGGGCGAAACACATATCTAATCTATATGCAAAAAGAGAATTGGGCACATTCATGGTAAAATCTTTAAAAAGGGCGTCATGGAAATGTGACTTTTCTTCTGTGGAAATGAGGGAGATAATTTTATTATCTAGCCCATCGAGGGCTGCGGGGACCGAACGGCATATCAAATCCTCTAATGAAAGGGGACCCAGACACATGGGCCGGTGCATTGGAAATTTTAGACATTGGGCGTACCAAAACCATCCCACAAACGTGGAACATGTTGTTTATCGTGCCCATGTACAAGAAGGGCGATAGACTGTTAACGTCCAATTACAGGCCTATTGCGCTTCTAGATTCAGATTTGAACATTTTTGCCAGCCTCATACTGCTGCAAATTGAAGAATGGATATCTGGAAACTCGATCCTGTGTTCAAATCAATTCGGTTTCAGGAAAAGGTGTGGTATAATGGCTGGTGGTTTGCTTATAAGCCTCCTACAAGAGATGGGCTGGAAAAAGGGTTCTTTGCCAGTATATCTAGCAAGCATGGACCTGTCTCTAGCTTTTGATCTTGTGAACCGTGGACTTCTTTGGGCTAAATTGGATAGACTGGGCATGCCATCAGAGATTCTGGCGATCTTAATACATCTGCATGAAGGTTTGAGCGTCCAGATCAGATTAAATAACGATGGTCTTTTATCAGCACCAATAAAAACCTTTAATTGTTTAAGGCAGGGATGCATTTTTGCTCCAACCTTAGACAATCTGTATACTACAGATATAGGACAATTTTTGCAAAAGGTTGCATTTGTACAGCCTTCTTTGGAAGGTAAAAAAATGAGTTGGTGCTCCTATGCGGAAGACTACCTACTATTTGATAGGACCCAGGTGAGGCTACAGCGCTTGCTAACCGCTTTTTTATCATACATGACTGAAAATGGTCTAGCGGTCAACGCTCGTAAATCAAGTGTCATATGTTTCTCCCAGGATAAAAAGCATTACAAGAAAAACTGGTTCTTAGACAAAATGAATCTTGAAACCAAACACAGTATAATTTATCTGGGTTTATTTGTAAATGAAGTACCTGAGAGAGTGTTAACATCTAATCATTATATGAAGAAAACTAAAGCGTGCTCTCTTCAAATGCAAATAGTAGATCAACAATTCAGGGCCTTTTCTGGTCTGTTGAAATATTATAAACTCAAAATTATTCCGACAATCACATATGGTATCAAATTCCCATTTATCAACGGTAAAATTGACTTAAGCAAACTGGAATTGTTTCTTTTGCGGAAAATGGTGTGGTGTCTCCATAACTGCGTTCCCTTAGTAGCCATTAGATATGAATACGGGTTGCAGTCATTAAGAAGTATCGTTGAATGGAAATGTTTGATGTTATTCCGGAACATTGTGAGTAATACTAGAGATACTTTATATAATGACTTGGCTACTATGTTTATTAAAGGCACTACAAAATCAGTCTTCATGGGAAAATTGGTAGTAATATGTAAAGAACTACTGGATAAAGTGGGGGCTTTACTGAGCTCTCTCTTATTCAATCCAGAAAGAGTCAAACTATTGCTAAGAAATTGTGACTGGGCCAGCACAATGGAGAAACTTACCCAATACAAATTGTATGGCCACATGGTATCCTTTTATAGGTGTATGGGCTCTCCAGAGAATCTCTTCATGAGATTTCGTTTTAATGTCTTCCTTACAGGAGAAATCGTGTCAGCCAGGACTAAGTTATCTGAGTCAGCAGTTATGTAAAGATTTTGTAGAACCATCGACCATAGAGAGACATTAAGACACCTTTTAATCGAATGCCCAGCGTTGATCCAGAGAAGGAATCAATATTTTTCAATATCAATATTGTTAGACGCCTCAAATGAAGACTTGGATTTACTATGGAAACGTATGCTCTTTGATAACAAAATCCCTCTGCAATTGGCGGTTGTTCGTTTTTTAAAACTTGAATGTAAACTGATTTAATGTGGAGAGAAATGTAGAATTACTTTTAAAATGTATGGTAAATGCAACCTAATAAGAAAGCTCGCATCACGGTAACCACTGGGATTTAACGTATAAGGCTAGTACGAACTTTTACTGTGATGAATTGCTTTCTCGGCCAAATGCAACTCAGTAAGAAAACTTGTATTAAGGTAGCTACTGTGATTGAATGCAAAAGGAATTTAAGAATGTTGTTTGTGCTCTCTCTTCTTTTTTTTTCTCAACCTAATTCTTTTAATTCAATGTAATGAAATACAAAGAATCGTTATCTTTGCAAATTGATTCTTTTAACCTGTTTTGTAATCATTTTGTAAAGGTTTCTTTGAAACCACATACAAATAAATAAAATTACAAAAAATAAATAAATAAATACATTTTGGGCCCCCCCTATAACTTTGCCCCACCTGGACCAAACCTCACCAAACATTGCAAAAAAAATTCAGAGTGGGCCATATACTTTTTTGCAAAGTTTGGTGTGGATTCGTCCAGGGAGAGCGTAGTTATAAGCCACCCAAAAAGTGCTCTTCCTATGGGTTTAGCAACTTAACCATAACTACACGGCCACTACCGTGGGCTGTGTAATATGTGTTACAGGGCCTGCAGTAGTGGTCCTATAGGTATGGTTAAGTTGCTCATCTCATAGGAAGAGCACTTTTTGGGTGGCTTATAACTTCGGTCCCCCTGGACTATTGTTTAACTAATTTTGCACGAAAACTAAATGACCCACTCTGAATTGTCTTGGAAAGTTTGGTGACATTTCATCAAGGGGGGGCAAAGTTATAGAGGGTTCCAACATTTTTTTTTCCCATAGACTGAACAAAACTTTGCTACAGCTCAAACCTCTGGACGAATTTTCACCAAAATCTGTTCAGTAATTTTTTTAAAAAAAAACAGGCAAAATGTAGCTCCCCAAAAATTTGTGATATCTAGGTTCACTCCACTGACCCATTTCCCTGTTCGCTCCGTGGACCAGACTCTGATTGGCTTGGAGGGACATGTCATGTCCCCAGACATCCAATTCGCCTTCTGATTGGCTGGAGGGAAGCGTGATGTGCGTCACATTTTCCTGAAGCGCCCATTATGTTGGATCCGCGGATATCCGCGGATAGCGCGGTGGCGAACAGGGCTGAAAACAAATTTTGGGGCATCCACTGAGGGGGGAAGAGGGGCTGGAAAGGGTGGGAGAGTGAAAGATAGGTCATATGATGTATTTGTTTAGGTGGAAGAAGACTGTGTTGTGTTCGTGGTGTCTGCGAAAACCGTGGCAGTTCGCGGATATATCCTCGGGCAGGCAGCTTATGTGGTGACTGCAGGTAGGATTCATTAGAGTGGGGGAGTGTAATATAGATGATATGAGGAAGTGTACAGAAGTGGACAGGGCTTCAGGTGGCTGGATTATGTGTGTGGGGTGTGGCCAGTGTACAGATTGTTGGGCGCAAGGGTGTGTTATGCTGTGTTCATTGTGAACAGTAACTCAAGTCTTGGGTGCATGGCTGGAGGTAATGCACTGAAGAGTACAGTAGTGTGGCCACTCATTAAAGTATTGTAATGGTATGTGTAGAAAAGTGGGGAGGGCCTCAGTCGGCTGGCTTATTGGACTGAAGATTGCTCTGACTAGTTGCACGTACTGGAATGCTATGTGTACAGCAGTAGAAAGGGCTTCAAGTGGATGCCTGATGCGTTGGGATTGTGGCCACTGGGCAGATTGTTGGGTGTTTTACTATATTATGATGTATTGGTTACGGGCAGTTAGTAGAGTATTGGGTGGAGAGGCCATGCATTCAAGAGTGTGTCCATTGGCTGCAAGTACTGTAATAGCATGTCAAGTGAAGTGGATAGGGCCTGAGGTGGCTGTGTTATGTGTGTGGGTTTTGATAAGTGGGCAGATGTTTGCATGCATGGCTGTATTATGCTGCAGGGGTTGTGGCGAGGGCCTAGAGTCTTGGATGCATGGCCAGAGGCCATAGGCTGCAGGCCATGCACCAGGCCATGCACCAAAGACTCTAGTCCTTGGCCACAACCACTTCACCATAATACAGCCAGGCATGCAAACATTTTGACAGTGGAATATGGATGCATAGGAGGCAATGTACCCAAGAGTCTGTCCACTGGCTGCAAGTAGTGTAATAGTATGTGTACAAAAGTGGACAGGGACAGGGTGTGTGGCATGTGGTTTGTTGGACTGTCTTGAGATTGTTGTGTGTATGATATTCTATGCAGTGGGAGGTAATTGTGGCCAGTTACTATAGTGTGTAGTGTATGCACCCAAGAATCATGGAGTCTGACCACTGATTGAAGTACTGTAATAGTATGTCTAGAAAAGTGAACAGGGCCTTAGGTGGCCGGCTTATTGGATGCAAGAGTTTGTTGAGTGCTTGTATGTCCTTGAATTCTATGTGTACAGAAGTGGACAAGGCCTCAGGTGGTTGCCTTATGTGTGCGGGTTGTGGCAGTGTATAGATTGTTGGGTGCATGGCTGTCTTATACTGTGATGATTGTGACCAGCCATTAGACTCTTGGGTGTCTGGCTGGAGGTACTGGTTAGAAGTACTGTAATAGTATGTGTATAAAAGTGGACAGGGTGTGTTTCAGTTTGTTGGATTACCTCAAGATTCTTGGGTGTATGATATAGTATGCAGTGGGAGGTAATTGTGGCCAGCTACTATAGTCTTGGGTGCATGGCTGGAGGTGGTGCACTCAGGAGTTCAAGAGTGTGCCCACTGGGTGAAGTACTGTAATGGTATGTGTCAAAAAGTGGAACGGGCCTCGGATGGCTTGCTACTGCATCCAATAGTGTGGTGAATGGTTGCATGTATTGTAATACTATGTTTATAGAAGTGGATAGGGCCTCAGGCAGTTGCCTTATGTGTGTGGATTGTAGCCAGTGTATATATTGTTGGGTGCATGGTTGTATTATGATGTGATGATTGTGTCAGCTAGTAGACTCTTGGGTGCATTGACGCAGTCTTTTCAGTGGCTGCAAGTAGTGTATTAGTATGTGTATAGAAGCAGATAGGTTTTGTGCAAAGTTGTTTGTTGGAGTGCCCTGCATTTTTTGGGTGTGTCATAGACTTTTCAGTGGTTGGGAGTAATGTTATAGTATGTGAAGTGAAGTAGACAGGGGTTTAGGTGGATGAGTTATGTTTTTGGGTTGCGGCCGCTGGGCAGATTCGTGGGTACTTCACTGTATTATGCTGTATTGATTATGGCCAGTTAGTAGAGTCTTGGGTGTGCAGCCAACAGTCTGTCCACTGACTGGAATTATTGTAACAGTATGTGAACTGAAGTGGATAGGTTTTCAGGTGGCTGTGTTATGTGTGTGAGTTGTGGTCAGTGAGTAGATGTTTGCATGCATGACTCTGGTGGTTGTGGACAGGACCTAGACTATTGGGTGCATGTCTGGAGGCTGTAGGCCATAGGCCTTACACCCAACAGTGTAGGGCCTGGCTACAGCTACAGCAGCATAATACAGATATGCACTGAACATTGTGATACAGGTATATGGTTTGGACAAATATGTGAACAGAATTAAATGTGTACATTACAAAGAAGTATGACACCAATCATTGTATACTTATTGTTTGTATTGTTCAGGCTCTATGCAGTCCTTTGCATGGTATGTGGAAATGCAGCAGAAATCGTTTTTTCTTTCTCTGTGATAAAAGAAAGCATAACATGTTAGGGTAGTTACTTTGTAATGTGTTATTGCATTGCATTGCATTGCAGACATTTGTGTACTTTGTGGGGTCTTATAATTAGTACTTCACAAGTGCCATGCTGCAAACAAGTGTAAAGTGCAATGTGCTCAGTTCCTGTGTTTGTTCGCATTATCACTGGGTCTGTGGGAAAAAATACCTTTCTACATTTATTTTTTGTGATGTGGCACAGTCTGTTTTAATGAGTTGTGCACTAACTATAGCAATGTTTGTGGTGGTTGTAGTAGGAGTAATTGAAATGCTGTATGATTTCTGTTTTATAAGTGGTGGTACTAGAGTTGCAGTTAGATACCAGTTGGTGTATTCTAACTCTTTATTTGTTTCCACCTTTTCTTCATGCATTTGTTTGTTGTTGAGTTGTTCTAAGTACAGTGGTATTGCACAGTAATATTGCAGACTTTTGAGGGCAGTTAGATACCTGTTTGCGTATTCTAACTTTTGATAGTTTTGAAGTTGTGGAGGGTGTATATACGTAATAAGCGTTGAAGGGTTTCCTCAGAAGAACTTTTATTTTCTGGTGGATTTCACATTGTGTAGTAATGGGAAGTTATATTGTAGTATTATGGTTGCAGTCAGATACCAGTTGGCGTATTCTAACTGTGTACAGTTTCTCACTTTTGCAGGGTATGTCTTCGAGCACGTTCATTCTTGTTGGTGGATTTACATTTTTCACTCTTGTGAAGTGTTTTTGCAGCAGTATGGGTGTAATTACAGTAGATGTGCATTTCTTGCATTTGTATGGGCATTATTGGATAGGTGTTGCCTTATTCTACCAGTTGGTGCTTTCAAAGATTATTGAGGACAGTTTGTAGATGCTCATACTCAGATCAGTGAGTCAATTTTGGTTTCAAGAATATTAAGTAAGCATTTGCTAAATGTGCTGGTAATCTCTGATTCAGAGTAATGGAAGTATCATCATATTCAAATCACCCACATTTCTTTTAATGCATGCAGTTTAGTGACCTGCACTGGATGTGGCACCCGTGTGGTAGATTATGCCTACTGTTGTGAAGGTTTTCTTGCCAAGTGATACTTGTCCATGTGTAGCCATTAAGCTTGCAGTTGTTGTTGGCTCCATCTGCATTGTATCGTAAAAGCATTACTATTACGTATTTGCTATGTGATTGTATCTGTAAGGTGGAGCACTTATCGGAATTGCAAGTAGTACACAATATGCCATGGTTTGCATTTTGTATGAGCTGCTGAAATGGAATGGATTGACAGTTAGGCATAGATGCATACACAACGCATTTGTTAGGGATTTGGTTGTGCATGACATGGTTGCAGAGAGTGCATGTATGTCTCCACATGTATGAAATCTGGAAGATTGCTTATATAGTATGTTTTTGTTTTCCAGTATTTGTAGTAAGTATGTTAGAAATTCTTGTGGATCTTCTTGCGTGTTAATAGTGAATCCCACCATTCCTGCACAGCAGTCCAATTCCTATCTTATTCCAGAAACACTGTAAGTGTTGTCAGGATTGTTTGTTGCATTTCTGTGAAGGAGTAACATTTGCAAACACAATTAGTATGCGCTGTTTAAGTAAATGTTTTCAACAATTGGTGGCAACTGGAATAGAACATTGATTGCTACATTTGCATAGCAATTTAAACCAGTTGTATTGGAAAATTTGAATGGACCAAACAGTTCTGTGTCTGACTCATTTGATGGAAGTGCAAGTAGTTTCTTTGAAGAGGTAGTTGTCTTTGTTTGTGCAGTTGGGTATGCATTTGTTTTTTCAGTACATCCTGCTTTGTTTGTGGTAATTGGTTTTATTTAATCAAGTACCAGCTGTTTTCAATTTCTTTGGTGGTATTGTTGTGAGATCATGTATAAGTTGAGTTTGCACTAGTTTTCGTTTTACAAAGTTTGCCTTTTTGAGGAACAGGGTACATTTGGAGATGGGTCTGTAGAGTGCACACAGTCTATTGTACTCTACAATACAAGGAAAGTCAGCAGTGACTTTACTTGCATCAAAATTGCCTAGAAATAGTCCTTCAAGTGTGTAGGTGTGACAGTGCTATGTAACTCATGCCTTCTTTAAAGACTGTGCTGCCAATATAAATCAATGCTTGATCTAGGGTTAGACCTTGTGATTTATGGATGGTGACTACGCATGCTAGAGACAGAGAAAACTGTTCTCTGTGTACATACATGTCTTTGAAAAGAAGGAATCGGGCTGTTGATCATCCTATCATTTTAACTTCTGAAAGTTTGTCAAAGTGAATATTGACAAACTGAATGCTGTTTGCACGTGGGTATGTCTGGAAGCCAACAGCTATACCAAGTGCTCCTTTAACCAAACCTTGCTCCATGTCAAGGTACGCTTAACATAACTCTACAGTTTAAACACAATGTTAAAACTTTTTCCAAACCAGCTGTGTTAGAAATCGAATTCTCTAAGGTATTTAGTCGGGCTGTGGCTTGTCGACAAATAGGTACTGTCATACCGTGCACGTCTAATTTGTCTGTGGAGTAAATTTGCACTAGTAGTTGCATTTTTTTTTTCAACATTGTTTCATTAAATTGTCCACAGCTTGCTAGAGTTGCCAATCAGGATATACAGTTTACATTTTTGTGTGCTAATTGTTCCATGACATCAGTAGCACGTGTGTTATGTCCATATAGCTCATGGATGCATCTGCTATTTAAGGTAGTCTTTGCTTCCCTAGAAAGTACACCAATCCGAATGCTTTTCAAAATGTTGGCATAGGTGAGGTCTGTAGACTGACGCATGTTTTCAGTTCTCTGTATTGGAAATGTCACCAGAGATTTACTAGTGTTAATTGAAGAAGATCTCCAAAAACAATAACGTGTTTTCCTCCAAAGAGTTTGTGGTAGTCTGTTTTAAGGAGTTCTTGCAATCTGAGATGAATCAATGCCAACATTAGGTTGGAGACCATGCTCACCTCATCTATTAGGAGCATTTTCATTTGTTTCAAAACTCTGCGTAGCTCCATAGCAGCTTCTGCTGAAAGTTTGTAGTAGTCTAATTTGTTTTGGTGTTCTAATGGAAGGAGTAGCAATTGATATAAAGTGACATCACCTATGTTGTAGGCAGCTAAATCTTTAGGGGCAGTTACAACAGCTGAGCGCTTGTTGTTTTTCAATTGTTGGAAGATTTTTCTGATGATTTTTATTAAGAATGTTTTGCCTGAACAAGCTTGACCACTTACATATATGGGTTTATGTTTATAATTTTGACAGGTACACATTTTAGTTTTGTGCTCACACCATGCTCAATTTCTTTAGTTACTTTTAGGAAAATATTATGCTGCTCATTATTTGGTTGTGATTTCAGTAGAGCAAAGTCCTCTCCAGATTGCTCATATTAACACATGGTGTTTTCTACTTCAGTCATGGCTAATTCTGCCTCATTTGGTATGAGTGGCTGTCCAAGTGGTTTGTGGCTTCCTTTAAGAGAAGTTTGACTGCTGTCAGGAGTGTCTATATTTAGTTGTGTTTGAAGTTCTTCTTCTTGTTGGTGTTTATTGTCCAACATGTTTTTGTACTGTGTAAAGTGTATATTTGTTATAGTGCTTTCATTTGCATTGTAAGCATCTTCTTAGTAGGCACGGGGGTTCAATAAATCTTCTTCTTTTCTCCATGGTTTAAAAAGTTGGAGTAGGGACATGTAGTACAGTTTTCTATGTTGATGAGTTTTTAATGATAGCTTCAAATGATTAACCAGGCTGTATTTGGTAAGTTTAGCCAAGCTGCCCTCACAATCTTTAACTACGTATTTACCTTTTTTCTCATCTGGTTTAATATTATTTTTCAATGAGAAATGTTGGGCTATGTGGTATAGGCACATGGTTTCTAAAGCAGTACTCTTGTTTGGGTAGTATGTGTCCAATATGCTGTTTTTCAAAATGTCCTGGCTATTGGGGTTGGTTTTGCCTATTGTTTTTATGCCTTGATATGATTTGAGAACACTTTTTCTGGATTCAGCAGGACCACGGCTTAGCCAGGCAATGTTTTCAGAATTCGCAAACAAGACAGTGCTAGTTAAACAATCTGCAGCTTCGTAGCAGTCACATTCTCTATGGGAGAGCATTTTTATGCCAAAGCTGTACAATTTTAGTGAAAGTGTTTTGTCAGATGATAAGTCATCCCAGAGGTCTTTCAGCTCTGTTTTCTCTGCTTTGTTTAAGTAGGCTGTGACATATCGTGCAACTGCAGTGGAATTGTCTGCAAATGTACTGCACATCCATCTTTGCATTCCATAGGAGGGCAATGATTGCATTGTAATCATTGATGTACTTTGATTCTTTGGTTCTTTTTATGCAGAATGTGTTCTTACGTGATTTACCTTTCACACTGTGTCTAACTGAAGACATGAAGCTGTTTACTTGTCCTGTTTCTCAAACTGCAATTGGTGTAGTATTTGCCTTTGCTTTTATATTTGCACCGACAATACTTTCCACACTTGTGTCTTTGAAACTTCAAAATGTGTGCAAGTAGGTCGCTATTTGTACTTTTTTAAGGGATTTTGCAAGTGACATTTTTGTGAATGTACTGCAAAACAGTTGCAGCACTGTCCTAACCCAATTTCGGACCAAGTTTAATCCACAAAAGCATGTGGATGTGTGTTGCTCCTCTCGCTTGATATTCTATTCTCCAAAATAAGTGCTCCACTTCTCTGAGGGGAGGAAGGGTTTTATAACAAATGAAGTGCAGCATGGCAATAAAGCGATGATGGAAGTATTTTGATCTGTTTACAGGATCAAGAGAGCAGAGTTCTCCTGGTATTTTAATGTCTATATCTGCTTTGTTTTCATTTGCTATGCCTAGGAAATCGTGCTAGTCTTCCCATGTATACTCTGGACAACTTAAAGTGACAAACCATGTTGGCGGGCCAAGGTAGTGTAGCATACACGGTACATCTGTGTGACATTGGAACCAGTATTCTTCCATACCACACATGTTTGCCAAGAGATTTGTAATACTTGACTGTAAAACTTCATCTTTCTCTTGCACCTTTTGAAGTAGCTGCATAGGAGACATGTTTTGAAAATCGGAAACTGTTTTCAATGTGTGTGCAATTCCATAACATAGAGTTTCTAGTTCACTTTCAAAGAGGAAGTGTAATATGTATTTAACGTTTTGTCTGAATCTGGGGTCTTCAGAATACATTTGTAAACATTGTACCTTCCACCTTTTCCAGGGGGAAAAAGTAGAGGAAAGGCTTGTGCTTCAACACTTTTTTCCCATATGCTGATTGAGATCTTTGCCTTGCCACATTTGATATGTTTATAGTGCATTGTCTATGGTGTCTTTGAAGTGCAGTGGGTGAATGGTATAGTGGTCTAAAATATTGGAGGCTGTAGTAGGATCTACAAGTTCAAATTGGCCAGTTGCTGAGGAGTAGTATTCGAAAGGGTACCTGGTTACTGCCTTGCTCTGACCAGGTCGGTACAATAAAATGAACAAACGAATGAGCAAGGTCAGGTCGATCTCTGTTGTATAGTAACCACTGCTACACCCTGAGTGGGTAACCCCTTGTGTGGGTGGTCACAGAATTCTCATTAAACTGTTCTTCTGCACAAAAGGGTTTTATTTTGAAGTGCAATGGTGTAGTAATACACTGGTATTTTTCAAAAACATAGGACATTCACATTGGAGGACATTCTAACAGGGTTTTAAAAAAATAAAACCTAGATACATACAGCAATAGTGTACATATAACTTTATTTACACACATAAATATACAAAGTACGAAAGAGAAGGGGAAGCAGAAATGTAGACATATACAGCAGAATTGGGGTTTTCTAGAGGTTGGGCATTAGGGGAGGAAGGGATTGAGGTCTCATTGTAACATCTTTGGTGATGGAGAATTGATGGGGATTGTTGACTGGGACAGGGAGAAGAGGTACAGGTGCAGGTGGGGCAGTGATATTTAATATTCTCCATGATATGTCTTTGTACAAAATCTTTTAAATCAGCAAAAGTGTTCATTCATTGATCCATTTTTTCTTTCAAGCTCAGATGATTTTGTACACTGTTACTTTGTTGTTCCATTTGCTCATGGACTTGTAGATGATGTACTTTTCTGGGGCATTCCCTTTATTTTCTGTATGCACTGTTTAAGAAAATAAAATGTGTCAGGTACATGTGAAGCAATGTGTATTAATTGGCTTACTTTGCAAAATGCAATGTGTATCAATAGTATCACTGTCTTCACTCGTGTCATCCCAAGGAACCTTTTCTTCAAGACACTCCAGGGTGCTAGCCATTTCTGTGCAAAAAAAGATACATTGTTTTTAGTGTAGCATGCAGAACAAACTGCGTAGTTATAGGAATCAATGGAGTGCACTTACCAGTTTGTAGTTCAGGTGTGCTGTTAGTGCTTTGCAGGTGTGCTGTTGACAGTTGGTTTGAAGTTTCTGTGTAAAGCAGCAGTGTGGTAATTCTGCTGGAGGCACAGGTTATTTGTGTTCTTGGTGCATTCCATTATGTTGCATGCCCTATGGAATTGCACTGTTGCTTTCTTAAGTATTTAGTTTATAGACCTACTTTATTTTTTGTTTGTAATTCACTTACGTTCTGCTCTTTCAACATGTTGGGTGTTTTTGTTCCACGCTACAACAATGTAAGAGAACCCCTAAGCTTTTGGGCAGTGTGGATGCTAATCAAGGTCTATGGACAGGCGCATAGTCCGTGGACCTTGTGGTCAATAGCATGAGAACAGGGGGTTCTGTATGTTGTATGGTACATCTATACAAATTACGGTTATCTTAGTAAAAAGCTATGAAATTCAGTGAAACCACTTTGTTAAAGGGACGTTATGGCTAAGTACCTATGAAATTCAGTGAAAAAACTTTGTTAAAGGGACGTTATGGTTCAGTTGCCCTCAGAAAAAGCAATACAATTCAGTGCAAAAACTTTTTTAAAGGGACATTATAGTTACTTTCCACTGATAACAACCTATCCATATTATGGTTACAAGTAAAAACAAAAAAACCCAGAAATTTGACAGTTATGGTAAGCTAAGCAACCATAACTCGCGCCACCATCATGCACTGCTGCGACTAACACCCATGTCATCAAAGATCACATCACAAACGTCATTGATTATGTGTCCATAAACGCATTTGCACTTCACGTTCGGGTCCTTGCTTCAAGGACAGTTCAGAACTGCATTTTCTACTGATCTAGCAACTTTCAAGATCAAAATCTACACTTGCACAAATCCTACACCAATTCTTACTTATTATCCATTCATAATCTATTACAAAGCACATACTTGGAAGAATAGTAGCAAAACTGCTATTTATCTTAAAAATGGCATCAGCTATTGCCATCCCTCCTCCCCAAGAGCCACCATCACCACCAAGTAGAGGACCCACACAACAACAAAAAGCACAGTATTTCCAAAGACAATGAAGAGGACCAAGAAGATGAGGTAGCAGAAGTGCCTACCTCTACCACCCAGAGAGAATCATGGGTGTGGCAGTTCTTTGCCACTGTTGGGAATGTACCAAAGGCTAAAGCTACAAAAGTGAAATACACTGAGTGCAACTTTGTACTCACTCATGAACTACCTGGCCATTACTCCTATAGGACCACCTCCATACGCTGCCACACCAAATCCAACTTCTGCAATGCTCTCAGAAAGATTATTCCTTCCTTAGCAAGTAGTAGGCTGTCTTCCTCAACATCATCTTCCTCAAACAATACTGTAACCACACAGCCTATTTCTGTGGGACACAAAATCCAACCAGCTACCTTGCAAGCAATAAAGTAGGCTGTTGATCCATATCTTTGGAAGACAGCAGTCCTCTGTATATACTGCAACACACTACTCGGCAGGGGGACGCAATTTTGAAGTCCATTTGAAGCTGTAATGAAGGAGCTTGGGGAACACTGCCCACTATCTTTGAGGTAACACACACACAACATCTTCCCCTGTCCACCTGCCCCTCCATATTAGTGTGTTTAGCCTCTTTCCTCATTTACCTCCTTGCCTTACGTTCTAACCTCTCCTGCATTTTTTTTTTAAAACAACAAAAGGAAGGTTCCTTTGGGAACCACCTTTCACAGTTAAAAAACAGAACAAAAAAAATCATATAGACTCCATTTACTTTACATTTCTCAGTAAAGTACATAGACTCAATATGTTTTTCCAACATACGATTTGCATTTTGTGTTATGCTAATGGGAATAATGTGGTGTTAATCCCCCATTCCAGGGACCGGAACAGGGGATAACGGCCTGGCAGCCCACGTTATCAGCCCAAGCGAAGTGTGTCTGTGTGCGCCCTGATGCCTGCGGGCTTCGGTGTGTTATAAATAAATAAATAAATAAACAAATAAACAAGTAAATAAATAAATAAATAAATAAATTAAGAGGGCCCCGGACCCTTGTCCTCCATTCCAGGCTATGCAATGCAGGTTAAAGGCCATTAGCACCCCTTGTTCCCAAAACAGGAACCTGGGGTGTTAAAAGATGTATTTTTCTTCCTAACGCGGGATGCCAGAAGGAAAATCCTTTTCCATGATGACCGCCATGAAAAGGGAAAGTTATCAGCCCAAGCAAAGCGAGGGTGGATAACGAGGTCTCTGGACCATTATCCCCCCATTATCACCCCATTCCAGCCCCTGAAATGGGGGATGAAGGCCATTAGCAACCTAGGTTCCCAAAGCGGAAATCCGGGGTGCTAAAAATGAGGATTTTTCTTCCTACTCCGGGATGCCTGTGGCATCCCGGTGTAGGAAGGAAAACCCTTTTCCAAGATGGCCTCTATGGTAAGGGAAGGCGAGGGTTCCATACAGGGCCCCTCTTCACTTTCCACGGCAGAAGGCAGACGGCGAAAAGAGAACCCTATGACCATATTACCACAAGCACATTGTGTTTCCCTTTCAAACCCATCCCACTTTCGAATAACTTTACCACATAGCCAGTCCCAGGTGGACATGGCCACTTTAACCCCATTTGCTGTCCCTCGGGCCATGGCCAGTAGCGAGATTGGCCAAGTCATGACCGTATACCATGACTCAGACAATCTGGCCACTGCCATGGCCACAGGCTATTCCTCAGTCACCAAAGTTAGATCACTATTTTTTATACCTACATTATGACACTTGTCAAAAAATAAAACACAGGCACATTTGCAAAACCATGCTTTAAGGTCCTTGCCAATGCTCCTTACACGAGTTTGCTTGAAATCCGCCTATGTTTTATTTTTTCAAAAGTGTCAAAATGTATGTTCATACAACAGTAATATAATTTAGCACCCACTTGACAATATCCATTCACACTTTACACAAACATTCAAGGTTGGGTCTATAATCTTTCTGAAAACTTTTGTCCACATTTGTCAAATGGCAACAAAGTTATAAGTCATCTAAAAATGTTGATACCCCCCTCTAATTTACCCCCTCTTGAGAAAATCCCACCAAACATTATAAAAACATTTATATCTAGATTTAAAATTGTTTTGCAAACGTTTGTGTAGATTCGTCAAATGGCATCACATTTATAAGTCTTTACAATATTTTGGCACCCTCCTTCTAATTTTGCCCCCTCTTGCCAGAATCCCACCAATATTTGCAAACACATGTATATCTAGATTTAAAACCGTTTTGCAAACCTTTGTGAAGATTCATCAAATGGCACCAAATTTATAAGCCTTTACAATATTTTGGGACCCCCCCTCTAAATGTGTTCCGTCTTTACAAAACAGCTCTTCACTTTCCGAAACCATTCAGAATCAAGTCTAGAATAAGATTCCAAGATATCATGCAGTTTCATTAAGTGGTGCCAAAGTTATAAGCCATCCAAGAACTGCTTTCACCAACATTAGATGGCGTCACCTCTAGACGTAATCGCGAACATTAGCCGGCGTCGCCTCTAGACGTAATCTTGAACACTAGCTGGCGTCGCCTCTCGAAGTGATCATGAACATTAGCCGGCATTGCATCCAGAAGGGATCGTGAGGGTCAGCATGTGCCACACTGAGATGGAATTGTGATTATTAGCAGATGCCACACTCAGATGGAATTGTGATTATTATCAAACGCCACACTTAGATGGAATCATGATTGTTCGCATGTGCCACATGGAATTGTAAATGTTAGGATATACCACACCTAGACGTAATTGTCAACATTAGCCGGTGTTGCATCTAGATATGATTGTGAAGGTCAGAATGTGCCACACTTAGATAGAACTGTGATTATTAGCACATGCCACACTTAGATGGAATTGTGAATGTTAGCATGTGCCACACTCAGATGTAATCATGAACATTAGCTGGCGTTGCCTCTAGACGTAATCATGAAAATTAGCCGGCGTCGTCTCTAGACGTAATTGTGAACATTAGCCGGCGTCGCATCCAGAAGGGATTGTGAAGGTCAGCTTGTGCCACACTCATATGGAATTGTGATTATTAGCAGGTGCCACACTTAGATGGAATTGTGATTATTATAACACGACACACTTAGATGGAATTGTGAATGTTATCATGCACCACACCTAGATGTAATCATGAACATTAGCCAGCGTTGCATCGAGACGTAATCGTAAACACTAGCCGGCATCGCATCTAGAGAGGTTTTTAAAAAAATGTCAACATGTGCCACACTTAGATAGAATTGTGATTGTTAGCATTTGCCCAATTAACCAATCCACTAACAATTTCACCCCTCTGCATATACCTCTCAAATTCTAACCAAACACAACCACAAGCTTATAACACAACAATCTGCACAAACTTCACTACACTGCAACAACAAAACAAACCACACATAGACCCGCCAATGGAATTCCAGGTTGAGACCACCAACAGCATATCACTCCTCTCTTGCACTTTACAGCTTATACACACTAACTCACCCCAACTCCCTCTTTCAGAGCCGCCAGTGCCAGGGGACCACTCCGGTGGTGATAGTATGCAGTACAAATATCCTTTAAAATTAACATTAACCCTGAAATGCAGAAATAGGCACAGATGTCCCGAACATCTGATGTGCTCGCAAACATCACAAGACTGTCCCCGAACATCTGGACTGTTCACGGACTTCGGGGATGAAAAACACCAGTTTTATTGCTTCTTATGGTCATATCCCATCCCATCCTCATCACCTCTCACCTCCCCAGAGATTGTTTGATAAGTTTGACAAGTGTAATGTTGTGTTTTTTATATGTTTTTACTGCAGTGTCCGCGGAAAACGGCCGATGTCCGCAGATAGAATATGGCGGGCGTTTTGGAAAAATATGAAGCACGCTTTTCACCAACCAATCATTGGGCACGTCGGGTGTCCGCAGATAACATGCGGCCCTCTCGACCAATCGGAAGCTTGTCCGTGGAGCAAACAGGAAAGTGAGGCTGCGGATCAGACCCAGAAATCACCATTTTTGTTTATCAACTTTTTGGTCATTTTAAAAACAAACTACACAACAATGGATTTCCACCAGATTTACAAAAGCACGCATTCGGGACCACACCGCTGCGTCTGCTGCAAATTTGGTGATAATCCATCCTGCGGTTTGGGCTGTAGGTGTGAGCAAAACATTTTCCCATTCAGTCTATGGAAAAAAAAGAAATTTCAAACCTTGACGAAACCTCACCAAACTTCCCACAAAAATTCGGAGCGGGTCATATACTTTTTTGCAAAGTTTCGTGAGGATTCTTTCAGGGGAGCAAAGGTATAAGCTGCCCAAAAAGTGCACTTATTATGAGTTCATCAACTTAACCATATCTACACAGCCGCTACCGCAGGCCGTGTAATGTATTAGCTATATAATAATTCTGCTTTTCAATCCAATACGTAATCTCTGTATGTCTGGGCTATTGTAGTATAAATAGTTGGGTATTTTCAGGTTCTTTTCTCAGACGAGCCAGTGATTCTTGGGTGCATCTATCCTCAAAAGCCTTGTTGACTAGAGTCAAATTTGTTGATGTTCTAATTGGCAGAATTGTTCTTAATTCTATATTTACTCCTTAAGTTGGAAGAGACCTATATTCTAGAGTGCATAATCTTTCTACCAGGAAAGTGCTCTTCAACTTAACCCTGATATAATCTTAAGTGGTATCATTCTGCACTGGAAAGCAAGCAGAATCAATAAAATGCTCTGTAACCACAGAACAGCATCTTCTTATGTGTCTGATCCAGTGATTTTTTTTGTTTATTAAGGAATCCCTGTTCTCATTTTGGGTTATGTATACTCTTGCCACGTTAACCATATACACATGGTATCGGTACTAGGGACCTGCTTGTTGCCACTTGCTGATAGGTTTCCAATGTTGAAGATTCCCTATTCTATTCGAAACGAGATTCGTATCATTATGATCCAACCTCTTACCCGGCGATAGATACGTGGATTGTTGGCTCTCAATAACTCTATTGACTCTGGTGATTAATGGAGTATCAGGTGGTGCAATACCTTTAATTTCTTTACCCAGTATTAACCTGAGCTTATTTTGCTTTGGGGTATTGTTCATCTTAACAATGTTCCCCTCTGGATTAGCACTACTTGTCACCTTTTCTGTGCTATTACTAGCCCGAGTGCTTCCACGAGCTTTGCTATTACTTAGAAATGCCCCACCTGCGTGTGCCATGTGGTTTGTATTCCACCATATCTTCCTGTACTTCCTTTTCAAGATTTGTGAGTTCTCTTATTGCGTACCTCTGCATCCCCGCTCTTGCCATTCGTGGGTACAGACGGGTCCTCGAATATACCCATTACCTAGCAGGACTCAAATGGTCCCCACATTCCGTAATAGGGATCTCATTAGTCTGTGTATCTTCCTCATTCCCTTCTCTGTTTAGTACCTCAAACCTATTGGTAGTACTAACGTTATATTGTGCATCACTAGTATTTTCCTTGGAACAACCATCCATAACACTATTTGATCCTGTTTCAGCCTTTGAAGGTAGTTATAATGTAATTGATACTAGCCAACGGGACATGTTTTTTTCTTGTGGGTGGTGTATTTTTCTTTACTCGCTAAACCTGATACGGCTGATACATTACTAAGAACAGTTATTTTAGGTTTGTTAAGATTGAGATGCTTGCATGTACTATCGTCCTTTACGGGCTGCTAAGACCTATCAACAGTAATTCACTCTCATTATTTACTACACAATTTGGTGCATCTGAATTCTGCTCCTTAATGGGCAGGGGAACTTCCCTATACAGTGGTGTAGAGGAGATCAAAGGTGGGAGTACATTCTCTATCTCACCAAATAGAATTATTATAGTAGATCTCTTTTTTGGTTTCACTGTTGGCAACTGAGTGGTTGCTTTCCTTTTGCCCATTTTCAATTCCACGCAGCACCTTTAATGAAATATGTTGTGAGCTACAGTGGACCTGTTAAACAAAGGAAAGCTTCAGCAGTTGCAAAAATTCATAAAAAGTAAAACAAGTAAATGTGACTAAAAGGTTCCACAGTTCTAAAAATTCATAATATCATAAAATATCATAAAATGTGTTAAAATATCAAAATTACTTCAATTAATCTAGATAGATACAATTACCGAACCTCTAATCCCAAAAGTGTCCCAGAGTGTCCTCTATAGTTTTCCATTCTTCAGTGAGGGCTCTTCAACTGCAACCAGAGACTCTTAAGTCTCAGGTTATTGTATATTGAGGAATCTGTGTACTTGTTAAGATGTCCAAACACACTCATACTCCAAAACAATCCCTGCATTTAACAGTTCTTATACCTCTACATCCGTGTGCCCATGTAATCCTCTTCTAGATGATTGGCAGATTTTGGCATGTGTAGGGGCCCACACATGCTGACACGCAGTGTCCATTAAACATCCCCAATTCTTGCAGGCAATTGTGAGTAGGCCTGATGACTCTTTCACCTCCTCCAAGTTAGTCGCTACTGATGTGGATCCCATATTTGGGGAACCTCTGCGTGGGACTCAGATAACGACACAGGAGGAGGAGGAGGAGTTCCTCCACTTCATGCCTGAGACTGGGTAAGAGGGACAGACACTATCTAGCTTGTTCTCAGCTGATGGTCCAATGGCAAAAGGGAATACATATGTTGGGACGTACCCGGAATGCTGGTACACTTGTGAGGAAAGATGCACATTTGCCTTGATGTAGTGTGTCCACTACGGCAGGGAAGGGATCATGGTCAGCAACTTCACTGGAGTGCTGCGTTTTGGAAGACCCCACTGTATCAGGTACAGGGCATCATGCACAGGCTGTCTGCTAGTCAATCTGACTTGGAGAAGCATTTGAGTTGCTTCATGCAAACAACAGACAACAACAGATCCTGGAGGACTTGTCTGAAAACATCACTCAGATGGACCATGACGCAGTAAAGGACATTGTGGAGCTTAGCCAGGTGATGTGCGATCTGGCTATGGTAGACGCTCAGCCTCCTCCTCCTTCTCCTTCTGGCATTGTGTGCTAGCACAAGTGCAGGCAATGCATAATCCACCCTTTTTGGGAGGTTTGACTATGCTTGACTGGCACATTTATACTTTTCCCCTGCTCCTTATAAGTACTAAGTTTGAAAGCATTTGAGGTTTGTGCAGCAGCACTTTAATATTATTGGATTTTGTTGGTTTTTCATTTTTCATCGGTTGTGTTTGGAAGTTTGACCAATGCCTCCATACATTCACTTATGACACTCACCTTTTTACAATATAAAGAGGCTTCATGCATATTCCGCCCCATACCGCACCCTTGCTTTGGTCCATCTTTTGAGCTAATGTGGCGCCAATTTGGTAGGGCGCTGCGTGCTCGGCCAAAGGACAAGAGGCGCTGTGTCAGCGCAAAGTTCCTTTTATGAATCAGGGCGCTGCGTGCTCGGCCACAGCAAAAGGGGGGCTGTGTCAGCGCAAAGTGCCTTTTATGAATCGCACTTGGATTTTGTGCAATGTGCAATGGGCGTGAAATCAGAGCAAACTCACATTCTGCGCTGCAAAACGTGAATCAGGCTCTACATTCCCTGTAAACTGTCCTGCTGCGTCTCTGAGCTAGGTGTGCATGATATCACATAGATTACAAATACAAAAGTGCACATTCATCATCTTCTACAACACCGGTAAAGAGAGTGGGCCTGATTCACAGATCGTTTTCCCATTGTTTGTTTGTTTGTTTATTTATTTGGCAGAACCAAACCCGAAAGGGTAGCTGGGCGCAAACAGTACGAGTAAGCTTAAGGACTTAGTTACAGGAGAAATGCAGTTGATACAGTTCACATTAGAGCGGGGGGTGGGTATACAAGAAAATGCAAACTACAGTTCAGAGAGTACAGGGCAGTACAGGAAAAAATACGGTTGATACAGTTCATATTAGAACACAAGGTAGGTAAGCAAGAAAAATGCAAGACTGCGGTTCAGTCAGGTTGAACAGAAATCATTCATCTAGTTACAGTCTTCTAGTATCGTTAGGGGAGGTCAAGCTAAGTGTCATTGGCACGTATCCAGGTGAGGACTTTTCGCCTGAAACTGGAGTAAGGTTGGTCCGTTCTGAGATCTAGCGGGAGTTTATTCCAACTTTGCGCCGCTATGACCGGGAAGCTGGAGCCGCCAGCTGTACTCTTTTTGTATCTAGGCACCACTAGGGTAAAGGCGTTAATCAATCTGGTGGGACGGTTTGAGGTTCTCTTGTGGATTCTGTTGGCCAGGTAAGGGGGGGCTAAGTTATTAAGACATTTGGAGGTGAGGGAAAGTGTTTTGAGGGCGATCCTGTCTTTGATTTTTAGCCAATGGATATTTTTCCTAGAGGTGGAGATATGAGCTCTATTAGGAATCTTTAAAGCTACTCTAACAGCGTTATTTTGGAGAGTTTGGAGTTTGTCAAGGATATACTTGTTAGATCCTGCATAAAGGGCATTGCAGTAATCCAGCTTGGATATGATGAGAGCATTAGTTAGTGTAATGCAACTAGTCTCCGTTAGAAATGGTCTGCATGCTCGGATCAATTTGCAAGTATATGCAGTGGAGGATGCTAGTGAGTTCGTTTGTTTCTTGAAGGTGAGCGCTGAGTCAAGATAAACCCCGAGGGTTTTGACTGCAGGCATCACTTTGATGACGTTATTGTCGATGTTAAATGAGGCATAGTTAGGGTCAAGTTTTTTGATGGCCAGCTCTGAGCCGAGGATCAGTAACTCAGTCTTATCGTCATTCAGGCAGAGGCCGTGCGATGCCATCCATGCCTGAATGAGGAGATATATCCTATTTACTAAGGCTGTGTCTTCCAAGAAGTTGCCCGAAAGGGGGATTAGGATCTTTCTGTCATCTGCGTAATTAGTGTAGATGACACCCAATCTGTCCAACTTGTCAAACAAGGGCTTAGTAAAGATGTTATACATCGTCGGAGATACACATGATCCGTGAGGAACACCGCATGAAACTTGTGTGGGATCAGCAGCTGCTAGGGGGGAGAAGACTCTCATTGTCCGGTTTGCCAGGAAGGATTGTACCCAGGTTATGGCATCACTTGAGAAATGAGCGGCAGAACTTAGGTGATTGCATAAGAC
Source organism: Ambystoma mexicanum (assembly GCF_040938575.1). Lineage (NCBI taxonomy): Eukaryota > Metazoa > Chordata > Amphibia > Caudata > Ambystomatidae > Ambystoma > Ambystoma mexicanum. The sequence continues at coordinate 420,774,679 of NC_090927.1, read as the reverse complement.
TGCGTGATCTACCAAGTCGAATGCCGCCGATAAGTCAAGGAGGAGCAGCATAGCTGATTTACCATTGTCCTTCAACTCGTCAATTTGGGTCTTGAGGTCAATCAAGGCTGTTTCAGTTCCATGAAGGGGACGGAAGCCAGATTGCCGTGTGCCTAGTAGATTGTTAGTTTCTAAGTAGTCCTGAATTTGCAGGTATGCTACTCTGTCAATGATTTTAAGTAGAAATGGGACGGTGCTGATGGGTCTGTAGTTTGTTGGTATTGCAGGGTCCAGTGTTTGTTTTTTTAGCAAGGGAAGCACCCAGGATTGTTTGAGGTTATTAGGTACTAGATTGGAATTGAAGGATGCATTGATGAGTTTCGAGCTGCATCTTTGATAATTTGAGCCCGGCAATTGTCTCCTTTGCAGTTGGAAGGCTTTAGGGATAGTATAATTTTTTCTGTCTCCAATATAGATATTTTTCTGAAGCTAAATAGGTGAGGGGTGTTGGGTTGGTTGGGAGTGAGCTGTGGCTGCGGTGTGGGTTCCGTTGGCAGGAGCAAGGATACTTTTTTGTTCGCAATTTTGGTTTGGAGCAGGCTGATTTTACCCGCTAGGGCATTTTGTATATTGGTGCACCAAAGCTTATTTTTAGGAATGTTGTCAGTTGGGGGTATGGGTGATTCCATTTCTCGGAGAATGGAGAATAGCTCCTTGGTGTCTGATTTGGCCTTAGATATTCTATCATTGAAGGTATTTCTTTTAGGACTTATGATTTCCTTTTTATATTGTTTGGCGAGGGTGGCTAATTTAGTTTTGTTCTCCTCAGTGGGTGAGTGTTGCCAAATTGACTGCAACTTTCTTTTTTGAATTCTGAGGTCTTTCAGGTGAGGCGTGAACCAGTTGTTGAGGTGACAGAGTTGTTTACTTTTACATATCTTGGTAGGGGCAATCAAGTCAAGTGCCTTGATCATCGTACTGTTGTAAGCTTCCACAAGCGACGTGGGATCTGTAATGTTATCTAGATTGTTAAGAGTAGGGAGAAGGTGGGGTAGGAGTTGTTCTGCTGTGATGTCTTTTTTGCTTCTGGTGGGGAGTGGCGGGGCCATGAGTATAGGTTTAGGTCGGATAAGGTCTAGTGAGGCATTGACTACAATTAGGTGGTGGTCGGTCCAGGATTGCGGTATTATGTTGGTAATGCTAATGTTGCAATTCCGATCAGCAATCCAGTCTAGGGTCCTACCTTTGGCATGAGTAGGGGAAGAGACTTTTTGAGTTAGGGCGTAGTCATTCAGAAGTGAGGCGACAGATAGGGCATGTTTGTCATTACAGTCATTAAAGCCCAGGATGAAGTCTCCCAGTAATAGTATTTGAGCGTGGTCTTTAGTATTGTTGGTTATAATACTTGTTAGGTCGTCTTCGAAGGTTCCTAGTGGTCCAGGTGGTCTGTAAATGACATGCATGGTGAGAGTCCGGTTACAAGAGAGGTGCATTTTGGCAGTAAGGAGTTCACATGATGGGAGTGGCAGGGTGGTAGCTAATTTAATAGGTAAGGTGGATTTATGGATGATAGCTAGGCCACCTCCTTTGGTGACCTACCATACCTCCATTATGAAAACACTTGGCGCTCATTCGTCTCCAGGGCGGTAGTACACATAGGCGTCTCTCTGCCACTAAATTATTGTAATTTCCACGGCGGAGTGCAAATGTGTAGGGCAAAAGGCAGTGTACAAGGCGTGTCCTGCACATTTGCATTTCACTGTGAAAATGGGCAAACACTGCCTGCCATGCAAGCATGACAGGCCGCGTTTAATAGTAATTGTAAAAGTGGCTGCCATGTGAGCATGGTAGGCAGAGTTTAAAATTGTGAATTATGTTTGCAGCATTAGGCTGGCGGGCTCGAGAGGAATCTGTAGCGTTTGCACCAGCATCTCACCCATATAAATGAATGAAAATGGGGCGTGACGGGAGTCAGCAGAGTGAAAGCCTTATTGAAGGCTTTACGCTGCAGATTCCAGTTACCTGGAGCCGAAAATGAGCTCCTTTGTGAATCAGACCCAGTGCCTTTTCTCTGGCCGACTATTAAACAGATTGTTTGTACATGGCCAAACAGTAGCAATGACTTTACTTGCCTACTGTACTGCATGCATTACCTAACTCTTAGCCGCTTCCAGAGGCTGCTGCTGTAGGAATAGTAATTTACTTGATATGAAATTCCCCGAATTGCTCATTCAATCAATTGCACGAGATGTCACCTTCCCCCTTCAAAGAGTCATTCGGAAAGCCGAAAAGGGCTTATTCAAATGTTTTGACTTTTTAACCCCCATACACTTTTCCATCATGTTTAACATTATGCATTGTAAAGAAATGAAGCTCTCTACGCTGCTGGCGAATACTTGACTCTTGAAGGGCAGGATAATGGCACAGAACTGCTTCATACGGGTCAGCCTATTATCATTTATTTTTTCCCATGAATGTGTGATAGCCTATCCTGTGGCACCGTGTCAAAAAATATTTGCATAATCTAGATAAATAACACCCACCTTATCACCTACGGTATGTCAAAGCTCCTTGTCACTTCTCTGAGGCTAATGCGATTTTTCTGACAGTAGTTACGTGTATGATGCATAAACAGACTGATTTATGGTGATTTCATTACCCCCCCATCTGGGTGGTTTATAACCCTCTCCCTGGTAATAGCTGTGGCCACCTTGCCTGCAAGGGAGGTCATTGTGCCAGCCTGTCACAGCCTCACGTGCTCCGGCAGCAATGGCTGCATTCTGAAATGACATGACATGTACACCTAAAATGGCATCTTTCAAAATGATACTGGCATTCTCACGGACAAGGCCCTTTCCTTGTCTCACATATCCGATGAACTTTTCATTATGTAAGAACGTGCAATTCCAATGGAAATATTTGATTATTGCAAAGCCACCGGAGTGCGGCAGACAGTAACATGTGAGCCTGTCCTCCCTCAAGGACAAGAGTGTGAACTATATAATGCGATAATAGTGCCAATTGTTCACCTTAAAATAAGCATAAAATGCAGTACTGGTATGATTCACAAAGGTAAAGAATTGCCAGTGTGGTTTATAGCATACACATGTGCTCCAGCACAGGTTTCTAAAACCCTACAGGACCATGGGCCTCATTACGACCCAGGCGGTAAGTTACCGCCTGGGTCGTACCCTTACCACCATGGTGTAAACTATCAGGCCGATTCATGGAAATAATGTGCGCGGAAAAACCGGCGCACGCGTGCGTGGCACAGAAAAAATCGCAGAAAATCGCACAGAAAACAGCGCACATCCATTCATGGAAGCACGGGCACGCGCGAAATGTGGGATGTGCGCTGAGAAAGTGCGCGGCGCACGCTGGCGCACAGGTCATCGAACGCCGTGCGATAAGGCCACAGCGAATTCGCACATAGCGCGGAGCACAGAACAAAAGTAGGCGTAACACGGGGCGTCACACGACGAATGGGGAACAACTCGTGAAAATGTGGGCGTCACGGGGGAAGTACAGGAGCCAAGTGCGCAGAACGCCCACACGCTCGCCTACAACACGTATTCATGGAATCGAATAGGGAAAAACAGCGCACGACCAAAGACGCGCACAGGCCCATACATGTCCGCCACACGAAAGCAGGCGGTAGCGTCCCTGCGCAGGAAAAAAATGTGCGCCAAAGTCCTACACGCGCGAGAAGGCCCACACGCGATCAAGCCTGGGGGAGCGTGTGCGTGTATTTCAGGGGGTGCGTGAAGTTCCACACGCGATTGGCTGGGCAGTTGTATTTCAGGGGCTCGTGGGTGTTTTCACACGCGATTGTCCTGGGCCCGTGTATTTCAGGGGTGCGCAAGAAGATTCACACGCGATCGGGCCTGGGGGAGCGTGTGCGTGTATTTCAGGGGCTCGCGGGTGTTTTCACACGCGATTGTCCTGGGCGCGTGTATTCCAGGGGTGCGCGAGAAGTTCTACACGCGTTTTGGCTGGGTGCGTGTATTCCAGGGGTGCGCGAGAAGTTCCACACGCGTATTGGCTGGGTGCGTGTATTCCAGGGGAGCGCGAGAAGTTCTACACGCGTTTTGGCTGGGTGCGTGTATTCCAGGGGTGCGCGAGAAGTTCTACACGCGTATTGGCTGGGTGCGTGTATTCCAGGGAGCGCGAGAAGTTCTACACGCGTTGTGGCTGGGTGCGCGAGAAGTATTCCACGCGTTTTGGCTGGGTGCGTGTATTCCAGGGGTGCGCGAGAAGTTCTACACGCGTATTGGCTGGGTGCGTGTATTCCAGGGAGCGCGAGAAGTTCTACACACGTTGTGGCTGGGTGCGCGAGAAGTATTCCACGCGTTTTGGCTGGGTGCGTGTATTCCAGGGGTGCGTGAGAAGTTCTACACGCGTTTTGGCTGGGTGCGTGTATCTCAGGGGTGCGCGAGAAGTTCTACACGCGTATTGGCTGGGTGCGTGTATTCCAGTGGTGCGCGAGAAGTTCTACACGCGTTTTGGCTGGGTGCGTGTATTCCAGGGGTGCGCGAGAAGTTTTACACGCGTTTTGGCTGGGTACGCGAATCCATTGGACCAAAGGCCCTTACAGCGCAGGCGCGTCTGTGACGTGAACTGCACGTCCTAGTATCAGCACTTGTAATAGGTCCTTAGCACGTATACGCGGAAGTGACTTTGGACGTGTGGACCGGTTTAAAAGGTACGTGTAGGACGTCATTTCCTTGTACGTGCTTTTCGTGGAGAGCGAGTGGGTGAAATCTGTACTTCTTGTCGGTTCACACGCGAATTACTTCACAGCGTTTCGAGTTCGTACTCCCTGTTACCTCTGTCATTTTTTATTTTTTCTCTTTTTCTCTGGACCTGTTCCCTCAGACAGCATTCACTTCTCCTGTAGTCCTGTCTCCTCAGACAGCATACAATTCTTCTTTTGGCGGGGGTGTTGCCAACGCGTGCGCGCGTACGCGCGTGTACTTCACGCACTTTTTCCAGGCAGACGGTGAGTTGCGCACCTATTTTCCAACAGTGCTTTCCCCGTGTGTCGCGTACCCCTTCAGAGGTCATTGTAGGCTGCGTGTGACACGCATACGTTCATTATTGTGTTTCTGGGTGCCACAGCGTAGTGCGTGTTTTTGTTTCCACGCACGTGGTCTACGAGGGGTCGCTTGCACGTCATTTTCTGTTATTGGGGTGCCTGTGCTTTGCGTGACCCGTCATCTTTCCCCAGGGGTTCCATTCAGCCTTGCAAGTGCACTAGGGTACGAATACCATATAGTACCCTACCCCTTTGACCCCCAATTGCCCAGGACAATACTTTCCTGCTACTCCCATACGCACAGCTACATCAGTGTCATGTCTGGGAGGCGAGCAAGAGGTAAGGGTGGCAAAGGTGGCCGACCCTCAAGAGGTGGGCGTGGTGGGCGCGGTAGGGGACGTGGCTGGGATTTGCAGGCTACCCCTAGCACCCCACGTGTGGAGGACCAGTCAGGGAGACCCATGCCCCCCCCCCATGGTTGAGGAAAACGTGGCTGACACCATCGATGCTCAGCCCTTGTTGGACCCGTCCATTGTGGCACCTGACCTGGCACAGGCTGACTCCGAGACTGATTTCCAGGTCCACAAGTCTAGGCCACGGGTGGCTGTGCCAGTCAGTGTCACCAGGCCACGTGTATCAGGGGCAGCCATGTCATCTGCTGCCCCAAGTAGGCGGGGTGGGAAGGCTGCAGGGGCAGCTGCAGCTCCGTCCACCCCAGCTCTGACTCTCCCAGCCAGGACAGTGTTGGTCCCAGTCCGTCAGTCTGAGGTTCCCCCTGCCACTATCACACTCGAGCTAATGCCTGCAGGAAGTCAGATGGTCAGTGTGCCATTGCACACTACGACACAGTCCACCGGTGCTCCTGCCCCGAGTGGCCAGAGTGGCATATGCCACTCACAGTCCCCACCACCTTACAAGAGGAAGAGGAAGAGTGCACGTGCACTACAAGCTGATGCCCCAGACACGGCTACACAGTCCGGCACGCCGAGGAAGCCTAGCTTCAATGATGCCGAACTGAATCAACTTGTGCAGTATGTGTCCGATCATGACGCCGAAATGTTGAGCACTCCAGGGTCTAGGATCACACCTGCTCGCCGTCAGGCACACTGGCAGGCCGTCGCGGACAGCATAAGATCCCTTGGGTTCATGAGGCGCACAGCTACTGAGTGCTACAAGCGATGGAATGACTTGAAGCGCAGGGCAAAGAGTAAGCTGGCCTCAAGTCATGCCGCAACTCTGGTGACTGGAGGTGGGTCTCCAGTAGAGGACATTGAGCTCACTCCACATGAGAATGTCGCTGGGACCTACGTCACAGAGGAGCAGATCCAAGGTGTGGGAGAACTTCCAGATTACGAGGCATTGTCCGGTGAGTGCACATGCATGTGTGTGTGATCCATGTGTACGTTGCATGTGGGAGGGGTCCAGGGTGGGTGCCAGGTCAGGGTGTGTGTGCCTGAGTGGTTTGGGTCACCCATGTGCTTCATCCAATGCATTTTGCCCCCCGGGATTTGGGTATTGCAGTGTCCCTTCTGGCCACAGCAGGCATTTGCCACTATATTGCGCCAGTTGACCTTGAAGTGGCAACATGCAACAACATTGTTCCGTATTTCGCTGTGCACGTTCTGGCTGATTGTAGGAATACCCCCAGTTCTATTGCACATCACTCGGCCCTATTCTCACAAATATGACATGCCTATGGTACATGCCAACTGTGGGATGGCACTTCTAGCCAGCATGCATCTGATGTGTTGCCCTTCCATCTTGGTGTCATCAGTGTCTGACATTTACCTCCCCTTCCAACTCAGTGACAGTGCATGCATGGGAGGGACATAGTCATGTGGGACATGTGTCTATCAAGTACATTTCCTGTAGCTTGTCTGGCCTATTTGTGTGTCATGGTGCTAATGCCTGTTTCCATTTTCTGTCTTTCATGTTTTTTCAGAGGATGACGCACTTGATGCTGTTGAGGGTGAGGAGATGGTGCTCACCCAGGAGGGATCTCTGACACGTCCGAGCACGAGTGGGGGACGTGGTGTGTTGGTGGGTGAGAACCCACTCTTGCTGCAGGGCATTCTCTCCAGGGCTGTATATGGGTGCACCTCCCCAGAACTCATTTCAAGTGTTGATTCGGATGAGACCCATGTGGATTCGCAGGTATGTGTTCATGGAAGGGATACTGTTCTGTCTGACCCACCTGCACCAGGGGTAGAGCCCACAATGGGGATGTCAGTGTTGGTAGGTGCGCCTGTGGTGGTTACGGATGCAGGGCCACACTCCGCAACATCTGATCCTGTTCCTGGGCCAGCAGATCAGAGGGGAAATGCAGTCCTGCAGCCTCAGGCAGTGCCGACACAGCGAGGCGCAGTTCGCCTTGCCGCAGACAGGTGTGGTGCCCGCCAACGCGGTGGCCGTCCGCCACCTGGCAATACCGTATGGGAGCAATCCATATATGGTATGGCCAACCAACAGGCAGCATCATCAGAAATGATTGCTCAAGCCATGGACAGGGTGGCCACTTCCATTGTCCCCCCAGAAAGGCAGAGGGAGCTACTAGAGCAGGCAACAGCCTCCATTTGCCAATCAGTAAGGGAGGACATGTGGGCGTCCAACAGGGACAGACAGGCGGCCCTGGACAATCTGAGGGAATCAATTTCTCTAGATGCCCAGGGACAGAGGGAAGCCCTGAGGGGGGAGGTCCAGCACCTCAGGCAGACTCTACTGGACCTTGAGGCTTCCACTGTCACCAGGACAGAACAGCTGCTGGAGCGCGTCACCCGTACGCTCTCGGCAGAGATGCAGGCAACTCGTGCGGAGGTCCGGGCAACACGTCGGGTGTTGCATGGGGATCTCCGCACCATATCCCTCCAGAACGAGGCCTTCAACACCCGCATGCTTGCTGCAATGGAGGACCACACCAGGGCTTTGCGTGGGCTGCCTCCCATAGCCCCACCACCTCCTGTGGCAGCAGCAGAGGTCGAGGAGAGCGAATCCAGCAGTGATTCTCCCACAAATTAGTAGCCGTGCAGGCCATGAGCCCATGGAGGTGTTTTATTTTCGCAACATTCACCCAGGTGGCTGTTGGTGAGCATCCTGTCCTCGGACCTCCTGGGTGGCCTCCCCCACCCCCTCTGGCCCCCACATGGCCATTTTTGATTTTTGCTTTTTGATTTTTGAGGTGCAGTGTGTTGCCTTGTGTGGCTCCCCTGGGCTTCCACTGTGTTCCGTTGGGCACATACAGGCTTGTCCTGAGTTTGGGTTAGATGCTTGGGTTTGTGAGACACACACCCCTCCTGCTTCCCGTTTCCATGGGCTTGCAAAGGGTGTGCCCACGTGACAGTGAATTACACAGTGACGTTGGACTCCCATGAGCTATGTGGCCAGTCTGTAGTCAATACTGTGTATACATTCCTAGTGCATATTGTAGTAGTATTGTACACTGCATGGTGTATTGATGTGTGCTTGTGCTTCCATGTCTCCCTCCTAATTTGCAGGGTCAGTCCTCATGTCTTCACAAGCCCGTCTACTTTGGAGATGGAGTTCGTGTTGTTAGCAGTGCACTCGCAGATGTGGCTGGCACCAACACTGTACAGTAAGAGGTGGTCGATGTGCTGGCATCATCAGGTTGTAGGTCAACGTATCCTTTAGTATTTGGTCATGTTTGTTGTTATTTATACATGTATGTGGGCATACTGTGTGTGGGCAGTTTCCATTTGGGACACTGTACTCTGTGGCACTTGTGTGATGTTTGGGGTATGAATTTGTTTGCTCTCACATTGCATAACATGCCATGGTGGAGATGAGTGTGGGCCTGTTGGCAGGTGCCCCTCACTGCTGGGGGGTGGGGGTGCAGGGGGACATGGATGGGGGCCTGGGGGGAGGTGTTGGGTGACATGGCACTGTTGTCATGTAGTATCTTTGATGGTGGTAGTGATATTGGCATCATTGAAGTGTGTCTTTTGATGACACAGCATTGGTGGTGTTTGTGTAGGTAGGGTGGCACACAATGGTACACATCCAGATGTACAGTCTCAGTCTGGTATGGTTGTGACAGGTGACTCTCCATTGAGGCATCATCTTTGTCAAAATGAGTCATCATTGATTGTCAGCTGGTATGTGCCAGGGCTGTGCCCACTCCACAGGGGTGTGATTTTATGTGAAGTAATCAGCCACCAGCTGCGTGCGGGCTGCCTCCCCCGGTGCCCTTTCCCCTCCCATGCGCAGCGGGCGTGCATGTGGTTGGGGATGTGGGGGCACCACCATGTCCACGGCCAGACCCCGGCGTGTTGCAACTATGATCCTGCACACTACTGGGGGAGCGTATAACAGCTGCCCGCCAGAACGGTCAAGGGAGCGAAAGCGTGACTTGAGCACTCGAATGTGCGCTCCACTATGCCCCGGGTTGCAATGTGGGCTGTGTTGTATCTTACCTGGGGTGGCGTGGTGGGGTTCCGAATTGGCGTCATCATGTGGGTGCTGAGAGGGTAGGCACTGACCCCTGGGGAGGTGGTGATGGGTATCATTAGTGGGGTTGTGACATTACTCAGTATCTGACATGCATGCACACGCAGTGGCATTTATACTCACCGAGCAGCCATGTATCGCCATGCCGCCCAGCCTCTATGTCCCGGTTTAGGGTAGACATTCTGTAGATGAAGCTGTCGTGGGTTGAGCCTGGATAGTTTGCATATACTGAGGTGATGATTCCCTTGGCATCACATACTACCTGGACGTTGATGGAATGCCAGTGCTTGCGGTTTCTATAGATGTGCTCAGTTGCCCTGGGGGGACGTAGAGCCACATGGGTGCAATCAATGGCGCCTAGCACTTTGGGGAATTGTGCCACCCTGTAGTATTCCTGTGCGACAGCCTGCCTTTCTGCAGGTGTTCTGGGCAGGTATATGTGCCTGTGGACTGATGGGCGTGCAGTGATGATGGCCAAGACCTGGTGTAGGCAGCATGACTGGGTGGCCTGTGACACCCCCCCCCACTATGGCACTTGTCCGCTGAAATGATCCAGTGGCCAAGAAGTGCAGTACATTGAGGACCTTCTCCAGGGGGCTGAGGGCTTGGGAGCAAAGGGTGGGTGATGTGAGGTCATCCTCCCACTCACTGACCAGGTCGAGTATAATGTGAGGTGGAAACCTGTACCTCCCATACACCTGGTCATCAGGCATCCCAAAAAGGCTGGTTCTGGGTGTGAAAATTCTGGCCCGGACTATCCTCCTCCTCCTGCGATATCCCACGGCCACTGCTGCTAGGAACGGTATATTCATCCTGGCGTCTGAGCTTGTTTGTTGGTTGTGCGCACTTTTATGCTGTGCGGGTCAACGTACGCCTGCTTCCTGCTGGCGTACGTGCTTCCGGATTGGCCACGTTCGATTCCATGAATACGTGTTGTAGGCGAGCGTGTAGGACTTCCCGCGCACCCCTGAAATACGCGCGCCCAGCCCTAACGCGTGTGAAACTTCTCGCGCACCCCTGAAATACACGCGCCCAGGCTAATCGCGTGTAATACTTCTCGCGCTGCCCTGTAATACACGCACCCAGCCCATTCGCGTGTAGAATTACTCGCACTCCCCTGTAATACACGCACCCAGCCCTAACGCGTGTAAAACTTCTTGCGCACCCCTGCAATACACGCACCCAGCCCTAACGCGTGTGATACTCCTCGCGCACCCCTGGAATACTCGCACACGCTCCCCCCAGGGCCGATCACGTGTGGAAGCACCCGCGAGCCCCTGAAATACACGCGCCCAGGCCTAACGCGTGTGAAACTTCTCGCGCACCCCTGGAATACACGCGCCCAGGCTAATCGCGTGTAGAACTTCTCGCGCTCCCCTGTAATACACGCACCCAGCCCTAACGCGTGTAGAATTACTCGCGCACCCCTGCAATACACGCACCCAGCCCTAACGCGTGTGATACTCCTCACGCACCCCTGGAATACACGCACACGCTCCCCCCAGGGCCGATCGCATGTGGAAGCACCCGCGAGCCCCTGAAATACACGTGCCCAGGCCAATCGCGTGTGGAACTTCTCGCGCACCCCTGAATTACACGCACACACTCCCCCCAGGCCCGATCGCGTGTGGAAGCACCCGCGAGCCCCTGGAATACACGCGCCCAGGCCAATCGCGTGTGGAACTTCTCGCGCACCCCTGAATTACACGCACACGCTCCCCCCAGGCCCGATCGCGTGTGGTAGCACCCGCGAGCCCCTGAAATACACGCGCCCAGGCCAATCGCGTGTGGAACTTCTCGCGCACCCTTGAATTACACGCACACGCTCCCCCCAGGCCCGATCGCGTGTGGTAGCACCCGCGAGCCCCTGAAATACACGCGCCCAGGCCAATCGCGTGTGGAACTTCTCGCGCACCCCTGAATTACACGCACACGCTCCCCTCAGGCCCGATCGCATGTGGAAGCACCCGCGAGCCCCTGAAATACACGCGCCCAGGCCAATCGCGTGTGGAACTTCTCGCGCACCCCTGAATTACACGCACACGCTCCCCCCAGGCTCGATCGCGTGTGGAAGCACCCGCGAGCCCCTGAAATACACGCGCCCAGGCCAATCGCGTGTGGTACTTCTCGCGCACCCCTGAATTACACGCACACGCTCCCCCCAGGCCCGATCGCGTGTGGAAGCACCCGCGAGTCCCTGATATACACGCGCCCAGGCCAATCGCGTGTGGAACTTCTCGCGCACCCCTGAATTACACGCACACGCTCCCCCCAGGCCCGATCGCGTGTGGAAGCACCCGCGAGACCCTGAAATACACGCGCACAGGCCAATCGCGTGTGGAACTTCGCGCGCACCCCTGAATTACACGCACACGCTCCCGCAGGTCGCATGTGTTACTTCTCGCACTGGTACAGGGTTGGCGCAGCCCTTTGCGATGGTTTTGCGATCTTGATGGCTTTTCCTTGCGCGAGGGCGTTCTTGGGGGCGTAACTGGCGCTGCTGAAGGGTCGCTGCGATACTCTGCGCCACGGCTTGTTTTGGAGGATTAATCCATGAATACGATGTGCGCTGAAATGGATTTTTTCGCACGCGGCTGGCGCAGACATTCGCACGGGAACACTCTGCGCCAGCCGCGTGCGATACTTTTGACTGTATTTCCATGAATCGGCCTGAAAGTTTACACCATGGTGGATGGCGGATTTACCGCCCCATTCCAAGGTGAGTGGGGCTGTAAATCCCCATTTCCCATTTTACCCTTCCCCATTCCCATTTTTGCCCCATAGGGCATAATGGGAATGGGGAAAGGCGGTAATTACGCCATCGTAAATTACGGTGGCCTAATCAGCACCAAGGTCCCTTTGCGGCATGGGTTTTAACGCCTGCAAAAAGCAGGCGTTAAAATCACCATCCCGCAAAGGGACCTTGGAATCAGGCGTTAAGGGTCGGCGCCGTTTACGGCGCCGTAAACCCCTTAACGCCTGGGTCCTAATGAGGGCCCATGTCTTCGCAGAAACACATGTGCAACACATGCATAATGTCGGCCTGCCTGAAATAAGCCGCGAAATTAGTGAGCATTGAGAAGTATTCTCAAAACGAAATGTGTCATTCACGATAGTGATACAAAGATGAACTGGACCTGAGTATAGCTACAAAGAAATATACCAATATTGTTCCCAACATAGTTGTCCCTTGCTAAACAATTGACCGGAACAATGCACTTATCAATGCACTTTTCTGAACTTAATCCTCAATGTACACCAGTAGAAGTTAGGCGTAAGTTAGTTGTGATATGATATGATATGGCATTTGTAACACGCCTATACACAATTGTTTCAAGGCGCGAAGAGTCAAGCAAGGGGGAACAGAGGGAGGACAGAGACAACGATCATACGAGGCCAAGTGACATTGAGATCATGCAAGTGCAGGGGAGGGGGGAAGTGCCAGGGAAAAGGGGAAGAGGGCAGTGCTGTAGATGGGATCAATAGGGGGACTGTATGGTTACAGATACAGACCCAAGTGCAAGGGTTGCTGTGAGGCAGTGCAGGTGTGCAACTGGGTGGGAAAGGGCATGGGCCCGAAACAGAGGGTAGCCAGGTGACCATTGCAGTATCAGACAGGAAATCAGCAGGGCAGAGGAAGAGCGAAGGGAGAAGCAAAGAGGAAGGTCTTGAAGTGCTTCCTTCCGGAACCGGAGATGGTTCTACTCAAGTTTCAGAGGGGCAGGGAGGCTGTTCCAGAGGTAGGCCCCAGCAGAAGAAAGAGATCTACCACCAACTCATTGCTTGGAGAAGCTACTGACCCTGAGGGACTTGGACTTGGAGGAGCAAAGAGATCAAATAGGAAGGTATTTTTGAAGAGAGAGTTGGAGGTATTGAGACCCCAGGCGCAAGAAGGCCTTGTGGACAATGGAGAGGGTCTTGAACGTAATCCTTGCAGCCACGGGAGCCAATGCAGAGATTTCAGTGCTGGTGAGATACGATCCCTGGGCGTGAGGCCAAGGACAAGTCTTCCAGTCCTGTTCTGGGTGAGTTGCAGAGGGCGGAGAGTAGAAGCAGGCAGATTTATAAAGAGGTTGTTGCAGTAGTCCAGCCTAGAGAGAACCAGAACTCTAGAGACAGTGAGCTTCTGGGGGAAGGTGGGGAAAGGAAGAATATCTTTGAGGAGGTGCAGGTGGTAGTTTGACTTCTTATAGACGTAGGAAATGTGAGGGGAGAAGTAGAGGGTGGAATCAAAGATAACCCCGAGGTGGGAGCAGGAAGAGGGCCAAGGGAGGTCAGCAAGAGAGTGACAGGAAAGAAGGGTGCAGGTGTGCCAATGAGGAGAATCGCTGTCTTAACTTGCATTAAGGCAGAGATCGTTGGCGGCACACCACTCCTGGATAGCATACAGACAGAGATGAGTGAAGGGGAAAAGGTGGCAGAGGGGAGCCTAAAAACAAGCTTGGTGTCATCCGCATAGCACTGAAAGTTGAAGCAGAGAGCGCCAATGCAGTGGGCGAGAGGTGCCAGGTATTGGTTGAACAGCCAGGCAGAGAGGTTAGACCCCTGGGAAACACCACAGGTAGATAGTGAGATAGAAGAAAGGAAGGACTCAAGTTGGTCCTGGAAGGGTCGATCAGAGAGGAACGAGGTCAGCTAGGGCCGAAACTGGGATACCTAGGTTATCACAGAGACGATTGAGCAGGATAGCATGGTTGACCATGTCAAAAGCCGAAGAGAGATTGAGTAAGATGAGGAAAGAGGGGAGATTAGACTCAAGGTTAGAGAGCAGGTATTAACGTCGTTCAAGGGAGCAGTTCCCATGCTTCTGGATGCTCTGAAGCCAGACTGATGGTCATGGAGACAACCAACAGATTCATTGTGAAGATTAAGCTTGGATATGGCCAGCTTCTCCAGGAGTTTGCCAAGGAAAGGTGTGATGGAGATCGGGCGACTGAGGTTTTCTTGAGAATAGGGTGCACAAGAGAATACATCAGGGATGAAGGGAAGGCTCCAGTGATGAAGGAGTGGTTGCAGAAGTCAACCAGGGCAGGAGCAAGGGTGTCAATGTGGTCCTTGATGGTTTTGGAAGAACAGGGAAAAGCCTGTTTTGATGAGACTTTCATAGATCAAACTTTTCTAGAAATGTTGTCTGGGGAAATCAAAGGAAAGGAAGAGAAAGTGGGCGGAAAAGTGGCTACCAGGGGGGCAGAGGTAGAGGAGAGAGTAGAGGAGAGGATGTCCTGGGTTTTAGAGATCAAATGAGAAGCAGGGGCTGTGCAGAGGGCCTGGAAGGGGACAGGAGAGGTAGAGACTGCAGCAGGATTGGCCAGCTCCTTGGAGATTTTAAAGAGTTCAGCCTTGTTAGATGCCCCAGAGATACTGGCATGGATGTGGGCTCTCTTCTTAGTGCGGATGGAGAGCCGGTATTGCCTTTGGAGCAGGTGACTGGCCAGCTTATCAGTGGATGCACAAGAAGCTAGCCATTTCCTCTCAGCCACCCTGCACTTGCGTTTAAGGGTGATGAGGTCAGAGTCATACCAGGAGTTGCACTTGGCTTTGGGCTTCAAGTGGATCCTCATGACAGGGGCAAGAACATCAAGAGTATCAGATATATAAGAGTGGAGCATGGAAAGGGCTGTGTCAGGATGTGAGACAGCCAGAGGAGATAAATGATGGTAAAGTAAGGGGAACTGTGAACATCTGTGCGAGTTCAGCCATTTTGGGCCTCCTTCATTAAAAAAAGCACAAACAGAGCAAATTCTTAGCAGTGCCGCTAAGAACACAACACACACTACTGTTGCGCTGCATGATGAATCACAAAGAAAAGTTGTCCCTAAACCCAACAGTGCAAAGTAAAAAGTGTAACACTGACACACCCTCAACACTTCCCCAGCGCAGCCCAATGCTGCACCTTGGACTCACATTGCGCTGCGACCTAGATGCTTAACATACAAATGCAGCCAAGCACAAAATAGGCAAATGCAGGGATTAAGTGACAGAGTCATACTCAGCGCCTTAAAAAGAACTGCCCTCTCACCCTCGAGGCATAGGTAGTTTTGTGCGGCCCTATCAAATGCAATGACTTTTTATAGAAACTTGAAGCAGGCTTAAAAGCGGGATTGCTTAGTGTGAGTGACACCAACATACTGCACTATGAAGTGAAAGGCAATGACAAAAGAAACTGGTAAAAGTTTCGGAGTGTGGAGTGCGGCGATTGAGTGTGGTTTGCCGTGGGCTCCTTCACAGTCTTTCCTTGCTGGCATTTGTTTTGGATCAGGACCTATCTGCAGCCTTACCTGCATTCACTACAAAAACTGTTCTTGGCGTGATAGCGCGGCGTGGAGTGTGGCGATCGAGTGTGGTTTGCTGTGGACTCCTTGATAGTCTTTCCTTGCTGTCATTTGTCTTGGAGGCAGACCTATCTGCAGCCTTACCTGCATTCACTTCAAAAACTGTTGCTGGCGCGATAGCGTGGCACGGATTGCAGCGATCGAGTGTGGTTTTCCGTGGTTCGATGTCGAAGCCTAGGAGCCGTCCCACAGGTATCTCCTGAGCACAGGTATTTATCCACAACATCGCATACTCCATATCTTCATTTCGTATGAGTACGGGAAGACTTTCAGCCCCGAGTTTGGCAAAGGGGGCAGTCTATGAATTAGCACAATTTGTACTGCTCGGCAATCCTCTCAGTGGAAGCCTACAATCACCTTTAACCATGCTACGCTGCTAGCAGTGACTGAGGGCTGTTATAGCCTTTGAGCTGCTAGGTTAGGACTGTTAAGTTTGAACAAATAGTTACCTTCAGCAGTAACTGATTAAGCAGTGACTGTTGGCTTAGTAAAGCCTTTGAGCTGCTTACTTTTCACTTAGTGAATCTACGAGACAATTGTTTGTTCCCGTAACACAACACAGAGAACTCAAATCCATCTCCTCACAAGCCTTTCCAGGGACGTCCCGCTTGCATAACCTGCATTGCAGGTTTATTCCACCAAAGAGTAACTTTGTTGCGGACAACCAAGTTCCCACAGGCTCGGGAATGAAGAAATTAATGGCTATTGAAACTACAGTCATATCTGTTTCTACACCTAATCACCCAACTCTGATGAATGTATTATCAACAAATATTGAGTACACTCTTAATGGTACCACTCTAAAAAACACAATTTCTGAGATTTTGCCCTCGGGTAGGTCCTGCAGCCTGAATGACGTTACACAGGCTGACATGGAGGCATCTTCCTGTTCCTGGAGGGAGGGGATTAGCCCAAATGTCACCCATTGTGACAATTCACAGGGGAGGGGAGGAGAGAGGGATTGTAATGCTGTTCCCTATACCTCCTTGGACTCCTCTTTTGAACTTAATGCCTTCCCAGTATTTAGGGAGGCCACAAAAGTGGAAACCGACAATCTGAAATTGAGTAGAGCAAGGGAGAATATCTGGCATTCCCATCTTAAAGAAAGCCAGGCGAGCAATTCATCAACTGACTCAACCCCCACGGTGCCTGCTCTAAATTCTGTACTGACCGCCCTGGTTAAAGTATTTGAGTCCCTAAAAATGGAAGTGCAATAGCATACACCAATTCTCTTAGAATTAACCAAAGACAGGGGCAAAAGTGAAACCACGCTGGTAGATTTGAAATTTGCAATAAACTTTACAATTGGGGATGCTCTTGCAGAGATACGCACAACTCAAAACAGCATTCTGAAAAGCTACTATCCATGCAGAAGCAGTGGGAGGGAGTCACGGGCAAACTTAATGTATTGAGTACAACTTTGGGGGAAGAGATCCTAGTGGCCATTGCTTGCATCACACTAGGTGTACCCTAGGATTGGATAAACTTCCACGTGAGGCCTCAGCGAACTCCATGGATTGCACACCCCTTTCAGCATCAACATTGGAGGAATTTGTGTGCTTGGTGCAGATTTCAGAAGAAGTGTATCAAAAAATCAAAATACAAGTTCCTCTCCAACAAAGGAACAAGCTCTGTCGAAGGAGTCGAAGGAGTCAAGGGAGCTAGTTCCTAAGCCAAATAGGAAAACTAAAAAAAGGCCATGGAGACCACGGTAAAGAAAACAAAATATCAAAGAAACAAAAAGACCTAGAATTCAGAAGTCAATCAGTTCATTTGAAAACTCAAATCAAATCACTCTGAAGAAACAGGGGAATCAATTAAGGCCGTCAAAAGCATTCCGGAAGAAGGGACAGAAACTGTTGTAAAAAAAAGGAAAAAGGTAAAGAACAAACTAACCACGACTCTGGTGGTTCCTAAAGCTGGGATTACAGCAAAAACGGTGGGAATACAAAGGGACAAACAATGTGATCCTATAAAGAATGCTCCAATTTGCCTGAGAGGAAAAACAGGAGGAAAATCTTTAAAAGAGATACTTCTGCACCCTGGAAAATCGCTCGAAGAACGGAACATTTCAAACTTAAATAGTATTGATGGCTTGAATCCACAGATATTTATTGAAAAAGAAAATCTTTGGAGCTCTAAACAAAATAACGCCTATCACCAACATGGTGTCAAAAAAGTTAAATTCTACAGAGTTGCCAGTGAGTTCTATGGGTTCGCTGAAGCAAGGGCCTACACACTGTAGTTGCTCTTCTGCCCTGTTTGACTCCCACCCCACTTTATAGGAGAAAAGGTTCCCGAGCACGCAACAAGGGTTCGTTCCTAAACTGTACATTCAACGAGTGGCCGACAAAAGCTCAAGAAGAAAACCTCTAAATCACAGCTTGATTTTGTCACTATTTAAGGATGTCCCAGATTTACATTATTTTGCCTCAGTTGACATCAAGTATGTTCAATTCCCCTACACTCCTTCTACAGATACCGTGGAAATTGGCGTGAAATCAAGACTGGTTGTCAACGCAATCTTGGCAGATGGGGCGGATTTGTTGAAAATGGGATACAGACTCTCATCCGAGCTGCCCCCCAAATATAATCCTTGCTGAGACGTTATAAGAAAAGACAGCTAAATGTGGAAGTGTGATTTACTGAACTCTGAAGCAAACTGGAATGTGTGGGTTCTAGTGATGGAAATTGTGAACCAAATTCTGCTAACACTGGGCTTGCCTGAGAAGCCACTCTAACCAAGGAGAATGTCAAACTATACGGTGGAACACGAGGGGCTCCAAGTTCTTTAGTAGCGAACTAAGGAGGGCATATATCTTAAACCATTTTGACTTAATTGTCTTTAAAGAAATATGGTTGAAGTCAGGTTTTAGGGTGGATGGTTTTACAGTTTTTCATCAGTTGGCAATAGGTGAGGGGGTGGGGAGACCCTCTGGGAGTCTCTTGATAGCATGCAGAAAATCTGTTTTTGTCTCTTCTGAGAGGCTGAGCAATTCAGTAACAGGGCTCCTGGCTGTGAAAGTAGACCTAGGGACTGGAAGTGTAATTAGGAACTGGATAATAGTCAACATCTACTGGAATCCCTCCTGCTCCACCCTTTCTGATTTTCAGCACTCTTTGTCAGATTTACTTGTAAGCTTCTCTGTCCACTTTCCCTCCTGTGATCTTGTTATTTTGGGCAACCTTAATTCACAATGTGGAACAAAGGGTGTTGAGGTGTGCCAGGTGAATAGCGCTTGAGCAGTTTAGTATAAGAAAGACAATTCAATTGAACCTCGAAGAGTAGGGTGCAGCACCCTGTGGGAAAAGCGGGCACCTCAAACCCACTTAACAAGACAGAAATGACATTAGGTATTCCCACATTGTGGATGCGCTCCCACCAAAACACTTCAAAAAAGAGGTGATCCTCTTGCAAACTTCCTTAACAGTAAATGTTCTGAAATGCCACTAAAATGAAGGTTTCAAAAGTTTAATCTTGGTAGCGTCCGAGATATGTTGTAACGTCACAGAGTAAAAATGCCAACACGTGTTTCGACCTATCTCGGAGAACGCGGTGTGAATATGACACGGGTTGAATAAAGGGTGCACACAGACGAGAGATCATGCGGGCTAATCCAGGTGGGACGTTGCTTTGAAGGAGAATGTGCCAATTGATTTACACTCATAAATTTTGGAATGGGAAGAGCTTTGCCTTGAAAAAGACTGAGATAGGTCGAAACACGTGTTGGCATTTTTACTCTGTGACGTTACAACATATCTCGGACGCTACGAAGATTAAACTTTTGAAACCTTCATTTTAGTGGCATTTCAGAACATTTACTGTTAAGGAAGTTTGCAAGAGGATCACCTCTTTTTTGAAGTGTTTTGGTGGGAGCGCATCCACAATGTGGGAATACCTAATGTCATTTAATTCACAATGTATTCGATTAAGGGGCCCTGGAAAGATATCATGTAAATTACTGCCATGTTATAACTTTATGAAGGATTGGGATCTATCTATGGCGAATGGGAATATAAAGGGGGACCTTCGCTCCACTCCAACCTGGAAAAGAGACAATTGTCACTCCACAATAGAATATCTATTTCTTTCCAAAAATCTGATAGAACAATATACTTATTTCTCCATCATTAACGGGTTTCTGAACGATCATGATATCTTGGAAGCAGTTTTTGTTCAACATATAGAAATTGTGGAAGAATTGGCGGAATAGAGTGGTGAGATTCCATAGGGGGTGAGGGATCTCATTAACTCTCTCAATCATACTACCAACCCATTGAATGAAAATGAGTTAAAATAATTGTGTGATCCAAAAAAAGATTCTAAAGCTCTTAAGGTACTTAAATCCTCCTTGTATGGAGGGTCAAAAAAACTACTGTTGGCCATAATCATTGTTTAGATGAGACTACATGGGGGAAAAAAGGGAATTGAGGATGGCTTTGAGGGAGTTGAAAAAAATACAAAGGATGAATAGGTTTATTTGTGGGAGGTTAGAATCTTAAAAAATAACTGTAGGAATTGGTCCAAATCCCACAAGTACTATCATTGCAACAAGATGGGGAATTGATGTTGAAAGCAATCACACTGAAAAACTCATGTAATTTTTGGTCCATAATTAATTCCATGGAAATGCCTCAGAATATGATGCAGGAAGGGGTGATAAAGGAAAAAGTATGGGTAGAACACTTTTTAAAAGTTTATGGAACATCATAGCCCATGAAGGTTTCACCCATCAGTGCAGTAACTTGGGAACTAAATGTCTCATGGTACGAGATACGACCGCTGATAAAATAATCTTCAGCATCTAGAACTGCGGGCCCCAAAGGTTTGAATAATCAGATTCTAAAATGTGACCCTGATCTTTGGTCATGCCTGTTGGCCGCTCTGTTTACTAAGATAATAAGAATCAAACAAATACCAGAGTCATGGAGAAGGGCTATAATTATACCCATTCACAAAAAGTGAAACCATTTGGCTCCCTCTAACTATCACCCGATTTCCCTTTTAGACGCTGATGGAAAAATATTTGCTGGCTTGGTCCTTAAAGATCAGGAAAAGTGGGCAGAAGTGAAGGGCATCCTCTTGAAATACCAGATAGATTTTTACGAAGTTCTTTCGACCTCATTAAATGGACTAGTTTTTAGCACAGTCTGTTGTGGGTCATTTTGTAAAGGAGGGCTCCCGTTATATGGGGCTTGGATTAACTTATCTCAAGTGTTTGATATGATCAATAGAGAACTTCTGTGGAGTAAGTTAAGGAGTTGGGGCCTTCCCGAAAATCTGCTTGCTCTACTAGTCAAACTAGATAGGGACTCGGAAACAGAACAGGGAAACTTTCCAGATCAATCAGAACAAATAAGGGGTGAGACAGGGCTGCTTCGTTGCCCCCTTTCTTTTTAATCTATATCTATCCGATTTAGCAAAGTGGTTGGAAGAATCGGCGTTGGCTAGTCCAAAGATTGGAAAAGCTAAAATAAATTGGATAGCCTACGCCGACGATATAGTTTTGCTTGATCATACTCAGATCGGTCTCCAAAGAATGCTGCATGCGCTTGAGGAATACGCTAGGCTCAATGACCTGGAGATTATTCCCCTCAAGTCAAAAATCCTTGTCTTTAAACACCTGTTAAAAATTACCAAGCATTTTTCTTGGCGCATGGACAATCAAATTATACCGATCGCTAAAGAAATTCTCTATTTACATTCAGTGATTAGATCTTTTTCAACTAAAATTCATGCAACAGCTGTTGTAGGGGTGAACATTTTGCTCTCATATGAAAAAAATCATAAACAAGTTCTGTACGCTTTCCCTTTTTCCAGTTATCAGATACTATATTGGTAAGGTAATACCTTCATTGCTATTCGGTTTGGACACAAATCCCCAATCATATTTATTAGATTGAGAGAGACTGGAGGGTAAATTATGGAAGCTTAAGGTACGAATTAGATCTACAGTCCATAAAAGTATGGATGCAAAGGAGATGGGTACCTCTGTACAGATTAATTTTGGTTCCTCCTCTTCTGTCACTATATGAAAATGTTTCCTTTGCCCTAGAGGTTTGTTTGAACCAATATCTGAATAACCTAAAGATTGTTTGTATGAAAATTCTGTCAGAGTCCGATTGTTCAGAAAGGGACTTAATTCAAAATCCCATGAAAGTAAAGGAGCATATAAAAAGGGCCGATTGGAATATGATCCTCAAGGGTCTCTCCCTCTCTAACCTGTATTGATAAACCAAGATCTTACCTAACTACGTACTTGAAGAAATTTCCTGACCCGATGGCCAGATCTGCGTTTTCGAGATTTCCCTTGAATCTTCTGCCTACTCGCGATATCTTATATATTAGACAAAGAGAGGAAATTGGGAATAATATCTGCGATCTATGCAAGGATTCTAGCCCCATCCCTGAGTCATCTGTTGACCGGCTGTGCAGGGACTTTTAAAATTAGGCTGTTAAGGTTATCGTGATATGTAATCCATGACTGGTGGTTGGATTCAGAATTTTTCTGGAAAAGGCTAGTGTCAGGAAATGAAATCCTATTTCAATGGAAATTGTGAGTGTTGAAAGAGTTGAACCTGGTCGGAATTCGTTCATGATCAAGCCCTAGACGTTTGTTTTACAAGGTCTTAAGCTGTGAGTTAATGATTGACCATCTTTTTAGTTATCTGCAATGAGTTCATACTTGTTACTTTTCTTTGCTGTAATCGAGATGAGTGCTGAGATTGATAAAGAGGCAATATGAAAAATGTTTTAAATATGAAATGCTTTTTTAACTCTTACTTTTTATTTTGCTTATTTTTACGTTAACAGATATAGATTTAAATGTATTTGACAGTACTGTACTGTTTGAAATACTGTGTGTTTTTGTGTGAAACGTCTACGTTTTTTTACTAAGACACAATAAATAAAAAAAGGAATCTGGTAAAACAGCTGTACAGCTGGTAGCAGTGTCTTTTCAGCATCTGGCTCCGGAGCAACATTGCAAAGGCTGAAGGATGTTGTTGCCCTAAACATGCTGCTCCTGCTTCCTCAAGTATTTGCTGAGGTAGTTGGTGTCCTGTATTTCTTACTTGACAGTTACAAGCATTCCTCTAGATTTTTGTGCCAAGGTTTAGGTGCCCTGGCTGACAGAGCTCTGGATGCCTGCCATTGAAGGGACAACAGCTTCGGTTGGAAGTGTCTACAGATGGAGGGAGGGAGGACGGCCACCATGCGCAACGTGATGGGGAGACACATCATGCAATGCTTCATGTCCTTGAATGAATCTTTGTTTTTGTTTCCTTGCCAATGTGTTCATGAAGTATTTAGTGTTGGCAGTGTTGTTCAGTTGAATGTGTGTACTGCACATTTCCTAAAGTTGAGTGTGCATAGATTTGGTGTGGGATACTTGCAAAGTTGTTGCATGTCTACTTGTGCATGTTTCTTTTGAGGTTGAGTTCTTCAGTGTACCATTGTGTGGAAGATGAATGCTTCAGGGTGTGCTAGTACACAGGTGCATGGTGTTGATGTTGGTTTGAAGACCATTGTTAAGTGTTTGGATTAAGGATTGCGGTCATGGTTACTTTCTCTGACATTCGGCAATGCGAGGAAGACGTTGCTGGTGTCTCCGTGTCATTTTACACTAGGAATGGACTGAATGATCCAAAGGCTTTTTTACTACCTCACTAATAGATCTGCTTGATTGGGTGGTGTGCCTAGTGTGACATTCAATAGCCAGAATCTCCAACAAGTTCAGTGTCATTTGAGAGCCATGAGGGTGCTGATGATGAAGACGTGTCTCTAAGCCTTTCTCTGTGTTGTGTCTATTGCATATTGTGTATTGGAATATTGAAGCCACTGATGAAGGTGTTGTTGAGGTGACTGGAAAACATTGTGGTGACTAAGTATGTGAACTCTACAATCAAATAATTGTTGCCCATGCGTGGCAGTCACATGATATTTAGGGTGTCGCTTTCTAAAAGCTGAACAACGCCCACAGAGATGTCACAAAGATCGAGAGCTGGCGTCGCCCATGTGGGTGCATCTGCATGAAGTATTTGAAAGATGGCGAGGACTCTGACCATCTTTTTTGGATGTTATTTTCATAGAAAGCTGTATTAATTATGTAAGAGGACATTTGGAATATGGTTATAGGTGGATGTCACCTAGATCTCAGTCATAAAGAAGTTGTTCAAGTCATGTGTGGGATTCAAGTTGGCAGTGTAAGCTGAGTGTCAGGTTACTGCATGGATGCAGGAGAACATTACTCCTCATGTATTGGTATATGGGTTTAGGTCGAAATAAATTACCCGCAGCCTTCTGTTACAAAAGAAAAAAGAAAAGGACCCTGCAGCGCCGGTTCCCGATCACAGAAGTGAAAGGGAACTGGCGCTGCAGAGAACCAGCGTGAAGATGAAGTTAAGTGGGGTTTGTTTATGTTGGGGGTGTGGGTGGGGGTGTGCTGAGGGTGTGGGTGGGGGGGTGTTATGGGTGTGTTGTGGGTGTGTTGTGTGTGGGTGTGAGAATGTATGTGTGTTCGCATGCGAAAGGTGCAAACTTTTGGTAGTTTGCACCTTTATCATGCGAACGATTTTCCCACGGCACTTTCAGCCGCGGGCAAATCACTCGGATTCGGTATATATAGTAGTGTTGATGATGTCAATTGTGACATGTTGAGGTAGCAACAATGACACGCCCATGAAGTTACCTCTGAGCAGCCGCATTGCCAATGAGTGTAAAGGTGTCTCTAGGCTGGAGGGGCAGAGAGACCAGTGTATACATCATATCACTAGGCTCACCTAATGTGTGAGGAGCAGGGGATCTGATTGTGCGAGCTCCTGATCCAAACCAGATCACACAGGAAGTGGACTTCACTAGGCCAGTCCTACCCTTACAAGGTCCAGGCAAGGGTTGGCCAGTGATCTCAAAGTGAAGAAATGATAGCAAGTACAGGGTTACACAGGTGGGTGGAGCATAGGTCATGTGACCTACATCCATTTGCATCACCTGACCACGTGGGTAACGCACCTTGGGTTTGACAACAAAAGGCACATCTCCTTCAAGGAACACATACAAAGGAATTTAAAATAAAATGTACTGCCAATATGCACTCATGAGGAAACGTGTGTCCCTCATCCTGGCAAAACACATCAGATCTGACACACACACGCCTTTGTTGGCAATGCCTTCCTAGAGGTACTACCGGGCATCCCTTTGACACAATAGAACAGTGTCCTACATGTTGCAGCATTATTCCCCTATGCAATGATAAGTTTACCACAGCAAAACCACCCTCTTTTAACTGAATTAACACCCACTCGAAAGACATATACCTTCAAAATAGCATGCATCATGAACAAGCCTGTTTCCCTCAAGTCTCCAAGCTAATCTGAGGAAAGCCTATGAATCTGCTGAGCCCTGCCATCCACCAGAAACAAGGACATGTGCAGGCTTCCATTGCTCTGGGCCAGGATGGAACTATCTAGAATAAATGCCTTCTCTGTCCATGGTCGCAGACCCTGTAACAATACCATCATCTATAAAGAGTGGCTCCTCAATAATAACTGTAACTCCACTCCACAACTAACCTGAGAATGGCCCATATCATCCCTGTTACATCATCTAATTGCATGTACATCCCTTGCAGTCAATGTTCCTGCACTCCCTCATGGTTATTTCGTGGCACCTTTCTCTTGGTCCCTTGCCAACTGCTCCCATCCCCACATCACTAAGCAAGTGTTCTGTTGCTTCTTAAATCAACATCCACCGTCATTAGATACACACATGAAATTAATAGCAAGAAATGTGCTAAGCTTGTTACTGCCCACATTACTCCACAAGCATCCACTAACCATTTACATGAATCACCTTCCTTCATGTGTGGCTAACATTAGAAAGGGTAATGCTAGATACATGTTAGCCAGAGACACACATATCTTACACAGACGTTGTATGTGCTGTAAAAAGTGCATGGGGCACATGAAGAGATATGTTACTCATGAACGCTGACCGCCAAATGCGACGGGTCTCAACCACAACACATTACACAGCACACATGAAACAAAGGAGCCTGCCACATCATTGGAATCGTGGATGTCTCAGAAAGTGTACACTGTCACAACTCAAGCTGCATAGGAGCTGTCCCAAAGGTACATGAAATCTGTCACGATGCCACTCGAGCAACAGCCATATCAAGGTTTGTAATCAATGTGCTGTGTGCATAACAATAGCACATCATGATGTTATAGGATCATACACAAATAACTGGGTTTGTGGTAATCCATACATCTCGCAAAGATGGTCTGTGTCAGTCACAGTGGGGAGAACAGTGACATTATCACCAGCTAAAACCACTCAGTCTTCATATACAGAAATCGCTACTCTACACAGATACACACCAACATGGTACCAGTAATCATGGACACATGTCCTGCAGAATATTGTAAATTACATTCAGCCTTGTGACACTCACACCATGGACCATGGGACATGAGGATGATGGACAAAACACATTGCGACAAGATCACTAACTCAGTCAGACACATGTTCAACAGTAAACAACCACATTCACAACATGCGCCAATAACAGCACACATAACAAATTGCCATGGAAACAGGAAAAAGGTAATAAAAAAAAACACAGGAAATATGTGCAACCTTTTAAACAAATGGACTAAATAATACATGAAAAAAGCCGGGCAAACATTAAATTGTTCTTCACAAATCATAAATAAGAACACAGTTATAGAATTTGGCAAAGGCTGCCCTACTCCTCCTCCAGTTCAGCCAATGTCCAGGCCAAGGACAACTCTGCGTCCACATTGGTATTCAGGAGTCGACGTGCTTTCCTTTTTATTTGGAGCATCTTAGGCTCTGCCTCCTTCATGACTACATTTTTCGGCAGCCCTGAGAGACTCCTCTACAATGGAAGCCCAAGCACGGCGCATTGCGTCCTCTTCCTCTACCCTGGTCTTGGCTATAGCTATCACATATGCTTCAGCCTTGGCGGCACGCCCCACCTCCTCCTCATGACTCATCTGTGCACACACAGATCTACCTGTTTTTGCACCTTTTCCCTGGCCTCCTGCCTTTCACACCTCGCTGCCTTGATTTGAATCTCCCACTTTCTCTGGCAGGAGAATTCCTGCTACCGGCCAATCCTTCATAGGCGTTGGTTCTCCCTCTGCCAAATGATTGCCTTCATTGGAGATACCCATTCTGGTACTGTTATGGATTGTCTGTGGGCCATCACAGCCTGTCCTCCAACAGGTACCATGACAGAGGCAGATTCCTGAGTACAATCCTTCAGTCCATCCATGGACGCCACCTCATTTGCCTTTGTATGGACCTCCAAGAGGGAGGAAGGCACATCCAAACTGGAAGGCTCAGATAATCCAGCGCTGATGACAGACATGGAGGCCCCACCTGAGGTAGCCTGGGCACAGATGTGAAGGTGGAGGAGGGGGCCATTGAAGTGCCCTATCTGAAGAGCCCACCCCTGCTCAGTACTGCCGCCAAGTAGGTGGAAATCATGACTCCCTCTCTGTGATGCTGTGCAGCCTGCTCTTGAGTTGCAGAGCATTGGTCCTATAAAATCCATTGATACCGCAAGACCCCAAGTTTGCATGAGTATCTTACTGCCCCTGGATATCTCAATCGTAATATACTTGTGGAAGATGCGCTTTATTCCACATGAATTTTGAATATTTTGTATATTTATACACCACTAATCTCAAATACAAAAATAAAAACATGTCTGCCTCATATACAGAACATCCAACCAATAATTTACACATATATATTACAGGGCAGCGGTCGCCGCCTAATAGTTAAGCTGAGTGGGACTCCCATAGGAACCACTAAAATTCTATTGTTAATAACCGTTTATCCGAAAAACAGATTTGACTGATGTTGCGAAAGTGATTAAGGACTCGCGGACCCCTCAGACTGCAAAGTTTCATAAAGATTTGTTAAAAAATAGAAAAGTTATTAAGATAAACAGTTGTTTTGTTCCAAAAGTGCTGCCTACTTCCCATTCATTTTCCCTTAGACAAATAAGATCAATTATTGCCAAAGCGCACAGACGGAACAGGTCTGAAACAACTTGGGTACGAAGCATTGACTCACGATCCATGCATGGTTTGGGGTTATTCCGTGCATTCATTTTTTTAATATTTGATGGAGAAGGGGACCCCCCTCTCAAAAATAGATAGCTATATCTCTGGGATTTACCCCAAACTGGTTGTTTTTGGAAATGAAACAGCCCCCATCTTGTTTTTCTCTTGATGTGAGAGATATTCAAGGTAATAGCCAAGGATATGGGAAAATGAATCACAGAAAAAAAGTAATTTGCAGATCAAAAAACATGCAATACCATCAGGCTAGAGGTGGGGGGCATGGGGGGTACCAAGTGACATTTGGGAGTTGAAGGGTGTCTAGGGACTGAGTTTGCAACGCAAAGCTTCCTGTAGCCTCGAATTGCCAACATCTGAAAGCAAACTGCATCACAGAAACAGTGTGTGTTGTGGTGGGAAAGGGAGAGGGCAGGGGAGGTGAGGAAGGCATCTGGGGAGTGGGGGAGCAGGCACAGATGAGGGGGACACTTCGTGAGAGCCTGGGGGGGCAGGAATGCATTTCTTTTCGGCTGTTTTTTTTTCTCGATATTTAAGGACTACAAATAGCCGCGGGTAGATACCATTTTTTGTATTTCGCTGAATTGCATTCTGGTATTTGTAGTCTCCCAGTCAATAATAACAAAACAAATATTTTTACAGCAACAGTGGGTTTCCCATCCCTTCAGTAACAGGGACGCACGCTGCTTAGCATCAAAGCGAGGAAGGAGTCAGCCCCCTAAGGCATGTGGCCTAATAAATGAGCCCACCTTACAAGACCACTTAGAGAAACATGGCCTAAGGGGGCTGGATCCTTCCTCGCTTTGATTTGATTTTGATTTTTGGTTTGATTTTATGAATCTGTAGCGCATACCCCAGGTGGTCCCGGCAGAAGCCTGCATTTGGGCGCAGTTGACAATTAATAAAAACTTGCTAAAAAATGTGATTTTACATGAAAAAATGGGTCTTCAGTTGCTCCCTAAATATACTCACAGATTCGCTTTGTCATTGGTTATCTGGGAGTGAATTCCAGGCTTGGGGGGCTGTACAGGAAAAACGCCTATCACCCCACGTAGAGGTTCTAGCTAGAGTCAGCTGCATCAGTGCAAAAAGACATAGGGGTCATTACGAGGTAGGAGGTAACCATGCCGCTATTGGCAGTATGGCTACCCCCTCAAAGGGTATCAGGCCCGGGTTCCTTGAATGATGAATAACCAGGCCATTTCGACATTGGAGGGCCCGGTAATTCCTCATTCAAGGAACCCATACCCTGTACATCCCGATTCCCATTCGAGCCCCCATAGGGCTCAATGGAAATGGGGAGCATGCTAACAGCAGTCCCGTTAATAACGGGCCCGTTGTTAGCATGCTAAGCTGCTCACAGGACCCGCTAAGGCCCCCTGGTAAATCCAGGCGTCCTTAGCGGGTCCCACGAGCAGAACTCGTAATGAGGCGGTAAGGGGTGGATAGCTCCGGCACCTTTATCGGTGCCTTTAACCCCTTACCGCCAGGGTCATAATGACCTCCATACTCACCAACCTACGGTCAGCCGAGATGTAAAAGAAGCTGGCCATACACACGTACGCAATGGACTGGCACAGACCGGTTGGTCCTGCTCACCTGGTATGCAAATTAGTAATGCCCAAGAACTACAAGGCAAGTGGGAGTTGTAGTTTATTTGTGTGTTATTGCTTCGTCAGGAATAATGCCGTTCGAACTTGTATCATGCTGAAGGCACACAATAGCAATTTTAACTGTCTAAACATTGGGCCTCATTTTGAGACCGGTGGTAACCGGTAAAGTCAATGTGCCTTTTGGTTTTTCTAAAATGG
Source organism: Ambystoma mexicanum (assembly GCF_040938575.1). Classification (NCBI taxonomy): domain Eukaryota; kingdom Metazoa; phylum Chordata; class Amphibia; order Caudata; family Ambystomatidae; genus Ambystoma; species Ambystoma mexicanum. Next base: position 420,744,947 of record NC_090927.1, on the reverse strand, counting down.
CAAATAGTGCGGGATCAACAAATAACGTCATGGAACATCCCATTACCATGTTTGCAGCTTTCTCTATGGTGAACATGGCAGCTGTTAAACTTTGTTCGCACCGATAATGACCTCTCATCACTGGGTCAAAGATTCCACTGTAATATGCAAGGGGTTTGTACCCCAATGTGGTTCTCTGCGTGAGTACTGCTGTCATAACAGTGCCGTCTGTATGTGAAAAAAACAAGATTCCTCAACATAATTGGGAATCCCTAAAACTGGCGCCATGCAAATAGCTTTTTTCAATTCGTCAAACCTGCCTTCCATCTCCCCAGTCCACACGATTTTTTCCTGCGTTACCTGTGCTTTCTTTAAGGCCAGTAATAGGCACCTTATATATGAGCTGTAGTGAAAGACCCATGCTCTGATGTAGTTTCATAATTCCAAAAATCTCTGCATGTGTGTTATCATGTGTGGCTTGGCCGTTTTCAAAATATTCTCAACTCTTTCAGGAGTTACCTTTTACCCTTTATGCAAAATCACTTCTTTTTGACAATATTGTAACTTTTCCTTGTCAACCTTACATTCTTTGTCAGCGAGTATGATCATCAGCTTGACTAAATCGTGTCTGCACTCTTCCCCTGAGGTGCTGCAAACTAGAATGTCGTATGTGTATTGCAACACAAAGATTTCCAAAGCAATATTGCTTAAGCCCATCTGAAGGACTTTATTGAAAATAGATGGGGACACACAGTACCACTGTGGTTACCGATTGCTTTTCAGGCGAGTTTGTCTGAACGTAAATGACGTCAGATCCTGCAAGTTTTTATGTAATGAGATTGAGAAAAACGTGTTTTTCAAGTCAATCACAGTGAAATGTTGTGCATCAACAGGTATATTACATAGAATTGTAGATGGGTTTGAGACTAGAGGGAACTTGGCTTCAACAATTTGTTTTATCGGCCTAAGATTTTGTATTAGTCCCCAAGAACCACCCTTAGACGTTTAGATAGGATACACCACAGTATTACATGGTGACTGTGACGTCACTAAGAAACCCTGTTACATCATGGTGGAAATTGTCTTAAAAAAACCTTCATCTGCCTCTCGAGACTTGGGATATTGTCGTATTGTCGAGGTAAAATTGCTCCTGGTTTCAGTTTAATCTTCACTTCTCCAACCCACTTTAGTAAGCCTACATCATAGGGGCCGGTGGTCCATAATGAAACTGGCACTTTCGCCATTTCTTCATCAAAATACCTGGGACGTTTTTGTGCTATCATCATTTTCTGAGGAACTTCTCTTTTAATTACTCTTACCCAATAAGTAATGCACATTTCAAATATCACATTGTCATCAGATGGATGATTTTCAAACAGATCTTCATCAGTGACATCAGTTAGTCTGTGAACCTCCCTAATGGCGATTACTGTGCGCCATTGTTTTCCTTCATCATCATATCCATCACGCAAAGCCATTTCCCCTCGCACTATGGCTGTTTGTATCTCTAAGGGAAAGACTCGTCCCTTTTCTTCGAGCATAGATATTCTTGGTCTAAACAAAAATTCACCTGGAGTTCTCATTGGTTTGCCTGCTAGGCCTGGTAACCCTGACAACAGGATGTGTATCCCATACTGAAAAACCTCTGGTTCTAATGGAATTGCTCTCATAGCTAGTTGTCCTCCATATGCCATAATCATTTCCCACACATTTATAAATGCATTCCTGGTGTTGAACACACTATACCTTCTTCAGTGAATGAGATTGTCATATTTAATGTTGTCATTAAATCTTGTCCTAATATATTGAAAGTTGTTTACCTTGAATATAGCAATGGCACATTCATGTCACATTCTCCTATAGAAACTGGTAATTCTTCTGTGAAAGGAACTCTGCCTGTAGCTCCTGTGAACCCCTGAGTATTCATGGCATTGCCAGACATTGAAAATGTTCCCTCTCATGTACATGAGCGCATTGCACCTGTGTCTAATAGAAATGAAAAACGTTTGCCTCCTCTACTGACGTCCACCCTTGGTTCCTCAGGGGTGTTTGGCATCATGGATAGTATTGAACATATCAGGTCTCCCAGTGAGCTGTCCTATTGTCGGTACAGCCTCATCCCATTGCTTGTGAAAGGATTCCCTCCATTGGCATTGACATCCCCTATTCTAGGAGTCATTACCTGACCTGTGGTTTGCTGAAGCTGCATAGGCATTTGCTGACACTGTCCTTGTGGCAGATTAACTGCTACCTGCTGTGGTTGCAAGCCATGCTGTACTCTCGGTGGTTGCTGCTGCACTGTTTGATTCTGTGCAAATCCATCTCCACTCTGCTGTGAATATGCAGGTGGACTTTACATTCCCCCTCTTGAAAACTGAGAATTTTGCACAAATCCTTGACTTCTACATGTGCGAGAAAAATGCCCCTTGACTTCTACATGTGTGAGAAAAATACCCTTAAAAATGCCCTATCATTCCACATGTCCAACATATAGGCAGTGGTCCCACAACTTGCCCATTTTGCACACTCTGATTACCATTCTGCATATTTTGAAACCCACCTTGGTTATTATGAAAGCTTCCCTGATTACTCTGCCAATTCCCTTGATAACCTTGCCAACCTCGTCCTCGAAATCGACTTCCTCATGGAGTAAATCCACTATTGTTTTTTTCGAATTGCCTTTGATTATTCACCTGCAGCATGTTCACTGCCTGCTGTGAGTTCGGTCCGTCTATGCTGGTCAACATTGCCCCTTCAATGGCATACTTGGATAGTTTTTTCTGCACCAACTTTGCCTCCTCGCCTTTGCGAGCATCGTCTTTTTTGTGATTCTTTTCTTGCCGGAGCCTGCAGAAATGCACAATGGTCAGCTGAATTTCCGACCATGGTTTAGCCTCTATCCCCACTAACTTCTTGAGCTGCTTCTGTACTGGATCTGGCAGCCCTTGGCATAATATATGGTAGAACACTAGTATAGATGTTCCCCAAGATTCATGCATTTCCAACGCCCAAGATTCCTGAAAATTTTGAATGTAAACCAACGGATCATCTCCTTCCTTCATCTTGTTGTTCATTATAGCTCCCATATCGGACATGTATATGTCATGTACAGTACTCGAAGCGCTTTCCAGTCTGCTGCCCTACAATTATTGAACGGTGCTCCATTGTGAGCAGTGTTGACTGTAGTAACACCAGGGTACCCTGCCCTCATCCACACATCATCAGCTCTCTCACCAAGTATGGTGATTAAAAGATCCTTACCCTATAGCCAACGTGTTCTTCCTGCCATTTTCTCAAATTCATGTATCCACTTTCCAGCACAAGAAGGTACAATTGGGAGTTCACACCTTAGATTATCCTTGTCCATCTGGGGCCATGGAATATACTGTGGTCTGGCCCCTCCTTTTTCTAACAAATGAAACTGTGACACATCAAACTCATTCTCATCTCTCATCATTTGTCTGTCCACTGCAGGGACAATATTGCCACATCGCCGTCTACCTGGCAGTGATCTTAACCTGCTTATATAAGGCGATGACTCCCCCCTCTGACCATGGAGTTTCCTCCTAGGTCAGTCTGACTGTGTTAATGGCTCTGATGCTTTAGACAGAGGGGCGTTTAGGTCCAATAATCTTACTTCCTTATCCATAGAAAATCATCCCATACTTCATCTCTCTCTTCCGTATGGAAGGCTTGCCTTTCTTCGTCTGGCGTTTCTCATGCCCAACTCGTGCAACTTCTCTCTTTGTCATCTCTATTTAGGGTAGCCTGTCTAAAGTCAGCTCCTTATGTATTGCACTACATGAGGCTTCCCCCGTATCATACAACTGAGTGCTCTTGAGATGGTCATCATTTTCCCTTTGCCTTTGGCTCTTTCTGAGCTCTCATGTCATGATATACTTCATTGATCGCTTCCCCTATGCTCCTTGAGTCAAACTCATCTTTTAGATTGGCTCTAGACGTACCTGATAATGGGCCTCATTACGAGTTTGTAGGTAGCCATGGTGCTATTAGCGCCATGGCTGCCTCCAAAATCATGTCTGGGTCCGGGGTCTGTGAATGAGGAATTACCGGGTCATTCCAACCTTGGTGGACCCGGTAATTCCTCATTCACAAAACCATTCCCCATTCCCATTCGAGCCCCCATAGGGCTCAATGGGAATGGGGAATGGAGCTAATAATGGGCCCGTTAATAACGGGCCCGTTATTAGCTCCTTGGTCCCATTGTGGGACCCACAATAGACGTCTGGTCTGACCAGACGTTCCGTGCGGGTCCCGCAAGGGAACCTCGTAATAGGGCGCAATGGGTTTATCGGCACCAGCACCATTACCAATGCCAGTAAACCCATTCTGCCAGCCTCGTAATGATTTCCAATGGCTCGTATTCTGCAAAGATTCCTCTATATCCTCCCATAATACTTTTGGATCAGGATTTCTTACTTTCTTTTCCAAGTAATCAAGATTGCATGCTCTCTGCCTTCTTTTACGTTCCATATGATCGTCAAATTCTCTTCGCTTTCTAGCTTCCTCTCTCACTCTGTCTTCCTCTTTCTTTTTCATATCCCTTTCATTTGCCCTTTGTATCTGCTCATCCCTTCGTCTTTGCATCCTTTTATCCCTTACATTTTGCTCCACTTCTTCTGTTCTTTTTCTTTCTAACCTCTCCTGTTCATCGATAGTTTTTTGTTTATTATCACGTTTTCTTTGCTCTTCTGCTCTCTCTTGTTTTTTAGCTTCCTCATCTTGATAGAACTGCTCTTGTCTCTGTCTATCTTTCTGTTTCGCGCCTTCATCCTTTAATCGGTCTTCCCTTTCTTGGTCTTTTTTAGCTTGCTCATCTTGATCTCCCCTTTGTCTTAGATCCTTGATACCTTTACCATCGAGTTTAAGCAAAATCTGACCTCCCATCCGTTTGTTCTGTAAGAGCGCTATCTCATCAGTTGTAACTCTTTCTCAATTCCATCTCTTTATTTCTCTTCCTATATCTAGTGTTGGGAAGAAGTGGACCCCACCAGGGCTTCTGGGGGTACCGGAGCACAGGAGGCCCAACACCTCCGTTTTGCCAAAAGGAATGCAGCAGAGTATAAGCAAGCAGCATGTTACAAAACTGTGGTTTATTTCTGGCCAGCAAACACACATGAATCCGTGCACAGAGGGAAGTCCAGTCACTGCCTGCAGAGCCTGGCTGCAAGCTCTTTTTCTAAGACACAGCAGCCTGATGACATCACAACTTCAGTCAATTCTCAGGACATGTCTCATTCTGATTGGGTACTGAGTGATTGGCCACATATAGCTCCCTTATAGAAACCCTGATAATTGGTCCTACATTGTCAGGGGGCTGGCTTTGCTGTTTCCCCATTACCTAATTCTAAAACTATTGCATTGGGAGGGTTTTCCCATCAGTTTGCTGATGTCACAGAACTGAGACATAACTCCCCCTCAGCTCAAATGTATCTACCCAAGTAAAGGTAACTGTTTTATTCCTGCATCATAATTATGTGTGAATGAACACTGTTTTCAAATGCGCTTGCTTTTCAAATGCAACCTGCAGCTGTTCCTTGTCACGCTGTTGTTGCAAATGATGTCTGGGCTTTTGCAAGCTTGTCTTTTTATTCTCATGGAAGAGTCTTTGGCTGGCTGACAGAGCTACTAAGTCACATGCCCTGCCACCACACTCTGGGTTGAATTAGCTGTATTTTATGAGAATTATTAAAGCTGTCTGCACTTGGTTCACTGTCATTCAGAAGAAAATAAGGTTATCTTGTTACAAGAAAAGAGTTTATCTTGTTATACGACCTTGGCTGAGCGGGGCTTGCAAGATGCATTCCTGTGTCTCACGCAGTCCAAGCGCCACAGGACTTCAGTGAGACAATTGTATTTGGCTGTAATGTCCTGAAGCCGGGCATGGCTTACACTGTGTCACTTGATAATGCATGAATTAATGAGTTATAGTGCTGTTAGGTGGTCCACATACTTTTGCTTTTCTATGGGGTTAATTCATGTGAGCATCTGCAAGCCTTAAAACAGGAATTCTTGTGTTTTGTAGATTCTGCATGGCGGTATTGCTGCATTCAGGCTAATGTAGCATGTCTTCTTTGCGCTTTTAGTCAATACTGTCAATTGAAGTGTCTCTGCTAGCACCCAGAAGCTCTTCATCCACTCTGAGCAAGGTTTGTTTTACTTTTAGGTCGCAGTGTTGGTGAAGTGGGTGTCTTTGAGCATATTTGTCACCCATGGACGCACTGGGGACTGGTGCAAAATGGTGAGTGTGATCATTATTCTTCCTGCTGTTCTTTGTGTTAATGTGTTTGGGGTGAGAGGGGCAAGAGCAGATATCGGATTTTCCTCTTAAGTCACCCCTCTGGTTGACTTGTTGACCACACCACCAAACAACTATTCATCTTCTTCCGGTCACCACGTGTTTGTCACTTCTCTGAGGTATCCATAATAGTTCACATGATTGTCAAGGGCCAGTACGTGTTGGTATATGCTCCTTCCGCATTCAATCATACTCGCTTCTCTTTGTACCTCCTGCCATGACAGGCATTGTCCAACTTTATTACTGCTAGCTTCTCTCTTAATTTGTTTCTACCTTTCACCACATCAATTGTTCCTCCTATGCTCACATCATCAGTATTTGCACTCTGATCGCTTCTTCTGCTGTCTTCTTGCATCTTGCAATGCATATCTTGATCCTGCACAGTGATCCTGCTCTCAATACTAGTGCTCCAGCTATCATCTTCAACCCATTCGCCAACCATGATGGCATTCATGACCATACATATGCTAGCCAGCTCTTGTCCTTCCTCGTTCCTTGTGCTTCGTCCTCCATATTTGCATGCTATTGGAGTACTGCAAACCTTAGTGCTTGGAGCTCTTCTTTTACAGTGTTGAACCCATTTATTGTCGAATTTGTGGTTACTCTTTACTCCCAACATGTTATTTGTATCCATTTGGCATTTGTGTATGTCTGTTTCCTGGTATTAGAGATGAAAAGAACTTCTGTGTTCTGCTGAACACTCTGTGGTGTGCTGGTACTTCATCCAATGTTACTTCTGATTTGCTTGAGAAGTAGTTCCCCCCTCTGTTCTCTCATCTGTCTGTTTCTCTTCTTCCTTTGCCTGGCTATCGGTGCTCTATTCAGTGATCTCTTCCTCCTTCTGTTGTTTTCGATCTTGGGGAAGTCGTCAAGCTTCACGTCTTCCTTTGGCACCACCAACAAAGGCATGTTGATGGACACCAATGGACATTCTCCTCCTCATTTCTGTGGTAGTTTCTTTAAAGGTCCGGAGGGGGGTGTCTGTATCCTGCTCTCTATATGGTAGAGGAGAGGCACAGAGGACCCCAGCCAAGATTCTCTTTTATTGGTACGTGGTCGAGCAATCAAGGCCTAGCTTCTCAGAAGGTGGTGCGGGCTGGTTCTTAAGTACAGTGTAGTCCCCAAGCACCCACAAAGGAATGTCCGCACACTGTATCAGTTAAAACACAGTTTTATATAATTAATATTCAAGGTTATGTACAATATCACGATAACTCACTTTGTGCTCGGTTATCTATAATGGCAAATATACAGTTCTACGTGGTACCACAATTACTATTAGATCTCTTTAAAGTGCATCAACTGTACAGTTAAATGGCACACAAATCAGTTTGTAAAGGCAACCAACAATAGAGGTAAGAGGAAAGCAGTTGGCGAGAACAATTGGCAGAACACTGGCCCTGCTACCGAGACACAGTTCTGTGTGGAGATCCCCCCACCTGGGCAACCTGTAGAATGAAGATATAGCACAAGCCCAGTCCATATATTGTTCACAAGAGACTTCCCAATAGTTCTGCAACCCCAAAGTACCTGGCATTGTAGTGTTCCTCGTCGGGGAATTGGCGGCCCTTCTTGAGTGTCCTCCCTTTAAGGCAGGAGTCACGGGTCGTCGAATGTCTGACGGAGAACGACGGTGAAGTGGCAGCTTCATTCCTAGCGGTGCTCGTCGGCAATGGAGCGTAGACGTGTTGCAAGGAAGAGGTGTGCGGGGCACCTCGGTGTCGATAGTTCTGGACCGCAAAGAGTTTGAAGAACTGTGGCCCAGCAAGGGTGTCGAGTCGTCGGCGTCTCTGTGGTCTTCGGGTGGTGGCGAACCCACCGGTGGATGCTCCTCGGCACGTCAACGGTCAGGCCTTCTCCAGCAGGATAAGACGGGCGATGATGCAGACGAGAGCGTCCTTGGATCAAATGAAGTTCTTAGGCAACGGGAGCACAGCGGCTCTGGTCAGCGGCGGCGGTCGTCGACAGTGGCGGACAACAGTCCGGGCGCTTCTCCTTGGGATTCCGCGCCAGTCCCTGTCTCGGGTTGGCAGCCTGTTGAAGTTCTGTCTGCCAGGGAGCTTTAGCAAAGATCAGCATGTACACCATGGTCCCTCTTAACTCGGGAAGAGGGCACCAAACCAGGTCCTCTCTGGGTCAGTCCTTGGAGACACAGCAGCTTTCTGATTGATGAAGAAGGGCAACAGCAATTCTTCTCGTCCAGCAGGGCTTCAAGGTTAAGCTCCAGGTTTACTCCAGTTATTTGTCGTAGTGGACTTCAACTTCTGAACATGAATTCTAGTAGTATGAGGCCCCCAGATATACTAGTTGGTCTCCCATTCATTCTGCTGGTTCACACTCAGGCAACCAATCGGTCAGAAGGGCATTCATGCAGGCAGCCAAACAGGTGCATAGTGCACTCAGCCCATTCACTTCTCTCCAGACACTCACAACAAGTTATGTGTATTGGGACAAGTACCCAGCCATTCAACTCTCCACACTGCATTCATACCAGTTTCGGGCAATGCTGTCTCAGTCATTGTGTCAAACACCAGATACCCACAACACATAATGCGTATTTGTCACACACTCCATTCACCCAGGTCCCACCCACAGATGTACCCACAACATACGGTTGTTGGGAAGGCTCCAGCCAGTCTGTTCGGCACTTCCCCATACTACCATATATGGAACTTCCACCCAACAGCCAGTTAGGGGGAAGGGACAGAGTCAGGGCTTCCTGGGACTTCGGGAATATCAAGGTGACAGGCGATGGAAGGCAAGAGGCCACGGGGGCCATCTTGTTTCCATCAGGAATCTACCGATTCCAGTGACAGGGCCTGGGCATCCCAAAATGGAGCACGCTCAGGGCACCAGTGAATTCAGCACAGAGCTGCCACCAGCCCGTACCCTGCTCTGTGGGCCACACACAGGTGCCCAAAAACATACACTAGGGGCACAGGGTTGTACCCATACCCATGGGTGCCATGAGGGTATCCTATGGGTCAGTTCACCAAAACCAAAAGAGAGAGCTGCACCGGCAGGAGTCCCACATGAACTCCTGCATGGAAAACACGCAGAACACACAATAAGAAGGCAGTAAAGGACAAGGATACGGAGGCCCTGTCGCTCCGATGCATTTCCAGCATTACAGTTTCTCATAAGCTTTAGATCCACACGTCCAACAGTGGTTTATGAGCAATGCTGTTGCTGCTCCCATTGCTGTAATGATCTCAACCTTCTTGCATTCTATATTTTCACCTACTTCTTCATCACAGTTGTGCTGGTAACCTAAGGCTGATGTCTATTATTGGCATAGGTCCATCTTCATTCTCCACCCAAGTCACTAACTTCGCACTCCTGTTCCACTCCTTTAGGCACTCGTCAATTTCTTCTTGCATCTTGCTCACAGGTGGTTTGCTATGGTCAGTGTTTTGCTTCCTACAACTCCATCTTTCCAGACATCATTAGCGTATACACATCCATAGATCAATATCTCTGTTGTCTTTCCCAGCAACCATCTTCTCCTCCTCTATCCTTTATTCTTGTCCATGGGCATGTCAGTTCCTTCAGTGTGATAGTCTTTGTTTCTTCTGTCTCTGGCCCATTTGTTACATACTAGGTAACATCTTGATGTAATTGTTTTTCATAGGGGAATATCCCTTTTGACATCCATCTCCATGTTGCTATCTTCCCTTGGAATCTTCCTTGCGTTTGTAACACTGTGAGATACATCTGAGTTGTGCTTTTGCTGCTGGTATTTCAGTTACAATTAATTTTCTTGAGGCACTCAAGGCATAGGGGATTAAAGAGCAGACAGGACAGCTCTCCCCGTTGTGCCCCTACCTATCTTGTATATGTGTGTATACCACATGTTGGTTACCTGTGCTGCGTGTGTGAAGTGTATCCTTACTCCCTTTGTGTCTGCATCAACACTGCTCTTACCTCTCCTTACCTTGGCAGCAGTGTCTTCCCTAACCTCTGACACGGTAGACCTTCTTGCTTGGGTCAGGGAATGTTAGTAGGGGTACAGCGGTAATGCTCACCATTACATTTCATTTTCAAAGGGCCACCCCCATTATTCCACTGATTATTAACAGTCTTGTCACAATGATAAGAGTCCTTTTTATCTTGCCCATAACCATTTACGCTGCTGCATTCTTGCACCTTTCAGATGATAAAGTTGCCCGTCTGAAAATCACAAGAAAGGCATTAACAGGTAAGTACTTGTCAGTACCCTCGAGTGCTGTGAACTAAACAATCACTAAGGGCAAAAATAAAACCTCCCCCAGACCTTTCTTCTTTAGGGTTTCTCAATGTGCGTAAGAAATATACTTCAAGGGATCGTTCTCTAAAGAGTCTGGGTTTTCTGATAGAGTGGACAGATTGAGTGGAAAAGGCCACAGGGTGATAAATGGGAGGTAACATCAAGGAAGTTCCCTACACAATTCTAACAAGATACATATGCAACAAGCTGCATGTGTGAGGAAAAGAGAGCGAGAACTGGGTGCACAAAATATAATTTGAAACATATTTCAGAATACTATGCACAAGGGGGTGTCAGTCTCTATTCTAGCTGCTTGGGTGCATTGGACCATAGGATGGCCAGGTTTCCCTAAGTCAAGAGTGTTCCTGCTGTCTTGCAGTTCATCAAAATCTGTTGCGTTGGCCCTGTTGATAGTTGCTCCCTCGTTGCCAGCGTAGTCACCGCTTTGTACGGCTTGACGCCTTACACATCTAACAAAGTCTGTCAGGAGGGCAAATCGTCCCACTTACACTAAAGTTATGCGGTCTCTTGTCCCTAATCATTGGAATATAGTTGTCTGTTGTCTTCAGGCCTGCCCTAGGTCCCTTGTATCTGGCGAGAAATGAAAAAGAAGCGCTTGAGACCTGAGAATTGACTTATTATTCAATTTCTTTACTGAACGTCTCTGTGCTACTCTCACAATATTCATTGGCCTAGTGGGAGGAGACAAGGGTACATTTATGCACCGTCCTGTCACCACCTGGTGTCCGTTGAGTGGTGGTCGGATCCTAACTTGGTGCACAATTTGGAATTTAATTGGAAAATGGGCAGAAAAACACTATCCTGTAGCTGTATCGTTAACACATTTGGATCATTTGCACTTAATTTAGATACAGGTGTAGAAATGGGCTTCTAGACTTTGTATGGCTCCTCTCACAACTCTCAGGGTGTGCTCATCAATGAACCGCTGGCACGCTAAACAGGTCCTAAGAACACCAGCCACATTTCGTTCAAACTCTGGACACAACCATGATTCTCCAATTCATGCAGCAATTACCTCTTTCCCTTTGTGTGTTGGATAATGTATTTGTGCCAGTGCTGTGTTCAAAAGTGCTAGTAGCATGACTACTTTCCCTGCGTTATTCTGTTGCCAAAAGGCATCTGTTGGGCACATGGAACATTCTCTCTTTAGCCAGAGTTCTCTCTCCTCCTGTAGTGCAGCTCCCTGCAATTCCATTATTTGTTTCTCTAGTGGATTGGTGTACCCTTCTCTCATCACCATGTTCTCACTCCCCCCAGGGCAGTGTGTGTCTCCCTCAGTTTTCTATGCAGTGTTCTAGTGCCAGTATGAGAGCCACTAGATCTGCTGCTTGTGCTTGTTAATGACATGGGGCCTCATTACATGGAAGGTGGTAATGCTTAACGGCCACCGTTAATGGTAACGGTGACCGTTAACCAGTACCACCTTACTACGAGGTCCCTTAGCGGGTTGGTGCTTTAACGCCTGCTTTTTGCAGGTGTTAAAAACCTACCCGCTAAGGGACCTCGGAGCTAATTACGGCACCACAAAATTGCGGTGCCGTAATTAGCGCCTTCCCCATTCCCATAGAGCCCTATGGGGCAGAAATGAGAATGGGGAAGGGCAATGGCGGAAGGGGGATTTACCGCCCCACCAACCTTGGAATGGGGCGGTAAATCCTCTTTCCGTCAAGGCGGTGCCGGTATTTTACCAGCATGAGCCATGGCGCTAATAGCGCCATGGCTCACCGCCTTCCGTGTAATGAGGCCCATGGTAATCAGGCACCCACAACCTTCTCACTTGTCCCGCCTTCCCTCAATCTCACTACAGCAGTTCCTGTCCTCCTGACCCCATCATTCTTATCCATTGTTTGTGAACCATCAATGTAAAGCATGCCTCCACCCTCAAGTGCACCTTCCTCCACCTTGTGTTTATCACTGAATTGCTCTGTTATTTGCATACTCTTGAGCCCAGTCTCCTTGCTGAAGGATGTGTGCTAAGAATGTAGGTAAGTTTACTGTCTTGCAATGCACTATCTGTAGGCACCCCCCTCTTTACTGTGCTCTCACAATATGTCTCAACAATCTGTCTTGCATTCAACATACCTATGCCTGGTGTTGAGCAAATTATGGCTTTGTCTGTTAATGAAGTGGTCATGTTCATTCTGCTCATAATGTCACAAATGTTTCTTACCTGATGCATGATCTAGTCGCCCCCACTGTCAACCAGAAGGGAAAACGTTTTCTCACCTATTGTCACCCCTATATGATGTTCCTCCTCAGTGTTGGGTGTCACTGACCAGATGGGACACATCAATTTTGTCTGTGGGCTGTCTTATTACGGGTAAAATGACAATCCATTTCCTGTAAAAGGGTTGTTCCCCAAGCATGGTAACCCCTCCCAGTCATCTAACCGGTACCGTTGCTATGGTGCCTATTTGCTAGATTTTGTCAGTGTTCTGTAGGTGTGCTAACCACTGTGCAGTCCCTGTGGGTTGTGATGCTTGTAGGTACTGGGGTAGTGGTGCTGTCATTTGTGGTTACTGTGTCTGCAACTGCAGTGATGACAGTGCCTGTGTTTGTGCTTCTGGTGTCTGCTGAAAGCCCTGAATCTACCCTTGGTGCTGCCGGCCCTGGGCATAATAATCTCCCTGTGCCCCTGCATACCGTTGTTGCCCCTCATCCCCCCAATTTTGCTGTGCTCCCCAAAATAACAGGTTCTTGAAACATGTCTTAACTGCAAACAGGTCCAGCACTGTGGTGGCTCCCTCCCCTGTCCTGGAAAAACCCATGGAAAGTATCCTGCATTCTGTGTTCCCTGCTGTCCATTGCCGCGAAATCCTCCCTGATTGTGGGGCATCTGAGGTCCAAACCTGCACCCTCTTTTGATTCCCCCCCTTTCTTTGAACCCCTGCTGGAGCCCACCCTTCCCCATGTATCCTCCCCACATGGGAGGTGCGTATTGTGGTGGTTGTTCATACTGATGTTGTAGTGCTGGTGCTTGTGAGTCGGGGATGGTTTTTACTGCCCCTTCCATTGTATACTTTAATCATTTCTTTTGTATAAACTTGGCCTCATCTGCCTTTCTCTTTTCTGCCTTTTTGTTTAACGTTCTCCTCCCACAATCTACAATATATACGTCAATGTCTAACAGGCTATACTTGATGCCTCCCTTCCATTTCCTCATACATGCCTCATGACTCCTTATTGAACCTCTTTCATGTCTGTCAGTGCTATCTAGTTCTGTCCTTCTCTCCTCCTCCCTTCTCTTCCATCCCCATGCCAGTGCAACCCGCTTGCTCACCGCTTTTATAACCCGCTCATCCTCCTGCTTTTGTGCCCATTCCCTTGCCAGTCTATTTAGTTGCAACTTTCTCAGTACCCTTTCTGTTAACTTGCGTTTTTCTTGCTTTGCTATCTCTCTTCTTCTCTCTTCCCACTCTAGTTCCCTTTCCCTCTTCTCTCTCCACTCCCTCTCTACTCTCTTCCTTTCCTTCAGTTCCCTTTTCATCCCTTCCCCAAGCTCCTTTTCCATGAGCTCCCTCTCTTTCTTCCTCGTCTGTTCCATTTCCTTCCTTTTCAAGTTCCTCCGCTCTCATCTTGTCCCTCCCCTCACTCTGCACCTTCATCTCCAGGTCCATCTCCCTTCTCTCTTCTTCCTCCATTTGCTCTGCTCAGTTAAGCTTTTTGCGCTCCTTCTCCACGTTGTCTTTCTCTTAATTTTCAAAAGTATTTGCGCTGCTATACATTCCTCTGTACCCATGCCTTCAAACTCTGCTTTCATGCTCTGCAGCCCTTCCTTGCTTGCTCTGGTGCTGCTAGGTGGTTGTCGTGCACCTTCCGGTTTGTTCTATTTAGTGTATGGTGGTAGTTTGTATGAGGTTGAAATATCCTTCTGCTGCCTTCAGTTCTCTCATGGAATGCATTCCTTGCTCATCAGTGTCATCAGATATTACATTCGGGGGGCAGGGGGAGGTGCAGAAGTGTGAGACTCCTCTTCCCTCACCTCATGCTGGTTCAGCATCCACGGACTCACCGCCACCTCCCCCTCCCCTTCCTGGAACATGCGCCACAGTTCAAATATAGCCAGGCACCTGTTCAGCTTCTTTCCCTTGTAAGTTTTCTGTATGTGTGTGAGTAGGGATTGCTGCACGGAGAAGCAACCTGTGGGTGGCCATGGCCTTATTAATGTGCCCTCCATAAATTTGGACCATTCTATACTGTAATTGGCTAGTCTATCCTTGTAGGATGGCATCATCGTACTTAACATTTGAAGGGGTGTCATTCCTCTACTATGTTTTAAATGCATTAAATATCACTTTTAACTCACCTCAAGTTGAGGAATTAGATAATCCGCCTTTCAGGGAGCAAAAGTTAAAAAGGGATTTTTTTTTATAATTCCTATCAGCCTTCTTGTCTCTGCACCTTAGACAGTGTACTCCATGTACAGCCCCTCTTCACAAAATCATTGCCTTCTTCGGCACATAGCCACAATCCTGTGTATGTGCCTTACGCACATCGCCACTAGTTCACCTCTTTTGCCTCTCCCAAGTCCACAACACTAGCTCCTCACCACCAAATCTTTGCATCCTATGCACCAATCCAAAAGGTGACGTAACCAACTAAAGTCACAATGCAAATGAACAGACAAATGCGCATACACAGACCAATACCTGTTGCTTCCCATCCCACACAAAACCCCACAAAAATCCCAAAACCCCACAGCTTTCTTCCCACTCCCAAGGGTGGAGTAATCTACTTATTCTCTTGTGTTTAAATGCACCCGTTTGCGTCGCCTAATGAATGAAATGCCTCTCTCCAGGAAACTTAACCAGCCAAACACCATCCACGATCTAGGATAGCTCCAGCTAACCAATCACTACGGGAATACATCATCCATGAGTCAGACTACAACACTCTACTCACCGGAATACCTCTTCTTAATAACACATTTTCACCATCCAATCCTTCTAAACCTGAATGTAGCCTAACACAGAAAATATGACTTCTACCTCTGCTCCAGTCCCTATTCAGACAATACACCTTAACAGTTCTACAACATACTAATGAACAATACATCCTAATACTTAAACATTTGCCCACTGTTGCCCCACAAAATCATACCCTCCCTCAAAGCCCATGTTGCTGGTTGCTTGGACTTGTACTTACATTCCTGTGCTGCGCTGACATTTGCTCTGCTACTGGACCCCTATCAAGGCGCTTCACTGGACCCCTTCTTCTGCAGGGCTCTCACCTGTCCTGAAGTGGGAAGATTTACAAGTGGGTCCCGATCCTGTATCTGGTAGCGCATATTTCCAGTGGTCTTCAGGTCCCACAGTTTCCTCGGGTTAGAGGCGAGGGGGGGGGGCAGTTTAATGCAGAGCATTGCGAAGGCGGTGCCCATGCTCCACCAAGGGCTTCACAGAGGACAAGCACCTCACAGAGGGCACAAACTTGTTGGGAATAAGTGGACCCCCCAGGGCTTCTGGGGGTTCTGGGGTGCAGGAGGCCCAACACCTCCCTTTTGCCAAAAGGAATGCATCAGAGTCCAAGCAAGCAGAATGTTCTAAAACTGTGGTTTATTTCTGGCCAGCAAACACACAGGAATCCGTGCACAGAGGGAAGTCCAGTCACTGCCTGCAGAGCCTGGCTGCAAGCTCTTTTTCTAAGACACAGCAGCCTGCTGACATCACAAATTGGGTCAATTCCCAGGACATGTCTCATTCTGATTGGGTGCTGAGTGATTGGCCACATATAGCTCCCTTATTGAAACCCTGTTAATTGGTCCTACGTTATCAGGGGGCTGGCTTTGCTGTTTCCCCATTACCTAATTCTAAACATATTGTATTGTGAGGGTCTTCCCATTGGTTTAGCTGATGCCCCAGCACTGAGACATAACTCCCTCTCAGCTCAAACGTATCTTCCCAAGTACAGGTAACTGTTTTATTTCTGCGTCATTATTATGTGTGAATAAACACTTTGTTCGAGTGTGCTTGCTTTTCAAATGCAACATGCAGCTGTTCCTTGTCATGCTGTTGTTGCAAATAATGTCTGGGCTTTTGCGAGCATGTCTTTTCATTCTCATAAAAGAGTCTTTGGCTGGCTGACAGAGCTACTGAGTCACGTGCCCTGCCACTACACTCTGGGTCGAATTAGCTGAATTTTTGGAGAATTATTAAAGCTGTCTGCACTTGGTTCACTGCCGTTCAGAAGAAAATAGTTTTATCTTGTTACAAGAAAAGAGTTTATCGTGTTACACAACCTTGGCTGAGCTGGGCTTGCAAGATGCATTCCTGTGTCTTGCGTCATCCCAGCGCCACTGGACTTCAGTGAGACAAGTGTATTTGGCTGTACTGTCCTGAAGCCGGGCATGGATTACATTGTGCCACGTGATAATGCATGAATTAATGAGTTATAGCGCTCTTAGGTGGTTCACATACTTTTGCTTTTCCATGGGGTTAATTCATGTGAGCATCTGCAAGCCTTTTAACAGGAATTCTTGTGTTTTGTAGATTCTGCATGGTGATATTGCTGCATTGAGGCTAATGTAGAATGTCTTCTTAGCGCTTTTAGTCAATACTGTCAATTGAAGTGTCTCTGCTAGCACCCAGAGCTCTTCATCCGCTCTGGGTAAGGTTTGATCATTTGATCATATTTGTCACCCATGGGCGCACTGGGGACTGTTGCGAAATGGTGAGTGTGATCATTATTCTTCCTGCTGTTCTTTCTGTTAATGTGTTTGGGGTGAGAGGGGCAAGAGTAGATTTCGGATTTTCCTCTTTACTAGAGATGTGCTTGGTTGATCGCTTCTTTCCTTATCGCATCTCTCCTTGTCCCTCGGGACTTTAGAGATTACATCTTTCTCAATACTTTTCTATGGGCCCTCGTCACTACCTTGTACATGTGACTTATAAGCTGGGTTGCAATACCCTGCCACTGCTTTAAGTTCCCTTAATGGGTATGGGTCGTCTTTCTTACTCTCGTCTTCTATTTTAAACAGGGCGGGTATAGAAGAGGGCTCTTCACCCCCTCCTTGCATACATTAAGTATCCAATCTAAAGGAGGCTCCTCATCCTTCTCTTGTTGATACATTTTCCAAAGCACTAAGCACGCTAGGCGCTTTTCTAACTTCTTCCCAATATATGCTGCATGCAAATATGTCATCATATGCTGCAAGACTGCCTTCAATAGTGATCCTCCTTGTGGCCTCAGCATAAACATTTTGTCTGTGGTTCCTTTTACCCACTCTGCACTGTACTGTCTAAGTTTAAGTGCATGTTTTGTCAACTGCTTGCATAGATGCACTAATGGAGTAACATCCTCCATTCTCAATGTGTCTATTCTTAACTTATTTAACACTTGTTTGCTTTTGATCACAGGTATAAAGCACATTTTAAAAGAACAATACCATATGAATGAGCACCAATCGTCGCAAGCTCCAATCCCGTTTATTCACAATTTTTACTTTAATCTTGCTAATAAACAACCATTTCTCTCATTTATCATACATTTTTCCTTTAGCTATGACGTCATCATGCTTTCAAAACCACATAAAACAGACAAACTTAACCGGTCACATAAAGCTCCTTCGATCTTTTTCTCCAAGACTCATTTTACCCTGTAAAAAAACCTACTCCTTGTGGAGCTTAAATCTATGTCTGTAGGTGTGCCTTTAATCAGACCCATTTTCTACATCATCCACAAACAGGATTTTAGATTAAGATTTCTTCCAATGTTCATTAAATCTTAGGTATAGGGCGTATCCTCTTTATCGTGGCCTCTCACACGATATTACTAAAGCAATATGCCCCGAGCGGCGGGGGCATTACTGACTCAGTTAATGCCCCGAGGCCCATAGTTAACGAAGGCCCTAAGGCATTACCTGAGTTGGTAATGCCCCCGCCGCTCGGGGCATATAGCTATTAGTACCCCAGCCCGCAAGAACTGTGTGACCGGGTCACTAAAAGCTTTTCTTTGTCCTGAAACGCTGCAGCGTTTCGGGAAAAAAAAAGACAAAGAAAATGGCTGCCGGGAAAGGAAAAACCAAGTCCATTTTCTGTTTCCAAGGCGGCCATCAGGAGTGGACACGCTGGAAACAGTAACATTCCCAACGCGTCCGCTCCCGAAAAAAAAGAAGGTAAGTGGGGTTGGGAAAGCAGAAGGGAGGGGAGGGGAAATTTTTTTTTAAAAATAACATACCGTGGTTTCTGGCAGGGGATGATGGAAGCCTCGAGCCGTGTGGAGGCTTGGAGCGGGGATGGCCCCACTCCAAGTCTCCACATGCCTGGAGGCTTCCATCGTCCCCCGCCAGAGACCAGGGGATAGAAGGCAAGTGGGGTGGGGAGGGCAGGGAGGTGGGAGGAGGGAGCAAAGGGGAAAAAAGGCCTTACCTGAGGCCCCGGGTGGGCGAAGGCAGCCTCCAAGCCGTGAGGAGGCTCAGAGTGGGGATGGCCCCGTTTCGAGCCTCCTCATTGGCTGAGGGGCTGCCACGCCCCCCGGCGAGGACAAGGCAGCTGGAATCCCAGCCGAGAATCAAAGGATTCTTGGCCAGGTAATGCCTCGGCGAGGGCCAATCAGAATGGCTCTTTCATACTGATTGTGCCCTCACCGGTTACTAATTATTTATATTGCTCGGCCACACTCAAGTCACTACCTCATTCCCTATATATATATACAACAACAAATGCCTACAAAATCGCCCGAAAGTAAAAGAAACTGGCCAAACTGAGGTGAAAATTAAGCAGCTGAACACACTAATAGATTTGGTTGATTTGGAAAAGGGATCAGCCGCAGGAGACCAAGGCGCACCCATAGACTTCAACGAACTAGACATCAGAACAGATTGGACAGCCACGAGCCAATTAAAATCAAAATCAAGATTTAATCCCATCGCCAACCTTGGGAATAATATTGAGGCATTTCAAAGCGAAGATCTGAAAAAACTGAGAAGGAAAGAACAGAAAAGAATCTCTAAGGACAATTTATCAGCCCCAGATAGGCAAGCACTACAAGAACGGCCCGAGTTAAAAAATGGTATCATGAAACCCTCTGACAAGGGGCAGAATATAGTCATACAGAATAGAACGGACTATATAAGAGAAGCATATAAACAGCTAAATGACAGCAAATGCTACATGAGGATTACAACAAATCCTATTAAAGAACTGGAAAAAAAGAGTTGTAAGTTCCTATCGACTGCCAATTCAATCACTCCTACAATTTATTTCCTCCCCAAGGTACATAAAAATATGAGAAAACCACCAGGAAGGCCCATTGTCTGATTGATAGCTTCAGCGTTGGAAAACATGTCCAAATATATCAAAAAAAGTCTTATTCCCATTCGTCTCGGTACTCCCATCTTACCTAAGAGACACGACAGACTTCTTATCAAGAATTGAAGACAAACCATGGGAGAAAGAATATCTTTTGGCCAGTATGGATGTGGTCTCACTCTACACGTCTATTGGCCACGAGTATGGTAAGCAGGCGTGTCAACATTACTTACACACTGATCTCTTAAATACCTGGAACATACAAAAATGGTACTCTCAATGATAGACCAGTGCCTTACAAATAACATCTTCCTCTTCAATAATGAACATTTTAAATAGCTGTAGGGAACTGCTATGGGCACTACTTGTGCGCCGCTCTATGCAAATCTAACAATGGGCGCATGGAAGAACTCGAAGTTTGGACAGATACGAATTGTAAATATACAGACAATGTTATCCTATGGCTGATACATTGACAATCTTTGTATTATCTGGAAAGAAACTGAGCAGGGATGGGTGGAATTTGTCAACTGATTGAATCTCAATGAAAATAATACCGTTTTATGGAAATGCACAGCCGCACATTAATTACTTTTCTTGATGTTAATGTGAGAATTGTGTATAACAAGGCAACTTGCGAGCTACATAGGAAAGCCACGGGGTCAAACACACCACTACATGCACACAGTGGACATCCAAAAAATATAATATGGAGCGTGCCATACGGAGAATTCATACGGTTGAGGAAAAACAACAGTACACTGGAATCCTACGATATAGAAAGCAGAATTACCGCTCATGGCTTTGCAAGACAAAAATACCCAAAGAGAGTCATTGAGAGAGCTTACCTCAAAGCCAGGTCCAAAGAACAATCAAGTCTCAAAGCAGGAACCGAGCACAAGAACATCATGAAAACTGAACATGACAGTACTTGGTTAATTTTAAGTTTTGATACTCAGGCACCATCAATTAGGCGCATTTTAAATAATCATTGAAAAATCCTTATGGCGGATCAACATCTCTGCAGAAATCTCCAGACTAGCCCTCAGATAACCTTTAGAAGAAATCGCTCCATATGGGACGTTTTGGTCCAGAGCTACATGATCCAAGAGGAAGATAGCAATAAGACAAGTTGGTTATCTAACAAAAATGAGGTTTTTTTTAAATGTACCCGTTGCAGCATCTGTAAGTATGCCAAGACCCGTGGTTCCTTTAAACATCCTATCACTGGCCAAATGGTTTCCATATCGGGCAAAATCACCTGTGAAGCTGAATATGTTGTCTATGTGCTCACTTGTGCCTGTGACAAGTGGTACATAGGCAGCACCAAATGCAAATTAAAGACACGCATTCAACAGCATGCATGGGCGATAATCAACAGCGGTGCCAACTACACAATGGCCAAGCATTTTGCAGACCACCATGAGAACAACATGGGGAGTTTTGGGTTCTTTGGGATGCAAAAAATTGAGACAGGACCCAGAAGAGGAGACAAAGAAAAAATTCTGTGACAAAAAGAGACTTGTTGTATTTTGGACTTCGAAAGCAAATTTCCAAATGAACATAATATTGACGAAGAATCCTATACATTTTTTAGGACAATGATTTAAAATTAGTTCTTTTCTTTCCTTTTTTTCTCTTTTTTTCCCTTCTAGGTCTCAGCAAGTACATGCTTTAAGATAAAATGTTCCACTTTCTGTTGGTATATGTTCAGTTTGTAAACATTGCAACATGCTAGCTTATTATAAATGTGATTGTGGCGGACAGCATTTTAATTTCTCTTTTTAATTCCTCTTTTTTTTAATTCTAATTATTATGTAATTGTTTTTCTTTTTGGTTTTTACACACGTGTGATGTTTGACTTTTTTAACATGTGGTGTAGAGAATTCTTGGGAGCCGCTGGAATATAAGGATCTGAAAGCTATGCAGTGCAAGAAATCAGCAAGGGTGCATTGCAGCATAGAATTGCATTAATAGTGTCTGTTCAGGTTAAATGCATTATGCATCTGATACTATATGCTTGTATGAAACAAACATGATTGTTTTTGGAATTGCCGCCATTGCACTATGCATTTTATTGTCACTGATGCACTTAATGATGCGATTGCACTTTGCACTTAACAGTATCCAACTTGCTAGGTTAAATGTACTAGGCAACTGACAATATATGCCTGTAGGGAACAGGCATGTGACTGTTCTTAAACCGCTGCTATTGTACTATGCACTTTATTATGACCTATGCACCTTACGATTCCACTGCAATTTTGCACTAAATACCCATGCTGCTATTCAAGAATTTTAACCATGACATATGATGTTGATGCTGATTATCATTGCCAATAATGCACTATGCGATTTTTATAATCTTAGAACATCAGAGATGATGTTGACTATCATCATCGTTGTTATGCACAATGCACTTTATTTAACCCATCTTGTCAGGAAAAGCAACATAAACAAAATGGCAGTCGGAGCACTATGCTGCTGACTGATTTTGACGTACCGTACAGCCAACTGTAATTTCATGAAAAAAGTGGCACTTTATATAATTCATAATTATAATCACAGAGGTTAAATCAGCATGTACACGTTATGAATTACGCGCTGCAGGATTACGCATTGATGCTGCAACTCGGGCACCCATTTGTTGCAAGCAAAGGGAATGATATGATATGAATTGCAAAACGTTTTCACATCAAGGCTTTATGGGGGCCCACTCGGTAGCAACACAGTCAAAAGCGGTTTATTCGTGGCATGTAAACACATGGCGCCATGACAATATTGGGTAATCAAATGTATTTACAATGCTGGTTATAGACGAGGACTGTTCATGTAATTTATACATGACAGCAGCATTTAGCCTATACAATACCTGTGCTGTTTACACCAAAAGATGGCCACCATGATTTGCTGCGCAAAGAGTGGGTTAACCAGAAGAGTCCTTTCTTTATTTTTGTGTAAACACTCACTGGTTGCTCTCTCGTGCTCTACACACATGTTATAAACTCACTGGTTGAAGGGGGCACGTGGGTGTGATCAAGTGGCGAGTTGTGGCGCGAAACGCGTTAACGTCCCCAACTCGCACCTTTATTATCTTTATTACGCATTGGAGTACCATACACTGATGGCTTTTAACTTTTTTGCCGAGTTGTAAGGCTTCAATAAAGTCAGTAAAATTTGGACTAAAGAATCATTTTGTTTACGGACATTTTTTCATTTCATTCATTGAGTGCTACTCATCTTGCCCGATTCATATCAGTGCCCTGAAGATATATATATATATATATATATATATATATATATATATATATATATATATATATATATAGTAATGCGATTTGAACATTGTATAAGCTCTTAGCAATTATGTTGTCTATTGCATGTGTAAAGATGTCTACCACTTTGGATTTTAAGAAGCATTTTGCTTTTAGACGGAGACATTATATCTGGAGTCAAGGAGATAGAGACAGATGAGCTTTTTAAAGTCACCTTTACTATGGCTGCACTTCTAACGTGATCAACACGTCATTTCTTGTCATTTTCCTTGCCATGCTGATTTACTAAAGAATAAAAGGATTTGTCAGTCTGGGCTCACTTTGGTGTTCGTGCCTCTTTGTAGAGATTAATTTCGGCTTCCTCTGCTGTTCTTGGGACTGCATCCCGTCCACTTTTTCCTGGTTCAATCACGGATCAGGGTTTTTTTTTAATATATGATGTATATATATATATATATATTCAGTAAAAAAACTTTGTTAAAGGGACGTTATGGTTAAGTTGCGCTACTAAAAACCTATGAAATTCAGTGAAAAAACTTCGGCAGTTATGGTAACATAAGCAACCATATCTCACGCCACCGTGCACTGCTAACACTAACACCCAGGACATCAAAGATGACATCACAAATGTCATTGATGACATCACTGATGACATCACATGTGCATTTACTTTTCATAAAAACTCTGTACAAGGGATTCTTATAATGCTGACCAAAAACTGTCAAGGATCATTGGGATAAATATCATGAGCTAATTAGTTCATTAAGCAATGCATTGATATAAATAGCATTCTATTATGAAGTTCTATCCAGTATACTAAGCTACTCATGCAGAAACATAGGCAGTGTGTGCAGATTCCATGATGAAGGTGCCATATTCATAATCTTGCCATGTTGAATACTGAAATGATAACTGCTTTCTTATTAGAGTTTTGCATACTGTGAAACATGTAATAAGTAGATAATAAAACTCACTTAATACATAATTATTACAGACAAAACACAAAGAGACAACAACACATACAAATACGAGTATATACAGGGACAGTGAAGTAAACAAAAAAGCAAAAGTAGTAGCAGAAAGAGTTCATAACCTAACTGATTGTCTTTATGCAGAGAAACTATTGCTCTGTTTCAAAGCTGCTACTTACCATATGTATGTGTATCACATGATGTGACTGCACCCAAAGGAAAGGAGAGTGAATATAATGTATACAAATATGAGCATATACAGGGAAGGTAGAGTAATAAAAATAAAACTATGAGAAAGTGCTGATAACCCTAATGATTATCTTCATGCACAGAAAGGATTGCTCTCTTTCAAGCCTGTGTCTTCCGCTATGTATATGTTTCATATGATGTGACTTGACCCTAAGTCTACAAATATAGTGCCTTTTCAATTTTTACTTCCTGACTGTTACTGAAGAAAACTATGTGGCTTCGATATGTCAGTAAAGAATAAAAATGGAGAACCAGCCATGTGATGTCATCAGTGATGTCATCAATGACATTTGTGATGTCATCTTTGATGTCCTGGGTGTTAGTGTTAGCAGTGCACGGTGGCGCGAGTTATGGTTGCTTATGTTACCATAACTGCCGAATTTCAGGGGTTTTTCGGTTTTACTTTTTAACATAACGTCCCTTTAACAAAGTTTTTTCACTGAATTTCATAGGTTTTTAGTAGCGCAACTTAACCATAACGTCCCTTTAACAATGTTTTTTTACTGAATTTCATAGGTTTTTAGTAGCGCAACTTAACCATAACGTCCCTTTAACAAAGTTTTTTCACTGAATTTCATAGGTTTTTAGTAGCACAACTTAACCATAATATCCCTGACTTCATATACATGTAACATAGAACATACTAACCCCCTCGTAGTGATTTTCATGTCCACGGACTACCGCCATGTCCGCGGACATATCGAAAATCTGAGCGTGGTGAATGTGAATTTAAATAGTGTGCCCCATTTCCCCTTTGAAGTTGGCTCTGAAAAGAGCCGTTTTTTTTTGTTTTTTTTATAGATGCTTGACAGACACCTGTTATTTTGTATTTTTTTTCTTGGTTTTTTTTCTTACTTTACTCCTAAAATCTTCACATAACCTTTTCCAAAGCAACCCTTACATTCCAAAATAGAAAGGCATTTCCCGTAAAAGATAAAGAAATACCATCTTCTTTAAAATTAACAGCATTACTGGCATCAATATTCTCATTATTACAGAAGAACATACCAGCTCTAAGCATGAAGGCACACATGCCTCAGTTGATGACACACCTAGCAATGTTTTGCTGAGGACAAAAAACTGAACTATTGTCCCATATTGCCCTAGGTAGTAATCCAGAAAAAATTACTTTCGCATTTGGAAGGATCTTCATTACGGCTTGAACCAAGCGTTCCAAATCAGCCAACAAAGTAGGGGCACTGACGTTGCCCAAATGGAAAGCACCATAGTGCAAAACTACCACATGCGGACTGTTCATCGTGGCCATATCCTCACAAACTTGTACAATTCCTTGTACATTGCAATCAGGCACAGTGCTCCACACCACCTCCACTCCTTTCACATCAAAGTTCTTTGCAACATGCCTGCATTGAGCGTACTGTTGTAAACCATACACAAACATATCTCCAAGCACCAACACCCTGACTTTCTCTACTTCGGCCATCTTCACCACACACAGTCTCTTTCAACACAAATCCACAACCTCGACATCTGATTGGCTGATCCGTACAGTCTTCTTTCCATGTTGGATTTCCTGGAAAAATCCGGATGTAGCATGCCCTGTCCACGAACAGCCGTGGTGTCCGCGGACGGCGTCCACTTTACTCTCTGTGCCATTCCCTCATTGCATACAGCTAAGCAATCACACAATACGAATAACGTCCTCAGAACACCCCCATTTTGTGAATTTTCGAACATTTCAGGACAATTATCATTTCATTATTCAACATATTAACATTACAAATATTACACTTTCATCTTGTACTCTGCACACAATGCTATGTTTCTCCATTAGTAGCTCAGTATACTAGATAGAATCCCATAATACAATGCTATTTATATCAATGCATCGTTCAAAGCATTAATAAAGGTATGATATTTATTGCAATATCCTTGACACTTTTTTCGCAACATTATAATAAAAATCCCTAGTACACAAATTCCATGAAAAGTACATACACATGTGATGTCATCAGTGATTTCGTCAATGACATTTGCGATGTCATCTTTGATGTCCTGGGTGTTAGTCTTAGCAGTGCACAGTGGTGGCGCGAGTTATTTTTCATAGCTTACCATAACTTGCGATTTTCAGGGGTCTTTCGGCTGTACTTAGAACCATAACGTCCCTTAAACAAACTTTTTTTAATATCACGCAAACAATATACAAACATGGCGTGCAAAAACCAACTTCTCACAGATGGCTTTACACAGAATGTTGCAAAGTAAGAATTTATGCTCGTTCACAGTGAAGGTCAGCTGCTTCCATTTTTTTCTCGGGCCCCGGAGAGGCTCACAAAGCGGACTATAAGGTTGTATTGTGTTTTGACATTGACAGACAGAGATTGTGATGAAAGACTTCTCTTGAAGGAGTGTTGCTAAAACGTAAGAGAAGATAAGGATGAAATTTCTGAAACGAAACCACTTTTATATATTATATCACTATGCGAAAGATCGTTCGCACACGCGGAGTCGTATTTTGGGACTGCACTACTCGTAGACAATGGAAATTGCAATTGTACTGTAAGTAACCCTTTAGATTATTTTATACCAAATATAATTACAATAGCGTAGCATTAAAGACCGCTCAAGTTGAACTTGTTCGTTGAAAGTGGCATAATGTTTTCTACCGCGCACTATCACCGCCGAATTGATCCCCTGTCGTTTAGAGGGCTCTGAAAAAGGCAGACAACACAGGGTGGGTTAATAGAAATAATTTAACCGGTTTATAAGCGGTCAAGCGCTCTACTCGCTGTGCCACTTCACTGTGGCCTGTCAAGTGGCACAGCGAGTACAATGCTCGCTTTGACATCCGTGCACAGCTTGCTAACGCAAGTTCGAATCCCGGCAAGGCCAAACTTAGCCTTTCATCCTTCCGTGGTCGATAAATGAGCACCACACACCGTGGTTAATAATAAGCACTGCTTAGATACCTCACGGTTCTTAGCGCTATATGAATGGGAAAATATTATTATTTTATTATTAACATACTAGGTTGCACTATCTTCGATAGCAAATAGTTTCACGCCCTAATAAATAAAATGATGATTTTTAATGAAGATCGGATGGTGAGACTAATTTATGTTTTTTAAAACAGGTATATGGCCCCATTTTGCCTATGTCACGATTTACAGACTCCAGCGGATGGGGTCTTCAACTGCCAAGTGCAGGTCCAAATATGCAACTTCATGACCCTCACCATTTTATGGGACAATCGCCAAGGACCAATATGCCCTTACGCAGTACTAGCGGCTACAAACAACATACCAACCAATAGGGTGGTCTAATGGCTCGTTGTTGGAGCAACCTTCCGATTATCAGTGCAACCATTTACTGCTTTTATCATAAACCAACAGCCTATCTACCGCAAAGGAACAACGCGTGGCTCCAAATAAACTTTTGCTGATCGACAGCAGAGACAATAGCAAATCGCTGAATATTCACTGAACATTTCATGTGAAATAAATGTACTTTACCAAATGTACAATCCTGCTGTTTACTTTTTAACCACAGTTTCATATTCCGAATTGTGGCGCACTGAGTTGTAAGCTGATCTAACACCCTCTGTACCGCAAAGGAACATCGCGTGCCTCAACATGAACTTTTGCGGATCGACAACAAAGACAAATGCAAATTGCTGAATATTCTCTAAACATTTGTTGTTAAATAAATGTACTTTACAAAATTTACAATCTTGCTGTTTGCTTTTAAATCACTGTTTCATATTCCGAATTGTGGCGCGCTGTGTTGTGACATAATATGTGTTGTCTTCCGGGTTCTGTGTAAAGTCACTTAGGACTGCAGAGGACTGGGCGCATTTGATGACGCACCCTGTAACGTCACGGAGAGAGGCGGGGAATATGAATGCTTTCATAATATCAGGCTTAGGGGCGGGAGATACGATTTAGTGTCGCAAAAGCAAGTCAGCCAGGTCAATAGAACCAGTCATAAGATTATCACATAATGTCGGCGCACACCAGCCGGATTTATTGTTTCTTTAGTGGACAAAAAGTCAGTTGACGCCCATAGTAAATTGTACTATTAGCGGACAAAAGGAGTGGTCTTAAAACACTTTCACCCTGACAACAAACAATACAAACAACGTTCTCAGAACACCCCCATTTTGTGTAATTGCAACCATTTTGGGACACCGCGAGTGTTCTTAGAACACATTCAACTAGACAGATTACAATACGGACAGCGTCCTGAGGACACCCCCAGTTTGTGTATTTACGAACAATTAAGTACACCGCGAGTGCTCATAGCTCATTTTTACCTTCCTTGCGAACAAAAATGACACATACTCCGTCCTCTAAACACCCCACCATTTAGTTTATTTACAAAATGTCAGAACAGCCGTGTTCTCCGCAGACAAATCGAACGCAACAAAAACGTCTAGCACATAAAAAAACTAAACATTGAACCTATCTCATACTCCCCACCCTCCCCAAACACTCTTACACACCAACACACGGCACTAAATACAATTTTTTATCCACGTTTCACCGCGCTGTACGCGGTCGACGGCGAATACAAGATGGCGGGCGCCACAGAAAATCTGACGCGCTCCACGCCCCTCGCCGTCCAATCAGCGAACACGTCGCATGTCCACAGACATGACGCAAGGCCATGGGCCAATCGGGGTGCTGTCCGCGGAGCGAACAGGGAAGTCCGTCCGCGAACACAGATATCACTAATTTTTTTGCCTTACGTTTTGGTCATTTTATAAAAAACTACTGGACGGATTTACACCAAATTTGCAAAATCACGCTTTCGGGACCAAGCCCCCGCTCCTGCCGCAAATTTGGTGTAAATCCGTCCAGCGGTTTGGCCTGTGGCCGTGCGCAAAGTTTTTTCCCATTATGTCTATAGGAAAAAACACAAGTTTTGGGACCCCCCCTATAACTTTTCCCCCCCTGGACGAATCCTCACCAAACTTTGCAAAAAAAAGTGTGGGCCATATACTTTTTTTGCAAAGTTTGGTGAGGATTCGTCCAGAGGGAGCGAAGTTATAAGCCACCCAAAAAATGCTCTTCCTATGGAAACACCAACTTAACCATAACTACATGGACGCTACGCGTCCATGTAATATATATATATATATATAGTTTTACACTCTTGTCTTTCGTTACATTCCCTCCCTCTATTACTCTCCATTATTTTACTATGCATGCATCAA
The DNA here is from genome assembly GCF_040938575.1 of Ambystoma mexicanum. NCBI lineage: Eukaryota > Metazoa > Chordata > Amphibia > Caudata > Ambystomatidae > Ambystoma > Ambystoma mexicanum. Next base: position 420,715,463 of record NC_090927.1, on the reverse strand, counting down.
TTTGCCACACTTCTCAGTTTCTATTCACCATGTGCATATTTTCTTCTTCGGACACTCAGGTTTGCCGCCTCTGTTATTGCCTCTTCAAACTCTGGTCCGTTCCACTCATCATAGAAGTGGTAGGGGATTCTTATAGAAATCAAGGGGACCCATCACACCCTCCTTGCTAGGAATCTTCTGTCATTTACACTAACCACTATCTACGGGGAGCTTCACATCCTGTCAGCTGAATGGCAACGATTATGCGATATTACTGAGACTCTTAAGTTTACTTATGTTGATGGTCCATGGCATTTTTAAAGAACCATCCTCTCTCTGCTTTCAAGTAAACTAGGTTTCCCAGCCCTTTAAAATGAGTAGCAAAACCCTGGAGATTGATGGTGATGCAGATTTTATTCATACATCAATAATCAAAACGACTCAGGTAGTTTGGCAAAAGGGGAGACTGTTTTATTAACAAGTATCACTCGACTCATTTTGGTAGAAACTGAGGTTATATTGCATAAAATTGTCATCATTGACGTTGTCCTGCGTGACTACCTACGTGGCAAACTACAAAATCCTATCTGGGAAAGTGATAGACTCTAAGTGAATAGCTAAGTATAAGTTCCATATCAGTATAGAACCGTGAAAGAAAGTAATAGGGTGCTTAACATCAGGTGGGACAACTAAGCCCTCCCCTAAAAATGGCCACTATGAACGTCACTAAATACACAACGTTCCATTGGCTACACAAACTATAGGACACTTGATTACACGGTCCTCTACAATCGGTTGGCTTCTAACCCCCATCAGTACTTTTCCACCTATGTTTAGCAGCACACAGACTGAACATCCAGGTGTTAGTGGGCTCATCTAGAAACTAGTTTCCACCAATTATAATATCAATCCATCATCACCTCAATGGTCCAGTGTCAATTAGTGCTTTGAAGTTTGGCCTTAAGTTTGTACTGTGCTCTGAGCATTTTAAGGAATGTAAGCACAGCATGCCCTTGTGCGTAGGTGTAACCACCTCAATCGTCCAATTTCTTCTTTCCATGTGACTGGACACCATGAAATCAAGCTTTTTGTGTATTTAATATTCTTTTTTAATAGTCCTCTGACGTATTTTGTTTGCTCAAGCCCCCTGAACAGGAGCCTCTTGTTCCTTCACACAATTTGCATCCAATGTCAGCCAGTTCCTGTTTGATAAGACTTTGGCTTCCTGGCTTATCCAAATCTGTCTTCTGAGATTAATTTTGCAATTAAAAATTGCTTTTAACTGTGACACACTGAAGTGAGACCTTCTTATTTATGTTCAGTACTGCTTCATAACGTATAGTGGAACCATCCATCTTTTATGTGTCCACATGCATCTATATATTACACGCCCACGGTAGTGGCCATGTAGTTGTGGTTAAGTTGCTGTTTCCATAGGAAGAGCACTTTTTGGGTGGCTTATGACTTTGCTCCCCCTGGACGAATCCTCACCAAACTTTGCAAAAAAAGTATATGGCCCACTCTGAATTTTTTGCAAAGTCTGGTGAGGTTTGTTCGAGGGGGGCAAAGTTATAGGGGGGGGTCTAAAAACTTTTTTTTGTTTTTCCCATAGACATAATGGGAAAAAACTTTGCTCACGCCTACAGCCCAAACCGCTGGACGGATTTACACCAAATTTGCGGCAGGGGCGGCGGCTTGGTCCCGAAAGCGTGCTTTTGTTAATTTGGTGTAAAGCCGTCCAGCAGTTTTTTTTTTAAATGACTAAAACGTGAGGCAGAAAAATTAGTGATCTCTATGTCCGCTCCGCAGACACACTTCCCTGTTCGCTCCACGGACAGGGTCCTGATTGTCTGGGCAATCCGCGTCATGTCCGTGGACATTGGACGTGCTCACTGATTGGGTGGTTGAGAGCGTGTGGTGCGTCATATTCACTGGGCCACACCCGCCATTTTGTATCCGTGGACATCCGCTGACAGCGCGGTGAAACTTGGTGGAAAAATGCTATTTAGTCAAGTGTGTTGGCGTGTAAGAATGTATGGGGAGGGTGGGGGAGTAAGAGATGGGTCAAATGTTGAATTTATTTAGGTGGCAGGCACCCCTGTTGTGTTCGTTCTGACAGCAGACAGCAGCGCTGTCCTTAATGTCCATAGTTAATGAAAATAGAGTGTCCTAAGGACACGGTACCAGTCAGTATAGTTCGCATGCAAGTCGAAACTGTTCTAAGAATACATCAAGTGTTCTAGGATGTTCATAAATAAACAAAATGGGGGTGTCCTGAGGACACTATGCTTGTCCGTATTGTTCGTAGGCAAGTTGAAACTGTTCTCAGAACACATCAAGTGTCCTGGGATGTTTGTAAATAAACAAAATGGGAATGGCCTAAGAATACTATACCTGTCCGTACTATTCGTAGGCAAGTTGAAACTGTTCTAAGAACACTCATATTGTTCGCAGACATAAAAGGTGCCCATATGGCATAGGTAAAATGTTTGATTCTATGGGTGTGATCTATGGGTGTGATATGTTGCAGTGGTTGTGGCCAGGGCCTAGGGTATTGGGTGCATGGCCGTAGGCCGTAGGCCATGCACCCAAGACTGTAGGCTCTGGCTACAACCACCGCAGCATATCACACCCATAGTGGCTTATAACTTTGGCACCCAAGAACAAATTTATAAGCACCTAAGTTATAAGCCACTATGGGAGTGATATGCTGTAGTGGTTGTGGCCAGGGCCTATAGTCTTGGGTGCATGGCCAAGACCAAATTTATAAGTACCGAAGTTATAAGCCACTATGGGTGTGATATGCTGCTGTGGTTGTACTTATTATAATATACTTACTGTTTGGTTTGGTAACTGGAGTACAAATATTCCTTGTCAATTTCTGTGATAAAAGAAAAGATCATGTTAGTATTGGTAGTTTGTAACGACTTATAACATTGAATAATAGACATGTTTTATTTATTTTGACCCTCATATTTAGTAGATTACAACCCATTGTACTGTGCAATTTTCTCAGTTTCTGTGTTTGTTGCTAAAATCATTGGGTCTGTGGAAAAAAAAATCCATGTCGGATTAAAAAAAACCTTTTTTTGTTATGCTACAGTCTATTTGTTTGTTTTCAGTGTTGACTTGTTGTTTCTGGCTAATGTTCTATCTGTTGGCTTGTTGCAGATTTTTGGAGCAGTTAATTACCTGTTGGCATATTCTAACTGTCTATTTTTTTATAATGTAGTGGTATTGATTTATCTGTTTGGTTATTGCAAAATCTTGGGGCAGTTAAATACCAGTTGGCGTATTCTAACTGTCTATTTTTTTTTATAATGTAGTGGTACTGATTTATCTGTTTGGTTATTGCACAATCTTGGGGCAGTTAGATACCAGTTGGCATATTCTAACTGTCTATTTTTTGTTATAATGTAGTGGTATTGATTTATCTGTTTGGTTATTGCAAAATCTTGGGGCAGTTAGATACCAGTTGGCGTATTCTAGCTGTTTATTTTTTTATATAATTTAGTGGTATTCATTTATCTGTTTAGTTGTTGTAGAATCTTGGGGTAGTTAGATACTTGTTGGCATATTCTAACCGTTTATAGTTTTTTAATTGAAGTTTTTTTAATGTTTAAGTACAGATTAGTTATTAAATTTTGGTTTTAAGAATGTTAAATAAGCATTTGAAGATTTGCTGGTAATCTCTGCTTTAAAGTAATGGTACTATCATTGCATTCGAACCATCCACATTTTTTTTAATATATGCAGTGTAGTGACCTGCATTGGTTGTGGCTCCTGTGTGGTAGATTATGCCTATTGTTGTGAAGGTTTTCTTACCAAGTGATACTTGACCATAGGGGAATCCAGTCAGCTTGCAGTGTTTTTGGTACCATCTGCATTGTAATGTAGAAGCATTATTTTCAAGTATTTTTCTAGGGCGGCTTCACTGTAACCCTCAAGTAAGCATTCTTAACCTCTGCTCCAGCGCCTCGATGTATGCGGGCTGTTTGTGCACTTTACAAATTCAAATAAATAAATAAATAAATAAATAAATTAGTATTACGTATTTACTATGTGTTTGAATTAGTAAGGTGGAGCGATTATCCGAATTGCAGGTAGTACATAATCTACCATGGTTTGCATTTTGTACAAGTTGCTGAAATGGAACGGATTCACAATTAGGTATGGATACATACACAAAGCGCTCATTAGGGATTTTTTCCTGTGTCACATTGTTGCAGAGAGTGCATGTATGTTTCCAAATCTGAAAGATTTCATTTATAGGTATGTTTTTGTTTTGCAGTACTTGTAGTAAGTACATTAGAACATCTTGTGGATCTTCCTGTGAGTTTATAGTGAATTTCACCATTCCAGCACAGTACTCCAATTCTTGTCTTATTCCATGAACACTATACATGTTGTCAGGATTGTTTGTTGCATTTCTATGAAGTACTAACATTTGCAAACACAATTGGTCTGTACTGTGTAAGTAAATGTTGTCAACAATTGGTGGCAATTGAAATAGAATATTCATTGCTACATTTGTGTAGCAACTTACACCAGTTATATTTGAACATTTAAATGGACCAGATAGCTCTGTGTCCAAGTCATTTTTTCGGAATGAGTGTTGTTTCTTTGAAGAAGTACCCGAGTTACTTTGAGTAATAGGTTCTTCTTTGGTTGTGGTAATTGATGAAGTATTAGCTTCTTTTACTCTCTTTGGAGGATTTGCAGTGACATCCTGTTGCATTTCTGTTTGAATTAGTTTTCTTTTACAACGTTTTACTTTTTGTGGAACAGGATATGTTTTTAGATGGGGGTGTATAGTGAAAAATGCAAGGAATATCAGCGTTTACTTTGCTTGCATCAAAGTTGATTAGAAATAGACCGTCAAAGTTGATTAGAAATAGACAGTCAAGTATACGTAAGCGTGATAGTGCTACGTAGCTCATGCCTTCTTTAAAGAATGTGTTACCAATATCTATCAATGCTTTGTCTAGGGTAAGACCTTGTGATTTATGAATGGTGACTGTGTATGCAAGAATTAGAGAAAATTGTTCTCTGTGTACATACATGTCTTTGAAGAGAAGGAATCGAGCTGTTGAGCGTCCTATCCTTTTCAGTTCTGAAAGTTTGTCAAAGAGAATATTGACGAACTGAATGTTGTTGTCACATGGGTATGTTTGAAAGCCAACAACTGTACCCAGTGCTCCAATAACTAGTCCTTGATCCACGTCAAGGTTACATTTAAGCATTACTCTACAATTTAGGATAATTTTAATATTTTTTCCAACCCAGCTGTGTTGGAGATTGAATTTTCTAAACTATTTAGTCTTGTTGTGGCTTGCTCACACATGGGTAGTGTCATACCATGAACGTCTAGTTTGCCAGTGGCGTTAATTTCCATTATTGGTTGCATTTCTTTATTTAACATTGGTTCATTGAATTTGAAACAGCTTGCAAGAGTTGGCATTAAGGCCACACAATTGATATTTTTGTGCGCTAATTGTTCCATAACATCAGTAGCACATGCATTATCGCCATAAAGTGCATGAATGTGCTGGGTTTTCAATATTGCTTGTGCTTCTTGAGCTAGTATACCAACTCTAATACTTTTTAAGGTGTTGGCATAAGTGAGATCTGCAGATTGTCGCATGTTTTCTGTTAATTCTCTGTATTGGAAATGTTGCCACAGGTTGACATTTCCTATGCTGCCAACAGTTTTACGGCAGAGTTTGCGTCTTAAGGTTTTAAAAATAGGTTCACCTTTCACTGGTGTCAATTGAAGAAGATCTCCAAAAACAATAATGTGTTTTCCTCCAAAGAGCTCTTCGTAGTTTGTTTTGAGTACTTCTTGTAATCCGAGGTGAATTAAAGCCAACATTAGGTTGGAGACCATGCTCACTTCATCTATTAGTAGCATTTTCATTTGTTTTAACACTCTGCGTAGTTCCATTCAGCTTCTGTAGAAAATTTGTAATATTCTAATTTGTTTTGGTGTTCTACTGGCAGGAGTAATAATCGGTGTAAAGTGACACCACGTATATTGTAGGAAGCTAAACCTGTGGGGGCCGTGACAACAGCTGACAGTTTGTTGTTTGTCAATTGTTGAAGGAACTTGCTGATGATTTTGATTAAGAATGTTTTGCCTGAACCAGCTTGACCACTGACGTACAGTAGTATAGGTATGTAATTTTGGCAAGTGCATTCTTTATTTTCATTTTGTACACCATGTGCAATTTCTTTTGTTACTTCTTGAAAGATGCTACGCTGCTCATTGTTTAGTTTTGATTGTATTATAGTTAAGTCTTCTTTATCTTCATACTGACACATGGTGTTTTCTACTTCTGTTATAGCTATTTCAGCCTCATTTGAAATTAGTGGCTGTCCCAGTGGTTCTTGGCTTCCTATTACAGAAGGTTGACTACTGTCAGCAGTGTCTTTATCTAGTTGGGCCTGGAGTTCTTCTTCGTGTTGCTGTTCATTGTACAACATTGTTTTATAGTGTGTAAAGTTAACATTGGTTATAGTGCTTTCATTTGCTTTGAAAGCGTCTTCGTAGGAGTCATAGTTATCTAGTATTTCTTCTTCTTTTCTCCATGGTTTAAAGAGTTGTAGCAGGGAAATGTAATATAGTTCTTTATGTTGAGGAGTCTTTAATGACAATTTGATATGATTAATTAAACTTTGTCACTCTGTAGCTTCCTTTTCTTTAATCAGGTTTTATATTATTTTTGTATGTGAAGTTTTGGGCTATGTGGTATAGACACATGGTTTCCAAAGTGGTACTTCGGTTTGGGTAGTATGTGTCCAGAAAATTGTTTTTCAAAATGTCTTGGCTGTTGGGATCATTTTTGGCTATTGTTGCTATGTCATCGTATGATTTGAGAACTCTTTTTCTAGATTTAGCAGGACCAAGACTTAGCCATACTATATTTTCAGACTTTCCATACAAGCAGTACCGGTAAAATGATCTGCTGCTTCATAGGAGCCACATTCTCTATCGGAGAGCATTTTTTATGCCCAAGCTGTACAATTTCTGAGACAGTGTTTTGTCTAATGACAGGTTATTCCAGAGGTCTTGAAGCTTTGCTTTTTCTGCTTTGGTTAAGTATGCTGTAACATATCGTGCAACTGCAGTGGAATTGTCTGCAATGTACTGCACATCTATGTTTGCATTCCATAAGAGGGCAATGATTGCATTGTAATCATTGATATATTTTGCTTCTTCTGTTCTTTTTATGTAATATGTATTTTTAGGTGATTTACCTTTAACACTATGTCTAACTGAAGACATGAAGTTGTTCACTTGACCTGTTTTTGTATCCAAAGCAGCATTTGGTGTAGTATTTCCCTTTGTTTTTGTATTTGCAACGACAATATTTGCCACATTTGTGTCTTTGAAATTGTAAAATTTGTGCATGAAGATCACTATATGTTGCTTCCGATGGAATTTTACAAGTGACATATTTTTCGATAAACTGTAACACAGTGGCATCATTGTTTTGACAAAAGTTAGGAGCATCTTTAATCCATAAAAGCATGTGGGTATGTGGTGCTCCTCTGGCTTGGTATTCTTTCCTCCAAAAGAAGTGTTGCACTTCTCCGAGGGGCGGAACAGTTGTGAAAACAAAGAAATTGATATGAGGCCGGGAAGCCCAAAGGAAACACACCAACACAGGTTACAAAGAACATACAAAGTGCTTTATTTAAAAGCTACAACAGTTACCAAAAAGTCAATTGACAAACGGATAGCTATTCGGCTCTCAGAGTAACGTAACGAACATCAACGAAGGTTCGATGCATTAGTAGAGAGACCGTACATTGGAATACTTGTGCTTTTATACTCTTTATCCAGCCCTGGCCAACCCCCTCGCGGGTTAACCATTTTGAGGACCAGGCCTAAGGTTCCTTGCAAGGTCAATCCTATAATTTATGCAATTTGATCAGTTTCGCCGATATAGTTGTACATTTACACATAGGTCAGGGATAGGACAAGGTCTCAGTTCGCGACCCCGACAAGTGGCCTGCAGGCATATTATTTATTCATGTGTGCGGAGGTCACAACGGCCAGAATCTCACTCAGAATGTCATTCGGCCTCCATTTTGATGTTCAGGGTGACTTCCACATTACAAGAGAACCTAAAATGGCGGCTAAATCCAAGATGGCGACTTACACAATTTTTCGTTAACGTCAAGACCTTGCCGCGGAGTCTATTTACATGATATTTTAGACAACTTGGCGTAGGCCAACACACATTCAAATACTGCGATAGGAGGCAAAATATCATTTCAATTCCAACAGACCCTCCTTTTGGCCTATGCCAAGTGCTAACATCATTTCTAATACTTTTGCAAATAACTCCATGTGTTGTCATCCATACATCCCGAATCATTGTCTGTAATATCTATAGCCATTAGGTCGTTCATCAGACCCTCTTGTAATACTAATTCTTTAGATGCTGTATCTGGGGCATATATTCTATGCCCTATTGTGCTCACTGCTTGGGCACAACATCCCCCTAACATTCCACATATACTCGGAAGACATTGAAAACATCAACAAAGGAATAGCAGGATCCCCAAAATAACCAGAATAACAGAAAGCACCTTCCAACCCCAAGATCGTAAAGAATCCCAGAACCAGGTGCTAAGATTCCAATCTCCTACAGGGATATGTACTTCAGAACTAAGAGTATGCAAGTTCTGTATTGCTTTAAAAATTGTCGGCGAGGAATCTGGTGCGAAAACACAACAAGCGGATCCCACTAATTTGCATACTCCACCTCGTTCTGCCAGAATGACATCTAATGCCATCCGATTTTGGAGTGCTACCAATCTTATTGCTTTTTACTCTAAGGTCATATTGTAGAGTATGTCCGTGGTCCGGTTGATCGATCTCTCCAGTACCCTTGCTAATCCCCTAATGTTCTCAGAGTTTGTTATTTGTCCCCAAAAGGGCACAACTGATTTCGCTATATCTCCCAATACTTGCCCAGGGGTATCTCCGTTCTTGTCTCGCCGTGGGCGAGCCTTAGAAACCTCCAATGTACTAGCTACAAATACCCCGGGTAACAATATTCCTAAATAACAGGTTCCCTGACAATCCTTGGGTAACCAGGGAAATGCTAAACTACCACAAACAAAATAAACAGGCCCCCCTACATACAGAGGCCTGTTTTCTCCAGTCAAATTTACAATGTTCTTACAACCTTCAAAATCTCCCATTGGCCGAGTGCCATTTCTTTGTACACAAAAGGGGACCGAGTCAGGGCTATGATTTATAGAATAAGAAGGAGGTACGGCGTCCTTATTGCCCATCAGAGCCATTTTAAAGGAAATTAGAGTTTGAAAAGGAAGAGATAGTTTATCAGACGGCCTAATAGAAGCGACATTAGGTTTACTTCTATTTGCAAAAAGCGAGCATCCCAGGGGAGTTAATTCACGTTTCTCGAAATCATTCAGATTAGTTCCATCAAAGTTCCCTGAGATGCTATCATTCCATCGGCCAAAGAATAGTGCTCTAAGAGAGGCATAGCAAGCAGTCGTTAAAGGTAAAGGATGTATATACCATCCCAGTCCCTTGTTCCCATGTTGCGGTAACAGAGTACAAATCCAACAATTACTCTTATTAAAAATGGCATGAGTTGCATTCATCACTATCATTAGAGTGTTATTATGATACTTTTGTCTATGTTGGGAGTCTCTAGGGGACAGAGTGTGAAGGTGTACAGAGGGAGTCAAAACAGTTGGTACAATCTCGGTCGGTAGTAAAGGTTTCAGAGGATAGATTTCTTCAAAATACCAAAGTCCTATAGCAGTAGTTGCAAAAATAACAATTATCATTATCAAAACACAGCAGTACGTTTTCGGGGCCCAGGCACATTGTCCATTGTCCAAGTTGGTCACCCCCTTATTCACAAGTCCAGTGCGGGGAGCAGCAGTGGAGGTGGCAGGCATCATAGTTCCTCAACTGACGACCCCAATGTTCGTTGCTGGCGACGCTACGGTTGCGCAATTTCTTAGTCCTTCCCAACCCTAGCCAGCAGAATCCCTTTTGTTCAACAGAACTTTCTTATACAAAAGAAAACTTCCAATCACTTCCTTTTTCCAGATGCACGGAAAAACCTGTGCCGTAGTTCTATTTCCTTCGTCGAAGATTGTACCTGGTGTTACCCAAGATTGTCTGATCCGGAAGTAAGGTGTCGTCACTTCCTGAGGGAAGCGACGTATCGGAGGCGACGGAAGTCGCAGAGCTTGAAACAGTGTTTTCCGGAAGTGATTCTTCAAGAGAGTGCGGAGACGAAATGGACTGTTCCCCAAGCTCCTCGGGCTCAGAGAAATTCTCCGACGCACTCACAGCGCTGTTCGCTACTCCAAGATCAGAGACTGTAGCATCAGTGAGGGGTTCTGCTTCTTCTGTAACGTGTGGCGTCGGGTGAGGAAGTTTCTTGACATGCGTCGCGTGGATCCAGTGCTTCTTTCCAGCCACCCGCACTGCTGTCCTGGTGACCAGTAACACCTGGTAGAGTCCCCGCCAGCGAGGCACGAGACAGGAAGACCTCTCGTAGGCCTTCACTAGGACCCAACTTCCAAGCTGTATATCGTGTCCTGGGCCCGTGAACCGTACAGGTAAAGCTGAGTGCACCTGGTGATAAATGAAATGCAGGTTTTTAGTTAACTGGTTACAATACTCTACAAGCAATACATTTTCCACCTCTCTCAGGGCTTTAGGTTTTGGGAGACCCCAAATGTTAGCAGGTCTCCCCATCACTACCTCAAATGGAGAAAGTCCAGTCTTGCTCTGAGGTGTGGTACCTCCCCATCACTACCTCAAATGGAGAAAGTCCAGTCTTGCTCTGAGGTGTGGTACGCATAGCTAATAATACAATAGGTAAGGCATCTGGCCATTTCAGTTTGGTATCGGCACATGTTTTCGCAAGCTTATTCTTTAAGATACCATTGTGTCTTTCCACCAACCCAGCACTTTGAGGATGTCTAGCTGAGTGAAATCGTTTTTCAATACGTAAGGCTGTGCATATCTGCAAAATTACTGCTGCAATAAAGTGGGGACCATTATCTGACCAAATTACCCTCGGGAGCCCAAATCGAGGGAAGAATTCTTTTACCATAATCTTTGCAGTGGTCATGGCGGTAGCATCTTTAACGGGGAAAGCCTCGACCCATTTACTGAAGGCACAAATAATTACAAGAACATATTTCAGATTATTACATCGTTCCATCTCAATAAAATCAAAGTGAATGACCTCGAAGGGAACAGAAGGGGGCCCAAAGCTTCCCCTAGGAGTTACTGTCCCCTTACCCACATTGTGCTGTAAGCAGATCATACAGTTCTGGACATGCCTCTTTGCAGTCTCCAGAATCTTGTTATTCACCCAAACTTGTTCTAACATTTTCGTGATCTGCTGGGCACACACATGTGTAAGACCGTGTGCCATCATAACCATTGCCAATACATATGAATCAGGGAGCAACCATTTTCCTTTGGATGTATCCACCCAACACCCTTCATCATCCAGTTTCCCCATTCCTTCAGCCCACCTTTTAGATTCTTCTATTGTGGCATCAGCTTGAATATCTCGCACAGACCCAATACCTTCATCCATCATCCATTATATAAGCATCTCTCGTTTCCCTCAAGGCATACATGTCCGTGCTAAGGTCTGTGGCCGTTTGCCTGGCTATCAAGTCCACAAAAGCGTTCCCTTTGCCCACATCATCTATGACCTTACGATGTGCTGCACATTTCATGATCGCTAACTGTTTAGGGAGTGAGAGTGCCGAGAGTAATTGCACTATCAAGGGGCCATGCTGAAGCTTGGTCCCATGTGAGGTCAGGAACCCTCTTTCTGACCAGAGCCTTCCAAAGTTGTGAGCCACCCCAAATGCGTACTGGCTATCAGAATATATATTTACTATACGCCCTTGGGAGAGTTCACAAGCTCGGGTCAACGCTATAATCTGCGGCCTGCGCGGAGTTATGCGAAATTCTCTTCGTTTCAACAACCTTGCTCAATGTAGTAACTGAATAAGCAGCTGTAGATGTACCATCTGAAAGTTTGAAGCAGGAGCCATCACAAAACAGCTCCCCTTCTGCATTATCCAAAGGAGTATCTATGAGATCTATCCTGCCCTTCGTTTCTTGTTCAGTGGTGTACAGGCAGTCATGTAATTCTTCGTCACCGCAAACAGTGTTTTGCGGGAAAGGTAAGAGTTCAGCCGGATTAAGAACACAACACCTCTTAATTTGGATGTGAGGGGCAAACAGAATTAATTCATACCTTGTTAACCGCGCAGAGGTGAGGTGTTGCGTTTGGGTTTTGTTCAATAGAATATCAACAGAGTGAGGTACCATCAAAATCAAATCATGGCCTAGGACCATTCCCTCACTCTGTTTTACAGACGCGGCAGCAGCAGCGACAGCGCGCAAACATCTTGGCAAAGCGCATGCGACAAGATCAAGGGCGGAGGAGTAGTAGCCGCACGGCCTATTCTTCCCTCTGTGTTCCTGTGTTAACACAGCCAAAGCACATCCATCACATTCATGCACAAACAACACAAAGGCCTTGTCATAATTTGGAGTACCCAGAACCGGTGCAGAGCATAACGCGGTTTTGAGAAGCTCAAATGATCGTTGATGGTCCGATTTCCATGGCAGTGGCAGAGAAATGCCGTTCTTCGTCAAAGCCAACATCGGTTTTATCACTAGCGAAAAGTTCGGGATCCACAACCTACAGTAAGAAGCCATACCTATTAAGGCTCTGACTTCCTTCTGTGTATTTGGAACAGACATGCCAGAAATGTGTTTTATTCTTTCAGGTGTCAATTTCTCCCCTCCTTTGACAGGAGGTAGCCTAAATAGGCGACCTCCTGACAACAATATTGAAATTTTTTAAGCGAAGCTTTATGACCATTTTTGGCTAAATGAACAAGCAACAGTACAGTGCCTTCTTTACAAGCACTCTCAGAGTCTGCAGCCAAAAGCAAATCATCAACATATTGAAGCAGCGTACAAGTAGGTGGCAATTCAAGGGTGTCGAGCTGCTCTTTCAAAGCTCTACTATAAATGCTAGGACTTTCAGTATACCCTTGAGGTGCCCTGGTAAATGTAAATGAGCGTCCCCCCAAGGTGAACGCAAACAGATATCTACTTTCCTCATGTATAGGAATGCTAAAGAAAGCGTTTTTTAAAACCACAACGCTGAAGTGCGTAGCCGTAGCAGGGATCATTGTCAATATCGTCGTCACATCAGGCACAATTGGAAATTGTGGGGCGACGACTCTGTTAATAGCACGAAGATCAATTATGAACCGGTATGGAATTGCATTGTCGCCTTTCTCATATACAGGCAAGATCGGACTGTTACACAGACTACCTGTAATCTCCTCGATCACCCCACGATGCACAAAATCGGAGACAATGCATTTCAAAGCACGCTACCCTCAACTGATATTTTATACTGCGGAATGCGTGGTAGTTTCACTCCATGTTTCAAAACTATTTTAACGGGCTCAATCTGTAATACCCCAAAATCATTGTCGTCTACCGCCCATAAACATTCCGGGACAATGCTAAACTCAGGAGGTAAAGGTCGAATCAGGAACTGAGAATTAGGAAGTTGCTGAGGTGAAACCGTCAGCCGTACTCCATCAGAAGAACAATGAATTACTGCATTCAATTTCTTTAACAAATTCAACCCCAGCAAATTCTCTCCACAGTTTGAAGTGAGAAGAAAAGGGCAGTGGTCCGTAAAGGGACCCAAAGAAACAGACACCGGTGCAGAAACCGGACAGACAGTTGGTATACCAGAAAACCTTACGGAAACATTTGTCTGCCCTGACAGTGGAATGTTTGGAACCCGAGAATGATCAATGGAGCACTTCTGCGCTCCAGTGTCTATCAAAAACTGGTGTTTCCTATTCCCTACTAATAATTCAACGTAGGGGCCTTTCTGATTGACGGGAATAGGTGAAGGTTCCAAACCCTGCTTCGGGCAATCCTAATGAAATAGAGCCTCTTCAGAAGGAATCTCTTCAGAAAGGTAGGCAGCAGAAGGGTGATCAAATATGTTCCTCGAGTCCACACTTGAGGTCTGATTTTCCTGTGAAAAAGGTTGCTGAGGATCTTGTAAAAACTGACCTCTATCAGGGCCCTCTGCTCCAGGGCGGCCCCTAGGTCGTCTACCCATACTCCCAAATGCACTGTTTGACCTTTGGCGAAGGACGGGGCACTGTGCTCGCCAATGACCTTCCTGGCGGCAACAAGCACATTGATTAATATTCACAGGACCCAAAGGAGCATTTCCTTTTGGGACATACTGACCTCTGGTTTGTGTCGTGCCTCCTCTGGGGTTTCTAACAATTTGCTGTAATAATACTTTGGTTTTCAAATCTCCTTTCCTCTTTTCAATTTTGTCCTTCTCATTGTTAACACGGTTCTCATAATACTGAGCCATGTGCAAAAACTCAGATTGAGATTTTGCCTGCCAAGCGCTCTCAGAGGACATAATCTGTGACTGGATGTCAGGCAACAATCCCAGTACAAATTTGTCCACGAACAACCTTTTCCCAGACTCTGTACCTAAATCCTGTCCACTGAAGTCAGAAAATACCTGCTCGAATCTATTAAAAAATTCGGTGGCGCCTTCAGTTTTTCCTTGGACACAGGCCGTAAGCTTGTCCCAAATAATTCTTTTCTCTGGAATTATAGTTTTTAATTTTGCGACAATTCTATCAGGCAGAGTAAGTATTACCTGTGGTGGTTTCTCACCAGCTGGTCTTTCCCCATCAATCCTAATCATATTAGCCCACGTATCTCCCAACCCTGGCACATCGTCTACTGTCCGAACCTGTTTCCATACATCTACGGGTAGGAGTACAGGAAATAGCAAGTCAATATCACTCAAGGTGAACACAGAAGACTGCAAGACGGACTCTATTTCTTTGTAAAACCCTGTCGGGTTTTTCCTGATATCGGGAACTGATTGTCTAATAGTGTTCACTTCCTGACGTGAAAACGGGACGTGAACGAATTGTGATACATAATGTGCAGGGATATCCACAGCGGGGGCACCAGTCCCAGCGTTGGCGGGGATCTCAACTTTTGGGACAAAGGTCGGAGGAACCTCTCTCATAGGCAACTGAGATATAGGTACCTCCGGCCGCTTAATAAGCAACAGAGCCAGGTCGAGCGCTAAGGCAGCTGAAGAAGTGTCGGGCGAAAAAGCCCTTTTACAAATCCCCAATAATTCTATGGGGCAACTAGCCTTCTTTCTTACACATTCTTCTTGCAGGTACTGTACCATTACCTGAATTACCTTTCTTTGCATTTCTACTGTATACTGACTATACGTGTCATATACTTCATCTGGCAGAATCGATGAATCCGAGATCCATCGAATCGCATCTTTGGTACAAATTCATATTTCCTCAGGTGCCGATCTATGACACGGAAGGAACCGTTTCTGTACATATATTCTATCGTCTTCGTCGTCCTCATCTCGTGACTTTTCAAAGTCTTTCCTAAACTCAAACAATTTTTCAACATGCCCATATACTTTCTGCTCTGTGTCCCTCGAAAGTGCCAAAGCATTCAGATCTCTCACTCCTTGTGGAAGATCCGAATTTTGTAATCTACCCCACATTACACATAAATGAGTCCCCAAACCTTCAATAAAAACATTTTTCTCGGGAAAACTATTCAAATTAGATAATGTGGAAAAAACATTAACTTGATCACCTTTCTCCATACAATGCTTAGCCCATGCAAACAATTCCTGTTTCTTATCTGCAGAAACAGTATTACGAGTGACGATCTTTGATCCTGCACCTGGATCAACTTCAGTCAATACGGGGCCACTCGGGAGCGGAGGTGTAGGTAAATTTAATAAAGGTGCAACTATCGGTGCAGAAGGAAGGGGCGGTGCGATAGGTGGAGGAACAACAACTATGGGACTAGGAACAATAGTTTGTACAGGGGGAACAGGGATAACGGCAGGAACAACAGCAGGAATGGGCAGAGCGCCCAAAATAGGAACATACGGAGGTGGCGCAGAGGCATCAGGCCTGCGTTCGTTTAACAATTTCTCAATAAATTCCTCGGAAACATGGAAATCTCTAGAGGGGTAAATTTTCTGGATTCCAAGTGAAAAAGCCCTATCCATATTTTTAACTGATTCTGAATGTTTTTCTTCATCATATAACAACGCTTTTTCGGCGTTTGTTTTATGACGGCGTGCATGTTTGTCCCTACTTTTAAGCTGCTGTAATGCTTCTTTTTTCCAATTCTGTAAAACATCAAAGGCTGCAGGTCTAGCCTTCTTTTTTAGCAAGATTGATTCTAAGTATTCAATACGGGGGATCTCAAAACTGCCATTGATTGGCCACTGAAATTCGGAGGCATGTCTGGTCTGTCTGTGCCAAATATCATTAAATACTATACTACCAATGCCATACTTACAGTACATAGTACATGCCGGCGACCCCTCCTGTTGTGCCGGGCGGCTAAATTCCAAAGATTGTCGATCGCTGCGGAACAGAGCCCTAAAGCAGCTAGACAATTTCCCAGGCATTTCACAAAAAATTGGTGTTACCTGGTCAATAATTGTGTCTGCAGATACAATACGCCAAATTCAAATTGTCAGGGTTAAATTAAGAGCCGGGTCACGACTGCACCTGACCAAACCTAAGGAGGACCGTACGGTTTATCAAAGAACTTACCTAACGAATTTTACCTTGTGTTTGGTGGTTTCGACAAATCTGCCCGCCTCAAAAATGGACCCTCGTCAAGATGCCGTGTCAGACCACACGACTATCGTTCAAGGATCGGATCGTGCAGCGCTGCCGAGGTATCGCGTCTCGTTCGGTCGGGCCCACAGAATCACACCATCCGATCCTGGTCCGATAGTCTGCGTCAACCTTCAATGATCCGGCATCAATCTTGAGGGTCCCTATTCGGGCGCCAACTGTGAAAACAAAGAAATTGATATGAGGCCGGGAAGCCCAAAGGAAACACACCAACACAGGTTACAAAGAACATACAAAGTGCTTTATTTAAAAGCTACAACAGTTACCAAAAAGTCAATTGACAAACAGATAGCTATTCGGCTCTCAGAGTAACGTAAGGAACTTCAACGAAGGTTCGATGCATTAGTAGAGAGACCGTACATTGGAATACTTGTGCTTTTATACTCTTTATCCAGCCCTGGCCAACCCCTCGCGGGTTAACCATTCTTAGGACCAGGCCTAAGGTTCCTTGCCAGGTCAATCCTATAATTTATGCAATTTGATCAGTTTCGCCGATATGGTTGTACATTTACACATAGGTCAGGAATAGGACAAGGTCTCAGTTCGCGACCCCGACAAGTGGCCTGCAGGCATATTATTTATTCATGTGTGCGGAGGTCACAACGGCTAGAATCTCACTCAGAATGTCATTCGGCCTCCATTTTGATGTTCAGGGTGACTTCCACATTACAAGAGAACCTAAAATGGCGGCTAAATCCAAGATGGCGACTTACACAATTTTTCGTTAAGGTCAAGACCTTGCCGCGGAGTCTATTTACATGATATTTTAGACAACTTGGCGTAGGCCAACACACATTCAAATACTGCGATAGGAGGCAAAATATCATTTCAATTCCAACACAGTTTTATTACAACTAAAGTGTAGCATAGCAATGAAGGGATGATGAAAATATCTTGAAACATTAACAGGATCTAGAGAACAAAGTTCTCCAGGTGTTAGTATATCTATGTTTGTTTTGTTTTTGTTTGATATGCATAGGAAATCATGTAAATCTTCCCATGCATATTCTGCACAACTTAATGTAACAAACCAAGTGGGTGGGACAAGGTTTCTTATCATACAACGTACATCTCCATGACATCGGAACCAGTACTCTTTAGTAACACACATGTTTGCTAATAGATTTGTAATACTTGATTGTAAAACCTCATCTTTTTCTTGCACTTTTTGTAATAATTGCATAGTTGACATATTTTGAAAGTGGGTTCCTGATTTTAATGTGTGTGCAACTCCATAACATAGAGTTGCTAGTTCACTTTCAAAGAGTAGGTGGAATATGTATTCCACATTTTGTCTAAATCTGGGATCTTCAGAATACATCTGTAACGAGCGGCATTCAGATGCTGTTATTTGAATAGGTCTATCATCGTACCTTCCTCCTTTGCCAATAGGAAAGAGTAGAGGAAAAGCACGTGCTTCTATACTTTTTTCCCATATGCTGATTGGTGATCCTGTCATTTGTTGCATTTGGTACGTTTCTAGTGCATCTTCTATGGTATCATTAGAGTGCAATGGATGAATTATATAATGGTCTAAAATATTGGATACTGTAGCAGGATCTAGAAGCTCAAATTGACCCATTTCTGGTGACTCTTGAATTATTTCAGTGGTTTCCTTCAAGTTTTCTTCAATATTCATTTCTTTGTAGTATTCATTATTGTCTTAGATATTGCAAGGCTTGTCTAACTTTATGTAAATCTACCAGTTGTTGCCAATTTTTTTTGTCTTTTGTAGGTGCACCATTTACTAAGATAATTAAAGATTGCTCCATTGGACGTTGCACTCCCAGAGTGTGCACATTTTGTTTTAGATCTAATAGTAAATACACTACTTTGCCACAAATGCCTTTCACCAATTCAGAGGGAGGTAATTTTGGTGTTTTTGGTTGAAGGCATATTATTGCTTGAAAGGGGTGCACTGTTTGCATTATGATGCTCTCATATAAATTGAGTTGTTGTAGGGGTTTTGGTAGTGGGAATAATTCCAAATTATTTGTGATAGCACGTGAAGGAGTTTGGTTGTTGTCAATTTTTATAGTTTAGTAACTGCAAAGTATTAAGGGGTCAGTTATTTCGTATTTGTTTTCTGCTATAAGGTAGAGAGCTAATTCAAACCATTTAGAATCTTCATTGTCTTCTATTTTGTATGTTAGGTCTACAGTTTTTGTGTTACTTTTATAAAAAGTTCTGCGGCAACACACACACACATGGTTTGGTACTTCAGCAGATGTACTTTTAAATTTCAGTATTTCTTTTTTGTATGTGTGTAGTAGAAGTTTGCCATGTGTAGAATTGTTGCTAGTCTGTTGTAAAGCTATTGCATTTTGTAAGTGGCGTTCACTTCCAAAATATTGTTTCTGGATATAGTCAATTTCATCGAGTAGGTCTTTGGCTGTACCATGCAGAAGAATATTATTTAAATTGGCTAGTGCTAAAGCAGGACTTTTAGCATAGTAGAGTTTATAGACTAGATGTCTTATAGTTGAATGATGTGTTGATATCATTTTGATATGATGGAAGGTGGTTTTGCAAATAGGTCCTGAAATGCAGGCTAATGAATGTCCTTGTAGTCCTGTGTATTTGCGCACTGGACAGGTATCCATATTTTGCAGTAGTTTCATTTTGATTTTGACTTTGCCTTTCGCATACTGATTGAGGAATTGGCGTAAAGACTTGAAAGATTTTTTGGGAATGTTACACATTGACGTGCATGGCCATTTGTATACTGGACGTTCTGGTTCAGTCAAATGGAGAGGTAATTCTGAGTTTTCTGGGGATATTTTTGTAAGCAGTATTTCTTGTTCCATTATGGTATTATTAACTTTTTCATAACCTCCTCCACTGATAGGTATGGCAATTGTATTTGTTTGCTTTTGTTTGTATGCTTCTTTATTAAAATAAGGTTCTGTGCTTGTGGTGTTACTCCATTCGCCTCCAGATATTTTTGTTGACATTTCGTTTATTGA
Source organism: Ambystoma mexicanum (assembly GCF_040938575.1). Classification (NCBI taxonomy): domain Eukaryota; kingdom Metazoa; phylum Chordata; class Amphibia; order Caudata; family Ambystomatidae; genus Ambystoma; species Ambystoma mexicanum. The sequence continues at coordinate 420,695,703 of NC_090927.1, read as the reverse complement.
GAAGTCTTTTTTGTAATTTAGTCATTAGTTTTGTTAGTGGTTTCATTTTGTTTAACACTAAAATAAATAACTTTCTTTTGAGAAGGATTGCACTGACTATCAAAGCTTCTAAGATTAATTTTCTACGGTAGGTTTTAAGGGTTGTGCATGATTTCTCTCCTGTTTTTATAAGATTTTGAAGGACTCTGTGGCGGAACATTTTTGCTAAAATACTTTTTTTGGTATGCTTACTTGGCACTATATCAAGATTTATAGGAGAAGTTTTAGCAGTAGTGGTAGCTGAATTCTTGTTAATTGTTTTCTGTTTGGTTTTACATATTGATAGAGGAGGCAAAGTTTTTGTACTTGAAGCTTGTTTTGTTTCGCTAAATGACTGTATTAGCTGTTTTGTTTGAACTTTTTGTACAAATGCTGCTAGAGATGGATGCTTATTTTGGACACTTCTATTTTCTTTTGCTCTACTTCTGTGTTGCTTTCTACGGACATGCTTTTTGGTAGGCATTCTTTGGGGTCTATTGAAAAAAATAAAGAAGGTATGGGTTGGGCTGTTCTGCAATGTATGTGTGCTGTGTGCATCAGTGTCTGAGTATGATGGTAAAGATGTATGTGATGGTGTGTGATTGTGCATTGGGCAACTACAATTAGTTGGGATGGCTATTCTTGAATTTGTGTGTTACTATACTGGGGTTCAGATGACAGTAGAAAGTAAGCTAGTGGTGAGGAGAAGCACAAATAGTAAATCTAATGGTATAGAATTAAAACAGTTCTTTGTTCTACAATACTAACATTCTAGGGGCTGAGTTATGTCATTTGTGCACCGAAAAACAGGGATTTGTGTGCCATTCTGCCTGCAAATCCCTGTTTAACAAATGGGGATTTGTGGGCAGAATGGCGCACAATCTCGGTTTTGTGGCACAGAAATACCATTAATGAACCCCACAGTGTGTTTGAGTAACAGTAAAAATATTATGGTGGTATTTAACTTACTTTTTTGTGTGGAATGAGCAGGATTCTTCTGAGTTGTTGTTTGTACTTCAGATTCTGCTGCTGCTTTTCAGAAGAGTGGTCTTCACTGCAAGTGTAAAGGAAAGAAGTTAGTAATTTTGTGTGTTTATAGCACTGATGTTAATTTAGACATTGGCCCTCATTACGACCCTGGCGGAAAGTAACTGACCCGACCGCGATAGCGTAAATAGCGTTTCCGCCATTGCACGATGGAGTAAAGTGCGGCTAATTCTGACCCATCGGGCACGAGCATTACGCCATGGCGGAAGTGCAAAGTCCGCGATGGCGGAAATGTCCCCAAAACGCCCCTCACCGCCGTCGTACGGCGCCCTAGGTGCAATTCCGCCACCCATCATAGCGGTCACCGTAATGAGCGCCAATCGCAAAATACGGTGACCGTAAATATACGGAAACGGAAGTAAAAACATGGGGCCGGAACGGGAAACAGCACGCCGTACACCTATAAAATCAGAATCCCAACACAACCATTAAAAATCCGACCCTGAGACACATCCCAACCCGTCAGCCACCCTAGTAAAAACAATCAAAATGGGAAAAGTTGCTAAAAAAGCGTGCGACCGCAAGCGGCAGGTCCACTTCTCCCATGAGGAACTCGCCCTGCTCACAGAGACCCTCCAGGAGAATGCTGGCGTCGTCTTCTCGACGCAAATGACCAGGACGGCACTTGCGAACAAGAAGGCCATATGGGCCCTGGTGGCACAGCGGGTAAGTGCGGTGGGGACCGCACCCCGCAACCCACAGCAATGCAGAAAGCGATGGGACGACTTGCGGATACGCGTACGGAGCATACTATCAGCCAACCGTAACATTGCCACAGCTACCGGGGGAGGATCGGAATCACCCATCAAGTTGACCCCCTGGGAAGAAATCTGTGCCTCCACCATTGGAATGGAGAGTATAGAGGGAGTCGGAGGGATGGAGAAAGGAGTGCAGACATCCGAAGAATCAGGTAGGTGGGCCAAATAAAACAATGCTAAATCCACAATGTCCAATCATGTGAAGTACCATGTGTCCACATAGTGCAACAGAAACACATGTCCAGGAGAACGTCCACATACATTGGCCTGATAGCGCACTTTAAAAGTCACAATAAATACATAAATAATTAAAAATCCTAAAAACACCCTCTACACGTGCAGCATGCACACCCTAACTGCAGGCTGCAAAACAACTGCATCCTCAATCCACACAGAAATGAAACCACTTCCAAGGCCCTGACCCAAATCACCCTCAGGTACCACCCCAATGCATGTGATACATTGCCATTCCAATTTCCACAGACCCATTAATAACGCTCGCCCTCCTTTACTCCACCACAGGGTCCGAGTCAAACGACGAGCTGCAGGACACCCCTACCAGCACACCTGCAAAGAGGGCCAAGACCAACGGCCAAAGACCCTCCACCTCAGCTGCACGGATCAAGACACGGCAGCAGCACAAATCAAGTGGCAGCACACAGGAGGGGACTTCAACAGGCACCCCAGCAGCCAGCATGCCCACACCAGCAGCACCACAGGTCCCGCCAATGGATGCCACAGAAGGCACTGCTTCTGATGGCAGCAGCACCATAGGTGACACTGCATTAATGCCAGCATGCTCCGACACAGACAACGGTGCTGTCGATGTAGGACCCATCCATGACCTGTCACAATCCCCCTGTTCGTTTCATCCCGTACACCATGAGGATACCACGCAGGGGCAACCACAAGACGACGACTGGCCATCCCCCCCAAGCCCTGTGGCAAGGCAACATGAGGTGATCAGCCCCTCTGTGACACCACCGCAAATGGCCATGGCCCAGCAGAGGCAACAGTCCCTCGACCAGGTGATCGTGCAACAGCAGCAACTGGCCACGCTCCTCAAGGAGCATGCTGATGAATGTGGGGCTTCTAAGGCAGCCATAGAAACATCTACTGAGACACTTAGGGCACAAATGGAGCGAAGTACAGAGACACTTAGGGCACAAATGGAGCGAAGTACAGAGACACTAAGGGTACAAATGGAGAGAAGCACCGAGAGCCTGAGGGGGGAACTGCATGCGACATCCAAAGACGTATGTGGTGAACTTGCCGCTGTGCGCCGTGTGCTCACTGAGCTCTCACAAACCCTTAGGGACATGCATGGACGTGAGCAGGCAGAGACATCATCCGTTGCAAGTTCCGTCCAGGGCAGCCCCCAACGTAGATCTGAGAGGAACCTGCGCTCCACAGGCAGGGGTGCCCCTGATACCCGGAGAGGGGGCTTGCAATAGCGTCTGCCCACTGACAATGAGCATCTTTGGACACTGGTGTTCGGGGGGGAGGTAGGAGGGTGGAGGGGGGTGTTGGGCTTACTTGGGTGGCGGGTCGATGGGGTGTGTAACATAATTTCACATATGCTATAAACATTACATAATCATCCAATGAGATGTGTGGACATTGTTCCTTGTGTATGAGTCCTTTATAGGCGTACAGTCCACATTGTGCATGTTCCCGACACACACAGTGCCACAAGTCCCGTGTCCATGCATCAGCCACCAGGCGTGAGTGCTAGAAGCATGAATCTATGATATTCTGACGAATTTCACGGGCCTCCTGTGCCTCGCGGACTCCTTGAGGTGCTGCCACATCCCCACCCTCATCATGACCATCTTCAGGTGCTTGCAGTTCTGCGTCAGGGGGCATGGGCACATTTCTACATACGCACATGTTGTGTAGCATGACACATGCCATGACTATCTTTGCAACCTTCTCATGGCGGTACAGGAGTGCCCCGCCAGACCTGCTGAGGCAGCGGAAACGAGCCTTCAGTAGGCCGAATGCCTGTTCTATGACTACACGGGTACGTGAGTGGGCATGGTTGTAGTCCTCCTCATGCTGGTCCTGTGGGTTCCGGAGTGGTGTAAGGAGCCATCTCTTCAGTGGATACCCGGCATCACCTGTATGTGGACAATAAAGGATGTTTGTGGGATGACATTGCACGTACGCATCCCCCCCCTTCCTGCCAGGTCATTGCCGCATCACATACCCCACATTATCATGCATGGATTGAGACTCACCGAGTAGCCAGGATCTGTTCCCTGCGTGTCGCTCCATGTAGCGTGGTATTGTAGAGTTCCTCAAGACCATAGAATCATGGGTTGATCCAGGAAATCGTGCACAACAATGTGTAAAGATCCTGTTGGAGTCACACACCATTTGTACATTAAGAGAATGATATTGTTTCCGGTTGCGGTACTGGACCTCCATGGCATGTGGGACAACCAATTCCACATGGGTGCAGTCGATGGCACCAATGCAACCCGGTATGCCGGCAAGTGCATGGAATCCCACTTTTGTGTTTGTAATCTCCAGCTCCGAGCGTGGTAATGAGATGTAGTCGTCTGCGTGCTTCAGGAGGGCATCGAGCACTTGCAATAGTGTCCGTGAGAACAGTGGCTGTGAAATGCCATGCAACTGTCCGACTGTGTGCTGGTAGGTGCCTGTGGCCAGGAAGTGGAGTACAGACACCACCTTCAGTAGGGGTGGGATGGCGGTTGGGCTATCTATCATGCTGACAAGGTCAGCGTGTGTCATGTCCACAATGGAGATTATGGTGTCCCGGTCCAAACGGTAGAGGGTGTGGATCTGCTCAGCAGTGAGGTTGAACGGATGAGCTCGGAGGCGTGGGATTGCGGGCTGCCTGCGTGGTGGTAGTGGCTGTGCTGGTGGGCCTTGCTGGCCCTGCCTTGCCCTCCTCCTCCTCCTGCGTCTCCTCTGTGCGGCCGGTTGTTGTAGTAGTTGGTGTTCGTCTTCTTCTTGAAGTTGGAGTACTTGCAGTGCTATCAGGTCCCCCAGGCCCAACATCGCTAGTCCTGCCAGTAGCATTTTGGAGTGGGTGTGGTTGTGGGAGGGGGTTGGGTGTGCAATTTATGTGTTTTCAGGCTGTATAGCCTCCACCTGTGGTGATTCATTCCACCTGTGCCAGCTGCAATCCCCTTTGGGCGAGCACTGTACCGAGGTTCACGAACGGGCGGGGCGTCCCATTTGTGAGTGAAGCCAGTTGCCATTTTCACACATTGCCGCACTACATGGATGAATTTGTGATTTCGAGCGGTCACAGATGCCTTTTCGACGTGATGTTGCAAATGAGGAATTCGAAGGACAGCGCTTTCGGTTTTCAGCTAGCGGCGAGGAGATGCCCACAGGTCTGACTGCGAATATAACGTTCAATTGTTTAATGTCCTTGGGACAGGGGCCATGGCGAGAATGCAATGATTGATATGAATAGTATGGGATGCGCAATAGCGTAGTGGACGATTAGGCAGGACGTTCCCACATACATGTTACTTCACAACACTATTATTCCGGCCTGGAGCACAGTGGATTTTGCAGACTGCATTACGCACAGACTCAATGGAGATTTCAAATGTTATGTGAGTAAATAATCGGGCGTTTTTATACCGGGATGAGGGAATGATGTATGGATGCATGGACAGATGATTTAATTGAGAGTTTGCAATGTACATGGCTTATTGGAATCTATCCCCTTCCCCTGCGCTATGTGATGCAGAGCTGCCATAGTGAGACCATCGTCTATCTGCCCTTGTTGAACCCTCCCTGTCTCGACGCGCCTTCCAACACTTGTGTCTATGCACGTTACTAATCCCATCTAATGGATTCTGTTTTAACAGACGCATGCACACAAACACTCGTTTGTAATAGTGTTTTCACCTCGATTTATATTGTTATGATTGGCAAGTGATTTATGGGTGGAAATAATCCTTTTGAGCGGGCTAGCATGCATATGGCTGTAGATTTAGTGTGATCATTGAAGTGAGTAATACTAATGAAGTTCTGATGCCCATACTATTCTTTTTCATTTCATTTGGGTGACAGGTATCTCCTCCCCTTTTGCCGCTGCCATCTGTATGCCACTCCTGCAGATGGCTTTTACTCCCGACACCTGCTGCTTCGAGTTAATCAGTGGAGCACCATTACGATCTTATGGGACGATCGCCAATGGGCCACATGCCCTTACGCAGTACTAGTGGCTAGGAGCAACATATCTACCTTTCTGCTGGACTAGTGCCTACCTAATGGGACGGCCCTGCGGTTCTAGGCGCTTCCATGTTGCCTTTTTGAACGTGAATGTAGCCCCTGTGTACCATGAAGGAACAGGGCGTCACACAAGGAGTAGCTGGTCATTTATTGCGGATGCAGCCCACAGTAATGTAGATATTTTGGGGTTTATGACCTAATAGCTGTATGGGCTTGGTGAATTTGATGTGCATTAAAATTTCATTCTGATGTTAACCGTGTAGCGTTATTCTTTGCAAGTAATGTAGCATATTCCTATTTGTGGAGCGATGTATTGTGAGTAGCTCTGCATTGGGTTCCGGCTTCTGAGTATAGTTGCATGGTACTGTACTGGCCGCGTTTGCCTACGAAGCCCAGTAAGGTCAGGGATAGGGGCTGCCATTATGACTGTTTTAATGATGTCATGCTTAGGGGCGGGGGATTAGCTTTTGTGTAACAGATGCCGGTCAGCCAGGTGGATTGGTGGAATGACGTGATTATCAGGAAATGGCTGGTCACAGGTGCCTGTGTTTGCGTGCGTTTCTTGGAGGGAGACTGAGGTCATGTCCATTGGAATAGCTTCTGTATTCGTGCCATCTGTGCCCTGCAGCTCCCATTGGCCCCTCTTGAGATGAGCCTGGCTGCTCAGTCACTCTGCCAACTTGTGTGGTACATGCTTATGCTGATGGTTGGTTTGTTTACTGGCATGTGTACAGGGCTGGTGCAGTCTCCCTCAGGATACTGCTTTGGATGTTGCCTTACACTGGTGTCAGGCGATGGGGGCCTGTTGTTGTTTTGTCTCATCTTTCAGTTCATTTTGCTGTACTTGAACCTTCGCATGCCTGTGCTGCATCAGTACGGCAATGGTGACATGCCAAATATGGATGGCCACTCACAAGGCACTTGGAGCCCCTACATTCATTTGTTCGTTGGCATGCGTGGGTGACTTGTGCATTTCACTGGTTGCATTGTGTAACTTCATTGCACCTACGAGGAGTTGTGCAATGTGGCCAGGAAGTGGTGTACAGGCACTCAGTAGGGCCATTTACGGTTGGTTCACGATGCCGTAATTCTCACCATGGCGGAATGGTACTTTCCGCCATGCTTGATGGCGTTAAGTGAATGTCCGCTGGGGTCAGAATTCGCGTACCGTTGCGCCATGGTGGTAATTACGGTTTTGCATGGCGCGCGTGCGCGTACTTGGTGCAGTTAGCGTTGGCGTTCACTACGGTGTCGCTAATGGCATCGTACTTTACGGTGACGGGTCGTAGTCGCACCGAGCGGTATTCGATGGCGGTATTGCATTTCCGCCATCGTTTTTCGATTTCCGCAAGGGTCGTAATGAGGGCCATTGATTTTTATGTTTTTGTAGATGTATTCTTGTTTGATATCTGAACATAGTGTGTGCATGCAATTTTGTTTGACTATGTGTAGTCTTTATATTTTACTTTAAATATGTTAGTTCAGCATGCTTTTCAAATGTGTGTAAAAAGAAATTAAATAGCAGATAGGTTTGGAAGTGACAGTAGATTATAGCAGATGGGAAACATGACAGTAAGTTAATTTTATGAGTTATACAGGTTACAATGCAGTTTACCTGTTTATATGCATTTATAAGAATTGTACATGTATTATACAGAAAATATGCATACCTGTAGTTTGTGTTCATGCATATGGATATGCATGCAGCTGCAAGTAGAAATCTTGGAGACTTGTACAGTAGTTCTTGTAGTAGGTGCTTTCCAATGATATGACACTTGTACTCACAGTGATTAACAGTACATTTGAAGTGCTGATCTATGATGATGGATTTAGATGTAGAAGTCTTGGATCTGATTGGTGGATGGTTGTGTGACTGCTTAGCTGTATCCAATCAGGGAATGTCACAGAGAGTGAAGTGGAAATGGTAGAAGGGCTGTCCATGTTACGATATGTCCGCGGACATGGCGGTAGTCAGCGGACATCGCGTGTTACATACAGGGATTTTGGGGTGGGGAGGTATGCAAATGAGAATGAGCAGAGCAAGGGATTGATCAGTAAAGTTTAGTGGGTGTGTTGTGTCAGGAGAGAGTTTGTCAGAAAGTCTTTTTCCTGAAAGAAGAACAGATAGCTATGGCTGTGTGTTTCAGAACACAGATTGTCTGGATTTTGGGAGATTTGTGGATACATTGGTTGAAGGTGTATGCAGAAAGCTGTGGAGTAGCTGTAGATCTTGGATTCTCACATGTGGAAGTGCACTGGCATGGAGTGCGTGGAATGAAGTGGCTGGACTTGGTACCTCTCTGTGCTACTTTGGAGACAGAGCATCATCCAGACATAATGATAATTCATTGTGGAGTGAATAGTTTAGGGCATGTGTCTGGAATTTCTTTGCAATTTGCAATGAAATAAGGACTTGGGAAGGTCATGGACATGTTTCCAAATTCTCAAGTAATTGTTTCTCGGATTGCGCAGAGACAAATGTGGCTGTGTTCTTCTTCATTTGGTCCACAAATGGAGAAAGCGAGGTGCAATGTCAATAAGGATGAAAATATTATGTTTCGTAGCACATACATTTTTTGCAGAGATGGAGTCCATCTTACTCATGCTGGCAATCAGATTTTTCTGAGAAATGTACAAAATGCATTGCAACCTTTTTTGGAATTACAGCCATCCATTTTGCAGTAGTTGTTGACCATTTCAAGTTTTTCAAACACAAACACACACCACCAAAAGGCTCTTTTCAGAGCCACCACTTCCTTCCAGAGAAAAGTGCAATGGTTATGATGGGGCAGCACCCCAACATTTTAGATGTCCGCGAACTGTCCGCAGACTTCTAAAAAATAACACAGGGCCCTGCTCCATTTATTTGTCACTTCTATGTTTAAACTGTGAAAGGCAGCTCTGAAAAGAACATTTTTTTTTATTTTTGTTGTTTTATATTTTTTTGGGTTTTTTACACACGACACACTAGGAGAGGAGGGGAAAGGAGGGTAAGGGGGGACACCAACCACAGGGATAAGAAAGGGCGGGTGGAGAGAGGAAGATGTAGGGTGGGCCTTACTTAAGTAGTGGACAGGTCTTCTCGTGCTCTGAGACCGTAGTCTCGAAAGCACTACAAAGTATCTCCCCCCTGCAGAGTACTGTGTCACAGCACATATACACAACTGTGACACTTGAAAGGTAAGTGTTATCAGCATTGCGAATGGCCTGTGAGGCAGCTGGAGGGATACGCTCTCCCACAGGAGTTTTCCTTGTGGTGACAGGATTGGAAACAGAGGATGTAGTAGAGGAAGTCAACCTACTATGCTCCTCGCAAGGTACAACCTTGCGAATGGCTGCACCGTGGAACGACCTTAGGTGTTTCTTCATAGTTGTCGTGCCAAAGCTGTACGAACCAAGCCTCCCGCGACTGAGCACCATTTTTCACTCTTTGCAGGTGACTTTGTCTGCACGCGCCTTGGGTACGTTACCATGAATGGTAAATAACCGCCACACCCAAGAGTCACGGCGAGTGCTCGTAGTAGGGACTTCCACTACCTCATCCTCTTCATCCTCTTCATCCTCCTCTACATCCTCACTCCTGTTCCCCTCTTCAGGCCCTTGAGGAGGTGGTGGTGGTGGAGGGGTGGGGGTGGTGCTGAGGCAGATTTAGCACCAGGTGGAAGCAGAGGATCCATGGTTGCCATCAGGTTTCTGAAAAATCAGGAACATTGGCAGCCAAAGTACAGTGTTCTGTCAGGTAGCCAGAAACACCATGAGGATGACCTCTGGGGTGTGGCCTTTTATAGGGGTGCTGGTGCGCACTTCGCGGACACCTGCGCTGTCCGCGGACAGATCGAACACCAAAAAAAGTCTCAAAAAGTCCCAAAAAAGTATGTAGAAAGTGAGGATCATTGTCTGGGACATGTGCTATGGTGAATTATTATAATAAAATATTGTAGATTGCCTGAAAAGGTACTTTTAAATTGTTCGGTGACACGAACAGTGTCCCCAATCAGAAAACATGCTTAGCGTGGGCATGGTCACATAATGGCATCGCGAATATGTCCGCGAAGGGAACGGGTGTCTGCAGGATACCAAATTCACGGGAACTGTTTTGCGCATGCGTGTTGGTGTTCTACGGACAGTGTTCGGGTCCTCAAACTAATTAAAAGTGCGACACAAGTGTGCTGGACAGCTACGGACTGGCGTGGTGTTCGTAGGACTCATGGTGTGGTGCGCATGTGCGTAGATAGTCTACGGACAGTGTTTGGGTCCTGAAACTAATTAAAAGTGTGACACAAGTGAAACGAACAGTTACGGGCAGGCGGTTGTTCTTAGAACAGTTTCAAATTGCCTACGAACAATACGGACAGTCATAACATCCTCAGGACACCCCCATTTTGTTTATTTACGAATATCCCAGGACACCTGATGTGTTATTGGAATAGTTTCAACCTGCCTACGAACAGTACGGACAGGTATAGTGTCCTCAGGACACCCCCATTTCGTTTAATTACGAACATTTCAGGACACCGCGTGTGTTCTTAGAACAGTTTCAACTTGCCTACGAACAATACGGACAGACATAGTGTCCTCAGGACATCTCCATTATGTTTATTTACGAATATCCCAGGACACTTGGGGGCCGATTCATGGAACAAACGTGCGCCGAAAATCTTTGCGCAAGCAGGCGCACGCGCAAAAAAACAGGCGCACACGCGCATGCGTGCGATTCATGGAAGTCCCTGCGCGTGTTTTCCTCGGGATGTGCGCCAAACCCGTGCATGGCGCACACGTCACTGCAACATCCCGAAAGGCGTGCGCGACGCGCACAGTGAAAGCGCACAACCTCGGCGCATACACCAGAAAGTGGGCGGAACACGGGGCGTAACGCGCGGAATGGGGAACAGCGCGCGAAAATAAGGGCGTAACTGGGGATGTACTGCAGGGAAGCAGACGGAACGCCCACACGCAGTCGAACCACACGTATTCATGGAATCGAATAGGGCAAAGCCACGCACAGCCAAAGACACGCACAAGCCAAAACACGTCCGCCACACGAAGGCAGGCGGTAGCGTCCCTGCGCATTCCAAAAGTGGCAACATACAGCAATTGGGCCTGTGCGAGCGGGGCACGTGTATTTTGGGGGTGCGCGGGAAGTTACACACGCGATTGAGCGGGGTACGTGTATTTCGGGGGTGCGCGGGAAGTTACACACGCGATTGAGCGGGGTACATGTATTTCGGGGGTGCGCGGGAAGTTAAACACGGGATTGAGCGGGGTACGTGTATTTCGGGGGTGCGCGGGAGGTTACACACGCGATTGAGCGGGGTACGTGTATTTCGGGGGTGCGCGGGAAGTTACACACGCGATTGAGCAGGGTACATGTATTTTGGGGGTGTGCGGGAAGTTCAACACGCGATTGAGCGTGGTACGTATATTTCGGGGTTGCGCAGGAAATTACACACGCGATTGAGCGGGGTACGTGTATTTCGGGGGTGTGCGGGAAGTTACACACGCGATTGAGCGGGGTACGTGTATTTCGGGGGTGCGCGGAAGTTACACACGCGATTGAGCGGGGTACGTGTATTTCGGGGGTGCGCGGGAAGTTACACACGCGATTGAGCGGGGTACGTGTATTTCGGGGGTGCGCGGGAAGTTACACACACGATTGAGCGGGGTACGTGTATTTCGGGGTTGCGCGGGAAGTTACACACACGATTGAGCGGGGTACGTGTATTTCGGGGTTGCGCGAGAAGTTACACACGCGATTGAGCGGGGTACGTGCATATCAGGGGTGCGCGGAAAGTATCACACGCGATTCCATCAGGGTACGTGTATTACAGGGGTGCGCGGGAAGTTCCACACGCGAATGTCCAGGCTACGTGTATTTCGGGGTGCACGGGAAGTTTCACACGCAATTCCATCAGGGTACGTGTATTACAGGGGTGCGCGGGGAGCACCACACGTGAATTGCACGTGTGGGTCCTCCCAGGTGTTCCCTCTACACCCTCCACGGCCCCTGCAGGTGGCTCACACCACAGGGGCCTACACTGCACATGTCCTGCAGGCACCCCATCCACCATGGCCATGCCCCCCAGCCAACCCATATGTCAACTTGCACTACTGCCCACCAACGCATGTCCCCCTGCACACCCAGCCACCAGGGGCACCCTCCACCAGGCCCCCACCCATGTCTCCCACCACCCCCACCCCCAGCAGTGCAGGGGCACCCTCCACCAGGCCCCCACCCATGTCTCCCACCATCCCCACCCCCCAGCACTATGGGGCACCTGCCAGCAGGCCCCCAGCACTATGGGGCACCTGCCAGCAGGCCCCCACCCATGTCCAACTCATGTCCCCACCACCCCCACCCCCCAGCACTGTGGGGCACCTGCCAGCAGGCCCCCACCCATGTCCAACTCATGTCCCCACCACCCCCACCCCCCAGCACTGTGGGGCACCTGCCAGCAGGCCCCCACCCATGTCCAACTCATGTTCCCCACCACCCCCACCCCCCAGCACTGTGGGGCACCTGCCAGCAGGCCCCCACCCATGTCCAACTCATGTCCCCACCACCCCCACCCCCCAGCACTGTGGGGCACCTGCCAGCAGGCCCCCACCCATGTCCAACTCATGTCCCCACCACCCCCACCCCAAAGCACTGTGGGGCACCTGCCAGCAGGCCCCCACCCATGTAAACTCATGTCCCCACCACCCCCACCCCCCAGCACTGTGAGGCACCTGCCAGCAGGCCCCCACCCATGTCCAACTCATGTTCCCCACCACCCCCACCCCCAGCACTGTGGGGCACCTGCCAGCAGGCCCCCACCCATGTCTCCCACCACCCCCACCCCCCAGCAGTGGAGGGGCACCCTCCACCAGGCCCCCACCCATGTCCAACTCATGTTCCCCACCACCCCCACCCCCCAGCACTGTGGGGAACCTGCCAGCAGGCCCCCACCCATGTCCAACTCATGTCCCCACCACCCCCACCCCCCAGCACTGTGGGGCACCTGCCAGCAGGCCCCCACCCATGTCCAACTCATGTCCCCACCACCCCCACCCCCCAACACTGTGGGGCACCTGCCAGCAGGCCCCCACCCATGTCCAATTCATGTTCCCCACCACCCCCACCCCCCAGCACTGTGGGGCACCTGCCAGCAGGCCCCCACCCATGTCCAACTCATGTCCCCACCACCCCCACCCCCCAGAACTGTGGGGCACCTGCCAGCAGGCCAGCAGGCCCCCACCCATGTCCAACTCATGTTCCCCACCACCCCCACCCCCCAGCACTGTGGGGCACCTGCCAGCAGGGCCCCACCCATGTCCAACTCATGTCCCCACCACCCCCACCCCCCAGCACTGTGGGGCACCTGCCAGCAGGCCCCCACCCATGTCCAACTCATGTCCCCACCACCCCCACCCCCCAGCACTGTGGGGCACCTGCCAGCAGGCCCCCACCCATGTAAACTCATGTCCCCACCACACCCACCCCCCAGCACTGTGGGGCACCTGCCAGCAGGCCCCCACCCATGTCCAACTCATGTTCCCCACCACCCCCACCCCCAGCACTGTGGGGCACCTGCCAGCAGGCCCTCACCCATGTCTCCCACCACCCCCACCCCCCAGCAGTGGAGGGGCACCCTCCACCAGGCCCCCACCCATGTCCAACTCATGTTCCCCACCACCACCACCCCCCAGCACTGTGGGGAACCTGCCAGCAGGCCCCCACCCATGTCCAACTCATGTCCCCACCACCCCCACCCCCCAGCACTGTGGGGCACCTGCCAGCAGGCCCCCACCCACGTCCAACTCATGTTCCCCACCACCCCCACCCCCCAGCACTCTGGGGCACCTGCCAGCAGGCCCCCACCCATGTCCAACTCATGTCCCCACCACCCCCACCCCCCAGCACTGTGGGGCACCTGCCAGCAGGCCCCCACCCATGTCCAACTCATGTCCCCACCACCCCCACCCCCCAGCACTGTGGGGCACCTGCCAGCAGGCCCCCACCCGTGTAAACTCATGACCCCACCACCCCCACCCCCCAGCACAGAGGGGCACCTGCCAGCAGGCCCCTACCCATGTCCAACTCATGTTCCCCACCACCCCCACCCCCCAGCACTGTGGGGCACTTGCCAGCAGGCCCCCACCCATGTCTCCCACCACCCCCAATCCCCAGCAGTGCAGGGGCACCCTCCACCAGGCCCCCACCCATGTCCAACTCATGTTCTCCACCACCCCCACCCCCCAGCACTGTGGGGCACCTGCCAGCAGGCCCCCACCCATGGCTCCCACCACCCCCACCCCCCAGCAGTGCAGGGGCACCCTCCACCAGGCCCCCACCCATGTCCAACTCATGTTCCACACCACCCCCACCCCCCAGCACTGTGGGGCACCTGCCAGCAGGCCCCCACCCATGTCCAACTCATGTTCCCCACCACCCCCAACCCCCAGCACTGTGGGGCACCTGCCAGCAGGCCCCCACCCATGTCCAACTCATGTCCCCACCACCCCCACCCCCCAGCACTGTGGGGCACCTGCCAGCAGGCCCCCACCCATGGCTCCCACCACCCCCACCCCCCAGCAGTGCAGGGGCACCCTCCACCAGGCCCCCACCCATGTCCAACTCATGTTCTCCACCACCCCCACCCCCCAGCACTGTGGGGCACCTGCCAGCAGGCCCCCACCCATGGCTCCCACCACCCCCACCCCCCAGCAGTGCAGGGGCACCCTCCACCAGGCCCCCACCCATGTCCAACTCATGTTCCACACCACCCCCGCCCCCCAGCACTGTGGGGCACCTGCCAGCAGGCCCCAACTCATGTTCCCCAGCCAACATGTCATCACAATCTAGATCCCTGGTCCCTATGGTCAGCCTCCAAATGCAAAACACCTACCCGAGTATTACATCCACCCACTCAGAAATGGCAATTACATGACAGAACACCAATTGCAAGTTTCGAAACAAACACATGTCCCTCACATACACCCAATGGGTGTCAGTGAATCTCAAAACCCATATCATGATATGCATGAAACCAATGAGATGATACTACACATTGAAGTTCGATAAAAAAATATGTATTAAAGGAAACATAAATAGATCCAAAAATAAAGAAACAGAAATGGGAATGTACAAAAATGAAAAGAAGCATGTCCGTGAAAAAAAGCAAAACCAAAAATCATAATCCAAAGTAATGGTGTCCAAAGTCACTGTCCACAAAAGAAAATCCAATGGGAAATAATAATTGAAAGCCATTGCTCCATGGGTAAATTGTGAAAGAAAAATAAAATCCAACAGTGAACTATGTACAGACGAACACGCCAGGGTCCATTATCCCAACAAAAGAAATGAAACCTATCTAACAACACTAACTAATAAAATAAACTATATACAAAAAAGTGGCCAATGTCCAAAAGGTCCAAAATAAATCAAAAAACAAAGGAAACCTAACACTACCTACATAACTATGTACAAGGGCAGCGGGCTAGTCTGACGGCTCACTTTTGGATGTCCCGGGCCAGGGCATCATCGAACTCCTGCTCAATGTCCTGGAGGCGGTCCTCCTCCATGGCCCCGAGGGTCCGCAGGGCCGTCGACGTGTCCACCTCCAACCCCCTGCGGATTGCCTCGAGGCACTCGGCCCGCCTCAGGGCCCTCCGCATGGAGTTCTCCGCCCTGACCATTGTGAGCCGTGCCTCTTCCGCCCGCTGCCGCTCCGCATCTATGGCGTTGCCCAACCGCTGCCACACGGAAGACACTCCCTGTCCTGGGTCCCCCTGCCCTCCGGCCGATGCCTGCCCCTCCGATGTTGAAGGCCCCGAACCTTCATGGCTCCCACCACGTTGCTGCTGCTGCTGTGCCTCTGCCCGTGCACTGCCTCCTGCTGCCTGCACATCCTCCGCCGGCTGGGGTGCAGTCGTTGATGTGGCCACCCCTGCTGGACGTCCGACTCCTGACTGTGGCAGCGATGCCTCCTCCGCCAGCCTGGCCGCACTGTCAGAGGCAGCTCCACAGGGCACCCAGGTGACTGATGGGTGGGAAGATGGCATGGAGGACGACTGGCGCATAGGGGGTTCAGTTGAGGAGGGGGTCGTAGCAAGCCCCATCAAACGGAGGAATCCGGCCTGGGTGACCTGTCCCAGCAGGCTGACGTGGTCAACGAGCCATTCGAGATGACGTGCAGTCTCCTCATGAAAAAGACTGCAGGTCACCTCGCATGGCCCGTTGACGCAACGCCACACCAGTCCGGACAGGCTCAACCCAGACCCGGATAGCCACGTCCGCAGGCAGAGGAAGGCCAGTTGTCGTTTGCTCATCCCCTGCCTGAAAACGGGTCTGGACGTAGGCATCCCTGCTGGTGCAAGATGATGCAGGGACAGGATCAGGGACAGGATTGCACACAGGCACCTCCGCGGCGGCCTGTGCTGCCTCATGTCCCTGGTCCTGCACTGCACCACTAGCACCAGTGGGATCCCCACCTCCAGACCCCGTCTCTGTTGCTTGCACGGCCTCCTCCTCCACCAAACCCCCCACCAACCTGGATGACTCCGTGCCATCTTCCCCCGTTGGGCCCTGTGGGGACCCAGCTGCCCCTTCTGCTGCCGAGGAGTCCAACTCCAACCTCCGCCTCTTGGACCTCCCCCGGCAGCTGCGGCCTGGGACGCGGCACCGGACTCCTCACTCCCCGACGAGAGGACAACATTGGAGGGGAGCCGGGCTTTGCGTCTCCGGCTGGCGGTGAGATCCCCGCCGCTGTGCTACACAGCACCTTCTCCGCCCTCTTCATCAGTTGACGCTGCAGACAGGGAGAAATAAAACACAGGCATCAGGGCACTGTACAATGGACACATACACACATGACAGTTGTACATGAGTGGCATTGGCAAACCTCAGACATGCCATCACAATCACCAACACACATGTCATTTCAACTCGCACACATGAGCCATACCACAGACATATCGCAACTGACAGCACCATCCATACACATAAAACAGCATGAGCAGGCAAAGCTGAGCCAGACATCACATGCAACACACGAAGTGCACCACACATGTACACACACCACCACACTTGCATGCATGTGTACACCTCTGCCAAGTGTCGCAGTGTTCAGATGGGCATCCATGTCACATCTGCCAATCAGGCTTCCACATCCCGCTGTCACATGCATCCATGTTGCATCACTGTTGCACCCTTGTCAAATACACACAAATGCACATGTACACAGTGCTGATACATGCAGCTGAAAATAACATACATGCGTGACATCACGGACATGTCTACTTACATACACATTCATCCAAACATGTGTGCCCACACAACTGCATTTGGCATGCAAGCCTACACACACAAGCACCATCCATGTCTCACACATTACAACCCTCGCATGTGTTAGCCCCACGGCCCTGTACACCCCCACCCATACTCGACCCCATACAAACAGATGTGCAACCTGCACACTACTGAAACATCACCACACGCACAGCTCACAATCAGGATTCATGTACACTTACCGCTCGACTCCAGACGGGTCTGCCTCTCAAGGACCTGGACGTGGAGCGCTGGGGATATGCGTTCCAGGACCCTCATCTGATCTTCCGACAAGTGGCCCCGGCGCCCCTTGGCATCCGCTGCCTTCAAGAGGCGATGGGCCTTGTTCAGGGTCCTGGACCTGAAGTCCTCCCAGCGCTTCTTGACATGTTGGAAGTCGCGGACTGCCACCCCCTCCGCGTTGATGGCAGTCACGATGTCAGTCCAGCTTCAGTGCCACCGAAGTTGGTGTCCTGGTGGAGCAAATCCTGGGGCAGTATGATGACCTCTTTGGAAGTTCCCGCGCCGACAAGGAAGGACGGACTCGGATCTGGACTGACATTGTGACTGCCATCAACGCGGAGGGGGTGGCAGTCCGCGACTTCCAACATGTCAAGAAGCGCTGGGAGGACTTCAGGTCCAGGACCCTGAACAAGGCCCGGCGCCTCTTGAAGGCAGCGGATGCCAAGGGGCGCCGGGGCCACTTGTCGGAAGATCAGATGAGGGTCCTGGAACGCATATCCCCAGCGCTCCACGTCCAGGTCCTTGAGAGGCAGACCCGTCTGGAGTCGAGCGGTAAGTGTACATGCATCCTGATTGTGAGCTGTGCGTGTGGTGATGTTTCAGTGGTGTGCAGGTTGCACATCTGTTTGTATGGGGTCGAGTATGGGTGGGGGTGTATAGGGCCTTGGGGCTAACACATGCGAGGGCTGTAATGTGTGAGACATGGATGGTGCTTGTGTGTGTAGGCTTGCATGCCAAATGCAGTTGTGTGGGCACACATGTTTGGATGAATGTGTATGTAAGTAGACATGTCTGTGATGTCACGCATGTATGTTGTTTTCAGCTGCATGTATCAGCACTGTGTACATGTGCATTTGTGTGTATTTGACAAGGGTTCAACAGTGATGCAACATGGATGCATTTGACAGCGGGATGTGGAAGCCTGATTGGCAGATGTGACATGGATGCCCATCTGAACACTGCGACACTTGGCAGAGGTGTACACATGCATGCAAGTGTGGTGGTGTGTGTACATGTGTGGTGCACTTCCTGTGTTGCATGTGATATCTGGCTCAGCTTTGCCTGCTCATGCTGTTGTATGTGTATGGATGGTGCTGGCAGTTGCGATATGGCTGTGGTATGGCTCATGTGTGCGAGTTGAAATGACATGTGTGTTGGGGATTGTGATGGCATGTCTGAGGTTTGCCAATGCCACTCATGTACAACTGTCATGTGTGTATGTGTCCATTGTACAGTGCCCTAATGCCTGTGTTTTAATTCTCCCTGTCTGCAGCGTCAACTGATGAAGAGGGCGGAGAAGGTGCTGTGGAGCACAGCGGCGGGGATGCCACTGCCAGCCGGAGTCGCAAAGCTCGGCTCCCCTCCCATGTTGTCATCTCGTCGGGGAGTGAGGAGTCCGGTGCCTCGTCCCAGGCCGCAGCTGCCGGGGGGAGGTCCAAGAGGCGGAGGTTGGAGTTGGACTTCTCGGCAGCAGAAGGGGCAGCTGGGACCCCACAGGGCCCAACGGGGGAAGATGGCACGGAGTCATCCAGGTTGGTGGTGGGTTTGGTCGAGGAGGAGGCCGTGCAAGCAACAGAGACGGGGTCTGGAGGTGGGGATCCCACTGGTGCTAGTGGTGCAGTGCAGGACCAGGGACAGGAGGCAGCACAGGCCGCCGCGGACATGATCCTGTCCCTGCATCATCTTGCACCAGCAGGGATGCCTACGTCCAGACCCGTTTTCAGGCAGGCGATGAGCAAACGACAACTGGCCGTCCTCTGCCTGCAGACGTGGCTATCCGGGTCCGGGTTGAGCCTGTCCTAACTGGTGTGGCGTTGCGTCAACGGGCCATGCGAGGTGACCTGCAGTCTTTTCATGAGGAGACTGCACGTCATCTCGAATGGCTCGTTGACCACGTCAGCCTGCTGGGACAGGTCACCCAGGCCGGATTCCTCCGTTTGTTGGGGCTTGCTACGACCCCCTCCTCAACTGAACCCCCTACACGCCAGTCGTCCTCCGTGCCAT
Organism: Ambystoma mexicanum; assembly: GCF_040938575.1. NCBI lineage: Eukaryota > Metazoa > Chordata > Amphibia > Caudata > Ambystomatidae > Ambystoma > Ambystoma mexicanum. Next base: position 420,676,107 of record NC_090927.1, on the reverse strand, counting down.
CTTCCCACCCATCAGTCACCTGAGTGCCCTGTGGAGCTGCCTCTGACGGTGCGGCCAGGCTGGTGGAGGAGGCATCCCTGCCACAGTCGGGAGTCGGACGTCCAGCAGGGGTGGCCACATCAATGACTGCAGCCCAGCCGGCGGAGGATGTGCAGGCAGCAGGAGGCAGTGCACGGGCAGAGGCACAGCAGCAGCAGCAACGTGGTGGGAGCCATGAAGGTTCGGGGCCTTCAACATCGGAGGGGCAGGCATCGGCCGGAGGGCAGGGGGACCCAGGACAGGGAGTGTCTTCCGTGTGGCAGCGGTTGGGCCACGCCATAGATGCGGAGCGGCAGCGGGCGGAAGAGGCACGGCTCACAATGGTCAGGGTGGAGAACTCCATGCGGAGGGACCTGAGGCGGGCCAAGTGCCTTGAGGCAATCCGCAGGGGGTTGGAGGTGGACACGTCGACGGCCCTGCGGACCCTCGGGGCCATGGAGGAGGACCGCCTCTGGGACATTGAGCAGGAGTTCGATGATGCCCTGGCCCGGGACATCCAAAAGTGAGCCGTCAGACTAGCCCGCTGCCCTTGTACATAGTTATGTAGGTAGTGTTAGGTTTCCTTTGTTTTTTTGGACCTTTTGGACATTGGCCACATTTTTGTATATAGTTTATTTTATTAGTTAGTGTTGTTAGATAGGTTTAATTTCTTTTGTTGGGATAATGGACCCTGGCTTGTTCGTACGTACATAGTTCACTGTTGGATTTTATTTTACTTTCACAATTTACCCATGGAGCAATGGCTTTCAATTATTATTTCCCATTGGATTTTCTTTTGTGGACAGTGACTTTGGACACCATTACTTTGGATTATGAGTTTTGGTTTTGCTTTTTTTCACGGACATGCTTCTTTTCATTTCTGTACACTCCCATTTCTGTTTCTTTATTTTTGAATCTATTTATGTTTCCTTTAATACATATTTTTTTATTGAACTTCAATGTGTAGTATCATCTCATTGGTTTCATGCATATCATGATATGGGTTTTGAGATTCACTGACACCCATTGGGTGTATGTGAGGGACATGTGTTTGTTTCGAAACTTGCAATTGGTGTTCTGTCATGTAATTGCCATTTCTGAGTGGGTGGATGCAATACTCGGGTGGGTGTTTTGCATTTGGAGGCTGACCATAGGGACCAGGGATCTAGATTGTGATGACATGTTGGCTGGGGAACATGAGTTGGTGCCCCACAGTGCTGGGGGGTGGGGGTGGTGGGGAACATGAGTTGGACATGGGAGGGGGCCTGCTGGCAGGTGCCCCACAGTGCTGGGGGGTGGGGGTGGTGGGGAACATGAGTTGGACATGGGTGGGGGCCTGCTGGCAGGTGCCCCACAGTGCTGGGGGGTGGGGGTGGTGGGGAACATGAGTTGGACATGGGTGGGGGCCTGCTGGCAGGTGCCCCACAGTGCTGGGGGGTGGGGGTGGTGGGGAACATGAGTTGGACATGGGTGGGGGCCTGCTGGCAGGTGCCCCACAGTGCTGGGGGGTGGGGGTGGTGGGGAACATGAGTTGGACATGGGTGGGGGCCTGGTGGAGGGTGCCCCACAGTGCTGGGGGGTGGGGGTGGTGGGGAACATGAGTTGGACATGGGTGGGGGCCTGCTGGCAGGTGCCCCACAGTGCTGGGGGGTGGGGGGGTGGGGAACATGAGTTGGACATGGGTGGGGGCCTGCTGGCAGGTGCCCCACAGTGCTGGGGGGTGGGGGGGGCAGGGAACATGAGTTGGACATGGGTGGGGGCCTGCTGGCAGGTGCCCCACAGTGCTGGGGGGTGGGGGTGGTGGGAGGCATGGGTGGGGGCCTGGTGGAGGGTGCCCCTGGTGGCTGGGGGTGCAGGGGGACATGCGTTGGTTGGCAGTAGTGCAATTTGACATGTGGGTTGGCTGGGGGGCATGGCCATGGTGGATGGGGTGCCTGCAGGACATGTGCAGGGTAGGCCCCTGTGGTGTGAGCCACCTGCAGGGGCCGTGGAGGGTGTAGAGGGAACACCTGGGAGGACCCACACGTGCAATTCACGTGTGGTGCTCCCCGCGCACCCCTGTAATACACGTACCCTGATGCCTGATGGAATCGCGTGTGAAACTTCCCACGCACCCCTGAATACACGTAGCCTGGACATTCGCGTGTGGAACTTCCCGCGCACCCCTGGAATACATGTATCCTGCTGATATCACATGTGAAACTTCCCGCGCACCCCGACATACACGTAGCCTGGACATTCGCGTGTGGAACTTCCCTCGCACCCCTGTATTACACGTACCCTGATGGAATCGCGTGTGATACTTTCCGCGCACCCCTGATATGCACGTACCCTGCTGATATCGCGTGTGAAACTTCCTGCGCACCCCGAAATACACGTAGCCAGGACATTTGCGTATGGAACTTCCTGCGCACCCCTGATATACACGTACCCTGCTGAATTCACGTGTGAAAATTCCCGCGCACCCCTGATGTACACGTACTCTGATGGAATCGCGTGTAGAACTTCAAGCGCACCCCTGTAATACACGTACCCTGCTGAAATCGCGTGTGGAGCTTCCGGCGCACCCCTGAAATACACGTACCCTGCTGAAATTGCGTGTGGGACTTCCCGCGCACCCCTGAAATACACGTACCCTGATGGAATCGCGTGTGAAACTTCCCGCGCACCCCTGAAATGCACGTACCCAGCTGAAATGACGTGAGGTAATTCCCGCGCACCCCAGTGATACACGTAGCCCGCTTGCCATGCTGGTACAGGGTTAGCGCAACCCTTTGCGCTGGATTGGGGATTTTGATGGCTTTTCTCTGTGTGAGAGGCGTTCTTGGGGGCGTAACTGGCGCTGCTGCAGGGTCGCTGCGCCACTGTGCGCCACGACTGGTTTTGGTAGCTGGAATCCATGAATACGCTGTGCGTGGAAATGGGTTTTGGCGCACGCGGCTGGCGCAGGGATTCGCACGCGCACACTGTGCGCCAGCCGCGTGCGCCACTTGTGCCCTGAATTCTATGAATTACCCCCTTGATGTGTTCTTAGGACAGTTTCAACCTGCCTACGAACAGTACGGACAGGTATAGTGTCCTCAGGACACCCCCATTTCGTTTACTTATGAACATTTCAGGACACTGCGTGAGTTCTTAGAACAGTTTCGACTTGCCTGCGAACAATACGGACACGCGTAGTGTTCTCAGGACACCCCTATTTTGTTTATTTATGAACATTCCGGACACCCGTGTTGTTCACGGACACCAAAATTGACTTTTAAAAAAAAAAGCACAAAGGACTAAATTAACACACACATAACATTTATTTTTCATTATATTATATATATATGTACAATTTATGATAGAAAAGGGAAGTAGAAACTTACACAAACACAGGGGAATTGGGGTTTTCAAGAGGATGGACAGGAGAAGATGAAGGGATGGAAGTCTCATCAAAAGGTTTTTCTATGTGGGGAGGATTTGGGGATAATTGACTGGGATATGGAGAGAGGGGACAGGTACATGTTGCACAATGGTATCTAATTTTTTCTTTCTTATGGTCCTCCACAAAATCTTTCAAAAGGTGGAAATTTGTCATGAGTTTGTTAATTTTTTCTTCCATGCGCTTTTTTCTAAAGTATCTTGTGTATATATTAAGTGCACATAATGTAATGCTTATTAATTTGGTTGTATAGAGAAGTGTCTACCATTAGTTTCACTATCTTCAGACATTTCACCATGTGGGAAATTCTCCTCCAGCTATTCTAAAGTATTTGACATTTCTGTGAGGAAAAAAAATATGTATTATTTTTATTGTATCTAATATAGACATTTTAGAAATATGTAAGAAAAAAGAAGTTTGCTTACTAGATTGTGGTAAGTTGTCTTCTCACTGTTCTATAAGTCTGCTGTTGCTCCTAGTTGTGCAGTTTCTGTGAGGTAATTATGTTAGAAGCATATCTTTCTTGTTTTGGTATATTCCATTTTAGTATATATGGAATTTAAATGGATGGTTGATGTGTTATATAAATAGGTTCTACTTCTTATTTATTACTACATATAATGTGTTTGTGTGTTGGTTGTTCAACTTGTGCAGTGTTCATATGGCATGATATAACAATTTAAGATACCCCTGAGTTTTACGGGTAGTGTTGCTGTTGTTCACGTCCGTCCACGGACATTCGCACAGTCCACGGACATCACAATCTATAGCTAGGAGTTCAGTATGTTCTATGTTACATATATATAAAGTCAGGGATATTATGGTTAAGTTGCACTTCTAAAAACCTATGAAATTCAGTAAAAAACTTTGTTAAAGGGACGTTACGGTTAAGTTGCGCTACTAAAAACCTATCAAATTCAGTAAAAAAAACTTTGTTAAAGGGACGTTATGGTTCAAAGTAAAACCGAAAAACCCTTGAAATTTTCCAGTTATGGGAAGCTAAGCAACCATAACTCATGCCACCGTGCACTGCTAAGACTAACACCCAGGACATCAAATATGACATCACAAATGTCATTGATGACATCACTGATGACCTCACATGTGCATTTACTTTTCATGAAAACTCTGTACAAGGGATTCTTGTAATGTTGACCAAAAAGTGTCAAGGATCATTGGAATAAATATCATCAGCTGCTTAGTACATTAAGCAATGCATTGATATAAATAGCATTCTATTATGAAGTTCTATCCAGTATACTAAGCTACTCATGCAGAAACATAGGCAGTGTGTGCAGTATAAATGAGGAAGGTGCAATATTCATAATCTTGCCATGTTGAATAGTGAAATGATAACTGCTTTCTTATTAGAGTTTTGCGTACTATGAAACATGTAATAAGTAGCTAATGAAACCCACTTAATACATAATTGCATTATTACAGACAAAACACAAAGAGACAACAACAGATATAAATATGAGTATATATAGGGAAAATGAAGTAAGCAAAAAAGCAGAAGTAGTAGCTCTGTTTCAAAGCTGCTACTTACCCTATGTATGTGTATCAGATGATGTGACTGGACCCTAAGGAAAGGAGTGTGAGTACAATGTATACAAACATGAGTATATATAGGGAAAGTACAGTAATAAAAAAAACTATGAGAATGTGCTGATAAGCCTAATGATTATCTTCATGCACAGAAAGGATTTCTCTCTTTCAAGCCTGTGTCTTCCGCTATGTATGTTTCATATGATGTGACTTGATCCTAAGGGAATTACTGTAAGAACATACTTGAAGGATAACTCTACAAATATAGCACCTTTTCAATTTTTAGTTCTTGACTGTTACAGAACAAAACCATGTGGTCTAGATATGTCAGTAAAGGAAAAAAGGGGGAGCCAAACATGTGATTTCATCAGTGATGTCATCAATGAGATTTGTGATGTCATCTTTGATGTCCTGGGTGTTATTCTTAGTAGTGCATGGTGGCGCGAGTTATGGTTGCTTAACTTACCATAACTGGCGAATTTCAAGGGTTTTCGGTTTTACTTTGAACTATTACGTCCATTTAACAAAGTTTTTTTACTGAATTTGATAGGTTTTTAGTAGCGCAACTTAACCATAACGTCCCTTTAACAAAGTTTTTTTTACTGAATATATATATATATATATATATATATATATATATATATATATATATATATATATATATATTGGGGCTTGCTGTGATCTACCTATTATAAGCTTAGAGCTAGCTTCACAATCACTTTGCTACTTGCGTTTCTTCTGCATCTGTACACGTATAAAATGGCTTAATATCTTCATCCATTTCTATGGCGTAAGCTTCTTCACCTTGAGCCCAAGATGTCACGTATTCTTGTAGCTTTCTTGATGCCTTATAGAATATCTGCATTCTCTGGTCTCTGCATCTCTTCTCTGTGCATCATCTTTTTCTGTGTGACGTCATCATTCATCCTTGCCTTTCATCTGTTCTGCTTCTTCAGGAATCTCATTCAAATGTCCATCATATTGTCTTGCATGCAGGTACGGTTTTCTCAATGGGTTCCTTGCCTCCCAGATTCTCTTAGGTACTGGTACTCTTCTGGGTACTGCACAGAGTCCACGCTCTGCTCTTTGCTGGTACAACTGTTCTGCATACGTCACATACTTTGGTTCCCATTCTATAGGTAATATGGGCAGAGAAGTTGGAGGGGGCGTTCTTGGCTCCTCCTCTACAAGGGTGTCTCTTTAAATGGTGCATTTCTGATTATGTGATTCTGGGACATGTAAAATAGCATGAGGTCTTACACCTCAAAAGGGTCTGATTTCAGAATATTGAGTCCATTATTCAGAGTCCTCTGATTCCACTCCATAGCCTTCATGTATGTCAGGGTGCTCACCTGAGTTGCTGGGTTGGAAAGTGCTCCATGTGGCCATGTGAGCAACCACCAACAGGTCCGCTAACCCCTAACCCGGAGTGATGCAGACAGGGTTCAGTGGCTCTGATGGTAGCCCACAAGGCGGTCCCCTCAAAAGTGGGTGAAAAACCCTCTGTAGAGAATAAATCAGTGATGGGAGACTTGAGACCTGAGGCTGGCTGAAGGGGTGTCTTAATTCCACCAGGACTGACAGACACAGAGGAACGCTCAAGGGAACAGATATAGGGCTCTATCATGACATGGGTAGTATCTTGGCACCAATTGCGCTGCGATACCACCCAACACAATTTGCGTTACAGCAACTCAGTCTGGAGCAATTTGTGCCAGATCCCGAGTTGTGGGGGTGGTAAATCCCCATTCCTCATTGGGTCCAAATGACCCAACTGTTGTTGGGGGGGCACTATTCCGGCCAGAATTAATTGTGCCGGCGGTAATGGCATCGAAAATGGCTGGAAATGGGTGGTAAGCGGATATTTTTAGCTCCAGCAAAAAGCTGGAGTTAAAACTCCAACTTGCCAACCAATTCCCTGATTGAGCCATCCCTTGAATGCAACAGTAATAAAATTACCGCTGCATTTAAGGGCTGAAGCTCAACTGGTGATGAGTCCCTATATATTATGCAGTCAGGCGTATAGAGTAGTGCTGTGAAATGAACAGCCTGGGTAGCAAGGCAGCTACTAGAACAGAAAGCAGCCAACAAGTGCAGCAAGGCAGGGAAGGAATAGGAGGACGGAGGAGAGACCTGGAGAACAGCATGGCACCAGGAGCAAGGACAAGGAAGGAGCAGAAAAACAACATGCAGAAAAACAAGAGGAGCTGGGCGCAGTGTTGGAGCAATATAGAAGTTGCGATGTTGGTGCTGGATTCCGCTCTTGTGAGTGCACTGGAAAATCAGCATCATCACGTCATCGCCATAATCCAGGAAGAGGACAGGGCCATGCAATAAGGGTTTCGGATTGCACACATGGGCCTCATTATGAGGTTGCCAGTAAAACCTGCTGGAAGGTGGCGGGTTACCAGCAACACTGTAACACTGTTACCACGGCGTGACACAATCACAGCAGCAGCGGTACGGTTATTTTCCATCCCATGGAGTCTGATACGACTCCATGGGAATGGGTAATCTAAAGCACTGGCACCGTTAGTAACTGGTGCTTCAGTGAAAAGCCTGATGGTAAGGGCCTGAATTCCTGGCAGGTCAGGCCTGCCGGGAGATCTGTGGCCCCCACTGGCAGACTCAAAGTGACCGGCTAACTTGTAATGAGGACCATTGTCATCTGATCATGCCCTTTCCTATATAATGAGTTCTGGAACACATGAATGAAGTCATCATCGCAAGGACAGTGTTACAGAGCTGTCCTTTCACTCTAAAATCTATCATTGGCACACTATGCATGTGACAGCACATAAAACTTCCCTTGGAGGGCAAAAGTGCCCTCGGAAAAACAACACACAGGTAACAATGGCTTGCTGTCTGGGACTGCTTAGAGTTACACAGTGGAAATAAGGGGTCATGATTACTGTGGCAGAGGGATTATTGGCAGTGCCATTGGCATATGAGATGTCGATGGGGCATGGCAGAAACTTGACCCACCCATCACGTATCCCCTGAATGAAGTAAGTATGGCTGCATGAAATGCTCTTGGTATAGTATTACTTTTCACAGTTTTTTTGGTGGGCTATCAGTGATTGTATGTACTTTTGTGTGTGGAGTGTGTTTTGTTTATAGCACCAACTGCTATGTCCCACAGTTATATGTGATTTGGTAAAGATATTTGCATGGAGGAAGCTTTGCATATAGCCTGATTGGTTGCTGTTGTGGCATGTGATGTGTTCTCCAATGAAGTCTTGTGAAACAGGCATAGGGATCCACCGGCCTGTGTGGCAGTGTGTGTGGCACTGTGCAGCCCCATGTCAATGAAAAATAATGATGTACTGATTATTGGGGGTGGGGAAACAATAAACAATGAAATGAGAGTGTGGGGCTGGGGTGGTGGTTTCTCCTTTGCAGATTATAAAATAGATTTTGTTTTCTGTTCCTTCATGATGTCACCCTCGTAACCCTAACCCTGTTCATCATTTTCTCTTTTAAATATTATAGCCTTTGGTTAGGACGTTCTTCTGCCCCTATTGCCTCCAGGTATTATTGTATGCTATCGTTTGTACTAACTTGTTCGATACGGACATTCAGCCTGCCACAGTTTTGGCACGAGTTAAGTATCTTTAAACAAAAACATCCAACATCTATTCTAAGGACTCAGTACGTTTAACTAAGAATATATCACGTGTTTACAGAGGCAGATTCAGCGTGCATGAAAATAGTTACATTATAGCTAAGGAAGACGTAGCTAACGTAAACATTTCTTGTCAAGCGCCATGAACTCAGCATGTCGTTATCACGCTATTTCAATGGCGGCCAGGGCGTTCAGCTGGTTTTCGGCAAGAACACACAGCAACAGACCTCCTGAAGACAGGAGCTCTGACTATACAGTTATATATAATGGGGAGATGTTCATAGGACTTAGAGGGGTGCTTGCTAAACATAGATTAAAACACAGGTTTCAGTCTTGAGTGTGTTTATTATATATATTTCTGGGAGGTTTTGGCCGCACTAGGAGATGATCTAGCTCTTTTGAAGCCTTCTTGAACCATCCTGGTAGTATCTTTAATCCACGAATTGATTCCCATGGTGAGTAATGGGTTATTGACCCAATCACTTACCACTGTTTTTAAAGTCATACTATGGCTGTGTACTTGTATGACAATATAATAGGTAGTTGAGCCAGTGATCTATACATACATTGTTACATTTTTAGATTTCACAACTCCCTGTGAACATAGGGACGATTTTCCATATGTGATTGTGCTGTTCTAACTCTGGGATCACTACACCTGCAGAGAGGTGAGCTTATTTTAGTTCTTTTGGACAATCTTTCAAGTGGCAGAGCGCATTATATCAAGTTCCTGGGACCATTAGTAGGTTAGAATGTTATGATATCTAGACTCATAGAATATACTGAAGAGAACATCATAGATTTTCCTTATGACTATTGAATTAGTAGATCACAAATATGAAGAAGGTATGGACTATGGATTTATTGAAAATATGGTCTGATTGGATTCACTAGACAGAAAGTTGTAATGGTCTGGAGAACAAGAGTTTCATTGCGGAATTTCTAGATACTGACTACATGGAGATCATACGAGACGATTTTCATTCTTTTAGTGAGTTTATTATTGAGAATGCCTATTGTTTAATGGAGCGCATTATAATTATTTGTCAAACTGAAATACTCCACTAATCGTACTTTATTTACATTTTTTTAGAATTAATGTACAGCACAGCCCCTGATGAAGAGATATTTGATCTTCAAATGCGTTGGTCATGAGGAATAAACCCCTATGAAAAACCAATGAAATTTGTCTTTGTTGATATTTGGATTCCAAGGAGAACTTTACTTCTTTTGAAGAATAACTGAATTCACAGAAGATGTTATTTTGAAAGATTGTCGCTTATTTAACCACATTTGTTGAACAGCGCCATAAAACACCAAACACTATTGTCTAAAAACGTTTTGAGCCCATGAAAGTGTGTGAGGGACGGGAGTTCCCTAGTTGGGAACTTTACCTTGTTCTTCTTAGGTGTGTGGATGCAGGTTGTTCTTGTGTTTTCCTGGTAAACTGGAGGATGTGATGATGCCACTACACGTGGTCTCCATGTTGCGCATGGTTATTGAAGGCATCCTTCTTCAGGTATGTGTGTCCTGTGCTTGTTTGGGAATGTTTGTGGCATGTAGAGGCAGATGAGCTTGCAGTGTGCTTTTTGTCATTCTGAACACACTCATTGTCCCTCATGGAGGAGCTTTCTCAGGGTGTTATGTTAGGCGGATAAGTATGCCCTGTAACTCATGGCCACATTTTTAACACGGTTCTATATCACTTTGCTGTATGTAGAATGCCACCTTTCAACATGCCACTGCTGAAATTTCGTTTGATCTTTTTTTTACAGCTAGAACCCCTCACTCCTGTTATCCCTCCAACCTTACATTTCTGTGTCCCTTATGCCAGTGTATAGATTGATACTGTTGTTTTTAGTGCCATTCCATTTCAACAGATCAGCAGCCCCACACTTAGACCGACAATAATATATTGTGGCACAAACGATTATACTTTTTTTGCAAATGATTAAAGGTGCTGAAGAAATAGGCTGCTCTGGCAGGAACTACTTTACTCAGTAACGTCGACCATTGTGTCTTGCCATCTGCCATCTCAAATGGCTCCTACAGAGCTCCTGGAACCCCAGATAGCTGGACAAGCCAAGACCCCCAGTCTGTTTGCAATGGGGTCTTAAATAAGATGTGTAAACAACTGGGCTCCAGAGAGCTGGTAGATCACAGGAGATTACCTATCACAAACTTAATGCATGCTTGGCCTGGAAGAACCCTGGAATCAGCCAGCTCCTTGTTGCTCAAATACTGAAGTATTAGTAGTTAGACCTCTGCTCAGCTTTCAGGGCACCAGGTGTACAAAGAACCATCTATACATTTCTAAATTCATTTCTCACAGCTAAATCCATCTCCATGATTTCTGAAACAGATTATGATGACCCCCCCTACTGGTGTGCTGAGAGCCCCATCACATTTGTCACTTCCAACAGACCCCACAGATGTGACCCACTGTAACACGCACCCTTGTCTTTCACTGTACAATTTGCTTAAGATATATTTTACTCTCCCCCTTCTCCCACCTTCAACCACCCAAGCTCCAGTCTGAACATCTGCCCATAACTGCATGCTGAGCACTCTCCAACTATCCCCTTAATATCCGATGGACACTCTCCTTGCCCTGAGATTCATTGTTCCCCTCTTGGCATCCCATGATACCCACCAGCCTCTTTTTGCGACTGTTTGCTATGTGGGGAATCTTTTAAGGCAGGAATGAACCCCTGGGTGCCCCCTTTATCCATAATGGTGATAGAAGAGACACCTCATAAACATTTAAACATCTTATAACAGGCTTATTACTGTAAACTCTTTCTCAGTCACTGATCTCTATGATGCATCCATGGTCTGTCCTTTGGGTATCAGGCACCATTGTCTTTAAAACTCCCACATACAAAGTGTTTCTTCAAGGAATGTGAATGGGACATTCAAAAATGCAACATTGGGGAAGAACCAACATTTGCTCTTTGATTACTTTAGACCTTGCCAGAGCTCTCACACAAACCAAAAAGCCTTAGAAATCCATAACCTATAGGAAGGTTAAGAAGCAAAATATTGGGAACCAAAATCAATTGTTGAATCTTGTTTTACTTCAAACTCACATTCACCTGCCTGAATCTTCCCTTCAAGAAACACATACATGTAGATAAGACATCTGGAATAAGGTCGAGTTGCAGCTATCCAATTGAAGCACATCACACATATACAATGTGCAGCCAGATTGTAATACTTCACACACTTTCTTTTATTCCTCAATATCACGAATTGGTATCTTTAGTTTACAATACTTTAGCCTTATCACTGAAGGTGGGGTCATTGCTGCGTGTCACCGAGGTCCATAAGTTGTAGAAGGGGCATTATCCCAAACAATTATGACCCCTCCAGATTTCTATAAGTCTTTGAGCACATAGTGCTAATAACAATATACGTTCTGGATTTGTGGTGCTCAAAGATAAATTAGGTTGAGAAAACGTGTTTGTGATTTTAATGTAGTTTTATTTTCCACTGTTTAATTTCATTATTCATTAAGCATTTTAATAATCACTATTGTTGAACTGGAACAGATTTTGAGCACGCTGCATTAGTAATGTAGAAATAAGCGTTTTTCTATGTTTCATGTTTCACATTGGCAGATTAACTTAGATGTTGCCTGTCACGTTGAAGGTGCAGTGCATGAAAGATCCTCACATAGAGGGTGAGTCTTTCTTTGCAGGTGAGATAATTGAAGTATGGCAGACACATTTAACTGAGGCATAGGCTTTGGACTCTGTTACACAGTGTCTATGGCATTGATGGAAGGATTGTGTTTGTGTAACATGACCTTGCAGCCAAGCGATACGCATTATGAATGTTTCTGTACTTTCCGTGTTGATGCATTTTCTGGGTTAAGAAATGGTTTCTGTTGTTGTGTTCTGTTGTTCCCTTTTCTATTTCCGAAGTTAGAAGGTTTGGAAAGCACAAACTAACAGTAGTTATTGACAGCATTCTGAAAATTCCGATTGGCTGAAAGGAGCTCATTAATGACCACCACAGTGCTAATAAACAGGAGACAAATAACAAAGTCGTTCTTCAGGAAAACAGTCACCTGGACGTATTCAGTTATTACCAAGAACATCATCCTAATTTAAAACTGCAAACACTGAGCTGACAAGCCAGAACATTAATTAAATGTCTATTGTGAGGAATTGCCATCTGGCAGGGGTGTAGAAGCCTGCTTTTTCGATTTGTATTAATTTATACAAATGATGTGGGTAATTCTATCTTTGAAAGGGTGATTGATCTGCTTATCAGATTCCCCTTTGCTAAATGCCATGCCTAAAGCATGGTGCCCTGCTGCATCAGTAGCCTGATCTTCAGCACCTGCTCTCCAGTGGCACAGAGCAGGTTCAGAGGTCACAGATGCCCAGATGCCCATCTGAAAACTACAGTGACAGCCAAGTCTCTGCACAGCAGGGTCTGATTTTAAGACATGCATCTGCATTCCTTTACCAAAACCCTATAAGTATGGGTTTACTGTCCTGGTAGCAGCTATATCTTTAAATATAAGCCACACCTAAGTTATGCAATGGCGGATGGTTTTTCTCATAATTATTACAGCAACAGTAATTTCATATCACACGTGTCAGTTCTCTGAGCCCAACTCGGCTGTGAAAGGATTATGTGTATTCTCCCTAGACAGGCTGTCCTTGCAACTGATAGCAGGACTGCAGCTTGCGGGCAGGTAACATCCTCCCCAGAGATAAAGCCACTCCACAGGAGCACAAGGGTGCTGGATTCATAAAGGATCTTTAATCCTATTGAAAAGCAAAGGGGTTAGTGTAGAAAGAAGGAGCTCATTGCAGCTGGAGGAAGAACCCACCATTGTGTTTCTCTCTGCCTCTATCTCTCCTTCATGTTCCTTCTGCTTCCAATAGCACAACACACTTTGGTTGTGATGTTAGAAGGCTATGTCTACTTGCTCCATGGACAGGGGTTTGACCCCTAAAGCAGGTGTTGTTTTTAAAAGAAGGGGTCTCACATTCCTATTCAGATTCACTTCGGAACAAACACTTAAGAAGAATATCATTCACTCTTTGTTGGACGAGTTAACTTTCCAGAGCCTTCCACCTCTGAGCTGAAGACTGAGTCTCCAAGCTAGTGGTGGCCTCTGTTCCCTACACATCTGCAAAGAACATTGGGGTGAATTTCCTGCTGGAACAAGCCCTGCACTTCTTTCAGTAAAACTGTTGCCCAGGACCTCATTGTGGTGAAGGACCCCCGACAGTGTTCACCAGCCTCCTTTGCTTGTAATCTGAGAACCAGAGTTGAACTTGTCCCCGAGACGCAAAGTGGGACTCGCATCATCCTTTGAACCCAGAGCCCTGTTCTTCATAGCATCAAACTGATCGAAATACTGTTGAACTGGGAATGCTGCACTCTGAACCAGCCGTAGCCTCCAGAGCTGCCTTTGGCATTTACCAAGCTCTTCAAACTCTTCACTGCTGCACCACGCTAGCTGAGCGCATTGTTGCTACGGCTCTAATTACATGATCTTTGCTGCATCTGCCACCTTCAAAATGCTGCTTGCTCCACCAGGATCTTTGCTGCTGATTGTCATTGCCAGTCGAACCAACTCAGGTTGATCCTCAAACCCCTGACCATTGAAAACTGTACCGAACTGCTTGCTTGAATGCCCCTCTTCCACTTAATACTCCTGACTTAGTGACACCATGTGGTACTAGCCACCCCCAATCCCGTGAGGTAGCTGTTAAGACCCTCGGGATGGAAGAGGCTCTACCACAGATCCCTAATGCTACCCTTTCTAAGATTATACTGGAAAATCCACCAGAGACAAGCCAAGGGAAATTGAGGTGCTGTCTTACTAAATACTCGATCCCTTGTTAAGCATGCAGTGGAAATTATAGACCTTATTCAGGAGCAAAATCTAAACATCCTCTTCCAAACGGAAATGTGGAAAACAGAAACATCTTATCATGCCTTGCTTTTGGCCACCCCTGTTGGATGCCATGCTTTACAAACCAATCGGGAGGAAGGCAGAGGCGGGGGGTTGACATTATCTATAAGCACAATCTAAAGATTTACACAATTAACAGCTCTAACTTGGATAACTGTGAAGGTTTAATGGTGAGACTTAAGATAAACCCTGTTTCTTCTATTACCCTCATGCTTCTTTACCGCCCCCCAAAAGCCACTCCTCTATTTGAAGAACAATTATTGGCCACCATAGGAGAGTTATCTAAGGATTCCACTTCTGTTGTTATCCTTGATGACTTTAATCTTTGGTATAACAACCCTATAGACAACAAGGCCAATGATTTTATAATGTCACTGGAATCCATTGGCTTCCAACAACAGATCCAAACGCCAACGCATAATGGCGGTAATACCTTGGATTGGATTGTCACAAAAAACCAAGAAGTAATTGTTTCATCTATAATGGATTGCACTTGGTCAGACCATTACCTTGTAAACTTTGAGTGTCTGACACATCCTCCTCGGGTCAATGTGTTAATTAAGAAAAAATAGCTCAAGTCCTGGCACAACCAAAGAAAACGTGACCAAGGCTGCATTTAAAGAGCAGGTAAGTCCACTCCTTCCCTCTCTTCATAAGTACTCCTCCCATGATTATTTTACTCACCTATTTAGTACAGCTACTAACTCTGCATTGGATTCACTGGCCCCACTTAAATCAACCAAAATGAACAAATCGAACAACCAAAATAAATGGTTTTCAGAGGATATCTTGGCTGCCAGACAGACTAAACGTAAAGCGGAAAGACGCTGGAGAAAAGCCCCCTCAGCTGAAACAATGCTCAGTTATAAACAAGCTGTTAAACACTATCAAGAATCAATTTTTAATGCCAACGCTACACAATTTAATACAAGAATTCATCAAGCAAAGTCCCATTTCAAAGACATTTCTACCATCTTAAAGGAGCTAAAAAATGTTCCAGTAAATAGATGTCAAGCAATTCATGAAGCCTTCACCAGCAAAACTGAAAAACATCAACTAGCTATTAAGGAACAATTAAGGATCCTTTCCAAAGATGTTACTATACCAGAGCTTATGCCTCAGTCCACTCCATATCCTCCTGAAACTTTTACTTTTAGAAAAGTCACAGAGATGCAGTTCCTCAAAATTATTCACAAAAATAGACCCTGCTCTTGTAAACGAGACTTATTTTCAGCTAAATTGTTCAAGGATTTTGCTGAGACTTTAACCCTCTGGGTAGTCCACTTTGTAAACCAGTCCTTTGCTGACTCCTACATGCCCAGAAATATCAAAGAGGCATGAATCACCCCACTTATCAAAAAGGACAATCTTGATCCTTCATTTCCAGGGAATGTCAGGCCCATCATGAAGGTGCCTTTCTTGTTGAAGATAATAGATAAGATTGCCTACCAGCAATATCAACAATTCATAGAAGGAAATTACATCTTTGTCAAAGAACAATCAGGATTCCGTGCCAATCACAGCACTGAGACAGCTCTTCTGGATTTTAACATTGCATCTATTATCAAAAATGGTAACCCAGCACTACTCCTTCTGTTAGATCTCTCTTCGGTGTTCGATCTGATTGATCACAACCTACTTGCCGAAAGACTGATAACAGTTGTTAGATGCTTCCTCACCACAGACAACTGGTTTAAATCCTTCCTAGGCCCTAGAATGGCAGCAGTTGTTATGGGGGACTTTACCTCCCTACAAGCTGTGCTGCTATGCGGTGTCCCACAGGGGTCCTACTTGTCACCCCTTCTCTTTAACATTTTCTCCAAGCTATTATGCAACATGCTAAGAACCATGGGTGTCAAGTTTACAAACTAAGCTGATGACACCAAGCTGGTTTTCCCATTGTCAGGAGACTATGGAAAAGACTCTCAGAGAGTTAGAGAGGTGTTTTCAGCCAAACAAAAGTGGATGGATTCTAACTCCCTGGCCCTTAATAAAACAAAGACAGAACTCATGATAATGGGTACTCCCCAGAGACTAAAAAGAATAGACGATCGATATCAACATTTTAAAATCAATAACAGTATTATTATAGTGTCCGACTGTGTAGAAACGCTGGGCATGTTCTTGGATTATCACCTATCCTTTAAAAGGCATGTGTCATATCTTAAATCTACCTGCGCCTTTTTTACCAGCCTTCTCTGGCAAATACGTCCTTACTTGTCTAAACCCAATCTCGCTGTAATTGCAGGGGTGATAATAAACTCCAAACTGGACTACTGCAACAGTCTCTTAATGGGCACTACAAAATCTAACCTAAACAAAAATGCAAACCATCCAAAATGGTGCGGTTAGAGCAGTAAATGGGCTTAGCCGACTCTCCAAAACCTCGACTGGCCGGAGGAACCTTCATTGGCTCCCTGTTGTTCAAAGAATTAAATTCAAGAGCGCAGTAATGATCTTTAAATGTCTTAACAGTGCTGCTCCTAAGTATCTTGCTAGAAAACTAATAAAAGCCCCCATTAGGAGAAACTTGTGTTCTGATAACAATTTAGACTTGCTGATATCTCGTCAGTTCTTAAAAAGAATTGGTAACACCAATGTTAACTTCTGGGCACCAACACTCTGGAACTCCCTACCTCTGTCACTAAAGAATTGTAGAGCTATCAATCTGTTTAAAAGGCAATTGAAGACTTGGCTCTTTGATGATGGGATGGAGTAAGTCCCCTCCTTTCACTCTGCCCTGCCATTTCTGGTTCTTCAACCTCTCTGTTTATCTGCTTTTCTGTGTTCATGTCTCTGTTTTAAGTCAGCGTGAGCGTCTCAATGCCTATGGGCGAATTAGCGCTATACACAAATTAATATAGATAGATAGATAGATAGATAGATAGATAGATAGATAGATAGATAGATAGATAGATAGATAGATAGATAGATAGATGTGCAAGACTTAGGATCAAGACATGGGAAAAGTGTGCGCCCAACATGTGGTGGTGCAGGGGTTAAGTGCAGACAACAAGAGTTGGATAAGTGCAAGTAGGGGGACTGCAGGGATACATATACAGGCCACAAGTGCAGGGATGCCAGGAGGCAGTGTAAATGTGCAACTGGGAGGGTATGGACCAAGGTCTGTGAATCAGAGGGTATCCAGTGCATATTCAGGTAAGAGATCAGCAGGGAAGTGGAAGACAGTAGGCAGAAGAAAAGAGAAAAGTCTTGAGCTGATTCCGCAATGGGGAATGGTTCTGCTCAGGTTTCAGAGAGGCAGGGAGGCTGTTCCAGAGGGAGGCACTGGCAGAGGAGAGACATTTGCACCCCACTCTTTGCTTAGAGAAGCGACTGACCCTCAGGGAGTTGAGGAGGAAGAGCTTGAGACGGAAGATACTTCTGAAGAGAAAGCTGGAGGTATTTTAGTCCCAGGCCCTAGAAGGCCTTGTGGAAAATGCAAAGGGTCTTGTGAATTTTGTCCTTGCAGCCACTGGGAGCCAATGGAGAGATTTCAGTGCAGGGAGAGATACGATCCCTGGACTTGAGACCAAGGACAAGTCTTGCAGTCCTGTTCTGGATGAGTTGCAGAGCATGGAGAGTAGAAGAGAATAGATTTAAAAAGAAGCTTTTACAGTAGTTAATCCTAGAGAGAACCAGAGCTCTGGAGACAGTGAGCTTCTGGGGGAAGAGGAGGAAAGGAAGAATGCCTTTAAGGAGGTGCAGGTGGTAGTTTGACTTCTTATAGACGTAGGAAATGTGAGGGCAGAAGGAGAGGGTGGAATCAAAGATAACCCCACGGTGGGAGGAGGAAGAGGGCCAAGGGAGGCTGGCCAGAGAGTGGCGGGAAAGGAGGATGCAGGATTGCTGATGAGGAGGATCTTGTCTTACTGGCATTCAGGCAGAGATCATTGGTGGCGCACCACTCCTGGATTGCAGACAGACAATCCGGGATGAGAGAAAGAGAAGAGGTGGCAAAGGGGAGCCTGAAGGCGAGCTGTGTGTCATCCACATAGCACTGGAAGTTGGAGCAGAGAGCAGCAATGCGTAGGGTGAGAGGTGCCAGGTATTGGTTGAACAACCAGGGAGAAATATTAGACCCCTGGAGAACACCACATGTGGAGAGAGAGATTGAGGAAAGGAAGGACCCAAGTTGGACTTAGGAGGGTCGGTAAGAGAGGAAAGAAGTCAGCCAGGCCAGAGCCTGATCAGTGATAACCTGATTATCACAGAGCCAGTTCAGCAGGATGGTGTGGTTGACCATGTCAAAGGCAGAGGAGAGATCAAGGACGTGGACAGAGGGGAGATTAGAATCAAGGTTAGAGAGCAGGTCTTCGCGGATGTTCGGGACAGCAGTTTCCATGCTTCTGGCTGCTCTGAAGTCAAACTGATGGTCATGGAGACAACCAACAGATTTGGTGTGAAGATTAAGTTGGGAGATGGCCAACTTTTCCAGGAGTTTTCCCAGGAAAGGCATGATAGAGATTGTGCAATAATTAGCCAGAAGGGAGGTGTCGGCTGAGGTTTTCTTGAGGAGGGGGTGCACAAGAGAGTGCTCAAGGAGGAGGGGAAGTTTCTAGAGGTGAAGCAGTGGTGGCAGAAGTCATTCAAGGCTGGAGCGGGGGTGTCAATGTGGTCATTGATGGTTTTGGAAGAGCATGGAAAACCTGCTTAGATGAGGTTTTCATAAATCGGACTTGTCTAGAAACCTATTCAGGGGAGAAGAGAGGAAAGGCAGAGAAGGGAGGGGGGTTGGCCGCAGCAGGGCCAGAGGAAGAGGAGAGAGTGGAGAGAGCAGCAGTAGAAGCAGACACGGTGGACAGGATGTCCTGGGATTTAGAGATGAAATGAGAAGCCAGGGCCATACAGAGGGCCTGGGAAGGGACAGGAGAGGCAGAGACTGCAAAAGGATTGGTCAATTCCTTGCAGATTTTTAAGAGTTCAGCCGAGTTGTTAGTTGCTGCAAAAACGCAGGCTTGGATGTGAACTCCCTTCTTGGTAAGGACAGATTATCGGTATTACCTTTGGAGCAGGCGGCAGGACAGTTTGTCAGAGGATGTGCAAGATGCCAACCATTTCCTCTCAGTCACCCTGTACTTGCGTTTAAGGGTGACGAGATCAGAATCATACCAGGAGTTGCACTTGATTTTGGGCTTCATGTGGATCCTCATGGGAGGGGCAAGTACATCGAGAGTATCAGAAATAGCAGAGTGGAAAGGGCTATGTCAGGGTGTGAGTTAGCCAGAGGTGCAGGAAGGGGAGAGAAAGATGCAGTGAAAGCCTCAACTAACACACGTTTCATAGGTCAAATGACTGAGAAGGTGGGTGGCAGTTTGGGGATAGGCTTGGCCTGAGGGGTAGTGAGAGAGAGATGAGAGGAGAAAGTGATCACTCCAGGAGAGGGGCATGGTGGGAGGGTTAGCGAGGGGGAGGTCTGAGGAGATCATAATATCAAGAGTGTGCCATGCAGAGTGAGTCGGGCCAGAGGGAAGAATAGAGAGAGAGAGAGAGAGAGAGAGAGAGAGAGAGAGAGAGAGAGAGAGAGAGTCGCAGAGGTCGTGGAAGAGACCAGTGGCAGGACAGGAGGTATCAAGATGAATGTTGAAATCTCTGAGGAGGAGGAGTTGAGTGATCAAGGCCAGGAGGGAGCAAGAGAGGACCACCCACTCAGAGAGGAAGGCAGTGATCTGACCAGGTGGCCAGTAGATAGTGGCAACTGTGAGAGTCTGGTCAGGAGAGCGAGAAAGCCGACAGACAAGGCATTCAAAGGAGGAGTAGGCCTGAATAGGAATGATAGAGGCAGGGATCCATTATGGAAATATCAGGGCTACACCCCCACCTTGACGGTTGGATCTGGGCTTAGAGAGGATCTTGTAGCCATCAGGGAGGAGAGTGTCAAAGCTTGTGACAGAGCTGGCCATGACCATGTCTCTGTGAGACAAGGACATTGAGTTCCAGATCTTCCAGGAGATGGCAGATGTCAGAGGAGTGTTTGACAGCTGAGCGAGAGTTAAGAGTGGCGAGGTGGTGAAGGTAGCCATCCTTGAAAGACTTCCGGGGAGGGGTACAAATTAGAGGTACACCCTGTGTAGGCAAAGAAGGAGCCAGAGGGAGGGTGGAGGAGGTAGGAGGAGAGGGCAAGGTAGCCGAGGAGGAATAAGAGTGCACCAGAGAGGTGGCAGACGGTGGAGGCAAGTAAGCAGAAGAAGGGAGAGGGGGCACAGTAGGAGAGGAAAGGAAAATAATAAGTCATGGTAAATGTCTGTCAAAGAGGAGGAGGTTGGCTTGAGGGCCTTGGACCAAGACAGTGCCATTAAGGTAAACATTAATGATGATCTGAGAGGAGAGGAAGGAAGCCAGAAGGGCCTCCCAGCAGGTGCCATCATTAATGGGAGAAGAGCAGAAAGGAGAGAGCACAGAGACCATATGGAGAGTCCATAGGTCTGGTGAAGGAACAACAATGAGGATGTTGGTGAGTGTCTGTCTGGAGGAAGCTCTGGTATAGGTATCTTCCTACCAACTCAGTGAGAAAGTTGGGATAGTTGATGGTGAAACAGTTGGAGAAGATAGGAGAAACAGATAGAGCCATTGGTGATATGGAGTAGGGGGAAGAGAAGAGGGGGTTGGGGGTGGGGAATGAGAGGAGTGCGGGACTACACCACTGAACAACACATCCCAGGTGTGCTTCCTTTACTGCAGTACTAGTGGATTCAACCTAAAAAGACTACTGACTTCCCTGCAAACTAATAATTTCTAAATGCCTAGATGTTGCAGTACTGGCCCAGTTCCCCTGTGTTAGGGAGATTTCTCACACAAGTGCTAAATTCCCTCTATCTTAGAGCCCTCCAGAACTTTTGCTTCATTTTGGGACTTTGAACTTTTCATTTTCAATGTGTTTTAATTTTGTGTTCTTTGGTTATGGAGTTTTAAAAACAACTCCATGGGCATCATCTTTTTCTGTGTGTCGCACAGAACCTTCGGTGCATTGGCACAGGGACGTCTTTCAGACTTCCCAAGGTTTAAATACCTTCTCTGGGACTGACTACTGTCTCCCAGAGCATGTGAAGTTAAATTGTCTTTACTAGTCTCTTTAAATTTACAGACCCAGCTCACACTATCTTCCTATAGAGTGCTGGAGGGGTTGCCTAGCATCCCCTGAGTCAAAACACTCATCTAACAGTGAAATGTTACCCTTTCCTACTTTAAATGGCTGGTGGCAGTGGTTTATATCAAATTACCATGATTTTTCCCAACCGCGAACAACGGTAGCTAAAAATCAGGTCAGCTATGATTTTCAATATGGCGCCTAAGACCTATCTGTAAAAACAGACTCCGGTCAACTTTTTTTGCCATTTTGTTAGGAAAGGTCCTTCTTGTGTTTGTCCCTGTCCCTGTCCCTTTGTTCGTTGGCCTTTGGCAGGCTTCAGTGCTGAAGCCCTCCTCTGGTGAGTGTCTGGGGTGGACAGGATGTGAGAGAGGTGCCCAAAATTCCCTGTGCTTAATCTCCTAGGAGACTTGAATGCATGCTGGCGTGATTGGCTAGCTGGCTGTCCAGCAAGGACAGCCACATTGCTGTGTGAGGGACAGCCAGGCTGGAATGAATGGGGAAAACTGTTAAAAAGCTGGTCTCTGGGACTTGGAAAGCAGAGTCGACCACTGGAACGAAAGTACCGAAGATGAGCTGAAGGCAGTGCCGGTCTTACACCAGATTGCACCCAAGGCGGGAAGCATCGTTGGCGCCCCCCCACCCTGACTGGCTCACGTCACTCCCAAACTACACCTCGTGCGACAAAACCCCTCCTCAATATGAATAAATAATTGCTATATAAATGAAGCTAATTTCATTCCATTGTAATTCAAGTACTACAGAAGAATTCTAATTTGAATGCAGTTTCAAACTGTCTGTACTGGCACACTGCGGTGTGACCATCCTGCCGGGGTTTGAGGGCCCACTGACCACTGGCCCTGTGTTGCAGGTGTTCTGTTCTTACCACCTTACATGTATTTCACAAGGGGCAATACTACACTAACCATATGAATCATTTTCTATAGTAGGTTATCATTCCAAGATGGTCAGTCTGGTACACTCTTATTGTACTCTTCCGATGCATGACTTGGTGCTCACATCACGATTCACAATACTCATCCTAACATTAAAATGTTTGTAACCATCAGCCATACATGCTCATTTGGACAGCTTAAATTGTTGGATGTGAGTATTAAATGGCTGCAACATCAGCCACTCAAATGGTGTACAAGGGCTCTTAAGCTTCTTTTTTCTGAAGAAGTTTAGATGAGGGAGGGCTGGGTCTCTCTGTGGCCATGCCCCACCCAATACAGAAATATCTTTTGGGAATTATATCTACAGACAGGACAGGATACCGCACAAAAGAGACACAATAAACAATGCGCAGAAAGGCTACACAGAAAGGATTGTACCTCTTACAAACTTTAGCCTGACAAGTAATAAGCTGACGAAGCGTTTTAAACAAAACTGGTTTCTAATGTATTGTAAAGGGTCCACAGTTTCTCAGCCACTAGCTCCTCACTATTACGCAGGCCTCAGGGGTTATTTCGGCAAAAAAGAGCAGGCCTATGATCTAACTGAGCTGGAATTAGCATCTCTTATTAGTGCTGACATGCAGCAAGTGGAAATCATGGCGTGGCAGTGTAGAAAGGGCGTTTGGCCTAGTGGATGTAAAATTTGAACCAACTTCTTTGATTGCTTAATGTGCTTACATGTGGGCACAGTATGACATGCTCATCAGAGTCACATACACAAAACATTCCTTTGTGCTATAGTATGGACATTGAGCACATCGGACAACAACAGGTATATGTGCTGTTACATGTGAGCGTGCCACATACATGTCATTAACCAACATGGTGGTGACTTGGGCAGTGCACAAATCATTGCTGAATACATATCACTGCACTGATTTGCCACTGTCTATGGTCTGTACACTAACATAATAAACCCTGCTTTCCTAATAAGGTGCCAAGTCACATTGGGTTGCCATCTGGTGTGCGTGCTAGGCCTTGGCTGGCTCTGGCCTGTTTAGAAAATGAAAAGACGTTTGATGCTAAGCTGATGCATTTAGTCCAAAGCAGACACTACAAGCAAAAAAATGCCAGTTAACCTTCCCAGGGATGCACTATATGTAACTAAAACGTAATATTGGTGTATCAAATAAAGAGATATTAAAATAAAGAAAATTGTTTTACACTTTTCTGTGTGGCACGTTAATTCTCTTTGCAGAATGCATAGGTTTGATCAGCTAACTGATACTTGTGCTGGCCTGGTGAATAAAAATGCCCCATGTTCAGTTCTTAAGACTGAAATGTTAAGCACATACTGTATACAAACAATGGCTTGTTAAATGAGCCATCACTTATAAATTGCCCCACTTGAAAGGCTGTTAGCGCATTACTACACGCAACACGTTACATGCCTTGTAACCCATTTAGTACTTATACAAGTGCCGGGCAGGAGGCTTTTGTTTACCGTCGTTCCCGATTCCCATGCTTGAAGAATTCTTAATATTCGGCAGCTCACACCCTTGCTATTGTTAAAGTGAGTCTTCTGAAGGAATGCGAGACGAGGTTAAATGTGCACCAAATGTGCTGCTTAAGTTGAATTTAATAATGTTGATGTATGATGTGATGATAAAATGTTTTTGGCCTCTACCCCATTAGCCTTATGCATCAGTCAAGGGACATAAGCATTGCTTGAAATCAAGCACGATTCAAGGTTAGAGTGTAATGGAGCCAAAGTAGATGATTAAAGTGGCTCAGCTTTGAGGGCCTGTGGCAGTTCCCAAAAACAATTTTGTTTTAAGAAGACTGGCAGGGGTTAATTGCCATTCGTCTGTTTTTTGGTTGTACTTGAAGTTTAAACAAACTCACTGTTCCTTCCATTGCTGAAGGGCAGACCATTTCCATATGAACTGCAAGATTAAATGTTTGACGTTGTTAATCCTTTCAAAATAATATACAACTGTTTTTTATATAGCGCTTCATGGTGAATTCCTCCCACTATGAAGCGCTATAATAAAGCATGTAATTAATACCCATGTTAATGGTACCAAATGTATCGACATCAGAATAGGGCAGGTCTACCCTGCCGGGGATTCAAACATTGAAGTGCTATCACAATTCAAGGTAGATTTGTGAAAACCTGTGTTCCAACTGTTTCCTTCCTACTGAATGCTAGAGCTGGCGGCTGTACCCAGCAGTCCCACTGTCCAAGGGAAAGGGGGAGACAGAACCGGTGAATGTCCGTGGCAGACTCTTCAAAACCTCCCGGTCAAGGCTAAAGGACATACATTAGATGCCTGCAGCAAATATGCAAAGACTCTAGTATAGGCAAAGGCGAGACATAGCATTTGGCCACGGCTG
The DNA here is from genome assembly GCF_040938575.1 of Ambystoma mexicanum. Taxonomy (NCBI): domain Eukaryota; kingdom Metazoa; phylum Chordata; class Amphibia; order Caudata; family Ambystomatidae; genus Ambystoma; species Ambystoma mexicanum. Next base: position 420,651,171 of record NC_090927.1, on the reverse strand, counting down.
CATACTGACACCATTTCAACATCAACCTTGGGGTCATCTTCGACTCCACTCTCTCCTTCTCTCCTTCTCTCCTCACATCTCAGACGTCTCTAAGAAGTCACACTGCCAGCTGCACCTCCTCAGAGGTATTCTACCTTTCCTCTCCTTCCCCCAGAAGCTCACTGTCTCCAGATCTCTGGTTCTTCCAGGCTGGACCACTGCAACATCCTCTTTCTAAATCTGCCTGCCTCCACTCTCCGCCCTCTGCAACTCATCCAGAACAGGACTGCGAGACATGTCTTTGGCCTCAAGCCCAGGGATCGTATTTCTCCAGGACTGAAATCTCTGCGCTGTCTCCGAGTGGCTGCAAGGATCAAGTTCAAAACCCTCTGCATTGTCCACAAGGCCTTCTGGGGCCTGGGGACTCAATACATTCAACTCTCTCTTCCTAAATATCTTCCGTCTCGAGCTCTTCACTCTTCCGCCTCAAGCTCCCTTAGGGTCAGTCGCTTCTCCAAGCAACGAGTTGGTGGTAGATCTCTTTCTTCGGCTGGGGCCTCCCTCTGGAGCAGCCTCCCTGCCTCCCTGAAACTTGAGGAGAACCATCTCCGATTCCGAAAGCACCTAAAAATCTTTCTCTTTGCTTCTGCCTTTTCTCCTCCTCTCCCCTGCTGACCTCCTGGCTGAAACTGAATCTGCACTGGTTACCTGGCCACCCTCTTTTCTCGGGCCCAGGTCCCACCCCCACCAGTTACACACACCTGCACTGCCTGCCTGGCAACCAACGCACTTGGGGACTGTTTCTGTATCCCTACAGTCCCACTACCAGCACTTGACACCTGATGTCTGCACTTACCTTCGCACTTGCCACATGCTGGCCATTACCTTACCTACTGTTATTATTCTTTGCCATGTACTGCACTGTCCCCTCCCCCCGCACTTTCCCCCTTCCCCCATCCCATGCACTTGCGCAATCTGAATGACACCTGGCCTAGAAGGATCGTTGTCTGTCCTCCCTTTGTTCCCCCTCCCTTAGCTTGTCACGCCTTGAAACACTTGTGTATAGGCGCGTTATAAATGCCATATCATATCATAAGGTAAGCGAAGCAAACTGCTGCACCTTGGCACCCCTTGATAGTGGATAGAATTTAGGGTACAATACTTACACTTAACTTTTCAGGGAGAAGCACTTGGCACCCGAGGTCAAGATACCAAAGGCAGGCTCTGGCTCACTGGGTCTGGCTGTGGCTGGTCCTTGATCCGATACGTTTCATTCGCAATTTCTGTGTCGCTGCCAACGGACACAGACAGCAGGTCAAGGAAGGGCAGGCTGCCCAGCCTTCATCAATCCCCCTGTGTCAGTCAATGCAGTGTGCAGAGCATGAGCTGGAGGAGAGCACGTGCACAGGCTTGGGGCCTGGCTGTATGGCGGCAGCGCCACACAGGGAAGTGAAATGAAGCAACAAATGGCCTGAGCTGAGACTGCAGTGCTAGCACTACATTATAATTTATATAAAAATGAATGTGGCTGCAGGAGATGAAATAATGCAGAGAAAGACTGCTGTCTCTGCTTGCATGCGCTCGCCACTCAGACTGGCCCCCTCTATGACTGGTGGTGGTAGGCCGACCGAGTTTGTTGAGTCCTATGGTGTCAAATGAAGATTCAGCAGCCATGGTGAATGACTGCTAGCATAGAGGTGTCTCATGCCACAAAGGCAAACCTATTAAGCTTTCATGAGGGATCGGGGTTATGCTTGCACGTGCCACTTTTCCATGGGACATGACTAAATTCCACTTATTCTCGCAATCATTGCCCCTCTCCAATGGTCTGTCAACCACCATCTGTTCCGTCGTTAACCGTGACCCTTCTCCTTGACCCTGCTCCCCCTCCGTGACTCTGCTCCCTTTCCCTTTCCCCCACTCTCCATGTTCAGTGTCCACACTGCCGTGCCGAGCTACTGATCTCCACTGGCTTCAGTACAGAGTAATGAGAGCCGCCGAAAACTTGCCCGCGAAATTAAAGCCATGAAATGATGACCGTGTCCCGTCATGTGAGATTAGTCGGTACTGTCTTTTTAGGCATCTGATTGCAGATGCACACGTTTGGGAAATGGAAAACGACAACTACAGAAATGCGAGTGCAGATGGCTTAAACTTCTAGAGTTGTATGAAGGCATCACACGTGACATGCAATGGCTTACCAGCTAGTGCCTTCCTTCCGGAGGGGACTGCGAGTGTTTCTTTTTTCAGATTGGAAACATACAGCAAAGCAATGACTCCTCTTACAAATGTTAACTGACACATACTTATTTAGCACTCAGAGCAACTCTACTTTTTCCTGCATGAGATTAATGGGCGTTTCTTGCATTTGTGAAGTGAGGAATGTTTGCTGCTTTGCGTTTTGTATTGTGCTTTTTGCTTATTTACCTTGAGATACCTGTGACAACAAACAAAGAAAGGGCTGAAGTTCTGGAAGTCCTGGGGCAGAGGGGAGGGCATCCTTCTATCCAACGTTATTAAGGAAATGCCTGATTGGTTTCATGGTTCGGCCCTATTTTAACATAATTTTTCTTCATTCCCAAGGAAGGTCAGCGGGAGTTCAATTGAGCTGAAGCTTCCTTGAAGCATTTAGTTTCATTGAAGGGGACACTTTCTTCGCTTATAACAAATATCTTTATGTCATTTAACTGCAAACTGTTAATTAACTAAGCAGTTGAGGCTCAGACACAGGGTAAACCTTCACATTGCAAGTTTAAATCCCGTTGTTCCACATGGTGCAGCCATTGTGTGTGTCATAAAAAGGTACAGACGCTAAACTGTGAAAGATAAATGTATTTTTAACTTATTTTTTTTTAATGAAATGCAGACTAGCAGACTGCTGGTACGGCAACCCCCTACAAGCTGACTGACATCAGGCAGCCGCCTGATCTGCCTGACACAAAGACCGGCCCTGGCTGAAGGAAGAGGACTGCTGCAACTCCTGGACGACCGGTGAAGCCCTGCTGAAGGTCCAAATTACCTGAAACTCCATCGATAGAGAACTCCTTCAAGGTTAACTTCTTCCCTTGTGTTTGGTGAGAACAACCAACTCACAAACCATCTGGACACCATCTGGACACCGTCCCCATCCTGGTCGAATTTTCTTCAGAGTGCTGTTGAAAACCGGATAGCCAGGGGAACTGAACTTGTTCAGTAATTTATTGATTGTGTATTTGTGGTATATTAGCAGATGACAGTGAGCTGCTCTTGCTAGTGTAATGTTTTCAAACTGGCTGTGTAAATAAATGTATATTATTTTACCAAGAAACCTTGGGTAAAGTGTTTGTTTGAATCACTGTATTTGTTGGCCCTATGTGTAACTTGTTCTACTGCTCACTCAACTCTTGAGATAAGTCTGTCTGCTCCGCCACTGCTACAACATTACTGTGTAGTACGGGCTTGTACCAAAGGTGAAATTGTACCAACACGTGTAGTCTTAATTGCATGTAGTGTTCCTCAAGGGTACTGCATGTGATTCTGCCTAACACTGGTGTACAGTGGCGAGGATAAGTATACTTGTTACATTTAGAGTAGTGCTCTTACCTTTGTTCAAATAACCGTCACAAGGCTAAGCAACACTAGAGAAGCAATTGTTTTATCATGACTGATATGGAAAGCTACAGTCAGGAGATCCTAGTCATTTTTACATTTGACTAATTGAGAGACATGTGTAAAGCTAGGAATCTCACTGTAAAAGGCAAAAAGATTGAATTGATAGAAAAGTTGCTGCCCTTTTGTGATAATCCTATTACTTGCCCCATCGCCCTGGCTGACCTGCTTTTGCGGCACTAAATCATATCCCCCGCCCCTGAGTGTGACATTATCAAAACATTCATATTCCCCGCCTCTCTCTGTGACGTTACTGTGCTGCGTAGACAAACGTGCCCAGTCGTCTTCTACGCGACTTCACATAGAACCCGGAAACCAACACAAATCAACTCACAACACAGCGTGCCACAATTCGGAATATGAAACTGTACTTTAAAATCAAACAGCAACACGGTACATTTGGTAAAGTACATTTATTTGACATTAAATGTTTATAGAATATTCAGCAATTGGCATATTAAATCGGAATGTGATTTTTTTTCTTTTCTCTCTATCCGCAAATGCTGTTCCGTTTTATTGTGAGTCACGCGCTGTTCCTTTATGGTACACAGGGTGTTAGTTTTCGTTAGAAGAAGCACTTTGGTCGCACAGTGAACTGCAAGGCTGTTCCATCAACTAGGCACTAGGCCAGCGTAAAGGTTGATATGTTGCTTCTAGCCGCTAGTACCGCGTAAGGGAATATGGGCCCTTGGCAATCGTTGTTTATGAGTAGCTGCAGCTGGCGGTTGAAAAAACCATCTGCCGGGGTCTGAAACTGGTGGCAGTAGCAGTAGGGTAGGATATACCTGTTTTGAAAACATAAAAATTATAAATAGTCTTGCCAGCCGATCTTTATTACTATTATTCATTTTATTTATTACGGCCGATCAGAAACTATTTGCTTGCAAGGATAGTGCAATGGAGAATGTTCGGCTCTAAAATCAATGCGAAAACTAACAAAATAAATCGAGGTTAACACACAATGAGAAACGACTCTCTACATGCGTGTGGAATGTGGACCTGCATGCCCATGTGCCCGGTACAAAGACGATCCCACAAACGTTTTACTTGCTCTTCAATCATTCATTCATCCATTCATTAATTCTTCATTCCGGTATAATAGCGTCTAAAGAGTTACTTACATTATATTTGCAATTTCCATTGTGTCTCTGCGTAATGCAGTCCGTAAATCCCACTGTGCTTGTGACAACGATTTTTCGTATACTGAACTAACATGAAACTCGGTCTAGTTTCCGAATTTTCTGCCTTATCGTCTCTTACATTATTGCCCACCTCCTTCAAAAGAAGTCCTTTAGGCATGGTCCCTGTCTCTTAAGGTCAAAAAACAATAGAACCTTGTACTGCCATGCGAGTTGTGGGCCTCTTCATGCCGCGAGCTGAAAATCAAAGCCGCTGACCTTCACTCGAAATGAGCATACATTCTTACTTTGCAACATCCCGTAGTAAAGCCATCTGTGAGAACTTGAATTTTCGAATCCATCTATGTACTGGGCCTCAATGTGCAAATGCGAACTGGCTTCTCTCCCATCTGCAACGGCTCGCTTGGCGTGTTCTAAGGCCCCCAATTTTGTCCTCGTTGTCCGCGAGCTTTGCAGCCCTAGACAACCATAACTATGGGGATATTGACTTTTTGGGGGAAGGTCAGGGAAAGTATAAAGTACCCGAGGAGTTGAGTTGAAAGTGAGATTTATTGTTTGTTTGTTTTATTATTTGCAATACGCAAGCCTCCCCTCGGTTAACAGTGCGCAGCATTTATATGAGATTGCGAAACTTAGTTACATCAACAAAAATATATACATACACATATTGACAAGGTCAGCGATATGAGGTGAATAGAGAGAGAAGTCAAAGATGACACACAGGTTGTTCGCCACACAGGATGGTGAAGGTAGGGGTTAGGGTTTGCATAATTTGTATGTACACTGTACAATAACATTTTTTTACAAAAAGACAATCAGATTATAATGATTTAAACCGGGATTTGTACTTCTCAACGAGTTCTTCTTTGGGTGGACATGGCACAGTGGCAATGTTTGGTGGCAATGCATCAGTGCTCTGCACAGAAACGCTCAAAATTCCATATCTGTGCTTCTCGAGTACAGCAACAATAAGGCCTTTAACAAAGTCGAACTCTATTTCCTCATAGACTGGTTTGATCACCCATTGCTTACTTCTTTTTGCAAAGGCCATAGTGTAGCGAAGCCTCCCTACATTACCTGTAGTTCTAGATTGTTCATGGCACACATTCTCATTATGGGCCAAGACCGCAAGTAGAGTCCTATATTTCATGCCCTGCATGCTGAAATGCAAGCGCTTTGGCCTGTACTTTAGGCACATATTGTGGAACTCTTGCAAACCTCCCGTGTGACAGAATTCTGTCAGCCCCCTCATATCTCTTGATAGAGTTTTATCGAAAACAATCTTCTCAATGGCTTTGTGTGTGGGTGAAGATGGAACCAACCACTTCTTCTTCCGTGCCTCCTCTGGGGACAAAGGGCCATGTTCACATTGGTGGAAATGTAGGTTTTCTGTCCAGCGGTGAACGTTGGTACAGTGGTGCATCAGTGACCACCGTTTTTCTAGTAGGATTTCCACTGACCCTTCACAAGTTTTGGAGCTCCACCAAAGATGGTTGCTGATAGACTGGGGCCACTGTGAAATACTTTCCAAACCTTTTTTTTTCCCTGCAGCCTATTTTTTCTTATTGCTTGATTTGGCAAGATGCCATACATCAAATTGATGTTTAATGTGTGGGAACTGCTCTCTCATTGTCTTGGCAATTGAAACGTGTCTGTCCGTGGCTATGAGGTCGATGTGCATTCCCCTCGATTGTAGATATTCCACTGATTTTATAAATCCTAGTTTCTCCATAGCCACTGAGGATTTACATTGGGACACCTGCATGACCACCAAACTCACAATTTTCTTACTATCCATGTCCGAAATTGATAGGTGCAGTACTTGGCAGAAAATACAGGGCTGCCGCACTGTCCATCGCCGGCTAGCCTGAATCGTTTGCCTTCGAATGTACTTGCTAGAGACAATTGTTCAATTTTCCAAGCATCACTAATAGCCGGAAATAGATAATCATGTTGGAATTTGTAGTACTGCGTTTTAGAAATGAAATGGAGTCCCACAAACTGAAAGAAAGACTCTAACTTTCTAAAACTGGAGCCACTCAAAAGTGATGCAGCTGTACACAGTAGATTGCCTGCTGGCAGTTTCCCCAGCATCGGTTGTGCAGACCATGAGAACGTAGGATTTAATCTACAGGCGGCATGTATTGTGACGTTACTGCCCTGTTTTTGACGAGTCACATGAATCAATGGCTTCCGACATACTTTCCCTCTGACGGAATGCCCACATTTCAGCATACTTATAATATCCATCAAACAACTGTCGAATACTAAGTATTTGCCCTCTTTCATTAGACTGTCATCCGGCATCACACTTGTTTCGGACTGCATCGTTGAGGACATATCAGCAGCATTGAAAGAAATATCGCCGATATCAGGTTCTGATGCGTCGGTGAATGCTGCTGCTGGTTCATTCTCTGTCATTTCAACATCTGTTACTTCAACATTGATGGGAGAACACAACAATGTCGACAGCTTTTTTGGTGGCAATTTTTTGGCAGGTGTAGATTGTGTGAATTGATATGCGACTACTTCAGAGCTATCTTCAATACATTCAGTATCATCTTCTTGTGGTGTTGCAGTCGCACTGTAGCAATGGTCCTTTACAACTTTACTGGATTCTCCGGATACATTAATTTCATGTTCTGGCCATTGGACACGAGCATCTCTAGTCTCAACAAGCGGCGTCTGAATTAATAGTTCCTCCATAGTGTAAATGGTCTGGCAAGCAACATCTCTCATTCGCTCACTCACTGTCTGTGTATGTATAGTTTGTACACCCATGGGTAACTAGAGGACAGATTGGAAAAGGGATATTCAGTTTAAACACAAGATAAAGTATAGTACAATTGACTGGAAAAAAACATAAAATAGTCCCGAGCACAAAAAAATGTCTAAAGTTATGAACTGATTGTTACTAACCTTATTTTTGTTTCTTTTGTTTGCAACTTTTTTGACTCGACCTTCAACATCTGCACGCTGTAGCTCCGATTCGTTTCCTCTTTTCCCTTCCTCTTGCGCTACAACGACTATATTTTCTGTATCCGCATAGACAGCACGGAATGAGGCTCCATCGACTCCCTGAAACACAGTACTTTCATTACTATGTATCACAATATTGTTAGCATAACACACACGTGAGGACGAACACACAGGTACATCTCAATAGCTAAACACGATTTAAACATTGTGTAGAACAATCAAACGACAAGTATTCGAGCTCTGATGACCTAGTTGGATGGAACTGTCAGTATCCATACCTCTGGCTCTGCATGGACTGCCATGAATGATTGTATTCGAGAGGATGCATCAGCAACTCCCTGAAACACAGTACTTGCGTTAGTATGGTTTTCAATATTGTGAACATACACACACTTGGTGTCGACGGCATAGGTACATATAAAGAAATAACCACAAATGATGCTTTGTCTAAAAGAATCAAGGAATATTTAAATATGATCAGATTTAATCTACTTATTTCTCCAATTTCTTTACATCTGCATCATCTAAATGGGATGTTGTGATTGTAGTGGAAGCTCCATCGTCTCCCTGAAACACAGTACTTGCGTTAATAGGGAAGAAAGTATAGCAAATGGAATCATGTTATATGATCACGCTCGATGGAGCTGTCAGTATCCATACCTCGTGCTGCTGAAGAATATCTAGGGATGTTGTAAATGTAGTGCGCACTTCCGAAAGCTGTTGCGCCGATTTGTATCCGCATGGTCCCGCTTCCACTTCCCCTGGAATTACTTGAATGTCAGGCACTGCATTAAGTGCGGGGGTTGACGCTTCAACAACTGCCTGAAACATAGTATTTGCATTAGTAAGGATTACAATATTGAAAACATAACACACACTTGGGGTCGACCGCACAGGTACATATCAATGGCTAACCACGAATGAAACATGGTGTAGAACAAATGACAAGTGTTCCAGTCCTGATGATCACGGTCGATGGAGCTGTCAGTATCCATACCTCATGCTGCTGAAGAACATCTAGGGCTGTTGTCAATGTGGTGGACGCTTCAGCATCTCCCTGAAAGACAGTACTTGCATTAGTATGGATAACACTAATTATAACTGAAAACAAACACCAGGGGACGACAACTAAGGTGTATATCAATTGGAAAGCACTAACCAAACAATTGGTAAAATAATCGCACGATACATAAAATGTATTACTTGACATGCATAAAACAATAGCCAAGTAAGATTACCTGATACACGCTAGAAGTGGTTGATAACTGCAAGCACGTCACGTAAGTAGAATGTTCTTGCTTCAGATTCAAGGGATAGTCAAGCAGTTGTAAAGGTAAATTATTGTTTGATAATGAAATGCCAATATTTAAAATTGCCATGTAAGGAGACAGAATACTTGAGTAATGCATTTGAAAATGCGCAATATAGCACAGTTCCCTGTGCCCATATATAGATTTCGTTTGTGAGTTATGAAATCTAAAAATAATATATTGAAAAATGTCATTATTCAAAAAGCTATACACTCATATCAATGTCGAAAGTATTAAAAATTGGAAACAACACCTAAAATATCAATGAATACGTTCGGCTACCTACACACTACCGCAAGGCCTAAAGCTAAAAACGGACACTTGACTCACCAGTGGCAGAATGTGGACGAATAGAGTGGGAATAGCGTTTGCGAGCAATTTTCGTGTCGTTCGCCGTTTATTCTTCTTTGTTACCCAAGATGTGGCGTACATGTTCGAGCGAAAGTGCCGGCGGCAAATGCGGTATCAATCACCCCTCTTGTCCTCAAAGACTTGTTGGACTCTACTTTCAAGCTCATGCAGTGGATATCCGCAATGTCTGACCCATTCTCTTATTCGATCAACAGTTTTCGGGAATACATGCATTGTAGTGCCTTCAGATTTAGCATGGGCCTTCGAAGGGCAACCCCTAATTGAACAGGCAGGCATTGTTGAAAATTTTGAAAAGTATATATCAACATTATTAAACAATCTTGATGTATAAAAATATGATACAAAAGTAAATGAACCATACAATGTTCAATGCAAAGTTTGTTTTACTGGTCGGAACTATACCAGTTCATCATGTGCGGCTTAGTGTTTGCATAAATTGCAGAAATTTGTAAATGATGTGACTAAACTCTGAACATGTGACTCGTCCCTTGGATGTTCTGTCTTGCACGAGAAGGAAACATGCTTACATTATAGACTGGACCCCCGAAGGATGCAATTCGATGACAAATGACACAGATGAAAATAAATAGATCTATCGATAGCATAACAATTGAAACTCAAGTCAATAGCATCGAGCCAAATGAACATAGCACAATTGGGTACTCTAATCGCAAATAGATAGAAATTTAAAAATGACCGAAATATGACTAGGATACATGGCCTTACCTTGACCAACAAACAGTTGGATTCAGCAGGCCGAGCAGTGTGTTGCAGGAGAACAGCTAGATGGCCACAGGTATCACACTGACGAGTTTGCTCGAAGCAGTGACAGATAGCACGACGACGAGCAGATTAGCATAGATCTCAGTGCTTCTCAGGTAGAACGTTCAGGAGTTGACTTGCAAAGCACAAAGATGTTCTCATGAGACATATCAAGTGGTTTATAAAGTATTAGAAACAGGGGTGTGTTTGTGAATGAATGACGTGTGTATGTCGTGGTATTATGTGGTTTGCAGGGGGGCGGCCAGCGTCAGGCTTGGCCTGCCTGGAGACAAGGGGTCGGAGGAGGCCATGTGAGCGATTGCCCCTTTGGCGTGGGATACCTTTTGAAGTGTACATGGTGTTTGGCACCTTGGCCGTTATCGCCCCTGACAGCACACCATGGCAGTGCTCATCCACGGGTTCGAAATGCCTTTGATAGGGGAGGGGGGGGGGTGGATGGATGGGCCGGTGGGCGTGCAGGCAAGTGTGTGGGAGCGAGGGGCCATTATGCCCCTCTCATCCTTTACTTCTCAGTAGAAACTCGGACCAAGTGCTTCCAGTAGTGGGTTCGCCCCTTGCCCTTATGTGATGTTAACTTTGGTTGACATTTGCATAGATGGGACCACTGCGCAGGACACGGGGCATCCATTTTTGTACCCCCTTCTGACTCCATCTTGGTGACCAGGCCTCACTGTGATAGTACAGCGCGCAGAGCACATGGCCCCCACCCTCGTTCCAACTCTCACTGGAAAACTCTGGAGGTATTTACAACAGCTAATAAATGTAACACATCACTCTTCCTCTGAGATCACTGTCCTGCATGTGAACCAGCCTGAACTAAGCTTATAGCTTGTTCATCTCCACAAACGTGTCCTTGCCCACGCACCCTCACCAATGGAAACTTACTGCCATTCTGACCCTGTGTCCCTGCAAGGTATTCTCTTCATGTGCCAGACCACTGACCACACCATGATGCCCACATAGCAGATCCCCAACTAACATTAGACACCTACCACAGTATATCGTTGCCTATCAATAACAAATGACACATACCGGAGATTCTTGTGAGCACAGACCCACACTTCAACCAGTGTATTATAGTGGTCAAGACCCTTAACCTAAGGCCTGTATAATCCAATGCTAATTGATAGTATAGATATATGTGTGACTTTTATAGAGACATAACCTACTGAAAGACTTTGAACAAGTGTTATTTAGTGCATGCATTATTGAGAATATATTATGTTAGCTTAGATAGTGACCACCTCGCTTCACAGCGACCTGACCTTCACCCATTCGGAGCATAGATGTCTGACGTCCATCCTTGAATGGAGACACACTTCATTCATTTAAAAAATCAAAACAACCGTTTTTGAAATATATGTGGTGTTTTATTTTGTATCTTATTTTGATGGCACAAAAATACAAGACTTTACACATTGTACAGGTCAGGTAGCTGCACAGTGAGGGAAAATCCCCTGTACTGACCGCTGTCACTCGGGAAAGTTTCTCTTATGGCACGAACGGCACAGGTGGGTATTACTCTTCGAATGCGGTGTCCAAGCCCCCCGTGAAGCCACCATGTAAAGGAATGATAGGCCACCAGCCGGTACCACCTGTGAAAAAGAATGATACAAACTGTTTTTAAATGAACAAGATAAGTTTATTAAACGTTTGTTGTCAAAGACAATTCTTGCAACTAATGGCATTCAGCTTGGACAAATGCTAGCTAGACACTGCACACTATTGAATGAATTTCATGCATTAACATGATATGTATATGTAATTTTGGATATAGTAGAAGACCATGAAATAGGAGTGGCATCACAAGCAGAGTATACTTACGCGTTACTCGGATTACGAGGACGAACAGTTGCGCGAAGTTCGTGCATAAGCACCATCATTATCCTCAACATGGACCGTGTGAGGCAGGCTGCCCTCAAGTCTGGCAGCTCGGTGAGGCATTGCGGTCGTGGCTAGTTTTCACAGCAGCAGCAGTTCTCCTCCTCGGTTGGCATTAGCTTGCAACGATTGCATGTGCACCCGGTGGAGACACCATCCATGCGACTAGGTCCAGTGTCTTCATCCGTTGATTCGTCCTGCCAACTGCCGTCCGAAGCCCCATCGTTTTCGCGTGTTTTCCTTTCCAGTAGTTCCTCCTCGGAATACTAGGGCTCGTACATGTAGGCATTGTGTGGTAAACAAACTAAAATAATTTATAGCGATGGTACAGGTGTTCACACGGGCTACAAGCGGCAAAGGTAGCTGACCAGAGCACAGAAACGAGTCACAGAATACTCAAAGGAACACAGAGAGAGGAATGGAATCGAAAATCTGCTGCTGTGTGTTGTGAAACTGTCTGTTTATACTTATTGAGTAAAGAGGCTTCCTGCCGTTTCCATGGCGACACATCATTAGTTCAAGGGCAGCGATTGTTGACACGAGGCGTGCTTTGGCGTTGTGAAATGGGCAGTACGCGTCTGCTGATGACAGGCTCAGAGGCGGCGATATGATTTAGTGCCGCAAAAGCAGGTCAGCCAGGGCGATGGGGCACGTGATAGGATTATCACAAAATGGCAGCGCCCTGGTGCCTGTTTTCGTGTGCGTTTAATGGACGAAAACTTGGGTAAGGTCCATAGGAAATTTTTCTAAAATCGTGCAACTTAGGCTTAAAAACACATGGCCGACCCGTATGGACAATAACAAATTTTGACCGAACCATTCCTTTAAACTCAGAGAAATGGAGTTGAATAATGCACTTGAAATTAAGAAGTTGTCTCTTGAAACTGGTTCTCTCAAGAGTATTCTAGGTCTTCCAGTCCTAAGAGGCCTTGCATGCCCAAAGATGCAGTAAGTATGTATGAGGTTAAGCTTGATATTTTGGATTGATTGGTTGCTTTTGAATATAACCATGGGATTCAAGACTGTTGTATACGAGTGACAATTGTTCGAATAACAATTGACCTTCTGAACAATTGACCAAATTTAAACGGTCAATTAGGATATATATGTGGGGGGAAATCCCCCGTAGCCCTGACCCAATCCAAACCCCACCTGAACGCCCCACCCAATCCCCTTATAATATTATTACCCCAACCCAACCCATTATATATATAAAAATGACCATATGGTCAATTGTGCAGAAGGTCAATTCGGACCACTGTTATTCGAACAATTGTATCATTCAAACAATTGTAAACAAACAATTTGGGTAATATCTTCAAGATATTACAGGCAATCAGCTGATTCATTGGCTTTTTTCTAGGCTACCCCCTGTTGCAACTGATGTGGTAATGGAGTTGGGGGATATAGACAGAAAGGAGTATGAAAGTGTGAAACTAGCTTTGATATCTTGGTTTGGGAAGACCCCTTCCCAGTATCTTAAGATGTTTAGGACCCTCAAAAAGACTGATGGTACCCCTTGGGCTACCTGAGTGTGTGAATGCTTGTAGAACTTAGATGGTTGGGTAAAATGTTACAAAGTTAACACTTTTGAAGGAATGAGGAATCTGTTTTTATTGGAAACTATGTTTGATGCCTGCTCTCCTGAGCTGAGACAGCACTTGGCTGACTCAGATGAGATTGATCCCAATAAGTTAGCTAGAGCAGCTGACTCATGGGTAGACAACAGGGACACTCATAAGGATTCTGGGGCAACTCACAAAAAGGATGAGGGGAAGCAGCACAAAGATGAGAACACTGATAAATCTAATTCCATCCAACCAGAAGAAGCCCCGAAACACTGGTGTTGGTAAATTGACCTCTAACCCAGGCAAATCTGAGGCTAGTATAGTAGGGAAATGGGAGGCCCAACCAAGCTCCATCATTGCCCATCCAATTGTAAAGTCTTTGACATTCCCCGGCTTCTGAGCAAGAAGTGGATAGACAAATCGGACCGACCCCTCTCTAGGCCTGTGAGAACTGGTAATTCTCAAAGCTGGTGGAAAACCAAATAGGTCTAAGGATAAACACCTTAAGACTGTTGGATCTTCTATTGAAGACTCCAGTATTAATCCTAGTGTTAGGAGGGAAACTTCTAAACCAGGTAAAAGCAGGTCTCAGAGCAGGTCTCAGAGGAAGTGGAAGCATGTACCTTGCTTGACCACAACCCCTCCAACCAAGATGCCTGAGACCCAACCTACTCTTGAGAGAGAGAGGTGGTGATGAACCATCTAGGCCCCTCTAGATCTAAGGGATTCATTTCTAAGGACCCCTTGAAAAAGCCTATGGTAGGTTCAGAGGTTGTTACAACTTTTGAGGGACTGTTAGATCAGATACCCTATACCTTAAACAAGACAGATGTACCACACAAGGATTGTAGGTCATATAGCTAACAAAGGAAAACCACTGATAGAAAGTTTCATAGCAAGGGTTACAAAAGGTTTCTGGTATAGTCACCAGGCCATTTAACCAATTTGCAACAGGAGTTCCATCCTGGTGGGTATTAGATCCTCCTGTCCCTTAGTCTGGGGGGATGACTGTTAGGGAGATTTCTCACACAAGTGCTAAATTCCCTCTACCATAGAGCCCTCCAGCTCTTTTGCTATATTTTGGGACTTTCAACTTTTCATTTTCAATGTGTTTTACTTTTTTGTTCTTTGGATTTGGTGTTTTAAAAACAACTCCTTGGGCATCATCTCTTTCTGTGTGTCACACAGCACCTTCAGTGCAGTGGCACAGCGATGTCTTTCAGACTTCCCAAGGTTTACATACCTTCTCTGGGACTGACTACTATCTCCCAGAGCGATGTAAAGTTCAATTGACTTTACCAGTTTCTTTAAATTTACAGAGCCAGCACACACTATCTTCCTTTTGAGTGCTGGAGGGGTTGCCTAGCAGCCCCTGAGTCAAAGCACTCATGTAGCAGTCAAATGTTACCCTTTCCTACTTTTAAATGGCTGGGGTCAGTGGCTTAGATCAAACTACCATGATGTTTCCTGACCGCGAACAACGGTAGCTAAATATCGGGTCAGCCATGTTTTTCAATATTGCGCCCAAGCCCTATCTGTAAAAACAGACTCCGGTCAACTTTTTTCTCCATTTCTTTTAGGGAAGGTCCTTCTTGTGTTCGTCTCTGCGCGCCAAACCAGGTTTGGGGCCTTTGTTCATTGGCCTTTAGCGGGATTCAGTGCTGAAGCCCTCCTCTGGGGCCTGAGTGCCTGGGGTGGACAGGATGTGAGGGAGGTACCCAAAACTCCCTGTGCTTAGTCTCCTAGGAGGCCTGAATGCACTCTGGCGTGATTGGCTGGCTGTCCGGCAAGGACAGCCACCCTGCTGTGTGAGTGACAGCTAGGCTGGAAAGAATGGGGCAAAACTGTTTAAAGGCAGGTCTCTGGGACTTGGAAAGCAGAGTCGCCGACTGGAACGAAAGAACCGAAGACGTGCTGAAGGAAGAGGACTGCTGCAACTCCTGGACGACCGGTGAAGCCCTGCTGCAGGTCTAAATTGCCTGAAACTCCATCAACAGATAAGCCCTTCAAGGTTAACTTCTTGAATTGAGTTTGGTGTGAACAACCAACTCGCAAGCCGCCTCGACACCGGCCCATCCTGGTTGAATTTTCTTCAGAGTGCTGTTGAAAACCGGATAGCCAGGGGGAAGGAAACCAGCTTCTGGACTTTAAGGCATTCACACCTTAAACCAACGTTTTGCCAAGCATGTGGCCTCATCCCTGGGCAGTGCAGGAACCTCCTGACGTCCTCCTTCTTGTCCCCATGACTGAAGCTCAGGAACAGCGAGATCTGCTCGAACTGCCAGGAACAACTGCCTCAGCTACAGCTCTTCTTCACTTTAAAGGTACTGTGCAAACGTGGTCCGGAAATCTTTTCGCCATTGTGAAAGTTTGTGAAACTTTCCCGACTTCGAAGGCTTGTCCTTCCCTAAACATTCGTCAAACGTTTCGCCTAGCCAAATTCTTCTAAAATCCATGGCAAAGACTTAACCACTTACTACCAGAACCGTGCTATCCTATACAAAAGACTCTGAACCATTGACTTTGGCCCAGGCCTACAAACTGAATTGCTGGTTGTAGTTTACTGAAACCCTTTGCAATGCCTATGAACGTATTTGTGCTGTTGATTCTTATAACCTTGTCTTTTTACCCCTTTTTAAAGTATCTGAAGTGCGATTTTGCTCCCACTTCAGGGGAGCTGAACTTGTTCAGTAACTTGTTGTGTATTTGTAGTATATTAGCAGAATATTGAGCTACTCTTGCTAGTGTAATGTTTTCAAACTGACTATGTAAATAAATGTACATGCTTTTACCTAGAAACCTTGAGTAAAGTGTTTGTTTGAATCACTGTATTTGTTGGCCCTATGTGTAACTTGTTCTACTGCTCACTCAACTCTTGAGATAAGTCTGGCTGCTCAGCCACTGCTAACACATAACTGTGTAGTACGGGTTTGTACCAAAGGTGAAATTGTACTGAAACGTGTAGTCTTATTTGTTTGTAGTGTTCCCCGAGGGTACTGCATGTGATTCTGCCTAACACTCTTCATAACCAAATGCAGCAATCAATGCACCAAACAAATGGCTCAGCTACAATCTATCGGTCGTAAAGAGGAGAGGAAAGAAGCTGGCAATGCATTGCAAGAAATCGAAGATGATAGCAGATAAAGCAAGAATATAATTTCAGTAGAACCGACAAAGGGTTCTGAAAACCAACCAAAACAATCAAAGTATTCTAAACCTTCCAAGAGATCAGTAATCTTTAATCCAACACAGTCTAGTCCTGATCCACCACGCAACACAGCAAATACCATTTGTCCTTTTTCTGAAGTATTGCTATGAATCTTTATTCAGTGCAAACATTCCATGCAATCCTCATACAAACACATGGCCAACCCTGCAAATCTTCTAGGCAGAAACGAAAATCAAAGGTTGGAACATGCAGATGGAATTAACCTGTGCCAACTTACTCAGGGAATGCATCAACAGCCTTTATTGGGGTTTAATGGAAAATATGGCCTGTTAGTTGAGAGAAGGGAATACAAAACTCAATTGTTACACCCCCATTAGTTTGTAAATTATGATATACAGTTCAAATGAATAGGGTAGTGGGATTTGTACTAGACTATTATTCGAAAGTAGTTCTTTTTTTTTGTGTGTGTAAGTAATTTTAATAGTATTTATTCAAGCCATTGATGGATACAGAGACATTTTATGAATCAGGGTACAAAGTTGAGCAAGGGTGCTGCTAGGGCACCTCTCCCCTGATAATCCGGAAATAGAACTAGCAAATACATGTTTTGGTTTAATTTACATTAAGTAATGCACATGTATTCTTTGTGTGAGGAATTGCCATCATGGAAAGGGTGTAGAAGAACTGGCTTTTAAAAAAAATGTTTATCAACAAATAAAAGGAAGTAGGTAATTCTTTCTCAGAAAGTGTGGCCTGCCAAACAGGTCCCCCTTTCAGAAACTCCATGCCGAAAGAATAATGTACACCTAAACCCTGCTGGGTACTGCAGCACCTGTTCTACAGTGGCACAGAGCAGGTTCAGAGGTCACAGGCGCCCTCTTGACAGCTGCCGTGGCAGTCATGTCCCTGTAGCACTGGGGTTGAATTTAGGATGTGCACCTTTGTCCCAAAAAACAAATTACCTATGCAAGTTGCTATCCAGGTGGCATGTAAATATAACAAAACACAATGTTCTACCACTGGAAATTCCTGCTTCTTTTTCTATTAGTCTGATTCGTTGTTTGTGTTTTTCTAGACCAGATATCCCCCTTAGTCTTATTCTGGTATGACACTTCAAAGAAAGAATAATTTTATGTTTTAAAAAATAAAAAATAGGAACAGTATTTATTGAAACAATCTATTTGAAGAGAATGTATAGTACAGAATATAATGCAAAATAAATCAAACAACAAACAGGAAAGTGGAAGACTCGAAGAGTGTGGTAGCCTTTCTCTCGGCATAAATTCCTCAATACCAAAAAGTTCAGAATAGATAGAAAATTTAAGAAAGATTAAAGAAATAGAGGATAAGAACAATACAGAGTCGATAAAATACAAAAGTGCTTATTTTGTTTAATTATTGTCACACTTATCACACAGTTTTTGCAATAGTTGAACCAAATTACTCAATCATTAGGTTTTCCCTAATTATCATCACAGTTATCAGACAATTTTTGCAAGCAGGATCAGTATTGGACCAATCTGAAAGTGAATTGTGGCCTTGGCTCGATAAAAGAACCAAAGTTAACCTAATTTCTACATTGGCTTTTTTGTAATATAAATTGGAATCCCTCTGAAAATAAACAATCTGTTCTCAATATAACTGTACCTCCTAGGCCTGGGGTCAGTTTGAATACAAATTTAAAAAAAGCCATATCTGGTTTTGTATGGTGGCCTATGGAAATCAACAGTTCGTCGTGCCTAAACCTTTTGATCTGACTGTGGAGCATTTTCATCAAGTGTAACATACACAAGATGTAATGTGCGTAGAGGGATTTACAGGTCAAGCTTCTTATAAGCAGCACACATTTGTTTGCTTGTGGATGGTCACCATAGAATTTCTAGTTTTAATCATTTGAAGACTGACAGGAATAAATTGCATTTAAAGCAACATGGACTTGTAGCATCATTTTGCAAAAGTAAAAGTTTCTGGTGGATGTGTTTAAATGATAAGTGCTCATGTATGGATGTTTAAGTTATAGCACATTAGAAACAACATTTCTGAAGAATGTCCACACTCAAGTTGCAGGAAAATGCAATATGACCTTTTAGGGTTAATAGAAAAGGCATTGTGTGAGAAATAATGTATAGGGTTTATTAAATAATGTTTAGTTTAGTACATGTACCGAGACCTGTTGTGAATTGTAATGGCTGTTGTGAGTGGGATGCCTTCCACATTGCAGTCCTGTGTAGTATGTGGTGTGGGTTCATGACACAGGATTGATGCGTTGTTTAGTAACCAGTGGTAAAAGGCGGCGTCTTGCTGGATTGAGGAATTTCTAAGCGCAGACAATGTATGTGTCCTGATGAGTATCCCGTGGCAAAACACTGCAGTTTGCTGGATTCAGAGAGGGTAAGTGCATGGATGGGGCTTGGGGATCTGATGATAATCCAGTGGTAACAGGGGGCAGGTTGCTTGGTTGAGGGAGGTTAAGTGTAGGCTTGTTTGTCTGAAAGGACAAACCAGTGGTTAGAGTGAGCACTGTCTGCAAATCTGGAGTTTTCCGTATTTTTTTTTTTTTTTTTTAAAGAAACTTTTCAGCATTCATCAGGAATATCCCATTCAAGATGTTTGCTGTGGTTACACCTAATCTTGTGAATGTGACAGCTATTTTTAGTCACCATTTTGTCACTGGTGTTTAATTGCTTTGGAGTGTGGTTTTGGCCTTTTACATAGTGTCGCCCAGTGTGTTTAGCAAACACACTGGCATGTGGCGGGAGCATTGTAGTGTTTCCAGGGGGAAAACCCAAGTGGGAAATCACAGCAAGCAGTGGTTGTCACTGATTGTGTGATGGGTGAAAATGAGGCAGTTGTGTGTTTGTGTGGTAGTGGTTCTGTTGAATGAGTGAAGGTCCCCTGTTAGCATCATGTGTGTTATGTTACCTAGACCTGGACATGGTTGTTTGGAAGTTAGTCTAGCGTGTAATTGGGGTAGAAGGCCTGCATACCATGGGCAATGTTTGCAGTTTAGTACTCAAGAAAGGCAGTCTTGAAACTCACTGGTGGCAGTGGTGAGTATGAGATGTGTTTTGCAGTTATGTTGGTTTTAGATTGTGAATGTATAGTTGAGCCCACATGTGGGCAGTTAGTGATCAAGGGTGGCAGCCTGGAGACTCACTGGTGGAAGTCAGGTTATCTGTGCTGGTTGTGTGTATCAATGTGGTGTGGGTTCTACTGTGAGACATGTTAGTTACCCTTGCTTGACAACTGCATGCCAGGTTTTCAAAGCGGATGTAGTGTGAGTGTATGTATCCTGGTCTGTCTCTGTTATGGAAGGAAAAGAGGTGTTAGGGTCTGTTAGAGTCAGTTCTTCCTGTTGTTTCCTTGCTTCCCTGCATTTCTGACTGAATGATGTCATCTGTTGTAATGCATGTGAGAAAATGAGCTAAAAAACATGGTGCCAGTGTGCTGCCTTTTGGACTTTCATTTCCATTGTCACCATGAAAATCTATGTTTCCGTGAACTTAATTAGAGAACATGAATTCTGCCACAGTTGCAAGGTTTATATTTGAAAGCAGATTGACTCATACCAGAATATATTATTGGCTTTGATATTCTGGAGGGGTTTACCCTCGGGTTAGAAGGTAAAACCTATCAATTTGGACTGAGTGCATTAACCTGTACTCCCATCCTTGTAGGAAAATTGAAATAACCGCTGTGCAGGTTCCCCTAGCCACAAAACTGGTATCTGTGATACAATTTCGTATCCCTGGGGGGCAGAAGAAGATTTCAGACACCATTAAAGGTTATGTCGAAGCACCTGCGACTAAGGCTTGGAACAATCCGGTCTGGCTGGTTAAAAAGCAAAACGGAAGCTATAGGATGACTGTGGATTATCGTGAATTGAACAAGTACACTCCACCATTAGTCACTGCAGTTCCAGATGTGGTTACCTTGATAGAGAATGTGCAAAGGTTTGAAGGAACCTGGTACGCGGTAATCGATCTGGTCAGTGCATTTTTCACAGTACCAATTGTGGAAGAATGCCAAGAACAGTTTGCATTCTCTTGGAATGGGAGGCAGTATACGTTTCAATGTTTGCCCATGGGGTACATGCATAGTCTGACCATCTGCCATTGGCTGGTGACAGAACACTTGAATAAGATTCTGTTTAAGCCAGATGCGCAAATCTTGCACTATGTGGATGATATCTTGATACAGGGGAAGGATGAGCACGTAGACCTCATTATTGAGGGAAAGCAATGCTGAGAAATTAATGAAATGACAACCCAAGGTCCAGTAGAAACTATAATCTTCCTGGGGATTCAGTAGCATACTGGACATTGGGAGATGGTGCCAAAGGCTAAACAAAGATCCTTGAGTTCTCCAAACCTGTGACCAATCACAACAATTTATAGGTCTGTTTGGGTTTTCCAGACAGCACATAACACCATTGGGGCAGATTGTTGAACCCCTTTACCAGGTGACACGAAATAAGTTTCACTTTGAGTGGGGAGAGGAACAAGAAAAAGCATTTCATCTGGCGAAAGATACGATACAGAGTGTGCTTGATGTATGGCCATTGAGGGCGGGAGCTGATGGGATCACATTCTTTTATGGAGTCCAATAACTTTTTGGTCTGTGTGGTCTGGTAAGTGGTTTTCTAGGGTAACTGCACACAACAGAAAAAGCAAAACATCTGTAGAATGCTATGTGAGCGTTGGAATGTTGGTGGGTTGAGTGAGTGTTCTGAGTGGTCAACCTGTGGCAGTTGGAAGAGTAGCCCTGGGTGGTGGGAGGCAGTGGGCTCCCTGAGCTACCTTATATTTCCTGTTCAGCTAATGTACCTGATGACATCTGAACCTGTGATGCAACTGAATAAGGAAGCTGAATTAATATACCTGCTGCCTCCAGAATGATTTACTTTCATAGCACTAATATATTGGGCTTCTGTGAATCACAAATCTATGAGAAGTAGGGCCACCCAACCAACATCTTCTATATGGTGAGGATTCCTCCAAAATATGTTTTGGTCTGTTAGGCGTATATTGTTTATAAGGAACAACACAATCCTTAACAATTGTTTTACACAACATCGCTTTAATCATACCATCCAATGTACTTAGTTAAAAATCGACCTTAAATTGAATATAGTGCTCAGGGATTAGTAGTAGTAGAAGTGTGCAAAAGAATCATTGTCATATTCCCTCACAATTTAACAATATATAGGTGAGTTAGACCATCCTGAATCGTCACTTCATACTAAATCACACAGACATATATGTGATAAGGAAATGCTCTATCTGTCTGTGCCCCAGCTGAAGTTGCTCAGTGATGTAGCCATGATGGAGGTCTTTACTCAATGACACCAAATATAATTAAAACTATATGTATCCAATGTCAGCACTCTGTGATTCAGCCTGCATGATGTCTGTTGTGTCCCTGTACAATTATTTTCTTATATACGACCTTCATCAGGACTCTATTCATTGAGAACTCCAACTCATGGAGCCTCTTTTTTGCGATGTGTGATCGCTCATCTGGAAAACAAATTAGCATGTGTTCTCAGATTTTATTTTAATTTCAATTAATGTGTTATAAATAACTACCACATCTCCACATATACTAACCTTGACTCCTCCCACATGATGTGGGTATTTTTATTTTGGTTTGCAGCCTCCCTGACCCCAGGGCCAATGGACAATCAATGAGTCCCAACAAATGTTGTAGTAGATTCAGTATCTCTACTAACTTAGCTCAAAAATTCATTACCTTCTTATCATGTGTATCACTTTCTCCTATCTTGTTAACCACTCCTATTTTAACAAGATCCTAAGACACTGACCCCATATCCAATTCTACATGACTCTCTCTAGAGTACAATACAGTTCACGACACGTGAGTCTCTACGGGTTGACCATTATCACCATCTTGTACGTTTGAATTCCTGTACTATGAATGCTCACTTCTTATACATTTGTCTCAGCCATTTTTATTAACATTAGTGGTTAATCCTATAATAATGTCATTCATATCAATCTGTATAAAAGGGATTACCTGCTCAATTCTGCCATCATGATTTAGTCACTGTGAAAACCATCAGTGCTCACAGTGCGGGGTGTGACTCGCCCCCTCAAATGCGTCCTTACTTTCTGCAGATACACCCCATAGTGTTTTTAGTCATTTGTATTGTAATTTTAATTTAAGTTTTCCTTTTTTAATGAACCTTGCTTGGACATTTCCTTTATTTAGGTAGCACAGTACTATTGATGTTTGCTATGCTACCTCCTACTGAAGAGCATAGTCACCTCACAGCCCACCTTATCATAAGAGGCAAAGGAGGTATACCTGTCGGGCTGTGTCTGTTTGACCTTTATGATTGAGATCACTGCTGGTTTAGTAGTAGTGTGGGACTAAATAGAAGATATGCCTACTACTCATCCCTCCACTCCTCAGAGAGGTAGACATTTTGTCACAGTGTGTGTATGAACGCATAGAGTCCAGGATTAGTGTGTATAGATGGGATTACATTTCTTGTCAATTCTTATGGAAAATACTGACAGTTTAGTGTACAAAGGGATGCATTAGAATTCCAGTTTATGACTGTCATTTGGATCAGAGACCGCAATAATGAAGCCTCACAGTGATGATATAGTTCAAAGAAATAAAAGTAATCAAAGGGAATTGGCAGGTTTGGCAGAACTACACTAACTGGGAAATATCTTGTATTGCAAAGAGGACAGGCCAGCAAAACCAATTACATGCAGAATAACGTGTCAAGGTATGACTGTTGGAAGGCCTGCATCATGTAAGTGTTCCTAGAGAAACGGGAGGCACAATTAGAGTCAATCTGCGAGATATGGGAGAGGATCACATTCTACAGGTGTGCAGACTGGATGGTGGAACCATAAAGCAGGTCATGCATGTAATTGAGAAAGATTTCCAGCCCAACAGTCATTTCAACAGCAGTAGCACCACTTGTTAACTTGTCAAGTTACCCACTATATTATGTCATTATGCTGCAAGCCCCCTTTAGGGAACTAGCACAGAGTGCAGGTGTGTCTCAGTCTGGATTCTGAAACATCTTGAAGAAGTAATGGCTGCATCAATACCGGGCCGGGGGATAGCTCAGAGGCAACGCTCTTTTCTTAGAAGCAGGACAATGCAGAGCAACACATGATTGAATTACGGTCCTGTGCATAGAGACTGCTCTCCGCTATTAAACACGGAATAACACATGAATTCATTGATTAATGAAACACGTGCATACTTACATAACATAAAGAATCTATTCCCCAGCACTGCTCTTGCCAGAGTGAAAGCAGGTTTCTTTGAAATGAGAGGTTTCCCTAATGTTGTAGGAGCAAGACAGTGCATACATTTCTGTCACACTTCACCCTGTGCATGGGAGTACATTTTCTGGGACAGGAAATTACATTATCCAATCTATGTCCCGATGACATGCACAGCCAAACTACTCATTGAACTCACTGCCAGGCAAATTATCCAAGACCCGCACACAATGCAATCATATTGTGCAACAGTAGTCCTCACTGCATGGAAAACTTGCAACATGAACAAACGTGTTTTGGGTGAGTGTCGATGATTTCTGTGTCTTCAATATTTCTATGCTGATGCAGTTGCTTCTAGTATGAACACTTGTATGAGCAGGTGTGGTGGTTGGTTAAGCTTAACATTGCCTTACTAACGTGCTCTGAAAAGACGTTATAAGTCATGTGCCCGTGTCACAGGTAATGGTGCCCACCCACTTATACTGTGGTTAATGACACCCATTCTGTCCCCAAATAGCAATGCAGAAAGAAGGTGCAGTGTAGCCCAGATCAAGACATGCACATAACATTTTTACTAACGGTTTGATGTTGCTGCATTGGCAAAACTGATGGTGATCTAAGTTATGCACCAGAGAAGGTCTGTGGCATTCTGCACAACATTGCAACTCATAGAAACATCTTGATTCCACTGTTCTCAGTCCTACCATTATGACATAAATAAAGGATGTTTACTGTTTTGCTGCACCTTTGAAAAGAGGTTATGACAATAATGCCTAACTTGTGTTAAGAAACGTCTTTTATTTTACATAGTTTGTAACTTACACATTGCAGAATTTGTGTGCATTGTTGTTTTCAGTCAAAAAAGTTACATTTAACCACACCGACATTCAACATCTTGGCTATGTAACATAACAACATACAACACTTACATAACAATCGAATACCACCCACAAGCTGTTCATTTGTCATTCCAAATGTATTTCTTCAAACACATGTACAATAACATCTTTTGACGATACACTGCTTCCACCTTGAATTCTTCCTGATAACATGCACAACATATTGCAACATGAACATAGCTGACTGAACCACACAAGGTTAAGCACAAAGTAAGTCACACTGTAAACAACTGCAACCTTGTTTGGAACCTTGATCATCTCTGTAGTGCTATTTCCTTCCCTCTTCCTTTTCCACCTTGATCTGTGTGGAAAGCCTGTTGCCTCTACCTCCAACTCCACCTCCTCATCCAGCACATCTGAAATTGCACAAAAAGAAGCTAGTTCAGGGGACCCTGGTTAATCATTTTCATATGGTTCTTGCTTGTTTCCTAGACTACACTCGATGACTCTCTGCTGGCTAAAGGGACATGAACCCTGTCTTGTAGAGTACATCTTATTTATTTTAGGCACTCCGCTATGCACCACGTGAAGTTTGTGATTTTTTTGACTGAGTGTAACATTTTAGAATGTCTATCTATTCTCTGCCCTACTTGCATCAACTCGTATAGGGTTGGCATGGATAAAGCATTACCTCGAGTATTACCCTGCTTCATGACAGTAGAGTTATTTTCTAGTGCGGGTTCAGATGCCACATTCTGAGCTTGATCAACAGTTGTCTGTACTAGTTTCCTATGCCTTTCCACTAAGTTGCATGTCAATGTTCTGCTGCCAGCATTACCCATACCACAATGCGTCAGCTACAGCAGCCTCTTCATGCACTTACAGGTTTTGTGATAGGGTTGGCACAATGGTGTAGCGGGGGGCGCTGCAGTCCCAGGGATGCAGGCGTCCCCGCTGCCACATGTCCTGTGGGTGAGGGGGCCTCGAACTTCAAACATGAATCGTTTCTTTTTGAAGTCACTCTGTCTTCATGAAGACATTATTTCTATTACTGTTCTGTTGGAGGCCGCCATGTTATGGGGTTGGTGGGGAGCCCGCAGCCTTCAAAAATAAATTGTTTCTTTTTGAAGTCACTCTGCCTTCATAAAGAAATTATTTCTGTATTATTTCAGTGAATAACTGAGGCAGCGTGACTGCAAAAATAAACTATTTGTTTTTTTTAAGTCATAGGGCTCTTCCACATCCCATGACATAGAGACCTCAAGGGAGGCTTCTCATTGTCACAACAATGTAGATTATAACATTGTTTTTTTTTATTTGTATTGATGATGTGCATGGTTGATAACACTGCAGTCACCTTGGTGAGGATCAGGGCCGGCGGTGGGCTTGTACAGCATGTGCGGCTGCACTTGGCCCTGTGCTGCTCATGGGGGCCTGCACAGATGGTGAATTTGTTTCCTGCTGTTGCAGCAACTTTCAGGCTGCAGCATGAGCCGTGCCTGTGTGCTCAGTGTACTCTGAGCATTCTGAGCACTCACACGGACTGCCCTTACAGCAAAGAGAGAAAAGCTATCAAAAAGAGTTACATGCAAGCATGGGTGGCGGGCGAGCCATGGGGGATAGAGCGGCAAGTGGCTCTGGTGGGACTGTAACAATGTAACAGTTGGCTGGCACCACTGTCTGTCACAGGCTTTGAATCTCAACCAACATCTCAGGAACTGATTGGCCGACTTTTTAAAATCGCATCACTCAATTCTCAACACCCCCTTGTTTTCCAAATTAAACGTTGCTTGTTTGGAGAGGAAACCGGGTCAACGCACCAGCTTTCACTGGCAAGTCTTCCAAACACTGGACTTTAGGACTCCCCCAAAATATGCATATTGAAATGCCAGTTATCTATTTCAGCAAACCTTGTTTCCTATGTGTTGTAATAAATGGTGTGCACCTTTTATTCTATAACACTCCCAACATACAGAAATCTCCCTATCAGAGACCACATCTGATTTCCTTTGAGGCTTCAATCATTTGGGTGGCCCTGTATGCTGTAAGCACAGGTTTCATTTATATCTGGGCTTCGTGCTCTTTGTTGTACCAAGAATTGAAGAGGTGGTAGGGATTTCAGTAGGGACTGCATTGGGCCAGCCTTTAGGGACCGATGCTGCTTGGATTTCCTGGCCTATTAGACTAATAAAGGTCAGGAAATCCAAGCAGCATCTGTCCCTAGAGGCTGGCCCAATGCAGTCCCTACTGAAAATAGAGGCCCCTTTAAAATCACTGTGTGTAGGCATATATGTTTTTACTGTGGCAAATGTCGCACTGGTGTAAATGCGGGTGCGAAATTGCACTACAATGTAGAAACGTTTATGTAATGCAGGCCTCCACAGCTACTGCAACCAAGTCATTCGGCTGGGAATTGCGCACGTTGAAAATCTGCTTACAGTTATTTTTCTGTTCCACTTTAACATGGCAATGCATTCAACACCAGCTTGCCAATGCTGAAAAGATGGCAGGTGCCTACCTACCAGACCATGGTAAAATAACCCCTGGTACAATTAGTAAACCTATAAGGAATTCTGTTTTTTCTTTAAAATAAGGAAAGTGTGCCTTGTGTGTAAACGTCCGCACTGGGAACATGACAACCAGGGTAAACTCCTGGCTTCCAAGTCTGGGGCAATATTCAAATATGAAGAACTATGTTTGCAAGCAAGGAACCCTCATGTCATGTGACATCATGTCATGTGACATCACTTCCTGTGATGTCATCCCATGCAAAGTAAGGGACCCTGCACTTAACTTGCTGCACTTGGCCCCACAAATCCTAGGACCGGCCCTGGTTAGGATTCCTTTCCAGATCAGTATCTTTGGGTGCAAGAGAGTGATATGAGATGTTCTAAAGAAAATAGGCTCATGATATAAATTTCATTTACCGACACCTCCAAGGATTGATCTGTCAACTTTTGCCCTTCTGTCATGTTCAGGATTGCACAGGCAATGTTCTCAAAACAATGGGCGACTACTCCACAGTATTGCCCAAAGAAGGTGTCTTCCCGCGGCTCGGCTGTGGTTTGCATCTTGCCATCTTGCACTTCCGCTGCTCTTCTCTGAATGCCAACCGTTCCCATACACCAATTTTAGGAAAACAGTGCAACTTCACTTTATACACCTGCAGTGAAGACTTCATTTAAACAGAGCACAACACACTTTCCAGGACACAAGACTGCCTCACAGACCTGCCAGGGCTATGTGCAAAATTACAGGGGTGTCGCCAGAAGAGTTTTTGAAACCTCCTTCTTACTGAAAAATGTAAAGAAAATGTTGCAGACACTCGTAGAAATGGTTGCATGCAGGGTAAACAATAGTTAAACACGCAGATTGTCCTGGACAGAAGAACATCCCTGTGGCATCTCCCCTAAACCAATCAGAATTATACATTCTGTGCCACTGTGCCATTCACCAGAAATGTGCAAAAAAAAAGCAGTAGCGCAACCCATCGGAAGCGCCACCATCAAAATGACCTCCTTAGTTGTTGATTCAGAAAATCTTTTGTTGTAGGAGCCTACGTTGGGAATTAGTATTTAGGGCATCAAGCTGAATTTGGGAGGTGAATTACCCGAATAATTTATTGTTTAATACAAATAAAAAAGTCACGGCTTTCACACCCTTGACAGATGGTAATTCATCACAGGAGGTAACTGGAAAAACAGCTGATAACAGTGCCTTAAGAAATACAGATTTCCATAATATTTTATTGTAAACGAAAAAAGAACCAATGCCAACATAACACGTGCACACACACAAATATTAAAACAATTGTTAAAATAAACTTGATCGAATATGCAATATGTGTACCCATTTTTTTCTTTCAGGTTATTACACTATCAAATAGAACTTCTACTAATTTCTCTGACTTCTCGTTTGTAATTCAGACTTTTCTGGATACGAATTATATCAAATTGTCCAAAATTACATTGTAATTCAATTGAGCCAACGCATAGCCTTACAGCAAATATGTCAAATTCCTTTCCTCTTGTATTGGTATGCCAAAATAGGTCCTAGTTTGGTGCTATGCAAACAGTGTTGCATGTAAGTATCAGTATGTGGCTCTGTGTCCTCTCAACCATGACAGTCTACTAGGCAACCCGGGGGAGCCATTAACAAACTGCCTGCTTCTACCGTGTTGCACAGAGAGATGTTCTGTCTTTTATGGCAAAACACACAGCAAATCAAGGAGCACATGGAACATCATTGTTACCAGTTCTCGCCACCATCTACCTGAGCTCTTACAGGGTTATATGTGAAAACAACCTATTATGCCACTTTGAATCTGAAACCTTCATATTGACCCTGCCTACGTATGCATCAGGAAAAAGCAGAGACATTGACATGATCAAGAAAACCAGTCTTCCATCCAGTGTTTAATTTGTGAGGGTGTTTGCCAGGGCTCAGCCCCGGGACTTAGTTCTGAGCCCCAGCACTTATTTTTTCAGACTCAGTCTGATTATGATGTTGTGGTTTGGCACCTTTATTGTTAAATCTCATTAAGCAGTTGTTACACATATAGCAACAACAGTGTGCACTGGCCACATTCTCTTCGCCCTGTGTTGCTGCATCATTATTCATGAACTTGATGACCCACGTAAAGAGCAGAGTGCTAGTTATCCATTTTCATTGATAACAATTAGTTGGTTGGGGACATTGCTGGAAGCTTGTGCTGGCCACGCCCACACACTTCTCCAGTTCTCCTGCATAACATTGGAGCACCTCCACTACTGCAATACGCAGCAACACTACAACATTAGTGTGGGTTGGTAACAATAGGCCAGTCACCAGTCAGCAGCAACAACACAAGGGAAAGGCCAAGGAGAACGCCCCTGCCTAAGAGGAGTTATTTTATGAATGTCAACCCATACACAAAGGTTTTACTCAAGTGTAACAGTTCAGTAACCATTTTTCCTGCATTTGGCCATCAATAAAACTTAGTAGGAAGGCAGTTTTTCTCATTTTTCTGTGGATAGATTGTAAAGATATTCCAATTGCCACCTATACAATGCGAGCAACATGTTAACAATGCTGATGTGCTTAAAGAAGCACGTACACATTTGTCTTAAACTAGTATGTTATATTATTTAATGTTGTCTGACATCTGTAAATTGCACATCTGCCACAGCTAGTACACCATCACCCAAAACAACCAGTGCGAGTTGCAGCCTGAACCCCCAATATGCAGTCACTTTGGAGGAACAATCATGGGTGTTGGCAGCAGTAGGCCGGGAGTTGCCCACCTGATGTGTCTCAGGTGCGCTAGATAAGCACTCCTTCCATCCATCAAATCTTAAATGTGATCAAATGAACAAAACTTAAAAACAGTTGGCAATGTGGTACATTCGGGTTTGTGTGCAGGTAAAATTGCATCAGGACATTTATTATTATTATGATTATCGTTGTTATTATTATTATTATTATTATTATTATTATTATTATTATTATTATTATTATTATTATTATTATGCTATTTATTGAGCACCGGCCTAGCTTTGGGATGGGAAGTAACAGAATTGTTTACTATCATAGGGGGAAGAACAAAGTTAGGGAGCAGAGAAACAAGGGAGAGGGATCTAAAGAAGGGATGGGAGGGCAAATGCACTTATGCCTTATTTCCACAGACCCTAATGCAGTTCTGCATGGGAAAAGAGCATCTGTCAATGTACAAATGTGCTGTATTAACCCCACTAGGATGGGTTATCATGCAATTGCTCAAATGCTGTGTGTGGGTGGTCATTTGCATTTTTCCATTACAAATACACTGAGTCTTGCACAGTCCCAAATTGAATTGCACATGCACAAAACCGAAGTTGTGCGTGCTCAGATTGCATTTGCACAATGGGATGTTAGTCCTACCGCGATCTACACTCCCTGTATGAATACGCATTGGCAATGCTAACAGTTTGGGCATTTGTGTAGGCATGGGAAAGACACTTGCCAGGCACTGCCGTACTGGTATTAACTGGCCATGGATGGGTAGCAGTTGCAACATGGTGTGAGTACCTGGGCATCTAATAGCAGTTTGCGGCTAATGCCTAATACTTAGGCATACCTAAAACTGTTGGCTTTGACAATGCATGTGTTTAACAGGACTTCAGTGAAGGACACACATAGTACCTAGAAATAGAATGGCTGAAGGCAGACCTGGTTAAGACATTTGTATTACACCAGTAGCGGTTTACAGCTATAATTAAGTCATGAACTCTCAGAAGACTGCTTTGAAAAAAACACTGTTAGGCACTTTGACTACAAAGTTGATGGTAAGGCTTGACTAAAGCGAGCTCAAAGAGTTCCCATGAGGCAGTATTTTTGACACAGGTTGGGAATGGCCATTGGGATTAACATGGCCATAGGCAGTCAATGGGTGGGAAAAGAACCAAACAACATCTACAAGCAATGTATCCATCCTTATATGCCATTTCTCCCTAGCTGTACACTAATGCAATAGTTTTGGTTTATAGGTGGAACTAGTGCCACTTAACACTCCGTACTAAAAATGCACCACCAAACTGCTATTCATTCATATCATTCCCTGCACTCTATTAGCCAGCCACCTGACGGCCAGGCCAAGCCTAGGCGTCACCCTGGACTCAAGTATGACTTTGAACTGCAGTATTAGACCTTTGGGGAGCACATACTCTACCTGCTAGAAGTAGGCCCCATTTGCTCCACCAGAGCACTGCTCAGTACGAGTGAAAACAAACTCAGATTTTCTGGCAAGTTGATAAGTGGGCTTCCTGCTTATCTATACCACTTACCTGGGCTGAGTCTACTACTTTCTGTGCTCCAATTGCGCTAAGGTTTTAACCACCTGGTGGAATTTGGGTGATTATTAATCTGCAAGGGAGAGGTTTTTGATACAATGTGATGCGAATTGTGCATTTTAAATAATATGTATTCAGTAACACTGGTCAAAACTATAGCCTAAAGTAACTTATCAAACCGGCCACATGGCCAAAAAAGGGGCCCACTTTGACCCAAACAACTGGCCCACACTAACATTTTGCGTGCGGCCAATGCCGTATTGCCTTATAGTGCAGGTGGAGCCTGGACTCTCTCACTGTCAAGGCTAGATTGTCGTTCTTCATTCAGCGCATCGACATTGCCCCAGCTGTCTGCAAACAGCCCACTTATTGACAAGCAGGGCCATTCCAGCAATGCACGAAGGTTCAGTAACAGATTACAGCTGACCCTGCTTCGCGATGGACATGTTTGGGGTTATTTCTCCCTTCACTTTCACGCCACGATCAGTAACGGGCTGGACGAGACCCTGGCTGCCCTCTTTGGAACGCCTGGTGATTGACGGGGCTGGTGCCTGCCCTGTCAGCACTTCCATTCCTACGAGCAACATGTTCTATGCACAGGTTGTGAATAAAAGATCAACACCTCTGCTCCGAATCGTGTGCTGGCGGCTATAAGTACCGAGCAGATTCAGTCCTAGGAGTGCCACTTCGTGTGCCCTCGAATGCCAAGTTGCGGCCGAGTTTTCCGCGCTGCTGCTAGAAAACATTGCGCTTACTGCACAGGAGCAGGGCAATTACTAGCCGGGAAACGGGGCCCGCGATGCTGATGTATGACACTGGAGAATACGTGTTCTTCACTTGCAGCAAATATTCCTCATTACCCACGCCAGGCTACTATAGATTGTAAAGTATGTATCACAAACAGGGGGGGAGTATGTCAGGCAGTGAATTGTATATGAAATCGGCATCTCACATTAGGAAACACGGATGTCAGAGGTTTACATAGTGTGGATAGACCGAAAATCCGTATAATGATAACATGATACCACAAACTGAGAATACTCCATTATTTTTTTTTTTTTTTATTTTTATTTTATTGGTTTATTCAAACCTTTAAAAAGAAGAAGGAGATAAGGAGGAATACTCCATTATATGCCGAGATATGTATACTTACTATAACTAAAAAATACGAAATGCTATATTTGCAACATTAATTCCGTTTTTTCCTCTACCATTGCCTACAGAAAGAAAGGAATCAGACCCCTGTTGCCAGCAGTGGCCGAAGTTTGCAAAAAGAAGTAGTGCAGCTATCTTCCCTGCTGGCCTGCACCCACTCCCTACAAACCCCATAACCACGCCCCCTCCCACACACAATACAAACCCCCAAACACTTACACATGCTGTTTAAGGGAACGTTCAGTGTAAGTTTCAACTTTTTCCTACACTTTCATTTGAAAACGAAACCATTCCGGAACAGTTTCTTTTAAAAATAAAAGTATAGGAACAGTAAGGCGTAATTAAAAAAAAGTAGGGGGCCACTGCTCCCAACCGCTCCCGCTCACTTTGACCACTGGTTGTCAGGTGTGGATCTGATGCAAAGCCCACAGCTGCAGTCAGCTGTATCGGGACACATGAACACAACTAGAATGACTACTAGCACAGTCACTACAAGGAACATAGGTGTATGGGTATAGCACCTCAACCAAACATTAGTTTATCCTTTTGTTAAGGCTCAAGTGGCCTTGCCACTCTCAGCAAATGTAAATTGTGACTGTTGTTTTAAAGTATTGTGCATCTATGCATTCACAATGACAAACTATGGTACCTATCGCCAGCATGACCTAGATTGCACTAAAATGTTAGGGCCTTATAAGTGGCAATTAAATGATATGTAAATGCTGCATAAGCCGTGGTGTAACACAAGATCTGGGGGCCCCCCTGCGAGCCATGCTGAAGGGGCCCTCCAACTCAGCAACAAATCACGGGTTGCGCCACACACTGGGCCGGCCTAGATTACCATGCTTGCGCAATACGCACGGAAGTGCTACTGAAGGGGTATGCCGCACACTGCACTAGGAGAAATTTATAAATATGTGTTTTAGTGCAATATACAGCACACTTTTTGAGAAACATTGGCTAAAAAGCCACAGTGTTTGCTGTTGTTCTGTAGGGTAACACCAATCCAATACATGCAAGTAACCAACAGTGCACATGAACATGAATGCTTTGCTATTAAAATGCCATGCCACAGTGAAAACATGTCCAACTGGCAGCACAATGTAGATCAGGGTAGACACATAATATCATTACAGAAAAACATACCAGGCCACATTTTGACATACCTAGACTGGTTGCACCAAAATGCCAGTCGAGGCAATAAGACTCATTAAGAAGAGAGCACACATTCAAGCCTGCGTCTCTATGGCCACTAACAACACATCAAAACTCTTTAAAATCTGCAAGGAACTGGCCAATCCTTTTGCGGCCTCTACCTCTCCTGTTCCCTCAACAGGCCCTCTGTATGGCTTTGCCCACTCGCTTCTCCACTAAAACTCAGGACATCCTGTCCACTATCTCCTCTTCCTCTCCCTCTTCCTCTCTCAGGCCCCCTTTGGCCATCCCTCAAACTCCTCCTCCTTTCTCCTCTTTCTCTCTAACACCTGACAAGGTTTCTAGACAAGTCCCATCTATGGAAGTGTTGTTGAAACAGGTGCTTGCCCGCGCCTCCAATACCATCAAGGACCATATTGATACCGTTGCTCCAGCCTTGGCCGATTTCGGTGATCATTCTTTTGCCACTGGAACTTTCCCCTCTCCCAAGCTCTTGGAAAAGCTGGCCATCTCCCAGCTTTCTCTCCACACTGAATCTGTTGGTTGTCTCCATGACCATCATTCTGGCTTAAGAGCTGCCAGAGGCATGGAAACAGCTCTCCTGAACACCCGTGAAGATCTGATCTGATCTGATTCCAGCATTCCTTCTGTCCTCATCCTCCTTGAACTTTCCTCTGCTTTCGACACGGTCAACCACGCCATCCTGATCAATCGACTCCATAAGGATCTGGGCATCATGGATCAAGCCCTGCAGTGGCTGACCTCCTTCCTCTTGGACCACCTCTCCCAGGTCAAACTTGGTCCCTTTAACTCTGCAACCTCTCTCTACCTGTAGCATTCCACAGGGCTCTATCCTCTCACCCTGGTTTTTCATCCTCTACGTGGCCGCTTTGGCCCACCTGATCCCTACCTTCTCCTCTAACTTTCAATGTTATGTGGATGACACTCAGCTTTCCTTCAGGCTCCCCTCAGCCTACTCTCCTCTCTCGCTCATTCCTGGGGTCATCTTCAACTCCACTCTCTCTTTCTCTCCTCAGATCTCAAATATCGCCAAGAAGTCCCACTACCAGCTGCACCTCCTCAAAGGGGCTCTTCCCTTTCTCACTTTCCCCCAGAAGCTCACTGTCTCCAGAGCCCTGGTTCTCTCTAGGCTGGACTACTGTAGCAGCCACTTTCTCAATCTACCTTCCTCTACTCTCCGCCCTCTGCAACTAATCCAGATCAGAACTGCAAGACTTATCCTTGGCCTCAAGCCCAGGGACCATGAAATCTCTCCACTGGCTCCCGGTGGCTGCAAGGATCAAGTTCAAGAACCTTTGCATTGTGCACAAGGCTTTCAGGGGCTGGGATCCGCATTACATCCAACACTCTCTTCCAAAACACCTTCCTTCTCGAGCCCTAGGGGTTAGATGCTTCTCCAGGCAGAGAGTGGGGCGGTAGATCTTTCTCTTCTGCCGGTGCCTCCCTCTGGAATGTCCTCCCTGTCCCTCCCAAACTTGAGCCGGACCACCTGAAGTTCCGGAGCAGCAAAAAATGTTCCTCTTCTCCTCTACTTTCTCTCTCTCCCTCCCCTGCTGGCCTACCTGACCTACCTGTCTGCTGTACCCACTGGTTGCTTGGTTACCCTCAGTCTCACTGCATTCATGCTCTTTCTTGACCAGTCACCCTTGCACTGCCTCCGGCCTACCACGCAATTAGGGGCTGTAAATGTAACCCTACAGTCCCTTGTTCTCCTTGCACTATCCAGAGCCGTGCTGCCCGGGCTGCACTTACTCAGAGCATTGCTGCCCTGTTTTCCCCTCTCCTCTCCTCTCCTCTCCCTTGCACTTCTCGTTTACGCACTTGCACGATCTGAATGACACACGACTTATTAAGATCATTTGTCTAGTCCTCCCCCTGGCTTCCTTCCCTAAAAATACTTGTGCACAGGCACATTATATGACTTATCATATATCATATCATATCATTTTAACACAGATGCCAAAAAAATATACAGTGCCGAAGTAAGAAACGGCTAGACTGGCAGAACCCAAATGGCAGTCTAGCCAGGTAATTATACTTAGCAGGACTGCTTTATCAGAAATACCCAGTTAAAAAAAGTCATCCCAAACTGAGGAATGACTAGACTGGCTGCACCAAAATGCCTCTCTAGCCACTATCACGACATGTCATGCCTGCTTAGCATGGACATGGATGACCATTATGATTTATTGCACAATCCCACCCCCCACACATCCCCTCTCACTCCCATCCCCTACCCCAACCTCCAAAATCAGTGCATTGTCTCAGAATTACCTCCATGTCCCTGTTCATTGTCCCAGTGCTTACGTATGAGGCTCTTTGCCTCAAGTGTATTGAGAATAAGGCTCCAAAATACCTTAGCAATCACATCTGTAACGTCAACTCTAACAGACCAACCCACTCTGCTTACACTAACCTGCTCACAATCCCCAGTTACAGAAGACAGAAAGCGGGAGATTCAGGCTTCCCAGCAATAGCTCCAAAACTGTGGAATGCACTCCCCCACCAATTGAGAAATGACACTTCCTTCTGGTCATTCAGAAAAAACTTTAAAACCCTGCTTTTCAGATCTGACCTCCTGCAATAGTCCCCCAGCTCATCTACTTAGTATAAGATATGACGAAGATATGTAACAATACATACATATGAAAAAATGTGTAATCTGTTGCTTTGAAACTAATGTAAATATACTTTTCAATGTGTAATATGTAACAAAATGTCTGACCTTTATGTTCTGCAATTTCTGTAACCATCTTCTTAAGCAGTATCAGTGCTTAGTTGCCTTTGGGCTATGTGCGCTTTACAAATTAATAAATAAATAAAATAGGTAAGTACTGGGATGAGGCAGAGTGGGACTAGGAGTAATGAAGATTACAGGTAGCTAAGTCAGACATTACCTTCATGTATCTCTACCTTATCCCAGTACGTGTGTATGAGGCATACCGCCTCATACACAAGTTCTGGGATGAGGAAGAGTAGGTCTAGGAATAATGAAGATTACCAATAAGTAATCAAGGCATTAAACACAAGTAGTGGTGCAACACCATTGAGCTGAGTGGGGTTCAGCAACCCCCCACCCACTGAGATTGTGGGCTATGTTGACTTGACCTGGCTGACCTACAGAGCAGTTGCTGGACAAAAAAGGACACAGATGTTAAACGGCACCTGGGTTTCGCTGTTAACAAGGGCCTGGCCCTGCAATTACTAATGTACAACATTTCACTGTTAGTATATGCATTCAAATGCCACATTTTTAGGCAATTGAAATTGTGATGTGGGTTTAGTACTTGCATGCCAGGGGAGTAATTGGAAGGGTTGTGAGGGAACAGGAAACCATTCTCACAGCAGTCCATAAGTGGGTGCTTTCAAACTTAAAGGAGAGAGTTAACTGCTTGTAACATTGAGGCTGCACGAGAATAGTCTCATTAAAATACGTAAAGAAGTTAGATGCCCCCCCACAAATATGTTTGCTCCTCCCCACAACACGTGAAGTTAGTGCCTCTCCAAACATTTGAAGAGTTAGCCCTCCTGAAATGAAGGTTTTGTTGTGCCCCTGAACACAAGCACACACACCATTCTTCATATATACACACGCTCACCCAGCCATCCATACATTTAATTGTGCACCCTTTCACCAAACAAGCACACCCAGCTACCCATACATTTTTGTGCACCCTTTCACCATACACTCACACCGGCAGCCACCTATAAATTTAAGTGTGCACCCTTTCAGCATGCACTCACACAGACAGTCATCTATACATTTAAGTGTGCACCCTTTCACCATACATGCACACCGAGGCAGCCACCCATACATTTAAGTGTTCA
The DNA here is from genome assembly GCF_040938575.1 of Ambystoma mexicanum. NCBI lineage: Eukaryota > Metazoa > Chordata > Amphibia > Caudata > Ambystomatidae > Ambystoma > Ambystoma mexicanum. Next base: position 420,613,268 of record NC_090927.1, on the reverse strand, counting down.
TCCTTTCACCGTACACGCACACACGCATACCCAGCCACTCATACATTTGTGTGAACTCTTTTAGCATACACTCAGACACGCACACGTCATGGGGTAGAGGTGCGCCATAATACATTAAAAATAAATTATTTCTTTTTGAAGTCACTCCGACTTCATAAAGAAAATATTTCTATTAAGGGCTGAACCGTAATGGAAATAATTTCTCTATGAAGGCAGAGTGACTTATAAAATAAACTCTTTATTTTTGAAGTCATAGGGCTTCCCCGACCCCATCACATAGAGGCCTCCAGCCTAGGGTCTTCATGTCATTGGGTGGGGAAGCCCAAGAAAGTATATTTTTTAATCACTCTACCTCCATAAAGAAATGTTTTCTGTTGCAGAAATAATTTCTTTATAAATGAAGAGTGAATTCAAAATGAAACATAAAAAGAAAAATTAAAAATATTGTTTTTGTACTCCAAGTGGGGCCCTCCACCCAGGACATGTGATTGCGAGGCCCGTCGCGCCGCGGGGGACTGCGGGCTCCCCTGTTACGCCAGTGTGCATAAGATAGCATATAATATATGACACATATTCAGAACTATATCCTATGGACCTACACACATTTAATACTACTGCATTCGGTACGCCAGATTGTACAAATTGCATGTATCCTACAATAATATACACCCATTGCTACCTGGTGAAAAAGAACATAGCTATTTATTGAAGAACATCTGTAAACTATGTACTGGTGTTGCTTTGTCTAAATCCCATTTTCTCAGAATTTCTCAAGGTTTTCAATAACATTACCTGACCTAGCTTTGACCCTGGGTCCCTGTTGCAGCAACCCAAAATGTAAAGTGTTATTGCTGTAGACCACCCTTAACCTGAAGAGTTCCCCCTCCTCCCCAATCAGAGAGCCCTGCAATACTTTGCTTATGTTTTCTGGCCTTACTGAAGACCCATATAGAGCCCCATAAATCTCCCCCCTGTGCTCACAGTGAGCCAAGAACCAGGCCGGGGTATAGAAAGAATATATATTTATTTCAATTATAAGCTCAATGAATAATAAGTTGGTTTACTTACAGCTGCCACCTTCTTTGTGGCAGAAAACACATCTTCAATTGCAAAACCCACTTTTCTGTATTTACCTTTGTCTCACAAGCACGGAAAACAGGCTGAATAAACTGTCAAAACTCTTTTCCCATAAACGCTGTTGTGTTTTGAATTTCAATAATAATAATAAAATGGTACAATACTAGAAAATGATTCACGTTTCTGGCTAAACGTTTTTAGTGTGAAACCATAGGCACGATTTTGGTGTTATGAAAACTAGTTCACCTTCAAGGCTTGCTATATGGAGTTCCCTGCACACTCAAATTGCTAGCAGTTGAGATTACAGAGTGTAAAATAAATGCCTGTGTCAAATATTCCTTTAGCAAAACCAAGCTTAGAAATAAATACAGGGTTCATTTTAAAGCAAGACATACATCACAAGTTCAGTGTTAGATACATGAGGTCTCGCTTTGCAAAGCACTTCTCTTCCCCAGCCCCAAAAAACCAATCAGGTAGCACCCTTCTGTTCAAAGGCCAAGTCTGAGGCGTGGGGAACGTTTAGAAGATTCATTTTTCAGACCCCTCTTTACTTAAAGGCGAGTCTTGGGTAAGTTGGACAGTTTCGAATTTTCTTTTGTGGGGCCAAGGGCACCCCTTGTTTAAATACAATGTTGAAAGAGTGATGACAATAGGGAATTTTGTTTTAACATAACGATACCTTTTATTAAAAAGCACATTTTGGGAAGAGGTTTCAGTGGGGAATTTTCATATTAGGGCCAGGTATCTTTTGATTTTAAAGGCAAGGTTTCGGGATGGAAACATTATCAATTTTGTTTAGGTGGCAAGTATATCTTTTGTTTAAAACAAGTTTTGGTAAGGGGTATCTGTTAGGCAGAATTATATGCAGTACCCTTTGGGAACACTACACACAATTAGGACTACAAGTGACAGTACAATGTCACCTTTGGTACAAGCCTGTACTACACAGTTATAGTGGTAGCAGTAGCAGAGCAGCCAGACTTATCTCAAGAGTAAGTGAGCAGTACAAAGAGTTACACAAAGGGACAGCAATTACTATGGTTCAGGCAAACACTGACTCAAGGTTTCTAAGTAAAAGAATATATATATTTATTTATTCAACAGTTGTATAACATTTCACTATTCTAAGCAACTTAAAAATCACAATCATAAATACACCACACCACTTCCCTTAAATTCCAGACAAGTTAAGCACACAAAATGAAATGGGAGCAAAATGGCACTCCAGCAATTTAAAAGGGAGGGTAAGACAAAGTTATTAGAAATTAGGCAAAACCAACAGGTACGTACTCAGGGCAATTTGAACAAGAGATACTACAGTGAGGAGATCAGATAGAAAAGGCTTAGGACCAAAGTTAATAGGACAAAAGTCTTTTGCTCAAGACCACACAGTTCAAGGTAGTTTGCGGTAAAGATTGTGGCACAGATTCCGGATGAGGTTGGTTGGTAGAAAAGTTTGTTCAAAGAGAAGAGAAGGACAAGCCCTCGGATTGGAGAAAGATTTCAAACATTTTCACCGCAGCTGGCCGAAACAGACAACCGGATTTGCGCAGTACCTTGAAACAGAGAGGGAGCTGTAGCTGAGGTGGATGTTCCTGGTGGTTCCTGCAGGCTCACGGTTCCTGAAGCGACTGTCAGACTGACACGAAGTAGGAAGACTGGAGGGTCCTGCGCCACCCAGGGAAGAAACCAGCAGCAGAGCAAAACAATGAATAGAAGGTGTGCTCCTTAAAACCCAAGCAGGGTCCGACCTTCCTGTCTAAACAGCCCACTGTAGCTCTGTACAGCGAATTCGACCAGAGGAGGGGTCCTGGCTTGTAGTTTGGGTGAACTGGGTGGTTCAGTCGTGGTAGGGGTCCTCTTCTTCCAGTTCCTCGTTGGTTCTTTCGTTCTAGTGGCGACTCTCCTCTTCCAGGCCCAGAGACCTGCTTTTTATGAAGTTCTCCCCCATTCATACAGCCTGGCTGTCAATCACACAGCAGGGTGGCTGGCCTGGCAAGGCCAGTCCCCTTAGCCAATCAGAAAAGAGTGCGACTTGGGTTACCAAGGGAACCCATGGCAGAGGTCTGAATATTTCTCCCTCACATCCGGCCTACCTAGAGTATCAGGCGCCTTAAGGAGGGCTTCTGTGCAGAAGCCCGCGAAAAGCCAGCGAACAAAGGAATCATCCCCGGTTTGGCGCACAGATAAAAAACATGAGAAAGATTTTAACAAAAAGAAATGGTGAATAAACCCAGCCGGAACCAAAATAAAATGTATTTGGTCAAGCAGGTTTATGTTCGAGGCTAATATAATAGCCTGGAACAATACCATGTTTATATAAGATAATCGCGGTAGACAAGTTAGGGTAGTTACCACTGCCACCAGCCAAGTCTTAATGTTAAGGGAGCAAAACAAGGCTCTGAGAGGTACAGAGAAAAGGGGATAAGAGTTAACCCTTTCCAATACTCCATGTAAGATGTGGTGTACTGGGTATGTGGTTTAAAGTGACTATATAAAGTTAATGGCAACTTTACCTGTTTCTGGGGGACAGTAGTCAGCCCCAGAAAAATGGAGTCAGTGGGAAGTCTCAAAGACAACCCTGTGTTACTGCACTGAAGGTGCTGTGTAACACACACAAAAAGTGGTGCACATGGCGTAGGTGAGGCTCTAGTGCCCAAAATCATACAAAAAGTGAAAGAAACACACGGCAAAACACATGTAAGAGTGGGAAAAAAGGCTCACACTCTTACCAAGTGAAAAAAATAAATCCTAGAAATCCAGAAAAGCTGCTGAGGGACTCTTTAGGTAGGGGAAATCATCCATTTATGAGGATTCTCCCTAACAGTATCAGTTGGGCATTTCTTTTTAGAAAAGGATGCCCCTTTTCATTAGAGAACTCTGGGTTGAACAAGAAAATCAAGGCACCCCAAATTCTTGAAATTACTATCTTGTATTTTACCGCTAGAAGAGAGGGTGAACATTTTGAATTCTTCCAAGCTCCCCCCGTGTCAAACTATTTCAGAGTTAGTTCAATTATTATTCACTTAAAAAAGTATCAGGGTCTACACAACCCCCCCCCCTACTCCCCACCCACTAAGGATAGAAACTCACTCATGGAATGTAACGGGTCAATTAAATAAATCCACACATTGACATTTAGTTGGACAATCTATTTACTTTTGGAAATCTCTGGGCTTGGCACTCATAGAGACTGAGCAGTGCTTTACTCTTAGGGAAAAACAGGATTCTGACCAGCACTTCAGTCAATGGGATTTCACAGTAATTCTCTCTCTATGGCTCGCATGAAGAATCACAGCCTCTGCTTTCTAGTCTCCCCAGCAATAGAAATCATCTGCCATATTCCAATATTTCCACCAACATGCAATTTCAGCAGATCTCCTTCAGTTATTTTTGGCAGCTGTCTCAGAATACCCCACTTAGGTTAAAGGCAATTTTTCCAGATATTTAGCAGCTCTTCCCTGATAATGTTTAGCAATCCCCTTTTCCATTGTGCAAGACCGTTTTACTCTCTTAACCCCTCCCATGGAAAGTGAACATTAGGCAGTGGGACTGGTTCAGAAGTCTAGAAAAGAAATATTGCTTGAGATTCACCTTTTTTCCCCATAGCTACATGGCAACATTTTGTAATTTACCAATAATTGCCATGATATATATATATATATATATATATATATATATATATATATATATATCAATGAAAAAACTTTGTTAAAGGGACCTTATGGTTAAGTTGCGCTGCTAAAAACCTATGAAATTCAGTGAAAAAACTTTGTCAAAGGGACGTTATGGTTCCAAGTAAAACCGAAAAACCCTTGAAATTCGCCAGTTATGGTAAGCTAAGCAACCATAACTCGCGCCACCACCGTGCACTGCTAAGACTAACACCCAGGACATCAAAGATGACATCACAAATGTAATTGATGACATCACTGATGACATCACATGTGTATGTACTTTTCATGAAATATGTGTACAAGGGATTCTTATTATAATGTTGCGAAACAAGTGTCAAGGATCATTGCAATAAATATCATACCCTAATTTGTGCATTGAATGATGCATTGATATAAATAGCATTCTATTATGGGGTTCTATCTAGTATACTAAGCTACTCATACAGAAACATAACATTCTGTGCAGTGTACAAGATGAAGGTATAATATTTGTAATGTTAATATGTTGAATAATGAAAGATAATTGTTTTCTTAATAGATTTTTGTGTACTGTGAAATATGTAATAAGTAGCTAATAAGACACATGTATTACATAATTGCATTACTATAGACAAAACACAAAGACACAAGAACACATACCAATATGGGTATATACAGGGAAAGTGAAGTTTGCAAAAAAGCACAAGTAGTAGCAGAAACAATTCATAATTTAACTGATTATTTTCATGCAAATGAATGATTGCTCTGTTTCAAAGTTGCTATTTACCCTAGGTATATGTATCACTTGATGTGATTGGACCCTAAGGAAAGTAGTGTGAGTACAATGTATACAAATATGACCATATACAAGGAAAGTACAGCCATAAAAAAAATAGAACGATCAGAAAGTGCTCATAAGTCTATTGATTATCTTTATGCACAAAAAGGATTGCTGTCTTTCAAGCTTGTGTCTTCCCGTATGTATATGTTTCATATGATGTGACTGGACTCTAAGGGAATTACTGTAAGAACCTACTTGAAGAATACGTCCACAAATAAAATACCATTTTTAGTTTCTGACTATTACTGAAGAAAACCATGTGGCCTAGATATGTCAGCAAAAGAAAAAAGAGTGAGCCAGACATGTGATGTCATCAGTGATGTCATCAATGACATTTGTGATGTCATCTTTGATGTCCTGGGTGTTAGTCTTAGCAGTGCACGGTGGTGGCGTGAGTTATGGTTGCTTAGCTTACCATAACTGGGGAATTTCAAGGGTTTTTCGGTTTTACTTGGAACCATAAGGTCCCTTTGACAAAGTTTTTTCACTGAATTTCATATGTTTTTAGCAGCGCAACTTAATCATAACGTCCCTTTAACAAAGTGTTTTCACTGAATTTGAAAGGTTTTTAGCAGCGCAACTTAACCATAACGTCCCTTAAGTTTTTTTCACTGAATTTCATAAGTTTTTAGTAGCGCAACTTAATCATAACGTCCCTTTAACAATGTTTTTTCACTGAATTTCATAGGTTTTTCGTAGCGCAACTTAACCATAACGTCCCTTTAACAAAGTTTTTTCACTGAATTTCATAGGTTTTTAGTAGCACAACTTAACCATAATATCCCTGACTTCATATACATGTAACATAAAACATCCTGAACCCCCACGTAGTGATTTTGATGTCCGCGGACTGCAGCCATGTCTGCGGACATATCGAGAATCTGAGCGTGGTGAATGTAAATTTAAATAGTGTGCCCCATTTCCCCTTTGAATTTGGCTCTGAAAAGAGCCGTTTTTTTTGTTTTTTTACAAATGCTTGACAGACACCTGTTATTTTATATTTTTTTTCTTGTTTTTTTTTCTTACTTTACTCCCTAAATATTCACATAACCTTCTCCAAAGCAACCCTTACATTCCAAAATAGAAAGGCAGTTCCCGTAAAAGATAAAGAGATGCCATCTTCTTTAACATTAACAGTATTACTGGCATCAATATTCTCATTATTACAGAAGAACATACCAGCTCTAAGCATGAAGGCACACATTCCTCGGTTGATGACACACCTAGCAATGTTTTGCTGAGGACAAAAAACTGAACTATTGTCCCATATTGCACTAGGTAGTAATCCAGAAAAAATTACTTTCGCATTTCGAAGGATCTTCATTACGGCTTGAACCAAGCGTTCCAAATCAGCCAACAAAGTAGGGGCACTGACGTTGCCCAAATGGAAAGCACCATAGTGCAAAACTACCACATGCGGAATGTTCATCGTGGCCATAACCTCACAAACTTGTACAATTCCCTGTACATTTCAATCAGGCACAGTGCTCCACACCACCTCCACTCCTTTCACATCAAAGTTCTTTTCAACATGCCTGCATCGAGCGTACTGTTGTAAACCATGCACAAACATATCTCCAAGCACCAACACCCTGACTTTCTCTACTTCTGCCATCTTCACCACACACAGTCTCTTTCAACACAAATCCACAACCTCGACATCTGATTGGCTAATCCGTACAGTCTTCTTTCCATGTTGGATTTGCTGGAAAACCCCAGATGTAGCACGCCCTGTCTATGGACAGCCGCGGTGTCCGCGGACCGCGTAACTCTTCGACACCCCTTCTACCATTACCACTTTACTCTCTGTGCCATCCCCTCATTGCATAGAGCTAAGCAGTCACACAATACGGAGAACTCCTCAGGACACCCCCATTTTGTTTATTTTCGAACATTTCAGGACAATTATCATTTCATTATTCAACATATTAACATTACAAATATTATACTTTCATCTTGTACGCTGCACACAATGCTATGTTTCTCCATTAGTAGCTCAGTATACTAGATAGAAGCCCATAATACAATGCTATTTATATCAATGCATCGTTCAAAGCACTAATTACGGTATATTTATTGCAATGATCCTTGACACTTTTTTCGCAACATTATAATAAAAATCCCTAGTACACAAATTTCATGAAAAGTAAATGCACATGTGATGTCATCAGTGATGTCATAAATGACATTTGCGATGTTATCTTTGATGTCCTGGGTGTTAGTCTTAGCAGTGCACGGTGGTGGCGCGAATTATGGTTGCTTAGCTTACTATAACTGGTGAATTTCAGGGGTTTTTCGGCTTTACTTGGAACCATAACGTCCCTTAAACAAACTTTTTTTATTAGCACGCAAACAATATACAAAGATGTAGTGTAAACAGCAAGTTCTCACAGATGGCTTTACACAGAATGTTGCAAAGTAGCCATTTATGCTCGTTCACAGTGAAGGTCAGCTGCTTCCATTTTTTTCTCGCTGCCCGGAGACTCCCAGTATAAGGTTCTATTTTTTTTTTACCTGGACAGACAGAGATTGTGCTGAAAGACTTCTTTTGAAGAAGTGTAGCAAAAACGTAAGACATGATAAAGATGAAATTTCTGAAACGAAACCACTTTTGTATATTATATCACTTTGAGAAAGATCGTTGGCACACGCGGAGTCATATTTTGGCACTGCACTACACTTGGACAATGGAAAATGCAATTATAATGTAAGTAACCCTTTAGATTATTTTATACCGGAATATAATAACAATAGCGTGGCATTAAAGCCTGGTCAAGTTGTACTTGTTCGTTCAATGTGGCATATTGTTTTCTACCGCGCACTATCAACGTCGAATTGATCCCCTGTCGTTTAGTGGGCTCTGAAAAAGGCAGACGACACTGTAGCCGGTCAAGTGGCACAGCGAGTAGAGTACTCGCTTTGACATCCGTGCACAGCTTGCTAACGCAGGTTCGAATCCCGGCACGGCCAAACTCAGCCTTTCATCCTTCCGTGGTCGATAAATGAGCACCACACACCGTGGGTAGTAATAAGCAGCGCTGAGATACCTGACGGTTCTTAGCGCTATATAAATGCGAAAATATTGTTATTTTATTATTAACACACTCCATTGCACTATCTTCGCTAGCAAATAGTTTCACACCCTAATAAATAAAATTAATATTTTTAATAAAGATCGGCTGGTGAGACTAATTTATGTTTTTTAAAACAGGTATGTTGCCCCATTTTGCCAATGTCACGATTTTCAGACTCCAGCGGATGGATTTTTCAACTGCCAGGTGCAGCTCCATGTAAGCAACTTCATGACCCTCACCATTTTATGGGACAATCGCCAAGGTCCAATATGCCCTTATGCAGTACTAGCGGCTAGAAGCAACATACCAACCATTATGGTGGTCTAATGCCTCGTTGTTGGGGCAACCTTCTGATCATCAGTGCGACCATTTACTGCTTTTATCATAAACCAACAGCCTATCTACCGCAAGGGAACAGCGCGTGGCTCAAAATAAACTTTTGCTGATCGACAGCAGAGACAATTGCAAATCGCTGAATATTCACTAAACATTTCATGTGAAATAAATGTACTTTACCAAATGTACAATCCTGCTGTTTACTTTTAAACCACAGTTTCATATTCTGAATTGTGGCGCACTGTGTTCTAAGCTGATCTAACACCCTCTGTACCGCAAAGGAACATCGCGTGGCTCAACATGAACTTTTGCGGATCGACAACAAAGACAAATGCAAATCGCTGAATATTCTCTAAACATTTGATGTCAAATAAATGTACTTTACAAAATGTACAATCTTGCTGTTTGCTTTTAAATCACAGTTTCATATTCCGAATTGTGGCGCGCTCTGTTGTGACATAATGTGTGTTGTCTTCTGGGTTCTGTGTAAAGTCGCGTAGGACTGGAGACGACTGGGCGCGTTTGATGACGCACCCTGTAACGTCACGGAGAGTGGCAGGGAATATGAATGCTATCATAATGTCAGGTTTAGGGGCGGGAGATATGATTTAGTGTCGCAAAAGCAAGTCAGCCAGGACAATAGCGCCAGTCATAGGATTATCACATAATGTCGGCGCACACCAGCCTGATTTATTGTTTCCTTAGTGGACAAAAAATCGGGTGAGGCCCATAGGAAATTGTACTATCAGGAGGGTTCGTAGAACACTTTCAACCTGACAACGAACAATACAAACAATGTTCTCAGAACACCCCAATTTTGTGTAATTGCAACCATTTCGGGACACCGCGAGTGTTCTTAGAACACATTCAACTTGACAGATTACAATACGGACAGCGTCCTCAGGACACCCCCAGTTTGTGTATTTACGAACATTTAAATGCACTGCGAGTGTTTTTAGCTCAATTTTACCTTCCTTGCGAACAAAAAGGACACATACTCCGTCCTCTGAACACCCCACCATTTAGTTTATTTACAAAATGTCAGAACAGCCGTGTTCTCCGCGGACAAATCGAACACTACAAAAGCGTATAGCACATAAAAAAACAAAACATTGAACCTATCTCATACACCCCCACCCTCCCCAAACACTCTTACACACCAACACACTCCACTAAATATAATTTTTAATCCAAGTTTCACCGCGCTGTACGCGGTCGACGGTGAATACAAGATGGCGGGCGCCACAGAAAATCTGACGCGCTCCACGCCCCACGCCGTCCAATCAGCGAACACGTCGCATGTCTGCGGACATGACACAAGCCCATGGGCCAATCGGGGTGCTGTCCGTGGAGCGAACAGGGAAGTCCGTCCGTAAAGCGAACACAGATATCACTAATTATTTTGCCTTACATTTTGCTCATTTTAAAAAAAACTACTGGACGGATTTACACCAAATTTGTAAAAGCACGCTTTAGGGACAAATCCGTCGCTCCTGCTACAAATTTGGTGTAAATCCGTCCAGCGGTTCGGGCTGTAGCCATGCGCAAAGTTTTTTCCCATTATGTCTATAGGAAAAAACAAAAGTTTTGTGACCCCCCCTATAACTTTGCCCCCCCTGGACCAAACCTCTCCAAACTTTGCAAAAGAAATTCAGAGTGGGCCATATAATTTCTTTGCGAAGTTTGGTGAGGATTCGTCCAGAGGGAGCGAAGTTATTAGCCAACCAAAAAGTGCTCTTCCTATGGAAACACCAACTTAACCATAACTACATGGACGCTACCGCGTCCATGTAATATATATATTCCATGTAATATATAACATATTAATATTTCTCTCCTCATGGAGGATCAGTAAAGTTTATTTTCGTTTCGGTGCCATGTTGCACTGACATATGTCAATGTTTTGCCATTTACACAAAAAGTATCATAGTTATTACTATGCAATTTAATGTCCAAATAACTAATTTAATATTTTGTGCGGCATGGCTAACAGCCATGTGAAGCGAAACGTGTTTGTGCTGAGCTCCTGTGGATTGGGCAAATGATAAGCATTAACTAGCAAAGTTTCTAACTAGAAACATGTGAAGTGCAAAAATACGTCCCTCAACAACGAGGCTGTGTGATCTCTCAAGCTCCTGGCCCCAAGCGAGCAACAATGGCAGCGAGCAACGTGTAGTACGACTTGGGCTGTAACACGGTGGCAGCAGGGCCGCCTGGGAACAGAAGGCTGTCAGCAACGGGTGGAGCCTCTGGTGCAGTCCTTAAGCCTGGGAAGGTGCTGCAGTGAGGGATCGGGAGAGACGAGAGTTACGGGCTCCCACTGGAAACTTCTGAGGTGTCGCCTGCAGCCAAGAGGGTGAGAGGAGTCGGCATGGCGCAGCAGACTGATAGACCGGGAGTACGCTGCTGCAGCAGAGGGTCAATGAAGGTGTGCAGACAGTGTCGTGGTAGCCCACTGTGAACTCCAGCCCGACCTGGCAGACACCCGCAACAGCAGGTGCAGAGTGACAGCAACGGTGAGGGAGCTGGAAGTAGTGGATGCAGTCAGAAGGAGGCAGGCGAGGTCTCGGCCAGGGCCTAAACACATGGTCCCGGGCACGGCTTCTCAGGCTGCAGGAAGTGGTATTGTTTGGCGGTAATGAGCGTGGGATAAGGAGGGTTTTACCCCACACCCTGTGGATGGTACAGAAAAGGTTAATTTGCTGTATGCTACACCCTCGACCCACACTCTAGAAGACTAGAAGTCGTGCCTGAGCAGTCTGTGCAGGTAGCAGGCTCTGATTCTCACCCTACAAGCACTCCACCCCCAATGCATCACGTGGGTGCAGATAACAAATAGGGGTCCGCTGGACCATAAGAACTGAGTTAATGGAGCCTCCCCCATGTGTGAGGAGGCTGCACCAGGCTGGCGTCCCTTTTGGAGCTGAGGGACAGATGTGGAAGACAAGACAAGGCATCATTGAGCCTCCTTTGGCTCCACTAGAGGCTCTGTGCCTGAGGACTTGTGCCACATACACCTCCATGGACCAGTGTGGAAAGTGGGGCCTCCTGCCAAGAATTAACAAGTGCTCTTGAATTGGGGCATAATTAAATACATGCACATGCTTAGAAGAATATGCAACAAATTAAGAGCTTAATGCCAGATAGTAAGGTGAGGAGGACTTGTAACCAAGTTGCTGGGATACAAGTAATCATCGGATCCAGGTAACAGTGCAGGCCCTGAGGGCGAACCAGGGTAGCGGCTGGTACCCCGCAAATATGCCTGCGCGGCCAACATCAGCCCAGTGAGTTGCGGTTGATCTGCATCAACAGACACAGGCTTTAGCCAGATCGGAGTGCCAACCAGTGCCTGAAACAGGCTGTCAGACCGCCCAGCTGTTCAACCCAAGTATAAGATCACAGACAGTAAGCAGGAATATGGAGCAGCGGAGCTGCAGAGAATGTGCAGCCTTGAAGGCCGGGGGACTGCCGAGTTGCGGATTAGATGGCAGCAAAAGGAAAGAAATCTAAAAGCAGACAAACCACGATGGAGACATTCGCAAAAGGTCAAATAAGCCCTGCAGGAGATAGAAGCGACAGCATGGAGGCAGGCTCAAATAAGCCTTCTAAGAACGCAGCAGCATCCGGGAATCAACAGATATTGAATGCAATTGCAGCACTACAGGCCACCCTGAAATCCAAGATAGACGTAGTGAGGATTGATGTAGTTCTCCTATGGCAAGATGTACGAGCTCTGGCGAAGAGAACGGGCAAACTAGAAGAACAAGTGCAAGAGAACACTGTAGCGAGAACACAAACTATCAAGGATGTTCATATCCTGCAGCAGAGAGTGAGATTTCTGGAGGAATGAGCAAAAGATGCAGAGGGACAGGAGCGATACAACAACATCAGGATTGTGTGCCTGCTCGATGAAATGGAGGGAACTGATCCCACCAATTACATTGAAAATGTGTTGTTGCAGGAAATAGGCTCTGGGAACCTCACACAGGGGTTCACTATAGAACAAGCGCATCATTCCTTGCTCAGGAGACCACCACCAGGAGCTCCAGATAGGACTATCTTCGCCAAAGTCCTAAATTATAAGGACACGGAAAATATCCTGGCTTTCTCTAGAACTGATGGAACCATACAAAGAGCCTCCGCCAAAGTAGTGATATTCCCAGACTATACTTTTCAGGTGCAAAAGAGATAAGCCCAATTCATTTCAACGAAGGGTAGACTTAAGAAAGCGGGATTAAAATACATGTTAATATACCCAGCTAAATTGAAGATCCTCCACCACGGCAAGGCCTGTTCTTCAAAACACCATCTGAGGCACAAGAATGGATGGACAGCATGCAGATTGCAGGACCTGAAGTAAATTAACTATAAATAACTGCATGAGTTGAACGGCACCCAGAGAGGTATACAAGTTGAAACAACATTGTGAACAGGTGTACAGAAAGGAAATAGCAGGCATATGTTAAAGGTGGTTTGCAGCCTAATACGCTCAGGGCATACTAACTCTGGTATTTTAAGCTGGAATGAGAAGCAGGAACACTGCAGCATGCACACAGAATCCTGGTAGAGAGGTCACAAATGGCAGGTCATTCTACTACCCCATACCTTTTACCAGGGTACGGAATAGTACCTGCCCGTTGGGCACCAGGAGCCTGGTCCTTTGACTAGGTGCTCGGGGAGCAGAAGCGGGGTAGTCTTAGTGTGCATTGCATGGCAGGACAGTTTCAATTTGTGTGTGTATTGTTTTTTGGTGGGGAAGGGGTATTGTTATATAGGGGGAAGGGAGGGAAGCCTGGTATAAGAACATGTAGTCCAGACACAAACAAGGTCAATGTACAAGGTAGGCCGAAGGTCCTGCTGAAGCCCACAAGAACTACTGTGCTATGGTGGGAAACATCAAAATTATGACTTGGAATATCCAGGGCTTAAATAATTATGTTAAATTTCATAGGTTTTTAGTAGCACAACTTAACCATAATATCCCTGACTTCATATACATGTAACATGATCACTTACAAGGCACAAGGCACAACAAGGGGATTGCCCTATTACAGAAGACTCATCTGAATAAATAAACAAGGGAAGATGGCCGAAAAGTGGGGAGGGGTGGTGGTAGGTTCCACATACTCAACATACGTAAGGAGAGTCCTTACTTGGATAGCCCCATCTATCCCCCTTAAAATTCTAAATGCCAAGTCTGATGATAAAGGGATGATAGTTATTGTACATGGTATTTTATAGAATAGAGAAGTATGCAGTGTAAATACTTGTGCACCCAATCATGATGCCACAATATTCTTTAAACAACTAACACACAGGGATCTTATTCAGAAACACATTACCTCAACCGCGGGTACGCGTCCTTTGTGTTATCAGAAAAACATTTTAACACACAAAACAGAGTAAGGAACAATGAGCTTCACCGAAGCTGTTTATTTTATTGTGCTTTTAATGCAGCCCTAGCTGTTTCCCTACAGGGGGTACACTATTCTAGCCCTGCATGGTGTTTCTGTCCCTAGGAAGCGCTTATGCACCGACTACAGGCAGGGAATACATGGGGACTATTCTCACCCTATGTCAAAAGACATGGAAAAATGTCTTCACGATGAAGTTGCACAATACATTTTGTACATACAGATTTCATACAGCTATGGGTAGTTAGCCCAAATAGTTAAAAACAAAGCAGTTGCGGGAAAAACATTTCCCGGCTGCACCCTTGGATAAAACAGGCAGGTCACGTAGGTCTCCGTGAGGTGTGTCTGGTTGATCCAGGAGTAATTTCTAAAACATTTGTCAAGGGTATAAGTGTCACACACGATCTCAGCACAACATGCACTCCATGCTAAACTCTTTTTTTGAGGTGCATAACTCATTCTCCTATGCGAGAATCCATGACATATCTATAAAAGACAACATAAATAATGTAACATTGATTCAAACAATTTGTGTCTAAAAATGCATAAGTCCACTTGTGTCACTTTAAATGAGGTGACATCTGTGTGTTTGGTCGACCGGTTTCAATGATGTCTTGCGTGTATCATATTCTTCAGGACCCATTATTGCTTCTTTTGACCCAATCAGCAGGCCCCATAGGGGCGAGATTGTGACATATTCTGTGGATAGAAAGGGAGAACGTCAAAATGACTTCTCTCATATCTAGGGAAAAAGCATATAGCATTTCTTACTGGCTCTTATTAATAGAGTGGAATAATGGTACTTTCCAATGTACTAAATCAGTCAACTTGTGACATTAAAAAAGTGGCTATCTTCACCATATCCCATCACCATTACGTACGTGACATCATGTCTAGAATATGACAAGATCATACCTGTCCATCTGTTTGTATATGCGGAGAGGTAAAATCAACTTCAGCAGTGTTGCCACTTTCAAATGGTCAAGTAAGGACGCCTAAGGTGATACTTAGTCTGCAACGTAAGAACACTTATGTTGCATTATCTGTTTATGTGCTTCCAAGGTGACGCATCACCTTGTCCAAGAATGTATTTTTTCATTAGTAAAACTATTAACCTCGCCGTTCATCACAAAATCCCTTTGATGAGATGAGCTTCTGATGGTCTCACAGCATTATTCATAATGCTCTTTGAAGGAATCCTGCACATAGGGGAATTGCAGACCCTTAATCGCAATGAATCTTATCTTTGATATGTTCTACTTATCCATTTCCTTTGTTACAGGGGCCATGCGCATATTACCGATGCATTCCCCAAGTACTGGCCAATCGTTTATGTCTCCCGATAATTGTGCCCCAGAGCGACCCCATTATGCGCATTTAAACTCCTTAACTTCTCACGTCACATCCAGTGGTGCAATCTTGTCTCATAATTTAGACCAGATTATCACTAGGGCTGAAAGCCCATTTCTACTTCCAAGGACGCGTACACGTCCACCTATTCCGGTTTTCATGTGCCCGAGTGAACCCCATTATATGAACTCATTCAGACTGACTCCACCAAAAGTACCCATCAAAGAAGGTCTGATAGTGTATTTCTAAGGAGATTGGTGCGAAACTAGGGACCCGTTGCCATTTGTTCTAATGCGAACATGCACATAATCTAACACGCGAAGAATCCCAATAAATCTTACTTGTTACATCCTTGTTGCCCCTTCCATAGTTTAACAGTGCATTACGGTCAGTGGACAACGGTGCCCAGGGACAGGGTAACAGAGGCCAAGGCCGACTAAGACAGCAGGTACACTTCAACCCACAAGGGCATCAGTGAAACTTTGGAAGGGGCTTCATGCAACCACAACAACAAGCACTCCATTTTTTAGGCCCACGCGGGGGCAACAAAGGCAGGCCCAGATGGCAGATGTTCTCACCGAGGGTGATGCAGAGCAACAGAGGGCAGAACTTCCCACAGCCAATATTTCCTTAATTATGAATTTCTCACGACACCAACTAACTGATGCCGAAGAACAAATACTGCAGAAGGGTTTATCATTTATCCCAACGGCCAGAAATGATCCGTTCCAGACTCGCATTGAGCTTACACAGCTCATGCGGAAAATTCGGTTGAAACAATTTTTCACAGATCATCAAGAATCACAAGTGGCTGAAGACACTTGACTCCGACCGCCGTCGAAGTTCATCCCACCGTCATATAGTAATACACCCGAGTCAATAACCTTTGAGCAAGCTCTAATGAAAAAATTAGAAGAACTAGAACAAAATTTGCCATTCATTAATAACAACTGCACAAAGGAGCAATTGCTAGCATTGAATGATTTAGCTAAGAATGATGCTATCATTATTAAACTAGCCGATAAGGGTGGAGGGACGGTGATTATGAACCAGGAAGACTATGGGATCATGATTGACAACCTTTTGAAAGACGGTAAAAGCTACCGAAAACTGCCAGGAGACCTCACGCAAGCCATTTGGAATTTAATTGCTCCTTTGGTCGAAGAAGCACTAGCAGATGAATTGGTGACTAGTAAAGAAGCTGCGTTTCTTACACAGCCACACCCAAGAATCCCCGCGTTCTATGCCTTACCTAAGGTCCACAAGGGTATCTCCCCAATTCCTGGGAGACCCATTGTGTCTGGAATTCTATCGATTTTGGAACCTCTGTCCCAATATGTGGATTGGTCCCTGCGGGATGACATACTGAAAATGACCTTGTATGTCAAGGATTCTACGGAAATGCTTGTCCTTATTGACAACTTGCCTTTCGACAGCACCACTCAGTGGCTAGTAACCATGGATGTGGAATCCTTGTATACAAGCATACCCCAATTGGAGACTACTGAGATGGTTAGGCGGCATCTTTCACATAGAGATGATCTCAGGAGGGGCCATGTTGAATTCATTACGGCCCTCACAGAAATAGCCCTAACTAAAAACTTCGTCCTCTCCAATGAGCAATTTTATCAACAGATTTCTGGAACGGCAATGGGGGCTACTTTTGCCCCCAGTTTGGTGAATCTGTATGTAGATCACTTCGGGAAGGAAATCATCTACCCCGCCACCAACCCTTTTTTGAATAACATCAAAGTGTGGCGGAGGTACATCGATGATATTTTTATCATCTTTGAGGGAGATGAGGCGATATTACTAAAGTTCCACCAATGGATCAACGAACAAAACCCTTTTTTGAAGTTCACTCTGGACCAAAACAAAACGGAAACACACTTTTTGGACCTTCATGTGGTAGCAGAAGATGGCAGCCTAATTTCCAAGGTTTATAAAAAATCCACTCACCGTAATGCACTGGTAAACTATGGAAGTTACCATCCACATGCGTTATGGGATAACCTGCCAACTGGGCAATTTCTACGTTACAGGTGGACCTGTACAAAAGTTGCTGATTACCAACAACAATCTGGTGAGCTAAAATCGCAACTTCTACGGAGAGGATATCCCAAGAAAATTGTTAAAGATACCCAGAAACGAGCAAGGAATATACCACAGAAGATTACCCTACAAAAACATGGAAAACCCATCCAAGGTACGTCCATTGTGGCAGTCCTAAGCTACGCCCCAATCTTTAATACTTTGAAAAAAGAAATTAAGAGGTTGTGGCCCATTCTGAATACTGGTAAACTTGAAATGACACCGCCCACCTTTGCGATCAAACGGAGAAAGAACATCCGGGACAGTCTGATCCACACTTTGACAGATCCAAAGTGCGGAGCAAATGTCAACACTCTCTGGAATGTATCCACTGCAGTAGGACATACACCATGTGGAATGTGCAGTATGTGCAAACAGACGACAAGAAGTGTATCGATTGACATAGGGTGGAAGACGCCGTGGATGCAGAGGCATTTAACAAACTGCAATAGTCGAGGTGTCATCTATTTGATTAGCTGTCCGTGCAATTTGAAATATATTGGGATGACAACCCGCCCAATCAGAACACGCTTAATGGAGCATAAGTCCTGTATAAGGACTAAAAAAATTACTGCACCCCTTGTGGTCCATTTTAATGCAAAACAACATACAGAGAATGATTTCAAATGGACAATCCTCGAGAAAGTGTGGCCACCCCGTAGAGGAGGTAATTTCCATGACATACTTTTGAAGAAGGAACAACAATGGATTTTCCGTCGGGACACAGTCCGAAACGGGCTAAATGAAGAAATTCAGTGGAACACTTTGGCCTTGATGAAGTAGATAGATATGAGGACTACTCCATATCTTTAGGCATTCCATCTTTCTTCAATTGGCCCCTACCTCGCTTTCATCAGGGTCCTCCCCCGCCCTCCCCCCTTTCCTGTTTCCTTTTTCCTCCCCCTTTTTCTTGCATTATTTTTGCACTTGACGTGTCTCCACACGCCCAGCCACAAGTTGGGGTCATATAATTGCCGTCAGAATAGAATTTTTAGGCATTCACTCTTTGTGCCCCCTTTTCCTTTTCCCTCGGAATTGGTCTGATGGGTGCAGTAGTTGTGCTCCCACACGCTTAATAAAAATCTGAGGGCTATGTGACTGCTGTCACAATAATAAAAATCTGCCCAAACAATTCTTTAATTATGGTAGTGGTTGTCAACTACCATTTTAACTATGGGTGTAGGGAGAACCAACTAACCCCATCCCGTTTGGGGTGTTCGTCACCTCAGGACAGTATTTGCCACTGTGTCCACGTGAGAAATTCAATGTTAAATGGTCCTTCATCTACATGTTATTTTACTAGTTAAACATGGCCGCGGGAACAAGTTAGGTCTCCCAACCTAAAATGGTGGCCGGAACACGTGACCCGGCCGTGGGTTCCTATTGGCTGTCGCCCAGACCATCCTCTGCTGTCAGTGTATGTACAAGACGCAGAGGACAGAACCGGTGTTTAACGCGAGGAACGCCATTAGCATTTACTGCGAGGAACGTCCCATATCAAACAAAACGGAAGCAGTCGTGAAGGGGCAACAAGGATGTAACAAGTAAGATCTATTGGGATTCGCGTGTTAGATTATGTGCATGTTCGCATTAGAACAAATGGAAACGTGTCCCTAGTTTCGCACCAATCTCCTTAGAAATACACTATCAGACCTTCTTTGATGGATACTTTTGGTGGAGCAAGTCTGAATGAGTTCAGGGGCACATGAAAATGGGGTTCACTCGGGCACATGAAAACCGGAATAGGTGGACGTGTACGCGTCCTTGGAAGTAGAAATGGGCTTTCAGCCCTAGTGATAATCTGGTCTAAATTATGAGACAAGATTGCACCACTGGATGTGACGTGAGAAGTTAAGGAGTTTAAATGCGCATAATGGGGTCGCTCGGGGGCACAATTATCGGGAGACATAAACGATTGGCCAGTACGTGGGGGATGCATTGGTAATATGGGCATGGCCCCTGTAACAACGGAAATGGATAAGTAGAACATATCAAAGACAAGATTCATTGCGATTAAGGCTCTGCAATTCCCCTTTGTGCAGGATTCCTTCAGAGAGCATTATGAAAAATGCTGTGAGACCATCAGAAGCTCATCTCATCAAAGGGATTTTGTGATGAACAGCGAGGTAAATAGTTTAACTAATGAAAAAATACATTCTTGGACAAGGTGATGCGTCACCTTGGAAGCACATAAACAGATAATGCAACATAAGTGTTCTTACGTTGCAGACTAAGTATCACCTTAGGTGTCCTTACTTGACCATTTGAAAGTGGCAACACTGCTGAAGTTGATTTTACCTCTCTGCATATACAAACAGACGGACATGTATGATCTTGTCATATTCTAGACATGATGTCACGTACATAATGGTGATGGATACGGTGAAGATACCCTCTTTTTTGTAATGTTGACTGATTTAGTACATTGGAAAGTACCATTATTCCACTCTATTAATAAGAGCCAGTAAGAAATGCTATATGCTTTTTCCCTAGATATGAGAGAAGTCATTTTGACGTTCTCCCGTTCTATCCACAGAATATGTCGCAATCTCGCCCCTATGGGGCCTGCTGATTGGGTCAAAAGAAGCAATAATGGGTCCTGAAGAATATGATGCACGCAAAACATCACTGAAACCGGTCGACCAAACACACAGATGTCACCTCATTTAAAGTGACACAAGTGGACTTATGCATTTTTAGACACAAATTGTTTGAATCAATGTTACAGAATTTATGTTGTCTTTTATAGCTATGTCATGGATTCTCGCATAGGAGAATGAGTTATGCACCTCAAAAAAAGAGTTTAGTATGGAGTGCATGTTGTGCTGAGATCGTGTGCGACACTTATACCCTTGACAAATGTTTTAGAAATTACTCCTGAATCAACCAGACACACCTCACGGAGGGCAATTAAATTGTCAGATTATCTGACGCTGAGTCCCACGTGACCTGCCTGTTTTATCCAAGGGTGCAGCCTGGAACTGGTTTTCCCGCAACTGCTTTGTTTTTAACTATTTGGGCTAACTACCCATAGCTGTATGAAATCTGTATGTACACAATCTATTGTACAACTTCATCGTGAAGACATTTTTCCATGTCTTTTGACATAGGGTGAGAATAGTCCCCATGTATTCCCTGCCTGTAGTCGGCGCATTAGCGCTTCCTAGGGACAGAAACACCATGCAGGGCTAGAATAGTGTACCCCCTGTAGGGAAAGAGCTAGGGCTGCATTAAAAGCACAATAAAATAAACAGCTTCGGTGAAGCTCATTGTTCCTTACTCTGTTTTGTGTGTTAAAACAATATTCTTTAAGTCATTATATGTGAGATTAGGACCATATAGAAACAATGTCATAATATGGGGGGGAGATTTCAACTGCACCCTAAACCCCGCAATAGACAGATCTGACAAGATATTCAAAATACCGGCCCCACTAAATAAAGTCTTAGGCTCCCTTTTGAATCAATTTCAACTTATGGAGGTCACTCCATGGGGGGCTAGAGACTACTCACATTACGCAGCCCCACACAAGCTATACACGAGGCTAGATGTGTTCACAGCAGAGGAGCACAGGATAGAATTCACGGAGGCAGAATACCTGGCTAGGGTCCTGTCGGACCAGGCCCCACTCCTAATTAAATGGTTGATTACAGCCCCTAGTCCGCCAACACCTAACTGGAAACTCAGAAGTGAGGCATTGTTAGACACGGCTTTCAGCGAACACATTAAGAAAAGCATGGTTGAGGTTCTGCAAGTGAATGAAGGTAGCGTTAAACAAGTGGGCATGATATGGGAAACATATGAAGTAGTTATTAGAGACGAGATGATCGGCAAGGTGGGGAGAGTTCAGAAAACTATCACCAATGAACTAATAGAAATAGAACTCAAAATTTACTGAAATTGAGAGAAGTGTGTGTGCCAGAGGGGACCGCTTAGAGGAGGAACTTCGACTGAAGAAGTTGTGTTTGACTCAATGGGACAGGCTCGGCAAGTTTCATTATGTGAAATATCTAGAGAAAAGCCACGCACAAGGAGATCAACCAGGGAAAAATGCTGGCTTGGCTGTGTAGAAGCTGCATCAAGAATGCCCCAATATGCTCAATTCAAACTGCTGAAGATACCTTAACATTTCAACCACACATGATAAGGTGGTAAACATGCAGGAAGGCATTAATAAAGTGTTTCAGGAATATTATAAGGAGCTACATACAGATTCCCATGCAGACCAGGATGTAGAGATACGAGAGGCGCTAGATCTCATTACTCTGCCTCATCTTGATGATCAGCAAATAAATATATTGGGAGAGCCCATAACCTCAGAGGAGGTCCTAGTTGCCTTGGGTAAAACTCCAGGCATGGATGGATTGCATAGGGAATTTTATAAGGAATATACCAGTATCTTAGCTCCACTCCTAGCTAGAATAAACGATGAAGCGGGGATATTCCCAGGCAGTATAAGGGAGGCCTTCATCATCCCACTCATAAAACCAAACAAAAATTCAACAGACTATGGTTCCTATAGACCAGTGTCTTTACTAAAACAAGACAGTAAAATTCTCACTGCAGTACTAGAGAATAGACTCAGGAAAGTTATAACAAAGATCATACACCCGATCACACTTGGTATGTCCTGAGTAGAAATATCTCATGGAATCTAAGAAGGCTGCATCATGTTATATACAGCACAAGAGGCGGTACAGAGCACTGCAATGTAGCTTCATTAGACATGACTAAAGCATTTGATTCAGTCTATTGGGACTGGTTGTTTGCTATGATGGTCAGAAGGGGAATAGGTCCGCAGTATATGAAGTGGGTGAGGCTAATTTACACCCAACCAACAGCTAAGGGCAGAACACAACCCACTTTGTCAGACATATGGGAGTTGCAGATAGGGACCAGACAAGGTTATGCCCTCTCCCCAATGCTGTACATAATAGGTGTTGAGACCATTGCGACATTCCTACGGCAGGAATATCAGGATGCCGGGATAGACATCAACAGGTTTAAGCATATTGTGTCCATGTATGCGGACGAAATGCTACTATATCTACAAAACCCTGACGAGAATCTGCAATATGTGTTAGAGGTACTGGACAACTTCAGTAAATTAACCTGGATAGGAATAAACAAGAATAAATCCTGTCTCTTCATGCTAGCAAAACTAGCCACAAGCCATGTCACAGAGCTGCCGGCCCTTCCTTTGCTGTGGAGCAAGAACTCCTTCAGATACCTAGGGCTGAACATATACCACGACCCCATGCAAGATAATGAATACAACACAATTAAGGCGAAAGAGGGATTGATCAAGTCGATGTAGTTCTGGGTTAAGCTACCATTGTCGGTCATGGGAAGAGCGACCTTACTGAAAATGGTGGCATTGCCAAGACTAATGCATTGCTTCGGGAATATCCCCTATAATATACCAAGGACATTTTTCTTAGAATCAGACAAAGAATTCACAAGCTTCTTAAAGCAGGGTGGGAGGCACAGGGTTGCACTTAACATGTTGCATAGTCCCTACGCGCAGGGAGGGATAAAGATACCCAACTTTGAGCTGTATTTCCTGCCATGTCAGCTGCAGTATGTAGCACATTCGTTGGCTGATGACCCCACAGCAGACATGATGCTCTTAGAACCAGCAATAAAAAGATTATACAAGAGACCTTTTATGGGTTGCCCCACAGGAGTTACACGTGTATCCAGATTTAGCAGGGTTAGGTATACAGATCTGGCAGAGGACCTGCAGAACCATGGGAATTAGAGACCCACTATTGCTGCAGACACCACTGGTGGCAGTAATGTCAGACAAGCAGGGATTAAGAGCGGCGTGCAGGCACACTGGGAGACGTGCAGTATTTCCACAATAGGAGCTCTGTGGAGCAAAAATAAACTGATGGAATTCAAGGAATTACAGGCATCTTCAAGCATGCATGAGGTCCAATTTCTACTGCATAGGGCCATATTAGGTACAATAAAGAGTAGGTGGCCAACTGTTGTGGGAGACGGAATAGAGTGTGAAGACATAGAAACCATCATAAATATCTCTGAGGGGGGAATGCCATATCAAGAATATATGAGGTATTGATAGAGTGTAACTCGAGGGATATGTTGAAGTGCAAAAGTGGATGGGAAAAATAATTTGGGAAGCCATTGGAAGACAAAGAGTGGCAAAATATTACTTTATATCATAAGAAAGTTTCCAGGAATGCTATGCTAGAGCCGTTACGACTATACACTACACAAAGGGCATACCTCACACCAGCAGCAATAGCAAGTTCAAAGGGGCAGGCATATGCAAAAAAAAAATGCTAGTTTGATACATATGTGTTGGGAATGCAACATCATTCAGGAATTCTGGAGGCATAATCGCAAACAAGGTGGTTCCAGTGGGTATAAACTTGGATATACAATGCCCAGAGGCATGTATACTGGGGCTCTTCAAGAGAGGTACTAAACAGAAGGCGGTGGAAAAATTCAAAGATTAAATATATTTGTTGGCCAAATGCAGCATATCCATGCAGTGGAAGGCAACAAATGGCCTGAGTATCAATAAATGGTTGGAAGACCTAAGGAAGTGGTCAACTCCAGAAACAGAGGTGTGGGAGAAGGCACTAGGAGAGCAAAAGCTGGAACCCGGAGCATACATATTACAATGGATCGCCCTGAGGGTAAACTGTTTAGTCATGACAAGGGCAAAAGTGCGGGCCTGAAGGTACAAGACTAGGCCGGAGCTAGTGTGTCACCGGACGGAGACCATAGGCGGGTGATCCATGCTCAGGCAATTGAGGGCAGAGGGGAAGTTGAAGGGTAATCAGGATCATATTGCCTTTTCAGAAGATGTGCAATTCATATCACTGTATTGTACCCTGTATATGTTTAAAGTTAATAAAGGGATGTTAACATTTTTTTTAATTTAATATGTCACCCACTCACCAACTTTTCAATTTCAGGATATTTTTGGGGCAGCTAGCATCACATTTTCAATAATCACACAAATCCAAAAAACACAGGTGCGTGATATTTACATTGTAATAACATGGCTCATCAGTAGCTTTCCGAAAGCATGTGAATGGACTCTGTGCATCCTTCGGTTTAAGAGTTATGGAGGAAAATGGCGTGTCCAATATAAATCTATAAGCACTTTATTAACATATATGATCTTTAGTTTAATTTCTGCAAGAACAGTACAACTCAGCTGTGCTGGTTTCTATTTGCTATAAGCCACGTGATGTATGCCAGCCTCAGCTTTCTGAGCCTGATGTTTACGTAGTGTGCTATTTAATCCATTAGATGTTTTCTGGCCAGGACTAATGTTCATTTTATTGCTGTTGTAAATAACTGTTATACGTGAGCCTCAAAAGGATCCCTTTTCCAGATAAGAAGGCCAACAGGGCTACAGTGTGTGAAGTCATTTACGAATTTTGGCTAGAGACCCACACATTGTCCTTGGCTGAAGTGAAACTTTCATGGGTGCTTTGAAACAGAATTGACTTACTGTAAAAGCACCTAACAAATGCACAATAAATAAACAATAAATAAATGTTGTATTTTCAACATTAGTCTTTATTCTTTCAAATATTATGGGGCCGATTAATGGAATTTATTGTGCCAAAAATTGGGTACTTGCTCCCAATCTGCACGCACAACTGTGTTTGTCGATTCATGGAATCGAATATGCAGCACTTTTCCTGGACTTGCATGGATTTCGTGCGAGCCATCGAGGGCCTTGCACGAGACTCTGAGCAGAGGGTGGGTGTGGACCTGCGCAGAGGGCTGGGAAGGGAGCAGAAAACCTGATATGGGGAATAACTTGCAATGAAGTGGGCATTCTCAGGTATGGGCTGCAGGTAGTCCCTCGCACGTCCGCTGTTGCAGTGCAAGAGACGTATTCATGGAATAAATCGCCCAAAATCTCAGATGGAAAATGGCCACACAAGTTCTTTGTAGGATCTGCCACCCGAAGGCTGGCATAAGTACACTTGTGCCTAGGATTTCCAGTGCGCAGGTGGGATTGCATGTCGGATTTTGGGGTGTGTGTACTCAATCGGGGTTCCAATGTTATGTAGCGGTGTTCGTAAACTGAGTAGCGGGGAGCAGGAACATTTTACGTGGGTCTGCACGCACATTTCCCTAAATTATTGCCAAGTTATGTTTTTTCACATGCATGTTGACAGGGTGCCGGATACAGTTACGAGGGAGCCCACACAGGATCCCTGAGTCACAGGCCC
Organism: Ambystoma mexicanum; assembly: GCF_040938575.1. Lineage (NCBI taxonomy): Eukaryota > Metazoa > Chordata > Amphibia > Caudata > Ambystomatidae > Ambystoma > Ambystoma mexicanum. Next base: position 420,587,201 of record NC_090927.1, on the reverse strand, counting down.
GCTTACCAGGGGACCCCACGCACTGTTTGCAGGGTGTGTGAATTTGCGCCCAGGGGAGTGTGCAAAGGAAGCTGATCTGGCAATTTCCTTCTTCACGTGTGGGTCTCAGGGGCGTTGCAGCCGTGACTTGTGAATACGGTTACTTTGTGTGAACAATTCCATGAAATCACACATGATAAACCTTCTAAGTTTCCACACCTGCAAATAATCTGCAAAGCTATTCAGGCATAATCAAAATCGTTAAGCAATACTATTTTTTTTAAATTTGTTTTTCAACTGCTGTGGATATTGATTTGTAAATTACAGCCAATTCTGCCACCTGACTACTTTTGGGACTCATTCTCTTGCTCGTGGGATACCTTCACATTTGACCCACACATTCCCAATTCCTGACATCAATTCTTTTTCACAATCAACACCCATGTAGTATGCACATCCATCCACATATACAGTAGGGAGATCCCTCCCTCTCCCTTCATCAAGGGCCTTGTGTGGTGATTGTTCAAATTAGTCAAATGTGTTTCTAATTCTATCTGTTCCCTCTACAGCTGCAAAGTCATATTAGTCTGCCAACCCCTGAGCTACTGGACTTTTTTTAATCTGCCCATATTTCACTTCCACAGGGAATCCCTGTAGGGCCAATGTCCATGATGTAATTCTTGGCTGGGATAAGATCCCTGCTGTGATCTATTTACTCTGCAAGAACTCCAGGGACTGATGATTAGTCTCAACACTAACCCACCCTCCTTGAACAATGGGGTGGAAATGTTCTAATGCCCACAAAGATGTCAAAAGTGCTTTTCACATTCCATACACTTTGGTATCACCTGTGACAATGTTTTGCTAGCATATGCAATGGTTTTGTTATTGAATCATGCTTTTGATACAATACTGCTGACATGCTTTGATCTGTGAACCCTATCTCCAGAAATAAATCCCAATTCTTCTTTGGATGAGCCAAACATGGTGGCTTTATCAGACAATCTTTCAATGAGGCTTCCACTTCACTTTGATCCTGTCCCCATTTCCAGGACACCACCTACTTCAGTAATGTAGTCAATAGTTGTGTGATTTCTCTGTACTTTACAATGAACTTCCTATTGCATTTTGTCATCCCTAACAAGCTCTTTAAGCCTTTCAGATTCATGGTATCCTTTAACTTTTGGACGGCTTCTACCTATTTCTTTTGTGCATTTAACCCCTGCTGCTCTGTAACTACATGTCCCAAGAAATGTACCCTTTTCCTACACCAATGTGCCAACTGCAATAACACTTTTTCCCCAGCTTTTTGCAACTGGCTGACCACATGTCTAATTTCACTGAAATGGCTTTTTATATCTTCATTTTTTATCAGGACATCATTCACAGACCACAGCTGCATGCGGGAGTGCTTTGTTCAGAAAGATCCCATACTTAATTCTACTATTGAAAAAGCCAAAGGGAGTATGATTCCACACATATTGGGTCCCTTTGAATGTAAAGACAAATAGATTTTGTATATATTTTGCTAGAGGCATACACCAATATCCTGTTGTTAGATCTAAGGTAGAAAATACCTTCAACCCTTGGATTTGTGCAATGCCTTGGGAGAGGCCACCTCGAAACTGGCACCCTCTTATTCAGTTCTCTTAAGTCTGCACACAACTGCCATTGACCATTGGGTTTCAATACACCTAATATGGGCATGTTTGAAGTACTGTAAATGGGTCTAATGATTCCTAAACACTCTACATTTTTAATGATCTCTGCCATAGATTCTAAAGAGGCCAAGGGTAGCCTATATTGTTGTACAAATACAGGTTCCCAGCCATAGCTTTCTGGCAGTGTTGCAAAATCCAGATCAGTAAACCCACAATAATAGGCGTCCTTACCAAATGCCTCTTTGAATTCTATGAATATTTTTCTCAATTGATCTTTCCCTTCTTTATTGGTGCAAGCATGTGTGGTCTAGATTTGCTCCTCTACCATTTTAGAAAATTCAGAAAAATCCTCAAAAGGAAGAATTTTTGTGCTGCCTTCTAACCGTGTGGCAGTATCTCATTGGAGGGAGACCAATTTCAAGTACCTTGGCACTTCGGCCACCACCTCAATTTGCTATTTGTCCTCTGTCTCATGTTCATCTACCTGAAATAGGATGCAAACATACAGATGATGACAAACCACATATTTTGGGTCATACGGGTTTACTGACTGAATTGTGAAAATCCACTTGGGTTTAGAATATAAAGATTTGGGCAATTCACCCTGTGAAGTGACATAGCTTTCACAAATAACTGGGTTAATGGTGTACCTTTTTCCAAGTAAATATCCTGAAATCCTTTGTTATCCACAAGTATTCAGATGGGACCATCCCCAACTTTCACTAAAGGTATGTATTCACATTCTAGCCCCTGCTGTCTCGTGGATTCATTGAGACACACAAATGCATCATGCAATTCTTGTCCCTTCATGTACTTCAATGCCATTGTAAACTGCCTTGTGAATTCAGAAATGGTAACATCCTTATCTACCTGCAGCTCAACTGCATATGGCATCATTTGTGAACAAGTATGCCTGCCTTCTATACTAAAATTAAGGTGCTGCCCATCCATTCTGGACCAAACTTTTTGATTCAAGAAATCTAACACCATACTTATGTGCATGATGTAATTTCCCAAAATAGAAATTAACTTTGTTTCCACTCACAATCCAAATGTTGCGATGAATACTTTTGGGCCCTATTGTTATTTTCAATATGCATCTTCCCACAATTCTTTGTCACAAATCACGGACCATATTACCCAAAAATGTGTATATTTTTATTTTGAAACTTGGTATTTCTTCACTGTCAAGCATTTGTTTGAACACTTTCTCATTAATGAAACTCCTTTCCTGTTCCAGGGCCAGCACTACCTCAATAATGTCTGGATTCCCACTCACACACATGGGTATCCAGCCCTGACCTTCCTTCACGTGTTTCTATGCAATGATTGAAATATATTTCGCCTTATCTGACTCTGAAACATCACTTTGTTCACAGTCTTCATCACTTAGCTAGAACCGCAATGTGTTTTTATCTATCTGTGTTTGCCAGTTCTTCTTGGGATCCCGGGGAATCTGCACTGACTGCTTCTCTTTTTCAGCAATTTTCAAGATACACTTCCACTGTTCTCTCTGACCTTGCGATGGTGTGATGTTCCTTTGCATTTCTAACCTGGCACACCACTTTTTGAGGTTTCAGGGGATTTTTGGCCAAAGACCATAATATCCCATTTACCCCATCAATGAGGGGTGACAATATTGTCAGACAATTTGTTCCTAAAAGGAATGGGGTCTTCTCAATGGGTGTGACCACCTTGTCCTACCTCAATTTATGTTTCCCTACCTTGATGTCAACTTCAGTGGCACCTTCTACCAGTATTCCTTCCCATTGGAATTATGCATGAGGGCTTCGATCTGTCTCAATTTCAACATGTCTTGTGGGGGTCTCTCTTCATTTATGCTATCCAACATTTTCCTTAACATTACAGTCACCTGGGCGCCTCCATCCACCATTTCATATACATTGCTCTTCTACTGTGAAAGAGGCATAATATGTGTCTTCACATTCCTCAAGTATACACAGGCAATGTGAATTGTTGCTAATCTCAGGTCTTATTTTCTTTAGGCCTACCTGATTTCTTGCTAAACAAAGAGCATGTGAAATGACCCCTCCCCCCAATCTCTCTGTTTATTATTCTGTCCTGAGAATTAATTTTGAGTTTCGCAACTGATTATCCCCCTTGTATAGCAGAGCACCCTGAATTCTCACCCCAACCCCGTTTCTGCTTTCTTTGCATCTTTTTGATTTTCTTCACTTATCTCCACTCTGGTGCACAACTGTTTTGTGTTTTCATTAGCATCATGTGGCAGGATGTCAGCATTTTGTGTTTGGAAATCACCTGCTTCTCGTACCATATCTGTTAATGTTGCCTCTTGGAACATCTGCAGCTCGAAATACCCCTCTGAGAACTCACCTGCAAGTGTCATTTGAGGAATTGTCATCTGTGTGGAAACATGAGCACAATTATAATTATCAGGCAATGAAAGCCCACCACCTGCCTTTGTACTTCATCTATTATTTCATCCACTTGTGTTTCATTTATTGCTGATGCATTTAGTACACCATTAACCCTGCAATGGTCCACTTGTTCACTGACTATGAATTGTTCAAAGGCATGCACCTCCGATTTTTCATGTGCCATTTTTTTAGATTGTCTTTTGACTGTTTGCTGTTTGGGTTCCTCCTGTGCATTCCTCCTTTCTTTTCCCTTATCTTTACACACCTGAATGGAGCCAATAGTTTGGTTTAACTCTAGATTAAACCACACTCCTTTCTTGTGTGTTTTTCTTTTATTTCATTCTAGTCTACATGCAGGTGTACATGGACCGAGGTGCAGGTTTTCAATGACACAGTAGGACCACTATAGATCCTAAGCCTACAACTCCCTCTAACGATGACAACAGGTGAAGCTCTGAGTATTGGCATTGTCTCTAAGTATCATAAGGCAACAGCTCCTTCTAACGATGACGACAGGTGATGCTACTGCATCAGACAAACATACATGGACAAACAAAACATACATTTGGCCTTTTATTATATTGTTAGATATTTATCATCATTAGTTTTTCTTAATTTTAAACCAGTATGCAACTCAGTGTGTTTGGACAATGGCGGATCATTCATGTCTTCAGTGTGGGAAGGCTGGCTAATTATTCATTTGCTAATGTCCGTTCCAATGTTCAGCATTCCCAGGAGAGAGGAGGTGGGGAGAATGGGATGGATCTCTGCAGCCCATAATCTCCTTGCGAGGAGGCCTGGACATAGAAGTGAGAGATGTAGGTCACATTTTGTCTCTCATTTGATTGATACTGCTCCCTCTGCAGATTTCTATTTTTAATGAATCTATCTACAAGTATTGGCCATGTTTGATTGCCAGATGTAATTGTAGCAGGGTTAAATCTATTCTGTGCCCCCACCACCTAGTAAGGCCGATTATGTAGTTGACTTTGTGTGTTATTAGACCCTACTATTTCATACCGAAACCTTACTTGTCCAATACACATGGGACTAATGTAGGTATCCCTCTTGATTGGGTCTATGGATTGAAACACATTTGCTCAGGCTGCTGCCTTTTCCTGCATGGCCACACCCTTCTGGTTCTGCAATATGTCATTTTTTATTTTGGCAGTCTCTAATGGCATTTTTCCTGATCTGATTTCTGACACTGCAGGGGCTGTCTCTTTCACCTTCTGCTTCAATTCCTTGCGTCTACTCTCACTGTGTGACATCACTTCAAAGATATTTTAGATTGATCTAGAATCCATTGCAAAGTCTTATTTCTAGTAAATTCAGGGGCTAGCTAAGCTACCACTTCCTTATGTAAGCCATAAAAGAATGTGGTCTTTAACTCTGCAGAGTGCACATCACAGTTCACATTGAATCTTGAAAATGCTTGTTTCAAATGTTCCAAGAACTCAAATGTTCCAAGAACTCTTGGGTAGTCATCTGGCTTTATTGATAACGTATATGCTGCTCTTTTTTCATTTTATAGACTTAAATGGAGAGAAGTGTTTTTTGATCCCTCTTTGAAAATCATCCCATGATAAATGTTCCTGTTCATTTATGCTACGTATAATACTGGCATGGGTTGGATCCATTGCCGAACATGTTGTGTTTTTGGAATATTCAAAGTGTGATACAACAGAACCCCCGCAGATGCTCTTTTGGTAATCACACCCAAATCTTTTCTAAAATGTTTCATTGGTCCTTTAAGATTTGTCATGATTTTAAGTGAATTAAGATGTGCTTTGTCTTGACATATGTCTCTCTGTTCAGCAAGACAATGAATTGCCTGACTCTCCAATATTGGAGCCTGTCCAGCCCTTGGTAAGATTTCCAACAGTGCACCAGTGAAAGTCATGCCCTGCAGTTCACAGGGAATTAAGCACAGCCCTGTATTTCTGAAAACCGAATTTTGCAAATGAATTACTCTAAGCTGGGATTGCAAATATTGTATCTCTTTATAAAGTGCAGAGCCCTCACCTATCAGTTTGACCATTAAATCATTAATGTATGTGATCTGCACTTTGTAATCATCAATTATTTCTATTTGATGTCAGCTTCAGACATCAACCTACACACTTCACTTTCTAACAATTGTATATAACGAGCGGATTGATTATTATTTTAGCATAGCAATTGCACCTCTGAGAAAGCAAGACCCCTGTCTGCCCGGATGGATGTCTTGTAAAACAATTATTAGGTGGTTCATCTCCCCCACACTTTCCTCCAACTGCTTCCCTTTCTGCACAACCTCCACATATAGAGCTTCACATTTGGCCTGCAATTGTGATTTGGGCTGCCCCCCAGGGCCCCTTCTAACTGAAGCACTGTTTCACCAATGGCTGCCAACTTACTTTTTGATTCTACAATGATCTCATCATCCTTCCTTTTCAGATTAATCAATCTATGGAGAATAAACTATATCTTTGCACCAAAACAGATTATCAGATCATACCCTTTCAGTCATTTCAGTTAAAAAGCCTAAGCAAACAAGAATGTGGCACCGTTCCTTCCACAAGCAGCTGCTCAGGAGGTTCCTTATCAATTTCTGATAGCAACCACTTCTGACAAATAGTAATAGGTTCTGATGTCTAAGTTGCTAGAGCATAGAATTTAGTTTCAGCATAGCCATACAATTCAAAGTGTGCCCAGCACAGCACACTATGGCCGCTATAAGGTCCCAGGCCTAATGAATGCACTTAGACAAAACAGCCCCCAGAATCTCAACCAAAATGTAAGACATATTCTCTGACACTTTTCTGTTCACACAGCTATATTGGACTGTTGATTCCTTGGCTAGACATCAGAAGATTTCGTACTGCACCAGGCACACACCAGATATTAACACTATATGCTGTAAATTGAACAGACCACACAATAATAGACAATCGTGCACGCTCACAATCTATACTTTTATATAAAAATTGTAGATCCGTTAACAAGGTGGGGATTTTTCTGTTCACATTGGTTATGGGTAGGAAAACAAAAAATTGCCAAAATGCAAAATGAAACACATTCCAAAATCAACCAGCAAAACATAAATTCAACCGTGCATGTTGTGAAGAGAGAAAAGAGAAAACAGAATATGTCATTTTAAACTGACACTTTTCTTTGGATTCTAGAAACCCTCATTAGTACTCATTGATAATGTGCTTACCATGGAATGACATTCTTAGCTGCTTCCCCCCTGTTTACTATTAGTATATTGGGAATGAAATTAGGACACACCCATGTAAGCACTTTAGAAATAGCCTCAACTCTCATTTACCCTTTGCCCCTTTACTAAGGTCGGGTTAGTCTGAGGTTAGAGATAAGGAACTTTCTTGCATAGCAGAATTATTCCCACAACAATTTGTATTTAGGCAATGTTTTGATCCCTGGGTACCATGGACATAGAGGGATCTATTCCTTCTGAGTCAGTTTGACCTGGCCAAATCACCCATTGTGAGAAATTCCACTTGCTTGGGACCCTATTATTACTCACTTAAGACCCTTGAACAACCATCCCTTCTGGCCTGCTTGCAGTTTCAGCACATGTCTCAGCACCAGTCAACAGCACCCACCATTCAGTCCATGCTCCTCTGGGGCACTGCCTTAGAATTCTATCGCACAGCCAGCCACAAGCCAGTCCTCATTCAATGCCCACGCAAGAATTGGAAAGATGCTTTATGCTCGAAAAACATTCAGAAAACACAGCCTCAGACCTTTCTTCCAATCAGAGCTTGTATCAGCAAACAATCCCTGCTGAAAACCATAGGCTCCCATGCAGAAAGTCCATACAAAAAACCCTGCCTTCTTGCTTGCAGTCCATTATAAGCCTTTCTCAGAACCCAGCACATATACATTCTGCACATTTCTATCCACTTCTCTGTTGATGTCACTTCCTTCATTTCAGCCCCTTCTGTCACTCCCCACTTTAACACTTGACAGTGCCTCAAGAAAAATCCAACTCTTCCTTGGTTCACCCATCTCATGTAATTTTCCAGCTCAGCTCAGTGGTGTTTGGCAAACTGCACCCCTGCCCACTGCTCCTTCCTGCACTCGGAAGAAAATTAAACATCCATCCTCACTTCCTGTGCTTCTGAACAATAAACATGCCTTTATTTTCCAAAGCCTGTCATCTTGTTACATCATGCATTTTGCCTTGCAAAACAGTTTGTTCACCCTTTATTTTCTGAATCTAACCATTGCAAGCAGAGCTGTTTTAAACAAGCAAAGCTGTTTTGTCCATGCACATGCAGTAATGTTAATATGTTAATGTGTTAGGACCTACAGCCCCCAAAATGAACCCCCTTGGTCTACCATCAATGCTACACATTAGTACTAACATACAAAATCACACACAACATGGGCTGCAATATTAGCATCAGTTGAAACTGGTGGCAAACCATTGCTGTTCTGTTGAAATTAGTGGCACACCATCTCTGTTGAAATTAGTGGCACACCATTTTCCTACAGAAACATTCATGGGTGATGATAGGCAGGGAAATCCAGAGAGTACTACCAAAGTGAATGTGATTGCAGTGGAGTGACCCATGCCAAAATTGATGGCTCTGCCTAAAGAGGAGCAGTGCCTTTGATGTGGGAAAGGGGGGGGAGCAAAACCCAATGTGAGCAGCTAATGTTTGAGGTTGCTGTTTGACACATGAATTACAAATGCAGGTGACATAATGAGGGGTAGAGAGGCCGATAAACTGTGCCTAGTCATAATTGTGCCACTGCCAAACATTTTAAATTGCTTGAGATGTACAACAATGTTTTTTAATAGGTTGTCAGACATGCACCCAATAAATACTATGGTGAATGAACCATGTAATATAGGCACTATCACAGTAACAATATTGTGTTTGCATTACACTTATTGATTGATACAAGATACACATGAAATAAAAGTCTGAGTTAAAGTACTGCTTTCAGGTGACTACTGCTCAAAAATAAATGTCCAGTAAAAGTGCATTGGTTGACCAGAGGATAGAGAACTGGAAAGACATTTAGAATTCTGCCTCTTGATACCCTTTCTTCAGTATGTGTCCCACTTTGAACATTGGTCATATAAGGAGGCACCTCAATTCTTTTTTTTATTCTGCCTGATGTTTGCCTTCTACAACCTTAACCAGTTGCCCTAAGCTACAGTAGGGTAAGTGCTTATTATGTGGGCTGAAAGTTTTAATGAACCAGATAAAAAAAAGAATAAAAGGACAGCATCAGTGATGTCTTTTATCTTGTAAAAGAAGGGTCAGACTATCAACATATTTACATGTATTATTTAATTGATAATCAGTGGAGTAACACATAATAATATTAAGAGCATTGGTGGGGAGATATTTGATATGACTATTTACTGGACCGTACAAAATAAAAAGGAAAAGAGCATTAATAGTCGGCAAGGGGTTGGATCGATTACATTTATGAATTTATATAAATGTTCACTTTCTCATGTTGAATCCATGCCCCCTACAGTACTATGTATTTATTTATGTTTTCATTTAATTTATTTATTTATCTATTTATATGCATGGAGAAACAATGCTTGTTTGATCAAATATCATACAAAATATAAGAAATCAGATTTGATGGGAAGCAGTGAGCTTCTTACAATGTGGTGCATTGGAGTGACATTCTGACCTGGTTGTGGAGGGGAGTAAATCGAACAATCACTGTGGACAATACACGGCTGGTCATACATAGATTAAGGATAACCCATATTAGACATTTTTAGAAGTAGGTAGACGATACGGACAGCTGTGTTAGGGTCATGGCCATGTTGGATGGAGTGCTAGTGTGGCGACAGAGAAAGTGAGGGGCAGGGGCAATTTAGAGGTGGGGAAACATGATAGCTCGAAGGCAGATGAGAAGGAGTTTAAGATGGTAACTCAGAGGTGAGGAGGTGAGCTTTCAGATTGGTTTTGAAAAAATCTGTGTGGATTGTTTCTCAGATATCTGTGGGAAGAGAATTGTGTGGAAGTGGAAGAAGAAAAGAAAAAAGCACAGGGTGGAAAGGTGCTGCAAGAATAGTCGAGGAGGCAGATCAGAGATTATGAGATGGCTTGTAGCGTTAGATAGAGGAGGATAGATACTGTGGTGAATTACCATGGATAGGTTTGTGTACCAGGAGAATAAAGTTCAGTGTGGCCCTGTTTTGAATCAGCCATCCATCCTGGTGACAGTATGAAGAAGTGGGTGTGAAGTGAGGGAGTTCAAAGATAGTCCAGTAGTGAAGTTAGTGATCTAGTTGAGAGGGAAAAAGCATTTTTGGGGAGACCGAAGACGATGCTGGCATAGTAGTCCAGTTTAGAGACAACATGAGTGGCTAAAAATGGTTGGCAGCATTTCAAGGAAGGAGGTATCTGATTTTCCTAATATTTAGGAGGGTGAGGTGATCCACCTTTTCAATTTTGGCAATGAAAGTAGAGAAGCTGTGTGAAGGTTCATAGATTGTGCTGAGGTTTCTACCTGAAGAAGAATAGGGAGAGGGTCAGGTGGGATCTGGATAGGCAGGGGAAGAGGTAAGAGACAGTATTTGGCAGGGAATAAGCTTTTGTAGAGTTTAACATCAGAGAGTGCAAAGCCATCCAAAGTCATAGCAGTGAAACAGTTTAAATTTCGATAGAGAGATCAGAGAAGAGTTCAGGAAAAGAGAAGAAGATGTGGGTGTCATCCCCAAAGGTTAGTACAAGACCCCTAAGAGGATATTAGTGCCCCAAGAGAAGATGTGAAGAATATAAAGAGGAGAAGACCCAATACAGAGCCTTGTGGAACACCAACTGTTAGAGGAGTGAGCTGAGAGGTAGTGTTGCTCCAGAAGACAGATAATTGGTAGAGTGCCAGGCAGGATTCAATCCAGGCAATGACTATATCATCAAGAGGAAAGAGTATTAAGGAGATCAGGGTACCTGTGCTCTACAAGAAATGGTTGCCTAGTATAGATCAAAAACATGTACACATTTTGAATTATAACATCCTTCTGCCATCAACCTGTTCCAGTAGTCTGCCAACTCTATGTTTGAACCTGTGTTTCGTGTTTTACATTATTACTTTATAATGAAGTACTTTAAACATGTTTAAAGGAGAGCATCAGTGATGATGCTAAAAACCCTGCACTCATAAATGCTTGCTGACCTGGGTGAGTGTTCTAACTTCTACTCCGATAATGCTCTGGCTATCATGCACCTGAGTGCTTTCGTCACTATGCCCAAGGGCACAATTCTAGAAGAGAACTGAAGCTGGGACTGTAAGCAGGAATACATTTAAATCATGCATCCCCCAAAACATTTAATGGGATAATCAAAATGTCAACAGACTACAAAGTGGATACACATAAATAGTCCCAAAGAAAAGGAGAACCCTTAATTAAATGGTAAAAAAAATAATAAACATTATTAATTACAGAATGCACAAGGTTAATGGATCAAAAAGGCAATATAGAGATATAAAATATAGCCTTCAGATCTTCAAGAGCAGCGCAGTTCATGCTCTCATGGGAGACCTCCCCAAACTCCACTTTGCATTGGCTGATTTACCTCTGACAATTCAGGACTGTGACGCGCTCCTCCAAGATCTCAACACCACCCTCACAACCAATATGAACCACAATGCCCCATTGAAGCAACGCACCCTCAAGCCTAAACCTTCTGCACTCTGGTACACTCAAGAACTCAACTTCAACAAAGAAACCATCAGAAACCAAGAGAAGACTTGGCAAACATCCTGCAGTGCATCCAACCTCGCTGTGGTCAAGGAACTCCATGCTGCACCCAGACAGCTGTTGACTAATGCCAAGGTCAACTACTAACAAAACACCATAGCCAAGGCCAGCAATAAAAGCAGAGTCCTCTTCAAAGCCTTCAAGCACTGTATCAACCCTCTGGCTGACCCACCCGTACTAAATTAAGAAATTCACCACCATCATCTCTGTCTTCATCAATAAGATCAGCATGATACGCCAAAACAAAGGTACAACGTCCTTTCATCACCGTATGTTTTTTCGTGGATTTTTTTACCACAAATCTTTTCACGAAAAAACCCATCAAAGTTTTTAGGGGGGGGGTTATAAAATTATATATAAGGGGTGTGGGTGTTTGGAAATACATACAAATTAAAGTGAATGGGCGGTTTGGGGGGGACCCCCAAAAAATAATACAAAAAATGTGATGGGTTTTTTCATTAAATAAATCACAGTTAAAAACCCCACAAAAAACATCCCACAATGATATGACATGGACCCAAAACAAAGATACCAACGCTACGACTGACAGAAGGCTACACATCCCTATTCGCAAAACCACCACTACTTGCATAACTTATAAGACACTCACTATGGAAAAAGTCACTGCCATTCTGGCATATCTCAAGGCCACATCATTTGCAGATAAAACCCTCCCTGCCTCACTGCCTTACTCAAGCCACTTTCGACTGAAGCACTCCTCCCTTATCTGACAATCATCAACAGCTTCATAACTGAAGACACCTTACCCTCCACTCTCAAGACCAGACAAATTCTCCAATTTTTCAAGAAACCAAGACTGAAATCTGATGATATAAGCAACTACTGCCTCATCATCTATCGTCCCTTCCTAGGTAAAATCCTTGAGAACGCAGTAGCCATGCAACTCCCTCAATCAGATCGAAGTGAACAACCTCCTTCAGTCCTACTAATCAGTCCTACTAATCTGGCTTCATTTCCAGATGCAGCACAGAAATTTCTACCATCAAGTGATGAACGATGCCCTTAAAATTCTTGATGATGGCTATACTTAACACCTGGTTCTCCTTGATCTCCTAGCAGTATTTGACACAGTAGAGCAGCAGACAATCAGTGACAATCTACATCACCGCACAGGGGTCAGCAAGTTCATCCTCACCTGGTTCAAATCATACCTTGCTAATCTACATCAGTTTGTAGAAATGGATTGATGCAGTTGTAGGTGACCAGTGCTTACCTGAAGCTCAACCCCTTTCAAGACTGAACTTCTACTGTTAAACAACAACACTGAATACCCAGACATTTACCTCGATGGCTTCACACACCAGATGGCTACCTGCACCAAGTCACTTGGGTTTGGCATCGACAGACACCTGTCTTGAAAAACAGCACATAGCAAGGAATACACATACGCTTGGTACCAAATGTTACTACTGCGGAAAATCAAGACTTCATCCCAGAAAACAACTTCAGATCTGCTTTCCAAACCATGGTCCTCTCCCCCATGGAGTATGGTAATTCCCTCTTGGAAGGACTTCCGACAACTACACTGGCTCCTGCCCACATCACCCCAACCCTCATCGAACTGCCCTGACTCCCGCTGTAAATCCATATCATCGTCAAATCCTTCTGCGTCATCTACAAGGCTGTCACCCTGAAGTCCTCAAGCTATCTCACTGAGAAACACAGCATCTACGGAGGCCTACGATCCACCAGAAGGACATATGCAGACTTTAACTGTGCCAGTGAAGGAAGGAAAAAAACAGATGCCAGGCCTACTCGGTCTATGCCCAAGACTCTGGAACTCTCTCACCATCAATATACGACTTGCCCCCTTGCTTCGACAGTTAAGGATGGAGCTCAAGATCCTCTCTTTCAAGGAATCGCTCCTCCCTAATACCTAAGTCCAAACACCATCCACTCCCCACTATACCTGACACTGGGTGATCTGATTCCCAACTGTTTCCTCCCATGGTTACGTGTGGACCCATTGCTGGCAATTGCTCTCCCTTCGCTCTTGTTAGATCGCCGTTCCATTGTTTCTCTCTATTTATGGCTCCCTAGCCATGTCCGTTCCCCTCTGATTGTAAAGCACTATGTTGCTGCCCGAAACTAGATCCATGCTCAATAATAATAATAATAATAATAATAATAATAATAATAATAATAATAATAATAATAATAATAATAATAACTATTATTATTATTATTATTATTATTATTATTATTATTATCATCATAAAATATTCAAAACTGAAAGACTGGCAATGCAAGGCTAAAAAATCATCTCAAAGTATGTACTAGTAACTGCAGCAGAAAATGCATATTGATATAAACATAATGTACACAATGTAAAGAAGCAAGAGCTGCTTAGAGAGTGACACACTGTTGCTGGGAATGTACATATATTATTTAATTTATCAAACAGAAAGAAACAAATGCAAGAGTTTGGTGCAAGGTGAGCTCAACAGAGTTGGAATTGTCCACCTATTCAAGTTATAAATGCAGATCAACCTATAAAAGCATTTAACCCAGTGGTACGGGTGCATACGTGGTATATCCATAGATGCTTTCTGTGATTTAGCATTTATTTATTTTATTTTATTTATTTAATCGCTCATGTTATTAGGCACTTATACAATTAGCAAAACTGTTTCAAAGCGCCCATAGGGCAAACAGGGTGTGGGCAGGGGAAGGCAGACAATTAATAACAGCAAGGATAAATAATTGCTAGTACAAACAAATAATGAGAATAAAGGAAAGGGGAGACGAACCTGCTATGACTTGTGAGTGTTCAGAGCGAGCAAGTGTTCAGAATGACCAATCATGTTAGTAGGAACATCGGAGAGTATAGCTTCTATAACCCATCATTGGAATTCATCGTGTTTGTATTCAAAGTTGATAAAATGTTGGATTAATAGGGCATTGATATAGTTACATCTTATTCTTGACCTATGTTCAAGACATCAAGGGGGTACTTCATGGATTATTTGCGCCGAAAAAAAAAGATTTGTGTGCCATTCTGCCCGCAAATCCCTGTTTAACACATGGGGATTTGCGGGCAGAATGGCACACAAATCCCGTTTTTTTCAGTGCAAATAATCCATGAATTACCCCCAAGTCTCGACAGCCCTTTGGGTCTGGCCCACATATCTTAGATGGCATGTACATTCAGTGCAGTAGATGACTGCCTTGGTGTTACTATTAGTCAACTATGTTAAATCCCTAACATTACACCCATTTTTGAACTGGCGTAAAAGAGCATGCCTGAGGATGCAGTTGCATGGCATGGAAGGCCTACCAATTGTCTGTTGAGCCATGAGATAGGAATCAAACCAGTTATGTTAGGCGAGTGCTTCTTAGCTTAATTTTTTACTTTATTCCTGGTAAGCAATTTTTTCTTGGTAGTCAGAGGATTTGTTCAAAATCTTCCCAGATCTCGGGATCTCAGAGATCCATAACTCATGCCTAAACTTACGGCAATTTACACATGCCCCTTTGGGATATTCGTAGAAATCGAGTAACTTGATACCACACCCTCTCCTTTTAAATAATATTTCTTTTTCCAAAGAATATTCGGAAAAACGTTTTGCCTCTCATGATAAGCTTTGTAATGCACAGGTTTTTTGAAAATTAGGAAATTGGCCTACAGTTTCTGGGTTACATATAGTTAATATTTGACCTTGGAATACTTCTGACAGCCAAACTTAGTAGTGAGTAATATTTTTGAGTCGTGGCTTATTACCATACTTTAACTAAGTACTCCCTCGGAGTAATGTAAGTTCCATAGAAAATGCTAGTTAATCCTCAGGTAGACGTTTAATTTGCTGTGTAAATGATGGCAGTTACTGCAAATACATTTGGAATATTTATGGCTGACTGAATAATTTCAGGAATTATTACATTTAATTAAAGGTGGTATTTATTTAACGTTGCACATGTCAACCGACAAATCGGCAAATTAAGTTTTCTGATTGTTTCAGACTTATCCTGATTTCTTGACGAATTAGTGACCTATTCTTTTGACTAATTGTGTGTTCTATATGTTCATGAAGCACTTCTTTATTTAGATAATAATACTGTAGTGGATGCACCAGTTATATATACATAATTTGGAGACGGTGTTTCAGCTATGTATTGTCAGTCTTTACAGTTTTTTAAACAATATAGTATATGAATTCACAAAGCGAGGGAGGGCATCCGCACTCTCAACGGGTTATAATTGGTGAAAAACCTACGTTGATCTCCACATCATAAGTCCCAAAAAACGCCCAGGAATAACTGTCTCACTCCTGAAAAGGGAGCCTGATCCTAAGGTCGAAGTGGGTGGGAGTGGTCGGGAGGGGTGACCCTATACTTTTTATTTTAAATGTCACTGTTCCCATACTTTTATTTGAAAAACAAACCGTTCTGGAATGGTTTAGTTTTAAAATAAAAGTGTAGGAAGAAGTTGAAGCTTGCACGTCAGTGCACTGAACATGCCCTTATATAGCAGGTCTGTTTGTTTGGGAGTTTAGATTGAGTGTGGGAGGGGGTGCAGCAATGGGGTTTGTGGAGGGGGACAGGCTAGCAGGGAACATAGTTCCGTTACTTCTTTCGTACACTTCGACCACTGGCTTGATCAGATTACAAGTAACTGCATATTGATAGTCACCTCTTCTTACTATGAGAGACAACCGTCCTCTCTTTCCATTACTCACAACAGAAAGGTAGTGTTAGCTTGTATTACCTGGATGCCATGTTGCAAGTACTTGAAAAGGAATGGAGAAACAATATCAGCGCAGGGTTTGTTTCCAATGAAAATACTCACATCAAATATTTATTTAACCTAACCACAAGGGAGTGACACAATATAGTATATTGTATATGTGTCTGCATATATTGTTTTTATGCAGTAATCCTGTTTAATCTCTAATAAATCCTGTTAATTACTTTTCAACCATTTAATTCAAGTTTCTCCTCCTTTTTTGAGACTACCTAAACCTATTCACTGTGTGGTCCATTTACATGTTGAATAATCAGTTGAATGTTTTCGGGAGAGAACTTGAGTGATTTTATACATGAGAATTGCGTACATGTGGACACGCAATGGCAAGCATAATGACTCCTGTTGAAAGCCAAGGAGCCACCTAGTACCAAAACATTAGGCACTAACTGGCAGTTGTCTATGTCACATCTTGGAGGGATTTTGGAGCAAAAATAGGAGTGGTGTGTTGATAAAAGAGTTGTTTTGGGCAAGAAAAAAGGAGTAATATGTTTTAATGTTATTGACAAAATTAGCAATTCCAAGGTCTGGACACAAATGTCCTCATTTATTATTACTGTGAAAACAATGTATACATTCATTGACAAAACCAAGAGGGTTTTGCAGTTATGTCAAGTCCTGCTTCAAGTACCCCAAGAAATAATAATAATAATAATAATTATTGTTATTATTATTATGTTATTTATTGAGCACGGACCTAGCTTCGAGAAGCAGCGGAGTGCTTTACAGAGGTAAACACCAATACAGAGGCGTACAACATTACAGATGCATAACAGAGCGCTTTCAGTAGTAACAACAGAAGAGATATACAGCGGGATACGATACAGAGGGGGACGGAGTCTGGGTACAGCTGTACCGGGTGTTAGGGCACAGAGGGATGGGCCGCGTCTGGCAAATCAGGTGGCTCGAGGGGCGATTTGATGGCCAAGGTGTTGTGTTATTTTCTGAATTGTAGGAGCGATATTTAAATGCATGTGTTCTCATGCAGAGAATCCTGGAAGAAACTTCGAGTCACACAGCTTCATAGGACATATTGGGTTGCATTATTGTCTGGAATTATTTTGAATGCACAACATTTAAATCTTCGTTTTTCGTTTATCACTATACTTCATCCAAGTAAAACATAAAACAGAAACAAATCTCCTTTTCACTGACTAACTTCCCAACTAAATTGCATGTGTGCATTTCCTAATCTTGCTATTATCAATTTTGAATTTCTGTATGGTTGGAAGGTACCTAAGCACACCATAGCATGCAAAGGCTAAGGCAACAGTAGGTTGCTCCTACATTAAAATAATACAATTGGAAATGATGGGTTGTCAGTAGTGAAGAAAAGAGGGCGGGGCAGTGCAGGATGCTATCTGCAGCTGTGTGGACAGGGAAGGGGAGGGCGGTGCAACACACAGGAAGCGAGAAAAATAACAACTGAAAGTTTCCTCCCAGAAGTTCAAGAGTAGGACAAAAATCCATACATTAGCAACTAGATCCAACAGAAATCAAAAACCAATTATAAATTCCACCAGAACACTATACGTTAAAGTAGAAAAACAGACATCACAGAGGCCAGTTGTAAAGGGTGTGATTGTGCAAGCTATAAAAACTCTAAAGCTGTGGTAAGTTGACCGGAAGAAGAGCACTTGTCCTGATGCCTTTAACTTTGGCACCATTCTACTAATCTTCTTGAAACAAAACAAAAGATATTTAAAGCCAAACCTGATTTTTTTTAAAAATACATTTAGTAAACCATCTGGGAGGTTGGGCAAACGTGTGCATGCAATTTCTCACAGGCCAATTTGTGCTGTCATCCACAACAGAAATTACAGGATGGAATAGTGAGGAGAATGCCTCTGGTCTGACTCATGATCCTAGGTTGGATTTATGAAAAGCCAACCGGCATCTTTTTTATTTGAACCTGTGGAAGTTCCCTAAGCTAAATAGATGTCTGGAAACAAGAGCAGAAACTGCCAGCATCCATCCGCATTGTCACAGCCACCCCAGTTCCATCCACAGGTGCCTCGATTTCTTTATGCACTAGCGCCCATCACTTCCAGCACCTTGGCAGCCTTCACACCCTCAACTTACCTTCTCACCGGGATGTCTCTGCCTCCTGACTTGACTGCCTCTACATCAGCACATCCTTTAAATAGAAAGTGGACAGGACTATGCCCCTTTCTTTTTCCTATGGCGAAGGCTATCTTTTTTTTACCGGTGATGTTGCAGGCTCAAGATGCATCCAGACCATATGCCATCAAGAAAAAATAATGTAGAGGAGACATACCCTCACCAAAAGCCATGCTGCCTATATGTTGGGAACCAGAAATTGTGACAGGTGCAATACCAGTGAGGATGCCTGTACCACAAAGAATCCTTGAAACAAGGTATCCATTGAGAAAACCCTATATGCATTCACAAAGATATGATGGTCTTCTGGACAAAGACCCGGAAGAAGTGTGATAATGAGTGAGAAAGAAGACTGGTGACATCATGCAGAGCAGAAGTGATGCACTCAGAATAGATGCACGAGGCAAAAGAACATAAACATTCTGTAAGATTTGAAGAGGAGGTGTCGAATATGTGCAACATTTCGGGCTTGAAATGAAGATGCTCATGGTACAGAAACGCTGAAAAAAGGCAAAATCAGTTTACAATTGTACAGTTGCAGTAACGCAAGTAGACAAAGTGATCTTAAGGCTGGCTACATAGTGAATAGTTTGTGGCAATGCACCAATGTATATACATAGGCATGTATAGAATCTGGATGTTCCTGGATGCACTTTAGCAAGGTTTGAAACCCGATGATTGGAAAGGGTTTTCAGTGTGGCGCAGTTGGAAAATAGCTGATGGCGACGGAACAATTCAAGAAAGGCTCGGCTGGCCGAGCACCAAGAAGTCGAGGCCAATTTGAGCCTGGTTGTCCATCGAGAAGTTACATGAACGTGAGAAAGAAACACACTTCTGTGTGCAGTGGAATGGAAAAACACTGGAGGGCGTCAAAAATTCATCATTTCATTGTATTAAATGCGGCAAAGAGCTTGAAAATACAGTCCAGTCTCCGGTCACATGGTCAGATCAAAATAGACATTGGGTCGAGCTACACCGATACCAGAAGACAAACTATGCATATACTCCCTTTTATTCTCAGGCACAGAGAGCTTCTGCAAGGCCAAGTTCAAAGCGTTTGATTGACTGGCAGACTCCAAGAGTGATGATAGATGTTGGGCAAATTGGGAGGGGAGGCATGACCACGCCGACCCTTCCTACACATGGAGTGGTACCCTGCTTGCTGCTAGTGTGTGGAATATTCCAGGAGGGTACAAGGGTGCCAACCAATTGTAGAGGGGCATGTAACAAAGAGCCCTATAGTTTGTATAAGCAATGTATAAGCAATGCAGCATCGTAACTTTTGTGGTGATGAAGATGACTTGCTCTAGAGGAGTGCTTAGTTGTCCACCTGATGTTAGAGACCCAATCGAGACCCAATCAGTTCACCCGTTAGTCTGGAACGTATACTTGGATTTTCCCTGTAAGCCTATCACATCCCCAAGTAGGTTTTAGTAGTTTGCCATGTAGTGTGACATCACGATGAGTTTTGACTTTAAAAGTTGTTTTTTATAGAATATTTTGCGAGAAATCAAGCGAAAGTCAGTTGATGTCTGTTGTAACTTCCTGTTTCAGATAATTGCAAATAAAACAGTACCTTGTTTTTCCAACTTCCTGAGTCAGCTTGATTATTGATGTTTGAGTAAATTCTGCCTCCCCATCCATCTGTAAGAATTGCTACCTCATCTTAAAGGGCCCAAAGCCTCTGGTTTCAACAACACTTTTCGACATTTCACACCCGGCAGGAGCACATGCATAAAGCTTCTGCCACAACCGCTTCATGCATTATATTTAAAGTGACCCTTACTGGCATAGACTGGTAATCATGTAAATCTTCATAAATCTTCATAGCAAAGATGCAAGAGGTACTGGCACTCAATGAATCCCCTCTTAACTTTTCAATAGAACATGGAGACAAGAACACCAACAAGAGGACATTTCAGACTCTCTTACCATTGCCCAGAGATCCAAGTTTGAGCATGATATATTCATGAGACTGTCATGAGAGTGTCAGGGACTGAAGCCTATCTTGCAACCTACGACCAGATGTAACTGATCGAGGAAAAGATGAAAAGAGTGACCTTCTTTGACTGATTACGTTAATAACTATCGATGATCTACATTTACCTCTATATCATCAGATTTGTTAAAGCTCTGAGATTCAGAATTTTTTTAATGTATGGGTTGGCATTGTGACTGACATTCTCCTACTTTTTAAAGATCATATTAGTGTTAATGATTTTGAAAATGGGAAAATATGCAGCAAAAAGGGCAAAAGGTGTCGGGGTAATGCTGTCTGCAAATTTGCTGAATAAAGCTTTACTGACTGGATGACTGACCATCTGTGATGTAGGAAAGGAAATGCAATGGAGATGTATCCACATGAACTTGCAGCATTTACTAATATAGACATCCTCATCTGTTCATATTAAAACAATGGAAACTGTATTGATGCCACTAACATCCTAATAAAGCCTTAACACCTACTTTGATATACTGATATAGGTTAATTTGCTTAAACGATGCAAGTCAGAAATTTATATTGCTAACATCTCAAACCTTTGATTTCTTTTTTCTATGGAGCTACAGAGGATTACATTTGAATGTAAATAAAAATAAAATGAGACGTTACATGTGCAGTTCAACAGCACTTCGTTATCAGTTACAGAAGAGAAACATGTATTGCACTTTAAAACAAAGGAGTCTCTTTGGCAGTAAATATAACAAAGGACAACATATGCTACAATGCACAGTCGCTGAAGAAAGGATGGTGTAAGGAACAAAAGAGAAATGTCTTATTTCTCAGCATATCCATATGGAAACCAAGGAAGAACTATTTATATAACAGTGATATTATAATATGGTTTAATTTACCAGAGTCATTCTTCATAGAACAGAACATGCATGTCACAACATTACATTTATGGTGAGGCCTTGGAGTGAGCTGCCTGAATGTCACGTCGGAAGTAAATTAGCATTTTAGTGAAGTAAAGAGGCACTAATTGAAGAGGGCCTTAAGATTCTCATGAAAAATGTTCAGTATGCTAAGCAGCCATAAACATGGACTTGAGTGTTCTTGCTGTTTTTACTTCCTGGGTGAGAGGCCTCATGGCTGGTGTGCTCCTGGTTGGGAAGAGGGCCGATGCCTTGCAGTCTGCAAATGCAGGTCTGCTTTGGACCCTAAACATTTTGCAAGTGAACCAGGCATTCTGTTTATGAGACCGACCTCATGCGCATGCCACCCACTTCAAGGGGAGTTGGACCCGCAGCGAGGAGGGACCAACATTGGCAGAGGACATTCTGGCTGCGGTGCACGATGGTGGGCCTTCTCAGACATGATCTGGAACTAGCAACCTTCGGGCTGCGGGTACAGATACATAAATGGAAATGTGAGTAACTTAACTGGCAGTTCACATGAAACTCGATGTTTAGTTTTGTTCTTTTCCCTTTTGAAAATAAGAATTTCTGTTATGATTTCAACTATGAAGAAACACGTGTTTATTTGTACAGATAAGTAATCTTTCAGTTGATCAGAGGCATTGTAGTGAGCCGCAGTACATTTGCAATAATACAAGACAGCGTACCTTTGTGATGACACTAGGTCACATACTGGGCATGACATTTAAATGGCGTACTGTTATTTTCAATAACGATTCTCTGGAGAACACAGAACAATGTTTTCTGTATTGCAAAATTGGGTTCACATCTGTTTTGATAAAAAATAATATATTTTGATTTTCAAGTAAAAGAGCATTGCACGATCTGTGATTATATTGACATTTGATTAATGAATGTACATTTCTCATTCAAACACAGTCATTGGTCCGTGTAGCTGGAGGTGGGCCCTGGCAATTTGGTTAACAAGGCTTTTGCAGGTGTGAAATCTCATTCTCCTTCGTTGAAACATCTACATATTACAAAAAAGAAAAATAGTAGTAATAATCATAGAACATTTTGGGGAATGTAGATATATATTAAGAAATAAAATATAATAAAATAAACCATTCTCCTTCAAAAAACCTGGCAGGAGGAAAGAGATAGGAATACACAAATAACTGCTATGGCTCATCTGCATAAATGATATGCAAGGAACAATAAAATGCTGTGTATCTACAATATAACACTGTGTAAACAAGGCAGGCATGCCTCTTATCTGAACGGCTGACTGCTGGGATTGCAAATTTAGAGGTAGACACCCCTTGCATTTGTAAAGACAATCTAGGAGTCCTTTCTTTGCAGGATGCTGCGCTAACCCAATGGTCTGAAAACCCAGGTCGACCTATTTACAACTTTGTGTAATGAATACGATGTGTTGCTAAATGGTTAAATGAGAAATGGCTAAAGTAATAATGCCAAGTGGTGGCACCAAATATCCAAAAGTAATTTGGCTTTAACAAGACAATCTGGAGTCGAGGAGAATTTTGCCATCTGTTATAATTGCAGAGCTGTTGGCCCTACCCTTGAATTTGATAAAGCACAGGAAATATCATCAGGTTTATATGAATTTGAATGATGGGCCTACAATGACTTGTCCTCCTTAAAACTAGTCAGAAAATAGATTTTTTAAGAAACATTTGGGAATTCCTTTAAGCACGCCAACAATCCCGCTGATGTTAGAATTGGAATATTTAGGCATTGTAAATGCCGCCAAACGGAGCCCTTTGTTGTTTTGGTCCCAGATTCTGATTTCCCCTAATGTTTGTACAGAGATTTGAATACATTATGCACTTCCCTTGCTTGGTTACGTAAGGGAGATGTTTACAAGCTTGGACTAATACATGGAGTACGGTTGTAATTGAAGAGGCATATAACTTCTGCTGCCTGAGAAAATGGAGAATGGCAGTCAATCCAGTTGTCTATTCAAGTTTTTTTTTTGTAGTATAGGTGAATTATAGTTACAAGACCTTTTCATGCTTTAAATATTACACATCGAATTCAATTATATGCAAACAAAATCACAGAACAGCAGTACCAATGAAATGTATAGGATATACACATAATATTCTTAAAAAATAAATTGCACAAATTAATAATCAATACTAGAACATCCTATGCCCCCAATGCACAAAGCTATGCAATTCCAGTAATACTACCACTAATAACATCCTCCTGCACAACTTACCCACTACAGTTTAATAATATATATACAATCCCATCAAACTTATCATCTTATCGCCTTGCTGGTTAAAAGCCTATAAGAATGCTTGTGAAAGAGACCACTGGAAAAAAATAGCATGGCCTGCCACCCAACAAAACACTACTGAAATATGGCATGTGATCCGTGGCACAACGTAGAGAGACCTTCCAATAAATTGTGTGCCAGAAACTGATTTGGAAACATACATAGCTGCCACGTGAGGAATGAAAGACAAAACAAGCAAAGTCCAAATTGCCCAAAGTAGATGGACATGTAGGGCGTCAGTATATGATATTTGTAAAATCATTGCAAACTTGAAAACTCACGTGCTGCAGGCCCAGATGGGGTTTGCAATATACTACTGAAAGCATCCCCAGTGAACTGGGCAAACTCCCTACTAATCCTGTTCAAGGAAATTGGTGCAAGTGGTAAAGTAACCATGACGTGGAAGATGAGCAACATATTGCCTATTTACAAGAAAGGGCCATGGAAAAAAACGGAAAACTACCGCTTACTAGCTATGCTGGATATACCGGCGAAAATGTTCGCACAAGTACTTCTAGCCAAGCTGAATGAGTGGATTAGTGAGCTTAAAATTCTGCCCCCAAACCAAACTGGCTTTAGACCTAAAGCAAACACTGCACACAATATACCCATATTAGTATATGCTGTTGAATACGCGTGGAAGCGGCGCAATGTAAACATTTATTGCGCCTACATAGACTTTAATGCTGCATTCGACACTGTCCAAAGGAACATTCTATGGAATAAATTAGTGAAGTGGAAAATCTCCCCAGGTTTGTGAACCATGGTCCTTGCTTTGTACACTGAGACAACTGTTAAGGTATGTTTGGATGGAATTGGGAAACTATACACATCGTACCCCACACATCAGGGTGTCAAACAGGGAAGCATGATAGCAGCCACTTTTTTCAACCTTTATTTTGCAGATCTTCAATATGATTTGGCTAATTCAAAGGCATGCCCAGTGAAAATAGGAACGATGTCGCTAAATTGGTTGGCGTACGCCGACGACCTCTTGCTAATTGATCATAGTGCCCATGGCCTCCAGAATACCTTAAATGCCCTAAGTGATTTTGCTAAAACAAATAACCTTAAAGGGAACATTGAAAAAAGCAAAATTATGGTTTTTTGCAAAAAACTGAGCTTAGCAGAAAAAAATATGCCTGGACATTTGTTGGCGACCCATTAGAGCAAGTTGGTACATGCAAATACCTTGGTGTACTTATTCACTCGAGGTTGAATTGGAAGTCTCACTGGGATGAAGTAAAACGTAAATGTACAACAACTGTAAACATGATAAGCTGTTTTATTGGCAAGAATATGGCCACGTCTTGCTGATATATACGGCAAGAGTGAAATCCATGCTGTTGTACGGTGCAGAGATATGGGGACTTAGTGGATGAAATGCAAAGGTTCGAAACTAAACTGCTACATAAACTTCTACGATTACCAAACAGAGTGTCAGTAGAATATATCTTACTGGAGTTTGAATTGAACAACACTATAACTGATCTAACAGTCAAGAGTATGATGTGTGTTGAAATATTTCTAAGATTGGATAATTATACTATTGCAGTACATTTCATTACAGCGTTCATAAAATTGATAATTTCTTAACAATGGTTTCTTAGGGAAAATGATGACAGAATATAACAAATGGCGAGATTCATATGAAGCTGCATCCTCAGAGTTAAGAAATATGTGTTTTAAAGGATGGCTGAAAAAGACATGTAAAGAGTGTAAGAATGAAACAAACATTGTGCAATAGGACACATTAAACAACAGTAGAAAATATGTAAAATATTACATGAGGCGTAATAGCATTCCAGCCTATGTCACAGCATGTCTGTGGCTGGAAATAATACGACAATACATGCTGATGAAATTCAACTGTTGTGATACGCTTCAGATAAATGTCGCAATTTTAGCCATTACACGACCTGAGCGTTGGTGCCGTTTATGTGGTGAAAATAGGTTGGAAACGCTAAAATACCTACTTGTTAACTACATCAGTTTACATACCATCTGAAATAGCTACTTGAAAGCTTATGATAATCAATTCCAGGAGCATTCAAAGATATGGTTGCTCTTCATGGATGGAAATGACATGAATGTTATGTTTTTTATAACTACATTTTATTGGAAGTGTATTCAAATTCTAAATCAACTTTCTAAAGGCATATTTTAATAGAATGAAATGTTTGTGACTTTTAAAATGATAAAATGAGTGATCATGAAAGCAAATGGAACTTGAACTGAATTAGGTAAACAAGACAGTTTTAAATAGGTGATTTTAATGTATTTGTCGGTTGTCTAATGTTGTTTACTTTCGTATTTTTGTATTGTGAGTGAAATTGTTTAATATTAATATGTATATACAAAATCATGTGGTTGAATGTATATTAACTAAATAAATAAATGATGTGTTTCGAATAAAGCTGGGTTTTACTGGGCACTTTGAATACTTCTTTATTGTGTATTGTTTTTTTATGCTATGGCGGCAAACTGGGCCCTCCTTAACGGTATGGTCATAGATAAGTATGTTATCGACGTACACCAAGTAGACTCTCCCAAGTTGGCCAAATACAGATTGAACAGTATGGGTGCTGGTACACAGCCCTGTTTACACCTTTGTAGACGAGTATCTCTTTCGTAAAGTCACGCATGCTGTTGAATCTGATCTGCACCTTTGTATCCATGTGCGAAGCCTTAATAAGGTACAAAAGCCTCTGAGCCTTTCCCAATTCTTTCAATTTCATCGATAGCCTACCACGATTAACTGCATTGAAAGTGGCTGCGAAATAACTAAATAGTACATAAGGAAGGGGTTTACCTTCAGTTCTACCCTGTTCAACGAGATAGTTTAGAAGGAATTTGGTATACACTGTAGATAGCCTGGGTCCAAAACCAGTTTGAAAAATACTTAAAAACTTACCAGCAACATCTAAAAGAGACATCAACTTATAATTAATTGTCTAACGTTCCCTGGTAACCCTTTTTGAAAACCAGAATCAGATGGCCAGTCTTCCAAGAGCACAGAATATCTCCAGTCTATATCATAGAATTAAATAATGTTAATAAAATCCAACCCCATCTCTCCGGTTGTTTCTTAAGAACTATATTCAATAATCCATCTGGGACGGGGGCTCTAGGTTGCTTCAGTTTACATATTACACCACATATATTGTCCAATTCATAGGCAAGATCGAGCTTCACTTTAGTTATTGGAGGATCCCTGTGTCTCTTAAATTTAAAATTACTGCATTCATCAAGGGTGCATGATCAGCAATGCTTAAGAGTGTGCCATCATTTTTAGAATCCGTTCAATATAGAGTAGAAAGTCTGCCACTCCTTATTTCTTAACGAAAATCTATGGGATTTAACCCAATTGTTGTAATCGTGTTTCCTCTTTTTAATGTGGATGCAGCGTAGATTCCAGTAATTGTACATGTTCTTACGTCTCCTTATTTGCTGTCTAAGACTCCTCTTCCTGAGTACAATCACGGGGTCATACATCCCATTGTTATTTCCATTGAATCCTAACACCCTAGCATTACCAATGGGAAGAAAACTACTTGTCAACTTTGTCACCCAGGACAGTGTATCATTAGGCTCACATCCTTGCAAGTGAGATATCTCATACTATATAACCTCGAAATATGTTCACTAATAGCTTTTAGATTGTGTCCAGTCTAACCCAATTGTTTTTCTCAGGGTTAACTTCAGCTTCTCCCAGTTTCCCCTTTTGACAACTTTCCATTGTCACCTTCACAGACAGTGTGATTATAGCATAATCACTGAAGTTATTAAAACTCGCCCCAAATGTTTCTGCTAATTCCACGTCTCTTTCTTTCATGTAAAAGTAGTGTATAATAGACTTCTTGTTGTCCATTCTCCAAGTGGCCGAAGCAAGTCTATCCCCCTCTGTTCTGCCTTTAAGCATTAGCATATCAATATCAGAAAATAACTCTGTCCAATGTATAACATGCCTGTTTACTGCAGGCCACTGTCTAGCCATAGTTGTGCACCCTTAGAACCATTCTGTGCTATTTCAGTTTTTAAACAATGTGCATTAAAATCCCCCAATGATTACTAGCTCTTTCATGGCATTAAATCTCAAAAGGTTAGAATTTTGTGTAAATCCAATTGTATACGATGAGTGCTATCACCCCCCCAGCCAGTAGGATCGTACACATTCACAATTACAATCGTATCCAGCAAACTGAGCGTCATTTTTACAATCGAGAATCAAGAGGTTGGGGTCACATCCATCCCTTATAACGTCTTCAGAGACAAGGATACTGAAACAGCCAATAAACAAGCCACCCATAGGACACCCGAGCAAACCTTTTCCAGCCTGCCTTTGATACAAAGTGTATCCCTCCATTAGTATATTAGTGGTAAGCCACGTCTCTTGTATCATGATGATATCGGCACCTAAGATTAGTGTAATTGACCCATTCTGTGCATTTGATAGTTTGGTGTGCCCCCTCATATTTGACATACTAATATTCAAGCATCATGGCCGTTTATTGGGCATTAATGGCAGAAAAGAGCTCAACCAAGCCCATTGATAGACTTTCTTTTCACCTCCTGATATTCCCATCTGTACTTGAGGTTTATAAAAAAAAAACACTGTACGACCATTCCCATATATTCTACTGGGTGTCCAGTGTGTTACCACATTTGGCTTCCTCCTAATTATGATCATGTTGGTCAATGTCAAATCCCAGTTTTAACAGGTTATCAGCATGTGCATTAATAGCACTAACTACCTCAACAGAGTTACAATAGACCCTTAAAGATGGAAGAGTTGCAGTTTCTAACTGTTCAACAAGATTAAAATCTGTACTATCCAAAACTCTTAATGGGGTTATGCAATTCAACATATTTAAGAAAGTTGCGAGTTACCGGCGCATTACAAATAAATTAATAAATAAATAAATAAATAAATGATCATCTTCAAACAGCTTACTGACGGTAAACTCAAGAACATTAGGCACTTCCTGACCAGAGGCGTTTCTCCCAGCCTCATACCTTACTGAAGAAAGCTGCCGCATCCACATCATCCCTTAATGAAGAAAGCTGCCGTTCTACGAGGCTAAGAGAAGAGGAGCTACCTATGTTGCTTTGAGTAGCCGACAATGCTCAATGATCCATGTTTTGATCATTGTGAGCCTCAATGAGTTTGGTCTGATTTTTCTCTGACCGATTACCCTCTGTTAGTGGGTGCAAACAACATATTTTAATGTTAAAAGAGTCATGTGCAGTTTAAATGGGCACTATGGGAATGGATGGTATAAAGAGACAATGGGCCTACTTCACAGAGCATTTTTCAATGGTATGTACCCATTGAAAAACATTTTTTTGTCAATCAGGCCCCATGCAAGGATTAAGTGAAATGCTGCTAGGTTAGATCAGATTGCCCGAAAGATGGTTTATTGAAGGACAGCAATGTCTAGCTTCAGCAAAGCTATTGAGAGTGAAATTACTGTGATATGCTGGGATTCAAACCTATTATATGTGCGTTATACATAGATAACTTCATCTGGAGCATTTACCCACTGAGCCTACTTGCTTGGATTCAAAATGACTTGAAGGATAATATTTTTTCTTCAAAAGCCACACTAAACTACTGAGCCATATTGTTGAGATCAGGGGTGGACTGGGAACTAGAAGCGGCCCTGGAAATGTTTTCAAAGTGGCCCCATATTACACATTTTCAGCAAGCCCAATTCTTTTCCTATTGGAAAATTTGGAAATACAACTTAAAGGAGGTCCAGAGTTCCTTATAGGCAAGTCCACGCCTGGCTGAGATCAGAAGCTGCTGTTTATCTCCCCAGTTGGTGCATTAGCCCAAAGAACTACATTAATGAAAATAACACCTATATACTGCACTTTATATGCAGATTTCTTCAGCAGGAACAATAGGCCACTGTGCATTATTACAACCTAAAGTTTAAACCTGTGGTGACCTGCGGGTTACAAACACATACCTCTGTCTCTTAAATGTCCCACCATAGGAAAAACAGTCCCAATGTTAGGATCCATATGCATCTATTGCCATACTGATTTATGCCATTGGCCCTCTTAAGAATTTGTTTGCCATAGTTCATTTGAGTCGAGATTAGGAATGTGTTTGTCTTTCTGACTTCAAAATACTCAAGCGAATTATGCGGATGACACTCAATGTGTCGTCCCATTATCAGGTGTTCATCTAGATAATGAAAAAAACATCAATAAGATCTAGGACCTGATTCAGGACTGGATGATAAATAATGGTCGAGCTTTGAAAAAGGAAAAAACAGAGTTAATGGCTGTTACGGTGCACTGCACCTTTAAGAAAGGCGTGAGGGCGTGTCACGTGGTCGTGACATAGGAGGGAGGAGTGAGTAGGAGTAGGAGGCACTTGATGTTGAATATTGAATAAAGACAGACGTTACCATATCCTTGATGGTGTGCTTTCATTACGTAGGCCACAAGGGCCTAACAATGGCGATTGGCACCAAAGGCAGAATCTGGAATCTGGGAACCGACTATGGTTAGTTTCAAGTGGCAGGTTACTATATCAAGATTAAAGATAAAGTAAATACTTTAGGGGTTTACCTTGATCAACATCTTACCATGAAGGCTCATGTGAGTGGCCTAGTCTCTTCCACCTCCTATCAAATCCAACTGCTGGCCCAGTTACGTCCATACATTTCTCAACCAAACTGTGAAGCAATAGCATGAGCTATTATAGGGACAGACATTGACTGCTGTAGCAGCCTATTCGTTGGCATCTCCAAATCAGAATGTGGCGGACTACAACATTTTGCAAAATAGTGTGGTCCAAGTTGTCAGGGGCCTCAAGACAAGGCACCATGTGTCTGAGGCAAGACGCAGTCTAGACTGGTTGCCTATAGGGTCAAGAATTGAATTTTGACTTGTATTGATCACGCATAAGTGTCTTACTGGCCAAAGTCTGTCATACCTCAGTGAAGCTTTGCTTAGTAAATCCAGAAACAGGTGTTTGAGATCTAACAACACAAACCAGCTTAAAATCCCAGCCTGTCAATTGACTATAGCTAAGAATGGTGCTTTTTCAGTAGCCGCCCAAGAGCCTGGAATGCAATTCCACCAGACCCGAGGTAAATACGGTCCACTGTTGTGTTTCAGAAAAAGTCAAAGACATTCCTGTTTAGCTAGATCGTGTTTTTGACCAGGAATGTCTCATTATAAACTGGTCCAGTATTGTTCAATGTGTTTGTTGCTATCCATACTTCGTATGTTTGTCTGCACCCGTAAGCCTCAGGGTCACGTGGTGCGCCTTATAAATATACTAAAGTAAAGCATCTCTTTTTTAACTTATGAATTCTGGGGTATACATGAATTACCTCTACTCAACCTTCACAAATCCCTTTGCTGTCACTTCCTCAGGCTCCAGATGATGAAGCAGAATTGCAAATGTGTGCGTCTGCCTGAAAGATTAAAGGCCCACTCAGAGTGCTTCTGCTACCTCAGATAGTAAGCAGGATATTTCTCAGTCCGAAAGACAACATCTTGTAGAGGAGGTCCCAAGCACGATCCGCACTCCAACTGCCCATTTTGAAGTACCAGGAACGTTCACGCCGTAATATGTGACATATGATGAGCAAAAAAAACAGCAAAGAGCCGAGGGGGGATCTGTCCAGTACCGATTAGACTGACAGCACCTATTGAAGTACCGACACCCAAGAAAACCTGGACAGTAAGGTACCCATTGAGAAAACCATACCGACAAGTGAGACAGAAGGACGATTTTCAGAATGCAATACCTGAAGAAGCCAAGAAGATGCTAAAAGAAGACGAATGGTAACATCACAAGAACCCGGACTGACTCAGCTATAGAAGATATAACAACCTGTGAATGATGAAAAGAGATGAAACACTATGGATAAGTGACGTCCTGAGTTTAAAGTGAGATAATTGATGTCAAATGTCAGAAACTTATGCTATAAGCCTGATGCAGATATTCAGCCAGTTTAAACGTGTACATATGCAAGGAACCGCAATAAGCAAGAATTCATGAGGCTTGTTTAAGTTTAGGAGTAAGATAGATTGTGATAGAAGCGCCACCTATACATATGTACCTCAAAAGGAGCACTTTATATAAGTATACTTCCACTATGCACAAGAGCAGAACTGACCAAAGGTTACTAAAGGTCTCAAGAGGAGAGCTTTGCAGCAGGAAAATGAGATTTAAGGACAGAGAGAAACTCAGACGAAGGCAAATCGTGCCAAGGAGCCAAGGTTGTATCAGCCAAAATAGACCCAAAGTGGATACAATTAATGAAGAGAAGAACAGAGTATCCTATTCAGAAAGGTCATGATAAGCCACAGATGGCAGATGGCTGGCAGAATTAAATCAAATGCACGAATTGCATGAATAATAAGATGATTTCACGGTGTCAAGATCACGTGATCAAGCAAGCAGAAGGGATGAAACTTTCACACCTACGCATGGACTTGTGCCATGCTCAGACGCCTTAACTTTTCCAGACCAAGAAGCAGTCTCGAGGCCAAAAGACAAAGAAATAATTGACAGATGACCACTAAAGTGATGATTGATTGTTGCAATAATTGGAGGGAGGCTGGGGGTGCAGACGAACTCCCTGCACCTGGCCGGCTATTCTGCACGCTGCTAAGCTAGTGGAAAAGTATGAGTGGGGTTGTTGCTAACCCAATCATAGTGGACCAAGTAATCTAGGGTCCTATAGTTAGTAGAACCAATGAGACGTCGTACTTTTAGTGACGTTTACAGTAGCCATTTTGAAGGAAGGGCTTAGATGCCCCACCTGACACTGTGTTTCCAATCCCCTCACTCAATTACCATATACAATTATAGCACCTTTATTAAAGTTACCTTCCTAGGATCAATAGAATTGCATGCCAGATTTTAAGCGTTACTCATCAGTGATGATGAGTTTTTAGTATAAATGATGTGTTTTTTATGAAATTAATTGGAGTTGTTGAAGCGAGAAGGAAGATCGAGCGATTGCTGATATTCGCAAACTCCCTGTTTTTTGTACTTGTCATTAAACGGACTCTCTTTGCCAAACCATTGAGTTGTCATTATTGATTTGATGTGAGAGTATTAATCTGCATCCCCATCCATCTCGAGGGTGTTGCTACTCTTCTTAAAGTGCTGTTGGGAATCCCCCAGCTCTATGTGCCGGTTGGGGTCCTACTGCACACTTGGTAGCAGAGATAGGATGGTTTATCCACTATCGATACGATAAGACACCCATTGACCGTCGACATAAGTAACTCTAGGTCCTCAGCAATATCACGAGTACTTTGCCATCCGGCTAAGTAGACCGAGAGCCTCCCCGATGGTAGTGGTTAGTCTAAAGTGTAAAACCTGCAGGTTGAGGTCTGAAGGATCCTGTGCTTTCTCCCACAAACCCCTTCCCACTTCTACGAGCAGATAATCAAGCGAAAAGCAAGGAGACGCGGTAACATAGGCGGTGATCCCGAGCATCCAGAGAGGAAAAAAATGCGAACGGTGAGTGAAAAAAGACTAAATACTTTGGCAAAAAGTTGCATGCCTTAGAACAATTAAGGGAAGGTAACGGAGGGAGGCGAGACAAAAAATAACGTCAGAGTAAGAGTATAATATATATATATATATAAGGGGAAAGAAATATTGACCCAATGGTGACAGAGAAATAGAGAGAGATACTGGGAGGATACCCGAGCATAGAGAGATACCAGGAAAGGATACCCAAGCAGAGGATATGCCCAAATACCTACGCTTTAATATAGCATTAGAAGAAGCCTGCATTCAAAGTCCTGAAAAGATAGGGCACAATCGGAAACCAGAATCGATGAAAGAGGCGATCTGAAAGGGATGGGCTTACATTTCATGTCGTAATAATGATAGGAGCATGAGATTCATGTAGCCGGCCTGTCTAGTCTGTCACGTCTGTCTTATGTTTTTTTTTCTCTGGCATCATAAAGTTAGAACATTTTTGGGGGAATTAACTTGAAAATTCCGCTATTTTGTAGCCAGGATGTTATATGACATGAATTGATGGTTGTTGTTTGAAAAAGTAAAAAGACATTTTTTGTGAAATCACTTGATTGAAGCTTGCGATGATTGGGGCTTGCTCAAATTGTTGATTTTGTTTAAGAAAAGTAAAATGTAACAAAGTGTTATATGAGGAGAAGATAAATTAAATCTAAGCATGGAAGACATTACACCATTAGTACACTTGTGGAAATAGTTGCCAAAACACGCACCTAAGCTGAAAAAGTACAGTGCAGAATGGGTTAAAGGAACCGCCCCCAAAATGTTATGCCACGGCCCCAGTGTGGATCGCTATCTAAAACGATCCTGCAACACATGATGACATATTTGCATGCCACGTACACTGGAAAAAAGTTAGATAAACGCCTTGCTAGTTTAGAGCTGTGGAAGATGTACCAAGAGGAGAAGGAGGAGAAGCCGCCGTTAGATTGGATACTTAACATATGCACAGAGGGGGGTGAAACGCCTTCTGTGCCAACCCCCTGTCTGAAACAAAAAGTGAAGCTGGTAAAGACGAAGGATTATATCCGTTGAGGGAACTTAAAGCAGCCACGGGATATAGCAACCCGGCATATGAGTCACCTACGCAAAGTAGTGACAAAAACTCAGACAAAGATAGAGATAGAGATATCACCTCCAAATTCCTGAGGGACAAGGAGAGGCGCAAGAAAGAAAAGGGAGATCAAGCACAAGCAAATACATCTCCAGATACAAATAGAGAGGGAAAGAGATGGAAAGGAGATGAGGACAGAAATGATGAGATGGCATTCACACAGAACGAACTAATGGATGGGAGGTCAGATTCTATTGAAACTCGATGGTAAAGGCATTGAGGACGTGAGACAAAAGGGAGAGTAAGACGATTCAAAACGAAAAGAGAAGGAAAAGGAAAAAGCATTGAGAGACGAAAGAATTAGGAAAAAAGATAGACAGAGACGAGAAAAGTTGTATCGCAAAGAGCTGGAAAGGAAACGCGATCATAAGCCAAGAGCAGATAATGATCAGGAGAGGCAAGAACAACGAAGAATAGAGGAAGAAGAACAAAAGATAAGGCAGAAGAGAATAAAAAGCTGAAGGGATGAGGAAATATGATGGGGAAATGTACGTAGAGATGCAAAGAAACAAGAAGAAGACAGGGTCAGAAAGGAAGCGAGGAAGCGCAGAGAGTTCAATGACGACATAGAACGCAAGCGAAGACAGAGGGCATGGGATCTTGAATATGTGGAAAGAGAGGTTAAAAAAACAGATCCAGTAGTAGACTGGGAAGACATAGAAGAATTATTTCCTGAGTACGACTTAGTACCAGGCACGTCTAGGGCAAATATTGAAGATGACTTCGACACCAGAAGCATCGGAGAAACGATCGATAGAATATATGATGAAATGGGGCTAGAACAAGTACCCCAAGGGAGAGGAGAGGACAAACGTCTCGAGAGCACTCAGTTTTATGACACTGAGGACGCCTCCCGAGGTAGCAGAAATAGAGAGTTGTCCCTAGATAGGTTGACACTAAATAGGAATGAGGAAGATGAGAGAAGTGACACGAGTTGGGCACAGACAATATCAGATGCAGAAATAGAGGACTATGAAGAAAACTAAGTTGAGAGAAGACGTGAAAAATGCTTCTCAAGGGGAAATGGAATAAGATGGTCAGATTCTAGTGAGTCTGCACCTAAGGCATCAGAGTCAGCCACACAATCAGAAATATACGAAGGAGTATTTTACGGTCAGAGGGGGGTGTCTCCACTGCCCTATGTGAGCTGACTAAGGACATTGCCAGGTAGAGGGCGCTGCAGGACTATTACCCCTGCAGTTGATAGAAAAATGATGAGAGAGGAAAAGGAGTGTCATGTATTGCAATTCCCGTTGCTCGATAAAGGAGTAACAAGGCCACAGTATATACCTTGGCCACACATGGATCGAGAAAATCTGAAAAATAAGTGTCCAATGTTAGCATCGGGTACCGGAAAATGGATACATGAGCTAGAAAAGATTGTAAAAGCAAGGAAATATCGAGGCTGAGTACCACAAAAGGAAATACACCAAACACAGGCTATACAGATTCACAGATCTTTAATTACTGCGCAGTTACAAAGAAACACACATCTGATACAGATAGCTATCTGGCTCTCGACACCCCGCAATGAGTACCAGCCCATCAGAGTGAGCAGGGAGAGGTATTGGACATCTAAACACTTGCATTATTTATACATATCCTGTAATATTGTCCAGCCCCTCTACAGGTTAATAATCTGTGGTCTAGAGTTAGTGCCGATTCACATATAGCTCATACAATAACATGCACATGGATTACATAGGTTTGCGTTTCCAACAAGTTACAATGACAAAGTGTATTCCTGGATTTAACTGAGCCTTAGCACATATCCCTTCACAATGTAGTTCTGCCAGTGTCCACGCTCGTCATTTACACAGTATTTTCCTCGATGTGTGTTTGTGGATGAGACTTGTTAGTGCAGACAATCCTTAGACCACAAGTCAAGCTCGGGACAAAGTCTCATTGCCTAGTCTAAACATTTGGCCCTCGGACAGTCTAACCATTAACTAGACCCAAAGGTCGACAAGGCTCCGTTACAAGTTGGAAACAAAAAACACAGTCCACCATTTTAGAACAGAGAATCACATATGAACAGAAATCAAAATGGCGGATGATCCTAAAATGGGGGCGAAGTCGATCTAAAATCAGAACTTTGCAACGCGGTTTTCTTCACAGAGTGACTAGGCTTAGGCCAATATATATATCAGAAGGAGACACAATATGATTTCCCATTTAACAAGATGACAGGAGGGAACACGTTAGCTATCGGGGACATCAAGGGTCTTTTAATCGCCATACTTGGTGATAGAGCTGACGATATGTGGACACGTGCAGGTTATCCTGGCGTGACTACAGTAAATACTGCGTATGATGGAGCTCCTTTTAACAAGTGCAGAGCCGCAGTATGGAAAACATTACGATTGCTTTACCCGGATACTTCTGACATGGGAGCTATAATGATACGGAAAATGAAGGTGTCATAGGATCCTTTGCTTTACATTCAGAATTTCCAAGATGCATGGGTGCTGGAAACGCGTGAATCTTGGGGAAATCTATACCCGTATTTCACCATATATTATGCTAAGGGCTGCCAGATCAGGTACAGAAGCAGCTCAAGAAATTGGTAGGAATCGAGGCCACACCGTGGTCTGAAATACAGTTGACCATAGCTCACTATTGCAGGCTCCTGCAAGAGAAGAATCACAAAAAAGAGGCTGCACGAAAAGCTGAAGAGGCAAAATGAGTGCAGAAAAAATTGTTATAATATGCCATGAAGGGGCAATGATAACAGTACAGACGGATCGAACATACAGCAGGTCAATAATCAACAACAGGTTAATCAGGGCAGTAATGGGTTTTACCCCATAGGGAGAGGCTTTCGAGGAAGAGGATGGCAGAGTAATCAGGCAGGTTTTTAAAGTAATAAGGGAGGTTTTCAAAACATGCAAAATGGCAACCAGGATATGTCAAATGGGCAAATAATAAGATCACTGCCAA
Organism: Ambystoma mexicanum; assembly: GCF_040938575.1. Classification (NCBI taxonomy): domain Eukaryota; kingdom Metazoa; phylum Chordata; class Amphibia; order Caudata; family Ambystomatidae; genus Ambystoma; species Ambystoma mexicanum. The sequence goes on along the minus strand of NC_090927.1, from coordinate 420,549,785 downwards.
TATGTTGGAAGTGTGGGATGAAAGGGCATCTAGCAGACACATGCAGAAGTCTAGGCATGGTGCAAAACGATCAAGGAACTAGAATAGGAAAGGTGAATCCACCTGTGTTTTTACAGCAGGGTGGAAATGGAGTTGCACAAAATCACTCGGTACAACAGCAAGTTCCAGGAGCACAGCAAAGCTTGCAACCCCAGAACTTGATCAATTTTCCACAAGGACAGTCTCTACAGTCGTCGATGCAAATGTCACAGACAACAAGTGCAGGACAGGCATTGAATTCTGGAATGAGAACCAACACTGGTGATCGAGGAAGTCTATTCACTCAGCATGGGACAAAGTTATATATGGATTAGGACAGCTCACTGGGAAGCCTGATGTGTTCTCTCCTTCGATTTTCAACAGATTCCTACAGATGGACTTAAGCAATATCGCATTAGAGGGTGTTGTCTTGCAATATGTGGATGACATCTTAATTTGCAGCACAACAGAAGGAACGTGCAGACACGATTCTATTCAGCTATTGACTGTGTTGGCTGAAAAGGGATATAAAGTTGACAAAGAGAAGTTACAATACTGTCAGCAAGAAGTGCTGTACATAGGCCAGCTGATATCTCATGAGGGGAAAAGGGTTACCCCTGAAAGGGCTGAAGCCATATTGAACACAGCCAAGCCACACACGGTAAAACATATGCAGAGTTTTCTAGGATTATGCAATTTTGTCAGGGCATGGGTCTTTGACTACAGCTTGTATACCAAGCCCTTGTTGCAAGCCCTAAAGAAGGCACAGGGGACGAAAGAAAAAATTGAATGGACTGAAACCATGGAAGAAGGATTTATTGAACTAAAAAGGGCCATTTGCACAGCACCAGTTTTAGGAATTCCCAATTATGCAGAGGAATTCTACCTTTTTTCACACACGAATGGCAGTGTTATGACGGTAGAGAACCACATTGGGGTACAGGCCCTTGGCATACTGCAGTGGAAATCTACACCCAGTGATGAGGGGTCACTTTCCATGCGAACAAAGTTTAGCTGACACAGCGTTTGCCATAGAGAAGGCTACAACCATTGTGATGGGATGCTCAATGACGTTGTTCGTCGAGCATGCACTATTTGCTATTCTAGAGAAACCAAAAGGCAAATTGACATCTCAGAGAGGTTCTGCATATGAAGTGATCATATCGAATCCATCGATTAAGATAATTCGATGTACAATAGTGAACCCAGCTATGTTTAAAGCAGAACCAGTCACTGAAGGAGAGCCGATCCATGACTGCGCAAATTAGGAAGAATTCTATGATGAGATTCCCAGAGTGAAAGAAAATGCAGAACCGTCAACGAAGAAGGAGAAATGTCTTCGTTGACGGTTCTTTGAGAATCGATCAAAATGATGGGCAAAGATATACAGGCACGGCTGTGGTGAAGGACACGGCAAATGGAGAGTTTCGAGTACTTATTAGTGCACGATTACCATCTCATTACTCAGCACAGGCTGCAGAATTATTGGTGTTGATACTCGCACTCGAGAATCACGCAGACTAGTGTACAGTGACACGCCTATGTGACGTCGACAGTGCACACAGGCCTAGCGCGCTGGAAAAGGAGGGGCTACCTCAGAGCGGACGGCATGGACAGACTGATGAAAGCACTACAGCTCCCAGTGGGCATAGCAGTTGTGAAATGCACCGCCCACACAAAGGAGACAGATTTTATATCACGTGGAAATCAAGCAGCAGACACAGAAGCCAAGCGTGTGTCGACCAAAGACGAAATTATAATGGATGTGGAAATAACTGATGTGCATGAGAGAATGATTGTTGCACGAAGTAAACCTGACAGTTATAGCAACATGGAGAAAACCCAATTAATGGAACTCCAAGGGGAGGCACCACAGGAGGAGAAAAATCTGTGGAACCGGCAAGGGTGTTCTTTAAACCCCTCCGAGAGCTTGTGGCGACAAGACAGCACTGGTAAAATAGTGATGGCTATAGCCCTATTGAAGATAGCACTGGAACAGTTGCATTATCCAGCACCCATGACAAAAGAGAATCTAGCAGCAACGCTTGCTGAAGATTGATTTATACCGAACTTAGCAGAGCACGTTTCATTTTTATGATGAACTGTATAATCTGCCAACAGTTCACGGCTGGGCACACACTACGAGTAATTAGAGGAGTCATCCCAAGGCCGAATGGACCTTTCCAGCACTTGCATGTCGATTATGTCGATATGATTTAAGTATGTAACAGGTACAGGTATCTAATTGTTGTGGTGTGTACATCCTCTAGATGGATAGAAGCAGGTCCATTTACACACCCAGGCTCTACCTGTGCGGCCAAATTTCTGGTAAGGGAGGTATTTCCCAGATGGGGAGTTTGCGAGGTGATGAGGACAGATAATGAGCCTCACTTTGTTAATGCAGTCTTTGAACTGATTAGCTTGCTGCTTGGTATAAAGCACAAGTTCTCTTGGGCGTATCATCCTCAAGGTAACGGGAAATGTGAGAAGCTCAACACTTGTTAAAGGAAAGGATAGCCAAGTTGAAGCTTGCTCTAAAGAAGGGATGGCTACACTGCCTTTCATTGGCACTGTATGCGCTCAGAAACCAGCCTACTTCTGGCCATCACCTTACGTCACACGAGATCATAACAGGCAGAAGGATGCACACGCCACTGACACCCCGAGATAGAGCTAGATGTGATGCTCAGGAAAACACAGGAAATTCTAGGATCTAAAATGCAAAATCAGTTGAATTGCATGACATCTTGTCTTACTGTAATTTCAGGACAGCTGCAGCGACCACAAAAAGGGTGCAGGGCAGCACAGAACACAAAAGGAGATACTACAACAGACCCGATTCAAGGTTTACGTCTACCACCAGTTTTCCCTGGGGACACGGTCCTGGTGAGAAACCACACAAGAAAAAAGTGGGACGAGCCAAGGTTCAACGGACCCTTTAAAGTGGAAGACGTCACTCCCTCTGCAGTCAAGCTACAAAAAAGAAGAGCTTGGCTATTCCGGGGTGATATCAAACCATACAATGGAGAAGGCCCCCTGCCCACACCCCAATGCCTAGAAACTACAGACGACAGGGAAGAACCACAGCATGTACAGACAAGATCCATGATGAGGAAGAAGGATGCATGACTAGCAAAACAAAGACAAATAACTTTTGTGCAAATTGTGGCTTAAATTTGGACATTTCCTCTGAGCAAATAAGGGGATAAGGACATAAAAATGGACACTCTGTGCATCCTAGTTGCAGGGTGAAGAAGAGAAATTGCATGTATAAGTCACAACATAGTCTGTTGATTTTGTACTTTGACTGAGGCATACTGAAGCCTTGATAAGAAAAAGGACATGCCAAATTTTGATTGAGGACACACAAACTGGAAGAAAATATGGTTGTATCCGAATTGTTTGAACTACAATTGTTCGAATCACATTTGACCTTTGCACAATTGACTGAATTGTGAAGGTCAATTGTTACATATAAATGGAGGGAAACCCCCCACAATCCCCCATTATATATATACATATATATATGATCTCTGCGCTCTACCTCTATCAAATAGCTGGTGCTACCGGGCTACAGCTTGGCTAAACTGACAACATTTCAAAAATGTATCAAACTACAAATTCCAGCCAGAGAGGTGTTTAAGGCTGAGAATATCATAGCACAATAATGCCCAAGCACTCTAGACCGCTTTGGTGAAAACATATATATTTTATTTCTTCATTGCAATAATGAGCATCAGTGTTAAAAAAATCTTATTCAATTCTATGCAGACCAGGTAAAAAGCATGATGAGTACCTCACCAGGTGGAGTTCGCCACACGTTCCGCTCTATTCCAAGAGCTTCGTCAGGCTATTTGTAATCCATTTGGTTGCACTCCCACTATTGTTTTTAAAAGGTAACCAAGTGGGCGTTAACACGTTACGCGAGTGTTCTGTCTCACTCTCTACATTGGATCATGTGATCACTACTGACTTTCTGACCAAACACGTCATAGTCATGTGACTCTGAGTGAGCTGTGATCGAGATATCTCTAAAGCTCTAAAGTTGCACGCAGAATAATATCCGCCATCTTTGAAGGTCTGAGAGTTTACGTGATCTCCTAGTAGTTAAGGCTGGTGCCTCTATATTTGGAAAGGACCTCTCGCACTCACGCAGTTAATACCCACTTGGTTAGTTATGATATAGATAAAATTTCGCAGGAATATTCCACTAGTGTGATTTCTATCGTTATGATAGGCTCGAGAGAACAGAATAACAATTTCCGTTCTCACAACTATACAGCTCCCCGGTGATTACCATTACATGCAGAAACAAAGGAATGCAGTCTAAGTTACCTTTCCACATACTATCATGCACCTAGTGGCACTGATATGTTAATATCCTGCACGGCCATGTTATAATAAGTTCTTAAATTGCTTCCTAATTGGTTCTTATAACCATAATCGGAATGCTAGTGCTCATGTAACAATTGATTCCAACAGTAAGTGGAATCCACATATGTATATGTATTTCTGAAAGTTAAATAGTTTGTTTATGCATGTTTAATTGTCTATGCATGAAACTGTACAAAATTGCATTTTAATAAAGTGCAATAAGTTTGTGCAAATTTGCATTTATATAAAGTGCAATAAGCTTGTGCAAATTAGCTATTTAAAGTGCCAGTGCATTATTCATAATGTCATATACAATGTGAAAACATAAGGTGCTGACTGTATGTTAAAAGTACTTATCTCATTCTCTAAAAAAACAGGTACACAATATATAGAATGTTTAGGATACAGTTTAGATGTCCATATGTCAAGTCATATTTTCCTAATAATACATCAAAAAGAGAAGTCAAGTTCATAGTTATTTTTCAATTGGCTCTGAGCAGATTTAAAAGAGATAATAGTAGCTTCATCAATTTCATTTCTATTCATACAGGAACACATATAATTCTGAATCAATTTTTAATCCATTAGGTTTTAGTGAATCAAGTTTACAAATTAGCGTGGCTTCAAGTTGGCGTTATTTGAGTTCTCTGTTTCCCATTCTTTGATGCTGGGGAACATGTGCCAAACCCACAAAAGACATTGCTTTCACATCACTATTATGTTTTTCTTCAAAGTGAATTGGTAGTGAATAGGTTTGGTCCTTGTTTTTTATGGCCCGATAGTGTTGCAAGATGCACAGTTTTAAGGGACCTATTGTGGATCCAATGTAATGTAGTCCACAACTGCATGTAATAGCATATACTACATACTTGGTAATGCATGTTATCTTGTGTTTATGTTTCCATGATATCCCTTTACTACTCACAAACGGTACTATGGTTACATGATTACACATTTTGCAATGTCCACATTTGTTGAAGCCCACCTGATAGCTCCTATTCTGAAGCCAATTGGAGTCATTCTTTTTTGTTTTGACAGTACTTGGTGCTAAAATGTTCTTAAGCGTTGGTGCTCTACGAAACGTTACACTAGAATGTTCATGCAATACTTCATTGAGGTCTGTGTCCGTAGTTAATATATTCCAATGCTTCTGCATTATGGTCTTGATTTGTTCCGCCTGTTGATTATATCCTGTGATAAATCTAATCACTTTATTTTTGCTTTTTAACACAGGCTTGAGTAAGTTGGTTCTTTTAACTTTTTCTGCCTTCACATAATCATCAGTTATAGATTTTGTGTTGATGAATCTGCTTCCTATTTTCTTGGCTTCTTTTTGGTAATCTTCTTCCGAGCTACAAATTCGTTTTGCCCTTAAGAATTCCCCATATGGTATTGACCTCTTCAGGGCTCATCTCACGGAACAACAGAATAAAAAATCTGAATCCATCACTACTACAAACTCTGGAACATCTAAAAAATGATCACACAATAGTGATCAGACCGTCAGACAAAGGTGGAGGAGTGGTAATCATGAACAGTGAGAACTATATCAAAGAAGCAAATAGACAACTAGACAACACCATGCACTATGAAAAAGTTGAAATGACAATTCTGAATGAGACTAAAACAACATTCTTCTCTCTACTAGACAATTGGTGTGAAGAAGCACTAATTGATGATGATGAATACCTATTCCTCAAGACAACACACCCAACTACACCGATTATTTACTTTAATCCTAAAATTCACAAGGGATTAGAGGATCCACCTGGTCATCCAATAGTTTCATCAATTGGAAGTTTATTGGAGAACACGTCAAGATTTTTGAATTACTTCTTTCAGCCTTTTGTTCTCAGTTTAAATTCATATATTCGGGACACTGCTGATCTGTTAATCAAGTTACAAGACATCAATTGGGAAGCCAATTATCTTTTGGTATCTTTAGATGTCACATCACTTTATACTTCTATAGGACATCAATATGGTCTAAAAGCCTGCAAATACTTCCTTGATGGAAGATCAGTGAGTTATCGCAAGCATAATCAAATGCTTTTGGATATGCTTCAGTTCTGTTTGGTAAATAATTACTTTCTATATGATGATGTTCTCTTTCGGCAAAAACAGGGAACAGGCATGGGTTTGTGCATGGCACCCACCTATGCCAACCTCTATATGGGATGGTGGGAAATTAATGTAGCCTGGAGAGAAGAGCTTGAATTCTATACCAGACATATAATAGTCTGATATAGATTCATATATGATCTATTCCTTATATGGGATGACAGTGAACAACTAATGGAGGAATACACTAACATCCTCAATGAGAACATCTTCAATTTGGAACTAACCAGTTTAATGAACAAAAAAGAGTTGGTATTTCTAGATGTTCAATTCAATATAGAAAACAATAATTTGAAATCCAGCCTATATAGAAAGGAAACGAGCTCTAATTACACGCTGCACGCAAATAGCCACCATCCCTTTCCCCTGAAGAGGTCAATACCATATGGGGAATTCTTAAGGGCAAAACGAATTTGTAACTCGGAAGAAGATTACCAAAAAGAAGCCAAGAAAATAGGAAGCAGATTCATCAACAGGGGATATGCTAAAAAAAACTATAACTGATGGTTATGTGAAGGCAGAAAAAGATAAAAGAACCAACTTACTCAACCCTGTGTTAAAAAGCAAAGATAAAGTGATTAGATTTATCAAAGAATGGGAAACAGAGAACTCAAATAACGCCAACTTGAAGCCACTCTAATTTGTAAACTTGATTCACTAAAACCTAATGGATTAAACATTGATTCAGAATTATATGTGTTCCTGTATGAATAGAAATGAAATTGATGAAGCTACTATTATCTCTTTTAAATCTGCTCAGAGCCAATTGAAAAATAACTATGAACTTGACTTCTCTTTTTGATGTATTATTAGGAAAATATGACTAGACATATGGACATCTAAACTGTATCCTAAAAATTCTATATATTGTGTACCTGTTTTTTAGAGAATGAGATAAGTACTTTTAACATGCAGTCAGCACCTTATGTTTTCACATTGTATATGACATTATGAATAATGCACTGGCACTTTAAATAGCTAATTTGCACAAGCTTATTGCACTTTATATAAATGCAAATTTGCACAAACTTATTGCACTTTATTAAAATGCAATTTTGCACGGTTTCATGCATGGACAACATGCATAAACAAACTATTTAACTTTCAGAAATACATATACATATGTGGATTCCACTTACTGTTGGAATCAATTGTTACATGAGCACGAGCACTAGCATTCCGATTATGGTTATAAGAACCAATTAGGAAGCAATTTAAGAACTTAGTATAACATGGCAGTGCAGGATATTAACATATCAGTGCCACTAGGTGCATGATAGTATGTGGAAAGGTAACTTAGACTGCATTCATTTGTTTCTGCATGTAATGGTAATCACCGGGGAGCTGTATAGGCGTGAGAACGGAAATTGTAATTCTGTTCTCTCAAGCCTATTATAACGATAGAAATCACACTAGTGGAATTTTCCTGCGAAATGTTATCTATATCGTAACTAACCAAGTGGGTATTAACTGCGTGAGTGCGAGAGGTCCTTTCCAAATATAGAGGCACCAGCCTTAACTATTAGGAGATCACGTAAACTCTCAGACCTTCAAAGATGGTGGATATTATTCTGCGTGCAACTTTAGAGCTTTAGAGTTATCTCGATCACAGCTCACTCAGAGTCACATGACTATATATATATATATGCTGTCAATTGTGCAGAGGTCAATTCGGACCCTTGACTTTCGGTCAATTAGGTAATTTGAACAATTGTGTTCAAACAATTTGGGTAATACGGAAAATACAGTATCCAGACTCTTTCCAAACAGGAGCATTATTTGGACTCACTTATAGTGTACCACAGCAGTGACATCACTAAGGACATTTTAACATATTTTGAGCTAGTATTGAGATTGTATCCGTCGTTAGTGGGAAGGCTCACTAATATCACTGAATTTCTTCAAAACCCTGAAAATGAAAAAAACAATAAGGAGACTGCTCATTGTGATTGCCGAGCAGTTCCTTCTGCTTCCGGAATACAGAGAGGACAAGACAAATGTCCCAAGCAGAGGAAGCAGCAAATAGGCTTGTGAGCATGCTATACTCTCGCTTGATTGAAGACTGTCCAGATCTTGTTGGGAGACGCACTGACGTCTTGACATTTCCACGAGATCCAGCAAACACATAACGTTTGAGTATAATCCTGAATGGAATCATAATTCAGGTTGCTCTTTAAGCTCATCGAAATCACAGAAGCTGCTCACAATGAGTACCAGGCAGTTCCAGAATCCAGCAATGACAAGACAAATGTCCCTGTCACCAGAAGATAGCAGATTGGCAAGCAACGTCTTCTTTCGCCTAATCAAGGACTTTCCAGAACTTGTGGGGAGGCCCGCCAGTGTTGACGTCCTCACTTTCATCAGAGACCCAGCAAACTCTACACAGATGAGCATGCTCCTGCAGGGTATTGTAATGCAAGTGGAACTTTCTAATCATCATCAGAATTTCCGGAGAAGATTGTAGACTTTCCGCCGAGAGACAGATCGAGGAAGTGTTGACAAAAAAATACACTTTTTCTGGCAGAGAAGCAGCATGTCTTCGGGAGTGAGACAGATAAGACGCATTGACTGGGAGCTTGTTTATTTTGAAAACACAAACTAATAGACTTGTTGAACTTATTACCTTATTTTTTGACATTTTCATCGACAGAAAAGGGAACTGTTTCCAGAAACAAGAGACAACCTATTTGTCAGGTAAAGAAGGACAATCGTTCCAGTACCTGCAACCTACGAGCAGAAACAGCGGAACCCAGAGATAATGATATTATCTAGAGTGTGATAACCTGTTAGTTTTTTTTCCTTAAATGATCGAGATGGGCAACCTAAGTAGTAATGTTGTCATCCCTCAGTAGGCAAGGCACTCGTACTGTTCCAGAACTAATTGCTGTAGACTGACCTATAGAGGAATTATATACCTATGCATTATATACATTGTTGTTTTACTGTCACTGACGATTCAAAATGCATTTTTTATTGTTGCACAAAGCATTCCAATTCCAGTGAACCCACCTAATGATGTAAGCATGCCAACCACAAAGGCACCCAGACCTTTTATAGTCATTCCAGTCCCTAGAAGGTCTGACAAAGGAGTGGGTAAACTTGAAATGGATGTGATTAGCAATGACACACACCCACATGTGGTAACAAACAAGTTGAAAAGCTGGAGACAGGGTAGGCAGAGTAAGAATGAGAAAAGGTTAATGAAAACCACATACACGCAAACAATGAGTGCACATATACCAGGTCTAGTGTCAATAACTACAGAACCATAGGGCAAAGAAGGGGAGAAGATTGGACTACCTACTATGAGAATTTCTACTACAAGTGAAGTGAAGAGACAAATGGAAAAGGCTGAGCTTTTAAAGAGACAAAAGGAGTTGGAGAATAAGCCAACAGAGACTTATTGATAAGCAATATTGATAAGCACCCCTGATCCAGCACTGAAAGGTGCAAGTACAAGCCCAGCAAAAATCTCATGAGCACAGATGATAGCAGAATCAATATGGCCATTCATAACTAGAGCCAGGAAAAGACAAGAGGACAAAGAAAGAATTGCCAGACTTTCTTCTACTCAACTAATACAGATGAAGATGACTGAACCATGGATGAGATACCTGAGAATCCTCCAGTGAGAAGAAACTACATGGATGCTATTAAGGATGCTATGATAGCAAACTACATGAACATCTTAAGAATCAGAAATAGCATACAAGAAGATGATAATTAACTAAATGACTACCTGGACAGCACATCACACCTGGGAAATAACATATGGTACCAACATATGAAAGAAGTTGGACAACGCAATTCGGAGGAGGAATGTTTTGTTTGTACACTTCTACCTTACAGAATGCGGAAGTCAAAGATCTTCGTAGCTGTGGAAATTGATGTCCAGACAGCACACTGTCTATCACACGTAGCAATGTGCAAGACCAGAGGCCAGTTCATGGGAAGTGATTCTTCACTGAAATGCGCAACTGAAGCAACAGATCCAAATGAAGACGACTATATCCAGGACATAAAGACACGAAACAATGGAAAAAGAAAGCACATTGTGATCAGATATGAGAAACCTGGAGTTAAAGGAGCAGAGATTAGAATAGAAGCAAATCAAAAATTGAATGTCCAAGGGAAAACTCCAGAAGAAGCTTGAAAGTGGAAGAACAGAGGCCAAATGCAAATTTGTGGAACAGTGCTTTCACCAGAGGGATGGGAGAGCATGGATGGTCTTCGGTCATTACCAGCCCAACATTGACATAGTAGGAATTGGAATCAAGCCATTATGGCCAAAACTTGCTAAACTATTGCCATGAGTCGAGGACAGAGGAGGACCCCTACAGATAGTGGCATTGGAGAATCCAAAATTCTGCTTCAGAAATAATGGCACAAGAAAAATGGGAGAGAATCAGAATTGTGGCCGAGTCTTTGACGCTCCAGGAATGGTACATGGTACTGCAGTGATCATGGATCATTATTGGGCATGTGGATCCAAAGCACATATCAGGCTGCCGAAGAATTGGGGAGGTATATGCACCATAGAGAATATCCATGTTCCAGCGTTGACGATTCCAAAAAGTGATCTGAATATTGACAGTTTCCCGAAAGCAGATGCTCACCGGAGGAAGAAGAGATCTGTGGAACTGATGAGCTGAATGAAGAGAGAGAATTAATTTTCTGCCAAATCCACAGAAGCCTTTGATGCTATTCCATATGAACATAAACTGTTCAGTCAGACTTCTTCATTGTTTATAGCAAGAGTTCGGGTTGGAACAAATACTAAATGGTTGCAGATAACCTGATGGGAGTTATTGCCGACCATCAACACGACCATAAAAGGATTCAATGCAATCAAGGAAGAGTTAAGGGCAATCCAACTAATGACTCTCCAGAACAGATACATTCTTGACATGATTACAGCTATGGATGGAGGTGTTTGTGCAAAAATTGGAGAATCATGTTGCACATTTATAGCATCTCACGATGAAGAAAATTGAAATTTAACAGAGGCCATAGGTATGCTGACGAAACTACAAAATCAAATGATTGATGAAACTGATAAAGTGGACCACGACAACTGGTTTGGATCACTATTTTCATAGGTTCCGCAATGGATGGCAGATGCATTCAAATTCCTAGGAGCCCTGCTAGTGATGATATTGCTCGGATTCTGTGTTATCAAGATAATCATTTCTCAGTGTCAGAAAACTGCGTAAAAGGCCATAGGGATGAAGATGATGATGTCGAACCAGGATGGAAGCCTAAGGACCTGACTGATGAAGAAATAAGAGACTTTGTGAAAGCTAGTACCTATGCACCAGAAGGAACAAAGTTTAAATATGCAAGGAAACACAGAAATTATGTGGGAAAATGGATCTATTGTAGTCCAAGTGGACAATGTCAATTTATGACATGAACAAAGATGAGCATGTAAGAACAGCAGGAAGCTTGACGGGAGTCATAAAGATATGGACACCAAAGACATATTTCTAATAACCTCTATGCGTGGATCCAGAGGACGAAGTAAAAATGGATCCAGAGGATGCAGAAAAGGTGGATACCAAAAAAGAAGTGAAAGTGGTTGATGAATCGCCCAGAGGGGGGAGTGTAGAGGAGGTCTCAAGCACAATCCACACTCCAACCACCCATTTTGAAGTACCAGGAACATTAACGCCGAAATATGTGACATATGATGAGCAAATAAACCAGCAGAGAGCCGCAGTGGGGCTCTGTCCAGTACCTATCAGACTGACAGCACCTATTGAAGTACCGACGCATAAGGAAACCTGGACAGTGAGGTACCCATTGAGAAAACTATACCGACAAGTGAGACAGAATGACGATTGTTAGAATGCAATACCTGAAGAAGCCAAGAAGATACTAAAAGAAGACAAATGGTGATGTCATAAGAACCCGGACTGACTCATATCTAGAAGATATAACGACCTGTGAATGATGAAAAGAGATGAAACACTATGGATAAGTGACATCCTGAGTCTAAAGTGAAATAATTGATGTCAAATGTCAGAAACGTATGCCATAAGCGTGATGCAGATATTCAGCCAGTTTAAACGTGTACATATGCAAGGAACCACAAGAATTCATGAGGCTTGCTTAAGCTTAGTAGTAAGATAGATTGCGGCAAGCGCCACCTATACATATCTACCTCAAACGGAGCACAAGAGCAGAACCAACCAAAGGTTACTAAAGGTCTCAAGAGGAGAGCTTCGCAGCAGGAAAATCGAGAATTAAGGACAGAGAGAAACTCAGACGAAGGCAAATCGTGCCAAGAAGCCAAGGTCATATCTGCCGAAATAGACCCACAGTGGATACAATTAATGAAGAGAAGAACAGAGTATCCTATTCAGAAAGGTCACAATAAGCCACAGATGGAAGATGGCTGGCAGAATTAAATTAAATGCACAAATTGCATGAAGAATAAGACGATTACACAGCGTCGAAATCACGTGACAAAGCAAGCAGAAGCGATGAAACCTTCACGCCTACGCATGGACTTGTGCCATGCCCAGACACCTTAACTTTTCCAGACCAAGAAGCAGTCTTGAGGCCAAAAGACAAAGAAATAATTGTCACATGATCACTGAAGTGATGATTGATTGTTACAATAATTGGAGGGAGGCTGGGGGTGCAGATGAACTGCCTGCACCTGGCTGGCTATTCTGCATGTTGCTAAGTTAGTGCTAAAGTATGAATGGGGTTATTGCCAACCCAATCATAGTGGACCAAGTAATCTAGGGTCCTATAGTTAGTAGAACCAATGAGACGTTGTACTTTTAGTGACGTTTACAGTAGCCATTTTGAAGGAAGGATTTAGATGCCCCATCTGACACTGTTTATCCAATCCCCTCACTCTGTTACCATATACAGATATAGCACCTATATTAAAGTTACCTTCCTAAAACCAATAGAATTGCATGCCAGATTTTAAGCATTACACGTCAGTGATGACGAGTTTTTAGTATAAATGATGTGTTTTTTATGAAACATGGAGTTGTTGAAGCGAGAAGGAAGATCGCGCGATTGCTGATATTCATGAACTCCCTGTTTTTTTTACTTGTCATTAAATGGACTCCCTGTGCCAAACCATTGAGTTGGCATTATTGAATGGATGTGAGAGTTTTAATCTGCATCCCCATCCATCTCGAAGGTGCTGCTAGTCATCTTAAAGTGCTGTTGGGAATCCCCCAGCTCTATGGGCAGGTTGGGGTCCTACTGCACAATCTGTACAGGGACATTGAAAGCGCCAAAAGGGTCACCCTTGCATCAAATCTAAACTACTCTCCGGCGGAATGTTAACCCCTATTGACTTTAATGGGCTCACATTCCAAAAACATTGTATTTCAGCATCACTGGATGCTTGACGGTTAATAATGAAATGGCCAATTCCATGCAGTAGTAGTATCAGGCACTGCACATAGCAATAAATACCGGTCAGAGTGGTAATCACAGGGCCTGATTACAGGTAGGCAGCATTGCCAGGCCCATGTCCAAGCCTGTGTCCCTGCGGCATCTAACAACTCAGCCGAACTCTTTAAAATCTGCAAGGAACTGGCCAACCCTGCTGCAGTCTCTACCTCTCCTGTCGCTTCCCAGGCCCTTTGCACAGCCCTTGCCTCTCACTTCATCTCTAAAACCCAGGATATCTTGTCGAACCTCTCGTCCCTGCCCCCTCTCTTCCCCCCTCCTCCTGCAAACTCTGGTCCTCCTACAGCCACCCCGCCAACTTCTTTCTCGTCCTTTCCTCTTTTCTCCCCTGAAAAGGTTTCTGGACAAGTCGGATCTGTCAAAGTCTTGTCAAAACACATTCCTTCCTGTTCGTCCAAAACCATCAAGGACCACATTGACACCCTCGCTCCTGCCCTGGCTGATTTCTACAACCTCTCCACCCCAGGAACCTTCCCCTCCCCTCCTAAGCACTCTCTTGTACACCCTCTTCTCAAAAAACCCACAGCCAACCCTTCTTGCCCAGCTAACTAACACCCAATCTCCATCACTCCCTTTCTGGGCAAGTTCCTGGAAAAGTTGGCCATCTCGCAGCTTAACCTTCACTCTGATTCTGTTGTTTGTCTCCATGACCATCAATCTGGCTTTAGAGCTGCCAGAAGAATGGAAACTGCTCTACTGAACATCCGTGAAGATCTGCTCTCCATCCTTGACTCTAACATCACCTGTCCTCATCCTACTGGATCTCTCTTCAGTCTTTGACACAGTGAACTATACCATCCTGCTCAACCGTCACCATAACAACCTGGGTATCACTGATCGGGCTGTGGCCTGGCTGACCTCTTTCCTCTCTGATGGACATTCCCAGGTCCAACTAGGGTCCTTCCTTTTATCTATCTCCCTCGCTACCTGCAGTGTACCCCAGGGGTGAAACCTCTCACCCTGGCTCTTCAACCAATACCTGGCAACTCTTGCCCACCACATTGCCATTTTCAGCTCCAATTTTCAGTGCTGTGCTGATGGCACTCAACTCACCTTCAGGCTTCACTCGGCCACCACCTCTCCTTCTCTCATCTCTGATTGCCTGTCTGCCATTCAGGATTGGTATGCCACCGAAAATCTCTGTCTGAATGCCAGCAAGACTGAGATCCTCCTCATTGGCACACCTTCACCCTCCTTTCCCCTCACTCTCTGGTCGGCCTCCCTTGGTCCTTCTCCTACCCCCACCTGCGAGGGTAGGAACCTTCTGGTCATATTTGACTCCACACTTTCCTTCTCTGCCCACATCTGTGATGTCTCTAAAAAGTCAAACTTCCTACTGCACTTCCTCAGAGGTATTCTGCCTTTCCCCTCCTTCCCCCAGAAGCTCACTGTCTCCCGAGTCCTGGGTCTCTCTAGGTTGGACTATTCTAACAGCCTCTTTCTAAATCTACCTGCTTCTCCGCCCTTTGCAACTTATCCAGAACAGGACTGCTTGTCCTTGTCCTCAAGCCCTGGGATTGTATCTCTCCAGCCCTGACATCTCTCCACTGGCTGCCAGTGGGTGCAAGGATTAAATTCAAAACCCTTTGCATTTTACACAAGGCTTCCTGGGGCCTGGGTCCAAAATACCTTCAGCTGTCCCTCGGTTAATACCTCCCCTCTCAAGCTCTTCACCATTCTACCTTTAACTCCCTCAGGGTCATTTGTTTTTCAAAGAAACGAGCTGGGGGTAGATCTCTGTCTTCGGCTGGGCCTCCCTCTGGAACAGCTTCGCTGCCACTCTGAAACTTGAGGAGAACAATCTACGGTTCATGAAGCACCTCAAGACCTTCCTCTTTTTCTCTGTCTTTGCCCCTCCTCTCCTCTGCCGATCTGCTCTCTCTCGGCACCATGCACCTGACCTAACTTCTGACTTCCGGGCACAGGTACCTGCTCACTCTGCCACCCACCCGCACTGCCTCCTGGCAATCCCTTTCACTGGGGTCTGTATCTTTAACCATACAGTCCCCCCTTTCTTTCTGCACTTGCCAGACACACTCTGCCTTGTTGTAACGCTCACCTGGTATCCACAAGGACGCCACCCAATCTGGCTGGACTGCTTCCAGCCTGGACCCATCCCTCAGGTTCTTGTTCTGCCGAGGACCTAGTCTGGAATACAGGAGTACTCATTTTAGCTTATACTCTCTTTTCCCTTGAACCCACCTCCCTTGTGGACCCAACAACCCCGTTAGTGTTTTCCTCACCTTGGTTTTTGATATGGTGCGCTCTCCATCTGCTGTTCTGTGCAGGGGTTCGTCGTGAATGGCGCACCGCATCCAAGTTGCTTCAATGGTGCGGGCCCTGTGAGTTCAGTCCTGCTGCAACTCCTTTTTCAGGTAAGTCTGCTGTTTTGACAGCTTGTCCTTAATTGCAATTGCCCCTGTTAATGTCTTTCCTTCTCTTTCAGGTGTGGAAGGAGTTCTGAGGAAGCCGTGCTGGCTGGGGCTGTGCTCGAGATGGTAAGTGAAAGTGCGGAGCACGGAGCTATGTGATTTTCTTGTCGTTTGCTGACCCGTGTTGTCCTTCTCTTGCAGGCCGCTCTGATGTTCTGGATGGTAGCTGATGTGAGGATGCGGAGCGGTGAGTAGGTGTTATTCGAATTGCCTCCCAGTAATTATGCGTGTTACTAAGTCCTGCCTTTTCTCTTGCAGGTAGACGGAAGACCGAAATGGCCTTGAACCAGAAGCAAGTTCAACTCAGGTAAGCGTGAGACTGCCGATGATTGTTGAAATGTGAAGAATAAACACTTACTAATGTTGCTTTTCTATTTTTCCCCCCCAGGTTGCGGCTTCCAAGGAAGAGAGTGAGCGTTCGCCGAGAAGCTGGAAGTTCTGGACACAGGAGCGGATGACAGGAGCTGGCTCGCTAACAGGTAAGAGTACTAATGATGTTCTTCTTCTTCTTCTTGCAGGTGTCGGCCCGGAATGCTGAAGATGATCCGTCAGGTCGTGGTGAATGGCACGGTGCGAGAGCAGAGCAAGGTGAAGCGTGTTCTCCAGCTTGGGCGTGGCTTATATAGCCTGCAGGTATCCCAGGAGCCGTCAGGCCAGACCACACCCTAAATGCTAGACCGCATGGTTCAGTTCTGGAAATGAACCATGTGGGGGCATCCATGTTGTGCCACTGCCATTGAGAGCTCCAGCTCCCCTTTCTGCCATATGAGCCTGGCGCCAAAGGCACCAGGATTGACTTCAAGAGAGTCTTGGGGGGCATGACTGGGCCCTTGGGGCCATGATGAGACACTGTGGCGCGGCCCGGTGGGCCTGATTGCCAGGATGAGGGGTAGTGGACCTGACACTTGCTTTAAACCCAGCACTTGCCACTTGCTGCTGCACTCCTACTCTATGTTGCTTTTTACTATTTATTAATTTATTATTCATCTGTTTTCCTTTGCTCAGCACTTTCCACCTCTCCCCCGTCCATGCACTTTTCCCCTTTCCCTCTCTCATGCACGTGCCTGTCCTCAATGTCACTGGGCCTAGTAAGATCGTTGTTTTTTTGTTCTCCCTTGTTGCCCTCCCTTGCCTTGTCGCTCTCTGAAACACTTGTGTACGAGCGCGATACAAAAAAATATCAATATCAATATCAATATAAAAATACAGCAACATGGAACTGCTGTTACTGTGTGTGGCAAGCATGCAATAATGTGAAGGCTCTGCAAGATGCTGAGTCATGCAGATCCTTCTGTTATTCCCCATGGGTAAATGCCTTATTACTGCATGCAGGATTACCTCATACAGTGTTAACGCATGAAGTGCTGCTTATGTGTAGAGGACATTTCCCCCACACAAAGGAAGGTGTAAAGGAAGATATTTCAGCAATGAAACTCAGAGTTGACTGGTGTGGTAAATCATGCAAGTTTTTGAAAATACTGTATGTTTTACCACTATTGCCAAATTTGTCATCACCCCATAGTAATACAAATGCAGGATAGTTGCCTTTGAACATATAATGCATCTATATTGGAAAAGCTGGCTTTGTATAATGTTTTAAGCAAAAGAGTTACACTATTTTAACAAACATAACTGCAAATTGATAGCGATACAAAATGAGTGGCAGAAACATCGCTCAACATACGCTCAATCCATATACCATACCGACTGACTTTTTGCTACAGCTTTTGGAAATTGCATTGAATCACGATTTCTTCATGTTTGGCACAAAAGAGATATTTGCAGATTACGGGTACGGCGATGGGGGGAGCTTTTGCCAAGTGTACTTCCAATTTGTACATGGAGGCATTTGAAGACAAGTACATCTTTGCACCACATCAATTTACCCCCAATATCTGCCTTTGGCGCTGATACATCAATGCCATCTTAAGTATCTGGAGAGGCAACACTTAGGAACTGTAGCAATTTATAACATGGCTTAACAACATCACACCCAATTTACAGTTCACTGCCCAACGGAGTAAAGAGGAGATAGCTTTTCTTTACCTTACCATCAGACATACTGCCAACAAGCTATATATCACATTGTACACCAAACCCACGGATAGCAATACGCTATTGCAATATTCCAGTCAACATTCCCAACATCTTCGGGACAGTCTTCCGTATAGTCAACTTGCAGCGCAACTGCAATTAAAAAGCAGATTACACTATTCAGTTCAACTGTATGATTGACACATTTTGTGAAAGGGGTTGATTTGATTTGGGTATTTATATAACGCATATCAAATAGGAACCAAGCAGCGAACTGCATCTAGGCGCAGATAACTCTTAATGGTATAGAAAAGGAGAGTACCGTACCACAGCTACCAGAACATTATACAAATTAAAACGTTTTCAATTCTTTCCTAAAAATAACCAGAGATTCAATTTGTCACAAGTGGAGCAGGAGAAAATTCCTGACACGAGGGCCTGCAACTGAGAAACGCATATCTCCTCAATAAGCCATTCTAGAGGAGGGAACTATTAGTAAGCCTTGGCCTCCAGATCGCAATCTGCGAGTGTGATGGTAAATCACATTTTTTGATGTTATATAAGTTGGATACACCTGAAAACAAGACACAGCCTATTAAACTGGGTCCGCTGCAGGACTGGCAGCCAGTGAAGACTTCTGCAAGACTCAGAAACTTGTCATTTCAGTGATAAAGAAAAAATCAAACATACTGCAGAGTTTTGTGCCACCTGAAGGCACTGTAGGTGATATTTTGGACTACCTACAAGGAGCACATTACAGTAGTCAACCTGGTATTAATAAGGATACCTACTACCGTCGATCAGTCATGTTCGGGTATAAGAGGGAGAAGAGGTTTAAGAAGCTTCAATTGTTAATATACAGACTTAATTATGTGATTCACCTGTAGGTTGCACCCCAAGCTGGACTGCCAGATGCATCCCAAGTTTATCCCCTAACTTGTGTTGAAAAGAACGGCCAAGAGAGTCTGGTTTACAAAGCGGGAGACACTCCTTCACTATGCAGAACAACAGGCCCAGACCAACCAAGTTTGTGCATGCGTTACCACCTTTTCTGGATACACCCCCAGGTTAAAACAGCTGCTGTGCAAGTACTGGATAGCATTACACATTCTAAAATTGACTGGGGTCAAACTATTGTTCTCCTTGAAAAGGGGTCACAATCTGCATGACAAATTAGTGCACTCTGCCTGGGATACCCCTACAAGGTCATCTAATATAGCCAGGGTATTTGGTAACTCTACTCCAGCACCTATTGGTCACCATCCATGTTCATCAGTGACTTACAATGGATTTTTGTGGATTACGCAACTGTTCACTAACTGCCAGATCAAACACTTCATATATGTCATTGCTTGCCTTTGCAAACTGTGGTTCATTGGCATGATCACGCAGAATACCTGCATTCGCATTAATGAACACCGATCCAAGATCACAACAGGTCAGACACCAGCTCCCCTGAGTAACCATTTACAGGAAAACGGGCACTCGGTCAATGAGCTGCAATGGTTTATATTGGAAACCATCCAACCCGATATTAACAATTTCTTCACTTTGCATAAGTTACATAAGTTAGAACAACATTGGATACATAGATTGGATACCCATAACGTTGGTCTCAATGAGACCATCAATTGGTCCATGTCATTTTTAAAATGTTCTCTAGCCTCGCTATTAAAACTCATTTCTACTCAGTGGCACATGCAATTGGTTGGCTGGTATCTTTGTCGGCATCTGATAAACCGGCAGCATGGCTCAATATACTAACATCTGCAATTTTGTATTCCTTTCCCACCATTATATATATATATATATGTTAAAGGGACGTTATGGTTAAGTTGCGCTACTAAAAACCTATGAAATTCAGTGAAAAAACTTTGTTAAAGGGACGTTATGGTCCCAAGTAAAACCGAAAAACCCTTGAAATTCGCCAGTTATGGTAAGCTAAGCAACCATAACTCGCGCCACCACCGTGCACTGCTAAGACTAACACCCAGGACATCAAAGATGACAGCACAAATGTCATTGATGACATCACTGATGACATCACATGTGTATGTACTTCTCATGAAATATGTGTAGAAGGGATTCTTATTATGTTGCGAAAAAAGTGTCAAGAATCATTGCAAGAAATATACCCTAATAAGTGCATTGAACGATGCATTGATATAAATAGCATCCTATTATGGGGTTTTATCTAGTATACTAAGCTACTCATACAGAAACATAACATTGTGTGCAGCGTAGAAGATGAAGGTATGATATTCGTAATGTTAATATGTTGAATAATGAAATGATAATTGTTTTCTTGATAGATTTTTGTGTACTGTGAAATATGTAATAAGTAGCTAATAAAACCCATGTATTACATAATTGCATTACTATAGACAAAACACAAAGACACAAGAACACATACAAATATGGGTATATACAGGGAAAGTGAAGTTAGCAAAAAAGCACAAGTAGTAGCAGAAACAATTCATAACTTAACTGATTAGTTTCATGCAAATAAATGATTGCTCTGTTTCAAAGCTGCTATTTACCCTATGTATATGTATCACTTGATGTGATTGGACCCTAAGGAAAGTAGTGTGAGTACAATGTATACAAATATGACCATATACAGGGAAAGTACAGCCATAAAAAAAACAACAGAACTATCAGAAAGTGCTCATAAGTCTAGTGATTATCTTTATGCACAAAAAGGATTGCTGTCTTTCAAGCTTGTGTTTTCCCATATATATATGTTTCATATGATGTGACTGTACTCTAAGGGAATTACTGTAAGAACCTACTAGAAGGATATGTCTACAAATAAAATAAAATTCTTAGTTTCTGACTGTTACTGAAGAAAACCATGTGGCCTAGATATGTCAGCAAAAGAAAAAACAGTGAGCCAGACATGTGATGTCATCAGTGATGTCATCAATGACATTTGTGATGTCATCTTTGATGTCCTGGGTGTTAGTCTTAGCAGTGCACGGTGGTGGCGCGAGTTATGGTTGCTTAGCTTACCATAACTGGCGAATTTCAAGGGTTTTTCGGTTTTACTTGGAACCATAACGTCCCTTTAACAAAGTTTTTTCACTGAATTTCATAGGTTTTTAGTAGCGCAACTTAACCATAACGTCCCTTTAATAAAGTTTTTTTCACTGAATTTCATAGGTTTTTAGTAGCGCAACTTAACCATAACGTCCCTTTAACAAAGTTTTTTCACTGAATTTCATAGTTTTTTAGTAGCACAACTTAACAATAATGACTTTGACTTTATAAACATGTCATATGGAACTGACTGGATCTCTTCTTATGAACTTGATGTCCGCGAACTTATTTAATGTTCGCGGACATGTTCAGAGAACAGTACCACTACCTAAAAACTGTGCGGGGGGGGGGGGGGATATGTTTGATTGTTATATCATAATATAGGAACATTTAACAAATTCAAAAAGCAGCACACAAACACATTATATATAGTAATACATAAGAAATGTAACCCATATATGTAACACACTAACCATTCATTTAAATACAATATGTTCTGAAATGGAATATACCACAAGAAGATAAATTGGCTTCCAACATAATTACCTCACAGACACAACAGAACTGAGAACAAGACCAGACCCTCTGAATACATAGGACTTATCTTACCAGAAATAGTAAGTGTACTTCATTTTACTCATATATTTATAAACTTTCTGTATTAGATTAAAAAATATATTATCTTTTTTTTTTCTCACAGAAATGTCTAGTACTCTGGAATGGCTAGAGGACAATTTCCCACATGAAGAAATGTCACAAGATAGTGAAACTAATGGTAAACACTTTATAATATAAACCATTTATTTATTATTTTTTTTATATACATTTAACATATATATTATTTTTTTGTACAGAGCATACCAGAATAGAAAAGACTTCAGAAAACCCTGTTATGGATAACAGTCTTCACAATATAGAAGAAAAAATGGATGTATTGTTGGCTAATTTTAATAATTTAAAAACTTTTGTAGAAAATCATTTCAAACCAAAAACCTCGTACCATTGCCCCACATGTACCTGTCCCTCCTCACCATATCCCGGTCAATTATCCCCAAACCATCTCCATAATCCAAAACGTTTTGATGAGATTTCCATCCCTTCTTCACCTAATACCAATCATGTTGAAACCCCAAATTCTTCTGTTTTTGTTTCTGTTTCTGCCTCACCTTCTCTGTCATAAATTATTAATATATGTTAAATGAAGTTTAATTTTTATATTGTATTGTGAATAGTTTCCGTTTTTTTTTTTAAAAACAATAAAAGTGTCCGCGGACAGTGCGAGTGTTCTGAAATGTTCGTACATAAACGAAAATGGAGGTGTCCTGAAGAACACCACACCTGTTCGTACTGTTCGCTAGCAAGTTGAAACTGTTCTAAGAACACACGTGGTGTCCTGAAATGTTTGTAAAGAAACAAAAATTAAAGTGTTCTAAAGAACACTATATATGTCCGTAATGTTCGCTATCAACTTAAAACTGTCCTAAGAACACAATTGGTGTCCTGAAATGTTCGTAAATAAACGAAAATGATGTGTCCTGAACAACAGTACAACTGTTCGTAGTGTTCGCTAGCAACATGAAACTGTACTAAGAACACACGCGGTGTCCTGAATTGTTCGTAAACAAACAAAAATTAAAGTGTCCTAAAGAACACTATACCTGTCCAGTACTGTTCGCTAGCAAGTTCAAACTGTTCTAAGAACGCTATTGGTGTCCTGAAATGTTCGTACGTAAACGAAAATGGAGGTGTCCTGAAGAACACTATACCTGTTCGTAGTGTTCGCTACCCAATTGAAACTGTTCTAAGAACACAATTGGTGTCCTGAAATGTTCGTACATAAACTAAATTACACGTGTCATGAAGACCACTATATCTGTCCTTACTGTTCGCTACCAAGTTTAAACTGTTCTAAGAACACATGCAGTGTCCTGAAATGTTCGTTTCACGTGTGACGCACTTTTAATTACTTCAGAACCCGAACAGTGTCCGTAGGACATCAATGCGCATGCGCTAACCAATCTCCGTGCACTTGGTGTCCTGCGGACAGGCGCTTCCTTTGCGGACTAGTTCGCAAACGGATCATATGACCGCGCCCACTCTCATCATGTGTCCTGAAATGCGGACACTGTTCGTGTCCCCGAACAATTTAAAAGTACATTTTTAGTTAATCCATAATATTTTTCAATAAAATCTCACCATGGCACATAGCAATCTTGAGTGTCTATATACCTTTTGAAACTTTCCGATCCTTTTTTTGTGTTCGATCTGTCCGCGGACAGTGCGCATGTCCGCGGACCACGCACAAGCACCCCTATAAAAGACCACGCCCAAGAGCTTATTCCCATTGTGTTTCTGGCTATTCTTCAGAACACAGTGATTTTTGCTGCCACCAGCACCACCCCCACCCCCTCTACTACCACCACCACCACCTCCCCAAGGGCCTGTAGAGGGGAACAGGCGTGAGGATGCGGAGGAGGAAGAAGAGGATGATGAGAATGAGGTAGAGGAAATCCCTACTACCCGCACTAGGCGTGAGTCTTGGGTGTGGCGGTTATTTACCATTCATGGGAATGGTCCTAAGGCTCGTGCGAACCGTGTTACCTGCAATGAGTGCAAAATGATACTCAGTCGCGGGAAGTACGGTAAGTACAGCTTTGGGACCACTACTATGAAGCGACGCCTGAGGTCATTTCACTCTGGGGCTATTCGCAGGGTTGTACCTTGCGAAGAACGTAGCAGGTTGATTTCCTCTACTTCATCCTCTGTTTCTGATCCTGTCACCACAAGGACCACCTCTGTGGGACAGCGTCTTTCTCAAGCTGCCTCACAGGCCATACAGAATGCTGATGACCCTTACCTTTCGAGGGTCACAGTTGTATGTATGTACTGTGACACAGTACTCTGCAGGGGGGAGCGACTTCGGAGTGCTTTTGAGACTATCGTCTCAGAGCACGAGAAGACCTGCTCACTACCCAAATAAAACCCACTCTACATCTTCCTCTCTCAGCTCGCCCTTTCTTATCCCTGTGGTTGGTGTCCCCCCCTTTACCCTCCTTTACCCTCCTCTACTAGTGTGTTGTGTCTGAAAAACCAAAAAAAATACAAAATTACAAAAATCAAAAAGAAATAAGGCTCTTTTCAGAGCCGCCTTTCCCAGTTAAAAAATAGAAGTGAAAATAAATGAAGCAGGGCTCTTTGTATTTTTTAGAAGTCCGCGGACAGTTCGCGAACATTAAAAAAATTGGGTTGCTACTCCATCACAAACATTGTAAATTTCTCTGGAAAGAAGTGGTGGCTCTGAAAAGAGCCTTTGGGTGGTGTTTGTAAGTCAAAAATTGTAAATGCTTAACATCTACTTCAAAATCGTTGTTGATATTCCAAAAAAGGTTGCAATGCATTTTGTACATTTCTCAGAAAAATCTGATTGCCAGCATAAGTAAGATGGACTCCATCTCTGCGAAAAATGTATGTACTGCAAAACATAATATTTTCATTTCTTAGAAAGCCACAAACAGCCTTATTAACATTGCGCCTTGCTTTTTCCATTTGTGGACCAAATGAAGAAGAACGAAGCCACATTTGTCTCTGCGCAATCCGTGAAAATATCACTTGAGAATTAGGAAACATGTCCATAACCTTCCTAAGTCCTTCTTTCATAGCAAATTGCAAAAAAATTCCAGTCACATGTCCTAAACTGTTCCCTCCACAATGAATTATAATTATGTCTGGATGTTGCTCTGTCTCCAAAAAAGTAGCACAGAGAGGTAGCAAGTCCAACCACTTCATTCCACGTACTCCATGCCAGTGTACTTCCACATGTGGGAATCCAAGATCTACAGCTACTCCACAGCTTTCTGCATGCACCTTCAACCAATGTATCCACGAATCTCCTAAAATCCAAACAATCTGTTTTCTGAAACACACAGCCATAGCTATCTTTTGTTCTCTCAGCAAAAAGAGTATCTGAGAAAATCTCTCCTGGCACAACACACCCACCAAACTTTCCTGACCAATCCCTTTCAGTGCTTATTCTCATTTGCATGACTTCTGAACCCAAAAATCCCCGGATGTATTTCCCGATGTCTGCGAACTACCGCCATGTCCGCGGACATATCGTAACATGAACAGCCCTTCTACCATTTCCACTACACTCTCTCTGCCATTCCCTCATTGGATGTACCTCAAAAATCACATGACCATGCACCAATCACATTCAAGACCTCTACATCTAACTGCATCATCATAGATCAGCACTGCAAATGTACTCTGAATCTCTCTGAGTATAAGTGTCATATCATTGGCAAGCAGCATCTACCAGAAATACTGTACAAGTCTTCAGGATTTCTACTTGCAGCTCCATGCATATCCATATGCATGAACACAAACTTCAGGTATGCATATTTTCTGTATAGTAGATGAACACATTTTCAAACAGACTTTTACCTTGTAAAATCTGTAAAATGAATTTACTGTACTTTTTTCAATTTCCTAAAATCAACTATCACTTATAAACCTTTATACTTTTTACTTTCTTTATACACACACACTCAAATCATGTTAAACTATTATTTTTTAAATGAAATATATCGACTACACATATTCAAACAAAATTGCATGCAAACACAATCTATGTTTAAACCTTTATAAAAATACTTATACAATTTCATATTTTTTGTTTTTATTTATTTATTTACTTAATTACTTTAAATTAGACATGACATTGAGGCGCTATTACCTAGAACAGTTTACTTACAGAAATAGTGGTATTCACTAATATATTATAAATTTCACAAGACATAGTAAAGATATTTTTTTTTGCTACAGTTAGTCATTCAATACAATTTGTTCATTAAGAACATATCATATGTACTGAACTGATGCAATGTATCTTATGTAAATAAATTAGTTTAATGGTTTTACAGAAGGCACTGAGGATTTCAATAAAAAAAATCAATATCTAAATTAGAAACACTGCTATATACAAACAAATTTACTAATTTGAAGCTTTTACAATTGCAGTGAAGACCAGTTTCCTGAAAAGAAGCAGCCGAATTCAAAGAAGAAAGAAAAACTAAGAAGTTACCTGTTAATTTAAAAAAAAGTAAGTAAAATATCACCATAATATTTGTATTATTAATCAAATATACTATAACATTAATACGAGCTATTTCGGTTTCTAAAAATAGAGATTTTGTACCATTTTATCCAAAAATGTCCATGTCTTAAACAGCGATTTGCAGCCAGAATGGCCCACAAATTTCTATTTTTGGACACACAAATTACCCAACTGAACCACTACAATTTTCATATTATAGAACAAACAACTGTTTTAATTGTATACATTAGATTTACTATTTGTACTTTTCCACACCACTAGCTTACTTTTTTTTGTCATCTGAACCCCAGTTTAGTAACACATAAATTCAAGAATACCTATCCCTACTAGTTTTAGTTCCCAATGCACAATCACACACATTACATACATCTTTATCATCTTACTCAAACACTCATGCACACAGCACACATACATTCCAGAACACCCCAACCCATATCTTCTTTATTTTTTTCAACAGACCCTAAAGAATGCCTACCAAAAGTCAAGTCCGTAGAAAGCAACGCAAAAGTAGAGCAAATGAAAATAAAGGTGTCCAACATAAGCATCCATCTCTAGCAGAATTTGTAAAAAAAGTTTAAACAAAACAGCTAATACAATCATTTAGTGAAACACAAGAAGTTTCAAGTACAACAACTTCGCTTCCTCTATCAAAATGTAAAACAAACCAAAAAACAATTAACAGAAAATCAGCTATCAGTACAGATAAAACTACTTCTTCAAATTTTAATATAGTGCAAAGTAAGCATACCAAGAAAAGTATTTTAGCCAAAATATACCTCACAAAGTCCTTCAAAATCTTATAAAAACAGGAGAGAAATCAGGTTCAAAGCTTAAAACCTATCGTAGGAAATTAATCTTAGAAGCATTGATGGACAGTGCAATTCTTCTCAAAAGAAATGTATTTATTTTACTGTTAAACAAAATGAAACCACTAACAAAACTAATAACTAAATTACAAAAAAGACTTCTCAATAAGCGAAATATCAACAGAAAGAACTTCTTAAGTATCAGCGGAGGTGAATGGAATCACACTACAAGCACAGAACCATATTTTAATGAAGAAGCGTACAAACAAAAGCAAACTAATACAATTGCCATACATAGCAGTGGTCGAGGTTATGAAAAAGTGAATAATACCATAATGGAACAAGAAGTACTTCTTACAAAAATATGCCGTGAAAACTTAGAATTACCCCTCCATTCAACTGAATCAGAACGTCTAGTGTACAAATGGGAATGCACGTCAATGCGTAACATTCCCAAACAATGTTTCAAATCTTTACGCCAATTTCTCAATAAATATGTAAAAAGCAAAGACAAAATCAAAATTAAATTACTGCAAAATATAGATACCTGTCCAGTGCGCAAGTACACAGGACTACAAGGACATTCATTGGCCTGCATTACAGGACCTACTTGTAAAACCACTTTCCATGATATCAAAAGGATATCAACACATCATTCAACTATTATAAATCTAGTCTATAAACTGTAATATGCTAAAAGTCCTGCTTTAGCACTAGCAAAGTTAAATAACATCCTTCTACATGGTACAGCAAAAGACCTACTTGAAGAAATTCACTATATCCAGAAAAAATATTTTGGAAGTGAAAGCCATTTACAGAATGAAATAGCTTTAAACCAATTAAGCAACAATTCTACACATGGCAACTTTTGCTAAACACATACAAAAAAGAAATACTAAAATTTAAAAGTACATCAGCTGAAGTACCAAACCATGTATGTGTATGTTGCCGTAGAATTTTTTATAAAAGTAACACAAAAACTGTGGACCTATCATACAAAATAGAAGACAATGAAGATTCTAAATGGTTTGAATTAGCTCTCTACCTTGTAGCAGAAAACAAATATGAAATAACTGAGCCCTTAATACTTTGCAGTTATTGCACTACAAAACTTGACAACAACCAAACTCCTTCACATTCTATCACAAATAATTTGGAATTATACTCATTACCAAAACCTCTACAACAACTTAATTTATATGAGAGCATCATAATTCAAACAGTCCACCCATTTCAAGCAATAATACACCTTCAACCAAAAACAGCAAAATTACCTCCCTCTGAATTGGTAAAAGGCATTCGTGGAAAAGTAGTTTATTTACCATTAAATCTAAAAGAAAATGTGCATACTCTAGGAGTGCAACATCCAATGCAGCAATCTTTAATTATATTAGTAAATGGAGTACCTACAAAAGACAAAAAAATATGGCAACAGCTGGTAGATTTATATAAAGTTAGACAAGCCTTCCAATATCTTAAAGTGAATAATGAATATTACAAGGAAATTAATATTGAAGAAAACTTGAAAGATACAACTGAAATAATTCAAGAAACACAAGAAGCTGGTCAATTTGAGCTACTAGATCCTGCTACAATATCAAATACTTTAGACCATTATACAATTCATCCTTTGCACTGTAATGACACCGTACAAGATGTACTGGAAACTTACCAAATGCGTCAAACAAAAGGATCGCCAATCAGTATATGGGAAAAAAGTATAGAAGCACGTGCTTTTCCTCTACTCTTTCCTACTGGCAAAGGAGGAAGGTATGATGATAGACCTATTCAAATATCAGCTTCAGAATACCACTCATTACGGATGTATTCTGAAGATCCCAGATTTAGACAAAATGTGGAATACATATTCCACCTACTCTTTGAAAGTGAACTAGCAACTTCATGTTACGGAGTTGCACACATATTAAAATCAGGATCACACTTTCAAAATATGACAGCTACACAATTATTAGAGAAAGTGCAACAAAAGGATGAGGTTTTACTATCAAATATTACAAATCTATTAGCAACTATGCGTGGTACTAAAGAGTACTGGTTTCGACGTCATGGAGATGTACGTTGTATGATCAGAAACCTTGGCCCATCCACTTGGTTTGTTACATTAAGTTGTGCAGAATATGCATGGGAAGATTTACATGATTTCCTACGCATATCAAATAAAAACGAAACAAACATAGATATTCTAACACCTGGAGAACTTTGTTCTTTGGATCCTGTTAATGTTTCAAGATATTTTCACCATCGCTTCATTGCTATGCTACATTTTATTTGTAATAAAACTGTTCCTCCCCTTGGAGAAGTGCAACACTTCTTTTGGAGAAAAGAATACCAAGCCAGGGGAGCACCACATATCCACATGCTTTTATGGATTAAAGATGCTCCTAAATTTGGTCAAGACAGTGATGCCATTGTTTTACAGTTTATTGAAAAATATGTCACTTGTGAAATTCCATCAGAAGCCACAAATAGTGATCTTCGTGCACAAATTTTACAATTTCAAAGAAACAAATTTGGAAAATATTGTCGTCGCAAATACAAAAACAAAGGCAAATACTACACCAAATGCCGATTTGGTTTCCCTAGACCAGTTACAAATACAGGTCAAGTAAACAACCTCATGTCTTCAGTTAGACATAGGGCCTCATTACGACCCAGGCGGACTTCGCGGTGCTAAATGCACCGCGAAGCATGGCGGAAAGCCGCCGATAGCGCCATGGGGGTTGGCGGATTTACCGCCCCATTCCGACCTCGGCGGAGCGGTAAATCCCCAATCCCCATTCTGCCCTTCCCCATTCCCATTTTCGCCCCATAGGGTATAATGGGAGTGGGGAAGGAGTTAATTACGCCACCGTAAAATACGGTGGCGTAATTAACAACGAGGTCCCGTAGCGCCATGGTTTTCTCCGGCTGGTAAAACCAGGCGGAGAAAACCTCCATGGCGCTACGGGAACTCGTAGTATGGCGGAGAGGTACGCCATGCACTACGCTGGCGTAACACCCTCTCCGCCAGGGTCCTAATGAGGCCCATAGTGTTAGAGGTAAGTCACCTAAAAATACATATTACATAAAAAGAAAAGAAGAAGACAAATATATCAATGATTATAATGCAATCATTGCCCACTTATGGAATGCAAACATAGATGTGCAGTACATTGCAGACAATTCTACTGCAGTTGCACGATATGTCACAACATACTTAACTAAAGCAGAAAAGACAGAGCTCCAAGACTTCTGGAATGACCTGTCATCAGATAAAACAGTATCTCAGAAATTATACAGCTTGGGCATAAAAATGCTCACCCATAGAGAATGTGGATCTTATGAAGCAGCTGATCGTTTAACTGGTACTTCATTGTATGGTAAATCTGAAAATATAGTATGGCTAAGTCTTGGTCCAGCTAAATCTAGAAAAAGAGTTCTAAAATCATATGAAGATATAGAAACAATAGCCAAACATGATCGTAACAGCCAAGACATTTTAAAAAACAATTTATTGGACACATACTACCCAAACAGAAGTAATACTTTGGAAAACATGTGTCTATACCAAATAGCCCAAAACTACACATACAAAAATAATATGAAACCTGATGAAAAAAAAAGGTAAATATAGAGTGACAGACTGTGAAGGCAGCTTAGTTAAACTCACTAAACCAAATGTAATTAATCATATCAAATTGTCATTGAAGACTCCTCAACATAAAGAAGTATATTACATGTCCCTGCTACAACTCTTCAAACCATGGAGAAAAGAAGAACAATTACTAGATAACTATGACTCATATGAGGATGCTTTCAAAGCAAATGAAAGCACTATAACTGATGTAAACTTTACACAGTACAAAACAATGTTGCACAATGAACAGCAACATGAAGAAGAACTCCAAGCCCAACTAGATAAGGATACTCCTGACAGTAGTTAACCTTCTGTAACAGGAAGCCAAGAACCACTGGGAGAACCACTAATAACAAATGAGGCAGAATTAGCTATGATAGAAGTAGAAAACACCATGTGTCAGTATGAAGATAAGGAAGACTTAACTATACTACAATCAAAACTAAACAATGAGTAACTGTGGGTTGAGGCTTCTAGGAATGGAACCTGCCTGTGCTGTGCAACAGTTATATTTAGATTGTGAGTTAAGCAAGATCACAGGAGCCGGTTTGGGGTTAAGCCTGAGCCCCAATTTGGTACGTGGAAAGGGTTTTTTGCTCCCGGTTATCTTGGTTGTAAAGATTTAGAAATGATATCC
The DNA here is from genome assembly GCF_040938575.1 of Ambystoma mexicanum. NCBI lineage: Eukaryota > Metazoa > Chordata > Amphibia > Caudata > Ambystomatidae > Ambystoma > Ambystoma mexicanum. The sequence continues at coordinate 420,518,128 of NC_090927.1, read as the reverse complement.
ATGAAACTTTGGTTAGTACAAAGTGATTCGTTTATTTGCGGTCAGCCGACACGTGTTTCGACCCGTACGGTCTTTCTCAAGGCTGAACAGTGTTCAATGGTGACAAGTGTTAATGTGATTTGTGACAATTGTGTGACAGATTATATTATGTTCCATTGTGGTGTAGGGGTGATGTGCAGTAAGTGACAAAAGATAGCAAAAAGTAGCATCACGTCAAAAAACATTGACGTTTTAATTTGAAAAAAGCATTGTTGCATACAAACAAGTAGAAGGGGAGGAAAAGAAAAGGGAGAAGGTCAGCAAGTGGGCAGAAGGGGAGGGATTGGTTTTTCTTTTCTTTAATGAGGTAAAATCCTCTTACCTAGTCTGTTTGTTGATTGTCCTCAGTGGGGTTTTGTTCAATATGGAACCGTCCTTACGGCAGTCCTGGCTCCTATTGGGCCCTGTGATAAGGAGGCACAATGACAGTGGATGAAAACGCATTGTGGTACGATTTGCCTGATTGATTTCTAGTTGGTTCCCAGCTAGTGAGTGTACTTGGCGGTTTCGAAATCACATCACGTGCAAATTCCGGCTCGTGTGTGTTTCTTGGCCGTGTGGGTCGTCCCTAGCGATTTCTTTGGTCCATTATGGGGCCCCCTGTGTGGGTGCTGTGAGCTGGTCTGGATTGACATCAAGAGCTCTTTGATAGACGCTCTTGTGTATGGCCAGCCACTCGAAGGGTTGGTGTTGTTCCGGGTCGCTCAAGTGAGGAGCTAGTCTATGGGAATGTCCCTGCTGGTTAGAAGTCTGCTAACCATGAGGGCGGGCGGGGAGGCTTACCTTTGTATTCTGTCTGTGTTCCAGGGCAGTGGTCCGCTCCTTTACTCCACCGCTCTGGCGGCCGCCATTATAAGGCGCTTGTGAGCTAGCTGTGTCGCGTTATGTGTCGATTGCGCATGCTCAGTGGCATAGCGTATTGCGAGTGTCACTGAGCATGCGCGTGTCCTGTCGTGTCTGCGCATGCTCCGTGGAGCATTGCTGGCACTGTAGTGTTCGGAATGGTGAGATCTGAGAAGAGGTTGTATGGGGCCATTGGCCCATGGCAATTGGTTGGTTGCCAGGGAGAGGGAAATTAGCGTTGGGAGGCGCATAAACCAGAAAGTGTTCCTTATGAGAAGAGCCGTGAGGATACTTGAGCTTAGTGGGAAATACATGTTCCAGTTAGTGTGTGCATGGGAGTTAGTTGGACCCCGGGCCACATAAGGATCCTATGTAGTGTGGGGATAGATACAATTGGTATTTGTGTCAAGGACATGGGTTGGGCATAGAGTTGCCCTCAGATTAGAAAAATAGGGAGAGGAGAGGAAATGTTTACAGGAAGACATTTAGATCGTGATCTTTGTTCAGGCCATTTTTAACACATCTAAAGTGACAGATTAGCCGTGCTTCTTCTTGTCTTAATTTCTGAATTCTGTCTCCTCCTCTTGGTCCCAGCCGTACTATCTTGAGTCCGATGAACCTGATGTCACTCTTATTGTCCATTTGATGATACTTTTGCCAGTGGTTTGCCAGTGGTAGTTTCGGATCTTGTGACTGTATGCTGTTGATGTGCTCTCTAATCCTAAACCGTGTCTCACGAATAGTGCTGCCTATATATATCTTGTTGCAAACACAGATTATTGCATATATCACATATTTGCTTTTGCAGTTGATGTGCTCTTTGATATTGAAGATTGGGCAGCCTGAGAATTTTGCACATTTGGTCTGGGTTGCATACTTACACATGGCGCAAGTCCCGCATTTCGTGAAACCCATTTGTGTGCGTTTACTGAGCCAATCTTGTGCTGTAATGCTTTTGTCTGACAGGAAAGAGGGGCTTAATAAAGTTCTTAGAGTTGGTGCTCTTCTGTAGGACATACTGGGATATGTTTCCAGTTGTGACCTAATATGTTCATCCATGCGGAGTAATCCCCAGTGCTTTGTCAAGATTTTTTGGAATGCGTAGCTGTCCTTATTGTATCTGGTTACGAATCTGATCATAGGATTGTTATTTTGTCTTCCGGGTTTGGGCTGGAGTAGAGCTGGTCTTTCTAATTGACAGGCCTGTTTTCTTGCTTGTGTCAGGTTTTCTTGGGGATATCCCCGACTTTTGAATCTTCGATCTAGTAGATTGCACTCATCTGTGAAGGATCTCTCTGTGCTACAGTTTCTTCTTGCCCTAATGTATTCCCCTTTGGGTATGTTGCGTATAACGCTCTTTCTATGGCAACTTTTGGCATGCAAGGTGGAGTTTACTTCCGTTGGCTTCCGGTAGGTTCTGGTAGTGATTTCGTTTTCTTCTATCTCAATTGTTAAGTCCAGGAAGTCAATTCTAGTCTTGCTGGTGTGGCTGATTAGTTCAATGCCAAAGTCATTGGTGTTGAGATAATCCATATATTCAGTGAGCTCTACTTCTGTTCCTTTCCAAATTAGGATAATGTCATCTATGAATCTGGCCCAGTTGACAATGAGCCTGGTGTATCTGTCTTCCTTCATTGCATGCTTGATTTCGTAGGAGTGCATGAAGCAGTTAGCTAGAGCTGGAGCATAGCTGGCTCCCATTGCGATCCCCTTCGTTTGTTTAAAGTATTCGCCATTGAATATGAATACATTGTTTGTGAGCGAGAATTTAAGGAAGGCTTTAGTCATTTCCACCTGTTCTAGGTGTGAGGCTGATTCTTGTCTGAGAAGAAACCCCACACTAGTTATCGCAAGTTCATGGTTTATTGATGTATATAGGGCCTTGACGTCGAGCGTAGCCATTAGAAAGTGAGGTTCCCATTTGATGCTGGCTAGTATCTCCAAAGTGTGCATTGTATCTCTTAAATAGCTTGGTATTTTTGTAACGAGTGGTTGTATGACATTGTTGATGTATCTAGCCATTGTTTCTGTGATTCCCCCAATACCGCTGAGGATTGGTCTTCCTTCGGGAATGGTGTCGAAGGCTTTGTGGACTTTGGGTAGAAAGTAGATAGTTGGCATTATCGGGTGGTCTGTTTTAAGGTAGCTGTATTCATCGTCAGTTATCAGTCCTGCTGTTTTGTAAATGACGAGCAGTTCCTGGTGTTCTTTTAGAATCTTCGCCTGCGGGTTGTTCTCCAATTTGACGTAGTTGCCTGGCGTTTCGAGGTGGTTAAATGCCATTTTAAGGTAGTCAGCTTTATTCATTATTACTATGTTGCCACCCTTGTCGGCCTCCTTGATTATGATATTAGTTTCTTCTCGTAAGTTTCTAAGTACGTTCTGTTCTTCCTTAGTCAGATTGTCCTTGGTCTCTTTTCCTTTGGTGCGTTGGTCTTCAAGTTTATGGAGGTCATTGATTACCGCTTGGTGGAAAGTGTCTATATAGTTTTCCGTAAACAGTTGAGGCGTAAATCTTGATTTACTTTTGAGTTCCGGAATTGTCATTGCCATATTCTGGATACCCAGTTCTTCTAAGCATTCTTGCTTGCTTTTGTCATTTTCTACGAGCGTACTGAGGAGATGGATGTCTTCAACATCCCCTATCGTGAGTATGCTAGGTTTTGGTGTTTTCTCCTTTGGTTTGTATACCGGTGTTTTGGTGGCAAAGAATTTCTTGAGTTTGAGAAGTCTTGTAAATTTAAATAGGTCTATTTGGATGTCCACAAAGTTGTTTATGCTAGATGGTGAGAAGGAAAGACCCTTGTTGAGTACTTTCGTTTCAGGATTTGTGAATTCTCTGTTTGACAAATTCATAATTAAATTTTGTTCTGTTTCTGGCCCCCAATTTTCTGTGACTGGGACCTTGTCCGTCTTTGTTCCATTTCCTCCTCCAACTGTCTTGCGTCTTCTGACTCTTCTTCCTCCACTACTTCTTCTTGTTGTGTTCCTGTATCTGTTAATGGTTTTGCGAAGGATACTGTTTTTTTGTTGTTGCTTTTGGGTTGAAGTTTCAGACGACTTGCTTTCTTGTGTAGTTTGATTTGATCTAAAAAACTGCGTTTTGCTGGTGGTTTATCTGTTGTTTTCTCTGATAGGTCTCATGTTTTATCTGGTTCACTATCCATTTCTGAGCTGGCCCCTGAGCTGTTTGGGGTGCTTTCTCTGGATTTGGGTCTTTGTTGGTTTTGGTCATATTTGGGTTGATAGGTGAAGACCCTGTCTTCTCTGTAGTCTTTATCATCCCTGAAAAATTTGTGGAGTTTTCTCATTTTGACTTCATCTTGGTGAATTTTCAGAATTCTATACATTGTTTTATAGTTCTTCTCTTTAGTCGTTTTTGGAGCATCATAATCTTCTATTTCTTTCTTTAATTCTTCAAGTAGAATCACCACTCTATCGTGTTTTCTTTTTGCATGTTCTATTAGTAGTTCTATCATCCTAGTTGATCCTAATATGAGATTCTCTTCCCATGCGTCTGCTAGGTCTGAATCCAGTGGGTCATCGAAGTCAGGAAAAATCAGGATCCTGAGGCCTCTTGGTATTTTCTTTTGCTCTGCATATTCCTGCATCGTTGTTTTCTCCCAAAATTTGTTAATTTCTTTTTTTGATAGTTTCTCTAGCCTCATGAATTTATGTTTGAGGTCTTCCTCTAACTTGCTGTTTCTAAATGCATTGTCCATTGATCCTCGTGGGGCAAAGAGTGCCCTGATGTCTTCGTTCCTTGACATCATATATTCTGCCATTCCTTCTATTTATTTTTCTGTTTTATTCGTATTGGAATTCTCCAGGTGCGATAGCATTGGCTGGTTCCCTTGTGTTAAGGTACTGTGGGTTGAGGCTTCTAGGAATGGAACCTGCCTGTGCTGTGCAACAGTTATATTTAGATTGTGAGTTAAGCAAGATCACAGGAGCCGGTTTGGGGTTAAGCCTGAGCCCCAATTTGGTACGTGGAAAGGGTTTTTTGCTCCCGGTTATCTTGGTTGTAAAGATTTAGAAATGATATCCATGAAACTTTGGTTAGTACAAAGTGATTCGTTTATTTGCGGTCAGCCGACACGTGTTTCGACCCGTACGGTCTTTCTCAAGGCTGAACAGTGTTCAATGGTGACAAGTGTTAATGTGATTTGTGACAATTGTGTGACAGATTATATTATGTTCCATTGTGGTGTAGGGGTGATGTGCAGTAAGTGACAAAAGATAGCAAAAAGTAGCATCACGTCAAAAAACATTGACGTTTTAATTTGAAAAAAGCATTGTTGCATACAAACAAGTGGAAGGGGAGGAAAAGAAAAGGGAGAAGGTTAGCAAGTGGGCAGAAGGGGAGGGATTGGTTTTTCTTTTCTTTAATGAGGTAAAATCCTCTTACCTAGTCTGTTTGTTGATTGTCCTCAGTGGGGTTTTGTTCAATATGGAACCGTCCTTACGGCAGTCCTGGCTCCTATTGGGCCCTGTGATAAGGAGGCACAATGACGGTGGATGAAAACGCATTGTGGTACGATTTGCCTGATTGATTTCTAGTTGGTTCCCAGCTAGTGAGTGTACTTGGCGGCGTCGAAATCACATCACGTGCAAATTCCGGCTCGTGTGTGTTTCTTGGCCGTGTGGGTCGTCCCTAGCGATTTCTTTGGTCCATTATGGGGCCCCCTGTGTGGGTGCTGTGAGCTGGTCTGGATTGACATCAAGAGCTCTTTGATAGACGCTCTTGTGTATGGCCAGCCACTCGAAGGGTTGGTGTTGTTCCGGGTCGCTCAAGTGAGGAGCTAGTCTATGGGAATGTCCCTGCTGGTTAGAAGTCTGCTAACCATGAGGGCGGGCGGGGAGGCTTACCTTTGTATTCTGTCTGTGTTCCAGGGCAGCGGTCCGCTCCTTTACTCCACCGCTCTGGCGGCCGCCATTATAAGGCGCTTGTGAGCTAGCTGTGTCGCGTTATGTGTCGATTGCGCATGCTCAGTGGCATAGCGTATTGCGAGTGTCACTGAGCATGCGCGTGTCCTGTCGTGTCTGCGCATGCTCCGTGGAGCATTGCTGGCACTGTAGTGTTCGGAATGGTGAGATCTGAGAAGAGGTTGTATGGGGCCATTGGCCCATGGCAATTGGTTGGTTGCCAGGGAGAGGGAAATTAGCGTTGGGAGGCGCATAAACCAGAAAGTGTTCCTTATGAGAAGAGCCGTGAGGATACTTGAGCTTAGTGGGAAATACATGTTCCAGTTAGTGTGTGCATGGGAGTTAGTTGGACCCCGGGCCACATAAGGATCCTATGTAGTGTGGGGATAGATACAATTGGTATTTGTGTCAAGGACATGGGTTGGGCATAGAGTTGCCCTCAGATTAGAAAAATAGGGAGAGGAGAGGAAATGTTTACAGGAAGACATTTAGATCGTGATCTTTGTTCAGGCCATTTTTAACACATCTAAAGTGACAGATTAGCCGTGCTTCTTCTTGTCTTAATTTCTGAATTCTGTCTCCTCCTCTTGGTCCCAGCCGTACTATCTTGAGTCCGATGAACCTGATGTCACTCTTATTGTCCATTTGATGATACTTTTGCCAGTGGTTTGCCAGTGGTAGTTTCGGATCTTGTGACTGTATGCTGTTGATGTGCTCTCTAATCCTAAACCGTGTCTCACGAATAGTGCTGCCTATATATATCTTGTTGCAAACACAGATTATTGCATATATCACATATTTGCTTTTGCAGTTGATGTGCTCTTTGATATTGAAGATTGGGCAGCCTGAGAATTTTGCACATTTGGTCTGGGTTGCATACTTACACATGGCGCAAGCCCCGCATTTCGTGAAACCCATTTGTGTGCGTTTACTGAGCCAATCTTGTGCTGTAATGCTTTTGTCTGACAGGAAAGAGGGGCTTAATAAAGTTCTTAGAGTTGGTGCTCTTCTGTAGGACATACTGGGATATGTTTCCAGTTGTGACCTAATATGTTCATCCATGCGGAGTAATCCCCAGTGCTTTGTCAAGATTTTTTGGAATGCGTAGATACAATAAGGACAGCTACGCATTCCAAAAAATCTTGACAAAGCACTGGGGATTACTCCGCATGGATGAACATATTAGGTCACAACTGGAAACATATCCCAGTATGTCCTACAGAAGAGCACCAACTCTAAGAACTTTATTAAGCCCCTCTTTCCTGTCAGACAAAAGCATTACAGCACAAGATTGGCTCAGTAAACGCACACAAATGGGTTTCACGAAATGCGGGACTTGCGCCATGTGTAAGTATGCAACCCAGACCAAATGTGCAAAATTCTCAGGCTGCCCAATCTTCAATATCAAAGAGCACATCAACTGCAAAAGCAAATATGTGATATATGCAATAATCTGTGTTTGCAACAAGATATATATAGGCAGCACTATTCGTGAGACACGGTTTAGGATTAGAGAGCACATCAACAGCATACAGTCACAAGATCCGAAACTACCACTGGCAAACCACTGGCAAAAGTATCATCAAATGGACAATAAGAGTGACATCAGGTTCATCGGACTCAAGATAGTACGGCTGGGACCAAGAGGAGGAGACAGAATTCAGAAATTAAGACAAGAAGAAGCACGGCTAATCTGTCACTTTAGATGTGTTAAAAATGGCCTGAACAAAGATCACGATCTAAATGTCTTCCTGTAAACATTTCCTCTCATCTCCCTATTTTTCTAATCTGAGGGCAACTCTATGCCCAACCCATGTCCTTGACACAAATACCAATTGTATCTATCCCCACACTACATAGGATCCTTATGTGGCCCGGGGTCCAACTAACTCCCATGCACACACTAACTGGAACATGTATTTCCCACTAAGCTCAAGTATCCTCACGGCTCTTCTCATAAGGAACACTTTCTGGTTTATGCGCCTCCCAACGCTAATTCCCCTCTCCCTGGCAACCAACCAATTGCCATGGGCCAATGGCCCCATACAACCTCTTCTCAGATCTCACCATTCCGAACACTACAGTGCCAGCAATGCTCCACGGAGCATGCGCAGACACGACAGGACACGCGCATGCTCAGTGACACTCGCAATACGCTATGCCACTGAGCATGCGCAATCGACACATAACGCGACACAGCTAGCTCACAAGCGCCTTATAATGGCGGCCGCCAGAGCGGTGGAGTAAAGGAGCGGACCGCTGCCCTGGAACACAGACAGAATACAAAGGTAAGCCTCCCCGCCCGCCCTCATGGTTAGCAGACTTCTAACCAGCAGGGACATTCCCATAGACTAGCTCCTCACTTGAGCGACCCGGAACAACACCAACCCTTCGAGTGGCTGGCCATACACAAGAGCGTCTATCAAAGAGCTCTTGATGTCAATCCAGACCAGCTCACAGCACCCACACAGGGGGCCCCATAATGGACCAAAGAAATCGCTAGGGACGACCCACACGGCCAAGAAACACACACGAGCCGGAATTTGCACGTGATGTGATTTCGACGCCGCCAAGTACACTCACTAGCTGGGAACCAACTAGAAATCAATCAGGCAAATCGTACCACAATGCGTTTTCATCCACCGTCATTGTGCCTCCTTATCACAGGGCCCAATAGGAGCCAGGACTGCCGTAAGGACGGTTCCATATTGAACAAAACCCCACTGAGGACAATCAACAAACAGACTAGGTAAGAGGATTTTACCTCATTAAAGAAAAGAAAAACCAATCCCTCCCCTTCTGCCCAATTGCTAACCTTCTCCCTTTTCTTTTCCTCCCCTTCTACTTGTTTGTATGCAACAATGCTTTTTTCAAATTAAAACGTCAATGTTTTTTGACGTGATGCTACTTTTTGCTATCTTTTGTCACTTACTGCACATCACCCCTACACCACAATGGAACATAATATAATCTGTCACACAATTGTCACAAATCACATTAACACTTGTCACCATTGAACACTGTTCAGCCTTGAGAAAGACCGTACGGGTCGAAACACGTGTCGGCTGACCGCAAATAAACGAATCACTTTGTACTAACCAAAGTTTCATGGATATCATTTCTAAATCTTTACAACCAAGATAACTGGGAGCAAAAAACCCTTTCCACGTACCAAATTGGGGCTCAGGCTTAACCCCAAACCGGCTCCTGTGATCTTGCTTAACTCACAATCTAAATATAACTGTTGCACAGCACAGGCAGGTTCCATTCCTAGAAGCCTCAACCCACAGTACCTTAACACTAGGGAACCAGCCAATGCTATCGCACCTGGAGAATTCCAATACGAATAAAACAGAAAAATAAATAGAAGGAATGGCAGAATATATGATGTCAAGGAACGAAGACATCAGGGCACTCTTTGCCCCACGAGGATCAATGGACAATGCATTTAGAAACAGCAAGTTAGAGGAAGACCTCAAACATAAATTCATGAGGCTAGAGAAACTATCAAAAAAAGAAATTAACAAATTTTGGGAGAAAACAACGATGCAGGAATATGCAGAGCAAAAGAAAATACCAAGAGGCCTCAGGATCCTGATTTTTCCTGACTTCGATGACCCACTGGATTCAGACCTAGCAGACGCATGGGAAGAGAATCTCATATTAGGATCAACTAGGATGATAGAACTACTAATAGAACATGCAAAAAGAAAACACGATAGAGTGGTGATTCTACTTGAAGAATTAAAGAAAGAAATAGAAGATTATGATGCTCCAAAAACGACTAAAGAGAAGAACTATAAAACAATGTATAGAATTCTGAAAATTCACCAAGATGAAGTCAAAATGAGAAAACTCCACAAATTTTTCAGGGATGGTAAAGACTACAGAGAAGACAGGGTCTTCACCTATCAACCCAAATATGACCAAAACCAACAAAGACCCAAATCCAGAGAAAGCACCCCAAACAGCTCAGGGGCCAGCTCAGAAATGGATAGTGAACCAGATGAAACATCAGACCTATCAGAGAAAACAACAGATAAACCACCAGCAAAACGCAGTTTTTTAGATCAAATCAAACTACACAAGAAAGCAAGTCGTCTGAAACTTCAACCCAAAAGCAACAACAAAAAAACAGTATCCTTCGCAAAACCATTAACAGATACAGGAACACAACAAGAAGAAGTAGTGGAGGAAGAAGAGTCAGAAGACGCAAGACAGTTGGAGGAGGAAATGGAACAAAGACGGACAAGGTCCCAGTCACAGAAAATTGGGGGCCAGAAACAGAACAAAATTTAATTATGAATTTGTCAAACAGAGAATTCACAAATCCTGAAACGAAAGTACTCAACAAGGGTCTTTCCTTCTCACCATCTAGCATAAACAACTTTGTGGACATCCAAATAGACCTATTTAAATTTACAAGACTTCTCAAACTCAAGAAATTCTTTGCCACCAAAACACCGGTATACAAACCAAAGGAGAAAACACCAAAACCTAGCATACTCACGATAGGGGATGTTGAAGACATCCATCTCCTCAGTACGCTCGTAGAAAATGACAAAAGCAAGCAAGAATGCTTAGAAGAACTGGGTATCCAGAATATGGCAATGACAATTCCGGAACTCAAAAGTAAATCAAGATTTACGCCTCAACTGTTTACGGAAAACTATATAGACACTTTCCACCAAGCGGTAATCAATGACCTCCATAAACTTGAAGACCAACGCACCAAAGGAAAAGAGGCCAAGGACAATCTGACTAAGGAAGAACAGAACGTACTTAGAAACTTACGAGAAGAAACTAATATCATAATCAAGGAGGCCGACAAGGGTGGCAACATAGTAATAATGAATAAAGCTGACTACCTTAAAATGGCATTTAACCACCTCGATACGCCAGGCAACTACGTCAAATTGGAGAACAACCCGCAGGCGAAGATTCTAAAAGAACACCAGGAACTGCTCGTCATTTACAAAACAGCAGGACTGATAACTGACGATGAATACAGCTACCTTAAAACAGACCACCCGATAATGCCAACTATCTACTTTCTACCCAAAGTCCACAAAGCCTTCGACACCATTCCCGAAGGAAGACCAATCCTCAGCGGTATTGGGGGAATCACAGAAACAATGGCTAGATACATCAACAATGTCATACAACCACTCGTTACAAAAATACCAAGCTATTTAAGAGATACAATGCACACTTTGGAGATACTAGCCAGCATCAAATGGGAACCTCACTTTCTAATGGCTACGCTCGACGTCAAGGCCCTATATACATCAATAAACCATGAACTTGCGATAACTAGTGTGGGGTTTCTTCTCAGACAAGAATCAGCCTCACACCTAGAACAGGTGGAAATGACTAAAGCCTTCCTTAAATTCTCGCTCACAAACAATGTATTCATATTCAATGGCGAATACTTTAAACAAACGAAGGGGATCGCAATGGGAGCCAGCTATGCTCCAGCTCTAGCTAACTGCTTCATGCACTCCTACGAAATCAAGCATGCAATGAAGGAAGACAGATACACCAGGCTCATTGTCAACTGGGCCAGATTCATAGATGACATTATCCTAATTTGGAAAGGAACAGAAGTAGAGCTCACTGAATATATGGATTATCTCAACACCAATGACTTTGGCATTGAACTAATCAGCCACACCAGCAAGACTAGAATTGACTTCCTGGACTTAACAATTGAGATAGAAGAAAACGAAATCACTACCAGAACCTACCAGAAGCCAACGGAAGTAAACTCCACCTTGCATGCCAAAAGTTGCCATAGAAAGAGCGTTATACGCAACATACCCAAAGGGGAATACATTAGGGCAAGAAGAAACTGTAGCACAGAGAGATCCTTCACAGATGAGTGCAATCTACTAGATCGAAGATTCAAAAGTCGGGGATATCCCCAAGAAAACCTGACACAAGCAAGAAAACAGGCCTGTCAATTAGAAAGACCAGCTCTACTCCAGCCCAAACCCGGAAGACAAAATAACAATCCTATGATCAGATTCGTAACCAGATACAATAAGGACAGCTACGCATTCCAAAAAATCTTGACAAAGCACTGGGGATTACTCCGCATGGATGAACATATTAGGTCACAACTGGAAACATATCCCAGTATGTCCTACAGAAGAGCACCAACTCTAAGAACTTTATTAAGCCCCTCTTTCCTGTCAGACAAAAGCATTACAGCACAAGATTGGCTCAGTAAACGCACACAAATGGGTTTCACGAAATGCGGGACTTGCGCCATGTGTAAGTATGCAACCCAGACCAAATGTGCAAAATTCTCAGGCTGCCCAATCTTCAATATCAAAGAGCACATTAACTGCAAAAGCAAATATGTGATATATGCAATAATCTGTGTTTGCAACAAGATATATATAGGCAGCACTATTCGTGAGACACGGTTTAGGATTAGAGAGCACATCAACAGCATACAGTCACAAGATCCGAAACTACCACTGGCAAACCACTGGCAAAAGTATCATCAAATGGACAATAAGAGTGACATCAGGTTCATCGGACTCAAGATAGTACGGCTGGGACCAAGAGGAGGAGACAGAATTCAGAAATTAAGACAAGAAGAAGCACGGCTAATCTGTCACTTTAGATGTGTTAAAAATGGCCTGAACAAAGATCACGATCTAAATGTCTTCCTGTAAACATTTCCTCTCCTCTCCCTATTTTTCTAATCTGAGGGCAACTCTATGCCCAACCCATGTCCTTGACACAAATACCAATTGTATCTATCCCCACACTACATAGGATTCTTATGTGGCCCGGGGTCCAACTAACTCCCATGCACACACTAACTGGAACATGTAATTCCCACTAAGCTCAAGTATCCTCACGGCTCTTCTCATAAGGAACACTTTCTGGTTTATGCGCCTCCCAACGCTAATTCCCCTCTCCCTGGCAACCAACCAATTGCCATGGGCCAATGGCCCCATACAACCTCTTCTCAGATCTCACCATTCCGAACACTACAGTGCCAGCAATGCTCCACGGAGCATGCGCAGACACGACAGGACACGCGCATGCTCAGTGACACTCGCAATACGCTATGCCACTGAGCATGCGCAATCGACACATAACGCGACACAGCTAGCTCACAAGCGCCTTATAATGGCGGCCGCCAGAGCGGTGGAGTAAAGGAGCGGACCGCTGCCCTGGAACACAGACAGAATACAAAGGTAAGCCTCCCCGCCCGCCCTCATGGTTAGCAGACTTCTAACCAGCAGGGACATTCCCATAGACTAGCTCCTCACTTGAGCGACCCGGAACAACACCAACCCTTCGAGTGGCTGGCCATACACAAGAGCGTCTATCAAAGAGCTCTTGATGTCAATCCAGACCAGCTCACAGCACCCACACAGGGGGCCCCATAATGGACCAAAGAAATCGCTAGGGACGACCCACACGGCCAAGAAACACACACGAGCCGGAATTTGCACGTGATGTGATTTCGACGCCGCCAAGTACACTCACTAGCTGGGAACCAACTAGAAATCAATCAGGCAAATCGTACCACAATGCGTTTTCATCCACCGTCATTGTGCCTCCTTATCACAGGGCCCAATAGGAGCCAGGACTGCCGTAAGGACGGTTCCATATTGAACAAAACCCCACTGAGGACAATCAACAAACAGACTAGGTAAGAGGATTTTACCTCATTAAAGAAAAGAAAAACCAATCCCTCCCCTTCTGCCCACTTGCTAACCTTCTCCCTTTTCTTTTCCTCCCCTTCTACTTGTTTGTATGCAACAATGCTTTTTTCAAAATAAAACGTCAATGTTTTTTGACGTGATGCTACTTTTTGCTATCTTTTGTCACTTACTGCACATCACCCCTACACCACAATGGAACATAATATAATCTGTCACACAATTGTCACAAATCACATTAACACTTGTCACCATTGAACACTGTTCAGCCTTGAGAAAGACCGTACGGGTCGAAACACGTGTCGGCTGACCGCAAATAAACGAATCACTTTGTACTAACCAAAGTTTCATGGATATCATTTCTAAATCTTTACAACCAAGATAACCGGGAGCAAAAAACCCTTTCCATAAACAATGAGCAAAGTAGCATTTTTCAAGAAGTAACAAAACAAATTGCACATAGTGTAAAACATGAAAATAAAGAATGTTCCTGCCATAATTATAAACCTATACTACTGTACGTCAGTGGTGAAGCTGGTTCTGGCAAAACATTCCTAATCAAAATCATTAGCAAGTTCCTTCAACAATTGACAAACAACAAACTGTCACCTGTTGTCACTGCCCCCACAGGTTTAGCTGCCTACATCATAGGTGGGCGTTACATTACACCGATTACTGCTATTACCAGTAGAACACCAGAACAAATTAGACTATTACAAACTTTCTGCAGAAGCTCCAATGGAATTACGCAGAGTATTGAAACAAATGAAAATGCTACTAATAGATGAAGTGAGCATGGTCTCCAACCTGATGTTAGCTTTGATTCACCTCAGATTACAAGAAGTACTCAAAACAGACTATGAAGAGCTCTTTGCAGGAAAACACATTATTGTTTTGGGAGATCTGCTTCAATTAACACCAGTAAAAAAGGTGAACCTATTTTTAAAACATTAGCTCACAAACTCTGCCGTAAAACTGTTGGCAGCATTGGAAATGTCAACCTTTGGCAACATTTCCAATACAGAGAATGAACAGAAAACATGCGCCAATCTGCAGATCTAACTTATGGCAACATTTTAAAAAGTTTGAGAGTTGGTATACTTTCTAAAGAAGCAGAAGCAACATTGAAAACCCGGCACATTAATGCACTTTATGGCGATAATGCATATGCTACAGATGTTATGGAACAATTAGCCCACAAAAATGTCAATTGTATGGCCTTAATGCCAACTCTTGCAAGCTGTCTCAAATTCAATGAAATAATGTTAAGTAAAGAAATGCAACCAATAATGGAAATTAGCGCCACAGACAAACTAGATGTACATGGTATGACACTACCCATGTGTGACCAAGCCACAACAAGACTAAATAATTTAGAAAAATCAATCTCAAACACAGCAGGCTTAGAAAAGATGTTAAAATTATCCTTAAATTGCAGAGTAATGCTTAAACGTAACCTTGACGTGGACCAAGGACTAGTTAATGGAGCACTGGGTACAGTTGTTGGCTTTCAAACATACCCACGTGACAACAAAATTCAGTTTGTCAATATACTCTTTGACAAACTTTCAGAAGTAAAACGGATAGGACGCTCAACAGCTAGATTCCTTCTCTTCAAAGATATGAATGTACGCAGAGAACAATTTTCTCTAACTCTTGCATATGCAGTCACGATTCATAAATCACATGGTCTTACCCTAGACAAAGCAATGATAGATATTGGTAACACAGTCTTTAAAGAAGGCATGAGCTACGTAGCACTATCACGCTTACGTACACTTGACGGTCTATTTCTAATCAACTTTGATGCAAGTAAAGTAAACGCTGATATTCCTTGCATTTTAGAATATAATAGACTTCGCTCACTATACACTCCCCATCTAAACACATATTCTGTTCCACAAAAACTAAAACGTTGTAAAAGAAAACTAAATCAAACAGAAATGCAACAGGATGTCACTGCAAATCCTCCAAAGAGAGTAAAAGAAACTAATACTTCATCAAGTACCACAAACAAAAAAGAATCAATTAGAGAAAGTAAACCAGGTACTTCTTTAAAGAAGGAAGACAAACTCCAAAAAAAGCAGTTAGATACAGAACTACCTGGACCATTTAAATTCTCAAATATAGTTGGTGTAAGTTGCTATGCAAATGTAGCAATGAATATTCTATTTCAATTACCACCAATTGTTGACAACATTTACTTACACAGTACAGACCCATTGTGTTTGCAAATGTTAGTACTTCACAGAAATGCAGCAAACAGTCCTGACAACTGATATAGTGTTTTTGGAATAAGACGACAATTGGACTACTTTGCTGGAATGGTGAAATTCACTATAAACTCACAGGAAGATCCACAAGAATTTCTAATGTACTTACTACAATTACTGGAAAACAAAAACATACCTATAAATGAAATCTTTCTGCAACAATGTGACACAAGAAGAAATCCCCAATGAACGCTTCATATATATATCAATACCAAATTGTGAATCCATTCCATTTCAGCAACTTGTACAAAATGCAAACCATGGTAGATTATGCTCTACCTGCAATTCAGATAATCGCTCCACGTTAGTAATACAAACACATAGTAAATACTAATGCTTCTACGTTACAATGCAGATGGTACCAAAAACAACTGCAAGCTGACTGGATTCACACATGGTCAAATATCACTTGGTAAGAAAACCTTCACAACAATAGGTATAATCTACCACGCAGGAGCCACAACCAATTCAGGGCACTACACTGCATATATAAAAAAGAAATGTGGATGGTTTGAATGTAATGTTAGTACCATTACTACCATTAGTACCATTACTCTAAAGCAGAGATTACCAGCAAATCTTACAAACGCTTATTTGATGTTCTTAAAACCAAAATTTGATAAATAAACTGTATTTAAACCTTTAAGTAAATTTGTGTTAAAAAAATATAAACTGTTAGAATACTCCAAAAGCTATCTAACTGCTCAAAGATTCTACAACAACTAATCAGATAAATGAATACCACTAAATTAGACCAAAAAATACAGAGTTAGAATACGCCAATTGGTATATAACTGTTCCAAAATTATAAATTTGTGTTAAAATAATATAAACTGTTAGAATTCTCCAAAAGCTATCTAACAGCTCAAAGATTCTACAACAACTAATCAGATAAATGAATACCACTAAATTAGGCCAAAAGATACACAGTTAGAATATGCCAATTGGTATCTAACTGTCCCAAAATTTAACAATATCCAAATAGATAAATCAAAACCACTAAAATATATTACAAAAATAGATAGTTAGAATACGCCAATTGGTATCTAACTGCTCCAAAATGTTATAATATCAAAACAAATGAAGAATCTGTTACTGCTCCAAAAAAAATACAACAAAGCAAAGTATAAAGCATTAGCCAGAAACAAAAAGTGAACACTGAAAACAAACAAACAAATAAACTGTAGCATAACAGGAAAAGTTTTTTTATTATTCCAACATGGATTTTTTTTCTCCCACAGACCCAATGATTTTAGCAACAAATACAGAAACTGAAAAATTGCACAGTACTCTGATTTGTACTCTACTAAATATGAGGGTCGAAACAAAATAAAGGTATATTGCTTATACAATGTAATAAGTCATTACAAAATACTAATACTAAAATGCTATTTTCTTTTATCACAGAAATGAAGAAGAAAAACATGGACTCCCATTACTAGACCAAACAGTAAGTATACAATAATAAGGACAACCATAGCAGCATATCACATCCATAGTATCTAATACCTTTGTTCCTTATACATTTGTTTTTCACCCAAAGTTATAAGCAAATATGAATGTGATATGCTGCGGTGGTTGTTGCCAGGGCATAGAGACTTGGGTGCATGGCCAAATGGCCATGCACCCAAGACTCTATGCCCTGGCAACAACCACCGCAGCATATCACATCCATAGAGTCAAACATTTCAACTATGATCTATGGGAAACTTTTAATGTCCGCGAACAATGTGAGTGTTCTTAGAACACTTTGAACTTGCCAGCGAACAATACGGACAGCGTTTTCAGGACACCCCCTACGAACATTTCAGAACAACGCGATAGTTCTTAGAACACTTTCAACTTAACAATGAACAATACGGACAGCGTCCTAAGGACACCCCCTACGAACACTCCCCGGACATCGCGAGTGTTCTTAGAAGCGTCTTCAGAACACCACCATCTTGTTTATTTGCGAACATTTCAGGACACCGCGAGTGTTCTTAGGACACATTCAACTTGACAGAGAACAATACGGACAGCGTCCTCAGGACACCCCCTACGAACATTCCAGGACACCGGGAGTGTTCTTAGAAGCTTCTTCAGAACACCACCATCTTGTTTATTTGCGAACATTTCAGGACACCGCGAGTTTTCTTAGGACACATTCAACTTGACAGAGAACAATACGGACAGCGTCCTCAGGACACCCCCTACGAACACTCCCCGGACACTGCGAGTGTTCTTAGAAGCGTCTTCAGAACACCACCATCTTGTTTATTTGCGAACATTTCAGGACAACGCGAGTGTTCTTAGGACACATTCAACTTGACAGAGAACAATACGGACAGCGTCCTCAGGACAACCCCTACGAACACTCCCCGGACACCGCAAGTGTTCTTAGAAGCGTCTTCAGAACACCCCCATTTTGTTTATTTGCGAACATTTCAGGACACCACGGGTGTTCTTAGAACACATTCAACTTGACAGAGAACAATACGGACAGCGTCCTCAGGACACCCCCTACGAACATTCCAGGACACCGGGAGTGTTCTTAGAAGCGTCTTCAGAACACCACCATCTTGTTTATTTGCAAACATTTCAGGACACCGCGAGTGTTCTTAGGACACATTCAACTTGACAGAGAACAATACGGACAGCGTCCTCAGGACACCCCCTACGAACACTCCCTGGACACCGCGAGTGTTCTTAGAAGCGTCTTCAGAACACCCCCATTTTGTTTATTTGCGAACATTTCAGGACACCACGGGTGTTCTTAGAACACATTCAACTTGACAGAGAACAATACGGACAGCGTCCTCAGGACACCCCCTACGAACACTCCCCGGACACCGCGAGTGTTCTTAGAAGCGTCTTCAGAACGCCCCCATTTTGTTTATTTGCGAACATTTCAGGACACCGCGGGTGTTCTTAGAACACATTCAACTTGACAGAGAACAATACGGACAGCGTCCTCAGGACACCCCCTACGAACACTCCCCAGACACCGCGAGTGTTCTTAGAACAGTTTCACCTTGCTTGCGAACAAAAGGGACACATATTGAGTCCTTAGAACACCCCCAGTCAGTTTATTTAGAACATTTCAGAACACCCGTGATGTCCGCAAACAAATTGAACACAAAAAGAACATCTAACACATAAAAAACACAACTTTCATCCTATCTCATACACTCCCACCCTCCCCAAACACTCCTACACACCAACACACTCTACAAAATACACATTTTGAACAAAGTTTCACTGCGCTGTCCGCGGACGTCCGCGAATCCAAGATGGCGGGCGCTACCGAAAAATCTGACGCGCTTCACGCTCCACGCCGTCCAATCAGCGAACACGTTGCATGTCCGCGAACATCACGCAAGACGATTGGCCAATCAGGACACTGTCCGCGGAGCGAACAGGGAAGTGTGTCCGCGAACCGAACACAGATATCACTATTTTTTTTTTACCTATTTTTGGGTCATTTTAAAAAAAAACTACTGGATGGATTTTCACCAAATTTGCAAAAGCACGCTTTCAGGACCAAGCCGCTGCTCCTGGTCCAAATTTGGTGGAAATCCGTCCAGCGGTTTGGGCTGTAGGCGCGAGCAAAATTTTTTTCCCATTCAGTCTATGGGAAAAAAAAAAGTTTTGGGACCCCCCCTATAACTTTGCCCCCCCTGGACGAATCCTCACCAAACTTTGCAAAAAAATTCAGAGTGACCCAAATACTTCTTTTTGCAAAGTTTGGTGAGGATCTGTCCAGGGAGAGCGAAGTTATAAGCCACCCAAAAAGTGCTCTTCCTATGGAAACAGCAACTTAACCACTACCGTGGCCATGTAATATATATATATATATATATATATATATATATATATATATATATGCTGGGTTGTTAACCATCTTGCCATCGGGTGTTTTACATCCCCACTTTATTATAAGATGGCTACAGCGGTTGCTACAGTTGCCAACTTCTCATGGAAGAGAGACAGGTCCCTTCATATTGTGTCCTATCTTTATGTCTACTCAGCTTCTGTCCACAGTAGGATTGCCAGTACATGTCTGGAAAGAGTGTGACTTGCTCATCGGCAGTGCCCTGGCCCATGCACTGTGAAGTAAGCCTTATTTAGTGCATTTGTGACCGCAACAGCTGTTGGTGCGAGTCGGGCCAGGCACTACTTAATCATGCACGATAAGGCTACATGCGGCCACAGGTCTGTTGGTAGGACCTAATAGAGCTGGAACATTATGTCAGACAAGGTGTATTTCTGCAGGCATCTTGGTTGTGGTCACAGGGCCCCACTTATACCCACAAAGCTGTGCTGAAATTAAATTAGCATCACTAGATTCACCTGAGTGAGTGCAATCTGATGAACTGATTAGTAACATGATCACACGTGAGGAAAAAGATGTTTCTGAAAGTCACAATTGTTTAATGTAGAAATAGCCAAGACAACATCACATCAAAAGGGGGGAGGGGGGAACTCGGTTTAGTGGTTGCTCCCATTAGACTGTCCTCTTCATTAATATGCCCAATGAGTATGAGGGGTATGGCTAAGTGTGATGTCACTTTTGGATTATTGTACATTCGCATACACTGATCAATTAGATTAGAGACAAGACGCACACCTCTAAAGGGAGGGGCTTCTAAACCATATATTTTGCAGTCTCACTCAATCACTCACTTGCTCTCTTACTGACTGACTGATTGACTAGGTGATGGGAAGGAGAGAAAGGAGAATTGACAACTTCAGAAAGGAGAATAGATTGCTTTCCATTGTACCCACTTTCGATTACTTGCAGCACACTATAAGAGCAACCAGCTGTGGAGGGAAGTTTCTACTGAATGGGGAGAATGGAACCAGTCCTCTAGAGGGTGCCCACCTGTTTGTGAGACAGCCCCTTAACACTTTCCTATGTAAGTATAATGTTAAGGGAAATGTGATTCTGAAAGAAAGTTTACTCTCAAGGGGAATGGATCGCACCTCTTTTTATTTGTGAAGGTGCTGACGGGGATACATAAATTGGCTGTACATAGGAAATAAATACTATTAAATATGTGATTCTGGGTTCATAGATTTGACAAAAAGGTCCAATGGTGTAAATATTGGGAGATCCATGACCCCTTCTCTGCGTAATGTGCAAGCATAGAACAATTATGTTGGGAGCCAAAATGAGATCTCACTGTGTATTTGAAGCAATTACCTGGTAACAAAGTTATTTTATTTATTTATGTACTTATTCATTTATATAGTGCACACAACCCGGAGGTATCTAGGCACTTTGAGTTTAAGAGATTGTCTACAATATTAACTCGTTGTAGCATGGGGTTACAGTCATGTAAGGTCCAGCAGAGTGGTTACATCATAGCAGGTCCGCATTACAGGTTACATCATTATCTTAAATTGTTTACAAATCTTCTGATGCAATCATTTGTTACATACAAAGTGTACAAATCTTCTGATGCAATCATTTGTTACATACAAAGTATACAGACAGTAATTAATTCAGAGGTGATAGTAAGTTACAGGTTGTGTTATTTACCTGTGGGGGCCCTACGCTTAAGTTAGTTGTAGGCTTGGGTGAAAAGCCAGGTTTTGAGGCCTTTACGGAATTACCAAAATGATGGGTCTATTCTCAATGCTAGGGTCATTATGTTCCATAATTTGGCAGCAATCACTGGGAAGGTAGCGCTGCCTGCTTTCTGTCATCTAAATCTGGGTATATTGACTAGGCTGGCGTAGGTGGATCAGGTAGGTCTGTTGGACTGGGTTTTTGCAAACTGGTTTATTAGGTATGCTGCGGTGCTCTTAGAGAGCCATTTGTGTGTCAGTGAGAGGATTTTGAATTCAATGTGATCTTGTACTGGGAGCCAATGTATGTTACGCCTAGTTGACAAGATATGTTCATGTTTGGGTAAGTTGAATGCTGGTCTGATTGCAGTAATTGATCCAGGATAGGATAAGTGCTCTTGCCAGCGTGATGCAGTTGCCAGAAGATAAGAAGGGTCTGCTGGCTCTGATTAGTTTGGAGGTGTACTCTGCAGAGGAGACTATAGCATTAACTTGTCTTGTTAGGGTAAGTGCAGAGTCAATGTAGACACCTTAAGTTTGTATCTCCTTGGCTACATTTTTGATGTTGCCATCAATGTTGAAAGATCTGTAGAGTGGGGGTAGTTTGTTGATTTTGGATTGGCTGCCAATGATGAGTAATTTAGTTTTCTCATCAGTGAGACATAACTCGTTTTGAGCCATCCATGCTTGGATGGTGAGGTAGATTTTGTTCAGTATGTTAGATTAGGTGTCATATAATGTTACATGTGCTGAACCACTCAAGAAAAGAGGAAAGGGTTTTCACTGTTACCCATTTCCCCACATTTAAGTAGTTAATTGAAAATGAGGAATGTACACTTTTACACAGTAATACAATAGAAACACTATTAAAGGGAATCTAGCAAACATATGGGTTAAACATTAATTTTGCTTTTTTGCCTGCGATTTACATCCAGAAATGTGAAGTAGCTCTTTACATTTATTTTTCTAGGATGTTGTTTGAGATACTGACATGCCTATTGAGTAAGGGTGACATGTTTATTTTCCATTAATAAAAGAAGTAGACAGATTTGGTATTAGGTCAAATGACCTTTTTCAAAAAGCGACATAACAAAAAAACAATTTAGATAGACTGCTCTGGGACCGTACAAGTGCATGCAGGGGCTGACAGTCGCGCTAGGACCTGGAAGTGGCCTCGAGGTAGAACAGGTAAGTGTGTGTGTGTATATTTGTGTGTGTGTTGGGTTTACATTTATGTGTGTGTAATGGTGGGGAGAGGAGTCTTTGTATTGGAGGGAGGCAGTGGGGGCTGAGAGTGGGGGGTTTGAGCATTGAACCCAATCCCCGATTTTTATCAAATGGGGAAAGAGGGGGTGGAGGTTTGGGGCGAAGAAATTTCCTTTTTTCTATTTTTGTACCTACAAAAATCAAAAACATACCATAGAACCACAGATTTAGATAGGCAGGTATGTGCTGGTTTAATTTGTTTTCTATCAAATGACAGCTTTATCCTGGACCCTCATACCGCTTTCAACCTATGGGTATGGGCATTCAGGGTAAACCAAATGTATATAAGGCAAGGTGTGTGCATTAAAAGGTCTACATTCAATTTAAAAGCAGCTTTGGACTATTGAGCATATTGATCATTCTTTAATTTGGTAACCATTAACAGTGGGATTTCATAGATTAACAGTGTTTTTTTAACCTTTATTTATGCTCAACAGGCACAGAGTACAACATAGCAATGCAAATAGCACAGCCGGACATACTCTCCAACATAGGCACACTAGCAATACATCAGCGTACACCTTCAGGGGTGGTTATTGACAGGAAGTAAACAGCAAACTAATCCACCCAAGTCTCAGGGACAGCATCACGGCATAGGTGTCCTTCTCCCAGGGGCTTCATATTGGGGGGCGCTGAGTTATATATCCTCAGAATTCATCACAAATATCCTTGGGCCTTGACGTGCATGGCAGTGTTTCCACATAGGTTCCTTCGCAGTTCTCAACCCACGTCAAGTCTGCCAGACGGTCCCTGCCCAACGGGAGAGCTCCATCCTTCCACTTCCAAAGTATACGTTTGGCAACTATGCTCCCCACATTGAGCAATTATATGTTCCCTCTCAATGGTATGCCTGTCCACAGCCCAAATAGAGCCCCCATTGGTGAGAATAGAATAGGCAGGCCCAGCACCACAAACAGTACATTAAACATATATGTCCAAAGCTCACCCAGCCTACCACAACCCCACAGCATATGCAAGTGATCAGCATTCTCCAATTTACATCTAGGCCAACCGCTGTCATCGAATAGATATATCTTGGCAATCCTATCAGGTGTGTAGTACAGTCTATTAAGGATCTTGTATTGCATCAGCTTGAACCTAGAGTTCAGTGATACCATTTTGGTTAGAGAGCACATCTTGGACCATTGTTCATCTGATAGGTTGAATCCCAGGTCCCCTATACACTGGAGGCTCACCCTGGTATTCAGCAGATGCACTCGCCCCATAATCATTTTGTACAGCATGGCCAAGACCCTCGCCTCCCACAAGAAGTTGAAATGTACTTGAGGAGCTCCTTTTTCAAGAGTTTAAGGGGCTAGCCCTCCCACCAAGCAGAGACGGTGGCCATAAATCTGTAAAATTCTACCACCTTTGTCACTGTACCCATGTGTTTGTGCTTCCATGTTTGCTGTGTGAGGAATTTCCCATCCGGAAACACATCCGCCAGGGCCCTGTATCCTAGCCTGTCCCAGTGTGTGCTTAGTGACTTGTCCCAGATGGTGGGGGGAGGGGCAGGGAACTTCCACAATGGCAGCCTCCTATACTATGGATGCTCCACACCAGTTTTTTTGCAAAAATGGCACGCCATGCTGTGACTGTAAGCATAGGGGGTGTAGGGGCATTCATCTCTGTAAGCTGCATCCAACAATAATGTCCTCATATCGATCTTGTCGGCTGCCAGCTGTTCAAGTATGACATGGTGTGGGGCAGATTATCTCTTGTACCAGTATGAGGCGAATTGCGCCTGCACAGCCAGCCAGTATATCTCAAGGTGTGGAGCCACAAATACCCCATATCAAAGGGCAGTGTTATCGCTGACCATTTTTTCCAGACTGCTCCCATATTCCACAAGAATTGGGAGAGGGAAACGTGTAGTCTGGTAAAGTAAGCTTTGCCCGGCCAGAGGGGGATGTTAGTAAAGGTATATACCAGTTTGGGAAAGAGAATCTTTTTGACCAAGGCGAATCTACCCGCCAGTGATATGGGAACTGGTTTCTAACTGCCTAGTCTGCACTCCACATACTGCTCCAGAACAGCATAGTTGTCACGGAACAGGGAGTTATTTTTGCCAGTCACAGTGATCTCCAGGTATTTAATGTGATTGGGTGGCCAGCGCAGTGGGAAGCCCCCGACCGGCTGAGATGTCCCTGTGATGTCCGGCTGTGTGTCCATTTGATGTTCTGCATTATCGGATCAAGGTTCAACTGTGGGTCCATAACATATAACAGGACATTGGGGGTCATTACGACCCAGGCGGTAAGTACACCAACTTTACCACCATGGTGTAAACTACGTTTACACCATGGTGGATGGCGGATTTACCGCCCCATTCCAAGGTGAGTGGGGCGGTAAATCCCCATTTCCCATTTTACCCTTCCCCATTCCCATTTTTGCCCCATAGGGCATAATGGGAGTGGGGAAGGCGCTAATTACGTCACCGTAAATTACGGTGGCGTAATTAGCACCAAGGCGGTTTAGCGCCATGGATTTTAACGGCTGCTTAAAGCAGCTGTTAAAATCGGAATCAGGCGTTAAGGGTTAACGACGGCGTTAACCCTTAACGCCTGAGTTGTAATGAGGCCCATTGTCTGCTTAGAGGGAGATGATATCCGGGGGTTCCAACAGCCACAGCCCCCACTTCCCATGCTGCTCCCTAATCAGATATGCCATGGGTTTGATGGCAAGTGGAAATAATATCAGCAACAGTGGGCAGCCCTGGCGGGAGTCTCTGCCAAGGAGGAACCACTCAGAGACCTGCAAATTGACCAGGCCTCTTTCCACAGGATGGGCATAGAGGAGTTTAATGTAGCTAATCATGGTGGAACCAAGCTCCATCATTTCCCGCATGATGAATAAGTACTCCCACAACACCATATCAAACGCTTTTTGAGTATCAAGTGTTACTGCCACAGCGGAAGCCCCATGTGGACAATCTCACCGTGACATTAAATAGGCGGCGGATGTTAAGCATCATTGATCTGCCAGGAATAAAAACTGCTTGCTCACTGTGGATCAGATGGGGCATTAAGGTGAGGTGCCCGTTTGCTATAATCTTAGCAAAGATTTTTACATCCGCATTCATGAGCGACAGGGGTCTATATGATTGCACTCATTGCTAGGTTTACCCGACTTGAGGAGCACTATTACAGGACCTAGTGGAGTGACTTAGGAAGGACAGAGGCCTCCAATGAGTCTGTCCAGACTCATAAGAGGTGGGGAGCCAGGATGGTGCTTTATTCTGCATAAAACTCTGCCGACAACCCATCTGGGCCAGGAGCTTTGCCTCTAGGAAGCGTTTTGATTAATGACACAACATCCTCAACTGTGAACAGTTTGTTAGCTTGCTTCCTAGCTCCGGTGGACAGCCTGGACAACGGGACATTGTCCAGTAAGCAGCGTATAGCTTGTTCGCCATGTATCGATCTGGATGTATAAAACTCCTTGTAAAAGCTACGGAAGACGTCAAGGATATCTTGGTCGGCTCACTTGCAACCTCCCGAATGATCTAGGATGCAATCTATCTGTGTGGATCCCCTCTCAATGTGCGCCAGTCTAGCCAGCGTATGCCCCGGATGGTCTCCATCACCATATTTCCCAGCAGCTGTGGGCTCGGAGAAGTACCTTGTCTCCATGTGTGCCAGTTCACCAAATTGCTCCAGGGTGACACGAATATCAGTCAACACTGCCAGGCTGGGGGCTGTAGCATATTAAATATGTCCTTGCAGCTCTTCAGGTCACGCCACATGGTCTTAAGTATACCAAATTCCCTAGAGATGGCCATACAACGGATATAAACCATACATGCTTGCCATATTTTGCTGTATGATGTGGCATATGGGTGTTGTTTGTGAAGAAAGACTTAATATCATCTTCTATGTCAGCCCTGAACACTATGGGCCTCATTACACGGAAGGCAGTAAACCATGGTGCTATTAGCACCATGGTTGCCGCCGGTACCATAGTGATACCACCATGGAGGAAAGGGGAATTAACACCCCATTCCAAGGTTGGCGGGGCGGTAATTCCCCCTTCGTCCATGGCCCTTCCCCATTCCCATTTTTGCCCTATAGGGCATAATGGGAATGGGGAAGGACCTAATTACGGTACCGCAAATTGCGGTACCGTAATTAGCACCAAGGTCCCTTTGCGGGTCCCAACTTTAACGGCTAGTATACACCAGCCGTTAAGGTCGGGTCCCGCAAAGGGACGTCGTAGTAAGGCGGTAAGGGTTTACTGGTACCGGTGCCCTTACCGGCACTGGTAAACCCTTGCCGCCTACTGTGTAATGAGGCCCTATATCTAGTTGCGTCTCCGATTTGAAACTCCATGCCCTGTGGTTGGTGGTCTTGCTTCCTAGCGTCATCCACAGCACTATGAGGAAATGGTCCGAGAGTGTGTGAGGGAGGATGGCTGAGGACAACACTTTTCCCACTAGGGGCTGCGAGATCAGGAAGATATCTATACACGAGGCCATATCATGTGCTGAGGAGTAAAAAGTGTAGTAGCGCTTCTGCTGGTGGAACGACACACCTGCCACACGGCCATCCTGTTCATCTGGTCCAGCAGGCAGCATGCCAGCCTAGATAGGCACCAAGGGGCCATGCCAGTCCTGTCCATACACTGGTCAGGTATGGTATTTATGTCCCCACCTCAGAGAATGGGCAGAGCCAGGTAAGTACCAATGACAGATGCCACTGTTGCATAGAAATCAGGGGAGTCAACATTGGGCCCATATGTATTGACAAGCAGAAGCTCGACTCCCTCAAGGACACCATGTACTATACCATATCGGCCATCGGATCAGTGTGCATTTAAGAGATTTATGAATGAGGATCAATACCCCCAGGACTGACTGGAGTGGAATACCTATTACCCCCTCCCCTGGGCTGCTATACTCTTGTTGACACATGCAGTAGCATGCGTTTCTTGAAAAAAAAGAACATAGATTTTGAGCCTGTTGGCATAAGTCACTATCTTCTTAGTTTTGGTATAATTTCCCAGACATCAGACATTCCATCTAATAGCATTAATTGCATCCATGTCCAAGGAAAGCTACACCCCTTGATAGGAACTGTATTAAATGGCATCCACATGCACAGCAAAGCTGAAAGCACTTCCCTACCCATGAGAAGAGCAACCTCTACCTGCCAAGACCATTTTTGAAACTTTTTAACCCCCCGAACAACTACCCACCCTCGCCACCCTCACCCCCCCCCCCAACTAGGGAAATGTATATCCCTCACCCATCAAACCCACAACAGGAAAAAAGCACAATCGCTGTGGGGATAACTGCTGCCACATGTGGTGCCATGTTACACTGGCATAACATATTACTATCACAGCAGGTGATCCCAGGATCTGAACACTGTGCATTACCATCAGTATATAGTCCAGAGCAGATCATGGTGAGTAGTGTAAAGGGATGGCAGGTCTGTCTTTCAGGCCATTCAGGAGGCAGCGGTTGCTGCGTTATTCTGCTGTGGGATCGAGGCTTCAATTAATTTAGCTGCCTCAGCGGGGATCATGAAGGAGTATAGCTTATCCTTAAATTAGATTCACATTGGATTCACATTCTGGCTGGGTACAGCATGGCATTCTTAACATTACACTCTTGGAGGAGCTTCTTAGCCTCTAGAAATTGCTGCAGCTTTTTCTGTACTGCAGTCAAGATATCCAGCAACAACCGGACCTTCTGGGACCCCAGACACAGTTCTTGTTTATACCTTCTTTATACCTGGCAAGCTTCAGCAGGATGTCCCTGTCGCAGTAGCTTAAGATTTTGGCAATCATTGGCTGTGGCCAGTCACCTGGTTTCGATCTCAGAGTGAGAGCCCTATGCGTCCTCACCACTGCAAAGAAGGGGACTACAGCGGGTTCTCCAACAACCACCAGAGGAGCTCCTCAACTACCTGCTCCATGCTGCCTGATAGAGCATCTTCGGGGACCCCCATTATTCATACATTATTCCTACGGCACAGTGACTCCAAATCATCACACTTTGACTTGACAGACTTCATCTCCTTCACCAGTGTGGCCACTATGGTTTGCAGTCCATGTACGTTGTCCTCAGTCGTGCCAATTCTTTTGTCCACCTCATTAATTTGTTGCACCTCCTTCGCCAGCTACACCCTTATGGAGGTGACATTAATGATGATATCATCAAGTTTTTCATGGATGCTGCAAACCCCTTCTGCATCAGTTTAAGCATCTGTAGCATCTCATTTGGAGTGTGGGGTAGGGGACTGCTGCTGAGGGTCTCCAGCCGGATGGGGGGTGGACTTGGTGTACTTATCAATGCTGCCAGCCTTCTTGCCTCCACCCACTCCTCGGGTCATGACACTCCAGCACCGTGCAAACGATGATCAAGAGGTACCCCCCAACAGCCCAGCAACAGTCAGAGGTGAAGGCCCAGATACGTAGACCCCCCCGCTTCAATGTCCAGCTCCTCACTTGCAAACGTTGTCTGTTAGGTCACCAGGAACACAACTATGGCTATGTTGCTGGTCCAGGAGCAACTCAGGAATACATGAAGACCATAAAATCAATTAATGATATAATTCAAGGGTACACAGGGCCCACACAGCCGCTTCACGCTGGTGGGAGGTGCTACAAATCCCTTCTTGATGCAGTCAACATAGGGAAGGTGGAGCCATACAGGAGATCTGCCAGTTCGAGCCGGGGATCAACAGCACATCACCCCGCACCTCCGGCCTGCCACAGTGTTCCCAGGCAGCCCACTAATCTCACATGAGTTCAGGGGGCAGCATCAGACCGCCGTGGCCCTTAGCCACCAAATGTTGGTGGATGTGTCTTCTCCCCATGCAGCTCTCCAGCTCCTCTCCTCTCCCTGCCTCAATGCACCTTCCCCAGGGGCTCTGTGCAAGATACGTTGCTCCAGTAGATGCATATTTCAGGTCCTCCTCAGATCGTGGGCCGCACCAGGACCCCCTGTTTACAGGGAACAGCAGCAGCCTAGTCCACCCAGGTTTCAGCAACAGGTGCTACTCAACGTCCGTGGCATATGTCCTCAGGGAAACTGCTGAAAAAAGTATTTGTTGGGTGCACATGTCAATAATTAAGGTGCCAACCTACGGAGCCTCAAGGCTAAGTGGCAGTTGTGCTTAGCAGCTCAACAGTGCCCTGATGAAAAGTGTGTTTGCTTTAAATTGATTTAAAAATGTCAATTGTTAATAAATAAACCTTGTGTGCAAAGCTGTGTGTTCGTGCGCAAAAGGGAGACTGTTGGGAATAACTGCTAAGAAACTGGTGTTTCTCAGGTTCATAAGAAGAACTTTAAAACATAAATAAGAATTGCATACGGCTCATATGGGGTGGGTGGAAAATACACCAAACCAGTTGTCACTTGATTAAAACATCCTACACCACCACGCTTGCAACTTTAAAACAGCTTGAAACAGCACTGTGTCCTTACACACAGATCAACTGCTCATCTCTAGACTTCACTCTCGTTGCCTAACAGCTCGGCCTGGCTTGACCTCGAACTGCCATTTTGTTGAACTGCACAACTAACGTCAGGTTCACCACTTTGAACCATCACCTACCTTCAACTCGAACAGCTGCAATATCGGGCATCGAACCTACCTAGCGGTTACTACGTATCTCAAACTGGCTTGACTCCAAACCAATCCTGCATTCTGACCACAAACACCACCTTCGAACCGCTGTGAGCCACTGCATTTGAACGAACTAAACACCATTTGGCTGTTTGGGCCCCACGTCTTGCCACAGCCAAACTGGTTTTGATCCATTTGCACAACTTCTCGAAGCCTGGTGTGATGTTTTCAAACCGCCAAGAAGATACTATCTGCCTATCTGCCTGCTAGTCTATTTTGGGACCAACAGACTGGCTAGGTCACTTGTGCACCTTTTCCTAAATCAAAAGGCATATCCTTTCTAAAGAACATTGCGTTTGTTGAATTGCCTTTTACTACTGCTTTCTGGTTTAGAGTTCTGAATCTTTCTTACTTTGCATGTTTTCGTTTTTTTCCACCAGGGTGGGTTTTGCACAGTGTTTTTCTATTTATTTACTCTTGCAGATGGTGTGTTTGATTAATATATATCACCCTTTATAGAAACGTAATTGGACATTTCATTTATTTTGGATTGTGATAGATTACTGGTGGGTTGCAATGAATCCCATTCACACAGCTCTTGACAGTATAGCCTTATGTTGTGACCTGGTGGGCATGAATTGTCGACTCACTGACCAGCTTTGAGCCACTTTTGAATGAAACCAGGTAATCTGCATTTACATATATACATATCAGGGTTCCTGTTACTCTTTACCATATACATGGACAGAGACACAGAAATCAGACCACCCGCGGACATCCTCACACACCCCACCTCAGGCCCTAACTGACACTCTCAGAACACCCACCAGCAAACACTCACAACATTCTTCTGAGCTGCCAATCACCTCAGACATCAACATTCCAGTAGCATACATAGGTGGCCAGCAGGACAAGACAAGACTACATTAACACATCATAATACCTTCCCACAAAAGGTGACTGTGGTATATCTCTTAACTGTGTCTGTTTTAACTTTATGATTGGGATCACTGTTGGTTTGTAGAAGTGTGATGACTGAATTTGTAGTTTAGCCACTACTCATCCTTATACTCCTGCAGAGCAGAAGTCATTTCATGGTACTTACTGAAATGATAAGTTAACAACCACCAGTCATCCATTCAGCAGCACCCCAGGAGGAACATATGGCTCACACAGACCTCTCGTCCATCTCGCACGTCCAGGGTTCCATGCATCATCCTATCTGTGACCTCACTCTCATTCTGATACGGTCACTCATGTCTGCATTCATTCAGCATACAAAACACACACACATTATAATCATGAAGAATATGTTCTTACAGTATGAACTATACAGAAATGTGTATATGTTGCCAGTGTTCATTTATAGCCTTATTTGTCTTTCATAGGTAATGGCAACCACCTCACACGTTCATAGCTGTTGCAAACAGTGATGGCTTTTTTTCTCTTTTTTAGATGAACAGTTTCCTATCACTGTTCATACAATGATTCAAGATTATCACAATTTAGAAAACTTTTCTAAAAAGCAAAGCTTTATTCACTCTAAAGGTTTTCATAGGGCATTCTGATAGCCATCAGTGCAATTGTTCAGTATTGAAAAAGTAATTGTCCATTACCTCTAATTACAATTGGACACATTACATATATTTTGCAATACAAAATAGTATAAATATAATTTTACAAGTTGTATGTGTATACATCTTGTTTATGCCAAATCACATGTCCTATAACTTAATATAAAAAATACCTGAATGTGACAACTCTAATAATAAGGTATGTTTGCATGCAATACTTGCATACAATACTTAAAGATACATCAAGGTACTTTAATCAGTATTTCATTTATTTCATTTACTTTTTTATAACTTGAAGGAGGGTGAACATATCCGTAATTCTTTTTTTTTTGTTGCTTCATTGCTGGCTCTAAAGCGTCGCTTTGTGGACCAAAACGAATTATATGGATTCTGGATAAGTGTCAATGGCATTAGAGGATAGAGTACTTCGGATGCATGCCCTCCCTGTTCACACTACTGGGCTGCTGAGTTCATTGATGCACTTGCATGTCACTTCCTAACAGGTGTAGTGGTTTCACATAGGTTGGTCATGGTGTCAATCGATCTGATAAGAATGGGATTTCATTCTTCTTTTTTCTCATCATATCTCCATTGGGAATAGCATGCATTGTTAGATGAGATATATGATGGTTTCCTCAGAAAGTTGCTGGTCAGTAAATTTACTTCTACTGCCAATGAAATGTGCTTTGAACTCAGCTCTCAGTGAAATGGATTTGACCCATGCAGAAATTATTTTACTTAGGTAAATATGAGTGGAGAAGGCATTCAGGTGCACCACTTTATGTTTTAAAGAATAATGTATTCCTCAGTCCACTCAGGGAACAAAATCAAATGTGTTTGTTGACCCAGAAGAAGCCTTTACAAAGACTACAGGAGAAAGCCTTTTTGTCCAAGGTGTTTAGTTGTATTAACAGTATCCTGAACACTGTCTTAAAGACGTTGCAAGAACTATTGTTTCATGTATGCTTGTCTGAAACACGTCTCTGTATCCCATCTATACAACAGAACTCAGAAATACTCCACTAGGAATGTTTGCCTTCTCTTTCCTTCTTTCTCTCTTACATGGTTTTCTTTGATTCTGTGTTTCTTTCTTTCTCTCTCTCTTTTTCTCTTACATTGTTTTCTTTCTTTCTTTTTTTTCTTTCTTCTTTGCTTTTCGTCCGTCTTTTTCCCTTTTCTTGTTTCATCTCTTTCTTGTTTCTTTCCTCCTTCTTTACTTTCTCCATTCTTTTGGGATGAAAAAAGGGGGGAAGGAAGGAAGGAAGGAAGGAAGGAAGGAAGGAAGGAAGGAAGGAAGGAAGGAAGGAAGGAAGGAAGGAAGGAAGGAAGGAAGGAAGGAAGGAGTATTTGGGAATGCTCTTCACACACACTCTGCAGAGGACAGGGAAAACATATTGGCTTCGCCAATATTGTTTTTTGTTGTTGTATTTTGCACCTTGATATCGGCTCCTTACTGACAAAATAGCCTTGCCATAACCGTAAGCATTTTCTTAAATGTCTCAATATGATTTAATGTATTATAAATGTTGATACCAATTACTAGCTAAATGTGCTTCCCAAATAAAACGATTACTGTAATTGACTGGACCTTGCCAAAATAAAATTAGAATAAATACAATCTAGTTCACTTAATTAACCATCCCTCTAGGGGTTTCCTTTGCATGCTGTCTTCGTTTATCTCTGCAAAAACACGTGGCTGAAAAATTGCTCGAATGCCAAAATATGTACTTAATGAAAATGTTTTGCTTTATTTTCATAACATCCAAACATGACTGCAAAATAATGAGGATGAATGTGGCAAACACTTTTTGTTAATGTACTAGATACAGCCATGTCAGTCATCCTATGGCTGACTTTAGGATTTTTGACAGATGTGTCTATGTATAAGATGGATGGTTGCAATGTGAAGATAATTAAAATAATGCATTGAATGAATACAACGGATTTACCTTGCAATACAGTAACATTTTGGCTTAAACTCTATATCGAACACTTTGATTGTGCATCCATTACATCATTGCTAATCCTCCTACTCGTCATAAACTACGTCCAATGCAATGTTACCAGTGATGTCATATATGATGTCATTGGTTTGATAATGAGCTGTGCAACAGAGTGTATCAGAGTTAAGGTGGTGTAACTTTCAACAGCTACCGTATTTCAGGTGCTTTGTTGCTTTAATGAAAGGAACGTTTTTTCGCTGAACGTCAAGGGTTTTGTTGCGTTGAACTTTTTCAATTTAACTGTCTTTTAACGAAATGTTTCCAGTGTATTCTAAGGGTTATGTTATACCAGACTTCCCACCACCTGTACTGCCACAGTTGATGCCGTTCATATCATATACAATACCATTCATAACAAACTCTGTGATGCCATCAGTGCACTCATAAGCCATGCAATTGGGATTTTTGAGTTTAGCATGTTCACCTAACTGGAAGTGTACATTTTCTGGGATTTTCTTCTGTTACATCTGTGACATCCAAATATACGTGTATGATAAATAACTGTAGAGCGTGTTTCTATAAACCAGCCACGCAGAGGTATGGAACCAGGAGCTCTTGCCACCACCAAGCTCTCTGATGAGTGGATCTGGTGGAGTCAGACTGCACAGCTACTGGCTACTAGCAGTCCTGGCACTAATCCAGTTGACAATAACAACTGTGTCCACCTTCAAGAGTCACAATTATAAAGGTTTGTCAGTAACCAACAGTATGGGGGAAGGCCGTATAAGACAGAGCGCTCGCCCCCACCAAGTAATCCAAAGGATAGATTGGGTGCAGCGAAACCCGATGAAGCGATCTGTGGTGAAGCAAATTCCTGGCCAATCTATTTATGTCACAATATGAAGAGACACATATCTACAACCAAGAACTATTTTCTAACAATTTGATTGTGTTGAGGAGATTTATTGAAGATATTATAATAATTTGGAAGGGAACACAAGATTCTTTTGACATCTTTGTAAGACACACCAATAACAACACCTTTGGTATCACACTTACAGCTCATGCCAGCTCTTTGCAGATTGATTTTTTGGATTTACACATTTTCATCAAGGATGGTACCATACAAACCAATACTTGCCGTAAACCCACAGATGTTAATTCAGTTTTGTATGCCAAGAGTAGCCACCAACGTAGCACGATTAACAACATACTAGAGGGAGAATTTTACAGGGCCAGAAGGAATTGTAGTCTGGATTCTGATTACGCAAAGGAATGTGTTATTCTTACTGAGGGCTTTTTAGAGAGAGGATATCACTATGATATTATCAAAAAAGCTCCAGACAAATTTGTTCATGTGAAACAATCTGAACTCCTAATTGACAAAAAAATGGGCGTTACTCAGCCTCAACATATTTCTAACATTACCCGATTTTCCAGAGATAGTTCCATCTTATTCAAATTGGCTGCCAAACGTTGGCACATATTGAGACTGGACAAAGATCATGCTCCTTTTTTGTCTGATCAACCTAAATGTACGTATACCAGAGCACCAACAATCAAACACAAATTAAGTCCCTCTTTTCTCAGTGTTCCAGCTGAAGGTTCTGATAAGAATTGGTTACAGATAAGTAGAGGCTTCTTTAAGTGTGGTAATTGTAACCTATGCAAATATGCACATGACAACTGTAAAGTCTTTACTGATACTTCACGTATCTCTATCAATATCAATGACTTTATCAATTGTAAAACCTGTTTTGTGGTATATGCTATTATATGTGTGTGTGATAAAGTTTACATTGGTAGCACTATCAGGCAGTTGAGGATACGAATTAGGGAACACGTAGCAAGTTTAACAAACCCAGACCCTAGACTTCCATTGGCCATGCACTGACAACAAGCGCCCCAACTGGCCACTAAGGATGACCTACGATTCATTGGACTTATGAAAGCCAAAATGGGAAAAAGAGGTGGGAACCTACAGTTGAAATGACGTCAAATAGAAACCAAACTCATTTGCTTTCTACGATCTACTGAACAGGGTTTAAACACAGATCATGAAATGTGTGTGTTTTTATGATTTTTGTCCTAATGTGGGTTATTATGGCTTCAAATGTCGATACTATGGGGGACTTATATAATATCATTGTCAACCAGCCACAAGATATAAGGTGTGCAGCATACTCTGACTTGCTCATAATCTCATTGTGTTCACGTCTTATTATCCAATCAGCACGTTCATTCCCAAAGGGGAACAAGTCTTTCAGCCCTAGTGTCAACTTGAGCGGATAGAGGTTTTTCATAATCTTATAGGGATTGATTATATCTAACTTCCTTTTGACACGATATTATTTCCTTAATGGTTATAGTTGAGAGTTGTCCATATTTAATCCTATTGCAACATTATTCACAGTGAGATATTTTGTGTCTTCCTTGAGAGGTTTTGGAATATATCCATTCAGATTGTATTCCTTGCACAAACAGCTACTTAGTCAATAACATACAGTGAATACATATCTCATTCATTAATCCATAGGCAAATCCGCATAACATAACATGCCCACAAGGCATGCACCGGATGTGACGTATATTGTTTACTTATGACGTTGTGCGTTCATTACATGTGATATAATCACGTTCAACCAGCATGACGGAAGACGTGACTTCTAGTTAAGGAAGCCGCACATCACAGGCTTCCCTTTACATCTTGCACAGACACCATTATCCCAGTCATTGAAGCGCATCCACGGACTCTGGAGTTAATTTTCCTCTGTAAGGACCAGGTTAGCGTTTCCTCGTTAGATGAACAATTTGTTTAACGTATTCATAGATATAATTATCGAGTGTGGCTATCTTGTGGCTATATTTAAGCGTAATCCGATTTGTGGGACAATGGAATGTTTTAGATCATCACTCTGATAATGGTTACGTGCATGCTTTAGATAATTTCTGATTTCATGTGCGGTTAATCTGGTACTACACTTAAGAGCAATTCCGACTGTGGCACAATGGAGTGTTTTATGACAAAACTTTGATAACGGCAACGTGCATGTTTTGGTTAATTTCAGATTATATTATTGTGAATTATCTTGTCATTGAATTGCAAGCATGTGATTTGTTTGCAGATATTATGAAACATTAGAGAATGATGCACCGCTGTTTCTGGACTTAAAAACGATGTTTCCCTATTAGTATATTGCATTTACAAGATCGCAGGTATGTGTTTGTCATATATTTAACATGTGGCATCTGAAACTTGGACTTTGATTCATTGGATGGTTAGTTAACCAATTCATATTGAATGATTTGCAGATTAAGTGGAACAGTGCAAATTGAGGAAAACATTTTTTTGCCACGGATACAACCAAATTATTTGATACATTCAGTGGAAGCAATACAAAACACATTTGATCTTGGTACTTACCTGTTCTTCAGGTATGTTGAGGTCTTGTTTATTGCTTACAGATGACTGTTGTTTGCAAGTAGCCTTGATTTAACATTTGCAACTCATACCTGGCTTTCAATTATATGATTTTAGACAACGTAGGTGTACGAGTCAGAAATATGGTAAGCCCCTTTTACTATCATTCATTGCTAAATTTCTCTCACCACATATATAAGGTGCAATCACTCACTTGGTTTACGGTTTCAATTCCTCGGGCAACACACCTCAGGGTGGTTTGTTCTATAAGACATTTTTCTCAAGGATACTCAATCACTTACAAGGCTCAGAACTAATTAATTCACAGTGGCAAATCAGTTTTCTTCACACCAATATCTCTTTTTCTTGACTTTTGTTATTGTTGCATGAATTTAAAAACATTTTTTAACTGATATCTTGTCAATAAATGTTATTATGTACAATATGTTTACACATTTCTTTGAAATGTATTTGTTCCCATAATTCCTGACCATGACGTTGCAAATCTCTGCTTGAAACCTCTAATGTGGTATTTTTGGTTTACTCCAATGTTTATACATGCTAATTTCAATGATATTCATATTATAAAATGTTGTAATGTGATACGTATTTGTTGTTATGGAACCATGACATCTCACAGCTTGAGAACGACCAGGTGGTCGAAACATGTGTCGGCTGTTTTTTTTTTACAAGAAATACATTTGGCTACCTAAGCCAAGAAGACAAAAAATCTGTGTTCCTTGGACAATAAATATACATCTAAGCAATGGGCCTCATTACACGGAAGGCGGTGAGCAATGGCGCTATTAGTGCCATGGCTCATGCCGGTAAAATACCGGCACCGCCTTGGCGGAAAGGGGATTTACCGCCCCATTCCAAGGTTGGTGGGGCGGTAAATCCCCCTTCCGCCATTGCCCTTCCCCATTCCCATTTCTGCCCCATAGGGCTCTATGGGAATGGGGAAGGCGCTAATTATGGCACTGCAATTTTGCGGGCCCGTAATTAGCTCCGAGGTCCCTTAGCGGGTTGGTTTTTAACGCCTGCAAAAAGCAGGCGTTAAAGCACCAACCCGCTAAGGGACCTCGTAGTAAGGCGGTAATGGTTAACAGTCACCGTTACCATTAACGGTGGCCGTTAACCATTACCGCCTTCCGTGTAATGAGGCCCAATGTGTTTTGTGAATATCGAACTCAGATATATAGACTAGTTGTAATATTTGCATCCAGAGCGTGAGGTGTTATCTCATAACATAATTCTTTGTGTTCTTTATGACTTAAACCCTAGTGGGTGGGTTTCTTGTTTTGGGATCCTCGCTGCCGGATCAAAACTTCATATTTTTATGAACGTACAATACATAGCGTACAATTGGTCAATTCATTGATGACTGCCATCTGAAGAAAGTGAGTTTGGAATCCTTGGAGTGTATGGAAAGAGATTTGAACGTGGAGGATCTCAGGTTGGCTGCTTATGCGCTGAATTCTGGGAAGTGTCCAGGCCCGGATGGGCTACCAGCTGAACTTTTCAAAATTTTCCCAGAAGAGGTGTTTGCTTTGATGCTAGAGATGCTGCGCGCCTCTTTGAGGAATGGGTGCCTTCCAAGTTCAACAAGACATGCTTCAATCTCCGTTTTTCTGAAGGAGGGACGATCACCAGTGAAAACTGGCAGCTATAGGCCGATCAGTTTATTGAACACGGACAACAAGATTTTCGCCATGGCGTTAGCTTTGAGGATTGAGAATGCGCTGATGGATATCATAGATGTAGGCCAATCTGGATTTGTAAAAGGCAGACATGTTTCAGAAAATGTGAGAAGATTGTTGCTGACACTGTATGAAAGCAAAGAACACCATAATGATGTGGTGACGTTGTCCTTGGATGCTGAGAAAGCTTTCGACCGTATTGAATGGACATATCTTTTAAGTACATTGAAAGGCTTTGGTTTTGGAGATACCATGATCGGATGGATAAGACTGCTGTATTCCCGGCCGACTGCTTGTGTTCGGACTAATGGCATGGACTCGGGCATTTTTGAACTTGGGAGAGGGACGAGGCAAGGCTGTCCACTGTCGCCAATTCTGTTTGTGATCGCCATGGAATTGCTGGCTGTGAGGATAAGAGAAGAGGATAGAATTGAGGGCGTACGCTTTGGTGCAGCCTCCCAGAAAATTTGGTTGTATGCGGATGACATGCTGGTGGTGGTTCAGAATGTGGAGAGCTCCATTCCTGTGCTGATGGAGTTGATTGATGTGTTCAACAAGGTTTCTGGATACAAGATCAATTGGACCAAGTCGGAAGCGCTGCCGGCATCAACCACTTGCACTGTTTTGAAGATGCAGGGTTTTCCCTTTAAGTGGTGTCCGAATAAGATGAGATACCTTGGGATTTGGCTAACGAATGATGTCTCGAAAATAATGGATGACAATATTACACATGTGATTCAATCTTTGGAGGTGGACCTGAAGAGATGGAATGCACTTAAATTGAGTCTCTGGGGGAGAGTGAATGCCATCAAAATGACATCAACACCGCGAATCAACTATGTGCTCAGTGTGCTTCCCCTGGACGTAAAGAAGGGCCATTGGCGGAAAATTGAGAGTTTAATCCAGTCTTTTCTCTGGGAGAACAAACAGCCACGCCTCAGCTTGTGGAAATTGCAGCTGCCCCAAGACTGTGGAGGTTTGGGGGTTCCTGACTTTGAGAATTATCATTTGGCCTTCGGAGCCAGGCATCTGGTTCCATTTATTGAAGATTCGGAGGATGTTTGGACGCTGGCGGAATCAAGTAGTTCTTCTCCGTTGCTGCCTAGGGCCATACTGTCCACGGTGGATGGATCTGGTTATCGCTCATTTCCGCCGACAAGATTCCTGAGAACTTGTTGGAGGGAACTATGGAAGAAAAGTAAGCGTAAGGTATGTGATAATGATTACATCCCTATCTGGTTGAATCCAGGTATTTTGCTGAATGGGAGGCCGCTATTGTGGTTGAACTGGCTCCTGAGTGGTGTACTATGGTTGAGTGATCTGATGGAAGACGGCAAATGGATCAGCTATAGAAGACTTTCACAAATTAAAGATCTCAGAGACTGTACAGTGGGTGAATACAGAAAATTGAGAGGTTTGCTGCGGAACCAGAGAACTGTTGATGGCGGTGGTTGGCAGTTATGGCTACCTGAATATAAGACATTAGGTGGTATGGCGTCCAAATTATATAGAAATCTGAGCCAACAGTACACGCCAGCAGAGGGGTTGTTAACTAAGTGGTCTGAGGTCCTTGGCTCTGATATGACTGTGGAGAGGTGGAGGTTTCTTTGTAAAAACGTAACTCTGACATCCATTAATCTTGGAGAACAATGCCGCCAAATCAAAATTCTTAATAGAGTGTTTTGGACTCCCCAGAGACTTTATGCGAGAGGGATGATTGACTCAGAGTCCTGTTGGAGGTGTAAGCATGATGTCGGCTCCTTTGAACACTTGATCTGGGACTGTTATGAACTGAGGACATTTTGGAGGAGTGTCACTGAAAAGATTAATGAGGTTCTATTACTGCAAGAGGATTTTGATTATAACACTATCATCTTGGGTGAGGATGATAAAGTGGAAGATCTCACTTATCCACAGAAATGCTGGTTTTTTAGGGCTACAAATTCTGCGAAAAAAATTGTTTTGAGAAAATGGAAATGTGATGAGAGACCGACCTGTTCGGAATGGGTGGAGGACTTGAGGCAAGTGGCCAGAATTGAGAAGGTTATCCTTAGCAGGAACAAAAAGTTGAAATTGTTTGATGATATGTGGGGTGGGTTTTTGGATGACATGTGATAATAAGTTGGCCTGTTTTGCTTTTTAGATTCTGTGAAGGTTGGGGATGGATATGGGGTGTGGATTCTATGCAATGAGTTCTACGATTACAATGCTGATAAGTTTGTTGCTTGTATGTTTTCTATAAAATTCAATAAACTTAATAATAAAAAAAACTTCATATTTTTCATATATTACAGAATGGTAACTACCGCACATTAATTATATCGAACCCACTAATTTTCAATCGCCTGTTCCTTTGTATTGATATATATATATTGGTGTTCAGCTGTCCTTAAACTTTAACAATATATCAGGATTCCTTATTTTGTGTGGTTTACCTTAACTGCTGAGCTTTAATCAAGTTTATGCAAAAAGGACTTAGCACTTAAGGGGTTAATTTATTGCCGGACGCCCCATCAAACATATTCTGCAAGAGGATCCAGTAAAAATCTTGTGTAATTCATCAACTAGAACTTTCACTAGGAAGTAGCATTCCTGATGTTCAAATGCTGAATGTTCGCTCTGCCACATCTTTCTATAATTTAGCATTTTCTGGCATCACAAGTTCTAAAATATTCAAGTTTAATTAAGGAGAGAAGCGGGGATTCATAATGACAAACAGATTTTCTAGTTGTATGGGGAAAACTGATGCTTTCTAAAACTGTGATTAAGGAGCAACTACAAGTTCAACATTTCCAAGCTGATTTAAAGCACAGCAAAGTTACATCTTAACATAAACCTCCAATAAAGTGTACAGTTGTCTATAGCACAGAATCCATCGCCTAGTTTTTGGAGAAGGATATAAAAAGAGTTGCTCTTGAAATGATGGGGACTGTTTCGGTGCCATGAAACACATGCAAATGAGGCTATGGCTCATGCAGGAGCCGAGATAATTCACCTCATTAGGAGTCAGGGTGTTCAAACACTCCGAGGACTAAGAATAGGCACATGGCTCGTGAAGCAAGCGTGGTCTTAATTGTATCATTTGCTGTAGAAATATTGCATGCCTATTTTGGCATGAAATATCACCAGTCATGCTGTACATGTTGGCAATTTTCTCCGTGCTCAGTGTTCAGAGCTGCAGAATTGTTTCATTTTTTTTTTTAAAAAAGGAAGGGAGTATTGAAATATGGGGGAGGGTATGAGAATTGCGTGTTGCTACTAATTCTCTGTGTTTCAAAAACCTCTGTCAACTATGGACAAAGCCAAGAGGAAACGAAACAAACAAAACAGACCCACAGGGAATCGTGGCCATTCCCCAGACAAGTGAAAGCGATGGTGCCTTTTCACAGAAACCATAGGTGGACGAGAATTGAAATCACACTGACTTTGGCCCGAGTGGCACTATACAGGTGATGTGCATTGACATGCTATCCTGCTATAGCGGCATTATTTTTTAAACCAACTAAATTGAAAACTTAAGATGGCAGGATAAACATTAAGAATGATATGATAGGTTATTTATAACGCACGTACTACCCAGAG
Organism: Ambystoma mexicanum; assembly: GCF_040938575.1. Lineage (NCBI taxonomy): Eukaryota > Metazoa > Chordata > Amphibia > Caudata > Ambystomatidae > Ambystoma > Ambystoma mexicanum. The sequence continues at coordinate 420,475,746 of NC_090927.1, read as the reverse complement.
GTCTCTAAGCAGGGACCTGGGAATAGAATCTGTGTTGCTCTGTGTCATATTGCTTCCAAGGCGAGCACGATGCCCCTGAGCTAACCTCACGATAGCATGATCATATCCTCCCAAGAGGATATGGTGGATAGTAGGCACACTGAGCTATCTGATAGAACGCCCACCTTTAAAACGATCAATAATAAGATTGGTGAGATCACAGGAGATGCCAAGCAGTTCAGATGGGACCCGAACAGCAACTAGATGATACCCGAAGATGTGGCATACATTCTATGTGCATGAATGCATGTCAGCATATAGCTAAAACGCTTAAATATTCAGGGCCTGATTCATGGAATATTGCACAGAGATCCAGCAGAGCCTGAGCGTCGAGAACGACTTTGCGTGAGCCCACATGCAGAGGTTTTTCTGCGTGCTCCATGTATTCATGGAAGTGTTCACGCAAAGTAACCGTACACTCAAGTCGCGGTCGGAATGCCCCGAACACACCCGCATGCAAAGTTTAACAGTCAGAAACAGCTACCTTTGCATGATCCCTGGGCACGAATACATGCACCCGAAAAACAGTGCGTGGGGACACCCGCTAGCAGGCCTGCGTCTCTGGGACCCTACACTGTACCCGGCACCCCGACAACATGCGTATGATTAATCGTAACTCTGGTAATGCTCCGAAAATCTGTTTGTGAACTGCAGTAAACCGTTCCTTCACCCACTACACTGCATGCGCGCACCCCTAAGTTAAATAGGAACCCTGGCTGTGTGCATGCACCACTAAATCTGACACCTGGTCTTACTGCTGTGTCTGTATTGTTGGGTGTCCTGACCCACGTTTGGACTATTATGCTGCAACATATGGTGCTGTGGGCTTAGGAAATCCAAGATGGCGGAAAAGCCCACATTTGCGCCAGGATCCAGGAAAACCGCGCAGTTTTTGCGCACACCAAAATGGTCGCCTGACCTACCACCCACCAGTGCGAGCATGATGGGCCAGGAGGGCCATGGGTGAAATGTGTCCCAAAGGAAAAACAGCATTGCCAGTCGCTCAAAAAAGCGCTTTGAAATCACCTTTGTTTCTCTGAAATGCAAGCTGAAAATGCCTATTTTAAACATCGCAAGATATTCAAAAATCTCACTGAACACCAGCAGACATTTGGCAGAATGTAGTCTTGTGTGCATACAAAATCTGGGAAAAAAAAGAGCCTAAAATAATGTTCATAATGAAACTGGCTGAGCTGTGGATGTCAGCAGCTGAAGTGAAATTGGACTGAAAGACACTAAAATCTAAATGTTTAAAATAAATGAGTGACCTACTGTTGAGTGTCACATAGTTTGCAACTGTTAAATGTCATAGTTTTGAACTTAGAGTCAGCGTTCTAGCTGCATGTGTAAAAATTGTAAGTTTGATTTGGATGAAGAAAAACTGGGAACAAAAGTGACATTTGGCTGAAGTCTGGCTTGAAGAGAGTGAATTCTGCCCGGCAACTACCCCCGACAGGAGTTGAAACTTGCTCAGCCACTCTTCCCAGGCCTGGCTGCATTCTGCTGCCCCCACCAAAAGGAGATGACACCTCCCTGATTGGATTAGGGGAGGAGCAGCTGGGGACTGCAGGAAACTGAACAATGAGCCTTCCTTAGCTCAGGCAAATGTTAAATTAGGGGGGGTCGTAAATGGCTTCCTCTTGAGAGAAACAGGGAGGGGCAGTGCCTCTGTGAGCAACTTGAGTTGGAGGAAGTGGACAAACCAGAAATTCCACCATGTGCTTTGGGAAACCACACCCATCTGGCCCAGAGCATAATTTTAAAAAGATGGATAATTCATAGTATGGACTTGTCAAAATTATATAATTAATATCATTATTCTTGTGATTTTTCTGTGCACATTTTAAGAGGTGTTAGAACTCTGTACCATGTTCTGAGGCAAAACCCCATGAATTATGGAGATTGCAGACACGGGGTTCACGCTAGAAAAATGAAAATTTACTGGAATATGTGTAGAAATGCGGTGTACATCTGTGTCATTTTTGGTAAAAATCCAATATTGGTAAACCAACCAAAAAGCGCAAAATGTTGTCATTTCTTAATCCAAGCTCTTAGAAACATTAGAGTTGGAACAGAAACTACCTTACGTGATATATGATGTGTATATGTAATGTCAACCACTTGTGTATCTGGGAAATGTGTTTAGTTATGAAAATGATTTTCTAAGGTAAAAGCAAAGGGGAGTGTTCTTTCCATATGCCATAAAGATGACACCTGATGACTCACTGCTCCCTTCTCAAATCAGGTCAAAGAGAAATCCTTGACCTATCAAATCGTGAGTGGGTTGGGCATAGAAAGTTAGCATCCACACCCATTTTCAAAAGACATAAAAAGAGCCACTGGAAGCCAGACAGGGACATTCATTTTCCAACCTTCAACTGAATTCCTGCGCAGCACGCTGACGGGGAACTCCAGAAGCCAGAACTCCAGAAGCCAGAACTCCAGAGATCCAGACTAACTCCAGAACAAAAACTCCAAAGAGCTGAACTCTTCAGCAGGCCTCAAAATCTTTTGCAAACTATTCAACCACCGGGCTGTGCGGTTTGCTGCTCGCTAAGAGTCCTGTGTATCCAGAACCACAGACCAGACCAGACCGCTGCGAACAGAACCGGTGCCTGATTGACCCGCCGAGCAGAGAAAACCGCAGCTAAATGTGTTGACCAGATCCGTGACGAGGCCATTCCTTTCAAATGTATAGTGTGAGTACCCAGCTAGAACTGTGCAGTACCCATCTCTTAGCTTAAAATAATCTGATTCAAAACATTTGAACCTGTCTCCAGAACTGCATCATAGGAATCGTGTGTTCCCTCTCCGATTTAAACCTGTAAAGTGTAATTTTGCCGTTTTGAATCATTATTTCATTTCTGAAAAGCTACCTTCACGAAATTGTCCGTATCTCTTAAACCGTTTGTTCTAGGAGCGAGTTTTAACTTTCATTTTAAAGCTAAGATTCTGGGCTCTCCAACAAACCCAGAACCCAGACTTTCTTTTCATTATACTTTTTCCGTAATCACGCTCGACGCACTCGGAAAAAGTGCTGCGATTTGCGATTTGGCTCAAATTTCTTCACTTGTCAAAATAGCAGCTTCTTGCTTTCCTTTGCTGAAATTCGTTTGCAACCTGATAATCATTCATGGAGCATTGCTAAAGTGATCCTGAACTAATTTAAAGTAGCTATCACCCACCCTGAATCTCTTATAGGGAATTAAAATCATTATTAGCATATTTTTCCCTTATTTGCAAACCACATTTAAAGTATGTTAAAGTATGTTTAAAAATCATCCCTGGTGCTCTCCGCTTGCTGGGTGTGAATTGGAACTTTGTATTGCATTTTTGTTGGTATTCTTGAAGACTATGTGCTCTCCTTCCATTTCCTTATATTGCATAAAGGGGGGGACTGAATTGTCAAAAGAAAAAGTGATCACATTATCTCTTGTTGAAATCATATCAAATTATTTCTGTGTTGCATTCTGTCCCACCTTGCATTTCCTTGAACCATATAAAGCATTCTCTGCTACCTTAGTCCTCTGTTCTTTTAATTTGCAAAACAAACCTACTTCTTGGCTCAGTAGGATCAGGGGGATTCTAAGAGAGGGGTGTTATATAAGGGTTGTCATCCAGAGTAAACAAACTGGACATAAAAATACATCAATAAAGGTTTCCATCAGCATCCCAGACTAGGCAATGACTTAGCTGTAGTGTTGAATTGAAGCTGTTAACAGTATGCCATGCCTTCAGATGGCGGATAGTATGAGGGTTTTGCATGGCCATTTCCCTGCCGAGAGGTTGCGAGGTCGAATCCATGAATACGTATTGTTCAGAGAAATAGTGGGCGTCCGATGAACTGACTGTGAGCCGTCCCACATAACACCCACATTTTCCCTTGTTCTTCCTCATTTTACACGTTCCACCCCTTTCCTGCCCTCTGTGTAAGTCACGCCCACACTCTGAGTGGTGTATCGCGGAAGGCACATAGACGCATGCCGAAATGTGCGGAGCATGCCCCAAGTCCACGCAAAGTACAAAAAAATGCAGCTCAGTTGATTCCATGAATGGACAAATGGGATTTTGCATGCAGTTTGGTGCGCAAGGTCCCTATTTGCCGCACACATAATTCCATGAATCAGGCCTTTAAGCATGAAACTTTCGTTGCTAGCGCATATGTGGGAATCTTCTCTCAGGTGACTCTGACAGAGTGAACTAAAAAGCCATAATGATTAAAGTCCAAATTAACGTCCGATATCATCAAGTCCTCCTTGCTTAAGAGTGGAAAGCCAGCCATCTTCTGCAGTCATTCTTCTGTGAAGGCACAGACTGTCCAGAAATTCCAAATGGCAGCTGCCCTGATTAAAGCCAGTAGTCACTATTAATTAATTGTGTTGCATTCAACTTATTTTCGTGACACATTGGATTGTCCAAAGTTATTCTCGAGAAAAATAAAACAATACACTGTAAGGTGCAGTAGAATACATGTATTCAGAAATGCCTGAGAGGTGATGACAGCACTCTTTCAATGGCAGAATAAATATGTATCGAGCTGGGTGTGGATCCATAAACCCAAAACAATTGATGTGGAGGTTATTCAGTAACTTCAGTGGAGTAACTTTGCTGAAAAGTTGGGGTGCGGGGTGGGGGGGGTGGGAATGATATCCAAACAACCTGCCCCGCCCTAAAATGATAGCCATGAGTAACTTTAATGCAAAATAACATTTAAGGAACACAGTATAGCAAAGGCAGGCACTAGCCAATAAGCTGTACATGTGTGCCTAATTTCAAACGGATAATGTCATGCCTTATTCCATCACTTCAATGAGCTTTCAAACTGGGAAAACACTGTTTTATTTTTATTTTGGAAAGATCGATATTACTTCATTCCTAGAGGCCTCCAATCCTGCACCCTGGTTATTCATGAAAAAGCTGTGTATGGCCTGCATGATGGGCTTATAATGACCAGTAAGAGAGAGAGCGAGAGAGAGGGTGAGAGGGGCAGAGGGAGAGACAGAGGACGAGCGAGTGTGTTCATTTAAAAAGGGGGGCTTTGAGAAAGACTTTATGGCAGCTTGTGGCTATATCCGTGTTGGACTGCATTCACTATTGTTCAGAGACTGGTGAGTGGCGTTTTGCCTTTCCAAGTTAGTTTTCTAAGAGTAGGGTTTGTTCAGCAATTAATGTCATGACTTTGAAGCTTCCATGTAGGCTAAATTAAGATACGCGGGGGACACTGAGCGGCCTGCCATTCCCTTGCTGGACACCTGGAGCAACCTACTGTAATCTGGCAAGAGGTGCATGAGGTTAAATGAACTCATGAATTTTCTTACGGTTGGTAGCATTTTATAAGCATTCTTCAACACTCACTTAACAGCCATATCCTCTGCAATGGTGCAGTTCAGTCTTTAGTACATAGAAATATTTAGAAGTATGTCTATGCAAAAGTACTTCCATGCTGTCTCCAATGGTTAGCATGCTAATACCTCAAAATCCAAATTGAGATGATGACAGGTATTCTCCTATAGACTGGAAAAATACACAATATCATTTTTATTTTAGAATTATTTTTGGCATTTATTGAATGCACACCTATCTTTGGAAACACTGGAGCACTGATGAAGTAATTAAACATAGGTTATCATCACAGAAACCCATTAAATGTATTTCTCCCCAGATTACTTGTCAGAAAGGGAGCTTCGTCTGAAGTTTATGTCAAAATTCCAGTGCTACTGAGCCAAACAAGTTTGTTAGGAAGTAGATTTGAAGTACGTTTGGGCCATTTTTATTATCTGGCTTGATCACCCTACAAACAGACACTGTACAAGCCTAATTACTAGCCTATAAGGTTTGTACCTGCACTTGCTGAACACAGAAGCATCTCAGTTAGGTGATCACACTTTGACAAAACTACACAAAGATATTAGAGAAAGCACACCCTAGGTGATTCAATATTCGTTATGATATTCAATAATTTTAGAACTCCTAAATCTCTCTGTAGCTTAATGAATGTTAAAGGTGCGGGGAGAAAACAATGACTCTGGCATCAAAAGTCAGTACAATATGAAAACAATAGAGTACTCATAGTCAATGGGAACTCCTGTCCTATGCACACCTATATATATAACAGGCCCTGACACATGTCCCACTCATGTACCCCAGCACCCCCACCTCCCCATCATTGACAGGCACCTGCCAGCAGGCCCCGACACATGTCCCACTCATGACCCCCTGCACCCCCGCCCCCCAGCAGTCAGGGGCACCTGCCAGCAGGCCCCCACTCATGTCCCACTCATGACCCCCTGCACCCCCACCCCCCAGCAGTCAGGGGCACCTGCCAGCAGGCCCCCACACATGTCCCTGTGCACCCCCACCCCACAGCAGTCAGGGGCAACTGCCAGCAGGCCCCCACACATGTCCCCCTGCAACCCCACCCCACAGCAGTCAGGGGCACCTGCCAGCAGGCCCCCACTCATGTCCCACACATGTCCCCCTGCACCCTCTCCCCCCAGCAGTCAGAGGCACCTGCCAACAGGCCCCGACACATGTCCCCCAGCCAACACGTCATCACAATCCAGATCCCTGGCTCTTATGGCCACACAAATCCCACCCCACGCCACCCCAGTCCAAACACCCAACCAAGCTTTACATCCACTCCAAATTGAAATCACCATTACATGATAGATCACAAATAAGCAGTATGCGCATGAGTACAAGTCTGTCAGACCCACACAATGGCAACACATGACTGAGAAAACCCACATTGTGACATGCATGAAACCAATGAGAGAAGACCACACATTGAAGTAAGAAACAAAAATATTTTCAAGTCAAAATGAAGGGAATTAAATAAAAACACACAATAATGCCAATAATAATCAAAATGCAACATGTCCCAAAAAATGATAAATAAATAAAATGAGAATCCAAATTAATCCAAATAAAAATGTGTCCAAAGTCACCGTCCAACAAAGCAAATCAAAGGGAAAGAAAAGCGTAATATCCACTGCTCCATGGTGAAGAAAAATAAAGATGAAGGAGAAAAATCCACTGTTTAACTATGTACAAATAGCAAATCCAAGGTCCATGAGCCCAACTACATAAATTAAACCTACAATGAAACCTACCTAATTACTAACTATATACAAAAATGTAGGGCATAGTCCATGCGCCCCAAATGAAAGAAAAAAGAAATTAAACTTAACACTAATGAACTATATACAATGGCGCGGGCAAGTCCAACGGCTCACTTGTTGATGTCATGGGCAAGGGCATCATCGAACTCCTGTTCAATGTCTTGGAGGCTGGCCTGTTCTCTGTCCCCGAGGTCTCGCAGGGATAACGCCATGTCCACCTCCAACTCCCTGCAAATTCCCTCGAGGCACTCAGCCCGCCTCAGCGCCCTGCGCATTGAGTTCTCCGCCCTGACCATTGTGAGCCGTGCCTCCTCCGCCCGCTGCCGCTCCGCACCTATCTGCTGGCCCAACCGCTAATACACGGAAGACACTCCCATTCCAGGGTCCTCCTGCCCTCCGGCCGATGCCTGCCCCTCTGATGTAGATGGCCCCGAGCCATGATGCCTCTCACGTTGAGCCTGCCGCTGCCTCCGACGCAACTGCCCCTGCCAGCACGACGGCATCCAGGCTGATGGAATCCACCGACGCCGTCGTGCACGTGCCCTGCTCGATGATGCCGGCACATCCTCCATCTGCTGGGGTCCAGTTGCTGTGGTGTCCACCCGTGCTGGACCTCCGACTCCCGACTGTGGCAGGGATGGGATCCCCACCGAGCTGGCTGCGTTGTTCAGGGGAGGTCCACAGGGGGCCCTGGTGGCATCTGGGCCGGAAGACGGCATGGAGAACGACTGGCGCATAGTCTCCACAGAGGAGGAGAGGGCCGCCAGAGTGGCCGACACATGTACAAAACCCCCGACCATGGACACTCCCACTGGGCCACGTTGGCAAGCTGCTCTTCGTGATGACATGCGTGCTCCCCCCCGGGAAGCACGCACGTCATCACGAATGTCACGTGTGCGCAACGCGACAACAATCAGGACCTTCTCCATACGGCCAGGGGTCCCCTCGTCTGCAGGTAGAGGAGTGTCAAATGACATGGACATCCCCCCTACCTGCGGACGGGCCTGGGATGGGGCATCCCTGCTGGTGCATGGTGGTGCAGTCACAGGGTCAGGGACAGCGACATGCACAGGCCCCTCCGCGGTGACCTGTGCTGCCTCCTGCCCTTGGCCCTGGACTGCACCACTTGCACCAGTGGTACCACCCCCACCAGGCCCCATGTGCAGCTCAGTAGTGGCCTCCTCCTCCTCTGTGGAAACCACCCACCTGGATGGCTCCACACCATCTTCCGCCATTGCAAGCCCCTGTGGGGGCTCACCCACCCATTCCGCTGCAGCCATAGTGGCAGACGCAGCACCAGTCCCCTCACTCCCGGACGATGGTAAATTCTGGGAGGGTGACTGGGCCTTGCCTCGCCGGCCGGTGGGGGCATCCCCACCGCTTTGCTCCACAGCACCGTCTCCGCCCTCTTTATCACTTGCCGCTGTGTAGAGGGAGATATAGAACACAAGCATCAGGGTACTGTACAACGGTACCCTAGACAGGAAGCAATAGCAGATGAGTGGCACTGTCAAACATCACTTCCATCATGTCCCTCCACAACACATGGGTCAGTGCAGGCAAAACACATGCAGTAACAGGCATGGCGCATGCTATGAACATTAGCATACATGTCCAAGGGACTCTTGAACCATACAATGCTGGTTTGAAACTCACATGCATCATGGGTCATGCCTATCACATGCACACACTTCACCGTAGTTTCATCCACCGGGCCTCGTACACCCCAGACACAGTGGATACAAAGATGAGTAGGCTGCATCAGTGAATCTGTAACATTGTCACAGACATGTGTCATGCATCCATGGCATTTACAAGTCACAGACACGCAAGTCAGACACACAGACATGGACACCATACATGTCCATGACAGCAGCACCCATCTCTCACACCCCATCCATGCCCAATAACAAAGACAGGCATGCATTAATGTGTGCATTCCGCATGCTGCTCCGCATGTTGCATTGTAACACATGCAGCAACCATGTGGTTCACACATTACTGGTCTCACATGCATGACCATGATGTCCCTGCACACACACATACGTACATGGCCTATGTCACACATACAGGCAAGTATCAGACAACCAGCACCCTGCAACATGCCCTGTCTCACACACCAATGCTTGGCCACTTACCGCTCAACTCCGGACAGGTCTGCCTCTGAAGGATCTGGGCATGGAGCGCTGGGCCTACGCGTTCCAGGACCCTCATCTGGATGGTACTCATGCTGCCCCGGCCCCCCTCCACGAGGCGCCGGGCCTTGTTGGGGGTCCTGGACCTCAAGTCCTCCCAGCGCTTCTTGACTTGCTTGAAGTTGCGGGTTGCCACCCCTTCCGCATTGATGGCAACCACAAAGTCATCCCAGATCCTATCCCGTCCTTCCTTGTTGGCGCGTGATGTTCCGAGGAGGGCATCATAATGCCCCAGGACATGCTCCACCAGGACACCAACTTCCTTCTGACTGAAGCTGGTGGCCCTCTGCCGCTCTCGCTGGGGGTCGCCAGTGGTCTCAGATGGTGTTTGCCCCGACATGGCGACCCCCGAGGCAAGCGTGGGTGGGCAACTGGGTCCTGGGGCTGGGCTGTGGAGCAATGGTATCCCAGTCGGGAGTCTTCTGTTCCAGCAGGGGTGGACACAGCAACTGGACCCCTGCAGATGGCTGATGTGCAGGCACCAAATAGCAGGGCACGTGGGCAGCAGGCTGTCAGGCAGCAGCAGATGGCAGGTGGGAGCGTGCTCGGGGCTCTGGGGGGCAGGGAAATGGCCTTCAGGGCAGGAGCATGGTCTTCCGTGTGTTTTCACGTGGCCAGCTTGATACGGAGTGATTTGGCAAGTGAAAATCTTGCACGTCAGCGTGTAATTCGAGGAAAGGGCCTTAGCGCGTAAGCGCATCAGCACACGCACGCAATTCCATTGGACCAAAGGCCCTTAGCGCGTAGGCGTGTAAGTTACATTACGCACGCGGGCGTTTCCCTCATAGCACGTGATGACAGAGCACACGTGGAAAAACTGCACGTCCGAGTGTCATCGCGTGTAATTGGATGAAAGCGCCCGCATACACGTGTACGTGTGGGTCAGTTTAAAAGCTGCGTGTAGGACGCCATTTCCTTGTAGGTGCTTTTCGTGGAGAGCGAGTGGGTGAAATCATTACTTCTTGTCGGTTCACACGCGATTTCTTCACAGCGTTTCTAGTTCGCACTCCCTGTTACCTCTGATAGCTCTTTTCTGATTTTTTGTTGGGCCTGTTTCCTCAAACAGAGTTCACTTATCCTTTTGTCCTGTCTCCTTAGACAGCGTACAATTCTTCTTTTGGCGGGGGTGTTGCCAACGCGCACACGCACATATTTTTCATGTTCTTTTTCCAGGCAGACGGTGAGTTCCGCACGTACTTAGAAACTGTGCTTGCCGCGTGTGTCGCGTTCCCCTTCAGAGGTCATTGTAGGCTGTTGTGTTTTTGGGTGCCACAGCGTAGTGCGGGTTCATTTTTTCACGCACATGGTCTACGAGGGGTTGCGTGCATGTTTATTTTTGATTTTGGGCTGCCTGTGCGTTGCGTGAGCCGTCATCTTCCCCCTGGGGCCACAGATAGCCTTGTTAGAGCACTAGGGTACGAATTCGATTTGGTATCCTACCCCTTTGACCCCCAATTGTCCACGACAATAGTTTACTGCAACTCCCATACGCACAACAACATCAGTGCCATGGCTGGGAGGCGAGCAAGCGGTAAGGGAGGCAAAGGTGACCGACCCTCAAAAGGTGGGCGTGGTAGGCGCGGTAGGGGACGTGGCCGGGATTTTCAGGGTGCCCCTATGCCCCCATGTGTGGAGGAACAATCAGGGACACCCATGCCCCCCCATGGTTGAGGGAAATGTGGCTGACACCATCCAAGCTCAGCCCCTGTTGGACCAGCCCATTGTGGCATCTGACCTGGCACAGGATGACTCCCTGGCTGACTTCCAGGTCACAAGTCTAGGCCACATGTGGCAGTGCAAGTTGTTGTCACCAATCCACGTGGATCTGGGGCAGCTATGTCATCTGCTGCCCCAAGTATGCAGGGTGGGAGGCTGCAGGGGCAGCTGCAGCTCCATCCGCCCCAGCTCTGACTCTCCCAGCCAGGACAGTGTCAGTCCCAGTCCATCAAACTGATGTTCCCCCTGCCAACAATACCCTGCAACCAATGCCTGCATCAAGACCTATGGTCATTGTGCATTCCCACACTCCTACTACCCAGTCCACCAGTGATTCTGCCCCTACTGACCAGAGCGGCGTAAGCCACTCTGGCTCTGCTCCACCTTTAAAGAAGAGGAAGAAGGGTGCTCTGGCATGACAGGCTGAGACCCCAGACACGGCTACACACTCCGGTACCTCAAGGAAGCCTTGCTTCAATGATCCGGAACTTGATGCACTTGTGGGCTATGTGTCGTCACATAGCCACGAAATGGTGGTGACTGCAGGGTGCAAGACCACACCTGGTCAAGATAAGGCACACTGGCAGACCATCACCGACCGCATAAGTGCCCTTGGATTTGTGAGGCGCTCAGCTGATGATTGCTACAAGCAGTGGAATGACCTGAAACGCAGAGCAAAGAACAAGCTGGCCTCAAATCATGCCGCTACTCTGGTGACTGGCGGTGGGTCTCCACAAGAGGACAACGAACTCACTGAACATGAACCTGTTGCTGGGGCCTTCGTCACAGAGAAACAGATCCAACGTGTGGGAGGACTACCTGATTATGAAGCATTGTCCGGTGAGTGCCCATGCATGTGTGTGTAATGCATGTGTATGTTGTTTGGGTGACGGGTTCTGATTGAGTGCCAGGTGAGGGTGTGTGCGCCTGAGTGGTATGGGTCACCCATGTGCTTCATCCAAAACATTCAGCGGCCTTGGATTTGGGTATGACAGTATCCCTTCTGCCCACATTAGTAATTTGGCTCAACATTACGGCAGTTGCCCTTGAAGTGGCATCTTGCAACAACATTGTTTGTATTTTTCAGTGTTCGTTCAGGCTGATTGTTTCAATTCTCCCACTTTGGCTATGCATTCCTCAGCCCTATTGTCACATTTGTGACATGCTTCTGTCATTGATGAACCCCACATTGGACCACATGTGTTACCTTGTTAGATGAATGATTTGACCATTCAGGCTAATTGAGTATTGGCCTGATCACAGGAATTTATGGGGCCTGTTTGAATGTGGAACATGATAGTTGTTTCCTGTCATGTTGAAGTGACAAACCATTGATGTGTACATCAGCCTGCAATCACTGTATGTTTGTACACTGGATGTGTTGCAGTGTGTGACACATGCCTATTTTGTCACACTATGTAGCATTTTTCATCTCATCATGTCCATCTCACATGGATGGCTGACAGTATTCATTCACTGACATATGGATGTACTTGTGGAATGTACCATGGCTATGATACATGCTATCTGTGTGATGGCATGTGTCATGTATGTGTATTGGACATGCCACTCACAGCCCAATGTGTAATGGCAGTGCTACCCAGCATGCAGCAAATGTGTTGCTCTTCCATGTAGGTGTCATCAGTGTCTGCCTTTTGGGTCCCCTTCAAACTCAGTGACAGTGCATGCATGGGAGGGTTATAGTCATGTGGGACATGTGTAAATCGTGTAAATCATGTAATAGTTATGTAGCTTGTCAGGCCTATTTGTGTGCTATGGTGCTAATGCCTGTTTCCATTTTTTGTCTTTCATGTTTTTGCAGGGGATGACACACTTGATGCTGTTGAGGTTGAGGAGATGGTGCAGACCCAGGAGGAATCTCAGGCACGACCGGGCACTAGTGGGGGACGTGGTGTGGTGGTGGGTGAGAACCCAATCTTGCTGCAGAACATTCTGTCTAGGGGTGCCTCTGGGTGCACGTCCCCAGACCTCTATTCAGGTTCTGATTCGGATGATAAGACCTATGTGGCGTCGCAGGTAAGTGTTTTTGGCAGGGATTCTGTTCTGTCCAACCCACCTGTACCAGGGGTAGAACCCTCTATGGGGATGTCAGTGTTGGTAAGTCCGCCTTTGGCTGTTACGGATGCAGGGTCACACTCCACAACATCTGATCCTGTTCCTGGGCCAGCAGAGCAGAGGGGGAATGCAGACCTGCAGCCTCAGGCAGTGCCGGCACAGCAAGGAGCAGATCGCCTTGCCCCAAACAGGTGTGGTGCCCGCCAACGCGGTGGACGTACGCCACCAGGTAATACCGCATGGGAACAATCCATTTACGGTATGGCAACCCAACAGGCAGCATCAGTTGAGATGATGGCTCAAGCAATGGAGAGGGTGGCTACTTCCATTGTCCCCCCTGAAAGGCAGATGGAGCTACTACAGCAGGCAACAGACTCCATTTGCCAATCACACAGGGAGGACATGTTGGCGTCCAACAGGGACAGACGGCCGGCACTGGAGACTCTACACCAATCGATATCAATAGAGTCCCAGGGCCACAGGGAAGCCCTGAGGATAGAACTCCATCACCTCATGGAGACTCTTGTTGATCTTGAGGCTTCCACTAACTTGAGGACAGAACAGCAGCTGGAGCGGCTCACACGTTCGCTCTCAGCTGAGATGCAGGCAACTTGGGAGGAGATCCGTGCATCACGTCAGGTGCTGCATGGGGATCTCTGCACTATAATCCTCCAAAAAGAGACTTTCCACACCTGCATGCTTGCTGCCATGGAGGACCATACCAGGGCTTTGCGTGGGCTGCCTCCCATTGCACCACTACCTCCTGTGGCAGCACCACCTCCTGTGGCAGCACCACCTCCTGTGGCAGCAGCAGAGGGTGATGATAGCGACAGCAGCAATTCTCTCACATTGGCGTAGCCACACAGGTGGGTGTTGGTGCGCACCCTGTCCTCGGACCTCCTGGGTGGCCCCCCCCAGCCCCCACATGGCCATTTTTGATTTTTGATTTTTGATTTTTGATTTTTGATTTTTGATTTTTGATTTTTGATTTTTTTACAGTGTGTTGCCTTGTGTGGCTCCCGTGGGCATCCACTGTATTCCGGCTGGGCACATGCAGGCTTGTTCTGAGTTTGGGTTAGATGCTTGGGTTCATGAGACACACACACCTCCTGCTTCCCGTTTCCATGGGCTTGCAAAGGGTGTGCCCAAGTGACATTGACTTACACGGTGACGCAGGACTCCCATGAGCTGTGTGGGCAGTCTGTAGTCAATACTGTGTATACATTCCTAGTGGATATTGTTGTTGAATTGTACACTGCATGGTGTATTGCTATGTGCTTGTGCATCCATGTCTTTCGCCTAATTTGAAGGTTAATTCCTCATGTCTTCACAAGGCCGTCTACTTTGGAGATGGAGTTCATGTTGTAAGCAGTGCACTTGGACATTTGTGTGGCAGCAGCACTGTACAGTTGGAAGTGGCCGATGTGCTGGCATGATCAGGTTGTAAGACTACCACTACTTTAACTTAGTACTGTCATGTTTATGCTATGTTTGAGGTTATGTAGCTGCATTGTATTGTTGGTAAGTATTTGGTCATGGGTGTTGTTAGTTCTACCTTACTGAGAGCATATTGTGTGTGGGCAGTTTCCATTGAGGACACTGTACTTTGACACTTGTGTGATGTTTTGGGGATTGCTTTATTTGCTCTCACATAGCATGACATGCCTTGGTGTGTTGGGTGGTGGTGCTGGGGAGGGGTTGGGTGACATGGCATTGTTGTCATGTTGTATTTTGCAAGGGGCTAATGATTTTTGCAGCATAGAAGTGTGTCTTTTGATGACACAGCATTGGTGGTGTTTGTGTAGGTAGGGCACACAATGTAACACTTCCAGGTGACCAATCTCAGGCTGGTATTTTTGTGACAGTTGACTGTCCCTTATGTCATCATCATTGAGTGTCAGCTGGTATGTGCCAGTGCTGTGTGCACTCCACAGGGGTGTGATTTTAGGTGAAGTAATTATCCACCAGCTGTGTACGGGCTGCCTCACCCCGTGCCCTTTCCCCTCCCATGTGCAGCGGCCGTGCTTGTGGTTGGGGATGTGGGGGCACCACCATGTCCACGGGCAGGCCCCGGAGTGTTGCAACGTTGTTCAGGACACATGCTGCCACTATGATCCTGCACACTACTGGGGGAGCGTATAACAGCTGCCCACCAGAACGGTCAAGGGAGCGAAAGCGTGACGTGAGCACTCCGAATGTGCGCTCCACTATACACCGGGTTGCAATGTGGGCTGTGTTGTATCTTACCTCGGGTGGCGTGGTGGGGTTCCGAATTGGCGTCATCATGTGGGTGCTCAGATGGTAGGCACTGTCCCCTGGGGAGGTGGTGATGGGTATCATTAGTGGGGTTGTGACATTGCTCAGTATCTGACATGCATGTATGTGCTGTGGCATTTATACTCACCGAGCAGCCATGTATCGCCATGCCACCCAGCTTCTAGGTCCTGGTTTAGTGTTGACATTCTGTAAATAAAACTGTCGTGGGTGGACCCTGGATAGTTGGCATATACTGAGGTGATGATTCCCTTGGCATCACATACTACCTGGACGTTGATGGAATGCCAGTGCATGTGGTTTCTGTAGATGTGCTCTGATGCCCTGGGGGGACGTAGAGCCACATGGGTGCAGTCAATGGCACCTAGCACTTTGGGGAAGTGTGCCACCCTGTACAAATCCTGAACTACAGCCTGCCTTTCTGCAGGTGTTCTGGGCAGGTATTTGTGCCTGCGGACTGATGGGCATGCAGTCATGATGGCCAAGACCTGGTGTAGGCAGCGTGACTGCGTGGCCTGTGACACCCCCCCACTATAGCAGTTGTCAGTTGAAATGATCTAGTGGCCAAGAAGTGCAGTACATTGAGGACCTTATGCAGGGGGCTGAGTGCTTGGGAGCACAGGGTGGGTGATGTGAGGTCATCCTCCCATTCACTGACCAGGTCGAGTATTATGTGAGGTGGAAACCTGTACCTCCCATACACCTGGTCATCAGGCATCCTAAAAAGGCTGGTTCTGGGTGTACAAATTCTAGGCCTGACTATCCTCCTCCTCCTCCTGCGGTATCCCAGGACCACTGCTGCTAGGAACGGGATATTCATCCTGGCATCTGTGCTTGTTTGTTGTTTGCGTGCACTTTTATGCTACGCGGGTCCACGTACGCCTGCTTCCTGCTGGCGTACGTGTTTCCGGATTAGCGCATCTTTTTTGGCACACGCGTTAGCCCCGTTCGATTCCATGAATACGTGTTTTGAACGTGCGAGTGGGCGTTCTGCATACTTGCCTCCTGTACTTCCCCCGTGACGCCCACATTTTCACGAGTTGTTCCCCATTCCGCGTGTCATGCCCCCTGTTCCTCCTACTTTTGTTGTGTGCGCCGCGCTATGTGCGATTTCGCTGTGCGCTTAGCGCACGCTGTTTGGAGACGTGTGCGCCAGCGTGCGCCATGCAGAATTTTGGCACACATCCTGGAATTTCCTCACACACGGACTTCCATGAATTGCTGTGCGCGGGTTTCGCTGCGATTTTCGCACTGGCACTGCGATTCGCGCGCTTTCGCATGCTTGCGCTGAAAATTTCAGCGAACATTAATTGCATGAATCGGCCTGTACATCTCGTGGAGTTACAAAATCAAAAAAATGAATAACTAATAAGTTTGATACAGGGCTCTATGCGTTTCGATAGTAAGCCTCTCTTCTTCAGGACCAAAAGTAAGATTTCATATTCAAAATCAACTTTACATATTCAAGCCATTTTGAATATGTAAAATTGATTTTGAATTTGAAATCTTACTGTGTGCAGGGTCCGGGAGTTCCCATTGACTGTGGGTACTCTATTGTTTTCATTGATCACACATTGACAGCCAGTATCGGCTCTCTGCGTCGGCTCTCTGCAGCATGTGTTCACTTGCTCTCTTCTTAATGTAGCATTTCACACATGGTGGGGCCACACTACAACACTCTTCACTGATGGTATTGAAAGGGACCCTATTGAATATCACACACAGAATAATGTGGGAGCTAAATTGCCTGAATATTCTCAACTGACAAAACACAGGTCTGAACATAGCTAAAGCATTTATGACACACCATGGCCAACGTTGAGCCTGGTAATATCAGGACAACCACAACAACAGTGCCAGAACACAAGCTGCCAGTGCCTCCCTTCACTAACATCTGTGGGAAATTACAGTTCAAAATCCCAAATAGGTGAGGGCACAGCACACATCAACCACAATAATCTTGTCTGTCTAAGCTCAAATAATTACACCCATTATTGAGCCTGTGGCTCAGTGAGATAACAGTGGGCATTGTACCGTTCAAACATTCAAACTTCAGGGATGTATTTTGTATTTGCCACTTTGTATGCAAGCCAGTTAAGCATTATTCAGCATGGGCCACAGTACAACATTTGATATTGTTTCATTTACATTTGTGAACAAATGTTGTATTGGTCCGATCATATCAAAGCCAGTAAGCATAAGTAACTACAGTTAACTTACTATATGACCCTGGCATTTCTTCAATGCTCTCATTTACACAGTGGTGTAAAGTGACAGTTCTAAATTTAAATAGACAATGCAGTCACTGCAACATATTTTATGCGTGCAACTGACAGACACACATTGTATTTAGAGAATCTGACAGAAAACCAAGAGAGGTCAGGAAAAAGTGGCCCAAAGTATCTTCAGAGACCCCAGCATGTGTTTTAAGGTCTGGAAACCTGCACCACAGGTTAGGAGGAAGGTGTGATGGACAGACTAGAACAGGGGGACGGAGTAATGGGGCTCCTCTCAGGAGAGGCATAAGAGGGGCTGCAGGGGAAAGTGAGAAAGGGAGACTAGGGCTGAGTAGTCAGTTGCTAAGAGAATAAGGGCCATAGAGCCTATCTGGAAAGGCTGTCTTGAGCTGGTCGGTCTTCACTGCTCTTTTGACACTAAAGTATTTATCTTCTTGTCTCACGTTTCACCCCCTTCACTCTCATTCCCATCACTTGAGGGCATGCTTTGGAATTTGTGCACTATTAAACTTTCTTTCTAAATCCTGTGACACATTGCTGTGGTTATTTGTAAGCTCTAAACATCCCACACGCATCTATTTAATGTTTTTGACAGTCAGTATGCTTTTTTGTTGCTAAAGACTAAACTTTCCCAAATGACTTGTGCATTGCTTAATCTCCATCCTTGCAGCACAAGGTTGGGTGGAGAATAAGGAACACCTGTGGCTGACAGAAGGGAACATTGACCACAAATGAGGCATGTGATCACAATATCCAGAGTGCTGAATTAAAATTATTCATTGTAAGACAAGAGACTGTAATTTCACAGAAGCAACATCGGTTTGAATGTAATAGCAAAGGTCCATTAGAGCTCCACCGAGTGAACATGACATCATATCTTATACTTCATAGCCTGGACAATAAATATCTAGCAGTCTGGAAAAGCAGATAAAAAAGAGGTGAGAGAGACACTGAATCTACCTTACTATTAGCAACAATGTCTATTAGCCATTCTTTCTGCAATAGCTGGCAAAATACCTGGCTCATTGACAAACGAGGCAGCATGATTGACAGATAATGCCCTAAGCATAATCTATTGTTTGTAAACAATAGGTACCATAATTATACTTTGGAGTCCCAATTCATGGAATTATATGCATGGTAAATCAGGGATTTGCATGCCACTCTGCACTCAAATCCCTGTTTGTCGATTCATGGAACCGACTGTGCAGGACTTCTCCGGGGCTTTAGTAGAGTTTGCGTAGGCCCGGCACAACTCTGCGAGTTGACAAACACAGTGGCAAAGACTCTATGCAGAGTGTGGGCAGGGCATACACAAGGACCAAAATAGGGGACGGAACAGGCAGAATGAGGAAGAACTTGCAAAAATGTGGGCGTGTTGAAGGAACAATACAGGGCCAAGCCTTCGCACACCCATAGCCGTGCAAATATAACCGTACTCAATTATTTGAACTGGGAACATAAGGCCGCAAAAAAGCACATGTAAATCCTGGAACCCCTACACCACAAGATAACAGGCATAAACATCAACACGCATAGGAACAAATTCTGATAAAGCATGCAATACACACCAAACGTGTACAGCCACGATGAATCCAGCAGTAGTCGGAGCTATCGTCCACAGACACCGCAGGATGAGGAGGATGCCCAGGGCCCAGATCTTCAGAACATGGACTATGCTTTTTGGGATGCGGGATGATCAGGCCTATGGCAGGTACAGGCCTCACATCACCCACCATCTGCTCCCAGGCCGTTACTCCGTTAGAAAAAGTGCTGACTGCCCTACATTTCCTTGCCATAGAGTCCTTCCAGCGGACCACTGCAGTACTTGGTGGGATATCACAGGCCACCCAATCATGCTGCCTACACCAGGTGCTGTCCTGCATAACAGCACGTGAATGTGTGCACAGGCAAATATATATGCCCCGAACACCAGCGGAAAGGCAGACAGTTGTGCAGGATTTCTATGCAGTGCATACTTCCCCTGTGTACTAGGAGCAATAGACTGCACACATAGTGCACCACGACCACCCAGATTGACCGAGCACATCTACCAGAACGAAAGCACTGGCCCTCCATCAATGTGCAGGTAGTGTGTGATGCCAAGGGAATCATTATGGAAGCCTATGCAAATTTCCCGGGCAGCACACATTACAGCTACATCTTCTGCATGTCACCACTGCACCGGGCCCTGGTATCTGGAAAGCATGGCAACACATGGCTCATTGGTGAGTATGAATGCTCATGCATATGCATGCATGTCATATACTGAACAATATACACTGCCAATGAATTTCAATGACAACCATGTACTAATTTACAGGGGACAGTGCTAACCCGCTGAAAACCTTCATGATGACAACTATCAGGAACACCAGAACACCAGCTAAGGTGAGGTACAATACTGCATATGTAGCAGCTCAGGGCATAGCGGAGTGCACATTTGGAGTGCTAAAGTCACGGTTCAGCTCCCTTGACCACTCTGGTGGGGTGTTGCTTTATGCACCACCAGTAGTCTGTAGAATCATTGTGTCTGCATGTGTCCTGCACAATGTTGCAACACAGCACGGTGTACCAGTGGACATGCAGGTGGGACACCGGCCCACCCTCAGGCACCACGCTTGCTCATGAATGGCCAAAGGGCACATGCAGAGGATGCATGCACACAGCTGGTGCAATCATACTTCACATAGATACCAGCACCTGTGGAGTACACACAGTCAATCCACCTCCCAAGTACCAGTCAATGATGAATTGGTGCCAATCCTCCGTGCCCACAACACCCTGAAAATGTGCGACTGGGAGGGCAAAATTAGGTGTGTTCATTATACATAAAACAACATGCACAAGGAGAGGCTCCAGAAAGACTTGTAAGTGGGAGTATACCACTACCACTTAGCGAAGTATGTAGTGAAATCATTCTGGAGGCTTTTTGTATAAATTTTGCAGTCCTTTGCGGCTTTGATTTCCTGTAATTGGCGATTTCTTACTGTGCGGTAGTGAATGATTTATTTGTTACCTGGATGCTGCACCTGTTGGAGTGTATATTGCGGCTGCTGCAATATTAAACAAACAATTCCTTTTAACTATACACTTCCTTGGAGTGCGCTTCCGGTATTCCTTTTCTGAACTTTTAAATCATACAGATACATCTTTGATTGGTTATGCACATCTTTGTTTTTAATTTCCTTTCAAACATAAACTTTTCTTCTTCAAATAACCATATCCCTTTTGTCTCTCTCAAACATAAACTT
Source organism: Ambystoma mexicanum (assembly GCF_040938575.1). Lineage (NCBI taxonomy): Eukaryota > Metazoa > Chordata > Amphibia > Caudata > Ambystomatidae > Ambystoma > Ambystoma mexicanum. Next base: position 420,454,834 of record NC_090927.1, on the reverse strand, counting down.
TCTTCTTCAAATAACCATATCCCTTTTGTCTCTCAACACGTGTTTCTCCACGTTTAATGCACGTGGTTCATCAGGAGAGATTTCAATTTTTTCGAATTCGGTAATATTCTCAACTTTTAAATCCTTTTGTTAAAGTTATTTTTTTCCATTTATAGCAAAACATGTATCCTTTCTTATCTTCCAGAAAAAATATATGGGATTTCTTCTCATCCTTCGATCCTTCTCAGTCCGTGCAATCGTACCGGTATAAATAAGAAATCCCATATAGTTTATGTTTGAAAGAAAAACAAAGATGTGCATAACCAATTATTGATGTATCTTTGTATGATTTAAAAGTTCATTCTGGAGGCTCACCAACTGTACAAAAAGCATAAATATATGAACAAGTACAAATATGTTTCTATAGAAAAATGCATTAACTAGGCAACAATCAAATCTTAGCATTTAACCATTCATGGACACCAACATCATTAATTCCACCAATACCTATAAGCAAACCAAAATCAACCTGTGGAGCAATGTGCACTACAGGCACAAACATATCCATGTTGCTGTGAGTATGAAAGCAGGGGTGCAAGATTCCACATGTGACATACATAGTGAAGTGATCAAAAGTGTCGGACACACCCCAAGGGCCACATTCACAGGAGCGTCAAATATATTTGCAATCACACATGAAAAAACCTGTGACTCATGCCCATAATCTACATGGCAGTGCACAAATTAACAATAGAGGCATAGCAATTTAACACAACAGCGTCCATGTAGCACACTCAAAACCACACAGCACAAGCTACAAAGTCACAGACTGCCATTACATGACCAACAACAACTGCACTGCATGTAGACAGCAAACCACACACATGAGACCACAAGTAGGAAGCATTATACAAAATTGATGGCAACATACTCATGCAAGGACAGCCCTTGACCTGCCATGCATGTTACACAACAATAAACAGGTTCAGTGGCCAAACCATTCCCTGACAACCACTATGCACACAATACACAGTCACATCAAAGCAGTCATGGTTAAACAGAAAAATAAAATGGTGCACTGCAAGAGAAATGCACATTTTACATCATTCCATGTGAGCCTGCATCATCTGGACTGTGCAGCCCCCCAACCTCCCCCTCTGTTGGGCTGGAAACCACCAAACACTTATGCTGTTTCATGTGCATGCATAGAGTTACTACTTCCTCCACAATTCCATGGCAAAATCATCTGTAGAGAAATACAAATCATTGTGAGGGCCAGCAACACATCCAGGCACCCAAACATAGAGCAACATGTTACCCCCTGAGAGACATGCAACAAATGCATACAATAGCTCACCAGCCATGCATCAACATGCACCCTGGCACACATGCAGCCATATTCGCCCACCTCACACTAATGCAACATGATCAAGCCACACAGTGACACCTTAAACACCCACAACCCCTGCTGCCCCCCGAGTGGCATGCAGTGAATGACCATGTTACACTTACCCATCATCATGCTGATGGTACCTTCCCAACATGTGCATCTAGCCACAGTCATCATGACAATGAGATGACCTAAAAAGAGAATGCTGAGAGGATGGAAACCCAGGAGCACGTTTGTAGTATTCTCAATGACATGATATGCCATACACTCATCAATGTGGGAGTGGGACAATGCAGTACGCAATGGCAGGTGAGCCGATGATACCAAGTCAAGGAACAAGTGAACACACAATCTCACCAATTGCACAGAAGACAGGATCTTGCAGACGGCAGCACTTCACAAAGGCATATGTCAGACTGGAAGGTGGGTCACCGAGGCAACTGGCATAAAAAACACAAGCAGACATGAGAAAGCAATGAGAAACAAAGGCCAAGGACAAGCACACCCACAGGAGCATGCAACAGGAAAATGTAAGGGAAGGCAGACGTTACTGGGAATGGATTCAATTAAGTTAAATGTGCATTGAACTGAACAAAATAGAAAAAGGTTGAGTATAGGTGCACACCTCTAGTTCAATAAAGATTCTTGGGTAATTTGAAGTTATATTCAAATGATTTTAGGTGCGGGCGAGGAACTGGAGTCATGGCAAAAAACCCCGACAAATAAAACAAAAAAAGAAAAGGAGTCAACTTAGGAATCCTCCCGTCCCCTGCACACTTTTAAATGTTTGGACCAAGTCCAATACTGTTATTTTTATGCATCAACAGAATGTTATGATATGATATGATATGGCATTTGAAACGCGCCTATACACAAGTGTTTCAAGGAGTAGTATTTCAAAAATAGAAATGTCAATAGACAAAATTATACAAAGACATTTCTATATCACAAATAATGTGGTTCTATTCTTTCAAGAAGAAATTAACAAAATAAAAAAGCACAAATAGTATCAAAGGATCACATCAAGTTTGAAGATAGAAATGAAAAGTGAAGAAAGATTTTTTCTGAAGAGAAAGATATATATATATATGGAATCCAATTCACTTGGTGACGCGTTTCGAGGATACTTTCCTCTTCTTCATATGGCCCAAATTGGATTCTCTACATTTGAAGTTTGCTCTATTCATCTTAAATGGGAATGTGACTTAGAATGCACGTTCGATGATCATATTTGGTTCTGTCTGTTCTCTTAGCTTGCCTGCAATTACCATCATCTTGAGGTTCTGGACAAGGCAATACAAGCTGCTCCTGCTTGGTGTTGTTGTGCTCCGGCCACCCTGCTCCCAGTCCTGTGCCACAGGATGCAGAAACCTCTGTCCCGTGATGCCCTCAGCATTCATTCAGGGGCCTGTGAGGGGAGGGGAGATGAATGACTAGGCAAGGTCTGGTCACTGAATTCACTTGGATGGGGTCAGATGCCTCTTCCCCTTTCTCCCTGGATTCCTATGTGTGCCTGGATCTGGATGGATGGATGGATCTGCCTGGATGGATGTCTGGATCTCATTTTTGAATCTGAATCCCTTGTGTTTCTCTGTCCCCCCCTTATATATCCAAAATGACATAATCTCATTTACAATCTGGGGGGAAGTACTCTGGAATTACTCCTATCCTGGGAAAGGACAGCCTACCAGTCCTCTCTCCTCCCCCTGGGCCGATTGGTTCAGGGGAAATGGCATCATTCATGTGTTTGCATTTATGACCTTTCTTTGTCATTCATGTCTACTTTTTTACAAAAATGAGTTATAGATTAAAACTTCAAACTTATACTAGCCAACGCCATAAGAATTAGATATGCGCATTTAATAGGTCAGAGGGAATTGGACAATCCGATCGCTGGCTCTGTGCAAGGTCGCATCACCCTTTGGCATATTTTGGCTCTTTTCATGAAATGCATAATATTTAAAGTTCTGCCAATGACTACACATACTACTAATAACATTTTGTATATTTCCAACAAGTTTCATATCTGTCCCATTTATAATTCAACCCAAAATGCATCTTTCATGACCATTTCAGTTCACCAGGTGCTAGAAACATGTACTTGGTCTATTCACATTCGCCTAAAAATCCCATGGACAACTAGCATAATACAAAATTACTACTTATTCAGGATGCTGGTAAAAATGTCCTTTAATGTAAATGGGGAGGATTTGTCATATGTGTGGGTGGTGCTGCAGTCCCCCACAGCAAACTGTCTCTGCCTGGCTCAGCTTGCAACAAAGGACTTTTATGATGCCTTTTGAAGTTTGACAGTTTCTCCTTCAGAGTGGCTGCTGGAGGAAATCGCACCTCCCGGTCACGCACAGGCCACACTGGCTTCCTTGATTCCTTCTTCCAGGACTGCCTGCTAGTCTAGCAGGACAGTGAATCCTCACACTCTCGACCACCTCACATGCCATTGTGGGCCGGTTCACTTATGGATGCAACTTTTCTGTGGGAGGCAAGACCTGCCATTGAGTTCTGTGCCTTGGCCAAAAACCCAGTTTTACTGGTTTCTGAGTCTTTTCCAAGGCAACCAAATCCTGTGGGGGTAAAATATAATGTAAATTATGTAGCCAAGCCCCCACCACATATTCAATTATATCTCTGTGCAAGAAAAAAGCTGTCATTTGACATTGACTTTTAAATGACATTTTCCTTTTGTTCCAAAGACCAGATTCACATGTGTGCAGGCCTTTCATTTCAAGTCTTAATTGTGGTTCTGCAGACCAAGGGATTGTTTTTCAATTAGTCTTTTGGGGGGTTTTGCATGTACTGTTAGTTCATGGACACAGAGGGATACTGCACAGAATTGCTTTGATTTTGACACCAAAAGGAGAAAAGCCACGCTATTTCTTTAATTTGCAGTCATTTGAGCGCAATGGTTCACATCAAAGAGAAACAAAAAACGTGTCGAGTGAAATGCAGAATTCTTTGCCCCTCATGTGATTTATCAGTCAGACAATACCATTCTTGGGATGTATTGCCTAACTGTTTGGCATTCATATGGAATAAGCATGCAGGGCTGTGTTTCAATGGAACACATAACTTTGTTGTGTTTTAGACGAAAGAAAGAACAAATGCAGGGCCGTCTTGAATGCTGTGCACAACTTTAATATTCAGATGACAGAACAGCAAATGAAGTGCCGTTCTGAATACAAGTAATTTTCTTATGATTCAACTGAAAGTAAAGCAAATGCAGAGCCGTTCTTTGTGTGGCAGTGTTCAATGTACACCACACATGTGCAGGAAGACAAAAGCGCAACTGTTTGTGTGGCACTGTTTAAATGCAGTTTTTGGTTGAAGGGGATTTCTGCTTAGGGCCTTAAATGCACCCACAGAAAAAAACACTGGCAACACCCACCATGGCATGCAAATCACAATAATACCCATGTACGCTGCATCCCTGCAAATAAGGCACTCCAGCCATATGCCCAGACCCTGCACCAACCAACATACACCCTTGTACCACAACACTGCAAATAGACCTACGGACAGCTGTTCACTCAACCCCAAGACACCACACATCCTGATTGAGCAGGAAGTGTGCTTGGATTCCAGGGGGCACTTGCAACTCACATGGGGTGAACAAGTGAAGACAAGCTGTGGGGAGTGGACGATCTCACAGATGCATGGGACCACAAAGTGGGCATGCAATGTACACTCACTGACAGTGGCAAATAACACAAAGAAGGTATCAAAACAAAACACTTGAAAGGAATTCTGATGTGGATAAACAACAGTATCACTGTACAAAATGTCACCTCATTGGGTAACACAGAAGCAATCAGTCATGGGGACACATGCGCATATCTATCCAACCACACATGTCCAGTGGAGTCAATGCATCCAAAATGCCAGAATTGAGTCACTGTAGGCTACGTCACGAAGCGATGCAGCTGAGGATGAGGATGCATGCCAATGAACGTGTCTGGTACATGTTGAACATGTTGAACAGTGACATGGCTGGGCAGGTCATACAAGTGGAGAAGGAAGTGGATTGGGAAGTGGCACAGGTCAAAGGGTAGTGTGCACCAGGTATACACCTGCACAGCATGGTAGGAAACCTGTGGACAGTGGGAGTGGAATGGTGACAGTAAGGAGAGATCATCACGGACAGTGAGGCAAGTGTTGCAGTTCAAAAATACACCGAGTGCAAATGCACAGTCAATGCATGCTGTCAATCAGTGGAAAGTTTGAATAGTGCTGCAAAATCCCTTCCAATGATGCTAGCTAACTTCATCCACCAAAACAATGCATAGATGTGCAACTGCACATGCATACACATGCATGTGTACAGACATTCACTGTGAAAAAACACAAGGTTAACCCCCCCAGTGTGTAAAGATGTGTACTGCATGCACATACCAAGATTACCAAGAACAGTGACAACCCGCAAGAGAGTGCACATGCTTACCTACTGACTGAATATATAAATGCAAATACACATACACATACACATGTTTACAGACACACATCAGCACAGACATTCACTGTGACACAAGTTGAACACCACCAGCTGATCAAAATGTGTACTGCATGTAGAAACCATGGGAAACTATTACACTGGCAGAACATGCAAACGATGCACATGCTTACCTGCTGGCTGAGCCATCATGGTATGAATCCCTCACTGGAAAGATGTCTGTGAAATTAAGGAAGTTACAGGTTAACAGCATTGATAAAGGATAATTTAGTTCCACAACGTGTCAGCATGTTAGAATTGTCTGCCACTGACATCCGCCACAATGGACATTCCATGTTAATACTGTTCAATGAATACTTGTGATTGACTTTTATGTTCTTATTGATTTTGTGTTTAATTTCACATACAGACAGCACACCTGTGGTTGATAACATTTGTGACATTTGACTTGAGGGGGCTGCCTGGGGTAGTGTCGGAGGTGAGGGGGGCTGGTGGGTGGTGTCTGGACTTTAGGGGGTTGCCTGGGGGCAGTGTCGGAGGTTAGGGCAGTGTGGGGAGGGTGGTATTGTCAGGGTGCATCCTGGGGTAGTGTCAGGGGTGAGATGGGCTGGTGGGTGGTGTCTGGACATGAGGGGGCTGCATGGGGTGGTTTTGGAGGTGAGGGGGGCTGGTGGGTTGTGTCTGGACTTGAGGGGATGCCTGGGGTGGGGTCCGAGGTGAGGGGGGCTGGAGGGTGTTATCTGGACTTGAGGAGGCTGCCTGGATGCAGTGTCAGAGGTGGGGGTGATGTGGGGAGGACAGAGTACTGTCACAGTGTTGCCTGTGGTAGTGTTGGAGGTGAGGGGGGCTGGTGGCTGGTGTCTGGACTTGAGGGGACTGCAGGGAGTAGTGTCAGAGTTGAGGGGGGCTGTTGGGTGGTGTCTGGACTTGAGGTGGATGCCTGGCATAATGTTGGAGGGGAGGGTGCTGGTGGGTGGTTTCTGGACTTGAGGGGTCTGCCTGGAGCAGTGTCGGAGGTGAGGGAGGGGTGGGGGGAGTACTGTCAGGGTGCTGCCTGGGTTAGTGTCGGAGGTGAGGGGGCTGGTGTGTGGTGTCTGGACTTGAGAGGGCTGCCTGGGGTAGTGTTGGAGGTGAGGGGGGCTGGTGGGTGGTGTCTGGACTTTAGGGGATTGCCTGGGGGCAGTGTCAGAGGTTAGGTCAGTGTGGGGAGAGTGGTATTGTCAGGGTGCTGCCTGGGGTAGTGTCAGTGGTGAGATGGGCTAGTGGGTGGTGTCTGGACATGAGGGGGCTGCATGGGGTGGTGTTGGAGGTGAGGGGGGCTGGTGGGTTGTGTCTGGACTTGAGGGGATGCCTGGGGTGGGGTCCGAGGTGAGGGGGGCTGGAGGGTGTATCTGGACTTGAGGGGGCTGCCTGGGGGCAGTGTCGGAGTCGAGGGCGGTGTGGGGAGGGAGGAGTACAGTCAGGGTGCTGCCTGTGGTAGTGTCAGAGGTGAGGGGGCTGGTGGGTGGTGTCTAGACTTGAGGGGCTGCCTGAGGTGGTGTCGGAGGTGAGAGAGACTGGTGGTGTTGTCTGGACTTGACTTGAGGAGGCTGCCTGGATGCAGTGTCAGAGGTGGGGGTGATGTGGGGAGGACAGCGTACTGTCACAGTGTTGCCTGTGGTAGTGTTGGAGGTGAGGGAGGCTGGTGGAAGGTTTATGGACTTGAGGGGGCTGCCTGAGGGCAGTGTCGGAGGTGAGGGGGGCTGGTGGGTGGTGTCTGGACTTTAGGGGGTTGCCTGGGGGCAGTGTCGGAGGTTAGGGCAGTGTGGGGAGGGTGGTATTGTCAGGGTGCTGCCTGGGGTAGTGTCAGGGGTGAGATGGGCTGGTGGGTGGTGTCTGGACATGAGGGGGCTGCATGGGGTGGTGTTGGAGGTGAGGGGGGCTGGTGGGTTGTGTCTGGACTTGAGGGGATGCCTGGGGTGGGGTCCGAGGTGAGGGGGGCTGGTGGGTGTTATCTGGACTTGAGGGGGCTGCCTGGGGGGGGCAGTGTTGGAGTCGAGGGCGGTGTGGGGAGGGAGGAGTACAGTCAGGGTGCTGCCTGTGGTAGTTTCAGAGGTGAGGGGGCTGGTGGGTGGTGTCTAGACTTGAGGTGGCTGCCTGGGGTGGTGTCGGAGGTGAGAGAGACTGGTGGTGTTGTCTGGACTTGACTTGAGGAGGCTGCCTGGATGCAGTGTCAGAGGTGGGGGTGATGTGGGGAGGACAGAGTACTGTCACAGTGTTGCCTGTGGTAGTTCTGGAGGTGAGGGAGGCTGGTGGAAGGTTTATGGACTTGAGGGGGCTGCCTGAGGGCAGTGTCGGATGTGAGGGTGGTGTGGGGAGGATGGAGTAGTGTCAGGGTGCTGCTCGGGGTAGTGTCGGAGGTGAGGGGGCTGGTGGGTGGTGTCTGGACTTGAGGGGACTGCATGGAGTAGTGTCGGAGTTGAGGGGGGCTGTTGGGTGGTGTCTGGACTTGAGGGGTCTGTTGGAGGGGAGGGTGCTGGTGGGTGGTTTCTGGACTTGAGGGGTCTGCCTGGAGCAGTGTCGGAGGACAGGGAGGGGTGGGGGGAGTACTTTCAGGGTGCTGCCTGGGTTAGTGTCGGAGGTGAGGGGGGCTGGTGTGTGGTGTCTGGACTTGAGAGGGCTGCCTGGGGTAGTGTTGGAGGTGAGGGTGGCTGGAGGGTTGTGTCTGGACTTGAGGGGACTGCAGGGAGTAGTGTCGGAGTTGAGGGGGGCTGTTGGGTGGTGTCTGGACTTGAGGTGGATGCCTGGCATAATGTTGGAGGGGAGGGTGCTGGTGGGTGGTTTCTGAACTTGAGGGGTCTGCCTGGAGCAGTGTCGGAGGACAGGGAGGGGTGGGGGGAGTACTTTCAGGGTGCTGCCTGGGTTAGTGTCTGAGGTGAGGGGGGCTGGTGGGTGTTATCTGGACTTGAGGGGGCTGCCTGGGGGCAGTGTCGGAGTCGAGGGCGGTGTGGGGAGGGAGGAGTACAGTCAGGGTGCTGCCTGTGGGTGAGGTGAGGGGGCTGGTGAGTGGTGTCTAGACTTGAGGGGGCTGCCTGGGGTGGTGTCGGAGGTGACAGAGACTTGTGGTGTTGTCTGGACTTGACTTGAGGAGGCTGCCTGGATGCAGTGTCAGAGGTGGGGGTGATGTGGGGAGGACAGAGTACTGTCACAGTGTTGCCTGTGGTAGTGTTGAAGGTGAGGGAGGCTGGTGGAAGGTTTATGGACTTGAGGGGGCTGCCTGAGGGCAGTGTCGGATGTGAGGGTGGTGTGGGGAGGATGGAGTGGTGTCAGGGTGCTGCCTGTGGTAGTGTCGGAGGTGAGGGGGCTGGTGGGTGGTGTCTGGACTTGAGGGGACTGCAGGTAGTAGTGTCGGAGTTGAGGGGGGCTGTTGGGTGGTGTCTGGACTTGAGGTGGATGCCTGGCATAATGTTGGAGGGGAGGGTGCTGGTGGGTGGTTTCTGGACTTGAGGGGTCTGCCTGGAGCAGTGTCGGAGGTGAGGGAGGGGTGGGAGGAGTACTGTCAGGGTGCTGCCTGGGTTAGTGTCGGAGGTGAGGGGGGCTGGTGTGTGGTGTCTGGACTTGAGAGGGCTGCCTGGGGTAGTGTTTGAGGGGAGGTGGGTTGGTGGATGGTGTCTGGACTTGAGGGGGGCTGTCTGGGTAGTGTGGGAGGTGAAGGGGGCTGGTGGGAGGTGTCTGTACTTGAGGGGGCTGCCTGAGGGCAGTGTCGGAGCTGAGGGCAGTGTGGGAAGGGGGAGTAATGTCAGGGTGCTGCCTGTGTTAGTGTTGAAGGTGAGGGGGGCTGGTGGGTGGTGTCTGTACTTCAGGGGGCTGCCTGAGGTTGTGACGGAGGTGAGGGAAGCTGGTGGGTGGTGTCTGGACTTGATGGGTTGATGTGCAGTATGGGTATATGACTACAGATTGGGTGTCGTGGAAGTAGGGTGGTGTACTCACATTTTCGGATCTGTGCTGCCTTAATTTACAAGGGATCTCTCCCATTTTTGCAGGGGAGTGCAGCCTTGACTTAAAAGGGTGCGCCTGCGTTTTCATAGGGGTGCAGCCTTGAGTTACGTGAGATCTTACATGTTTTTGCGTGGGTGCCGCCTTGACTTACGAAGGTGAGCCCTCGTCTTCGTAGAGGCACAGACTTGAGTTACGAGGGAGCTTGCGTGTTTTTGCAGGGGTGCAGCCTTGACTTACGAGGGTGCATCCGGGTTTTCATAGGGGCGCAGCCTTGAATCATGAGGGAGTTTGCACGTTTTTGCAGTGGTGGTGACTTCACTTACGAGGGTGCTCACATGTTTTCATAGGGGTGCAGCCTTGACTGACGAGGTAGCTTGCGCGTTTTCACAGGAGTGCCACCTTAACTTACAAGTGTGTGCCTGTGTTTTCATAGGGGCACAGCGTCGAGTTACGAGGGAGCTTGCGCATTTTCTCAGGGGTGCTGCAAGGTGGGTCAGGGGTAGAGGCAGAGGGTTGCGCTTAGGTTGAGATATTGCTTGTTTCTTGGGTTGTGTGGGGGCGTGTTCTAGGCGTTATGCGCGTTTGAATATATGACTATGCGGAACGTACAGAAAAATTTCCGTGCGCAGTGTCATTTTTGGCACACAGCCTTTGCGGGAGAAATGCGCACTTGTCCATGAATCGGGCCCTGAAGAAATAGAAATAGACATTTTTTATGGTGATATATGGGGTGCCAACATGTTCATTGTTTTTACCTGTAAACGGTACTACAAGAATACTAGGAGAAGGGGCATGTGGTTTGACTTAATCTCAATTATAAAAACTGCTGATGTCCAGGTTTAAATTGGGTGTGAGCATGAGTAAAGAGTTATAGTGGCGTCAACATAAACTATGTCTAAATTGTGGATAGAAAGGCAAGGAATTGGTTAAAGATTAATGGATATAAATCAGAGATTCTAACAGTATATAACAATATGGAAGGAACAAAACTAATTAATTCCATGGTGTTCCTCTTTCATAAAGTATTGCCCGGATTCCCCTAAAATCTTCTTTACAGACTAATCACACTAAACAAGACAACTATTACGCTAGCGTTGACCTAATCAACGCTTAACGATTGGAAATGGGTGTACCCTGCATTAACTAACAAGTCCAGAAACCCACGGCAAAGTCAAACATTATGCAGCAAAAATGCGGAAAAATACCAGGAAAGGATTCATAGCAAATTGTTGTTAAAGTACTGACTACCAATTGGTGAGAAAACACACAGTTAGAAACTCCATTGCCCTCTGACCCAACTAGTTATTTTTGTAAAAAACATGTTCATGTGAAGCTGCTGAATTAGGTTCTATTGCCATGTTATGTAAATGAACCAGACAGTTCCCTGCAACAACTCCAGGTGGATTTTTTAAAAAAAAAACGTTTGTTTAGGGACATAACAGCTTTATAGACAGTGCTTTAAGTGGGCCGGGGCCTGCCGGGGCCGGGCCACGGCATTCTCCAAAAAGTGGGGGTGAGCCGGGGCCCTGCTAGGGCCCCCCGGTCCCACCACGCCATGGTAGGACGCATTATTCCGCCGCGGCCGTAGCCGCAACGGGAGATGCGCCCGCCACTTTAACGTCAGGCAAGCTGACAGAAGTGCCAGCCAGGCACAGCATTGCTGTGACTGGCTGACACTTCCGTCAGTCACTTTAACTTCCTCTGATGAACCCTCATCTGAGGGACCATCATAGGAAGTTATCGTCCCTTTGTTTGCCCTTCCAGGTCACTGACCCTCAGCGAACCTGCAGGCTCCATGATCTAATATGCAGATTAGAGCACGGAGCCCGCTGGTTCGCAGATGGTGAAAGACGCCTCGGGTCTGTGATCTCGGCTCTGAGCAGAGATCACTGAGCCCGAGGCGCCTTTCTCCTTTGGCAAGGCTTTATAAAAGATGCCTTGAACTGTGTACGTTTAAGCCATCTTTTATAAACGTAGAAATATTTCTCCAGCATGGGGTCTGGCATGGATTCACATGCTCATGAATATTCCCCGTCGTCAGGCTGGGAATCCTCGGTAAAGAAAAAAACAGTATCAGTTTCGTTTCTGATCTGTCTTTCGTAGTAATAAGCAATCACTGGTCTCTGCGTCATACTGACCACAGCCAATGACTGCCCTCTACCTAAGCACCGCCTCTGGCAGCCATCTTCAGATTTTTACCGCACGTTCATGTGTTGGGATCCTCGTGCTATTGCTCTCGAGCGTTAGTGCTATTTTTTTTTCACGTTTTTTCTCAAAACTTCGTTTTTTCGGTCAAAAGAGCCTCAAGCTCCACCGATTCTCCATCCGATCAACGGGGACCCGTGTCGGATTCGTCTGCGCCCCTCAAGGGTGAAGATTTCGTCGAGCTACGCTTTTGGAGGACTCCAGAAGTTTCTCAGGCCCGGTCATGGCCCAGGAGAAGGGAAGCTCGACGCCCGGAAAGCTGTTCAGGGTCTGCCCTGGATGCCAGCTGCAGAACGTCTTCAAGGAGGACGAACACTCCTTTTGTCTTTACTGCCTACATGAGGACAAGACGCACGTGGAGAAGGACTGTGCGTTTTGCGGCAACATGTCGGAGCGGACCATGAAGGACCGCCATCAACGTCTCGCCAACTGGCTGGGAAGAGCCCGTCCGGCGAGAAAAAGAGGAAGAAAGCCGAGCGGTCTTCTAAGACCTTTGAGGACGCCCTGGCGACGGGGGTCCAACATAAGGCCAAGCACCGCGAGTCCGCTGGCACCGGGAGCGCCGAACGGTCGGGCTCTACGGGCGCCAGGCAGGGCGCACCCTCCCCGGCACCATCAACCACGAGCCAACGCTCTGGGTCGGGTAAGAGGAAGGCCGAGCACCCGGCGAAGCTCCTGGAGAGGCCCCGGTCGAGCTCGAAGGCGGAGGGGGAGCGAGGCAGTGTCCCCCCCCTCAAGGATAAGGCGGTGAGCGCACCTAAGGTGGTGAAGGCCTTAATCCATCCGGCCAAGCCCTCTATCGAAACTGTCGCGGCGGCCCTGGCTCAGCCTGTGGAGGCTACACCAGTGGTGGCGACCTCGGGGCTCAGAGTCTCCCTGCCACCTCGGAGGGAGTCCTCTTTTGTGCCCATCGATAGGACCCCTGTGAAATCCCCCGTGGGGAAGAAAAAGGGGGGGGCAGGGCGTCGTCGTAGATTCGGCCTCAACCTCGGAGGAGGAGCTGGTCGAAGTCTTAAGCCACGGCCTCGGCGTGGAAGAAGACCGACCCGTCGGGATGGATCCCGACGCAGGTGACGACGACATCGTCGAGGGTACCGACGGGGCCCCTGATCGCCCGTCGGATTCCCCTCTGCCTGCGCCGCAAGACAACTCGGCGGCCATTTTGTTGGCTATACAGTCCTTATGCTCAGAGATAAGGACGAGACTACCGTTGCCGACGGAACCTCTCCCGTCGGGGGACCCAGAACCGGGACCTTCTGGTGTTCCCCCTACCAAGAAAAGAAGGATCCACCCTCCGCCTCCTTTTCAGCCGTCACGCCCCTTCCAGCCCTCCTCCCCATCCACCCGAGGGGATGATACGGGGACTGACACGGCAGCGACGGGTACGGACGACGAGGTATACGACGAGGATGTACCGTCGTCGCCTCCCACCAGGGCTTCTCCGCCCGATGAAATTGGATCGTTCCACTCCATGATCACCAGGGCATCCGAGCTTTTCCAACTCTGCCCTGAGGAGAAGAAGAAGGAAGGCTTCCTTTATCAGCGGCGCGAGGCCAAGAGGAAGACGGTCCTCTCAGTGCCTCTATTGGACGACATTTGGGATGAGGGCCTCACCCTCCTCAAGAACCCTTCCACGACGCCAGCTAGAAGAGACCGGTACGAGAAGAAGTACCGGGTCCCGGACACGGCCCCCCTGTGCCTCCGGGCGCAGCCCACCCCGGACTCCGTCGTCTCCGCGGCGGCCAGGAAAAAAGCAGGGGGGTGGGTGCGGCCTCCACATCGACTTCCCCACCGGACGGCGAGGGAAAGAAATTGGACGCTATGGGACGCAGAGTCATCTCGTCTGCGGCGACGACGATTAAAGCGGCCAACGCCTTGGCTATCGTGGCCCGCTACGACAGGGAGCTCTGGTACAAACTGGCTCCCCTGCTAGACTTCTTGCCGGACGACAAGAGGCCAGAGGCCCTGGAGATCCTGCAGGAAGGTGAGGTGGCTTCGGACCACGCCATTACCGTTGCGACGGACATCGCCGACACTGGGTTCCGCCAGTTGGGCAACGGCGTTTGCCTTAGGCGGCGTGGATGGCTCAAGGCTACGGACCTCCGTCAAGACGTTCAGACCAGAGTCCTGGACATGCCCTTCGATGGGAACAACCTGTTTGGGAAAACAGTGGACGATTCCCTTCAGGCCATTAAAGCGGACACCGAGACGGCCCGGGCCCTTGGAGTTCTGCAACAACGACGGACGCCCTTTCGGAGCAGCGGAGGCAAGGGCGCCTCCAAAAGTTCCGGCGGCGGTTTCTCCACCTACCGTCAAGCGGCCCGCTCGTCGGCTCAGGAGGCCTACAGAGGACGAGGCAAGTCTGGCGGACCCCGCCGTCGTCGCCAAGGAGGTCAAGGCGGCAAAGCCTCGTCGAAGCAGGATTGAACCGGCCGTGGGGTCGGGCCCCCACCGAAGCACCCCGGTGGGAGGCCGGCTGGCGAGCTTCGTCAGCGTGTTTGAGTCCATCTCCACCGACCGTTGGGTGCTGGACGCCTTGGCCCGGGGCCACGCGCTCGAGTTTCAAAGAAGGTGTCCGCGCGTCCCCCCCGTGGCCAGGAAAGAACTTCACGTCCCTCAACTTCTCCTGGAGGTAAAGGCGATGCTCAGGAAGTGCGCCATCGAACTCGTCCCAAAGAGGCTCCGGGGCTCCGGAGTTTACTCGAAATACTTCCTCGTGAAGAAGAAGACGGGGGGATGGCGCCCCATCCTGGACCTGCGACGTCTGAACAAGTTCATCAAGGCGCAAAAGTTCCGGATGGTCACCCTCCAGCACGTCCTGGGTCAGCTGGAGGAAGGAGACTTCCTGTCGTCGTTGGATTTGGAGGATGCCTACTTCCATATTCCCATCCTAAAGGGGCACCGAAAATTCCTCAGGTTTGTGGTCCAAGGGTGTCACTACCAGTTCAAAGCCCTCCCCTTCGGACTTCGGTCGGCACCCAGGGTATTCACCAAGTGCCTTGCACCGGTGGCGGCGCAGCTGCACCGCGAGGGGATCCACGTCTACCCCTACCTGGACGACTGGCTCATCCGAGCCAAGAAGAGGGAGCTCGCCGTGGATCACACGGCAAGGACCGTCCAACTTCTCATGGACCTGGGATTCTCCGTGAACTACGCCAAGTCCCACCTGGTACCCGCGCAAAACGCACTGTTTCTGGGAGTGAAGCTCGACACAGTGTCCCTTCTGGCCTCCCCGTCGGAGGAAAGGACCAGGTCCATCCTGGGCAAGGTACAGCGGATGTTGGTTTCCGACGCGGCCAAGGTGAGGTCCATCAAGTCCCTCCTCGGAATGATGTCTTCTTGCATCTACCTCATTCCCATGTGCAGGCTCCGGATGCGCCCGTTGCAGGAGTTCCTGGACGCGCGCTGGATCCAAACGACGGGCGGCTTCGAGGAGAGGATCACACTCGACGAGAGTTTCCGCCGAGCGGTCCGGTGGTGGGGCATCCGCGCGCATCTGACGGCGGGCATGGACTTCCAGACCCCAGACCACCAGGAGACAGTGACCACGGATGCCTCCCTGGAAGGGTGGGGAGCGCACACCGAAAATCTGCACGCGAGAGGCCTTTGGCTCCCGACGGAGAAGTCCCTCCATATCAACGTCCTGGAGCTCCGTGCAGTGTTCTGGGCCCTCAGGTCCTTCCTTCCGTCCCTCAAGGGCAAGGGGGTGAGGATCTTCACCGACAACACCACCACCATGTTTTCCATCAGGAAACAGGGCGGAACCAGGTCCCCAGCACTGTCCAAGGAGGCGCAGGACCTGTGGCATTGGGCCGTCGCCCAAAGGATGTTTCTGGTGCCGTTTCATCTGGCAGGGATAAAAAACACCATCGCCGACTCACTCAGCAGGGAGCTGCGCTCGTGCCACGAGTGGGAACTACGGCAGGATCTAGTGGATCGCCTCTTCCGACGGTGGGGCACACCCCAGATCGACCTGTTCGCGACGGCGACGAACTCCAAGTGCCGGAGGTTCGCCAGCAGGTTTCCCCAGGCGAGGAGCATGGGCGATGCTTTCTCGTTCCCCTGGGAGGGCCTGTTCCTCTACGCGTTCCCTCCTTTGCCACTGCTAATCCGGCTTGTCAACCAGCTCAAGAGGTCACGGTGCAGGATGATCCTCGTCGCACCTGCGTGGCCGAGGCAGATATGGTTCCCGGACCTTCTGGACTTGTCAGCGTCCCCGCCAATCAAGCTGCCGGTGGACGCGGATCTACTCTCCAGGGAAGGAGGCGCCATCCTCCACCACGACCCGAAATCGCTGAACTTGCAGGCCTGGCTCCTGCAGCGCTAGAGTTTGGAGGATACGACATACCGGCCGACTGCAGAGAGGTTCTTGCAAAGGCCAGGGCGTCCTCGACTCTTAAATGCTACGGACACAAATGGAAGAGGTTCTCTGTCTGGTGCCACGCACAGAAGATTAACCCTCTACGGATTACGGCTCCCCAGGTACTGCCGTACCTGCTGACGCTGGCCAAAGCTGGACTGGCACACGCGTCCATCAAGATTCATCTTGCTGCGATCTCCCGATACACCAGAACCACGGGGCGGACGTCCTTGTGGTCTCATCGTCTGGTGAAAGAGTTCATGAAGGGACTGTTCAGATCGTTCCTGCCGGTGAAGGCTCCGGCCCCGGCGTGGGAGCTCAACGTGGTGCTGACCAAGCTCATGGGACCTCCGTTCGAGCCTCTGCACTCGGCCCCATTGAAGTTTCTGTCGTGGAAAACAGCGTTTCTTGTGGCCATCACCTCCGCACGACGGGTGGGAGAGATCCAGGCCCTTTCCTGCAAGGCCCCGTACTTGACTTTTCACGACACGAGGGTAGTGCTCAGGACGCACCCCTCCTTCATGCCCAAGGTACCGTCGGACTTCCATCTCAACGAACTCTTGGTGTTGCCTGTGTTCTTCCCGTCGCCTTCGTCGCCGGCTGAGAGGACTTTGCACTCGCTGGATGTGGCTAGAGCGCTGAAGTTCTACGTGGACCGCACGAAGTGTTTTCGGAAGACGTCACAACTCTTTGTGAACTTTGGACCTGTCAATCAGGGGAAGGCTCTCTCGAAGGCTTCCATTTCCAGATGGCTCTCCGGCTGTATCATGTACTGTCATCGGTTGGCAAACCGACCGCTGCCTGGCCGTCCGAGAGCCCATTCCACCAGAGCGATCGCAGCTACCACGGCGTTCCTTTCTGGTGTGCCCCTGCTGGACATATGCAGGGCTGCTACGTGGAGGTCGACGCACACCTTCACGAAATTCTACTGCGTCGACCGGGATTCCAGGGAGGAGTCCAGGGTCGGCCAAGCAGTGCTGCGCAACCTGTTTGCCTGAGGTGAGCCTGGTGAGGAGGTAAGATGCTTAATGTTGAGTTTGATGTAATGCTTAATGTTGAGCCTTTGCCACCTCCCGTGGTTGTGCATGTGTGTACCGCTATGTATTCTTTATTCATGAGCATGTGAATCCATGCCAGACCCCATGCTGGAGAAGGAACAAGTTACTTACCTGTAACTGTTGTTCTCCAGCATGGGTCTGGCATGGATTCACATGCGAACCCTCCCGCCTACCCCTCTGCGGCTCTTCACTTGGTCATACTGCCACTTCACGTGCTTCCAAATCTGAAGATGGCTGCCAGAGGCGGTGCTTAGGTAGAGGGCAGTCATTGGCTGTGGTCAGTATGACGCAGAGACCAGTGATTGGTTATTACTACGAAAGACAGATCAGAAACGAAACTGATACTGGTTTTTTCTTTACCGAGGATTCCCAGCCTGACGACGGGGAATATTCATGAGCATGTGAATCCATGCCAGACCCATGCTGGAGAACAACAGTTACAGGTAAGTAACTTGTTCCTTCTATGTTTATAACAGAGGGCTTGAATCGTACACAATTCAAGGCATCTTTTATAAACCTTTGTCGACGGACAAAGCCACCTTGGGTTTTGTCCGTCCTCAACGCTTTATAAAAGATGCCTTGAATTGTGTACGTTTCAAGCCATCTTTTATAAAAATAGACATATGTTACAAATGTCTATGTTTATAAAAGGCAGCTTGAAAAGTACACAAACCATAGTAAAGTAAGCACACAAGTGTAATTTACTATGGGTTGTGCACTTTCAAGCCACCTTTTATGAACATAGAAATATGTAACATTGCTATGTATATAAAAGAAGGCTTGAAAAATACACAAACCATAGTAGTACGCAAACAAATATATAAATGCTCAAATACATTTATATATTTGTTTGCACACCTTACTATGATTTGTGCACTTTTAGGCCCCGCCCACAATGCAAGCCACGCCCCAAACGAGCCCCCTCCCTCAATTTCTTACCCAAGCACTGTTTATAGAGCACGCCCTCTGGCTGCACCGGGCGTTATAGGCCCCGAAGACCTTGTTAAATGCCCTTGCTGCGCTCAAGCCTTTACCTTTTTCTTCAGGACCCAAAACTCCTGGTACAGCCCTCGGGCTAGGTCTATAAAGATCACATAAGCTGTTCCACAGGTTCCACTGGACTATAACAGCCTGGTGCCTAAGCTATCCTGGTGCCATTACCAGCCCGTGTAGCCCATAGAATTGGTAAAGATTAGTATTAGCACCCCAAAGAAAACCCTCAGAGTTCTAATAGCAATTAAAATAAGAATAAAACATGGCCCACTGTTAGTGCAAGGCTATGGAGAGAGGTGGAAATAATGGTTGTTATGGAGGCGAGGTAGGACCGTAGGACAGAGAACTGTATGAGGTGGGGCAAAGGAAATGGGTGACGGGCGAGCAGCGGCTGGCAGAAAGTGCACAGCTTGCGCGTGCACCGAACTCGAGCAACTGGATTAGGTGATGCGCCCAACAAAGCTGCACATTTTAAATCATAATCAAAGAGTGGCACATGAATTCTGTTATAGACAGTAGTCCATAATCCCTGGCATAGACTTCATTCCAAACATTCTGACTAGAGCAGCTGCTGACGAACATAAGAAAAACGACTTTCTGCAGTTGAGTAAAGGCTAGGAGGGGGAGAAAACTGAAAATAAAAACAGTTTTTAATGTATATTTCAAAACAAAAGGGAAGAAGAAAGGTTTGCAGAGAACTTATCATGCAAAAGAAAACTGAGCATTTCAAAAACGTATGACAAGAATACCCAGGATGCACCTCAGAGGTTTCTATGCCGAAGTCAGGACCAACAGACGACGAATACCATGTCTAATCATTGGTATATCACAAAGCAGGATTAAACAGATATCGTCATGCCTCTCCCTCCCGTTTCCAGAAAATCATATACAATGCTCTCTGACCTCTTTCAGCCTATACCAACAAGGGAAAGCTGGACATAAACCAACTATTACCACCCCAATACATTAACAAATTAAAATCATTTGGCATATTTTCATTAAACCACCATAGAATCATCCAGGGCAAGGTGTGTTTGACATTCGGCTCCACCTTGCCAGAAGGGGTAGAGAAGAGCTTTGCGAAATGTATAG
The DNA here is from genome assembly GCF_040938575.1 of Ambystoma mexicanum. Taxonomy (NCBI): domain Eukaryota; kingdom Metazoa; phylum Chordata; class Amphibia; order Caudata; family Ambystomatidae; genus Ambystoma; species Ambystoma mexicanum. Next base: position 420,435,314 of record NC_090927.1, on the reverse strand, counting down.
CACTTCATTGTCCATTATAAATGTTAAAAATTAGCTGGAATATATCACCTAATCTTGCAAAAAGGTGACCAAAACAGCTAATAAACTTGGTGAAAAACAATGCGCAAACGCCAGTCTTTCCAAAACCTGGGCACCCAAACCGCCCAGTTCTTTCATGTAAAAAGTAACTTACTCGTTCTCCTAGTTCAAACAACTTCTACCTTTCCACTATAGCCTTAAAAGAAGCGCACTGTTACAAAACTAAGCACTGTCCACACTAAACACTGCCTCAGATACATAGTTCAACTGCTAGCTTAAGCAGCTATGAAAACAAGCTGTGGCAGGATACGGCTGTGAGTTTTCTGGCAAACGTTGCTGAAGTGCAACAAACAACAGAGCAGACTGATTCGCAATCCTGTCACATGAAGGAACAACAAACGCAGATAAATCAGCTTACAATGCAAGTTTCCACTTGTAAATTAGCACCCATGAAGTGCCCCAAACACATTGTGAAATGGCGACTGTCTCTGAACATACCACATACCAAATGGTGCAACGCTTTAATAGTCATGGGCAGTGTTCGTTCCAGATGCCGATACACTCCCTCACCAGCTGTCTGTCATAAAAATGCTGATAGACCATCTGTAGCTCAACCAAACCTGCTGCCGCGTTTTGGATCCCTTTCCAGAAAGCAGCTCACGAGCATCCAGTGAGGAGCCGGATTCTGTGCCCTCCATGTTCTCATCCAGCCTCAGCACAGCAAGGCATGACACCTTGTTTTGCACAAAAATACAGAGTTCCCAGGCGACATCAAACAAGCATTGGCAATGCCAACATATTTGACTTTTGTGTAGGCATGGGAAAGGCATTTGCCTGAGGCTGCTGTAGCAGTATTAACTGGCCTTGACTGGCCATCAATGGTAGCAGCGACAAAATGCTCAGAGCATCTGTGCATATAATAGCAGGGCCTGGCAAATGCCTAAAATGTACACGCAAGTCAAAACTGTTGTCTTTGCCAACGCTTATTTTCAACAGAACCTAGTGAAGGACACTCATAGTGCTTATGAAACGAGTGGCTAAATATATAGCGCTACGAACCCTCGGGCATCTGAGCGCTGCTTATTATTAACCACAGTGTGTGGTGCTCATTTGTCGACCTCGGAAGGATGAAAAGCTGAGTTTGGCCCCGCCGGGATTTGAAGCTTGTCACCAGGCTCTGCAGGAATGTAAAAACGAGCGCTGTGCTATTGGACCGGCAGTCCTAGTTAACACCAGTAGCTCGTTTACATCTCCCATTAAGTCATCGGCTCGGAGAAGACTGCTTTGAAAAGCACACTGGCAGGCAATTCGAACAAAACCTTTGATGGTAAGGCTTGAAAAAGTTAGCTCAAACAGATGCAAGGAGGATGTGTTTTGTGCGAGGAGGGGCAGGAAATGGAAGGGAATGGCCATAGGGATTAGCATGTGTGGTCAGTTGGTGGGTAACTAACCAAAAAACACCTACAAGCGTTGTGTCCCTCCACATATGCCATTTAATCCTAGCTGTACTCTAATGCAATAGTTTTTGCTATTAGGTGGCGCGGCGCCAACTAATAGCCAAAACTACGAATGCTGCTGAATGAAAATGCCCACACAGTTCCCCAAATGCTGCTACATTTCTCTTAGTTTGTTAAAGGCAGCAAATATACATTTAAAGGACATTTTGAATCAGACACTGCAAGATTCTATCAACCTCTACAGCACTCTGATTCACTGAAAAGAGAAAGCAACGGCCATGTAGTTCACCGCCTTAACTCTGCCTGACATCACGGTTCATTCCTGCCCGGTGGCATGATGCCAGTCATAATACAGATTTTCAATACATTTGTAATAGAAAGTCATGATTCTATTAAAGCCACGGAGGTGAAGGATTATGCTCTACTCAACTTTTTACTTCTGGAGCAGCCAAACCATTACTTTCACTTTATAGAAACTGTCAAATGAACTATAACATCCATGAAAAACAGAGGAATTGGAAGTTTGTCACTCATTGGTTTCTCTTTCCACGTGATCTCAACAGTCCAATCAAGTCCCGCAGTATATTATAAACACTCCAGTCTTGTTTCTTTCTTCCTCTTTCTGTAGCTGCTGGACAACTAAAACCTGCATCCCAATGGGTAAGCGCTTGAACTCCCAAAAGCTCATTCCATCATTCTCCATGAACCTGAATGTTGAGAGTCTGCACCTGTCAAACCATAAACAGTATTACTGAACCAACTATCCCAAGACAGGTGTGCTATCGAAGAGAGATAAATCACATATGAACTGGCATGAATCTTTACATAATCAACAACCAATTCTCAGTCTTGTCAACTATCTTTGCGATTAAAAAGGTGAGATAATCCATCGCTCTTTGTCTTTAATAGAATCATGACTTTCTATTACAAATGTATTGAAAATCTGTATTCTATGTCAAGACCGGAGGCTCGGATTATGCTTGTTTAAAGCTTATCTACCACCAAAGTAGCCACCTGATCCACTGGTCTTAAATAGAATTTCTTGAAAGTCAACTCACTTGACCAGTCTGCTGCTTTAAGAATGTCTTCTAAGCGTACCCACAGCTTGCCCGCTGTGGACGCCATAGCCCCTCTAATCGAATGTGCCCGGAAATGCTCTACATCAATGCCTGCCTGGATCATCCACCATTTCACCCATCTCGCTCGGGTAGCTGACGATACTGCCCTGAAAGGCTTCTTTACCGCTATCAATAATTGAGATTCTCCTGTCAGCCTGTACTAGGCAGCAATGTTCTCATAAACCGTGAGGCACCTGACCGGACATAATCCGGGTCATTCTGGAAATGCTGCATAATCTACAGTTTTGATCCCTGTTTTAGTCCTTTTCTCTATATAAAATGTGACTCCCATAGGCAAAAAGGACTTCCTGTCCACTACCAAAGCTTTGACGGCAGCAACCCCCTTGCAGGAAATTAAACACAGCAATGTAGCTATTTTTGCCCAAAGAGCCTTTATGGATAACTCTTCTTATCTGGCCATAACTGAAACATTCTCAGCACTCACGTCCCAAAGACAAGAATATTTTGGAGATGGGGTTTTCAAACTCTTAATTTCTTTCATTAATCTACATAATAAAGGATGTTTGCTTACTATGTTACCCTCAACATATTTGTGCCCGGCAGAAATTGCTGACCTATGAGTGTTAATCATCCTGTAAGCCTTGGTCTGAGCCGCTTGGTTAGCTAGAAAGTTCACCATATGAACTATATCTGTTCAAACAGGATGTACCTCCCTCTCTATGCACCAATTACTCTACTTGTGCCATGCACCTCTGTATCCCTTTTAGGTTCCAGGAGCCCAAGATTCTCTAATGACTTCCTGAGCCTCTCCCAAAAGACACAGCTTGTACCAGGTTCTCCCAAAATCGCCACGCTACCAGGCTCAGACTTCATACCTGAACCAGAGGATATCTCTCCTCTGTTGGGCCCAGCGCAATGTCCTCTCTTTGTGGTAGCATAATTGGAGTATCTTACGACATCTCCAACAGATCCGGAAATCAAGCCTGACCTCTCCAATCGTGAGTCACGTGTATCACCCTCGCTCCCTGTCATCTGACTTGTGCCAGTGTTCGCGGTATCATGACGAATGGAGGGAACGCATATTTTGTTGCTGGTCCCCAGACCTGGAGGGAGGCATCCGCCGCTGATGCTGCCGGGTCTGGCCTCCACCTGTAGAACCAAGACAGTTTCTTGTTCAGCCTCGAAGCAAACAGATCTGTCTGACAGGGACCTCTCTGTCTCATGATCTCCTGAAAGACTCACTCTTCCAGTTCTCAATCGCTGGAGTCCCTCAGATGTCTCGAATTCCAGTCCGCTATCTGGTTTTGTGCATGTGGCAGATGCTCTGCCGTTACACTGACTATTCTCTGGAAGCACAAATGCCAAAGGTCCTTCGCTAACTCTGCCACCATCTTGGATCTTGTTCCGCCCAGTCGATTGATGTACCTGACCGCTGACACATTGTCCATCTTAAGAAGAATGGAGTACCTTGCCCATTCTTGTGCCCAGCACTGTACTGCGAATGATCCTGCCAACAACTTGAGGCAATTGATGTGGAGGGCTAGCTCTTCCTCTGACCATCTCCCTCCAGTTGTCAAATTCCCACACCGAGCCCCGCAGGCCCAGCGGCTGGCATTCGACTCTATAATCAGGTCCGGGGAGGAGCCAAATATCGCCCTGATATTCCAGGCTTCCATGTGGTGATGCCACCATTCTAGTTCAGTCCTCACCTCTTGTGAAATAGGGACTCTATGTTCGTATGATAGGCCCTATTTGATGTGTTTTATCTTTAGACGTTGCAACACCCAATAATGAAGAGGCCATGGAAAAATTGCCTGAATTGAAGATTACAGGCAGCCTATAAGTCTGGCCAGTCCTCTCAGAGATATCTCCTCTTTCGACATCAGGGTCTTTACCTCCGTCTTGATAGAGTTTACTTTCTCTAGTGGTAAACTGAGAGTGCCCTGCACAGTGTCCAGAATAAATCCCATACATTCCATCGAGTGGGCTGGGGTCATCTCTGACTTTTCCCAATTCCCTAGGGACCCTAATTGTTGTAGCAAGCCTGTCGTGATCTTTACCTGTTCTGAGAGCAACTCCCTGTCCTGGCACATAATGCATATGTCGTCCAAGTATATGATCATTCTGAAACCTTGCTCTCTGAGGTGTCCTACTACTGGCTTCATCAGCTTTGTAAAGCACCAGGGTGCTGACGCTAGGCCGAACGGAGACATGTAAACTCCCATCTCCTCCCTTTCCAGAGAACTGGTGAAACTGGCATGGCTCTGATGTATGGTGACCGTCAGGTATGCATCCTGAGGTCTATCCGAGCCAGCCAGTCTCCTTTCTGAATTATGTCCCTCAGTAGATGGATGCACTCCATCTTGAAGTGCCTGTATACCAGAAACATGTTCATTGCCCTGAGGTTGATCACTGGCCTGAATTTGTGTCTGCCTTTCACAAAGAAGCTGTTGCTTATAAAACCTCCCTCTTCTCTGACAGCTGGTCTGATGGATTTCTTCAGCCATAACTTCTCTATCTCACAACAATTAATCTTCCCTGCTGAGTCTGATCATTCTCAGAGGGCACCTGTACTGGTTCTTGACAAAAATCTAAGAGGAAACCCTCTACTGTCTGTAAAACCCAGGAGTATGACGATATCTCTCTCCACATTTGTATATGTTGTGACACTCTCCCCCCCGACTGGGGGGATGTGTGTGTTTTGTGCATACACTATTGATAGTAGGTCTTTCACCTGTGTGGTTTTGTTGTTGATGTTTGCCTTTGCCTCTCCAGTCCCTGCCCCTTCCCCTGGATGGGAAAAAGGGGTTGGCTCACTGGTTGTCCTGCTCTCTCCAGTATGTTCTGTTGCCAGAGAGCCAACAGTGAGAATAACGGCTGGCCGAGTGGCCCCTGCCTCTGCCAGCCCTGTCAAAAACCTTCCTTCCGAAGATCTTCTTTAGGGAAGCTTGGGCTTTATCTAGTGTGGCATATGTACTAGCAAACTTTGCCATGTCCTTGTTGAATGTCTCACCAAACAATTTACCCTTGGCAGCCACTGCTACTTCTGATGGGGCTACTAAATTGGAGTCGATCTTCATGAGGATCAAATGTCTTCTCTCCATTGCGGTGGTACTATTCGCATTCCCCAAAAGGCAAATTGCCCTCTGCGTCCAGCCTGAGACAACGTCTGGGTTCATAGCCTCCTTTCTCTTCTTGGCCTCCTCCGCCAGCTACCAGATCTTTGTTATTGGCCCTACTACATTTTGAATGTTTTTACAGTACCTTCTCATGAAGGTCAAAATGCAATCATCAATCTCGGGGGTCTCAGCCACCCCCTCCGGCACCCTGGGCCTGGGGAATTCTGCCTTCATTTTGTTTCCCGCCACTTTGCCCAAAGGCGCTCTCAGCCTTCTCTTCAGATAGGCTGTAATATTGCCTGAGGGTTCCCATTCAGAGGACCTCGGGTAGATTAAAGCATGTGAGTCAAATTTGTCCCCTTGAGACTCTTCGCCCGTAGGCTTACTCTTTTTACTTCTGGCTTCAGCGGCCTCCTCATACATTGAGTGTCCTGACTCTTCAGTGCTCCTGTCCTCTGATTCATCATCGCTGCTTATGCAGCTTATCACAGAGGAATCTTTTGAGCTATCCCGGCCATCTTTCTCTTGCCACCCCTTCTCTTGTGTGGGGAGCTGGGGGGTCTGGGCGTTACTTGCATTGCAGATCTTCTTTCTTCATCCTTTACCCCTGCATGCCTCTCTCAAATATGCCATGGCCTGAGAGAATGCCACAAGGTCTTCTATAATGCCCCTGCTTTCTCGCATCGGCACTCAGCTCTCTTGACAACATGGCTCATCCTGATGCCACTTACGTGAGGGCCATCAAAATACTTGTGCTGCCCCATCACTTTATTTTTCTTTATAGCTAGGCAGGTCTGATAGTCAAATCCACATTTTATCTTGGGACTGGGCCTGTCTGTAGGGAGCTACTCCTTGGTCCGTGACCTCTGGAGTGTTTGCAGTTTCACCTGAGACTGTGCCCGTCACACGCACCTATTTGATTGTAGGTTTTTCACCTGTGGTGTGCCTCTGCCACCAGCAGGTGGCATGCTGAGAATGAGGCTTTGGAGATAGATCTCTTCCGATGTGCCTCTGTGAGCTGCTGTTTCCGTTGCTGTAAATAAATGAAGTCAATAATCTTCCCCCAGAGCAAGACAAGATCCAGAGGTGAATTATTGTACACTCTGGTGTGCTCCGGCAGTTTTATATGGACATAACGCTACACTGCTGGACCCTCCTATGGTCCTGTTGCGCCTGGAGGAAACTTCTGTGCTGCACTGCCTCCTGCTGCCTGCTGAGCACCAGAGTCGAGCCCCGCCGCGCTCTTCTAGCTCACGGATAAGCTCCACCAACGCTGCTATGCGCAATGTGTTAAGTGTCTAATGCGCAGAGTCATACTCACACAACTTTTGAATAGTAAAGTAGGAACAAGTTACTTACCAGTAACTATTGTTCTCCAACATGGGTCTGGCATGGATTCACATGCTCATGAATATTCTCTGTCGTCAGACTGGGAATCCTCAGTAAAAGAAAAAACAGTTTCACTTTTACTTACAAACTGCATTTCTCCTTAAACCAATCACTGTTCTCTGGGTGATACTGCCCCCTGCCAATGACTGCCCTCTCCCTAAGCCCCTCCTCTGGCAGCCATCTTCAGATATGGTAAGCACGTAAAGTGGTAGTATGACAAGAAGAGCCACAGAGGAGAAGGAGGGAGGGTTCACAGGTGAATCCATGCCAGAACCACGCTGGAGAACGCTTGTTACAGGTAAGTCACTTGTTCCTTTTCCGACATGGGGTCTGGCATGGATTCACATGCTCATGAATAAAGAATACATAGCAGTACAACATTACACAACCACAGGAGGTGGCAAGGCACAACAGAAGCAATTACTCTTAACTTCGGAACAGGCTCTCCTCCAAGCGAACAGGTTGCACAGAACTGCTTGGCCGACTCTGGACTCCTCCCTGTAATCCCTGCTGATGCAGTAGAAACTTGTGAAGGTGTGCGTGGTCCTCAATGTTGCAGCCCTGCAGATATCCAGCAGGGGCACACCAGCCAGAAACGCTGCCGTTGCAGTGATCGCTCTGATGGAATGGGCTCTCAGGCTGCTGGGCTGCGGCCAGTTCACCAACCGATGATAGTGCGTGATGCAGCCGGAGAGCCACTTTGAGATAGAAGCCTTGGACAAGGTCTCCCCATGGTTCACAGGACCAAAGTTCACTAACAGTTGAGACGTCTTCCAAAAAAACTTTGTGTGTGCCACGTAGAAATTCAGAGCACTAGCAACGTCCAGTGAGTGCAAAGTCCTTTCAGATGGTGACAAAGATTTCAGAAAGAACACAGGCAACACCAAAGGCTCGTTGAGGTGGAATTCTGACTGAACCTTGGGCTTGAAAGAGGGGTGCGTCCGTAGCACCACTCTTGATTCTTGAAAAGTCAGATAAGGCTGTTTGCAGGGTAGGGCCTGGATGTCACCCACCCTCCTGGTAGAGGTGATGGGCACGAGGAAAGAAGTTTTCCATGAGAGAAACTTGTGAGGGGCTTGATGCATAGGTTCGAAGGGGGGCCCCATGAGTCTCATCAGCACCATGTTGAGTTCCCATGCTGGGGCAGGAGCCTTCACCAGCGGGAAAGATTGAAACAGTACTTTGATGGACTCTTTGATAAGACGGTGGGACCAAAGAGAAGATCATCCTAGAGACCTGGTGTAGCGGGATATAGCCGCCAGATGCAGCTTTGATAGAGGCATTCGCCAGCCCTGCCTTGGCCAAGGACAACAAGCATGGAAGAATCTGCGGGCCGTAACCCTCAGAGGGTCGATCTTCTGTGGCCAACACCACGTAGCAAAATGCTTCCACTTGTGGCCGTAGCACTTAAAAGTCGATGACGCTCTGGCCCTGACAATGACCTCCCTGAAGTCCGGCAGCAACTCGTACCGTCTGAACTCTAGGGCTGCAGCAGCCAAGCCCTCAGGTTCAGCTATCCTGGGTCTTGATGCAGGATTGCGCCTCCTTCTCTGGTGAGCAGATCCGCGACCACTGGCAGCTTGACTAGAGGGGGGCATTGACTGGCTGAGAAGGTCCTAGTACCAAATCTGCCTCAGCCACGCCGGGGCGACGAGTATCAACCTGCACTGGCACTGTTTGACTTGATTGATGACTCACAGCAGGAGAGGCAACAGAGGAAACACGTATAGGAACTGGCCTTCCCACAGGAAGCAGAACACGTCCCCCATGCTCCTCAGCTGGTGGAACCTGCTGGCAAATTTCTAGCATGTGGAGTTTGCCGCCGTCGGAAACAGATCGATCTGGAGTCTGTCACACTTGAGGACGATGAGGTCCACCTGATCCTGCCGAAGTTCCCACTCATGGCATAAGCGCAATTCCCTGCTGAGGGAGTTGACAATGGTGTTCTTGACTCCTCTCAGGTTAAAGGGGATGAGGAACATATTTTGGTCAACGGCCCATGTGCCACAAGTCCTGCGCCTCTCTGGTGAGCACTGGGGATCGGGTGCCCCTGGCTTCCTGATATAGAACATCATGGTGGTGTTGTCTGTGTAGATCCTCACCACTTTGCCCTTCAGGGATGTCAGAAATGACTTGAGGGCCCAGAACACTGCCCAGAATGTTGATGCAGAGATCCTTCTCCTGCGGAAGCCACAGGCCTCTGGCATGCAGACATCTGGTGTGGGCTCCCCAGCCCTCCAGCAAAGCATCTGTGGTGACTGTCTCCTGGCAAGGGGGGGTTTTGGAACTCTGTGTCCATGGTGATGTTGGAGTGGACGCCCCACCCCCTTATCACCTGACGGATCTCCTTGTCAAGGGGGATCTTGTCTGTGAAACTTCCGGACACTTTTATCCTGCGAGTGTCCAGGAAGTCCTGAAGAGGTCGAATCCGTAACCTACAGAGCCGGATAAGGTAGATGGATGATGACATCATGCCGAGCAGCAACTTGATGGTCCGTACCGTGGCGGTCTTCAGTGACAACAGCCGTTTTACCTTCCCCAGTATGGTCACTACCCTCTCCCCCGAGGACTACGCCAGGCAGGAGACCGTGTTGAGTCTGGCTCCCTGGTACAGTGCGTTATGCAATGCTGTCAAGCAGGACTTTGGATAATTGACAGAGAACCCCAGAACTGTCAGCAGCTTGAAGGTCCTCTCTGTGTATTCAACGGCAACTTCCCTTGACCTTGGGTGGATGAGCCAGTCGTCGAGGACCGTGTACACATGTATCCCCTGTAGACGTAGATGGGCCGCCAGTGTTGCAAAGCACTTTGTAAAAATGCTGGGTGCTAACTTTAGGCCTAAAGGGATGGCCTTGAATTGGTAGTGTCTTCCCTGCACTACGAAGCACAGGAACTTCTGATGCTTCCTGTGAATAAGGACGTGGAAGTATGTGTTCTCCAGAACCAGTGATATCAAGAGGTCACCTTCCTCCAGTTGGCCGAGCATGTGCTGCAACGTGACCATCCTGAATTGTGACTTGAGGTACTTATTGAGAGGCTGCAGGTCTAGAATGGCTCTCCAGCCCCAGCTCTCCTTTTTGACTAAGAAGTATCTGGAGTAGACTCCGTAGCCCCGGAGTCCTCTTGGAGCTAGCTCTATTGCCCCTTTTCTTAGCATGTCCCGTACCTCCTGCAGGAGCTGTGGGATAAGCTGCTCCTGCCGGTTCACTGGAGGGATCAGCACACACTTCTGCAGAAACTCCAGGGTATGTCCGTGGGTGAGAGTGTCCAGCACCCATTTGTCGGTGGAGATCTTCTTCCACTCGCTGATGAATCCCGCCAGTCGGCCTCCCACATGGGTGCATGGATGGGGGCTCAACGTCCTGGTTCAGTCCTTCTTCGGCACCTTCATTCCATCTTGGGGCAACAACGGCACTTCCACTGAAAGCCTAAGAATGGCCTCTGTCGGCCACCTGGGTCATGGACTGAGAGAGTTGATGGTACGACGAGGAACCTCCACTGAAACCCTTCATCGATCTGAAAGACATTCAGCCGCAGGCGCGAAAGGAAGAGCAGTCTGTTGGAGAGTGCTCAGGGCATGAGCCATCTAAGTATCAGTCTTGATGGCCTGTAAGGACTCGTCAACGTTCTTCCCGAAGAGGTTGTCCCGGTTGAAGGGCATGTCCAGCACCCTCATCTGGACCTCCGGGTGGAAATTGGTGGCCTTCAGCCTGCCTCAACGACAGAGGCAGACACTGTTCCCCATCTGTCAGAAACCTGTGTAAGCAATGTCCAGGGCCACTGTGATGGCATGGTTCGACACCACTTCCCCTTCCTGGAGGAGGGAGATAGCCTCCACCCGCTTGTCATCGGGTAAGAATTCCAGAATCAGGGACAGTTTGTGCCACAGTTGCCTATCATAGCTGGCCAGAATCGCCAGTGCATTGGCTACCTTGACGGTCAATGCCACGGAGTAAATGACCCTTCTCCTCATGGCATCCAACTTCATCCCCTCGCTGTCTGGAGGGACGGAGGATGAGGACGAGGGGTTTGACGATCTCTTCCTCGCAGTGTAAGGTTGCAACCGTATGCACTTGGGTGCAGACTCTGGCACATAGTACTTTTTTTCCAGCCTATCCTGATTGGCTGGGGCCATGACAGGGTTCTTCAACAGAGCCAGGCCCTCCTTTCAAATGTCATCCAGTAGAAGCACTGCGATAATGGTCTTCCTTTTGGCCTTGCCCCTCTGGTAGAGGAAACCTTCTCGGCCTCCTCGGGCGTCAGCTGGAAGAGCTTGGATGCTCTGGTGACTAGGCATGAAATGACCCCACCTCATCCGGTGGGGAAGCCTTTGGCTGCGTAGATCCACCCGCCGTGACGATGTCGTCTGTCGTTGCTGTGGCCGTGTCGGTCCCCATGTCTGGGTCCCCCACGGGGGAAGGCAGAAGTCACAGGGCGCTGGTGTGGAGGTTGATGCAGTGGCATAGGATGGCATTTCTGCTTTTTCACCGGGGGTTGATCCAGGGCCACCAGTCTGGAGCCATGGTCGCAGCATCCTCTTCTGAATTTCCAACACCAACATGTGCAGGGTCGAAAGGATGTCCAGCGATACATCACTCGGCGGAGTTGGAGTGGTAGGCCTACTAGGCCCTGCACCGTCATCAGCAGCATTTGCGTCATCATCCCTGTCATTGTTTCAGCCATCGTCGTCCCACACATCCTTGTGAATCATGTGTATGGACACCTAGTTGTCCTTGTCCGAGCAAGAAACATCATGCCTTGGGGTATGGCCTGCTCTGAGGCCTCCTCACCCCCCTTTTTTGCAACCTGAGGGGTCAGATTCGGGCTTAGCGATGGCATCCTCTTTTCCAGTTAAGAGGAAGTGCCAAGCATCAGCCGCACCCCAGCGACCCCCTTCGAAGTGCCAGGAACTTTCGCGCCAACATTTGTGATGTATGGAGAGCAGTTAAACTAGCAGAGAGCTACAGTCAAGCTCTGCCCAGTGCCTATCGGAAGAACAGCACCTATTGAAGTACTGACATCTAAGCAAACTTGGACAGTAAGGTAGCCACTGAGAAATCCATATCCACAGACATGACAAAAGGACGTTTGTCAGAATAGAATGCCCGAAGAAACCAAGAAGATGTTAAAAGAAGACGACTGGTGATGTCATGAGAAATTGAACTGACGCACATACAGAATATACTGACCTAAGAATGCTGATAAAGAGATGAAACGCCTTGGATAAGTGACATCTTGAGCCTAATGTGACACAGCTGATTTCAAGATGAAGAAACTTATGCCATATGCACGATGAAGACATTAAGCCAGTTTAAATGTGTACATACACAAGAAACCGCAAGAAGCAAAGAAATGGTACAGCTTGCTTATGCTTAGTAGAAAATTAGTTTGCAGAAGGCGCCAACTATACATATATCTACCTCAAAAGCACCTTCAGATGAGCGAAAATCCACTGTGCACATGAGCAGAATTGAATAAAGGGTATCAAAGGCCTCAAGAGGAGAGGGCCGCAGCCACAAAACAAGAAGTAAAGATAGAGAGAAACCCTGCTGAAGATAACCCTACAAAGAGGCCAAAGTCGTATCAGGCTGGAACAGGATACCAATGCTTACAGTTAAAAGAGAAGAATAACAGAGTCTCCTGTTCAGCAAGGTCGAGATAAGCCGCAGATGGTATAAAACTGACAGGACTAAATCAAATACACAAAATGCATGAAGAATAGGCCAATTTCACAGTGTCCTAGGCACGTGGCTAGGCGGCAGCAAGGGATGAGACTTTCACACCTATGCATGGAGCCTTGTTGTTCCAATACTCCTTAAACTTTCTCAGACCAAGAGGCAGCCTCAAGGCCAAACTACAAAGCATTAATTGATACACCGCCACTGAGGTGATGGATGGTTGTACCATAAATTGAAGGGAAGCTGAGGTACAGGTTTACTCTTTGCACCTGGCTAATTATTCTGCATGCTGCTAAGAGCAAGTGTAAAAGCATGTGTGGGATCAATGCCAACCCAATCATAGTGGACCATGTAATCTAGGGTCCTATAGAGAGTAGAGCCAATAGGACATCATACTTTGGGTGATGTTTACAGTAGCCAGTTCAAAGGAAGGGCTTAGTTGCCCCACCTGATATTAATATCCAATCCCCTCTCCCCGTTACCATATACAGATATAGTACATATATTAAAGTTCCCTTCCTATAACAATCATTTTCAATGTTAGGTTTTTGAGATTACACGTCAATGATGACAAGTCTTTGGTATAAATGTTGTAGTTTTTCTGAAATTAATCATAGTTTAAGCGAGAAGGAAGATCGAGCGGTTGCTGATGTTCCCCGTTTTCTGTACTTGTCATTAAACGGACTCCCTTTGCCAAACTATTGAGTTGTCATTATTATTTGATGCGAGAGTACAAATCTGCATCCCCATCTATCTCGAGGGTGCTGCACCTCATCTTAAAGGGCTGTTTGGTGACCCCCAGTCTTATGGGCCGGCTGGGGTCCATCCAGTTCACTTGGTAGCAGAGATTAGATGGTTAAATTAGATAAGACTTAAGAAACCCTTGGTCCATCAACATAAGTCACTTCGGGCCCTCAGCAATATCACAAGTCCTTTACCATCTGGCTGATAGAACGAGAAGCAACCCATAGATAGTGGCCTGTGTAATCGGAAAACCCTGCAGGTTAGGTCTGAAGGGACCTTTGCTTTCCCCCAAGAACCCCTTCCTACTTCTACGAGCAACCGATCGGACGAACAGCAGGGAGAAACGGTAACGAAGGCGATGATCCCGAGCATCCGGAGAGGAAAAAAATGCAAACGGTGAGTGAAAAAGACTGAATGCTTTGGCAAAAAGTGCATGCCTTGAAAAAAGTACATGGAAGCTTGTAAAGAAGCCACAAACTTGGTAAGTGAATGCCAGTTTATTTGGAACAGCTTCAGTAACTCACGTAAGACCCCCAACACAGGCAGCATCCAGGGTATAACTGACTTCACTCCAGAGTAAACATCTCCAAGCACACATCATTCCAGAATGGCACAGTAGGCATAAATCCATTCTGGAATTACAGATGATGTGCTTGGCATAAACACAGCTGAAAACCATAGCAACAAGAAAGCATACAAAGGTTTAGTTTAATACAACAAAGCATACAAAGGTTTAGCTTTATACAACACATGCCCCTCCCTTATGAAATAAATGTCTTTATTGTGGGATATGTACCCACTGAACAGATATATACTTACATCATTTTACTTTCGCGATTCTGGACAAAGACCAGACTTGACCACTTTCTACACACACAGCGTTTTTGAAGACTCGTGTAACCCTAACAGGCTCTGTGTATAACGGTTCCCCTTTCTTGGTAACAACAGCCTTCCTTATCCATACCCAATCTCCAGCTTTGACCATGGTTATTCTCCTTGGGTGCTTCTTATTGACTCTTTCCACCCACTTGTTTTTTAGGGCTTCCATCCCTTTCTTTACATCATCCACAACCGCATCTGACGCTCTCGCCCTGCCCAACCAAGCTGGCGCAACACAGGTATTTGCCTTTCGCCCTCTCATAAGTTCAAATGAGCTAATCCCTGTTTCTACTCGCGGAGCCATCCTCAAAGCATACAGCCTGTCTCTTACTGCAACCTTTTTGTCAAGACCACATGCATTAGCTCCACGAATAGCATCCATAATACTTCGATTTACTCTTTCAACCATACCGTTTGCTTGGGGACAATACAAAGGAGTCTTTTTTGTGTTTGATTCCACATTTGTACAGATACTCCAAAAATAGTTTTCCCATGAATTGTGGACCATTATCCGTGAGAATACTCCTGGGCAAACCCTCCCTTTCAAACACATCCTCCATGAATTCAATTATGCGTTGACACGTGACTTCCCTCAGGATCTTAAACTCTGTCCATCTCGAAAAGGTATCAACCATCACCAAAATGAACCTACCTCTACTTGCACCCATGTCTACGGGACCTAGAACATCCATGGACAAATCTTGCCACACACCATCAGGAATGGTAGTTTTACCCATTGGTTGGGACACAGCTACCACGTTCTTCCCTGATTTGGTACAGTCACTGCACGCACCAACCACTTTCTCAATTTCGTGATCAATTCCTGGCCACCAGTAATCGCCTTTTATTACTTCTTTCGTTTTACAAATGCCAATATGTCCCTGATGGGCACAATCAATCAATTTCCTCTGCAGACTGCCTGGAACCACCAACTTGTCCCATCTGTACAACAGCTCTCCTTTTACGGATAGTTCATTCCTTACTTCCCACATAGCCCTCTCTTCACCTGATAGTAGCCTTTTCTCTGGCCACCCATCCGCCACAAATACCATAATCCGCTTCCACATTTCATTGGCCCTTAACACTTGAATCCACTCTTGTTTCTGAATTATACCCTCCACAGTTGCAAAAACCATTTCATGTTCACCATATACATTACTTCCTTTTTCACCAGCATCATTCTCCAACTTCACTCTCGAAGCGCGATCAGCTTGCACATTCTCCTTACCAGCAACTTCTTCTATTTCAAATTTATGACACTGTAGCATGGTTACCCAGCCTGCCACTCTCCTTGAAACCTTGTCGCGGCCTTTACTTTCAAAAATCGCCTTAAGGGGTTTGTGATCTGTTCTCAAAGTAAACTCTTGACCCCAGACAAAATTTTTCAACTTTTCAATCCCCCAATGGCACGCCAGGGCTTCCTTTTCCAACACGGAATAGTTCAATTCTCCACCTCTTAACATGCGGGATGCATGTATTACAATCCTCTCCGTACCATCAACATCTGGCTGCAACATCACCACACCTTTACCTGTCTCACTGGCATGCACGGCCAGAATGGTTTTCTTCCTAGTATCAAACATCGATAGGGGTTTTGCCATATCAATTTTTCTTTTCATTGCTTCAAATTCTTTTTCACATTCCTTGCTCCATTCAAACTCAGCACCCTTCCTTAATAATGCCCTCAATTTAGTTATGGAATCGGCATAGTTCTCAACAAACCTATGATAGAACTCAATAGTACCTAGAAATGATCTCAACTCAGCCTTATTCTTTGGTGGCTGTGTTTTCAAAATGGACTCAACTAAATTCCTTTTTGGTTTGAGTCCCTGCTCAGAAATTTCATGACCTAGATAATCAACCGCTTGAGTCAGAAATACACATTTTTCGCCAAGCAAAGTTATTCCTCTTGCTTTAAAGATCTTGAGAACTAAATCCAGTCTTGTTTTTAACTCACTCTTGTCCTTCCCACATATCAGGACATCGTCCTGAAAGCACCATACACTGCCGACATCCTTCAACAATTTGTCCATAACCTTTTGGAATACGGAAGACGCTGACACCAGCCCAAATGGCATGCACTTGAATTGATATATTCCCTCATAAGTGATGAAAGCAGTCAATTTGCGTGACTCATCATCTAAACTTATCTGATGATACGCACTCGCCATGTCAAGCTTTGCAAAATATTTTGCACTCCCTATCCTACTTAATAACTCCCCCATATTGGGAAGAGGATGGCGATCTGCTACCACACACCGATTAAGCTCCCTCAAATCAATGCATACCCTCAAATCCCCATTGCTTTTCCTTACCACCACCACAGGAGATATCCACTCCACAGCCTTAGCTGGCTCAATAATTCCTTCTCTTTCCAATTTCATTAATTCCTCACGCACAGCATTCCGCATAGACAGGGGCAGCGGTCTGAGCTTGGACGCAACAGGATTGCTTCCTTCTTTCACCTCAATCTTGTGCACCATCCCTTTGAGACACCCCACTCTGTTACAAAATACCTCAGAATATCTAGTCACCATTTCACATTTTGTTTTGTCACTATTAACCTCAGAAGAATTAACCACATTGAGGACTTGCTCTTCACTAATAGGATCCAACTTAATTCCCAAACCCCTTTGTTCCTTCCAACCTAACAAGGTTTCACCTCTTTTGATAACATATATTTTCCCACGTGTGAACCTCCCTTTGAATTTGAATTCTGTCTCATAGCACCCCAGAATTTCTATTTTGTCTCTCTTAAATCCGCCAGGCATTTTATCTGAAGCAATCAAACATCTGACGTCACCTCCAATTACATTCTCAAAAACAGTTTTAGACATTAATGTGATTTTGGAGCAGGAGTCAGCAAGCATTTTAACCATATGACCATTTACCTCTATCCATGCTGATGGATGCTCGCACACATCAGAACCTGAACACTTTACCATATGAACGGTAACTATTTCATTCTCAGAAACATCAGCTTCTTCAGAAGACACACCGTCATATTCTTCAATCAGGAGGGTTCCCCTTCCACCTCCAATTCGATAGTTTTTACAACAATTCTCGAAGTGCCCCCACCTCTTACATAAACCACAATTCACTCGCCTCCCAGGGCAAATGGGAGATGTAGACAAATGTCGTGAGCTCCCACAGCGAAAACATAACCTATCTTCCTTTTTCACATTAAATTGAGCGGCGTCCTTTTGAAACTGCCTATTATTCTGCTCACCACCCCCACCTTTGGCTTGGGTATTCTCATAATGTTTATTGGGCTTGGTTCTATGTTTTTTCTTTTCCTTTGGGCACCCTCCCTTCTTATCTCCAACTCTTAGTACCTCAACACTTGGTGCTGATTTATTTTCCTTGAGGGAAAGCTTCGCTACACACTGTAATGTGTGCTCAATTCTTTTCTCTATACTAATGACCTCCTCTAAGTTTGGATCGTCCTTTAACCAAATTTCCTCCCGTATTTTATCATTAGAGCAGTGAATCATAAATTGATCTCTTATGTGTTCCTCTAATCCACCACCAAACTTACAATTGAGGGATAAATGTCTCAAAGCAGTTATATAGTCTTCAACAGTTTCTCCTTCATGTTGACATCTCATGCCAAAATGATATCGCTCCAATACCGTGCTAGTTTTTTACTCAAAATGCCTATCAAGTTTGGTCAATGCCAGGTCAAAATCATTTGTTCCCTCTTCTGAATCTAATTCGGAAATATCAGGAAGTGTGTCATATATCCTCTGACCTTCATACCCCAGAAAATGCATTAACATCGGTACTTTACGTTCTACAGACATACCATTTCCACACGTAGCTTTAACAAAATGTAGGAATCCCTTCTTCCACGGGGCCCACTTAATTTTTGGCGGACCTGGTGTGAGCATAAATACTTGCGGAACGGGGACTCCAGACAGGGCCATATTTATAACCTCTAAATGCTACGTAACACAATGCGTAAAATAACAGGTTAATATGCGTCCAAAGTATATGACACAACAAAAACAATTTTGCTTTCAAGATGTCAAATGATTCTTAGAATATCGTCAAATGTTGCCATACATAGCCACTCTATTTTGGCTATGCTTGTCCAGTCACCACCACAAAAATATCTCCTCCTTTGGGGGGCCAGAGAAAGCACCTTCTCTAAGCTGTGGTGCCCTTTGTCATACACCCCTAATTCGCCTTCCCACAGGGGGCCCTGGGCGAGGTTTCAGTATCCTTTCTCAATTCAGCGCCACATCCGCATTCAGCTGGGCTTGATTTAGCGCCACATCCACTTTCAGGCAGCTTCCATCTTCCAGCTTCCTGCTGATAGCTCCTCCTAATTCGCCTTCCCACAGGGGGCCCTGGGCGAGGTTTCAGTATCCTTTCTCAATTCAGCGCCACATCTGTATTCAGCTGGGCTTGATTCAGCGCCACATCCACTTTCAGGCAGCTTCCAGCTTCCTGCTGATAGCTCCTGCCAATTCCTCCTGGATGGTGGCTGCTCCTGCTGACAGCTCCTGGATGGCGGTTGCTCCTGCTGATAGCTCCTGCCAATTCCTCCTGGATGGTGGCTGCTCCTGGTGACAGCTCCTGCCAAACTCCACTTCCAGTCACTGTTGGGGGTCTTGGCTTCTGCAGGGATCACTACAGACATCCCATCCTCGTCGCCATTGTAAAGAAGCCACAAACCTGGTAAATGAAAGCCAGTTTATTTGGAACAGCTTCAGTAACTCACGTAAAACCCCCAACACAGGCAGCATCCAGGGTATAACTGACTTCACTCCAGAGTAAACATCTCCAAGCACACATCATTCCAGAATGGCACAGTAGGCATAAATCCATTCTGGAATTACAGATGATGTGCTTAGCATAAACACAGCTGAAAACCATAGCAACAAGAAAGCATACACAGGTTTAGCTTTATACAACAAAGCATACAAAGGTTTAGCTTTATACAACAAAGGTAACGGAGGGAGGCTGGAAAAGAAAAACTAACGTCACAGTAAGAGTACAATGTATATAAGGGGAAAATATTGACTCAAGGGTGGCCGAGCAATAGAGAGAGATACCAGGAGTAATCGAGGTAGAAAAGAGTGTACACCCAGTTTCCTAGAGTTATAAAGAGCTCTAGAAAAAGCTTTCATTTAAAGTCCTGAATTAATAGGACAACGTAGATGACCAGAATCGATTAAAGACAATCTGAAAGAAATGAGCTTACATTCCATGTCGGAATACAATTAGGGGCAGGGTGCATCTGAGGAAGCAGGTGGCATGAGATTTGTGCAGCCGGCCGGAGTCTGTCTTATCTGTTTCATGTTTTTGTCTGTAACGTTAGAAGGTAAAAAGTTTTTAAAAGTAGGAAGAAAATTGCACGATTATGGTGATGCAATGTTGCATGGCATGTATTGATGGCTGTGGTTGACAAAAGTAAAAGTGAAATTTGTTGTTGAAAGAACGATTGGACCTTGCGACAATTGATGCTCGCTCATATTGTTGATCTTGTTTGTGAAACGTAAAGTATAAGACAGTGTTATACAAGGATAAGATAAACAGGTTAAGCATGCAAGACATTACCCCATTGGTACACATGTGCAAACAGCTGCCGAAACATGCATCTAAGCTTAAACAGTACAGTGCAAAATGGGTTAAAGGGACCGCAGGCAAAATGTTTATGCCATAGCCCAAGGTGGATCGCTATCGAAAACAAAACGGTCCTGCAGCACATGATGACATATTTGCACGCCACATACACAGGCAAAAAGTTAGACAAATGCCTAGCTAGTTTGGAGCTTTGGTAAATGTACCAACACGAAAAGGAGGAGGAGCCACCGTTAGATTGGATACTGAATGTATGCACAGAGGGAGGTAAAGAGCCTACTGTGGCACCCGCCCATTTGAAACAAAAGGCACAACTAGTAAAGACAAAGAATTATACCCATTGAGGGAACTTAAAGCTGCTATGGGATATAGCAACCCAGCGTATGAGTCACCTATGCAAAGTAGCAAGGAAAGCCCATAGAAAGACAGAGACAGAGATATTACCTCCAAAGTCCCGAGGAACAGGGAGAGGCGCGAAAAAGAAAAAGGAGACCAAGCACAAGACAGTACATCTCTAGATATGGGAAGAGAGGAAAAGAGATGGAAGGGAGATGAGGATAGGACTGATGAGATGGCATTCGCACAGAACAAATGGATGGGAGGTCAGATTGTATTGAAACTCGATGGTAAAGGCATTGATGATGTGAGACAAAAGGGAGAACAGGATGAGTTAGAGAAAAGGGAAAAGGAATATCGATCAAGAGGAGGACGGGGCTAAGAAAAAGGATAGACAGAAACGAGAGCAGCTATATCATGATGAACAGGTCAGAATACAGGAAAAGGAAGAAGAACAGAGGAAACGTGATTACAAGCAGATCACAGCTGATGTTCGAGATAGAATAGAGTGAAGGAGAATAGAAGAAAAGCGAAGGATACGGGAGAAGAGAATAAAAAGACAAAGGGGTGAGAAAATGCGAAGGGAAAATGAACAAAGAGATGCGGGGAAGCAAGAAGAAGATAAGGTCAGAGAGAATGCAAGGAAGCGTAGAGAGAGAGCACGGGATCTTTAATATCTGGAAAGAGAGGTTAGAAAACCCGATCCAGTAGTAGACTGGGAAGATATAGAAGAATTCTTCCCTTAGTACGATTCAGTACCAGGCATGGCTAGGGCAAATATTGAAGATGACTTCGACACCAGGAGCATCGGAGAGATGATCGATAGAATATATGATGAGATGGGGCTAGAAGGAGTACCCCAAAGGGACGAAGAGAATGAGCGTCTGGAGAGCACTCAGTTGTACGATACTGAGGACGCCTCACGAGGTAGCAGAAACAGAGAGCTGTCATTACATAGGATGACCATATCCAGAAATGAGGAGGATGAGAGGAGTTTCACGAGTTGGGCACGAACGACATTGGATGCAGAAGAATGTGAAGAAAAAGAAGACGAGAGAAGTTGTGAACAATGCTTCTCTATGGGAAAGGGATTGAGATGGTCAGATTCTAGTGGGTCTGCACATAAGACATCAGAGTCAGTCACACCAGCAGAGTGGCATGAAGGAGTATCATATGGTCAGAGGGGGGTGTCTTCACCAGTCTATTTGAGCAGACTAAGGACATTGCTCGGTAGACGGTGATGCAGTAATATTTCCCCTGCGGTAGAGAGAAAAATGATGAGAGAGGAAAAGGAGTGTCATGTTTCACAGTTCCCTTTACTAGAAAAAGGAGGTATGAGGCCACACATGGACAGATAAAACCTGAAAAACAAGCTCCCAATGTTGACATCGGGAGCCGGAAAATGGATACATGAGTTAGAAAAAATGACAGGAGGGAACACGTTAGTTATAGGGGATATTAAGGGTCTTTTTATTGCCATACTTGGTGATAGAGCTGACGATGTGTGGGCACAAGCAGGTTACACTGGAGTGATTACAGTTAATACCGTGCATGACTGAGTGCCATTTAACAATTGCAGAACCGCAGTATGGAAAGCACTCCGAGTGCTATACCCGGACACTTCTGATATGGGAGCTTTAATGATACGCAAGATGAAGGAGTCAGATGATCCTTTGCTTTACATTCAGAATTTCCAAGATACCTGGGTGCTGGAAACTTATGAATCATGGGGAAAATCTATACCCGTGTTTTATGTTATGTTATGTTATGTTATTGTTATGTTATTTTGCATTTATATAGCACCTTATGTACCATTGGTATGATCTCAAGGCGCTGGTAGGTTGAACGCCCTCGGGAACCGAAGTTCAAGTCAGTAGAGAGAGAGAGAGCCATAAGGTGCGTGTTAGCACCAGATATGTGTGCAGTGGGGTTGCATTCCAGTGATAGCTGCTTCTTAGCGGTAGGTGTGGTGGGTGGGAGATCAAGAGTATGTGTTCGTTCTGGCAGGTTGTTATCCAGACCAACTCTGGCTGCGTTAGGCCTGAGGAGAACGCTTAGGCTGGAGGGTGTGTAACCAGCTGTGTTTTAGATATGATGATGGGGCGTATGATGCAGGTGATGGTATGAGAACAGCTATACCGAATGGTGTTATAGTTTTGCTGTGTTCTAGTTGAGTGGGGGTGTAAAGGAGAGAGTAAGCATGGAGATGTGATAAAGTGGTTTATATCTTGAGATCGAGCACGCTACAGTAGTTCCATGCACTTCAGCCGTTTCAAGCACTCCCACCATTCTATGCGCTCCCACCATTCTATGCACTCCAACCATTCCATGCACTCCAACCATTCTATGCACTCCAACCATTTGATGCATTCCTACCATTTTATGCATTCCTACCATTTTATGCACTCATACCATTCTATGTTGTATGTACTCGCTCAGTTCTAAGCAAACAATCAGTTCGATCAGTTCTATGTATTCATTCTAATCAATGCACTTCGTCCAATCTATACATGTTATCGCTTCATCATCTGCTCATGTCAACGTTATCTGTTCTCTATGCATCTTCCATCCACCTCCCTGACCCGTTTCATATACCCAGTTTCATCCGTTCATTCGTCATCCGTTGACCCACTTACTTCATCAGATATGCCATTAGGCAGACTTTCTAAATGCAACTACACCACATATATGCTATTAGGCAGACTTTCTAAATGCAACTACACCACAGATATGCTATTAGGCGGACTTTCTAAATGCAGTTAAACCACAGATATGCTATTAGGCAGACTTTCTAAATGCAACTACACCACAGAAATGCTATTAGGCGGACTTTCTAAATGCAGTTGAACCACAGATATGCTATTAGGCAGACTGACTAAATGCAACAACACCACATATATGCTATTAGGTGGACTTTCTAAATGCAGTTAAACCATAAATATGCTATTAGGAAGACTTTCGAAATGCAACTACACCACAGATATGCTTTTAGGCACACTTTCTAAATAGTACTACACCACAGATATGCTATTAGGTACACTTTCTAAAATCAAACTACACCACTGATATGCTATTAGGCAGACTTAATAAATGCAGTTAAACTACAGATATGCTATTAGGCAGACTTTCTAAATGCAACTACACCACAGATATGCTATTAGGCAGACTTTCTAAATGCAACTACACCACAGATATGCTATTAGGCGGACTTTCTAAATGCAGTTATACCACAGATATGCTATTAGGCAGACTTTCTAAATGCACCTAAACCACATATATGGTATTAAGCAGACTTTCTACATGCAGTTAAACCACAGATATGCTATTAGGCAGACTTTCTAAAAGCAAACTAGACCACTGATGGAATAGTTTACAACAGTTCAGCTTCCAGGGTTGAGTGGTAGGGTATTTTGGCGTGAAGTAATTGCTTCTGTGCCCGCCCTTGCCACAATTACTTATTTTTGGCTTCTTGCTTCTCATGCACATACCTGCAGACATGAACTGGAGCTGTATCGTTGGAGTCGTCCTTTGCAATGGGGTCCTTGGCCAATGGAGCTGCCGGTAAGAGGGCTGCCCTGGGAGGGTCGTTAATGGCCATGGTAGAATGGTCCAGGGACCAATCAGGGCACGGTGGGCAGGTCAGGAGGTGGGTGGTGGGAGACCAGGAAGCGGGGAGCTGGAGGGGTTGGGGGGGACATATCAGGTGGGTGTGGGGCTAGGGAAAGGTGGATGGAGGCAAGATGGCAGGGGGCACCAAAATTAAAAGAAAAACACTCATCAAAACGATTCATGCACACTCGAGGCAAATGGGGCCTTAGAGGAAGAAACTGACCTTTAGTACAAAACACATGGCTTGCTGGCCAATCAGAGCATGGTGGGTGGGTCGGGAGACGGGTGGTGGGAGACCAGGAAGTAGGGAGCTGGAGGGGGTTGTGGGGGACAAATCAGGAGGATGTGGGGCTAGGGAAAGGTGGATGAATGCAAGATGGCAGGGGGCACCAAAATTAAAAGTAAAACACTTGCCAGAACGATTCTTGCACACTCGAGGCAAATGGGGTCTTCGAGGAAGAACCAGACCCTAAGTACAAAACACATGGCCTACTGGCCAATCAGGGCACGGTGGGCAGGTTGGGAGGCGGGTGGTGGGAGACCAGGAAGCGGGGAGCTGGAGGGGGCTGCAGGGGACATATCAGGTGGATGTAGGGCTAGGGAAAGGTGGATGGAAGCAAGATGGCAGGGGGCACCAAAATTTAAAGTAAAACACTCACCAGAACCATTCTTGCACAGTCGAGGCAAATAGGGCCTTCGAGGAAGTACCAGACCCTTAGTACAAAACACTCGGCCTGCTGGCCAATCAGGGCACGGTGGGCGGGTCGGGAGGCAGGTGGTGGGAGACCAGGAAGTGGGGATTTGGATGGGGTTGCGGCCATCAAATCAGGTGGATGTGGGGCTAGGGAAAGGTGGATGGAGGCAAGATGGCAGGGGGCACCAGAATTTTAAGTAAAACACTCACCAGAATGATTCTTGCACACTCGAGCAAATGGGGCCTTCGAGGAAGAACCAGACCCTTAGTACAAAACACACGTCCTGCTGGCCAATCAGGGCACGGAGAGCGGGTCGGGAGGCGGGTGGTGGGAGACCAGGAAGCTGGGAGCTGGAGGGGGTTGCGGGGGACAAATCAGGTGGTGTGGGGCTAGGGAAAGGTGGATGGAGGCAAGATGGCAGGGGGCACCAAAATTAAAAGTAAAACACTCACCAGAACGATTCTTGCTTACTCGAGGCAAATGGGGCCTTTGAGGAAGAACCAGACCCTTAGTACAAAACACACAGCCTGCTGGCCAATCAGGGCACATTGGGCGGGTCGGGAGGTGGGTGGTGGGAGACCAGGAAGCAGGGAGCTGGACGGGCTTCCGGGGGACAAATCACGTGGCTGTGGGGCTAGGGAAAGGTGGATGGAGGCAAGATGGCAGGGGTCACCAAAATTAAAAGTAAAACACTCACCAGAACAATTCTTGCATAATCGAGGCAAATGGGGCCTTCGAGGAAGATATAAAACACATGGCCTGCTGGCCAATCAGGGCACGGTGGGCGGGTTGGGTGTCGGGTGGTGGGAGACCAGGAAGCGGGGAGCTGGAGGGGGTTGCAGTGTTCAAATCAGGTGGATGTGGGGCTAGGGAAAGGTGGATGGAGACAAGATGGCAGGGGGCACCAAAATTAAAAGTAAAACACTCACCAGAACGATTCTCGCACACTCGAGGCAAATGGGGCCTTTTAGGAAGAACCAGACCCTTAGTAAAAAACACACGGCCTGCTGGCCAATCAGGGCACGGTGGGCGGGTCAGGAGGCGGGTGGTGGGAGACCGGGAAGCGGGGAACTGGAGGGGGTTGTGGGGTACAAATCAGGTGGATGTGGGGCTAGGGAAAGGTGGATGGAGGCAAGATGGCAGGGGGCACCAAAATTAAAAGTAAAACACTCACCAGAACTATTCATGCACACTCGAGGCAAATGGGGCCTTCGAGGAAGATACAAAACACTCGGCCTGCTGGCCAATCAGGGCACGGTGGGTGGGTCGGGAAGCGGGCGCTGGGAGACCAGGAAGCAGGGAGCTGGAGAGGGTTGCGGGGGACAAATCAGGTGGATGTGGGGCTAGGGAAAGGTGGACGGAGGCAAGATGACAGGGGGCACCAAAATTAAAAGTAAAACACTCACCAGAACGATTCTTGCACACTTGAGGCAAATGGGGCCTTCGAGGAAGAACCAGAACCTTAGTACAAAACACATGGCCTGCTGGCCAATTAGGGCACGGTGGGCGGGTCGGGAGGCGGGTGGTGGGAGACCAGGAAGCAGGGAGCTGGAGGGGTTTGCGGGGGACATATCAGGTGGATGTGGGGCTAGGGAAAGGTGGATGGAGACAAGATGACAGGGGGCACCAAAATTAAAAGTAAAACACTCACCAGAACGATTCTTGCATAATCGAGGCAAATGGGGCCTTCGAGGAAGATACAAAACACATGGCCTGCTGACCAATCAGGGCACGGTGGCCGGGTTGGGAGGCGGGTGGTGGGAGACCAGGAAGCAGGGAGCTGGAGGGGGTTGCGGGGTTCAAATAAGGTGGATGTGGGGCTAGGGAAAGGTGGATGGAGGCAAGATGGCAGAGGGCACCAAAATTAAAAGTAAAACACTCACCAGAACGATTCTTGCACACTCGAGGCAAATGGGGCCTTCGAGGAAGAACCAGACCCTTAGTAAAAAACACACAGCCTGCTGGCCAATCAGGGCACGGTTGGTGGGTCAGGAAGGCGGGTGATGGGAGACCAGGAAGCGATAGCTGGAGGGGGTTGTGGGGTACAAATCAGGTGGATGTGGGGCTAGGGAAAGGTGGATGGAGGCAAGATGGCAGGGGGCACCAAAATTAAAAATAAAACACTCACCAGAACTATTCATGCACACTCGAGGCAAATGGGGCCTTCGAGGAAGAACCAGACCCTTAGTACAAAATACACGGCCTGCGGCCAATCATGGCATTGTGGGCGGATTGGGAGGCGGGTTGTGGGAGACCAGGAAGCAGGGAGCTGGAGACGGTTGCAGGGGACAAATCAGGTGGATGTGGGGCTAGGCAAAGGTGGATGGAGGCAAGATGACAGGGGGCACCAAAATTCAAAGTAAAACACTCACCAGAACGATTCTTGCACACTTGAGGCAAATGGGGCCTTCGAGGAAGAACCAGATCATTAGTACAAAACACACTGCCTGCTGGCCAATTAGGGCATGGTGGGCAGGTCGGGAGGTGGGTGGTGGGAGACCAGGAAGCAGGGAGCTGGAGGGGGTTGTGGGGGACATATCAGGTGGATGTGGGGCTAGGGAAAGGTGGATGGAGGCAAGATGGCAGGGGGCACCAAAATTAAAAGTAAAACACTCACCAGAACGATTCTTGCATAATCGAGGCAAATGGGGCCTTCGAGGAAGATACAAAACACATGGCCTGCTGGCCAATCAGGGCACGGTGGGTGGATTCGGAGGCGGGTGGTGGGAGACCAGGAAGCGGGGAGCTGGAGGTGGTTGCGGTGTTCAAATCAGGTGGATATCGGGCTAGGGAAAGGTGGATGGAGGCAAGATGGCAGGGGGCACCAAAATTAAAAGTAAAACACTCACCAGAACGATTCTTGCACACTCTAGGCAAATGGGGCCTTCGAGGAAGAACCAGATCCTTAGTACAAAACACACTGCCTGCTGGCCAATCAGGGCATGGTGGGCGGGTCAGGAGGCGGTTGGTGGGAGACCAGGAAGCGTGGAGCTGAGGGGGTTGCGGGGGACAAATCAGGTGGATGTAGGGCTAGGGAAAGGAGGATGGAGTCAAGATGGCAGGGGTCACCAAAATTAAAAATAAAACACTGACCAGAACGATTCATGCACACTCGAGGCAAAATATATACCATATATTATGCCAAGGGCTTCCAGAACAGGTACAGAAGCAGCTCAAGAAGCTGGTAGGGATAGAGCCAAAGCCATGGTCTGAAATACAGTTAACCATCGCGCACTACTGCAGGATGCTGCAAGAAAAGAATCGCAAAAAGGAAGATGCACAAAAAGGCGAAGAGGCTAAATTGGTACAGAAAAAATTATCAAAGTATGCCATTGAGGGGGCAATGATAACTAACTAATACAGATGGATCAAACATGCAGCAGGCCAATAGCCAAATACAGGTTGATCAAAACAATAATGAGCTTTACCTAAGGGGGAGAGGCTTTCAAGGGAGAGGATGGCAGAGTAATCAGGGAGGTTTTCAAAATATGCAAAACGGAAACCAGGGTATGCAGAATGGGCAAACGATCAGACCACCGCCAATATGTTGGACGTGTGGAATGACAGGGCATCTAGCACATACATGCAGAAGTCAAGGCATGGTCCAAAATGACCAAATCACAAGAGAAGGGATGGTGAATCCATCTGTGTTCTCGCAACAGGATGGAAATCTAGTTGCGCAGAACCACACGCCACACGGTGCAGAAGCAAGCGCTGAGAATACAGCCAAGTCTACAACCCCAGAGTGTGCCAAATTTTCCACAGGGACAGTCTCAACATGCACCAATGCAACTGTCACAAACAAGAGGTACATGACAGATACTGAATTCAGGAATGAGAAATGCCACAGGTGACAGAGGAAATCCGTTCACTCAAAATAGGACAAGATGATATATAGATAAGGACAACTCACTGGGAGACCTGATGTGTTCTGTCATGTCAGTGACACCAGACCCTCACCAGGACCCAAGGGTAGATGTCCTTATAGGGGATAAAGAATATTCTTTCTTAGTTGATACAAGGGCGACACGCTCGAGTATATGTGAAGGCAAGTTTTCTTTGTCCGCCCATATATACTCAGGGCTTCACAGGAGCAACAAATTGTGTTCCTTTTACAACAGAACTTCCAGTGTCCATAGGAGAATGTGATATGAATGTGCCACTGCTTTATTTAAGGCAAGCTCCTGTGAATAGATTGGGACAAGATCTGATGACAAGGTTAAACATGACAATCTCGTTCACGGAGAAGGACATACTATGTTCAACTCCAGGAATGCATTATTTGAACGTGTGCGAAATTATTAGAGCATATGCAGGACAATTGGCAATGAGAGCTATTCCATTGGAACCAGAAATATTTGCTTATGGAGTGTGCATATTAATGGCATGGTTACCGGGCCTTGCAGACAAAACCATGAGAACTCCAGAAGAGTTTTGTTTTTTAGACCAAGCATACCTATGCATGAGGAAAAGGGACAAGTGTTTCCCTTGACAGTACAAACAGCCATAGTGTGAAGAGAAATGGCTCTGCTTGACGGTTGTGATGATGAAGGCAGATAATGGGGTGCAGTAATCGCCATTGGGGAGGGTTACTGATTGAATGACGTCACTGATGCTGATCTGTTTGAAGAACAAACAAGTGAAGATGAGATAAAAGTTGAGGTTAATTTCATCTATTTGGTAAAAATGATCAAATGAGAAGTGCCTTAGAGAATGATGCTGGCACAAAAATGTGAAAATGAATATTTTGAGGACGACATGGCAAAAGTGCCTGTCTCAGTATGGACTACAGGCCCCTATGACGTGGGCTTACTGAAAGGAGTTGGAGGAGTTAAGATTAAATTGAAACCAGGAGAAATTTTACCAAAAGCACGACAGTATCCCATGTCTAGGGAAGCAGATGAAGGGATTTTTAAGACAATTTCTGCCATGATGGAGCAGGGCATCTTAGTGACGTCAGAGTCACCCTGTAATACTTCAGTATACCCTGTCAAGAAATCAAAGGGAGGGTCTTGGCATTTAATCCAAGATTTACGACCATTGAACCAGATAGTTGAGGCCGATTTCCCTCTAGTCCCTAACACGTCCACGATCTTATGTAATATACCAGTTGAAGCAAGGTATTTCATAGTAATTGACTTGAAAAATGCATTTTTCTCCATCCCATTGCACAAGAACTAACAAGATTTAACATCTTTTATGTTCAGGCAAGTTCATCTGGAAAGCACAAGGTTGCCTCAAGGGTACTGTGAGTCTCCTTCGATTTCCAACAGATTCCTGCAAATGGACTTCAGCAATATCACGTTAGAGAGTGTTGTCTTACAGTACATGGATAACATCCTGATTTGCAGCACGACAGAGGAAAAGTGCAGGCACGATTCTATTCAGCTATTGACTATAGTGGCTGAGAGAAAGGATATAAAGTTGACAAGGAGAAGTTACAATATTGTCAACAAGAAGTGCTGTATATAGGACAGCTAATCTCACACGAGGGGAAAAAGGTTACCACATAAAGAGCTGAAGCCATTTCAAAGACAGCCAAACCACACACGATAAAACAAATGCAAAGTTTTCTCGGATTATGCAACTATGTCAGGGCATGGGTCCTTGACTACAGTTCCTATACCAGACCCTTGTTACAAGCCTTGAAGAAAGCACAGGCAACAAAAGAAAGAAAAATGTGTGGAACGAGAGTATGGAAGAAGGGTTTGTTGAACTAAAAAAGGCCATTTGTATGGCACCAGTTATAGGGATTCCTGATTATGCAGAGGAATTCTACCTGTTTTCACAAACACGAATGATAGTGTTATGACACCAGTACTCACACAGAAAACCACGCTGTGGCACAAGCCCCTTGCATGCTATAGTGGGAATTTAGACCCAGTGATGAAGGGTCACTTCCTGTGCGAACAAAGTTTGGCTGCTGAAGCGTTCGCCATAGAGAAGGCTACAACCATTGTGATGGGATGCCTATGACATTATTTGTCTAGCATGCATTATTTGCTATTTTAGAGAAACCTAAAGGCACATTGACATCTCAGTGATCATATCAAATCCAACAACTAAAACAGTTTGATGTAAAATAGTGAACCCAGCTATGTTTATAGCAGAGCCAGTCACTGAAGGAGAACCAGTTCATGATTGCGCAATATATGAATAATTCTATGAGGAAATTCCCAGAGTAAAAGAAAATGCATTGGCTGAAGGAGACATCGTCTTCGTTGCCGGTTCTTCGAGGATCGATCAAAATGATGGACAAAGATATACAGGCACTGCGGTGATGAACCACACGGCAAATGGGGAATTTCGAGCACTCATTAGTGCACGATTACCCTCACATTATTCAACACAAGCTGCAGAATTATTGGTGTTGATACTCGCGCTCGAGAATATGGCAGACCAGGAAGTGACAGTGTACAGTGACTCTGCCTATGTGACGTCAACAGTGCATGCAGGTGTAGCGTGCTGGAAAAGGAGGGGCTACCTCCAAGCGGACAGCATGCCAGTGCAGCACGCAGACCTATTGGACAGGCTCATTAAGGCACTACATCTCCCAGTGGGCATAGCGGTCGTGAAATGCCCCGCCCACACGGAAGGGACAGATTTGATCTCATGTGGAAATCAAGTAGCAGACACTGAAGCCAAGTGTGTGGCGAATAAAGACGAAACAATCATGAGTGTGGAAATAACTGATGTGCATGAGAGAATGACTGTTGCACGAAGCGAGCCTGAAGGCTATAGCATCCTGGCCAGGACCCAGTTAGTGGAGATCCAGGGGGAGGCACTGCAGGACAAAAAGAATCTATGGAAGCAAAAAGGGTGTTCTTTAAACCCCTCTGAGAGCTGGTGGTGACAAGACAGCACTGGTAAACCGGTGATACCTATAGCCTTATTGAAGATAGCACTGGAACAGTTACACTATCCAGCTCACATGACTAAGGAGAATCTAGCAGCAACGATTGCTGAATACTGGTTCATACCAAACTTGGCAGAACACGTTGCATTTTATATGGTGAACTGTATGAACTTGTTATTTGCATATTACAAGTAACTTTGGGTCTCACCCTAAGTAACTAGGGGAATCCAGACGTGGAACCCTTGCTCACTATTCTTAGAGAGACACAGCTACACCGTACTGATGAGGTTCAACCAGACCGAAACATGTGTCTGGGGATGCTGTTGGTACTCTTGTTCAGAGGAGAATTGCCTATCATTTGGGTGCTGGACTGCCCCAGGGCAGGACAAAGACTGATATGTATGGGATATTTCTTCTCTGTGAAAGATAGTGAACTAAAGACTCTGGGTAAGGCTCTTGTAACCAGGACTCATGTCTGGCAGAGAGTCTCCCAGGATCCCCTTGTTATTTGCATATTTCAAGTAACTTTGGGTCTCACCTTAAGTTACAAGGGGAATCCAGACGTGGACCCCTTGCTCACTATTCTTAGAGAGACACAGCTACACCGTACTGATGAGGTTCAACCAGACCGAAAAACATGTCTGGGGTTGCTGTTGGTACTCTTGTTCAGAGGAGAATTGCCTATCATTTCAGTGCTGGACTGCCCCAGGGCAGGACAAAGACTGACATGTTTGGGATATTTCTTCTCTGTGAAAGATAGTGAGCTAAAGACTCTGGGTAAGGCTCTTGTAACCAGGACTCATATCTGGCAGAGAGTCTCGCAGGACCCCCTTGTTATGTGCATATTTCAAGTAACTTTGGGTCTCACCCTAAGTTACTAGGGGAATCCAGACGTGGAACCCTTGCTCACTATTCTTAGACAGACACAGCTACACCCTACTGATTATGTTAAACCAGACTGAAACACGTGTCTGGGGTTCCTGTTGGTACTCTTGTTCAGAGGAGAATTGCCTATCATTTCGGTGCTGGACTGCCCTAGGGCAGGACAAAGACTGATATGTTTGGGATATTTCTTCTCTGTGAAAGATAGTGAGCTAAAGACTCTGGGCAAGGCTCTTGTAACCAGTACTCATGTCTGGCAGGTAGTCTCCCAGGACCCCCCTTGTTGTTTGCATATTTCAAGTAACTTTGGGTCTCACCCTAAGTTACTAGGGGAATCCAGACGTGGACCTCTTGCTCACTATTCTTAGAGAGACACAGCTACACCCTACTGATGAGGTTCAACCAGACCGAAACACGTGTCTGGGGTTGCTGTTGGTACTCTTGTTCAGAGGAGAATTGTCTAGCATTTCGGTGCTGGACTGCCCCAGGGCAGGACAAAGACTGACATGTTTGGGATATGTCTTCTCTGTGAAAGATAGTGAGCTAAAGACTCTGGGTAAGGCTCTTGTAACCAGGACTCATGTCTGGCAGAGAGTCTCCCAGGACCCCCCTTGGTATTTGCATATTTCAAGTAACTTTGGGTCTCACCCTAAGTTACTAGGGGAATCCAGACGTGGACCCCTTGCTCACTATTCTTAGAGAGACACAGCTACACCCTACTGATGAGGTTCAACAAGACCGAAACATGTGTCTGGGGTTGCTGTTGGTACTCTTGTTCAGAGGAGAATTCCCTATCATTTTAGTGCTGGACTGCCCCAGGGCAGGACAAAGACTGATATGTTTGGGATATTTCTTCTCTGTGAAAGATAGTGAGCTAAATACTCTGAGTAAGGCTCTTGTAACCAGGACTCATGTCTGGCAGAGAGTCTCCCAGGACCCCCTTGTTATTTGCATATTTCAAGTAACTTTGGGTCTCACCCTAAGTTACTAGGGGAATCCAGATGTGGACTCCTTGCTCACTATTCTTAGAGGGGCTCAGCTACACTCTACTGATGAGGTTCAACCAGACTGAAACACGTATCTGGGGTTGCTGTTGGTACTCTTGTTCAGAGGAGAATTGCCTATCATTTCGGTGCTGGACTGCCCCAGGGCAGGACAAAGACTGATATGATTGGGATATTTCTTCTCTGTGAAAGATAGTGAGCTAAAGACTCTGGGTAAGGCTCTTGTAACCAGGACTCATGTCTGGCAGAGAGTCTCCCAGGACACCCCTTGTTATTTACATATTTCAAGTCACTTTGGGTCTCACCCTAAGTTACTAGGGGAATCCAGACGTGGTCCCCTTGCTCACTATTCTTAGAGAGACACAGCTACACCCTACTGATGAGGTTCAACCAGACCGAAACACGTGTCTGGGGTTGCTGTTGGTACTCTTGTTCAGAGGAGAATTGTCTAGCATTTCGGTGCTGGACTGCCCCAGGGCAGGACAAAGACTGACATGTTTGGGATATGTCTTCTCTGTGAAAGATAGTGAGCTAAAGACTCTGGGTAAGGCTCTTGTAACCAGGACTCATGTCTGGCAGAGAGTCTCCCAGGACCCCCCTTGTTATTTGCATATTTCAAGTAACTTTGGGTCTCACCCTAAGTTACTAGGGGAATCCAGACGTGGACCCCTTGCTCACTATTCTTAGAGAGACACAGCTACACCCTACTGATGAGGTTCAACAAGACCGAAACATGTGTCTGGGGTTGCTGTTGGTACTCTTGTTCAGAGGAGAATTCCCTATCATTTTAGTGCTGGACTGCCCCAGGGCAGGACAAAGACTGATATGTTTGGGATATTTCTTCTCTGTGAAAGATAGTGAGCTAAATACTCTGAGTAAGGCTCTTGTAACCAGGACTCATGTCTGGCAGAGAGTCTCCCAGGACCCCCTTGTTATTTGCATATTTCAAGTAACTTTGGGTCTCACCCTAAGTTACTAGGGGAATCCAGATGTGGACTCCTTGCTCACTGTTCTTAGAGGGACTCAGCTACACTTTACTGATGAGGTTCAACCAGACTGAAACACGTATCTGGGGTTGCTGTTGGTACTCTTGTTCAGAGGAGAATTGCCTATCATTTCGGTGCTGGACTGCCCCAGGGCAGGACAAAGACTGATATGTTTGGGATATTTCTTCTCTGTGAAAGATAGTGAGCTAAAGACTCTGGGTAAGGCTCTTGTAACCAGGACTCATGTCTGGCAGAGAGTCTCCCAGGACACCCCTTGTTATTTACATATTTCAAGTCACTTTGGGTCTCACCCTAAGTTACTAGGGGAATCCAGACGTGGTCCCCTTGCTCACTATTCTTAGAGAGACACAGCTACACCCTACTGATGAGGTTCAACCAGACCGAAACACGTTTCTGGGGTTGCTGTCGGTACTCTTGTTCAGAGGAGAATTGCCTATCATTTCGGTTCTGGACTGCCCATGGCAGGACAAAGACTGATATGTTTGGGATATTTCTTCTCTGTGAAAGATAGTGAGCTAAAGACTCTGGGAAAGGCTCTTGTAACCTGGACTCATGTCTGGCAGATAGTCTCCCAGGACCCCCCTTGTTATTTGCATATTTCAAGTAACTTTGGGTCTCACCCTAAGTTACTAGGGGAATCCAGACATGGGCCACTTGCTCACTATTCTTAGAGAGACACAGCTACACCCTACTGATGAGGTTCAACCAGACCGAAACAAGTGTCTGGGGTTGCTGTTGGTACTCTTGTTCAGAGGAGAATTGCCTATCATTTCAGTGCTGGACTGCCCCAGGGCAGGACAAAGACTGATATGTTTGGCATATTTCTTTTCTGTGAAAAATAGTGAGCTAAAGATTCTGGGTAAGGCTCTTGTAACCAGTACTAATGTCTGGCAGGGGGTCTCCCAGGACCCCCTTGTTAGTTGCATATTTCAAGTAACTTTGGGTCTCACCCTAAGTTACTAGGTGAATCCAGACATGGACCCCTTGCTCACTATTCTTAGAGAGACACAGCTACACCCTATTGATGAGGATCAACCAGACTGAAACACATGTCTGGGGTTGCTGTTGGTACTCTTGTTCAGAGGAGAATTGCCTATCATTTCGGTGCTGGACTGCCCCAGGGCAGGACAAAGACTGATATGTTTGGGATATTTCTTCTCTGTGAAAAATAGTGAGCTAAAGACTCTGGGTAAGGCTCTTGTAACCAGGACTCATGTCTGGCAGGGAGTCTCCCAGGACCCCCCTTGTTATTTGCAATTTCAAATAACTTTGGGTCTCACCCTAAGTTACTAGGGGAATCCAGACATGGACCCCTTGCTCACTATTCTTAGAGAGACACAGCTACACCCTACTGATGAGGTTCAACCAGACCGAAACACGTGTCTGGGGTTGCTGTTGGTACTCTTTTTCAGAGGAGAATTGCCTATCATTTCAGTGCTGGACTGCCCCAGGGCAGGACAAAGACTGGTATGTTTGGGATATTTCTTCTCTGTGAAAAATAGTGAGCTAAAGACTCTGGGTAAGGCTCTTGTAACCAGGACTCATGTCTGGCAGGGAGTCTCCCAGGACCCCCCCTTGTTATTTACATATTTCAAGTAACTTTGGGTCTCACCCTAAGTTACTAGGGGAATCCACACGTGGACCCCTTGCTCACTATTCTTAGAGAGACACAGCTACACCCTACTGATGAGGTTCAACCAGACTGAAACACGTGTCTGGGGTTGCTGTTGGTACTCTTGTTCAGAGGAGAATTGCCTATCATTTCGGTGCTGGACTGCCCCAGGGCAGGACAAAGACTGACATGTTTGGGAAATTTCTTCTCTGTGAAAGATAGTGAGCTAAAGACTCTGGGTAAGGCTCTTTTAACCAGGACTCGTGTCTGGCAGAGAGTCTCCCAGGACCCCCTTTGTTATTTGCATATTTCAAGTAACTTTGGGTCTCACCCTAAGTTACTAGGGGAATCCAGATGTGGGCCACTTGCTCACTATTCTTAGAGAGACACAGCTACACCCTACTGATGAGGTTCAACCAGACCGAAGCAAGTGTCTGGGGTTGCTGTTGGTACTCTTGTTCAGAGGAGAATTGCCTATCATTTCAGTGCTGGTCTGCCCCAGGGCAGGACAAGGACTGATATGTTTGGGATATTTCTTCTCTGTGAAAAATAGTGAGCTAAAGACTCTGGTAAGGCTCTTGTAACCAGTACTCATGTCTGGCAGAGGGTCTCCCAGGACCACCCTTGTTATTTGCATATTTCAAGTAACTTTGGGTCTCACCCTAAGTTACTAGGGGAATCCAGATGTGGACACCTGGCTCACTATTCTTAGAGAGACACAGCTACACCCTATTGATGAGGTTCAACCAGACTGAAACACGTGTCTGGGGTTGCTGTTGGTACTCTTGTTCAGAGGAGAATTGCCTATCATTTCGGTGCTGGACTGCCCCAGGGCAGGACAAAGACTGATATGTTTGGGATATTTCTTCTCTGTGAAAGATAGTGAGCTAAAGACTCTGGGTAAGGCTTTTGTAACCAGGACTCATGTCTGGCAGAGAGTCTCCTAGGACCCCCCTTGTTATTTGCATATTTCAAGTAACTTTGGGTCTCAACCTAAATTACTAAGGGAATCCAGACGTGGACCCCTTGCTCACTATTCTTAGAGAGACACAGCTACAACCTATTGATGAGGTTCAACCAGACCGAAACACGTGTCTGGGGTTGCTGTTGGTACTCTTGTTCAGAGGAGAATTGCCTATCATTTCGGTGCTGGACTGCCCCAGGGCAGGACAAAGACTGATATGTTTGGGATATTTCTTCTCTGTGAAAAATAGTGAGCTAAAGACTCTGGGTAAGTCTCTTGTAACCTGGACTCATGTCTGGCAGGGAGTCTCCCAGGATCCCCCCTTGTTATTTGCATATTTCAAGTAACTTTGGGTCTCACCCTAAGTTACTAGGGGAATCCAGACATGGACCCCTTTCTCACTATTCTTAGAGAGACACAGCTACACCCTACTGATGAGGTTCAACCAGACCAAAACACGTGTCTGGGGTTGCTGTTGGTACTCTTGTTCAGAGGAGAATTGCCTATCATTTCAGTGCTGGACTGCCCCAGGGCAGGACAAAGACTGATATGTTTGGGATATTTCTTCTCTGTGAAAAATAGTGAGCTAAAGACTCTGGGTAAGGCTCTTGTAACCAGTACTCATGTCTGGCAGGGGGTCTCCCAGGACCCCCCTTGTTATTTGCATATTTCAAGTAACTTTGGGTCTCACCCTAAGTTACTAGGTGAATCCAGACATGGACCCCTTGCTCACTATTCTTAGAGAGACACAGCTACACCCTACTGATGAGGTTCAACCAGACTGAAACACGTGTCTGGGGTTGCTGTTGGTACTCTTGTTCAGAGGAGAATTGCCTATCATTTCGGTGCTGGACTGTCCCAGGGCAGGACAAAGACTGACATGTTTGGGAAATTTCTTCTCTGTGAAAGATAGTGAGCTAAAGACTCTGGGTAAGGCTCTTGTAACCAGGATTCGTGTCTGGCAGAGAGTCTCCCATGACCCCCCTTGTTATTTGCATATTTCAAGTAACTTTGGGTCTCACCCTAAGTTACTAGGGGAATCCAGACGTGGTCCCCTTGCTCACTATTCTTAGAGAGACACAGCTACACCCTACTGATGAGGTTCAACCAGACCGAAACACGTGTCTGGGGTTGCTGTCGGTACTCTTGTTCAGAGGAGACTTGCCTATCATTTCGGTTCTGGACTGCCCCAGGGCAGGACAAAGACTAATATGTTTGGGATATTTCTTCTCTGTGAAAGATAGTGAGCTAAAGACTCAGGGTAAGGCTCTTGTAACCTGGACTCATGTCTGGCAGATAGTCTCCCAGGACCCCCCTTGTTATTTGCATATTTCAAGTAACTTTGGGTCTCAACCTAAGTTACTAGGGGAATCCAGACGTGGACCCCTTGCTCACTATTCTTAGAGAGACACAGCTACACCCTACTGATGAGGTTCAACCAGACCGAAACACGTGTCTGGGGTTGCTGTTGGTACTCTTGTTCAGAGGAGAATTGCCTGTCATTTCGGTGCTGGACTGCCCCAGGGCAGGACAAAGACTGACATGTTTGGGAAATTTCTTCTCTGTGAAAAATAGTGAGCTAAAGACTCTGGGTAAGGCTCTTGTAACCAGGACTCATGTCTGGCAGGGAGTCTCCCAGGACCCCCCCTTGTTTTTTACATATTTCAAGTAACTTTGGGTCTCACCCTAAGTTACTAGGGGAATCCAGACGTGGACCCCTTGCTCACTATTCTTAGAGAGACACAGCTACACCCTACTGATGAGGTTCAACAAGACCGAAACATGTGTCTGGGGTTGCTGTTGGTACTCTTGTTCAGAAGAGAATTCCCTATCATTTTAGTGCTGGACTGCCCCAGGGCAGGACAAAGACTGATATGTTTGGGATATTTCTTCTCTGTGAAAGATAGTGAGCTAAATACTCTGAGTAAGGCTCTTGTAACCTGGACTCATGTCTGGCAGATAGTCTCCCAGGACCCCCCTTGTTGTTTGCATATTTCAAGTAACTTTGGGTCTCACCCTAAGTTACTAGGGGAATCCAGACGTGGACCTCTTGCTCACTATTCTTAGAGAGACACAGCTACACCCTACTGATGAGGTTCAACCAGACCGAAACACGTGTCTGGGGTTGCTGTTGGTACTCTTGTTCAGAGGAGAATTGTCTAGCATTTCGGTGCTGGACTGCCCCAGGGCAGGACAAAGACTGACATGTTTGGGATATGTCTTCTCTGTGAAAGATAGTGAGCTAAAGACTCTGGGTATGGCTCTTGTAACCAGGACTCATGTCTGGCAGAGAGTCTCCCAGGACCCCCCTTGTTATTTGCATATTTCAAGTAACTTTGGGTCTCACCCTAAGTTACTAGGGGAATCCAGACGTGGACCCCTTGCTCACTATTCTTAGAGAGACACAGCTACACCCTACTGATGAGGTTCAACAAGACCGAAACATGTGTCTGGGGTTGCTGTTGGTACTCTTGTTCAGAGGAGAAATCCCTATCATTTTAGTGCTGGACTGCCCCAGGGCAGGACAAAGACTGATATGTTTGGGATATTTCTTCTCTGTGAAAGATAGTGAGCTAAATACTCTGAGTAAGGCTCTTGTAACCAGGACTCATGTCTGGCAGAGAGTCTCCCAGGACCCCCTTGTTATTTGCATATTTCAAGTAACTTTGGGTCTCACCCTAAGTTACTAGGGGAATCCAGATGTGGACTCCTTGCTCACTATTCTTAGAGGGGCTCAGCTACACTCTACTGATGAGGTTCAACCAGACTGAAACACGTATCTGGGGTTGCTGTTGGTACTCTTGTTCAGAGGAGAATTGCCTATCATTTCGGTGCTGGACTGCCCCAGGGCAGGACAAAGACTGATATGATTGGGATATTTCTTCTCTGTGAAAGATAGTGAGCTAAAGACTCTGGGTAAGGCTCTTGTAACCAGGACTCATGTCTGGCAGAGAGTCTCCCAGGACACCCCTTGTTATTTACATATTTCAAGTCACTTTGGGTCTCACCCTAAGTTACTAGGGGAATCCAGACGTGGTCCCCTTGCTCACTATTCTTAGAGAGACACAGCTACACCCTACTGATGAGGTTCAACCAGACCGAAACACGTGTCTGGGGTTGCTGTTGGTACTCTTGTTCAGAGGAGAATTGTCTAGCATTTCGGTGCTGGACTGCCCCAGGGCAGGACAAAGACTGACATGTTTGGGATATGTCTTCTCTGTGAAAGATAGTGAGCTAAAGACTCTGGGTAAGGCTCTTGTAACCAGGACTCATGTCTGGCAGAGAGTCTCCCAGGACCCCCCTTGTTATTTGCATATTTCAAGTAACTTTGGGTCTCACCCTAAGTTACTAGGGGAATCCAGACGTGGACCCCTTGCTCACTATTCTTAGAGAGACACAGCTACACCCTACTGATGAGGTTCAACAAGACCGAAACATGTGTCTGGGGTTGCTGTTGGTACTCTTGTTCAGAGGAGAATTCCCTATCATTTTAGTGCTGGACTGCCCCAGGGCAGGACAAAGACTGATATGTTTGGGATATTTCTTCTCTGTGAAAGATAGTGAGCTAAATACTCTGAGTAAGGCTCTTGTAACCAGGACTCATGTCTGGCAGAGAGTCTCCCAGGACCCCCTTGTTATTTGCATATTTCAAGTAACTTTGGGTCTCACCCTAAGTTACTAGGGGAATCCAGATGTGGACTCCTTGCTCACTGTTCTTAGAGGGACTCAGCTACACTTTACTGATGAGGTTCAACCAGACTGAAACACGTATCTGGGGTTGCTGTTGGTACTCTTGTTCAGAGGAGAATTGCCTATCATTTCGGTGCTGGACTGCCCGAGGGCAGGACAAAGACTGATATGTTTGGGATATTTCTTCTCTGTGAAAGATAGTGAGCTAAAGACTCTGGGTAAGGCTCTTGTAACCAGGACTCATGTCTGGCAGAGAGTCTCCCAGGACACCCCTTGTTATTTACATATTTCAAGTCACTTTGGGTCTCACCCTAAGTTACTAGGGGAATCCAGACGTGGTCCCCTTGCTCACTATTCTTAGAGAGACACAGCTACACCCTACTGATGAGGTTCAACCAGACCGAAACACGTTTCTGGGGTTGCTGTCGGTACTCTTGTTCAGAGGAGAATTGCCTATCATTTCGGTTCTGGACTGCCCATGGCAGGACAAAGACTGATATGTTTGGGATATTTCTTCTCTGTGAAAGATAGTGAGCTAAAGACTCTGGGAAAGGCTCTTGTAACCTGGACTCATGTCTGGCAGATAGTCTCCCAGGACCCCCCTTGTTATTTGCATATTTCAAGTAACTTTGGGTCTCACCCTAAGTTACTAGGGGAATCCAGACGTGGGCCACTTGCTCACTATTCTTAGAGAGACACAGCTACACCCTACTGATGAGGTTCAACCAGACCGAAACAAGTGTCTGGGGTTGCTGTTGGTACTCTTGTTCAGAGGAGAATTGCCTATCATTTCAGTGCTGGACTGCCCCAGGGCAGGACAAAGACTGATATGTTTGGCATATTTCTTTTCTGTGAAAAATAGTGAGCTAAAGATTCTGGGTAAGGCTCTTGTAACCAGTACTAATGTCTGGCAGGGGGTCTCCCAGGACCCCCTTGTTAGTTGCATATTTCAAGTAACTTTGGGTCTCACCCTAAGTTACTAGGTGAATCCAGACATGGACCCCTTGCTCACTATTCTTAGAGAGACACAGCTACACCCTATTGATGAGGATCAACCAGACTGAAACACATGTCTGGGGTTGCTGTTGGTACTCTTGTTCAGAGGAGAATTGCCTATCATTTCGGTGCTGGACTGCCCCAGGGCAGGACAAAGACTGATATGTTTGGGATATTTCTTCTCTGTGAAAAATAGTGAGCTAAAGACTCTGGGTAAGGCTCTTGTAACCAGGACTCATGTCTGGCAGGGAGTCTCCCAGGACCCCCCTTGTTATTTGCAATTTCAAATAACTTTGGGTCTCACCCTAAGTTACTAGGGGAATCCAGACATGGACCCCTTGCTCACTATTCTTAGAGAGACACAGCTACACCCTACTGATGAGGTTCAACCAGACCGAAACACGTGTCTGGGGTTGCTGTTGGTACTCTTTTTCAGAGGAGAATTGCCTATCATTTCAGTGCTGGACTGCCCCAGGGCAGGACAAAGACTGGTATGTTTGGGATATTTCTTCTCTGTGAAAGATAGTGAGCTAAAGACTCTGGGTAAGGCTCTTTTAACCAGGACTCGTGTCTGGCAGAGAGTCTCCCAGGACCCCCTTTGTTATTTGCATATTTCAAGTAACTTTGGGTCTCACCCTAAGTTACTAGGGGAATCCAGATGTGGGCCACTTGCTCACTATTCTTAGAGAGACACAGCTACACCCTACTGATGAGGTTCAACCAGACCGAAGCAAGTGTCTGGGGTTGCTGTTGGTACTCTTGTTCAGAGGAGAATTGCCTATCATTTCAGTGCTGGTCTGCCCCAGGGCAGGACAAGGACTGATATGTTTGGGATATTTCTTCTCTGTGAAAAATAGTGAGCTAAAGACTCTGGTAAGGCTCTTGTAACCAGTACTCATGTCTGGCAGAGGGTCTCCCAGGACCACCCTTGTTATTTGCATATTTCAAGTAACTTTGGGTCTCACCCTAAGTTACTAGGGGAATCCAGATGTGGACACCTGGCTCACTATTCTTAGAGAGACACAGCTACACCCTATTGATGAGGTTCAACCAGACTGAAACACGTGTCTGGGGTTGCTGTTGGTACTCTTGTTCAGAGGAGAATTGCCTATCATTTCGGTGCTGGACTGCCCCAGGGCAGGACAAAGACTGATATGTTTGGGATATTTCTTCTCTGTGAAAGATAGTGAGCTAAAGACTCTGGGTAAGGCTTTTGTAACCAGGACTCATGTCTGGCAGAGAGTCTCCTAGGACCCCCCTTGTTATTTGCATATTTCAAGTAACTTTGGGTCTCAACCTAAATTACTAAGGGAATCCAGACGTGGACCCCTTGCTCACTATTCTTAGAGAGACACAGCTACAACCTATTGATGAGGTTCAACCAGACCGAAACACGTGTCTGGGGTTGCTGTTGGTACTCTTGTTCAGAGGAGAATTGCCTATCATTTCGGTGCTGGACTGCCCCAGGGCAGGACAAAGACTGATATGTTTGGGATATTTCTTCTCTGTGAAAAATAGTGAGCTAAAGACTCTGGGTAAGTCTCTTGTAACCTGGACTCATGTCTGGCAGGGAGTCTCCCAGGATCCCCCCTTGTTATTTGCATATTTCAAGTAACTTTGGGTCTCACCCTAAGTTACTAGGGGAATCCAGACATGGACCCCTTTCTCACTATTCTTAGAGAGACACAGCTACACCCTACTGATGAGGTTCAACCAGACCAAAACACGTGTCTGGGGTTGCTGTTGGTACTCTTGTTCAGAGGAGAATTGCCTATCATTTCAGTGCTGGACTGCCCCAGGGCAGGACAAAGACTGATATGTTTGGGATATTTCTTCTCTGTGAAAAATAGTGAGCTAAAGACTCTGGGTAAGGCTCTTGTAACCAGTACTCATGTCTGGCAGGGGGTCTCCCAGGACCCCCCTTGTTATTTGCATATTTCAAGTAACTTTGGGTCTCACCCTAAGTTACTAGGTGAATCCAGACATGGACCCCTTGCTCACTATTCTTAGAGAGACACAGCTACACCCTACTGATGAGGTTCAACCAGACTGAAACACGTGTCTGGGGTTGCTGTTGGTACTCTTGTTCAGAGGAGAA
Source organism: Ambystoma mexicanum (assembly GCF_040938575.1). NCBI lineage: Eukaryota > Metazoa > Chordata > Amphibia > Caudata > Ambystomatidae > Ambystoma > Ambystoma mexicanum. The sequence continues at coordinate 420,391,613 of NC_090927.1, read as the reverse complement.
TTGCCTATCATTTCGGTGCTGGACTGTCCCAGGGCAGAACAAAGACTGACATGTTTGGGAAATTTCTTCTCTGTGAAAGATAGTGAGCTAAAGACTCTGGGTAAGGCTCTTGTAACCAGGATTCGTGTCTGGCAGAGAGTCTCCCATGACCCCCCTTGTTATTTGCATATTTCAAGTAACTTTGGGTCTCACCCTAAGTTACTAGGGGAATCCAGACGTGGTCCCCTTGCTCACTATTCTTAGAGAGACACAGCTACACCCTACTGATGAGGTTCAACCAGACCGAAACACGTGTCTGGGGTTGCTGTCGGTACTCTTGTTCAGAGGAGACTTGCCTATCATTTCGGTTCTGGACTGCCCCAGGGCAGGACAAAGACTAATATGTTTGGGATATTTCTTCTCTGTGAAAGATAGTGAGCTAAAGACTCAGGGTAAGGCTCTTGTAACCTGGACTCATGTCTGGCAGATAGTCTCCCAGGACCCCCCTTGTTATTTGCATATTTCAAGTAACTTTGGGTCTCAACCTAAGTTACTAGGGGAATCCAGACGTGGACCCCTTGCTCACTATTCTTAGAGAGACACAGCTACACCCTACTGATGAGGTTCAACCAGACCGAAACACGTGTCTGGGGTTGCTGTTGGTACTCTTGTTCAGAGGAGAATTGCCTGTCATTTCGGTGCTGGACTGCCCCAGGGCAGGACAAAGACTGACATGTTTGGGAAATTTCTTCTCTGTGAAAAATAGTGAGCTAAAGACTCTGGGTAAGGCTCTTGTAACCAGGACTCATGTCTGGCAGGGAGTCTCCCAGGACCCCCCCTTGTTTTTTACATATTTCAAGTAACTTTGGGTCTCACCCTAAGTTACTAGGGGAATCCAGACGTGGACCCCTTGCTCACTATTCTTAGAGAGACACAGCTACACCCTACTGATGAGGTTCAACAAGACCGAAACATGTGTCTGGGGTTGCTGTTGGTACTCTTGTTCAGAAGAGAATTCCCTATCATTTTAGTGCTGGACTGCCCCAGGGCAGGACAAAGACTGATATGTTTGGGATATTTCTTCTCTGTGAAAGATAGTGAGCTAAATACTCTGAGTAAGGCTCTTGTAACCAGGACTCATGTCTGGCAGAGAGTCTCCCAGGACCCCCTTGTTATTTGCATATTTCAAGTAACTTTGGGTCTCACCCTAAGTTACTAGGGGAATCCAGATGTGGACTCCTTGCTCACTATTCTTAGAGGGACTCAGCTACACTCTACTGATGAGGTTCAACCAGACTGAAACACGTATCTGGGGTTGCTGTTGGTACTCTTGTTCAGAGGAGAATTGCCTATCATTTCGGTGCTGGACTGCCCCAGGGCAGGACAAAGACTGATATGATTGGGATATTTCTTCTCTGTGAAAGATAGTGAGCTAAAGACTCTGGGTAAGGCTCTTGTAACCAGGACTCATGTCTGGCAGAGAGTCTCCCAGGACACCCCTTGTTATTTACATATTTCAAGTCACTTTGGGTCTCACCCTAAGTTACTAGGGGAATCCAGACGTGGTCCCCTTGCTCACTATTCTTAGAGAGACACAGCTACACCCTACTGATGAGGTTCAACCAGACCGAAACACGTGTCTGGGGTTGCTGTTGGTACTCTTGTTCAGAGGAGAATTGTCTAGCATTTCGGTGCTGGACTGCCCCAGGGCAGGACAAAGACTGACATGTTTGGGATATGTCTTCTCTGTGAAAGATAGTGAGCTAAAGACTCTGGGTAAGGCTCTTGTAACCAGGACTCATGTCTGGCAGAGAGTCTCCCAGGACCCCCCTTGTTATTTGCATATTTCAAGTAACTTTGGGTCTCACCCTAAGTTACTAGGGGAATCCAGACGTGGACCCCTTGCTCACTATTCTTAGAGAGACACAGCTACACCCTACTGATGAGGTTCAACAAGACCGAAACATGTGTCTGGGGTTGCTGTTGGTACTCTTGTTCAGAGGAGAATTCCCTATCATTTTAGTGCTGGACTGCCCCAGGGCAGGACAAAGACTGATATGTTTGGGATATTTCTTCTCTGTGAAAGATAGTGAGCTAAATACTCTGAGTAAGGCTCTTGTAACCAGGACTCATGTCTGGCAGAGAGTCTCCCAGGACCCCCTTGTTATTTGCATATTTCAAGTAACTTTGGGTCTCACCCTAAGTTACTAGGGGAATCCAGATATGGACTCCTTGCTCACTGTTCTTAGAGGGACTCAGCTACACTTTACTGATGAGGTTCAACCAGACTGAAACACGTATCTGGGGTTGCTGTTGGTACTCTTGTTCAGAGGAGAATTGCCTATCATTTCGGTGCTGGACTGCCCCAGGGCAGGACAAAGACTGATATGTTTGGGATATTTCTTCTCTGTGAAAGATAGTGAGCTAAAGACTCTGGGTAAGGCTCTTGTAACCAGGACTCATGTCTGGCAGAGAGTCTCCCAGGACACCCCTTGTTATTTACATATTTCAAGTCACTTTGGGTCTCACCCTAAGTTACTAGGGGAATCCAGACGTGGTCCCCTTGCTCACTATTCTTAGAGAGACACAGCTACACCCTACTGATGAGGTTCAACCAGACCGAAACACGTGTCTGGGGTTGCTGTCGGTACTCTTGTTCAGAGGAGAATTGCCTATCATTTCGGTTCTGGACTGCCCCATGGCAGGACAAAGACTGATATGTTTGGGATATTTCTTCTCTGTGAAAGATAGTGAGCTAAAGACTCTGGGAAAGGCTCTTGTAACCTGGACTCATGTCTGGCAGATAGTCTCCCAGGACCCCCCTTGTTATTTGCATATTTCAAGTAACTTTGGGTCTCACCCTAAGTTACTCGGGGAATCCAGACGTGGGCCACTTGCTCACTATTCTTAGAGAGACACAGCTACACCCTACTGATGAGGTTCAACCAGACCGAAACAAGTGTCTGGGGTTGCTGTTGGTACTCTTGTTCAGAGGAGAATTGCCTATCATTTCAGTGCTGGACTGCCCCAGGGCAGGACAAAGACTGATATGTTTGGCATATTTCTTCTCTGTGAAAAATAGTGAGCTAAAGATTCTGGGTAAGGCTCTTGTAACCAGTACTAATGTCTGGCAGGGGGTCTCCCAGGACCCCCTTGTTAGTTGCATATTTCAAGTAACTTTGGGTCTCACCCTAAGTTACTAGGTGAATCCAGACATGGACCCCTTGCTCACTATTCTTAGAGAGACACAGCTACACCCTATTGATGAGGTTCAACCAGACTGAAACACATGTCTGGGGTTGCTGTTGGTACTCTTGTTCAGAGGAGAATTGCCTATCATTTCGGTGCTGGACTGCCCCAGGGCATGACAAAGACTGATATGTTTGGGATATTTCTTCTCTGTGAAAAATAGTGAGCTAAAGACTCTGGGTAAGGCTCTTGTAACCAGGACTCATGTCTGGCAGGGAGTCTCCCAGGACCCCCCTTGTTATTTGCAATTTCAAATAACTTTGGGTCTCACCCTAAGTTACTAGGGGAATCCAGACATGGACCCCTTGCTCACTATTCTTAGAGAGACACAGCTACACCCTACTGATGAGGTTCAACCAGACCGAAACACGTGTCTGGGGTTGCTGTTGGTACTCTTTTTCAGAGGAGAATTGCCTATCATTTCAGTGCTGGACTGCCCCAGGGCAGGACAAAGACTGGTATGTTTGGGATATTTCTTCTCTGTGAAAAATAGTGAGCTAAAGACTCTGGGTAAGGCTCTTGTAACCAGGACTCATGTCTGGCAGGGAGTCTCCCAGGACCCCCCCTTGTTATTTACATATTTCAAGTAACTTTGGGTCTCACCCTAAGTTACTAGGGGAATCCACACGTGGACCCCTTGCTCACTATTCTTAGAGAGACACAGCTACACCCTACTGATGAGGTTCAACCAGACTGAAACACGTGTCTGGGGTTGCTGTTGGTACTCTTGTTCAGAGGAGAATTGCCTATCATTTCGGTGCTGGACTGCCCCAGGGCAGGACAAAGACTGACATGTTTGGGAAATTTCTTCTCTGTGAAAGATAGTGAGCTAAAGACTCTGGGTAAGGCTCTTGTAACCAGGACTCGTGTCTGGCAGAGAGTCTCCCAGGACCCCCTTTGTTATTTGCATATTTCAAGTAACTTTGGGTCTCACCCTAAGTTACTAGGGGAATCCAGATGTGGGCCACTTGCTCACTATTCTTAGAGAGACACAGCTACACCCTACTGATGAGGTTCAACCAGACCGAAACAAGTGTCTGGGGTTGCTGTTGGTACTCTTGTTCAGAGGAGAATTGCCTATCATTTCAGTGCTGGTCTGCCCCAGGGCAGGACAACGACTGATATGTTTGGGATATTTCTTCTCTGTGAAAAATAGTGAGCTAAAGACTCTGGTAAGGCTCTTGTAACCAGTACTCATGTCTGGCAGAGGGTCTCCCAGGACCACCCTTGTTATTTGCATATTTCAAGTAACTTTGGGTCTCACCCTAAATTACTAGGGGAATCCAGATGTGGACACCTTGCTCACTATTCTTAGAGAGACACAGCTACACCCTATTGATGAGGTTCAACCAGACTGAAACACGTGTCTGGGGTTGCTGTTGGTACTCTTGTTCAGAGGAGAATTGCCTATCATTTCGGTGCTGGACTGCCCCAGGGCAGGACAAAGACTGATATGTTTGGGATATTTCTTCTATGTGAAAGATAGTGAGCTAAAGACTCTGGGTAAGGCTTTTGTAACCAGGACTCATGTCTGGCAGAGAGTCTCCTAGGACCCCCCTTGTTATTTGCATATTTCAAGTAACTTTGGGTCTCAACCTAAATTACTAGGGGAATCCAGACGTGGACCCCTTGCTCACTATTCTTAGAGAGACACAGCTACAACCTATTGATGAGGTTCAACCAGACCGAAACACGTGTCTGGGGTTGCTGTTGGTACTCTTGTTCAGAGGAGAATTGCCTATCATTTCGGTGCTGGACTGCCCCAGGGCAGGACAAAGACTGATATGTTTGGGATATTTCTTCTCTGTGAAAAATAGTGAGCTAAAGACTCTGGGTAAGTCTCTTGTAACCTGGACTCATGTCTGGCAGGGAGTCTCCCAGGATCCCCCCTTGTTATTTGCATATTTCAAGTAACTTTGGGTCTCACCCTAAATTACTAGGGGAATCCAGACATGGACCCCTTTCTCACTATTCTTAGAGAGACACAGCTACACCCTACTGATGAGGTTCAACCAGACCAAAACACGTGTCTGGGGTTGCTGTTGGTACTCTTGTTCAGAGGAGAATTGCCTATCATTTCAGTGCTGGACTGCCCCAGGGCAGGACAAAGAATGATATGTTTGGGATATTTCTTCTCTGTGAAAAATAGTGAGCTAAAGACTCTGGGTAAGGCTCTTGTAACCAGTACTCATGTCTGGCAGGGGGTCTCCCAGGACCCCCCTTGTTATTTGCATATTTCAAGTAACTTTGGGTCTCACCCTAAGTTACTAGGTGAATCCAGACATGGACCTCTTGCTCACTATTCTTAGAGAGACACAGCTACACCCTACTGATGAGGTTCAACCAGACTGAAACACGTGTCTGGGGTTGCTGTTGGTACTCTTGTTCAGAGGATAATTGCCTATCATTTCGGTGCTGGACCGTCCCAGGGCCGGACAAAGACTGACATGTTTGGGAAATTTCTTCTCTGTGAAAGATAGTGAGCTAAAGACTCTGGGTAAGGCTCTTGTAACCAGGATTCGTGTCTGGCAGAGAGTCTCCCAGGACCCCCCTTGTTATTTGCATATTTCAAGTAACTTTGGGTCTCACCCTAAGTTACTAGGGGAATCCAGACGTGGTCCCCTTGCTCACTATTCTTAGAGAGACACAGCTACACCCTACTGATGAGGTTCAACCAGACCGAAACACGTGTCTGGGGTTGCTGTCGGTACTCTTGTTCAGAGGAGACTTGCCTATCATTTCGGTTCTGGACTGCCCCAGGGCAGGACAAAGACTAATATGTTTGGGATATTTCTTCTCTGTGAAAGATAGTGACCTAAAGACTCTGGGTAAGGCTCTTGTAACCTGGACTCATGTCTGGCAGATAGTCTCCCAGGACCCCCCTTGTTATTTGCATATTTCAAGTAACTTTGGGTCTCAACGTAAGTTACTAGGGGAATCCAGACGTGGACCCCTTGCTCACTATTCTTAGAGAGACACAGCTACACCCTACTGATGAGGTTCAACCAGACCGAAACACGTGTCTGGGGATGCTGTTGGTACTCTTGTTCAGAGGAGAATTGCCTATCATTTCGGTGCTGGACTGCCCCAGGGCAGGACAAAGACTGACATGTTTGGGAAATTTCTTCTCTGTGAAAAATAGTGAGCTAAAGACTCTGGGTAAGGCTCTTGTAACCAGGACTCATGTCTGGCAGGGAGTCTCCCAGGACCCCCCTTGTTATTTACATATTTCAAGTAACTTTGGGTCTCACCCTAAATTACTAGGGGAATCCAGACGTGGACCCCTTGCTCACTATTCTTAGAGAGACACAGCTACACCCTACTGATGAGGTTCAACCAGACTGAAACACGTGTCTGGGGTTGCTGTTGGTACTCTTGTTCAGAGGAGAATTGCCTATCATTTCGGTGCTGGACTGCCCCAGGGCTGGACAAAGACTGACATGTTTGGGAAATTTCTCTGTGAAAGATAGTGAGCTAAAGACTCTGGGTAAGGCTCTTGTAACCAGGACTCGTGTCTGGCAGAGAGTCTCCCAGGACCCCCCTTGTTATTTGCATATTTCAAGTAACTTTGGGTCTCACCCTAAGTTACTAGGGTAATCCAGACGTGGGCCACTTGCTCACTATTCTTAGAGAGACACAGCTACAGCCTACTGATGAAGTTCAACCAGACCGAAACAAGTGTCTGGGGTTGCTGTTGGTACTCTTGTTCAGAGGAGAATTGCCTATCATTTCAGTGCTGGACTGCCCCAGGGCAGGACAAAGACTGATATGTTTGGGATATTTCTTCTCTGTGAAAAATAGTGAGCTAAAGACTCTGGGTAAGGCTCTTGTAACCAGTACTCGTGTCTGGCAGGGGGTCTCCCAGGACCCCCCTTGTTATTTGCATATTTCAAGTAACTTTGGGTCTCACCCTAAGTTACTAGGTGAATCCAGACATGGACCCCTTGCTCACTAGTCTTAGAGAGACACAACTACACCCTATTGATGAGGTTCAACCAGACTGAAACACGTGTCTGGGGTTGCTGTTGGTACTCTTGTTCAGAGGAGAATTGCCTATCATTTCGGTGCTGGACTGCCCCAGGGCAGGACAAAGACTGATATGTTTGGGATATTTCTTCTCTGTGAAAAATAGTGAGCTAAAGACTCTGGGTAAGGCTCTTGTAACCAGGACTCATGTCTGGCAGGGAGTCTCCCAGGACCCCCTTGTTATTTACATATTTCAAGTAACTTTGGGTCTCACCCTAAGTTACTAGGGGAATCCAGACGTGGACCCCTTGCTCACTATTCTTAGAGAGACACAGCTACACCCTACTGATGAGGTTCAACCAGACTGAAACACGTGTCTGGGGTTGCTGTTGGTACTCTTGTTCAGAGGAGAATTGCCTATCATTTCGGTGCTGGACTGCCCCAGGGCAGGACAAAGACTGATATGTTTGGGATATTTCTTCTCTGTGAAAGATAGTGAGCTAAAGACTCTGGGTAAGGCTCTTGTAACCAGGACTCATGTCTGGCAGGGAGTCGCCCAGGACCCCCCTTGTTAGTTTCATATTTCAAGTAACTTTGGGTCTCATCCTAAATTACTAGGGGAATCCAGACATGGACCCCTTGCTCACTATTCTTAGAGAGACACAGCTACACCCTACTGATGATGTTCAACCAAACCGAAACACATGTCTGGGGTTGCTGTTGGTACTCTTGTTCAGAGGAGAATTGCCTATCATTTCGGTGATGGACTGCACCAGGGCAGGACAAAGACTGATATGTTTGGGATATTTCTTCTCTGTGAAAGATAGTGAAGTAAAGACTCTGGGCAAGGCTCTTGTAACCAGGACTCATGTCTGGCAGAGGGTCTCCCCGGACCCCCCTTGTTATTTGCATATTTCAAGTAACTTTGGGTCTCACCCTGAGTTACTAGGGGAATCCAGACGTGGACCCCTTGTTCACTATTCTTAGAGAGACACAGCTACACCCTACTGATGAGGTTCAACCAGACTGAAACACGTGTCTGGGGTTACTGTTGGTACTCTTGTTCAGAGGAGAATTGCCTATCATTTTGGTGCTGGACTGCCCCAGGGCAGGACAAAGACTGACATGTTTGGGATATTTCTTCTCTGTGAAGGATAGTGAAGTAAAGACTCTGGGCAAGGCTCTTGTAACCAGGACTCATGTCTGGCAGAGGGTCTCCCCGGACCCCCCTTGTTATTTGCAATTTCAAGTAATTTTGGGTCTCACCCTAAGTTACTAGGGGAATCCAGACATGGACCCCTTTCTCACTATTCTTAGAGAGACACAGCTACACCCTACTGATGAGGTTCAACCAGACCAAAACACATGTCTGGGGTTGCTGTTGGTACTCTTGTTCAGAGTAGAATTGCCTATCATTTCGGTGCTGGACTGCCCCAGGGCAGGACAAAGACTGATATTTTGGGATATTTTTTCTCTGTGAAAGATAGTGAGCTAAAGACTCTGGGTAAGGCTCTTGTAACCAGGACTCATGTCTGGCAGAGAGTCTCCCAGGACACCCCTTGTTATTTACATATTTCAAGTAACTTTGGGTCTCACCCTAAGTTACTAGGGGAATCCAGACGTGGACCCCTTGCTCACTATTCTTAGAGAGACACAGCTACACCCTACTGATGAGGTTCAACCAGACTGAAACACGTATCTGGGGTTGCTGTTGGTACTCTTGTTCAGAGGAGAATTGCCTATCATTTTGGTGCTGGACTGCCCCAGGGCAGGACAAAGACTGATATGTTTGGGATATTTCTTCTCTGTGAAAGATAGTGAGCTAAAGACTCTGGGTAAGGCTCTTGTAACCAGGACTCATGTCTGGCAGGGAGTCGCCCAGGACCCCCCTTGTTATTTTCATATTTCAAGTAACTTTGGGTCTCATCCTAAGTTACTAGGGGAATCCAGACATGGACCCCTTGCTCACTATTCTTAGAGAGACACAGCTACACCCTACTGATGATGTTCAACCAGACCGAAACACGTGTCTGGGGTTGCTGTTGGTACTCTTGTTCAGAGGAGAATTGTCTAGCATTTCGGTGCTGGACTGCCCCAGGGCAGGACAAAGACTGACATATTTGGGATATGTCTTCTCTGTGAAAGATAGTGAGCTAAAGACTCTGGGTAAGGCTCTTGTAACCAGGACTCATGTCTGGCAGAGAGTCTCCCAGGACACCCCTTGTTATTTACATATTTCAAGTCACTTTGGGTCTCACCCTAAGTTACTAGGGGAATCCAGACGTGGTCCCCTTGCTCACTATTCTTAGAGAGACACAGCTACACCCTACTGATGAGGTTCAACCAGACCGAAACACGTGTCTGGGGTTGCTGTTGGTACTCTTGTTCAGAGGAGAATTGTCTAGCATTTCGGTGCTGGACTGCCCCAGGGCAGGACAAAGACTGACATGTTTGGGATATGTCTTCTCTGTGAAAGATAGTGAGCTAAAGACTCTGGGTAAGGCTCTTGTAACCAGGACTCATGTCTGGCAGAGAGTCTCCCAGGACCCCCCTTGTTATTTGCATATTTCAAGTAACTTTGGGTCTCACCCTAAGTTACTAGGGGAATCCAGACGTGGACCCCTTGCTCACTATTCTTAGAGAGACACAGCTACACCCTACTGATGAGGTTCAACAAGACCGAAACATGTGTCTGGGGTTGCTGTTGGTACTCTTGTTCAGAGGAGAATTCCCTATCATTTTAGTGCTGGACTGCCCCAGGGCAGGACAAAGACTGATATGTTTGGGATATTTCTTCTCTGTGAAAGATAGTGAGCTAAATACTCTGAGTAAGGCTCTTGTAACCAGGACTCATGTCTGGCAGAGAGTCTCCCAGGACCCCCTTGTTATTTGCATATTTCAAGTAACTTTGGGTCTCACCCTAAGTTACTAGGGGAATCCAGATGTGGACTCCTTGCTCACTGTTGTTAGAGGGACTCAGCTACACTTTACTGATGAGGTTCAACCAGACTGAAACACGTATCTGGGGTTGCTGTTGGTACTCTTGTTCAGAGGAGAATTGCCTATCATTTCGGTGCTGGACTGCCCCAGGGCAGGACAAAGACTGATATGTTTGGGATATTTCTTCTCTGTGAAAGATAGTGAGCTAAAGACTCTGGGTAAGGCTCTTGTAACCAGGACTCATGTCTGGCAGAGAGTCTCCCAGGACACCCCTTGTTATTTACATATTTCAAGTCACTTTGGGTCTCACCCTAAGTTACTAGGGGAATCCAGACGTGGTCCCCTTGCTCACTATTCTTAGAGAGACACAGCTACACCCTACTGATGAGGTTCAACCAGACCGAAACACGTGTCTGGGGTTGCTGTCGGTACTCTTGTTCAGAGGAGAATTGCCTATCATTTCGGTTCTGGACTGCCCCATGGCAGGACAAAGACTGATATGTTTGGGATATTTCTTCTCTGTGAAAGATAGTGACCTAAAGACTCTGGGAAAGGCTCTTGTAACCTGGACTCATGTCTGGCAGATAGTCTCCCAGGACCCCCCTTGTTATTTGCATATTTCAAGTAACTTTGGGTCTCACCCTAAGTTACTCGGGGAATCCAGACGTGGGCCACTTGCTCACTATTCTTAGAGAGACACAGCTACACCCTACTGATGAGGTTCAACCAGACCGAAACAAGTGTCTGGGGTTGCTGTTGGTACTCTTGTTCAGAGGAGAATTGCCTATCATTTCAGTGCTGGACTGCCCCAGGGCAGGACAAAGACTGATATGTTTGGCATATTTCTTCTCTGTGAAAAATAGTGAGCTAAAGATTCTGGGTAAGGCTCTTGTAACCAGTACTAATGTCTGGCAGGGGGTCTCCCAGGACCCCCTTGTTAGTTGCATATTTCAAGTAACTTTGGGTCTCACCCTAAGTTACTAGGTGAATCCAGACATGGACCCCTTGCTCACTATTCTTAGAGAGACACAGCTACACCCTATTGATGAGGTTCAACCAGACTGAAACACATGTCTGGGGTTGCTGTTGGTACTCTTGTTCAGAGGAGAATTGCCTATCATTTCGGTGCTGGACTGCCCCAGGGCATGACAAAGATTGATATGTTTGGGATATTTCTTCTCTGTGAAAAATAGTGAGCTAAAGACTCTGGGTAAGGCTCTTGTAACCAGGACTCATGTCTGGCAGGGAGTCTCCCAGGACCCCCCTTGTTATTTGCAATTTCAAATAACTTTGGGTCTCACCCTAAGTTACTAGGGGAATCCAGACATCGACCCCTTGCTCACTATTCTTAGAGAGACACAGCTACACCCTACTGATGAGGTTCAACCAGACCGAAACACGTATCTGGGGTTGCTGTTGGTACTCTTGTTCAGAGGAGAATTGCCTATCATTTCAGTGCTGGACTGCCCCAGGGCAGGACAAAGAATGATATGTTTGGGATATTTCTTCTCTGTGAAAAATAGTGAGCTAAAGACTCTGGGTAAGGCTCTTGTAACCAGTACTCATGTCTGGCAGGGGGTCTCCCAGGACCCCCCTTGTTATTTGCATATTTCAAGTAACTTTGGGTCTCACCCTAAGTTACTCGGGGAATCCAGACGTGGGCCACTTGCTCACTATTCTTAGAGAGACACAGCTACACCCTACTGATGAGGTTCAACCAGACCGAAACAAGTGTCTGGGGTTGCTGTTGGTACTCTTGTTCAGAGGAGAATTGCCTATCATTTCAGTGCTGGTCTGCCCCAGGGCAGGACAACGACTGATATGTTTGGGATATTTCTTCTCTGTGAAAAATAGTGAGCTAAAGACTCTGGTAAGGCTCTTGTAACCAGTACTCATGTCTGGCAGAGGGTCTCCCAGGACCACCCTTGTTATTTGCATATTTCAAGTAACTTTGGGTCTCACCCTAAATTACTAGGGGAATCCAGATGTGGACACCTTGCTCACTATTCTTAGAGAGACACAGCTACACCCTATTGATGAGGTTCAACCAGACTGAAACACGTGTCTGGGGTTGCTGTTGGTACTCTTGTTCAGAGGAGAATTGCCTATCATTTCGGTGCTGGACTGCCCCAGGGCAGGACAAAGACTGATATGTTTGGGATATTTCTTCTATGTGAAAGATAGTGAGCTAAAGACTCTGGGTAAGGCTTTTGTAACCAGGACTCATGTCTGGCAGAGAGTCTCCTAGGACCCCCCTTGTTATTTGCATATTTCAAGTAACTTTGGGTCTCAACCTAAATTACTAGGGGAATCCAGACGTGGACCCCTTGCTCACTATTCTTAGAGAGACACAGCTACAACCTATTGATGAGGTTCAACCAGACCGAAACACGTGTCTGGGGTTGCTGTTGGTACTCTTGTTCAGAGGAGAATTGCCTATCATTTCGGTGCTGGACTGCCCCAGGGCAGGACAAAGACTGATATGTTTGGGATATTTCTTCTCTGTGAAAAATAGTGAGCTAAAGACTCTGGGTAAGTCTCTTGTAACCTGGACTCATGTCTGGCAGGGAGTCTCCCAGGATCCCCCCTTGTTATTTGCATATTTCAAGTAACTTTGGGTCTCACCCTAAATTACTAGGGGAATCCAGACATGGACCCCTTTCTCACTATTCTTAGAGAGACACAGCTACACCCTACTGATGAGGTTCAACCAGACCAAAACACGTGTCTGGGGTTGCTGTTGGTACTCTTGTTCAGAGGAGAATTGCCTATCATTTCAGTGCTGGACTGCCCCAGGGCAGGACAAAGAATGATATGTTTGGGATATTTCTTCTCTGTGAAAAATAGTGAGCTAAAGACTCTGGGTAAGGCTCTTGTAACCAGTACTCATGTCTGGCAGGGGGTCTCCCAGGACCCCCCTTGTTATTTGCATATTTCAAGTAACTTTGGGTCTCACCCTAAGTTACTAGGTGAATCCAGACATGGACCTCTTGCTCACTATTCTTAGAGAGACACAGCTACACCCTACTGATGAGGTTCAACCAGACTGAAACACGTGTCTGGGGTTGCTGTTGGTACTCTTGTTCAGAGGATAATTGCCTATCATTTCGGTGCTGGACCGTCCCAGGGCCGGACAAAGACTGACATGTTTGGGAAATTTCTTCTCTGTGAAAGATAGTGAGCTAAAGACTCTGGGTAAGGCTCTTGTAACCAGGATTCGTGTCTGGCAGAGAGTCTCCCAGGACCCCCCTTGTTATTTGCATATTTCAAGTAACTTTGGGTCTCACCCTAAGTTACTAGGGGAATCCAGACGTGGTCCCCTTGCTCACTATTCTTAGAGAGACACAGCTACACCCTACTGATGAGGTTCAACCAGACCGAAACACGTGTCTGGGGTTGCTGTCGGTACTCTTGTTCAGAGGAGACTTGCCTATCATTTCGGTTCTGGACTGCCCCAGGGCAGGACAAAGACTAATATGTTTGGGATATTTCTTCTCTGTGAAAGATAGTGACCTAAAGACTCTGGGTAAGGCTCTTGTAACCTGGACTCATGTCTGGCAGATAGTCTCCCAGGACCCCCCTTGTTATTTGCATATTTCAAGTAACTTTGGGTCTCAACCTAAGTTACTAGGGGAATCCAGACGTGGACCCCTTGCTCACTATTCTTAGAGAGACACAGCTACACCCTACTGATGAGGTTCAACCAGACCGAAACACGTGTCTGGGGATGCTGTTGGTACTCTTGTTCAGAGGAGAATTGCCTATCATTTCGGTGCTGGACTGCCCCAGGGCAGGACAAAGACTGACATGTTTGGGAAATTTCTTCTCTGTGAAAAATAGTGAGCTAAAGACTCTGGGTAAGGCTCTTGTAACCAGGACTCATGTCTGGCAGGGAGTCTCCCAGGACCCCCCTTGTTATTTACATATTTCAAGTAACTTTGGGTCTCACCCTAAATTACTAGGGGAATCCAGACGTGGACCCCTTGCTCACTATTCTTAGAGAGACACAGCTACACCCTACTGATGAGGTTCAACCAGACTGAAACACGTGTCTGGGGTTGCTGTTGGTACTCTTGTTCAGAGGAGAATTGCCTATCATTTCGGTGCTGGACTGCCCCAGGGCTGGACAAAGACTGACATGTTTGGGAAATTTCTCTGTGAAAGATAGTGAGCTAAAGACTCTGGGTAAGGCTCTTGTAACCAGGACTCGTGTCTGGCAGAGAGTCTCCCAGGACCCCCCTTGTTATTTGCATATTTCAAGTAACTTTGGGTCTCACCCTAAGTTACTAGGGTAATCCAGACGTGGGCCACTTGCTCACTATTCTTAGAGAGACACAGCTACAGCCTACTGATGAAGTTCAACCAGACCGAAACAAGTGTCTGGGGTTGCTGTTGGTACTCTTGTTCAGAGGAGAATTGCCTATCATTTCAGTGCTGGACTGCCCCAGGGCAGGACAAAGACTGATATGTTTGGGATATTTCTTCTCTGTGAAAAATAGTGAGCTAAAGACTCTGGGTAAGGCTCTTGTAACCAGTACTCGTGTCTGGCAGGGGGTCTCCCAGGACCCCCCTTGTTATTTGCATATTTCAAGTAACTTTGGGTCTCACCCTAAGTTACTAGGTGAATCCAGACATGGACCCCTTGCTCACTAGTCTTAGAGAGACACAACTACACCCTATTGATGAGGTTCAACCAGACTGAAACACGTGTCTGGGGTTGCTGTTGGTACTCTTGTTCAGAGGAGAATTGCCTATCATTTCGGTGCTGGACTGCCCCAGGGCAGGACAAAGACTGATATGTTTGGGATATTTCTTCTCTGTGAAAAATAGTGAGCTAAAGACTCTGGGTAAGGCTCTTGTAACCAGGACTCATGTCTGGCAGGGAGTCTCCCAGGACCCCCTTGTTATTTACATATTTCAAGTAACTTTGGGTCTCACCCTAAGTTACTAGGGGAATCCAGACGTGGACCCCTTGCTCACTATTCTTAGAGAGACACAGCTACACCCTACTGATGAGGTTCAACCAGACTGAAACACGTGTCTGGGGTTGCTGTTGGTACTCTTGTTCAGAGGAGAATTGCCTATCATTTCGGTGCTGGACTGCCCCAGGGCAGGACAAAGACTGATATGTTTGGGATATTTCTTCTCTGTGAAAGATAGTGAGCTAAAGACTCTGGGTAAGGCTCTTGTAACCAGGACTCATGTCTGGCAGGGAGTCGCCCAGGACCCCCCTTGTTAGTTTCATATTTCAAGTAACTTTGGGTCTCATCCTAAATTACTAGGGGAATCCAGACATGGACCCCTTGCTCACTATTCTTAGAGAGACACAGCTACACCCTACTGATGATGTTCAACCAAACCGAAACACATGTCTGGGGTTGCTGTTGGTACTCTTGTTCAGAGGAGAATTGCCTATCATTTCGGTGATGGACTGCACCAGGGCAGGA
The DNA here is from genome assembly GCF_040938575.1 of Ambystoma mexicanum. Classification (NCBI taxonomy): domain Eukaryota; kingdom Metazoa; phylum Chordata; class Amphibia; order Caudata; family Ambystomatidae; genus Ambystoma; species Ambystoma mexicanum. The sequence continues at coordinate 420,376,032 of NC_090927.1, read as the reverse complement.
CAAAGACTGATATGTTTGGGATATTTCTTCTCTGTGAAAGATAGTGAAGTAAAGACTCTGGGCAAGGCTCTTGTAACCAGGACTCATGTCTGGCAGAGGGTCTCCCCGGACCCCCCTTGTTATTTGCATATTTCAAGTAACTTTGGGTCTCACCCTGAGTTACTAGGGGAATCCAGACGTGGACCCCTTGTTCACTATTCTTAGAGAGACACAGCTACACCCTACTGATGAGGTTCAACCAGACTGAAACACGTGTCTGGGGTTACTGTTGGTACTCTTGTTCAGAGGAGAATTGCCTATCATTTTGGTGCTGGACTGCCCCAGGGCAGGACAAAGACTGACATGTTTGGGATATTTCTTCTCTGTGAAGGATAGTGAAGTAAAGACTCTGGGCAAGGCTCTTGTAACCAGGACTCATGTCTGGCAGAGGGTCTCCCCGGACCCCCCTTGTTATTTGCAATTTCAAGTAATTTTGGGTCTCACCCTAAGTTACTAGGGGAATCCAGACATGGACCCCTTTCTCACTATTCTTAGAGAGACACAGCTACACCCTACTGATGAGGTTCAACCAGACCAAAACACATGTCTGGGGTTGCTGTTGGTACTCTTGTTCAGAGTAGAATTGCCTATCATTTCGGTGCTGGACTGCCCCAGGGCAGGACAAAGACTGATATTTTGGGATATTTTTTCTCTGTGAAAGATAGTGAGCTAAAGACTCTGGGTAAGGCTCTTGTAACCAGGACTCATGTCTGGCAGAGAGTCTCCCAGGACACCCCTTGTTATTTACATATTTCAAGTAACTTTGGGTCTCACCCTAAGTTACTAGGGGAATCCAGACGTGGACCCCTTGCTCACTATTCTTAGAGAGACACAGCTACACCCTACTGATGAGGTTCAACCAGACTGAAACACGTATCTGGGGTTGCTGTTGGTACTCTTGTTCAGAGGAGAATTGCCTATCATTTTGGTGCTGGACTGCCCCAGGGCAGGACAAAGACTGATATGTTTGGGATATTTCTTCTCTGTGAAAGATAGTGAGCTAAAGACTCTGGGTAAGGCTCTTGTAACCAGGACTCATGTCTGGCAGGGAGTCGCCCAGGACCCCCCTTGTTATTTTCATATTTCAAGTAACTTTGGGTCTCATCCTAAGTTACTAGGGGAATCCAGACATGGACCCCTTGCTCACTATTCTTAGAGAGACACAGCTACACCCTACTGATGATGTTCAACCAGACCGAAACACGTGTCTGGGGTTGCTGTTGGTACTCTTGTTCAGAGGAGAATTGTCTAGCATTTCGGTGCTGGACTGCCCCAGGGCAGGACAAAGACTGACATATTTGGGATATGTCTTCTCTGTGAAAGATAGTGAGCTAAAGACTCTGGGTAAGGCTCTTGTAACCAGGACTCATGTCTGGCAGAGAGTCTCCCAGGACACCCCTTGTTATTTACATATTTCAAGTCACTTTGGGTCTCACCCTAAGTTACTAGGGGAATCCAGACGTGGTCCCCTTGCTCACTATTCTTAGAGAGACACAGCTACACCCTACTGATGAGGTTCAACCAGACCGAAACACGTGTCTGGGGTTGCTGTTGGTACTCTTGTTCAGAGGAGAATTGTCTAGCATTTCGGTGCTGGACTGCCCCAGGGCAGGACAAAGACTGACATGTTTGGGATATGTCTTCTCTGTGAAAGATAGTGAGCTAAAGACTCTGGGTAAGGCTCTTGTAACCAGGACTCATGTCTGGCAGAGAGTCTCCCAGGACCCCCCTTGTTATTTGCATATTTCAAGTAACTTTGGGTCTCACCCTAAGTTACTAGGGGAATCCAGACGTGGACCCCTTGCTCACTATTCTTAGAGAGACACAGCTACACCCTACTGATGAGGTTCAACAAGACCGAAACATGTGTCTGGGGTTGCTGTTGGTACTCTTGTTCAGAGGAGAATTCCCTATCATTTTAGTGCTGGACTGCCCCAGGGCAGGACAAAGACTGATATGTTTGGGATATTTCTTCTCTGTGAAAGATAGTGAGCTAAATACTCTGAGTAAGGCTCTTGTAACCAGGACTCATGTCTGGCAGAGAGTCTCCCAGGACCCCCTTGTTATTTGCATATTTCAAGTAACTTTGGGTCTCACCCTAAGTTACTAGGGGAATCCAGATGTGGACTCCTTGCTCACTGTTGTTAGAGGGACTCAGCTACACTTTACTGATGAGGTTCAACCAGACTGAAACACGTATCTGGGGTTGCTGTTGGTACTCTTGTTCAGAGGAGAATTGCCTATCATTTCGGTGCTGGACTGCCCCAGGGCAGGACAAAGACTGATATGTTTGGGATATTTCTTCTCTGTGAAAGATAGTGAGCTAAAGACTCTGGGTAAGGCTCTTGTAACCAGGACTCATGTCTGGCAGAGAGTCTCCCAGGACACCCCTTGTTATTTACATATTTCAAGTCACTTTGGGTCTCACCCTAAGTTACTAGGGGAATCCAGACGTGGTCCCCTTGCTCACTATTCTTAGAGAGACACAGCTACACCCTACTGATGAGGTTCAACCAGACCGAAACACGTGTCTGGGGTTGCTGTCGGTACTCTTGTTCAGAGGAGAATTGCCTATCATTTCGGTTCTGGACTGCCCCATGGCAGGACAAAGACTGATATGTTTGGGATATTTCTTCTCTGTGAAAGATAGTGACCTAAAGACTCTGGGAAAGGCTCTTGTAACCTGGACTCATGTCTGGCAGATAGTCTCCCAGGACCCCCCTTGTTATTTGCATATTTCAAGTAACTTTGGGTCTCACCCTAAGTTACTCGGGGAATCCAGACGTGGGCCACTTGCTCACTATTCTTAGAGAGACACAGCTACACCCTACTGATGAGGTTCAACCAGACCGAAACAAGTGTCTGGGGTTGCTGTTGGTACTCTTGTTCAGAGGAGAATTGCCTATCATTTCAGTGCTGGACTGCCCCAGGGCAGGACAAAGACTGATATGTTTGGCATATTTCTTCTCTGTGAAAAATAGTGAGCTAAAGATTCTGGGTAAGGCTCTTGTAACCAGTACTAATGTCTGGCAGGGGGTCTCCCAGGACCCCCTTGTTAGTTGCATATTTCAAGTAACTTTGGGTCTCACCCTAAGTTACTAGGTGAATCCAGACATGGACCCCTTGCTCACTATTCTTAGAGAGACACAGCTACACCCTATTGATGAGGTTCAACCAGACTGAAACACATGTCTGGGGTTGCTGTTGGTACTCTTGTTCAGAGGAGAATTGCCTATCATTTCGGTGCTGGACTGCCCCAGGGCATGACAAAGATTGATATGTTTGGGATATTTCTTCTCTGTGAAAAATAGTGAGCTAAAGACTCTGGGTAAGGCTCTTGTAACCAGGACTCATGTCTGGCAGGGAGTCTCCCAGGACCCCCCTTGTTATTTGCAATTTCAAATAACTTTGGGTCTCACCCTAAGTTACTAGGGGAATCCAGACATCGACCCCTTGCTCACTATTCTTAGAGAGACACAGCTACACCCTACTGATGAGGTTCAACCAGACCGAAACACGTATCTGGGGTTGCTGTTGGTACTCTTGTTCAGAGGAGAATTGCCTATCATTTCAGTGCTGGACTGCCCCAGGGCAGGACAAAGAATGATATGTTTGGGATATTTCTTCTCTGTGAAAAATAGTGAGCTAAAGACTCTGGGTAAGGCTCTTGTAACCAGTACTCATGTCTGGCAGGGGGTCTCCCAGGACCCCCCTTGTTATTTGCATATTTCAAGTAACTTTGGGTCTCACCCTAAGTTACTAGGTGAATCCAGACATGGACCTCTTGCTCACTATTCTTAGAGAGACACAGCTACACCCTACTGATGAGGTTCAACCAGACTGAAACACGTGTCTGGGGTTGCTGTTGGTACTCTTGTTCAGAGGATAATTGCCTATCATTTCGGTGCTGGACCGTCCCAGGGCAGGACAAAGACTGACATGTTTGGGATATTTCTTCTCTGTGAAAGATAGTGAAGTAAAGACTCTGGGCAAGGCTCTTGTAACCAGGACTCATGTCTGGCAGAGGGTCTCCCCGGACCCCCCTTGTTATTTGCATATTTCAAGTAACTTTGGGTCTCACCCTAAGTTACTAGGGGAATCCAGACGTGGTCCCCTTGCTCACTATTCTTAGAGAGACACAGCTACACCCTACTGATGAGGTTCAACCAGACCGAAACACGTGTCTGGGGTTGCTGTCGGTACTCTTGTTCAGAGGAGACTTGCCTATCATTTCGGTTCTGGACTGCCCCAGGGCAGGACAAAGAATGATATGTTTGGGATATTTCTTCTCTGTGAAAAATAGTGAGCTAAAGACTCTGGGTAAGGCTCTTGTAACCAGTACTCATGTCTGGCAGGGGGTCTCCCAGGACCCCCCTTGTTATTTGCATATTTCAAGTAACTTTGGGTCTCACCCTAAGTTACTAGGTGAATCCAGACATGGACCTCTTGCTCACTATTCTTAGAGAGACACAGCTACACCCTACTGATGAGGTTCAACCAGACTGAAACACGTGTCTGGGGTTGCTGTTGGTACTCTTGTTCAGAGGATAATTGCCTATCATTTCGGTGCTGGACCGTCCCAGGGCAGGACAAAGACTGACATGTTTGGGATATTTCTTCTCTGTGAAAGATAGTGAAGTAAAGACTCTGGGCAAGGCTCTTGTAACCAGGACTCATGTCTGGCAGAGGGTCTCCCCGGACCCCCCTTGTTATTTGCATATTTCAAGTAACTTTGGGTCTCACCCTAAGTTACTAGGGGAATCCAGACGTGGTCCCCTTGCTCACTATTCTTAGAGAGACACAGCTACACCCTACTGGTGAGGTTCAACCAGACCGAAACACGTGTCTGGGGTTGCTGTCGGTACTCTTGTTCAGAGGAGACTTGCCTATCATTTCGGTTCTGGACTGCCCCAGGGCAGGACAAAGACTAATATGTTTGGGATATTTCTTCTCTGTGAAAGATAGTGACCTAAAGACTCTGGGTAAGGCTCTTGTAACCTGGACTCATGTCTGGCAGATAGTCTCCCAGGACCCCCCTTGTTATTTGCATATTTCAAGTAACTTTGGGTCTCAACCTAAGTTACTAGGGGAATCCAGACGTGGACCCCTTGCTCACTATTCTTAGAGAGACACAGCTACACCCTACTGATGAGGTTCAACCAGACCGAAACACGTGTCTGGGGATGCTGTTGGTACTCTTGTTCAGAGGAGAATTGCCTATCATTTCGGTGTTGGACTGCCCCAGGGCAGGACAAAGACTGACATGTTTGGGAAATTTCTTCTCTGTGAAAAATAGTGAGCTAAAGACTCTGGGTAAGGCTCTTGTAACCAGGACTCATGTCTGGCAGGGAGTCTCCCAGGACCCCCCTTGTTATTTACATATTTCAAGTAACTTTGGGTCTCACCCTAAATTACTAGGGGAATCCAGACGTGGACCCCTTGCTCACTATTCTTAGAGAGACACAGCTACACCCTACTGATGAGGTTCAACCAGACTGAAACACGTGTCTGGGGTTGCTGTTGGTACTCTTGTTCAGAGGAGAATTGCCTATCATTTCGGTGCTGGACTGCCCCAGGGCTGGACAAAGACTGACATGTTTGGGAAATTTCTCTGTGAAAGATAGTGAGCTAAAGACTCTGGGTAAGGCTCTTGTAACCAGGACTCGTGTCTGGCAGAGAGTCTCCCAGGACCCCCCTTGTTATTTGCATATTTCAAGTAACTTTGGGTCTCACCCTAAGTTACTCGGGTAATCCAGACGTGGGCCACTTGCTCACTATTCTTAGAGAGACACAGCTACACCCTACTGATGAAGTTCAACCAGACCGAAACAAGTGTCTGGGGTTGCTGTTGGTACTCTTGTTCAGAGGAGAATTGCCTATCATTTCAGTGCTGGACTGCCCCAGGGCAGGACAAAGACTGATATGTTTGGGATATTTCTTCTCTGTGAAAAATAGTGAGCTAAAGACTCTGGGTAAGGCTCTTGTAACCAGTACTCGTGTCTGGCAGGGGGTCTCCCAGGACCCCCCTTGTTATTTGCATATTTCAAGTAACTTTGGGTCTCACCCTAAGTTACTAGGTGAATCCAGACATGGACCCCTTGCTCACTAGTCTTAGAGAGACACAACTACACCCTATTGATGAGGTTCAACCAGACTGAAACACGTGTCTGGGGTTGCTGTTGGTACTCTTGTTCAGAGGAGAATTGCCTATCATTTCGGTGCTGGACTGCCCCAGGGCAGGACAAAGACTGATATGTTTGGGATATTTCTTCTCTGTGAAAAATAGTGAGCTAAAGACTCTGGGTAAGGCTCTTGTAACCAGGACTCATGTCTGGCAGGGAGTCTCCCAGGACCCCCTTGTTATTTACATATTTCAAGTAACTTTGGGTCTCACCCTAAGTTACTAGGGGAATCCAGACGTGGACCCCTTGCTCACTATTCTTAGAGAGACACAGCTACACCCTACTGATGAGGTTCAACCAGACTGAAACACGTGTCTGGGGTTGCTGTTGGTACTCTTGTTCAGAGGAGAATTGCCTATCATTTCGGTGCTGGACTGCCCCAGGGCTGGACAAAGACTGACATGTTTGGGAAATTTCTCTGTGAAAGATAGTGAGCTAAAGACTCTGGGTAAGGCTCTTGTAACCAGGACTCGTGTCTGGCAGAGAGTCTCCCAGGACCCCCCTTGTTATTTGCATATTTCAAGTAACTTTGGGTCTCACCCTAAGTTACTAGGGTAATCCAGACGTGGGCCACTTGCTCACTATTCTTAGAGAGACACAGCTACAGCCTACTGATGAAGTTCAACCAGACCGAAACAAGTGTCTGGGGTTGCTGTTGGTACTCTTGTTCAGAGGAGAATTGCCTATCATTTCAGTGCTGGACTGCCCCAGGGCAGGACAAAGACTGATATGTTTGGGATATTTCTTCTCTGTGAAAAATAGTGAGCTAAAGACTCTGGGTAAGGCTCTTGTAACCAGTACTCGTGTCTGGCAGGGGGTCTCCCAGGACCCCCCTTGTTATTTGCATATTTCAAGTAACTTTGGGTCTCACCCTAAGTTACTAGGTGAATCCAGACATGGACCCCTTGCTCACTAGTCTTAGAGAGACACAACTACACCCTATTGATGAGGTTCAACCAGACTGAAACACGTGTCTGGGGTTGCTGTTGGTACTCTTGTTCAGAGGAGAATTGCCTATCATTTCGGTGCTGGACTGCCCCAGGGCAGGACAAAGACTGATATGTTTGGGATATTTCTTCTCTGTGAAAAATAGTGAGCTAAAGACTCTGGGTAAGGCTCTTGTAACCAGGACTCATGTCTGGCAGGGAGTCTCCCAGGACCCCCTTGTTATTTACATATTTCAAGTAACTTTGGGTCTCACCCTAAGTTACTAGGGGAATCCAGACGTGGACCCCTTGCTCACTATTCTTAGAGAGACACAGCTACACCCTACTGATGAGGTTCAACCAGACTGAAACACGTGTCTGGGGTTGCTGTTGGTACTCTTGTTCAGAGGAGAATTGCCTATCATTTCGGTGCTGGACTGCCCCAGGGCAGGACAAAGACTGATATGTTTGGGATATTTCTTCTCTGTGAAAGATAGTGAGCTAAAGACTCTGGGTAAGGCTCTTGTAACCAGGACTCATGTCTGGCAGGGAGTCGCCCAGGACCCCCCTTGTTAGTTTCATATTTCAAGTAACTTTGGGTCTCATCCTAAATTACTAGGGGAATCCAGACATGGACCCCTTGCTCACTATTCTTAGAGAGACACAGCTACACCCTACTGATGATGTTCAACCAAACCGAAACACATGTCTGGGGTTGCTGTTGGTACTCTTGTTCAGAGGAGAATTGCCTATCATTTCGGTGATGGACTGCACCAGGGCAGGACAAAGACTGATATGTTTGGGATATTTCTTCTCTGTGAAAGATAGTGAAGTAAAGACTCTGGGCAAGGCTCTTGTAACCAGGACTCATGTCTGGCAGAGGGTCTCCCCGGACCCCCCTTGTTATTTGCATATTTCAAGTAACTTTGGGTCTCACCCTGAGTTACTAGGGGAATCCAGACGTGGACCCCTTGTTCACTATTCTTAGAGAGACACAGCTACACCCTACTGATGAGGTTCAACCAGACTGAAACACGTGTCTGGGGTTACTGTTGGTACTCTTGTTCAGAGGAGAATTGCCTATCATTTTGGTGCTGGACTGCCCCAGGGCAGGACAAAGACTGACATGTTTGGGATATTTCTTCTCTGTGAAGGATAGTGAAGTAAAGACTCTGGGCAAGGCTCTTGTAACCAGGACTCATGTCTGGCAGAGGGTCTCCCCGGACCCCCCTTGTTATTTGCAATTTCAAGTAATTTTGGGTCTCACCCTAAGTTACTAGGGGAATCCAGACATGGACCCCTTTCTCACTATTCTTAGAGAGACACAGCTACACCCTACTGATGAGGTTCAACCAGACCAAAACACATGTCTGGGGTTGCTGTTGGTACTCTTGTTCAGAGTAGAATTGCCTATCATTTCGGTGCTGGACTGCCCCAGGGCAGGACAAAGACTGATATTTTGGGATATTTTTTCTCTGTGAAAGATAGTGAGCTAAAGACTCTGGGTAAGGCTCTTGTAACCAGGACTCATGTCTGGCAGAGAGTCTCCCAGGACACCCCTTGTTATTTACATATTTCAAGTAACTTTGGGTCTCACCCTAAGTTACTAGGGGAATCCAGACGTGGACCCCTTGCTCACTATTCTTAGAGAGACACAGCTACACCCTACTGATGAGGTTCAACCAGACTGAAACACGTATCTGGGGTTGCTGTTGGTACTCTTGTTCAGAGGAGAATTGCCTATCATTTTGGTGCTGGACTGCCCCAGGGCAGGACAAAGACTGATATGTTTGGGATATTTCTTCTCTGTGAAAGATAGTGAGCTAAAGACTCTGGGTAAGGCTCTTGTAACCAGGACTCATGTCTGGCAGGGAGTCGCCCAGGACCCCCCTTGTTATTTTCATATTTCAAGTAACTTTGGGTCTCATCCTAAGTTACTAGGGGAATCCAGACATGGACCCCTTGCTCACTATTCTTAGAGAGACACAGCTACACCCTACTGATGATGTTCAACCAGACCGAAACACGTGTCTGGGGTTGCTGTTGGTACTCTTGTTCAGAGGAGAATTGTCTAGCATTTCGGTGCTGGACTGCCCCAGGGCAGGACAAAGACTGACATATTTGGGATATGTCTTCTCTGTGAAAGATAGTGAGCTAAAGACTCTGGGTAAGGCTCTTGTAACCAGGACTCATGTCTGGCAGAGAGTCTCCCAGGACACCCCTTGTTATTTACATATTTCAAGTCACTTTGGGTCTCACCCTAAGTTACTAGGGGAATCCAGACGTGGTCCCCTTGCTCACTATTCTTAGAGAGACACAGCTACACCCTACTGATGAGGTTCAACCAGACCGAAACACGTGTCTGGGGTTGCTGTTGGTACTCTTGTTCAGAGGAGAATTGTCTAGCATTTCGGTGCTGGACTGCCCCAGGGCAGGACAAAGACTGACATGTTTGGGATATGTCTTCTCTGTGAAAGATAGTGAGCTAAAGACTCTGGGTAAGGCTCTTGTAACCAGGACTCATGTCTGGCAGAGAGTCTCCCAGGACCCCCCTTGTTATTTGCATATTTCAAGTAACTTTGGGTCTCACCCTAAGTTACTAGGGGAATCCAGACGTGGACCCCTTGCTCACTATTCTTAGAGAGACACAGCTACACCCTACTGATGAGGTTCAACAAGACCGAAACATGTGTCTGGGGTTGCTGTTGGTACTCTTGTTCAGAGGAGAATTCCCTATCATTTTAGTGCTGGACTGCCCCAGGGCAGGACAAAGACTGATATGTTTGGGATATTTCTTCTCTGTGAAAGATAGTGAGCTAAATACTCTGAGTAAGGCTCTTGTAACCAGGACTCATGTCTGGCAGAGAGTCTCCCAGGACCCCCTTGTTATTTGCATATTTCAAGTAACTTTGGGTCTCACCCTAAGTTACTAGGGGAATCCAGATGTGGACTCCTTGCTCACTGTTGTTAGAGGGACTCAGCTACACTTTACTGATGAGGTTCAACCAGACTGAAACACGTATCTGGGGTTGCTGTTGGTACTCTTGTTCAGAGGAGAATTGCCTATCATTTCGGTGCTGGACTGCCCCAGGGCAGGACAAAGACTGATATGTTTGGGATATTTCTTCTCTGTGAAAGATAGTGAGCTAAAGACTCTGGGTAAGGCTCTTGTAACCAGGACTCATGTCTGGCAGAGAGTCTCCCAGGACACCCCTTGTTATTTACATATTTCAAGTCACTTTGGGTCTCACCCTAAGTTACTAGGGGAATCCAGACGTGGTCCCCTTGCTCACTATTCTTAGAGAGACACAGCTACACCCTACTGATGAGGTTCAACCAGACCGAAACACGTGTCTGGGGTTGCTGTCGGTACTCTTGTTCAGAGGAGAATTGCCTATCATTTCGGTTCTGGACTGCCCCATGGCAGGACAAAGACTGATATGTTTGGGATATTTCTTCTCTGTGAAAGATAGTGACCTAAAGACTCTGGGAAAGGCTCTTGTAACCTGGACTCATGTCTGGCAGATAGTCTCCCAGGACCCCCCTTGTTATTTGCATATTTCAAGTAACTTTGGGTCTCACCCTAAGTTACTCGGGGAATCCAGACGTGGGCCACTTGCTCACTATTCTTAGAGAGACACAGCTACACCCTACTGATGAGGTTCAACCAGACCGAAACAAGTGTCTGGGGTTGCTGTTGGTACTCTTGTTCAGAGGAGAATTGCCTATCATTTCAGTGCTGGACTGCCCCAGGGCAGGACAAAGACTGATATGTTTGGCATATTTCTTCTCTGTGAAAAATAGTGAGCTAAAGATTCTGGGTAAGGCTCTTGTAACCAGTACTAATGTCTGGCAGGGGGTCTCCCAGGACCCCCTTGTTAGTTGCATATTTCAAGTAACTTTGGGTCTCACCCTAAGTTACTAGGTGAATCCAGACATGGACCCCTTGCTCACTATTCTTAGAGAGACACAGCTACACCCTATTGATGAGGTTCAACCAGACTGAAACACATGTCTGGGGTTGCTGTTGGTACTCTTGTTCAGAGGAGAATTGCCTATCATTTCGGTGCTGGACTGCCCCAGGGCATGACAAAGATTGATATGTTTGGGATATTTCTTCTCTGTGAAAAATAGTGAGCTAAAGACTCTGGGTAAGGCTCTTGTAACCAGGACTCATGTCTGGCAGGGAGTCTCCCAGGACCCCCCTTGTTATTTGCAATTTCAAATAACTTTGGGTCTCACCCTAAGTTACTAGGGGAATCCAGACATCGACCCCTTGCTCACTATTCTTAGAGAGACACAGCTACACCCTACTGATGAGGTTCAACCAGACCGAAACACGTATCTGGGGTTGCTGTTGGTACTCTTGTTCAGAGGAGAATTGCCTATCATTTCAGTGCTGGACTGCCCCAGGGCAGGACAAAGAATGATATGTTTGGGATATTTCTTCTCTGTGAAAAATAGTGAGCTAAAGACTCTGGGTAAGGCTCTTGTAACCAGTACTCATGTCTGGCAGGGGGTCTCCCAGGACCCCCCTTGTTATTTGCATATTTCAAGTAACTTTGGGTCTCACCCTAAGTTACTAGGTGAATCCAGACATGGACCTCTTGCTCACTATTCTTAGAGAGACACAGCTACACCCTACTGATGAGGTTCAACCAGACTGAAACACGTGTCTGGGGTTGCTGTTGGTACTCTTGTTCAGAGGATAATTGCCTATCATTTCGGTGCTGGACCGTCCCAGGGCAGGACAAAGACTGACATGTTTGGGATATTTCTTCTCTGTGAAAGATAGTGAAGTAAAGACTCTGGGCAAGGCTCTTGTAACCAGGACTCATGTCTGGCAGAGGGTCTCCCCGGACCCCCCTTGTTATTTGCATATTTCAAGTAACTTTGGGTCTCACCCTAAGTTACTAGGGGAATCCAGACGTGGTCCCCTTGCTCACTATTCTTAGAGAGACACAGCTACACCCTACTGATGAGGTTCAACCAGACCGAAACACGTGTCTGGGGTTGCTGTCGGTACTCTTGTTCAGAGGAGACTTGCCTATCATTTCGGTTCTGGACTGCCCCAGGGCAGGACAAAGAATGATATGTTTGGGATATTTCTTCTCTGTGAAAAATAGTGAGCTAAAGACTCTGGGTAAGGCTCTTGTAACCAGTACTCATGTCTGGCAGGGGGTCTCCCAGGACCCCCCTTGTTATTTGCATATTTCAAGTAACTTTGGGTCTCACCCTAAGTTACTAGGTGAATCCAGACATGGACCTCTTGCTCACTATTCTTAGAGAGACACAGCTACACCCTACTGATGAGGTTCAACCAGACTGAAACACGTGTCTGGGGTTGCTGTTGGTACTCTTGTTCAGAGGATAATTGCCTATCATTTCGGTGCTGGACCGTCCCAGGGCAGGACAAAGACTGACATGTTTGGGATATTTCTTCTCTGTGAAAGATAGTGAAGTAAAGACTCTGGGCAAGGCTCTTGTAACCAGGACTCATGTCTGGCAGAGGGTCTCCCCGGACCCCCCTTGTTATTTGCATATTTCAAGTAACTTTGGGTCTCACCCTAAGTTACTAGGGGAATCCAGACGTGGGCCACTTGCTCACTATTCTTAGAGAGACACAGCTACACCCTACTGATGAAGTTCAACCAGACCGAAACAAGTGTCTGGGGTTGCTGTTGGTACTCTTGTTCAGAGGAGAATTGCCTATCATTTCGGTGCTGGACTGCCCCAGGGCAGGACAAAGACTGACATGTTTGGGAAATTTCTTCTCTGTGAAAGATAGTGAGCTAAAGACTCTGGGTAAGGCTCTTGTAACCAGGACTCGTGTCTGGCAGAGAGTCTCCCAGGACCCCCTTTGTTATTTGCATATTTCAAGTAACTTTGGGTCTCACCCTAAGTTACTAGGGGAATCCAGATGTGGGCCACTTGCTCACTATTCTTAGAGAGACACAGCTACACCCTACTGATGAGGTTCAACCAGACCGAAACAAGTGTCTGGGGTTGCTGTTGGTACTCTTGTTCAGAGGAGAATTGCCTATCATTTCAGTGCTGGTCTGCCCCAGGGCAGGACAATGACTGATATGTTTGGGATATTTCTTCTCTGTGAAAAATAGTGAGCTAAAGACTCTGGTAAGGCTCTTGTAACCAGTACTCATGTCTGGCAGAGGGTCTCCCAGGACCACCCTTGTTATTTGCATATTTCAAGTAACTTTGGGTCTCACCCTAAATTACTAGGGGAATCCAGATGTGGACACCTTGCTCACTATTCTTAGAGAGACACAGCTACACCCTATTGATGAGGTTCAACCAGACTGAAACACGTGTCTGGGGTTGCTGTTGGTACTCTTGTTCAGAGGAGAATTGCCTATCATTTCGGTGCTGGACTGCCCCAGGGCAGGACAAAGACTGATATGTTTGGGATATTTCTTCTCTGTGAAAGATAGTGAGCTAAAGACTCTGGGTAAGGCTCTTGTAACCAGGACTCATGTCTGGCAGAGAGTCTCCCAGGACACCCCTTGTTATTTACATATTTCAAGTCACTTTGGGTCTCACCCTAAGTTACTAGGGGAATCCAGACGTGGTCCCCTTGCTCACTATTCTTAGAGAGACACAGCTACACCCTACTGATGAGGTTCAACCAGACCGAAACACGTGTCTGGGGTTGCTGTCGGTACTCTTGTTCAGAGGAGAATTGCCTATCATTTCGGTTCTGGACTGCCCCATGGCAGGACAAAGACTGATATGTTTGGGATATTTCTTCTCTGTGAAAGATAGTGACCTAAAGACTCTGGGAAAGGCTCTTGTAACCTGGACTCATGTCTGGCAGATAGTCTCCCAGGACCCCCCTTGTTATTTGCATATTTCAAGTAACTTTGGGTCTCACCCTAAGTTACTCGGGGAATCCAGACGTGGGCCACTTGCTCACTATTCTTAGAGAGACACAGCTACACCCTACTGATGAGGTTCAACCAGACCGAAACAAGTGTCTGGGGTTGCTGTTGGTACTCTTGTTCAGAGGAGAATTGCCTATCATTTCAGTGCTGGACTGCCCCAGGGCAGGACAAAGACTGATATGTTTGGCATATTTCTTCTCTGTGAAAAATAGTGAGCTAAAGATTCTGGGTAAGGCTCTTGTAACCAGTACTAATGTCTGGCAGGGGGTCTCCCAGGACCCCCTTGTTAGTTGCATATTTCAAGTAACTTTGGGTCTCACCCTAAGTTACTAGGTGAATCCAGACATGGACCCCTTGCTCACTATTCTTAGAGAGACACAGCTACACCCTATTGATGAGGTTCAACCAGACTGAAACACATGTCTGGGGTTGCTGTTGGTACTCTTGTTCAGAGGAGAATTGCCTATCATTTCGGTGCTGGACTGCCCCAGGGCATGACAAAGATTGATATGTTTGGGATATTTCTTCTCTGTGAAAAATAGTGAGCTAAAGACTCTGGGTAAGGCTCTTGTAACCAGGACTCATGTCTGGCAGGGAGTCTCCCAGGACCCCCCTTGTTATTTGCAATTTCAAATAACTTTGGGTCTCACCCTAAGTTACTAGGGGAATCCAGACATCGACCCCTTGCTCACTATTCTTAGAGAGACACAGCTACACCCTACTGATGAGGTTCAACCAGACCGAAACACGTATCTGGGGTTGCTGTTGGTACTCTTGTTCAGAGGAGAATTGCCTATCATTTCAGTGCTGGACTGCCCCAGGGCAGGACAAAGAATGATATGTTTGGGATATTTCTTCTCTGTGAAAAATAGTGAGCTAAAGACTCTGGGTAAGGCTCTTGTAACCAGTACTCATGTCTGGCAGGGGGTCTCCCAGGACCCCCCTTGTTATTTGCATATTTCAAGTAACTTTGGGTCTCACCCTAAGTTACTAGGTGAATCCAGACATGGACCTCTTGCTCACTATTCTTAGAGAGACACAGCTACACCCTACTGATGAGGTTCAACCAGACTGAAACACGTGTCTGGGGTTGCTGTTGGTACTCTTGTTCAGAGGATAATTGCCTATCATTTCGGTGCTGGACCGTCCCAGGGCAGGACAAAGACTGACATGTTTGGGATATTTCTTCTCTGTGAAAGATAGTGAAGTAAAGACTCTGGGCAAGGCTCTTGTAACCAGGACTCATGTCTGGCAGAGGGTCTCCCCGGACCCCCCTTGTTATTTGCATATTTCAAGTAACTTTGGGTCTCACCCTAAGTTACTAGGGGAATCCAGACGTGGTCCCCTTGCTCACTATTCTTAGAGAGACACAGCTACACCCTACTGATGAGGTTCAACCAGACCGAAACACGTGTCTGGGGTTGCTGTCGGTACTCTTGTTCAGAGGAGACTTGCCTATCATTTCGGTTCTGGACTGCCCCAGGGCAGGACAAAGAATGATATGTTTGGGATATTTCTTCTCTGTGAAAAATAGTGAGCTAAAGACTCTGGGTAAGGCTCTTGTAACCAGTACTCATGTCTGGCAGGGGGTCTCCCAGGACCCCCCTTGTTATTTGCATATTTCAAGTAACTTTGGGTCTCACCCTAAGTTACTAGGTGAATCCAGACATGGACCTCTTGCTCACTATTCTTAGAGAGACACAGCTACACCCTACTGATGAGGTTCAACCAGACTGAAACACGTGTCTGGGGTTGCTGTTGGTACTCTTGTTCAGAGGATAATTGCCTATCATTTCGGTGCTGGACCGTCCCAGGGCAGGACAAAGACTGACATGTTTGGGATATTTCTTCTCTGTGAAAGATAGTGAAGTAAAGACTCTGGGCAAGGCTCTTGTAACCAGGACTCATGTCTGGCAGAGGGTCTCCCCGGACCCCCCTTGTTATTTGCATATTTCAAGTAACTTTGGGTCTCACCCTAAGTTACTAGGGGAATCCAGACGTGGTCCCCTTGCTCACTATTCTTAGAGAGACACAGCTACACCCTACTGGTGAGGTTCAACCAGACCGAAACACGTGTCTGGGGTTGCTGTCGGTACTCTTGTTCAGAGGAGACTTGCCTATCATTTCGGTTCTGGACTGCCCCAGGGCAGGACAAAGACTAATATGTTTGGGATATTTCTTCTCTGTGAAAGATAGTGACCTAAAGACTCTGGGTAAGGCTCTTGTAACCTGGACTCATGTCTGGCAGATAGTCTCCCAGGACCCCCCTTGTTATTTGCATATTTCAAGTAACTTTGGGTCTCAACCTAAGTTACTAGGGGAATCCAGACGTGGACCCCTTGCTCACTATTCTTAGAGAGACACAGCTACACCCTACTGATGAGGTTCAACCAGACCGAAACACGTGTCTGGGGATGCTGTTGGTACTCTTGTTCAGAGGAGAATTGCCTATCATTTCGGTGCTGGACTGCCCCAGGGCAGGACAAAGACTGACATGTTTGGGAAATTTCTTCTCTGTGAAAAATAGTGAGCTAAAGACTCTGGGTAAGGCTCTTGTAACCAGGACTCATGTCTGGCAGGGAGTCTCCCAGGACCCCCCTTGTTATTTACATATTTCAAGTAACTTTGGGTCTCACCCTAAATTACTAGGGGAATCCAGACGTGGACCCCTTGCTCACTATTCTTAGAGAGACACAGCTACACCCTACTGATGAGGTTCAACCAGACTGAAACACGTGTCTGGGGTTGCTGTTGGTACTCTTGTTCAGAGGAGAATTGCCTATCATTTCGGTGCTGGACTGCCCCAGGGCTGGACAAAGACTGACATGTTTGGGAAATTTCTCTGTGAAAGATAGTGAGCTAAAGACTCTGGGTAAGGCTCTTGTAACCAGGACTCGTGTCTGGCAGAGAGTCTCCCAGGACCCCCCTTGTTATTTGCATATTTCAAGTAACTTTGGGTCTCACCCTAAGTTACTCGGGTAATCCAGACGTGGGCCACTTGCTCACTATTCTTAGAGAGACACAGCTACACCCTACTGATGAAGTTCAACCAGACCGAAACAAGTGTCTGGGGTTGCTGTTGGTACTCTTGTTCAGAGGAGAATTGCCTATCATTTCAGTGCTGGACTGCCCCAGGGCAGGACAAAGACTGATATGTTTGGGATATTTCTTCTCTGTGAAAAATAGTGAGCTAAAGACTCTGGGTAAGGCTCTTGTAACCAGTACTCGTGTCTGGCAGGGGGTCTCCCAGGACCCCCCTTGTTATTTGCATATTTCAAGTAACTTTGGGTCTCACCCTAAGTTACTAGGTGAATCCAGACATGGACCCCTTGCTCACTAGTCTTAGAGAGACACAACTACACCCTATTGATGAGGTTCAACCAGACTGAAACACGTGTCTGGGGTTGCTGTTGGTACTCTTGTTCAGAGGAGAATTGCCTATCATTTCGGTGCTGGACTGCCCCAGGGCAGGACAAAGACTGATATGTTTGGGATATTTCTTCTCTGTGAAAAATAGTGAGCTAAAGACTCTGGGTAAGGCTCTTGTAACCAGGACTCATGTCTGGCAGGGAGTCTCCCAGGACCCCCTTGTTATTTACATATTTCAAGTAACTTTGGGTCTCACCCTAAGTTACTAGGGGAATCCAGACGTGGACCCCTTGCTCACTATTCTTAGAGAGACACAGCTACACCCTACTGATGAGGTTCAACCAGACTGAAACACGTGTCTGGGGTTGCTGTTGGTACTCTTGTTCAGAGGAGAATTGCCTATCATTTCGGTGCTGGACTGCCCCAGGGCAGGACAAAGACTGATATGTTTGGGATATTTCTTCTCTGTGAAAGATAGTGAGCTAAAGACTCTGGGTAAGGCTCTTGTAACCAGGACTCATGTCTGGCAGGGAGTCGCCCAGGACCCCCCTTGTTAGTTTCATATTTCAAGTAACTTTGGGTCTCATCCTAAATTACTAGGGGAATCCAGACATGGACCCCTTGCTCACTATTCTTAGAGAGACACAGCTACACCCTACTGATGATGTTCAACCAAACCGAAACACATGTCTGGGGTTGCTGTTGGTACTCTTGTTCAGAGGAGAATTGCCTATCATTTCGGTGATGGACTGCACCAGGGCAGGACAAAGACTGATATGTTTGGGATATTTCTTCTCTGTGAAAGATAGTGAAGTAAAGACTCTGGGCAAGGCTCTTGTAACCAGGACTCATGTCTGGCAGAGGGTCTCCCCGGACCCCCCTTGTTATTTGCATATTTCAAGTAACTTTGGGTCTCACCCTAAGTTACTAGGGGAATCCAGACGTGGACCCCTTGTTCACTATTCTTAGAGAGACACAGCTACACCCTACTGATGAGGTTCAACCAGACTGAAACACGTGTCTGGGGTTGCTGTTGGTACTCTTGTTCAGAGGAGAATTGCCTATCATTTTGGTGCTGGACTGCCCCAGGGCAGGACAAAGACTGACATGTTTGGGATATTTCTTCTCTGTGAAGGATAGTGAAGTAAAGACTCTGGGCAAGGCTCTTGTAACCAGGACTCATGTCTGGCAGAGGGTCTCCCCGGACCCCCCTTGTTATTTGCAATTTCAAGTAATTTTGGGTCTCACCCTAAGTTACTAGGGGAATCCAGACATGGACCCCTTTCTCACTATTCTTAGAGAGACACAGCTACACCCTACTGATGAGGTTCAACCAGACCAAAACACATGTCTGGGGTTGCTGTTGGTACTCTTGTTCAGAGTAGAATTGCCTATCATTTCGGTGCTGGACTGCCCCAGGGCAGGACAAAGACTGATATTTTGGGATATTTCTTCTCTGTGAAAGATAGTGAGCTAAAGACTCTGGGTAAGGCTCTTGTAACCAGGACTCATGTCTGGCAGAGAGTCTCCCAGGACACCCCTTGTTATTTACATATTTCAAGTAACTTTGGGTCTCACCCTAAGTTACTAGGGGAATCCAGACGTGGACCCCTTGCTCACTATTCTTAGAGAGACACAGCTACACCCTACTGATGAGGTTCAACCAGACTGAAACACGTATCTGGGGTTGCTGTTGGTACTCTTGTTCAGAGGAGAATTGCCTATCATTTTGGTGCTGGACTGCCCCAGGGCAGGACAAAGACTGATATGTTTGGGATATTTCTTCTCTGTGAAAGATAGTGAGCTAAAGACTCTGGGTAAGGCTCTTGTAACCAGGACTCATGTCTGGCAGGGAGTCGTCCAGGACCCCCCTTGTTATTTTCATATTTCAAGTAACTTTGGGTCTCATCCTAAGTTACTAGGGGAATCCAGACATGGACCCCTTGCTCACTATTCTTAGAGAGACACAGCTACACCCTACTGATGATGTTCAACCAGACCGAAACACGTGTCTGGGGTTGCTGTTGGTACTCTTGTTCAGAGGAGAATTGTCTAGCATTTCGGTGCTGGACTGCCCCAGGGCAGGACAAAGACTGACATATTTGGGATATGTCTTCTCTGTGAAAGATAGTGAGCTAAAGACTCTGGGTAAGGCTCTTGTAACCAGGACTCATGTCTGGCAGAGAGTCTCCCAGGACCCCCCTTGTTATTTGCATATTTCAAGTAACTTTGGGTCTCACCCTAAGTTACTAGGGGAATCCAGACGTGGACCCCTTGCTCACTATTCTTAGAGAGACACAGCTACACCCTACTGATGAGGTTCAACAAGACCGAAACATGTGTCTGGGGTTGCTGTTGGTACTCTTGTTCAGAGGAGAATTCCCTATCATTTTAGTGCTGGACTGCCCCAGGGCAGGACAAAGACTGATATGTTTGGGATATTTCTTCTCTGTGAAAGATAGTGAGCTAAATACTCTGAGTAAGGCTCTTGTAACCAGGACTCATGTCTGGCAGAGAGTCTCCCAGGACCCCCTTGTTATTTGCATATTTCAAGTAACTTTGGGTCTCACCCTAAGTTACTAGGGGAATCCAGATGTGGACTCCTTGCTCACTATTCTTAGAGGGACTCAGCTACACTCTACTGATGAGGTTCAACCAGACTGAAACACGTATCTGGGGTTGCTGTTGGTACTCTTGTTCAGAGGAGAATTGCCTATCATTTCGGTGCTGGACTGCCCCAGGGCAGGACAAAGACTGATATGATTGGGATATTTCTTCTCTGTGAAAGATAGTGAGCTAAAGACTCTGGGTAAGGCTCTTGTAACCAGGACTCATGTCTGGCAAAGAGTCTCCCAGGACACCCCTTGTTATTTACATATTTCAAGTCACTTTGGGTCTCACCCTAAGTTACTAGGGGAATCCAGACGTGGTCCCCTTGCTCACTATTCTTAGAGAGACACAGCTACACCCTACTGATGAGGTTCAACCAGACCGAAACACGTGTCTGGGGTTGCTGTTGGTACTCTTGTTCAGAGGAGAATTGTCTAGCATTTCGGTGCTGGACTGCCCCAGGGCAGGACAAAGACTGACATGTTTGGGATATGTCTTCTCTGTGAAAGATAGTGAGCTAAAGACTCTGGGTAAGGCTCTTGTAACCAGGACTCATGTCTGGCAGAGAGTCTCCCAGGATCCCCCTTGTTATTTGCATATTTCAAGTAACGTTGGGTCTCACCGTAAGTTACTTGGGGAATCCAGACGTGGACCCCTTGCTCACTATTCTTAGAGAGACACAGCTACACCCTACTGATGAGGTTCAACAAGACCGAAACATGTGTCTGGGGTTGCTGTTGGTACTCTTGTTCAGAGGAGAATTCCCTATCATTTTAGTGCTGGACTGCCCCAGGGCAGGACAAAGACTGATGTGTTTGGGATATTTCTTCTCTGTGAAAGATAGTGAGCTAAAGACTCTGGGTAAGGCTCTTGTAACCAGGACTCATGTCTGGCAGGGAGTCGCCCAGGACCCCCCTTGTTATTTTCATATTTCAAGTAACTTTGGGTCTCATCCTAAGTTACTAGGGGAATCCAGACATGGACCCCTTGCTCACTATTCTTAGAGAGACACAGCTACACCCTACTGATGATGTTCAACCAGACCGAAACACGTGTCTGGGGTTGCTGTTGGTACTCTTGTTCAGAGGAGAATTGTCTAGCATTTCGGTGCTGGACTGCCCCAGGGCAGGACAAAGACTGACATATTTGGGATATGTCTTCTCTGTGAAAGATAGTGAGCTAAAGACTCTGGGTAAGGCTCTTGTAACCAGGACTCATGTCTGGCAGAGAGTCTCCCAGGACCCCCCTTGTTATTTGCATATTTCAAGTAACTTTGGGTCTCACCCTAAGTTACTAGTGGAATCCAGACGTGGACCCCTTGCTCACTATTCTTAGAGAGACACAGCTACACCCTACTGATGAGGTTCAACAAGACCGAAACATGTGCCTGGGGTTGCTGTTGGTACTCTTGTTCAGAGGAGAATTCCCTATCATTTTAGTGCTTGACTGCCCCAGGGCAGGACAAAGACTGATATGTTTGGGATATTTCTTCTCTGTGAAAGATAGTGAGCTAAATACTCTGAGTAAGGCTCTTGTAACCAGGACTCATGTCTGGCAGAGAGTCTCCCAGGACCCCCTTGTTATTTGCATATTTCAAGTAACTTTGGGTCTCACCCTAAGTTACTAGGGGAATCCAGATGTGGACTCCTTGCTCACTATTCTTAGAGGGACTCAGCTACACTCTACTGATGAGGTTCAACCAGACTGAAACACGTATCTGGGGTTGCTGTTGGTACTCTTGTTCAGAGGAGAATTGCCTATCATTTTGGTGCTGGACTGCCCCAGGGCAGGACAAAGACTGATATGATTGGGATATTTCTTCTCTGTGAAAGATAGTGAGCTAAAGACTCTGGGTAAGGCTCTTGTAACCAGGACTCATGTCTGGCAGAGAGTCTCCCAGGACACCCCTTGTTATTTACATATTTCAAGTCACTTTGGGTCTCACCCTAAGTTACTAGGGGAATCCAGACGTGGTCCCCTTGCTCACTATTCTTAGAGAGACACAGCTACACCCTACTGATGAGGTTCAACCAGACCGAAACACGTGTCTGGGGTTGCTGTTGGTACTCTTGTTCAGAGGAGAATTGTCTAGCATTTCGGTGCTGGACTGCCCCAGGGCAGGACAAAGACTGACATGTTTGGGATATGTCTTCTCTGTGAAAGATAGTGAGCTAAAGACTCTGGGTAAGGCTCTTGTAACCAGGACTCATGTCTGGCAGAGAGTCTCCCAGGATCCCCCTTGTTATTTGCATATTTCAAGTAACTTTGGGTCTCACCGTAAGTTACTAGGGGAATCCAGACGTGGACCCCTTGCTCACTATTCTTAGAGAGACACAGCTACACCCTACTGATGAGGTTCAACAAGACCGAAACATGTGTCTGGGGTTGCTGTTGGTACTCTTGTTCAGAGGAGAATTCCCTATCATTTTAGTGCTGGACTGCCCCAGGGCAGGACAAAGACTGATATGTTTGGGATATTTCTTCTCTGTGAAAGATAGTGAGCTAAATAATCTGAGTAAGGCTCTTGTAACCAGGACTCATGTCTGGCAGAGAGTCTCCCAGGACCCCCTTGTTATTTGCATATTTCAAGTAACTTTGGGTCTCACCCTAAGTTACTAGGGGAATCCAGATGTGGACTCCTTGCTCACTATTCTTAGAGGGACTCAGCTACACTTTACTGATGAGGTTCAACCAGACTGAAACACGTATCTGGGGTTGCTGTTGGTACTCTTGTTCAGAGGAGAATTGCCTATCATTTCGGTGCTGGACTGCCCCAGGGCAGGACAAAGACTGATATGTTTGGGATATTTCTTCTCTGTGAAAGATAGTGAGCTAAAGACTCTGGGTAAGGCTCTTGTAACCAGGACTCATGTCTGGCAGAGAGTCTCCCAGGACACCCCTTGTTATTTACATATTTCAAGTCACTTTGGGTCTCACCCTAAGTTACTAGGGGAATCCAGACGTGGTCCCCTTG
The DNA here is from genome assembly GCF_040938575.1 of Ambystoma mexicanum. Taxonomy (NCBI): domain Eukaryota; kingdom Metazoa; phylum Chordata; class Amphibia; order Caudata; family Ambystomatidae; genus Ambystoma; species Ambystoma mexicanum. The sequence continues at coordinate 420,353,033 of NC_090927.1, read as the reverse complement.
CTCACTATTCTTAGAGAGACACAGCTACACCCTACTGATGAGGTTCAACCAGACCGAAACACGTGTCTGGGGTTGCTGTCGGTACTCTTGTTCAGAGGAGAATTGCCTATCATTTCGGTTCTTGACTGCCCCATGGCAGGACAAAGACTGATATGTTTGGGATATTTCTTCTCTGTGAAAGATAGTGAGCTAAAGACTCTGGGAAAGGCTCTTGTAACCTGGACTCATGTCTGGCAGATAGTCTCCCAGGACCCTCCTTGTTATTTGCATATTTCAAGTAACTTTGGGTCTCACCCTAAATTACTAGGGGAATCCAGACGTGGGCCACTTGCTCACTATTCTTAGAGAGACACAGCTACACCCTACTGATGAGGTTCAACCAGACCGAAACAAGTGTCTGGGGTTGCTGTTGGTACTCTTGTTCAGAGGAGAATTGCCTATCATTTCAGTGCTGGACTGCCCCAGGGCAGGACAAAGACTGATATGTTTGGCATATTTCTTCTCTGTGAAAAATAGTGAGCTAAAGATTCTGGGTAAGGCTCTTGTAACCAGTACTAATGTCTGGCAGGGGGTCTCCCAGGACCCCCTTGTTAGTTGCATATTTCAAGTAACTTTGGGTCTCACCCTAAGTTACTAGGGGAATCCAGACATGGACCCCTTGCTCACTATTCTTAGAGAGACACAGCTACACCCTACTGATGAGGTTCAACCAGACCAAAACACGTGTCTGGGGTTGCTGTTGGTACTCTTTTTCAGAGGAGAATTGCCTATCATTTCAGTGCTGGACTGCCCCAGGGCAGGACAAAGACTGGTATGTTTGGGATATTTCTTCTCTGTGAAAAATAGTGAGCTAAAGACTCTGGGTAAGGCTCTTGTAACCAGGACTCATGTCTGGCAGGGAGTCTCCCAGGACCCCCCCTTGTTATTTACATATTTCAAGTAACTTTGGGTCTCACCCTAAGTTACTAGGGGAATCCACACGTGGACCCCTTGCTCACTATTCTTAGAGAGACACAGCTACACCCTACTGATGAGGTTCAACCAGACTGAAACACGTGTCTGGGGTTGCTGTTGGTACTCTTGTTCAGAGGAGAATTGCCTATCATTTCGGTGCTGGACTGCCCCAGGGCAGGACAAAGACTGACATGTTTGGTATATTTCTTCTCTGTGAAAGATAGTGAAGTAAAGACTCTGGGCAAGGCTCTTGTAACCAGGACTCATGTCTGGCAGATAGTCTCCCAGGACCCCCCTTGTTATTTGCATATTTCAAGTAACTTTGGGTCTCACCCTAAGTTACTAGGTGAATCCAGACATGGACCCCTTGCTCACTAGTCTTAGAGAGACACAACTACACCCTATTGATGAGGTTCAACCAGACTGAAACACGTGTCTGGGGTTGCTGTTGGTACTCTTGTTCAGAGGAGAATTGCCTATCATTTCGGTGCTGGACTGCCCCAGGGCAGGACAAAGACTGACATGTTTGGGAAATGTCTTCTCTGTGAAAGATAGTGAGCTAAAGACTCTGGGTAAGGCTCTTGTAACCAGGACTCGTGTCTGGCAGAGAGTCTCCCAGGACCCCCTTTGTTATTTGCATATTTCAAGTAACTTTGGGTCTCACCCTAAGTTACTAGGGGAATCCAGATGTGGGCCACTTGCTCACTATTCTTAGAGAGACACAGCTACACCCTACTGATGAGGTTCAACCAGACCGAAACAAGTGTCTGGGGTTGCTGTTGGTACTCTTGTTCAGAGGAGAATTGCCTATCATTTCAGTGCTGGTCTGCCCCAGGGCAGGACAACGACTGATATGTTTGGGATATTTCTTCTCTGTGAAAAATAGTGAGCTAAAGACTCTGGTAAGGCTCTTGTAACCAGTACTCATGTCTGGCAGAGGGTCTCCCAGGACCACCCTTGTTATTTGCATATTTCAAGTAACTTTGGGTCTCACCCTAAGTTACTAGGGGAATCCAGATGTGGACACCTTGCTCACTATTCTTAGAGAGACACAGCTACACCCTATTGATGAGGTTCAACCAGACTGAAACACGTGTCTGGGGTTGCTGTTGGTACTCTTGTTCAGAGGAGAATTGCCTATCATTTCGGTGCTGGACTGCCCCAGGGCAGGACAAAGACTGATATGTTTGGGATATTTCTTCTATGTGAAAGATAGTGAGCTAAAGACTCTGGGTAAGGCTTTTGTAACCAGGACTCATGTCTGGCAGAGAGTCTCCTAGGACCCCCCTTGTTATTTGCATATTTCAAGTAACTTTGGGTCTCAACCTAAATTACTAGGGGAATCCAGACGTGGACCCCTTGCTCACTATTCTTAGAGAGACACAGCTACAACCTATTGATGAGGTTCAACCAGACCGAAACACGTGTCTGGGGTTGCTGTTGGTACTCTTGTTCAGAGGAGAATTGCCTATCATTTCGGTGCTGGACTGCCCCAGGGCAGGACAAAGACTGATATGTTTGGGATATTTCTTCTCTGTGAAAAATAGTGAGCTAAAGACTCTGGGTAAGTCTCTTGTAACCTGGACTCATGTCTGGCAGGGAGTCTCCCAGGATCCCCCCTTGTTATTTGCATATTTCAAGTAACTTTGGGTCTCACCCTAAATTACTAGGGAAATCCAGACATGGACCCCTTTCTCACTATTCTTAGAGAGACACAGCTACACCCTACTGATGAGGTTCAACCAGACTGAAACATGTGTCTGGGGTTGCTGTTGGTACTCTTGTTCAGAGGAGAATTGCCTATCATTTCGGTGCTGGACTGTCCCAGGGCAGGACAAAGACTGACATGTTTGGGAAATTTCTTCTCTGTGAAAGATAGTGAGCTAAAGACTCTGGGTAAGGCTCTTGTAACCAGGATGCGTGTCTGGCAGAGAGTCTCCCAGGACCCCCCTTGTTATTTGCATATTTCAAGTAACTTTGGGTCTCACCCTAAGTTACTAGGGGAATCCAGACGTGGTCCCCTTGCTCACTATTCTTAGAGAGACACAGCTACACCCTACTGATGAGGTTCAACCAGACCGAAACACGTGTCTGGGGTTGCTGTCGGTACTCTTGTTCAGAGGAGACTTGCCTATCATTTCGGTTCTGGACTGCCCCAGGGCAGGACAAAGACTAATATGTTTGGGATATTTCTTCTCTGTGAAAGATAGTGAGCTAAAGACTCTGGGTAAGGCTCTTGTAACCTGGACTCATGTCTGGCAGATAGTCTCCCAGGACCCCCCTTGTTATTTGCATATTTCAAGTAACTTTGGGTCTCAACCTAAGTTACTAGGGAATCCAGACGTGGACCCCTTGCTCACTATTCTTAGAGAGACACAGCTACACCCTACTGATGAGGTTCAACCAGACCGAAACACGTGTCTGGGGTTGCTGTTGGTACTCTTGTTCAGAGGAGAATTGCCTATCATTTCGGTGCTGGACTGCCACAGGGCTGGACAAAGACTGACATGTTTGGGAAATTTCTCTGTGAAAGATAGTGAGCTAAAGACTCTGGGTAAGGCTCTTGTAACCAGGACTCGTGTCTGGCAGAGAGTCTCCCAGGACCCCCCTTGTTATTTGCATATTTCAAGTAACTTTGGGTCTCACCCTAAGTTACTAGGGTAATCCAGACGTGGGCCACTTGCTCACTATTCTTAGAGAGACACAGCTACACCCTACTGATGAAGTTCAACCAGACCGAAACAAGTGTCTGGGGTTGCTGTTGGTACTCTTGTTCAGAGGAGAATTGCCTATCATTTCAGTGCTGGACTGCCCCAGGGCAGGACAAAGACTGATATGTTTGGGATATTTCTTCTCTGTGAAAAATAGTGAGCTAAAGACTCTGGGTAAGGCTCTTGTAACCAGTACTCATGTCTGGCAGGGGGTCTCCCAGGACCCCCCTTGTTATTTGCATATTTCAAGTAACTTTGGGTCTCACCCTAAGTTACTAGGTGAATCCAGACATGGACCCCTTGCTCACTAGTCTTAGAGAGACACAACTACACCCTATTGATGAGGTTCAACCAGACTGAAACACGTGTCTGGGGTTGCTGTTGGTACTCTTGTTCAGAGGAGAATTGCCTATCATTTCGGTGCTGGACTGCCCCAGGGCAGGACAAAGACTGATATGTTTGGGATATTTCTTCTCTGTGAAAAATAGTGAGCTAAAGACTCTGGGTAAGGCTCTTGTAACCAGGACTCATGTCTGGCAGGGAGTCTCCCAGGACCCCCCCTTGTTATTTACATATTTCAAGTAACTTTGGGTCTCACCCTAAGTTACTAGGGGAATCCAGACGTGGACCCCTTGCTCACTATTCTTAGAGAGACACAGCTACACCCTACTGATGAGGTTCAACCAGACTGAAACACGTGTCTGGGGTTGCTGTTGGTACTCTTGTTCAGAGGAGAATTCCCTATCATTTTAGTGCTGGACTGCCCCAGGGCAGGACAAAGACTGATATGTTTGGGATATTTCTTCTCTGTGAAAGATAGTGAGCTAAATACTCTGAGTAAGGCTCTTGTAACCAGGACTCATGTCTGGCAGAGAGTCTCCCAGGACCCCCTTGTTATTTGCATATTTCAAGTAACTTTGGGTCTCACCCTAAGTTACTAGGGGAATCCAGATGTGGACTCCTTGCTCACTATTCTTAGAGGGACTCAGCTACACTTTACTGATGAGGTTCAACCAGACTGAAACACGTATCTGGGGTTGCTGTTGGTACTCTTGTTCAGAGGAGAATTGCCTATCATTTCGGTGCTGGACTGCCCCAGGGCAGGACAAAGACTGATATGTTTGGGATATTTCTTCTCTGTGAAAGATAGTGAGCTAAAGACTCTGGGTAAGGCTCTTGTAACCAGGACTCATGTCTGGCAGAGAGTCTCCCAGGACACCCCTTGTTATTTACATATTTCAAGTCACTTTGGGTCTCACCCTAAGTTACTAGGGGAATCCAGACGTGGTCCCCTTGCTCACTATTCTTAGAGAGACACAGCTACACCCTACTGATGAGGTTCAACCAGACCGAAACACGTGTCTGGGGTTGCTGTCGGTACTCTTGTTCAGAGGAGAATTGCCTATCATTTCGGTTCTTGACTGCCCCATGGCAGGACAAAGACTGATATGTTTGGGATATTTCTTCTCTGTGAAAGATAGTGAGCTAAAGACTCTGGGAAAGGCTCTTGTAACCTGGACTCATGTCTGGCAGATAGTCTCCCAGGACCCCCCTTGTTATTTGCATATTTCAAGTAACTTTGGGTCTCACCCTAAATTACTAGGGGAATCCAGACGTGGGCCACTTGCTCACTATTCTTAGAGAGACACAGCTACACCCTACTGATGAGGTTCAACCAGACCGAAACAAGTGTCTGGGGTTGCTGTTGGTACTCTTGTTCAGAGGAGAATTGCCTATCATTTCAGTGCTGGACTGCCCCAGGGCAGGACAAAGACTGATATGTTTGGCATATTTCTTCTCTGTGAAAAATAGTGAGCTAAAGATTCTGGGTAAGGCTCTTGTAACCAGTACTAATGTCTGGCAGGGGGTCTCCCAGTACCCCCTTGTTAGTTGCATATTTCAAGTAACTTTGGGTCTCACCCTAAGTTACTAGGGGAATCCAGATATGGACCCCTTGCTCAATATTCTTAGAGAGACACAGCTACACCCTACTGATGAGGTTCAACCAGACCAAAACACGTGTCTGGGGTTGCTGTTGGTACTCTTTTTCAGAGGAGAATTGCCTATCATTTCAGTGCTGGACTGCCCCAGGGCAGGACAAAGACTGGTATGTTTGGGATATTTCTTCTCTGTGAAAAATAGTGAGCTAAAGACTCTGGGTAAGGCTCTTGTAACCAGGACTCATGTCTGGCAGGGAGTCTCCCAGGACCCCCCTTGTTATTTACATATTTCAAGTAACTTTGGGTCTCACCCTAAGTTACTAGGGGAATCCACACGTGGACCCCTTGCTCACTATTCTTAGAGAGACACAGCTACACCCTACTGATGAGGTTCAACCAGACTGAAACACGTGTCTGGGGTTGCTGTTGGTACTCTTGTTCAGAGGAGAATTGCCTATCATTTCGGTGCTGGACTGCCCCAGGGCAGGACAAAGACTGACATGTTTGGGAAATGTCTTCTCTGTGAAAGATAGTGAGCTAAAGACTCTGGGTAAGGCTCTTGTAACCAGGACTCGTGTCTGGCAGAGAGTCTCCCAGGACCCCCTTTGTTATTTGCATATTTCAAGTAACTTTGGGTCTCACCCTAAGTTACTAGGGGAATCCAGATGTGGGCCACTTGCTCACTATTCTTAGAGAGACACAGCTACACCCTACTGATGAGGTTCAACCAGACCGAAACAAGTGTCTGGGGTTGCTGTTGGTACTCTTGTTCAGAGGAGAATTGCCTATCATTTCAGTGCTGGTCTGCCCCAGGGCAGGACAACGACTGATATGTTTGGGATATTTCTTCTCTGTGAAAAATAGTGAGCTAAAGACTCTGGTAAGGCTCTTGTAACCAGTACTCATGTCTGGCAGAGGGTCTCCCAGGACCACCCTTGTTATTTGCATATTTCAAGTAACTTTGGGTCTCACCCTAAGTTACTAGGGGAATCCAGATGTGGACACCTTGCTCACTATTCTTAGAGAGACACAGCTACACCCTATTTATGAGGTTCAACCAGACTGAAACACGTGTCTGGGGTTGCTGTTGGTACTCTTGTTCAGAGGAGAATTGCCTATCATTTCGGTGCTGGACTGCCCCAGGGCAGGACAAAGACTGATATGTTTGGGATATTTCTTCTATGTGAAAGATAGTGAGCTAAAGACTCTGGGTAAGGCTTTTGTAACCAGGACTCATGTCTGGCAGAGAGTCTCCTAGGACCCCCCTTGTTATTTGCATATTTCAAGTAACTTTGGGTCTCAACCTTAATTACTAGGGGAATCCAGACGTGGACCCCTTGCTCACTATTCATAGAGAGACACAGCTACAACCTATTGATGAGGTTCAACCAGACCGAAACACGTGTCTGGGGTTGCTGTTGGTACTCTTGTTCAGAGGAGAATTGCCTATCATTTCGGTGCTGGACTGCCCCAGGGCAGGACAAAGACTGATATGTTTGGGATATTTCTTCTCTGTGAAAAATAGTGAGCTAAAGACTCTGGGTAAGTCTCTTGTAACCTGGACTCATGTCTGGCAGGGAGTCTCCCAGGATCCCCCCTTGTTATTTGCATATTTCAAGTAACTTTGGGTCTCACCCTAAGTTACTAGGGGAATCCAGACATGGACCCCTTTCTCACTATTCTTAGAGAGACACAGCTACACCCTACTGATGAGGTTCAACCAGACTGAAACACGTGTCTGGGGTTGCTGTTGGTACTCTTGTTCAGAGGAGAATTGCCTATCATTTCGGTGCTGGTCTGTCCCAGGGCAGGACAAAGACTGACATGTTTGGGAAATTTCTTCTCTGTGAAAGATAGTGAGCTAAAGACTCTGGGTAAGGCTCTTGTAACCAGGATGCGTGTCTGGCAGAGAGTCTCCCAGGACCCCCCTTGTTATTTGCATATTTCAAGTAACTTTGGGTCTCACCCTAAGTTACTAGGGGAATCCAGACGTGGTCCCCTTGCTCACTATTCTTAGAGAGACACAGCTACACCCTACTGATGAGGTTCAACCAGACCGAAACACTTGTCTGGGGTTGCTGTCGGTACTCTTGTTCAGAGGAGACTTGCCTATCATTTCGGTTCTGGACTGCCCCAGGGCAGGACAAAGACTAATATGTTTGGGATATTTCTTCTCTGTGAAAGATAGTGAGCTAAAGACTCTGGGTAAGGCTCTTGTAACCTGGACTCATGTCTGGCAGATAGTCTCCCAGGACCCCCCTTGTTATTTGCATATTTCAAGTAACTTTGGGTCTCAACCTAAGTTACTAGGGGAATCCAGACGTGGACCCCTTGCTCACTATTCTTAGAGAGACACAGCTACACCCTACTGATGAGGTTCAACCAGACCGAAACACGTGTCTGGGGTTGCTGTTGGTACTCTTGTTCAGAGGAGAATTGCCTATCATTTCGGTGCTGGACTGCCCCAGGGCAGGACAAAGACTGACATGTTTGGGAAATTTCTTCTCTGTGAAAAATAGTGAGCTAAAGACTCTGGGTAAGGCTCTTGTAACCAGGACTCATGTCTGGCAGGGAGTCTCCCAGGACCCCCCCTTGTTATTTACATATTTCAAGTAACTTTGGGTCTCACCCTAAGTTACTAGGGGAATCCAGACGTGGACCCTTTGCTCACTATTCTTAGAGAGACACAGCTACACCCTACTGATGAGGTTCAACCAGACTGAAACACGTGTCTGGGGTTGCTGTTGGTACTCTTGTTCAGAGGAGAATTGCCTATCATTTCGGTGCTGGACTGCCCCAGGGCTGGACAAAGACTGACATGTTTGGGAAATTTCTCTGTGAAAAATAGTGAGCTAAAGACTCTGGGTAAGGCTCTTGTAACCAGTACTCATGTCTGGCAGGGGGTCTCCCAGGACCCCCCTTGTTATTTGCATATTTCAAGTAACTTTGGGTCTCACCCTAAGTTACTAGGTGAATCCAGACATGGACCCCTTGCTCACTAGTCTTAGAGAGACACAACTACACCCTATTGATGAGGTTCAACCAGACTGAAACACGTGTCTGGGGTTGCTGTTGGTACTCTTGTTCAGAGGAGAATTGCCTATCATTTCGGTGCTGGACTGCCCCAGGGCAGGACAAAGACTGATATGTTTGGGATATTTCTTCTCTGTGAAAAATAGTGAGCTAAAGACTCTGGGTAAGGCTCTTGTAACCAGGACTCATGTCTGGCAGGGAGTCTCCCAGGACCCCCCCTTGTTATTTACATATTTCAAGTAACTTTGGGTCTCACCCTAAGTTACTAGGGGAATCCAGACGTGGACCCCTTGCTCACTATTCTTAGAGAGACACAGCTACACCCTACTGATGAGGTTCAACCAGACTGAAACACGTGTCTGGGGTTGCTGTTGGTACTCTTGTTCAGAGGAGAATTGCCTATCATTTCGGTGCTGGACTGCCCCAGGCAGGACAAAGACTGATATGTTTGGGATATTTCTTCTCTGTGAAAGATAGTGAGCTAAAGACTCTGGGTAAGGCTCTTGTAACCAGGACTCATGTCTGGCAGGGAGTCGCCCAGGACCCCCCTTGTTAGTTTCATATTTCAAGTAACTTTGGGTCTCATCCTAAGTTACTAGGGGAATCCAGACATGGACCCCTTGCTCACTATTCTTAGAGAGACACAGCTACACCCTACTGATGATGTTCAACCAAACCGAAACACATGTCTGGGGTTGCTGTTGGTACTCTTGTTCAGAGGAGAATTGCCTATCATTTCGGTGCTGGAATGCACCAGGGCAGGACAAAGACTGATATGTTTGGGATATTTCTTCTCTGTGAAAGATAGTGAAGTAAAGACTCTGGGCAAGGCTCTTGTAACCAGGACTCATGTCTGGCAGAGGGTCTCCCCGGACCCCCCTTGTTATTTGCATATTTCAAGTAACTTTGGGTCTCACCCTAAGTTACTAGGGGAATCCAGACGTGGACCCCTTGTTCACTATTCTTAGAGAGACACAGCTACACCCTACTGATGAGGTTCAACCAGACTGAAACACGTGTCTGGGGTTGCTGTTGGTACTCTTGTTCAGAGGAGAATTGCCTATCATTTTGGTGCTGGACTGCCCCAGGGCAGGACAAAGACTGACATGTTTGGGATATTTCTTCTCTGTGAAAGATAGTGAAGTAAAGACTCTGGGCAAGGCTCTTGTAACCAGGACTCATGTCTGGCAGAGGGTTTCCCCGGACCCCCCTTGTTATTTGCAATTTCAAGTAATTTTGGGTCTCACCCTAAGTTACTAGGGGAATCCAGACATGGACCCCTTTCTCACTATTCTTAGAGAGACACAGCTACACCCTACTGATGAGGTTCAACCAGACCAAAACACATGTCTGGGGTTGCTGTTGGTACTCTTGTTCAGAGGAGAATTGCCTATCATTTCGGTGCTGGACTGCCCCAGGGCAGGACAAAGACTGATATTTTGGGATATTTCTTCTCTGTGAAAGATAGTGAGCTAAAGACTCTGGGTAAGGCTCTTGTAACCAGGACTCATGTCTGGCAGAGAGTCTCCCAGGACACCCCTTGTTATTTACATATTTCAAGTAACTTTGGGTCTCACCCTAAGTTACTAGGGGAATCCAGACGTGGACCCCTTGCTCACTATTCTTAGAGAGACACAGCTACACCCTACTGATGAGGTTCAACCAGACTGAAACACGTGTCTGGGGTTGCTGTTGGTACTCTTGTTCAGAGGAGAATTGCCTATCATTTTGGTGCTGGACTGCCCCAGGGCAGGACAAAGACTGATATGTTTGGGATATTTCTTCTCTGTGAAAGATAGTGAGCTAAAGACTCTGGGTAAGGCTCTTGTAACCAGGACTCATGTCTGGCAGGGAGTCGCCCAGGACCCCCCTTGTTAGTTTCATATTTCAAGTAACTTTGGGTCTCATCCTAAGTTACTAGGGGAATCCAGACATGGACCCCTTGCTCACTATTCTTAGAGAGACACAGCTACACCCTACTGATGATGTTCAACCAAACCGAAACACATGTCTGGGGTTGCTGTTGGTACTCTTGTTCAGAGGAGAATTGCCTATCATTTCGGTGCTGGACTGCACCAGGGCAGGACAAAGACTGATATGTTTGGGATATTTCTTCTCTGTGAAAGATAGTGAAGTAAAGACTCTGGGCAAGGCTCTTGTAACCAGGACTCATGTCTGGCAGAGGGTCTCCCCGGACCCCCCTTGTTATTTGCATATTTCAAGTAACTTTGGGTCTCACCCTAAGTTACTAGGGGAATCCAGACGTGGACCCCTTGTTCACTATTCTTAGAGAGACACAGCTACACCCTACTGATGAGGTTCAACCAGACTGAAACACGTGTCTGGGGTTGCTGTTGGTACTCTTGTTCAGAGGAGAATTGCCTATCATTTTGGTGCTGGACTGCCCCAGGGCAGGACAAAGACTGACATGTTTGGGATATTTCTTCTCTGTGAAAGATAGTGAAGTAAAGACTCTGGGCAAGGCTCTTGTAACCAGGACTCATGTCTGGCAGAGGGTCTCCCCGGACCCCCCTTGTTATTTGCATATTTCAAGTAACTTTGGGTCTCACCCTAAGTTACTAGGGGAATCCAGACGTGGACCCCTTGTTCACTATTCTTAGAGAGACACAGCTACACCCTACTGATGAGGTTCAACCAGACTGAAACACGTGTCTGGGGATGCTGTTGATACTCTTGTTCAGAGGAGAATTGCCTATCATTTTGGTGCTGGACTGCCCCAGGGCAGGACAAAGACTGACATGTTTGGGATATTTCTTCTCTGTGAAAGATAGTGAAGTAAAGACTCTGGGCAAGGCTCTTGTAACCAGGACTCATGTCTGGCAGAGGGTCTCCCAGGACCCCCCTTGTTATTTGCATATTTCAAGTAACTTTGGGTCTCACCCTAAGTTACTAGGTGAATCCAGACATGGACCCCTTGCTCACTAGTCTTAGAGAGACACAACTACACCCTATTGATGAGGTTCAACCAGACTGAAACACGTGTCTGGGGTTGCTGTTGGTACTCTTGTTCAGAGGAGAATTGCCTATCATTTCGGTGCTGGACTGCCCCAGGGCAGGACAAAGACTGATATGTTTGGGATATTTCTTCTCTGTGAAAAATAGTGAGCTAAAGACTCTGGGTAAGGCTCTTGTAACCAGGACTCATGTCTGGCAGGGAGTCTCCCGGGACCCCGCCTTGTTATTTACATATTTCAAGTAACTTTGGGTCTCACCCTAAGTTACTAGGGGAATCCAGACGTGGACCCCTTGCTCACTATTCTTAGAGAGACACAGCTACACCCTACTGATGAGGTTCAACCAGACTGAAACACGTGTCTGGGGTTGCTGTTGGTACTCTTGTTCAGAGGAGAATTGCCTATCATTTCGGTGCTGGACTGCCCCAGGGCAGGACAAAGACTGATATGTTTGGGATATTTCTTCTCTGTGAAAGATAGTGAGCTAAAGACTCTGGGTAAGGCTCTTGTAACCAGGACTCATGTCTGGCAGGGAGTCGCCCAGGACCCCCCTTGTTAGTTTCATATTTCAAGTAACTTTGGGTCTCATCCTAAGTTACTAGGGGAATCCAGACATGGACCCCTTGCTCACTATTCTTAGAGAGACACAGCTACATCCTACTGATGATGTTCAACCAAACCGAAATACATGTCTGGGGTTGCTGTTGGTACTCTTGTTCAGAGGAGAATTGCCTATCATTTCGGTGCTGGACTGCACCAGGGCAGGGCAAAGACTGATATGTTTGGGATATTTCTTCTCTGTGAAAGATAGTGAAGTAAAGACTCTGGGCAAGGCTCTTGTAACCAGGACTCATGTCTGGCAGAGGGTCTCCCCGGACCCCCCTTGTTATTTGCATATTTCAAGTAACTTTGGGTCTCACCCTAAGTTACTAGGGGAATCCAGACGTGGACCCCTTGTTCACTATTCTTAGAGAGACACAGCTACACCCTACTGATGAGGTTCAACCAGACTGAAACACGTGTCTGGGGTTGCTGTTGGTACTCTTGTTCAGAGGAGAATTGCCTATCATTTTGGTGCTGGACTGCCCCAGGGCAGGACAAAGACTGACATGTTTGGGATATTTCTTCTCTGTGAAAGATAGTGAAGTAAAGACTCTGGGCAAGGCTCTTGTAACCAGGACTCATGTCTGGCAGAGGGTCTCCCCGGACCCCCCTTGTTATTTGCAATTTCAAGTAATTTTGGGTCTCACCCTAAGTTACTAGGGGAATCCAGACATGGACCCCTTTCTCACTATTCTTAGAGAGACACAGCTACACCCTACTGATGAGGTTCAACCAGACCAAAACACATGTCTGGGGTTGCTGTTGGTACTCTTGTTCAGAGGAGAATTGCCTATCATTTCGGTGCTGGACTGCCCCAGGGCAGGACAAAGACTGATATTTTGGGATATTTCTTCTCTGTGAAAGATAGTGAGCTAAAGACTCTGGGTAAGGCTCTTGTAACCAGGACTCATGTCTGGCAGAGAGTCTCCCAGGACACCCCTTGTTATTTACATATTTCAAGTAACTTTGGGTCTCACCCTAAGTTACTAGGGGAATCCAGACGTGGACCCCTTGCTCACTATTCTTATAGAGACACAGCTACACCCTACTGATGAGGTTCAACCAGACTGAAACACGTGTCTGGGGTTGCTGTTGGTACTCTTGTTCAGAGGAGAATTGCCTATCATTTTGGTGCTGGACTGCCCCAGGGCAGGACAAAGACTGATATGTTTGGGATATTTCTTCTCTGTGAAAGATAGTGAGCTAAAGACTCTGGGTAAGGCTCTTGTAACCAGGACTCATGTCTGGCAGGGAGTCGCCCAGGACCCCCCTTGTTAGTTTCATATTTCAAGTAACTTTGGGTCTCATCCTAAGTTACTAGGGGAATCCAGACATGGACCCCTTGCTCACTATTCTTAGAGAGACACAGCTACACCCTACTGATGATGTTCAACCAAACCGAAATACATGTCTGGGGTTGCTGTTGGTACTCTTGTTCAGAGGAGAATTGCCTATCATTTCGGTGCTGGACTGCACCAGGGCAGGGCAAAGACTGATATGTTTGGGATATTTCTTCTCTGTGAAAGATAGTGAAGTAAAGACTCTGGGCAAGGCTCTTGTAACCAGGACTCATGTCTGGCAGAGGGTCTCCCCGGACCCCCCTTGTTAATTTCATATTTCAAGTAACTTTGGGTCTCATCCTAAGTTACTAGGGGAATCCAGACATGGACCCCTTGCTCACTATTCTTAGAGAGACACAGCTACACCCTACTGATGATGTTCAACCAAACCGAAATACATGTCTGGGGTTGCTGTTGGTACTCTTGTTCAGAGGAGAATTGCCTATCATTTCGGTGCTGGACTGCACCAGGGCAGGGCAAAGACTGATATGTTTGGGATATTTCTTCTCTGTGAAAGATAGTGAAGTAAAGACTCTGGGCAAGGCTCTTGTAACCAGGACTCATGTCTGGCAGAGGGTCTCCCCGGACCCCCCTTGTTATTTGCATATTTCAAGTAACTTTGGGTCTCACCCTAAGTTACTAGGGGAATCCAGACGTGGACCCCTTGTTCACTATTCTTAGAGAGACACAGCTACACCCTACTGATGAGGTTCAACCAGACTGAAACACGTGTCTGGGGTTGCTGTTGGTACTCTTGTTCAGAGGAGAATTGCCTATCATTTTGGTGCTGGACTGCCCCAGGGCAGGACAAAGACTGACATGTTTGGGATATTTCTTCTCTGTGAAAGATAGTGAAGTAAAGACTCTGGGCAAGGCTCTTGTAACCAGGACTCATGTCTGGCAGAGGGTCTCCCCGGACCCCCCTTGTTATTTGCAATTTCAAGTAATTTTGGGTCTCACCCTAAGTTACTAGGGGAATCCAGACATGGACCCCTTTCTCACTATTCTTAGAGAGACACAGCTACACCCTACTGATGATGTTCAACCAAACCGAAACACATGTCTGGGGTTGCTGTTGGTACTCTTGTTCAGAGGAGAATTGCCTATCATTTTGGTGCTGGACTGCCCCAGGGCAGGACAAAGACTGATATGTTTGGGATATTTCTTCTCTGTGAAAGATAGTAAGCTAAAGACTCTGGGTAAGGCTCTTGTAACCAGGACTCATGTCTGGCAGGGAGTCGCCCAGGACCCCCCTTGTTAGTTTCATATTTCAAGTAACTTTGGGTCTCATCCTAAGTTACTATGGGAATCCAGACATGGACCCCTTGCTCACTATTCTTAGAGAGACACAGCTACACCCTACTGATGATGTTCAACCAAACCGAAAAACATGTCTGGGGTTGCTGTTGGTACTCTTGTTCAGAGGAGAATTGCCTATCATTTCGGTGCTGGACTGCCCCAGGGCAGGACAAAGACTGATATGTTTGGGATATTTCTTCTCTGTGAAAGATAGTGAGCTAAAGACTCTGGGCAAGGCTCTTGTAACCAGGACTCATGTCTGGCAGGGAGTCGCCCAGGACCCCCCTTGTTAGTTTCATATTTCAAGTAACTTTGGGTCTCATCCTAAGTTACTAGGGGAATCCGGACATGGACCCCTTGCTCACTATTCTTAGAGAGACACAGCTACACCCTACTGATGATGTTCAACCAAACCGAAACACATGTCTGGGGTTGCTGTTGGTACTCTTGTTCAGAGGAGAATTGCCTATCATTTCGGTGCTGGACTGCACCAGGGCAGGACAAAGACTGATATGTTTGGGATATTTCTTCTCTGTGAAAGATAGTGAAGTAAAGACTCTGGGCAAGGCTCTTGTAACCAGGACTCATGTCTGGCAGAGGGTCTCCCCGGACCCCCCTTGTTATTTGCATATTTCAAGTAACTTTGGGTCTCACCCTAAGTTACTAGGGGAATCCAGACGTGGACCCCTTGTTCACTATTCTTAGAGAGACACAGCTACACCCTACTGATGAGGTTCAACCAGACCGAAACACGTGTCTGGGGTTGCTGTTGGTACTCTTGTTCAGAGGAGAATTGCCTATCATTTCGGTGCTGGACTCCCCAGGGCAGGACAAAGACTGATATGTTTGGGATATTTCTTCTCTGTGAAAGATAGTGAGCTAAAGACTCTGGGTAAGGTTCTTGTAACCAGGACTCATGTCTGGCAGAGAGTTTCCCAGGACCCCCTTGTTATTTGCATATTTCAAGTAACTTTGGGTCTCACCCTATGTTACTATGGGAATACTGACGTGGACCCCTTGCTCACTATTCTTAGAGAGACACAGCTACACCCTATTGATGAGGTTCAACCAGACCGAAACACGTGTCTGGGGTTGCTGTTGGTACTCTTGTTCAGAGGAGAATTGCCTATCATTTCAGTGCTGGACTGCCCCAGGGCAGGACAAAAACTGATATGTTTGGGATATTTCTTCTCTGTGAAAGATAGTGAGCTAAAGACTCTGGGTAAGGCTCTTGTAACCAGGACTCATGTCTGGCAGGGAGTCTCCCAGGACCCCCCCTTGTTATTTGCATATTTCAAGTAACTTTGGGTCTCACACTAAGTTACTAGGGCAATCCAGACATGGACCCCTTGCTCACTATTCTTAGAGAGACACAGCTACACCCTACTGATGAGGTTCAACCAGACCGAAACACGTGTCTGGGGTTGCTGTTGGTACTCTTGTTCAGAGGAGAATTGCCTATCATTTCGGTGCTGGACTGCCCCAGGGCAGGACAAAGACTGATATGTTTGGGATATTTCTTCTCTGTGAAAGATAGTGAGCTAAAGACTCTGGGTAAGTCTCTTGTAACCTGGACTCATGTCTGGCAGGGAGTCTCCCAGGATCCCCCCTTGTTATTTGCATATTTCAAGTAACTTTGGGTCTCACCCTAAGTTACTAGGGGAATCCAGACATGGACCCCTTTCTCACTATTCTTAGAGAGACACAGCTACACCCTACTGATGAGGTTCAACCAGACCAAAACACGTGTCTGGGGTTGCTGTTGGTACTCTTGTTCAGAGGAGAATTGCCTATCATTTCAGTGCTGAACTGCCCCAGGGCAGGACAAAGACTGATATGTTTGGGATATTTCTTCTCTGTGAAAAATAGTGAGCTAAAGACTCTGGGTAAGGCTCTTGTAACCAGGACTCATGTCTGGCAGAGGGTCTCCCCGGACCCCCCTTGTTATTTGCATATTTCAAGTAACTTTGGGTCTCACCCTAAGTTACTAGGGGAATCCAGACGTGGACCCCTTGTTCACTATTCTTAGAGAGAAACAGCTACACCCTACTGATGAGGTTCAACCAGACTGAAACACGTGTCTGGGGTTGCTGTTGGTACTCTTGTTCAGAGGAGAATTGCCTATCATTTCGGTGCTGGACTGCCCCAGGGCAGGACAAAGACTGATATTTTGGGATATTTCTTCTCTGTGAAAGATAGTGAGCTAAAGACTCTGGGTAAGGCTCTTGTAACCAGGACTCATGTCTGGCAGAGAGTCTCCCAGGACACCCCTTGTTATTTACATATTTCAAGTAACTTTGGGTCTCACCCTAAGTTACTAGGGGAATCCAGACGTGGACCCCTTGCTCACTATTCTTAGAGAGACACAGCTACACCCTACTGATGAGGTTCAACCAGACTGAAACACGTGTCTGGGGTTGCTGTTGGTACTCTTGTTCAGAGGAGAATTGCCTATCATTTTGGTGCTGGACTGCCCCAGGGCAGGACAAAGACTGATATGTTTGGGATATTTCTTCTCTGTGAAAGATAGTGAGCTAAAGACTCTGGGTAAGGCTCTTGTAACCAGGACTCATGTCTGGCAGGGAGTCGCCCAGGACCCCCCTTGTTAGTTTCATATTTCAAGTAACTTTGGGTCTCATCCTAAGTTACTAGGGGAATCCAGACATGGACCCCTTGCTCACTATTCTTAGAGAGACACAGCTACACCCTACTGATGATGTTCAACCAAACCGAAACACATGTCTGGGGTTGCTGTTGGTACTCTTGTTCAGAGGAGAATTGCCTATCATTTCGGTGCTGGACTGCACCAGGGCAGGACAAAGACTGATATGTTTGGGATATTTCTTCTCTGTGAAAGATAGTGAAGTAAAGACTCTGGGCAAGGCTCTTGTAACCAGGACTCATGTCTGGCAGAGGGTCTCCCCGGACCCCCCTTGTTATTTGCATATTTCAAGTAACTTTGGGTCTCACCCTAAGTTACTAGGGGAATCCAGACGTGGACCCCTTGTTCACTATTCTTAGAGAGACACAGCTACACCCTACTGATGAGGTTCAACCAGACCGAAACACGTGTCTGGGGTTGCTGTTGGTACTCTTGTTCAGAGGAGAATTGCCTATCATTTCGGTGCTGGACTCCCCAGGGCAGGACAAAGACTGATATGTTTGGGATATTTCTTCTCTGTGAAAGATAGTGAGCTAAAGACTCTGGGTAAGGTTCTTGTAACCAGGACTCATGTCTGGCAGAGAGTTTCCCAGGACCCCCTTGTTATTTGCATATTTCAAGTAACTTTGGGTCTCACCCTATGTTACTATGGGAATACTGACGTGGACCCCTTGCTCACTATTCTTAGAGAGACACAGCTACACCCTATTGATGAGGTTCAACCAGACCGAAACACGTGTCTGGGGTTGCTGTTGGTACTCTTGTTCAGAGGAGAATTGCCTATCATTTCAGTGCTGGACTGCCCCAGGGCAGGACAAAAACTGATATGTTTGGGATATTTCTTCTCTGTGAAAGATAGTGAGCTAAAGACTCTGGGTAAGGCTCTTGTAACCAGGACTCATGTCTGGCAGAGGGTCTCCCCGGACCCCCCTTGTTATTTGCATATTTCAAGTAACTTTGGGTCTCACCCTAAGTTACTAGGGGAATCCAGACGTGGACCCCTTGTTCACTATTCTTAGAGAGAAACAGCTACACCCTACTGATGAGGTTCAACCAGACTGAAACACGTGTCTGGGGTTGCTGTTGGTACTCTTGTTCAGAGGAGAATTGCCTATCATTTCGGTGCTGGACTGCCCCAGGGCAGGACAAAGACTGATATTTTGGGATATTTCTTCTCTGTGAAAGATAGTGAGCTAAAGACTCTGGGTAAGGCTCTTGTAACCAGTACTCATGTCTGGCAGAGAGTCTCCCAGGACACCCCTTGTTATTTACATATTTCAAGTAACTTTGGGTCTCACCCTAAGTTACTAGGGGAATCCAGATGTGGACCCCTTGCTCACTATTCTTAGAGAGACACAGCTACACCCTACTGATGAGGTTCAACCAGACTGAAACACGTGTCTGGGGTTGCTGTTGGTACTCTTGTTCAGAGGAGAATTGCCTATCATTTTGGTGCTGGACTGCCCCAGGGCAGGACAAAGACTGATATGTTTGGGATATTTCTTCTCTGTGAAAGATAGTGAGCTAAAGACTCTGGGTAAGGCTCTTGTAACCAGGACTCATGTCTGGCAGGGAGTCGCCCAGGACCCCCCTTGTTAGTTTCATATTTCAAGTAACTTTGGGTCTCATCCTAAGTTACTAGGGGAATCCAGACATGGACCCCTTGCTCACTATTCTTAGAGAGACACAGCTACACCCTACTGATGATGTTCAACCAAACCGAAACACATGTCTGGGGTTGCTGTTGGTACTCTTGTTCAGAGGAGAATTGCCTATCATTTTGGTGCTGGACTGCACCAGGGCAGGACAAAGACTGATATGTTTGGGATATTTCTTCTCTGTGAAAGATAGTGAAGTAAAGACTCTGGGCAAGGCTCTTGTAACCAGGACTCATGTCTGGCAGAGGGTCTCCCCGGACCCCCCTTGTTATTTGCATATTTCAAGTAACTTTGGGTCTCACCCTAAGTTACTAGGGGAATCCAGACGTGGACCCCTTGTTCACTATTCTTAGAGAGACACAGCTACACCCTACTGATGAGGTTCAACCAGACCGAAACACGTGTCTGGGGTTGCTGTTGGTACTCTTGTTCAGAGGAGAATTGCCTATCATTTCGGTGCTGGACTCCCCAGGGCAGGACAAAGACTGATATGTTTGGGATATTTCTTCTCTGTGAAAGATAGTGAGCTAAAGACTCTGGGTAAGGTTCTTGTAACCAGGACTCATGTCTGGCAGAGAGTTTCCCAGGACCCCCTTGTTATTTGCATATTTAAAGTAACTTTGGGTCTCACCCTATGTTACTATGGGAATACTGACGTGGACCCCTTGCTCACTATTCTTAGAGAGACACATCTACACCCTATTGATGAGGTTCAACCAGACCGAAACACGTGTCTGGGGTTGCTGTTGGTACTCTTGTTCAGAGGAGAATTGCCTATCATTTCAGTGCTGGACTGCCCCAGGGCAGGACAAAAACTGATATGTTTGGGATATTTCTTCTCTGTGAAAGATAGTGAGCTAAAGACTCTGGGTAAGGCTCTTGTAACCAGGACTCATGTCTGGCAGGGAGTCTCCCAGGACCCCCCCTTGTTATTTGCATATTTCAAGTAACTTTGGGTCTCACACTAAGTTACTAGGGCAATCCAGACATGGACCCCTTGCTCACTATTCTTAGAGAGACACAGCTACACCCTACTGATGAGGTTCAACCAGACCGAAACACGTGTCTGGGGTTGCTGTTGGTACTCTTGTTCAGAGGAGAATTGCCTATCATTTCGGTGCTGGACTGCCCCAGGGCAGGACAAAGACTGATATGTTTGGGATATTTCTTCTCTGTGAAAGATAGTGAGCTAAAGACTCTGGGTAAGTCTCTTGTAACCTGGACTCATGTCTGGCAGGGAGTCTCCCAGGATCCCCCCTTGTTATTTGCATATTTCAAGTAACTTTGGGTCTCACCCTAAGTTACTAGGGGAATCCAGACATGGACCCCTTTCTCACTATTCTTAGAGAGACACAGCTACACCCTACTGATGAGGTTCAACCAGACCAAAACACGTGTCTGGGGTTGCTGTTGGTACTCTTGTTCAGAGGAGAACTGCCTATCATTTCAGTGCTGGACTGCCCCAGGGCAGGACAAAGACGGATATGTTTGGGATATTTCTTCTCTGTGAAAAATAGTGAGCTAAAGACTCTGGGTAAGGCTCTTGTAACCAGGACTCATGTCTGGCAGAGGGTCTCCCCGGACCCCCCTTGTTATTTGCATATTTCAAGTAACTTTGGGTCTCACCCTAAGTTACTAGGGGAATCCAGACGTGGACCCCTTGTTCACTATTCTTAGAGAGAAACAGCTACACCCTACTGATGAGGTTCAACCAGACTGAAACACGTGTCTGGGGTTGCTGTTGGTACTCTTGTTCAGAGGAGAATTGCCTATCATTTCGGTGCTGGACTGCCCCAGGGCAGGACAAAGACTGACATGTTTGGTATATTTCTTCTCTGTGAAAGATAGTGAAGTAAAGACTCTGGGCAAGGCTCTTGTAACCAGGACTCATGTCTGGCAGAGGGTCTCCCCGGACCCCCCTTGTTATTTGCAATTTCAAGTAATTTTGGGTCTCACCCTAAGTTACTAGGGGAATCCAGACATGGACCCCTTTCTCACTATTCTTAGAGAGACACAGCTACAACCTACTGATGAGGTTCAACCAGACCAAAACACATGTCTGGGGTTGCTGTTGGTACTCTTGTTCAGAGGAGAATTGCCTATCATTTCGGTGCTGGACTGCCCCAGGGCAGGACAAAGACTGATATGTTTGGGATATTTCTTCTCTGTGAAAGATAGTAAGCTAAAGACTCTGGGTAAGGCTCTTGTAACCAGGACTCATGTCTGGCAGGGAGTCGCCCAGGACCCCCCTTGTTAGTTTCATATTTCAAGTAACTTTGGGTCTCATCCTAAGTTACTATGGGAATCCAGACATGGACCCCTTGCTCACTATTCTTAGAGAGACACAGCTACACCCTACTGATGATGTTCAACCAAACCGAAAAACATGTCTGGGGTTGCTGTTGGTACTCTTGTTCAGAGGAGAATTGCCTATCATTTCGGTGCTGGACTGCACCACGGCAGGACAAAGACTGATATGTTTGGGATATTTCTTCTCTGTGAAAGATAGTGAAGTAAAGACTCTGGGCAAGGCTCTTGTAACCAGGACTCATGTCTGGCAGAGGGTCTCCCCGGACCCCCCTTGTTATTTGCATATTTCAAGTAACTTTGGGTCTCACCCTAAGTTACTAGGGGAATCCAGACGTGGACCCCTTGTTCACTATTCTTAGAGAGACACAGCTACATCCTACTGATGAGGTTCAACCAGACCGAAACACGTGTCTGGGGTTGCTGTTGGTACTCTTGTTCAGAGGAGAATTGCCTATCATTTCGGTGCTGGACTCCCCAGGGCAGGACAAAGACTGATATGTTTGGGATATTTCTTCTCTGTGAAAGATGGTGAGCTAAATACTCTGGGTAAGGTTCTTGTAACCAGGACTCATGTCTGGCAGAGAGTTTCCCAGGACCCCCTTGTTATTTGCATATTTCAAGTAACTTTGGGTCTCACCCTATGTTACTATGGGAATACTGACGTGGACCCCTTGCTCACTTTTCTTAGAGAGACACAGCTACACCCTATTGATGAGGTTCAACCAGACCGAAACACGTGTCTGGGGTTGCTGTTGGTACTCTTGTTCAGAGGAGAATTGCCTATCATTTCAGTGCTGGACTGCCCCAGGGCAGGACAAAAACTGATATGTTTGGGATATTTCTTCTCTGTGAAAGATAGTGAGCTAAAGACTCTGGGTAAGGCTCTTCTAACCAGGACTCATGTCTGGCAGGGAGTCTCCCAGGACCCCCCTTGTTATTTGCATATTTCAAGTAACTTTGGGTCTCACACTAAGTTACTAGGGCAATCCAGACATGGACCCCTTGCTCACTATTCTTAGAGAGACACAGCTACACCCTACTGATGAGGTTCAACCAGACCGAAACACGTGTCTGGGGTTGCTGTTGGTACTCTTGTTCAGAGGAGAATTGCCTATCATTTCGGTGCTGGACTGCTCCAGGGCAGGACAAAGACTGATATGTTTGGGATATTTCTTCTCTGTGAAAGATAGTGAGCTAAACACTCTGGTTAAGGGTGCCACAGTGCATCGCCACTGCTTACCACCAAATAGAACGATTGCTTTTCACAACCTTTGTTTTGTTCTTACTATGTGAAAGTGTTTTTGTTATATATTGTATTATGTGAATTGTTGTGACAAACAACAACTGTAATGAAGTTTGTTTTACACACAAAATTGACTGCTACGCCAGAAAACATTTGGCTCTATGTGTTGTAAATCCTTTAGTCTGTACGTTTTTTGGTTGAGACATTCTGTGATGTCATATTATTGAAAGAAATGTTCATTTTATACCAATTTATAAAAATTGAAAAAGATTAACAAACAATATTTTCTCAGAAGTAGACTGAGTGAGTTTTTCTTTTCTGTATGCAGAGGGAAATAGGTTTATGAGTGTTATTATTAGCAAATCTTTATCCGGACCTATTCAATTGTAATCTTGTTCAACTTGTAACCCCCCTGGGTAGAATAGGCTCACAACCAGGAACCCATTTATTGAATCTTGTCATTAAATGGACTTCGCTTTGCCAATTTACTGAGTCCTCATTATTGAGTCGTGTTGGAGAAAGTGAATCCTACACCCCATGTCCTCACATGGTGCAGCTATCTTGTCTTACAAGTTCTAGAGGGTGAGCGCTGACCTATGGGCCCGTCAGTGATTTCCTCTTCTCCTGAACACTTGGTAGCAGAGGATGGTTTCGGCCATTAATTAGTAAGTCCATAAAAAATCTGCAGTGGGTCTGAAGTAACCCGCCTTTCCAAGCATAACCCTTCTCATTCCCACAGTCAGCCAATCGGACGAAAAAACCGTAAAAGGCAGGAAGAGGAAGGGGTGGTGATCTCGAAGTTCCAGAGAGGAAAAGATGCGATCGGTGAGTGAAACAACAAACTCGTTACTTTGGCTAATGTCGTGTAGGCATTAGAGCCAGTAACAGAAAGGTAACGGTGGGTGGTGGAGAAAAAATTAAAATAGTCAGAAGTAGAGAAGACTGTATGTATATATATAGGGGGTAATGATTCGAGCATAAGAGATAAAGAGTGGATACCGGGGGGACACACGAGAGAAAAACAAGGGGTACCGGGGGGACACTCGAAAGAAAAACAAGGTGTACCAGGGGGACACCTGAGATAAAAACAAAGGATTACCAGGGGGACACCTGAGATAAAAACAAAGGATTACCAGGGGGACACCTGAGATAAAAACGTAAGGATTCACCTTATTCCTGCGCTTTAATACAGCGGTCAGAAGAAACGTGAACTCATAGCCCATAGAATAAGGGACAAATAGACTACGGTGACGTTTAAAGACGCATCAAAGGAGTTTGTTTAAACTCCATGACGGGGTATTAATTAGAAGGCAGGTATATGTATGACCAGCTGGTGTACCATCTAGTCTGTCAAGTGTCTGTCACATGTGTTTTGTTGTACGTCGAATGTAAAATAATTGTATTATTGATTGTGTGAAATGAAATTTGGTTTTACGCGATTCTGTAACTGAGAGAGAATCGCCAATGAATTGATGGTTTTGAGTTAATTGATATTAAAATTTTGGCGGGAAAAGATTGGATTGGAGCTTGCGTATCTGGCGCTCGCTCATACTAGTAGAAGGATAACAAACTGTATAAATATTGTTGGTAGCGGAAACAAAAATGGAGGAGGTCACCCCACTTGCGCATCTGTGCATGCAACTACCTAAGCATGCACCAAAACTCAAGAAGTATAGCACAGAGTGGGTTAAGGGTATTGCCCACAAGATGTTTATGCCTTTGCCACAGAATGGGTCCCTTTCTAAGGCTGTTTTACAGCATATGATGACCTTCCTACACGCCACATATACAGGCAAGAAGCCAGAGAAACGTCTTGCTGTTCTACAATTGTGGAAGATGTTTGAAGAAACGAAGGTGAAAGAACCACCCACAGACTGGATACTAAATGTATGTACAGAGGGGGGTGAGACACCTACCGCGCCACCATTCCCGCCTCAGCCAGTCATTGAAGGGAGTAAAACAGAGGGGCTTTACCCACTAAGAGAACCTAAGGCAGCCATGGGGTACAGCAACCCCGCATATGAGTCGCCTACGTACAGTAGTGACGATAATAAGGGAAAGGAACAGGAAAACAATATTGCCTCTGCGGTCTCAAGAGACAAAGAGAGATGTGAAGATGAAGGAAAAGATTGGGCACAGAGTTGTGCACCTCCAGATAAGGAGAAAGAGGGAAATAAACGTAAGGGAAATGAAGGTAGAGTTGATGAGATAACATTTGCGAAAGATGAATGGATGGGAGGTCAGATATTACTGAAGTTGGATGGAAAAGGAAGTGATGATTTGAGGCCAAGGGAGAGGTCTGATGAGACGCAAAGGAGAGAGAGAGAGAAAGAGATGGAAGTAAGGGATGAAAGGACAAGAAAGAAAGATAGGCTAAGGCGAGAACAACTATATCGCGAAGAGCAAGAGAAACAGCTCGATCGCAGACAAGAGGTAGCCTAAGACCGGTACAGACAGACTAAGCAAAGGATGGAAGAAGAGCAAAGGGTACGTGAGAAGAGAGCAAAGAGACGAGAAGAGGAGGAAATTAGAAGGGCAAAGGAATGTAGAAACAAAAGAATGCGGGAAGTAGATAAGGCTAGAGAAGAAGAGAGGAAGCGCAGGGAAGTAAATGAGGAAATGGAACATAAGCGCAGACAGAGGGCATGGGATCTTGAATATCTGGAGCGGGAAGTTAAAAAACCCAATCCTGTTGTAGAATTGGAGGACATAGAAGAATTCTTTCCTGCACACGACTCGGTGCAAGGTATAAGTGTGTCATGATTCCTGCCCCTCATGTCCCCAGCCATCCAAGATGTCAGGCTGGAGCCAGGCCACAATCACCTACATGGCCCTCAAGGGCCTCTCCATCCCTCCAAGACCCACTTGGAGTCAGACTTGGCGCTTGTGGCACCAGACTCATTCACTCCGATATGATAACATTGGGGATTGGACTTGTAGTGCATTAATGGGGACAAGATGGATGCCCCTACGTATTTCGGTTCCCAGAAGTGCATGTGTAGTCTAGTCTTTTGGGTGTGGTTCAGCCCAGAGACACCTGGGATACCCAGAGACTATTTAAGCCACGCCCAGGCTGAGAAACATGCTTTGTGTTTTCTGCACCTGCTGCGTGACACTCACCGTGTTCGGATCGGTCTCCAGTAGGCCTGCATCTTTCTTCTGCGCTCAGCTCCTGCAAGAACACCGTTAGGAGCGGCCTTACCTTGCGGCGATTCTGCCCATCATTCATCGCTTCTTCTGTTCTGCGGGTATCTTCGACGGTGTCATTCCCATCCCAGCACGCCGCTTCCTAAGGAAAAGGGAAAAGAACAGAAAAAAGGCATTAGTAAGCATTCAGCAAATCTTTGCTTAATTTTAAAGACTGTACGAGCTTCAAACGCTTACCTGAATCCCAGCCACTCTGGGGAAACTCTGTCTTCGGAACTTCTCATCCATCTGCAAGAGGGAAAAGACACTTCAGGTTAGCGTGGAAACATCTACAGGCGTTGCATACCGCGCTTACTCACCGCATTTCTTCTTCATAAACGCATCCACGCTGAAAACGTTGCGGCACCTAAAAGACACAGAAAAAGAACTCAGTTCAATACAAACACGAAAGTGTCGCATCGCGCATCGCGCTCTCACTCACTTTCAGCGCTACTCATCTCAGCAGCACGTCGCCATCCCCGGACGCCGGCCACCATCTAAGGAAGAAAAGGAACGAAGTTAGAGAACTGTTCAAAAGACTCCTTATACTTACCTGTCAGACTCTTGCCAGTGAAGTAACTAGGCAGCAATGAGCCCGCATCAATCAACGCGCCCCTGCGCTGAAAGCAGGACAGGGTGCACACTTTCCAAGAAAACAAGGTGAGCTGTGGATCAAAGGGAAGGGTTGGACCCCGGCGAAGAAGGAGTTCAAGCACACTGAGACAATAGGGAGTTAAACTCTACCAATCCTGTGTTTCAGGCCCAGTCTCCAGTCGAGTAGACTCCAAGGAAGGGTTCCAGGTCGTAAGATGTCAGAACAGGCTGAGTGTTGTCCCCGTGGATACCAGGTGAGCGTTACAGAACACAAAGCCTCATATCAAAATCCACCTGGGCATCATGGAAATGTCAGAAATCGACCAGTTAGCCCACATGTTGGGGCAGCTACGTTCCGAAGTACATGCAGCCAGGCAGGAGACCAACACCCTGAGGAGAGAGCTGATAGTAGCCAAAGAATGCACTGATGATTTAAGCCGGCAACTTCTCCAGTCAAAAGCAGGGCATGCACCATTGCTGGGAAGCGTGCCCTCGATGCCAGCATCATCAGCCAATCCCGCTCAGATAACCCTTCCTGGGGCAGTTCCCTTGGCCCCACCCGAACGATTTACGGAGGATCCCAAGAGGTTTGCAACGTTCATGAACCAGTGTCGCCTGCACTTCCTTTGTAGACCAGGCGCCTTTCCGAATGACCAATCACGGTTCGCATTTGTGCTATCCTACCTGAGTGGTAGCGCCACGGACTGGTCTGTACCCTTTGTGGCCAAACACAACACTATGCTGCATGACTTCAGGGGCTTTCAGCAGGAGATGGAAAAGCTGTTCACTCTTCATACTCATGGGCAGGCATTAGACAATGAACTTCTGTCCCTACGCCAAGGGAATCAAGACCTATTAACATACATAGCCACGTTCAATAGACTCGTAGTTGAAGCAGAATGGCCAGTGGAGAAGAGAACCACGTTATTTCATCGGGGAGTGCGGGGGGAGCTCAAGGATGTTCTCGCACAAGTAGTAAACCCCCATAAAGACTGCTCAGAATTCATTGACCTTGTTGTTCAACTGGATCATAGGTTGCAGGACCGAAGAGCAGATCGAACTAGACCGGACCCTTTTCCTATGTATGTGCATTCAAAGGACAATATAGCCCGCACAACGGAAGGTTCAGGAGAACCAATGCAAATCGGGGGGGTCAGATCCCCCTTGACTAAAGCGGAAAGGGATAAAAGGAAACATCAGCAGTTATGTCTGTACTGTGGAAGGTCAGGTCATTTCTTTAAAGAGTGCCCTGTGAAGCCACAGAGGAGGACGGTAGGGGCCACGGACAAGGAAGATACCATCAAGGAATCGGAAAACTCCCCAGTCCGGCAAGTGTAGGGGTCCACTTGTCGAGTGAAGAAAGTGAACTGCAGACCTCCCATTTTGCACTATCTGTGGTCTTGATCAATCACCAACAACTATCTCGGATGCACGCAGTAAGAGCGTACATTGACAGTGGAGCCGGTGGGAATTACATTGACCAGGATCTTGCGGCAAAGATGGGACTTCCGTTACGCCCTAAATCAACCACCGACACTGTTACCACTGTTGACGTCACGGAAATAGCTTCTGGTCCAGTATCCCAATGCAGTGCAGCTTTAACCCTTCTGTGCCAGGATGGACACCAAGAATCTATCGTTTTCAACTTCATTAAGGCACCACAGTTCCGGTTGATTTTGGGAATGCCATGGTTGGTAGCTCACAATCCTCGAATCGATTGGCGAGCAAAAGAACTGGCCTTTCCCAAGACTTGCGCCCACACATGTTATCGCCAAGAGAAACAACCAATAGACACCAGAACCTCCACGCTTGCGACTGTGGCATTTGGCACCCTCCCAAGTGAATACCAGGACTTTCAAGATGTCTTTCAGAAAGAACAGGCTAATACCCTGCCACCACATAGACGATACGATTGCCAAATCGACCTGATACCCGGCGCACAAATCCCTTGTGGGCGAATTTACGCACTCACGGAACCAGAAAACCAGCACCTGAAGGCCTATCTTGACCAATACCTAGTCAACGGGTTCATCCCTCCCTCGAAGTCTCCAGCAACCAGTCCTCTCGTCTTCGTACCGAAAAAGGAGGGGGACTTGAGAACATGGATCGTCTATCACGCACTGAACCAGATTACCGTTAAAAAAAAGCTACCCCCTGCCACTGATCCCTAAATTGCTTGATCAAGTCAAAGATGCCCAAATCTACACAAAACTAGACCTGAGGGGGGCATATCACCTTGTTTGAGTAAAACAGGTGGACAAATGGAAAACCGCTTTTCGCACCAAATACAGCTCGTACGAATATCAAGTAATTCACTTTGGCCTTTGCAACGTGCATGCAGCATTTCATTAATTCATGAACGATGTCCTACGGGAATTGATTGAAGTCTGTGCTCTAGTGTACATCGACGATATTCTAGTATATTCTGCATCAAAGCAGGACCACGTTAAACATGTCCGATCGGTATTGGAGAAACTCTGTCAACACCAGCTCTACGCCAAACTCAAAAAGTGCTCATTCCACGTCTCTGAGGTGGAATTCCTGGGCTTTATTCTCAGCCCGAATGGAATCCAAATGGATGTATACAAGGTAGATGCTATCCTGAACTGGCCATCCCCAAATTAATTCAAGGGGGCTCAAAGTATGTTAGGTTTTGCAAACTTCTACTGCCGGTTCATCCCAGGATTTTCGCAAATCGTGCATCCCAGCACGTCATTGCTAAGGAAAAGCAATAAAAAGTTCCAGTGGACAACATAAGCCAAGGAAGCTTTCCAGGAACTCAAAGCAAGATTCACATCTGCCCCAATCTTACGCCATCCTCGCCCTGATCTCCCATACCTGGTGGCAACGGACGCCTCAAGCATGGCTATGGGAGCCGTCCTCTCACAAAAGGACCCCGAAACGGGCCAGTTACACCCTGTTGCCTTCTGGTCACGTAAATTCACACCCCCTGAACTCAATTATGCTATCACAGACAGAGAACTCCTGGCCATTAAATCAGCCTTTAAGGCATGGTGGCACTACCTCTTGGGCGCCAGACACACAATCACCATACTAACTGACCACCGGAACCTCCAGTACCTAAAAACGGCAAAGGCCCAATCCACATGACAACTACGTTGGGCTCTTTTTTTTGCTGAATATGACTATGTTATTACATTTCTATCAGGGGGGAAAAACGGGAAGGCCTATGCCCTTTCCTATATGGGGGTGGAAGAAGAAGGGTATCAGACCCCTGACCCAATAGCAATCATCCCGAGTGACAAGCTCCTAGGAATCACAGCAACCATAACTCAGAAAGAATTACATGAAGAAATCCAAAACCTGATGAGTCCGGAGCAATTACAAGCATGGAGTGCACAAGGAGAACATTATATGATAAAAGATCAGTTGCCCTACTTCAGGAATCGTTTATGCTTACCAAACCAAGAACTACGACAACAAGTCGTGTCCGGTTATCATGATTCCTTGATCAGGGGCCACAACGGAATCGCTAAAACCCTTGCCAAGTTAAAACGAAATTATTGGTGGCTCACGTGGCGTAAAGATATTATCCAATTCATCCTATCTTGTGGAGTGTGTGCTCAAAACAATTCATCCAAGCAGAACCCGACTGGGCTATTACAACCAATCCCACCAGCACCCTGGCACACGTTTCCCTCGATTTTATTACTGACTTACCACCCAGTCAAGGGTTTAGGGTTTAACACTATTCTTGTGGTTGTGGACCTATTTTCAAAAATGGCACATTTCATTCCTCTTAAGGGGCTCCCAAATGCTTCCACTCTGGCAAAGGTATTTCTTGAAGGCATCGTACGGCTCCATGGGTTTCCTTCAGTTTTAGTCTCAGACCGAGGTACTCAATTCATATCTAACTTCTGGAGAAAATGCTGCTCTATGACCCATATCGACATCTGGCTATCCACCAGTCACCATCCCCAAACAGATGGTCAAACTGAGAGGACAAATCAGACGCTCGAGCAGTATCTGTGTTGCATGTTACACCAAGCTGAAGGAAGCTGGTTCAACCTATTATGGATAGCTGAATATGCTTATAATAATTCCCTACACACCAACACTGGGCAGAAACCCTTTTATACCATGTATGGCAGGCACCCACATACTTCTGAGTTGGACGACCCTGGAAATGCCAGCAGTCAAAACCTTGCACACAACCATTTCTCAAACCTTTAAAAGGGCAGCTGAACACCTACTTCAAGCTAAGAATCGCCAAAAGAAGTTTGCTGATCAACAAGTTTGCGTATCCCCAACTCTATACAACATTTTCACCAAGCCATTGTTCGACGATCTGGATCATCTTGGTATCACCTATACTAACTACGCAGATGATACACAGATCCTCCTCCCGCTTTCTGGGGATCATGCTAAGGACACGGAATTGGTGAACAAGGTATACCTTATCATCCAGGCATGGATGGCCACTCACGGCCTTTGTCTAAACGATGATAAGACAGAGTTGATCATCTTAGGTACCCGAGCCAATATCAAAAAACTAGGACAGGAATTTGCCTCCTTCAACATAGACGGGAACATCATCCAAGTATCCAAGGATGTTAAAACCCTGGGATTCTATCTTGATTCTACCCTATCTTTTGACAAACAACTAAAATCCCTTGCCTCCTCCACGGCCTACACGTGCAAACTGATTAGAGCCAGTAAACCTTTCCTCTCCAAAAAGAGTTGTCTAATCCTGGCCAGAGCCTTAATTCTTTCCAGAGTAGATTATTGTAATGCCCTATACTCTGGAGCTAATAAAAAAATAACCCAGAGACTACAAACATTACAAAATAATGCCTTGAGAGCGGCACTAGGCATTAACAAACAGTCCCATATCTCGTCCACCAGACGACATCACAACTGGCTGTCTACAGAGAACAAAATAAAACTCAAGATGCTATCCTTGACCCACAAAGCCCTCAATAACTCTGCCCCTAGTTACTTGTCTGACAAACTCCATAGGAGAACATCTTCCAGACCCACCAGAGCTGGTAACTTCAACTGTTTGACAATACCGAACTTTAGACTGAACACTATCGGAGGAAACAGTTTCCCAGTAAAGGCGGCTAAAACTTGGAACTCTCTACCACAAGACCTGAGAGCAGACATGCCCTACCGTTGCTTCAGGAAAAAAGTTATTCAACTCCTCACCTCGACTGACCTTTGCTGACCGGGGGCTCCTACTTCCTACGAGCATCTTGACCCCCTTGAACTTGTATACTTGCTGTAATTACTGTATGCCTGATCTGTCTAACCCAATGTAATTTTAATGTACATTTTGCCATGATGTAACTTGTAAGTTTCGTATTTACTTGCCACTGCGCCCTGTTACCCCTGGGTCTGGCGCGCATAAAAAGTGAATAAAACAAACAAACAAACAAACAAACAAACACTGAGCAAAGTCCCCCAACTACCAAGTGGGAGACAAAGTCTGGCTGGCATCTAAACATGTGTCCATTAAAGGAACCCAAACTTTCCGTCCAAGATACCTGGGTCCATTCACTGTCACCTCTGTGATAAATCCTGTGGCGGTCAGACTAGCTTTGCCGTCAAAAATACAGATTCATCCAGTGTTCCACGTGTCTCTCCTTAAACCTGTTCACACTGGGACCCGGGTAGCAAAGTCACAGCAGCCAGTAGTAGTCGCCGTGGAGCCAGAATTCGAAGTCAAGGACATCCTGGATTCAAAGTACGTCAGATCCAAATTATACTACTTAGTAGGCTGGAAGGGGTATGTTCCACAAGACAGGACATGAGAGCCTTGTGAGTACATCCATGCACCTCGCTTGCTTGGACGATTTCATCGAAACCATCCAAACAAACCAGGACCAGACAGAAGAGCCACCTTGAGAGAGGCCTTGGGGGGAGTGCTGTCATGATTCCTGCCCCTCATGTCCCCAGCCCTCCAAGAGGTCAGGCTGGAGCGAGCCCACAATCACCTACATGGCCCTCAAGGGCCTCTCCATTTCTCCAAAGACCCACTTGGAGTCAGACTTGGCACTTGTGGGACCAGACTCACTCACTCCCATAGGATAACATTGGGGATTGGACTTCTAGTGCATTGATGGGGACAAGATGGATGCCCCCACATATTTCGGGTTCCCAGAACTGCATGTGCAGTCTAGTCTTTTGGGTGTGGTTCAGCCCAGAGACACCTGGGATACCCAGAGACTATTTAAGCCACGCCCAGGCTGAGAAACATGCTTTGTGTTTTCTGCACCTGCAGCATGACACTCACCGTGTTTGGATCGGTCTCCAGTAGGCCTGCATCTTTCTTCTGCGCTCAGCTCCTGCAAGAACAAGAACACCGTTAGGAACAGCCTTACCTTGCGGCACTTCTGCCCATCATTCATTGCTTCTTCTGTTCTGCGGGCATCTTCGATGGTGTCATTCCCATCCCGGCACGCCGCTTCCTAAGGAAAAGGGAAAAGAACAGAAAAAAGGCATTAGTAAGCATTCAGGAAATCTTTGCTTTATTTTAAAGACTGTACGAGCTTCAAACGCTTACCTGAATCCCAGCCACTCTGGTGAAACTCTGTCCAAGAAAACAAGGTGAGCTGTGGATCAAAGGGAAGGGTTGGACCCCAGGGGAAGAAGGGGTTTCAAGGACACAGAGACAATAGGGAGTTAAACTCTACCAATCCTGTGTTTCAGGCCCAGTCTCCAGTCGAGTAGACTCCAGGGAAGGGTTTGAGGTCGTAAGAGGTCCGAACAGGCTGAGTGACGTCTCTGTGGATACCAGGTGAGCGTTACAAAGTGGGACCAATATTGAAGATGATTTCAACACCAGAAGCATCGGGGAAACAATTGATATAATGTACGATGAGAATTGGCTAGAGCAGATATCCGAAGGGGAAGGGAAGATGAGCGCTTGGAGGGCACTCAGCTATATGACACCGAGGATGTCACTCGAAGTAGTGGGAGCAGGGGACTGTCCCTAGACAGGCTGGAGATTGGGCAGAACGAAGAAGATGCAAGGAGTTGTATAAACTGAGAGTGTTCAGGACCTGACTGCGGTGGGGAAACGGAGGATGTGGCACTCGAGGAAGGGAGACAGTGCGAAAAACGGCTACCAGGGGACGGAGGGGTACGATGGTCAGACGCTAGCGAGTCCACAAGTAGGACACTGAAGTCTGCCGCGCAGTCTGGCTGACATGAAGGAATATCCCATGGTCAGAGGGGGGCGTCAGCACCTACCTATGCAGACAGATCAAGGGCATTGCCAGGAAGACGGCAAGGTGGGAATGCCACCCCAGTGGTAGACAGAGGAGCTATGGGGAAGGAAAAGCAAGACTGTGCATTCCAATTCCCGTTGCTACAAAGGGGGGGGGCAAGACCACAATATATTCCATGGCCACACATGGACCGAGAGAACCTTAAAAATAAGCTTCCAATGCTGACATCGGGAGCCGGAAAGTGGATACATGAGTTAGAGAAAATGGCGTTGGGTGTTATCCTAGCTATAGGGGACATTAAGGGCCTCCTAATTGCCATACTTGGTGAAAGAGCAGATGATGTATGGAAACGTGCAGGCTATCCTAGGGTAACCCTAACTAACACCTCCCATGACGGAGTGTCATTTAATAACGGTAGGGCAGCAGTGTGGAAAGCGCTGTGAACGCTATATCCAGACACTTCCGATATGGGGGCTATAATGACTCGGAAAATGAAAGAGTAATAGGATCCGCTGATCTATATCCAGAATTTTCAAGACGCGTGGGTGCTCGAAACGCATGAGTCTTGGACGAAATATATCCCTGTATTCTACTACATATTATGCCCGGGTTTTCCTGAACCAGTGCAGAAGCAGCTAAAAAATTTGGTAGGAGTAGAAGCAAAACCATGGGCCGAAATACAGTTGACAATTACACATTACTGTAGATTGCTGCAAGAAAAGAATCAGAAAAAGGAGGCAACTCGTAAGGGTGAGGAGGCAAAGCTGGTACAAAAGAAACTCTCAAAGTATGCTCTTGAGGGAGCCATGCTGACAAGCCCAGCTGAACCAAGTGCACAGCAAGCGACTAACCCATCGCAGAACAATCAGGGTAACGCAGGATTTTACCCGAGGGGAAGGGGTTTTGGAGGAAGAGGATGGCAGAGTAATCAGGGTGGGTTTCGAGGTAATCAGGGAGGCTTTCAGAATAATCAAAGTGGCTTTCAGAACACGCAGATGGGCGGTCCAGCTATGCCTGATGGACAGATGGCCCAACCACGGCTAGTGTGTTGGCTGTGTGGAATGACAGGACATGTGGCGCGCGTGTGCAGAAGCCAAGGCATGTGGCAAAATAGCCAAGGGATGGGGGCAGGCATGGTGAATCAGCCTGCCGTCCCACAGCAGGGCAGTGCACAAATTCACACAGTGCAGCAGCAGGTGCCAGGCCTGCAGCATGGTGCACAGCAAGTGGTTCAACCCCCGCACATGGGGAACGTACCACAGGGACAATCCCAGCAGGCACCACCGCCTATGTCACAGGGCACTAGCTCCGGATGGGGAGTCAACCCTGGGGCTGGGGGAAATCAACATGTATACAGTAGGCTGAACTTATATATGAAATAGGACAGCTCACGGGAGACTCTGATGTGTTCTATCCTATCAGTGACACCAGACCCTAATAGGGATCCTAGGGTGAATGTCGTCATAGGGGGTAAAGAATATTTCGTCTTTGTTGACACAGGTGTGACGCGCTTGTGCATACGAGAAGGCAAGTTTTCCTTGTCCGGCAAGGCCATAGATACTCAGAGTTTCACGGGAGCTCACAGTAGAGTTCCCTTTACAGACACACTCCCTGTTTCTGTGGGAGAGCGCAAAATGAATGTACCCTTATTACACTCACGTCAGACCCAGTAAACATCCTGGGTCAGGACTTAATGACTAAGTTGAATATGACAATCTCGTTTACTGAGAATGGTATAGTGTGCTCCACTCCAGGAATGCATTATTCAAATGTATGCGAAATGATCAGAGCATACTCCGGACGTATAGCCATGAGGGCTATACCGTTAGACCCAGAAGTCTTCGCATATGGGGTGCGGGTGCTCATGGCGGGATTGCCAGGCGTCGCAGATAGATCTATGAGGACACCTGATGAGTTTTTATTCAGACCCAGAATACCTATGCACGAAGAGGAGGGACAAGTATTTTCCTTAATGATACAATCTGCCGCAGTGCGAGGGAAAGTGGTATTGGTCGAAGAATATGATGACGAAAGCAGACAATGGTGTGCTATTATCACCATCGAAGAAGGGTATCGAGTGACTTACGTCACCGATGACGATCTGTTCGAAGAACACCCTGGCCTGGAAGAGACGAGAGTGGAAGTAGGTCTCACATTTTGGGTCAAAATGATTAAACGGGAGGTGTCACAGAGAATGATGTTGGTGCTGATACGTCCAGAATACTTTGATGACGACATGGCCCAAGTGCCTGCCGCGGTATGGACTACAGGACCCTATGACGTAAGCCTTCTGATGGGGGCAGGTGAAGTGAACATTAAACTGAAACCAGGAGCAATTTTAGCAAGGGCACGACAATATCCTATGTCCAGAGAGGCAGATGAAGGAATCGCGAAGACAATTTCCGCCATGATGGAGCAGGGCATTCTAGTGACGTCAGAATCACCTTGCAACACAGTGATTTACCCTATCAAGAAATCAAAGGGAGGGTCTTGGCATTTAAGCCAAGATTTACGAGCATTAAACGATATAGTTGAAGCCGAATTTCCCTCTAGTCCCTAATCCATCCACAATTCTGTGCAACATACCAAATGAGGCAAAATATTTCACAGTGATTGACTTGAAAAATGCGTTTTTCTCAATCCCATTGCACCATGACTCTCAAGATCTGACGTCATTTACTTTCAGACAAATGTGCCGGAAAAGCACGAGGTTGCCCCAGGGGTACTGTGAGTCTCCATCCATTTTCAACAGAGTCCTGCAGATGCACGTAAACAATATTGCAGTAGACAGTGTTGTTTTGCAGTATGTGGATGACATTCTGATCTGCAGCATCACTGAGGAACAATGCAGGCGCGACTCTGTCCAGCTACTGACAATCCTGGCTGAGAAAGGATACTAAGTTGATAAGGAAAAGTTACAATACTGTCAGCGAGAGGTGCTGTACATAGGCCAGCTAATCTCACACGAAGGGAAAAAGGTAACCCCAGAAAGGGCTGAAGCTATCATGAACACGGCTAAACCGCTCACGATAAAACAAATGCAAAGCTTCTTAGGCCTGTGCAACTATGTCAGAGAATGGGTCTTCGACTACAGCTCGTATACCAAGCCCTTCCTTTAGCCTTTGAAGAAAGCCCAGACAACAAAAGAAGAAATTGAATGGAGTGAGGCAATGGAGAAGGGGCTTGTGGAACTTAAGGGGGCAATTTGTAAGGCCCCAGTTCTCGGGATTCCTAATAATGCAGAGGAATTCTTCCTGTTCTCACACTCTGATGGTAATTTTATGATGGCAGTGCTCGCGCAGCGAACCTCGCTGGGGTACAAGCGCCTAGCATATTACAGCGGGAGTCTGGACCCGGTAATGAGGGGCCACTTCCCATGCGAACAAAATCTAGCTGCTACCGCGTTCGCCATTAAAAAGCGTCATCTATTGTGATGGGGTGCTCCATGATATTGTACATCGAGCACTCGTTATTCTCCATACTAGAGAAGCCAAAGGGCACGCTGACATCACAGAGAGCATCTGCCTATGAGGTGATTATCTCCAACCCATCGATCAAAATAGTTCGATGTAAAACTGTTAACCCTGCTACTGTGAAAACAGAAAAATAATATGAGGCCGGGAAGCCCAAAAAGAAACACACCAACACAGGTTACAAAGAAACATACAGGTGCATTATTTCAAGCTACAACAGTTACCAAGTCAATTGACAAACGGATAGCTATTCGGCTCTCAGTATAACATAACGAACTTCACCGAGGGTTCGATGTGTTAGTGAGAGAGAGCGCATATTGGAATACTGTAGGGGAGGACTGGTCCAGGAGACCCCCCTCGCCTGCGCTTTCTCCCCAGGTGAGGGCTATGGCTCATTGGGCGTCCCCTCATGCCACCCAGGCCCAGGTGATGGAGGGTTCACCCACTGGAGACATTGCCCGCACGTATTGATTGCCCACATGTATTAAAATTTAGCTAGGCCCAGAAACCATTTTGTCTGGTAAAGATGGTGTGAGCTCAGCGCACTGTAGCGCGGCCCCCACCCTTGGAGAGTTTCAGTCATCCCTGTTACCGCAGCACCCTGGCAGATCCGCTGCGAGCACGTTCCCACGAACAAGACGGACATGAGCTAGCGTAATACACTAACATTGTAACAGTTCACCTCCCGCAGTGTATCATCGCTCCCAGCATGACCCGGCCAGCAGGCCTGGGCAATGAAAAGAACAGTAAAATAGTCATCAGATGGCAGACAGTCTTTATATATTAATGTTAAGACCACTCGCAAAGTATGCTTTCTTCCACAGAATCCCTTATATTACAAAAGCCTGTAAAATGTATAAATATAAGGAAGCATGCTTCCATGATATAAGCGATGGCGAGCCCACACCATTGCAGATGGCTGCTAATAATAAAGGAACGCACCAGGGATCTAGTTGTTACGTGTACCACTGGGAAACTTTCACCCCATGGGCTTGCGCCATAACTGAACTAATGCTGCTAGAGGACACAAGAAGACAAATGTAACCATACAGAGGGCCTATGTGAAGGATGCACGAGAAGGCGCATGTCATGTGTGCATGTGTAGGCCCCACATGTGCCACCACCGTCACGAACAGTGGCGGGTTACTTTCTATGTTCTCCACCAATCCTAATTCTACCTCACTTACTACAAATATATATGCATATAACTAAATACTGTACTTGTTAAAACATAATGTATGAATAAGGTGCTCAGACTGGGTATAATCGAGACACATCCAGCAAAGTTTAAATGCATGTTTTGTATTGCTTTGAATAAGTATTATAGAGTGTTCAAATGTTTGTGATGTTTTTACCTAAATCGGCAACACACGAGGGAGATACCTTTGTGAAATATGTGCAAGGCCATTCCCCCTCCCACCCTGCAAAGGCTGCCAAGGCATGAGAGCAGAGGCCGCGCCGTGCTGCTTTACCTCCCCCAACCAGACTGGAGCCGCTTCAAAGATTTGTAACCCCCTCTGTAGCACCCAAGGCCGCCACCCGCCACCTGCATTATTTACAGCACAGCAGTAAACCTCTGCCTGAACACACGCGCCCCCTCGTAAACCTCACAACCCACCAGACCATCTCAGACTTATGGCCCTGTGAAATCAGGACACCCAACACTTTGACAACACACAGCGGAACATCCATAACAACTTCTAACAAGGCAGAAAGACCTGTACCGCCCGTCCCAGGCCCTGAAGCTTAGCCCCTCGACCTATGGCCCTGGTCAACAGGACACTGGTAACCATGTCCTGACGTATTAACTCCAGACCCCTCACAAGGTACATTCCTCCTGTGTTGCATTAACCTGTAGTATAACCTATTGGAAGATTTACTAAAGAAGATAATATTGAAATGACTGAATGACTGCGGTGTGCATGGCCTAGGGCAAATAAGTCAGGAAAAGACATTCATCTCTGACACTGGCCGCGATGGCACAACAACACCGCCCGGATGAACTCTGCCACCCTGCCAGGCCCAGCCCAACCCACGAGGCTGACCAGTGACGTCTTCCAGCCAAAGCCAACCACATCGCAGCAGCACCTATAGTTAGTCGTCGCCGCCCAATCCCCTTGAACTTGTGCCCCCTATAGTGTGTAGGTTCTTATGACGTTTTTTGTAAATATATACGCCTGTCTTTGCTATAGTCAGACAGAGCGCTCTCGGAGTTTGCAGAGTTCTTTGCATGCCCTATTCTGATTGATAAACTCCCATTTACGCTCACCCGCACTCTGTCTTGGCCTTATTCCCATTTTGGGAGAGTCCTTCATTGTCTCTCATTGCGGGGAGGATCGTGCTGTTTGGGGACACTTGCTTTCAATACCCGGGCCTTTTATACAATTTGTCCAGCCCCTGGCCAACCCTCTTGCGGGTTAACCATTCTGCAAAATATTTAATTCTGGTCTTAGGGTTCCTTGCCAGGTCAATCCTTTAATATATGCATTTCGATTAGTTTCGCTGATATAAGTAGTACATATACATATAGGTCAACTGTAGGACAAGGTCTCTGTTCGCGACCCAGCAGGCATATTAATTATTCAGTTGTACGGAGGTCACAACGGCCAGAATCTTACTCAGAATGTCATTTGGCCTCCATTTTGATGTTCAGGGTGACTTCTACATAACAAGAGACCTAAAATGGCGGCTCAATCCAAGATGGTGGCTTACATTGGTTTCTCTAAGGTCAAGACCTTGCCCTGGAGTTTGTTCCCACATGATGTTTAGACAACTTGGCGTAGGCCAATACACATACAATTGTTGCAATAGGAGGCATAATATTGTTTCTATTCCGACAAACCCTCCTTTTGGCCTATGCCAAGTGCTAATACCATTTCTAATGTCTTTGTAAATAACTCCATACATTGTCATCCATACATCCTGAATCGTTATCTGTAATATCTATAGCCATTAAGTCGTTCACTAGAACCTCTTACAACACAAACTCTTTAGATGCTGTATCTGGGGCATACATTTTATGCCCTATCGTGCTCACTGCCTGAGCGCAACATCCCCCTAGCATTGCACATATACTAGGTAGACATTGGATACAGCAACAAAGGAGTAGCAGGATTCCCAAAATAACCAGTATGACAGAAAGCACTTTCCAACCCCAGGATCGTAGAGAATCCCAGAACCAAGCACTAATACTGCAATCTCCCACAGGAACATGCACTTCTGAACTAAGGACATGCAAGTTCTGTATTGCTTTGAAAATTGTCGGTGAGGAATCTGGTTCGAAAACACAACAAGCGGACCCCACTAATTTACATACTCCACCACGTTCTACCAGAATGACATCAAATGCCATCCGGTTTTGGAGCGCTACCAATCTTATTGCTTTCTGTTCCAGTGTCATATTGTAGAGTATATCCGTGGTCCAGTTGATGGTTCTCTCCAGTACTCTTGCTAGCCCCCTAATATTTTCAGATTTTGCTATCTGTCCCCAAAATGGCACAACCGATTTTGTTATATCTCCCAATATTTGCCCAGGGGTATCTCCATTCTCGTCCCGCCGTGGGCGAGCCTTAGAAACTTCCAATGTACTAGCTATGAATACCCCAGGTAACAGGATTCCTAAATAGCAGGTTCCCTGCCAATCCTTGGGCAACCAGGGAAATGCTGTACTACCGCAAACGAAGTAGACAGGCCCCCCTACATACAGAGGCCTGTTCTCTCCGGTCAAATTTACAATGTTCACACAACCTTCAAAATCTCCCATTGACCGAGTGCCATTTCTTTGTACACAGAAGGGGACTGAATCGGGGCTATGGTTAATGGAGTAGGAAGGAGGCACAGCATCCTTATTGCCTATCTGAGCTATTTTAAAAGAAATTAGAGTTTGGAAAGGAAGAGACAGTTTATCAGATGGCCTAATAGAAGCAACATTAGGCTTACTTCTATTTGCAAAAAGCGAGCATCCCAGGGGAGTCAATTCACGTTTCTCAAAATTATTTAAATTAGTTCCATCAAAGTTCCCTGAGATGCTGTCATTCCAACGGCCAAAGAATAATGCTCTAAGAGAGGCATAGCAAGCAGTCGTTAAAGGTAAAGGGTGAATATACCACCTTAGCCCCTTGTTCCCATGTTGCGGTAAATGGGTGCAGATCCAGCAATTACTCTTATTAAAAATGGCATGCGTTGAATTCATTATTATCATTAAAGTGTTATTATGGTACTTTCGTCTATGCTGGGAGTCCCTGGGTGACAGAGTATGAAGGTGTACAGAGGGAGTCAAAGCAGTAGGTACAATTTCAATTGGCAGAAGAGGCTCTAGAGGATACATTTCTTCAAAGTACCAGAGTCCCACGGCAGTAACTATACAAATTCCAATTACTATTATCACAACACAGCAATACGTTTTCGGGGCCCAGGCACATTGTTCATTGTCCGAGTTGGTCACCCCCTTATTTACAAGTCCAATGCGAGCAGCAGCAATGGAGGTGGCAGGCCTCATAGTTTCTCAATCGACGACCCCAATGTTTGTTGCTGGCGACACTACGTTCGCGCGACTTCTTAGTCCTTCCCCAACCCTAGCCAGCAGAATCCCTTTCTTTTCAAAAACTTTCTTTTGCAAGAACAAACTCTCAATGACTCTTTTCTTTTCCAGATGCACAGGCAAAACCCATGCCGCAGTTCTATTTTCTACGTCGAAGGTCGTACCTGGTGATTCCCGGTACTGTTTGATCCGGAAATAAGGTAACGTCACTTCCTGAGGGAAGTAACGTATCAGAGGCGACGGAAGTCGCAGAACTTGAAACAACGTTTTCCGGCAGTGACCTTTCCAAAGAGTGTGGAGACAAAATGGACTGTTCCCCAAGTTCCACGGGCTCAGAGAGATTCTCCGACGCACTCACAGCGCTATTTGCTACTCCAGGATCTGAGATTGTAGCATTTGCGAGGGGTTCTGCTTCTTCTGTAACGTTTGGCGTCGGGTGAGGAAGTTTCTTGACATGCGTCGCGTGGATCCAATGCTTCTTCCCAGCCACCCGCACTGCTGTCTGGGTGACCAACAGCACCTGGTAGGGTACCCACCAGCGAGGCGCGAGGCAGGTAGACCTTTCGTAGGCCTTCACCAGGACCCAACTTCCAGGCTGAATATTGTGTCCTGGGCCCGTAAACCGTACAGGTAAAGCTGATTGAACCTGATGATAAATGAGATACAGATTTTTAGCCAACTGGTTACAGTAGTCTACAAGCAATACATTTTCAACCTCCCTCAATGCTTTAGGCTTCGGAAGACCCCAAATATTAGCAGGTCTCCCCATCACTACCTCAAATGGAGAGAGCCCAGTCTTAGTTTGAGGTGTGGCACGCATGGCTAACAATACAATAGGTAAGGCGTCTGGCCATTTCAGTTTGGTGCCGGCGCATGTTTTAGCAAGCTTATTCTTTAGGATACCGTTATGTCTCTCTACCAACCCAGCACTTTGAGGATGTCTAGCTGAGTGAAATCGCTTTTCAATGTGTAACGCTGTGCATATCTGAAAAATTACTGCTGCAACAAAATGGGGACCGTTGTCCGACCAAATTACTCTTGGCAGCTCAAATCGTGGAAAGAATTCCTTTACCATAGTCTTCGCAGTGGTCATGGCAGAAGCATCCTTAACGGGGAAAGCCTCAACCCATTTACTAAAAGCACCAATGATCACAAGGACATATTTTAGATTGTTACACCGTTCCATCTCAATAAAATCAAAGTAGATGACCTCGAAGGGACCGGAAGGAGGCCCAAAACTACCCCTTGGAGTTACTGTCCCCTTCCCCACATTGTGCTGTAAGCATATCATGCAATTCTGGACATAGCGCTGCGCGATCTTCAAAATGTTATCATTTACCCAGACTTGTTCTAACATTTTCGTGATCTGCTGAGCACACACATGCGTAGGACCGTGTGCCATCGTAACCATTGCCAGCACATATGAATCAGGGAGCAACCATTTCCCTTCAGATGTATCCACCCAACACCCATCTTCATCTAGTTTCCCCATCCCTTCGGCCCACTTTTTAGACTCTTCTATCGTGGCATCAGCTTGGATATCTCGTACAGACCCAATACCCTCATCCATTACATAGGCATCTTTTGTTTCTCTTAGAGCATACATGTCTGCGCTAAGGTCTGTGGCCGTTTGCCTGGCTATCTGGTCAGCAAAAGCGTTCCCTTTTCCCACATCATCTATGACCTTACGATGCGCTGCACATTTCATGATCGCTAACTGACTAGAGAGCGCGAGTGCCGAGAGCAATTACACTATCAGGGGGGCCATGCTGAATCTTGGTCCCATGTGAGGTTAGGAACCCTCTTTCCGACCAAAAGTTGTGAGCCACCCCAAAGGCATACTGGCTATCAGTATATATGTTTACTGTATGCCCTTCGGAGAGTTCACAAGCTCGGGTCAACGCTATAATCTCTGCGGCCTGCGCGGAGTTATGCGGAATTCTCTTAGTTTCAACAACCGTACTCAATGTAGTAACTGCATAGGCAGCTGTAGATGTACCATCCAGGAGTTTGAAGCAGGAGCAATCACAAAACAGCTCCCCTTCCGCATTGCCCAAAGGAGTATCTATAAGGTCTATCCTGCCCTTCGTTTCCTGTTCAGTAGTATACAGGCAATCATGTGATTCTTCGTCACCGCAAACAGTATTTTGAATGTGAGGGGCAAACAAAGTTAATTCATACCTCGTCAGCCGTGCAGAGGTGAGGTGCTGCATTTGGGTTTTATTCAATAGGACATCTACAGAGTGAGGTACCATCAGGGTTAAATCATGGCCTAGGACCATTCCCTGACTCTGTTTTACAGACGCGGCAGCAGCAGCGACAGCTCGCAAACATCTTGGCAAAGCGCTTGCGACGGGATCAAGGGCGGAAGAGTAGTAGCCGCACGGTCTATTCTTCCCTCCGTGTTCCTGTGTTAACACAGCCAAAGCACATCCATCACATTCATGCACAAACAACACAAAGGCCTTATTGTAATTTGGAGTACCCAGAACCGGTGCAGAGCATAACGCGGTTTTGAGAAGCTCAAATGATCGTTGATGTTCTGATTTCCATGGCAGCGGCGAAGAGATGCCCTTCTTCGTCAAGGCCAACATCGGTTTTATCACTAGTGAGAAGTTCGGGATCCACAGCCTACAGTAAGAAGCCATACCTATTAAGGCTCTGACTTCCTGTTGTGTATTTGGAACAGACATGCCAGAAATGTGTTTTATTCTTTCAGGTGTCAATCTTCTCTCCTCCTTTGACAGGAGATAGCCTAAATAGGCGACCTCCTGACAACAATATTGACATTTCTTAAGCGAAGCTTTATGACCATGTTCAGCCAAATGAATAAGCAACAATACAGTGCCTTCTTTACAAGCACTTTCAGAATCTGCAGCTAAAAGCAAGTCATCGACATACTGAAGCAGTGTACAAGTAGATGGCAATTCAAGGGTGTCAAGCTGCTCTTTCAAAGCCCTACTATAAATGCTTGGACTTTCAATATAACCTTGAGGTGCACGAGTAAATGTGAACGAACGTCCCCCCAAGGTGAACGCGAACAAATATCTACTATCCTTGTGTATAGGAATACTGAAGAAAGCATTCTTCAGATCCACAGCACTAAAGTGAGTAGCTGTAGCAGGGATCATCGTTAGTATCATTGTCACATCAGGCACAATTAGAAATTGTGGGGCGAAAACTTTATTAATAGCGCGTAGATCAATTATGAAACGTAATGGGATTGCATTGTC
This sequence comes from Ambystoma mexicanum, assembly GCF_040938575.1. Classification (NCBI taxonomy): domain Eukaryota; kingdom Metazoa; phylum Chordata; class Amphibia; order Caudata; family Ambystomatidae; genus Ambystoma; species Ambystoma mexicanum. Next base: position 420,308,086 of record NC_090927.1, on the reverse strand, counting down.
GCCTTTCTTGTACACGGGTAAAATCGGGCTGTTACATAAACTACCTGCAATCTCTTCGATTACTCCTCGATGCACAAAATCGGAGACAATGCTTTTCAAAGCACGCTCACCCTTAACTGATATTTTATATTGCGGAATGCGTGGTAGTTTAACTCCATGTTTCAAAACTATTTTAACGGGTTCAACCTGTAGTACCCCGACATCATTGTCGTCAACCGCCCACAAACATTCCGGGGCAACTCTAAACTCAGGAGGCAATGGTCGAGTCAAAAACTGAGAACTGGGAAGTTGCTGTGGTGAAACCGTCAGTCGCACTCCGTCAGAGGAACAATAAATTACTGCATTTAGTTTCTTCAACAGATTTAACCCCAGCAAATTCTCTCCACAGTTTGAAGTCAAGAGGAATGGATAGTGGTCCCTAAAGGGACCCAAAGAAACAGGCACCGGCGAAGAAACCGGACAAGCAACTGGTATGCCAGAAAACCCTACAGAATCATTAGTTTGCCCTGACAGTGGAATGTTTGGAACCCGAGAATGATCAATGGAGCACTTCTGTGCTCCAGTGTCTATCAAAAACTGATGTTTCCTATTCCCTACTAACAATTCAACGTAGGGACCTTTTTGACTAACGGGAATAGGTGAAGGTTCCAAACCCTCCTTTGGGCAATCCTAACAAAATAAAATGTCGTCAGAAGGAAGCTCTTCAGAAAGGTAGGCAGCAGAAGGGTGATCAAATATGTTTCTCGTGTCCACACTCGAAGTCTGATTATCCCGTGAAAAAGGTTGCTGAGGATCTTGCGAGAACTGACCTCTATCAGGGCCCCCCACTCCGGGGCGACCTCTAGGTCGTCTACCCATACTCCCAAATGTGTTGTTTGACCTCTGTCGAAGGACGGGGCACTGTGCACGCCAATGACCTTCCTGGCGGCAATAGGCACATTGATTAATATTCACAGGACCCAAGGGGACATTCCCTTTCGGAACATACTGACCTCTGGTCTGTGAATTACCTTCTCTGGGATTTCTAACAATTTTCTGTAACAATACTTTAGTCTTCAAATCTTCTTTCCTCTTCTCTATTCTCTCTTTTTCATTATTAACACTGTTCTCATAATACTGAGCCATCTGCAAAACTTCAGATTGGGATTTCGCCTGCCAAGCGCTCTCAGAGGACATAATCTGTGACTGGATGTCAGTCACCAATCCACGTACAAATGTGTCCACAAACAACCTTTTCCCAGACTCTGTGCCCAAGTCCTGTCCACTGAAGTCAGACAATACCTGTTCGAATCGATTAAAGAATTCGGTGGCACCTTCAGATTTTCCTTGAACACAGGCCGTAAGCTTGTCCCAAATAATTATTTTCTCAGGAATTATGGTTTTCATTTTTGCGACAATTCTATCAGGCAAAGTGAGTATTACCTGAGGTGGTTTCTCACCAGCTGGTCTTTCCCCATCAAACCTAGTTATGTTAGCCCACGTATCTCCCAACCCTGGCACATCGTCTATTGTTCGAACCTGCTTCCATAAATCTACGGGCAGGAGTACAGGGAATAGCAAATCAATATCACTTAGGGTGAACACAGAGGACTGTAAAACGGACTCTATCTCTTAGTAGAATCCTGTCGGATTTTTCCTAATATCAGGAATAGTGTTCACTTCCTGTCGCTAAAACGGAACATGAACAAATTGCAATACATAATGTGCAGGGATGTCCACAGCGGGTGCACCTGTCCCAACGTTAGCGAGAATCTCAACCTTTGGGACAAATGTCGGAGGAACCTCTCTCATTGGCAACTGAGATATAGGTAATTCCGATCGCGTACTAAGCAACAGAGCCAGGTCGAGCGCTAAGGCAGCCGAAGAAGTGTCGGGCGAAAAAGCCCTCTTACAAATACCCAATAACTCTATAGGACAACTAACCTTCTTCCTTACACATTCATCCTGCAGGTACTGTACCATTACCTGAATCACCTTCCTCTGCATTTCTACTGTATACTGACTATACGTGTCATATACTTCATCCGGCGGTATCGATGAATCCGAGATCCATCGAATCGCATCTTTGGTACAAATTCGTACTTCCTCAGATGCCGGTTTACGACACGGAAGGAACCGTTTCTGTACATACATACTGTCGTCTTCACCATCCTCATCCCGTAATCTTTCTAAGTCCCTCCTATACTCAAATAACCTCTCAACATGACCATGTACTTTCTCCTCAGTGTCCCTCGAAAGCGCTAAAGTGTTTAGATCCCTCAACCCTTGTGGGAGATCCGTATTATGTAATCTACCCCACATTACACATAAATGAGTCCCCAAACCTTCAATAAAAACATTTTTCTCAGGAAAATTGCCCATATTTGATAATGTGGAGAAAACGTCAGCTTGATCACCTCTCTCCATACAATGCTTAGCCCATGCAAATAATTCCTGTTTCTTTTATGCAGAGACAGTATTTCGAGTAACAATCTTCGACCCCGCACCCTGATCAACTTCAGTCAGTACAGAACCACTCGGGAGCGGAGGTGTGGGCAAATTCAATGGAGGTGCGACTATCGGCGCCAGGGGAAGGGGTGGTAGAGTAGGTGGAGGAACATCAACTAGAGGAATAGGAACAATAGGTTGTACAGGGGGAACAGGACTAAGAGCAGGAATAACAGCAGGAATGGGCAGAGCACCAGGGAGAGGATCATACGGAGGTGGCGCAGAGGCACCAGGCCTGCGTTCGTTTAACAATTTATCAATAAATTCTTCGGAGACATGAACATCTTTAGAGGGATAGTTTTTCTGGATACCGAGTGAGAAAGCCCTATCCATATTCTTGACTGACTCTGAAAGTTTTTCCTTACCATATAACAACGCTTTTTCGGCATTCGTTTTATGACAGCATGCATGTTTTTCCCTAATTTTAAGCTGCTGCAACGCTTCTTTTTTCCAATTCTGCAAAACATCAAATTCTGCAGGTCTGGCCTTCTTCTTTAGCAAGACCGATTCTAGGTATTCAATACGGGGGATCTCGAAACTACCATCGATTGGCCACTGAAATTTCGGAGGCATGTCTGGTTTGTATGTGCCAAATATCATTAAATACTATACTTCCAATGCCATGCTTACTGTACATAGTACACGCCGGCGACCCCTCCTGTGGTGCCAGGCGGCTAAATTCCAAAGATTGTCGATCGCTGCGGAACAGAGCCCTAAAGCAGCTAGACAATTTCCCAGGCATTTCACAAAAAATTGGTGTTACCTGGTCAATAATTGTGTCTGCAGATACAATACGCCAAATTCAAATTGTCAGGGTTAAATTAAGAGTCGGGTCACGACTGCACCTGACCAAACCTAAGGAGTACCGTACGGTTTACCAAAGAACTTGCCTAACAAATTTTACCTTGTGTTTGGTGGTTTCGTCAAATTTGCCCGCCTCAAAAATGGACCCTCGTCAATATGCCGTGTCAGACCACACGACTATCGTCCAAGGATCGGATCGTGCAGCGGTGCCGAGGTATCGCGTCTCGTTGGGTCGGGCCAGCTTTATCACACCGTCCGATCCCGGTTCGATAGTCTGCGTCAATCCTTCAATGATCCGGCATCAATCTTGAGGGTCCCTATTCGGGCGCCAACTGTGAAAACAGAAAAATAATATGAGGCCGGGAAGCCCAAAAAGAAACACACCAACACAGGTTACAAAGAAACATACAAGTGCTTTACACACAACAGTTACCAAGTCAATTGACAAACGGATAGCTATTCGGCTCTCAGTATAACATAACGAACTTCAACGAGGGTTCGATGTGATAGTGAGAGAGAGCGCATATTGGAATACCCGGGCCTTTTATACAATTTGTCCAGCCCTTGGCCAACCCTCTTGCGGGTTAACCATTCTGCGAAATATTTAATTCTGGTCTTAGGGTTCCTTGCCAGGTCAATCCTTTAATATATGCATTTCGATTAGTTTCGCTGATATAAGTAGTACATTTACATATAGGTCAACGGTAGGACAAGGTCTCTGTTCGCGACCCCGACAAGTGGCCTGCAGGCATATTAATTATTCAGTTGTACGGAGGTCACAACGGCCAGAATCTTACTCAGAATGTCATTTGGCCTCCAATTTGATGTTCAGGGTGACTTCTACATAACAAGAGAACCTAAAATGGCGGCTCAATCCAAGATGGCGGCTTACATTGGTTTCTCTAAGGTCAAGACCTTGCCGTGGAGTTTGTTGGCACATGATGGTTAGACAACTTGGCGTAGGCCAATACACATACAATTGTTACAATAGGAGGCATAATATTGTTTCTATTCCGACACTACATTCATAGCTGAGCCAGTCGCAGAAGGAGAACCTATACATGACTGTGCAAATTATGAGGAATTCTATGATGAAATCCCCAGGGTAAAGGAAAATGCCCTGGCAGGTGGCGAAATCGTGTTCATTGACTGTTCTTCAAGAATCGATCAAGAAGACGGACAAAGATATACCGGCATGGCAAAACACCTAGCGAATAGAGTTCCAAGTACTCGTCAGTGCACGAATACCCTCTCACTATTCTGCGCAAGCTGCTGAACTATTGACGCTGGTACTCGCCATTGAGAATCATGCAGACCATGAAGTAACTGTGTACAGTGACTCCGCCTATCTGATGTCCACAGTAAATGCAGGTCTAGTGTGCTGGAATAGGAGGGGCTACCTCAGAGCGGACGGCACACCAGTGCAACACGCAGCCTTATTGGACAGGTTCATAAAAGCACTACAGCTCCCAGTGGGCATAGCGGTCATGAAATGCGCCGCCCACACCAAGGGGACAGATTTCGTGTCATGTGGAAATCATGAAGCAGACATGGAAGCAAAACGTATGGTATCCAAAAACTAAACAATCATGGACGTGGAAGTGACACGTACCCATGAGCGTATGATGGTAGCACGAGTCACACCAGAGGCCTATAGTGACATGGGGCAGACTCAGCTAATGGATCTCCGGGTGGAGGCGCCACAGGAGGAGAAGAATTTGTGGAAGCATCGAGGGTGTTCCTTAAACCCCTCTGACGGTTTGTGGAGGCAGGACACCACTGGTAAACCGGTAATGCCTGTCGCCCTACTGAAGGTAGCATTGGAGCAGTTACACTACCCTATATATATGACAAAAAAACTTGCTGCAACACTTGCAGAAGACTGGTTCACACCGAATTTAGCAGAGCATGTTGCATTTTTCATGGTGAACTGCATTATCTGCCAACAGTTCACCGCTGGGCACACATTAAAAGTAGTGAGAGGAGTTATCCCCCGGCCGAATGGATGATTCCAGCACTTGCATATAAACTACGTCGACATGATTCAAGTGTGCAACGGGTACAGGTATTTAATTGTGGTGGTGTGTCCATTCTCTAGATGGATAGACGCAGGTCCATATACACTCCCAGACGCTACCTGTGCTGCCAAATTTCTAGTGAGGGAAGTGTTCCCTAGATGGGGGGTGTGCGAAGTAATGAGATCAGACAACGGGGCTCACTTTGTTAACGCAGTTTTCTAACATATCAGCTTTCTACTGGGTATAAAGCACAAGTTATCGTCGGTGTATCACCCGGAGGGAATTGGGATATGTGAGTGGCGTAAACAGCCTGTTAAAGGAGAGGATAGCCAAGTTGAAGCTCACATTAAAAAAGGGATGGCTGCACTGTCTACCACTGGCATTGTATGCACTTGGGAACCAACCAGGCTCCGACCATCATCTTACACCGCACAAGATAGTTACAGGCAGAAAGATGAGGACCCCCCCCTTATCCGCCGAGATAGAGCTAGATGTGATGCCCAGCTGACTAGAGAGGTTCTGGGAACAGAGATGCAGGATTACCTTAACTGTATGACATCCAGCGCCTCTGTCATTTCAGGCCAGCTGCAGCGACGGCGAAAAGGGGACAGTGCAGCACAAAACACATCAGGAAGTGCTGAAGCTGACCCTGCACAAGGTCTACATGTGCCCCTCGTCTTCCCTGGTGACAGCGTGCTTGTGAAGAACTTTACTGAGAAGAGGTGGGATGAGCCACGATTCAATGGCCCTTTCATCGTAGAAGACTGCACCCTTTCCGCCTTCAAGCTCCAGGGCAGAAGGGCATGGATCTTCATAAATGACATTAAACCATATATAGGGGAGAGCCCTCCTGTTGCATCCAACTGCGAAGAAACCACAGACAACGGGGAAGAACCTCAGCACATACAGACAAGATCCATGGTGAGGAAGAAGGACGCATGAGCAGCATAATAAAGGCAAAAGGAACACTGATTTAAATTGTGGCGTATAAACAAGGCATTTTCTGAAACCAGTGAAAGATAATAAAGGACATAAAACGAACACTCTGTGCATCCCAGTTGCAGGGTAAAGAGAAGCACACCCAAAGCCAAAACAACATTGATAAAACAAACTTTTGAAAGCACGTCATGCCCAAATAGTACAAAGAATCACGACCCTGATAGACTGTAAACAGAATATTCTCTGAGAGTGTAACATGGTATCCTGAAGCATTATTAGTAAACAAGACTTTGATGAACTAAGAGCAAAAGTTAAGAACATCACACAGTCACCTGAATCAACCAACACCCAGACTTTGTTTTGCAGAACGTATGACATCCCCAACAGGAATATTACAAGAGATGTGCTGTCCTGTTTTCAGTTAGTACTAGAGACATATCCATCGCTTGTAGGGAGAGTTACCAGCATCACAGACTTGGTCCAAGATCCAGCCAACAAGAAAATAATCTGGCAACTACTGACAGTCATCGCGGAAGCCTTCATTGTACTGCCCGAGTATGGTGATAAGGACACAGATGTTTCCACCACAAGTGATCATTGATGAGCTGACATACACGCTCTTCTTTCGCATCATAGAGGAACGCCCAGGACTCGTAAGGAGAACCACGGATACTCTAACATTCACCAGAGATCCAAGAAACAATGAATACCTGAACCAATTGTGGATCAAGCTAAATTATGTGGTCGCAATCCACGCAGCAGTGTAAAGACTGTGCTCATCAAAAGAAAAACTAATGACCAGGACAAATGTCCCTATCTCCCGAGGACACCCGGCTGGTGCAAAATGTCCTGCTTAGACTAGTCACGGACTATCCTGAAATGGTGGGGAGGCCTGCAGATGTTGACGTCATCACCTTCCTTAGAGATCCGGCCAACGCCCCACACATGGGCACACTTCTCCACGGCATAATGCTCCAGGTGGAGCTATCCAACTTCCAGCGAGAGTACCTTAGGAGATTCCAGTAAGACTGTCACTGTGGGACAGATCGAGGATAGAGACACAGTTCTTCAACCTCTCAGCTGCAAGACAGATCGAGGAGAGCAAAGACAAGAACTACACCATCCTATTTTTTCTTTGTACTTTCCCTCTACTCTTCCTTATTTTTATTTTTATTTTTATTTTTATTTTTTCATTTTTCTTTTTTTCATGTTCAATTTTATTTATATTTTTATTTTTATTTTTACAACATTTTATTTTTGTGTGATTTTTAGCAGTTCCACCTCTTCATTCCTTTGCATTGAGCAAGTTCCAGCATGTCCTCTGGACCAAAGCAAATTTGAGGAGTCCACTGGGACCTTACCTATTATAGATATGCATAATGAATGTGATGTACCAAAGTTGCTAGCCTAACCCTTTTCCATAGTCTGGCACAGGAACTGTACTGAATACCCAGAGACTACTGTCGTCACTCACATGAGGGTGGACATTTGGAAAGCACTCGTCACTTAATAGTAATGAACTCTCGAACTATGAGACCAGAGCAATAGAAGGAATAAATAACTGACTATGAACTCATTCGAAATGGGGGCCCAGAACAGTAACTTGGTTTTACCCCCAACAGAAGGGCGCCTCCACTTCCCTGGAAGAAAATGCTGCAAATTGTCGGTCCGAACGAATATGTGTATATGTATAGTTATTATTTTTGTTTTTCTGTCATTGACAATCAGAACTGTTTTCTTTATTGGTGCATGAAGTGTCCCAATCTCAGTGCACCCACCAGATAATGAACGTCTGGGGCCAACGAAAGCACCCAGACCCTATATAGTCATTCCAGTCCCAAGAAATCCTGATCATAAAAGTAACAAACTAAAATTAAATGTAATTAGCAGTGATTTAGACACATTTGAGGTAAAAAATGAAGAGAAAAGCAGGAGACAGGGTCAGCACGGAATGAATGAAAACGCTTCACTGACCACTGCACGCACCCACACACAGGATGCACACAGACAAGGGCAAGTGTCAATGGCTACAGGGCCTCCAACGAAGGCTGCAGAGAAGGGGAGACAGCCTGCCGAGCAATCGGTTCCAGAAAATAGTGGAAGTAACCAAGAGAAGTCAAGTGAGAAACCCAAGAGAGAGGGCATAGCAAAATCCCTCGAAAGAACAGAAGTAGCCATGAAGGAACTCACAAAGAAAACACAATCTCTGATAGATTATTTGATCCCATCCATAGTCAGAGCAAAGAAACTGCACGAGGAGCTGAAAAATAGAACTACATAGACTGTAATAACGAGCACGCCAGCTCGAACACTGCTAACAAGCACCAGATCTACGACACAGCCACACGTTGGGGAGATGGTGAGCCAATGGCGGCCAGAGAACCTCGATGAAAAACTACAAGAGGAGAGTCACAGAAATGAAAAACCTTTTCCTACCATAGCAATGCAGCAAAAGGACCCTGCTCCACCAAGACGCACAGAGTGGAAAAGCAGCACAGATGCATTTAGAGACATACTCATAGCAAACTATAGAAAAACGCTGAGAATCAAGAGAAGCCCGTACAAAGATGACAATGAACTCAATGATTACCTAGACAGCACAGAAGTAGGATGAAGGCAGTCAGAAGGAGAATGCTTTGTCTGTGCTCTCCTGCCGTACAGCATGGGAAAATCCAAAATCTTCGTGGCTGTAGAAAATTATGTCCCCATAGCACACTGTATGTCACACGTAGAAATGCGCATCACCAGAGGACAATTTATGGGAAGAGACGCTTCACTGATATGGGCCACCGAAAAGGACTATCCAGATGAAGATGGCTACGTCCAGGACATTAAAACAAGAAACAGGGTGCACACCAGGAATCACGTGATCCGATACAAGAATCCTGACGTCAAAGGATCAGGAACACGATGGGTGACAAACCCGAGACTGAACGTTCAAGGAAAAACTGCAGAAGAGGCACAAATCTGGAAGAACAGAGGCCAAATGCAGATCTGGGGAACAGTGGTTTCCCCAAATGGATGGGAAGAAGGACTAGTGATCTGCCGAGCTTGGATGGTCCTTGGAGCCTGTAAAGAAGCAATAGAAAAGTCTTAAAAACCCCTATGGCCAAAGTTAGTAAAGTTACTAACATGGGTCAAAGATAGAGGAGGACCCCTGCAGATGGTGCCCCTGGAGGGCCGAAACTATGCTTCAGAAACAATGGCACAAGGAAGATGGGAGAGAATCAAAACTGCGGACAAATCTTTGAAGCTCCAGGAATGACACAAGGAACTGCAGTTATTATGGACCATTACTGGGCGTATGGATCCAAGGCATACGTAAGGCTGCTGAAAAACTGGGTTGGCATATGCGCACTAGTGAACGTCCATGTTCCCGCGCTAGTGATCCCTAAGAATGACCTGAAGTTGGACAGTTTCCCGAAAGCAAATGCTCATCTAAGAAGAAGGAGATCTGTGGAACTGGTATCCAGGATGAAGAGGGAAAATTACTTTTCTCCCAAATCAGAAGAGGCATTCAATGCAATCCCATACGAACACAGGCTGTTCAGCCTCACCTCAACAGTATTCCCAACACTACTCCTGCCCCACATCCAAGTTGGAGTGAATGATAAATGGTTGCAGATAACCAGATGGGAGTTATTGCAGACCATCAATACCACTATAAAAGGATTCAACGCGATCAAAGAAGAACTGAGAGCAATCAGACTGATGACCCTCCAAAACAGATATGTGCTTGACATGATCACAGCAATGGATGGAGGTGTTTGCGCAAAAATCAGAGAATCATGTTGCACATTTGTACCATCACACGATGAAGAAAACGGAACCCTAACGGAGGCCATAAATATGTTGACAAACCTGAAAAACCAGATGATCGATGAAAGTGATGAAGCGGACGAGGACAGCTGGTTTGGAGACCTATTCTCGTGGGTCCCACAATCGATGGCAGATATATTCAAGTTTCTGGGAGCCCTACTAGCAATGGTATTGCTAGGATTCTGTGTTATCAAGATAATCATTACACAGTGCCAGAAAACTGCGAAGAAAGCCATAGGGATGAAACTAATGGTTGATGTTGAGCCAGGGTGGAAGCCCAAAGACCTAACTGATGAAGAAATAAGAGACTTTGTGAGGGCCAGCGAATTTGCGCCAGAAGGAACAAAGTTGACATATCCTAAGAAACGAAGAAGGTATGAAGGAAAATGGATCTACTGCAGCCCAAATGGACAATGCCAGCTAATGACATGGAACAAAGACAAACATGTGAAAACAGCAGGGAGTTTGAAAGGAGTGATAAAAATATGGACTCCAAAGGTTCACACATTCACACCATCATGTACAAACCCTGAAGACGATGAACATGACACTGAAGAATCAAAAGAAATAAATGCAAAAAAGGTTGCAGAAGTGGTCGATTAACCGACCAGAAGGGGGAGTGTAGAGGAGGTCCCAGACATGCCTGCACCCCATCCCCTCATTTTGAGGTACCTGGAGTGTATTCGCCAAGGTTTGTGATGTATGAGGAGCAAATGAACCAACAAAGAGCTGCACTGGGACTCTGCCCAGTATACATCAGTAAATCCATACCTGTTGAAGCGCCCATAACCAGACAACCCTGGGCAGCACGGTACCCTATCAGAAAGCCGTACTAGCCGCTGATACGAAACGAAGAGTACCTACAGATGGTCCATGAAGAGACCCAAAGAGCCCTAACGGAAGGCCAGTGGAAATGACACAAGGGCCTGAACAGACTCGTGAATGAACAAAAGTGCAAGGAACTACGAAAATAAATGTAATGGACACAATACACACAGAGAAGAGACTCAAACTTCAGAGCATACCAGCCTGCCCCATGAAGGTCAAGATAAGGGGGGCCCACGCCTTGGGCGAGGCCGAAACAGAATTAAATACACTAAAAACTGGAAACTGGAAACTGAAGCAGATTCATGGTGAACTAACACGTGACCAGCCAGTCGAAAAGAAGTACCACCGCCTGATGTCATTCAGGACCCGAGGATGCCATAACTTTTCCCAATAAGAGACTACAGTTTTGAAGCCATATACAGCCAACTAATTGACACATAGCCCTAAAATACTGATTGATGGAAGGGAGGCAGGGTGAAACTTGGGACACCAGGTACATGGGTGTCCATTCTGCATGCCGCTAATTAAAATGGGGATTTATGTCTGGGGGTGTAACCTGCCCAATCACAATGGACCAAGTTATCTGGAGTCCTATCGATAGTGGAACCAATAAGACGCTGTACTTGTAGTGACGTCAATCACATGTGATATAGTGGGATGGGCGTAGACGCCCACCCGATAAGAGTTATCCAATCCGCATGCCCTATTATCATATGCAGATATAGCACCTATACTTAAGTTACCTTTCCTAACCAATTATATTGCATGTCGAGTTTTTGTAGAGTTAGACGTCAATGATGACGAATATTGCCTATAAGAATTACTGTTCAACTGAAGTTTGAGGAAGTCGGAGCGAGACAGGTGATCGCAATGCTGCTGATTTCCATTTGTCTCTCTGTTTGATGTACTTGTCATTATTGAGTCCTCATTATTGAGTCTTGTTGGAGTAAGTGAATCCTGCACCCCCTGTCCTCACATGGTGCAGCTATGTTGTTTTACAAGTTCTAGAGGGTGAGCGCTGACCTATGGGCCCGTCAGTGAATTCCTCTCCTCCTGAACAAGGCTGCTTACAGTGATTACAGAGCAGTTCCTTTTGCTTCCGGAATACAGCGAAGACAAGACAAATGTCCCTGTCATGAGAACATAGCAGACTAGTAAGCAAATAATTTTTTCAATTAATTGAAGACTTTCTAGAACTGGAGATGAGATATGCCAGTGTTGATGTCCTTACGTTCATTAGAGGCCCCGCAAATTCTGTATAGATGAGTATGCTCCTGTATGGTATCATAATGCAGGTCGAGCTTCATTACCAGCAGCAGAATCAACGGCGAAGATTGTAAAACTTTCCTTTGACGGACATATCGTGAAGGTGTTGCAAAGGACTTTGTTTTGTTTATGCTGACAAGGAACGGCATGTCATCCGGAGCGAGACAGAAAAGAAACATTGACTGAGAACTGGTCTATTTTGAACACGCGGATTAAGAGACTTGCTGAATTTATTTCCTCATTTGGAACTTTCGTTTTAGAGAAGGAACTGTTCCCAGAGTCAAGAGAGAGTCTATTATTCAGACAAAAAGGATAAGCAGGGAGCATCTGTAACCTGTGACCAGAGACAGCAGAATCCAGATAAAATTGGCAAATGTGTAGAATGTATTAAAAGTTAGTTTTGCTTCTTTAAATGATCGAGATGGGAAACCAGAGCAGTAGCGTTGTCCTCCCTCATGAGGAGAGACGTTCATATTGGCAAAGGAACAAATGTTGTAAGCTCACGTACAAATGCATTATTTACCTATGTATAATATTCATTATTATATTACTGTCATTGATGATTAGAACTGCATTTTTCATTGGTGCACAGAGCGTTCAGGTTCCCATGCGCATGCAACCTACCAAGGTACCCAGACCTTACTTAGTCATTCCATTTCCTAGAAAGAATGACAGAGTGGCAGAAATTGAGATGGATGTGATAAACAATGACACATACACAAAACTTGGGGTAACAAAAGAATTGCAACACTGGAGAGAGGGTCGTCAAGGTGAACCCGAGAAGGGGTTGGGGGAAGACACACATCCACAAATCACGAGTGCATACACACCTGGTCTAGTGTCAAAAACTGCAAAATCATATTCCAGAGAAGGGGATAAGCTTGGACAACCAATAATGAGAACTTCCATATCAAGAGAAGTTGAGAGACAAATGGAGAAAGTTGAACCCTTAAGGAGACAAAAGACTCTAGAGAATGAACGTGCAGCGTAGCACCAATGAGCATGCAACATCCAGTGATGAAAGGGACGAACGAGCACAAGGCCTACAAGACAATCACATGCAGAAATGATAGGAGAATCAATATGGACATTTATAAACAGAGCCAGAAAGAACCAGATGGATAAAGAAAGACTTACCTGACTTTCTCCTAATCAAGTAATACCGATGAAAATGCCTGGATCATTGATGGAGATTCCTAAGAATCCTCCAGCAAGAAGAAGCTATACAGATGTGTTCAAGAATGTGGTTATAGCAAACTACATGAAGACCTTAAGAATTCGAAGGAGCACACAAGAAGATAATAATGAATTGAACGATTACTTGGACAGCACAGCACACTTGGGAAACAACATATGTTACCAACACATGAACGAAGTGGGAAGACAAACTTCAGAGGAAGAATGCTTTGTGTGTGCACTCCTACCTTACAGTATGGGGAAGTCAAAAATCTTCGTAGCTGTTGAAGTAGTCGTGCAGACAGCACACTGTCTGTCACACATAGCGATGTGCAAGACCAGAGGTCAGTTTATGGTTAGTGACGCTTCACTCAAATAGGCAACTGAAGCGACTGATCCAAATGAAGATGATTATGTACAAGACATAAAGATAAGAAACAATGGCAAAACAAAGAGCATTGTCATAAGATATGAAAAGCCTGGAGTTAAAGGAGCAGAAATTAGAAGAGAAACAAACAAAAAAATGAACGTTGAAGGGAAATCTCCAGAAGAAGCGCAAAGATGGAAGAACAGAGGTCAGATGCAAATCTGGGGAACAGTGATTTCACCAGATGGATGGGAGAAAGGAGTAGTGATCTGCAGAGCATGGGTGATCATTGAACACTATGGGCCTCATTACGACCCTGGCGGAATTCGGAAAACGATGGCGGAAATGCAATACCGCCATCGAATAGCGCTCGGTGCGACTATGACCCGTCACCGCAAAGTACGAAGCCATTAGCGACACCGTAGTGAACGCCAACGCTAACTGCACCAAGCACGCGCGCGCGCGCCATGCCAAACCGTAAATACCACCATGGCGCAAGGGTACGCTAATTCCGACCCTAGCGGACATGTACCTAACGCCATCAAGCATGGCGGAATGTACCATTCCGCCATGGTGAGAAGTACGGCATCGTGAATCAACCGTAAACGGCCCCACTGAGTGCCTGTACACCGCTCCCTGCCCACAAAGTACAACTCCCCGTAGGTGCAATGAAGTCACAATGCAACCAGTGAAATGTACAAGTCACCCATGCATGCCAACGAACAAAAGAAGCACAAGAGGGGCCAATGGGAGCTGCAGGGCACAGATGGCACGAATACAGAAGCCAATCCAATGGACATGACCACAGTCCCCCCCCCCCCGAAACGCACGCAAACACAGGCACCTGTGACCAGCAATATTCCGAAAATCACATCATACCACCAGTCCACCTGGCTGACCGGCATCTGTTACACAAAACCCAATCCCCCGCCCCTGAGCATGACAACATTCAAACAGTCATATTGGCAGCCCCCATCCCTGACCTCACTGGGCTTCGTAGGCAAACGCGCCCAGTAGAGTACCACGCAACTAAACTCCGAAGCTGGAACCCAATGCAGATCTCCTCCCAATACATCGCTCCCCAAATAGGAATATGCCACATCACTTGCAAAGAAGAATGCTGCACGGGCCAAATCAGAATAGAAATTTAATGCACAACAAAATCACCAAGCCCATACAGCCATTAGGCCATGAACTCCAAAACACATTTCACCATTGTGGGCTGCATCCGCAAGAAATGACCAGCCACTACTTGTGTGACGCCCTGTTCCATCATGGTACACAGAGCCACATTCACGTACGAAAAGGCAACATGGAAGCGCACAGAACCGCAGGGCCGTCCCAATGGGGAGGCACTAGTCCAGCTGAAAGGCCGAAATGTTGCTCCGAGCCACCAGTACTGCGTAAGGGCATGTGGCCCATTGGCGATCGTCCCATAAGATCGTAATGCTGCTCCACTGATTAACACGAAGCAGCAGGTGTCGGGAGTAAAAGCCATCTGCAGGAGTGGCATACAGATGGCAGTGGCAAAAGGGGAGGAGATACCTGTCAACCAAAAGAAAAGAAAAAGAACAGAATGGCAATCAGAACTACATCCGAACAACTCACTTCAATGATCACACTAAATCCACAGCCATATGCATGCTAGCCCACTCCAAAGGATCATCACCACCCCAAAACCACTTGCGACTCATAACCATCTATATCGAGGTGTAAACACCATCACAAACGAGTGTACCTGTGCATGCGTCTGTCAAAACAGAATCCATCAGATGGGATTGGTAACGTGCATGGACACAAGTGTCTGAGGGCGCGTCGAGACAGGGAGGGCTCAACAAGGCCAGATAGACGATGGTCCCACTATGGCAGCCCTGCATCACATAGCGCAGGGGAGGCGGATAGATTCCAAGAAGCCCTGTACATGGCAAACTCTGTATCAAATCACCTGCCCATGCATCCATTCATCATTCCCTCATCCCGGGATTAAAACGCCTGAATATTTACTCACATAACATTAGAAATATCCATTGAGTCTGTGCGTTATGCAGCCTGCAATATCCACAGTGCCCCAGCCCGTAATTCCAGTGTAGTGAAGTAACATGTATTTGGGAACGTCCGGCCTCATCGCCCACGTCGCTATTGCGCATCCCAAACCATTCATATCAATCATTGCATCCTCGCCATGGCCCCTGTCTCAAGGACATTGAACAATAGAACGTTATATTTGCAGTCAGACCTGTGGGCATTTCCTCGCCGCTAGCTGAAAACCGAAAGCGCCGCCCTTCGAATTCCTCATTTGCAACATCACGTCGAAGAGGCATCTGTGGCCGTTTGAAATCACTAATT
The DNA here is from genome assembly GCF_040938575.1 of Ambystoma mexicanum. Lineage (NCBI taxonomy): Eukaryota > Metazoa > Chordata > Amphibia > Caudata > Ambystomatidae > Ambystoma > Ambystoma mexicanum. The sequence goes on along the minus strand of NC_090927.1, from coordinate 420,292,036 downwards.
AATCCATCTAGTGCGGCTGTGTGTGAAAATGGCAACTGCCTTCACCCACAAATGGGACGCCCCGCCCGTCGGTGCAACTCGGTACAGTGATGCATGAGGGCCCACCGTTACTCGAGTACTACGTTCCACTGACCCTTCACAAGTCTGTTCGCGACTGCACAGATAGTATGTGAAACAATGGGACCACAGCAGAATGAACATATCAACCAATGTTACACGGCCATCGGGTACAAATACATGATTGCAATAGCAAGATGCCATTCCTCGAATTGCAGCGTTGTGTGCGGGACGTGCTCGGCCAAAGGGGAGAGCAGTTTGCACAGGTGGGATGAATCACCACAGGTGGAGGCCATACAGCCTGAAAACACATAAATTGCACACCCAGTCTCCTCCCACAACCAGACCCACTCCGAAATGCTACCGGCAGGACTCGCGATGTTGGCCCTGGGGGACCTGATAGCACTGCAAGTACTCCAACTCCAAGAAGAAGACGAACACCAACTACAACCGGCCGCACGGAGGAGACGCAGGAGGAGGAGGAGGGCAAGGCAGGGCCAGCAAGGGCCGCCAGCACAGCCACTACCACCACGCAGGCAGCCCGCAATCCCACGCCTCCGAGCACATCCGTTCAACCTCACTGATGAGCAGATCCACACCCTCTACCGTCCGGACCGGGACACCATAGCCGCCATTGTGGACATGACACAGGCTGACCTTGTCAGCATGATAGATAGCCCAACCGCCATCCCACCCCTACTGAAGGTGGTGTCTGTACTCCACTTCCTGGCCACAGGCACCTACCAGCACACAGTCGGACAGTTGCATGGCATTTCTCAGCCACTGTTCTCACGGACACTATTGCAAGTGCTCGATGCCCTCCTGCAGCACGCAGACGACTACATCTCTCTACCACGCTCGGAGCAGGAAATTACCAACACAAAAGTGGGATTCCATGCACTTGCCGGCATACCGGGTTGCATTGGTGCCATCGACTGCACCCATGTGGAATTGGTCGTCCCACATGCCATGGAGGCCCAGTACCGCAACCGTAAACAATTTCATTCCCTGAATGTACAAATGGTGTGTGACTCCAACAGGATCATTACACATTGTTGTGCCAGATTCCCTGGATCAACCCATGATTCTATGGTCTTGAGGAACTCTGCTATACCACGCTACATGGAGCGACATGCAGGGAACAGATCCTGGCTACTCGGTGAGTCTCATTTCATGCATGATGATGTGGGGTATGTGATGCGGCAATGACCTGGCAGGAAGGGGGGGGGTGTGCGTACGTAGCAATGGCATTCCACATCATACGTTTCTCGTCCACATACAGGTGATGCTGGGTATCCACTGAAGAGATGGCTCCTCACACCAGTCCGGAACCCACGGGACCAGCATGAGGAGGACTACAACCATGCCCACTCACGTACCCGTGTAGTCATAGAACAGGCATTCGGCCTACTGAAGACTCGTTTCCGCTGCCTCAGCAGGTCTGGCGGGGCACTCCTGTACCGCCATGAGAAGGTTGCAAAGATGGTCATGGCATGTGTCATGCTCCACAACATGTGCGTACGTAGAAATGTGCCCATGCCCCCTGACGCAGAACTGCAAGCACCTGATGATGGTCATGATGAGGGTGGGGATGTGGCAGCACCTCAAGGAGTCTGCGAGGCACCGGAGGGCCGTGACATTCGTCAGCATCTCATTGATGCATGCTTCTAGCACTCACGCCTGGTGGCTGATACATGGACACGGGACTCGTGGCACTGTGTGTGTCTGGGACATGCACAATATGGACTGTACGCCTATGATGGCCTAGTACACAAAGATCAATGTCCACACATCTCATTGGTTGATCGTGCACTGTTTATGGCATATGTGATATCATGTTGAACACCCTATCGACCCGCCACCCAAGTGAGCCCAACACACCCCCTCCACCCTCCTACCTCCCCCCGAACACCAGTGTCCAAAGATGCTCATTGTCAGTGGGCTGTCGCTATTGCAAGCCCCCTCTGCGGGTATCAGGGGCACCCCTGCCTGTGGAGCGCAGGTTCCTCCCAGATCTACGTTGGGGGCTGCCCTGGACGGAACTTGCAACGGATGATGTCTCTGCCTGCTCACGTCCATGCATGTCCCTAAGGGTTTGCGAGAGCTCAGTGAGCACACGGCGCACTGCGGCAAGTTCGGCACATACGTCTTTGGACGTCGCATGCAGTTCCCCCCTCAGGCTCTCGGTGCTTCTCTCCATTTGGACTCTCAGGCTCTCGGTGCTACTCTCCATTTGGACTCTCAGGCTCTCGGTGCTACTCTCCATTTGTGCCCTTAGTGTCTCTGTACCTCTCTCCATTTCTGCCCTAAGTGTCTCAGTTGATGTTTCTATGTCTGCCTTAGTGCCCTCACATTCATCGGCATGGTCCTTGAGGAGCGTGGCCAGTTGCTGCTGTTGCACGATTAACTGGTCGAGGGACTGTTGCCTCTGCTGGGCCATGGCCATTTGCGGGGGTGTCACAGAGGGGCTGTTGACCTCATGTTGCCTTGCCACAGGGCTTGTGGGGGATGGCCAGTCGTCGTCTTGTGGGTGCCCCTGCGTGGTATCCTCATGTTGTACAGGATGGGACAGACAGGGGGATTGGGACAGGTCATGGATGGATCTGACTTCGACATCCCCGTCTTCTGTGTCGGAGCATGCTGCCATCAATGGGGTGTCACCTATGGTGCTGCTGCCACCAGAGGCAGTGCCTTCTGTGGCATCCGTTGGGGGGACCTGTGGTGGTGGTGGTGTGGGCATGCTGGTTGCTGGGGTGCCTGTTGATGTTCCCTCCTCTGTGCTGCCACCTGATTTGTGCTGCTGCCGTGTCTTGATGCGTGCAGCTGAGGTGGAGGGTCTTTGGCCGTTGGTCTTGGCCCTCTTTGCAGGTGTGCTGGTAGGGGTGTCCTGATGCTCGTCGTTTGGATCGGACCCTGTGGTGGAGTAAAGGAGGGCGAGGGTTATTAATGGGTCTGTGGGAATTGGAATGGCATTGTATCACATGCATTGGGGTGGTACCTGAGGGTGATTTGGGTCGGGGCCTTGGAGGTGCTTTCATTTGTGTGTGGAGTGAGGGTGCAGTTGTTTGGCAGCCTGCAGTTAGGGTGTGCCTGCTGCACGTGTAGTGGGTGTTTTAGGGGTTTTTAATTATTTATGTATTTATTGTGAGTTTTAACGTGCGCTATCAGGCCGATGTATGTGGACGTTCTCCTGGCCATGTGTTTCTGTTGCACTATGTGGGCACATGGTACTTCGCATGATTGGACATTGTGGATTTAGCATTGTTTTATCTGGCCCACCTACCTGAATCTTCGGATGTCTGCACTCCTTTCTCCATCCCTCCGACTCCCTCTATGCTCTCAATTCCGATGGTGGAGGCACAGATTTCTTCCCAGGGGGTCAACTTGATGGGTGATTCAGGACCTCCCCCGGTGGCTGTGGCAATGTTGCGGTTGGCAGAGAGTATGCTGCGGACGCGTATCCGCAGGTCGTCCCATCACTTTCTGCATTGCTGTGGGTTGCGGGGTGCGGTCCCCACCGCACTTACCCGCTGTGCCACCAGAGCCCATATGGCCTTCTTGTTTGCAAGTGCCGTCCTGGTCATTTGCGTGGAGAAGACGACGGCAGCATTCTCCTGGAGGGTCTCTGTTAGCACGGTGAGTTCCTCACGGGAGAAGTGGACCTGCCGCTTGCGGTCGCACGCTTTCTTCGCTACTTTTCCCATTTTTCTTGGTTTCGCTAGGGTGGATGACGGGTTGGGGTGTGTCTCAGGGTAGTGTTTTTGGTGGTTGTGTGGTTTTGGTGGTTTTATAGGTGTACGGCGGGATGTTTCCCGTTCCGGGCCCATGTTTTTACTTCCGTTTCCGTATATTTCCGGTCACCGTACTTTCCGGTAGGCGCACACTGCGGTGTCCGCTGTGATGGGTGGCGGTATTGCACCTAGGGCGCCGTACGGCGGCGGTGTGGGCCGTTTTGGGATCATTTCTGCCATCGCGGACTTTGCACTTCCGCCATGCCGTGGTGCTCGTGCCCGATGGGTCGGAATGGGCCGCACTTTGCTCCTTCGTGCAATGGCGGAAACGCTATTTACGCTGTGGCGGTCCGGTCAGTCACTTTCCGCCAGGGTCGTAATGAGGGCCTATATGTAAATCGTTGAATATGCACAGAGGATATGCAAACCATTATGGCAGAGACTGGCAAAACTGCTAACATGGGTCGAAGAAAGAGGAGGACCACTACAGATAGTGCCATTGGAGAATGCCAAACTGTGCTTCAGAAACAATGGTACAAGAAAAATTGGAGAAAATCAGAACTGTGGATGAATCTTCAATACCACAGGAATGGCACATGGTACTGCAGTGATCATGGATTATTATTGGGCCTGTGGATCAAAAGCCTACATCAGACTGCCTAAAGATTGGGGAGGAATCTACACATTGGTAAATGTCCATGTTCCGGGAGGAATCTGCACATTGGTAAATGTCCATGTTCCAGTGTTGGTGATCCCAAAAGGTGAGCTGAATATCGACAGTTTTCCGAAAACAGATGCTCACCTAAGAAAGAAAAGGTCTATGAAGCTTATGAAGAGAACGAAGAGGGAAAATTATTTCTCAATAAAATCCATAGAAGCTTTCGATGCTATCCCATCTGAGCATAGACTGTTCAGCTTGTCCTCATCAGTGTTCACGACAATCCTGATGCCAAGAGTTCAAATTGGAGCATACTAAATGTTTGCAGATAACCAGATGGGAGTTACTGCAGACCATCAATACCACAATAAAGGGATTCAATGCAATCAGAGAGTTAAGAGTGATTCAACTAATCACTCTCCAGAACAGATTTGTCCTAGACATGATCACAGCTATGGATGGAGGAGTTTGTGTAAAAATCGGAGAATCATGTTGCACATTTATACCATCTCACGACGATGACAATGGAACCTTAACAGAGGCCATAGGTATGCTAACAAAACTACAGAATCAGATGATTGATGAAGCTGACGAAGTTGATGATGACAGTTGGTTTGCATCACTGTTTTCATGGGTTCCAAAATGGATGGCAGATGCATTGAAGTTCCTAAGAGCCCTGTTGGTGATGAAATTGCTTGGATTCTGTGTTATCAAGATAATAATCTCTCAGTGCCAGAAAACTGCAAAAAAGGCATAGGAATGAAAATCATGATTGACGTCAAGCCAGGATGGAAACTTAAGAACCTAACTAATGAAGAAATAAGAGGCTTTGTGAAGGCCAGCATTTATGCACCAGAAGGAAAAAAGTTTCGGTATCCAAAGAAATATAAAAAATATGTGGGAAAATGGATCTATTGCAATCCAAGTGGAGAATGTCAACTTATGACATGGAACAAAGACGAGCCCATAAGAACAGCACGAAGGTTAAAGGGAGTGATAAAGATATGGATCCCAAAGGAACATTTCTGCAGACCTAGATGTCTAGATCCAGAGGATGAAAGAAAAGTAAATACAGAAAAAGAAGAAAGAGTGGTCGATGAATCGCCCAGAGGGGGGAGTGAAGAGGAAGTGCAAAGCATCAGCCGCACCCCAGCTACCCCCTTCGAAGTGTCAGGAACCTCTGCGCCAAAATATGCGACGTATGGCAAGCAGTTAAACCAGCAGAGAGCCGCAGTCGGGCTCTGCCCAGTGCCTAACAGAAGAACAGCACCTATTGAAGTACCGACACCTAAGCAAACCTGGACAGTAAAGTACCCCTGAGAAATCCATATCCACAGACACAACAAAAGGACGTTTGTCAGAATAGAATACACAAAGAAACCAAGAAGATATTAAAAGAGGATGACTTGTGATATCATGAGAAATCGAACTGACGTGCATACAGAATATACTGACCTAAGAATGCTGATAAAGAGACGAAACACCTTGGATAAGTGACATCTTGAGCCCAAGGTGAAACTGTTGATTTCAAGATGAAGAAACCTATGCCATATGCACGATGAAGACATTAAGCCAGTTTAAACGTGTACATATGCAAGAAACGGCAAGAAGTAAAGAAATTGTTCAGCTTGCTTATGCTTAGTAGAAAATGAGATTGTGGCAGGCGCCAACTATACATATATCTACCTCAAAAGCACCTTTAGATGAGCGATAATCCACTGTGCACAGAAGCATAATTGAATAAAGGGTAATAAAGGCCACAAGAGGAGAGGGCCATAGCCACAAATCAAGAAGGAAAGATGGAGAGAAAACCCGCTGAAGATAACCCTGCAAAGAGGCCAAAGTCATATCAGGCTGGAACAGGCTAGCAATGCCTACAATTAAAACAGAAGAATAACAGAGTCTCCTGTTCAGCAAGCTCGAGTTAAGCCGCAGATGGTATACGACTGACAGGACTAAATCAAATACACAAAATGCATGAAGAAGAGGCCGACTTCACGGTGTCCTAGTCACGTGGTTAGGTGGCAGAAAGGGATGAGACTTTCACACCTACGCATGGAGCCTTGTCGTTCCAATACTCCTTAAACTTTCTCAGACCAAGAGGCAGCCTCAAGGCCAAACTACAAAGCAGTAATTGACACACGGCTACTGAGGTGTCCAAAAGGGACGTGTTCTGTAGTTCATGACAGCATGCCTCCTCCGAAGACCCTTTCCTCCAGGTTTTCCCGGGTGTATGAGGTGAAATCTTCTAAGCAAACGAGGGGCCTTGATATTAGAAATAGGTTCCCAGGTTCTTTCACTAGGAGGGTATCCTTTCCATTCAACCAGGTAAAGAAGCAGGCCCCGTTTATACCTGGAATCGCAAATCCGGGATACCTCATATTCCAGTTGGTTGTCGACCAGCAGAGGATGAGGTCTACTGGATTTCCGGGAGGATGAAAAGTAGGGTTTCAATAAGGAGGTATGAAAAACTGGATGAATTTTCTTCCAGGAGTCTGGTAGTTTGATCCGATATGAGACGGGGTTAATAATTGCCTTGTTGGGAAATGGACCACAATACCGGGGGGCCAATTTGTTTGGTTGTAGATGTCGGGGTAGTCATTTTGATGACAACCATACTTGGTCACCGACTGCATAAGAGGGGCCTGGTCTTCTTTTGGAATCTGCATATCTCTTGCTCTGCGTTCTGGCCTTCTCTAAGTATTCCTTGGCCTCCTGGTGTATGTTGACGAGGGTTTCGATCCAGGAGTCAACAGTAGGTACCGGTGTCAAATGAGGAAGAACAGAGGGTAAATCCGATGGATGGAACCCTTGACTACAATAAAAGGACTAGTTTTGAGCGCTGAATGTTCGGAGTTGTTGTAGGTGAATTCAGCAACGGGTATCAGTCATCCTGGACCTTGGTGGCAAAACATTGAAGATACTGTTCCAGGGTCTGATTCGCATGTTCTGTGGCTCAGTTGGTTTGGGGGTGATACCCTGAAGAGAGGGCACGTTGAATTCCCAAAATTCGGCAGAGATGTTTCCAGAATTGTGAGATGTATTGAGGTCCTCTATCAGATATGATCTTGGAAGGAAGTCCATGCAGACGGAATATGTGTTCCAGAAAGATTCCAGCTAGTTCGGAGGAGGATGGTAGTTTACTGAGGGGCGTAAAATGAGCCATATGAGTGAACAAGTCTATGGTAACCATGATAGTAGTGTATCCTCGAGATGGTGGTAGTTCCACAATGAAGTCTGTAGCGATGAATTCCCATGGCCTAGTTGGCAGTGTTGGTTGCAGTAGAAGACCTGCCGGTCTCTTGTTATCATGCTTATTTTGAGCATAGACAACGCAAGCTTGGACGTACTGCTGTACGTCAGTCTTCATTTTAGGCCACCAGAACTGTCTCTGTATAAGACGGAGGGTATTGGTGATGCCACGATGCCCGGAGTGAAGTGTGTCATGACAGAGGTTTATTATTTTCTGTTGTAATTTCTGTGTAGGAATGAGCAGTGCATTGTCCTTGAATAAATATCCTTCCTTGGCTCTTAGATTCCATTGATTTTTCCTTGACATATCTTTCCATAACTCAGAGGATTGGGTTTGCACTCGGATTTCTTCCAGGAGGTTGACTGCTTGAGCTACAAAGATCGTGGGGGAAAACATCTTAGAATATGTATTATCTTCAGTGGTTACGTAGTCAGGACGTCGAGACAAGGCATCAGCAATCAGGTTATGTGATCCGGGACATGAGTGATGTGGAACTGGTACTGGGCAAAAAAGTAGGCCCAACGCGCCTGATGACTATTTCTACATTCCAATGACTGTAGAATCTGAAGATTCCGGTGGTCCTTACGGACTTGGACTGGATGTCTAGCTCCCAGAAGTAGATGCCGCCATTCTGTGAAGGCTTGGCGGGTGGCTAACAATTCCTTTTCCAGGACGGAGTAGTGTGTTTCACTCGGAGTCAGGGTTTGTGAAAGATAAGCAATGGGGTGTTTCAGTTTATCTTCTAATTTCTGTTTCAACACTGCACCTATGGCGTAATTAGAGGCATCCGTTTCCACTAGAAATGATTGGCTTATGTCGGGTTGGGCTAAAATAGGAGCTTGTGTAAACTCGGTCTTCAAACGCTGGAACGCTGTGTCTTGCTGTGTGGACAAGATAAAAGGGGTGTCCTTCTTTAAGAGAGCAACGATCAGTTGAACCATCTCGGAAAAGGTGGATATGAACTTTCGGTAGAAATTGGCAAGCCCCAGGAAGGATTGAACTTGTTTCACGGACGTGGGAGCAGGCCATGCCAGAATGGCCTTTACCTTTGAAGGGTCCATACCGATTCCCTCTGGGCTAAGGATAAATCCTAGGTAGTGAACAGAGGTAACGTGAAACAAGCATTTTTCGGGTTTGGCTAAGAATTGGTGTTCACGGAGTCTTTGTAGTACTGCCTTTACGTGTTCTTCATGCTTTTGAGGGTCTTTGGAAAAGATCAATATGTCATCCAGATATACAATGACGAAGAGGAACAACATGTCAGAGAACACCCTATCCATAAAATGTTGGAAGACTGCCGGGGCATTAGCTAGTCCAAAGGGCATGACCAGGTATTCGTAATGGCCAAAGGGTGTTCTAAAGGCGGTTTTCCACGGTCTCCTTCCCGGATACAGATCAAATGATAGGCACCCCGGGGATCCAACTTGGTGAATATAACCGCGCCTCTTACGGCTTCCAGGATATCCGAAAACAAGGGTAGTGGATATCGGTCTTTGAGGGTGCATTGATTTAGGCCACGATAATTGAGGCAGGGTCTGAGTTCCTGTGTATCCTTTTTGGGAACAAAGAATAACGAAGCACCTGCTTGAGATTTTGAAGGTCTTATGGTGCCGTTTTCAAGGTTGGTATCCAGGTATTCTTTGAGGGCCTTTTTCTCGGGTTCAGAAAGGATGAACATCCTGCCGAAGAGTATCACTGCTGAGGGTTCCGTTTCTATTGCACAGTCTTCAGGCCTGTGTGGGGGTAAGGCCTGGAATATGGCAGTCAAAAACACATCAGCGTAACCTTGGTAGGCCTCAGGGACTTGTATGATATTGGAAACCATCAGTGGTATTTCTTGGTCTTTATGCATTTCCTTAGGGGGTGTTAATGAAGGTTCCAGGAATAGACAGTGAGACATACAAAACTCTGAGCCTAGGAATAGTGATCCTGCTGTCCAGTTGATATACGGATTGTGTTTTTGTAACCAGGGCATACCAAATACCATGGGGTAGTGGGCTGACTTAATGATGTCGAACCTAATCAGCTCTTGATGGTGATTTATTGAAAGCTGAATCTCCTTGGTCTGCAGGCTTATGGGCCCTGAAGTGAGGGGTCTTCCGTCAATGGCTTCCACAGGCTGCAAGGTACTTCGTGTCTCGTACGGAATCTGGTGACTAGCAACCCAATCATGATCGATGAAGATCCCCATAGCTCCGCAGGCTACCAAGGCCAAAATGGGATAGGTCTTGCTCTTGGAGGGTGATAGAAATGCCTGTAGTATGACCAATTTGTTTTGTCCAGGAGAGTTCAAGGATGGAATTGATGTGGAGCAAACATCTCTCTCCTGAAGCTCTGCTCCATCTAGGATTGGGAGATGGCATTTCCCCAATGCCGAGGAGGGGCTAGAGGACATTCCCTAACCAAATGTTTGTCCGAAGCACAATACATACACAACCCCATATGAATCCTTCTCATCCTTTCTGGCAGGGATATGGGTCCACGGAAGGCTCCTATCTGCATGGGTTCTGGTTCTGTGACTGAGCCTGAGTTTGTGTCTGTTATGACGGTGCTCTCAAAGGATACCTTGGAAGGATTTCCCCTGGATTTCTTCTTTTCAGCCTTTCTTTCCTGGATACGGAAGTCTATTTGCATGGCAAGGTCCATTAGTGCCTGGAATGAGTTTGGTTGAGCCACTCTGACCAACTCATCCTTAATCTCATCATTCAGTCCTCTCCTGAATAGGGTGAAACTCGCCTCAGAGGACCATTCAGCTTCTTTGGCCAATTGCTTGAATCGAGTCACATAAGTGAGCATATCCTGGGATCCCTGCTGAAAGTCTAACAGACGTTCCTGGGCACTATAGACCTGCTCGGGGCGATTAAACATGTTTTTAAGGGCCTGTATAAACCCATCATAGTCATCTAGAAGGGCATCACCGGAGTTAACGAGGGGTGTAGCCCAGGTTAGGGTATTCCCGGAAAGGTGGGAAATTATGAAACCCACCTTAGCCCTGGGAGTCGAAAAGTAATAAGGCTTAAATGTAAAGTGGACCAAACATGAATCCAGGAATCCACGAAGGGTTTTTGCCGACCCATCGTATTTGTCAACAATGCCGTTCAACAAGACACTTTCTTTTATGGCCGAATCCAGGGATAGGACCAATTGTTTGAGTGTGGCATTTTCAGCCTTTAGATTTTGGACCTCGGTTGATAGTTCTTGCATGCGATGCATCAGGTCCTGAACGGCAGCTTCCATGTCGCTATCGAGTTCGGTCGGGTGGCATCTCAAACTGTCAAGGAGTTCCCCCCTTCTCACCTGGGTCTGTTCTTTCCTGGAGTCCTTAGTCGCTGCCTTCTTGCGGACGGACCTGGTTTTAAACAAGACTGCCCAAGTCTCTTCCGACTCCAGAGTGCGTTCAGTTTCCGGGACACGGATCCAGGAATCCGAGAAACTGGAAGAGTGCAACTAGCACATGAGTCCAGGAGATAGGAGGAAAGGAAGGAGTAAGGAACGGGTAGATAGACAGGTACAAGGAAACAATACTGCGAGCTACGGGACACACGTCGGATCGCTACTTTGCAATAGCATTGAGACGCACGGAGCCGCGGAAGGCGTGGTCCATTAATAGAATATGTTACGTCCAGCGCGTGCAGCGAGAAAGGGGTTTAACGCTGGACGACCATGTTGGGAGTATTATGGAGTGCAAGCCCCGTTGTGACAAGGACCAGGAAGTCCAAAAGGGACGTGTACTGTAGTTCATGACACAGTATGCATGATGGCCTTCTGGAAACTGCAACAAAACTCGATGATCCTTGCCCTTGAGGGGCGCTGGAATTCACTGACAAACGGATCCCCGCATGTCGGCCGATGGAGAGAAAGAGCACACAGGTTCTGTTTTTTCTCAAAAAAGCACAAAAAACTGTAGAATAGCTCACGGAGCAAAACTCGAGGACTCTCAACACTTGAACGTGTGGTAAAAATCTGAAGATGGCTGCCAGAAGAGGGGCATAGGGAGAGGGCAGTCATTGGCTGGGTCAGTATGACCCAGAGTACAGTGATTGGTTTAGAGGACAAATACAGTTTGTAAGTGAAAGTGAAACTGTTTTTTCTTTTACCGAGGATTCACGGCCTGACGACGGGGAATATTCATGAGCATGTGAATCCATGCCAGACCCCATGCTGGAGAAGATTCACTTATCTCAGCTGCTCGAGCACCAAAGAAAGAAACAAGCCAGGGGTGTATAATATACTGTGGGACATGATTGGACTGCTTAGATCACATGGAAAGATAAACCAATCAGTGACAAACTTCAAATTTCTCTGTTTTTCATGGATGTTGTAGTTCATTGATGGTTGTGTAAAGTGAAAGTAATGGTTTGGCTGCTCGAGAAGTAAAGATTTGAGTAGAGCATAATCCGAGCCCCCAGGTCTTGACATAGAATTACCACAACATCAAAATGCACACTGCTCTGGAGAAAACACATCTAATTTGATCGGAATCTTCATCAACTGCATCATCAAAATCAAAGTAAATCTGCTGTTCTATTCACCGAACTACGCTCAAATAAACAGGTGAACACGAACATAACACATCTTTTAAGTGAACTCGTACCATTTCCATGCTCTAGTTCCTTTGGTAGCCCCCCTACTCAATGCCCTACCGGACACCAATGATCCTAACACTCTAATTAACATCTACAATGAGACCATGACTAAAGCCATTGATGATATTGCCCCGCCAAAACTAAGTAAAAGCAAACCCATAGCCCATCTTAACTCGTGGTTCACTCCAGAGCTAAAAACACTCCGCAATGAAAAAAGAAAATGGGAATCACGTTGGAAATCATCCCCTACACCTGAAAACAAAACTAACCTGGCCACTATCACTGCCACTTACAAAAATAAGATAATCCAGGCCAAAAAAGAAACCTATAATGACAGAATAGCCTAAGCCAGCTCCAGTACTAAAGAATTATCCAACATTCTAAGAGAACTAGAGAACCCCAACCCACCGCCAGATACATGCACTAAGGATAAAGCCTGGTGTACCAGCATTCAAAATGCCCACTCCAAGGACTGCAGACCAAAATAGCTGACAAAAGATCCCAACTAACAGTCACTACACCAGCTCCTTCCCCCACTCCTCACATTAACTCAGGTTTCACATTTAAAAAGTCACCATTCCTGAAGTCCACAAAATCATCGCATCTCTTAAACTATCTAACTGCAAGGGCGACAGTTGCCCAGCCCAGATTATAAAAGATGCAGCTAGAGATCTTGCCCCTTTCATTACTAAACTTGTAAACTCCTCCTTCTCTAATAATTCCGTCCCAAGTAACCTCAAACAGTCCTGGGTTCTACCACTATTAAAAAAACAGACCCTTGACCCGGCTATACCCACTAACTATAGACCAATTACGACAGTCCCCTTTCTATTGAAAATTTTGGACAGGATAGCCTACTTGCAAATACAAGATTATCTTGAGGCCCACAAATTACTCGGTACCCGTCAATCTGGCTTCAGACCTCAGCATGGAACAGAAACCGCACTTGTCGACCTCAAAAGCCAGATCGATGAACTGAAAGACAAAGGAAAGATGGCCATCCTACTTCTACTCGACCTCTCTGCGGCTTTTGATCTGGTGGATCACTCCATACTTTGTAACTACCTATCCTCAGCGGCCCATTTCTCTAGCTCTGCAGTTGCCTGGATCCAATCTTTCCTCGCCAAAAGAACTATGCGAGTGTTCTCACCTTCAGCAGCTGCTGACCCCATCCCCATCACCTGCGGAGTCCCTAAAGGATCCTGCGTCTCGCCCACTTTGTACAACATTTTTACAAAGCCACTATTTGACAAATTGGACCATCTGGGTGTCACCTACACAAATTATGCGGATGACACCCAGATACTCCTACCCCTCTCAGGAACCTATGATATGGACGTCGCACAGATCAACAAAGTCTACAACATCATTCAGGAATGGATGGCCAAACATGGCCTCTGCCTGAATGATGATAAGACTGAATTACTCCTAGTCGGATCATCTAACAACCTTCTCAAACTAAGTCCTCACTACACAAATATCATCATCGATGGGAACAGTATATCCATTGCCAAACATGTAAAAACTTTAGGTCTCTACCTTGATGCCCAGTCTAACCTAACTAAGCAGATTAACATGACCTCATCGGCCACTGCCTACACCGGCAAGTTGATCAGAGCCTGTAGACCTTTACTATCCCCCACTAGCTGCCTTACTCTGGCGAGAGCTCTCATACAATCCAAATTGGATTATTGCAACAGTCTTTATCTAGGAGCAAACAAAACCATCTTAAATAAACTACAGATCATGCAAAATAATGCGCTCAGAGCCGCCCTGAATATTCCCAAAAGAGAGCATATATCAGAAACCAGAAAGCACCACAGGTGGTTCTCTATACAGGACAAAATTGCCCTAAAAACTATCTGCCTCACTCACAAAGCGCTCACCACATGGAAGGTATCCAACAGAATCACCAGATCTTCCAACATACCATTTCTGTGGTGCCCAGATTCAATCTAAATAGAGCCGGAGGTTCTAGCTTCCCAGTATTAGCCGCCCAGCTTTGGAACACTCTCCCTTAGAATATTCAAACCATCCAAACATTTAACAGTTTCAGAAGCCATGCTATCACTTGGATACTAAATAAAACATAAAACAACAGCTCTTGATACCACTAACCTTTAGGTGATCGGCACATACCACTGCTATGACCCAATGTATAATATGTATAATGTTTAATATATATATATGTACCATTGTAACTTTACCTTGAATGTTCAAACTGTATTCATGCATATAACTGTCTATTCTATGCCTTGTAACCACTACTATCCTATAGCGCCCAATTACCTCCGGGTCAGGTGCGCGATATAAATAAAATAAGCAAACAAACAAACAAAATTAGGTTGCCTAACAAGTTGCAGGTGTGTTTTCATTTTTTTCTGAGAATAACGACTTGACATTTCGTTTTAGCTGCACTATTTTAGAACTTTTGTTTTAGCTGTGCTACTCAATGTGAGAAATAACCTTGTGGACCTCGGGAAGGGTTATTGCTGCTTGGATAGTCACCCTTCTCCACCTCAAAGTCATTGGCTTGGCCTTGGGCAATAACTTGGAGGGGGTCATTATCTCATGATAATTAAACCTGCCTTTGTCAATAAGACTCATTTATGTGGTTTAGATGCTGGCACGGCCACACCTATACTATAAAATATGTACTAACAAGCACTTTTTCCATCTTCTCAAAATGTGCTGGCAGGCATTTTATACCGTTTAACGGCATAGAATTTGGATTTGAAACCTCTGTTCTTTAAACAGCTCTGGGAAAGCCCTTTTTCCAAAATACATTCATATGCATTTTGCTGGACCTCTTGCACTAACAGAACACATAATGGCATAGCAAACCTCATGGAAATTGGCAAACTATTGTACTTTTCACATATCCCTATTAATAAAACGGTATTAACGTTTACAGTACTCCCAATCGATTTAATTAAAGAGATAAATAACTGCAAATAGTCACCTTGATGACGTAGGCTTCAGGGGCACCATGCTAATGGAAAAGTGCTTGTACTGATATTTAGGCCAAAGGTTGGAAATGTAACAAATGGCTAACTTAGGTGGCCTCTCCACTGGGTACCTGATATTGCATTACTGTGTTCACTGTGTTCTGAATTCGTGGTAAACTAGGGCTTGCTGCTCTCTTCCTGTCCGCTTGTGCTTGTCCTACCCCCCTCCCCCCTCTCCCTCCTATCCCATGGTGCTCTCTATCTCACCTATCTTTTCTAACTGCTTCTCCATTGACTATCCTGCTCTTCTCACTAAATCTGGTAGGAAAAGTTTTAAAAAGGACATCCTGGTCTCCAACCCAGGCCTCCCTATCGCTGACACCTACACCAGTGCCTCCTCTAAGGAAACTCTCACTGACATCCTCTTTTTCGTGCCTTCACCTGACCTATGGACCCTTCATATGGTCTCTGTGCTCTCTCCTATCTCCTCTTCTCCCTTTAATGGTGGCACCCGTTGGGATGTCCTCTTGGCCTCCTTCCACTCCTCTAAGGCCATCATTAATGTCTACGCTAATGGGACCGTCTTGGTCCAAGGCCCTCATGCCAGCCTTCACCTCTTTGATAGACGCTTCCCGCGCCTCATCAACTTCCTTTCCTCTCCTGCTGTCCCCCCCCTCTGTCCTCGGCTATCTTGCCTCTACCCTCCCTCCCTGCCCCGTCCCTTGCTCCTTCTTCTCCTCTGCAGGGCGCACCTCTGATCTGTACCTCTCCCCGGAAGTCCTTCAAAGATGGCAACCTTCTCCACATTGCCACTCTTAACTCTCGCTCTGCCGTCAAACATTCCTCTGATATCTGCCACCTTCTTGAGGAACTGGACGTTGACGTACTCGGTCTCACTGAGGCATGGTTCACTGCCAGCTCTGTCACCAGCTTTGACACACTCCTACCTGACGGCTACAAGATCCTCTCCGTGCCCAGGCCCAACCGTGCTGGGGGGGTGTGGCCCTTATCTTCCCTGAGTGGATTCTTGCCACTGCTATTCCCACACAGACCTACTCCTCTTTTGAATGTCTTGTCTGCCGACTCTCTCTCTCTCCTAGCCATTCCCTTACCGTGGCTACTATCTATCGGCCACCTGGTCAAATTTCCTCCTTCCTCTCCGAGTGGGCGGACCTCTCCTCCTCACTCCTGTCCTCAACCACTCAACTCCTCTTCCTTGGAGACTTCAACATCCACCTGGATGCCTCCTGTCCCCCCTCTGGACTCTTTCGCGACCTCTGCAACTCTCTCTCACTCTCTATTCTCCCTTCTGGGGCGACCCATTCTGCTGGGCACACTCTTGATGCCCTGATCTCTTCTGACCTTCCCCTCTCTGTCTCTCTCTCCACTCCTCTCTCCTGGAGTGATCACTTTCTCCTCTCCTCCCACCTCACCCTCCCTACCCCACAGGCAAAGCCACCCTCATCACTGCCATCCTCCTTCTCGGTCATCCGACCCATGAAGCGTGTGTCAGTTGAGGCTTTCGCTGCCACCTTCTCGCCCCCTCTTCCCCCTTCGACTGACTCCCACCCTGACACAGCCCTCTCCACTCTTTACTCTGCTATATCTGATACTCCTGATATCCTTGCCCCTGTCATGAGAATCCGCCTGAAGCCCAAAGCCAAATGTAACTCCTGGTTTGACTCGGATCTCATCACCCTCAAACGCAAGTACAGGGTGGCAGAGAGGAAATGGCGTGCTTCATGTTCATCCTCTGACAAACTGGCCTGTCGCCTGCTCCAAAGGCATTACCGGCTCTCCGTTCTCACCAAAAAGGGAGCCCTTATCCAAGCCCGCATCACTGCGGCATCTAACAATTTGGCTGAACTCTTTAAAATCTGCAAGGAGCTGGCCAACCCTGCTGCAGTCTCTACCTCTCCTGTCCCCTCCCAGGCCCTCTGTACGGCACTGGCCTCTCACTTCATTTCAAAAACTCAGGACATCCTGTCCTCACTCTCCTCCCATCACCTCCCCCCCTCTATTCCCTGCCCGTCCTGTGGCCCTTCTGCAGCCACCCCTCCTCTCTCCTTCTCTGCCTTTCCCCTTTTTTCTGCTGATGAGGTTTCGAGACAAGTCCGATCTATGAAAGTCTCGTCAACACAGGTCCACCCCTGCTCCTCCAAAACTATTAAGGACCACATCGACTCCTTGGCTCCTGACCTTGCTGACTTCTGCAATCACTCCTTCGCTCTGGACTCTTCCTATCCCCTCTCAAGCACTCCCTTGTGCACCCCCTTCTTAAGAAACCCTGCTCCGACCCGTCCTGCCCAGCTAACTATCGCCCTATCTCTATCACTCATTTCCTGGGCAAGCTTCTGGAGAAACTTGCCATCTCCCAGCTTAATCTCCATGCTGAATCTGTTGGTAGCCTTCATGACCATCAGTCTGGCTTCAGAGCTGCCAGAAGCCCTGAAACTTCTCTCCTGAACATCCGTGAGGACCTGCTCTCGAACCTTGACTCTAACATTCTTTGTGTTCTCATTTTGCTTGATCTCTCTTCTGCCTTTGATACTGTCAACCATACCATCCTGCTCAACCGTCTCCGTGATAACCTGGGTATCACTGGTCAGGCTCTGGCTTGGCTGACCTCTTTGCTCTCAAATCGACCCTCCCAGGTCCAACTGGGGTCTTTCCTGTCTGACATCTTTTTCTCTACCTGTGGTGTCCCCCAGGGTTCTAACCTCTCTCCCTGGCTGTTCAACCAGTACCTGGCACTTCTCACCCACTGCATCGCTGCTCTCTGCCCCTACTTTCAGTGCTATGCTGATGATACCCAGATCATTTTCAGGCTACCCTCGGCCTCCTCTTCTCCTTCCCTCATCTCTGACTGTTTTTCTGCTATCCAGGAATGGTGTGCCACCAACGACCTCTGCCTTAATGCCAGTAAGACCGAAATTCTACTCACCGGCACACCCACTCCCTCCTTCCCTGCAGCTCTCTGGCTGGCCTCTCTTGGCCCTCTTCCTGCTCCTGCCTGCAAGGCTAAAAACCTCGGGGTCATCTTCGACTCCACACTCTCCTTCTCGCCTCACATTTCTGACGTTTCTAAGAAGTCACACTACCTGCTGCACCTCCTCAGAGGTATCCTTCCTTTCCTCTCCTTCCCCCAGAAGCTCACTGTCTCCAGAGCGCTGGTTCTCTCGAAGCTGGACTACTATAACAGCCTCTACCTAAATCTGCCTGCCTCTACTCTCCGCCCTCTGCAACTCATCCAGAACAAGACTGCGAGACTTGTCCTTGGCCTCAAGCCCCGGGACCGTATCTCTCCAGGACTGAAATCGCTACACTGGCTCCCTGTGGCTGCGAGGATTAAGTTCAAAACCCTTTGCATTGTCCACAAGGCCTTCTGGGGCCTGGGCCAAAATACCTTCAACTCTCCCTTCCTAAATATCTTCCTTCTCGTGCACTTCGCTCATCCGCCTCCAACTCCCTCAGGGTCAGCCGCTTCTCTAAGCAACGAGTTGGTGGGAGATCTCTCTCTGCTGCAGGGGCCTCCCTCTGGAACAGCCTTCCTGCCTCCCTAAAACTTGAGGAGAACCATCTCCGGTTCCGGAAGTGCCTCAAAACCCTCCTCTTTGCTTCTGCTTTCTCTCCCCCTCTCCCCTGCTAAATCACTGAAATTGTACTAAATCAGCAACTGGGCCACTCACCAATCTCGGTCCAGCCACTCTGCCCTGCACTGCCTTCCCGGCAACCCCTACACTGCGGGACTGTCTCTGTATCCCTACAGCCCCTCTTCCCAGCACTTGTCTGCACTTATCTTGCACTTGCCACCAGCTGGCCCTTATTATTTATCTTGTTCGTTACTAACCGTGTACTGCACGTTCCCCTCTCCCTTTCCCCCTTTCCCTTTTCCCATCCCCTTATCCTTGCACTTGCGCGATCTGAATGACACCTGGCCTAGTAGGATTGTTGCCTGTCTCCCTTTGTTCCCCCCTCCCTGCCTCATCGCGCCTTGAAACACTTGTGTATAGGCGCGTTACAAATGCCATATCATATCATATCATATCTAAGAAGCAGCTTTCACACAAACCATGCCTTGGCTCACTCATAGAGGATTTATCATAGCTGGTATCTGTGCAGAATGCCTATATAATGATTTCATATACTTTATTGGGTGGAATCTTCCCTACTGTAGCAGAAAATGTATACATCAGATGTTTTAAATTGAGTTAAAGATTAGCAAATCAACTAGTCGCAAAATAGTGGTCGGAAACTACCTAAATTGTCAGAACATGTCTCTTGACACAGCCTTAAAGAATCGCTCTCGGGTTGTAAAAACCTTTCTGCTTACCTGCAATAATGCCCTTATAGCATTGTTTTCCTGACATTTTTGCAACATGTCTTCTGTTTCTTACATTTGTTCTTCTATATAGAAAGCAACGTCTTGTATGGTCTGTCACAGCTGAGTGGTCAACAAGCAATTCGAAGTCACGGTATAGGTTTACTTTTTTATTGGATACAAGAGAAAACCCAGAGGATATGGTTTGACTGATCCCACAGGGCGAGGTTCCTGAATGGATGCAAAACAGTCAGCGTCCATTTGGACAATGGTCCTCAGTCCGTTCCTCACTACTCTTAGCACACTTGTGAAACAGTTACTCTAAGACTGAATGTTTGCATGCAACACACGTCTTTCTTGACACCTTTAGAGTGTTTCTTGTCTTTGTCATGACTTTTCAGATGTCACATTAGTCCTCCTGCAACTGTAGAGCAGATGGCAACACCAACCATGTTGCCTTGAGATGTCCTGACGAGGGACAAACTGTTTTTCGTGCGCCTTGGTTCATGGAACACATAACTTCTCCCCCGCTTTCTGCAGTGTGTCTCTGGCTGAGCTGGTACATCAAGGCCTTTCGCCACCTCTGGACGATTTGGCTCATGGTCGAGACTCATGGAATTCTCCTGCTTTCCCATCCACGCTTCTCTTGACATCTTTTGTACTCCTCCCCTTTCTTCTTTTTACTCCTTCTTCCTCCCTCGTTTTCACCTTTCTTTCCCTCTCTCTTTCTCTCTACTTCAGTATCACCTTTCCCCCATTTTTCCCACTCTCTGGCTTTCTTGGCATTCCAACAACAGCCCATTTCTTGACCCTCTCTCTACCTTTGTGCTTCCTCGCCTCTCTTATTTTCTATGTCTACTTCCTCTGCTTTACTCTCTCTGTTTATCTCTCTTACCCACTGTTTTCATGTTTAAGCTCCACAATCCTCCCTCTCTCCTTTTCTCTCTCTCTCTCTCTCTCTCTCTCTCTCTCTCTCTCTCGCGCTCTCTCTCTCTCTCGCTCTCTCTCTCTCTCTCTCTCTCTCTCTCTCTATTCTCCTCTTTTATGAGGATATCTACCCACCACCCTCTCCAGTGCTTTAAAAATATATATATTGTACGACTATCTGGTTTGCTAGTGCACCATGAGATACCCCTGCTGCTTCTAAGCAATTTAATAAGTGTTATGTTAATAAGAAATGTAACCCCTATAGCCAATGCATTACCAAAGTTGTGGTGTGCACATTTAAGAAGAAATCGCTGGTAAAATAGATTAGTGGGTTAAGCGATCACTGCTGGGTTCTATGTGTGTTCTGCAGCTCACAGGTTGGAACCACAGCAACTTCTACACAACCATATATGCTGTTGACTATATAGCTCAGAAATGTATGGTTACCAGCACATATGGTCAGTGGCATATGTAAGCAGAGTTCAGTGGTGCCGGACTCTTGGTCATCCTTATTATGATCCATGTGCAGCTTGAAACAGGTTGAAGAGTCGTGGCTGCACTTTCAGTTTGTTTGTTATGAACTTTCAGTTTAAAATTTGATGGATATTCCATTGACACCATCGTATTTCTAAGATAAAAAGAAGAAATAAAGGGTTATTTGTTATTTAATGCATTGTATGAGGTTTTGTGCCAGTTGGCTTTTCCTCTGATTTAATCCAAGACCAGGTGTGTGAGACATTAACTGATATTTGGTGGCATTACTGGACGTTTAAGGATGCACTTGGCATATGAAAGAAACAAGTGGATACATAAATCTTAAGCTTACATATTTTGACCATACCTAGGCTGTAAGGCAACAACAAACATGAGATGCTAGTAACCTAAAACAGAGGCTCATTAGCCATATTGTATTATGTCCTCACTTGGGAATCTGATAGCACAGTGAGTAGAGTGCTCGCTTTGACATCTGTGCAAAGCCTTCTGATGCAGATTTGAATCTCGGCAGAGCCAAACTCAGCCTTACTTTCTTCCAAGGCCGATAAATGAGCACCACACACCGTGGGTACTAATACGCAGAGCTCAGATGCCTGAGGATTTGTAGCGCTATATAAACGCTAAATTGTTATTATTTTGAATGTGCAGCTATAGTGGTATATATTTGGACAGTAAGTGGCCTTATGAGGCTTTAGTGGCTTAAGCATGGGAGTGTCCCTGGGCTATGTTGTTTCTACTGGGTGTACCCCTGTCATAACACGACACCCTCCATTGCATATTAAAGCAGCACCCTAGTTAAAATAAGGTTGTATCTAAAATCAAGTCTGCTTTATTGCCGATTTAGAATTTTATGAAATGTAAGCTTGTGTGCGTTTTTAACACCTGTCAGTTACTTCAGCTCATAACACTGAGGTTACATTTCATTTGATATTATTTAATGTGATGATATTGAGGGTATGGGTCATATCACTTCCTGTGATGTCATCAGGTGTCTGATGCCACTTCTGCTACCCCTGGAACTTTGGTGAATTACGTCCCTGCACCTATACTTTGAATTTCTTCATCTCCTTCCCTTCTCGGTTTATCAGCACAGATGGAACTTGCAATTAATACTCCCGACAATAGTATAGTGAAGTGAACTTTACTAGTGACATGTAGACCATTTGTCAAATGATGGACTCAACATACTCACGCAGTTTCCCCTCTAATGTCAGTCAAAAGGAGGGTCACTATCAGAGACAGGTGCTGCTGCAAAGGAATGTTCTTCACCCAGGAGCCATTTCTCTATGCAAGTTTGGATAGTAAGACCAACAAGGGAAGTAAGGTGTGAGGGAATGGATGAAGTAGCAGTGCAGCGGCAATAACCAACACTGTTAAAACGCGTCTTTTTGATGATATCATATGATAAGTTATTTATAACGCGCCTGTACACAAGTGTTTCTAGGCACGACAAGACAAGGGAGGGAAGACAGAGGGAGGACAAGGAAAACGCTCTTACTAGGCCTTGTGTCATTCAGATCGGGCAAGTGCGACAACGCAAAGTGCAGGGGGAAGGTGGAATATTGGGCCGTATTGGTACAAATGTATTTGTGGTTATATTGTTACATAACTAAGCAAATTTCCTTTGTGTTGCACATGATGTGCAATTTGTGATGATATAGTCTGCCAATTAATGGACGCCTTTTTGTGCTATGCCTGCTGTGGTACATGCATTCTGCTCACATATTACCCATTCATACAATATGCATAATGCCTTGCACGCAATGCATGTGTATGTGTCACATCAACATATGATAAGGTCAATCATTTTCAGTGGAATCCCACATTACACATGTTAAGAGTTGTTTTTGAGCACTCGTCATAGTAGAGCAGTTTAAAGGAATTCTGCAAACCGGCGTTATCTGTTATATCCCTTAGAGGAGGGATTTACCCACATTAGGCATAGAGATGTATGACTTTAAAGATAGTGATGTTAAAAAACTTGAGAAGTTTGGAGATTCTGAGATAAATAAACATGCTATAAATGAACCTGTAAAGAATGGGTGGCAGGTTCACCATTTCTGAGGAGTGATGTTCTCCATTTATGTTTTACACATATAAACATAATGTTTCATCGTAAGATATCTACTGCCATCTGCAAGGTTTTCCTTTTTTTACCAAACCCCATTGGACTTCCTGAAGCACAAAGCCTTATTTTGTTCTGCCAGAATACTATGGAGCCCAGTATTCAGACCATAAGAGACGTGATAAAAACAATGCATAAAGACCTCACGCATGTTTCTAACACATTGCACAACATTAAAAGGTCCCAATGTGTTGACTTTATGCACAGAAATGCGTGCGTGCAGTCTGGGAGATTACCCATGCACCTCTCCTGGGCCCAGCATCATGTTACGGATGGTGGCAACTGACTCCATTACCCTACATCCACCACACGGAGACATCCGGACCATTATGAAGAATGCATAATAAAGAGGGAGGAGGTTGAAAGGAGACACGAGAATGAGAATGAAGGAGACATAAGAAAGAAGAAATAAAGTGGAAGAGGGTGCAAGGAGGAAGTTAAGAGAACCGCTGAAGTTGCAGTTTTTATGTAGTCATTAAAGTTGATACATTTTCGGTGATAGGGGGAAGCATAGTAATTCCCTCCCCTTTATCTTAAGACATGTTCGTATGATTTTCCTCTTGCCCATCAAGCCCATCACACTTGTCCAGTGGCTTCCCAAGCCCTGGTGCATCTCATGCTTATGGCCAGGATAAGGTGAGTCTTCATATTCATCCACCTCACCGCGCATGGGCACATTGTGTTGGAGGGAGATGTTTTGAATATGGCCACAATGAGGCAGTACATAATTACACCACCAAACCCATGAAGATTCCCAAAACGACTGATCTGGAAATTGAGTACCTCCTTTACAGGATTATGTGTCCAGGTGTTGGTAGCATTGTATTGCTGCTGCCTGGGGTTCAGAGGGTTCCTTAGTGGTGTCATGCGCATAGGGTGCAACCCAGAGTCATCGGTGGAGGTGAGAGGAAGGTTGTGATAAACATCCATGTACTGCAATGAGTGTAATATCTGAATTCCCCTAATGTAGCAATTACAATGCAACATGAAATTCAGTGGTTGTCTGTGTAATGTGAATTTTCACATGCTTCTAAGTAGTGCACAGTAGACAGGTGAGACACATGGATGTGCCAGGCAGCGGAACAGAGTATTTTTCTGAAAGTCATTGTAACATGTATATTGGTAGATTGGTGTGCTGTTTGAGTTTTGATCCACAAAAATAACCTTTCAAATTTATAAAATTGGAAGTGTGTCACAATTTTCCTTTGCATGGCGTTCAGGTCTCTGTGCGCCATTCCTGAGTAGGACATCAAGTCCTATGTTTCTCCTTGCATTTGGTTTACTGTGGTACTCTCTTTCTAATGAATAGTATGTCCTACAAGCACCAACCTGCAATCAATGGGATCAGGACTGGCTATCCTACTCACACACGACATGGGGACACATACAAGTGCTGTCTCATGTAGAAATATGAGTTTGAATTGCCCACATCATACATGTAGGATGTGCACTATCATATCTGAATGTTGTCACTCAGATGTATGCAGAATGTGGAGTGGTAGAGTTCAATTCACAGTAAGTGTCTGCTGGCATGCATTTGTGAAGTGGTGGGGTTTCATGTACACCAGGAAGCTGAGTACAATTAATAGGAGGAATATACCAGAATATACAGTTCAAAAGAGATTTGTTTGGGTACATGATATGGTTGGGGCAAATCGAGAAAAATGCAACCTAAAACTCCAGAGATAAAGGCAGGAGGGTTTCTCCACACTTGGGAAAGTTCCGGACTTTTCATTTATAAATTCCAATCTGGGGTTTTCCCCAGTTGAGATGATCAGTTCACAGTCACTTACAGTCCAGCAGGATTTGGGTGTCTCTAACACTTCTTTCCTTTCTCATTGGTTCACCATCTCTGCTCCTCTTCTTTGCAACCTCAAACCATGTATCGCCAATGCTGGGGTCTCTAGGAGCCACATGAGCCAGCATGTTAGGCCAAAGTTAGAGTATGGCAGTCCTGGACAAAACACCAGAGCTGCCATCAAGAGCCCATCAGTCTGAATGTAAATATAGGCTGTGCTCAAATTCTTTCTACAATTTAATGTGTCAGGTGCCTTGAACTACTCTCCAACATTCCATTCTCAGATTCCTTTTCAAAGTCTAAGTACATTCTGGTTCCTCAGAGAACCTCCCTTGCTCCTCCTATTCTCTCCTCTCCAACCTGTCTTTCCTTATCCACCTCCTTGACACTCGTATCTCTACCCTCCCAAAAATCACCATCTTCAAGCCTGATGCAGGCCTGCTCCTGACCTTCTGCCCACTTCCCTTCAGACGGTAAGACCTACAATCCCCGCCATGGAGTCCAATGGAACTCCATGGAATGGGGATTTACCGCCCTTTGCATCACCTGTAATATCCCGGTAATACTGGGATATCAGGCGGCGGAAACAGTAGGTCATTTTACCGATAACTCGCCAGAATTACCAGCAGGATTCAGCAAACATCTGATGACCCCCTTAGTCTTAGAAACCATTATTTCATCAATGGAATATCCACATTCCGAGAATCTTTGAGACTAAACATTTAATCATTCATATATTTCTACCAACTGCCACCAAAGGGCATCATTGGAGAAGGACATTTGGCACACAACAGCTAAGGAGACACAGACAGTGTGGCAAGAAAGTCTGCGTTTGGATTAACTATGCATTGTCCCTACCTCCAGAGCAGGTCTCCTCAGCTGCTGGTGCAGGACCTCCTCTGTGGCAAATTAGCATAGGCTTCCACAGATGCAGTTTATGTATTGGAGACACATGCTATTAGGCAAGTCGAGCATGGTCCCTCCCCTCGTGATGTGTAGCTCATATCAATCAAGACCTGCCTAAGGAAATATGTTTGATCTTCCTCCATCTGAATGGCTTCCATGGAGGGTGGACATCTCCCTGGATCAGTCCCAACAAGGAGCAGGCATCCACAAGTCGCCTCCCATTCTCCTCTACCCAGACCTTTGATTTCTCCATGGCTGCGAGTATCTCTAAAAGGCCTAATACATTTTCTTCCATGGGACAGCAGCAAGGGTTAGAGGAGGTGTGATGGTAGAGTCGATGCCACTTCTGAAATGTGCTTGAACATGAAAGCGACAACCTCCTGCACAATATTTTGAGTCATTGGGTTTGGTGAGAAGCATTGCGATGGAATCTCTAAATCTCCTAGTCGTTTTGTGCAGATTGAAGTGAGTAGCTGGTACCATTGAGGAGTAATGCTCTGCATTGCGATAAAGGATGTTCAAAACGAATTCTGTACAAACACTGATAGCCTATGGAGCTCTGTTAGTGATTACTTGGTTGAAGAATATTCTTGCAGCATAATTCTGGATGAGATGTTGCTTAAAATTAGAAGACCGAGGCACACCACTGTGAAGGGAGTTAGAATAATTCCAATACACAGTTGATGACTCTAGTTAATGAAGACTGATTGGTGCCAGGTTTAATATTGAGAGACATTTTCAGATTCTTTACATGTTTTGACAATTTCTTTGATTTGTAAAATATTCCAAAATTGAGAATAGGGTTGAAGGGGTTGGATGCAGTATCGCATTCAGGTAGCTATCTAAAAAAGTACAGGGGAGACACAGGGGGAGCAATATAATTTCATTTTTATCAGTGCTCAAGGCATGCATGTTGTGGTTCATCTATACTTTAATAGCTTTTAAGCATCCTGTAATAGATTAAAGAATAGTAAGGGTTTATCTTACCATGTAAGGCATCATAAAGAGACTTCAACAAATATCTCGGCAGTGTCAACATACATTTGATGTTTTATTTGAGATTCTATGTTGAATCAATGCATGTTGCATATTTGTGTTGATGAGCAAAGGAGAGAGTGGAGTCATGAGAACATTTGCAATGCTTTGGGCATTTGCAGATGAACATATATGAGGCATTCATGGGCAACTCATGAAATTCCCAATCTATAATGAAGCCTTTCAATGGTGGTTAGGTGATCAATTTTGTTGAATGTGGAAGATAGGTCTAGAGAATTAGAACTGTGAATGTATTCATATCTTTTTCACCCAGGAGGCAATACCAGATGCCAAGGAGTGTGCATTTGATGCTGTTTAAGGGTCTGCATGCCAATGAATGACTACTGACAATGCAATGCCACTCTAACCAGTTCTAGACATTATGAATAGTACATTTCTACATCGTTTTTCTAAAGCAAAAACGTTTGAAGAGTTTCCTGAAATGAGAGCATGAGCCCATTTCCTAACATGATTTGTGGATAATGATGAAGAGGTATGTGATCAGGCTGTCATCTGGCAAAGTCCAGGTAGCTGCTGGCCAGAGTTGATGGAGGGGCTAATTGGAAGCAGATTTGATTATTTAGCGATTACCAGATTCAGAGAAAGCGCTCAGTGACAAGAACATCCAGGGATGTGTGTGAATAACTGCTTTTAGTGAGGCTGTGTACCAATAGGAGTGTCTAGTAAAGCGTTACCAATGTTCAATTTAATATTCTAGATTTACGAGAAAATGGCTTGGGGTGTGTGTCTAGGGTAGTAGAAGTGACATCACATTCCTGATGACATTATGGGACGTCAGTCACATCATGTGATCTGTTTGGCACCCAGTGTTGCAAACCTCTACATGGAGGCATTCGAACTGAATCATATTCTGAGCATCAACAATCCATATGCCAAACATATAAGAGTCTGGAGTGCTACATTGATGACATGTTTGTCATATGGAATGGAAGTACAGAGGAGCTAGATTGCTTTTGCCAATTGATCAATGTCCAGGACAGATACCTAAAATTGACTTCTAGTCATAGTACAGAAGAACTTAATTTCCTGGATATTATGATCACGGTTGATCAAACTAATAAAATCTTGTTTGTCAAACCGTTTCACAAACCCTCTGACAGGAACTCAGTCCTACACTACAACAGCTTCCACCCACGCCATGTGAGAGATAATCTCCCCCTAGGACAATTTCTTCGCGTCAAAAGAAACAGCACCAACAAGGACGATTTTAAAAAAGAGACCAACACATTGAAGGAATGTCTGCAACAACGTGATCATCCCCCTAAAATCACATCAAAAGCATTGAAAAGAGCCAACAACAGAGATGCACTCCTAGAACATAAGGACCTCCCAGACAACAACGGCAAAAAGGAAGAACTAGTGTTTGTGAAATTTGAATGATTGAATGTGGATAGGTATGAACGTGTGCTTGAAATGAGTTTTATATCGCCAATTCTGTTTGCACAGCACTTGACACTTTAACTATTACAATATTGGTCTTTCTCTGTTGATTAACTGTCTTTTTGTACCGTCATTTGCAACTAAGGAATTGCACAAGTTTTTAAACCGATGATATACTAATAAAAAATACACATATTCTTTTGATAAACTACAATCAGATTGTTTTCTGTGTTCGATGGGTGGTGTAAGAAACTCCCCCCGAAACAGTGTTTCACCTACAAGCTTGTTATTGTTTAGCATAGGCTCATAAACCTGTTAGAGGGGTGGCTTGTCGGCCCGGTCTCCCACATGCTGCCTTTAGTTGTACATTGTAATTTAGTTAGTGCCAGTGAGAATATACAAATAGTATATATTGCTGCTAATGTGATTGTGCATGCTATACCTGCACATGATCATATGTACGGTAACTCCACACCATATCTCAAATATGGTATTGTCTCGATATGCCAACAGTGCAGCCATTATTTGCCATGAGTACAATCAGAAGACCCATCAAAGGCTAGGACCACTGCTTTCATATGCCAGCAGAGTCTTATTTGGCAAATTTCTCCCATTATGCAATTGTAGACTCACATTACAGATACACTCATCATATGTACATATACATACCCTATTGTATTTTGATTGACTATATGTGTCCTATATTAATTGACCTATTGATAATTTTCTGTATGTACTCATTGGTTGACCTAAAGTAATTAGGTCTCATTCTAAGTTTGCCGGTCCAAAAACAATGGTGCCTGTAAGCTTACTGGCACCGTTGTTTCCGGACCGGCATACTATGGGTTTGCCTCCAGGAGCCGCTGTGCCTGACAGGTCTGACACTTCCGGGCACAGTGGTCATGGCAGGCAATGCTGTCAAAGAAGCACCGACACGTTAACAACTCTTGCCACTCTTTTTGAATGCGGAGTAACGAAATTGTCACAGCCCAGTGGCACCGGGAAGTCAGGTGCCGTTAATTTATTACAGGTCTGGCAGCAACCTGCCGGTAGCACCGGCACAGTTACCGCCGGACCTGTAATGAGGCCCATTGTCTGTCCACTACATGTATTGTTTGCCCACAGTGCCCACAGTAGTTTACTCTTTTGATTTTGTAGATACATTATTTGTCACACTGTATTAACTGTTTTTCCCACTATAAAACTGGTCTCTGGTACCTGCATGGATTGCATGGCAATTAGGTTGCTGGTTTGTAGTTGGTTGTTGGACTCCATGTCTGCCCAAGACTATGCATTGCACGGCTGTATTAACTGTCGCTCCACTGTTCTTGCTCATGGTAGTTTGCTCAGTAGTAGTTTGCCCACACCAACAGCTCATCTCACTTAGCATTGCACTACAATGATTGGTCGCTTACTATTGTGCACTGTTATGCCATGACCTTAATACCTGAAGTTCCATCCAATTTTCAGGACACTAGAGTGACACTGCAAAAGTCAATTCTGCATAGATTTGTTACAGTATTAACTACTTCTTAGCTGCCTGCTTGCTGTTTATGGTTTGTCTAATAATGATCTGTTAAAAAATTCCTTGCAATGAGTCACAGTTATCCTGAGCAACACAACTCGCCAGATAGTCACAGAAAACACACACATGGATGAGAGATTGCAACTAACATGGCAATCAAGAATTCTATATATCTCACAATACCTTTCAAGTTACAGACATTCCTAACTTAACGTGCAACGGATGCCAGGGGATAAACCACCAGGAAAGGACACTATGACAGGAAATAGCAGGAAACGAACACACACTATCCATATCCAATCAGGAATGGATAAACTACATGACTAATAAGGATCTCAGGACACGTAGGGTAACTATTCAGCAGAACATGCCAGTCATCACTAACAACTAGGAACAACATGTATGAACAACCCTGGGTCCCTCGGAAAACTACAATTATGATGGACAACCAATTCAAAACATAACCGCTTGAACTATTCAATGAGGAATCCATGCCAGAAAAGGGGGTTGCCACCGTCCCTGGCCCATACAATCACCTGAATATAGAGTATAAAAGAAACTCAGGTGGAAAATGTAATGCACAACACTAAGCCACATCGAATGGCAGTCATCAGCAGGGAATACAGCACTCTGCAACGTGATACATTTTTGCTTTATACACACGCACAAAACAGATATTCACAAGTCCCTCAAGAAAGGAGGCACCAGTGTACTTCCTCTCAGAAACGTTGTTACTGGATGAATACGAGAGAGTACATAGCACCATCCCAGCCAATTTAAAAATACTAAAGGCCAACTGAGAAAAAAGATAGGAGGAGCAGTGGCACACAAGGAACATCCCAAGATGTTAACAGCACCACCTGTGGACATCCTGGACTGTTACTCACTCCTAATCCAAATAGAACTCAATCAACAGAACAACCACTCATTCCTGATTATATAAGGTCCTCCCGCTTAGCATCCCACTATCGCTGAGAGTCTGCCAGACTCAGTCGACAACTTTGTTGTAGAACACCTTGTGGTAGAGCACATTATTGTATTTGGAAATTGAATATGTTTCATAGAAAAAAAAAGAATTTTCAGGCAAAATACCGATCTTCCTACATGGCAACCCCTAACTTAAACAAATAGTTAAGTTGGCAATACATCAGCAGTCAGACACATTGGATGCAATTTTCTGTTTTCTGCAAAGAAAGTCTTATGACATAAACCCATGTAATGCACTTTTTGCGGCGACCCCCTCAAAGCACCATGTTTTATCAACACACCTTTTTTGCTGCTTCATACTTACAATGTACTAGTCCCCATCACCAGGTCATGAAGGAAAAGCGTGAACAGTTCTACTAAGTTAAATGTTAGGAAACCCTCAATCCAGAGGGACTAAATACCCCAGTCAAGGACACCAACCCTGTCAAGTATCCACCAAAACATCACCCCAATGAGAAATAAGCATAGGTTCCTCAACTGGATTACGGAAGCACTGGGTATAATTGTGACATAATTAACCATTTGAGAGAAGAAAAAAAAGTAGCCAGAGGGTTCACCTCACAAAGGTGAATTATGAAGAAAACCAACAACTGGAAAGTAGATCAAACATGGAGGAAAGAGTACACCCACTACAACAAAACTTCATGCTACTGTTAGTTCTGGCACTACAAAGTAGCAATCATAAAGTTGAAGGAACTACATTATTTTTAGGGAGATGTATCATTTTATGCTTCATCCCCTCTCCTAGTGAGACCCCCAACACTTTTTGCTGGATTTCTAGACCTTTTTCTTTAAATCCTGAATGAGTGGAGCCTTTTTCCACTCTTCATTCTTGTGGGCTCTGTCTTTTGGAACTCTATTCTTTGTATTCTACCTGTACTATGCAGTCTGTCTACTCCATAGCTCTTAAAGGCAACTGTATATCAATATTGCATCACACAGCTCCTTATGGGCAGTGTTGCTAGGGACCCTTAGGGTCCTCCTTTGAGATTATTTGTCTTTATCCTAGAGTAACTACAGTTCTTAAGGATGGAGATTTGATATGATATGATGTGGCATTTATACCGTGCCTGTACACAAGTGTTTGTAGGCGTGACAAGACAAGTAGGGGGAAACAAAGGGAGGACAAAAAAACGATTTTGCTATGCCTTGTGTCATTCAGATCGCATAAGAGAGGGCAGGGGAGAAGTGCCGAGGGTAGGGGGTGGATGGAGAAGTGTGAGACAAAGGAAAACAAGAGTGCAGCCAACGGGTGGCAAGTGCGGGTACTCATAAGTGCAGCCAACGGGTGGCAGAATAATGCAAGAGGGGGGACTGTAGGGTTGCAGATACAGACCACAAGTGAAGGGTCACCAAGAGGCAGTGTGGGATTGCAGCTGGACAGGCATGGACCTGAACATAAGTTCAGAGGGTGACCAGTGCATGGATCAAGCAGGTGATCAGCAAGGGAGAGGAAGAGAATAACAGATGCAAAGAGAAAGGTCTTGAATTGCTTACAGAACCGGAGATGGTTCTGCACAAGTTTCAGAGAGGCAGTTCCAGAGGGAAGCCCCAGCCAAAGAAAGAGATCTGCTCCTAACTCTTTGCTGAGCGACCCACCCTCAAAGAGTTGGAGGTGGAGGAGCGAAGGGCTAGATAAGGCAGATATTAAGGAAGAGAGATTTGGAGGTAATGTGGTCCGAGACTCCAGAAAGCCTTGTGGACAATGCAAAGGGTCTTGAACTTGATGCTGGCTGCCACTGGGTGCCAGTTAAGAGATTTCTGAGCTGGAGCGATATCATCCCTTGACTTGAGGCCAAAGACAAGTTTTGCAGTCGTGTTCTGGAAGAGTTGTAGCGGACGGAGTGTAGAGGCAGGAAGATTTAGAAAGAGGCTGTTGCACTAGTCCTGCCTAGAAAGAACCAAAGCTCTGGAGACAGTGAGCTTCTGGGGGAAAGTGAGGAAGGGAAAAATACCTGTGAGGAGGTGCAGCTGGTAGTTTGACTTCTTAGAGACGTCAGAGATGTGCAGAGGGAAGGAGAGTGAGGAGTGAAAGATGACACAAAGGTTCTTAGCCTCACAGGTAGGAGAAGGAAAAAGGCCCAGGGTGGGCAGGCAGAGAGTGAGAGGAAAGGAGGGAGCTGGTGTTTTCTGATGAGGAGGATCTCAGTATTACTGGCATTAAGACAGAAATCATTGGTGGCATACCACTCCTGAATTGCAGAGAGGCGGTCAGGAATGAGAGAAGGAGTAGAGGCAGCTGAGGAGAGCCTGAAGGAGAGCTGAGTGTCATCTGCATAACACTGAAATTTGGAGCAGAGGTCAGCTATGCAGTGGGCAAGAGGTGCCAGGTATTGGTTGAACAGCCAGGGAGAAAGATTAGACCCCTGGGGAGCACCACAGGTAGAGAGAGAGATAGAAGAGAGGAAGGACCTCAGTTGTACCTGGGAGGGTTGTTCAGTGAGAAAGGAGATCAGCCAGGCCAGGGCCTGATCAGTGATACCTAGATTATCACTGAGCCGGTTGAGCAGGATGGCATTGTTGACCCTATCGAAAGCAGAAGATGGAGAAGAATGAGGAGAGAGAGAAGGTTAGAATCGAGTTTTGAGAGCAGGTCTTCACGGATGTTCAGGAGAGCAGTTTCTGTGATTCTGGCTGAACTAAAGCCAGACTGATGGTCATGGAGACAACCAACAGATTCAGTGTGAAGGTTAGGCTGGGAGATAGCCAGCTTTTCCAAGAGTTTGCCCAGGAAAGGAGTAATGGAGATAGGGTGATAGTTGGCCGGACAGGAGGGATCGGCACAGGGTTTCTTAAGAACGGGGTGCATATGGGAGTGCTTCAGAGGAGAGGGTAAGGCTCCAGTGGTGAAAGAGTGGTTACAGAAATCAGCCACGGCTGGAGCA
Organism: Ambystoma mexicanum; assembly: GCF_040938575.1. Lineage (NCBI taxonomy): Eukaryota > Metazoa > Chordata > Amphibia > Caudata > Ambystomatidae > Ambystoma > Ambystoma mexicanum. The sequence continues at coordinate 420,258,398 of NC_090927.1, read as the reverse complement.
AGGGTGTCAATGTGGTCCTTGATGGTTTTGGAAGAACAGGGAAGAACTTGTTTTGACAAGATTTACATAGATTGGACTTGTCTAGAATCATTGTCAGGGGTGAACAGAGGAAATGATGAGAAGGGAGGAGGAGGGACAGCCAGAGGGGAGCGAGGGACGGCCAGAGGGGGGCAAGGAAAGGAGGATGAAGATGGAGAGTAGGAGAAGGTGGACAGGATTTCCTGAGTTTTAGTGATGAAATCCCAAAGCCGTACCTAGGAATTGGGAGGGAAAAGGAGAAGTAGAGAGTGCAGAAGGTTTGGCCAGTTCCTTGCATATTTTAAAGAGTTTGGCTGAGTTGTTAAATGCTGCAGAGATGCAGGCTTGGATGTGTGTTCTCTTCTTAACAAGGACAGAGAGTCTTTATTGCCTTTGGAGGAGGCGGCAAGCCAGTTTGTCAGAGGGTAAACCTGTTGCCCTCCACTTCCTCTCAGCCACCCTACACTTAACTTTAAGGGTGACGAGATCTGAGTAGTACCAGGAGTTGCCATTGGATTTGGGCTGCAAGCGAATCCTCATTACAGGGGTAAGCACACCAAGAGTGTCAGAGATAGAGCAGTGAAGACTAGAAAGGGCTGTGCCAGGGTGTGACTCAGCCAGGGGTACAGAAGTAAGAGAGAAAGTGGCAGCGAAAGCCTCAACTGGTACACGCTTCATGGGTCAGATGACAGAGAAGGTGGGTGACAGAGATGGAGTTAGCATGGCTTGAGGTGTAGAAAGCGAGAGATGAGAGGAAAGGAAAAAGTGGTCACTCTGGGAGAGAGGGAAGATGGGAGGGTTAGAGAGGGGGAAGTCTGATGAGATAATAACATCCAAGATGTGCCCTGGAGAGGGAGTCAGCTAGGTGGGTGACTAGAGAGAGTGAGAAAGAGAGAGAGAATCACATAGGTTGCTAAAGAGACCTGAAGAAGGACAGGAAACATCCAGTTGGATGTTGAGGTCTCTGAGGAAGAGAAGTTGAGAGGTAAAGGCAAGGGGGCAGGATGGGAGATCCGCCCACTTGGAGAGGAAGGTGGTGCCTGACCAGGCGGCCGGTGGATAGTGGCTACAGTGAGAGAGAGGCAAGTAGAGAGAGCCTGCATACCAGACATTCAAAAGAGGAGTAGTCCTGCATATGAATGAGAGAAGCAGGGATCCACTTCAGGAAGATCAAGGCTATATCCCCACAGGGACGGTTGATTATGGACCCGGAGAGGATCTTGTAGAACATCCTGGTCGAGTTCTTCAAGGAGAGGGCAGATGTAAGAGGAGTGTTTGTCAGCTGAGCGAGAATTGAGTTTGGCAATGTGGAGCAGGTTGCCACCTTTGAAAGACTTCTGTGGAGGGGTACAGGTCTGTGGTACACTCTGAGGGAGTGTAGAGGGAGCCAGAGGATGGGTCAAGGAGGAAAGAGGGGAGCGTGAGGTAGCCAAGGAGGAGGATGCCAGAGCGGTGGCAGAAGTGGGAGGCAACAGGATGGCCAGAGAATCAGTAGAGTGTGCTGTAGAAGTGGCAGAGAATGGAGGAGGGAGTGGAGCCAGAGAAGGGAAAGAAGGGACAGCAGGAGAAGAAAGGAAGTTGATAAGGTGCGGGAAGCGTCTATCAAAGAGGAGGAGATTGGCCTGAGGGCCTTGGACCAAGATAATTAAGATACACATTAATGATGATCTTGGAAGAGTGGAACGGGAACAGGAGAGTCTCCCACTGGTTGCCAGCGTTGATGGGTGAAGAATAAAAAGGAGAGAGCACAGAGGCTATGTGAAGGGTCCATAGGCCAAGAGATGGAATGACAAAGTGGATGTTGGTGAGGGTCTGTCTGGAGGAAGCTCTGGTATAGTCATCAGTGACGGGGGAGGCGTGGGTTGGAGACCGGGATATCCCTTTTTAACTTCTTCCTACCAGACCTAGTGAGAATGGCAAGATAGGCAATAAAAAAACAGTTCGAGAAGATAGGTGAGACAGAGAGCACCGGACAGGATGAAGAGGGAAGTGATGAGGGAAGTAGGCAGTGGAAAAATGGGGGGAGCCACTAGGGTGGGACACAAAGAGAAAGGGAGCAAGCAGATAGACAATGACAACTAAGAAGAGATAAATAGACAGTTAAGTTCAGTTGGGACCTAGATGGAGGAGAGGACACAGTAGATGGGCAATGGATAAAACAAATTAGCAGAGCAGATGTCAAGGGAACCTGGAAGAAAGAAAGAGCGCAACAGGGATGCAGGCAATATAATATGAGAAAACAATCATGAAAAATGGAGCGTCAAAGTTACAGGACAATCGATCAAGGGGACCTAGAGGAAAATAAAAAGGAAGGAAATAGCAGGAATTCAGGCAACACAATGAAAAACAACAATCAGGACAACAGGGCAGAAAAACAGAGCAGTCGACAAAAAAGACCTAGGTGAAGAATGAGTAAAACAGAACACAGAAAATACACAAAAGTACACGGAAGTGGCTGGAAAGAGGGACAAGGCAGAGAAAGACGAGGGTAAGAGCCCAAAGGGGGAGAAAGGATGTGTCGCCAATCGAGGAGGACACCGGTCTAGGGTAGCAAGAGAGCGCATGCGATCAAGGATGTGCTGGAACGCAATCGGCTTAGTATCTCTCCTAAAACGTTATAGTCTGAGAGATTGGCACACACCACCTTATGTGGAGTGCCAAAGGAATACCCAGTATCCCTCTTCTCTCTACTCCTGTGAATTTTTAGTCACATAGACAATCTCCTAGTTATAGCTGGTGGCAGTGGACGCGTTCTACCATCTATTGTGTAATTTGTGTACTGCAGGCTACGTCCATTGCCTCTGTAGTGCACAATCGCGGCACCCAAGTACCAACTTGGGGCTTCCTTCGCTTTTCGCCATTACTAGTGTGGTTATTCTTTGCTGGCCCATCTTCTTCTATTTTGGGGGGGGTCAGTTTGTGTGTTTTGCCTTTGGTGGGAACCCTTAGGTGTCCCCGCCTAGGCACCAGAGTGTCTGGGCAGGGAGAAAGTGGTGGAGGAGTTTTACACCCTCCTGTCCCTTCCACATGGGGTCTGTCTTTCCTGATTGGACAGCCAAACACCCTTTTCTGTAAAATACTGAGAGGTATTGCAAAGGAGTGGGTGCTGGAGCTGTATAAAAGGTGAGGCGTCTGGAGTAAAAAGCAAGTCAACCACTCGAAGCTGTAGTAGCAAAGAAGAAGATGACCAGAGACGCCTTCAGACCCTTTGAAATACTGTGAAGCAACTGCTGCTGTCCTGACCCTGTTCTCTGCGTGACAAAGGAGTTTCAAAGAAAATCAATCGTTCATTTGGCTAATCCCAAGGCGAACTTTCAAAGGAGCCATCTCCCGAGGTCCTAGGATTTTCCAGAGCTGCAGAACCCCAATAACAGGAGAATTGCTGTCCGATTCAAGTGCATCACCGTGGAAAGGTCGAATATGCCCAAATCTTTGCTGAGCCCTCAAGGACCCTCCAGAGATCCGATCCAACTCACCCACACCCCCTCATCAGAGCATGGGTCTGCAGGAAGGAAAGAAGATTGACTGGACGATCCGGGTCCTTTGTTGGTGCAGCAGAAAAGGCACCAAAACCGCAGAGTGAACCAAGAAGTTGTTGAAAGTCATGCCCCAGATTCTCCTCCAAGACTGCTCCTAAGAGATACCATCCAGTGTCCTGCCTTCAGTCATCAGACAAAGGAATCTGGAGATCAGATCCAGAGCTCCAACATCACAAAGCATCCAGCATGAACATTTTCTTTGAACCTAAGGTATGGTGGAGGAAAAAGGTATTGCTTACCTGATTCCAGAAAGTCACTCCAGACCGTTGGAGTGCACATAAAGGTGTCCAGGGCAACCCCATCTTACCGCCGACTCAAGTCCATGCTTGTGTCCCTTTAGAGAGCACTTTCTCAGGGTCTCCAACATTGGTTAAGACTTCTTGTATCTTCTTCCCTAGAGACTAGAAAGTATTCACAGGAATGTTTGATTTCTTCTTCTTTGCAAGATAGAAACTACCTTTTAACTAGGGTTGCATATTCTACTTCAAAGGACTTACTGTGCTGCAAAACTGCCTCTATTACCTGAAGCTCTACTAGGGTAACACTAACCAACTGTGTTCCTGCCCCAAAATCACTATCTCATATGTGTATGCAGACTAAATACAATTAGCATATTATTTTCTGGGTGCACAGAATTACCAATATAACTGTCAAAGTCATGTAACAATTGTATGAGTTCGGCAACTACCAACTAAGAAGTGCCTATTTGAGGGTATTGAAAAGTGTACCTATGTGTGATGGTTTAAAGCATTTAAGTGTGTTTCTTTGATGTACTTCATTTACTGGGTTCAGTGTACTTACCTACAGCTTACATCTTCCTCTTAAGATAAGTTTGAGTACTCTGCCACTCTACCAAGGTCCTGAGTTAGTATGGACTGATACTAAGAGTTGGGGATCTACAAACAACTGGGATAGTTTACTAAAGTCTTATCTTTAGGTGGGTCTGTAGGAAAGCTCCCCTAACGATTACCACAAAAGCACCAGAACAAAAACCATCCCAGAGAAAGAAATTATCAAAATCATCAAGGAGATGAAGAATCCTACTTCCTGCAATACAACCCATGCACTCTCGCAAAAAAACCTATGCAAAAGCATCTCCAATCACTTCAGAAACACGACATAGACAAACGCCATAGATGCAGTTCTAGTCGACAGGAACAATAATCTCTGTCACAAGGAAAGATTGAAGACAACTGCAAGTCTCAATTACGTTGAAGCCATTTCCAAAGCTTTTCCAAAGCTTTTCTAAAATGGCGAAGGTAGGCAAAAAGGAAGGCATGCCAGTGAACGCCTGCTCACCAACATATACAGACACAGTCTTATCAAGGAAACTCCAGACATTTCTAACTTCAACTTACTCTTCACTAGAACAGGAATAGCTAAAATACTTTTCAAAACTACATAGGCGAAAGCACACTTCTCTACAACACCTCTGCAAACCTGGGCAACCCTACAAACTACTAATCATTTTCAATATGGCATTACCAGCTAAAATCCTACATTTACAGACAATGCCCTAGGAACTGCAAGTCCTTGTTCCCCTTCCTGAAAACAAATGGCAAAGGAAAGTCCCACTCATGTCTCGTCAAAACTCATTGGGGCAGGTAGGAAATGCAAAAAAATGTCAGATCTTGTTTATGTCAGATTTTCGGTGCTGTCGCTGCTAATCTCTTGCCCATCTGACCGCCTTTGAATTGTCTCCTATTTGGCATATCCATTCTGATTGCCAGCCTGCTGTGATCTTTCACCTGCCTGACTCGTCTGATTGCCTATGTCATTTCATGTGATATACGATTGCTTAACTATGTGTAACTTCCCTTTTCAGGGTGTGATTCTACTCTCCACACCTTTCCCTAATGCTCTTGTTTCCCTTTCTTTCCATGGATCTAGACGTTCTTTGTTCTTCCTCCTTTAATAGACCAGGTTTCTAGAACTGGTGTGTACATTTTCCTCGTTTTTCTTGACATTCTTAGGTAGAATAATCTGACTTTGGAGTACATTGGCCCTCATTACGACCCTGGCGGAAAGCAACTGACCTGACCGCCATAGCGTAAATAGCGTCCGCCATGGCACGACAGAGTAAAGTGCGGCTAATTCTGACCCATCAGGCACGAGCAGTACGCCTTGGCGGAAGTGCAAAGTCCGCGATGGCGGAAATGTCCCCAAAACGCCCCTCACCGCCGTCGTACGGCGACCTAGGTGCAATTCCGCCACCGGACATAGCGGTCACCGTAAAGAGCGGCAATCGGAAAATACGGTGACCGTAAATATACGGAAACGGAAGCAAAAACATGGTCCCGGAACGGGAAACAGCACGCCGTACACCTATAAAATCAGAACATTCACACAACCATTGAAAATACTACCCTGAGAGACATCCCAACCCGTCATCCACCCTAGTGAAACCAAAACAATGGGAAAAGTAGCGATAAAAGCGTGCGACCGCAAGCGGCAGGTCCACTTCTCACGTGAGGAACTCACGGTGCTCACAGAGACCCTCCAGGAGAATGCTGCCGTCGTCTTCTCGACGCAAATGACCAGGACGGCACTTGCGAACAAGAAGGCCATATGGGCCCTGGTGGCACAGCGGGTAAGTGCGGTGGGGACCGCACCCCGCAACCCACAGCAATGCAGAAAGCGATGGGACGACTTGCGGATACGCGTACGGAGCATACTATCCGCCAACCGTAACATTGCCACAGCTACCGGGGGAGGATCGGAATCACCCATCAAGCTGACCCCCTGGGAAGAAATCTGTGCCTCCACCATTGGAATGGAGACCATAGAGGGAGTCGGAGGGATGGAGAAAGGAGTGCAGACATCCGAAGAATCAGGTAGGTGGCCCAAATAAAACTATGCGAAAACCACAATGTCCAATCATGTGAAGTACCATGTGTCCACATAGTGCAACAGAAACACATGTCCAGGAGAACGTCCACTTACATTGGCCTGATAGCGGACATTAAAATTCAAATTAAATAAATAAATAATTAAAATTCCTAAAAAAACCCTCTACACGTGCAGCAGGCACCCCCTAACTGCAGGCTGCAATACAACTGCACCCTCAATCCACACAAAAAAGAAACCACCTCCAAGGCCCTGACCCAAATCACCCTCAGGTACCACCCCAATGCATGTGATACATTGCCATTCCAATTTCCACAGACCCATTAATAACGCTCGCCCTCCTTTACTCCACCACAGGGTCCGATTCAAACGACGAGCTCCAGGACACCCCTACCAGCACACCTGCAAAGAGGGCCAAGACCAACTGCCAAAGATCCTCCACCTCAGCTGCACGCATCAAGACACGGCAGCAGCACAAATCAAGTGGCAGCACACAGGAGGGGACTTCAACAGGCACCCCAGCAGCCAGCATGGCCACAACACCACCACCACAACAGCCCCCCCCAATGGATGCCACAGAAGGCACTGCTTCTGGTGGCAGCAGCACCATAGGTGACACTGCATTAATGGCAGCATGCTCCGACACAGAAAACGGTGATGTCGATGTACGATCCATCCATGACCTGTCTCAATCCCCCTGTTTGTTTCATCCCGTACAACATGAGGATACCACGCAGGGGCACTCACAAGACGACGACTGGCCATCCCCCACAAGCCCTGTGTCAAGGCAACATGAGGTGATCAGCCCCTCTGTGACACCACCGCAAATGTCCATGGCCCAGCAGAGGCAACAGTCCCTCGACCAGGTGATCGTGCAACAGCAGCAACTGGCCACGCTCCTCAAGGACCATGCTGATGAATGTGGGGGTACCAAGGCAGCCATAGAAACATGTACAGAGACACTAAGGGCAGAAATGGAGAGAAGCACCGAGAGCCTGAGAGTACAAATGGAGAGAAGCACCGAGAGCCTGAGAGTACAAATGGAGAGAAGCACCGAGAGCCTGAGGGGGGAACTGCATGCGACGTCCAAAGACGTATGTGCTGAACTTGCCGCTGTGCGCCGTGTGCTCACTGAGCTCTCACAAACCTTTAGGGACATGCATGGATGTGAGCAGGCAGAGACATCATCCGTTGCAAGTTCCGTCCAGGGCAGCCCCCAACGTAGATCTGGGAGGAACCTGCGCTCCACAGGCAGGGGTGCCCCTGATACCCGGAGAGGGGGCTTGCAATAGCGTCTGCCCACTGACAATGAGCATCCTTGGACACTGGTGTTCGGGGGGGAGGTAGGAGGGTGGAGGGGGTGTGTTGGGCTCACTTGGGTGGCGGGTCGATGGGGTGTGTAACACAATTTCACATATGCTATAAACATTTCACAATCATCCAATGAGATGTGTGGACATTGATCTTTGTGTACGAGGCCATCATAGGCGTACAGTCCATATTGTGCATGTTCCAGACACACACAGTGCCACAACTCCCGTGTCCATGTATCAACCACCAGGCGTGAGTGCTAGAAGCATGAATCTATGATAATCTGACGAATTTCACAGCCCTCCTGTGCCTCGCGGACTCCTTGAGGTTCTGCCACATCCCCACCCACATCATGACCATATTCTGGTGCTTGCAGTTCTGCGTCAGGGGGCATGGGCACATTTCTACGTATGCACATGTTGTGTAGCATGACACATGCCATGACCATCTTAGCAACCTTCTCATGGCGGTACAGGAGTGCCCCGCCAGACCTGCTGAGGCAGCGGAAACGACCCTTCAGTAGGCCGAATGCCTGTTCTATGACTACACGGGTACGTGAGTGGGCATGGTTGTAGTCCTCCTCATGCTGGTCCTGTGGGTTCCGGAGTGGTGTAAGGAGCCATCTCTTCAGTGGATACCCGGCATCACCTGTATGTGGACAATAAAGGATGTTTGAGGAATGACATTGCTACGTAAGCACCCCCCCCCCCTTCCTGGCAGGTCATTGCCGCATCACATACCCCACATTATCATGCATGAAATGAGACTCACCGAGTAGCCAGGATCTGTTCCCTGCATGTCGCTCCATGTAGCGTGGTATTGTAGAGTTCCGTAAGACCATGGAATCATGGGTTGATCCAGGAAATCGGGCACAACAATGTGTAATGATCCTGTTTGAGTCACACACCATTTGTACATTAAGAGAATTATATTGTTTTCGGTTGCGGTACTGGGCCTCCATGGCATGTGGGACAACCAATTCCACATGGGTGCAGTCTATGGCACCAATGCAACCCGGTATGCCGGCAAGTGCATGGAATCCCACTTTAGTGTTCGTAATTTCCTGCTCCGAGCGTGGTAGAGAGATGTAGTCGTCTGCGTGCTTCCGGAGGGCATCGAGCACTTGCAATAGTGTCCATGACAACAGTGGCTGTGAAATGCCATGCAACTGTCCGACTGTGTGCTGGTAGGTGCCTGTGGCCAGGAAGTGGAGTACAGACACCACCTTCAGTAGGGGTGGAATGGCGGTTGGGCTATCTATCATGCTGACAAGGTCAGCGTGTGTCATGTCCACAATGGCGGTTATGGTGTCCCGGTCCAAACGGTAGAGGGTGTGGATCTGCTCATCAGTGAGGTTGAACGGATGTGCTCGGAGGCGTGGGATTGTGGGCTGCCTGTGTGGTGGTAGTGGCTGTGCTGGTGGGCCTTGCTGGCCCTGCCTTGCCCTCCTCCTCCTCCTGCGTCTCCTCTGTGCGGCCGGTTGTTGTAGTAGTTGGTGTTCGTCTTCTTCTTGAAGTTGGAGTACTTGCAGTGCTATCAGGTCCCCCAGGGCCAACATCGCAAGTCCTGCCGGTAGCATTTTGGAGTGGGTGTGGTTGTGGGAGGGGGTTGGGTGTGCAATTTATGTGTTTCCAAGCTGTATAGCCTCCACCTGTGGTGATTCATTCCACCTGTGCAAGCTGCAATCCCCTTTGGGCGAGCACGTCCCGCACACAACGCTGCAAATCGACGCATGGCATCTTGCTATTACAATCATGTATTTCATCCCGATGGCAGTGAGATATTGCTTCATATGTTAATTCTGCTTTGCTCCCATTGTTTCACATACTATCTTTGCAGTCGGGAACAAACTTGTGAAGGGTCCGTGGAATGTAGTACTCGATTAACGGTGGACCCTCATGCAGCGCTGTACCGCGGTTCACCGACGGGCGGGGCGTCCCATTTGTGAGTGTAGCCAGTTGCCATTTTCACACACTGCCGCACTAAATGGATGGATTTGTGATTTCAAGCGGTCACAGATGCCTTTTCGACGTGATGTTGCAAAGGAGGAATTCGAAGGACAGCGCTTTCGGTTTCCAGCTAGCGGCGAGGAGACGCCCACAGGTCTGACTGCAGATAGAAAGTTCTATTGTTTAATGTCCTTGGGACAGGGGCCATGCCGAGAATGCAATGATTGATATGAATAGTATGGGATGCGCAATAGCGTAGTGGAGGATAAGGCAGGACGTTCCCAAATACATGTTACTTCACAACACTAGAATTCCGGCCTGCAGCACAGTGGATTTTGCAGACTGCATTAAGCACAGATTCAATGGAAATTTCTAATGTTATGTGAGTAAATAATCAGGCGTTTTTATACCGGGATGAGGGAATGATGTATGGATGCATGGACAGATGATTTAATAGAGAGTCTGCCATGTACATGGCTTTTTGGATTCTATCAACTTCCTCTGCGCTATGTGATGCAGGGCTGCCATAGTGGGACCATCGTCTATCTGCCCTTGTTGAACCCTCCCTGTCTCGACGCGCCTTCAAACACTTGTGTCTATGCACGTTACTAATCCCATCTAATGGATTCTGTTTTAACAGACGCATGCACACAAACACTCGTTTGTAATAGTGTTTTCACCTCGATTTATAAAGTTATGATTCGCAAGTGATTATTGGGTGCGAATAATCCGCTGCCATCTGTATGCCACTCCTGCAGATGGCTTTTACTCCCGACACCTGCTGCTTCGTGTTAATCAGTGGAGCACCATTACGATCTTATGGGACGATCGCCAATGGCCCACATGCCCTTACGCAGTACTAGTGGCTAGGAGCAACATTTCGAGCTTTCAGCTGGACTAGTGCCTACCTAATGGGACAGCCCTGCGGTTCTAGGCGCTTCCATGTTGCCTTTTTGAACGTGGATGTAGCCCCTGTGTACCATGGAGGAACAGGGCGTCACACAAGAAGAAGCTGGTCATTTATTGCGGATGCAGCCCACAATTATGAGATATGATTTGGAGTTCATGACCTAAAAGCTGTATGGCCCGGGTGATTTTGTTGTGCATTAAATTTTGATTATGATATTGACCTTGTAGCGTTATTCTTTGCAAGTAATGTAGCATATTCCTATTTGTGGAGCGATGTATTGTGAGGAGATCTGCTTTGGGTTCGGCCTTCTGAGCATAGTCGCGTGGTACTGTACTGGGCGCGTTTGCCTACGAAGGCCAGTAAGGCCAGGGATAGGGGCTGCCATTATGACTGTTTTAATGATGTCATGCTCATGGGAGGGGGATTGGCTTTTGTGTAACAGATGCCGGTCAGCCAGGTGGATTGGTGGAATGATGTGATTTTCAGAATATGGCTGGTCACAGGTGCCTGTGTTTGCGTGCGTTTCTTGGAGGGAGACTGAGGTCATGTCCATTGGAATGGCTTCTGTATTCGTGCCATCTGTGCCCTGCTGCTCCCATTGGCCCCTCTTGAGATGTGCCTGGCTGCTCAGTCACTCTGCCAACTTGTGTGGTACATGCTTATGCTGCTGGTTGGTTTGTTTACTGGCAGGAGTACAGGGCTGGTGCAGTCTCACTCATGATACTGCTTTGTATGTTGCCTTGCACTGGTGTCAAGCGATGGGGGGCCTGTTTTTGTTTGTCTCAGTTTTCAGTTCATGTTGCTGTACTTGGAGCTTCACATGCCTGTGCTGCATCAGTACGGCAATGGTGCCATGGCTAATATGGATGGCCACTCACAAGGCACTTGGAGCCCCTACATTCATTTGTTCGTTGGCATGCATGGGTGACTTGTACATTTCACTGGTTGCATTGTTTGACTTCATTGCACCTACGAGGAGTTGTGCAATGTGGCCAGGGAGTGGTGTACAGGCACTCAGTAAGGCCTTTTACGGTTTGGTTTGCGATGCCGTACTTATCACCATGGCGGAATGGTACTTTCCGCCATGCTTGATGGCGTTAGGTACATGTCCGCTAGGGTCAGAATTCCGGTACCGTTGCGCCATGGTGGTAATTACGGTTTCGCAGTGCGCGCGTGCGCGTACTTGGTGCAGTTAGCGTTGGCGTTCACTACGGTGTCGCTAATGGCATCGTACTTTACGGTGACGGGTCATAATCGCAACGGGCGGTATTCGATGGCGGTATTGCATTTCCGCCATCGTTTTTCGATTTCCGCCAGGGTCGTAATGAGGGCCATTGTCTTTTCATACTGCTTGCATTCTTATTGCCGATCTGTGTTCCAGTCCAAGGTATTATTTGCTCTCTTTCTCCACTTACTCTATATAAACAGTTTTAATCTGTTAATTCTGTACTTCATCTCCTGAATTTCCCAGGTTCTATGTTTTCTCCACTTCTCCCTGAAATAACCACAGTGCTTCTGAGTTATGTTGGTGGACTTTACATGGCGGATGACCGAATCTGAAAGTAGCACACTAAACAGCCAAGGAGCTTGATGTCTTTCTGTCTTTTCTGATATTAATCTATACCAGGTTGGAGGAGAAAACCTTTACTGCATGTTAATTGCAGCAGAGAATACCCGAGGTCAGAAGGCTAAATGTGCTGTAATAACATCAGGAAATGATCCAAAATATATGCAGGTCATATCTGTTTATCAGAGCAGACCTTCCAGTTGTCAAAGGGCACATATTTAAGGAAATCTTGAATCAGAAACCTATCCGAATTTCAAGCAGCGGTTTGACTGGAAGCAGTGAGATTTTTACAATGGGGACAGTTTAAGGGACATTCAGACCAGTTTATGGAGGGGAGTAAATGGAACAGTCATCGGGGACAATACATAAGTGAACATGCATATGTCGGTTGTCCTATATACACATATAGGACAACCGACATTGGACATTTTTAAGTGCAGGTAGGCGTACAGCCAGCTCTGCTTGGCATGTGGCCATAATGTGCAAAGTGCTAGAGTGAGGCAGAGGAAGTGAGGGACAGAGGCAGGTTAAAAGCAAGGGCAACATGTTAGCTAGCTGACAGATGAGAGGTAGGTTAAGAAGGTAACTCGGAGACGAGAGGTAGGCTTTTAGTTTGGATTTGAACAAATCTGTGGCAAATAGCTCACTTGTCCCTCACTAATTTGCAGTAAAGGATTTTATTAAGATCTATTATGAGCTTTCTGAATGAATGCTGAAACAGGTCTTTCATTTTAATTAAAAAAATGTTTACATATATGAGAATTGATCGATACCAGGTGTTACGCTCACCTGGTATCCATGGGGGCGCAACACGAAACTGGATGGAGGTCTAAGCGCTATCCCGGACCCCCTCTCTGCTTGTTTATGTGCCAGAGGTTGGGTAGCGCCTATAACAGGAGAATGGAGGGTTAAGATACTGGTTCTGTGATAGGTGGACTCCCTCCTCCCTCTAGTCCAAATACCCTCCCTTGGGGTTATTGCTCACCTTAGGTTTTTGTGCGTTGGAATCTCCATCCTGTGTCTCTGTGTAGGGGTTCATGCTTGGTGCGTGCGTTCTGTGGACGTAGTTGCTTCACTGGTCCGTGTGCCCTTTTGTCGGGTCCAGGCCGGCTGTGACTCCGACTCTGCTTGCTGTCTTCCAAGTGAGTTATAATGTCTGTTCTGTCTTTATTCTGTCTCTTTCTTTCCCTCCATTTTCTCTGTCTTCTCGGTGTCTTGCTCCACTACGCTGTTCCCTAACAATGTCTCTTTTTGTTTTTACAGGGATGGTTGCGATCACAGAGTTGCCGCGCCGATGGCGAAGACCATGAGGAGTTATTGATGCACGGAGCGCTGCACTGTTTATTGGTGTTAATTGCTAACCTGTGTTCTCTTCTCTTCCTTGTACAGGTTGCGGTGATGTTCCGGAGTGATGAGCGATAGAAGCGCTGCTTGCCCAGGTAAGTGCTTTGTTAATGCTGACCTTGTTCCTTCTCCCTTGCAGGTTGCGGCGAACTCCGGAGATGGGCGAGGTAAGCGAAGCGCAGGATGGATTCAAGGCCGGTTTCTTCACAGGTAAGTGTTCTTGCTTGCTAATGCTGTTCTTGTTCTTCCAGGTTATTAATGGAATTCAGATCTGGGCTTCAGGATCGGGCTGCCAGAGAAGCAGATGAGCAGGAGCTGGACACGGTGAGAGTTACGCTGCAGGAGTGCAGAATAACTCAAAGCGTGTTCTGCTGTTTGGGTGTGGTTTAAATAGCCCAGGTAAAGTAGTTCCAGGCCAAGCCACACCCAAAACACTAGACCGCATGGCTTGGTTCTAAAGAACTGAGCTGTGTAATAGGCCTTCATGTTGGATTAAGGTCCAAAACTGGTATTGCTTTATTCCTGATAATTAGCCTTGCGCCAAAGGCACCAGGACTGACTCCATGTATGTTTCTGATGGAGTTTTAAAGCCCTTGGGGCCAGTGTGAAGGGCTTTAGCCCCACTGCTGCCAGGGGTCTGTTATACCTGAGGGGGTCAGGGGCATGGATCGTGACAGCACTCCCCCCTAAGGCCCCTCTCAAGGTATTTCCTCTGTCTGGCCCTAGTTTGGTCAGATGGTTCATATGAAATCGTCTTACCGGGCGTGGCGCATGGACGTGCTCGCTAGGCTCCCATGTCCTGTCCTGAGGGCCGTATCCCTTCCAGTCCACTAAGTGATATAACTTGGACCTAGTGAGTTTAGAATCTAGGATGTCATTCACTTCAAATTCGGGTTCTCCGTTAACCAGTACCGGATTTGGTGGTGTTTTGACCCGAGTTCCAGGGTGAACAGGTTTCAAGAGTGACAAGTGGAATACGGGATGGATCTGCATATTTGGTGGTAAAGCTAGTTTTACTACCACAGGATTTATAATAGCCGTGATGGTATAAGGCCCTAGATATCTGGGACAAAATGTTCGAGTTCCTCTTATGGGCACGTGCCGAGACACCAACCAGACTTCATCTCTGACTTTGTAGTCTGGGGCTTTTCTTCGGTGTTGATCAGAGAATCTTTTCTGTCTTTCTTTGGTTTGGATCAAGTGTTCTGCTGCATTCTTGAAGGCTTGAGTGATGGTCGTATGTAAAGTCTTTACTGCGGGCATTTCCAAGGCCATGGGGGTATCTAATTCGAAAAAACGTGGGTGCCTTCCATATATGGTATGGAATGGACTCTGTCCGGTACCGGTGTGTAGCAAGTTGTTGTAGGTATATTCGGCTATCCACAGCACATCCTTCCAGCTTTCTTCCACTTGATGTCACATGCACTGTAGGTATTGCTCTAGTGTCTGATTTGTCTGCTCTGTTTGGCCATCAGTTTGAGGATGGTGACCAGTGGACAGAAGAATATTGATTTGGGCAATTGCACAACTCTTCCTCCAGAAGTTAGACACAAACTGACTCCCTCGGTCAGAAATCAGGACGGAGGGGAAAATATGGGCCTCATTACAAGGTGGGTTTAAAGGGATAGCGGGCACCGTTAAGGGCATTGGTGCCGGTAATCCCTTTGCGCCCTATTCCGAGCTCCTTTAGCTGGTCCCTTCCTTAACGCCTGGTTTTACCAGGCATTATGGACAGAGCCTGTTAAGGGACTTCAGAGCTAAAAACGGTGCCGCTTTCCCCATTCCCATTGAGCCCTATGGGGGCTGAAATGGGAATGGGGAATGGGGAATGGCTTTTTCAATGGGGACTTACCGGTCCCGCAAAGATCGGAATAGACCGGTAAGTCCCCATTGAACGAGGGCAGACACAGCACTGGTATTGGAGGTAGTCATGGCGCTAATCTCAGAGTATAATGGACTTGTATGTATGTCTTGCTGGGTGGATAGCTCAAGTACAACATGCTCACCTCGGAATGACATACGTTCCATACACTGGTTGGGCCAACTCAACCCCTCACTCTCCTGAGGTCAATAAATAGAGTATCTTGATTGGGTAATAATAGGGACATCGATTATTACAGTGCCTACAAACTGAAAGAATCAGGTGTGAAGCACTATATCAACTACCAATTCAAGGCCATCCAATGGGAGTATAGTATGATATGATATGGCATTTATAATACGCCTATACACAAGTGTTTCAAGGCGTGACAAGGCAAGATAGGAGGAACAGGAGAAAGACAGACAACAATCCTACTAGCCCAGGTGTCATTCAGATCGCGCAAGTGCATGGGAAAGGGAAGGAGGAGAGTGCGGGGGGGAAGGGGTGGAGGGACAGTGTAGTACATGGGATAAAATAATAAATAACAATAGTAGAAGTGCGGCCAGCAAGTGGCATGGGTAAGTGCAGACAACATGTATCAAGTGCTGGAAGTGGTTTTTGGTTATGGAGTCTAACCAACTTCATAGGCCTCATCTTTTACAATTGTGTCACACAGCACCCTCAGTGCAGTGGCACAGGGAAGTCTTTCAGACTTCCCAAGGTTTAAATGCCTTCTCTGGGATCAACTTCTGTTTCCAAGAGCAGTAAAGTGAAATTGACTTTACTTAGTATTGTACTTGCTAGACCCAGCACACCCTATCTTACAATAGAATGCTGGAGGGGCTACTTAGTATTCCCTGTGTGTAAATGCTCATGTAACATTTTTTATGTTACCCTTTCCTCAGTTGACTGGCTGGTGGCAGTGGTTTTGTTTTGAACTACCTAGGTTTGTATTTACAGCGATTGTCTAAGGCTCTGGTAAAGTAACCGGAAGGAACCATCTTTTTCAAAATGGCGTCCAGCCATCTTTGCTAAAATGGTGCCCAGTCTTCTTTTTTCGCAAGGTCTTTGTTGGAAGGTCCTTCTAGAGAGTTTCTCGGCAGGCCAAACCAGGTTTGGTCTCTGTTCATTTTGCCTTTGGCAGGGTTTCTGAGAGAAACACACCTCTGGCACCGAGTGTCAGGGGTAGGCAGTAAGTGAGGGAGGTGCCCAAAACTCCCCGTGCTTAGTTTCCTAGGAGACCCAAATGCACTCTGTGTTGATTTTGGCTGGCTGACTGTCCGGCAAGGACAGCCACCCTGCTGGGTGAGTGGCAGCTCGGCTGGAATGAATGGGACAGAACTGAATAAAAGGCGAGTCTTTTGGCTTGCTAGGCAGAGTCAACCAATGGACGAAGGTACCGAAGAAGAGCTTGAAGAGGATGGCTATTGCAACCCCTGGACCGTTGGTTTGCCCGGTGAAGCCCTGATGCAGGTCCGAATCACCAAGTTCACATCGACAGAGAAGCCACTGCAAGGACGACTTCTCCCTTTGAGTTGGTGGGACCACTCAATTCCCAATGTAAGCCACCTGGGCACCCATCTCAGAGCCGGTTGCATTTTCTCAGAGTTGCTGCAGGAAATCGTAGAGCCAGGGAGAGGGACACCAGATTGTGTGCATTGCTTGTAAGCTGGCCTAGACCTTTTGGAAGATCTTCCGGACTCCCATGAAGCAGGTCTGACCAAGCGTGACCCCCCTCATTTGAGTGTGGGTCCTCCGATGTGAGGAAAGTCCACCTTGACAGCCACAAACCACGCTTATTTCTATTTGCTGTACCGCAAGGAGCTGAAAAGTGAAACAGCCACTGAAAGTAAAGTTTGCCGGTTGCCAGTTCTGACAGTACCAGTGAAGTGCAGGAGTCCCCTGACATCCTCCCTCTTGTGCACACGACTGAGGCCCAGGAACAGTGAGATCTGCAGAGTTGCACAGGAACAGAAGTCTTCAGCTGCACCTTTTCGTCTTTACCAAGGTACTGTAAAACAAGTCTAAGAGAACTTACCTCTTACTGTAGAAGTGCTTGTAACTTCTTTAACTCACAAGTCTAATCAGTTTGTGGCCCTACATTTGATTCAAAGACGTTTCCATTTACCTACCTGAAGTGCTGCATCTTATACAAAGACTTTTGCCTAGTGACTTTGGCTTGGCCTATTGAATTGGATGACTCTTCTCTTGCTATCTGAAAGTGTTTGTAATTTCTTGTGTACTAATAACCTTTGCCCTTTACAAACTATTGAGAGTATTCTGTATGCCAACAGTAAGGTATCAATGTCCCCATCACCCTTGTTACTGAAGTCACCTATCGGTGTAGTTTGTGTCTGTGGGCCATCCGAAAAGGGCCTTGTCTGATTCAGAAACTCAGAATGTACAGTATTGAAGTGTATTTGTGTGTTATTAGTATATCACTCCTTTCTAAAGAAGGCTTTATAACTGACTGATAAATAAATTAATAATTGTTTATGCAAGAAAGCTTGAGTGTAAGAGTTTATTTGAATACTTGTAACTGTGGATCTCTGTGTAGCTTCACTACTGCTCACATTTCCCCTCTTGAGATAAGCCTGGCTGCTCAACACACTACCAAAACTGTGTAGTACAAGCTTATACCAAAGGTTGGGTTGCCTGTAGCCGTAGTCATAGTTGTTTGTAGTGTTCCCAGAGGGTACTGCATTCAAACTTTGCCTAACACTTGAAAATAAATAAAGGGAGTGGTTGTGCATTGAGAGCCAACCATCATGGTGTCATGGCAGAGAGACAGGAGGGAGCTCTCCATATCCAATAGGTAATAGGCAAGAGTATCCTTTTGGTATTTGAAGGAAAAGAGGGTTGTGGGACTGAGATTTTAAAGTGTACAATGGAGTGATCAGAGTGAGAGGGGTTAATAAGAGGTCAGGGAGGACAGCACAATATTTAATTATTTATTGGGTATGTATAATGTGCCTATGCACAATGTGTTTCAAGGCCCAACAAGACAAGACGGTGTGGGTGTGGGCAGGGATGAAAAAACAAAAACGTTCCGACTAGGCCTTGTGACATTCGGATCATGTAAGTGAAGTAAGAAGTGCGGGAGAGAGGGGCGGGGGGAAGTGCCGGTCAAGGCAGAAAGGCATGTGGGTTAAGCGAGTGCCAGGGGAAACCAGGTGGACAGAGCCAATGGGGAATCCAGGGAATCCAGGGAAAAGAAGGTCCATATGCTATGTCTGAGGGGAAGGGCTCAAGGGGTGCAGGCCCAGCGAGACTAGTGCAGGGGAGGTGGAGGTCAGGGGAGACCAGGTGCAGAGGTAGACCAGTCTAGAAGGGCCTGATGCCCTATAACAATCTGAAAGAAACAGGTAGCCAGTCAAGAGGCAGAGGGAAACATTAGCAGGGAAGGGGGAGAGGGAAGAAGGAAGAGAAAAGGAGAGTTTTGAGAAGCTTCCAGAACTTAAGGAGATTCGGCTCAAGTCTGAGAGGGGCAGGGAGGCCGTTCCAGAGGGATCCATGTAGGGATGAGAGAGCTTGGAAAAGCGTCTAATCTGCAGATGGTTGGACCTACAAGACTGAAGGGCTCTAGTAGGGAGATATTTAGGGAGGGAGAGCTGGAAGTAGCTGGGTACCTGGCCCCACAAATCCTTGGGGATGATGCAGAGGGCCTTGAACTTCATCCTCGCAGCAACCGTGAGCCAGTGGAGAGATTTTAGGGCTCGAGAGATGCAGACCCTGGGCTTGAGGCCAAGGATAAGTCTTGTAGTCCTATTCTGGATTAGTTGAAAGGGGTGAAGAGAGGAGTTAGACAGATTGAGGAAGATGTTGTTGCAGTAGTCCAGCCTGTAGAGGACAACAGCTCTGGAGACATTGAGTTTCTGGGGCAAGGTGAGGAAAGAGAGAATTCCTCCGAGGAGGTGCAGCTGACAGCAGGCCTTCTTGGCAAGGTCTGTGATGTGAGGAGAGAAGTAGAGAGATGAGTTGAAGATGTCACCAAGGTTTTTTTGCCTCACTCGAGGGGGAGGGGGACATGCACGACGGCCAGAGTGCAGGAGGGAAGGAGGAAGCTGGGGTCCCCATGAGATGGATCTCAGCCTTATTGGCATTAACGCAGTGATTGTTAGCAGTGCACCATGGCTGAATAGCAGACAGACAGTCAGGAATGATCACTCTCACTAAATCTGAGCCTATCACCTCCCTACAGCACCCCACATCAACCAAACAAAAATCACCCTCGGGACCCACAGTGCCACAGGTGAAGAAACTCACCAGGAGCATTGGCCACCCTTCTCGCGCCATACACCACACAAGTAAAGCTATCCCCCCATGGGACATCACGGCTCACCCCAGCCCCACTGCAAGCTGCAATGTGCCATCATTAATGCCTGCTCACATCCTGCCCACGCCACCGATATTTTTTACCTCATCACCAACCTGGACTTAGACCTCCTAGCCATTACCGAAACCTGGCTCCATGAAGCCGCAGGACCCTGCATCACCCTAGCACTGCAACCAGGGTGTACCATCCTCCGACAGGACAGAATAAACATGAAAGGGGGAGTAGCCATCATTGCCAAGGAATCTCTATCTCTTAGACAAGAAAACTCTGAACTGGCAGGGAAAGCAGATTCCTTAACCTTTAAACTCTCCCTCTCCCATAACTGCACAATCACCATCCACGCTATTTACCGACCCCCTGGCCCATCCAAAGACTTTCAGGAAAGCCTTCACCATCTCTTAGCCGAGAACCATAAACTACCACAAAAATGATCTTATTGGGGCACCTCAACCTGGGACCCTAAAGACAAGCAAGCTAAAGCCCTCACTTAAGACCTTGAAGATGTGGGATTTGTGCAATGCGTCACTGACCCCACACACTCCAAAGGACACACCTTCGACTGGGTTGCAGACCTTAACTGCTCTCTTGCCATTATCTCCAATACACCATGCCCATGGACCGACCATAACATTATTCACTTCTCCATCCCCACCCCCTCGCCTACCACACCCAACACTCCCGTACGCCCCTCATTAGTAAGGAGTGCCCACAAATGGACCAAAGTTAACCTACTGCCTTTCCTAGAAGGTCCCTGTTTCAGGCCTCCTTTCACTAGACACCCAGCGGTCTTGGCAGAATCATACAATAGCGCTGTGAAAACAGCTATCGACACAGTAGCGCCACTAGAACAAAAAAAGAGCCACATTGGTTAAGCATGCAAACTCATGGTTCGCCTCAGAGGTCCAAGAATTAATCACCCTCAAATGAAAAGCGCTCACCAAATGGCAAAAGCACCATCTAGATTCCCTCAAGGAAGAATTAAAAAAAACCTCTCCAATCAATACACAAAAGCCATTATTGCGGCCAAAGCTAACTCCTATAACACCAGAATCTCCAAAGCTACATCCAAATCTAAAGAAATGTTCACCATTTTCAGAGAACTAACCACGCCGACCACCAGTTCCCAGGACATTGTTAAAAATCGAAGCCTGGTGCACAAGTATACAGTCGGCCATGCTTAATAAAAATCGATCTCCCCTAGACAAAGATTCAAGCACGTCATAAAGACCTGGCCATAACTGACACTACCAGCTTCTCCAAGAGTTTTCCCAGGAAGGGGGGAACGCAGATAGGGCAATAGTTAGCCAGACTGGAAGGGTTGGCAGAAGGCTTTTCGAGGAGAGGGTGCACAAGGGAGTGCTTGAGGAGTAATGGGAAGGATCCAGTGGCAAAATAGTGATTGCAGAAATCAGCCAATACTGGAGCAAGGGGGACAATGTTATCCTTGATAGTTCTGGAGGAGCAGGGGAGCACCTGTTTGGATGAGACGTTCATACAGCTGGCTTGTCTGAACCTCATCAGGTGATATGGGAGAGAAATATGAGAGTTGGAGGGAAGTGGGATTGGGGCCAAGGGAGGCCTGAGAGAGGGTGAGGGAGATGGCAGTGGTGTAGATGAGAGTGAGGACAGGGTGTCCTGAGTTTTAGAAATAAAGTGAGAGGCAAGTGCAGTGCAGAGGGCCGGGGAAGGCAGAGGAGAAATGGAGACTGCAGTAGGTCTGGCAAATTCCTTGCCAATTTGAAAAAGTTGAGCTGTGTTGTTAGTTGCCCCAGAGAAGCAGGCTTGGATATAGACCTTCTGCTTTGAGCCGATGGAAAGTCTGTATCGAATTTGGAGCAGGCCAGTTTGTCAGAGAATGTGCTTGAAGCCTGCCAGTAGGCTCAGCAGCTCTGAACTTACGTTTCAGAGAGGCCAGGTCAGAGGCATACCAGGTGTTGCGCTTGCATGCAGATGGAGAGTTGAAGGTTAGTGAGGACTGTGTCAGAGTGAGAGTCAGTGGCAAGAGTTGGAGGGGTATGAAGTTAGTGGCGAAAAGACGGCAAAGGCGACTGGCAGTGCGGGCATGGCCTTAGCGGGGGACCGTGGAAGTCCAGATGAGAGGACAGGAGAGCATGTTCAGACCAGCAGAGAGGAGTAGTGAGAGGATTGGAAATGAGGATGTATGCAGAAATTAGAGCATCCAATGTGTGTCCAGCTGAGTTTGTCAAAATGGAGAGGGAAAGAAAGTCACATAGATTGCAGAAGTGTCCAGAGGCCGAATCAGGGGAGTCAAGGTGAATATTGAAGCCCCCGAGGAGGAGAAGCTTGGAGGTGGAGACCAGGAGAGAAGAGGTGATGTCAGACCACACTGAGAGGAAGCGGGAGACTGGGCCAAGGGGCCTGTAGATGGTTGCAAGAGTCAGCGAGAGGACAGGAGAGATACCAAGCCTGCAGATGAGGCATTTCGAAGGAGAAGTAGGACTGAGTGGGTATGATAGTAGCAGGTGCCTATTCAGTGAAAATCAGGGCCACTCTGCCCACAGACCGGTTAGGCCTGGGCTTAGAGAGGATCTTGCAGCCCTCTGAGAGGAGAGTGTCAAAACTGACAGTGCTGTCCGTTAAGCATGTCTTGGTGATGGCAAGGGCATCATGGTCAAAGTCTTCAAGGAGGTGGCAGATGTCAGAGGAGTGTTTGACGGCAGAGCGAGAGTTGAGGGTAGCTAAGTGGAGATGGTTGCCAGTTTTGAAGGTCTTCTGATTCGGGATACAGGCATCTGGTACACCCGTCGGTGGTGGCAGAGGGACCAGTGGGGTGGCAGAAGGAGGAGTGCCAGAAGAAGGAAGGAATTTGATGAGAGACGGAAGACGCCCATCACAAAGGAGAAGATTGGCCTGAGAGCCCTGGCCTTGACAGTGCCATTTTGCTAGTCATCAATAATGGCCCAGAGGAAAGGAAGTATTCTACAAGCACTTCCCAACAGGTGCCACCATTGATGGGAGAAGAAGAGAAAGGGGAGAGCACTGAGACGATATGGGGAATCCAAAGTTCTGGAGAGGGAACAACAAAGAGGATGTTGGTGACAGTCTGCCTGCAAGAAGCATTGGCATACGTGTCAGCAATGGGCTGGCCTGGATTGGAGACTAGGAGATGTTTCTTGTTCTTTTTTATTCCAGACTTCACAAGAGAGATAGTATAGGTGATAGATAAGAAGTCAGAAAAGATAGGGGAGATTGAAAGCACCATGGAGGGAGTGCACAGAAAGAAGGAGGGGGGAGAGAGGGATAAACTGCAGTGCATGACATCTAACTACAACACACAGCAGTGCAACAATCTAGACTCAAGTGTCCAGGATAAAGAGACAAAAAGCATAGGTTACAGCATGCACCAGAAAAGCAAAACACCTAGAAGCGAGTTTTCTGGATAGAGGGGAAAATAGATCCTAGATAAAAGGGAAGTGAGAAAAGCCTAATTTTCAAACACAACAGCAGATGCAAAGCCACACATATATGACCTTCCTAGATAGAGGGAAAAAGCCTAATTTTCAAACACAACAGTGCATGCAAAAACACAAATATTTGACTTTCCTAGATAGAGGGAAAAATACCCAAATGGCTAACTATGGCACATCACCTAATGCCGGATATGGATAACATACAACTGTGACAGCAGACTTCAAATTGAGCTAATATGAGTAATAAGAGAGGAGGGATATTGTATATCATGAGTGTACATAGTGTTAATGAATGTGGGCTGTTTTACCTGTAAGGCCTACTATAAGGATGTATGTTGATAAATAAAGATGTTATGATGCTCTTACCGACTTCTGGGTCATTAACTTAATGTTAGTCTTACAGGTAAAACTGCCCAACCTGCTTCCAGCTCAGCAACCGCCTTTTTCTCATCTCAACCTACTAACTCTCTCTCCGCAGGTCTTGGGATTCTAGAATGGAATGTGGTAGGCCTGCACAGTCCAATCCCCTTACATTACAACATGCTCAATTCAACAGAATTCATTAACACTATTAACACTTATGATATACAACTCATTAACACTATTTACGCTTATTGCATGCAACACACCTCCTTCCCTTCTGTGAAGATTTACAAGGAGGAGTGTTATGCTCACCCATGAGATTTTTTTCAACCCATGGTTATGATCTATATATCGCCACTCCACTTCTCCCCATTGCTCAGCACCACTCGCATCAGGCCAGAGTATTTCATTTACCCTTTCTGCACTCTCCTTCCACTCTTTACTTCACTTCCACCCCCTCTTACTTCCTCTGCACATTCACATAAATCTTTCCGTCATACCTCTCTTTGGATTTAACTTGCCTACACATGATCCTTTCCCGTATAACTTCTTGCAACACCACACCTCGAACACCTCAAAACGTACCCATCCAACCTGGTCTGAGCCTAGAATTTGGCAACTTCCTTCTTAATGCCTCAAACGATGAGACACCTGTAACCTGATGCGGTACAATCCTCTATTGCATCATCCATTCCATCACAGCCTGTGACCAGTCCCCACCCGTTGCCATTGCAATTTATATTTCTTTATTTATTAATAGTGTGAGTCACAAAATCGGGCTTTTCACAATATAGAACAATATTCATCAACTAATTAATTATTAACAATCATTCAAATATATACACACTTAAGTAAAAACAATTTCACTTTCCCATCACATACATTATTGCATCAACCCACTAATCCCCAGGGTCGCACGGAGTCTTCATATAATTTTAGAAGTTTAAGTAGTTCATATAATTGAAGAGCCAGGAAAATGTCATGCCCCAATGCAGTCGGTGCCAGAAATCTCTCATGTCCAACCACTGTGGATGGTCCGCAAATCTTGAGAAGGAATGCACTCTTTTTTTGCTCGAGTTCCTTTACACTATATCAACAAATGATATATTGATTGAGAGACATTCTGATTACATTCAAGACAAGAAAGTTTCATTGCACCAACCAGGCGCTTACATGCTGAAATTTCACCGGTGGGCAACAGATTCAGCCGGAGTCTCAGCATCGCATTGCAGGCTTTACAATTCTGTGTCAAATATTTCGGGAGAGTTCCCATGCTTTTATTTAAGAATGAAGGCTTCTTATGCAGTTTCAAAGTTCTCATTGTATCCGTAGTATTGATCCAGTCAATACTGTCTAGTGCTGATTTACAGCTAATTGGGTTCTGGACTAGTTCAACTATATTTATTTGTATCAATACAGGATAGTCTCCACCTTCATTCTTAGTTTATTTAATAATCTACTTGACCCTGTGTCTTCTTCCAGCGTTAGATCCATAGTTAACAAGTTTTGTTCAGGCACTCTAATGGCTCTATACAGTTGGAGCAGTTTCCAATGTTGTCTAGCTCTTAAGGATTTCAGACCCAGCAATAAGTACAACCTCCACCAATGTCCTATTGAACCTCCACAGTTGCATTAACTTTCGGGTTGTACAAGGCAGTTGTTGTATGCTCCAGTCCATTCGCCTTCAAGAATTCCTCCTTATCTCTACACATGAACTGTGGTCCAACACCAATTTTCTGGGAAACCCTTCCCTCCAAAATACTGCCTCCAAAATATGCATAACTCTGCGCGCACTTATGTCCTTTACAACACAGACCCCAGGCCACTTGGCAACAAGTCAACAACCACAATTACAATTGTCCTCTTCCCGATATTGGTGACAAAATGTCCACCGCAACAACACCCCAAACTGAATTTGGCAGTTCCAGTACATTCATGGGCGGTAGCCTGCCAACAAGAATCATATCGCTATTCTTACAACCATCACATTCTTTCAAACAAATTATCTACATCCTCATCTAATCCAGGCCACCAGAAATCCTGACGAATAAGACCTTTTTGCCCTCATTCCGAGGTTGTCCATGGCTAGCACCAATACCGGTACTGCCACCGACTTGGTGGCATGGGGACTTACCAGTCTATTTTAACCTTCAAGAGACCGGTAAGTCCCCATTTGAAAAGCCATTCCCCATTCCCATTTGAGCTCCCATAGGGCTCAATGGGAAGGCGTCAATAATGGTACTGCAAATTGTGGTATCATTATTGACACCGGTATCCCTTTGCGGTCCCATCCATAATGCCTGGTAAAACCAGGCCTTAAGGGAGGACCCGCAAAGGGACCTCGGAATAGGGCGCAAAGGGATTACCGGCACCGGTGTCATTACCGGTGCCCGGTATCCCTTTGCGCCCAGGTCGTAATGACCCCCTTTGTTTTATGCACACCAAGATGCCCTCATGAGAAATTCCAAGCACAAGTTCCCTCATTCCATCTGACACCACCATGCGATCTCTACAAGTTAATATTCCCTTTTCCACACTGAACTCATTCTTTATTCACAATGGGCCTCATTACGAGGTAGGTGTTAAGGGATAACCGCACCGGTAAGCACACCCGTGCCAGTAATCCCTTACCACCCTATTCCGAGGTCCCTTAGCGGGTCCCTTCCTTAACGCCGGGTTTTACCAGGCGTTATGGATGGGACCCGTTAAGGGACTTCAGAGCTAATAACGGTACCACAAATTGCGGTACCGTTATTAGCTCCATCCCCATTTCCATTGAGCCCTATGGGGGCTCGAATGGGGAATGGTTCCCGGAATGGAGACTTACCGGGTCCTCGAAGGTTGGAATGACCCGGTAAGTGCCTATTTTGGGAACCCGGACCCGGAATGCGGTAAGGGGGTTAGCACCATGGTTATCTCCTACCTCGTAATGAGGCTCATCCACACCTTCCACCGGCGATCCTTCCTGCACATACCTTACAACCGTGTTGTACAGCTTATTCTTACCAACGTTCTCTCTATTCCTTCTCATCTGCCACTTTACAACTGGCAAAAACCTCTCCTTCCCCCACACATCCATTCCAAACATCCTCTTTTACGGGATTGCGGGATAACGCATCCGCTATCACATTCAGCTCACCTTTCACATGTCTCACCTCTGTATCCAAATGTTGCATCCCATTGATTCACCTGGCAATCCTCCTAGAAAATACCATCAAAACCTTTCTTGTTGAAATCTCAGACTAGGTTTTTTATGATCCATCACAATTACAAATTTTCTTCCCCACAAAAACTGCTTGAATTTCTGCACTCCCCACACACACGCTAGCGCTTCCCTTATTATAACAGATTGCCACCACTCTGCATCTCTCAGTGGCCTTGATGCAAACGCGACAGTTTATAGTTCATTTCTTTTTTGCTGCATCTGCACACACCCCACACAATTTTCACCGTCGTTAGGAAACAGTTAAACATCCCAATCCTCCTTAAATCCTTTGAAAACAGGCGCATTCAATAACGTTTCACATCCTCAAATTTCCTTTCACACTTCTTGCACCAATGAAACCTCACCCTTTTGTTTATCAACATCCTCATGGTTTTTGTCCTTTCTGCCAATCTTTTAACAAATGTAACGTAATATTCCACCAGACCCAGATATGAACACAGCTCTTTTTTTAATCTCCTGGTGCATTCATTCTCTTGATTGCTTCTACTGTGGACACTTTAGGCTTCATCCCTTCTGCAGACAACTCATGCCCGAGATAATGAACACTATTTAGCCTAAACGTGCATGTTTCTATAGAAAGAGATACATTAGCATCAGCTATTCTCTCCAAAACAATGTTTGACTGTTTATCATGCTCCTCAGCATCCTTGCCCCATACCAGGATATCGCCTTGATAACAACTCCCCTTGTGCACATATCCTTGAGCAGTTTGTTTATCACTCTCTGCAATACACTAGATGCAGAAATGAAACCAAACAGCATTCTTCTACACTGACGCAAGCCAAAAGGTTCTATGAACACCGACGCAAGCCAAAAGGTTCTATGAACACCATCAACTCCATAGAGTATGGGTGCAATTACACCTGGTGATAAGCTGCCTTCAAGTCTAACATTGAAAATACCTTTTCCCCCTTCAATTTCCGATAATAAGCTATCAATCTTTGGCAAGGGGATTCTATCCGGCATCACACACTTATTAAATCCCCTTAGATTAAAACATAGTCTCAGGCTGCCATTGGGCTTATAAACTGCCACTGTGGGACTCAGCAGCCTCTGCCTCTTCAATAATTCCTTCTCCCAACATCCGCTCAAGCTCCTTTTCAACATCAGCACGCAGTGCTAAAGGTATGATGCATGCTTTGGATTTTACTGTTATGGCACCTGGTTTCCGTTTTATCAAGTGTGCAAAACCTTTTAAACACCCAGTTTCTTTCCCAAATACCTTTGGATACCATGCAGTGATGTCATTTCTTTTCTCCTCTATTGACTCCACCTTTCCTGAATTTGTTTGTATGACTATCACTTGGTTTGGACGATCTGGATCCAATCTAAAACCCAAATCTGCCTGAGTATCCCACAACAGCAAGTTCCCTCCTTTCGTGGTAACGCTCACCATTCCCTGGGCACAACTTTCACTGTACTTAAATTGCACCCAGAATTCACCCACAATGTTTATCGATACATCTCCATAGGCATGCGCTCTCACTGTGGCTTCTTGTAATTCGCATAAACCGAACATTTCCTTCCAAGTATCCAAATTCACAAGGCTATAGTCTGCTCCGCTAATCTATTAGCAACTCAACGGGAACATCATTCACACTAATCTTGGCATGCGGTTTTACTCTCCTTGACCTTGCATCAATTGTATTTAGCACGCACGTTTCATCTTCATTGCTGGTAGCACAGTGCTGCGAGTAACTTGCACTGTCTTGTATTGCCTTAATGCTTCCTGAGTTACTCCAGTGCCTGCATTGGCGGTGGTGGAAGCGGGTTGGGGCTGTTTTACCTGTAAGACTTACTCTATGCAAACATGTTGATAAATAAAAATATTACCATGCACCTACCGACTCCTGAGTCATCATCTTAATACAGGATGGTTAAATAGGGAGAAATAATGGCTTTTCCCCCTGCCTGCACCTTCCTTACCTTGTCAGTTGCTGGTGGTTGACGGCTGTGCTGCATGCTCCCATGGTTAACACAAGCAAACACATCTGGAGCTGCTACTGCAGGAGTTGCCATTTGCCTCGGGGCATCTCGTTGAGGGGGCTGCATGGGCATCAGGCTGCCCTAGAGACTTGAATTAAAAGGGCACCAATCCAAATCAGGGGTCGGGCGGGCTGGGAGGAAGATGAGGGGAAGGGGATTATGTAAGAGGGCTGGGGGGAGGCCCAGGCAACATGCTGTGAGGTGGCAAACAACAGCAAGGATTCTCTAATGTTTAAAATGTAGCAAATGGAACACTCACTAATGCCCACACCTTACCGCTACAATACGAACTGGAAAATGCAGTGCACAGCCTCAGACACACTGGTGCACCGAGCTATGCTTTGCAACCAGGGCACCAAGCCCAATCAGGGGTTGGGCAGGCTGGAAGGTGGGTGGTGGGAAGTGGAATAAGGAAGAGGGCTGGGGTCATGGGGGATGCCCAGGCAACCAGCCAC
This sequence comes from Ambystoma mexicanum, assembly GCF_040938575.1. Taxonomy (NCBI): domain Eukaryota; kingdom Metazoa; phylum Chordata; class Amphibia; order Caudata; family Ambystomatidae; genus Ambystoma; species Ambystoma mexicanum. Next base: position 420,229,255 of record NC_090927.1, on the reverse strand, counting down.
AAGGTGGCAAACAACAGCAGTGATAAAGACAAGGTGAAGAGGGTTTTTGGAGGTCATAGAGTGAGTGGTCTGATTTGAGGGAGTCAAGTTCAAGGCAGGTGATTATGGAAGGATTGGGAAGGTTAAAGTTGTCCATAATGACAATGAGCCTGTTGGTGGGAAGTGACAGAAGGAGATGGTTCAGATAAGGGAAGAATGAGTTGAGAGGACAAGGGGACCAATAGAGAACCAGAACAGTGAGAGGAGTAGGAGTTGCATAGTGGCATATTCAAAAAAGAAATAGTTGATGTCACACCGAAGCAGGGGGAAAACGTAAGGGTCTTATTGATAAGAAACCCCACACCACCACTCTTAGCAACTGAGCTAGGAGAATGGCAGAAGGTAGCAGCGTCAGTGTAAAAAAATCGCTAGTGTAGCTGAACCATGAGGGGCTATCCAGGTTTCTGGGATAGCAAGAAGTGGAAGTTGAGGGTGATAAGAGCCAAAGTGGTCAGTGACATGCTACAGAGGGATTGTGCACTCCAGAGTCCAAGGAAAACAGTGTAAGTAGGTGGGGGTAGACAAAAGGGTTACATAGGTTTGGAGATCCTGGGAGAATGGGTCAGTTGTAGGAGTGCAAGTTCAGGGGAAGAGGAGGGAGATGGGGAAGGGGGAGTGAAGTATAAGGCAGATTGAGTAATGACTGGAGGGTAAGAAGGGGAGGAGAAGAGTTAGTACAAGGAGAAATTGAGAAAAGTCAAGGTGCATAAGGAAGGGTAAAAGAAATAGGCAAGTGAAGACATCAAAGGAAGGGTCCAGCCCAAGAGATAGAGAGTGAGCAGAATGGGGTGGGGGGATGTTGGCTGGGAAGGAGAAGCTGTACGTTCAGAGTTGGGATAGAATGAAGCTGTGGGTAGTCAAAAGACAGGTTACAAGCCCAAAAGAGGGATGTTCCTTGCAGTGGCAGCGGGTGAATTATTTAATTGGAGGGGTGTAAATATTCCCCACAAATATGCCATAGTGTCTAGCACAGTGAGAGAGCACACACCAACCTAGGGTGGTTCGGGTTGGTTTTACCCTGATAATTTCTTTTTGATATTGGGTTAAAATTCTGCATTATACAGCACACTTTGGGTGAACAACTGAGTAATGAGCCAAGCAGTTTGCAGTTGGTTGAGTAGGGTAACTCAAATCCACAATGCAATAGCTGCAAGTAACCAACAGGGCACAGGAGCACTTCCTAACACATTGTGATGGTGCAGCCACATTATAAGCCAGTATAAAAACTGTTCTCAATTACTGTGCCCACGAATTATGAATTTTTAAGAATGTATACCGCGCTGTGCAAAACCTGGCAGAATGAAATGCATCTGGGCGCAAATGACGCTAACAACACTTCATCTCCAAGGCATGTTCACCAGTAGACTCCTCTAAGCTGTTAGAGAATGTGCATGTATTTAAACAAGATCAATTTATGGGATTGCTGAAATGTGAAGCCAAAGAAGGGATTTCCACAGACTGGGGCCATACAGCAAGAACCAAAAGTCTCTTCTGGAAGAGCAATGGGAGGATGGTACCACCAGCAACAACTTCTCTGATGACCGTACAGGTTTGCTTGGCTGGTACCAGATCAATATGGCAGCAAGATCACCAGATGCAAGATTATGAAGGAATCTGAAAACCAGACATAGTATCTTAGATTGTATTCATTTCTTCACCAGGATCCAGTGAAGAGATCTACAAAACGCTGAAATCGGTGATGATTTAGACACCCTGAAAATTTGCTGAGCAGCCGTGTTTTGGGCTTTCTGGAGGCTAGTCAATTGTTTCCCCCAACTGCCTGCAAGTAAACTATTAACGTAGTCCAAGTGGGAATTGACTACGACTCCTGCTACTGTGGCATGTTCTGTTTGTGGCATAAAGGGGAGAGCAAGGTGCAGGAAGGCTAAAGAGTGAAAAACAGACTGGCACTTGGCAGCGACCTGATATTCACTCCCCAGGTTTGCTTGCTAAATGCAGCCCAGGTTCTTTATTTTATATACATAAGCAACGCTCAAGCCCAAAAAACTGGGCAGGGAAGGCATTCAGCGTCAAATAGAAGCAGATTTTTGGGCCCAAACAAAGCCACTTCTGTTTTATTAGCATTCAACTGAAGCTGATTGTGGGACATCCCGTGATTACCTTCATTCAGGCAATGATGCAATCTCTGGTATTAGTCATCACTGTTGTCAGATTTCAGAAAAATCTGAGTATCGTCTGCTTATGAATGGAAACAAATTGACTTTCCTAATAATTCTCGATAATGGTTTCATGTAAAGATCGAAGAGCCCATAGATCCGTGCTGGCAGCACCATTATATGTCAGAATTCCTATACATGAACATACTCATATTTGCTTTACACATAATGACATGTGGGATGTACTGACCCAGTAGTCTCTGCCCTGCAATATCACTGTGTGCTGGTGGCACCAGAACCAGCAAAATAGCCGCAAAAAGCCCTATGCGCACTAAACCTAGGATAATTGCGCTGTGAAACCGGAGAAGATGACTGCCAATCTACATTGCCTGTGTCAGTGGTGGAACAGGAGACCACACTGCTGAAACCTGTCATTGGGCTGCCCACAGAGTGCAAATGGAAACTTCATGAAAGGCAGTGCTTTATTGCAAGGAAACCCAAAGGTGCTCTGAAATCCTTTTTTCCTTGGCTGCTGAGATTACAAAATAATGGTTCAAAAACATCAGAAAATGTCCAACATCCTTGCTGGGTGTTACCCATCACTTCATTTAAAATATTAACAGAAGCACACAAATTTCAGGAGAAGCAGAATCCATCATAAGACGATCCACATTAGAAAGTGTGCTTGTCTGTGAAAATCTGTAAAATATTGGTGCAGTACCGTCGGCCGCCTGTGTGACAGCTGTCATTTAATTACATTGGAAGCTTACACTTGTGCAGTTAAAATCAAATGGTTGGAATTAAGTGACTTGCCATAAAAAGCAATATAGGTTGCAACTATTTCATCTCTATGTATAAAAAGACTGGAATTAGAGATTTGTTTGCCTGTTGTGAAAATGTAAGTCTAGTTTTCAACTAAGAAAAAAGTAACAATTGACTTTAAAGTAAATCTGATGCAAGACAAATTCCACAGTCACCCCAACAAAAGGCATCTCTCCTGCTTCTCATCAAAGCCCAGGAACTCCCAGTCAGCTGTTAATGAAGAGGGGAGGGGATTTTGCTCTGCTGTTCCTGGGAGAGACAAAGGACTCCCTTGGCTGAAAAGAATATGCAGATGCAAGTGTCAACAGAAACCCCTGCTAGAGGAAAGAGGCGGGTATTGCTTTTGACCCACCAAAACTTTGGGGGCGGGACAGACAGTGTTGTATATTCAGAAAGCACAGAAAACTATATTTTAGAAAAGGACTGACACAGAACTGTGCGAAATTGTAAAAATTGTAAAATGACAGTATTGTTAATATGAACATTCCGGTCACTTTTTAAAAGTACTCCAAACTCTGTGCTATGTTCACGGACAAGACTACAGAATTTGTGGTTTTGTAGCAATTGTGGTGATGCCAGAAACATGAAACTTCACATGATTATGCCCAGACATCATGTGCACAATGTGTAAAATTGGGGACAAATCCGACATTGGGTACCAGACCAAAGTGCCAAATCTACACCCAAGATCTCACCACGATGGGGCTCGGATGAATACTAGCTGCACCAAATATGGGATATAAATATGCTATTGCTAGCAAGTTTGTAAAATTGTAACTATGTCTGATATGAAAAATAGATTTCCTGTGCAGAAACAAAGGGGAGGTTTTCCCTGGACCATAAAACACACCGTCATGATGACATCCAGTTTTCTTCTCAAATCAGGGGAGAGGAAGGACCCTAACCAGGGGTGTGCCTAGTATAATTCAGCATACCGAACCCTTTAGGAAATACATAAATATATACAGCTTAGGACCTAGAAAGAGACACACATTCACTCACCAAACGATTGCTGGTGGAGCACTTTGCAAGAGAAATCCATATTGCAGACTCCAGATTCCAGAACTCTGAAAACAGAAAGGCCCATTTCCAAAGCTGAACCATTCTCAGCTTGGCCTTTAAAAATCCTGAAACCAGATTTTACCCCAGATCTCTAAGGGGAACCCAAGAACAGCCTGGCTGTGCTGTGCTGCTTTCTAGATAAGAATTATTACCAGAATCCAAAGATCCAACCCAGTAGAGCCGAGCTGTGACCAGATAGCTGCAGACCAGAACCACAGCCCGTCAGATTCAGACTAATCCCGCCGTGCAGTGTCCAGAGTGCCTTGCTGATTGCAGAACCAGAGCGCCTTGAGTGCAGTACGGTGTGCTAGCAGAATTCCAGTACAGAAGATCTTTGATCAGATTGCTGATGGGTCCATTCCAAACATTGGTAGTGAGTATCCATAGCATAGGATTGTCCCTGGCATATGTATTGTTCATAAGTCATCCCTATCCAAAACCCTTCTCTTATTTCCAGAACTGCATTGTAGAATCTATTGTCTTCACTGAACTCTTTCTCTTCCCCTATAGTTCTTTGTAATAGTAGTGTTAAAAATCATCTTTGCGCTAATATATTTTCTGAAGAAAGGTGAGCGTCTCGGCAGGTCAAATCAACCAGTAATATCCTGGGCTGGTGGCTGCACTGTCGTGTAGTTTGCAGCTTCATAGTCTACCCCTAGTGTAAAGAAATCTTGTTTGTCATTTTAGAAAGCGCATCTTTCTTTTGCAAATTTGCACTCTTTCAGAAAAAAAACGACCTCCACAAAATCCTTCATAACTTCCTCACTGTGTATGCTAGAAGCTAACATCCTCTGCTTTTCAACGAACCCAAAACCGCTTCCCAACTCCTTATAGTATTTCCGCAATCGCGCTTACCGTGCACGGAAAAGTTTGCCGCAGATTTTTCGTTTGGCTCAAATCTATCACGTGTGAAATAGCTGTTCATTGCATCCGACCTCAGATTTAAGTTTTCAACTTGCTAGTTACTCAATAATCATTGCTAGTGTTTCTCTGAAACCATACAAAATGGCTCCCACTAGTAATGAAACAATTTTAGTGAATTAAATCCATTTTCAGTGTTTTCACCATTCATGCAAAGCCAACGTTAAACCATTTTTGACACGTTTGCAATCATTGCTGTTTTTCTCTGTGTTTGCTGGGAGGAAATTGGGATTGATACTCCTGTGTTGAATTCTGTATTCCTGAAAGCTGTTTTCTTTCCTTCCATCTCTTTATCTTGCATATTGCGGGGGGATTGAGTAGTGCGCAGGGGGAAAGAGTAATCACATTGCATTTTGATTGAACCACACCAAAGTGTTATTCTATGCTGCATTATTTTTCCTATCATTACTCCGTGTGATTAAAGAGATTTATTGTGACATCACCCCATTGGTGGTCATTGTATAACCACTAGAATAGTGGTATATATTTATATTACATGGCCACGGTAGTGGCCATGTAGTTATGGTTAAGTTGCTGTTTCCATAGGAAGAGCACTTTTTGGGCGGCTTATAACTTCGCTCTCCCTGGGCGGATCCTCACCAAACTTTTCAAAAAAAGTAGTTGGGTCACTCTGAATTCTTTTGCAAAGTTTGGTGAGGATTCGTCTGGGGGGGGGAAAGTTATAGGGGGGGTCCCAAAAGTGTTTTTTTTCCCATAGACTGAATGGGAAAAAAATTTGCGCACGGCTACAGCCCGAACCGCTGGACGGATTTACAACAAATTTGCGGCAGGAGCGGCGGCCTGGTCCCAAAAGCGTGCTTTTGCAAATTTGGTGTAAATCTGTCCAGTAGTTATTTTAAAAATGACTAAAATGTAAGGCAAAGAAATTAGTGATATCTGCGTTCGCTTCGCGGACGGACTTCCCTGTTCGCTCCGCGGACAGCACCCCGATTGGCCCATGGGCTTGCGTCATGTCCGCGGACATGCGACGTGTTCGCTGATTGGACGGCGAGGGGCATGGAGCGCGTCAGATTTTCTGTGGCGCCCGCCATCTTGTATTTGTAGTCGACCACGTACAGCACAGTGAAACGTGGATAAAAAATTGTATTTAGTGCCGTGTGTTGGTGTGTAAGAGTGTTTGGGGAGGGTGGGGGAGTATGAGTTAGGTTCAATGCTTTGTTTTTTTATGTGCTAGACCTTTTTGTTGCGTTCGATTTGTCCGCAGAGAACACGGCTGTTCTGACATTTTGTAAATAAACTAAATGGTGGGGTGTTTAGAGGACGGAGTATGTGTCATTTTTGTTCGCAAGGAAGGTAAAAATGAGCTATGAACACTCGCGGCATACTTAATTGTTCATAAATACACAAACTGGGGGTGTCCTCAGGACGCTGTCCGTATTGTAATCTGTCTAGTTGAATGTGTTCTAAGAACACTCGCAGTGTCCCGAAATGGTTGCAATTACACAAAATGGGGGTGTTCTGAGAACGTTGTTTGTATTGTTCGTTGTCAGGGTGAAAGTGTTTTAAGAGCACTCCTTTTGTTCGCTAATAGTACAATTTCCTAGGGGCGTCAACCGACTTTTTGTCCACTAAAGAAACGATAAATCCGGCTGGTGTGCGTCGACATTATGTGATAATCCTATGACTGGCGCTATTGACCTGGCTGACTTGCTTTTGCAACACTAAATCATATCTCCCGCCACTAGGCCTGATATTATCAAAGCATTCATATTCCCTGCCTTTCTCCGTGACGTTACAGGGTGCGTAATGAAACGCGCCCAGTCTTCTCCAGTACTACGCGACTTTACACAGAACCCGGAAGACAACACACAATATGTCACAACACAGCGCGCCACAATTCAGAATATGAAACTGTGATTTAAAAGCAAAGAGCAAGATTGTAAATGTTGTAAAGTACATTTTTTGACATCAAATGTTTAGAGAATATTCAGCAATTTGCATTTGTCTTTGTTGTCGATCCGCAAAAGTTCATGTTGAGACACGCGATGTTCCTTTGCGGTACAGAGAGTGTTAGATCAGCTTACAACTCAGTGTGCCACAATTCGGAATATGAAACTGTGGTTTAAAAGTAAACAGCAGGATTGTACATTTGGTAAAGTACATTTATTTCACATGAAATGTTTAGTGAATATTCAGCGATTTGCTATTGTCTCTGCTGTTGATCAGCAAAAGTTTATTTGGAGCCACGCGTTGTTCCTTTGCAGTAGATAGGCTGTTGGTTTATGATAAAAGCAGTAAATGGTCTCTCTGATAATCGGAAGGTTGCTCCAACAACGAGCCATTAGACCACCGTATTGGTTGGTATGTTGTATGTAGCCGCTAGTACTGCGAAAGGGCATATTGGTCCTTGGCGATTGTCCCATAAAATGGTGAGGGTCATGAAGTTGCATATTTGGACTTGTACCTGGCAGTTGAAGACCCCATCCGCTGGAGTCTGTTAATCGTGACATAGACAAAACGGGGCCACGTACCTGTTTTAAAAAACATAAATTAGTCTCACCAGCCGATCTTCATTAAAAATCATCATTTTATTTATTAGGGCGTGAAACTATTTGCTATCGAAGATAGTGCAACAGAGTATGTTAATAATAAAATAATAATATTTTCCCATTCATATAGCGCTAAGAACTGTGAGGTATCTAAGCGGTGCTTATTACTAACCACGGTGTGTGGTGCTCATTTATCGACCACAGAAGGATGAAAGGCTGAGTTTCGCCTTGCCGGGATTCAAACTTGCGTTATCAAGCTGTGCACGGATGTCAAAGCGAGCGCTGTACTCACTGTGCCACTTGACAGGCTACAGTGAAGTGGCACAGCGAGTAGAGCGCTTGACCGCCTATAGACCGGTAAAATTATTTCTATTAACCCACCCTGTGTCGTCTGCCTTTTTCAGAGCCCTCTAAATGACAGGGGATCAATTCGGCGGTGATAGTGCGCGGTAGAAAACATTATGCCACTTTCAACGAACAAGTTCAACTTGAGCTGTCTTTTATGCTACACTATTGTAATTATATTTGGTATAAAGTAATATAAAGGGTTACTTACAGTACAATTGCAATTTCCATTGTCTACGAGTGGTGCAGTCCCAAAATACGACTCTGCGTGTGCCAACGATCTTTCGTATAGTGATATTATATGTAAAAGTGGTTTCGTTTCAGAAATTTCATCTTTATCTTCTCTTACGTTTTAGCAACACTCCTTCAAGAGAAGTCTTTCATCACAATCTCTGTCTGTCAAGGTCAAAACACAATACAACCTTATAGTCCGCTTCGTGAGCCTCTCCGGGGCCTGAGAAAAAAATGGAAGCAGCTGACCTTCACTGTGAACGAGCTTAAATTCTTACTTTGCAGCATTCTGTGTAAAGCCATCTGTAGAAGTTGGTTTTTGCACGCCATGTTTGTATATTGTTTGCGTGATATTAAAAAACTTTGTTAAAGGGACGTTATGGTTAAGTTGCGCTATTACAAACCTATGAAATTCAGTGAAAAAACTTTGTTAAAGGGACGTTATGGCTCAAAGTAAAACCAAAAAACTCCTGAAATTCGCCAGTTATGGTAACATAAGCAACCATAACTCGCGCCACTGTGCACTGCTAACACTAACACCCAGGACATCAAAGATGACATCACAAATGTCATTGATGACATAACTGATGACATCACATGGCTGGCTCTATCTTTTTATCCTTTACTGACATATCAAAGCCACATAGTTTTCTTCAGTAACAGTCAGGAAGTAAAAATTGAAAAGGTTATATATTTGTAGACTTAGGGTCCTGTCACATCATATGAAACATGTACATAGCGGAAGATACAGGCTTGAAAGAGAGCAATCCTTTCTGTGCATGAAGATAATCATTATGGTTATCAGCACTTTCTCATAGTTTTATTTTTATTACTCTACCTTCCCTCTATATGCTCATATTTATATACATTATACTCACTCTCCATAGAATGAATGGGAAAAAATTTTGCTCGCGCATACAGCCCGAACCTTGGACTGATTTCCACCAAATTTGGACCAGGAGCAACGGCTTGGTCCCGAAAGCGTGCTTTTGCAAATTTGGTGAAAATCCGTCCAGTAGTTTTTTTTAAAATGACCAAAAAGTAGGTAAAAAAAAATTAGTGATATCTGTGTTCGCTTTGCGGATACACTTCCCTGTTCGCTCCGCGGAAAGTGTCCTGATTGGCCAATCGGCTTGCGTGATGTTCGCGGACATGCAAAGTGTTCGCTGATTGGACGGCGTGGAGCGTGAAGCGCGTCAGATTTTTTGGTAGCGCCCGCCATATTGGATTTGTGGACGTCCCCGGACAGCGCCGTGAAACTTTGTTCAAAATGTGTATTTTGTAGAGTGTGTTGGTGTGTAGGAGTGTTTGGGGAGGGTGGGAGTGTATGAGATAGGATGAAAGTTGTGTTTTTTATGTGTTAGATGTTCTTTTTGTGTTTGATTTGTTTGCGGCCATCACAGGTGTTCTGAAATGTTCTAAATAAACTGACCAGGGGGTGTTCAAAGGAGTCAATATGTGTCCGTTTTGTTCACAAGCAAAGTGAAACTGTTCTAAGAACACTTGCGGTGTCCGGGGAGTGTTCGTAGGTGGTGTCCTGAGGACGCTGTCCGTATTGTTCTCTATCAAGTTGAATGTGTTCTAAGAACACGTGCGGTGTCCTGAAATGTTTGCAAATAAACAAAATGGGGTGTTCTGAAGACGTTTTTGAGAACACTCCCGGTGTCCTGAAATGTTTGTAGGGGTTGTTCTGAGGACGCTGTCCGTATTGTTCTCTGTCAAGTTGAATGTGTTCTAAGAACACTCGCGGTGTACTGAAATGTTCGCAAATAAACAAGATGGTGGTGTTCTGAAGAGGCTTCTAAGAACACTCGGGGTGTCCGGGGAGTGTTCGTAGGGGGTGACCTGAGGACGCTGTTCGTATTTTTCTCTGTCAAGATGAATGTGTCCTAAGAACACTCGCGGTGTCCTGAAATGTTAACAAATAAACAAAATGAGGGTGTTCTGAAGACGCTTCTAAGAACACTCGCAGTGTCCGGGGAGTGTTCGTAGGGGGTGCCCTGAGGACGCTGCCCGTATTGTTCTTTGTCAAGTTGAATGTGTCCTAAGAACACTCGCGGTGTCCTGAAATGTACGCAAATAAACAAGATGGTGGTGTTCTGAAGACGCTTCTAAGAACACTCCCGGTGGCCGGGGAGTGTTCGTAGGGGGTGTCCTGAGGACGCTGTCCGTATTGTTCTTTGTCAAGTTGAATGTATCCTAAGAACACTCGCGGTGTCCTGAAATGTTCGCAAATAAACAAGATGGTGGTGTTCTGAAGATGCTTCTGAGAACACTCCCGGTGTCCTGGAATTTTCATAGGGGGTGTCCTTAGGACGCTGTCCGTATTGTTCGTTGTTAAATTGAAATGTTGTAAGAACTATCGCGTTGTTCTGAAATGTTCGTAGGGGGTGTCCTGAAAACGGTGTCCATATTGTTCGCTGGCAAGTTCAAAGTGTTCTAAGAACACTCACATTGTTCGCGGACATTAAAAGTTTCCCATAGATCATAGTTGAAATGTTTCACTCTATGGATGTGATATGCTGCGGTGGTTGTTGCGAGGGCATAGAGTCTTGGGTGCATGGCCATTTGGCCATTTGGCCATGCACCCAAGACTCTATGCCCTGGCAACAACCACCGCAGCATATCACATCTATAGAGTGAAACATTTCAACTATGATCTATGGGAAACTTTTAATGTCCGCGAATATGAATGTGATATGCTGCGGTGGTTGTTGCCAGGGCATAGAGTCTTGGGTGCATGGCCAAATGGCCAAATGGCCATGCACCCAAGACTCTATGCCCTGGCAACAACCACCGCAGCATATCACATCCATATTTGCTTATAACTTTGGGTGAAAAACAAATGTATAAGGAACAAAGGTATTAGATATTATGGATGTGATATGCTGCTATGGTTGTCCTTATTATTGTATACTTACTGTTTGGTCTAGTAATGGGAGTCCATGTTTTTCTTCTTCATTTCTGTGATAAAAGAAAATAGCATGTTAGTATTAGAATTTTGTAATGACTTATTACATTGTATAAGCAATATACTTTTATTTTGTTTCGACCCTCATATTTAGTAGAGTACACATCAGAGTACTGTGCAATTTGCTCAGTTTCTGTATTTGTTGCTAAAATCATTGGGTCTGTGGGAGAAAAAAAAATCCATGTTGAATTAAAAAAAAACCCTTTTTCTGTTATGCTACAGTTTATTTGTTTGTTTGTTTTCAGTGTTCACTTGTTGTTTCTGGCTAATGCTTTATACTTTGCTTTGCTGTATTTTTTTTGGAGCAGTAACAGATTCTTCATTTGTTTTGATATTATAAAATTTTGGAGCAGTTAGATACCAATTGGCGAATTCTAACTGTCTATTTTATTAATATATTTTAGTGGTTTGTATTTACCTATTTGGATATTGTTAAATTTTGGGACAGTTAGATACCAATTGGCGTATTCTAACTGTGTATTTTTTGCCCTAATTTAGTGGTATTCATTAATCTGATTAGTTGTTGTAGAATCTTTGAGATGTTAGATAGCTTTTGGAGTATTCTAACAGTTTATATTATTTTAACACAAATTTATAATTTTGGGACAGTTAGAAACCAATTGGCGTTTTCTAACTGTGTATTTTTTGGTCTAATTTAGTGGTATTCATTTATCTGATTAGTTGTTGTAGAATCTTTGAGCAGTTAGATAGCTTTTGGAGTATTCTAACAGTTTATATTTTTGTAACACAAATTTACTTAAAGGTTTAAATACAGTTTATTTATCAGATTTTGGTTTTAAGAACATCAAATAAGCGTTTGTAAGATTTGCTGGTAATCTCTGCTTTAGAGTAATGGTACTATCATTACATTCAAACCATCCACATTTCTTTTTTATGTATGCAGTGTAGTGCCCTGAATTGGTTGTGGCTCCTGCGTGGTAGATTATGCCTATTGTTGTGAAGGTTTTCTTACCAAGTGATATTTGACCATGTGTGAATCCAGTCAGCTTGCAGTTGTTTTTGGTACCATCTGCATTGTAACGTAGAAGCATTAGTATTACGTATTTACTATGTGTTTGTATTACTAACGTGGAGCGATTATCTGAATTGCAGGTAAAGCATAATCTACCATGGTTTGCATTTTGTACAAGTTGCTGAAATGGAATGGATTCACAATTTGGTATTGATATATATATGAAGCGTTCATTGGGGATTTCTTCTTGTGTCACATTGTTGCAGAGAGTGCATGTATTTTTCCACATGTATGAAATCTCAAAGATTTCATTTATAGGTATGTTTTTGTTTTCCAGTACTTGTAGTAAGTACATTAGAAATTCTTGTGGATCTTCCTGTGAGTTTATAGTGAATTTCACCATTCCAGCACAGTAGTCCAATTGTCGTCTTATTCCAAAAACACTATATGTGTTGTCAGGATTGTTTGCTGCATTTCTGTGGAGTACTAACATTTGCAAACACAATGGGTCTGTACTGTGTAAGTAAATGTTGTCAACAATTGGTGGTAATTGAAATAGAATATTCATTGCTACATTTGCATAGCAACTTACACCAACTATATTTGAGAATTTAAATGGTCCTGGTAGTTCTGTATCTAACTGCTTTTTTTGGAGTGTGTCTTCCTTCTTTAAAGAAGTACCTGGTTTACTTTCTCTAATTGATTCTTTTTTGTTTGTGGTACTTGATGAAGTATTAGTTTATTTTACTCTCTTTGGAGGATTTGCAGTGACGTCCTGTTGCATTTCTGTTTGATTTAGTTTTCTTTTACAATGTTTTAGTTTTTGTGGAACAGAATATGTGTGTAGATGGGGAGTGTATAGTGAGCGAAGTCTATTATATTCTAAAATGCAAGGAATATCAGCGTTTACTTTACTTGCATCAAAGTTGATTAGAAATAGACTGTCAAGTGTATGTAAGCGTGATAGTGCTACGTAGCTCATGCCTTCTTTAAAGACTGTATTACCAATATCTATCATTGCTTTGTCTACGGTAAGACCTTGTGATTTATGAATTGTGACTGCGTATGCAAGAGTTAGAGAAAATTGTTCTCTGCGTACATACATATCTTTGAAGAGAAGGAATCTAGCTGTTGAGCGTCCTATCAGTTTTACTTCTGAAAGTTTGTCAAAGAGTATATTGACAAACTGAATTTTGTTGTCACGTGGGTATGTTTGAAAGCCAACAACTGTATCCAGTGCTCCATTAACTAGTCCTTGGTCCACGTCAAGGTTACGTTTAAGCATTACTCTGCAATTTAAGGATAATTTTAACATCTTTTCTAAGCCTGCTGTGTTTGAGATTGATTTTTCTAAATTATTTAGTCTTGTTGTGGCTTGGTCACACATGGGTAGTGTCATACCATGTACATCTAGTTTGCCTGTGGCGCTAATTTCCATTATTGGTTCCATTTCTTTACTTAGCATGATTTCATTGAATTTGAACCAGCTTGCAAGAGTTGGCATTAAGGCCATACAATTGACATTTTTGTGGGCTAATTGTTCCATAACATCTGTAGCACATGCATTATCGCCATAAAGTGCATTAATGTGCCGGGTTTTCAATGTTGCTTCTGCTTCTTTAGAAAGTATACCAACTCTCAAACTTTTTAAAATGTTGGCATAAGTTAGATCTGCAGATTGGCGCATGTTTTCTGTTAATTCACTGTATTGGAAATGTTGCCAAAGGTTGACATTTCCAATGCTGCCAACAGTTTTACGGCAGAGTTTGTGCCCTAATGTTTTAAAAATAGGTTCACATTTTACTGGTGTTAATTGAAGCAGATCTCCAAAAACAATAATGTCTTTTCCTGCAAAGAGCTCTTCATAGTCTGTTCTGAGTACTTCTTGTAATCTGAGGTGAATCAAAGCTAACATCAGGTTGGAGACCATGCTCACTTCATCTATTAGTAGCATTTTCATTTGTTTCAATACTCTGCGTAATTCCATTGCAGCTTCTGCAGAAAGTTTGTAATAGTCTAATTTGTTCTGGTGTTCTACTGGTAATAGTAGTAATCGGTGTAATGTAACACCACCTATGTTGTAGGCAGCTAAACCTGTGGGGGAGTGACAACAGCTGACAGTTTGTTGTTTGTCAATTGTTGAAGGAACTTACTAATGATTTTGATTAGGAATGTTTTGCCAGAACCAGCTTCACCACTGATGTACAGTAGTATAGGGTTATAATTATGGCAGGAACATTCTTTATTTTCATGTTTTACACCATGTGCAATTTGTTTTGTTACTTCTTGAAAAATGCTACTTTGCTCATTGTTTAGTTTTGATTGTAGTATAGTTAAGTCTTCCTTATCTTCATACTGACACATGGTGTTTTCTACTTCTATCATAGCTAATTCTGCCTCATTTGTTATTAGTGGTTCTCGCAGTGGTTCTTGGCTTCCTGTTACAGAAGTTTGACTACTGTCAGGAGTATCCTTATCTAGTTGGGCTTGGAGTTCTTCTTCATGTTGCTGTTCATTGTGCAACATTGGTTTGTACTGTGTAAAGTTTACATCAGTTATAGTGCTTTCATTTTCTTTGAAAGCATCCTCATATGAGTCATAGTTATCTAGTAATTGTTCTTCTTTTCTCCATGGTTTGAAGAGTTGTAGCAGGGACATGTAATATACTTCTTTATGTTGAGGAGTCTTCAATGACAATTTGATATGATTAATTAAATTTGGTTTAGTGAGTTTAACTAAGCTGCCTTCACAGACTGTCACACTATATTTACCTTTTTTTCATTGGGTTTCATATTATTTTTGTATGTGTAGTTTTGGGCTATTTGGTATAGACACATGTTTTCCAAAGTATTACTTCTGTTTGGGTAGTATGTGTCCAATACATTGTTTTTTAAAATGTCTTGGCTGTTGGGATCATGTTTGGCTATTGTTTCTATAGCTTCATATGATTTTAGAACTCTTTTTCTAGATTTAGCTGGACCAAGACTTAGCCATACTATATTTTCAGATTTACCATACAATGAAGTACCAGTTAAACGATCAGCTGCTTCATAAGATCCACATTCTCTATGGGTGAGCATTTTTATGCCCAAGCTGTATAATTTCTGAGATAATGTTTTATCTGATGACAGGTCATTCCAGAGGTCTTGGAGCTCTGTCTTTTCTGCTTTAGTTAAGTATGCTGTGACATATCGTGCAACTGCAGTAGAATTATCTGCAATCTACTGCACATCTATGTTTGCATTCCATAAGTGGGCAATGATTGCATTATAATCATTGATATATTTTTCTTCTTCTTTTCTTTTTATGTAATATGTGTTTTTAGGTGACATTCCTTTAACAGTATGTCTAACTGAAGACATGAGATTGTTTACTTGACCTGTATTTGTAACTGGTCTCGGGAAACCAAGTCGGCATTTGGTGTAGTATTTGCCTTTGTTTTTGTATTTGCGATGACAATATTTTCCACATTTGTGTCTTTGAAATTGTAAAATTTGTGCACGAAGATCACTATTTGTGGCTTCTGATGGAATTTCACAAGTGACATATTTTTCAATAAACTGTAAAACAGTGGCATCACTGTCTTGACCAAATTTAGGAGCATCTTTAATCCATAAAAGCATGTGGATATGTGGTGCTCCTCTGGCTTGGTATTCTTTTCTCCAAAAGAAGTGTTGACTTCTCCAAGGGGAGGAACAGTTTCAATACAAATAAAATGTAGCATAGCAATGAAGCGATGGTGAAAATATCTTGAAATATTAACAGGATCCAAAGAACAAAGTTCTCCAGGTGTTAGAATATCTATGTTTGTTTTGTTTTTATTTGATATGCATAGGAAATCATGTAAATCGTCCCATGCATATTCTGCACAACTTAATGTAACAAACCAAGTGGGTGGGCCAAGGTTTCTGATCATACAACGTACATCTCCATGACGTCGAAACCAGTACTCTTTAGTACCACACATATTTGCTAATAGATTTGTAATATTTTATTGTAAAACCTCATCCTTTTGTTGCACTTTCTCTAATAATTGTGTAGCTGTCATATTTTGAAAGTGTGATCCTGATTTTAATATGTGTGCAACTCCGTAACATAAAGTTGCTAGTTCACTTTCAAAGAGTAGGTGGAATATGTATTCCACATTTTGTCTAAATCTGGGATCTTCAGAATACATCCGTAATGAGCGGTATTCTGAGGCTGATATTTGAATAGGTCTATCATCATACCTTCCTCCTTTGCCAGTAGGAAAGAGTAGAGGAAAAGCACGTGCTTCTATACTTTTTTCCCATATACTGATTGGCGATCCTTTTGTTTGACGCATTTGGTAAGTTTCTAGTACATCTTGTACGGTGTCATTACAGTGCAAAGGATGAATTGTATAATGGTCTAAAGTATTTGATGATGTAGCAGGATCTAGTAGCTCAAATTGACCAGCTTCTTGTGTGTCTTGAATTATTTCAGTTGTATCTTTCAAGTTTTCTTCAATATTAATTTCTTTGTAATATTCATTATTCTCTTTAAGATATTGGAAGGCTTGTCTAACTTTATATAAATATACCAGCTGTTGCCATATTTTTTTGTCTTTTGTAGGTACTCCATTTACTAATATAATTTAAGATTCGTGCATTGGACCTTGCACTCCTAGAGTATGCACATTTTCTTTTAGATTTAATGGTAAATAAACTACTTTTCCACGAATGCCTTTTACCAATTCAGAGGGAGGTAATTTTGCTGTTTTTGGTTGAAGGCGTATTATTGCTTGAAATGGGTGTACTGTTTTAATTATGATGCTCTCATATAAACTAAGTTGTTGTAGAGGTTTTGGTACTGGGTATAATTCATAATTATTTGTGATAGAACGTGAAGGAGTTTGGTTGTTGTCAAGTTTTGTAGTGCAATAACTGCAAAATATTAAGGGCTCAGTTATTTCATATTTGTTTTCTGCTACAAGGTAGAGAGCTAATTCAAACCATTTAGAATCTTCATTGTCTTCTATTTTGTATGATAGGTCCACAGTTTTTGTGTTACTTTTATAAAAAATTCTACGGCAACATACACATACATGGTTTGGTACTTCAGCTGATGTACTTTTAAATGTTAGTATTTCTTTTTTGTATGTGTTTAGCAAAAGGTTGCCATGTGTAGAATTGTTGCTTAATTGGTTTAAAGCTATTTCATTCTGTAAATGGCTTTTACTTCCAAAATATTTTTTCTGGATATAGTGAATTTCTTCAAGTAGGTCTTTTGCTGTATCATGTAGAAGGATGTTATTTAACTTTGCTAGTGCTAAAGAAGGACTTTTAGCATAGTACAGTTTATAGACTAGATTTCTTATAGTTGAATGATGTGTTGATATCCTTTTGATATCATGGAAAGTGGTTTTACAAGTAGGTCCTGTAATGCAGGCCAATGAATGTCCTTGTAGTCCTGTGTACTTGCGCACTGGACAGGTATCTATATTTTGCAGTAATCTAATTTTGATTTTGTCTTTGCTTTTTACATATTTATTGAGGAATTGGTGTAAAGATTTGAAACATTGTTTGGGAATGTTACACATTGACGTGCATGGCCATTTGTACACTAGACGTTCTGATTCAGTTGAATGGAGGGATAATTCTAAGTTTTCAGGGCATATTTTTGTAAGGAGTACTTCTTGTTCCATTATGGTATTATTCACTTTTTCATATCCTCGACCACTGCTATTTATGGCAATTGTATTGGTTTGCTTTTGTTTGTACGCTTCTTCATTAAAATATGGTTCTGTGCTAGTAGTGTGATTCCATTCACCTCTGCAGATACTTAAGAAGTTCTTTCTGTTGACATTTCGCTTATTGAGAAGTCTTTTTTGTAATTTAGTTATTAGTTTTGTTAGAGGTTTCATTTTGTTTAACAGTAAAATAAATAAATTTCTTTTGAAAAGAATTGCACTGTCCATCAATGCTTCTAAGATTAATTTCCTACGATAGGTTTTAAGCTTTGAACTTGATTTCTCTCCTGTGTTTATAAGATTTTGAAGGACTTTGTGACGGTACATTTTGGCTAAAATACTTTTCTTGGTATGCTTAATTTGCACTATATTAAAATTTGAAGAAGTAGTTTTATCTGTACTGATAGCTGATTTTCTGTTAATTGTTTTTTGGTTTGTTTTACATTTTGATAGAGGAAGCAAAGTTGTTGTACTTGAAACTTCTTGTGTTTCACTAAATGATTGTATTAGCTGTTTTGTTTCAACTTTTTTTACAAATTCTGCTAGAGATGGATGCTTATGTTGGACACCTTTATTTTCATTTCCTCTAATTTTGCGTTGCTTTCTACGGAGTTGTCTTTTGGTAGGCATTCTTTAGGGTCTGTTGAAAAAAATAAAGAAGATATGGGTTGGGGTGTTCTGGAATGTATGTGTGCTGTGTGCATGAGTGTTTGAGTAAGATGATAAAGATGTATGTAATGGTGTGTGATTGTGCATTGGGAACTAAAACTAGTAGGGATAGGTATTCTTGAATTTATGTGTCACTAAACTGGGGTTCAGATGACAAAAAAAGTAAGCTAGTGGTGTGGAAAAGTACAAATAGTAAATCTAATGTATACAATTAAAACAGTTGTTTGTTCTATAATATGAAAATTGTAGTGGTTCAGTTGGCTAATTTGTGTGTCCAAAAATAGAAATTTGTGGGCCATTCTGGTTGTAAATCGCTGTTTACGACATGGAAATTTTTGGAAAAAATTATACAAAATCTCTATTTTAAGAAACCAAAATAGCTGGTATTAATGTTATAGTATATTTGATTAATAATATAAATATTATGGTGATATTTTACTTACTTTTTTTTTTTTTAATTAACAGGTAACTTCTTAGTTTTTCTTTCTTCTTCGAATTCGGCTGCTTCTTTTCAGGAAACTGGTCTTCACTGCAACTGTAAAAGCTTCAAATTAGTGACTTTGTTTGTATATAGCACTGTTTTTAATTTAGATATTGATTTTTTTAATTGAAATCCTCAGTGCCTTCTGTAAAAACATTAAACTAATTTATTTACATAAGATACATTGCATCAGTTCAGTACATATGACTGTAGCAAAAATAAAATATCTTTACTATGTCTTGTGAAATTTATAATATATTAGTGAATACCACTATTTCTGTAAGTAAACTGTTCTAGGTAATAGCGCCTCAATGTCATGTCTAATTTAAAGTAATTAAGTAAATAAATAAATAAAAACAAAAAATATGAAATTGTATAAGTATTTTTATAAAGGTTTAAACATAGATTGTGTTTGTCTGCAATTTTGTTTGAATATATGCAGTCTATATATCTCATTTAAAAAATGTTAGTTTAACATGATTTGAGTGTGTGTGTATAAAGAAAGTAAATAGTATAAAGGTTTATAAGTGATAGTTGATTTTAGGAAATTGAAAAAAGTACAGTAAATTCATTTTACAGATTTTACAAGGTAAAAGTCTGTTTGAAAATGTGTCCATCTACTATAGGTCTCAACTCACACGCTTTTGGCGGGTGTCACACGCCTTGTAAAGGGCAGACTCACCCGCCAAGCCTCCTGCACGCCCATTCATTCCAATGGGCGTCTCACCCGCCAAAAACAAAATCGGGTGATTTCACCCGCCTGTAAAACAAAAATGGTTGAGAGCTACGTCATCTACTATACAGGAAATATGCATACCTGAAGTTTGTGTTCATGCATATGGATATGCATGGAGCTGCAAGTAGAAATCTTGAAGACTTGTACAGTATTTGTGGTAGATGCTGCTTGCCAATGATATGACACTTGTACTCAGAGAGATTCAGAGTACATTTGCAGTGCTGATCTATGATGATGCAGTTAGATGTAGAGGTCTTGAATGTGATTGGTGCATGGTCATGTGATTTTTGAGGTATATCCAATGAGGGAATGGCAGAGAGAGTGTAGTGGAAATGGTAGAAGGGCTGTTCATGTTACGATATGTCCGCGGATATGGCGGTAGTTCCCAGACATCGGGCGTTACATCCGGGGATTTTTGGGTTCAGAAGTCATGCAAATGAGAATAAGCACTGAAAGGGATTGGTCAGGAAAGTTTGGTGGGTGTGTTGTGCCAGGAGAGATTTTCTGAGATACTCTTTTTGCTGAGAGAACAAAAGATAGCTATGGCTGTGTGTTTCAGAAAACAGATTGTTTGGATTTTAGGAGATTTGTGGATACATTGGTTGAAGGTGCATGCAGAAAGCTGTGGAGTAGCTGTAGATCTTGGATTCCCACATGTGGAAGTACACTGGCATGGAGTACGTGGAATGAAGTGGTTGGATTTGCTACCTCTCTGTGCTACTTTGGAGACAGAGCAACAGCCAGACATAATTGTATTCATTGTGGAGGGAACAGTTTAGTGCATGTGACTGGAATTATTTTGCAATTTGCTATGAAAGAAGGACTGAGGAAGGTTATGGACATGTTTCCTAATTCTCAAGTGATATTTTCACGGATTGCGCAGAGACAAATGTGGCTTTGTTCTTCTTCATTTGGTCCACAAATGGAAAAAGCAAGGCGCAATGTTAATAAGGCTGTTTGTGGCTTTCTAAGAGATTTTGGCATGTCTTCTTTTCACAATGAAAATATTATGTTTTGTAGTACATACATTTTTCGCAGAGATGGAGTCCATCTTACTTATGCTGGCAATCAGATTTTTCTGAGAAATGTACAAAATGCATTGCGACCCTTTTTGGAATTACAACAACGATTTTGAAGTAGATGTTAAGCATTTACAATTTTTGACTTACAAACACCACCCAAAGGCTCTTTTCAGAGCCACCACTTCTTTCCAGAGAAAATTAAAATGTTTGTGATGGAGTAGTAACCCAATTTTTTTAATGTTCGCGAACTGTCCGCGGACTTCTTAAAAATACAAAGAGCCCTGCTTCATTTATTTTCACTTCTATTTTTTAACTGGGAAAGGCGGCTCTGAAAAGAGCCTTATTTTTTTTGATTTTTGTAATTTTGTATTTTTTTGGGTTTTTCAGACACGACACACTAGGAGAGGAGGGTAAAGGAGGGTAAAGGGGGGGACACCAACCACAGGGATAAGAAAGGGTGAGCTGAGAGAGAAAGATGTAGAGTGGGTTTTATTTGGGTAGTGAGCAGGTCTTCTCGTGCTCTGAGACGATAGTCTCAAAAGCACTCCGAAGTCGCGCCCCCCTGCAGAGTACTGTGTCACAGTACATACATACAACTGTGACCCTCGAAAGGTAAGGGTCATCAGCATTCTGTATGGCCTGTGAGGCAGCTTGAGAAAGACGCTGTCCCACAGAGGTGGTCCTTGTGGTGACAGGATCAGAAACAGAGGATGAAGTAGAGGAAATCAACCTGCTACGTTCTTCGCAAGGTACAACCCTGCGAAAAGCCTCAGAGTGAAATGACCTCAGGTGTCGCTTCATAGTAGTGGTCCCAAGCTGTAGTTACCATGCTTCCCGTGACTGAGTATCATTTTGCACTCATTACAGGTAACATGGTTTGCACGAGCCTTAGGACCATTCCCATGAATGGTAAATAACCGCCACACCCAAGACTCACGCCTAGTGCGAGTAGTAGGGATTTCATCTACCTCATTCTCATCATCCTCTTCTTCCTCCTCGGCATCCCATGTCCTGTTCCCCTCTTCAGGCCCTTGGGGAGGTGGTGGTGGTGGAGGGGGTGGTGGTGGTGCTGAAGCAGGTGCAGCACCAAGTGGCAGTTCAGCAGCCAAGGATGCCATGTCGATGATGGTGTAGTGTGCAGGTGGCAGCAAAAATCACTGTGTTCTGAAGAATAGCCAGAAACACAATGGGAATAAGCTCTTGGGCGTGGTCTTTTATAGGGGTGCTTGTGCGCGGTGCGCAGACATGCGCACTGTGCGCGGACAGATCGAACACAAAAAAAGGATCGGAAATTTTCAAAAGGTATATAGAAACTCAAGATTGCTATGTGGGACTTGTGGCATGGTGAGATTTTATTGAAAAATATTATGGATTAACTGAAAATGTACTTTTAAATTTTTCGGGGACACGAACAGTGCCCGCATTTCAGGACACACGATGAGCGTGGGCGCGGTCATATGATCTGTTTGCAAACTAGTCTGCGAATGAAGCGCCTGTCCGCAGGACACCAAGTGCACGGAGATTGGTTAGCGCATGCGCATTGATGTCCTACGGACACTGTTCGGGTTCTGAAGTAATTAAAGGTGCGTCACATGTGAAACGAATATTTCAGGACACCGCGTGTGTTCTTAGAACAGTTTAAACTTGGTAGCGAACAGTAAGGACAGATATAGTGTTCTTCAGGACACATCATTTTGTTTATTTACGAACATTTCAGGACACCAATTGTGTTCTTAGGACCGTTTTAAGTTGATAGCACACATTACGGATAGATATAGTGTTCTTTGGAACACTTTAATTTTTGTTTATTTACAAACATTTCAGGACACTACGAGTGTTCTTAGAACATTTTGAACTTGCATGGGAACATTACAGACAGATGTAGTGCCATCAGGACAGTTTCATTTTCGTTTCTTTACGAACATTTCCGAACAACCGCGGTGTATGTGGACACCTAAATTGGTTTTATTACAAGGAACTGAAAGTAATTACAATACAATATAAAAAAGTAACTTTATTTAACATACATAAACAATTTATGACTGAGAAGGTGGGGCAGAAACGGAAACAAAAACAGGAGAATTAGGGTTTTCAATATTAGTGGGATCAGGTGAAGAAGGGATGGAAATCTCATCAAAACGTTGTGGTCCATGGAGAGAGTTTGGGGATAAATGAATGGGATATGGTGAGGGGGGACAAGTACAGGTGGGACAATGGTATGTTGTTGGTGGTTTTAGGTGATCTTCCACAAAGTTCTTTAAATCCATAAAATTTGCCGTAAGTTGGTCCATTTTGTGGGTAATGTGTTCAAGAGTGTTATCCATCACTTCTTTTTCTTTGGAAGTTGCAATTTTTGTAGGGTCTTTAAAAAAATGTATATGTTGAATGTATACAAAATAATATTTATCAATTGGTTTATACAGTAAAGTGTGTTCCATTAGGTGGACTATCTTCTAACATTTCGTCTCGTGGGAAATGGTCCTCTAGCCAGTCCAGAGTACTACACATTTCTGTGAGAAAACAAAGAAGTAATATGTTTTTTTTTCTAATATAGAAAGTTTATAAATATATGAGTAAAAAGAAGTGCACTTACTATGTCTGGTGAGATATGTAATCAGTAGTGTATACGTCTGGTCTTGCTGTTGGTTGTGGAGCGTCTGTGAGGTAATTATGGTGGAAGCCACTTTATCTTCTTTTGGTATATTCCATTTTAAAACATATTGTATTTACATGAATGGTTAGTGTGTTACATATATGGGTAACATTTTTTAAGTATTACTACATATACTTTGTATGTGTGCTGCTTTGTGAATTTGTTAAATGTTCCTATGTTATGATATAACTATTACACATCATACCTCCCCAGAGTTTTTTGGTGGTGGTACTGTTCTCCGAACATGTCCGCGAACATTAAATAAGTTCGCGGACGGACATCAAGTTCATAAGAAGAGATCTAGTCAGTTCCATATGACATGTATATAAAGTCAAAGTCATTATTGTTAAGTTGTGCTACTAAAAAACTATGAAATTCAGTGAAAAAACTTTGTTAAAGGGACGTTATGGTTAAGTTGCGCTACTAAAAACCTATGAAATTCAGTGAAAAAAACGTTGTTAAAGGGACGTTATGGTTAAGTTGCGCTACTAAAAACCGATGAAATTCAGTGAAAAAACTTTGTTAAAGGGACGTTATGGTTCCAAGTAAAACCGAGCACACTGAACCAGGAAGCAGGCAGTTTTGCAAAGTTAAAATATTTATTTGATGTATTCACTATATATAATATATATATATTATATATATATATATTCAGTGAAAAAACTTTGTTAAAGGGACGTTATGGTTAAGTTGCGCTACTAAAAACCTATGAAATTCAGTGAAAAAACTTTGTTAAAGGGACGTTATGGTTCCAAGTAAAACCGAAAAACCCTTGAAATTCGCCAGTTATGGTAAGCTAAGCAACCATAACTCGCGCCACCACCGTGCACTGCTAAGACTAACGCCCAGGACATCAAAGATGACATCACAAATGTCATTGATGACATCACATGTCTGGCTCAATATTTTTTCTTTTGCTGACATATCTAGGCCGCATGGTTTTCTTCAGTAACAGTCAGAAACTAAGAATTTTATTTTATTTGTAGACATATCCTTCTAGTAGGTTCTTACAGTAATTCCCTTAGAGTACAGTCACATCATATGAAACATATACATATGGGAAAACACAAGCTTGAAAGACAGCAATCCTTTTTGTGCATAAAGATAATCACTAGACATATGAGCACTTTCTGATAGTTCTGTTGTTTTTTTATGGCTGTACTTTCCCTGTATATGGTCATATTTGTATACATTATACTCACACTACTTTCCTTAGGGTCCAATCACATCAAGTGATACATATACATAGGGTAAATAGCAGCTTTGAAACAGAGCAATAATTTATTTGCATGAAACTAATCAGTTACGTTATGAATTGTTTCTGCTACTACTTGTGCTTTTTTGCTAACTTCACTTTCCCTGTATATACCCATATTGGTATGTGTTCTTGTGTCTTTGTGTTTTGTCTATAGCAATGCAATTATGTAATACATGGGTTTTATTAGCTACTTATTACATATTTCACAGTACACAAAATCGATTAAGAAAACAATTATCATTTCATTATTCAACATATTAACATTACGAATATCATACCTTCATCTTGTACGCTGCACACAATGTTATGTTTCTGTATGTGTAGCTTAGTATACTAGATAGAACCCCATAATAGGATGCTATTTATAGCAATGCATCGTTCAATGCACTTATTAGGGTATATTTCTTGCAATGATTCGTGACACTTTTTTCGCAACATAATAAGAATCCCTTCTACACATATTTCATGAGAAGTACATACACATGTGATGTCATCAGTGATGTCATCAATGACATTTGTGATGTGATCTTTGATGTCCTGGGTGTTAGTCTTAGCAGTGCACGATGGTGGCGCGAGTTATGGTTACTTAGCTTACCATAACTGGCGAATTTCAAGGGTTTTTCGGTTTTACTTGGAACCATAACGTCCCTTAACAACGTTTTTTCACTGAATTTCATAGGTTTTTAGTAGCGCAACTTAACCATAACGTCCCTTTAACAAAGTTTTTTCACTGAATTTCATAGGTTTTTAGTAGCGCAACTTAACCATAACGTCCCTTTAACAAAGTTTCTTTCACTGAATATATATATATATATATAATATATATATATATACATATATATATATATATATATATAGTGAATACATAAAATAAATATTTTAACTTTGCAAAACTGCCTGCTTCCTGGTTCAGTGTGCCCGGGGGGGGGGGGGGGGTAGAGGGGATTCAAAGAGAGGGGGGTGATATAAGGGTACATCATTCAGAAATAAAAGAACTTATGGACATAGATAAATAGTTAAGGGTTCCAGCTGTGTATCACATGCAAGGCATTGACTTGGGTGGAGTACCGGGTTGAAACCACTTACAGACAGTAATGATATTATAAGAAAACATGCCTACACTCTCTCTGCCAATATATGGCAATAGCCCCACAAACGGACATACTCCTGTTGGTCTTGCTTTTAAAAATGTCATGCCAAAACAAGAAAACATGTCCTAGCTTACTGCACAATTTAGTCCAGTCTAGCCATGTAAAAACCCTTAGCATGCTTGTTTTATCAAAGATGCCCTTTGAAAAAACATCATGCCACATTAAGAAAGAGCTGGTCAGGCTGCCCACAAATGCCAATCTAGCAAAGTAATAATACGTTGTAAACTTGTTTTTATCATTGCTATGCAGTAAACATGTCATGCCACAGAAAAATTGGGCTGGACTGGCTGCCCCAAAATGCCAGTCTATTCAAGTAATAACACATGTCATGCTTGCCTTATCATAGATGGCCAGAACAAATATTGATCTCTTCCAAGATTGGATTAACTCCCTTAATGAAAATCTAAAATCTTCAATGCAACAACATGACCAACATATATCTTTCCTAGATCAATTGATTAAGCAGGATCAAAGGAAGCTAGCAGTGGATTTATTCAGTAAAGACACAGATAGGAATACTATCTTACATCACAATAATTTCCATCCGCAGTCAAACATAGGTAGTTGCTTCAATTGGAAAACCCGACGCTTGAGCATCCTAATGTTGCCTATAAGAAAGGTAAACATCTTAAAGAGTGTCTCTCTTGTACTGATAGAAACCCTAAAATGAAGCCACTGACTATTCAATCTCTATAGGGATTGGCCCCTATTGTGGGACACTGGCCGTGCGGTGGGTGTAGCACGTGTACGTTTTCCAGCCCACGCACTTTATCAACATTGAATGACAGGGTCTGGAACCTGAGAAATCATACTACTTTCAATGGTAGCAATGTCAGTTATCAGTTATGTAGTGCAATGTCCTTGTTTGAAAATGTATATAGGGAAGACGTCGAGAACTGTTAAGATCATGATTACTGAACATCGGTCCCAGATTAGGAATACACATCTGACTTCTCCTTTAGGGCACATTTTACTAGTAATGACCATAGTTCTGATGATTTACACTGGTGGGCAGTTCAAAAAGTTTTATGCAGCGACCATCATAGTGTTGCAAATAAATTGACACAACGTCAACAGTGGTGGGTTTACCACACTAACATCCACGTTAGGGGCCTCAACAATCAAGAGAAATGGAACCAGATGGGGAGTGCATAAATGTTTCACACTCGACATTAGTTTAGGAGTTCACCTATAGTGTCCATTCTAGTGGGACTGTGAACTACATTTATGCTATGAGGCAATGAATTTGGCCCTCAGTCCCCTTAACGTTCTGTCTACACTTTGTGATGCTGTTACAGTTTATGGGTTTTATCTATTTTTAACATCCAAGAATTTAAAGATGTGTTGATCCCTATTATTAGGCTTTATGGAAATAGGGCACTGAGGGCATGCTTAATTTTGCTACATGTTAGCTCTAGTCTTGTTACTAGTATGCTTCAAAAACAAGAGGAAGTTGAAATGTAAGGTATGCTGTAATCTATAAGAGTTCCGTCGAGAATACTTTACTGGTGTGGGTGTTTTATGGGCTTAACGTTTTCTGTGAACAGACTTCATTTTATAGATGTATTCTATAGATTTTCCTTTAAATTACACTAGTCTTTGTCATTGCGGTTTAGCCCATGTTTATGCAAAGCACTTCTAGTGATGAGATGGCGCCTCATGCAAGCTGCGGGCTGAATTGATATAAGGACCCTTCCCAACATGACGTCCTTTAGAGGCACGTTTGCATTTAGATGGCATGAGTGTCTTAGCCTCAATTGGGCTTTCTATTTAAAAGCCTTCCGAAGTGTTTTTGCCAGTTTGTATCTGGCAGATTTTGTCTGCAATGTAAACAGTGTTGATGCGTCTCTCTATGGAATTGGGTATGTGACCCCTCAGCCGACTTAAGTACATGTGTGGAATAGATCAGGTTGATATCAGGTCGTTTTTCTTTAAAAGGGACTGTTTCAATGTGTATTTATTTCTCACGGTGCTTAGCGAGTATATATTGTTGACATATTTTTGGCAAGTGCATTGCCAGACTATTGCGATATCTACTCACTTTAGATTACTAGCAAGGCTTATAATGCTGATTGGTTTCTGTTGTCATTCACGCAGCGTTCGGCGAGTGTTTACCGCCAAGACCCATCTTTTGGGGAATTCACCAATCTGAATAGATGGTTGAGCATATTTAGATGGATTGCAACCTCTTTTGAAGATCTATATACTTCACGGAATTCATGAGTAGTTATTTTAGGCTAATCTCACGATTGAGTACTGTGACCTAGGTCACCATCCATTAAGGATAAAGGCCACTCCTCAGAGTAATAGCTAGACATTTTGTCCAGTTGATGGTGGCTTTTTGCTAATGTGATCTCTTTTTTTTTTTTTTTAGATACTCATGAATAATTTGCATCAGTAATTTACAGTTCAGGAATAGCCATGGGGGCTCCCAAGGTGCTTAGTCCTACTGCTGACACTTACAGGGTAATTCATAGAATTTCGCAGAAAAGTGTCGCAAGCGGCTGGCGCAGAGTGTCCGCGTGCGATTGTGTGCGCCAGGCACGTGCGCTAAAACCGATTTCCGCGCACAGCGTATTCATGGATTCCATGCTCCCAAACCAGCCGTGGCGCAGAGAATCGCAGCGACCCTGCAGCAGTGCCAGTAACGCCCCCAAGAACGCCCTCGCGCAAGGAAAAGCCATCGACATCGCTAAATCATCGCAAAGGGCTGCGCTAACCCTGGACCAGTTTACAGGGCTGCCAAACAAGGAACGCAAAGCGGTCAACCTTCATATCAGGAGTACGCGGGAAGTTTTACACGCGATTAGCCAGGGAACGTGTATTACAGGGGTACGCGGGAAGTTCAACACGCGATTGTCCAGGGAACGTGTATTACAGGGGTACGCGGGAAGTCTTACATGCGATTAGCCAGGGCACGTGTAATACAGGGGTACGCAGGAATTATCACACGCGATTTGGCAGGGTACGTGAATTACAGGGGTGCGTGGGAATTATCACACGCCATTTTGCTGGGTACGTGTATTACAGGGGTGCGTGGGAATTATCACACGCGATTAGGCTGGGTGGGTCCTCACAGGTGTTCCCTGTACACCCTCCACGGCCCCTGCAGGCAGCCCACAAAACAGGGGACTACCCTGCACACCTGCTCATGTCCCCCTGCACCCCCACCCCCCAGCCACCAGGGGCACCCACCACCAGGCCCCCACCCATGTCTCCTACCACCCCCACCCCCCAGCAGTGCAGGGGCAGCCTCCACCAGGCCCCCACTCATGTCTCCCACCACCCCCACCCCCCAGCAGTGCAGGGGCATCCTCCACCAGGCCCCCACCCATGTCTCCCACCACCCCCACCCCCCAGCAGTGCAGGGGCAGCCTCCACCAGGCCCCCACTCATGTCTCCCACCACCCCCACCCTCATGCCACCAGGGGCAGCCTCCACCAGGCCCCCACCCATGTCTCCCACCACCCCCACCCCCCAGCACTGTGGGGCACCTGCCAGCAGGCCCCCACCCATGTCACCCACCACCCCCACCCCCCAGCAGTGCAGGGGCAGCCTCCACCAGGCCCCCACTCATGTCTCCCACCACCCCCACCCCCCAGCCATCAGGGGCAGCCTCCACCAGGCCCCCACCCATGTCTCCTACCACCCCCACCCCCCAGCAGTGCAGGGGCAGCCTCCACCAGGCCCCCACTCATGTCTCCCACCACCCCCACCCCCCAGCAGTGGAGGGGCATCCTCCACCAGGCCCCCACCCATGTCTCCCACCACCCCCACCCCCCAGCAGTGCAGGGGCAGCCTCCACCAGGCCCCCAATCATGTCTCCCACCACCCCCACCCCCCAGCCACCAGGGGTAGCCTCCACCAGGCCCCCACCCATGTCTCCCACCACCCCCACCCCCCAGCACTGTGGGGCACCTGCCAGCAGGCCCCCACCCATGTCACCCACCACCCCCACCCCCCAGCAGTGCAGGGGCAGCCTCCACCAGGCCCCCACTCATGTCTCCCACCACCCCCACCCCCCAGCCACCAGGGGCAGCCTCCACCAGGCCCCCACTCATGTCTCCCACCACCCCCACCCCCCGCCACCAGGGGCAGCCTCCACCAGGCCCCCACCCATGTCTCCTACCACCCCCACCCCCCAGCAGTGCAGGGGCAGCCTCCACCAGGCCCCCACTCATGTCTCCCACCACCCCCACCCCCCAGCAGTGCAGGGGCATCCTCCACCAGGCCCCCACCCATGTCTCCCACCACCCCCACCCCCCAGCAGTGCAGGGGCAGCCTCCACCAGGCCCCCACTCATGTCTCCCACCACCCTCACCGCCCAGCCACCAGGGGCAGCCTCCACCAGGCCCCCACCCATGTCTCCCACCACCCCCACCCGCCAGCACTGTGGGGCACCTGCCAGCAGGCCCCCACCCATGTCACCCACCACCCCCACCCCCCAGCAGTGCAGGGGCAGCCTCCACCAGGCCCCCACTCATGTCTCCCACCACCCCCACCCCCCAGCCACCAGGGGCAGCCTCCACCAGGCCCCCACTCATGTCTCCCACCACCCCCACCCTCCAGCACTGTGGGGCACCTGCCAGCAGGCCCCCACCCATGTCAGTCACCACCCCCACCCCCCAGCAGTGCAGGGGCATCCTCCACCAGGCCCCCACCCATGTCTCCCACCACCCCCACCCCCCAGCCACCAGGGGCAGCCTCCACCAGGCCCCCACTCATGCCTGACTCATGTCTCCCACCACCCCCACCCCCCAGCACTGTGGGGCACCTGCCAGCAGGCCCCCACCCATGTCACCCACCACCCCCACCCCCCAGCCACCAGGGGCACCCACCACCAGGCCCCACCCATGTCTCCTACCACCCCCACCCCCCAGCAGTGCAGGGGCAGCCTCCACCAGGCCCCCACCCATGTCACCCACCACCCCCACCCCCCAGCAGTGCAGGGGCAGCCTCCACCAGGCCCACATTCATGTCCCCTATCACCCCCACCCCCCCGCCACCAGGGGCACCCTCCACCAGGCCCCCACACATGTCTCCCAGCGTGCTACGTGTATTTCAGGGGTGCGCGGGAAGTTCCACTCGCGAATAGCCTGGGCGCGTGTATTTCAGGGGTGCGTGGGAAGTTCCACACGCGAATAGCCTGGGCGCATGTATTTCAGGGGTGCGCGGGAAGTTTTACACGCGATTTCAGCAGGGTACGTGTATTTCAGGGGTGCGCGGGAATTCTCACACGCGATTTGGCTTGGTACGTGTATTACAGGGGTGCGTGGGAAGTTACACACGCGATTAGGCTGGGTGGGTCCTCACAGGTGTTCCCTGTACACCCTCCACGGCCCCTGCAGGCAGCCCACAAAACAGGGGACTACCCTGCACACCTGCTCATGTCCCCCTGCACCCCCACCCCCCAGCAGTGCAGGGGCAGCCTCCACCAGGCCCCCACCCATGTCTCCCACCACCCCCACCCCCCAGCAGTGCAGGGGCAGCCTCCACCAGGCCCCCACCCATGTCTCCCACCACCCCCACCCCCCAGCAGTGCAGGGGCATCCTCCACCAGGCCCCCACCCATGTCTCCCACCACCCCCACCCCCCAGCAGTGCAGGGGCAGCCTCCACCAGGCCCCCACCCATGTCTCCCACCACCCCCACGCACTGTGGGGCACCTGCCAACAGGCCCCAACCCATGTCACCCACCACCCCTACCCCCCAGCAGTGCATGGGCATCCTCCACCAGGCCCCCACCCATGTCTCCCACCACCCCCACACCCCAGCAGTGCAGGGGCACCCTCCACCAGGCCCACACTCATGTCCCCTATCACCCCCACCCCCCCGCCACCAGGGGCACCCTCCACCAGGCCCCCACTCATGCCCGACTCATGTCTCCCACCACCCCCACCCCCCAGCACTGTGGGGCACCTGCCAGCAGGCCCCCACCCATGTCACCCACCACCCCCACCCCCCAGCCACCAGGGGCACCCACCACCAGGCCCCCACCCATGTCTCCTACCACCCCCACCCCCCAGCAGTGCAGGGGCAGCCTCCACCAGGCCCCCACCCATGTCACCCACCACCCCCACCCCCCAGCAGTGCAGGGGCAGCCTCCACCAGGCCCACACTCATGTCCCCTATCACCCCCACCCCCCTGCCACCAGGGGCACCCTCCACCAGGCCCCCACTCATGTCTCCCAGCGTGCTACGTGTATTTCAGGGGTGCGCGGGAAGTTCCACTCGCGAATAGCCTGGGCACGTGTATTTCAGGGGTGCGCGGGAAGTTCCACACGCGAATAGCCTGGGCGCATGCATTTCAGGGGTGCGCGGGAAGTTTTACACGCGATTTCAGCAGGGTACGTGTATTTCAGGGGTGCGCGGGAATTCTCACACGCGATTTGGCTTGGTACGTGTATTACAGGGGTGCGTGGGAAGTTACACACGCGATTAGGCTGGGTGGGTCCTCACAGGTGTTCCCTGTACACCCTCCACGGCCCCTGCAGGCAGCCCACAAAACAGGGGACTACCCTGCACACCTGCTCATGTCCCCCTGCACCCCCACCCCCCAGCAGTGCAGGGGCAGCCTCCACCAGGCCCCCACCCATGTCTCCCACCACCCCCACCCCCCAGCAGTGCAGGGGCAGCCTCCACCAGGCCCCCACCCATGTCTCCCACCACCCCCACCCCCCAGCAGTGCAGGGGCATCCTCCACCAGGCCCCCACCCATGTCTCCACCCACGCCCACGCACTGTGGGGCACCTGCCAGCAGGCCCCAACCCATGTCACCCACCACCCCCACCCCCCAGCAGTGCAGGGGCATCCTCCACCAGGCCCCCACCCATGTCTCCCACCACCCCCACCCCCCAGCAGTGCAGGGGCAGCCTCCACCAGGCCCACACTCATGTCCCCTATCACCCCACCCCCCCCGCCACCAGGGGCACCCTCCACCAGGCCCCCACTCATGCCCGACTCATGTCTCCCACCACCCCCACCCCCCAGCACTGTGGGGCACCTGCCAGCAGGCCCCCACCCATGTCACCCACCTCCCCACCCCCCAGCCACCAGGGGCACCCACCACCAGGCCCCCACCCATGTCTCCTACCACCCCCACCCCCCAGCAGTGCAGGGGCAGCCTCCACCAGGCCCCCACCCATGTCACCCACCACCCCCACCCCCCAGCAGTGCAGGGGCAGCCTCCACCAGGCCCACACTCATGTCCCCTATCACCCCCACCCCCCCGCCACCAGTGGCACCCTCCACCAGGCCCCCACTCATGTCTCCCAGCGTGCTACGTGTATTTCAGGGGTGCGCGGGAAGTTCCACTCGCGAATAGCCTGGGCGCGTGTATTTCAGGGGTGCGCGGGAAGTTCCACACGCGAATAGCCTGGGCGCATGCATTTCAGGGGTGCGTGGGAAGTTTTACACGCGATTTCAGCAGGGTACGTGTATTACAGGGGTGCGTGGGAAGTTACACACGCGATTAGGCTGGGTGGGTCCTCACAGGTGTTCCCTGTACACCCTCCACGGCCCCTGCAGGCAGCCCACAAAACAGGGGACTACCCTGCACACCTACTCATGTCCCCCTGCACCCCCACCCCCCAGCAGTGCAGGGGCAGCCTCCACCAGGCCCCCACCCATGTCTCCCACCACCCCCACCCCCAGCAGTGCAGGGGCAGCCTCCACCAGGCCCCCACCCATGTCACCCACCACCACCACCCCCCAGCAGTGCAGGGGCAGCAGGCAGTCAGGCAGCAGCAGGTGGGAGCGTGCTCGGGGCTCTGGGGGGCAGTAGTTCGGCCTTCCGGGCAGGAGCGTGGTATTCCGTGTGCGTATGCATGGCCAGCTTGGTACGGAGTGATTTGGCACGTGAAAATCCTGCACGTCAGAGTGAAAACTGAGGAAAGGCCCTCAGCGCGTAAGCGCGTCTGTGACGTGACCCGCACAGGTGTTTCCCACACAGCACGTGATGACAGAGCACACGTGGAAAGACTGCACGTCAGAGTGTAATCGCGTGTGATTGGTGGAAATGGCCCTACACGCAGAAGTGACAAAGCGTGTGATTGGTGGAAATGGCCCTACACGCAGAAGTGACAAAGCGTGTATTTGGTGGAAATGGCCCTACACGCAGAAGTGACAAAGCATGTAATTGGTGGAAATGGCCCTAGCGCATACACGCCGCGTACGTGACGCTGGACGTGTGGGCCTGTATAAAAGGTACGTGTAGAACACGTTTTCCTTGTACGTGCTTTTTGTGGAGAGCGAGTGGGTGAATTCTGTACTTCTTGTCGTTTCACACGTGATTTACTTCACGGCGTTTCAAGTTCGTATTCCCTGTTACCTCTGACAGCTTTTTCTCTTTTTTCTCTTTTACTGGTTTACCTGGGCCTGTTCCCTCAAACAGTGTTCCCTTCTACTGTTGTCCTGTCTCCTCAGACAGCGTACAAATCTTCTTTTGGCGGGGGTGTTGCCAACCAAACGTGCTCCTTTTACACGCTCGTTTACCAGGCAGACGGTGAGTCACGCACGTATCTAACATCTGTGCTTGCCCCGTGTGTAGCCTACCCCTTCAGAGGTCATTCTAGGCTGCGTGTGACACGCATACGTTCATTCTTGTGTTACTGGGTGCCACAGCGTAGTGCAGGTTTTTCTTTCTGCACACGTGGTCTAGGAGGGGTTGCATGCACGTCATCTCCCTTTTTTGGGCCTCCTGTGCATTGCATGACCCGTCATCTTTCCCCAGGGGTTACATTCAGCCTTGCTAGAGCACTAGGGTACAATTAGCATCTGGTACCCAACCCCTTTCACCCCCAATTGCCCAGGACAATAGTCTACATCCACTCCCATACGCACATTAACATCAGTGCCATGG
This sequence comes from Ambystoma mexicanum, assembly GCF_040938575.1. Taxonomy (NCBI): domain Eukaryota; kingdom Metazoa; phylum Chordata; class Amphibia; order Caudata; family Ambystomatidae; genus Ambystoma; species Ambystoma mexicanum. The sequence continues at coordinate 420,194,725 of NC_090927.1, read as the reverse complement.
CTGGGAGGCGAGGATTCCGTAAGGGTGGCAAAGGTGGAAGAGCCACAAGTGGTGGCCGTGGTGGATCCGGTAGGGGACGTGGTCGTAACTTGCAGGGTGAGCCTGTCCCCCCATGTGTGGAGGACCAGTCACGGGCACCCATAATCCCCCCCCCTCCCTCCTCCCGTTGAGGCTGATGTGGCTGACACCATCCATGCTCAGCCCTTGTTGGACCAGCCCATTGTGGCACCAGACCTGGCTGACTCCATGGCTGACTTCCAGGTCAGCAGGGCTACGACACGTGCGCTGGTGCACGTTGATGCCATCATGCCACGTGGATCTGGGGCAGCAAGGTCATCTGCTGCACCAAGGAGGCAGGGCGGAGAGGCTGCAGGGGCAGCTGCGGCTCCATCCACCCCAGCCCTCACACACCCAGCCAGGACAGTGTCGGTCCTAGTCCATGCTGCTGACATTCCCCCTGACACCATCACACTAGAGCCAATGCCTGCACCACCTCCCATGCTGAGTGTGCAATCCCACACTCCTGATACAGAGTCCACCAGGGCTCCTGCCCCTAGTGTCCAGAGCGGCGCAGGACACTCAGGATCACCACCACCTTCCAAGCGGAAGAGGAAGAGTGCTCGTCCGGCACAGGCTGATGCCCCAGACACGGCTACACAGTCCGGCCCGTCCAGGAAGCCCAGCTTCACGGATGACGAACTGAATGCACTTGTCGAGTATGTGTCCGGACATGACAACGAGATGGTCATTGTTGCAGGATCCAAGACCACACCTGCACAACGCCAGGCACACTGGCAGACCGTTGCGGACATCGTAAGTGCCCTTGGAATCGTGAGGCGCACAGCCAATGATTGCTATAAGCGCTGGAATGACCTAAAGCGCAGGGCAAAGAGTAAGCTGGCCTCAAGTCATGCCGCAACTCTAGTGACTGGAGGTGGGTCTCCAGTAGTAGACATGGAACTCACTCCACATGAGTCAGTCGCTGGGACCTACGTCACCGAGGAACAGATCCAAGGCGTGGGAGATCTGGCTGATTACGAGGCATTGTCCGGTGAGTGCACATGCATGTGTGTGTCATCCATGTGCATGGTGTGTGTGTGAGGGCTTCTGTTTGTGTGCCAGGTGAGAGTGTGTGCGCCTGAGTCGTATGGGTCAGCCATGTGCTTCATGCAATACTTCCTGCGCAGCTGCATTAGGCCATAGCAGTATCCCTTCTGCCAACAGTAGACATCTAGCCCAACTGCACGCCAGTTGCCCTTGAAGTGTCACCTTGCCACAACATTGTTGCTTATTTTTCACTGTTCATTCAGTCAGATTGTTTGCATTCCCCCACTTTTACTAGCCATGTCGCTGTCCACTAGTCACATGTCTGACATGGCTATGGTGAAGTGGAGTGACTTTGTTACCTGGATATCATTTGTACACACATGTCCCTGTGCAATTGGACCATTTCAGACTGGCAGCTCCAGGTGAAAAATCTGACCTGTTAGAATTAGAAAAGCAATTACATGCGGGAACTGGACTGAATGAATAGGTGCTGCCCTCCTCTCCATCTTCACTCAATAGCAATGGTACATGCCATCTGTGTGATGGCATGTGTGTTTCACCTGGCAATCACAGGCCAATGTGTGATGCCACTGCCAGGCAGCATGCAGAAAATGTGTTCATTTTCCATCTTGGTGTCATCAGTGTGTGCCATTTGCCTGCACTTCATACGCAGTGAGGGTGCATGCATGGGAGGGTTTTAGTCATGTGGGACATGTGTCAATCAAGTACTGGTTCTCTTGCATCTCAGCCCTCATTGTGTGCCATGGTGCTAATGCCTGTTTCCATTTCTTTGTTTTCATGTCTTTGCAGGGGAAGACGCACCTGATACTGCTGGGGTTGTGGAGATGGTGCAGACCCAGGAGGGGTCCGAGGGCCGACCAACCACCAGTGAGGGACGTGGTGTGGTGGTGGGGGAGAACCCACAAGTGCTGCAGGTCGTGCTCTCACCAGGGTCAGAACCCTCCATGGGGATGTCAGTGTTGGCAGCTACGCCTTTGGTGGTTACGGATGCAAGGTCACACTCCGCGACATCTGATCCTGTTCCTGGGCCAGCAGATCAGAGGGGGAATGCAGTCCTGCAGCCTCAGGCAGTGCCGGCACAGCAAGGCGCAGTTCGCCTTGCCCCAGACAGGTGTGGTGCCCGCCGACGTGGTGGCCGTACGCCACCTGGCAATACCGCATGGGAGCAATCCATTTACCATATGGCAACCCAACAGGCTGCATCATCCGAGATGATGGCTCAGGCCATGGATAGGGTGGCCACTTCCATTGTCCCCCCAGAAAGGCTGATGGAGCGACTAGAGCAGGCAACCGACTCCATCTGCCAGTCACACAGGGAGGACATGTTGGGGTCCAACAGGGACAGGCGGGCGGCACTGGCGACTCTGCAGGTGGCCATCTCCATTGAGTCCCAGGGCCACAGGGAAGCCCTGAGGCAGGAGCTCCTTCACCTCAGGACGACTCTTGTTGAGCTTGAGGCTTCAACACACCAAAGGACAGAACAGCAGCTGGAGCGTCTCACCCGTACGCTCTCAGCTGAGATGCAGGCAACGAGGGCGGAGGTCCGGGCATCCCGTGAGTTGTTGCATGGGGACCTCCGCACACTCATCCTCCAGAACCAGACCTACCACACCCGCATGCTTGCAGCCATGGAGGAGCAGACTAGGGCCTTGCGTGGGCTGCCTCCCATAGTGCAACCACCTCCGGATGCAGCTGCACAGGGTGATAATAGCGACAGCAGTGATACTCCCACAACAGGGTAGCCGTGTGGGCCATGAGCCCATGGAGGTGTTTTATTTTCCCAGGATCCACGCAGGTGGGTTCTGGTGTGCATCCTGTCCTCGGACCTCCTGGGTGGCCTCCCCAACCCCCCCGGGCCCATCAATGGCCATTTTTGATTGTTTCTTATTTTTATTTTTATTGTTATTTATTTTATTCCCTATTTTTTTGGGACGATTTGTTGGCTTCCGTGGTTCCTGTGGGCATACGCTGCATTGTGGCTGGGCACATGCAGGCTTGTAATGTATTTGGTTCAGATGCTTGGGTTTGAGTCACACACACCCCTCCTGCTTCCCGTTTCCATGGGCTTGCAAAGGGTGTGCCCAAGTGACAGTGAATTACACAGTGACGTTGGACTCCCATGAGCTGTGTGGGCAGTCTGTAGTCAATACTGTGTATACATTCCTAGTGCATATTGCTGTTGTGTTGTACACTGCATGTTGCATTGATGTGTAACTCATCTTCTGTGTCTACCTCCCAATTTGCAGGTCCCTTCCTCATGTCTACACAAGGACCTCTAGTCTGGAGATGGGGTCCATGTTGGCAGCAGTGCACCTACAACTCTACATGGCGCCAACACTGCACAGTTGGTGGTGGTGGGAGTGCAGGCATTTCCAGGTGGTGAGACTACTAATATGTAAAATTTGTGATGTCATGTTAATGGTAGTACGTGCTCAAGTATGTTGTTGGTCCGGCATTGCTGTGAGCATTTCAGGTGTTGCAGGTTTCTAATAGGGACACTGTACATAGTGACACTAGTGTCATGTTGTGGGGATTACTTTGTTTACCTGCAAATAGCATGACATGGCACGGTGTGTCGTGTGGCGGTGCTGGGGTTGGGTTGGCTGACATGGCACTGTCCTCTTGTTGCATTTTGCAAGTGGGTATTCTTTTTAGCTGCTTGAATGTGTAACTCCACAAAACTGCATTGGTGGTGTCTGTGTGGGTAGGGATGCACACATTGTGACACTTCCAGGTGAACAATCTCAGGCTGATATGGTATTCACGGTTCATTCTCCAGACATTCAGGATCAGTGTCAGGTTGAGTCATCATTGATTGTCAGATGGAATGTGCCAGGGCAGTGTGCACTCCACAGGGGTGTGATTTCTATGTGAAGTAATTAGCCACTAGCTGTGTACGGGCTGCCTCCCCACGTGCCCTTTCCCCTCCCATGCGCAGCGGCTGTGCATGTGGTTGGGGATGTGGGGCCACCACCATGTCCACGGCCAGGCCCCGGCGTGTTGCAACGTTGTGCAGGACACATGCTGCCACTATGATCCTGCACACTACTGGGGGAGCGTATAACAGCTGCCCGCCAGAACGGTCAAGGGAGCGAAAGCGTGACTTTAGCACTCCGAATGTGCGCTCCACTATGCCCCGGGTTGTAATGTGGGCTGTGTTATATCTTACCTCGGGTGGCGTGGTGGGGTTCCGAATTGGCGTCATCATGTGGGGGCTGAGAGGGTAGGCACTGTCCCCTGTGGAGGTGGTGATTGGTATCATTGGTGGGGTTGTGACCTTGCTCAGTATCCAACATGCATGCATGTGCAGTGGCATACATACTCAGCAAGCAGCCATGTATCGCCATGCCGCCCAGCATCTAGGTCTCGGCATAGGGTGGACATTCGGTAAATGAAGCTGTCGTGGGTGGAGCCGGGATAGTTGGCATATACTGAGGTGATGATTCCCTTGGCATTACATACTACCTGCACGTTGATGGAATGCCAGTGCTTGCGGTTCCTATAGATGTGCTCAGATGCCCTGGGGGGACGTAGAGCCACATGGGTGCAGTCAATGGCACCTAGCACTTTGGGGAATCGTGCCACACCGTAAAAATCCAGGGCGGCAGCATGCCTTTCTGCAGGTGTTCTGGGCAGGTATATGTGCCTGCGGACTGATGGGCGTGCAGTGATGATGTTCAAGACCTGGTGTAGGCAGCGTGACTGGGTGGCCTGTGACACCCCACCCACTATGGCACTTGTCCGCTGAAATGATCCAGTGGCTAAGAAGTGCAGTACATTGAGAACCTTCACCAGGGGGCTGAGTGCTTGGGAGCACAGGGTGGGTGATGTGAGGTCATCCTCCCACTCACTCACCAGGTCCAGTATTATGTGTGGTGGAAACCTGTACCTTCCATACACCTGGTCATCAGGCATCCCGAAAAGGCTGGTTCTGGGTGTGAATATTCTGGCCCTGACTATCCTCCTCCTCCTCCTTTGGTAGCCCACTGCCACTGCTGCTAGGAACGGTATGTTCATCCTGGCGTCTGGCTTGTTATTGTTAAAGTGCGCAAATTCATGCTTTGCGCGTGTTCTAGGCGAGCGTGTGACCCGCGCACCCCTGGAATCCAGTTCCCAGTCCAATAGCGTGTGGAAATTCACACGCACAACGGGATACAGGTGCGCTGACGTACTTGCGTGTGTAAGTGCCCGCGCACCCCTGAAATACACGTACATAGGCCAATCGCGTGTACGCGCACTTTTGTCCAATTACACGTGATGACACTCTGACGTGCAGTATTTACACGTGTGCTCCGTCATCACGTGCTGGGTGGGGAACACCCGTGGGGGTCACGTCACATACGCGCTTACGCGCTGAGGGACTCTGGACCAATAGAATCGCGTATGCGTGCTTACGCGCTTACGCGCTAAGGGCCTTTCCTCGGATTTCACGCTGACGTGCCGAATTTTCACGTGCCAAATCACTCCGTATCAAGCTGGCCACGCGAAAACACACGGAAGACCACGCTCCTGCCCAGAAGGCCGAGTTACTGCCCCCCGTGCCCCGAGCAGCCTCCCACGTGCCATCTGCTGCTGCCTGCCTGCCTGCCTGCTGCCACCGTGCCCTGCCATTTGGTGCCTGCACATCAGCCATCTGCAGGGGTCCAGTTGCTGTGTCCACCCCTGCTGGAACTGAAGACACCCGACTGGGATTACATCGCTCCACAGCCCAGCCCCAGGACCCAGTTGCCCACCCACACCTGCCTCTGGGGTTGCCATGTCGGGCACTTCCACATCTGGCACCAGTGGCAACCCCAGGCCAGAGGGGCAGAGGGGCACCAGCTTCACTGCCACCGAAGTTGGTGTCCTGGTGGAGCATGTCCTGGGGCAGTATGATGCCCTCTTTGGATCGTCCCGCGCCAGCAAGGATGGACGGGAGAGGATCTGGGCCGACTGTGTGGTTGAAATCAACGCGGAGGGGGTGGCAACCCGCAACGTCCAGAAGATCAAGAAGCGCTGGGAGGACTTGAGGTCCAGGACCCTTGTGAAGGCCCGGCGCCTCGTGGAGGGGGGCCGGGGCCGCATGAGTTCCATCCAGATGAGGGTCCTGGAACGCGTACGCCCAGCGCTCCACGCCCAGATCCTTGAGAGGGAGGCCCGTCTGGAGTTGAGCGGTAAGTGTCCAAGCATTACTGTGTGACACAGGGCATGTTGCTGTGTGCTGGGTCTATGATACTTGCCTGTATGTGTGCCATAGGCCATGTATGCATGTATGTGTGCATGGACATCATGGTAATGCATGTGCAACCAGTGATGTGTGACCCACATGGTTGTTGCATGTGTTCAAATGCCGCATGGGGACCCCTATGCAGATTTTGAACATGAGAGCATGCCAGTCTCTGTACCGGGACATGGGTGGGGGTGAGGGATGGGTGCTGATGCCAGGTACATATGTGGTAGCCATGTCTGTGTGGCTGACCTGCGTGTCTGTGACTTGTGCATGCCATGGATGCATGACACATGTGTGTGACTGAGGTGAAGTGTGTGCATGTGAAAGGCATGAGCCATGATGCATGTGAGTTCCATATCATTGAATGTTTCAAGAGTCCATTGGACATGCATGGAAATGTCCATGGCATGCAGCATGCCTGTTACTGTGTGTGTTTTGCCTGGACTGACCCATGTGTTGTGGAGGGACATGATGGAAGTGTACTTTGACAGTGGTGGTCATCTGCTATTGCTTCCTGTCTAGGGGACCATTGTACAGTACCCTGATGCTTGTGTTCTTTGTCTCCCTCTACGCAGCGGCTAGTGAAGAAGAGGGCGGAGACGGCGCTGTGGAGCAAGGCGGCGGGGATGTCCCCACGGCTGCAGCGGAAGGGGTGGGTGAGCCCCCACAGGTGCCTGCTACGGTGGGAGACGGTGAGGAGCCATCCAGGTTGGTGGTTTGCACAGAGGAGGAGGAGGCCGCCACTGGGGCACACATGGGGCCTGGTGGGGGCATCCCTGCTGGTGCAAGTGGTGCAGTCCAGGCCCAGGGGCAGGAGGCAGCACAGGTCTCCGTGGAGGGGCCTGTGCATGTCGCTGTCCCTGACCCTGTGAGTGCACCACCATGCACCAGCAGGGATGCCCCGTCCCAGGCCCGTCCGCAGGTAGAGGGGATGTCCATGTCACCTGACTCCCCTCCACCTGCGGACGTGGGAACCCCTGGCCGTGTGGAGAAGGTCCTGATTGGGGTCGCGATGCGCACGGCTGTGATTCGTGATGCCGTGCGTGCTTCCCGGGAGGGGCACGCACGTCATCACGAAGTGCACCGTGCCGACGTGGCCCAATTGGGATCGGCCATGTTCGGGGGTTTCCTGCATGTGTTGGCCAATGTGGCGGCCCTCTCCTCTGTGCAGGCTATACACCAGTCGTTCTCCTTGCCGTCTTCCAGCCCAGATGCCACCAGGGCCCCCTGTGGACCTGCCCCGACCAATGCAGCCAGCTCGGTGGGGATCCCATCCCTGCCACAGTTGGGAGTCGGAGGTCCAGCAGGGGTGGACAACACAGCAACTGGACCCCAGCAGATGGAAGATGTGACAGCATCATCAGGCAGGGCACGTGCACGACGGCGTCGGTGGTTTCCATCAGCCTGGATGCCGTCGTGCTGGCAGAGGCAGTGGCGTCGGAGGCAGCAGCGGGCTCGACGTGGGAGGCATCATGGCTCAGGGCCATCAAGATCAGAGGGGCCGGCATCGGCCGGAGGGCAGGGCAACCCTGGGATGGTGGTGTCTTCCGTGTGGGAGCAGTTGGTCCAGCGGATAGGTGCGGAGCGGCAGCGGGCGGAAGAGGAGCGGCTCGCCATGGTCAGGGCGGAGTTCTCCATGCGTCGGGCGTTGAGGCGGGCTGAGTGCCTCGAGGAAGCTCGCAGGGAGTTTGAGCTGAACATGGGGTTATCCCTGCGAGACCTCGGGGCCAGGACAGAGTCCCGCCTCCAGGACATCAACATGGAGTTCGATGATGCCCTGGCCAGCAACATCAACAAGTGAACCGCAGGACTTGCCCGCTGCCTTTGTATATAGTTATATAGTTAGTTAGTGTTAGGTTTCCTTTATTTGTTTTTATTATTTTGGACCGCTCGGACAATGGCCACTTTTTTGTATTTTTTTTCATTAGGTAGTAATAGGCTTCCTTTATGGTGTTGGGCTCATGGACCCTGGTACATTCCTGTATTTAGTTTGTTTTTTGAAGGAACATTTTCTTTATTTCATTATTGTGTTCACCATGTGGAAATGGTTTTTCATTCTTTTCCTTCTACTTGATATTGCTTTGGTCAACATTTGTTTTTGTATTCCTTTTTCTTTTTTTGATTTTTACTTTTGTTCTCCGACATGGACCATTTATTTTGTTATCCACATAGTTGTATGTTTGATTTGTTTACTTATTTTTAATCTTTAATACATTTTTTATTTTTACTTCCACTTTTGTCTTTGGTTTCATACATGTCATGATATGGGTTTTGACATTCACTTGCAGCCATTGTGTATGTGTGTGTGACGGACATGTGTTCATTTACATACTTGCCATTGGGGTTGTGTCATGTAATTGCATTCACTATGTGGGTGGATGCAATCCTTGCCTGGGTGTTTGTGCTGGGTATGCTGCCCATTACTGCATGATTGTGTATCGTCAGGACCTGGGGGCAGGGGGACATGGGTGGGGGCCTGGTGGAGGCTGCCCCTGGTTGCTGGGGGTGGGGGTGATAGGGGACATGAGTGGGGGCCTGGTGGGGGCTGCCCCTGCACTGCTGGGGGGTGGGGATGGTGGGTGACATGGGTGGAGGCCTGGTGGAGGGTGCCCCTGGTGGCTGGGGGGTGGGGGTGGTGGGTGACATGAGTGGGGGCCTGGTGGAGGCTGCCCCTGGTGACTGGGGGGGTGGGGGTGGTGGGAGACATGAGTGGGGGCCTGGTGGAGGGTGCCCCTGGATGGTGGGGGGTGGGGGTGGTGGGAGACATGAGTGGGGGCCTGCTGGCAGGTGCCCCACAGTGCTGGGGGGTGGGGGTGGTGGGTGACATGGGTGGGGGCCTGGTGGAGGTTGCCCCTGGTGGCTGGGGGTGGGGGTGGTGGGTGACATGGGTGGGGGCCTGCTGGCAGGTGCCTCACAGTGCTGGGGGGTGGGGGTGGTGGGTGACATGGGTGGGGGCCTGGTGGAGGGTGCCCCTGGTGACTGGGGGGGTGGGGGTGATAGGGGACATGATTGGGGGCCTGGTGGGGGCTGCCCCTGCACTGCTGGGGGGTGGGGGTGGTGGGAGACATGGGTGGGGGCCTGGTGGAGGCTGGCCCTGGTGACTGGGGGTGGGGGTGGGGGTGGTGGGAGACATGAGTGGGGGCCTGGTGGAGGGTGCCCCTGGTGGCGGGGGGGTGGGGGTGATAGGGGACATGAGTGGGTGCCTGGTGGAGGCTGCACCTGCACTGCTGGGGGGTGGGGGTGGTGGGAGACATGAGTGGGGGCCTGGTGGAGGGTGCCCCTAGTGACTGGGGGGGTGGGGGTGGTGGGAGACATGAGTGGGGGCCTGGTGGAGGGTGCCCCTGGTGACTGGGGGGGTGGGGGTGATAGGGGACATGAGTGGGGGCCTGGTGGAGGGTGCCCCTGCACTGCTGGGGGGTGGGGGTGGTGGGAGACATGAGTGGGGGCCTGGTGGAGGGTGCCCCTGGTGGCGGGGGGGTGGGGGTGATAGGGGACATGAGTGGGTGCCTGGTGGGGGCTGCCCCTGCACTGCTGGGGGGCGGGGGTGGTGGGTGACATGGGTGGGGGCCTGGTGGAGGGTGCCCCTGGTGGCTGGGGGGTGGGGGTGGTGTGTGACATGAGTGGGGGCCTGGTGGAGGCTGCCCCTGGTGACTGGGGGGTTGGGGGTGGTGGGAGACATGAGTGGGGGCCTGGTGGAGGGTGCCCCTGGATGGTGGGGGGTGGGGGTGGTGGGAGACATGAGTGGGGGCCTGCTGGCAGGTGCCCCACAGTGCTGGGGGGTGGGGGTGGTGGGTGACATGGGTGGGGGCCTGGTGGAGGTTGCCCCTGGTGGCTGGGGGGTGGGGGTGGTGGGTGACATGGGTGGGGGCCTGCTGGCAGGTGCCCCACAGAGCTGGGGGGTGGGGGTGGTGGGTGACATGGGTGGGGGCCTGGTGGAGGGTGCCCCTGGTGACTGGGGGGGTGGGGGTGATAGGGGACATGATTGGGGGCCTGGTGGGGGCTGCCCCTGCACTGCTGGTTGGTGGGGGTGGTGGGAGACATGGGTGGGGGCCTGGTGGAGGCTGCCCCTGGTGACTGGGGGGGTGGGGGTGGTGTGAGACATGAGTGGGGGCCTGGTGGAGGGTGCCCCTGGTGGCGGGGGGGTGGGGGTGATAGGGGACATGAGTGGGGGCCTGGTAGGGGCTGCCCCTGGACTGCTGGGGGGTGGGGGTGGTGGGTGACATGGGTGGGGGCCTGGTGGAGGGTGCCCCTGGTGGCTGGGGGGTGGGGGTGGTGGGTGACATGGGTGGGGGCCTGCTGGCAGGTGCCCCACAGTGCTGGGGGGTGGGGGTGGTGGGTGACATGAGTGTGGGCCTGGTGGAGGCTGCCCCTGGTGACTGGGGGGGTGGGGGTGGTGGGAGACATGAGTGGGGGCCTGGTGGAGGGTGCCCCTGGATGGTGGGGGGTGGGGGTGGTGGGAGACATGAGTGGGGGCCTGCTGGCAGGTGCCCCACAGTGCTGGGGGGTGGGGGTGGTGGGTGACATGGGTGGGGGCCTGGTGGAGGTTGCCCCTGGTGGCTGGGGGGTGGGGGTGGTGGGTGACATGGGTGGGGGCCTGCTGGCAGGTGCCCCACAGTGCTGGGGGGTGGGGGTGGTGGGTGACATGGGTGGGGGCCTGGTGGAGGGTGCCCCTGGTGACTGGGGGGGTGGGGGTGATAGGGGACATGATTGGGGGCCTGGTGGGGGCTGCCCCTGCACTGCTGGGGGTTGGGGGTGGTGGGAGACATGGGTGGGGGCCTGGTGGAGGCTGCCCCTGCACTGCTGGGGGGTGGGGGTGGTGGGAGACATGAGTGGGGGCCTGGTGGAGGCTTCCCCTGGTGGCTGGGGGGTGGGGGTGGTGGGTGACATGGGTGGGGGCCTGCTGGCAGGTGCCCCACAGTGCTGGGGGGTGGGGGTGGTGAGTGACATGAGTGGGGGCCTGGTGGAGGCTGCCCCTGGTGACTGGGGGGGTGGGGGTGGTGGGAGACATGAGTGGGGGCCTGGTGGAGGGTGCCCCTGGTGGCTGGGGGGTGGGGGTGGTGGGTGACATGGGTGGGGGCCTGCTGGCAGGTGCCCCACAGTGCTGGGGGGTGGGGGTGGTGGGTGACATGGGTGGGGGCCTGGTGGAGGGTGCCCCTTGTGACTGGGGGGGTGGGGGTGATAGGGGACATGATTGGGGGCATGGTGGGGGCTGCCCCTGCACTGCTGGGGGGTGGGGGTGGTGGGAGACATGGGTGGGGGCCTGGTGGAGGCTGCCCCTGGTGACTGGGGGGGTGGGGGTGGTGGGAGACATGAGTGGGGGCCTGGTGGAGGGTACCCCTGGTGGCGGGGGGGTGGGGGTGATAGGGGACATGAGTGGGGGCCTGGTGGGGGCTGCCCCTGCACTGCTGGGGGGTGGGGGTGATGGGTGACATGGGTTGGGGCCTGGTGGAGGGTGCCCCTGGTGGCTGGGGGGTGGGGGTGGTGGGTGACATGGGTGGGGGCCTGCTGACAGGTGCCCCACAGTGCTGGGGGGTGGTGGGTGACATGAGTGGGGGCCTGGTGGAGGCTGCCCCTGGTGACTGGGGGGTGGGGGTGGTGGGAGACATGAGTGGGGGCCTGGTGGAGGGTGCCCCTGGATGGTGGGGGGTGGGGGTGGTGGGAGACATGAGTGGGGGCCTGCTGGCAGGTGCCCCACAGTGCTGGGGGGTGGGGGTGGTGGGTGACATGGGTGGGGGCCTGGTGGAGGTTGCCCCTGGTGGCTGGGGGGTGGGGGTGGTGGGTGACATGGGTGGGGGCCTGCTGGCAGGTGCCCCACAGTGCTGGGGGGTGGGGGTGGTGGGTGACATGGGTGGGGGCCTGGTGGAGGGTGCCCCTGGTGACTGGGGGGGTGGGGGTGATAGGGGACATGATTGGGGGCCTGGTGGGGGCTGCCCCTGCACTGCTGGGGGGTGGGGGTGGTGGGAGACATGGGTGGGGGCCTGGTGGAGGCTGCCCCTGCACTGCTGGGGGGTGGGGGTGGTGGGAGACATGAGTGGGGGCCTGGTGGAGGCTGCCCCTGGTGACTGGGGGGTGGGAGTGGTGGGAGACATGAGTGGAGGCCTGGTGGATGGTGCCCCTGGTGGCGGGGGTGGGGGTGATAGGGGACATGAGTGGGGGCCTGGTGGGGGCTGCCCCTGGATGCTTGGTGGTGGGGGTGGTGGGTGACATGGGTGGGGGCCTAGTGGAGGGTGCCCCTGGTGGCTGGGGGGTGGGGGTGGTGGGTGACATGGGTGGGGGCCTGCTGGCAGGTGCCCCACAGTGCTGGGGGGTGGGGGTGGTGGATGACATGAGTGGGGGCCTGGTGGAGGCTGCCCCTGGTGACTGGGGGGGTGGGGGTGGTGGGAGACATGAGTGGGGGCCTGGTGGAGGGTGCCCCTGGATGGTGGGGGGTGGGGGTGGTGGGAGACATGAGTGGGGGCCTGGTGGAGGGTGCCCCTGGTGACTGGGGGGGTGGGAGTGGTGGGTGACATGGGTGGGGGCCTGCTGGCAGGTGCCCCACAGTGCTGGGGGGTGGGGGTGGTGGGTGACATGAGTGGGGGCCTGGTGGAGGCTGCCCCTGCACTGCTGGGGGGTGAGGGTGGTGGGTGACATCGGTGGGGGCCTGGTGGAGGCTGGCCCTGGTTGCTGGGGGGTGGGGGTTCAAGGGGACATGAGTGGGGGCCTGGTGGAGGCTGCCCCTGGATGCTGGGGGGTGGGGGTGGTGGGTGACATGGGTGGGGGCCTGGTGGAGGGTGCCCCTGGTGACTGGGGGGGTGGGGGTGATAGGTGACATGAGTGGGGGCCTGTTGGGGGCTGCCCCTGCACTGCTGGGGGGTGGGGGTGGTGGGAGACATGGGTGGGGGCCTGGTGGAGGCTGCCCCTGCACTGCTGGGGGGTGGGGGTGGTGGCAGACATGAGTGGGGGCCTGGTGGAGGCTGCCCCTGGTGACTGGGGGGGTGGGGGTGGTGGGAGACATGAGTGGGGGCCTGGTGGAGGGTGCCCCTGGTGGCGGGGGGGTGGGGGTGATAGGGGACATGAGTGGGGGCCTGGTGGGAGCTGCCCCTGGATGCTGGGGGGTGGGGGTGGTGGGTGACATGGGTGGGGGCCTGGTGGAGGGTGCCCCTGGTGGCTGGGGGGTGGGGGTGGTGGGTGACATGGGTGGGGGCCTGCTGGCAGGTTCCCCACAGTGCTGGCGGGTGGGAGTGGTGGGTGACATGAGTGGGGGCCTGGTGGAGGCTGCCCCTGGTGACTGGGCGGGTGGGGGTGGTGGGAGACATGAGTGGGGGCCTGGTGGAGGGTGCCCCTGGATGGTGGGGGTGGTGGGTGGTGGGAGACATGAGTGGGGGCCTGGTGGAGGGTGCCCCTGGTGACTGGGGGGTGGGGGTGGTGGGAGACATGAGTGGGGGCCTGGTAGAGGGTGCCCCTGGTGACTGGGGGGGTGGGGGTGGTGGGAGACATGAGTGGGGGCCTGGTGGAGGGTGCCCCTGGTGGCGGGGGGGTGGGGGTGATAGGGGACATGAGTGGGTGCCTGGTGGAGGCTGCCCCTGCACTGCTGGGGGGTGGGGGTGGTGGGAGACATGAGTGGGGGCCTGGTGGAGGGTGCCCCTGGTGACTGGGGGGGTGGGGGTGGTGGGAGACATGAGTGGGGGCCTGGTGGAGGGTGCCCCTGGTGACTGGGGGGGTGAGGGTGATAGGGGACATGAGTGGGGGCCTGGTGGAGGGTGCCCCTGCACTGCTGGGGGGTGGGGGTGGTGGGAGACATGAGTGGGGGCCTGGTGGAGGGTGCCCCTGGTGGCGGGGGGGTGGGGGTGATAGGGGACATGAGTGGGTGCCTGGTGGAGGCTGCCCCTGCACTGCTGGGGGGTGGGGGTGGTGGGAGACATGAGTGGGGGCCTGGTGGAGGGTGCCCCTGGTGACTGGGGGGGGTGGTGGTGGTGGGAGACATGAGTGGGGGCCTGGTGGAGGGTGCCCCTGGTGACTGGGGGGTGGGGGTGATAGGGGACATGAGTGGGGGCCTGGTGGACGGTGCCCCTGCACTGCTGGGGGGTTGGGGTGGTGGGAGACATGAGTGGGGGCCTGGTGGAGGGTGCCCCTGGTGGCGGGGGGTGGGGGTGATAGGGGACATGAGTGGGTGCCTGGTGGAGGCTGCTCCTGCACTGCTGGGGGGTGGGGGTGGTGGGAGACATGAGTGGGGGCCTGGTGGAGGGTGCCCCTGGTGACTGGGGGGGGTGGGGGTGGTGGGAGACATGAGTGGGGGCCTGGTGGAGGGTGCCCCTGGTGACTGGGGGGGTGGGGGTGATAGGGGACATGAATGGGGGCCTGGTGGGGGCTGCCCCTGCACTGCTGGGGGGTGGGGGTGGTGGGAGACATGGGTGGGGGCCTGGTGGAGGCTGCCCCTGCACTGCTGGGGGGTGGGGGTGGTGGGAGACATGAGTGGGGGCCTGGTGGAGGCTGCCCCTGGTGACTGGGGGGGTGGGGTTGGTGGGAGACATGAGTGGGGGCCTGGTGGAGGGTGCCCCTGGATGGTGGGGGGTGGGGGTGGTGGGAGACATGAGCAGGTGTGCAGGGTAGTCCCCTGTTTTGTGGGCTGCCTGCAGGGGCCGTGGAGGGTGTACAGGGAACACCTGTGAGGACCCACCCAGCCTAATCACGTGTGTAACTTCCCACGCACCCCTGTAATACACGTACCAAGCCAAATCGCGTGTGATAATTCCCGCGCACCCCTGAAATACACGCGCCCAGGCTATTCGCGTGTGGAAATTCCCGCGCACCCCTGAAATACACGTACCCTGCTGTAATCGCGTGTGGGACTTCCTGCGCACCCCTGAAATACACGCGCCCAGGCTATTCGCGTGTGGAAATTTCTGCGCACCCCTGAAATACACGTACCCTGCTGTAATCGCGTGTGGGACTTCCCGCGCACCCCTGAAATACACGCGCCCAGGCTATTCGCGTGTGGAACTTCCCGCGCACCCCTGAAATACACGCGCCCAGGCTATTCGCGTGTGGAACTTCCCGCGCACCCCTGAAATACACGCGCCCAGGCTATTCGCGTGTGGAACTTCCCACGCACCCCTGAAATACACGTACCCTGCTGTAATCGCGTGTGGGACTTCCCGCGCACCCCTGAAATACACGTACCCTGATGGAATCGCGTGTGGAACTTCCCGCGCACCCCTGAAATACACCTACCCTGATGGAATCGCGTGTGGAACTTCCCGCGCACCCCTGAAATCCACGTACCCGGCCAAATCGCATGTGAGACTTCCCGCGCACCCCGGTATACACGCACACGTATTTTTTGTCAGCGTGTCCGTGTTTGTGGGTACCCCTTTGCACGTCATTTGTCCAGGAGGGCCACAGTATAGGACATTCATCATGGCAGTATATGGGTGCTATTTGTTGGCGCACCTTTTGGCGCACATTTCTTACAGCCGCAGAGACGCTACCGCCTGCTTTCTTGTGGCGGTCGTGTTTGTGCCTGTGAGCTGGTTTGAGCGTGCGCCTTTTTGCCCTATTCTATTCCATGAATACGTGTTGTAGGCGAGCGTGTGGGCGTTCCGCGCACTTGTGCCCTGTACTTCCCCCGTGACGCCCATGTTTTTGCAAGTTGTTCCCCATTCCGAGTGTTACGCCCGTGTTCCGCCTACTTTTGTTGCGTGCGCCGCGCTATGTGCGAATTTCGCTGTGGCCTGTGCGATTTTCGCTGTGACCTGGCGCACGCTGTTAGATGGCCTGTGCGCCAACGTGCGCGGCGCACTTTTTATCGCACATCCGCTGGTTTTCTCGCGCACGGACTTCCATGAATCGACGTGCGCTGCTTTTCGTGCGATTTTCGCACTTGCACTGCGATTTTCGCTATTCCACTGCGATTCGCACGTTTTTGCCCACTTGCGCCACGCTAATTATTCCATGAATCGGCCTGTTAATTGTGGATGATGGGACACAGGTATGTATTGTGTTATGGCCACAGGTTTTTAATGAAGAGTTTACCCACTGTAATACAGCGGGAGGGTTTGGACCCTGAGTTGATAGAGGGCGTGTGCCTTTCTCTCCATGTGCTGCAAGGGAGTTGGGTGGTTGGTAGCTCTGATTGAACAATAAGGGATGATGGCGAGAGTCCACGTCGTAACATAGTTGAAGGTAATTCATCTGCCTTATTTATAAGTGACAAAAGCTATTTAGATAAGAGGCATATATCATAAAATGTGTGCATGTATAAGATCATGTGATTCAGGGTTTATATATGTGTTTAAAAATCATTTCTAATTCACTATGGCTGTTCTGAAATGTGTTGTTTTATCTTTTAGATTGTTTTGTATTAGGTAACAACATTTTTGAGTGCTTCTCTACATCACCATCTCTACGTTCAAGATTGTCCATACACAGGAAGAGAACGTGTGACATGTCCTGAAGAAGACTGACTCAATTTGAAGGAAATTAGTGTTTTGTCCATCAAAACTATATTGGAAGGATGGTTGTTGATATGCAAATGTAGTAGAGAATATCTTAGAAATTGGATAGGTTGTTGTTCCCTTGACCACCTCATAGTTGACACTTTTGGTCCACAACGAATGGTTGAGATCAATATCACAGTCATGTGTGGCCACTATTGGTCACCGATATAAGCTTTAAGGGAGACCTGAAAGGCTTTAATAAGAGATTGGTATACTCAGGCCTTCAGATAAGGTGTGTACCAGGCCTTTTTAAGCATGAAAATCTTATATAATCTTTATAATTTTCCTGTGTACATTTACGAACAAGTTTTGCGCAGAGGGCAGTGCAAAGGTCAGGTTACTTGACACAAACCAGAATGCTTCTTTTGATTGTTATCTACATGGATGAAATTGCAATCCATGACATGGATAAAAGCCTCTGAAACAGGATATATTTCTCTGAAGCCTTTCAAAAAATTAAACTGCACACTGTGATAAAAGGAACGGTTTATTTCTATTAAGCTTCTGCTGTGTTACTGCTTATGGAGCAAACAGCACTGTGCACGTTTATTTTCCTAGCAATTTAGGATTGCATAATTAATAAGATGGAAAACTAAGTTGCAAATGAGAATTAACATTTTGTAACACATTATGGTTCTTTTTTAGTGAAAGCAAACCAGTATTTCACAGTTGTATTTTTCAGAGTTCTTGTGCTTTTTGCATAATCAGGCAGAGGCAAATCATTTTTACACTTTTAATTTACACTCTAACTATAACATCAGTGTGTAAAATAATGACTATGCACGGTCTAGTTTACATCCATTCAACCTTGCAGTCAATGGGGTACATTACTATAAATGGTCAGTGGCAACAGAGTCTTTGCTCAAGGGTGAGTGATTGTCATTACACGCATCACAGGTGTTCTAGCCTCTCAAATCTTCAAGACTACAATTAAAACATCCAAAACCTGACTCCCCAGGAAGTGCAAGCACTGTTCAAACACAAACAAATGAAAGTTATATTTATAATTGAAATAGAAACACAGCAACACTTGTCCCTGTGATAATCCAGATAGGGATTTAAGTTTATGTAGCACTTCATACATTTTTTGTTCAATATCTAGGCACTGTGATTATTATACCTCAGTCAATACTCAGTTAACTGACATCTGAAGGATATTAGCTAATAAGATAGCTCAGCCAATGGAGCACATGTTGCTGAGAATTGTACCTAATCTATAGGTTGCATGTTCGAATGCCAGCAAGGACAACTCAGCCTTTCATCCTTTCGAGGTCGATAAAGGTGTACCGACTTCGGTTTGGTGATAATTGTAATAAAAATGTTCTATGTACAGCGCCTTGCCAAACGCATTATATAAATAACCCTTTGACCATGCGATTAGATATATAACTTAGCATGGAGTCCTTGCCTCCTTGCACTGTTGTATCATAACATTGCCATTCCATTGGGTAGTAATAGCTCCAGGAAATGAGTACTTTCATTGAACATCAAAAGACAATTCTGCTATCGAACCTCAAAACACATGTTTGCTTTACTGTGTGATTGGCTCGTTTTTTGTGTTTTCAACATTTAAATATATACATGAGAGATCAAATGGCCAGAAGATGGAGAAATATTGAAAAGTGTATTCTGTCACAATGCAGAAAGCTGCTGCATAGTAAAGATTTCCATATAGTTTTTGCACACGTCGGCTGGATATCACATACATTTTACTCTCTTGCAAGGGAGAACAGTCATTTATACTTTCTTAAAATCACATTTACTCTCAAAATTTAAAAATAGGGATTAAAATACTCACACCTCAAATTCTTATCTGGAGCACTGGGTATACTAATTGAGTGATATACTGTTTTGAATAATTTTAGCACTTTATATTGCATGTTTGCACTTGGTATTAAGCTTACATTTAAGACTTTCCATTTTAGGTTACATGAATCTCGACATCCTTGCAAACTATACTGTTTATTGCACTGCAATAATGCATCTTTGCACATTGTTGGTAGTTTACTGAATTTATTTATTGTTGGATATTGCATGTTGTTAAATCTTGATACATGTCCTTTTTATTTCTTGCATCAATAAAATTACTTGAATTTTAAATTCTAATGATTTAGGAGTTTTGAACAGCCTCTATGACTATTGATGGCCATGTGCAATATGAATAGATTGTGCATGGAAACTTGAATTGTAATTTTTATGTTTTTATTTCTCGTGAGACACCACTTTTTTGCAATTGTTGTTAAAGTTTACCGAAGGTGTCTGCAAGTTACGGGGTACACCCATCTGTTAATTAGTTCATAATAAAAGCCATTCCATAGTAAGAAAGGGTTTGACTGGCTGTCCCAAAATCCCAGTCTAGCCAAGTAATAACATACCAGGCTTGGTAATCAAAGAGGCTTAGAAAATAAATCATGCCACAGTAAGAAAGGGATAGACTGGCTGCATCAAAATGCCTGTCTAGCCAAGTAACACATGTCATGCTTGGTTTGTCAGAGATGCCCAGTAAAAGACAAACTTTATGCCACCGTAATAAAGGGCCACACTGGCCACCCCAAAATGCCAGTTTAGACAACTAATGACACATACTTTGCTTGCTTTATCATAGATGCCCAGACTAAAAGACCATGCCATAGTAAGAAAAGACTGGACTGGCTGCCTCCAAATGTCAGTCTAGCAAAGTAACACATATCATGCTTGGTTTATCATGGATATGCCTTATAATGTGTCATGCCACAGTAAGAAATGGCTAGACTGGCTGCCCCAAAATGCCAGTCTAGCCAAGTAACACATACTGTGCTTGGTTTATCATAGATTCCCAGAAGAAAAGTCATGCCACAGTAAGAAAGGGCTAGACAGGTTGCCCAAAATGCTACTCTAGCCAATTAATAACATATGCCATGCTTGGTTTATCAAAGTTGACCAGAACAAAATTCATGCCACAGTAGGAAAAGGCTAGACTGGCTTCCCCAAAATGCCAGTCTAGCCAAGTAATATCACATACCATGCCTGAATTATCATAGATGTCAGAAGAAAAGTCATGTCACAATAAGAAAGGACTGGACTGGCTGCTCCAACATGCCACTCTAACCATGTAACACATGCTATTCTTGGTTTATCATAGATGCCCAGTAAACACATTCATACCACAGTAGGAAAGGACTAGACTGGCTATCCCGAAATTCCAGTCTAGCAATGCAATAACACATCACACAGTAAAACAAGACATCCCTGACCCCACCCACTTCCTGCTCACTGACCCAGCACAAATGCACATGCGCATACACATTTATGCAAAACATTCAACACATCATTCACTCACTCATTCACACATGCTTGCATGCACCATACCCTCACTTGTTCATGCACACATTGATGCTATAACACATTACTCAATAAATATAAAAGTCTTACCTGCACACAACTATTGCGCAGATTCAGTTCTGTTACGGCCTCCAGAGAGCCTCCAACTCCAGCACAGCATGATCAGGAAACAGGAAGCAGAGCACTTCCTAGTTCGTGCTCATGTATGCAGGAACTAGAGCACCAATGATACAGTGCCCTGCTCAGTTTCAATGTGCAAGGAGGCACCGGAGTGCCCACTCACATGTACAAATATGCAGTTCCCCAGCAAGTATTTCCAATGGGCCATGCTAGGCTGGGGAAGCAAAACGCCCCAGCCTCATTGAGCATGTGCGGCTGGGGAATTGAACTATCAAACGGACAACATGCTTCCCTTTAACAGTTCAAGCCAACCAAGGAGATCTTTCTCAGCTGCAACATGCATCAGAGGGAGCGCTCCTGGGCAGGCATGGCTCCTCCATAATGGGCAAGACGTCTGTTGGGTCGGTAACACCTCCCCCATAATGGATGAGCCCCCCCGTGGTTCCTTAGTCTTGTGAACTAACAGCAGCTTTGTGGTGAATAGAGAGTCACTGTGTCAAAGGATCTTGGTGTGTGGGAGCATTAGTCAGGCAAAAAGTGAGCATTGAAAAGTGCTGTTATGAGCATGGGCACTAGCCCTAGCCCCTTTCCAGCCTAAACAACGAGTTCCCCTTTGCTACCTTGGATTAGCCACATGCCCTCGGGCTGCACACCCTGTGGAAACTCAATAACAAGGGAGGCAGAGAGTCACATGACCCTCTGTGAGCCAGTCAGAGTACTCATTATGGCTTTCTGACTTTCAGCTAGGTTGCAGGCACAGTGGACTTCATTTTTCAGGCAAAACTCTAAGGTGGTGTACAGGATATTTTGGGAATGCACTATATGGCAAGATCATTACTTAGAATTACATGTTGTGGTCATATAACCATATTGGGACCAATCCGAGTGCTTAAGATGAATTCCAGACCTACATCCAAGATGGAGGTAGGACCCTGGTGATGGAGAGACATGGAGTTTTGTTTCTAAGCTGGTTCACAATATCCTCTTGGTATGCCTGGTGTGGCAAAACTACTTTCAAACTAAAATACATTCATTTGATGTGGTCATTTGACCCTGTGGTAGACACTGTTTTGCCTTGCCTCTTCCCCCTTCTAGTTTACAGTTCTGATTTTCATTTCTTCCATCCCGTCCCGACACTCCTTGTGTTACCCACTCACCCTACCATGAGGCACCACCCCTCCCAGCCTTGGACAACTTTACTGTCAGGATCCCTCTGATGTCGCCCTTAACATGCTTAGAGCTGTATCCATTAGCTTGTCTTAGTCTGCCTGGCATCTGTCCATCTGCAACCTCTATGATGTCTTCTTTGACCCTCTCCTATCATTTCTTTCTGGACCCCCTGTAGCCTTGGTTGTTCTCTCTTAAACTCCGTCTATTTCTACTTTTTCTACCTGCAACTTTTGATTGCCTCTGACTTGCAACCACTGATTGACTTTGAAACTTGCAGTGTTTGCATTTCATCTCCTGCATCCATTGACTTGTCTTTTCGCAGACTGTTGCTGTGTTATTCATACTTAGGGCCTCATCACGAGTTGGGTGGTTGCCCTTAAATGCGGTGGTAAATGTGTTACCGCTGCATTTACTGCCCCGCCCAATCTCGAGTCTGGCATTTCTACCCTCAGCTCAGAGCTGGGGGTAAACATGCCTGAAAAATTGCCATTTTCGGCACAATTACCGGTATGAACGCACAATAATTGCGCAGAAAATTCCCCATTGAGTCCAATGGACCCAATGGGGAATGGGGAGTAAGGTTTAGCGCCCAACTCATGACCTAGCGATAAACCACCTAATGGGTGGGTGCCAACGCAAATAAAGTTGGGCGGTATCCCAGTCGGGATACCAGCAAACTTGTGATGAGGACCTTAACCTTGTAGCTGTTACTGAATGTAGTCTCCCTCAGCATTGGGTGTGTTTTTTTCCATGTTGCATTTGACCTACCTTTGTACCTGAACTTATTAACTTGCCTTGCGTTTAATGCACCTCTTTCCTACTTCACCCTCTTCCCCCTTTCCCCCTTTTTACAAGTTTAGCACTTGCATGATCCAAATCGCCGCCCTGCCTAGTAGGAACGCTTTTTGTTGTCTTTCTCCCCTTCTTACCCTTCCTTGCACTTCCCCTCCTCCTACTCTCCCTTACTCTCATACTTAGCACTTGCACGTTCAGAATGTTTCAAGACCTCTTAAGAACGTCTGTTTTTGTTTTATACCTTTTCCTCCCCACCCCCCCGCCTTGATGCACCATGAAACATAATTTTTGCTGCATAGTGTGCATTACAAATAACCTATAAATAAATAAAATGAAATGAATCCAATTGCTGAAAATGTCTTCCAGTCTTCCATACAGGATGAAGGCACAGTCCTCGGTGTTGTAGGCTCGGGAAGGTTTGTGTTTCAGACAGGGCTCTCGACTGGTGCACAGGATTCTCTGGGAACGCAGGCAAAATGACACACAGTTCTTAAATAAATGCAAATTAAATAGTTCTTAAATAAATGCAAATACAACATATACTATACAGTGCCTTGCATGCTAAATCTTGGGAAAGGTGATTGGTAAGAATAATCCAGACAGACAGCGTATTACAATGGATTTGTACTGGTATCACATAGAATTAGACTCCAATCCACTGCACAGACATGCTTTGAGAGTGGACTATTCACCTGTTGAGAGATGGCACAGTACAGAGCAGGCTAATGACTGCATTCCTTTCCATTTAGCTCTTGCAAATGCCTGGTGCCAAATTACGGAATATTTATGGCAGTGAAAATAAATTTGACCTCGTGTGCAAATGGAATTTGATCATGCCCTATTGCATTAACATTGGTGCAAATACAACACAACATAATTTCTGTAGTGTTGATGCAATTAGACATGCACAAATGCAAATGCGTGTGTCCCGTCTGTGCATGTACAAAACACATTTTCAGTACTGAGGACCCTACCATGATTAATTTGCAGTGTGAAATTCAGGAAAGAGGATTGCTCTGAACAATCATATGAAGGAGTTTTCTCTAGAGACTTTTCACTTGCATCTCTTTCTAGCACACATAGGGCCTGATTGACAGAAGCATTTTATAATGGCGCAAACCCATTGGAAAAGACTCTGTGAATCAGGCCCAAAGTCTGAGAACGAGACAGTAGCTAATAGCACATGCTCAGACAGCATCCTAGAGCACAGGATTTTAAATAGTGTAAAGTAATTTGCACAGTAAACTTTTGGATGCAGAGGATTCCATATCTAGGCAAGCAGCTTCCTCCAACAACTTTACACCGGCATGCATTTCTACCACGTATCTTCTAACACGCATTGGCAAAGCCAACAGTGTTGGCTTTTGTGTGGGTTTGGCACAGGTTTTTACCAGGCACTGACATAATGGTACTGCGTGGCCATAAGACATCTTGAAAAGGGTGTCAGCACCTGAGGATATGAGAGTAGTGCATTGCAAATGACTATCTAATACCTATACCCAAGTCAACAGTGACGGCTTTACCATTGCTTGTTTTAACAGGACTTCACAGCAAGCAACAGATTTGAGGATGCACTACCTGCTTAAGAATCAAGTGGCTGAAGGCGCATTGATTAAGACATTCTATTTCTACAGTCGTGCATTTACAGTTGCAATTCAGCCATTCACTCTCAGAAACTGTTTAGATGTAACACTGACAGGCCCTATACAGCACATTGGGCCTCATTACGAGGCTAGCGGTAGCCGTGCCTGTTGAGGAAATTGATACTACAGAATTGGCATATTGTAAAAACACCTGATTTTGATCCCTCTACACCCCATTTTGCATTTAAAACACAACCCAATTTAAGGGACAAACTCGTACATACGTACCCTAATAAACGTGAACCTGGCCACATTCAGACAACATTATGGTCCCTTCCGCCAGCGCCTTCTGTGACGCCTGTCCTTCACTTTGCAAGTGCCCAGCATCGAACCTGCTACTTTCAATCTAGAAGTAAAGCAGAGGTAACGATTGTTCAAATCATATTACTTAACACCCCACATTGCGGGCTCAACAATAGTAATACTATGATTGCCTCCATTCTTCTACTCTGTAGGCGGACTACGCTTGCCCCCTCGACTTTTACTACAGCTCGGACACCCAATATCCCGGATCCGTTGTCTTTGCATAGTTTAGGACAGCAGTGCCTTTCCTTGCAGTATCATCAAAGACCGTGCATGCAAACATTAAATGCATCAGGTATTTCATAATGTAAATGCAATGTCCTATGCAGTCTCCAAATTGCTCTCCAGAATTATTAACTGAGATACCACATTTAATTCGTTTCCTGTGCCCATTAGATTTTTGAAAAGTGCCAGCATTGCTAGGATCTATCAAGACCGCGTACGCATGCCTCAGGTACCCTGTAATCTAAAATGTTATTTTCTAAGAAGCCCTTGTAATGTTTTTCCCTTGCAACGAAACCAAACAAAACTTAGATATGCCCTTCAATCTGTGTTTCTTTGTCAATTAGATCTCTGAAAAGTAACAGCACTGCTCTCCTAGAGTAAAGGAAGCCTATGCCGCACAAGTGTGTGCGTCTGAATTCTAACGTTCAGGTAAGCATAAAATTCTGCCCTCACCACATGACTTTGAGAATTAAAAAAACGATCTCCCTGATAATAAACAAGAGGGGTTGGCCAAAATTACATTTATTAGAATCAGTAGACAACAGATAAATAATGGTCCTTTCAGAACAAGCTCGAGTAAACAAACTTAATTTAGCTTTGTTGAATCAATTGCTTCAAAGGCTTGTTAAAATACATTCCTTTGACTTCAGCATGAAAAAATAGATATCATGTCAGTCTCTCTTCTGCAATCCATATAACAAATTTTGTTGATGTACACTATGACGGCATGTCAGTCTACACATATTATTTCAACTGCAAACATACAACTTTGAAACTAACCATCTCTTCCTTTTTTTCTTTTACTTTCAGTGGGCCACAATTTGTAACAAGTACGATTAATTTGAAGTACTCAACACAACAAAAGATTTTCCAAAAAAGGAAGTATTTTTTTCTGTCTTGAAGACAGCTACACTTGCAAGAACAGACACATTGTGTAACTGTCTGATTTTTCCTGTTGCCTTTAGCTGAAACATATGTCGACCATCACAAAAAGACTAAGGTTTCTAATAGGCTCTTTTCATGATAGAGATGTACTCCCTTAATAAAAGTGCTCTACCCTTGTGTCGGTATCGAACAGTAATATAAAATAAGACACAATTGCACGTACTAACCCCACCATATTTTTAATGTTTTGTATATAATTCTCAGTTTGTGTATTGGTTACATTTCAATTTAATTCTTTTTCAGGTTATTTTTCAGGTTATTTTTCCATACATGTTTTATTGACAATAAAATGCATACTTTTTTTAAGACTTGGTTGGTCTCAGAACTTATACCGTTCACTAACAGGAATGTATTTTGTTAATTTGCAGCCTGACGAACACTGCACCTGTGTTCTGTAAGTATATGACCTCTCCCGACGTTAGGTACTTCTACCGCTAGATTGCAGAACTAAGAGACAGGATCACCACCTTCATTGCATCTCTTTCCTCCTCACCATGGCTGCCGCCTGTACTTTTTTCTTCAGCGCCGAGGAATTAGCCACTAATGGGTCATTACGGCCTTGACGGACCCAGTAATTGCCCATTCCTGGGCGCCAGAAAATATTCTTCCCCATTCCCATTTGAGCCCAATAGGGCTCAATCGGAATGGGGAAGCCGGATGCACTGGCACCATTAGCAACAGTGCCGGTGCATCCGACATGCTCTGCTCGCGGGTGCCGGTACGGCCGCCAGGTCAGACCTAGCGACAGCAATGTCACCTGCGAGCAGAACTCGTAGTTTGCCGCTCCGGGAACTACGATACCAGCATGCTTACCAGTACCATAGTTCCCAGACCGGCAACTTTATAATGAGGCCCAATGTTTAATGTTACTCCTTGAAAGAGCTAGCTCAAAGAGGAGAATGTGATTTGGGCGGGGAGCTGCAGGAAGTGGCTTGAAATTAACATAAGGAGCCAATATGTTTGTTTATAATCAAATATGACCCACAAGCTGTGTGTCCTTTATCACAACCAATCTCCCTTCTATTTGTACTCCAAAGCAATCGTTTGGGCTTGTTCATGGCACCTAAGAGACAAAAGTAAAAATCACTCTCAGAGTAGAACCATGTCTGTCATTTTTCGGTGTTTTAGCCAAGAGGGACGTGCTTCTACAATTTGTATTTTCACTTCCACAGACCCTATTTGAATCTATAATGCTAAAATCTTGCTCCCCACGTAGCAAGTTCGTGTTTCAGTACCTCGTAATGGCTTCAAACAAAGTGGAGCTGCAATTGCACATTCTGTCACATGACACAGGGCTCAAGGGAGGAGGTAGTTGAGATTTGCTTACAAATCTCAAAAAGCAGTCTTACGAAAATAGTACATGAAATCCAATATAACAACATACACACTGACACATTTGCCACTAGTTTAGGCGAGGCTGGTTTATATCAGAACCTTGATCTGCTCACATGGCTAGACTGGTAGGGACGAAAATAAAGGCTAACACAGTCAACCGGGCTAGCTGGGCTAGAGTTTGAAATCGACTTAGATGCAGCATTGCTGTAGTTATTCTGAAAAAGCGTTCTCTTATTTCCTTAAATAAATATGCATCTATTCAATAAATATATACATATACGCAGCAACCAAGTTGTATAATAAACCTACACAGATTCATACAGTCCATCGGAATTTTGATTTTAATGTAACATTTTCAATTATTCACACTAATAATGGGAATATCATATATGAAGAGAGCATAACTATATGAACCCTTTATCTAACACTATGAAGAGAGAGACACTGAAATACCAATGGCTAGTGAAATTCCAACCAATATCTCCTACTACTTCCACTTTTTATCAAGGAGTTTTGCTGAAATTATGATTAGAAATGTGTACATGGTGGTGTTTTACCTAGCAGGCTCTTAGACCCAATTTGTGTTTTCGGGCATCGTATGGTTTCAGTCTATCTGCCTGGACAGCATACTGTTCCCAATCTTTTAAAGGCATTGTTTTGGGACAGGAAGGATTGAAGCCTGTGGAATAAGTTTGGAGGTAGCCATACCAGTGATACAGGCAGGCTACCTCCAAACTTGCAAAGAAATCCGACGCCCCGCCGGACCCGGTAATTTCCCTTTTGCGGGTGCCGGAATCGGGAGATCCCCATTCCCATTTCAGCCCCTAGGGCTCAATGGGAATAGGGATGCCTGTAGCACCGGCACCAACCATTACGGTGCCTGTGCTACATTCATGCCATGCTCGCGCGTGCCTTTCCTTCCGCCAGGTCAGACCTGGCAGAATGAAAGGCACCCACAAGCACAACTCAGAGTTTGCCGGTCCGGATACAATGGTACCGGCAAGTTTACCGGTACCGTTGTATCCGGACTGGCAAACTCGTAATGAGGCCTAAATGTCTGTATCTACTGCAAACCCCAATTTATTTATTTTTTTCAATTTATTTATTGGCTCAAAATGGTTTGCAAATTAGAAAACCTTTAGCCAAATGGCGCCCATCAATGTACAAGAGCAGTTCATAGCCAGTATAAAAAAGACATTAAAAAAACTTTAAAAAAGGGATTATAATCCTCAAATAACAAACATCATCCACTATTGGAGAACTGAAAAGAGAATGAGGCACCGAGAAGAACCTTGTGCAAGGAAAGCATAGATAGAACAGAAGCATTGGGAAGGAGAAAAGGAGGAGCCGAAGGGCACAGGAGAATTGTTTAGATGATTATGATCTAACTGTGCTTTACAGTCCTTCAGAGTGTTATGAACGTTAGGACCTGCTGCCTTCTTCTTTGATGGACAGCCTTGAATTACTTGGCAGTTGACTGTTTCTAGGCCTTGCGTGTAGTTGTTTCCAATATTGTGGATATTCGTAGCAAAAATTTGGTTAAGGCCAAGATAATGTGGGTTTTCTCTCCTTCTATTAGGATCTTCCACCATTCATTCACAGACCTTGCTCCACATTTTATGATTATGTCTCCCATTTCCTGGGATCTTTCCGCTTTTAGCTCGGGACACATAAGCACCAAATGTTTAAGCGATTCATCCACGTTTCCTTGTTGGCATAATCTACAGGTGGAATCACTCTGCCTTCCCTTCCTTTTGCTTGCCACCAGGTTTGTCTGGAAAATGTTGAAACGAAAATTCATGTATTGCGATCTCAAGAACCAGCTTGGGAAGATTTGAATATACATCGGGAGCACATATAACTTTTGTGACCCAAACCAAAAGTAATCAAGATTTTTATAGTTATAGATCTACTCCAGTGTTTCGATCCAGTCGTTGGTGTAAAGTTTTTCCTTGATCTTCCTTGGGTCGCAGACCAGTGATTCATCTGACTCATTTAAATCAGTGATTATCGTTTGACAGGTGGCTTGCCATTCCTTAAGGATTTTTTCCGTTGGGTGGTTCATTGCCTTTTTTAGAAGCTGAAAGCCTCCTTTTGGGTATTCTTCGAGACATTTACGATATTGCAATAGTGATTTCCACATGCCAATCGCTTTTAATGATGTTAGAGCCAATTCTCTCCTCACTATATGTATCGGGATGTTTTTTGGCAATCCCAGGGCTGTTCTCTAAAAGATTCCTTCAAGGTTTGGCCATATGTCGTCCGCTCGCATAAAGGATGTTTCAGCATCATGGGTCAGGATTGGTGCCATTTTGGTTTGATCCAAAGATATCAAATGGATTAATGAAAACACACAGTATTTATTTAATAAGACCCGTCCTTTTGTGGCTAAGTATTTTGCTTTACTTCACATTAGTGTGTACAAAGGGTGTGTCCTGTCCTCAAAACTTTATTCATGCAATACATTCTTGCAATCATTATTTAAACCTTCAAAAGCATCCAGAAGAACAACTACCAAATATGTGTCACTGGAAAAGAAACCATCCAACTACTGAGATTTGTTTACAGCTGGCTTTTTTATTTGGCTAGACATGTAGCTTTCATTCGTTGTTTTAAAAGTTAGAACAAGTTTGGCTCATTACAAACAAAAAGATGTTGATATAAAATGTGAAAACCAATCTGTGAATAATACATACATTCAACAACAAGAAAATAGGGGCATAAACATATCTATATGTTATGCCTAATCGCGTACCCACATAGGTAAGGCCTCACTTAATAATACTTCATAACAGTCAAATCCTGTACAGTAATTACCAGTTCGTTGGGTACTCTTTGGCCAATATAAACTTTGCAATCAATATTTTCATTGCAGCATTTTATACAAAGTTAGTAAAGCATTGTGTGTAAAAACTGTATGTATTGCATACTGATACACCTTCAGACATCTGATTTATTCTATTTATGTGTTCTGTTACAGGCACTTAAACCAAGCAGAGTGATTTTGAATTTGTTGGTCTAGTGGCTGAATGCCAAATATCAGGAGTCTGGCATATTCGGCCGCTTGTATGTGGCACTAAGACCTGAAAATAGGGTCTACTAAAGCCTGGCGTTTGAGGTATGACCAAGAAACTGGTCGACGTCTAGAAGTAAATGGAGAAGGTTTGTATAGTTCTTGCTAGTGACCACCCTGGATGGGCCACGCTGACCACTGACGTTTCGGCTTGATTGAGGATCAACCTTCTTCTGGGGCCAAGTGTTAGCAGGTCTCCCTAGAGATAAAAAGATATACTGTTGGGTGTCCTGACCCACGTTTAAGCTATCATGCTGCAACATTTGGTGCTGTGGGCTTAGAAAATTCAAGATGGCGGAAAACCCACATGTGCACCGAAATCCAGGAAAGCTGCGCAGTTTGTGCGCCCACCAAAATGGTTGCCTCACTTGCCACCCACCAGTGCGAGAATGAAAGGCCGGGTTGCCATGAGGGAAATGGGTTGCCAAAGGAAAAACAGTAGCGCCGGTTAGCTTCAAAGCGCTTTAAAATCACCATTGGACTACCCGCACAGTAGTCTGAAACCATTGGGAATGGCAATGCTGATTGCCAAATGCAACCTAGAATTGTTGGGAATTCATTTTCTTAAATCCCAAAAATGGGTGCAGTACCAGTACTCACCACTATCCAAAAGCCGGCAGTTTAAAACCACCCTGTGTTTCTCTGAAGGCAAGCCAAAGTGCCTATTTCAAACATTGCAATATGTGCAAAATATTCACTGAACACCAGCAGACATTTGGTAGAATGGAGTTTTGTGTGCCTACAAAATCTGGGAAATGAAGAGCCCAGAACAATGCTTATAACAAAACTGGCTGAGCTATGGAGTCAGCAGTTTAAGTTGCACTGGATTTAAAGACACTAAAATCGAAAATGTTTAGATTAAATGAGTGACCTATGTTTGGTGTCACATGCCTTTGTAACTGTTGAAATGTCATAGTTTTGCACTTAGAATCAGCATTCTAGCTGCATATGTAAAAATGTTTAGTTTTATTTGAATGCAGGAACTGGGGAACAAAAAGTGACATTTTATCTGAAACCTGGCTTAAGGAACTGAATTCTGCCTGGCAACTACCCCCATCAGGAGTGAAACTTGAGTCACAGCTGTGTTCCCAGGCCTAGCTGCCCTTTTGCTGCTCACACTAAGGATATGCCATCTATCTGATAATTGAATTACCTGTGCTCTACAGGAGCTCTGAACAAAGCCCTGTCCTGGCTCAGGCAAAGGTTTTATTGGCAGGAGTCGTAAATGGTCGTAAAAAGTGGCTTCCTCCTGAGGAAAGGGGAGGAGCACTGCCTGTGAGAGCAAGCTGGCTTGGCAGAACTGTAAAAACCAGAAATTCAACCTTGTGCTGAGGGTAAACCACACCCCTTTGGAGCCAGAACATAACTCTAAAAAGATGAATAACTCATAGAGCAGACATGTGAAAATTTTATAAATGACACCATAATTCTTGTGATTTTTCTGCCCACATTTTAAGAGGTTTTTAGAACCGGTGGCGTGTTCAGGGGGGTTTTAGCGGAAAAGTGGATATTACTCTAAATGTATGCATGTTAAAAATCTGAAACTTTATCAGTTAATGTCCATACTCCCTGCGCACATGTATGTAAAGTTGGGTCAATGTCAGAAATTGAAAAATCAGTTAAAAAGTGAAATATCTGCCATTTCTGAATGCAAGCTCTTAGAAACAGCAGATTTGGACAGAGACATGGCTAAATTCAGCCACACCATGTATATGTAATTTCAAGCAACTGTGTAACTGTGAAATATGTCTTTTATTATCAAATATAGAATATGTGCAATCTGACAGAGGAGTGTCCTATCTGCAAGCCATAAAATGACATCCCTCTGACTCACAGTTCATTCCCCAATCAAATGAGAAATGGAAGTTTGACCAATTAGAAGCTGAGAGAGAGGTAGGGTCAGTGATGCTAGAACACACCCACATTCTAAACACATAAAAGCAGACAGACAGGACAGATAGGGACCTTCAATTCCATTTGCTGCAACGCGCTCTGCCGGACCATACAACATCCAGAGATCCAGACTTCAAATTCATCAAACCCCCAGAGAGCCAAACTAGAGACTTCAATCTATCCAGAACTAGAGACCCAGACCAGAGAACCAGAGAGAGCTGACCCAGATCACTGTGAAGTGCAGAGACCAGAGGCGAGTCTAAAACCCTGACCAGATCCGTGATGAGGCCCATTTCACTCAAGAATATAGTGTGAGTACCTAGAAAACTGTGCAGAACCAATCTCCTAGTTAAAATAATATAATTCAATCTATTTAATCTAAGTAGAACTGTCTCCTAACTGTCACCTGTCATTTGCATAGCTGTCACTGTCATTTTAGCTGCAAAAGCTGCACTTGTCTTTTTGAACTTTAAAATTTCAAATCTGAAAAACGACCTTTATTTAATCGCTCATATCTCCGCGACCGTTTGTGCTAGAGACTTGCAGTAACTTTCATTTTGAAGCTGAGATCCCAGGATTTCCTAGGACCCCAAAACGATAGAGATAGTCCTTGTCGTTCCTCTGTAATAGCGCTCGGCGCATCCGCGAATTTTACCGCGATTTGCAAATTTCTCCACATGTAAAATCAGCTGCTGCTTGCCTTCCATTTGCCAGAAATTCGTTTAACCTGCTAACTATCCCTGCATCATTGCTAGTGTGAACCTGGACTAATATTAACTAGATACCAATCACCCTGAACCTCTGAAAGGGAATTAAAAGTATTTTAGCATACTTTTCAATTCATTGCCAGCACATATCAAAGCAATTTGGGCCTGTGTTTTTAAACTTCTGTTGTCTAAGCTTGCTGGGGTGAACTGATTTACATTGATTGCATTTCTGAGAACTGTGTGTTTTCCTTCCATTTCCTTGCCTTGCATCAAGGGGGGGAGGGGATTGCCAGAGAAAAGTGATTACATTGTTTGGTTGAAATCATATTGAGTATTTTCTGTACTGCATTCATTGAATATTGCATCCACCTGAGCTTACATAAAGCATCCTCTACCACATTATACTTTTGTTCCTATTTACCAGTGTGCTACCTTATCCATTTCATGTCAACTCATTAGTGATTATAAGAAGTGTGCTAGTGCCAGATTCTCCGTTGTTGATCTTTATCATATCAGATTAAGTGTGCTATTCAATTATTAATTTATTATAAAGTGTGATATATATATATTTTAAATTATCAAATAAACCTTTTAAACTTGCAAAACAGAACTACTTCTTGGCTCAGTGGGGTCAGGGGGATTCCAAGAGAGGGGTGATATATAGGGGTAGTCATCCAGAACGCATGAACTGGACATAAAGATATATCAATAAGGGTTTTCATTCAGTATTCTAGACTAGGCGTTAACTTAGCTGTAGTGCTGAATTGAATCCTCTTACAAATTGGGGGCTCGAGCCGAGACGTTGGGTTAGATTTACCACTTGTGCAGCTTAATACAGTGTGCTAACTGACGGGATACATACATCCGGTCGGATCACCACGCTGCATTACGCTGTGAAGCATTCCTCAAAAGGGACACTCCAAGAAAAGTTCTGTTCTGCAAAAATAAAATACAAACTTCTGTAAGTCAGGACAGAGACCAATCTCTAGAATGACGACCTTAGTAGACATGAAAATAGCCAGAGAGCACCTCTTGCATAAGCTATTTGTGAGAGGTGAATGGACCGAACAGGGCCAGGATGTGTGGTTGCAGGCCATCACACAACAGGTCACTGAAACAGGGTCAGATATATATAGAGATCAGGGTCCCTTACATGTGGCCCTGAGTGAACTATATATGGCTCCTAAAGCCAAAGAGGAACACAATAAGATTGCCAGGATAGCAGCATACCTGTACCTATATATGGGAGACATGCAGGATAGATGTGCTGAAAGCCAAAATCTGGCAAATAGGCAACAGATGGCATTACAGAAGGCCCAATCTGACCTGGTCTCTTCTGAGCAGAGGCTGCAGAGGAGCCAGGAGTCAGAAGATGATAGTAGGCAGCACATCATTAAAATAAAGAAGGATATGGATGTGCTGCAACAGGAAAAGGTAGAACAGGATACCAGATTTCTGGCCTTGCAGAAGGAATACCAAGAAGGTTTGGACTCCCTACTGCAAAACCAGAAAAAGCTGGAGCAACAACTGGACTTCAACAGGGTATGTGCTCAGCAGGTAGTCACCCTGCAAGGCCACCTAGATAGAGTGAAGGCAGAGAGCAACAAACTAATTCTGAAAGACCTGGATACCCAGGCAGAGTTTGATCAGGAGCGCCAGAATGCTGGTGCCTTCCAAAGGCAGAGGGACGACCTGGCAGCACAGATGCAGGCTCTCAGTCAGGAAAGGGATACCTTAGGCCAGGAAGTCTGCCATTTAAAAAGAAAAATGGAAGAAAATCACCTGACCCACCAGGGACTGGGTGACCTCCAAAAAGAACACCAGAACTTGCTAGAGCACACCAGGAGGGTGGAGGATGCTCTAGCAAGAAAGGAGCAGGCCAATAGGGACACAGCTCAGGAGGTAACCCTCCTGCAGCAAAGACTGGCCCAGTTCTCCAGGACCAACCAGGAAGCACAGAGGGAAAATGAGGCCCTCTGTCAACACAATGATAGGCTCCAACAACAGGTAGCGATGCAGGAGAGACTGATAGAGTCGAGTAAGGCCTTAACAGAGGAACTGAAAGCACAAATGCAGGCTCTTGCATTGCAACAGGGAGCAGGGGCGGATAGAGATGAGGTCCGCTGGGAAAGAGAGACTCCTGACCATAACCGCAGGAGCCCTAACACCAGGGGCCTTCATCTCCCCCAGTCCCTGGACTCTACCACCCCCATGTCCCCTGGCGCACATGAGCACAGGGCCGCAGGGATGGCAGATTACTATCCAGCTAAGAGTATGGGGCTCATAGGCCAGTACCACTCAGGAATGGAGGGGTGGGCATCCGGGTATGGGCACCCAAGTACAGTACAGTTCAGTGGGGAACCCCAGGAGAGTAGGCCCATTAAGGGCATCCTGAAAACCTCTGCCCAGTTAGGTCAGTGGAGGGGGTACCCATCAAATCCTGGCAGCAAGGAGGAATCTGAAGACTCCTCTGAACTGCGCAGGACACAGGAGACCAGGTCCCCACATTCTGCCAGCCATTCCCAGGCTCGCAGAATCCGGGAAAACCTGGAAGATCAGACGGGAACCTCTGGGAGCAGTGCCTCTGAGTCCGAGGACGATTGGACCAGGGTTACCCGGACCAAAAGGGCCAATAAGACAAAAAGGGCCTTGCTTAAGGACCCTTTAAAGCAGATTAAGGCGATCAGGAGCGTCATCACGCCTTACCATAAGAACGCTAAGTATTCTGTTTGGGAGCACTTAGAGTTGTTTGAACAAATGATGGAGACTTTCCATTTGAAGGACAGCCAAAGCTGTATTCAATATGTAAAGTGGACATCCTCCCCGGAATACTCCAGTTTCTTTGCGGGGCTGGAGGACCAAAATCATTTAAGATGGTCCACATATAAGGCGGCCATCCTGAAGCATTTTTCTGTTCACAGAAATCCTCAAGAGGCTCGCAAGGCAGCCTACAATTTGCAATGTGGGGAGGATCAGGCCCCACAAGAATTTGTGCAGGAGTTAAAGCGTGCTTTTGCACAGACCACAAGAAGGGTGCGCACGGATAGCAGGGAATTTATTAATACGTTTTTCCATGCCTTGCCCAAATATATCATGACCCAGCTCGTGAGGGATTTTCACGAGAAAAGATCTTTAGACTGGGTCATTGAACAGGCTACCCGGATCTATGAGGTGCAGAAACCGGTAGATAGCAAAAGTAATGCCCAGAAAAACCCCAAAGCCAACACCACCCCTGCTGCTGCCAAGGTGGCAGAGGTAAAGGTCACCCCCGTTTTAGATTTGGAGATGGGGGGGCCTAAAAACCTACCTGCACCTAATAATGCTAGGCCCAGGAGGTCCTCGGGTCAGTCACAGACCGGGAGCCAAGGAGGCAGCCCCACAAATGGGGTCCCTCGCTCTCCTGATTATGTAAGTCCCCGTTACGAGGGAAATCGACCCATCCTGGGTTATGTGTGGACTCCTCCAGCCCAAGGGGGGGGATCCAGCCAAGCACCTAACCCAGGGAACTTCCCTCCAAGCTTCCCACAGGAGGGCAGAAATTTACCAAACCCTGGGCAGAACTTTTTCCCCAGATATCCACCTGACTTTCAGCCCCAAAACCATCCATCCTTCTTTCCCCAATTCCCTGAGCCCAGACCACTGAATCCGGGAGAGGGGAGGCCAAGGGTGGAGGGGTACCCAAATCTTCCCAACCCGGGGTATTACCAGAGGAGGGACAGCTACCCTTCCCGGGATCAGCCCAGGGGAGAAAACAGGGCCCTGTATCAGCCTGAGCGGGTTTCCCAGTTAGAGCGCCAGGTTCAAAACATGGCGCGGGATATGGGTCACATACTGAGGGCTCAGCAGAACCCTCAGATCAGCATGCCGGCGCAGAACGCACCCAACTCTGGACCTGGTGCTCCAGAACAATGACGGGGGCAGCACCCCGATAACTCACCGGTTCCCAGGGAGGAGGCACAAGGGGAAGGGGGGTGTAAAGCCTTGGAGGAAGCTTCCTTCCTCACTTGTAAACAGCCCCTGGAAACCCAGGAACCGGAAACAAAATCTCTTGCCCCTGAAAGTCTGCCTCCTAAGGAGCAGAGGGGGGGTAGGAGAAACAAAAGACCCAAACAGACTCAATTTGAGGAGGAGGTACAGATCTTCCAATTTGAGGGAGAGGGATCCTCAGAGGATCCTGGGAAAAGGATCTTCTCCTTCAGAGAGGGGGGAACTCCTCCCAAAGAAAAATGGGTCCCTAGGGATGCAAATCCAGACTGGGGAGATGTGGAGACTGAGCTACCGCCGCCCACCATCTCATCCCAGAACCAACATCAAGAAAATCCCCTGGTTCGAACCCATCCTGGTGACTGCCTCCAAAAAGGGGGGGGCGGCCCAGAACCGGAGCCAGGGGAACCCACAATGGCTCTGATCTCCAGTTGCCAAATTCTTCTTTCAGATTCCCAAGGCTCTCCACAAGATTCTGCCCAAATCTCTTCGCTAGCGATGTCCAAAACCAGAAAATTAGCCCACCAGTTGTCCGAAAATGTACACTATCTGTGCCCCCTTGAGGAGAAGGAGGGAAGATATTATGCCCCGGTACAAGTACAGGGGCAGGGTACAATCTCGGCACTGGTGGACACTGGATCTCTAGCTACCCTTCTGTCCAGAAGGGCCTTTGACGAACTGAATGCAGGAAGGGGAGAGAATTACCAAATTCCTCTCACCTCTCTTCCGGGACAACTACAGAACTTTGACGGGAAGGAAATTCCCGTTGAGGGGACTGCAGACTTGGACATTAAAATTGGGCGACATAAGTTGAAACACCCGGTCATAGTTGTGACCCCAGAGGGCACCCCTTGTTTACTAGGGAATGACCTCCTGAGAAGGTTGTCACCCCTAATAGATTGTGTAAACAAGGTCCTCTGGACCCAGACTAGCCGACCAATAAAATTAAAACAGAGTGTCAACCATGTTAGTTTAAACGGCACATGCCACATGGTTGAACAAAAATCTGACCAAGTAGAATTTCACTTCCAGAACAACCAGATTCCAGACGTGACAGTCATAGCAGTAGGACAACAGACTGGTGATGGGGGGTCCTCTCTATTTCTGAAAATCAACCTTCCTTCCAGTTTAAGGTGGTATTCCACGCTGGAAGGAAACACTCTGAAATTCTATACTAATCCACAATCAGAAACTCCCACTCCTATAGTCCAGAAAGATGTGAAATCAGCTCAGAGCCTGGCTGATATTCAGCAAATTGGAGAGCAGTTGTTCATCCCTGTTCAGTTAAATGATGGGAAGGACTCTGTTCTCGCTCGAGTGTGTGTGAACAACGGTAAGAGCTTCATCAGCGAAGCCATGTTTCGCCAACTCCCAAAAGATCCAGCCATTCCCACCTTCAAACTGATAGACAAGTGGGAAATGGACCTGGAAGCACCCAATTCAAAACATCTCCTGGCAAGCAGGTGTATGCTCAAAATCTCCATTGGCAACAAGAGCATAGTCCATAATTGTTGGGTCGTGCGAGACGTCACTGCCGCCTTTTACTTAGGCAGTGACATTCTCAATCGCTTTGCCATTAGTTTGGACCTAATAAACTTCAAATCTTGGTCCCGATTAGCGGATAATCCCATGGGCTTTGATGATCCAGAAAAAGCATTTAGGTCAGCTCAATTGCTACCTTATGCAGTTGAAATTCAGGTTAAAGAGGAAGTCACCATCCCAGAAAGGACCCGACAATTCTCCCTGGAAGTGAAAGTTAAAAGGGGACAAGAGTTGAAAAACCCTGATGCTTACATACATCTAAATGCTTCTCTCCAACAGCAAGGGTTGGGGGTAAACCCAACACCATTAGTCAACATAGAACATGACACCATTCCAATAGAGGTGGATAACAGCGACTTAAAGAGTATTACTCTAGCCGCAGGCACCATTATTGGAATGGCGGTTGATGACCGACATTTCTCCATTGATCTTAGAAATGAACTGTTAGGACCAATCCCCAAGGACTGTTTTGACAGTGACAGTGATGACAATACAACACCAGACAGGATTTTTACCCGGCATGGGGGGAACTTCCTGGTGTACACTTCCTGCCCCTATGGTAAGGAAGATGTGACGTGTGACTTCAGGAGGGATGAGGTGATTTTCCAGGTACATGAGGGCTGCCTTTCCCACCTGAAGCCTCCGGTCCAAATCAGCACTCTGACCAGGGACTTCTCCACCCAGCTGGAGGAGGCCGCGGAGATAGCCAAACCAGAAGTCTTTCCAGGCTTCAGGCAGATGGTGGAAGAGAGAGTCAACCTAGCTGATGCCTGTGTGACTCTGGAACAAAAGCAAAAGTTGAAACAAGTTTTCTTGGATTTCCAAGATCTCTTTGCGGTAGACTCATATGACTGTGGTCGCACTGACATCCACACAACAACAATCCCCACGGACCCTGACATGACTCCTGTGTTTGTGAAGCAATATCGCTTGCCTCTCGCATCAATGGAGTCCCTTACTGAAATAATTAAGAACCTTGAGTCCCGGGGAATAATCCGTCCCGTCCACAGCACCTTCAATAATCCAGTGCTGGGAATATTGAAGCCAAACGGCCAGTGGAGACTCTGCGCCGACCTCAGGGAGCTCAACAAACGGGTCCATACTTCCCGATGGCCTCTGCCCTACATTGACCAAGGGCTGGCCCAGATCCAGGGGTCACAGGTATTCACTGCAATAGACCTGACCAATGGATACTGGACTGTGCCTGTCAGTAGGGAGGACCAATACAAGCTGGCTTTTACCTTTGGGGGCCAGCAGTACACATGGACCCGGACTCCCTTCGGATACCTCAACTCCGGCAATGAATTCAACATTTTTCTACACAAGGCCATGCCCGACTTGGGTGCAAGGGGTAACCTGGCTTATGTAGATGATGTCCTCATCAAAAGCTCAACTGTTGAGGAACATATAGCGGAGATCCGTTATGTTCTGACACAGTTGAGGGCCGCCGGAGCAAAACTTTCCTTTCAGAAAGCACAGTGGTGTAAAACCCGTGTTAACTTCTTGGGGCATGAGATTACTCCTCAGGGTCTTTGTCCCCAGGAAAAGAAAGTGGAAGCACTTCAGAAACTGAAAGACCCCACAACTCTGCGGGAACTAAGGAGCCTCCTTGGACTGACTAATTACAGCAGAAAGTTCATTGAGGGCTACGCAGAGATCACCAGAC
The DNA here is from genome assembly GCF_040938575.1 of Ambystoma mexicanum. NCBI lineage: Eukaryota > Metazoa > Chordata > Amphibia > Caudata > Ambystomatidae > Ambystoma > Ambystoma mexicanum. The sequence goes on along the minus strand of NC_090927.1, from coordinate 420,155,251 downwards.
CCCTGATTCATCTCCTGAAGGGGGGGGGTCAAGTGGGAATGTGGTCCAGAACAAGCTGAGGCAGTAAAACAACTCAAAAGAAGCCTCTCACAAGCGCCTTGCCTATCTTACCCGGTCAGAAACAAGGAGTTCTTCCTGGAGACAGGGTTCTCTAATACGTGCTTGACGGCAGTATTATATCAAAAGCATGACAAGGTCAATAAAGTAATCTCCTATGCGAGCAAAACTTTATCCTCTGTGGAGGAAAAATTCAACGATTGTGAGAAGGCACTCCTGGCAACGGTGTGGGCATTGAAGAATTACCGCCCGTTTATCCAGGGGGAACACATCATAGTGGAGACTCCACACCAGCCTCTGCAATATCTCCAAAGTGACAGAATCCGGGCCGGAAATGTGAGTAATTCCCGAATTACTTCCTGGATTCTGTCAATGCAAGGCTTTCCTGTGGAGGTCAGATATGGCCAAAACAAGAAGAGTCCCCTCGCGCAAGGTCTGGCTGACTTGCATGATTGTGCCAGAGAAAACTGTCTCGAGGACGAAAGTCTAAAAATAAAGGACAACACGGAGGCATACCTTAATTCCCCACACAAAGTCTTTGAAGAAGACAAGTGTGAGGGAATGCCCACTGTGTATGTGGATGGATGCTCTTACCATGTTGACAACGACGGGGAGAAAGAACTGGTGGCCGGCGTAGGGAATGCATGGGTGAATGAGTCCCCAGAACCCTCCGCTGGATACAAAATTGGTCCCCGAAGTAGTCAGGTGGCAGAATTGATAGCTGTGCATCAGGCCATCCTCACTGCTGTCCAGCATCAACTCCACGAAATGGTCATAATCACAGATTCAGATTATGTACGGAACGGGTTCGTGGAGCACCTGGTTAATTGGAAAACCAGAGGCATGTTATGTGCTAACAACAAACCCTTGAAACATGGGAAGTTGATCCAAAACATTGATGATCTGGTCACCTCGAATGGGATGACCATCTATTGGAAAAAGATTAAGGGTCATTCCAAAGTAGAGGGACCAGACAAAACTGGAAATGACTTAGCTGATCAGCTGGCCAAAACCGGGGCCATCCAAGGGGATCTAATTGAGATTGAGTCCCTGTTGGAGGAAATCCAGGTCACTGCCATCACTAGGTCCCAGACAAATGCTCACAACGACCTTTCAATTGCACAATGGAGTAAGGAGACCCCTGATGCTGATTTGATTACTGCTCAGAAGGGGGATCCAATTATTGGTAAATTTTACAAGCACCTTGAGGACCCTGAGAACTTTCCCCTGACGGATACCGATTACATTGGGAAAGAGGACCTAAGAGTGTTGATGAAATGTCCAAAAATGTTCCGAATCCAAGACTGTTTGTTGGTAAGGAAATCCAAAGCTGGCCACGATCAGTGGGTGGTTCCTACCTCATTCCGAAGCCTGATGTTAAGTCACGCCCATGATGCGGCCACTGCCGGTCACAGGGGGTTTCACACAACATTGGAAATCTTAAGAGAGGTTGCATACTGGCCACACATGGGCCAGGACCTCAACCAATATTTGAAGGGTTGTCTTGTGTGTGCACAATTTCAGCCATCATCCCTTACGCACCGGGCGCCTTTACAAAAGAGGGGAATGACACTGCCATGGTCAGATCTACAAATCGACTTTGTAGGCCCTGTGATTCGCTCGGCTAGGGGGAATAAGTACATGTTGACTGTGACATGCTTGTTTACCAAGTGGGTGGAATGTCTCCCAGCCCCAAATTGCAAGGCAGAAACTGCAGCTGCCTTGATGATTAACCACATCTTTTCCCGTTTTGGTCTACCTCAAAGGATTGAGTCAGACAGAGGTAGCCACTTCACCAGTGAAGTAATGACAAAGATGTGGGAGATACTGGGGGTCAAGAGAAAGCTGCATATTGCTTATAGACCAGCGTCTTCTGGGGCAGTAGAGAGATATAACCGGACAATTGTGAGCATATTAAAGAAGTTTGTGGCAGATTCTGGGCCAAGTTGGGATATCCGATTACCTCTGGTCCTAATGGCTATCAGATCTACCCCTTCATCTGCAACCAAAATGTCACCATTTGAGTTGATGACTGGGCGCAAGATGGTGCTTCCTCAGCATTTGCTCTACAGGACCCAAGAGCAGACACTGATAAATGCCTCCACTACTCATGAGTATGTGGAGAATTTAAGGAAACACCTCCAACATGCTTTTGCTTATGCTCAGCGGAATCTAGAAAGATCAGCTGATAGCATGAAGACCCACTATGACCTGAAAACTTCCAGGAAGGAATATCAGGTGGGGGACCGGGTCTATCTATACAACTTCCAAAGGAACCAGGCCAAGCAGCGCACATTTTTGCCTACATGGAAGGGACCCTTTGAGATCATCGACAATATCTCCCCTGTGGCCTACAAAATCCACATCCCCAAAGGTCCTTTGGCAGCGGGGGAAGACAAGTGGGTCCACATAAACCAGTTGAAATGTTGCCATCCCAGGCACACTCTGCAACAACTGGAGGAATCCTCTGGAATCCTAGCGGGTACTGTATCAGACTAATTCAGTTCCAATCATAAAACATACAACATCTAGTCTCTAAAATATTGTGATTTGCATGAAACTGTCTCTTAGTTATACTGTTTTTTTTTCAAAATAAGAATGTAATGTTTCGTGATGATGAAATGCATATGCTGCCCCACTATCTCAACAGTGGTGGAAAAACGTCTATGAGTAGGTATTGCCGCTCTTCCTTTGTCGTCCTAGGAGAAAGAAGACCTTGAGACTGGCCAAGGAGGACGATCCGGAGACCGGGAACGAAGATCCAATGGGCCCAGTGGACCGCCCAATACTCCCATCAGGACTGGCGAGGAGAACCGATCGATCAGTACCGGATGGAGAAGAAGATGCTGAACTGTGCCATCTACAGAAGAGGAAGAAGATTATGCGGACAGACCGGTGCGTGGGTCAAAACCCTTGTGCACCCGACTCCCCATCGACTCAAATTCAAAGTGTAGTCGCGTGGGGGGGCTTGTTGGGTGTCCTGACCCACGTTTAAGCTATCATGCTGCAACATTTGGTGCTGTGGGCTTAGAAAATTCAAGATGGCGGAAAACCCACATGTGCGCCGAAATCCAGGAAAGCTGCGCAGTTTGTGCGCCCACCAAAATGGTTGCCTCACTTGCCACCCACCAGTGCGAGAATGAAAGGCCGGGTTGCCATGAGGGAAATGGGTTGCCAAAGGAAAAACAGTAGCGCCGGTTAGCTTCAAAGCGCTTTAAAATCACCATTGGACTACCCGCACAGTAGTCTGAAACCATTGGGAATGGCAATGCTGATTGCCAAATGCAACCTAGAATTGTTGGGAATTCATTTTCTTAAATCCCAAAAATGGGTGCAGTACCAGTACTCACCACTATCCAAAAGCCGGCAGTTTAAAACCACCCTGTGTTCCTCTGAAGGCAAGCCAAAGTGCCTATTTCAAACATTGCAATATGTGCAAAATATTCACTGAACACCAGCAGACATTTGGTAGAATGGAGTTTTGTGTGCCTACAAAATCTGGGAAATGAAGAGCCCAGAACAATGCTTATAACAAAACTGGCTGAGCTATGGAGTCAGCAGTTTAAGTTGCACTGGATTTAAAGACACTAAAATCGAAAATGTTTAGATTAAATGAGTGACCTATGTTTGGTGTCACATGCCTTTGTAACTGTTGAAATGTCATAGTTTTGCACTTAGAATCAGCATTCTAGCTGCATATGTAAAAATGTTTAGTTTTATTTGAATGCAGGAACTGGGGAACAAAAAGTGACATTTTATCTGAAACCTGGCTTAAGGAACTGAATTCTGCCTGGCAACTACCCCCATCAGGAGTGAAACTTGAGTCACAGCTGTGTTCCCAGGCCTAGCTGCCCTTTTGCTGCTCACACTAAGGATATGCCATCTATCTGATAATTGAATTACCTGTGTTCTACAGGAGCTCTGAACAAAGCCCTGTCCTGGCTCAGGCAAAGGTTTTATTGGCAGGAGTCGTAAATGGTCGTAAAAAGTGGCTTCCTCCTGAGGAAAGGGGAGGAGCACTGCCTGTGAGAGCAAGCTGGCTTGGCAGAACTGTAAAAACCAGAAATTCAACCTTGTGCTGAGGGTAAACCACACCCCTTTGGAGCCAGAACATAACTCTAAAAAGATGAATAACTCATAGAGCAGACATGTGAAAATTTTATAAATGACACCATAATTCTTGTGATTTTTCTGCCCACATTTTAAGAGGTTTTTAGAACCGGTGGCGTGTTCAGGGGGGTTTTAGCGGAAAAGTGGATATTACTCTAAATGTATGCATGTTAAAAATCTGAAACTTTATCAGTTAATGTCCATACTCCCTGCGCACATGTATGTAAAGTTGGGTCAATGTCAGAAATTGAAAAATCAGTTAAAAAGTGAAATATCTGCCATTTCTGAATGCAAGCTCTTAGAAACAGCAGATTTGGACAGAGACATGGCTAAATTCAGCCACACCATGTATATGTAATTTCAAGCAACTGTGTAACTGTGAAATATGTCTTTTATTATCAAATATAGAATATGTGCAATCTGACAGAGGAGTGTCCTATCTGCAAGCCATAAAATGACATCCCTCTGACTCACAGTTCATTCCCCAATCAAATGAGAAATGGAAGTTTGACCAATTAGAAGCTGAGAGAGAGGTAGGGTCAGTGATGCTAGAACACACCCACATTCTAAACACATAAAAGCAGACAGACAGGACAGATAGGGACCTTCAATTCCATTTGCTGCAACGCGCTCTGCCGGACCATACAACATCCAGAGATCCAGACTTCAAATTCATCAAACCCCCAGAGAGCCAAACTAGAGACTTCAATCTATCCAGAACTAGAGACCCAGACCAGAGAACCAGAGAGAGCTGACCCAGATCACTGTGAAGTGCAGAGACCAGAGGCGAGTCTAAAACCCTGACCAGATCCGTGATGAGGCCCATTTCACTCAAGAATATAGTGTGAGTACCTAGAAAACTGTGCAGAACCAATCTCCTAGTTAAAATAATATAATTCAATCTATTTAATCTAAGTAGAACTGTCTCCTAACTGTCACCTGTCATTTGCATAGCTGTCACTGTCATTTTAGCTGCAAAAGCTGCACTTGTCTTTTTGAACTTTAAAATTTCAAATCTGAAAAACGACCTTTATTTTATCGCTCATATCTCCGCGACCGTTTGTGCTAGAGACTTGCAGTAACTTTCATTTTGAAGCTGAGATCCTATGCTTTCCTAGGACCCCAAAACGATAGAGATAGTCCTTGTGGTTCCTCTGTAATAGCGCTCGGCGCATCCGCGAATTTTACCGCGATTTGCAAATTTCTCCACATGTAAAATCAGCTGCTGCTTGCCTTCCATTTGCCAGAAATTCGTTTAACCTGCTAACTATCCCTGCATCATTGCTAGTGTGAGCCTGGACTAATATTAACTAGATACCAATCACCCTGAACCTCTGAAAGGGAATTAAAAGTATTTTAGCATACTTTTCAATTCATTGCCAGCACATATCTAAGCAATTTGGGCCTGTGTTTTTAAACTTCTGTTGTCTAAGCTTGCTGGGGTGAACTGATTTACATTGATTGCATTTCTGAGAACTGTGTGTTTTCCTTCCATTTCCTTGCCTTGCATCAAGGGGGGAGGGGATTGCCAGAGAAAAGTGATTACATTGTTTGGTTGAAATCATATTGAGTATTTTCTGTACTGCATTCATTGAATATTGCATCCACCTGAGCTTACATAAAGCATCCTCTACCACATTATACTTTTGTTCCTATTTACCAGTGTGCTACCTTATCCATTTCATGTCAACTCATTAGTGATTATAAGAAGTGTGCTAGTGCCAGATTCTCCGTTGTTGATCTTTATCATATCAGATTAAGTGTGCTATTCAATTATTAATTTATTATAAAGTGTGATATATATATATTTTAAATTATCAAATAAACCTTTTAAACTTGCAAAACAGAACTACTTCTTGGCTCAGTGGGGTCAGGGGGATTCCAAGAGAGGGGTGTTATATAGGGGTAGTCATCCAGAACGCATGAACTGGACATAAAGATATATCAATAAGGGTTTTCATTCAGTATTCTAGACTAGGCGTTAACTTAGCTGTAGTGCTGAATTGAATCCTCTTACAATACGTGTACTCACTATCAGGTATAAGGATGGAGAATACCTAAATAAGGATAAGAAAGGTTAATAACCCTTGAATTAGGGAGAGACAAGTGAAGGGCCGGTCGCCCTGCGGCCCGAGGACTGACCTTAAAATAGAGCTGTAGGGAAGAGTTGCTCTAAGTGTTTTCTTCAGAAAATGTTGGTAGACAAGTGTTTCAATCAGTATCTGGAAGCTGCTTCTGTCTTCAGAGGAAGCATGTGAGGCAAACTTGTGTAACCTTACTGGCCCGGGGATTGTGTCCTGGGTGCTGGTTCCCCTCTCAGGAAAGGTCCTTGGCCAGTTTTCTTCGCATTAGGGCAATCCGCAGGGCTTCACATGTGCTGGTGTTAACGCAGACTACCAAGTACATGAATGTCTTTACCACGCTGATCTTTTGGCCTTTTAAGAACCAGGAGGGCCTCAGCCTTGATCTTGCACTATCATGAGCTCCAAAAACCATAACTTGTGTGATTTGGTCGGATTGATCATTAAATGGTTAGATTTCAGATACAGGGGCCGATTCATTGAACAAATGTGTGCAGAAATTTGAGCGTAAAATGGCACAAGCGTGAAAAAGCTTGCGCACGCGTGCGTTTCATGGAAAGCGCTGTGTGTGTTTTCCCCGGGATTTGCACCAAATCCGTGGGTGGCTCACATGGGCGCACACTTCACTGCAACACCTCGAATGCCGTGCGCGACGTGCACAGCGAAAGCGCACAACGTGTAGCGCACACACCAAAAAGTGGGCGGAACACGCGGAATGGGGAACAACACGTGAAAAAGAAGGCGTAACTGGGGAAGCCCTACTGGGAAATATACGGAATGCCCACACTCATGTGAACAACATGTATTCATGGAATGTAATATGGGAAACCCGCGCACGCCAAAATACACGCACAGGCATAAACACGTCTGCCACACGAAGGCAGGCGGAAGCGTCCCCGCGCAGTATCAAAGTGTGCCCAAACAACAAACACTTATATACAGCTACGATGATTGTCTCATTTCTCGCAGCACTGATCGTGGAACACCGCAGGAGGAGGAGAATAACCAGGCCCCGCATTTTTTCCAAAGGACCAGCCTTTTTGGGATGCCTGATGACGAGGTGTATGACAGGTATAGGTTTTCACCTCGTATCATCCTAGACCTGGTCACTGAGTGGGAGGATGACCTCACATCACCCACCTTGTGCTCCCAAGAATTGAGCCCCTTGGAAAAGGTGCTCAATGTCCTGCATTTTTTGGCCACTGGGTCATTTCAGCGGACAACTGCCATAGTTGGGGGTGTCTCACAGCCCACGCAGTCATGCTGCCTACACCAGGTGTTGGCAATCATGTCTGCGTGCCCCTCAGTCCGCAGGCACATATACATGCCCAGAACACCAGCAGAAAAGCAGGCCATGGTCCAGGACTTTTACAGGGTGGCACACTTTCCCAAATTGCTCAGTGCCATAGATTGCACCCATGTGGCCCTAAATCCACCTAGGGCCACTGAGCACATCTATTGAAACCACAAGCACTGGCATTCCATCAACGTACAGGTTGTATGCGATGCCAATGGAATCATCACCTCTGTCTATGCAAACTATCCTGGGTCTAGCCATGACAGTTTCATATGCAGAATGTCTGCCCTGACCCAGAACCTGGAAGCTGGGAAGCATGGCAACACATCACTCATTGGTGAGTACAAATGTTTGTGCACATGCATGCATGTCACACACAGGCAAATACACAAACCCAACTAATGACAACCATCCTCACCTCCCCAGGGGACAGTGCCTACCCTCTGAGCAACCACGTGATGATGCCAATACGGAACCCCACCACACCATCCCAGGTAAGATTCAACCCTGCCCATATTGCAACCAGGGTCATAGTGGAGCACACATTCAGAGTCCTCAAGTCACGCTTCCGCCTCCTTGACCTCTCTGGCAGCCAGCTACTATATGCACCCCCAGTAGTGTGCAGGATCATTGTGGCAGCATGTGTCCTGCACAATGTTGCAACACGGCAGGGCGTGCCGGTGGACATGGTGGTGCCCCCACATACCCATCCACAGGCACAGGCGCTGCTCATGGGAGGGGAAATGGCACGTGGCGAGGCAGCCCAGACCCAGCTTGTAGCCACATTTTTCACCTACACTTCCACCCCTGCATAGTGCACACAGGCCTGGCACATACCAGGTGACAATCGATGATGACAAAGAGACAGTCAACTGTCACAACCTTACCACCCTGAGAATGTTGCCACGGAAGTGCTACATTGTGTGCATCCTTAGCTACTTAAACATATCCAATCCTGTGTAACCAAATGGAACACATGCAAGGTGTATATCACACCACCCCCCTGCAAAACAGGCCATGACAATCAGTGGTATGTCACCCAAACCCTCCCAACCCACATCACCCTTGTCGGCCACACCATGACATGGCATGCAACAGCAAAAGAGCAAACCAAAAGCCCAACACATGACCAATTAGAAATGAAGAGACACGTGATAAATGGAAAGAGGCCTGAGACAATCACACATGACATGGAATCAGATGAAATGTCTGACCAACAACCTCCCTCTCTTACAAAGTCATACACAATTGCTTGCCAACAGCAGTACCATCAACAAAAGACAGAGTGCCTGTTGGCATGCACATTGGCCGATCCAAATCCGCAAATCCCAAATCCGTGTGCTGTGTGTCTCCTGCAACACACCGCTCAGCACACAGCACAGTGAGCGGACATTGTGTTGGGGATACACCTTGAGCATCATATAAAAAGGACAAGCAACAAAAATAACCTACTGACGCATGTACACGATCCCCAAATGGTAAGTGATCATGCGCTGCAAGGACACAGCATGCCAGAGAAGGCAATCTGTGTGCACGTGTGGGCATGGAAGGGTGGTTGTATGTGTGGTGGAGCATTGTGTAAGTGTGTGTGTCAGTAGGGACATGCACTCAATACATGCATGTGAAATCAAGTGACCCTTTGTGTTCTGTACACATCACATGTGAACATTGGCCATGTGTACACCCCAGTATGTCAAACTACAACAATCCCCTGACACCAGAAAAGTAAACCCAACACAGGAACAGCCATTGACCAGCAGAACACATCATGTACATAGTACCCCACAATGAGAATGTCAGAGAGTGCAAAAACACTGTAGCCCAAGCGTACTGACCGACAACAAAATGCCCTCCCTCATTTATTCATCACCATGACCTTCTGAAGAACTGTGTCTGGGGTCTGTTGCCTTCTTCCTTCTAGTCTACCTGGCTTCAGGATCCCCCTACCCCTTGGTTTCCTTGTTCTACCTTGCAAGTAAACAGGGTCCAGCCCCCTCAGAGGCCACCTTGACTGACAACAATACCAAATCGCAGAGAACTTCAAGGAGCCAAACCCCCAAACCAGGGAAAAAGCCTGTAGCCACCAAAAACCCCTCGATGAGTCTCCAGTAGATGACTTGAAGTCGCTGAATATGGCCAAGCACATGTCCAAGCAGAATGATAGAAGAACTACCAAGGTAGCACAGTTGAACAATGGTTCAACAGGATGGGTAGCATTTTCAGTACACAATAATCAATGAGGATGCAACAACCAATGGGGAGTGTCTCAGCTCTGGTCTCTAGGAGCAGGAGTGGCACGAACCAACCACCCCCTCGCGGTCTGGGCGCCTGCAAGGTAAAACTTACACAGACCTCCGAGACCCCGGCGGGGAAATAGGGTTAGGGATCCATTGTTTGGATAGGCATCGGTATTCAGGATAACCGGAAAGAGGGTCAAGAGGGGGGAGGTGGAAGGGCAAGGGAAAGTAGGCAAAAGACAAAATACAACTATTGACAATTACACATACTCAATCAGAGAAACCATGTTCTTCATGCACATTGTATAAAATGGCTCAAAGGTGAGCCAAAGAGAGACTTATCTCTGGGGTGAGTGCTGGCCTCCTGCCTGTGCACTCTCAGGTCCGGTAACAGGAGCAGTTCAATGCTGCAAAGAGAGTGTGAGTTACTATTCTGTGTGTGTTTTCCCCACACACACATAACACCATTCATGCCTCGAATTTAGTTACTCCTCCCCAAACAAGCATTCTTGTCTGCTGCTTTGTTCGTATACTTTTGCTTGCCCCCATGATGGTTCATACACTGTTAATGCGGTAAGACAGCCGCACATGGCCCCGCGGTAAATGGAAGACCATGTATTACATGTTTCTCTTGCAATCATACCCTGGCTGCCAATCCCCAAATATCTGCATCTTGAAATGCCTCACCATTGTGTCCACCACCACCCTGTTGACCCGTCGCGGCCGCTTCTCAGGTTTGATGTCCACATCATAATGGTAGATGTCGATTTTGGGGATTTGCACCTGGAAGTGATTGGCTAAAAGCCGGATTGGCTTCCCGAGCATCCCAAGGCCTGGCCGTCGCGGCGGCTGAAAGGGGCTGGTGGGTGGGGGGCCTGGACTGTGATTGTTGAGTCCACTCCCGTTGGTCCCCAGGGCTTCGGACGCGTCGGTCTCGGTGACACCACCCATCTTGCCTGCTCGAGATCAAAGTGCATTAAGAATCACATATGATAGAATGGTCCTTTAGTGAGCTGCTAGACGCGTGTGGCGAGGTGTGACTTCAGTACAAGTCATGTTCTACCAGCCACAGATTTCTATAGGTAGCGCACGTGGAAATTTGCATATGGTAATGATATGCACTGCACTCGAGTTTGTGTATCGCTGGGTGCCTCCCCTTGCGCTATATTACTTTGTGGCTAGGAACGCTACTTCGCTAATAACTTAGCTTCTATGGAGCAGGGTGGACTGGACTCGAGGATATGGGCAACGCCCCCCTGCATGTGCACCTGACAACTTGGAAAGCCTCTTGGAATTTGGTCCTCAGTGCGGCTTAGCTGTACTGTGTGCATCTTCCCCAACGCCTGGCCAAGCTCCCCAGCACTGGTGCTACTTCGCTTGCATGTGTGAGGGGCCTGGAGGAAGGTCGGCTGAGGCATGGCCCCTCGTGCTGCTCACCTTGCTTGGAGCTCCTAGAAACACGTCTACTTCTGTCGGATGTCTGAGCACAAGCCCTGTGCTTCTGCTTGCGTGTGCATGTGTGCCCCACCCAACGTGGCAAGGGTTTAGTAGTTCTTGGCCCGGTGTCCGCTGGGAAAGGTAGTCTGGAGGCTCCTTTTCCTACAGAAAGGGCATAAAAAGCTTTAAAAAGGCTGGAAAGTTTTCTGTGTGTGTCTTCATGCTGCTTGTTACTGGACCATGTCTGAGACCTACATCTAACCTCCTCCCACACAACCTCAGGTTCTGTACCCTGACAGGTAGAGGTGGAACTTGAGTAGAGAATAACCAAGGAGGCTGGCACAACTGGATGGTTGAGCTGAAACCCAATCAATCCTTGATAGCGTGAACTAAGAAAGGCAGAGACAGCACAAGTCAGGAAAGGCACAGAGAATGCAAGATAGCGGGAAACAGCTGACAGCAGTTGAATAGCATTGGTAAAAGACAACAGTCAACATAAAAGCATGGGTGTAATATATGAAAGACAGGCGGAGCGACAGAGAGATGCATTTGAACAGAAGTGTACTGAGGCAAACCGAGGCAGTGTACATGGAAATAACTGCCCGAGAGACGAGCGGAGAGATCTGCAACTAGGACAGTAGCAGGAAGAAGAACAGGGGCTAAAGGCACCAGAGTGTGAAAAACAAGTAAACGAGCCGTAGTCCAGTTGGAAAACTGCGCCGTCAGGCAGCATCAAAGTGGTAGAGGGAATACAGACACAAAGTGCCATCCAAACAGAACGGAGCGTAGTAGTAGTATAGGCGGACAACTCAGGTGTGGACTGGACCGTCAGTTAGGCATCTTGGGTCACATTCCTTATGCATCCTCCTTTGCCACAATCCCCAGGGGCATGTTCTCAACACGTACCAACTTGACATTGTCACCACCCGCCCCCCCCCCACCATCAGTGTGAGTTTGACAGCTAAAGGGTGCAGGCTACCGTCTACAGCATGAAGTGCATCAAGCACGTATACAGGCAAGAAATTAACAAACATCCCAATCAACATCAATAAATGGACAGTTCAATAATGTACTCACCAAAATTGATTGCAGACATGCTGTGCAGAAAACATCCATAATCCCCACTAGGGGTGTTAACACAAGTAGTACAGCAGCAGACAGACTACAGATATGATGAAAGTCCAAAGCCCTTGTGTAAATGGTTGTCACACCGAACCATCCTTGCAAGTCCATGGATAGGGGAAGCAGGAGTGGCATATGTGAGTCAGGACCCCAAGCTCCAAACACATACACGAGACAAGCATGAATGGGCCCGCTGAAACAGACAGTGGATGCTTTCAAAAGCCACAAAGCACCACACCGTCACATGAATGCACAATAGACAAACAATTTTAAACTATATTAACTAATTAAACTAACTATAAAAATAAAAAATGGCCACATAAGACCCAGGGGGGGTGCCACCCAGGAGGGGGGAAGTATAGGGTGCACCTCAACACCCACATGCGATGATGTTGAGATTAAAAAAAAAACCTCCATGGCTCAATGCCTGCATGGCCCGACCTGTGTGGGAGATAAGTCATCGTCCTGCTCACCCTCTGACTCAATAGGTGGACGTGGCACAGTACCCTGACCACGCCTATGCGCAGCTTGCCCCTCATCGGCAGCAAGTCTGCAGGACTGGTAAGCCTGGTCCTGTGTGACGATGACACGTAGGTCAGCATGCAGCACCCCACGGGATACGCGTGCTTCCTCTTGCAAGGTAGCACGTGTAACACAGAGTTCTTCCTGCATGGCCTGGCATGACATCTGGAGTACCTCCTGGCAAGCAGGAAGCTCAGCCAAGATGGTATTCTCAAGCTTCTCCGACCTCTCCTCTGTCCGCTGCCTCTGGATCATGTTGAGCACACCCAGAGTTGATCTGAGGGATCGATGGTCATCCCTCAGGTCCTCCCTGTGTGCCTCGTGAGCAGCAAGTGCTTGATGCAGAGACACCATTTCAGCCCGCGTGCCCTGTCTGAGGCCGCCATGCCCAGCCTGAGTGAGTAGGCCATGGACTGTGCTGCCCGCTGCTGGAGCTCCACCTGTCTATTAGAGGGGAGCACGGATTGGGCCACACATTCCATGCTCTGAGTGATCTTATCAATTGCTGCCCTCTGTTGTTCTGAATTGGCACACATGGATTGCTTCCACTCAGTATACCCCGGTGGTGCAAGGCCACTGCGTTGCAGGGCATCTCACCCGCAGGGCTGAAGGAGCCGCTGTCCTTGCTGGGTTGGCACCACCCACGGCTGCATACTACATCTCACGTGATGCCCCAGGCACATCACCAACTTGTGTGGAGTGTGAACCGTGCGTCCCGATCCACCACAGGCGGAGGTTCCAATACCGTCTGGCCCCTCGGTACAGGTGTCGCGGACAGAAGATTGTCCACATCAGAATCACTCACCCTCGAAGAATGGACATGACAGGCATCCAACTCAACATTGTTGTTAGAGTAATCATCTGAGCTAGACACATTGCCAGCCCTGGACACAATGGTCTGGAGCACAAGTGGGTTCTCGTGGCCTACCACCCCACAACCCCCACTTGTGCTGGGTTGCTGATGTGATAGCAAACCTGTGTCAGGATTGACATCACCATCCTCTGGCTCCATTGCGTCATCATCTGTAATGTGGAAAAAACAAACATGAGTACACATGTCAGAAGCACATAACCCACACACACATAGACATAACATCGATAGCCAACGCATGAAGCAGACATGTCACACACAAATGAAATTTAGGCATGCATCCAGTGGCATTGATATGCAAACACAACCCAAAATCAGAAATGGATGTGTGTAAACAGCAAAGCCTACACATGTACAGAATGTAGTATAACACCTCCATCACACACCACCTCTGTCAAGCACATGTCACAGGCAGAAATGACAGATGGCAACAAAGAGATGGCATATACCATAAGCATGTCTGAACTGCAAAATGGCCACAGCTGCAAGTGAATGCAAACATACCATGACACACGTAATATGGATGTACACATGCATCACTAAACCTTCATCAGCGATATTGCTTCATCCATCTGCAGCTCGTTCCGTACCGGGCATCATGGGCCATGTTGATATAGTGAATGTCCCGAGCAAAGCAAGGGCCTGCAACCATTAATGAGGGACCATAACACCCAGTATGGTCCAAGCTGCCGGCCATGAAGCCTCCAGAACACCCCTAAGGGCCTGATTGAGCACATTGTGCATTGATTGTTGTGCCCTAAAACATTATTCAGTGTGTCAAATCATCACGGCCAGACCACACCAGATTAGCTAAGTGGGCCTGGGCGTACACATACTGCACCACAGTGCACCTTCAGGATTGTGCCAGTTGAACATAACGGGCGGAATGCTGAAATCGCAGCAGCATTAACGTTAATCAACTACATTATAGTCATACAACAAAAAAGCTGCAGAGAACACATGTGTAAATGAACGCATTCACACACACATAAGTGAATAGCTTCAATGTTGCATTACACAACGTTGAAGCTGCCTGCATATGTACATGTGAAAGTGTTCAAGAACATCCGTGTTCATGTTATGCTGATTATGAACAGCAACCTATGGAGCAAAGCAAGCAGCTACAATGCTTCTTGCTTCGATGTATGTGAAAGTGTACACATATACATGTGAAGGCAGCTCCACAGTCATTACAACCCTATTGGCAGGCCATAATCAATCTGCGGCCTATACCATTTGGTATAGGCCGCAGATTGACCAATCAACTTTGCTAAACACCCACTAGGGTGTTCCAATGCTGAGTACATGTGTCACAGGATGCACCTGTGCCCGTGCCTTTCATGACAGTGAAGGGATGTCAATCTGAACATACATGCCAGGTCACTTTGACATTGCAGCAGTGAGTAGGCATGTAGAACGGTGTAACATGGCTCAGAAGTGGGCTGGTGCAGTGCAGAACATGTGTACATTACCGACTATCTACAGCAACAAGTACATTATGATTTCAATCAATGACCATGAAGGCAGTGTAAAGGCAAGTTCAGGCATCACGTGCAATGTGCATGCAATGGGTTGTATGGCTACAGACAAGCCCCCCACCCCATTGGATATGCAGGGAGGCATTGCTTGGCAGTGAAAGTTGACCAGAGAACTGTATATCGGCAAACACTGTGGACTAGCGTCATTTGCATCATCTGAGTCAACTGACACCACAGCAGATGATAATGGGACAGTAAGCAGGAGACATGATGAACCCTCAGTAGTACACCCATGTGTGCAGAAGGCACTACACCAGTTGAACAGAGCCAGGGGTCCACAAACAGGGGGAGGCCTGTGCCCCACACAGACTATGACACCCTAAATATGCGTGTGATGCAGGACTGAGCCAGAGTGGGCATGGAATGGATGATCAAATGCCATTAAATGTATGTCATCCTGGACCTGTACTACAATGATCATCCTGCCAAGGACACATAGGGGCATGCATGGAATGCACATGGAGCATGAATGGGCACTCATGTCCCTGCGGAGCATCTGCCATCTGCACAGTCCGAGTGAGACACCCTGCATCAAGGACAATGGATGTACCCCACAGTATGTGTCTGGCAGGTTGGCAGGGGGAAGTGTGCATGTACACAGGAGCGTTGAACAGGCCATTGTAGTAGTCCAACATGATACTCACCAGTGCCATGGTGAAATTGGGGTGCAGTGGGGTGGAGGGGCAAGGGAGCATGCCTTCGTGGAGTACCCACATGCAGACAGAACACACATGCACGTCAGTCATGCAATGACATAGTCTGAGTGCTGAGTGGAAAGACACCCCAGGCTACATGCAGAAGGGCCAGTGAGCTGGAACATGGACGGGAGGGGCAGCCGGGTGACTAGCATGTGAGTAGGGTGCAAGTGTGGTGATGAGGACAGTCCCCGTCTGCTCTACATGTCCAGCAAGCTGCACAGCAGGCACACATCAGTGAAGCATTGCATGTCTCGCACATGAGAACCATGTACACATAGCAAGTAGTGGCAGTCAAGCACAACACATCACACAAGCAAACCACACATGGGCTGGACAAACACGCGACAACACTCACTGGATGGGGCATCAAAGTCCCGCATCTCTCCCACTCCTTCGACCAATTCTGCTGGTATGAACTCCGCAGCGATCAACTTGTGCGAAGGGAAATCTTCCTCCACTGCTAGTCACCAGAGTCATGGCATAATTTGAGGCACGCTTTAGCTTAACACAGCGTCGGAGGTCATCCCAATGCTTTTTGCACTACTGAGCTCTGCACACTTCATGTCCGAATGCACTGACACATTCCGCAACATGCTTCCAGTGGTACAAACGCTGGGCAGCCGTAGTGTGAGAATTCGGGCCCACTAGCATATCATGGTCGTGTCCCGATACGTAGTCCACAGGAAGTCCAGTTCCTGCTTGCAAAATGGCTTCTTCCTCGACGTGCCGCAGGCCGGAGCCGTTTCTGGGGTCCCAGCCTCTGGTGCAGGTGCAACCTTCCTTCTCTTTGGCAGTGATCCGGACCCTGACTGGCAAATGCCACCCTGATCAGTAGGGGCAGTGGCGCTGGTGGATTGAACCGAGGGAGTGGCAGGTGGATCTAGGACAGAAGCCCTGACTTGCGTCAGTGGCTGCTGGGTGCCCTTGACTGAACCCTGTGCAGCAACATCCGGTGTGCCAAGGTCGTTGACCGAGACTGTCCTGGATGGTAGGCTCACAGCCGGGGTGGTGTCGGCTGCATCTGCCCATGCAGTTGCCAACACCCAGCTGCTCGGGGCAGCAGATGACAATACTGCCCCAGGGACATGTGCCTCGGTCAGGGCAGCCCTGTGTGCATGGACCATGTGCCTCCTGACCTCCTGGAATTTATCCTGGGACTCTTCAGGTGCCAACGCAGCATGCGCTGGCCAACCCTGAGCCTGGGTGGTGGTGTCCACAGCTGCACCTGCAACTACCACTACTCTTGGGCCTGTGGCAGTTGATGAAACAGACTGCCGGTTCACATGGGTGCCAGTGCCAGATGCAAGAGCTGCATCTCCCAAAACCACAGGGGCTGGTGGCATGACTGCACCAACACGTGGCAGAACATTCTGCCGAAGTGGTGCAACCTGCCTCTTCCCCCTCTATAGCCACCCTGGACACCCTGGAGTCCCCCTACTCACTGGTCACCCCGGCCACGCCTGCCACATGGAGTATGCCCAGCTGAGGAGCCCCTCACCTTTTGTGGCCTCCCAACCATGGCACAGTTGTAGTAGTGCCAGCACAGACGTAGTATTGCCAAAGGGAGGTGTACACGGCAATTGTCCTGGGCAATTGGGGTGAAGGGGGTGGGATACTAGATGTTAACAGTACCCCTGTGCACCTGCAAGGCTGTATGTGACCCCGGTGATGAAGTGACGGGTCACGCAACACTCAGGCACCCCAAAACTGCAGTAAAACTGTGCACGCAACCTCGATAGTCCATGTGTGTGGAATTAACCTCCCGTAGTACACAGTGGCACCCAGGGACACAAAAAACACATACACATGGGACACGCAGGCTATTATGACCTCAAAAATGGGTAAGCGATACACAGGGGGACCCGCAGTGGGTAAAATAGCATGCGCGACTCACGGTCTGACTAGCGTGGTAATGAAAAACATGCGTAGCAAATACCCCCACCAAAAGAAGAGATACGTCCTTGATCCGCTGTTAAGTAGTGATGGCGCGTGAAACAACCAGAAGTAGGAACACACGCGTCGGTCTCCACGAAAGGCCCGTACAGCGAACTGCGGGGACCCGCTCACCTTTAACCCGTGCTGAGGGAAAGACCCACGCGTGTCACGTCACTTACGCGCATAGGCCCTTTCCTCGAATGACATGCATTAACACGCGGATGTGCTCTTTTTTCACGTGCTGAATCACTATGCACCCGTGACGAGGGAAATGGCGCGCGTATTATGTCACATACGCGCTTACGCGCTAAGGGCCTTTCCTCAAATTACACGCTGATGTGCTGTTTTTTTACATGCCAAATCACTCCGTATCAAGCTAGTCACGCGACAACACACGGAAGACCACACTCCTGCCCAGAAGGACACTTTCCTGACCCCCAGAGCCCCGAGCCAACTCCCAACAGCCATCTGCTGCTGTCTGCCTGCCTGCTGGCCATGTGCCCTGCTATTTGGTTCCTCCAAATCAGCCATCTGCAAGGGTTCAGTTGCTGTGACCACCCCTGCTGGAACAGAAGACTCCTGACTGCAGTTACATCGCTCCACAGCCCAGCACCAGGACCCAGTTGTCCACCCACTCCTGCCTCAGGGTTTGCCATGTTGGGGGAAACACCATCAGACACCACTGGCAGCCCCCAGCCAGAGAGGCAGAGGGGTGCAAGCTTCACAGCAGGAGAGGTTGGCATCCTGGTGGAGCAAGTCCTGGTACATTATGATGCCCTCTACAGAAGAACACACGCCGACAAGGATGGACGGGAGAGGATCTGGCTGGACATCGTGGTTGCCATCAACACGGAGGGGGTGGCAACCCGCGACCTACCACACATCCGTAAGTGCTGGGAGGACTTACAGTCCAGGACCCTCAGGAAGGGCCGGCGCCTCTTGGAAGCTGCGGATGCAGTGAGGCGCCAGGTTCACCTTACCACCAACGA
Source organism: Ambystoma mexicanum (assembly GCF_040938575.1). NCBI lineage: Eukaryota > Metazoa > Chordata > Amphibia > Caudata > Ambystomatidae > Ambystoma > Ambystoma mexicanum. Next base: position 420,136,357 of record NC_090927.1, on the reverse strand, counting down.
CATGAGGGTCCTGGAACACATTAACCCAGTGCTTCCCCGCCAGGTCCTCAAGAGGGAGACCGGTCCAGAGTCGAGCAGTAAGTGTCTATGCGTACTTATTGGACACAGTGCATGTTGAGGTGTGCCAGGAGTGTGCAGCTTGGACGTATGTCTGAAATGGGCCATGTATGGATGTGTATGTGCATGGACATGACCATGCTGCATGTGAGTCTTGTCATGTGTGATGCACATCAATGGTGTATGTGTTCCAAAGCATGATGCACAATTGCATGTGGAGATGCACACATGTTAGTATTTATGTGTATGTACTATGGCATGGTTGGGGTGTGAAACATGGATTGTGGTTCCACCTTCATCTACGTGCATGGCATACATGTGCATGTTTGTGTTTGACATGTGTGCGACTGTGATACGCCATGGATGCCTGTGACACAGGCATGTAGGAACCCGATTGGCAGATGTGACATAGTTGCCGATGATTGCACTGTGACAGGTGGTGGAGATGTACAGATGCATGTCTGTCTGTTGGCGTGTGTGCATGTGTTCGGCACTCCCCATGTTGCTTGTGACATCATGTCAACCTTCGGATGTTCAGGGTGTTGTGTGTGTATGGATGCTGCTGCTTGCTGCACAGTTCTTGTTAATTTGTGCATGTGTGTGGATTCAAATGATATGAGTGTTGGGGAGTGTGAATTCATCTGTGAAATTTGACACTGCCACTCATGTGCAAATGGCATGTGTGTATCTGACCATTGTACAGTGCCCTGATGCCTGTGTTCTGTCTCTCCCTGTCTGCAGCGTCGACTGATGAAGATGGCGGCAACAGTGCTGTGGAGCACAGTGGCAGGGTTCCCACCGCCAGCCAGAGACGCAAGTCCAAGCTCTCCTCCCACGTAGTCATCTCTTCTGGGAGTGAGGAGTCTGGTGCCGCGTCCATGGCCACAGCTGTCGAGGGGAGGTCCAAGAGGCAGAGGTTGGAGGTGGACTCCTCAGCAGCAGTAGGGGCCTCTGAGCCCTCACAGGGGGCTATGGAGGAAGATGGCACAGAGTCATCCAGGTTGGTGGGGGGTTCGGTTGAGGAGGAGGCCATGGAAGACCCACGCAAGGGGCCTGGAGGGGGGATTCCACTGGTGCTAGTGGTGCAGTCCAGGGGCAGGCACAGGCTGCCGCGGAGGTGCCTGTGTGTAATCCTGTCCCGATCCTGTGACTGCATCATCCCGCACCAGCATGGATGCCTTCGCCCAGACCCGTTTTCAGGGAGGGGAAGCGAAACAACAACTGGCCTTCCTCTCCCTGCAGATGTTGCAATCCGTGACCGTGTTGAGCCTGTCCTAGCTGGGATGGCGTTGCGCTAACGTGGTATTCGGGATGATGTGACCGCATCCTCAACTGAACCCCCTTTGCGCCAGTCGTCCTCCGTGCCATCTTCCCACCCATGTATCACATGTGCCCCCTGTGGAGCTGCCCCTGAGCCAGCAGCCAGGCTGGTGGAGGACACATCCCTGCCACAATCGGGAGTCGGAGATCCAGCAGGGGTGGCCACCACACCAACTGGACCCCAGCAAGAGGAGGACGTGCAGGCATCAACAGGCAGGACATGTGCACGGCAGCAGCAGGCTCAGAGTGGGAGCGATCATGGATCGGGGCCATCAACATCACAGGGGCCGGCATCGGCTGGAGGGTAGGAGGATCCAGGATTGGGAGTGTCTTCTGTGTGGCAGCGGTTCAGCCAGCAGATAGATGCGGAGCAGCAGCGGGCGGAGGAGGCATGGCTCACAATGGTCAGGGGGAGAATGTCCATGCTCCGGGGGTTGAAGCAGGCGGAGTGCCTCGAGGCAACTTGCAGGGAGTTGAAGGAGGCCATGGCTGCATCCCTGCGAGACCTCGAGGCCAGGGAACAGGCCCCCCTCCAGGACGTTGAAGTGGAGTTTGATAATGCCCTGGCCCGGGACATCAATGAGCGAGCCGTCGAACTAGCCCGCCGCCTTTGTAAATAGTTATGTAGGTGTAGGTTTCGTTTCTTTTTTTTTCTTTGGGGCGCATGGACTTTGCCCTGCCTTTTTGTAAATAGTTATTCATTAGGTAGGTTTTTTGTTAGGTTTCCTTTGGATTTCCTTTGAATTTTTACACGCGATTGGCCTGGCGCGAGTGGGGTACGCATATTCTGGGGGTGTGCAGGGAGTCTTACATGCGATTTGGCAGTGTAGACCCTCCCGGGTGTGCCCCTAACCCCTCCCAATACCCCGCAGGCAGCCCACACCACAGTGAACCACCCTACACACCTGGGCATGCACCACAGGCAGCCCATGACCCCAGTCCATGCCCCGCAGGCAGCCCATGACCCCAGTCCATGGCCCGCAGGCATCCCATCACCCCTGGGCATGCCCCACAGGCAGCCCATCACCCCAGTCCATGACTCACAGGCAGCCCACCCACCCTCCCCATGCTCCACAGGCAGCCCATCACCCCAGTCCATGACTCGCAGGCAGCCCATCACCCCAGACCATTACCCACAGGCAGCCCATCACCCCATCCATGCCCTGCAGGCAGCCCATCACCCCAGTCCATGCCCCACAGGTAGCCCATCACCCCAGACCATGACCCGCAGGCAGCCCATGACCCCAGTCCATGGCCAGCAGGCAGACCATCACCCCAGTCCATGCCCCGCAAGCAGCCCATGACCCCAGACCATGACCCACAGGCAGCCCATCACCCCAGTCCATGCCCCGCAGGCAGCCCATCACCCCAGTCCATGCACTGCAGGCAGCCCATCACCCCAGTCCATGCACTGCAGGCAGCCCATCACCCCAGTCCATGTCCCGCAGGCAACCCATCACCCCTGGGCATGCCCCGCAGGCAGCCCATCACCCCAGTCCATGCCCCGCAGGCAGCCCATCGCCCCAGTCCATGGCCCAGAGGCAGCCCTCACCCCTGAGCATGCCCCGCAGGCAGCCCATGACCCCTGTCCATGGCCCACAGGTAGCCCATCACCCCAGACCATGACCCGCAGGCAGCCCATCAACCCAGTCCATTCCCTGCAGGCAGCCCATGACCCCAGACCATCACCCGCAGGCAGCCCATCACCCCAATCCATGCCCCGCAGACAGCCCATCACCCCAGTCCATGCCCCACAGGCAGCCCATCACCCCAGTCCATGGCCCACAGGCAGCCCATCACCCCTAGGCATGCCCCGCAGGCAGCCCATCACCCCTAGAAATGCCCCACAGGCAGCCCATCACCCCTGGGCATGCCCCGCAGGCAGCCCATGACCCCAGTCCATGACCCGCAGGCAGCCCATCACCCCAGTCCATGACCCGCAGGCAGCCCATCACCCCAGTCCATGCCCCGCAGGCAGCCCATGACCCTAGACCATGACCTGCAGGCAGCCCATCTCCCCTGGGCATGCCCCGCAGGCAGCCCATCACCCCAGTCCATGACCCACAGGCAGCCCATCCATCCTCCCCATGCTCCACAGGCAGCCCATCACCCCAGTCCATGACCCGCAGGCAGCCCATCACCCCAGACCATTACCCGCAGGCAGCCCATCACCCCATCCATGCCCTGCAGGCAGCCCATTACCCCAGTCCATGCCCCGCAGGCAGCCCATGACCCCCATACCTTGACCCGCAGGCAGCCCATGACCCCAGTCCATTGCCCGCAGGCAGACCATCACCCCAGTCCATGCCCCGCAGGCAGCCCATGACCCCAGACCATGACCCGCAGGCAGCCCATCACCCCAGTCCATGCACCGCAGGCAGCCCATCACCCCAGTCCATGCACCGCAGGCATCCCATCACCCCATACCATGACCCATAGGCAGCCCATCACCCCAGTCCATGCCCCGCAGACAGCCCATCACCCCTGGGCATGCCCCGCAAGCAGCTCATCACCCCAGTCCATGCCCCGCAGGCAGCCCATGACCCCAGTCCATGGCCCGCAGGCAGCATATCACCCCTGGGCATGCCCTGCAGGCAGCCCATCACCCCAGTCCATGGCCTGTGGGCAGCCCTCACCCTTGAGCATGCCCCGCAGGCAGCCCATGACCCCTGTCCATGGCCCACAGGTAGCCCATCACCCCAGACCATGACCCGCAGGCAGTCCATCAACCCAGTCCATTCCCTGCAGGCAGCCCATGACCCCAGACCATCACCCGCAGGCAGCCCATCACCCCAATCCATGCCCCACAGACAGCCCATCACCCCAGACCATGACCCGCAGGCAGCCCATCAACCCAGTCCATGGCCAACAAGCAGCCCATCACCCCTAGGCATGCCCCGCAGGCAGACCATCACCCCTAGAAATGCCCCGCAGGCAGCCCATCACCCCTGGGCATGCCCCGCAGGCAGCCCATGACCCCAGTCCATGACCCACAGGTAGCCCATCGCCCCTGAGCATGCCCTGCAGCCAGCCCATGACTCCAGTCCATGGCCCACAGGCAGCCCATCACCCAGTTCATGACCCTCAGGCAGCCCATGACCCCAGTCCATGCCCCGCAGGCAGCCCATCACCCCAGTCCATGCCCCGCAGACTGCCCATGACCACAGACCATGACCTGCAGGCAGCCCATCAACCCAGTCCATGCCCCGCAGGCAGCCCATGACCCAAGTCTATGGCCTGCAGGCAGCCCATCACCCCTAGGCTTGCCCCACAGGCAGCCCATTACCCCTGGGCATGCCCCGCAGGCAGCCCATCACCCCAGTCCATGCCCCGTAGGCAGCCCATCACCCCAGTCCATGCCCTGCAGGCAGCCCATGATCCCAGTCCATGGCCCGCAGGCAGCCCATCACCCCTGTGCTTGCCCCACAGGCAGCCCATCACCGCTGGGCATGCCCCGCAGGCAGCCCATCACCCCAGTCCATGACACACAGACAGCCCATCCATCCTCCCCATGCCCCACAGGCAGCCCATACTACAGGGGGGACTTTTCCCACGCAATTTACCTGACGCGAGCAGGTACACATATTAGGAGGGGTGCACAGGGAGTTTTACACGCGATTTTGCTGGCGCGAGCGGGGTACGCATATTCCGAGGGGTGCGTGGGGAGTTTTACACGTGATTTCACTTGTGCGAGCAGGGTACGCCTATTCCAATGGGTGCACGGGGAGTTTTACATGCGATTTCGCTGGCGCGAGCAGGGTATGAGTATTCTGAGGGTTGCGCGGGGAGTTTTACACGCGATTTCACTGGCATGAGCGGGGTATGCGTATTCCGAGGGGTGCGCGGGGAGTTTTACGTGCGATTTCGCTGGCACGAGCAGGGTACGCGTATTCCGAGGGGTGCGTGGGGAGTTTTACATGCAATTTTGCTGGCCCGAGCAGAGTACGCGTATTCGGAGGGGTGCGCGGGGAGTTTTACATGCGATTTTGCTGGCACGTGAGGGCTGTGTGGCGTTTTTAGCGCGTTTTCATGGTTGGGGGCTGTATACTGGTTTGCGCCATGTAGGGGATTTGTGCGATGTTTTTGGCGCACAGGGCAGGGTTGGGGGTGTAAATGGTGCTGCTGCACCATGGGTGGGTCGCTGTGCCACTCTGCACCACGGCTGGTTATGGATGTAAAAATCCATGAATGCGCTGTGCGCCAGCCGCGTGCGCCACTTCTGCGCTTGATTCCATGAATTATCCCCATAGTTGGAGGGCATCAAGCTGCATTTGTAGCCCTTTTGGGGTCTGGTCCATAATGTCAATGTCATCAGCATAGAGTAGTCTCCCGATGGGAGTATCCGATAACCTAGGAGGAAAGAAGCTTGTTTGGAAAAAGGTGTCCTTGATTTCTGTCAGGAACAGATTGAAAGGTTCAGGTGCTAAAGGGCAGTCTTGTTTCAAATGGCCGGATTTATCTAACTTTACTTTGATCGATGTATCCCGGTGTAAGTCTTTGATGTTGTTCAAGATGGTAGTCGGGCATCTCCAAGCCTCAAGTTTGGCCCATAGCTTAGGCCTTCTTATCATGCTGAAAGCTTTTGAAAAGTCAATACATGGCAGGTACATTTTTTGCCCTTTGCTCTGAATTACTTTGGCTTTCAGAAGATTTATTGAAAAGATGTTAACAGAAGTGCCAATGCCTTTGACAAAACCGGATTGCCATTGGTCTTGATGGCTCGTCTTCGCGCTCCATCAGGAAAGTGATTTTAGCAGGATTGACCCAGAGATTTATCCAGCCACATCGAGTAAGGCAATCGGGTGGTAGTAGGCCGGACCTGTGTGAAGCCCTTTTTAAAAAATTGGGACAACTACCGCCATTTTCCACAACAAGGGTATCAAGGCCGAGGCTAAAATGCCTCTGTACAAAAAATGCCTCTGTACAAAAGATGCCTCTGTACAAAAGATGCAGAAAAATTGCCTATAGCCCTGGGTTTTGTTTCAGCTGGGCGTTGGTCAGCCCGTCTGGGCCTGGGGCTCTAGAATTTTTGAGTCTCTTTATGAGTCCTTCATTTGTTGAGACTTCAATGTCTAGTGGATATTCTTCTATGCACAGATTAACGGGCTAAATTGGTACTGAGTTAGCTCTTCCAATTTCGTCTTCTTCCACCTCTTGTAATTTGGCATAATGGGTATACCATGTCGTAGCTGAAATGGGGTTTGTTTGTCATCAGCGTCTTGTGGGGCGTCCAATTTATAATTGCCCATATTTCCGCTGTGTTCCTCGTTTGAATATTAGGTAGCATACGTTTCGCGTCTTGATTCACCATGCTTTTTCTGTGTATTTTCAGCCAATTGAGATACCTCTGTTTTAGTTTATGGATTTATCCGGAGTTATTAGCTGTCTTAAGGCGTTTTAAACACCTACTTTTTTTTTTAACGTTTTTTTTCCTTTTCACAATCTGGTTGTTGAACACATGCCTATGTGTCATTATTGGCTTGGCACCTAACCCTCGATGTTTGGTTGTGAATTCTTGAAGCAGTGGGGCATAGTTTATGCATTGACTGCCCGCTCCCTCCAAAGACCGGTTGATTGAACTGGTTAATTTTTTGATTGGGTTTGGCAGGACTTTTCTTTGAATGTGCAGTCTGTTTTGGCCAGGGTTTATCCTCAGTTTGGGTTCATAGCTCTCTGGCACTTGATTATTGATGCTGTGGCAGACCGTTTTTAGTTGGTTGTGGTCACTCTTTTCGGTTTTGCAGATCTTCATTCTTTTTATAATTTCACTAATGTTGGAGGAGACACATATGTAGTCTAATATATGTTCACTCAGTGTGCCCTTCCAGGTTGCTTTCCCTGAGATATCACCCTCAATTATACCATTGAGTATTGTACAGTCCCTAGATTGCATTGTTTGCCTCCAAACAATCCCTCTTTTTTCTTTATTGTTCGATGTAATTGCTTCCTCAATAAGCGGATTATTGTGGCGGTCAAGGCACTTACAATTAAGATCGCCCACAATTATTATTAGCGGATCGTTCCACTTTGATCTTTCTTCATCGATTAATGGAGCAACCTCTTCTGCCATGATCTTATTTCTTAGGTCTACTGGATTCCAGTATATGTTCACAAGTATCACGATACTGGCAGTCCAAGACTGGGGGTTTGGAAGCTTTATTGCCACCAACTGTATGAAAGGCGTGGGATGTTGGTTGTAAATTAACGTCCATTCAAGATCATTTTTCACGGCTACTAAGAGCCCACTCATCGGACGTCCCAACTGTTTTTTAAATGATGCGTTCAATAGCACCCAGCATCCCTCAAGTAGAGGTACTTCTAGCAGCCATACTTCTTGGAAGCAAATTATGTCCGCTTCAGGTATTAGGTCTACGCTCTCTTGAAACAAGTGAGATGAACCTCTGGTGTTCTATCTAAGTAGTGGCCATTCCGTTTTGCTTTCAGGTTTTTGGCGCTATTGTTTGTGCAGTTTTTCCACCGATAAGTCTGCTAGCCACTTCCAAATAGCTTCATCTCCATCAACATTGAATTTATTGTCACACAGCTCTTGGCATTCCTTCCCTGAGTCTGCCGTCCGTAATCTCTCTTCTGGAGGGTTTGTCTTTTTGTGTCCCCTCATCTCCAACAAACTACTGATGTGGGGGTTTGCTGTTTTTTTCAAATTTTTCCTCTTTTAGGTCAAACCTCATTGGTCTCAAGAGGTGGGCTTCATCAAGCAGGTGTATGATCACTTTAACTGTGTGCCGCTCCTCAGGTAATTCAATTACTGTGAAATCTTTGGATGAGACTAGGAAAAGTGTGGGAACATGGTGTAGCAGCCTTACCACATTTGCTCTGTTCAACATTAGGTCATCGGCGCAGTATAAAATTCTCTCTAGGCAGAGCTTTAGGTTATCCTTTCAGAGGTTATCCCTATTTTCTTTATTTTCTGGGCCTTGAGAATATTTAAGTTTTGGTTTAGCTGGAAGACTTAAACTGACCTTTATCCTAGGAACTTCGTCCTTAAACCCTTCTTCACTTTTGACATTGTTCACACAGAGGGCGCTGTTTTGGTTCGGCACCTGTTTGGTTGTCAGTTTGACCGGCATATTTAAGTAAATATTTGTCTTTGGTGCTTTGTGTATCTCCCTTACCACGGGCACCTGACCCAGATCTTGTTTCTTAAATCTTACCACACGGCCTGATGCCAATTTCTCATTCCCATGTATCCTTTATCCATTTTTAACAAGTGGTGTTACAGGAGTTAACGTTCTTGTCCGAGTTTTTGGACTGTTCTCATCCTTCTCGGAGGTCTCAGCTCCTGTTTCCTCGCTCACACTTTAGTCGTTTATCAGCACGCTGTTCACCAACAGACTGCTTTCTTCGTCTGAAATACTGTAGGTAGAGAGGTCCATATGATCGATTTCACAAGAATCTTCAGACCTAATATCTTCAGGCACTTTCGTCTTATCAGCATTGGTTTTATCCGTATTTGATGTTGTTATTGGGTTACTAATGTTTATAACGTCCCCTGATCTGCGTGTGGGATGGACAGGTTTTTGATAAAGGCCCTACTGCTGTTTGATTTTGCTTTAGGTGGATTAGCTTATTTTTTTTTTTCATTATCAGTGCCTTTTTACAAAACCTCTTCTTGTTTTGAGCTACTTCAATTGTTTTTAGGGGAACAGCCAATCCAGCTGAGGAGATACTGATCTCCTTTGGTTTCTTTGTGAAAATGTCCCAGATTGTCCAGTCATGCTTATTGGCGTCTGTCTCCCTGCATTTTCGGGCTCCTGTTGACTCCCTCTGACAGGTCCTGGAACTTCTTCACGGCTCACAGGTTCTTTATTGCTACAATGTTCTACCTCCTTGGTCCTACCTCCCCTTCCATTTGGGGACTGGATGTTATTCGGTCGTTGTTCCTGGCCTACCACCCCCCTTATCTGGGGGGAAGAAGCATCTTCGACCTTCAACCTTATGTTAGCATTCTCTTTAGGACTATGGTACGACCAATATTGACAGTGTCTGAGCTAAGCTTCGGAGGTCTGTTGGAATCTAGAAGATCTTCATTGCCCGGCCTCATGAAATCAGTGCCTAGTTTATATGTGTCAAAAGGGTCCAAGCTTCTGTCACCTTCTGGTCTGAAAGATCCTGTTCCTGCCGATGGTTGGGACATTCTTTTCTCTCTTTTTTCTTTTATGATAGGATCCAGTATATCATGAAGTAGTTGAGCCACCCCTGCTGAGCTGTTCTCCATGTTTTTCTGAATGGCGGAGATGAAGCCCTCCACAAATATCATTATGGTATTAACCATCGCCAACATTGTGGAGTGGTCCTTTAAGGTTTCATCTAAGGACTCACAGACTTGCACAAACGGTGACAAGATAGCAATTAAGGTTGACACTAGATATAATTATTTGACTTTAATAAGGTTGTTTGCCTTTGGGGTTCCTGCTGAAGTCTTAGTTTCCTCCTGAAGTTCTATGTCATTAAGGCTACTTCTTTTGTCATAGGACCCTTCTCATTCATATCTCTCCCTTCCTTTTCCTCCCTTGAGGTTTGCATGCCTTGAGTTTTAGCTTCCACCAAAAGTGTGTTCATCTTATTACTGACACCATTCAGTCTTTTTATGCACCCTAGCATTTAGCGATTTTCATTTTCCATTGTGATTGAATTTTCTAGCAGCATTTTGTCTCGTATTTCATGCCCATTTATGACACTGCGAGGGATCAGTGTCTTGTTACCTCTTTTTTCCAACTTTGGCCGATCTGTGTTGAAATAGAATCAGCACCCACTAATTTCTTCTCCTAGGGCCAGGCTGGGGGGTTTCCATGTACTATTGACTGTGGATGCATGCGTAAATGAGTAGTTTTTTGCTGAGGTTCCCACTTTAATGTTTCTGGGCCAAAGGCCAAGTTTTCCCACTCTTTCTGGGAAGTCCAGTCAGTCTGGTAATTCTGATCTAGTTACAATTTTGGTCTATTTTCTTTTTGTTTCCCCCCTTCAGCCCGTGGGGTCGAGGTTTCTGGCTTGTCCAATTGGTCTCTATGGGCCTTCCAATCTGTCATGTTACACCCATCGGGGATGGTGAGAATTTTCCTTTTCACCAGGTTTATCCCTTCTGCCCTAGCGTTGAGGGAGTACTGTGGATAGCTCACTCCCCATCCGCCCTCGCCTGGCTGACACTAGTTGATGTTCCTGGGGCGGAGTTGGCCGCTGGGACACAACCTCTTCCGCAGCATCCTCTTGGGATTTCTATTGCCTTATGAGCCCCCTTTCCAGCCTACTCCTTTCTTTTGGAAGATCAGTCTTTGGGGCACCACACTGGCCATCCCTGCACGCGCACCTCTTTGCTCCTGTATCCTTTGTAGTAAGTTGTTGTTCCGTGGGCGGAGTGAACCGCTGGGATGCGACCTCTGCAACGTCCTCTTGCCTTGCTTTCTGCCCTTTGAGCCCCCTTTCGGGCTTGCTCCCTTCCTTGGGAAAGTCAGGATATGAGGCACTGCACTGTGCGTCCCTGCAGGTGCACCTCATTACTCCTTTCACCCCGTGACGAACGTCTTTGACAAGACCCTCTAATACTTCCTCAGAGACATAGTTGTCAATAAATGCTGCTGTGCTCATATCTACTTCAATGATGACATTAAGTGGGCAGCTTAGGCTAGCTTGATAGCTTGCCATTGCATAAATCTATATTGTCGCGAATAGAGGTTGCGCTCTCCGTGTTCAGGGGCTGCAGACTAAAGATTTACTTAAGGGTACATTCTCAGGCATTATCAAGAAGCTCCCCGGGGAGTCTTAAGTCTCTCCTTTACAGGGGGCTGTTGTGTCGCTGAGGTTGAGGGCAGTCGTTTATTTAGTGAGTGCGTTACTGGGGGGCTTGGGGGGGCTGAGTTCCATCATCCCCTTTTGGTATTTTATTACAGCCCACCTCGGAGCTTGCACACGCTTGCTGAATTTTTTGAGGTCCTCGATGTATCCATCAGGCCGCCTTCCGCTGCCTTCCACCAGACACCAGACACTCCGCTACGCTTTGCTGGAGGGGCAGGTTTTATGGTGAAAGCGAGTGTAGCAGGAGGTGAAGCTTGGTGTCCGGCTACAAAAAGGCACTGCTGGTAATGTAGTCCTTTCCAGGTTTGTAGTCCTTGATTTGGCGCTGGCACACAATGATCAAATTCAGCTATAGCAGCTAATATCCATAGGAATCCAAACGAATGCTGCACAATAGCTGGGTCTGTTCAGCACACCACAAACTCTGCACATACTATGCTATGCTTCGCTGGAGGGGCAGGTTTTGTGGTGAAAGCGAACGTACCAGGAGGCGGAGCTTGGTGTCTGGCTACAGAAAGACACTGCTGTTACTGTAGTCCTTTCCACATTTGTAGTCCTTGATTTGGCACCGGCACACAATGATCAAATTCAGCTAGAGCAGCTAATATCCACAGCAATCCAAATGAATGCGGCACAATATCAGGGTCTGTACAATACACCAGCCCACTGTTTAATTTAAATGTTTCCATACGTGCTTCACTGTGGAGTTTCTTCCCTATAACCAAGAAAACAAATTATATTTCAGGCTATAGGGAATCAGCCCAATGGATTAGCATAAAATTGCTTTAAAATTGCCTCAAACCTTTTACAGAATATCTGGAAAGTGTACACTTGATTAGCCAAAATCACCACAATATTCCATCATATAAAGACCTGTATACAAGAATTATGCTTGAGTTAGAAGTATTCTTTGATGTCTAAGTAGTTCCAATGGTTAGATGCCATCCCCTCGCTAGTATATATAGACCACTCTCGCAAACCTTCACCAGAGGCAAAACGTCTTAATCAAACAAATACAAAGAGGGTATGTGTAAAAAATATGTAGACATATTTTATTACATGTATACATCATTTTCAAAAATTCATGGTTCAAATTCATAACACTAAAGTTCTCAATAGGGTAGTATAACCACAGGGCCAATATCACATCTAACTATTAAGAATTCCATATGTGTAACAGACTCACTACTACTCACTTCAATAAACAGTCACTCTATTTTCATACATACCCATACTACTCATACACCCACCATGTTTCATTCCTTCCATTCCATTTAAAAAATCTTGGAAATTCTTCATGGGGGCACTGTGTAAACGCCACACTTTTCTATTCGACACTTCCTACGTCAAATACTATACAAAGTTTGTACACAGAAATTACTACAAACTAATTTAATTTCACATAACCACACTTTCCGGTTCTTCTTAGTGCCACCAGTGTTGGATCGTCTGAGAGAGTAACCTACAGGATGACAAATAAATAAGGTCTTAATAACTCCATTTAGTATTGCAATCATACTAATTTCAAAAATTTGATTAACAGAATCTAATCAACTCGTTGGCACCTTGAATCTGCCATAGTAACTCATTTCTCAGGGGTACTTCATTTTAGACTGTTGTACGTTGCATACTTACCCAACTGGGTACTCTGTTTCCATTCCAAAAAAGGCAGCCGAAGATGTAGTTCACATTGTGTTCTAAAGCCCTTTGACCCAATCATCTCTGGGAACTGGAATGGCATGAGATTTTGTGATTTAAATGGGCCAGGGGAAGATTAAAAACACTACTGCCCTCACTCTTGAGTGGTCACCCTATTTGAGCTACACGCATCCACACGACCAAAACAAATAAATCCCTGAAATTCAGACTCGAGAGTGGTGCCCTGGTCACGTCATTGCCAGGCACCTGGGGTGGGAAGTTGATAAGGGGTTGCCGTGTCTGGAACGTTTGTGATTTGGAATAGAAGAAGAGGTGATGCCGATAAATTCAGAACAAGGTCCGGGACGCAACTTATGTGTGCCACAACATCTGGTATAATAAGAAAGCCTGTTGTCTTATCAAAGCAGAGCTGGCCTCACAAGTTTACTTTGAATGCGTCTGGATCAGAGGGGGGCATATCACGTGATGGTCTTGATTTATTAGTGGGTCAATGAGATAGCATGACCAATCCTGTGCTTGGATTTACCAGTGACAGCAATGGGTTTAGATAAGCTGTAGCCAATCGGTCAAGGGACTATAGGAGGGTATCAGCATTCTCTACAGCTGGTAGCCAATGAAGGTGGTGGGATGACATTGTAACCTACACATTTAAATTATGTGGCTTTTCCACAATATAACCTGTAACTTTTGGAGGTATGATTAGCTCTGTGTTAGTTTGTTTCGAAAGGACCTTCTGAGACCTTTTTGCTTGTTTTCCATTGCAAAGAGGTAAGTTTGGTTTTTGTGTTGCTATTTCTCATTACAGAAGCCACAAGCACAAAATTCCTGCAGACAGGGTCGGATCGCCCCCCCAGCCTCTCGGCCCGTGGCCGGGCCGAAATCATCTCTGGGTACTGGGGACCGGTTTCTGCCCACGCCTGGTCCATTTAAAAAAACACCTGCAACGGCATAATTCATCAAAGCAAGTTAACATGTTACCTTGCTTTGATGATTGATTTGCATGTATGATGTGTGCTTCATAAATTATGATGCATGCATCATTCACATGCTGCTGCAGCATGCAAAGTTGAGGGGGCGCCACCGGGCCGGCGGCTGTCACCGTGCCGCCACTCCAGGGGGCGTGGTGCCCCTGGAGTGGCTGTGCTGTTGTATTAGTGATAAATATGCATTAGTGATATTAGTGATAGACGACCAATTTTAGAGTACAATAAGCATCCATTTTGGACTATGTATTTTGCCTTTCGCAAGTTGCAGTAATAGCATGATATTTTTTCTGCCGTTGTCTCGGTTACGAACATCACAAGACATTCCATCTCGCTGTCCTTGGTCACTTGACAGAATCCTTGTGCTAAAGCTTCTGTACAGTGTAGAAATATTTGACCATAGCACATCAAGTGGTCATTGACTTCATTGTGCCACAATGAATGCTTTGTTGTAATGTGTCTATCTTTCCCATCTCTCTGGCATGCTGTTCAGGATGTTTGTTTGCATGTGAAGGTAACGAGTGCTCAGAGTATGGGATGCCCTATGAGTGTGCTGCTTTCCCTATAATGCCAACCTCTGAAGTCTGAAAGTAGATGCATGCATGCTTGACACGCGGCCAGCTTTGCACCAGACCTGCAGATGAACCTAACTGGTTAGCTGTTAAATCTCAGTTACCAGTTTAATGGTATCCACTACAGAATAATTGCTCATTTTACTATAGCTGATATGATAGCTCAGTTGGTTGAGCGCTCACCGCTGCGATGGGTGTGTGATCTGCAGGTTCAAATCCCAGCAAGGCCATCTCAGCCTTTCATCCTTCTTAGGTCGATAAATGAGTACCAACAGAGGTTGGGTGATATTGTATGCATATTTGTTCTATAAAAAAGAGCTTATGCGTAAGTGTTTTACAAAAACATATTATCATTTGGCCTTGGACATCTGTTTGCATTCACAGTAATTTGACAATATGGGTCTATACACACAGATATTACATATGGTGATCCATTCTTGTATGAAATGTATATCACATTAGTGAAATCATAACCATATTTTTCGTAGTGTACTTAGGAACAAAAAATAAATCACGCTTTGAAACACCTGTGTATGAGTGCGATACAAATAAAATATCATATCATATAACAATGCTATTTGACGCCACTTCCTGTTTTGTCAAGGGGTGAAACGTTGTGTTTCATCGCTTCCCCCGATGTCACTTTGGGGTAGGGTCAAATGGCATCACTTCCGGTGATGTCATCAGAGGTCAAGGGTTGTGAGGCAAGGGGTGGGCCACTATTTTTTGGGTGTCTGTGGCTATTTCTTGTCCCAGTCCGAACCTGCCCGCAGATACAATTAACGACTATCAAATAAATATACAATTATGCCAACAAAAATTCTTCAATAAGCAGTTAGTCGTATATGTATTTCTCTTCCATTATAAAATAAATGGGCTCGATTGCACATTGTGTGGCCCTCGTTTCGAATGACACAGATCTGTAAAGATGCTGAGCATTTATATGTGAAAGGGAATAAACGTAAACCAGGATGAAACAATGTGTTGTTTTATTTTTTGAGAATACCCAACACGGCCAATGCCACAACAAACCAAATGTAGAAAGTTGCCTTGATCACCTCTACCAAAGGGTGCCATTCTGGTCCAAAGTGCATTAGCTGTATCCCCTGTTGTGGGCCAAAATGGTATTTCGTGCTTGCACAAGCCCTTAGTGTAACCATTATGGAAACTCATATTGTGCAAAGCCAACAGTTTATGGACTGTCATCATATTTACATTTTGTAGCAGTGCTGCATAGGATGCTAATTTGGAATCCAAATATTGGCCTGATTTTTACCCCATTACCCATAAATAAGCAGGGCACTCAATACATATGGAAGACAGAGAAGCCTACTGGGACCAGCACCCAAATGAATGTTGAGGCATCTTCCTTCACTGCGCCTTGTGTGCTCGTTGACATGTGCTTATGAAGGCCCGGAAGACCTGACAATTAATAAATACTTCGAGCTTTTGTGGGGCCGTGCTTTTAGATTCTGCGTCACCTCACGTACTGAATCTCACACCGGCTTTCCTGGAAAGCCTCATTATTGCCTGAGGTAAAATATGTAATGTGTCCAAACAGTGATGTGAGAGTCTTAATTGCCTGCCTACCTGGTGTGAAAGCACAAGACTGGACTGCACAGACCACTATTTATAGGCATTTGCGGAGATGTTTGCTGAAAAAAAGCTCTAGGAATTACATTTTTTCTAGCTCCCCATGACAGATCTATTTCAAAAGTAAACATGATTTTTTGGAAAACTTGCATCGAGTGGATCACTTTCTTTAATAAGAAAGAAGTCGTCGACTCTTCACTGTGACATCATGACATCTGATGTGTTGCAAGCTGGATGAAGATTCCTGGTGTCGACGGGAATACATATCACTAACTAAAAGCCCTTCATGACTTCAAAAGGCGCGCCTGGCAGCTGCTAGACAGCTCAATGCGCCGAAGGCGTACCGCAGAGGACTGCCTGCAATGTGCAAGTCGCACATCAAGCAAGTGCCATGGAATCTTGGCAGGCTCAGAAAGCCTAACCTTGTTTTTCCTGGGACACCTCACGCGACAAGTGTTTAAGTTGTTTTTCCTCCAGCTGCAGCGTAAAGTCGTTCGTTTTTATGTGCAATGCTTAACACCTTCATTTTGATGTACAAGGCGTTAGTAAACGTGGATTGCCAAGTCAAGAGTTATGGCTGATGTGTAGACGGTGTGTCGATGTTTGTCAGGCTTTGGGTGTGCAAAGCTTTTGTAAACTACGCCCAGGGAGCACAATGTTTTGCCATGATACACTCCTGTCATATGGCAACTGTGGTTATTGTACGCAAAGTGTTGCTATTAAAAGCACAGTTGTTGTTACCATGCCATTAGGATCGTAATACATTCAATTAGTACCACAGTGGCAATTTCTAAGATGGGCTCAGTTTTCAAGTCCCCTCCCTGAGCAAAAGACATGTGCTAGAGACAAGCATAAAAATCTATGCCTGTCTTAACCCCCTTTTAACACTATTATTATATTTTTTATTAGGATATTTATTGAGCACAGGCCTAGCCCCAGGAAGCAACAGAGCGCTTTGCAAGGTTTAGGTCTGTTTGACCGAAAAATAATAGACCTTTTCCAATTTGACTGAATTTTCTTTGGTCTTTTTTTGTATGTAAATGCGGGTGAGACCTCCTGCCAACCCCACGCTTGCCCTTACCTCTGGGACAGCCTACCTGCCTCTCTGAAACTTGAGGAGAACTATTTCCGGTTCCGGAAGCACCTCAAGACCTTCCTCTTTGCTTCTGCCTTCTCTCTTCCTCTCTCCTGCTGATTTCCTGTCTGATACTGCACTGGTCACTTGGCTACCCTCAGATTTCGGGCCCACGTCCCTCCACGCCCAGTTGCACACCTGCACTGCCTCCTGGCGATTCTTGCACTTTGGGTCTGTATCTGTAAGCCTACAGTCCCCCTACCTCTACTTTTGGACACATGCTGTTTGCACTTATCCTTACACCTGCCACCTGCTAGCCGCACTTCTTGTTATTGTTTTGATCCCATGTACATTTCCCCTCCACATCCCCTGCACTTGCGCGATCTCAATTTCACCTGGCCTAGTAAGATTGTTGTCTCTGTCCTCCCTCTGTTCCCCCTCCCTTGCCGCATCATGCCTTGAAACACTTATAAATGCCATATCATATCATACCTATTCCCTTACTGCACCCCTCATATATATTTAATTTAATTTGACAGAAATTCCCCCCAAAAAGATAAAATAAATTCAGTCAAATTCAAAAGGTCAATTTGACATGCGATCAAGTATGCTAATACCCTTTACAAATCAAAGGTGGAAGGACATGGTGAGGCAGTAGAAATACAAGGGAGGGTGGAGATAACAATGAGGGTTGAGGAGGACAATCAATTTGGCATCATGGGATCTACAAGCAACCAGGGAAGGGAACCAGGGAGCAGTTCTCCTAGTCTCAGGCTAGGTTTGGGGTGGAGGGTGTGTAGACCTAGGTGTTAGGGAGCAGCCATTTCATGAAGAGGAAGGTCTTGAACTCCTTCCAGAAATGTAGAAGTGTGAGCATGATCAGGATGCTCACCTGGCACAACAGTTCTAGTTTCCAATATGCCAAACCATAAAGGTGTTCTCAGATTACGAATTTCTCAGCTAGCAGTAGGACCTGATCATATTACGCCTAGTTAGTGCAGTAGTGGCACATTGCATTGTGCCCATTTTGCACATTAATGCCATATATGATTACACCCAGTTGGAAGAGCAGAATACCGAGTTTGGTAAGGAATATTATGGTTAGATATTTTAAATATTTAGCAGAGCAGTGCCTGATTCCATTGTGTATGTATGCATGTATTGTTTATTTTTATAGCGCCTATACACATGCAAACTGTTTCAAAGCACTCAAGTCGGGTCAGAACAAGGGGAAAACAACAGTCGCTCAGAGCCCTTGAAATATACTGAGATGATAATAGTCTGCACAGGCAGAGTAAATGCATAAAATACATATAACAATAGAGACACAGCAAATAGGCCTGACGGCGTTTCTGCAGTTTTACCAGTGCAATTAAGGGGAGAAGACAATGGAGAATGGACAGACGATCATCAGGCATGTTGCATTTGGGTCATGCAAGTGCATTGGTGGTCACAGGAGGGGTCCAAGTGAACCCAATCGGCGGAGATTGAGCTAAGTGCGGAGAGAGCAACTCTCTTCAGTTATTCTAAGTGCAGTGGAAGTGGGTGGGAGTAGGGCCCTGAAGCAAGTGCAAGAGAGGACTGGTGGGGTTGCCCGGGACCAGTGAGACTCTGAGGTACAGTCAGCAAGCTGTAAGGAAGAGGAGGGAGAGATGGAGAGCATAGAAGGCTAGGTTAGCAAGGTAGAGGGAGAGCGAAGGAAGAGGATAAGAGAAAGTTCTTGAGAAGTTTACGGAACTTAAGAAGGTCAGGTTCAAGACGGAGGACGTCAGGGAGACTATTCCAGAGGGAGGCACCTGATGAGGATAAGGATCTCTCTCCAAATCTCTACTTGGAGAACCGGTTCACTTGCAGAAGTTGGAGGTAGATGAGCAGAGGGCTCATGAGGGACAGTATTTAAGTAGGAAGCATTGCAGGTAGGTAGGTCCCAGGCCCCAGAAAGCCTTGTGGACAATGCAGAGGGGTTTGAACTTGATCCTTGCAGCCAGGGGGAGCCAGTGAAGAGATTTCAGTGCCAGAGAGATTCTGTCCCTGGACCTGAGGCCAAGGATAAGTCTTGCGGTTCTGTCTATTATGGATGAGTTGCCTAGGGTGCCTGGCAGAAGAAGGGAGGTTGAGGAAGAGGCTGTTGCAATAGTCCAGCCTATAAAGAACCAAGGCTCTGGAGATAGTGAGCCGCTGGGGGAAAGCGAGGAAAGGAAGAGTACCTCTGAGGAGGTGTAGCTGAAATGTGAGAGGATAAGGAGAGAGTGGAGTCGAAGATGACCCTGAGGTCTTTTGCCTCGCAGGTCAGTGTGGGCTCAGGTCCAAGGGAGGCCAGCAAGAGCAAAAGTGGGAAAGCGAGAGCAGGGGTCCCAATGCGGAACAATCTCAGTCTTACTGGCATTGGGGCAGAGGCTGTCTGCAGCACACTATGACTGAATAGTGGACAGACAGTCAGATATGAGCGAGAATGAGGAGGCCACAGAGGGTAGCCTGAATGATAGTTGCGTGACATCCGCATAACACTGGAAGTTAGATGTGAAGGTGGCAATCACACATGCCAAGGAAGCCATATAGACATTGAAGAACCAAGGGGAGAGGTTAGATCCCTGGGGAACGCCACAGGTTGAGAGAGCAATAGTCAAGAGAAAATCTCTGAGCTCCACCTAGGATGGGCGGTCGGTGAGAAAGGAAATTAACCCTGCCAGAGCCTGACCTGTGATTACCAGGGTGTCATGGAGATGTGCGATCAGGATGTAGTGGTTAATCCTGTCAAAGGCAGAGGAGTGGTCAAGGAGAATGAGGACAGAGGGTGTTTTAGTGTCAAGATTTCAGAGCAGCTATTCACGGGTGCTCATAAGAGCAGTTTCCATGCCTCTGGATGCTCTAAAGCTAGACTGATGATCATGGAAGCAGCCAATAGATTCAGTGTGGAGGGTCAGCTGAGTGATAGCTAACTTCTCCAGCAGTTCACCCAAGAAAGGAATTGAACTGGGGGTCCTCCCAGCCCTTTAATACAAGGTAGCAATACCCTGGAGATGAATGGGATGCTCACGTTACTCAAACATCAATAATCAAAACAACTCAGGTAGTTGGCAAAAAGGTTAACTGTTTTAATATGAATTATCTAAAACAAGGAGTACAACGAACATCAACGGACGTCTCAGTGCATGGTTTCTCAATGCATCTTAAAAAAAAGCTTTCTTTTATAACAAAAACTCATCATGGATGACATGAACCTACATATCTACTAACATCATCCTATGTGGCAAACTACAAAAACCTATCGAAGAAAGTGATAGGACTGGAGGGAACATCTAAGTATACGTTTTATACTAGTCTAAGAAAGTGATAGGCTCCTTAACATCAGGTGGGGCAACTAAGTCATTCCCCGAAACAGGTCACTATGAACATCACTAAATACACAATGTCTCATTGGTTTTACAAACTATTGGACCCTTAATCATGCAGCCCCCTACAATTAGTTGGCATTCTTACATCTGTCAGTACTTTTCTACCAATGTTAGCAGCATGCAGGCTAGATCTCCAGGTGCTGGTGAGCTGGTCATAACCATAGCCTCCCACCAATTAGCATATCATCTATCATCACCTCAGTGGTCTGCTGTCAATTAAGGCTTTGAACTTGTCTTCGGGAGTGTTCTTTGCTCTGGAGAATTCAGGGGAGTGAGGGCACACTGTGCCTCCATGCGTAGGTGCGGTTGTCATGTTTGTCCAAATTCATCCTTCCTCGTGACTGAAGACCACAAAATTGAGCTCTAGTGTATTTAAACTACTATTTTCAAATAGACCTCTGATGTCATTCATGCCTTCTGAACAGGAGTCTCATTCTTTCATACGATTTGAATCCAATGTCTGTTCTTCTCAGTATGATACGACCTTGAATTCTTTGGGCTCATCCAGCCTCGCCTTTCACTCCTGTTAATCCAATTTCTTTTATAACTGTGGCACACTAGAAAGGCCTTCCTTTCTTGTCCAGCACTGCTGTAATACATAGTCGAAACATCCATTCTTTACTCACTCCTACATATGTATACGCTGGCGCATGCCGCAATCTATTCACTACTTAGCTAGCCTCAAGAATACTTTGTCTGCTTGTGTTACTTTGTATATGTACACGTATAAAATGACTTGATATCTTCATCATTTCTGCAGCATAAGCTTCTTCATCTTGAGCCCAAGATGCCACTTATCTTTGATACTTTCTTGATGCCTTAGAGAATATCTGCATTCTTTTGTCTCTGCATCTCTTTTATGTATGTCAGGCTTGCTTCGTGTGACATCACCATTCTGTTCTTCTGGACATTTGCTATGTCTCTTCTGGGATTTCATTCAAATGGCCATCATACTGCTATGTATGTAGGTATGGCTTTCTTAATAGGAACCTTGCTTCCAGGATTCTCCTTGATATCTGTATTTCCAATGGTGCTGCACGTGTCTCACACTCGGGTTCCCAACATATAGGCAATATGGGCGAGGTGGTTGAGATGGGGGTAATTGGCTCCTTCTCTACAGAGTGATGGAGATAGAGCAGGAGTTTGCCGGAATGGAGGGATCAGCAGAGGGTTTCTTGAACACAGGGTGTATAAGGGAGTACTTCAGCGCAAGTTTGGGAAAACTCCAATGGAAAAGGAGAGATTGCAGAGATCAGCCAAGGTGGGGGAGAGGGAGTCAATATTGTCCTTAATGGTTTTAGAAGGGCAGGGGTCCACTTGTTTGGATGATGCCTTCATAGATGCCGGGAGGATAGCTCAGCAGCAATGTGCTCGCCTTAGAAGCAAGACGAAACAAAGCAACACAGGTTCGATCCCCGCGTCCGCGCTTAGAAACCTCTGGGTATTTAAGTGCATTATAAATACGCAACTGAGACAAAAAAAACAATTACACAACTAAAGAATTGATTCACACTACTATTATAATAATTATTATAATATTACTATTATTAGGGTATTTATTGAGCACATGCTTAGCTCCAGGAAGCAAAAGAGCACCTTACAAAGCAAAGGTGGAAGGACATGATGAGGGAGTAGAAATACAAAAAAGCGTGGAGATAACAATGGGGGTTGGGGAGGATGATCAATTTGGCATCAGTGGATCTACAAGCAATCAGGGAAGGGAACCAGGGAGCAGTTCTCCTAGTCTCAGGCTATGCCTGGAGTGGAGGCTGTGATGACCTTGGTGTTAGGGAGCAGCCAATCCGTGAGGGGAAGGTCTTGAGCTCCTTCCTGGAATGTAGAAGAGAAATGGTAGGTCTGGTATTCCTGGTGGGGGGGAGATTCCAGGGTCTGGAGGCATAGACAGAGAAGTCTGGTCTTCTGGTTCTTTCCTTCCTGCACCAGTGGAGTTCAATTCTGCACATGTCCTTAGGCTATGTGGAATGTTAATGGTGTTTTGGAGTCAGAGTAGGGGCACGGAGTGAGAGTACAGTTTCACCCTCATATGTCTGCTTCATTTACATGCGTGTGTAAAACAAACGCGTTTCTACGAAACGCTCCTGTTTTGAACACCTGCCAAAAGCAGGCAGATTCCATTGGGATCCATTAAAAGTTACAACTGTCAGGCAGAATGTACACTTTGCACTGTAAAGTGAAAAAGGTGAGTGTACCTTTTTCCACCCATGTCTCTGCACATCATAATGCAAATGAATAGATCCGCAGTGATGGGCACATTTTGAATGTAAGTGCAAAGGAAGGTGGTCCCCTCCATGCAATTTACCATTTCTATGAAATGAATATATAGCCACTGGGGACAGTGAGTCTAGAGAGTGCCATGATCATAAAGTGCAGCAGAACAAGATTCCATGATACCCATCTAGCACAGTAAGGCCTATAACAATTATCGCCCAGAGCCACATAGAATGTTGGGAGTTACTTGCCCTCAAACCCGACATATGGTCTTGAACACTTGGCGACCTGTTTGTAATTGTCCTTTTCTCGATAAAAAAAAATAAAAAAAATATATATATATATATATATTACATGGACGCGGTAGCGTCCATGTAGTTATGGTTAAGTTGGTGTTTCCATAGGAAGAGAACTTTTTGGGTGGCTTATAACTTCGCTCCCTCTGGACGAATCCTCACCAAACTTTGCAAAAAAAGTATATGGCCCAGTCTGAATTTTTTCGGAGAGGTTTGGTCCAGGGGGGGCAAAGTTATAGGGGCGGTCCCAAAACCTTTGTTTTTTCCTAGAAACATAATGGGAAAAAACTTTGCGCACGGCTACAGCCCGAACCGCTGGACGGATTTACACCAAATTTGCGGCAGGAGCGGCGGCTTGGTCCAGAAAGCGTGCTTTTGCAAATTTGGTGTAAATCCGTCCAGTAGTTTTTTAAAAAATGACCAAAATGTAAGGCAAAAAAATTGGTGATATCTGTGTTCGCTTTGCGGACGGAATTCCCTGTTCGCTCCGCGGACAGCACCCCGATTAGCCCATGGGCTTGCATCATGTCCGCGGACATGCGACGTGTTCGCTGATTGGGCGGTGTGGTGCGTGATGCGCGTCAGATTTTCTGTCGTGCCCGCCATCTTGCATTCGCCGCCGACCTCGGACAGCGCGGTGAAACTTGAATTAAAAATTGTATTTAGTGGCGTGTGTTGGTGTGTAAGAGTGTTTGGGGAGGGTGGGGGAGTATGAGATAGGTTCAATGTTGTATTTTTTTTAATGTGCTAGACGCTTTTGTTGTGTTCGATTTGTCTGTAGACAACACGGCTGTTCTGGAATGTTCGTAAATAAACAGAATGGATTCGGTGTCAAGTTGAAAGTGTTCTAAGAACACTTGTGGGGTCTTGGAATGTTAGCAGGGGGTGTCCTGGAGACGTTGTGTGTATTGTTCGTTGGCAAGCTGAAAGTGTTCTAAGAACACTCGCAGTGTTTACGTACACAAAGAAAATGGGGGTGTCTTGAGGACGCTCTCCGTATTGTCCTCTGGCAAGTTGAATGTGTTCTAGGACCTTCCTTGTGTCCGAGGACATTAAAATGGTTGCAATGCTTGAATCTATGGGTGTGATATACTGCGGTGGTGTCCAGGGTATAGAATGTTGGGTGCATGGCCATTTGGCCCTGTTCCCAACACTCTATGGCCTGGCCACAACCACGCTGCATATCACAGTCATATGCCATGCACCCAAGAGTCTATGCCCTGGGTAGAAGTATCGTAGCATATCACAGTCATATGTCATGCACCCAAGAGTCTATACCCTGGCCACAAGTATAGCAGCATATCACACTCATAGTGGCTAAGAACACTCGTGGGGTGTTGGAATGTTCGCAGGGGGTGTCTTGGAGACGTTGTCTGTATTGTTCGTTGGCAACCTGAAAGTGTTCTAAGAACAGTTGCGGTGTCCTGAAATATTCGTACACAAAGAAAATAGGGGTGTCCTGAGGACACAGTCCATATTGTCCTCTGGCAAGTTGAATGTGTTCTAGGACCTTCCTTGTGTCCGCAGACATTAAAATGGTTGCGATGCTTGAATCTATGGCTGTGACATAGTAATATGCCATGCACCCAAGAGTCTATGCCCTGGCCAGAAGCACCGCAGCATATCACACTCAAAGTGGCTTATAACTTTGGGTCAAAAACAAATTTATAAGGAACAATGTTATAAGCCAGTATGGGTGTGATATGCTGCAATGGTTGTATTTATGATGTTATTACTATTTGGTTTAGTAACGGGAGTCCATGTTTTTCTTGTTCATTTCTGTGATAAAAGAAAATAGCATGTTAGTATTAGTATTTTATAAAGAGTTTTTACATTGTACAATCAACATTTTTTCTTTTTTTTTACCCTCATATTTAGTCGATGACAAACGAGAATACTGTACAATTTGCTCAGTTTCTGTGTTTGTTGGTAATATCATTGGGTCTGTGGGAGAAAAAAAATCCATATTGGATTACAAAAAAACCTTTTTCTGTTCTGCCACAGTTTATTTGTTTGTTTGTTTTCAGTGTTTACTTGTTGTTTCTGGCTAATGCTTTATACATTGGATTGTTCCAGTTTTTGGGAGCAGTAAGATATTAGGTATTTGTTTGGATATTGTACAGTTTTGGAGCAGTTAGATAACAGTAGGCGTATTCTAACTGTTTATTTTTTTATACAATTTCGTGGTATTGATTTATCTGTTTGAATATTTCTATATTTTGGGACAGTTAGATAACAATTGGTGTAATCTAACTGTCTTTTTTTTATTTATTTGAGCAGTCCTAATTTATCTGTTTAGTTGTTGTAGCATCTTTGGGCAGTTAGATAGGTTTTGGAATATTGTGACAGTTTATATTGTTTTACTACAAGTGTACTTAAGGTTTAAGTACAGTTTAGTTATCACATTTTGTTTTTAAGAACATTAAATAAGCGTTTGTAAGATTTGCTGGTAATCTCTGCTTTAGAGTAATGGTACTATCATTACATTCAAACCATCCACATTTCTTTTTTATATATGCAGTGTAGTGTCCTGAGTTGGTTGTGGCTCCTGCGTGGTAGATGATACCTATTGTTGTGAAGGTTTTCCTACCAAGTGATATTTGACCATTTGTGAATCCAGTCAGCTTGCAGTTGTTTTTGGTACCATCTGCATTGTAACGTAGAAGCATTAGTATTACGGATTTACTATGTGTTTGTATTACTAACATGGAGTGATTATCTGAATTTCAGGTGAAACATAATCTACTGTGGTTTGCATTTTGTACAAGTTGCTGAAATGGAACGGATTCACAATAAGGTATTGATATATACACAAAGCGCTCATTGGGGATTTGTTCTTGTGTCACATTGTTGCAGAGAGTGCATGTATGTTTCCACATGTATGAAATCTGGAAGATTTCATTTATAGGTATGTTTTTGTTTTCCAGTACTTGTTGTAAGTACATTAGAAATTCTTGTGGATCTTCCTGTGAGTTTATAGTGAATTTCACCATTCCAGCACAGTAGTCCAATTGTTGTCTTATTCCATAAACACTATACGTGTTGTCAGGATTGTTTGCTGCATTTCTGTGAAGTACTAACATTTGCAAACACAATGGGTCTGCACTGTGTAAGTAAATGTTCTCAACAATTGGTGGTAATTGAAATAGAATATTCATTGCTACATTTGCGTAGCAACTTACACCAACTATATTTGAGAGTTTAAATGGACCATGTAGTTCTGTATCTGACTGCATTTTTTGGAGTTTGTCTTGCTTCTTTGAAGAAGTACCTGGTTTACTTTCCCTAATTGATTCTTTTTTGATTGTGGTACTTGATGAAGTTTTAGTTTCTTTTACTCTTTTTGGAGGATTTGCAGTGACATCCTGTTGCATTTCTGTTTGATTTAGTTTTCTTTTAAAACATTTTCCTTTTTGTGGAACAGGATATGTTTGTAGATGGGGGTGTATAGTGAACGAAGTCTATTGTATTGTAAAATGCAAGGAATATCAGCGTTTATTTTACTTGCATCAAAGTTGATTAGAAATAGACCGTCAAGTGTATGTAAGCGTGATAGTGCTACGTAGCTCATGCCTTCTTTAAAGACTGTGTTACCAATGTCTATCATTGCTTTGTCTAAGGTAAGACCTTGTGATTTATGAATGGTGACTGCGTATGCAAGAGTTAGAGAAAATTGTTCTCTGCGTACATACATGTCTTTGAAGAGAAGGAATCGAGCTGTGGAGCGTCCTATTCTTTTCACTTCTGAAAATGTGTCAAAGAGAATATTGACAAACTGAATTTTGTTGTCATGTGGGTATGTTTGAAAGCCAACAACTGTACCCAGTGCTCCATTAACTAGTCCTTGGTCTACGTCAAGGTTACGTTTCAGCATTACTCTGCAGGTTAAGGACAATTTTAATATCTTTTCCAAGCCTGCTGTGTTTGAGATTGATTTTTCTAATTTCCATTATTGGTTGCATTTCTTTACTTAACATGATTTCATTGAATTTGAAACAGCTTGCAAGAGTTGGCATTAAGGCCATACAATTGACATTGTTGTGGGCTAATTGTTCCATAACATCTGTAGCACATGTATTATCACCATAAAGTGCATGAATGTGCCGGGTTTTCAATATTGCTTCTGCTTCTCTAGAAAGTATACCAACTCTGATACTTTTTAAGATGTTGGCATAAGTGAGATCTGCCGATTGGCGCATGTTTTGTGTTAATTCTCTGTATTGGAAATGTTGCCGAAGGTTGACATTTCCAATGCTGCCAACAGTTTTACGACAGAGTTTGTGTCCTAATCTTTTAAAAATAGGCTCACCTTTTACAGGTGTCAATTGAAGAAGATCTCCGAAAACAATAATGTGTTTTCCTGCAAAGAGCTCTTCACAGTTTGTTTTGAGTACTTCCTGTAATATGAGGTGAATCAAAGCCAACATTAGGTTGGACACCATGCTCACTTCATCTATTAGTAGCATTTTCATTTGTTTTAATACTCTGCGTAGTTCCATTGCAGATTCTGCAGAAAGTTTGTAATAATCTAATTTGTTTTGGTGTTCTACTGGCAGGAGTAGTAATTGGTGTAAAGTGACACCACCTATGTTGTAGGCAGCTAAACCTGTGGGGGCAGTGACAATAGCTGACAGTTTGTTGTTTGTGAATTGTTGAAGGAAATTACTGATGATTTTGATTAGGAATGTTTTGCCAGAACCAGCTTCACCACTGACATACAATAGTATAGGTTTGTAATTTTGACAGGTGCATTCTTTGTTTTCATGTTGTACACCATGTGCAATTTCTTTTGTTACTTCTTGAAAAATGCTACGTTGCTCATTGTTTAGCTTTGATTCTAGTATAGTTATGTCTTCTTTATCTTCATACTGACACATGGTGTTTTGTACTTCTATCAATGCTAATTCTGCCTCATTTGTTATTAGTGGGTCTCCCAGTGGTTCTTGGCTTCCTGTGACAGATGGTTGACTACTGTCAGGAGTGTCCTTATCTAGGTGGGCCTGGAGTTCTTCTTCGTGTTGCTGTTCATTGTGCAACATTGTTTTGTACTGTGCAAAGTTTACATCAGTTATACTGCTTTCATTTGCTTTGAAAGCGTCTTCATATGAGTCATAGTTATCTAGTATTTCTTCTTCTTTTCTCCATGGTTTAAAGAGTTGTAGCAGGGACATGTAATATACTTCTTTATGTTGAGGAGTCTTTAATGACAATTTGATATGATTAATTAAATTTGGTTTGGTGAGTTTTACTAAGCTGCCTTCACAGTTTGTCACTTTGTATTTACGGTTTTGTTCATCAGGTTTTATATTATTTTTGTATGTGTAGTTTTGGGCTATGTGGTATAGACTCATGGTTTCCAAAGTGGTACTCCTGTTTGGGTAGTATGTGTCTAATAAATTGTTTTTTAAAATGTCTTGGCTGTTGGGATCATGTTTGGCTATTGTTTCTATATCTTCATATGATTTTAGAACTCTTTTTCTAGATTTAACTGGACCAAGACTTAGCCATACTATATTTGCAGATTTACCATACAATGCAGTACCAGTTAATCGATCAGCTGCTTCATAGGATCCAAATTCTCTATGGGACAGCATTTTTATGCCCAAGCTGTATAATTTCTGAGACACTGTTTTATCTGATGACAGGTCATTCCAGAGGTCTTGGAGCTCTGTCTTTTCTGATTTGGTTAAGTATGCTGTGACATATCGTGCAACTGCAGTAGAATTGTCTGCAATGTACTGCACGTCTATGTTTGCATTCCATAAGTAGGCAATGATTGCATTGTAATCATTGATATATTTTTCTTCTTCTTTTATTTTTATGCAATATGTATTTTTTGGTGACTTACCTTTAACACTATGTCTAACTGAAGACATGAGGTTGTTCACTTGACCTGTATTTGTGACTAGTCTAGGGAAACCAAATCGGCATTTGGTGTAGTATTTCCCTTTGTTTTTGTATTTGCGACAACAATATTTGCCACATTTGTGTCTTTGGAATTGTAACATTTTTGCATGAAGATCACTATTTGTGGATTCTGATGGAATTTCACAAGTGACATATTTTTCAATAAACTGTAAAACAGTGGCATCACTGTCTTGACCAAATTTAGGAGCATCTTTAATCCATAAAAGCATGTGGATATATGGTGCTCCTCTGGCTTGGTATCCTTTTCTCCAAAAGAAGTGTTGCACTTCTCCAAGGGGAGGAACAGTTTTGTTACAAATAAAATGTAGCATAGCAATGAAGTGATGGTGAAAATATCGTGAAACATTAACAGGATCCTGTGAACAAAATTCTCCAGGTGTTAGTATATCTATGTTTGTTTTGTTTTCGTTTGATATGCGTAGGAAAGCATGTAAATCTTCCCATGCATATTCTGCGCAACTTAATGTAAGAAACCAAGTGGGTGGGCCAAGGTTTCTGATCATACAACTAACATCTCCATGACGTTGAAACCAGTACTCTTTAGTACCACGCATATTTGCTAATAGATTTGTTAGATTTGCTTGTAAAACCTCATCTTTTTGTTGAACTTTTTGTAATAATAGTGTAGCTGTCATATTTTGAAAGTGTGATCCTGATTTTAATATGTGTGCAACTCCATAACATAAAGTTGCTAGTTCACTTTCAAAGAGTAGGTGGAATATGTATTCAACATTTTGTCGAAATCTGGGATCTTCAGAATACATTCGTAATGAGCGATATTCTGATGCTGATATTTGAATAGGTCTATCATCGTATCTTCCTCCTTTGCCAGTAGGAAAGAGTAGAGGAAAAGCATGTGATTCTATACTTTTTTCCCATATGCTGATTGGTGATCCTTTAATTTGACGCATTTGGTACGTTTCCAGTGCATCTTCTATGGTGTCATTAGAGTGCAATGGATGAATTGTATAATGGTCTAAAGTGTTTGATATTGTAGCAGGATCTAGGAGCTCAACTTGACCAGCTTCTTGTGTCTGTTCAATTATTTCACTTGTATCTTGCAAGTTTTCTTCAATATTAACTTCTTTGTAATATTCATTGTTCTCTTTAAATATTGTAGGGCTTCTCTAACTTTATGTAAATCTAGCAGTTGTTGCCAATTTTTTTTGTCTTTTGTAGGTACTCCATTTACCAAGATAATTAAAGATTGCTGCATTGGACGTTGCACTCCGAGAGTGTGCACATTTTCTTTTAGATCTAATGGTAAATACACTACTTTTCCACGAATACCTTTCACTAATTCAGAGGGAGGTAATTTTGCAGTTTTTGGTTGAAGGTGTATTATTGCTTGAAATGGGTGCACTGTTTGAATTATGATGCTCTCATATAAGTTAAATTGTTGAAGGGGTTTTGGTAGTGGATACAATTCCAAGTTATTTGTGATAGCTCGTGAAGGAGTTTGGTTGTTGTCAAGTTTTGTAGTGCAGTAAGTGCAAAGTATTATGGGGTCAGTTATTTCGTATTTGTTTTCTGCTATAAGGTAGAGAGCTAATTCCAACCATTTAGAATCTTCATTGTCTTCTATTTTGTATGATAGGTCTATAGTTTTTGTGCTACTTTTATATAAAGTTCTGTGGCAACATACAGACACGTGGTTTGGTACTTCAGCTGAAGTACTTTCAAATGTTAGTATTTCTTTTTTGTATGTCTGTAGTGAAAGGTTGCCATGTGCAGAATTGTTACGAAGTTGGTTGACAGCTAATTCATCTTGTAAGTGGGTTTCACTTCCAAAATATTTTGTCTGGATATAGTCGATTTCTTCTAGGAGGTCTTTTTGTTGGAATTGAAATAATATTATGCCTCCTATCGCAGTAATTGAATGTGTATTGGCCTACGCCAAGTTGTCAAAAATATCATGTAAATAGATTCCGCAGCAAGGTCTTGACCTTAACGAAAAGTAATGTGGGTTGCCATCTTGGATTCAGCCGCCATTTTAGGTTCTCTTGTAATGTGGAAGTCACCCTGAACATCAAAATGGAGGCTGAATGACATTCTGAGTGAGATTCTGGCCGTTGTGACCTCCGCACACACGAATAATTAATATGCCTGCAGGCCACTTGTCGGGGTCGCGAACTGAGACCTTGTCCTATTACTGACCTATGTGTAAATGAACAACTGTATCAGCGAAACTAATCAAAACGCATAAATTATAGGATTGACCTGGCAAGAAACTCTGGGCCTGATCCCAAGAATGGTTAACCCGCAAGGGGGTTGGCCAAGGGCTGGATAAAGGATATAAAAGCCCAAGTATTCCAATGTACGGTCTCTCTACTAATGCATCGAACCCTCGTTGAAGTTTGTTACGTTACTCTGAGAGCCGAATAGCTATCCGTTTGTCAATTGACTTTGGTAACTGTTGTAGCTTTTAAATAAAGCACTTGTATGTCCTTTGTAACCTGTGTTGGTGTGTTTCTTTTGGGCTTCCCAGCCTCATATCAATTTTTATGATTTCACAGTTGGCACCCGAACAGGGACCCTCAAGATTGATGCCGGATCATTGAAGGTTGACGCAGACTATCGAACCGGGATCGGACGGTGTGATTCTGCGGGCCCGACCGAACGAGACGCGATACCTCGGCAGCGCTGCACGATCCGATCCTTGGACAATAGTCGTGTGGTATGACACGGCATCTTGACGAGGGTCCATTTTTGAGGCGGGCAGATTTGTCGAAACCACCAAACACAAGGTAAAATTCGAATTCGTTAGGTAAGTTCTTTGATAAACCGTACGGTCCTCCTTAGGTTTGGTCAGGTGCAGTCGTGACCCGGCTCTTAATTTAACCCTGACAATTTTAATTTGGCGTATTGTATTTGCAGACACAATTATTGACCAGGTAACACCAATTTTTTGTGAAATGCCTGGGAAATTGTCTAGCTGCTTTAGGGCTCTGTTCCGCAGCGATCGACAATCTTTGGAATTTAGCCGCCCGGCACCACAGGAGGGGTCGCCGGCATTTACTATGTACAGTAAGCATGGCATTGGAAGTATAGTATTTAATGATATTTGGCACATACAAACCAGACATGCCTCCGAATTTCAGTGGCCAATCGATGGTAGTTTCGAGATCCCCCGTATTGAATACCTAGAATCGGTCTTGCTAAAGAAGAAAGCCAGACCTGCAGAATTTGATGTTTTGCAGAATTGGAAAAAAGAAGCATTACAGCAGCTTAAAAGTAGGGATAAACATGCACGCCGTCATAAAACAAATACAGAAAAAGCGTTGTTATATGATAAAAAAAACATTCAGAATAAGTTAAAAATATGGATAGGGCTTTTTCACTTGGAATCCAGAAAATTTACCCCTCTAAAGATTTTCATGTTTCCGAAGAATTTATTGAAAAATTGTTAAACGAACGCAGGCCTAGTGCCTCTGTGCCACCTCCGTATGATCCTTTCTTGGGCGCTCTGCCCATTCCTGCTGTTGTTCCTGCTGTTATTCCTGTTCCCCCTGTACAACCTATTGTTCCTATTCCTCTAGTTGTTGTTCCTCCACCTATCGCACCGCCCCTTCCTTCTGCGCCGATAGTTGCACCTTTATTAAATTTACCTGCACCTCCGCTCCCGAGTGGTCCCGTATTGACTGAAGTTGAACAAGGTGCAGGATCAAAGATTGTCACTCGTAATACTGTTTCTGCAGATAAGAAACAGGAATTGTTTGCATGGGCTAAACACTGTTTGGAGAAAGGTGATCAAGTTAACGTTTTTTCCACATTATCTAATTTGAACAGTTTTCCCGAGAAAAATGTTTTTATCGAAGGTTTGGGGACTCATTTATGTGTGATGTGGGGTAGATTACAAAATTCGGATCTTCCACAAGGGGTGAGAGATCTAAATGCTTTGGCACTTTCGAGGGACACAGAGCAGAAAGTATATGGTCATGTTGAAAAATTTTTGAGTATAGGAAGGACTTTGAAAAGTCACGAGATGAGGATGACGAAGACGATAGTATGTATGTACAGAAACGGTTCCTTCCGTGTGGTAGATCGGCACCTGAGGAAGTACGATCTCGGATTCATCGATTCCGCCAGATGAAGTATATGACACGTATAGTCAGTATACAGTAGAAATGCAAAGAAAGGTAATTCAGGTAATGGTACAGCACCTGCAAGAAGAATGTGTAAGAAAGAAGGTTAGTTGCCCCATAGAATTGTTGGGGATTTGTAAAAGGGCTTTTTCACCCGACACTTCTTCGGCTGCCTTAGCGCTCGACCTGGCTCTGTTGCTTAGTAAGCGGCCGGAGGTACCTATATCTCAGTTGCCTATGAGAGAGGTCCCTCCGACCTTTGTCCCAAAGGTTGAGATTCCCGCCAACGCTGGGACTGGTGCCCCCGCTGTGGATATCCCTGCACATTATGTATCACAATTCGTTCACGTCCCGTTTTCACGACAGGAAGTGAACACTATTAGACAATTAGTTCCCGATATCAGGAAAAACCCGACGGGGTTTTACAAAGAGATAGAGTCTGTCTTGCAGTCCTCTGTGTTCACCTTAAGTGATATTGACTTGTTATTCCCTGTACTCCTACCCGTAGATGTATGGAAGCAGGTTCGGACAATAGACGATGTGCCAGGGTTGGGAGATACGTGGGCTAATATGATTAGGATTGATGGGGAAAGACCAGCAGGTGAGAATTGCCTGATAGAATTGTCACAAAATTAAAAACTATAATTCCAGAGAAAAGAATTATTTGGGACAAGCTTACGGCCTGTATTCAAGGGAAAACTGAAGGTGCCGCCGAATTCTTTAACAGATTCGAGCAGGTATTTTCTGACTTCAGTGGGCAGGATTTGGGTACAGAGTCTGGGAAAAGGTTGTTTGTGGACAAATTTGTACGTGGATTGTTGCCCGACATCCAGTCACAGATTATGTCCTCTGAGAGAGCTTGGCAGGCAAAATCTCAATCTGAGGTTTTGCACATGGCTCAGTATTATGAGAACCGTGTTAATAATGAGAAGGAGAAAATAGAAAAGAGGAAAGGAGATTTGAAAACCAAAGTATTACTACAACAAATTGCTAGAAACCCCAGAGGAGGCACGAGACAGACCAGAGGTCAGTATGTCCCAAAAGGAAATGCTCCTTTGGGTCCTGTGAATATTAATCAATGTGCTTATTGCCGCCAGGAAGGTCATTGGCGAGCACAATGCCCCGTCCTTCAACAAAGGTCAAACAGTGCATTTGGGAGTATGGGTAGACGACCTAGGGGCCGCCCTGGAGCAGGGGGCCCTGATAGAGGTCAGTTTTTGCAAGATCCTCAGCAACGTTTTTCACGGGAAAATCAGACCTCGAGTGTGGACTTGAGGAACATATTTGATCAGCCTTCTGCTGCCTACCTTTCTGAAGAGCTTCCTTCCGACGATACTCTATTTCATTAGGGCTGCCCGAAGCAGGGTTTGGAAACTTCACCTATTCCCGTTAATCAGAAAGGCCCCTACGTTGAATTATTAGTAGGGAATAGGAAACACCAGTTTTTGATAGTCACTTTAGCACAGAAGTGCTCCATTGATCATTCTCGGGTTCCAAACATTCCACTGTCAGGGCAAACAAATGTTTCCGTAGGGTTTTCTGGTATACCAATTGTCTGTCCGGTTTCTTCACCGGTGTCTGTTTCTTTGGGTCCCTTTACGGACCATTGCCCTTTTCTTCTCACTTCGAACTGTGGAGAGAATTTGCTGGGGTTGAATTTGTTAAAGAAATTGAATGCAGTAATTCATTGTTCCTCTCATGGAGTACGGCTGACGGTTTCACCACAGCAACTTCCTAATTCTCAGTTTCTGATTCGACCTTTACCTCCCGAGTTTAGCATTGTCCCGGAATGTTTATGGGCGGTTGACGACAATAATGTCGGGGTACTGCAGATTGAGCCTGTTAAGATAGTTTTGAAACATGGAGTTAAACTACCACGCATTCCGCAGTATAAAATATCAGTTGAGCGCGAGCGTGCTTTGAAATGCATTGTCTCCGATTTTGTGCATCGTGCAGTGATCGAGGAGATTACAGGTAGTTTGTTTAACAGTCCGATCTTGCCTGTATATAAGAAAGGCGACAATGCAATCCCATATCGGTTCATAATTGATCTTCGTGCTATTAACAGAGTTGTCGCCCCACAATTTCCAATCGTGCCTGATGTGACGACGATATTGACAATGATCCCTGCTACGGCTACGCACTTCAGCGTTGTGGATTTAAAAAATGCTTTCTTTAGCATCCCTATACATAAGGAAAGTAGATATTTGTTTGCGTTCACCTTGGGGGGACGCTCATTTACATTTACTAGGGTACCTCAAGGATATACTGAAAGTCCAAGCATTTATAGTAGAGCTTTGAAAGAGCAGCTCGACACCCTTGAATTGCCACCTACTTGTACACTGCTTCAATATGTTGATGATTTGCTTTTGGCTGCAGACTCTGAAAGTGCTTGTAAAGAAGGCACTATACTGTTGCTTGTTCATCTAGCAAAAAATGGTCATAAAGCTTTGCTCAAAAAATGTCAATATTGTTGTCAGGAGGTCGCCTATTTAGGCTACCTCCTGTCAAAGGAGGGGAGAAGATTGACACCTGAAAGAATAAAACACATTTCTGGCATGTCTGTTCCAAATACACAGAAGGAAGTCAGAGCTTTAATAGGTATGGCTTCTTACTGTAGGTTGTGGATCCCGAACTTTTCGCTAGTGATAAAACAGATGTTGGCTTTGACGAAGAAGGGCATTTCTCTGCCACTGCCATGGAAATCGGAACATCAACGATCATTTGAGCTTCTCAAAACCGCGTTATGCTCTGCACCGGTTCTGGGTACTCCAAATTATGACAAGGTCTTTGTGTTGTTTGTGCATGAATGTGATGGATGTGCTTTGGCTGTGTTAACACAGGAACACGGAGGGAAGAATAGGCCGTGCGGCTACTACTCCTCCGCCCTTGATCCTGTCGCATGCGCTTTGCCAAGATGTTTGCGAGTTGTGGCTGCTGCTGCCGCGTCTGTAAAACAGAATGAGGGAATGGTCCTAGGCCATGATTTCATTTTGATGGTACCTCACTCTGTAGATATCCTATTGAACAAAACCCAAACGCAACACCTCACCTCTGCACGGTTAACAAGGTATGAATTAATTCTGTTTGCCCCTCACATTCAAATTAAGAGGTGTTGTGTTCTTAATCCGGCTGAACTCTTACCTTTCCCGCAAAACACTGTTTGCGGTGACGACGAATTACATGATTGCCTGTATACCACTGAACAAGAAACGAAGGGCAGGATAGATCTTATAGATACTCCTTTGGACAATGCAGAAGGGGCGCTGTTTTGTGATGGCTCCTGTTTCAAACTTTCAGATGGTACATCTACAGCTGCTTACGCAGTTACTACATTGAGTAAAGTTGTTGAAACTAAGAGAATTTCGCATAACTCCGCGCAGGCCGCAGAGATTATAGCATTGACCCGAGCTTGTGAACTCTCCGAAGGGCGTATAGTAAATATATATACTGATAGCCAGTACGCCTTTGGGGTGGCTCACAACTTTGGGAGGCTCTGGTCGGAAAGAGGGTTCCTGACCTCACATGGGACCAAGATTCAGCATGGCCCCTTGATAGTGCAATTGCTCTCGGCACTCTCACTCCCTAGGCAGTTAGCGATCATGAAATGTGCAGCACATCGTAAGGTCATAGATGATTTGGGAAAAGGGAACGCATTTGCGGACCTGATAGCCAGGCAAATGGCCACAGACCTTAGCACAGACATGTATGCGCTAAGGGAAACAAAAGATGCCTATGTAATGGATGAAGGTATTGGGTCTGTGCGGGATATTCAAACTGATGCTACAGTAGAAGACTCTAAAAGGTGGGCCGAAGGAATGGGGAGACTAGATGATGATGGGTGTTGGGTGGATACATCTGAAGGAAAATGGTTGCTCCCTGATTCATATGTACTGGCAATGGTTACAATGGCACACGGTCCTACACATTTGTGTGCTCAGCAGATCACGAAAATGTTAGAACAAGTTTGGGTGAATAACAAGATTCCGGAGACTGCAAAATGCCATGTTGGAAATTGCATGATCTGCTTACAGCACTATGTGGGTAAGGGGACAGTAACTCCAAGGGGAAGCTTTGGGCCCCCTTCTGTTCCCTTCGAGGTCATTCACTTTGATTTTATTGAGATGGAACGGTGTAACAATCTGCAATATGTTCTTGTAATTATTTGTGCCTTCAGTAAATGGGTTGAGGCTTTCCCCGTTAAAGATGCTACCGCCATGACCACTGCAAAGATTATGGTAAAAGAATTCTTTCCTCGATTTGGGCTCCCAAGGGTAATTTGGTCGGACAATGGTCCTCATTTTGTTGCAGCAGTAATTTTGCAGATATGCACGGCATTAGACATTGAGAAACGATTTCACTCAGCTAGACATCCTCAAAGTGCTGGGTTGGTGGAAAGACATAATGGTATCTTAAAGAATAAGCTTGCAAAAACATGTGCAGATACCAAGCTGAAATGGCCAGATGCCTTACCTATTGTATTATTGGCTATGCGTACCACACCTCAAACTAAGACTGGGCTTTCTCCATTTGAGGTAGTGATGGGGAGACCTGCTAACATTTGGGGTCTCCCAAAACCTAAAGCCCTGAGAGAGGTGGAAAATGTATTGCTTGTAGACTACTGTAACCAGTTAACTAAAAACCTGCATTTCATTTATCACCAGGTGTTTTCAGCTTTACCTGTACGGTTCACGGGCCCAGGACACGATATACAGCCTGGAAGTTGGGTCCTAGCGAAGGCCTATGAAAGGTCTTCCTGTCTCGCTCCTCGTTGGAAGGGACCCAACCAGGTGCTGTTGGTCACCCGGACAGCAGTGCGGGTGGCGGGGAAGAAACACTGGATCCACGCGACGCACGTCAAGAAACTTCCTCACCCGACGCCACACGTTACAGAAGAAGCAGAACCCCTCGCTGATGTTACAGTCTCTGATCTTGGAGTAGCAAACAGCGCTGTGAGTGCGTCAGAGAATTTCTCTGAGCCCGTGGAGCTTGGGGAACAGTCCATTTCATCTCCGCACTCTCTTGAAAAATCACTTCCGGAAAACACTGTTTCGAGTTCTGCGACTTCCGTCGCCTCCGATATGTCGCTTCCCTCAGGAAGTGACGACGCCTTGTTTTCGGATCAAACAATCTTGGTACCACCAGGTACAATCTTCGACGAAGAAAATAGAACTACGGCACGGGGCTTTCCGTGCATTTGGGAAAAAGAAGTGATTGAAAGTTTTCTTTTGTATAAGAAAGTTTCTGTTGAACAACAGGAAGAAGAAAGGGATTCTGCTGCCTAGGGTTGGGAAGGACTAAGAAATCGCGCGACCGTAGCGTCGCCAGCAACAAACATTGGGGTCGTTGATTGAGGAAATACAATGCCTGCCACTTCCACTGCTGCTCCCCGCACTGGACTTGTGAATAAGGGGGTGACCAACTTGGACAATGAACAATGTGCCTGGGCCCCGAAAACGTATTGCTGTGTTTTGATAATGATAATTGTTATTTTTGCAATTACTGCTGTAGGACTTTGGTACTTTGAAGAAATCTATCCTCTAAAACCTCTACTACCGACCGAAATTGTACCAACTGCTTTGACTCCCTCTGTACACCTTCACACTCTGTCCCCTAGAGACTCCCAACATAGACAAAAGTATCATAATAACACCTTAATGATAGTAATGAATGCAACGCATGCCATTTTCAATAAGAGTAATTGTTGGATTTGCACTCATTTACCGCAACATGGGAACAAGGGACTAGGATGGTATATTCACCCTTTACCTTTAACGACTGCTTGCTATGCCTCTCTTAGAGCACTATTCTTTGGCCGTTGGAATGATAGCATCTCAGGGAACTTTGATGGAACTAATTTGAATGATTTCGAGAAACGTGAATTAACTCCCCTGGGATGCTTGCTTTTTGCAAATAGAAGTAAACCTAATGTCGCTTCTATTAGGCCGTCTGATAAACTGTCTCTTCCTTTTCAAACTTTAATTTCCTTTAAAATGGCTCCGATAGGCAATAAGGACGCCGTGCCTCCTTCTTACTCTATAAATCATAGCCCTGACTCGGTCCCCTTTTGTCTACAAAGAAATGGCACTCGGCCAATGGGAGATTTTGAAGGTTGTATGAACATTGTAAATTTGACTGGAGAAAACAGGCCTCTGTATGTAGGGGGACCTGTTTATTTTGTTTGTGGTAGTTTAGCATTTCCCTGGTTGCCCAAGGATTGGCAGGGAACCTGTTATTTAGGAATTCTGTTACCCGGGGTATTTGTAGCTAGTACATTGGAGGTTTCTAAGGCTCGCCCACTGCGGGAGAAGAACGGAGATACCCCTGGGCAAGTATTGGGAGATATAGCAAAATCAGTTGTGCCCTTTTGGGGACAAATAACAAACTCTGAGAACATTAGGGGATTAGCAAGGGTACTGGAAAGAACGATCAACCGGACCACGGACATACTCTACAATATGACACTAGAACAAAAAGCAATAAGATTGGTAGCACTCCAAAATCGGATGGCATTAGATGTCATTCTGGCGGAACGAGGTGGAGTATGCAAATTGGTGGGGTCCGCTTGCTGTGTTTTTGTACCAGATTCCTCGCCGACAATTTTTAAAGCAATACAGAACTTGCATATCCTTAGTTCTGAAGTACATATCCCTGTAGGAGATTGGAATCTTAGCACCTGGTTCTGGGATTCTTTACGATCTTGGGGTTGGAAGGTGCTTTATGTTATTCTGGTTATTTTGGGGATCCTGCTATTCCTTTGTTGCTGTTTTCAATGTCTTCCGAGTATATGTGGAATGCTAGGGGGATGTTGTGCCCAAGCAGTGAGCACAATAGGGCATAGAATGTATGCCCCAGATACAGCATCCAAAGAGTTTGTGTTACAAGAGGTTCTGATGAACGACCTAATGGCTATAGATATTACAGACGATTATTCGGGATGCATGGATGACAATACATGGAGTTATTTGCAAAAGTATTGGACATGATATTAGCACTTGGCATAGGCCAAAAGGAGGGTCTGTTGGAATTGAAATAATATTATGCCTCCTATCGCAGTAATTGAATGTGTATTGGCCTACGCCAAGTTGTCTAAAATATCATGTAAATAGATTCCGCGGCAAGGTCTTGACCTTAACGAAAAGTAATGTGGGTTGCCATCTTGGATTCAGCCGCCATTTTAGGTTCTCTTGTAATGTGGAAGTCACCCTGAACATCAAAATGGAGGCTGAATGACATTCTGAGTGAGATTCTGGCCGTTGTGACCTCCGCACACACAAATAATTAATATGACTGCAGGCCACTTGTCGGGGTCGCGAACTGAGACCTTGTCCTATTACTGACCTATGTGTAAATGAACAACTGTATCAGCGAAACTGATCAAAACGCATAAATTATAGGATTGACCTGGCAAGGAACTCTAGGCCTGATCCCAAGAATGGTTAACCCGCGAGGCGGTTGGCCAAGGGCTGGATAAAGGATATAAAAGCCCAAGTATTCCAATGTACGGTCTCTCTACTAATGCATCGAACCCTTGTTGAAGTTCGTTACGTTACTCTGAGAGCCAAATAGCTATCCGTTTGTCAATTGACTTTGGTAACTGTTGTAGCTTTTAAATAAAGCACTTGTATGTCCTTTGTAACCTGTGTTGGTGTGTTTCTTTTGGGCTTCCCAGCCTCATATCAATTTTTATGTTTTCACATTTTGCTGTACCATGTAGAAGAATGTTATTTAAATTGGCTAGGACTAAAACAGGACTTTTAGCATAGTACAGTTTATAAACTAGATTTCTTATACTTGCATGATGTGTTGATATCCTTTTGATATCATGGAAGGGTGTTTTGCAAGTAGGTCCTGTAATGCAGGCCAAGGAATGTCCTTGTAGTCCTGTGTACTTGCGTATTGGACAAGCATCCATATTTTGCAGTAGTTTAATTTTGATTTTGTCTTTGCTTTTCACATATTGATTGAGGAATTGGCGTAAAGACTTGAACATTTTTTTGGGAATGTTACACATTGACGTGCATGGCCATTTGTACACTAGATGTTCTGATTCAGTTGAATGGAGGGGTAAATCTACGTTTTCAGGGCATATTTTTTAAGGAGTTCTTCTTGTTCCATTATGGTATTATTAACTTTTTCGTAACCTCGACCACTGCTATGTATGGCAATTGTATTTGTTTGCTTTTGTTTGTAGGCTTCTTCATTAAAGTATGGTTCTGTGGTTGTAGTGTGACTCCATTCACCTCCACAGATATTTAAGAAGTTATTTCTGTTGACATTTTGTTTATTGAGAAGACTTTTTTGTAATTTAGTTATTAGTTTTGTTAGTGGTTTCATTCTGTTTAACACTAAAATAAATATCTTTGTTTTGAGAAGAAGTGCACTGTCTATCAATGCTTCTAAGATTACTTTCCTACGATAGGTTTGAAGTCTTGAACCTGGTTTCTCTCCTGTTTTCATAAGATTTTGAAGGACTTTGTGACGGAACATTTTGGCTAAAATACTATTCTTCGTATGCTTACTTTGTACTATATCAAGATTTATAGAAGAAGTTTTATTTGTAGTGATAGTTGATTTTCTGTTAATTGCTTTTTGGGTTGTTTTACTTTTTGATAGAGGAGGGAAAGTTTTTGTACTAGAAACTTCTTCTGTTTCACTACATGACTGTATTAGCTGTTGTGTTTCAACTTTTTTTTACAAATTCTGCTATCAATGGATGTTTATGTTGGAGACTTTCCTTTTCATTTGCTCTATTTCTGCGTCCCTTTCTACGGAGTTGCTTTTTGGTAGGCATTCTTTAGGGTCTGTTGAAAAAAATACAGAAGGTATGGGTTGGGGTGTTCTGCAATGCATGTGTGGTGTGTGCATGAGTGTTTGAGTAAGGTGATAAAGATGTATGTAATGGTGTGTGATTGTGCATTGGGAAGTACAACTAGTAGGGATGGCTATTCTTGAATTAATGTGTTACTAAACTGGGGTTCAGATGACAGAAAAAAGTAAGCTAGTGGTGTGGAGAAGTATAAATAGTATATCTAAAGCTATAAAATTAAAACAGTTGTTTTTTCTACAACATCTAAATTCTAGCGGCTGAGTTGGGTAATTTGTGTGTCGAAAAATAGGAATTTGTGGGCCATTCTGCCAGTAAATCACTGTTTAAGACGGGGGGATTTTTGGTCAGAATGGTGCAGAATCTCTATTTTTAGGCACAGAAATAACATGAATTAAGCTTACAGTGTGAGTAATAATTCAAATATTATGGTAGCATTCTACTTACTTTTTTTCTAAAATGAGCATTTTGCTTCTTAGTTGTTCTTTGTAGTTCCAATTCGGCTGCTTCTTTTCAGGAGAATGGTCTTCATTGCAATTGTAAAAGAAAGAAATTAGTAATTTGGTTTGTATATAGCACTCTTTTTAATTTAGACATAGATTTTTTAAATTGAAATGCTCAGCGCCTTCCTTAAAACCATTAAAACTATTTTATGACTAACTGTAGGAAAGAAAATATCTTCACTATGGCTAGTTAAATTCATAATGTACCACTGTATACCACTATTCCTGCAACTAAGCTTTTCCACGTAATAGTGAGTGAATGTCATAGCCTGCTTGTCCTATATAAATGTAAGTAATTATATAAACTAAAAAAAGTAAAATCAAATATGTGTTTGTACAAATATTATTCTTTGAGATTTGATCAGAGTGTGCATGTAATTTTGTTTCATTATATGTAGTCTATATATTTTATTTGAAAAAGATTAGTTTAACATTATTTGCGCGTGTGTGTGTGTGTACAAAGAAATTAAACGGTATAAAGGTTTGTAAGTCACAGTTCATTTTAGGATAATGAAAAAATGATCGTAGATTCATTTTACAGATTATACAAGGTAAAAGTCGGTTAGAAAATGTGTTCATGTACTGTATAGAAAATATGCATACCTGTAGTTTGTGTTCATGCAGATGGATATGGACAAAGCTGCAAGTAGAAATCTTGGAGATTTGTCTAGTATTTCTCGTAGATCGTGGTTGCCAATGGTATGAGACTTGTAGTCTGAGAGATTCACTGTACATTTACAGTGCTGATCTATGATGATGCAGTTACATGTAGAGATCGTGGATTTGATTGGTGGATGGTCATGTAATTTCTTAGCTACATCCAATGAGGGAATGGCACAGAGAGTGAAGTGGAAATGGTAGAAGGGCTGTCCATGTTACGATACGTTCGCGGACATGGCGGAAGTTCCAGGACACCGTGTATTACATCCGGGGAATTTGGGGTGGGGAGGCATGCAAATGAGATTGAATGCAGTAAGGGATTGGTCAGTAAAGTTTAGTGAGTGTGTTGTGCTAGGAGAGTTTTTCTCTGATATTCTTTTTGGTGAGAGAAGAACAGATAGCTATGGCTGAGTGTTTCAAAAAACAGATTGTGTGGATTTTGGGAGACTCGTGGATACATTGGTTGAAGGTGCATGCAGAAAGCTGTGGACTATCTATAGATCTTGGATTCCAGCATGTGGAAGTACACTGGCATGGAGTGACGGGAATGAAGTGGTTGGACTTGCTACCTCTCTGTGCAACTTTGAAGATAGAGGAACATCCAGACATAATTGTAATTCATTGTGCAGGGAACAGTTTAGGACATGTGTCTGGAATTTCTTTGCAATTTGCAATGAAAGAAGGACTTCAGAAGATCATGGATATGTTTCCAAACTCCAAAGTAATTTTTTCACGGATTGCGCAGAGACAAATGTGGCTTCGTTCTTTCTCATGTGGTCCACAAATGGAGAAAGCAAGGCGTAATGTCAATAAGGCTGTTTGTGCTTTCCTAAGAGATTTTGGCATGTTCTCTTTTCACAATGAAAATATTATGTTTCGTAGTACATACATTTTTCGCAGAGATGGAGTCCATCTTACTTATGCTGGCAATCAGATTTTTCTGAGAAATGTACAAAATGCATTGCCACTCTATTTTGAAGTAGGTGTTAAGTATTTATAATTTTTGACATACAAACACCTCCCAAAGGCTCTTTTCAGAGCCACCACTTCCTCCCAGAGAAAAAAGCATGGTTACAATAGGGCAGCACCCCAATTTTTTTTATTTTCGCGAACTGTCCGCGGACTTTCAAGAAATAGAAAGGGCCCTGCATTCTTTATCGTTACTTCTATTTTTTAACTGTGAAAGGCGGCTCTGAAAAGAGCCTTATTTTTTTTTATATTTGTTATTTTGTATTTTTTTGGTTTTTTACACATGACACACTGGGAGAGGAGGGGAAAGGAGGGTAAAGGTGGGGACACCAACCACAGGGATAAGAAAGGGTGAGCTGAGAGAGGAAGAGATGTAGAGTGGGTTTTATTTGGGTAGTGAGCAGGTCTTCTCGTGCTCTGAGACGATAGTCTCAAAAGCACTCCGAAGTCGCTCCCCCCCTACAGAGTACTGTGTCACAGAACATACATACAACTGTGACCCTCGAAAGGTAAGGGTCATCAGAATTCTGTATGGCCTGTGAGGCAGCTTGAGGAAGACGCTGTCCCACAGAGGTGTTCCTTGTGGTGAAAGGATCAGAAATGGAGGATGAAGTAGAGGCAATCAACCTACTACGCTCTTCGCAAGGTACAACCTTGCAAATGGCCCCAGTATGGAATAAGTTCAGGTGTTGCTTCATGGTCGTAGTCCCAAAGCTATACGAACCATGCCTCCCGCGACTGAGTACCATTTTGCACTCGTTGCAGGTGACACGGTTCGCACGAGCCTTAGGACCATTCCCATGAACGGTAAACAACCGCCACACCCAAGAATCACGCCGCGGGTGGCTAGTAGGGATTTCCTCTACCTCATTCTCGTCATCCTCTTCTTCCTCCTCTGTTTCCTCACTCCTGTTCGCCTCTTCAGGCCCTTGGGGATATGGTGGTGGTGGAGGGGGTGGGGGTGGTGTTGAGGCAGATGTAGCACCATGTGGTAATAGTCGAGCCATGG
This sequence comes from Ambystoma mexicanum, assembly GCF_040938575.1. Lineage (NCBI taxonomy): Eukaryota > Metazoa > Chordata > Amphibia > Caudata > Ambystomatidae > Ambystoma > Ambystoma mexicanum. Next base: position 420,091,387 of record NC_090927.1, on the reverse strand, counting down.
ATGTCATAGGCTTGGAGATGGAAATCTCAAAATCTGCAAAGTATGCAGCAAAATGCAGTGTGCTCTGTGGAATAGTCAGAAACACAATGAGAATGCGCTCTAGGACGTGGTCTTATATAGGGGTGCTTGTGCGCGGGTCGCTGACATGCGCGCCATCTGCAAGACAGATCGAACATCAAAAAAGGTTAAAAAAGTCACAAAAACTATGTGGAAAGTTAGGATTAGTATGTGGGATTTGTGGTACGGTGATTTTTTAATGAGAAATATTGTGGATTACTTGGAAATGTACTTTAAACTGTTCAGGGACACGAACAGTGTCCACATTTAGAGCACGAGATGAGCGTGGGCGCAGTCACATGATTGTTTTGTGAGCATGTTCGGTAAGGTAGCGGCCGTCTGCAGGACACCCATTGTTTTGCGCATGCGTGTTGATGTTCTACGGACAGTGTTCGGGTCCTGAACTAATTAAAATTGCGTCACATGTAAAACGAACAGTTACGGACAGCCGTTTGTTCTTAGCACAGTTTAATTTATTTGGTAACAAAACGGACAGACATTTGGCATCATTACGACCCTGGCGGTAAGGGGTTAACGCCAGCGTTAGCTGCGCCGACCCCTTACCGCCAATTACGAGGTCCCCTAGCGCCATGGTGCTTTTAACACCTGCTTTTAGCAGGTGTTAAAATCCATGGCGCTAAGGGACCATGGAGTTAATTACGCCACCGTAATTTACGGTGGCGTAATTAACGCCTTCCCCACTCCCATTATGCCCTATGGGGCAAAAATGGGAATGGGGAAGGGTAAATGGGGATTGGGGACTTACCGCCCCGCCTAGGTCGGAATGGGGCGGTAAGTCCGCCAACCACCATGGCGTAAACGTAGTTTACGCCATGGTGGTAAAGTCACGGCCCAGGCGGTAACTTACCGCCTGGGTCGTAATGAGGCCCATAGCGTTTCAAGCACACCTCCATTTTTGTTTATTTACGAACAATTCAGGATACCACGAGTGTTCTTAGAACAGTTTCTGCTTGCTAGCGAACACTACGAACAGGCATAGTGTTCTTAAGGACACCTCCATTTTCGTTTATTTACGAACATTTCAGGACACTCTGAGTGTTCTTAGAACATTTTCAACTTGCATGAGAACATTACGGACAGATGTAGTGTCCTCAGGACAGTTACATTTTCGTTTCTTTACAAATATTTCCGAACAACCGCTCTGTCCGTGGACACCTAAATTGGTTTCATCACAAAGAACTGAAAGTAATTACAACAGAATATAAGAAAAGTAACTTTATTTCATATATATATACATTTATGACTGGGAAGGTGGGGCAGAAACAGAAACAAAAACAGGAGAATTAGGGATTTCTAGATAACTGGGATCAGGTGAAGAAGGGAAGGAAAGCTCATCGAAACGCTTTGGTCCATAGACAGGGTTTGGGGTTAACTGAGTGGGATAGGGTGAGGGGGTTTCACATGATTTTCCACAAAGTTTTTCAAATCCATAAAATTTTGCATAAGGTCGTCCATTTTTTGATTAATCTGTTGTAGAGTGATATCCTCTGATTGTTGTTGTGAGATGCTTGGAATTTTTGTATGGTCTGTAATAAAAAAAGTATATGTTAAATGTATACAAAATAATATTTTTTTCTAATATGTTAGTCTTAGCAGTGCACGGTGGTGGCGCAAGTTATGGTTGCTTAGCTTACCATAACTGGCGAATTTCAAGGGTTTTTCGGTTTTACTTGGACCCATAACATCCCTTTGACAAAGTTTTTTCACTGAATTTCATAGGTTTTTAGTAGCGCAACTTAACCATAACGTCCCTTTAACAAAGTTTTTTCACTGAATATATATATAAATGCTTATGGCTAAAATATCTAGACTTTTGCATACATCAAAATATAAACATAAAAAAATTGACATTAAAATTAGTAATCACATTTTAAAAACGTGTACAAAAAGACATACAACACAATCATATATTTTCAATTTACATTAAAATCGGTGATATCTTTCAAATGATTCATGCAATTCATCTTTGTTTTAATCTAATGTGGACATTACCCACAGTGCATGAATAGTATTGCTCACCATTTTCTCCCGGAGAAACCGTATCCAGTTTCGACCTGCTGAAGCTTTTATAACCTATTCTTTTTGGAGAAAGTCTAGATAGTGCCCTTTCCCATATGAAAAGCGGCAGCTGCAATGACCAGCGATTTGGCCAAAATAATGGCACACGAAAACTGATCTGAAATAACTTGTTCAATCATAGTACAAAAATCTCCATAGCTTTTCAGAAAATACTTCCGAATAATTGGACAACTAGTGAGTATGTGTCTATTAGTTTCTATCTGGGACTGACAAAGTCTGCAGAATCTCAGTTCATGAGGAATATCAGTCCAAGCTCCAGTGTGGTCGTATTCTGGAAGAAGATTAAGGGGCAAATAGAGCATAATGCGCCTCAAAGACTGGTTACATATTTTAATAAATAACTGCAAGGCTTTTGAGGACTGAGTTCTTGCACTATGTATTCATATATATTCTGTGAAGTACCTTTTGGTAGCTAGTATTTTGATGGATCTTAACCGGTCAAGGTTTAGGGGCTGATTCATGGAACAAATGTGTGCCGAAAAAAGTGGCGCAAGCTGGCGCAAGAAGGCTCAAGCGTGCGATTCCTGGAAGTCTCTGTGCGTGTTTTTCTCGGGATGTGCCCCAAAACCGTGAGTGATGCACACAGGCGCACACGTCATTGCAACATCCCGAATGCCGTGCACGACACGCACAATGTCCGCGCACATACCAAAAAGGGGGCAGGACACGGGGCGTAACACACAGAATGGGGAACAACGCATGAAAAAGAAGGCGTAACTGGGGAAGTACTGCAGGGAAATACACGGAACGCCCACACGCACGCGAACAACTTGTATTCATGGATTTGAATACGGGAAACAAGCGCACGCTAAAAGACACGCACAGGCGTCAACACGTCCGCCACAGGAAGGCAGGCGGAAGCGTCTCCGCGCACAGTATAAAAGCATGCACAAACAACAAACACGTACATACCACTACGATGAATGCCCCATTTGTCGTAGCACTGATCGTGGGAACCCGCTGGAGGAGGAGAATAGCCAGAGCCCGCGTTTTTTCCCCCCGGACAAGTCTTTTTGGGATGCCTGAGGACCAGGTCGACGGCAGGTATAGGTTTCAACCTCGTATCATCCTAGACCTGGTCAGGGAGTGGGAAGATGACCTTACATCACCCACCCTCTGCTCCCAAGCATTGAGCCCTTGGAGAAGGTGCTCAATGTCGTGCATTTTTTGGCCACTGGGTCATTTCAGCGGACTACTGCCATAGTGGCGGGGGTCTCACAGGCCACGCAGTCACGCTGCCTACATCAGGTGTTGGCAATCATGACTGCGCGCACCTCAGTCCACAGGCACATATACATGCCCAGAACCCCCGCAGAAAGGCAGGCCGTTGTCCAGGACTTTTACAGGGTGGCACACTTCCCCAAAGTACTCGGTGCCATAGATTGCACCCATGTGGCCCTACGTCCACCTAGGGCCATTGAGCACATCTACCGAAACCGCAAGCACTGGCATTCCGTCAACGTGCAGGTGGTATGCGATGCCAAGGGAATCATCACCTCTGTCTATGCAAACTACCCTGGCTCCACCCATGACAGTTTCATATACAGAATGTCCGCCCTGAGCCCGGCCCTGGAAGCTGGGCAGCATGGCGACACATGGTTCCTAGGTGAGTACAAATGCCCGTGCACATGCATGCATGTCACACACAGTCAAATACACAAACCCCAATAATCACAACCATTATCACCTCTCCAGGGGACAGTGCCTACCCTCTGAGCAACCACATGATGACGTCAATCCGCAACCCCACCACACCACCCCAGGTAAAATACAATGCTGCCCATATTGCACCAAGGGACATAGTGGAGCGCACATTCGGAGTGCTCAAGTCACGTTTCCGCTCCCTTGACCCCTCTGGCAGGCAGCTACTCTATGCACCCACAGTAGTGTGCAGGATCATTGTGGCAGCATGTGTCCTGCACGATGTTGCAACACGGCAGGGCGCACTGGTGGACATGATGGTGCCCCCACATCCCCAACCACAGGCACAGGCGCTGCCCATGGGAGGGGATAGGGCAAGTGGCAAGGCAGCCCAGACCCAGCTTGTGGCCACATTTTTCACCTAAACTCCCACCCCTGTGGAGTGCACACAGGCCTGGCATATACCAGGTGACAATCAATGATGACAAAGAGACAGTCAAATGTCACAACCTTACCACCCTGAGAATGTTGCCATGGAAGTGCCACATTGTGTGCATCCCTAGATACTTAAACCTAACCAATCCTGTGTGACCAAAAGTTACACATGCAAGGTGTGTATCACACAGACTTGCAAAACAGGCCATGACAATCACTGGTATGTCACACAAAGCCACCAAAACCACAACATGACATGGCAAGCAATAGCAAAATACCAACACAATAACAATAATGTACACATTGACATGTGAAAAATGCAAAGTGGCATCAGGCAATGATGCCTGACATGGAATCAGATGAAATGACTGACCAACAACCTCCCACACAAAGCAAGTCATACCCAAATGCATAACAACAGTTGTAGCTTGAACATAACAATGAATGCATGTTCAGATGCACATTGTCCATGGCAAAATAAACACTGTATAATACGTGTGCTGTGTCCATCTCCTGCAACACACTGCTCAGCACACAGCATCGTGACCAGTCATTGTGTGTGATGCACACCCTGAGCATCACAGGAAAATGACAAACTAAATAAAGAAACAAATCACGCATTTACAGGATCCACAAATGGTCATAGATCATGTGCTGCAGGGACACAGTGGTCCCCAGAAGGCTAACTGTGTGCACATGTGGACATGGAAGGGTGGTTGTACATGTTGTGGATCATAGTGCGAGTGTGTGTGTCAGTAGGGACATGCACTCAATACATGCATGTGCAATCAAGTGACCATCAGTGTCCTCATCACATGTGAACATTGCCCATGTGTACACTCCAGCATGTCAAACGACAACTATACCCTCACTCCTGAAAGGTAAACACAACACATGAACAGCCATTGATCAGCAGAATACATCATGTACATACGATACCACAATTACAATGTCAGGGTGCCCATCACACTGTGGGGCAAGGCAACTGTCCAACAACAAAATACCCCCCTCCCTCACATATCACCATGACCCACTGAACAACTGCACATGGGGTATGTAGCCTTTATCCTTGAAGTTCACCTGGCCACACTATCACCCCTCTCCTGTGTCTCCATCTTCCACCGTGTGTGTAAAAAGTGTCCAGCACCCTCAGAGGCCACCTTGATTTGCAAAAACAATAAATCAAAGAGAACTCAAAGCAGGCCAACACATACGCCAAACAAAAAACCTGCAGGCAGCAAAACAAACCAGAAGAGCCTCCAGTAGATGACTTGAAGTAGCAGTATGTCGCAAAGCCCAAGTACTATCACAATGATGGAACAACCAAGGTAGCACAGTAAAATGTCACAACAGGATGTGTACCATGTGTGGTACATAATATTGAATGATGCACCACAGACTGATGTGTACTCTCACAGCTCCTGTGTACAGGCGCAGGAGTGGCATGAACCAACCACCCCCACGTGGTCTGGGTGCCTGCAAGTTCAAACTCACACAGGCCTCTGAGACCCTGGTGGGGAAGGAGTGTCAGGGATATGCAGTCGGGACAGGCATTGGTATACTGGATAACCGGAGTGAGGGGCAGGAGAGGGGAGTAGGATTGACAAGGGAAAGTAGGCAATGTACAAAAACACACTAATCACATTAACACCTACACAATCAGACCAAACGTGTACCTCATGCACATAGTACCAAATTACTCAAATTGAAGTCAAAGAGAAACTTATCTCTGGGGTGAGTGCTGGCCTCCTGACTGCGCACTCTCAGGTCCAGTAACACGACCAGTTCAATGCTGCAAAGAGAGACAGAGTCACTAATCTGTGCGTGCCCATAACACACACACACACACACACACACCACCATGCATGCCCATAAAGTAACAAGATACTCTACAAACTATCTGGTGTGGTGATTCGTACCCATACGTAAGATTCCCCCCGTGTTGGTACATACACAGTCAATGCAGTAAGTAAAGCGCCGGTGGGTGCGTGGCAAATGTAAGACCAATGTGTCAAGATTCACACAACATCCAATGTACCCTGCATAAGCATCCAGACGCATTTAGCAAGGTGCGACTTCAGTACAAGTCGTGTTCCAGCTTAATCTAAATAAAGTAGGTAGTGCATGTGGCAATTCAAACCTGTAAATGAAATGCACTGCACACAAGTCTGTCCCTCGCTGTCTGTCCCTGTGAGCTGCTTCTTTCCCTGTCTTGGAACGCTACATGGCTAATACAACTGCCTCAATGGACCATGTTGGACCAGAGGATGTGTGCCACTGCCCCTGCATGTGCCCCTGGCAACTTTCCCATCAACTACCCATTACTCCACCAACGCATCTTAGCTGTACTGTGCGCTTCAACACCAATATCTGTCCAAGCTCACCGTCAGTGGTGCTACTTAGCATGCATGTGCAACTGTCCTGGTGGGCGGTTGGCTGCGGTGTGGACCCCTTTTGCTGCTCACCTTTCCTGGAGTTCCTTGAAACACATCAGCTTCTGTATGATGTAGGAGCGCAATCCCTGTGGCTCTGCCTGCGCACACATGTGCATGTCTGCACCACCGAACGTGGCCAGCTTCCAGACATCCAATGGGCCATGTCTGCTGGGAAAGGTGGTCTGGAAGCTCACCCCCCTGCAGAAAGGGCAGAAAACACATGATTAATGCATGACATTTCCCTGTGTGTGTCGTCTCAGGCATGTCATGAGTGGACCATGTCAGAGACATACATCTGAAATCACTCCATCAGTGCACCTTTCCCAGCCAAAGTGTGACAGCCACTGTCTACAGCATGAATTGCATGAAGCACATGTACAGCAAAGATAAGAAACACACTACACAATGTATAGCAATTAATGCACACATGAATCATGAAACCACCCATCTAGCATACGAAGAACTGTGGTAAAAATCACCCCTATCATCCCCACTAGGGGTGTCAACACAAGTAGTACAGCAGCAGACATGCCACAGATATGGCAGTCCAAAGCCCTTGTGTAATAGGCTGTTACACCGAACCATCCTTGCGAGCCCATGGATAAGGGAAGCAGGAGTGGCATATGTGAGTCAGGACCCCAAGCTGCAAACACATACACTAGACAAGCTTGAAGGGACCAGCTGGAACAGACAGTGGATGCTTTCAAAAGCCACAAAGCACCACACCGTCATTTGAAAGCACAACAGACAAGCAATTTTAAACTATATTAACTAATTACACTAACTATCAAAAACCTACATTACCTAATTAAACTAACTATCAAATAGAAACTTAACTAACTAAACTAAAAGAAAAATCAAAAATTGCCACATATGACCCGGGGGGGGGGCATCCAGGAGGGGGGAGGTACAGGGTGCTGCTGAACACCCACATGCGATGATGTTGAGAAAAAAAAAAAACCTCCATGGGCTCAACGCCTGCACAACCTGACCTATGTGGGAGATACCTTGTCCGAGTCTGGTTCTTCCTGGAAAGGAGGACGTATCACAGGAGCCTGACCACGCCTAGCCACAGCTTGCCCTCGTCGGCAGCAAGTCTGCCGGACGGGTAAGCCTGGTTCTGTGCAGCGATGACAAGTAGGTCTGCATGCAGGACCTCACGTGATATGCGTGCTTCCTCTTGCAAGGTAACACGTCTAACACAGAGTTCCTCCTGCAAGGCCTGGCTGGACAACAGATGCCCCTCCTAGCAAGCATGTAGCTCAGCCGAGATGGTACTCTCAAGCTGTGCAAACCTCTCCTCTGACTTCTCCCTCTGGGACATCAGAAGGACGCCCAGAGTGGATCTGAGGGAAGCATACTCCTCCCTCAGGGCCTCCATGTGTGCCTCTGCGTGAGCAGCATTTGCTTCATGCAGAGACAACATTTCAGCCTGGTGTGCCCTGTCTGAGGCCGCCATGCCCAGCCTGAGCGAGCGGGCCGTGGAACGTACCGCCTGCTGCTTGAGAAGCACCTGCCTATCAGGGGGGGCACGGATTGGGCCAAACGCTCCATGCTCACAGCGATGTTCTCCATTGCTGCCACCTGGCGTTCAGAATTGGCAGTCATGTCTTGCTCCCACTCAGTATACAGCCGTTGCGCGCGGCGACCGCGTTGCTGGGCTTGACACCTGCGGGACCCAAGGACTGGGTGTCCTCGTTGTGTTGGCACTGCCCGCGGCTGCATGACTACATGCCCCCGTCGAAGTGATGGCCCAGGCACATCAGTGACTGGTGTGGAGGGTGACCCTGCGTCCCGATCCACCAAAGGTGGAGGTTCCAAGACTGTCCGACCTCTCAGTGCAGGTGTCACAGACAGAGGAGTGCCCACATCAGAATCACTCACCCCTGACATATGGACCTGATGCACATCCATCTCGACATGGACGTCAGAGTGGTCATCAGGGCTGGACTCATTGCCAGCCAAAGACAAGATGGACTGTAGCACATGTGGGTTTTCGTGGCCTACCACCCCACTACTCCCACTTGTGCCGGGTTGCAGTAGTGATAACAACCCTGTGCCTGGCATGACAACACCATCCTCTGGCTCCATTGCGTCATCATCTGAAAAGTAGAGAGAAAAAAGGACACTACACATGTTAGAAGCACACAACACACACACACATAGACATCACATAGACACCAAACACATGAAGCAGACATGTCACACACAAAAGAAAAATTGCCATGCATGCTGGGTCAACTTGACGTTGCTTCTGTGATTAGGCATGTACAAGGGTGTTATATCGCTCTGAAGTGGGTCGATGCAATGCATCACATTTGTACGTTACTCACTATCCACTTGTACAAGTATTTCATGATGTGTATCAGAAAATGTGAAGGCAGTGCAAGGTCAACTTCAGCCATCACGTGCAATGTGCATGCAATGGGTAGCATGGCTACAAGCAAACCACCCCTCCCCCCAAGTGCAAATGCAGGGAGGCCTTGCATGGCATCAAAAGGATGACCATAGACCTGTGTATTGACAGACAGTGTTGACTAGCATCAATTGCATCATGTGAGTCAAGTGACAACACAGCAGATGATGATGGGACAGTAAATAGAAAAGAGGAAAGGAGATTTGAAAACCAAAGTATTACTACAACAAATTGCTAGAAACCCCAGAGGAGGCACGAGACAGACCAGAGGTCAGTATGTCCCAAAAGGAAATGCTCCTTTGGGTCCTGTGAATATTAATCAATGTGCTTATTGCCGCCAGGAAGGTCATTGGCGAGCACAATGCCCCGTCCTTCAACAAAGGTCAAACAGTGCATTTGGGAGTATGGGTAGACGACCTAGGGGCCGCCCTGGAGCAGGGGGCCCTGATAGAGGTCAGTTTTTGCAAGATCCTCAGCAACGTTTTTCACGGGAAAATCAGACCTCGAGTGTAGACTTGAGGAACATATTTGATCAGCCTTCTGCTGCCTACCTTTCTGAAGAGCTTCCTTCCGACGATACTCTATTTCATTAGGGCTGCCCGAAGCAGGGTTTGGAAACTTCACCTATTCCCGTTAATCAGAAAGGCCCCTACGTTGAATTATTAGTAGGGAATAGGAAACACCAGTTTTTGATAGTCACTTTAGCACAGAAGTGCTCCATTGATCATTCTCGGGTTCCAAACATTCCACTGTCAGGGCAAACAAATGTTTCCGTAGGGTTTTGTGGTATACCAATTGTCTGTCCGGTTTCTTCACCGGTCTCTGTTTCTTTGGGTCCCTTTACGGACCATTGCCCTTTTCTTCTCACTTCGAACTGTGGAGAGAATTTGCTGGGGTTGAATTTGTTAAAGAAATTGAATGCAGTAATTCATTGTTCCTCTCATGGAGTACGGCTGACGGTTTCACCACAGCAACTTCCTAATTCTCAGTTTCTGATTCGACCTTTACCTCCCGAGTTTAGCATTGTCCTGGAATGTTTATGGGCGGTTGACGACAATAATGTCGGGGTACTGCAGATTGAGCCCGTTAAGATAGTTTTGAAACATGGAGTTAAACTACCACGCATTCCGCAGTATAAAATATCAGTTGAGCGCGAGCGTGCTTTGAAATGCATTGTCTCCGATTTTGTGCATCGTGCAGTGATCGAGGAGATTACAGGTAGTTTGTTTAACAGTCCGAACTTGCCTGTATATAAGAAAGGCGACAATGCAATCCCATACCGGTTCATAATTGATCTTCGTGCTATTAACAGAGTTGTCGCCCCACAATTTCCAATCGTGCCTGATGTGACGACGATATTGACAATGATCCCTGCTACGGCTACGCACTTCAGCGTTGTGGATTTAAAAAATGCTTTCTTTAGCATCCCTATACATAAGGAAAGTAGATATTTGTTTGCGTTCACCTTGGGGGGACGCTCATTTACATTTACTAGGGTACCTCAAGGATATACTGAAAGTCCAAGCAATTATAGTAGAGCTTTGAAAGAGCAGCTCGACACCCTTGAATTGCCACCTACTTGTACACTGCTTCAATATGTTGATGATTTGCTTTTGGCTGCAGACTCTGAAAGTGCTTGTAAAGAAGGCACTATACTGTTGCTTGTTCATCTAGCAAAAAATGGTCATAAAGCTTTGCTCAAAAAATGTCAATATTGTTGTCAGGAGGTCGCCTATTTAGGCTACCTCCTGTCAAAGGAGGGGAGAAGATTGACACCTGAAAGAATAAAACACATTTCTGGCATGTCTGTTCCAAATACACAGAAGGAAGTCAGAGCCTTAATAGGTATGGCTTCTTACTGTAGGTTGTGGATCCCGAACTTTTCGCTAGTGATAAAACAGATGTTGGCTTTGACGAAGAAGGGCATTTCTCTGCCACTGCCATGGAAATCGGAACATCAACGATCATTTGAGCTTCTCAAAACCGCGTTATGCTCTGCACCGGTTCTGGGTACTCCAAATTATGACAAGGTCTTTGTGTTGTTTGTGCATGAATGTGATGGATGTGCTTTGGCTGTGTTAACACAGGTACACGGAGGGAAGAATAGGCCGTGCGGCTACTACTCCTCCGCCCTTGATCCTGTCGCATGCGCTTTGCCAAGATGTTTGCGAGTTGTGGCTGCTGCTGCCGCGTCTGTAAAACAGAATGAGGGAATGGTCCTAGGCCATGATTTCATTTTGATGGTACCTCACTCTGTAGATATCCTATTGAACAAAACCCAAACGCAACACCTCACCTCTGCACGGTTAACAAGGTATGAATTAATTCTGTTTGCCCCTCACATTCAAATTAAGAGGTGTTGTGTTCTTAATCCGGCTGAACTCTTACCTTTCCCGCAAAACACTGTTTGCGGTGACGAAGAATTACATGATTGCCTGTATACCACTGAACAAGAAACGAAGGGCAGGATAGATCTTATAGATACTCCTTTGGACAATGCAGAAGGGGAGCTGTTTTGTGATGGCTCCTGCTTAAAACTTTCAGATGGTACATCTACAGCTGCTTACGCAGTTACTACATTGAGTAAAGTTGTTGAAACTAAGAGAATTTCGCATAACTCCGCGCAGGCCGCAGAGATTATAGCATTGACCCGAGCTTGTGAACTCTCCGAAGGGCGTATAGTAAATATATATACTGATAGCCAGTACGCCTTTGGGGTGGCTCACAACTTTGGGAGGCTCTGGTCGGAAAGAGGGTTCCTGACCTCACATGGGACCAAGATTCAGCATGGCCCCTTGATAGTGCAATTGCTCTCGGCACTCTCACTCCCTAGGCAGTTAGCGATCATGAAATGTGCAGCACATCGTAAGGTCATAGATGATGTGGGAAAAGGGAACGCATTTGCGGACCTGATAGCCAGGCAAATGGCCACAGACCTTAGCACAGACATGTATGCGCTAAGGGAAACAAAAGATGCCTATGTAATGGATGAAGGTATTGGGTCTGTGCGGGATATTCAAACTGATGCTACAGTAGAAGAATCTAAAAGGTGGGCCGAAGGAATGGGGAGACTAGATGATGATGGGTGTTGGGTGGATACATCTGAAGGAAAATGGTTGCTCCCTGATTCATATGTACTGGCAATGGTTACGATGGCACACGGTCCTACACATTTGTGTGCTCAGCAGATCACGAAAATGTTAGAACAAGTTTGGGTGAATAACAAGATTCCGGAGACTGCAAAATGCCATGTTGGAAATTGCATGATCTGCTTACAGCACAATGTGGGTAAGGGCACAGTAACTCCAAGGGGAAGCTTTGGGCCCCCTTCTGTTCCCTTCGAGGTCATTCACTTTGATTTTATTGAGATGGAACGGTGTAACAATCTGAAATATGTTCTTGTAATTATTTGTGCCTTCAGTAAATGGGTTGAGGCTTTCCCCGTTAAAGATGCTACCGCCATGACCACTGCAAAGATTATGGTAAAAGAATTCTTTCCTCGATTTGGGCTCCCAAGGGTAATTTGGTCGGACAATGGTCCTCATTTTGTTGCAGCAGTAATTTTGCAGATATGCACGGCATTAGACATTGAGAAACGATTTCACTCAGCTAGACATCCTCAAAGTGCTGGGTTGGTGGAAAGACATAATGGTATCTTAAAGAATAAGCTTGCAAAAACATGTGCAGATACCAAGCTGAAATGGCCAGATGCCTTACCTATTGTATTATTGGCTATGCGTACCACACCTCAAACTGGTGTGGTACGTACCACACCTCAAACTGGGCTTTCTCCATTTGAGGTAGTGATGAGGAGACCTGCTAACATTTGGGGTCTCCCAAAACCTAAAGCCCTGAGAGAGGTGGAAAATGTATTGCTTGTAGACTACTGTAACCAGTTAACTAAAAACCTGTATTTCATTTATCACCAGGTGTTTTCAGCTTTACCTGTACGGTTCACGGGCCCAGGTCACGATATACAGCCTGGAAGTTGGGTCCTAGCGAAGGCCTATGAAAGGTCTTCCTGTCTCGCTCCTCGTTGGAAGGGACCCTACCAGGTGCTGTTGGTCACCCGGACAGCAGTGCGGGTGGCGGGGAAGAAACACTGGATCCACGCGACGCACGTCAAGAAACTTCCTCACCCGACGCCACACGTTACAGAAGAAGCAGAACCCCTCGCTGATGTTACAGTCTCTGATCTTGGAGTAGCAAACAGCGCTGTGAGTGCGTCAGAGAATTTCTCTGAGCCCGTGGAGCTTGGGGAACAGTCCATTTCATCTCTGCACTCTCTTGAAAAATCACTTCCGGAAAACACTGTTTCGAGTTCTGCGACTTCCGTCGCCTCCGATATGTCGCTTCCCTCAGGAAGTGACGACGCCTTGTTTTCGGATCAAACAATCTTGGTACCACCAGGTACAATCTTCGACGAAGAAAATAGAACTACGGCACGGGGCTTTCCGTGCATTTGGGAAAAAGAAGTGATTGAAAGTTTTCTTTTGTATAAGAAAGTTTCTGTTGAACAACAGGAAGAAGAAAGGGATTCTGCTGCCTAGGGTTGGGAAGGACTAAGAAATCGCGCGACCGTAGCGTCGCCAGCAACAAACATTGGGGTCGTTGATTGAGGAACTACAATGCCTGCCACTTCCACTGCTGCTCCCCGCACTGGACTTGTGAATAAGGGGGTGACCAACTTGGACAATGAACAATGTGCCTGGGCCCCGAAAACGTATTGCTGTGTTTTGATAATGATAATTGTTATTTTTGCAATTACTGCTGTAGGACTTTGGTACTTTGAAGAAATCTATTCTCTAAAACCTCTACTACCGACCGAAATTGTACCAACTGCTTTGACTCCCTCTGTACACCTTCAAACTCTGTCCCCTAGAGACTCCCAACATAGACAAAAGTATCATAATAACACCTTAATGATAGTAATGAATGCAACGCATGCCATTTTCAATAAGAGTAATTGTTGGATTTGCACTCATTTACCGCAACATGGGAACAAGGGACTAGGATGGTATATTCACCCTTTACCTTTAACGACTGCTTGCTATGCCTCTCTTAGAGCACTATTCTTTGGCCGTTGGAATGATAGCATCTCAGGGAACTTTGATGGAACTAATTTGAATGATTTCGAGAAACGTGAATTAACTCCCCTGGGATGCTTGCTTTTTGCAAATAGAAGTAAACCTAATGTCGCTTCTATTAGGCCGTCTGATAAACTGTCTCTTCCTTTTCAAACTTTAATTTCCTTTAAAATGGCTCCGATAGGCAATAAGGACGCCGTGCCTCCTTCTTACTCTATAAATCATAGCCCTGACTCGGTCCCCTTTTGTGTACAAAGAAATGGCACTCGGCCAATGGGAGATTTTGAAGGTTGTATGAACATTGTAAATTTGACTGGAGAAAACAGGCCTCTGTATGTAGGGGGACCTGTTTATTTTGTTTGTGGTAGTTTAGCATTTCCCTGGTTGCCCAAGGATTGGCAGGGAACCTGTTATTTAGCAATTCTGTTACCCGGGGTATTTGTAGCTAGTACATTGGAGGTTTCTAAGGCTCGCCCACTGCGGGAGAAGAACGGAGATACCCCTGGGCAAGTATTGGGAGATATAGCAAAATCAGTTGTGCCCTTTTGGGGACAAATAACAAACTCTGAGAACATTAGGGGATTAGCAAGGGTACTGGAAAGAACGATCAACCGGACCACGGACATACTCTACAATAGGACACTAGAACAAAAAGCAATAAGATTGGTAGCAGTCCAAAATCGGATGGCATTAGATGTCATTCTGGCGGAACGAGGTGGAGTATGCAAATTGGTGGGGTCCGCTTGCTGTGTTTTTGTACCAGATTCCTCGCCGACAATTTTTAAAGCAATACAGAACTTGCATATCCTTAGTTCTGAAGTACATATCCCTGTAGGAGATTGGAATATTAGCACCTGGTTCTGGGATTCTTTACGATCTTGGGGTTGGAAGGTGCTTTCTGTTATTCTGGTTATTTTGGGGATCCTGCTATTCCTTTGTTGCTGTTTTCAATGTCTTCCGAGTATATGTGGAATGCTAGGGGGATGTTGTGCCCAAGCAGTGAGCACAATAGGGCATAGAATGTATGCCTCAGATACAGCATCCAAAGAGTTTGTGTTACAAGAGGTTCTGATGAACGACCTAATGGCTATAGATATTACAGACGATTATTCGGGATGTATGGATGACAATACATGGAGTTATTTGCAAAAGTATTGGACATGATATTAGCACTTGGCATAGGCCAAAAGGAGGGTCTGTTGGAATTGAAATAATATTATGCCTCCTATCGCAGTAATTGAATGTGTATTGGCCTACGCCAAGTTGTCTAAAATATCATGTAAATAGATTCCGCTGCAAGGTCTTGACCTTAACGAAAAGTAATGTGGGTTGCCATCTTGGATTCAGCCACCATTTTAGGTTCTCTTGTAATGTGGAAGTCACCCTGAACATCAAAATGGAGGCTGAATGACATTCTGAGTGAGATTCTGGCCGTTGTGACCTCCGCACACACAAATAATTAATATGACTGCAGGCCACTTGTCGGGGTCGCGAACTGAGACCTTGTCCTATTACTGACCTATGTGTAAATGAACAACTGTATCAGCGAAACTGATCAAAACGCATAAATTATAGGATTGACCTGGCAAGGAACTCTAGGCCTGATCCCAAGAATGGTTAACCCGCGAGGGGGTTGGCCAAGGGCTGGATAAAGGATATAAAAGCCCAAGTATTCCAATGTACGGTCTCTCTACTAATGCATCGAACCCTTGTTGAAGTTCGTTACGTTACTCTGAGAGCCAAATAGCTATCCGTTTGTCAATTGACTTTGGTAACTGTTGTAGCTTTTAAATAAAGCACTTGTATGTCCTTTGTAACCTGTGTTGGTGTGTTTCTTTTGGGCTTCCCAGCCTCATATCAATTTTTATGTTTTCACATTTTGCTGTACCATGTAGAAGAATGTTATTTAAATTGGCTAGTACTAAAACAGGACTTTTAGCATAGTACAGTTTATAAACTAGATTTCTTATACTTGCATGATGTGTTGATATCCTTTTGATATCATGGAAGGGTGTTTTGCAAGTAGGTCCTGTAATGCAGGCCAAGGAATGTCCTTGTAGTCCTGTGTACTTGCGTATTGGACAAGCATCCATATTTTGCAGTAGTTTAATTTTGATTTTGTCTTTGCTTTTCACATATTGATTGAGGAATTGGCGTAAAGACTTGAACATTTTTTTGGGAATGTTACACATTGACGTGCATGGCCATTTGTACACTAGATGTTCTGATTCAGTTGAATGGAGGGGTAAATCTACGTTTTCAGGGCATATTTTTTAAGGAGTTCTTCTTGTTCCATTATGGTATTATTAACTTTTTCGTAACCTCGACCACTGCTATGTATGGCAATTGTATTTGTTTGCTTTTGTTTGTAGGCTTCTTCATTAAAGTATGGTTCTGTGGTTGTAGTGTGACTCCATTCACCTGCACAGATATTTAAGAAGTTATTTCTGTTGACATTTTGTTTATTGAGAAGACTTTTTTGTAATTTAGTTATTAGTTTTGTTAGTGGTTTCATTCTGCTTAACACTAAAATAAATAACTTTGTTTTGAGAAGATGTGCACTGTCTATCAATGCTTCTAAGATTACTTTCCTACGATAGGTTTGAAGTCTTGAACCTGGTTTCTCTCCTGTTTTCATAAGATTTTGAAGGACTTTGTGACAGAACATTTTGGCTAAAATACTTTTCTTCGTATGCTTACTTTGTACTATATCAAGATTTATAGAAGAAGTTTTATTTGTAGTGATAGTTGATTTTCTGTTAATTGCTTTTTGGGTTGTTTTACTTTTTGATAGAGGAGGGAAAGTTTTTGTACTAGAAACTTCTTCTGTTTCACTACATGACTGTATTAGCTGTTGTGTTTCAACTTTTTTTTACAAATTCTGCTATCAATGGATGTTTATGTTGGAGACTTTCCTTTTCATTTGCTCTATTTCTGCGTCCCTTTCTACGGAGTTGCTTTTTGGTAGGCATTCTTTAGGGTCTGTTGAAAAAAATACAGAAGGTATGGGTTGGGGTGTTCTACAATGCATGTGTGGTGTGTGCATGAGTGTTTGAGTAAGGTGATAAAGATGTATGTAATGGTGTGTGATTGTGCATTGGGAAGTACAACTAGTAGGGATGGCTATTCTTGAATTAATGTGTTACTAAACTGGGGTTCAGATGACAGAAAAAAGTAAGCTAGTGGTGTGGTGTGGAGAAGTATAAATAGTATATCTAAAGCTATAAAATTAAAACAGTTGTTTTTTCTACAACATCTAAATTCTAGCGGCTGAGTTGGGTAATTTGTGTGTCGAAAAATAGGAATTTGTGGGCCATTCTGCCAGTAAATCACTGTTTAAGACGGGGGGATTTTTGGTCAGAATGGTGCAGAATCTCTATTTTTAGGCACAGAAATAGCATGAATTAAGCTTACAGTGTGAGTAATAATTCAAATATTATGGTAGCATTCTACTTACTTTTTTTCTAAAATGAGCATTTTGCTTCTTAGTTGTTCTTTGTAGTTCCAATTCGGCTGCTTCTTTTCAGGAGAATGGTCTTCATTGCAATTGTAAAAGAAAGAAATTAGTAATTTGGTTTGTATATAGCACTCTTTTTAATTTAGACATAGATTTTTTAAATTGAAATGCTCAGCGCCTTCCTTAAAACCATTAAAACTATTTTATGACTAACTGTAGGAAAGAAAATATCTTCACTATGGCTAGTTAAATTCATAATGTACCACTGTATACCACTATTCCTGCAACTAAGCTTTTCCACGTAATAGTGAGTGAATATCATAGCATGCTTGTCCTATATAAATGTAAGTAATTATATAAACTAAAAAAAGTAAAATCAAATATGTGTTTGTACAAATATTATTCTTTGAGATTTGATCAGAGTGTGCATGTAATTTTGTTTCATTATATGTAGTCTATATATTTTATTTGAAAAAGATTAGTTTAACATTATTTGCGCGTGTGTGTGTGTGTACAAAGAAATTAAACGGTATAAAGGTTTGTAAGTCACAGTTCATTTTAGGATAATGAAAAAAATGATCGTAGATTCATTTTACAGATTATACAAGGTAAAAGTCGGTTAGAAAATGTGTTCATGTACTGTATAGAAAATATGCATACCTGTAGTTTGTGTTCATGCAGATGGATATGGACAAAGCTGCAAGTAGAAATCTTGGAGATTTGTCTAGTATTTCTCGTAGATCGTGGTTGCCAATGGTATGAGACTTGTAGTCTGAGAGATTCACTGTACATTTACAGTGCTGATCTATGATGACGCAGTTACATGTAGAGATCGTGGATTTGATTGGTGGATGGTCATGTAATTTCTTAGCTACATCCAATGAGGGAATGGCACAGAGAGTGAAGTGGAAATGGTAGAAGGGCTGTCCATGTTACGATACGTTCGCGGACATGGCGGAAGTTCCAGGACACCGCGTATTACATCCGGGGAATTTGGGGTGGGGAGGCATGCAAATGAGATTGAATGCAGTAAGGGATTGGTCAGTAAAGTTTAGTGAGTGTGTTGTGCTAGGAGAGTTTTTCTCTGATATTCTTTTTGGTGAGAGAAGAACAGATAGCTATGGCTGAGTGTTTCAAAAAACAGATTGTGTGGATTTTGGGAGACTCGTGGATACATTGGTTGAAGGTGCATGCAGAAAGCTGTGGACTATCTATAGATCTTGGATTCCAGCATGTGGAAGTACACTGGCATGGAGTGACGGGAATGAAGTGGTTGGACTTGCTACCTCTCTGTGCAACTTTGAAGATAGAGGAACATCCAGACATAATTGTAATTCATTGTGGAGGGAACAGTTTAGGACATGTGTCTGGAATTTCTTTGCAATTTGCAATGAAAGAAGGACTTCAGAAGATCATGGATATGTTTCCAAACTCCAAAGTAATTTTTTCACGGATTGCGCAGAGACAAATGTGGCTTCGTTCTTTCTCATGTGGTCCACAAATGGAGAAAGCAAGGCATAATGTCAATAAGGCTGTTTGTGCTTTCCTAAGAGATTTTGGCATGTTTTCTTTTCACAATGAAAATATTATGTTTCGTAGTACATACATTTTTCGCAGAGATGGAGTCCATCTTACTTATGCTGGCAATCAGATTTTTCTGAGAAATGTACAAAATGCATTGCCACTCTATTTTGAAGTAGGTGTTAAGTATTTATAATTTTTGACATACAAACACCCCCCAAAGGCTCTTTTCAGAGCCACCACTTCCTTCCAGAGAAAAAAGCATGGTTACAATAGGGCAGCACCCCAATTTTTTTTATTTTCGCGAACTGTCCGCGGACTTTCAAGAAATAGAAAGGGCCCTGCATTCTTTATCGTTACTTCTATTTTTTAACTGTGAAAGGCGGCTCTGAAAAGAGCCTTATTTTTTTTTTATATTTGTTATTTTGTATTTTTTTGTTTTTTTACACATGACACACTGGGAGAGGAGGGGAAAGGAGGGTAAAGGTGGGGACACCAACCACAGGGATAAGAAAGGGTGAGCTGAGAGAGGAAGAGATGTAGAGTGGGTTTTATTTGGGTAGTGAGCAGGTCTTCTCGTGCTCTGAGACGATAGTCTCAAAAGCACTCCAAAGTCGCTCCCCCCCTACAGAGTACTGTGTCACAGAACATACATACAACTGTGACCCTCGAAAGGTAAGGGTCATCAGAATTCTGTATGGCCTGTGAGGCAGCTTGAGGAAGACGCTGTCCCACAGAGGTGTTCCTTGTGGTGAAAGGATCAGAAATGGAGGATGAAGTAGAGGCAATCAACCTACTACGCTCTTCGCAAGGTACAACCTTGCAAATGGCCCCAGTATGGAATAAGTTCAGGTGTTGCTTCATGGTCGTAGTCCCAAAGCTATACGAACCATGCCTCCCGCGACTGAGTACCATTTTGCACTCGTTGCAGGTGACACGGTTCGCACGAGCCTTAGGACCATTCCCATGAACGGTAAACAACCGCCACACCCAAGAATCACGCCGCGGGTGGCTAGTAGGGATTTCCTCTACCTCATTCTCGTCATCCTCTTCTTCCTCCTCTGTTTCCTCACTCCTGTTCGCCTCTTCAGGCCCTTGGGGATATGGTGGTGGTGGAGGGGGTGGGGGTGGTGTTGAGGCAGATGTAGCACCATGTGGTAATAGTCGAGCCATGGATGTCATAGGCTTGGAGATGGAAATCTCAAAATCTGCAAAGTATGCAGCAAAATGCAGTGTGCTCTGTGGAATAGTCAGAAACACAATGAGAATGCGCTCTAGGACGTGGTCTTATATAGGGGTGCTTGTGCGCGGGTCGCTGACATGCGCGCCATCTGCAAGACAGATCGAACATCAAAAAAGGTTAAAAAAGTCACAAAAACTATGTGGAAAGTTAGGATTAGTATGTGGGATTTGTGGTACGGTAATTTTTTAATGAGAAATATTGTGGATTACTTGGAAATGTACTTTAAACTGTTCAGGGACACGAACAGTGTCCGCATTTAGAGCACGAGATGAGCGTGGGCG
Source organism: Ambystoma mexicanum (assembly GCF_040938575.1). Classification (NCBI taxonomy): domain Eukaryota; kingdom Metazoa; phylum Chordata; class Amphibia; order Caudata; family Ambystomatidae; genus Ambystoma; species Ambystoma mexicanum. The sequence continues at coordinate 420,070,714 of NC_090927.1, read as the reverse complement.
CGGTCACATGATTGTTTTGTGAGCATGTTCGCTAAGGTAGCGGCCGTCTGCAGGACACCCATTGTTTTGCGCATGCATGTTGATGTTCTACGGACAGTGTTCGGGTCCTGAACTAATTAAAATTGCGTCACATGTAAAACAAACAGTTACGGACAGCCGTTTGTTCTTAGCACAGTTTAATTTATTTGGTAACAAAACGGACAGACATTTGGCCTCATTACGACCCTGGCGGTAAGGGGTTAACGCCAGCGTTAGCTGCGCCGACCCCTTACCGCCAATTACGAGGTCCCCTAGCGCCATGGTGCTTTTAACACCTGCTTTTAGCAGGTGTTAAAATCCATGGCGCTAAGGGACCATGGAGTTAATTACGCCACCGTAATTTACGGTGGCGTAATTAACGCCTTCCCCACTCCCATTATGCCCTATGGGGCAAAAATGGGAATGGGGAAGGGTAAATGGGGATTGGGGACTTACCGCCCCGCCTAGGTCGGAATGGGGCGGTAAGTCCGCCAACCACCATGGCGTAAACGTAGTTTACGCCATGGTGGTAAAGTCACGGCCCAGGCGGTAACTTACCGCCTGGGTCGTAATGAGGCCCATAGCGTTTCAAGCACACCTCCATTTTTGTTTATTTACGAACAATTCAGGACACCACGAGTGTTCTTAGAACAGTTTCTGCTTGCTAGCGAACACTACGAACAGGCATAGTGTTCTTAAGGACACCTCCATTTTCGTTTATTTACGAACATTTCAGGACACTCTGAGTGTTCTTAGAACATTTTCAACTTGCATGAGAACATTACGGACAGATGTAGTGTCCTCAGGACAGTTACATTTTCGTTTCTTTACAAATATTTCCGAACAACCGCTCTGTCCGTGGACACCTAAATTGGTTTCATCACAAAGAACTGAAAGTAATTACAACAGAATATAAGAAAAGTAACTTTATTTCATATATATATACATTTATGACTGGGAAGGTGGGGCAGAAACGGAAACAAAAACAGGAGAATTAGGGATTTCTAGATAACTGGGATCAGGTGAAGAAGGGAAGGAAAGCTCATCGAAATGCTTTGGTCCATAGACAGGGTTTGGGGTTAACTGAGTGGGATAGGGTGAGGGGGTTTCACATGATTTTCCACAAAGTTTTTCAAATCCATAAAATTTTGCATAAGGTCGTCCATTTTTTGATTAATCTGTTGTAGAGTGATATCCTCTGATTGTTGTTGTGAGATGCTTGGAATTTTTGTATGGTCTGTAATAAAAAAAGTATATGTTAAATGTATACAAAATAATATTTTTTTCTAATATGTTAGTCTTAGCAGTGCACGGTGGTGGCGCAAGTTATGGTTGCTTAGCTTACCATAACTGGCGAATTTCAAGGGTTTTTCGGTTTTACTTGGACCCATAACATCCCTTTGACAAAGTTTTTTCACTGAATTTCATAGGTTTTTAGTAGCGCAACTTAACCATAACGTCCCTTTAACAAAGTTTTTTCACTGAATATATATATAAATGCTTATGGCTAAAATATCTAGACTTTTGCATACATCAAAATATAAACATAAAAAAATTGACATTAAAATTAGTAATCACATTTTAAAAACGTGTACAAAAAGACATACAACACAATCATATCTTTTCAATTTACATTAAAATCGGTGATATCTTTCAAATGATTCATGCAATTCATCTTTGTTTTAATCTAATGTGGACATTACCCACAGTGCATGAATAGTATTGCTCACCATTTTCTCCCGGAGAAACCGTATCCAGTTTCGACCTGCTGAAGCTTTTATAACCTATTCTTTTTGGAGAAAGTCTAGATAGTGCCCTTTCCCATATGAAAAGCGGCAGCTGCAATGACCAGCGATTTGGCCAAAATAATGGCACACGAAAACTGATCTGAAATAACTTGTTCAATCATAGTACAAAAATCTCCATAGCTTTTCAGAAAATACTTCCGAATAATTGGACAACTAGTGAGTATGTGTCTATTAGTTTCTATCTGGGACTGACAAAGTCTGCAGAATCTCAGTTCATGAGGAATATCAGTCCAAGCTCCAGTGTGGTCGTATTCTGGAAGAAGATTAAGGGGCAAATAGAGCATAATGCGCCTCAAAGACTGGTTACATATTTTAATAAATAACTGCAAGGCTTTTGAGGACTGAGTTCTTGCACTATGTATTCATATATATTCTGTGAAGTACCTTTTGGTAGCTAGTATTTTGATGGATCTTAACCGGTCAAGGTTTAGGGGCTGATTCATGGAACAAATGTGTGCCGAAAAAAGTGGCGCAAGCTGGCGCAAGAAGGCTCAAGCGTGCGATTCCTGGAAGTCTCTGTGCGTGTTTTTCTCGGGATGTGCCCCAAAACCGTGAGTGATGCACACAGGCGCACACGTCATTGCAACATCCCGAATGCCGTGCACGACACGCACAATGTCCGCGCACATACCAAAAAGGGGGCAGGACACGGGGCGTAACACACAGAATGGGGAACAACGCATGAAAAAGAAGGCGTAACTGGGGAAGTACTGCAGGGAAATACACGGAACGCCCACACGCACGCGAACAACTTGTATTCATGGATTTGAATACGGGAAACAAGCGCACGCTAAAAGACACGCACAGGCGTCAACACGTCCGCCACAGGAAGGCAGGCGGAAGCGTCTCCGCGCACAGTATAAAAGCATGCACAAACAACAAACACGTACATACCACTAGGATGAATGCCCCATTTGTCGTAGCACTGATCGTGGGAACCCGCTGGAGGAGGAGAATAGCCAGAGCCCGCATTTTTTCCCCCCGGACAAGTCTTTTTGGGATGCCTGAGGACCAGGTCGACGGCAGGTATAGGTTTCAACCTCGTATCATCCTAGACCTGGTCAGGGAGTGGGAAGATGACCTTACATCACCCACCCTCTGCTCCCAAGCATTGAGCCCTTGGAGAAGGTGCTCAATGTCGTGCATTTTTTGGCCACTGGGTCATTTCAGCGGACTACTGCCATAGTGGCGGGGGTCTCACAGGCCACGCAGTCACGCTGCCTACATCAGGTGTTGGCAATCATGACTGCGCGCACCTCAGTCCACAGGCACATATACATGCCCAGAACCCCCCCAGAACCCCCGCAGAAAGGCAGGCCGTTGTCCAGGACTTTTACAGGGTGGCACACTTCCCCAAAGTACTACGTCCAACTAGGGCCATTGAGCACATCTACCGAAACCGCAAGCACTGGCATTCCGTCAACGTGCAGGTGGTATGCGATGCCAAGGGAATCATCACCTCTGTCTATGCAAACTACCCTGGCTCCACCCATGACAGTTTCATATACAGAATGTCCGCCCTGAGCCCGGCCCTGGAAGCTGGGCAGCATGGCGACACATGGTTCCTAGGTGAGTACAAATGCCCGTGCACATGCATGCATGTCACACACTGACAAATACACAAACCCCAATAATCACAACCATTATCACCTCTCCAGGGGACAGTGCCTACCCTCTGAGCAACCACATGATGACGTCGATCCGCAACCCCACCACACCACCCCAGGTAAAATACAATGCTGCCCATATTGCACCAAGGGACATAGTGGAGCGCACATTCGGAGTGCTCAAGTCACGTTTCCGCTCCCTTGACCCCTCTGGCAGGCAGCTACTCTATGCACCCACAGTAGTGTGCAGGATCATTGTGGCAGCATGTGTCCTGCACGATGTTGCAACACGGCAGGGCGCACTGGTGGACATGATGGTGCCCCCACACCCCCAACCACAGGCACAGGCGCTGCCCATGGGAGGGGATAGGGCAAGTTGCAAGGCAGCCCAGACCCAGCTTGTGGCACATTTTTCACCTAAACTCCCACCCCTGTGGAGTGCACACAGGCCTGGCATATACCAGGTGATAATCAATGATGACAAAGAGACAGTCAACTGTCACAACCTTACCACCCTGAGAATGTTGCCATGGAAGTGCCACATTGTGTGCATCCCTAGATACTTAAACCTAACCAATCCTGTGTGACCAAAAGTTACACATGCAAGGTGTGTATCACACAGACTTGCAAAACAGGCCATGACAATCACTGGTATGTCACACAAAGCCACCAAAACCACAACATGACATGGCAAGCAATAGCAAAACACCAACACAATAACAATAATGTACACATTGACATGTGAAAAATGCAAAGTGGCATCAGGCAATGATGCCTGACATGGAATCAGATGAAATGACTGACCAACAACCTCCCACACAAAGCAAGTCATACCCAAATGCATAACAACAGTTGTAGCTTGAACATAACAATGAATGCATGTTCAGATGCACATTGTCCATGGCAAAATAAACACTGTATAATACGTGTGCTGTGTCCATCTCCTGCAACACACTGCTCAGCACACAGCATCGTGACCAGTCATTGTGTGTGATGCACACCCTGAGCATCACAGGAAAATGACAAACTAAATAAAAAAACAAATCACGCATTTACAGGATCCACAAATGGTCATAGATCATGTGCTGCAGGGACACAGTGGTCCCCAGAAGGCTAGCTGTGTGCACATGTGGACATGGAAGGGTGGTTGTACATGTTGTGGATCATAGTGCGAGTGTGTGTGTCAGTAGGGACATGCACTCAATACATGCATGTGCAATCAAGTGACCATCAGTGTCCTCATCACATGTGAACATTGCCCATGTGTACACCCCAGCATGTCAAACGACAACTATACCCTCACTCCTGAAAGGTAAACACAACACATGAACAGCCATTGATCAGCAGAATACATCATGTACATACGATACCACAATTACAATGTCAGGGTGCCCATCACACTGTGGGGCAAGGCAACTGTCCAACAACAAAATACCCCCCTCCCTCACATATCACCATGACCCACTGAACAACTGCACATGGGGTATGTAGCCTTTATCCTTGAAGTTCACCTGGCCACACTATCACCCCTCTCCTGTGTCTCCATCTTCCACCGTGTGTGTAAAAAGTGTCCAGCACCCTCAGAGGCCACCTTGATTTGCAAAAACAATAAATCAAAGAGAACTCAAAGCAGGCCAACACATACGCCAAACAAAAAACCTGCAGGCAGCAAAACAAACCAGAAGAGCCTCCAGTAGATGACTTTAAGTAGCAGTATGTCGCAAAGCCCAAGTACTATCACAATGATGGAACAACCAAGGTAGCACAGTAAAATGTCACAACAGGATGTGTGCCATGTGTGGTACATAATATTGAATGATGCACCACAAACTGATGTGTACTCTCACAGCTCCTGTGTACAGGCGCAGGAGTGGCATGAACCAACCACCCCCACGTGGTCTGGGTGCCTGCAAGATCAAACTCACACAGGCCTCTGAGACCCTGGTGGGGAAGGAGTGTCAGGGATATGCAGTCGGGACAGGCATTGGTATACTGGATAACCGGAGTGAGGGGCAGGAGAGGGGAGTAGGATTGACAAGGGAAAGTAGGCAATGTACAAAAACACACTAATCACATTAACACATACACAATCAGACCAAACGTGTACCTCATGCACATAGTACCAAATTACTCAAATTGAAGTCAAAGAGAAACTTATCTCTGGGGTGAGTGCTGGCCTCCTGACTGCGCACTCTCAGGTCCAGTAACATGACCAGTTCAATGCTGCAAAGAGAGACAGAGTCACTAATCTGTGCGTGCCCATAACACACACACACACACACCACCATGCATGCCCATAAAGTAACAAGATACTCTACAAACTATCTGGTGTGGTGATTCGTACCCATACGTAAGATTCCCCCCGTGTTGGTACATACACAGTCAATGCAGTAAGTAAAGCGCCGGTGGGTGCGTGGCAAATGTAAGACCAATGTGTCAAGATTCACACAACATCCAATGTACCCTGCATAAGCATCCAGACGCATTTAGCAAGGTGCGACTTCAGTACAAGTCGTGTTCCAGCTTAATCTAAATAAAGTAGGTAGTGCATGTGGCAATTCAAACCTGTAAATGAAATGCACTGCACACAAGTCTGTCCCTCGCTGTCTGTCCCTGTGAGCTGCTTCTTTCCCTGTCTTGGAACGCTACATGGCTAATACAACTGCCTCAATGGACCATGTTGGACCAGAGGATATGTGCCACTGCCCCTGCATGTGCCCCTGGCAACTTTCCCATCAACTACCCATTACTCCACCAACGCATCTTAGCTGTACTGTGCGCTTCAACACCAATATCTGTCCAAGCTCACCGTCAGTGGTGCTACTTAGCATGCATGTGCAACTGTCCTGGTGGGCGGTTGGCTGCGGTGTGGACCCCTTTTGCTGCTCACCTTTCCTAGAGTTCCTTGAAACACATCAGCTTCTGTATGATGTAGGAGCGCAATCCCTGTGGCTCTGCCTGCGCACACATGTGCATGTCTGCACCACCGAACGTGGCCAGCTTCCAGACATCCAATGGGCCATGTCTGCTGGGAAAGGTGGTCTGGAAGCTCACCCCCCTGCAGAAAGGGCAGAAAACACATGATTAATGCATGACATTTCCCTGTGTGTGTCGTCTCAGGCATGTCATGAGTGGACCATGTCAGAGACATACATCTGAAATCACTCCATCAGTGCAACTTTCCCAGCCAAAGTGTGACAGCCACTCTCTACAGCATGAATTGCATGAAGCACATGTACAGCAAAGATAAGAAACACACTACACAATGTATAGCAATTAATTCACACATGAATCATGAAACCACCCATCTAGCATACGAAGAACTGTGGTCAAAATCACCCCTATCATCCCCACTAGGGGTGTCAACACAAGTAGTACAGCAGCAGACATGCCACAGATATGGTAGTCCAAAGCCCTTGTGTAATAGGCTGTTACACCGAACCATCCTTGCGAGCCCATGGATAAGGGAAGCAGGAGTGGCATATGTGAGTCAGGACCCCAAGCTGCAAAAACATACACGAGACAAGCTTGAAGGGACCAGCTGGAACAGACAGTGGATGCTTTCAAAAGCCACAAAGCACCACACCGTCATTTGAAAGCACAACAGACAAGCAATTTTAAACTATATTAACTAATTACACTAACTATCAAAAACCTACATTACCTAATTAAACTAACTATCAAATAGAAACTTAACTAACTAAACTAAAAGAAAAATCAAAAATTGCCACATATGACCCGGGGGGGGGGGGGGCATCCAGGAGGGGGGAGGTACAGGGTGCTGCTGAACACCCACATGCGATGATGTTGAGGAAAAAAAAAAACCTCCATGGGCTCAACGCCTGCACAACCTGACCTATGTGGGAGATACCTCGTCCGAGTCTGGTTCTTCCTGGAAAGGAGGACGTATCACAGGAGCCTGACCATGCCTAGCCACAGCTTGCCCTCGTCGGCAGCAAGTCTGCCGGACGGGTAAGCCTGGTTCTGTGCAGCGATGACAAGTAGGTCTGCATGCAGAACCTCACGTGATATGCGTGCTTCCTCTTGCAAGGTAACACGTGTAACACAGAGTTCCTCCTGCAAGGCCTGGCTGGACAACAGATGCCCCTCCTAGCAAGCATGTAGCTCAGCCGAGATGGTACGCTCAAGCTGTGCAAACCTCTCCTCTGACTTCTCCCTCTGGGACATCAGAAGGACGCCCAGAGTGGATCTGAGGGAAGCATACTCCTCCCTCAGGGCCTCCATGTGTGCCTCTGCGTGAGCAGCATTTGCTTCATGCAGAGACAACATTTCAGCCTGGTGTGCCCTGTCTGAGGCCGCCATGCCCAGCCTGAGCGAGCGGGCCGTGGAACGTACCGCCTGCTGCTTGAGAAGCACCTGCTTAGCAGGGGGGAGCACAAATTGGGCCAAACACTCCATGCTCACAGCGATGTTCTCCATTGCTGCCCCCTGGCGTTCAGAATTGGCAGTCATGTCTTGCTCCCACTCAGTATACAGCCGTTGCGCGCGGCGACCGCGTTGCTGGGCTTGACACCTGCGGGACCCAAGGACTGGGTGTCCTCGTTGTGTTGGCACTGCCCGCGGCTGCATGACTACATGCCCCCGTCGAAGTGATGGCCCAGGCACATCAGTGACTGGTGTGGAGGGTGACCCTGCGTCCCGATCCACCAAAGGTGGAGGTTCCAAGACTGTCCGACCTCTCAGTGCAGGTGTCACGGACAGAGGAGTGCCCACATCAGAATCACTCACCCCTGACATATGGACCTGATGCACATCCATCTCGACATGGACGTCAGAGTGGTCATCAGGGCTGGACTCATTGCCAGCCAAAGACAAGATGGACTGTAGCACATGTGGGTTTTCGTGGCCTACCACCCCACTACCCCCACTTGTGCCGGGTTGCAGTAGTGATAACAACCCTGTGCCTGGCATGACAACACCATCCTCTGGCTCCATTGCGTCATCATCTGAAAAGTAGAGAGAAAAAAGGTCACTAAACATGTTAGAAGCACACAACACACACACACATAGACATCACATAGACACCAAACACATGAAGCAGACATGTCACACACAAAAGAAAAATTGCCATGCATGCTGGGTCAACTTGACATTGCTTCTGTGATTAGGCATGTACAAGGGTGTTATATCGCTCTGAAGTGGGTCGATGCAATGCATCACATTTGTACGTTACTCACTATCCACATGTACAAGTATTTCATGATGTGTATCAGAAAATGTGAAGGCAGTGCAAGGTCAACTTCAGCCATCACGTGCAATGTGCATGCAATGGGTAGCATGGCTACAAGCAAACCACCCCTCCCCCCAAGTGCAAATGCAGGGAGGCCTTGCATGGCATCAAAAGGATGACCATAGACCTGTGTATTGACAGACAGTGTTGACTAGCATCAATTGCATCATGTGAGTCAAGTGACAACACAGCAGATGATGATGGGACAGTAAGCAGGACACATGATGAAACCTCAGGAGTACACCCACGTGTGAAGAAGACACTACACCAGTTGGACAGAGTCATTGGCCATGAAACAGGCTGAGGCCTGTGACCCACACAGACTGTAACACCGTAAAAATGTGTGCGATGCAGGACTGAGCCACAGTGGCCATGGGAAGGCTGATGAAATGCCATGCAATGTAGGTCACCCTGGACACGTACTACAATGATCAACCAGTCAAGGACACATAGGGGCATGCATGGAATCCACCTGGAGCATGAATGGGCACTCATGTCCCTGTGGGGCAACTGACCTCTGCACAGTCCAAGTGAGACACCCTGCATCAAGTACAAAGGATGTACCCCACAGCATATGTCTGGCAGAATGGCTGGTGGAAGTTAGCATGTACACTGGACACATGAACAGGCAAGTACTCAACGGCAAAATTGAAGCACACCAGTGCAAAGTTGAAATTGGGGTGCAGAGGGGGGTAGAGGGGCAAGAGAGCATGCCTACATGGAGTACTCGCATGCAGGCATAGGACACATGCATGTCAGTCATGCTATGACATAGTCCCAGGGCTGAGAGGAAGGTCACCCAGGCTACATGCAGAAGGGCCAGTGAGCTGGAACATGGACCAGAGGGGCATCCTGGTGACCAGCATGTGAGTAAGGTGCAATAATGGTGATGTGGACAGTCCCCACCCGCTCCACATGTCCACCATCCTGCAGAGCAGCCATGCATCAGTGAAGCATTGCATTACTTGCACATCAGAACCATGTACACATGACATGTAGGGGCAGTCATGCACAACACATCACACAAGTAAAACACACATGTCCTCAACAAACATGCATCAAAACTCACTGGACTGAGCATCAAAGTCCAGCATCTCTCCCACTCCTTCAGCCGATTCTGGTGGTATGAACTCCACAACTAGTGACTCGTGCGGAGTGAGGTCTTCCTCCTCCGGTGCAGGCCCAATGCCAGTCACCAGAGTCAAGTTGTAATTTGAGGCACGCTTAGCCTTAGCGCTGCGTTTGAGGTCATTCCAACGCTTTTTGCACTCTTGCGCCGTGCGCACCTCATGGCCGAGTGCACTCACATGTTCCACAACTTGCTTCCAGTGGGTATCATGGTGGGCAGCCGTAGTCTGACAATTAGGCCCCACTAGCATGTCACGGTTGTGGTCCCGCACGTAGTCCATGAGGAAGTCCAGTTCCTGGTTGCAGAAAGGCTTCTTCCTTGACATGCAGGAGGTTGTGGCTGTGTGTGGGGTACCAGCCTGTGCTGCAGGTGCAACCTTCCTCCTCTTGGATTGTGGCGCAGACCCTGGCTGGAAAATGCCACCCTGATCAGTATGGCCAGTGGCACCAGTGGATTGAGCAAATGGAGTGGCAGGTGGAGGGACGACCAAAGGCCTGACTTGCGTCAGTGGCAGCTGGGTGCCCTCTAATGGACCCTGCGCAGCAACATCCGCTGTGGCAGGGTCATTGACCGCGGCTGTCCTGGTTGGCAGACTCACAACTGTTGTTGGCTGCATCTGCCCCTGCACTTGCCAACACCGGCTAGTTGGGGCAGCAGATGACATTACTGCCCCAGGGACACGTGTCTCTGTCAGGGCAGCCCTGCGAGCACCTACGGTTACCCTCCTGCCCTGTTGGAATTCTTCCAAGGACTCCTCAAGTGCCAACACAGCCTGCGCTGGCAGCTGCACCTGCAGCTACCACTAGCCTTGGGCCTGTGGTAGTGGATGAAACGGACTGCCGGGTCACACGGGTGCCAGTGCCAGATGCAGAAGCTGCATCTCCCGGAAACACAGGGGGTGGTGGCATGACTGCACCGACACATGGCACAACATCGTGCACAAGTGGCACACCCCTGCCTCTTCCAACTCTGTGGCCACCCTGGACACCCTGGAGTCCTCCTATTCCCTGGTCACCCCGGCCACGTCCCTGACCACCCCCGCCATGAGGAGGACTCCCAGCTGAGGTGCCCCTCACCTTTGGTGGCCTCCCACCATGGCACAGATGGAGTAGTGCCGGCACAGATGGAGGAGTGCCATATGGGAGGTGTACACCACAACTGTCCTGGGCAATTGGGGTGAAGGGGGTGGGATGCAAGATGTTAACAGCACCCCCGCACCTGCAAGTCTGTATGTGACCCCAGTGATGTAGTGACGGGTCACGCAATGCTCAGGCACCCCAAAACTGCAGTAAAACCGTGCACGCAACCCCTGCAGCCTACGTGCGTGGAATTAACCTCTCGCAGTATGCGGTGGCACCCAGTAACACGAAAAACGCATACGCGTGGGACATGCAGGCTACTATGACCTCGAAAAAAGGGTACGCGATACACAGGGGCAGCCACAGTGGAAAAAATAGCGTGCACCACTCACCGTCAGACTAGCGTGATGATGAAAAACACGCATAGCCAATACCCCCGCCAAAAGAAGAGATACGTCCTTGATCCGCTGTGAAGTTGTGATGGCGCACAAAACAACACAAAGTAGCATCGGTCTCCACGAAAGGCACGTACAGCGCACTGCTGGCCCTGCTCACCTTTAACCCGTGCTGAGGGAAACGGCCGTGCGCGTAACGTCACAGAAGCGCTTTCCTGCTAAGGGCCTTTCCTCGGATTTCACGCTGGCGTGCACTTTTTTCAAATGCCAAATCACTCCGTATCAAGCTGGCCACACGAAAACACATCAAAGACCACGCACCTGCCCAGAAGGCCATATTCCTGCCCCCCAGAGCCCCGAGCACACTCCCACCTGCCATCTGCTGCTGCCTGTCTGCCTGCTGCCCACGTGCCCTGCTATTTGGTGCCTGCACGTCAGCCAGGAGTGCAGTTGATGTGACCACCCCTGCTGGAACTGAAGACTCCCGACTGGGATACCATCACTCCACAGCCCAGCCCCAGGACCCAGTTGCCCACCCACTCCTGACTCTGGGGTTGCCATGTCGGACACTACACCATCTGGCACCACTGGCAACCCCCAGGCAGAGAGGCAGAGGGCCACCAGCTTCAGTGCCAGTGAAGTTGGTGCCCTGGTGGAGCAATTCCTGGGGCAGTATGTTGCCCTCTTTGGAAGTTTGCGCGCCGACAATCAAGGACGGAAGAGGATCTGGATGGACATCGTGACTGCCATCCACGAGGAGGGGGTGGCAGTACGCAAGATCAAACATATCAGGAAGGGCTGGGAGGACTTCAGGTCCAGGGCCCTCAACAAGGCCCGGCGCCTCTTGAAGGCAGCGGATGCCAAGGGGTGCCGGGTCCATGTGACCGACAACCAGATGACGGTCTTGGAACGCATATGCCTAGCACTCCACGTCCAGGTCCTTAAGGAGCAGACCCGTCTGGAGTCGAGCGGTAAGTGTACATGCATACTGATAGGACACTGTGCGTGTTGTAGTGTGCCAGGAGTGTGCAGGTTGCACATATGTCTTTGTAGGGACATGTATGGCTGCGTATGTACAGGGACGTGAACCTGCCACATGTGATTCCTATCAAGTTTGAGACACATCGATGGTGTATGTGTTGGTAAGCATGCTGTGCAAATGTATGTGTGGGTGCACACATTAATGAATATGAGTATGTACTGTGGAATGGTTGTGGTGTCACTCATGGATGCTGGTTCATGCTGCATGTATCTGCATAATGCACATGTGCATGTGGGTGTATTTGACAAGTCTGCAACTGTGATGCAACATGGATGCATGTGACACTGACATGTAGAAGGCTGAATGCGAGATGTGACATGGATGGCGATCTCATTACTGCGACAGTTGGTGGAGATGTACACATGCATATAAGTCTGGTGGCATGTGTGCATGTGTTGTGCACTCCCCATGTTTCATGTGATGTCAGGCTCACCTTCAGCTGCTTGTGCTGTTGTTTGTGTATGGACGGTGCTGCCTAGTGCAAGATTCCTGTTGATTTGCTCATGTGTGTGAGTTGAAATGACATGTGTGTTGGGGACTGTGATGCCATGTCTGTAGTTTTACACTGCCACTCATGTGCAGCTGTCATGTGTGTATCAGTCCATTGTACATTGCCTTGATGCCTGTGTTCTATCTCTCCCTGTCTGCAGCGTCAACTGATGAAGAGGGCGGAGAGGGTGCTGTGGAGCAAAGCGGCAGGGATCGCACCACCAGCCAGAGACGCAAGGCCCGGCTCCCTTCCCAGGTTGTCATCTCGTTGGGGCATGAGGAGTCTGGTGCCGCATCCCAGGCCACAGCTGCCGAGGGTTTGTCCAAGAGGCGGAGGTCGGAGCTGGAATCCTCAGCAGCAGAAGGGACAGCTGAGACCCCACAGGGTCCGACGGAGGAAGATGGCATGGAGTCATCCAGGTTGGTGGGGGGTTTGGTGGAGGAGGAGGCCGTGGAAGGGATACACACGGGGTCTGGAGGTGGGGATTCCACTGGTGCTCGTGGTGCAGTGCTAGGGCAGGGACAGGAGGCAGCACAGGCCGCCGCGGAGGTGCCTGTTTGTAATCCTGTCCCCGACCCTGTGACTGCATCATCCTGCACCAGCAGGGATGCCTATGTCCAGACCCATTTTCAGTGAGGGGATAAGCGCACAACAACTGGCCTTCCTACCGTGCGGACGTGGCAATCCGGGACCGGGTTGAGCCTATCCTGGCTGGGATGACATTGGGTCAATGGGGCATGCGAGGTGACCTGCGGTGTTTTCGTGAAGACACTGCACGTCATCTCCGATGCCTCGTTGGCTGCGTTGACCTACTGGGACGGGTCACCAGGGCTGGATTCCTCCGTATGCTGGACCTTATTATGACCCCTCCTCACCTGAACCCCGTATGCGCCAGTCGTCCTCCATGACATCTTCCCACCCATGTATCACCTGGGTACCCTGTGGAGCTGCCACTGGACCAGCGGCCAGGCTGGTGGAGGACACATCCCTGCCACAATCGGGAGTCGGACGTCCAGCAGGGGTGGCCTCCACGACAACTGCACCCCATCCGGAGGACGACGTGCAGGCAGCTAGAGCCAGGGCACAGGCACAGCAGCAGCAGCAGCAACAAGGTGGGAGCGATGATGGCTCGGGGCCATCAACATTGGAGGGGCAGGCATCGGCCACAGGGCAGGAGGACCCAGGATTGGAAGTGTCTTCTGTGTGACAGCGGTTGGGCCAGGCCATAGATGTGGAGTGGCGGCGGGTGAAAGAGGCACGGCTCACAATGGTCAGGGCCGAGAACTTCATGCGGAGGGCACTGAGGCGGGCCGAGTGCCTCGAGGCAGTTTGCAGGGAGTTGGAGGTCAACATGGCATCGTCCCTGCAAACCCTCGGGGCCATGGAAGAGGACCGCCTCCAGGACATTGAGCAGGAGCTCAATGATGCCCTGGCCCGGGAAATCGGAAAGTGAGCCGTCGGACTAGCCCACTGCCATTGTATATAGTTTTTAGTGTTAGGTTTCATTTTCGTTTTCCTTTGATTTGGGGTGTTTGGACTATGCCCCACACATTTGTATATAGTTCTTTTCTTATGTAGTTTTTTGGATAGGTTTCATTTCTTTCGTTGGGTTTATGGACCCTGGATGAACTCTGTGTACATAGTTGAACAGTGGATCATGTTAGGAATTTTTTAAATTTTATCACCATGTATCAATGGATTTTTCAATTTACGTTTCAATGGATTTTTCAATTTACCTTTCCTTTGGATTTCATTTGGTGGACTGTGAGATTGGACACATGTTTTTTTTTTCATCACTTTGGATTGGTTCTTCAAATGTTTTTTTATTCAGTTTCGGACATACATTTCATTTCATCATTTGAAATATGTTTTATACTTTTATTTAATTTCATTAATTTTGTTCATAATACATTTTTGTTTCTTACTTCCATGTGTGGTATTCACTCATTGGGTTACTGCATGTAAAAAAGTAGATTTCGACAATCACTTGCACCCAGTGTGTGTGTGTGAGGGACATGTTTTTATGTACATATTTGACTTTCGTTTTGTGTCATGGAATAGCCATTTCAGTGTGGGGTGGATTGGGGACTTGATTGCCTCTCAAGACGGGGTGGAGTGCTGTGGGATTTTGGTGCACATGTGGCCCATGATTGTGCATCTTTATGACGTGTTGGGGGCATATATTGCAGAGTGGTAGTCCCAAGTGCAAATAGCTATCCACCACATCCAGTCTCTTCCCACCCATATTCCAGTTGTAAGTGGATGCACGATGGCCTTTGCCATTAATCTGCAAAATCTTGGTTTTACACTGATTAATTTTTAAATGGTTCTCAGCATAATGTCCAAGTACATCACTGGAACGTTGGAGCCCCACGGTGTATGGTCCAAGAGGCTTGAATCATGCGTGTAGGAAACCCAGAAAGTAGGGACGCCACCAAGTCAGGGAGGAAAATGATTTGAAAGAGTCATCATAGGAGTCATAGGGATCTAGTAAATCTTCTTCTTTTCTCCATGGTTTAAAACGTTGTAGCAGGGACATGTAATACAGTTCTTTATGTTGAGGAGTTTTTAATGACAATTTGATATGATTAATTAAGCTTTGTTTGGTAAGTTTCACTAAGCTGCCTTCAAAATGTTCCACTCTGTATCTACCTTTCTACTCATCTGGTTTAATATTATTTTTGTATGTGAAGTTTTGGGCTATGTGGTATAGACATATGGTTTCTAAAGTGGTACTTCTGTTTGGATAGTATGTGTTTAGTAATTTGTTTTTCAAAATGTCTTGGCTGTTGGGATCATTTTTGGCTACTGTTTCTATGTCATATGATTTGAGAACTCTTTTTCTAGATTTAGCCGGACCAAGGATTAGCCATACTATATTTTCAGATTTTCCATAAAAGGCAGTACCGGTTAAACAGTCTGCAGCTTCATATAAGCCACATTCTCTATGGGAGAGCATGTTTATGCCCAAGCTGTACAATATCTGTGATAGTGTTTTGTCAGATGATATGTCATCCCAGAGGTCTTTGAGCTGTGTTTTTTCTGCTTTGGTTAAGTAGGCTGTGACATATCGTGCAACTGCAGTGGAATTGTCTGCAATGTACTGCACATCTATATTTGCATTCCAGAGGAGGGCAATGATTGCATTGTAATCATTGATGCATTTCGATCCTTCTGTTCTTTTTATGTAATATGTGTTCTTAGGTGATTTACCTGTGACACTATGTCTAAATGAAGACATGAAGGTGTTTACTTGACCTGTTGTTGAAACTGGTCTAGGGAAACCAAAGCAGCATTTGGTGTAGTTTTTCTCTTGGTTTTTATATTTGTGACAACAATACTTCACACATTTGTGTCTTTGAAATCGTACAATTTGTGCATGGCGGTTACTTCACTATGTGTCGTTTGTGAAGGGATTTCACAAGTGACATATTTTTGGATACACTGCAAAACAGTGGCATCACTGTCCTGACCAAATTTAGGAGCATCTTTAATCCACAAAATCATGTGGCTGTGTGGGGCTCCTCTGGCTTGGTATTCTTTTCATCAAAAGAAGTGTTCCACTTCTCCGAGGGGAGGAACAGTTTTATTACAAATGAAGTGTAGCATAGCAATGAAGCAATGATGGAAATATCTTGATACATTTACAGGATCCAGAGAGCAGAGTTCTCCTGGTGTTTTTATATCTATATTTGTTTTGTTTTTGTTTGCTATGTGTAGGAAATTGTGTAAATCTTCCCATCCATATTCTGCACAGCTTAATGTCACAAACCAAGTGGGTGGGCCAAGGTTTCTTATCATACAGCGTACATCTGCATGATGTGGGGAACCAGTATTGTTTTCTACCATGCATGTTTGCTAAAAGATTTGTAATGCTTGACTGTAAATCTTTTTCTCGCACTTTTTGTAGTAATTGCGTAGCTGACATATTTTGAAAATTGACGCCTAATTTTAATGTGTGTGCAACTTCATAGCATAGAGTTGCTAGCTCTCTTTTTCAAAGAGAAGGTGGAATATGTATTCCACATTTTTTTCTGAATCGGGGGTCTTCAGAATACATTCGTAAAGAGCAGTATTCTGATGCTGTTATTTGTGTGGGTCGTTCATCGTATCTTCCTCCTTTTCAAGTAAGAAAGAGTAGAGGAAAGGCTTGTGCTTCTATACTTTTTCACATTTGCTGATTGGAGATCCTGTGGCTGGTCGCATTTGGTAATTTTCCAGTGCATCATCTATGGTGTCTTTAGAGTGTAATGAGTGAATTGTATAATGGTCTAAAGTATTGGATTCTGTAGTAGGATCTGGAAGTTGAAATTGACCAGTTCCTGACGAGTCTTGAATTATTTTGGTGGTTTCCCTCGGGTTTTATACAATATGTATTTCTTTGTAGGATTCATTGTTGTCTTTTAGATATTGCAGGGCTTCTCTAACTTTTTTATAAGTCCACATGTTGTTGCCAAATAGTTTTGTCTTTTGTAGGTATGCCATTTACTATGATAATCAAAGATTGATCTATTGGACGTTGCACTCCCAGAGTGTGTACATTTTCTTTGAGATCTAATGGCAAATAAACTGCTTTGCCACAAATTCCTTTCAGTAATTCAGAAGGAGGTAGTTCTTCTGTTTTTGGTTGAAGGCGTATTATTGCTTGAAATGGGTGCACTGTTTGAATTATGATGCTCTTATACAAGTTAAGTTGTTGCAGGGGTATTGGGAGTGGAAATAATCACAGGTTATTTGTGATAGCACATGAAGGTATTTGGTTGTTGTCATGTTTTGCAGTGCAGTAACTGCAAAGTATTAAGGGGTCAGTAGTTTTCTGCTATATGATAGAGAGCTAATTGGAACCACTTGGAATCTACATTGTCTTCTATTTTGTACATTATGTCTACAGTTTTTGTGCTATTCTTATAAAAAGTCCTGCGGCAACACGCACAAACATGGTTTGGTACTTCAGCAGATGTCCTTTTAAACTTTAGTCTTTCTTTTTTGTATGTGTATAGTAAAAGGTTGCCATCTGTAAAGTTGTTGCTAGTCTGTTGTAAAGCTATTGGATTTTGTAAGTGGCTTTCACTTCCAACATATTTTCTCTGGATATGCTCTATTTCTTCGAGCACTTCTTTGGCTGTACCATGTAGAAGATTGTTATTTAAATTTGCTAGTGCTAAAGCAGGACGTTTGGCATAGTACAGTTTATGAACCAGATTTCATATAGTTGAATGGTGTGTTGATATCATTTTGATATGGTGGAAGGTGCTTTTGCAAATAGGTCCAGAAATGCAGGCTAATGAATGTCCTTGTAGTCCTGTGTATTTTCGCACTGGACAGGAGTCCATACTTTGTAATAGATTTATTTTCAATTTGTCTTTGCCTTTCACATACTGATTGAGGAACTGGCGTAAAGATATGTTACACATTGATATGCACCGCCATTTGTAGACTGGACGCATTCCTAAGTGGAATGGAGAGTTGATACTAAGTTTTCTGGGGATATTTTTGTGGGCAGAGTTTCTTGTTCCATAATGGTATTATTAAGTTTTTCATACCCTCGTCCACTGCTATGTACGGCAATTGGGTTTCTTTGCGTTTCTTTGTATGCTTCTTCATTGAAATATGGTTCTGTGCTGGTGGTGTGATTGCACTCGCCTCCACAAATGTTTGGAAAACTATCTTTGTTGATATTCCGTTTATTGAGAAATCTTTTTTGTAGTTTAGTAGTTAGTTTTGTTAGTGGTTTCATTATGTTAAAAACTAAAATAAATAATTTCCTTTTGAGAAGGATTGCACTATCTATGAGAGCTTCCAGGATTAATTTTCTGCGCTAGGATTTAAGGGTTGTGCATGATTTCTCTCTTGTTTTGATAAGGTTCTGAAGGACTCTGTGGCGGAACATTTTTTGTTAAATAATTTATTTGGTATACTTACTTGTGGCTACATCGAGATTTATAGGTGCAGTGTTAGCACTAGTGGTAGCTGCAGTCTTCTTAATAACTTTCTGTTTAGTTTTACATTTTGAAAGAGGAGGTACATTTTCTTTACTGGAAGCTGCTTTTGTTTCTCTTAGTGACTGTATTAACTCTTTTGTTTGAACTTTTTCTATAAATTCTGCTAGAGGTGGATGCTTATTTTGGACACTTTTATTTTAATTTTCTCTACTTCTGCGTTGCTTTCTACGGAGTTGCTTTTTTGGTAGGCATTCTTTGGGGTCTGTTGGAGAAAAAAGTGTGGGTTGGGGCGTTGTGCAATGTATTTGTGCATTGTGCATGAGTGTCTGAGTATGATGGTAGGTATGTATGTAGAGGTGTGTGATTGTGCAATGGGCTGATACTTCAGGTTGGGAAGGCTATTCTCATATTTTTGTGTTACTATACTGATGTTCAGATGACTATACAAAGTGTGCATCTGCTGAGGGTTATTAGTAATATTAAATATAATGCTGCAGGGTTAATACAATTGTTTGTTCTACAATACTAGAATTCTACAGTGTTTGAGTAACAGTTAGAACATGATGGCACTATTGCACTTAATTTTATGGATGCAAAGAGTAGGTTTGTTCTGAGTTCTGGTTCGTACTTCAGACGCTGCTGGTTTTCAGGAGAGTGGTCTTCACTGCAATTGTGAAAGAAAGAAGTTAGTAAACATGTGTGTTAATAGCACTGTTGTTAATGTAGACATGTATTTGTTTGTTTTTGCAGTAGTAGTGCTTTCTGATAACTGTGCATAGCATGTAGATGCAGTTTCCATTGTCTATGTGCATTCTGTATATTTTACTTAGTATGCACACAGAGCACACTTGGCTTTTTAAGATGGTGTTATTTGATGTTAGGAGAAATAGCAGTATGCTTTTCTTGCTATTTATACACGGTAAATGTCAAGAGCTCTGGTGAAAAGTATGCAATGTATGTATTTATAATGCAGGGTACCTGTTACTTACCCTGAATAAGTAGTAAAAATGATGTGCTGGCATTTCTTTCATCTGCTATGATCAAGTATCACTTTAATGGTGTGTGTTTTACACGTTTTCATTTGCCCATATCACAACACAGAACAGGAAACCATTCATTGCATGAATTTGAATATGGTTGTTGCCATTTACAATCATACTGTTATTTCTACCCCCTTTTAACATGAAATTACACTTTGTTAGACAGCTGTGTGTGTTGTGTCTGATTATTATTGTAATCATTTCCAAGGGAAGTTCAAATGATAGATTGTATGTAAAATGCCCAGAATGCATAGAAAGGACATTGTATGTACATCCTATGCACTATAATGCATGACATGCTATTATGCTTGAAATGTGGATAAATAGGTGGCAGTGGTTACACAAATGACAGAATGAATGAAGAGAATAACAGTTTGCACATTACAATTAGTAATATGGGTAAATACAAATTTTGAGAGCACACACTTGAGACTTGATCATAGCAGATGGGAGAAATGGCAGTACGTTTTTTTTTACAGGTTATACAGGGTGAGTGGCAGTTATTCTGTTTATATGCATTTATACAAGAGCTGTACATGTACTGTGCAGAAAATATTCATACCTGTAGTTTTTGTTCATGCATGTGGATGTGCATGAATCTGCAAGCATAAGTCTTGGAGAGTTTTATAGTAGTTGTTACTGTAGGTGCCTTGCAATCACAGCAGAATTGTACTCAGAGTCATCAACAGTACATCTAAAGAGCTGAACTGTGATGATGGAGTTAGATGTAGAGTTCTTGGATGTGATTGGTGGATGGTTGTGTGACTGCTTAGCAGTAGCCAATGAGGGAATGGTGCAGAGAGTGAAGTGGAAAGGGTAGAAGGGCTGCCCCAGTGTTACACGCTCCGCGGACAGCGCAGCTGTTTGCAGACAGGGCGTGCCACGTCCAGGGTTTCTCAGAAAATCCAGCATGGAAAGGGGACTCTAGGCATTAGCCAACCAGGTGTTGAAGTTGTTCTTTGCAGGAAGAGACGGTGTGTTTGTAGTGAAGATGGCAGATGTGAAGAAAGTGAGGGTGTTGGTTGTTGGAGATTTATTTGTAGATGGTTTAGAGAGGTATGCTATATTTAAACATAAGGCTGCCAGGTTTGGTTTTGAAGGAGTGGAGGTTTACTGGTCAACTGTGCCTGGTTGCAATATGAATGCAGTGGTTGGAGCTTGCAAAACTTTCTGCATGTGGAAGAGTACAGATGTAGTGGTACTGCATTGGCGTGGTGTCCATTTGGGATACATCAGTGCTCCTACTTTGTTGAGTAGTCTTGCAAACTTGGTTCAGGCAGTGATTGAGGTTGTTCCAAATGGGAAAGTGATTTCTTCTCAAATACTGCCTAGGGCACTATGGGACGATTCTAATGTTTTCTGTCCCCAGCAAAATGGTGCAAGGTGTTTGGTGAACAGAGGGATGTCTGCTTTTTTGTTGAGAAGTGGAATGTTGTCTTGTAACAATGTCAGTATTGGTTATGTTAATGGTGACTATTTTAAATCAGATGGCATTTCTTTATCCATATTGGGAAATGCCATGTTATTTGAAAATACAAGGAGTGCTTTACAGAGGATAATGTGAAGACATCAGGAAGGACATATGTGAAAAGAAATAACAAAATGAAAGCAGTTTCTTTTATAAGTACTTTCAAAAAACAAAAAAAAGCTCTTTTCAGAGCCAACCTGAAAGGGGAAGCGGGGCACACTATTTAAATTTTCATTCCCCACTCTCAGATTTTACGATTCGTCCGTGGACAAACCATGTATTACATTTGGGGATTTTGAGGCTGAGAGGCATGCAAATGAGACTGTGCAGGGCGAGGGATTGGTCAATAATGTTTACTGGGTGTGATGTGTAAGGAGAGACTTTGACAGAAAGTCTATTTCCTGAGATGAGAGCAGATAACTATGGCTGTGTCTTTCAGAAGTCAGATTGTCTGGATTTTGGGACACTCGTGGATAAATTGGTTGGAGGTGCATGCAGATCGCTGTGGAGTGGCTGCACATCTTGGATTCCCTTATGTGAAAGTGCACTGGCATGGAGTGAGTGGAATGAAGTGGCTGGATTTGATACCTCTTTGTGCTACTTTGGTGACACAGCGTCATCCAGACATTATTATTATTAATTGTGGAGGGAACAGTTTAGGACATGCCTCTGGAATCTCTTTGCAATTGGCAATAAAGAAGGACATGGGAAAGTCATGGACATGTTTCCAAACTCCCGAGTAATTTTTTCTCGTATTGCGCACAGACAAATGTGGCTGCGTTCTTCTTCATTTGGTCAACAAATAGAGAAATTGAGGTGCAATGTCCACAAGGCTGTTTGTGCCTTTTTGAGAGATGTTGGCATGTCCTGTTTTCACAATGAAAATATTATGTTTCGTGGTATACACATTTTTCGCAGAGATGGAGCTCATCTCACTTACGGTGGCAATCAGTTATTGCTGCGAAATATATAAAATGCATTACGACCCTTTTTGGAATTATAGCAATCCTTTTTCCAGTAGGTGTTGACCATTTGAAGTTTTTAAAACACAACAAAAACACCACAAAAATGCTCTTTTCAGAGGCACCACTTCCTCCCGGAGAAGAGTGCAATGGTTTTGATAGGGCAGCACCCTAAAAATGTTAATGTCTGTGGGCTGTCCGCAGACTTCTAAAAATGCACAGGGCCCTGCAGCATTTCATTGGCACTTCCATTTTTGAACTGTGAAAGGAAGCTCTAAAATGAGCCTTTTTTTGTTTTTGTTGTTTTGTATTTATTTGGGATTTTCAGATATGACACATAAGGAAAGGAAGGTAAGGGAGGGTCAGGAAGGGGCACCAAACACGGGATAAGAAAGGGCAGGTGGAGAGAGGAGGATGTAGGGTGGGCCTTAATCTGGTGGACCACAGCCTCAAAAGCACTTCAAAGGGTTTCCCCACTGCAGAGTACTGCATCACAGTACATGCACAATACTGTGACCCTCAAAAGGTAAGGGTCTACAGCATCACGTATGGCCTGCAAGGCAGCTGGAGGCATGCGCTGCCCCACAGGAATGCCTCTTGTGGTGGCAGGAGCAGAACCGCAGGACGCTGCAGAGGAACTCAACCTACTACGTTTATCGCAGGGTACAACCCTACGAATAGCCCCACCGTGGAATGACCTTAGGTGTCGCTTCATTGAGGTAGTACTGTAGCTGTACAGACCTGGTTTGCCACGACTGAGCACCAACTGGCACTCAGTGCAGCGCACCTTGTTTTCATGAACCTTCGGTGCTCCATCAAGAGTGGCAAACAACCTCCACACCCAAGATGCATAGTGACTGATAGTAGTAGGGACTTCCACTACCTTATCCTCGTCATCATCTTCATCCTCCTCTGCATCCTCATGCCTGTTACCCTCTCCAGGCCCTTGGGGAGGTGGTGGTGGTGGAGGGGTTGGATGGTGGTGCTGTGGCAAAAGTAGCACCAGCAGGAGCAGCAGCCATGGATGCCATCAGAACAGCTGTCAGGAATGAGGAATAGCAAAAGCTGAATAGTCTTGGTCAGCATAAAGGAGGCAAAATAATTCCTGGTAATTTTGAAAAGAAATTAAGGCAGGAGCAAAAGCAGGTCCAGCAAGGATTGCAAAAAACCACACATCTGCAGTAGTACTCTGTTGTGGACAGAAAGACATAATGAGAAGTAGCTCTGGGGTGTAGCTCGGACAGCCGCGCAGTCCACAAACACTTAGAACACCAAAAAGGGCTCAGAAAGATCCAAAAAGTGTGCAGATGGCTAGGGACATGGTCTGGGTCATGTGCAAGGGTGAAGTTTCACAGGAAAATACCTTGGATTGCTCAAAAAACACTTTTTTGGTGTCCAGGGGTCCGAACTCTGTCCACGATCAAGGACCCAGGCTTAGTGTGGGTGCGGTGACATGATGATGTCACGGAAACATTCGCGAATGGGACAGATGTATGTAGGACACCAAATGCACGGGGTCGGTTGTACGAATGCGCACAGGTGTTCTACGGACAGTTTTCGGGTCCCCAAACTAATTAAATGTGCATCACAACTTTGCGGACAGGCGGGCGGGTTATGTGTTCTACGAACATATTCATTCTGGTTGCGGGCAATGCGAACAGGGGGGATGATCTTAGGACATCTTATTTTGAATAATTGCAGACATGCGGACGGATTTTGTGTCCTACTGACACCTCCATTTTGATTGCGAACAGCGCAGACTGGTATGGCGTCCTTAGGACACCTCCAGTTTGAAAAAACACAGATGAATATAGTAACAGCATACATAATATTTTATTATTGTATAAAAATATAAAAATTAGGAAAGATAGGGGGGAGCAGAAATGGATACAAATACAGGGGAATTAGGGGCTTGTACATGTTGGTTGGTAGGGGAGGAAGGGATTGAAGTCTCATAACGTTTTTCGTGATGGGGATTTTTTGGGGATGGTTGGCTGGAACATGGAGAAGGGGTACAGGTACATGTGGGACAGTGATATTTAATTTTTTCCATGATATGGTTCTCTACAAAGTTTTTCAAAATAATGAAATTTGTCATTAATTGATCAATTTTTACTCTAAACGCTGCAGATGATTTTCCAAAGTGTCTGTATCAGTATTATTCTTATTGTCCGTATGTTCTGTTAAAACAAAATGGTGTTAAGTACACATAAATAATGTTTATTAATTGGCTTATTTAGAGAAGTGTAGTGCCTACCATTAGTATCACTGTATTCACTCATTTCGTCCTGAGAAAAATGTTCTTCTAGCCATTCCAAAGTACTAGACATTTCTGTGTAAAAAAAAAGAAAATCATTTTTCAGTGTATCCTACTACAGAACATTTATACATATAGGAATGATTGTAGTGTACTTAACAGTTTTTTTTTTTTTAGTGTTCTTGTTACTGCTTTGTAGGTGTGCTGTTGATATTTGCTGTGCAGTTTCTGAGAGGTAATTCTGCTGGAGGCGTATGTTATTTTTTTTGTTGGTATGTTCCATTATGTTTCATATGCTATGTAATTGGACTGTTGGTGTCTTACATATACAGTTTGCACTTCTTATTTATTTTTTAATGTAGTTTATTTATATGCTGCTCTTTGAATATGTTCAGTGTTTTTATTGCATGATAGTACAATGTAAGATACCCTCTGAGTTTTTGGATAGTGTTGATGTTGACTGAGTCCGTCTGCGGACATGCGCACAGTCTGCGGACATCAGAACCACTAGCGTAGGACCGGGGGTTCAATATGTTGTATGGTACATGTATATAAACTAAGGGAATCCTACTAAAAACTTATCAAATTCATGATATATATGTATATCTATATTCAGTGAAAAATCTTTTTTAAGAGGATGATATGGTTAAGTTGCACTAAAACAAAACTATGAAATTAAGTGAAAAAACTTTGTTAAAGGGACGTTATGGTTAAGTTGCGCAACTAAATACCTATGAAATTCAGTGAAAAACATTGTTAAATGGACGTTATGGTTTTAAGTAAAACTGAAAAACCCTAGAAATTTGCCAGTTATGGTAAGCTAAGCAACCATAACTCATGCCACCACCAGGCACTACCCATGACATCAAAGATGACATCACAAATGACATTACATATGCATTTAGTTTTTATATTCAGTGTCCACAAGGGATTGTTTTTATAATTTTGCCATTAAAAAGACAAAAAATCATTGGAAGAACTATCATTTGTCAAATAGTTCATTAGGTGATGCATTGCTATTAACATCATTGTGTTACTGATTTCTTTCCAGTACATGAATGAACTTGTATCGAAATGTAGGCATTGTCTGCAGCATGTGCCATAAAGCACTATGCAATATTCAATACCTTACTATATTGGATAGTAAAATGATGAATCCTTTTATTTAGCATTTTGTGCACTGCGACACATATACAAAGTACCTAACAATGCCTTCCTTACTGCATAATTGTAGTAGAGCACATACAATATGAAAAGACCACAATGCATACAAATATGAGTATATAAAAGGAAAGGAAAGTAACCAAACAACAGCAGCATTACCAGAAAGTGTTCATAACCTGCCTATTTAAGTTCATACACAGACATGATTGCTGTATCTCAAAGCTCGCTTATTCCCTTATGTTTATTTGTTGTATAATTTGAGTGAATTATAAGGAAAGTAGTGTTAGTACATAAAAGAAGAGTAAGGTGTAGAAACATAGTATAGTTTGCATTTTTACGTCCTGACTGTTCCTGTAAACCGCACCCCCCGGCCTAGATATGTTAGTGAACAAAAAAGAAGGTGCAATAAGATATGTAATGTTATCAGTGATGTCATGAATGACATTTGTGATGTCAACTTTGATGTCGTGGGTATTAGTCTTAGCAGTGCATGGTGGTGGCACGAGTTATGGTTGCTTAGCTTACCATAACTGGCAAATTGCTAGGGGTTTTTGGTTTTACTTAATACCATAATGTCCATTTAACAACGTTTTTTCACTGAATATATATTACACGGCCACGGTAGTGGCCGTGTAGTTATGGTTCAGTTGCTGTTTCCATAGGAAGAGCACTTTTTGGGTTTATAACTCCGCTCCCCCTGGACGAATCCTCACCAAACTTTGCAAAAAAAAGTATATTGCCCACTCTGAATTTTTGTGCAAAGTTCAGTGATTTTTGGTCCAGGGGGGAAAAGTTATAGGGGGTGGGGGGGGGTTCCAAAACGTCATTCTTTTCCCATAGACTGAATGGGGAAAAAGCTTTGCACACGGCTACAGGTCAAACCGCTGGACGGATTTTTAGGAAATTTGCAGCAGGTGTAGGGGCTTGGTCCAGAAAGCGTGCTTTTGTACTTTTGGTGACAATCCGTCCAGTATTTTTCTTTAAAACGACCAAAAAGTATGTCTAAAAAAATGAGTGATATCTATGTCCGCTCCGCGGTCACACTTCCCTGTTCGCTCCGCGGACAAGGTAACGATTGGCTAATGGGCTTGCATCATGACCGCGGACACGCGACCTCTCTGCCGATTGGCTGCTGCGAGACATGTCCTGCGTCAGATTGTTTGGCTGCCCCCGACATCTTGGATCCGCTGATAGCAGAGCAACAACCAGCGCACACATGCTATATTTATAAAACTCTTTTGCTGTGTCACAGAGCGTTGGGACAGGTTCAGACAGTAAGACATGGGTGATCAATGCATTTGTTCTGGGGTCGGTCTTCACAATGTATTTTCTATGGCCACCTTGTATGCACAGAAAATGAGGGGTCCAATAAGGGCAGTATTTCAGTCTGTGCAGTGCACAAGGAACTTGTAACTGTTGTAAGGACACGCGTGGTGTTAGGGAACATTGAAATTGCCAACATGCCATAATTGCATTACTTTTTCCTATGGGTATTGTATTCATTACTACGCCGCCATGGGTGTCACATGCTACGTGGTTGTGGCCAGGGCCTAGAGTCTTGGATGCATGGCCGTCGGCCGAATGCCGAAGGCCTTACTTCCAAAACTCTAGGCCCTGGCCACACACACTGCAGAATGTCACACCCATGGATACACCCATAGCAATGTGTATCGATTGCCTGGTTGTGGAGAGTGTGTGCAGTCTTGGGTGCATGGCGATGCACCCACCAACAAAGCTATAACCTCTTCACTTACAAGCCCACATGGGTTTTACCTAGTGAGGTGGTTTTTGGCCAAGATGTGTACTTTTGGGTGCATGGTTGCAGGCTGTATGCCATACGCACAAGCATGCACCCAAAAGGAAACTTGTAAGCACTGGAGTTATAAGCCGCT
Source organism: Ambystoma mexicanum (assembly GCF_040938575.1). Classification (NCBI taxonomy): domain Eukaryota; kingdom Metazoa; phylum Chordata; class Amphibia; order Caudata; family Ambystomatidae; genus Ambystoma; species Ambystoma mexicanum. Next base: position 420,043,170 of record NC_090927.1, on the reverse strand, counting down.
TCACAACAATATATTGAAATGTGTGGACATACACCTAAGATTTTAGGCCCTGCCCACAAACAGTACAGAATTTCAGAGCTGAGCTACAGAGACACCCCTAGTATTCAACATCAGTTAGGTGGTTGTGGGGAGGGTCTGCAGTCATGAGTGCATGGCCGCAGGCCATGCACCAAACGGAACAGTTATACGTAGTGTACTTACAAGGCACAATGTGTGTGGTATGGTGTGGTAGTGCATCACTCAGGCGGCTGTGGGGAGGGGCTGGAATCATGGGTGCATGGCCGAAGACCATGCCCCCAAAAGAACATTTGTATGTAATGTAGTTATATGCTGCAATGGATGTCATATGGTGTGGTAGTAGTGGCCAGGATGCAGAGTATTTGAGCAAAGTAATAAGCACTGCAGTTGTAAGTAACTGTGTACTTTATATACTGTACACCCATACATTGATAATTCTATGGCCTCAAACTCTCGTCTGTAGCCTGTGGCTACAAACTACTGCACCATATCACAGCTATTGGTACACTTGTACTATGCAACATCATTAAGATGGTTGTGGGGAGGGCGTAGAAGATGCAAGGGCCAGCCTACAGCCACTGCAGCATATTACTACCATAGATTAGACGTGTAGATTTGCATGTGTAGAAAATGACTGCCAATGTACTTACTCCTTACTTTGTTCAGAATCCACATATGTTTTTAAATGCCTTTCGTACTTGACTGAAGTATCCCTTTTTTAATTTCTGTGATAAAAGAAAAAGGTATGTTAGTGTTTGCAATTTATGAAAACTTACCACATTGCATAATAGCCAGTTTACCTTTTTTTTAACCCTCATATTTAGTTTAGAAACCAGTGTACTGTGCATTGTGCTCAGTTTCTGTGTTTGATTTTCTAATCCTTGGGTCTGCGGGAAAAAAAATCCTTGTCTGATAAAAAAAAAACTTCATTTGCTATGGTACTATCTACTTCCTTGTTTCCTTTGAGTATTTCCTTCATCTTTCTGATTAATGTTATGTTTGTTGCCTTCCTGCCGATTTTTAACAACAGTTAGATACCTGTAGGCGTATTCTAACTGTGCATTTGTTCCTACAAATCTGTGATATGCATTTATGTGTGTCGTTGTTACATCCTCTTGGGCAGTTAGATACCTGTTGGCGTAATCTAACTGTTTGTAGTCTTTCACATAATTATTTGGCAATCTTGAAGTACACATGATTTATTAAATTTTGGCTTTAAAAAGATTAAATATGCATTTGTAAGATTATCTGGCAATCTCTGCTTTAGAGTAATGGTCCTATCATTACATTCAAACCATCCACATTTCTTTTTAATGTATGCAGTGTAGTGACCTGCATTGGTTGTAGCTCCTGCATGGTAGATTATACCTATTGTTGTAAAGGTTTTCTTTCCAAGTGACACTTGACCATGTGTGAATCCAGTCAGTTTGCAGTTGTTTTTGGTACCCTCTGAATTATAACGTAGAAGCATAAGTATTATGTAGGCACTATGTGATTGTATCAGTAAGGTGGAGCGCTTGTCTGAATTGAAAATAGTACATAATCTGCCATGGTTTGCATTCTGTACAAGTTTCTGAAATGGAATGCTTTCACAATTTGGTATGGAAACATACACAAATCACTCATTTGGTATTTCTTCCTGTATCACATTGCTACAGAGAGTGCATGTATGTTTCCACATGTACGAAATCTGGAAGATTTCATTTACAGGTATGCTTTTGTTTTCCAATACTAATAGCAAGTACATTAGAAATTCTTGTGGATCTTCTTGTGAGCTCACCGTGAATCTCACCATTCCAGCACAGTCGTCCAATTCTTGCCGTATTCCATGAACACTGTATGTGTTGTCAGGATTGCTTGTTGCATTTCTATGAAGCACTAACATTTGCAAACACAATTGGTCTGTACTGTGTAAGTAAATATTGTGAACAATTGGTGGCAATCGAAATAGAATATTCATTGCTACATTTGCAAAGCAACTTACCCCACTTTCATTTGCCAATTTAAATGGACCAGCTAGTTCTGTATGTGAGTACATTTTTCGGAATTTCTGTTCCTTCTTTGACGAAATCCCTGGTTTACATTCCCTAATAGGTTCTTCTTTTTTTGTGGTAATTGCTGAAACTTTAGCTTCTTTTCTTTTCTTTGAGGAATTTGCTGTTGGCTTCTGTTGCATTTCTGTTTCATTTAGTTTTCTTTTACCACATTTTACTTTATTTGGAACAGGATATTGTTTCAGATGAGTGGTGTACAGGGAACACAGTCTATTGTATTCTAGAATGCAAGGAATATCAGCTTTGACTTTACTTGCATCAAAGTTCATTAGCAGTAGACTGTCAAGTGTACGTAAGCGTGGTAATGCTACGTACCTCATGCCTTCCTTAAAGACTGTGTTTCCTATATCTATCAATGCTTTGTCTAGGGTAAGACCTTGGGAGTTATGAATGGTAACTGCATATGCAAGAGTTAGAGACAATTGTTCTCTATGTACATACATGTCTTTGAAGAGAAGGAATCGAGCAATTGAGCACCCTATCCTTTTCACTTCTGAAACTTTATCAAAGCAAATATTGACAAACTGAATGTTGCTGTCACGTGGGTATGATTGAAAGCCAACAACTGTACCTAGTGTTCTATTAACTATCCCTTGCTCGACATCAAGGTTACGTTTAAGCATTACTCTACAATTTAAGGATAATTTTAATATTTTTTCCAACCCAGCTGGGTTGGAGATTGAATTTTCTAAACTATTTAGTCTTGTTGTGGCTTGCTCACACATGCGTACTGTCATACCATGTACGTCTAGTTTGTCTGTGGCGCTGATTTCCATTATTGGTTGCATTTCTTTATTTAACATCGTTTCATTGAATTTAAAACAGCTTGCAAGAGTTGGCATTAAAGCCATACAATTGACATTTTTGTGCGCTATTTGTTCCATAACATCAGTTGCACATGCATTATCGCCATAAAGTGCATGAAGGTGCCGGTCTTTCAATACAACTTGTGCTTCTTGCGATAGTACACCAACTCTAATACTTTTTAAGATGTTGGCATAAGTGAGATCTGCAGATTGTTGCATGTTCTCAGTTAATTCTCTGTATTGGAAATGTTGTCAAAGGTTGACATTACCGATGCTACGAACAGTTTTCCGGCAGAGTTTGTGTCCTAAGGTTTTAAAAATAGGTCCAGCTTTCACTGGTGTCAATTGTAGAAGATCTCCAAAAACAATAATGTATTTCCCTGCAAAGAGTTCTTCGTTGTTACTTTTAAGTACTTCTTGTAATCTGAGGTGAATCAAAGCCTACATTAGGTTGGAGACCATGCTCATTTCATCTATTAGTAGCATTTTCATTTGTTTTAATACCCTGCGTAATTCCATTGCAGCTTCTGCAGAAAGTTTGTAGTAGTCTAATTTATTTTGATGCTCTAGTGGAAGCAGTAGTCATCGGTGTAAAGTCACACTGCCTATGTTGTAGGCAGCTAAACCTGTGGGGGCCGTTACAACAGCTGACAGTTTGTTATTTGTCAATTGTTGAAGGAACTTGCTGATGATTTTGATTAAGAATGTTTTCCCTGATCCAGCTTCACCACTCACATACAGCAGTATAGGTTTGTAATTTTGGCAGGTAAATGTTTTAATTCTCGTGTTGTACACCATGTACAATTTGTTTTGTAACGTCTTCAAAAATGGTGCACTGATCTTTGTTAAGTTTTGCTTGTTGTACATTTAAGTCTTCTGTATCTTCTTGATCCTGATACATTGTGTTTTCTACTTCTGCCATAGCTACTTCAGCCTCATTTGCTATTAGTGGTTGTCCTAGTGGTACTTGACTTCCTGTTACAGAAGGTTGACTACTTTCGGAAGAGTCCTTATCTAGTTGGGCCTGTAGTTGTTCTTCCTGTTGCTGATCATTGTGTAATATTGTTTTGTACTGCGTAAAGTTCACATCAGTGATAGCGCTTTCAATTGCTTTGAAAGCATGTTCATAGCAGTCATAGTTTTCTAGTATGTCTTCCTCTTTTCTACATGGTTTGAAAAGCTGTAACAGAGACATGTAATATAGTTCTTTCTCTTGAGGAGATTTTAATGACAATTTTACATAATTAATTAAGCTTTGTTTGGTAAGTTTCACTAAGCTCCCCTCACAATCAGTCACTCTATATCTGTGTTTGCTTTCATCGGGTTTTACATTATTTTTGTATGCAAGGTTTTGAGCTACGTGGTACAGACACATGCTTTCCAACGTGCTACTCCTGTTCGGAAAGTATGTGTCCAGTAAATTGTTTTTTAGAATGTCTTGGCTGTTGGGATCATTTCTGGCAATTGTTTCTATGTCCTCATATGATTTCAGCACTCTTTTTCTAGATTTTGCAGGACCAAGACTTAGCCATACTATGTTGTCTGATTTTCCATACAAAGCAGTACCGGTTAAACGATCTGTTGCTTCATATTTACCACATTCTCTATGAGAGAGCATTTTTATGCCTATGCTGTACAATTTCTGTGATAATGTTTTTTCTAATGCTAGGTCATCCCAGAGGTCTTGAAGCTCTGTTTGCTCTGCTTTTGTTAAGTATGCTGTAACATATCGTGCAACAGCAGTTCAATTGTCTGCAATGTACTGCACATCTATGTTTGCATTCCATAAGAGAGCAATGATTGCATTGTAATCATTGATATGTTTTGATTCTTCCCTTCTTTTTATGTAATATGTGTTCTTAGGTGATTTACCTTTAACACTATGTCGAACTGAAGACATGAAGTTGCTTACTTCACCTGTTTCTGTAACTGGTCTAGGGAAACCAAAGCGGCATTTGGTGTAGTATTTACCTTTGTTTTTGTGTTTATGGTGACAATATTTGCCACATTTGTGTCTTTGAAATTGTAAAATCTGCCCCTGCAACTCACTATGGGCCTCATTACGACCCAGGCGGACTTCGCGGTGCTAAATGCACCGCGAAGCATGGCGGAAAGCCGCCGATAGCGCCATGGGGGTTGGCGGATTTACCGCCCCATTCCGACCTCGGCGGAGCGGTAAATCCCCAATCCCCATTCTGCCCTTCCCCATTCCCATTTTTGCCCCATAGGGTATAATGGGAGTGGGGAAGGAGTTAATTACGCCACCGTAAAATACGGTGGCGTAATTAACAACGAGGTCCCGTAGCGCCATGGTTTTCTCCGGCTGGTAAAACCAGGCGGAGAAAACCTCCATGGCGCTACGGGAACTCGTAGTATGGCGGAGAGGTACGCCATGCACTACGCTGGCGTAATACCCTCTCCGCCAGGGTCCTAATGAGGCCCTATGTGTCTGTTTTGAAGGGATTTCACAAGTGACATATTTTTGGATAAACTGCAAAACAGTGCTATCACTGGTGTGACCAAATTTCGGTGCGCCTTTGATCCATAACAGCATGTGAATATGTGGTGCTTATCTCGCTTGATATTCTTTTCTCCAAGAGAAGTGTTGCACTTCTCCAAGGGGAGGAACAGTTTTATTGCAAATAAAGTGTATCATGGCAATGAAACGATGATGGAAATATCTTGACACATTAACTGGATGTTAATATATCTATGTTGTTTTTGTTGCTGTTTGCTATGCGTAGGAACTCATGTAAATCTTCCCACGCATATTCTGCACAACTTAGCGTAACAAACCAAGTTGGTGGTCCAAGGTTTCTGATCATACAACGCATGTCTCTGTGCCGTCGGAACCAGTATTCCTTTGTTCCACGTATGTTTGCAAACAAATTTGTTATACTTGATTGTAAAACCTCATCTTTTTCCTGTACTTTTTGAATTAACTGCGTAGCTGACATAATTTGAAAGTGGGTTCCAGATTTCAAACTATGTGCAACTCCTTAACATAGTGTTGCTAATTCACTTTCATAGAGTAGGTGGAATATGTATTCCACATTTTGTCTAAATCTGGGATCTTGCAAATACATTCGTAAAGAGCGGTATTCTGATGCCCCAATATGAGTGGGTCTATCATCGTATCTTCCACCTTTGCCATTAGGAAATAGCAGTGGAAAAGCACGTGCTTCTGTACTTTTTCCCATATACTCATTGGTGACCCTTTGGTTTGTCGCATCTGGTAAGTTTCTAGTGCATCATCTATGCTTTCATTGGAATGCAATGGATGAATTGGGTAATGGTCCAAAAGAGTGGATCCTGTAGCAGGAGCCAGAAGTTTGACACACACTTCTGGCTCCTGCTACTTTCTGATGGCTCTTGAATGATTTCAGTTGTTTCCCTTAAGCTTTCATCAATATTTATTTCCTTGTAGTACTCATTATTGTCTTTTAGATATTGCAATGCTTGTCTAACTTTATGTAAGTCCACCAGTTGTTGCCAAATCTTTTTGTCCTTTGTTGGTACACCATTTACCCAGACTATTAAAGAATGCTCTATTGAACGTTGCACTCCTAGAGTGTGTACATTTTCCATTAGATCTAATGGCAAATAAACTACTTTGCCACAAATGCCTTTCACAAATTCAGAGGAAGGTAATTTTGCTGTTTTTGGATGAAGGCGTATAATTGCTTGAAATTGGTGAACTGTTTGAATTATTATGCTCTCATACACATTGAGTTGTTGCAGGATTTTTGGTAGTGGGAACAATTCCAAATAATTTGTAATAGCACGTGAAGGAGTGTGATTGTTGTCTAATTTTGTACTACAGTAACTGCAACATATTAGGCGTTCAGTTAGTTCATATTTGCTTTCTGCTAAAAGGTAGAGAGCTAATTCAAACCATTTAGAATCTTCATTGTCTTCTATTTTGTATGCTATGTCTACATTTTTTGTGTTCGTTTTGTAAAACGTTCTGTGGCAACACACACATGGTTTGTTACTTCAGCCGATGACCTTTTAAATTGTACTATTTCTTTTCTGTATGTGTGTAATAGAAGGTTGCTTTGTGCAGAATTGTTGCTACTATGCTCCAAAACGATTGCATTTTGTAAGTGGCTTTCACTTCCAAAATACTTTCTCTGAATACGGTCAATTTCTTCTTGTAAGTATTTGGGTGTACCATGCAGAAGAGTGTTATTTAAATTGCCTAATTCTGAAGCTGGACTTTTTTGCATAGTATATTTTATACACTAGATTTCTTACATTTGAATGATGTATTGATATCGTTTTGATATCATTGACAGTGCTTTTGCAAACAGGCCCAGAAATACAGGCTAATGAATGTCCTTGTAGTCCTGTGTATTTGCGCACTGGGCAAATATCCATATTTTGCAGCATTTTCATTTTAGTTTTGTCTTTACCTTTTACATACTGATTGAGGAACTGACGTAAAGATTTGAAAGCTTTGTTTGGAATGGCACACATTGATGTGCACGGCCCTTTGTATACTGGACGGTGTGGTTCTGCTGAATCGAGAGGTAATTCTGAGTTTTCAGAGGATACTTTTGTAAGCAGTGTTTCTTGTTCCATGATGGTAGTATTGATTTTCTCATACCCTCGTCCACTGCTACGGATGACAATTGTGTTTGTTTGATTTTGTTTGTATGCTTCTTCATTAAAATATGGTTCTGTGGTTGTTGTGTGACTCCATTCACCACCACAAAGATTTAAGAAATTATTTTTGTTCACATTACGTTTATTGCTGAGTGTCTTTTGTAGTTTGGTACTAAGTTTTGTTAGTGCTTTCATTCTATTTAACACTAATATAAACAACTTCCTTTTGAGAAGGATTGCACTGTCCATGAGAGCTTGTAGGATTAACTTTTAAGAGGTGAGGATGATTTTGGTCCTCTTCTTAGTAGATTCTGAAGGACTCTGTGACGAAACATTTTTTATAAAAGACTTTTTTTTACTATGGGTTCTTGTTACACTATCAGGATTAGTAGGAGCATTGTTAGCTGTACTGGTAGCCGATTTTATGCCAACATTTTTGTGTTTTGTGACACATTTTGATGGAGCAGGTAAAGATTCGGTAGTGGAAACTTCCTTTGTTTTGCTAACCGACTGCATTAGCTGGTTTGTTCCAACATTCTCTACAAACTCTACAACAGATGGATGCTTAGATTGGGCACTTTTATTTTTATTTGCTCTACTTCTGCGTTCCTTTCTACGAAGTTGTTTTTTGGCAGGCATTCTTTGGTGTCTGTTGAAAAAAAAGAAGGCATACTTTGGTCTGTTGTACAATGTATGTGTGCTGTGTGCATGCGTGCATGAGTCTGATGTGGAAGCTCTTTGTCATGGTGTGTGAATGTGCATTGGACTCTTGCAATCATTTGGTAAGGCTATTTTACTGTTTGTATAGTACTACAATGTGCTTCAGATGAGAGTACAAAGTGGGCTAGTGGTGACGAGAAGCATTATTAATAAACGAAATGCCATAAACTTGCAACAGCAACTTCTTTTCTAAATCTAACCTTCTAAGGCTTTCGTATGTTATTTGAGTTCCAAATACACAGGGATTTGTAAGCCATTCTGCCTGTTATTCTTTGTTCAATAAATGGATATTTGTAGGTAGAATGGTTCAGAAATTGCCCAAATTAAACAAATAACCCACGCAGCCTCTTTGAGGGGTCGTTACAATATAAAGGTAGTACTGTACCTACTTTTTTTTTCAAAATGACCAGGTTTCTTTGAATATGCTGTCTGCAGTGTAGATGCTGTTGATTCTCGGGAGAGTAGTCTTCACTGCTATTCAGAAAAACAAAATGAATATTTTTTTTGTGTTTATAGCAGTGCTGATACTGCACACATTAATTGTGCATCTTTCATCAGAGCATTCTCCTTTCATATTTCAACCCAGTGCATGTGTTCATTTCACTTCACTCTGTGCAGCCTTTGCATGGTATTTGCAATATGTTACTTGCAAGTCCTTCAAAATTGCTTACATTTTTAAGGTTATGAAAATGCCTTGTTTTTTACAAGGTGTACTATCTATAAGAGAGAGGTTTGTAAGCGATAGGGCATAGTAGTAAATGGGAAAACATTTTCTACTTGTAATTTAAAAGCACGATGCCAAAAAATCGGGATATGATATGATATGATATGGCATTTGTAACGCGCCTATACACAAGTGTTTCAAGGCGCGACGAGGCAGGGAGGAGGGAACAGGGGGAGGACAGACAACGATCCTACTAGGCCAGGTGTCATTCAGACCGCGCAAGTGCAGGGGTAGGGGGAAGGGAAAAGTGCAGTACAAGTTAAGTAGAATAGAAAGAAATAGATAAATAAATAAATAGGGCCAGCTGGTGGCAAGTGCAAGGTAAGTGCACACAAGTGCTGGGAAGGGGGGGCTGTAGGGATACAGAGACAGTCCCGCAGTGCAGGGGTTGCCAGGGAGGCAGTGCAAGTGGAGAGTGGCTGGGCCCAGGACCGAGGTCGGTGAGAGTGGCCAAGTTTCAGATTCAGTGCAGAATTTAGTGAAGAATTAGCAGGGGAGAGGGATAGAGAAAGCAGAAGCAAAGAGGAAGGTTTTGAGGTGCTTCTGGAAGCGGCTGACCCTGAGGGAGTTGGAGACGGATGAGCGAAGGGCTCGGGAAGGAAGATATTTAGGAAGAGAGAGTTGCAGGTATTTAGGCCCCAGGCCCCAGAAGGCCTTGTGGACAATGCAGAGGGTTTTGAACTTAATCCTTCGAGCCACTGGGAGCCAGTGTAGAGATTTCAGTCCTGGCTTGAGGCCAAGGACAAGTCTTGCAGTTCTGCTCTGGATGAGTTGCAGAGGGCGGAGAGTGGAGGCAGGCAGATTAAGATAGAGACTATTACAGTAGTCCAGCTTCGAGAGAACCAGGGCTCGGGAGACAGTGAACTTCTGGGGGAAGGAGAGGAAGGAAGAATACCTCTAAGGAGGTGCAGCTGGTAGTGTGACTTCTTAGAGACGTCAGATATATGAGGAGAGAAGGAGAGTGTGGAGTCAAAGATGACCCCGAGATTTTTTGCCTTGCAGGTAGGAGCAGGAAGAGGCCCAAGAGAGGCTGGCCAGAGAGCTGCAGGGAAGGAGGGAGTGGGTGTGCCGATGAGTAGAAGCTCAGTCTTACTAGCATTAAGGCGGAGGTCGTTGGCAGCACACCATTCCTGGATAGCAGACAGACAGTCAGAGATGAGGGCAGGAGAGGAGGAGGCCGAGGGTAGCCTGAAAATGAGCTGGGTATCGTCCGCATAGCACTGAAAGTTGGGGCAGAGGGCGGCGATGCGGTGGGCAAGAAGTGCCAGATACTGGTTGAAAAGCCAGGGAGAGAGATTAGATCCCTGGGGAACACCACAGGTGGAGAAAAAGATGTCAGAGAGGAAGGACCCAAGTTGGACCTCGGAGGGTCGATTGGAAAGGAAAGAGGTCAGCCACGCCAGAGCCTGACCAGTGATACCCAGGTTATCGCGGAGATGGTTGAGCAGGATGGCATGGTTGACAGTGTCAAAGGCAGAAGAGAGATCGAGCAGAATGAGAACACACGGAGTGTTGGAGTCGAGGTTCAAGAGCAGGTCATCGCGGATGTTCAGGAGAGCAGTTTCCGTGCTTCTGGCCGCTCTAAAGCCGGATTGGTGGTCATGAAGACTACCATTAGCTTCAGCATGGAGGTTAAGCTGGGAGATGGCCAGTTTCTCCAGGAGCTTGCCCAGGAAGGGAGTGATGGAGATTGGGCGATAGTTAGCCGGGCAGGAGGGGTCGGCAGAGGGTTTCTTAAGAAGAGGGTGCACAAGGGAGTGCTTGAGGGGGGATGGGAAGACTCCAGAGGCGAAGGTGAGGTTGCAAAAGTCAGCCAGGGCAGGAGCCAGGGAGTCGATGTGGTCCTTGATAGTTTTGGAGGAACAAGGGTAAACCTGTTTAGACGAGACTTTCATAGATCGGACTTGTCTGGAAACTTCGTCAGCAGAGAAAAGGGGAAAGGCAGAGAAGGAGGGAGGAGGGGTGGCTGCAGAAGGGCCGGAGGAAGAGCAAGGAAGCGAGGGAGGGAGGTGATAGGAGGAGAGTGAGGACAGGATGTCCTGAGTTTTAGAGATGAAGTGAGAGGCCAGTGCAGTACAGAGGGCCTGGGAGGGGACAGGAGAGGTAGAGACTGCAGCAGGGGTGGCAAGCTCCTTGCAGATTTTAAAGAGTTCGGCTGAATTTTTAGATGCCGCAGAGATGCAGGCTTGGATAAGGGCTCACTTCTTGGTGAGAACGGAGAGACGGTATTGCCTTTGGAGCAGGCGGCAGGCCAGTTTGTCAGAGGATGAACAAGAAGCACGCCATTTCCTCTCTGCCACCCTGCACTTGCGTTTTAGGGTGACGAGATTCGAATCATACCAGGAGTTACATTTGGCTTTGGGCTTCAGGCGGATTCTCATGACAGGGGCAAGGATATCAAGAGTATCAGAAATAGCAGAGTGGAGCAAGGAGAGGGCTGTGTCAGGGTGGGAGTCAGCCGAAGGGGGAAGGGGGGGAGAAGGTGGCAGCGAAAGCCTCAACTGACACGCGCTTCATGGGTCGGATGACCGAGAAGGTGGGTGGCAATGATGAGGGTGGCTTGGCCTGTGGGGTAGGGAGGGTGAGGTGGGAGGATAGGAGAAAGTGATCACTCCAGGAGAAAGGAGTGGAGAGAGGGACTGAGAGGGGACGGTCAGAAGAGATCAGAGCATCAAGAGTGTGCCCTGCAGAATGAGTAGGCCCAGATGGGAGAATAGAGAGTGAGAGAGAGTCGCAGAGGTCACGAAAGAGTCCAGTGGGGGGACAGGAGGCATGTAGGTGGATGTTGAAGTCACCAAGAAGGAGGAGTTGAGTGGTAGTGGACAGGAGACCCTCAGAGGGAGATGTCACCACAGTAATTGGGAGCGCTTCCTTTTGTCATACGATTATATTGTAAGTAGCATTACTGTAGGCCATACACAGTACACAACTCCAACATTTTCTAATACAAAATCGAGGTTCGCCCTAAATAGGCATGCTCGCAACGTATGTATAGGTTATGCGGAAGACAGTAAGAAGTCGTGCGGTTTGTCAATGATAAATCGGAAATCATGCACTTAAAAAGGAGAGCGTTGGTATGTATTGCCTATGCACATTTAGCGTCATTAATTTGTTTAAATTAAATCATAAGGTTGCAAATGTTCTCTGATTAAAATATACATACCTGTACTCGATACTCATGCATGTGCGCATGCATGGAGCTTTACGTAGAAATTCGCAACACTTGCACAGTAGCTTCTGAAGTAGGTACTTTGCAATGATAACCGACTTACATTCAGAATTATCGACAGTAATTTTGAAGTGTGCAATTTTGATGACAGAGCTAGATTTAGCAATGTTCAATGTGATTGGTGGATGGTTGTGTGACTGCTTAGTTGTGTCCAATGAGGTACTCGATTTGCTACCGCTGTGGAAAAGGTGAAAGAACTGGGTAAGAATTACGTGCCGCACGTAAGCAACGCTTGTCCGCGGGTAGGGCGTGTCACATACGGGTTCCTACAGCAAATCCTGCATGGAAAGGGGACTGAATGCATCACCCAATCAGATGTTCACATTACTCTTTTGTGTTGAAAGAGGGTGCGTGCACTGAAGATGGCACAGGTGGAGAGGGTCAGGGTTTTGGTGCTTGGAGACATTTTTGTCCATGGCTTACAACATCATGCCAAGAGTAGGCATGTGGCACACCATTTCGATGTGAGAGGAGTGGAGGTGGTGTGGAACGCTGAGACACCACTAAACTGTTTCCACTGGCCAGAGTCTTCACCCATTTGCACTGTATAGTTTAAAACACTAAAAGGCCCCCAACCATAGACGTTGGCCATCACCAGTGACTACATCTTTCAGTTATGTCCACTGTATATTATATAAACTAATCAGCCACTAGCCACGGGCTTTAGCACAATACTGGTCAGTGGCCACAATCTTTGGCTGTGCCCACTATATATTCCAATATATAAATGGGCCTCACTAGCCATGGCCTTTGATCATGAGCAGTTTGGACATCTTTTGCCAATGTCCAAAGTATATTTTAAAATACTAAAATACCAGAAGTGATGGACTTTGGATGTGCCCACTGTGTGTTATACAACACTAACCAGCCCCTATCTATGGCCTTCGGTCGTGCCCACTATATATTATATACACTAACCACTCACTAGCCATGGTCTTCAACACCATACTAACCAGTGCCTATGGCCTTCGACCATGCTGACTGTATATTCCAATATATTAATGGGCACTAGATATGGCCTTTACCTGTGGCCACAGACTAAAGCTTTCAATGTTGCACACTGTATATTTTAAATCAGTGATGTGCCACTAGGCATGGCTTGAATTGTTATTAAGAAAATCAAAGCTTTTATGAGCTAACATATTAATCATGTTATGTCTGATGCCATTATTGATGTAATCTGTTATATACAATGGGCCTCATTACGACCCTTGCGGAAATGGAAAAATGATGGCGGAAATGCAATACCGCCATCGAACACCGCTCGTTGCGATCATGACCCGTCACCGTAAAGTACGATGCCATTAGCGACACCGCAGTGAACGGCAACGCTAACTGCACCAAGTACGCGCACGCGCGCCTTGCAAAACCGGAATCACCGCCATGGCGCAACGGTACGCAAATTCTGACCCTAGCGGACATGTACTGAACGCCATCAAGCACGTCGTAAAGTACCATTCCGCCATGGCGAGAAATACGGCATCGTGAACCAACCGTAAATGGCCCACTGAGTGCCTGTACTCCACTCCCTGGCCACATTGCACAACTCCTGGCAGGCGCAATGTACTCACACTATGCAACCAGTGAAATCTACAATTCACCCATGCATGCCAACGTAGAAAAGCATGCAGGGGCTCAAAGCGCCCCGTGAGTGGGCATCCATGTACGGCATGTCACCATAGCCGTACTGACGCAGCACAGGCATGTGAAGGTACAATACATCAAAATGAAAATCAAGAACACATGACACAAAACAACAGTAGTCCCCCATCGCTTGCCACCAGCGCAAGGCAACATCCAAAACAGCATCCTGAGGGGGATTGCACCAGCCCTGTACTCTTGCCAGTAAACAAACCAACCATCAGCAGAAGCATGTACCACACAAGTTGGCAGAGTGACTGAGCAGCCAGGCTCATCCCAAGAGGGGCCGATGGGAGCTGCAGGGCACAGATGGCATCAATACAGAAGCTATTCCAATGGACATGACCCCAGTCCCCCTCCAACAAACGCACGCAAACACAGTCACCTGTGACCAGCCACATTCTGAACATCCCATCATTCCACCAATCGACCTGGCTGACAGGCACCAGTCGGCCAAAAGCCAATCCCCCGCCCCTGAACAGCACATCATGTAAACAGTCACAATGGCAGCCCCTATCCGTGACCATACTGTGCTACGTAGGCAAACGCGGCCAGTACTGTACCACACAACTCAACTCAGAAGGCGGAACACAATGCAGATCATCTCGCAATACATACCGCCACAAAGCGAAAATCGCCACATCACCTGCAAAGAACAACGCAACACGACAAATATCGGAATACAATTTAAATGCACATCCAAATGACAAAGGCCCCACAGCAATTTGCAAAATAACACCAAAACAACCATCATCACCGAGGGCTGCATCTGCAATAATTGACCAGCTTCCACTTGTGTGACGCCCTGTACCATCATGGCACACAGGGCCTACATCAACGTTCCAAAAGGCAACATGGAAGCGGCAAGAACCGCAGGTCCGTCCCATGAGGCAGGCACTAGTCGAGCTGAAAGGCCGAAATGTTGCACCTAGCCACCAGTACAGCGTAAGGGCATGTGGCCCATTGGCGATCGTCCCATAAGATCGAAATGGTGCTCCACTGATTCACCCGAAGCTGCAGGAGTCGAGAGTAAAAACCATCTGGAGGAGTGGCGTAGAGATGGCATCTGCAATAGGGCAGGAGATACCTGTCACCCAAAAGAAACACAAATTAACCGATTGCATTACGGGACTCATGATGCATTACAATCTTCATTCAACACACCAAATCCACACCCATATGCATGCTAGCCCACTCCAAAGGAATATACACACCCCTAAATCAGTATCGAATCATAACGAAATCAATCGAGCTAAATACACCATTGGCAACGTCGGTTACTGTGCATGCGTCCGTCAAGATAGAACCCATGACATGGGATTAGTAACGTGCCTAGACACAAGTGTATGAAGGCGCGTCGAGACAGGGAGGATCCGACAAGGGCAGATAGACGTATGTCCCACTATGGCAGCCTTGCATCACATAGCGCAGGGGAAGGGGAGTGATTCAAAAAACCCATGTACATGGCAGACCCTAAACGGAATCATCAGTCCATGCATCCATTCATCATTCCCTCATCCCGCAATGAAAACGCATGAATATTCACTCACATTATATGTGAAACTTCCATCGCGTCTGTGCGTAATGCAGTCCGCAAAAACCACTGTGCCCCTGGCCGGATCTGTAGTGTTGTGAAGCAAGATGGATTTGGGAACGTCCTGCCTTATCGTCCACTACGCTATTGCGCATCCCATTCAATTCATATCATTCATTGCCTGCTCGTTATGGGCCATGTCCCAAGGACATTCTACAATAGAACGTTACATTTCCAGCCAGACCTGTGGGCGTATCCTCGCCGCTACTTCAAAACCAAAAATGCTGGCCTTCGAATTCCTCACTTGCAACATTACGTCGAAAAGGCTTCTGTGAACGCTTGCATTCACAATTACATCAATGTAGTGCGGCTGTGTGTCATGATGCTAACTGGCTGCAATCACAAATGGGACGCCACGCCCGTCGGTGAAGTACGTTACTGTGCTGCATGAGGGTCGGCCATCGATCGAGCCCTACATACCACTGACTCTTCACAGGTATGTAAGCGGCTGCAATCATAGCATGTGTAACAATGGGAGCATACCATGAAAATCAGTCAAAGTACATCACACTGCCATCGGGATTTGATACATGATTCCAATCCCAAGATGCCATGCGGCCAAATGCAGCCTTACGTGCGGGACGTGCTCGGCCAGAAGGGATAGCATCTGCCACAGAATCATTCAATCAGCACAGGTGGAGGCCATACAGGCCGACAGCACATATATAGCAGACCCAAACCCCTCCCACAACCACTCCCACTCCAAAATGCTACCGGCAGGACTAGCGATGTTGGGCCTGGGGGACCAGATAGCACTGCAAGTGCTACAACTACAAGAAGACGACGAACAACAACAGGTACAACAACCGGGCGCACAGGGGAGACGGAGGAGAAGGAGGAGGAGGAGGGCAAGGCAGGGTCAGCAAGGCCCACAAGCACTGCCACTACCACCACGCAGGCGGCCCGCAATCCCACGCCTCCGAGCCGATCCGTTCAACCTCACTGCTGAGCAGATCCACACCCTCTACCGTTTGGACCGGGACACCATAATCGCCATTGTGGACATGACACATGCTGACCTCGTGAGCATGATAGATAGCCCAACCGCCATCCCACCCCTACTGAAGGTGGTGTCTGCACTCCACTTCCTGGCCACAGGCACCTACCAGCACACAGTGGGACAGTTGCATGGCATTTCACAGCCACTGTTCTCACGGACACTCTTCCAAGTGCACGATGCCCTCCTGAAGCACGCCGACGACCACATCACACTACCACGCACGTACCAGGAGATTACCAACGCAAAAGTGGGATTCCATGCACTTGGCGGCATCCCGGGTTGCATTGGTGCCATCGACTGCACCCATGTTGAATTGGTTGTCCCACATGCCATGGAGGTCCAGTACCGCAACCGGAAACAATTTCATTCAATCAATGTGCAAATGGTGTGTGACTCCAACAAGATATTTACGCATTGTTGTGCCAGATTTCCAGGATCTACCCATGATTCTATGGTCCTGAGGAACACAAGAATACCACGCTACATGGAGCGACACGCAGGGCACAGATCCTGGCTACTCGGTGAGTCTCATTCCATGCATGACATCGTGGCCCATTTGATGCGTCAATGACCTTGCAGGAGGGGGGGGGGGCTACTTA
Organism: Ambystoma mexicanum; assembly: GCF_040938575.1. Classification (NCBI taxonomy): domain Eukaryota; kingdom Metazoa; phylum Chordata; class Amphibia; order Caudata; family Ambystomatidae; genus Ambystoma; species Ambystoma mexicanum. Next base: position 420,026,177 of record NC_090927.1, on the reverse strand, counting down.
GCACTATCATTCCACTGACACCCTTTATTCGTCTCATACAGGTGATGCCGGGTATCCACTGAAGAGATGGCTCCTTACACCAATCCGGAACCCACAGAACGAGCATGAGGAGGACTACAACCATGCCCACTCACGTACCCGTGTGGTCATTGAACAGGCATTCGGCCTACTGAAGGCTCGTTTCCGCAGCCTCAGCAGGTCTGGCGGGGCACTCATGTACAGCCATGAGAAGGTTTCTAAGATGGTCATGGCATGTGTCATGCTGCACAACATGTGCATACGTAGGAATGTGCCCATGCCCCCTGACGCTGTACTGCATGCACCTGAAGATGATGATGATGATGAGGGTGGGGATGTGGAGGCACCTCAAGGAGTCCATGAGGCACAGGATGCACGTGCAATCCGACAGAGCATCATAGATGCATGCTTCTAGCAACCACGCATGGTGCCTATTACACGGAAAGGGGACCTGTGGCACTGTGTGTGTGTAGTACAGGCACATTGTGGACTGTACGCCTATGAAGGCCTCGTACGCAAATATCAATGTCCACACATGTCATTGGATGATTATGAGATGCTGTATTGTTAATGTGATTTGATTTATACACCCTATGGACCCGCCACCCAGTGAAGCCCAACACACCCCCTCCACCCTACTACCTCCCCCCCCAACACCAGTGTCCAAATATGCATGCTGTCCGTGGTTGGACGCTATTGCAAGCCCCCTCTACGGGTATCAGGGGCACCCCTGCCCGTGGAGCGCAGGTTCCTGCCAGATCTGCGTTGGGGGCTGCCCTGGACGGAACTTGCCACGGATGATGTCTCTGCCTGCTCGCGTCCATGCATGTCTCTGAGGGTTTGTGAGAGCTCCGAGAGCACACGGCGCACAGCAGCAAGTTCAGCACAAACGTCTTTGGACGTCGCATGCAGTTCCCCCCTCAGGCTCTCGGTGCTTTTCTCCATTTGTGCTCTCAGGCTCTCGGTGCTTCTCTCCATTTCTCCCCTGAGGCTCTCACTACTTTTCTCTATTTGTGCCTTGAGTGTCTCGGTGGATGTTTCCATGGCTGCCCTGGAACCCCCGCATTCATTTGCATGGTCCTTGAGTAGCGTGGACACTTCCTGCTGTTGCTCGATCAGCAGGTCGAGGGACTGTTGCCTCTGCTGGGCCATGGACATTTGCGGTGGTGTGACAGGGGGGCTGCTCAACACATGTTGCCTTGGCACAGGACTTGTGGGGGTTGGCCAGTCGTCGTCTTCAGGGTGCCCCTGCGTGGTTTCGTCATGGTGTAGGGGATGGGACATGCAGGGGGATTGGGAAAGGTCATGGATGGTACCTACGTCGCCAGCACTGTTTTCCGTGTCGGAGCATGCTGGCATGACAGCTGTGTCACCTATGGTGCTGCTACCACCAGAGGCAGTGCCATCAGATACGTTCTTTGGGGGGACCTGTGGTGCTGGGGTTGTGGACTTGCTGGCTGCTGGGGTGCCTGTTGCAGTCCCCTCCAGTGTGCTGCCACTTGATTCCTGCTGCTGCCGTGTCTTGATCCTTGCACCTGAGGTGGAGGCTCTTGGGACGTTGGTCCTGGCCCTCTTTGCAGGCGTGCTGGTAGGGGTGTCCTGCAGCTCGTCGTTGGTATCGGACCCTGTGGTGGAGTAAAGAGGGGAGAGCGTTAGTTATGGGTCTGTCGGATTTGGAATGGCAACGTATCAAATGCATTGGGGTGGTACATGAGGCTGATTTGGGACTGGGCCTTGGAGGTGGTCTCATTTTCGTGTGGATTGAGGATGCATTCATTTGGCTGCCTGCAGTTAGGGGGTGCATGCTGCACATGTAGGGGTTGTTTATGGCATCTTGATTGATTTGTTTATTCATTCTGACTTTTAGAGGGCGCTGTCAGGGCAAAGTATGTATTGCACTATGGGGTCACATGGTACTGCACATGTTCGTGGTTTGTGGATTTCGCATTGTTTCTCTTGGCCAACCTACCTGATTCTCCGGATGTCGGCACTCCTTTCTCCATCCCTCCGACTCCCTCTATGCTCTCCATTCCTATGGTGGAGGCGCAGATATCCTGCCAGGGGGTCAACTTGATGGGCGACTCTGAACCCCCCCCGGTAGCTGTGGCGATGTTCCTGTTCGCAGAAAGTATGCTGCGTACGCGGATCCGCAGGTCGTCCCACCGCTTGCGACATTGCTGTGGCGTGCGGGGTGTTGTCCCCACCGCACTTACGCGCTGTGCCACCAGGGCCCATATGGCCTTCTTGTTGGCAAGGGCCGTCCTGGTCATTTGACTGGAGAAGACGACGGCGGCATTTTCCTGGAGGGTCTCGGTGAGCACGGTCAGTTCCTCTCGGGAGAAGTGTACCTGCCGCTTGCGGTCACACGCTTTCTTGGCTACCTTTCCCATATTTATTTTTTTAACTGGGGTTGCTAACGGGTTGGGATGTGTGTCAGGGTCGGATTTTTAATGGTTGTGTTGGGATTCGGTTTTTATAGTTGTGCGGCGTGCTGTTTCCCGTTCCGGCCACATGCTTTTACTTCCGTTTCCGTATATTTACGGTGGCCGTAATTTGCGGTGCCCGCTCGTTACGGTGACCGCTCATTACGGTGACTGCTAAGATGGGTGGCGGTATTGCACCTGGTGCAGCGTACGGCGGCGGTAAGGGCCGTTTTGGGGTCATTTCCGCCATCGCAGCCTTTCGGATTCCGCCATGGCGTAATGCTCGTGCCCGATGGGTCGTGATTAGCCGCACTTTGCTCCTTCGTGCAATGGCGGAAACGCTATTTACGCTGTTGCGGTCCGGTCAGTCACTTTCCGCCAGGGTCGTAATGAGGCCCAATGTAATTAGTGTTGCCAACACTGATATCATCAGTGATGCAATTTGTGATGTTATCAGTGTTCTCCTACAACATGTAATTAGTGATGTCATCAGAGATGATGTCTGTGATGTCATCATTATGGTCAGAGACTGCGCAACAGGGGCGCGAAGGTAAGAATTTCAGGGATTTTGCTGCATTAAGTTCTCACCTTAAAGTCCATGCACCTAACGTTTTGTCCTTGAATTTCAAGGTTTCTTTACATTTTATTGCTCACTTTATAGTCCCTGCAACTAAAGTTGTTTTTCCTTGAATGTCAAGGGTTTTGTTATTCCATACATAATTGCCATTAATAATACAGACAATTGGGCTGATGAAAACGATGTATCATGTGTAGAAAGTCAAATAAAAAGAAAGTGTGCAACCACATTCCCCCAAATAAACCTGTTCTTAAAAACCACTGTTTGCATATTTACTTAACGTTTTAAAGTGTTTACATTTATATGTACTTATCATCAATAGAAAGTTATTAAAGTTTTACAGTAACTGTGTACAAAGACTACACTCAATGGTTTTATAAGCACGGCTCCCAATGGTACATTTGCTGCTAAATGCAGCGACGACTGTGGGTGGTTTACCCGCAGCTTCCACAGGGTAAAACGGCAGCTATAATTAAATACATAAAGATATGTCATTTGTTTAACACACACTGTTTAGAAAGGATCAATTAAATAAATGTCTTTAATCCATATATACGGAATGTGGTTTAATTGTCTATTTTTATAACTGAAACGTTGGCCCTGAAAAGGACCATTTTGATATGATATGGTATTTAGAACATGCCTATACACAAGGACAAGCAGGGGGAAACAAAAGGAGGACAAAACAACTATCTTACTAGGCCTTGTCATTCAAAATGTGCAATGGGGGATGGGAGAATCAGCAAGGGAGAGGACGAGAGAAGGCAGAAGCAAAGAGAAAGGTCTTGAGTTGCTTCCGGAACTGGAGATGGTTCTGCTCAAGTTTCAGAGAGGCAAGGAGGCTGTTCCAGTGGGAGGCCCCAGCCGAAGAAAGATGTGATCCCAGGCCCCAGAAAGCCTTGTGGACAAAGCAACGGGACTTGAACTTGTTCCTTGACACCACTGGGAGCCAGTGAAGGGATTTCAGAGCTGGAGAGATATGATCCATGGGCTTGAGGCCAAGGACAAGTCTCACAGTCCTGTTCTGGATGAGTTGTAGAGGATGAAGAGTAGAGGCAAGAAGATTTAGAAAAAGTCTGTTGCAGTAGTCCAGCCTAGAGAGAACCAGAGCTCTGGAGACAGCGAGCTTCTTGGGGAACGTGAGGAAGGGAAGAATAACTCTGAGGAGGTGCAGCTGGTAGTTTGACTTCTCAGAGACGTCGGAGATGTGAGGAGAGAAGGAGAGTGTGGAGTTGAAGGTGACACCCAAGTTTCTTAGGCTCACAGGCAGCAGAATGAAGAAGGCCCAGGGTGGGTGGCCATCGAGTGAGAGGAAAGGAGGGAGCTGGTGTTCCGATGAAGAGAATCTCAGTCTTACTTGCATTAAGGCAGAGATCATTGGTGGCACACCACTCTTGAATTGCAGAAAGATAGCCTGTAATAAGAGAAGGAATAGAGGTAGCTGAGCAGAGCTTATAGGAGAGCTGAGTGTCATCCGCATATCACTGGAAGTTGGAAGAGAAGGGGGCTGTGCCAGGCATTGGTTGGACAGCCAGGGAAAAATATTAGAGCCCTGGGGAACACCAGAGGTAGAGAGAGAGAGAGATAGAGGAGGGGAAGGTCCCCATTTGGTCCTGGGAGGACTGATCAGTTATAAAGGAGGTCAGATAGGCCAGGGCCTGATCAGTGATACCAAGGTTATCATAGAGCTGGTTGAGCAGGTTGTCATGGTTGACCAAATCAAAAGCAGAGGATAGATTGAGGAGAAAGACGACAGAAGAAAGGTTAGAATCGAGGTTTGAGAGCAGGTTTTCACGGATGTTGAGGAGAGCAGGTTCCGTCGTTCTGGCCTCTCTGAGGCCAGACTGATGGTCATGGAAACAACCAACAGATTCAGTGTGAAGGTTAAGCTGGGAGATGGCCAGCTTTTCCAGGAGTTTGCCCAGGTAAGGAGTAATGGAGATTGGGTGATAGTTGGCCGCACAGAAGGGATCAGCAGAATGTTTCTTTAGAAGGGAGTGCCCAAGGGAGTGCTTCAGAATGGGAGGGGAAAATTCCAGTGATGAAAGTGTGATTGCAGAAATCTGCCAAGGCTGGAGCAAGGGTGTTAATGTGGTCCTTGATGGTTTTGGAAGAACACGAAGAACCTGTTTTGACAAGACTTTCATAGATCAGACTTGTGTACAAAGAGATGAAAAAGGAAACATAGAAGAGGAAGAGAGCAACAACAGAACACAGGGCAGTATGGTGTAAACAACAATCAGTATAACAGGGCATCAGTAAACAGAGCAGTCGACAAAATAACCCTAGAGGAAGGAAGAGCACAGAAGAGCACAGAGCAATACACAAAAGGAAGGGAAACAGCTGGGAGGAGGGCCAGGCCAGTGGAAGGCGAGGGTAAGGGCACACAGGGGAGCACGGACACACTACTGGTATAGGAATGAAAGGAAGCACATGTGATCAAGGGATTTGCAGGAGCGCACGCAGCCCTATGGGTGAGAGCGCACGAGATCAAGGATAATGAGAGAACCACGTAATCAATGATGCGTGGGAGTACACATAGCCCAGTGAGAGAACCACACTATCAAGGGATGCTCGGGAGAGCACACACTCTAGGAGGTGAGTGAGCGCTTGCGAACAGGGATGGCGAGGGAGCCAGGTGATTGAGGAATGCGAGGGTGCACATGCAGCAAGGGGCAAGCGAGCAAGCCAGGGGAAATCAAGGAAGAGGAGGGAACTGCATGATCGCAGTGGGCACACAGCCAAAGAGGTGACTGAGCACACGCAATCAAGAAGCGAGGGAGCCCACTTGATCAAGGGAAGCACAGCATATGGAGGGAGCAGGAATAAGTGATCAAGTACAGCGAAGTAACCACATGATCAAGGGGTGAGTGGGAGAAAACGCAGCCCTAGGGGCAAGAGAGCCCACGATCAAGGAAGTGAGAGAACCAATAAATTGATGATGCATAGGAGTGCACAGAGCCCAGGGGACGAGCGAGCACATGCGATTAAGGGTAACAAGAGAACCACGCAATAAAGGGATGCGTGGAAGAGCATGCAGCCTAGGAGGCGATGAGTGTACGTGATCAGGAATAGCGCGGTAGCCATGTGATCGATGGATGCATCGGCGTGCATGCAGCAAGGGGCGAGCAAGCCAGGCAACTTCAAGGGAAATGAGGGAACTGCACAATAAGAGGTTGCGCTGGAGAACATGCAGCCTAGGAGGTGAGTGAGCGCACACTTTCAAGAAGCGAGGGCAACCACGTGTAATCGAGGGAAGCACAGTAGAGTATACGCAGTCTAAGGAGGGAGCGGGAGTACGTTATAAAGGATAGCGAGGGAACCGCACAATCAAGGGATGAGCGGAAGAACATGCACCTAGGAGGTGAGTGAGCGCACACGATTAGTGATAGTATGGAAGTCCAGTGATCAAGGACTGCGTGGAGCAGGGATGCAACCCAAAGGGGCAAGCAAGCCATTTGAATGTCCAAGGGAGGGCAAGCAGCCTAGAGGGGGAGAACACACAGTGATTAAGGGTAGCGAGGAATCACGTGAGCGAGGGATGTGCGGGAGATCACTTTACCTGTGATGCAGGTGAGTGCAGGAACACACACGTCTAAGGGGGGAAAAATGCATGAGTGGGTTGGGTGCGAGAGCAGAGGGACCAGACCAGTGGAGGGGGAACACAGGTCAGGGGGTGAGAGGCACCAGATCAAAGGGCTTTGCCGCAGAGGTTCCGAAACTCAGATTTTATAGGCTCAGAATCATGGACGTACCAAACATGCTATGTGTCGTCGGGCAGAGTCTCCTGCTCACCTTTGTCACTCAACACTCAGGCCTTGTCCTGCGAGGGCATTGCTGCTGAGGGTCTGAACCTCTGATTTTATAGGCTCAGACGTGGGGACATACCAAACGTGCTACGTGTCATCGGGCAGAATCTCCTGTGCACCTTTGTTGCTCAACACCAAGGTCTTGACTTGTGAGGGCTTTCCGGCGGAGAGTCAGAACCTCGGATTTTATAGGCTAGAAAGCATGGACGTAGCAAAAAAATCTATGTGCCGGCGGGCATAGTCTCCTGCGCACCTGTGTCACTCAACACTGAGGCCTTGTCCTGCGAGGTCTTTACCCAGAGGGTCCAAACCTCCGATTTTATAGGCTTGTAAGCGTGGATGTTACAAACATGGTACGTGTCATCTGGCTGAGTCTCCTGCGCACCTGGGTCTGAACCTCGGACGGTATATGCTCGGAAGCGTGGACATAGCAAATGTGTTATGTGTCGTCGGGCAGAGTCTTGTGTGCACTTTTGTCGTTCAACACCGAGGCTGTGTCCTGCGAGGGCTTTCTGGTGGTTAAGGAAAAAAGAGGTAAAAACTGGGATGGGAAAAACACTAGGATTCATAATTATAAGAGGTATTTATATTTACTACATTTGATTGTGTTTTTTTTTCTCTGAAGAATAGGGTAAAAATAGATGACACTTCAAAATTGGCCCTATGTTCTGAAAGAGCCTTGCCCAAAGCATCTAGGGTGCCACCTCCGACCTCGATCAAGCTGTGACAGGTTTTGCACATCACAATAAAGTTATAAAGATCAGGTGCAGGCAGGATGGACTGAGGTTGGGTGTTAGTTGCTTAAAACTAGCTAGTAATCGTGTTGCAAGTCTGCGGTGCAGATGATAAATACCGCTGTGCTGATTTTACTCCATCTGCTTTGAACTTATGTTTCACATGACCCTTCCTACATGAATCATCCACTTGTGCTCTAGCACCTTGAAGCATTTTTTGCGCTAGATGGAATTACAATAAGGGATCTCAGACCAAATAATCAGTCAAGCTCAAAGAATATGGCAAAGTACTACTTTATTATCAATTGAATAAAGCAGGGTCAACTGGCAGACATCGAACTGATGCTTGCACACTCACAAACTTGATTGCATGGCGGTCTTATACCCCAATATGCATCATCTATGACATCATTATATGTGGTAAAATATAAAAACTATCAAGGGAAGAGATTGGTAAAGGTAACCTACCTACTTATTGAACATATAATGATGATGTGATAGGTTATTTATAGCGTGCTTAATACCCAGAGGTTTCTAAGTGCGGCTCCGGGGATCGAACCTCTGGTGCTCTGTGTCATCTTGCTTCCAAGGCGATCACGTTGCACCTGAGCCATCCTGCTGAGACAAGTGCATCATTAGTGCATCATTGGCTACCCCTTATCTGCACGGAACACCTTGAACTGCCTCTAAATACTTTTAGTACTGATTATAGTGGAGATATCAACAGTGGATTGGCTTCGGCAAAATTGTATATTATGTTGTCCTCCAACCCCAATGATTGGTTGGCATAATATCTCAATCTTGGACTTTTGGCTCCTAAGTAGCACGTATTTGAAACGTAACCTAAGAGTTTAAATCCCATCAGACTACTCCCCATTTTCCCAATTAGTCCATCATCTCTCATCGGTTGGCCGACCTTTTGCCTGCTCACTGTGCTGAAACATTTAAGGGAGTGTGAGAACACCACTCTCTTAGCTTAAGGCTCTAATGAATAGCTTTTGTTTTCGGCTTCTGAGTCTCATGTGAAGAGACCATGAATTTATCAATTTCATCTTTCCATGTACTGCTATTTGATTCAATTTATGCAAGGTGCTGTTGCTTCTCTTGGCCTCTAGGGACTTACTCAGTCTATCTCATATGAACTTTGCACACTATTTGGCTCTCACAGATGTTTTGGTCTTCTTCATCTATGAAGAATGCCCCACATTCAGAGCTTTAACATCTACTGCCTTTGTGCTCTGTGCTTATCCTTTGAAAATAGCATTGTTACCTCAGGCCAACCTTGACTCATCGTCGGCTCTGCACACAAAACTGTTTTCCTACATCTCCCGATCCTACCGCATTAGCCTGTCTCTGAGGTAGCTTGGTTAATTCAATGTGAGCCAACGTCCATTTTCCTAATATGACCCTCCTTGCCACATTATATATTCCTCTATAGCAAGCGTCTGTACATTTTATTCCTACCTTGAGTTACTGCGTATTTACAGTTATTGGTCAGTAAATTACTTCATCTTCTTTAGATCCATTATTACTTTAGCTTTAGATACATGTTACTCTTAGTGATTCAGTTACAATGGGCCTCATTCCGGGTTTGGAGCTAACCATGGAGTAATTAGCTCCATGGTTGCCTCCGAAACCGTCCCAAATCTGGCATGGTGAATGGAGTAATTACCGGTCCATTCCAGGGTTGGAGGGACCGGTAATTCCCCATTCACCTTTTGCCCTTCCCCATTCCCATTTCTGCCCCATAGGGCTCAATGGGAATGGGGAAGGAGGTAATTACGGCACCGTAAATTACGGTACTGTAATTACCTCCGAGGTACCTTTGCGTGTCCCGTACTTTACTCCTGCTGAAAGCAGGAGGTAAGGAAGGACCCGCAAAGGGACCTCGGAATACAGAGGTAAGGGATTACCGGCATCGGCACCCTTACCGGTGCCGGTAATTCCTTACCTCCAACCTCGGAATGACCCCCATTGTTACTTCTAAGTATTTTCATATTGTTTCATCATAGGTTCACATATCCTCTTCATGACATCACTTTGTCTTCATCAGATTTCAATTCAATATCCATCCATAATATTCAGTGATGCATTCTGACATCTTGGCAGGAAACATCCTTCCATGTAGCATTCTTCCATGCAACATCCTTCCACACGTTCAGTGCGACGGTACATTCAGTATGGCTGTCTGAGAGCATAACTTCTCTCATACACTCAATGCGGTATAGGAACGGTGTAGGGGTCCCATCTATGGCTTTCTCTGACTGTTCCAATATGACGGCAGTGAGGGGGCAGGACCTGGCAAGATAGCATCTACCGGTTCCTCTACATTTCCCCCTCTGATCGAATTGTTGACCAAATTCTCTTCTTCCATGGTCTTTATCTCCTCTTCATCATCTGTCAGCATCTTCTCTTCACCCTGCTTGTTCTTTGGGATTCAAATCTTTGTCACCTCCCTCAGGTGGCCTGCATTTTTCATATGTTCATCCACACTCCAGATCATGCGACAGCACTCTCCAGATGGTGAACAGAATATCCAACATCCTACATATCTCTTCTGATCCTTACGGTAATGGAACTTGGTTCCTGGAGGTGCAAGGGTACTTTTCTTTATGTTCTCACGGGTACTGATATCATCTTGCATCTGCTCACCCGTTCCAGCATTGATGTCAATCATTATCTTCATCCCAATAGCTTTCTTGGCTGTCTTTTGGCATTGTACCAAGAGGATCCTTATGAGACAGAATCCTAGCAATACGAACACTAGTATTGCTCCAAGTACTTTAAAAGCATTTGCCAGCCAAGTTGGAATCCACAACACTAAAGATGTAAACCAAATGTCTTCTGTTGTCTCATCAACTTTATCCTCCATTTTCATATGCAGGGTCGTCAACATAGCTGTTGCCTCTGTCAGGGTTCTATTTCCTCCATCATGAGATGGTATACACTTAAAGCAAGAAGGGCCGATCTTGATGCACACAACTCCTTCCATTACTGTAATCAGGTCTAGGACATACCTGTTCTGCACGATCATCAGCCTGATGGCTCTCAATTGTTCTCTGATTGCATTGAATCCATTTATTGTTACTAATCGTCTTCAGTAGCTTGCATCTTGTAATCTATAGCCACTTGGAATTTACTGCAGCTTGAATTCCTGACAAGTATATAGGTGTCATCATCACTGCCGTCTTGCTGAACAGTTTATGCTCATCTGGAATATTGTCATAGGTTGCCATTGATTTTGCTGAGAAATAATTGCTTCTCTTCAGTCAGCGGCATTTGGGAGATCTCTTTATCCTCAGGTGCTCATCCATTTTTGGGAATTCATAAATATGCAGGTCCCTTTGGTGAACTTAATTATTAGCAAAATGCATGTAGGCTCTGGATCCACAGGCCCAATATCAATCCATTAATACAGCAGTTCCTTGATTCATTCCTGGAACTTCAATTATCTGTCCACATCCTTTGTTTTTTCCAACCAGGATCAGGCCATCATTCTTGAGGCATGTTGTTGCATTTCTTAATAGTATTACAGATACTGGTCCTGCTTCATTGCCGGCCGATGTGAGCAGCTTGAGCACTTAGCCCATGATTCCAGGCATTTGTCACTGACTATCTGCGCTATGCTTTCTGATTCTTTCTTCAATTGATGTGCAGACTGGCCAATAGTCCTTTTCCCCATCTGGTACTGGTGAAAACATGTCCATATATCACTAGGTGAGGTCTTTCTCTGCATCTTGGCTCTCCTGGTTTTTCAGTCATTTCTGAACTATTCAGCTTCTTCATCTGGGTGAACCTTTATTCTTACTCCAATCTAGGATGGATACATATGTTTCTCACTTGTCCATCCTAGTCCATTTTTCATCCTTCTTTTTTTTACACAGGTGTCTTCATATGGCAATACCAATTTTGACTTCGTAATGGCATAATGATTAGGAGAAAAACACAAATAAAAATACTAGCTGATTTCACCATCAACATTACATGAAAACCTATTGACTTAAAGGATGGCAATGCATTTCTGAAATGTTGAAGCCTCTCCATTTGGTATTTACTTTAATATGCACATGTGAAATAAACGACAATCAATATTCTTCGTTCTTCTTCAATGTCCGGGCTCTACACTCATTGTTCTGTTAAGCCTGTCTTAAAAGAGTGTTCCAAAATTGCTGCAAGTCTATTTTCTCATTGTCGAATTCGAGAAACGACGATCTTCAGTTAATTTAAAGAAAAACAGTAAACCCTAATCTATACAGCTTGTGTGCACTTCATTCTCCGTGTTCCCGGTTCTAGCCATCTGGCGAGTCTGCCTGAGCAGAACTACTTCTATTGCTTTACTTGGATGTATCAGAACACGCAGAACTACTTTACTTGCTTCTCTTGGGACTTTTTCAAGAGGGGCTGATGTTTTTCCTTTATAAGGTTTGACGTTGTGTAGGTGGTGCCATGCTCTTCGCCCCTTCAATTTAACTGCAGTGGGTCTAGCTTCCTCTACCTCATAGGGCTCAAAGCGGGTTGTTCTCCAAGTGCGTATAAATCTGTGCAATAGCAACCGGTCTCCTAGATACCTTCGAGGTTTCAGCAAATCTTCTGTTTCACGAGATTGATTGTCTTTGTTACTTCTTTTTGACCCCTACCTTCTATTCTTGCCCTGTTGAGACATGACAGAAACACTTGCAATCATTGTTGTTAAATATTCGTTCATCTCGTCACCATATGCCTTCGTTACACTGTCCGCATCAGTTTCTACCCTAGTTGGGAGAGTCAATGGGGTTCTCATACAGTGTCAGTCACCAACTGATGAGGAGTTAGATTGTGATCTGAAACAGGCTGATTTCTCAGGGCATTTAAAACAAGGGACAGACAATGTAGTCATCCCTTTTTCAGAGCGTTTTTCAACTTTTCTATGTGGTCCTTTAACAATCCGTTTAGTCCCTCACAGATGCCATTCACCTTTGGGTGATAAGCGGAGGAAAACTTGTGTTTCATACCTAACAAAAGTGCTATCTGCTCAAACAACTCATTTACAAAATGGGGTCCATATGTAAGGAAGGCATGGTATCAAACAGTAATACAGACACAAGTGATCACAGTTCAATGGTGGTTGTTGTATCAGTTTTACTTTTTGATACCACGCCTTCCTTGTATATGGTCAGTGGTGGGATGTGACTCAATTGAGACAAATTGGGAAACCCTAAAATTCCAGAAGCTTAGTCATAGAGCCTCAGATGCCTCTATGGCCACACAATAATCCATAGGCTTTGATACCTGTTGCAGCCGAGACGCTACTATCCCTCCAAGGAAAAGAGGATTGATTCCCATAGACGCAGTCTTAATATACCCTCCTGGGTGTTATATAAGAATGGCTCCAAAATCTGGCCTGGACTGGAAGTTCAGACTGATGTCCTAGTGGGCATCATAGATCCCAACTTCTGAGGAAACATAATGTTTCTCCCACAGACCATGGTGAAATTCCATTTGAAGTACATATTGTGGGGACGAAATTGCACAGGGAATTCTTGAAAGGTCTCTTTTTACATGCTTTATAGAGAGTGAACCAGATGAAACAGAGAGGTGTACCCTAGGCTCTGGGGAAGCCAATGAACCATCTACCACTGAGCCAAAAAGGGAAGAGGAACCTATCATCCTTCCCGACCTAGCCTTTCGCCCAGTAAAATGATCCAGCACTCGCAGAGGCTTTCTTGCAGTAAATACCTGAAGGGGAAGGATTGGAGAAGAGAAGTGCCTTTTTCTTACTAAGGCAAGGATTACTGTACAGAAAGAAGACCTCCACAGAAGGTCTAATTAAAGCTCAGTTAGAAATCCAGAAAACCCATCGGAAGATCGTGCTTGAGATTACACATTCTCATTTGATAGGGGGACACTTAGGACAATCTAAGACCCATGCGCACATCAGTGGGAAGTTTCAATGGCCAAGTATCCAGGGCTGATATAAAGACTTGTGAAATATGTCAGAACACAAGTATGCACATTCCCTTGCCTGCCCCTCTGAACCCTTGATCAATAATAGAAGTCCCTTTCTCCCGGATTGGGATGGATATCATTGGACCATTGGAAGCATCTAGACAGGGTAACAAATATGTCCTCCTAATCGTTGATTATGCTACCCAATTCCCAGAGGCATTCCCCATGTGGAACAACCCAACCCAACGATTTTAAAACATCTATTCCCATATTTTTCAAAGGTTGGTGTTCGCAAGGAAATTCTAATAGACCAGGGATCCAATTTTATGAGCAAACTCATGGGTGAAGTCAAGGAATTGCTCCATATTGCCACCTTAAGAACTTCAGTTTACCTCCCCTAAATGCACTTAAGTTGATCCTAAGAACATTGGTAGACATGGACAGGAAGCACTGGGATCACTTGATTCCCTGGGCACTATTTGCAATAAGAAAGACCCCTCAGACTTATACTGGATTGTCTCTTTTTGAACTACTTTATGGTAGAAAGCCAAAAGATGTCCTAGACATGCTCCGGGAGACCTGTGAAGAGAGAGAAGAGGCACATATTCCCCTCTCACAAACAGCTACCTGATTGTGAGAGCATATGAAACTTGTTCGGAATCTAGTCGACATTCACACGGAAAAAGCCCAAGCACAACAAAAGTCAACCTACAACAAAAAGGTAAACGATCTTTTTCAATAGGACAAAATGTATTAGGCCTCTTACCTACCTCTGAAAATAAACTTGTCTCAAAGTGGCATCGGCCAAATGGGTTAGACCGAACAAGGACCTGTACCTATAAAATAGCTTAACCTGATAGGAAACAAAAACCTATCTCTACCACATAAATCTCTTAAAAGAGTGGAAGGAAAATCCTTCTGCAGCTACTGCCACAATACTGTCTTGTTTTGTACCAGAGGAAATAAATCATTTTGAATGAATCCCCCCAAGAGCTATACAGTCAACAACAAGAAGACCTAAACGATTTAGTCACAACATTCCCCGATGTTTTTTGTGAGAAACCTGGGAGAGCGCAAGGCCATGGTTCTCCATTATTGTATTGGTCACAAAACCTGATAAACTCTGAAACGCCACCTTCCTATCAACCCTAGACTTAACCAAAGGGTATTAGCAGGTCCCAGTACATGGACCTGATAAGGAAAAGACAGCTTTCTCGATGCCCCTGGGACTACTGCAGTTCAAAGTCCTCCCTTGTGTCTTACATGGGCCCCAGCTACTTTCCAAGGGTTTATGGACTTGATATTACACCCCTGATTTCTGTGGGGCTTATATTCACGACATAGTCATTTATAGTACAACTTGGGAAGAGTATATTTTCCATCTCTTTACTATCATGAGTGCCGTCAGAGAGGCCAGCTTAACTGACAATCCATCCAAATGTGAGATGGCTCAATCAGCTATGAAATACTTCAGCTTCTCTGTAGGGAAAGTGTCCAGCTCCAACGAGAAAAATTGAAAGCTGTCCTAGATACCCCCATACCTCTAACCAAGAGAGACCTCAGAGCATTCCTAGTGTTAATCAGTTATTACCATATGTTTATCCCTAATTTCTCAGACAGAACAGCTAGATTGACAGACAAATTCAAGAACACTGAACTACGGAAAATTCATTCGACTGACGAGGACGATGCATATTACAACAGCTTAAAACAAACCCTGTGCCAGAACCCAATCCTACAGGTAGTAGATTAATCAAAGGAGTTTGTGTTACAAACTGATGCCTCCCTTACTGGGGTAGGAGCAGTTTTGTCACAAGTTTGTGATAGATTAGAATACCCTATCCTAATCACTAGTCAAAAAATCTTCCCACGTGAAAAAAGTTACTATGTGTTTGAATTAGAGGCCTTTGCAATCAAATGGGACATCACCCATCTAAGAAACTATCTTCTATTCAATTGCAGCAGTGCTGGCTGCATTTGTTGGGGTTGTGGCGCACATGTATGAGAAAACGTGTGATCTTGGGCATAATACTACTGCTGTTCGGCGATATATTGTGGAGCATAACCCATCCCGCCTCTTGTAGCTTGCAAATTCTGGTGCAAGCCTCCTCTGCTTCTGCATGTCCTAACTATGTCTCAAATTTTTGCACAATTCCAACATTTTTTAGGCTGTCCACCATTAAATACTCCTCTTCCCTCAGAGTTTTGAAATCCACCTTGTCCTCCTCCTCTAGGCCCATTCCTTCTTCCTCTTGGCCAAATATTGGACACACTATGATCGGCTGGATATCCTGCCTTCTGTGTCACCCCTCCTTCATTACTCTTCATTACTGCTCCCTCGATAGATATTTTGGACAACTACTTATAAACTAACTTTGCTTCCTCCTACTTTCTGTTCTCAGCTTTCTTCTGATTTTTCTCTTGCATTAATCGTCAGTGATGCACGATTGTCAATTGTATTTCTGGCTATGGCTTCATGAAGGATGTGAGGCGGCACAGTATGATGTAAGTAGAGTTCTTTATTTAAGGAGCCCTAGTGCAGCGCAGCCTTCATTTCAAACATCTCAACCGCCTCGCTTTGGTCACGTAGCTCTCGCTCGAAACAATCACAAGAGAGCGCACGCGACCGCAGCGAGGCTACCATGCAAATCTCTACACATCTTCCCCCTCTAACAAAACAAATAAATAACCTCATATATAATGAAGACAGTAAGAGAAACATAACATAACCAATTATGACCAACAGAGTCATATAAAAGAAACTGGCTAAGGCAGAAAAGAATGAAATGTACAATTTGTGCATTGAATTTTGACATGAAAATCGTATTAGCATCTCAAGTTTCGTAATCCCTCATCCACACAGGCTTTGATCTAGACCTATGACAACGTTCTTCATTGACTCTCGCACTGTGAAAACAAGGAAATAATATGAGGCAGGGTAACCAAAAAGGAAACACACCAAACACAGGTTACAAAGGAACATACAAAGCACTTTATTTTATACTGAATCCAGTTACAAAAGAACAGAACAAAATTCAGATAGCTATCGACCCTCAGTACAACACAGCGAACTCCGGCGTGGTTCGGTGTGCTCAGTGAGTGCAAATATTCATTGAAACCGTCAGGCTTTTATACATTTCTCCAGCCTGTTGTCCAGCCTTTCTGCAGGTTAACCATTCCATAAATAAGTTACTGCTCTAGGGTCCCTTGCCAGGTCAAATCTAGTTCATTTTAGTTTTATACATTAACAAGAAGAAATGGTAATAATGTATGCTCTAGGCCTAACATTACAATGCAGGACTTAGTTTATACAATGTAGTTAAGCAGGTGTTCTCATTCAATTATAGATCAGTTTCGGTGGTACAGGTACTCCATTGCACACAGGTCAGCAGAAGGACAAGGTCTCAGCTCATGACCCTAACAAGTGGCCTGCAGGCAAGTTATACATTAGCTGTACAGAGGTCATGACAATCAAGTTCTGTTCTGAATAAAATAGGCTACCATTTTAGCTCACATGGTGACTTTATAGAGCTAGAAAATCTAAAATGATGGCTTGACCCAAAATGACAGTTTACATGGTTTCTAAGGTCAGGACCTTACAATGCGAGTTTATTCACATGTAGTTTATAAGCAGCTTGTTAGCAGCTTGGCGTAGGCCAATATACATATATTCATAGCAATAGGAGGCACGATATAATTTCTAGTTTGACAGCACCAGTATTATTATTGTCCACATTCACTGCCCTTCCTTTCAGCTCCTCACCCAACTTACTCTCTTCCCCATCACCCACTCTTGCCAACCTTCCTTTTGACCACACTTCTCCTCCTTTCCAGGATGGCAACATTACTCTTTACGGCACATATCTTCTTCGGTCCCAGGAACTTACTTTCCACACATTTGTTCACTAGACTGGGATCTTTTACGTATTCCATTTCCCCAACCTTCCATTCTTGTTCCTTCACCCTCATCCTGTCATCAAACAACTCCTTATTCCTTTCCTGACTCAAGGTAATGAGTTTCATATTGTGATCCCGATGAACATTAACTACTTTGGCCATTCCCAGCCATCCTGGACAAAGCCTTGTTCCAGGTTCCCTACCTTTCATAGATACAAATGGAGATACACCAGTCACAGAGTGTGGTGTAGTGACATAATTCCATGTTAGCATCCTTAACACCTCCCTCCATGGTTGTCTCGATTTCATGGCCATCTGCTAGCCCCCTTTTATGTACCTGTTGACTCTTTCAACAAGACCATTCGCCTTGGGATTATACAACGCGGTCCTCGTGTGTTTTATGCTATAGCCTGCAAGAAATGTTCTCATTGTCAGAGATACAAATTGTACCCCGTTATCAGACACAATTTCAACAGGTACACCTTCCTTAAGAAAAACTCTCTCCAAGAAATCAATCAATTCCTTAGCCGTAACCTCTTTTACCGCTTCCCATTCCCAAGCTTCTCTTACCTCTCTACATTTGTCACTTGTTTGGCAAGCCATGCAATCTTTGACACACCTTTCTGCACTCCTGTCGATTCCCGGCCACCAATAGTTCTGCCTTAATTTCCTTTTCATAGCAGCTTCTCCGGGATGTCCCTGATGAGCCAGCCTTACTAACACAGACCTGAGGGATTGTGGAGGGACAATACACCTTCCTCTTCTTAGCCTGTTTTCACACAAATTCAACTCATCCTTTATCTCCCACCATGTATTGAATTTACTATCCAAGTCTCTTTTGGCTGGCCACCCCCTCACTGTCCAACACTTTACCAGCTTAAAGTCCTCATCTGAATCTTCTTCCTGTGTCCACTCTTCCTTACTAACTGCACTTTGTATTTCTGCCACTACTGACTCCTCCTCTGTCTCCCTTCCTTCCATACGTTTACGTTCACCGGCAGTCTGGACAGGCAGTCCGCTACCACATTTCTCTTTCCGGGCAAATAGCTCACATCAAAGTTAAAATGTTGGAGTCCTAAACCCCACCTGCTTATCCTCAGAGATCCCATGGCCCATCTTCCACTCTCAAACAGCTGAACCATGGGCTTGTGGTCCGACCTGACAATGAATCTTCTCCCCCACAAGAAGTACTTAAAATGACTCACCGCCCAGAACATGGCCAACGTTTCCTTTACAATAACAGAATATTTGCACTCCGCACCTCTCAGCGTCCTAGACGCAAATGCAATAACTCTGTCTGTATTGTCCCTGTCATACTGCACCAATGTCGCACCCAGACCCAACATACTCGCATCAACCACCAAAATAATCTTATCCTTGGGATCAAATCTACCTATGGATGGTGCTCACTCACTGCTTGCTTAATACACTCAAAAGCCACATCACATTCTGCTGACCATTCAAGTTTCGCACCCTTCTTGAGCAACATTCTGAGAGGAATAGACACTTTGGCAAAATCTTTCACAAATCTATGGTAATATTCGGCCAAACCCAAAAATGATTTCACTTGCTCTTTATCTCCTGGCAGAGGTGCGCATTTCACTGCCTCCACTAAATTCCTCTTAGGCTTCACCCATTGTTCATCAATCTCATGTCCAAGATACTCTACCCTGTGCACCGCAATCTTACACTTGCTCCTTTTTACCTTCAACCCTGTCTCACTCAATCTGCTCAACACCTGTCTCAACACCTCATCATGTTCTTCAGTGGAACTAGCATATATCGGAACATCATCCTGAAACACGATAATGTTCTTTACTCCGTTCAACACCGTCTCCATCACCCTTTAGAATACAGCTGCCGCCGAGCTGAGCCCAAACAGCATCCTACAATACTTAAATGTTCCGAACACTGTAATGAATGCCGTCAAATGTTGACAATCCTCCTTCAGTGGAATCTGATGATATGCCTGGGAAAGATCAATGACTGAGAATACTTTGGCATTATTTAGCACAGATAATTTGTCACCAATTATCGGCAGAGGATGTCTATCTATTAAGATGTTCCTATTCAGATCTCGCAGATCTACACACAGTCTAATGTCTCCGTTTGCCTTAGCGGCTACCACCACCGGCGACAGCCATTCTGAGCTTTCACTCTTCTCTATTATTCCTCTTTGAAGAAACGACTCTACTTCTACTTTAAGTTTCTCACTCAATCCATGAGGCACTGGCCTCACCTTGTGCACCTGTGGACTGGCGCCCGCCTTCAGCTGAATCTCATGTTCAAATCCCTTCAACATCCCCAATTCCTCTCGAAACACCATTGGGTAATCCTTCTCCCACTTGTCTTTCAGCTCGGCTACATCAATAGGTCTTTCAGCATTCGCTTGTATTCTAATTCCCAACTTCCACTGTTCACCCCATCCCAGGAGTGATGAACCTTCTTGAGTAACATATACTTCTGATTCGCAGCTCCTCCATTTATACTTAATGGAAGCCTGGAACATACCCACAATTTCAATTCTCACGTTCCCATATGCATAGCAAAGTCCATGGTGAACAACTGTCCACCTTCATTGTCACCACTCTTCCATTGACCATGAATACATCTGCAGGTGCACCACCCTTGCTTGAGACTTTTGATACTTCCAGCACATGCTTTGCCTGGCTGCTCATTCCCATCGCTTGATCCTCTTCTTGTTCAGGTACTCTTCCGCCTGATTCAATGCTCTGCACCATCCCCGATTCACGGCAAACCCTCGCGAAATGCCCCTTCTTCTTGCATTTCAAGCATGAGATATTCCTGGCAGGACAAAACATACTTGTGGAAATGTGACGGTTGCTTCCTTGTTCAGGATTCCCTTGCGGAATCCCCTCACCGCAGCCATTTCTCCCTCCTGCTTGTCTCCTTTCATAGTTGACATATATTTATGGGTTTGTTCCATGCTTCTTGCCGTGTCTATGGCTGACTCCAGTGATACATCTTTTGACAATAGCCTCTCTTGTATCTTTACATTATTCGTGCATCGGACCAATTCACATGTATGGCTAAGGGATCTCAACGCCGCAATAAAGTTTTCCACTGGTTCTTGTGGATCTTGTACCCTCTGGAAGAACTTGTGCCTTTCAAACGTTATATTTTTCTTGGCTATCCTTGGCCCTGCTGTGGAAGATCAGGTAATCCATCATAAAAACTTCTGCCCTCAGTTCCCAAATTGTGGAGTAAAATCGCTTCTTTTCTCGCCGATGCAAACTTATCCCCTCCTATAGCAATCAGGTAAGTGTCAAACAACTTCTTCCACCTGTCCCACCTTATTGATGGAGTACCGGGTTCTGACTGAAACGGTGGCGGAGGTGACATACTCGCTGCAGCCATCTTTATGTGTTAGTCTGGTGATCTTGTCACACCAAACTGCACTAACTGCACCAATGCCCAGATTTATGTCACTTATTGTAATCTCCTCTTTGCCCATATTTCCTCTGGTGCCCAGCTTAACAGTCTTGATACTCCTCCTAAATGGTATCCTCTGGGAGGCACTTTCCTTCTGTTTGGCCTCTGGGTGGCCCTGCATCCACTCCTTACTCTAAATTGTGCCTCCCCCTCTGGTTGTGCCCAGCCCCCTGTCCCCCTTCGCTCCTCACCTTTCTGCCCAATGAGAGCCGGGGTGGGCGGCACCAACCAGGAACAGCTGCGCAGGCTCCGATCGATACGCGGCTTTTTGGTGCAGAGGTGGGGAGAGCTTCCTCCCGCAGTGCTACTGAGACAGTCCCCCTGCACCGCCACACTCCCTGGCCGCCGCGGCTTCGCTGTGCGGATTCCGTCAGTCGCAAGGACCCGACAACAGCACCGTGGACGTCCCGGCACCACAGCTTTATCCAGGGGGACGTCAACCCGGCTCCGTGGCGAGCTCCGTGCCAATGAAGGATGTGACGCGGCACAGTATGATGTAAGTAGAGTTCTTTATTTAAGGAGCTCCCCGGAGCCCTAGTGCAGCGCAGCCTTCATTTCAAACATCTCAACCGCCTCGCTTTGGTCACGTGGCTCTCGCTCTAAACAATCAGAAGAGAGCGCGCGCGACCACAGCGAGGCTACCATGCAAATCTCTACACTTTGCTTCCATTTCCACCTGTTTTTTCAATTGCCTTTGCACTGGCTCAGGCAGTTCCTGACATAAAATGTGGTAAAATAATGCTACCAATTTATCCCATGGTTTGTGAGTCTTCTGCCGCCATCTATCCTGAATGTCTTGAATAAAGGCAAAAGGATCTTCATCCTCTCCCATCTTCCAAGTCTTAATCGCACCCATATCTGATGTATCGGGATATTGTACTCTGAGCGCATGCCATACATCTCTGCTACAATTAATAATGGCACTCCATCATGTGTCGTGTTTTGCAAAGTCACCCCTGCATGTCCTATTCACTTCCAAATGTTGTCAGCATTCTCCCCAAGGATAGCCGCGAGCAGCCTTTTATCAGCCTTTTTATGTCACTTATAGGTAATGTCATTCCTGATGTCATCCTTTCTAACTCATAAATCCATTTTCCCACACCGGAAGTTAAGTTAAACTCGTCAATGTACACCTTAAATTGTCTTTATTGATCTGCGGCCATGGTATATATTGTGGTCATCCTCCCTGTTCTCCAATAATGGGAAATGTGAAAATTTGGATTCATAATCATATTTACCTACACTTCTTTTCTTCAAGGAAGAGCTATCCTCGCCCATTTGTTTCCTTCCTGGTATTGGTCTTAGCCTCCTTAAATATGGCAGGGATATATCCCGTGTACTACACGATCATGCTGGTGGTCGCTCAGTAGATGGTGTTGGTTCTGGTGTTTTTTCTTTAGGGTCCCCTGAATATGACCATTGTACCCATTTTTGTCCCGGGAGGATAGCTCAGCGGCAACGTGTTCACCTTGGAAGAAAGACGACACGAAGCAACACCAGTTTGATCCCCGGGTCTGCGCTTAGAAACCTTGGGGTATTTATAAATACACAACTAAGGAAAAAAATTTAGAAAACGGTTACGCAACTGACAAAAAAACTATTCCTGTAACAGCACCTCGTTGCCCGCGGGCTGTGTGAGCACTTTAAAAATGCAAACAAATCAAATTAAAATCAAAATCTTTTTCTGCGCTTGATTCTTTGATTCTTTGGTTCTTGATTCTAGCTTAAGCAGTATATGTCCTCCCATCCATAAATTCTGTTCTATTTTTATTCCCTTAGCATGATCCTTTATTTCTTTCTGTTTCCTTGCTACTTCCCCTATATCCATTCATCTTCATTGTCTCTCCTTTCTCTCATCATGCTGTTTACTATGTTCGCATGCTGATATATCTTTGTGTTCTCTGCTCTTGCTCTCTTCCGCATAATCCTCACTGCTATAAGCGGGGGGGAGGGGCACATACATAGGAATAACATACCCCATCACTGCTTTTAATTCCAGTAAAGGGTAAAATCCTGTCTCCTCTGTATCTGCACTCTTCTCTTCAAGAGGGGAAAGGGGGGCCAAAGGCATTTTATCCTGCCATTTATGCTGATTGAGCATCCACTCCCGATAGGATGGATCTTCCTTGTCACTCTGGTACATTTTCCAAAGTTCTAAAATGGCTAGTCTTTTCTGCAAATGTTTTCCCTTAAATGTGGCATGCAAATATGTTGTCATATGCTGTAATATGTTTTTTGACAGCAAACCCTCCTGAGGCCACGGCATGAGTGTCTTATTGGTCTTGTCTCTAACCCATTCTGATTGTTGTTTTCTTATTTTTGCTGCATATCTCGGTAATGTCCTGCTGACCCTCTTGCACCTTCCATCATCACTGACTGCCTTTCTACCACCCAGGCCTGGTGCACTTCCAATGATCTCTGCCTCAATGCCAGCAAAACAGAGATCCTTCCCATTGAGACCCCGGCCCTGACTTCTTCCCTTCACTCTGCCCTTCCTCCATGGGCTCTCCCCCTGCTCCCCCCTCTGAAACCAGAAACCTTGGAGTCATCTTCAACTCCTCTCTCTCTCCTTCCTCTCTCACACTCAGGACATTGCCAAGAAGTCCCACTTTCAGGTCTTCCTGCTGAAAGGAATTCTACCTTTTCTCACCTTCCCCCAGATGCTCAATGTTACCAGAACCCTGGATCTCTCTAGGCTTGACAATTGCAACAGCCTCCTTCTGAATCTTCCTTCTTCCACTCTGCAACCTCTCCAGCTAATCCAGAATAGGGCAGCACGACTTATCCTTGGCCTCAAGCCCAGCGGCAACCGCATCTCTCCTTCCTTAAAAAGTCTTCACTGGCTCCCGGTTTCTTCACTTCAAATCCCTCTGTATCATCCACAAGGCTGTCTTGGGCCAGGGTCCACACTATCTCACGTTTCTCTGCTGTCTTACCTCTTCAGAGCAGCCTCCCCCTCCCTCTTTGTCTGGAGTAGGACGTTCTTAAATTCCGTATGCTCCTCAAGATTTTCCTCTATACCTCTCCACCCCACCCACCACCACTCTCCTCTGCTAATCTCACAGTTGCTTGTTTGGTGTTGTAAGGAAGGCATTGTATCAAAATAAGACAGACTCAAGTGATTACATTCAAGGGTGTTTATTTAACTGTAAAATGGGTGAGATAAATGCCTAATCTAAACCTAAATCTAGGATGGGAGCAAGCAAAGACCATCAAATAATAATAATACAGTCCTGGTGGAGTCTAGTCTACTACAAAAGGCCTATATGGGATACTATACTCAAGAAAAGAAAAAAGTGTTAACAAAAGAATAAGTCATAATGTTATGGCCGGGATCTCCCTACCCCAGGTTTTTAGCACAGGACAAAGTGGGACTCTTTAGCACAGCACACTCCTGCCACCTTTCTCCTCCTTTTCAACTGCCATCCTGGAACAGCTGCTTCCTCATGTGTTTAGCCTCGCTCTCCATGAGCTCTTGTGCTCCGACTTTTATCCCTATGGGCCAGTGAAAGAAAGGTCAGGTGCGTGTAGTTATCAGTAATTGCCTGACTCAGTCATAAGGGGAAAAGGTGTCATAAGGAGGGGGATACCCATGGGCGTAATTTTAGGGGGGACAAGGGTGTTTGTCCCCCAAACCTCCGTGGCACACCATTTTGTCCCCCCTCATTTGGCAGGGGCCCCTTTCCTTTACATGCCATGTCCCCCCCATCTCCCCCCCAACCTTTTCACCAAAGTTACTCCCCTGGGGATACTGCCTCTCACCCTTCAGTGTACCGCTTCCACTCCCCGAAGACCTCTCAACCAGGTAATCCCCCCATACTGGTCCACCCCCAGGAACTGTATCCAATAGCGATGGCTGTGACCTGGCCACCTGGATGACAGAACCCCGGGGACTAGCAAGTGAGACACCTTCAGATTTCTCACAGTGTGTGCAGGGCCCTTATACATCCTCTCAGACTTTGGCCTCCCACATCAAATCTCCCCCAGCTTCTGTCTATCCTCAGCACTTGCTTTGGTTCACCCTCCTCCCTGGAGGATGCCACTTACCCTTCATTGCACTTCACCTGTTGCTCACCCATGAGAACCACAGAACCTATCCCATTCCCCGTCCCTTCTGCACTTGCACATTCTGAACACTCACATGGCACAGTAGGTTTGTCGTTTCCCCCCACCCACTGTATTTGATATTTCTTCATGTTTTTACTTGTATTAATTGTTTAATTGTTTCACATCCCATTAACCTCTAACTGTTGCCCTGTGGGCGCTTGGAAACAGTTTTTTACTTCCTGTATAAGCACCTAACAAGCAAACAATAAATAAACAAAATACATGTAAAAGAGGTGTATCCCCCATGATGACAGATCGGTTTTGATCATCAATACTTACCCATTGTTTTATTTGAATCATTATTTCATCAAATATACAACGCCAATCGATTGGCACAGGCACCATCAATCACGGTTTATAATCTGAATCGGAATATATTTTAACTTGGCACTTTATCTTTTTTTAAATTAAAAAAAGAAAAAATGCAGGGATATTTTGTTTCCTCCTTTGTTTACACTTTCTATACATTTGTATTATATCGTTGTTGTATTATCAGTATGTTAAGAGTCTCTTCTTTATTCATATATTGCTTTTGTTTGATTTTCCCCTTCCTGATTGATGTCAATATCTTGGTTCAATTTTCACCAATCTCTTTAATGTTTTACTATCATTTTATATTCATCAGTCTAAATGCAACAAAAGATTTATATTAACAGTTTTATAAACCCATACCTGTGCACTTTAAAAAATGTTTACTGTGTACCCCTTCCTTTACTATCTTAGTAAATGTATCTCTTCTCTGTGTCACTGCATTCTGGAGTTTGATACACGCTCTACTGCAGACCTTGCCTTGGAACCAGGAATCAAGGTATCAATTTCTCTTTAAAATCTCCCCCAAAAATCCTGTTACTTTTTAAACTTATTATTTACAACACATTCCCTCACCCTATTTTGCCACTTTGTACTTACATCCGTGATGCAGTTTGAGTCCTCCACTGTTGACTATCCCTCAACCGACCAGTTTGCTTTCTATCCACGGGGCACTTGTGGGGAACAGACAAAAATGTCATCAAAGGGGACCTGCCAACAACATTTTTTTCTTATGTGACTGTGCCCTGATCTCCACAGGAAACTCAGCAGTCTTCTGGCTAATGGCGGAAGCAGCCGAGCATCCAGGGATCTGGATCTGGCCTAGGTCGACTAGACCACAACCATCCGCACCACTACCAAATGACTCTAGCACCTTGAAGCATCTTTTGTGCTAGATGGAATTACAATAATGGATGTCAGACCAAATAATCGGACAGACTCAAAGAATACGGGAAAGTACTGCTTTATTATCAATTGAATAAAGCAGGGTCAACTGGCAGACATTGGACTGATGCTTGCACACTCACAAACAAACTTGATTGTATGGATGACTTATACCCCAATATGTGTCATCTATGATGTCATTCTATGTGGCAAAATACAAAACCTATCAAGGGAAGGGATTGGTGACGGGAACATATCTACTTTTGATATTGATATTGATATTTTATTTCTATCGCGCTTGTACACAAGTGTTTCAGAGCGTGACAAGGCAAGGGAGGGCAACAGGGAGAACAAAACAACGATCTTACTAGGCCAGTGACATTGAGAATGCGCAAGTGCATGGGAGGGGGGAGGGGAAAAGTACATGGAAAGGGGGAGAAGTGGAAAGTGCAGAACAAAGGAGAAACAGATAAATAATAATAAGTAAATACATAATAAAGGCAACAAACAGTGGTAGTGCAGCCAGCAATTAGCAAGTGTTGGGTTTAAGGCAGCAGACAGTGTAGGTCTGTTTAGTGCAGGAAGGAAAAAGGGGGGACTGTATGGGTACAGATACAGACCCCGGTGCAAGGGGTGGCCTGGAGGCACTGCAGTAGGGTGTCAGGATGAGCAGGTTACTTGGCCCAGAGGACAGAGGGTGGCCAGGTGCTTTGTGCCAAGAGAGAACAGATCAGCAGGGGAGAGGGGGAGCAAAGGCAGAAGCAAAGAGGAAGGTCTTGAGGTGCTTCCGGAACGGAAGATGGTTCTGCTCAAGTTTTAGAGTGGCAGGGAGGTTGTTCCAGAGGTAGACCCCAGCCGAAGACAGAGATCTACCCCCAGCTTGTTTCTTTGAAAAACGACTGACCCTGAGGGAGTTAGAGGTAGAGGAGCGAAGAGCTCAAGAGGGGAGGTATTTGCAGAGGGGTAGCTGAAGGTATTTTGGACCCAGGCCCCAGAATGCCTTGTGGACAATGCAGATGGTTTTGAATTTAATCCTTGCATCCACTGGGAGCCAATGGAGAGATTTCAGAGCTGCAGAGATGTGATCCCAGGGCTTGAGGCCAAGGACAAGTCTTGCAGTTCTGTTCTGGATTAGTTGCAGAGGGCGGAGAGTAAAGGCACATAGATTTAGAAAGAGGCTGTTACAAAAGTCCAACCCAGAGAGAACCAGAGCTTGGGAGACCATGAGTTTCTGAGGGAAGGAAAGGAAAGGCAGAGTACCTCTGAGGAGGTGCAGTAGGAAGTTTGACTTTTTAGAGGCATCATAGATGTGGGCAGAGAAGGAAAGTGTGGAGTCAAAGATGACCCTGAGGTTCTTAGCCTCGCAGCTGGGGGTAGGAGGAGGGCCAAGGGATGCCGGCCAGAGAGTGAGGGGAAAGGATGGTGAAGGAGTGCCGATGAGTGCTTATAGAACATATAAGGATTAGTGCTTCATTGGTTAGCCCTTATCTGTAGGGCATGCCCTGAACTACAACTAAATATGTATAGTACTGATTATAGTGGACATAACAACAGTGGATTGGCTTCTGAAACATTGTATATTAGGTTGTGTCCCAACCTCACTGATTGGTTGCCATACTATCCCAACCCTGGACTTTTGACTCTTTAGCAGCTCGTACGTGAAAAAAAACCTAGCTGTTTTAATCCCATCCGAGTACTCTCCATTTCCCCAAATAGTCGATCATCTCTCATTGGTAGGGCACAAGCCAAAGTCTTTCATTTGTAGTTGACCTTGTGCCTGCTCAGTGTCCTGGAACATTCTCAGGGAGTGTGAGCACACCACAATCTTTGCTTCAGGCTCTAATGAATAGCCTTTGTTTTCGACATCACTGCTGGTCGTATTTATTTTGAAATGCAGATCCATGGAGGAAAAATAAATACTGAAAAAATTGACAACACAAAAAGGACTCTGCCACTTGATAAAAAAAATAAAAAAAATAGAGATAGCAAGCTAAAATAACAAAAAATGACAAACTACAAAGCACAAGACAATGGACAAAGGTATAGGAAGAAGAAAGGTAAAACCTTTCCTTTTTCAATGTATGGCCCAATAGACACGGCTATAACAATACCCGCGTCTACCAAAACAAACAATGAAAAGGCGAAAAGTGTTGATGCACGCACACATGTGCTTGTAATTGCCACGGTTACAGAGAAGTCTCGCCAGTTTGGCTTCTATTACACGCTGCTAAGACACATCCACAAACGCTCGACGTGCCATTTGCTGGTTTGTAGCCGTGGCTGCACAGGGTACCACTTTTAACTGTGGATAGCAACGCCGTGCACCAGGTTGCTGCAGTGTAGCCACAGTTTAACATGCCAGCCATTGCTGTGGCTTGGCATGATCTTCAAAACACCAATCACTCCCTTTTTGAATAGCCGCGGTTATAAGATTATTTTATATAAAAACCCTCCCATAGCCGCGATTATCACATGTCCACAAACTCTCAATGTACCATTTGCTGGTATATAGGGTGCTGGGTAGACAGGGCACTTGGATTTAAAAAAAAAATCTGAGTATGAAATAGGAATGACAAAAGAGCAAGTAGTGATACAATGGTAGTTAAAATGTGTAATTACAGTATATGCCTGCTCCTAGAGGTATATAAAGTGGATGATGAAAAGAAATGCACAATATACATAGGGCCTCATTACGCGGTAGGCGGTAAGGGATTACCGACACCGGTAAGGGCACCAGTGCCGGTAATCCCTTACCACCCTATTCCGAGGTCCCTTAGTGGGTCCCTTCCTCAACGCCTGGTTATACCAGGCATTATGGAAGGGACCCGTTAAGGGACTTCGGAGCTAATAACGGGCCCGCTAATAGCGGGCCCGTTATTAGCTCCATCTCCATTCCCATTGAGCCCTATGGGGGCTCAAATGGGAATGGGGAATGGTTCCCGGAATGGGCACTTACCGGGTCCTCCAAGGTCGGAATGACCCGGTAAGTCCCTATTCTGGGAACACGGACCCGGAATGCGGTAAGGGGGTAGCCAGGGCGCTAATAGCGCCACGGTTACCTCCTACTGTGTAATGAGGCCCATAGTATTTAGGATACAGAACATGGGGTTAAATTGGATGCATGCAAAGAAATTCATATGCATTAGTATCCTTCTATCTGTAATAAAAAAGAAAACACTATTAGTTAAAGAACACAGTACATGAAAAACAATTCAATACAGTGGACTCTCATATATAGTGCAATCAATACACAATACAAGATACAACATTGGTGCACAGTACCCTGTTGTTCTCATTGCATGTATTAGTCATTGGGGGAAAAAATCCAACTTGGATTAAAAGAAACACTTCAGGATGGTCTGACTCATACTGGGAAGCAGCATTTTTTGACTTACATGTGGTCTTCCCTCTTCACTGGACCTGTGAGCGATGGTTGTGAAAAATCAACCTTCACACATTAAAGTTACTGCTACGAACAGCCAAAGTCTTGAAACACCTGCACCAGTGGAGCACTCCATTTGAAGAGTCATCAAAAATCTTGAGAGGTTCGCAACAGAGGCTTTTCATGAAGTGTCTACAGATGTGCTGCTCCCATTTCCAGAAGTACCACTTGGATGAGCAAGAAGCCTTTCCAGAATATTTCCTTTCTAATGCCAAGGCATCTGCTGGAAGTCTTGATCCACTTCATCCTAATTTTGAGTACCAAAGTTTGCTTTGAATTAGAACAAGAGAGAATAGGATGCAATAAGTAAACTCAGAGAACAACGGATAGATACAAATCACACAGGAAGAAACATGAGCACTTTAAAACACATCTGTTTCCCAATGTTTCCCAATTATTCAGTAATGAGAAAAATGTGCTTATGCACAATTGGCTTCTCCCAGGAGATACCACACTAGGTCATTGCGAAATGACCCTCTCTGGATGTGCGCTCCATTCAGTCTTTGCCTTGAAACATTGGCAATGTCTCATTTTACTAATATTTTGATGCAGCAGCAGGCCCTTGTTGGCCTTGCATGGGTATCTCTGGGGAACTTTCTGCTGGTGGGGCCTTCCTCCCAGAGTTCAATCAGTTAATTTTCCATTTTTCCCACGTTATGTTGGGCAAGATGGTTCATGTCAATGCATTGGGGGAACGGTAGGTCACTGTAAACGCTGCTTCCCCTCACAGCTCTCCTTACTGTACTGTTTTTTGCTGAAGCTCCTTTGTATGCATGCTGTGCAGTCCTTTTCTCCATGTCCTTTATGATTTCCAGTTGTTCTCGTCATCAATGTTGTAAAGCCTTATACTAGACATTCAGGATGCATCACTGAATCACAGACCAGCTGTAGTCTAGATTAGTTCCAGGTAGGCTTTATTTCACATATGTACAATCTGTACATTACTCCGGTTAGTCTTGTAGGTATTTACAGTCACATGTAAACACTGACAGGAACATGGATAGGTATAGACATTCCTGACAAAGGAGTAGACCCACCGGCCATCCAGCCATCCTCAGCTCAGGACCCCATCTGACACTCTCAGAACATTCACACACAGATCCACCCAACATTCTCCTGAGCTGCATTCATGTACCAACATTCTTACAGCGAGCACCCAGGCCAGTGGCAAGACAAGACTACACTACAACATCTCCCTTTCATACCAGACTCAACACACACAACACATCTCCAAACATAATGTACATTGCCATCATTAATTTACTAATACAAGAGGGGTACAATAAAAGTATAACAACTATTACTATAATCAATAAACATACATATATAAACTGAGTGAGAACAAACAAGGGACATTATGCTAGAGAATTACAATAGAGTGAATGTGGTAGGTTAAGTAAACTTGGAAAACAAGAGAGAATGGGGTAGGGTAGGTAAACTTGGAGAACATGGGAAACAAAACAGTCACACAGATAGAAACAGTACCCGTGACCAATCAGGACACCTGAAATTCCATAGACGAGATATCTACCACACCCAAAATAATAACTTTATGTTCATCATTGTAAACAGTCCTTTTTAGTGCACAGTGTTCCTTTACAAAGCTTAGGAACATCAGTACTGATCAACCACCTGTTACAGGTGCACTAGGACAATGAATGTAGAAAAGCAATACCTCCTCCTCAACCACCTCCATCCAGTTTTATGTTTTGAATATGGGTTGGCCTTTCAGGGAATTAACTGTAAAACATCTGGTGCAAGTCCATTGCGATGATGAAAATGATGCAGGAATAAGAAAACAACAAAATAAAGAAATTACTAATAGAAACTTACAAAACACCATCAATTGTTCTACCTCACTGAAAACAGTTAAAAGTACTGCATAGTGAAAGTGCATTAAAATTACAACAAATACAATCAAATACACATTCAACCTCACTAACATGAATACAAAAACTAAATACCTGCATATAAATGCCATTTATTGTGTGTATTTCTTTATTTATAACATTTATAACATTTATATAGCGCACCTGACCCTCAGGCATCTGGCCGCTTGATTTAAGAATTTGAATACATGTTAGATACATGGTTATACAGTACAGTTGTATATGGTCATCAGCATACTTTAAATTGAGAATACAGTTACATTTGACAAGCTTAGTAAGACAGTATAGTTACACCTGCAAGTGTGGTGTTAATCAGGGCAGATGCACACTTTTGTTAAGCAGTGTATGTCTAGTTTGCAGTCAGTCAAAGGGCTGGGCAGGCTTAATACTCCTTAGAGAAGCTAAGTTGATTATTAGAATCCTGGTTAAAAAGCCATGTTTTTAGTTTTTTTCTAAAGCACCATAGAGATTGGTCTGTCCTATGTTCCGTAGGCATGGCAT
The DNA here is from genome assembly GCF_040938575.1 of Ambystoma mexicanum. Classification (NCBI taxonomy): domain Eukaryota; kingdom Metazoa; phylum Chordata; class Amphibia; order Caudata; family Ambystomatidae; genus Ambystoma; species Ambystoma mexicanum. Next base: position 419,994,208 of record NC_090927.1, on the reverse strand, counting down.
TCCAATAGTTTGCTGCGAGAACAGGGAAACTAGATACACCTGCTTTCTGTTTTTTATATCTTGGTGTGTTTAATTGCCCTATGTAGGCTGAGCGGGTTAGTCTTGCTGATTGAGTTTGGAGATCAGGTTTTACAAGTAGCAAGGAGCGGTGTTGGATAGGCATTTGTGGGTAGGTGAGAGTACTTTGAATTTAATGCGGTCTCTAACTGGTAACCAGTGGATATTTCTTCTAGTTTTGGATATGGGGTCAGATTTAGGGATATTGAGAGCCGCTCTAATAGCGTTGTTTTGTTCAATTTGAAGCTGCTTAATGTTTTTGGTAGAGATACCTGCAAAGATGGCATTGCAATAGTCTATCCTGGAGAGGATTAGTGCTCTTGCCAATGTGATGCGGTTCTCCACCATGAGGTAGGGTCAGCATACAGTGATGAGTTTAGCCGTGTAAATTGAGGCCGAAGTGATGGCATTCACTTTCCGGGAGAGGGTAAATGATGAGTCAAGTTACACCCCTAGTGTCTTGACTTCTTTGGCTACCTAGATATTGTTTCCATCTATGTCAAAGGTTTGGTAGGAATGTGGGAGGTTCTTGAGTTTCACTGGGCTGCCTATGATCTGGATCTTTGTTTTATCGTCATTCAGACAGACCCTCTGATTCATGGAATTATTTGCGCGTAAAACGCACATTTGCGCGCCATTCTTCCCGAAATCCCCATACATCAAACATGGACTTTTGGGCAGAATGGTGCGCAAGTGTGCGTTTTACGTGCAAATAATTCCATGAATCAGGGAGAGAGTATGTTTTGGACCATCTAGGCTTGAATAGTGAGGTAGATAGCGTTAAGAGCTTTGGCATCTACGTCATGGTCCCCTGTGATTGCTAGAAGTTTGGGTGCCATCAGCATAGTTTGTACATATGATACCCAAATTGTCTAGTCTTTCAAAGAGAGATTTAGTGAATGCGTTGTACATTGTAGGAGAAACGCATGATCCCTGAGGTACTCCGCAAGTGACTGGAGTGGGTTGTGCAGCTGCCACAGCTGAGAAGACTTGCATGGAGAGATTTGAGAAGAACAACTCAATCCAGCTCATGGCGTTGTCGGAGAAGTCGGCGTTGTTATCTAGGTTTGATTGACAAGTCTAATTGTGTAGGTCCATGTTAGTGAAAGTTAACAAATACAGTAAAAAATACTTACCACAGAATCAGAGCAGATGAACAAAATGATAATGAAGACCATTGGATAGCATTGTTTAATATAACTAACACTCAGAACACTGCAAATAAACTTTCAAATATGTAAATGTTTACTAACACTTACTTTCACATCAGCCACACTCCTGCCATGTGCACAGTGAAAGTTCTGATTTCAAAAGAATAAAACTGCAGAAAATGGCGGCTTTTATACTTCCCAAAATAAATACCAAAAAAGGATGACTATATACTAACACAACTACTCAAATGGCTGACACATATTCACTACAACCTATCATAGAGAGCTACACAAATAGAACAGTAACAACAACCAATAACAATCAAACTCACAATAGATCAATTCAGTAAATGACTGCTCATGTAGGTATGTAAGGTAGATAATGATAAAGAAAACACAGTATGCATGACAGTAAACTGCCTTTAATAGGTTCAATTACACAAGATATAATAGCATGGGTGAGAATATACATGTTAAAATACAGTGGATGGGGCATCTAAAAATATAGTAGGGTGGCTCCATTTTGTATTGATTTATTTAAACACTTTTCTTCTTTTTTTCCTGCACAGTCTCACATATACGAAGTCTGAAAACACACAGACAAAATAGATCAGACTCCCAAATACCTACCATGTCACTGACCATGCTTTTGGCCATGGCCAATGATTTTTCACTCCTGGTGTCACTTTATCTGTACAAAAATATTTTAAAAAGTATTAAAACACAGACAGCCCAAAATGTATAGCCGTGGGTCCTGTCTCCCCAGGCCCTCACCAAGTGCCCACCTCATCTGTGCCAGCTCGCCTGACTCCCAGATGGCCTCCTCATCTCCCCTGCCCTCTCCCTTTTCCCCCACAACACACGCTGTTTCTGTGATGCAGTTTGCTTTGACATGTTTGTGACTATAGCTAAGGCTACATAGAGCTTTGTGTTGCTAACTCAGTCCCTAGATTCCCCTCCAACTCCCAAATTTCTCAAATCCATTATTCAAATCAAAAGTTATTAATGACAGAATGTTCAGGTGTTCCTATGGGAGTCCGACTCACCTTAACTAGAGGGCAGCTATTGCAAGTGATTGGATATGCAGATGACACAATTCGTTTTGACACATTTTCTTGTAAGACATTAGCGTGCCCTAAATGACACAAAGGATTACTGGTAATTGAAGACCTCATAAAAAACAATAGGAAAAACCATAATGAAGTTTGTGAGAGTGGCGAGATATTTAATTTGAAGGATCATGATAGACGTGGGGTGGTTTCCAGTAATTGATGTTTCTGTATTATTTGATGAGCTTCTTACATGAAGACCCTTGTGGAATGCAAAGAAGTAAAAATGCAATCTCTTACTTAAACTCTTATATTTTTGCATTGCGTCAGAATGCTAACACACGGTTGCCAACACACCAGGAATGGGAAACTAAAACTTCAGAACATGGTTTGCAGGACAAAGAATGTTGACATCTCATGGCCAGAGAAGCTTAGGACCTTTCTTTTGTACTGTTTAAGGAATTCAATTTCAATGTGTTCAACCATGTTACGTTGCTTTTTCTGTGCCTTTTCATTCAGCAATTTACTGATTAACTTTTTTGGTCAGGTAAAGTAGGTGTTACATGAGTTTGTTATTTTTTGGGCAGCTGTTCTGGCTTTTGCACTGCATTATTGGTTAATGTTTTTATTTATAGAATTGTGTTCGTACACATGTCATCTTACATATATACTTTTTTGTACACAAATATATTGTTAAAAATAGCATTGTTTTGTAATGGATAATTATTGACAAAATTCACAGAACAAGATTTCTGTGTTGGTCTGAGCACTGTCTGTCAAGAATATTATTCCCTTGTTTACAAATACAGCACAATAAACACATGTTGTTGTCCCTTTGTAAAGTGTGGCATTGCAAGGGTGACAGATTAACAAAATGTATTGATTTCAACCAATTTGGTTTGATTATTTATTAGGTTTATCCATTCGAACACCTTGTGCTCTAGTATGACACTAGTCTTGTGCAAATGCCCATCATAAGCATCACAATTAAATTTTTATCAACACAAGCCCAACACATGGTGTCATATTAGAGACACATCTTTAAACACCTTTTTCTTATACCAATATTTCAAATGAAAACACGACCTTGTCTTTGCCAACTCACTTGCCCGAAGCTCTTTCCTAGTAGTAAACATGAGTATGCAGAGAACTCAGAAAAGGTGTGTTGGGTTAGTCAAATCAGTAGTTGATGGTAATCTCTGCTATTATTAGGTAATCTGTGGGAGACGGAATGTAGGAATTGCTTCATTACACTGCATTCAAGATTGACAACCTTGTTTTCTCACTGGGTGTTCTAAACCCGGTTTGTTTCAGAATGGCATTGAATGTGATATCATGATCAAAGCGCCATATTGGGAACTTCCAGCGTTATTTTACCCAGGATCCACTTTCTGTCTATTCAAAGTTCCTGCATGACCTTTACTGATATCAGAAATTGCATAATCATTGCATAGTTCAACCCATGTATTATTTCAAAGATCCTTAATATGGAGCCAGTTTGAGAGATGGTGCAGAACAAACAAATAGTACAGAACAAATGCATGCCTTATATATACAATTCAGCAGCTCTACCGCCTTTTTCTAATCTAAATTTGCCAAACACCTTGTGGATTGCTATTATAGGTCTATGTCCAGAAAGTAATAATAAGTCATAATAGCCATAACATTGATCCTCACCGCAGTTAGTAACATATGTTTTGCAATGTTTAAATGTGTGTTAAAGTCTAGGACAAGACAACAATATTGGTCAAATGATTACTTATTTTAGGAATGCCAAAATCAAGCTGCATTTAGGGAGTGGAATCTCAACAACTCGAGGCACAGACTCTACCAACTCTTTAACATACTGGCTCCTACAGCTGAAAAAAAGTTATACCACTCAAGCAAAAGGAGCGGCAAACACTGAATGTTGCATCCCACTTGTAGTACTAACCTAATTGCCAAACTCTTATCGAGCTCAGAGCATGTTAACCAATAAATACCCACAAAAAGTAACTTTAACTGCTCACGATGTTGGCACAGTTAGTGAATTATAATTATATATATATATATAAGGATTTTGGCATGAAAATAAATCTTCCATACAAATTGTCGAGTTAGAATACAAGCGTTTTTTAGCTCAATCTGAAAGAAACCAAGAGCTAGAGTTCAGACGGATGAATGCCCAGGCTGAGCAGAAGCAAGCTGAGTTAAGACTCAGAGAAATAGAACTTAATCACGAGTTAGAGATGAAAAAGTTGTCTGTGGAAAATGCTTCTCTCTCCTCTGGTTCCTCTAGAAGCTCCAGTCCCAAAAGACCCCAGATGCCAAAGGAATTAGTGGGTATGTATGAACTGAGATTGGATGTGTTGGATTGGTTAAAACTGTATGAATATAATCATGGGCTCCAGGACATCACCAGGAATGAGTTACTTCCCTGGCTGTTCTCTAGGCTTCCCCCTGTTGCGACTGATGTGGTAATGGAGTTGGGGGAGGCGGATAAGAAGGATTACGAAAGTGTGAAACTAGCTTTGATAGCTAGATTCAGGAAGACCCCTTCCCAGTATCTTAAGAGGTTTAGAACCCTCAAAAAGCATGATGGTACCCCTTGGGCTACCTGGGTGAGTGAAGGGTTGAAAAACTTAGAGGGATGGATTAAGGGTTACAAAGTGAACACTTATGAGGGTATGAAGAATCTTTTTATGTTGGAGTCTATTTATGATGCCTGTTCTCCTGAGCTCAGACAGCACTTGGCTGATTCGAAGGAATTGGATTCCAGGGAGCTAGCTAAGGCTGCTGACTTGTGGGTTGCCAATAGGGCTACTCATAAGGATTCTGGGGCAACTCAGAAAAAGGAGAGGGAAAACAGCCTAAAAAAGATTCAAAAGAGAATTCTAATAACTCAAATTCCAAAGAGGGCCCCAAACAAAACCAGAAGGGTAAGCCACAAGGAAAACCACAGCAGAATAGTGTGCCTTCTGGTGCCAAACCGGAAGGAGGCCAGAACAAGCCACCATTCCAGAAAGCATTCGGTAAATGCTTTGTTTGTGGTTCGACTGACCACGTGAAAGGAGATCCCAGATGTAAGGGTAAACCTTCAGGGGTCCAGCTTGTCTCCTTACCCTTCGCTCCAGAGGAGGAAGTCCAAATGGCAAGTGGAAACTTTCTACTGCTGGCTGATGAACCCATTGGAGTCTCAGCCAGTGTTTCTTTAGTATCTCTGGGGTTGTGGGAACAACAGAATTTAGATGTCTATAATTCTATCCCCGATAATACTAAAGAGTATTATAAGGACAGTGTCCAGGTGAATGGTCAGGAGACTCCTGCCATTAGGGACAATGGGGCCAGCATAACTGTGGTGGATAAATCGTTTTTTCAGGCTGAGGATGTTGCTAAGGCACCCAAACGCCTAACCAAGTTAGCTGGAGGGCCTGTGCAGATGCTTCCCGAATTACCAGTTCTCATCCAGTGTAACGACATGACTGTGAAGATACCTGTCAGCATACAGAGTGAGGTACCAGGACGCGTTCTGCTGGGTAACGATTTGAAAACTCTCGGAGTTGTGTCGCATACCCCCAGACCTCCTAGTAAACGGTTACAGGAGCTAACCAGACCTGCAAGGGAGAGAACCATGCGAGGTACTCTCCAGGAGATGATGAAGAAAGAAATCACTCCTTCTCCACTGGAATTGTCAGCTGCTGTCTCAAAGAAATCAGAAGCGAAAGGGAAACTTAAGACTTCTATACCGAAACCAGCAGCCAGCATTTCAGTGCAGCCAACAAGGACTTCCCCGCGGTTGTCCAAAGTTACACCCATAACTCCACCTCCAGCTGCGGCTGAGAGGGAGGTACAACCCTGTGTGGTAGAATTCGACTCTGAAGAAGAGTTAATGGAAGGCCAGGAACTCATTGGAGATGTGGATCCTGTTGACCATCCTGAGCTGCAGTCGTTACTGGCAGAAGGTGGACCCAACAGGGCAGACTTCAGTAAGGGACAGAGGGAATGTCCAACTCTGGAAGGTCTTTGCCACCAGGCAGAAGCTCAGGCTGAAGGGCAAGAGCCTGGGAAATACAGGTTGCACTGGGAAGATGGCCTCTTCTACAGTGAACCGACCGAGTCTGCACCTGGAGACTACAAACGACTTGTAGTACCCCAAGAGAACAGACCACAGTTCTTGCAGTTAGCCCACGAGATTCCTTTGGCTGGTCACTTGAGTTACAAGAAGACTAAGGAAAGGCTCTCTCTCTACTTTTATTGTCCGAAGAAGGGGGCCGAACTAGAAAAACACTGCAGGAGCTGCAACACCTGCCAGACCTGTGGTAAGGTTGGCTCCAAGAATGTGGCACCTTTAGTGCCTCTCCCAGTTGTGGGAGTCCCATTTGAGAGAGTGGGGATTGACATTGTTGGTCCCCTTGATCCTCCAACCTCCTCAGGCAACAGGTTTATACTTGTTGTAGTAGACCATGCTACTAGGTATCCTGAGGCAATTCCTATGAGGACTGTTACAGCTCCGGCTGTGGCTAAGGCCCTCCTTGGTATTTTTACTAGGGTCGGGTTTCCTAAGGAAGTAATCTCTGACAGGGGGTCAAACTTTATGTCCCACTACATGAAAGCCATGTGGAAAACCTGTGGAGTTACTTACAAGTTCTCAACAGCCTACCACCTCCAAACCAATGGGTTGGTAAAACGGTTCAACCGAACCATGAAGAGCATGATAGGTGCTTTAGAAGAACCCCTTAAGCATAAGTGGGACCTTCTACTGCCATGCCTTCTCTTTGCTTATAGAGAAGTCCCTCAGGAGGGAGTAGGTTATTCTCCCGTTGAGCTTCTCTATGGTCATCCCATCAGAGGTCCATTGGCCCTGATTAAGGAGGGGTTGGAGAGTGCTCCTTCCCCCACGCCAGGCAGAGTGACTGACTACGTGATAGGTCTCCGGAGGAGAATGTCGCACATGATGACAGAAGCAAGCGATAACTTGAAAGCTGGACAAGCATTGGTCAAGCACTGGCATGATCAAAAAGCTAACATGGTTGAGTTCGCTCAAGACCAGCTCGTTCTTGTTATGATCCCAACAAGGCAGAGGGCCTTGCAAGACAAATGGATGGGACCCTTCAGAGTTGTGGGTAAACTCGGAGAGGTCAACTATCTGGTGGAGTTGGGCAATCCCAAGGAGGCTCCGACAGTCTTCCACACCAACCGGCTCAAAGCGTATGTCTCGAGACCAGATGTAGGAGCGTTGCTTCTAGCATCATCCGAGGAAGAAGAAGAGAGTGAAGCTCTTCCGGATCTCCTCAGAGGCTTACCTTTAGACGAAAAAATTGAAGGAGTAAATCTCTATTCAAATCTGACACCCAAGCAACAAGAAGAGTGCAAATCTATGTTGAATCAGTTTGCCTCTCTGTTCTCGCTTTCACCAGGCTTGACCCCTTGGGGCCAGCAATGCATACTCACTGGTGACTGTCTGCCAGTCAAAAGCAAAGGATACCGAATGTCAGCAAATGTACGAACCCACATCAAAGGTGAGGTCAGCAAGATGCATGATCTCGGGGTAATAGAGCCCTCTACTAGTCCATGGTCTAGCCCAGTTGTGTTAGTGACAAAGGCCGGATCTAAAGAACTTAGATTTTACGTGGATTATAGAGCTCTTAATGCAGTCACCAAGACCGATGCCCACCCTTTGCCAAGAACAGATGAGTTGGTGGATAAACTTGGCGCCGCCAAGTTCCTCAGCACATTTGACTTGACGTCAGGCTATTGGCAAAAAGCCCTGACAGACCATGCCAAGGAGAAAACTGCATTTTCTACCCCGTTGGCTTATACCAGTTTAAGGTAATGCCTTTCGGATTGAAGAATGCACCTGCTACATTTCAACGGATGGTAAACCAGGTTCTGAATGGGATGGAGGACTTCTGCATGGCATACTTGGATGACATAGCAGTGTTCAGCAATTCCTGGGAAGAACATGTAACCCACCTGAGAGATGTTTTGCAGGCTCTTGGACGAGCCAATCTGACCATAAAGGCGAGTAAATGCCAAATTGGACAGAGTAAGGTCGTCTATCTTGGACATGAGGTAGGAGGTGGAGAAATAAGGCCTTTGCTCAGTAAGATTGAAGCTGTGCAAAATTGGATAACACCTACTACTAAGACCCAAGTGAGAGCCTTCCTCGGCCTCACGGGGTATTACAGGAATTTCATTGAGAACTATGGGACCATAGCTTCTCCACTGAATGTCATCTTCTCTCCCAAATTTCCTAAAAAGGTTAGATGGAACAAGGAGTGCAATCTGGCTTTTGAAAACCTGAAAAAGGCTCTTTGCCAAGCCCCAGTACTCAGAGCTCATGATTACCACCAAACTTTCATTGTGCAGACAGATGCTTCAAATGTAGGAATAGGTGCCGTACTCAGTCAACTGGATGGGAAAGGTAGGGAGCACCCCATTTGCTTCATCAGCCGCAAGCTGAAGGATCCTGAAACAAGGTGGGCAACAATCGAAAGAGAATGCTTTGCTATCGTGTGGGCTCTGAAGAAGTTTAGGCCATACTTGTATGGTTCTACTTTTGTCATTCAGACTGACCACCAACCCTTCAGATGGGGAATGCAAATGAAAGGGGAAAACCCAAAACTACTGAGATGGTCGATCTGCCTACAAGGGTTTGATTTCACCATTGAGCACAGGTCAGGGTGTCACCACCAAAATGCTGATGGTCTCTCTAGGATGTATGTCATCGACTAGAGGTATGAGATTCATCCAGGAGTGGATTAAATCCTCCTGTCCCTTAGTCTGGGGGGGCGAGTGTTAGGGAGAATTCTCTCTTTAAGCTGAATTTCCTAACCTAGCGAGTCCCCCAGCAGCTTTGCTGGATTTTTGGAGTTTGTTTTTTTCCTTCCTGCCAAGAGTGAGACTCTTTTCTCCCACTCTTGGACATGAATGTGGTTAATTCCTTTGAATGTCAATGTGTTCTATGGGCTATGGGGTCTTTTACTCAATAGGGTCTCATATGTTTTTTTATGTGTGTTACACCGCACCCTCCGTGCCGTAACACTGGGGCATCCTAGAGGATCCCCACCATAGACTCCATACCCCGGGACTGACTACTGTCTCCCAGGGCATGTAAAGTCACCATTGGCTTTACTAGACCTACATTTACTAACAGAACTACTACACTACTACAAACCATCCTATTGTGGACGTACTAGTAGGGGTAATTCGATTACCCCTGGGTCTGTTAGTCGAGGGGGCACTGTCCCGTCCCCCCTCGTTGAGTTTTGGCTGGTGGCAGTGGAAACTACTTGTTATATTCGACCCCGAATATAACTCTATGGGATTCTTCCCATTGTTGGAGGTTAATACTTTTTCTTGTTAATCTCTAACATACCACCGGTTTATTTGTCTTAAATAAATCTATCGGTTGGCATTTTCTGCCAGAACTCAGTTTTTAAAATGGCGTCTGTGTTCGTCTCTGTGACTCCTAAACCAAAGTGGTGCCATTCTGTCTGGGTTACCACAGGGGCGTGGGAGGGGGTTTAGGCACCCTGGACTGAGTTGCCTTGCCAACTCAAGTCGCACTCTGGTGTGATTGGCCCAAGTGGTGAGCCACCCCGCTCACCACTTAGCGTGTTTTGATTGACAGCTAGGCTGAATGAATGGGGGTTTTCTGCATAAAAGCAGGGCTTTTGGGACTGGATCTTCAGAAGTCGCCACAGGACCTAAGAATCCGACGAGGGTAAAGCTGAGCCGACCTGCAACGACGACACCTCCGGTGGAGCCCTGCTGAACCGACTCACCACTTCCCGACGACAGAGGAAGATCTCCCGGCTGGAGAGTCTTCTTCCCCTGACTGGTGGGAACAACCAGTCCCCTTTGCTTTTTCTTCGCTTCCAGGGCGTAGTGGTCGAATTGCCCGTGCTGAGCACCCCGGCAACCGGATAGCCACTAACCCGTACCGCGACCAAAGTTTGGTGCCTTGTGACGGAGCACTCCGCGGCTGGTCTCGTCCCTGGTGGTGCAACGATCTTCAACTTTCCTTCGACGATGAGATCATCTCTTCTCTTGGCAAAGCCCCGATTTGCATCCACCACCAGGAACAACTGTCCTCGCCGGAGCTGTCTTTCCACATACAAGGTACCGTGTCCGCCTGGCTTCCCTTGTGACGGTTAGTGTGAGGTGTCTTAATCCTCGCCTCTCCATTGGGTCACCTCCAAGCCTTCTTAAACTTTCTGTTCTGAACTGGTCCAATCTTTCTGTGACAATTTGCAACAAAGACTCAAAGTGCATTTCCACTGTGATACTTTTTGGGACATATCGCTTTGCCTCTCTTCGAGTGGGCCTGGCCTCTGAACTTTGCGATCTACAGTAGACCCTGCCTTACTTGCCTTGCATTTGTTCGTAAAAGTGTTGGTACGGAGTTGATTTCATACCCTGCCTTTTTTCTCTCCTGTCCTAACGAATACTAGAGTGAGTGCCATCTAGGTTAAAGCATTCACCTCTGTCTGCAAATAAGTGGTGCCGTTGAACCTAGACTTGACGAACAATTGTTAGGGGGATTGATTTACTTATAGTAATTGTGATTGAAGTTGTTTGCCGTATTAGTGCCAGTGTGTTTTTCATAGATGTGTTTTTATAAATAAATAACTATACATCTTTACACCAAAGCTCAGTTCCGTGTTTGCTTGTGCTACTGTGTAAATTGCCCTATTTTGTATACTCCACATACTGCCTAACTCTTCTTGAGGGAAGTCTGACTGCTCAGCCACAGCTACCAAGTAAATCTATGTGGTACGGACTGCTTCCAAGTGGGTTTACTGCCAAACACCTGTAGTCCTAAATCTTTTGCAGTGGTCCCAGAGGGAACTGCACAGGTTTCCGCCTAACAGTCCCGCCAAGCAAGTGGGGGACTATGTGTTAGGCCTCAGGCGGAGGATGACACAGATGATGGGTCAAGCAACAGCAAATCTCAAGGCCAGCCAGGAATTGAACAAATACTGGCATGACCTTAAGCATCGCAAGTGGATTGGACTCTGGGACAGGAGGTCCTCGTGATGGAGCCTACCAAGCCTCGGGCATTGGCAGATAAGTGGACTGGACCCTTCAGGGTAATCTCCAAGATGGGCGAGGTCAATTATCTGGTTGACATGGGAATCCCAGGGGTAGCCCCTCAGGTATTCCATGTTAATAGGCTCAAGCCTTTCCACAGGCGAGCCGAAGTCTCCTGTCTCTTGCTGGCTTCAGAGCAAGAAGAGGATGAGAGTGAGCCCCTTCCTGATTTGCTGCATAGCAACCCTCAGGATGGCTCAGTGGAGGGAGTGCATCTCTCTCCAGATTTGACAACCGAGCAGCAGAGGGCCTGCAGGACTTTGCTCCAGCAGTATGCCTCTCTGTTTTCGTTGACGCCAGGCCTTACACCGTGGTGTAAGCATGAGATTGACACTGGTAACAGCGTGCCTGTCAAAAGCAGGAGCTACCGAATGTCAGAAACGGTTAAGAACCACATCCAGGCTGAGGTCGCCAAGATGTTGAATCTGGGTGTTATTGAACCCTCAACCAGTCCCTGGTCCAGTCCCCTGGTCCTTGTCCCCAAGGCAAGTTCCCAAGCAAGTACCAAGGATTGGAAGTTCTGTGTGGACTACCGAGGAGTCAATGCCATCACCAAAACTGACGGGCACCCATTGCCCAGGGCTGATGAGCTCGTGGACACCATAGGTCCAGCCAAATTTGTGAGCACCTTTGACCTCACCTCAGGCTATTGGCAAATAGCTCTGACGGACCATGCCAAGGAAAAGACGGTGTTCTCAACACCAGAGGGACTCTACCAGTTTAGGGTCATGCCTTTTGGGTTGAAGAATGCCCCTGCCACCTTCCAGAGATTGGTCAATCATGCTCTCAGTGGGGTGGAAGCCTTTTGTGTGGCTTATTTAGACGACATTGTCGTCTACAGTTCCACTTGGGAAGAGCACTTGACACATCTGGGTAGAGTGTTGCAGGCCTTAAAAAGGGCTAACCTCACTATCAAGGCCACCAAGTGCCAGATAGCTCAGGGGAAAGTCATTATCTTGGTCATGAGGTAGGAGGGGGTCAAATCCAACCTCTCCCCAGTAAGGTACAGGATGTACAGGACTGGGAGACACCCACTACTCAAACCCAGGTGAGAGCTTTTTTGGGCCTCACCGGGTATTATCGCAATTTCATGGTGGACTATGGAACCATAGCTGCACCACTTACAGCTCTGGCTTCACCCAAACACCCTAGGAAGTTTAGTTGGACTGAAGACTGTCAGAGGGCCTTTGATGGCTTGAAAAAAAGTCTGTGTAGGGTACCCGTGTTGTGTGCGCCTGACTACAGCCAACCCTTTATCGTCCAGACGGATGCCTGCGACACCGGAATTGGAGCTGTCTTGTCCCGGTTAGATGACAAAGGGAGAGACCATCCTATCATATTCATCAGTAGACCATTCAAGGGTAGAGAACTTAGGTGGGCTACTGTTGAAAATGAGTGTTTTAGTATAGTTTGGAGCCTTAGGCATTTTAGGTCCTACCTTATGGGGTCTACCTTCAAGGTCCAAACAGATCATAAGCCCCTGAAGTGGCTTATGCAGATGAAGGGTGAGAACCCGAAACTGCTCTGGTGGTCCATTAGCCTGCAAGGGCTAGACTTCACCATTGAGCACAGACCAGGGAAGAGTCACGATAATGCAGATGGCCTTTCCAGAAGGTATGTTGACCGTCTGGATGAGGGTGTCTATCCCGCGGGAGATTAGGCACCCTCCACCTCAGTCTGGGGGGGGCGACTGTGATGCTGGAAATGCATCGGAGGGGCAGGGCCTCTGTATCTTTGTCCTTTACTGCTTTTTATCGTGTGTTCTGTTGTGTTTTCCGCGCAGGAGTTGATGTGGGACTCCTGGCGGTGCAGCTCTCTCTCTTTTGGTTTGGTGAAAGGATCCATGGGATACCCTTATGGCACCCCTGGGTGGGGGTACAACCCTGTGCCCCCAGTGTATGTTTTTGGGCACCTGTGGGTGGCCCGCAGAGCAGGGTATGGGCTGGTGGCAGCTCCATGCTGAATTTGACAGGTGCGCGGAGTATCCTCCATTTTGGGATACCCCGGCCCTGCCATTGGGATCAGTTGATTCCTGATGGAAAACAAGATGGCCCCTGTGGCCTCTTGCTTTCTATTACCCATTACCTTGTTTTCCCAAAGTCCTGGGAAGCCCTGACTCTGTCCCTTCCCCCTGACTGACTGTTGGGTGGAAATGCCATATATGGTGTTGTTGTGAGGCCCGGCCAGACTAGCTGGAGCCTTCCCGGTGATGTATGTTGTGGGTACCTCCTGTGGGTGGGACCTGGGTGAATAGAGTGTGTGACGAATATGTATTCTGTGTTGTGGATGTCTAGTATCTGGTGGTTGACACAATGGGCCTAATTACAACTCAGGCGTTAAGGGTTAACGCCGTCGTTAACCCTTAACGCCTGATTCCGATTTTAACGGCTGCTTTTAGCAGCCGTTAAAAACCATGGCGCTAACCCGCCATGATGCTAATTACGCCACCGTAATTTACGGTGGCGTAATTAGCGCCTTCCCCACTCCCATTATGCCCTATGGGGCAAAAATGGGAATGGGGAAGGGAAAATGGGAAATGGGGATTTACCGCCCCACTCACCTTGGAATGGGGCGGTAAATCCACCATCCACCATGGTGTAAACATAGTTTACACCATGGTGGTAAAGTTGGCGTAATTACCGCCTGGGTCGTAATGACCCCCAATGACTGAGAAAGCCCTGCCCGAAACCGGTATGAATGCAGCTTAGAGTGTTGAATGGCTCGGTACTTGTCCCAATACACATAACTTTTTGTGAGTGTTTGGAGAGAAGTGAATGGCCTGAATACCTCGTGTGCCTGATTGGCTGCCTGCCTGCATGAATGCCCGTAGTCGTGATTGGATGCTTGAGTGTGACCCAGCGGAATGAATGGGAGATCAACAGTATATCTGGGGACCTCTCACTGCTAGGAATCGTGTTCAGAAGCTGACGTCCACTACGACGAGTAACTGGAGTAACTGAAGCTTGACCTTGTAGCCCTGCTGGACGAGAAGAATTTCTGTTGCTCTCCTTAGTAATCTGAAAGCTGCTGTGCCTCCAAGGACTGACGCAGAGAGGACCTGGTAAGGCGCCCCTTCCCGAGCTACGAGGGACCATCGTGCACAGCTGATCTTTGCCAACGCTCCCTGGTAGACAGACCTTCAACAGGCTGCCGACCCGATACGGGGACTGCTGCGGAACTCCAAGGAGAAGCGCCCGGAATGTTGTCCGCCACTGTCGCCGACCGCCGTCGCCGACCGGAGCCGCCGTGCTCCCGTTTGCCTAAGAACTTCATTTGATCATCGGACACTCTCGTCTGCATCGTCACCCGCTTGTTTCCCGCTGGAGAAGGCCCGACCGTCGATGCGCCGAGGAGCATCCACCGGTGGGTTTCCCGCCACCCAAAGACCACAGCGACGCCGACAACTCGATGCCCTTGCTGGGCCACAGTTCTTCATCATCTCTTTGCGGTCCTGAACTATCGTCACCGAGGTGCCCCAGCACGCCTCTTCCTTGCAGGACGCCAACGCTCTGTTGTCGACGAGCACCGCTAGGAATGAAGCTGCCACTTCACTGCCGTAGTTCAACCTGTTCACCGTCGGACGTTCCACGACCCGTGACTCCTGCTTTAAAGGGAGGGCACTCAAGAAGGGCCGTTGATTCCCCGACACCGAACGCCGAGTTCCTCGACGCCTCTCAACGATCCGTGGCTCCTGCCTGAAAGGGAGTCACTCAAGAAGGATCAGTCGACGCATCGTCGGAGACCTCTACTCCACCAGGTACATTGGGGGGGTAAAACCTTAATAGGAGGAAGTAAGACTATCGGACAATATATGGACTGGGCTTGTGCTATATATCTTTATTTACAGGTTGCCCATGTGGGGGGATCTCCACACAGAACTGTGCCTAGTGGTAGGGGTCAGCATTCTGCCTATTGTTTCAACCATCTTACGTTCCTGTCTATCTCTATTGCTGTTTCCTCTTTATTAATCTGTGTGACATTTTAACCGTACAGTTGATGCATTTTTAATGAGATTGGATAACATTAGTGGTACCACTTTAGAATTGTATATATTTATCATTATTGACATCCGAGTACAAAGTGCGTTATTACCTTTGAATATTAATTATATAAAGACTGTGTTTTCAGTAATACAGTGTGTGGACATTCCTTTGTGGGGGTTCAGGGACTAAACTGTACTTAAGAACCAGCCTGCATCACCTCCTGAGAAGCTAGGCCTTGATTGCTCGACCACGTACCAATAATAGAGAATCTTGGCTGGGGTCCTCTGTGCCATATAGAGAGCGGAAGTACTGACATCCCTTACCAGTCTTTACAGCGCGAAAGCGTGCTTTTGTAACTTTTGTGATAACCCATTCAGTGTTTCCCTGAAAAACCAACAAAAAGTATGTCTGTAAAAATTAGTGATATCTATGTCCGCTCCGCGGACACACTTCCCTGTTCGCTCTGTGGACAAGATTGCAATTGGTTATTCCGTGGTGTGCTGGCTGCGACCATATTGCGCTTTAACCGATTGGTTGTGGCACAGCGTGAAGTGCGTCGTAATCTTTCCATACTGCCGCCATGTTTACTTTGTTTTCTGTTCAATGCAAACATCGGCTCTAACAAACCTAACTGAAGAAGACACCAATGCACTTGTTGCACTTATGGAACACTGTTTGGAAAGGTGAGCATTAAAGAGACGTGGTAGTAGAAAAACAAACATGGAAGAATTATTGATAGCACTGTCATAGGGTACGGTTTAGCCTTACTACTCATTGTACGAAATGAACTTACTGCGTTGATTGTACAACACATACACATCATTACTGCGGTCAGGCTGGCATCCTACCGTTTGAAATCTGAGACTGCCACCTGCACTATTTCGTACACACAGCCCTTCTGCACGTGCAGATTAGCCGTTCTCATGAATAGCCGCTGATATGTTGTTGCAAAATTGAAAATGTATTTGCATTCAAAGGAAGGCCAGTGCATTTTCTGTTTTCAATATGCACTCAGTACGGCTGCATATTTGTCGACACCCATAAGGGTCCCTTGTTTTTTAACCTTGACGTAAAGGGAAAGAGTAGAAAGAATGTAGGAGTAACAATTTGAAAAACATATTACTTGATAAGGTTATATGCTTCAAAAACATGTGCTCCTAACCATGCAAAATGATCTCCATACACTACTTTATGCCTGCAGCGCCCGCAATGGAGGCTGTCCAAATTATGTAAGTGTTTTTCTGCCGACTATATACTACTTTGACGTTATTTCATCATTTTGCCCATATAAAAAAGTGTTCCCTAATGATTTACTAGATTAATGCTCAGGTGCCATTTTTTTGCCCATTATGGACATTGCACATTGTCGCCGTTTGTACGATACCACTACATTTTCCCAACTTCTAATAATATTTAAAAAAAAGTATGTGTTAAAATTTTGTTTTGTAGAAAGGTTGGGTGGTGATACAAGTTTTGTTTGCCATTCCATCGCGCTGCTACCTCCAAACAATAATTGTATTATTAATAAGGACATTCCAGCTTTCAGTGCCGTTCCATTTTCTAACCCACATATGGTCATTGTACATTGTCGCCTTCCATAGGTTCCCACTGCATTTTGTCTTATTCAATTAAATTTTGAATAAAAAAGCTATGTAATAACTTTGGCTTATCCAAAGGTTGCGTATTCATACATCTTTTTTTTCCCATTTTCCCCATCAGATATTTTCTTCCCTATTGTTATTGTCACGGATTACAGCTACCGAGTGATGGATTTTGCTCTAATTGCTTATCTCCGGAATTTTGAGCGTCATTATTCTTTGGGATGATCGTGTCGGCCCTCTGTGTCCGTACGCTTATGTCGTCATAAGAAGTAACATTCCATCCTTTCCGCTGGTGCAGAACGGCTGACGTCGTCTTAGACATCAATGTGGGAGGAAAACGACTAGTTTGGCAGCACCACTGACTTTCTGTGTCTGAAAAAACAACGTGCATCAATGATATTTGTGATGTCATGTTTGACGTCCTGGGTGTTAGTCTTAGCAATGCACGTAGATAGTAGGAGTTATGGTTGCTAAACTAAACATAGTGGGGGAATGTGCAGTGTTGTTTGGTGTCACTGTGAAGTATAACATCCTTTTAACAGTTTTTTACCGAATGTACATAATTGTATATGGCAGGGAACAAAAACAAAGGGGCTAAACATGTAATGCCGTCAGTGATGTCATGAGTGACATTTGAGAAGACAACTTTCATGTTCTGGGTGTGAGAGTTAGCAGTGCACAGTGGTGTTGCCAAGTAAGGGGGCTCAGTCTGCCATAACTGGCGAATTTCAGGGGTTTTTCGTTTTTAATGTGAAGCATAAAGGGGAGGGTGGACATTTTTTTGCAGTGAAGTGCACAGGTATTTCGTACGGCAACTTAACCATAACGTCCCCTGTACAAAGTTTTTTTTTGAGTGTATATTACATGGACGCAGTAGCGTCCATGTAGTTATGGTTAAGTTGGTGTTTCCATAGGAAGAGCAATTTTTGGGTGGCTTTTAACTTCGCTCCCTCTGGACGAATCCTCACCAAACTTTTCAAAAAAAGTATATGGCCCACTCTGAATTTCTTTGCAAAGTTTGGAGAGGTTTGGTCCAGGGGGGGCAAAGTTATAGGGGGTCCCAAAACTTTTGTTTTTTCCCATAGACATGATGGGACAAAAACTTTGCGCACGCCTACAGCCCAAACCGCTGGACGGATTTACACCAAATTTGCAGTAGGAGCGGGGGCTTGCTCCCGAAAGCATGCTTTTGCAAATTTGGTGTAAATCCATCCAGTAGTTCTTTTTTAAATGACCAAAATGTAAGGCAAAACATGTGTGATATCTCCATTCGCTTCGCGTACGGACTTCCCGGTTCGCTCCGTGGACAGTGCCCTGATTGGCCGGGCGGCTTGCGTGATGTCCGCGGACATGCAACGTGTTTGCTGATTGGACGGCGTGGGGCGTGGAGCGCGTCAGATTTTTTGTGGCGCCCTCCATCTTGCATTCGCCGATGACCGCGGACAGCGTGGTGAAACTTGTATTAAAAATTGTATTTAGTGGAGTGTGTTGGTGTGGAAGAGTATTTGCTGAAGGTGCGGGAGTATGAGATAGGTTCAATGTTCTGTTTTTCTTATGTGCTAGACGCTTTTGTTGTGTTCGATTTTTCTGCGGACAACATGGCTGTTCTGAAATGTTCGTAGAAAAACAGAATGGATTCGGTGTCAAGTTGAAAGTGTTCTAAGAAGACTCGTGGGGTCCTGGAATGTTCGCAGGGGGTGTCCTGAAGACGTTGTCTGTATTGTTCGTTGTCAAGCTGAAAGTGTTCTAAGAACACTCGCGGTGTCCTGAAATGTTCGTACATAAAGACAATGGGGGTGTTCTGAGGACATTCTCCGTATTGTGTGCCTGCTTAGCTGTATCCAATGAGGGAATGGCGCAGAGAGTGAAGTGGAAATGGTAGAAGGGCTGTCTAAGAGTTACGTGGTCCGCGGACAGAGCGTGCTACATCCGGGGTTTTCCAGCAAATCCAGCATGGAAAGAAGACTGTAGGGATCAGCCAATCAGATGTTGAAGTTGTGGATTTGTGTTCAAAGAGACTGTGTGTAGGGAAGATGGCAGAAGTGGAGAAAGTCAGGGTGTTGGTGCTTGGAGATATGTTTGTGCATGGTTTACAACAGTATGCTCAATGCAGGCATGTTGCAAAGAATGTTGATGTTAAAGGAGTGGAGGTGGCGTGGAGCACTGTGCCTGATTGCAATGTACAGGGATTTGTACAAGTTCTTTAAGATATGGGCAGGATGAACAGTCCCCATGTGGTAGTTCTGCATTATGGTGCTTTCCATTTGGGCTATGTCAGTGCCCTTACTTTGTTGGCAGATTTGGAACACTTGGTTCAAGCAGTAATGAACATCCTTCCAAATGCCAAAGTAATTTTAACTGGATTAGTACCTAGGGCAATATGGGACAATAGTTCAGTTTTTTGTCCTCAGCAAAACAATGCTAGGTGTGTAATAAACCGAGGCATGTGTGCCTTCATGCTTAGAGCTGGTATGTTCTTCTGTAATAATGAGAATATTGATTCCAGTAATGCTGTTTATTTTAAAGAAGATGGCATTTTCTTATCTTTTATGGGAAATGCCATTCTGTTTTGGAATGTAAGGGTTGCTATGCAGAAGGTTATGTGAAGATTTTAGGAGTAAAGTAAGAAAAATAAAAAAAAAATACAAAATAACAGGTGTCTGTCAAGCATCTGCAAAAAAACACAAAAAGAACGGCTCTTTTCAGAGCCAACCTCAAAGGGGAAATGGGGCACACTATTTAAATTTACATTCACCACGCTCAGATTTCCGATATGTCCGCGGACATGGCGGTAGTCGGCGGACATCGTAATCACTAGCTTTGGGTTCAGTATGTTCTATGTTACATGTATATAAAGTCAGGGATATTATGGTTAAGTTGTGCTACTAAAAACATATGAAATTCAGTAAAAAAACTTTGTTAAAGGGACGTTATGGTTAAGTTGCGCTAATAAAAACCTATGAAATTCAATGAAAAAACTTTGTTAAAAGGGACGTTATGGTTAAGTTGCACTACTAAAAACCTATCAAATTCAGTGAAAAAAAACGTTGTTAAAGGGACGTTATGGTTCAAAGTAAAACCTAAAAACCTGTGAAATTCGGCAGTTATGGTAAGATAAGCAACCATAACTCGCGCCACCGTGCACTGCTAACACTAACACCCAGGACATCAAAGAACATCACAAATGTCATTGATGACATCATTGATGACATCACATGTGCATTTACTTTTCATGAAAACTCTGTAGGAGGGATCCTTATAATGTTGACCAAAAAGTGTCAAGGATCATTTGAATAAATATCATGAGCTAATTAGTGCATTAAGCAATGCATTGATATGAATAGCATTCTATTATGAAGTTCTATCCAGTATACTAAGCAACTCATGCAGAAACTTAGGCAGTGTGTGCAGTATACATGATGAACGTGCAATATTCAAAATCTTGCCATGTAGAATAATGAAATGATAACTGCTTTCTTATTAGAGTTTTGCGTACTGTGAAACATGTAATAAGTAGCTAATAAAACCCACTTAATACATAATTACATTATTACAGACAAAACACAAAGAGACAACAACACATACAAATATGAGTATATACAGGGACAAAGAAGTAAGCAAAAAAGCAGAAGTAGTAGCAGAAAGAGATCCTAACCTAACTGATTATCTTTATGCAGAGAAATGATTGCTCTGTTTCAAAGCTGCTACTTACTGTATGTATGTGTATCAAATAATGTCAGTGAACCCTAAGGAAAGGAGTGTGTGTACAATGTATACAAATATGAGCATACACAGGGAAGGTATAGTAATAAAAATAAACTATGAGAAAGTGATGATAACTCTAATGATTATCTTCATGCACAGAAAGGATTGCTCTCTTTCAGGTCTGTGTCTTCCGCTATATATATGTTTCATATGATATGACTTTACCCTAAGTCTACAAATATAGTACCTTTTCAATTTTTACTTCCTGACTGTTACTGAAGAAAACGATGTGGCTTAGATATGTCAGTAAAGGAAAAAAAGGGAGAGCCAGCCATGTGATGTCATCAGTGATGTCATCAATGACATTTGTGATGTCATCTTTGATGTCCTGGGTGTTAGTGTTAGCAGTGCACAGTAGCGCGAGCTATGGTTGCTTATCTTACCATAACTGCCGAATTTCAGGGGTTTTTCGGTTTTACTTTGAACCATAACGTCCCATTAACAACATTTTTTTACTGAATTTGATAGGTTTTTTGTAGCGCAACTTAACTATAACGTCCCTTTTAACAACGTTTTTTCATTGAATATATATATATATATATATATATATATATATATATATTGATACTCTTCATTAGAATTTGGGTGATGAGGTGTTCATGGGGTAGTGTTCATATGTGAACAGCTAGGCTGTATTTATCAGGGGAATAGCTGTGTTCTAGTTGCGTGATGGTGTATAGTAGAGAGTAGGTGTAGTGATGTGATATGATAGATTGGTTCATATTTAAAGCGCCGGAGACCAGGCATATGAACAGGAGGGCAGGGAACACAGTGGCACACTAACACACAGTGACAGGGGGCTGGGCTTACAGCTACAGGAGGGGGGCATACAGATATATAGCAACAGCATGGGAACAAGAAAGCAGGTTACATAGTGACACATGGGCACTGTGGGCCCACACGGTGACGAGAGGGTTGGGTAATACATTGGGATGCATATCGACATCACAGGAACAGGATGGCAGGGAACACAGTGGCAGGGGGCTGGGCTTACAGCGATAGGAGGGGGACATAGGGATATACAACAACAGCATGGGGAACAAGAAAGCAGGGTACACAGAGGCACACATGGGAACTAGAGGGTAGGATAATTCCATCCATTCCATCCATTCCATCAATGCATCCCTCCATTTCTTCAATTTCTTCATTCATTCAGTCCATCCATTCATTCCATCCACGTATTCTGTCCATGCAATGACTTCAAATGCCTTCCATCACTTCAATCACTTCCATCACTTCCATTCCATCCATTTCATTAATCTATTCCATCCAATCAATTCCATCCATTCTATCCATTCCATCTATCAATTCCATATACATACATTTCATCCATTCCACATGCATGCATGCCATCCCTCTATCCATTCATTCCACATGTGTCCATCCATTCTATCCATTACATTCATCCAATCCATCAAATTCATCCATTCCATCCATTCTATCCATTCAATCCATTCTATCCATTTCATCCGTTCTATTAATTCCATCAATCCAATCCATCCATTCCATTCCATCCATTTGATCCATTCATCCCTTCCATCTATCCAATCCATCCATTCCATCCAAATACATTGGCATAGATAGCAACATCATGGGAACAGGGGGGCAGGGTACGCAGCGACATACGGGCAGACAGGGGCATAAAGGGACAGAGGCCTGGGCATACACCGACAGGACGGGGGTGGCAGAGGGATACATAGTGACATCAAGGGGAGACAAGAGGGAAGGTACACAGTGATGCACAAGCACAGCAGGAATTCAGTGACATCACAGGGCCAGAGGGGAGGGTGATGTAGTGGGATATATTTCGTGTCATCACAGGAACAGGAGGGCATATAGTGATAGAGGGCTGGGGTTACAGCGACAGGATGGCAGAGGGATACATAGGGACATAATGGGGAACATAAGGAATGGGGTTAGAGGGCATGACAGTATAGAGGAATACACAGGGGTTAGAGAGGGGGTATTACAGATACAGAGGGATGTATAAGGAACAGGAGGGCAGGCGACATTGCAAGGGCGAAGTAAGGGTCCATAGCGACGTTGCAGGACGTGTTACGGGCTGGGGGCCTCATGTGGGTAGGATCTAAATGGTCATTGTTCAGTGTTCAGGGATATGGTTGTCTATAGCCCAATCAGTGGACTAATTCATTGAAGACAAGGGGCCTCATCACGAGTTTGGCAGTAACCCTTAAATCTGGCGGTCACGCTATTACCGCCGGATTTAAGGGTCCGCCAAATCAGGGCTTCGGCAGATTTCTCCCCAGCCCTGAGCTGGGGGGAAATACGCCGAAAATTCACGCTATTACCGCCGGCGGGGAATCCGCCGGCGGTAAGAGAGCAAAAATTACCCATTGAGCCCAATGGGGAATTGGGCATTCCCGAATGGACTCAGTGGGGAATGGGGAATTCCATTACCGCCAAACCCGTGATCTGGCGCTAATAGCGCTGGGGGTTTGGCGGTAGGGCTAATACTGATGAGGTCCAAGGTTGGGAGTCCCATTGTGTATTTAGTCATTGGGTTGTTGGAAGTTTAGACATATCTTTAAGGTTGATGTTGGCGTTATGGAAAGAGCCATGTTTTTAGTAATTTGCAGAATGTCATATAGTCTTGGGTGTGTCGGATGTGTGGTGGAAGCAAGTTCCACAGAGTCGGGGGCAATGCTGAGAAAGAGGATCCTCCAATCCTGACCGAGTTAGTGGTTGGCATCACTAAAAGGAGGGCAGTGCTTGATCTTAGGATGCGGGTAGGAGGTAAGGTTTTAACTTATCTAGCAGGTATCGTTAGCCGGTCGTGCACTGCACGATCAATGATGCACATGATCTTTAATGTGGCCCTTTGTCCAACTGGGAGCCAGTGGAGGATTTGGAGAGCTGAGAGGTGTGGTCTCTTGGACTCAGGGCGAGGAGCAGTTTAGCAGCAGCGTTTTGCGTTATTTGGAGTTTATTAAGGTGGTATGCCTGGACCCCTAGGTATAGTAACATAGCAGCAAGTCTGTTTGGGAAGAAGAGGTAGGGAAACATGCGCCTGAGAATTTTGAGATGGTAGTGACAACATTTAGACACATTGTTGGTCTGTCGATAGAGGGTTAGGCCAGAGTCCATTGTGCACCCTAGGTTTTTTACTGTGACAGAGGGGTTGGGGGTTGGCCCATAGAAGAAGGCCAAGGGAGTGGATGAGGTAGTTGCTGCACACCATGATTTTGGTTT
The DNA here is from genome assembly GCF_040938575.1 of Ambystoma mexicanum. Lineage (NCBI taxonomy): Eukaryota > Metazoa > Chordata > Amphibia > Caudata > Ambystomatidae > Ambystoma > Ambystoma mexicanum. The sequence goes on along the minus strand of NC_090927.1, from coordinate 419,970,317 downwards.
CAGTGGGGTTTAAGAAGAGATGGTTTATAGTCATCCAATGGTCGATATCTAGGAGGCAGGCTGCGAGGTCAGGCTGGGGGTTGGAGTCAGAGTTGTAGATTTTAAGGATGATTTGGGTATCGTCGGCGTAGCTGTAGCACAAGTTATTGTGTAGGCGCATGATTCCAGTAAGGGTGGACATATATAGGTTGAATAGGAGAGCAGATAGACATGTGCCTTGCAGTACTCCAGTATTAACCGAGCGAGCCGCAGAGACAAAAGGAGGGAGAACGGTTATTCTACTCTATGGTTTAGAAGCAAAACTGCTTATTTGGGAAGGGAATTGGCAAAGATGGGAGGGTCTGATGTGGAAGGATGTCCGTAGGTTGCCAATGTGTCTCCCCGTCGCAAACATCAGGTTTGAACTGGGACTAAAATCCCTGAAAGCTCAAGCTGGATGGAAATTGGTGTCCCTGTTTCGGCTTATAACATTGGCTCAAGAAGGATCATTATATCCAGATATTAGAGCTCATTCTGGGAATAACAAATTGAAAATGTTAATGGATCTCGACTGTCAAGTAAAAGAATGGATGGATAAGGTGGACATTGATATCAAAACCCTAATTGAGAATCCAGTAAAAGCAAAACAACAATGAGATGAAATGGATTGGATAAACACTATTGATGAAATTCGATCTGTGAAGAATCCAAATCAATTGCAGAAAAAGTACACAAAATTAGGGCACCTCAATAAATACCTGATACATTTCCCGGATTGGAGGATTAGAAAAAGAAGTCTGAGACTGCGGCTGAATGTAGCACATACTGGGGAAGTCCTCGAAAAAAGAGGGCAGGGGGACCTAGCAATTCATCTATGCAAAGTTTGCAAAAACCCAGAGGAACAAACTACTAAACATGTATTATTGGACTGTGAAGGAACGTGGCCTGCAAGGTGAACCTGGTTTGGAAAATTTGGGGTTGAATCCCCCCATTACATATCAGAAATGTTCTGGGATAAGATGATCTCAGGATATTCACCTGGTCTGACAATAGCAGTGATTTGGATGTTAGAAAACTGTAATATAATTTTTTAAGAAATTAAGAGCCCAAGTTGGTATGTAAACAGGGAAAAAGACCATTTAGGCCCACTTACCCCGGTTTAATATATATTGAAGGTGGATATGGAAAGGAAGGATGAATAGCAAGAGCTTTCATAAATTGAATGGGAATTATTTTTAATCTGTTAGTTTGTCCTTTCTTATACCATTTTTTAACTTCCTTTGAGGAAGGTGGAAAAATGTGAATTGTAGAAATGTATGTGTTCCTAGTTTTGTTAATTCTATTTGAACGTCAATTGTATATATTTTGCTCTTTTTTATTTTTGCTTCATTCCTTTTCCTGGAATCTTGCATTATTTATATTGTGGCTCTTCTTTTTCTTTTCTCTCTTAATTTTTGTAAAAGGTTTTGTAAACCAAATACAATACAATAATACATTATTTGTTTCCTGTTTTTGAGAAAGGAGGCGATCCATTTAAGAGCGGTTCCACGGAGTGGAGAAGGTGAAGGAGGAATGAGTGGTTAACAATGTCGAAGGCTGCAGACAGGTCAAGGAAAATTAGTGCAGCGCATCCTGCAGAGTCTGCAGTGATCTTAAGATCATCCCAGATTTAGGCCAGAGTGGTTTCGGTTCCATGTCGCGGTCTGAAGCCTGATTGCGCAGGGTCGAGGAGGTTGTTGGATTCAACAAAGGGTTTTAGTTGGGAGTATGCTGTTCGGTAGATGGGTTTTGCAAGGAATCTGGTGTTCGAGATGGGTCCGTTGTTTTTGGGGTCAAGAGATGGTTTTTTAAGAAGAGGCTTGACATGTGCAATTTTGAAGACATTGGGAAAGATTTCAGAGCTGAGAAAGTCATTTAGAATGGTTCTTGCATGTTCTCCTGCACAGGTGGATTAGAAGATTTCTTTGAGGACTGAGGCGGGGCAGGGGTCAAGGGGGCAATGGTTTGCTTGCAGATAGAAGGTCAAGAAAGTCTTCTCTAGAGATCGGTCTAAAGGAGTCAAAGGTGGATAAGGTGGGGGTTGGGGCGGCAGGGGGCCGAGGGGGGTTTGTTGGATTGGTCGGTAGTTGGGGGGGGCAGTTTGTTGTTAAGGGAAGTCGTCCTGTCTAGAGCGGTGGTGTAGAAGTGGAGGGAGAAAGAGTCTTGTGAATCAGAGCGATTGTGAAGGCGCAGATTGGGAAGAGGTGCAAGTGGATTTGACAGATTCAGATATGATTCTGTGGAGTTCTTTGCTGTGGTTTCCACAGTTGAGAATCCGATTGTTGTAGTAGGCTTTTTTGGCTTACTTGATTTCCGCTTTGTAGTTGCGGTGGTGGAAGTCGAAAGTGGATCTGCTGAGACTATTTTTTTCTGTCTGCTCACCATTTGCGTTCCAGAGATTTATTTAGTTTTTTGCCATTCCTCAGTTCGAGAGTAAACCATTTGAGAAATGTTACATTGTGTGAGGAAGACAGTCGCGAGGGGGTGAGAGGAATTAGTGATTCATTGAGCTATTAGTTGAAGGAGTCGATGGTTAAGGATCTGTCAGCCAGGTCAGGAACGATCTTTACTTTGTTCCAGCATTTGCGGTGAAGGGGGAGGCTGAGTGGGGGGCTAGGGCAAGGGGCAGGGAAGAGGATGGAGAAATTGAAGACAAAGTGGTTGGACCAGATGAGTGGTAAGGGGGAGCTAGATGTATCAGGTAATGGGAGCTGAAGATAGCATCTAGGGTGTGACCTTTAGAGTGAGTTGGACCGTTCATATGAAAGGAGAGGTTGAGTGCATCAAGACTGTCGACCAGTGAATGGATCATGGGGTTGGTGGGAATGTTCAACCAGACATTGAAGTCTCCTAGGAGAGTCAGGGAGGGGTGAATTACTTAAATAGTGGCTACAGAGTCACAGAGGTTGGTTGAGAAATGTCTGTCGTAGCCAGGAGGTCTGTAAATGATTAGGAAGCTGTGCGAGAAAGTCGGAGGTAGTGAGAGTTTAACAAGAAGGGATTTGCATGATGGAATTCCGACCTTGAAGGGCCCGGTAATTCCCTTTCCCGGGACCCGGTACATCCCCATTCCCATTTCAGCCCCCATAGGGTTCAATGGGAATGGGGAGGATGCTAACAACGGGCCCGTTAATGACAGGCCCATTGTTAGCATCCTGGTCTGCTAGCGGGTCCCGCTAAGGACGCCTGGTTTTACCAGATGGCCTTTGTGGGACAACCAAGCAGACCTCATAATGAGGTGGTAGAGGGTTAACGGCGCTGGCAGCTCTACCGGCGCCGTTAACCCTCTACCGCCTTCCTCGTAATGAGGCACTTTGTCTCGGTCTCGTTTTTCACTGAATTTCATAGCCTTTTATTAGTGCAACTGATTGATAACATCCCTTTAACAACATTTTTTCAGTGACCTTCACACGTTTTAATTAGTGAAAATGTTTCATGATGTTACATCACTGTAAATAAGTTATTCATTATTCATCTTTTAACATATATGAAAGAAATAGAAACCTCCTTTGAAAAACATTTTTTTATTTTTGCAATTCATATTGTTGGGTGTCTTTATCAGCAGCGCATGCTGGAGATGCATGTCATGGTTGAATTGACTAGGGCATGAGGCTCGACCATGACCACAGTCCCACTAAATCACCCTTGTTGTTCACTGCACCTACACTGCATCCTAGTTCAGTGTCCACTGTACCATCATAATGTGACCACTGGCCCTTGGTCATGGCCTTCTGATAATCCCTAGGTTTAAATCTCATATATAATGCTTTCATTGTAGGTGTATTCATGCTCTTGTGCCACCTTATTTATTTTATCTATTGGATATTTATAATCTGCCTATACACAATGACCCTCACTATAACTTTGGCGGTAGCCGTGCTCTTATTAAGAGCACGGCTGCCGGCGGAGTAGTTTTTTTTCTGGCACCCGCAAATGGGCAATAACCGGGTCATGCGAGTTTGGCGGACCCGGTAATTGCCCATTCGCGGGTGCCGTTAAATCCAGCCTCCTGATCCCCGTTCTGCCCCAAAGGGCAGAATGGGGGTCGGGTGCAATCATGAGTTCTGCTCGCGGGTGCCGGTTTGCACGCCTGGTCTAACCAGGCGTGCAGTCCGTCACCGGGAGCAGAACTTGTAGTGTGGTGGAGAGGTAACAACGGTACCGGTAGCACTACCAGCGCCGTTGTTGCCTTTCCGCCACATTCATAATGAGGCCCAATGTGATTCGAGGAACATCAAGACGAGAGGGTGGGGCAACGGGAGGACAAAAAAAGTGACTAGGCCTTGTGATATTCGGAATGTGCAAGTGCAGTAAGAGAATTGCAGGGGTGATGGGAAGTGGGTGAAGTGCCGGTCAGGACAGGAGGGCCTGTGAGGAAAAAGCAAGTGCCAGGGGAAGCCATGTGAACAGAGCCAGGGGAAGCAGAGAGTGCAGGCAAAGGAAGGTCCACAAGCTAGGAGCGAGGTAAGGGGCTGGAATGGATACAAGGGAGCAGCGGCCCAGACAGGCAAGTGTGGGGGAGGGTCCTGTGAGGGCAAGTGCAGGTTGGGGGCGGTCTGGTGAGACCAAGTGCCGGGGTAGACTGGAATGGAAGGGCCTGATGACTATGAAGGAAACAGGCAGCTAGTCAAGAAGCAGACAGGGACATTATCAGGGGAGAGGGAAGGAAGAAGAGAAAGGGAAGGTTTTGAGAAGCTTTCAAAACTTAAGGAGACCCGGCTCATTTCTGAGAGGGGCAGGGAGGCCATTCTAGATGAGGGCACCTGTGAAGGAGAGAGATCTACCCTGTGAAGGAGAGTGATCTACCCTCCACTCTCTGCTTGGAAAAGCATAAGATTGGCTGAGAGTTAGAGCTAGACGACGGAAGGGCTCTAGCAGGGAGGTATTTAAAGAGATAGTTGTATGTAGAGGGTTCCTAGGTCCCAGACAGCCTTGTGGCTGATGCAGAGGGTCTAGAACTTGATGCTCACAGCAACTTGGAGCCAGTTGAGGGTTTTTAGTGCCGGAGAGATACGGGCCCTGGGCATAAGGACAAGTATAAATCTTGAAGTCCTATTCTGGATTATGTGAAGGGAGTGAAGGGAGGAGTAAGGCAGATTAAGGAGGTGGCTGTTGCAGCAGTCCAGCCTGGAGAGGACCAGAGCTCTGGAGACATTGAGATTATAAGGAAAGGTGAGGAAAGGGAGAATGCCTCTGAGGAGGTGAATCTGAAAGTGGGCCTTCTTGGCAAGGTCTGTCATGTGAGGAGAGAAGTAGAGAGAGGAGTCAAAGATGACACCAATGGTTTTATGCCTGATAGGGGGTACAGGGGACAGGGCCCATGGAAGGCAGCCAGAGTGTGGGTGGAAAAGAGGGAGCAGGGGTCCCAATGAGAAGGACCTCTGTCTTACTGGCATTAAACCGGAGATCGTTAGCAGAGCACCATGCTTGAAATGCTGACAGTCAGTCAGGAATGAGAGAGGAAGAGGAAGAGGAGGATGTGGAGGAGGAACGCTTGAACAAGAGCTGCATGTCATTCGCATAAGTTAGGAGAGATGGTGGAGATCAAGTGGGCTAGATGAGCCAGGTAGATGTTGAACAGCCAAGGCAAGAGGATAGAGCCCTGATTGACTCCGCAGGTGGAGTGTGAAATGGTGGAGGGAAAAAGACCCAGGTGAACCTGGGAAGGATGGAGATCAACTAGTCCAGAGCCAGGTCTGTGTTACCAAGGGTATCATGGAGCCAATTTATCAGAGTGGCAGGATCGACCATATCAAAGGTAGAGGAATGGTCAAGAATGATGAGAACAGAAAGAGAGCTGGAATCGAGATTAGAGAGCAGGTCTTCACAAATGTTCAACAAAGCAGTTATCATGCCTCTGGCAGCTCTGAAGCCAGACTGGTGGTCGTGGAGAAAACCAACAGGTTTAGTGTGGTAGATAAACTGGGAAATTGCAGCTTCTCCAAGAGTTTGCCCAGAAAGGGGGTAATGGAGATAGGGCAGTAGTTTTCCAGACAGGAAGGGTCGGCAGAAGGCTTTTGTGGAGAGGGTGCACAAGGGAGTACTTGAGGAGTGAGGGGAAGGATTCAGTGGCAAAGGATTGATTACAGGATTCAACCAAGACTGGAGCAAGGGAGACAATGTTGGCTTTGATAGTTCTGGAGGATCAGAGGAGCAACTGTTAAGATGAGACTTTCATAGAGCGGACTTTCCTAGAAACCTCATCGGTTGTTCAGTGGGAAAAGGAGAAGTGTAGGAGGGGAGAGGAGAGGGGGGCCAAAGGAGGCCTAAGAGCAGGTGTGAGAGAATGGTGAGAAGTAGAGGAGAGTGAGGACAAGATGTCCTGAGTTTTAGAAATTAAGTGAGATACCAGAGAAGTGCAGAGTGCCTGGGAAGGTAGAGGAGAAGAGGAAACTGCAGTAGGGTTAGGAAGTTCCTTACAGATTTTTGAAAGTTCTGCCATGTTGTTAGTGGGCGCAGAGATGCAGGATTGGATATAGGACCTCTTCATCGAGCAGATGGAGATTCTGTATTGCCTTTGGAGAAGGCACCTGGCCAGTTAGTCAGAGGATGTGCTTGCCACTTCTGCTCAGCTGCTCTGCACTTGCCTTTCAGGGCAGCCAGGCCAGAGTCATAACAGGAATTGCACTTTGAGGCAGGTTTCATGCGGATGCTCATGATAGGGGCAAGGATGTCTACCGTGTTGAAGAGCTAGAGTTGAAGGTTAGTAAGGGCTGTGTCAGAGAGTGAGAGTCAGTGGTAGGATCCTGGTAGTGCGGGTGAGGGCATAGCTGGGGGACTCAGGAGGTCTAGGTGAGAGGAAAGGAGAGCATTATCAGACCAGGAGAGAGGAGTTATGAGAGGTTTGTAGATGGGGCTGCCTGAAGAGATGAGAGCATTTAAGTGCATGATTGGCTGAGTGTGTCAGACTGAAGGAAGAATGGAGAGGGAGAATAGCAGAGGCCACATCAAGGGAGTGGAGGTGAATATTGAAGTCTCTGAGGAGGATGTAGAGAAGGAGCCAAATACCCCCACCTCAAGTATCTTGCCCATATTACCTATATGTTGGGAACCCGAGTGAGAAAAATGTGCAGTACCAGTGAAAATACTGATACCAAGGAGAATCCTGGAAGCAAGGTCCCCATTGAGAAAGCCATACCTGCATACAAGACAGTATGATGACCACTTGAATGAAATCCCAGAAGAAGCATGAAACGAGAACAAGACAACAGACTGGTGACGTCATGCAAAGTAATACTGACACACACAGAAGAGATGCAGAGATGAGAGAACATACATATTCTATAGGCTCTAGAAGAGGAGGTGTTAAAGATGAGTAACATTTCGGGCTCGAGATGAAGATGATTATGCTACAGAAACAATGAAGATATGAAGTCATTTTACAAGTGTACAGATACAAAGAAACGCAAGCAGATGAAGTATTCTTAAGGCTAGATTGTGGCAAGCACCAATGAATAAATATATAGGAGTAAGTAAAGAATGGATGTTTCCACTAGGTATTAAAGCAGAGATGGACCAGAATAATAAGGCCTCTTTTCCAGTGTGTCGCAGTTGAAAAGCAATTGAAATACAGTAGTGACTCTCAGAAGGGCGAGGCTGGATCAGCCCCAAGAAGCTAAGGTCTCATCGGACTGGGATGAGCAGACATTAGTTACAATTGTGTGAAAGAATGAAACTCCTATTCAGAAGACATGGACGAAAAGAGGTACATGAAATAATAGTATTTTAAATACACCAGAGCTCAATTTTGTGGTCTTCAGTCACGTGGATGGATGGAACTGGACAAACATGATGAACCACACCTACGCAGAGAGGTATAGCTTGCCTCTACTCCCCTGAATTCCCAGAGCAAGGAACATTTGCAAGGCCAAGTTCGAAGCCTTAACTGACGTGCAAACCACTGAGGTGATGATAGATGATATGCTAATTAGTGGGAAGCTATGGTTATGACCAGCTCACCAGCACCTGGAAGTCCAGTCTGCATGCTGCTAACATGGCTGGAAAAGTACTGACGGATGTAAGAGTGCCAACCAATTATATGGTGCCGCGTAATTAAGAGCCCTTAGTTTGTGTAGCCAATGGGACGTCATGTATCTAATGATGTTCATAGTGACTTATTTGAGGGGCGGGCTTAGTAGTCCCACCTGATGTTGAAGAGCCTATCACTTTTTAGACTAATATGGAACGTATACCTAGATGTTTCCCTTAAGCCTATCCCATTTGCCACTAGGGATTTGTAGTTTGCCACTTAGGATGACATTATCAAATACATAGGTTAACATCATCAATGATAAGTTTTGGTTATAAAAATAATACGGGCTACCCCTAATGATCACACATTTAGACAAGCTCTGGTGAAATTATTGAGAGAACTGCATCTTTTAGAATCCTGGCGTTTCTTTAACCCACAGAAAAGGGCATATACCCATTACTCGGCGGTACATAAGGGCTACTCCCGTATCGATATGATACTCATCTCTGAAACAGTTGTCCCACAAGTCACGAGCTTAGAAATTGGGGTGCGCTGCCTCTCGGACCATGCCCGGGTACTCCTAAATATAAAATTGACCCACCCACAACAACGGTCTCGCAAACCCTGGCGGCTGAATGAGGTAATATTGAAGGTCCAATTGGTGCGGACAAGCATTGAACAAACCCTGCAAAACTATTTCCGGCAAAACAAGACCCCGGGGATGGATTGGTCAAGTATTTGCGACGCCAGCAAAGCAGTAGTAAGGGGGGAATTCATAGCGCAAACCTCGAATTATATTAAAAGTTGGGAGAGGGTACGACACAATATGGAGATCAAGATACACGAGGCAGAAGTGGTCTACAAGGATAAGGGTTCACAGAAAGCTTGGCGGGATTTGAAAAAGGCCAGAGCAACCCTAGAAACCCATCTAGCAGACGGCGCAGCACGCCTTCTGGTACAAACTAAACAATTTTATTACATACACGGGGGCAAAGCTAACCGATTCCTTTCCGCAAAACTGAGACACCAGACCCTTAGGAATCGAATAACCCAACTTCGTAATGGCAATGGGGAGATAGTGAGGGGAGAAAAAGAAATAGAGGAAGTTCTGATCTCATATTATACCAATAACCTAAAGAAGGAAAACCTAAAGGAGGAAGAGCAGATTACGTTCCTAGATCAGATAGACTTACCACAGATTGGTGAGATGGATAGACAACAATTGGAAGGCCCCATAACGGAAGAAGAGGTAGGGGACGCTACAAAGGCACTGAAAGGGCATAAAACACCAGGCCCAGATGGCCTTAGCCATGCATATTATAAAACCTTTAGAACCACGCTGATAGGCCCCCAAACCTGCCTATTTAACTCCATTAGAGATAAGGGACGTACGTCTAAAGATATGAGTCCAGCAACCACAATACTATTGTTGAAACCAGATAGAGACCCATTGGACTGCGCTAGCTACCGTCGATCTCCTTATTAAATGGTGACGCAAAGATATATTCCATGATACTGGCCCGGAGACTGGCAATGATATTGCCCGACATAATTCACTCAGATCAAGCTGGCTTTGTGAAGGGGCGACACACCTATGATAATATCCGCAGAGCCATAGATGTAATCGACTGGACAGAGATTCTCTGTGGCGGCTCTGGACGCCTCCAGAGATTTTGATAGCCTACACTGGGGCTTCCTGCGCCTGACCCTTGAAAGATTTGGGTGTAGACCACTCTTTATCCGCATGGTAATGGCCAACTTCACGGACCCATCCACTAGACTAGTGGTTAATGGAAACCTTACAGGGAATATCCCCGTCCAGAGAGGCACGAGACAAGGGTGCCCATTGTCGCCCCTGATCTTTGCCATGGCTATGGAGCCGTTCGCATGCCAAGTTCGTAACCACCCAGATATCCAAGGGGTTGAAGTGGGAAATATAGGACCACAGAAGATAGCACTTTACGCGGACGATATTCTCTCATTCCTAAAAGATATCGCAAACTCCCTACCAGCAGCCATACAACTATTGAGGGATTTTGCTAACGTCTCAGGGTTCCACATTAACTACCCCAAATCCAAAGCTTTCAATATTACGGAAAGGTCGGAGCAAATTCCGATTTGGGAACATTTATACCCCCTGAAGTGGGAACACAAGGCAGTCAAATATCTTGGAATCCAACTAACCCCCAAATACGATAGGGTATATGGAGCTAATATCCCAGACCTCCTGAAAACATTGGCGAAAGAATTAAAGCATTGCCAATTACAGGAACTATCCTGGCTGGCACGTATCACAGCAGTTAAAATGACTCTACTTCCTAAATTCTTATATGTAGTCGGCGCACTTCCAATACGACTCCCAAACCCAGCCATCCAAACACTACAGAAAGAGGTGATGAACTTTATCTGGGGGGGAAGAGGCCGAGGGTTCCTAAGAAAGTATTATTTAGGTCACAGGTCCTGAGGGGGTGGGGGTCCCCGATTTCCGTAGATACCTGTGGGCGGCGCAGGTAGCCCCTATGCTGCAATGGTCTGTGGTGGAGGCGCCGAACCAGTGGGTCTCACTCGAACGTGTGGCAACCAAGATGGCCCTGGGGGGGCTGGGCTTCCTCGCCACGCGACATAGGGAAAAAGGGGGTCAACTGTTGGAATCAACCAGAGCTACTCTATGGTACTGGGACAGGGTCCTGAGAAACAAGAAGATCAAAGGAGGGGGAGGGCCTCTTATGCCTATAGCTAATAACCCGGAATTTACCCCTGGAACACATGCTAACTTTTGGAATAATTTGGGTGGTAGGGAAAACAACACGGTCCTAAGAGATCTCTATGCAAATGAGATACCCCTAACATTTGAAGAATACAAAACCAGGTTCACCATCCCGGAACAAGAACGATTCCATTATGTTCAACTCAGGCACTGGGTCTCAAACGCGAGGGTAAAGGAAGGGGCAATCAGGAACCCCACAGGAGTGGAGTTAACTATACAGGAAGGTCATTCAGATAAGGGAATAACTAGATTATATCGCCTGTTGGGGGAGGGAGACCCAGAGGAAAGGCTCACTTATATGCAGAAATGGGAGGCTGATCTGGGAAGATCAATTGATTGGGACACATGGGGCCGCATTTGGCATAGAGCCGCAAAAAGTTCTAAATGCACTCTGATTAAGGAAGCAGCATATAAACTCTGTCTTCGATGGTACATGACACCCACACACATGCATGCCATTAATCCAGAATACCCGCCCGAGTGCAGGAGGAACTGTGGACAACCTGGGGATCTTATCCATATGTGGTGGTCCTGCCCACTAGCTGAAACCTACTGGAAAGAGATTTTAAGTCACATTAAAGACAACCGGCGTAGAGCTAACCCTTTGACCCGCTGGTAGTGCTCTTGGGAGAAGCAGTAGAGGGTTGCTATGCAAACTCAGGGCCAACGGCCACCTTAATTACGCATATGTTGAGTTCAGCCAGATTCACAATTGCCCAGGCATGGAAATCTAAAGATGGACCAGTGATAGCCATGTGGTGGATACGGCTATGGAGGGTGATGGCCATGGAGAAGGTGACTGCTTTGGCCCACAGCTTTTACTCTAAATACCTGAATACTAGGCTACCGTTGCACGAGTTGACAGATGACAGAGAGCAGATGTATTATAAACCCAGATTGCTCCGTGCAATACCTGTTATCTGATAAAACTGAATACTAGACTTGAAGGGATCCATCGGACATAACAAGACAGGATCAAGTCACTTCTTCACCTTAAGTTGGGGGGAGAGTTGTTTGGGAAAGGAGGGAATGTTTAACATTTACATTTTCTTTTTTCTTTCTTCTATGTTGTTATTATAAATGAGCACTGGTATTGAAATATACTGAAACCCCGGGTAGGGGCAAAGAAGAAGCGACATGTAAGAAGTATTACATATATGCTACTGATCTGTTATCAAATGTACGCATGTCTATGATGCTCTAAAACATAAATAAAGTTGATTAAAAAAAATGTTTTTTATTCAATGCTTTGGGCGACCATGCTATGAGACGGCTGTCGATGGTCGTGTACTCCCTGTTTTAGATAATTGATATTAAAACAGTCAACTTTGCCAACTTCCTGAGTCGTTTTGATTATTGATGCTTGAGTATCTTCTGCATCCCCATTCATCTCAAAGTATTGCTACCTCGTCTTAAAGGGCTGGGTCGGCTGTCCCGGTTCAAGGAGATGCTTGGGGGAGGCAAAAAGGTGAGGTCAGCCCATTCAGAGAGGAAGTGAGATACCTAGCCTGGGGACCTGTAGATGGTATCCAGAGTCAGAGACAGGTCAGGAGAGACACTAAACCTGCAGAGAAGGCAGTCAAAAGAGGAGTAGGCCTGAGTGGGTATGATAGTAGCAGTGACCCACTCAAGGAAGATCAGAGCCCTGGGCCAGTTAGTCATGGGCTTAGATAGGATCTTGTAGCCATCAGAGACAAGAGTGTCAACTCATGACAGAGCTGGCAGTGAACAACGTCTTGGTGAGAGTGAGGGTTAGATGTCCTAAAATCACTGCAAATATGGCCGTGGATACAAAATATCATGGCACAAATGCTGTGGTTTTGCCACCACTATCATGTAAAGGATGCGGGGGACACCCCCGCATCCCCTGCTCCCCTTAAACGGTATAATGAGGCACACCTTTACCGGGTCAAACCACGTCATTTTTGCCGCGATTTCTTTTACCGGCAAGATTTTTCTGGCTATTTTATTACCTGATACCGAGAGCGAGTATATCAACATTGAGGTCTTCAAGGATGTGCCAGATGTCAGAGGAGTGTTTGACAGCAGAGCAAGAGTTGAAGGTAGCTAAATGGAGCAGATTGCCACTTTTGAAGGTTTTCCGAGGAGGGGTACAGGAGTTGGTACACCTGTCAGAGGTGGCAGAGGGACCAGAGGGGAGGCAGAAGAAGGAGAGACAGTAGAGAGGAGGAAATTGATGAGAGTCAGAGACTCCTAACAAGAAAGAGGAGTTTGGGCTGAGAGACCTGGAACATGTAGTGCCATCTAGGTAGACTTTAACGATGACCCTAGAGGACAGGAAGGATGCCAAGAGTACCTCCCAATGGGTGCCACCATTAATGGGAAAGGAAGAGAAAGGGGAGAGTGTAGAGACCATAACAGAAATCCATAAGTTTAGCAAAGCAAAACAAAAGAGCTTGTTGGTGAAAGTCTGCCTAGAAGAAGCATTTACATAGGTGTCCGCGATGTGTAGGCCTGAATTGGCGATCAGGACATCCTTCTTGTACTTTTCTCTCCCAGACTTCATCAGAGGGATAGGATAGGTGATAGAATAGCAATTGGAGAAGATAGGAGAGTTTGAGAGCACCATTGAGGGAGAGTGTGGAGACGGAGAAGGGGGAGAGGGAGAGAGGGAGGAACTGCAGAGCACAACACCAACAGCAATGACACAACTAGAGTCAAGTGTCCATGAAGGGAAAGATGGCCCAGGTTACATCACAACACCTAGAAGTGAGTAATCAGGACAGAGGGAAAACCCTGGAAGGTGGGAAAAAGGGCTGTTTTTAAGTGCAAACCCCACAGATTTGACTTTCCTAAAAAAGAGGGAAACGCCTAATTGTTTAACACAAGAGCAAATGCAAGAACACACAGATTTGACTTTCTTAGAAAAGAGGGAAATCCCACAGGATAATTATGACAATTCACCAAAGCCAGATAAGGATAACATACAACTGACAGTGCAACAGACTGCAGAATTATAAAGTAGAAATAATAAGACAGGAGGGACAGTTAAATGGGGATCAGTAATGACTGTTCCCCCTGCCCGCACCTTTCTTACCTTGTCAGTCACTGCTGGAGAGCGACTGCACTGCATGCTTCCACAGCTAACACCGGCAAACACCATCTGGAGCTGCAACAGTAGGAGCTGCCCTTTGCCTCGGGACCCTTAGCTGACAGGGGGCTGCAATGGCCAGTGGGGCTGCACTAGGAGGGAAAGTAAAGTATGGCCTAATGTCCAATCAGAGTTGGGGGTGGGCAGAGGGAGGGAGCATGGGGGAACAAGGGGTGAGGAAGAAGGAAAAGCTAACTGTTCAGGCCACAAGGCAGCTGGATGGGATCACAAAAGTTAAACAATGGCAAGCAGAGAGGAAATGAAAAACTCACGCCATGATCAAAGCACTCGAAGCCCACTGTGTGCTACAGCCAGCAGAAAGAAATCCTCAAATATCTTTTTTCCATATTAGCCTTCAAGTAAAATTACTTTCTTCTTCTAGAGTTTTACCTTCTGTTCAGCACCCCCTTCTAGGCTTCTTCTAATGATCAGGCTATAAAAATATTGGCTCCTAAATCATGGAATGTTTTACCTGTAGGTCTTCATCATCATTGTTCCACCTAAACATTTTTATGAATGTCTTAAAGATGATTTGATGGACATTGCTTTTCCAACTTTGGACAGAATTTAACATCTAAGTTGGCTCATACAATGTTCATGTTTTTCCATGTAATAACTCTTCATTAGTGTACTATTGCTTCATATTGATAAAAGCATGCTAGCAATCAAATCGAATAAATAAATATATAAACAAAACCCCTAAATGCAAAGAAGACACATAAGACAATCGAAGATCACAATAAACCAGACATGAATAGTACAAATGTTTTATTACAAAGAAAATATATGACCTCTAAAAAGTAGCCATACAAGGACATGTCTACAAAACAACACAGATATCTGATGAACATAAGGAGAATTAGAAAGGACATAGAAGATAATTTATCAAACATTTGAAATATGATGCAAATGAAATATGGCATCAATCACTGATCAAATCCTGCTGCAAATAATGTGTAATAAAATGCAAATGTGTCCTTTCATGGCATCAGGAATCTCCTCACCAGATGCATGTCACAGCTGAAGCTCGCATTAATGAAAAGCAACACCTTAGCAGCTATGCTGGCCCACCGAAAACAGTAGAAATATGCCTTACATCACACCGTCCTCAGCAACTGTACAGCTAATGTCACTATGTCACCTCTAGGGCCACTCTGGCAGCATAACAAAGACCTGATAGGGCAGCTTGCCAATAACATGTGAGCATTGTTTGCACTGGAGGGGGCACAACGGTGACAAAAGCACCCGACACTAATACACTACTCTGGTAGTGAATGTATACTGAGATACCGGTTCATTGAGAACCTTTTAAAAAATCTCCTTCGTAGTACAAAAAACAATATCACATTCAAAAGGAG
Organism: Ambystoma mexicanum; assembly: GCF_040938575.1. Taxonomy (NCBI): domain Eukaryota; kingdom Metazoa; phylum Chordata; class Amphibia; order Caudata; family Ambystomatidae; genus Ambystoma; species Ambystoma mexicanum. The sequence continues at coordinate 419,955,090 of NC_090927.1, read as the reverse complement.
AACCCCACATGCCATTTCAGGAGTGGTGAAACTACTCACTGATCTACACTACTCGGCAACAGTCTCAATTTAGAGAATCACAGGAGAAATTGTCAGCATATACCAATCTTCAGGCAGCAAAGTAGTATGGGAAGTCAAAGAGGCTTGCAAGCCAACTATGGTAGCATATGTCGCCCTGAAAGTATCATGGGTAGTACACAATTGGCCATCAAATAACCTCTCCTCACGGTATTCCTTTACGACAAACAGAAAGAGTTCACCAGTCTCAACATACTTGGAATGCGATGCACACCTACAATTGACTGAAGGTGCGCAACCACTTCTCTGCAATAAGGCATGACACTGGCATATCGAGGCCAGTTTGACTTCCAGGCAAATTAAGAAAGACAGATACAAGACCAGTGTCCTGGTAGTTAAATACACAAAGAGACATGTATAGAAGATGATATCCACCCCTCAACCTAACAGCTGCTGTGACTCACAAGTGTAAACCTACATCTTTCCTCACCAATGATAGACGATACCCACTGAAAGTCATGGCCAATGGCGCCAACCAACAACCACACAGAAGGAGTCGCAAAGAAATACAATATGCCCATGCGTACATTAGGAGATCCATAGAGAGAGTCACTGCCATTGTAAAAAAACACCAATGCATATGCTGAAACCATGTCACTGCAATGAAGACCGGTAACATATTCTACTACAAGTCTGCCTCGTTCTACACAACAGGGCCTCAGATGCCAGCCTACCCATACTCTGCCAGCAAAGACTGCCAAAGTGCCAAGGGACTAATTACACCCGATGTGGCCTAGAGGGAGCTTGTAAAATGATAGCAAATGCTGAATTTGTCATTTTTTAGGACATTCTCTGCAGTATCTACATGTATGTCAGGAAACTGTTAGTTACATATCATTTGCGGAACATTGTGGATAGTGCAATGCCATGTTAAGTCACAGGCCTGTCAGGAAGGTTGAGGAGTTTCCCAATGATGAACAGAGCACATGAAAAGCAGTAAGTCTTACTACTCTCTCCTTCACCCATTTACTCTCTACACACTACCCCCACCTGTCTCTGTAATGGGGCAATGGATTGCTGCCTCACCACTTGAATTTGAGTGGCAATGAAGCCCCTAGAGATGATGAGATGCCACTTACTCTGTTCATCAATGTTGGTGTGTGCCCGTCCAGAGATCCATTGTTGTGGGGTCCACTAATGATGATGTTTTTAATTTATTTGCATGAGGTCTGCAAAACAGTCACCGTTGTGGACAGGTCTCCACTCAATCTGACACCTTATTGGCAGGCATATATGGTGATACTTGATCTTCAGTTATACAACACTAGTTGTGTCCTTAGTCTTTGCAAAGTAGTACCCAAATATGCCTTCCCAGGTCCCCCTCTGCTGGTTGTGATTGTTTTTCCTCCATGGTACAGGAATGATAACAAGTCCAATATTTATTAACACTTCTTTGAGCTCTTCTGAAGCTGGTTTTGTAGCTTAAGAGGTATTTGTGGTTGGCTGACATTGGTGCTGTAGTCTGTGACCTGTGCATTTTGTGCATCCTGTTCTGGCAAAGGTTTGTCTTGTTATATCTGGACAGGTTGTTACCTTTTTACATTTTTTTAAAGTTTTTATTTTTATTTATTGTGCATTTAGTTAATTTACAAAACTTTAAGCACATAAAAAGAAGAAAAAGAGAAAAGGTTCCATTCTTCTTCGTTAAGGAACAAAAGAAAAAAGGCACAACACAATTTACTGTGTTGCCAGAAAACAGAAGAACAACAATTGAATTGAAATAGTTCATATGCTTAAAATCAGATTTATAACCGTATAATTTGATCCAATGTAAAATGCAGGCTTAATAGTCACAAACATACATTTAAAATGTCTTCAATGCTTCGTTCCATATATTAAAATTAAATACAGCTTCTACCATGACTATCAAATCGGCGGCAAATAAGGTAATATGTCCTTGGCAACATTCTCAACATTTGTGACAAAGCCACAAAGTAGCACAGGATATGTCGTCTAGTCTCTAGCTCCTTTTGACAAAGTCGACATAATCATGCAGTCAAAGGAATATTATGCCATGTGCCAATGTAATCCATAGTAGGTAATAGATTTAGGCACAGGTATAATATAAAGCGCGATGGTTCCATAGCGCATAACCTAATCAAATACCCACAAGGAGTGCATCACTCTGATGTGTATATTCCTTGTACCTAACTTTGCAATGTAATTTGTCCGCACTCATCGCTTTTTCCCACGACCTCGATTTGTTTTAACTTCAATTACGGTCAGTGCTTAAGATATCAGGTTCCAAATTATTTGCTTCTATGAATGTGTCAGCTGTTACTTGCAAGTCCATGACAAAGGTGTTTTTTATCGACAATGTTGATATTTTTTCCTATTAATAGAAGTAATTTTTACAGTTTTGGCTTGCCTGCAAGAACTTGCAATACAATAAAGTTCTTTGCACCTACCACATAGTCATTAGCAATGTTACCCCAAATGCCAATCTCAGGACCTCAACCAGCACTGAATTTGGTAAATGTATCATTGTATGCAATAGTTTGCCTTCAAGTTGATCAAGCCAGTGTACTTTCTTGTATTATAGCACTGTCAATCCATGTAGTATAGCTGTCATGATGCTTACACAAGAGATCTCCAAGAGGCCCTCAATGTTGCTAAGTAATGTTTTAGTACCGTCCATGTTTTCCAGATTTTTGCAATTACCCTCTCTCCATATTATGCCAATCTAGGGTTTATTTTGATGGGAAAACCCAAGTAAACATATTCCATTACTCTTTCAAGGGGAACATCTTTTATGCTCCACACGTAATTACCCTTCTTCATGATACTTTTGCACAGACACGTGTTTATGACCGATGGGTGTAACGTCAAACATTATTATATCATCTGCATATGAAAGCCACGATACCTGTACAGAATTTATTTTTGTTGGGAATTTATGGACCAAACAAAGCACATGGCTCAAGTCTGCATATATAAATTATACCAAATTGGGCCCAATACACAACCTTGTTTAGGACCCCAATTGTTGGATGTAGTACAAAAGTTTTGCATCGATTCCCCAGGCTATAGGTTTACTCCATAGGAGTGTTCGTGAGACAAAATCAAAGGTTGTGCTGAAGTCCTTGTACCAACAGAAAAGATTTGTCTAAATTCGTTGTTTGTTTCAGCAATTAAGCATTGTAAGAAACACGTGTTGGTAACTGTGTTATAGCTTTTTCTAAAGCCTGTCTGGAATGGTCTGATTAATTTAGTTTTTTTATCCCAATTTGTACGTTTTTTCAGGAGAATCGTGGCAAAAATCTTCTGGCTAGTATCCATCATAGCTAAAAGGCAATAGTTATGCTGGTCTAATCTATCGCCTTTTTTGAAGATCGGTACCAGCACAGATTTACAGCAACTAGGCGGTATATTACCAGTGGATTCCATGTGCTCGTATAGGTCTGTTAATACACATGCACATAGTTCTGGGTGTGCTTTCATTACGATATTTGGTATACAATCAGGGTCAGGTGCACACACGCTCTTTAATTTCTTTGATATTCAATACTGTCTCCTCTTCTACATCCAAACTATCCATAATTATATACTTTTTTCATCCAGAATTCTCGAATAAGGGAGACCAATCTGAGTCATAATACAATTCAGAAATATAGCTCAGCCATTTATCTTATGAAATAGGATTTAACTAAGCAGGTGATAGTCCCTTCCTATAATCATTAAAATTGGCCCAGAATGTATGGGCATCGTGGGATTTCAGCCATCCAAACAGGAGTAGCCAATTAGAATTTTTAGTAGATTGCTTATGTTGCTTTAGCCAATTTTCAATCTGGTCGCAAGATTTTTGATACAATTCTGCTTATCATCCTGGCTAAGTAATAAGCTACCCCTGATTATAGCTCTAGTCTTCCATTAGGACCTCTTTTGCTCAGCTATGATGGGATAAAAGGAGTTGTATTCTTGATATCATAATGCTTTGTCCCACCACTTTTATTTTTCGAATTTTGCCAAAATGAGCCTGCTCCATAAGCGCTAAGTCCCAATTTGCTATCCGCAAGGCAACATGTATCTCCTTGTGTTGTGACCATAATGCATCATTTATTTCCTTAATGTTAAGTATGGTCCAGTGTATATGATTTCCTTAATAGTTGGAAGTAGCTTGGGATCTCATGTACTTATTCATGTAATGTAAGGGGCTTCCAAATAAAAGTCCCATTTTAAGACTGCATGATCAATCAAGCTATTAAATTCTATGCTTTTCGAACTGCACTTTTCCTTTGTTACAAGGTTTGCTATAATATAATCGATATGTGTCCTAGGTTTTCCATTTGTCCAGGTATAAGACATGATAGCCATCATAGCAAAGGCATCTATGTCTAAGGATTGTAAAATCAAATCATGCGAACCCAAGAAGCGGGACCAACAGCAATCCCTTGTGATAGAAGAGGATACACGAAAGTGTAGATCCCTAGAATTCAAGACTCCAGGTATCACAGTGTGGCCTGTCTGGGATATCTCGTGCCATTGAATAATAATATAATTCTGTGCTAGATTGTATGCATTTAGATTGAGTACCTGCCGGTGGGAATTACACATTTATAATCAAAATAGAGTTGCTTTTATCTTGCGATATCCGAAGGATTGTGGGATGTTTTTACCCATGCATCTGAGCCCTACCTCAAAAACTGTGCAGTACTGGCATTGAAAACATCATGATGGCCAGAGCTTCCCAGAAAATGCCCAGGGAAGTGCATGAAGAATAGGCCGCCACCCATTTTGCCGATGTTATGGGCACAGAAGGGCACTGCCTAAAACCACCATTGGACTACCCACACAGTAGTCTGAAACCATTGGGAATGGCAATGCTGATTGCCAAAAGCAACCTAGAATTGTGGGGAATTCATTTTCTTAAATCCCAAAAATGGGTGCATTACCAGTACTCACCACTATCAGAAAGCCGGCGTTTTAAAACAACACCAGACTTTTTTTTTTGTGTAAAACTGAATAAATGAACCCAAAGCAGGCCAAAGAAAGACTTACTGAGAGGTGGATCCAATGTAAAGTTATATTCTGAAGTGACTTGAAGGTTTATAACAAGACTGGTTGAGCTGTGGATTTCAGCAGTTTAAGTAAATTTGGACTGAAAGACACTAAAAATCTAAATGTTTAAAAGAAATGAGTGACCTACTTTAGAGTGTCACATAGGTTGCAATTGTTTAAATGTCATAGTTTTAAACTTAGAATCAGCATTCTAGCTGCATATGTAAAATGGTTAGTTTTATTTGAATGCAGAAAACTGGGTAACTAAAAGTGACATTAGCTGGGGGCTGGCTTAAGGAACTGAATTCTGCCTACCAGCTACCCCCGACAGGAGTTGAGACTTGCACAACAGCTGTGTTCCCAGGCCTACCTGCCTTTTGCTGCTCCCACCAAAAGGGATATGACACTTCTCTGATTGAATTACCTGGGCTCTGCAGGAAATTGAACAAAGCCCTGTCCTGACTCAGGCAAATGTTTTATTATGGGGGCCGTAAAAGTGGCTTCCTCCTGGAAGGAAAGGGGAGGAGCACTGCCTGTGAGAGCAAGCTGGCTTGGCAGAACTGGAAAAACCAGAAATTCAACCTTGTGCTGGGGGGAAACCACACCCCTGTAGCCAGAATATGGTTTTAGAAAAAGATGAATAACTCATATTACGGACTTGTCATTATTATTTAAATTATACCATAATTCTTGTGATTTTTCTGCCCACATTTTAAGAGGTTTTTAGAACCGGTGACATGATCTGGGGGCAAACTAGCAGTTAAGAGGGTATTACTTAAAATGTATGCATGTTAAAAGTCTGATACTTCATCAATTAATGCCTGCCTGCCTTGCACACATTTGGGTAAATTTGAGTAAGAATCTGATATTGGTAACCTGACCAAAAAGTGAAATATGTTGACATTTCTGAATGCAAGCTCCCAGGAAGAGCAGATTTGGACAGGGTATACCTCCTGTGATATGTGATGGGTGCATGTAATTTTAAACAAATGTGTAGCTGTGCAAATATGTCTTTTGGGTCAAAATATAGATTGTGTGTAATTTGACAGGGGTGGGTTCTCTGTACCATAAACAGAGCTCATCATGATGACACTTCATTTCATTCCCCCAATCAAGGGGAAGAGGAGGAAGTGGTCAATCACAAGTGGAGAGGGGTAGGGCCTAGGAAGCTAGCCTCTCCACCCATTTTCAAAACACATAAAAGCAGATAGTCAGGACAGATAGGGACATTCAATTCCATTTGCTGCGGAGCATGCTGCCGGACCATACCACATCCAGAGATCCAGACTTCAAATCCATCAATCTCCAGAGAAAGCTGTGCAGAAAGATCCAGAAGCAGTGCTGTACCCAGAGAGAGCAGAGCTGACCCAGACCACTGTTAGCAGAACCAGAGAGCTGACCCAGATCACTGTGAAGTGCTGAGACCAGACCAGAGTCCAGTCTGAAACCTGACCAGATCCGTGGCGAGGCCCATTCTATTTCTAAATATATTGTGAGTACCTAGCAGAACTGTGCAGAACCAATCTCTTAGTTAAAATAATATAATTCAATCTATTTTAATCTAAGTAGAACTGCCTCCTAACTGTCACCTTTCATTTGCAAAGCTGTCACCTGTCATTTCTAGTTGCTAGCTGTCAATTGTCACTTTGAACTTTAAAATTTCAAATCTGAAAAACGACCTTTACCATATCGCTCATATCTCCGTGACCGTTTGTCTTAGAGACTTGCAGTAACTTTCCTCTGAAAGCTGGGAATCTTGGCTTTTCAACGAACCTAGAACCGCATTCCTATTCCATACACTTTTGCCGCAATCGCGAAAAACGCACTCGCGAATTTGCCGCGATTTGCAAATTTCTCCACGTGTGAAAACAGCAGCTTCATTGCTTTCCTTGCTAAAAATTTGTTTGCCTCTTAAGAACCATCCCTGAATAATTGCTAGAGTGAGCCTGGACTAATATTAACTAGATACCACTCACCCTGAACCTCCAGAGGGAATTAAAATCATTTTAGCACATTTTCCAATATATTGCAGCACATATAAAAGCATTTTGGGCCTGTGTTTCAAACTTCTGTAGTCTAAGCTTGCTGGGGTGAACTGAATTACATTTGATTGCATTTCTGAGAACTGTGTGCTTTCCTTCCATTTCCTTGCATTGCATAAAAGGGGGGGTGAATTGCCAGAGAAAAGTGATTACATTGTTTTGTTGAAATCATATTGAGTATTTTCTGTATTGCATTTTTCATTTAACATTACATCCATCATTAAAGTATTCTCTACCACCTTATTCTTCTGTTCCTATTCACAAGTGTGCTAGTGCCAGACTATCCATTATTGATTACTGCTCAGATTAAGTGTGATATTCAATTATTAATTTATTATAAAGTGTGATATATATATATCTATTGTTTAAATTATCAAACAAACCTTTTAAACTTGCAAAACAGAACTACTTCTTGGCTCAGTGGGGTCAGGGGGATTCCAAGAGAGGGGTGTTATATAGGGGTAGTCATCCAGAACGCATGAACTGGACATAAAGATATATCAATAAGGGTTTCCATTCAGTATCCCAGACTCGGCATTGATTTAGCTGTAGTGTTGAATTGAATCCTCTTACAGGATGGCTGGTAACACATATGGGGACTGTCAAAAAATAGTCCATAGGGGCCCATCTGCGAGAACGAACATGGCTAAATGAACTGATCTTTGGGAAGGTGCCCACTCGAGAGTCCACTGCCACACTTAAGCTCACTGTACCTTTCACAGAAGGGAAATCCTTTTGCATACCAGTCTTTATCCCGCCCACATGGGCAGTCCAGCACCGAAATGCTATGGCAATTCCCTTCTGAATAACAGTACCAACAGCATCCCCATACACGTCTTTCAGCCTTGTTGGGCCTCATCAGTGAGGTGGAGCTGTGCCTCTCTGAGCACAGTGAGCAAGGGTCCAAGTCTGGATGACCCTAGGAAATGTAGGGGGACTAAACGTTTGTCCGTTAAACAATAAAAAAAAAGTCCAGAGGTGCCGCTCCGCGTGAACGAACACGGCTAAATGGCCTGTTCCTTGGGAAGGTACCCACTCGAGAGTCTGCAGCCACACTTAATCAACTGTACCTTTCACAGAAGGGAAATATCCATTTGCATATCAGTATTTGTCCCGCCCACATGGGCAGTCCAGAACCAAAATGCTATGGCAATTCTCTTCTGAACAAGAGTACCAACAGCAACCCCATACACGTGTTTTCAGCCTTGTTGGGCCTCATCAGTGAGGTAATCCCAATTACCTTTGTGTGGGAGTGAGGGGTCATTTGGGCCCCCCTCGCACATTCTGGACGTTATGGACCACTTGCTCGTGCAATAGCGGGGGACGCCTGCATTGCCAGTATGCTAACATTAGCATAAGTGAGGCTATTGTGGGATACACTTGGCTTCCATTTGGTGTGCCCTAGGTTCCATCTTTGGACTAGGCCTCACTTCGATAGTACGAAAAGGCTGCTCTCTCCTCTGCAGCGCTGCACACAGCGTGCTCATGGCCCCCACCTTTTCCTCCCTGTCTGAAAGCTCACGGATGCGCTGGGGATAATTGAAACGAATAACAGAATGTATCAAATCACCCTTCCTCTGTGATCACTGTCCTGTGTGTGAACCGGCTCGAACCATTCATTGTAGCTCATCCATCTCCACAAACCTGCCCCTGTCCCCTTGGCTCCACTGTTGGAAAATTACTGCCAATGTAACCCTGTGCCCTCCTAAGGTATTCTCTTGATGTACCAGAAGTGTGACCATGCTGTGTAGCCCACCCCACAGTGCCCCCAATAAACCCAGACCTCTGTCTCAGTATATTGTGTCCTAAAACCAACACATGTCGTTACAACTCCCCCACTTGCCTTGATGTACTAAGAACCACCCAGTTGCCCAGGTTATCCCAGAGGACAAGCCCTCTACACCTTGTACTCCATAAAACTCCTAATGAACGATGGTGTAATCGCATGCATGCAATTTATAGGTTTTCTAGATTTATTCAAAGGTATACTAATGACTGTTGTTTATTATATATCGAATGGTAGTTTCTCATGCCAGCTTAGTTAGTGTCAACTCTATCTTTCTGTGACCTAACCCTCACCCCTCCCGGACACATCCAGCTGGACTTCATGACGCTCACCCTCCCGCCATCTGGGGAACAAATCCAGAAGGAGCAGCGCCTACATTGCTATATGTATCTTTTCCTCCCAGCCAATCCCGCATTATTGTAGCACCCTATGTTAGTTGCGTCATCTATGACGCTGTCTTCCTTTATAATTGTCTGTAATTGTAATGTTTGCCAGAGCGCTCTCGAGGCAGCAGAGTTCTCTGAATGCCAACTTTATATAAACTTACCTTAATCTTGCAACCTGTCCTCCTAGTCTCATTCCCCACTGGGGTGTATTATATTTAATGAATATGCATGTGTAAATTGGGGAGTGAGCCTTTACACCTTCCAGAACATCATGTTGTAACGAGTGTATAAAAGGGCGGGCAGCTAATGGAAATTAGGTGGGCCAAAAACACGCCAGTACTGATCAGTTCCTAGTTATTTTCATTTGATTGTTTTTAGGGGATGTTTTTGGTAGAGTGGGAGCGAAAATTGGCTTTTTAAGTCAATTCTATCACCTTTACAAGTGACTTTTTTATATCTGAATGTACTTTGCTAATGTGGCTTTCAGCATCGAAAGTGCTTCAACCATGGCAATTATTATATTTATGACGCTTAAAATTGTCATGTCTGCTGCTTCAAACTCTATTCCATCAACCATATCGCTCCTGACCTCATCTTTAGTGCTTGTCTCAAACATAAGTGAGTTGGCCGAGGGTGAAACCAAAGCAGCCGGATCAATGTTCATTATATTGTCTTGAGAGGCCTGGTCAGAGAGCTCCTTTTCACCAACCAAAGTCACACACTGTAGTCCGACGCACATCTTTAAAATTGAATTATTATTATCAATAGTGTGTGAAAGAATTTGTTCAGCTGTCTCCTACATCGGGCTCACAGGTTCTGGATTGACAGGTTTAGGTCTTCTGCCAGCAGAGAAGTCAGTGATATCAGATTGCATGGAGTTTAGATTATTTGTTTTTTCCTTTGTGGCGGGTCTAGTTTTGTCTACAGAAGTGAGGCTGTGATTCTTGATGCCACGCTTCAAGCGTGCAGTAGTACTACGCATTGTAAATTTACAATTTATTTGAGATTTCATTTTTAAAAGTCAAAGCTGTGTTACAATGAAAAAGAAAGCTGGAGTGATAGCAGGTAAAGCTCAAGTAACAAAAGACAAAGGACACTCCGAGACACTCCTGTTGCCTGATGGGCACGCTGATGCACACATTCTCCAAATTTATTGCCGGGTTCTTTACCAGGCAGAAGTGTCGAGCGCAGAGAGGATCAGCATCAGTGTAGTTGATCACAGAATCATCAACCTAACCACAATTGCAATTGCTCCAGAGATATAAGTAAACTCAAATCCAAGCACTAGCCACAGTAACACAGGACACTCAGAGACACTCCTTTAAAAGAAGCGTGCGCTGACGCGCACATTCTCTAAATGTTTTGCTGGGTCCTTTACCAGGCAGAAATGTCAAGGGCAGAGCGGATCAGCAGCAGTGTAGTTGATTGCAGAATCTTCATGCTTGCCAATTTTGCTCCAGCGATATAATCAAACTCAAAACCAAGCACTGGCCACAGTAACACAGGGCACTCTGAGACACTCCTGTTGCATGACGTGTAACATTTATTTATTTGTAAAATGCAGCCAAAAGGCCAAAGGCGTATGGGAACTAACGAGATGGTATAACAAGGAGCCAGAACACACAACCATAGGTGGGACAGCAGTCAGCACAGTGGTCATAACAAAGGTAATATGTTTTATCTAAATACGTAGATCTTTATTTTCTTTTGTTCTTAAAACTCTCAGATCCGGTGGAATAGAGTTCCATGCCTGAGGGGCTGCTTTAAAAAAAGTTACTTTACTGATTGAAGTGAGCTTGAATCTAGGCACCACTAGCAGATTCGCGTTGTTTGATCTGAGGTATTTCAGCGCAGTTTTCCAGGCTATTTGATCTGCAAGATATGATGGGTTAAGCCCATTTAAGCATTTAAATGTAATTACCAGAAGACAAAGCTCTATTCTCGCTATTATAGGCAGCCAGTGAAGCTTTTGTCTTGCCTTTGAAATATGGTCAAATTTCTTTAGTCCAAGCACTGCTCCCACTGTTTTATTTTGAAGTGTTTGAAGTCTCACACAATCTTCTTTCGTAATCCCTGCTAGGAGACTGCTACAGTAGTGGATTTTGGAGCCTACTATGGCCTTTGCCACCATTTCACGACATTTGATTGTAAGCAAGAGACGAATTTGGACTAGCAGTCTAATATAATAAGCTGCTGAAGAAACTAGAGAATTGACTACCTAGATTTTGATCAAGATACAATCCTAGTGTTTTCACTTTCAGTTTAGTTGTGATTTTACAACCCGCTTTCTGAAAATGCTGATATTCATATCCTAAATGATGTATTCTGGTATTGGTGCCCATTAGCATGAGTTCAGTTTTTTCACTATTAAGTGACAAACCGCTTTCAATCATCCAATCATCAATCAGGCAATACACAGGATTCAGGGATTGGGTATCTTCATCATGCTGAGCGGATAGAGGGATGTTTGTGTGTCGTCAGCATAATTAGTGATGCATATGCCTCTTTTCTCCAGCAACTGGAGCAATGGAATTGTGAATATATTTTATAGGGATGGTAAAAGGCATGCCCCCTGGTGGACGCCAAATTGCAATTCCGTTGGGTTTGCCTCTGCCGTATCACTACAAACCCTAATGGATCTGTTCTCTAAGAAGGATTTAATCCAGGCTTCTGCATTGACAATGAAATAAACCGCACTCTTAAGTCTTTTAATAAGTAGAGCATGGTCAACCAGGTCAAATTCAGCATACATATCCGATAGCATATCCAATAGCATAAGTAAGGATATTTAACCCATGTCCATGTAGTCTAGTATGCTGGATTTTAAATACAGCAAGGCCCATTCAGTCCCATAACCTGCTCTGAAGCCGGATTGCCACTTGTTCAGTATATTCGCAGTAGTCAGATGGGCTAAAATCTATTCGTATGCCACTCTGTCTAGTATCTTCAAAAGGAGTGGGTATTTGTAATAGGTCTATAATTGGACAGAATCTCGGCATCCAAACCAGATGTTTTGATCAATGGTGTGATTTTCCAGGAAAGATCTATTCACAAATTGCATAAGAAGTGTTCTCAATCAGAGTGCACTAGCTTTCATCGTGACAGCTGGACATACATCCCCCTTGCACTACTTGGTGGGTTTTAGTCTGCTGATGATCATCATTAATTCCTCTTCAGAAATAGTTTTAAAATTAAAATGAGCAACTAAGTCTATAGGCATTTGTTCAGGGTATTAGCCTATTTGATCTTTTATAATTGATTGAATGGTACATTTGACCGAATTCGGCCAGTACCATTGAATCGATTAAAACATACCGAACATGTGGAGTGAGGGTTGCAGGGGTGTCCCCTGCTCCCTGTGTTTGGTATTTTTGACCTTGTGGGTTATGGGGTGTCCTCTGCTCCCTCAACATGGGAGGGAAGGGACCAAAACAAAGAAGAAGAAAAAAGGGAAAAAGAAGAAAAAGGGATCCTGTGGCATTGGATCCGACCTGCGTTAGAGGGACGGATCTGATGCTGCAGGTTTGCAGGGGACCTGGAGGTGAGCAATCAGTTAAGTAGCGGATGGGGGTGGGAGTGAGCAGATTTGGGTTGAATGTGAAGAGGAATTGCGTTGTTTCTTCATCTGGTAATTGTTCGCATGCGTACAGATTTATTTTGAACAGTTTGCTGTGAACAATTATCAGACGAACAAACAACCCCAAGCCTTCGTTCGGCTTTTTCAACTATGCACTTTTCTACGATAGGGTCCTCATTTGTTTTTTTAATGAAAGATGCATTGCCTAATCTTGTCGAGTTTACCGAGCATAGCCTCTTGAATAGTTGCACACCATTTAGCATCCTTGAGAGGCTCTTTATTATCCTTGAGACAAGGCTTTTCTAATTCCCTCTGAATTTTAGAGTTCTTTTGATTTGTGTTGATTGCTGGCTGTGCTCAGCAGAGCTGATGGGGTTAGAATTCGAGGATGAGGCCACACTGGGCCTTCCCATTCTGCTTCCTCAATGCTACTGGTGACATGGTATGATATATGTCATTTATAACGTGCCTGTACAGGTGTTTCTAGGCACGACAAAACAAGGGAGGGAAGACAGAGAGCGGACATGACAAACAATCTTATTAAGCCTTGTGTCATTCAGATCGTGCAAGTGTGACAATGTAAACTGCAGGGTGAAGAGAAGAGGGAGACGTGCCAGGGAGAGGGAAGGGGAAAATGCAATCAGGGAAGCAATTTTCTGAATATGTGCAGCCATGGCAGCGCGGCTCTGGGTAAGTGCAAGGAGGCAGGGGGGCTGTGGGACTACAGATACAGCCCATAAGTGTGAGGTAGGCCCAGAGGCAGTGCAGGGGAGACTCACAATGGAGGAGCCTGGCACCCAGTAAGACACTGAGGGTAGTCAAGCAACCAGACGGCACAGCAGACAGGTAGGTCAGCAGGGGAGAGGGATAGAGGAAGCAGAGGAGAAAGGGAAGGTCTGGCGCTGCTTCCGGAACTTCAAGTGGTCTGGCTCAGTCCCCTCTTTGACAGAGCTTTTCCATGTCTCTCCGTTCCTGGGTGAATAGCTGTCCTATAAGGACTGATGCTGCTCCACCTCATCTCATTTTGTATGCTTTGGGACACAAGCATAAATTATGAGTGGCTGGGATTTTCAGCTGTTGCTGTATGCAGTTCTCACCTGCAAGGGTTTTCTTGCTTTTAGGATGGTCATTCGATCATCACAGGGTGTTGCACATGGACCTCATCAATGATCAAGTGTGGTCTTCTATGCTAGTGGCTTTTCTTGTGTGGACCTCATTGTTGATTTGCTGGTAATGGTGCTGGGGGTCAATTGAAGTGCACCAGGCAAAGCATGTTTACAGTGGTGTCTTGCGCAGGATATTGTGGCTGATGTATTGCAAGGGAACAGTTATGAGTCTGAGGTTGTAGGCATGTGGTCCCTGGTGGTTTGTGCTTCTGGCTTCATTGAATCATGGGTGGGCTTGGGAGATAAACAATGCTTGTATGTGTACTAAGTAGCATGTCCTATGAACTGGAAATTGGCGGATGCTGTGGATGGAATTGTTGTTTTGTGGACTGGGGTCACCTGACAGTCTCTTGCTCTGGTGTTTTCGGTCCAGATGTTATTTGGATGATGCTCATTGGCAAATGTATGACAATTGTCATTGCCATGAGGACTGCTTTTTCTTTGAGGACATCAGTGTTCCTTCTGTGTTGGCTGCATATGTATATGTTGTGGATGAGGTCTTAGCTTGCAAATCTTATATACTTTATCACGATCTTGTGTGGGAGATGCCCTTGGGGGTGTGTTGTGTGCTTGTACTGTGAGTATCTAATCATGGACTTGGATTAGTCAAGTCAAAGGGTTGTATCGTTTTTAATTTATTTTTTATTCTATATGGTTCAAAACATAACATTTCATTAGACCTTTACAATACTTAATCATACAAACAATAAGTATAGACAGAGGTGGGAAGAAGCATAAACAAAAATTCATAACATCTTTCCACATAAAAACTTCAATAAAAGCTCATATCCCCTACTTCTTGAAGTCACTGTGGGGGGGTTTCCACCCCCCCAAGCCTGGGGTCATACTTATTTTCCTTTAATGCTGTGGGATTGTGGCCCCACATGTCCCCTTTTTTTTCTTCATACCGGGGATACCCCACATGCTCTGTTTTCCCAAGGAAATGGTTCAACAACACATTCCCTCACAGGCTTACCAAACCAGTGACCACTTCTCTTCAGCTCTAGCTAAGGAGGTTCAGCTTTTCCAGTATTTCTACTACTGTTTCAGTTAGCTGAACTTCTTGGCCTGCAATCATTCTCTCTGTAAATCTTCTTAGCTTGGACAGCCTCAAAGCCCAAGTCCCATCGCACTCCATTAAAATATGGCAGAGTGACTGTGATCTTGGGTTGATACAGACTTTACATAATTTAACTGCATTCCGCTCCCATTTTCGTATGGCCAGGACTTCACCAGTTGGGAGAAGATTCAATCTTACCTGCAGAAAGTTGGACCTTATTCTTGGGCCAGGGTACTTTGATAGGTAGAGCGGGGAGAGAACCTATGTTTTTTTTCTGCCGTCAAAAACACGTTGCGTGGAGTGGAGCGTCTCACCATAGATATGGTTTTGATACAATCCAAGCATTCTAAATCACGTTTTACCTTGAGAGGGTTGGTAATCAGGGTCTCTAGGTCTACAACTGTCCTATCCCGGATAGATATTACCCTGCCTTCCAACCCTAGCAAGATGCGTGATTTTGAGCTTTTTAGGTGTGCTCTGAGGTCTTTATACAATGAACCAGGGTTGGGGTTTATTATCTCTTTGTAGAGTGAGACTAATTTTCACTCCACTCGACACTTTAATGAGATGAGACCCAATTCAAACCGTAGATTCCAACCCGGGGTGCTCAGAGGAAGGTTGAGGGTGTCCTTCCAAATTCTGCCTTCTATTTTAGCCCAGTTTAGATTCCAGAGTGATGTTTTGGCTTCTAAACCGTACAGGATAACCAGTACTATTTTGGCTATATAGTAAATTTGCAGTACTTTGCCTTGATCTTTTTCATGTGGGGTATCAGATCCTGGGCTTTAGAGAGGATGTCAGGCTCCTTGTTAGTCGGGCTACAATTGATTTTATAGCCAAGGTATAGTAGTTTGTCTACTCGCCGAATTATGTGCCCATTCAGGGACCAGCTGTCAAAACTAATTTTCTTCCTTGGGTGTTTGAACACTAAGATCTTTGACTTAAGCGAATGTATTACTAAGCCATTTTTCACTGCGTAATCTCCCAGTTTGGTTAGGAGTCTTTGGAGACCTATGGTTGTTCTATCCAGCAGAACGATATCGTCCGCATAAGCCAGCCAAAAGATCTTATTTCCATTAAGGATTGGGCTGGCCAATGCGGCTGGTTCAAGTTCTTGTCCTATATCAGACAAGAAGAGGTTGAAGAATAAAGGCGCTCCCAAACAACCCTGCCTTACTCCTCTCTCTACTTCCACTGAGTCTGACAGCTGTCCCTTGTCGTCAAGTCTAACCCTCACTGTTGTATCCCTATGCAACTCCATCAGCATGGCCAACAGGGCCTCTGGAACACCCTTTTTTCTGAGTTTTGCCCACATCTTGCCTCTACTGGTCTGATCAAAGGCTTTGGAAAGGTCAATCCAGGCTCCGTATAATGGCAGTTCCCCCTTCCCTACAGTGGGCTCACTAACCAGACTCAGGATTACCCCATTTAACGCAGTAGACAGCCCACGTCTAAACCCTGTTTGGAATCGCGATAGCGCACCAACCTTGTCCACCCAGTGTGCAAGCTCCTTGACTACCAGTCTCAGAAAGATCTTGCTTTCAAAATCTAATAAGGCGATAGGACAATAGTTAACAGGATCTGTCCTATCTCCCTCCTTAAAGAGTGGAATGATCAGTGCTGTTTTCCAAGATGGAGGGAACTGTTTAGAGGATAGGAGCTCCCAAAAAAGGTTCTACAGAAACCCTTCCCAGAGCTCTAGTTCGTTCTTAAGAACCTGATACGTCAAGCCACTGGGACCGGCAAGCCTGAACATCGAGGAGCCCTTGATATCTCCAAAATGTCATCCTTATCCAAAGTCAGGGCCCATTCGATATCCAGTGGCTCAATATTCAATTCTTTTCTAGGCTTCTTAAAGATTTTTGAGAGGTGTTCAACCCATTTGCTTTCCGTGACCAAATTGCACAGTGAGCTATTCGATTGAGAGTCTAGTTGGCCCATGACCTGCCAAAACCCTCTGCAATTCATCTTTACCAGAAGTTTTAACATGTGTTCCACGTCATTTTGTAGCCGAGCCATTCTATGATTTTTAGACCAGTGTCTATATTTGCACCTAATGCCATTTGCTTCCTTTTTATACACCTCTGGGGCTAAGTACTGACTTTTCAGGCCTCGTAGCTCACTTCTCATTGCTCTTTTTTTAAACCTCGACTCTTCATCGAACTTGTGCAAGTGATGTTGCTTGGCTCCAATAAATGCCATTTTTGGGGGCACAGTTCATCAGATAAAGTTAATATAATTATCTGGCTGGCAGTGCTCTAATAAAGTGGAGTTTGGTATTCTTTTTAGTTATTTATTTAGTTTTTCTCCCCCTCGGCCATATTTGACTAGCCTAACTCTTCCCCTAGCTCTCTCCAAATCATGTTTGGGAAGGTCAACTCTAGCCTATGTGGTCACTGCCACCCTGCTGTTTTGTTTTGAGTGTTGAAGTTAGGGAGAAGAGGCTCGGGCTGACAAAGATGTAATATAATGTGGAGGAGGAGTTGCCCCGCCTCCATGTCATAGGGATTTCTTTTTCCTCCACCGAGCTCCCATTTAACATTTCGAGGTCGCGCAAGCTCATGAACGCTAACCAATGTTGCCCTCTACTTGAGATTTCTTTTCACTGCTCTCTCCTTCCCACCTAACTGCTGTACACATACAGAGTTAAAGTCCCCTGCTATTATTATGTTAACTGTTGTAATTAGGGTACCTAAAATTGCCAAAAATGCTTTGAGCGAGGAAGAGGCGGGGTTCCAGTACACATCAATCACCACTACCATCGGGTTTGGAATTACAAAGTTACGATGGTCTGCAGTTTAATAATAAGGTTCTAAATTGGAAAAGTTGGGTTCAGGGGGGTGTTCTGACTATTGGTGATTTGTGGAGTGCTGCAGGGGTAGTACCTTTTGCAAGTTTGGTTGAGAAATTTGGGTTAAGGAACAGGGAATTAAGAAGGTATGATATTTTGGTGACTCTACTATCGGAGTGGAGAGACATGTTGGGCGCTACATTTTTGAAGAAACTGGAGAATTTAAATTTTTGGGAAATTGGACACCAAAAAGTGTCTACTTTCATGCAGTTTATGCAACCTGATGGACAATAGTTAGACTTGTGGGACAAGCTGAGGTTGTCTTGGACTGAGGAGTTGGGCAGGGAACTTACGCCAAGGGAATGTGAAAAGATTTGGAGGGTACCGACGACTGCCAAAGTGGATTTGCAATTATGCTATATACACCAGACGATATTGGGCAGGATATATTGGACCTCAGTACGTATGTGTAAATTGAGATTGGTTGGTGAGGATCGGTGTTGGGGTTGTGGGAAAGAACAAGGTACTTTGATACATATGTTGTGGTATTGTGAAAGAGTGGAGCATTTTTGGAGGGAGGTTATTGATAGGGTTGATCAAATTTGGGATATTGTTTATCCACGCATTCCTTTAGCGGTTATTTTATTGTTGTATAGTGGAGGACGGGATGTGAGTTGGGTGGTATCATGTGGAGTAATCAAAGTTTTGTTGGTGGCGACTACACAGGTGTTGAGGGTTTGGAAGACACGGAAGAAGCCGAGGGTGGAGGAATGGATTTCAGATGTTAGAATTTTATCCAGATTTGAGAAAACGATGTATTGCAAACAAAGCAGGGAAACCCTTTATGATGATATGTGGGGGAGCTTTAGTGACCTTTATGGATGATGCTAGATTTGGTTCAGGAGTGTAGTGCATTGGTCTTTTTGTTTTTTCAGGTAATATTTGTACATATGGGGAGGGGGTTTGTGTTGTCTTTGTGGTTGTTTTGTGTGATCCTGTTTGTCTGTTGTCATTTGTTTGGTACATCTGACTTTGTTTTAGGTTAGTCTTAAATTTCATATGGTGGATTACAGGGTTATGGTTTGGATCTCTGTTTCAATTTGTTTTCCGCTGTTATGTATTTTGCAATTCAATGGCCTAGGATGTTAATTCTGTTATTTATTGTACCTTGTTGAAAATGAGAAATAAAGAGTTTAAAAAATAAATAATAAGATGGATCATGCTGGCCATGATGCCTATTTTGTTCTTAAATATCAGGGTGGCGGCCTTCACTGAGCTGTTTTCAAATGCTATTAGGAGCCTGTCTGCTGGTCTACCAAGTGATTTTTGACTGGCTGGCAGCCAGTGAATGGTAAAGCCCTCTATCTCTATTGCGTTGACCAGCCAGGTTTCTTGAAAAATCTGAATATCCATCTCACTCAGAAGGTAGTCTTTAACTTGTTTCACTCTAAAAGTGCTGGAACCCCACATGGAGGGCTGTATGACTAAAGCCTATACTCATTAAAACCTGAGGTAGAATTTCTGGAAGAGCGGCCGACACCTTTTCTTCTTTAAAGGTTTCTCCCGTGATAACCGAACCTTCAATTCTCCATCCCATTGGACCTCTTTCTTGATTCTATGAACTTGCACTTATGGGTTCCTGCTGCTGATTTACTCCATCCGGGGTGATTTAGATGAGTTCTTTGACCAGTTTTAGGCCTTGTTCTTCTAATGCCCCAGCGGCTTTTAGGATTGCTTCATATGCCTTTATCAAACTCAGCCCTAGCTCCACCTTATGTGCATTTTTACGTTCAGGAAATCTGACGAATTCTATGTACACAGATGTGAAAAAGTACAGGCTCTTGATTTTCTTGAACACCAATAAGATCATGCTTCTACTGAGGGAATTCAATTTATTGTTCTATCGTGTGGATTTTAACCAGAGTCTTGGCGCTTCAAAGCCTGTTTTAACTTTCTCTCTTTCCTCCCCTTGCATGACCTTATTCTCCCGCAACTGGGCGTTTCCTCTTTGCATTTGCACGATCTCCTTTGATTTTCCTGACCTGTTCCATGTCCCCTGGATTATCTGAAACTTGCCTTCTTCCTTTTCTGATGCCACCTCATTGGAAATGATTGGTTCACTGGCAGCCACTGAACTCACTGCTTTCTTAGGAGCTATTGAGAAGATCGGCGCTAGTTTCAATTATTTTTTCTCCTCTTGAGTCTATGTCAGCACTCTTAACCACAGTGCCTCTTTTTGGTCCCCCTCATTTTGCTGTTTAGAACTTTGACCTGGATTGAGTTGTTGATCCGTCTGCAGGCCTATCCTCAAGCGAAGAATCTCTGGGGGGACTTCTGATGTAATCTGGTGGTGCTGCTTTGGGGGAAACTGGGTTTATCTTGTCCTTGGTGGCTTATTTGCATGCAAGCCAGATTCCGTCGAGAATTTTGGTGTTCCATGGTTAAGGATATCCCCCTTTGGGGAGTCTGGAAGCCCCTCTACAGTTGACAATCTAATATTGTTCTCAAAGTTGTGTATCCCTGCGTTTTGAATTTTTTGAGGTTTTTGATTTTTTTTCTTTTTCTTTGTTCTTCTTTAGGTTAATCGGGACGATCTTCTGCCCCTTTCTTTTTACCACCTTCTTTTCTTTTCAATCTTCTCCATCTCTTGAAGTTTTGATTACTTGCCGCTGTCCAATCGGGGTCTCCAACTACCCCGATTTCTCCGGCATCCTCCTGGATTTCCCTGCTTGCACTCCTGTTTTCACTTGACTCCTCCACTTGATCCTCCCCCACCTGGGCCAATCTCATGAATTCTTCCAAGGTGGATTCCGAAAGCGGGGTGTCATGGGAAAATCTTTGACTATCTGTTGGTTCCACAATCTCTGTCTCTTGTGGCCCGAGGCGGGAATGCATGGTTTGCAGTAAGTCTCGAATTTGGGATCTTGACGTGGCTTCTTCCTTTCTATTCGCAAGAGAAAGTCTCTGAATAGAGGAGATGTCCAGACCATGCTTAACTACTTCAATTCTGATGTCATTTATTGTGGGGGTTATGCATGAAATGATTGTGTTCTTGAGGCACACCAATGAGGAGTCGCATTTAGCCACTTCATCCGTTAGTTCGAGGAGGATTCCAGCTTGACTCTGAACCTCCTATTTCAACAATGCAAACACTGACACCAGGGAATTTAACACAAAGTTTAGTGCCTTTAGGTTGGATTCTTCTGACTGGTGATTTTTATGGTTCTCATTCTCCCTTCTGATACTGGATTCTCCTTCTCAGGTTCCCTTCTTGCACTAGAGGGCCCTCCTTGGGCCGATGTCTCCCCTCCTCTGTTTCTGGGTCCACTCGTCCTCTGCACTTAGTCGCTTGGGCTAGACTTGAGCTTACAGTCCTAGGGATCTCCTCTTCTGATCTCGTTACTGGCGAGCCCCAGTTGACCTCTCTTAACTCTGCAGCATCAATCAGACTCTTATGCCTCTTTTTGCCAAAATGTTCTTTGATCTTCCTTTGAATGTTTTTCCCAGCCTCGCTGCCACTGATTTACAATTCCCGCATGTCCTGTTTGAGCTTCTTTTTCCTCGGCCCCCTGGACTGGGGATGCATGCATCTGGGCTATCGTTATCCTTGACGGGATAGTTTGTGTAGATCTTGAACCTTCCATGCATGGGATCTCCAGTGCCATTGAGCTTACCATTGGGGCTATATAGGAGCCATCCCCTTCTGGCCTGTTTGTGGGTTCTAATGCCAGTGTGCTTCGCAGCTTCATTTTGTTTTGAGTAAGGGGGCTATAATCTGCCTGTCTTGGGCCCTCCGTCGGCTACTCTGGGCTATGACCACCCGTGCTATTCCGAACAACCCCTCTCGATTGCTGGTGTGTTAGTTCTCTATGGCGTTATCTGTCCTGTGCTCTATGCCAGACCAGTCCTTTAAATGGGGGTGAATATGCCTTGCTCTTGTTAACTTACACTGTGGGCCCCAGCCACAGTCCCCCAATGGTTACCATGGGCCGGCAACGTACTGCAGGATTCCCAGACCCCCTGCCCTCATCGCCCTTCAGTCTCGTGGCTCCAAGTTACGGAGCATGCAACACAATGCTCCCAGTCCAGCGAGCGGGATCAAAGGGATACCCCTGCAGTCTCCCGCTCCCGAGTTGGGCACTCCCCCTTAGATTCTTGTCCAGCAATCTAATTGGAGCCTGATGCCTGCTTGATGCTGAAGTTGGCACAGTGTAGCTCGGAGCTCCGTCTGCTTTTCTCTCCGCTTTTGTTGCCGCAAACCTTCCCACTGGAGCACCTTGTTGAATCCTCAGTGAGAGTGGGGGAGGGATGTCCACCAAAGCGCCGGACCCAGGTCCAAAATCCGGCAGTAGGCGGTGGTGGAGGAAATGATGGAATCTGACCCGCGAGTCATGGAGCCCGGAGAGCCCAAAGACCCAAAGACTCTGTTTCCCTGACTCCGCGGCCCACTCCGCGGCCTGTATGCTGTTATATGGTAACAGACAGCAAACGAGGACTGCCCACCTCTCGAAATGCACAAGTTCCAGTGAGTTTCAGGAAACACCAAAGACTCTGCTTCCCTGACTCCGGGTTGTATCTTGATCTGTGTCTGGCTGTTTGAATGCCATATTGTTGGTAAACCCATTTCCTCTTAGCTTTTGGCGCAGCATTGTTGTTGCGCCTAAATGTGTTTGAGACCTTGAAGCAACTTGTTCTCCACTGTATTTATTTGAGTCAGGTGAAGAATGCGGTTTACATTGAACCATGTTTTGAATGTTCTCAGTGTAGCCCGTACAATGTAGGTAGCTGTCGTGTTGCAGCACATTGGCCATGTATGGAATGTGGCATGATTCAACCCACTTGTTGCTCTGCCCAGCAGCATCACTGTGTTCTGATGGTGCCAGAAACATCAAAATGGCCGCAAAACCCTTGTGCGCGCCAAAACCCCTGAAAATCACGCTTTGCGAAGCACAAACAGATGGCTGCCCAATCTGCCATGCATGTTGTCAGTGGTGGAAGAGAGATCTCACTCCTGAAACATGTCACTGGGCTCCACAACATGTGAAGATGGAGTACAGAAGGAAAAGCAGTGCTTTGCTGAAGGAAACCCCAAAATCTTGCTTTAAATCACTTTTTCTTTGTTGCTGAAACTGCAGAATGCCTGTACAAAACACCCTCAAACATCCAGAATTCTTGCTAGGTGCTACAATTCACTTAGTGCAAGAAACCATTGTGAACTTACAATGTCCTGAAAAGCTGAAAGCATCAAGGGATATCCACAGCAAAAGTGGCTCTGTGGATCTGTCAAAATCTGGGCGCAGTACACTCGGCCGCCTGAATGACAGCTGTCAGGGGCCTGCAGGATTAAAGCTTTAAACATGTATAAGCTAAAATCAAATGTTTCCAAGCTAAGAGGCCTGTACTGATGGTAACCTATGGTGTAATTGCTTTGATTCCATGGTTTACAATCTTAAAGAAGTATTTATCTGTGATTTGATCCAACATGTTTGTTGTATGCTAAGGGAAAATTCAACAGAATTAACATTTAAATGTAAGCCTGACTAAAGCAACCAAACTGGAATAACAGCTTTCTTCACAGAGGCAAAGCCTCTCCCTCCAGCTCCCTCCATCAGGAAATCACACCTAAATGATAATTATAGGGTGGGGGAAGAACCTAGTCTGCAGTGGGAAAGGGAACAATGAACAGCTGCAAAGCAGGAAAGGCTAAGTGTGAGGACTGTTGTAAAATGGCCTCTGCCAAGAGAACTGGGAGGAGATTGCTCCTGAACTGAAGGGAGACAAAAAAAGGCAGAGACAAACAGCCATCTGTGGCTGGACATTCACAAAGAACATTTATTTTAAATACATATAACTTTCCACTTAACATTGTCAAAAACACAAAAATAACAGAATTGTAAATCTAATTTTTGGCTGCACATTTAAAGAGGCGGCAACATCATCGACATAATTTGGAGGGAAACGGCAGAAAATGTGATTTTACACCAAATGTATTTCTGCTAGAAGTATGAAACTGTATACACTTATGCCCACGTTATACGCGCACACATGTAGAAATTTGCTCATAAATGGGACATTGTGTTCCTGATGAAAAGGGAGAAATTCTGGGAAAAGCAGACACAAGATACAACAGCTACGGGGTTTGGAGGAGTAGCTGCTGTACAAAATATGTAATCTGTATATCTGGTTTTTATAGAGGTTGCACAGGTGTAAATATGTATTGTGTCAAAAGTAAACTTTGTGTTCAAGAGGCCAGGGTGGACTCTAAGTCTCATAAACACACACCATGAAGGTGACAACCTGTTTTTCTCCTCCTATTAAGGCAGAGAGGAGATTCTGACCAATCACTGTCAAAGGGGCAAGCTTAGGATAAACCAGCACACACACCCCATGTATCATAGCATAAATAGAGACAGCAGAGGGCAGAAAAGGACAGACAGATTCACCCACTATCCGAATGCTGGCGGAGCACCCTGCTTCAGAACTTTACATCTTCCTTGCTCCAGACTCCAGAAACTTGGCAAAGCAGAACCCATTGCATAGCTGAACCACTTTCAGCTAGGCCTCAATTTCCAGAACCAGCACCAACCCCACAAACCTAAGGGGAACTAAAATACAGCCGGGCTGCGCTGTACTGCTTGCCTGCTGAAATAATTATCGTCAGAACCAAAAAGGGCAGTTCCAATCCAGTCCTGTGCTGTGACCAGAGTGCATTGCAGATCAGCTCCAGTCCTGTGCCATGCGGTGCCCAGAGCGCTTTGACGCTGCCCAAATCTGATGTGCCCAGCAGTCTGTCCTGACCAGAATCCCTGACCAGAATCCTGACAGTTCCGTTTGAAACAAATCTAATGAGTATCTATAGATAGAAATGTGTCACTAGCATATGTACCTTGCTTATTTAATCCCTATTTTAAACCCATCCTATCTTGTATTCAGAACCTGATATTGTTAGGAGTATTTTTGAATTGTCTGAACTCTCTATCCAATCCCTCCTATCGTCCTCCTGTGCTAGTTTTGTTAAAACTATCTCTGCGCTGATCTTTTCTCATCTGAAGAAGGCAGGACCACTGCAGGCCGTCGCCCTGATCAAGTGGCTTTGTTCCTTTGTGGTTTTCGTTGTCTTGATAGTTTTAATTTAGTGCAATAAATCATTTTTGTCATTTTAAAAGTGCATTCCTGTTTCCCATTCTAGCGCCTATCTCGAAAATATGACCGCCACAAAAACGTCCATAACTTCCTCAGTTTTTGAGCTAGAAACAACTTCTGCTTGTAGCTAACATCCACAGCTTTAAATTGCATCTAAAACCGATATTCTGTTTGAATTCTGCCATTCCTGAAAACCTGTTCTCTCGTCCTATCTCTTTACATTGGCCCTCATTACGCCCTGGCGGAAATCGAAAAACGATGGCGGAAATGCAATACCGCCATCGAATAGCGCTCGGTGCGACTATGACCCGTCACCGCAAAGTACGATGCCATTAGCGACACCGTAGTGAACGCAACGTTAACTGCACCAAGTACGCGCGCGCGTGCCATGCCAAACCGTAAATACCACCATGGCGCAAGGGTACGCGAATTCCGACCCTAGCGGACATGTACCTAACGCCATCAAGCATGGCGGAAAGTACCAATCCGCCATGGTGAGAAGTACGGCATCGTGAATCAACCGTAAACGGCCCCACTGAGTGCCTGTACACCGCTCCCTGCCCACAAAGTACAACTCCCCGTAGGTGCAATGAAGTCGATGCAACCAGTGAAATGTACAAGTCACCCATGCATGCCAACGAACAAAAGATTCACAAGAGGGGCCAATGGGAGCTGCAGGGCACAGATGGCACGAATACAGAAGCCATTCCAATGGACATGACCACAGTCCCCCCCCAGAAACGCACGCAAACACAGGCACCTGTGACCAGCAATATTCCGAAAATCGCATCATTCCACCAGTCCACCTGGCTGACCGGCATCTGTTACACAAAACCCAATCCCCCGCCCCTGAGCATGACAACATTCAAACTGTCATATTGGCAGCCCCCATCCCTGACCTCACTGGGCTTCGTAGGCAAACGCGCCCAGCACAGTAACACGCAACTAAACTCCGAAGCTGGAACCCAATGCAGATCTCCTCACAATACATCGCTCCCCAAATAGGAATATGCCACATCACTCGCAAAGAACAACGCAACACGGCCCATATCAGAATAGAAATTTAATGCACAACAAAATCACCACGCCCATACAGCCATTAGGCCATGAACTCCAAAACACATTTCACCATTGTGGGCTGCATCCGCAAGAAATGACTAGCTACTACTTGTGTGACGCCCTGTTCCATCATGGTACACAGAGCCACATGCACGTACGAAAAGGCAACATGGAAGCGCACAGAACCGCAGTGCCGTCCCAATGGGGAGGCACTAGTCCAGCTGAAAGGCCGAAATGTTGCTCCGAGCCACTAGTACTGCGTAAGGGCATGTGGCCCATTGGCGATCGTCCCATAAGATCGTAATGCTGTTCCACTGATTAACACGAAGCAGCAGGTGTCGGGAGTAAAAGCCATCTGCAGGAGTGGCATACAGATGGCAGTGGCAAAAGGGGAGGAGATACCTGTCAACCAAAAGAAAAGAAAAAGAACAGAATGGCCATCAGAACTACATTCGAACAACTCACTTCAATGATCACACTAAATCCACAGCCATATGCATGCCAGCCCACTCCAAAGGATCATCACCACCCCAAAACCACTTGCGACTCATAACCATCTATATCGAGGTGTAAACACCATCACAAACGAGTGTACCTGTGCATGCGTCTGTCAAAACAGAATCCATCAGATGGGAATGTTAACGTGCATGGACACAAGTGTCTGAAGGCGCGTCGAGAAAGGGAGGGCTCAACAAGGCCAGATAGACGATGGTCCCACTATGGCAGCCCTGCATCACATAGCGCAGGGGAGGCGGATAGATTCCAAGAAGCCCTGTACATGGCAAACTCTGTATGAAATCATCTGCCCATGCATCCATTCATCATTCCCTCATCCCGGTATAAAAACGCCTGAATATTTACTCACATAACATTAGAAATTTCCATTGAGTCTGTGCGTTATGCAGCCTGCAATATCCACAGTGCCCCAGCCCGTAATTCCAGTGTTGTGAAGTAACATGTATTTGGGAACGTCCGGCCTCATCGCCCACGTCGCTATTGCGCATCCCAAACTATTCATATCAATCATTGCATCCTCGCCATGGCCCCTGTCTCAAGGACATTGAACAATAGAACGTTATATTTGCAGTCAGACCTGTGGGCATCTCCTCGCCGCTAGCAGAAAACCGAAAGCGCCGCCCTTCGAATTCCTCATTTGCAACATCACGTCGAAAAGGCATCTGTGGCCGTTTGAAATCGCAAATTAATCCATCTAGTGCGGCTGTGTGTGAAAATGGCAACTGCCTTCACCCACAAATGGGACGCCCCGCCCGTCGGTGCAACTCGGTACAGTGATGCATGAGGGCCCACCGTTACTCGAGTACTACGTTCCACTGACCCTTCACAAGTCTGTTCGCGACTGCAAAGATTGTATGTGAAACAATGGGACCATAGCCGAATGTACATATCAACAAATGTTACACGGCCATCGGGTACAAATACATGCCATTACTCGAATTGCAGCGTTGTGTGCGGGACGTGCTCGGCCAAAGGGGAGAGCAGCTTGCACAGGTTGAATGAATCACCACAGGTGGAGGCCATACAGCCTGAAAACACATAAATTGCACACCCAGTCTCCTCCCACAACCACACCCACTCCGAAATGCTACCGGCAGGACTCGCGATGTTGGCCCTGGGGGACCTGATAGCACTGCAAGTACTCCAACTCCAAGAAGAAGACGAACACCAACTACAACCGGCCGCACGGAGGGGACGCAGGAGGAGGAGGAGGCCAAGGCAGGGCCAGCAAGGGCCGCCAGCACAGCCACTACCACCACGCAGGCAGCCTGCAATCCCACGCCTCCGAGCACATCCGTTCAACCTCACTGATGAGCAGATCCACACCCTCTACCGTTTGGACCGGGACACCATAGCCGCCATTGTGGACATGACACAGGCTGACCTTGTCAGCATGATAGATAGCCCAACCGCCATCCCACCCCTACTGAAGGTGGTGTCTGTACTACACTTCCTGGCCACAGGCACCTACCAGCACACAGTCGGACAGTTGCATGGCATTTCTCAGCCACTGTTCTCACAGACACTATTGCAAGTGCTCGCTGCCCTCCTGCAGCACGCAGACGACTACATCTCCCTACCACGCTCGGAGCAGGAAATTACAAACACAAAAGTTGGATTCCATGCACTTGGCGGCATACCGGGTTGCATTGGTGCCATCGACTGCACCCATGTGGAATTGGTCGTCCCACATGCCATGGAGGCCCAGTACCGCAACCGAAAACAATTTCATTCCCTGAATGTACAAATGGTGTGTGACTCCAACAGGATCATTACACATTGTTGTGCCCGATTCCCTGGATCAACCCATGATTCTATGGTCTTGAGGAACTCTACAATACCACGCTACATGGAGCGACACGCAGGGAACAGATCCTGGCTACTCGGTGAGTCTCATTACATGCATGATAATGTGGGGTATGTGATTCGGCAATGACCTGGCAGGAAGGGGGGGGGTGCGTACGTAGCAATGGCATTCCACATAATCCGTTTATCGTCCACATACAGGTGATGCTGGATATCCACTGAAGAGATGGCTCCTCACACCAGTCCGGAACCCACGGGACCAGCATGAGGAGGACTACAACCATGCCCACTCACGTACCCGTGTAGTCATTGAACAGGCATTCGGCCTACTGAAGACTCGTTTCCGCTGCCTCAGCAGGTCTGGCGGGGCACTCCTGTACCGCCATGAGAAGGTTGCAAAGATGGTGATGGCATGTGTCATGCTCCACAACATGTGCGTACGTAGAAATGTGCCCATGCCCCCTGACGCAGAACTGCAAGCACCTGATGATGGTCATGATGAGGGTGGGGATGTGGCAGCACCTCAAGGAGTCTGCGAGGCACCGGAGGGCCGTGACATTCGTCAGCATCTCATTGATGCATGCTTCTAGCACTCACGCCTGGTGGCTGATACATGGACACGGTACTCGTGGCACTGTGTGTGTCTGGTACATGCACAATATGGACTGTACGCCTATGATGGCCTAGTACACAAAGATCATTGTCCACACATCTCATTGGTTGATCGTGCACTGTTTATGGCCTATGTGATATCATATTGAACACCCTATCGACCCGCCACCCAAGTGAGCCCAACACACCCCCTCCACCCTCCTACCTCCCCCCCGAACACCAGTGTCCAAAGATGCTCATTGTCAGAGGGCTGTCGCTATTGCAAGCCCCCTCTGCGGGTATCAGGGGCACCCCTGCCTGTGGAGCGCAGGTTCCTTCCAGATCTATGTTGGGGGCTGCCCTGGACGGAACTTGCAACGGATGATGTCTCTGCCTGCTCACGTCCATGCATGTCCCTAAGTGTTTGTGAGAGCTCAGTGAGCACACGGCGCACTGCGGCAAGTTCGGCACATACGTCTTTGGACGTCGCATGCAGTTCCCCCCTCAGGCTCTCGGTGCTTCTCTCCATTTGGACTCTCAGGCTCTCGGTGCCACTCTCCATTTGGACTCTCAGGCTCTCGGTGCTACTCTCCATTTGTGCCCTTAGTGTCTCTGTACTTCTCTCCATTTCTGCCCTAAGTGTCTCGGTTGATGTTTCTATGTCTGCCTTAGTGCCCCCACACTCATCGGCATGGTCCTTGAGGAGCGTGGCCAGTTGCTGCTGTTGCACGATTAACTGGTCGAGGGACTGTTGCCTCTGCTGGGCCATGGCCATTTGCCGGGGTGTCACAGAGGGGCTGTTGACCTCATGTTGCCTTGCCACAGGGCTTGTGGGGGATGGCCAGTCGTCGTCTTGTGGGTGCCCCTGCGTGGTATCCTCATGTTGTACGGGATGGGACAGACAGGGGGATTGGGACAGGTCATGGATGGATCTGACTTCGACATCCCCGTCTTCTGTGTCGGAGCATGCTGCCATCAATGGGGTGTCACCTATGGTGCTGCTGCCACCAGAGGCAGTGCCTTCTGTGGCATCTGTTAGGGGGACCTGTGGTGGTGGTGTTGTGGGCATGCTGGCTGCTGGGGTGCCTGTTGATGTTCCCTCCTCTGTGCTGCCACCTGATTTGTGCTGCTGCCGTGTCTTGATGCGTGCAGCTGAGGTGGAGGGTCTTTGGCCGTTGGTCTTGGCCCTCTTTGCAGGTGTGCTGGTAGGGGTGTCCTGATGCTCGTCGTTTGGATCGGACCCTGTGGTGGAGTAAAGGAGGGCGAGGGTTATTAATGGGTCTGTGGGTATTGGAATGGCATTGTATCACATGCATTGGGGTGGTACCTGAGGGTGATTTGGGTCGGGGCCTTGGAGGTGCTTTCATTTGTGTGTGGAGTGAGGGTGCAGTTGTTTGGCAGCCTGCAGTTAGGGTGTGCCTGCTGCACGTGTAGTGGGTGTTTTAGGGGTTTTTAATTATTTATGTATTTATTGTGAGTTTTAAAGTGCGCTATCAGGCCGATGTGTGTGGACGTTCTCCTGGACATGTGTTTCTGTTGCACTATGTGGACACATGGTACTTCACATGATTGGACATTGTGGATTTAGCATTGTTTTATTTGGCCCACCTACCTGATTCTTCGGATGTCTGCACTCCTTTCTCCATCCCTCCGACTCCCTCTATGCTCTCCATTCCGATGGTGGAGGCACAGATTTCTTCCCAGGGGGTCAACTTGATGGGTGATTCAGGACCTCCCCCGGTGGCTGTGGCAATGTTGCGGTTGGCAGAAAGTATGCTGCGGACGCGTATCCGCAGGTCGTCCCATCGCTTTCTGCATTGCTGTGGGTTGCGGGGTGCGGTCCCCACCGCACTTACACGCTATGCCACCAGAGCCCATATGGCCTTCTTGTTCGCAAGTGCCGTCCTGGTCATTTGCGTGGAGAAGACGACGGCAGCATTCTCCTGGAGGGTCTCTGTTAGCACGGTGAGTTCCTCACGGGAGAAGTGGACCTGCCGCTTGCGGTCGCACGCTTTCTTCGCTACTTTTCCCATTTTTCTTGGTTTCGCTAGGGTGGATGACGGGTTGGGGTGTGTCTCAGGGTAGTGTTTTTAGTGGTTGTGTGGATTTTGTGGTTTTATAGGTGTACGGCGGGATGTTTCCCGTTCCGGGCCCATGTTTTTACTTCCGTTTCCGTATATTTACGGTCACCGTACTTTCCGGTTGGCGCTCACTGCGGTGTCCGCTGTGATGGGTGGCGGTATTGCACCTAGGGCGCCGTACGGCGGCGGTGTGGGCCGTTTTGGGGTCATTTCCGCCATCGCGGACTTTGCACTTCCGCCATGGCGTGGTGCTCGTGCCCGATGGGTCGGAATGGGCCGGACTTTGCTCCATCGTGCAATGGCGGAAACGCTATTTACGCTGTGGCGGTCCGGTCAGTCACTTTCCGCCAGGGTCGTAATGAGGGTGATTAAAGTGTAAATACATAAATAAATATTTTAACTTTGCAAACCAGCCTGATTCCAGTTTCAGTTTGACGGTAAGAGGTGTTCCAGGAGACGGGTGTGCTATGAGTGGTACATCGTTCAGAATAAAAGAGCTTTTAGACAAAAATAAATAAGGATTTCAGTTGTGCATTACATGCTAAGGATTGACTTGGGTGTGTGCCGGATTGAAATCACTTACAGGAGTTGTGTGAAGGGGCATTTTATTTTTGAAGTATTTGTGGTGTGGGGTTGTGTCAGTTGGTGTGCTGAATAGTAATAATGCTATAGGTGTTCCACGCTAAGGCGTGTATTGACTGCATGTTATTTTGTTTTACTATTCTTTTTTTCTCAATTGGCGTAAGTGAAATGTTCACATTTTTGTGTTGGAGAGACGGTTTACATATTCATAGACGCACATAACCACCTTTTTTATACTTTTTTGTGATCAAGCCCACAAACTTCGTAATACATTAATCCTAATAATATGATCTGTAGCAAGACTCATAAGTAAATAAGTGAATGCAGAACCTCTGTGGTATTGCCCTCAACCATGATCAATGCTGTGGACACCGTCCTGCTCCTATGACTTTCCATTGTTTCTTCAGTATGTTCGACGCACATTGACCGCTCATTCCTCATTCCCCCCCCACTGTCTTGCACTCCGCTTTACTACCTGCAAAACACGGCACATATCTTGCACGTGTTCTTTTGTGGGCCTGGGGACGTAATGCATGCTCTGAGATGTTGGATGACTGTAAGACCAATGTCTTCTTATCAATGATAGGTGAAGAAGTGGGAACATGCTTGCTATTGGTCCATTGCCTGCCTGTCCGCTTCGTTTGCATATTCTTTTGCCACAGACTGGTAGATGGAAGTTCAACTTGTGTTTGTCTCGGGAGGATAGCTCATGGGCAACATCATCGCTTTGGAAACAAGACATCACGGAACATCACAGGTTCCGTTCTTTTGTCCGCTCTCAGAAACCTCTGGGTATTAAGCGCTTTATGAATAACCTATCTTGTCATTTCTCTCTTTTTTCAGGATTTGTGGATTCTACAACACCGCAATACAGTAATAGTTGCTTAAAATGTCGAAAACTACTTTTAAATGGAGACTCGTTCTTCATAGGTGAACGCTGTGAATTGCTTTTGTTAAGCAAGGAAGCTGTTCTTGTCAGCTAACATCACAGCGAATAAACGGTGATCTGCTCTACCTAAAAGTGATGCCAGGATCCCGATCACAACATGTTCGCTCCTCCCTTGAAACACTGCTCTGGTTGTAATTTCAAAATTGGTTTTGCACAGTTCTACAACCTAATTGGAATCCCACGATTTGTTTACTGACTTGATTAAACGGGAGTGAATTAGCACATAGATTGACTTCATGCGTGAACTGCTGATCCGGTGTTCCAGCCTGAGCTCAGCACCTAATATACTTCATCCGCACCCAAGTTCTAACAGGTAGCACACCCTGCAAAGACAGCAGTCGCCACCAGTCACGGGCAGATAGTGTGAGCGCACACCTGCACCTGTGCACTCAGAGTTCGCAAGGTGAGCGCCATGTTTTAGACTTTAACATTATACATTCGACAACCCCGGTGCGTCCTCGTATTTGTTTTCATTCATGACATTTAAAGAGAATATAGGAATACTCGATTCTAGAGTGGCCTGCTCGCCCCACGTGAACACAAGGGCCTGATTCATGGAACGTTTTCCTATGGGATTGCGCCATTATAAAACACTTCCATGAATCAGGCCCAATTATGATCACATTTTGTTCTTCCATTGTTAATTTTCACTGAGTATCACATTGCTGGTCGGAACTTGTAGAGAAATCGTTTTTTTTCCATTGTAGGGGTAGGGCCTTCAGATGTAAGCACTCGAAATCTGTTGGCTAAAATAAACATTGGTCCCTATTACATGGAGCCATATGTCAAATAATGTAATTAAATCTATATCAGCACAAATGCTGATGTGCCGCCCTTCACAAGAATGGAGCGTTCTCTTGAACAATTTTATAAGTAACTTAATGTGTTTAAGAGGCACAGTCGAGCTGCAGTAGGTTGTTCTACTGACACAAGCACAAGCAACGTATATATCATGGAAGTATCTCTCATACAACTTCCACACACACATACGCGTAGATGTGAAATACTCACTGTACGGTGCCTACTCAATAGATACCCATGGAAGCTGAATAAGGAAGCAAAGACCATTTCAATATTGAAGCAAAAGCTGCAGGCGCAGGGCTATGACGTTTCTGCTTTCCTTGTAAATGTCATTTATTTAATGCAAACATGGCACCTGACTGCTCCACATTACACCTGAGCACCTGGAAAAACAGGGCGTGACCCGAAGCCATACATTGTTTGTATTGTACAGAGCTGGATGCCCTGTGACCAAAGCTTGTGCACAGAACTCCTGGGCATTGAGTATAAGGAACACGGGCACAGGAGGTGAAAGCAGAGCTCTCCCGGCAGGTGCGCACTTGGTGACTGGGGCTGGGTGGCTGGGATATCCCTGGACCCATCCAGTGCCTCACCCAGGCGCGGGCTCGTTGCGCTGCTCCGGATGAGACAGCGTTGCGCAGCGGGTGTCCACCGAGGGAAGCTCGGACAAGGAGTTGAGAGACAGAGCACCTTACCAGAAGGTGATCCCAGGAGCCCTTTGAGAGACATCGCTGAGCCGAGTCCAGGGGCGGACACATCCAGTAGATTGAACAGATGAAGTGGATAAAGCAGACAGAGTGGATGGAACGGATAGAGGAAATAGAACAAATAGAGCTGATGGAACAGATGGAGCGGATGAAACAGTTGGAAAGGATGGACCAGTTGGAAAGGATGGAGCAGCTGGAAAGGATGGAACAGCTGGAAAGGATGTAACAGATGGAATGGATGGAACAGAAGGAGTGGAAGGAACAGATAGAATGGATGGAGTGGATGGAACCTATGGACCGGATGTAACAGTCAAAGTGGATGGAACGAATGGAGTGGATGAAACAGATGGAGTGGATGGAATGGATGGAGCAGATGGAACGGATGGAGTGGATGGAACGGTTGGAGTGGATGAAATGGAAGGAGTGGATGAAACGTATGGAGTGGATGGAACGGATGGAGTGCATGGAACAGATAGAGCCGATGGAACAGATTGAGCAGATGGAACTGATGAAGTGAGCAGAACACACAGAGCAGATTGAATGATTAGGAAGGGTGGAAAAGATGGAACTCAATAAACAGATGGGAAGTATCAAATAGATCAACAGATTCGATAGAGTAGTTCATGTGGACGAAAGACAGAATGATGGAATGGATGGAAAGACTAGTAAATCAAATGTTGAACAGGACGAAATGTAAGAACAGACGAAGTGGAAGGAACGCACCTAGTGATTAAAATGGATAGAACAGATGATACTGATGAGTGCTCGACCTCAAGCGCCTTACTGAAAACCACCATATCACACTAGCATGCTTTTTCTCTCCTATACACCACCACTCAGCTAGAACACAGCGATACTATGACACATTCTGTATAGCTGTTCTCATACCAACACCCGCCTCATACTCACTGGCGTAACAGGGGCCCCCACAGCCCCCGTGGTGCAGGGGGCCCTGCCAGCAGATGTCCTGGGAGGGGGCCCCACTGGAGAAAAATAAAAGAAAAATATTTTTTTTTCAACTAAAAAAATATTTTTCTTTTCTTTTTGATTTCACTCTGCATTCATAAAAAAAATATTTCTGTGACAGAAATAATTTATTTAGGAAGGCAGAGTGACTACAAAAAGAAACTTTCCTTTTGAAGTCCGAGTGCTCTGCCCTCTCCATGGCATGAAAGACTCTAGGATGGAGGCCTCCATGTCATGGGGTGAGGAGGACCCTATGACTTCAAAAAGAAATAGTTTATTTTTGAAGTCACTCTGTCTTCACAAAGAAATTATTTCCATTATGATTCGGTCCTTAATGGAAGAAATGTCTTTATGAAGTCAGAGTGACTTCAAAAAGAAACAATGGGCCTCATTACGGGTTTGGCAGTAACCATGTCAGTGTTACCGGCAGGACCGGTAATGATTTACCGGTGCCCAACTTCCCGGTAACACCGGGGGATTACAACCCCGGCGGTCCGGGAAGTCAGGCACCGGCAAATGGCAAGACCCCATTTCCAAATGGGGATGGGGACCACGGAAGCACTGGCACTGTTAATAACGGTGCCAGAGCTTCCGTGAAAACTCTGCGGGTGGGTGCCCTTCTGCCAGGCGGGACGGCAACGACCCTATGCCGGTCTGGAATTAATGGGGCTGGTAAGCTTACCAGCACTGTTGTTTCCAGACCGGCATAGGTGTAATGAGGTCCAATTTCGTTTTGAAGTATGAGGGCTCCCCTCAACCCTATGACGTGTGCGTGTGTGAGTGTATGGTGAAAGGGTGCACACTTAAATGTATGGGTGTGTGCCTGAGTGTATGTGCCAGTATGGTGAAAGGGGGCACACTTAAATGTATGGGTGGCTGCCTGGGTGTGCCTGTATGGTGAAAGAATGCACACTTAAATGTATGGATGGCTGGGTGTGCGTGTGTGTATATGGTGAATGGTGTGTGCTTGCGTTCAAGGGCGCAACAAAACCTACATTTCGGGGGGCTAACCCTTCAAATGTTGGGAGAGGCGCTAACTTCATGGGTGGTGGGGGAGGGGCAAGCTTATTTGTTTGGGGGCATCTAATTTCTTTACGCATTTTAATGAGACTATTCTAGTGCAGCTTCAATGTTACAAGCAGTTAACTCTCTCCTTTAAGGTTGAAGCACCCACTTATGGACTGCTATGAGAATGAGTGGTCTCCTGTTCCCTCTCTACCCTTCCAACCACTGCCCTGGCATGCAAGTATTAAACCACCATCGCGATTTAAATTGCCTAAAATGTTTGGCATTTGAATTCAGGTACTAACAGTGAAATGCTTTATGTTAGTAATTGTTGGGCTCTTGTTAACAGCGAAACCCAGGTGTCTTTTAAAATTTGTGTCCTGTTCTGTCTGGCAACTGCTCTGAAGGTCAGCCAGGTCGAGTCAACATAGCCCAAAATTTCAGGGGTGGGGAGAGGGCTGAATCCCAGTCAACTCAATGGTGTTGCACCAATAATTGTGTTTAATGCCTTGATTACTCATTACTCCTACCCCTATTCTTCCTCGTCCAAGTGTGTATGAGACACTACTTGTGTATAAGGCACTCTGCCTTATACACAAGTAATGGGATGAGGTATAGGTACATGGAGGTAATGCCTGACTTAGCTACCTGTAATCTTCATTACTCCTAGTCCCACTCTTCCTCGTCCCAGTACTTACCTATGAGGCAAAGAGCCTCATACGTAAGCTCTGGGACAAGGAAGAGGGACGTGGAGGTAATTCTGGGCCAAGGAGCTGATTTTGACGGTTGGGTTGGGGGTGGGGGGGAGACGGGATGTGTGAGGGGGCAGGATTGTGCAACAAATCATAATGGCTATCCATGTCCAGGCTAAGCAGGCATGCTATGTGTCATTAGTGGCTAGAGAGGCATTTTGGTGCAGCCAGTCTAGTTATTCCTCAGTTTGGTATGACTTTTTTTTAACTGGGCATTTCTGATAAAGCAGTCCTGCTAAGTGAATTACCTGGCTAGACTGCCATTTGGGTGCTGCCAGTCAAGCCGTTTCTTACTGCAGCATTGTATATTTTCTGGGCATCTGTGATCAACTGATATGATAGAAGTCACTTATAATGCACCTGTACACAAGTGTTTCTAGGCGCAACAAGACAAGGAAGGGAAGATAGAGGAAACACCAAAACAAACTATCTTACTAGGCCTTGTGTCATTCAGATCGTGCAAGTGCGAGAACGAGAAGTGAAAGGGGAAAGGGAGGGGGGAAGTGCAAGGGAAAAACAGGGCAGCAATGCTCTGATTAAGTGCAGCCAGGGCAGCGCGGCTCTGGGTAGTGCAAGGAGAACAAGGGACTGTAGGGTTACAGTTACAGCCCCTAAGTGCGTGGTAGGCCCAGAGGCAGTGCAAGGGTGACTGATCAAGAAAGAGTCTGGACTCAGTGAGACTCAGAGGGTAGCCAAGCAACCCATCGGTACAGCAGACAGGTAGGTCAGGTAGGCCAGCAGGGGAGGGAGAGAGAGAAAGCAGAGGAGAAGAGAAATGTTTTCAGCTGCTTCCCGAACTTCAGGTGGTCCGGCTCAAGTTTGAGAGGGCAAGGGAGGCTATTGCAGAGGGAAGCACCTGCAGAAGAGAAAGAACTACCCCCACTCTCTGCCTGGAGAAGCGTCTAACCCTTAGGGTGTTGCAGATAGCTGAGCAAAGGGCTCAAGAAGGAAGATATTTTGGAAGAGAGCGTTGGGTGTAGTGCGGACCCCGGGCCAAGAAAGCCTTGTGGACAATGCAAAGTGTCTTGAACTTGATCCTTGCAGCAACTGGGAGCCAGTGGAGAGATTTCAAGGCTGGAGAGATACGATCCCTGGGCTTGAGGCCAATGATAAGTCTTGCAGTCCTGTTCTGGATTAGTTGCAGAGGGTGGAGAGTAGAGGAAGGCAGATTGAGAAAGAGGCTGTTGCAGTAGTCCAGCCTGGAGAGAACCAGAGCTCTGGAGACAGTGAGCTTCTGGGGGAAGGAGAGGAAAGGAAGAATACCTCTGAGGAGGTGCAGCTGGTAGTGTGACTTCTTGGCGATGTCCGAGATGTGAGGAGAGAAATAGAGAGTGGAGTCAAAGATGACTCCAAGGTTGTTCACCTCACAGGAAGGCGAAAGAAGAGGGCCCAAGGCAGGCGGCCAGAGTGAGAAAGGGAAATGAGGGGTAGGAGTCGAAATGAGAAGGATCTCAATCTTACTGACATTAAGGCAGAGATCGTTGGAGGCACACCAATCCTGAATCACGGATAGACAGTCAGGAATGAGCGAGAGAGGAGAGGAGTCTGAGGGGAGCCTGAAGGAAAGCGCAGTGTCATCCGCATAACACGGAAAGTTAGAGGAGAAGGTAGAGATCAGGTGGGCCAAAGGGGCCAAGTAGAGGTTGAAAAACCGGGTGAGAGGATGGAGCAGAGAGAAAGGGACCAAGTTGGACCTGGGAGGGGCTGTCCAAGAGGAAGGGGGTCAGCCACTCAAGGACCTGATCCGTGATGCCCAGGTTCCCATGGAGTCGATTGGTCAGGATTGATCAGGATGGCATGGTTGACCATGTTGAAAGCAGAGGAAAGATCAAGGAGGATGAGGACAGAAGGAATTCTGGAATCAAAGTTAGAGAGCAGATCTTCACAGGTGTTCAGGAGAATAGTTTCTGTGCCACTGGCAACCCTGAAGCCAGACTGAATGTTATGGAGACAACCAACAGATTCTATGTGGAGATTAAGCTTGGAGATGGCCAGCTTTTCCAACAGTTTGCCCAGGAAAGGGGTGATGGAGATTGGGCGATAGTTTGCAGGGCAGGCAGGATCGGCAGACAGCTTCTTGAGGAGTGGGTGCATAAGGGAGTGCTTAAGGGGAGAGGGGAATATTCAGTGGCAAAAGAGTGATTACAGAAATCGGCCTAGCCTGGAGTGAGGGTGTCAATATGGTCCTTGATGGTTCTGGAGGAGCAGGGGAGCACCTGTTTGGATGACACTTTCATAGATCGGACTTGTCTAGAAACCTCGTCAGGTGTTGTCAGAGAGAGAGAGGAGAAAGGAGGACGAGAGGTAGAGATGGCCAAACGAGGGCCAAGAGAGGAAGAGGGAGAGGAAGAAGAGATGGTGGACAGGATGTCCTGAGTTTTAGCGGAGATGTGAGAGGACAGAGCCATACAGAGGGCCTGGGAGGGAACAGGAGAAGTAAAGACTGCAACAGGATTGACCAGTTCCTTGCAGATTTTAAAGAGTTTGGCCATGTTGTTAGAGGCCACGGGCTTGACTGTGTGTTCTCTTCTTGATGAGTGTAATTGCTTCGACTGGCATTGTGGTGCAACCAGTCTAGGTATGTCTAAATGGGGCCTGGCATGCTTTACTGTAATGTTATTACAGATCTACACTGGTCTACATTGTGCAGCTAGTTGGACATGCTTTCATTGTGGCATGGCATTTTTAATAGCGAAACATTAATGTTCCTGTGCACTGTTGGTGACTTGCATCTATTGGATTGGTGTTACCCTACAAAATAATTGCAAACACTCTGGCTTTTTAGCCAATTTTCCTCAGGAAGTGTGCTGTTTATCGCATTAAAACACATATTTATATATTTCCCCTATTGCAGTGTGAGGCATATCCCTTCAGCAGCACATTCGTGCGTATTTCGCAATCGTGATAATCTATGCTGGGCCAGAGTGTGGCACAACCCGTGATTTGTTGCCGAGTTGGGGGGGCCCCCTCAGCATGGCTCGCAGGGGGGGCTCCACATTTTGTGTTAAGCCACTGCTCATACTACGCATCATCCTAATTAAACTCAGCTAGCTGAGCACACACTACTAACCTAAGCATCTCCTCAGGCCTAACACAGCCAGAAATCAGTCTGGGTGTCAACTCACCAGAAAAATAACATATTTCTGACCTCCCAACAACCACACCTACCTCTAAGAAGCAGCTACCATGCAACTGCCACACTGGCTGCACACATATCCGGTGCACCCACGCAAATTATTGACTCCCTCTCTCTCTCTACTGACTTGAACTACGGTTCCCTAGGGAGTTCAACCTACCAGCGCTTTGAGATCATACCAATGATACATAAGGCGATAAATAAATGCAAGATAACATAACATAACAGACACAGAATGGCCTGTAGCCATGCCCTGTGTGTAATATTGTGTGTCTGGTACATCAGGAGAGACTGGACATGAACTACGATATTGGGGCACCGAGTGTGGACTGTAGTCATGAACCATTTATAAAATCATTTGTACAGCTATACCAAGTGCGCATTTCAGCTGAACAGTGCCGCTTCTCATATTGTTTGTCATGCATTGCATTCGGAGGACCTCATGTGCACACCATTCAGCAGGCATTAATGCTGGAATCATATAACATTGCACTCTTGCTAGGATCACACATTGTTTGTGCTACCGCTGTTTGTACGCAGACCGTAAAGTATGCCATGGTTTGCTGTTAAATTCTCATCCACTTAAACCATTAGCTAGCTGTTGCCATCACCTGCTAAAATATTTAAACACATTTCAAGCTCCTGGTATTAAATGCCAAGATACTCATGCATTTTGCCATGTAATATCATCAAATGTAGAGAAGCACATCCCATGGGCATAGTAATGGCATCAAATCTCCTAATACACAAACCAATCGCCACCATGTATGGCATCATATATACAAGCACTCGTTCTGTTTGGCTTGTATTGGCCTCATAGGCCCAGTTGTCATCAGCATGTGCCAGGGATTGGCTTTATATGCCCAGGTGCATACACTATTTGGAAGGATTTCACTCTCAATTTGTTAGGTACTCTGGCCATTTTCCAGTTATTACAAACCAGTGCCTCATAATTGACAATTTGCAAGATACTGACATTATAAGTCAACCTAAGTCCATGTATTCACATCATTTAACCTTCCAAAAATTGACAAATCACAGGAGGCCTATTAATACACAATGGTCTTTCTCTTAACTCAATACGGCTACCATTGACAAGTGTGTTATTACCAATCACCCATGATTTAGCACGTAATAGGAAACACCTTCTGGTGCGTCTAAGGAATATATGTTGCAAAATAATCCAAGAATCAATTATGAGGGCACTCTGAAAAAGCTTTTATGTACTTTTATGGGGGTTACATTATAGTTATGGCTGAACTTAATGCTGAATGAGCTGACTCACTTTCTTGGGTGTTTCTGTAAAACAGTTGATATTGTATTAAAACTTCCAAACTCTACAAGATTAAATACATTTTTCTGATGAGACAGAGAAAGAAATAGCAGATCCTGCGGTCTGACACGGTCCTTGGCAACTAAATGATAGAGGTTTAGGGGATTCTCCAGCTAGGGTGTGCATCAGGTCCAGAATCAGATCATCCATAATTGATGACATACTAGTAGATTGTCATTCTTCAATCAGGTGTAATCCTATAATATTTAAGGTCATGCCAAGAGTAGAAGGTCAGCACAACCTACTAATCCTGAATATCTGTCTAAAACAGAAACATATTATCCACTTGCAAAGACCCAAAAGGCCAAATCAAACACCAGGAATGATCAAAGTCCAGGCAAACTAAGTTTACACGGACTTCGACTGTTCTTTGAAAGCTTTATTGGCTCTCGATTCACAGCTGTATTAAGTTTAAAGTCCTTTGCCTGGCCCATCAGGCCTTTCATGGACTCGGAGCCTCCTACCTATGTCATAAAATTAAAGGTATGTTCCTTCTCGGAATCTTCGGCCAGCAAATCTTTTCCAGCTTCAAGTCCCACAATTTCGTAAATCTACTATGGGTGGTAGAGCTTTTTACATCGCTGCCCCCACCCTATGGAACGCTATTCCTTTGCATATTCGGACCATCACTGAATATCTCCCTTTTAGAAAAGCCCTAAAAACATTTTTGTTTAATTGTCAGTAGGGGCTGCATTTTAAGTCTCCTCTCCTCAGCCTTGGCATTTGTTTATTGTTTGCTTCTTTTTTTCCCCTCTCTTTCTCTCTTCTAGTTCACCGGTTGTCAGACTCTCATCTTGAGAGCCATAGCGCCAGGATACCTTTTTTGATACCATTTTTGATCACGGCCGTGCTTCACAAATAACATAACATAACATAAACTAGAAATCAATTGAAGTCTGTAATATCTTCTGATAGAATCAAAACAATGTATGACTCATTATGAGAATTTAGCAGGTGAATGTGTATTTGTAGGAGTTGTCGGAGAGTGTGTTACTTACTGTATGCTCTGTTGGAAGGAAACATAAGAATGATGAAATAGCCTGTCATACTCACCTGTTGGACTCTGAATGTAGAGTCAAATAATAACCTGCACAATGTTTTAAGGATGACATTAATTCAGCTCTTAAGTATGATAAGAACAATAATGAAATGGAAGAAAACAGAATACACACAGGGATCCTAAGATTGCTTATTAGAATATATGAGAACTAGAAAAGTAACACAGTTTTGGAGTATAGAAAAATGTAGACACTAGTCTTACCAGAAATAGTGAAACGTTCCACAAGCAGTGGTTTGCTCAGTTTCTGGGTGTAATGTTCAATCGGGAGGAGTTCCAAAAATGCAATTACTGCCCCTAAGGTACTGAATAAATTAAGCTAAATCACACCGAGGATTTAT
The DNA here is from genome assembly GCF_040938575.1 of Ambystoma mexicanum. Taxonomy (NCBI): domain Eukaryota; kingdom Metazoa; phylum Chordata; class Amphibia; order Caudata; family Ambystomatidae; genus Ambystoma; species Ambystoma mexicanum. Next base: position 419,912,381 of record NC_090927.1, on the reverse strand, counting down.
GTTGTTGCAAATCACAAAAGAGTAGAAAAACTGGCGATCCTGATGAGCTAATTTGAACATTTGTCTGTGCAAATCTGGAAAGGTGGGTGAAATTATTATTAAAATTTGCAGAGGCATTAAGTATCACAAGGCCCGCACCAGCTTCATGGTGACACGGGATAATTGTGGCCTATCACAAAAAATGGGGTTCTTCCTGACCGAAACAGTTTTAGACTGATATCTGTGTTAAATATCACATTTGAAATATGGACAGAATGGTTGTCTACTCATCTCTTAGAATGGGCAACAAGTACACATATTTTTCCCTTTAACCAGATGGAATTTCAGGGCATTTTTATTATTTTAGAACACTGCATTAGACTGAAAATGATATATGAAAGATATGTTACTATAAAGCGAGCCCATGTGTATGTTGCTTTTTAAAGTTTGGCCAAAGCCTTTGACTCCATACATATGCCCAAACATTAGACCAAATTGAATCAAATGTGTGTCCCTGATGGGCTGGAATGATTCATGCTCATCAACAGTGACTGTTCCATGTAAAATTTGTTGGGAAATCACAGATAATTATTTTAATGAACTGGGCGGTCAAACAAAGAAGTTTCCTGGCATCCGATAGTTTTATTCCTTTTAGGGATTTTTGTCATGAAAGTGGACATTCTGAACATTGTGGAGAGGTTCAGTCTATTTGTCATTGTTTTACTCCGATGATAAACTGATTTGAGATCTGACTCTGGGTTCGGGCGGTGAAAAGTAGCCTGACATTAACCCATGGATATTTCAAGGACCATTACTCAAAATGCAACAAAAGGGTTGCTTGTTTTTGTAGAGAACACATCGAATGCATATGGACTTTGGATGCAGAAGAATTGGACATGGTCACCGTTATGCTCGTTTGGGAATAATCCTTACCAGTCTGGCGGTTGGTTATCCCATACAATGAAGGTTTTGAAAGCAGTGGACAGTCGTTATTAGTTTTCCATTAAATTCTTTGCAAAGGCCCTAAAAATAGTTAAATGTATGTGGAGCCAAATAAATAACTTTAAACTTTATCTGTCAGAAATATGGGGTGTAAATTGTATGCAAAAAATGTATATTATACAGATAATCCTTTTGACAAACAACTATTATTTATTATTATTATTATTATTATTATTATTATTATTATTTTTATTATTATTATTGAGTACAGACCTAGCAACGAGAAGCAACATAGTGCTTTACAGAGGTATACACCAATACAGATACATAACAGAGTGCTTTACAGAGGTGTAGAACACTACAGATGCATAACGGAGTGCTTTTCAGAGGTAACAACAGAACAGATATACAGTAGTGGGTTAGGATGCAGAGGGACACAGAGGAGGGGTAAAGCTCTACCGATCGGCGGGGAGCAGAGGGGCAGGTGGCATCTAGCGAGTCAGGTTGCGCGAGTGAAGACATGATGGCCTAGGTGTTGAGGAGAGACTCCTTATAGAGTTGGGTCTTGAGTTATTTTCTGCAGTGTATGAGTGCTATGGCAAGTCCGATGCCGTCAGGGCGGAGGTTCCATAGTCTTGGGGCTTCGGCAGAGAAGGCTTGTTTCCTGGTCCTTTCCTTTTTGCAGTGGCGGATTTCAAGTCTGCATGTGTCCTGGCTTCTGGTGGTGCACCGTCTGCCGGAGATGCTGAGTTTCTCCATGAGGTAGCTGGGTGACTTGAGGGCGACTGCCTTATAGCTGATGCAGCAAGACTTGAAGGTGATTCGTGCATGCAATGGGAGCCAGTGAAGGTTGATGTGGACCGGACTGATGTGATAATATCTGTGTAGACCCTTGATGAGATGTACAGCCCCGTGTAGGACACTTCTCAGAGGCACAAGGGAAGATGACGGGAGACCATCGAGGAGTGCATTATATAATGTATAATATATAAATAATTGGTTATTTATAATGCACTTAATACTCAGAAGTTTCTAAGTGCAGACCCGGGGATCGAACCTGTATTGCTCTGCATCATCTTGCTTCCAAGGCGCACGCGTTGCCCTGAGCTATCCTCCCGAGCCATTGGCCCCATCAAGGTGGGACAGGACCAGTGCTTGAACAGTGGATCTAAAGTTGTCCAGAGGGAGGAAGGGTTTGACTTTTAGCAGGAGGGAGATCTGGTACCAAACTGTCTGAGTTTTCTTAGCTATGTGTGTCTTGAAGAAGAGGTGTTTGTCCATGTAGAACCCGAAGGAATTGACACAGGAGGTGAGCTCGGGTGTGAAGCCTTCAGAGTTCATGGTTGATAGCCAGGTCTGTACTTCTGAATGTTCAGTATTGTGTTGTGAGCAGTAGGAATCTGGTCTTGGATGGGTTGACCTTCAAGTATGCACTTGACATCAAAGACTGGAGCAGCGAGAGGCAGGTTTTTAGTCTATGGATATCCTTAATGGAGGCGATCTTGAGGTATAGCTGGGTGCCATTGGTGTATTGGTGGATGTGGATGTTGTGTGTGGCTAGGAGGGCTGCCAGGGGCTCTATGTATAGATTGAGCATCTCTGGGGTGAGAATGGAACCCTGCAGGACTCCACAGGTGATGGGTAGCATTGGCAATCTAGAGGAGTCCATCTGAAGAAACTGCTTGTGGTTGGCTAGGTAGAACTTAAACCAATGTAGGACACGTTTGCTGATCCTGATGCACCAATGTAGGGTGTACATAAGAGCCTGGTGGTCTATTGTGTCAAAAGAGGCCGAGTGGTCGAGTAGAACCAGGAGGCAGGGATGGCCGGCGTCAAGGATGTTGAGGGCATCGTCGACCACTTGTATGGTTGCTGTATCCGTGCTACATCTGGGTCTAAATCTGGATTGGGAGGTTTGGTGGAGATTGTTGGTGTTGATGTGTTGCTGCAGTTGTGTGGCTACAGCTTTCTCAATGACCTTTCCTAGGAAAGGAAGATAGATGGGGCGATAGTTACTTGGGCTGTTGGCATGCAGAGTGAGCTTCTTTAGAAGAGGGAGGATTTGTCCTGTTTTTATGCTCAATGCGAAGGTGCCTGGAGTTAGGGAGCTGTTGATGATCTCCAGGTAGGAAAGGCATGCTTCTGCAGGGAGGTTCTTGAGGATCGATGCTGAGAGCATGTTGCCTGTATACAATATGGCATTGAGGGCAGCCAGGGTTTCAAACAAGTCCTCTGTCAGGAGTGTCTTGAGATTTTGCAAGGAGGGACGTGAGGAGGGTCTGTGGATGGAGAGCTGACATCTATGTGCTGGCGAATATTGCAGATTTTGTCGGCTATGTGCTGGCGAATCTTGCAGATTTTGTCGATGAAGAAGGAGTTGATGGCTCTGGATTTTTCTATGTAATGTGGTAATGCATGGTTGGGTAGCAGGTTGACACAGTGCTTGACTGCTTTGAAGAGGGCTATGCTTTTGTTGTCAGCTTCTGCTATGGTATTCTGATATCAGAAGGCCTTGGTTTTGATGATTACTGGACGGTGGGTCGCTCGAAGTACCTTAAGCAAAGTCAGATTGGATGCGATCCAGGAGCAGTGCCAGGTTTTCTCTTGTTTCCTGAGGACTATTTTTCTGAGGTTGAGTTCTTGCACGTACCAGGGTGCTGACGGTTTCAGTTTGCAGATGCATTGTTTCAGAGGTGTGTGTCCATCGATAGAGGCTTAGAGGGTGGCGTTGAGTACTTCCAGTAGAAAGTCGCAGTTCAGTTGGGGGTGTTCGGTCCATGTAAGGTGTAGGCTGGTCAGGTCTTCTGTGAGGGCTTCCACTGGTAAGTTCTTGAAGAACCTGCATATTTGTCTGCTGGGTTTCTGCTGGGAGTACTTGACTGGGGTCGTGTGCAGAATGTTGAAATGCACGGTTATGTAGTCGGACCAGTCAAGCCGAGAGTTGTAGTGGAGTGAATACAGTGCAGTGATCATTAGGTCGAGGATGTTACCTTTATCATGTGTTGGATCTTTCGTGTGCTGTGTGAGGCTGAGGATGTCGAGAAGGCTCAGAGCTTCTTTCATTGGTTTGCTGGCCTTGTTGCTTGGAAAGTTGAAGTCACCTAGGAAGATGTTGTGCGCATGTGTGAGGGACATGGTGGTGACCAGGTCAGTGAAGTCTCTGATGAAGGCAGTATTGGGTGGTCTGTAGATGAGATGGAAGGTGACTGTGTCCATCGGGGAGAGGGGGAAGTGGCTGGAGAGGACTTTGAAGGAGCCAATGTTGTCAACGTCAAGTCTGGTGCAAGGCGGTGAGGTCTTGCATATGACTGCGAGGCCTCTGTCTTTCTTGTTTGGCTGGTCTCTGTTTTGAATGCTGTAGCCATAGGGGACAAGGACATCTAGGATGTGGGTGAAGGTGGATGTCAGCCAGGTCTTGGTGATGAAAATGGTGTCAAGGTTGGGTGTGGTGATGAGGTTGGCGATGTCTGTAGCATGGATGATAGCTGAGCGGACGTTGGTGAGCATTAACTTTCAATTTTTAGACAGTGGGGGGTGTTGCTGGGCTTCAGGCTGATGTGGGTGAGGTAGCTCCATTGCTGAGTCCATTCCTTAGAGGAAAGGCAATGCCATTGATGCTGGCATTCCCTGGTGATGGTGGGGCTGACCTGTGGGGACGGAGGGAGTAAACACATGTTGGCGCCTGCTTACCGGTTGTCTGAGTAGGGGTTCGGGTCCTGGGTCCTCCCGGTCCGAACAGGTCCAAATGGGAATTGCAATTTTCTTCGTCTGGCCTTCACTTCGGGGGCCAGAGCGAGAGACACCTTTGATCTAAGATTGGGGCTTAGGCCAGGTGATCTAGATTCACTTGCACTTGCTCACCAACTGCAAAGGAAAAAAAGCTGGAGGGCTGCTTAAATAGGGAAAAGGGGTGGCAAAACAGGAAGGCGTGAACAGTTTAAGGTGATTAACAGGTGGGAGGGGCTTAGGCCTGGTGACTTAGATCCACTTGCACCTGCTCACCAACTGCTGATGTAGCTGTTCCGGGTGTACACCAGTGGTAGCTGTATGCCTTGCCACTTGCACAGTGAGTTTTAAACTACTGTCAAGACTGGCATCAATGAAACAATATTTTACAATATTTGTGGGCAACAAAACTTAACCTGAATTGAATTAATGTATTTTAAAGAAATATGTCAGTTTCCAGCAAGGGATCGATTATCCTGTTTTAAGAATCTGACATCTCCATTCTTGGAATGCAATTTTGAATGTGTAGTTTGGTTGGATAGAGGAGTAAACCGAACACAAATTCTGAGCATTTAAAATGTGTAAATGGACAGCAAACAGGTACTAGTCCAGGTGCTCGGTCTGATCTATATCCTAGGAGTCTTTAAACTGAGACTAAAGTACAGGGTTTTGCAGAGAGCTGTGTGGGTGAAATAATGACCCATCATGTTAGGGGATTAATGGCAAGAATAAGATAAAAAGGACATAGGCTAAATGATTGTCATGTATCCTCTCGGGAGGATAGCTTAGCAGCAACGTGCTCCCCTTGGAAGCAAGACGACACAGAGCAACACAGGTTCAATCACTCAGTCCGCGCTTAGAAACTTCTGGGTATTAAGCACGTTATCAATAACATATCATATCATAAGTAGTTAAATTACAATAATGCTATTGCTGAATTTGTAGATGATGTTGTGAAAAGGAGATTATTTTTAACATTATACAGAAGTGAAAGGCTGCATGAGTAATGATCAAATATTGTACATTGTGTGCATTGTTGTTGGATTGATGCATTGCGGAGGCAGTTGTTAATTGTTGTGTTTATGTGTATTTATGTTTGCATTTATTAATAATTATTGAAGACTTTCACCAAAGTGCTTAACACAGTACAAATATACAGCAGTACAGCAAAATGTGGTCAAATGGCAGGCATATGATTGCCAGAAGTATTAAGGGTCAGGAATTAGAAAAAAATAAGTCGTTTTTAAGATGGGTACAGAAAATAAGAAGAGGGGGAGAGAAAACAGTAAGAGGTAAGGTATTCTAGTGTTCTAAAGCTAGAAGGGCAAAATAGCAAAACTGTGAGGTGGCACAAAGGGGCTTGGGTACAGAAATAAGATATTGCGATTGAGACCGAAGAAAATATGGTGGAAAATAAAAGGAGACAAGAGAGGACAAATAGGAAGGGGCTAGACCGTGAGTACAGTTAAAGACTATGCAAAGAAAGTGAAAGAACAGGAGGCATTCATATGTAGAATAGAAGCAGAATGAAGGGAAGATGAGAAAGAGGAATGAAGCCGTAGACGTAAAAGGAGGTGGATGTCTGAGATATAGGCAAAACAAAGAGAGTTGAGATAAGAGGCAGGAAGACTGACAAGGAGAGATGAAAAAAAGTTGAGGTGGGAGAAAACAAGAGAGGAAATAAGAAACGTAGTGGTGTAGAACAAGGGGAAAGGACAAGTGTGTCAAAGATTGTAGAGGTAATAGCAGCGCATTCAGGTAGTAAAAGCAATGTGTGTGGAAAAAGGCTAGTCAAAGATTATGCCACGATTACGAGCAGTGAGAAAAAATGGCAGGTGGGCAGGGGAAAGAGAATACCGAATGGACAGAGGAGGATAGTGGAGAGGGGGTGGGAAAGGACATAATTTAGTGGGGTACAAGTAAAGGAAATGGGAGGACATCCAGAATCGTATAGAGAGCAGACAGGAGGAGACCTTGGAATGGAGTGAGTAGCAAAATGAGTAAAGGAAGAAAGTCTGCAAATCATATGTGTAGAAGTGACATGAATGGTTGACAGATTAGATCAAGACAGAGGGGGGCACTATAGAGAAATAAGAGTAATGGTCCAAGGACAGAATCCTAAGTCGCACTGTACAATAGATGGGGAGGGGAGGAAAAATTGCTGGGCCAGAAGACCGATTAAGATCATTCAGAGAGACTAGCACGAAACCAGGTCAGGACAGATCCAGAAAAAAACAAGAGAAGTAAGGATAGAGGAGTGATCAACAATATGAAAAGCCACAGAGGGGACGAGGAGAATAAATATGGAGGAGACCAGAAGACAGAGTAAGATAATTTAGAGAGAAAGGAATGAAACCAAGTGTGGATAGATCCAGAAAAAACAAGAGAGAGAAGTAAGGAGAATGGGGAGATCAACAGTATCGAAAGACACAGTGAGGTTAAGGAGAATGAGTATGGAGAAGAGTTTGTTGTGACGTGTGGTAAGAAGAATATGAGAGATAGGGAGAAGGGTCATATCATTGAAGTGTGAGGGAAGGAAGCCAGACTGGAGAGGGTCAAGAAGAGAAAGGAAGTGCAAAAAACAGGAGACATGGGAATAGACAATCCTCTGAAGGATATTAGATAAGTAGCGGAAAAGGGATATTGGATGAAAACTAGAGGGAAGTGAGGGGTCAAGAGAGGGATTTATAAGTATGGGAATGATGATAGCATCTTTGAAGCAGGAGGGTAACATAGACAAAAAGGAAAGAATAAAGACAGAAGTGAGGTCTGGGAGTAATTTAGGGTAGACATTAGGAATAAGAGAAGAGGGGATAAGATCAAGAACAGAAGCAGTAGAGTGAGCACAACGCAAGAAATGGGCAGTATCAGAATCAGATAAAGGAGAGAAGAAAGAGATTTGGGGAGGGTTCTGGGTGTGGAAAGTGTACACGAAGGAGGTGAGGGTGGGCAAGAGGCAGAGGGAAAAGCCGAGCATAAGGATGAGACTCTGGTGGTAAAATGGTTGACACGGTTTGTGGATGAGAGTGGGAGGCAAGGTAGGGGTAAGGGGGTCAGGGTGAGAGGATAGACATAAGTATTTGGAATCAGCACAGTTGCTGATGAGACAGTGTGAGAGTGGAGTAGTACTGTTCTTGGGTGGATCGAAGAAGAGAGTCGTAGGAAGAATGAGGAGCAGAGAGAGTGTTAAGATCAGGGTAGAGTGCATTTTTCCAACGTTCAGCTTTGTGAAGTTAACAATTAAAGGACTTGAAATCAGGGAGTAGCCATGGTGGGCAGAGTTTATGAAATCGGGATACCTATGGGAGGCGTAGAGGGAGATGAGGGTTGAAAGAAGAGAACAGTGAGTAAAAAGCATTGTTCAATGCATTTCACAGATAAATCCTAATAAACTGTGTCACTTCAATCTTTATATGACTCAAATTGCCAGGTTCTCTGATCATTTGCCACATAAGTGAGGATGTTCCAACCATTTATTGCCACAATAACCCCCCACACATACACATCACATCATTTGCAAAATACTTGCCTTGTATGCCCAATTCACACACCTTGTCTGTTTATTGCCGATATATTCCAGTGTACTCCTAATACTCAACAGGCAGTGTCATGAAATTGCCAGCTCGTTAAACCTTTTGTCAGGTATTGCCATGATGTGCCCCTCAAGAGCATTCCCTGGCTCTTGAGCCTCACATCCTCTCCTTCAACCCTGGCCAAGAATCACCTCCACTCTCCTTTTACCCTAGCAGCACCGATGACCCAACTGTATTGTCTTTCTTTGCTACCGTTGTCATCCTGCTTGGCATTTATTGGCATTATTTATTGGCATTATATGTCCAGGATTTCCAGATATTTGCCAGGCCAGATCCCAGTACAATATGTCAGGATTTGTAGGCAAATGCCATGAGGCCAAGATACTCAATTTCTGTGTGTGTTAATAAACATGATATCAACAGATGTGTACACAGTTTGCCAGATGCTGCCATCAATTGACTGACACTTAGACTGTTTTCTAGATATTTGCATCATGTTTTATATTCTTTTATTTAGTTTAGGTATTTATTGTGTGTGGACCTAGCTTAGATAATCAGCATAGTCCTGTATATCAAAGTTTAATAGGATTACACGTTAAAGGGCAGAGTTACAATAGGGCAGTGTTACAATACAGGTAAGCAACAACAATGTGTGAAAAGTCTACTCCTTAAAGAGGAGGCTCTTGAGTGGTTGAAAGTTTTATGTTAATGGTTATAAGTTTCCACAGCTTGGGAGCTGTTTTATTTTGCATTTTTTCAGCTGAGAAGGTGCTGGTTTCTTGTGCAGTGTCGGCTGACAGAGATGGTGACTGTTTAGCCTGGTACGAGGGAGTATACAAGGTGATAGATGTGTTAATGGTTCAGCTGGTTGCAAACGGCGTGTGCTTGTTGTGGCATCCAATGTGCTTCAATGGGTATTGTTGTAATGCGATCACATTTGTGGAGGACTGTGATGAGATTAACGTGTGGATGGAGGATGCTTCCTAATGCTCTCAGGGTGGAGGTGGATAGGCTGGTGCAGAGGGCATTTAGACCATCAAGATGTGAAATGATGAGGGACAGTTCTGTGGCTGGCTCAGATGCTACTTGACTTTATGCAGGAGAGATTGTTGGTACCAAGCTGTCTGGCTTGCCTTTGCTATTTGATTTTTGAAAGAGAGATGGCTGTCTATTCTTTTCTATTCTCTTCTATTGTTTTTTTTTTATATCGCACCAACAAAACCTTAGGCCTGAGGCGGGCGCTCACATGACTGACAACAAAAAAACAGTGCAGAAGTATCTGGCTAAAGAATTCTAATCACCTGCCTATTCAGACAGAAAGGTCTTCAGGCCTTTTTTAAACTGCGCATCCGACGGGATCTGCCTGAGTGACTGTGGGAGGGCATTCCAAATTCTCCATGCTCAATTATTAAAGCTAGATCCTCCAAACGTTATTAACAGGTAACCTGGCTGCACTAGAAAATCCTCCTTGTTAGATCTCAGGGTACGCCTGACTAGTTTTTTTCTAATCCGTGAGCTAAAATAGAGTGGCACATCACCAGCCAGGCATTTATGGACCAAACTTGAGGCCTTAAAATAAGTCTTTGTCGGACCGGAAGCCAGTGCAGCTCCTGACGAGCACGAGTGATATGATCTCTAGGCTTCAGGCCGCAGACAGCCCTCACTGCACGATTCTGAATGACTTGGAGTTGTTTTTTTATTTGCTAGGGACGTCCTTACCAATAGACTATTGCAATAATCCAACTTCGTGTTAATTATGGCTGTTGCAATTAAAGCTCTATTTTTCTGCGACAAGTATAGACGTATTTTTCAGAGAGGCTGTGTCAGAAAAGCACAGCTGGAGCACAAATAGGAAAAATGTTTTTAAATGTTAATTTTGGATCAAAAAAGACCTGCAGCGTTTTTACAGAGTCAGATGCCTGAATTGTGATACCCTCAATTACAAAAGCTTCAAATTGTGTGTCAAGTTTTTTTTCAATTTGGCATCAGTGCGAAGGATCAAGATTTCCGTATTTTTGTCATTTAAAGCAAGACATTTGTGAGTGTTGTCCGCATAATTTGCGAATTCTACACCCAGGCCATCAAGGAGATCAAACAAGGGCTTGGAACAGACATTGTACATTGTGGTGACAGGCCCTGCGGAACACCACAGTTGAGATGTGCCTGCTGTGATTGATAGTGTTCTTTTGCTATTCTTTCCTTCCTTGAGCCAAGAAAGGATTTAAACCAATTTAGGGCCAGCCCTGAACAACTACCTACATCAACGAGTCTGTCCACCAGCAACTCGTGATTCATGAGATCAAAAGCGGCAGACAGGTCGAGCAACAACAGCATTGCCAATCCACCTTGATCCACAATGTCAGCTATATGTGATTTTACATCCAAGAACGCTGTCTCAGTCGTGTGCTTTTTACTGAAACCTGATTGTCCCTTGGCCAAGATTCCCTTCTGTTCGACAAGCTCTTGTATTGAGTACAGGCGATCTTGTCTATAACTTTCAACAAGTAGGGAACATTAGTTATAGGCCTATAATTGACGGGTCGTTCAGATCCAAATTCTCTTTTTTTAGCAAGGGGGAGATCCACGCCTCTTTAATACATTCTGGAACAGCCTCCTCTTGAAAGGACGGGTTAATGAACATTGTGACTCAAGGAACAATAGTAGCCAACTATTCTTTGAAATACGTAGTAGGAAAAACATCTCCTTTACAAGATGTGTGTTTCATTTTAGCCACAATTTCAGAGACTTCGCTAGCTATAATTGGGCAAAATCCAAAAATGCCAGCATCAGTGAGAGATGCCGCATTACGGACCTCAGGTTTAGTTTTGGGAACTGGTGCTTTATTAAAACTGTCTTTGATACCTGCCTGATGTTGATTTATTGCCTGGATAAACCTATCATGGATTTTTTGGCACCATTAGTCATCAATAGCTAGGTGGTTATCGGTGGTTGTACCTTTGAGTTCATTAATTGGTCGAAAATGCTCTTAACCAGCACAGAGAGATGTTATCAGTGGTACGCTCACTTTCCTGCCCTCTGCGACTGGAACTAAGGTCCCTCATTCTCAAGCTTTTTGTAACAATCTAGCCAGATTTTTCATCAGCAAAGTTAACCACATATGTGAGCAAATTCGTTTATAATGCTCTCCGCCCATTAAACGGCATGTTTCTATTCCTCTATCTGACCATAGCTGGTCTGTGTTTTCTATGTTTCCCGTACAGAATGTCGAGCTTTCCATTGGTCGTCTTAAGTCTGCTTCGCCCTCTGATGCTATCCCCTTGGGAACAGTAAAGGAAATTACTCCACATATCTCCATCTAGCTGACAGAAGCTGTTAATGACTCCTACCAAACATGATTAATTAATTCCTACACAACTAAAACAAGTGAATGTTATCCCTCTCCTGAAAAGACCTTCTCTTGATCCCTCTTTACCTGCTATCTTCCGTCCCATCTCGCTCCTACCCATCTTTATGAAGTTGTTGGAGTCACTGGTCTCACCTCTTCTTACCTCCTTCCTGAATTCGTTTCAATCCGTCGTTCATCCTGGTCAAGGTACAGAGAGTGTGTTGGCGTCAGTGCATGATGATCTCTGTCTATTGGCCAACAAAGGAAGGGTGGGGGCCTTGATTCTACTGGACTTATCAGCTGCATTCGATACAGTTGACTATCAGGTGCTGCTCGATTGCCTCGCATTGGCCGGCCTCTCGGGTCAGGTGTTGGCCTGGTTTGTCTCCTTTTTGGCTGACCATAGCCAGACAATGACACTCGCCTCCTTCTCCTTGGTTGCTTCCTTTTGAAGTGTGGATTCCAAGCAATCAGGCATATTGTCTTGCTTGCTGGCCGTGGGTGAGTGGATGGGCGACAATTGGCTGAAAATTAATGGGGATAGGTGGAGGTCCTGATGGTGTACCCCCCATATGGTCCTCATTCTTTCTCCTCCCCTCTACTCCATCATAGTCTCTGGCTTTTTGGTCCACTGAGTTGGATCCTTGCCCTACACCAGTGTCTGAGGTACAAAAACATGGGATTATGTTTTCGGCTTCTCTGCCTATGGGCGCTCAGGTAGGGGCTATCTGTAGGACTGGGTTTTTCCAACTCAGAGTCCTACGTAAAGTTCTACTGTTCCTTCCTATCCAGCTCAGGCCCATATTAACAGCCTCCCTAGTTCTGAGTTTATTGGATTATTGTAATTACCTTTTCTTGGCCCATCCTCTGTTCACCGTTTGCAGCTTCTCCAGAATGATGTGGCTCATATCTGTACAGGTACGCCATATGGTGTCCATATTTCCCATGTTCTCCATTTCTTACATTGGCTTCCCGTTCTCCAACGGGTACACTTTAAGTCATTGGTGCTAGTTCATTGGGCTATCTATGGATCTGGAGCTGAATATTTGCAGGAGAAGTTCTGGTCCTATGTGCCATCTTGTGCACTACGCTCTAAGAATTCCTGACTTCTTCCGATTCCCCGCTATCATTTTGAACGGGTGGGTGGTTGCTCTTTCTCAGTGGCGGCTTGCTTTAGCTCCCATAATACGTTCCACAATTTTTTTCTCTTTTGCTTTAACGATGGATTCCTGACAACTTTTAGCTGCCTCCTTATAGATTGTAGGAGTAGAGTCTGAGGGATGTTTCCTCCAACTCCTCCCAGCCATGAGTTTCAGCTTTCTGGCTGCTATAACATCGGCCAAGAACCATTGATTAGAAGTTGTTTTCCTTTTTGAGGTTACCCGCATAGGCGCCAATGTTTCAAAGGCTACATTAAGGATGGTGTGGAATCGAGCGGGAAGAGTTCCATTGAGATGTTCTCTTCAAGTGAAGTTAACTCGGGATAGCAATAGATTCAAATGCATCATGTGAAATCTTTAGAGTACTTCTCAAGAGAATGGGTTTGGTACTCACCCGACTATCTTTCTTTTGTGGGGTCAGAACTTGAATATCAAACTGCACAATGCAGTGATTTTACCAAATACATTCTTGGATATCCAGGAAAGAAATGTCTTGGTTTCTTCTTAACACCCAATCTAGGATGTTGCTACCTAGATGAGTGGGGACCATCACATGTTGTTTTAATTCAATGCTCTTAAGGAGATTCAGCAAAGTCGTGGCAACTTGAACAGATGGATCAGATGCCCATAAATTAAAATCTCCAAGAATTATTAATGGGGAGCAAGGTTTAATTTGCGATCCAAGTAAAGCTAGCAGCTGCTCCTCGAAAATAGGGGTGCATATGGCTGGGCGATAAAGAATAAGAATACAAAGTGTGGTTGTGGGATTGAGTGTCAGTTTCACCAAAATAGCCTCACAAGAGTCTAATACTGGTGTGCTGGATAGGTAAATATTAAAACATTCTCTGAAAATTTTTTCCACCCCATCTCCCTTCTTGCCTACTAGATCTGAGTGCAGAATTGTATAGCCGGCGCTGGCCAGTTGTGCAGCAGGTATGTTGGTTTCCTGTAACCAGGTTTAAGTTAGAATTGCAAGTTCTATATTTGCGGTATTAATACAGTCTGCCACTGTTGTAGCATGACATACCAAGGAATAAGTGTTAAGCAACATTGTTTTTTAAACTAGTAGATATAACTGGTTATCGCCCAACCACTACCCCTGTATGAGTGTGTGTCTTTAGGTAAGCGGTACCCCTTGTATTTGTTATAATGTTTTGAACAGTTTAATTATGAGATAAATTGGGGGTTACCTGGTCCGACTGCCTAATGTTAGGATTAGAGACTTACCCAGACACTCCCGGTTCATCTTACAAGCTCCAGGTCCTCAAACCCATTTGCACACTGTGTTTCCATGACATCAAGTCCGCAGAGGGACAGGAAGCACCTTGCAGTGTTACCATCTCCCATGGCGATTGAAGGATGCCGGCCGCCATTCATGATAGCTGTATTACACATCAGCTGATGTGTTGCATGCTTTTAGTTCCTTTCCTTCATTCGTGACTAACGTGCCAAGCTCTGCATAAAACACTGGTTATTCCAATTCTCCTTGTACGTGCAAGAGTCATCACTCTTGACCAGAACCTGCACATCCAGAGCCATCCCATTTCCGGTATTTAGGTCTGTAAGTATTTAGCTCTCAGTCTGGATCGTTCGCTAGAGTTCTAGATTAGGAGTCGTTCCTATTGGGTAAACTTACCTACACCTTGTGTCTCCTTCCGGATACTGTGTAGACCTGTGTCTAATCACTGTTAATCATGTCTCTCTACTACAGCTCCTGATTCATTTTACGTTGAAGGGGGTGTGTCAAGTAGCACTCCTGCCCTGGTACATAATTCCCCTAGATTGTACCTCAGTATGCAGGTCTTGTTGAATAGGTTAGGCAGTAGCATAGCGTCCTGACTCCCAAGATTATTTGTGTACTTCACGCAACTCTGGCAGAGCTGATAGATTGCACAAATTACCTAATCTCCTGAATCATGGATGCTGTGCTGAAAGAATTGGCTTTGGTGGTGCAGAAACCTCAAGTAGAAGTAGACACCTCTCGGTAAGAGAATGCTGTTCTCTTTCAGTCTATAAGAGCCATTCAAGGGTATATGGCTCTCTTAACAAAAAAATCCTTACCCCCTGCTTCCCACTGGGGTACTACCAGTGGCGCCTCTTCTATTAAATCAATGCTGACTGCAGCCACTCTTCAGGCTCCCAGAGTGCCCCCTAATATACCTTCTCCGCCTATGCCCCCAAAATATGGCAGAAAGCGCAAATAATTTTGGTCTTTTCTCACGTCCTGACACATTCATTATTTACACAGACCTCAACTCTATGTTTCGGATCAGGCTAAAGTATTGTTTATTCTGTTAAACCTGACCAAGACAGCTCTTGCATGGGCTACTACTTATGTGGACGGAAAGAGCCCTTTGTTAAATGATTATGCTGGCTTTGTAGAGGTCTTTCGGGATATGTTTGCTTGCCAATATGCTATCCAGGCTATGAAAAATGAATTACTAAATATCCGAGAGCAAAGTCGAGACCTGATTTCATATATATCCTGGTTCAAAGGGCTGATCTCACAAACATGGTGGACCGAAAAGCCCAAATCACTATATTTTGTAAGGGATTAAAAGAAGATCTCAAAGATGCTCTCAGTCAGGTAGTGGATTTCCAAGTTACCCTTACTGACTTCCTATCTCTGGTTATTAAGATCAACCAACGCGCCATAGAGAGACGAGGTGAAAGGAGAACAGCAGAATATGGGAGAATTCCTCCCTGAAGGAGAAAGACTACCCCAAAACAAACTGAATCTATGCAATTAGGAAGTACCCGAGGGTCAGTCTCAACAGAGCAAAGAGAAAACAACAGTGTTTGAGATTATGTTTCTATTGTGGGGATTCCAACAAAAAGTCTGTGTGAAAAACAGAACCCCATCCATATTGGAAAACTTCAGGGCTCGTCTGTAGTAGGGAATTATCAGACAAATCCAATAATCACTGATTCACCTTTTGTCCTGTGTCCCACCATGCCCAACCCACCATCTCTATATACTGGTTGACTTCAGTATGGGTTCTCGGAAATGGAAGGGGGTGTTAGCCCTCTTAGAAAGTGGAACAACAGATAATGTTATAAATCTGGCCTTTGCTCATTAAAAAGACCTTCCTTTGGTAACAAAACCACACACTGAACCTATTCTGTCAGTGGATGGCTCCCCTCTCATATCCAGTCCCATTGCCCTTCATACAAAGCCTTTTATTATGACATGTGCAACCTTTCATGTTGAATGTCTAGAGTTTGATACCATTGCAGCCCCTTATTTTCAGTTTATTCTGGGAACCTGCTGGCTACGATGTAACCCATCTATCGATTGCTGAAACCGAAAACTTACTTTCCAAGGCTCTCAAAGTGCACAGTTATGTTCCAAATGTAATCATGAATTACCAACAAAAGGGGCCAGCACTAGTATCTCAACAGGCTTAAGCTACGTTCCCGCACATTCATCCAGACTATATCGAGTACATGGATGTATTTGATCCTAAAGAAGCTGGTAATCTCCCTCCCCATAAGGATTATGACTGCAGCATTGACTTTATACCGGAGGCGCACATCCCTTATGGAAGAATCTATGCAATAACTGAAAAGGAAAGTGATTCTCAAAAGTATGTCGAAGACAACCTCCAAAGGGGTTCATACCTCATTCTACTTCCCCTGCAGGTGCCCCTATATTTTTTATTCCTAAAAAAGATGATGAACTAAGACCATGTGCGGATTACTGCCAACTTAATGGCATCACAATCAAGAATCATTATCCCCTTCCTCTCATCCAGGCTCTGTTGGATCAAGTCAAGGACAGCCATCTGTACAACAAATTAGACCTAAAAGCAGCCTACAATTTGGTGAGAGTTGCAGAGGTAAAAGAATAGAAAAAAGCCTTTTGCAGCAAAATGTTGGCATTACAAATACCTTGTCACGCCTTTCGGGCTGTGCAATGCCCCAGCTGTTTTTCAGTACCTTCTTAACGACATATTTAGAGATCTCTTGGACATATCCGTTGGGGTCTATTTGGATGATATTTTGGTCTTCTCCACATCATACACTCTTCGCATATTGAATATTGTACGCCAAACTCTTGGTGTCTACTTGGATTCCAACCTCTCCATGGACAGACAAGTCAACGCAATAGCCTCCTCAGCTGCATACCACGCCAAACTAATCAACACAGTCAGACCTTTCCTCTCCAAAGAGAACTGCACAAACATAGCCAGAGCAATCACCGGCTCCAGGCTAGATTACTGCAATGTACTCTTCCTAGGAACCTCCAACAAAAACCTAGAAAGGTTACAAATCATACATAACAATGCCCTCTGCGCCACCCAAGGTATTATGAAAAGAGAACACATCTCTGAGGCCAGAAAACTAACCCACTGGCTACCAATAAGGGAAAGAATCATATTCAAAGCTCTAACACTGACCCACAAGTGCATCCACCTCACCGCCCCGGTCTACCTCTCACAAACAATCCACCCAGTCTCCTCCACAAGGCCAACCAGGTCACCATATACCAACATGCTCTGTGTACCACTAGTAAAAAGAGCCAGAGCTGGAGGATCCAGCTTCGCTTATCTCGCACCATCACACTGGAATGCCCTACCTCTCACAATCCGAGGTGAGCCCTCCTTCATTCCCTTCGGAAAGCTAAGAAAACCATCCTCTTCACATAAGGTCTCTCGCAGCACCATGCTTGCCAACAAACTGATTATAATGTAATAACCAAAAAGGCATGAGATGTAATGACTAAACTGTTTGTAGCAATCATAATATGCCAACGACTGCTACAAATCTTGTACCACCTGTAACTAAGTTCCTGCAAGTAACAGCGCCACAATGCCCCTGGGCTGTCTGCGCGCTATATAAATAAATAAATAAATAAATAAATAAATAAATAAATTATGTATATGCCAAAACCTCAAAATGTCAATTCCATCTGTCTAAAATTGCGTATTCATGCTACATTCTTAATTCTGATGGTGTAGAGATGGATCCCAAGAAAATCACTTCCATTCTAGACTGGCATATAACCTGTCTGTTAACGTAAGAACTGCAGTGATTTTTAGGCTTTTCCAACTCCTATAGGCATTTCATTTCAAATTACTCGGAAATACTTCTACCCCTCACTTGTTGTTTCAAGAAAGGAGTGCTCTACAATTGGAAACCAGAGAAAGGCCATGCCTTTTGCCTCTTAAAGACCAGTTTCCCTACTGCCCCAGTGTTGAGATTACCCAACCCGGAATTACCATACACTTTGGAGACTGATTACTTTATTTATGGCTTGTGAGCAGTCCTTACTTAAGTCAACCAAAGAACACCACCCACTCTCACATTTTTCCCAGACTTTCACCCCAGCAGAAAAGAACCACAGTATTTTTGAGAAAGAGCTCCTAGCAATCAAAGAATCCTTTGTGAACTGGAGACACCTATTAGAAGGAGCATGTCATACAATCACAGTACATACTGATCATAGAAATTTCGTTTTTCTCCAAATGGTTAGATCAATGAATCAATGACAAAATCGATGGATTCACCACTTCGCTCAATTTAATTTTCTAGTGACATTTAAACCAGGTCAACGTAACACAAAAGCTGATGCTCTTTGTCATGTGTATAGAATGGAGGAAGACGAAACAGAAGGTGTTCCTTTCCTTAATCCCGAGAAAATCATTGGAGCTCTTGGCTCCCTTGTAATGCCTTATGAAGAAATCTTGAATTGTGGGTGACATCCAACGTTTCTTGCAGGAGGACGTTTGCAATTGTATGGAACAAGGAATACTATTTCATAACAATAGGGTTCGGTTGCCCACTACAGAATGTCAGAAGACTGCACTAACCTGGTGTCACGATTTACCGGGAGAAGGACATTTTGGTCTCTGAAAAACCTTGGACAAGTTTGACGCTTTGCTTGGTGGAAAATCATGAAAGCTGATACCAGAGATTATATCAGGGGCTGTGGAGTCTGTGCCAGAACAAAAACATGAAGGCAACGTCCAGTAGGATTCCTAAAACCCCGTCCAATGACTGATGGCCCTTGGCAATCACGTTCACTTCATCACAGACTTACCATTGTGTATAAGGGTACCAGATCCCCTCCCCTCAAAATTAATACAAATAACATGATAGGCTGGTCAATGGTTGCAGTATTGCAGAAATCAGAATTATATTGTTTTTAACCCCTTAAGTGCCATGGGTATTTCTCCCCAGTGCCAGGGCCTTTTTTGGTGATTTTGGTATGTGGCAATTCAATGGCTTGTAACCTTTTTGTTACATGAGGTATCTCAGCCAAATATGGCTCCTTTTTTTCCCACATGTAGGTGGTCGTAAACGCCACCGAAGAATCCTAGGTTGCTGTAGGGGGGTGAGAGAAAATAAGCAAAAAGGGCGAAAATGTTGGGTTTTTCAAAAAATGCCAATAAATTGATGCACAAAGAAGCCTGTGTTTTTTTCCTTGTAAGAGCTAGGAACGAATGGTTTGCTGTGCTGAATTACCCAACTTCCTGGCTTTCAAGAACAGGTTGAGTGGAAACGAAAAGAAATTATTGTGATGTGGTTATCAACCGTTTTGTGAGAGGTAGCTGATTTAGGCCATTTTTGCCAATTGGACATGCATGGACAGAATGGAGGAAAAGGGTAGGAAAGCCGAATTGGAGGACATAAAGGCAAGTATTTCTGAAAAGTAGACAAAATTCCAAGTTTCAGAAGGGGTGATTTGCGTAGGTCAGGCAACAACTAGGTAGGGAAAACTACCATAGATTGGGGGAAAAGCGGGAAAATGACCGAAAAAAAAGGTATGTGTTGGACATGGTTGGCTTGGTACGGCAATGGCTTCTATGAATTTTGAGAAAAGCAATGCTCCGCTACATTCCCCCGACTCTTGCAGTTAGGAGAGCACACATTTTTTGCAGTATTTTACAAAACAAGCAACACCACAAGCCAAACACTGAGCCATGGTACACAGGACTTTTACGCTCACGGCCTGAACAGACGCATTTAGCATGTGTAAATCGGGAAAACCAATGTGGTGAGGAATGGCAAGCATACATTTTTTGAAAGAGCACAGGCAGACCTTTTCAAGGGTAGGTGACTTATGCAGGTTACAAAAGTGTATGGTGCATAAAGCAGCGACTAAATGTAGGTCACATTTGGGAAATGAAAGGGTTGTGTGACAAAGGCCACCAGCAAATGGGTCAAAACGTTATGAAAACCACACAAACACAACACATGGCCTACTGTCCCGCGTTCCCACAGGTATCCTGATGAAAACGGTACCTCACATGTGTGGGTGCACCTACCTGGCCGCCAACGGGAAAGCCTAAAACACAAGTAACCCCAAGTCTGTTTTCAGACTGGAATTTGAGGCGCTCTGCCGACCGGCACAACATACAGATATGGGCCTTGGGTGTCCAAACCACTAGGGAAAACAGGGAGCCCCATGAATTTCCAAAAAGAGGACACCCGTGGGAATCTGCAGAGGTATGATATGCCCAAATCGCCCCAGAAGTTATTACCCAGACACCCCTACAAAGTCTGAAATGTGGGGGAAAAAAAGCATTTTCCGTACTTTTCGCTCAGCTCACCCATTGAAACACGCTCCCAACAACACATGGCCTACTGTCCCGCATTTCCACAGGTGTCCCGATGAAAACGGTACCTCACATGTGTGGGTGCACCTACCTGGCCGCCAAGGGGAAAGCCAAAAACACAAGTAACCCCAAGTCTTCTTTCAGACCGGAATTTGAGACGCTCTGCCGACCGGCACAACATACAGATATGGGCCTCGGGTGTCCAAGCCACCAGGGAAAACAGGGAACCCCATGCATTTCAGAAAAGAGGACACCCGTGGGAATCCGCAGAGGTATGATATGCCCAAATCGCCCCAGAATATATTACCCAGACACCCCCGCAAAGTCTGAAATGTGGGAAAAGAAATGCATTTTCCGCACATTACGCTCGACTCACCCATCGAAACACGCACCCAACAACACAAGGCCTACCGTCCCCCGTTCCCACAGGTGTCCCGATGAAAATGATACCTTACATGTGTGGGTGCACCTACCTGACCGCCAAGGGGAAAGCCTAAAACACAAGTAACCCCAAGTCTGTTTTCAGACCAGAATTTGAGACGCTCTGCCGAACGGCACAACATACAGATATGGGCCTTGGGTGTCCAAGCCACCAGGAAAAACAGGGAAACCCATGCATTTCCCAAAAGAGGACACCCGTGGGAATCCGCAGAGGTATGATATGCCCAAATCGCCCCAGAATGTATTACCCAGACACCCCCGCAAAGTCTGAAATGTGGGGAAAAAACGCATTTTCCGCACATTTCGCTCGGCTCACCCATTGAAATACACCCCCAACAACACTTGGCCTACCATACCGTGTTCCCACCGTTGTCCTGATGAAAACGGTACCTCACATGTGTGGGTGCACCTACCTGGCCGTCAAGGAGAAAGCCTAAAACACAAGAAACCCCAAGTCTGTTTTCAGACTGGAATTTGAGACGCTCTGCCGACCGGCAAAACATACAGATATGGGTCTCGGGTGTCCAAGCCACCAGGGAAAACAGGGAACCCCATGCATTTCCAAAAAGAAGACATCCGTGGGAATCCGCAGAGGTATGATATGCCCAAATCGCCCAAGAACTTATTACCCAGACACCCCCGCAAAGTCCGAAATGTGGGGAAAAAAACGCATTTTCCGCATATTTCGCTCGGCTCACCCATCGAAACACGCCCCCAACAACACATGGCCTACCGTCCCGCGCTCCCACAGGTGTCCCGATAAAAACGGTACCTCACATGTGTGGGTGCACCTACTTAACCGCCAAGGGGAAAGCCTAAAACACAAGTAACCCCAAGTCTGTTTTCAGACCGGAATTTGAGACGCTCTGCCGACCGGCACAACATACAGATATGGGCCTCGGGTGTCCAAGCCACCATGGAAAACAGGGAACCCCTTGCATTTCAGAAAAGAGGACACCCGTGGGAATCTGCAGAGGTATGATATGCCCAAATCGCCCAGAATGTATTACCCAGACACCCCCGCAAAGTCCGAAATGTGGGGGAAAAAAAGCTTTTTCCGCACATTTCGCTCGGCTCACCCATCAAAACATGCCCCCAACAACACATGGCCTACTGTCCCGCGTTCCCACAGGTGTCCCGATGAAAACGGTACCTCACATGTGTGGGTGCACCTACCTGGGCGCGAAGGAATAAGGCTAAACCACTGCTATCCCCCCCAAAGGGTTTGGGGAGCCAACCTACAGATTTAAGCCTGGGGTGTTGCAGCCACCAAGAAAAACAGGGACCCCCATAGATTTCCGAAATGTAGACACCCGTGGGAATCGGCAGAGGTATGATTTGCACAAATCGCCTCAGAATTTATTACCCAGACACCCCTGCAAAGTCCGAAAAGTGGGAAAATAAATGCATTTTCCGCACATTTCGCTCGGCTTACCCATTGAAACACGCCACCAACAACACATGGCCTACCGTCCTGCGTTCCCACAGGTGTCCTGATGAAAACGGTACCTCACATGTGTGGGTGCACCTACCTGGCCGCCAAGGGGAAAGCCTAAAACACAAGTAACCCCAAGTCTGTTTACAGACCGGAATTTGAGACGCTCTGTTGACCGGCACAACATACAGATATGGGCCTCGGGTGTCAAAGCCACCAGGGAAAACAGGGAACCCCATGCATTTCCGAAAAGAGGACACCCGTGGGAATTCACAGAGGTATGATAGGCCCAAATCGCCCCAGAATTTATTACCCAGACACCCCCGCAAAGTCTGAAATGTGGGGAAAAAAAACGCATTTTCCGCACATTTCGCTCGGCTCACCCATCGAAACACACCCTCAACAACACATGGCCTACCGTCCCGCGTTCCCACAGGTGCCCCGATGAAAACGGTACCTCACATGTGTGGGTGCACCTACTTGGCCGCCAAGGGGAAAGCCAATAACACATGTAACCCCAAGTCTGTTTTCAGACCGGAATTTGAGACGCTCTGCCGACCGGCACAACATGCAGATATGGGCCTCGGGTGTCCAAGCCACCAGGGAAAACAGGGAACCCCATGCATTTCCGAAAAGAGGACATCCGTGGGAATCCGCAGAGGTATGATATGCCCAAATCGTCCCAGAATGTATTACCCAGACACCCCGGCAAAGTCCGAAATGTGGGAAAAAAATGCATTTTCCGCACATTTTGCTCAGCTCACCCATCGAAACATGCCCCCAACAACACATGGCCTACTGTCCCGCGTTCCCACAGGTGTCCCGATGAAAATAGTACCTCACATATGTGGGTGCACCTACCTGGCCGCCAAGGGGAAAGCCTAAAACACAAGTAACCCCAAGTCTGTTTTCAGACCAGAATTTGAGATGCTCTGCCGACCGGCACAACATACAGATATGGGCCTAGGGTGTCCAAGCCACTAGGGAAAACAGGGAACCCCATGCATTTCTGAAAAGAGGACACCAGTGGGAATCTGCAGAGGTATGATATGCCCAAATCGCCCCAGAATTTATTGCCCAGACACCCCTACAAAGTCTGAAATGTGGGGGAAAAAAAGCATTTTCCGTACATTTCGCTCAGCTCACCCATCGAAACACGCCCCCAACAAAACATGGCCTACTGTCCCGCGTTCCCACAGGTGTCCCGATGAAAACGGTACCTCACATGTGTGGCTGCACCTACCTGGCCGCCAAGGGGAAAGCCTAAAACACGAGTAACTCCAAGTCTGTTTTAAGACCGGAATTTGAGACGCTCTGCCGACCGGCACAACATACAGATATGGGCGTCGGGTGTCCAAGCCACCAGGGAAAACAGGGAACCCCTTGCATTTCCGAAAAGAGGGACACCCGTGGGAATCTGCAGAGGTATGATATGCCCAAATCGCCCAGAATGTATTACCCAGACACCCCGCACAGTCTTAAATGTGGGGTCAAAAAAGCATTTTCCGCACATTTCGCTCGGCTCACCCATCGAAACACGCCCCCAACAACACATGGCCTACTGTCCCGCGTTCCCAGAGGTGACCCAATGTAAACGGTACCTCACATGTGTGGGTGCACCTACCTGATCGCGAAGGAATAAGGCTAAACCACTGCTATCCCCCCCAAAAGGTTTGGGGAGCCAACCTACAGATTTAGGCCTGGGGTGTTGCAGCCAGCAAGAAAAACAGGGACCCCCATGCATTTCCGAAACGTAGACACCTGTGGGAATCGGCAGAGGTATGATTTGCGCAAATCGCCTCAGAATTTATTACCCAGAGACCCCTGCAAAGTCCAAAAAGTGGGAAAATAAATGCATTTTCCGCACATTTCGCTCGGCTTACCCATTGAAACACACCCCCAACAACACATGGCCTACCGTCCTGCGTTCCCACAGGTGTCCTGATGAAAACGGTACCTCACATGTGTGGGTGCACCTACCTGGCCGCCAAGGGGAAAGCCTAAAACACAAGTAACCCAAGTCTGTTTACAGACCAGAATTTGAGACGCTCTGTTGACCGGCACAACATACAGATATGGGCCTCGGGTGTCCAGCCACCAGGGAAAACAGGGAACCCCATGCATTTCCGAAAAGAGGACACCCGTGGGAATCTGCAGAGGTTTGATATGCCCAAATTGCCCCATAATTTATTACCCAGAGACCCCCGCAAAGTCAGAAATGTGGGAAAAAAACACATTTTCCGCACATTTCGCTCAGCTCACCTATCGAAACAAGCCCCCAACAACACATGGCCTACCGTCCCGCGTTCCCACTGGTGTCCTGATGAAAACAGAACCTCACATGCGTGGGTGCACCTACCTGGCCGCCAAGGGGAAAGCCTAAAACACAAGTAACCCCAAGTCTGTTTTCATAACGGAATATGAGACACTCTGCCAACCGGCACAACATACAGATATGGTCCTTGGGTGCCCAAGCCACCAGGGAAAACAGGGAATCCCATGCATTTCTGAAAAGAGGACACCCGTGGGAATCCGCAGAGGTATGATTTTCGCAAATCGCCCCAGAATTTATTACCCAGACACCCCTGCAAAGTCCGAAAATGTGGGAAAATAAACACATTTTCCGCACATTTCGCTCGGCTTACCCATCGAAACACGCCCCCAACAACACATGGCCTACTGTCCTGCATTGCCACCGGTGTCCCGATGAAAACGGTACCTCACATGTGTGGGTGCATCTACCTAGCCCCCAAGGAGAAAGCCTAAAACACAAGTCACCCCAAGTCTGTTTTCAGACCGGAATTTGAGACGCTCTGTTGACCAGCACAACATACAGATATGGGCCTCGGATGTCCAAGCCACCAGGGAAAACAGGGAACCCTATGCATTTCCGAAACGAGGACACCCGTGGGAATCCGCAGAGGTATGATATGCCCAAATCGCCCCAGAATTTATTACCCAGACAGCCCCGCAAAGTCCAAAATGTGGGAAAAAAAACGCATTTTCCGCACATTTTGCTCGGCTCACCCATCGAAACAAGCCCCCAACAACACATGGCCTACCGCCCCGCGTTCCCACTGGTGTCCCAATGAAAACGGTACCTCACATGTGTGGGTGCACCTACCTGGCTGCCAAGGGGAAAGCCTAAAACACAAGTAACCCCAAGTCTGTTTTCAGACCGGAATTTGAGACACTCTGCCAACCGGCACAACATACAGATATGGGCCTCGGGTGTCAAAGCCACCAGGGAAAACAGGAAACCCCATGCATTTCCGAAAAGAGGAGACCGGTGGGAATCAGCAGAGGTATGATATGCCCAAATCGCCCCAAGATTTATTACCCAGACACCCCCATAAAGTCGGAAATGTGGGAAAAAAACACATTTTCTGCACATTTCGCTCGGCTCACTCATCGAAACACGCCCCCAACAACACATGGCCTACTGTCCTGCGTTCCCACAGGTGTCCCGATGAAAACGGTACCTCACATGTGTGGGTACACCTACCTGGGTGCGAAGGAATAAGGCTAAACCACTGTTATCCCCCGCCAAAGGGTTTGGGGAGCCAACCTACAGATTTAGGCCTGGGGTGTTGCAGCCACCAAGAAAAACACGGACCCCCATGCATTTCCGAAAAGAAGACACCCGTGGGAATCCGCAGATGTATGATTTGCGCAAATCGCCCCAGAATGTATTACCCAGACACCCCTGCAGAGTCCGAAATGTGGGAATCTAAACACATTTTCTGCACATTTCGCTCGGCTCACCCATCGAAATACACCCCCAACAACACATGCCCTACCATACCGCGTTCTCACTGGTGTCCCGATGAAAATGGTACCTCACATGTGTGGGTGCACCTACCTGGCCGTCAAGGAGAAAGCCTAAAGCACAAGTAACCCCAAGTCTGTTTTCAGACTGGAATCTGAGACGCTCTGCCGACCGGCAAAACATACAGATATGGGTCTCGGGTGTCCAAGCCACCAGGGAAAACAGGGAACCCCATGCATTTCCAAAAAGAAGACACCCGTGGGAATACGCAGAGGTATGATATGCCCAAATCGCCCAAGAATTTATTACCCAGACACCCCCGCAAAGTCCGAAATGTGGGGAAAAAAACGCATTTTCCGCACATTTCGCTAGGCTCACCAATCGAAACACGCCCCCAACAACACAAGGCCTACCGTCCCGCGTTCCCACAGGTGTCCCGATGAAAACGGTACCTCACATGTGTGGGTGCACCTACTTGGCCGCCAAGGGGAAAGCCTAAAACACAAGTAACCCCAAGTCTGTTTTCAGACCGGAATTTGAGACGCTCTGCCGACCGGCACAACATACAGATATGGGCCTAGGTTGTCCAAGCCACTAGGGAAAACAGGGAACCCCATGCATTTCTGAAAAGAGGACACAAGTGGGAATCTGCAGAGGTATGATATGCCCAAATCGCCCCAGAAGTTATTACCCAGACACCCCTACAAAGTCTGAAATGTGGGGGAAAAAAAGCATTTTCCGTACTTTTCGCTCAGCTCACCCATCGAAACACGCCCCCAACAACACATGGTCTACTGTCCCGCATTCCCACAGGTGTCCTGATGAAAACGGTACCTCACATGTGTGGGTGCACCTACCTGGCCGCCAAGGGGAAAGCCTCGAACACAAGTAACCCCAAGTCTGTTTACAGACCGGAATTTGAGACGCTCTGTTGACGGGCACAACATACAGATATGGGCCTAGGGTGTCCAAGCCACTAGGGAAAACAGGGAACCCCATGCATTTCTGAAAAGAGGACACCAGTGGGAATCTGCAGAGGTATGATATGCCCAAATCGCCCCAGAATTTATTACCCAGACACCCCTGCAAAGTCAGAAATCTGGGAATAAAACGCATTTTCCCCACATTTCGCTCAGCTCACCCATCGAAACAAGCCCCCAACAATACATGGCCTACCGTCCCGCGTTCCCACTGGTATCTCGATGAAAACGGTACCTCACATGTTTGGGTACACCTACCTGGCCGCCAAGGGGAAAGCTTAAAACACAAGTAACCCCAAGTCTGTTTTCAGACCGGAATTTGAGACGCTCTGCCGACCGGCACAACATACAGATATGGGCCTCGGGTGTCCAAGCCACCAGGGAAAACAGGGAACCCCATGCATTTCCGAAAAGAGGACACCCGTGGGAATCCACAGAGGTATGATAGGCCCAAATCGCCCCAGAATTTATTACCCAGACACCCCGCAAAGTCTGAAATGTGGGGAAAAAAACGCATTTTCCGCACATTTCGCTCGGCTCACCCATCGAAACACACCCTGAACAACACATGGCCTACCGTCCCGCGTTCCCACAGGTACCCCGATGAAAACGGTACCTCACTTGTGTGGGTGCATCTACTTGGCCACCAAGGGATAAGCCAATAACACAAGTAACCCCAAGTCTGTTTTCAGACCGGAATTTGAGACGCTCTGCCGACCGGCACAACATACAGATATGGGCCTCGGGTGTCCAAGCCACCAGGGAAAACAGGGAACCCCATGCATTTCTGAAAAGAGGACACCCGTGGAAATCCGCAGAGGTATGATATGCCCAAATCACCCCAGAATGTATTACCCAGACACCCCGGCAAAGTCCGAAATGTGGGAAAAAAATGCATTTTCCGCACATTTTGCTCAGCTCACCCATCGAAACATGCCCCCAACAACACATGGCCTACCGTCCCGCATTCCCACAGGTGTCCCGATGAAAACAGTACCTCACATGTGTGGGTGCACCCACCTGGCCACCAAGGGGAAAGCCTAAAACACAAGTAACCCCAAGTCTGTTTTCAGACTGGAATTTGAGACGCTCTGCCGACCGGAACAACATACAGATATGGGCCTCGGGTGTCCAAGCCACCAGGAAAAACAGGGAACCCCATGCATTTCCCAAAAGAGGACACCCGTGGGAATCCGCAGAGGTATGATATGCCCAAATCGCCCCAGAATGTATTACCCAGACACCCCCGCAAAGTCCGAAATGTGGGGAAAAAACGCATTTTCCGCACATTTCGCTCGGCTCACCCATCGAAATACACCCCCAACAACACTTGGCCTACCGTACCGCGTTCCCACTGGTGTCCCGATGAAAACGGTACCTCACATGTGTGGGTGCATCTACCTAGCCCCCAAGGAGAAAGCCTAAAACACAAGTCACCCCAAGTCTGTTTTCAGACCGGAATTTGAGACGCTCTGTTGACCAGCACAACATACAGATATGGGCCTCGGATGTCCAAGCCACCAGGGAAAACAGGGAACCCTATGCATTTCCGAAACGAGGACACCCGTGGGAATCCGCAGAGGTATGATATGCCCAAATCGCCCCAGAATTTATTACCCAGACAGCCCCGCAAAGTCCAAAATGTGGGAAAAAAAAACGCATTTTCCGCACATTTTGCTCGGCTCACCCATCGAAACAAGCCCCCAACAACACATGGCCTACCGCCCCGCGTTCCCACTGGTGTCCCAATGAAAACGGTACCTCACATGTGTGGGTGCACCTACCTGGCTGCCAAGGGGAAAGCCTAAAACACAAGTAACCCCAAGTCTGTTTTCAGACCGGAATTTGAGACACTCTGCCAACCGGCACAACATACAGATATGGGCCTCGGGTGTCAAAGCCACCAGGGAAAACAGGAAACCCCATGCATTTCCGAAAAGAGGAGACCGGTGGGAATCAGCAGAGGTATGATATGCCCAAATCGCCCCAAGATTTATTACCCAGACACCCCCATAAAGTCCGAAATGTGGAAAAAAAACACATTTTCTGCACATTTCGCTCGGCTCACTCATCGAAACACGCCCCCAACAACACATGGCCTACTGTCCTGCGTTCCCACAGGTGTCCCGATGAAAACGGTACCTCACATGTGTGGGTACACCTACCTGGGTGCGAAGGAATAAGGCTAAACCACTGTTATCCCCGCCAAAGGGTTTGGGGAGCCAACCTACAGATTTAGGCCTGGGGTGTTGCAGCCACCAAGAAAAACAGGGACCCCCATGCATTTCCGAAAAGAAGACACCCGTGGGAATCCGCAGATGTATGATTTGCGCAAATCGCCCCAGAATGTATTACCCAGACACCCCTGCAGAGTCCGAAATGTGGGAATCTAAACGCATTTTCTGCACATTTCGCTCGGCTCACCCATCGAAATACACCCCCAACAACACATGCCCTACCATACCGCGTTCCCACTGGTGTCCCGATGAAAATGGTACCTCACACGGGTGCACCTACCTGGCCGTCAAGGAGAAAGCCTAAAGCACAAGTAACCCCAAGTCTGTTTTCAGACTGGAATTTGAGACGCTCTGCCGACCGGCAAAACATACAGATATGGGTCTCGGGTGTCCAAGCCACCAGGGAAAACAGGGAACCCCATGCATTTCCAAAAAGAAGACACCCGTGGGAATCCGCAGAGGTATGATATGCCCAAATCGCCCAAGAATTTATTACCCAGACACCGCCGCAAAGTCCGAAATGTGGGGAAAAAAACGCATTTTCCGCACATTTCGCTAGGCTCACCAATCGAAACACGCCCCCAACAACACAAGGCCTACCGTCCCGCGTTCCCACAGGTGTCCCGATGAAAATGGTACCTCACATGTGTGGGTGCACCTACTTGGCCGCCAAGGGGAAAGCCTAAAACACAAGTAACCCCAAGTCTGTTTTCCGACCGGAATTTGAGACGCTCTGCCGACCGGCACAACATACAGATATGGGCCTAGGTTGTCCAAGCCACTAGGGAAAACAGGGAACCCATGCATTTCTGAAAAGAGGACACAAGTGGGAATCTGCAGAGGTATGATATGCCCAAATCGCCCCAGAAGTTATTACCCAGACACCCCTACAAAGTCTGAAATGTGGGGGAAAAAAAGCATTTTCCGTACTTTTCGCTCAGCTCACCCATCGAAACACGCCCCCAACAACACATGGTCTACTGTCCCGCATTCCCACAGGTGTCCTGATGAAAACGGTACCTCACATGTGTGGGTGCACCTACCTGGCCGCCAAGGGGAAAGCCTAGAACACAAGTAACCCCAAGTCTGTTTACAGACCGGAATTTGAGACGCTCTGTTGACGGGCACAACATACAGATATGGGCCTAGGGTGTCCAAGCCACTAGGGAAAACAGGGAACCCCATGCATTTCTGAAAAGAGGACACCAGTGGGAATCTGCAGAGGTATGATATGCCCAAATCGCCCCAGAATTTATTACCCAGACACCCCTGCAAAGTCAGAAATCTGGGAATAAAACGCATTTTCCCCACATTTCGCTCAGCTCACCCATCGAAACAAGCCCCCAACAATACATGGCCTACCGTCCCGCGTTCCCACTGGTATCTCGATGAAAACGGTACCTCACATGTTTGGGTACACCTACCTGGCCGCCAAGGGGAAAGCTTAAAACACAAGTAACCCCAAGTCTGTTTTCAGGACGGAATTTGAGACGCTCTGCCGACCGGCACAACATACAGATATGGGCCTCGGGTGTCCAAGCCACCAGGGAAAACAGGGAACCCCATGCATTTCCGAAAAGAGGACACCCGTGGGAATCCACAGAGGTATGATAGGCCCAAATCGCCCCAGAATTTATTACCCAGACACCCCGCAAAGTCTGAAATGTGGGGAAAAAAACGCATTTTCCGCACATTTCGCTCGGCTCACCCATCGAAACACACCCTGAACAACACATGGCCTACCGTCCCGCGTTCCCACAGGTACCCCGATGAAAACGGTACCTCACTTGTGTGGGTGCATCTACTTGGCCGCCAAGGGGAAAGCCAATAACACAAGTAACCCCAAGTCTGTTTTCAGACCGGAATTTGAGACGCTCTGCCGACCGGCACAACATACAGATATGGGCCTCGGGTGTCCAAGTCACCAGGGAAAACAGGGAACCCCATGCATTTCTGAAAAGAGGACACCCGTGGAAATCCGCAGAGGTATGATATGCCCAAATCACCCCAGAATGTATTACCCAGACACCCCGGCAAAGTCCGAAATGTGGGAAAAAAATGCATTTTCCGCACATTTTGCTCAGCTCACCCATCGAAACATGCCCCCAACAACACATGGCCTACCGTCCCGCATTCCCACAGGTGTCCCGATGAAAACAGTACCTCACATGTGTGGGTGCACCCACCTGGCCACCAAGGGGAAAGCCTAAAACACAAGTAACCCCAAGTCTGCTTTCAGACTGGAATTTGAGACGCTCTGCCGACCGGAACAACATACAGATATGGGCCTCGGGTGTCCAAGCCACCAGGAAAAACAGGGAACCCCATGCATTTCCCAAAAGAGGACACCCGTGGGAATCCGCAGAGGTATGATATGCCCAAATCGCCCCAGAATGTATTACCCAGACACCCCCGCAAAGTCCGAAATATGGGGAAAAAACGCATTTTCCGCACATTTCGCTCGGCTCACCCATCGAAATACACCCCCAACAACACTTGGCCTACCGTACCGCGTTCCCACTGGTGTCCCGATGAAAACGGTACCTCACATGTGTGGGTGCACCTACCTGGCCGCCAAGGGGAAAGCCTAAAACACAAGTAACCCCAAGTCTGTTTTCAGACCGAAATTTGAGACGCTCTACCGATCGGCACAACCTACAGATATGGGCCTCGGGTGTCCAAGCTACCAGGGAAAACAGGGAACCCCATGCATTTCTGAAAAGAGGACACCCGTGGGAATACGCAGAGGTATGATATGCCCTAATCGCCAGAGAATTTATTACCCAGACACCCCTGCAAAGTCCAAAATGTGGGAGAAAAAATGCATTTTCCGCACATTTTGCTCAGCTCACCCATCGAAACACGCCCCCAACAACACATGGCCTACCGTCCCGCGTTCTCACAGGTGTCCCGATGAAAACGGTACCTCACATGTGTGGGTGCACCTACCTGGCCACCAAGGGAAAAGCCTAAAACACAAGTAACCCCAAGTCTGTTTTCAGACTGGAATTTGAGACGCTCTGCCGACCGGCAAAACATACAGATATTGGCCTCGGGTGTCAAAGCCACCAGGGAAAACAGGGAACCCCATGCATTTCCAAAAAGAAGACACCCGTGGGAATCCGCAGAGGTATGATATGCCCAAATCGCCCCAGAATATATTTCCAAGACACACCCGCAAAGTCCGAAATGTGGGGGAAAAAAACGCATTTTCCGCACATTTCGCTCGGCTCACTCATCGAAACACGCCCACAACAACACATGGCCTACCGTCCCGCGTTCCCACAGGGTCCCGATGAAAATGATACCTCACATGTGTGGGTGCACCTACCTGGCCGCCAAGGGGAAAGCCTAAAACACAAGTAACCCCAAGTCTGTTTTCAGACCAGAATTTGAGATGCTCTGCCGACCGGCACAACATACAGATATGGGCCTCGGGTGTCCAGGCCACCAGGGAAAACAGGGAACCACATGTATTGCCAAAAAGAGGACACCCGTGGGAATCTGCAGCGGTATGATATGCCCAAATCGCCCCAGAATTTATCACCCTGACACCCCTGCAAAGTCCGAAATGAGGGGGAAAAAACGCATTTTCCACAAATTTCACTCTACTCACCCATCGAAACACGCCCACAACAAAACATGGCCTACCATCCCGCATTCCCACCGGTGTCCCGATGAAAACGGTACCAAACACAAGTAACCCCAATCTGTTTTCAGACCGGAATTTGAGACGCTCTGCCGACCGGCACAGCATACAGATATGGGCCACGGGTGTCCAAGCCACTAGGGAAAACAGGGACCCCCATGCATTTCCGAAAAGAGGACACCCGTGAGAATCCGCAGAGGTATGATATGCCCAAATCGCCCAAGAATGTATTACCCAGACACCCCCGCAAAGTCCGAAATGTGGGGGAAAAAAGCATTTTCCGCACATTTCGCTCTGCTCACCCATTGAAACATGCCCCCAACAACACATGGCCTACCGTCCCGCGTTCCCACAGGTGTTCCGATGAAAACGGTACCTCACATGTGTGGCTGCACCTACCTGGCCACCAAGGGGAAAGCCTAAAACACGAGTAACCCCAAGTCTGTTTTAAGACCGGAATTTGAGACGCTCTGCCGACCGGCACACCATACAGATATGGGCCTCGGGTGTCCAAGCCACCAGAGAAAACAGGGAACCCCTTGCATTTCCAAAAAGAGGACACCCGTGGGAATCTGCAGAGGTATGATATGCCCAAATCGCCCAGAATGTATTACCTAGACACCCCCGCAAAGTCCAAAATGTGGGGGGAAAAAGCATTTTCCGCACATTTCGCTCGGCTCATCCATTGAAACACACCCCCAACAACACATGGCCTACTGTCCCGCGTTCCCAGAGGTTTCCCGATGAAAACGGTACCTCACATGTGTGGGTGCACCTACCCCGGCGCGAAGGAATAAGGCTAAACCACTGCTATCCCCCCCCCAAAAGGTTTGGGGAGCCAACCTACAGATTTAGGCCTGGGGTGTTGCAGCCAGCAAGAAAAACAGGGACCCCCATGCATTTCCGAAACGTAGACACCCGTGGGAATCGGCAGAGGTATGATTTGCGCAAATCGCCTCAGAATTTATTACCCAGAGACCCCTGAAAAGTCCGAAAAGTGGGAAAATAAATGCATTCTCTGCACATTTCGCTCAGCTTACCCATTGAAACATGCCCCCAACAACACATGGCCTACCGTCCTGCGTTCCCACAGGTGTCCTGATGAAAACGGTACCTCACATGTGTGGGTGCACCTACCTAGCCGGCAAGGGGAAAGCCTAAAACACAAGTAACCCAAGTCTGTTTACAGACCAGAATTTGAGACGCTCTGTTGACCGGCACAACATACAGATATGGGCCTCGGTTGTCCAAGCCACCAGGGAAAATAGGGAACCCATGCATTTCCGAAAAGAGGACATCCGTGGGAATCCGCAGAGGTTTGCTATGCCCAAATCGCCCCATAATTTATTACCCAGAGACTCCCGCAAAGTCCAAAATGTGGGAAAAGAAACACATTTTCCGCACATTTCGCTCAGCTCACCTATCGAAACAAGCACCCAACAACACATGGCCTACCGTCCCGCGTTCCCATTGGTGTCCTGATGAAAACGGTACCTCACATGTGTGGGTGCACCTACCTGGCCGCCAAGGGGAAAGCCTAAAACACAAGTAACCCCAAGTCTGTTTTCAGAACGGAATATGAGACGCTCTACCAACCGGCACAACATACAGATATGGGCCTCGGGTGCCCAAGCCACCAGGGAAAACAGGGAATCCCATGCATTTCCGAAAAAAGGACACCCGTGGGAATCCGCAGAGGTATGATTTGCGCAAATCGCCCCAGAATTTATTACCCAGACACCCCTGCAAAGTCCGAAAATGTGGGAAAATAAACGCATTTTCCGCACATTTGACTCGGCTTACCCATCGAAACACACCCCCAACAACACATGGCCTACTGTCCTGCGTTGCCAGCGGTGTCCCGATGAAAACGGTACCTAACATATGTGGGTTCACCTACCTGGCCGCCAAGGAGAAAGCCTAAAACACAAGTCACCTCAAGTCTGTTTTCAGACCGGAATTTGAGACGCTCTGTTGACAGCACAACATACAGATATGGGCCTCGGGTATCCAAGCCACCAGGGAAAACAGGTAACCCCATGCATTTCTGAAACGAGGACACCCGTGGGAATCCGCAGAGTATGATATGCCCAAATCGCCCAAGAATTTATTACCCAGACACCCCCGCAAAGTCCAAAATGTGGGGAAAAAAACGCATTTTCCGCACATTTTGCCCGGCTCACCCATCGAAACAAGCCCCCAACAACACATGGCCTACCGTCCCGCGTTCCCACTGGTGTCCCGATGAAAACGGTACCTCACATGTGTGGGTGCACCTACCTGGCCGCCAAGGGGAAAGCCTAAAACACAAGTAACCCCAAGTCTGTTTTCAGACCGGAATTTGAGACGCTCTGCCAACCGGCACAACATACAGATATGGGCCCTGGGTGTCCAAGCCACCAGGGAAAACAGGGAACCCCATGCATTTCCGAAAAGAGGAGACCCGTGGGAATCAGCAGAGGTATGATATGCCCAAATCGCCCCAAGATTTATTACCCAGACACCCCCATAAAGTCCGAAATGTGGGAAAAAAACGCATTTTCTGCACATTTCGCTCGGCTCACTCATCCATCGAAACACGCCCCCAACAACACATGGCCTACCGTCCCGCGTTCCCACAGGTGTCCCGATGAAAACGGTACCTCACATGTGTGGGTACACCTACCTGGGTGCGAAGGAATAAGGCTAAACCACTGTTACCCCCCAAAGGGTTTGGGGAGCCAACCTGCAGATTTAGGCCTGGGGTGTTGCAGCCTCCAAGAAAAACAGGGACCCCCATGCATTTCCGAAAAGAAGACACCCGTGGGAATCCGCAGATGTATGATTTGCACAAATCGCCCCAGAATGTATTACCCAGACACCCCTGCAGAGTCCGAAATGTGGGAAACTAAACGCATTTTCTGCACATTTCGCTCGGATCACCCATTTAAACGCGCCCCGAACAACACATGGCCTACCGTCCCACGTTCCCACAGGTGTCCCGATGAAAACGGTACCTCACATGTGTGGGTGCACCTACCTGGCCGCCAAGGGGAAAGCCTAAAACACAAGTAACCCCAAGCCTGTTTTCAGACCGGAATTTCAGACTCTCTGCCGACAGGCACAAAATACAGATATGGGCCTCGGGTGTCCAAGTCACCCAGGAAAACAGGGAACCCCAATCATTTCCAAAAAGAGGACACCCGTGGGAATCCGCAAAGGTATGATTTGCGCACATCGTCCCAGAAATTATTACCCAGACACCCCCGCAAAGTCCGAAATGTGGGAAAAGAAATGCATTTTCCGCACATTTCGCTCGGCTCACCCATCGAAACACGCCCCCAACTACACATGGCCTACCGTCACACATTCCCAAAGGTGTCCCAATGAAATTGGTACTTCACATGTGTGGTTGCACCTACCGGGGGCGCAAAAGGAAAAGGGTAACCCACTGGTAACCCCAAGCCTTTCGCCACTGCCCATTTTGTTCATGTGGGCAACCTACAGATTTGGGCCTAGGGTGTCGAAGCCAGCAAAGGAAACAGGCAACCCCATGCATTTCCCAAAAGAGGACACCCGTGGGAATCCACAGAGGTCTGCCTTGCGCAAATTGCCCCAGTTTTTATTAGCCACAATCCCCGACAAAGTGTGATATTTGGTGGGGAAAAAACACAATGTTCACTGTGTCTGGGGTTCTGGGTAATAAATGCTGGGCCGCTTCGCGCAAGTCAGATCTCTGCGCATTCCCACGGGTGTCCTCTTTTGGGAAATGCATGGGGTTCCCTCTTTTCCTTGCTGGCTTCGACACCCTAGGCCCAAATCTGTAGGTTGCCCACATGAACAAATTGTGCTGTGGCGAAAGGCTTGGGGTTACCAGCGGGTTACCCTTTTCCTTTTGCGCCCCGGTAGGTGCATCCACACATGTGAGGTACCTTTTCCGTCAGGACACCTGTGGGAACGCGAGAAGGTATGATATCTGTTGTTGGCGACGTGTTTCGGTGAGTGGACAAAGGGAACTGTCTCTGAAATTGGCTGGAAATGCAGACAATTCTCAGACATTTCGCTCTGGCCACCCACTGAAACAAACTGCCAACAACATGTGGCCTACCTTCCCGTGTCCCCACACGTGTCCCGATTAAAACGGTACATCACATGTGTGGGTGCACCTAGTGAGGGCGCAAAAGGAAAAGGGTAACTCACTCGTAACCCCAAGCCTTTCCCCACTGCCCATTTTGTTCATGTGGGCAACCTACAGATTTGGGCCTAGGGTGTCGAAGCCATTAAGGAAAAGAGGGAACCCCATGCATTTTCCAAAAGAGGACACCCATGGGAATCCACAGAGGTCTGCCTTGAGCAAATTGCCCCAGTTTTTATTAGCCACAATCCCTGACAAAGTGTGATATTTGGTGGGGAAAAAACACAATGTTCACTTTGTCTGGGGTTCTGGGTAATAAATTCGAGGCCACTTCGCACAAGTCAGACCTCTGTGCATTCCCACGGGTGTCCTCTTTTGGGAAATGCATGGGGTTCCCTGTTTTCCTTGCTGGCTTCGACACCCTCGGCCCAAATCTGTAGGTTGCCCACATGAACAATTTGTCCTGTGGCAAAAGGCTTGGGTTACCAGCGGGTTACCCTTTTCCTTTTGCGCCCCAGGTAGGTGCACCCACACATCTGAGGTACCCTTTTCATCGGGACACTTGTGGGAATGCGAGAAGGTATGGTATCTGTTGTTGGCGACGTGTTTCGGTGAGTGGACACAGGGAAATGTCTCTGAAATTGGCTGGAAATGCAGACAATTCTCAGACATTTCGCTCTGGCCACCCATCGAAACATGCCCCCAACAACACATGGCCTACTGTCCTGCGTTGCCACAGGTGTCCCAATGAAAACAGTACCTCACATTTGTGGGTGCACCTACCTGGCCACCAAGGGGAAAGCGTAAAACACAAGTAACCCCAAGTCTGTTTTCAGACCGGTATTTGAGAAGCTCTGTTGACCGGCAAACATACAGATATGGGCCTCGGGTGTCCAAGCCACTAGGGAAAACAGGGAACCCCATGCATTTCCGAAAAGAGGACACCCGTGGGAATCCGCAGAGGTATGGTATGCCCAAATCGCCCCAGAATTTATTACCCAGACACACCCGCAAAGTCAGAAATGTGGGAAAAGAAACGCATTTTCCGCACATTTTGCTCGGCTCACCCATCGAAACAAGCCCCCAACAACACATGGCCTACCGTCCCGCATTGCCACTGGTGTCCCGATGAAAACGGTACCTCACATATGTGGGTGTACCTACCTGGCCGCCAAGTGGAAAGCCTAAAACACAAGTAACCCCAAGTCTGTTTTCAGACCGGAATTTGAGACGCTCTGCCAACCGGCACAACATACAGATATGGGCCTCGGGTGTCCAAGCCACCAGGGAAAACAGGGAATCCCATGCATTTCCAAAAAGAGGAGACCCATGGGACTCAGCAGAGGTATGATATGCCCAAATCGCCCCAGAATTTATTACCCAGACACCACCGCAAAGTCCGAAATGTAGGAAAAAAAAGCATTTTCTGCACATTTCGCTCGGCTCACTCATCGAAACACACCTCCAACAACACATGGCTTACCGTCCCACATTCCCACAGGTGTCCCGATGAAAACGGTACCTCACATGTGTGGGTGCACCTACCTGGGCGCGAAGGAATAAGGCTAAACCACTGCTATCCCCCCAAAGGGTTTGGGGAGCCAACCTACAGATTTAGGCCTGGGGTTTTGCAGCCACCAAGAAAAACAGGGACACCCATGCATTTCCGAAAAGAAGACACCTGTGGGAATCCGCAGAGGTATGATTTGCGCAAATCGCCCCAGAATGTATTACCCAGACACCCCTGCAGAGTCCGAAATGTGGGAAAATAAACGCATTTTCTGCACATTTCGCTCGGATCACTCATCGAAACACGCCCCCAACAACACATGGCCTACCGTCCTACGTTCCCACACGTGTCCCGATTAAAACGGTATATCACAAGTGTGGGTGCACTTACCGAGGGCGCAAAAGGAAAAGGGTGACCCACTGGTAACCCCAAGCCTTTCGCCACTGCCCATTTTGTTCATGTGGGCAACCTACAGATTTGGGCCTAGAGTGTCGAAGCCAGCAAGGAAAACAGGGAACCCCATGCATTTTCCAAAAGAGGACACCCGTGGGAATCCACAGAGGTCTGCCTTGCGCAAATTGCCCCAGTTTTTATTAGCCACAATCCCTGACAAGGTGTGATATTTGGTGGGGAAAAAACACAATGTTCACTTTGTCTGGGGTTCTGGGTAATAAATGTTGGGCCGCTTCGCACAAGTCCGACCTCTGCGCATTCCCACCGGTGTCCTCTTTTGGGAAATGCATGGGGTTCCCTCTTTTCCTTGCTGGCTTCGACGCCCTAGGCCCCAATCTGTAGGTTGCCCACATGAACAAATTGTCCTGTGGCAAAAGGCTTGGGGTTACCAGCGGGTTACCCTTTTTCTTTTGCGCCCACGGTAGGTGCACCCACACATCTGAGGTACCCTTTTCGTCGGGACACTTGTGGGAACGCGCGAAGGTATGGTATCTGTTGTTGGCGACGTGTTTCGGTGAGTGGACACAGGGAAATGTCTGTGAAATTGGCTGGAAATGAAGACAATTCTTAGACATTTCGCTCTGGCCGCTCACTGAAACACACCGCCAACAACACATGGCCTACCTTCTCGCTTTCCCAGAGGAGTCCCGATGAACACGGTACCTCACATGTGTGGGTGCACCTACCGAGGGCGCAAAAGGAAAAGGCTAACCCACTGGTAAACCCAAGCCTTTCGCCACTGCCCATTTTGTTCATGTGGGCAACCTACAGATTTGGGTGTAGGGTGTCGAAGCCAGCAAGGAAAACAGGGAACCCCATGCATTTTCCAAAAGAGGACACCCATGGGAATCCACAGAGGTCTGCCTTGTGTAAATTGCTCCAGTTCTTATTAGCCACAATCCCCGACAAAGTGTGATATTTGGTAGGGAAAAAACACAATGTTCACTTTGTCTGGGGTTCTGGGTAATAAATTCTGGGCCGCTTCACGTACGGCAGACCTCTGTGGATTCCCACGGGTGTCCTCTTTTGGGAAATGCACGGGGTTCCCTGTTTCCCTTGCTGGCTTCGACACCCTAAGGTCAAATCTGTAGGTTGCCCACATGAACAAATTGTGCTGTGGCGAAAGGCTTGGGGTTACCAGCGGGTTACCCTTTTCCTTTTGCGCCCCCGGTAGGTGCACCCACACATGTGAGGTACCTTTTTCGTCGGGACACCTGTGGGAACGCGAGAAGGTATGATATCTGCTGTTGGCGATGTGTTTCGGTGAGTGGACACAGGGAAATGTCTCTGAAATTGGCTAGAAATGCAGACAATTCTCAGACATTTCGCTCTGGCCACCCACCGAAACACACCGCCAAAAACACATGGCCTACCTTCCCGCATCCCCACACCTGTCCTGATGAAAACGTTACCTCACATGTGTGGGTGCACCTACCGGAGGCGCAAAATGAAAAAGGTAACCCACTGGTAACCCCAAGCCTTTCGCCACTGCCCATTTTGTTCATGTGGGCAACCTACAGATTTGGGCCTAGGGTGTCGAAGCCAGCAAGGAAAACAGGGAACCCCATGCATTTTCCAAAAGAGGACACCCGTGGGAATCCACAGAGGTCTGCCTTGCGCAAATTGCCCAGTCTTTATTAGGCACAATCCCTGACAAAGTGTGATATTTGGTGGGGGAAAAACACAATGTTCACTTTGTCTGGGGTTCTGGGTAATAAATTCTTGGCCGCTTTGTGCAAGTCAGACCTCTGCGCATTCCCACGGGTGTCCTCTTTTGGGAAATGCATGGGGTTCCCTGTTTTCCTTGCTGGCTTCGACACCCTAGGCCCAAATCTGTAGGTTGCCCACATGAACAAATTGTGCTGTGGCGAAAGGCTTGGGGTTACCAGCGGGTTACCCTTTTCCTTTTGCGCCCCGGTAGGTGCACCCGCACATGTGAGGTACCTTTTTTGTCGGGACACCTGTGGAAATGCGAGAAGGTATGATATCTGTTGTTGGCGATGTGTTTCGGTGAGTGGACACAGGGAAATGTCTCTGAAATTGGCTGGAAATGCAGACAATTCTCAGACATTTCGCTCTGGCCACCCACCGCAACACACCGCCAACAACACATGGCCTACCTTCCCGCGTCCCCACACGTGTCCCGAATTAAAACGGTACATCACATGTGTGGGTGCACCTACCGAGGGCGCAAAAGGAAAAGGGTAACCCACTGGTAACCCCAAGCCAGCCTTTCGCCACTGCCCATTTTGTTCATGTGGGCAACCTACAGATTTGGGCCTAGGGTGTCGAAGCCAGCAAGGAAAACAGGGAACCCCATGCATTTTCCAAAAGAGGACACCCGTGGGAATCCACAGAGGTCTGCCTTGCACAAATTGCCCCAGTTTTTATTAGCCACAATCCCCGACAAATTGTGATATTTGGTGGGGAAAAAACACAATGTTCACTTTGTCTGGGGTTCTGGGTAATAAATTCTGGGCCGTTACGCGCAAGTCAGACCTCTGCGCATTCCCACGGGTGTCCTCTTTTGGGAAATGCATGGGGTTCCCTGTTTTCCTTGCTGGCTTCGACACCATAGGCCCAAATCTGTGGGTTGCCCACATGAACAAATTGTGCAGTGGCGAAAGTCTTGGGGTTACCAGCGGGTTACCCTTTTCCTTTTGTGCCCCTGGTAGGTGCACCCACACATGTGAGGTACCGTTTTCATCGGGACACCTGTGGGAACGCAAGAAGGTATGATATCTGTTGTTGGCGACGTGTTTCGGTGAGTGGACACAGGGAAATGTCTCTGAAAGTGACTGGAAATGCAGACAATTCTCATATATTTCGCTCTGGCCACCCACCGAAACACAACGCCAACAACACGTGGCCTACCTTCCCACATCCCCACACGTGTCCCGATGAAAACGGTACATCACATGTGTGGGTGCACCTACCGGGGGCGCAAAAGGGAAAGGGTAACCCACTCGTAACCCCAAGCCTTTCGCCACTGCCCATTTTGTTCATGTGGGCAACCTGCAGATTTGGGCCTAGGGTGTCGAAGCCAGCAAGGAAAACAGGGAACCCCATACATTTTCCAAAAGAGGACACCCGTGGGAATCCACAGAGGTCTGTCATGCGCAAATTGCCCCAGTTTTTATTAGCCACAATCCCCGACAAATTGTGATATATTTTGGGGAAAAAACACAACTTTAACTTTGTCTGGGGTTCTGGGTATTAAATTCTGTGCCACTTCGCGCAAGTCAGACCTCTGCGCATTCCCACAGGTGTCCTGTTTTGGGAAATGCATGGGGTTCCCTGTTTTCCTTGCTGGCTTCGACTCCCTAGGCCCAAATCTGTAGGTTGCCCACATGAACACATTGTGCTGTGGCAAAAGGCTTGGGGTTACCAGCGGGTTACCCTTTTCCTTTTTTCGCCCCCGGTAGGTGCACCCACACATGTGAGGTAACCTTTTTGTCTGGACACCTATGGGAATGCGAGAATATGATATCTGTTGTTGGCGACGTGTTTCAGTGAGTGGACACAGGGAAATGTCT
Source organism: Ambystoma mexicanum (assembly GCF_040938575.1). Taxonomy (NCBI): domain Eukaryota; kingdom Metazoa; phylum Chordata; class Amphibia; order Caudata; family Ambystomatidae; genus Ambystoma; species Ambystoma mexicanum. The sequence continues at coordinate 419,870,009 of NC_090927.1, read as the reverse complement.
CTGAAATTGGCTGGAAATGCAGACAATTCTCAGACATTTTGCTCTGGCCACCCACCCAAACACACCGCCAACAACACGTGGCCTACCTTCCTGCATCCCCACACGTGTCCCCATGAAAACGGTACATCACATGTGTGGGTGCACCTACTGGGGGTGCAAAAGGAAAAGGGTAACCCACTGGTAACCCCAAGCCTTTCGCCACTGCCCATTTTGTTCATGTGGGCAACCTACAGATTTGGGCCTAGGGTGTCGAAGCCAGCAAGGGAAACAGGGAACCCCATGCATTTCCCAAAAGAGGACACCCGTGGGAATCCACAGAGGTCTACCTTGCGCAAATTGCCCCAGTTTTTATTAGCCACAATCCCTGACAAAGTGTGATATTTGGTGGTTAAAAAACACAATGTTCACTTTGTATGGGGTTCTGGGTAATAAATTCTGGGCCACTTCGCGCAAGTCAGAACTCTGTGCATTCGCACGGGTATCCTCTTTTGGGAAATGCATGGGGTTCCCTGTTTTCCTTGCTGGCTTCGACACCCTAGGCCCAAATCTGTAGGTTGCCCACATGAACAAATTGTGCTGTGGCGAAAGGCTTGGGGTACCAGTGGGTTACCCTTTTCCTTTTACGCCCCCGGTAGATGAACCCACACATGTGAGGTACCTTTTTCGTCGGGACATTTGTGGGAATGCGAGAAGGTATGACATCTGTTGTTGGCGATGTGTTTCGGTGAGTGGACACAGGGAAATGTCTCTGAAATTGGCTGGAAATGAAGAAAATTCTCAGACATTTCGCTCTGGCCACCCACCGAAACACACCGCCAACAATACGTGGCCTACCTTCGTGCGTCCCCACTTGTCTCCCAATGAAAACGGTACCTCACATGTGTGGGTGCACTTACCGGGGGCGCTAAAGGAAAAGGGTAACCCACTGGTAACCCCAAGCCTTTCGCCACTGCCCATTTTGTTCATGTGGGCAACCTACAGATTTGGGCCTAGGGTTTCGAAGCCAGCAAGGAAAACAGGGAACCCCATGCATTTTCCAAAGGAGGACACCCGTGGGAATCCACAGAGGTCTGCCTTGTGCAAATTGCCCCAGTTTTTATTAGCAACAATCCCCAACAAAGTGTGATGTTTGGTGGGGAAAAAACACAATGTTCACTTTGTCTGGGGTTCTGGGTAATAAATTCTGGGCCGCTTCGCGCAAGTCATACCTCTGCGTATTCCCACGGGTGTCCTCTTTTGGGAAATGCATGGGGTTCCTTATTTTCCTTGCTGGCTTTTGACACCCTAGGGCCAAATCTGTAGGTTGCCCACATGAACAAATTGTGCTGTGGCGAAAGGCTCGGGGTTACCAGCGGGTTACCCTTTTCCTTTTGCGCCCCCGGTAGGTGCACCCACACATGTGATGTACCCTTTTTGTCGGGACACCTGTGGGAACGCGAGAAGGTATGATATCTGTTGTTGGCGACGTGTTTTGGTGAGTGGACACAGGGAAATGTCTCTGAAATTGGCTGGAAATGCAGACAATTCTCAGACATTTTGCTCTGGCCACCCACCGAAACACACCACCAACAATACGTGGCCTACCTTCACGCGTCCCCACTCGTCTCCCAATGAAAACGGTACCTCACATGTGTGGGTGCACTTACCGTGGGCGCTAAAGGAAAAGGGTAACCCACTGGTAACCCCAAGCCTTTCGCCACTGCCCATTTTGTTCATGTGGGCAACCTACAGATTTGGGCCTAAGGTTTCGAAGCCAGCAAGGAAAACAGGGAACCCCATGCATTTTCCAAAGGAGGACACCCGTGGGAATCCACAGAGGTCTGCCTTGTGCAAATTGCCCCAGTTTTTATTAGCAACAATCCCCGACAAAGTGTGATGTTTGGTGGGGAAAAAACACAATGTTCACTTTGTCTGGGGTTCTGGGTAATAAATTCTGGGCCGCTTCGCGCAAGTCAGACCTCTGCGTATTCCCACGGGTGTCCTCTTTTGGGAAATGCATGGGGTTCCTTATTTTCCTTGCTGGCTTTCGACACCCTAGGGCCAAATCTGTAGGTTGCCCACATGAACAAATTGTGCTGTGGCGAAAGGCTCGGGGTTACCAGCGGGTTACCCTTTTCCTTTTGCGCCCCCGGTAGGTGCACCCACACATGTGATGTACCTTTTTTGTCGGGACACCTGTGGGAACGCGAGAAGGTATGATATCTGTTGTTGGCACGTGTTTCGGTGAGTGGACACAGGGAAATGTCTCTGAAATTGGCTGGAAATGCAGACAATTCTCAGACATTTTGCTCTGGCCACCCACCGAAACACACCGCCAACAACACGTGGCCTACCTTCCTGCATCCTCACACGTGTCCCGATGAAAATGGTACCTCACATGTTTGGGTGCACCTACCGGGGGCGCAAAAACTAAAAGGGTAACCCACTGGTAACCCCAAGCCTTTCGCCACTGCCCATTTAGTTCATGTGGGCAACCTACAGATTTGGGCCTGGGGTGTCGAAGCCAGCAAGGAAAACAGGGAACCTCATGCATTTTCCAAAAGAGGACACCCGTGGGAACCCACACATGGCCAAATTTGAGGGGCGGCCCATCTCATGTAGCCCTCCCCAGCGGCAGATAATGGGGGGGCTGTCCTGCACTCCTCCCTGGGCTCAGGTGTCCGTTCCTTTGAGCAGATATCTGGTACCAGGGAGGGCTGCATGACATGGCACCCACTCCATTGCGGCTGGGGGCCAGGGGGTGAATGCCCCATCCCATTAGAAACTTCCCAGACCCTTTGGGGTGCCCCACAGCCCCCCTAAAAAGCATTCCACCATTTTCCATTTTTTTCTTTGTTTACGAAACTTGCCTTGGTGCAGAGGGGCACATTGGTGTGCCAATCTGGCCCCGGGGTCCCCAAACCTTACTGCCCCACCCACTGGGGGGCCTGTCCCACCATTTTTGGGGGCCCTCTCCCCCATCACCCAAAATGGATGGCAGGGGAAACTCATGCAGGCCTCCCTGGGCCTCCTACAAATGGCTGTGTGAGGTACACCCCCCTCCATTTGGGGTTGGGGGGAGAGGGCCCCCAAATATGGTGGGACAGCCCCCCAATGCATGGGGCAGTAGGGTTTGGACACCCTGGGGGCAGATTGGCACACTAATATGCCCATCTGCGCCAAGCGAAGTTGGGTATACAAAGAAAATAATACAAAATCGTAGGCTGCTTTTTAGGGGTGCTGAGGGCCACCCTAAATTGGCAGAGAATGTTATACTGCAACGGTGGGGTGGCACTCACTCCCCCCACCCCAAATGGAAGGACCCACCTCATGCAACCCTCCCTGGGGGCAGATATCTGCTCCTAGGAAGGGGCATCTGACACCAGGGAGGGATGCATGAGGTGGGGCCCCCCCTCTATGACGCCAGGGAGGGATGCATGAGGTGGGGCCCTCCATTTGGGGAGGGGGGGAGAGGGCCATCCCCTGTTACAGTAGAACATTTGCCGGCAATGTAGGGTGCCCCTCAGCCCCCCCTAAAAAGCAGCCTACAATTTTGTAATATTTTCTTTGTTTACCCAACTTCGCTTGGCGCAGATGGCCGGCCACATTAGTGTGCCAATCTGCCCCCAGGGTGCCCAAACCCTACTGCCCCATCTATTGGGGGGCCTGTCCCACCATTTGTGTTGGCCCTCTCCTCACCCACACTGAACGGAGGGGGGGCACATCATGCAGCCCTTCCTAGGAGGCTCATTGAGGGCTGCATGAGGTGTCCCTCCCAGCCATTTGGGGTGGGGGGAGAGGGCCACCACAAAAGGGGGGGCAGGACCCCCAATAGATGGGGGAGTAGGGTTTGGGCACCCTGGGGGCAGATTGGCACACTAATGTGGCCATCTGTGCTAAGCAAACTTGGGTAAACAAAAAAATAATACAAAATTGTAGGCTGCATTTTAGGGGGGGGCTGAGGGGCCCCCTAAATTGGCAACGAATGATGTACTGCACTGGGGGGTGGCCCTCACCCCAGGCCCACCCCAAATGGAGAGCCCCACCTCATGCAACCCTCCCTGGCATTGTAAAGACTGGTAGGGGGTGTCTGTACTTCTGCTCTCTATATGGTAGAGGAGAGGCACAGAAGACCCCAGCCAAGATTCTCTATAATGTAGCAATGGATGAGCAATCAAGGCCTAGCTTCTCAGGAGGTGATGCGGGCTGGTTCTTAAGTACAGTGTTGTCCCCGAACCCCCACAAAGGAATGTCCACACACTGTATTACTGAAAACACAGTCTTTATATAATTAATATTCAAAGGTATGTACACGATCACAATAACGAACTTTGTACTCAGAAGTCAATAATGATAAATATATACAATTTTAAAGTGGTATCACTAATGTTATCGAATCTCATTAAAGTGCATCAACTGTACGGTTAAAATGTCACACAGATTAATAACGAGGAAACCAGCAATAGAGATAGGCCGGAACGTAAAATGGTTGAAACAATAGGCAGAATGCTGACCCCTACCGCTAGGCACAGTTCTGTATGGAGACCCCCCCACCTAGGCAACCTGTAAAATAAAGATATATTGCACAAGCGCAGTCCATATGTTCAATAGTCTCACTTCTTCTTATTAAGGTTTTACCCCCCATTGTACCTGGCGGAGTAGAGTTCTCCGACGATGCGGTGACCGATCCTTCTTGAGTGACTCCCTTTAAGGCAGGAGCCACGGATCGTCGAGAGGTGTCGGGGAACTCGGCGTTCGGTGTCGGGGAATCGACGGCCCTTCTTGAGTGCCCTCCCTTTAAGGCAGGAGTCACGGGTCGTCAGACGTCCGACGGTGAACACGGTGAACCACGGCAGGGAAGTGGCAGCTTCGTTCCTAGGGATGCTCGTCGACGACATAGCATTGGCGTCCCGCAAGGAAGAGGCGTGCGGGGCACCTCGGTGACGGTTGTTCTGGACCGCAAAGAGATGATGAAGAACTGTGGCCCAGCAAGGGCGTTGAGTCGTCGGCGTCTCTGTGGTCTTTAGGTGGCGGGATGCTCCTCGGCGCGTCAACGGTCGGGCCTTCTCCAGCGGGAGACAAGCGGATGACGATGCAGGCGAGAGCGTCCGATGATCAATTGAAGTTCTTACGCAAACGGGAGCACGGCGGCTCCGGTCGGCGACGGCGGTCGTCGACAGTGGCGGACAACAGTCCGGGTGCTTCTCTTTGGAGTTCCGCAGCAATCCCCGTATCGGGTCGGCAGCCTGTCGAAGGTCTGTCTCCAGGGAGCGTTGGCAAAGATCAGCTGTGCACGATGGTCCCTCGTAGCTCAGGAAGAGGGCGCCTTACCAGGTCCTCTCTGGGTCAGTCCTTGGAAACACAGCAGCTTTCAGATTGCGAGGGGGAGCAACAGCACTCCTTCTCGTCCAGCAGGGCTTCAAGGTCAAGCGTCAGTTACTCCAGTTACTCGTAGTAGTGGACTTCAGCTTCTGAACACAATTCCTAGCAGTTGGAGGTCCCCAGATATACTGTTGATCTCCCATTCATTCCGCTGGGTCACACTCATGCATCCAATCACGACTACGAGCATTCATGCAGGCAGGCAGCCAATCAGGCACACGAGGAATTCATGCCATTCACTTCTCTCCAGACACTCACAACACGTTATGTGTATTGGGACAAGTACCGAGCCATTCAACACTGCAAGCTGCATTCATACCGGTTTCGGGCAGGGCTGTCTCAGTCATTGTGTCAACCACCAGATACTAGACACCTACAACACAGAATGCATATTCGTCACACACTCTATTCACCCAGGTCCCACCCACAGGAGCTACCCACAACATACATCATCGGGAAGGCTCCAGCTAGTCTGGCCGGGCCTTCACAACAACACCATATATGGCATTTCCGCCCAACAGCCAGTCAGGGGGAAGGGACAGAGTCAGGGCTTCCCAGGACTTTGGGAAAACAAGGTAATGGGTAATAGAAAGCAAGGGCAAACGGGGCCATCTTGTTTTCCATCAGGAATCAACTGATCCCAATGGCAGGGCCGGGGTATCCCAAAATGGAGGATATTCCGCGCACCTGTCAAATTCAGCATGGAGCTGCCACCAGCCCATACCCTGCTCAGCGGGCCACCCACAGGTGCCCAAAACATACACTAGGGGCACAGGGTTGTACCCCCACCCATGGGTGCCATAAGGGTATCCCACGGGTCCGTTCACCAAACCAAAAGAAAGAGAGCTGCACCGCCAGGAGTCCCATATGAACTCCTGCATGGAAAACACAACAGAACACATGATAAGAAGCTGTAAAGGACAAGGATACGGAGGCCCTGTCCCTCCGATGCATTTCCAGCATCACAGGCGTCAGATAGGGGAGGGCCCACCTCATGCATCCCTCCCAGGGGTCAGATGCCCCTTCCTAGGAGCAGATATCTGCCCCCAGGGAGGGTTGCATGAGGTCGGCCCTCCATTTGGGGTGGGGGGGTGAGGGCCACCCCCCGTTGCAGTACATCATTCACTGCCAATTTAGGGTGCCCCTCAGCCCCCCTAAAATGCAGCCTACGATTTTGTATTATTTTTTTTTGTTTGCCCAAGTTCGCTTGGCGCAGATGGCCTCATTAGTGTGCCAATCTGCCCCCAGGGTACCACCGAAAATGGCTGCTGCGGGGAATTTACTTTCAGTTTCACGCCGACGTGCGTTACGCATGCCGACGTGAAACTGAAGGTAATCCAGCCCCCTGGCAGTGTGGGGGGACCTCCCCCTCACATAGCCCGGAGGTTGGATTACAGTTTTGCTCGATCCCTGCTTTGCAGGGATCGAGCAAAACAGAGTGCCTAAACCGACGAGCCAGCTCGTCAGTGGCAACCTGGAGCGCTTGCCACTGACGAGCCGGCTCGTCGGTGGCACTTAAGGAGTTAAAGATAAAAAATGTGCATGTGGGTGGCATATATATTTGGGGTCAGAATGGCCCAAGAAGTGAAGGGTGCCTTGGGTATTACATGCACATCATGAATATGTAAATATATATTCTGGAACTGGATAGAAAATTAGTTATGCTTAAAGAAAATATTGACTCACTGTTTGGTAGTATGGCCCAACAGACTGAGAGATGTTCTAAGATGGATGCCAAATACAAAATTGCATCGTAAGGGGAGGTGTCAAAAAGGCCTGAACCATGATTTCAGAGTATAAGGTCTTTGGCAGCATCTTGCTGTGAAATAATTGAGTCTGGAAATAAATTTGAAACTTGGACGGGAAAAGCAGACATGATTGATGGTAAATCAGATAAAGGCAAGGAAGCTACCAATTAGTACAGATCAGCTGAAATGCTTGGCAGCAAACAAAATGAGCTCATGGGGTTTTTCATGGTATAAAATGGCAACTAAATTTGGCAAGACCTCGAGAAGCTAATAAGGACTGTTTTTTTTGGCAGGAGTTAAAGGATGTGTAATTGTGTCCTGGTGGACCTAAAATAAGCTTATCAGTCTATATGTCAGTCAGCCAGGGCTTGCCAAGAATGACTAATGTGGACTTTGTGAGTGACAGATTAGCCACCCAATCAAAGATAAGGAGGGCTTTATTCTGGTTAAAAGGACAGATCAGATATTTATTCTGAAATAAGTATGCAAGAAATATGTTTAATGGTTCATTGGTGCAGTTTTGAAAAATTCATTTATTTTGGGTACTGAGCTGAAAGTGTGCCAGGGCTGACCCAGACCATAATGGAAATGAAGAGTTGAACCAGAACTCCTTACATTAATTCATTCTGTTTTGGGATTTTTATGATGTATGTATATGATGTGTGTGTTCTGTAGTAAGGGGACTCAATTATGGACTGATATGATTGATACCCGGTGAGTAATTGACAAATGAATATGTTTTGAAAAACAGCATTTTTTCATAGCATTAGTGCATGGTTGTTGAAACCAGATGCTGAGAGAAGCACTGGACTGGATCAATATATTGTGGGGTAATTAAACCCCTGGTTGTTTATTCAAGTAAGGGTGTATATTTTGAAGAAATGCAATGTGTACCAGGGCCAGAGCAGAGTGGACAGTGTTTTCCTCACTGCATAAGTGCACCTATATAATATAGAGGCAGATGAAGAAGACAAAGGGAAAAATTATGAATGTGTCTAGAATCAAACAAGTGTGAAAGGTTGTCGCTGAGAATAGAAATGTAATTATGAGTGCAAATTACAGTAAAATGTACATTAATGCAATAATGAATGACATTAAACTAAGCACAGTGAATATTTATGGTGATAGCAAGAATAAATGGAACAAAAACACCTTTCGGGGAACAATATTGGAAAAGCATGCATTGATACGAGTGGGTAATGAGGGGAAGTGCTCACAGAGTCCACCTGTCACTCTGTGAATGTGTCTAGAATCAAACAAGTGTGAAAGGTTGTCGCTGAGAATAGAAATGTAATTATGAGTGCAAATTACAGTAAAATGTACATTAATGCAATAATGAATGACATTAAACTAAGCACAGTGAATATTTATGGTGATAGCAAGAATAAATGGAACAAAAACACCTTTCGGGGAACAATATTGGAAAAGCATGCATTGATACGAGTGGGTAATGAGGGGAAGTGCTCACAGAGTCCACCTGTCACACACAATATGGACAAGGGACATGATATATGTAAACAATTGTGTTGAGAGAACATTAGGTCAAAAAAGTTTTTTTTATGGAAGCACACACCCTGATTGGCCTGACTTCTAGGAATAAGGAGTGCATTATTTAGGGATTTTGGAGGGTTTGTTAAAATAAATGTATTGATGAATAAGTACAAGCAGGCTGGGTATTGACAAAGAGAAATAATGAAGGCTTGGCACAATTAATAAGCAGTATGGATTATTATTGTGTGTTATTAATTGATTTATTGGGAAAAAATATAGATGATTAAGGTTAGAATCTCTGTCATGATATGCTTATAAGGAGAGGGGGAGTGACACACACACACACGCATGCGCATGCACATGCACACACACACACACACACACACATGCACAGGCACACACACGTGCACTCATGATCTTGTGGAAGTACAGGAAATTAATGGATTGCAAGCTGAATGCACACAAAAACACACATAGGTAGTCAAAAGAAAGAATTCAATACTGCAATAAGAACACAAATACATACAGGATGCTTTCGCTTTATATTAGCTATATTAGGTTTTGCTAAAATATGTTATAAAAGAAGTTAGATTTTTTGAAGACTATAAATAAAAGAGGATCCACTTGCTTATATTCAGGAGCACTGAACTCTTGAAACGGTCGAGCCGGGGGGGGAACAGTGGGAGTATTTTAGCACATTTTATGTGAAGGGTTACCTTGGCAGGTACAGAGGCAATTTAAGAAGCAAGTGGGTATGGAAGCAAAATCGTTACCTGAGATACAGTTGACTTAGTGCATCACTGTCAGCTGTTACAGGAGAAGGATAAGAAGAAAGACGATGCTAGGAAATTTGAGGAAGCCAAGTTAGTTCAGAAAAACATTGTTAAAATATGCCATAGAAGGGGCGTTATTGACAAAGCAGAGAAGGACTGGGAATACAACAAGCAGTGGGTATATCACAGGTGAATAATCAGCACCAGATGGGCCAAGGGGGCAATGGATTTGTGCCACAAGGAAGAGGAATGGGAAATAGAGAGGAATAGGTGGTTTTCAGATTAATCAAAGCGGTTTTCAGAATATGCAGAATGAGAGTCAGAATATGCAAGGAGGTTTTAACCAAGGGGGACTAGTTAGATGGGGTCCTCGTGGGTATTGGACATATGGGATGACAGGTCACACTGTGCGCACATGCGGGAGCCAAGGATATGTACAAAATGGGCAATTCTCAAGAGGGGGGACAGCTTATCCTCAAGCATATAGCTCACAAGCTAGGGAAGGGTTTTCCCAGGATCAGACATTGGGCCTCATTATAACTCCGGCGGTAGCCGTGCTGGTAGAAACGGCAGCCTGCCGCCGGAGTTGTGCTTTTTTTACTGTGCCTGGCAATGGGGAATCACCGGGGCATTACATCCCCGGCAGTCCCTAAAGCCAGGACTTGGAAAAAGTAACTCCCCATTCCCATTCGAGTCCCATGGGACTCAATGGGAATGGGGAGGACGAATGCACTGGTACTGTGTGCAACAGTCCCGGTGCATCCGTCAAAGTCTGCGGGCAGGTTCTTTTTCTGCCCGCCAGGTCAGACCTGGTGGGCGGGAGGGAAACCCACCTGCAAACTTGTACTTTGCCAGCCCGGTAACAACAGTGCTGGTAAGCATACCGGTACCGTTGTTACCAGACCGGCAATGTTATAATGAGGCCCATTGTATCAGACGCAAGTGCTGAGAGTGCAACAGGTACAGCAGCTAGAGCAAGTGCAAATTAATTTACTACAGGGGCAGCTGTAATGAGCCCCCAAGCAGATTTAGCAATATGCAAAGGACAGGTATTTTCACCCAGAATAGGAGGTGCCACTGTGGTAGGAGTAACTCCTTTCACAGGAACATGGGTATGCATGCACCCACAATAGGGCAGCTAACAAAACGACTTGGTTTGTTCAGAATTATCAGTGATATTAGACCCCCAAGAGGAGCCTGATGATGATTTTATTTATTGACCAAGGGATAGTGTGTTCCGCTCTTGGAATACACTATTTAAACACAGAGAGAATTTATACTGGCATTCATAGGGCAAGTGGGATGTTCCAGTTGAGTTGGATGTTTTTCTATTTATGGGGTAAACAGTTTATTAACATGGCTATATGTCCTAGTGGAGAAGATGGTGAGAATTTCTGATGAATTTGTGTTCAAAATCATGAATACCTATGGACGAAGAAGGGGGACAGCCAATCTGTGAAGAATTAGATGTAGCCATAGTACCAGGCAAAATACAATTCTCAAAAGAATAGATGATGAGGGTAGGCCATGGAAGACAGTGATAGTTCTCAGAGAAGGGTTTAGGCTGACTGACATTACTGATGACGACATGTTTAGAGAAGACTAAATAGATGATGAAGTGGTGTTATTTGGAGCATCACATACTGGATAAAAATAGAGAGAAGGGGAAATCTTACAGCGTATGGCAATGATGCAGCAGTGCTCAGTATAATTTTTGGAAAACTCGGAAAAAGTGCCAAGTGTTGTGAGAACCAGAGGCCCTTATGACGTAGGTCGACTGAAAGGGATAGGGGAACGAAATAAAACTACACACATGTGAGGGATTATAAATATGTAAAAAAATAAGAGGTTTGCATCGTAATTAGACTAATATAAGATAATCATAAATAGATAAAGATAAACACGCAGAAGAAGCTCAAACCAAAATATTGACGTCAATTCAGGAGGATAAATAAATAAATAATGAATGAATGAATGGATGAATAATAAAGCAGCAAAAAACAAAAGTTGATAGAAGGTTCAAATAAAGGAACAAAGAGCAACATTGTGAGACAAGGGTGATAAAGGAAGGTCTGGATAAGATATCCAGATTAGCAAACACTAAGCACAATGCTTGGTTACAATTTTGTAGTTATAAAAATAAAATATGATTAATGAAAGGCCAAAGGGGTATGGCTGGTCAAAATGAATCTGACAATATGAGAGACTTTTTAATTGAACTATTCAAAAGAACATATGAGAGTAAGTAACAAAAACATTATTTGTATGTATATGATGATGTCAATTTATGTTTTATAGATGAACATTATTGTCATTTTTGAACACGGGAAAAATGTCTATCTGGCCTTAGCAGAGTACAGCAATATAATGGGAAGAAACATTATATTATGACAAAGGTAAGTATCAGTTGACACAGTAAGTGTGTTAACAAGCTTTATTGATCATTATCAGGAGTACGAGGATCCAGGTGAGTACAGAAAAAAGGCATTAAGGGATACAGTCTTTTAAATAGATAGTATTTTCCCAAGAGAGGTGCAAACAGGTGTGAGCATACTTTTATGGATATATATGTATGGCCATATCTAGTGACAAGATGAAGAAAACTTTTGGATAGAAGGTGGAGTAACCCTTTTATAATCCTGATGACAGAGAAATGCCAAATAGGTGTATTTAGCAAATGTATGAAATATTAAGAATAGGCAAAACAATGGGCCTCATTACAGGTCGGGCGGTCCAGAATTAACAGTGGCGGTAAACCCGCCACCACTGTTAATTCCGGACTGCCCGATCCCGAGTCCTGCAGGCGGGAGGTGATCTTCCTGCCAGGTCTGACCTGGCGGGTTGAACACCTCCCGCCTGCAGGCGGATGTGGAAACACCAGCACCATCACGAGATGGTGCCAGTGTTTCCACTTCCCCATTCCCATTGAGTCCTATGAGACTCAATGGGAATGGGGATTTACACCATTCCGCCTCCGGGATTCCCAGGACACCAGGGTCGTAATGCCCTGGTATTTCCGGGAGTCACGGAGGCGGAATGGTAATACGAGTCCGGCGGTAACCAGGCCGTTTTACCGCCGTGGTTACCGCCGGACCCGTAATGAGGCCCAATGTGTTCCTGTATATTACACTTGCATTCACTTAATAGGAACAGTGATGGGCTCCCAATAACATGGGTAGGCAAGATTAGTGTAGGTAGTGTGACGAAAAATATTCGTTATGTCTCAACAGAATAAACACAGCAAAGAAAGAAGAAGACAGCAGCCCCACGCCATTAGGAGGAGGACTTCAAAAGTACAGAGAACATTTTCAGCATAGCAAAAGAGACTAATGAAAAACAGGCTAATTGTTACACTAATGACAGGATGATTGAATGTGTACCAACAAGTTTCTGGGGACAGAAAAGTAGGCCTATATTTCAGTCGGCTGAGAGCGTCAAGAAATGACCTCAGTAAAAAATGTTTGATGAAAAGGAAAGAGCAAAGGTCCACCTTGAGGAAATAACTGATCGTTTTGCCAACGTAAAACAAATAAATGATGACTTTGCCTCTATTTCGGTTTTCTACAGGGAGCAGGAACCAATACGAGCATCTTCTTCTTCAGCTACGGATGCACCAAGAAGAAAGAAGGGGAGCGATTGAAGAAAACACATCCTTTTTTTGACAAAATGTTTGAATTTGTTATGTTGTCTGTTTTGTTGTTTATTATTTTATCATAGAGAAGGAGACTGTATACATTTGTCGGGAGAAAAGTGAGAACCACAGAGAACATGTTTCCTTTGCTATTTAATATTGTTGGAAAAAGAAAGAAGGCCCATGAAAAATAGGGCAATACCAGGAAAAAGGAAAAGATGCATATGCTTTATGTTATAACCACATTCAGGTATCAATCAGTATGCATTTAGTATAAAGTGACACTAAGATAAGTCGAAAATAGAGAAGGAGCAGCCATCCTATCATATTAGAAAAAGAGAAAATGCAGTATAAATTGTTTTATGAGGCAGGAATGCTTAAAGGAGGGACATAGGTAGTCTAAGGTTTGCATTTGAGGAGGCAGTGCTGACGATAAAGATACACTTAGTTTTCAAGAAACTCATTCAGTTTTATATTACAAATAAACAAGAGATACCTACACACCAGGTGATTGATGGCAACTGATCTTGCAAGAAGGGAGAAAAGCCCAGTGTGAAAAGGGTTTCTAGGGACCCAGCCAGATGCCCAGTTGTAACTGCTTTTTTGAAAGTTTGTTCCTATGATACTCCCCCATCCTTGTGTTCCCCATAAACAATCAAATGCCCCCCTCACTGACTATCTTATTTGAATCTGAAGATTGAGAGTTCGAGTACTCTATGATTGTAAAGAACAATGAAACCGAAAAGACTGGATTATATTAAGAGGCTATTGAATGTGCTGCAAAGCAACTCAAAGTACAAATAAAACAAATGAACTAATCATAAAGAGGGACCGTGGATGCGGAATAAGCTAAAACAAGATGAGTCGGGTGCAAGATGTGTCGATGGAAGACAAAAAAAAGATGACAAACATAAAAAATGTACATGGGGAGGGAGTGGGAGAAACGGAAGTGTTGTGTGGTGGGAATAAGGAAAAAGGGTAAAATAAACTAAATGTTGCACATGGACGGAACAGGAGAAAATGGGCTGGTGGGTTCCCCCAAGGAATGATTTCTTCCGATTCTCGTGGTGGGCAAGTAAAAAAAATGCTTGTTGTGTATGTTATGTTACATTCTATTGAGTAAATGAGGTGGGATCCAGACAGGAGCAAACAATGTTATCCTTTGAGGATATGAATGTGTAAAAGTTCAAAGAGGGTGAAACATTGCAATGGTCTTTTGGCAAAAGGAGATACATATATGTTTTAGATTAAGAAAGTACTAAATGATTGAAGCCACTGTTGATTCCGTAGAAATGTTTTTATGACACTTCCCATGTTGAGATAAATCACCACACTGAGGGGGGTGACTGAGACAGAGGTGTATAGGTATACTTTATATGGGGGTGGGTGGACATTGGGTGTAGTGGTTGTGTATTTAACAGTGGTCTAATACTGACAAGGGTACCAGACCCCTGCCCCTCAAACGTCTAAAGCCTGTCAATGTGCAATACCAGGGAATGTGCATATGGTGTCAGTTGTGTGGTGAAGCCTTCTAAATTCATGGTGAACAGCCACATCTGGATTCTGAACTAGGTGCGTTTGACGTTATTGGAGAGGAGGAGTACTTTGGTTTGGGGTATGGTTGTCACATATTTATTTGTATCAGGGTGAAACAGACCTGTGATGGTATGGTAGTCTGTGAGGGAAAATATGTTGAGGTATCTGAGTATTGGTGGATGTGGTAGCAGATGCTGTGGCTGGTAAGGAGGGATCCCATGGTCTGCATGTAAATGCTGAAGATCAAGGGTGAGATTGTGGATACTTGTGGACTCCACAGGAACAAAATAGAAGGGGAGTTCTGGAGGTATCCGTCTGTTCAAACCGATGCCTGCCTTCTGGCGATGGAGGTGGTGTCACCATTTTGGATAAAGTTGTGCAGGATTTGATGACTCACTGTGTCAAATTCTGGGTGAGATCAAGGAGTACCAGGAGGCAGGGATGTACATTTTCGATGATACAGAGAGCATCATCACACACTTGAATGGTGGCAGTCTCTTTGCTGCATCTGGGTCTGAAGCAAGATTCTTAGGTCATAGGAGGTTGTTGGTGTCAATGTATGCCTGAAATTGGGTGGCTACAGTTCTTCCTAATATTGTCAATTAAGATGTTGTTGATGACAGTATATATTTTTTGATGAAATGAGGGATTAGATGAAAGGGGAGAGCCGTAGTGCACTGTTTGACAGCATCAGTGAACGTGTCGTTTTCATTGCTGGCTTTGGTTATGGTCCACTGGTAGATCATGGCTTTTGTTGTGCTAATCAATTGTCTGCAGGGAGTCATAAGTTCTTTAATTCGCATTTGGTCAGATGAAGTTTTGTACTGTAAATAGGTTTTCTCTTGTTTTCAGATTCTTTTTTCACTGACATTAACTTTCTGGGCACACCAGGGGGCTGATGGTTTATGTCTGATCTCATTTTGTTTATATGGGGCATGGGAGCTGGCTTTCATGGTATTGTTGATAGCTTCTAGTATGATTTTGCAGTCCTTGTATTGAGGTCATGAGTGGAAGGAGATGGGGTTGGTTAGGTTATCAATGTTTGGTACGGTTGATTTAGGCAATCACACACAAGTCTAGTTAATCTTTTCTCTGTTGAATGCTTTGACCTTTGGGATGGGGTTAGCCACATTTTATTGATGAAGAGTGCATGCAGGTTGTGGACCAGGTGCCTATTTACTAACACTGCTTGCCGCATAACACCATTATTTGATCATCAGGTTTTATCCCTGCCTTTTGTACCCCCGCCCTACCTACTATATCTCACCCCGATGCATCCAATTCAAGCGCCCTCTTTCCCTGGGGTTGTTCGATTATTCCTTGGTGGTGAGGGAGTACAAGAACAGATGGCCATCAGTTGTCCACATTATCACACTATTTGTCAGTTATTGTCACAATCCTACTTTCAGTAAGATACTGTAATAATGTGCCCATGAACTCGTATTTTCATTATATGCCCAACCAATGTCAAGTTCAATGAAGATGTCTTTTAAAAGGTAGAGAGAGTGTGGTCTTACTCATCACCAGGCCCCTTTAGGGAAGTGCTGGGGGATAAGACCACATCAAGTACCATTCATTCTTGTTCTTGGGCCTCAACAGCAACAAGCCCGGCTTCCAGATGCTTTAAATGGTTTGATTCTGCATTGCAGCATTATGTGGTGGTTTTCCCTATTGATCATGGTCATCAATACGGTTAAATTGTCTCAGGAGCATCCAACGATGCAGTCAGGTCCTGCAGTAGTCATTGGCTTGAATTGGCTAAAGAACCTAGGCAATGGGTCGAGTCTCTGCCTGGAATTGGTGAAGTCAGCTCAAGGAGTCCACTGAAGTGATGCAGTTCTTCAGCGATGATTGGCTCAAAAATGACAGTAGAGTAGAGCTGGCTCAAAAAGTGATGGAAGCTTGGAAACAGGGTCTATAGCTGTTATTTGACTTATGTCTAATAAGAGCAAAGTAAGTCCTTTGTTCTGTGTTTCCATGCTAGGACACTTTTTAGGGAGCTCTTGCATGGTTCTGTCACCTCCGGTGAGTAGGTTCCTGGGTACCAGTCGTGTTAGCTTGCAGTAGGCCTAGTCCAGCCAGCAGGTCAGCCCCAAATATTCCTTTGGGGTAGTTGAGTGTAAAGTCTTGCCCTTTTCCTGGGGTTTTGATTTCACCTCTATGGCAGAATGTTTTAGGGCAGACTGTACACCCAACAAAGTTCCAGATGTAATCCTTCATATTCAAGAGACCAGCATTGATTTATCAGGCAGGTTAGTCTCACCCCTTTGAATAGAAAATCTACATCTGATTGGTTTGATTAAAGCATTCTGTAAAGGGTCCAATCCTGGCTGTAGTTTAAATTCTGAATTATCTGCCTGGTGATCTCATATGAAGAGTGCTTTGTCTGCAAAAAATGGGCAGCGGGTTAGAGGAGGTTAGGGAGCCCTGGAAGAAACCAAGATGCTTTAACTTTTCTGTGGACTGATGCTTCTCTATTGGTTCTCTAACTCCCCTCTTTCCACAGAAGACAAAGACATTTGCTAGGACAGAGGCAAAATAGTCTGTTTTGGGAGAAACCTTGTCCCAGGAAGGGAATAATAATAATTAGGCTTTTATATAGCACTACAAACCCTCAGGTATCTGAGCGCTGCTTATTATTACCCACGGTGTGTGGTGCTCATTTATCGACCTCGGAAGGATGAAAGGCTGAGTTTGGCCCCGCCGAGATTCGAACCTGCGTTAACAGGCCCTGGCGCTCTACTCGCTGTGCCACTTGACCGGCTGATCAATACACAGGAAACCTGGCAGTAAGGCCACTTTAAACCAAGTTGAAACCAATGGTTTTGGGCAGTATAATTGTGGATTCCCAGAGATCACCATGTCACCATGTCATAACCACACATTGCTTTTTTAGAGGTTCATGCCACCATGTTCTGGGAGCACAGAATTATTTGATTTCATTTAGATTCAGGAAAGCGCACAGTTAAAAGTAGATCCTGGCTCCTGGAGATTTGGGCTACAAAAGATTGTCGTCAGGATTGCTCATGCCACTTGGTATGTTTCCAAACTACAAGTCAACTGCTGAGAGATGTAAGTGGACAGGCTAAACAGAGGTCCGTGGGTGCACTGTGCTTTTCAGCATATAACATAATGAAAGGAGGGTCTAATTAGCAGAACTCCTTTTCAGAGACAGAGCTACGTGCTCCATTTTATTACTAAAAATCAAAACAATCCAGGCTTTTCCAGGTACACAGGTGGCTTTCTGCCGCACCCTTACATGCACAATGTGTAATTGTTTACTTATTAGAGGTGGGTAGGCCAGCATATTCATGGGTCGAGTTGAGTCGAAGCCAAGACTGGCTTTAACATTTATTTGATTTATTAACAGTTGTATGTCTATGTGACCACCTATGTACATCAATTTTTGTTTTGTTTGTTTCTTTATTGTATGCATACGTGGTTCATGGCTTCTCAAACCATTTTGGAATTGTCTAATCCATGATGCCTATTCTATTTTGTAACCTAACTGAGCAAATCAGCAAGGCAGTCAAGTCATGATGTGTGTGTTCTGTAATTTCGACTTCTTTTCAGAGAGTTGCCTTAACTATTTCGTCAAAATATACAGCTCACATTCATCTTTTTTGCAATCTCGCATCTTTCAGCCTCACAGATTGTTTATTTGACCATTTTATTTCCTATAAAACTACGTGTTCCAATTCATTTTTTTGTCTACTTTCAATATTTACCGAAATACATGATTATCTTCAAACAATTGTTTTACCTCAGTGAAGTTGCATTACATTGTGTGTGGCCGTACACGGAAACATGGCAATTCTCTTGAGAGACCTATTGTCCTTCTTTCCATGTAAACATGTTACACTTCAAAACTAGACCATCATGTGCCTGGTTTTCACATGTCCTAAAGGTAGGGGAGATATTAACTTTGTGTGAAATGAAAATCCGGAGTTTACTTCCCCTACCACAGATTCCACAGCCAAATTGGCAGACCTTTGTATTTTTGTATTAAAGCATATTAGGTTGGCTACGGGATCCCACCTCCAATCATCCATTTCACTTGCTCTCAATCACTGCAAAGATCTCTTCTCAGCCATCAAACATTGTTTAAATTATCTTCCTGATTCTCTACTCCGTTGCTCTCCTCCTGCGGCAAATACATTCATGTAGTTACATCAATGTGATATCCACCATTAGTTCTGAAAAAAGCAACAACACCTAACTGTCCAAATCTTTCTCACTATCCGCCAGAGAGGCAAAAGGGGAAATGCCCATTTGGGCTTGTTTTCTAATTCTACATGAGCAGAAATTGTTATCCATTGTTGACTCAGTGAAATCTATCTTGTATTGCAATGATATAATTTCTTTTACTTTAATGAATACTTTTGTCTAACTCCGTTTTCAGTTCATTTTGTTCAACATTGTATTGATGACTAGAAGCTTTGCATATTTTTCAAGTGTCCAGTCACCTCCAAAACTTGACATTCTGTCCATCTGATAGATCAACATTCACACATTTTCTGCTTGTACTCATAATGAAAGTGACTTGTCCCGTACACAGCAGCCCACCTTCAGGAACCACTGCACTTCTCGTCATTCTACTCCCACCAACTATAGCCGAGCATAATTTCCACCAGCAGTGCCAAGATGCGGATTCCACATTGATCCCGCCTCTGCCTAGTTCACTGAATCTTTGGTTTCTTTCTGCCTTTCCCACTTTTCCGTCCTGCTGGCAAAATGTTTCGCCCGCAGTGAATTTGTGCTGTCCAGGTGTGATTTCATGCGCATGAAATATTTCCTGCCTGCCCGCTCGATTCGTTCCACAGTGTAGTGTATCTAGTGCCAGTCGAACACAAACTTTGCTCAGCCATTAAGTAATGGCCAAGGGCGTGTGGTTTTCTGCAACAATAAACGCAAAACATTTTGCACGTCCCTTTTATCCATAGGCCTCTATTGTTTTTTAGTACCCGGCGAGGGTCAAGCAGAATGCAACATGCATTCTGATTGGCTCTCGCTGGGTCGTTACCTGGCCGAGAGTCCTGGCCGGGATTCCAGCCTCCTTGTCCACGGCGGGGGGTGTGGCAGCTCCTCAGCCAATGAGGGGGCTCGAAGTCCCCCAATGGCTGAGAGGCTGCCTTTGCCCCCCGCCAGGGATTCAGGTAAGGTTTTTTTTCTTTCCCTCCCCTTTCCTCTCTCCTCCCTGCCCTCCCCACCCCACTTAGCTTCTTGCTCCTTTGTCCCCGGTGGGGGACGATGGCAGCCTCCAGCCGTGTGGAGAATGGGAGCGGGGCCATCCCCACGGCGCGCATATACACAGCTGGAGGCTTCCATCATCCCCCGCCGTGGACGCAGGTAGGTTTTTTTTTATTTTCCTCCCTCCCTCCCTCCCTTCCTCCAAACCCCACTTACCGTCTCCTTTTTTTGTCGGGAGCGAACGCGCTGGGAACACTTCTGTTTCCAGTGCGTCTGCTCCCGATAGCCACTATGGAAAGGGAAAATGGACTCCGTTTTCCCTTTCCCGGTGGCCATTTTCTTGGCTTTTTCTTTTTTTTGTTTCGGGACAGAAATACATGCTTTTAGTGCCCCAGTCACGCAAATCTTGCGGGCCAGGGTACTAAAAGCAACATGACCCGAGCGGCGGGGGCATTACCGACTGAGTTCCTGAATTGGTAATGCCCCCGCCGCTCGGGTCATATTGCTTAAGTAATAGCAACCATTAGGGACTGGCCAATAGCAGGTGGTTTTAATTTGACCTTTTACCAGTGTGCCAATCATTTAAGGGCACACAGGTAACAGGTAATAGGGCTGCCTCGTCAAGGGAGGTATAAATGTGTGTGCTTAATCTGGTGTCGCAGTTGGCTCCCTCTTTCACTGAAGTTACCTGGCTGGCGTTGGTACAAAATTACCAAGATGACCACAACAATCACACTTTGCTTGTACTGCCGTTGCACCTCATTGTATTGGTAAGCATGGTTATATAACAAGGTGTAATTATCCTTATGTATTTCTCATGTGTAGGGTGGTGGGGCCAACATTTGTACCTCTCATGCATTTAGGGGGTGGTTTGTTCTTGAGTTGTGTTGTCTTATGCTTCCATATGGCCCATCCCCCCTTTCATATGAACGTGTGAAGGGAGTCGGGCCACTTTGTGTATCTCTCTTACATCTGGGGACAGCTTGTTCTTGAGTTGTGTTGTTTCATGCTTCTACATGGCCCTTCCCCCACTTTGTAGGGGACAACTTGTGTACCTCTTATGCATTTGGGGGATGGCTTGTTCTTGCGTCGTGTTGCCTCATGCTTCCATATGGTCCTTCACCCACTTTCATAGGGGCATGTGTAGGGGCCAACTTGTGAATCTGCAATGCATTTGGGAAGTGGCTTGTTCATGAGTGATGTTTTCTCTTACTTCCACATGACCCTTTCCCCACTTTCATACACACCTGTAAAGGTTTGCGTGCCCAACTTGTGTATCTCTCAGGCATTTGGAGGGTGGGTTGTTCTTGAGTTGTGATGTTTCATGCTTCCACATTGCTTCCACATTGCCATTACCCATTTTCACATAAACTGCTAAGAGTCTTTGTATGTTGCTTTTTCACAGGTCGTGAGCAATAAAATAACATGGCCACTTCCATGCGTAGAATGTCCACCAGACTTGCTATGGCGGATATAATAAACAAGGAGCTTGATGCTCCTCTTGATTCCTGTGGATCAACACACTCACTGCTAGTGTTGCCAGTGACTAGGAGCATTCTCGGTGGCGGCCACTAGAGCTTGGAACCAACTTCCTTTTCTGCTCCGCAGCACTGAGTCCCACATGGTTTTTCGCTGTGCTCTTAAGACGTTCCTGTTTTAATTCTGAGAACTTGATCCTTAGCTCCTGCTAGCACCAAGATGCCTTCAGGCTTACGTTGCGCTTTATAAAATTTGTTAAGATAAGAATGGTTGAAGACTTTTCTCTGATTAAAGAAGATGAGGATACATTTCGCTCAGAGTCTGCCTACCTTTACAGCACTCAGCAGGAGCATGCCTATACTTGCATAACTGGCACCAACCACACACCCACAGACTTATTGCAACAGCAACCCATCGAACAGAAAGTCTGCAGTGTGGGCTTACTTCACTGCTGCCAAAGCAACGAGCACCGTAGCAGTTTGTTACATATACAAAAAGGAAATGATCAGGGAACATCGGGCCAGATAGCCCACATGAAAAACCACCACCACACAGCCAAGCCGGCAGGAAGAGAAGCAGCAATGGTGAGCCGCTACCACAGGATCAACCAATAAATGATGGAACAAGAACAAAAACGCACACTGCAGTCCACATGCACCATCTGACACTTACTGAGGCTTGGAGAAACATACGCCTTACAATCACAAACAACCCATTGCCAGCAATTCAAGGATCTTCTAGCAAAGAAGCTTTCTGTTTATCTGCTGCCCTTCTTTGTTAAGAAGCAGGGCTTCCAAGAACTGATTTCATGCCTCGAACCAAGGTGGAAGATTCCAAGTCAGCATTATTTCTCAAGGGATGGATTTCCAGCACTTGTCAAAAAGTGTTGGAAGAGCTGCAAAAGACTCTGCAAGAGTCATAGGTAGAGTAGATGCACCTCACCATGGGCATGCAGGCTAATGTGCAGAGCACTGACTACATCACTGTAATGGCACACTGTATCTCCTTTGCTAAGCCACTTTGACAACAATAAGCAGCACAGCTGTGTCCCCACGCACTGCTTCAAATGACCAGCGTCAACATGCAATGCTCGGCATCTGACCATTCACACAAAACATGAATTGTTAATTGCAGAATGGCTTGGTTCACACTCTCAAAGTTGGCTGAGTTACTGCGGACAATGGCAGTAATATTGGGTCAGCCCTGAAACAGGCCTAGATAATCAACATTTAATGTTGTATGCATGTAATCGCCCTTGTTGTGACATAGTTCCTAAAAGAATCTACCCGTGCTGAAATGCTGCAATGCACTTGTGCACACTTCAGCTGCTACTATACTGCATGCAATGCATTGGCCCGCTGCAAGAATACACACCATCTGTCAACCCCACGAGATCAATCTGGAGGGTGACACTCACTGGAATTAGACCCCCTATATTTTAGAATGCCTAGTTGCCATAACTGACTATTGCATGGCACCCCAGCAAGCCCTGACATCAGGTGCAACCGCTCTGTAGGCAAGCCAGTGGTACTTGATTTTCATTGTCTGCAAAATACTTGTACCTTTTGGGGAGGCAGCTATGAGGGTGAGTCAAGAGGAAGTGGGCCTGCTTGAAATTCTGTCACTCATTGTGCTTCTTAAAACGAGACTCTGGAGAAAATGTGGCATGGGTGCACAGTGCAAAAGGATGAAAAAGGCGAGGAACTGGGAATGCTCTGCAGGAAAATGTTGGTGTGCTTGCAGGCAGAACCACGAATATGTGAAATTAATATCTAACTGCCACCGTTTGGACCCACGGTTCCAGGAACGTGTGTCTGTTGTTTTCTCTGAAGAACAGGCTGCCTCCATACTTGCCAGGAGCACAAAAAACATGAAGACAAATTACATGAAGTATTTCCCAACACAAGCAGTGGTACCGCCTTGGCAGTAGAGGGTGATGGAAGATCTCACTAATGGGGTGAATGAAGTGATCTCTTATGCTAATTCCACCTATAAGGTATCAGACTCTTTGGGGATTTGTCTCATGTTGAGGAGGACATCCCTCATGCAAGAGCACAAGCGATTATAGTAGCATATGTTCAAGATAAATCTATGCACCCGTTTGAACCACTCCAGTAATGGGAAGAAAAGAAGAATGTGTGGCCAAACTAGCACGAGTTGCTTCTGAAATCCTTAGTCTCCTCACAGCAAGTGCCAAATGAGAGCATGTTTTCACTGCTGTTGGCAGGAAAGTGACAGACAAGAGGACTAGCTTGTCTAAAGGTTGTGTTTAGGCAACCATTTCTAAAAATTAAGGCACGCATGCCTAAAACTCCTTTTCTTCCACCCAACCCCTTCAAGATGGATATGCAAGCAGCAATGGTGAAGCTAGGGTACAGTGGTGAATAATGCTGTGTGTGGTGTTTGAATTACTTTCTTTTGGCTGGAACATTACTTCTCAAGTTGGTGTATTGCTTACTGTATCATGACTTACCTGACAAAACAATAGTGTTCTAGTCAAAAGTGTTGGAAGTACATTTGCCGAAGTTATGTTATTAGACTAGGTCTTCTGTGTATGCTGGTCTGCAAGAGATTTCTTGTCATCTTCTGGTGGTGCCCATCCCCCACCCCTTACCCTGCCACCACCACTGCTCCTTGACAAAGTACTCTCCTGGGGGAGAGAAAAATGAGAAAGTGGTCAGTCAGTATGTGTGTATGCGACAAAGAGAGAGAGACAAAAAATAAGAAAGAGGTGTTTTTCCTTTCCTGGAGTACTGATCTGCCAGGGCCTTCTTGTCATCTTCCAGCAGTGCCTCATCACAAACCCTTGCCGCCCCAATACCACCCCTCCCTCACAATGGACTCTCCCGGGGGCAAAAAAATGACAAAGTGGTTAGTCGATGTGTATGACAAAGAGATCACCCGGTTGTCGGACGCAGGCATGGGGGGCCAAGTTCTTAAATGGTTCTCTGCCTTTCTGGCAGATCGGTCCCAGTCTCTCTCCCTCCCGCACTTTTGTTCTAAATCTGTGTTACCATCCTGCGGGGTCCCCCAGGGTTCCACTCTCTCGCCCATTTTATTTAATATTTATATCTGTTCTCTCCTTTTTCTTATTAGTTCACATGGCTCCAGGTATTACTCCTATGCCAATGACACACAGATCCTGGTTCGCGTGGATCTCTCCCTCCCTAACACTGCTGCCCGGCTTTGGAGGTGCCGTGAAGACTTAGGTGCTTGGATGTTTCTTAATTGCCTAAAACTGAATGGTAATAAGACAGAGGTTCTGTTCATTGGCACGATCAGTCCACTGTCTTTTTGGACACCCGATGAGTGGCCTGTGTCTCTCTGCCCTTTTCCGCTGCCATCCCTCTCGGTTAAGAACCTGGAAGTGAAGTTTGCGACCTCTCTATAGATGGCAGAGCAGGTGGCAACAGTGTGAAAATCAGGCCATTTAAAACTGCCCACCATGCAAAGGTTCTCCCTTTTATTCCATCTCAATTTCATGCCCCTGTGGTAGCAGCGCTTTTTCTCAGCACAGCCGACTACTGCAACTCACTCTATTTTGGTCAGCCGTGATACCTGATTAATCGGATCCAGTTGCTCCGAAATGCAGTGACTAGAGCAATCCTGCGACCCCCTGCTCGTGCTCACATCTCAACGCTTCTAAGACAACTCCACTGGCTTCCGATAAAGAAGCAGATCCTATTCAAATCACTGTGTATTATTCATCAGTCCTTTTATAAACTAGGGGCGGAATATATACAGGAAAAATGTGTCCACTATGTACCTGCTCGACCCTTCTGCTCTCAGTCTGCCCTTTTGCTGTGTGTTCCCCGTCTCTGTTTGTCATGAAGTGGGGGCTGCGCCTTCTCTGTGGCAGCTGCAAAGGCATGGGATGACGTACCGTTGACTCTCCCAGCAACTGTTGACCATCCTGTATTTCGGCAGCCTTTGAAAACCCTTCTGGTTTAGGCTTTTCCGTATTATTACCATTTCATCTCTGCTGCTAGCGCCATGATGCCCTTGGGCGTATGCACTGTATAAATATACTTAACATAACATAACATAACATGACAGGGGAATACATGCACATAGACATCACCCTGCTCCTTCTGGTCCTGTCCTTCTCCTTTGCCATGATGAGTCATGGTCCGAGTGGGGTACTTTTCTTCCTGATGCATTGCTCCTCAAGCCTGGTAGCCCGGTACTCTTCAGGGTGGTGCTTCTTGGTGTGTTCATGGCAAATAGCCAACACATTCTCAAGCACCATCTTGTCACAAGCCAGAAACAACCCCCAGAACCAGCATGGCTGAATCAAGCTGCCAAGGAAATGCTTGCATCCCTCTGTCTGCACTACTGAGATCCCACACCACCCAATAGACAGTAACATCAGGGATATAACAAGCTTGTTTCAGTGGGGCATTTGTCAGCATCACCAGAGGTTGTAGGTTCCTGGCTGATAAACTTTGAGAAGGGCCAGCAGTGATGGCTGCTGTGCCAGTAATTGTCATGGTGGCGTCATGGTTTTTCAATACAGTGCTGCAAACTGTCCCAATGTACGCTGAGTAATTTCTTTGGCAACCCACGTGTGTGCAGCCTTACACACGGCCACACAAAACTCCAAGTTTGCAGCACTGTATTGATTTAGGTATCGGATGGGGCTTTACTGCTGGGACTCACTGTCTCCTACCTTTGCATCCTGGGTACTCCAGACTCGCCCTGATCCACTTGACCTACACCAACAGGGATCAGCCCATCAGAATCCGGAACGGGCCGTTTGCGAGGTCATCTCCCTTTGGAACACACTTGAACACTGGTTAGATAGATCTGTGTGATGTGGCAGGCCATTATAAGCTTGTGCATGAGCTTCTCCGTTTACTGGATCCCTCTCAAACATGGGAAGCCACTCCTCCTGGTGATTGTGGTGATCAACTACTACTAAAAAGAAGACACAATAAACATTGGGTGTGTACTTTAGAAATTGTATTTCACCCTGATGAAGGCCGCACAATTGTGACACTGCAGTGGGGTGAAGAGGTGGCTGAAACACACTGGGTCAACCTTTTTCATACAGCTACTCCAGCACTGCTTAAATTAGGGCAGGTTTAAAACAAAGAAAAAAGAAACTGAAAAAAGATACTAGATAATACCAAGGTCCCGAAAATTGTCTCTGGAATAGATATGTGTCGTCATGATTGTATAAAACAATGTATAAAGTCCTTGCTGATCGGCCTGTGGACTGCTGAAGGAAGGTCAAGCCCTGCAAAGTATGTCTCCTTTTCCTTGTCATCCGCTATGCGGTGGTGGTAGCGGCTACTAGTCTGGTGGTGATGTTGGATGCTGGTGAGATGGTGGGAGTGGTAACTGCTGGTCTGGCAGTGGTGGTGGCAGCTGCTAGTCCAGCAGTGGTGGCATTGACGTATGGTGGTTGCTTCCTTTTTCTGTCTCTCTCAGGCCCCTTGACTGGTGACAGATGTTCCAGCACTGAAAAGCAGGAGGTTGAAAGAGTGGCGCCCTGGTATTTCGCCTTCGCCGCTTCATCTTGCCTACCGATGATGGTGACGGCCTCTGAATCCGATAGATTCAGTGGTGATGGGCCACATGCATGTGGCGCTGCTTGGCTGCCGAACATGATCTCACTGATTGCAACATAGGACAAATGGAACACAATGCTTTCATCTGCTACTAGCATGGCTAGCAATGGGACAGAAGGGCGGAGCATGACAAAGCGAATCTAAATCTAGGAGATTTTGTTAGTGCAGCAGGAAGAGAAGAATTCTGAGATTTCACCCAAACCTACCATCAACTCATCTGCTTCTCATGATATGGCATTATGAATTCCACCCTACAACTGGCGGATGATGCCACCTGTCTTCTGGATTGAGGTGATGCCTGTTTGCCATACTTCCATATCCATTGGTCGCTTTTGACACAGTCAAACCCTCGGTATCCCACCACATCGGAGCACGGAGTCATGTCATGGGTGAGTTGTCAGACTTTCCTGCAAGGTTGTTCCAGTTTTTCAAGTTAGGGAACTCTCAGTGGTTCCCCTCTCTATGACTTGTAGGGTGGCCCAGAGCTCCATTCTATATAAATGCTGTTCATCTCCTCCCAGAGTGAGCTGTGTTGAAGATCTGCTGCATAAAGGTGTCTCCCTCCATCGTTACAAACACTTAATACTCTAGGTCACCCAAGCCTGCCATCATTGATTGGTGGAATGTGTCTGTGCGTCTTTGTCTCACTATTAGATCATATTCAAGCTCACAAAATGTGAAATGTTGCTGTTCACTTCCATACAGTACCCCTTTTCTACAGCTGTTCACTGTATCCTGTTAGTATTTCTTGCAGTGTTGTACCAGCTTCACAAGCTCAAACACTGTAAACTGACACTCATTCTCCATAGTCTAAAATGCAGTCACATACCTTTTTATACTAATTAGATTGCACGTTGCCATTCAGGCTTTTGCCAAGTCCAGCCTGAATGGAACAAAGGTACTTCTTCCCAGTCTTCGTGCACGGTGCACCTTGCCTGGCCCAAATAC
Source organism: Ambystoma mexicanum (assembly GCF_040938575.1). Lineage (NCBI taxonomy): Eukaryota > Metazoa > Chordata > Amphibia > Caudata > Ambystomatidae > Ambystoma > Ambystoma mexicanum. The sequence continues at coordinate 419,842,279 of NC_090927.1, read as the reverse complement.
ACCTTCATTTCACGCTGCTGCTGGCATCGCAGTGGATTCATGGGAATGTACCAAAACTACCCTTTTTTAAATTTAAAATCAGGACTGTTTCCCCTGCCCTTTTGATTCTCGTTGATGTGTGGTGCATACCTTTCAGCCCCTTCACCTAGAGCAAACGGACTAGCTGGTTGAGCAAACACGTTTTAAAATGCGTGTGGGTCTCATACATATAACAGAATGTATTGGGCGGATCAGCAAAAAATATTGACCAGGTTCTGTTGCCCGTTTTACCTCACTGGGTGCAAATGCAAAACACAGAAATTAAAGGGTGCTTTCTGTGCGTTTCAAATGTGCATCCAAATTTATAAAGCGGAGGTCCTTTGAAATTCACTGAACAAATAAGAAAACCCTTGTGCATCTTTGGAAGTTCTTGAGATGAGAATTTCTGACCCTTGTGTAAATATGTTCTTATCCTTCAAACAGACCGTTGCTTGTCACAGAGAAATGTGTACCCAGTGCGGACCAGAACATGGGAGCCTCTCCATATATTGTGTCAGGATAATTCTAATCTGCAAGGGGGCTCAGCAGAACATGGTTTGTATTGCTGCACAACGCCCCCCCATATATGTGCACGGCACCTTCTTGAATACGATCACCTGTGACTTCTTATCATCGCACATTTGTTACTCTGATGTTGCACCTGTCATCATGCTTTTAAAATGACATATTTTAAGATTGAATAGCTTTCTCTGATACTTACTTTACAGTTTTCAAATTGTCTTCCTTCCTGCTCGCATTCGGCTTGCCATCTCTTTATCGTCCATTTGTAAGGCGTTAAGAACCCATTATATTCTTCTTGTCTTAAACTAGTGGGCATATTTTTAATAATGCATTAACTCTATCGTTTTTAGAAGGCGATTGGGATTGTGGGACTTTTCAAATGTAATCTTTATTCTGTGCTAAATACTTTCACGCTCTTCGAGGTCTTTTTATGTTTTAATGTTCTTGGTTTTATAATTGTTCTGTTTGTAAAGTACCAAGACACCATTCTGGTACGGCTACATTCAAGCAAATAGGTAAGAGTAAGTGAATGAAAATGTAAATGTGAGTGAGAGTGTGTGTGTGATTATGGATTCCTAGAATCTAGGCTGCCGGACAGATCTTAGGAGGCCACCCTTATTATAGTGAATAGGGATCTCTGAGAGGTTAGCCAAAACCCAATCAGGGTAAACGTGAAGAGTCAGGAGCCCTCAAAGATTCCACACAATATTATACTCAATGATTCAATTTAGACAGGAACGTATACCAACACCAATATTTATTCTAGGCCTTCTACACACACTGAACAATGAAACTAGCAGGCAATGTTATTGCACAATACTCAATAACAAGCATATATACATTCACCATAGGTTCATAATTGCATTAAAAGTCACTTACAAGCAAGTACATATATCAAATGCAGTAATGATGGAACCAAGGTACAAGCGAATTTCCTTAACTTCAGCAGTCCAATCACTAAGACGAATGGGGCCTTGTGCCTCAAAATTCATACGAACCACAGTTTCAACACAGAATGTAGTATCTATAGGTAAGTTCTAATTTACCTACAGAGGACAGGGCGGTGTGGCCACAAATGCTTTGAATACCGTGACTCCAATTTTCCCAGATTACTTTGTGGGTCGAGTGGAGGTTTCTAGAGGTTGGTTTTCTCGCTGCTGGTTCCGATGAGAGGTGCCCAGGATCTGTGGGTGCAAGGGTTCTTCTGGTCAGGTCCACATGCAAGACGCAACCCATGACAATGAAGAAATGCAAGATTCACTGATGCAGGACTCTTCAAGGCATTTCACAGGATGGGGAAGGTGCGTTCCAGAGATAGCCACCACACACAGATGACAGCAGGTGTCCTTTCAGTCACGCTTAATGAAGCTTCTCTAGGACAGAATCCCTTGATGCTGGGATGCTGAAATTCAGACAGAAGGTGACTTGTACATCAAGCTGGCGGTTACTAAATTTCTGGGTGAAAGGCTGATGCTTCTGGCGAGGTAGCTCACAAGAGAGCTGGTCAGTCTACTGGGTTTGTCCAGGGACACATTTCCGAAGGCTCGGGACTGCTGGATCCTCAAGAAGGCATAGAGACTGATTGGTTTCATAAGTCCGAAGGTTAAAGCATGGCACAGCGACTTTTGAAATCAGGTAGTCCAACATGGCTTCACCAGGCCAGATGCAGGAAAGGATTCCAGGGCTCTTCAAGAGCCTTCTTCAAATCTTCAGTCAGCTGCTCGCCTACAAGGGATTCTTGACTCCAACCCTGATCTGAAGAAATGGCTGCAAGAGTCCTCTTCTTATCCAAAATCCAGCTTGAAGCAAGTCCAAGTCCACCAATTGCAAATATCTGCACCTTTCAAACAGCCAGTAGTTGTTCAATCTTGCACAAATATGTATTTCACTCATACCCCACACTTACATTCTCTGGCACCAAGGATGTGGAATGCGAGTAGACAGTCTCACGCCTTCCTGGGGCATCCACATACAAAGGCAGTACTTGACAACAAAATCTGCAGCTTTCCCAGGAAAGTTCAAGACCTTATATGGGATTTATTAACCATGCACAGAAGGAAGAATGGCGAACTACAATATGGCAAAAGCCATTTTAGGGCACTAGCCAAATTTAGTAGCCATACACAGTAAACGTAAATGTGCCCACTAGAAATAATGCAAAAATGGTAAACATATATCTGGTGCCAACAGCTTGGGGGTCATTCCGAGCATGGAGGTAAGGTAAAAACCATGCCGGTAATGATTTACCGGCATGGTTTTCCGCTCCATGCTATTCTGACCCCTCAGACCGTTAATTACGGCACCGTAAACTACAATGCCGTAATTATCGGTCTTGGGTCTTGCGCGCCCATGACCATGCCGAAATTAGCGGCATGGCGTAAACGGGAGCTGAACGCAAGTGAGGAGCACACGTAAATAGCGGCCTCCCCAATGCCGCAAAGTACCTTACCGGCATGAAGTACATACAGGCATCTCAGAGAAAAACCCTGAGCAGTGGTTCCCAGAGCCACAGTTGCACACATACATCACAGATGGAGGCTATGGAGTCTGCCACAGCAGAAAAGGAACACACCCACACACCACCCCCTCCCACACCAAGATGACACCAATAGAACAAGCAAGGCCACAACCACACAAACCTCTGCAACAACACCACACCCCCCACTGAGGAGACACATGGGTAGAAGGAGGGGGAGACAGGCCCTGCATGCAGCACCAGTGCAGCCTCCGTTACCACCCCAGCAGCCTCCATGCACACGCAGCATGTCCGGCCGCTCAAGGAAAAGTCCTACCAGATAGACACCCCTGACCACCTAGACTGTGACACCGTCACCACCATATTGCGCCACAGACACAAAGAAAAGCGAGCACCATACAAATGTACAGTGCCAGCCGGGCACAAGTGACGGTGTTAATGCACTAGAGGGTATATCCCTACTCTGTCAAGGACCGGGAAATCACTAAACCACAAAACAAAAAAGTGTCCTGACAGGTTCACTAAACATATATATAAATTTAATTTATAATAAACTTCTCAATACCAGAAATATGGCACAAGCTATCTAGTTTTCTGTGTCCACCTAAGTTTTCATAGGGATACATTTTACAAAAATCACCATTTCGTACTTCTGTTTAAGCATTATACAGAAGTGACTTTTTATTATTTCAATTATTACTCATAAGCAAGGTCTGTCAATTACCAAGCACTATTAACTCAACATAAATTCCAAATCAAGCACAATATGTACAAAAAAGAACCAATAAATATCCATGTTCATGTACACAGTATTTCATACAATGCAAAAGACAGTTATATACACGAGCGATCAAAGGAACCATAACTGATTTAATGAGCCATTCGCAGTTTCACTGTACCGGCCGTGTGTACTTACACGTGCATGGCTTAATCTTTGAGACAAGCATGCCAGTAGCATATGCTTGTCTCAAAGATTAAGCCATGCACGTGTAAGTACACACGGCCGGTACAGTGAAACTGCGAATGGCTCATTAAATCAGTTATGGTTCCTTTGATCGCTCGTGTATATAACTGTCTTTTGCATTGTATGAAATACTGTGTACATGAACATGGATATTTATTGGTTCTTTTTTGTACATATTGTGCTTGATTTGGAATTTATGTTGAGTTAATAGTGCTTGGTAATTGACAGACCTTGCTTATGAGTAATAATTGAAATAATAAAAAGTCACTTCTGTATAATGCTTAAACAGAAGTACGAAATGGTGATTTTTGTAAAATGTATCCCTATGAAAACTTAGGTGGACACAGAAAACTAGATAGCTTGTGCCATATTTCTGGTATTGAGAAGTTTATTATAAATTAAATTTATATATATGTTTAGTGAACCTGTCAGGACACTTTTTTGTTTTGTGGACAAGTGACGGTGTTGCCTGTGCCCCACATCCATGCCACAGGCACCTACCAGCACACAGTGGCGCCAATACATGGCATGTCACAACCGTCCATCAGACGGCCACATATACAAGTGCCGTTACACCTCCCCAAGCACACAAGGGCCTACCAATCCCCAACATGGACCACCCAGGAGATACACACCAGTAAAGCTGGACCCAATGCAAATGGAGGCTTGCCAAATGACAATGGTGCCCCTGACAGCACCCACAGGTCGTATGTGGACCAGCATGGCATGCAGGTGGCGGACAGCAACTGCAAACAATACCTCTCCCCCTATGTGCAGATGGAATCCAACGCAACCAAGAACCGCACACATGGGTGGGCCCGACACCAAACAACTACACATGACTCAAAGGGCCAGCAGTTCACTACACTACCGTGCCACATGGTCCAACATGCAGGATGACCTGCCTGGCTGGCTGTTGAGTCATCTGACAGTGTCATGCAAGTGCACTGGTGCCATGAGGTGGGTGCCTGCATGAACCAACTGGGTTGAAATGATGAAGCCATCGTACGGTGTTCACCCCAACAACAAACCTGCCACCGAACCAGTCCAACGGCAGATACGAACAGCTTCCCACTTTGATTGGATAAGGCACTCACAATACACTACATCTCCACCATCTGACAAGGGCTAATCACACCACACTAGCACCACTCATTGGTGGACACCACAACCGTAAGCGCTTATCGGAAGACACACTGCACATGCACAATGTGGCAGCCCCCAGCATGGCACCACATTGGAGACCCATCCCTGGGAGTGGAATGAACGGAGGGCAGCAAGGATACAACATCACGTCACCGGCATGGCACACCCATAGGAGTGTTGGGAATCACCATAGAATGGATCAGAGCAGGATGATGACCATGATCCACGGACTACAGCCATCACACCCAAATACGATTCTACACAGTACACAACACCACAGGGATCTAACATCAGGACAGCAGCATGCAACAAAGGAACATGTACCACAAGATGTCCATACCATCGTACACGGACCATCTTGTAGACGCAACCCCCACTGCATTCCATTGTATTGGACACATATTTGTGTCCATGATTGTGCGCAATACATCCATGGACATGTGCAGATGGCCATCATTGAAACCCTACCATGACAGCCAAGTACTGTTCTCCACCATGACAGTCCATACACTCACCTTATTTGGCTACACATGCAGCTGTTGGTGGCTGTCCCTTGACAACAAGCCACATGACCCCTGTCATGAACCCCCTGAACAGGCCCATGGAGCACTCAAACAATGGCCCTACCCGTGCATGCGTGTCGATGAAGCAGTCACCTGGCTAGCGTGAAGCACATATGAGCTGGTGAAGCAGGACTGGTCGGTGACCCATCCACTGATATCTGGTGTCGAATGAGCCCATGTCACATATGTAGATGAACAAAAAGTGCATCCCTACATGAGCGAACTATCACCCCTGACATGGTACTGCTACAACCACATGACAATGCGGTGAAGGTGGAGAGTGAAGTGGCAACAAAGCTTCATTGAGGCAGTGCACTTGAGGGACATGTAATGCTCCAAACATAAAGTGGACAAGATCTCCAGGACACAAGTCAGTAGAGGGTGGCATGACATGGGCACGCAGGGCACTGGACTTGTGTATACTTGTACACCATGCACTGGCAGACATCAATAAACAAATGCGCAATGATGAATGCCCACAACGGTTGAAGTTTGCGACACCAATAATGTATTGTGAGAAAAATAAAATAGTGAAAACATCACCATCACCACCCTCCCCCCTCCCCCCCAACTCCACAACAAACCATCACCCCCCTCCCCCAACACCACAATAAACCATCACCCCCCTCCCCCCTCCCCCCCAACACCACAATAAACCATCACCCCCTCCCGCCTCCCCCCAACACCACAACAAACCATCACCCCCCTCCCACCTCCCCCCCAACTCCAGAGCAGTTGTCCCATGTAGGATGTGAAGCCCACATGTGGCAGAAATGGCTATTGTTTCTTGTCCCCCTTGTCTGGGGGAGGCATATCCCGGTGACGCATGGAACGCCGAGTGCGTCTCTCCGGACTGCCTTGTGTGGCCTCACTGTTTGCGGCCGTGTCCGCCTGCTGTAGCTCGGAACTGAAATGGCCTGCCTCAAGGGCATTTGCTATGCGTCCAAGGATGTGACATAGACGGGTCGTGCTGTCTGTCAAAGTGTCACACAATTGGGTGGTGCAGTCGGTGAGGGACTGCCGCATTTGTCTGAGTCCTTCATGCCATTCTGCCCTGGCCTGCCGGTTGTCCTCAATGAAATCTTGTATGAGGTCTGTCAGCTGATTCACTCGCTGCCAGCCAAAAGATGGGAAACCATCGGAGAATCCACTTGGTCCAGCATGCTCTGCAGAGGGCGGTACAGGTGGACTGGGGAGATCTGCGTAATACCCCTGCGGGTCGAGTTCCGGACTGTGCACAGGTGCAGGGGCATCCCCAGAGTCACTGCATGAGGCCAGCGGTACAATGCATGGCTCTGGGCTGTACACTGTGTCTTGGCCCTCCTCCGACAAGGCCCCACAGATGGGTGACTGGCTGTGCTCACACTCATCAGGCCCGGTAGCAGCAGCCTCCCCTGAGATGCTCGACTGTGCCGAGTTAGGGTTTGGCATAGTGGCTGCCGCCGATGCTGTGTGGGATGGTGGTTCGGCAGCATCCAGTGGCCTTTCCGTAGGCAGGGGGGTGGTTCTCTTTGGTGCTGGCTTTGGCCTGACCCTGCCACTGCCCGTGGAGGTGCATGGCCGGCTTGATTGGGGCTCTGTGCTGTCATGGTCAGTGCCTGTGGGGGTAGAAGAGAGGGACAACATGAGTGAATGTGCAATGTCGTATTTGCATACATGGCTGCATGGACATTTCGGTCATTTGACGTTTGTTTTCTTTTGGGGGTAGCTATGGCAGTGGTACATATGCATGGTAATGACATTTACGCATGTTTGGGAGTGACTCATTGTGGCCTGGTTATGTACATTTTGGCTAGTACAATGCCAAACACGCTGGACAGTGTGCATGATGGGCTGTGCAAGTCAATGCACTATGGTTGATGTGCGTTTTGTGCTCGCACTTGGACCTTCATTAGGCGGCACTTGCCTCAGCATTTGTTGGATGGGGGGATGCGTTGGATGGGGGGAGGGCAACACGAGAGGGTGCCTTCGATGGCCCTTGGGTCAGTTTTCATCATGCAATGGACATTGCCAGTGTACACTGTGGACACTCATCTCCTTCAGCAGAAGTCGTTCCCCCGCACTCCATGGTCCCCACGCCCTCGATGGATTCTGTGCCAATGAGAGCCGCACAGGTCTCCTCCCACGGCTCAAGTTGGACTCCTGTGCTTGGTCCACCTACCGTCTGCAGGGCCTGGCTGCATTTGTTGGAGAGGAGGCCCCGCACCCGCAGGTCATCCCACCGCTTGCGGCAGTCCCTGGGGGTGCGGCGGGTGTTGCCTACGGCGCTCACCCTCTGTGCCAGTTCGGCCCAGATGTTCTTCTTGCGAAGGATTGACTCCCTCTGCATGTTTCTGCTGAATACAACATCAGCATGCTCAGCCAGGAAGTCGACCATGGCCTGGAGTTCCTCGGGGCAGAATCTCCTCTTGTGGATGCGATCCGCAGCCCTATTTGGTGCCTTGGGCATGTTGTGGGTTGTCTAGTCCTGTTCCCGACGTTAGTTGACTCACAAGGGTGCTGCGGGTGAGGATGGCAATGGATTGTGTTTTTAAAGATGGCCGCCGCTCTCCTTCCCGTTCCTTTGCGATGTCGTAATTTCCGGTTCCTTTTTTTAGCGGTGTCCGTAATTTATACTGTTATGTACTGACGCAACAGCTTCAAAGGCGTTGTTGTTGTTTACGTGTCGCAGCAGTAGGGGTTTTTCGGGTCGTTTTGCGGCAGGACGCTTGGTTCTTTTCCGGCATGGCGAAAAGCACGTGTCCGCGAGCTCGGAATGGACCGCAATTAGCGGTCTTGCGCCAGCCCGGTGTCGTACTTTCCGCCATGCCAGAAAGTACCGGTACTTACCGGCATAGCTCGGAATGAGGCCCCTTGTCTTTAGGCACATATAAAAGTTACCAAAAATCCCAAGTGTAAAAAGCTAGGGTGATACAAATGTATCCCCATTAGACTGCATTGCAAGATCCTGTGTGCAATATTAAAATGTCACAACAATGTAAAAGGGAAAAATAGTTTCCCAGTACTGATATTCTGAAGGACTGATCAGTTCTCCATAATAAATGAGCAAAGAGACAAGGAGACAAGGGAAGTGACGCTGAAGACTTTAGTTCCCCTCAGAAATTCAGAACAGGTCCAAAAACAAAACAACAAGATTGGGTGTCCATAGGAACTGTGGACGGAAGGTTGCAAAAAGAGAAATCTTTCCTACCAGTGAGCAAAAGAGTGAGTAGTTGAGTGACTATGTGTCTGTGTGTGTGCACCTGCAACTGTGTAATTTTGGTAACTTTGGGTAACGATTGAGCAAAACGTAGCCCTATGTACTCTTAGGCTAATGAGGAAGAGAGTGCTTAATCTTCCAAACTCTGTAACTTTTTTGACATAGTTCTGCATGAGAACTGTGCAATTTTGGTGATTTGATCTATAGGCGAAGTTCTCATGCAGAACTATGCCAAAAAAAAGTTACAGAGTTTGAAGGATTAAGCACTCTCTTCCTCATTAGCCTAAGAGTACATAGGGCTACGTTTTGCTCAATCGGTACCCCAAGGTATGTCTTAGTGTGCAATCTAGTGCAAATCCTTGTGAAATGATTTGGGTTATTTATGTTAAGCCTTTTCAGAAGTGGTGTAGAAGCCTACATTAATCACCAAGGAATCCAATAAGCAACCTCAGGTACAAAATATTAACATCATGCTTTCATGCCCTTATGGACATGTGCGTGTCAACCAATCAAATCTCTCACACGCCACCTTCCCAAACACGACTGCAGTCACTTCATCATTTCCCAGTTACGGTTGCAGTTTTGCTCTGTCCATGGTCCATGTACGTCCATTACTCCTCTGGAATAAAATACTGTTGGTTTCGACAATTCCACCCTTTTGTGCTTTCAGCAAAACTCAAATTCATATTTTTTTCTTTAATGTTTGCTTTCTTTATTTATCGATATCCACCTAGGTTTGATCATACCTTTATTTCCTAATTCCTAACTCTGTGAATGATATTGCGACTTAATTAATGTGTTGCTATGGAATTGGAATTATGAGAAGCTCAAAAGCCCCTTAGAGCATTGTCATGTAGAATAATCAGACAGTATGCTCCTTTTCATTTCAAATACAATGCAATCATTTTCTTCTATGTTACTGTTAGTACTGCTAACCGTCATTTCTACACTATCAAGAAGCATAGGGGCATTGTTTCATAATGTGCTTGTAACGCGTCCTCAAGGATTTTGCTACAGCAGCACCACCAGCATATAGAAAATGAATATAATGGCAGTGTAATGATATATTGGGAGACCACGCTTAACATGGGGAGTTCCTCCCCCACAAATAAAGATGACTCACAATAATTTTTGTTCAGCTAGCCCTGTCTATGACTCATATAGAGCCATGTAGATCAGTGCCCTTGTGCTCACAATGAGCCAGGAACCAGGCAGGGATATATAAAGAATATATATTTATTTGAAGTATCGGCTCAATGAATGCCTTAAATGGTTACACTCACCACCATCACTGAAGCACAAACAAAGCTTAAAATAAAAACGCACTTTTTCGTTTTTTGTCTTATATGCAGCGAACACCGGCAAAAGAAATTGTCAAACCTCTTATCCCATGACCCCATTTGATGTCGAAATAAATAAAACTGGGGTTTTCAAAGCAATTTCACATGCATCGCTTGATAGGTTACAATCTCTGCACACATGAAAATCCTAGCAGTTTAAAATCACAGATACTTTTGATTGATAGAACCATTGTTCCTTCTTCACCCCAAAGCAATACAAAATGTTTCTTCTATTAGGGCCGCCTTTCCTTTTCAGGAAAGAGTGTGCATTTTTCAATGGAGAATTACACTTGGTTTCATTTAACCCAGCACTTCTCAACCGAGCACCAAATACCTGTGTTCCAGTTATATTCAGAAGCCCTCTGTTTAAAGGAAAGGCCTGGGAAGTGGTGACAGGAATTTCGATTTTGGCAAAAACACCCCTTTTCTTTAGAGAAGTTTGACAGGAAAAATCGATGCACCCAATCACTTTAAAAGATTAAAACTTAATTTCCCGCTAGTGTATGGGAGGAAAGGTCTTTAGGACCCCTCTCCCCCTACTTTTTTCACCTACCTGGGGCTTATGACTCGCCGGCAGCCATCTATGCACCTGGGCCCGGGATGTGGGATTGCTGTGGGCCGATGCATGGAACTGCGCGGCTCACCCTGCAGCGTGAAACCGACTCCATTTTATGATACACCTAGACTCCATTTTGAACATAACGATTCAGGTCCCAGTAGCACAAGCGGCCTGCAGGGCAACACCTCTCCCCACCTGACTGCGCACAGCGAGCCAGAACTTCCCCCACCCTCCTCCCCGTGGCAGCTCAGCTGAAGGCCCATTCTCACAGATGACTAGGCACGAAGAAGCTACATTACAAACACTGTATCTTTCACCTTCCGCAGTCCATCATTGACCTACAGATGACCGGGCTGAAGCTGGGTCTAAGAAAAACAAACTGCGTCCATAAAACTTGTCTTGTCTTCTCGCAGACCCCCACACTTATGATATATGCTGTGGATAACCTCCAACCCTGTTCCCCATTTGAAGTGCCAGACATGTATGTTAAGCCCGTGTGCCACCCAGCCCTACCTATGCTGCTAAGTCATCTGCAAGAACGATGAAATAGCCACAAGTCCAAAAGGTTGATTGTTCATATTAAAATAGGACGACCCTTGCCCATCTCAGAACACCCACATGCAAAGGTATCAAATAAATGTATATTCAAACTTGCCATTACTACTCAAGGCTTATTGTTGCTGCATAATATTTAAAAGCAATGTGTGGTATCCCTATGTACAATATGATATCCCATAAATACACAAGTCCATAGGTAGATAATTAAGTGTTGCAAGATGTACAGGTCTTTTAAAATAATAAGTAACACCCTTATTAATGAAATATCATTTGAAGTAATAGTTTAACCTTTAAGCATGAACACAAGTCTGATTATAAGTAGAACGTTGCAAACTCTTGCCAGTGCTTATGTATACGCCAACCTGGTTCTACCTCACGTTTTAATGCTAGCTTTTCCCATGTGTCCCCACACCCAGATGTAAAACTGTAGCCCAGTGAATAATGTGATGCTAACAAAACATTTAATGATTCTGTAAATATGGTACCTATGAAATACGAAAAGATGTAATACAAGTAGTATTCACAAGCTCGCATGATCATCAATATATATATATATATTTATATATTCAATGAAAAAACTTTGTTAAAGGGACGTTATGGTTAAGTTGCGCTACTAAAAACCTATGAAATTCAGTGAAAAAACTTTGTTAAAGGGACGTTATGGTAAAGTTGCGCTACTAAAAACCTATGAAATTCAGTGAAAAAACTTTGTCAAAGGAACGTTATGGTTCCAAGTAAAACCGAAAAACCCTTGAAATTAGCCAGTTATGGTAAACTAAGCAACCATAACTTGCGCCACCACCGTGCACTGCTATGACTAACACCCAGGACATCAAAGATGACATCACAAATGTCATTGATGACATCACTGATGACATCACATGTGTATGTACTTTTCATGAAATATGTGTACAAGGGATTCTTGTTATAATGTTGCGAAACAAGTGTCAAGGATCATTGCAATAAATATCATACCCTAATTAGTGCATTGAACGATGCATTGATATAAATAGCATTCTATTATGGGGTCCTATCTAGTATACTAAGCTACTGATACAGAAATATAACATGGTGTGCAGTGTACAAGATGAAGGTATAATATTCGTAATGTTAATATGTTGAATAATGAAATGATAATTGTTTTCTTAATAGATTTTTGTGTACTGTGAAATATGTAATACGTAGCTAATAAAACATTACTATAGAGAAAACACAAAGACACAAGAACACATACCAATATGGGTATATACAGGGAAAGTGAAGCTAGCAAAAAAGCACAAGTAGTAGCAGAAACAATTCATAACTTAACTGATTATTTTCATGCAAATACATGATTGCTGTTTCAAAGCTGCTATTCACCCTATGTATATGTATCACTTGATGTGATTGGACCCACAGGGAAAGTACAGCCATAAAAAAAAAACAGAACTATCAGAAAGTGCTCATAAGTCTATTGATTATCTTTATGCACAAAAAGGATTGCTGTCTTTCAAGCTTGTGTCTTCCCGTATGTATATGTTTCATATGATGTGACTGGACTCTAACAGAATTACTGTAAGAACCTACGTCTACAAATAAAATAAAATGTTTAGTTTCTGACTGTTACTGAAGAAAACCATGTGGCCTAGATATGTCAGCAAAAGAAAAAAGAGTGAGCCAGACATGTGATGTCATCAGTGATGTCATCAATGACATTTGTGATGTCATTTTTGATGTCCTGGGTGTTAGTCTCACGGTGCACGGTAGTGGCGCGAGTTATGGTTGCTTAGCTTACCATAACTGGCGAATTTCAAGGGTTTTTCGGTTTTACTTGGAACCATAACGTTCCTTTGACAAAGTTTTTTCACTGAATTTCATAGGTTTTTAGTAGCGCAACTTTACCATAACGTCCCTTTAACAAAGCTTTTTCACTGAATTTCATAGGTTTTTATTAGTCCAACTTAACCATAACGTCCCTGTAACATATTTTTTTTTACTAAATTTTAAAGGTTTTTATTAGTACAACGTGACCATAACATCCTTTGCAATAGATGAAGACCACTAACATCTTATGTCCTCAAAGTGGGAATGCCAGGTGGTAAAAAAAACAAAAAGATTTTCCTTCCTACACCGGGACGCCTGCGGCGTCTCGGTGTAGGAAGGAAAATCTTTTACCAAGATGGCCACCATGGAAAGGGAAGGCGGGGTGTATAAAGAACACAACGGCGCATGAGCGGGGTTGCGGGGGCACAGGGGAGACACATGGGCATGAGCGGGGGGTGAGAGGGAACAGGGTACAAACGGGGCATGAGCAGGGGGCGGGGGGGAAAAGGAAGGAAACACAGGGCATGAGCGGTGGTGGGGGGAACACGAGAGAGACACGGGGCATGAGCAGCGGGTGGGGAGGAACATGAGGGAGACACGGGGTATGAGCAGGGGGTGAGGAGGAACACGAGGGAGACACAGGGCATGAGCGGGGGGGTACAGGGCACATACGGGACATGAGCGGGGGTGGGGAGGAAAGGAGAGAGACAAGGGGCATGAGCAGGGGGTGGGGGGAACACGAGGGAGACACGGAGCATGAGCGGGGGGCGGGGGGTAACACGAGGGAAACACGGGGCATGAGCGGGGGGGTGGGGGGAACACGAGGGAGACACGGGGCATGAGCGGGGGGTGGGGGGCAACAGGAGACAGACACGGGGCATGAGCAGGGGGTGGGGTCAACAGGAGAGAGACACGGGGCATGAGCGGGGGGGTGGGGAGAACAGGAGACAGACACGGGGCATGAGCGGGGGGGTGGGGAGAACAGGAGACAGACACGGGGCATGAGCGGGGGATGGGGGAACAGGAGACAGATACGGGGCATGAGCGGGGGTGGGGAGAACAGGAGACAGACACGGGGAATGAGCAGGGGGTGGGGGGCAACAGGAGACAGACACGGGGCATGGGTGGGGGCAACAGGAGACAGACACGGGGCATGAGCGGGGGTGGGGGGAACAGGAGACAGACACGGGGCATGAGCGGGGGTTGGGGGGAACAGAAGACAGACACGGGGCAAGAGCGGGGGAGTCGGGGGCAACAGGAAAGAGACACGGGGCATGAGCGTGGGGTGGGGGGGTACAGGAGACAGCCACGGGGCATGAGCGGGGGGTGGGGGGCAACAGGAGAGAGACACGGGACATGAGTGGGTGGGGGGAACAGGAGACAGACATGGGGCATGAGTGGGGGGGCAACAGGAGACAGACACGGGGCATGAGTGGGGGGTGGGGGGTACAGGAGACAGACACGGGGCATGAGCGGGGGTGGGGCGTACAGGAGACAGACACGGGGCATGAGCGGGGGGTGGAGGGCAACAGGAGAGAGACACGGGGCATGAGCGGGGGGTGGGGGGAACAGGAGACAGACACGGGGCATGAGCGGGGGTGGGGGAACAACAGAGACAGACACGGGGCATGAGCAGGGGGTGGGGGGCAGCAGGAGACAGACACAGGGCATGAGCGGGGGTGGGGGGCAACAGGAGACAGACACGGGGCATGAGCGGGGGGTGAGAGGGAACAGGGTACAAACGGGGCATGAGCAGGGGGTGGGGGGGAAAAGGAAGGAAACACAGGGCATGAGCGGTGGTGGGGGGAACACGAGAGAGACACGGGGCATGAGCAGCGGGTGGGGAGGAACATGAGGGAGACACGGGGTATGAGCAGGGGGTGAGGAGGAACACGAGGGAGACACAGGGCATGAGCGGGGGGGTACAGGGCACATACGGGACATGAGCGGGGGTGGGGAGGAAAGGAGAGAGACAAGGGGCATGAGCAGGGGGTGGGGGGAACACGAGGGAGACACGGAGCATGAGCGGGGGCGGGGGGTAACACGAGGGAAACACGGGGCATGAGCGGGGGGGGTGGGGGGAACACGAGGGAGACACGGGGCATGAGCGGGGGGTGGGGGGCAACAGGAGACAGACACGGGGCATGAGCAGGGGGTGGGGTCAACAGGAGAGAGACACGGGGCATGAGCGGGGGGGTGGGGAGAACAGGAGACAGACACGGGGCATGAGCGGGGGGGTGGGGAGAACAGGAGACAGACACGGGGCATGAGCGGGGGATGGGGGAACAGGAGACAGATACGGGGCATGAGCGGGGGTGGGGAGAACAGGAGACAGACACGGGGAATGAGCAGGGGGTGGGGGCAACAGGAGACAGACACGGGGCATGGGTGGGGGCAACAGGAGACAGACACGGGGCATGAGCGGGGGTGGGGGGAACAGGAGACAGACACGGGGCATGAGCGGGGTTTGGGGGGAACAGAAGACAGACACGGGGCAAGAGCGGGGGAGTCGGGGGCAACAGGAAAGAGACACGGGGCATGAGCGTGGGGTGGGGGGGTACAGGAGACAGACACGGGGCATGAGCGGGGGGTGGGGGGCAACAGGAGAGAGACACGGGACATGAGTGGGTGGGGGGACCAGGAGACAGACATGGGGCATGAGTGGGGGGCAACAGGAGACAGACACGGGGCATGAGCGGGGGGTGGGGGGTACAGGAGACAGACACGGGGCATGAGCGGGGGTGTGGGGTACAGGAGACAGACACGGGGCATGAGCGGGGGGTGGAGGGCAACAGGAGAGAGACACGGGGCATGAGCGGGGGGTGGGGGGAACAGGAGACAGACACGGGGCATGAGCGGGGGTGGGGGAACAACAGAGACAGACACGGGGCATGAGTGGGGGGTGGGGGGCAACAGGAGACAGACACGGGGCATGAGCGGGGGGTGGGGGGGAACAGGAGACAGACACAGAGTATGAGCGGGGGGGGTGGGGAGAACAGGAGACAGACACAGGGCATGAGCGGGGGTGGGAGGAACAGGAGACAGACACGGGGCATGAGCGGGGGGTGGGGAGAACAGGAGACAGACACGGGGCATGAGCGAGGGGGTGGGGAGAACAGGAGACAGACACAGGGCATGAGCGGGGGTGTGGGGGGCAACAGGAGAGAGACACGGGCATGAGCGCGGAGTGGGGGGGTACAGGAGACAGACACGGGGCATGAGCAGGGGTGTGGGGGGCAACAGGAGAGAGACACGGGCATAAGCGCGGAGTGGGGGGGTACAGGAGACAGACACAGGGCATGGGTGGGAGCAAGAGGAGACAGACATGGGGCATGAGCAGGGGGTGGGGGGAACAGGAGACAGACACGGGGCATGAGCAGGGGGTGGGGGGTACAGAAGACAGACACGGGGCATGAGCGGGGTAGTGGGGGGCAACAGGAGAGAGACATGGGGCATGAGCGGGGGGTGGGGGGTACAGGAGACAGACACGGGGAATGAGCAGGGGGTGGGGGGCAACAGAAGAGAGACACAGGGCATGAGCGGGGGGGTGGGGGGTACAGGAGACAGACACGGGGCATGAGCGGGGGGTGGGAGGAACAACAGACACGGGCATGAGCGGGGAGTGGGGAGAACAGACACGGGGCAGGAGCGGGGGGTGGGAGGAACAGGAGACAGACACGGGGCATGAGCGGGCGTGGGGAGAACAGGAGACAGACACGGGGCATGAGCGAGGGGGTGGAGGGCAACAGGAGACAGACACGGGGCATGAGCCGGGGTGTGGGGGGCAACAGGAGAGAGACACGGGCATGAGCGCGGAGTGGGGGGTACACGGGCATGGGTGGGAGAAAGAGCGTGGGTGGGCGGGAGGGGGAAAGACACGGGGCAAGAGCGGGGGTGCGGGGCAAGAGCGGGGGTGGGCGGGAATATGATAGACATGCGGGGCAAGAGCGGGGGTGGGCGGGAGGGTGATAGACACGCGGGGCAAGAGCGGGGGTGGGCGGGAGGGGGAAAGACACGGGGCAAGAGCGGGGGTGGGCGGGAGGGGGAAAGAGACACGGGGCAAGAGCGGGGGTGGGCGGGAGGGTGAAAGACACGGAGCAAGAGCAGGGGTGGGCGGGAGGGTGAAAGACACGGGGCAAGAGCGGGGGTGGGTGGGAGTTTTAAAGACACGGGGCAAGAGCGGGGGTGGGCGGGAGGGGGCAAGACACGGGGCAAGAGCATGGGTTGGCCGGCAGGGGGAAAGACACGGGGCAAGAGCGGGGGTGGGCGGGAGGGGGAAAGAGACACAGGGCAAGAGCGGGGGTGGGCGGGAGGGGGAAAGAGACACGGGGCAAGAGCGGGGGTGGGCGGGAGGGGGAAAGAGACACGGGGCAAGACGGGGCAAGAGCGGGGGTGGGCGGGAGGGGGAAAGAGCGGGGGTGGGCGGGAGGGGGAAAGAGACACGGGGCAAGAGCGGGGGTGGGCGGGAGGGGGAAAGAGACACGGGGCAAGAGCGGGGGTGGGCGGGAGGGGGAAAGAGACACGGGGCAAGAGCGGGGGTGGGCGGGAGGGGGAAAGAGACACAGGGCAAGAGCGGGGGAGGGCGGGAGGGAGAAAGAGACACGGGGCAAGAGCGGGGCTGGGCTGGAAGGGGGAAGAGACACGGGGCAAGAGCGGGGGCTGGCGGGAGGGGGGAAGAGACACGGGGCAAGAGCGGGGGTGGGCGGGAGGGGGAAAGAGACACGGGGCAAGAGCGGGGGTGGGCGGGAGGGGGAAAGAGACATGGGGCAAGAGCGGGGGTGGGGGGTACAGGAGACAGACACGGGGCATGAGCGGGGGGCAACAGGAGAGACACGGGGCATGAGTGGGGGGTGGGGGGAACAGGAGACAGACACGGGGCATGAGCGGGGTGTGGGGGGGAATAGGAGAGAGACACGGGACATGAGTGGGTGGGGGGAACAGGAGACAGACATGGGGCATGAGTGGGGGGCAACATGAGACAGACACGGGGCATGAGCGGGGGGTGGGGGGGTACAGGTGACAGACACGGGGCATGAGCGGGGGTGGGGGGTACAGGAGACAGACACGGGGCATGAGCGGGGGGTGGGGGGCAACAGGAGACAGACACGGGGCATGAGTGGGGGGTGGGGGGCAACAGGAGACAGACACAGGGCATGAGCGGGGCTGGGGGGCAACAGGAGACAGACACGGGGCATGAGCAGGGGGTGGGGGGCAACAGGAGACAGACACGGGGCATGAGCGGGGGGTGGGGAGAACAGGAGACAAACACGGGGCATGAGCGGGGGGTGGGGGGCAACAGGAGACAGACACAGGGCATGAGCGGGGGTGGGAGGAACAGGAGACAGAGACGGGGCATGAGCGGGGGTGGGGAGAACAGGAGACAGACACGGGGCATGAGCGAGGGGGTGGGGGGCAACAGGAGACAGACACGGGGCATGAGCGGAGGTGTGGGGGCAACAGGAGAGAGACATGGGGCATGAGCGGGGGGTGGGGGGGTACAGGAGACAGACACGGGGCATGAGCAGGGGGTGGGGGGAAAAAGAAGAGAGACACAGGGCATGAGCGGGGGGTGGGGGGATACAGGAGACAGACACGGGGCATGAGCGGGGGGTGGGGGGCAACAGGAGAGAGACACGGGACATGAGCGGGTGGGGGGAACAGGAGACAGACACAGGGCATGAGCGGGGGGTGGGGGGAACAAAAGAGACAGACACGGGGCATGAGCGGGGGGTGGGGGGCAACAGGAGAGAGACACAGGGCAGGAGCGGGGGGTGGGGGGCAACAGGAGACAGACACGGGGCATGAGCGGGGGGTGAGGGCAACAGGAGACAGACACGGGGCATGAGCAGGGAGTGGGGGGGAACAGGAGACAGACACGGGACATGAGCGGGGGGCAACAAGAGAGAGACACGGGGCATGAGCGGGGGTGGGGAGAACAGGAGACAAACACGGGGCATGAGAGGGGGTGGGGGGCAACAGGAGACAGACACGGGGCATGAGCGGGTGGTGGGGGGTACAGGAGACAGACACGGGACATGAGCGGGGGGCAACAAGAGAGAGACACGGGGCATGAGCGGGGGGTGGGGGGAACAGGAGAGAGACACGGGGCATGAGCGGGGGGTGGGGGGAACAACAGAGACAGACACGGGGCAGGAGCGGGGGGTGGAGGGCAACAGGAGACAGACATGGGGCATGAGCGGGGAGTGGGGGGCAACAGGAGACAGACACGGGGCATGAGCGGGGGGTGGGGGGCAACAGGAGACAGACACGGGGCATGAGCAGGGGGTGAGGGGCAACAGGAGACGGACACGGGGCATGAGCGGGGGGTGGGGGCAACAGGAGACAGACACGGGACATGAGCGGGGGTGGGGGGCAATAGGAGACAGACACAGGGCATGAGCGGGGGGTGGGGGGCAACAGGAGAGACACGGGCATGAGCGGGGGGTGAGGGGCAACAGGAGACAGACACGGGGCATGAGCGGGGTTTGGGGGAACAGGAGACAGACACGGGGCATGAGCGATGGGTGGGGGGAACAGGAAACAGACACGGTGCATGAGCGAGGGGTGGGGGGAACAACAGACACGGGCATGAGCGGGGGGTGGGGAGAACAGACACGGGGCATGAGCGGGGCGGTGGGGGGCAACAGGAGACAGACACGGGGCATGAGCGGGGGGTGGGAGGAACATGAAAAAGACACGGGGCATGAGCAGGGGGTGGGGAGAACAGGAGACAAACACGGGGCATGAGTGGGGGGGTGGGGGGCAACAAGAGAGAGACACAGGGCATGAGCGTGTGGGGGGAACAGGAGACAGACACGGGGCATGAGCAGGAGGGGGCAACAGGAGATAGACACGGGGCATGAGCCGGGGGAAGGGGAGAACAGGAGACAGACACGGGGCATGAGCCGGGGTGGGCAGGAGGCAGAGAGAGACACGGGGCATGAGCAGGGGTGGGCGGGAGGGAGAGAGACACACTGGGCATGAGCGGGGGTGGGCGGGAGGGAGAGCGACACACGGGGCATGAGCGGGGGGGCGGGAGGGGGAGAGACACACGGTGCATGAGCGGGGGTGGGCGGGAGGGGGAGAGACACAAGGGGCAAGAGCGGGGGTGGGCGGGAGGGAGAAAGACACAAGGGGCAAGAGCGGGGGTGGGCGGGAGGGAGAAAGACACGGGGCAAGAGCGGAGGTGGGCGGGAGGGAGAAAGACACGGGGCAAGAGCGGGGGTGCGGGGCAAGAGCGGGGGGGCGGGAGGGTGATAGACACGCGGGGCAAGAGCGGGGGTGGGTGGGAGGGTGACACGGGGCAAGAGCTGGGGTGGGCGGGAGGGTGAAAGAGACACGGGGCAAGAGCGGGGGTGGGGGGGAGGGTGAAAGACACGGGGCAAGGGCGGGCGTGGGCGGGAGGGTGAAAGAGACACGGGGCAAGGGCGGGCGTGGGCGGGAGGGTGAAAGAGACACGGGGCAAGAGCGGGGGTGGCCGGGAGGGGGAAAGAGACACGGGGCAAGAGCGGGGGTGGGCAGGAGGGGGAAATAGACACGGGGCAAGAGCGGGGGTGGGCGGGAGGGGGAAAGAGACACGGGGCAAGAGCGGGGGTGGGCGGGAGGGGGAAAGAGACACGGGGCAAGAGCGGGGGTGGGCGGGAGGGGGAAAGAGACACGGGGCAAGAGCGGGGGTGGGCGGGAGGGGGAAAGAGACACGGGGCAAGAGCGGGGGTGGGCGGGAGGGGGAAAGAGACACGGGCCAAGATCGGGGGTGGGCGGGAGGGGGAAAGAGACACGGGCCAAGAGCGGGGTTGGGCGGGAGGGGGAAAGAGACACGGGGCAAGAGCGGGGGTGGGGGGGAGGGGGAAAGAGACATGGGGCAAGAGCGGGGGTGGGGGGGAGGCAGAGAGAGACACGGGGCATGAGCGGGGATGGGCGGGAGGGAGAGAGACACACTGGGCATGAGCGGGGGTGGGCGGGAGGGAGAGCGACACAGGGGGCATGAGCGGGGGGGCGGGAGGGGGAGAGACACACGGGGCATGAGCGGGGGTGGGCGGGAGGGGGAGAGACACAAGGGGCAAGAGCGGGGTGGGCGGGAGGGAGAAAGACACAAGGGGCAAGAGCGGGGGTGGGCGGGAGGGAGAAAGACACGGGGCAAGAGCGGGGGTGGGCGGGAGGGAGAAAGACACGGGGCAAGAGAGGGGGTGCGGGGCAAGAGCGGGGGGGCGGGAGGGTGATAGACACGCAGGGCAAGAGCGGGGGAGGGTGACACGGGGCAAGAGCGAGGGTGGGCGGGAGGGTGAAAGAGACACGGGGCAAGAGCGGGGGTGGGAGGGAGGGTGAAAGACACGGGGCAAGGGCGGGCGTGGGCAGGAGGGTGAAAGAGACACGGGGCAGGGGCCGGCGTGGGCGGGAGGGTGAAAGAGACACGGGGCAAGAGCGGGGGTGGCCGGGAGGGGAAAAGAGACACGGGGCAAGAGCGGGGGTGGGCGGGAGGGGGAAAGAGACACGGGGCAAGAGCGGGGGTGGGCGGGAGGGGGAAAGAGACACGGGGCAAGAGCGGGGGTGGCCGGGAGGGGGAAAGAGACACGGGGCAAGAGCGGGGGTGGACGGAAGGGGGAAAGAGACACTGGGCAAGAGCGGGGATGGGCGGGAGGGGGAAAGAGACACGGGCCAAGATCGGGGGTGGGCGGGAGGGGGAAAGAGACACGGGGCAAGAGCGGGGGTGGGCGGGAGGGGGAAGAGACATGGGGCAAGAGCAGGGGTGGGGGGAAGGGAGACAGACACACGGGGCAAGAGCGGGGGTGGGGGGGAGGGGGAAAGAGACACGGGCCAAGAGCGGGGGTGGGCGGGAGGGGGAAAGAGACACGGGCCAAGATCGGGGGTGGGCGGGAGGGGGAAAGAGACACGGGCCAAGAGCGGGGGTGGGCGGGAGGGGGAAAGAGACAGGGGCCAAGAGTGGGGGTGGCCGGGAGGGGGAAAGAGACACGGGGCAAGAGCGGGGGTGGGCGGAAGGGGGAAAGAGACACGGGGCAAGAGCGGGGGTGGGCGGGAGGGGGAAAGAGACACGGGCCAAGATCGGGGGTGGGCGGGAGGGGGAAAGAGACACGGGGCAAGAGCGGGGGTGGGCGGGAGGGGGAAGAGACATGGGGCAAGAGCAGGGGTGGGGGGAAGGGAGACAGACACACGGGGCAAGAGCGGGGGTAAGGGGGAGGGGGAAAGAGACACGGGCCAAGAGCGGGGGTGGGCGGGAGGGGGAAAGAGACACGGGCCAAGATCGGGGGTGGGCGGGAGGGGGAAAGAGACACGGGCCAGGAGCGGGGGTGGGCGGGAGGGGGAAAGAGACAGGGGCCAAGAGTGGGGGTGGGCGGGAGGGGGAAAGAGACACGGGGCAAGAGCGGGGGTGGGTGGGAAGGGGAAAGAGACATGGGGCAAGAGCAGGGGTAGGGGGGAGGGAGACAGACACATGGGGCAAGAGCGGGGGTGGGCGGGAGGGGGAAAGAGACACGGGGCAAGAGCGGCGTGGGCAGGAGGGGGAAAGAGACACGGGGCAAGAGCGGGGGTGGGCGGGAGGGGGAAAGAGACACGGGGCAAGAGCGGGGGTGGGCGGGAGGGGGAAAGAGACACGGGGCAAGAGCGGGGGTGGGCAGGAGGGGGAAAGTGACACGGGGCAAGAGCGGGGGTGGGCGGGAGGGGGAAAGAGGCACGGGGCAAGAGCGGGGGTGGGCGGGAGGGGGAAAGAGACACGGGCCAAGATCGGGGGCGGGCGGGAGGGGGAAAGAGACACGGGCCAAGAGCGGGGGTGGGCGGGAGGGGGAAAGAGACACGGGCCAAGAGCGGGGGTGGGCGGGAGGGGGAAAGAGACACGGGGCAAGAGCGGGGGTGGGCGGGAAGGGGAAAGAGACATGGGGCAAGAGCGGGGGTAGGGGGAAGGGAGACAGACACATGGGGCAAGAGCGGGGGTGGAGGGCAACAGGAGAGAGACACGGGGCATGAGCGGGGGGTGGGGGGAACAGGAGACAGACACGGGGCATGAGCGGGGGTGGGGGAACAACAGAGACAGACACGGGGCATGAGCCGGGATTGGGGGGCAACAGGAGACAGACACGGGGCATGAGCGGGGGGCAACAGGAGACAGACACGGGGCATGAGCGGGGGGTGGGGGGCAACAGGAGACAGACACGGGGCATGAGCGGGGGGTGGGGGGCAACAGGAGACAGACACGGGGCATGAGCGGGGGTGGGGGGGAACAGGAGACAGACACGGAGCATGAGCTGGGGGTGGGGAGAACAGGAGACAGACATGGGGCATGGGCGGGGGGCAAC
Source organism: Ambystoma mexicanum (assembly GCF_040938575.1). Taxonomy (NCBI): domain Eukaryota; kingdom Metazoa; phylum Chordata; class Amphibia; order Caudata; family Ambystomatidae; genus Ambystoma; species Ambystoma mexicanum. The sequence goes on along the minus strand of NC_090927.1, from coordinate 419,818,824 downwards.
AGGAGACAGGCACGGGGCATGAGCGGGGGTGGGAGGAACAGGAGACAGACACGGGGCATGAGCGGGGGTGGGGAGAACAGGAGACAGACACGGGGCATGAGATAGGGGGTGGGGGCAACAGGAGACAGACACGGGGCATGAGCAGGGGTGTGGGGGGCAACAGGAGAGAGACACGGGCATGAGCGCGGAGTGGGGGGTACAACAGGAGACAGACACGGGGCATGGGTGGGAGCAAGAGGAGACAGACACGGGGCATGAGCGGGGGGTGGGGGGTACAGAAGACAGACACGGGGCATGAGCGGGGTAGTGGGGGGCAACAGGAGAGAGACACGGGCATGAGCGGGGGGTGGGGGGGTACAGGAGACAGACACGGGGCATGAACAGGGGTTGGGGGGCAACAGAAGAGAGACACAGGGCATGAGCGGGGGGTGGGGGGTACAGGAGAGAGACACGGGGCATGAGCGGGGGGGCAACAGGAGAGGGAGAGAGACACGGGACATGAGCGGGTGGGGGAACAGGAGACAGACACGGGGCAACAGGAGAGAGACAAAGGGGCATGAGCGGGGGGGTGGGGGGCAACAGGAGAGAGACACGGGGCATGAGCGGGGGGTGGGGGGAACAGGAGACAGACACAGGGCATGAGCGGGGGGTGGGGGGAACAAAAGAGACAGACATGGGGCATGAGCGGGGGGAGGGGGGCAACAGGAGAGAGACACGGGGCAGGAGCAGGGGGTGCGGGGCAACAGGAGACAGACATGGGGCATGAGCAGGGGGTAAGGGCAACAGGAGACAGACACGGGGCATGAGCAGGGGGTGGGGGGAACCAGAGACAGACACGGGGCATGAGCGGGGGGGCAACAGGAGACAGACACGGGGCATGAGCGGGGGGTGGGGGGCAACAGGAGACAGACACGGGGCATGAGCGGGGGGTGAGGGGCAACAGAAGACAGACACGGGGCATGAGCGGGGGGTGGGGGCAACAGGAGACAGACACGGGGCATGAGCGGGGGGTGGGGGCAACAGGAGACAGACACGGGGCATGAGCGGGGGGTGGGGGGCAACAGGAGACAGACACGGGGCATGTGCGGGGGGTGAGGGGCAACAGGAGACAGACACGGGGCATGAGGGGAACAGGAGACAGACACGGGGCATGAGCGAGGGGTGGGGGGAACAGGAGACAGACACGGGGCATGAGCGGGGGGTGGGGAGAACAGACACGGGGCATGAGCGGGGCGGTGGGGGGCAACAGGAAAAAGACACGGGGCATGAGCTGAGGGTGGGGAGAACAGGAGACAAACACGGGGCAAGAGCGGGGGGTGGGCGGGAGGGGGATAGACACAAGGGGCAAGAGCGGGGGGTGGGCGGGAGGGGGATAGACACAAGGGGCAAGAGCGGGGGGTGGGCGGGAGGAGGATAGACATGCAGGGCAAGAGCGAGGGTGGGCGGGAGGGGGAAAGACACGTGGAGCAAGAGTGGGGGTGGGCGGGAGGGGGAAAGACACGCGGGGCAAGAGCAGGGGTGGGACGGGAGGGGGAAAGACACGCGGGGGTAGGCGGGAGGGGGAAAGACACGCGGGGCAAGAGCGGGGGCATGCGGGGCAAGAGAGGGGGTGGGCGGGAGGGGGAAGGGCATGCGGGGCAAGAGCGGGGGTGGGTGGGAGGGGGAAAGACACGCGGGGGTGGGCGGGAGGGGGAAAGACATGCGGGGCAAGAGCGGGGGTGGGCGGGAGTGGGGCGGGAGGGGGCAAGAGCAGGGGTGAGAGGGAGGGGGAAAGAGACACGGGGCATGGGTGGGGGGGAGGGGGAAAGAGACACGGGGCATGGGTGGGGGGGAGGGGGAGAGACACACGGACATGAGCGGGGGGTGGGCGGGAGGGAGAGAGACACACGGACATGAGCGGGGGGTGGGCGGGAGGGAGAGAGACACACGGACATGAGCGGGGGGTGGGCGGGAGGGAGAGAGACACACGGACATGAGCGGGGGGTGGGTGGGAGGGAGAGAGACACACGGACATGAGCAGGGGGTGGGCGGGAGGGAGAGAGACACACGGACATGAGCGGTGGGTGGGCAGGAGGGAGAGAGACACACGGACATGAGCGGGGGGTGGGCGGGAGGGAGAGAGACACACGGGACATGAGCGGGGGTGGGCGGGAGGGAGAGAGACACACGGGACATGAGTGGGGGTGGGCGGCGGGTGGGGAGAGACATACGGACATGAGCGGGGGGTGGGGGGGAGGGAGAGAGACATACGGACATGAGCGGGGGGTGGGGGGAGGGAGAGAGACATACGGACATGAGCGGGGGGTGGGCGGGAGGGAAAAAAACACGGACATGAGCGGGGGGTGGGCAGGAGGGAGAGAGACATACGGACATGAGCGGGGGGTGGGCGGCGGGTGGTGAGAGACATACGGACATGAGCGGGGGGTGGGGGGGAGGGAGAGAGACATACGGACATGAGCGGGGGTGGGCGGGAGGGAGAGAGACACACGGACATGAGCGGGGGTGGGCGGGAGGGAGAGAGACACACGGACATGAGCGGGGGGTGGGCGGAGGGAGAGAGACACACGGACATGAGCGGGGGGTGGGCGGGAGGGAGAGAGACACACGGACATGAGCGGGGGGTGGGCGGGAGGGAGAGAGACACACGGACATGAGCGGGGGGTGGGAGGAACAGGAGACAGACACGGGCATGAGCGGGGGGTGGGAGGAGCAGGATACAGACACGGGCATGAGCGGGGGGTGGGGGGAACAGGAGACAGACACGGGCATGAGCGGGGGTGGGGGACTTACTGTGCAGGCGGGATACAAAGCCTCTCATGCGAGGAACAAAGATGGCGGGTGTCTCTGAAACCAGACGCACTGCACGCTTTCACGCATCCAATGAGAGAGCACGTCAGATGTCCACGGACATCACGCAAGCTGCTTGCCCAATCACCGTCCCGTCCGCGGAGCAAACAGGGAAGTGTGTCCGCGAAGCGAACACAGATATCACTAATTTTTTTCACTTACATTTTTGTCATTTTTTTAAAAACTACTGGATGGATTTACACCAAATAAAGCAAAGCACGCTTTCGGGACCAAGCCGCCGCTCCTGCCGCTAATTTGGTGTAAATCCGTCCAGCGGTTTGGACTGTAGGCGTGAGCAAAGTTTTTTCCCATTATGTCTATGGGAAAAAAAAAAGTTTTGGGACCCCCCCTATAACTTTGCCCCCCCTGAACGAATCCTCACCAAACTTTGCAAAAAAATTCTGAGTGACCCAACTACTTTGTTTGCAAAGTTTGGTGAGGATCCGTCCAGGGAGAGCGAAGTTATAAGCCACCCAAAAAGTGCTCTTCCTATGGAAACCCATAACTACATGGCCACTACCGTGGCCATGTAATATATATAAATATATATATATATATATTACACGGCCACGGTAGTGGCCGTGTAGTTATGGTTAAGTTGCTGTTTCCATAGGAAGAGCACTTTTTGGTCGGCTTATAACTTCGCGCTACCTGGATGAATCCTCACCAAACTTTGCAAAAAAAAGTATATAGCCCACTTTGAATTATTTCCCAAAGTTTGGTGAGGTTTGCTCCAGGGTGGGCAAAGTTACAGGGGGGGTCCCAAAATTCCTTTTTTCCCCATAGACTGAATGGGGAAAAAACTTTGCTCATGCCTACAGCCCAAACCGCCGGACGGATTTTCAGCAAATTTGGACCAGGAGCAGCGGCTTGGTCTCGAAAGCATGCTTTTGTAAATTTGGTGAAAATCCGTCCAGTAGTTTTTTAAAAAATGACCAAAAAGTAGGTGAACAAAAATGTGTGATATCTATGTTCGGTCCGCGGACACACTTCCCTGTCCGGTAGGCGGACAGTGTCCTGATTAGCTAATCGGCTTGCATCATGTCCGCGGACATGCAACGTGTTTGCTGATTGGATGGTGAAGAGCGTGAAATGCGTCAGATTTTTAGAAACACCCGCCAACTTGTATCCGCGGACGTCCGTGGACAGCGTGGTGTCAAATGATGGGGAAATACAATTTTGGCAAGTGTGTTGTTTTTTAAGACTGTTTGGGGATGGTGGGGGTGTAAGAGATGGTTCGAATATTGTATCTATTTAGGTGGTAGGCACCGCTGTTGTATTCGTTGTGTCCGCGGACAGTAGCGCTGTCATTGGTGTCCGTAATCGTTCCATATGGGAATGTCCTAAGGACACTATACCTGTCCGTACTGTTTGCAGGCAAGTTGAAACTGTTCTAAGAACGCACGCGGTGTCCGGGATGTCCACAAATAAATGAAAATTGAGGTGTTCTGAGGACACTATACCTGTCCGTACTGTTTGCAGACAAGTTGAAACTGTTCTAAGAACACACGTGGTGTCCGGGATGTCTGCAAATAAATGAAAATGGAGGTGTTCTGAGGACACTATACCTGACCGTATTGTTCACGGGCAAGTTGAAACTGTTCTAAGAACACAACTGGTGTTCGGGATGTCCGCGATTAATCAAAATGGAGGTGTTCTAAGGACACTATACCTGTCCTACTATTTGCCGGCAAGTTGAAATTGTTCTAAGAACACACCTGGCATTCGGGATGTCCGCCATTAATCAAAATGGAGGTGTCCTAAGGACACTATACCTGTTCTTACTGTTCGCAGGCAAGTTGAAATTGTTCTAAGAACACACCTGGTGTTGGGGATGTCCACAAATAAATGAAAATTGAGGTGTTCTGAGGACATTATACCTGTCCGTACTGTTCGCAGACAAGTTGAAACTGTTCTAAGAACACACGCGGTGTCCGGGATGTCTGCAAATAAATGAAAATGGAGGTCTTCTGAGGACACTATACTTGTCCGTACTGTTCACGGGCAAGTTGAAACTGTTCTAAGAACACACCTGGTGTTCGGGATGTCCGCCATTAATCAAAATGGAGGTGTTCTAAGGACACTATACCTTTCCTACTATTCGTAGGCAAGTTGAAATTGTTCTAAGAACACACCTGGTGTTCGGGATGTCTGCCATTAATCAAAATGGAGGTGTCCTAAGGACACTATACCTGTCCTTACTGTTCGCAGGAAAGTTGAAATTGTTCTAAGAACACACCTGGTGTTCGGGATGTCCGCCATTAATCAAAATTAGGTTTTCTAAGGACACTATACCTGTCCTACTATTCACAGGCAAGTTGAAATTGTTCTAAGAACACACCTGGTGTTCGGGATGTCTGCCATTAATCAAAATGGAGGTGTCCTAAGGACACTATACCTGTCCTTATTGTTCGCAGGCAAGTTGAAATTGTTCTAAGAACACACCTGGTGTTCGGGATGTCGTACTGTTCGTAGGCAAGTTGAAACTGTTCTAAGTACACACGTGGTTTTTGGGATGTCCTCAAATAAATGAAAATGGAAGTGTCCTGAGGACACTATACTTGTCCATATTGTTCGCAGGCAAGTCGAAACTGTTCTAAGGACATCCAAGGTGTCTGCACACATTAAAAATGCCATGAGGGTTATTAAAAATGTTTGATTCTATGGGTGTGATCTTTGGGTGTGATATGCTGTGGTGGTTGCTGCCAGGGCCTAGAGTCTAGTACAGATTAGTTATTACATTTTGGTTTTAAGAAGATTAAATAAGCGTTTGTAAGATTTTCTGGTAATCTCTGCTTTAGAGTAATGGTACTGTCATTACATTTGAAGCATCCACATTTCTTTTTTATATATGCAGTGTAGTGACCTGCATTGGTTGTGGCTCCTGCGGGGTAGATTATACCTATTGTTGTGAAGGTTTTTCTACCAAGTGATACTTGACCATATGTGAATCCAGTCAGCTTGCAGTTGTTTTTGGTACCATCTGCATTGTAACGTAGAAGCATATGTCTTTGTATTAGTAAGGAGGAGCGATTATCTGAATTGCACTTAGTACATAATCTGCCATGGTTTGCATGTTGTACAAGTTGCTGAAACGGAATGGATTCACAATTTGGTATGGATACTTACACAAAGCGCTTGTTAGGGATTTCTTCTTGTGTAACATTGTTGCAGAGAGTGCAGGTACGTTTCCACATGTATGAAATCTGGAAGATTTTATTTATAGGTATGTTTTTGTTTTCAAATACTTGTAGTAAGTACATTAGACATTCTTGTGGATCTTCTTGTGAGTTTATAGTGAATTTTACCATTCCAGCACAGTAGTCCAACTTTTTTCTTATTCTGTGAACACTATACGTGTTGTCAGGATTGTTTTTTGCGTTTCTATGAAGGACTAACATTTGCTAACACAGTTGGTCTGTACTGTGTAAGTAAATGTTGTCAGCAATTGGTGGCAATTGAAATAGAATATGAATTGCTACATTTGCGTAACAACTTACACCAGTTACATTTGAAAAATTTAATGGACCAGGTAGTTCTGTGTCCAAGTCATGTTTTCGGAGGGTATGTTGCCTTTCTGAAGAAGAACCTAAGTTACTTTGACTAATAGGTTCTTCTTTACTTATTGTGAATGATGAAGTATTAGCTTCTTTTACTCTCTTTGGAGGATTTGCAGTCAGATTCTGTTGCATCTCTGTTGAATTAGTTTTCTTTTACGTTTTATTTTTTGTGAAACAGGATATGCTTTTAGATTGGGGGTATATAGTGAACGTAGTCTATTGTATTCTAGAATGCAAGGAATATCAGCGTTGACTTTACTTGCATCAAAGTTGATTAGAAATAGACCTTCAAGTGTACGTAAGCGTGATAGTCCTATGTAGCTCATGGCTTCTTTAAAGACTGTGTTACCAATGTCTATTAATGCTTTGTCTAGGGTAAGATCTTGGGATTTATGAATGGTGACTGCATATGCTAGAGTTAGAGAAAAGTGTTCTCTAAGTACATACATGTCTTTGAAGAGAAGGAATCGAGCTGTTGAGCGCCCTATCCTTTTTACTTCTGAAAGTTTCTCAAAGAGTATATTGACAAACTGAATGTTGTTGTCACGTGGGTATGTTTGAAAGCTAACAACTGTACCCAGTGCTCCATTAACTAGTCCTGGCTCCACGTCCAGGTTACGTTTAAGCATTACTCTACAGTTAAAGGATAATTTTAATATTTTTTCCAAGCTAGCTGTGTTTGAGATTGAATTTTCTACAGTATTTAGTCTTGTTGTGGCTTGTTGACAAATAGGTAGTGTAATACCATGTACGCCCATTTTGTCTGTGGAGCAAATTTAAATTATTGGTTGCATTTCTTTTTTTAACATTGTTTCATTGAATTTGGAACAGCTTGCAAGAGTTGGCATTAAGGCCATACAATTGACATTTGTTTGTGCTAATTGTTCCATAACATCAGTAGCACATGAGTTATTGCCATAAAGTGCATGGGTGTGCCAGGTTTTTAATATTTTATGTGCTTCTTGAGATAGTACACCAACTCTAATACGTTTTAAAATGTTGGCATTGGTGAGGTCTGTAGATTGGCACATGTTCTCTCTTAATTCTCTGTATTGGAAATTTTGCCAAAGGTTGACATTTCCTATGCTGCCAATAGTTTTATGGCAGAGTTTGTGTCCTAAGGTTTTAAAAATAGGTTCACCTTTCACTGGTGTCAATTGAAGAAGATCTCCAAAAACAATAATGCGTTTTCCTCCAAATTGTTCTTCGTAGTTTGTTGAGATGAATCAAAGCCAACATTAGGTTGTAGACAATGCTCACTTCATCTATTAGTAGCATTTTGATTTGTTTCAAAACTCTGCATAGTTCAATTGCAGCTTCTGTAGAAAGTTTGTAATAATCTAATTTGTTTTGGTGTTCTATTGGAAGGAGTAGTAATCGGTGTAAAGTGACACCGCCTATGTTGTGGGCAGCTAAACCTGTGGGGGCAGTTACAACAGCTGACAGTTTGTTGTTTGTCAATTGTTGAAGGAACTTGCTGATTGTTTTGATTAAGAATGTTTTACCGGAACCAGCTTCACCACTGACATATAGTAGTATATGTTTATAATTTTGGCAGATACATTCTTTATTTTCATGTTGTACACCATGTGCAATTTGTTTTGTTACTTCTTCGAAAATGGTGCGCTGCTCTTTGTTTAGTTTTGATTGTAGTGCAGTTAAGTCTTCTGTATCTTCTTCAAAGTGAAACATGGTGTTTTCTACAACTGTCATAGCTAATTCTGCCTCATTTGCTATTAGTGGCTTTGCCAGTGGTTCTTGACTTTCTGCTGTAGAAGGTTGACTACTGTCGGGAGTATCCTTATCTAGTTGGGCCTGGAGTTCTTCTTCATGTTGCTGTTCATTTTGCAACATTGTTTTGTACTGCATAAAGTTCAGATCAGTGATAATGCTTTCATTTGCTTTGAAAGCATCTTCGTAGCAGTTATAGTTATCTAGTAACTCTTCTTCTTTTCTCCATGGTTTAAAATGTTGTAGGAGGGACATGTAATATAGTTCTTTCTGTTGAGGAGTTTTTAATGACAATTTGATATAATTATTTAAACTTGATTTAGTAAGTTTTCCTAAGCTGCCTTCATAATCTGTCACTGTATATCTACCTTTGCTTTCATCGGGTTTTATATTATTTTTGTATGCAAAGTTTTGGGCTATGTAGTATAGACACATGTTTTCCAAAGTGGTATTCCTGTTCGGGTAGTATGTGTCTAGTAAATTGTTTTTCAAAATGTCTTGGCTGTTTGGTCATTTTTGGCTATTGTTTCTATGTCGTCATATGATTTGAGAACTCTTTTTCTAGATTTAGCAGGACCAAGACTTAGCCATACTATATTTTCAGATTTTCCATACAAAGCATTACCGGTTAAACGATCTGCAGCTTCGTAGGTGCCACATTCTCTATGAGAGAGCATTTTTATTCCTAAGCTGTACAATTTCTGAGATAGTGTTTTGTCTGATGATAGGTCATTCCAGAGGTCTTGAAGCTCTGTTTTTTCTGCTTTTGTTAAGTATGCTGTAACATATCGTGCAACTGCAGTGGAATTGTCTGCAATGTACTGCACATCTATGTTTGCATTCCATAAGTTTGAAATGATTGCATTGTAATCATTGATATATTTTGATTCTTCTTTTCTTTTTTATGTAATATGTGTTCTTAGGTGATTTACCTTTAACAGTATGTCTAACTGAAGACATGAAGTTGTTTACTTCACCTGTTTCTGTAACTGGTCTAGGGAAACCAAACCGGCATTTGGTGTAGTATTTCCCTTTCTTTTTGTATTTGCGACGACAATATTGGCCACATTTGTGTCTTTGAAATTGTACAATTTGTGCATGAAGGTCACTATTTGTCATTTGTGAAGGGATTTCACAAGTGACATATTTTTGGATGAACTGCAAAACCGTGGCCTCACTGTCTTGACCAAATTTAGGAGCATCTTTAATCCATAAAAGAATGTGGATATGTGATGCTCCTCTGGCTTGATATTCTTTTGGACAAAAGAAGTGTTGCACTTCTCCAAGTGGAGGAACAGTTTTATTACAAATAAAGTGTAGCATAGCAATGAAACGATGATGGAAATATCTTGAAACATCAACAGGATCTAGAGAGCAAAGTTCTCCAGGTGTTAGTATATCTATGTTTGTTTTGTTTTTCCTTGATATGCGTAGGAAATCATGTAAATCTTCCCATGCATATTCTGCACAACTTAATGTAACAAACCAAGTGGGTGGTCCAAGGTTTCTGATCATACAACGTACATCTCCGTGATGTCAGAACCAGTATTCTTTCGTACCACGCATGTTTGCAAGCAGATTTGTAATACTTGATTGCAAAACCTCATCTTTTTCTCTTTTTCTTGCACTTTTTGGATTAATTGTGCAGCTGACATATTTTGAAACTGTGTTCCTGATTTCAATATGTGTGAAACTCCGTAACATAAAGTTGATAGTTCACTTTCAAAGAGTAGGTGGAATATGTATTTCACATTTTGTCTAAATCTGGGATCTTCAGAATACATTCTTAATGAGTGGTATTCTGATGCTGTTATTTGAGTGGGTCTGTCATCGTATCTTCCTCCTTTGCCAGTAGGAAATAGTAGAGGAAAAGCATGTGCTTCTATACTTTTTTTCCCAAAGCTCATTGGTGATCTTTTGGTTTGTCGCATTTGGTAAATTTCTAGTGCATCATCTATGCTGTCTTTAGAGTGCAATGGATGAATTGTATAATGGTCTAAAATATTGGATACTGCATCGGTATCCAGAAGTTCAAATTGACCAGTTTCTCGTGACTCTTGAATTATTTCAGTTGTTCCACTTAATTTTTCTTCTATATTTATTTCTTTGTAGTACTCATTATTGTCTTTTAAACATTGCAAGGTTTGTCTAACTTTATGTAAGTCGACAAGTTGTTGCCACATTTATTTGTCTTTTGTTGGTACACCATTTACTAAGATAATTAAAGATTGTTCTATTAGACGTTGCACTCCTAGAGTGTATACATTTTCTGTCAGATTTAATGGTAAATAAACTACTTTGCCACAAATACCTTTTACCAATTCTGAGTGAGGTAATTTTGCTGTTTTTGTTTGAAGACGTATTATTGCTTGAAATGGGTGTACTGTTTGAATTATGATGCTCTCATAAAAATTGAGTTGTTGCAGGGATTTTAGTTTAGTTTAGTTTAGTTTGTTTATTTATAGAGCGTGTCCGAACCCTCAGGTAGCTGGGTGCAAAATCATATGGCCAACATAGTTATATATCGTTGCAGGCAGCAAAAAAAGTATATACATTCAATGGTACAGACAGAGGGGTGCACTAAGTGGCAAGAAATAAATACAATAGATAATAGCGGACCGGGTTACATGGTGATCCGTTTCAAGGTATAGTTAAGACCTGCGGTAGTAATTGGTAGAGTGAGGAGACCTAGGAGGTGCGTGAGTAAGTAGCAAGGTGTTAGGCAGAGAGCAAGGATTACACCATGGCTCTGAATGGCCAGAAGTAAGCTTCCGATTTGATTGCAAGAGGGAGTGTGTTCCAGCATTGAGCTGCAAGAACCGGGAAGCTGGAACCTCCTGCTGTTTTTAGATTGAATTTGGGGACCTTGAGTTGGTGCAGGTAGGGAGTTCTGGTGGGTCTGGTAGTGCTGCGTCTGGTGAATTTGTCAGATAGGTAGCGCGGGGCAGTCAGTGACAGGCACTTGTGTGTAATGACAAGAGTTCTTAGCTTGATTCTGTCTCGGATTGGGAGCCAGTGGACATCTTTGCTGGCCATGGAGATGTGAGCCTTGCCCGGGAGGTGAAGAGCACATCTTAAAGCATTGTTTTGAAGAATCTGGAGTCTGTTCAGATTTTTAGTAGTGGTGCCTGGGAAGATCGTGTTACAATAGTCTACTTAGAGAATATCAGCACTCTGGATAAGGTGAGGCAGCTGGAGGAGGATAGAAAAGGTCTACAGGCATTGATAAGTTTGTTGGTGTATGTGGTTGATGAGATGGCGGCATTTATTTGTTTTTTCAGTGATAGGGTGGAGTCGAGGTACACACCTAAGGTTTTGACCTCTTTGGAGACTTTTATAATGTTGCCATCAATGGTGAAAGATTGGTACCTAGAGTCCAATGTATTTTTTGGTAGTGGAAATAATTAAAAATTATTTGTGATAGCACGTGAAGGAGTTTGGTTGTTGTCAAGTTTTGTAGTGCAGTAACTGCAAAGTATTAAAGGGTCAGTTATTTCATATTTGATTTCTGCTATAAGATAGAGAGCTAATTCAAACCATTTAGAATCTTCATTGTTGTCTATTTGGTATGTTATGTCTATAGTTTTTGTGTTAGTTTTATAAAAAGTTCTGCGGCAACACACACACACATGGTTTGGTATTTCAGCGGATGTACTTTTACATTTTAGTATTTCTTTTTTGTATGCGTGTAGTAGAAGTTTGCCATGTGTACAATTGTTGCTAGTTTTTGTAAAGGTATTGCGTTTTTTAAGTGGCTTTCACTTCCAAAATATTTTTCCTGGATATGGTCAATTTCTTCAAGTAGTTCTTTGGCTGTACGATGTAGAAGATTGTTATTTAAATTGGCTAGTGCTAATGCAGGACTTTTGGCATAGTACAGTTTATAGCCTAGATTTCGTATAGTTGGATGATGAGTTGATATCATATTTGCAAATTGGTGCTGAAATGCAGGCTAATGAATGTCCTTGTAGCCCTGTGTATTTACGTACTGGAGAGGTATCCATATTTTGCAGCAGTTTCATTTTGATTTTGTCTTTGCCTTTCACATATTGATTGAGAAATTGGCGTAAAGATTTGAAATATGTTTTGGGAATGTTACAAATTGACGTGCATGACCATTTGTATACTGGGTGTTTTTGTCCAGTGGAATGGTAGAGGTAATTCTGAGTTTTCAGGGGATATTTTTGTAAGCAGTATTTCTTGTTCCATTATGGCATTATTCATTTTTTCATAACCTCGTCCACTGCTATGTATAGCAATCGCATTTGTTTGCTTTTGTTTGTATGTTTCTTCGTTAAAATATGGTTCTGTATTTGTGGTGAGACTCCATTCACCTACACAGATATTTAAGAAGTTATTTTTGTTGTCATTCCGTTTATTGAGAAGTCTTTTTTGTAATTTACTAATTAGTTTTATTAGTGGTTTCATTCTTTTGAACACTAAAATAAATAATTTTCTTTTGAGTAGGATTGCACTGTCTATCAAGGCTTCTAATATTAATTTTCTACAGTAGGTTTTAAGGATTGTGTATGATTTCTCTCCTGTTTTTATAAGATTCTGAAGGACTCTGTGGCAAAACCTTTTTGCTAAAATATTTTTGGGGTATTTTTACTTGCCATTATATCGAGATTTATAGGAGTAGTTTTAGCAGTAGTGGTAGCTGAATTCTTGAAAATCGTTTTCTGTTTCCTTTTACATTTTGATAGAGGAGGCAAAGTTTCTGTACTGGAAACATGTTTAGTTTTCCTAAATGACTGTATTAGCTGTTTTATTTGAACTTTTTGTACACATTCTGCTAGAGATGGATGCTTATTTTGCATACTTCTTTTTTCATTTGCTCTACTTCTACGTTGTTTTCTACAGACTTGCTTTTTGGTAGGTATTCTTTGGGGCCTGTTGCAAAAAATTAAGAAGGTATGGGTTGGGTTGTTCTGCAATGCTTGTGTGCTGTGTGCATGAGTGTCTGAGTATGATGATAGAGATGTATGAGATGGTGTGTGAAGGCTATTCTTTTATTTGTGTGTTACTATACTGGGGTTCAGATGACAGTAGAAAGTAAGCCAGCGGTGAGGAGAAGCACAAATACTAAATCTAACGGTACAGGATTAAAACAGTACTTTGTTCTGCAATAATAACATTCTAGAGGCTGAGTTATGTCAATTGTGCGCCGAAAAAACAGGGATTTGTGCAGAATTCTGTCTGCAAATTCCTGTTTAACAAATGGGTATTTGTGGAGAGAATGGTGCTCTTATCTTTTTTTTGGTGCACAAATACCACGAATCAACCACACAGTGTGTTTGAGTAACAGCAGTATATTATGGCAGTATTGAGTATTGTACTTACTTTTTTGTGTGGGAAGATTAGGTTTCTTCTGAGTTGTTGTTTGTACTTCGGATTCTGCTGCTTTTCAGGAGTGTGTTCTTCACTGTAATTGTAAAGCAAGGAAGTTAGTAATGTTGTGTGTATATAGTATGTAGTTTCCTTTGACTATGTGCAGCCTTCATATTTTATTTACATTATGTTAGTTGAACATGCTATGCAAATAAATAGAATAGAAAGTGTATGAAATATGCTTGATTTTTTAAGACTGTGTTATTGGATGTTAGGAGATAGAAGAAATAATGATATACTTATTTTGCAATTTTTATAAGGTAAATGACAGATAGTTTATAGAAAAGCATGGAATGTATGCATTTGTGAAGGTGTGGGTAATAAATCAGAAGGATATGATGTACATGTAGTAGTGTTATTGCAGTTGGGAGTTTTTCAATGTTAGTGTTTATGTTTGTGAGTGTTTGAAGGTGCATGACCTTATACTGACTGTGTGTAATTTTTTCGATATCTCTGTAAGGGAAAAAAAAAATTGATAGCAGACAGTTTTGGAAGTGACAGTTTATTATAGTAGATGGGAAAATGACAGTAAGTTTATTTTGTAGGTTATACAGATTAAGTGACAGTTACTCTGTTTATATGCATTCATAAGATTTGTATTTGTACTGGGCAGAAAAAATGCATATCTGTTGTTTGTATTCATGCATTTGGATATGCATACAGCTGCAAGTAGAAATCTTGGAGACTTGTGCAGTAGGTTTTGTAGTAGGTGCTTTCCAATTATATGAAACTTGTACTCAGAGTAATCTACAGTATATTTGAAGTGCTGAACTCTGATGATGCAGTTAGATGTAGAGGTCTTGAATGTGATTGGTGGATGGCTGTGTGACTGTTTACCTGTATCCAATGAGGGAATGGCACAGAGAGTGAAGTGGAAATGGTAGAAGGATTGTCTAGGTTACGATATGTCCGCGGATTTAACAGAAGTCCGCGGACACCGCAAATTACATAGAGGGATTTTGGGGTGGAGAGGCATGCAAATGAGAATGAGCAGAGGAATTGATTGGTCAGTAAAGTTTGGTGGGTGTGTTGTGTAAGAAGACAGTTTGCCAGAAGGTCTTTTTCCTGAGGGAAGAAGAGTTAGCTATGGCTGTGTGTTTCAGAAAACAGATTGTCTGGATTTTGGGAGACTCATGGATACATTGGTTGGAGGTACATGCACAATGCTGTGGAGTAGCTGCAGATCTTGAATTCCCTCAAAAGGAAGTGCACCGCATGAAGTACGTGGAATGAAGTGGCTAGACTTGCTACCTCTCTGTGCTAGTTTGCAGACATAATTATAATTCATTGTGGAAGGAACAGTTTGGGACATGTTTCAGGAATTTCTTTGCAATTTGCGATGAAAGAAGGACTTGGGAAGGTGATGGATATGTTTCCAAATTCCCAAGTGATTTTTTCTCGTATTGCGCAAAGACAAATGTGGCTGCGTTCTTCTTCATTTGGTCCACAAATGGAGAAAGCGAGGCATAATGTCAATAAGGCTGTTTGTGCCTTTCTAAGAGATGTTGGCATGTCCTCTTTTCACAATGAAAATATTATGTTCCGTAGTACAAACATTTTTGGTAGAGATGTAGTTCATCATACTTATGCTGGTAATCAGATTTTTCTCAGAAATGTACAAGATGCATTGCATCCTTTTGTGAAATTACAGCCAGCTTTTTTGCAGTAGGTGTTGATTTTTTAAAGTTTTTTAAATACAAAAAATACCACAAAAGGCTCTTTTCAGAGCCACCACTTCCTCCCAAATAAAAGTGCAATAATTTTGATAGGGCAATACTCCAATTTATTTTGATGTTTTGATGTTCGCGAACTCTCCGCGGACTTCTAAAAAAAAACAGTAGCCTGCTCAGTTTATTTCCCACTTCTATTTTTTGACTGTGAAAGGCGGCTCTGAAAAGAGCCTTTTTTTATTTTTTGTTGTTTTGTATTTCGTTTTGTTTTTTTACACACGACACACTAGGAGAGGAGGGGAAAGGAGGGTAAGGGGGGACACCAACCACAGGGATAACAAAGGGCAGGTGGAGAGAAGAAGATGTAGGGTGGGCCTTATTTAGGTAGGGAGCAAGTCTTCTCGTGCTCTGAGACCAGAGTCTCAAAAGCACTTCGAAGTCGGGGGCGCTGTTGCACACAACTAAGATGGCCGCCTGATCAGAGCGCTCTGATCCCACGAACATCCTATATATAAATAAATCCTTTTTGGAGCCGCGGAAAGAAGAAACTACTACACCTTCCGTTTCCCGTACTCCTGCTGCACGTTGTGTGCAAATCCTGTTCGAAACCGCATAGGCGCGAGGGAGTTCACAGCTCCCTTCGGACTAACGGCTTCTCCAGTGGACCGCAGCCCGCCCCAGGGCTCCGGAAGAATCCTACGCCAGACAGAGGCACCGTCATCAGCACAAGGCCGTGTGAGGGAGGAGCACCGATCACCGCGGTGCAGCCCCACGGCACAGGCCTGGGGGCGGACCGTGTGGGCAGACATCAGGACCCAGGGTGGACACAAAATGGTCTGTGGCTCGGCCTACCTCCCGGATAACGACTGGGTCAGAACGCCATCTTTCACGCAGGGCCCCAGCTGACTAATGCCTCGGGCCTGCCGCCGAGCGACCCCTCGTCCGACGTAGCGAGAGCAGGTGAGAGATGTAGAAGCGTGTGGACCCAGAGACAGTGGCTGTGTCACGAAGTAAAGTTTTATAAAATCCTTTCTACACTGGCTGCCACCCAGAGACAGTGCTAACGTGGGAGATCGCAGAACAACCGAGGACCCATGTGGCAAGTCATATATGTTACATAAGATTCGGTACACTGGTACCCAACAGGTTGCACAATATAGGGATTGACGTTGTTCTGTACAGGCTATACTAATCCTGTGTGGACGGCTGGCCTGACCCGCGTCATCGACCCTTGCTCTGCACGGGTGACTCATTGGCCGCAATGAGAAAAAAAGCACGGGCGTGAAAAAAACTGGCCCAATGGACTCCTATGCCAGCTCCCAACCTCAGGGGACGCCGGCCTTCATAAACATGGGGGATGACAATCCTGCTGCAATTGAACATGACGACAAAGAAGACCGCCAAATGACATGGTACAGAACGGCTTCCTGGCAGTGAACGTCAAGCTGGACGATATTGTTTCAACTATCAGCTCCCTTAAGGCTAGAGTGGACAAGGAGAGCACTTGCGTTACAGAAGCTGAGAACAGAATCAGCACAAATGAAGATATGCTAACACAACATGGTCGAGACATAGCACAGCTGAAAGGGGAACTGTGTAAGACTCAAGCAAAATGCGATGACCTGGAATCTCGATCTAGAAGAAACAATAGCTGTATTGTCGGCATTCTAGAATCCTTCTGTAAGGGTCCAATGGAGCGACAATTTGAGGTCCTTTTGAAAACTCTCTGGGCACGGAATCCTTTTCTAACCACTTTCTTGTTGAGAGGGCTCATTGCACTCTAGCGCCGACACCCAAGCCTGGGGCTCCACCGCGCACGATTATTGTGCGCTTCCTGTCCTGAACTATAGGGACAGGGATGCGATCCTAAAACTTTCAAGGGAAAAAGGCTCCCTGCAATATGAAGGAAATAGAGTCGACATTTATCTGGATTTTTTGACCAGCGTCCAAATGCAACGCAGATCCTATGAACAAGCCAAAAAGCTTCTGAGATTGCGTCATGTCCCATACACCCTCATATTCCCGGCGAAACTATGGATTCAACATGGAGGCAGGTCGCATTTCTTTGAGACCCCTGCGGAAGCCATAGCGTACATTGAGGCGTCCATCCCCATTCCTCCCAAAGAACATCCACGAGATCGGAACAGGCCACCACGACCGGGAGACGAAGTCCCGGACTCAGCCAACTGAAATGGAGTTACAGAAACATACTTACTTAAACTGTGAAGACGTCTCTCCCAAGAGCAACGGCTCCAATTGATATTGTTTGAAGAGGGTGGGATCGTGAGCCTCTACTGATGGAGGCCCTGCGACTGCAACCAGCGACACTCAGGAAAGTTCCACAGGTTATGGGGAAAGGGTTACATTATCGGGTTGGGGATGATGGTGCGGGCGGGGGTGGGGGTAGGGTACAAAGTTTTGCCACGGTTGGCAAGAGTTCTAAAATGCAGAGACTGGTTGCATCGGGTTCAACTGTTAAGGTTGGTGGTGTAAACAAATCACTTCATACATTGATAGTAATAGACTACCATGGTACTGGGTGACAGGGGGGTAACTTAAACTTCTTTCATGGAATATCCGGGGCCTAAACAACCCGATTAAGGCCAGGAAAATCGCAGCATGCATAACCAGACATAACCCCCAGATCGTGTTACTGCAAGAAACTCACGCACTGGGGCAGGTCTGTTCCAATTTTCTCCCTAGATGGGGCGCATTGCAATATTATACTGAATATTCCTCCCAATCCAGAGGGTATCTGACCGTTATACATCCGAATCTGGGCTTCTGTATTCAGGACGCAAAAACTGACACACAAGGGAGATATGTTGTAATCTGGGGTGAGTTGGCGGGACGGAAGATGGTCATAGTTAACACGTATGGCCCCAACATAGAAGACCCTGAATTCTACAATGCTATATATAATTTGCTGGTTGAAGCTGAGGATGCGGCAGTGATCTGCGGAGGTGATTTTAATACGATACTCGACACGACCCTCGACAGGTCTACAACTTCCCATAGAACCTTGACCAAAACCGCATTAGCTATATGACAAATAATGCAACAGATGACCATGGTAGACATCTGGTGAGAACTACATCCCCAAGAACAGCGCTTTACTTTCTATTCATCAGTGCATGATTCTCAATCTCAAATTGATTACTGGCTTATCAGCTCAACACTCACGAATATGGTCCAGCACTGGGATATGTACCCCCGTACCCTCTCAGATCACTCCCCTGTGTCAATCACTTTGTGTATGGGCGAAGCTGCCCCGAGGGCCAGACACTGGAAAATGCCCCCTGTTCTACTAACAGACCCTAACATTTGTGAATCACAGCGCACTGAAATAGAGGCATTTTTTCAACTAAGTGAAGGGTCGGTAGACCGGTGCGCTACACTGTGGGAAACATTTAATGTATGGGTACGTAGCGCAATTATGGCCAAAACTACGGGTCTACTAAAGGCAGTTAGGCAAGAGTTGGACACAATGAAGGCCAAACTTGAGCTCCTTGAGTTCGAATACACCTGTACACATAGTAAAGAGGCCCTTCTGGATATTCACACTACACTGGCAGAATTTAATAAACTTGCTGCGAGGGAGGTACAATACATGGCTGCCCCGGTCTGAGCTCGTAGATACGGGGAAAGCAATAAAGCAGGGAAATTCCTAGCCCGGATGCTTAAGGCCGAACACGGCCATCCCCCTATAGCGACAATCCAGACACCTAGTGGTGACATAGTCAATGGAGACCAAGAAATTAATGACATGTTTGCCGCATTCTATAAATCACTATATTCCAATAGGAACACCAAAACTAAAGAAGAAATAGTGGAGTATCTGGACGTGATTGATCTCTCAACTCTGACTCCGGAGACACGCATGATATTAGACACCCCCATATCACTTGAGGAAATTACAGAGGCAATGAAAGCATTAACATCAGGTAAAGCCCCTGGCCGCAACGGTCTAGGTGCCGAATTATATAAAGAATTCCATGACATACTAGCCCCTGTCTTATTGAAAGTATGGGAAGAGGCGATGCAGTGTGGCATACTTCCAGACACTATGCGAGAAGCAGCGATAATGGTCCTTCTTAAACCCCGTAGACTCCCTCAGGACATGGGGTCATATAGACCCCTCTCACTCATTAATACTGATGCGAAGATTTTCACAGCGGTCCTAGCTACCAGGCTCCTGCCCTATATGCCTATATTGGTGCATCCCGACCAGGCTGGCTTTATACCAACAAGGTCCACTGCTCTTAATCTGTGCAGACTCTTTGAAGTGATGACACAGATGGGCCCAGCGGCGGATGCGGTGGCGGTGTCCCTTGATGCCGAGAAAGCTTTTGACTCTGTCTCCTGGGTCTATCTGTTTCAGGTCCTTGAGAGATTTGGGTTGGGAAGATACTTCGTTAGCTGTGTCAGGTTACTGTATACTTGCCCAGGAGCGAAGGTACTAACTAACCAAAACATGTCATCCCTGTTTCGCCTGGGTAGAGGCACCAGACAGGGCTGCCCCTTCTCCCCAATCCTTTTCGCACTTACAATAGAACCCATGGCTGAATACGTCCATCAAAACCATGCATGTAGAGGTCTTCGTATGACAGGGAGACCACAAATCATTTCCTTATATGCGGATGACACCTTACTATATATTAGGAACCCGGAGGTAAATCTAGCGCCAATTATGGCTGAGGTTAAGAGGTCCTCTGAGTACTCGGGGTACAGGGTTAATGTTTCTAAGTCAGGATTGTTTCCGCTTACACCTAAAACTAGAGATATGTCAGACACACAGGGATTCAAATGGTGACCAACACACATCCGCTACTTGGGGATCAGGGTATCCAGAGAGGGAGTACATTGCTCGCAGAAAATCATGGTGAACGCCTACAATCCCTAACAGTTAAACTACAAGTCTGGAACAAGCTCCCTCTAGCCCTACATGGGCGAATATCATTACTTAAGATGGTAATGCTACCCAAACTCCTATACCTTTTTTGCAACATACCGATTTGGCCAGGCAGAACATTCTTCACCAAACTCAATACGCTCGCCACTACATTTGTATGGGGAGGGAAAACACCCAGGTTGAAGTGGTCCAAAATGACAGAACCCTTTGCAAAAGGTGGGATTGCAGCACCAAACTTTGAACTTTATTACCTAACATCACAGGCACACTTCGCGAGACACTGGTTCGACCCAGAGGACACGGCACCACACATTACCCTGGAAAGATTTGCAGCATCCCCCTCAGACCTGCGAGCTGTTATGTTTGACCTTAATCGGAAGGACATGTGCAAATATGATCCTGTAAAAGCCACTGCATGTGCATGGGCCAGGATATATAAGAGACTTGCCATTACAACCCGATATGATCTGGAGGTGCCATTGTGGAACTTCCCGGGCATAAGCCCCACATTTGATAAGGCACTCCAGGGTACCTGGGACCCACAGAAGCAATTTAGAATGCGAGACATGTTCCCGGAAGGGAGATACTGTGCATTAGACGATTTTGTCGGGGCAGTGGGTGGAGATCACCTTAAGCGATTTCAGTTCCACATGATGAAATCTGACTTCGCCGCCAAATGGCCCTCCTTCCCGGAAGAGCCACCCACACACAAATGTATTGCAGCCATGACGGAACCAGGGGGACACAGGAAAAGTTTGTCTGCACTATACAGCCTTGTTCAGATCCATTCCAAGCCATGCAATAACATTAAAGACACCTGGGAACGAGATCTGGGTGTGGAGCTGTGTGAAACCACATGGTTGAGATATTGCCAGTTGACTAAATGTGTATCCATGAACTCAGGGCTACGTCTTATTCAGTTTAAAGTTCTGAACCAGTTACACTACACCCCAGCCAAGTTAGCTAAGTTTGTGGAGGGGCACATGGGAAAATGCCCTAAATGTGACGCCCCTGACGCAGACTCCTATCACATGTATTGGGCCTGCCCGCCGATAACTAAATTCTGGGGGGAAGTGGCAGAGATTCTGGAAGACATTATGGCAATACCTGCTACACCTTCCCCACGGAAATACCTTTTTGGAGATATTGGTAAGGCTGCAACTACCACTAGACGATTGTTCAATTTAGCATGTGTGGTTGCGAAACGAAATATACTGAAATGTTGGAAGTCCATAAATCCTCCCAGGTGACTGGACTTCTTGAAAGACCCGTCGATGGTTAATAAACTTGAAGAACAATTTATTATTACATTGCCATTGAGATGCCGCCCCAAAGACATATGGACGCTGTTCAGACTCTATCTATGTAATATGTTATCTGATGAAGAGGACAACCCATCGTCACCGCTCTAGTACTGTCAAACAGAGTGCAAATGTGTAGTTTATACTGTAAATGTTCATCTATGTTGTTATATCATGCTGTGATTCGCTAGCCGCTGGCCAGTTTGGTCTTGTTGTACCTCTCTCTGAACAAAAATTACATTTTTTTTAAAAGTCTCTCTCCCCTGAAGAGCATTGCGTCGCAGTACATACACAAAACAGTGACCCTCGAAAGGTAAGGGTCATCAGCATTGTGACTGGCCTGTGAGGCAGCTGGAGGGATGCGCTCTGCCACAGGAGTGTCTCTTGTGGTAAGAGGAACAGAAACAGAGGATGAAGTAGAGGAACTCAACCTACTACGCTCGTTGCAAGGTACAACCTTACGAACGGCCCTACCGTGGAATGACTTTAGGTGACGCTTCATAGTAGTCATACCAAAGCTGTACGAACCAGGCCTCCCGCGACTCAGTACCATTTTGCACTCGTTGCAGTTGACTTGGTTTGCACGCGCTTTGGGTACGTTATCATGAATGGTAAATAACTGCTACACCCAAGACTCACGGTGAGTGCTGGTAGTAGGGACTTCCACTACCTCATCCTCTTCATCCTCTTCATCCTCCTCTGCATCCTCACACCTGTTCCCCTCTTCAGGCCCTTGGGGAGGTGGTGGTGGTGGAGGGGGTGGGGGTGGTGCTGAGGCAGATGTAGCATTAGGTGGCAGTAGAGGAGCCATGGATGCCATCAGGATTCAGAAGAAAATCTTACAAAATTGGCAGCAAAATGCACTGTGTTCTCTACGGTAGCCAGAAACACAATGAGCTCTGGGGTGTGGCTTTTCATAGGGGTGCTGGTGCGTGGTTCGCATCCGCGGACAGAACGAACACCCCAAAAGGGCTCAAAAAAGTTCTAAAAAATATGTGGAAAGTCAGGGTTATTGTCTGGGACATGTGCTATGGTGCATTTCTAGTATAAAATACTGTGGATTGCCTGAAAAAGGTAGTTTTAAAATGTTCGGGGACCCGGACAGTGTCCGCAATTCAGGACACACGCTCAGCGTGGGTGCATTCACATGATGGCTCCATGAACATGTCCACGAACGGAAGAGGTGTTCGCAGGACATCAGCTGCAGGGGACCGGTTGTGTGCATGCACGCGGGTGTTCTACGGACAATGTTCGGGTCCTGAAATTAATTAAAAGTGCGACACAAGGGACGCGAACAGTAACGATCAGGCGCAATGTTTGCAGAACTTACGGTTGTGGTGCACATGTGCATAGATGTTCTTTAGGCAGTACGGACAGGAATAGTGTTCTTAGAACATCTACATTTTGGTTAATTGGAGATCCCGGACACCGAGTGTGTTCTCAGAACAGTTTCAACTTGCACACAAACAGTACGGACAGGCGTATTGTCCTTAGGACACCTCCCTTTTGATTAATTGCGGATAACCCAGACATCTTGTGTGTTCTTAGAACAGTTTCTACTTGCCAGCGAACAGTACGGACAGGTATAGTGTCCTTAGGACACCGCCATTTTAGTTTGATTGTTAACATCCCGGACACCGAATGTTTTCTCAGAACAGATTGGACTTGCTTGTGAACATTATGGACAGGCATAATGTTCTTAGAACATCTCCATTTTGGTTAATTGCGGACATCCTGGACATCTCTTTTGTTTTTAGAACAGTTTCAACTTGCAAGCGAACAGTACAGACATGCATAGTGTCCTTAAGACACCTCCATTTTGATTAATTATGGACATCGCGGACACCTCTTCTGTTCTTAGGAAAGTTTCAATTTGCCTGCGAACAATGCAGACAGGCATAGTGTCCTTAGGACACCTCCATTTTGATTAATTACGGACATCCCGAACACCAGGTTCATTCTTAGAACAGTTACAACTTGCCTGTGAACAGTACAGACAGGTATAGTGTCCTTAGGACGCCCCCATTTTTGTTTGCTTACGAACATTCCAGACACTTGCACTGTCTGCGGACACCTCAACTGCTTTAAAAAAATAAATAAATAATGAATTAGGACACAGTATAATAATTTTACTTTATTATATATGGATGTTAAATTTATGACAGAGAAGGTGAAGAAGAAACTAAGAAAATCACAGGAGAATTGGGGGTTTCAAGAGGATTCTTATGAGGTGAAGAAGGGATTGAAGTCTCATCAAAGCGTTTTTGTTCATGCAGGATAATTGATTGGGATATGGTGAGGGGGACAGGTACATGTGGGGCAATGGTATCTAATTTTTTCTTTCAGTTCCTCATCAATGACATTTGTGATGTCATCTTTGATGTCCTGGGTATTAGTCTTAGCAGTGCACAGTGGTGGCGCGAGTTATGGTTGCTTACCTTACCATAACTGGTGAATTTCAGGGGTTTTCCGGTTTTACTTGGAACCATTATGTCCCTTTAACAATGTTTTTTCACTGAATTTCATAGGTTTTTACTAGCACAACTTAACCATAACGTCCCTTTAACAAAGTTTTTTTACTGAATATATATATACGTGCAATTATACTGGCATAATTCTGTTTTTCATTTATGGTGATGTGCATGCAACCCTGTAACGTAGACAACAAGGTCATCTCTCCCTTCCCCTGCAGAGCTGCATACACAGCCCTCACCTTCCTCCCTCCAAGGCCCGGCTAGTGATTGAAGGCCCTTGGTTTATTGATGTTAGAATAACACAGATACACCTCCTTGCTTTCCTGCTGAACCCGCACAAGGTATTTGCTCCCACTCATGCCCCCTGACACACGATGCCACCATAAAACCACTGTGTACCTCCATGCTCTCATTAAAATAATCATGGGCAGCAAGGCCCCACATCCCACCGCCTTTTGATGTACCAGCTATGTGCCCCCCTGACCCAATGGTATTCTAGTTCACCCCATCCTTAACTGGTCATGTTGGCAGCTTATTCTCTCTTGTACTAACATACTATAATGAGGTCTCCTACTAAATCTAACACAGCAGAAGGGTAAAGGTATCCTGACACGTGCCCCCTGATAAGGCACCTAGACTCATAAAACTGCCTTTTTAGAATAACGTCTTTATAATTGTGACTTCAGAGCACTTAGAGTTATGTGCTATTTCTTGTGTGATGTTAGATTAACAACCCATATTTTTTACAGGACAGCATAAACTATAATGTTTTTTGAGTGGGTATGTGTGCCCACAAGGGCAAATGTTAGTGCAGCCAAGATGTATCAACTCGGACAGCTCCTGACCTGACACTCCACCCCAATGAGCCCAGCTGACCCAGAAGCGTCATTACGACACCATGCGGAGTCTCACCAATCAGGAGCGCCGACCCTACAGATTCCATACTGGTCATTCTCTTTTGCCCAATCTCATTGATTCATGTAGTCCTTAGCTCCCACATCATAGATGACGTGGATTTGTAACAAAATGTGAATGTTTGCAATTGTCTGGCAGAGCGCTCTCAGAGTTTGCAGAGTTCTCAGCTTGCCCTATATTGGTTTGGATAAAGCTTTTTAATTTCACCCACACTTGGTCCTGGTCTCATTCCCTGCTGGGGTGTGTCCATTATTGACTCTCATTGTGGAGTTTTAAATGCCTTTTTTGGGGGACGCTCACTTTCAAGTGGTGACCCCTTAGACGTGATTTGTCTTTTCGTTCCTTTTTGCACGAGATGTCCCCGGCTACAGCGGAGATGCACGGCGTGCCCCCTCGAGAGAGCTGCCCGCCTACAGCAACCGGTACACTTAGACGTGCGCACGCAGTAGGGCAAGAGGGTACGGGTCCTACTTCACAAAACCCATAGTACCACTCGCCGGAGCCGGGGGCGGCCATTGAGCATGGCTTGTTTGTGAAATATAAAGGAAAACAATTGCAGAATATAAAAGAGATATTAGACTTATGGAGGTTGTTCGAAGAAGTGCCTCCAATTAAAAGAAAGGAACAAAGAATGGAACAGATTGCATCGCCTCTGGCAACAGAAGTTAGTGAAAAAGAGGGCAAAGGGAAGGAAGGATCAGTAGAAGTAACACGACTATATCCCCTTTTGAATAAACCAGTGCCAGCTGAAGGGTACAGTGACCCAGTGTTTGTGTCAAAACCCACCCCCCAATTGCACCACGATCCACCGCACCCCTACCATATGAATTCCCAAGAACAGGTGGACAGGTGAGCACCCCGGCAATAGATATTGAAAAATTCACAGAAGATTTAGACTCCAGGCTATTAATGGCGCAAAACAAACTGTCTAGGTTAAGGGGTATATGTGAGCAAAGTGGATCAGGTACTTCTAGGATCGCGCAAAAACAGAGGGCACAAACACCTGACAATACTATAGAAGAAGGGTGGAAAAAGGGGGAGATACTATTCCGAATCCAGGATGAGCCAACTACTATAATAGAGCTAGAACAACACACACCTGGCGGAGATACAGTGGAGGAAGTCCTGACCTCAGGTGGGGCGGAGGAGTTATGGTGTGACATAGAGGAAGATGAGCTGGAAGGAAGAAGAATAGGGTTCCCAGCAGGAGGGGCGCCAGTGAGGTTAGATGAAACACCTCTGGGAAGGGCAATGGAGGAAGTATGGAATGGAAGACTAAGAAGCAGAGTGGGGAGAATGCCAGTACTGGGAAAGAAAAGGTGAAAGGTGAGTACTAGGAAGGGAGCAAAAGGGAGGTTACAGCTGCCCTTGATACACAGAGGAGGAGGGAGGTCAAATTATATACCCTGGGCACAGATGGATAAGGCCAACTTGTTGAAATGATTGCCCCCGCTGTCAGGAGGCGCAAGTAAATGGATATACGCATTTGAGGAGCACACTACAGGGGTTCCCTTGGCGGTGGATGATGTTAAAGGTTTGCTAGTATCCGCAGTGGGTGATCAAGCTGATCGAGTTTGGGCGAAAGCCGGCTTCCCAGGAATAACATTAGATTGCGACAGACATGACAGTGTTTCTTTCAACACAGTGAGAGAATTTGGGATGCATTAAGAGACACCTTCCCAGACACCCCCGATTTACAGTCAGTGATGCAGTGCACGATGAATGATGGGGTACATGCAATGGCTTTCATTTTACGGATGCAGGAGATATGGAGAGCGGAAACGGGCACGGCCTGGGATCAGTCAACATCCTTGTTTTACTTTATAATAAAGAGAGGGCTACCAAAAGAATTTCAGAAAACACTTGACAAAATAGCTGGGATTGAAGTCAAAAGCTGGCCCGAGATACACAGCATTATAGTACACAACTGCAAAAGAATCAAAGAAAGAGAGAAGGAGATAGCACAGAGACGGCTGGCAGATGAAGCAAAATTAATACAGATGAAACTGGTGAAGGTCACAGCAGCTGTAGCTGCACAAAAGGAGAGGAGGAGGAGGGGTCAGTAGCAATACAAGCTAGAATGGCAGCTAATTGGGCAGGAAACAGTCAGGAGCAGTGGAATGGTGAGGAGCAGTACGGAGGGCTGCAGTGGCAAGTGTGGTGCGCCCGTGGAGGAAGAGGTGACTATAGAGGGCAAAGAGGTGGTGGTCCAGGGTATGGCGGGTACGGAGGTCAAGGCCCAGGGGGAGGACAAGGGAATTGTTGAAATTGCGGGAGGTGGGGACATTTCTCAAGGTAGTGTAGAAGCAAACCCATGAATACTTATCAAAATGGACAGCAGTATGGCCACCCCCACCCAGGAAGCCCATATGGGCTGCCAATGGGCGGTGGAGGGGGAGGAGGACAGCAAGATCAGAGATGCACAGACGAGCGCAGGAAACAGCCGCATAATGTTCAGCAGCACCAATAATAATGATAATAATAATAATAATAATAATAATAATAATAATAATAATGCCGTGAGCACATGGCGCACGTACAGGGCAACCCTTTCGTCACAATGGCAAAGGGGGCACCCATTGTGAGAGATGTTGGTAGTACACACACGAGCCACAGCTCCAGAGGTACGCAGCGTACCAGTAGACCCAGACATGTTCATTCAGGGGTTAGAAACACTAGCACGAGTGGTCCCAGAGTTAAAACGCCAAGAGTGGAGGGTACCCGCAGAATTTGTTTTTCACCCCGTAGCACACCCAGAAAAAATGCAAGGAACAGTGATGTCCTTAGACTTGCATGCAGTGCAGGCATCGCCGCAAAGAATAGCAGTTATTGGAATGGACATACATGGGTGTGAGTTGCAAACAGTGCTGTGCATTAACACCAACATTGCACTGCAAGATTTGTCAGATGAGGACCTCTCTACAGATTCAGACAGCGATGGGGAAATAATAATGGAGATAGCGATTCCTTGCGATAACATGATACAAACAAGGCAGGTGCCAGTGCAGCTAAAGGCAGTGGTAGGAGTGCCACCTTCCTTTTTCGACAACGACATGCAAATAGTGCCAAATGACCTGTGGACCACAGGCCCACATGATGTAGGGCTGCTGCATGAGGTGACACCAGTAAAAATAAAACTCAAACCTGGAGCATTACTGCCCAGAGTAAAACAGTACCCCCTGTCCCGAGAAGCAGAAGAAGGGAAAAAGAGACAATCTACGCACTATTGGTGCAGGGAATAATAGTGCCCTCAAACTCACCATGCACTACTTGTATTTACCCCATCAAGAAGGGGCGTGGAGGATGATCCAGGATTTATGCCTCCTTAATGACGTCATTATCAAACAAAGGGATGCCTGATTAGCGTCCCAGGTCCTTCAGGCGTCATATACTGAAAAAAAGGGGGAATTTGGACCTTCAGGACAGGGAATAGCCCGCTTAGTACATTTATTTTTTCATAAATACCAATAAATGTTCATTTTGAGTTTCTAAAACCTTTTATTTGCATAATAAATTCATACACAATGCTAAAACATTTCAATAAACCAATACTTATAGCTTCGACTCATACTGTTTCACTCCTACCATTCATGCTACTTTTTGCTTTTTATAACAAATTAATGACATAAATAGATTTCTCTAGCCTCATCTATAAATGACCTCTAAATCTATTTGAACAATTCTATAAAAAATCCTCCATCTTTCTTTCTGATGGTTCCGTCTGTGTGTTCTTATGTTTGTGTGATAAGAACACACAGACGGAACCATCAGAAAGAAAGATGGAGGATGAAAGATGAAACTAAAAATTTACATTTATTGGTATTTATGAAAAAATAAATGTACTAAGCGGGCTATTCCCTGTCCTGAAGGTCCAAATTTCCCCTTTTTTTCCCTTAATGACGTCATACAGAAGGAATTTCCATTAGTTTCTAATCCTGCATCAATTCTGTGTAGTATACCCAAAGAGGCATCATGTTTACAGTAGTGGACTTGAAGAACGCATTCTTCTCGATACTTGACAGCATTTTCCTTGGGAGGGAAGATATATGAGCATTGAAGGCTACCCCAGGGATACTGTGAAAGCCCAAGTATATTCAACAGAATTTTACATGAAGATCTAGGAAATATTGTCACAGAGAGCACTATCGTTCAGTATGTGGATGATCTCCTGATTTGTGGAAAAAATTAAGATGAGTGCATGAAGGATTCTCTTACCCTTTTGACATTGTTGGCCCACAAAGGTTACAAACTAGACAAGGAGAAGTTACAATATTGTCAGAAAGAAATATTGTATTTGGGATAATTGATATCAGAAGATGGTAAAAGAATCATATCAGACAGGGCAGCTGCAATCAAGGCAGTAAGTGAACCAAAAACAGCGAAACAAATGCAGAAATTTCTCTGCATGTGCAACTATTGCTGTGCCTGGATATCAGAATATGCAGGGTATACAAAGCCATTACTGCAGGGACTCAAAGAGGCACAAAAAGAGAGAACAGAAAAACAATGGACAGTAGACATGCATGAGGCCTTTCGGACACTTAAAGGTTTGATTTCAACGGCACCAGTACTTGCGAACCCAGATTACGAACGCAAGGTATATTTATTTTAACATTGCAATGGGACGCTCATGACAGCAGTTCTAAGACAAAAAACATCACTAGGACATAAACCCCTGGCTTACTATAGTGGCACACTAGATGCAGTGATGCAAGGACACTTCGCTTGCGAGCAGTCTCTCGCAGCCGCAGCATTCGCGATTGAGAAGAGTGCAACAATTGTGATGGGATGTTCTGTGACACTGTTCTGTAACATACACATAGTGAGGTGTAAAACAGTTAACCCTGCAACATTCATCACAGAGGCATTCACAGTGGAGGACATGCAAACACATGATTGTGCCACATACAGAGGAGAAGAGGGACACACACCCACAGTAAGTGGAACATTTTTGTCTGAAGGAGAAGTATATTTTATAGATGGGTCAGCATCAATAAATTCAGAAACAGGGGGTGGCAATTGTTAGACTGGATGAAGGTGATATGAAGTACTCATCCAACAGAGACTACCAGCTCATTACTCAGCACATGCAGCAGAGGTAGTAGCACTCATTGAAGTATTACATTCAGCTAAGGGGTGCACAGTAACAATCTATACAAACTCAGCATACATGACCACAACAGTACATGGCAGGTTGGCAAGGTGGGGGAGAAGAGGATTCTATAGAGCAGATGGATCCCCAGTGCAGCACGCTGAGCTACTAAAAGAGTTCATAGAGGCACTAAAATAACCTACAGTTGTGTCCATAGTGAAATGCCAGGCCCACACAAACAGCAATGACGTCACCTCTTTAGGAAATGCGGGAGCGGATGCTGCCACGAGAGAAGCTTCGTATTTAACAAAAAGGAAGACAGGTGAGTACTTAATGCAGAAACATGTCGAAGAGGATCGCCCTGATGGGTATAATTCAATGCCCATATCCCAAATATATTTGAGTTGCAAGATGGGGTATCAGGTGAGGTGAAGGAGTTATGGGAAAAAGAGGGTGCAGTCAGTCGTCCACTGAACTCCTTTGGCGCCAGAACAACACAGGTAAAGTAGTCATGCCCCGCAAATTACTAGATATAGCGTTCCAACAGCTACACTTCCCAACTCACAATGCCAAAAAACACATTGCCGCAGAGATACAAGAAAATTGGTTCATACCAGGGCTGCAGGAACAACTTTCAAAATTAACAATGGAGTGCACAACATGTCAGATATACAATTCAGGAATGACATTAAGAACATTGTGAGGGACACTGCCCAAACCAACAGGCCCCTTCAGAGAGCTGCATATTGATTATGCCGATATGGGAGAAAGATGCAATGGGTCACGTTACATGATAGTGGTGGTCTGTCCCTTTTCAAGATGGGTGGAAGCAGGACCGTGCGCCCACCCGGATGTGAAGTGCACTGCAAAGTTCTTAGTGTGGGAAGTGTTTCCACGCTGAGTAATTTGTGGTCTAATTCACTCCAACAACGGCACACATTTTGTCAATGATCTATTTAAAGAAGTAACAGCGCTGCTAGGCATAACACATAAACTATGCACTATTTATCACCTGTACTCAAACTGCGTGGTTGAGAAGATAAACGGCCACTTGAAGGTAAGATTGTCAAAATTATGCTTTACACTAAAGAAAAACTGTGTGTACTGTTTACCCCTGGGCTTGTTTGAACTGAGAAATCAACCCAGCAAGGACCACCATTTGTCCCCACATGAAATTGTAACAGGGAGGCGCATGCATACTGCACATTCTCCACTTTGCAGACATTCGGATGCTCACAGAAGTGCTACAGTACTAGGGGAATAATTCGATGACTACTTGACCAAGCTCACAAGAGTGGCTCGTATGATTGCACGGCAGCTAGCACCCCCATTTACACGCGAAGAATCAAGGGACACTATAACACCGGCAGCAGATAGTCCAACAGGTCAGCTAATGCCAGGGGAGATGGTGTACATGAGGAGTTTTGTTCGTCGGTGGAACTCTCCAGGATTTCATGGCACGTACAAAGTAGTGTACTGCACACCTACAGCAGTCAAAGTAAAGGGCTTGAGGTATTGGACACATTTTACAGACGTATGAAAAGCTTATGAAAGCGTTACACAGGAAACAGAGGGGAGACTGAACGAAGAAGAAACACAGACTTGATAAAGAAAGGGAGCACATTTTAATGGTAACTATGTGACAACTAAAAAGAAAGTTAAATAAATGAATGTACTGATGTACATAATAATGTACATAAAAATGAAGAGATGTTATTTCTTTTCTCTCTCTCTCTCTCTCTCTCTCTCTCGCTAAGGATGAAATAATTATGAATACTAAGAAGAAAAGTAGTATATAAAAATGAAAGTTATGGGTTGCTTAATCCACTTTTATGTCTCATTATGTAGGTGAAACCATGGCAACTGAGGGGGCCCCCACTGTGAACAACGTTAGAATAGATAGAAATGGAAACATCAATTTTGACTTGCGCAGATATTCTCATGAGTGTGGTTTGTGTGTGCTGTGATATTTTTTACAATGATGTTTGGCCTAGTGATATATTGGGCAGTAGCATTTATATCTATTGATATAAATGAGGGGGGAGGAAATGGAACGAGTATGATAAAACAAGGGACGTACCTCATATGGGATGGCTTTAAGCTCATACGGGGACATGGTACCCATCCTGAGGGCACACAGCACCCAAATGATATAAGCGATGAACAGGTAACCCCATGTCCTATTGCCCCGTACAATGCCTCTGAATGCAATGTTTATGAACTTAGCGATCCAAATCCTTCTGCGTTACACCACCGCTGTAACATCAACATTTGAAACATCCATAGGTTATGAACTACCCACAAGTGTAAAGGGAGAAAATGCAGAACAAGCCGAGAGGTTTATTGCCTTGTATAACGAATGGGAAAAGGGGGGAGCGGGGGAAACACCTTTAATGCAGCATAATGTAGGAAAAGGGAAAGTGAACACCAGAAGCAATAGGAGAAGAAGGGAGGTTGGGAAGAGGAAGTACGATGAATAGTCTGGGTTAGGGTTAGACACAATAGAAGATCCCAGACACCCGCACCAGTCCAACAAGTGGTAGGCAAACATGAGTTCCACTGCCAAACAAACCACGAACGAGAGCTGTTACTTATGCTCTCTAATACCCCACGCCTCAGGCACCCCCAAGGTGCTCCTGCCACAAGAACTACCTCTTACAGATGCCCAGTGTCTCCTTCATCTCACCTTATGTAGATTAAAGAACATCTTCCAGGCACACACTGTTTCTTTTGAAATGCTGCAGAACAAAAAAACGTGCTACTCGAGATCTAAAGGAGTGATATGCCTGAAGGAACCATTTCTAGTGATTAAAGGGACATTGTACTCGGATAACAAATGGAAAGAGGAACTAGTTACATGCAAAGCAGAAGCACTACAAGGGTTGGCAGCAGAAAAATTGCAATGGGTCAAGAAAACGTACGCTCCAGTATGGGCCGAACACATCACAAAGATTACAAACCCTTCAAACTGCAAAAAGAAATTACATATGAACTGTGCTTCCTCGTGAAGGAAAAACTAACATGGGTGCAAACCAGAACTGTAACAAAATGCTCATCATCCCAGATATGAAGAAAGGGACAGCTGCCCTAATCAACACTTACTGTGTTTGCAGGAAACAGGCATACTTGCACCTTGCACAGTCCTGGAGGGGCATGTGTTCTCTGGCAATGCTGCACTCCACCCTGATGATGGTTCTGGAGAGTCATATCGAAGGGGAGAAGGGGCTGCAAGCCGTACGAGGGCCAGAGGCCACACAACCAACCGATGAGACGCAAGTGTATGCCCTATCTGCGGACAACATGCAAAGCCCGGTATCCAGAAAAAGGAGGTCATCCAATTACATATCCAAAGCATATCCAAAGCATCCACAAAACTTTTGGCGCAGATTCTGGCTGTTCAATTCTGCTGAAACATTCTTCGCCTCCCTTATTCCAAGTATCCAAGCGCGAGACAACGCAAACCGGCTTCAAATCACGCGCTGGGAGCTGATCCAACTAGCCAATGACACAGAAGAGGGGTTCAACGTGATCAAGGTGGAGCTGAGGGCCCTGCGGCTGATGACAATGCATAACAGGTATGTCCTAGACCTGTTGACGGCCATGGATGGAGGTGTTTGCTGAAAAATCGGGAGCGCATGCTGCACGTTCGTACCTTCTGCAGACGCGGACAATGGAACACTGTCCCACGTTATCACAGCCGTACTCAACCTGGGCGAGCAGATGAAGAAAGAAGGAGGAGTGGAACCGAGCTCATGGTTCGATGGCATTTTTTCATGGGTACCTTCCTGGCTCGGAATGACTGTTAAGTTATTGGTACCTGTCATCGTCTTTTTGCTCCTGATTTTTTATGTGTGCCAGCTGGGTCTTCGGTGCAGCGCAAACGCAGTTCCTAATGGTGCAACGATGATGGTGACAATGGGCAACGCTAGAGGAGTGGCACAGATGACACACGAAGCACAAGTACAAACAGGTGAGGAGCCTGGGCCCATAAATAGAATGGTAGAATTATACTATGATGGAGACTTAGTGGACAGGTCATACCACACCACGATAAAAGAGCTCCGTACACTAGAAAGGTATAAGGAGGTATGGGTGGAGCTAGAAGGAGATGGGGGTGTGTATATATATATATATATATATATATATATATATATATATATATATATGACCTGCACCCCTGATGAATATGCTAGAGCAGGACAGAGTCTCCGGGGGGTATGTAGAGCCTGGATGCCAATAAAGGGAATGCCGGCCTGGGGTGAAGTAGTAGCTGATGAAAAGGAATGAAGGAGGTTGGGTGAGTTACAATATTTGTTACTTAAGTAATGAAAGGGGGGAATGTATGGGAGGAAAGGTCTTTAGGATCCCCATCCCCCCACATTTCTCACCTACGTGGGGCTTATGACTCGCTGGCAGCCATCTATGCACCTGGGCCCAGGATGTGGGATGGCTGCGGGCCGACGCATGGGACTGCATGGCTCACCCTGTAGCATGATACCGACTCCATTTTATGATACACCTAGACTCCATTTTAAACATAACAATTCAGACCTCAGTAGCACAAGCGGCCTGCAGGGCAGCACCTCTCCCCACCTGAGCATGCACAGCGAGCCAGCACTTCCCCCACCCTGCTCCCCATGGCGGCTCAGCTGAAGGCCCATTCTCACAGGAGACTAGGTGCAAACAAACTACATTACAAACACTGTATCTTTCACCTTCCACAGTCCATCATTGACCTACAGATGACCGGGCTGAAGCTAGGTCTAAGAAAAACAAACTGCGTCCATAAAACTTGTCTTGTCTTCTCGCAGACCCCCACACTTATGATATATGCTGTTCCCCGTTTGAAGTGCCAGACATGTATGCTAAGCCTATGTGCCACCCAGCCCTACTCATGCTGCTAAGCCATCTGTAAGAACGATGAAATATCCACAAGTCCAAAAGGTTGATTGTTCATATTAAAATGGGATGACCCTCGCCCATCTCAGAAAATCCACATGTGAAGGACTCAAGGCTTATTGTTGCTGCATAATATTTAAAAGCAATGTGTGATATCCCTATGTACAATATGATTTCCCATAAATACACAAGTCGATAGGTAGATAATTAAGTGTTGCAAGATGTACAGGTCTTTTAAGATAATAAGTAACACCCTTATTAATGAAATATCATTTGAAGTAATAGTTTAACCTTTAAGCATGAACACAAGTCTGATTATAAGTAGAATGTTGCAGACTCTTGCCAATGCTAATGTATACGCCAACCTGGTTCTACCTCACGTTTTAATGCTACATTTTCCCATGTGTGCCCACACCCAGATGTAAAACTTTAGGCCAGTGAATGATGTGATGCTAACAAAACCTTGGATTCTGTAAATGTGGTACTTATGAAATACAAAAAGGTGTAATACATGTAATATTTATAAGCTCGCATGATCATTGATATATATTTATTACACGGCCCACGTTAGTGGCCGTGTAGTTATGGTTAAGTTGCCAATCCCATAGGAAGAGCACTTTTTGGGTGGCTTATAACTTCACTCCCCCTGGACGAATCCACACCAAACTTTGCAAAAAAATGATATGGCCCACTTTGCAAAGTTTTGTGAGGTATGGTCCAGGGGGGCAAAGTTATAGGGGGCGTCCCGAATTTTATTTTTCCCAAAGACTGAATGGGGAAAAATATTTTCTCACGCCTACAGCCCAAACTGCTGGACGGATTTTCACCAAATTTGTGGCAGGAGCAGCGACTTGGTCCCGAAAGCGTGCTTTTGTAAATTTGGTGAAAATCCGGCCAGTAGTTTTTTTTAAAACGACCAAAAAGTAGGTCACACAAAATGTGTGATATTTATGTCGCTCCGCTGACACACTTCCCTGTTCACTCCGCGGACAGGACACCGATTGGTTAATCGGCTTGCGTCATGTCCTCGGACATGCTACAAGTTTGCTGATTGGATGGTGAAGAGCGTGAAGTGTGTCAGATTTTTGGAAATGCCCACCAATTTGGTTTCGCGGACTTCATCGCTGTCCGTGGACATCGCGGTAAAAACATATTAAAAACACAACATTGCACTTGTCAAACTTATCAAATAATCTCTGGGGAGGTGAGGGGTGATGAGGATGGGATATGGCTTCAAGAAGCAAAAAAAACAGGTGTTTTTTGCCGTGAAAGTCAGCGAACAGTTTGGATGTTCGTGAGCAGTCCTGAAAAAGTTTGTGGACACCTCAGCATTACAGGGTTGGTCAAATGCAGCTCTTGGATGGCTTATAACTTTGGCACCACTTAATGGAACTGCATGACATTTTGCATGTATATTTCTGAGCTGATTCCGAGTAAGTGTGCACAGTTTGGTGGAATTCTGTCATGAGGGGGCAAAATTAGAGGGGATCCCAAAATAATGTAAAGGCTTATAAATTAGGTGCCATTTGAAGAATCTACACTTAATTTGGGAAACTGATAATACATTTAGATATACATTTTTTTGCAAAGTTTGGGGGGATTATGTGAAGAGGGGACAAAATTAGAGGGGGGGGTCCAAAAATAATGTAAAGGCTTATAAATGAGGTGCCATTTGACAAATCTAAACTTCATTTGGCAAACTGATAATAGATCAAGATATACATGTTTTTGCGAAGTTTGGTGGGATTCTGTCAAGAGGGAGCAAAATCAAAGGAGTGGTCCCAAAATATTGTAAACGCTTATAAATGTGGTGCCATTAGACAAATCTACACAAAGGTTTGCAAAAATATTATAGACCTAGATATAGATGTTTTCGTAAAGTCTGAATGGATTTTGTCAAGTGGGGGCTAGGTTATATGATGATTGTATGTGCATACATTTGACACGTTTGAAAAAATAAAACATGGGTGGATCTCCAGCAAACTTGCGTAAGGAGCATTGGCAAGGACCTATAAGCATGGTTTTGCAAATGTGCCAGTGTTTTATTATTTGACAAGTGTCATAATGCAGCTAGAAACATAGCTGTATACCTTTAGTGACTGAGGGGTAGCCTGTGGCCATGGGCAGTGGCCAGATTGTCCGGGTCATGGAATAATGTCATGATCCGGACATTCTGGCTACTGGCCATGACCACAAGGGACAAAACATAGGATTTAAGTGGCCATGTCCACCTTGGACTGGCTTTGTGGTAAAGTTATTCGAAATTAGGAGAGATCTGAAAGGGAAGAAAAATGTGTTTGTGGTAATATGGTCATAGGGTTCACTTTTTGCTTTCTGCAGGCTGCCATGGAAAGCGTAGACTGGCCCTGAATGGAACCTTCGCCTCGCAGGCATCTGGGTGTAGGAAGAAACATCCTCTTTTTAGCACCCCGGGTTCCTGCTTTGGGAACCTAGGGTGCTAATGGCCTTCATCCCCCATTAGATGGGTTGGAATGGGGGAATAATGGCCCAGAGACCTCGTTATCCACCCTCGCTTTGCTTGGGCTGATAACTTGAGCTGCTGGGCCGGTATCCACCGTTCCAGTCCCTGGGACGGAGGATGAACGCCATAATATTCCCATTAGCATAACACAAATGCAAATGGAAATGTTGTAAAATCTTATTGAGTCTATGTACTTTACTGAGAAATAGAAAGTAGATGGAGTCTATACATGTTTTTTTAGTTTTAGTTTTTAACTGTGAAAGGTAGTTCCTAAAGGTATATGTCTTTTGTTGTTTTTGGATGTATTTTTTTTGGCAGGAGATCTGAGAACGAAAGGTGGGGAGGGAAATGAGAAAAGAGGAACCAAACACTAATATGGAAGGGTAGGTGGACAAGGGAAAATGTTGCACGTGTGTTATTTCTAAGGTAGGGGCAGTGTTTCTCATGCTCCTTGATTACAGCATTGGTGGTGGCTCTTGGGGAGGAGGGATGGCATTAGCTGATGCCATTTTAAGATAAATAGCAGTTTTGCTAAAAGTATGTACTGTGTACTAGATTGTTAATGGATAATGAGTAGGTATAGGTGTTGGAGCTGTGCAAGGGAAGTTGAAAGTTCCTAGATCAGTAGAAAATGCAGTTCTGAACTGTCCACGAAGCAGAGATCTTATTGTGAAGTGCGGACAGGTTCTCAGACACGTCATCATGCCGCGCGCCAGTGTATGGTCATGTGGCACTGTCCGGAAGGTCCGCTATGAAGTCAGATGTTCGTAGACTGCTACTGATGCAAAACTAGTTGAATTAGTTGCAAAAAGTGTATAGAAGTGTTAAAAATGATTCCAGAAGGTGGGAAATGGCTGAGTTTTAAGGTGACACTTTGTAAATGGGACACAAATAATCCTGTATTGGGTAAGTATGATATTAGTAAGTTGTAGGAAAATAGCATGCACTGGTAAAAACCCATGAACTTCACTGAAAAAAACTTTGTTAAAGGGACGTTATGGTTAAGTTGCACTAATGAAAACCTATAAAATTCAATGAAAAAACTTTGTTAAAGGGACGTTATGGTTTCAAGTAAAACCGAAAAACCCTAGAAATTCGCCAGCAGAGATCTTATTGGGAAGTGCGGACGGGTTCTCGGACACGTCATCATGCCCTGAATCAGGGTATCGTCATGTGCCACTGTCCGGAAGGTCCGCTATGAAGTCAAATGTTCGTATACATCTACAGATGCAAAACTAGTTGAAATAGTTGCAAAAAGTGTATGGAAGTGTTAAAAATGATTCCAGAAGGTGGAAAATGGCAGAGTTTTAAGGTGACACTTTGTAAATTGGACACAAACATTGCTATATTGAGTAAGTATGATATTAGTAAGTTGTAGGAAAATAGTATGCACTGGTAAAAACCTATAAAATTCGCTGAAAAAACTTTGTTAAAGGGACGTTATGGTTAAGTTGCACTAATAAAAACCTATGAAATCAATGAAAATCTTTATTAAAGGGACGTTATGGTTCAGTTGCACTAATAAAAACCTTTGAAATTAACTGAAAAAACTTTGTTAAAGGTACATTATGGTTATGTTGGACTAATAAAAACCCATGAAATTCAGTGAAAAAAAGTTGTTAAAGGGACGTCATGGTTCCAAGTAACACCGAAAAACCCCTGAAATTCGCCAGTTATGGTAAACTAAACAACCATAACTCACGCCACCACCGTGCACTGCTAAGACTAACACCCAGGACATCAAAGATGACATCACAAATGTCATTGATGACATCACTGAGGCATCACATATCTGGGCCACTTGTTTTTGTTTATTGACATATGTAGGCCAGGTGGTTTTGTTCACGGGCATTCAGAATAATACAATTGAAAAAGGTGCTATATATCTAGACGCTAACCTTGTCATATGTTCTTTAAGTACTTTCCTTAGTGTTTGGTCTCAGCTCATGGTGCACATTCATGGGGAAATGATCAGGCCTCAAACACACAATTCATTTTATACATGAAGATAAACTTTAATGTCATTAACATTTTCTGATGATGCAGTTTCTTTCTTCCTTACTTTAGTTTCCCTGTATGTGCCTCTGATTTGTATGCATTGTGGTTCTTCAAATGTATTGTTTGTACCAGCACAAGTGCTGTAAGTCTTGAATTGTTAGCTAGTTATTACGTGTTTAACATTACTCAAAACTCTGATACGGTAGCATTCATTATTGTACTATCCAAAATTACAAGATTATAAATAGTGTACTTCTATGGTGCATGCTGCAGTCATTGCCTATGTTTATATATGATTAGGTTTCTGTATTAACAACAACACTCCAATACAATGATATTAGATGAGTACATTCTTTAATAGATTAAGTAGTACATGATAGGTCTCCCGATCACCCCTGACATCTTGTTACCAACAATATGAACACATCTCCTTGTAGGGACTTTTCATCAAAATGTATTTCACATGTGATCTCATCAGTGATGTTATCAAGGACATTTTTGATGTCATTTTTGATGTCCTGGGTGTTAGTCTTAGCAGTGCACGGTGGCGGCGTGTGTTATGGTTGTTTAGCTTACCATAACTGGCGAATTTCAGGGGGTTTTCGGTTTTACTTGGAACCATAAGGTCCCTTTAACAATGTTTTTTCACTGAACATATATATTTATATGTATGTGCAATTATACTGGCATAATTCCATTTTTCATTTATGATGATGTGCATGCAACCCCGTAACGTAGAAGACAAGGTCATCTCTCCCTTGCCCTGCAGAGCCACGTACTCAGAACCCACCTCCCTCCCTCCACGGCCCAGCTAGTGATTGAAGGCCCTTGGTTTATTGATGTTAGAATAACACAGATACACCTCCATGCTTTCCTGCTGAACTCGCACAAGGTATTTGCTCCCACTCATGCCCCCTGACACACAATGCCACCATAAAACCACTGTGTACCTCCATGCTCTGGTTAAAAGAATTATGGGCAGCAAGGCCCCACATCCCGCCACCTTTTGATGTACCAGCTATGTGTCCCCTGACCCAATGGTATTCTAGTTCACCCCAACCTTAACTGGCCATGGTAGTAGTTTATTCTCTCTTGTACTAACATACTATAATGAGGTCTCCTACTAAATCTAACACAGCAGAAGGATAAAGGTATCCTGACACGTGCCCCCTGATAAGGCACCTAGGCTCATAAAACTGCCTTTTTAGAATAACGTTTTTATAATGGTGACTTGAGAGCACTTAGAGTTATGAACTATTTCTTGTGTGATGTTAGATTAACAACCCATTTTTTTTACAGGACAGCATAAACGATAATGTTTTTTGAGTGGGTTTATGTGTGGCCAGAAGGGCAAACGTTAGTGCAGCCAAGATGTATCAACTCGGACAGCTCCTGACCTGACACTCCACCCCGATGAGCCCAGCTGACCCAGAAGCGTCATGAGGACACCATGCGGCGTCTCACCAATCAGGAGCGTCGACCCTACAGATTCCATACTGGTCATTCTCTTTTGCCCAATCTCATTGATTCATGTAGTCCCTAGCTCCCACATCATAGATGACGTGGATTTGTAACAAAATGTGAATGTTTGCAATTGTCTGTCAGAGCACTCTCGGAGTTTGCAGAGTTCTCTGCTTGTCCTATATTGGTTTGGATAAAGCTTTTTAATTTCACCCGCACTTGGGCCTGGTCTCATTCTCTGCTGGGGTGTGTCCATTATTGATCCTCATTGTGGAGTTTTAAATGTCTTTTTGCGGGGACGCTCACTTTCACTAGGCAGAGGTTTCAAACTCTTCTGAGTACGCCCCTGCATCAATCTATTTTGGAGATAATTAAATTAATATTTAGTCAAATATGCTAAAGGTCTACACAGTTGCCCCCCACCCACTATTAAGGGAAAATATTATGGCATGCAGATCGCCCACACACTTGGTTTCATTTGGACTGATCTACTTAGATTGGAACCTCTGTTCTGAAACTTCTGTTTTTAGCACTCAGGAAATGCGCCAACATTTCAGGATCTTCTTTTGGAGAAGCATAGAAATCTGGTCAGGGACTTCAGTTAATGATAGCCACTGACATGCATCCTTCTGTTCTTTGCTTACCTTGCAAAAATCGCAGCCACTTTTGTCTTTTTTCAATTGCTGTCTCCCATGCAAGGTTAAATCTCTATTCAGCTTTCAATAGTTCCACCAAGATTATATTTAGGCAGTTGTGTCAGGATTCATCCATATTGATCATATGCAAGTCTCCTTCAAGATGTTTAGGCAGCTCTCCCTTTCTCCATAGAGCAAGGGCTTTATACTCTATTAGCCTCACCACTAAATATTAAAATTAGGAGGTGCATGTTTATTGGTTCTAACTTTTCATTGAAGGATTTCCCTCTTTCGAGACTCTGGGAAGTTCCGAAGTTGAATTGATGAGACAGAGATAAACACCTACCTACCTACCTACCTACCATTTTAAATTTTCAGAGTTTCACCCAAAAAGGCACTACATGGCAAAAATTTGCAATTTATAAATAAACTTCATAATACATATATATGTATGTGATGCGGGAAGGCTCAGGCGGCAAGAGCAGTGGAAATATGTGTGCTATTGGTGGCCATCATTGTGATTTTTGTGAGCGTAAACTGAGAAGGATCTGGCTGCAAGAGCAGCAGGAATCTCCATGCTCTTGGGTGTCTGAGATTAAAATTGGCATTTTATTAAGAATACTGTGTAAGTTCCTGCAAGATTTTAGATGCAGAAGGGGGAGTGGAAACAAGTACATTTACTTGTGCAGATGCACCTGGAGCATTCCAAGTGCCAGATGGAATTATCAATAGAGGATCTCAGGCCCAAATAACTGGACAGACTCAAAGGATATGGCAAAATACTTCTTTGCTATCGCTCAAATAAAGTAGGGAAACCCAGTAAACAAACAGATTGCAGCTCACTTACTCTTATCTACATTTCGATTACACAAAGGCTTTATAGCCGGATGTACGTCAGCTATGACATCATCCTACGTGGCAAACAGTAAAAACCTATCGAAAGGAGGGATTGGTTAAGGGAACATATATATCTATACTTTATATAGGTGTTAGTAACATAATTGGCTGCTCCCTATCAGGGAGGCACAGCTTGAACTACCTCTTTCTATGTATAATACAGATGAATAGCAGAATTACAACAATGATTGGCTT
This sequence comes from Ambystoma mexicanum, assembly GCF_040938575.1. NCBI lineage: Eukaryota > Metazoa > Chordata > Amphibia > Caudata > Ambystomatidae > Ambystoma > Ambystoma mexicanum. The sequence goes on along the minus strand of NC_090927.1, from coordinate 419,776,364 downwards.
CTGCAACAATGTATGATACACTGCTACATAGGCCTTCATGATTGGTTGACATTCTCTCCCATCCGTGGACATTGGGTTTGTTAGCAGTACGCAAGCAAAACGAAACCCAGGTGTGGGGAACAAGGTCAGACTGCTGCCCACCTTGGTCCATTAGCATACCATCTGTCATCAGTTATGCCCTGAGCCAAGGCTTTTTCTCTGTAGTTGACGTTGCTGACTGTTCTCTTCCTTGGAACGTTTAAGGGAGTATATGTACATCGCTTTATTCAGTTGGAGCTTAATGAATAGGACTTGGTTTCAAGTCTTGCATGTCATGTAAAGGAAACCACGATTTTTCCATTTCTACCTTTTATTTAGTGCTATTAAATTCAATTATGCTGGGTGCTATTTCTCCTCTTGGCCTCTGGAGATTTGGTTGCACTGTCTTGCATAATCTTTCTTCATCTTTAATTGTTTAATACTTGGCACTTGCAAATGTTTCCTCCTTGCCTTTATCTAAGAGAAATATGCCATGCGTATGTATCTTATCATCCTTCATTGCCCTTGTGCCTTGCAGTTGCCTCTTAATGTGGCATCCTTGATCACAAGCCAAACAGATATTCTTTGTTCCTCGCACAAAGCTGTTTTCCAGCATCTGTCAGCTCTGCACTTATGGTCTCTCTCCTTTTGGCCTCTTAGCAGACTATTTATACAAAACTGACAACCATCTTTCCATCATGGCCGCCTCAGTTGTGTTATATTTTCTTCTGCAGCAATCGTCTATAAGTCTCATCTACCTTGTGTTTCTGAGTATATACATTTGCTGACTCTCTTCTTATCTTCTTAGTGCATATGATTTCTTTGTATTTGCATAAATATTTCTCTTGTTACTTTAGTTACATCTTCTTTCTTTAAGTAGTCATATATTGTATCAATGCGTCCTAGTGTCTTCTCTTCATGATGTCACTTTACTGTGGCCTGATTTTAGTAACAACTCTTCTATGTTCAGTGGTGTATGCAGACATTTTTCCACCTCATCAGTGCAAGGGTACATTCAGTATGGTTGTCTAAGTGCATAACGTCTTTCATATTTTCAGTGCGGTATTGGGATGATACCTGGTGTCACACACAGTGATTTCTTGTTCTTCCAATCTGATGGAGCTGAGGGGTGAGCACTAGAGTTGACGTATACATCTGCCTCCCTACATTGCACCTCTGGTTGAGTCCTCAACCACCTCCTCAATCTTCTTCACCTTTGGAATCCATATATATGTACCCCCCTTAGGTCACCTGCATTCTATATGTGCTCACCCACATGCCAGGTCATATGGCAACACTTCCCAGTTGGTTGACAGAATACCCAACATCCTCCATAGTTCTTATGATCCTTAGGGTAATACAACCTACTTCCTGGGGGTAATGGAGGACTTCCTTTCAGGTGCTCATGGGTGGTGCTTTTAATCTGTATGTGCTCACCAGTCTCATCATTCACATTGATCATTATCTTCATCCAAATAGCTTTATTTGCTGTCTTTTTTCATTGTCCAATGATTATTCATACAAGACAGAGGCCTAGCAATACTAACACTAGTATTGTTCCAAGCAAATTGAAGGCATTTGCCAACCAGGTTGGAACCCATGTAAACAGAGACGAGAACCAGTCATCCTCTTCAGTCGTGTCCACTTCTTCAATCTTCGTGTGCAGGGTCAACAGCATAGTTATTGCCTCAGTCAGGGTTGCATTTTCTCCATCATGGGCAAGTCTGTATGTGCAAGAGGAAAGCCTGATCTTGGTAATCAAATACAGCACATACCTGTTCTGCAGGGTCATGATACCCATCAATTCTTCTTATCACTGCCATTTTACTGAATAGTGTATGCTCAACTGGAATATCATCTTAGGCCGCTATTGATTTTGCTGAGAAGTAGTTCTCTCATTTCAGCTGAAAGAGGTTAATTGACTTCTTCTTTCTCTGGTGTGCATCCATCTTCGGAAAGTCTTCAATATGGAGATCACTTTGCCAGAATCACTAATTCTGGAACATGTATGACCACTAGAGAACATATTCCTCCCCAATTTCTAGGCATATAAGCGCTGGATCCACAGGCCCAATAATGGTCCATCACCACAGTAGTTTCTCCATTCATTCCTGGTACATCAATTATTTCCCTGCATTCCTTGTTTTCTCCAACTTTAGTCACACCGTTATTCCTAAAGCATAATGTGGTATTCTTCATAGGCAATATGGATACAGTTCCTGCTTCATTCTCAACTCATATTAGTAATTTTGATCATTCACTACTTGCAATGTCTGGTGCTGTCATCAGTAAGTGTACATTGCATGCTAGCGCTCCGTCTTGCCATCCTGTTCTTGTTGCTACTCATCCATTTACTAATAGTTGAGGTCCTTTCCAACATTCTGATAATCCTGGTATCCTCCATGCGTCTGCACAACCCAGTCTCTTGTGTTCGACAATCCTTATCTGGCCTCCAGTCATGCCACTGAATGAATACAAAAGTATTCTAGTTGTCCAATCTGGGTCCTTTTGCATTGTCTGGGTTTTTATGTATTCATCTTCAAATGGCAATGTCTTTCTCAACCTCCATCGTAAGGTGGCCCATCTTCCTTCAGATTGCCCTATCGTTGTGCAAGCTGCTAGATGGCCGAGACACCTTGCATCATGTACAGAGATTTATCTTGCAATACATGTTCTGGCTGTGCTTATGGCATAAAGGGTGAGAGAACACATGTAGCAGCTTACATCTGGCACTCTCCTCCCCATCTCCTTCATGTGCTGATACCATCTTTAAATGGGCTTAATTATCAAGGTATGCATTTATATCCTCACGATCTTCTCCAGCATCTCTCTTAGTAGGACAATTTTCCTGTAAATATCAGGGAACATATAATTTGTGCTTTTGTTAGGGACAAAAATAGATGCCTCAGTGCCCAACACCTTATATCCATTTTTAATCATTATATCACAAAATGCCATAATAATAAGGAAGAAAAGACAAATCATTGTAAAAAATGAAGTTATCAAAAGTATTCAAAAGAGACTTACCAATCTTCTTGCTGGCCATATGTCTCATCACTTGAAGAATTCAATTTTTTTTATTCAACATGTAATTTCTATCACTTTTAAAAACCACACTTTTTATAATAGGAATTGTAAAATGATTGCAATAAAAGTCCTGAAAATAATACAACTGTTTTTAGAATTTCCAAAGAATGTAACAGCATCAAAGTGTTGTCTCACAAGAGCTGGTTAAGACAGAAGGATGTAGTTAAAACAGCATACAGAAATGTGTGCAATGTTATATAGGTATCAAGTGTTCTTCCTCTTTTATTTGATCACCAACACATTTTTTCTTGTGCCTATCTAGAATAGTTCTACAACTTCTGCAAAGGTTCTTTGCTCTTTTCCCTTTGACTTGGGAATTTTTTCAACAATCTCTTCATCATCCGTGGGGCTTCTTAACTTGCTTCACTGTCAATGGGTGCCAGAGGGGTAGAGGTCACTCCTTTATACAGCTGTATGTCATTCAGATGCAACCAGGCTCTTCTTTGCACATGTTTTACTGCAGTGGGAGTGGCACCCCCTCTACTAGGTACGGTCCTTTAAAGTGGGTCTTAAGTGCATATGAAACGTCTTTCAAGCACTTGATCTACTGGGTAAAAACTATGCTGTTTTAGCAAGTCGCTAGCATCAATCTTCTTTGACCCTTCCTTCTGATTTTTGATCTGTTGAGAAATAAAAGAAACACCAGCAGACATATTTGTTAAATAATCATGCATTTTGTCACCTAAAGTTTTTTCTGCACTGTGGGCATCAGTTTCTCTTCGAGTGGGAGGAGCAAGAGCTACTCTCATGCTATGTCCAGTCACCAATGCATGAGGTGTCAAGTGGTGATCTGAGCCAAGCTGACTTCTAAGTGCAAATAATGCAAAGGGTAGGAAATGAAGCCATCCCTTCTTCAAAGTTATCTTGATCTTTGCAATCCTTTCTTTAAGGTGTCCATTAAACCTCTTGCATATACAATTCGCCTGTGGATGATAGGCAGATGAAAACTTGTGCTTTATACCTAATAAAATAGTGACCTGTTCAAATAACTCATTTACAACATGCAGCCCATTATCAGACCGCAGGACTTCACACACACCCCATCTAGGAAACACCTTACGTACAGAAACTTGCCAGAATATGTGGCGTTGGGGGGCGTACATGGACATGCCTCAATCCATCTGGAAAATGGACATACTACCACTAGCATATACCTATAACTGTTGCATGTTTGTAATATATCCGCATAATCTCTATGTAGATGCTGAAAAGGATCATTAAATCTGAGGATTCCTCCTCTCACAGTTCACAAAGTGTGCTCTGCTTTGAATTTCTGGCACACAGTGTGGTTTACAATAAACTGTGCCACATGTTCTAATAAATCTGGCAAGAACCAGTCTTCTGCAATCGTGGCAGCAGGACTATTTCTAGTTGTGTGTGTGGGGTAGTGAAGCTACTTCAATGCGATGTTCAATAATGTTAGAGGGATAACTGGCTTTCCAGTGCTGAGAAGATCTTCTCAGCTTGGTGCCAACCTCCTCTGGATCTCCTTGCCACAAGGTGCAACAAACAATGCAAAGAATTTGCAAGCAGGTTACCACACCCGAGCTCTCCGGAGAACGCCTTCTCGTTCCCATGGAGCAGCATCTTCGCATATGCATTCCCTCCATTCCCACTGATCAGGAAGACAATCCAGAAGATCCGCAGTTACCATTGCAAGATAATCCTGGTGGCACCGTACTGGCTCAGACAAACCTGGTTCTTGGACCTCCTTCAGCTATCGGCAGACAACCCAATACATCTGGGGTCCCACGCAGACCTCCTGTCACAGAACAGTGGTGCAAATCTGTGGCATGTTTGACAAGTGCTTGACTCATAGTCACTGTTACCACTGACCTTACTGGAGCCAGTAACTGTTTCATTGCTGCTGTTTTGAGGCGGATCCTGTGAGCCTTAAAAAACATACTCCAGACGTGCAGCGTCTGCGGAGTGTTTGATGAGTAGTCACCGTTACCACTGACCTTACTGGAGGCAGTAACTTTTTCATTGCTGCTCTTTTGAGGCAGACCCTCTAAGCCTTGAAAAAAACACACTCCAGATGTGGAGCATCCGCTGAGTTTTTGACGAGTGTTCGCCGAGGTGGGAGCCTCACACCGGCACCTGTACGGAAAGAAAAACAAGCAACATAAGTACGCAGGCTCCCCAAACTCATAGCTGCACGAAATTGCCAGGTGCAGGTGAACATTAAGTGGGCAGTGAGGAGGAATTGCCCACATTGACAGCTTCGGAACAGCAAAGCCCCTTGACCCCGAAGAATAGGAGAGAAGCCGATGTCGCCATCTGCCCTGATACTTCGGAGCAAAGATGCAGCCTGTCACCCCACAATGACCCAATCTCGGCCAAAGTGTCGGCCAAGGACAAAGGTGCATCTGAGACTGCACAGCGATACCCCTCCCAGCCCCCCTTTACCTAATGCTTGCAAAACCACTGAGAGAAGTCCAGTCTCTGCTCCCGGCGAAAGCCTGGTGTGGCCACCGCTGGAAGAGCGGATGTTTGAGTGGTTCACTCATGCGCAGCAACAAACTCGAGGTGAGAAGATGCTCGCCCATAGTTTAACTCATGAGGTGCTGAGGGGCTGAGGGAAATGGGGGGTGGGGGCGAAAGCTTGTAAGGCTACCTTGTGTGAAGAGGAGGATGTTTTTTTCCTGACTGGAGAGGAGGCCTGTTTCATCTGTGCGAAGGCTGCTTCAAGATCGATACAGAGGATGCAACATTCTAGCCAATATCGAGACAGACTGGACTCGCCCACATGTGTAGATGATTTGGGTGTTTTTCCAGACTCTGATCAAAATCAGCAGCAGACACAAGCCTGCCACACCCCGCAGAAGGGAGAAGAAACAGTCACAAAGTGTTTGCTGACTTCAACAACAAATCAGAATACCATGAAATGTGACACATCGAAAATAGCTCACCAAAAAATGAATGGGCCTCTCACGCAAAAACAAAAAAAAAACGCCCGCACAGGAACACTCCAAAAATGCTATAAATACAGCTACAAATATACGCATATCACAAAGACAAATCCAAGGTCAACAAACTAAACCAAGCGCAAAGAGAACCAGCCTTACAGGCAAAACAAAAAGGATGAAAAAGGTCACGAAACCCGAAAAATAACTCTCAATAAACAGCATGCTGGTCATGAAGTGTCTGACCTTGAATTACTGCTAGTGTCTGGCCATTGTGAACTAGAAGACCTCGAACAAGATCATGCACCTCTAAAGCCTATTACGTCCCAAAAAACTCAAAAAGCTATTGTGGGATCAAATGTTATCAACATTACAACACAAGATGATACCGGACAAACCAAACCCAGGAGTGAAATCGGCTCCCCAGATGAAAGGCCTGAACAAAATGGAACTCAAAACATGAATCTTGTCCTGAATGATCAAGAGGCAGGTTCTTTAGGTGCTTTGCAACGACCAGCTAAAACTTCTACCCAACACCAAAGAAGAGCAAAGCGCACTATTACAGATGTGGATTTCAATAAATCAATTATACAAATGGCCCCTGAAAAAAAATCGAAATCTGCAAATCATGAAAAGATCTCCCTCGCTCAGCAACACAGAGCTCTAGGAAGGAACAACCAGGCACTAAAAGCTATCTCCCTGTGAACCATTTGTGTGAAAATGCAACAAAAAAGCAGCAAAATAAGGCCCATAGTGGGGCATCCTCAACGTCAGAAGGTGAGACAGAGGACGAAGAAAGCATTTCAAATAAAGCATGTTGATCTCCAAAAACAGGAGAAAACAGGCAAGAGGCTGTCTTTCCAATTTTATACCAGGCAAATGCAGAGCTATGTGCAAACCTGCAAGCAGCTGTCAGCTTGATGCTAGCAATAACGTTAGCACCATTTCTTCAGCTTGACGAGGCCCTTCATGAAAATGTCAAAGATCAATCTACCCTGCTGGCTTTAATACAGTCCAAATTGATATACTTAGAAGCTTACATTGAGGCGACAAGAGAAAGAAGAGCTAGAGGAAAGGACTCAGAAAACATCATATTCAAACTCTCATTGATTTGATGGAGGATGCCAGTGAAGATAAAGGAGCATTTCTACATTGTTTCAGTGACACTGTTAATCTCTTAAAGAGTAAAACCTACAAACAAGGCAATGTGACTGAAGACAAAGGAACCTCTATGGAATGCAACAGGAAGCCCCTGGCTAGGGAGCTTGAGCGCGTTAACGAAAATGACGAGGCTAACTCCCACCCTACTCAAATCACAACCACAGTCAAAACCTCAATGACGTCCCATGTAAGCATGGAAACGGAAGAGATAAAGCTACCAGTAGATACCGACAAGTGCAACGGAAATCAACATATTAAGATCAATATGTTAACGGGCCATGTGGAGGTACAAGAACCATCTAGACAAAATAAAGATGTGTTTCCTCCTTTCAATACAGAAAACACAAATGATATAAAAGAAAAAGATCTGGGAGCTAAGAAAAAAATAACGGAAAAAAAATACGTAATAGAGAACCAAAATAAAAAACACAACAACAAAATATTGAGCGAGAATGCAAATAAAAAATCTAAAAATCTACCAAACCCTAAGCGAGCATTGAGTGATGGGACCCAAAATATTATTTAAAACCTCAAGCCATATGAAAGCCTGACAACTGAAGCTAAACAAAGTGAATATTCAGACAAGAGCAAGGTTCCAGACCCAAACAAACACCAGACAGGAGCCCGTCAATTTATACCATCTAGCCCTATTATGGAATTTGTAATGAATGACTTGATTGACAGCAATCAAGATGCCCTAATAATGAAGAACAGCCTGATAGAACTGGACAGTCAAGAAAATCAAGAGGGATCATTTACAGATTACAAAAAAGAGGAAACACCAGAAAGTGCATCTTCCAATACCTCCGCATTTGTAACGTTGCAAGAAAAAAGAGACATTCTGAAGGAAAAACAGAAACTAGAAATCAAGCAACACAAATTGCTAAACGCAATGATAGATCAATCAAAACAACAGAGATCACAACCAACAAAGAGTGAACAGCTCAATGAAGAACTGAACCAAAGAAAGCGTTATCAAGTAGCACCCATTCGTAAAGTAACTCGCCAGGAACTAAATCCATATAAGATCCAAATAGAGTGAGTGCGAATGGCAAAAGATGGCCTGATCTTAAACAGATCAAATCTCATGAATCTATTACATAATGTGCCACAACTGCGGGCTGTGGAACCAAGAGATATTAAAATTGTGGCTTTTCCAAATGAACTAGAAACGGATAACATTTGTGTTCACCTACAATCCAAATCAGTTATTAACTTAATGTGTGCGGCTGCAGATGATCTCAGAGTCCTTGGCTTTGACCTTAAACCTTGTGAAAATTGGTCAATAAAAGAACCAAAATATGTTCCACAATCAAAAAACATTTGATGAGTATAAAATCACAAAGTGATGATTTCTTGATGGATGAAGTAAACTCCAAACCCATAAGATTCTCACCAACAATTCTAAGTTCTCCTTACACTACCCAGAGTTGCCCTGCCCTGGCTGCACTTACTCAGAGCATTGCTGCCCTATTTTCCCCTCCTCTCTCCCTTGCACTTCCCCCCTCCCTTTCCCTTTGCACTTCTCATAAAAGGCACTTGCATGATCTAAATGACACAAGGCTTAGTAAGATCATTTGTCTAGTTCCCCCCTGTTTTCCTTCCCTAAAAACACTTCACATTTCAGAATAAATTGTGTACAGGTGCATTATATATGACTTATCATATATCATATCACATAGTTATATCACAGATGCCTAGAAAAATATACAGTGCCGCAGTAAGAAACAGCTAGACTGGCAGAACCCAAATGCCAGTCTAGCCAGGTAATTACACTTAGCAGGACTGCTTTATCAGAAATGCTCAGTTAAAAAAGTCATCCCCAACCTCCAAAACCAGCTAATTGGCCCAGAATTACCTCCACGTCCCCCTTCCTTGTCCCAGTGCTTGCGTATGAGGCTCCTTGCCTCAAGTGTATTGAGAATAAGGCTCCAAAATACCGTAGCAATCGCATCTGTAAGGTCAACTCTAATAGACCAACCCGCTCTGCTTACACTAACCTGCACACCATCCCCAGTTACAGAAGACAGAAAGCAGGAGGTTCAAGCTGCCCAGCAATAGCTTCAAAATTGTGGAACGCACTCCCCACCAATTGAGAAATGACACTTCCTGCTGGTCATTCAGAAAAAACTTAAAAACCCTGCTTAGTCTCCTAGCCCATCTACCTTGTGTAAGATATGATGAAGATATGTATCAATATATACACATAAAAAACTGTGATCTCTTGCTCTGAAACTAATGTAAATATACTATTCAATGTGTAAATATAACGGAATGTCTGACCTTTATGTTCTGCAATTTCTTTAATCATCTTCTTAAGCAGTATCAGTGCCTAGTTGCCCTTGGGATATGTGCGCTTTACAAATGAATATATACATATGTAAGTAATGGTATGAGGAAGAGTGGGACTAGGAGTAATGAAGATTACAGGTAGCTAAGTCAGTCATTACCTTCATGTATCTTTACCTCATCCCAGTACTTGTGTTTGAGGCATAGTGCCTCATACACAAGTACTCCCTCATACACAAGTACTGCCTCATACACAAGTACTGGGATGAGGAAGAATAGGGCTAGGAGTAATGCAGATTACCAATAGGTAATCAAGGCATTAAACACAAGTAGTGGTGAAACACCATTGAGCTGATTGGGGTTCAGCACCCCATCCCCTGAAATTGTGGGCTATGTTGACTTGACCTGGCTGACCTACAGAGCAGTTGCCGGACGAAAATGGACACAGATGTTAAACGGCACCTGGGTTTCGCTGTTAACAAGGGCAATTACTAATGTACAGCATTTCACTGTTAGTACCTGCATTCAAATGCCAAATTCTTTAGGCAATTGAAATTGTGATGTGGGTTTAGTACTTGCATGCCAGGGGAGTGATTGGAAGGGTAGGGAGGGAACAGGAGACCAGCCATTCTCACAGCAGTCCATAAGTGGGTGCTTTCAAACTTAAAGGAGAGAGTTAACTGCTTGTAACATTGAGGCTGCATGAGAGTAGTCTAATTAAAATGTGTGAAAAAGTTAGATGCCCCCCACATATATGTTTGCTCCTCCCCACGTGAAGTTAGCGCCTCTCCCAACATTTGAACTGTTAGCCCTCCTGAAATGTAGGTTTTGTTGTGCCCCTGAACACAAGCACACACACCATTCACCATATATACACACGCACACCCATTCATCCATACATTTAAGTGTGCACTCTTTCACCATACAGGCGCACCCAGGCAGCCACCCATACATTTATGTTTGCACTCTTTCACCATACAGGAACACCCAGGCAGCCACCTGTACATTTAAGTGTGCATCCTTTCGCCATACTGGCTCACACACACCCAGGCACCCATCCATACATTTAACTGTTCATCCTATCACCGTACATACACACCCAGCCACCCATACATTTGTGTTCACCCTTTCCACCATACACTCACACCGGCAGCCACCTATAAATTTAAGTGTGCACCCTTTCACCATACACTCACACAGTCACCTATACATTTAAGTGTGCACCCTTTCACCCTACATGCACACCCAGACAGCCAACCATACATTTAAGTGTTCATCCTTTCACCGTACATGCACATGTGCATACCCAGCCACCCATACATTTGTGTGCACTCTTTCACCATACACTCTCATACACACACGTCATGGGGTTGAGGGGAGCCAGAATACTTTAAAAATAAATTGTTTCTTTTTTAACTCACTCTGACTTCATAAAGAAAATATTTCCGTTAAGGACTGAACCATAACCAAAATAATTTCTCTATGAAAGCAGAGTGATTTATAAATAAAACAATTTATTTTTGAAGTCATAGGGCTTCCCCCACCCCACATAGATGCCTCCAGCCTAGGGTCCTCACGTCATGGGGTGGAGGTAGCCCCTGGAATTCAAAATTAAATATTAAAAAAAAAAACATTAAAACATTTTTTTTTGTTTTACTCCAAGTGGGGTCCCCCACCCAGGACATGTGGTTGCGGGCCCCCCACACCACAGGCGCTCTGGGGGCCCCTGTTACAACAGTGTTCCGGAACGGTTTCTTTTTAAATTAAAGTATAGAAACAGCAAAACTGTTCTTTTTCTAAGTAGAGGAGCACCGCTCTCACCCATTTCGACTGGTAAAGACTCTGTTTTTAAAAATGCCAGATGGTGAAGGGTTCAAAATGAGAGGAAATTAATTTCATTCATGGGGTTGAATATATTTCACGGGGGAGATTCCATTTCAGAATAAATTCTCCCAGGGAGACTCTTTATCTAAGAATAAAACCAATAGATATTTATTGTTTGAACTGGTTGAAAGCAAGAGGCAATTTGATTGATTTAAATGTACTCTGCCAGCTGTTTAAATTATTCAATCAAGGTTTGAGTTTAGAAAAAGAAAGACAACTAACCTGTCTTTGTCAATGACACACATTTCTATTGTATTATATAGTATCTTACAAACTCAGCGCTGCAGAAGAAACATCAAGAATAATGTTAAACCTGGCTGTGGGGACTAAGCAACCTGAAAGACATGGGAAAACACATGCATTTGACGTCTACTACATCTCCACTTGTGTTCCACGCACAATTACGCCTCGTTGCTGCGCGGGTCATTACCACTACAGAACTTTGAAGCGCAGGCAATTTGCATGCAATACAAATATTCTATTTACTCATGCGCCCTGTTGAAAAGTGACATGAGCAGTACATAACTTTGGTTTCGTGCTGCTTCTGACACAGCGGCTAATGCGGCACCCTCATGTGCAACCTTCTATGGCTGGCCGAGTAAATGCATAGCTTAAGTCGTGTCCTCCAAAAGAAGCAGCCCTATTATGCCTGTGTGATGCTGGGCAGCTGAAATAGCACTGGCGCAGCACACGACGTTGGAGAAGGACACATCGAACATAATTACAAATTGCAGAAAAGGATGATAGCCTGTTAACAAAATGCGTCCAGCTCGGCATTTTGGGTTGGTGTTTGTTTCCATGTTATTCAAAACTCTACTGCTCTGGTTTTAAAATAGCGCGCTTTAAGTGATTGTGGATAATGTGTTATTCATTTTCAGATACCTAACATAACGCAAACCGGAAAAGTAATATTCACCCTCACAATTAATGATATTGTACGTTTCCTGAAAACTGATGTGCAAATGACACAACAAGCGACACCTACTTATCATAATACGCCCTCTTTAAAAGAAAGGGATGGTCGAGGTGCATCCTTGAGCAAAGGGTCATTTCAGAATACCCCTCCATAAGGCTAGTTGACGGAGCCTGTCACTCTCAATTTAGACATACGCTTGAAGTGCCCCATATCGTTGAAGCTTTTCCGAGGGTCACACTAACTATCTAGGGTATGGCCAGTTAACAATGTTCACCTCTCTAGACAGCTATCTCCAGTCGAGGTACTCTTGTAAGGACATACTAATGGGTCTGAGTAGTTAAGCCCCCCCTCCCCTCTTAACTACTGGTCTGGTTAGGATAAAGGAGCAAGGATATCTGGCAACCATTCAGAAGACATTTCTGATGTTTGCAAATTGTATATGTAGACCATGCCTAGAATAACATGTAAAACACACATCTAAGTTAGGGGTGAATACATGTATGGCCTCATGCATTCTGTGTACCAGACAGGGTTGCTGCACGAAAAACATCAAGATGATGTAATTTAAAAACAAACAGTGAAAGATGCAAAACGTCATACGTTTTGAGACATAAAGATGATTTTTACGAAGGAAACCCTAAACCTCCAGGTATGTGTTTAGAACTTTGTAGAAAGTGTTCATAGTACCTATGAGCAGCGCTTAATTTGTAAAAAAATAATTGCTGGGGCTCAAATGTTATCTAACATACCAATGATACGTCGGAATGGGCAGCTCCATGCCCACTGTTGCCACCACCCGTGGTTTCCCCCCATGCTGTCAACATATATGGGGTTGAAGCTGCAACTCTCACCGGTTTATTGTGGTTGACAGATGTATTCGGTCACTACGGCAGATGCATGATTTGCAAATGCCAATAAACATTCATAGGCCCTTATTCACAGAGCATTTTCCAATGGGTTTTTGCCATTATAAAACGCTTCTGTGAATTAGGCCCATAGTGTCTTGACATGAGACAAATGTTTAAGTCTTTTATCACAATCATCATTTACATTTTCAACTGATTCTCTAGGTGTTTAATATGTCACTAGCAGTTACAATAATAAAGTTGCCAAAGCAACACATCATAATTATACTGAGTCTGAGACAATAAGTGCCGGGGCTCAGAAATAAGTGCCAGGGCTGAGCCCTGGCAAACACCCACACAAATGAAGCACTGCCTATGGAGGTGCCTTCCTTCTTTTGGATTTGGAGTGCTCTTCTGACATCACTGGACTGGGCGGGGGGCGGGATTTCGTGTGCAATGCCAAAACTCCAGAGGTCCTCCAGGCAGCGGGAGGCAGATGAATGCATCATCGATAGCGTCTGCCGCATCCCTGATCCAATACTGCACAGGTGAGAAACGCTACTCACTAAGACAGCGTGTCGTCCTTATCCCATACAGGTACAACAGGACATAGAGACAATCTAAACTGAAGATAGCAAAAGCAATCTAACTAACGTTGCAACATTAGTAGGCACTCACTTTAGACAGTAATACACTCCACATGAAGGACACGTACACTATGCCAAATATTTGTTTATGCATAAAAGATATTAACATAGCAACCACGAAACATGAAAAACACTAACAGAACCAATGTACGAGCTAAAAGAAACATGAATTAATTGTGTATGTAGCTCACTAACATAGTAACTAGAGGGTAATAGGGCAGCCATCTTCTTTAAAATGGACGTCACAGTATGGGTTTAAATGGACCAATACATCAAGACTTCGAGAGAATGGCAGATAACAGGCATGAGCAAAGGCACAATTTAACAGTTCCAAAGTTGCAAGTAGGATACTTCCTAAATTCCTTAAAGATTCACAAGTATAAAACTATCCTTTGTTTACCAGGTGCCCTAGAATTGCAAGCCAACAAACTCCATGAAAAATAACTAAAGAGTGTTACTGATCGAAACAGAAAACACAACACACATATTAAAATGAGCTAAAAATCCCAATAAATAGGAGCTAATTCAATTCCATTCATGGTCCCCTAACTGGTGACTCTAAGTGGATAAACACTAGCTAGCTATCCATTAGCGTCCAGCATAAGGTAAGACACATGCAAGAATCCATTAAAGTACACAGAGACATAAGCCGCCTTGCAAGCCCAAGTACAAAATATTGCATGGCCTAAATATATGGGATGGTGTCTTTAAATGAACAATGGACAATCCATGGGCCTCCCTCCCCCTACAACCCATCTAGCTCATATCTTGAGGACTTGTCAAATGTCCAAGGTTGGTTACTACAAAGACAACCTATCAAAATCCATAGTGTCATGCCACCCATCAAGTCAGATGGCAACCAACCCCTTTACGAAGAAATTATGTAGTTGTACTTATATCAAAATAAGTGTGGTCCTGGGTGGAGCCATCAGATATGTGTGGCCCAATTGACTGCTTAACATGTATACAATCTATACGTAACCATACCTATTAACCAATCCCTACCCACTTAGGTTTTGTAAAATTGTGATGATGTTATGACGCCATATATGATGCGTTCAAGATACTTGAAGAGTTTTGTATTTTCTCACTTAGAGCTTTGAGATGTTAATGCGTGTGTGCTGTCCCTGCTTTATTTGGATGATAATGCTAGGTTTTGCCTTGCACTTTGTCTCTTTCATTCCTGAGCCTGGTTTTGGAATAACTCCAGTGTCTCTGGCATACCAGGGACTTTTGGAACCACCGTAACATTTGTATATCGTGTTTCTGTTTCTGATGGCCCTGATATGTTCACAAATCCATTCCTTGCGTGGGAGGATGGTCGAACTAATATTGTATTGGCAACGTACATGCTGGATCTCATTTACAACACATGTTGTATACGCATTGCTGAAACCATTGATATTGTCAGTAGATTCACTTGGATCTGAAAACGTCTTCCTATTATTGCCCTTATATTGATATTGATGATGCTGTTATCACAGTTATATCTCTTGTGTAGTAATGCTGGGAAACGTGTTGGTGCTGTGGTTTGTGAAAATACTCAGGCTGATGAAATTGTGCCCTATTCCGTATGTGATTGTGTATTGTTTTTTACATGTTTTCCTCAATCCAGTGGCAGTAGACACCAACATCTATCTAGCATTCCTCTGCGGGTACTGCCCTTTGGCATTATATTTTGTGATACATCTTACTTTGCCTATTTCACATTTGATGTGGTTGTGAAGTGTTTTGAAAGAGTATCTCCATCACTCTGGTGCTCTATTCTGAATGTAAACATTCAAAGCAGTACTGGCTTAGCTATGTTAATACCAAAACTGCTAGTCATGCATCATGCATGAGTCTTGGCATGTTTGTGAAATGCAACATTGTTGCCACATTTTCCCCTGAGCCCAACCAATTCCGCTTGAGGAGTGTTCTGCTTAAGATTTCAGACACGGCTACTAGCAGAACACTGCATTGAGTTGATAGTTTTATTCACATTCAGGACTAAAGGCAAAGAAGTGGGCATACATGATTCTGAGAACATCTTCTGTCCAACAGTTGACCAATGACCTACCCATCTTTAAACATAAGACACAAGACACAGACATACCCGGAAACAAAGAAAAAATAGCATCAGTCAGAGTAAGATGAATATTTCAATATGGGCCCAGAGTAAGAAATGGCACAAATTGAGCCTCTCCAAATCCTCGCTTCCCTGCTCTGCTCAGAGTCTTTTGACATATGAGGCCCTGCAACCATACCATATTCACAAAACAGGATTTAAAGCAATTTAATCACTTATTTTTGATTTACCACAGTCAAATAAACAAATGAAGAATTGGAGACAAATACTGGGAAAAGAAAATGAGTCAACATAAATTGCAAAAGTGACTGGTTCCCCCTACTCCTCATGTCACAATGTAGGGTTAAATGTGAACACCTTCAAAAGTGTTTCAGGAAGACTTCTGGCTTCCCGTCCTAAACCATTAATTATCAACATCATTGTTTTAATGACCTTTTCATTCAGGAGCACTTTGAAGAATTTGCCTGCAAAGTCAAAATACAGGAAAATATAGACTTCACACTATCTCTAAAGAATCAGTTGAAGGAAGATATATTCTTCGAGAATTATTTTACAAGTTCCTAGAAGTATAAGCCACCAAATACCATTGGGAAAATAACAGTTTGTTTACCTAAGTAAGGATCAGGTCTTGCAACAGAATGGTCTACTACTACTGCTACTACTACTACTACTACTACTACTACTACTAATAATAATAATAATAATAATAATAATAATAGTAATAATAATATTGGGTTTTGTGTATTGTTTTTTACATGTTTTCCTCAATCCAGTGGCAGTAGACACCAAGATCTATCTAGCATTCCTCTGCGGGTACTGCCATTGGCATAATATTGTGTGATACATCTTACTTTGCCTATTTGACCTTTGATGTGGTTGTGAAGTTTTTTGAAACAATCTTGGGCAAAAGTAATCTAGCATATCATAGAACATCCTCTTGGTAAGGGCTCTAATGTAATTAAAGCTTGTGAATGAGGGAAACACATTCCCATCTGGGACTTTTATACAGCTGTTTCATATCTACTTGGCCAGTAGTCATTGTGCACACAACCCACAAATCAACCTTCACGGATGGTTGGAGCCCCCATTCCAAGCGTGTCCCTTGGCTTGCAAACTGGAACCTGTTCGAAAACAAATGTGAAGCATAGAATTCAGGCTTCTACTCGTTTTTGAGCCTGGATTGTACACTTTCTAATTGCTTAGAAACAGAGGAAAACAGGCACAAATTAAGCTTCATATACCATTAGCACAGAGGAGAGGGTGTCATGGAGCTCCCAGCCACTCAGGAAGCTTAGAAGGTGGGTTATAGTTCATTGTATCGCCCGCTTTCCGAGACTCCCTCAGAAGCGGGAGGCTGCCATCCTCCCTCATGTGCAGAAAAGCCCTCACTGGGACTGGCCCATTCCCCTTACCGCCTCACATTTCCACATCTGTCCTCACACACGGGACACCAGCTGCATCTCCACTTACCTGCAGCTGTCTCATCCATCAAGAGCTATACATTAAATTACAGTCCTGCTCCATCAAGCTCCCCAGAAATGGCCACCATTGAAAAGGAGAAGGGTTTGGATGCAGTTCCCTTCACTCTATGTCTAAGGCAACCATTTTGTTTTATCATTTTTTTAAGTTGGCAAATTACCACTGCACCATTTCCAAACGTAATGTAAAACTGTTAGCTTCCTAGAATACATGATGCCATACTAAATGCCATTGCTGTTTTCAGGCCTCTAACTTGGTTTTCAAAGCCTATAACACCTGGCATGACAGTCAGACTTAATAAATCCCAACCTAGGTGAGCATTACCTGTCAGGTAATGACCCAGGCCCACGTCAAGGCCCTTATATTTCTTGGGCCTGTAACGTAGACCCCGTGCCATTACCTGACTGGTAATGCTCACCTAGGTCGGTATTTACTAAGTCTGACTGTCATGCCAGGTGTTATGGGCTTTGTAAACCTAGTTAGAGGCCCGCACACAGCAATGGCATTTAAGGAGGCAGGAGGGACCATGACACCCGGTAATCCACTTGCTTTTTCAAAATAAACACAAAAATGTCAGAACATGGTGGATGCATGTAGTGTCTTTAATATACCTATATAGCATGCAGGGTAGCATGCTTGCCTTCCTGGAGGTATTGCCCACTTTTGGGATTTACATTTACTCAGGTATGCAGGGCCTGTTGATGTTATTTGAAACCACCTGTGAAGTCATACTAATTTGGCTGTGGATACGTGTCCGCAAAATGACTATTTTTAGAATGTCACACAGTGAGTAATATGCACTTTGTAAAGACTGCAGATTGTGCAATGAGAATGCATAACAAACGTTTCAATGTTTACAATTAAAGTTAGTACTCTCCAACTGCTGATGAGGCAAAACCTTAAATCAGCTATTATAAAAGAAATGCTGATTTGTCCTTGTTAATCTAGTTCCAATGAAATTCAACTGCTCAGGCAGAGGAATAGAGGGCCCAGCCTATAGGTTACAAACAGGATAATATGGCAGGATATCAACCTAAGTAAATGCGACACTGTGGCACAATCATGTGTATTTATGCGCTGTAAACAATTGTACAATTGTACAATTGAATAACTTATTAAAAAACGTTTTTAACATAAATAAATGTTCAAAAGATAAACAATTCAACCAAACGAATACAAGTGGCCAGTCTCTCTTCATATAAGGCAACACAAAATCAACGTATTTCTCAATTATGTTGGTGACGCAATCATTTCTGTGGTGTTAGTTGCCTATATCACAAAACACACTCAATGGTTGATCAATTCCCAAATGTGTTATTTTAATATGTCAACACAGTTGTTCAACCTCTTTAGAGATGACTCGATAGCTTAGTGATTGCTTCAGACTTTATCAGGACAATGTATATTCATATAAAATCAATGAGTGACCATGTATATCATAGGCCCATGTTTGCTTACCTATGTCAGAAACATTAAGAAGCAAGTACAGTAATGTTTATTGAAAGTGTTCCTCCCCTCCCAATTCTCTGTTGAATGTCCTACCATTCCAAACAAACGATCATTTATACAACTAAATTTGTGGTGATACATCAAATATTTTCCTAGTGAATAGACACAAATTAACTTACAATTAAAATGTATTTTTCTAGTGCGAGGTAGTCTAATATATATTTAATAATTTGTCACAACCACATTTATGGTTAAATGTATGTGTACCTGATGTTTGGCTGGGACACCATACTGAGTCCTCTCTTTTATACTGCAATCTAGGTTTCATCAAAAGCTCCATGCATCCTAATAAATAAGCATACATAGCCGTCCTAGTTAGAGCTCTTTATATTTACAACCTAATTTAAAGCGATTTGTATAAGGTTCAAAAGTATCTGAATTGAAATGTATAGCTTCATGTTGGACATGGAAAAAACGTGTGCAATTGCATCATCTCTGCCAGGATCTGAAAGCTGCTATGGAATCAGATTGGCACTTATATTCTTTCAACCACTAGAAATGTCACCACTGTTTCTACCATATCACATGTCGAAATTGTATACCTAACAAATAAAATATTCTAGACTATTTCCATCATACTGGAAGTAAAAATGTCTACCTATTTGGCAAATCAACCCCGCTTCAAGGCTATCAGTTCTTCAATTTATATACAAACGTTGCCAAAATCTCCCACATTGTCAACAAATCATATTGTTCATTAGCATGATAGAGAGTTCTTTTCTCTTGTGTGAACTGCTAATATATCTCTATAAAATTAAGTAACATCATATTAGGAAACCATGTTGACTTTAAGAAAATCTCTTAGCATAAAACATATAATACATTTTCGAATTTCATCTGTCACACATTAACCATCTAAAAAAATTATAACAATACACCATTCAATAAAGAACATTGACTTTGCTGTGTACTGTATTCAGTGTACTGTATTTAGGCAGTGTATCCACCTTTTTTCTACTCTTCTCAGATGGGAATCTAAGTACCCTCCTCTTGGGTGGGGTAGTGCATGTTGTAACACAAAATATTAAATTTCTCTGTCATTGTGTTTGAATTTCCAATAGTGATACACTAGTATCATCAACTTTTTCTGGATACAAGATCTATGTTCTCTGTTTAATAGGTCGTGTTGTTTTTCCCACACAACATAACTCACATGGACTTTGAATGATGAATACTAATTTTTCTGTGACAATTGGCATGACTCATCAGTCAATGTAATATCCTTATATCAAAAAGATTTGACTGTTTTTCTGAAATAGCATGCAGCACAGTTACCATATTTATAATGGCCTTGCATTGGTGCCAGATACTATGCATCTGTGAGGAATTGCTCTTCTTTTGGTATTCTACAAGTATGTACCAATCTTTGTTGTATATAAGCATTATTTGTAAAAGGCAAAGCTAGTTTTTTTTAGATACTGTGCCTGGATGTTTTTATCAAGTACCAATGTGTTAACATAGATTTTGTAATGGCGCTCCACACAGGACCAAATGCAAATCATTTTCGTAATTTTTTGTTTTCTTCTTGTAGACATAGATCTCGATCAGCATGTAGGGCACTTTTCTTTGCTTGCTTTATTACTTTATAGGCCTAACCTGATTTTGAAGGAATGATAAGACTTTTCAAAGATAGCTGGAAGGGATGGCACACTTTAAATTAAAATGATTGGTATTGCTTCTTAATTTTTCAGACGGGAAGCAAGAATGGGACTGTGATTACAAGGACACTCATGAGTTGTGTATGAATGGAAAAATGAACCCAAACCCTCTGATAGAATCCAATAGAAAGCTAGGTTTCATCAAGATTGTCAATGACCTTTAGCAAGAGGTATATATTACTTGGAATGTGTATGTATGTATGTATGTATGCATGTATGGGATTTATAAAGCACAAACCTATCTGGGATACAGCATAGGTATGTAAATAGGGGCACAACTGAGGGGTTTGCATATATGGTGTGGGGGGAACAGAGGTAGCTGGAATGACTGTGAGGGGAGTGGGTGGAACTTAGAAGGAGAAGAAGCAGGGTTGCGTGGAGCATTCACTTATTGGTTAGATGTACTTTTAAGAGAAAAACACTTGCTAAGTAAGAAGTATTGAATATTAAGAAATAAAAAAAATGATTCAGAATTTCAAAAAAAGCTAGCAACCAATACCGTGTTGAAGGTGCAATGCTATTGATAAATGGAATGGTGTTTGTACAATAAAATTACATATAAATAGATGTTTTAAACAATGCAGAAAAGTAACCAAAATAAACTCACAAACTTAAATATTTAACCAATTAAACAGTAATAGCAGCAAGAAAACTAAAATAACCGAATGAATGCAAGCAGTAAGAACCAAAATTATGAAGTTGGATTCTGATGATAAACACGTGGTTTGTGAGGGTTTTAAAACACCCAGAACGGGAGGCTGCAGATTGATACAGGGTTGGAAAGGGTTTACATTATGGGGAGCAGCAACGTAAAAAACCTGAGCAGAATAACAGGCATGGTTTAGGTAGGAACTAGCCAATCTCAGAGAGGCTGTACTACACGTGGACTTCACCTCTCTGTTAATATAGATCTTGGCAACAAGATACAGCCCTGTTATCACTACCTTTTAGGTAATGCATCAGATCATGAAAAGTCCAAAACGTGAATGGGGAGAAAGTGGCAAATGGTTGAGCACTAGAATTCAGACATGCTTTAGTCTTCAAAAGAACAAAAGATCGGGTGGCAAACCCATGACAATGGCATTACAATTGTCTAGACAGGATACTATAAGAGATTAGACGGTGGTACAAAAATCTGAGGGAGGCAAAGGCATTTTAATTTCTGAAGAAGGGTCAACTATAATATATATGAATGGGTGAAACAAGACATATGGGGCTTAACGTTCAAGCCAAGAGTAAAACCAAGAAACTTAACAGAAAAGACAAGGGTGGGAGTGATAATGAGCAAAGCTGGTGACATAAGCCACTCTTGAAAAAGGGGTGTTCTAAAGGAAGCAGAAGCAACCAAAAGAAACTCAGTGTTTGCATGCTTATGTTTTAAAGAAAATAGGATATCCACTCCTTGGTGGCACCAAGGCCGTCCTGCAGATGTAGGATATCTGCTGGAGTAGACAACCCATCATAGATCCAGGTGTAGTTATAGTATTGGTGCACTTGTAGAACAGACATGTAAATCAGGCCACCAAGTGAGTATCTGTAGGTGTTGACCAACATGCATGACAAGATCCACCCAAAGAACTCTACTTCACATGGGCTGGGAAACTGACCTGACTGAGGCCTCCTGCACAAATTATAAAGGATTATGACTAAAGAGGGCCAACCAGGCCATGGCCGACTCAGACAAACCTATCTACGAGGGTTGTGGTCATGCTCTACAGAGAGATCCAGAAGCATGTGTAATCAGGCCGGAAAATGTCCAGTACATGCAGAGCATCATCAGCCACCTGTAGTGTACCAGTCTCAGAGCAACACCAGACAATCCATAACCTGATAGATGTTGAGTAGGTTGCTGCAAATGTCTTCAGGAATCTTCCTAGAAAAGGTAGGCAGTATTGGGACCAGGGTGACACTAGCCTACAGGGTACACTGGAGATTTCCCAGTGGACCTCTGCACCATACACCTCTTTTGTGTGGTTACCCTTTTTTCCAAATATTCATATGGGAGGACACCTCCAGACACCTCCTAAAGGGATCAGGCATTCTCACATGGTGCAATATGGAGCCACTTTAAAAAACATAACCAAGGCCACTTTTGGTTCCGGTATTCACCTGGATGGTATGATAGCGAGCGTTGTCCTGAGAATCAAGGCAAGGATATTTTAGAAGATTGAGCATTTGACCATGTTTTAAAACAAAGGAGAAGGAACCTTAACAGAAAGAGTCATATTAACCAGGAGAATACAAGAAAGGGAAATAGTGCAATGAAAGTATTTAATGAAATGGGAAGGAATGAAGTCATCACAGCGGCATCTAGTTTTCACAGACAAAAGGAAATGATAGAAATCAGAATGAGTAATAGAAAAATAGATCCCCAGATTGGGATAATAATAAAAAAAAAGATGTAATAGACAAAAAAAGTGAGGCATTTTAAACGTGATCTTGGATTGCGTTTTCTGATAGAGTTAAGGGTGAGAGAAATCTACGGTTTGGAAAGTGGGAGTTGCTTCAGTGCTTACTAACTTTAAATAATGTACATGGCCAATTGTTGGGAGAGGAGATTTCAGTGACTAAAATATGAGATTTGGAAGCACAGATATTAGCCTTATAGAACAATGATGAGACCAGAGTAGAGCAAATACTAGTTCATCTTGAGACTTATGCCAGGCTATTCAGTGCCTCTAATGAGTTGTGTTTGTGCTCCTAAATGAGGAGTGGCTGCAGGAGCATAGTAATGTGGTTTAACCTGAAATAAAAGATTTAACCTGGAATACAAGTTGGTCAGCTATTTTGGATGCAAGCAACCGATAGTAAAGTGAACTAAGCGCCACCCAGCGAGACTGGAGAAACATTCTTCAAAGATCTGCCAGCTTCATCCATAGAGAATGGAGAAACATTCTTGAACCAACTGGCAGACTGTGTCAGATTAGGAGGAGAAAGAGATACAGATCTTGCAGGGCCTGTACAAACAAAAGGAATAGCTAAATATTTGGTCCGGTATATAGAAGGGGTGGTCACAAAGAAGTAGATATTCAGAGGAAATAATCAGATCCAAAGTATTTCCCAGGTTTTGAGGAGGGTTCGGGGGGGTGAATAAATTGGTAAAGAGCGAGCTGGAACAAAATAGTAGAAACTAAGTAACTCAGGAACCTTTCACATTGCTCCAGGCAGGTTAAGTGCATCTTGCAAAATATTGTGAGAGTGAATTTAAGATAATAACAACAAGTTTACAGATGGTTTACATAATAGTGTGTAGCGCACGGATGAACCTGAACTTGATCAAATTTAAAGAATATGTTGGGGAATACTGACAAATAATTGACACAGATTCTAATGTAGTAGGAAGAGAAGTCTAATATTTTCAATTGATAAGACTTTTTAAATATAATTATGGCTAGAAAACCACTTGTGGAAACAGGGCAGTGAACCCAAAGAGTAGGTATTTATAGGGAATTAACAAATCAAGAATTGAAACAAGAAGTGTATGTAAGCTAATGTTCTCTGATAGATAAGCAATCAAGATCTATATACTTAGATCAAGTATGGAATGGCCTTTTGAGACTGATGAACAAAGGTTTGGAAGCAGATATTTTAAATGTCCAATGTGGGTAGGGCATAAAGGCAGGTTAGGTGAGTGGGAAGGATGTTAATCTTAACAGAAGGCCTAGGTGAAGTCACACCTTACAGCGTAGGAGAGGGGATATACGAACTGGAATGGGAATTGCAGAAGTGCTTTGCCTCTGCCCTCCTTCCACTCTTCTAAGGTGAGCTGTGGTAACCACTGATGCTTTAGTGTTTAGAAGTTAGAGCTAGAACCTGACAGATGCTTGGAGGCAGCAGTAGTGCCACTTACACCCACCAAGAGCCTGGTTTGAGGAATTCGACCACGGGGAGATTCCGCTTGCCAAGGCATTTTGATTTTTTGATAAATGAAAGTTAATGATGGGAGATCCACTTTCAAGGACTGAGCGACCCCATTCTCACACAGGCCATCTGCTTCCCACACAAAATGCATAGTCACATGTACTCGCAGTCTATAGGCATCGTCTTCCCCTGTCATATTCAGCTGGAATGTGATAGCCCCGGGTACATCAAAGCATCTCCAGAAGGGGGAAGGCACACCTTCCTTCAGCCATGAGCAGCCTAATGTAAATATCAAAGGCACCATGGATCTGCATTCCTTTTGGCTACTCCGGCTGGTGGCAGTGCATACTAACAAGATCATTGAAGCAAGCCTAGAGGAGAGGCTTGTTTGCAGGAAGCGACAACAGAAAGGCAGGACTAACACCCCATTGGTATGCAGTGTGTCAACTTGAACCTAGTTTCCACTTTTCTGTATGAAAGGCAGTGAAAGGCATGTCTGGGTCCAGCAGTTACCGCAGGCTTCCCTGCAGAGCAGACCCCTTTCAGAGGGATGAAGGATGTGATTTGGGAGAGACAGGAAGTCTGCCCCAAGCACATAGTTCAAGAGAATCCTGCGCTTTAATCAAGAATCACAGAGGGCTCAGTTAACCAGAAAGACACTCTGATCTACAGCAGATAGGGAGATGGGTGGGACTTGGGTGCATGTTGTCACCCCGTTGTGATGGTCATGTGACCACCGGGGATGTGGCGGCAAGAGACCATATGAGAGAGAGAATAAAAGGGAGAGGGAAAGCCTGCAAAGGGAAAGCCCTGCAAAGGGACTCCCCACTCTGAGACCTCGAGCCATCAGCGTTTGTCTCTGGTATTTCATTGTGTGTGTGGCTTGCATGGTTCCGCTCGCCCCTGCATAACATCACATTGGTGACGAGGCTGGGAAATGACCCACTACAGCCCACGCTGAATCCCAGCCCAGCAACACTGTGCTGTGCTGCAGGAAAGCCCCAGGTCTCCAACGGGCCTGCAGATTCACCCACAGAGTCTTGCCCATCCGATGCTCCACCGCCAGGACCGGAGCTCCAGCCGCTCACAACTTGAGCCCAGTCAAGGTGCCGGCGCTTCACAAACCCACCATGCCCAACGCCAGCACCTCCCTCACGAGGGCGCTACATTGAACTCATGGCCTGAGCTGTGGTCCACAGCAACCACAGGCAAACCCAGGCACCATGCTCACTGCCTGCACATCCCTCACGAGGGAGCCGCTCTGATCTTATAGCCCGTGCAGTGGCCTGCAATAAGCTCAGACAGCAACAAGAGGTCGGCACCGCCACACTACGCACGCCAGAGCCAGAAGAGACCCAACTAATACTTGTGACCCTCGCTGGAGGCCGCGCCAACCGCAAAGGTCCACAGGAGGTAAAGGGGGCATTGGCGCCCCACCCGATGTGAAGGAAAGTAGCAGTGAACATCCAAAGTCACCTGGAAGGCACACACAAACAAAAGGGAATTTTCCAGCCATATGAATCCTGCGTCTGGTGCCCCATAAAAGAGCCCAACTGTCCATCCAGCACTACCAGGTCCTGTTTAAACCTCCATCCCCCGCCACATCACCAACCAGGACAACTACACTAAACCAAGATTCCAGCACATGATTGGAAACGACACAGGGCACGTTTATGAAACCCTTCGAGCCATTTGGTCCCATGGCTTCTCTTCGCTGGGAACTATGGGTGCAACAGTTTACACTTAGCCTAAAGTCATGGAAAATCATGGTCGATGAAGAAAAAAGGACTCATGCTCAACCTTGACACCATTGTGCTGAGGCTCTTTAATGCCCTCCCAAACAGAGGTACGGAGGATGACTATGACACAGCGAAAACAGTCCTAACAAAGAAGTTCAAACCCCAGCTGAGCCCAGATTTTGAACTTTTCAAAATGAACGAGGCAAGGCAGTGCCCGCAAGAGAACATTGACGACTTCCACGGCCAACTGCGGGAAATGGCCATGGATGTAACTTCCCCAATGAAGAATTTGCAGTCAGACAAGTCATATACGTCCCCTCCTCGGAGAAACTTCAGATGACGACACTATCTGAAACCAACCTTCAGCTAGAAACCATCCTCGCCATGGCGAGTCAACGTAAGAGGACACATGAGCACATGGCAGAAATGGAGTAGATGATCAGCTGCCTACCGCTCGACAACAAAACCCTAAACAACAGCATGACAACCATTAATGCAGTGCGGCAAAACAAAGCCCAACAGATACCCGCAATGAACCGGCCCAAGGACTGCCTATGGGGTGGTGGCCAACTACACAAAGACGAACCATGCCCAGCATATGGCATCATGTACTACAAATGCAGGAAAATAAACCACTATGCATCTGTTAGCCTCAGCTTGAGGA
Organism: Ambystoma mexicanum; assembly: GCF_040938575.1. Classification (NCBI taxonomy): domain Eukaryota; kingdom Metazoa; phylum Chordata; class Amphibia; order Caudata; family Ambystomatidae; genus Ambystoma; species Ambystoma mexicanum. The sequence continues at coordinate 419,749,633 of NC_090927.1, read as the reverse complement.
GAGCGAGAGAACAATTGCCGCAGGAGAGAACACAAGAGTGGAAAATTGACCCAAGACCCGGAACACACAACCATTCCAACCAGAACAACCAGACAAATGGCCATGGAGACAACCCATGAGATCTCGCGACAGGTGCCGAGGCCGAGCTTGCGCAGTCAAAGGGGGAGAAGCTGACAGCAGCAGCAATGACAATGACCAACAAAGCAGTGAGCCTTCCTCGAGCCGATACCAGAGGCTGAGAAAAGAGAAAGCACACATGATATCAGCAGTCAAACCAGCCGAAAGCCACCAATCGTACAATACCAAATCGCACCACACCTGCGCAGTTAGCAGTAGGAGACATCCCGGTGAAGATGATTATTGACACCGGCACCACCGTAAACGTAATGCCAACAACAAAGTTTGACAAGCTTCATCCCAGACAGCCCCTACGGCAAAAACCCATACATCTGTTCATCTACAGGTGTAAGAAGCCCCTACCGGTTGAAGGATACTTCAAAACATGCCTCACCTATGATGAAATGAGCTGCAAAATTCACATTTATGTAGTGGACGCTGGCATCAAGACACTACTCAGCTGCCACACCACCGAAAAACTTCGACTGATCCTGTTCACATTTGCGATACACTGTAGAGAAATTGATCACCTGCTGTCCAAATACAAGACGCTGTTTCAAGGTATTTGGTGCTTGAGAGGGAGAACAGTAAAGCTCCTCGTCGACCCCACAGTGTAACCCTGAGCTGTGCGCCACCAACGGGTCCATTCCACATGTGAGCAGTGGTAGAAGCTGAGCTCAACAAACTGGAAGACCTCAAGATAATTGAAAAGACCCCAGGCCCCACCCCATTGTCATAAGAGCACAACCTAAACAACCACAAGCTGTACGAATTTGCATTGATATGCCCTTACCCAACAGACGGCAAAGGCATATCACCCCGACCGAGGACGAACTGATAGTCGACCTAACAGAAGCTACCATGTTCAGCAAGCTGGACCTCAAGACCGGATATCACCAGATCCGTCTAGCAAAGGAGTTGAGCTATATCATGACCTTTTTGTCACACCTAGGGTTGAGAAGGTACCGCCGGCTCAACTTTGGAATCTCCTCCGCAGTGTAGGTATTTCAACATTAAAAAGGAAGGAACTGCAAATTGAATAGATTGCAAGTGGTGCAAAGCAACACTGTCAGGGTTGTTCTGGACTGGAAGAGATCAGATCACATATCTAAGGCCAGAAGGGAGCTACATTGGCTCCCTATTAAGGAAAGAATTATCTTCTGGCTCTTGTCCATTTCATTCAACTGCTTGAAAAACTCGGGTCCTAGTTACCTCAACGATGAGTTCATGCTAAAGACGAGTAAATACAGCCTAAGATCGAACTATCACTCTCAGCTAGCTAACTGTCCCAGCTTGCAGATTGTCGCAGGTTAATGTTGGAGCTTTCTGTTCGGTGGCACCTATTGCCTGGAATAATCTCCGCATCAACCTCAGAGATGAAAACTCTTTAGTTTTTAGAAAAGGTCTGAAGACTTTGTTTTACTGAACAATGTCATGGCCTATACCCTCAGTCTCCCTCCTTCACTATTCTTCTCCTGCGGCTTTTAGCCACTTTGTTTTTATTTATGTCAGCGCCCTTAACCCCTAGGGTCAGTGGTTTTGCACTATACAAATCATAAATAAATAAACTACAGGACTTACCAGGAGTCACCAATGTTAGTGACATCATACTAGTATACAGCAAAACGTAAGAGGAGCCCAACAGATGGCTAGCAGCAACACTCCAATGACTGGAAGAATCCGGACTGACTCTCCATGAAGAGAAGTACGAGTTTGGGCAGTCGACCTGAAGCTTCTTAGGGTATGCATTTAAAAAAAAAGGAGTATCCCCGGATCCCAGCAAAGTGGCCGACATCAAAAACACCCATGCCCCTACCAACCAGACAGAGGTCAGCAGCTTCCTAGGGATGGCAACGTACTGGGGATGATTAATTCCTGACCTGGCCACAATAGCTACCCCACTACGAGAACTCACGAGAACCAAGTCGACGTGGGAGTGGATCGAGACACAGGAAGCCGCATTTCAGAAAATAAAGGACTCCTTGTCCAGTAATGCACCATGGCCTTCTGTGACACATCACAAAATACCAAACTACTGGTTGTTGCCAGCCTGGTTGGTTTAGGAGCAGTCTTAACACAGACCAACCAAAACAGAACTGTAGTCCCCATTGCGTTTGCAAGACAGACACTCACTCCAACAGAAAGAAATTACGCTCACTTCGAGAAGGAGGTGTTTGCCATCATATGTGGGTGTCGACATTTTCACGTATACATTGTAGGACACCCGGTGAGCGTACTAACGGACCACAAATCTCTAGTCCCAATTTTCAAAGAGTCAGCAGCACAACCCCCACCAGAATAGAGTGCTGGATGCTCCAACTCCAATAATTCGACCTGGATGTGCAGTACCGAACAGAAGTGGACAATCCCACAGATTTCCTGTCGTGGCACCTAAGGCCCACCACTGCAATAGAATGGCAGTAGGCAGCCAAGGAAACAGATGAACATGTGTACTCACATCATCGCATGTGCCAGGCCCAAAGCAATGAGGCTAGACGAGATGATATCAGAAACAAACAAAGACCCCTTCCTTCAAATTGCCAAAGAGGCCATACTAACGGGGGAATGGAAAACCTTCCTCAAAGCAGTCGCTCACCGAACGGCACAAGCACAAGAACTAATGCAAACACTGTTTGGAATCATACATGAGTTGTCCACCTCACCAGAAGGCTGAATTCTCAAAGGTCACTGCATCGTGGTGCCCTACAGTCTGCAAGACCGGGCACTCCAACTCATGCACAAAGTGCACCAGGGGATCATGAAGAAGCAAGCATTCCTCAAATCACGAGTATGGATGCCACAGATATAATAAAAGGTAATCTCCCTCGTAGAAGCCTGCTCTTCATGCCAAGCCACCCACCTAACAGGCCCACCAGAATACTTGGCTTGCGCACCCAGGAGTGAATGCAGATGAGACGCAGTGAGTGTGGACTTCTGCACAATTGTTAACGAGGCATACCTCCTGGTGGTCGTGGATGAATACACACTGTACCCAGAAGTGGAACCAGTCAAATCCACCGATGTGGCCTCCGTAAAACTGCCCTTGAGAAAATGTTCACCGTCCATGGCATCCCTTAATCGCTCAAGAGCAACAATGGCCCACCATTTAGAAGCAAAGAGTTCCAGCGATTCTTCAACAGTACAGGTGTCCGACACCACCATGTCATAGTATATTGGACCCAGGCCAATGCAGAGGCCAAGAGATTCATGGCTTCCATCAACAAATGCATTTGAATCACCAAGGACCGAGGGCGACCATCGTACCAGAACTGTACCAGTCCCTCTGGTCGCATCGACAAATGCCCCACTCAGCCACACAAGTGAGCCCAGCAGCCCTCATGTTTGGGGTCCCCATCCAGACAGGGCTCCCCCTCCACCACTACTGGTGCCCCCTCACACAGACCTACACCAGATAGAACAGAGAAGACAAGACCACAATGCAAGAGAGGATCGTACGAGGAGACAACACCCAGCAACTTACAAGTGGAGGATACAGTGCTGGTAAAGAACCGAGCCACTCCAAGAAAGAAGACACTCCCATTTGAATCACAACCCTGGACAATCACCCACCGAGACCATGGGTTAGCAACCGCAGCCCGAGGCTCCGAAATGGTCGCACGAAACACATCCCATTTCAGGCGGATACCAAGCATCACCTGGCAAGAGACTCACAATGGAGAAACCCCCTTGAGTACAGACCCCAGGACACCAGAGCAAGTGCCCAGGACAAAAGTCCAGAGAGAGCCAATGGGAACAGTACAGAGAGACAGCCAAAGAACAGAGGAAATTCTGGCAGACCCCACCGGCCCTGCCACCCCATGGAGAGAAGGTAGGGTCAATACTCGCTCTGCCAATGACCGGAACCATCCATGTGACTGCATGGATTCATCCCGAACAGCATATATATCAGAGGACCACGGCCAGAGAGAATCATGAACAGAGACTGTAAGATTCAACAGTTATAGAGTTAAAAAGAAAGGCCTCAGGACATGCAACAAGAGGCAACTGTTACATGTCCTGTTTGTTATCTAAGTTGGGAAGGGATGTGATGGTCATGTGACCACCGGGGACGTGGCAGGGAGAGACCTTGTGAGAGAGAGAGAATAAAAGGGAGAGGGAAAGTCTGTGAAGGGACTTCCTACTCCGACACCTCGAGCCATCAGTGTGTGTCTCTGTTATTTAATTGTGTGCAGGGCCTGCATGGTTCCACTCACCCATGCACAACATCACACCCTTGTCTGTCCTGTTGCAGAGCAGCGTGGTCCTGACCTCATGCATAACAAAATATTGTTGGTGGGACCCAGGATTGGTTCATTGAGGTAGGCATACCCTGCACCAATCACTTGGGCCCATTTTGCTTTAAAAGGGGGCTGAACCCCTCACTTAGCAGATCATCTGAAGACTTTGAAAGGAGTAAGAATGACTCATTTGAACCCGAGTTGAAGGTACAGTCTACCTTACATCTTTCGCCAGTGAAGGAAGGCCATGAGTTCCAAGAGGGAAGCAAGATCCCACCCCTAAACATCTCCCAGGGAACAGAGGGAGATACTGGACTCAGAGGACCCATCCAGCGGCTCCAGAACCATTACCCAGCCAGCGCACAGCGTGCCCTGCTAGGTTCGCCAGTGAAAGGACACCACAAGCCCTGTGAAGAAGCTAGGAGCAGTGCCATACAAGCATCATCCAGTGTCTATCTTTTAAGGACATTTTCGAGACAGTCGAGTCCTCGAACCATATCCGGGCGCACCGCTGACTGGTGTCACGCCGCAATCATAAGAGCCATCCGAGTCACTTTGACCAGCATTCCAGATCTGCCTATCAGCACAGAGATAACGATTCTTGGCCTTGAGACGCTGCACCAGACAGCCTGCAGACGTCCGTCCAGCCTCGCTTGCTGAACTACCTGCCACTTGGTACCAGCAGCTGTCTCCTGCCACCAACTCTATCTCAAGGGCTGCAAAGTGCCTTGGAACCGCCTCAATGCTGTCGAGCACCAAGAACTTTTTAAGCACCAGATACATTGTGGTTCTGCTCCCCTGGTCCTTCTCTTAAGGTCTCAAGAGACAGTTACGACCATTTTGCCCCATTGGTGCTGGAACCAAATAACCTTGAACTGTAAGACTGATTACTTTACCAACTACCCTCCTGTCAGTATCCAGAATGCATCTCTTTCCTTCATGAATCTGTCTGTCCTCTGGGTTCCTTTACAGGGTGGGTTGTATGTGTAGTGTGATAGAACTGTCTGTTGTAGTAATAATAAAGTAGATATTTTTATAGAACCTTCACTGGACAGTCCCCTCTATCCTTGGCTAATAATTGTATTGTTGCTGTGTTGCAACTAACCAACGATCCACGCACTTTGTTGAGATAAGCCTGCTGTTCTGTCTACATTACCAAAATTGGACAAGGAGGTGTTATAATTCACTTGTATTCCAATCCGTTTGGATCCTTTCTGGTGTACTGAAGGTATGGGGTTGATTGATGGTTAAGAAACTGATATTCATCCCTGGACCACTGGTGCCTCGGAAGTTGATTCGTCAGAGCCTGGGGAACACTCTGGGTTTCCTCCAATCTGCTGCTCATACATTGCAAAGTGAGGAAATGGCCAAGGCTTCCCCAAGACAGGTGATGCGCAAAGGAGTAAATGCTGCCTCTGTCATCCCTAAGAAGGCATATCACAGTTATCTGCTTCAAAGACAGTTTTGCCAGATCATGTGGCACTGCAGAAAATTCAGCAAGTGATGGCTGTGCATTTATTTTAATATAGCCATGGTTTTCATTCTCATAGTTATATCAAATAGGTTGCTACCTGTTTTTAATTCAGGAGATGGGTTACAGGAGTATACCGTCTCGGCTCTTCATGTACCCAATATACTTGCACGGCTAGAATGGAGGTCATTCTCAATGGGAATTGTATGTGGTGACCGGCACCTCAATATACATAGCCAAAATAGTAATCTAATAAACAAGAATTTCACAAAATAATCACTTGGTGAGTGTATTCTTCCTTTATATTTACTGACTTTATTCTACATAAATATGTTAAAGTACACAAAGATGTGAGAAGATCAGTTAATAGCAACCAATAACATAGAGAACAGTGCTTTAAATACAATCTTTGGGGATGCTCTCTTAATTGGACATTTGCAACACCGGAAGACATGCTTCGACGTATAACGCTTCCTAGCTCAGGCTGAGACATGCTTTATCTTTGTGGATACATTTGAGCTCTGTGTACCCAGATCTCTGGGGAAGATCACACTTAGTATTCTGGTGCAGGGTTGCTGCAGAGGTTTGAGACAAGTGGTTGTGTCCTACTCCTTTCGGTTCTCTGATGGAGATCCATGTTAGTCAGGCACACAAAGAAAGACATATTAGGTCCAACTCCATGTGGTTCTCTGTGAGAGAACTACAGTATACTGTCCTAGTGTAGCAGTTAAATGTAGACGCGGTTCCCATCTCATACTGTGTTGCCATCCATCCAAATATGTTGTCCTTGGATGCTTCTTGGTGCTTATTTCCTCCAAGGTGCATCCAGGACTAACCCCTGTCATCTGCCCTTCAACTCCACCACCCCCCTCTCATCTATTCTCTAAATCTTTCTCTGTATCTCCGGTATCTCCCAAACAGGGTTCCATGTATGCTTAAGATATGCTTGCATTTGGGTTGTAGACCCCTTACCTGCTCTTGCAGAGTGGGACCCAGGCACTACATAATATGGAATCTCCATCCCAGGTCGTTCATTGTCCCTTACTTGCTAATTCAGGCATGCACAGATGCCATTCCTTTTGTTCCCAACACTCTCATTCTCCCCACACCCCTTTCAGGCCTTTTCTCCTGCTTTTAACTGCCTCGTCCTCAGGATCCTCAATCAGGGATGGACCACGCCAGACAACTTCTTGAACTCACAGCGGTTTCTGGGAAACTGGCATCACACCCCTAGGGGAGGATTGGATCTCTGGATATTCCCACAACTGTGGACAGAATTCTAAACTCTTGGAAATAGGACTTGATATCGGTGTAACTTTTCTTCACTCTAACCTCATAGGGATCATTTTTAAAGTTCCCGTAATGCAAAAAGTGGTGGCGTACTTTCAGATGGTATTGGGAATTTTTGATTACCCTGTGTTGGTGGTGCATCTGCCTCTGCTGCGTGCATGCCAGACATAGCGGCACCGCGTACACAGATCCAGAAACACTAGAACCAGAAATAACGTGATCGCCGGAACCGGAAAGAGTCCGGCGGCCATTACAAAAATAACCATTCACTGCAATCCCTGTGTACCAGAAGCCATCCAGCATCAGTCAGTGGGCCAACACACACAGGGAATAGCTGCAAGGATACCCCAAAACGGCATGCATAAGCCATGCTTCAGTGAAGCTGAACTCCCCATGCTGGTGGACCACATTGTGGCAAATGCAGGGGAGCTCTTCTCTGCCGACCAGCGATGCAGCACGCAGCTGAAGTGCAAGGCCATATGGGCAGAGGCTGCCCAGAAGGTGACAACTGTGGGTGTCACAGCCCGTAGCATAAATGACTGCCAAAAGCATTGGGATGACCTCCGCCTAAGGGTGGGGAACCTTCTGGCAGCCCACAGACGAAAATTCACAGCAACAGGTGGCGGACCACCCTCAACCCTAAAGCTGTTCCCATGGGATCCCAAGTGCAGCAGTGAGCTGCATCTCGAGGGAGTCAGTGCAGCGGAGGCAGGAGCTGGGACACTTGCCAAGGCTGGTGAGTACAGAAAGTGCACAAATAAGAAGCTGAATCAAGCTAATCCTGCCCCCTGCCAACCATCAACGCACATAAATGCCCATATCACAGTCCACATCACCCCGACCACACCCAGTACTCCCATGCCACCCACTCACAGAATACAGTGCAAAGGCAGTCAGATGCCCTGCCCCCAGTTATGACCCATACACACCCATAGGAAAATGCACCACACATGAATGCATGTAAATTGACACTTTTGTGTCGTAGACCACCACACATGTGACAGGTCCAGCAAACACATGGGGATGGGACATTACAGTGTCTGTCATGGCTGCAGCAGCCAGCCTGCATATCTTTGGTGGGTGCTGCACACCTGCCATGCAAAGTTGCCTTGAAATCACTGCCACCGTCAACAACGTTGACACTGCACATGCCTACCCACCCAGATGGGACTGTATTTATTTATTTTTATTTATTTATTTATTGCATTTTTTACACGCCCAGATCCTCAGGTATCACAACGAAGTTGCATAACATTGTTAAGATTGCATACAGAATATTCACAGAGTTGCACAGTGGGTTTGAGCTAAGTCGTTCTAGACATTCATTCAAACAGTGTGGTGAACAAAACAAAACATAGTTCCAAAATTATACATGAGAGAAGGTTGTAGATATATTTACAATCACTCAGGGTTATTGACCTTCATATTATTTGAAAAGCCAAGTTTTGAGTAATTTTTTGAAACCTGAAAGGGAACCCTCTTCTTTAATGCTATTGGAAAGGGAGTTCCAATGTTTAGGGGCTAAGTATTTGAAACTACTGCCACACGCTTTGGTGTTCTTGAAGCGAGGGATCTCAAGTAGTTGCTGGTTGTGGGATCTAAGTGTTCTTTGGAAGGTTTTTTTTGCAGAACTTTATTAAGGCATGTGTGAGCTGAGCCCTGTTGGCATTTGTAGGAAATGCACAGGGTTTTGAAGATGATTCTGCCTGCAATTGGTAGCCAGTGATGTTCTCTTCTAGTCTTAGGGATGTGGTCGGATTTTCATATGCCGAGGGCTGCTCTGAGGGCTTTATTTTGTATGAGTTGTAATTTTTTTAGATTGGATTTGGAGATGCCTAATAGTAGTACATTACAATAGTCAAGGTGTGACAGTATTAGAGCTCTAACCAGGGTGACGCAGTTTGCAGGGGTGAGAAATTGTCTGCTTAGTGCAATTAGTTTCGCTGTGTAGGAGGTGGTTGATGAAAGGCTACTAATGTGTTTATTCATAGTCAGATTGGCATCCAAGTAAACTCCTAACGTTTTTACTTGTTTCAAGACAGGTATCATGTTACCATCGATGTTGATCGAAGCATAGTCAGAGTGAAGGACGCTGATTTTAGGCTGCACTCCCACTATGAGGATTTCGGTCTTCTCATTGTTTAGACAAAGACTATTTAGGGCCATCCAGTTTTGGATGATAGCATAAATTCTGTTGATTAGTGCAGCGTCTTGGGTGTAGTTTCCTGAGAACGGGATGAGGATCTGGGTGTCATCCGCAAAGTTGGTGTAGATGACACCCATGTCGTCTAACGCTGAGAAGAGGAGCTTTGTGTATGCATTATACAGCGTAGGAGAGAGGCAAGAACCTCAGGGCACTCCTATGGGAACGGGGATGGGGTCAGCAGCTTCCTTGCCTATGGAGACTCTGGAGGTACGGTCAGCTAGTAAGGATTTAATCCACATGGTAGCATCCATGGAAATGTTAGTCTTTGGTTAGAGTGTTGCAGAGTTTATCATGGTCCACGAGGTCGAACGCTGCAGAGAGGTCTAATAAAAGGAGGATACATAGTTTGCCTGAATCTCTAATGGTATCCATCTGGATTTTGAGATCCAATAGAGCTGTTTCTGTGCTATGGTTTGGTCTGAATCCGGACTGTCTTGAACCAAGAAGTTGGTAGTTTTCTAAATGAGATTGGATTTGGTTATAAGCTATTTTATCAATGATTTTAAGTAAGAAGGGAACTGTCGTTATTGAGCGGTAATTAGTAGGTACAGTTGGGTCTAGAGTGTTTTTTTTTAGTGATGGGGTGACCCATGCTTCTTTAATACTAGCTGGGTCCAGGTTGGCTTTGAAGGAGGCGTTCACGAAGTTGGTAATGATAGGAGTGAGAATGTCGGCGCAAGATTTGACTATTTGTTCTGGGACTGAATCTCCTTTGCAATTAGATGCTTTAAATTTGGAGATTGTGTTGCAGACTGATTCTTGGGAGACTGGGGGGAAGGCAAAGGGAGGGCTGGTAATACCAGTTGTATTAAGACAATATTTGTCACTAGGGGGTTTACTTGCTAGTACATCTTTTTTGGATTGTAACAGTTTGAGTTTGGTGGCTAAAGCATTTTGCATGATGGTACACCAATATTTGCTCGGTTTGGTAGGGTTAGCGATTGGGATTGGATTTTCCAATTCTCTCAAAATGGAGAATAGTTCTTTTGAGTCGGATGCAGCGCTGCTGATTCGTGCATTGTAGGCATTTGCTTTCGTTTAAGATTATGGCTGATTTATAACTGTTATTTGATAGAATAAAGGCGTTTTTAGATTCAGGCGTGGGGTTTTTCCTATAGGCATGTTCTAGTGCACGTTTCCTTCTTCTAAGGGCAACCAGGTCTTCGTTAAACCAGAAACAGGACCGTCTGTCAGTGTGTTTTGTTTTAGTGGTTAATGGTGCTATTTTGTTGATTGTGGAGGTGAGACAGTTTTTATAGATATCTGCTAGGTGACAAGGGTTATCATTGGAGATTGTTGCAGTATCTAGAGCTTTGCTGAGCAAGGGATTGATGTTTTCAGGTGTGAGCTTTCGGAGGTTTCTAACTTCATGGGTGAGTGTAGATTTTTGTTCAGCGGGGGGTTCAGCAGTGGGAATGGTGAACTGGATGTTGAAGCGGTCCGTCCAACTGAGTGGGGAGATAGAATCAATATTGATGGTGGAGTTATGCGTGAGGATCCAATCTAGGGTTCTACCCATAATATGGGTAGGGGCATTGACGAGTTGTTTGAAACTCATGTCCTTAAAAGCTACGTGGAGGGCTTCTGCATCATTACTATCATTGAAACCTAGGTTTATATCTCTAAGGATGACACATTTGGTGTTGGGTTTGATGAGTGGGGCGAGTACAAGGGGGATGTCTAATTCAGGCTGGCTGTTAGAGTTTGGCGCTCTGTATATTACTATGAAGTTAAAGATGGTTTTATCATTAAGGGCAAGTTTAGTGTGGAGGAGTTCATAAACATTAGGACTGTCGATATGGCATGCTCTTAGGTGGTGGTTGGTCTTAGCAATGTTAGCAACACCACCTCCCTGAGAATGAGTCCTATCTGCTCTGAGTATGGTATATTCCGGAGGGATCGTGAGTGAGAGAAGAGGGCCTGAAGCTTGGTGCAATCAGGATTCGGTGACGACTATGAAATCTAGTTGAGAGTCTAATATAAGATCATGAATTTCAATGGCGTGTGCTCCTAGGGAGCGGACATTGGTGAGTGCGCCTTTGAGATTAGGAGTGGAATTTTGATTGGTGGTGGTTGATGTGTTGGAGTGCTTAGTGTGAGAAGTGAGGTGGGTTTGTTTAGGTTTGATATTGATGAGAGGATGTGGATAGCAGGCTCTCGGGGGTTTGGTTGGCTTGTGAACAGTAGAGTTGGCAGAGATTCTGTAATCTTGCCTATGAGTATGAGACCTTAGGCGGTAACATCTGATCTCACCCAGAATCGGGAGGGATGGGTAGTTACCAGTAATAGGTTGGATTTGAATGTGCTCTGTAATGGGTGGCATGAACTGAGGAGTGTGGGAGTATATACTGTCATGTGGGCTATAGGTGTTAGAGTGTGTGGTGGCTGTAGGAAATGGTGGTGTGGTTGGAAGGAATGGAGTGTGGCACTTGATGGGATATTCTCGGTGACAGGCAGGTTTGGATAGGCCATTATTAAAGGTAACAAGTTGATTACCAAAGCAGGGTATACTATTGTCCACAATGCAGAATCGAAACATAGTGAGTGTAGAGCAGGTTTGCATATAGGATAGAAAGAGCGCTAATAGCGGCATGGCTTGCATATCACTGTAAATTATAATGATGGTACACATACTTACTATGTAATGAATAGGAAGTGGGCTTCCAAGACTGGTAGAAGCAATAATTAGCTGCTTTTTGGAAGCTGCATAAATGGGCGGTATGTGAACCATTAACAGTCAAGTCAAATGCTGATTGGGAGAGTGGCAGACAGGATGCTATCCGACCTGCAACAGTTCGGTATAATTGGCAAAGTGATGGTGTGTGCGGTGCTCGTAGAGCGGAATAGGAGTGGGCTATCGTGGGTCGCTAGACCTCATGTGCAGTAGCAATAATGAGGTTTAAGAAACATTTAGGCATATCAGCGGATAAAGGAGCATACAGAACGAATATGAGAGCCGCAATGAAAGGTGGACAACAAAGCAACAATATGAACTAAGCTAGCAGGTGTTTACTGTGGACCTAATATGCTGTATAAACAATGAGATTAAGAAGCGTTTACGTAGAACAACGGAACAAACATTGCGAGTATGAGTGCCACAATGATGGGGAACATCATGCAACAAAGGGTAATATGCTAGTATGCTTTAACAGGGAATACGCTAACAGAATCATGTCATAGCGTGGTGACCAGTATGAGAAGCAATGTGTGATGGACTAGGCTCGGTGATACTAATGCGAGATACAGTAGCATTGAGGGTACACAATTTAGGGCGCCATGGCGGAAAGGATAGGCAGTACCTTAGTCAATTTAGTATCATAGTCACTTTGGCATACAGAATTGCAAGCAACCAAATGGTCGGCTACTTACGGCAGGATGTGTTTAACAGCAGCAGAGAGCAGGCCCCAGGAGTAAGCTCAGGCTATACAAGTGCTGCATAAGGGAAAGTATGCGGCCCAAAAAGTCATAGAGTACCTTGTGCACACTGTAGATAGAGGCTGGGGTTGACCCAAGACAAACGGGCAGGGTTCCTGGTTGATGGCTGCGAAGGCAGGACAGGCACAGGACAGGTGCCTTAGTGTTCGCCTTGTTGGGGGCCGGCTCACGCCTGCCGGTGCCCCAAGATAGGGTAAAGAGGCAGGGAGGGGCCAAACAGGTAGCCAATGAGGAAATTCAGAACTCGGGTCCTGCAGGGAGAATCAGGTGGCCATTTTGAAATGGCTTCTCATCGAGTATGGCACGCACTGAGGATTCATATGTAAGCTGATATTTTAGCCTGCTGTCGCTGGTCGCTGCAGGCGGGGCACACAGGTTTTCAATGCCGTGGACCTGCGTGCATGGGGGTGCTTTCCAGCGGGGTGCGGATGTTGCACTCTGTTGCTGCATGCTTACCTAAGCATCGGCGGCGGCGGGGATGACATTGGTGAGCTGCTCCGGCAGTTTACGAAGGAGAAAGGAGCTCCTGCTCCTCTGTACGGCACTCAACACAAATGTGAATCAAGAACATCCTGCCGCTTGACCTCCTGTTCCCTGCACTAGGTACATCCACGTTGAACTGTCCAGTCAGCATATGTAAATTGGTAATGGCCCCAGTAGCAAGGTGCCGGTAGCACTGGCATGATCAATACTCAACCCATAATGAGTGTCACCTGCCCACTGCAACACACATACCCATGCTGGCACACCTATATACAGCTGCATGTACAGCATGGCTATGGTGTAGGCCATGCACCCAGGCCCCCCACCCAGAATCTGCACAAAGAAGAAGAACGCTCCAGCAGGCCCAAATACCTATACCACAAAACATAACCTACAAATGCAACTATGTGCATCATGGATGCACATATTGCATGGTTGTCTGCCATGCTTCCACTGGCAACACATCACAATACTAGTACACCCTCACCTGCATTGAGACATGGGCACATACTGATTGTGGAGTGCATGTTACTCATATGAACCTGGCAGCCCTACCATGAACATACCACACGCATCCTGCCCAGTCAAGCAGGTCACACATCGACTCCAGGCATGCCCCCCCCCCGATATTGACACACATCCCAAATTACTTTACACGGGCAGACAGCCCAATCTGGGTGCACATGTGAGCATACCCAGCACAGCTGTGTCACATGTGCCGTCTGCACAGTGCCTGCAGTTCACTCAACACAATGTGGTCTAGCTCGATAACTGTGTTGTTTTACTATACTCATCCTGTCTGTCCACTAACAACATGCCCTTCATTCACCCACAGGAACATCATCTGACACCTATGGTGGACAACCAGGGCCGTTGACGGAGACCGGACGTGCAGGTCACACAGCACACTGTCCCTCAACATCTGCTGCCGGCACCTTGGCCATCCGTAAAGTCACAACAGCTCAGGTACACCACATGGAGGAGGCCGATTCCCTGCTGCCCCTGGGACACAGCAAGCCCCTCAGGCCATCATCCCTGCTGCCCCTGGGAAAGAGCAAGCCCCTAAGGCCATCATCCCTGCTGACTGTGCTATCCCACAGGGACGTGCAGCACCGCCACCCCACCAGGCCGACTCCCATGGCACTGACAGCAGTGCTGAGCAAGTCGTCGTTCAGGCAGCCAGAATCGGCAGTGAGGAAAACCAGAACACTCCTGAAGTACTGGACACATTCAGCCCCATGAGCCCCCAGAGTCCCAATGCGCTCGCTCACACCATCTATGCAGGAAATCACCATGCGTCTCCAACAGATGGAGGAACGCCAGGGCATGCTGGCCACACTGGTTCAGCAGCACCTCATGGAGTCACGCCTACAGAGGGAAAGCAACCAGGCCATTTGGCGTCAGGTTGCCCATGCCATTGGGCATCCCACATCTGAAATCTTCCTGATAGAGGGTCTGTGAGGGCAACAGTGTCCAATCGAATATGGCTGAAACAATGGTGCTGGCCATCATGACACGTCTACCGCCGCTTAACACCCCATTGCCCTCCACCAACACCACACCTACTGGCTCCCAGGCAGGCAGCCCCAGGAGACAGTGGCATAAAACAAAATGTGGGGGCCCCCCTGCGAGCCATGCTGAGGGCCCCCCCCCCCAACTCGCCAAACAAATCACGGGACATGCCACACTCTGGGCCGGCCTAGATTATCACGCTTGCACAATACGCATGAACGTGCTGCTGAAGGGGTATACCGCACATGGACTAGGAGAAAGATATAAATATGTGTTGTAATGCAATATACAGCACACGTTCTGAGAAAAATTGGCTAAAAAGCCAGAGTGTTGCCATTGTTTTGTAGGGTAACACCAATCCAATACATGCAAGTCACCAACAGTGCACAGGAACATGAATGCGTTTAAAAATGCCATGCCACATTGAAAACATGTCCCACTGGCGGCACAATGTAGACCAGTGTAGACGTTATAACATTACAGTAAAGCATGCCAGGACACATTTAGACATACCTAGACTGTTGCGCAAAAAGCCAGTGGAAGCAATAACACTCATCAAGAAGAGAGCACACATTGAAGCCCGGGTCTCTGCTGCCTCTAACAACACAGCTAAACTCTTTAAAATCTGCACTGAACTGGTCAATCCTGTTGCGGTCTCCACCTCTCCTGTTCCCTCCCAGGCCCTCTGTATGGCTCTGGCCTCTCACTTCTCCGCTAAAACTCAGGACATCCTGTCCACTATCTCCTCCTCCTCTCCCTCTTCCTCTCTCGGCCCCTCCCTTGTGCACCCACTCCTCAAGAAGCTGTCTGATGATCCTACCTGTACGGCAAACTATCGCCCAATCTCCATCACCCCATTCCTGGGCAAACTCTTGGAAAAAAGCTGCCCATCTCCCAGCTTACTCTCCACATTGAATCTGTTGGTTTTCTCCATGACCATCAGTCTGGCTTCAGAGCTGCCAGAGGCAACGAAACTTCTCTCCTGAACACCTGTGAAGATCTGCTCTCTAACCTTGATTCCAGCATTCCTTCTGTCCTAATCCTCCTCGATCTTTCCTCTACTTTCAACACAGTCAACCCCGCCATCCTGATCAATCGACTCTGTGAGAATCTGGGCATCACGGATCAGGCCCTGGAGTGGCTGACCTCCTGCCTCTTGGACTGCCCCTCCCAGGTCCAACTTGGTCCCTTTCTCTCTGCCACCTCTCTCTCTACCTGTGGCATTCCCCAGGGCTCTATCCTCTCACCCTGGTTTTTCAACCTCTACTTGGCCCCTTTGGCCCACCTGATCTCTACCTTCTCCTCTAACTGTGTTATGGTGATGACACTCAGCTTTCCTTCAGGCTCCTCTCATCTCTTGCTCATTCCTGACTGTCTATCCGTGATTCAAAATTGGTGCACCTCCAACGATATCTACCTTAGTGCCGTTAAGATGGAGATCTGTCTCATTGGGACCCCTGTCCCTGGTTTCCCTCTCTCACTCTGGCCGCCCACCTTGGGCCCTCTTCTTTCTCCTTCCTGCGAGGCAAAAAACCTTTAGTATCATCTTCGACTCCACTCTCTCTTTCTCTCCTAGGATCTCTACATTGCCAAGAAGTCCCACTACCTACCAGCTGCTCCTACTCAAAAGGACTCTTCCCTTTCTCACTTTACCTCAGAAGCTCACTGTCTCCAGAGCCCTGTTTCTCTCTAGGCTGAACTACTGCAACAGCCTCTTTCTCAAGCTGTCTTCCTCTACTCTCCGCCCTCTGCAACTATTCCAGAACAGGACATCGAGACTTATCCTTGGCCACAAGCCCATGGATCATATCTCTATAGCCCTGAAATCTCTCCACTGGCTCCCGGTTGTTGCAAGAATCAAGTTCAAGACCCTTGCATTGTCCACAAGGCTTTCTGGGGTCTGTCCCACACTACATCCAACGCTCTCTTCCAAAATACCTTTTTCTCTAGCCCTTCCCCCGGCTACCTGCAACTTTCTAAGGGCTAGATGCTTCTTCAGGCAGAGAGTGGGGGTAGATCTCGCTCCTCTGCAGATGCCTCCCTCTGGAATGGCCTCCCTGCCACTCTCAAACTTTAGCGGACCACCTGATGTTCCGGAAGCAGCTCAAAACTTTCCTCTTCTCCTCTGCTTTTGCTCTCTCCCTCCCCTGTTGACCTACCTGACCTACCTGTCTGCTGTACTGACTGGTTGCTTGGCTACCCTCAGAGTCTCACTGAGTCCAGGCTCTTTCTTGATCGGTCACCCTTGCACTGCCTCCGGCTTACCATGCACTTAGGGACTGTAACTGTAGCCCTACAGTCCCTTGTTCTCCTTGCACTACCTAGAGCCTCAATGGCCTGGCTGCACTTACTCAGAGCATTACAGCCCTGTTTTCCCTTTCCTTCTTCCTTGCACTTCCCCCCTCCAATTCCCCTTGCATTTATTCATTCTCTCACTTGCACGATTTGAATGACACAAGGCCTAGTAAGATCATTTGTCTTTTCCACCCTCTATCTTCACTACATTGCTTGTCGCACCAAGAAACACTTGTGTATGGGCGGGTTTTAATAGACTTATATCATATCGTTTTATCACAGATGCTGAAAAAATGTACAATGCTGCAGTAAGAAATGGCTAGACTGGCAGAACCCAAATGCCAATCTAGCCAGGTAATTACACTTAGCAGGACTGCTTTATCAAAAATGCGCAGTCAAAAAAAGTCATACCAAACTGAGGAATAACTAGACTTGGTGCACCAAAATGATAGCCACTAATACCACATGTCATGCCTGCTTAGCCTGGACATGGACAACCATTATGATTTATCACACAATCCCACCACCCACACATCCCCTCCCATGCCCTACCCCAACCTCCAAAATCAATTCCTTGGCCCAGAATTACCTTCCCTTCACTCTTCCTTGTCCCAGAGCTTACGTTTTAGGCTCCTTGCCTCATAGGTAAGTACTGGGATGAGAAAGAGTGGGATTAGGAGTAATGAATATAGAGGTAGCTAAGTCAGGCATTACTTGCATGTACCTCTACCTCATCCCAGTGCTTGTGTATGAGGCATATTCCCTCCTACACAAGTACTGCCTCATGCACAAGTACAGGGACAAGGAAGAATAGGGCTAAGAGTAATGACGATTACCAATAAGTAATTAAGGCATAAAACACAAGTAGGGGCCTAACAATATTCAGTTGACTGGGCTGCAATATTCACCCCCAGAAACTTTGGGCTATGTTGACTCAACCTGGATGACCTTTAGAGCAGTTACCGGACAGAACAGGACACAGATGTTAAATGGCACCTGGGTTTCGCTGTTAACAAGGGCCCAGTAGTTACTAACGTAAAGCATTTCACTATTAGTACCTGCATCCAAATGCCACATTTTTTAGGCAATTGAAATTGTTATGTGGGTTTAGTACTTTCATGCCAGGGAAGTGATTGGAAGGGTAGAAAGGGAACAGGAGACTGTTCATTCTCACAACAGTTCATAAGTGGGTGCTTTCACACTTAAAGGAGAGAGTAAACTGCTTGTAACATTGAAGCTGCACTAGAATAGTCTCATTAAAATGCGTAAAGAAGTTAGATGTGCCCACACAAATAAGTTTGCCTCCCCCACCACCCGTGAAGTTAACGCCTCTTCCAAAATTTGAAGGATCAGCCCCCCGAAATGTAGGTTTTGTTGTGCCCCTGAACACAAGCACAAACACCATTCACCATAAACACACATGCACGCCCAGCCATCCTTACATTTAAGTGTGCACTCTTTCACCATACAGGCACACCTAGGCAGCCATTCATACATTTAAGTGTGCACCCTTTCACTGTACACGCACACACGCACACCCAGTCACCCATACATTTGTGTGCACCCTTTCACCATACACTCACACAGGCAGCCACCTCCACATTTAAGTGTACACCCGTTCACAATACACTCACACAGGTCATTGGGTTGAGGGGAAACCTATCACTTAAAAAAGAAATTGGGCGTCAGTATAAGTTTGCTGGTCCGGTAACAACGGTACCGGTAAGCTTGCCGGTACCGTTGTTACCAGACCAGCAAACTACGAGTTCTGCTCCCGGGTGCCTTCCCGCCTGCCAGGTCTGACCTGGCGGGCATACCGGCACCCGTGAGCAGAGCATGTTGGATGCACCAGCACCATTCTGAATGGTGCTGGTGCATCCGAGCTCCCCAATCCCATTGAAACCTATGGGGATCAAATTTGAATGGGGAGCATTTTTTTCCGATACCCGCGAATGGCCAATTACCGGGTCCGGTGGGCCGTAATGACCCGGTAATTGCCCATTCAAGGGTGCCAGAGAAAAGCACAAGTTTGACGACTGATTGTTTCTTTTTGAAATCACTCTGACTTCATAAAGAAATTATTTCTGTTAAGGACCAAACCATAACGGAAATCATTTCTTTATGAAGGCAGAATGACTATTTCGTTTTGAAGTCATAGGGCTCCCCCACCCCATGACATGGAGGCCTCCAGCCTGGGGTCTACCATGTCATCGGGTAGGGGGAGCTCTCGGATTTCAAAAGGAAAGTTTCTTTTTGTAGACACTCTGCCTTCAAAAAGACATTATTTCACTTACAGAAATATTGTCTTTATGAAAGCAAAGTGATTTCAAAAAGAAATTTAAAAAAAAAAATGTGAAAAAAATATTTCTTTTCATTTTTTTCTCCAAGTGGGGTCCCCTCCCAGGCCTGTGCTAGCGGGCCCCCCCGCACCGCGGGGGCTGCGGGGCCCCTGTTACGCCAGTGCCAGGAGAAGGTCCATGCGCCTGTCTGGGTCGTCTCAGAGGGATAAACATCCCACCAAGCGTGGCAAGAAGTGGTGATGATTCAGTGACACTTCTTCCAGAAATTGCTATTTCTAGGCTGGGAGGTGGGAGGGCACGTTTGGGAGGGGGTGGGCAGGTCCATAGTTGGGATAGGTAGTTGGGGCCTTGGAGGTGGAAGGGTACATTTGGGTTGGTATTGTCTTTGCACCTGTTATCTTTTGTCTTAATCTAAATAATACACTGGGTTGTTTTACTGAATAATGAGTGGGCAATCTTCTTATGTGTGTGTATCAATAATTTAATGGAAGTGTTACACATTACGTGTGTGAAAATGTGCTCCTTGTGCTTGTGAGGATTGTTCAGAAGAAATTGTGAATAAGTGCTGCCCGTGCATGCTGACCATCCATTGCATACCGCCGTGGTCGCATTCCCACCCCATCATCGTCGTCATCTCCATCCACTTCATCTGCTGTGTCCAGGTCTGGGGGCATTGCAATGTTCCGGCGAACACATACATTGTGAAGCATGACACATGCCAGGACAATTTTGCCAACCTTTATGGGGCTATACATTAATGCACCACCGGATCTGCTGAGGCTGCGGAACCTGGCCTTGAGCAGTCCAAAAGTCTGATCTATGATGCCCCACGTACGGATGTGTGCCAGGTTGTAGGCCTCCTCATGCCTGTTCTGTGGTTGTCTAATGGGTGTAATCAGCACTGGCGTTAGTGGGTATCCCGAATCACCTGCACCGGAGTGACCGAGAGGGGATTGGATGATAATATTGGAAATGTCCTGTCGGTGATGATGTCATGTACACATTCTCAGTATTTCGTTATTTCACAACATAGTAGATGCCACAGATGCCAAAATGTAATTTGCCATATTTAATTGACACATCCACATTCTAGAATGAAAACTTTGCTCACTCATTCCACATGAGAGTGTTTTGCCTGCTCAATGTCTGCAGTCATGATATGGCCTTCAGTGCTACTACATGTCTTAATCCTTTCAATGTACACAATTGTGTGTTTCTGCCTACTAGGAGCCTCATATCTTGTATGGTACTGACAATCAGTGTCATGCACCCGCAGCGTACAAGAGTGAAGACACTGCTGTGCGCAGCTGCGAACATTGGCATTGTGCACATGTGAGCAGGTGCTACTTTCTCAACAGTGTCAATACGCCCATTTACATGTGACCATTGTATAGTGTGCAACTCTATGGTTAGGGCCTATTTCCATTAGCCAGTACATGGATTCCCGTGACATGGTAAACTGTCATGGGCCTAATGCAGCAGTAAACTGGGTGCACTCTGTTGAGTGCCTATTTATCCCCCCCCCACAACACAAGGGTCATGCATTGGTCATTCTACTCACCCAACAGCCAGATGTTTTCTCTGATGTGATGTGCCATGTACCCTGGCAACGTGGAGTTCCGCAGGACGATTGAGTTGTGTATCGATCACGGAACATGTGCACAGCAATGGGTGATTAGTTATTTAGCATCACAGACCATCTGCATGTTGAGGGAGTGGAATTGTTTGCGATTTCTATTCACTGCCTCAATGGCATGTCTGGCAACCAACTCCACATGGGTGCAGTCTAATGCATCAATGCAATTGAGCATGTCGGCAAGGGCATGGAAGGCCACTTTGGTGGCATTGACCTGGGCAGGGTTTCGGGGTAGGGCAATGTGGTCTGCCACATGGAGCAGCAGTGCAACCAATACCTGGAACAATATAATGGAAAAACAGGGGTGAGACAGCTCATGCAGCTCCCCAATGCTGTGCTGGTATGTGCTGGTAGCAAGGAAGTGCAGTACCAACACTACCTTCAGCAAGGGTGGAATTGCAGTCCGTATGATTATCATGCTGAACATGTCATCATTGATGAGGGTGACTATTGATATAATGGTCTTCCTGTCTAGCCGACATAAGGTGTGGATTTGGCTTGGGGTCAGGTTCCAGGGCAAGGCCCTTATGCGTGGTATTGGTGGCTGTCTGCGGGGTGCTACATGCTGCACATTGATGTTAGGAATGGCCAACTGGTTCCTCATTCGCCTCCTACGCCTCCTCCTCTGCCACAGTGCTGCTTCAGCCTCAATAGCTACTTGCAGGTTGCCCAGCCCAATTGCTGCTACACCGACTTCAAGCATGGGTGTGTTGGGAGGAGGTGGTTTGGGTGTGGGTGTGGTCCTTTTGTACATTCCCAGGGATGAATTGTGTGCAGCTGGGCTAATTCACTACACCTGGGGAATGTTGCTGCTTTCCTGATACTGTTTAACACCTGGTCTGCAGTGCTGGTATTACAGGCGCAGCGGTCATTGTGGCACCGCAATTTTTATGGCAGTGTTCCCCTGTAGGTGGAACTCCAAATGTGCCCATACTACCGCCTTGCCGGTAATTCATGGAGGTCCGGCGACTCGTCCTGTTGTTTGCAGTCACAGTGCTACCGGGTGCGGTAGCTCAGTGGGAGTCACTTTGCAGTGACTGTGTTTCCACCATTGTGGGTCGAAATATGCCGGTCCAGAAAATGGTGCTGGTACAGTGCTACCTGGACCAATGATTCAGGACCGGGAGGTTGAAATGAGGCCTATTGAATTTAGCATCATCCAGTCCTTGATCAGACTATTTTTGTGATTTAACTTACCCAGGTCGTATTTATGCTTTCCGCTCAGTTCCATAAGGAGCTGCGTGTCAGCATAGTTTGAGAAATGTAAGTTTAATGTTGTCAGGAGGTCACAGAGAGGCTTGATGTATGGGTTGAACAATGCGGGGGATAGGCAGGCACCTTGGGGAACACCATCACACATGGGACCAGGAGCTGAAATTGCCTCAACCAGGACACTCTTGATTTTCTGATTAAGCAGTTCCCCTGGTCCCCTCTATGCAATGTACACGTTCTATTCAATTGAACGTGTACATTGCAAATAGAAATACGTTAATACATTCTTTAAAAAATAAATAAACCTAGCATTTTTCAACTGGGTTAATAGGAATAGTTCACTGTGTTTGTTAGAAAGCGTAAACATATTTTCGTGGCACGTGCAAACGATATCTTTGATTGAAGACATCGGTAGTGCAAACGGTGCGTGTATCTTATCTCTGAAATAGCAGTGTATTTCATTACAGAAATCCTATCTTCAGTCTCTAATAAATGTTAACATTGTTATAAAAATGAATGACTCCTTTAGTGTCCATGAATTGTGTTAAATTCGCCCAGGGCCAGAAGGTTAGCAGGATGAGGATGCCATGGTGAAGTTATCAAGCGGCCGGGCCTCAACCATTAAACTTGTTAATCTGATGCCTGCTTCAGGAAATATATGGGAGTGGATTGCTAGACAGACTGAAATCGCGATGCTTAATACTGTTTAGTCAGTAGTGGCAAAACAACAAGCTTTGAACCCAAAGGGTTTTGTCAAGAAGGTGTATTTTTAGGTTTTTTGGGCCCTGCTGTGCTTCATTTTGCCACAGGCGTGCGCTGTGACTGAATCAGGAACATCTGTTTATCAAGGGTGTTTGCACTCATCTAGTTTATGAAGCGGCATTCAACTAATATGTACATTTATCACTGCTTGGGACTGCATGCTCGTTTTTGGGCTTTAATTTAAAGTGTCTAGGAGTCTGCAGTTTGCAGAAAAAGGCGCAATAAGCAATTCGCAACTTACAAAAAAATGTAATGAAGATGAGCCTGCTTCTGTGAGGAAGAAATTAGCAGGGCTCTGCCAAGAGCCAGCTGCACTCAGCTGAATATGGAAGGAGGTAGTGGGTAGAGGGAATTGTCCTTGTCTTGAGGAATGTGCGCAGCGTGCAGGAGCAGAACCCTCCATGTGACAATTATAGTGAGAAACCTTCCTAAGACAAATGAGTTCAGTGGTAAAGAAGCTATTCGGAACAGCAGAGTGCTGTTAAGGGACACGTGGCACTGGGAGTCACTTGTTTTAGGAATTAATGTGATACAGCTGGGATAAGAACTTCATTGCGCAGTCTTCGAAAAAGAAAACTCTCTTTCTCCTCTTAACTATACTGAAGATGCTCCGCAATGACGTCGTGTTTAGCATTTGATTTGGTCGATCACAAGGTACTCTGTGATCATCTCACCTCAGCGGCCCATTTTTCCAAGTCAGCCATCATGTGGATTCAATCCTTCTTAAATAATAGGACCATGCGTGTCTTCTCGCCGTCTGCAGCAGCTGACCCCATAACGATCACTTGCGGTGTGCCCCAAGGCTCATGTGTATCCCCTACTTTGTATAACATTTTTACAAAGCCACTGTTTGATGAACTGGACTGTTTGGGTGTCACTTTCACAAATTACGCAGATGACACTCAGATACTCCTACCTCTCACAGGCATCTATGACACAGATGTACGACTGGGGAACGAAATCTACAAAATGATTCAGGCACGGATGGCCTTTGCCTGAATGATGATAAAACGGAACTCCTCCTTGTGGGCTCACCAGCCAAAATAAACACAATTAGTACAGACTACGCCATTGTCAATATAGACGGGAACAACATCCCAATAGCCAAAGAAGTAAACATATTAGGCTTTTATCTTGACGCTACTTCCAATTTAAACAAACAAGTGAACATGACCGCCTCAGCTACCGCCTATACGGGCAAGCTGGTAAGAGCCTGTAGACCACTGCTATCAACAGAAAGCTGTCTTACACTAGCAAGAGCACTCATATTGTCTAAACTAGACTATTGTAATGGTCTCTACATAGGTGCCAATAAGACTGTGCTAAACAAATTACAAATAATGCAGAACAATGCTCTTAGAGCTGCATTAAACTTACTGAGAAGAGAGCACATTTTAGCAATAAGAAAACACTATAAATGGCTCTCTATTAAAGAAAAGATTGAACTTAAAAACTTGTGTCTCACCTTCAAAGCACTGAACCATACAGCCCCTCTGTACCTCACTGCAAAATTCACCCTGAGATCTTCCACACGGGTCACCAGATCATCTAACACATCCTGCCTGGTGGTCCCAAGATACAACCTAAAAAGATCTGGAGGATCTAGTTTCCCGGTTGTTAGGCAGAATTGCATGCAGTACCTTCTGGGACTACCACATACAATTAGGACTACAGGTGCAAGTCAAACCAACCTTTGGTATACGTCTGTACCACACAGTTTTTGGTAGCGAGCTGAGCAGCCAGGCTTATCTCAAGAGTGAATGTGAGCAGTACAAGAGGTTACACAGAGGTCTTTCAATCACAGTGGCACACTTATACTCAAGGTTTCTTAGTAAAACACTTATTAATTTATTACACAATCATTTAGAAAACATTTCACTAGAAGGAGGCAACTTAATATCATACACTAATACACTTCAATACAAAACTCTAAGATTTGAGACAGTTTGAGCTCCCCTGGTAGGAGCAAAATAGCAGTTCAATTACTTAGAAGTGAGCAAAAGGGACAAGGTAAGTAGAATAGATCCCATATACTTGTTAGACAGTGCAAAGAGTAGCAATTCACCATAAGAGCTCCATTATAGTCAAGAGGCCTAGGCCAAAATCAATGGGTTAGTGTTCTGGATAGAAAAGAGCAGTTTTGGTATCAAACGGTAAAGTCTTTGCAAAAGTTCTCAGAAGTAGTTTAGGTGTAAAAGAATCATATGTAGGGTCACAAGCTGATTAGGCCTGCAAGTTGGGAAAGTTTCACAAACTTTCACCGCAAGAGTGACCTTCTCTCAATCAGGTTGGCACAGTACCTTAGAAGAAACAAATGCTGCTGAAGTCGTTGGTTCCTGGCAGTTCCTGCAGATCTCACTGTTCCTGAGCCTCAGTCGTGGGGACAACAGGGAGGACGTCAGGGGACTCCTGCACTGCACGGGATCGCTGAAGAAAGCAAACAAGATGGAGTCACTTCAGTTCCAGTAGCTGTAGATTCAAGAAATTAACTGGTGTCCCTCCCCCTGGTTAATCCTAACCAGGCTTGAGAATGGTATCCAGGTGTTTTACGAATTGATTGTTCCCACCAACTCAAAGGAAGAAGCCATCCTTGAAGGAGCTTCTCTGTCGAATGGAGTTTGGCAATTCGGAGCTGTAGCAGGGCTTCACCGGGCAAACCAACGGTCCAGGAGTTGCAGCAGCCGTCCTCTTCCAGCTCTTCTTTGGTTCTTTCAAGCTACAAAACCATTATATTAAAAAAAGACAGTCACAACGGGGCACGGATGGGGTGGTGTTCAAACAGTTAGGATGCATGCTGAGCAGTCGAAAAGCAGAGCTTCAGGGTATATGGGGCAGTGGTTGACTCTGCTTTCCAGTCACAGAGATTCGCCTTTTAAACAGTTCCCTCCCTTTCATTCTAGCCTAGATGTCACTCACCCAGCAGGGTGGCTGTCCTTGCCGGACAGTCATCCAGCCAATCACGCCAGAGTGTATTTGGGTCTCCTAGGAGACTAATTACAGGGGGTTTCGGGCACCTCCCTCATTTCCTGCCCACCCCAGACACTCAGACGCCAGAGGTGGTCTTCACTCCTGAAGCCCGCCAAAGGCACACAAACAAAGGGACCGAACCTGGTTTGGCATGCAGAGACAAACACTAGAAGGAACTTTCCAAAAAGAAACAGCGGAAAAAGAAGACCGGGACCCGTTTAAACAAAGGGGCTTAAGGTGCCATCTTGACAAACATGGCTCCCGTGATTTTTAGCTACTGGTGTTCGTGGTCGGGAAAAATCATGGTAGTTCGTTGTAAAACCACTGCCACCAGCCTTTTTATTTGGAAAGCGTAGGATTTGACTGCTACATGAGTATTTAGACACAGGGTATACTATGTAACCCCTCCAGCACCCCATTGTAAAATGGTGTGTGCTGGGTCTATACATTTGGAAAGACTAGTAAAGTCAAAAAATGCAGAGCTAGAGCAGAGCAGAGATAGAGCAGTCTTTGCAGTCCTATTCTGCTGCGGTGCTCCAGTTTGTCTACAGTCACTGTTTTGTGGGAGGACCCATACATTCTAACAGAGACTGCGGAGCTAGAGCAGAGGTAGAGCAGTCTTTGCAGTCCTTGTCAGGACTGCCAGGCTGCCAGCTAAATGGAGTTGGGCGCTCTACAAGAGCCATTGCTGTCCTCTCCCATGAACCTGCTGAATGAAGGAGAAGATGCAGAAAAAAGATGCCTAAGGAGCTCACGGACCACACGTCAAGCCACAAGATTGTGCTTCCCCGGCGAATCGGCAGACCTCGCTTCCCATTGTCTCCGCCTTAAACCCGCATGGCCCTGACAAGCGAAAACATGGCCGGCGCGAGTGGTGGGCAACCCCACTCTGCAAAACCTTCAGTGAACGCCGGAAGGAACGCAAGGGAGGAGATTTCAGTTGTTGCAAATTCAGCTGTCGAGATAAAAATCATGGAAAAAGTTGGCAGAGGCCACTCACCCTTCTCGAAAGAGAAGCTCCTGGCCTCAGAGCAAACCACCATAACCCTCGCCATGGGCCAGCGTGGTCAGCCCCCAGTTGTAAGGGACCCATGATGGGCCGCGAGGGTAATCGCCACCGCAGGTTTAGCTGCTGAGCGCGAGGCCCGAGAAGTGATAAACATTACGGATTCTAACAAAAGAATAACTGAAGATTCACCTACCTTGGATGGGCTGCCTGAGTGCCCTACAGTGGATGAGGCGACAGGCTGCAGCGAGCCTTCAGCGGTGCACCGGGAGGCAGAGGCTCTCCAACGGCCTCAAAAACCCCGTGAATCAGGGGTTGTGTTCCGGCCACTCCCCTGGGGCTCATTGGAACTGCCCAGCGCACAACCGGAGCCAGATTGGAGGCCCACGCCCATCGTGGTCGAGGCTCAGTTTCATGCAGCCCTGAATGCTGAGTCGCCACCCCTAGCGGGATGCAACCTCCACATCCAAGTACAACAAAGTGAATATCCACCTACTTCGTCTGAGGAACGCATGGACTCGAGCGCCCCTTGAGGCATCCAAAAACTTGTGTAAAACATATTCACCAGACAAAAACTCACTGGGAGAAAAGTCTAAAGCTACGCCAAGCAAGATTGCAAAAAACACCTCGGGGAGTAAACCACCGGCATGACTGAAAAAGAAAAGACTGAACAAAGCCATAGTGTGTAAGAAAAAGAGCGCTTTTACCAAATACCTCCCCAGAAAAAACAACGAACAAGCTCCAGGGACAATTAAAGGAGAAGAGAAACAAATCTGACTCTACTAAGAAACCCCTACTAAAAACAACATTCTGCAACTCCTTATAGGTTTTTTTCACAAGACAGGGAAAAGAAAATATGACGTTCTTGAAGAACTAACGGATGATGAGATCCTAGAAGCTCTAATGGAACCTCTCCCAGCTCCCAAGACCTGCAACACTGTGCCTAAAACTAGCAAAGACACTAAACAGAAAAGCATGAGTTCCCCCGGGTCTTCCCTCCTACCATCGCTCAACAATAATTCCTCAAATTTGCCACCACTAAATGAGGAACACAAGTCAGACTCAAAGGCTGCACAAAACTCCAACGCCCATGAACGCAAAGCAAATGCTGAAGAAGCCCTACCCCTTGGCGAAATCACTTTACCATCTGATTACTCACCAGCAGCCTCAGCTGACGCTACACTTGGGGCACAAAAAAAGAAAAAACTCCCTCCCAAATTGCCACTTTGAGCCCCGCCTCGGACCTGCACAAGGGCGATGAGCTACATCACTCACCAACTTGTCTTGAGGCAGATGAAGACTGGTAGATCCCAACTAAACCAAGTTCTGCAAGAAGGGCTCTCTCACCTCGCAGCGACAAACAAATCTCCCAAAAACACTTACTCGACAGACCAACTCACGACCTTTCCTAAACAAGCCTGGCATAAATCGCTGTTTAAGCAAATTACCATCCACAGCACATAAAGAAACTCCTTAAAAAAAACGACATGCTGTCAATAATGTCTGCTGTTACAATTGCTTTAGCCCTGTTCGGGAAATTGTACGAGGCCTTAAATGATACATTAAAGGACCACATGGCCCTATTCGCACTGTTGCACGCAAAATTGACCTATTTGGAAGGCTATATCACCGCCAAAGTAAAAGAGCCTAAGGAAAAACGCAGTAGATCAGCCTCAGCAGACAACTCCCATGTTAACCAAGTCCTCCTCCCCAGCCGGACCAGCAATCAGCAACTAAACATTGCAACGCAAACAGATTCACCTCCCCACCCACCCCTCTTCAGATTTGCCGGTAGCCAACAAGACCTCCAAAATGTAACAGCTCACCAAGAAGGGAAAAAAGGAGCTCCTTTTCAAAAACCCAAACAAGTGGACACCCCATGCATTGTTATTGGATCTCCAATAAAAGCCAGCTCGTCTCGGAAAGAGCCCCCTGTGCGAAAATGACTTTCCTGAAACTACAGGCCCAAAAACACAAAAAAAAGATATGGTTGGGAGTACTCGAATCCAAACCATTGTCTCAGAGAGGAAGCACATTGACAACTCAATAGCCACTATACGACAAAGACCAATTCCTCAAACATCTCAGAGGTCTCCACAACTTCCCACACAGAAATCCCCAAGAACCATGGAAGATTTCTTGGCCGACGAGAACTCCATGAACATCACTCTACATCTCACACCCGAAAGAGGGGCTAGCAAGAAATCTCTTGAAAGCGAGACAGAAACAGAGCGGATAAAAGGAGGAAAACCGGAACCCAAAAAATGCAGATGAAATAGTGAACAACCTCCTTCCCAAGAATCATGGGAGAGCTCTAGAACACCAAGAGGACCAGGATTCGTCAAGAGTCAACCCTCTCGCATAACCTCACAACAGACAATTCCAGAGACAAGATCTGGAAAAAGAACTATAGAAAGAAGGGATAGCTACCCTGACCATCCATCTAGGAGAAATCCTCCAGCCAGGGCCACGTGTCCCAAAGCGACAGGTCGTAAACACTCCCAGTCTTCCCCATCACGCCGCCATAGTGAAAGGACTTTTATCACCAAAAAACCTGATCTTCAAACCTGAACGTGCCATCCTTCTCTGACAAAAATCCTCAAGCTAGAACAAATCCCAAGAAACTTTGAAGTTCTGACACTAAATCGTGGAACAGTTATGACGATACTAAGAAACATCCAGGAATTCAAACACCTGAGATCAGACAACATTATTTTAGTGGAGCCGTAGCACAAAGCTCAGAAAGCGAAAGCTTATCTCAACATAAAAGATGCTTCAATAGCCTCGCCAATTAAAGAAGGTTTGGAAGATCTACTCCAAAGAGGTTACCTCCTAACAGAGTTACCAGCAAAGCCATCTAATGCTGATCAACAAACCGTCCCAAGACCAGCGGCATCGCATTGCCTACATTATAGGTCAAAAACAGAATTGAACCGCTGGACAGGCAGTCAACTACAAAAATCGAGCGAATTCTCCAGCCTCTGAAACCATACCAGGGCTATACCTCTTCTACCTTTAAAAAAACCTTAGGAAAGAAAAGGGGCATGCAAGCAGGTGCCCAGACAATCAATCAACTGAGCCAATTCCAAAGTCCATACATCAATCCACAGAAGGCTCAAGTCAGCCGAATGACATTGCATGCCCAAAAGAGACACAAAGGAAACATCTGGCGGAAAAAACTACAAAAACTCAGAAAAAAGTTCTATCATTCGCCCCAATTAAACAGCTTTGGGCATGGTTGCCAAAATCAGTATCAACAACTACAAACAAATAGCAACCAGTCACGAGACAAGAAAAAAAGAAAAGCCTGAGGAGCATAGCCAGAGCCAAACCAACGGTAACCACATTAAAAATGGCTTCATGGAACACCCGTGGCTATAAGCATCTGACTAAAATGGGCGAAATCGACCATGGCGATTTTGATATCCTGGCTCGCCAGGAGACTTAGCTAACAATGACACCATCCATGGATGTATTTGCCATAGAAACCTCCTCTTGCCACCAAGGGTCGGCTAGGTCGTCCCTCTGCTGGTCTTTTGGTTGCAGTCCGCTCCGGCAGTGGCAGTGAGCTGTCCATTTAAAACGATTGTCGCACACACAAAGCCATTTATCGGTTTTGGTGAAGTGGGACCGTTACAAACCGTCGACGAGGACAATCCTGGCAACTCTGATTGTCATAATAACGACGCACTGGAATCCTCAAGCCATTACGGAGGAGAAATTTCTAAGGACTATAGAATCAGAAATAGATGGGATCTACGCCAACTCTGAAGTCTCGCTAATAATCATCTGCAGCGACTTAAACGCCAAGTGCCCAAGATCCCAACAACCACTACCACTGGATAACTCAAAATCTCTGGGTGACTCTTGAGGCCAACAATGGCAGAAGCTAATGGACTCGAGAAATTTCAATAACACAGACCAGATTTCACCTAAAGCCCCTCTAACGCTGACGTGGTAGAGAGGTAGCCAAAAGGCAACAATCGATTGCATCTTCGTCTATGCTATGCTCAACCTAGTGACATCTTTCAAGATAATAAGATCTGACGCTAGCGACCACAGCATCCTTAAAATGACGTGTGGCTGTCCCAGATTTACCAACCCAATGATGGCAAAAAAAGTGGAAATTACCAACCAAGGAAATCGGTTGAGGTTAACAGCTGAACGAATTAAGAACTAACATCAAACTACTGAACCAAGCTCGCTCCAAACGATGTTACGGGAGAACCACAAATTGACTATCAACCCCTGCTGATACTATACCAGATCGGCCCTCCAAAACATCATCGAGCAACACAACCTGCTACCCACCATTACGGCAAACTGCTTGTGGAGAAACATTGCAACCTGCGAAAACTAAAGAGACAAGCAGCCAAATCTAAATCAGCCCTACTCGAAAGGAAGTTCCTAGATGAATCAAAGAAGTACAAATCCCGGGTCAAATAATATCGCATAACACTCTACCAGCACGACTCGGAGGAGATGCTGAAGAAAGTCGTAGGAAGAGACTCCAGAGAATTTTGGTCCCTCGTCAAATCTGCCGACAGGCAACTGGGAGCCACGTTGCTTAACACTGTGAGCGATGAAAGATGGAAGACCCACTTCACCACCTTATTCCAACTTCCCGCTCAGTCATCCACGCCTTCCAAGCCACCTTACAACACCCCCTGGGAAGACCTTTCAAACAGGGACAATATAGAAAGAGCTATACGGAAGCTGAAGTCATCAAGAGCACTGGGCCCAGACAGGGTAACAAATGTTGACCTAAGCTCCCATCCAGCCGAATTGGCACCATTCATCAGCCTGGTCTTCAAAGATCCTTGACTTCCTCAGTGGTTGTGCCAATCTTCAAAAAGGGAGACAGATCCGATCCTCGAAATTTCCAGCCGATAGCATAGCTGGACACAATTGGGAAAATATACGGTTCTCTCCTACTGGGAAGCTTCCAGCAATGGGCCAAATCTTCTCCAAGCACTGACCCGCTACAAGCAGGTTTCACGAAAAATACTGGAATCACAGTGAACATAATCCTGCTAAGCATTATAAAAAGCTATCTTTGGGTGGGAAAAACCAGGGTGTTCCTGGCTTTCATTGACCTCACACAAGCCTTTGACAGGATCGACAGAGCATTGTTGTTGTCAAAACTGGCATACTGCAACTGCCCGAACCAAATCTTGGAGCCAATTATAGCACTCCACTCGGCAACCACGATGAGAGTTAAATTGAACCAAAATGGTCTCCTGTCAGATGAAATTCCAACCAACAGAGGGGTAAAACAAGGCTGCCCCCATGCACCTGCCTTGTTCATCATTTTCCTCAGAGATTATAAAGAATCATGCAATGACATCAGAGCCTTTCCACCAAAAGTCGTAGAGTTTCTGGTCCCGTGGCTTTTGTACACCAATGACATCATCTTTTGGGATCAGACGCTGATAGGCTTACAGCAACAACTAAATAATCTGGCAAGCTACATCTCAAAAAACAATCTTGAGATAAATAAGGAAAAAAACAAGATTATGATTCTGGAAAAAACATCAACGAGGAAAAAAACACCAATGGAACCTTGAAAACACCAAAATTGAGGTAGTCAAAGACTTCAAGTATCTAGGGGTAATGTTGGACAGCTCAGGATGCGAGGAAAGAATGTAGATCTATCTATGGGAGAAGACACGGAAATTAACCTCCCAAGCACGCGTGATGGGCAGAAAGTTTGGACGATTCTCACTGATACCAGTTCTGAAGTTTTACAGTAGTCCCATCGCTGACATATGGAGGAGAAGCCTTACCTACAATTCCATCAGGCCTTTGGCATAAACTGGAAGGTTACTTCCGGTGAGAGGTTCTGCGTTTCCCGAAATCGACCTCGGTTTGGCAATCAGAAGAGAACTAAGTCTATTTTCGCTGAAGGCAACAGTGGAATCAAATGAAATGGCTCTCTTCAGGAAAGTGATAATTCCGGATTCGCCTCCTCTATACAACATGATAAACAATGAACTGCAAAGAGGAGGCTGCAAAATGCTATCAACTTGGGCAGAAAAGCAAAGATCCCAATTGGAACAAATGTGCATGTTCAGAGGAAGATCTCATCCAAAATCCAACATAAATTAAGAAAGAAATGGATCAGTGTGACTGGATCGAAACCCAGGATCTGGCAAGATCCAATAAGCTACTCATCCACCTACCACTTCACATTAAAAAACTCCATGAAACAGAACAAGTCATCAAAAGGTTTCCAAACAAATCATTGAGACAAACATTTCTAAGAGCCCGGTTAAACCTCCTACCAACCAACGAAATCCAAGCTCAAAGAGGCATGTCTACGACCAGCTCCTGCAGACTGTGTAAGGACATCTCTTCAATCGAATCAGTTTGACACTTGTTGACGAGCTACTCTGCGACTTTAGTCCTGAGAAAAGCATACCTCAGCCCTTTACTAGAACCATACAGCTTACGTGAAGAAGAAACATGGTGGAGTCGCCTAGTGAGTGGGAAAGAAACCTATTGGACAATTACGACTGCAAAGATTCTTCAAGCAGCTTTAGCAGAAGGCTCCAAACTAGAGCAACTATAACCCTCTTAAAAACAACTCCCAGACGCTGTAGATGAATGGAATACTTCATCTATTTATCTTCTAAAGGAATTAAGTGAAAATTTAAACTGAAGTTTGAAGACGGGAGAATTTCTCAAAAACTCCCAATTTTGTAAAATCAATCAAATAAGGTATTTAAACCTTTGGGAAGTCTCAGAGGCACTGAAGGTGCTGTGTAACACACATGAAAAGATGATGCCTATGGAGTTATCTAAAACCCCATATTTAAAGAAACACACATCAAAATACATGAAAGAGTGGGAATAAAGGCTCACACTCTTTCCAGGTAAATAAATCAAGTCCTCAAAATCCAGCAAAGTTGCTGGGGGTCTCTAAGGTGAAGGTAATTAGCACATTTATGAGAATTCTCCCTAACACCGGTCATGGCTGCCCAACTGTGGAACACCCTCCCACCTACCATCAAATCTATCCAGGTATTTTCCAATTTCAGGAGAAATATCATCTCCTGGTTACCTGATAATAACTAGATAATAGTAACTCATAGCACCTAACCTAGGTTCTTTAACTAACAAACTATCGACCTTGACTACCCTTAGCTGCCTCATCTGATTCTGTATATCTGGTCTGCCTATACTACTATAGCCACTTAGCAAACAATCTTTTCTCTACACTTGTCATGCCTGTATTCCAACCATTCAGTAACATACCTCTGTAACTAGAACCTCTTAACATTTCCTATTTCTGTAACCTGCCAGCTGTAACCTACTGTTATCTGACCATAATGTCTACGCATGACCAAACTGTATATTAATCATAATGACTATGTATGAAACAATCTACTTGCCTAAAGAGCACTGAGATACCTCTAGTTTGGTGTGCTATGTAAATAAAATAAACAAACAAACAAACAAACCCTTTTTGGGATGCCTGATGACCAGGTCTATGCCAGGTATAGGTTCCCCCCTCATATCATCTTAGACCAGGTCATAGAGTGGGAAGATTACCTAACATCACCCACCCTGTGCTTCCAAGCACTGAGCCCCTTACTTTAGCATGGGGATTACCACAGCATATGTAACATTGCACCTCTGTGTGATGGCGTGGAAGGGAAAAGTAACTTTGAGCATCAAGAGCTGCAAGTTGAACTTCTTGACAATCTCATGAATAAGAGTCATGAAGGGAAGGGACTAGGCGGAGATGAATCCAAGATTGCTGTCTTGGGATGAGGGAGCAGGGAGTTAGCCCATGTAGGAAGGACAGAGTCAATGCCAGAAGTATGCTGCTGGGGATCCAATCGGGACACTCTAATGTTTGAATAGCGCACAAGCTGAGGTAATTTGCAGTGCACCAGGCCAGGATGGCTGAGAGGCAGTCATGGTGAATGAGGGTGCAAGTGTGTCAGTAGGAACATTGCTGAAGAGTAGTGTGTCATCAGCATCACACATGAATCTGTTGTGCAATGAGTCAAAGAAACTTTGCAGATTGGAAATGTATATGTCAAAGATGCATAGCTAAAAAATGGACACCTGCATGATGCCACAGGTGTAGGCTGAAGTAGGTAGAAGAAAGGACACCGAATGGTTAATTTGGAATGAGCTAAGCAAGTCCACTGGCCGTTCACGGAGCATCTTAATGAGGATTGAATGCCTCACTGTGTGACAAGCAGATGATATGCCAAGGAGGATGAGGAAAGCAGGGGATTATAACTCGAGGGATGCCACCATCCATTGATATGTGTCCTTGAGAGAAGTGTATATGGCCCCAGACAGTTTCAATCCACACTGGTGTCCATGGACATCCCCAACAACAACCTCATGGGTGTCAATTTGTGGGAGGGCTAACTTGTCAAACAGTTTCCCCAGGAAGGTGTTGTAAGAAATGTGCCAGTAGGTTCGTGGTCAGGAAGGCACTGCATATGGCATAGTAAGGATGGTGTGCACAAGTGAGTGCTTGATGGAGGATGTAAACTAAACAGCAGGAAAGGAGTGTTTGCAGAGGTCAGCAAGAGCAGTTGCCAGAGAGGAGATGTTGCCATTGATGGTACAGAAGGAGCAGCAGCACCCCAGTTGGGATGACACCTTCACAGAGTTGTCAACTCTGGTGACTACTTCAGTGGAGACATGAGTGAATGAGGAGAATGATGATGGTGAGTGTTGGGGGGCAAAGGTGTGGAGGGTTGTGTTTGAAGAGCCTGTCACAAGTAGGTTTAGTCAGTCATGTGTATTTGCAAAACATATGTAATGCAAGCGCATTCCAAAGGTACTGTGGAGGAGCTAATGTACAATATACAGTGGATGACATGGCAATTACTGAAATCATCACCTCTTGCACCTCTGACAGAACCATGCTTGATGTCACAATGTACTGCTGCACACTGAGGGAACTGCAATGGAAGACATAAGCAGACCCAAAGCAATGTGATACATCAAGCAATGATAAAATCATGCCAAAGGTACACTGTTAACCACCAGACCATGGTTAATGCAGACTTCATTGTCACACCATACCAATGGTCAAATACTGCATTCCTTCAAATACAGCAGTACCATGCACCCAGCCATGTTCCAATAGAAGCTGCAAACACCATGGTGCAGCATGCATGGGAAAATCATGAGAACGCACAAACACCACTAACCCTAAAGGTATGGTACACAACATATTATCCCAAAAAAATGCATACATCCAACATGTTTGTGTCTTTAAACTGCTGCTGTACACCTTAATAGTTGATCCATAATCTGGACATGCCAGATGTGACATACAGCCATAATCCCACAAACCCTGCTAGGAAACTGAGGTGTCACTCATTACAGATGATGTAACGTACATCAGACACACATCAGCCCAAACATCAGCACCTGCCACAGGCCACAGTTGACCATGCTACCCACTCCCAAACAAACATGAAAGCCTCACACAATTAGAATGCACAGTTAGCATAATCAGTGAACAGTGGCCCCAGCCATCCACCTGAAGAACAAGATCATACCCATCAATAGGAACACCCCCTGTGAAACATGCCCCTCTTAAGAAGTAGTTTTTCACCACAAGCTAAGTCAATCCAAAATGAACACACACAGTGCCACACTCACATGCAAACACCACACAAGTGTCAGCAAATGTAATTCACTTACCTGTCCAGGGAACACACCTGCCTTGTATACAATGCACATCGTCGGGAGACGCTTCACTTGAATTAAATACTAAGCATAGTAACAGCACAAACAACATGCACATACATAACATCACATGATTGCCTAGAGAAAATATGCAAACACCAGCCACTGCAGGCGCAACACAGGGTGAATGGAAATAGACAGTGATCATCCCAGGAGTAGAGTGTACCACAACAGAGAGAGGGAGAGAGAGTGACACAGAGATGGCAGCCCAAGGAAATAACAGATCAAAGACTACACTGCTTGGTCTTCAGATGTACAATGACATGCAGTACAGCACAGTAGGTGCACCCATAGAGGAATACACATAGGTAGGTAACACAGTGACATGAGCATCACTTAAATTACCATACCGGTATGTCAGCATGCAAAGGACATATAAGACAAGCAAGATGTGCAGCAAACATAAACACCAATGATGCATGCACAACAGGCAAGACAGTGTTAAAGCTTACCCGCTGACTGTGCCGGCACGGTGTCAATCTCACATCACCTTCACCTGGAACTGTGTTTCCTAATCAGGTACAGGAAGGACAGTGCCTGGTGGAGGGCATGGGGAGCATGGACTTGAAATGGGGCTTGTTGTCTCCCCCGGGACAGCAGTCACAGCCACATCACGGTTTACTGAAACAACATGGGAGAAGACATTAAAACAGCCATTGACACAGCACCACGTGCAATGAACACCAAACCCATAATTACTTACAAATGCCATCCTGTGCACCACCGTGCAAACATGTTAGTTGACTTCACTAGGCGTGCCTGCATGTACACCACAGCACACGTGTTGGCCTTGTGTTAATGGCACACCTCAAGGGAAATTAAGAAACAAATGAAAACAATCACAACCAGGAAAGGGCAAAATAAAATATGCAATGCCAACATTTGGGCATGGGGGTGTAAAAAAAAAAAAAAACAAGGATAAAAATGTCCATCATGGACCAGATGGACGGGGGGCATGGTGCACGTCAACTCCCACATGGGTGGATGTTGAAAAAAACTATTCCCTCCATGGGCTCATGGACCGCATGGCTGTCTTGGACCAGGAGGCATGTCTCTGCTGTCTGTGACCACCTTCCTGGTAGAATCAGAAGGTGATAGTGGTGCGGGAGGCTGACCATGTAGTACCCTGGCCTGGTCCTCAGTGGCAGTGGCCAGGCGTGACACTGATGAATGTATCTGCAACATGAAGCTTCGGAGGTTATTGTGCATGACCTCACAGGATACACAGATGTCCTTCGAAATGGTCTGCCTCAATAGTTGCATCTCATGTTGTTACTGTGTCCTATGGGATGCCTCTTGCACTCAACTGAAGCTCTGTGGGCCAACAACTCTTGCCTCAGGGCTTCCCTGTGGGCCTGACCCTCTGCAAGCAGGGATGCCTGCAGAGACCTCAGATCGGCCAGTCGGCTCCTGCTGTGGGCCTCCATGTGCAGCTTGTGTCAGTGGCATGTGGACTGCAATGCCTGCAGCTTGTGCTCCACCTGTGTTTCTGGTGGGACCATGGGACAGGCCACCCTATCCATGCCCTCAGCCCAAGATCTCGTAGGCAGCACCTTGTTGTTGCGCAACATCGACTGCTCCCACACTGTCTCACCAGCCTACACACATCCATCACGTGTGCAGGGCCCACGCCTGCCTGACCCAAGGGACCATGGCCCTTGCTGTGATGCCACTGTTTGGGGCTGCAGGACTGCATCCCTCCCTTGGACATCTGGCCCAGGACCAGAACCCAATACTTTGGAGCATGACCTTGCAGCCATAACCACCACAAATGGCTGTGACACCACTGACTGGCCTTGTGAGGGCACCTGACCCCTTGCAGACTCACGGGCAACAACAACTCCAACACTTAGTGCACTCACCTCCGTCAGCTTTGAGGATTGGACATCTGGTTCAGGACCAGAGCTACTGGATTCAGGTGTTGAACCTAGACATTCCCAGGATGGACTGTTGCACCAATGGATTCTCATGAGCTGCCACGCCATGTCCTCCACTGGTGGTCTGGTCCGGCTCAGACTCCCATTCCTCCTCTACCTCCTTCCTGCATCTAGTGCCTTATCACCTGTACAAGCACATATAAAGACTTGAAGATTCATGTTAATTGTGTTGACAATAAACTTCTGTATCACATTGCTGTCCTGCAACACATTGCGGGGCATGTTACCATGTGAGAAATCACATACACACACTATGTACAAGAAGCCATCTGATCATGGTGTATGCAGACTTACACCAACCTCCCATGTCCCTGACCATATAGCCAGTGGACACATTTCCAACAGACATGGTTCTCTGAAAGCACATTTCTGGCCCATGGCACAACAACCTATAGAGAAATACATGCCAAATGGGCATCGCCATGTGGCTGTGTAACATGCTATTAGATAACATGTGAACACGTACACACATATTCACAGACAAGTGCACATCAATTACATGCCACACCAGTGTAGAACTGACACAGGGGGTGCACACAATGTGGACATGGCCTGAGTGTGGAATCCCAGGTGTGTGATGTGGAGAGAGTAATTGCACTGGGAGATAGGAAGAAGGGACAGTGACACACAAAATGGACAGGGGATGGACCCATGGAGTGTGTGCTGAGTGTGGGAGGTTAACAGGGATGAATCCTGACAAATATTTGACAATGGGGTCAGTGCCATAGCTGCATCGGGGATGTGCACATTGTTGAAAAATGCAATGTCACTCATGGCACACTGCACTGTGAGGCCAGCTCGTAGTCTTCATGGAAGTAATCTGTAGCATGGAACCACCTACGTTAATGTGTGGATGAACTATCTACACCATGCAGTGCATGATGTGTAACATGTGCTTCAGACAGAAGCACTTGTCTAGCAGAGCAGAATCACTGACATCACTGATGCAACTAACAAGATGTCACATTGTGGTGGCATGTTGGAAATGTTGTTTGTGTATGCTGGTGGGTGATGCCTTCTGTCACAATGCCATGTGCAACGGATGTATGACACATGGGTTGTATCCACTCTAGAGTACCCTGTGCACGAGTCAGTACACCATGACGTGGTTCACCCAGGGCAGTCATTCAAATGCAGGCACAAGTGCAACACCATCACACTTCTTGTATTTCTTTTCCCTCCACACACTCAGGATGCACAAGCTTGGTCACTCACCGGACATGGCCTCGTAATATTCTAGGCCTCCCACGCCTTGTACCTGATCTGTATGAAAAACTGGCTCATGATCTGTTCATGCAGGGTGAGCTCCTGTTCCTCTGGTGGACCCCCTCCAGTTGCCAGAGCAGAGGCTGGCACCCAGCTTGGATTTGGTGCAACGGTTGAGGTAATTCTACTACTTCATAACCAGAGAAGCAGTGCGCATCTCATACCCTAAGGTGTTTATATCATCCGTGATATGCTGCCAATGCACCAAAAGCTGAGCAGGTGTATGTGTGCTCCCTGGTTGTAGGTTCATGTCATGGTGGTGTGTGCCAATGTAGTCCACGAAGATTTGGAGTTCGTCATTATTGAAGCTCTTCTTCGACGTGGCAGTGTCCTGTGCCGTGCCATGGGGTTGAGACTCTTCCTGTTGTGCAGTCTTTGCCTTCTTAGCATGTGGTACAGACCCTGTGTGGCTGGGACCACTAAGGGCACCAGATGCTGGACCACTAGTGGCCTGGCCCATGGCATCACTCACTGATGCTGGGACAGCAGCCTTTCCTGCACGTCCCATACCCTTCAAGCCACAGACAGCAGCTGCCAATGCAGGTCCATGATCCTGGGGGGGGACAGCAGCTCCCACTACAGCTTCCTGACCCTGGCAGGGGGTACCACAGCTTCCCATGCATGTCCCTTACCCATTGGGCCACGGAGAGTAGCTGCCACTGCAGGTCTGTGTTTGATGGAAACACAGGTGGATTTAAGTGAAATAAAGAAAGACATTAAACAAATCACTTGCTGCCCCACGGAAGCTGAAGAAAGGATAGGAAAAGTAGACGACCGAGTGGAAGGATTAGAACATTACAGTACCGAGTCCTTGAATTAGAAAATAGACTTAGAGTACTGAAATGGGAGACACATTGTGTTTCTTCAGGATCGCAGAAGGTATAGAGTGTAAAAACACTCAAATGTTCATGGATACACTGATTCCAGAACTGACAGAAAATAAATTTGACCCACAGTTGGAGTTACAACGAGCTCAATATGGATAACAAAAACACACTGAGGCCAATCATTGTATGTGCTCTGAGGTATAATCAAGTGCACAACCTATTGCTAAAGGTCCGTAAAAATAACCCATTCCTGTATGAAGGCCAGAAAGTATTTGTTTGTTTGTTTGTTTATTTTATTTGTATGGCGCTCCAAACCCAGAGGTAGAAGGTCGCTTAAGAATTTGGTTACAGCGTTGTGAAGTATCTTAGTTTTGCATACTTCGTACAAGTTTATAATATAAGCATATATCTATACAGTGAATAGTAAACAAGAGCAAATGCGTACAATATGCAGTTTTCAATATAAATACAGATACCGCATGGGTCTGGTGTTAATGGCGTTATTCTTTGTTTAGAAGCCAGCTGATGACCTGCTTCCTAAGATCTGGAAGGATTTGATCATTTTGATGTTAAGCGGTAGGGAGTTCCAGAGTTGGGGGGCAAGCACTGTGTAGCTTACCCCTCCAGCTCTTTTTAGGTGGAACCTGGGCACTGATAAGCAGAGAGTGTTGGAGGATCTGGTGGATCTGGTGGCTGGTTTCAGGGTGAATTTATTAGCTAGGTAAGGTGGTGCTAGGTGATTGAGGGATTTGTACGTGAGGCAAATGGTTTTTAGATCAATTGTTTGGCGTAGGGATAGCCATTTGCAGGCTTTCCTAGTAGCGGTGATGTGCTCATGTCTGGGAATGTTGAGGGCTGTGCGCAAGGCGTTGTTTTGTATTACCTGCAACTTGTTGAGTACGGATTGATTAGCACCTAGGTACAGGCTGTTACAGTAATCAAGTTTTGATTGTATTAGGGCCCTGGCAAGGGTGAGGCAGCTGTTGGGTGATAGGAAAGGTCTGCTGGCCCTAATGAGCTTGCCAGTATAGGCAGCAGCTGAGGCAGTCATATTGGTGTGTTTGTTAAGGTTGGTGTTGGCATCTAGATAGAAACCAAGGGTTTTTACGCTTTTGGCTATGGGAATGGCGTGGCCGTCTATAGTGATGTTGTTATAGCTAGGGTCCAGTTTAGTTAGAGTGTTGGGGGAGCCGACGATTAGGAGTTCTGTCTTCTCATCATTCAGGCAGAGGACATGGGAGGCCATCCATGCCTGAATGATGGAGAATATTTTGTTGATCCGGGCGGCGTCCTCTTGGTAATTACCAGAGATGGTGAGGAGTATCTGGGTGTCATCTGCGTAGTTTGTGTAGGTGACACCCAGACGGTCCAGTTGGTCAAATAGAGGCTTTGTAAATATGTTGTACAAAGTGGGGGATACACAGGATCCTTGTGGGACCCCGCATGTGATGGGGATGGGGTCTGCTGCAGCTGTGGTGGAAAAGACTTGCATGGTTCTGTTTGCCAGGAAGGATTGTATCCATGTGATGGCGGAGGGGGAGAAGTGGGCTGCGGTGGCAAGGTGATTACAGAGGACTTTGTGGCTGACCAGGTCAAAAGCCGCTGAGAGGTCTAGTAGGAGTAGGATTGCGGCATTGCCTTTGTCTTTAATTTCATCAATCTGGCTTTTGAGATCAACAAGGGCGGTTTCAGTTCCGTGTTGAGGTCTGAAGCCGGATTGACGTATTCCTAGCAGTTGGTTGGATTCCAGGTATTCCTGAATTTGGATGTAGGCAACTCTGTCCAGGATTTTCAGTAGGGAGGGGACTGTGGTAATGGGCCTGTAGTTGGTGGGTATGGCCGGGTCGAGGGATTGTTTTTTCAGGAGTGGGAGAACCCATGATTGTTTTAAGTTGCTGGGGATAGAGTTATTGGTGAAGGATAGGTTGATGATTTTGGTAATGAAGGGGGAGAGCTCTCTGGCT
Source organism: Ambystoma mexicanum (assembly GCF_040938575.1). NCBI lineage: Eukaryota > Metazoa > Chordata > Amphibia > Caudata > Ambystomatidae > Ambystoma > Ambystoma mexicanum. The sequence goes on along the minus strand of NC_090927.1, from coordinate 419,706,980 downwards.
GCATCTTTTATGATCTGAGTCGGACAGCTGTCTCCTTTGCAGTTAGAGGGTTTTAGGGTGATGATGGTTTTTGAACTTCCGGGATGGTGACTTTCTTAAACGAGAAGCCTGCGCTAGTGTTGTTGGGTGTGGGTAGGCTAAGGTTGGTGACCTTATTGTTGAAGAGTTGTTGCCGTTTGTCTTCAATTTTAGTTTGGAGTCCTAAAATTTTGTTGTTGAGGGCGTTCTGGATGTCGATGCACCAGGATTTGTCTTTTAGGCCGGTTTCTGGAGGTGAAATAGGGTTTTCTAGTTCCTTCAGAATTTTGAATCATTCTTTAGTGGAGGATCCTGCCTGAGTGATCCTAGTGTTGTAAGCATCTTTTTTGGTTTGGATTATCTCACTTTTGTAGCGTGAGGATAAGTTAGTGAGGTTGGATTTGTTTACCGCCGTGGGGTTGGTCTTCCAGGTGTGATGAGCCTTAGCTTTCTCTTTCCTGAGTGTTTTGAGCTCAGGGGTGAACCACGAGTTCAAATGAGCTTTAGGTTTAACTTTGCGTATTTTTAAAGGGGCAACAGTGTCCATTGCTTAGCCATGGAATTATTGAAGGTGTCGATCAACAGGTTTAGGTCAGCGTTGGCTGGGAGAGCATTAAGGGTGGGTAAGACCAGTGGTAGTAGGGCTTCAGCAGTAATGTTGCATTTATTCCTGGTGGGACATGCTGGTGCCATGGGGTGCTTATAGGGCAGTGCCTGATTGGTGTTGACCTTAAGGGGGATCATGTGGTGATCGGTCCATGCCAGAGGTTGGGGGTCTTTGCAAGTTGTATTGCAGTTGTGAGTTGCTACCCAATCGAGGGTTCTACCTTTTAGGTGGGTGGGGAGTGTAACGAGTTGAGTAAGACCATGATCGGTTAGGACATTGGCTAGGGATGCAGCATGTGCATCGTTTGGGTCTTGGTAGCCGAGATTGAAGTCTCTGAGGATCATGATTTGTGCTGATGGTTTGGAGTTTTCGGTGATGAGGAAGGTGATGTCTTCTTCAAAGGTCCCAGGGGAGCCTGGGGGTCTATATATAAGATGGATGGTGATCGTGGTTGTGGGGGAAGTTTGTAGGTTGGCTGTGAGTAGCTCACAGGATGTGAGAGCGACTGTGTCGGTTAGTCTAAGGCCTAGGGCAGATTTGGAAATGATTGCTACACCTCCACCTCTGGCGTTTGGTCTGTCTGCTCTGAGGATAGAGTATTTGTCTGGGATGGCTAGCGATAAATGGGGTCCGGACGCCTCATGAAGCCAGGTTTCTGTTAGGGCTAGAAAGTCGAGGTCGTTGGTAAGGATAATGTCTGCAATTTCTGTGGGGTGGGCAGCCAAGGATCTGACGTTGAGTAGGGCGCCTTTTAGAGGGGGAGGTGTGGGCTTGTTCGAGGCGATGTGCTTTGTGTTAGTTTTGGTGTAAGGTTTGGAGCTGGGAGTGGAAGTTGTGGTGGAGAGCCTGGAGCCTAATCTATCATTGCGTGCTGTGAGGTTGGGGGTAAGGGATGGGGTGATTGGGACGGGCGGCTTAAAGCGGGCGGGGGGTTTGGTGGTCAGTTTAGTTTGGTTAGATTTAGCAATGGGGCTGGGGTGGCTGTTGGCAGGTGGGCCATGGATGGCAGTGGTGGTGTAGGTGGGAGGGTGGTTAGTGGAGGGGAAGGGGGATGCGGAGGGTAGGAACGGAGTGGGGCATGGGATGAGGTGGTGTCTGGGGCACCCTAGTTTAGCTAGGCCGTCCTGGAGGGCTATGTAGCTGTTGTTGCTACAAGGTACGTTGTCCTGTATTAAGCAGAATGGGAACATGATTAGGGCGAGCCAGAAGATCATGGTCTGTAGATACGGGTGGCACCGACTAAAATGCAGTGAGGCAGTAAAGACACTGGGGCTAGAGGCGAGAAGTGTGTACAGATAAGGCTAACGTGACATGTGCAGACAGGTACAGTAGACCAAAAAGGTTCACCTAAATGCAAAATTCACAGGTAAGGCTAGCGTGGCATGTGCAAAAAGGTACAGTAGACCAAAAGGGTTCACCTAAATGCAGGATTCACAGGTGAGGCTAGCGTGGCATGTGCAAACAGGTACAGTAGACCAAAAGGGTTCACCTAAATGCAAAATTCACAGGTAAGGCTAACAGTAGACCAAAGTGGTTCACCTAAATGCAGGATTCACAGGTAAGGCTAGCGTGGCATGTGCAAACAGGTCCAGTATACCAAGAGGGTTCACCTAAATGCAAGTTCACAGGTAAGGCTGGCGTGGCATGTGCAAACAGGTACAGTAGACCAAAAGGGTTCACCTAAGTGCAAAATTCACAGGTAAGGCTAACAGTAGACCAAAGTGGTTCACCTAAATGCAGGATTCACAGGTAAGGCTGGCGTGGCATGTGCAAACAGGTACAGTAGACCACAAGGGTTCACCTAAGTGCAGGATTCACAGGTAAGGCTAGCGTGGCATGTGCAAACAAGTACAGTATACCAAAGGGTTCACCTAAATGCAAAATTCACAGGTAAGGCTAACAGTAGACCAAAGTGGTTCACCTAAATGCAGGATTCGCAGGTAAGGCTAGCGTGGCATGTGCAAACAGGTACAGTAGACCAAAAGGGTTCACCTAAGTGCAGGATTCACAGGTAAGGCTAGCGTGGCATGTGCAAACAGGTACAGTATACCAAAGGGTTCACCTAAATGCAAAATTCACAGGTAAGGCTAACAGTAGACCAAAGTGGTTCACCTAAATGCAGGATTCACAGGTAAGGCTAACAGTAGACCAAGGTGGTTCACCTAAATGCAGGATTCACAGGTAAGGCTAGCGTGGAATGTGCAAACAGGTACAGTATACCAAAAGGGTTCACCTAAATGCAAAGTTCACAGGTAAGGCTAACAGTAGACCAAAGTGGTTCACCTAAATGCAGGATTCACAGGTAAGGCTAACAGTAGACCAAGGTGGTTCACCTAAATGCAGGATTCACAGGTAAGGCTAGCGTGCCATGTGCAAACAGGTACAGTATACCAAAAGGGTTCACCTAAATGCAAAGTTCACAGGTAAGGCTGGCGTGGCATGTGCAAACAGGTACAGTAGACCAAAAGGGTTCACCTAAATGCAGGATTCACAGGTAAGGCTAACAGTAGACCAAAGTGGTTCACCTAAATGCAGGATTCGCAGGTAAGGCAGTGAGCTCATAGGATAGGGCAGCAAAATCGCGGCACAGTAGGTTCAAAGCAGTGTGGACAGCAAGATCCCGGCAGTATGGGAATAAAATGCAGTGCGGGCGACAGGCTCTATTTGGGCGGCAGTATGCGGGCTAGTAGAGTCATGAGAATGGGTTGTCCCAAAGCGGATAGGTGGGTTTGGGTGGGTGGCTGGGTGTGGATTGCATTTGCCCTCCAGTGGATAGCAAGTCAAATGAGGGGTGGTGAGATCACCTCGAGTTCTGTGTGAATAGGGATACCAGGCAGGTGCAGGCACAGGTGTAGAAGAAGTGTACCTTATGATGATTGCAATCCCGCAATCCGGCGCATAACAGGCGCAGAACAGGGCCTTATCAAACGCGGGCCTTTGCAACAAGTGGCCGGCTTCCACCTACCGGCGGATGTGCATCATTAATATGCACGAGCGTTGCTTAGCAACGCGTTGGGGCGCCATCTTGGGTGCAGGCAACTCCGAAATGGCAAGAAACAACGTGTATTCATTCAGCACGAGAGCAAATGCTCAGCCAAATGGGGTATTTGGGTGAAGTGGGGTCAGGGCACATCAGTGCTCACCTGAGGCAGATGTGGATCCAATGTTTGCTGTGGGTGCGTGCGTTACAGTAGCTCCTCGTGGCAAGGTCAGCGTCGCGTGGCAGGATCCAGGTGCAGGATGGGAAAGGGCTCCTGCCCTCTCCAGATCAGCAGGTACTATTTGTATTACAAGACTATTCAAATAAGACTATGGACAAATGCAAACAGTTTTTAGCTCTAAGAACACATTTAGAAAGGTAAGATAGAAGATATGATCTATTAGACCAGGCCAGAATGATAGTGATCACAGATTTTATTTTTTTATTTGATTGCTTTTATTTGATTGCTTAAAGAGTGGACGTAGGTCAAGAGCAACAGAGATCTGTACAAAGTGTGGGTAACCAGCCTTTGGTCTTGCATATTTTAACAGTAGTGTAGTACTGTGAGTTGAGCTCTGTGTGTCAGTATGTGCATCCATTGGAATGAATCCTTGTTCAGATGTTGTTCAAAAAGCCATGTTTTGAGAGATCCGCGAGATTAGAGAATTGTGGGGGCATTTTTAGCTGACACCGGGATCAAGTTCCAGAGGGTGGGTGCATGAAAAGTGAAGGATTGTTTGCAGGTCATCTATTTGTGAACGAGTTGTGATTCAAGCTGGTTGGTTGATTTGCTGTGCAAGGAACGTGTGCCACTAGATATGTGTAGCTTAGCCGCCAGGTACACTGGTGTGCTACATGTGACTACTTTGTATATGATACATTCAGTCTTGAACAGTATCCTGGCCTGGAGAGGAAGCCAATGTAGTATGCATAGGATGGGTTAATTCAGTCAAATTACTGTGAACTCCAGTAGCCATGGTCTTCAACACAATACTAGTCAGGGCCACAGCCTCTGGCTGTGCCGACTGTATATTCTAGCATATTAATGGGCACTAGCTATGGCCTTTAGCCATGGCCACTGACTACAGCTTTCAACGTTGCCCACTGTATCTTAAACCTGTATATGGATTACTAGGCATGGCTTTTAACCATACACATTGGTATTTTTTAGCACTAACCAACCACTAGCTAGGCCCTTTGGTGCTAGTCAGTGACCCCAGCCTTTGTCATGGTCAAGTTCACGGCTTGAATTGTTATTAAGGTAATCAAGGTTTTCATGAGCTAACTTATAAATGATGTTATGTCTAATTCCATTATTGATGTAATCAGTTATATATCATGTAATTAGTATTGTCAGCAGTGATGGCATCAGTGATGTGATTTGTAATGTCATCAGAGTTCCCATACAAAATGCAATTAGTAATGTGATCTCTGATGTCATCATTGTGGTCATAGGCTGCGCAACAGGGGTGCAAAGCAAAGGTGGCTTTAGCTGAATTTCAGGGGTTTTGTTGTGTTCAATTCTCACCTTATCTTCCCGGCAACTAAAGTTTTTTCCTTAAATTTCAAGTTTTTTTTACATTTTACTGCTCATCTTATGTCCCTGCAACAAACGTTTTATCCTAGAATGTCAAGGTTTATTTTACAATGTGCTGCTCACCTTAACGTCCCTGCAACTAATGTTTTTTCGTTGAATATATATATGAGTGATTCAAGTTTTTATGTAGCATATGATGTCCAGATATATGTGTATGCTTGTACGGTCTGGTCCTTTGTTCTATGTATATGAGTGGTGTTAAGTTTCTGTTACACATCTTTATATATAGATGTATGCTCTGTGACTGACTGACTTGTCATTGTGGGATGTGTAAGCTGCAGGATTTGCGCTTCAAATGGCAATATACTATGCTGGAAGTCTTTTATCAACCAGCAGAGGCTATCAGCTCATGTCATGTCATATGTCATGCCCAAGGCTAGAACCTAACTACCTATCCTTTAGGAAGAAACTGAAGACACTGTTGTTCAAATAAAGGACCTGTATAAATGCTTAAAACCATGTAAAGTAATCTACTCAAGACCAGTAATCTTGCTCTGCTGCCCCGTCAATTTCCTGTTTGTCCTTGTCTTTATGTAATGCGCCTTGATGCCTGCTGGCTTTCGGCGCTATAGAAATATATAAATAAAATGTGATGACCAGCACCACAGCTTGCATGGTTTTACAGCTTCAGGGGATGGGCACAAAATTCAATGGAACATTGCAAAAGCCAAAACTAATGGCATTGCAAATGCTTGTTTTAATTTGCAGTTGAATCTTTGTTATCAAAATTAAGGCTCAGCAAGTGTTTTGCATACTCACTTTGCGGCCCAGAATTGGCAGACAGTGCTTAACATTCCACGTGCAACTTCCCCTGCTCCCAGCCTTGGACGGAGAGAGGTGATTGTACTCCTCTGAGAAATATCTGGGAGCCTGTGCAATTACATCTGTTTTTCTGATACAGTTGCCTAGTGCCAGCACTATCCTGGGTTTAAACATGTCATGATTAGGGCAAATGTGTTGATTAATGGAAGGTGGTGGCAGGGCCACGTGGGTATGTGAAGGACACCAATGACATTTTACAAAGGTCATTAATAAATTGGTCACTTAACACTGCGAGAAAGTGGGAATGTCAAAGAGGATTGTTGCACGTTTACTAGCCCTTTCCGTCAGGGTATCAAGAGTAGCCATGACACATGTGGCAAGAGTGGCCTGGGAAATCAATCTGCCTGACATTACTGTGACATTTAAACAAAGCACGCTGGCTATAATGTCAGTTAATACATTCTGATGAGGAGCAAGAAACTCGGACGACTGTTATAGCGTCGGCTGCCTTTTAGGTCTGCAGGTAATTGGGGTTTCTATCTGAGAAAGTAAAACACATGTGTCATTTAAAATAAGCCCTGGATGCGCCTTTATACAAATGGGAGTGGCATATAGAATGTTGATGGATTCTTGCTTAGCACATGTGCTGGGAACCTATTTACACTTTTGCTGAATCTGCAAACCATTGTATCGCGGAAACTCCATTTGCGACCCTCTGAAGGTTTCTGCCCTGCACATTGCAGATGGGCTTTTTTTTTATTGATTTAGCTGATGTTACGCAACTTTTAAATCAGAGAACTTACATAAAAAAATAAAATAAGTCAAAATTCATTTTTAACCTATTAGTCTTCTTACAACGAGACATTTGTCATAAAAGAATAATTAAAAGCTAGTTAAAAATAGTCACCATTACAATAAACTGCAAAAATAAAGTTGCTTAGTACAGATAAGATACACCAATACAGTTTCAGCCCCTGCATCTGTAAACCTGGTAGATTTACATTAACTTCCCACTGTGTCACAAATTGTTTTTGTTTTACACACTGTTCTCGTGCAGCAAGAGGTACTCAGCTGGTCTACCATGCATGATGTTTGGTCGTGACTTAAAGGGATGGTCTAGTAAACATTTTTATTTAAAAAATAGATAGGCAACATAAAAAAAAAATACTAGCATTCTCCGTTTTAAAACTTCCTATGTAAAATTTTGAGCTATTCAGCTCAAAATTCGCAAAAGCAAGCACATGGGCGCATCCATTTTGTGAAATGGATGCCCCGCCTGTGCTGGCTTTTGCTTTTGCGGCACTAATGAAGGAAAAGCCAGCCAGCTGTAGTAAACAAAAGCTACCGCTGGGTGGCTTTCCCTTCATTAGTGCTGTAGGCGGAGGACGGGGACCCGAGACCAATCGCGAGAAGATTTTTCCAGGTGCATCAAGCAGGCCAATGAGGCGATAGTTTTTGGGCACTCCGCAATCTCCCTTTCTAAAAATAGGGACGATCAAGGACGAGCACCACGAAGCAGGAAGTTTTTGTGTTTGTAATATATGCTGAAAGATGTTATTAAGAATAATGTCCCACTGCCTGGGGGTTGTTTGAGCATGCAATTGGTTAGACCATCAGGTCCTGCTGCCCGTGAGGATGAGGACTTGCATATTAATTCCTCTACTATTTCCTCCGAGCATTCAAGCATCCAAGATGTTTTGGTTTGCATTTTATATTTATATTGCTCAGAGCTCTCGTCAGCGTATAATTGCGAAAAATGTGTTAGCCATTGGACATCTGTAACACTGTTCAGTTGCACATCTGTTTGTTTCTGACTTTGCCCTTCATTTAATAATGTCCATATTTGCGCTGCATTTTTGTTATGTAGTGAAAGCATGAATGTTTCGCTGTCTTTTAGGAACAATTATGCTTTGCGCGCACACGTCCAATTGCGATATCTGCACTTGATAGTCCTACATGCTTGATCTCTTTCATGGATAGGAAGTTTTTTAATGTATCTTAATTCCCTTCTATAGGAGGCTTTTGTCTGTTGAAGAACGGAGTCAAAGGTATGGCTATGATTTTTCACTTGGGTGTCATTGATGTGTATGGGTGTATGTTCCTGAATGAGGATAGGGCACCCACATATGATTCAAATTGTTTCGATTGTTGGACATTGAGTGTGTCATTCAATAAGGCAAGATTATCCGGGTTCCATCTGAATCGAGATTTTGCATTATTGATGGAAAGCCTCTGGTTCATCCATTGTTGTTTATTGGACACCATATGTTGAGCCCACGGCCAATATAATGTGAGCAAATGGTGATCACTAGCTGCCTGTTGGACAATTTCAAATTTAGTTGCTTTCATGAACACTTCCTCACTCAGGTACACATAATCAATGAAACTCTTCGACAATACTCTCTGCCATGTAGGTTGAGAAGGTATATCACTGGGTAATGAGCCATTAGCCATCCTTAGATTACTATCTCTCATAAAATTAGTCAATTTCATGACTTCATATATTTATTCTGTTTATTCAATTCAATGCAATTGAGATCAAGTCTCTAACCAGAATAATGACCATGATATCATTGGTCTTAGCTATAATTACTAGTTGATTCGATAGATCTTTATAAAAAAGCTTTATCTGAGATTGCTGCTGGGTTGCGATACAGATGAATTAATTCAAGAGAATGTTTACCATTTGAGGTTCGTATTAGCTGTGTGAAATTATTCGGGGATGCACATGAATGAATTCCCAATCCCCTGCTAGTTTTAACCGCCACCATGAATTCCGCTGTTGGTCTCCCTTTTAGAGCAGGAATTGCCGGAAGCAAAATAATGTCATGATCGTCCCATATAGGTGGAATAGTCATCCACGTTTCCTGCAGGGCCACGATATAAAACTCATTTATACCTTCATTGGGTCCTCATTGCAAGTGCAAGTTGCCCCGTGAATTCTAGCTGGCTAGTGATATTAGTTTTAGACTTTCACCAATTAATGGTTATTCATGTCTGTATTCTGACTTTTCAGTATATGTTTTGGGGATGGGACCACAAAATGCACATTGGCACTCCATATGAATTGGATTATCAATATGTGATTGCTCAATTGTCATACTTTGGGGTTTGATCTCTCGTTCTACTCGCTCAGGATCCTGTGCTAGAAGAAAGGCCATCTTGAATAGATCAATTTTTGCTTGCCATAGTGTATTCCGGACGAGTCCTGACTTGATCCAGAGACGTACAATGGATAGGTTCTGATCACACAGAAATTCTACCTGATCAATATCGCCAGATGAGATATCCTCTAGGGCGTGTACATCACTGAAGATGTTTAATATACTTGTCTGACACAGGTCGTACCTTTCAAACGGGGCGTCGCAACATTTAATTATTTATGTGTGATGGCTCCGTAATGTGTTTTTTTTTGTACTCCACTCGTTGATTTCTGTGATTATTTTCTCTATTTGATTTAGTACTCATCGTCAATTGACTTGAGTCAGTTGGTACTTTCACAGTATCTGGTATAGTTAAACCTTCATTTATACTTTGGGCTACCATCTGTTTCTTATTGTTATTCATCCACAAGTGCTGTTCATCTCTCTCTGTCAACTGGGTCAGTTTCTATATTTGACCTGCAGGTAGTTTGGTGAGTGTGACTTCTGTGATTCGCTGAAGAAGATAAGCATCGACTGCTGCTTTTATGGCTGAAGTGCGTTCATCTAAATGTTGTGCTTGTGCTGTTTCTCTTACGTTTGATGTTTTAGAATTCGCTACAAGTGGTTGTACACATTTTTCAAGAAAGGAGTGAACTGGAGCTGTTCTGGCCACTCTCTGTCTATCTAGAGTATGTCCTTCAATAAGTGATACCAACTTATTTAAGGGAGGGTGGTTAGTTGGCTGACATACTGGCACTTGACTTCTGTCTGTTATTACCACTGTCTGTCTTGACTCTGTGTGTATCTGACCCTTGTTCATTGTTTTTTTCCAATAATGTCATGACTTTTGGTACTGGGGCAGACTGCAACTGATCTTCACGACCTTTCGCAGTGTCGGCAGCATATGGTCATAATTGGGAATTGATAGTTTTGTTTGCCTTACGGATTGTTTGATAAGGTTTTGTTATGAGATGTCTGGCCCGTCCTTTAGTATGGGACTGTTGACTAAAAACGTCATACGGTTCTCGCCTGGCTTTCTGAAATTGTTGGCCAGGTTGTGTGTGAACACTAATCCATGAGGAATTCAAGTCTGCAGTTACCCCCTACCCACAGTCTACAGGCTGGTTTATCTGCGTAATGTTACAGGGCTTTCCGATACCGTGTTCACTGTTCCATTATGTGTATCTATGATCTCAATTGTTTCTATTGTTTTAGGGTGCACTCTATTGTAGGTATCATATATGGAGTTTTTGCAATCCAGTCAACTATTTGTTGGATTTGCAAAGATTGTTGAGAAATCTTTGTTTCAAGAGATTCAAACAATTTAAATAAACTCGCTATTGTTGTGTTGACTGCTACTAGTGTAATTTCAATCAAGCCGTTATTGACTGGCGATTTGGTTGAATCAACAGAGGAAAGGGGCCACCTGGGGGTCAGCTGCATGAATGAATCTGACATGGAGGGGGTTGGAGAGTCCATAGAACATTGTGCGCGATAGTGAAGCGATGCAGTATGTGTCGATAGGGAATCCCCTTTGATGCTCGCATAAATTGATATGTCCGAAAATACCTCCTCACTTTCTCTAGTTTGTTCAACAGTCGTCATGTGAGGTCCCGTCTCCATTTCTTGGTTAGGTGACTTAGTTAATTGTAAAATTCTGTTGTCAGACACCACTTTGGCAGCAAGCTCTTGGGCTTCTTTTGTACATGATTTGTCTTCCGCTCTCGCTTTATTATTACATGCAAGCATGGAAGGTGTTGCCATTATGTCCTTACGTGTGGCACAAAACATAGGAATATCTTTATTAAAGATTGGAGAACGTGTAACTGATGTCAGCGTAATGGCTTTCTGCGACATGCGGGTTAAACGTTTAGACTTTTCTGCTGTTTTAAGCGGAATTTTCATAGGCGATAAGGGCATGTCAGGCATATTTGGCATATTGGATGTTAAGGAATATAGACGCATATGCCTCTGGGCTTGTTTAGAAGGTATTAAAAGTTATTGCAGCTGCTTCTAAACCAGTTCAGTCTCACTTACAATTATAATCAATAATCTCAAACAGTCACTACAATCACATATTCACCATATACAATACTGTTCACACAAAGCATCCGGGAGAGGAATGCTCTTAGCCACACGTGTCCTCCGTACCACAGTACGGCGGCTAAGCGGGCAAGCGGTACTTACATGGTACTTGCTTCGGTGCGCGCGCGTTCAGGTTTTTATAGTCACACCCCCAAAAGGGTGCTACAAGCACCGTGGACTTGGTGATTTAGCCTAAACAAATAGATAAAACAAATATGAGAAAACTGCAGTCCAGCACAATAGTGCTTTAAAAGTAGTTCAGAAGCAGGGTTCACCTTCCGGGTAGTGAAGCCCAGAGTCCAGAGTAAATGCTCGAGGCAATCTTGGCAACAGGAAGGCAGAAGAAAGTAACGGGGCCAAGCAGTACTTACACGGTACTTGCTTCGGTGCGCGCGTGCGGTGCCCAATACCTTACTCTCAAGGCTACTAATGGCTCACAAAACAAAATTAGATGCTTCAACGACTCCACCTTTTTTTTTACAAAGGCGACATGACCAGTTCCTGTCAGCCAAGGCCATTTTTCTTCTTTCAGTCACCTCCTTTGTTGGCACCAGGTTTAAACGTAGCCTCAGGAAGTTCTGCCTTTCCACAGGTGATGGAAACCTCTTCAAGTATGGTAAAACTGAGTCTTGTTTGCAATGTTCATCTGAGCCTTGGGCCGCTGACTTGTATGTGCTTAGTTTTTCCTTAGTCTGGATCCAGTCCAAGCCTAACAGCTTTTTTTTTATCCCCACTGGGTTTAGAATTAACAGTTTTTAGTTTGTGCGACATTTTTTAGTATTGAAGCACAAGTTTCCTGCCATGCAACCAGTACAGGGTCCACTTTTCTTTCAATTTCCGGCTTAATGATGCTGAATCCACTGAGTCCCGGCGGCTCCAGGAATTTTCTATAGAGCGGCAATGATTTCCACACCATGGCAGAGTACAAGGATGTTAAGCCCAGCTCTCTCCTAATGGACTTTACCGGCAACGAGTTGGGTAGATGGAGGACACGTCTCCAGAATAGACCCTCCAACCTAGATTAGATTGATTCTTCTACGAGAAAGTTAGCTTCGGCAGCGTATGGTAATATAGGCAACACCTTGAGTGTGTAGAAGTCCAGTAGTGGCAACAGGGAGAATTTAAAATATCTTTGTAATGATCAGGGCTTGCAAAGCCACATTTTTGGCCTTGCTTCTTAAAACCTCCAACCCAGGTGCATCATTTAGGCTATCATTAAGAGTTATCCCCAGATACATCATCGAAGGGACTACGGGTATGATGTCCCCGTCCAAGGTCCAGTGTTTTTTTTTGGTCAACCAAGCACTCCTGTTGTTGCCCAATATTAAAATCCTGGATTTCTTACTGTTGATTTTAAGAAAGTTCTTTTTTTTACATACATGTCCAAGGCCTGTTGCTGTCTCTGCAGGTCGATTTCAGTCTGGTCTAAAAGCAGCAGGTCATCTGCAAAAAGTAGGCGGCCTATTGACTTCCACGCTATCTTTGGTGGGAAACATCTTGTCGTAGCAAACGCCTCGTCCATGTCTGAGATGAACAGACAAAATACTGCTGGGGCTAAATGACAACCCTGCTTCAGGCCTTTCGCTGATTGGATGTTGTTAGATAGCAGACCCCTTTTGTCTAGTCTGACTCTCAGTGTGGTACCATCATGAAGGGCTTATAGAGCTTCCCTGAGATCCTGAGACAACCCCACCGCCTCAGTTTATTCCACAGAATGTTTCTATCCACTGAGTGAAAGGATTGTTCTAGGTCAATTGACACTATGATGTTTTTGATGTTTTTCAGTTTCGCCTTACACTTTAGTAGATTTATTATGAAGATATTGGGCCTCATTACAAGGAAGGAGGTAGCCATGGCGCTTTTTGCGGCATGGCTACCCCCATTCTGGGTACCGGGTCCGGGTTCCCTGAATGGGGAAATACTGGGACATTCTGACCTTGGAGGGCCTGGTATTTCCCCATTCAGGGAACCCGGACCGGGTCCATCCCCACTCCCATTTGAGCCCCCATAGGGCTCAATGGGTATGGGGAACGTGCTAACAAGGGGCCCGTTAATGACAGGCCTGTTGTTAGCATGCTGGACCACTCGCGGGACCCGCTAAGGATGTCTGGTAAAACCAGGTGTCATTAGCGGGTCCTGCAAGCGGACTTTCGTAATAAGGCAGTAGGGGGTTAACAGGGCTGGCAGCTCTACTGGCCCCATTAACCCCCTACCGCCTTCCTTGTAATAAGGCCCATTGAGTGTTGTCCCAATTCCCCTACGGAAGCCTGCCTGCCATATGTCTTGATGATTTGAACCCAAACTCCATTCGTTTATCTCTTTCAGCAAAACTGCTGCAAAAATCATTCCAATTACATCCAGAAGGGTGATAGGTCTATAATTGTTAGGCAAAGACCTATCGCCCTTCTTGAAGATCGGTACTGCAATGGATTTGGTCCACGATGATGGGATCTTTTTTACTTTCATGATGGGGTCGAACAGTTTTAACATGAAAGTTGCCCATTTCTCTAGGTCCTTTTTGGGATGTCGTTTGTAAGACCGTCAGGACCTATCGCCCTTGAATTATTAAATTTTTTTATAAGGTCATTTATATCACTTTTGTCAAATTTGAAGTTTCAAGGGCCATTTGAAGTGATGTACGACCTACTCATGTCGACTCTTCCCCCATTATACAGCTTTTGAAAGTGATGAGCTTCCGTAACATCTTTTGCATAATCAGAACATTATTTACGGAGGATGGTGGTTAACTTAGGGGACAGCAGCGGTACAACAGGGTAATGTCTAAAGGGCTGACCCAAAGGCTGGAATGTGTCAGCTTGTGGGACAGCGAGGGCCAGTTTGATGAGGTAGTGCACCAAGCAGCTGGTAGTTTTGAGCAATGTTATGAAACCCACATTAATTAAATACAAGTGTTCCCAAACATGTGCTCCATGCATGTGTCAGTGCTTGCCGGCCACTATTCATTAGGGATCGGGCATGTTTTCAGCCCCAGTTTGACCCTAGTGGGGGCAACTTAAATCTGAATATTAGCTAAAATGCAGATGCAACTCTTTATTAATCCAGCCATCTGGGAGACTTTGCACAGGCAACTAAGCAACAGGACATTCCCTCTTTCTCAGCAAAGGTTCATTTTGTCTAGCATCAAATAGGTGTAACATCTTATGGTTTGTAGGACTTTCCTGCTCTTTCGTCCAGACCTTCTTTGTCAAATGCAGGGGTAAGGTCCTTTTCTGACCAGCTTTGGAAGGACTGGAGAAATGGGACACAAATAAATGAAAGTATGGCTCGTCAATTGGCTCGTTGCTTGTCGCTCAGCTGGTGTTGATTTCAATCATTTTGGATACAACATATGTACATACATTTTAGCATTGTTGAATATTTACATTTCACTTGGAAACTAACCCAAGGCACTTTTTCATCAAGCTACGTGCCAGTCTCCAGCATTTATTAGAGTTCAAGCACAGCGATGGCTGGAATAACAGCTCTCCACTCATCGAAGACACTATATTTGCCCTGATGAATGCTGGGTTCTTTGAACATTTATAACCCAAGTTGGCCAGAACTCGAGTAGGCAAAAAAGACTCATGCTTTTAAAATTATTTTTCCCCTTTAGAGACACTTTTCTTGTGTATTTGTTTTTGGTACGTGAGGATTTACTTTGACACCACGTTATTACAGGGTAGCGGCACATTGTGTTTAGTTCATTGGTGCTTACAGGTATAAGTTACCTGCCTCTGTCTGAACAAGCATCTTCTGCGTTCAGGATACAGCATTGTTTTGCACTCTAAGGTGTTGTTTGCACGTTAAGATTAGATAGCATTTTAGAATGTCATTTGGTTGTGTATGACTAGAATGCTTGGTTGGTTGTTGTGTGAGTAGATCTCTTGTAGAGAACAATGCTGTGTTTTATTCTGGTAGTATATATTGTTGTTTATATTGATTTGCCTTGTTATGATCATGTACAGTATTTGAATGCTCTGGTGGCCAGATGTTTTTGTGCTTGATGCACGTTCACCTTGCGTCTTTTCCACACTAATCGTAATAATTTAAAATTAACGTTCTTCATTAAATTGCCGAATTCAATATGCAACTGTTCGTTTTCTGTGTTTTGTTTTTGGTTCACACAGATCAGCTGTCATTAAAATAATGTATGTGGGTTGACCTCGGGTGTATATTCTTCTTCAATCCATAGCTGAAGTCACAGTGCAACCACCTGGACAACAGGTAATGCAAACTTCTCTGAAAAGGTGATAGAGATGAAAAAGTGATACACAGAAAAAAGCTTTGTTCAGAAGGATACTTGCTGATGTTGGAGGGATTCATCAGAACTTTGAGTGAAGACATCAGGAGGTGCAGAAAAAGAAGGTCTCAAAAATGGTGTCAGGGGAGGAGAAGAATGAAGGAAACAAGAATGCATCCAAAGAACTGAAGCATTGGAAAAGAGTGAACAAATAGCCGCATGATAGTAACCAGGAACATTCTGCACATATCTTCTTTGCTACATTCCTTAAATACTAGTATATAGGATATTTCTCCAGAGGAAATGGCTGCCACCCTGTTATTGGCAAAATTTTCCACTAGCTTGTACAGCAGGAGTACTACCATCATTTGATTGACCATCTAAGTGTGTATGTCTTCAATAGGTTCTGTAGTGTCCAGTATGTCCTAAATGCATACCAAATTCAATGGGCTGGATACAGCAGGTACTCCGATGTAGATACAAGTGTGAGAGCCTCCACTGAGTATGATCATGGCTTAAATGACCTGTTCTGTCAGAAGGTGCTGTGAGGAGACAAGAATGAAACTCAGACACAAGTTTGCCATGATTTGTGGTTAAAGACTTGTATTGAAAATAAAAGATTTGTGAAAATGCCTCCCTGACCCCGCTCTAAAAGGAATTTCATTACCTAAACCAAAAACTAAGAATCTGTCTGTGTCAGGATGTCAACATCAAATCTGTCCTTTGTCCAAAGTTCTGTTCTGACCCTTACACTATAACCTAAACTCTGAGGTGAAGAAGGAAATGTCCTTAAACTTGGGTCGTTTTTGAAAAGTGTACATAAAGAAAAATTAAATGGCTCTGAAACAAAGGTTCTCCACGGATAAAGGTTCTTGCTCCAGAGGGTGTTTCCATTCCCCTAGATTCCTCTTTACTCCCTGATGTTAAATACACATACAGTTCCTTGTGTCTTTCCTTACCAACAACAACACTGTCAGACAAAGCTGTTTAGCTTTGTGGTTTTGCCTCTCTCAGTACACATGAAATATTGTTAATATAGTTCCTTTTTCTAGTCCTAATATTTCTTCTCTGGGCTTCTCTAAATCTGATGAATACAATCATTTCCCCAGTCCTGATGGTTCTTCTCAGGACCTCTTTGTTTCATATATATTTTGTGACTGTGTGGTATATTCTCCTGCCAGGACTCATTGTATTTATACACTTGTAATTGCCTGGTATACTCTCCTGCCAGGGTGTCTTGTATTTACACAAGTTTGCAATCCTCTCCCAGAGCTGCACATGCACCTTAGGGGATAATGTGTCTGCTTTACATATTATCCTGTTTGGGTGTTCTCTCTGCTTGAAATGCATGCATTCATATAATTGCAAGTGTGTTACTCGCAATTGAATTTTTTCTTCTTTTCACTTCTTCTCTGGCGCTTTATTTACATTTCTTTTTATTCAGTGTGGTTTCTGATACGCCCCGGGTCCCCACTGTCTCTGGGCATACTCACCAGCTACTGTTGGCATTCCTGCTTTCTCCCATGGTCAGCCAGTGAAGGTTTTCCATCTGTTTCCTTCTCGCGACTTCTTACTCTTTGATCTTTCATCCCTCACTGCTCCCACTCGACACATCTGCTTCGTTACGGGCTCTGGTAAGTGAAGTGCTGCTTTCTGTCACCTGAGAATACCCAGGAGTCTCTCACTGGCTCCTGGTGTTCCTGCAGCATGTCTTGCTCACACAGCTGCTTCTTTCTCCATCAGTGATCCGCCTGGCTACACCACGCTGGTCTTACCCCTTGGCTGTCACGTTCCTCGCAGAGAGGTTCAGCTCTCTCGGGCCAGCCGTAGCAGCAGCTTCTTTGATTCAGCTCTTTAAATTTCCCAGGCACAGGTGTCACAACTAAAGCACTCAGTGGGCTTGTGGCCTTCTTCACTCTGCATTGCTTGATCCCTCTTCCATTTCCCAGTATTTAGGTAATTCTGGGAAAGGACGTCAATTTTTGATGATTTGTTTGAAGAACCTGGATAAGTATTTCAATGGTTTTAAATTGTAAATCAGTCCTGGATGATTGATAGGTGAAACTGATGAAGGTGGCTTCATAAGTTTTACAAGGCAGACCAATGTGGGAAGGTTGCCCTACAGGGCTGGAGGAAAGGATTTCACTATTCTTCACAGGAGAATGAGTAGATGCATTACAATACGCCATGAGGTAAGTCGACATGGAGTGTTATTTTCAAGGGAAAATGGGGGATACCATGGGCCTCATTAGGAGTTTGCCAGTCTGGAAACAAGGATGCCGGTAAGCTCACCGGCACCCTTGTTTCTGATCGGCAAACTCTGTGTCTGCCTACCGTGGCCACTGTTCCCGACAGGTCTGACCCTGCCGGGCTCAGCGGCAAAAGTATGCAGACTTCACGGGAGCACCAGCAACTTTGCTAACAGTGCCAGTGCTCCTGTATCCCCACTACCATAGAGTCCCGTAGGATTCTATGGGAATTGTGACTAACAATTTGCTGGCGCCTGAATTCCCGTGCCACCAGACTCATAATGAGCCGGTGGCAGTGGGAAATCAGGTGCCAGTAAATTATGACGCCTCCAGCAGCAACCCACCGGTAGCACAGGCAGGGTTACCGCTGGACCCGTAATGAGGCCCCATGTCTCACCAAATGAAGCCACGACATCTCCCAGGAGGTTGTCTCCCCCCATGTGATTGTCCCTCAATAGCCACCCCCAGGGTCAGGATCAGGTAGCGGCTGCCATCCCCTGGCAACATGAGAGGAGGTCACCGCTGGGAAATCAGTGATGACTTCATCGGGTTCATCACAGTGCCCATTCAGGAAGGTGTATAATCATGTGTTAACCCTCTGTGCCTTATCAGAGGAGACAAATCAAGTATCACCCTGGCCATGCCAGCAAATACTACCGAGCACAACAATGCTAGGCAATTCTCCTTTAAACAAGAGTGCCAACAGCAACCGCAGACTCATGTTTCTGGTTTTTATGGCATCATCAGTGAGGCAAAGCAGTGTTTCCCTAGGTAGAGAGAGCATGGGATCCAAGTCTGGATTACTAGATTACTGTAATCTATGAGGGTGGCCTGGACACATGTCCCAAAATCTGACCCCCAACAGTGGACAATTTTTTCATTGAATATTCTCACTAACACAAGAATGGGGCAGGCTTTTAGAGCCATTAAATACCAGTCGAACTCACAGCAGGATTCTGAGTTTGTTGTGATGATTTATTTTGCGATCAGAAGCAGAAGATCTTGTGATGAATAATAGTTTTATTTGTCACATTTAACTAACCAATCCGGGTCTTCTTGAGGGTTTTGTTTGAGTTTGTTTACCCAATCAGAGCCATGCATCGCCAAAAGAATTCCCTATTTGAGTCCCCAAGTATTCTCTGTTTCTTTGTGGGTTTTGCTAGGCTTTGAGGGGAGGTGTTGCAAAAGGCAGGCCCATAATGGAGGGTGTTTGGAGGAAATGTGGCGTTTTGGAGCAGTGTTCTTAGGTGTTTGGTGGAGGTTTAACTGTGCATTTTTGTTTTTTGCATACTTTCTTTCTGTTAAGTTTGTTTTGTTGGCAATGTTTGTGCCCATTTCACTTACTGTTTGTTCATTGTGTGATGGGGGTAATTACATAAAGGGTAGAGGAGTCAACCAATACATAAAAGTAAGGCATGAACGGTTTATAGATTGCTTTTCTACATTCATTTAGAAGGTGGTATAGGGCCACAAAGCAGAATTAACATTTTTGCATGGCATCCTTCACTGCTTTCAAAGAGTACTTTGTTTTACACCTGCATGAGATTTTCATGTAGATGTAAAACACATTTCTATGGCATCCCTCCCCATTTAGCACTTGGTATTTTCCAGTGGATTCCATTGGAATCCATTATAAATGCTGTCTGCAAAGCGTAATTTGCAGGTGGCATTTAGGGGAACTAAATAGCCTTAGTGAGTGGCTGCCCCATGTGGGATAACAAAAGAACCTTTGTGGGTGACTGCACCCTGTGAAAGAGCCTCAGAAACATAATGAGTGGCTGAGCCCCACAATAGAGCCCATAAACCTTAAAGGGTGGCCGCAGTTGTTGAAAGAGCCTGAGATCCACAGTGGGTTTCTATGCCCTGTGGGAAAACCTGAGAGCTTTAGTGTGTGGCAGTCCCCTGTGAAGGATCATGATAACCTATGCTGGACAGTTGCCTCACTGGGAGACAATTACATTGGATAAGTATGTGATCAGGATTCAAAAACATACTTGCACTATTATTAATGCAACCGCATGTGTAAGTCAGGAACTGGTCAGGAATCACAGTCACATTCACTAGTACTACAGCTATCCGTTTCTCATCCATACACACAAGGAAACAACTCTTCTTCAGTTTTCAGTGTCTGGTAACTTCTGGGTAAAATAATTCCCCATCATCATCATCGTTGCTGATGTGGGAATAGTAGTCACAATATTTATTCCGGAATATAAATTCCAAACAAGAATCAACATAAAATCCACATTACATTACAGAAGTTAACACATCCAAAAAGTTAATGACCGGGCCCTTAGGGGACCCTTGCGTATGGAAACAAGGCACAATCACCACACACAAACTGATACGCCAGACTCGAGGTTCAATTCCCAAAAGCTAGGGTTTATTGCAAGCAAATAGTCTCAGTTGGCCAACTGGGTCTCACGTCCCGCAACGTGTGTCTCCAGACCCAGAGGGACGTAAGAGAGCGAGCATTTTACAACAGTTACATATATACAAAACAAACCTCTCCCTATCAGTAATGACATATTCAATACCGCCCATAATGAATTTCCTTTGAGATGGATTCGATGATTGACAATTGTGACAAATATGACACCTTCAGACATTCATTTAGCAACAATTCGCAATCTGCGGACCTGCAGACATCATTCTTTGTTTTAGGGAACACACTGCTCTTGTTCTTTTTAGCAAGCTGCATGCAGGGGAGAGACACATTCCAGGCCCTGCTATCTTCCAGTTTCTATTCGAGGCTAGGGGTCAACTCGCTCTACAGGGCTCAGTGAAGGGGGGCCATAAAAGAGAGTGGCCCTCATCAGGATGTTGGAGGTAACCATGCCACTTTTAGTGGCATGGTTGCCTCCTTACCGCAATCCGGGCCCAGGTCCCTCGAATGAAGACTTACCGGGCCATCGCAACCTTGGCGGACCCGGTAATTCCCCGTCCGAGGAACCCGGACCCGGTCCATCCCCATTCCCATTCGAGCCCCCATAAGGCTCAATGGGAATGGGGATGGAGCTAACAACGTGTTAGCTCCCTAGTGTCCTCACGGGACGCGGTATGGATGCCTGGTTTTTCCAGGCGCCCTTTGCGGGTCCCGCAAGGAGTACTCGTGGTAGGGCGGAATGGGTTTACCGGCACCGGCACCTTTACCGGTGCCGTTAAACCCATTCCGCCAACCTTATGATGAGGGCCAGTATAATTCAAACCATTAATTGCTCATTCCCACCATCTCTACTGCATCAGCGAGACTAGCTGGCACCTGCATAGTGATTAAATGTTTTGTTGCTTACTTTCAAGGTCTTGTGAGGGAGGAGACCGGGCATTTCTGTCTGGGTTGTCTGCGTTGTGTTTCAACATGTATCTTGTGGCCTTGCTCTATGCATGAGCAGAAATTAAAACGGAATAGAATAAGTTTTACAGCAAAGCTATTTGAACATGAGGCATGAAGCATGAAGCAAGAAGCGAAATTAGACAAAATGGCGATTCTACTCCATTCAAAATGGACGTACTCTTTTCATGCTTATAAATCTGTGTTCTTAATACCGAACATATGAGGCGGTTGGCTTTTGGCCAATGGAATACATTGCTTATGTCATGGGAGGGTATTTCAGTGTGCAGATTACATGATCAACGATTTTGAATTAACAGCCAGTAAAACCCCAATGCATGCCACACACATAAATTGAGTTAAAGGTTCTCTGTACATTTAAAATAAAATGTTGTTAGTACCTTGCACAACCAGGGAGAGCCTAAACTCCTGGATCATCATTAAGGCTGGGATGAAATGTTCTAAACACCAACACACCCTACAATCATTCATCATCATTAAATAATGATAAACCTAACCGGAGAATTAAATATGCCTGGTGTGGTGAGTCATACCAGGGACAAGAGAGCAAAATACACAGATGTGCCTCCAATGAGAGGCTCTCACATTTGCAGCTTGGTAGCTTGCACATCTTCAGATGCAGTCTATCAGTTGCAAAGGGCATCTGGTTAAATCGTAATATTATAATTCCTTTTCTTTCCTCATGTTACTTACACATGGCAGCTAGAATTTGTTATTCAAATTCAGGATCATGAACTGCAAATAAGCCCTTACACTGAATGCAGTGTCCTCATTTAGTTTCACCTGGATCAATTGCATCTTCTAAAACACATCCAGAATTGATTTGTCTCGATTAGGGAGAAGGGAAAGGGGATTTTTGACCAGGTTATATACATCCTAGAGCTTGCAGAGATTTAAGAAGATATCTTATCCAACTGGATTTTAATTTATTCTCTAGGTTAATTAAATCTTTAAGAATTATTTTGTTGAGAAAGGCCATGTCAATCATACAAATCAAGAGCTATAAAGAGACAAGGCATATGTTTAGCTGATCAGTTAATAACATAAGATCAGTTTCATGATACAATAGTTCCTTGCTGATGGGGCACCCAATAATGATCACAGCAATTAGAGTACACCTCATGCAATACTCCTAAACCTGGCTGCCTTAACAGTTTAACATAAAAGAGGGATTCAAGGTGAAATAGACCACCAATCACCTCAGTCTTTAGTTCCAGGGTGGAGAACTAATGTTTTTTGATCATGTTGCACTTTCCCCATTACTACGACTAATCAAAGCTCTGAGGGTTCATGATCTTACATAAATCATAGCTTTTAA
Source organism: Ambystoma mexicanum (assembly GCF_040938575.1). Lineage (NCBI taxonomy): Eukaryota > Metazoa > Chordata > Amphibia > Caudata > Ambystomatidae > Ambystoma > Ambystoma mexicanum. The sequence goes on along the minus strand of NC_090927.1, from coordinate 419,684,629 downwards.
TCCCTATTTTTTTGAAAAATATCCATTTGTCCTCTTTTCTAAACCTGTTCCTGGAGTTTGGAGATTCTACTAACCACTCCTTAATGAGGTTAGTCTCACTCACTGCAATATGGGGCCATTTAAAACATTTTCCTGGGCCACTGTTGATGCCCAGTCTACGCCTGCTTACCAGCTCCAGGAAGTTTCTAGTGGCCCCTGAATCCAATATCGCAAGGACTTTCACTTCTGTGTGCCTAGCAAACTGAAAGGATGCTTTAAAGCCAACATGAGCCACTGAAGCCTTTAGTGTGTTTTCCAACTGTAAATTCTTCTCAACCTTAGCAGGTCATGAGCTTTGAGAATGTTTGGAGTGAAGTCGAATCCCTGCAGTTGGAGGTAGTGGAGGTGACAAATCTGCTGGTGGACCCTTTTCTGTGCCGGACTGTTTTGAAACATATAAGATATCTGTTTGGTTGGGACACAACAAATGTATAATTTCAGGAGCAAATCTGATTGAGAGGACTGTAGCACGGCCATACCTACACTAATGTTATTGAATGCTCAAACTGAGACATAATCGGTCTTAGAACCATTCAGATATCCCACCGATCACTCAGAACTGTTTTATTATATCATCTTCTCTCAATCTAGTTATAGGGCCTCATTATAAGGTTGGCGGAATGGGTTAACGGGCTCCGCTAATGGAGGCGGACCCGTTAAACCCATTCCGCCTCATTACGAGGTTCCCTCGCGGGACCCGATGTGGACGTCTGGTTTTACCAGACGTCCATAACGGGTTCCCCGAGAGGACCAGGGAGCTAACAACGGGCCGGCCGTAATTGGCCCGCTGTTAGCTCCTGCTCCCATTCCCATTGAGCCCTGTGGGGGCTCAAATGGGAATGGGGAAGGTCTGGGCCCGGGTTCCCTGAGGGAGGAAATACCGGGCCCTCCAAACTCGGAATGGCCCGGTAATTCCCCATTCAGGGAACCCGGACCCGGTTTTGGTGGCAGCCATGCCCTTATTAAGGGCATGGCTACCGCCAAAGCCGTAATGAGGCCCATAGACTTGTTGCACGCGGTGCCTGCCTCGCTGCATGTAATTGCTAACTCTGCCAATTCAGTGACACTTCAGAACTGGGCTGTGAGACGAGTTAACGGACCACCGCTATTCAATGAGCATGATAACAAGACGAGTACTAGCAAAGTGACAAAAAAACTTGTGGCTCACACGAAAATAACAGACTTTCACCCAACTGCAGGCACTAGCAGAGAATTGTGTAAAATGATTAATCCTTTGTCTGACCCCAAGTGCAGAATTAATTTAATTGAGGATGGGAGTTTGTTAGTTCTGGTTGCATCTAATGACAATCTAAGAGACCATGCTAATGAATGTGTTGAGTGAACAGAACAACACTGCCAGTAATACCTCTGGCAGACTTTTCTTGAACATAATACATCACAGGAATTGGCCTCACTAACATCAGTCAGTTCAATTACACCTGCCGGTGTACATCACACTTTAAGATAACTGGAAGATAAGGTAAAGCTAACAGCCCAATCCATCTCAGCTCTTAACACGGTTTTAGGTACTTTTGTGAGTCTTTCTGACAACAACAGTATGGAAATGAAGTCACATTATTTGGCTTTAACTGAAATTAAGCTGAAATTGGAACTATTTGAAACTAATATTGGGTCTCTTGATTCAGAATTTGGCCCAAAACAGCGAATAACTGCTTGTGAAGCACAAATACCACATGCTTTGGAGCTAAATGGTGCCGCTGAGAATGAGAAAAATGCTGCCAAAGGCCCACCTACTGAATCTCTCCCCTCTGTTATCGTCACTACCCCCAACGTGTTGTTGCCACATAAAGAAGTTTCAAGAAAGTTGAACAATTGGAAAAGGTTAAGATCTAACAAGCAGAGCTCAGCCAAATTCCTTAGAAATCTACATCTTACTAAAAAGGTTCGGCAAATAAGGGGTCAACTTCCCCAAAGTGAGAAGCAATGCACTAATGTAGGAATGACCAAATGAAGTAAACTAGGGGACAGGAGCACGCTAGATGAGGTGCAATGGACTCTACCTGAACAGAATGCTATAGGTGCAGTGTCATTTAAAGCGATTCCCCTAACTTTGAGGGATGTTCCTATTGACACCAAAAAACACTCAAGAAGAGATGCATTTTGGTGTTTGGTGGAATGTCAAACTGACCAACAGGCTAATAAACAGCAATGTAAAGCTCCACTCACCTGCAAAAGTATTAGCAATTTACCTGTGCATATAACCACAGCAGCAGCAGGATTATTACTATGAATATTCCTGTGAGTAACTCTGTACTGCACCAATCAGATCAACTACTGTTAGAATCTGTTTTACAATCTAGTAATATCATCGTACTAAACCGTTCAAACACAAACTGTTTCATGAAGTCCAATGTCTTTGGGCCTCATTACGACCCTGGCGGAGTGGGTTTACGCCAGCGGTATTCGCGGCGGACCCGTCCGCCCTACTACGAGTTCCCGTAGCGCCATGGAGCGGTTTCCGCCTGGTTTTTCCGGGCGGAGAAATCCATGGCGCTACGGGACCTTGTTGTTAATTACGCCACCGTATTTTACGGTGGCGTAATTAACGCCTTCCCCACTCCCATTATACCCTATGGGGCAAAAATGGGAATGGGGAAGGGTAAAATGGGGAATGGGGATTTACCGCCCCGCCAAGGTCGGAATGGGGCGGTAAATCCGCCAACCCCCATGGCGCTATCGGCAGCTTTCCGCCATGCTCCATGGTGCATATTGCACCGCGATTTCCGCCAGGGTCGTAATGAGGCCCTTTGTCTTTTAACTTCCAAGATATTGAACTAGTCTATTTTATTGACTCCATACGGACAGATATGGTTATATTACACATGCCATTCAAAGTAGTGATTAAGATGGTTTTTGTGTGGACTACAATCGCTAAGGCAAATGGGCTATGATCTAACAGTACATTACGGAGCCAAGAAGCATGCTGAAGATAAGATGAGACTGAGACAGCCACTCAAAAAGATGGTTGGCGGGGTGAAGCCCTAAAGACCAGATGTTATGAGGAATCACACTAGGGCGCTTGGTGGAACTAGCAAATCCAATTTCACATGATGGCTGTAAAAAAGAGGACTGGTTTTGGCTTGCTCAAACCCTAACAAGGGATTTTAGGAAACTAGGGGATATGGGAACTGGTGTTCAACGAAGAATGTAATATGTCTAACATGAGATTGTTGTTTCGGGTTTCAATAGTTTTCTTAACAGTAAATCGTTCAGCCAAGATTTTAGTGTACATAATATACTTCTTTTAGAAGAATGTGACTCATGACGCCTTTGATTTTTGATGGCTAGGTTGTAGCGCAACAGCTTGTCACTCTGTCCAATCGTGGATGGCCGTCAAGGGGAGGCGGGGTGCTAATCATAGCCATCAAAAAACATGGTCTTAAACATTTTTAAATTGTTTCAAACTTTCACTATGGCATTTTGTATCTGAAGGTGACCTTTGAAGAAACATATGCTCGCCACTTGCTACAAATAATGAATATGTATCGGAACCCCTCGACAAAAATAAATAATCTTATATCTATAATAGCTCAGATTATTGAATCTGACATGGAAAATTGAAGGCACAGCCTGAAGGCTCACGCCAGAAAAAAAATACAACCTGCTAGGGAAAAAAACAAGAGATTCTTACAAGGCTAACATGTTATAATCAGACAAAAATACGTAGGCCAGCAAAGAACTCTCATGCTCAAGAACGTTCTGCTGAAAAGTAATACAAGCAGAAGGTTATAAGGAAATACATTGGGCCTCATCACGAGTCTGGCGGTAACCCTTAAATGCGGCAGTAGCACTACTACCGCCACATTTAAGGGTCTGCCAGATCATGACCTTGGCGGATTTCCCCCAGCTATGAGCTGGGGGGAAATCCGCGGCAAATTTGCCGATTTTCAGCATGTTTACTGCCGGCGGGAAATCCGCCGGTGGTAATAGCACAAATTTTCCCCATTGGGCCCAATGGGGAATGAGGAATTCTTGAATGGGCCCAATGGGCAATGGGCAATAACCGTTCCGCCAAACCCATGATCCATAGGTTTGGCGGTAGGGCTATTAGTGCTGGTGCTAATAGCACCGGCATTACCGCCCATCTCGTGATGAGGCCCAATACTGATGTCACATATACAGTAAAAACCTGCATGGCTGGTTGGCGAGACCCTATACATGGGCGGCCTGACCATAGGGGTTGCCAGACTGCTATTGGTCCCAGCCCCGTCCATCCGTCTTCCATCATGTGGGGTCAGCTGGGCTCATTGTCTCTAGGGAATGAAGGTCACGTTCCTCATTAGTTCCTATTTTAAGACAATGCTATTCTATCATTATGGCAGGCACCTGGGAAGCTCGGGAACTGGCAAAGGGGGGTGGGTTAAGATCATGATGACCCACACATTCTTCTCTCATTCCGTATCACACTATCCACACCCAAGTTTTCCACCCTTGCTTTGGATTATTATTTATTCCTCCCTGTACCTCGTATTACAAAGTGTGTCATTAGGAAATAAGGTGGAATGGCCATGTTTTTAAAGATCTTTTTATGACCAGAGGCTTTATGCTTGGTGGTCTGGGATCACCTACTATCGTGGAATTTAGGGGTCTTGTACTCGGGCAGTTGTGGGTGTCATAACTCTTGGTGGGCTGAGTGGGGGTTTTAGGTCTGCTTTTGGCCTGGCTGTGATCAATGTGCATGGTAAGGCATCTGGCCTTGCATGGCACATTCCTTCTTGGGACAACAAGCATTTGCAACAGTCATAGAACAAAGAAAAGTTTCTATGGGAGTTAGCAGCGCGGGTCTTCCTACGATCAGTGCTGGGCCTGTACAGGTTTCTTTGTTGGGCCTGTGCTTACCTTGCGGTCATGCAGGCTGTCTGTTTCTACCATCACTACAAAAAAGGCGCTTGCTTATATGCGCCCATTAGGTCTATGCCTCTGTGTTTCATGTAATATTGGGTTCCTGCAGGGTTTCTAGTGCGCCTCCTCCTATACCCCTGGGACATCTCAAGTGTATCTATGGGATTCATCTCACTCTAAAGCACCTAGGGGTGTGGGAGAGGTTAATTTCCTTCCCACCAAGAGCCAGAATTTAAATGCTGATTGTAAAGCAGCTTGGAAAGTGGAACATTTGGGTTCAGATGGGGCACAATACTGCAATCCAACTAAGCTTGAAATAGCTTTTTGCTGATATAAATGCATTCGGACTGGTCCCTGTTTAGTCAGTGTTGATTGTGTTGCATGTTGGGCCCCCACGCGAGGACCGTTAAGTGGCTTGCAGTGAGTGCTGATCTTCCTGTATTTTCACATGCAAGACATTGTGGGGTTTTGGTGAAGTATGAGTTTTCTCCTGTTTTGTTGGATAGAGGGGAGTTTATGGTATTAAGGACCTTGGAGCTTGTAAACCTTTGGAATGTTAGTAACATTTCGCTTTAATTAAACTCTGTTGCCTCTGTTTAAGGGAGGGAGATGTGTCTTAACCTGCTTGTCCTGTTGTGTCTGTGATTTGAGTATGTGAGCTGTGGAATGCCTGTGGATGCCTCTCGTAATGTTGGATTCAGAATGCTGAGTGAGTGCTTTACTATGAGTGTTCTGTTGAATGTCAGTTGGAGGTGAGCTGCAGGGATGAGAGGGTGCCGGTGGATGTCTTTGTATGTCTCTTACCTAATGCACTTACCTTTGTACCTGCAATCCTGATCCTGTAGCAATAACCTGAAGTAAAGAGTTAACTAACTCACTTGGTCTGCTGCATCTCCTTTTTGCAGCTTTAACATATGCCTAACTCCAACACTGTTTAATTTATGTGAACAATTTGAGATTCTGGAGACACAATTGAGCAATCATGTTTGTTTAACTTTCATTTTCAACGCAACTTAACACTTAATAGCAAAATGTATACTCATTTAACGAATTTGGTAGCATGTCAAAAAGAAACAGTATTGCAATGAACATACATATTCTGAGTTTTAATAGTCAAATTAAGTGTCTATATGTTCATACAACATGGGAAGAAAAAACATATGTATTAAGTGCTGGACGATTTTTGTCTTTTGTCACTAACAATATCAAACAGAGAATTAATATACACCCAAGCACAGTTATCCCGACTAAGAACACTGTGTGAAAATACACTACCGCAGTCAGGGGGAGGGCAGACACCATTACCACAACCATTGAAACACTCCTCCATTATAGCAGAGGAAAAATGGAAGTCCGGAGACTTCCTCTTCCGCATTGATAGTGCACCGGTTAAAATGGTGTGAATAGAGCAGGAAAGTGACCTGGTAAGTATAGGGCAAGGTAGTGTGACATCTGACAGGGAAGAAGAAGAATGTTGGAGCGATGTTGATGTGTATGAGGAGGGAGCAACTGGAGGGGGTCAGCAAGTGCAGTGGCAAACACCACAGATGGAAGGAGAAGAGGGAGGTTGGCAAGGAAGGCTCAGGAACAGGATAGGGAGAATTGCACTGGCAAAGAAGAAAGGAATGAAGGTAAGTAAAAGTAAGGGGAGAACAAATCTACAGATGCCCCTCATTCATAAGGTTGCGAGAAGGCTTCACTATGTGCTTTGTGCGCTGATGGATAAAACCAATTTGTTGAAATCACTCAACCCACTTTCCGGGGGTGTGGGGAAATGGATATATGCCTTTGAGAAAATCACAACAGGGGTTCCATTAGCCATAGGGGATATCAAGAGCCTACTAGTATCTGTAGTGGGTGATCAAGCAGACAGGGTGTGGGTGAAGGCGGGGTTCCCGGGAGTAACAATGGGCTGTGATCAGCATGATGGGGCGTCATTTAACAATGTGAGGGCACAGGTGTGGGATGCACTGCAGAGAACTTTCCCTGACACCCCCGATTTACACTCAGTGATGTAAGGCACAATAGGGGATGAGGAAGATGCTGCACAGTAAATTATTTGGGTACAGGATATGTGGAGGGCAAAGACGGGCACGGCTTGGGACCAGTCAATCTCCCTCTTTTACTTCATTATCAGGAGAGGCCTCCCGAAGGAGGTATAGAAGGCCATTGATAAAATTGCTGGGATAGAAGTCAAAGGTTGGCCAGAAATACAGAGAATTATAGTACATCATTGTAGGAGGTTCAAAGAAAGGGAGAAAGAAATCACACAGAAAACATTGGCAGACGAAGCAAACTTGTACAAAATAACCTGGTGAAGGTTGCGGCAGCAACAGCCGCACTACCCCCAGAAAGGCCGGGAAACGAGGAGGCGGGCCGACAGCACTGCAGTCTAGGATGGCAGCCACATGGGCAGTAAACGGTCAGGAACAATGGTCTGGAGAAGAGCAGTACGAAGGGCCCCAGTGGCAAGGAAGGCCTGGAAGAGGAAGAGGTGGGTACCGTGGACAAAGAGGGGGGTGCGGAGTACAAGAAGCATGTTGGTCTTGTGGGAGGTGGGGCCATTTTGCTAGGGAATGTTGTGTTCGTCCCATGGCGCATTATCAGAACCCACAACAATATAATAATGAACAGCAATATCGCCATCCCCACCCAGGCACTCCTTATGGGCCGCCCTTGGGAGCTTATGGACAAGAGGAACAGACAGACACCTGGTTCACACAAGGGCCCAGAGTGCCACCACAGGGAATAGAACAACACATGGGGAACACGCACAATAATCCTTTCGCCACCACTGCAAATGGTGCACCAGTGCCATTTCAGGGAACAGCTATGGTGGCAGAGAATGTATTTTCTTTTCCAGGGACAAACCCACACCCAGATTAGGACAGCCCACAGAGAGCACGTGCGTGTCCAGTCCTATCAACTACCCTACGTCCAGACGAGGAACCACTGGTGGGGGCGGAGATAGGAGACAGACATTTCATCTACATGGTGGACTCAGGAGCGGAAAAATCATGCCTATTGGAAGGCGGATTTCCGCTGTCGGGCAAGAATTTGGAAATGCAGGAATTTTCTGGGACTGTGGTCATGGTTCCATACACTAAAGATTTGGATGTAAAGATAGGGGGAAAAACACTGCGAGTACCCCTATTGTACCACGACGACTCGCCGGTAAACTTGCTGGGAGGAGAAGACCTCCTTAGTAAGCTTAATATTTCAATTTACTTTACTGAAAGGCGTATAGTGTACTCAACCCCGGGAATATTTGCCCCCCCCGGGCAATGCTGTTGATTAACACAATAGCAAATGAAATAGCTGTCCGAGGGGTACCCACCAATGCAGACATGTTTGTGTATGGAATACAGGTCCTGGCAAGAGCGGTGCCCGAAATAACACGAAAGGAATGGAGAATAGCCTCTGACTTTGTTTTCCACCCTGTAGCTGCCCCTGAAATATTACCAGGTTCTATTCTCTCATTAGATTTGCAGGGTGTACAAGTATCAGCTGAACGTATTGTGGCAATAGTTCTGGACACGCATGGATGCGAGTGGCGAAGAAACCCACAGCTGATCCTTCCTGTCCGTCAAACTATCGCCCAATTTCCATTACCCCCTTTATGGGAAAACTCCTGGAAAATCTGGCCATCTCTCAGCTTAACCTTCATTCAAATTCTGTTGGTTGTCTCCATGGCCAGCACTCTGGCTTCAGAGCGGCCAGAAGCACGGAAACTGCTCTCCTCAATATCCGTGAAGATCTGCTCTCCAACCTTGATTCTAACATTCCCTCTGTCCTCATCCTTCTTGATCTGTCTTCTGCCTTCGACACGGTCAACCACACCATCCTGCTCAACCATCTCCATGATAATCTGGGTATCACTGATCAGGCTCTGGCCTGGCTGACCTCTTTCTTCTCTGATCGACCCTCCCAGGTCCAACTGGGGTCTTTCCTATCATCTATCTTCCTCTCCACCTGTGGGGTTCCCAGGGGTCTAACCTCTCACCCTGGCTTTTCAACCAATACCTGGCAACTGTCGCTCACTGCATTGCCATTTTCTGCTCAAATTTCCAGTGCTACGCTGATGACCCTCAACTCATTTTCCGGCAGCCCTCGGCCACTTCCTCTCCCTCTCTCATCTCTGACCTCCTAACTGCCATTCAAAATTGGTGTGCCGCCAATTATCTTTGTCTGAATGGCAGCAAGACGGAGATCCTCCTCATCGGCACACCATCTCCATCCTTTTCCCTCACTCTCTGGCCGGCCTCCCTTTGCCCTCCTCCTACCCCTACCTGCGAGGCTAAGAACCTTGGCGTCATCTTTGACTCCACACTTTCCTTCTCGGCCCATATCTCTGATGTCTCTAAAAAGTCAAACTTCCTACTGCACCTCCTCTCCTTCCCCCAGAAGCTCACTGTCTCCCAAGCTCTGGTTCTCTCTCGGTTGGACTTCTGTAACAACCTCTTTCTAAATCTACCTGCCTCTACTCTCCGCCCTCTACAACTTATCCAGAACAGGACTGCAAGACTTGTCCTTGGCCTCAAGCCCTGGGATCATATCTCTCCAGCTTTGAAATCTCTCCATTGGCTCCCAGTGGATGCAAGGATTAAATTCAAAACCCTCTACATTGTCCACAAGGCTTTCTGGGGCCTGGGTCCAAAGTACTTTCAGCTATCCCACCGCAAATACCTCCCCTCTCGAGCTCTTCGCTCCTCTACCTCTAACTCCCTCAGGGTCAGTCGTTTTTCAAAGAAACGAGCTGGGGGTAGATCTCTATCTTCGGCGGGGGCCTTCCTCTGGAACAGCCTCCCTGCCACTCTAAAATTTGAGGAGAACCATCTCCGGTTCCGGAAGCACCTCAAAACCTTCCTCTTTGCTTCTGCCTTCGCTCCCCTTCTCCCCTGCTGATCTGCTCTCTTGGCACTGTGCACCTGGATACCCTCTGTCCCCTGGGCCCAGGTACCTGCTCACCCTGCCACCTTCCTGAACTGCCTCCTAGCCACCCCTTGCACTGGGGACTGTATCTGTACCCATACACCCCCTCCCCATTTTTCTTCTTTTTCTGCACTTATTCAGACTTACCCAGTCTGCTGCCTTAAACACAGCACTTGCCACTTGCTGGCTGCACTACCACAGTTTGCCTCAATTTTCTATTTATTTTATTTATCTGCGCTCCTCGGCTTCTGCAATTTCCACTCTCCCCCTTCCATGCACTTTTTCCCTTTTCCCTTTCCCATGCACTTGCGCGTTCTCAATGTCACTGGGCCTAGTAAGATCGTTTTTATGTTGTGCTGTGTTCTCCCTTGTTCCCCTTCCTTGCCTAGTCGCGCTGTGAAACACTTGTGTGCGAGCGCGATACAAATAAAATATCATACCATATCATATCATACTGTGCATAGACCCAAACATAGAGCTGTGCAATTTGACAGACGAGGAGCTGTTCACTGACAAGGACAATGTCGGCGAGATACTAATGGAAATATGCATGCCATGTGATATAATGATCCAAAACAGACGTGTAATGAACCCCCTCATGGTCATTGTCAGTGCACCACCATCATCTTTTGATGAGGACATGCAGCAGGTACCCACAAACCTATGGACGACTAACCCCCATGATGTGGTGCTTTTGCAAGAGGTAACACCAGTAAAAATGTAATTTAAGCCCGGTGCAGTGCTACCCCGGGTGAAACAATATCCCCTGTCATGAGAAGCAGAGGAGGGAATAAAAGAAACCATACATGCACTATTACAACAAGACATCATTGTACCCTCGAACTCCCCCTGTAATACAGCAATTTATTTGATTAAGAAAGGGAAGGGAAGGGCTTGGAGAATGGTGCAGGATTTATGCCCACTGAATGATGTCATACAGAAGGAGTTTCCCCTCATCCCAAATCCCGCAACAATTTTGTGCAGCATCCTAAAACGCCACACACTTCACAGTGGTAGACGTGAAAAATGCTTTTTTCTCTGTGCCATTCTATCCAAGTTCGCAATACCTGACTGCATTTACCCTGGGAGGGTACATTGCAGGTTAGCCCAGGGTATACTGTGAAAGCCCATGCATATTTAACAGAATATTGCATGAGGATCCCAGCAATATTGATGTTAAAAGCACAGTCATACAATACATGGATGACCTTTTGATTTGGGTTGAGAGTGAGGAACAATGCAGAGAAGATTCAATAACATTACTGAATTTGTTGGCATGCAAAGGGTACAAGGTGGACAGAGGGAAGTTGCAGTACTGCCTAGCCGAAGTACTGTATCTGTGACAACTAATATCCAAAGATGGCAAAAGAATAATCCCAGACAGAGCAGCAGTATTACGCACTGCAGATAGGCCCCACATGTAAAGGACATGCAAACGTTTCTCGGCAATAATTGGCGAGCATGGATACTAGACTATGCAGCATACATGCAGCCCCTAATACAGGCTCTGCAGGAAGCACAAAAAGATAGAACAGCTATCATATGGACACCTGACATTCACACAGCCTTTACAGCGCTAAAAGAACTGATCTCTACAGCTCCCGTGCTAGCCACCCCGGATTATGAGCGGGAATTCTTCCTGTTTTTACAGTGCAATGGGACACTCAAGACAGCTGCATTAACACAAAAAACATCCCTATGGCACAAGCCATTAGCCTATTACAGCGGCACCCTTGACTCTGTATTACAAGGGCAATTTGTGTGCTAACACGCTCTCGCAGATGCCGCCCTTGAAATTGAAAAGAGCGCCATCATAGTAATGGGGTGCTTGGTCATACTGTTTGTTGAACACTCCTTGTTTGCAATTCTAAAATAATCTAAATCTGCGCTTACAACACAAAGGCCGACCTCATACAAAATAATACTTTCTAGCTCAAACATCCATATAGCATGCTGCAAAACTGTAAATCCATCCACATTCCTCACTGAACCATGAACTGTAGAAGACATGCAAAATCATGAATGTGCCACATACGAGGGTGTGGCAGACGACATTCCCAAAGCAAGTGGGAACACCCTAAAGGTAGGTGAAGTGTACTTTGTATATGGGTCAGCATCTATTTGCCCCGAGACAGGTGAGAAACATGTGGGTGCAGCAGTAGTAAGATTGGAGGAAGGGGAGTATAAGGTCATCATACAAAAACAACTACCAATGCATTACTCAGCACAAGCAGCAGAGCTTGTAGCACTAATTGAAGCATTGCATGCAGTGAAAGGATGTGCAGTAACCATTTATTCAGATTTGGCATAGGTAACCACAACAGTACATGCTGGATTGTCTAGGAAGAGGAAGAGATGTTTCAGGAGAGTAGACGTGTCCCCAGTACAAAATGCTGAATAAATGGAATAGGAGGAGGAATAGCAATTATTGTGAAATCCACCCTTAACATTAGAGAAGTAACGAGCACAACCCTTCCCTCAGCCGAACTACTATCCGTCAAACTCCCATTATCTGACACACAAACCATCCTGCTCCATATTATATACAGACCCCCAGGACCCCCCTCCACCTTTGAAGAGGATATCTCTCTCTTACTCACCACTAACTTGAAACCGAAATCCCAAATAAATCATCATTCTGGGAGATTTCAACTTGGGACTCAATAACCCCAATGACAACCAGGCCACTTCCCTTAATGACACGATTACCCATCTAGGCTTCACCCAACACATTAATCAACCTACACATACAAAAGGAAGATCCTTGGACTGGCTAGCAGATGCCAACTGCAACCTCTCACTGACTGACATCTCTCCTTGTGCTTGGACTGACCATCACCTTATTACCTTCTCCTTACCTAGATCCTCACCATCTACCACACTACCCACAATGTTACCTCAAATAATCTCCAGAAATAACCGCAACATCACCATAGAGAACCTCAAACCTCTCCTCGCGCCTATCAGTAAAGCTAATCTACCTACGCAAAATAACAACCCAGCAGACTTAGTAGACCTATACAACAATACCTTAGAACTAGCCCTCAACCAGATAGCTCCTCTCAAAGAACGAAAAGCCAAACCTATTGCCCATTCCAACAAATGGTTCTCAGCAGAATTAAAAGCTCTCCGCAATATTAAAAGAACCGCAGAAACTAGTTGGAGAAAAGACCCCTCTCTCTCCACTAAAGACAAATTCGCTTCAGCTGCCTCCACCTACAAATCCGCCATCTTAAATGCTAAAAAAGAGATCTATAACTTGAGAATACAAAATGCAAAATCTGGCACCAAAGAACTTTTCTCTATACTAAGAGAACTTGAATCACCATTGCCTCCTACAGAGGACTGTACTAAAGACAAGGCCTGGTGTAACAATATCCAGCTTGCCCTCGCTAACAAAATTGCCCTCCTACAATCTAAGATAGAAGCTAAAAAAGCTAGCCTTGCCTCCAAGCAGAACCGCAGCAGCAAAATAAACCACACCACCCCTAACTGCCCCTCCTTCCACTTCTCACCAGTCACAGAAGAAGAAGTAATCAAGATAATCGCCAGTTTCAAACCATCCAATTGCAAAGGTGACATTTGTCCCGCATCTGTCATCAAAGACCGTGCTAATGAGTTAGCCCCTCTCATCACCTCTCTGATCAACTCCTCTTTCAAAAACTCAGTGGTTCCCAACAACCTTAAAGAAGCGTGGGTCCTACCCCTGCTTAAAAAACCCAACCTAGATCCCAACATCCCCACAAACTATAGTCCTATCACTACAGTCCCATTTCTTCTCAAAATCTTGGACAGGGTAGCCTATCTCCAAATACAACAACATCTGGAAGACAACAACCTCCTAGGCCTGAGACAATCCGGCTTTAGACCAAGGCACAGGACTGAAACTGCCCTCTTGGATCTAAACATCCAAATGGATGACGCCAAAGACAAGGGCAAACTGGCCATCTTGCTCTTGTTGGATCTCTCTGCTGCCTTTGATCTGGTTGACCACCAGATCCTCACCCAACACCTCTCCTCGGCTGCTGCATTCTCTCAGAATGCCACTAAGTGGATCCAGTCGTTTCTGTCTGACAGGTCGCCTAGAGTCTTCGCCCCCACTGCGGCTGCGGACCCCATCCCTATCACATGTGCAGTGCCCCAAGGCTCTTGCATTTCTCCCACACTTTGCAACATCTTCACAAAGCTCCTATTTGACCGTCTTGACGATCTGGGTGTCAGCTACACTAATTATGCAGACGACACCCAGGTCCTCATTACGCTCACTGGCAGCTATGAAGAAGATGCTGCAAAGCTTAACGATATCTACTTAGAAATCCAAGCCTGGATGGCTACACACAGTCTTTGCCTAAACGACGATAAGACAGAACTGCTTATCGTAGGCTCCCAGGCTCGCCTCAACAAACTGGACCAAAGATACCAATCCTTTACCATCGATGGAAACATCATAAAAGTATCCAAAGAGGTCAAAGCACTAGGTGTATACCTCAACTCTACCTTGTCATTAAAGAAACAAATAAACTCTACCATCTCAGCTACCTCATACACCAATAAACTGATCAATGCCTGTAGGCCTTTTCTCTTCACTTCCAGTTGCCTCACTCTATCTAGAGTGCTAATATTGTCTAAATTAGACTATTGCAACACACTCTACCTAGGCACTACCACTAAAAACTTGAACAGGCTCCAGATCCTGCAAAATAATGCACTAAAATGTGCCCTCAACCTCCCGCGCAAGGCGCACATATCCACGGTTAGCAAAGAAGTCCTCTGGCTCCCGATCCGTGACGGAATTAAGGTAAGAACCCTGGTCATCACCCACAAGTGTCTGTTTCGAACTGCCCCATGTTACCTTTCAGACAAATTCTCTAGACACTGCCCCACTAGACCCACCAGAACTCCTTACCTGCACCAACTAAAGATCCCGAACTATAACCTAAAAACAGCAGGGGGCTCCAGTTTCCCAGTGCTCGCAGCACAATGTTGGAACACCCTCCCTCCCACAATTAGAGCGGAAACCGCGTTCTGGCCATTCAAAGCCATGGTAAAATCATGGCTACTAGCCTGAACATCTAGACTCTCCCCGACATGACCGGCTAGCCGCCGCTCTCCACCTGCAGTAATATTTACTCTTCTACAGCCTATGCAGGACCAATCTGTAACCGGTCCTCATTCGCCACTGTAACTGTGCTATTCTCTGTACACTATACTCTCGGTATATTCTATGCTTGTATGTAACTCTCAGAGCCTTGACTAATGTATGCTCTGTCTGCTGTATTAAGATGTTCGATATGTAACTCTGTTGTAATGATATGTAACTCTGCTGTGCACATGATTATGCGCCCAGCTACCTGAGGGTTCGAACGTGCTTTATAAATAAACAAACTAAACTAAACTAAACTGAACTTTTAAATGAACTGATAGAAGCTCTTGTAGAACCATCAGTAGTAGCTTTGGGTAAATGCCAAGCCCATAACAATAACAGTATGTAATCTCACAAGGAAACGCGGCAGCAGATGCCACCGCAAAGCAGGCATCACACTTCCAAAAGCCCCAAACAACAGATTGTTTGCTAAAGGGTGGCAAACAAGAGGAAAAAGAAATTGGATATAATTCACTGCCCATCACACAAATAATTGAATTACAGAAAAAGGCCCCAATTGAGGAACAAGAAATAAGAGGATTTGTACACAGTCGCTGATCTCCTTTGGTGGCAAGAAATAACAGGAAAGGTAGTAATGCCTGTTGAATTATTACAGCTTGCATTCCAACAATTGCATTTTCCAGCAAACACAACAAAACAACACATAGCTGCTGACATCCAGGAAGACTGTTTTGTCCTAAATCTTCAATAACACCTTGCCAAAATGACAATTGAATATGTAGCTTGTCAGACATACCATTCTGGAATGACCCTCAGGACACTGCGAGGGACACTGCCCCGCCCCATCGGACCTTTCAGTGGGCTGCACATTGACTATGCAGGCATGGGAGGAAGGTGCAATGGGGCTAGATACCTACTAGTGGTGGTCTGCCCCTTTTCATGCTGGGTGGAAGCAGGGATCTGCGCCCACCCAGATGCGAAATGCGCGTCAACACTTTTGGTGAGGGAAGTGTTCCCACTTTGAGGCATTTATGATATCACATGCTCTGATAATGGAACATACTCTGTTAATGACCTCTTTAAAGAAGTAGCGTCACTACTAGGAATAAAACACAAATTATGCTCCATTTACCACCTGCAAGGGAAAGAGTGGTCAAGAAAATAAATGGCCTCCTTAAAACCAGACTGTCCAAGTTGTGCCACACACTCAAAAAGAACTGGGTATATTGCCTGCACTTGGCACTATTTCAATTACAAACACAACCCAGCAAAGACCACCACTTTTCCCTGCACAAAATAGAAACTGGGAGGCACGTACAGACACCTCTATCCCCAATAAGAAGAGTATCAGATGCTCAAAAGACTGCAACAATCCTAGGGGAGGAATTCAAGGAGTACTTGACACAGCTCAGTGAGGAACATAACTAAAGAAGTGGCCCCACCCTTCACTGGGGAAAGCGAGACACACAAGTACTGCAGCAACAGATGGCCCCATGACACAGTCAATGCCCGGGGAGGTGGTATATGTGCAGAGTTTTGTAAGGAGATGGAATTCTCCAAGATTTCATGGCCCTTATGAGGTGATATATTGTATACCTTCTGCAGTAAAAGTAAAGGGCCTGAAATATTGGATACTCCTCTCTGATGTTAGAAAAGCCCACGGCAGTGTGACACCAGAAGGGGTGCAGCCCAATGCACAGGAAGTGGCAGAGAATAAATGGGTCAAAACAGAACATTTGAGAATCACAAACAATGTGATACCCGTGTAAATAAAAGAATGAACAATTCATTAGTATGTACATAAACCTGAATAATGATTATGTGTTATGCTCTCTCTCTCTCTCGCTTTCTCTCTCTCTAAATGGAACAATATGTTTTTTATAACTGAAAATGTACTTAACCCGTTGTATTCCACTCTATAGTTGGAAACAAGGGCCCTAAATGAAGCGCAACAGAGATAGTTAGCAGAAGGGGCAAAGTCAGCGCTAATAGAGCATACTCGTACGACTGCAGCCTCTACTTTACTGCGATTGTATTTTTCACATTATTTTTATGTTTAGGCCTCTATTGGAGCGTTTCCTTTATTTTAGATGATATAAAAGAAGGGGATGTGGGGGAAAACTGGTGCAAGAGGGAACACAGCTAATATGGGTTGGGGTAAAATTGATGTGGGCCCACAATGCCTCTACAAATCTCACCTCACTGCACAATAATCGCACAATAAAAGCCCTCAGGCTGAGTCATCAACAATGAATAATGATGATAATGTATTGTATGTTTATAACGAGGACCAACCAACTTCTGATGTATTAATGCTGCCATACGCTCACCCACAAACAAACCTTTGAACCTACCTCAAATGACGACTAACTGCACTTTAGGTCTGCAAAAAACCCACCACACGTACCCCTCCTACCACACAGTATTGACAACATAATTATGATTAGAATGAAAAGATGAACCTAGGCATTTTCCCTATCCTTTATCAACGAATTATGAAGCTACACATGGTCTACGGGGAGTAACAGAAGGAAAAGGGAAACAGAACGAAAAAGATAAGATGCATACCATGGTCTAGGGCTGGATGCAGTAGAAGACCCCTATCACTCAGATCAGTCTAACAAATTGTACTCTCACATGAGCACCATGGGAAAACAAGCAACAAACGAAAGTTGCTATATGTGTTCCCTGATACCTCACACATCAGGAACACCCAAGGTCCTATTACCACAGGAAACCCCCCCTAGCGGCTGCCCAGTGTCTCGTTCATCTTGGTCTTTGTAGAATTGAAAGTACCTTCCAAGCACACACAGTAACGTCACAATTGCTTCAGAACGCGAAGACCTGTCACAGCAAGCCTCAAGGTGTACTTTGAATCAAGGAACCATTTTTTGTCATAAAAGGGGCAATGTTGACAGACAACAAATGGCAAGAGGAAACAGTAATGTGCAAAGCAGAAACACTATGAAGACTGTCAGAGGAAAAATGTCAATGGGTTGAAAGAAAATGCGCTCAAATATCGTCCCAGCACATTGCCAAACTAACGAGGGTAAGAGCCCTTGAAAAGCCAATAAAGATCCAACACAAAGTGCAATACAAACGTTGTTTCCACAGAGAAAGAAAGGTGTGCATGGGTTCGAACAAACATTGCAACCAAACGCTTATCCTCCCCGACATGAATAAAGGAACAGCTGCTTTGATGGACAATTATTGGGTATGCAGCAAACAGGCATACTTGCGCCTCCCGCCGTCATGGAGAGGTACTTGTGCCCTGGCTATGCTGCATTTGGCCTTGATGGTGATTCCAGAGAGCCATGTCCAGGAAGAGAGGGTGCCCACCAGAATGTCCCTGGCACCACAGTCAACAACTGAAGAACCCCCCGCATATGATGTTCTGTCGGAGGACAAGCTACAGGATGGAGTGTCACGCAAAAGGAGAGCATCAAACTACATCTCTAAAGACTCTTCCAATCTTCTGGCACAGATACCAGACCAGTTTAAGTTGTTTAACTCAGCAGACATTTTTTGCATTACTCATACCAAGCATCCAGGCACAAGCAAATGCCAAATGGTTGCAGATTGTGAGGTGGGAGCTGATCCAACTAGCAAACGATACTGAAGAACGGTTCAACGTCATCAAGGTAGAACTCAGAGCCCTGCGGTTGATGACAATGCAAAACCTCTATGTCTTGGACCTCCTCACAGCAATGGAAGGCAGTGTTTCCCGAAAAATCAGGAGTGCATCTTGCACATTCGTGCCTTCTGTAGATGCTGCCAACGAGACAATATCACATGTGAAAGCTGCAGTACACAACCTCGGAGAACGAATGAAGAAAAGGGGTGATATACAGTCTGACTGGTTCGATAACATGTTTGATTGGGTACTATCCTGGTTCGGGACTGCAATGAAGCTACTGGTCCCCATCATAGTATTTTTGCTGCTGATTTTTTGTGTGCCAGGTAGGTGTTTGATGCTGTGCAAAATCTATGCCTAGCAGTGCAATGATGACGGTGACAGTAGGGAATCCAAGAACAAACTGGTGAAACCAATGAGCCAAACACTGCATGACAGCAGCATACAATACAGGGGATAGAGTGGACAATTTGTGGCACACAACTGTCAGGGAGCCCCATGAATTAGAATGCTATAAGGACGTGTGGGTTGACCTAGAGTGGGATGGCGGATGCATATACAAGACATGTACTCCTGATGAATACACCAGAAGGGGTCAAAGTCTAAGATCCGTGTGTAGGGCTTGGATACCAATGAAGGGAACTCCAGCCTGGGATGAAGCAGTGTTGGAAGCAGAAGAACGAAGGTGCACTAATTGACAGTGTTATTCACTAATTTAGGAGAAACTAAAGGGGGAATGTAAGGGAGGAAGGGTCTTCCCCCCCCCTGTACATTCTGAGTGGAGTGGATCTACTGCTCATCCCATCGTGAGGAGACGTCCCCTTGTCTTTCCCCTGATGACAGAGGAGAGAAGCCATTGGATGACACATACAGACTCCATTGTATGCCACCCCAGTACTCCATCTATTTACTAGGCCACACAATGATTCCTAAAAGTCATCTCTCCCATTGTCCAGCGCCATGCACAGCCAGTCCAGACACCCCCTCAACCTTCTCCCCTGTCTGCGCCACACAAGCACCTTTCTCACTGAAGTACAGCCATGTATTGTTGCATATCACCTGTATCTTTCTCCGTCCTCTGAGCTCATTGCCCTGTGTGTGACCTGGGTGAATCTTGTCTTGTGTACTCATTCATCTCCACAAACCTGCATGTGCCCTTTCAACCCCCACCTTCGCACCCACCGCTCACCAAATCCAGACCCCTCTGTTGCTTTGATTCTGATACACATCTAACCCCCTGCAATGACCAGAACAAGCACCCACCACCGTCTCAAGTCTCCCCTGCACCATATATCAAATGAAGAAACAACACCTATCAATCTGTGTCATGAGGCACCAATTAGATCAAACCCTTTTTTGGTGGGCACTGGGATTAAGGCACCATGCTTTACTGTTCCTTGAGGGCAAAGTATAAGCTGAATATATAGTTGTTAGCTGAACTTTATAGCACATCCACTAAATGTCAGAGTTTAATGTTGATTAGTTGTTTCTAGCCTTTTCTCTATGTTGTCAGAGTAAAGAGATTAGTGAGCTGATCCGTGCCCGACGCGTCTGACCTTCACCCCTCCCAGATGAGCCCACCAGACCCACTTGCTGCGAGAAGCAACAGCCCAGCAGCAGCCTATCAAGCTGCATCGAACCAGTATGGCCCATACCGTAACACTGTAATGAACCAATGACCATGTAGTATTCATCACCTATACTGTTAGTCACTGATGACAAGAATTGTTCATATAATGTGCTGTTTCTGTATTGTTGGCAGAGCGCTCACAGAGCAGCCGAGTCCTCTGCGTGCATCTTTATTTCATATAAACTTTGTCAACTTGCAATCTATCTCCTGGTCTCATTCCCTACTGGGGTATGACCATTTAGTCTGAGTTTGGGATTTGTACTTTGGGAATGGTGCCTCCAAGTGCATCAACAGGATAGAAATTAGCACATCGCCTATCGTCATGGGCTGTTACAGAATGATGCCGAACAGATGCTCAGAATCATTACAATTAAATGTTCATGCAATTTCTGGCCCCTGATTAATAGGATATTCTGCACACCGGATGAACCACAATGTAATCTTGGTGTTAAAGGAGGACTGGGATATTTGTTTTTCAGATCTTTATAAGTTCCCAAAAACAATGGTTCAAAATTTACCACAATTGGGAAAATTGGAAACTGAGTTTGACTTAGACAATTGAACATCTAATAATTAAAAAGGCATCAAATTCCAGACCCCTGGGCCCCAATGGATTAAGCATTGATATCCTTAAAAATGATGTGAAGCTGTGGGCTAACTCCCTTTATGTATTGTTTCAAAACATCATTGGTATGAAGACCACTCCCAGAGTTTTGGTCATGGAAAGAATAAGGGAAAAACCAACCTGGTTGGTCTTGCAAATAAAGAGAATCTACAGAAAATTCAGGCGATTTTCAGTGATTTCCCTTATTAAATTTGACATGGCAAAAGTGATCCCAGTATGATGGTATGTCAGGAAATTAATCATTTGGCAAGTGAATTGGATGTTGAACAAATTTAAAACATAATTTCGATAAAAAACACTTGTCCTCCCTGACTGTATACCAATGGCAGTCATTCGATATGAATTAGGGCTAATATCGATGAATGGCTGGTTAAAGTGGAACATTCTAACTTTTTATAAAACAATTTTAACTCTGGTTAAGAAATCTTTATTTTCAAATTTGAAAGAAAGCTTGAACAGAGGGAAGTCTGGCCCCTTTTCTAATTTTAAGTCTGTAAGTGAATCCATACTGCAAACCATATAGTGAGCTGCTGAATCGTTAAGCGTTAATCTGATGCATATTAAAAAAGCTTACTTGCAACACCATTGAGAAGATGCAATCTTACTCACTATATGCAAGCTTTTCACGAATAGATAAACCCGTCAGCATACTATTTAAAAAAAAAATCCTAATGCACATTGGAGAAAACAGTTTTCAAGATTCCGTCTAAGCGTGATACCAGCTGACGAAATCCAATGTTTGCGAGCTATCAATCCTGACAGTAAACACGATTGTGTCCTTTGCAAGCAACAATACTGTGTACAAAATCTAAAGCATCTTTTAATAATGTGTCCAACTTTGCAAAATCTAAGAATGTTACTGTTTGGTACATTTGCTGATAATGAATTATGGTTCCATACTGATGGTTTTGTAGACGATTGTCTAGCGGAAACGGGGTCCCATTGACAATAGCGGTAGTTACATTTTTACACCGAGATTAGCTGGTAATAAACTCTTTAATATTTTTTTTTTTATTTATACGAGTATGTAATCACCGAAGTGATTTTTACAAGAAGATGAGCGTAAAATTTCACAGCATATTTGTCTAATCGAAGAAATGAAACGAAAAAGACATGAGTAAAGAAGAAAGAAGGATTTGTGAAATTTCAAAAGTAAAAACGAGATGAAGATGAAGATGAGATACAGGTAAAAAAATGAAAACAAAAATAGTGAGGGTGGAAGCAAAAGCGAAGCACAGGGTGAGAACACTCCCCACCCCCACCATCTATTTGTGTCCACTCCCTCTAGCACGTAGGTACATGTGCAAAGATCTGGTCCAAAATTTTAGTGGCTGCAATAGTCCAAGATGGTCTCAAGCCTCCTATTAAACGCTCCCACCAGAGTTCTTCTTCCCTAGGTAGGCATTCTTTAGGTGATGGAGTATATATGGTGATCTGAATTTGTCTGTACCTGGACACAGTAATAAAAGGTGTCGTAATATTTCGCTTTGTTCGATGTTGTTACAAAAGCGGCAAGTATTAGTTGGTGAGAGGCCCCTTGTGTGCAGGATTTCATTTGTAGGTAGCAAATTTAACCTTGCACGCAGTAGAGTGCTCCGAGTTTTTCTGTTCGGATGTTTTGTCAGAAAGGGTTGAATTACATTCAATTTTCTGCATGTTGGTGGTAAGTGGCTAGTTAGCTTGTACTCAGATGCCTTATCCAATGTACTTACCCAATCCATTTTTTCGATTCATAATTTGGTTTTTGTTGGGTTGCCCAAAAGTTCTTCCATGGAGCTGCCGCAGATTTCAAGTTGTTGTAGGCACATTTGCTCCCATTTGGACAGTAACCTGGATTTGCTTGAGTTCATCTCCGCTTGAACCATCAACAAAAATTGCTGAGGAAGAAGGATCTTTAATCTTCTGATATAACATGACTGACACTCTTTTGACTACTGACTCTAAAGAGGAGAGGGAGAGTTTACGTCTTATCAAGGCGATCGGAGTAGAAGATGGTAGATTTTATAATATCTAAATGTTTAAGCATTAGTCAACACACATAGCATGTTTCTAATTTAATGAGACAACTATAGATAACTTTTTTTTATCTTTTTGTCTTATAAATGAATGGTTGTCATAGTTGTATTAAAATGAAATAGGAAGTTAACTGTTTGATGGTTTTAATAATTATTTTTTTATTTCCTATGAAAATGTTTTTAACAATTAGAATGTAATTCTGATTTCTCATATCAAATGTATGTATGTCTATGTAGTCATGTATATGTAAGGTTTACAAAGTTAAACCAATTCACATTAATACATAGAAAATGTGAAGACTTTCTGTGACAGGTGTTTAAGTAGTGATCCTCCTTGCCACAAAAAAAGTATTCATTATTTTCCCTCCGCTTTTCTCGCTCTTCACCTGGGCCAAGGCAGGGCTCTCTATGAACTAATAGAGCTGTATGTATTTATTTGGAGGGTTTTTGTTTTCACAATTAAATAGTACTCATTCAATTGACTGTGCAAGAATGAAAGGCAGAAAGGACTTTGTCAGAATGTGAACATATATATATATTGTTTGCACGAAGATTTCTGGAGATCTAAATATATGTGCACCTCACCCCAATGTATGAAGACTCTTAATTGCACTCTCCTCCCTGGTTATCCAATTGATATGTATCTTTACTCTTCTGCAAAGTAACTGCTGTGTTTGAAAATGCTCGAGCAAACAATGCAGAAAACCCACATTTCTCACACAACTACTTCCTTCACACACATTTATATAAGCGAAAGATGACCACACAGATCATGATATACATGTACTGCCAGTGCTAGCACTTGCTATTTGGCATACTTGTACAGAGGACTTCTAGTTAAAAAGAAGGAATATGATGCGAGCCTAAAAACAAACAGTCATTGCTTCTTTCAGATGGGGCATTTGAGACTCTTCACAATAGATGTATTAGTTTGAAGATGTAGACATACCCCAGAACTGTTAGTAGTGTGCAGGGATATCCCTTAAGTTAGGCCAAACTCCCACTGATAATCATGACTGAGACGAAATGCTACTGGGGGTAGGAGGACAAATTCTCTTTTGGCAGTGTTATTATTATTATTATTATTATTATTATTATTATTATTATTATTATTATTATTATTATTATTATTATTTTTCTATTTATTGAGCACGGCCTAAGTTTCGATAAGCAACAGCACGCTTTACAGAGGCATACAACAATACAGATATACAACTAAGCACTTTACAGAGGTATACAACAGTACAGATGCATAACAGAGCACTTTTCACAGGTAACAACAGAACAGATGTACAGCAGGGGTAGGATAAATAGTGGCAAAGAGGAGGGATACAGCTGTACAGGGTGGCGGGGTGAAGAGAGGCGGATGGCATCTAGCAAGTCAGGAGGTGCACGGGTGACGAGTTGACCTAGCTATTGAGGAGAGACTCCTTGAAGAGGTGTGTCTTGAGTTATTTTCTGAATTGTAGGAGCGTAGGGGCGAGTCTGATGCTGACGGGAGGAGATTCCATACTCTTGGTGTGTAGGCAGAAAAGGCTAGTTTTCTGGTCCTTTCCTTTTTGCAGCAGCGGATTTCAAGTCTCCATGTGTCCAGGCTTCTGGTAGTGTGCTCTCCGCCAGAGATACTGAGTTTTTCTGCAAGGTAGCTGGGTGACTGTCTTATAGATGATGCAACAAGAATTCAAGGTGATTTGTGCATGCAGTGGGAACCAGTGAAGGTCGATGAGGGCCGGGGTAATGTGGTTGTAGCAGCGTAGACCCTTAATGAGGCGTGCGTCAGTGAGTAGGACACTTCTCAGGGGCACAAGGGAAGGTGATGGGAGGCCTTTGAGGAGGGCATTGCCCCCAAACAGGTAGGATAGGACCAGTGAGTGAACAGTGGAGCTAAAGCTGTCCAGAAACACTTGAAACACTTGTGTAAAGGCGTGTTATAAATGTCATATCATATCAGAAGGAGGAAGAGCTTCACTTTGCACGGGAGGAAGGGCTAATACCAAGCTGTCTGAGTTTTCTTAGCTATGTGTGTCTTGAAGGAGAGGTGTTTGTCAATGTGGAACCCAAAGACTTGGCGCAGGAGGTGATTTCATGTGTGAAGCCCTTAGGGTTCATTGTTGATAGCCAGGTCTGTATGTCTGGGTGTTCAGTGTTGTTGGTGAGGAGTAGGAAATCAGTCTTGGAGGGGTTCAGCTTGAAGTATGCAATGGACATCCAAGACTGGATCCGCGAGAGGCAGGTTTTGAGTCAGTGGATGTCCTTGATGGAGTCGATCTTGAGGTATAGATGTGGTGGATTGGAAGTTGTGTGTAGCAGCAGGACTCCCAGTGGCTCCATTTAAAGATTTAATTTCACTGGGGAGAGGATGGAATGGATAGCATTGGCGATCCAGAGGAGTACATCTGACAAACTGCTGGCAGTTGGCGAGGTAGGACTAGAACCAGCATAGGACAAGTTTGCTGCTCCCCACGCACCAATGTAGAATGCCCGTGAGTGCCTGGTGGTCCATGTGTCAAAAGCGGCCAAGAGGTTGAGTAGAACCAGGAGGCAGGGGTGACCATTGTCATGGATGTCGAGGGTGTTGTCAACCAGATGTATGGTTGTCGTCTCCATGATGCATCTCAAATCCAGGTGTGGTTAGATCTGCACCCGAACTACACTAAAGCATATCGTACATATACCTTACACCTATGTCTGTGCACACAGGCCGCAGGCACGGTTAAACATCCATGCACCGTAGAATGCAGCTATGGATATGCCATTCCGGTCTAGCAGCACACATAACCGTCCACACTGAAACACCTGATGTACCTCAACATCTCTGCCACCAGCATACAATGACTACCAACTAACAGAAATCCGGTATCGCTGGGCACAATTCGAATCTTCAAAAATAGGACTCTATCCCAAGCCACCAACAGCGCCCACCCAAGTGCCTGACCTTTGGGCTGTGTAGTGGAGCCTAGCCAGCCATCTAAGTCCTAAGGTGGAAAAAATGCACACTAGCATCTCTTAATCTAAACCTCCACCACACTGACAGCGGTCACCAAAGGCGTTCCAACCACAAAGCGCATTGAGTCCATGCAAATGGGGAAAGAGCGTTATATAAATAACCAAATACAATACAATACAATGAAGAAGGTGTTGATGATGGTGGATATTTCAATGGAGTGTGGTATAGACAGGTTGGGTACTGGGTGAGGCAGTGCCTGACTGCTTTGAAGAGGGCTCTGCTTTTGTTTTTATCTTCTGTTGTGGTGTTCTGATGGTTGGAGGCCTTGGCTGTGTTGATTAGTTGTCAGCAGGTTGCTCGGTGTTCCTTGAGCAGCACCAGCTCGGATGTGGTCCTGGTGCAATGACAGGTGTTCTCTTTTTTTCTGATGACTCTTTTGCTGAGGTTGAGTTCTTGTATGTACCAGGGTGCTGACAGTTTTGGTTTGCTGGTACGTTGTTTCAGAGGCACATGTCGGTTGATGGCATTGAGTGCTTCCAGTAGAGAGTTCCAGTTCGGTTGGGGGTGTTTGGTCCATGTGAAGTGGAATTTGGCAAGGCCTTCCAAGAGGACTTCCACCGGGAGGTTCATGAAGGACATGCAGGTTTGTATGATGGGTTGCTGCGGGGAGTGCTTGACTGGGGTGTTGTGCAAGATGTTGAAAAGCATGGCCAGGTGATCAGAGCAGTCATGCGCGATAGATGAGAGCTGAAGTGGAGAGAAAACAGTGCAGTGATGTTATCTTACCCGTGCATTGATCTTTTGTGTGCTATGTGAGGCTGAGGGTCTCGAGAAGACCTGAGGAGATCTTCCTTAATCGGTTTGAAGCCCTTGTTGCCTGGGAAGTTGAAGGTGCCTAGAAATATGTTGTTGGCGTGCGTGAGGGTTAAGTTGGTGACCAGGTCAGTGAAGTCTAATGAAGGTGGTGTTGGGTTTGGGTGCTCTGTAGATGAGATGGAAGGTAACTGTCCATCGGGGAGAGTGGCAAGTGGCTGGAGAGGACTTCAAAGGAGCCAAAGTTGTCTATGTCAAGTCTGGCGCATTGCCACAAAGGCTTATGGATGACTGTGAGGCCACTCTCTGTCTTGTTCGGTCGGTCTCTGTGTTGGAGGCTGTAGCTGTCGGGGACAAGGGCGTCTAGGATGTGGGTGGGGTTGGTGTCAGCCAGGTCTCAGTGGCCAGGTCTCAGTGATGAAGATGGCGTCAAGGTCACGTGTAGTGATGAGGTTGGCGATGTCTGCTGCATGTTGTGGATGGTGAGGGGGTGCTGATGGGCTTGAGGCTGATGTGGGCGAGGTTGCTTAGAGAACCTTAGAGAACCTCAAATGGCCTGGTGCTTCCCAGATAGGTATGAGGAGAACCATTTTATGATGGTGCCTGCTAAATCCATTCTTTGATTAAGGACGCACAGTAGCATTTCATGGTTGACCATGTCGATATTTTGCAAGGTGTCATTCTACACCTGCATGGTGTCTGTTTCCATGCTGCATTTGAGGTAGATGCCAGATTGATACCCCTGATGTAGGCCAAATTGGTCAATTATTGAGAATAATTGATTGGTGAATTATCTTTTCAATGAAAGTGGGGCTAGTGATAAGGCCGTAGTGTGCCAGATCCACATGACTGGATGTGGGATTTTTCAGTGTGTATATGAGCCCTTCTTTTAGTCTGTCTGGAAAAGGACCTTTGCTAAGAGATTAGTTAATTATCATTTGAAGGACAGTCATGGTCGGACTGCTAAGTTGTTTGAGAATGCTTGCCCAGATGATTTCACCCAAACAAGCAGCTGCCTTTAGGGAAGCACCCATTTTGGAAAGGTCTTCATGTGATAGGAGGGAGAAATCTGTCCAGCTTGTGTGGACGGTGGCTGGGATTGGGAACAATGAGTCTACAATTCTCTAGATGTCTGGTGGTGTGCCTTGATACTGCTGATTTTGTTGTTGAAGAAGTCATTGATACCTTCGAGGAATTGCTCTCTGGCAAGGATGTAGAATCCTTGGATTTTTTGATTTTTATTAATTAATAGAATTGTACAAGTAATTCCATCTCTGAAAGGGAAATCTGCCGATCAGATTCCCCTTTCATAAACTCCATGCCCAACGCAAACTGTGTACCTGTGCTTGCTGCATCGGTATCCAGATCTGCAGCACCTGCTCTACAAGTGCCACAGAGCAGGCTCAGAAGTCACAGGTGCCCTCTGGACAGCTGAAGTGACAGCCAAATCCCTGCAGCACAGGGGCTGCATTTAAGGTATGTACCTCCTTCCAAAACCGACATAACTAGAAGGATGTTTTCCTGGTGGCAGGTTAAACTATAAATATAAGTCATACCTGAGTTTAGGGTATGGCAGCCAGTATCTATCATAGTCATACAATCCACATCAAATTGATATCACACGTGTGTCAGCCCTGTAGTCCCAGTTCAGCTGTGGAGGGCTTATGTGAATTGTCCCCAGAGAGGCTATGCCTTACCCGACTGTCAGGAATATAGACTGTAATGGCAGGTAACACCTTTTCACAGGTATATCCACTCCTGGCCTAAGATCATATTTTTATTTTTTTATTTTTATAGACTTTATTTGGTTTCAGCATTTGAAAACCTTTTGCCTGATTATTACGATAACATTGTTAACAAATGGTACAATTCAAATAAAGATAGCATCCTTGTCGATCATAGTCACTTCATTGTGTACTCATTATTTCCTTAGTTTTTAGGCTGTTAATATTCTTAAAAATGTCTAGCATATTGAGAAGGGGCAAGTCTATTGTATACAGGGAGAGCTATGTACAGTTGACGGAGGGTTCCACCATCTTATTTTGCTTTGTCCCAGGCTCTCCTTCCTGTCCCCTCCTTCCTGTAGCACAAGGCACTTTGGTTGTGAAGTCAGAAGGGCAAAGTCTAATTACTTAGTGAAACCCACAGGTGCCTATTATGATCCTTGTCCAACAAATTTCAAAAAGACAATTTTATTCTCATTCATTGTGGACATTGAAGTACCACAAACGAAATTAACTATTTTAAAACATTCATAAGGTTGCAGGTGCATTTGGAATCCATTGTACAAAGAAAGCCATGTAATTTGCACAACACATTGGCTATATTAATGTAAATAATCAGAGAGTATATTATGTAACATTTTCTAATTAACATGCAATGTATTTGTTTGTTTCTTTACATGTTTGTATGTCTTTTCTCTTTATCATATGGAATTAAATATTTCTTGATATGTGTTATAGAACGGTATGAGCCTTGAAGAAGTTCACTGATAGGCCCATGGATATAAATGTATTATCCTGGAGTACAACACATGTAGGCAATTGGATAGGTGTTGGCATTTGGATAGTAGTTGGACATTTGTTATTTATTTACAATAAAGGAAAGCTGAAATAAGTATACTCAGCACATATGAGCAGTTCTTGTAAAGTGAAGAAATAGAAGGGCAAAGTCCACTTCTTTCAAGAACAGGGATTGAACCGCTATATCAGGCTAGCTTTAGGCCAATCACCTATGGACTTTAAAAGAAGGGGGTTCACATCACTTCTTTCAATCATTATTTTGACTTCAATCCTTGAAGGAAATGTTGTTGTACCATGTTGGGAGAGCAGTACTTTCCTCAAGTGGTGAGGTGAAGGCAGGTGATCAAAGACAGAGGTAATTGCTGTCCCATAATCATTCCCAAGGGACCATTGGGGGTGGACTAGTGCTTGAACAAGACCTACATCTCTGCCATCCACTTTGCTGCTCAGGGTTCCACCATGTTAAGGATCCCTTAGAGGTGTGTGTCAGGTTCCCCGTGTTGGGAGCTCGAGGAAAGGGCTCATTTTGTACCTGAGACCCTGGGGTGCGACTCACAGCTCCTGAGAGTCAAGATGGACAGGATTCCTGCCATGTCACCTAGAATCACTGAAAGCCATGATTCGAGTGTGTTCTACCCCAATCAAACCACCAGGACCCTCCTGAGCTGCCTTTGGTACGCAGCACATTTCAAACAGCAGTCCGCCCATTCAAACATGTTTGCCGCCACAGAGTGCCAGTTAAAGTGTGTCATTGCCTCAGCTCGAACAGAGAAGGGAAACTGTTTGCCCCACCAGCCTCTTCATCACTGATTATATTCAGTGGATGTCCCTTAATGTGCCAAAGTCAATTTGCACTGCCAGCAAACACCCTGATTCGCAGAGCGGTGCAAAGGGTATTTTTGCAGTGCAAAGTGCCTTTGCACCAGTGATGATGGTGTGATGATTGCCAGCCACTGATTATAATGTCATCCTGCTGCCAAAGCAAGTATATTTCTTCTGAAGAAACTATTTGTCATAGCCCAAAAAGATTGTACACAGGGTTACAGACATTGGATACAAATGCTTCCTGCCTCTTAACAGGCTACTAGTATTTTAACTTGTCATAAGAAATGGTGGACTGAGACACAGCCACTGAAAATAATCTTCACCATTATCCAAACAATTTTATGATGTTTTCTCTTTCTCTTTTCCATGACATAAAGTTGCACACCAAGAGCAATCATTAAATATACATACTCGCCTCCAAAGAAATCTAAGACACTAACAAGCACTGTTTCACTCCTGACTTCAAAGAACTCTAGAGGCCTCATTACAAGTTTGGTGGTGTCCTGCCGGTAAATCCAGTTGGATAACACCAAACGGAATTACTGTTACGGGCACTTGGTTTGCTGGAATTATCGTCAGATTTCAAGGGCTGGCAAGGGTAGTTACTCCTCATTCCATGGAGTCCCATTTGACTACATAAAAGGATTTGCCATTATAATCGGCTCCGGTAGTACCGCTACTGGTGATAACAGCAATTTATGCTAGTGGGGTGGCGGAATTATCTCCAGCTCTTGGCTCATGTGTGTGTGCATGTGTGCACAGGTATGTGTGTGCATTTGTGTGCTCAGTTATCAGCACAGAACAGCCATGATGTCCGGTTGTTCTTTCTTTTTTGCAAACCTCTTACCTTGGAAGTGTGTACGACTACAAGTTGTGGTAAGGGTAGTTACTCCCCATTCCATGGAGTCGCAGAGGACTCCATGAGGGGATTTGCCGTTATTAGTGGCTCCGGTAGTACCGGTGCCGGTAATACCGGCGATTTCTGCTAGTGGGGTGGAGGAATTAATTCCAGCTCTTGGCTGGAGGTAATTCTGGCCACCCCACCTGCAAACTTGCAGTTTGCCATTGAGGAAACGTGCTGGTAAACAGAATTACTGGCACGTTAATTCTGCACTGGCAAACAACTAATGAGGCTGTAAGCCTTTACTTCTGCAACAAGTATTTTGTATTATCAAAAAATATGGCACACTCAACTTCAATCACTAAATAAACTTGTATGCCACTAAATATGATCTATTCCAGCCACAAATGAATGCTCAGAATTTTCTTTAAATTGTGTATTTTCTATCATGGCCCACTAAGTTACAGCCAGTGAAAATGATCTCCTCCTAACACCAAAGAATTCTAAGTATGTTTCCTCCAAACAAGCTTGCCTCAAAAATGAGTATAGGCTCATGTGTGAAAGGCGTTCCAAAATCATCTTGATTGTTTCTGTATCCCATGTACCCCTTTCCTGCAACATAAACAGGATTGTTTTATAACAGATCTGCGTGGCCTATCCATATAGAACCACGTAGGACACACAAGAGGAGGAATCGAATACAACACTGAACAGAGAGTTGTGAGGCCAAATTGAATACCGCCAAACGAATGAGCGAATTGAAACGCACTGAAGCAGAACCAACACTCTAAGCCTGGGAGTAGTCTCCAACGCTACCAGGATAGAACTAACAGAACCACGAGGACTCAGACTGAACATACATCAAGGTACAGGTCATCCATTGCCAAGCTTGCATATGAACCAGGACATGCAGCAATTTACCTGTGGGTTGAGCAGATTTAGTCGATTTTTGAAACCAACAGGTCCTGAAGACGATGCATGAAATGATAAATCATTGAAACTGGTCGACCACAGACCCAGATGCCCACCAAATAAGGGAGGACACATATCTTACACTTAAGCCAAGAGGAACCACTGAATACTATCGCCCAATTAGGACATTATAGTATGTACAGTCAGTTCTCTTGTACAAGGGACTCTGGCCTTTCAGCAAGAGTACCCCATTTTTTGTGGCAAAAGAAGCAGCCACAGAGATAACGGTGAGACAATATAATTCACTACCACTCTCACCCACTGCAAAGTTTTAACTTAAAAGGTGAACAGACACACCCCACGGAGAGCAAATAAATAGCAATGATTGCACACAGACCCACGTGCACTGCCTGTCTTTTATAGTTTATAATTTGTTTTTATACGTTTTTTTTAGAGCCTATAGTTTTTTGCCAATAACTTAAGATTATTTATCACATTTTAGATGAAGGGAAAGTCTCTTCTACATGTCCCTTTTAGATAGGCGGAGCCACAGCGCTACCTAGGGCCAGATCACTACATGAGGGAAAGGGTGTGCTTCAAAGGAGGGCTAGCAAGAGGGTACACAATAACAGTAAAAACGTCTTTGTTTTACTGGCACCAAGTAAGCCAAATGTCCGTTGTTTAGTGTGCTATTAGTATATAGAAAAGTAACAACGATGGTATGAGACCCCGAAATCGAGGTGTAATGTTGGTCGAATAAAATAATCCCTGTAGTATTTGCTATCCCATATTATGCATCACATTGAATTAAACTGTATCTGTGCTTGTCCTTGTCCCCCCTTGGTGTTGACCTTGACTGCTTCACCGCAGCTTTCAGTAGGTGACTAAGGAAAAGCTTGTGGGAGACAACACTTTCCTAAATTAGTGTTGATCATATACTGGAAGATTCAAGTCAAAGCCTGCATTCACCATGTCTGTGGCAATACCCTTCTTTTGTTTTGGTTCACGCAAGCATCAGGCCACAACGGAAGGAGTGCTGTGGTCTAGATATATATGGGCGGGTATGTTTGTGTGTATGTGTGTGCACATGCATGTATGTGCATTTGTGTGCTTAGTTATCCGCACAGAACCGCCAGGATGTCCAATTGTTTTTTATTTTTTTTGCAAACCGCTTACCTTGGAAGTGCGCACGACATTTTTAAATTATTACCATCGGTCTTGTTATAGATCAGCCATCAATTCATTATCTTTCGCATTACCGTCGAAGACAACACAGAGACACACGCGCAGACGCAGCTGGGGTTTAGCAGAGCACGACTAGGAATGATTAATCACTATATTTCAGAATGAAGCTCATTGGTTAGGATGAAAAGCTCTGGTTCAGATTTGCCAGCACGTATACATATGTGCAACTGTGTTTGCCGGATTCATAAACAGTAACACTACCTTTCTTTTTTTTAAAACAACTTTCTTTTTTAATCGAAGGCATACAGTTGAATAAGACATAGCATCATCAAACATTTCTAACCGAAATCTGAGCCTATCCTTTGTTATCGTTCAGTCCGCTTAATTCCTTTGCCTCCGAGGTTTTCAAATGTCATTTCTTAAAACTAGTCGCCATGTGCAGCTCGTTCACAGCCTGCCTACATATTAATAATTAATATTAATTAATAATTCTCCCTCGCACAGCAATTCAATTCCCAGATCAGCATTTGTGAGGCAACCAGGGCTCCATTTTAAACAGCCGTGCATTGAATCCACAATTACTCCAATTAACATTGCTGGTAATGGGCCTTCTTATAAGTGAAATTGAGCACCTTTCACTCCAAATCACACGTGTTTTTCTTCAGCTGGTTGTGCTAGTTGGACCTATTTCTCTAAAAGGTTCTATGTTTCCTGTGCCTAGATTTTAGGCAATCACGTGGCTCTGTACTTTGAAGAGTTGCCTGTTAGCTCTCAAGCTGAACGACGTCTGCTTCTTGATCTGGTTTGTCTGAAAACATTTTTGCTCCAATACAAAACGACCTGATTTATACAGGGATAGGTGTTGCAGTGGCACGGGGTTAGAGCAGGGAAGTCGTATGCTCCTCCAACAGTAAAGCTAAATTTGCTGCCTTACATTTTCAATATCACGAACATAGTTTATTGAACTTGCACTTGTTTATATCTAAATAGAGAAAAACTACCAACAAACACACAAGCACTGTGCACCTCACAGGTTAACCATGCACATGAAAGTGAAGCTGAAATGAGATTGTCTGTCACAGATCAGTCTAAGTGCTTTCATATGTACACCGTCTTCCAGGGATTGCCAGGCTCCTGGGCTGGAATGGTTAGTAGCAATTCAGGATGTGTCAGAATAAAGAAAATGACCTTAGGGAGGGGAATGAGGGTGGTGTGTGAGAAAGAATGAGCAAGACTCCTGCTGCAGAGGCTGTGACATGTTCTATCACTAAGCTGCCCATGCAGCTATCATCATTATCATCGGTAGTCCTGCCAATGCACAAGGGATAACCAGTGGCACCATTTGGCCACTGCCACCTGTATCATTCAGTGTTGGATCCTTGGATCAGACTTTTACACTGATATGTGATTAGTGTTTGGTCAAGATGGGCAGGTGTATTTTCAATAGTTTAGCGTGCAATGACCTGATTCAGGAAAGTCTAACTTTTTCCAATGGGGGAAACTCAATGGTACATATATAGTCCCTCATGACTTTGAAATCCCACCTGACTTTGATTCTTCATAGGCGGCCTAAGAGTTCCCTCACAGATTGTGGAGCTGTGCAATAGTTCACCAGGTTCAGGTCGGAATACCCCCACAGATCTCCATTTCCACAAAGCTCTTAAAACATGGCTTTTTCACCACTACCTGACAAAGGACTAATCCAGATGGACACAGACTGACGCTCAGACTGCAACTCACAGTGCTATGGTATGATATGATATGATAAGATAGTTTATTTATATAGCGCCTATACACAATGGGCCTCATTACACGGTAGGAGGTAACAATGCCGCTATTAGCGGCATGGCCACTCCCTTACCGCATACCGGGTCCGGGTAGGCGGTACGGGGACTTACCAGGTCATTCCGACCCTGGATCACCCGGTAAATCCCCATGCCAAATACCATTCCCCCATCCCATTGAGCCCCCAGAGGGAGAGGGATGCAGAAAGGTGAGGGAGAGGGATGCAAAAACAAAAGGTGAGGGAGAGGGATGCAGAAAGGGAGGGGAAGAACAAAACAAGCGACTATCGTACTAGGCCTGTCAATGTTTCAGACAGTGCTGGGGTGGGGGGCAATAAGAGGAGGGAGGAGGAGACAGACGAGGTTGCTATCATACTAGGTCCAGGGACAATTCTGATAGAGTAAGTGCGTAGAAGAAAGTAAGGGGAGGAGAGGAGGAGGTGGGAAAAGGGAGAGGGGAGGAGAGAACAGAGAGTAAGCTGTCAAAAAGAGGGGAGAAGCAAGAGGAAAGAGCTAATACAACTGCAGAAGTCAGTAGTAACATATAATGTTGCAAGCCAGTATACAAGATGAAGATGGAACAGCATGATTCAGGGTCACCGTGAGTACAAGATGCAAAGGAAGTCCAGCATGAGAGTTGAAAAAGGGTAACGCACCGTGAATCAATGAAGTCCATAAAAGTAAAATCCAGCATTGGCCACAAGACGGTGATGGTGAAACCAGAATGTAGCAGGACAGACTCCTGTGTGTGGGGAGGGGGGGCACAATGGAACAACACAGGAGGACCAGAGAGGTTGGGGATGACCTGGGGGGACAGAGGGTGTAAACACACGTTGGTGCATGCTTACCTGCTGTCTTAGCAGGGGTTTGGGTCCAAACAGTCTAAACAGGAATTGCCCTTTTCTTTGACTGCCCTTCACTTTGGACGCCCGGGTGAGAGACGCCCTTGATTGAAGAGTTAAGAGCAGGAAGGAAGAGGCAGGGCTAAGAAGGTGGGTGGTGCTTAGGCCAGGTGACCTAGATCCACTTACACCTGCTCCCCCCTCTACTATGCAAAGACGTCAGACCAAACACTGTCTCCACTCTGTACAGTGCCAAACTGCTCTAGATCTAGAGATGCGCTTTTAACAATAAAATACAAATAAATGGAATTCAGGGGGCAGTGCACATTGAATCCCGCTCTATTCTCCTCCATAGGGATTTCGAGAAATGTAATGCTAATATATGGCACCCTAAGAACACGCAGAATGATGATGGGGCACCTACCTTCATTAGGCAGCACCCATCCTCTAGCAGGAAATTATTAATGGAATGGACAGAAAGTCACTGGAGCAACACTCGTTCAATCCCCGGGTCAGGGCTTCAAAAACTCTGGGTATTAAGCGCGCTAAAAATAACCAATTACAATTACATATATGTGTAGTACTTCCCTTTAACCACGTTCCTGGCATGTGCTTTCATTATGCTGTGTGTTCAGCTCGCAACTGGATAGGAACATGTTACAACTCTTTTGATTTTCCAGTTGCCACCCAACTTCTCGCCTGGTTGTTAGCCAATATAAGCAGCGCAGAAATCCATTTTGGATTACCATTCTGGTAAGGCTTTCAAATCACCAAGGCCACACAGGAGATGATGTACTAGCAGTGACCCGCTCTCCATCCACAGGCATTCCCAGGAGATAACACAGTGGGAGAGAAATGTAAGCAGGCCAGGACCATATAGGCAGGACGGAAGCAGCTGTCTTCCCTCAGGGAGACAGGCGGGGCCGGGACAGCAGATGCACAATGGAACAACATTAAGGCCAGGGAACGATCAAGAACAATCAGAATGTGAGCTTGACCAGAGGTTTCCCTGTCCCCAGGCAATCAGGCCTCTCACAGATCGTCGCAAACTCACCAAATGTGGACTGTCTCGCAGGTTACTACATACAAAAATGAACTAAACCATTTTCTTATATTGTGCTTCATGCCAGTCTCCAACCGCTAAGCGCAGTACAGGGACTCGGTACCAACCCTGTGCTGCTCAGTGTAGTCTTAATTACAAGACCAGAGAGTTGCCCCAGAGCTACCCTTCCCGGTTTGTTAGCTGACGAAATACTGGGAAAGACAGGCAGGAATTGGCATGAGAAAAGATTGACTTAGTGGAAGGCAGCAGCAGTGATGGGACGCAAAGATTAATCATGAGTGGGTGAGGTCCTTGGTTGAATTACGGTAGGTGAACAAGACATTAATGATAAATCATGTTGCCAGGTGAAGTACATGGAGAGACCATTTTTTAGGGTACGGCCTATACAGCTGGGCTGCATCTCCTTGTTGATGCCTGGCCTTGTTCAGAGAAACCCATGCAGTACTTCCAAAGGACACAAATACCAGTGGAGACAGTGCTCTCTGCGGAGCCTCAGCAAATACGCTTGAGTTGATTTTTGAGAGCTTCCAGAATTTTCCAATTTGTGTTCATAAACTCACCATAGCCTATGTCCCTATGCTGGTTACCATAATACAAACTGCTTGGGGAACACGTAATTAACCAGTTTTTGTCTCTTTTGTTGATTTTAGTTTGGTTTTTAATGCCGTTTTTAATGCTGTGAGGAGGGAGGTACTCTGGCTTTTAAAACAAAGCTGGAATGTGCCCCTATGTTTATTGCAGATGATAAAGGCATCGCATGTTAACACCAGAGTAGGAGTGAGGTTAAATATCCGAGGCTCAGAGACCTACTGGATTGCAACACATGTCGCCCTTAAAGAAGGGTGCATCTGGGCACCGACTTTATTTGAATTCTACCCAGCTGACTTAGTTGAGGCCATTTCGTCTGCAAAAGCATATCCGCCCAGGTTAGGGGAGGCCACTATACAATGGTTGGGTTACGTTGACGATCTTGTCCTGATGGACTAAACTCCTAGGGGGACTCAAAAGCAGCTCTCCATTCTCAACTTTTATTCTGATCAAAACAACCAAGATTATGGCTTTGTATGCGCCGAAGCATCACAAGATTAAGGGGCATCGCTGGGCCCTTAACAGGCAAACAGTTCAGATAGTACATCAATTCCAGTATCATGGTATTGTCATAGACAGCAAACTGAATTGGACACCCCATTTAAACAAGACCAAAACCTTGATTAACCAGCAACTTGGTGTGCTTAGATCATTTGCCTTTAAACATGAGGTTACTCTATGAACTCATTTGTCAATGTCTACAAAGCAAAACTCATCGCTACAATGACATATGGTGCTGAAATCTAAGAAGCTAGACCTCTTGGAGAGTAAATGCCTAACAATCAATAATAGATTGTCTCTTACTATGCCAAATGAATACATGTATATGTAATTTGGCATCTGTAGAGTTACCAATATGGTAATTATACACAGTCTGACTGTCAATGGAATCAAAGGAATGATTTGTGCATCAATATACTTCTCAAACTTCTCCTGTAAAGGGTAGTATCAGTGGTTACATATTCCATATAACAAATACATGGCGGCCATGACTAGCCTTAGCTGAACCTAGCTCCAATCACCTCAACTTTATAAACGTGGTTAATAAAAGTTACCTTTGACTGCAACAGAGAGCAACCATTGGTTGATTTGGCCACTGAGGTAATTAGTGGAAATGATGGTGAACCAACACGCCACTCTATTTATAAACGTTCTCTAATAACCACATTTTGAGAGAATATTTGAAAATCATATTCAATATGGCTGAATCCTTCACAAATACAGTAAGTTGGAACAGTTACCAGAATGGGCTGAGTTTGCAGCATTTGTGGAAATAATAGCTTGTAAACCACTAGACATCTGCAAGCTGTGTAAGCTTGGATCATATATGTAGAACCTTCTTGCGTGAATATGGTGATATGGAAGTGTTATCACCTATTAAAGAAAATATGTGGGAGCTGTTTCTGTGGGGCAATGATTTTAATGTGATTTTTAATTTAACCAAACTTTGGTTATGCATCAGAGACTTGTTGAAGGAAATGACACATTACTGTAATTTTGATGACTTTTAACATACTTTTGTTTACTTTTTCTTTTTGATTTTTTCTGTTCACACTTTTACTTATGTAAATATTGTCCTTGTTGAATTCCTGTGGCTTGACACGTGCTAAATGTATAAAAGTCAAACAATAGACAGACATGTTCTCCTGAACTAGGCCCGTATATTGAATTACTCAAAAACGCGTCTGCATACACCAATTACTGTGTGTGTATCAGTAGATTTGAGTCAACAGTACGTATAGCAGGCACATAAACTAGGATCCCGCCCAGCTAAACAAAGCTGTGTTATAAAACATTACAAATCAGTTTATTAAGGGATATAAGACATTAAACCACCTTAAATGGCTTCATAGAATTATATAATTGATCCTATACATACATGGGTACAATTCTTACAAACATATAAGAGTGTGATTGTGACAGACACAATTTCCTAACAAGAAAACATCTGTTTATAAAACAAATACATGTGCATCTGCTATAAATCGTACTTTCGATAAATTACATTACGTTCATAAAATTTGCCAAAAACCGGTAGTCCACATCCTTAGTATAGCTGACACCTCTAGGCTCTCAAAACTAAGATGCACCTGAACATATTGACAGTGGTTGCAACCAAGCACTGGCTCCCCTCCACCTCCCCAATCCTCAGGACTCTGATGGTAATTTCATATCTTCCCGGCTGATTCATGGGTGCCTGCCTGCCTATGCAGTTGTCTTCACGCTACGCTGAGCACCCCACCGCACCCCACAGCTTGTGCATGCTGTGTAATCCAACAGCCCGCCACTGCTTGATGGTTCTCCTGGTGTGCAAAACCCCCAACCCCATGCTGTAATATTTCTGCCACATAAGAAAATTCCCCTTCCATATTATGTAATCCCTTAGCCCTGCATAAAGCCAGCGCTGTGCTGTAGCATGATCTACCCATGACATAATATGTATTTGGGCCAAAATCGTCCAGCCCTGTGCTGTACTATTTCACCCTCTGCTTTAAAAATCACATTTGCTGCCCATGCCGTGGGATTCCTCTGCTGTAATATTCACTACATGCGCTCTTATCCTCATCTCTGTGCTGTTTTTTTTATTCGTTTGGGTTTATAGATGGCACCTGCACCAGCTATAAACCAAAACGATCACATTAAAGTATAGGGGAGAAATCGGCTATGAGGAGGGACACCCAGCGTGTAGGTGTTTGGTTGTTTGCCCACCCATTGACTGCCCATGATAATCCCTGTGGCTATTCCCACCCAGTTCCTGTCCCTCCCTGCCAAAAATACCTCCTTCAGAGAACTCTTTGACTTTGCTTTATTCAAGCCTTACCATCAAACTTCACACTCAAAGTGCCTGCCAGTGTTTTGTAGAAGCAGCCTTCTGCGAGCTAATGAATTAATTGGAGTTGTAAACCTACTACTGGTGTAATCAAAGTGTCTTCACCAGGTCTTCTTTTAGCCACTCCATTTATAAGCACTATGCATGCCCTTCACTTAAGTCCTGTTAAAAATAAACATTGGTAAATCCAACAGTTTTCGCTTGGTATAAATATTAGGCATTTGCCAGGCACTGCTTATAGGTGCTCAGGTACTCACACCGTTTTGCACCTGCTGCCATTAATGGCCAGTTAATACCAATACGGCGGTGCTTGGAAAGTGCTCTTGCCATGCCTACACAAACTGTTGGCATTACCAATGCTTGTTTTCAATATGATGGGCCCCCTGGTGCAGAAATATTTTCCTGTGCACTAATATTGCTCACTCGTGCGTCAAAATATGGAGCCACTTTGATTACATTTTCCAGGGCCTCTTTTGGTTCCCAGTCCGGCCCTGATTTCTTTGGGGGGCCTGGGGCTAGCATTGGGGGGGCCTGGCCCCCATGGCCCCCCTGCTGGAGCCGGGCCTGACTACAAATAAGGCCAACTAGATGCCTAACAAGTGCAAAACTCTATATCTATTTATACATTCTATTATGTTAATCGATCCTCCAGGCCACTATCGCCTTTACTAGTCCTAGTTACGACTCTACAAAAAAGTCTTCCTCAGGGTCAAAGAGCCAGGAGGCCGAAGTCTTCACTCTGCGACCAAGTCGCCCTCCAACCTTGTGTTCTAGTCTACGCCGATATACCTGGTGAAAAAAACAGACATACAGATACTGATCAGGCCACTGCACCTAAAAACATCCCACTGACCCAGTGATCATCACCACACCACTGTAAAAACCAACTCTCCATCACCAAACTGTGCTGCATTCTAGTGCTCCTGCCACCAACCATGCTTTTCAATAATTTCATAAAGCACTGCTTATTCACAAACATAATTTAAACCATCACCTGATCATGCAAGTCATCGGCTACCTGATAGAAGAATGAATCTTAGCGGACCCTGCTTCCTTCTATATGATTGGGGTCTTATTCATATCCAACCTTTGCAACAGCATGAACAACCTATAATAAGGGTAGACAAGCCATATACAGACATATACAAATTCAAATTAAAGGTATGAACTTTCACAAGTAAGCTAGAAATGAAACAGAAAATGTGTTATCTTATAGTAGTTAAGGCACAAGGCATATTACTCATCTGCACTCATTAAATGGTAGTCGCCTCGAACAGCCACCAAGAATCTGTTTTACTTTATAGTAATTTCATCTCGCAAGCAATAGTACATAGCGAGAGAACCATCAGCTTTTCAACAACCTAATGAAAAAATACACAGTGGTGCAGGGTGTCACTTCCCATTGTTGTCAATGCGGGGATACATCAACATACATAAATAAACGTATAGTAGCTGTGTGTGCATCAATACAATACAAAAGCTACATCAAGCACCTGGTCTTGGCGGGCCTGGGCACGTTGTCATGCTGTTTTCTTCTTGGCCCTTCCAGTGTCCTCCAGTGTTCCAGCAGATGGTGGTATGGCACTGGGGTCGACCACCAGAGCCCCTCCTGTACTGGACCATCAGGTTGTGTCCCTGGGGGCCGACTCGCCTCGCCACAAAACAGCTGTTCCCGGAATAATTTGGTGAGAGGATAGCGCATAACATTGGCCAGGACAGCTGGAAGGGTGATATTGCAGCCCCACAAGGAGGTAGTATAAAAACAGAAGAGAAGGAAAAAGGAGCAGCAAGAACAAAGAAACCAGCCAGGAAGGAGAAGGTGGGAACTAGGCAAAACAAGAAGAGGCAAGGAGCAAGTAGAGGAGCAACAAGGAGAAGAGCCGAAGGCAGGCAGCGGGAAACAAGGGTCCAGTAAGTAGCGGAGCCAAACAGACTCTCAGCAACTCACCGCAGAGGCGAACATATGGAGCGTTTTAAGATGTGTCCATCCCACGGGAAAGCAGATTTATGAAGGCAGTCCTTCCTGAACGCCGTCTCCTACGATGGGTGTGGTTGTCAAGGCAATGCAAGATTCTGGGTACTGCGCGACACTGCAGGAGACAACGTTCCAATCCTGCGCATGCGCCCTGGAATCAGGAACAGAGGTGCCCACACCGTGGGTGCAGCTGTTGCCCCAAAGCTGCCAATGACTGCCAATCGGAGGACTGTAGCCGGGAAAAAGCCCACCGACTCTTCTGGGCCCCAAACGCCATTGTGAGTAGAGATGCCAGGTAACAGAACACTGGCCTTGGTAGGTCTGGGACATAACACCACGCCACCTCCTGGAGCACCAGGCTTCCACTGGAACCTCATGTAAAAACCACAGATGAGACGAGGGGCATGCACATGCGAAGCAGGTTCCCAGGAACGATTGCAGGCAGCATAGCCCTTCCAGTCAATCAGGTAGTACAGGCGTCCACGATGGTACTTAGCATCTTGAACCTCATATTTCGGAAGACCGCGGACAACAATGGGAGGTGAAGCACGTACAAAGGTGTCACGTTGTCATGACCCTCGCCCAAAACCGCCTCTGGCAAACCCATTGTCCAGGTGGAGTCAGGACTCGGGGCCTCTAGAGCCTGGCATCCTCTTCAAAAGCCCTCATAGGGCCAGTCCTGGCGCCTATGGCACCAGGCTCATACACTATGAAAAACAATGTGCTTGGGAACTACTTTATTGTATTGTCAG
Source organism: Ambystoma mexicanum (assembly GCF_040938575.1). Classification (NCBI taxonomy): domain Eukaryota; kingdom Metazoa; phylum Chordata; class Amphibia; order Caudata; family Ambystomatidae; genus Ambystoma; species Ambystoma mexicanum. The sequence continues at coordinate 419,641,908 of NC_090927.1, read as the reverse complement.
CCAAAGTGTTTTGGGTGTGGTAGCCTAGGGACTACTTTACCTGGACTATTTTGTTGGGGCTATTTAAACCACACCCGAGCAAGACAACACGCTTCGCATTACTTTGCAGCTTGCAACGTGACGCTCACCGTGTCCAGCTATTCCCTCGAACCTCGGAGAAGCAGAACCTGAAAGGAGACAAAAGGAACATCATTAGCATCAGCATCTTACCTGCAGTCTTCATCTTTAAACACTCGCAGCTACTGAGAACAGCTTCCTCGAATCTGCATGTTTCCCGGACAGAACGACCTGAAATAGGAAGATAGAGGCAACATTAAAGAAAGCAGTAGAGATATTTACAAATTACGAACTGCTCAAAAGGCTTACCTGGCTAGTCGCCTCTCGGCTGGCACCACTCCGGACATTCCACTCGTGCTGAACAAGACCTCGACCTACAAGGAAGGAAAACACAGGTTAGCAAAGGCTTCAGCATAGCGCTTACTTACCGCATCATAGCACTCTTAATATGCCATCATTTACCAGCGGGGCTCAACCAAGCCAGTTCTCCGTGCTGAAGCTCCGCATACCTAAGGGAGAAAAAAAGAGACATTTTAAACAAAGAAAGGCATGCAGGATAGCAACAAAACTAAAGAACAGCAACAAGACCTACCTGAACAATATTAAACGGGCCTGCGTCAGTGAAGTAACTGGACCGCACTCGCCCATGAAAGACAACGTGCCCCTGCAAAGAAGGCAGGACGGAGAGCACGCCTAATTCTACCACAAGGTGAGGAGAGGGCGCCAGAGGGACTGAAATCATACGGTGGTGGAGGGAGGATGCTTACCCCAGTCGGTCAGTCTTGAACACAGTCCTCCTGTATTTTCAGGAAGATACTTCCCCGCAGACCACATCAGGGCAACGCTGAGAAGCATGCCAGTGAGTAACCCAGCTGGGTGGCATCCCTATGGATACCAGGTGAGCGTAACACATGTACATATGACTTCAGGAGAGAGGTGTGTCGGTCACAGGTAGCTGAAGACAAAAGGTCACAGGAGAGACCACTGCCACATTCCGAAAAGGCCCCAAAAAATGAGGAGCCAGCTTCACTAGCAAGTTATGATATGATATGATATGATACTTTATTTGTATCGCGTTCGTACACAAGTGTTTCAGAGCACGACAAGGCAAGGGAGGGGAAACAGGGGAGAACACAACACAAGAATGATCTTACTAGGCCCAGTGACATTGAGAACGCGCAAGTGCATGGGAAAGGAAAAAGGGAAAAAGTTCATGGAAGGGGGAGAGTGGAAAGTGCGGAGCAGAGGAGAGCAGATAAATAATAATAAATAAAAATAAATAGAACATTGAGGCAATAAACAGTGGTAGTGCAACCAGCAAGTGGCAAGTGCTGTGTTTAAGGCAGCAGACTGGGTAACTCTGATGAGTGCAGAAAAAGAAGAAAAATGTGAGGGGGGCTGTATGGGTACAGATACAGTCCCCAGTGCAAGGGGTGGCCAGTAGGCAGTGCAGGAGGGTGGCAGGGTGAGCAGGTACCTGGACCAAGGGGACAGAGGGTGGCCAGGTACACAGTGCCAAGATAGAGCAAATCAGCAAGGGAGAGGGGGAGCGAAGACAGAAGCAAAAAGGAAGGTCTTGAGGTGCTTCTGGAAGTGGAGATGGTTCTCTTCAAGTTTTAGAGTGGCAGGGAGGCTGAACAGGGAAGTTACACCCCGGAAAATCCCTGCTGGAGAGCCAGACCATGTCACCCACCAAATACAACGGCGGGGCATCAGAACGCTTACGATCTGGCATAGATTTCTGGATGGACACAGTATGTATAAGTTCTGCAGAGACCCGCCGATGGACCTGAGCCAGCCACTGCACCGCACAGCACTCAGGGCTTAGAGAGGAGAGAGATAGAGGAAGGATTTTCAGATGCTGACCGTATGTGCAGAAAAACGGATGAAACCAATAGATGAGTGGCTGACGTTGGTACAGGCCACTTCGGCCATGTCAAGAAAGGGAACCCAGTTGGATTGTAGGGCATTGGCGTAACAACAAAGATATTGGTCCTGAGTTTGGTTGTGCGCTCAGTCTTCCCATTGAACTGTGGATGGTAGCCAGAACTCAGAGCACAGTGACTTCCCAACAGACCACAGTGAGCCACCAAAAACAAGCGATGAATTGAGAACCACGGTTGGACACAACCTTCTCCAGGAGTCCATGTAATTGGTATACCTTGTGGAGGAACACCTGAGCTATCCAGGCGGCCGTAGCAGAGAGGTGAAATGGGCCTGTTTAGAAAAGCTGTCAATGATGACCAGAATACAGGTAAATCTGGAAGACTCAGGTAGGGCCACTATGAAGTCGACAGTGATATTATGCCAGGGATAATGTGGTTTCTCCAGGGCTGAAGAAGTCCATCCGGGTGTTTTCTGCTGGTTTTGTTTTGAGCACAGACTGGGCATTGATGTATGTATTTCTGGATGTCCCATCAAAGAACTGGCCACCAGAATTGATGCAGGAGTAGCTCCATAGTGGTCGCCATTCCCCTCTGTCAAGCAAGACGGGAATCATGAAATACAGACAAAAGACTAGAACGGAGGACAGGAGATGGTGCATAGAGGTGACCTTGTTGAATCAAGAGACCGTTAGCATGTCTCACCAGGGGATTACACAACAGGGCCAACTCTTCCAGAGCATCAGGCGTGGCTTCCCTGATCTGTTGTAGAAATTGAGTTATAACACCCAGAAAGTGTTTCTCTGGTAGAACAGGTTGTAGTTGGCAGGGGCTGCTCTTCTCGTGGTCAAAGACACGGGACACATCACCAGCTTTCACGTTATGTGAGCCTAGGACAAAGGTAATGACGAAGTCAAATTGGCAGAAGAAATACGCTCATCATGCTTGGCGACTGTTGGTGCAGCGGAGTGTGCGCATGTATTGCAAATTGCGATGGTCCGTACGTACTTCCACAGTATGTAGTCCTCCAAGAAGATGGTGCCGCCATTCATGGAATGCCTCCGCAATGACCAGGATTTCTCTTTCGATGACAGAATAATTGGCTTCACAGCTCGTCAACTTCCTGGAATGGTAGGCCACTGGGTGTTCAAAGGAGGTTACTGGATTAACCTGAAAGAGAACGGATCCTTTGGCAGTGGCTGAGGCATCTGCTTCTACTACAAATGGGTGAGAAGGGTCTGGGTGCTGCAATGCAGGAGCTGAGCTGTGGTAAATGCTAACTTGAAAGAAGCACAGGAGGAAGAAGCAGCTGCATCCCATCAAAATATAGTTTTGGAGCTGAGTAGGCAGGTAATCTCCACAGTCAACCGGGAAAAGCCGGGAACAAAATGTTGATAGAAATTAGCAAAGCCTAGGAAGCACTCTGTGGCTTTCACATCATTGGGCTGTGCCCACGACACAACAGCCTTGACTTTGCACAGGTCCATGTATACTCCAGCAAGACTGATGACGTACCCCAAACTAAGAGGCATTTTTCAGCCTTCGCAAATAAATGGTTGGGGGCCAACCGAGACAGGACGTCTGACACATGCCCCACATGTTCGCTTATGTACTGAGCAAACACAATGATATCATCCAGATACACCCAGATGACCACTCCAATCAGATCCGAAAATACGGTTCTGTGAAGTGCTGAAATACAGCTGGGGCGTTGCACTGCCTGAATGGCATGACACAGTACTCAAACTGCCCCAAAGATGTTTTAAATGCAGTTTTCCATTCATCACTGCTTCTAATGCATACCAAATGGTACGCACCTCCTAGATCCAACTTAGTGTATATGCTGGATGATTGCAGAACCTCCAGGATATCACATATTAGTGGTAGAGGGTACCGGTCCTTGACTGTGAACTTGTTAAGCAAGCGATAGTCGATGCAGGGTCGGTTCCTTCCTTCTTGAGTACGAAGAACAAAGGAGCACCTGCTGGGGACTTGGATGGTGTGATGTACCCTTTTTGCAAACAGTCATCCAGGTACCTATGTAGTTCTTGTCTTTCTCGTAGATTTAGGGAGTAAATGCATCCATGTGGAATTGGTTTCTCTGGAAAGAGGTCAATACTGCAGTCATGAATCCGATGCGGAGGTAGTGTAATACAATCTGGTTCTGCAAACACATGGGAAAAACAAGCATGTGCCTCAGGTACTCCCAGCAGGGTACATCCCAAGACGGAACAGGGATCCATAGTAGTTTGTTCGGCATTGACGTCTCATAATGGTAAGCCTTTCCCATACTCCGCAAACCTCTGGCTCTTGGTTGTCCAGTCGATCAAGGGATTGTGTTGAAACAGCCACCGTAGTCCAAACATAAGCAGGTATGAAGGCAAGCGAATGACATCAAATGCAATATTCTCCCTTAGAGTTCCCGTTACCAACTGGACGGGTATTGTATGTTGTAAAATGGGACCAGATGCTAGGGGAAAACTGTCAATAACATCAACGGCACAGTCCACAAACTTAGTCCTTACTGGGATCCCCATTTTCTGAATAAACTGCTTGTTGATTTAATTCCTGGAGGCCCGACAATCAAGTATGGCAGGGGTCCCCAACCTTTTCTGCGCAATGAGCAAAATTTGCAGATCAAATGAAATGGTGAGCAACATACATTTTTCAATGGAATATATTGGCACTCAATTGGCAGACAAATGATTGCAACACAAATTAGAAATGTAATAAACTTAAGACTGTTTATAGAGCATTTTAATTTGTAGTACTTATGAAACGATTGGTTATTTATATTGCGCTTAATACCCGGAGGTTACTAAGCATGCACCCGGGAATCGAACCTATGTTGCTCCGTGTCATCTCACTTCCGATCCTAGCACGTTGCCCTTGAGCTATCCTCCCAAGACTTATCTAGACCAAGTGCAATTCTAGTAAAGTAGATTTGAAAGGCCTTTAACTTCATTTGACATTAAGCGGTTGTTTTTCAGGAAATGTTGAGGAAATTGAGTGGTCAGTAATACATTTTACACACATAGGACCAGTGAAGTTTGGTAGGACTAAATAAACATTACCAACGGTTTCAAGTTCTCTGGAAAAGTATTTTAAAGACATTTAGTGCAAATGTTTGTGCAGTAAAATTGGTCACAAATGGAGCACTGATTTTCAGGTGTACTTTGGGATTCTGCCTGGGGATTTTCTGGGATCTTCAGTGGCAAATGGTGCAGTGATAAGCATAGAATATGAGCAATATTGTTCCACAGTCATTGATTACTGTATTGTGGATCGTTTTTTCTTCTGGAATTTTATGACATTTAGCATTGCTGATTAAACAAAGAGAGAACACTATCCTCTTGAGTTAATTTTCCAATGGTCAGGGTAGGCACCATGGAGAACATGTGTGAAAGCCAGAGGCGCTAGTTGGCGATGCCTATGCTCAACAAGGAAGCATTGGAAAGAATTACTAAATCATAAGAAATTAAGATATTCTCTTAAAACTGTTAAAGAGTTCAGAGGCCACAAAGGAAAGTGTCAGTTTTGTTTTAGTATTTGTTTGAAACTATCTGGGACAGAGCTATTGGCAAACAGCATCCCCAAGTGCAGGAGGTCCATGTTATAGTAAGGCAGGCCCAATGGTTCGATGCAGAATATAGAATCTCTAAAAGATAATCAAACCATGATTTAATGAGAGGTGTGCACATGGCTGGTCAGCTTTATAGTTTCAAAATGGCATATGGAAATTGCCAAATGACAAGAGAAAGCAACAATTCTTGAGAAACAGTGGGAGCTTTTTCAAAGGACACCAAATAGTTGTATGTTTAATGCAGTTGTCAAGACAGGCATTATGCCATCTGCTTGGACAAGTAGTCTTTGGACCACCAGCCCCGCATGGTTATAGGTCAATTTTCTGACTGTGCATTCCCAGTAAGATATTCTCCAAATGTTTGTTGTTGAGACTGGAGGAGTGGACTCAAAGGAACAATAATTTGAAGCCCTCCCAAACAGTTTACAGCGGCTTAGCACAGTGGACCACTGCTTCACTCTGAGCGCCATCCTGCAGAAATTTTAAGGGAGGAAGATTATTTTGGGATTTTTTTCAGTTTTGTAGGATTTGATTGATAGAAACATAGTGTGGTGTAATTTAAATTTTATTGGAATCCCTAATGTTTTATTACATCTTATCCAACTGTGACATGCAGACATCTTAGGGTCTGTCCGATATACAGGATCGGGGAATTATACATTGTTTTTCCCCCACCAATAAAGGTGAAAAGCAGGGATGTCATGTGGGCCCAATGTATTCCGTTCAGATGTTGTTTCTAGTACTTTTCTTGGGAAAGTTAATCCACAATCTCTGAAGGGTACATTTTATAGCATGCTTCTTTATGCCAAAGACACAGCTATTTTGGACTTAACCCGGCAGATCTCCAACAGGACCTGCTAAACACAGATTACATTTTTGGAACTATACTTTGAAATTAAATATGATAAAAACAAAAATGATGGTGTAGGTGAAAATGGTGAAACTTTGGAGCTACTTTTTAATGAATGTAGTGATGAGGTGGCAGTCTAATTTTAAATTGAGCCTACTCTTCTCAAAGAGCGGCTCTTGGGTCAGTCATTTTAAGTAGACAGCTGAAAGGGCATCATTAAAGTTTAAATGGAATTTTACATTTTTATTTCAAGTTTGGGGCATTCAGATTGGACAAGTGGCTGGAAGTATATAAGGCAAAGGGCTGTTCTATGATTTTTATGGCAGTCAAATCTAGGGTGATTCAAACTAGTATGTCGTGGAGGGGTTGCAAAATAAATTATTGTGCCAAATAGCAGGTCTCCCGGCAGATCCACCTGATAGCGCCTTATGAGCTGCATTGGGGATGCTCAGTTTGAAGGTGTTGGACCAGTTAAGATGTACTTATTTTTTTAAAGCATATCTGGGATTTTCTGCTAATTACAAAGATAAAGTGAATATCAGTGTAGGTGCTATTGTAACCTCCAATGGTAAAGAAAAATACATGTGTTAAGGTGGGTCATAAGGCACTGTCCATTTGGATAAGGGGTGGGTTATAACTAAATTTGTCACATTAAGTCAACTCAAAATAGCTCTTAAACCAAGAGCTTGTCCAATGGGTAGAGAGGCAGATGTCCAAATCATACATAGGCTAACCTCTTTAGCTTTGTATACAGACGTGTCTGGTCTGTTACACGTGACACGCAACTTTACGTCTGTTTGAATTATTCTTTGAATTATTCTTCATACTGTATTGTTAGGTAAGCTACTCTGTTGCTAGTGCTCTCTAACTGAGAACCACTATGTATAGTTGGTGACTTACAAACTTAACACTGGGCATCTATTTGTAGGACAATCAGAGTTGAGCAAGCTTTTAAAGATAGAAAGCCTAACTACCGTTTGAGCGATCATAGGACGTGATCACACCCTATGAATTTCCATCTCTTCCTCTACAGCGGATTCATATCTTTAAACAACAGATCGACAGCATCTGCATGATTAGAATTCAGGTATCATTCCTGTAACTTACTTTTCTTAGTATACATTAAGGATCCCTACACTCTCACAGCCTAGAACTCGCCCAATTAGCCACCCAGTAAAGTTTAGTATTCTACGGTGATGACCGTTGTGAGTTGCAGACTGACTTGGGCCTCGCTCACTGTTGCTTGTATACAGGTTTAATAACCGTGCGCCCTGTGAAGTACACATGTTCAAGTTTTTTCACCTTTAGAGTGTTATGTGTTGAATTCTCTATGTTTGCCATTCATTTTCTGGTTTAGAGTTTGATGAAATTACACTTTGGACTCAGTAATCTGTACAAACATCAATGCAAGGTTGTGATAGACTTGTAATGTAATGAAATGCAATCTTTGATAGACCTAATGATGTTGTAGATCAAATGAGCTATGTTGTATGGAAAGCTGAGATATTGTGATGAATATGAAATGTACATAAAACTTATAGGCCTTTTTCTATATATATTTTTACAGATATTTTGCTCCTGAAGAAGGGGACTTTGAGCTTGGAATTCTGGTGTATCAAAGTTTACCCTGTCATCTACAGGATATCGATAATTTTACACTGTGTATGATAATTACTAAATGTTTTTTTATACCAAATTTGCATTAATTTACAAGTAAAAATACACTTTTATTCTCTATATAAATTTCTTTTGACTGATTTATTCAGCTTTGATGGTGTGCAGGGGACGGTAGTGTCTCTAGAGTTAGACACTTATGCTTGTAGTTTACACATATAACATGACAAGGATAAATCTGTGAAATAGGATCCCCAGAATGCAGGTGGCTGATACTAATGGTGCATGTTCATTCACCGACCCCTCATTAAATTAAGAAGGTGTGTAGGAGGAATCACAATCTGTGCCTGCAAAATAGCAATTGATGAAGATTTGGTTCCTTTTCTGTTAATTTGTCGTTTCTCTGTTTTGCATAAGCGTGAACATCCGGTGGAGCAGTTTTATATAATTAATTGTAATGATCAAGATTTTATATTTAGCTTGTTTGAATATGTTAAAGCTGCATTTTTATTCTGAGCTTGTTCTATGTGAAGTTTATGAAATATGATACATGTTTTTAAATGTTGAATACTTAAGGGAGAAATATGATAAAATAAATATTGTTTGAGTAATACCAGTTGTTACTTTGTAGGCTTTAAACGTCACTTCACTGGGGCTTTCGTGATTCCCTCCTAAGAGTTCTTTTGGCATGTAATGGCAAATAGTGTATTTCAAAGCTCCTGAGGCCTGTTACATTGGTGACAAAGTGGATAGGAATACAAATAATACTTTTCTGATGGATTTTAGGCCTCTTTCCTCTACCCAAAATGGTTTTTATACCAGACTTCGGTACATTGGTTACAACTTTAAGCATTTGATGACAACCTCACAGTGGGGTGCGGTGTTGAATAAGTATTTGGATGAATTAATTAGCTTGTTAATTTAAACTTATTAACAGTGACTTAATTGGATTTGAATATAGGGCAAATTACCTATGAAAAATCTGGCATGAATTTACCTTATCTGCCTATTATACACGTGCCAAACGATGACCACTTTTCCACAACGACAATATGTAACAAACAATATAGGTGGCACTAACATTTATTTTTCTGATAACTATAATACATGCAAATTATTTAATAAAGGAACGTTGAGTATGCATGCCACTTTTCTGTCCCTTATGCTCCTACTAGCTGTACAAAGGAACAGAATACGACCATTTTCTCCAGGACAAAAACATGCTTCAATTATTTTATTTATTAATGCCTTTGTCAGCTGGCAAAGTAGCTGAAGATGACAAGGGTTAAACAGACGAGGTGATAACTGGGAGGTTTAGAAATAATATTAACCTCTGGCATTGCTTTGAGCAACCCTCCAGTCCATTGTTCCTCACCTGCCGAGCCATTACGAAAGGGGGAAAGACCATATGCAAATCAGCCTTGGTCCCACCCCAAAAGGGGCAGTCCAGCCCGATCTGCTTGGTCACATCCCTTCTGCACGAGACCACAAGCATCCTCAGACATGTTTCACCTTAACAATGACACTGCTATAATAAGTAAAGACATTTAACAAAAAATAATTTGCATGGTGGCAACAAACATAAATCTTGCATGTATGAAAATAAGCCAGCTGGAACCAGAGCAGGCTCATTGGCCAACATTTGTGCACTGTCCGGGACTCTGTCCTCACTATATTGCTACTGAAGTGTCATCCCCTCAGCACCTCCTTCTAGGACTCTACACCATTGCCCAGAGCAACTGGCGAGCAAGAATTTAGGGTGCTGCGAACAACATATTGGGCCTCATTACAAGTGAGGCGGTAAGGGGTTAACGGCGCCGTTAAAGGTGCCGGAGCCGTCAACCTCTTACCGCCGCATTACGAGGTCCTTGAGCGGGTCCCGCTAAAGGACCAGCATGCTAACAACGGGCCTGTTATTAACGGGCCCGTTGTTAACATGGTCCCCATTCCCAGTGAGCCCTATGGGGGCTCGAATGGGAATGGGGATGGGTTCCCTGAATGGGGAAATACTGGGTCCTCCATGGTTGGAATGTCCCGGTATTTCCCCATTCAGGAAACCCGGACCCGGTATGCGGTATGGGGGTAGCTATGGCACTAATAGCGCCATGGCTACCTCCAACCTCGTAATGACCCCCATTCTCACCGAGCTACACGTTGGTGATCATTGAAGTAGGGCATAGGTGGTCTTACAACTGACCCCTTCTGACCATGACAGATTGACTTCCATGGTGAGGAGCTGTGAAGGAGGCATAGGCAACACAGGGGCATTCAGAAGGCTTTGGGTGGTGGGCAGGCATGTTGCTCCTTTCAGTATACGCAGCAAGCCCTCTAGTTTCCCCCTTATTTGGTAGGTCGGACCGGACAAGTTCCCAGAAAGGTTCCGCTTCACCACAATACAGGCATAACCTGTTCTGGTGTCTTCTTTTCTTTTTTGCTTCAGACAAGGGTCTTCGGAAGGCACCTACTTGCATGGGCTCATCAACCACTTCCCGAGACGGAAGGGGCAGGGTAGCAGGAGGCAAAGCAGGGCGAGATGTGCTGTCTCCCAATGTTCATCTCTCACCTCTTCTTTTAGCAAGGCAGTGGTCCATCCGTATGAAATGGTCAATAAGTCCTTGCAGGGTTTCTGGCTCAGGAGAATGGACCAATTGGTCTTTGTATTCCTCCCGGCGTCCCCGCGGAAAAGAGTCCTTCGCATCACCTCTGGCCAATGGGAATCCAGAGCTAACTGATGAAAATTAGTTAAGTAGGCTACTATTCGCATGTGTCTCTGCTTAAGATCAAGGAGAAGGTTCTGGGCTGTGGCGGCTAAATTGGGTGTCTGAAAAACCAGCACGAATGCCTTTTCCAATTCGCTGAAATCATCCAGTATTGGGCTGTTTGCAGAAATGTAGGGAGCAGTCCAGGCCTCTGGCCTCTGGCCGTAACTGTACTGCCGCAGTGCATAGTTCTTACATCACTATGTCCATGCTCCATATACTAGGCGGCTCTCCTCTTTTACATTATCTGACATTTGCGGCTGTGACACTTCTCTTTTAAAATAGTGTGCTTACCAGCCACGATACCCACTCCAAGAAAACCAATATCATCATGATGGCTTCAACCAACATTCTAAGCCTCTCTAGGTTACCACACCTAAGAGTACCCCCACCTTCGCTACATTTGCCTATCAGCCGGCTGCACAGCATCAACACTAGGACCTCATATGTGACACCACCCATTAATCCGTACCTGAATTCCCCTGCCCTATAGCTGGAACACTTTGCAGCCAAACCCACCCCCAATCAACCTTGCTCAGTTCTCCTTAAGAATTTCAGATTAGGCTCCAGATTCCTGTGCCTAGCTTGCCATGCACACACTCTTGACACTACCTCAAATTCCCTCAGCACTACAGGTACCAACCCACACTGCTCGAATGCCCCAGTCGGCCTCACAAATACATCTCCTGTAGGCAACCCCAACCTCAGCACAATTAAAAATCCCACACATAAAGAGACCCTGATTAAAGGCACCCTTGTTAATGCCAGGTCCATCCATGCTCATGCAGTGGACATTGCTGACTTTATCACATTGCATGATCTAGACTTCATAGCTATCACAGAGACCGACTTCATTCAGCATCCGGTCCATTACTCTCCCTGGCCGAACCTAGCGTCTATGCCATCATTAGATGTGACCGTAACACCAATCAATCTAAAGGTGGAGGTGTTGCCTTCATTCACAAAATCTCCCTTGGCCTCAGAGTCATCCCTAATCAACAAATTCCCTCAGCAGAATTACTGTCGGTCAAGCTACCCATCTTTCCTAACCAAACGGCAACCATGCATCTTATCTACAGGCCCCCAGGCCCTGTCACTACCTTTGCAGACGATATTACCTCTATCCTTGCAGATAAAATCAAGACCAGTTTGCAAATTATCTTGCTAGGCGACTTCAATCTTGGACTCTACGACCCCAATGATCACAAAGCGCTGGACATTGCTAACTGATTTGGGATTCTCCCATCACATTTTCGAACCTACCCTCAACAAAGGGAGAACTATTGATTGATTGATCAACCTAAACTGCTCTCTTAATCTTGTGGCTAAATCACCATGCGTCTGGTCTGACCATCACACAATTTCCTTCAATATCAAAGCCAATGACCAATGTCATAGTCAGGACATTTCACCCACAATCAGCACCAGAAACAAAAGGGATATAAAGAGTGAGAAACTCCTCCCTCTAATTCTACCCATATTAAACAAGGTCTCCCTGTCATGCACAGACCCCACAGTCCTAGTAGACATATACAACCACATCATGATCAAAGCTATGAACTCCATTGCCCCCATCAAACTCAGGAAACCCAAACCGTGGTCACACCTCAACTCTTGGTTCACACCACAATTGAGAGTGCTACGCAAAGAAAAGAGAACCATGGAAGCCTGCTGGAAAAGTCATCCATCTGATGCTAACAAAGGCAGTCTTATCATAGCCTCCCTCAACTATAAAGAGGCTTTCAAGCCAAAAAAGAGATATATAACAAGCGCATCACGCAAGCTGAATCCAATACTAAAGAGCTCTTTAAGATACTTAAAGAACTCGAATCCCCCTCCACTCCTCCTGACACCTGTAGCAAAGACAGTTCTTGGTGTTCTAATATTCAAAAAGTGTTCCTTGACAAAATTGCTACACTCCAATCCGAAATTAATGCCAAACAAAACAGCCTACTGTCTGATTCCCAGCCTAATTCCCCCCTTGGGAATACTGCCCGATTACCTCACACCTTCAAACCTTTCAGCTTCTCCTCTCTAACCATCCCTGAGGTTGAAAACATTATCAGCAAACTTAAACCCTCCAACTGCCAGGGAGATGCATGCCCGGCTCCCATTATCAAGGAGGCCACCCACGAACTAGCCCCATTCATCACGGCCTTATAAACTCCTCATTTAGCTCAGGCATAGTCCCTGACAACCTCAAGGATGCCTGTGTCAATCCTCTACTTAAAAAACCTTCCTTAGACCCTAGCATACCCACGAATTACAGGCCCATCACCACTGTGCCCTTTCTGTTAAACATTTTGGACTGAGTAGCTTATCTGCAGATCCAGAACTATCTGAAAACCGACAAACTGCTTGGTCTCAGACAATCCGGCTTCTGACCAAGGCACAGAACTGAAACCACCCTTATTGATTTAAAAACCCAAATTGAGGATTTAAAATACAATGGCAAACTGGCCCTCCTGCTACTACTCAACGTATCGGCTGCATTTTATGTGGTCAACCACCAAATACTCTGCCGACATCTAAAATCAGCAGCCTGCTTTTCAGACAAAGCCACCATGTGGATTAGTTCCTTCTTGGCTAACAGATCCATGAGGGTCTTCTCCCTGTCTGCCTCTGCTGAATCCTCTCCAGTCCTTTGCGGGGTCCCGCAGGTATCTTGCATCTCACCCACTCTCTACAATGTGTACACCAAACCATTCTTGACTGTCTGGGTGTCACCTACACTAATTACGCTGATAACACCCAGATACTCATCCCTATTTTAGGAGATCACACAGTGGACACTAAAGCCTTAAATGATGTCTATGTGGTCATTCAGGCCTAGATGGCTCAACATGAGCTCTGTCTTAATGACGATAAGACAGAGCTCCTCATCTTGGGCTCCCACCACCGACTTAACAGACTAGATCCCATCTTCAAAGCATTCATCATCGATGGTAACACCATCAAAGTTTCCAAAGACAACTCTAGGCATCTACATCGATTCTACCCTATCACTTTCCAGACAAACTAATGCTGTAATATCAGATTCTGCCTACACGTGCAAACTTATCACAGCATCCCGCCCTTTCCTTACCACATCTAACTGAATCACCCTTGCTAGAACCCTTATTATGTCAAAACTCGACTACTGCAATGCACTCTACTTAGGGACTAGCCAACAGAATCTCAGCAAGCTTCCGGTCACTCAAAACAATGCCATCAGACCAGCATTGAATGTTCCTAGAAATCATCACATATCAGACACCAGACGTAGCCTACACTGGCTCTCAGTAGTCCAAAGAGTCTCCCTCAAACCTCTTTCTCTTACACATAAATGTCTTTCCAACCAGGCTCCCAACTACCTTGTGTGTCGGTTCACAGCCCACACAACTTGCCGCCCTCATAGAGCTGCCCAAGCTAACTGTTTATACACACCCAGATTCAAACTACAGAAAGCTGGCAGGACCAGCTTCCCGGTGCTTGTATCCAAATTATGGAACTCATTGCCCAAACCTCTTAGATCAGAACCATCCTTCCATTCCTTCAAAAGCAAAGCTAAATTGGGGCTTATTGAACAAGACACGCAAACCACTGGCATCATCTGACACAATCCCACCACTTTATGACTACTTCCTTAATCGCCTACCAGTAGTCTCTATGTAAATATTAATGAAAATACACTGTAAAAATCCTGTATGTATATTGTATGTAATTATCTTAGCAACTTAAGTTTTATGTATGTGTACTCTCTTATGCTTGTCTGTTTCTTTGGTGTATACTATGTCACTGTACCTCTGTAATCTAAGATATGCGCCCAGATGCCTTTGGGCCAGGCGCGTTGTACAAATAAACAAAAAACAAATACAAATACAGGCCAATGCATTCACCTTCAGATTGCTCAAAATAAAGCCTATCTTGGCCTTGTCATGTTGGAAGTGTTGCAGACGAAAGCTGGATGAAACTTTGCAGTGGTTACAAAACTCCACTAGTTTCCTGGGATCGCTGTCGTACTTCAAGGCCGTGACATGGACGACAGTGGTATCCACAGAGGTACAAACAGTCTTCCTCGTGAGCATTCCTCGCAATAAAGTGTTGTCTTGTTTCACTGCTTCTAGCTCTGCCCTGAGAGCTTTCAGCTCGTTTCTGATTTCCTGCGTGGTGTCAGGGGTGGTTTGGCATCTTAATTTGTCAAGTACTTAGTCTCGGCGGGCCTGGGCATGTTGTTGTGTTGTTTCCTTCTTGGTCCTTCCTGTGTCCTCCAGTGTTCCAGCAGACAATGGTATGGCGTTGGGGTCGACCACCAGAGCCCGCTGTACTGGACTATCAGGTTGATTCCCTGGAGGACGACTCCCCTCACCACAAACCAGCTGTTCCCAGATTAATGTGGCGAAAGGAGAGCGCAGAGCACTGGCCGGGATAGCTGGAAGGATGATATTGCAGCCCCACAAGGAGGTGGGAGAAAAAACAGGAAAAAGGAGCAGGAAGAACGAAGAAACCAACCAGATAGGAGATGGTGGGAACTAGGCAAAACAAGGAGAGGCAAGGAGCAGGTAGAGGAGCAACAAGAAGAGCCGAAGGCAGGCAACAGGAAACAAGGATCCAAAAAGACACTGAGCAGCTCACCAGAGAGGCGAACATACGCAGAGTATTAAGATGTGTCCGTCCCATGGGTAAACAGGTTTATGAAGGCAGTCCTTCCTTCTCCTATGACGGGTGTGGTTGTCAAGGCAATGCAAGATGCCGGGTTCTGTGTGGCTGTGCAGGAGACAGAGTTCTGAGCCTGTGCATCCACCCTGGAACCAGGAACCAATGTACCCACACTGTGGGTGCAGCTGATGCCCCAAAGCTGCCAATGACTGCGAATTTGGAGAAACATAGCCAGGAAAACACCTGCTGACTCTTACGGGTGCCAGATGCCATTGTGAGTACAGATGCCAGGTAACAGCGTGTCGTCCACAGTAGGTCTGGGACGTGACACCAGTAAAGACTTCATGAAAAACGTACCAATAGTTCAGTCTTTTTCTTCTATCGGGTAGCCATTGACTGGCATGGACTGGTGATGGTCTAAATTATGTTTGTGAATAAGCAGTGCTTTATGAAGATCCAGCACAGTTGGGTGGTGGTGATTTGGATTTCACCGTGGTGTGGTGATGATCACTGGTATGTTCTTAGGAGCATTGGTCTGATCAGTACATGTATATCTGGTTTTTTTCAGCTGGTATACCTGCGTAGAATAGAACACAAGTTTGGAGGGCGAACTCGTTGCAGAGTGAAGACTGCGGCCTCCTAGTTCTTTGGCCCTGAGGAAGACTTTTTTGTACAGTCGAAACTAGAAGTAGTCTAGACCATAGTGGCCTGGTGGATCTAATAACATAATAGGCCTGTATAAATAGACATAGAGTTGTGCATTTGTTAGGCATATGGTTGGCCTCATTTGAAGTGCTTAGTTGCAACCACTGTCAATACTTTAAAGTACATCTCAGTTTTGAGAGCTTAGTGGTGTCTGCTATACTAAGGATGTGGACCATGGGTCTTTGGTGAATTTCGTGTATTTGTTTTAAAAAAAGATGTTTTCATGTTTGGAAAAGTTGTCTCCCACAATCGCACTCTTATATGTTTTAAATAATTTTACCCATGTATGTATAGGATCAATTTTATAATTCTATGATGTCATTAATGGTGATGTTATGTCTTCTATCTCTTAATAAACTGATTTGTAATTTGTTGTAAAACAGCTTTGTTCAGCTGGGTGGGGTCCAAGTTTGTATACCTGCTGTACGTGCTGGTGACTTAAATCTATTGATGCACACACAGGGCCTCATTACACGGATGGCGGTAAGGATTTACCAGTACCAGTAAAATACCGGTACCGGTAAATCCTTACCGCCTTACTACGAGGTCCCTTTGCGGGTTGGGGGATTTAACGCCTGCTTTTTGCAGGCGTTAAAAACCAACCCGCAAAGGGACCCAGGGAGCTAATTACGGTACCGCAATTTGCGGTACCGTAATTAGCGCCTTCCCCATTCCCATTGAGCCCTATGGGCCAAAAATGGGAATGGGGAAGGGCAATGGTGGAAGGGGGAATTACCGCCCTGCCAACCTTGGAATGGGGCGGTAATTCCCCTTTCCGCCAAGGCGGTGGCGGTATTTTACCAGGATGAACCATGGCGCTAATAGCGCCATGGTTCTTCGCCATCCGTGTAATGAGGCCCACAGTAATAGGTGTGTGCAGAAGCGTTTTTGAGTAATCCAATATACAGGTCTAGTTCAGGAATACATTTGTGTTTATTGTTTGCTCTCCCTGCTTTCCTGGTGAAACAGGGTACCCTGGTGTTTTCCAGAACTGTATACAAGTCTTCATTGACTGTACTATACAAATAGAAAAAATAACGTAAACAAATATTTTTTTTTAAACAAAATGTTCATCCATGTCCACAGTCACTGGCTCATACCACTACTGTACATGTATAATGTACAAAATGCATTACATGGGTAAGGTGCTGAAAGAGACATCAGAGATGCCCACGTTTTCACCCCCTTGCCATGGGCTTTTGCTAAACCTTTTCAATATATTGAAGGGAAGCACAACACAGTTAAGTTGGAAAACAATTGTGGCAAATTTGGATTTTTACAACCACTTCTTAGGCAGAGGCAAAGATAGACAGGTTTCAGCATCAATTCCTCCTAAAATACCACTACCAGTATTCCCAGGGAATACTGTCTGTGGTATTTGATCAATCTCTGAATAGACACATGGTTCTCTGAATAGACACATGGTATAATCAGCGGTATTGGCCAAATAATACAAATTATACCATGTCCACCTAACTCTGAATGACCCTGTAACACACATACAAACCAACATTCACATATATAGATACATTGGCCCTCATTACAACCGCGGCGCTAAACCGTGGCGCTATTGGCACCATGGTTGGTGCCAGTGTTGTAACGAGTCCGTCATGGTGGAATGGGGAAATACCACCCCATTCCAAGGTTGGCAGGGCGGTATTTCCCCATTTCACCATGGCCTTTCCCCATTCCCATCTTCGCCCCATATTGCTCAATGGGACTGGGGAAGGCGCTAAGTACGGTACCGCAAATTGCGGTACCGTAACTAGCACCGAGGTCCCTTTGCGGCACCCTACTTTAACGGCTGGTAAAACCAGCCGTTAAGGTCGGGTCCCGCAAAGGGACCTCGTAATCAGGCGTTAAGAGTTTAACGGCGCCGACACCTTTTACGGCGCCGTTAAACTCTTAACGCCAGGGTCGTAATGACCCCCATAGTTACATGAAAACAGATACATCCTTCCAGATATATTTTACTTGCACAATCACAAATGCAATCAAACACATCACCAAAGCCACACACACTTAAACATAAACACACACACACACTCCACCAGCGGACACCCATCGCAGTTCCCATTTTTGCCATGACTGAAATATGCAACTAACTTTCCAAAAAAGTGGAACTTTGCTCTGTGTTGCCCAAGTGCAGACCCTATAGCTACAATTACCAGTCTGACAACAGCTTCTTGTCATGTCTAGCAGAGGATGACTGGCAAATGAAAATGTGGTCTATCTTCTACATGTGGGCAAGGGCAGTATTAGGGGGTGAGTGACAAGAAATGGGTCACTGATCAATATGAGCAGGTAAAGGGGGTGCATACAAGCAGTGGCAGAGACAGGTGTTGGTACCAGAGGGGTTGGCAGGCTCTTTAGGGGACCTTGGGTCAATGCCATTTCACTACATTGCTGAACTGTAGGATTGTACTTAGAACCATGCGTGCTTGACATTGGGAACACTATCTGTGCAGTATATCTGTTTTTTGTAGTGTGATATTTACGGAGGAACCTAAAATGAAAACAATATAAAAACATTACATCATTATTTTTGTCATGTTCTGGACCTACGATGCCGCACAGAATGTAGTCACATGATTCCTCTTACTCTCTAGGTTAAAAAAAAACCACATAGAACAGATGCTCACAGCACTGTGATAAAACTCGTAGAGGTAGGGAACTGGCATACACAATGACCAACACAGTCAGGTAGGTTCCAAAAGTCCAGGATATGCTTTCGGCTTACACTAACTAAGCCCAGATGGTTCCATGTGATAATTCCGCCGCAAAAATATTGCGATGCAAAAATATCGCCATATTTTTGTGGCGAAATTCACACGTGGACCCTGCGGGGGACACCCCTGCAACCTCCGCATCATTTTTTAATGTGCGGGGGACACCCCCGCAACCCTGCTCCCACATAATATCCCCAACAAAAATATCGCCTATGGCGAACCAAACGGCCATATATTCGGCGATATTTTTGTTGGGGATATTATTACCTGATACCGCCCAGATGGCACAAAAGTAGCAAGCAGAGATAGAGGTCATTTTGCTGTAAATGCAAATTGCGTGCAGGGGACCCCCACAGTTTGCACTTATGTGCACTGGATCCTCTGCATGTAATTTTCAACATTTACAAGGTGTAGTGCAAATTTGAAGACTGCCTCATCACGAGTTGGGCGGTATCCCGGCTGTATTACTGCTGGGATACCGCCCTCGCTAATAGGGTTACTGCCACACGGTCCGACGCTATTAGCGCCGGATCAAGGGTTGAGCTGTAATGGGTATTCCCCATTTCCCATTGGCTTCATTGGACCCAATGGGGCATTTTCGGTGCAATTAGCGTCCACTAATAGCGATATGCTAATTGTGCCCGAAAATGGGCGTTAAGTTGGCGCCTTTAGCCCCAGTTTAGAGCTGGAAGTAAATGCTGCCAGACTCATGATTGGGAGGACCCTTAAATGTGGCGGTAATAGCGGTACGGCCGCATTTAAGGGCTGATGAAAACTAGGAGAAAACCTCTTTACTCGTCTCTTTTACTCTCTACTTTGTAAAAATAATCGCCACCTGCAGATGACACTTTGCAGTTGGGCTTTTATTATGGATTCCTATGGAATCCGCCTGGTCCAGTGCTTAAAGTGGGCCGGGGCCTGCCGGGGCCAGGCCCCGGCAGTCTCCAAAAAGTGGGACTGAGCCGGGGCCCTGCCGGGGCCCCCGTCCTACCGCAACATTGGCGGGATGCATTATCCCGTTGCGGCCACAGCCGCGACTGGAGATGCGCCTGCCATGAAGTCAGGCGAGCTGACAGAAGTGGCAGCCAGCCACAGCGAAGCTGTGACTGGCTGCCACTTCCGTCAGTCATAGTAACTCCCTCTGGTGACCCCTCGTGCGAGAGGTCACCAGAGGCAGTTACTGTCCCTTTGTTTCCCCAGGTCGCCGAGGTGTCTTTAACCCTCGGCGAACCTGGGGATTCCTTGACGTTTATAAAAGATGGCTTGGAAAGTACACATGTCAAGCCATCTTTTATAAAGCTTTGCCGACGGACAATTTTGTCCGTAGTCAAAGCTTTATAAAAGACGGGTTGAATTGTGTACTTTCCAAGCCATCTTTTATAAACCCGAAATCTTAAAAAAAAAAAGATGGTCTGAAAACTAGGCAAACCGTAGGGTACACACACAAATATATATAAATGTTATATATCTGTGTGTGTACCTTACTATGGTTTGTGTACTTTGCAAGCCATCTTTTATAAACGCAGAAATATGTTACATATCTCTATGTTTAGAAAAGATGGCTTGCATAGTTCACAAACCATAGTAAGGTACGCACACAAATATATAACATTTATATATATTTGCGTGTATACCCTACGATTTGCGTACTTTTTAGGCCACGCCCCTCCCACAAGCCACGCCCCCAAATGAGGGCCCCCTCTCGATTTCTTACCCCACTTAAAGCCCTGGCCTGGTCTTTTACAGGTGCTAAACCAGGACGTTTCCCATTGGAAGCTTTTGGTTTTACTCCTGCATTAAAATCTCATGCAGTATGTAATTCCTTTACCAAGATGGAGGAGTAAAGCAATGCAGAGATGCAAACTCCACTTCAGTGTACTCCCGTGCCATGGAAAGGAAAAGGTAGAGAGGAAAATGGAAGCTTAAATGCGACACACCTCTAGGGGGACACCAGAAAAAAGTCTCTATTTAGGTATGTACCATAGAATGTAATTTGTAGAGTTCTTTAGCTGTAAAAAGTGCTCATTTGGAAAGAATAGGCCATCTTTACAGGATGAGATGAAGAATCTGTCCAGACAGAGACTTGACCCACAAGCCTGTGACAGCCCTGATGACCTAAAAGAAGAATATCTGACCTTTGCAGAAGTGAAGGCAGTGAGTGATATGGCCCCAGGAGAAACGAGGAACCCATTCAAGGCAGGACCCGGTGGCTAAGAAGGCAAATGGTCCCAGCCACAGGACAACAAAAGCAGGCGACCCAGGATGGCCCAGAGAAGCAGATAAAGTGGTTTGTTTGGGTCCCAACACCCTTGCATAGAGTGCCAGCTTCCAGCACTAAGGTTAGAGACTTTGGTGGTAAACAGCCAGAAGTGGTGGTACATGGTCTGGACAACAGTCACAGGAGGGAAGACTTTGCCCAAGTATATTAGGAGGACCAGTGGGAGGACAAGGAAGACCTAGGGCCTCATCACGAGTTTGCACTACCGCCGCATTTAAGGGTTACCGCCTGACTCGTGATGAGGCCACTAGACAGGATGTCCAAAAGTCAAAAACGCAGGCCGAACTTAGCCTAGGAACCAGGACCCAGCCGGAATGACTAAAATTGGTCTATGATTTCAGCAGTGACCCAAATAGTGAGAAATCCTCGAGTACATAAGCAAAACTGCCCACTTTCCAAAAATCCAGCAGAAGTGACAATAGGAACAGAGTTTCCCCCATACGTACCAACACTGACAGTGGCTGGCCTAAGCCAGTTTAGCAATCATAATGGGGGATTAAAAACAAAGGTTTTGATGTTCAGCCAACCAGGTTAGCCTAAAAATCCACCAAACACCCAGGTACCCCCACTCAGAAAGTTTGATGGTCAGCCTATCTTGGAAATTGTCAAGATCAGTTCAAGCTACTATAGAAGGGGCTATGATAGTCTCACAAGAAGACCATGAGTGCACAACAACAATTTCAGGCATGCCTCAAGTGTTCCCAGAAGAATCACACACTCCTAAAACAAAATGGCAGAAAGTAAGACTTACAAAAACCTTTAGTAAGTAATGGCTACCATAAAGGTACATTGGGCTTCTAATGCGGCAAATATGTGAAGCCAAAAGAAAATAGTAGGTGCCACCAGCCTACTCCCTAAAACCAAACTATGGTGATAAAATCATCTCAGAGGCTAAAATGAAGGATTTGAAAGTTCTGTATTAGGAGGCATATGGGCTACCATAGGACCATATGGTAAAAATGGCGAGCAGTGAACGGGGAACTTCAGCAATAGTCACTCTGAACACCAAACTAAAACAGAGAACCTAAAAACCAAAGAGGGGTACAAAACAAAAAGAGTTTAGGTCCCACAGAATGAGAGAGTAGACCCCCCAAAATCGAATTCTTCACTAACTGTTATGCAGAATTATATGCAGTACCCTTTGGGAACACCACACTCAATTAAGACTACAAGTGACAGTACAAATTCACCTTTGGTACAAGCCTGTACTACACAGTATACTGGTAGTGATGGCTGAGCAGCCAGACATATCTCAAGAGCAAGTGAGCAGTATCAATAGTTACACAAAGGACCACAATTATTATGATTCAAACAAACACTGACTCAAGGTTTCTGAGTAAAAGAATATACATTTATTTACACAGCAGTTGTATAACATCTCACTAAAGTAAAGCACTTGAAAAATCACACCCTTAATACACCACACCACTCCCAATTGTTACACCCTTGCACCGATGGTCGTTCTGGCGACAACATCGTGTTTATAATGTGGTGCAGCCTTACTCATTCAAGATGGCCGACGCCTCTGAATCCGTCTGTGCGGGCCACGGTGCAGAGGTTGCACGTTCTTTATGTTCGTGCCGCGACGATCATGTGACTCCATATAGTTTCGACCAGGAAATTCAGCAAGTGCGTCGCTACTCTCCAGAACGGCGCTTCGTAAATTTGTTCCTAGGGAATATTGCTCAAATCCCGATACTACTTTCCTTTGCATTCTGAACCTATAATAATTCCTGTTCCTTCTGTCCTTTCTCCCCTTAGATTCTCTCCTTTCATCAGTCCGCCCGTCACTCCTCCGATAGGTCCCTATGCCGGCCTGAAAAGTGAGTTCCCGGGGTTTTATCGTTAACCTCTTCTAATCTCTCCCCTAATCTTGGCGGTTACACTGATCTCTGCTTCTGGTTTCCGGAAACGCTCTTTCTATCCCTTAGGACTCACCCCCTTTTGGAAGACTCCACACAGCATACCGTATACACTCAACTCCGTACCCGGAGTAAGTTGGGTCATAACTTTTCGATCAAAGCTTCAGACTACCTTCGGTGGATGAAGACTCACCTCTTATTTCTCTCGTCCAGGACCAGTCTCGCCCGCACCTAACTCCTTGAAGGAAGCCTGGCAGATTCCTCCCGGAAGCCGACTGCTGACCGTCACTGCTACACAGGGTTTTTCTTCCCCAGAGGGTTTTCCCTGGGGACTGTATTTCCTCCGCGGCTGAGACTACTAACAGCTGGGAGGGAGCAGGGTGTTCCGGTAAGCCTTCACATTCTGCAGTGTTGCTGTTTACGGAGTCTGCCTGCTGCCCAGGTTATTGGACTCCACTAATTGTTCTATCTCAAGTTAAAGTAGCTTCAGGCATATTGTAATACCAATAGATTCTGGACAAGCTAAGCTAAAAAATGAAGTGTGAGCAAAATGGCACTCCAACAATTTAAAAAGGGAGGGAAGACAAAGTTAGATACAAATTGAGCAGCACCAACAGGTAAGTAAGCAGGGCAATCTAGAAAGAGGAACTACAATGATGGAATCAAATCAAAAAGGCTTAGGGCCAAAGTCAATATAGGACAAAGTCTTTTGCTCAAGATCACATAGTTCAGGGCAGTTCGCGGTTAAGTCTTTGCCAAGAGTTCCGGACAAAGTTGGTCGGCAGAAAAGTTAGTTTAAAGAGTAGAGAAGGACAAGCCCTCGGATTGGTGAAAATTTGCACATACCTTCACCGCGGCTAGATGAAACGAACAACCGGATTTGCACAGTACCTTTAAATGGAGAAGAAGCTGTAGCTGAGGCGGATGTTCCTGGAAGGTCCTGCAGGCTCACGGTTCCTGAAGCGACTGTCAGACTGACATGAATTAGGAAGACCTGAGGGTCCTGCACTGCCCAGGGAAGAAAATAGCAGCAGAGCAAAGAAACAAATAAAAGGTGTGCTCCTTAAAACCCAAGCATGGTCCGACCTTCCTGGCTATCCGGTTCACTCTGGCTCTGTACAGCAAATTCGACCAGAGGAGGGAGTCCTGGCTTGCAGTTTGGGTGAACTGGTTGGTCCCACCAGCTCAGGGGAAGAAGATTCCTGGTATATCTTCTCTGTTGTTGGAGTCTGAAGATTCGGACCTGCAGCAGGGCTTCACCGGGCGGTTCAGTCATTGTAGAGGTCCTCTTCTGTCAGCTCCTCATTGGTTATTTCTTTCCAGTGGCGACTCTGCCTTTCCAATCCCAGAAACCTGTATTTTATGCAGTTTTCCCCCATTCACAGAGCCTGGCTGTCAATCACACAGCAGGGTGGCTGTCCTGATGGGACAGTCACCTAGCCAATCAAACAGGAGTGCGACTTGGGTTACCAGGGGAATGCATGGCAGGGGTCCTAAAACCCCTCCCTCACATCCTGGCTACCCAGACTTTCAGGCGCCTAACGAGGGCTTCTGCGGAGAAGCCTGGGAAAAGACGGTGAACAAAGGAACCAAACCTGGATTGGTACATGGAGTAAAACACGAGAAAGACATTTTCAAAATGAAATGGCGAATAAACCCAGCCGGAACCGTATAAAAACGTATATGGTCCAGCGGGTTTAAGTTCGAGGCTACCAAGATAGCCTAAAACAATACCAAGGGTATTTAAGATAACCGCGGTAGGATAAATAGGGTAGTTAACACTGTCACCAGCCAAATCTTGATGAAAAGGGAGCGAAACAATGCTCCAAGAGAAACAGACAAAAAGGGATAAGAATGAACCCTTTCCAGTACTCTATGTAAGATAGTTTGCACTGGGTCTGTGGTTTTAAAGAGAGTAATAAAGTCAATGGCAACTTTACATGATCTGCGAGACAGTAGTCAGTCCCAGAAAATGGAGTCTGAGTTGGGAAGTCTAAAAGACAACCCTGTGTCACTGCACTGCAGTTGCTGTGTAACACACAGTAAAAAGATGATGCTATGGAGTAGGTGAGGCTCCACAGTCTATGAACACAAGAATGTTAAAACACACACAGCAAAACACATGTAAGAATGGGAAAAAAGGCTCACACTCTTACCAGGTGGGGAAAAAAAAAATCCTAGAAATCCAGCAAAGCTGCTGAGGGAATCAGTAGGTAAGGGAAATTAGCCATACTGGAGAATTCTCCCTAACACTAACATAAACATTCCTGTGTTGACATGTCCCTCTTCAATGTTTCTCTCCATCATGATCCCATTTTAGTCATTTATATAAATCCATTGTGTGTTACTTGTGGCCACGTGTGCTTTTTCACATGACGGAAATGTTGTCAAATCTTCGATCCCTTGCCTGGAATACGGATTACAATAAGTACTGTCAGTGAGTAAATGCATTAAATGCACATAACCCCGACTATTGCAGTCACCTCTTTGATGTTGCCCAAAAGCAAACAATGACCATCCTTGAAACTGCCTTACTCATAGACTCTATGAATGAAAACAATCAGCACTCGGATGTAAAGGGATTACAGGGCACCTGTGTGATCTTGGGAAAACACTATGGCATGATTCACAGAAGCACTTTATAAAGGCGCAATCCCATAGGCAAACTTTCTGTGAATAAGGCCCCATGTGGTTAATTGAGAGAATTGGCAGGATTACTGCCAAACTAATAGTGTGAAAGTTTGGCTCGAAATACATTCTATGGTAAAATTAGCACCATTGTTCCCGCACTGCCAGATTTGGAATTGCTCCCTATGTAATCTGAGCCCATGTGCTCTATATAAAAGCATTACTTCTCTATGAATGGATACCAGGACATGTAAATGTATAGCAAACTGGAAAATTGCATTTTCAGTTAAATTTAAAGAACTAGCTGACAATTGCCTGTCCTCTGCCTGTCTCTCTTTCAGCAATGAACATTTCATCTGGGCCTCAGTCACCTAAGTGTGATCAGGGGCACCATGCACATGCACATGCTCTGCACCTTTTCTCATCTCAGAATACGCAACACATGCTTTATCTCATCCTCCCTGAACAATGTACAAAGGTACACCGCCAACCCAGCAATTTCACTGCAGCGAGCACAATGAAGAACATCAGATCTCCAGTCTGCAGGTCCAGGTTAAAATCCCTCCTGGGCTGAATGAGCCTATTACAGTCATGAAGCCCGGGCTCATGTGTAATATTGTTTTGGCTAATGAGTCCTGCCTCTGTGCCATGTGACTGTGGCTGTGATAGGTGTCAATGTCATCATAGTCTGGATGGCTTATTTTAGATGCGGCTGTTTACAGGGTTATGATTCTACAGTTCTTGTGTTTTGGACTCAGTGGGGTGTCTCGGGATAGGTCCGGGGTGGCACGTGCTTCCCCTGGAATCTGATTTCCCACCCCAGGTGCCGCCCCATTATCCTAACCTATGATCATACAACTTTAGACAAGTGCGTGCGTGCGTGCGTGCGTGCGTGCATGCTTTTACGAGTCTGGAAACGCCACTCGTTGTTGGTGTGTTCTTTTTACATGCAACTCCCTTTAGATGTTGGCCAAATGAGTGTATTTAGCTGAATAGCATTTTTTCCAGTAAGATTCAGAAAGTTCAGTTCATGTTAGGAGGATTCGTTATTATCCATAATGCATCTCGTGCATGACAGATTCAAATCACAGACGGCCTAAATGCGCTCACCAAACCACAAACAGTTGTAGCCAAATGCAGGAGTTTTACCTTTGTTTTTCAAATGGGTTGTCACCATGAAAGCTGTTTTATTTCGTGTGAAGTACGTTTTTCAATGATGTAGATTTACATTTGCAACGCACGAGATGGGATCCATTTGCCCATTTTACCCAGAGCTGGTAAAACACATGGTTGAAGAAACCCTGATATATTTTAGATAACGGCTGTTCATCTTTCCACACGCAATCAATAAAAGTGGAATTCCTTTTTCACTAATGCAGTTTTACCATCTGAAGCCACTCCCTTCTTGGGGGGGATGCAGCTGGAGAAATGAACGAATCGAGAGGAGGGGAAGTGGAAACAGGAAACAAACCGGCCAGGTAGAGACTGACTATACAATACCATTACCACTTTCTCCTCAAACTGGCCTGTGTGTTTTTCTTTTAGGTGATCCAGTGTAGAACAGCAGGTCCTTTCTAAATAAAGGCCAGGCTTTCTCATAATATAACTTAAGTACTTTACTTCTCTAGCCATCTGCCTCAGGCGCTAGGTCAACAGCTTTGTCTTCAGGAGACTGAGGTCCTTGTGAAAGAGGACGAGAAATGGGCCCCTGTCTCCCAGTTGGTCTTCCCCTCCAGTCTCCAGAGAGTCTAGAGAAATTTAAAAGTATTGATAGCCCCAGCTGTGCCACCCAGGACACTTAAAATCTGTCTCTTTTCGCTCAGCAAACAATGTGCATCTTGAACGCTTCACTCAGAGAAAAGGGTTTGTATTTTGTCTTCAGATGTTTGTTAATTCAGTGTGCAAAGAACGTATACCCAGACAAAGTTGTGTGAACACATCCTAAAGCAGTAAATTCCTGCAATTCAAAGTGAAACATGAAGCATTTTTTAACTGAAAGGGAGCCAGAATACTTTCCAGGATTGCTTTTATTTTTTAAGATGATATCAATACACCACAATTAGCACAGCATCCTTCTATGCAATAGGCTCTCTCTCTGCAAACCCCCTGCGTTCCATTCTAGAGCCTTCATATCTTAACATCCCCCACTGTACATCATTAACACTGTGTTGCTAGATACTACACACCTCCTCCCTATTAACACAATATTAAAACAACACACAATCTTTGAATCTTTCAGGCTTATTAATGACCTGTGTGGTCTGTCACCATAATGCTGCAACCATAGTTACTTGTGGAATTCTTTTGCTCCTCCACTCGCTCATTCACAAATTCACACCTCTCTTGTTACTTTTACCACTCTGTTCATGTTTGAAAATCTTCCATCATCTGTCTTCACTGAATTATGTAGGACCTTCACAGTCTTTCATTGCGAGGACCATTTCATTGGACCCTGCCTCAATGTACCAGGAAGTTTAATCCTGAGCTAATCACCTTGTTTTATCTCGTTTTCTTTCACTGATTTCCTCTCATCGTACCTCCATTTGTTCCTCATTTGCTTCATCCTTATTCTCTCTCTCACTTGCTGCACACTCTCCCACATCCATCTTGCTCCCCCATCCACTGGGTACACAATTTATAGTTGGGCTTTCTCCTCCTAGACAACTTGAATGGAGATATTCTAGTCATAGTGTGGAGATAAAATCTGTGCGCCACCATCCTGCTCATTACAACATCCTCCCAATCCTCTCCACTTGATTACCTTGTTAGATCATTCAGCTACCCCATTGGTTTGGGGATAATAAACTGCAATCACCTTATTATGAATACCATTTCTCATTAGATATTCACACATCTCTTTTGATTTAAATTGGACACCAATGTCTGTCAACAGTTCCACCGGGTAACCTTCTCTCCTAAACACATCTTCCATCAAAATTATAACTTCTCTTGTCGTAATAGACCTAGTGACCTTGTAACCTTCACCTCCACCCATTCGGATTGTATGTCAATCAACATAATACAGTACTTGTCAACACCCCTGCCATGAATGGGTCCAACAATGACCATGCCTACTCTTTCACACGGCATTCGGGGAATTCTTATCAGTGACATTGGACTTTAACTTGGCACAACACTTTTCTCACTCAAACAACGTGGTGAACAGTCCCTCACAATCCTCTCTACTTCCAAGACACAGCCACCAGAATTCAGCTCTCAATGCCTGTTTGCTTTTTGTGATACCTTAGTGTCCCTCATGCGCTATTTCAATTATTCCTTTTCCCAGATCAGTGAGTGGGATCACTCTATCCCCCCTCATGGCATAACCTCTTTCCACATGTAGTCCCTCTAAGTTGGTTCCCCCAACTATCTCTTTTCTCACTTCTTCACCTCTTTCCAGATTTGCTTCGGTTTCTTGACAATGCTATCTCCTCCACCACTTGTTTCCCACTCATCACCCCTTATCATTCAAGGCTCAACATGCAGCACACATTCTTCCTCTTCTTTGTACTAATTTTTATCTTCTCCATCCACACCAATATACGAGACAAACAATCCGCTGAGGTATTATTCTTTTCTGGTATGTATTCCACGTCAAATCCATACTCTTGCAGCGCAATAACCCATCTTCTTATGTGCAAAGATACGCCATACAGACCCTTCTTTTGTAGAGTTTCTCACAATGGCTTGTGATCCGTGCATTTGATGAATTCAGTTCCCCATAGAAATCTTTTAAATTTCTCAATTGCCCATTTGACAGCAAGAAGTTCCTTTTCAATGGTAGAGTAATTTATTTCAGCTCCTCTCAACAAATGTGATGCAAATGTGATGAACAACTCCAGGTTGCCTTCAACTGAGAATAAAGCTCCCAGTCCAGTGTTACTGACATCCGTTGATATTGAAGTGAAGGGGAGCCAGAAGTTTATTGTTCAAGATGATATCAATACGCCCACCAGCAGCACAGCATCCATCAATACAGTTGGTTCTCTCTCTGTAATCCCCCTTCCGGCCATTGTAGAGGCTTCATATCTTAACATTCCCACCTGAACATCATTAACACTGTGTATGCTGGATAATACAATTTTATGAGTGTGCGTTCCTGTTTACTGGAGCTTTACCTCCAGCTCCATGGATGTCAACATTAAAATGAACCTATTTCCAGTAGTGGAGCGAGGTTAAAAACAAATGCAACAAGTTTCACATTGAAGGGCCTACATGGCAATAGAAAGGTCAGGGACACAGGCAGCTGAGGATCATTGCCCTGTCAGTCTCCCACTTCAGTCTAAGTTGCTTATAAAATAACAATGCAGCAGCAAATGCATATCGCCCTTCGCCAACACGCATTTCCAAGTTTGTAAAAATGCACTGATCACTGACCGGGCCCATCGGGTGCAGAGGGGTGCACCATGATTGTAAAGGATTCCGGGGGCTAGTGGGAGGCCGACCTCTTTGTGCCCCTCCCTAGCTCTGCCACTGCATACAAGGTAAATTAAGGGAATTGCCTTAAGGGTTATGGGATTGTGAAAAATTGGAACAACGGCTTGAAGGTTAATTGTAAGCAAGGGGTTGCTTTAACATTTGAAAGGGTGCTTTGAAATACTTAGTTATTTAATGGTGTACTGGTCTAGATCGTGATTAACAATTTTAAAGAATGCGTCAAAAACCAGGAAGCTAAGGTTCTAAGCCCTGACTTCCATGCTTCACACAAAGTGTTCCTGAGCAAATCACTTTTCATCACTGCACCATATTTCTCTTAACTAGCTGTAGGGAAACTCTCACTCATTTGGGTTTGTAACCCGTTACTCCATAAAATATTATGATGTTAACCATTTATATAATGCAAATGTCTGGGGAAGCAGGATGTCAAGTGAGGGTCTTCTGATGTAAGGGCGTAGGTAGACATGGTGCCAGGTGTTGGTTGTGTATTTTGGCGAGGCAGTAAGCCATGCTTGGGTCTTTTGCTCTGCCAGCTCATGTTTGACTCTTAGAGCAAAGCCATTCTGATTGGCTCAGTTATGGCTCATCCCTACCAATGAATTCTCAAGCTTCCCCACCTCCTTACATTGGTCTAAAACGAAAGATGGGATTGGAAGGAAAAGGAGATGTAGCCTTCTATCAAATTGAAAACTGGGACACAAGGAAAACTGGGCAATCAACACTGCTTTCCCATTTCACCAAATTATATTATCTGTGTGAAATATTTTTACTACATTTGGTTTGTTGGGGAGGTTCTAAAAAAAAACACAAACCTAACTTAAAGATATGTTGCATAAAAGGAAAGGAATGTCTGTCATGTCTACTATATATGTGCTTGAGTATGTGTGGCTGCGTGTGAGGTTAGTACTAAGTTTATTTTTTCTGGAAGTTGGGGCCGCAGCATTGTGGGCTTCGGCCACTGCTCATGGGTCAGAAAACTGTACTTGCCACCCAGGACAAAAGTTGCCATTGCTCCCCTGATTAGCGCCCGGCTCAAACAGCGTCATGACGCATATCGGAAGTCCATTTTTAAAAACACAATCCATCCTGAATCATCCATTTCATGTAGCCTTCCGAAGGCAGAACTTGTGTCAAACTAGTCCCGGGGCAAAAGGAAGTGAAAAGTCCCCAGAATGTGGCTGAGCAAGCCGATATTTAGCGAGGCAGGCAAACATCAGAGGAGCTGTTTAGGGGAAGCCAACGCTAAAGCTCAGGCCAGAGGAAGAATGCCATCTGGAGGGTCATAAGGGGAAAGGTGGTAGTAATTGGTACCATACCCTTTGACAATGAGAACTGCCAGGAGAGAGATGAAATGACCTCAAGACCAGGGTCTGCAACCTACTGTCGATCCGCTGGTGGGAGAATGTTGCCAAAGGAGGTGGCACTGTGGAGCCACTCACTTTCATGCCATGGGAGGAAAATGCATGCAACATCCTCCACATAGAAGGCATTGATGGCATAGAAGGTGCTGAACTTGGAGCTACCATTCAACATGTAGGCTGGTGAGTATGAGTGTCACCTCTCCAATGCAATGCATGACCAAACCCCCTATCTTTATGCATGTCGGTGCCTGCATAATCAGATGGGCACACTTTCCAGGCCAATGGCTTTCCAAATGGCAATGTGATCAATGGTTCATCAGCAATATGAACGTCCAAGGGGAGGTGCGACACCATGTCCACATGTCTGGAAAAATAGAAATGTACCAGTGTATATGCACATGTGAACACATGCAATCAATATGCACACCCAACAGGGCAGAACATGGCCATCTGCTGATGGGAACTCACTTTTCCCACATCCATCACTGAAACACCCAAAAGCCAATCAACTCACATAGGAAACACCAACACCAATGACTGGCCCGACAAGTGTAAATACCATTTTCACAAGCCATCCATCAATGAGGGCCTGAATTGGAGGCGGGGACCATCTCCATGTTGCCTCACCCTTCTCCAACGGTGCAGTACAAGTGTATACTAGCCAACAACCTACCCTACCCATGTCCGCTGCTCACCCCACTGGGCAATACACAGGTTTGAGCATTGTTGTTGGTTCCACTTAGCAGAGGCATTCCTGTTTTCATAACAAATAGGAATCAAATTATGTGTATCTAAAGACTCGTCAATATGTAAAAATAAATTACAAAAAAACAAAAATATCATCATAATTAAAAAATTATTTCATTCACCAGCACTAAAGAGTGCGTGACCCAACCACCTTGTGACTTCTAGTTACCAGATAATGAAATACAATACAAATAAACATCAAAGAAATACATGTCTATTCCTTTAATGGAATTATTTTAAAACTAGCTGTACTACGCGGTGTAACACGGGTCTGTAGCTAACATGCACGTGTGGGTCTGCTATAGCCTTGTGTATGTTTTATTGTGTCATAATTGTCTATTTTGGAAACATTGCAAAATTGGCAATCTCTCAAAATCACCTATACTGATAGTACAGGGCCGGACCCCACTCCACCCCTGTGCATGGAAAATGGGTGGGGTTGTTCATATTTCACTATTGCCAGTACACCTCCGACTGGTATTCCGACCATGGGTCGAAAAATTGGCAATCACCCAAAATCACTGGTACTGACAGCGCAGGGCCAGACTCCACCCTCTGTAGACAAGTGGGTGGGCTTAGTCAGATTCCACCATCACCAGTACACCCCAGAGTGGTAGGCTAACCCCAGGCCTCAATTTCAGCCCACCAACTGTTGTGGGGCCAGAGCCAACAATCGCAAAATCAGCAATCTCCTGAAACCATCAATACTGAAGCACAGGACCAGAACCCACACTGTCCAGGGCAATTGGTTGGAGTTGATCAAATTTAACTATTAGCAGTACACCCCAGACTGGTATGACAAGTCGCTAAATCATCAATCTCCCAAAATCGCATCTACTGATAGCAGAGGACCGGACCCTGCACTGTGCAGGGCGAATGGGTGAGGTTGGTCAGATTTCTCCTTTGCCAGTTCACCCCTGAATGGTATGCTGACCTCGTGCCAAAATTTCAGCCCACCAACTGTTGTGGGGCTGGAGCCAACAATCACAAAATCGTCAATCTCCGGAAACCGCCTATAGTGATAGCACAGGGCAGGACCCCACCCTGTGCAAGGTGAATGAGTGGAGTTGGTCAAATTTCACTATTGCCAGTACACCCCCGAATGGTATGCCAACATTGGGCCACAATTTCAGCCCACCAAATGTTATGGGGCTGGAGCCAGCCCTGAACATACAAACACACTTTCACAAATATATAAATATCATCATCATAACCTTTATTCAGCGTTGTGCCACTAGGTACAAAAAATGCATCACATAAACAAGAAGTAATTAAAAAGAGTGTACAATGGACAACCTGATAAAATCACATATATTTTAAAAAGTTTGATAAGTACAAAATTGATCCAATTTCGTAATGTGAAATTATAGCAGGCATTCAGATAAAAACATAGCAGGCCAAGGAACCAATACAGAGAGAGTACAGAGCAAAGTTCATGCCATTTTTTTTTCAATCTTTCACTTCTCTTTAGCCATGAACGATAGATGTACTTTGAGACAAAGTAAACACCATTCAGGTTCTCTGCAAGCTTGAGAAACTGCAGAGCTTCATCAGTCATGCATATACCATATACATTGAACAACGGTTTCAAGTACCTTCTTCTATATGCACCATAGCCCTCAGATAATAGTAGAAAGTGCACAGGATTTTCCAATGCTATACCACAGGTAGGGCAAATAACGCCCAAACAATTAGCCCATTTGCTGCTGTATGATCTTACTGGTAGTGATCCCACCCTAAACCTGAAAAATATGGCTTGAGCGTGCAGTGGGGAAACAATGTCTAGGTAGCTTTGAAATGCAAACATGCTCTTGCAGCTTAGGTAATCAACACCACCAGAAGGTGTGCCTATAAACCAAAGGCAACCCCGTAACTCATTATTTTGTTTTATCTAGAATTGATGTAGGATCATCCCAATAAGCCCTCAAGCCAAGTGCTTGCAACTATTTTTTACAACCACCACCCACAAACATCACTTAAAAGCTTCTCTGTATCTCACAAGTTCTGGGGTTCTCCACACCCTCAGTCAGCAAAACACTGGCCTCACCCCAGCCTCCTCACAAATAGGATTCATGTTACATTCCAGAAGGACTGCTGCTGTAGATTTAATTTGGTAAGTGACAATAGGCTTTTGAGAAACATATTTCTTATTACCGTTAGGGGCATGTTGTTTGCGTAGCCCCATATCCCGGCTCCACAAATGGCAGCAGCTTCAGTCTGTGTTGGGTAGGCCAGAAATGTAGGCCCCCAACCATGCTTAAAATAAAACTTTCTAACAGCGCCACTTGTTCTTTCCAAATTGATTTTGACCTTCAAGAGCTGCTTCGACCAAATGGCATTGCTTGAAAATCTTATCCCCAGATAATCATACCTGGAGACCTGCTCCAACTCAGTCCCTCCCATAGAAATATGCAGAGATGTTTGTTTCCCCAAGTTATATGCCATAGCCTTGGTTTTGCTTAAGTTGATTTCTAGCCCCAAATCATCACGCTTTGAAGCAAAACTAGCAACAGCTACTTGCAGTCCCATTGCGGTTGTTGACAGGAGCAAAACATCGTCAGCAAAGAAGAGTGCTGGAATTCTATCTGCACCCAGTTGCAGTGGGTCTGAGCTGACAAGCAGATCTTTGATTATAAGGTTGATGTAGATACAAAACAAGAGGGGTGCCAGGACACGTCCCTGACGGATCCCCCTTGCCACTGTTATTGGCTCAGTAACATCCCCAGCCAAACTCCATCGAACAGCTGCAGTGCTATTACTATACACAAGCTGGATCAGATTTAGCAAAGCTTCTTGTATGTTCATTGCCTGGAGAATCCCCTCAATTGCCCTCTAGGTACACTGTCAAACACTGCTTTTAGGTCAACGGACACAGCATATAGTTTGACCTTCTTTCATAGTTTATAATGCTAAATGCGTAAGAGCAGCCTAAAACTTTGATCAATTGTACTCAGCCCAACTTGAAATCCTGCTTGCAGATGGTGTAGTGGGCTGGCACCATCCACCAAGGCTGACAGGCACCTTTGCAAACACCTTCCCAACGGCGTCCAAGAGGACGATAGGGAGATAGTTGGAATTTATAGCCCTATCACCCTTCTTGAATATTAGCATGATCACGGCTTTGGTCCATGATTCGGGAACAGCACAAGTAGCCAAAGCAGCATTAAAAACAGCCAGGAGAATTGGTGTCCATACAGTCATTTCACTCTTAAACAAGTCAATGGGCACATTATCCGGGCCTGCCGCCCTACCGCTTGCCTGTAACTTAATTGCCTCAACAACTTGCCCCATCCTCTATTGTCCTGATGTTCGTCGGTACCCATGGTTAGCAAAGTCACCCCCCAAAATGTTCTGCTCGAAATAGGGGCCAAATATAGGGCTTGATAGTGAGAATGCCATACTGCAGGGGCTATGCATTCGTGAATTGTGGTGGCTCCTGGTAGATCACAATGCACTACAGCCTTCCAAAACCTGCCAGAATCACCCTGGCTAGCAGCAAAGTACGTCATTGAAGCCCATCCACCCACCAGGTATGCCAGCTTCTTGGTGGCTATAAGTCTCTTGTACCTGCTCCTCAATTCACATAAGTACACCCTGTCCACTAACACAGCATCCTTCAGATAGGTCAGCAATTTGCATGTTGCATGTTTGCAATCTTTGTCAAAACACAGTACTGGTCTCTTTGCACCATTACAGATATATGTTTTGGCAGCAGTTAAATCAGGCTGTGGTCGTTCGATTAAACACCCACATTTCTGCAGTACATTATGTTTATCGCTGTTATAATCACACGGGCACTCAATATTCTCCAGCACA
Organism: Ambystoma mexicanum; assembly: GCF_040938575.1. Classification (NCBI taxonomy): domain Eukaryota; kingdom Metazoa; phylum Chordata; class Amphibia; order Caudata; family Ambystomatidae; genus Ambystoma; species Ambystoma mexicanum. The sequence goes on along the minus strand of NC_090927.1, from coordinate 419,605,961 downwards.
ACATTATATATACTGCACACAGAATTATTCTGGACTACTTTTTCCCATCTCACTGCGCGGCAGTCATTTCCCACCAACCTTAAATCCGAGACAACAGCTGGGTACATTGATTCCATATATACAGATGTGTGTGTTTTTCAGGAAATGTATCGTCATCCACATCTTTGCTCTACATGGCATAGTCCATGTTTAGGGCTTTGGGGTATGTCCCTACATTTTCAGGAGCTTGATAATGTCAAGCTAATACAAGGTGTGATTTGTACTCCTTCTTATCTTTTATATTTTCTGAGTAAAGACATGGGTAATTCATAGAATTTCGCAGAAAAGTGTCGCAAGCGGCTGGCGCAGAGTGTCCGCGTGCGATTGTCTGCGCCAGGCACGTGCGCTAAAACCGATTTCCGCGCACAGCGTATTCATGGATTTTAGGCTCCCAAACCAGCAGTGGCGCAGAGTATCGCAGCGACCCTGCAGCAGCGCCAGTAACGCCCCCAAGAACGCCCTCGCGCAAGCAAAAGCCATCACAATCGCTAAATCATCGCAAAGGGCTGCGCTAACCCTGGACCAGTTTACAGGGCTGCCAAACAAGGAACGCAAAGCGGGTAACGTTCATATCAGGGGTACGGGGTAAGTTTAAGACGCGATTAGCCAGAGTACGTGTATTACAGGGGTACGCAGGCAGTTTTACACGCGATTGCCCAGGGTACGTGTATTACAGGGGTACGCGGGAAGTTCAACACGCGATTGTCCAGGGCACGTGTAATACAGGGGTACGCGGGAATTATCACACGCGATTTGGCAGGGTACGTGAATTACAGGGTTGCGTGGGAATTATCACACGCCATTTTGCTGGGTACGTGTATTACAGGGATGCGTGGGAATTATCACACGCAATTAGGCTGGGTGGGTCCTCACAGATGTTCCCTGTACACCCTCCACGGCCCCTGCAGGCAGCCCACAAAACAGGGGACTACCCTGCACACCTGCTCATGTCCCCCTGCACCCCCACCCCCCAGCCACCAGGGGCACCCACCACCAGGCCCCCACCCATGTCTCCTACCACCCCCACCCCCCAGCCACCAGGGGCAGCCTCCACCAGGCCCCCACTCATGCCCGACTCATGTCTCCCACCACCCCCACCCCCCAGCACTGTGGGGCACCTGCCAGCAGGCCCCAACCCATGTCAACCACCACCCCCACCCCCCAGCAGTGCAGGGGCATCCTCCACCAGGCCCACACTCATGTCCCCTATCACCCCCACCCCCCAGCAGTGCAGGGGCAGCCTCCACCAGGCCCCCACTCATGTCTCCCAGCGTGCTACGTGTATTCCAGGGGTGCGCGGGAAGTTCCACTCGCGAATAGCCTGGCCGCGTGTATTTCAGGGGTGCGCGGGAAGTTCCACACGCGAATAGGCTGGCCGCGTGTATTTCAGGGGTGCGCGGGAAGTTCCACACGCGAATAGCCTGGGCGCGTGTATTTCGGGGGTGCACGGAAAGTTCCACACGCGAATAGCCTGGGCCCGTTTATATTCAGGGGTGCGCGGGAAGTTCCACACGCGAATAGCCTGGGCGCGTGTATTTCAGGGCTGCGCGGGAAGTTCCACACGCGAATAGCCTGGGCGCATGCATTTCAGGGGTACGCGGGAATTTTTACACGCGATTAGGCTGGGTGGGTCCTCACAGGTGTTCCCTGTACACCCTCCACGGCCCCTGCAGGCAGCCCACAAAACAGGGGACTACCCTGCACACCTGCTCATGTCTCCCACCACCCACACCCCCCAGCAGTGCAGGGGCAGCCCCCACCAGGCCCCTACTCATGTCCCCTATCACCCCCACCCCCCCAGTCACCAGGGGCACCCTCCACCAGGCCCCCACTCATGTCTCCCACCACCCCCACCCCCCAGCAGTGCAGGGGCACCCTCCACCAGGCCCCCACTCATGTCCCCTATCACCCCCACCCCCCCAGTCACCAGGGGCACCCTCCACCAGGCCCCCACTCATGTCTCCCACCACCCCCACCCCCCCAGTCACCAGGGGCACCCTCCACCAGGCCCCCACCCATGTCTCCCACCACCCCCACCCCCCCAGTCACCAGGGGCACCCTCCACCAGGCCCCCACTCATGTCTCCCACCACCCCCACCCCCCCGCCACCAGGGGCACCCTCCACCAGGCCCCCACTCATGTCTCCCACCACCCCCACCCCCCAGCAGTGCAGGGGCACCCTCCACCAGGCCCCCACTCATGTCCCCTATCACCCCCACCCCCCCAGTCACCAGGGGCACCCTCCACCAGGCCCCCACTCATGTCTCCCACCACCCCCACCCCCCCAGTCACCAGGGGCAGCCTCCACCAGGCACCCACCCATGTCACCCACCACCCCCACCCCCCAGCAGTGCAGGGGCAGCAGGCAGTCAGGCAGCAGCAGGTGGGAGCGTGCTCGGGCTCTGGGGGGCAGTAGTTTGGCCTTCCGGGCAGGAGCGTGGTATTCCGTGTGCGTACGCGTGGCCAGCTTGGTACAGAGTGATTTGGCACGTGAAAATCCTGCACGTCAGCGTGAAAACTGAGGAAAGGCCCTCTGCGCGTAAGCGCGTCTGTGACGTGACCCGCACAGGTGTTTCCCACACAGCACGTGATGACAGAGCACACTTGGAAAGACTGCACGTCAGAGTGTAATCGCGTGTGATTGGTGGAAATGGCCCTACACGCAGAAGTGACAAAGCATGTAATTGGTGGAAATGGCCCTAGTGCGTACACGCCGCGTAAGTGACGCTGGACGTGTGGGCCTGTATAAAAGGTACGTGTAGAACACGTTTTCCTTGTACGTGCTTTTCGTGGAGGGCGAGTGGGTGAATTCTGTACTTCTTGTCGTTTCACACGCGATTTACTTCACGGCGTTTCAAGTTCGTATTCCCTGTTACCTCTGACAGCTTTTTCTCTTTTTTCTCTTTTACTGGTTTACCTGGGCCTGTTCCCTCAAACAGTGTTCCCTTCTACTGTTGTCCTGTCTCCTCAGACAGCGTACAAATCTTCTTTTGGCGGGGGTGTTGCCAACCAAACGTGCTCCTTTTACACGCTCGTTTACCAGGCAGACGGTGAGTCACGCACGTATCTAACATCTGTGCTTGCCCCGTGTGTAGCCTACCCCTTTAGAGGTCATTCTAGGCTGCGTGTGACATGCATACGTTCATTCTTGTGTTACTGGGTGCCACAGCGTAGTGCAGGTTTTTCTTTCTGCACACGTGGTCTAGAAGGGGTTGCGTGCACGTCATCTCCCTTTTTTGGGCCTCCTGTGTGTTGCGTGACCCGTCATCTTTCCCCAGGGGTTACAATCAGCCTTGCTAGAGCACTAGGGTACAATTACCATCTGGTACCCAACCCCTTTGACCCCCAATTGCCCAGGACAATAGTCTACATCCACTCCCATACGCACATTAACATCAGTGCCATGGCTGGGAGGCGAGGATTCCGTAAGGGTGGCAAAGGTGGAAGAGCCACAAGTGGTGGCCGTGGTGGATCCGGTAGGGGACGTGGTCGTAACTTGCAGGGTGAGCCTGTCCCCCCATGTGTGGAGGACCAGTCACGGGCACCCATAATCCCCCCCCTCTCCCCCCCTCCCGTTGAGGCTGATGTGGCTGACACCATCCATGCTCAGCCCTTGTTGGACCAGCCCATTGTGGCACCAGACCTGGCTGACTCCATGGCTGACTTCCAGGTCAGCAGGGCTACGACACGTGCGCTGGTGCACGTTGATGCCATCATGCCACGTGGATCTGGGGCAGCAAGGTCATCTGCTGCACCAAGGAGGCAGGGCGTAGAGGCTGCAGGGGCAGCTGCGGCTCCATCCACCCCAGCCCTCACACACCCAGCCAGGACAGTGTCGGTCCTAGTCCATGCTGCTGACATTCCCCCTGACACCATCACACTAGAGCCAATGCCTGCACCAACTCCCATGCTGAGTGTGCAATCCCACACTCCTGATACAGTGTCCACCAGGGCTCCTGCCCCTAGTGTCCAGAGCGGCGCAGGACACTCAGGATCACCACCACCTTCCAAGCGGAAGAGGAAGAGTGCTCGTCCGGCACAGGCTGATGCCCCAGACACGGCTACACAGTCCGGCCCGTCCAGGAAGCCCAGCTTCACGGATGACGAACTGAATGCACTTGTCGAGTATGTGCCCGGACATGACAACGAGATGGTCATTGTTGCAGGATCCAAGACCACACCTGCACAACGCCAGGCACACTGGCAGACCGTTGCGGACATCGTAAGTGCCCTTGGAATCGTGAGGCGCACAGCCAATGATTGCTATAAGCGCTGGAATGACCTAAAGCGCAGGGCAAAGAGTAAGCTGGCCTCAAGTCATGCCGCAACTCTAGTGACTGGAGGTGGGTCTCCAGTAGTAGACATGGAACTCACTCCACATGAGTCAGTCGCTGGGACCTACGTCACGGAGGAACAGATCCAAGGCGTGGGAGATCTGGCTGATTACGAGGCATTGTCCGGTGAGTGCACATGCATGTGTGTGTCATCCATGTGCATGGTGTGTGTGTGAGGGCTTCTGTTTGTGTGCCAGGTGAGAGTGTGTGCGCCTGAGTCGTATGGGTCAGCCATGTGCTTCATGCAATACTTCCTGCGCAGCTGCATTTGGCCATAGCAGTATCCCTTCTGCCAACAGTAGACATCTAGCCCAACTGCACGCCAGTTGCCCTTGAAGTGTCACCTTGCCACAACATTGTTGCTTATTTTTCACTGTTCATTCAGTCAGATTGTTTGCATTCCCCCACTTTTACTAGCCATGTCGCTGTCCACTAGTCACATGTCTGACATGGCAATGGTGAAGTGGAGTGACTTTGTTACCTGGATATTATTTGTACACACATGTCCCTGTGCAATTGGACCATTTCAGACTGGCAGCTCCAGGTGAAAAATCTGACCTGTTAGAATTAGAAAAGCAATTACATGCGGGAACTGGACTGAATGAATAGGTGCTGCCCTCCTCTCCATCTTCACTCAATAGCAATGGTACATGCCATCTGTGTGATGGCATGTGTGTTTCACCTGGCAATCACAGGCCAATGTGTGATGCCACTGCCAGGCAGCATGCAGAAAATGTGTTCATTTTCCATCTTGGTGTCATCAGTGTGTGCCATTTGCCTGGACTTCATACGCAGTGAGGGTGCATGCATGGGAGGGTTTTAGTCATGTGGGACATGTGTCAATCAAGTACTGGTTCTCTTGCTTCTCAGCCCTCATTGTGTGCCATGGTGCTAATGCCTGTTTCCATTTCTTAGTTTTCATGTCTTTGCAGGGGAAGACGCACCTGATACTGCTGGGGTTGTGGAGATGGTGCAGACCCAGGAGGGGTCCGAGGGCCGACCAACCACCAGTGAGGGACGTGGTGTGGTGGTGGGGGAGAACCCACAAGTGCTGCAGGTCGTGCTCTCAAGGGGTGTCTCTGGCTGCACCTCCCCCGAGCTGTACTCAGGTGTTGATTCGGATGAGACCTACGTGCCGTCGCAGGTGAGTGTTCCAGGGAGGGATCCTGTTCTGTCTCACCCACCTGCACCAGGGTCAGAACCCTCCATGGGGATGTCAGTGTTGGCAGCTACGCCTTCGGTGGTTACGGATGCAGGGTCACACTCCGCGACATCTGATCCTGTTCCTGGGCCAGCAGATCAGAGGGGGAATGCAGTCCTGCAGCCTCAGGCAGTGCCGGCACAGCAAGGCGCAGTTCGCCTTGCCCCAGACAGGTGTGGTGCCCGCCGACGTGGTGGCCGTACGCCACCCGGCAATACCGCATGGGAGCAATCCATTTACGGTATGGCAACCCAACAGGCTGCATCATCCGAGATGATGGCTCAGGCCATGGATAGGGTGGCCACTTCCATTGTCCCCCCAGAAAGGCTGATGGAGCGACTAGAGCAGGCAACCGACTCCATCTGCCAATCACACAGGGAGGACATGTTGGGGTCCAACAGGGACAGGCGGGCGGCACTGGCGACTCTGCAGGAGGCCATCTCCATTGAGTCCCAGGGCCACAGGGAAGCCCTGAGGCAGGAGCTCCTTCACCTCAGGACGACTCTTGTTGAGTTTGAGGCTTCAACACACCAAAGGACAGAACAGCAGCTGGAGCGTCTCACCCGTACGCTCTCAGCTGAGATGCAGGCAACGAGGGCGGAGGTCCGGGCATCCCGTGAGTTGTTGCATGGGGACCTCCGCACACTCATCCTCCAGAACCAGACCTACCACACCCGCATGCTTGCAGCCATGGAGGAGCAGACTAGGGCCTTGCGTGGGCTGCCTCCCATAGTGCAACCACCTCCGGATGCAGCTGCACAGGGTGATAATAGCGACAGCAGTGATACTCCCACAACAGGGTAGCCGTGTGGGCCATGAGCCCATGGAGGTGTTTTATTTTCCCAGGATCCACGCAGGTGGGTACTGGTGTGCATCCTGTCCTCGGACCTCCTGGGTGGCCACCCCAACCCCCCCGGGCCCATCAATGGCCATTTTTGATTGTTTCTTATTTTTATTTTTATTTTGATTTATTTTATTCCCTATTTTTTTGGGACGATTTGTTGGCTTCCGTGGTTCCTGTGGGCATACGCTGCATTGTGGTTGGGCACATGCAGGCTTGTAATGTATTTGGTTCAGATGCTATGGTTTGAGTCACACACACCAGTGAATTACACAGTGACGTTGGACTCCCATGAGCTGTGTGGGCAGTCTGTAGTCAATACTGTGTATACATTCCTAGTGCATATTGCTGTTGTGTTGTACACTGCATGTTGCATTGATGTGTAACTCATCTTCTGTGTCTACCTCCCAATTTGCAGGTCCCTTCCTCATGTCTACACAAGGACCTCTAGTCTGGAGATGGGGTCCATGTTGGCAGCAGTGCACCTACAACTCTACATGGCGCCAACACTGCACAGTTGGTAGTGGTGGGAGTGCAGGCATTTCCAGGTGGTGAGACTACTAATATGTAACATTTGTGATGTCATGTTAATGGTAGTACGTGCTCAAGTATGTTGTTGGTCCGGCATTGCTGTGAGCATTTCAGGTGTTGCAGGTTTCTAATAGGGACACTGTACATAGTGACACTAGTGTCATGTTGTGGGGATTACTTTGTTTACCTGCAATTAGCATGCCATGGCACGGTGTGTCGTGTGGCGGTGCTGGGGTTGGGTTGGCTGACATGGCACTGTCCTCTTGTTGCATTTTGCAAGTGGGTAATCATTTTAGCTGCTTGAATGTGTAACTTCACAAAACTGCATTGGTGGTGTCTGTGTGGGTAGGGATGCACACATTGTGACACTTCCAGGTGAACAATCTCAGGCTGATATGGTATTCACGGTTCATTCTCCAGACATTCAGGATCAGTGTCAGGTTGAGTCATCATTGATTGTCAGATGGAATGTGCCAGGGCAGTGTGCACTCCACAGGGGTGTGATTTCTATGTGAAGTAATTAGCCACTAGCTGTGTACGGGCTGCCTCCCCCCGTGCCCTTTCCCCTCCCATGCGCAGCGGCTGTGCATGTGGTTGGGGATGTGGGGCCACCACCATGTCCATGGCCAGGCCCCGGCGTGTTGCAACGTTGTGCAGGACACATGCTGCCACTATGATCCTGCACACTACTGGGGGAGCGTATAACAGCTGGCCGCCAGAACGGTCAAGGGAGCGAAAGCGTGACTTTAGCACTCCGAATGTGCGCTCCACTATGCCCCGGGTCGTAATGTGGGCTGTGTTATATCTTACCTGGGGTGGCGTGGTGGGGTTCCGAATTGGCGTCATCATGTGAGGGCTGAGAGGGTAGGCACTGTCCCCTGTGGAGGTGGTGATTGGTATCATTGGTGGGGTTGTGACCTTGCTCAGTATCCAACATGCATGCATGTGCAGTGGCATACATACTCACCAAGCAGCCATGTATCGCCATGCCGCCCAGCTTCTAGGTCCCGGCTTAGGGTGGACATTCGGTAAATGAAGCTGTCGTGGGTGGAGCCGGGATAGTTGGCATATACTGAGGTGATGATTCTCTTGGCATTACATGCTACCTGCACGTTGATGGAATGCCAGTGCTTGCGGTTCCTATAGATGTGCTCAGATGCCCTGGGGGGACGTAGAGCCACATGGGTGCAGTCGATGGCACCTAGCACTTTGGGGAATCGTGCCACACCGTAAAAATCCAGGGCGGCAGCATGCCTTTCTGCAGGTGTTCTGGGCAGGTATATGTGCCTGCGGACTGATGGCCGTGCAGTCATGATGTTCAAGACCTGGTGTAGTCAGCGTGACTGGGTGGCCTGTGACACCCCACCCACTATGGCACTTGTCCGCTGAAATGATCCAGTGGCTAAGAAGTGCAGTACATTGAGGACCTTCTCCAGGGGGCTGAGTGCTTGGGAGCACAGGGTGGGTGATGTGAGGTCATCCTCCCACTCACTCACCAGGTCCAGTATAATGTGTGGTGGAAACCTGTACCTCCCATACACCTGGTCATCAGGCATCCCGAAAAGGCTGGTGCTGGGTGTGAATATTCTGGCCCTGACTATCCTCCTCCTCCTCCTTTGGTAGCCCACTGCCACTGCTGCTAGGAACGGTATGTTCATCCTGGTGTCTGAGCTTGTTATTGTTAAAGTGCGCAAATGTATGCTTTGCGCGTGTTCTAGGCGAGCGTGTGACCCGCGCACCCCTGGAATCCAGTTCCCAGTCCAATAGCGTGTGGAAATTCACACGCACCACGGGATACAGCGTGTGACCCGCGCACCCCTGGAATCCAGTTCCCAGTCCAATAGCGTGTGGAAATTCACACGCACCACGGGATACAGCGTGTGACCCGCGCACCCCTGGAATCCAGTTCCCAGTCCAATAGCGTGTGGAAATTCACACGCACCACGGGATACAGGTTCGCTGACGTACTTGCGTGTGTAAGTGCCCGCGCACCCATTAAATACACGTACATAGGCCAATCGCGTGTACGCGCACTTTTGTCCAATTACACGCGATGACACTCTGACGTGCAGTATTTCCACGTGTGCCCCGTCATCACGTGCTGAGTGGGGAACACCCGTGCGGGTCACGTCACAGACGCGCTTACGCGCTGAGGGACTCTGGTCCAATAGAATCGCGTATGCGTGCTGACGCGCTTACGCGCTAAGGGCCTTTCCTCGGATTTCACGCTGACGTGCAGGATTTTCACGTGCCAAATCACTCCGTATCAAGCTGGCCACGCGAAAACACATGGAAGACCATGCTCCTGCCCAGAAGGCCGAATTACTGCCCCCCAATGCCCCGAGCAGCCTCCCACGTGCCATCTGCTGCTGCCTGCCTGCCTGCTGCCACCGTGCCCTGCCATTTGGTGCCTGCACATCAGCCATCTGCAGGGGTCCAGTTGCTGTGTCCACCCCTGCTGGAACTGAAGACTCCCGACTGGGATTACATCGCTCCACAGCCCAGCCCCAGGACCCAGTTGCCCACCCACACCTGCCTCTGGGGTTGCCATGTCGGGCACTTCCACATCTGGCACCAGTGGCAACCCCAGGCCAGAGGGGCAGAGGGGCACCAGCTTCACTGTCACCGAAGTTGGTGTCCTGGTGGAGCATGTCCTGGGGCAGTATGATGCCCTCTTTGGATCGTCCCGCGCCAGCAAGGAAGGACGGCAGAGGATCTGGGCCGACTGTGTGGTTGCCATCAACGCGGAGGGGGTGGCAACCCGCGACGTCCTGAAGATCAAGAAGCGCTGGGAGGACTTGAGGTCCAGGACCCTTGTGAAGGCCCGGCGCCTCGTGGAGGGGGGCCGGGGCCGCATGAGTTCCATCCAGATGAGGGTCCTGGAACGCGTACGCCCAGCGCTCCACGCCCAGATCCTTGAGAGGGAGGCCCGTCTGGAGTTGAGCGGTAAGTGTCCAAGCATTACTGTGTGAGACAGGGCATGTTGCGGTGTGATGGTTCTATGATACTTGCCTGTATGTGTGCCATAGGCCATGTATGCATGTATGTGTGCAGGGACATCATGGTAATGCATGTGCGACCAGTGATGTGTGATCCACATGGTTGTTGCATGTGTTGAAATGCCGCATGGGGAGCCCTATGCAGATTTTGAACATGAGAGCATGCCAGTCTCTGTACCTGGACATGGGTGGGGGTGAGGGATGGGTGCTGATGCCAGGTACATATATGGTAGCCATGTCTGTGTGCCTGACCTGCGTGTCTGTGACTTGTGCATGCCATGGATGCATGACACATGTGTGTGACAATGCACAGATTCAGTGAAGCAGCCAAATTACCCTTGTATCCGCTGTGTTTGGTGTGTTTGGGGCCAGATGGATGTGACTGAGGTGAAGTGTGTGCATGTGATAGGCATGAGCCATGATGCATGTGAGTTACATATCATTGAATGTTTCAAGAGTCCATTGGACATGCATGGAAATGTCCATGGCATGCACCATGCCTGTTACTGTGTGTGTTTTGCCTGGACTGACCCATGTGTTGTGGAGGGACATGATGGAAGTGTACTTTGACAGTGGTGCTCATCTGCTATTGCTTCCTGTCTAGGGGACCATTGTACAGTGCCCTGATGCTTGTGTTCTTTGTCTCCCTCTACGCAGCGGCTAGTGAAGAAGAGGGCGGAGACGGCGCTGTGGAGCAAGGCGGCGGGGATGCCCCCACGGCTGCAGCGGAAGGGGTGGGTGAGCCCCCACAGGGGCCTGCTACGGTGGGAGAAGGTGAGGAGCCATCCAGGTTGGTGGTTTGCACAGAGGAGGAGGAGGCCGCCACTGGGGCACACATGGGGCCTGGTGGGGGCATCCCTGCTGGTGCAAGTGGTGCAGTCCAGGGCCAGGGGCAGGAGGCAGCACAGGTCACCGTGGAGGGGCCTGTGCATGTCGCTGTCCCTGACCCTGTGAGTGCACCACCATGCACCAGCAGGGATGCCCCGTCCCAGGCCCGTCCGCAGGTAGAGGGGATGTCCATGTCACCTGACTCCCCTCCACCTGCGGACGTGGGAACCCCTGGCCGTGCGGAGAAGGTCCTGATTGGGGTCGCGATGCGCACTGCTGTGATTCGTGATGCCGTGCGTGCTTCCCGGGAGGAGCACGCACGTCATCACGAAGTGCACCGTGCCGACGTGGCCCAATTGGGATCGGCCATGTTCGGGGGTTTCCTGCATGTGTTGGCCAATGTGGCGGCCCTCTCCTCCTCTGTGCAGGCTATCCACCAGTCGTTCTCCTTGCCGTCTTCCAGCCCAGATTCCACCAGGGCCCCCTGTGGACCTGCCCCGACCAATGCAGCCAGCTCGGTGGGGATCCCATCCCTGCCACAGTTGGGAGTCGGAGGTCCAGCAGGGGTGGACAACACAGCAACTGGACCCCAGCAGATGGAAGATGTGACAGCATCATCAGGCAGGGCACGTGCACAACGGCGTCGGTGGTTTCCATCAGCCTGGATGCCGTCGTGCTGGCAGAGGCAGTGGCGTCGGAGGCAGCAGCGGGCTCGACGTGGGAGGCATCATGGCTCGGGGCCATCAAGATCAGAGGGGCAGGCATCGGCCGGAGGGCAGGGCAACCCTGGGATGGTGGTGTCTTCCGTGTGGGAGCAGTTGGTCCAGCGGATAGGTGCGGAGCGGCAGCGGGCGGAAGAGGAGCGGCTCGCCATGGTCAGGGCGGAGTTCTCCATGCGTCGGGCGTTGAGGCGGGCTGAGTGCCTCGAGGAAGCTCGCAGGGAGTTTGAGCTGAACATGGGGTTATCCCTGCGAGACCTCGGGGCCAGGACAGAGTCCCGCCTCCAGGACATCGACATGGAGTTCGATGATGCCCTGGCCAGCAACATCAACAAGTGAGCCGCAGGACTTGCCCGCTGCCTTTGTATATAGTTATATAGTTAGTTAGTGTTAGGTTTCCTTTATTTGTTTTTATTATTTTGGACCGCTCGGACAATGGCCACTTTTTTGTATATATTTTTTTCATTAGGTAGTAGTAGGTTTCCTTTATGGTGTTGGGCTCATGGACCCTGGTACATTCCTGTATTTAGTTTGTTTTTTGAAGGAACATTTTCTTTTTTTCATTATTGTGTTCACCATGTGGAAATGGTTTTTCATTCTTTTGCTTCTACTTGATATTGCTTTGGTCAACATTTGTTTTTGTATTCCTTTTTCGTTTTTTGATTTTTACTTTTGTTCTCCAACATGGACCATTTATTTTATTATCCACATAGTTGTATGTTTGATTTGTTTACTTATTTTTAATCTTTAATACATTTTTTATTTTTACTTCCACTTGTCTTATTTTGTCTTTGGTTTCATACATGTCATGATATGGGTTTTGACATTCACTTGCAGCCATTGTGTATGTGTGTGTGACGGACATGTGTTCATTTACATACTTGCCATTGGGGTTGTGTCATGTAATTGCATTCACTATGTGGGTGGATGCAATCCTTGCCTGGGTGTTTGTGCTGGGTATGCTGCCCATTACTGCCATGATTGTGTATCGTCAGGACCTGGGGGCAGGGGGACATGGGTGGGGGCCTGGTGGAGGGTGCCCCTGCACTGCTGGGGGGTGGGGGTGGTGGGAGACATGGGTGGGGGCCTGGTGGAGGCTGTCCCTGCACTGCTGGGGGTTGGGGGTGGTGGGAGACATGAGTGGGTGCCTGGTGGAGGGTGCCCCTGGTGGCGGGGGGGTGGGGGTGATAGGGGACATGAGTGGGTGCCTGGTGGAGGCTGCCCCTGCACTGCTGGGGGGTGGGGGTGGTGGGAGACATGGGTGGGGGCCTGGTGGAGGGTGCCCCTGGTGACTGGGGGGGTGGGGGTGATAGGGGACATGAGTGGGTGCCTGGTGGAGGCTGCCCCTGCACTGCTGGGGGGTGGGGGTGGTGGGAGACATGAGTGGGGGCCTGGTGGAGGCTGCCCCTGCACTGCTGGGGGGTGGGGGTGGTGGGAGACATGGGTGGGGGCCTGGTGGAGGCTGCCCCTGCACTGCTGGGGGGTGGGGGTGGTGGGAGACATGGGTGGGTGCCTGGTGGAGGGTGCCCCTGGTGGCGGGGGGGTGGGGGTGATAGGGGACATGAGTGGGTGCCTGGTGGAGGCTGCCCCTGCACTGCTGGGGGGTGGGGGTGGTGGGAGACATGAGTGGGGGCCTGGTGGAGGCTGCCCCTGCACTGCTGGGGGGTGGGGGTGGTGGGAGACATGGGTGGGGGCCTGGTGGAGGCTGCCCCTGCACTGCTGGGGGGTGGGGGTGGTGGGAGACATGAGTGGGGGCCTGGTGGAGGCTGCCCCTGCACTGCTGGGGGGTGGGGGTGGTGGAAGACATGAGTGGGGGCCTGGTGGAGGGTGCCCCTGGTGACTGGGGGGGTGGGGGTGATAGGGGACATGAGTGGGGGCCTGGTGGAGGGTGCCCCTGCACTGCTGGGGGGTGGGGGTGGTGGGAGACATGAGTGGGGGCCTGGTGGAGGGTGCCCCTGGTGGCGGTGATAGGGGACATGAGTGGGTGCCTGGTGGAGGCTGCCCCTGCACTGCTGGGGGGTGGGGGTGGTGGGAGACATAGGTGGGGGCCTGGTGGAGGGTGCCCCTGGTGACTGGGGGGGTGGGGGTGATAGGGGACATGAGTGGGGGCCTGGTGGAGGCTGCCCCTGCACTGCTGGGGGGTGGTGGGAGACATGGGTGGGGGCCTGGTGGAGGCTGCCCCTGCACTGCTGGGGGGTGGGGTGATAGGGGACATGAGTGGGGGCCTGGTGGAGGGTGCCCCTGGTGGCGGGGGGGTGGGGGTGATAGGGGACATGAGTGGGTGCCTGGTGGAGGCTGCCCCTGCACTGCTGGGGGGTGGGGGTGGTGGGAGACATGGGTGGGGGCCTGGTGGAGGCTGCCCCTGCACTGCTGGGGGTGGGGGTGGTGGGAGACATGAGTGGGGGCCTGGTGGAGGGTGCCCCTGGTGGCGGGGGGGTGGGGGTGATAGGGGACATGAGTGGGTGCCTGGTGGAGGCTGCCCCTGCACTGCTGGGGGGTGGGGGTGGTGGGAGACATGGGTGGGGGCCTGGTGGAGGCTGCCCCTGCACTGCTGGGGGGTGGGGGTGGTGGGAGACATGAGTGGGGGCCTGGTGGAGGGTGCCCCTGCACTGCTGGGGGGTGGGGGTGGTGGGAGACATGAGTGGGGGCCTGGTGGAGGCTGCCCCTGCACTGCTGGGGGTTGGGGGTGGTGGGATACATGAGTGGGGGCCTGGTGGAGGCTGCCCCTGGTGACTGGGGGTGGGGGTGGTGGGAGACATGAGTGGGGGCCTGGTGGAGGGTGCCCCTGGTGGCGGGGGGGTGGGGGTGATAGGGGACATGAGTGGGTGCCTGGTGGAGGCTGCCCCTGCACTGCTGGGGGGGTGGGGGTGGTGGGAGACATGGGTGGGGGCCTGGTGGAGGCTGCCCCTGCACTGCTGGGGGGTGGGGGTGGTGGGAGACATGAGTGGGGGCCTGGTGGAGGGTGCCCCTGGTGGCGGGGGGGTGGGGGTGATAGGGGACATGAGTGGGTGCCTGGTGGAGGCTGCCCCTGCACTGCTGGGGGGTGGGGGGGGTGGGAGACATGGGTGGGGGCCTGGTGGAGGCTGCCCCTGCACTGCTGGGGGGTGGGGGTGGTGGGAGACATGAGTGGGGGCCTGGTGGAGGCTGCCCCTGGTGACTGGGGGGGTGGGGGTGGTGGGAGACATGAGTGGGGGCCTGGTGGAGGGTGCCCCTGGTGGCAGGGGGGTGGGGGTGATAGGGGACATGAGTGGGTGCCTGGTGGAGGCTGCCCCTGCACTGCTGGGGGGTGGGGGTGGTGGGAGACATGGGTGGGCGCCTGGTGGAGGCTGCCCCTGCACTGCTGGGGGGTGGGGGTGGTGGGAGACATGAGTTGGGGCCTGGTGGAGGGAGCCCCTGGTGGCGGGGGGTGGGGGTGATAGGGGACATGAGTGGGTGCCTGGTGGAGGCTGCCCCTGCACTGCTGGGGGGTGGGGGTGGTGGGAGACATGGGTGGGGGCCTGGTGGAGGCTGCCCCTGCACTGCTGGGGGGTGGGGGTGGTGGGAGACATGAGTGGGGGCCTGGTGGAGGGTGCCCCTACACTGCTGGGGGGTGGGGGTGGTGGGAGACATGAGTGGGGGCGTGGTGGAGGCTGCCCCTGCACTGCTGGGGGGTGGGGGTGGTGGGAGACATGAGTGTGGGCCTGGTGGAGGCTGCCCCTGGTGACTGGGGGGGTGGGGGTGGTGGGAGACATGAGTGGGGGCCTGGTGGAGGGTGCCCCTGGATGGTGGGGGGTGGGGGTGGTGGGAGACATGAGCAGGTGTGCAGGGTAGTCCCCTGTTTTGTGGGCTGCCTGCAGGGGCCGTTTAGGGTGTACAGGGAACACCTGTGAGGACCCACCCAGCCTAATCGCGTGTGTAACTTCCCACGCACCCCTGTAATACACGTACCAAGCCAAATCGCGTGTGATAATTCCCGCGCACCCCTGAAATACACGCGCCCAGGCTATTCGCGTGTGATAATTCCCGCGCACCCCTGAAATACACGCGCCCAGGCTATTCGCGTGTGGAAATTCCGGCGCACCCCTGAAATACACGCGCCCAGGCTATTCGCGTGTGATAATTCCCGCGCACCCCTGAAATACACGCGCCCAGGCTATTCGCGTGTGGAAATTCCGGCGCACCCCTGAAATACACGCGCCCAGGCTATTCGCGTGTGGAACTTCCCGCGCACCCCTGAAATACACGCGCCCAGGCTATTCGCGTGTGGAAATTCCCGCGCACCCCTGAAATACACGCGCCCAGGCTATTCGCGTGTGGAACTTCCCGCACACCCCTGAAATACACGTATCCTGCTGTAATCGCGTGTGGGACTTCCCGCGCACCCCTGAAATACACGTACCCTGATGGAATCGCGTGTGGAACTTCCCGCGCACCCCTGAAATACACGCGCCCAGTATATTCGCGTGTGGAACTTCCCGCGCACCCCTGAAATACACGTACCCTGGATAATCGCGTGAAAAACTTCACGCGAACCCCTGAAATACACGTAGCCCGCTCCCCCAGGCCCGATCGCGTGAAAAACTTCACGCGAACCCCTGAAATACACGTAGCCCGCTCTCCCAGGCCCGATCGCGTGAAAAACTTCACGCGAACCCCTGTAATACACGTAGCCCGCTCCCCCAGGCCCTATCGCGTGAAAAACTTCACGCGAACCCCTGAAATACACGTAGCCCGCTCCCCCAGGCCCGATCGCGTGAAGTTGTACCCTGCTGAAATCGCGTGTGAGACTTCCCGCGCACCCCGGTATACACGCACACGTATTTTTTGTCAGCGGGTGTCCGTGTTTGTGGGTACCCCTTTGCACGTCATTTGTCCTGGAGGGCCACAGTATAGGACATTCATCATGGCAGTATATAGGTGCTATTTGTTGGCTCACCTTTTGGCGCACATTTCTTACAGCCGCAGAGACGCTACCACCTGCTTTCTTGTGGCGGTCGTGTTTGTGCCTGTGCGCTGGTTTGAGCGTGCGCTTTTTTGCCCTATTCTATTCCATGAATACGTGTTGTAGGCGAGCGTGTGGGCGTTCCGCGCACTTGTGGCCTGTACTTCCCCCGTGACGCCCACGTTTTTGCAAGTTGTTCCCCATTCCGAGTGTTACGCCTACTTTTGTTGCGTGCGCCGCGCTATGTGCGAATTTCGCTGTGGCCTGTGCGATTTTCACTGTGACCTGGCGCACGCTGTTAGATGGCCTGTGCGCCAACGTGCGCGGCGCACTTTTTTATCGCACATCCGCTGGTTTTCTCGCGCACGGCCTTCCATGAATCGACGTGCGCTGCTTTTCGTGCGATTTTCGCACTTGCACTGCGATTTTCGCTATTCCACTGCGATTCGCACGTTTTTGCCCACTTGCGCCGCGCTAATTATTCCATGAATCGGCCTCATGATCTATTTCTTTGGGATTTGTTACTGAAATGCGGGTGATCTCTACCCTAAGAAGGAACCAATAAAATACTGCTTATTGCTACTTATCAAATCACATTGTTGTGTTTATTATTAACGGCAAGAAAGAATAAGTGACAGTAAATGCAGGAAGTTACCTATTTGATGTCGTATAGACTTCCCTTTTCATGTGGTGACTTTATTTTCTGCGATAGGGTCCACATTGATCACCTATAGGATACATATAGTTACCCTCTTCATTTTATGAAATATTGCTGGCTAGATATCCCTATGTTCCATACTTCCAAAGATATTTATACTCACCAACTAGGGATTTGTAGAGGTAAGTATTTTCTGATTAGTATTGTTTTTGCAGCAGTTCTTGTTAATGCTGTTCCGGAGGTACCTTGCATGGGACATACAAAAGTGTCCTTGTAATAGCTTTTCTAAAAAAAAAAAAAACATATATGCTTTAGAGTTGTAATATACCAATTATTTATTTATCAGATTTTTGCAGACTCTCTTTTTTTATTAGCTTGCCTTTGTGTCTTCAAATTTCAAATATGGTTTATTAGTCGTTGCATTTATATCGCTTTTAGTTTTTCTATTTTTGAAATCCTGTGGGACACAGTTTGTGATTAGGGGAGAGAAGACAAGAAAAACACGAGTCAATATGAACTCTGAGTTCCGCTTAATTGGGCTTAATTCGTTTTACAACTATGTGATAGTGATAGTTCGTATTGGGCTGCACTGCCGTATTTCGTCTTTCCTATTTAGACGGCAACTCTATGCCCAGCATCTCTCCAAGGTCCTTGTTTACACGGGCGGCATATGTTTGCACCCTCGCATTCCTTTTTGTCTCAGACGCGTTTGTTTCGTATTGCGGTGCAGCATATATTAACATAAAGAAATGACGTCTTATGCTACTGCTCGTAGATCTGTCAGTGAAACTCTCTCGGGCGCCATTTCAGAGTGGTTTTACCATTTGTAGTGCTGCACTAATTTCTCTATACATTCTCTGTTTCCATCACTGTTTATTATGGGAAAAAATTGCTTAGCGTGCTTAAAAGTTCACAACTGTGACATGTCATAATAAAACTAATTTATAGCCTAGTTTAGAGACATGAGTGCAGCGCTACAAATGGTAAGACACTCTAAAATGGCGCCCATGAGAATTTCATTAAAAACATGGCAGAGCTTCAGCTCCAACATCTCCAGGCATTCAGGGAATTTGTGCAGGGCTCATCCTGCAGGATTGCTAGGGCCATGGACTGGGAGTTCCCACCACCTCTCTAACTACTTTCAACAAAGTTGTGGGCCAAAGGGTCACAAAGCTGACACAAGCTATCTCTTCAGGTGTGGAAACCAAGCATAGCACCCTGCTCCTCACCTGCCGACACATCTGGTACAGGGGTCTGAGACTTCCAACTCTGGCACCCCCACAGAGGGCTCACTGCCTGGCAGCCCCCATTGTTGCTCAGTGAGGAATGTGGCATGTACATAGCCTAAGCAAGCTGCCATTCCCAAGAAGGCAACAGAATTACACTTGATTTGAGTTGACATTCGTACCAGGCACAAGGGAGGTGAAAGGGCATCCGTGTTGGGGATTGAGGGATGTGGGAGGACATGGGTTTTGGGATGACGTTTATACTTGAACAGATGCAAGGTCAACGATATGTGAGTGCAAATGTGTGAAGTAGGCGCAATTAGATGTGTCCAGAAGAAATTGTCGATAAGTTCCTGCCGCACAAGATATCCATCCCTGCCTTACTCTCACTCTCTGCATGGTGGCAATTGATCCCAAGCATGTGTATTGTCATCCTCTGGGGGATCCATGTCAACATCTTGGGGCATGTGGATGCGTAGCCTGATTCACGTTGTGCAGCATGGCACACATCATTTCTGTTTTGCCCATCTTCTCTGGCTTATACATCAGTGCAAACATCAGGGCACCTCCTGCTAGATGGAGACATCGGAAATGTCCCTCCAGGAGCCCAAATGTCTACTTGATGCCAAAATGTCAGCTTGGTCCTGTTGTGTGCCTCATTGTAGGCCACCTCCTGTGGTGCGTGTGGATTGTGGACAGGGGTCATCAGCCAAGGCAGCTGTGGGTATCCAGAGTCACCTGCAAAGACAATGGGTATACAAGTCAGTAATAGAAATATGAGTATGTGTGGAATTTGGTCATGGCATGTTGATCAACAGTCTTTTATTTTCTACTTATGGCACAGTGAGGAACACCATGGTTGTCTCTCACTGCATTATTCAATGGCTCAAGTACTATAGGGGACATGTGCTATGCCAGTTTGGCAATCACCCTTTCACACATCACTGAACCATCAGATATAACAGTTATAGAATGCTGCATGATTAGCAATGTACATCTTGTCTGTGGGCTTATACTTGTGCCCTCAGGGTTGTACAATTCATGTTGTGCACTTCTCTGGTTAGTGTTAGATAAGAATGAGTGCAGTCCAACTGGTGTGGGACTACACATGACGTATCTCTCGGTATTAGGTAATCCACCTTTTAATATAGGCCTGTACTACACAAGTTGGTAGTGTGACTGAGCAGCCAGGCTTATCTTAAGAGGGGTAATGTTAGCTGTAGAGCTGTACAATGAAATCAGTAAATACAAGCATTCAAGTAAATACTAACACACATAAAGTTATATAATACATTATTTATTTATAAACATAGATATTTGAACCATTATTTAAAAAGCAGTAATTAATTATAACATTAATTTCAAGTTAGGATTCAATTCAAAAAGTGAATAATAAAGCAGGTGAGTAATTCATTCATATGCTACACATGTTCCAGCACCCGGAGGTGACGTCATTTGAGGTCAGTATAGCATTTATATAATATCACCTTTGCAATATTGAGTTTTCAGGGAAGGAAAGGTTAGGGTTGGATCAGAACAGAATGATAGGTTGTAAGAAGAGTTAAATTCTCCCAAAGGGATGCAGGCAGTCTATTATCCCAGCATTAAAGTGTTTAACATTAAAACCTGTAAGGGAACACACACCGCCAAAGCCAATAGGTTCAGAAGGAGGCCTTTATGGAGCCTGGACAGTCAAAGTCAATGGGCAAAGTCAAAGTTCTGATGCTCTTCATCTTAGAAATATGTTCTTAAATAGTCAGTGTTCAAAAGAGAAATCACAGCAACTCAAGAGGAGTCACCTTTAGAAAACACAAGCTGTAAGGCCAATGCAGGTAAGTTGATGTCAACTTATTGTAGGGTTAAATCACACTACCAAAGATAGGAAGCACCCCAAATGGCAAAAGGATAATGTACCCAAGCCCCACAGTACCTTTCAAATGAAGAAGTTGTTTCAGCTCGATGCCTTCACGATGCAATGCAGTAGACCCTTGATCCTGGTCCTTGGCCATGGAGACAAAAGAGAAGATGTCTGGCGGGTTCCTGCTGCAGCAATTGAGAGAGGGACTCATCAGCAATGGATCTCCATCAATTCAGGGATTCTTTGTGCTTTTGGCGCCTTTTTCTCAGTGCCAAAGAAGAACAAAAAGCTCCAGTTAGGATTTTCTTGATCCCTCGGTCTTGGACTCTGGTGAGGCAACTCTGGATGCAGATTTCTTGCTTCTGTAGGGTCTGCTGGATGCCCACGAAGATCTGGCTCGATTCACACTTCTGAAGACAATGATCTCACAAGTGGTCAAGGTAACCCAGGTATTGGGATTCTGCAGCCTTGCATAGTTGTTGCAAGTGGGGGAATACACCAAAATAGAGTTTGTCTCGAGAATAGTCCATCCTAGCAGCCTAGGGGAGGAAGTCATCCTTTACATATCTTCCCTATTGTTTTTCAAAAACAGGATCAGCACAGCTAAAGGGCTTCACCAGGTACTTCACGGTCCAGCAGGGTGCTGCTGGTGTCTTCTCTAACTTTTTTATTCGGATGTTGTCCTCTCGTTGTTGACTCTGCTTCTAGTCCCAAAAACCTTGCGTTTTATGCAAGTTCCCATTCATTCACAGCCCTAGGCTGTCAATCACACAGCAGGGTGACTGTCCGCCAGTACAGCCAGCCGGCCAATTGAAACTGGTTTCACTCAGGCACACCTAGAGACAAAGGACATGGAGGTTTTGGGACCCTGCCTCACTTCCTGCCTTTCCAGACACACTGGACCCTTGGCGGCTTCAGGGCTAATGCCCGCCAAAGGCAAGACACACGCAGGACACAAACCTGATGCAAACAACAGATTACATCCCAGAAGAAACTAACTAACAGGAAATGGTGAAAAACGAAGACAGGGGCCATTTTGAGAAAATGGTCACCCTTGGGTGCAGCACTGCAGCTGAGGTATCAGCCTGCAGATACATGTCATTATGTAGTAAAAAAGAAGCCACTGCCACGAGCTATTCAAGTGAGTTAGTGTATCAAAATGTTACATGAGGAATGGGTTAAATGAATTACTATGTAACTCCCCAGCACTCCACATAGGGTGGTGTGTGTTGGACCCATAAAGTAAAGGTAAGTAAGACATGGGTCATCTTACTATTCGTAGGAACAGTAGTTCACCCAAGAAAATGTAGTTAAACATGGACTTCTCAGTGGCACTGCACAAAAGATGCTGTCACAATGCAAAAACAGATGCCTATGGAATTTACCAGACTCCATTAAAATAGTAAGGAACATAGACAATCTTAGTCAGAAAAACACATCAGTGAGTGAGAAAAAGGTCCCACTCACTCAGGAGTGAAAAATAAAAAAAGCACTGAGTAAAGCGAAATAGCTGGAGGTCTATAAGGTTAAAGGGAATTGGCACAGAAATGAAAATTCTCCCTAACAGTTAGTGTGCTTGCTCTTGAGAAATGACATTCATGGTTGGCAGCTTACATGCCTGTCAGTGTTGAGCTATCATTATACACTGATCAATTACCTTTTTTTAAATAAATGTGTGATGTGATTTTTAATCAAACCTTTCACTATTCGGTAGAAATAATTTTACATTTTCCAAAGTAAATTACAGATTATATGTAAACAGAAGGAAAAAAAAGCAAGAGAAAAAATAATTCTAAAATCTATACATAAGTGCCATCATTACATTAAAGATACAAGTATACAAACCAACTCTAAATCAAGTCTAAAAGGAATCATGGAATATATCCATAATAAATCTAACAGTGGCTAAAATGACGGACGATTGTTGGCTCTCCAAAATCTTATTCCAGAGATGAATTGAGGAGATGTAATGAATATTCTGGAAACATTCGGACATTCCTTATTATACGTTAAAAATTGACATATATTAGTTCTTTTGCTGAATCTACATGGTTTATGGGCTCTAGGGATTTTATTGTGAGCGCCTGAAACCTCTATTGTAGGTAGTAAATTGAACCTTACGCACAAACAACATGTTCTAAATTGCACGTCAAGAAACATTTTCAAATAGAGTGGAACACGATTCCATGCTTTCTCAATTTCACTGATGTGAGAATACGGTTTAGATTGTCTTGTTCTCTCCCCGTAGAGATCCAATCCATAGTATATAGGTTTCTTTTAATTTTATCCAGAAAGGAAAGCAATGTTTCCACAGTGGAATCAATAGAATCTAACAATATATCTCCAAAGGAAGTCCACCAAAGCAGATTTATATCAGTAAAATTTGTCTCCGCTAGATTTAGAGCATTAAGTAATGATGCATCAGGATGAATTAGGATTTTCCAGCCTACCGTAGCCAAGAGTGAAGTCAGACCTCATTTGTACCTGACAACCAAAATCAGCACAGGAATTAGAATACATAAAACACTCCTTCAATAGAGAACTTTGTTTCCCAAATGTCCTCCAGGAAAGGCCCCTTACCTCAGCTCCATAAGTTAGGATAGCCACCACCCTAGAAGTATAGCATTTTAAAAACTGGTATTAACAAGAAACTGACAAATCTGATGTTCATTTGCTTAGCTTCACTTACAAGCATCATACATTTGTCTCAAAGTTTCATGAAATAAGCCATCTTCACATTTTTTGTAAAAATAAAGACCAGGTTAATAAAGGACTCTTCAACTTCCAGCGGTGAGTTTGACAAAGTCCAGGTAAACTTATGCATGTTTCTTGACTTCATAGAGCAAATTAAAATCCTAAAATTAGTAGGATTCATTTTAAGGTTGTTATTTATTACATACCCCTCAAGTGCATTCAACAGTCATTGCAGGACTACTGGAGTATAACTGAGGAGTACTAAATCATCTGCAAGGCCAACCAACTAACTGTGTTGTTGCCCATTTTCAGGCGGGATGGGCCTGGCCAATATCCAAAATGAACAGATTAAAAAGAAATGGGGCCAGTACACACCATTGCCTTAAACCTATATTCGTTGATACCAGTTTGGAAAAGGTCCCTTATGCTTTCCCTTTTCCTTGTGCATTCAGCCTAAGTTATACCCTGTATTGGTATGGAGGTAGTGCAGACTATTCAGAAGGGAGCTAGGGCAGCCCCAGTCATATAGCTTTGACCACAAAAGATATCTATTGACGCATTGAAATGCCATAGACAAATCTACAAAGGACACAAAAATAGGTTGCTTCTTTGCCCATGCCCTTATTTAAAACAATGATACAAACAACCCATTTAGTGACATACCCTTGACTGATGCACATCATATGCCCTTGCTGATAGAGTCCAGTCTTCTAGATTTTTCACAAGTATATCTGAAAATGTTTTGCTAGCAACATCTAACAAGGCTATTGGGCGATATGAACTATCAACTATGCTGTTGCCTATGCAAGTATGGTTTCAATATGCATTGTGGTACCTGTGGTTCCCTCATAGTGGAGTTTAGATGTGATTATGGATTATGAATTACTGTCATACTACAGCACTATCCTGTGGGGTGGTGCTTCTAATGTTTTTGTCAGCAGACAGGTATTTCATGCACAGGACAGTGACAGGGAATGCATTGAATAGTCAATGTATTGGGTCCCCCCTTTTTGGGACCATTTGCACGTTTGACACATATGTAATGTGTGATGGAGCATGTACTTACCCAGGATCTATGCAATGTGTCCTTTGTGGAACTCCATGAAGGCAGGCAGTGTTTCCTATTCCTGTAGACTTCTTCTGATGCCCGGGGGGCCACCAACACCACATGCATGCAGTCCAGAGTTGCTGTGATATTGGGGAAGTGGGCTGCAGCGTATAATTGTGCCTTTTGTTGCATATATCTTTGTTAAGGTGGTGGGCAGGGAGTTGTGCTCAGGTGCATGCCACATGAATGCATCCAGCACCTAGCCAAGAATGATGAAAAAGGTGAGCTGCAAACTGCAAAGTGCCCTCAGTGTACTGGTGGGTTCCTGTGTCAAGGAAGTGCAGCACTTATATGAGCTTGAGCAGCGGCAGTTTGGATAGTAATGCCACTTTGGATGTCATCCCTTATCAAGGTGAGAAGCTCAGCAATGGTATGCCTGTTCTAGCATTACAGTGTTATGAGTTGCCCATCTGTTAGTGCCCAAAATGATAGCCTGACCCGGGGAATTGTCCCTCGCCTTGCCTGATGTTTCCTCTGCCTTTGTAGTGTATGTGGTCTGTGGTTCTGCTGTTCCTGACATTGCACCTCATTGTAGAGC
The DNA here is from genome assembly GCF_040938575.1 of Ambystoma mexicanum. Lineage (NCBI taxonomy): Eukaryota > Metazoa > Chordata > Amphibia > Caudata > Ambystomatidae > Ambystoma > Ambystoma mexicanum. The sequence continues at coordinate 419,581,466 of NC_090927.1, read as the reverse complement.
AGGAGGTGCTGTGTCTCCAGATTTGCAACTGCTAGTGTCAGCATGGTGTTGTGAAGTGTGTTTGGGCAAGGTGTGGCTCTTATCTACCCTTTCTAGGTCCATTCAGTGTACTTATGATTTCATTTGACTCACCTGTTTGCATTTACCTCCTCCTTTTGGGTGGAGGTAACTACTGTGTTTTTGGTGGAATTACCTCACATTGGGCCTCATTACAAGTTTGGCGGTGTGGTTAAATAGAGGAGATAATTCTGTTACCTTAATTTTTCTCGCACCACCAAAATAGAGGATTTTGCAGAATAACCACCAGTGGATTTGTGAGTGGTAATTCTGCTGATTTTTGGAGAAAAAGTGGAGGATGTACCTCCAGCATGATGCTGGAGGTGAATCCTCCACTTTTCTTCCCAAATATTGGTGGAATTACCACTCATAATTCCAACTGTGTTAATTCCACCACAAATCTCCGATAGAGTCCTATTCATCCCAGAAAATGGGTATTTACACTGCCTACCATCACTTGTAATTGTGTGGTAAATCCACAGGACCAAGTGGTGGTAACGGTAAATACATTTGGTGGTATCTCTGAGGTTTTACCTCTCAAATACCTCCAAACTTGCAGTATTTCAGTGGTATTTCCACTTATAATACCTCAAAATTATAGTTTTGGATACTGGTGTTAATAATGCTGAGCTATTTGCACTAGTTTTCAGTGCTTATTCAGCTGGTGGAAATTCCACTGGCACTTCCTGCCCATTTTATTCAGACACCATAATTTGGAGGTATGGAAAAAGTGAAGGTAATTTCGTTACCACCCCTAGTACCATTTACTGCGAAACTCGTAATGAGGTCTGATTAAATATTGCCCTATGTGTCCTTTATTGCTTTCAGGGAATTAGGACATGCTCCTCTTTTGATGAAGTGGAAGTTGATGGTAAGATTTAGAATCCTCGTTACGAGTATGGAGGTAATTCCACTGTAAATCCACAGAAACAAATTAATCTTACTGCCACTTGGTCAGGTGGCATTTCGGCCTGATTACGAGTGGTGGTAGCGGTGTAAATCCCCATTTATTTTGGGTCCAGTGGACCCAATCAGGCTTTTTTTACAGAATTACTGCTGCAGAATTACAGCTGCAGTAATTCTGGCAATTCTGCCGATTGTTTTGCCATTGAGTGGCAAGATTTCCCTCCAGGTTTTTGCTGGAGGTAAATCTTCCACTCAAAGCCAAAACTCATAATTGGCGTAATGGTAAAATGGCGTAATGGTGCCTGTGCACGTCTTTGATTACTTCTACTACCTTGTAACAGATTAAAACAGTTTAAACTCATGCAAATCTTTGCATGTCCAGAGCATCTCTGAGATGCACTTGCGCAACTCTGTGCGAATCCCACTTGGACCTAAGCATCTCCAATTTGGCTCCCACTTTAATCTTGGTAAGCAAGGTAGGAGATGCACATTTTAGCAAGCCAGGCCCTTTTTGAATTCCGTCTTGCCATTTGCTTTACTTTTCAGACAAGTACGAATTTTCTCTTGTAGTATCTTAAATCAATTTGTGGGTATATCTTTACATGACATTTTCAATTATTCTGCTTCGATAAGAAACATAGTTCAAATGTGTGAAATTTAAAAATGACTCTGTAATAATGACCTTTCAGTGAAATGTAAAAGTTTTAATTCGAGAGAGTTTTCAATATGTGGATTTCATTCATCCATCAGTTGGGCTGCCTCTGGATCCTAAGAAAGTTCCTTGGAGTGGCCTTCTCCTTTGTCTGTTATGAACTCCAATGCATTTTTAATATACACGGGTTGTATACACATGTTGTACACACTGGAAAGATAGCTCAGTGGGTTGAACGCTTGCTGCTGCGATCTGAGCGTGATCTGCAGGTCGCCGGTTTGAATCCCGGCAAGGCCATCTCAGCCTTTCATCCTTCCGAGATCAATAAATGAGTACCAATTTCGGTTGGGTGATATTGTATGTAAATATGTGCTCTGTAAAGCGCTTTGGATTAAGGTGCTAAATAAATAACACATCATTATCATTATAGACAGTTTAGTCACAAGAAAACATCCCAGAATGACTCTGTGATTACTTCTATACTGATGAAGGAGAATTAGATGAACGGGTTTCAGTATGATGATCACTCTGAGAAGAAATCTCATCACTTAAAGAAGCTTTCACATCTCGTCCTACATTGTACCCTTCTTGTCTTTGAAACGGATCATAAATACAAGTGATACTTGAGACAGAACTATTGTAGCTGTTCTGTGGCAAGTTCAAAGATTATTTTGCTGAACAATCATTTTATTGTGTGTGAACTGTTTGAGATAAAAGTGTCCTGCTCTGACTGATTTATCTATTTCCAGGTGGATGTTTGACTTTTCAGGTTCGGTCAGATGATAGTATTGAAAAAGTGCCTCATCAAGTTCAGTCATTAAGCATGAGGACACTCCTTTGCTTGGTATCATTTTTCAGTGATATACCTTTAGGGTTAAACCACTCTTAAAGTTGGTGCATGGGCCCAATCTATCCTTGGTTGACCACAGTGTTGGATTAGCAAGAGCATTATTTACAATAGAGCAAGTTATTTGATTGGAATGAGCTTTTGTTATTAGATGTAAGGAGGCTTCATACCATGAAAGTGTGTGTACTATAACCTTTGCGCTGTAGCTGGCGAACAAGGATGGGTAGCATTTTTGTGGTTTGGCTTTGGTTGTTTATAGCAGAGAATTGTGAGTCGATATACTGAGCTTAAGTCATTAAACTGCTCATGCTTGGAACGGAGAAGACATTGCTACTTTGGATTTGATTTCAGGCACATTTGGTGGGCTACTATGTCTGTGGATATTTGCAGGTGCGTCTTTAAATGCCAGTCTGTGTTCAGAATATTTTTTTGCATCAGGGGTTGTAATGCTCTAAATGACATCTCAAGATCATTTGATGTGACCCTCTATCATAGCGAGCGACTTGGTGCCATTACCGCTTATCATTTTATGCTCAACATGCAGCACACATTCTTCCTCTTCTTTGTACTAATTTTGATCTTCTCCATCCACACCAATATACGAGACAAACAATACGCTGGGGAATTATTCTTTCCTGCTATATATTCCATGGCAAATCCATATTCTTGCAGCGCAATAACTCATCTTCTTATGTGCAAAGATACGCCATCCAGACCCTCCTTATGTAGAGTTTCTCACAACGGCTTGTGATCCGTGCATTTGATGAATTCAGTTCCCCATAGAAGTGAAGCGAGGTTAAAAACACATGCAACAAGTTTCTCATTGAAGGGCCTACATGGCACTAGAAAGGTCCGGGACACGGGCAGCTGAGGGTCATTGCCCTGTCAGTCTCCCACTCAGTGCTTATAAAATAACAATGCAGCAGCAAATGCATATCGCCCTTCGCCAACACGCATTTCCAAGTTTGTAAAAATGCACTGATCACTGACCGGTTCCATCGGGCGCAGAGGGGTGCACCATGATTGAAAAGGATTCCAGGAGCTAGGGGGCAGCCTACCTCTTTGTGCCCCTCCCTAGCTCTGCCACTGCATACAAGGTAAGTTAAGGTAAGCCTTAAGTGTTATGGGATTGTGAAAAATTGGAACAACGGCTTGAAGGTTAATTGTAATCCCCTTTCCGTCCATTGTAGAGCCTTCATAGCTTAGCATTCCCCACTGAACGTCATTAACTCTGTGTATGCTGGATAATACCATTTTATGAGGGGGCGTTCCTGTTTACTAGAGCTTTACCTCCAGCTCCATGGATGTCAACATTAAAATGGACCTATTTCCAGTAATGGAGCGAGGTTAAAAACAAATGCAACAAGTTTCTCATTGAAGGGCCTACATGGCAATAGAAAGGTCCGGGACACGGGCAGCTGAGGGTCATTGCCCTGTCAGTCTCCCACTTCAGTGCAAGTTGCTTATAAAATAACAATGCAGCAGCAAATGCATATCGCCCTTCGCCAACACGCATTTCCAAGTTTGTAAAAATGCACTGATCACTGACCGGGCCCATCAGGTGCAGAGGGGTGCACCACGATTGTAAAGGATTCCACGGGTTAGGGGGCGGCGACCTCTTTGTACCCCTCCCTAGCTCTGCCACTGCATACAAGGTAAGTTAAGGGAATTGCCTTAAGGGTTATGGGATGGTGAAAAATTGGAACAAAGTCTTGAAGGTTAATTGCAAGCAAGGGGTTGCTTTAACATTTGAAAGGGTGCTTTGAAAGACTTAGGGCCTCATTACACGGAAGGCGGTGAGCCATGACGCTATTAGCGCCATGGCTCATGCGGGTAAAATACCGGCACCGCCTTGGCGGAAAGGGGATTTACCGCCCCATTCCAAGGTTGGTGAGGCGGTAAATCCCCCTTCCGCCATTGCCCTTCCCCATTCCCATTTCTGCCCCATAGGGCTCTATGGGAATGGGGAAGGCGCTAATTACAGCACCGCAATTTTGCGGTGCCGTAATTAGCTCCGAGGTCCCTTAGCGGGTTGGTTTTTAACGCCTGCAAAAAGCAGGCGTTAAAGCACCAACCCGCTAAGGGACCTCGTAGTAAGGCGGTAATGGTTAACGGTCACCGTTACCATTAACGGTGGCCGTTAACCATTACCGCATTCCGTGTATTCCGCCTTTCGTTATTGAATGGTGTACTGGTCTGGATCGTGAATACAATTTTAAAGAATGTGTCAGAAGTTTGTTATTGGTTTTAAAATTGATGATGGAATAGGAGAAGATGAAGTCTCCCATGTTGTCTAAATTGGAAACGGAAACCAGGAAGCCAAGATTCTAATACCCAACTTCCATGCTTCACACAACGTTTTCCTGAGTAAATCACTTTTCATCTCTGTGCCATATTTCCCTTAACTATCTGTAGGGAAATTCTCACTGATATGGGTTTATAACTTGTTACTCCATAAAAAAATATAATGTTAAACATTTTTATAATGCAAATGTCTGGGGAAGCAGGATGTCAAGTGAGGGTCTTATGATGTAAGGGGGTAGGTAGACAGGGTGCCAGGTGTTGGTTGTGTGTTTTGGCAAGACAGTAAGCCATGCTTGGGTCTTTTGCTCTGCCAGCTCATGTTTGACTCTTAGAGCAAAGCCTTTCTCCATGACTCAGTTATGGATCATCTCTACCAATGAATTCTCAAGCTTCCCCACCTCTTGGCCTTGGTCTAAAACGAAAGATGGGATGGAATGGGATGGAAAAGGAGGAGATGTAGCCTATTATCAAATTGAAAAGTAGGACACAAGGAAAACTGGGCAGTCAACACTGCTTTCCCATTTCACCAAATTATATTATCTGAGTGAAATATTTTTACTACATTTGGTATGTTGGGGAGGTTCCCAAAAAATCCACAAACCTAACTTAAAGATATGTTGCATAAAACGAAAGGAATGTCTTCCATGTTTACTATATATGTGCTTGAGAATGTGTGACTGTGTGTTAGGTTAGTATTGAGTTTAGTTTTTCTGGAAGTTGGGGCCGCAGCATTGTGGGTTTCGGCCACTGCATCATGGGTCAGAAAACTGTACTTGCCACCCAGGACAAAAGTTGCCATTGCTCCCCTGATTAGCGCCGGGCTCAAACAGCTTCATGGTGCAAATCGGAAGTCCTTTTTTAAAAACACAATCCATCCTGAATCATCCATTTCATGTAGCCTTCCAAAGGCCGAACTTGTGTCAAACTAGTCTCGGGACAAAAGGAAGTGAAAAGTCCCCAAAATGTGGCTGAGCAAGCCGATATTCAGTTATGCAGGCAAATATCAGATGAGCTGTTTGGAGGAAGCCAAAGCTAAAGCTCAGGTCAGAGGAAGAATGCCATCTGGAGAGTCATAAGGGGCAGGGTGGTAGTAATTGGCACCATACCCTGTGACAATGAGAACTGCCAGGAGAGAGATTAAATGACCTCAAGACCAGGGTCTGCATCCTACTTTCAATCCACTGGTGGGAGACAGCTGCCATAGGAGGCGGCACTATGGAACCACTCACCTTCATGCTATAGGAGGAAAATGCATGAAACATCCTCCACATAGAAAGCATTGATGACATAGGAGGAGCTGAAGCTGGAACTGACATTCAACATGAATCTGGTGAGTATGAGTGTCACCTCTCCAATGACAATGCTTGACCAAACCCCCTATCCTGTGCATGTGGCTGCCTGCATAATCAGATGGCACACTTACAAGTCCAATGGTCTACCAAATGGCAATGTGATCAATGGCACATCAGCAATATGAATGTGCAAGGGAAGGTGCAACACCATGTCCACATGTCTCTAAAAATAGAAATGTACCAGTCTATATGCACATGTGAACGCATGCAATCAATATGCACACCCACCAGGACAGCACATGGCCATCTGCTGATGGGAACTCACTGTTCCCACATCCATCACTGAAACACCCAAAAGCCAATCAACTCACACAGGAAACACCAACACCAATGACTGGCCCGACAAATGTAAATACCATTTTCACAAGCCATCCATCAATGAGGGCCTGAATAGGAGGCGGGAACCATCTCCATGTTGCCTCACCCTTCTCCAATGGTGCAGTACAAGTGTATACTAGCCAATGACCTACCCTACCCATGTCCGCTGCTCACCCCACTGGGCAATACACAGGTTTGAGCATTGTTATTGGTTCCACTTACCAGAGGCATTCCTGTTTTCATAACAAATAAGAAGAAAATTATTTGTATGCAAAGACTTGTTAATATGTAAAAATAAATTATAAAAATACAAAAATATCACCATAAATAAAATATTTTACTTCACCAGCACTAAAGAGTGCGTGACCCAACCACCTTGTGATTTCTAGTTACCAGATAATGAAATACAATACAAATAGACATAAAAGAAATAAAAGAAATACATGTCTATTCCTTTCATCTGTACCACCCGGTGTTGCACAGGTCTGTAGCTGACATGCATGTGTGGTTCTGCTATAGCCTTGTGTTTGTTATAATGTGTCATAACTTCTTATTTTTGAAACATTGCAAAATTGGCACTCTCCCAATATTGCCTATACTGATAGTATAGGGCCGGACCCACTCCATCCCTGTGCTGGGAAAATGGGTGGGGTTGGTCAAATGTCACTATTACAAGTACACCCCAGACTGGTATGCTGACCTTGGGTCAAAATGTCAAGTCGCAAAATCGGCAATCTCCCGAAATCGCCTATACTGATAGTACAGGACCAGACCCTGCCCTGTGCAGGGCGCATGGGTGGGGTTGGTCAGATTTCACCATTGCCAGTACACCCCTGAATGGTATGCTGACCGCGTGCCAAAATTTCAACCCACCAACTGTTGTGGGGCTGGAGCCATTCTGCATTGGCGGAATTACCACTCGTATTTCCAATGGTGGTAATTCCACCAAAAATCTCCAATAGAGTCCTATGCACTCCAGAAAATGGTGATTTACGCCGCCTACCACCACTTGTAATCCTGTGGTAAATCCACAGGACCAAGTGGTGGTAACTGTAAATACATTTGGTGGAATCTATGAGGATTTACCCCCGAAATACCTCCAAACTGCCAGTATTTCAGTGGTATTTCCACTTATAATACCTCAAAATTATAGTTTTGGATACTGGTGTTAATACTGCAGAGTTATTTCCACTAGTTTTCAGTGCTTATTAAGCTCGTGGGAATTTCGCTGGCACTTCATGCCCATTTTTTGGGACACCATAATTTGGAGGTGTGGTAAAGGTTAAGGTAATTCCGTTACCACCTATAGTACCATTTACTGCCATACACGTAATGAGGTCTGTTTAAATATTGCCCTATGTGTCCTTTATTGCTGTCGGGAAATTAGAACATACACCTCATTTGATGAAGGGGAAGCTGATGATAAGATTTATAATCCTCATTACGAATATGGCGGTAATTCCACTGTAAATCCACGGAAAACAAATTACTGTTAGCGCCACTTGGTCAGGTGGAATGTCGGCATGATTACAAGTGGTGCTAGCAGTGTAAATCCCCACTTATTTTGGGTCCATTGGACCCAATGGGACTTTTTTGCAGAATAACTTCTGCGGAATTACAGCTGCTGTAAATCTTCCAATTCTGCCGATTGTTTTGGCATTGAGTGGCAAGATTTTCCTCCAGGGTTTTGCTGGAGGTAAATCTTCCACTCAAAGCCAAAACTCATAATTGGCGTAATGGTAAAATTGGAGGTATATCAGTTACCTCCAATTTTAACACTTACCACCATACTCATATTGAGTCCCTATGTTCCTCAATTGGCTGATTATTTTTAAATAGCGATGCCTGTAAACGTCTTTGATTACTGCTACTGCCTTGCAACATATTAACACAGTTTAAACTCATGCAAATCTGTACATGTCCAGAGCATCTCTGAGATGCACTTGCACAGATCTGCCTGAATCCCATTTGCACATAAGCATCTCCAAATTGGCTCCCACTTTAGGCTTGGTAAATCAGGTAGGAGATGCACATTTTAGCAAGCCAGGCCCTTTTTGTATTCTATCTTGCCATTTGCTTCTTTTTTCAGACAAGTACTAAGAATGAACCAATAAAATACTGCGTATTCTTACTTATGGAATCACATTGTTGTGTTTGTTATTAACGGCTACAAAGATTAAGTGACAGTAAATACAGGAAGTTACCTATTTGATGTCGTATAGACTTCCCTTTTCATGTGGTGACTTTGTTTTCTGTGATAGGGTCCAAATTGATCACCTATAGGATACATATAGTTACCCTCTTCATTTTATAAAAATATTGCTGGCTAGATATATATATTTTAGCTACTTCCAAAGATATTTATACTCACCAACTAGGGATTTGTAGAGGTGAGTATTTTCTGATTAGTATTGTTTTTGCAGCAGTTCTTGTTAATGCTCTACCGGAGGTACCTTTCATGAAACATACAAAAGTGTCTTTTTAATAGCGTTTCTAAAAAAAACTCATACATGCATCACAGTTGTAATATACAAATTATTTATTGATCAGATTTTTTCAGTTTCTCACTTCTTTTATTAGCTCGCCTTTGTGTCTTCAAATTTCAAATATGGTCCTCTTATTAGTCGCTGCATTTATATTGCTTTTAGTTTTTCCTATTTTGAAATGCCCTGGGACACAGATTTAAGGGCGTGCGCACGCGACAGAGTGACGTCTCACTTCATCATGTGCCTTATAAATAAACGGGGCATTCCCGGCGGCCGCAGAGTGACCGGGGAGCCCGCAGCAGCAACACTGTGTCCGTGTGTGTGTGTACGGAGGTGGGGGCTCACAGGCCTCTTGGAGAGTGGCAACAGTGGTGACGAGTCGGGATGATGACCCGGGCACAGCGGTGACTTTCGGCTGTGATTTCTTTGATTTATTTGAAATAGTCTCACCATTCGAAACATGCCGTGGAGAGGGACACAAACCACACGGTCGGTGGCCATTTTAGAATCCGGGCCTAGGAAGGTCGCGACTTCTTCATGAAGCTACAGTGAGCCATCCAGGGCTCATTTTTGGAAATTCGTGTGGCATACAGCCACATCTTGCACAGTATGTGCTTGTCAGGTGAATTTGAAACATTTTTCACTGTTTTTCATCGAATGTTGGGTGTGGAGCCAGGGGAGGCCTGCTGTTGTGTGTGTGCCCTGGGCCCACCCTGATCAATTTTTGGGACCTCTAACCTGGACTGCATCTGCTTCCCATTGGTTGGGGCATTGTGTCTAGTGGGGATTCTGCATCCATTTCTGCCTTCTTGAAGTTTTGGTGCTGGTGATACATCGTTGGCCTGCCTGTGTTCACTGGAAGGGGAAAGAAAGGTGGCCCATGCTGCAAGGTGAGGTGGTGTGAGTTGCGGCCCTATCCATTCGATCAGGGGTGCCTGTGTGCTTGCCACCATGAATGCGGATCAACAGCAAGCCCCTGCAGTGGTAGTCCAACAGCCACCACCAGCAATACCACTGAAACCACCGGGGGCCCTGCAACCAATGCCTGAGTTTGATATCTCAGGTGCACCTTCCAGCTTGGGGCCTAGGTGGAAAATGTGGATGGACCTGTGGTGCATGAGGTGTTTCTGTCCCTCCAAGATCCGGATGGTTCGTATGCTGCGGCCAAGGACGCTCTCCACAACTGCTTTCTCCGCATGGCAATTGCTGATTACGAGCGTGTTCTCATGGGCGCGGCGTGCCAAAATGACGCTGAGACTTTGGACACATTTAATGGGAGGCTGTGCAGTGCCCTGTGCCTAGAATGACCCCGAAATGAAGATAAGGAATCAAATCATTCAGGGGTGCGTCTCTGGTAAACTGCACCATCAGATCTTGAGGGAACCCGGCATTACCCTCCCTCACATCCTAGAGCTGCGAAGGTGCAATGGAGTGTTGGAGCTACGGCCATCCCGCATGAAGGCAGGAGTGCACCCCAACAAGGTGGAGGACATCTGTGCGGTCAGCAGAGGGAGAGGTGCTAGACGCCAGGCAGGCAATCAGCGGGATAGGGGACAGGCACTGGTCAACTTGTGCATGAAGTGCGGGTTTGACCTTCCACATCCTGCAAAATGCCCAGCCATTGGAAAGTCATGTGGCCGCTGCAGTGTCTCTGATCATTATGCCCGCATGTGGAAGACCCCAACACCGACGATCATTCCATGAGGCCCAGTCCGAGCTGGTTTCTTCCACCAACAGCGCTCATCAAATGTCGCCCAGGTGGACCAAGGAGACAATGGCAATGGCCCGGAAGGTGAGGAGGAAGAGGAGGAAGAAGAAAATGTGTTCTTTGTGTTGAGTGTGGGTGTCTTGCGTTCAAAGTCCAGGCGGCAGCCCTGGTGCAACGTACTGGTTAACGAGGTCTCTGTTCCGATGGTCGTGGACACTGGCGCCTCTGTAAACATAATGGCCAGGGAACATTATGATGCCATGCAATCCCCGCCTGGCTTGTCCACGCCCAAGGCTCGCATCTTCACCTTTGGGGGGGCACTACCAATCCCACTTTATGGTGCATTCATCATAGATGTGAGACATGGTGGGGGAAAGATTTGTGCAAGGTTTTATGTCACTCCAGTGAGCACCAACACCAACACACTTGGTGTACGTAGAGGACATTCAGATGCTCCTGGACAAACACTCTTCTCTGTTCAAGGGCATCAGACAAATGGCGGGAGACCCTGTCGGGCTATACATCAATGACTCTATCCAACCTGTGGCATTGAAGCATCGGCGGGTGCCCTTCCACTTAAGAGAGCCGGTGGAACAGGAGTTAGATAACCTGGTCAGACTGGACATAATCGAGAAGGTGGAGGGCCCCACTCCTTGGGTCTCCCCGATTGTGATCGCCCAGAAGCTGAAGCATCCTGACTAGGTCAGGATATGCGTGGACATGCGCCTGCCCAACAAAAGGGGACTTACCGGGCCATTCCTACCTTGGAGGGCTCGGTAATTCCCATTCACAGGACCCGGACCCGGAACGTCCTCATTCCCATTTGAGCCCACATAAGGCTCAATGGGAATGGGAAGGATGGTAGCAGCGGTACCGTTAACAACGGTACCGCTGCTACCATCCTAGTCTGCTCGCGGGTGCCGCTGTGCACACCTGGTCTAACGTAAAGAAATGACCTCTTATGTTACGGCTTGTAGATCTGTCAATGAAACTCTCTCAGGTGCCATTTCAGAGTGGTTTTACTATTTGTAGTGCTCCACTAATTTCTCTATACGTTCTCTGTGTCCATCACTGTTTATTATGTCAACATTTTGATTCTCGTGCTTAAAAGTGCACAACTGTGCCATATCATAATAAAACTAATGTATACCCTAGTTTAGAGACATGAGCGGAGCACTACAAATGGTAAACACTCTAAAATGGCACCCATGAGAATTTCATTAAAAACATGGCAGAGCTTCAGATCCAACATTTCCAGGCATTCAGGGAATTTTTGCAGGGCTCATCCTGCAGGATTGCTAGGGCCATGGACTGGGAGTTACCATCACCTCTCTCTGGCAACTACTGTCAACAAAGTTGTGGGCCAAAGGGTCAGGGAGCTGACACAAGCTATCTCTGCAGGTGCGGAAACCAAGCAGAGGACCTTGCTCCTCACCTGCCGGCATACCCGAGACAGGAGTCTGAGGCTTCCAACCTGGCCCCCCTCAGAGGGCCCACTGCCTGGCAGCCCCCATTATTGGTCAGTGAGGAATGTGGAATGCACATAGCTTAAGCAAGCTACCATGCCCAAGAAGGCAAGGAAATTACATTTGATTTGAGTGGACATTGATACCAGGCACAAGGGAGGTGAAAGGGCATCCAAGTTGGATGCAAGGACAATGATTTGTGAGTACAAATGTGTGAGGTAAGCGCAATTAGATATGTCCAAAAGAAATTGTCCATAAGTTCCTGACACAAAAGATGTCCATCTCTGTCTTACCATCGCTCTCTGCATGGTGGCAATTGATCCCGAGCATGTGTATTGTCATCCTCTGGGGGATCCATATCAACATCTTGGGGCATGTGGAAGCGTAGACTGATTCACGTTGTGCATCATGGCACACATCATTTCTGTTTTGCCCATCTTCTCTGGCTTATACATCAGTGCATACATCAGGGCACCTCCTGCTAGATGGAGACATCGGAAATGTCCCTCCAGGAGTCAAAATGTCCGCTTGATGCCAAAATGTCAGCTTGGTTCTGTTGTGTGCCTGATTGTAGGCCACCTCCTGTGGTGAGTGTGGATTGTGGACAGGGGTCATCAGCTAAGGCAGCTATGGGTATCCAGAGTCACCTGCAAAGACAATGGGTATACGTGTCAGTAATAGAAATATGAGTATGTGTGGAATTTGGTCATGGCATGTTGATCAACAGTCTTTTATTTTGTACTTATGGCCCAATGAGGAACACCATGGTTGTCTCTCCCTGCATTATTCAATGGCTCAAGTACTATAGGGGACATGTGCTATGCCACTTTGGCAATCACCCTTTCACACATCACTGAACCATCAGATATAACAGTCATAGAATGCTGCATGATTAGCAATGTACATGTTGTCTGTGGGTTTATACATGTGCCCTCAGGGTTGTACAATTCATGTTGTGCACTTCTCTGGTTAGTGTTAGATAAGAATGAGTGCAGTCCAACTGGTGTGGGACTACACATGACTTATCTATTGGTATTAGGTAATCCAACTTTTAATAAAGGACTGTACTACACAAGTTGGTAGTGTGACTGAGCAGCCAAGCTTATCTTAAGAGGGGTAATGTTAGCTGTAGAGCTGTTCAGTGAAATCAGTACATACAAGCATTCAAGTACACATTTACAAACAGAAAGTTACATAAAACATTATGTATTTATACACAAAATATGTAAAACATTCTTTAAAAAGCAGTATTTAACTGTAACATTAATTCCAACTCAGGATTCAATTCAAAAAGTGAACAATAAAGCAGATGAGTAATTCATTCATATGCTACACATGTTCCAGCACCCAGAGGTGACGTCATTTGAGGTCAGTATAGCATTTATATAATATCGCCTTTGCAATATTGAGTTTTCAAGGAAGAAAAGGTTAGGGCTGGATCAGAACAGAATGATAGGTTGTAAGAACAGTTACATTCTCCCAAAGAGATGCAGGCAGTCTATTATCCCAGCATTAAAGTGTTTAACATTAACCCCTGTAAGGGAACACACACTGCCAAAGCTAATAGGTTCAGAAAGAGGCCTTTAGGGAGCCAGGACAGCCAAAGTCAATGAGCAAAGTCAAAGTTCTGATGCTCTTCATGTTAGAAATATGTTCTTAAATAGTCAGTGTTCAAAAGAGAAATCACAGCAACTCAACAGGAGTCACCTTTAGAAAGCACAAGCTGTTAGGACAATGCAGGTAAATTGATGTCAACTTAATGTAGGGTTAAATCACACTCCCAAAGAGAGGAAGCACCCCAAATGGCAAAAGGATAATTTACCCCAAGCCCTACAGTACCTTTGAAATGAAGAAGTTGTTCCAGCTGGTTGCCTTCACAATGCAATGCAGTAGACCCTTGTTCCTGGTCCTTTGTCGTGGTGACAAAAGGGAAGATGTCTGGCATGTTCCTGCAGCAGCAATTGAGAGAGGGACTCGTCAGCAATGGATCTCAACCAATTCAGTGACTCTTTGTGGTTTTGGTGCCTTTTTCTCAGTGCCAAAGAAGAACAAAAAGCTCCAGTTAGGATGTCCTTGATCCCTCGGTCTTGGACTCTGGTGAGGGAACTCTAGATCAAGCTTTCTTGCTTCTGTAGGGTCTTCTGGATGCCCACGAAGATCTGGCTCGATTCACACTTCGGAAGACAATGCACTCACAAGTGGTCAAGGTACTTGAGGTATTGGGTTTCTGTAGCATTGCAAAGTCGCAGGAAGTTGGGGAATACGCCAAAATAGAGTTTGTCTCGAGACTAGTCCATCCTAGCAGCAAGTCATCCTTTACGGGTCTTCCCTATAGTTTCAGGATCAGCACAACTACAGGGCTTCACCGGGCACTTTGTGGTCCCGGAGGGTGCTGCTGGTGTCTTCTATCATCTTCTGATTCAGATGTTGTCCTCTCGTTGTTGACTCTGCTCCTAGTCCCAAAAACCTTGCATTTTTTTTAATTTATTTTTTTATTGTGTATGGTAAAAAAAAAAACTTTACAATATCTATATTTCATAAAAAGTACATAATAAGATTGGTCAATAAAATCCGTTACAAAATAATCAAATCAACAAAGGAAAAACAAAAAACATCAAATATATATCCTAGTATCAGTTAGTTTCCAGACAACTAATCATATCATATTACATACATATAATACCAAGCTGCAAGCACCTATTTGATATTAAGACGTATACAAAATAAAAATGATCAGGTTATCTTTCAACAAGAACTAACCCTGATCATTCGAGTCAGGGCCACAATTCATTGATCTTCTCATTTACAATTGTTCTTCAATAACAGTTATACATTTTGTTAGACTAAGGACACATTTTTGCCTAACACCCCACATGCATCTTTCTCATAGACTCTCTCTGCTCAACCCGTTGTCAGTAAACAGGTGTGCACCAAAGATTAGCATCCTATCAGCTTCAAAGAAGGAGCAATATACGGTTAAATGTTTCAACGTTTTAAGATCATTCAAAGAATCACAAAATCTACATCGACCAAAATTTAAATTAACCTTAGCCCGATTCCAACTCCTCCATTTTTCATTCGTTTGGATTTGATTCAATCGAAAACGGTAATAGGCTTTCCTAGATTTATTGCAAGGGAAGGACTATAGGTATCTTGCCCTCTGACCCCATTGTCACGTAAATTTGGCGTATTCATAGTATGCCTTGCTGTTACCTATTTTATCTACTAATATACACCAATAATATCTCTGAAATTTAAGTTTACAAGCTGGAAGACCCCTCACTAAATCTTCCTTAGAGATTATTGCTGCATCTAAAATCGCATCCATTTTATTTCTGAACTTCAAAAACGATGGAGGGCGCCCCTCATTAATCATAACAGCCAGATCCTCATAGAGGGACGCTTTCGGTGGAGCAAGCATTTTCCATAGCTAGAAAGAAGGCGCCAATGCCATTTGGCCGACAAGGGTCGAAGCCCTAACTCATGACAAATAAGCATATTGGGAGTTGATAAATCAACCCCAGAACTATTTTCCACATTCTCCCCTAAAAAAACATCCAATAGGTCCTCCAGCCCACATATGCAGATGTCCAGAGCATATCATAAAATAGGTTCTATTTTTAAAAGATAGAACTGTAAATTAGGAAGCAACGAAGATTTTCCAGATCTACGGTAGATAATCCTCATCTGAGAAGTAAATGACTTAACTTTTTATTCAAAAGTTCCTTGCATGCATCCACTGAATATGAACTAGCAAGATTGTAACCTAAGAAGCGCATGGAAAGAGTCTGAGGAATAGAAGTACCATTTAGGCACCAGTTAAACTTTAGCCGCTTCCTATTTCCATCCACAAATGACATAATGAAGGACTTTGCTGGATTAACTTGCAAATTGTGTTTAACAGAATAAGTGTAGAACAAATCAAGCTTAGTCTGGAGGCCAAAAGGAGTGCGGTCAAGAAATAATAGGTCATCTGCAAAGCCTATCCAATTTAACAATAGACCACCTCATTTAACCGGAAAAATAGTTGCATCATGCCATCCCACATCAAGATCCAACAGGTATAAATTAAACAACACTGCAGCCAGGTTGCAGCCCTGTTTGAGCTCAATGTTAGTGGGTATCAAATCAGTAATTGCCCGTTCCTTAGACAGCCATATTCTGTAATTGGTTCATTGTTGAAGTTATGCAATAATAGCCACCAAATCCGTAGGAAATCCATACTTTAACATTTTTTCCCACAGCAAAGCTCTAATCACTGTATCAAATGCTGCAGTGAGGTCGAGGGCTGCCATATAGATGGGCCCTGTTTTACAGTGTTTAGCATTTTATGCAAGTTCCCATTCATTCACAGCCCTAGGCTGTCAATCATACAGCAGGGTGACTGTCCTCCAGGACAGCCAGCCGGCCAATTGAAACTGGTTTCACTCAGGCACACCCAAAGCCAAAGGACAGGGAAGTTTGGGGGCCCTCCCTCACTTCCTGCCTTTCCACAACACACAGGAACCTGGGCGGGCTTCAGGGCTAAAGCACGCCAAAGGCAAGACACACACATGACTGAAACCTGATGCAAACAACAGAGTAAAAGCCCAGAAGAAACTAACTAACAGGAAATTGTGAAAAACGAAGACAGGGGCCATTTTGAGAAAATGCTCACCCTTGGGTGCAGCACTGCAGCTGTGGTATCAGCCTGCAGATACATGTCATTAGGTAGTAAAAAATAAGCCACTGCCACCAGCTATTCAAGTGAGTTAGTGTATCAAAATGTTACATGAGGAATGGGTTAAACGAAGTCCTATGTAACTCGGCAGCACTCCACATAGGGTGGTGCATGCTGGACCCATAAAGAAAAGGTAAGTAAGACAGTGTCATTTTACTATTCTTGGGAACAGTAGTTCACCCAAGAAAATGTAGTTAAACATTAAGAGAAGTCCAAGGGACTTCTCAATGACACTGCACAAAAGATGCTGTGTGTCACAATGCAAAAACAGATGCCTATGGAGTTTACCAGACTCCATAAAATAACATAGAACTTCTTAGTCAGAAAACACATCAGTGAGTGAGAAAAAGGTCCCACTAACTCAGGAGTAAAAATTAAAAAGCCCTGAGTCCAGTAAAATAGCTTGGGGTCTCTAAGGTCAAAGGGAATTGGCACAGAAATGAAAATTCTCCCTAACAGTTAGTGTGCTTGGTCTTGAGAAATTACATTCATGGTTTGCAGCTTACATGCCATCCCTGCCTGGGAGTGTTGAGCTATCATTATGCACTGACAACTACCTTTTTTTGAAGTAAATTGTGATGTGATTTTAAATCAAACCTTTCACTATTTGGTACAAATAATTTTACATTTTTCAAAGAACATTGCAGATTAACAGGGTAATTCATGGAATTAATGTGCGCTGAAAAGGGGAGCGCAAGCGTGAAAATCGCAGCACACGCGTGCTAAAGCCGCACACGCAGCCATTTGTCAATTTGTTGAATGCGCTACATGTGTTTACACCGGGATGAGCGCCAAATCCGTGGGTGGCACACAGGGGTGCACACGTCACTAAACGACGTGCGTGACGTGCACAGCGAAAGCGCACAACGTGTAGCGTACACAACAAAAGGGGGTGGAACACGGTGCGGAACACGCGGAATGGGGAACAATGGGTGAAAATGGGGGCGTTACGGGGGAAGTACCGCAGCTAAATGCTCGCAATGCCCACATGCGCGCTAACATCATGTATTCATGGAATCGAACAGGGGAAACTCATGCGCCAATACAGATGCGCTAATCCGGGAACATGTACGACAGCAGGCTCTACAGATGCGCTAATCGGGGAACATGTACGCCATACGCTAACAAGCTCATACGCTACGATGTATATACCGTTCCTCAATGCAGTGGTCGTGGGACACTGCAGGAGGAAGAGGATAGCCAGGCCCTGCATTTTTTTTTACCCAGGACCAGCCTTTTTGGGATGCCTGATGACCAGGTCTATGGGAGGTACAGGTTTCCACCACTAATAATCCTAGAACTGGTCAGGGAGTGGGAGGATGACCTCACATCAAAAACCCTCTGCTCCCAAGCACTGAGTCCCTTGGAAAAGGTGCTCAATGTACTGCATTTCTTGGCTACTGGGTCATTTCAGCGGACAAGTGCCATAGTTGGGGGTGTCTCACAGGCCACACAATCACGCTGCCTACACCAGGTGTTGGCGATCATGACTGCACGCCCTCAGTCCGCAGGCACATATACACACCCAGAACACCTGCAGAAAGGCAGGCCGTGGTCCAGGACTTTTACGGGGTGGCACACTTCCCCAAAGTGCTAGGTGCCATTGATTGCACCATTGTGGGTCTATGTCCTCCCAGAGCCACTGAGCACATCTATCGAAACCGCAAGCACTGGCATTCCATCAACATGCAGGTTGTATGTGATGCCAAGGGAATCATCACCTCAGTATATGCCAACTATCCGGGGTCCAGCTATGATAGTTTCATATTCAGAATGTCATCCCTAAACCAGGACCTGGAAGCTGGGAGGCATGGCGACACATGGCTCATTGGTGAGTACAAATGCCTCTGCACATGCATGCATGTCAGACACTGAGAAATGGGAAAACCCAACTAATGACAACCATTATCACCTCCCCAGGGGACTGTGCCTACCCTCTGAGCACCTACATGATGATGCCAATACGGAACCCCACCACACCACCCGAGGTAAGATACAACACAGCCCATATTGCAACCCGGGACATAGTGGAGCGCACATTCGGACTGCTCAAGTCCCGTTTCCGCTCCCTTGACCGCTCTGGTGGGGAGCTGCTATATGCGCCCCCAGTAGTGTGCAGGATCATAGTGCAGCATGTGTCCTGCACAATGTTGCAACCCGGCGGGGCGTGCCGATGGACATGGTGGTGCCCCCGCATCCCCAACCACATGCACGCCTGCTGCACATGGGAGGTGAAAGGGCACATGGTGAGGCAGCCCGAACCCAGCTTGTGGCAAATATCTTCACCTAAAATCCCACCCCTGCGGAGTGCACACAGGTCTGGCACATACCAGCTGACAATTGATGATGATGACAAAAGGGACAGTCAACTGTCACAACCATACCACCCTGAGATTGTTTACCTGGAAGTGCTACATTTTGTGCATCCCTAGCTACTTAAACACACCAAATGCTGTGTCAGTAAAAGGCACACATTCATGCAGCATGAAGGACTACCCCCTTGCAAAATAGTACACCCAAATAGTGCCATGTCACCCGACCCCTCCCGAACCCCATCTCAGCTACCCAACACACCATGGCATGGCAAGCAATGTGAAAGCAACTGAATGAATGCACAACACATGACACAAGTGTCACAAAGGGCACCATCCCAAATGGAAACAGCCCAGAGACAATTCCCTCTCACTAATGAAAAAGAAACAGCACACATAAACAAATACTTACCAGCAAGACAAAACTTTAGTACAGGACCCAACAGTGGCAACGTATGACAGCAAAAAATGAAAGTAGTGCAAGTGTCACAACCTGACAAAGGCAGCACATCACCCCTGGGCATGCTCCGCAGGCAGCACATCACCCCTGGGCATGCCCCGCAGGCAGCCCATAAGCCCAGTTTATACCCCGCAAGCAGCCCATCACCCCTGGGCATGCCCCGCAGGCAGCCCATCACCCCTGGGCATGCCCTGCAGGCAGCCCATCACACCAGTCCATACCCCGCAGGCAGCCCATCACCCCTGGGCATGCTCCACAGGCATCCCATCACCCCTGGGCATGCACCGCAGGCAGCCCGTCACCCCAGTCCACAACCCGCTGGCAGCCCATCACACCTGGGCATGCCCCGCAGGCAGCCCATTCCACAGGGGGGACTTTTTCCACGTGTTTTCGCTGGAAGTTTTACACGCGATAGGCCTGGCGCGAGCGGGGTGCGTGTATTCCGAGGGGTGCGTGTGAAATTTTACATGCAATAGGCCTGGCGCGAGTGGTTATGTGTATTCTGAGGGGTGCGTGTCAAGTTTTACACGTCATAGGCCTGGCACGAGTGGGGTACATGTATTCCGAGGGGTGCGAAGGGAGTTTTACACGCGATAGGCCTGGCGCAAGCAGGGTATAATGTATTCTGAGTGGTGCGTGTGAAGTTTTACACGCGATTGGCCTGGCGCGAGCGGGGTACGTGTATTCCGAGGAGTGTGCGGGGAGTTTTACACGCGATTGGCCTGACGTGAGCAGGGTACGTGTATTCCGAGGGGTGCGCAGGGAGTTTTACATGCGATTTTGCTGGCGCGAGCGGGGTACGTGTATTCCGAGGGGTGCGCGGGGAGTTTTACACACGATTTTGCTGGCGCGAGCGGGGTATGTGTATTCCAAGGGGGGCGCGGGGAGTTTTACACGCTTTTTTTGCTGGCACGAGTGGGGTGCGTGTATTCCGAGGGGTGTGCATGGAGTTTTACACATGATTTCGTTTGCAGAAGCGGGGTACGTGTATTCCGAGGGATGCACGGGGAGTTTTGCATGAGATTTCATGGTTGGGGGGGCTGTAT
Organism: Ambystoma mexicanum; assembly: GCF_040938575.1. NCBI lineage: Eukaryota > Metazoa > Chordata > Amphibia > Caudata > Ambystomatidae > Ambystoma > Ambystoma mexicanum. The sequence goes on along the minus strand of NC_090927.1, from coordinate 419,560,832 downwards.
GCTGGTCCACTGGCCTTTGCGCCATGTACTGGATTTGTGCGATGTTTTTGGCGCACTGGGCGGGGTTGGGGGCGTAACTGGCAGTGCTGCAGGTTAGCTGCACCACTCTGCGCCACAGCTGCTTATGGATGTAGAAATCCATGAATACGATGTGCGCCTAAATGGGTTTTGTCGCACACGGCTGGCGCAGACTGCGGCACGCACACTCTGCGCCAGCCGCGTGCGCACTTGTGCGCCGAATTCTATGAATTACCCCGTATATGTAAACAGAAGGAAAAAAAAAGAAAGAGAAACAATAATTCAAAAATCTATACATAAGTGCCATTACTTTTAAAGATACAAGTATACAAACCAACTCTAGACCAAGTCTAAAAGGTATCAGGGAATATGTCCATAATCTAACAGTGGCTAAAATGAAGGGCGATTGTTGGCCCTTCAAAATCTTATCCCATAGATGAATTGAGTAGATGTAATGAACATTCTGGAAACATTTGGACGGGTATTTTTATACGCTAAAAATGTACATATAGTCGTTATTTGGCTGAATCTGCATGGTTTATGGGCTCTAGGGATTTTATTGTGAGCCCCTGAAACCTCTATTGTAGGCAGTAAATTGAACCTCACGCACATAAACCATGTTCTAAATTGCACGTCAAGAAACATTTTCAAATAGAGCGGAACACAATTCCATGCTTTCTCAATTTCACTGATGTGAGAATACGGTTTAGATTGTTTTGTTCTCTCCCCGTAGAGATCCAATCCATAGTATATAGGTTTCTCTTCATTTTATCCAGAAAGGAAAGGAATGTTTCCACAGTGGAATCAATAGAATCTAACAATGTATCTCCAAAGGAAGTCCACCAAAGCAGATTTATATCAGTAAAATGTGTCTCCGCTAGATTTAGAGCATTAAGTAATGGTGTATCAGGATGAATTAGGATTTTCAGCTAGCTGAGAGTGAAGTCAGACCTAATTTGTACCTGACAACCAAAATCAGCACACAATTTAGAAGACTTAAAACACCCCTTGAATAGAGAACTTTGAGTTTATCCCAAATGTCCTCCAGGAAAGGCCCTGTTACCTCAGCTCCATAGGTTAGGATAGCCACCACACTAGAAGTATAGCATTTTTAAAACTGGTATTAACAAGAAACTGACAAATCTGATGTTCTTTCTCAGCTACTTTATCCTCTCTATATCACTTCTAAGCCATCAAAAAGAGTGTACCACTGCAACCTTATCCATTGTTGATCACTATCATCTTCACAAGTGTGCTATCAAATATTAATTTATTATAAAAGTGTGATATATATATATATATATATATATATATATATATATATATATATATATATATATATATATATATTTTGTTTAATTTTCAAATAAACCTTTTAAATTTGCAAAACAAACCTACTTCTTGGCTCAGCTGGGTCAGGGGGATTCTGAGAGAGGGGTGTTATATAAGGGTTGTCATCCAGAGTAAACCAACTGGACATAAAAATACATCAATAAGGGCTTCCATCGGCATCCCAGACTAGGCATTGACTTAGCTGTAGTGTTGAATTGAAGTCACTTACAATATGTTATTTCCCATATATGAAAGGCACAGTGAGCAAAAAGCGTGTGCTGCAAACTCTCATCTCAGAACAGGTTATCATGCCATGTTCTTTCTGCAGAGGAGCGCCTGCTACCTTCTTTGAAATGTTTGCAAGGAACTTGGGGTTGGTCACCCTGAGTTACCTGGGGGCAACCAGACGTGGACTCCCTGCTCACTGTGCTCAGAGAGACAAAGCTTCACCTCACTGATGAGGCCCAACAAGGCTGAAACACGTGTATGGGGTTGCTTTTGGTACTCTTGTTCAGAGAGGAATTGCCATAGCATTTCGGTGCTTGACTGTCCATGTGGGCGGGACAAAGATTGATATGCAAATGGATATTTCCCATCTGTGAAAGGTACAGTGAGCAAAAAGCGTGTGCTGCAAACTCTCATCTCAGAACAGGTTATCATGCCATGTTCTTTCTGGAGAGGAGCGCCTGCTACCTTCTTTGAAATGATATAAACAACCCATTTAGTGACATACCCTTGACTGATGCACATCAGATGCCCTTGCGGATAGAGTTCAGTCTTCTAGATTTTTCAGAAGTATATCTGAAAATGTTTTGCTAGAAACATCTAACAAGGCTATTGGGCGATATCAACTATCAACTATGCTGTTACCCTTGCAGGCATGGTTTCAATAGGCATTGTGGTACCTGTGGTTCCCTCATAGTGGAGTTTAGATGTGATTTTAGATTATGAATGACTGTCATACTACAGCATTGTCCTGTGGGGTGGTGCTTCTAATGTTTTGTGTCAGCGGACAGGTACTTCATGCACAGACTGTGTCAGGGAATGCATTGAATTGTCAATGTATTAGGTCCCACCTTTTTGGGATCATTTGCACGTTTGACACATATATGTAATGTGTGATGGAGCATGTACTTACCCAGGATCTATGTAATGTGTCCTTTGTGGAACTTCATGAAGGCAGGCAGTGTTTCCTGCTCCTGTAGACTTCTTCTGATGCCCGGGGCGCCACCAACGCCACATGCATGCAGTCCAGACTTGCTGTGATATTGGGGAAGTGGGCTGCAGCCTATAAGTGTGCCTTTTGTTGCATATATCTTTGCTGGGGTGGTGGGCAGGGAGATGTGCTGAGGTGCGTGCCACATGAATGCATCCAGCACCTAGCCAAGAATGATGAAAAAGGTGGGCTGCAAACTGCAAAGTGCCCTCAGTGTACTGGTAGGTGCCTGTGTCAAGGAAGTGCAGCACTTATATGAGCTTGAGCAGAGGTGGTATGGCAGTTTGGATAGTAATGCCACTTTGGATGTCATCCTTTATCAAGGTGAGAAGCTCAGCAGTGGTCTGCCTGTTGTAGCATTACAGTGTTATGAGCTGCCCATCTGCCCAGCTGCTGTAATTCTGCCAATTCTGCCTAGCTTTTGCCATTGAGTGGCAAGATTTACCTCCAGGGTTTTGCTAGAGGTAAATCTTCCACTCAAAGCCAAAACTCATAGTTGGCGTAATGGTAAAATTGGAGGTAACTCAGTTACCTTGAATTTTACCACTTACCGCGATACTCGTATTGAGTCCCTATGCTCCTCAATTGGCTAATTATTTTTAAATAGCGATGCCTGTAAACGTCTTTGATTACTCCTACTGCTTTGCAACAGATTAACACAGTTTAAACTCATGCAAATCTGTTCATGTCCAGAGCATCTCTGAGATGCACTTGCGCAAATCTGTGTCATTCCCATTTGCACCTAAGCATCTCCAAATTGGCTGACACCTTAGGCTTAGTAGGTCAGGTAGGAGATGCACATTTTAGCAAGCCAGGCCCTTTTTGTATTCTGTCTTGCCATTTGCTTTATTTTACAGACAAGTACGAATTGTCTCTTCTGGTATCTTAAATCAATTTGTGGGTATATCTTTACATGACATTTTCCTCATGAAACATAGTTCAAATGTGTGAAATGTAAACATGACTCTGTAACAATGACATTTCAGTGAAATGGAAAAGTTTTAATTCGAGAAAGAGAGTTTCCAATGTGTGGATTGCATTCCTCCATCAGTTGGGCTGCCTCTGGATTCTAAGAAAGTTCCTTGGAGTAGCCTTCTCCTTTGTCTGTTATGAAATCCAATGCACTTTTAGTACACAAAGGTTGTATAGACAGTTTAGTCACAAGAAAACATCCCAGAATGACTCTGTGATTACTTCTATACTGAAGAAGTAGTATAATGTTAATTTGGTGAACGGGTTTCAGTATGATGATCACTCTGAGAAGAAATCTCATCACTTAAAGAAGCTTTCACATCTCGTCCTACATTGAACCCTTCTTGTCGTTTAAACAGATCATAAATACGAGCGATCCTTGATACAGAACTATTGTAGCTGTTCTGTGGCAAGTTCAAAGGTTATTTTGCTGAACAATAATTTTATTGTTCGTGAACTGTTTGAGGTAAAAGTGTCCTGCTCTGACTGGACTTATCTATTTCTAGGTGGATGTTTGACTTTTCAGGTTCGGTCAGTTGATAGTATTGAACAAGTGCCTCATCAAGATTAGTCATTAAGCATGAGGGATACTCCTTTGCTTGGTATCATTTTTCAGTGATATACCTTTAGGGTTCAACCACTCTTAAAGTTGGTGCATTGGCCCAATCTTTCCTTGGTTGACCACAGTGCTGGATTAGCAAGAGCAATATTTACAAAAGAGCGTTATTGGATTGACATGATCTTTTGTTATTAGATGTAAGGATGCTTCATACCCCGAAAGTATGTGTACTATAACGTTTGCCCTGTAGATGGCGAACAAGGATGGATAGCATTTTTGTGGTTTGGCTTTGGTTGTTTATAGCAGAGAATTGTGAGTCGATATACTGAGCTTAAGTCATTAAACTGCTCATGCTTGGAACGGAGAAGACATTGCTACTTTGGATTTGATTTCAGACACATTTGGTGGACTACTATGTCTGTGGATATTTGCATGTGCGTCTTTAAATGTCTAGTCTGTGTTCAGAATATTTTTTTGCATCAGTGGTTGTAATGCTCCAAATGACATCTCATGATCATTAAAAATAAAAATACATTTCTAATTATACAACCATTTAATATTACAATAACCATGTCCAATAAAAAATGTTTGAAGACCCAGGCACGTGTTAAGGACAGGGTGAAAAATGTCATCCATTGCAAAAAGGGAAAACCCTATCTGGTTATAAAATCCTCTATGGTAAGTTACCACAGGTGGAAAAACGACTATTCATTTGTCAAATTAATTCGTAAAATGCGAAACCACGTGTGAAATACAACATAGAAGTGGGGCTAATTACGCCAGAAAATAAGACCAGATGAGATGGCCTGCAAAATAAAATGAAACCAAGAATCAGCTGCTGCTGTGAGGTACATGTAAATGCACAAATAGTGCGCCCCCAGGGACATAAAGAGGAGTGGTTTACACTTCAGTGAAATTCATGAATTCTTTGCCTGACACTAATCATTTTAGCATTGACATTTACCTCTGGCAGTAGATCGTTACTGTACAGTGTTGCTGTAGTTAATGGACAGTCCTAATATCCCCTGTTATTATTGACCAAATCATGTGTGTTCAAATATGTTTAGACAGTCATTTATCTCAAAGACACATTCACACATGCACAAGTGAAATATTTGCGTTCGATCAATGATAAAAACCTTGGGCCCGATTCATGGCAATTTTTGCACGGTTCAAAGTGACTTTGCACTGCCGACACAGAACCTGATACATGGAACCGTGTATTTTTCAGTGCAGAGTCTGTGCAAATTCATTGCTTAGTCATTTTGCAGTACAACATGACTTGCCACGGACATTCCACTGCAAAAATACACTTTGCACGCTTCCATGCACCAGGGTCTGTGTCGGCAATGCAGTCACTTTCAACCATGCCAGAAATTACATGAATCAGGCCCTGTATCTTCTGAAACAGCCTTGCAAGGGCTATTCGCCTTTAACTTGGGATCCAGTGATGCAGATTCATAAAGTCACTCACACAACTGTTGCAACTTCTTTGGGAGCGAGATTACAGTACATGAATCTGCAAACATCACAGCATATGAATACCAAGCAAAATGTATCACTGCAGCACATACGCGCATGACTTGTCATTGCTTGAGCTTTTACTGCAAGAATGTGCACATTCAAGTGCAGTGTTATCATGGTTAAAATTATTCAAAGGGTACAAAATGTATTACAGCATTACTAGTTCATTCCACACTTGATTCGCCTTCGCACAAATTACAGAACTGAAAATTCATGCTCGGGGAACATTTGATTGGTTTTAGCCTTAGGATAAAGTAAAACACAGCTTGTACAATAAGTACCTTGTTGAATACCTGGTTGAAGACAGAATTAGAATTCCTTGCAAATGGAAATGCTTATAATGAAGAAAGGAAATGTGAGCTTTTCAATACCTTTCTGAAGATCGCGGCTTGGACTGCAATTTGAGGCAGTATGTGTAGCTTTAAACACAGCAGTTAGTAGAATAACCCATATTGCATTCTCAGCTCCTCCCATTCATCCAGCTTGCTCATTTCTTTATCTGTGTTACATTGTGCAGTCTCATTTGAATGAAGTCTGAAGAGTCTGAACTTTTACCAAGTCTGAAGTGTGCTGATGTTAGCGAATGTTCAAGGGCCCTGCTAACACACACAGCTGCATAATTCATCATCAAGGTGGGCCAGACATGCTTTTGAGGTGCCCACTTTCCGGTTGATCTCGGAGTAGCCTGACCTAGCATGTGTTACAGTTCTATAGGCTTCCAAGCCTGTGACACGATACACAGGTTGAATTATATTTCTATACCGACACCCTATACAGTTACTAAAACAGTATAAGCTAACAGAGGTCAGTAATTGCCAGTCCCAACAATGACATTGCCTGGCAGGGCAGACTTTCACTCTAATTTGGTCAGAAACCCTCAGGTAGGTACGCCCGACTGGAAACCTGAACGCTGCCCATAGTCACCATCTTGCCCATGTCCATTTCAGGCAGGGCAAGCTGCCAAACACTGAAGTACAAAGGATACATTCGGTACAACAAGAGTGAAGATGACCATGCTCCACATCCTTACCTTGTCCTATTCAGGCATGGCAAGCATCCAGACAGGTAGCATACGTCTGAAGAGGACCATACTCACCATCCTAGCCTTGACACAGTATACGTCTTGGCAGGCTGCCAGACAGCTAAGTACAAAAGATGCATACTGGTTAAGCAGGAACCATGAAGACAGGTATCATACGAGCTAAAGCGGTTATACGCCCTATCCAAGCAATGACATATATTTGTGTTTGTGTTGGATTCCTGCACAAATGGTGCTTTACACATTACTCAGGTGCTCCTTTTGTTTAAATGATGAATGATTTAGTCCACTCGTTTTGGTTTGATACCATTTAGAAGTTTGTTCATCACTGTGGGTGCTGACACGTGTTTCGACCATTACAAGGTCTTTATCAAGGCTAAAATATGGTGTTTTTTTCTGTATTGGGTGTTCACATCAGGTAGTCACTGGTCTTTCCTATCACTGCATTAATGCATCTGTCATGCTCAGTACCTTTAAAATGACAGATTGCCATCTGCCGTTCCTTCGGTGTCAGATGCCAGACAGCAATCCGTCATTTTAAACCCACGGTGATGAACAACTTCTAAAATCGTATAAAACTAAAATGGGTGGACTATATCATTGATCATTTAAACAAAGGGAGCACCTAAGTAATGTGTAAAGTGCCATTTGTGCAAGAATCTAACACAAACATTCGCAATTTTCAACTGGGGCATTTGAGCATGGCCCCAAAGTTCCCTACCATCGGCTGACTTTACTAATACCAAACGTCTAAGGAGGAGCTTGTGCGGTAAACAACTGTTTCTGGGCTCTCACCACTTTCCAAATTGGCATATGTTTAGACAGGCAGGCTGTCAGACACCTAAACACACAATGTACATTATGGCTATGAAGCCATCATACTGAGGTACCATAAAGATGAAATGGACCATATTCACCATCCTTGGGATGACACATTTTCAGGAAGGGTAGGCTTTCAGACACCTAAGTATAAAAAATACCTTCTGGTTAGGTAGGAACCATGAAGACAAGTACCACAAGAGTGAAAAGAATCATACCATCCTAGCCTTGACACATTTTCATGAAGGGTACGCTGCCGGACACCCAAGTATTAAATGTACATTCTGGTTAGGCTGGAACCATGAGGAGAGGTACCATAACAGTGAAGAGGACCATACTCACCATGCTAGCCTTGACACAGTTTAAGCCATTCCAGGCTGCCAGACACCTAGGTAAAAAAAAAGATACATTACCGTTGGAAAAACACCATAAGTACCACTTGAGTAAAGAGGACTATACTTAGCCCTGCTAGCCATGACGTATTTTCAGGCAAGGTATGCTGCCAGACACCTAAGTATAAAGGATGCCAGACATCTAAGTATAAAGGATGCATTCTGGGTAAGTAGCAACCATGTAGAGAGGTATCATAATGGAGAGGATTAGACTCACCATGCTAGACTTGAAACATTATCAGGCAGGAAAGGCTGACCGACACCTAAGTATAAAATATATATTCTGGCTAGGTAGGAACCATGTATCCAGATACCATAATGGTCAGGCAGGGTAGGATGCTGGACATCTAAGTAGAAAAGATGCATTCTGGTTAGTTATGTGCCCCAAATGTAGAGTGACAGGTAGGTACCCCTATCTCATTCTTGGTATCTACATGTAGGGCAAACATTCAGACAGTCACCTATGTGTACAATATGTGTTGTTAGACGCTGCATTGTTACGGTTAGGCCAAAAGTACGGTTTCTACAAAGTCCATACTCACACTTCTTAGCAATGATATTTTTCAACCAAGTGGCCTGGCTGTGTTCTGCTAATTTGTAATACACGTTTTATCTGTAGCATTGAGCTGTTTAACTGTATATGATCAATTACTGAGACTTATTTCATGCTATGCACTCATGGTATACTCTCGAAAGCAAAAACAATAAAAACAAATAAAGAGGAAAGAAAAACAGTAATATATTTGGATTTTTTTTAAAGCTGCATTCTCGACAAATGATTCATTCTTGACAACTGAATGAAAGATATCATTTTTTCTTTAATTCTGAAAACTCCCTTTCACAGTCATCCATGCAAAGATTTGCCAAACGTTCTTTCTCATGTGCTAAAATGGTTAGATTTATTTTGCACTCATGTAGCATTGTGAATCAAAAGGGTGTGAGAGCATGGGGCATAGTAGAAAACAAGTTCTCACAGGACGCCGTTCAAATGCCTCCGAACGGTGCATAGAGACATACATGTTATTCAGTACTGGAAAACCTTCTGCCTAATTATTTATCACCAGAGCAGTTTTCCTGGCCTGCTTTAGGTCTAAAAGTGATGAATATACCTTGAAATCAAGAAAATGAAGTGAGGAAGGAACCAGCGCGGCAGCAATGACTTCTCCTAGCACAGTGTTTTTCTGGGATAATATGGTTTCCATCCCAGCAATTTCTCTGTCCAGAGGGTGCAGCATTTTTTGCATAGTGCTTGTTTTCCAGCAATTGAATAATCATTGTCATGTTCAGAATGTCCAACTGTGTTAAATACCACAATATCTGCAATCATGGGCTCTTTGTTTTGTTTGGTCCATTGTCGACCAGTGTGACTTCAGTTAACATATTTTCAGCGACCGCAGGAGAGCAATATTTAGAATAAAACATTGGCTCAGCACACATGTTTTCAGGGCCTCCAGTATAGATTTCAAAATCTCTACAGCAAATAAAAGACATGTTTGCGGGGTTTGAAATGTAGAATTTGCTCGTTTCATGATTAAAAAAGCAAGCGTTTTCTCTGCGTATATGAGACATTATGCCACGTGACAGCACGCAATTCAGATGAAGCACTTTCATCATTTTATATTTCTGATAAAAGATCAGAAATGTTATCTATTTCTTCAGCTAAACATTTGGTTACCTTATAATGGCTACTGCATCTGATTCAAAGAAATTGTTTAAGCGCTTGCCCATTATATTATCGGCGTTCCTAATGGTGATGAAAGAAAGTATGCAAAAGATTTCCTGACTCAAGAAACATTTTGCACTTAGTTCACTCTGAATTACATGTATAACAATAAGATGGAGCTGATGATACAAGGTTTACATCGATTTAACCAGTTCTGTATGACTGCCTAACTCCCCCATTAGAGCCACCCATCACTGACGCTCCATCTTAGCACTAATGCATAATGTTCAGCGGTCTAAAATTACTTTTTGCCACGTGGCCGAAAATCTGATTGCCAGTGTATTCTGCTTTCAACTGTTTCAACTGTTAAAGGCTGACTAAATGTTTCATTTACTTTACTTTACTTACAAAACACACCATAATGGCACATTTTCAGTGTTACCTTTGTCATGAGTACCGCCACTTTTCATTCAAACACTTTTTTTTCTGCATATTCTGGGTATATTTGGCATTTTTGAGGATACAGTGTACACTATTGAAATAACTTAAAACATCAACTGATAAATTCAGCCCACCTTCTGTTTGACCGCGAGGAGGAAGTTTATCAACAACAACTAAGTGAATCACTTTTCCAATTTTCTTTAAGTAATACCTTTTATTTTCAATTACTTTCCGATCTAATGAAAAGGCAATTGTATCTCCTTTTCCAGTCTTTTTGCACCCTTGGCCAAAGCAAGAGCAGCATAAGTGTTTGTTTGACTTGAAATAATTGCATTCATGAGATGCATTAGCACCCCGCGGGACGGTGCAGCCAATCAGGTTCTGTGGATCATGGGCTGAAACCTCTGCTCTCAGCCCTCTTCCATGTAACTAGTCAGTTGCCTCCCCCACCCCATAGTGTCATTTTCCCCTCACCCTCTTGTTTCTTTTTTTTAACTATTCCTTAACCCCCTCCCCTGCCCAACTATCCTGACTGTTGCTGCAGCAGTGTCCGCTGCAGCAACTTCACTGCCTCTCACTATTCTGACCACCATAGTAATGGAAGAGGGGCTCTGTGTAGTGGCATTATGCACCCGTTCAATGGGCAACAATGGAGCGGTAAAGGTCCAGGCCACGTTAACTGCCCTCGCTACGCTCGGGCTGCTAACTCAGGTCACTGAACCATTATCCGCAGTGTTGCCCATAGAACTGGCCCATAACACCACAGTAAAAACAAGGTGCCGCATTGCGAGTTTGATGGTAATGCAGCAGGACATTCTACTGAATTCCCACCAAAGTCCATTACCATTACAGCCACTTGGTCCATGGATTTACAACAGGATTACAATCGGTGGTCGGAAGGTATAATCCCCATTTTTGTGTCCATATGACTCCATGCTTATTTCAGTGGAAATACCACTGGCGGTTATTGCTGTTTTTTGGTGGTAAGGTAGTAGATTTACCTCCAGGGTTTTGCTGGAGAAAATCCTCCATTTGCCAACTAACTTGTACTACGGCAGTGCAGTAATGCGGTAGTAATGCAGTGGTAACATATTCACCACCACTTTACCTACTTTACCCACACCAACATACCCATAAAGAGGCCAGACTCAGCCACAACCCATAACATTAGATTGATGGATAAAATAAGCAGGGAGGCAGCAACCAGAGGCAGTCCCACCTTGTACTTAATTTACGTTGATTTTAAATCTGCGTTTCACACAGTTAATCAGTCTACACTGTGGCAGAAATTGATAGGGCTAAACTGCCCTGATTGGCTGCTTGCGATCTTGCATGTCCTTCATTGAAACATGGGGGTTTGAGTGCAGCTGGACGATGTTGGTACTTTAACAAAAGTAGTTAGAATAAACAATGGAGTCAAGCAAGGGTGCATGCTGGCTCCCCTGTCATTCAATTTGTACTTGGCAGATCTACCTGCAATTTTGTATTTGTATTTATTTGTGTTTATTTATTTATAACGCGCAAACCAGCAGGCCCGGAGGCATCAGGGCGCAATTTGTAAAAGGTTACAGATATGCATGTATAACAGAGAATCATAAACATTTACACATGGGATCCGATATGCGGGTATAACAAAGAATCATTATTTAATTAAAGAATCATTTTGAAGAGTGTTGGTACCCCAGTGAAACTGGGAACCTGATTGGTATCCAGCATGTTGTATGCAGATGATTTGTTTCTCATGGATCACACTGTAAGAGGGGTTCAAGCCAAATTCGAAGCACTACTGTGTTCGCCCACAACAATGGCTTTCTCTACAAAAGCAATGGCTGTGGCTGGGCATAAAATTAAATGGGTTGCCCTCGATATCCATGTGGGAAGGATTGAGTACGTTGGGAATTACCTGTACTTGGGTTTGGAATTGAAGGCAAATGGGGTTTACGTTAACATTTAGAGAGTTAAAAGCAAAAAGCCTGCCAACTACATGTTTGATAAGTAAATACGTATTACAAACTGTGGGTTTCTGATTAGTGATATTCTCAAGCTTTAGGACCAATGTTTTTGCCCAAAAACATCATATGGCTTGGAGGCTTTGGTCATGAAGGACCTTAAAGGGTTGAATGTACTGGAGTGTAACTTCTGGAGGGCGTTACTGAAATTGGCCCTGCTACTTTGATGGCAAACCCATGCCTGAAACTGGGTATAGTATCATCCAGCAACCAAATCTTGATACTTAGAGGGAATCTTTACATGAAGTCTAGACTTCAACCACAATGTCCTCTATTGAACCTGTTGCCAGCAAATTATGGCTCTGAATTTAGGAACCACACTAACTTTGTGCAACTGAATGAGGACTGTTTTATTCGTATTGAGTGGACACCGTACAAGTTACGAGGTTATGAGAGATATCTTTAAGTGCAAACTGGAATGCTGGGACTAGATAAATAATTATGAACATTTACACTCTTTGAGTAATTAGTAACACGTGGCTGGTGTAATGCAGAGCTATCTTAATACACAAACATATTTGATGCGTAGTCCACGTCCTGCTGTTTGTAATCGAATGCTCTGGTTGCGGATAAATAAGGGCAACCCAAGGCGTATATGCTAAAACAGTATCTGAGAGCAGAAATTGTTGTATATGTAAATTACAAGATACAATAGAGACAGTACAGCCATTTGTTTACAGAATGCAGAGTGTTAGTGACAACCTATATGTGTATGCTGGGACAATTTGTGAGTAGATATGAATTGATTAAAACGCTTGCATTCTAGAATTACTGTTTAAATACAGATTCAGAATTCGTGCACGTTGCACTTTGTTGTCTGTGAAAGAAATGTCCAAGTACCTCATTGCCTGAAGAAAATCTATTTAATTGTTCCTATAAACTGTAAACTGTATTATGAGGTTGAAATAATTTTAGGTGATTTGAAAATGTAAATGTGTGTATGATATATACTGAATTTTAGGATGAATTGATTTTTTGAAATGTGTGAAAGTTCTTATGAACTAGATACAAATTGAAGAGAGGGTCCCTGGAATGCCCCCCTCATCCTCATGAACATGACGGTCTGCAGAGTTAAAAACACATGAAACGAGATTCTAGAACTCTCAGCACCAGAGATGGCAGCATAAAGGCTGTGAACCTTTGCCCTGTCTAAGACTACATCTTCATTACAATGGCAGATCCTTATCCAGCTGAGACATCCCAACCGGAGAAGAGACAAAAGGGAGAAGATGTAAGTGACAGTAGGGATGACAAGTTATTGGATCTTCTGACAAAGGTGACCCTGGACATTGCAGAAATCAAAACAAAACTCATCAATACAGAAGACAGATATACAGATCTTACAACAAAAGTGGTTATTATAGAAGAACATCTTACCAAGGTGGATAACAAAACTGTAAGATTACAAGACCAGATAAGGAATTTGGATATCCAAAATGAAAAACTGTCTCTTAAGATTTCAGAACAGGAAAACTTCTCTAGGAGGAACAACATAAGAGTGACTGGAATTCCTGGAAATGTGGATCAAGGGAACCCGATGGATTTTCTGGAGAAGGCACTGATTTCCATGTTAAACTTGGACCCCAACAACCCTCTAGACATGGAAAGAGCTCACAGATCCTTGGGACAAAAGCCAGCCTTGGGTCAGCGACCAAGACACTTTATTGCAAGGTTTCTGAGATTCCCAACCAAAGAAATGATTCTCAGGAAATCACGTGAGCAAGGGAATTTGCCATAGGGAGGAAACAAGATCATGATGTCTAGTGATTTAAGTAGGAATGTACTGGAGCAAATGAGAACATTTGGCAAAAGAAAAGGTATAAAGTATTAAGTTGCAGTAATATATGGTGTACCGTGCTATACTTCGGGTAGTGATTGAGGGTCAGATTTACTCATTTTCAGACAATAGTAGTGCTGAAGGCTTTTTGTCTGACTTGGACATTACACCAATGGAGACAGTGGGCCTCATTAAAGGTTTGACGGTAGGCTTGCCAGTAAAACCGGCAGGCTACTGCCAAACTTGCTATACTTTCCGGTGCCCGTGAATGGGCAATTACCGGGGCATTCCGGCCCGCCGGACCCGGTAATTGCCCATTTGTGAGCGCCGGAAAAAAGATGCTCCCCTCTCCCATTCGGCCCCATAGGGCTGAATGGGAATGGGGAGGTTGGATGCACAGGCACCGTTTATAAAGGTTTTTCTCACAAAAAGGAAGGCAAAACACAACTGTGTGTAATTATTCTACAGCGCAGTAAATCTTCCACATACCAAGAAACCAAGAAGTGGCCTGGGAGTTACAAAGTTGTTATTGAAGACAGAAGGATAGATCGATTTTCTCACTATCCCTACCTATTCTCCAGATAATAGAATGTGCTGATGGGCCGCTTATTTAATAGGGACAGGAAAAGAAGGTAAAGAAAAATAGTTTTTAAATAAACTAAATAAACAAGGTTGTAAAGATTGTTACAACCTTATCTGCCTCAGGTCACTAGCACCCACATGGGTGAAGGTAAGGAAAAAAGTGTTAAAAAAGTAATCAACCTTCTTCTGTTGGTACATAGTAGTTTAATATCCCGTAGACGTGATGAGTAGTCCTAGGGTAATTTAGGTTAAAATCAACTAGCCCAGAGAAAGGTAATGCCAAAAAGAGTGGCACTACCTGTTTGGACAAACTTCTAGAAAGAAGACAAACACATACAACACCACATACAACACCACATCATGTGTCCTTAGGAGCTTAATACTAGACAGAGTGTGTAAGAGTTAAAAAAAGAGGGTTGTTCGGAGTGTAGGTAGGTACGACCTGGCGGGCAGAAAAGCACCCGGCGAGCACAACTTTTAGTTTGCCGGTCCGGGAACTACTGTACCGGAAAGCTTACCCAGTGTCTTTATCTCAAAAGAATAATCCACCAAAAAAGAAAAGATAATTTTACTTTTGGACCAACATTTGTCTTCTGAATGCTTCATTTCATCACTTGGACATGTTTGTTTTTATTGCACTTAAATAGTACTCGTTTTGTTTTTGGTTCATTCATTGTCGTGAAGTTTCAGCATTTTTGCATGGTTAACCGTTATATTCAATGGTCCATGCAATACGAGAATGTTTGGAAAATGCACGGCTCTAAAGTTAGAGTAAAACACCTCTCCATGATAATGGATTACATCAGCACGTTTCTATGGCTGCGGCGTGCCTGGCTGTTTCTTTGATACGGAGCGTGAAGAGTTGAGAAGGAGAAGGTTTGGATATGGGGATAGAGTGATCCTTAATGTTGCGTCCATATTGCAGCGGTATTGTGTGTCGGATTAGACTGCTGATCCTTGACGCAACGTGTGGAGGTTTCAATCTACATAAATGAGCCTGGTTGGAAAAGTGCGAAGTTGCTCTGGGTTTCCCTGGACGGTGCACGTCTTACGGGAGTGAGGGGGGTTATGCAACAGACTGACGTACTGAACATAGAGGCTTGTAGTCGTTCGGGTATGTGCTTTCTACCCAGTGAAAATGATGGCTACTCCATACTGTTTATGAGCCAGGAAATATATCAACAGTGTTAGGGCATCAGTGTTGGTGGTGTACCTACTTTCTCTTCAAAAATGAACACTCACAGATTTGTGTCACATGACACCCCACCTACCGTTGCGTCTACTCTTGGCGACCAGCCCACTCACTTCTTAGCAAATGTTTATTACCTCAATACTGGAAGTTTCATAGTATTTTGGAAAACGCATTGCGTCTTCACTGCAGCTCTTAATTAACCCTTAACATTGCCTGTCGAGTGAAAAGAAGTTACATGAACAATCTGTTTTATCGATTTAAGGTGCCTTCTGTAGGACTTTGGGGTACGGGGACTCCATGCTCTTTTCCAGGGATCCGGAGGGGACGTGGGCGCAGAGACCCTGGGTCTTCAGGATAGACTCAGAGACTGGGTGGGTATGGTTGGTGGAAATAATTCAACCACAAACTAACATTTTGACGTGAATGAGCAACTCTTTGTTCCATTGTCTTATTTTTAACTATGGCCATTCATGTTTTGGTGTGCTTATCCATTGAGTGTTCTGATATATAGAAAGATCTGGTTTATCTACTCACTATTGGATGTGGGATGATAAAATGGCCATGTGCATGTTTTTACCACAGTGTTTTTATGTAGGGTAGATTCTGTTTATGTGGTAGCTTGTTACCTATCAACATTTTGCAAGTAGGTATACACCTCATTATTGTAAGTAGAGAGCGCATATCACATATGATACAGAGGTCATGGTTAAATGTTGATTTAGCCTTGGGGGGGGGCATTTTTGCAGCAAAATGGTGGTGCCAGCACTGGGTTATGGCCCAGCTGCAGGATGCTGGGTGTAGATGGGGAGTTATGGACAGCATGATGGTGGCTCTTCTGGTACTTATTGGGCAATGGTAATAATGTGCCTCATGAGGAGTTTGATTGTCATAATGTCATGTACATGCCCACTTATGAGGTATGGGAAGGAGTCTGATATGTTGCATGATTTCCTTATATACTTAATTAATCCAAATATGCTGATACTCAGAGTGAAAGGGGTATCACAGTGACACAGATGTATTAGGGGTGACTTCACAGGGTGTAAAGGAAGGGCAAATACTTGCAGAATTGCAGAATAGTTATCATTGTTGGCCAGAACTAACAGTTGAGTGGGGAATACTAGGAGAGTGCTCGTAGTAATGGTAGCTTGCAAATTAGAATGTAGATTGTAACCATTAGCGAATGCTAGATTTAACATTGATAGGCCTGGTCTAATGTAATCCATCAAGGGAATGATAGGGTGTTTTTATGGATATCCTATTAGTATAGGGTAAGTTTATAAAGTGTAATATAGCTATATGTATAGTAACGTTACTATTTGTCAGTAGTGAGAGAATGTTGGCACATTAAGATTGTTACATGAGAATGAGCGTGCAAGCAGTGTATTAGCAAAAATATATATCATTCAATTGGTGATTTGTAGATATTGAGTTTGACATTTTGATTCTGTGATTATTCACTCAATTAACATATGTATTTGTAAATGTTTATGATGCGCTTGGGCGGAAAAGATTCATGATTCTTCTAACCAGACTATTTGCTCGAAAATGCACTACTAGATCTGTATATGTTTTGTAGCAATATATCTGTTATTATACAGGGGTAATATTGTGTAGGGGAATGTATGTATATTAGTAGGAGTAATAAAATGGGTTTGATTATCCGTTTTATAGTCTAAGATAACAATGAGGGATGTATACATTCTATCTTATTTGATGGGCATGGGGTATGATTCAGACTTGTGAGAGTCTTGTATATAATTGTTCTCTTAATTGGTCCATTACTTTCTGGACACTTTCCAAATTCAAATGAATCTTTGTGTATGTGTTCTGTGGTATATTTGTTGTATGAATGTTGGGGGAAAGTAGGGGTATCTTACACTTATTCATCATTTAATGTTATTGGAAAGGAGGAAGTTAAAAGTTTTGGAGTCACTCTTAATGAAGTTTGTCTGCTGATTCTAAGATTGGATTTTATTATTACTTGACATGGGAACATTAAAGGTTATCTCTTGGAACATGAAAGGCTTAAACTGCCCTAAGAAAAGAAAGATAATATTAGCTAGGTTATGGAGGGAAAAATCTGATATAATGTTTCTACAAGAAACTCATTTGTTAGAATATTCAGAGAATATGTTTAACAACGCCAAATATATGAACGTTTTACTAAATTGCTATTCCTTGAAATCGTGTGGGGTAGGCATTTTAATTTGCAGGAAGCTTGGTATGGCAGCAGAAAATGTGTCCATGGATGAGGAAGGCCAAATAATTTTGGCAGATGTTAGGTATGAAGGGTGAGCAATAACTTTGGGTTCAATATATGGACCATGTTCAAATGGAGTGGAGTTTTTCACAGCCTTGGCAAAGATTTTGCAGAGTATGAAATTTGATAGTATATTGATTGGGGGTGAATTCAATTGTGTATTGAATCATAAACTGGATAGATTGTTGGATTGTAGATTCAGAGGTCAAATGCTGAGTAAGGCTTTCCAAGATAGATGTTTGGAGGGTTTTACATCACAAAGATAGAGATTTTTCATTTTATTTATAAGGGGGAGGTGCGCTATTGAGACATATGATAGAAGAGGTGGGATCATTATCTGGACATAAAATTTATTGGGGGAAAGCTGTAGTTTTCCCACTTAAAGAAGATTCCTCCAAAAGGGCCTTAAGTGATTAGAATTGTCAATGGGCGAGTTCAAATGTGAAATATTTGGGGATTTATCTTTTAAGTAATACAAAGAAAATGGTAGACTTTAATATTGTAAATTGATTGAGACACTGCAAAAAGATGTACGTAAATGGGATCGTATGATTTTTGATATCTGGGCTAAAGTAAATGCTATTAAAATTATGCTTTTACCCAGAATTCTTTGCTACATACAATTTCTTGCTCTGAAATCTACTAAGAAAGGGTTTAAGTGCATTGACAAAGTGTTTATGGACGTTTTATGGGGAATAGGGAAGAGGGCAAAGATTTCTCGCTTCATTATGATCTGCCAGGTTAAAGAAGGGGAATTTAGATATCCAGTTATAGAAAACTACCACAGAGGGTTTCTGCTTAAGAAAGCTTCATGTTATTTCATGGAGGGGAAGAGATCAGAACAGTTTTGCTTATGCATTGAAAGAGATAGGCTTACACCTTTTTGTTTAAACAGTCTGTACTCATTTGGGAAATTACCACATTCTGGGGTAAAGATGCAATCTATAACGGTTACAAAAACGGCTGTGGTAGAGTGGATTTTGGGTTGTGGACAAGATTTATTAATGTATAGCGAAGCATCTATTTGGCTCAATCCAGGGTTGCAATTAGATAATAAAATGCTAAATTGGAGGAGTTGGGCAAACAGAGGTATTTAAAAAATTGAAGAAGTTTGGAAAAACAAGAACATTATTTCCTTTGTTGGATTGATGGAGAGATATAGATTGGGTAACAGGGAACATGGGAGATATAGGGCTTTAGAAAAAATGATAGTTGAATGTCAGCAGATGCTTAGTGTGCCAATGATTGATAAACCCAAAATGTGTGAATTGTTTGATACCCCACATATTATGGTGTCAACTTTTGTTAAGCTAATGCCATTGGAGAAATGCATGAAGGAGAAATTACGATTGGCTTGGGCTGCAGATCTGGGGAGAGATATTTCGGTGAAAGTTTGGGAGAATGTTTGGAAGGTGGCGATGAAAGCTAAGATGGATCTGAAGTTGCGTTATACTCATATAATCTATGTTGGGGCTGTCAGCAAATGAGGGGAACTTTATTACATATGCTTTGGGAATGCAGGAGGGTGACACATTTCTGGAGGGATGTACTAGACAGAATGAATGCAGCTGAGAATATTTCCTTTCGTGAACCTTTATGGCAGTAATTCTTTTATTAAGTGAAGGTAGATGCGAGGAGGCTTGTGATTCCTCAAATTGGATAGATAGAGCTTTACTAGTGGCAGTTAAACAAATTATGAAAGTGTGGAAGACTAGAAAGAAACCTCAGATGGAGAATTGGTTGATGGACATGCAGACACTTTCAGGTTATTAAAAAATTCAATCAGTAAGACAAAATCAGGAGGAAGAGTTTTTGGAGCGGTGGGGGCCTTTTAATGATCTGAATGGGTAAGTGCAGGTTAGGGTACTGATTGTGACTATGTGATAGTTACTTAGGTGTTCAGTGTTAAGGCTGTGGGAGTGTTCTGTGATTTTTTTCTTGTCCTGTGGTTTATGTTGTTCTTCTGTGTGTTTCTTATTCATTGGGCTTCATGGGCGGATATCAAATGTATTTATCCTTTATAAATTCCAAAGCAATGTGTCTTAAATTGATTTAGTTATTTGGTATTTATGAATGCTCAAATTTATGTTCCTGAAATGTATGTTGAAAAAACAAAATAAAGAGTTTTTAAAAAAATGCATGAAACAACTCACTATTCGGACAGCCCACCGGAGGGCCAGTGACATCTTCATATGCTGACAGATATTCTCTTAGACAGTCATTCAAACCTTATCCAATCAATGTCTTTATGGATATAGGTGCTTCAACAGTGGTCATGGACCAAAGGCCACGATGGATGATGTTTACTAATGCAGAGAAACCAATGTGATTTTGTCATTAGTTACACCATGACGTGGCCACGTTAGTCACAAAGTACACTTGCAGGCATGCACAAAGTTACACAAACATACATGTGCGTACACGAAGAGCATGTTTACGCAGTTCTGTAGAAAGAGGACAAATACATATGCATACTATCAAACGCTTTTATTATTTTTCTCACTAGCCAAGTGCAGAAATGCTGAACGCAAGGCAACGAAGAGATGCAGAGCAAGCTTGCAGATGCTTATTGCAATTAACCGTGTGGAACTACAGGATCATGTAAGGAGCCTTGAAGGACCAAATACAACTAACCTATGGGACACAAAGCATGGTATAGATATGTAGAAAATGTAGTATAATTATAATAGGGATTAAATGAGGCCACAAGCTACAGGACGAGAGACGAGGGAAAGCAGAACTAGGCTGCACAGAACAGCAGGCCAGGGCTTGCAGCCAAGGTCAGAGACAAAGTGTACATTCCAAATCTAAAATGACAAGGGGTCACCTGCAGAAAACCTGAATAAAACCTCATAAATTTCAGACCAGAAGAGCTTGATCCTCAACCACCTGATAGAGCTGAGCTAGACAATGGTAATTTACCCACGGTGGGAAGACAAATGGGTCTCAGCAACACAGACATGAAGTGAAACATGGAATTGTTAATAATGCTGCAACGCTGAGGGCACTCTCTCAGACAAAGTGGTACTGCTAACAGTTACATTGGGAACACATAGTCATTCTCATCACCTTGAGAAGGTGCACAGAGCACCGATAACAGAGCTGGGTCCCAGGCCTGGGGAGACCAGTTCCAGCCAATTAGGGAGCAGAAATCCATTGTTCGATTGCATAGAACAAGGGCCAACAGTAATGTGTAATAAACAACAGTTCTAACTTGCCCTTGGCTGAGTCCTCCGTTTGTATACAGGGGAGGAGTGTTGGGGCCTGGAAGCTGAACAGGTATGCTCGTAGTAACGCCCAGACCTCTGGCATACCTAAGCCAACAAAATAAAGTGTATTATTAATATTATTGAATGAGGCATAATGTCCTTATCATTCTATCCAGTGGTAAACATATGACAAGGGAACCAAAACCAAGCATCTTTGCTGATAGAATGCTAGAGCCATTTAAGGGTTTTGTACGATTCTGAACTGAATGCTCTTTTATGAGTACGAAATTCACATTTTGGGCAGGTCGTCAGTAAATGCTGGGATGGTTTATCCCTATTCAAATCAGTAACCTTGAATGTGTTAGATTGATGCTGTGTTCGGTCAATACTTCTTAGCTGAACAGGCAATTTGATCAATTTGAAAGGGTGGTAGACACACAGGACTTGATGGAAACCACAATGGATTGTGGGTGGCTCTTTTAAAACATCTTTGAATGATGCATTTGTTCAAGCACCCTGAACTAGGATAAATAATTGCAAACAAAAAAAAAGTCAAACAATGGTTAGCAATGAAATTAAAACAATAAAATAGGGCCCAGAGTGATCTGCTTAGACTCTTACGCAGGCCACGGCAATTCCCCTTGTACGACAAGCTCTGTGATGTGTAATTAAAATAGAGCCATGCATTACATGAAAAACTCCACTCTGCTCCCCCATTTCAGAGGTCTGAGTTTTATTATTCAGTTAAAACCCTTCATTCCATAGCCATGCACTGAATGATTCAACAAGGGGTCTGTATCCTGCAGTTCTCCAGATGTTTGGGACTACAACCCCCATGATCTCTTAACATTGACCATGCGGGATATGGCGGTTGCGAGTTATAGTAAAAGGAAATATGAAGAGACATAGGTGTGGGACCTTGGTTAGACTATTTATACCCAGGGCTGTAATTGGACTGGGACTTAAATGTGCTTGGCACCCATCCACTTAGTTTTGAATTGTGCATCGCAGTTGTGCCATGCCAGAATCCCTCCCTCACTCCCTCCGGCAGAAACCAGATTTCCTCCCTCTTCTACAGAGTTGCTGCTGTCATTGCTGCTGCAGGGATGAGCCATCAATAACTGGAGGTGTTGGAACAATCAAAGGAACCAATTGGGCATAAACAAGCATTGGAAAAGCCAACAGTTGTCTCGTTTGTGTAGTAATGGGATAGGATTTACAGGCAGTGCCATAATGCTACTGTCTGGCCATAACATGGAAACAGCTGGCCATTGTGCATGGGCATAATATGGCAATGCATGGAAAGCGTATATCTAATGCCTATGTCAGTGACACATGTGTTGTCTTTGCCAATGCTTGTTTGTAACATGAATCTAGTAATAGGAACAAATGTGAGGACACACCCTACCTATAGAACATATAGTTGACAAAGAAAAACCTTTGTATTGCACCAGGAACAAACTGAAAGCTTCATTTACCTTCCAGAAGAATGCTTTCAAATAACAATGGCATCCACTTAAAACTAACACACCTCTCAGCAACTGTTACAATGTTCCCTCTTGCTACAGTAGTTTACAGGCAAAGGGAATTGTGACCTGCATTGTGCAAGCCTATTTCTGCAGAAGTAACACCGTCTTACTGGCATGGGAACTCGGACCTTGTGGGTACCGCTGTAACTCTGCAGCAGGAACTTAAAGACTCTGAGATATCATACAGGCATCATAACCACAACTACCATTCTTTGACTAGCCACTTTATTTCATTTTGTATTTAAGTAGATTATGTTAACTGAAGATTAATAAAATGTAACACACTTCTTGATTAACTTTCCCCCTTTCATGCAAGATGACAAAACATGGTTATGCCAATTCTTTAGAAATGTAAGCCACACGTGTTTGAAAGATTCCTTATATAAGGGTAATACTTAGGCAGAAGCCATTACTCGTTTGTCCCACACATAAGCATCTTTTTGTGACTCGTTAGGTCGATTTCTCATTGCACTTAGAGCTGTTGTTTAAAGATGTTTAGGGGTCCAGGGCACGTATAAATAGGCACACTTTGTCCAAGTACATAAATACACATTTCAAAAGAAAACTCACCAGATTTAAATTGGCAGGAGAAACTTGCCATAGGTCAGGCCGGTCAGGCCGGGCTGGCACTATTGAAACTACACACGTCTACCAGATGATTTCAAGGCAGTAGGGCTGGATCAGCAGATACACGGAAGAGCACCTACTTTCATCAAACATGAAAAGCCAGGAAAAGGACCTCGACCAAACCAGCAAGTTGCAGTGTACAGTAGACGTTACTTTTTTATCAGCACCTCTCTGCTGTAGGCCTCCAAAGGTGGGATAGCAGCCATAGCTTTCCCCTAATACAAAGATGAACCTGATTGGGCATTGAGAGCTCCCTCAAACGTTTTTTTTTGTTTATTTATTTCATTATCGATTAATCGATACAATAAAGTAATAGTTCATACGTTTCTCCTGTTTCTATTTCTGCATGTTTATTAAGCACCAAAGTCGTTAGGCATCCAGACGCTACACTGAAAAACGTGCACACTTTTAGAATTCCTAAAACGTATGAAATGAAGAGAATATACATTCATAAAATGTAATCTGGATTCATCCGGAACTAGCCTGTTCACTGTAAAGGAATTAATATTGTTTTTAGCTCACTGTACCTTTCACAGATGGGAAATATCCATTTGCATATCAGTCTTTGTCCCGCCCACATGGGCAGGCCAGCACCGAAATGCTATGGCAATTCCCTTCTGAACAAGAGTACCAACAGCAACCCCATACACGTGTTTCAGCCTTTATTAAAGAAGGTATTGAAATCAATCTGTGAATCATCCTGTTTGAATGATTATAATGTCTCATTGTATTTCTTGAAGACATTCAAGATGGCCTTATCAGACATTACCCTTGTACCTCAGTGATTTTTAATCGAAGATATCTTTGTTTTTTGTTTTTGTCTTTAGGTAAGAGGCAAGAGCTTAACTTGCTTTATTGAATGAATGATATACTTTGGGTTTAAATTTTAACATTATACCAAATGCTTGTTCAGATATCTTGTTATTAATAAGGAAACACAGAGAGAGGATATCCCGAAAGATAACATCACTTAGATCTTGACTGTATTAATTTTTTATTTACTAAGATCACCAAAGAGACCAACTTTTTCCTTCTTTCTTTTTGTTGTCTTGGAGACAGAAGAGATGACATGCCCCCTCAATGCCAAGCAAAAGACGTGATGGCTGGACAGTTTAGAATTAATCTTAAACTCTGGCATTGCTCTGGTCAACCCTCCAGGCCATCCTTATTTGCATGCTAAGCCATTACAAAATGGGAAAAACCATACGCAAGTCAGGCTTGGTCCCCCCCACAAAAGGGGCAGTCCAGCCCGAACTGCTTGATCACATCCCTTCTGCACGTGACCACAAGCAGCCTCAGATATGTTTCTGCCTTATTAGGTGTCATCACTGAGGAGATGGCTGCCTTTTAGCATTCTGGTTTCTATGTTAGTGTGCTATACTCGCATGTCATTCATGTTGCATTCAGCGTGTACATCAGTTATGCAAGTGTTCTTCATGTCTTGTAGTTGCTATGTTAATATTACTTTTGCCGACGCATGTGACTGCCTGTTCGCAGAGTGAAGATTCTGTTCTGGGGATCTTACCCCGTTACTACTACAGTGACAATAGTCTTGTGAATTTGTCTCATACTACTATGGCCCAGATTTGAAAAAGGCTTAGCATAGCCGAAACATGTTACCGTTTATGGGCTTTTTACGCTTTTGAATGTGTGACAATGCAACACAATTAAACAAGCATATATCTGATGGCGCTGAGTCCTGGAATCACTTTTGCTTTACAACATATGTACTTCATGTCTAGTGTGTACGCCTAATGTTGCAACTTTAGCTTGACTGCTTTTGCCATCTTCAGTTGATATTGTCTCAATGTCTTGTTGTACCTGCCTGGGATAAGAGCGGTACGGTTGTCTTAGTAAGTAATGCTTTTCACCTGTGAGGTATTGGATTGGAGGTGGGGCCAGGCAGAAGCTATGGATGACATATGCATCTGCCTCCCAACAAAGCTGTAATCAAATAATCAAATTCCTTAGGATGTGCGTGCAGCCAAAAATCAAGTCGGCTTGTTTCCAAAAGACAACGTAGACATGCTTTGTGTTTTACAACTTTCGAATATGCATTTTGATTTTCTGTCCATAAGAGGACCAATTATATAATTAAAATCACCACACATCATCAAGCTAGGTAAATCAGATTGCAAAATGAGTTTCTTAATAGAGGACCAAAATTCAGGATTGGGGTTAGTTGCTGCATATATATTTAAAATAGAAACAATCTGAGCAGCAATTTGTATTTTAGCCACAATCCATCTTCCCTTAGCATCAGACTGCTGATAAAGAATGTTATAATGTAATCCTTTATTAATTAGGCTAGCCACTCCATTTTCTTTACCACCTCCCTCCTTGACTTGAGATGACTTCTCCCACCCAATATATTTTCTATTTCTTAGCCTCAAGCGATGATACATTGGTTTCCTGAATGCAGACCACAGGTGTTTTTTTTTTAAATACATAGGCATCTATTAAGGTAAGGATGCCGGTGCCGTTAACCCCCTACCGCCCTATTACGAGGTCCCTTAGCGGGTCCCAACAGGACTGGCTGGTTTTACCAGCCGGCTTTAGCGGGACCCGATAAGGGACCATGGAGCTAATAACGGCTCGCAATGTGCGGGCCTTTTATTAGCTCCTTCCCCATTCCCATTGAGCCCTATGGGGGCTCGAATGGGGAATAGTTTTCAAAATGGGGATTTACCGGGTCCACATAGGTCGGAATGTCCCGGTAAGTCCCCATTCCGACACCACGGACCCGGATCCGAGTTTGGAGGCAGCCATGGTGCTAATAGCACCATGGCTTCCTCCAAACTCGGAATGACTCCCATTGTTTTCCCTACTCAACATCCTTGAAGCCGAGCAGAAGCCACGCCTAATCAGTAGTCCAGGTGCCGGTCTGTCTTGCTAGCACTGTTGTAAAAGGCAGTTAAACATGAATTATATGCTCATAGCGGTGCTCTTTCACGGAGGATGGTATTTTCTGTTTCAGAACTGTCTGTTCCTTAGCTGATGAGATGTAGCAAATAGATAACGTAGTATGGAATGTTTCTCTTCTTAGAACAAGATATCCTTACCGAGCCAGAGCTCCATGTTCCTCATAACAGAAAACTGTCTCTACTGTCTTTGCTAGAATAACTAATGTTTAGACTGAATGATGATTTGTCATAATGTGTCATAATTGTCAACCACTAAACCTTAGCCTTATGACATGTATAAGGGCGGATCGAATAGCTTCTAACTAATGATGATGTATGATGTATATATGCTGCTGCTTGAGCGCTGTTCACTCTCTCACATCCCACGGGGTCTGGGAACATACGCTGTGAGGATTTGAGACCCAGTCGGCCGACTGAGAATATCTGAATGAACCCAGACTTGTTTTGGAAATGAACCTCGCGTCTGATGTGTCATTATAATATATGGTTATTGTTCCTCAGTTTCTATATGCAGTCTTTATGGCCTAGCAAAAAGATCAACCTTTATCCAACAAATAGGGTTACAGGAAGCGACGAACATAGAGGGAAAGTGGAGGGAATCACACCACTGAAACACTTCACATTGCTGTACATATAACAAAATGTCTTGACCTAGATATCTTCACACTGAGAGCAATGCTTCCATAGACATCCCCCTAGGAAGGGATTCAGTTGGACATATGTTATCAAGGCTGCAGAAAGATAACATCTGGGAGAGGTGGCGCCTTGCCCCACACAGTGTAAGAAACAGAACGTCATTTTTCATCTGCATCCCTGTTAGAGTACTCTGGTCGAGAAATACCCACCTGAGCTAATAGCTATTAAATATAATGTATATATTTGATTTAGAAATTGAGGCTTGAATATTTGCTGATGAAGTGGAAGTGTCCATCTCATTCACTTTAATATGGAAATGTTCCCTTTTATAGTTGCTTTGTGTGTGCATGAATGGACAAGACCAAAGCTTGTATTGGCTGACTTAACACTAGTCATAATGCAAACAAAATTTCCTTTCTTTTCTATGCTGTCTTCTTTGATATATCTTGGAATATGTATACTATATGGCTGTTCCACACAAGCTGATTTAGTTCCTTTGCCTTCTTTATTATCAATTGTAGTTGTGTATATTTAAGTAAGAGGGGAATCATGGATCACGCAGTAGATCTTTTTTTGATTACTAAGCTCTTTGGATGTTAAGACGTATCGCACAGTGAAGCTTGAGGAGACTCGGTAGCACTTTTTCCAGGAAAAGAATTGCGTCATCACCCTCATACCCTTCAGGAGGACCAATGATGCTTAAGTTATTCCTGTAATTCTTTTCCCGATATCTGAATTCTTTGTTATTTTTCTTTAGTTCAATGGCAGTTTTTTCTAAATGGGGAACCCGACCTGCCACATCCTCTGCCCCACCACTCTTTCTCTCAACCTCAGCCATCCTATTTTCAAATAAATACCACCAATAAATACCATCCAATTTTTGGAGCTTGTTATTAGTGATTTCCATGAACAGTTTTAGTGCTGTAAGGTCCAACAGAAAAGCTTCCATACTGGGATTAAATGGTGGATGAGGGAGTGGAGGTGAATCACTATTGGGCATTTTTAATGTAGACGTAGAAGCAACAGAAGAGATAGAACGATCCTTGCCTGCAGAGCCTTTTTGTGCATGTTGTTGCAGCGCCATGACACAATGCCCACCTCTTCCTATAAAACGTATAGCCTGGAGAGTCTTTACACAGCCACAACTTCCACTTAGTATTGCAGTTCGCTGCACAGTGTGGCATAAATTGGTTGTACTATCCAAGAATATGTATTAACATCTAACTCCCATAAAGAGTTTGTCAGACAATGTGAAACAGGTCACTAGAGAGATAGATATTACAGTGTTATGGGCATTCAACTAAAAAGAGCACAATACCACATAACAAGTGTCCATTAGGTGGTGCCCATAGTCAATGTTGTTCTCCAGTAACTTATAATATGTGTTAACGCGAGAGAGAGAGATGATTAGGTGCCATCTCTAATGGTGCAAAGCAACCACCTACCAGCTGCCTCAAAGATGACCAGTGCTTCCAGGAAGGACACAGGTATGGTAAATTACTAAAGTAACTGTAAATAAAAAAAATTAAAACTTAAAAAAACAAGCATAACAAATGAAAACACAGTGCAACTTTGTGGGGGAGCAGAGGCCTCTTTCTAGGGGGGGGGGGGGGGCATATGAGTATTTTGAGCAGTCTAGGCCCACCCAGCCTTATAGTTAAAATATGCCAGGCCAAATGGGGCATTGTTAGGTTTCAGATCTTCCAAAATGTATATGAATCAAATCTAGGATAAGCAGTTAAGTGTTCCAGAAATTGGTAATCCTTGGTTGAGTGTGGTATGTTAAGATGAGGTAAATACTTGGCCTCTTTTCACTTGAGGCTTTAGACATGTGTCTGGGAGACTGTTTTGTTCATCATAATGTTCCTTCTATAAATGGAATAGGTAGGGAGATAAATCCCTGTATTAACTGGAATTGTGGTTCCTGTATTTGTATTTGTGTATGTGTAATGCGCCGGTGCCCGCAGGCTTAACTTATTCATTTTAGGTGGGTGTTTCCCGTTTGAGTTTCCGTCACATCACAGGAATCTACAGGTGCCACAGCAAGTTCAATGTCAGCTCAGTCATCAAGCAAGAGGGACTTATTTCTTTGCATGGTATAATTTTCCAATAGAAAATATGTTTTAGGTTGAAGCAGACTTAAAGGTGCTACTTCAGCTATCCTTGGTTGACCATGTTGCTGGACTAGCTTGAACTGTATTTACAATAGAGTACATTATTTGATATCATGATCTTTAGTAAGTATATTTCAGGAGGTTTCATACCCTTAAATGGTGTTTACTGTAAAATTTGCGTTGCAGTTGTGTGCAGAGGATGGGTGTTGTTTTTGTGGTTTTCCTTTGGTTGTTCATAGTTGAGAATTGGAAGTCGATATACAGAGCTAATTAAATGATACTGCCAATGCTTGGAATAGAGTAGCTCTTCCTACTCTGGATTTAGTTTGACACACATTTGGTGACTTACTATGTCTGCAGATATTTGCTTGCACGTCTTTAATTCTATGACAAGACCAGAAGCGATCATTATGTTTTATCTTCTTGAATTCTGCTAACAACAGCTTTTTAAATCTTCATTTGTTTTTTTTTTTTTGTTTTTTTCTTTTTAAAGATGCTCAACTGGCATGAAAATAAAGAAACAATAAAACACATTGAATAAACTGAGGTGCATCAACTACATTTCCCATGAGTCTCTGTTCCGCTGTTAGTCCTAGCTACCATCCTATCCTCCAATGAGGTGTACTCCTCTGGTATAAGTGTCCCCTTTGGCTAGGTGCCTTCCTCTTCTTTTTTGCTGCTTTCGACAGCTAAGTACCTTATGACTCTATTTCAAGTTTAATTAGATTGTATACAACAAGGGTTATAAGCGCAGCGTTTTTGCCGCCGCGCGTACAGCAACATACTCTTATAATTATGTATATTATATATTTCACTTTGGAAGTATTCGGGTTCTTGAATATTTAGACTAAATATGTGAATTATATATATTTAAATATTTCCGAACGAGGTTTCAAATCCTGTTTACATTGTTTTGGGCCCGCAGGCGATCTCGCTTGCAACAGGACCTCAAAGATTGTCGAGTGAGAGCGGATGTTCCTGCGGCCTGAAGCGGCTTCGCTAGCCTGACAGGAACACCCCTGCGCACTTCAAGAGCTTGTGCATGCGCAATAAGCTCTAATCCCGTTCGTTCCAACGGCGAACAGAGAAATAATTGGGCGGCCTCAACGAAGCGTATTACGCGGCTCAGTACACATATATCCTCAATATTTTACAGCGTTTCCCCTAATCTAAAGAGGCTGCACCCGATTTAGGGATTAAAAAAAAAAAAGAACATTTTCGTTCTGGAGGAAACGCGTGACCTGCGCTTACAGCACACACATGTCTACCCTGCAGAGCTAAAGAGCCTGCAGCTGCTTCTCCCTACTACTAAGCCACAGGAATGGTCTCAGACAGACCAGAAGAGTACTGTTATGACTACAGCGACCAGGAACCGGAGCTCTTGGAGGAGGAGATCGACCTCTCTCAGAGCTTCAAGAGAGTGCTGGGTGACTCTCTTATAAAAGCAGTGGCCCAGGGAATGCAGCCTATACAGGACAGACTACAGGTCCTGGAGGAGATTTTGGGCACCAGAGCTGGCACACAAGATGACCCAGGTGAGGAGACCTCCACTAGACAGCCTCTAGAAAATACCTCAAGGGGGAGTAAGGTTGCCCGGAAGTGGAAACACTCTTCTACCCCCCCCCGGGCTCTGACAAGGGGAAGGATGAAAGGCCCCAGGAGGCAGCTGATGCGTTCAAGAGACTTAAGGACGCCTTTTTATCAAAGACATCAGCAGTGCCCAGCCTCGTACCCCCTACCCCAGGGGCTGATAATCCAGGGGACGATCTCTCTTCCTCGGAAGAAAATGACCAAGAAGAAGGACAGGACGAAAGCAGCAGCCTGGACAAGGAGAAGAGTAGAGAGCCAGTAATCAAAGCCAGTCTAGTGGAGGGTACCCCGGATGAGGACAAATCGGACATGTTTGAGCCAGAGGCGATTAGACACCCCAGATCCACAGAGTGGACCCCGTCTCCGCGAGTAGCGATCTATATGTCTCAAAGAATTAGGAGACCTTTAGATAAGGACACCAGATTTCGCCTTAGAGCAGAATGCCCGAGGCCCGACCTCTCAAGCAAAGGGGCTGAGACCCCGGAAATGGATCCGAAGATGTTGACCTTCATCACGAAGGCTAACAAAGATGCCAGAGAGGCATGGATGGAGCATGTAAGTCCTGTCAAGACGAGAAACTGGATCTTGCAGGACCCATCGCTAAGATCATGGACCTGGCGGAGTGGTCCAAGGACACGGGCGAGCCAGTAGACCCCTTGATCCTGGCAGGATGGGCTCAGAGAGCCATCTGCCTGCTTGGAAACACAAATAGCATAATATTGGCAGAGAAAAGAAGATCTATGTTATTGAAAATTGATAACAAGCTGGGGGACCTAGCATCCTACGAAGCTAGGGAGAGTGCGCTCGGACTACTATATGGTGACACATTCGTCAAGGAGATGAATACATTTGTGGGAACCTACAAAGTGCTAGAGAAGGCACAATCCTCCATAAGGAAAGTGTTTAACAGTCCGGTTTTTGCAAGGGCCGGCCGTTTCAGAGTTCGCTCGTCCGGCCGCTACAATTCCAATAGGAGACCTCAGGGCCCGAGAGCCCAGTACTGGGAATCCCGGCAACATGAGTTCTTCTTTCTCAATAGAGGTAGAGGCTTCAGGGGACGCAGAAGATACTACAGGCAAAACAATCCCACAGGTGAGAAAAAAATCAGTGATATATTCCCCAGTGGGCGGGAGAACCCTGCTTTTCATGCACAGTTGGCGTGAGCTTTCATCAGACGCCTGGGTACTACAGACTGCGCAGGGATTTCACCTAGATTTCATTGCAGAGCCAGAGCAGCAAGCAGCCCCGCATCGCATGCATATCCCCTTAGCGGAAAGGAAGCTTCTAGATGCAGAGATTCGCGAGCTAGAGCGCAAACAGGCCATAGAGAGAGCCCAACCCCACTGTACGGGTTTCCTCAGCAACATGCTCCTTGTCCATCGGAAGGGAAAAGTTTGTCCGGTTATCAACCTGAAAGAGCTAAACAGCTGGCTGATATACAGACATTTCAAGATGGAAGGAATCCATCTACTTGCAGACCTTCTCTGGAAGAACGATTGGCTAGCGCGTCTAGACTTGAAAGACGCCTACTGCACAATATCCATAGCTCCGTAGTTCCAAATTTACAGTTCAGTGGGAGAAAGAGATTTTGGCAGTTCAAAACTCTTCCTTTTGGACTAGTCTCAGCTCCCTGGGCCTTTACAAAGCTTTTGAAACCACTAGCGACAGCCATGAGGA
Organism: Ambystoma mexicanum; assembly: GCF_040938575.1. Classification (NCBI taxonomy): domain Eukaryota; kingdom Metazoa; phylum Chordata; class Amphibia; order Caudata; family Ambystomatidae; genus Ambystoma; species Ambystoma mexicanum. The sequence continues at coordinate 419,528,728 of NC_090927.1, read as the reverse complement.
ACCAGGGCATTTGGATGATCATCTACCTAGACAACATCCGACTCATGGCGGAAGACAGGGAGAGATTACAGAGCCAAGTACAATACGCAACATCTCTCATAGCAGGACTAGGATTTCTGGTCAGCACCGAGAAATCTGTACTGACTCCCTCCAGAAGAATAGAATTCCTAGGCTTCACTGTTAACACCGGGAAGGCCACATTAGAGCTCCTGTCCACCAAGATAAGAGTGATAAAGAAAGACCTGAGGACAGCTCTGAGTAAAACAGTTATATCGCTTCAGAATCTAGCCAGGATAGTTGTAATGCTTGCAGCATCCATCCAGGTGATCTTCCCCAGTCGCTTACATTATGGAGCCCTTCAGAGGCTCAAGATTAAGTATTTACAGAAAGGCTGGAGATACCATTGGCTAGTACCGTTGGGTGAGGACAGCAGGACAGAGCTCAGATGGTGGCTTCACAATATGGAGGCCTGGAACGGCCACGCCATATTTGGAGACCTTCCAGAGATCACCATAGAATCAGACGCCAGCAGATCAGGATGGGGAGCCAGGTGCGGAAGCACAGAAACAGGAGGAAAATGGTCCCAGGAAGAGTTAGCCCTGCACATCAACTGCCTGGAACTGCTAGCAGGTTCTTTCGCAGTCAGAGCTTTCACGAAAGACAGAGCGAGATGTTGCATCCTCTTACGGATGGACAACATATCGGCCGTCAGATATATCAACAAACTAGGAGAAACGAGATCCAAGATGCTGGCAGAACTAACCAAGGATTTCTGGCACTCCTGTTTAGAGAGGCAGATAGAAGTCAGAGCCGAGTATCTTTCCGGGAGTGAGGAATACAGTGGCAGACTGGAACTCCCAATACTTAGTAGATTCCAGCGACTGGACTCTACATGGTTCAGTCTTCATCAAGTTACAGCAAAGATGGGGACCCCTACATACAGATCTCTTCGCCTCCATGCTTAATGCACAGCTACCCAGTTACATCAGCTGGAGACTAGACCCGGGAGCGATAGGCACAGACACCTTCCTGCACTACTGGGGGGGAGACACACAGTATGGATTCCCCCCATTCGTGATGCTGGCGAGCGCAGAGATAGAGTGGAAGTGGTCATAGTGACACTGGAATGGAGATCTCAAGCTTGGTTTCCAGCTCTGATGGAACTTTCCACGGATTTCCCCCAGAGGATTTCCCACAGGCAGGATCTGTTATTAGATCCGACTGGAGCTCCTCACCCGCTGATTCAGAACCAGATGCTAACCCTCATAGCCTGCAGAGTTTCAGGTGCAGATGGTGCTTGCCGGGGCTTTCAGAGGAAGCTACAGAGCTTATCAGAGTGTCATGGGCCCCCTCCACGATCAGGAGCTATAATTCAGCATGGCTCGTCTGGGATGTATGGTGCAGTGAGAGGAGTATTTCTCCCATTTTAGCCGCTATAGTTCAGGTAGTGAATTTTTCGGCATCTCTGACCTCTAAAGGGAGGGCCTTCAGAACGGTAGGAGTGTACAGGTCAGCCATATCAGCGGGGCACACTTTGGTAGACGGAGTGCCTGTAGGGGAGTACCCAGCAATAACGTGACTGCTTAAAGGCATAAAGGTCAGCAAGACGCCAAAGCCAAGATACTCTTCCCTATGGGATGTCAACAAGAACAATGGCCCACAAATGACCAGTTGTCGAAGAAACAGCTCTCAGGCAAGCTGGCTACACTACTATGTCTAGTATCTTTTAGGAGAGTGTCAGACGTCAGAGTGCTGGAGATAGATAGGAAGATTTTCTATCCGGAAGGAGTAGCTTTTAACCTAGCGCAGTGCACTAAGACCAACTCCAGAATTATTACCTATCCCTATTTTCCCGACAATAGCAAGCTCTGCGCAGCGCAATGCATAAAAGCGTGTGAAGCAGCGACGGCGGATGTAAGGCCTAGAAATGTGACACAACTGCCGATAGCGCACAGAAAACCAAATAGAGCAGTGGCCCCAGCTACCATTTCAAGTTGGGTCAGGGAAGTAATGGACAAAGCAGGTATGGACATTTCTGTGATCGGAGCTCACTCGACCAGAGGAGCAATGACTTCTGGTGCTTTTGCAGCAGGCGTTCCTCTGCAAGAGATCATGAAGGCAGCAGACTGGTCCAGTGATTCTGTCTTCAGGACTTTCTACTTTAAGCCAGTACACAATATTGCAGCTGCAGTAGTACAAAGCTTCGAACAAGCATAATGCTCGCCTCCGGTGTTGTCTTTAATAGAATCAAGACGTCCTGCGCTATGCGCTTTGGCAATCTTCATTGTCTAGTATGCGTTCAGAATATTTTTTTTGCAGGGTGGTTGCAATGCTCTAAACGACATCCCTAAGATCATTTTATTTGTCTCTGTACCATAGCTAGCAACCTGCTACGTAGCATGATGCTGATGTAAAACATGTTATCATCTTTGAAATGTATTTGTAATAATACAATCGATCATTTTAAAAATGGAAATGCACTTATACAATAATACTAAGTTTCAAGACCCAGGAATTTGTTAAGCAAATGGCTTAACAATTAGCTTTGTTGATGATTGGTAATTCTTCCTTTTGCAAACATGTCATCACTTACAGGAAGGGAGACATTGCTATTAATTAGTTAATTGCATTACTTCCAATTATACCTATTAAAAAATTGCAAAATACAACCCAGAAACGGGGATAATTAGAGCAGCAAAAAACAGATCAGAGCTGTGCTGTAAAATAAAATAAGACCTGCTGCTCCAGCTGTGAAGAATGCAGATGTAGCCTCTTGAGGAATTATAGAAGAGTGGCTTACACTGCAGGGACGTACTGCAAAACCCTGACATTCGAATATTCATTCAGTGCACTATTTTCTAGCATTGGCTGTATTTATCTACCTCTGGATGTAGTTATTGAGTAGCTGAAAGAGTGGGAATATATGTGATAAACAGATTTATTTCTCCATACCTTCTTTGTGTGTTTCATAAGCACAATATCACCCACATTACAAGCCAGTTGTGCTATATTCAAAGCACAACAGAGATAACTCCCGGAATTTGTGGCTAAATATCAGGTGTTTACTTGTGTTTAATTGGCCAGTCATTTATTTCAAGGGCACATTGGCACATGACTATGTGAAATATGTGCATTCAATCAATGATAACAACCTAATATTCTGAAACATCCTTTCAAATAAGCCATATCTTTAACTTCAATGAAGCAAATTATAATTATTTAGCTGCCATCTTTCTGCTCATAGAGCCACTCACTCAACTGTTGCAACTTCTTTGGAAACGAGATTACAGTACACAAATCTGAAATCATCATAGCAGTTTAATACCTAGCAACATGTATTGTTGCAGCACCACATAAGTGTGTGACTTTCATTGTTTGAGCAAGAATGTTCAAATTCAAATACAGTGTTATCATAGTTTAAATTATTCAAAAGGGGGAAATGTATTGCAGCAATACTAGTTCACTCCATACTTGATTTGTCCTCACACAAATAGCAAAACTGAAGATTCATGCTAAGGGAAAATTTGATTGGTCTTGTTGGGATACAAGTGCAATGTCCTAACAGCAGAAAGAGGTTTAGGTTGCGCAAATTGTATTATTGTTAGTATTTAGCTTTTTGGTTTGGCAGTTATGCACACGCGTTATTTGTAGTTAAACTTTGATACACTTTAGAAAGCATCACAGAGCACTATAAGATGAAAAAGGAGCCACAATTTAATAACGTTGCTCACTATATTTAGATGTTAGAGCCAGGGTACTGTGTAGCTAGTAATAGTGACTGGTGTTGTGTGTGGGTTGTGGAAAGTAGATTGTAGAAGATGTTATATCAAAGCTTTTGGTAGCAGTTGAAAAGGTAGCTGTAGTGTCCTGCAGTGTGATAGGGTAAGGGTCGTGTTGTAGTAACGTATGGGCTATGTGCCACATGAGCAAAAGTTCTGATTCTCTGGTGTGATTCCGGACTAGGTATCAGGAGTACTGTATTTTACCTGAATTGTGACCGCATCTGCCTGCCAGCTCTCCCCTCCAGCAGCACTGCAAGTGCTGGGCTCTTGCTACACAGAGGGAGGTGGAGCCGCCGAGGAGCACGTGACCGTGTCACGTGACACCGCTCGCAACTTCAAAAGCACCGCACTGCCACCCGAGTGGCATTGTAAGCTGATCTCTGGTGTGATTCCGGACGGAGTATCAGGAGTACTGTATTTTACCTGAATTGTGACTGCATCTACCTGCCAGCTCTCCCCTCCAGCAGCACTGCGAGCGCTGGGCTCTTGCTGCACAGAGGGAGGTGGAGCCGCCGAGGAGCACATGACCGTGTCACGTGACACTGCTCGCAACTTCAAAAGCACTGCACTGCCACCCTCGCAGCGTAAGCCCTGGTGACAGAAGGGCTGGTGCTGTTTGGCTGTTCGGCGTGTGCGGCTGCAGCATGCTAGTAAGCTCTCTTATTTTTTTTACTGTGACTCTTGACCTGTGACTGATTAAGCACTCTGCTCTCTAATTTGGTCGAGGCAATTAGACATTCTACAGTTTTTAGCTACTCTGCTCTTGGTGTGCTGCCAGAGACTGTGGAGTTACAGTTTATTACCCACTTCTGCAATCTCTTTGATCTGGTTATCGGCTCTCCAAGGGATAGTAACCTATGTAAAGTATGGATCTGCATTTTATACTTCACTTTGTGATTTAATTCAAGACTCGTGGCTCTACACATTTTTTCCACACTAGGGTCAATCATGAGATCCGGTCTCAGTAGCCGAAAAGGCTCTTCAACGCTACCAGATGCCATTTTAGTGGACCCTGCTCATGACACCAAATCTCTCTGCACATTTTTAAAGTGCTGCCCACTTACTAACATACAACCAACTACCTCTAAGTCATTTTCTGCTGTTCCAGCTTCAGTGCAATCTACCCTTCCACAAAAAAACGAGATGTCCTGTAGTCTTCTAACAGTGAAGCCTACAATCTCTAATTATACAGATTCTAATATGGCAACAGCTACCCATAAAGCTCTGATACATAACTGTGAATCTGCTGACGCTACTATCAAACTCCCCACTGTCTACAACAAATCCCACCATAAAACTCCTAGGAAATTGAAAACAAATCAAAATGTCCCAGGTCAAACATTTATGGACAAATACATCTTGAAAGCAACCTCTACTAGCACTGAAATTAAAGTACCCAAAGATTTTAGAGGTAAAGCTATACTAGACCACTCAGCAATGACTACCCAGGCTTTCTTTGGTGGAAACAACAATATCACGGACATCAGCATAATTGAATGTGCGGATAAAGCAATGAACCTACCCTCTACTGTTGGAATACCGCAAAATACAATCTCTTTGCCTCTGGTGGATTTGGCAGATAATACACCTACCACCCTAACCAACATTATGGAAGGCATTGATCCTATCAATGGGGACCTTGCAGCGGAAGCGAGTTCTGGTATTTCCAATCCAAAGGATGTTAATTCACCACACACCATACGCTGAAAGATCTGGACGAACGGATCAGATTGACCCATCCGACTGTCTCAGCCCTAAACGTAGTCCTCAGCTTGTTTGTTGAGCTGTACGATAATGTTTGGTCTAAGCTCAAAACGGTTCAAAGATCAATGATGGAACTAAATCTGAAAATCGATTGTATAGGAACCGATATCTTGGTAGACTTAAACAATAAAGTGGACTGGATTGGCAACAAACTATCTAAGAAGTTGGCTGTACAATTACCCTTGTTGGCTCCACAGGGGGAAAGCTCTGCCTCTGCACCTACGGTCATGCCACATATTATAGAGATATCTGACCATATCTCTATATTAGAACCTACCAATAATCTTACTTTCCAAGACCAAGCTACATATATACCACCTGCTGGTCCCGGTCCTTGTGTTGTCCCGGCAACTTGCATAACTATCCCGATATTGAGCCAACCTAATCTGATCCCTAATTCAACTCATCCTGCATTTATTCCGACTTTAGATACACTGGAAAGTGTTCTCGGTAACAACATTGTTCAGGAACAGGTTAGGTTGGTACCATCGGCAGCTCATTCCCATACTGTTGATGCCTTAACGGGAACAAACAACTTAAAATAGATTACTTCCAACCTTCTCTCTAATTTAATCCCGTCTCCAGCTGCTGTGATCCCAGCTACACAGGAAAGTGTTTTTAAGAATTCTGGCCAGAAAAAAATGACTGCGCCATGCAAGTCGCGCCTTATTAAACGGAAATTAGCCACAAAACAGACCAATTTATATTATTCTCCAAAAACCCTGCTCCAACTCCATTAAGTTTGCACTGAGGGATTACATATGAGGGGAAGCATCTAAGTTCCCAGTCTCTCTAAGGCCAAATTGGTTGATTCTACAGTACAAACTGACAGCTGCAATCTACCTACTATTCAGGGCTCTGTTAAGTTGGAGGGAAGCTCTTGGCAGTACCCTTTGGTCCCTTTGACATTGAATTCACGAGAAACATCAACTGCTTCACCAATTGTGAAGCTGTGCTCCACATCGGTTTTACACCAGGGATGTGGCATTGGGAAAAGTAGGATTTACGAAGAAGATCATAAGCTACCTGCTCATGCCACAAACTCAACCAAGCTACTGGGACTTTTAGGCACAAGGACTGATCAAACTCCCTCCATATGGTGGCACATCCTAATTCAACCACCTACCAATACATTTCCCAACCAGTCTCTGATTCCTGTTGCACCATTGGACTTAGGAGCGGTGTGGGGGTAGATACAGGACATCAATATTCCGCCAGCTTCTACACATCCAACAATTCAGCTGGCATTCGAAACTTGGTGGACCGCCTGCACAAACCAACTGCAAGGCTTCAGTTTTCTGATGCTGTTAAAAGGCTAGACACCAACTCAAAGGGAACTCAAAACTCACAGATGGACTCCCTAAAACGCCAAGAAGGTACTTACGCTCCTAAATCAAAACCTTTGTTCTTGGTAAAAATTCAGAGCCTCCTGGATCTGGAGGCCCCAATCTGTCTGAACAGATGCAATGTCCTATCTATTTTTGCCGAAATTCCGGCACTCTCCCTAATTTCTTCCAAGGACATTACTAGAGTGTCTTTTCCGGATTGCAATTTACTTGACACAAGTATGATCTGCCTTGCCTCCCCATTAGTTAAGGAATTGATCCTTACGCAAACAGATTCTCTGCAGGAAATGAACTTTAAAGTTGAAGCTGCAGCATCGTGGGAAACACCACTGCAGGGGCCTTCTCTAACACACTCTCTAGCTACATCATCGGGGGCCAATCCAGGTGGCCTGAAAATTCTGCCTATTCCAAAAAACCCTCTCATACAGCTGAAGAAGGAAGTTGATTGGGCCGCCATTATTTCCACCTTGTGGCAAAGACTTGTGCCCTAGGCCAATTTTTCCAAGTTCTGACTTAGTTTCTTCTTCGGACCTTTGTCTTAAATCTTAGAACTCTAGAGGCAATCAGCACCTATTTACAAACTTGGAGTGCTTACTGTTGTTGAGAGATGCTGATGTCATCTGCATCCAGGAGACCTGGATGACCTCGACCCCATGTTTGGATGGCTTTCATATTTTCGATCAGCCTGCTCAATACAATCTGAATGGTAGACCCTCAGGTGGTCTAATTGTCACAGTTGATAACTGCAGCGATTTATTTGGTAAGGCTTTGCCGGGTCTCCCGTATGGGGCCATAGTTGTAGATTTTACTTCTAGCTGTGGGCAATTGAAAATGTTAATCATTAACCTCTATTGGCATAGAGGCGTTGGGGAAGCCAAATTGTTTGTGTCCACTATATCTCAGATTATCTTGGAGTGGGTGCTTGCTAAGACTCAGGTCATGTATTATTAGCTGGGGATTTAAATTGTGACCCCTTATTTAACTATTCATCATGGGAAATATGTGAGATGAATACTTTTAATCCCTATGATACAAAGAAGAAACAAGATGGTTGTACCTGGTATACGGAGCTGGGCAATCTGGGTTTGCAACCCTTGCTCGGACACTCACAATGCCCATTGCATTTACCTGGTGTCATGGCCTTTCCACCTCTATGCTTGATTACATCTTTGTGGACGAATACGTGTGTACAAGATGTTCTGTAAGAGGATTCAATTCAACACTACAGCTAAGTCAATGCCTAGTCTGGGATACTGAATGGAAACCCTTATTGATATATCTTTATGTCCAGTTCATGAGTTCTGGATGACTACCCCTATATAACACCCCTCTCTTGGAATCCCCCTGACCCCACTGAGCCAAGAAGTAGTTCTGTTTTGCAAGTTAAAAGGTGTATTTGAGAATTTAAACAATATATATATAGATATCACACTTTATAATAAATTAATAATTGAATATCACACTTAATCTGAGCAGTAATCAATAATGGATAGTCTGGCACTAGCACACTTCTTTATAATCAATGATGAGTGGTTATAGGATGGATAAGATAGCAACAATACTTTTATGGTTTCAAATGGATGCAAGGTAGAATGAAAATGCAGTACAGAAAATAACTTGATAGGGTTTCAGCAAAAGACAATGTAATCACTTTCTTGGACAATTCACCCCCCAGCAGCTTATACAACAGATAGGAGTTTTGAAACACAGGCAAAATGCTTTGAATATGGTGACAATGCAGTGAGAAATATGCTGAAAATGCTTTTAATTCCCTTCAGGAGGTTCAGGGTGAGTGATATCTAGTTAATATGAGTTCAGGCTCACTCTAGCAATGATTCAGGGATGGTTCTTAAGAGGCAAACGAAATTTAGTAGTTCAGGCAAAAGCAGCTATCTTTTTACAAGTAAAGAAATCGGGCCAAATCGCAAATCGCGGCAACATTTGCGAATGCGAGAATCGTGATTGCGGAGAAAGTATAAGGAGTAGCAAGTCGGTTCTCAGCTTGTTGGAAAGCTGAGATTATAAGCTTTCAGAGGAAAGTTAAACCACGGTTCCAGGGATATGAACGATTATGTGAAGGTTGTTTTTCGGATTCGAAATTTTAAAAGTTCAAAGCGACAGGTTACAGCTTGCCGCTAGAAAATGACAGGTGACAGTTAGGAGGCAGTTCTGGTTAGATTTAAAATAGATTGAATTATATTATTTTAACTAAGAGATTGGTTCTGCACAGTTCTGCTAGGTACTCACAATATATTTTTGAATTAGGCCTCGCCACGGATCTGGTCAGGTTTTGGACTGGACTCCGGTTCTGGTCTCGGCACTTCACAGTGATCTGGGTCAGCTCTCTGGTTCTGCTAACAGCGGCCTGGGTCACTCTGGATCTCTGGCCTCTGGTTCTGGATACTGCTCTGCTTTCTCTGGGTACAGCACTGCTTCTGGATCTTTCTGCACAGCTTTCTCTGGACCCAGCGCTGATCTGCACGGCTCCTGGATGCTGCCACAGCTGTTAGGTTTGCTGGATGCTGAGGCCTACTGAGAAGAGTTCTCAGTTTGTGGGTTTAGGCCCTTGCTTTGAGTTCTGAATCAAGTTCTTTGGAGTTTTAAAGTCTAAGTGTTGAATCTGGTATCTTCGGGATGTTGTATGGTCCGGCAGAGCGCGTTGCAGCAAATGGAATTGAATGTCTCTACCTGTCCCAGCAGTCTCCTTTTATGTGTTTTGAAAGTGGGTGTGTGCCTGGGCCTAGCTAAGCCTGCCCCTTTCTACTTGTCATTGGCCCAATTCTCCCCTCTCCCATGATTGGGGAAGGAACTGTGAGTCAGAGTCATGCTGTAGGTTTTATGGGTCAGAGGATCCTCCCCTGGTCAGTTTGCCCACAAATCTATATTTGATCAAAATACACATTTCTCAAATACATAGTGGTTTGTCATTGCATGTACATATTACCTATCGCATGAGGTATACTCTGTTCAAGCTCTGCTCTTCCTGAGGGCTTGCATTCGAAAATGGCAACTTATTTTCGATTTTAGTGGGTTATGCAACCTTGGTTCTTCATTAAAAATTATACACATATACACGGCCTGTCCATACATACTCCAGTAAATTCCCATGTCTCTAGCTTAAACACCAAGTCTGTAGTATACATAAATAGCAGGGTTTTGCCCCAGAACATCACACAAATTGGAGTTTGGGCTTGAATCGAAGGTACATTTTTTAAATGAAGGCTCTCAAAGTTATACATTCCTGTCATTTGATTACAAAGAGTTATCAGTGTTTCTGTAAAATATATATTTTGCTTTCAATTCAGTTCTCAGAGTGTTGGAGTCCGCCTCCAAGACTTGGGTGGGTCAGTGATCACTTGTGTCTTCTGGCGGGCAGGCCTTTGTTGACAGGAAACAGTGAAAATCAACATATTCTATTCATGTGCGAGAGCCTATTGTGTGGTCTCCAGGAGGCTCCCAGCCAGTCTGCCTTCTATCAATCAAGAGGTCATGTGAGATTCTAACTCCTGGTGTGAATCTCTGGAGGTGAGAGGTTTCCCAGCCTTTGGCCTGTTAATTAAATCAGATTGTCTTCTGGGAACAGCATGTGGTTAAGATTTTAATTAACTCCCAGCCTTTGATGTAAAGGCCTCTCCTGCAACTCCTGACATGCAGTTTCCCTGTCAGGGTTTAGACCGCTAGCGCCGCCCTCAGTCAAAAGCGGGTACTGCATGCAATTTTGGTATCTTTCTTGGATTAATGCATTCTAAACAGGAATGGTTCTTACATGGTAGTAAATCCTTGCTTAACATTGTTTTGATGGGGCTCCTTACAGTAAAATGGTTATGTGGAACCCCACAAAAGGGTTGAATCTTTAAAGTGGTCCGATAAGCCACGATTTCAGCAACTTTTTGACATCCGTAACAGTGGATTTTGTTAACAAAGATCTTTCTTTACACTGGTGGGTGGCAAGTTAGGTAACCATTTTGGTGTGCGCACAAACTGCGTGGTTCTCCTGGATTCTGGCGCACATGTGGGCTTTTTGGCCATCTTGGATTTTCTAAGCCCACAGCATCAAATGTTGCAGCATGATAGCTCAAACGTGGGTCAGGACACCCAACAGTTCAAAGTTGGAAATTGCTATAAATATCTGGAGTGACCATGGCATACTAACGGCTACATTTAAAATCCACCAATCAAGGGCTCGGTACCGTTTTCAATCTATGGTTACCCCCAACTAATCAGGTACTGTAGTCCGATGATCTCCTAAAAACATTAACACCTTGAACCTCCATTTGAGGACTATGCTGAATCAGACTACTTTTGATTGGAAAATGATAACCTTTAACACTTCATCGGTTACAGCATTGGTACAAATAGCAGTTAATGACCTGGCCAATTACTCCCCATGCCAAATACCAGCCAGAAAGCATATGCATATTTATAACTCTGATTTGGCAGTCGCAAAAAACAATAAGAACAAGCAGAGCAGGAAACTTTCTATTTGCCCATTCGCTTAGGTCTTATTAAGAAGGTCAAACAAGCTTATAAAAACTACTGCAAAACTATCAAAGACCAGTTATTACAACAGGACTCAGAAACAATGCTCCAGGTTATTATGAAGGCAAATGTGGGTGCATTCTGGCATATTGTCAATGGACAAGAAAGTAACCCGGGCATTGTTTTATTGAATCCAATTGCGGAACAAGTTTGGTTAAACTTTTATTCCACCAGATTTGACCCTATCCGTTCTGAGGGAATTAACTACCCTATGAATTCAGACATTTCAGTTCCTCTAGCTAAATGGGCTCCTCCAATTGACATTGAACTAGTGCTAGATCTAATTCGTAAGTGCAAAAGATCTAGAGTCCTTGGCCAAAATGGGTTAATTAATAACACTTTCAAAGCTGACCCTAATCTCTGGGCCAGTCTTCTATGCATTGAGTTCCGAGACATCCTCCAATCTGGGGTATGCCCAAACTCTTGGTCCACTGCACACGTGATCCCAATTTTCAAATAGGCAGTAGGGCTGATCCTAAAAATTATCGCCTATTGCTATGATCGATGCGGATTGCAAAATCTTCTCTGCCTTTCTCTTATCACATTTGAAGGATTGGGAAAAAAACAGCCATCCCTTGAGTCCTTTTCAAACGGGCTTCCGTAAATCCCACTCTACCAACATTAATGGGCTTGCGGTTAAGTGTATTCAGGAGGCTGCCTGGAGATCAACTAGGGGCCCTACCTATATGGCTTTAGTGGACCTTTCGGCAACCTTTGACTGCGTTGACCGGAACAGGTTATGATATAAACTCTCTGCTTGGGGTTTACCTAGGGGCCTAATTGCTCTCCTAGAGGGGGTTTACAACAATTCAAGTGTACGAATTTGGCTGAATAGAAAGGGGAATATGTCATCCGTGGTTCGTACATATTGTGGGGTTAGACAGGGCTGTGTCTTAGCTCCATGGGTATTTAATCAATGTTTCTGACATAGCAGAGCATTTGTTAAAGGATGGTCTCTAAGCGTCAACCATTGGCTCTGTGACGCTTATTTGGATGGCCTATGCAGACGACTTCTTATTACTTGACCTAACTAAGGTGGGGCTACAGTGACTGCAACATGTATTCGCCAACTGTGCCAAGCTAAACTGATTGAACATCAACCCCGCAAAAAACAAAATCTTGGCATTCTCTAAAGGGCAGGTGAAGAAGAAAACTAACCTCTGGAACCTGGGGGGCACAAGAATACCTTGCTCCACTTGCCTTACTTACCTGGGCTACTATGTCGGGGCCAGTAGAGGCTCAAAAGGGCAGATTCATCTTCTCTTAAACAAAGCTAAAATACTGGCCAGGCAGGTCCTTAAAATCAATCGCAAATATGGCCATTTTTCCATTAGCTCTGCCCTTTTATTTTTTGAGGGTAAAATAGCCCCAGAATTGATCTATGGTCTAGAGCTTTGTGCGGGATTAACTACTTCAAAAATGGATGGGATTGAAGGAGATATTTGGCAACGGGCCTTACTTTTACCTAATGCTGTCCCCCTGGCCACAATTCGATTAGAGCTAGGCTACATCTCTGTAAAATCCTGAGTTGATTGGAGAATGTTCCTGCTCTTTGCTAAACTTAGGGGACCTATACCCAACACCCTATACGAACGTGTTGGGAATAACTTTAATCAATCTAGTTTCTTAATTAAATTTGCTAAACTATGCGAAGATATCCTGTGTAACATCAGTTCAGATTTAGAGCAGCTAATCACTAATCCTACAAAAACTAAAAAGAAGTTGTGGGACTATGATTGGTGCCAGACTACAGAGGCTTTTCATTCTTATAGCTCTATGTCTCATTTGGCTCATGAACACAAAAAAAGAGGTATCTTATCTCCAATCCTTAGGATTTTTCCTAATCGGGATCATCGACAAATCCTACTTAGACTGAGGTGGAATATTTTACCGACTCTAGACACTAAACTGAGGTGGAAAAAGATTTTGGTGGCGGATAGCCTTTGTAGATTCTGTCACTTAGTTCCGGAGATGGCTAAACATCTCATTCTTTTCTGCATACAACTTGAAACGCTGAGAGATTCTTGTTTGAACACTCTTAAAGTTTTATTCCTGGGTTTACCAACTGAACTGGTTTGGCAACGCTGTCTGAGTATTGGAACCTCTCGAGAGGGCTTGGCTCTGTCTAGTTTTATACGTAATTTCCATCTGGAACATATGTAATTGTATTTTTTCTACTGTTCATAACATAGTGTTTTTAAAAAAAACATACAGTTGTCTGTTTTCTTAGACATTATTTTTGTTACTTTAAGGGAATATTTTTGTATTTCACCTGCTAATATATCAACTATATGTGCATTTCTGTACTTTTTCTATGTTGTTGTTATCTCTTTTGTAAAGGTTTAATAAAACCATATACAAATAAAAAAAAATTTAAAACAAGTTCTGATTTGTGCAGGGCACAAGCAGTGACTCAATAAATACAGGACAGAATAATTCAGAACATGGTCTCCTCACACGTGACTCATAATTCAAAACAGGTTTCTATTCATTAGGGCCAGACATGACCCAGCAGCTTCCTTGACTCCTTGAATCAAGGCACCTAACAAGGTCAAATACAAAGGAATATTTTAGCTTGTGGCCTAAGGATAAGGGATAGCGTCTTATTTGATTGGACTTCTCACCCCTTACTCCAATTTTAATTCATGTGCTAATAACTTGTCGGTTGACGAGCAAGGTGCTGACCATTGAAAACTCTTGACATATACTCTTTTCTATCAATTTATAGGTGGTCCCAGGTGGACCATCAAATATCAGTATAACCAATGGAAGGACTAACCCATATATAATCCCCGTAACCTGTAGGTCTTTGTCACCAGGATTATAATGCAGTGTCAATGGTGATATATTTTCTGTTTTTAAACAGTTTTCATGCTCTAGAAGAACAAGAGCTCATGAATATTTTGTTTCTATGCTGTTCCTGCTTTATGTGGTTGTTAATAAAGCAGGGTTTTGTCATTTACTTTGGCTTTTCCGTGATTGGGTGCAGGATTTCCCGGCCAATCTGTTCCGCTTAGACTGGGGTTTTCCAGTCTACCTTTGCAGGATCAACTGGTGCATTTTCATATATTTGTGTTGTTTCTTTTAAGTTTTTTTCTATGCTTATATGTTTGTAGTACTCTTTGTTGTGTTTAAGATACTCTAGGGTATCTTGAACTTTATTTAAGTCGTCTAGTTGTTGCCAAACGTTTTTGGCTTGTGTTGGCACACCATTAACTAGTACAATCAAAGATCGCTGAACTAGTCGTCCTACTATTAGGGATTTCAATTTTTTTAAGGTTTAATGGTAATTATACTACCTTGCCACAAATGTCTTTGAGTAATTCTGATAGAGGCAATTTGGCAGTCTTGGGCTGCTGGTGTATTATAGCTTGGAATGGGTGTACTGTTTGAACTTGAGGAGAATCATCTCCGGTTCCGGAAGCACCTCAAAACCTTTCTCTTTGCTTCTGCCTTTTCTCCTCCTCTCCTCTGCTGACCTCCTGGCTGAAACCTGAACTACACTGGGTTCCTGGATACCCTCTGATCTCGGGCCCAGGTCCCTCCCCTGCCAGCGTCTCACACCTGCACTGCCCCCCCTGGAAACCCCCGCACTTGGGGACTGTTTCTGTATCCCTACAGTCTCCCTACCAGCCCCTGACACTGGATGTCCGCACTTACCCTTGCACTTGCCACTTGCTGGCCGCTACTTACTTATTGTTATCTTCTTGTATTGCACTGTTCCACCCCCCCTTCCCACGCACTTGTGCGATCTGAATGACACCTGGCCTAGTAGGATCGTTGTCTGTCCGGCGGTTGTTCCCCTCCCTTGCCTTGTCGCGCCTTGAAGCACCAGTGCATAGGCGCGTTATAAATGCCATATCATATCATATCATATCAAATCATATCATATCATACTCTCATATAGGATAAATTGCTGGAGAGCATTTTGAAGTGGAAATATTTCTAAACTATTATTGATAGCTTGTGATGACATTTGGTTATCATCAAGCTCAAGCTTACTATTACAGTATATGCAAACTATTAAGGGATCAGTTATGTTGTATTTATTTTTTTATGTTAAAGACAAGCCCAATTGGTACCATTGTTATTCTTCATTGTCTTCTATTTTGTAGAACATATATATAATGTTATTACTTTTCCTATAGAAAGTTCTACTTTGTCTGGAATTTCAGCAGATGTGTTTTCAGACTTTGCTATTTCTTTTTTGTTTATGTTTGCAAGTAAGTTTTTGTTAGAAAGTTGCTGGTCAATATATCATGAAGTTAACTGTTTTTCCAATTCTTGCTCAGTTCCAAAATATTGAATTTGCATGTGCTCTATTTGTCTGAGGACTTCTTTGGCTGTTGCATTTCAGATATTGTGATTGTGTTTTTGTAGTTCTACAGCAGAACCTTTAGCATTGTACAATCTATGCACAAGGGGTTGCATTGCAGATTGGTGTATTGTGAAAATGTGTATGTGATGGAAGGTGTTTCTATGAGTGGTTCCTGAAATGCAGGCTAATGAATGTCCTCGTAGTCCAGTGTGGAGGTGCACTGGACAGGAGTGCAGATTTTGTAAAATGTGTATTATACTTTTGTCTTTTATTTTAACATAGTGATTGAGGAGTTGTAAACATTTGAATGACTGTGCACATTACATATTGAGCTGTACGTCCAGTTGTACACTGGATGACCTGTGAGGACTTGAGGAACAGTTGGTTGAAAGTTTGTTGGGGAAGGTTTTTCTATGAGGTTTTATTTTGCCATAATGGTAGCTCTTATTATTATTATTACTATTATTATTACTATTATTATTAATATTATTATGCTCTGAGTGCAGACCTACCTTCTAGAAGCAAAAGACTGCTTTACAGAGGTATACAGCAATACAGATACATAACGGAGAGCTTTTCAGAGATAACAACACAACAGATATACAGCGGGGGTGGGCTACAGAGGAGCACAGAGGAGGGGTACAGCTGTACCGGCTGGTGGTGAAGAGAGGGGCGAGCAGCATCTAGCGAGTCAGGTGGCACGAGGGGCAAAGTTATTGCCTAGGTGTTGAGACAGAGAGATTCCTTAAATAGGTGTGTCTTGAGTTGTTTTCTCAATTGTAGCAGCTGGGGGCGAGTCTGATGCTGACAGGGAGGAGGATCCATAGTCTTGGGGCGTAGGTACAGAAGGCTTACTTTTTGGTCCTTTTGTTTTTGCAGCAACAGATTTCAAGTCTGAATGTGTCCTGGCTTCTGGTGGCACGCTGTCTGTCGGAGATGCTGAGGTTCTCTGCAAGGTAGCTGTGTGACTTGAGGGCATTTGCCATATAGATGATGTAGTGAAGAGTGAGACCCAAATGTGGTTCTTGTTGCACCTATCCCAGTCTCTGCCTGGTTCCATAGAAACGAGAGATGCACATCACGTCTGGGCCCTTCCTCCCCATCATTGATGTATCGCAGGTGTGAGAAGAGCTATTCAACCATACCCGGATGACAGTATAGAAAAGATACAGCTGTCATCAATTGAACAAGTTGACTTACTGCAAACTCGAAGAATGCTGATGACGTCACAACTGACATCATGACCTAGATACGTTAGACATGAAGCACATAGACATCCCTGCCCGAAGTTATGCAGACGTTTAGCTTTATTGCTAATAGACACAGACTATGCTTATGACTCACATACTTAGATGACTGACACACGCACTCCGTTTGCTACGTGAAAACCGTAAAACGCATAAGAATACATATGAACTGCTTGCTGACACTTAACCGTAATTAACATGGACGGCCATGCGAATAAAGATGGAAGCCATAGGTAAATTGGAGTGAAAGGGAAAAGCAGGACAAACTCAAGAACAGAGAGAAAGGCTGATTGTCTGACCCTGTGCAAAACACCATGCAAGGCCTCGCCAAGGACGCTGAGAGAAGGAAGGCTGCAAGTTAACAGACGAGATAGGACACTTGTAGGCAACACAAGCTAAAAATCCTTATAATTGCAAGTAAGAGAACTCCATCTCGTGGTCCTTACACACGTTATTTGAACCTACAAGGCAGAGCCTATTAATTTGGGCCAGAATGAGAAGGCTGCTCCCATCGAACCAAAGGCAGAAGGATACAAAAGTATTACAGGTTCAAAAGCCGAATGTTCTGTCTCAAGGCCTAGGAGATCTGAGATGGCAACTTATTGGAAAAAAGCAGCAACCCCGGGGAAGTTCCCACTTCCTTGAATAGTTGCACTTGGCCTGGGAACTGTCCAAAGCTCAAAAGATGAAAAGACCCTTTCTGCCCAATCCCTAATCACCTTCCATGCTAAGCTTACAATATGTTGCATTTGCCAATTGTCTTACGCTGCCTTGTAGCTTTGTATTTGAACACATAGAGGTGGTCTTTGGAGGAGCCACCAGATGTGGCTTACCCAATGATCACACTAAATCATTATAGAATGTATATGTAGTTCACTTCACTTACAAATCCCTTCCCCTGTTAGGTTTTTGGGATCTAACCTCATTTTTGTGACATCACAGATTAACAAAACTGGTCGACAGCCGCGTAGAGAGCAAGATCAATTGGAGAATTTTGCACGTTTCATGCTGCAATCCCTGTCAATGAATTGTTAAAAAAGACAGTGAACTTTTTCCTATGGCTGGGTTGTCCGTTCTTGGGGCAGGGGAATTCCAGGGCCCAGTTCCTCTTGCATGTAAACGGGGAGACTGATAATAGTTCCCTTGCCACTATTACAGTAGTAAGACTTGAAGGTGATTTGTGCATGCAGTGGGAGACAGTGATGGTCGATGAGATCCGGGGTGATTTGCTTGTATCTGCGTAGATCTTGAAGATGCGTGTGGCCGCATGTAGGACACTTCTAAGTGGCACAAGGGACAACGGGAGGCCTTCGAGAGGTGCATGCAGGACAGGACCAGTACTTGAATGGTGGATCGAAAGCTGTCTAGAGGGATGAAGGGCTTGAATTTTCACAGGAGGGAGAGTTGATACCAAGCAGTCTGAGTTTTCTTGGCTATGTGTGTCTTGAAAGAGAGGTGTTTGTCAATGTGGAACCCGAGGGTCTTGGCACAGGAGTTGAGCTCAGGTGTGAAGCCCTCAGAATTCATGGTTGATAGCCAGGTCTTTATGTCTGGGTGTTCCGTGTTGTTGTTGAGGTGTAGAAATTCAGATTGGAGGGGTTGAGCTTGAAGTATGCACTGTACATCCAAGACTGTATCAGCAAGAGGCAAGTTTTGAGCCTATGGATGTCCTTGATGGAGTCTATCTTGAGGTATAGCTGTGTGTCATGAGCATAATGGTGGATGTTTCCTACTATTTCATAGCCTCTTCCATTAGTGTCTGTATGAAAATTGGTTTAGTTTGTTGTTGGTTTTATACTTCATTGAAATACGGATCTGTGCTACTGGTGTGAAACCATTCAACTGCACAGAAGTTCAAAAAGTTATATATGTTCACATTGCGCATGTTTTGAAGGTGCATTTGTAGTTTTTTAATTGATTCTGTTTGTGGTTTTATTCTATTTAAAACTAATATAAATAGTTTTTTTTTACTTTGAATATGCTGTCAATCAGAACTTCAAGTATCAATTTTCGTTAGTACTATTGAAGTGAGGAATGTTACTTTTCAGATCTTTTTATGAGATAAGTAAGAACTCTGTGCTGGAATGATTTGTAAAATAGATTTTTTTAGATGTTGTATTGTGACTACATTGTCATTGCTAGATATAGTTTGAGGTTCATTTTCAGTTGTAACTGTTTTACTACATACTTGGTTACATTTCTTTTTTGATGCAGGAGAAATACTTTGGTTAGTGGTGAGGGTTATTGTTCTTTGCAAGAGCAAAGTTTATTGTTGTCTCGCCTGTACATTTTCTCTAAATTGTATATGGCTTTCCCTTCTTTTTATCTGCATGATCATTTCATTGTTTTCTACATAGCTGTTTTGTATCTGTTGTAGAAAAGAAAGTATGCATGTTAATGTAGAAGTGTTCTGTGGGTATTATTGTACAGGGATGAGGAAGAGTGGTGTATGGATAATAATATGGATTCATATTGGGTACTGGAATAAGGAAGAAGGGGTTTTGTAGTTATAATATAGATTATAATTGAGAAGTGAACTTAGATATTTGCAAAGGAAGAGGCTGTAGACTTCTGCTGTAGTGGTATGAGGAAGATGGGTGTGGGGATAATGCAGAATAATGTGATTTCAGTAATGGTATGAAGAAGTGGGAAATACAGCAAATAAGTAATTGTTGCTAGTGAAGTTACATGATGGAGAGTGGTGTAGACATAAAGATATAGATTAATGTATGTTACTGGGATGAGGAACAACGTTGTGAAATTATATACATTCAGGGGCTGATTCATGGAATTATTTGCGCCAAAAAACAGGAATTTGTGCGCCATTCTGCCCGCAAATCCCCATTTGTTAAACAGGGATTTGCGGACAGAATGGCGCTCAAATCGCTATTTTTCAGTGCAAATAGTTCCATGAATCAGCCCCTCAATTTTGCAAGTAACATAAGGCCGAGAGATGTATAGGTAATAGGAGCTGTGGTAGAAAAGATTTGTAGAGTGAGAGGTTTTACAACTGTGGGGTGTTGGGGAAATGATGTGGACTGGAATTGGAAAGTCGTTTGGGGAAGAAGTATGTATAGTTGATGGTAATTGTGTGATAACATGTTTGTAGTATTATGGGTGGGAGAGTAGTGGAGTTGTAGGATAAGGAGTAATGGTGTGCTGTAATGGAAAATAGTGTATTTGCCACATGTAAATTATAGCATGAGTGGGTAGTTTAAGATAATACACAGTATAGTTATGTTATTAAGAGTGTTACGACATACATGACCAATTAATAGGATCTATATTGAAAACCCGAATCCCAAAAGCTTGAGATACAAAATTGCAAAGCCCACTTGTTTGCATTTTGTTACTCAAGCTTTTGGGATTTTGCCTGTTTATCCCCTGCTGGGCATTTAATATAGGAGCTAACTTTCTGTGTATGTCCAACCTTGATGTCTGTGAATAGTATAAGTTGTCCATGGACTATATGATCAAAAAACATAGAATGAATGCTTGACTACTTTTTTTGGTGCTCTTAAATGTTGGATCTTAAAAAAGCCTTTGTTTTTTAAAGTCTGTGATCATAATGCAATGTGTACTCATACATGTTTTTCTTTATATACTTTGTATGTATTTATTTATGTATTTATTTATTCTTCAAATTGAATTTCGTTCACAAACCAATGTTCACCGCATTGAGAATATTGTAAAGAAAATGGTATTTTCCCACAGTTGCAAGATGAACTCCATCTTCTATAAAAATGTTCCCTCCATCATGTTGTATTTTATCATTTTCAAAAGATGACATTCAAAAGTCTCACATAAATGCACATATGGCTTTATTCACATTCCGCAATGTCAACAGAAAAAGTTTCCAACATGTGGGAAAGCATGTCCCCTGCACACACTCTATTGTCGAAAATCAGCCAAGCTGTTTATGACAGAAGTTCATACATACATATATAAGTCAATCTTGATTTGGTTGATGAGTACTTATGTAATCGTAGGCAAAGCAAGTTAATTTTGGACAAATCAATTAATAATAGTTAAAGAAAGATTTCCAAAGGATTCCTTTGTTCTTCACAAAATCTCTTGTAATGGGAAACCCAACATGTTTCGAGCTGGTATGCTCTTCATCAGAGGTTCATATGTGTGAAGTTTAAATGTAATGTAACAACAACAAAACATGTTTTAATAAAAGAATTTCTCATCAACAAGTGTAAGTTGTGCCTCTGTCCAATCAAAAGTACAAAACAATCTTAAGCTTCCTTAGGCACCTTATTGGTAAGAGATTATCGGAAATGTTCCGTTCTTGTGTGCACTGTGCCTGCACGATCTAAGTCTGTTAATCAAATTTGCCCAAGAAACTTCAAGGTAAAAACTTGATCCATAGAATATCTGTGCTATTACATTGCAATCTTGGACCACGTTGTGATATTACTGGCAATAGAGATATGAATAAATCATCACCTTCTCGTGCATAGGTAGCAAATAAACTTGGGAGGTAGGCGTAATGCCAGTCGTGGGTGTGCAGTCGTGGTACAGTCTGGCCTGAAAAGTATGTGAGAAATAGACAGTAGTGATGTCTGCTGTCTAATGTATTGTGGAGTCAGAGTAAGGTATGCATGAAATGTGAGTAACGCCACTAGCCGCGCTACTAGGGCTGACCATTGCTATGAACTAAACAGGCAGGTGATGTCATCACACTCATTAGACCGTCTTATCAACACAGAATGTGGCTGCAAGATGCGGGTAACTATGGGAAGAACTAGATAATAATAGAGAAGTCCAAAGTAACTAACAATTTATACCTCTGTCTGCTGTGATTTTTTTAATGCAAGTGGAGCCGCTAGCCGCATTGCAAGGGCTAGCCGTTGCTATAAACTAGATGGACGTGGTGCCTTCATCACGCTCATAAGGTTGTCTTGTCAAAACGAAGTGTCACCGCGCAATGTAAGTATCTGTGGGAAGATCTAAATAATGATCGGGAAGTGCAGGGTGTGTCAATATGAGTCATACATCTCATGGAACTTAGTATTATACCAAGAGTGTGATCTCTCTCTCGTCGTGGGCTGTGAAGATGTAAACACCATAAAGTGTATCTGATCAGCCATTAGTGGGTAGCTCAAGTAAATGATATAGTAGTTATTCTCGATTACACAAGTCTATGATGCCATCCTCCCGCTACATAATGTATTTCTCATGGTTATCATCAAAAAGTAGACCATCTAGTGATATGCTCAGAAAGGCTTGTCCCTATAGATTAAAATGGACTGATCAAGATTAAGATGTAACAACGTCATCAGACAATTTAAATGGACATGTCATACATTTAAAGGTTAATGTGAAATAAAAGTTCTAACATGTACATTTAAGTTCAACACGACATATTGCAAATAAACCGATTGTGTTGGGTGTTCAAATTACAGTGAATCTTATGGATATATAAAAAGTCCAAACTATCTCATCATGGTGGGTATTTCTAGTGGTATAGATGTTAAGGCCCTTCCTGTATGGTCTAAAGTCCACCTTGTTGTATGAGTCATATGATTTTAAAGAGAAGGACCTAAATAGTACTTTTCATTCATTGCTGGGGGACTGATAGAGTCCAAATGGTAAATCCGAAAAAGCTCTCTCTGTGTCTGATTTCTTTTTGGAGATTCCCCTTCCCTGGGTAAGGGGTGGACCACTTTGAAAATCATACATCTCATCTGTGCCACTGTGTGTCTGGCTTCTTGTTAATGTCTTTAGACCGGTGATCTGAGGTTTTCTGTTCTGATGTTGAACTGTGTTCGGTCCAACAGTCTTTTGCTCGTCTAATGGGCTGGCCTACATATTCACATTCCGCCTTGCTTTTTTTATTTGTGGCCAGAACAGCGTCAATTAATTACACACTGTTCTCTGTGTAATTTGAGAAAAAATAAACATTGTTGATGGACATTTTTCATCAGACTTTGGAAAGTATCTTTCATAGCAATCTTCAAGGATAAACCAGATGCGTACCCTAAACTATTACATCCACAATGTACTATAATAATTTCTGGATATTTCAAATTCACCAATCTTCACAAATGAATACTAGTGGACTCAATTTCATGCCACAAACTCTCTAACATACCACTTCCAATGTTTCAAAGCCAAGATTATAAGTGATAACAAGCTGCTCTTCATATATCTGCCAATTAATCCAAAAATCTCACATAATCCAAAAAGTATTCTTGTTGAGTGACATGCCTTCAGCGATTCCAACAAGAAATTAAGCACTTGCTGCACTGTCTTCCTCTGCGGTTCAACTCCTCCACAAAGACAAACCTGATTGGCTGAGCCTTCCGTCTTCCCCCGACATTCGCAGTGTCCACGGCCACAGCAGTCCTCTTTCCATGCAGTCGTGGCCATCCGTGGACATCAATGCAAATGTCAGCTCTTCTACCTTTTTTTACCTTTATCTCTGCAACACTCACTGATTGGCTCCATTCAAGCAATCAGACATCCATCTACCAATCATATCCAGAAACTCTAGATGTAACCCTGTCATCTCAGTTCAACAGTTCACATGTACCCTTCATCTCTGAGAGTGAATTTGTCCTGTGATTCCGAGCCTCCTCTATCACAAAGTACAGAGAAAACCTTTACAGATTTTTATTTGCAGAATAAACATCTACATTTCACAATCTACATCTAAGAAGACATCCTGCAGCTATTCTTTAATGTTCCAAAAAATGTTTGTACCACCCTTTTTAAATAATATACATTAAATGAAAATTGTCTAGTGCTGCAAAACATACTTCACTGCAGCATCAAACACTTCACTGCAGCACCAAATACTACTTTAAACAAGCATTGGCAATGCCAACAATTTGGGCATTTGTGTAGACATGGGAAAGGTGCTTGCCAGGAACAGCAATATTAACTACACATTGTTGGTAGCAGCTCTGAAATGGTCCACGTACCTGGGTATCTACTAGCAGTTCCTGACACAAGCTTCAAACGTATCCACATGCCAAAAAATGTTGGCTTTGCCAATTCTTGCTTTAAACAGAACTTCAGTGACTTTGCAAATGCTTGTTTTTAACAGGACTTCAGTGAAGGAAATGCAGAATGCTTTTTAACTGCAACTTAATATCAGCAGGTCTAAAATGTTGCAAGTACATGGACCTCTGATAGCACTGCCTAGAACATAGCATATCCTTATACGTAAGCCAACACTGCTCCCTTCACCAATGCCTCTTTTTAACAACACTTCACTAAAAACACATATGGTTCTTTAAGAATGTGCTTTCTGAAGGCAGACCTCTTTACAGCACCAGTTAAAACATTAACTCTGAACCCTCTAAAAAACACTAACATCCAGATAACAAGAAATGTGTACACTGATGCTTGATTAAAGCAAGCTAAACCAATTCCAATTGCAAGGTGTATTTGGCAGGTAGCGGCATGAACTGTGTGCCAATTTCTATAATAATTACCATAGCCATGCACAATCAATGGATGGATAAATAACCAAACAACAGATAGTAGTTAAGTATCCCTTCACATATAACATTTATCTATATGCGTACTCTAATACAACAGTTTTAGCTTACAGATGTCTTTACGCAAACTCAAACTTAAATTCCTTCTCTCAAAACAAAACCACCCCTTCATATGCTACTATGTTATGCATCCTTCCCTTTAACATACTTCACTGCAGTAGCCATTGTACAACTTTATTTACTCTTCTTCCTCTTCCCAGTACCCAACATTTATATATATATTAATATTCCCCAAGGCTCTGTCCTTGACCCCGTTCTCTTCTCACGCTACAATTCCTTCTTAGATCCTATTATCTCCTCCTTTGGTATCTCACACCATTTCTATGCTGATGATACCCAGCTCTTCCTCTCTTTCTCATCCTTCTCTCATGACATCCACCATAGGCTCTCTGCTTGCCTCTCTGGATGTCCTCTCACTTCCTTACTCTTAATGCAGATAAAACTGAAGTCCTATTCTTCCCTGCCAACACACTTCCTCCTCCCTCCCCTTCTCCTTTCATTTTCTTTCCCCCTTCCCAACTCCCCATCTCTCCTCACGACCGCAACCTTGGTCTTCAAATTGACCTCTACCTCTCTCTTTCTCACCACATTTCTCTCACTGCCAGATCTTGCCACTTTCACCTCTACAATATCCATGAAACTCGACCATTCCTAACCTCTCACGCTACTAAACTCCTAATTACCTCCCTCATCTTTTCCAGACTCTTCTACTGCTCTACTCTTTTCTCTGTCCAAACAAGTCATCCAGTGTTCAAATGGACATGCAGTTCAATATGCAATGTGTGCCAACTGTCATTCAAATGTTTAGAGCAATTCCTCAATCACTATCTTAAAATGAAAGACAAAAATAGAATTAAAATTTTACAAACCATAGACTCCTGCCCAGTGCACATCCGCACTGGACTACTAGGACATTCATTAGCCGGCATTTCAGGAACTGCTATAAAAGCACCTTCCATCATAAGCATAGCGTTATCAGACTGTGCACCTACTCGAATGTTGTCCGTTTGCATATCTGTATACCTTATGTAGTCCCCTGTACTATGAGGTGTGCCTTTGCCAGGCTTTGCACCTAGCCCTTCTTTGTCCTTTTACATGCCTGTACACCTTGTGTAGCCCCTGTACTACGGGGCATGACTTTGCCAAACTGTGCACCTACCCTTACTTTGCCCTTTGCGTATCTGTATACCTGATGTAGCCCCTGTAACATGAAGCATGGCTTCTCAGACTGTGCACATATTCTAATTTTGGCCTTTTGCATATCTGCATACCTGATGTAGCCCCCTGTACCACGAGGCATGGCTCTGCCAGCCTAGTAACCTACCCTTACTTTGTCCTTTTGCATGTCTGTGTACCTGATGTAGCCCCGTAGGATGAGGTGTGGCTTTGCCAGACTATGCACCTACTCTAATTTTGTCTCTCATGCAAATCTGTGCACCTGCATTAGACCCCCGTACCATGAGGCGTTGCTCTGCCAGATTATGCTTTCTAGATCCACCTGTATTTTGAAACCTTTACGTGTGGCCCTGCACTTCACACTTACTGTAACTCGCGCCTAGATGTCTGAGGGTTTTGTGCGCTGCTATAAATGCAAAAATAAATTCAAATAAATATTAAAATGTTAGCAATGGACCATTCTTCATTGCAAAACATTGTGCATAGATTGTACAATGCAAAAGTCCCACTCTAAAATTACAAAAAATAAATGACAATCTTCTAAATGTGACAGCCGAAGAACTCCTCAGACAAATGCAACATACAAAAAGTAAATAATTTGGAACTGAAGTAGAATTAGAAAATGTAGTTCATATTGAAAACATAAACCAACAACTTTCCAATAGTAACCTCCTTATAAACACTTCCAAAAAAGAAATAGCAAAGTTTCAAAACACATCTGCTAAAATTTAGGACAACGTATGTGTCTGTTGTGGCAGAACTTTATATAAGAAAAGTACCAAAATAGTAGACTATAAAATAGAAGACAATGAGGAATGACAATGGTTCCAATTAGCTTTATATTTGAAAGCAGAACATGAATACAAAATAACTGATCCCATAACACTTTGCACATACTGCAATACTAAGCTTGATTGTAACCAAATGCAATCATGGACTATCAATAGCTTAGAAATATTTCCACTTGCAAAAGCTCTGCAACATGTTAATCCGTATGAAAGTATCATAATTCAAACCATACACCCACTCCATTCCAGAGATACCATGGAAGATGCATTAGAAACATATCAAATGCGTCAAGCCAAAGGGTCCCTAATGAGCATATGGGAAAAACGTTTAGAAGCATGTTGTTTTCCACTACTCTTTCATACAGGAAAAGGATGAAGACACAATGAAAGACCCATACAAATCAGTGCATTAGAATAGCATTCTCTATAAATGTATTCTTAACATCCAATATACTGGCAAAATGTAGAATACATTTTCCACCACTCGTACGAAAGTGAACTACTAACTCTATATTACGGAATTGCACACACACTAAAAGAGGCACCCATTTCCTAAACATGTCAGCTACCCATCTCTTTCAAAAGATAAAAGACAAAGATGAAGTGTTGCAGTAAAATATTGCAAATCTCTTGGCAAATATATGTAAAATAAAGACCATAGAAAACATTACTATATGACTATACTGCAAGTATTCCAACCATGGAGAATAGAGGAAGAATTGTTAGGTGAACATGCCACATTTGATACTGCATTCAAGGCAAATGAAAGGAGTGCTCAGATGCAGGTGCACCACACAAAACGTGAACACCTAATGTGGAACACACAGCACTACATTATTGTGTCTTGTGTCTGTAGGAATACTGGGTACTACGAACAAGAGCTTTGCCATTTTTTAGTAGGCCTCAGCCAGAGATATTGAGCTGCTATTATAGTGTATTAGGTCATAGTTGTTAGTTGGGAGCACTTGATTAAATCTAGTCCTGAGATAGTTGCCAGCTTATTTTTGCAAGGGAAGCATTTCTCAAGGGAGGAAGGCTCAGTTCCAGACAGCAAATGGTACCTCATCAGATAGGGAAAGAATACATAATGTTTATGAAGGCCACAATGAGCGATTGGGAGTAGCTCTCAGGCAGCCACAATGTGAAATTGGCTGATAGATATGGAGAAATGAGCAGAAATATGGTCCATGAGCAGTGCTCAACCCTGGACCTGTCATGTTTTTTCAAGAAGGCCATTCATTTCAGTGAGGTTACTAGAAGATGGTGTACCAGGATTGGCAACATATATTGAGATAAGGAGCTATAAAGTCAGCAGGTGCACACAGTGGGAATGGGCAATGAATAGAGAATGTGTGTGCCATGTTGGTTTGTGGGTCATTGGTCCATCTCAGTGTGACGTTGTGGCCCCCAGTTGTCTGAGGTAGCATGGTACAGTTAGAATCAAGCCCATTATCAAACTGTTTTTCCAGGGATGGGATTGGTGAATTTTTTGTTGACCAAAGGGGGTGAGATCATGTTGGATGGGCGGTGTTCTGTTGTATGATGAAATGTAACTGCCAGTAGTATTTGAACAATGTGTAGGGTTGTTTAGGGGACTGGTGATGACCAGCCAATGATAATGTTGGGATGATGTTTCCGTTACATTTCTTTGGCAATATGCTAATGTTTTGTTGGTGGCTATAAAATGTTCCGCCTGTGGTGGGAGTGTGAAGCGGGCTATGTTCAGTTCATGTTGCTGTCCATGATGCAAAGGCACATTTTGTGTTTTTTTCCTGCACTCCTTTCTGAGTTCTGTTGATTACATGTTTTGACCTTAGTTGTGAGTGGCCCTAGCTCAACATTTGGAGGCCCCTGCGAGATTCTAGGACCTGAGGTGCTGGGGCGAGGGGGTTCTCTGCCGCATGCCTGGGGGAGGCAGAGCCAGCCTATAGAGACCAGTTTTGGTGGGCACAAACGAGGAGGTATTGCAGGCAGAGAGTTCCCGAACATTCGCTTGATGCCTTAGGCATGGCCGCCTGACTCCAGGTGGTGCAGGCATTTGTATAAGTCCAGCTTTGAGGGTTTTTGAGGACCAGCAAACACGTGAGTGCACCCTCGCATTAAAGAACAAGGTGGTATTTAGTCTTGTTGTTTTTTTTCCTTTTTTCTTTTATTATTGATTAGTGCATTTAGTGCAGGTATCTCCCCGTAGTGGGGGAAAGACTGCATTGTGTAGTAATGCATGCAAATTGGACAAGGGATCTCTCCAAACGGTGGAGAAAGATGGCAAGCGCAGTGTTGTATAAGGGTTTAGTGAAGGGATGTTCTCCGTTGGGAGAAAATATATCATAAGTAGCACAGTACTGTAGTTTAATATTGCATGCAGATTATAGTAGGGGATCTCCTCTATTGGGAGGAAAGATGGTATCATAAGTAGAATAGCAGTGGCATATTAATGTGAAGAACATTTTTTGTGATAATAGTAACCACGCTGCACAGAAGGGATTTTTTGATTCGTAGAGGATGTGAAGTAATTGTGGTATTTAGAAGTGTATAACTTGGAGATGTATTGTTGTGGATAGGGATGTGATTAAAATGTGTGGTGCTAGAGGAGAAATGTTTTGGTTATGTTGAAGGAAATATTGGGTGAGGTATTTGGTTTTGGATGGATTGGTTGTGTTTTTGGGTGTATTTTCGTTTAGTGAAGTAAGGGTGATTGCATTATGATGGGATGTGTGTGAGGAGTGTGTAAATGTATGTGTAGTGTGGACTTGAAGAAGAGAGGAGTGAAGGGAGTGGTGTGAGTTGAAGACATTTGGGGGGAGCCAGAGAAAACAACTGGTTGATGATTAGCATTGTGAAATTGGGGTTTCAAATTGGCTTTTTGGTTTTAAAATATAGATTTGAATTTTATTGTATTTGATATTGACAGTGGGAAACGCAAACAGAAGTCATATCAGGCACGGCTGGCACAGTGTCTAAATGGGATATGGGGTGGACACACATTGGCACTATGGTGACTCCATTTGAGCACAAGTGCATGGCACTCCTGCAGGACTGGCACAAGATATTGAAATACCATTGTGGGTGGGTATGAGACACAGCAGGACAACTTTTCACACTATGACCCGGGAAGGGTACTCATGCACACATGCATATCTCACATCAAAACTTAAGGGGCAAAGTTGAAGAACAGGCAAAGCATTTGGAGTTAGGGAAAATGTATGAGAAGGAGGAGGGAGCACCCAGTGATATGGGGGAAAATGCAAAGGAGAATGTTAGCACCCCTGCCCAGGATGACACTGCCACTGCGGCACACATAGCAGCTGCAACAGTTCCATTAGCCCTCCCATGACTGGGTCTTTTTCTCTAATCCCTACCACGGGTTACACCAATCCCTGATATGCCACCAAATGGCAAAGATATGAAGTAAAATAGACTACAACACATGGAAGAGGTATGTTAAAAGACACTGCTAATAATATGTTGGTTACACAGATAGGGAAGAGCGCACAGGGACAGATCGATGAGGTGTTGAAGGAAGCAGAGTAGGTGCTCATGTATGCAGAAAGGGAGCAGGATCAGGGGCAGCGATGCATGGCAACATCCTCCAATCTGTGGAGATCAGGACAGATAATGTTCAATTTAGACAGTGAGTATGGTGTCGATAGAAAAATGTCATCACATTGGCAGTATGACACTGACAGGGGGAACTATGGGAACATGAAGAGCGGGAAGAGAGGGATGACAGACCATGGGCTGAAAGACTTCTGAGATGACACAAACACATAGCTGTAGTGATGGCTAAAGGGGACGGAGAGATGGGAGAAAATAAGCAGCTGGGGAAGCAGCTCCCCTTAATATAGGAAGTTTGATTGGATACTCAATATGTACCTTGGCTGAATATGGACAAAGATAATTTCATGAATAGTTTTCCATCTCTCACGGCAGGTGCAGGAACATGGATTTATGTTATAGAAAAAGAGACGGCACACGATGGCGCACCATTCAATAACTGGAAGTTGACTGTGTGTAAAGCACTGAGGGAGTTGTACACAGACACAACCGTCATGCAGTCTAGTCTGACTCCCACAATCGGTCCAGATTCAGACCCTGCACACTACATTTTAAGCAAAAGTGGCATTTAGAGATGTGACAAATGTGGGATATGAGCATACCTGTTTTCTACCACATCCTACTGAGAGGTCTCCTAACAGACATACAGAAATAATTGGGGAAGGTGGTGGGATTAGAGAATAAGGGGTGGTTAGAGATAGAGGCACATATAGTACATAATTGCAGGGCTAAACAGGACAAGGAGAGAAGGAAGGTAGATGACTCTCAGAAGGCAGAGGTAAAATTGGTGCAGCAGAAATTGGCTAAAATAAGTTTGGAACAAGCTTTCCTAACTTCCCTTCCACAGCGAGGGCCCGTGCCACAGGGGTGATTCGTACCACAAGGTTTCATACAACAAGGGGGGTTCCTCCCGCAGGGATGGGGAATACTGCAAGGGGCAGTAAGTAATTCACCAGGGAGGTTTCGCACCACAGGGAGCTTTTGCACCACAAGGATGGATTGCACCACCAGGAGGATGTGTACCACAAAGGGGGGTTTCCCCATAAGGAGGATTTGGCCCACAAGGGGGATTCATCCCACAAAGGAGATATTTTCCAACACCATGAGGGGAATTCCAGAGAGGGAGGGGTTCGGTTATGGAGGAGCAATGGCGTAATATGGAAGACAATGCTGGGCTTGTGGAGGAATAGGCCACTTTGCAAGGGAATGTAAGAACAGAAATAAAATACTGTAGGACGCCAGTGGCAACCTGTACTACCACAAGATGCCTTACTATCTACAGACATATCAGCCTTCACCGTCCATGCAATACATGTTTCCCCAGAAAATTCGGAATAAGCCACAGCAGCATCCCCCGTTTGTCCTGAATGCTCAGAATATGATGATGCCTCAATAGCAGTCCACACCAGTTCCAACTGCACCAGCGTCTCCACAGTTACATCCACTGGCAGTACACGACAGCAATATCAGCCACCAAATCCTCTCTGGGTGCAAGCACAAGCACAGGTACAGACACAACTGCAGACAGCCAATCAGCAACAGGACACCAACTTGATTCTTCCGGGCATGGTACTACACTATACGGGAGCAGTGCTGTTGGGGGTCAATCCTTTTCTACCCTATCTCTAGACATAAACATAAATACCCAATAAGACAGCCCACAGAAGGCTCTGGGCTGCCTAATCATATCAGTAACTGCAGACTCAGAAGAGGAGCCACAGGTAGCAGTGAGTATAGGCAGCGATACATTTTCATTTTTGGCTGGCACAGGGGCTACCAAATCTTTCATTAGAGAATTAAGATTCTCTTTGTCGGACAGGATAATGGACATGCATGGATTCTCTTGGGCTGTTGTAATGGTTCCTTTCACCAAAACCCTACTGCTTACCATTGGCACTGAGGAAATAAATGCACCTAATTGTCCTCAAAAGATACACCAATCAACATATTGGGCAGAGACATTATGAGCAAATTGAACATAACCATTTTATTCACTGACAAAGGCATAGTGTGTTCCACTCCTGGGGTATACTATAACCAAGCATTTTCAGAGCTCAAACACAGTGCACTGCAAAGGGTCCCAATATAGCCCCAGTTATTCCTCCATGAGGTACAGGTGCTGTTA
Organism: Ambystoma mexicanum; assembly: GCF_040938575.1. NCBI lineage: Eukaryota > Metazoa > Chordata > Amphibia > Caudata > Ambystomatidae > Ambystoma > Ambystoma mexicanum. Next base: position 419,496,574 of record NC_090927.1, on the reverse strand, counting down.
TTATGGGTACCTAGGAAAAGAACTCACACCTTCCGGTTACACATAGAATTTCTGTTCAGACCAGCAGCATACAAGGAAGTTGCACCAGGAACTGCTAGATGTGGTAATAACAGAAAAAGACAAGGTGGTCCTTACAGGGGGCGGATGAGAATTATATTGAATGGTGCACTGTCCTGTGTTTTGACCCCACCCAGCACTTGACTGACTTTACTGATGAACAACTTTTTGACAACAAGGACATAGGAGAGATGGTGTTTGAGATAAGTATATCATGTCACCAGCTTGTATAGTATAGGGAGTTTCCCCAACTGGCACTCCTTACAAAGGGGATGTTGTCACTCTTGCAGGAGGACTAGCAGAAGGTGTCTGCAGAGATGTGGACCAACGGGCCCCATGATGTAGGGCGTTTGAAGGGGATAGGGGCAGTCTGCATGTAATTGAATGAAGGGACCATACTGCCCCAGGTCAGACAATATCCCCTGTCCAAGGAGGTTGATGAATGGATATATTACACCACTATAGCATTATGGCAAGAGGACATAATATAGCACTTAGACTCCTGGTGCAACATGGCCATGCTCCCTGTGAAAAAGGTAAAGAGGGGGTCTCGGAGGATTGTGCAGGATCTCCGCCCACTGAATAACATGATAGAAGTAGAGTTTCTGGTGGTACCCAATCCGCCCACCATTTTGTGTAACATTCCCATGGGGACAACATACTTCATGGTGATTGATTTTGCATTCTTTTCGATAGGATTAAACCCAGTTTCTCAGCACCTCACTGCATTTACTTACTAAGGCCAGTGATTCCAAAACACCAGACTCCCACAAGGGTACTGTGACTCCCCAAGATTCTTTAATAGTGTACTGCAGGCAGATTTAGGAAATGTACAGACATACATCACAATATGTGGATGACCTCCTGGTGTGCCACACTACAGAGGAGCAGTACAGGGAGGATTTGGTAACACTCTTGCTATTATTGGCAGGCAAGGGGTACAAGGTGGACAGAGAAAAGCTGCACTATTGTAAGAAAGAGTTAGTTTACCTAGGGCAGATACTATTGTCAGAAGGGAGGAGATTAACACCTGAAAGGGCAGCAGCAGTACAGAATACACATCAGCCAAACGCAAAAAGAAAGATCCTGGGTATGTGTAATTACTTCCAGCCCTGGATTTTTGACTGCTCCAGCTACACTAAGTCACTACTATAGGTAGCACAGAAGGTGAAGGTCCCATCACCTACACAGCCAACATGATAGAATCATTTAAGGAACTAAAAGGTGAACTCACCAATGCACCAGTGCTGGCCACTCCAGATTACAACAAAAATATTTTTGATTTCCCATTCTACCAGGGAAGTGATGATGGCTGTACTCACCCAGAAAAGGTCATAAGGACACAAACCTCTGGCTTATTATTACACATTTTCCTTGTGAACAAGCACTTGCATCAGCATCTTTTGCAATTGAAAAATCATCTGTCATAATGATGGGCTGCCAGTGGCGCTCTATGTAGAGTACACAGTGTTCACTATCCTCGAAAAATCAAACTCAACCCTCACTACCCAACGAGTGTTAGGGTATGAGGATATACTTTCAAATTCAGAAATTCACATTGAGAGGTACCATGTTGTCAATCCAGCAACCTTCATCACCCAGCCAGTGCAGGTAGGTGATGATTTTCATGAATTAACCACGTACCAAGAGGGACTAGAGGGTCTGCACAAAGTGAGGGAAGATACCTTAGATGAGGGAGAGATATTTTTCATTGATGGTTTATCATTGATTTACTACAACATGGGATGTCAACTCACTGGGGCAGCAGTAGGGCACGTTGAGGGAGAGGACATTCAAGTGGCAGCACTAGATGAGATTGAGATTACCATCACATTATTCAGCGCAAGCTGCTGAATTAGTGCCATTGATATCAGCAACAGAGATGTGTCAATGATGTTGTGCCACTGTTTATTCAGATTAAGCCTATGTCACTGCCACAGTACATTCAGGATTGTCTCGAGGGAAGAAGAGAGGTTTCAGGAAAAGTTATAGGGCACCAGTTCAGCACATGTTGTTGATATCAAAGCTGATAGAGGTGTTACCCATGCGTTCAGTTCTGGTGGTAGTTAAGTGTGCCGCCCACACTGGGCATACAGATTTCGGATCATGTGGCAATGAGACTGCAGACATAGCAGCCAAATAAGCAGCATTTCTGCCATATGCTACCGATTTGCCTCCCATGTTTGCAAGCATATCACAATAGCAGGTGCAGCTAGCAAGCTACTATAACGCTCTACCAGTAACCCAGACAACAGAATTACAGGGTAAATCTACCCAGCAAGTGCATGAATGATGAAAGAAGAGAGGGTGCTCCTTGTCCCCCACAAACTTAATTTGGCATCAGAACATCTCAGGGAAGCCCATCATGCCTGTAGATTTACATATGGTGGCTCTTGAACAGCTGCATTACACAGCACATACATCAGAAAAAGCATTGCAGCTGATTTACAGGCAGAGTGCTTTATTCCAAACTTGCATGAGCATATGGCCGAGTTCATTTCCAACTATGTGACATGTCAGTGTTCTACAGTGGAGCACACATTCAAAATGATTACAACAACTTTATCTCACCCATCAGGGCCCTTCCGCCATCTGTATATTGATTACCTTTATATGCAAAACAGATGTGCTTACTATTCTACATAATAGTTGTGGCTTGCCCATTCTCCTGTTGACTTGAGGCCAGACTATGAGTCCAATGTGATGCTAAATCTGCAACTAAGATCCACGTGCACAAGGTTTTCCCACTTTGGAGAGTTTTCGAAGTACTAAGATCTGATAATGGCCTGCAGTTATCCAAAGAGCTCTTTAAGGAAATAACTTTCTTATTAGGCATCAATCACAAGCTTTGTTCCATTTGCCACCCTCAAGCCAACAGACTAGTGGAGCACGTCAATGTGCTGCTTAAGGAGCGCCTTGTGTAGCTGTATGATAATCTTGACAAGAGCTGGCTCCACTGCTTGCTGCTTACTCTTTTATCTTTGTGCAATCAGCCTGGGTCTGATCACCATCTCACGCCTTATGGGATTGTGTCCGGCAGGCAGATGCTAACACCACATGCCCCTGTTTTTACTGCTTGCCATGTCTTTTATGCTCATAGTTCTGCTGACATTCTGGGGAAGAGTTTAGGGAGTACCTTAGCAAACTTACCTGTGATCTCAGATTTATATCATTACAGACTGGGCCGGAAAACACTAGCCGGCACCACCATTCACATAAGCGTGGCCAGAGCAAGAGGAACAGGATTAACTGCCCCCACTTCAACTGTATTGGGAAAAAGGGTGTTGATAAGGAACTTCAGCAGGCAAAAGTAGAGCCAGCCACTCTTCGTCGGGCCATACATTGTCACCTGCACGACTCTGACAGTGATCAGAGTAGAGGGCTGCTGCCAATGGATAAAATTGACAAAAGCAGTGCCCCTCCCGCAAGAGAAGAAGAGGGGCAGCCATGAGGGGAGTGCCTGTCATTTCAGTATTTCCTTTTGGTTTTCATTTTGCAGCTTCAGGAGGTCGAACAACATTCCTCGATGGTCATAGCAGGAAGGGGGAAAAGTATTGAAATATGTGATGTGTTCTTTTATTTTCCCATCTCTTCTCTTTCTTCGTTGCTTCTCTTTATCTCAATTGACTGGAATGAGTTTTTTGCATAAAGTAGGGGGATGGTTATTATGCACCCCCAGCAACTGTCAATCATGTAGCAAGGGCTAAGAGTGGCGTTTCACACTCAGATCTGTTTTTGGAGCAGGCGGGGGGCCAGACTCACACTGATTCTGTAAATAAGTGAAGCAAACCACAGACCTGATCAGCCAACAAGTAGGAATGCTGGTGCTCCTGTGAGGGTGCACAATCCCTGAAAGTACCAGGTATTATAGGTTATTTATAATGCGCTTAATACCCAGAGGTTTCTAAGCACGGACCCAGGGATCAAACCTTTGTTGCTCCATGTTGTCTTGCTTCCAAGGCGAGCATGTTGCCCCTGAGCTATACTCCTGAGACTACCTAATCCAAGTGGCATGTACAGCAGTGATAGAGAGGCCCATTAGGGACGAGGGGCAGGGGGCAAGAAGGCTCTGCAGCGCAGGAGTGCTTCCTCAGCCCAGTGGAGTCACGAAAACCACTGACCACCAGAGAGGGTTCTGGGAACCAGAACGAGAAGTGAGCCATCTCGCCCACATCAGTTCTTGCCGGGAAGATGAGCCAAAGGAGCCGAGCATAAGAAGGAGAGAAACAGGGGTTGGGGATACCCGCTGAGAAGGGAGGCATCTCCCTCTCATCTATACTTGGCGGGAGAGCGAGCCAATGGAGCAGAGAATAAAAAGGAGAGAACACGGTGTCTGGGACCCATACCAGGAATTGAAGTGTGTTCGTAGTTGTCCCACTTGGCAGGAGAGTGAACCACTTGGGCCGAATCAAACAGCAAGAGAAACCAGAGTCTGGGATCCAAAATCAGCACACTGCATGAGTCATCTTCATTGTCGCAGTACTTGGTAAAGGGAAGATACCAAGTGAATCTCAATCAAAGAAGAGACGTTAAGAACTGTGTGTTTGCAGATAAAGTGAGAGAGAGGCCGGGGAAAAGAATAATTCCCCCTGGTAATCTGGAACTGTGCTGACAATTGAAAAGTTATCAGAAGATGGGAGTCCTTCTCCTTTTAACTGAAATCAGGAGAAGGGAGTCATTCCCCCTGGTTGTGTAGAACTGGCAAGATTCTAGGAGACGGGAGGCATTCTCCTAGTGAACAAGGTGGCACGAATTCAAGACCAGGGGAAGGGAGTCATTCCACCTGGTTGTGTGGAACTTTGTCTTTTTGTATTGTAACCTGGGAAAGGAAGCTATTGCCTATATTTAACAAGGAGAACTGTTTAGAATATTGCATTTTGACAATGTTTCACCAAGGGGAAGGAGACATTCCCTGGCATTGTGAAAACCTGGAGAATAAGACACCTGGAGAGTGGAAGAGGGGAGACATTCTCCAGGAACTGAATAGTGAAGAAACTATCGGAAATAAGGAATATTGATGTTTGAGACAAAACGTTACCTTGTGAACATGAACTGAGAACTTTTTAGTATTACAAACTGTTACTTTGTATTGTGCCTAGAAAAGGAATTGAGACCTGGGGAAGGGAGCCATTCCCCAGGCAAATATTCTGCACCACAGTTGAAACTGTGGTCCATTGTCCCAAAGAAGGGAGTCATTCTTTTGGACTAAGAAGATCCACTATCTTTTTAGTTTAGTGTTTAGTGTAAGGGACAGAAGCAGGGTTTTTGACACAGTACAATAGGACTATTGATTTTACAATGCAAAAAAGAAATGTAGATAGATTTTTTAAATTGGTTGTATGTTATGTTTCAATATTGATGCACTATTTTAATATTTATAGTCTTTACAAGGGCAGCCGACTTGTCAGTGAGTTAGCATTGTACTAGTGGAAAAAGGTGAGTAGTTAACACCGGCCGATAAGAGTGTTCATGTATCACTATTCATATTATGATTATTAGTTTATCGTGGAAATGTCACCGTTTTGTAAAAAGAAATGTATAGGTAAAAACAAAGGGCCTGATTCACAAAATGTTTTCCAATGGTATTGTGGTATTAAAAAACACTTCTGTGAATCAGGCCCAAAGTGTGTTAAATGTCTCGCTCAGTGATTTAAAATCATTAACATGGTGGTATTTCCTACATTACAAAGACAGATGTTAGAATTACTAGTACATGGTAGTCACAACATAAAGAAATACTTGAAAGTCAGTAAAACATGTTAGTTAATGGACAGCTAAGGTGAACAGCTTCAGTTTAACAAAAATCCTTGACATTCAGTGAAAAGACTTTAGTTGAAGAATCGTTAAGGTGAAACAATCTGATGCAATCAAAACATTAGTTACATTAAGGTGCCGATTTAATGCCACAAAACCACTGAAATTCAACAGCTGATGGAAGCTATGCCACCTTAAATACGAAGCTCCCATTGGGTAGCACACATGGCATCACTGATGATATCACATATCACATCACTTATGGAATCATGAGTGACATTACTGGTGCATCATGTGTGCGAGGAAGAGAGAAGCAACATTTAAAATGTGTGTTTCTGCAAGACTTTGAAGAGATCCATGGCCAGGCTGGCTGAAGAGTAGGGAGACAGAGCGGAAGTGAGAGGAGGCACGGTGGAATGGCATAGAGATGTTGGATGCAGAAGAGGAGCAGAAGGAGCAAGATGGTGAGAAGACAGAGAAACAGATCGTCAGGTACTGAGGAATAAAATCATCAATAGCTCTGTAAGCTAGAAGAAGAAACTTAAAATGGGAACATTTTTGCATTGAGAGCCAAGCAGCACAGTCGTAAGGTAGAAGTGGGGAGGTTTTCAATAGATTGTAGAGTGTAAAGGTATCATAGATGAGGACTTTGTCTTGAGGGAGGTAGGAGTAGAGAGGAAGGCCAAGAAGTAGGCATAAGATATAGTCAAGTTTGCTTTGCATGTGGGAGGAGATTAGAGTTTTAGTAGAGTGGTAAATAAGAAATTGTTGAATATTCCAAATGTTGAAAAGCTTAATACGAGCAGCAGAGGTGGTGGTAGTGAGTAATTATTTCAATCATAGCTGAAAAATGTCTTTTGTTTTTGAAGAGTTCTGCATGAGGCAGGAGAGAACCACCCAGTCACAGATTGCAGTGAGACAATTGTTATTTTATTTTTTTCTGAGATGACTGGTATTATGGAGGGAAAGGAGGAAAATATGTCAGTGCCACCAGCAAAAAGGTGATAGTGAATGTTATAGGATGAGAGACGTCTTCCTAGGGCAGGGGTACAGGGACACAATGACTCTTCCTTGGGGGATGCCAACAGGGGGGGTCAGAGGTTTGTGATCTCCAGCAGATAGATTTTAAAAGCGATCTTCACGGTAGGATGAAATCCAGGCTGGAGTAGATTTGTGAAAACCAAGGTTCTGAAGAGTGATGTGGAGAGAGGAGTGGTCAAAAGCAGCAAAAATGTTCAAAGGAAGGAGCAGAGAAGAGAGTTTGGAATGGTATCAAGAGTAGATTGGAGACATGCATGAGTGAAATCTTGGTGGAGGGATTACTATGGGAGCCAGATTCAAATTGATCTTCAATCGCATTATAATCACTCCTGATCATCAGATAATGAAGACCATCAGAAATATCTGGTTCAGACTCTCGTCCTATTGTAAAATCAATATTGTGCTTCAGTGGACAATTTTGGCAAGTAGTCAGGTTGAAAATGCTTTCTCGATAAACGAGACAATCGTGATGGGTCTGAAGTTGGCTAGGTCCTTTGGGTCTATGAGAGTTTTCTTCATCGCATCTGGGAATGCATCTTAATTCATGGAGCCGTTCACAGTATAAATGAGTGAGTTAAGCACTATGAAGATAATCTGTTTAATTTGGGAGGCTCAGGAGGAGGTCATCCATGCAAGCATTGGGTTTAAGGGAAGAGAGTGTGTCTGAGGAAAGAGGAGGTTAAAGTTGGTCCAGGAGGGCAGTGCCAAGTTGGAGACAAGTAGTGGAGATTCTTCTAGTTTTGATGCATTGATGAGACCTCTGATCTTACCCATTTGGTGAATGAAAAATGCATTGATACCATCACATTTGTCTTGTGAACCTGCACCTCAGGGACAAGTGTGGGCTTGGTGCAGTGCTTGATTAGATCAAATAAGGCTTCACTCATGTTAGAGATTGCCTTAATGGTGGCAGTGTAACAAGCTGACTTGCCTTTGAGATCATCTATATCTATTGGGTGTGCAGAAATGTGAGCAGCCCTTGGGCTGCGTTCCTTGAGCCACAGCTTTTCACAGGATATGATTGCGTGTTTCTGGAGATGAGCTTGGATGTGTGCCAGGGCATGGGTAGTTTACTTTGGCATGTCTAAACTTTAGGGGTGGGTGAGCATCAACTATTGTTTAGCAAAGTTGTTTAATGTATTCAGAAGGGCTGAGGCCTACCCTGTGGTTGGGAATGTTGCAAAGGTTGGCTCTAGTCAGAAACTATTGCATGAGTAGTGTTCAATCACAGGGCAGTTAGACTAGCATTTTCTGGCCAGCGTTGTGTTATATGGGAAGGGGGATTGTAGTGTGGAGTGCCCAGTCAAGAGGGAGGAGGTTAGAGCATGTGGGGACCAGGGGGGAGATTGATATTGTTTGGGGGGAAGAGTATGAGCTGTTTAAGTGTGTGTTCACAATACTTAGAGGCCAATTCATGGAATAAATGTGCACCGAAATTTGTGGTGCAAGCTGGCACAAGCGTGAAAAAGCTAACACACGCGCACGCGTGCGATTCATGGAAGGCCCTGCACGTGTTTTTCCCGGGATGTGCACCAAATCTGTGTGTGGCGTGCACGGGGCACATGTTAGGCAGAAACCTGTGCAGTTCCCTTAGGGACCACTGCAAAAAGTTTAAGACTACAGGTGTTGGCAGTAAACACAATTGGTAGCAGTCTACACCACCCAGATTTACCTGGTAGCTGTGGCTGAGCAGTCAGACTTCTCTCAAGAAGAGTTAGGCAGTATACAGAGTATACACATTAGGTACAAAAAATACAGTAGCACAAGAAAACACTGACCAGAGCTTCGGTATAAAAGTATATAATTATTTATTTAAAAACACACTTGTAAAAATACACTGCCCCTAATATGTCCAGCAAGTTCAAACACAGTCACTAGAAATATATACACCTCCCTGATTAATTATTCGACAAGTCTTAGGAAAAGAACACCACTTATTATCAATACAGAGGTGAGTGCTTAACCAAGATGGCACTCCAATAATTATTTAAAAGGGGGGGTGGCAGAATTAGGAAAGCACACAATACTAACACTTTTAAAAAAACCACAGCAAGTCAAGAAAGGCAGAGTCTACTGTAGAGAAAGAAAGTTCATAGGCCAGGCCCACTCTTGGAGAGTGCAAGGCAGAATGTGCCCAAGATCACACAGTCGAAGTACACTTTAAAAGTCTTTGCAGATAGTTCAAAAGCAGTTGGATCAGTTCAGAAAAGTTAGTTAACAGGTCCCAGGTCACCCCAGGTTAGAGAGTCAAGGATTTACGGGACACCTTGATCAGTCTGTTGCAAGGGAGACCAGGCGGGACACAGTACCTGAAATGGTAATAAAGCTATAGCAGGGGCAGTTGTTCCTGGCAGCGGGTGCAAGTCGGTGCTTCGTCCAGGGGAAGAGAAGATCTCAACATGGAGGAAAGCGTTGCACTGCCATGAAGAAACCAGCCGCGGAGTTTCCCGGTTAAAAGGTACTACCCTTTTATTTGCAATAGTGGTGAAGCTTGGCTATCCAGCCGCCGGGGTGCTTGGCACGGGCGATTCGACCATGAGACGATCCAGGAAGGTGAAAAGAGGGCAAACTGGTTAACCCCACCAGTTCAAAGGAAGAAGAATCTCCAGGAAGAAGATCTTCTCTGTCGTTGGGAAGTGGTGAGTCGGTTCAGCAGGGCTCCACCGGTGGTGTCATCGTTGCAGGTCGGCTCAGCTTCTCCCTCTTCGGATTCTTTAGGTCCTGTGGCGACTTCTGAAGTTTCAGTCCCCAAAGCCTGCTTTTATGCAGAAAACCCCCATTCACCAGTCCTAGCTGTCACTCAAACATGCTAAGTGGTGAGCCGGGCGGCTCATCACTGGGCCAATCACACAAGAGTGCGACTTGAGTTGCCGAGGCAACTCAGTCCAGGGTGCCTATTCCCCCCTCCCACACATCCTGTAGACCCAGACAGAGAGGCACCACTTTTGGAGGCTTATGTGTAGAAGCCCGCCAAAAGTGGAACAAATGGCTCGACTTGGGTTGGAGTTAAAGAGGCGAACACAAACGCCATTCTAAAACCGAGTCCTGGCGAAAAGACCCAACCGGGGAATAAATATTAAATAAATAACCTGGCGGTATCTTTAACATTGCACCAAAAAAGTGGTGCGTTTAAAATGAATGGGAAAATCCCATAGGAAATATTCTGGTGGAATATTTCACGTGTTAACCACTGCCACCAGCGCGAAACTCAACGAGGGGGGACTACACAGTGCCCCCTCAAAAAACAGACCCAGGGGCAATCTAATTACCCCTACCAGTACTTCCACAATATGATTGTTTGTTCTGGTTGTGTTCACAATTTAAGACTAGTAAAGTCAATGGTGACTTGACATGCCCTGGGAGACAGTACTCAGTCCTAGGGTATGGATTCTATGTTTGGGGGTCACTATGACACCCCTGTGTTACTGCACTGAGGGTGCTGTGTAACACACATTCCAAAAACACATGAAGCCCTATGGGGTAAAAGACCCCATAGCCCATAAAACATATTACAAAGTAAAAGGACATTCTCAAATCATGCTTAGGAGTGGGGGAAAAAGTGTCTCACTCTTAGCAGGAGAAAAAAATAAACCCCAAAATCCAGCAAAGATGTTGGGGGACTCACTAGGGTTGGGAAATTAAACTATACAGAGAATTCTCCCGAACACTCGCCCCCCCAGACTAAGGGACAGGAGGATTTAATACACTCCTGGATGAATCTCATACCTCTAGTCAATGGCATACATCCTAAAGAGACCATAAGCATTTTGGTGGTGACACCCTGACCTGTGCTCAATGGTGAAATCAAACCCTTGAAGGCAGATTGACCATCTCAATAGTTGTGGGTTTCCCCCTTCATTTGCATCAACCATCTCAAAGGTTGGTGGTCAGTCTGAATGACAAAAGTAGAACCATACAAGTATGGCCTAAACTTCTTCAGTGCCCACACAATAGCAAAACATTTTCTTTCAATTGTTGCCCACCTTGTCTCAGGATCCTTCAGCTTTCTGCTGATGAGGCAAATGGGGTGCTCCCTACCTTTCCCATCCAGTTGGCTAAGGACTGCACCTATACCTGCATTAGAAGCATCTGTCTGCACAATGAAAGTTTGGTGGTAGTCAGGATCTCTCAGTACTGGTGCTTGGCAAAGAGCTTTCTTCAGGTTTTCAAATGCCTGATTGCACTCTTCATTCCATCTGACCTTCTTAGGGAATTTTGGAGAGGAGATTACATTCAGTGGAGAAGCTATGGTCCCATAGTTCTCAATGAAATTCCTGTAGTACCCAGTGAGGCCTAGGAAGGCTCTCACCTGGGTTTGAGTAGTAGGTGTTGTCCAATTTTGCACAGCTTCAATCTAACTGAGCAAAGGCCTTATTTCTCCACCTCCTACCTCATGCCCAAGGTAGACCACCTTACTCTGTCCAATATGGCATTTGCTTGCCTTTATGGTCAGGTTGGCCTTCCCAAGAGCCTGCAAAACATGTCCTAGGTTGTTAACATGCTCTTCCCAGGAGTGGCTGAACACTGCAATGTCATCCACGTATGCCATGCAGAAGTCCTCCATCCCAGCCAGAACCTGATTTACTATCCTTTGGAATGTTGCAGGTGCATTTTTCAGTCCAAAAGGCATAACCTTAAATTGGTATAAGCCAACTGGGGTAGAAAATGCAGTTTTCTCCTTGGCATGGTCTGTCAGGGCTATTTGCAAATAGCCTGATGTTAGATCAAATGTACTGAGGAACTTGGCTGCACCAAGTCTATCCACCAACTCATCTGTTCTAGGCAAATGGTGGGCATTAGTCTTGGTGACTGCATTAAGAGCTCTATAATCCACACAGAATCTCAATTCTTTGGATCCTGCCTTTGGTACTAACACAACTGGGCTAGACCATGGACTAGTAGAGGGCTCTATTACCCCGAGGTCAAGCATCTTGCTGACCTCCCCTTTGATGTGGGATCTCACATTTTCTGACATTCTGTATCCTCTGCTTGGGTTGGGTCAAGCCTGGTGAAAGTGAGAACAGGGGGGCAAACCGATTTAACATAGATTTGCACTCCTCTTGTTGCCCAGGTGTCAGATTTGAAGAGAGATTTACTCCTTCAATCTTTTCATCCAAGGGTAAGCCTCTGAGGAGATCAGGGAGAGCTTCACTCTATTCTTCCTCTTCTGTTGAAGCTAGAAACAAGGTTCCTACTTCAGGCCTGGAGACATACACCTTTAGTCTGATGGTGTGGAAGCCTCCTTGGGATTGCCCAAGTCCACCAGATAGTTCACCTCTCCAAGTTTACCCACAACCTTGAAGGGTACCATCCATTTATCTTGCAAGGCCCTCTGCCTTGTTGGGATCATAACTAGAACTAGCTGGTCTTCAGTGATCTCAACCATGTTAGCCTTTTGATCATGCCATTGCTTGACCAAAGCTTGTCCAGCTTTCAGGTTATCACTAGCTTCTGCCATCATGTGTGACATTCTCCTCCGGAGACATATCACATAGTCAGTCACTCTGACTGGCTTGGGGGAAGGAGCACTCTCCAACCCCTCCTTAATCAGGGCCAATGGACCTCTGACTGATGGCCATAAAGAAGTTCAAAGAGAGAATAACCTACTCCCTCCTGAGGGACTTCTCTATAAGCAAAGAGAAGGCATGGCAGTAGAAGGTCCCACTTTCTTTTAAGGGAATCTTCCAAAGCACCTATCATGCTCTTCATGGTTCTGTTGAACCTTTCTACCAATCCGTTTGTCTGAGGGTGGTATGCGGTTGAGAACTTGTAAGTAACTCCACAGGTTTTCCACATGGCTTTCATGTGGTGGGACATAAAATTTGACCCCCTGTCAGAGATTACTTCCTTAGGAAACCCAACCCTGGTAAAAATACCAAGGAGGGCTTTAGCCACAGCCTGAGCTGTAACAGCACTCATAGCAATTGCCTCAGGGTATCTAGTAGCATGGTCTACCACAACAAGGATAAACCTGTTGCCTGTGGAGGTTTGAGGATCAAGGGGACCAACAATGTCAATCCCTACCCTCTCAAATGGGACTCCCACTACGGGGAGAGGCACTAAAGGTGCCACATTCTTGGAACCAACCTTACCAGAAGTTTGGCTGGTGTGACAGCTCTTGCAAAACTTATCTACCTCAGCCCCCATCTTTGGCCAATAAAAGTAGAGTGAGAGCCTTTCCTTGGTCTTCTTGAAACTCAAGTGACCAGCCAAAGGAATCTCATGGGCTAGTTGCAAGAACTGTTGTCTGTTTTCTTGAGGTACTACAAGCCGCTTGCAGTCTCCAGGTGCAGACTCAGTCGGTTCACTGTAGAAGAGGCCATCTTCCCAGTGCAACCTATACTTCCCAGGCTCTTGCCCATCAGCCTGAGAAGCTGCCTGTTGGCGAAGACCTTCCAGAGTTGGACATATTCTCTGTCCCTTACTGAAGTCTGCCCTGTTGGGTCCACCTTCTGCCAGTAAAGACTGCAGCTCAGGATGGTCAACAGGATCCAGATCTCCAATGAGTTCTTGGCCTTCCACTAGCTCCTCTTCAGAGTCTAGCTCAACCACACAGGGTTGTACCTCCCTCTCAGTCCCAACTGGAGGTGGAGTTACAGGTGTAACTTTGGACAACCTAGGGGAAGTCCTTGTTGAAAGCACTGGAGTGCTTGCTGCTGGCTGTTTCCTAGAAGTCTTGGGTTTCCCCTTTGCTTCTTGTTGTTAAGAGATAGCAAGTTGTAACTCCAGTGGAGTAGGAGTGATATCCTTCTTCATCATCTCCTTGGGAGTACCTCTCATGGTTCTCTCCCTTGCAGGTCTGGTGAGCTCCTGTAACCTTTTACTAGGAGGTCTGGGGGTATGTGACACTACTCCAAGAGTCTTCAGGTCATTCCCCAACAGAACCCTTCCTGATACCTCACTTTGTATGCTGACAGGTATCTTCACAGTCATGTCATTACACTGGATGAGAACGGGGCCCTCCAGCTAACTTGGTGAGGCGTTTGGGTGCCTGAGCAAAATCCTCTGACTGAAAAAATGATTTATCCACCACAGTTATGCTGGCCCCAGTGTCCCTAATGGCAGGAGTCCCCTGACCATTCACCTGGACACTGTCCTTATAATACTCTTTAGTATTATCTGGGATAGAATTATATAAATCTAAATTCTGTTGTTCCCACAACCGCAGAGACACTAAGAGACACTGGCTGAGACTCAAATGGGATCATCAGCCAGTAATAGAAAGTTTCCACTGGCCATCTGTACTTCCTCCTCTGGAGCGAAGGCTAAGGAGACAGTGTGGACCCCTGAAGGTTGACCCTTACATCTGGGATCCCCTTTCACATGGTCAGGCAAGCTACAAACATAGCATTTACCAAACGCCAATTTTTGGAATGGTGGCTTGCTCTGACCTCCTTCTGGTTTGGCACCAGAAGGTACACTAGCCTGATTTGGTTTCCCTTGTGGCTCACCCGTATTGTTTGGTTTGGGGCCCTCTTTGGGATTGGAATTATTAGAATTCTCTTTGGAGTCCTTTTTAGGCTGTTTCCCCTCATCCTTTTTCTGAGTTACCCCAGAGTCCTTGTGAGTAGCCCTGTTGGCAACCCACAGGTCAGCAGCCCTAGCTAGTTTTCTGGTATCTAATTCCTTTGAATCAGCCAAGTGCTGTCTGAGCTCAGGATAGCAGGCATCATAAATGGTCTCCAACATCACAAGATTCTTCAATCCTTCATAAGTGTTCACCTTGTAACCCTTAATCCATCCCTCTAAGTTCTTCAAACTTTCACTCACCCAGGTAGCCCAAGGGGTACCATCATGCTTTTTGAGGCTCCTAAACCTCCTAAGATACTGGGAAGGGGTCTTCCCAAATTTAGCTATCAAAGCTAGCTTCACACATTCATAATCCTTCTTATCCACCTCCCCCAACTCCATTACCACATCAGATGCAACAGGAGGGAGCCTAGAGAAAACCAGGGAAGTAACTCATTCCCTGAGATGTCCTGGAGCCCATGGTTATACTCAAACATAGCCAACCAATCCAACACATCCAACTTAGGTCATACATACCCACAATCTCTTTAGGCATCCGGGGTCTTTTGGGACTGGAACTCCTAGAGGATCCGGAGAGAGAAGTATTTTCAACAGACAATTTCTTCAACTCTAGCTCATGCTTGAGCTCCATTTATTTGAGCCTTAGTTCAGATTGGGCAGTTCGTTTCCTGAATTCTAATTCAAGCTTCATTTTTTCTAGTTCAAGATATTGAGGACTAAGTGTGGGACCTGGTAAAGGTCCAGCACGTACAGCTGGTAGAGCAGACAGAGGCCTAGGGGGGACATTCACAGCAGCCTCACCCTCCTCTTCTGACTCTTCCTCAGGATTATCAATACTTTGATCAATATCAATATCATTACTGTTATCTACATTCTCTGGGAGAGTGGGTTCCTCTGAACCATCACCCAGACTTTGGTTTGCTAACAATCTTTCTATTAGCTCCATTTTCTTGCCTTTAGTCAGGAGATTCTTATGCTTACAGAGAACTCTTAAACAATCAGCAGTTTTTGTAGCAAGGGACTCTTGACTACAACTTTCCATAGTTGACAGGTTAGAAAATAAACTTTTTAGTGCTAAGCTTTGTGGTTAGTTGCACTAAGGTATCTATAAGCACACTAAAATGTATACTCAAAACAAATCCCACCGCTGTACACCAGTGTTAGGCAGAAACCTGTGCAGTTCCCTTAGGGACCACTGCAAAAAGTTTAAGACTGCAGGTGTTGGCAGTAAACCCAATTGATAGCAGTCTGCATCACCCAGATTTACCTGGTAGCTGTGGCTGAGCAGTCAGACTTCTCTCAAGAAGAGTTAGGCAGTATATAGAGTATACACATTAGGTACAAAAAAATACACTATCACAAGAAAACACTGACCAGAGCTTTGGTATAAAAGTATATAATTATTTAAAAACATACTTGTAAAAATACACTGGCACTAATATGTCCAGCAAGTTCAAACACAGTCACTAGAACTATATGCACCTCCCTGATTAATTATTCGACAAGTCTTAGGAAAAGAACACCACTTATTATCAATACAGAGGTGAGCGCTTAACCAAGATGGCACTCCAATAATTATTTAAAAAGGGGGGGAAAAGGCAGAATTACAAAAGCACACAATACCGACACTTTTAAAAGAATCACAGCAAGTCAAGAAAGGCAGAGTCTACTGTAGAGAAAGAAAGTTCATAGGCCAGGCCCACTCTTGGAGAGAGCAAGGCGGAATGTGCCCAAGATCACACAGTCGAAGTACACTTTAAAAGTCTTTGCAGATAGTTCAAAAGGAGTTTGATCAGTTCAGAAAAGTTAGTTGATAGGTCCCAGGTCACCCCAGGTTAGAGAGTCAAGGATTTACGGGACACCTTGATCAGTCTGTTGCAAGGGAGACCAGGCGGGACACAGTACCTGAAATGGTAAGAAAGCTCCAGCGGGGGCAGTTGTTCCTGGCAGCGGGTGAAAGTTGGTGCTTCGTCCAGGGGAATAGAAGATCTCGACGTGGAGGAAAGTGGGAAGTCGTTGCACTGCCAGGGAAGAAACCAGCCGCGGAGTTTCCCAGTTATAAGGTACTACCCTTTTATTTGCGGTAGTGGTGAAGCGTGGCTATCAGGCCGCTGGGGTTCTTGGCACAGGCGATTCAACCACAAGATGATCCAGGAAGGCAAAAAGAGGTTGAACTGGTTAAGCCCACCAGTTCAAAGGAAGAAGACTCTCCAGGAAGAAGATCTTCTCTGTCATTGGGAAGTGGTGAGACGGTTCAGCAGGGCTCCACCGGTGGTGTCGTCGTTGCAGGTCAGCTCAGCTTCTCCCTCTTCGGATTCTTTAGGTCCTGTGGTGACTTCTGAAGTTCCAGTTGCCAAAGCCCTGCTTTTATGCAGAAAACCCCCATTCACCAGTCCTAGCTGTCACTCAAACATGCTAAGTGGAGAGCCGGGCGGCTCACCACTGGGCCAATCACACAAGAGTGCGACTTGAGTTGCCGAGGCAACTCAGTCCAGGGTCCCTATTCCCCCCTCCCACACATCTTGTAGACCCAGACAGAGTGGCACCACTTTTGGAGGCTTCTGTGTAGAAGCCCGCCAAAAGTGGAACAAAGGGCTCGACTTGGGTTGGAGTTACAGAGGCGAACACAAATGCCATTTTAAAACTGAGTCCTGGCAAAAAGACCCAACCGGGGAATAAATATTAAATAAATAACCCGGCAGTATCTTTAACATTGCACCAAAAAAGTGGGGCGTTTAAAATGAATGGGAAAATCCCATAGCAAATATTCCGGTGGAATATTTTGCGTGGTAACCACTGCCACCAGCCAGACACTCGACAAGGGGGGACTGCACAGTGCCCCCTTGAAAAACAGACCCAGGGGCAATCTAATTACCCCTACCAGTACTTCCACAATATGATGGTTTGGACTGGTTCTGTTCACAATTTAAGACTAGTAAAGTCAATGGTGACTTTACATGCCCTGGGAAACAGTAATCAGTCCCAGGGTATGGAGTCTATGTTTGGGGGTCACTATGACACGCCTGCACTGAGGGTGCTGTAAAACACACATCCCAAAAACACATGAAGCCCTATGGAGTAAAAGACCCCATAGCCCATAAAACACATTACAAAGTCAAAGGACATTCTCAAATCATGCTTAAGAGTGGGAGAAAAAGAGTCTCACTCTTAGCAGGAGAAAAGAATAAACCCCAAAAATCCAGCAAAGCTGCTGGGGGACTCACTGAGTTTGGGAAATTAGCCTATACAGAGAATTCTACCTAACAGCACACGTCACTGCGACATCCCAAACTCTGTGCGCGACGTGCACAGAGAAAGCGCACAATGTGTAGCGCACAACCCAAAAAGGGGGCGGAACACGCGGAATGGGGAACAACACGTGAAAATGAGGGCGTAACTGGGGAAGTACTGCTGGGAAATACACAGAACGCCCACACGTGCGCGAACAACACGTATTCATGAAATCAAATAGGGGAAACCCATGCATGCGAAAAGACACGCAGAGGCGTAAACACGCGTGCCACACAAAGGCAGGTGGAAGCGTCCCCGTGCAGTATAAAAGTGCGCGCAAACAACAAACACGTATGTACAGCTACGATGTATGTCCCATTTCTTGAAGCACTGATCGTAGGACACCGCAGGAGGAGGAGAATAGCCACGCCCTGCATTTTCTTTGCCCAGGACCAGCCTTTTTGGGATGCCTGATGACAAGGTCTATGGCAGGTATAGGTTTCCACCTCATATCATCCTAGACCTGGTCACTGAGTGGGAGGATGACCTCAAATCACCCACCTTGTGCTCCCAAGCATTGAGCCCCTTGGAAAAGGTGCTCAATGTCCTGCATTTTTTGGCAACTGGGTCATTTCAGAGGACAACTGCCAGTCGGGGGCGTCTCACAACCCACGCATTCACACTGCCTACACCAGGTGTTGGCAATCATGACTGCGCGCCCCTCAGTCCGCAGGCACATATACATGCCCAGAACAGCTGCAGAAAGGCATTCCATGGCCCAGGACTTTTACAGGGTGGCACACTTCCCCAAAGTGCCTGGTGCCATAGATTGCACCCATGTGGCCCTACATCCACCTAGGGCCACTGAGAACATCTACTGCAACCACAAGCACTGGCATTCCATCAACGTTCAGGTTGTATGCGATGCCCATGGAATCATCACCTCTGTCTATGCAAACTATCCTGGGTATACTCATGACAGTTTCAAATACAGAATGTCCGCCCTGAGCCAGTACCTGGAAGCTGGGAAGCATCGCGACACATGGATCATTGGTGAGTACAAATGTCTGTGTACATGCATGTATGTCACACAGACAAATACACAAACCCAACTAATGACAACCATCCTCACCTCCCCAGGGGACAGTGCCTACTTCTGAGCAACCACATGATGATGCCAATACGGAACCCCACCACACCACCCCAGGTAAGATACAATGCAGCCCATATTTCAACCAGGGGGATAGTCGAGCGCACATTCGGAGTGCTCAGTCACGCTTCCGCTCCCTTGATCGCTCTGGCGGGCAGCTACTATATGCACTCCCAGTAGTGTGCAGGATCATTGTCGTAGCATTTGTCCTGCACAATGTTGCAACACGGTGGTGCATACTGGTGGAGATGGTGGCGCCCCCACATCCCCAACCACAGGCACAGGCGCTGCTCATGGGAGGGGAAAGGGCATGTGGTGAGGCAGCCCGGACCCAGCTTGTGTCCAAATTTTTCACCTGAACTCCCACCCCTGCGGAGTGCACACAGGCCTGGCACATACCAGGTGACAATCGATGATGACAAAGAGACAGTCAACTGTCACAACCTTACCACCCTGAGAATGTTGCCACAGAAGTGCTACATTGCGTGCATTCCTAGCTACTTAAACATAACCAATCCTGTGTGACCAAAAGGAACACATGCAAGGTGCATATCACACCACCCCCTGCAAAACAGCCCATGAAAATCACTGGTGTGTCACCCAAACCCTCCCAACCCCCATCACCCTTGTCAGCCACACCATGACATGGCATGAAACAGCAAAAGAGCAAACCAAAAGCACAACACATGACCAATCAGATACGAGGTGACACGTGATAAATGGAAAGAGGCCTGAGACAATCACACCTGACATGGAATCAGATGAAATGACTGCCCAACAACCTCCCACACATACAAAGTCTTACACAAATGCATGCCACCAGCGGTACCATCAACAAAAGACAGAATGCCTGTTTGCATGCACATTGCCCAATCCAAATGCGCAAATCCCCAAACCGTGTGCTGTGTGTGTCCCCTGCAACACACCGCTCAGCACGCAGCATAGTGAGCAGCCATTGTGTTGGGGATACACCTTGAGCATCATATAAAAAGGACAAGCAACAAAAATAACCCAGTGACGCATGTACACAATCCCCAAATGGTAAGTGATCATGTGCTGCAGGGACACAGCATGCCAGAGAAGGCAATCTGTGTGCACATGTGGGCATGGAAGTGTGGTTGTATGAGTGGTGGGGCATAGTGTAAGTGTGTGCGTGTCAGTAGGGACATGCACTCAATAAATGCATGTGAAATTAAGTGACCCTCATTGTCCTGTACACAGAGGGGAGGTGGATGGGCAAGGAAAAGTACGAAAAATACAAAATACAACTATTCACAATTACACATACTCAATTGGAGAAACCATGTTCCTCATGCACATTGTACAAACTGGCTCAAAGGCGAGCCAAAGAGACACTTATCTCTGGGGTGAGTGCTGGCCTCCTGCCTGCACACTCCAGGTTGGTAACAGGAGCAGTTCAATGCTGTAAAGAGAGCGTGAGTTACTATTCTGTGGGTGTTGCCTCACACACACATAACACCATTCATGCCTCAAACTTTGTGATTCCTCCCCAAACAAGCACTCTTGTCTGCTGCTTTGTTCATATTGTTTTGCTTGCCCCTGTGATAGTTTATACATTGTTCATGCGGTGAGGTAGCCGCACGTGGCTCTGCGGTAAATGGAAGACCATGTGTTAAGAATCACACATGATAGTATGGGCCTTGGATGTGCTGCTAGCAACGTGTGGTGAGGTGCGACTTCAACGTGGGCAAGGTTTTGTAGTTCTTGACCCGGTGTCTGATACAACGTGTCCTCCAAACGGAACGAAGTGGAGTAGTAGTATAGACGGACATCTCAGGTGAGGACTGGACCGTGAGTTGTGCTTCTTGGGTCACATACCTAATGCATCCTCCTTTGCCACAATCCCCAGGGGCTCAACCCAACACGTAACAACATGACATTGTCACCACCTGGCCCCCTCCCACCATCAGTGTGATTTTCACAGCTAAAGGGTGCAGGCTACCGTCTACAGCATGAAGTGCATCAAGCACGTATACAGGCAAGAAATGAAAATATACCAGAATCAACATTAATAAATGGACAGTTAAAAAATGTACTCACCAAAATTGATTTCAGACATGCCGTGGAGAAAACATCCATAATCCCCACCAGGGGTGTAAACACAAGTAGTACAGCAGCAGACAGGCCACAGATATGATGAAAGTCCAAAGCCCTTGTGTAAATTGTTGTCACACCTAACCATCCTTGCAAGCCCATGGAAAGGTGACACAGGAGTGGCATATGTGTCAGGACCCCAAGCCACATACACACACACAAGACAAGCTTGAATGGGCCCAGCTGGAACAGACTGTGAATGCTTTCAAAAGCCACAAAGAACCACACCGTCACATTAATGCACAAAAGACAAACAATATTAAACTAATTTAACTAATTAAACTAATAAAATAAAAATGGCCACATACGACCTGGGGGGGAAGGCACCCAGGAGGGGGGAAGTACAGGGTGCACCTCAACACCCACATGCGATGATGTTGAGACTAAAAAAATAAAACCTCCATGGGATCAACGCCTGCACGGCCTGACCTGTGTGGGAGATAAGTCGTCATCCTGCTCACCGTCTGGATGGAAAGCAGAAGGTGGGCATGGCACAGTACCCTGACCATGCTTTTGCGCAGGTTGCCCCTCGTCGGCAGCAAGTCTGCAGGACTGGTAAGCCTGGTCCTGTGCGGCGATGACACATAGGTCAGCATGCAGCACCTCACGTGATACGCGTGCATCCTCTTGCAAGGTAGCATGTGTAACACAGAGTTCTGCCTGCATGGCCTCGCATGACATCTGGACCACCTCACGGCATGCATGTAGCTCAGCCGAGATGGTGTTCTCCAACTGCTCCAACCTCTCCTCTGACCGCTTCCTCTGGGACATGTTGAGCACACCCAGAGTAGATCTGAGGGATTGATGGTCATCCCTCAAGGCCTTCTTCTGTGCCTCCACGTGAGCAGCAAGTGCTTGACACTGAGACAACATTTCAGCCTGGTGTGCCCTGTCTGAGGCCGCCATGCCCAGCCTGAGTAAGCGGGCCATGGAATGTGCTGCCCGCTGCTGGAGACCCACCTGCCTAGCATGGGAGAGCACGGATTGGGCCACACGTTCCATGCTCTGAGCGATCTTATCAATAGCTGCCCCTGTTGTTCTGAATTGGCATACATGGATTGCTCCCACTCAGTATACCCCAGTAACAGCCAATGCGTTGCCCGACTCGACACCTGCAGGGCCCAAGGAGTCACGGTCCTCACTGGATTGGCACAGCCTGCGTTTGCAGGACTACATCCCTCCATTGACGTGATGCCCCAGGCACATCATCAACTGGTGTGGAGTGTGACCGTGCGACCTGATCCACCACAGGCAGAGGTTCCAACACCGTCTGGCCCCTCAGTGCAGGTGTCGCGGACAGAAGATTGTCCACATCAGAATCACTCACTATCGACGAATGGACATGACGCGCATCCAACTCAACATTGTTGTCAGAGTGATCATCCGAGCTAGACTGATTGCCAGCTCTGGACACAATGGTCTGGAGCGCAAGTGGGTTCTCGTGGCCTACCACCCCACGACCCCCACTTGTGCCAGGTTAATGATGTAATAGCAACCCCGTGTCAGGAATGACATCACCATCCTCTGGCTCCATTGTGTCATCATATGTAATGTGGAATAAACAAACATGAGTACACATGTCAGAAGCACATAACCCAAACACACATAGACATAACATCGACAGCCAACACATGAAGCAGACATGTCACACACAAATGAAATTCCGGCATGCATCCAGTGGAATTGATATGCAAACACATCTCAAAAGCAGAGATGGACGTGTGTAAATAACAAAGCCTACACATGTACTGAATGTAGTAAATCACCTCCATCACACACCACCTCTGTCAGGCAAATGTCACAGGCAGAAATGACAGAGGGCAATAAAGAGATGGCACATACCATAAGCATGAACTGCCAAAAGGCCACAGCTGCAAGTGAATCCAAACACACCATGACACACGTAATGTGCATGTACACATGCATCACTAAATCATCATCACAAATATAGCTACATCCATCTGCAGCTCCGCCCGTACCAGGTGTCATGTGCCATGTAGACATAGAGAATGTCCCGAGCAAATCGAGGGCCTGCAACCAGACATGAGGGACCATAACGCCCAGTACGGTCCGAGCTGCCGCCACGAAGCCTCCAGAACACCACTCAGGGCCTGATTGAGCACATTGTGCATTGATTGTGCCCTAAATCATTATTCATTGTGTCAAATCATCAGAGCCAGGCCCAATCAGATTAGCTAAGTGGGACCGGGTGTACCCATACTGCACGACAGTGCACCTTAAGGATTGTGCAAGTAGAACATAATGGGCACAATGCTGAAATCTCAGCAGCATTAACGTTAATCAACTACATATTAGTAATTCAACAAAAAAGCGGCAGAGGACAGGTGTAAATGAACACTATCATCACACACACATAAGTGAGTAGCCGCAATGTTGCACTACACAACGTTGAAGCTGCTTGCATATGTACATGTGAAAGTGTTCAAAAACACCTGTGTCCATATACACCCGTATGGTGATTATGAACAGCATCCTATACAGCAAAGCAAGCAGCTACAACGCTGCTTGCTTTGATGTATGTGAAAGTGTACACATCCACACGTGCAGGCAGCTCCACAGTCATTACAACCCGATTGGCAGGCTATACTCAATCTGTGGCCTATACCAGTTAGTATAGGCTGCAGATTGACCAATCAACTTTGCTAAACATCCACTAGGGTGTTCCAATACTGAGTACATGTGTCACAGGATGCACCTGTGCCTGTGCCTTTCATGACAGTGAAGGGATGACAATCTGACCATAAATGCCAGATCACTTTGACATTTCAGAAGTGAATAGGCATGTAGAACAGTGTAACATGGCTCAGAAGTGGGTTGGTGCAGTGCAGGACATGTGTATGTTACCAACTATCTACATCAACAAGTACATTATGATGTCAATCAATAAACATGAAGGCAGTGCAAGGGCAAGGTCAGGCATCACTTGCTATGTGCATGCAATGGGTTGCATGGCTACAGGCAAACCCCCCTCCCCCCTTAGTGAAAATGCAGGGAGGCATTGCATGGCAGTGAAAGGTTGCCCAGAGAACTGTGTATTGGCAGACAGTGTTGAGTAGCGTCAATTACATCATCTGAGTCAACTGACAACACAGCAGATGAGAATGGGACAGTAAGCAGGACACATGATGAACCCTCTGTAGTACACCCATTTGTGCAGAAGTCACTACACCAGTGGGACACAGTCAGGGGTCCTGAAACTGGGGGAGGCCTGTGCCCCACACAGACCATGACACCCTAAACATGTGCGTGATGCAGGACTGAGCCAGAGTTGGCATGGAATGGATGATCAAAAACCATTAAATGTATGTCATCCTGGACACGTACTACTATGATCATCCTGCCTAGGACACATAGGGGCATGCATGGAATGCACATTGAGTATGGATGGGCACTCATGTCCCTGCAGAGTATCTGCCATCTGCACAGTCCGAGTGAGACACCCTCCATCAAGGACAAAGGATGTACCCCATAGTATGTGTCTGGCAGGTTGGCAGAGGGAAGTGTGCATGTAGACAGGAGCGTTGAACTAGCCATTGGAGTAGTCCAACATGTTACCCACCGTGCCTTGTTGAAATTGGGGTGCAGGGGGTAGAAGGGCAAGGGAGCATGCCTACGTGGAGTACCCACAAGCAGGCAGAACACACATGCACGTCATAGTCATAGTCCGAGTGCTGAGTGGAAAGACACCCCAGGCTACATGCAGAAGGGCCAGTGAGCTGGAACATGGACCGGAGGGGCAGCCGGGTAACTAGCATGTGAGTAGGGTGCAAGTGTGGTGATGAGGACAGTCCCTGTCTGCACTACATGTCCAGCATGCTGCACAGTAGGCACGCATTAGTGAAGCATTGCATGACTTTCACATGAGAACCATGTACACATAGCATGTATTGGCAGTCAAGCACAACACATTGCACAAGCAAACCACACGTGGCCTGGACAAACACACAACAACACTCACTGGACAGGGCATCAAAATCCAGCATCTCTCCCACTCCTTCGACCAATTCTGCCGTGATGAACTCTGCAGCGATCACCTCATGCGGAGTGAGTTCTTCCTCCTCAGGTGGTGGCCCACTGCCAGTCACCCGAGTCATGGCACAATTGGAGGCACGCTTTAGCTTAGCACAACGTCAGAGGTCATCCCAACGCTTTTTGCACTCCTGAACTGTGCGCACCTCATGTCCGAATGCACTAACACCCTCCGCAACATGCTTCCAGTGATCCCAACCCTGGGCAGGCGTAGTGTGACAATTTGGGCCTACTAGCATATCATGGTCGTGTTCCGACACGTAGCCCACAAGGAAGTCCAGTTCCTGCTTGCCGAAAGGATTCTTCCTCGACGTGCTGGAGGCCGGAGCTGTTTCTGGGGTCCCAGCCTCTTGTGCAGGAGCAACCTTTCTCCTCTTGGGCAGTGATCCAGACCCTGACTGGCAAATGCCGCCCTGATCAGTAGGGGCTGTGGTGCTGGTGGATTGAACCAAGGGAGTGGCAGGTGGAACTAGGACAGAAGCCCTGACTTGCGTCAGTGGCTGCTGGGTGCTCTTGACTGGACCCAGCGCAGCAACAGCCGCTGTGCCAAGGTCATTGACCGAGACTGTCCTGGCTGACAGACTCACACCCGGGGTGGTGTCGGCTGCATCTGCCCATGCAGTTGCCAACACCCGGCTGATCAGGGCAGCAGATGACAACACTGCCCCAGGGACATGTGCCTCCGTCAGAGTAGCCCTGCATGCAAATACCACATCCCTCCTGACCACGTGGAAATCATCCTGGCACTCTTCAGGTGCCAACGCAGCATGCACTGACTGACCCTGTGCCTTGGTGGTGGTGGCCACAGCTACACCTGAAGCTACCATGACCCTTGGGCCCATGGCAGTCGATGAAACTGACTGCCAGGTCACATGGGCGCCAATGTCAGATGCAAGAGCTGCATCTCCCGGAACCACAGGGGGTGGTGGCATGACTGCACCAACACGTGTCAGAACATCCTGCCAAAGTGGCGCACCCCTGCCTCTTCTGCCTCTGCAGCCACCCTGGACACCATGGAGTCCCCCTACTCCCTGGTCACCCCGGCCACGTCCCTGACCATGCCCACCACGTGGATGACGCCCAGCTGAGGCGCCCCTCACCTTTGGTGGCCTCCCAACCATGACACAGATATAGTAGTGCCAATGGGAGGTGTACACGACAACTGTCCTGGGCAATTGGGGTGAAGGGGGTGGGATATTAGATGTAAACAGCACCCCTGTGTGCCTGCAAGGTTGTATGTGACCCCTGTGAAAAAATGACAGGTTACGCAATGCTCAGGCATGCCAAAACTGCAGTAAAACAGCATACGCAACCCCCGGTAGCCCACGTGTGTGAAATTAACCTCCCGTAGTACACGGTGGCACCCAAGGACACGAAAAACATGTACGCGTGGGGCACGAAGGCTACTATGACCTCGACAATGGTTAAGCGATAAACAGGGGGACCCGCAGTGGGAAAAATAGCGTGCGCGACTCACCATCTGACTAGCGTGTTAATGAAAAACACACGTAGCTAATACCCCCGCCAGAAGAAGAGATACCTCCTTGATCCTCTGTGAAGTAGTGATGGCATGTGAAACAACGAGAAGTAGCAACACACGCGTCGGTCTCCGCGAAAAGCACGTACATCGAACTGCTGGCCCCTTTCACCTTTAACCTGTCCTGAGGGAAATGCCTGCACGCATCACGTCACTTATGCGCTTAGGCGCTAAAGGCCTTTCCTCGAATTACACGCTGACATGCTGTTCTTTCACATGCCAAATCACTCTGTATCAAGCTGGCCATGCGACAACACACAGAAGACCACGCTCCTGCCCAGAAGCCCATTTTCCTGCCCCCCAGAGCCCTTAGCCGCCTTCCACGAGCCATCTGCTGCTTCCTGCCTGCCTGCTGGCCACTTGCCCTGCTATTTGGTGCCTGCACGTCAGCCATCTGCAGGGGTCCAATGCTGTGACCACCCGTACAGTTCTTCAGTTCCATCATTCCACAGCCCAGCACCAGGACCCAGTTGCCCACCCACACCTGCCTCGGGGGTTGCCATGTCGGGGCAAACACCATCTGAGACCACTGGCACCCCCCCCGCCAGAGAGGCAGAGGGCTGCCAGCTTCACAGCAGGAGAAGTTGGCATCCTGGTGGAGCAAGTCCTGGTGCATTATGATGCCCTCTTCAGAAGAACACGCGCCGACAAGGATGATCTGGATGGACATTGTGGTTGCCATCAACACGGAGGGGGTGGCAACCCGCGACCAACCACACGTCCATAAGTGCTGGGAAGACTTCAGGTCCAGGACCCTCAGGAAGGCCCAGCGCCTCTTGGACACAGCGGATGCAGTGGCATGCCGGTCCACCTTACCAAGACCAGATGAGGGTCCTGAAATGCATTTGCCCAGTGCTTCACCTCCAGGTCCTAGGGAGGCAGACCCGTCCGGAGTCGAGCGGTAAGTGTCCATGAGTACTGATTGGATGAAGTGCATGTAGCGGTGTGCCAGGAGTGTGCAACTTGGCCATATGTCTGGAAAGGCCCATGTATGGATGTGTGTGTGCAGGGACATGACCCTGCTGCATGTGAGTCCAGTCATGTGTGATGCACGTCAATGGTGTACGTGTTTCAAAGCATGATGCACAACTGCATGTGGAGATGCACACCTGTTAGCTTTTCTGTTTATCTACTATGCCACGGTTGCGGTGTGACACATGGATGCTGGTTCCACCTTCATGTACGTGCACGGTGTATATGTGCGTGTGTGTGTACTTGACATGTGTCCGACAGTGATACGCCATGGATGCATGTGACACAGGCATGTAGGAGCCCAATTGGCAGATGTGACGTAGTTGCCAATGATTGAACTTTGACAGGTGGTGGAGATGTACAGATGCATGTCTGTCTGGTGGTGTTTGTGCATGTGATTGGCACTCCCCATGTTGTTTGCGATGTCATGCCAAATGTTCATGCTGTTGTGTGTGTATGGATTCTGCTGCCTGCTGCACCATTCCTGTTAAGTTGTGCATGTGTGTGGGTTCAAATGATATGAGTGTTGTGGAGTGTGATGCATCTGTGAAGTTTGACACTACCACTCATGTGCAACTGTCATGTGTGTATCAGACCATTGTACAGTGCCCTGATGCCTGTGTTCTGTCTCTCCCTGTCTGCAGCGTCGACTGACGAAGAGGGCGGAGACAGTGCTGTAGAGCACAGAGACAGGGATCCCACCGCCAGCCGGAGATGTAAGGCCCAGCTCCCCTCCCGGGTAGTCATCTCTTTCGGGAGTGAGGAGTCTGGTGCCGTGACCACAGCTGCAGCTGCTGAGGGAAGGTCCAAGAGGCGGAGTTTGGAGGTGGACTCCTCATCAGCAGTAGGGGCAGCTGAGCCCACACAGGGGCCTATGGAGGAAAATGGTACAGAGTCATCCAGGTTGGTGGGGGGTTTGGTTGAGGAGGAGGCTGTGGAAGACCCATGCACAGGGCCTGGATGGGGGATTCCACTGGTGCTAGTGGTGCAGTCCAGGGGCAGGGACAGGAGGCAGCACAGGCCACCACGGAAGTGCCTGTGTATAATCATGTCCCCGATCCTGTGACTGCATCATCCGGAACCAGCAAGGAGGCCTCCGTCCAGACCTGTTTTCAGGGAAGGGATGCGCATACAACAACTGGCCTTCCTCTCCCTGCGGACGTTGCAATCCATGACCGGATTGAGTCTGGCCTAGCTGGTTTGGCGTTGCGCCAACGTTGTATTCAGGATGACGTGCAGGGTTCTCGTCTGGACAATGCACATCATTTTGAATACCTCTTTGACCTACTAGGCCAGGTCGGCGGCACTGGGTTCATTTGTGTGCCGGATCTTCTTGCGACCCCCTCCTTAACTGAACCCCCTATGCGCCAGTCGTCCTCCGTGCCATCTTCCTGCCCAAGTATCACCTGGGCCACCTTGGAGCTGCCCCTGAGCCAGCAGCCAGGCTGGTAGAGGACACATCCCTGCCACAGTTTGGAGTCAGAGGCCCAGCAGGCGTGGCCACCCCACCAACTGGACCCCAGCAAGAGGAGGACATGCAGGCATCAACAGGCAGGGCACGTGCATGGCAGAAGAAGGCTCAGGGTGGGAGTGATCATGGCTCGGGCCATCAACATCCCAGGGGCAGGCATTGGCCATCGGGCAGGAGGACCCAGGATCGGGAGTGTCTTCCGTGTGTCAGCAGTTGGGCCGGCAAATAGATGGGGAGCGGCGGAGGGCAGAGGCGGAGAACTCCATGCCCCAGGCATTGAGGCAGGCTGCCTGCCTCGAGGCAACTCACAGGGAGTTGGAGGAGGCCATGGCTGCATCCCTGCGAGACCTCGAGGCCAGGGAAGAGGCCCGTCTCCGGGACATTGAAGTGGCGTTCGATGATGCCATGGCCCGGGACATCAATGAGTGAGCCGTTGGACTAGCCCGCTGCCTTTGTAAATAGTTATGTAGGTGTAGGTTTCCTTTTTTTTTTTTCTTTGGGGTGCATGGACTATGCCCCACCTTTTTGTAAATAGTTATTTATTAGGTAGGATATTTGTTAGGTTTCCTTTGGATTCTTGGGCTCATGGACCCTTGGATATTCATTTGTATATAGTTATAGACCTGGATTTACTTTATTTTTTGACCCATGGAGGAATACTTTGCTTTTTTTGGACCTTTGTTTTTTGTTTAATGGAGTGTCGCTTTGGAGGCCTTTTACTTGGATTTTTTTTATTACAGCCTTCATTTTTTAAAATCATTTTTGGACATCCGAACTTGGAGTTTTTATTTTCTTCTTGTGTGCTTTTGTTTAATTTATTCATTTTATGATTTAATACATTTTTTTCTGTACTTTACTTGTGTGGTCTTCTCTCATTCTTTTTGTGCATGTCACAATGTGGGTTTTTTCTTCTCAGACATGTGTCGCCATTGTGTGGGTCTGAGGGACGTGTATACATGGGCATGCTGGTTATTTGGTTTCTATCATGAAATGGAGAATTCAAAATGGAGTGGATGGAATGCTTGGTTGGGTGTTTGGATTGGGGTGACGAGGGGTGGGATTTGTGTTGCCATAAGGGCCATGGGACTGGATTGTGGTAACGTGTTGGGAGGGGAGACATGAGTCGGGGCTTGCTGGCAGGTTGCTGTCAATGGGGGTGGGGAGAAGGACATGAGTCAGGGCCTGCTGGCAGGTGCCCATCACTGGGGGCCGGGTGAGGACATGGGTCAGGGCCTGCTGGCAGGTTGCCGTCAATGGGGGTGGGGTGGGGACATGAGTTGGGGCCTGCTGGCAGGTTGCTGTCAATGGGGTTGGGGGACATGAGTCGGAGCCTGCTGGCAGGTGCCCATCACTGGGGGTGGGGTGGGGGACATGAGTCGGGGCCTGCTGGCAGGTTGCTGTCAATGGGGGTGTGGGACATGAATCGGGGCCTGCTCGCAGATGCCCATAACTGGGGGTGGGGCAGGGGACATGAATCGGGGCCTGCTGGCAGGTTGCTGTCAATGGGGGTGGGGGACATGAGTCGGGGCCTGCTGGCAGGTTGCTGTCAATGGGGGTGCGATGGGGGACATGAGTCGGGCCTGCTGGCAGGTGCCCATCACTGGGGGTGGGGTGGGGGACATGAGTTGGGGCCTGGTGGCAGGTTGCCGTCAATGGGGGCAGGGTGAGGTGGGGGGATATGAGTCGGGGCCTGCTGGCAGGTGCCCATCGCTGGGGGTGGGGTGGGGGACATCAGTCTTTGTCCAGCCCAAAAGGGCAGTGCAGCACCAAAATGCCAAGCAAACCTCCTTTGAACAAGAGTACCAACAGCACCCCAAGACACAAGAACACTGACATTATTTTCTTTCCTGTGTCTCCTTCTATATCCTCACCTTCCATTTATTATGTACCTCGTAGCCTTTCGGTTTTTCCGTATGCTCTCAACTTGGGTTTTATTTTTGATTCAATTTTTTTGCTTTAAAATCAAATTTCTACTATTGCACAATCTTGTTGGTTGTATCTTTTTAACATAAAGAAAATTCTTCATCTTCAAACTTCCATTTCCGAGCGCACCTTGTGAAGTTACTGCAGGAATTTTGCGAGATTCCCATGCGATTCCCTCAATAAACTGAACATGTTCTCCCCCAAATGGGCTCCCCAACCCATACCAAACTCGTTCACTGCACATGCGATGTATGAATGCACCCCCTTTCCATCTCCAAATATCATTTTGATCACTTTTTTGTTTTTGTCTCCCCTCTGTAATGGCACAGGAATCGCTCTCATCAAAAAAAACAAATTGCAGCTTTTCATTGGAGAACATTTTAAACCTAATGGATTTATCTTAAACCATCAAAAGGCACCTCTGCGGCACGTTGTGTCCAAGTTCGTTCTTATTTGCTGCAAATCCATCCAGCCTTTGTTTGTGCTATGGGTGCTTTGTGTGATCAATCTAAGCACCTTTTCTCTACGGGAAAATTAATTGGAGTAGGCTGAAAATATAATGTGTTGGTTTTCTTAACAAAATTTCCATTTTTTAATGAATTGTCCCCAACATTTCCAGTTTGGAAAGGTCATTTGCTTTGGCCAATTTCAACCAAATCCATCCAGTGAGTCAAAGGTTATTAGTGTTAGAATTTTGGGAATCGTCTATTTAAACATTTTTCACCTTAACTATAGGGCAGTGATTTCACCCTAATATATATGTAAACCATAATTTCATGTGGTTCTGTATGTAAATGTGCCATGGTTTCATGTTTTCTGCTTACACAGGCCTTTCTCGCTTTCTGTAGCGATGTTCATATGGGAAGCTCTCGGGGGACTTGGTATGCTCCGCCAACAGGGGGAGCGTGTATGAGAATGAGGTGTTTTGAGAATTATTTCTGTCAGGAGGCCCCTGCAGTGTAGCGACTGGTGGGCAGGACAGAATGTTATAAAATGTATCCCGGCGTGACCCGAAGGGAGAACTTCCGGGGGGAAATAGAGAGGGCAGACAGGATGTCAGTTTCTGGAAGGGACGTCCCCTGAGGCTGTCCTTTTTGCAAGCTGGCCGGGTGCTCACTGCTTGAAACCCATTACCCCATCCCCCTTTATTTTTCAATGAGTTTTGTCAGCAGAATTATTATTATAATTATTCTAATTGTTCTTTTATAATCCGCTCAATACCAGTGAATGGTTTCTAA
Source organism: Ambystoma mexicanum (assembly GCF_040938575.1). NCBI lineage: Eukaryota > Metazoa > Chordata > Amphibia > Caudata > Ambystomatidae > Ambystoma > Ambystoma mexicanum. Next base: position 419,464,505 of record NC_090927.1, on the reverse strand, counting down.
GTGTGGGATCGGGATTCAAACCTGTGTTGCGTGCATTATCTGCATTAGCTGCCCCTCACCAATAAAATACTCACCTCCTTCACCAGTGAAATGCTTCGACAGAATTCCTGTCAGCAAAACAATGGGATACTATGTTAAGATGGTTGAATTATGTATGAGGAATAAGGCATACATGAAGCAGGAGAGACTCTTGTGGAGCAATGCATTCTATGATGAGGGCAATGGGCAGCAGGAGTGGAAACATTACCTATTGAATAGGATGGGAAAAAACATTGCACCTGCCCAGTCTACATGTCTGGAAGGGAGGACTGCAAGACAAAAGACACATTTCAATTATGCCTCAGCAAAACTCATGGTCACATCCTGCACATTCATATATTTGAGGACTTGACAACATCAAGTGATCCTTCTTGTTCTCCTTGTGGATCGACAGGTGAGAATAGTCCTCCCTTATGATCTCCTTTAAAACATGCAAGTAGTAGCAGATATTACCACTTCCATTTCCTTGAAGAAAACTGTTCCTCACCGACATGATTCCAATATGCAAATCTCTGCTCAACACTCGTTCCTTACTAAAACATGGGTTGAAATATATGATTATCTCACCATGACACCATGTGATAATATGGCTATCACCAAAACATGGCTAACTGACACAATTCCAACAGCCACGATCCTTGCGATTCCCGCAGACAACTCTATTTTTACCCCGAGACAACTCTATTTTCAGAGCAGATCACTCTGATCGCAGAGGTGGAAGGGTAGCCATTATTGCCAGGATATGTTCTGACATTCATATTGTGGTGTCGTTACCTCCTAGTTGATAAGAGGGACAGTCCTCTTTCTGTTGTCACTGTTTAGTGGGCTGCGCCCCACGTGGCGGGAAGGGCAACGGCTAGCAAAGGATGACCGGAGGAACCACTGAGGAACGGTCCTCCCACCCCTCGCCCACACACCAATAAGGATAAGCTCAAGCGCCCCAACACGTGCAAAAATAAGGCCATTGACTTAGCGCAGAAACCTGAAATCACAGCGCAGCGACTACCCTGCAGCAACAAGTGGAGCGCAAACTCGCAACGCAGCACCCCCTTGCGGTGTACATACACCACCGCACACCTAAGACATCCAAGAAGTCAGAAAAGCGAGTAGGGTTTAACCCATGAGTGGCTCAGAAGGGGAGTCATCTGCAATCTCAGTGACCCCAGCTCAAAGGGAGTCACTTACAGTCCCAATAACACCAGCCAGACAAGAGCACAAAAAGATGATGGACAGCCTTCTAGCCCAGTTACCAGCAAATTTTGACCTCACAGAGACAGGCACCCTGGGGTCAAGGTGGAAAAGATGGCTGAGGGATTTTGAAGTATGCCTAAAAGCGGCCGGACCACTAGAGGATGAACAAAAGCTAAACCTGCTAAACCATGCTGTAGGTCCCGGCGAGACATCCTCGACGAAATACCAGAGGGCACCATAGACACTTACACCAAGTTGAAGACAACGCTCATGGAATACTTCACACCCCACACAAACGTGGACTATGAACGACACGTATTCCACAATACCAAGCAGAACAGGGGAGAAACCATAGACGCTTTTGTCATGAGGCTAAGGTCAAAAATGAAACACTGTGATTTCAACATCTACTCAAATGAGGAGGCCCTCAGGTCGCAAATCATAGTGGGGTGCGAAAGCACGGACATCCGAAAACGACTACTACAACAGCCGAGGAGTCTAGAAGAAATCCTGCGCCTAGCAAGATCAGACGCTGCCCTTGCAGCGCAAGTGGAAGGTCTAGATGACATAAAAATCACGCACGGCAAGCAAGAAAGCATCAACAAGCTGGAGGGGACAGCGAGAGTCACCACTGACCCTTTCTGCTACAGATGTGGACATGAATACCCCCATTAAGGAACGTGCCCCGCCATGGGCCAGACCTGCTCCGCATGTGGCGGCGACAACCACTACAAGTCGGTGTGCCTGATATTTCGCAGCAAAATGAGAGGAGCCGGAAGAAGTGGAAAACCCACAATGGAGCTGGAGCAGAACCAGCCCACCCATCACCACAGGACAGCGCACCAACTCCACGAACAAGGGCGACACCGACACCACGATGAACAATCGGAAAAAAGGTCAGAAAGGAGAGACTGGAGGGAGAACAAAACCACCCCATCAAAAACAAGAAGAAGACCCAGGAGATATGTAAGGTGCCTCATAGAACAGTCACCGTCAGACAGCGTGTCAAGCGCATCATCGGAAGAGAGATCCCGCCGACCGGAGAAACAACAAGAAACACCGCGGAAAATGGGATATCTATACGCCCTCGGAAACAACACGGCAAAAGAACACAGCTCAATACTAAGAATGCAAGTCAATCAAACAGCTGCAAAATTCCTAATAGATACAGGGTCAACCGTGAACATGATCAGTGAGGAAGTATATGAAAGCATACCAAACGCTCCTCACCTACAGCCAGCCCGAGCCCTCATCTACCCATACGGCTCAAAAACACCACTAGCATGCAAAGGGTTTTTCATGGCATCCCGCCGATACAAAGAACATGAGAAAAACATCCCCATGCACGTGCTAGAGGCCGCTACCGAGAGCGGGTGCATCCTAAGCTATTGGTCAGCTATAGAGATGGGACTCATTCACATATTATACCGCCTCATGGTGCACAAATACATAGATCCAACGGCAAGCATCGAACAAGTCTTCCCAACACTGTTCAAAGGCCTCGGGAAACTAAAGGGCAAACAAATTGAACTTCACATTGACGACCGTGTCACACCAGTGGCACAACATTACAGGGGCATCCCCATTAACATTCAACAGCAAGTTGAAAATGAACTGACCAAACTACTCGAAGCCGACATCATTGAGCCAGCGGAAGGCCCCAACCATGGGTCTCCCCCATAGTGCCGGTGCCTAAGAGGGACTCCCCCGACATCCGGATATGTGTGGATATGAGGAGACCCAATGAAGCCATCTTAAGAGAACGACATCAAGCTCCTCGAATAACGGACATGGTGCACCTCTTAAATGGAGCGACCATATTCTCCAAATTGGACCTAAACAAAGGCTACCATCAGCTGGAGCTCAGCAAAAACTCCAGATACATAACAACTTTTGCCACTCATCTAGGTTTATTCCGCTACAAGCGACTTCGTTTTGGAGTATCTTCAGCGGCAGAAATCTTTCAAGCCGAAATTCACAATGTCATCAAACACGTGCCCAACTGCTTGAACTACAGCGATGACATCCTAGTCTTAGGTCAGACGCAGGAACAGCATGACGACACGCTAATGAGAGTCTGCATGGCGCTAGAAGAAGCCCAGCTAACACTCAACAAAGAGAAGTGTGAATTCCGCAAGAAGACACTCAGATTCTTTGGGCACATATTTTCGGAGAAAGGCATGACGCCTGACCCCGAAAAGGTTAGCGCACTCCGTGAAGCTGAACCGCCCACAACGACCTCAGATCGTTCTTAGGACTTGCCAGCTATTGCACCAGATACATACGAAACTTTGCGTCCATCAGCGAACCTCTTAGAGCTCTCACCAAACTTAACACTGCGTTTGCCTGGTCGCCCAAGTGCCAGGAAGCATTCCAAATAATTAAAGACCGCATCTCAGACGCCCGACACATGGCATATTTTGATCCCAAGAAGACCACAGAACTCATCGTTGATGCCAGTCCCGTGGGATTAGGTGCCATTCTTACGCAATTGGACGACAAAGAGGGAGGGGAGAAGCACATAGTATCCTACGCCATTCGAAGCCTATCCAAAACTGAACAAGCCTACTCTCAGGCAGAAAAGGAAGGACTGGCGGTCGTATGGGCCTGCAAACATTTTCATCTCTTCCTATACGGAAAGCCTTTCATAGTTGTGACAGATCACCAGGCACTCACCTTCATCTATGGAAACCCACAAGCAAAAATACCACCAAGAATAGCCAGGTGGGCACTTAGACTGCAAGACTATCAATTCACGATTATACACCGGCCAGGGAAGGAACAAAACCCAGCGGACTTCCTTTCCCGCAACCCAAGAGAGAAGAACGGACCGGAACAATCTATTGCCGACCAGTACATAAGATACGTCATCCACGGCAGCACACCACAAGGACTGGACAGGGATCAAATAACAAGGGAGTCTAACACAGACCAAGGAATACAGACCATCCTAAAATGCCTAGAAACAGGACAATGGAAGCAAGCAAAACAAATTCGCGAAGCAATGAATGATGACACCAAACAAGACATCAGCTGTATTATTAGCCTATTAGCTGTAAAGGAAGAACTCGCAAAGACAGAGGAAGGACTACTACTAAAGGGAACAAAAATGGTGATCCCGAGAAGCTTGCGACAGAAGGTGCTAGAACTAGCACACGAAGGACACCGGGGAATTGTGTCCACAAAGCGGATGCTAAGACAAAGACTTTGGTTTCCCCAACTAGACACAGCCATGGAAGAACTACTCCAGAACTGCCCCACCTGTGCCATCATGAAACCACACACAACACCTGAACCGTTAAACATGACTGCGCTACCTGAACGAGCATGGGAAGAAATAGCAATCGACCATTTTGGGCCCATGGAAGGGGGTGAATATATCTTGGTAGCTGTGGACGAATACTCAAGGTATCCTGACCTGCAGATAGTTCCATCCACTTCCGCACATCACACCATCCCAGCACTGGATCGGATGTTCGCAATTTACGGTATACCCAAAGTGGTTAAGTCCGACAACGGACCGCCCTTCACGGGACAAGACTTCCAGAGATTCGCAGAATACATGGGTTTTCGTCACCGGAAAGTAACACCCTTGTGGCCTCAGGCAAACGGTACAGTAGAAAGGTTCATGAGCAACATCAAGCGCACGACACAAATTGCGTACCAACTCATGCGAGACTACAGGAACACCCCACATAGCACCACGGGCAAGTCCCCATCAGAATTGATGTTCGGACGAATGATCAGAACGCGGCTACCTCATGCGGCTGCCGATGAAGACCAATAAGAGGATGACGCTGAGATGAGGATGAGAGACACCCTCATGAAAGAAAACATGAAACAGGCTGCTGACACCACTCGCAGGGCCAAGGGAAGCGACCTGGTACCCGGGGACCTGGTAGTGGTCCGACAACCTCAACAGCGAAAAAACGTATCTCCTTTCAGTGAAGAACCCCTCATCATTGTCAAGAAAAAGGGATCACTCATCACCGCGGATGGGGACCGTCGGTCCATAACGAGAAACTCCTCTCACTTCAGGAGGATGCTTGGCATCCAGCACGCAAATGACACAAGCATGAATGACACTCTCTCCCAGCGAGACGCTCCCTATGAGGGAGACAAGGAGGACTCTGAAAACGACCTGAGCCCTGAGCCATGGGCCGGGCCCTCTGCAAGAGTGGACTTTCGACCGCAGAGAATAAGGAGGAAACCTCATTGGCTCATCGAAGAAATAGATTGATGGCGTAACTAAATGTTTAGTGACGGGAGGGTGTGGTGTCGTTACCTCCTAGTTGATAAGAGGGACAGTCCTCTTTCTGTTGTCACTGTTTAGTGGGCTGCGCCCCACATGGCGGGAAGGGGCGGGGTTACCGCGCAAGCGGCAGTTCGGGTTTGGGACAAATAAAGATAAGAGGTGTTGCACCCCAGCTCCCGAGTCGGCCCCATCATTGTGAGGAGGTCCACCTGTGGGACACCACACATATGAACACCCATCTATCCCCTGAGGGCTGTGAAAGCCTAGTTGGCAAAGTCAATCTTGATGTCAATAGGTCCCTTACCATTGTGGTAATCTATGGGCCACCCTCTACTAATCCTCTTTTTGAGGAGCACTTTACCAATTTGCTTACAAGCCTTTTCGTCCAAGCCACTATTTGCACAGTTTGGCAACCCGAGAATCTGGTTATTCCTTTCATGGTGGCGCAAAATGGCAATTCCACCAAATGCTTTTTAGTGTTTTTATCCACACTTGGAAAACTTTTATGAGGGCGAATGTCAACAATGTATGCTGCTCGTTTTAAGCTTTTTTAGAGTCTCGCCGCAAAACACTTTTTATCTGCCTCTTCATATCTGTAAAAGAGCCCTTCACAAACACTGGTAGATTCAAATGTAGTCGTCCTTTCTCTCTTTCTGACCTCATTGTAACCCAGGGTCCCCATGAACATGTGTAACGGCGATGACATGCACCCCTGGTGCACAGTGCTTTTTGCATCTCGCTCTGGCACCTAAGTCTTACTGTGGACATGCATTGCTATGCTGTGCTTTTGTACGATCATACATACTCCATCAGCACTCTTAAAACGTATTTTCTCCAATTAGGCTTTTGCCTTCCCTATTACAGGTTTTTTATAACTAGCTTGTTAGGCAGGAACCTTATGTGACATGGTGTTGTATTCATCACTTTAGATCATACAACATAATGTTCCTACTTCTAAGTAATTTCAATTATCAGCATCTGCTGGGAACCTACTTTGAAAATAAATGATAATAAAGAACTCCGGTCTTAACACGCAGCCTACTGGCTTTCTTCTATGGTTGCGTGCGTTTCACTTCATCTAATTTAGGTCGGTGCTTTTAACTAATATCAAACATGACCACGTGAAGGGATTATACTTCAAATCGCAGACATTTCCACATCCTTTATGCTTTTAGTTCCAAGTGGAACTCGAGCAATAAGATTTATAATCACTAAATAATTATTCATAAAGTGAATTTAATTAGTTCGCCTCAAACACATGGTTTATGAAAAGACCTTATCCACAGTGAATACATCAGGGCTTTCAGAAATCGGTGTGGAAGTATTAGAGCCGTGTACATCAGGGACGTTAATTCACCGTAGGATGGGTAGCACACACGCATGGCTTCTCTGGAAGCACTCTCAAGTGAACATTATGTCATCATTAGGGCATGGCATCAAATATCCTATGACCATGATTACTTTACAGAAAATGTCATCAGAGATGTTAAAAACAACTTAAATAAGCCAAAGATTAATCAAATGCAAAACGTTGCTAGAGCAGAAAAGACTATTTTAGTTGCCAGCAACATTTTAATTAATGCCTTGTCTGGATATGCCTTGAGCGAGTTTATGACATAACAAGGTACACTCAGCAGAACCAACCTGGGTCAGAGGCAATAGGTTCATGAACCAGTAAAGGATCATTTTTGCCAGTTTATGGGAGCCTTATGTGCCGGTTACGGTAATTATTTTGTAAATACAGACCCGCTTTTTCATGTGCTACTTTAATATGCCAAGTGTAGCCTCTCATATGGAGGGGGTCCCACCATATCCTGTCACAGCTCCACGTTCCGGGTATAGTCAGGATACGGGAAAAACAGCCTGATGTATCCCGCTGCTGCCATTGAATGCAATGTGTAGCCTAAAATGCCCTGTGTATGCCATCCACTGCCCACTGCCAGTTAATGCTTCATATACCTGGTACATTGTATTGTATTGTATTTTGTTACTTATATAGCACCCTTTCCCCACTTGTGTGGCCTCAATGCGCTTTTTTCCTTGGTTGAACGCCCTCGGTGACCGTAGTCGATGTCGTTGGAGAGTTCTAGGGGGTTAGTTTAGGAGATGCATGTGTGCATGTTGACGTTTTAGGACTTGGGTGGCTGGCAAGGGTTGACTAAGCAGCCCGAGAGAGGTCAGACACATGAGTGGGTGCTGTTGAGAGTTAGAGATAGATTCCTATTGTTGAGAGAGTTTATGTGGGTCGGCTATACCAAGTTCCTTTCGGGTGGTGGTCGCCGCATTCTAGTGGTAGAGGTGTTGAGGTACGTCAGGTGTTTCAATCTGGATGTCTATGTATGCACTAGGCCGGATGTGCTTAGCCGTAAGCGTATTCTATCATGCATGGATGCTTGGCCGTGCCTGCGGTCTGTGTCCACGCTAGTGGTGTGAGAGATACGTACCGTAGATTCGAGAGTCCTGTATAGTGGGGGAGAGAGGCCTACACTTAACAGTGCAATTTTCGAACACTGCTAAGCACAGATAGATTTGAGAGTCCGGTATAGTGGAAGAGAGGCTTACACCTGACAATGCAATTGGGTACAAAGCTAAACAAGCAAGAGCGTACACTGACAGTGCAATTAGATTAGAGAGCTCAGTAGAAAGTCCTTGAGAAGAGAGTCCCGGGTGTCCCCCTGCAGGATGTTCATCATATAGTAAGCCAAGGGAGGCTGCGTTTAAATTGAGAGTCCTCTATGGTCGGTAGGCGGCCCCGGTTATGCGGTGCCGGGGGGGCTCCATATAAAATGAACAAAACGGAGGGGGCTACCCCTCGATTCGTGTAGGTGGATGGGGGCCTAGGCATGAAAGACTGTAGGTAACAGCCTATTGTATAGTAAGTATCCGTGATGTAACTAATTGAGGGCTTATTGGACATAACTTGGGGAATAGGGTTGTGGAGGGGGGTTGCTAGTGGTTGGAGCTTCCCAGGATGAGCGTTTTGAGTTAACTGTGGCAGTGAATAGTTAAAGGAATGGTTCAGTCAAAAATTTTGATTGTCCCTACGGGTCGGCCATGTATTTTTAAGCCTAAGTCGCTCGATTTTAGAAAAATTTCCTATGGACCTTACCCGAGTTTTCGTCCATTAAACGCACGCGAAAACAGGCATCAGGGCGCTGCCATTTTGTGATAATCCTATCACTTGTCCCATCGATCTGGCTGACCTGCTTTTGCGGCACTAAATCATATCCCCCGCCCCTGAGCCTGTCATCAGCAGACGCGTACCGCCCATTTCACAACGCCAAAGCACGTCTCGTGTCAACATTCGCTGCGCTTCAGCTAATGACATGTCGCCATGGAAATGTCAGGACGCCTCTTTCCTCAATAAGTATAAACAGACCGTTTCACAACACACAGCAGCAGATTTTCAATTCCATTCCTCTCTGTGTGTTACTTTGAGTAGTCTGTGACTCGTTTCTGTGCTCTGGTCAGCTACCTTCGTTGCGTGTGAACTGATACCAGTACCACCGCTATAAATTATTTTAGTTTGTTTAACACACAATGGCTACAATAATGCCCTACATGTACGAGCCCGAGTATACCGAGGAGGAACTACTGGAAAGGGAAACACGCGAAAACGATGGGTCTTTGGACGCCAGTTGGGAGGACGATTCAACAGCTGAAGAGCCTGGACCTAGTCACATGGACGGTGTTCCCACCTGGTGCACATGCAATCGGTGCGAGGTAATGCCAACCGAGGACGAGAACTGCTGCTGCTGTGAAATCTCGGGATGCGTGGCCTACATTTCAGAAGGTGAGCCACGACCGCAATGCATCACGAGCTGCCAGACTTCAGGGCAGCCTGCCCCACACGGTCCGTGTTGAGGATAATGATGGTGCTCACGCAATTGTTCGTCCTCGTAATCCGAGTAACGAGTAAGTATACTCTGCTTGTCATGCCACTCCTATTTCATGGTCTTCTACTATATCCAAAATTACATATACATATCATTGTAACGCATGAAAGTCGTTCAATAGTGTGCAGTGTCTAGATAGAATTTGTCCGAGCAGAATGCCATTAGTTACAAGAATTGTCATTGACAACAAACGTTTATTAAACTTATCTTGTTCATTTAAAAACAGTTTGTTTCATTCCTTTTCACATGTGGTACAGGCTGGTGGCCTATCGTTCCTTTACATGGTGGCTTCACGGGAGGCTTGGACACCGCGTTCGAAGAGTAATACCCGCCTGTGCCGTTCGTGCCATAAGAGAAACTTTCTCAAGTGACAGCGGTCAGTACAGGGGATTTTCTCTCGCTGTGTTGCAACCTGATCTGTACAATGTGTAAAGTCTTGTATTTTTGTGTCATAAAAATAAGATACAAAATAAAACACCACATATATTTTAACAACAGTTGTTTCGATTTTTTAAATGAATCAAGTGTGTCTCCATTCAAGGATGGACGTCAGACATCTGTGCTCCGAATGGGTGAAGGTCAGATCGCTGTGAAGCAGGGTGGTCACTATCTAAGCTAACATAATATATTCTCAATAATGCATGCACTAAATAACACTTGTTCAAAGTTTTTCAGTCGGTTATGTCTCTATAAAAGTCACACATATATCTATACTAAAAAGCAACATTGGATTATACAGGCCTTAGGTTAAGGGTCTTGACCACTATAATACACTTTTTGAAGTGTGGGTCTGTGCTCACAAGAATCTCCGGTATGTGGCATTTGTTATTGAAAGGCAACAATATACTGCAGTAGGGGTCTAATGTTAGTTGGGGATCTGCTAGGTGGGCATCATGGCGTGGTCAGTGGTCTGGCACATGAAGAGAATACCTTGCAGGGACACAGGGTCAGAATGGCAGTAAGTTTCCACTGGCGAGGGTGCGTGGGCAAGGACACGTTTGTGGAGATGAACGAGCTATGTGCTTAGTTCAGGCTGGTTCACATGCAGGACAGTGATCTCAGAGGAAGAGTGATGTGTTACATTTATTAGCTGTTGCAAATACCTCTGGAGTTTTCCAGTCAGAGTGGGAATGAGGGTGGGGGCCATGTGCTCTGCGCAGTGAGGCCTGGTCACCAAGATGGAGTGGAAAGGGGGTACAAAAATGGATGCCCCGTGTCCTGCTCAGTGGTCGCATCTACGCGAATGTCAACCAAAGTTAACATCACATAAGGGCAAGGGGCGAACCAACTACTGGTCTGAGTTTCTACTGAGAAGTAAAGGATGAGAGGGGCCTGATGGCCCCTTGCTCCCACACACTTGCCTGCACGCCCACCGGCCCATCCATCCCACCCCCCTCTATCAAAGGCGGTTCGCACTCGGGGATGAGGGCTGGCATGGGGGGCTGTCACGGGCGCAAACGGCCAAGGAGCCAAACAGCATGTACACTTCAAAAGGTATCCCACGCCCAGGGGCCATCGCTCACATGGCCTCCTCAGACCCTGTGTCTCCAGGCAGGCCTCCCCTGAGGCAGGCCGTCCCCCTGCAATCCACATAAGTGTGTCTCCATTCAGCAGTCTTCCTGTGCCTTATCTCCACGCCCCAGGCCCATCCATCCCACCCCCTCTATCAAAGGCGGTTCGCACCCGGGGATGAGCGCTGGCATGGGGGGCTGTCACGGGCGCAAACGGCCAAGGTGCCAAACAGCATGTACACTTCAAAAGGTATCCCTCGCCCAGGGGCCATCGCTCACATGGCCTCCTCAGACCCCGTGTCTCCAGGCAGGCCTCCCCTGAGGCAGGCCACCCCCCCTTCAATCCACATAAGTGTGTCTCCATTCAGCAGTCTTCCTGTGCCTTATCTGCACGCCCCAGGCCCATCCATCCCACCCCCCTCTATCAAAGGTGGTTCGCACCCAGGGATGAGCGCATGCATGGGGGGCTGTCACGGGCGCAAACGGCCAAGGTGCCAAACAGCATGTACACTTCAAAAGGTATCCCACGCCCAGGGGCCATCGCTCACATGGCCTCCTCAGACCCCGTGTCTCCAGACAGGCCGCGCCCCTGCAAACCACATAATACCACGACATACACACGTCATGCATTCACAAACACACCCCTGTTGCAAATACTTTATAAACCACTTGATATGTCTCATGAGAACATCTTTGTGGTTTGCAAGTCAACTCCTGAACCTTCTAACTGAGAAGCACTGAGATCTATGCTAATCTGCTCGTCGTCGTGCTATCTGTGATCGCTTCGAGCAAACTCGTCAGTGTGCTACCTGTGGCCATCTACCTGTTCTCCTGCAACATACTGCTCGGCCTGCTGAATCCAACTGTTTGTTGGTCAAGGTAAGGCCATGTATCCTAGTCATATTTCAGTAATTTTTACATTTCTATCTATTTGAGATTACAGTACCCAATAGTGCTATGGTCATTGGTCTCATTGCTATTGACTTGAGTTTCAATTGTTCTGCTATCAATAGATCTATTTATTTTCATCTGTGTCAATTGTCATCGAATTGCATCCTTCGGGGGTCCAGTCTATAATGTAAGCATGTTTCCTTCTCGTGCAAGACAGAACATCCAATGGACGAGTCACATGTTCAGAGTTTAGTCACATCATTTAAAAATGTCTGTAACTTATGCAAATACTAAGCCGCACATGATGAACTGGTATTGCGGATATCCACCGGATATCCACCGGAAGAGCTTGAAAGTAGAGTCCAGCAAGTCTTTGAGGACAAGAGGGGTGATCGATACCGCATCTGCAGCCGGCACTTTTCCTCGAACATGTACGCCACATCTTGGGTAACAAAGAAGAATAAACGGCGAACAACACGAAAATTGCTCGCAAACGCTATTCCAACTCTATTCATCCACATTCCACTGGTGAGTCAAGTGTCCGGATTTAGCTTTAGGCCTTGCGGTAGTGTGTAGGTAGCCGAATGGATTAATTGATATTTTAGGTGTTGCGTCCCTTGTAATACTTTCGATATTGATATGAGTTTATAGCTTTTTGAATAATGACATTTATCAATAAATTATTTTTCGATTTTATAAATCCCAAAGGAAATCTATTTATGGGCACAGGGAACTGTGCTATATTGCGCATTTTCAATAGCATTATTCTCAAGTATTCTGTCGGTTTACATGGCAATTTTTTAATATTTGCATTTCATTATCAAACAATAATTTACCTTTACAACTGCTTGACTATCCACTGAATCTGAAGCAAGAACATTCTACATACGCGACGTGCCCGCAGTTATCAACCACTTCTAGCACGTATCAGGTAATCATACTTGGCTATTCTGCTTCAGACTTGTTTTATGCATGTCAAGTAATAGTTTGTATGTATCGTGTGATTATTTTATCAATTGTTTGGTTAGTGCTTTCCAATTGATATACACCTTAGTTGTCGTCCCCTGGTGTTTGTTTTCAGTTATAATTAGTGTTATCCATACTGATGCAAGTACTGTCTTTCAGGGAGATGCTGAAGCGTCCACCACATTGACAACAGCCCTAGATGTTCTTCAGCGGCACGAGGTATGGATACTGACAGCTCCATCGACCGTGATCATCAGGACTGGAACACTTGTCGTTTGATTGTTCTACACCATGTTTCATTCGTGGTTGGCCATTGATATGTACCTGTGCGGTCGACCCCAAGTGTGTGTTGTGTTTTCAATATTGTAATCCTTACTAATGCAAATACTATGTTTCAGGCAGTTGTTGAAGCGTCAACCCACGCACTTGATGCAGAGCCTGACATTCAAGTAATTCCAGGGGAAGTGGAAGCGGGACCATGAGGATACGAATCGGCGCAACAGCTTTCGGAAGTGCGCACCACATTTACAACATCCATAGATATTCTTCAGCAGCACAAGGTATGGATACTGACAGCTCCATCGAGCGTGATCATATAACGTGATTCCATTTGCTGTACTTTCTTCCCTATTAACGCAAGTACTGTGTTTCAGGGAGACGATGGAGCTTCCACTACAATCACAAGATCCCATTTAGATGATGCAGATGTAAAGAAATCGGAGAAATAAGTTTATTAAATCTGATCATATTTAAATATTCCTTGATTCTTTTAGACAATGCATCATTTGTGGTTATCTCTTTATATGTACCTGTGCCGTCGACCCCAAGTGAGTGTTATGTTTACAATATTGAAATCCATACTAACGCAAGTACTGTGTTTCAGGGAGTTGCTGATGCCTCCTCTCCAATACAATCATTCATGGCAGTCCATGCAGATCCAGAGGTATGGATACTGACAGTTCCATGGAACTAGGTCATCAGAGCTCGAATACTTGTCGTTTGATTGTTCTACACAATGTTTAATTCAGGTTGCGCTATTGAGATGTGCCTCTGTGTTCGTCCTCACGTGTGTTTTATGTTATCAATATTGTGATACATAGTAATGAAAGTACTATGTTTCAGGGAGTCGATGGAGCCTCATTCCGTGCTGTCTATGCGGATACAGAAAATATAGTCGTTGCAGCGCAAGACGAAGGGAAGAGAGGAAATGAATCGGAGCTACAGCGTGCAGATGTTGAAGGTCGAGTCAAGAAAGTAGCAAAGAAAAGAAACAAAAATAAGGTTAGTTAAAAACAGTTCATAACTTTAGAAGTTCTTTGTCCTGGGGACTATTTTATGTTTTTTCCAGTCAATTGTACTATACTTTATCTTGTGTTTAAACTGAACATCCCTTTCCTAATCTGTCCTGTAGTTACCCGTGGGTCTATGAACTATACATACACAGACAGTGAAGCGAATGAGAGATGTTGCTTGCTAGACCATTTACACTATGGAGGAACTATTAATTCAGATGCCGCGTTTTGAGACTAGAGATGTTCATATCCAATGGCCAGAACATGAAATTAATGTGTCCGGAGAATCCAGTAAAGTTGTAATAGACCATTGCTACAGTGCGACTGCACCACCACAAGAAGATGATACTGAATCTATTGAGGATAGCTCGGAAGTAGTCGCAGATCAATTCACACAATCTACACCCGCCAAAAAATTGCCACCAAAAAAGCTGTCGACAATGTTGTGTTCTCCCATCAATGTTGAAGTAACAGATGTTGAAATGACAGAGAATGAACCAGCAGCATCAGAACCTGATATCGGCAATATTTCTTTCAGTTGTGGTGAAATGTCCTCAACGATGCAGTCCGAAACAAGTGTGACACCGGATGACAGTCTAATGAAAGAGGGCAAATACATAGTATTCGACAGTTGTTTGATGGATATTATAAGTATGCTGAAATGTGGGCATTCCGTCAGAGGGAAAGTATGTTGGAGGCCATTGATTCATGTGACTCGTCAAAAACAAGGCAGTAACGTCAAAATACATGCGTTCTCATGGTCTGCACAACCGATGCTGGGGAAGCTGCCAGCAGGCAATCTACTGTGTGCAGCTGCATCACTTTTTAGTGGGTCCAGTTTTAGAAAGTTAGAGTCTTTCTTTCAGTTTGTGGGACTTCATTTAATTTCTAAAACGCAGCACTACAAATACCAACATGATTATCTGTTTCCAGTCTTTAGTGATGCTTGGAAAATTGAACAATTGTCTCTAGCAAGTACATTCGAAGGGAAACGATTCAGGCTAGCCGGCGATGGACAGTGCGACAGCCCTGGATTTTCTGCCAAGTACTGCACCTACCACTTTCAGGACATGGATAGTAAGAAAATTGTGAGTTCGGTGGTCGTGCAGGTAACACAATGTACATCCTCAGTGGCCATGGAGAAACTAGGATTTATAAAATCAGTGGAATATCTACAATCGAGGGGAATGCACATCGACCTCATAGCCACGGACAGACACGTTTCAGTTGCCAAGACAATGAGAGAGCAGTTCCCACATATTAAACATCAATGTGATGTATGGCATCTTGCTAAATCAATCAATAAGAAAATCTCGGCTGCAGGGAAAAAAAAGGTTTGGAAAGTATTTCATAGTGGTCCCAGTCTATCAGCAACCATCTTTGGTGGAGCTCCAAAACTTGTGAAGGGTCAGTGGAAATACTACTTGAAAAATGGCGGTCATTGATGCACCACTGTACCAACGTTCACCGCTGGTCAGAAAACCTACATTTCCACCAATGTGAACATGGCCCTTTCTCCCCAGAGGAGGCAAGGAAGCAGAAGTGATTGATTCCATCTTCACCGACACACAAAGCCATTGAGAAGATTGTTTTCGATAAAACTCTATTAAGAGATTTGAGGGGACTGACAGAATTCTGTCACACAGGAGGTTTGGAGGTGTTCCACAATATGTGCCTAAAGTACAGGCCTAAGCGCTTGCATTTTAGCATACAGGGCATGAAACATAGGACTCTACTTGCGGTCTTGGCCCATAACGAGAATCTCTGCCGTGAACAATCTAGGACTACGGGTAATGTAAGGATGCCTCGCTACAAAAAGGTGTTTTCTAAAAGAAGTAAGCAATGGGTCATCAAACCAGTCTATGAGGAAATGGAGTTCGATTTTGTAAAAAGCCTTATTGTTGCTGTACTCGAGAAGCACAGATATGGAATTTTGAACGTTTCTGTGCAGAGCACTGATGCATTGCCACCAAACATTGCCACTGTGCCATGTCCACCCAAAGCAGAGCTGGTTGTGAAGTACAAATTCCGGTTTAAATAATTGTAATATGATTGTCTTTTTGTAAATAAATGTTATTGTACAGTGTACATACAAAGTATGCTAACCCTAACCCCTCCCTTCACCATCCTGGGTGGCGAACAACCTGGGTGTCATGTTTGACTTCTCTCTCTATTCACCTCATATTGCTGACCTTGTCAATATGTGCATGTATATATTTTTGTTGCTGTAACTAAGTTTTGCAAGGCTTGCGTATTGCAAATAATAAAACAAACAATAAATATCACTTTCAACTCAACTCCTCAGGTACGTTATACTTTCCCTGACCTTCCCCAAAAAGTCAATATCTCCATAGTTATGGTTCTCTAGGGCTGCAAAGCTCGCGGACAACGAGGACAATATTGGGGGCCTCAGAACACGCCAAGCGAGCCGTTGCAGATGGGAGAGAAGCCAGTTCACATTTGCACATCGATGCCTAGTACATAGATGGATTTGAAAATTCAAGTTCTCACAGATGGCTTTACTACGGGATGTTGCAAAGTAAGAATGTATGCTCGTTTAGAGTGAAGGTCAGCGGCTTTGATTTTCAGCTGGCGGCCTGAAGAGGCCCACAACTAACACTGGCAGTATAAGGTTCTATTGTTTTTTTACTTTGAGAGGCAGGGACCATGCCGAAAGGACTTCATTTGAAAGAGGGGTGCAATAACGTAAAAGACGATAAGGCAGAAAATTCTGAAACTAGACCGAGTTTCATGTTAGTTCAGTATACGAAAAATTGTTGTCAAGAGCACAGTGGGATTTACGGACTGCATTACGCAGAGACACAATGGAAATTGCAAATATAATGTAACTAACTCTTTAGACGCTTTTATACCGGAATGAAGAATTAATGAATGGATGAATGAATGAATGAATGAAGAGCAAGTAAAACGTTTGTGGGATCGTCTTTGTACCGGGCAAATGGGCATGCAGGTCCACATTCCACACGCATGTAGACAAACAGTCGTTTCTCATTGTGTGTTAACCTCGATTTATTTCGTTAGTTTTTGCATTGATTTTAGAGCCGAACATACTCCATTGCACTATCCTTGAAAGCAAATAGTTTTACATCGGCCGTAATAAATAAAATGAATAATATTAATAAAGATCGTCTGGCAAGACTAATTATAATTTTTATGTTTTCAAAACAGGTATATCCTACCCTATTGCTACTGCCACCAGTTTCAGACCCCGGCAGATGGTTTCTTCAACCGCCAGCTGCAGCTTATCGTAAACAACTGCACCACTTTGACGATCTTATGGGATGATCGCCAAGGGCCCATATGCCCTTACGCGTTACTAGCAGCTAGAAGCAACATATCAACCTTTACGCTGGCCTAGTGCCTAGTGCGGTTCACCGTGCGACCAAAGTGCTTCTTTTAACGAAAACCAACACCCTGTGTACCATAAAGTAACAGCACGTGACTCGGAACAGGATTTGCGGATAGAGAGAAAAGAAAAAAAAAGACATTCCGATTTAATATGCTGAATATTCTATAAACATTTAATGTTAAATAAATGTACTTTACCAAATGTACCATGTTGCTGTTTGATTTGAAAGTACAGTTTCATATTCCGAATTGTGGCACGCTGTGTTGTGAGTTGATCTGTGTTGGTTCCGGGTTCTGTGTCAAGTCGCGTAGAAGACGACCTACGCAGCACAGTAAAGTCACGGAGAGAGGCGGGGAATATGAATGTTTTGATAATGTCAGGCTCAGGGGCGGGGGATATGATTTAGTGCCACAAAAGCAGGTCAGCCAGGGCGGTGGGGCAAGTGATAGGATTATCACAAAATGGCAGCGCCCTGATGCCTGTTTTCGCGTGCGTTTAATGGATGAAAACTCGGGTAAGGTCCATAGGAAATTTTTCTAAAATCGAGCGACTTAGGCTTAAAAACACATGGCCAACCCGTAGGGACAATACAAATTTTTGACCGAACCATTCCTTTAATGATGAATATGTGCTAGCCAGGGCCCTTATCTCATTGTTAATTGTCTCTCATCAGGACTTGTGGCCAGGGTTTCGCAGTGAGTGGGATGCGAGTGTAGCCACAGCGAAAACTGCAGCCTTAAAAAGGCAGCTTGT
This sequence comes from Ambystoma mexicanum, assembly GCF_040938575.1. Lineage (NCBI taxonomy): Eukaryota > Metazoa > Chordata > Amphibia > Caudata > Ambystomatidae > Ambystoma > Ambystoma mexicanum. The sequence continues at coordinate 419,446,341 of NC_090927.1, read as the reverse complement.
AGGGCTGGAATGTTGTTGTGGGTGGGATGTTGGTGGATCAGGAAAGACCCAACGAAAGCTGCTTGCTTACCTGGAGTTGTAGATGGCGGGCAGTGTTGTTGAGCGGAGAGTGGTGGTGTGTCAGGTGAATCTGCTGCGAGAGCTGCAGGCCACTGAGTTATGATCAAAGCGGAAGGGATTATTGCCAGAGTAGTCAAGGGGTGGAGTGGCTTAGGAGAGTATTGGGAAGAGCAAGGTTTTAAGGGCCTTCCTGAATTTCAGGTGGTTTTCGATGTTGCGAATGTGTGGGTGGATGGAATTCCAGATGATTGGCAGTTGAACAGAGAAGGAGGAGCCAACAAGTCTTTCTTATGGAGTTAGGCGATGGGATCACTAGGCGAATGCATTGCAAGATCTGTGGTTCCTGGATGGTTGGTAGGGGCCAATATTGTCTCGTGGGAATTCAGGGCCATTGTTGTGGATTGCGTGATGGGTGATACACATGGCTTTGAAGGTGGTGTGTCGAGCAATAGGGAGCCAGTGGAGGACTCTCAGGGTAGGGCTGATGTGTTCTCTGGCAGAAATGCAGCAGGTGTGCTGCTGCATTTTGGATTCTTTGGAGTTTCCGTAGTTGGGATGCAAGTGTAGAGGCAGTTTGCATAGTCAAGGCCGGAGAGGATGATGGAGTTGATGGCTGAGAAATGGTGGGAATAGGTGAGGTAGGGGAAAATCCGTCCGAGGATACGTAAATGAAAGAAACAGGTTTTGGATACGTTGGTGATGTGTTTGGTGAGAGATAGATCTGAGTCAAATTCACATCCAAGGTTTTTAACCACGTTTGAGAGTGCCAGTGCTTGTCCTAGTGATTCGGGCCAAGGGATAGGTTGTGGGATGAGGGATTTTTTCCCAGAGAGTAGGATTTCGGTTTTCCCAGGCTTGAGGATAAGGTGGTTGGGCCTCATCCACATGTGTGATGAGGAAATTATTAATGATATCACTCCTTATTTACCTCTGTTTTATACAGCCCATTAGGATCAGCTTTACGATCCATGCACTGGAATTGTATTTACCAATCAAAATAGCAACCCCCTCATACCTCGTTTACACATCTTTGTGCCGCTGATTTACACATGCCATTTTGGTGTTCTATTAACAAAAGGCAAACTTGTGGATGTGCACTTTCAAAATCCAACTCTTTGTTTTTAGTTTTGGCTATTAGGTGGCACCAGCAAAACTTGCTTGGCGAAACGATTGCATTGAGTACAGATGCGGAGAAATGGCATATCGAGAGGGCCACACAGCTTGTACGTGGTATTTGGTTATTTTCCCACCCATTGACTGGCTATGCAAATCCCTATGGCCATTCCCACCCAGTTCCTGTCCGCCCCATCCAATATACCCCCTCATGGGAACTGTTTGAGCTTGCTTTAATCAAGTACCTGCCAGTGTTTTGTCAAAGCAGTCGTCTAAGAGTTGGACTTAATTGGAGCTGTAAAATGTCTACTACTGGTGTAATAACAATCTTAACCAGGTCTGCCTTCAGCCACTCGAATTATAAGCACTATGCATGTCCTTCACTGAAGTCCTGTTTAAAACCAGCATTGGCAAAGCCAACAGTTTTGACTTGTGTATAAGTATTAGGCATTTGCCAGGAACCGTTATTCGATCCTCAGGCACTCACACCATTTTGCACCTGCTATCATGAATGGCCAGTTATTACCACTACGGCAGTGCCTGGCAAGTGCCTTTTCCAGACCTACACAACCAGCCAAACTATTGTCATTGCTAATGCTTGTTTCAATATGTGGGACTGCAAATTACAAATTGGGGACCTTAACATTAAATGTGTTTCACATTGACATATTGGAAACATGAAATCTTTGCAACCTCCTCTCACCCCTTCTTGCCTGACTCTTCAGCACAGCAGTTTCCATGTCTACAGCCCCCACCATCACAATTCACTGCCCCAACCTTTTGTAAAAATGGGATGCATCAACAAATTATTTTAATGAAACAATCCTTGAAACTTTTAATGTCCTAAATGCCTGCACCAATGCCCTCTTGCTTCAAGAGGGCTGGACAAACGAATCCCTTCCAACAGCTGCAACTAACCAATCACTGAATATATTCTGCAACAAAGTATTCCAGGTCTGTGTTCCTCGAGTGTGATCAAGGCCCTAAATGTTCACTATTGTAGCTTCCCAGGCACGCATGTTAACAAAGTCAAAGAGCATTCCAGTGCTCTACGCCTCAGTCACTGTTACTGATAGTTCAGTGGGGAACCTCCATGGTTTGGCCAGATTAAGTTTTCTCTCTCAGCTACAATCTGCCTCCCATATCCCTTGGAAGTCTTAACTTATGCTTTGAACAAAATGGGTATAGATCGTGGGGATCACTGCAAAAGAAGACTGGTCCACTGGCACCCAATGGAATAGGTTATGTGCTGCCCAGCTGGAACTACGGTAATTTCACCCATCCCATCTCCTCCTATGATTTGAGCCATTTGTTTCATTTTCAATTATGCAGACAAAAAGTCATGCACAAGAATTGAGCTGAAGTCTTGTAAAACCAGGTTTTTCTGTGAGATGACACACACCAAATGCTCTTGGCCCATTGGGATGTATACAATACAACCTATCTGCAAAGAATCAATAGAGTTTGTTGCAACATTTGGTCAGTTGAAGCCTCCTAGTGTGTGTGCAGCTTGGATGAGCTTGGCTGGGGATAATCATGAAATGTTTAGTGGAATGATTCTCTGCAGAGAGCATCAACAGGGTGACAAATCTTTTTTTTTTCAGTTAAGGCCACATGCTCGCACCTCTGTTGATCAAGTGCTTGGTCAACGTAGTCCTGAGATCTCGTTCAGTTGTTGTTCTTTTGTATGTCAGATTACAGTGGTACACAATGGCACCTCTGAGCAGAAACATTGCAAACAAAGACCATGGTGTCATTGCAAGGCAAGGAATTTTCATGCAGTCCACCATACCATCTTCGTTAAAGGGTGCTCTGCTGGCTGTTAAGGATGATATGAACTTACTGAGGTCAAGTTCCCTCCATCCCACCATGTCTTTAAGATGGACTTGGAAACTGTAATAACCACAGACCTGCCCAAAAAAGTACATCCCCAACCAAGGACATCCTCCTTTTGGCAAGGAGCAGATTGATGGCATGTCCGTAATCGTGGGTTTTGTCATTCATAGATTGAGTAACCTCCATGGACCATTTGACTAAAGCATAGTTGCCAAAATGATCCATTCCAATCTGTAGGTGCCTATCCAGTTCTATTATTTTCCTTGCATTCTGAGTGAGTTTTATACTGGGAAAAGCAGAACTACAAGTCCCAAACTGCAAAGCAAAAAACGATCTGGACAAGCACGTAGAGATTGAAATGGGTCACAATAGCAACTATGCGTTAGAAACTACTGCTGTCTCCAGAAAGGCATATATACAACATGCAAGGAAAAGTCCTAAATATCGAGCTGATGTCATCACATACAGAGTGTAGCCTCAAATACAGGGACCTCATTTAGGGATCGCGAGGGGTCACAACTGCGACCCCTGAAGTCTCTCTTGCTACCCCTGTGGTTTCCCTTTCTACCCCGGAAAAAACACGTTTTTTTATTTTAAATGCAAGACCCTGTGGCCAGCGCCACGTGGCTCTTTGCTTCTGGAGTGGCTCAATTTCTTGTTCAGCCCTCTTACATTTTTTTTTTTAAAAAATGTGTTCCACAAGTCTAACACTTTCAGCAGTGACCCTAAATAAGAAAGAATAGGAATTCCAAATCATTTGTCTTTCTGGAATTCTGTACAATAATTGCTAGTCTCATTAAAGGTTTATTTCAGGTACACTTCAGGGGGTGAGTCACTGATTTAATCTGTTCCTAAACACCTCAACCTTGCCTTTCATCCTTCTGAGATCGATAAATTAGTACCAACACAGGTTGGGTGATATTGTATGTATATTTGTTCTATATAAATCGCTTAAGCGTAAATGCTATATAATAAGACATCATTATCATTTGGCAATGGATGTCTGCTTGCATTCACAGTAATTTGGTAATATGGGCCTTTACACACTGATCTTAACGATATATATGTATGAAATGTGTATCACATTAAAGTGATATTGTAACCATATTTTTCGTAGTGTACTTAGGAACAATGCTATGTGATGCCCCTTCCTGTTTTACCAAGGGGTGAAAGGTCGTGTTCCATCGTTTCCTGTGATATCACTTCGGGTGGGGTCAAATGACATCACTTCCTGTGATGTCATGAGAGCTCAAGGGCCATGTGATGTCACTTTCACTACCCCTAGCATTTTGGTGAAATGACATCCCTGCTCAAATACCCCAGTATCATAAACCAATACCTGGTAACGCTTTATGTGCGTTTTATAGACACCATATGTACAGTTGTGAGGAATTGTATTCTGTCCTGCAGGAGTACAATGATGAGTACAGGCAAAAATGCCCACTCAACCGTCATACTTCTACTAACCAAGAGCCAACACAATTATAAAAGTAAAACAGACACAGTTAACAGATATACCTAATTCGCCTTTTGTGGTAACTTGTGCCGAGGGAAGGCTATGCTCTTAACAAGGGTGTTAATGTGAACCAGTATTGACCCAAGCAACACAGTAGCACAGTCCAAAATAAAGGGAATGCCCAATCAAGGTTATATAAAACTATTTTCCAAAGGTTCTGCTGCAATATACAACAAGAGAATGGAGGAGCACTCTTCAAAGTCTGCAGAATGTAGAGACACCAGGAATCCGAGTCCACCAAAGCAAAAGTTTCAAATTACTTATTTTATTTTTGCAAAATGCACATTTAAATTCCCTGAGCATATAACGTTCCCAAGGAAACAAGTGCCGAAAATTTGGCAGCATTAAGTGCTGCGACCAACTTGTCGCTTGATCACACTATATGTACTTTAATCCAATACGCCTTCATCAAGAAACCTAAGTAGAAAACACTGCACAAAACCCACCCCTATGGAATAAACAGAGAAGATGCAACAGATTAAAGAGAGTAGTACTCTGGTTATGAATAAACAGATAATAGGCAAATTATTAACCACAAAAAGATATGTCATAACGTGAAAGAAGGTGCAAAACTGACCTAAACAGTCTCTAAGACACAAATGGACCAAGGGGGCAGTTATTGGTTGACATTACATCGCCTCAGGTCAATGGAGTCGGATCTGGCTTCGAGCAGTGATGTGAGCAGGCTAAGCTCAGTTTGGGAACAGTGGATCGTGTGTGTCCAAACAGGAAGTGGGCAGCAAACAGGCTCAAATGGGGTAGCTCTGTGTGGCTGGAAGGCAGATTTTGGTGATACAGGTCAGGATGCTCACCAGCATCTCTCTGAGGTCAGGATGGGTCGAGTCAGGTTGTAACTTCCAGGAGGGTCGATTTATGATGCTCCAGCGGTTTTAGTGGGCGCGGCAGTGGTCGAAATTGTGATCCTGTTACTCTTAATCTAAGCAGCAATTTTGAGGGGTGAGCCCAGTCAAGTTGTGATATTAAGGGCCCGGTTAATGGAAAAAGGCACATTGAGGCCCAAAGTTAATGCCTCAAAAAGAACTTTGTACGTCCCTTCGCAAATAAGAAAGTCTGTGTGCTCCACGTATTCAGAGAATTCCCCACGCAAAACAACCATGTGCGCAAGGAGCGGCCGGAACGCCCACAACATGCCCCCATGCATAGCAATTCCAGCCACAGATACAGACCTTTGCACACTCCTCGACCACAAAGCAACGCAGCCCGTAATAACAGCATGTGAACCCCCACAACCAAGGGAGCACTCCGGGGACACTGCATAGGGTCCCCTGTAACTATTCCCAGCACCCCATCAACATGCATACCATGCATTCTAAAAGTAGTAATTTCCCTGTAAATATGCATGCAAACCCCTGTAAACCATTCATGCACCCTGCTATACTGCTGACACACACCCCTAACTACGATCGGAACCCAGACTGCGTGCATGCACCCTTAAAACCAACAAGCAATCTTACCTCTGCGCTGTGATTCCTATGTGCAAGTGTCTATACGCCTGCCTTCGGGTGGCGGTTAGATTGGGAGCTTTTCATGGTCATTTACCCAGCATGAGGTTGCGCAGTCAGATCCATGGATCCGATTTTTCCTGTGCAGTTGTGGGCGTGCGATTGCCTCGTGCGGGTTGTCCCTCAGAACGCCAACAATTTTCCTCATTCTGCATGTTCCGCCCCCCAGTCAGGTCCATGCGCAGGCCACATCATCCACCGTCTACGAGGAGTCTTGTGCAATGCGATCTACTGCACGCAGGTACATGCAGGACCTGTGCGAAAGCCCTGCGGAGTAATGATTCACACGCACAGTTGATTCCATGAATCAACAAACAGGTTTTCGCAAGCACATTGGCCGTCGATGTCCCAATTTTCCCCGCAAAGAATTCCATGAATCAGGCCCTAAGCCTTGGTTTGAGTGGGCAAGTGACCCTCCAACTTTGGTCCCATTGTCGAGAGGTTGATTCAAGCCTTGCAGATGATGGGCACAGCAAGGGCATTAGACAGCATCAAACAAACTCAATGCGCAAGCCATTGTTTGAAGGTTCACAGGACTGCTGTAAAGTAGCACTGGTGGGATCCCTCGGTGTCGATCGGCATTGAGTGCGGCTTTCACAGCAGTCTGGCGGTTTCAAGGCAGCAGGACAGGTAGCCTTAGCATATCTGTCCTCCACTTGCTCTGAGACCCAATTCAGGGGCTCAGGGACATGATGTGTCCTTGCAGGGGCAGCTCGCCCAGCCCTCAGAGATTCTGGAGCAGAATTGCAAGTCCTGGTTCACAGCAAGTGTCAACGCCAACGTGCCCTGGGTGTGGGTAGGGGACAGAGCTCTTCTATTCCTTGGAATGGACTGCTCCTTCTTCACTGCAGTGGTTGAGGCCTTTGCAAAGTGCAACTCTCTCAAAAGAGGTCCAATAAATCCTTCTCAGGTGTTGTTCCACAGTAAATCAAAGAAGTGCAGTGAGACCCCTTCTTGTAAAGGCAAAAGCCTGCAGGTGATTGTACTAAGGATAGCCTGCCTTATGGTCCTTAAAATAAGTGGACATTAGCCTTCTGACACCATATCCAAAGTGCTTTGCTCTAGAGGAAGTGGAGGGGACAGAAAATGACAATTTATAATACAATAAACATACAAAATACAAACACAATTCAGTTTTTCTTGAGACACAGATCCATGTACTTATTGATCTTCTGTCCTCTTTAATCTGACGTGTTTTGGATACTCACCCTATCCTTTTTCAGGGAAAGTATAAACTGTCTTCCCAGAGAATTATAAACATGCGTTATAATTGACCATTAAACCATTCAAGTATCACTAACCCTCACTTGTTAAATCAAGGAAATGTTATGCTCACTGACCTTATTCAACAAGGGTCCCAGAGGAGGCTAGCTAAGGGGCAACCCGTTCACCTTGGAAGCAAGAAAACACAGAACAATACAGGTTTGAATCACACTCCAGCGCTTAGAGACTAGTTTCCATTACTGAGTGGTCTATCAAATATTCATGAATGAATCCCTATGTCAAGTAGAGATCAAATGGTAACAGACACCTACGAACAAATCATAAATATGCCTCAGTCACTGTGACCATAACGAACTGGTAAATAACCATGAAGAATTTTATAGAAAAAAGATGTATCTTACCCTATTTATGGGCACTAATCAGATGTAAGAGCTGTTGGCCAATAGTCTTTTCAACACTCAGTCGAGAACCATTATGATCAATTCCTGGAGATAATATAACCTGAGTAGTGAATTCTTAATATGGATAACAATGGCATAACCTATAATAAAGTCTTAACTCGAGAGTAATAACCAATTTCGAGTGGCGGGGCACCACATGCACAGCAGCGTCCTGCCACACGCTTGTTTTCCTAGCCTCAAAATGGTGGCTCACGACATGGCGCATGACATTATGTTGCGTGGGCGTGATGTCACACGTCACGCCCAACGCGAAATCTTGTAGTATATTCATGTAATATAAAGGTCAGTAAAATACATGAAACAATACTACACTTCCTTGTCTAGCACAGCTAATTATGGTATTGCTCTAATTTTCAACCAGTTATCAAGTAAAACATACAACCCAACGAGGCTGCAGGAGCAGTGTCTTTCATCCTACGAGCAAGATAAGTCCTGATGAGCTTTGTCTGTGGACTGTCTTATATTTTGGCGATCAGAGCGTTGGGCGCTCTAAAAAGTCAAATGCGTTCAAAATCTGCCTGATTTAGCCACTACCTATTTCTTGTAGCTTTGCAATCTTTTGCTTTGCTGTATTTGTGTTGGCACCTCGTGGCATAGCCCAGTTGGACTGTTCTAATTCCTGGACCCAGCCACTTTCCATCATGGATGCCACACCTTGCAGCATTGGAGTGCCTGCCTTGCTCCTGCACCGATTGGCCAAGCCTGCAACATCAGGGACAATCAGCTGAAGCTGGTAGGCGAATGCCGGCCCCCTCATCAAGGCCCTCTTCTGATGCCCTGTCTGAGCCTGCTGGAGCATGATGGAGCTCCCCTATAAACTTTCATTCCCCGACATACAATAACAATTGCTCCCCATGGATTTCGACCCACCCTGGTAAGCAGGTATGAGTCTCAATGCTCCATCATCCTCTCCTGACACTGTACGTATGCTCCTTTTCCCCCCTCTGCCAATCGATAACTCTTTATCCAGCACAAACAACATTACCTCCATGTTATGCATGCGTTATAGTGCCTCCTTCTAAAAATCGAAACTAGGTGTCCTACATCTGTGCAGCCATTTTCGTTCCTGTGCATTAGTGTGCCTTTTGCTAAATTCGAATCTAGGTGGCCTACATCCGTGAAGCCATTTTAGTTTGTGTGCATTAGTGTGCTTTTGTGATGGAAACTGATGCCTTTTCTCCTTCTCCTGCCCTGTTCTCGCCTCTTGTCTGCACCTTTCCCATCTCTTTCCCCCCTACTCCCATCTGCCTCAATTTATGTGTCACTGCATGTGCACTACTCTAAATGCTTCCAGGCCTCTAGGACGGTCTCTGTTTTTACGTGGTTAAAGTCTTATTCCCCAGTCAGTTCACATGTTTGAACCATGACAACACATCGCACTTGCCCATTCTGAATGATGGTCCCTGCAAATGTCACAGCATCTAAGACAGTATTATGGTCTCTGGAGTGAAATGTTTTGTCACATATCGCCCCTTGAGCCATAAGGTGAGAGGTAACACACTGTACTCACCTACCGATTTTCTTCTATACTTGTATGTACTTCTGATGTAGCGCCCATACCATGAGGCGAGGCTTTTCCTGATTGTGGTACCATGAGGCAAGGCTTTTCCTGATTGTGCAAACTTACATATTTTCTGCTATGCTTCGATGTATTTCTGATGTAGCCTCCTGTACCATGAGGCAAGGCTTTTCCAGATGGTGCAAACTAACAGATTTAGTATTATGATTGTAAATTCTTCTGATGTAGCCCCCCCCCCGTACCTTGAGGTGTGGCTTTTCCTGATTGTACACATAGTTTAGTTTAATTTAGTTTAGTTTATTTATTTATATAGAGCACCAAACCCGTAGGTATCTAGGTGCTTAAGCTTAGGAGATTGGTTACAGTGCTTCAGGTTACAGAAAGGAAGCACATCCAATGATTACAACATAGAAGCGCGTACAGTAGTAATCCATCACAAGCGAAGTGCATAAGAGAATACAAGGTGAGCAAATACATGGAACCTACCCCATGTTCCAGGGCGGCAGTGCAAGCAAACGCGAGAGTCAAATGTAATGGCAAATCCATGCAACCTACCCCATGTTGCAAGGTGACAGTACAAGAAAATTTGAGAGTCAAATATAATGGCAAATACATGGAGCCTACCCCATGTTGCAGCGTGGCAGTGCAAGCAAATGTGAGAGTTAAATATAATGGCAAATACATGGAACCTATCCCATATTGCAGGGCGGCAGTACACAGAAATGCGTGAGTCAAATATAATGGCAAATACAAGGAGCCTACCCCATGTTGCAGGGCGGCAGCACAAGCAAATGCAAGAGTCCAATATAATGGCAAATGCATGGAACCTACCCCATATTGCAGGGAGGCAGTACAAGCAAATGCGAGAGTCAAATAGAATGGCAAATACAAGGAGCCTACCCCATGTTGCAGGGAGGCATTACAAGCAAATGTGAGAGTCAAATATAATGACAAATACATGGAGCCTACCTCATGTTGCAGGGCAGCAGTGCAAGCATATGCGAGAGTCAAATATAATGGCAAATACATTTATTTTATTTATTTATTTTGGATTTGTAGAGCCCACTACAGCCCACAGGCATTGAGGCCCTATAGCAGATCTTAAGAAGGCTTGATTAAGGGTTATAGTCAGGGCCGGTGCAAGGAATGTTGCCCGTCTAGGCAAACTGTCAGATTGGCGCCATACCGCCCCCACTCCACTCCAGATCCTAACTGTTCTCAACCAACCATCCTCATTATTTCATATTTTAAACTGGCTCACAGCTGCTCTAAATGTTGGTGGATTTCCTTCACACACTTTCAAACTATGTTTCCATTTGAAGCTATGTGCTCCAGGGCACTGGGCATTATACAGATGGGCCATGCCCCATCCTCACGTGCCCTGAACTGCCATGCCTCTTCTGGGGTTATTGGAGGTAGTGCCTCGGCAGTGACACTGACTTGAATGACGAGCTTTGAGAGGAGTAGGTAGTGGTGCTCGTGGCCCGGAAGTGACTTTCAGGTGCAGAGGGTAGTTGTGCCTCTTGGAGCTTTACCGCAATTTTGGAAGGCAATCAGAGATTCAAATGGGGAAGGGAGTTTCTCTGGCATTGTTGTTGGCAGGTGGGGGTTTTGGGCTGGTAAGTGGTGGACCATATGTTGGTTGTAGCTGGGAAGAGTACGGAAATGGTTTCTCTGGGGGGCAGGAGGCCTCTGAGGGTCAGGTGGTGGCTTGGATGGTTGATGAAGGCCCTGGAGGTATAGGTAAATTGGTGGTGCAGAGAGTCCAACTATTCTCTAGGAAGGTCATTAGTAGCTGCTAGAGGTGGCAAGTTTAGGGGTAGGTGGCAGACAGCTGCAGGATCTGACACATAAAGCTGGCCCAGGCACCAATGAAAATGTGGGCCACAGTTGCAAATAGCAATGCATTCCTTTTGTAATGCATTGTTTGAGCAATACCTAATTTCTTGATAAAATGCGTTGAAAATTCTGCATTTTAAAGGATATGCTTTCAGTAACACTATTCAAAACTACTAGCCGCATACTGAACTAACTAATGAAAGCGGACCACTCTGGCTAAAATACTGTCCCATTTTGACCAATAATATGTTGGACCTGCAATTCGGCAATTTCCATATAGGCTGGTCTGAGCCTGGAAAGCAGCTCTGAGGGCAGTTGATGTTTCTGAGGGGTATTTGGGGAATAGGTGGTACATCTGGCTATGGATGGGCCAAGTGGAAGCTCTGTTTGAAAGGTAGTAGCCCTGAGGGACAGGTGGTGGCTTTGGGTGCAAGTAGTGACTTTGTCATGGAGGAGGTGGTGATTTTGGGGGTGTAGGGCAGCTAGAAGCTCTCATAGGGGGCATGTCTCTTTTCCTCCTCCTCTTGCATCCCTCGGCGCATGGTAGGGGTGCTAGGAGTCTGTTAGGGGTATCCGCTGACAGCGTCTGAATTAAGTGATCTGCAGACTGCAGGTTAATATTAAACCTCGCCCTTGACAAACCCAGCACCATGCCTTTCTTCATCCACATACAAATGTAAGTACCCAAGGGGTCCTCCTGGGATTTTAAAAACAGAACTGGGGCTCCCTCTATCTGAAGCATTTCATTGATGGTTGGGGTGCTAGTCACACGTGTGGGCAGGTGAATGGCAGTGACCCCGAAGTCACATTTTTCAGTGATGTTTAGTGGTCAAACACTCCGGAATACTGAGACACTGGCAACTGGCTCTTTACTTATATCACATTTTATAGCGGCTTTAGCTGTCCCCTCTAGTTTATCCGCCGGGAATGATGCATTCTGCATACAGGTGCACTGTTACCTACTTCTACTTCTAAAAAGTAAACGTTTAATGAGGAATTAAACGTATCATTGTTGCCCTTGTGTTTTTGGGGCATATCATATGCTGCTGTGTAGTCTGGGTACAGTCACCATCACTGGCACAGTCCCACGTATGTCTCAGGCAAACCCCACTGGGTGTCACAGGCACTGCCGCCTAGGTGCCATAGGGCGCATTCTAGGAGCCACCCACTCCCCTCCTCCATACCTGGCCCCACCTACCCCACACCGGGTGTCTCAAGCTCAGTTCCTAGGGGTGCTCAGGTTCTAAGGTATGGTCAAATCGGTTTTTTGGGTAAGTTTCTTTTTGTGTATCGCAGGTATAGTCTGCTGGGTGACTCTGGAACAGCCCGATGGCTGGATACATTAATTTTCAGTGACCATGTGGAAAGTTCGAAATCACCACAACAGTAAGTGACAAAGTTACTAACTGTGATGGACTATATGCATTTTGAAGTAAGGTTCCCACTTGACAGCAGCCTGCGAGACCACAGACCCAAAAAACCTCACAGAAGGTAAGGAGGTAGGCTGCCCGCCCGTGCCGCAGAATGGCAGAGGCAGAACTTCGGAGGCGAGATCGCCGCCCCCTCACCTTTTGCCCTGGCTGGCTGGCCATGAGCCTGGCAGCAGCCAGAGCCAGAGAGAGAACAAATATTGCATTTCATTAAATGACTAGTAGTCTGTTCAACAGCAATTTAGGTCCTCCTCACTCACCTGCATCGGCATGTCTCGACTCGAGAACCAACCAAGGTCAGGATAGGGCATGCCCCGGCCTTCTTGCTACGCTCCACGCACAGAAGTAAGAATGACGAGTGGTCTAGTACTCAGTGCTCCAAAGTAGACTACCCACGCACGCCTCCCCCACCCCCACAAACACGATCGCCTAGCACCCCACTCCTTCCCCCAACTCCCTTCCCGCGTGACCCACCTTATGAAAACACAACATCTCGCCATGAGAGCCACAACCACAGGCAGTGCAAAATGCCACAGAGCCATAGCCCGTTGCAGTAGAAAACAGCTTAGGCAAACACAGCGTCATGCACAGAGCACTGGACGCCCTCTTCAGCGAAACAACCATTAGTACCCCCGCCCCTCCCTTAAGTGAAACAACCATTCACTTTATGGGAAGACCACCATCCAATATTCCCTCATTATACCGCATGGCCCCTTTCACAAACATATGTAGACCCTCCCGCATCAGAGAGGTCCTCATCCAAAAAAGACAGCTGCATCCCTCTCTTGAAAAACACGCCCCAATGAAACAGCCAAGATTAAAAAAAACATTCCAAAGTCACAGGATTACGACAGCACCTCACATGTATGTGCCTTCTTTAATGTGGACCACATCACTACTATAACCCTGCTCCTCCCCGAACTCCCTAACAGCCCCTCCACCATCCCACCGCAAAAGAGGAGCAACACGGCAGAAAAAAACACCTGCTAAGGCACACCATCTACTTCCACTAGACTGTAAAATGTTCCACTGTTGTGCAACCCTATCTCCATTACCCATATACATAACTATCCCCCCACCCTTCCTGCAGAAATGCACCTATGTAAATGCCAGGCTCTTTCACCCCCTGTGCCAGCCCCATCTTCTTTGGCTGGGCATCCACCAACAGCAGCTTGGATTTGTTCCTCGTCCTCTGCCTTCCAAAAGGAAATGCCGCCCCTAACATTTCGGCATATAGGCAAGGGCCTAAACTTGCCTAATGCACGCACAGCTCTGGTTATAGTGAAGCCGCCCATAAGAAAAAGACTTGGTACAGTAGAGGGTAAATGGTTCTACATACATCAATTCATGATTTAAGTTACAGAGCTGAAAAGCAGAGCGCTATTTCAAGTACATAGAAGTATAGGGTGATTCAAACAAAGAGTCTTGTTTTGATGGCCTTGTGAAAGGCTGAGTGGGAGTCAATTATCCTGATGTGAGGCGGGAGGGCGTTCCAGAGTGTGGCGACCATGGTTGATAAATTTGCGCCCCCAGCACGGGATTTGTGTGACCTGGGAACAGTTATCAGGTTGGCGTAAGAAGTTCTGGAGGGCCTGGGGGTGGTAGGTCCATGTTGCAGGGCGGCAGTAAAAGTAAATGCGAGAGTCAAATATAATGGCAGATACATGGAGCCTGTCCCAAGTTGCAGGGTGTCAGTACAGCACTTGTGTATAGGCGCGTTATAAATGGAATATCATATCATATCAAATCATACAAGCAAATGCGAGAGTCAAATATAATAGAACAATTTGGAATGCAGCAGGGGCCGACGTCTTGCCATAGAGAGCCCTGCTTGTGGACAGGGAGCAGGCAGGGGCCTTAGGGATGGGCCTTTGGAAGGGGCCAGCAAGCCTGCCGGCTTATGGATATGCCAGATAAGTGAGTGGGAGCAACCAATCACAGGCCACCAGCGCAGGCACTCCTGAGCTGTGAATGCAGGCCGCCATCTTGTAATGGCGGGCTCGCATTGGTGACAAGAATAAATGTAGAATGTTGCTGGTGCCAATTGGGCGCGCAACACGAACAATCCTTAATCTTGATGCATGATGTTGCAAAAGTCATGCGCAGAAATAACAGTAATTTTTGTAAAAAAGTGCACAAGCACGATTAAGTTATAGCCCAGAAAGGCTAAGAACCAATGCGATAGTGCAGTGCAGGGGGGCACTCAGGAGCCCTGAAGGGGTTCTGCGATCCACATGTAGCTGCTGCTCAAGCCATCAGTGGAGAAAGAAGTGGATGGAGGTCGGGTCAGGAGTGGGCCTTTGGAAGGGCACGGGCAAGGAGTGGGCCTTTGGAAGGGCACGGCAAGCCTACTGGCTTACAGATAGGCCAGATAAGTGAGTGTGAGCAAGCAATCAAAGGCCACCAGCGCAGGCACTCCTGAGCTGTGCATGCGGGCCACCATCTTGGAATGGCTAGCTCGCATCGGTGTCGAGAAGAAATGTAGAACGTTGCCGCTGTCAATCGGGTGCGCAACACGAACAATCCATAATGTTGATGCATGATGTTGAAAAAGTCATGCGCAGAAATAACAGTACTTTTTGTAAAACGTGCATGAGCGAGCGTGATGAAGTTATAGCCCAGAGGGGGGCTTACCTAACATCTGATCTGAGTGCAGGTGGCACCCAGGAGCCCTGAAGGGGCTTTGCTACGCACACGTAGCCGCAGCTCACACATTCAGTGGAGAAAGAAGTGGAGAAAGAAGTGTTCAACGTACACTTGAACTGATCCCACATATGTTTTTAGTTCTCATACTATGTTCATGCACTTTCCGTAACTAGCGCCTAGATGTCTCAGGGCTTTGTGCACTGAAATAAAAGCAAAAAATAAAATAAATAAATTAATACACATTACACCAACACTAACAATATTTCAACTCTTCATATACTTTACCTTATATTATGTATGAAACTCTGTAACACAATTACAGAAAATCAAATGTAATCATCTTATTTTAGTATTGAAAATGTATGCAAGGTTTTAACCAGATCAAGCAATTTAAACAAATATATTGAGTCAGTACAGATGTGATGTAAACCGTTTGTAATTATGAACAATCATACAATGCTCGCAAATACCATCATTGTTACTCATGTGGATCATATGGTAAATCAGCCATTAGATATTCTAAAACTAGCATAAACCACATTCAACATTAATAAACCTACACTGTGACTATATTTTCACATCGAAATTCAGTGTTGCAACAATATTCTTTATAGAAAACAGGTCTTTTGGAACTATCGCATCAGGTTTGTCAATCCAGTACATTTAAGTTTGAAGAAACAATGCATTAACATTGCCATCTTCCCTTGGAGTAACAATCTGCTCAAGAATCACAAAATGCATTAATGAAATACTCTGTTTAGCTTTGTCAAAATGTAAGACAACAGGGGATTTTTCATATTTAAGTCTCATGTTCGACTTACATTCCGTCCATCTTGTCTTAGTTTTTTGCGTGGTTATTCCAACATAAAATATGCTACTAGGGAACTTTAATCCATAGGCAACATTCATAGAGTCACAAGTCACTGAGTGATTTAGAGTAATCTTTTTGCTGCTGTAATGGTGTTTAATGTACTTCCCTTTAATTATACTCACTGTTGTCAATTGTTACCTGGTCTTGTCCGTGACTCTTGGTTTGGAAATTTGGGATCCGTAATCATCCTTTACTAGATAGTTTCTCAAAAAACTACTTGTACTATACGTACAAATTGGTGGTTTTGGAAACCGTTGTCTCAAAGTGGAATCATATTTTAAAGAAAATCGGTTGTTACAAAAACCAGTTCTGGGACATTTCTGTTAGCCTTTCTTGTGAATAGACACTATTGGGAAATCTGTTGTACTTTTGTTCAATGGCGTCATTGACATCTGATTTATATTTCCTTTCCAGAAACTTCTATAAATTCATTTGACTTCACTCTACATTCAACTCTATTTGAAACAATGCTTCTATACCTAAGAAACTGGCTCAACTGAATACTTAAGTTCTTTGTCGATGAAAACTAGTAGGCAGCAGGATAATATTCTGATCAGTGGGGTTTGATTGGATTCTTATCTGCAATTCCCCTGGCTCAAAATAAATCTCAACATCTAAAATGTGGATATTAGTAAAACTGTATTTAGTGGTACATTTAATTCGAGGTTGTAGGTGATTTATATATTCAAAAAATGAAATAGTTCAGGAAGTGCTCCACTCCACATACCAACAATATTTTCTATATGGGGATGATAGCATTTTAGGAGTTGCATCCATTGAGCAGGGTTTAACATATTCTCAGTGTCAAGAAATAACATGTATGTGTTTGCATAGCTAGGCAATATCGCTGCACCCATTGTGGTTCCAAATGTTTATAAGTAGGCATGATCTTCAAACCTGACAAAGTTGCTCATAATAACAATTTTAAGAAGAGACAATATACAAACATTGTCAGATTGACATTTATCAGTGGACAAAAGTAACCATTCCATCGCCTATAACCCCGCCTCATGTGGTATGTTCGTCTAAAGACTTGCTGTGTCCATTGTGAACAATATGTACTGTTTCTGTACACATTCAATTGGTTGAAGTTCAGTAAGGAAGTGCCCAGTGTTTCTTATGTATGTCGTGCTCGTTTGTGTGAGAGGTTGTACAACCTTGTCTATATACTGAGCAATAATTCAACCGACAGTTAGTCTACAGTTTGTAGAAAGTCAGTGGCTTTCGCTTCCACCAAAACATACTTAATTAATGATCGTGATTTTTCAGCAGGGTCATTCAGAATTTCCATATAGGTGTTGTGATCCGATAGTTGCCTTTCAATCTCTCTGTTAGTTATCACTGTTCATGATTACCAGGGCACCCCCTTTGTCTGCTGGTTTCAGAATTATATTCTGATTATTCCTTAGTTTTTTCATTACTTGATTTTAACAATTTGAAAAATTACTATAAGATGTATTCTTAAATGTGATCTTTCCTAAATAATTAAGAAAACTTCAAGGGTACCATCTGAACTGGAGGTGAGAATTTATTCTTGGGTCTCACCTCTAGGAATTCTGGCACATCAGTCGACTCCTCAATTTCCATGTCAAAAAATAACTGCATTTTACATTTTAATCAATTTTTTTCTGTGAGCTCATTACTTCTGTATTGAGGTACACATGTTAAGCCTTTCTGTAATGTTACATTTTCAAATTTAGGTAGCTGTTTATCTGAAATATTCATAACTAGGTCTTCCGTGGAACAATTGAGCCTTTCCTAAAAGGTTTTTTCTTTTTCTCTCATCTGGTTGTCTTTGCTCTAAAAACGCCACCTGCTTGCTAGATGTAGATGCATCTTATCCAGGATCAGTTATCTCTTCAGCAGTATCTACAACCTCAATATGTAGACCTCAGATTCAGTAATCAAAATATCCAAGGATGTGTTATCTGATGAACGGTTTTGTTTGCTTTTAGGGGTATATTTTTGAAATGTTTATTCGCCACCCTTTTGGTAATAATCTTGCCAAGTAAATATAATATCAAGCTTATAGTCCACAGTATCTCTGCAAAACATTCTGATTGTTTTAGTCTCTAGCTCTTTATGATATGATTCAAGTTTTAAATTAATGTCATGTAGAGTTTCCTGAAGTCCTTCATGTGTTAAAATTGTCATTAAATTAGTCTTTATTTGGCTTATGTATTCCTCATGACTATTTAAAGACCTTGATAATTCCTCAATGTTCAAAATAATGAAATCCAATTAACACTTATTCAACATTTGCTGACACCTTTTTTTTACAAAGTCTGGATTCTTTTTACATACAGTAGGTTCAAATGATACAGATATCCCCTTGGTATTCTTTGCAAACAATAATATTGAGGTGAAGTTGTAGTATGAGGCTTTTGGTTGATTTCTTTCCAGATGATTTTCCAGTTGATTAATTAACTACCCCGGTTTATTTGGATTGGTGAATTAATTCTTGGTCATTTTAATCAGGTTTAAAGCCAAATGTTTCAGCCCTATTGTTGGTTATTGATTCAATATTATCATAGTTTTGGTACAGGCAGTTGGCTGTCACTGCAGCTGTCAAATGGGGAAAGGGTGAAGCACTCGGTACGCCGAATCGGTCGAAGTTCCTCAGTCCAGGAGACTCATAATTTGAACCAACATAAACCCCAGATTGCAAGGCCAAATACCAACCACTGCAATATCTCTCAGGCGAGTTTCTGGAGCCTACTGCTTACCAAACAGTAATAAACTGATCACTGTGCGTGCAGCCTGAAAGGGCTCGCCCTATAGAAAAGTTTGGATCTTGTAGTCTAACCAACTCACCACGCATCGACTACCTCTGCCAGGAGACCGAAAGGGCTCGTCCCTTGGATCCTAACAGAGCTTCTATAACACCCTCCACTCAGGACCCTGCCAAAGCCTGCCCCTCGGACCCTGTTCCTGGAGCCTGCTGCTCAATCAACTACCAACGAACGGATCATTGTGCCTGCAGCCAAAAAGGGCTCGCTTACCAACTTGCCACAAACTGACTACCTCTGCTAGGAAACCGAAAGGGCCCGTCCCGTGGATCTTAGCAGAGCTTCTACAACATCCTCTGCTCAGGAACTTGATAGACCTTCCCCCTTGGATCCTGCAATCTTCAACTACAACATTGCACCCTCTACTCTGGTAAGAGACCGAAAGGCTCGTCCCTTGGATCTTAACAGAGTTGCGACAACACCCCTTGCTCAGGAAACCAAAAGGGTCACCCCCTTGAATCCTGCAACCTACAGCTACAACATCGCACTTTCTACCCTGTTAGGAGACCTAAAGGGTTCGGCCCTTGGATCCTAACACAGACATAACTATCATCCCAGCACGGCCCGTGCAACACCTCAACAAAAACAACTAAAAGTGCATACCCCTCGGATTCTGTATTACAACATCAATACGGCTCTTCCCATCTGATCAGGAGATCACAAGGAATTTGTACAACACCCTCAATAGAGCTACCGTGACCAGTAAAGATCGAAAGAGTCTGCCCCTTGGATACTAACAGCGTCTACACTTTGGACCCCATCACAGGTCCTTCAACAACCTAAGGAAAAATTTCAACTACTCGACCAAAACAGCAACCCGCTGTGCGCCCCAAAACAAGAATAAGAACAAAACTCAACACAGCGGCCTTGCCTGCTTTAGATTCCTCGCAATTAACCCTCGAACAATCACTTTCGAGAGCCCACCCGGCAAAACTTGACTCAAATCACCAACAACAGCATGCAGATCCGGGTATCGCCTATGCCCCCAATACAGATGATCGCTCAAATCCAGAACTCAATCGACACTTGAATGAGCAAACAGATTTATCGAACCAGATTAACACACAAGCCCAAACCACTCAACTAGGAATACTACAGAACAATATCAGATCTTCTCTAAGGATAAACAAGCAACTGCCAGCAAACCAACACAGCCAAAATGTTACAAAAAACGACAAACAGGCTCAAGAGCGTTCTTGAGAACAGTGAAGATGACAGACCAAACACCTACATTGCCAACAGAGAAGACGATGAACCAACCTAAGCCATTACCAACAGAGAAGACACGCTGCCCTCACACAACGGATTCCAACAACCAGAACCAGCAGCGGCACACTGGGACCCTACAGACCTGTAGCCTGACAAAGCCATCATCTGAACATTCCACCCAAGACGAAGACCTCCTAAATCTCTCAACCCATGGAGATCAGCTAACAGATGACACACCACCGTCCAGGCTACCCACAGTGCCTTCAAGCTTCATAATAATAGATGAGTATATTCCTTACCATGAACCACAACCACAGAACATGTATGAAGAAATCTCTGAAGACTCATTACGAGACACCTCAGATATAGCTTTCATACCCGACTCTTTCTTCTCATCAGCATCAGAATCATATGATCAAATTTCAAATGAATCTTTCAACTCACAAGCATCAAGCAATACCGATTGCACCCTTCCATCATTTGTCAATCCGTTACAGCAAAATCAAATCTACGAAATCCATATTGAAAGCAAAAGCAACAGATCTGAACCACTAATACTCAATAGAACTAACACCCTCTGCCTCCTTGGAGCGATTCCACAACTACAGAAAATAACAAAAAGAAAAATAGATCTAATCACTTTCAAAGATGACAAACATTTAGATAAGATCATTGCTGAACTCTCCAACCCAAATGACCAAGAACTGATCCTATCAAAGCGTGCCCAGTTCCTCAAACTTGGCTTTAACTGCTGGGCATCTACATCAACAAGAAACGAAGGTGAACAACCACACCCATGACCACACAAGAACTGCTGCTACTCGGACTCATGTTCAACAATCGGAAGAATGGAACAGAACAGATCGACCATTCAAAAGAATCTATGACTTTGAAACTTCATTCACAGAAACCGTTTCTTCAAGAATCTCACTTATTTCCCAATCATAACAATCACTGAAACCAGAGATCAAATGGTCACTCTGCTCATGGAACACTAGAGGAAACTTTCATTTGTTTACCCATTCCTCATCTGATCTAGAAAATTATCAAATCATATGCCTACAAGAGACTTGGATCAGCGAAACACCAGCATGCGATGGATTTCTCACATTTCTCAACCCTGCAATAGTCAAAAAACAAGGAAGACCAGCATCCGGACTATTCACTCTAATCAAAATAAACCCTCAATGGGCAGTACTGACCAGTGAAAACATCAATCCCTGGATTCAACTAACAATAATAAAGACGACAGAGATTCACCACCCAAAAAAAAAACGATGAAACAAGAATTGCAATACTAAACCTGTACTGGAACCCTGCAGCTATAACAACCGAAACATTCATTGATGGAGTTTTTATCACAATTGACAAATTAGCTGGAACCCACTACCATCTAGAAATAATACTCTGCGGGGAACTTAAAATCAACTTATTCACACAGAATGGTACTCCCCGAACTCAAACTCAACTCTCACCAAAAGCAATCAGATGGATGAATGAAATTCTCACCCGGGATCTCATCCTCTTAAACCATTCAAGAAACAACTCCACTTCGTACGTGCCAACATGGGCCAGAGGATCCTCATCTGCAATCATCGACTACATATTCCTGTCACAAACATTGCATGAATCGGTCAAGTCAGCACAAACATTAATCTCAGACAAAAGCGACCACAACAAACTAACAGTCCACTCACACCCCATCATCAAGCAAGATTCAATCCTGACAGTATGTGCACTAGAACTCAATGGAACTTCTTCAAGGCTCTGCATTCCACAAGCAGCGATAGTCCATCTACCAACGAAACTTCGTGCCTCAAATAAGACAGACATTGAAACATTGAACTATGAGTGGAACTTTCCAACAAACAGTCAAGAACCGACCACATAAAACCCACCTCCACGCATACAACCAGGAAATATTCGAAAAGAAAAAATCTCTGGCGAAATCGGTAAGACAGTTGAAGAAAACAAAATCCACAGAAGACACACTACAGATCTCAAAATTGAAGCAATCATATAACAACTGGAATAAATCTCAACAGAAAATCCTTCTCCAAACGGATGCAGAAACTATAATGAAGACATATAACTCAAACAACACAAGAGAGCTTTGGAATCTCCTGAATGATAACTCTCAAAAACAGCACAAGCTAATGGCTAACGTGCCGCAGCAAACGTGGATTACACATTTTTCAAACATCTATGCAGCTCGATCCTTCCAACTCGAAAAAGAAACAAACAACGTCAAAACGAAGTGGACAGTAAATGTCACATACGACGACTTGATCTCTATGATTCAAAGCCTAAACTCATCAAGAGCACCAGCCCTGACGGACTCTCAAATGCGGTACTCAAGCAAGACCCTCCTGCATGGGCAAACTTCATGTGCCAGATAATATCCATCATAAACACACTCAACCAAATCCCAACTTCCTGGAGATCAGCTACAATTGTTCCTATCCACAAACAAGGACCGCGTGATCAACCACAGAATTTCCATCCAATTGCCTTGCTAGACCCACTGGGAAAACTCTTTTCAACAACATTATTGAAACAACTAACCTCTTGGGCCACAAACAATGGCCGATTCTCAAAACGGCAAACGGGTTTCACTGCCAACATCGGAACCAATATCAATCTAATACTATTGCACCTGATTAAGCATGGAGCCATTAACACCAAGACTACCATATAAGCTGCATTCATCGACCTAAAAATGGCCTTTGATGCCATATCACGGCATAAGCTATGGGCAAAACTCAAAACTTGGAATTGCCCTCCGAACATTCTAGAACCTATAATCTTACTTTACTCTGAAACTTCAATAAAAGTGAGACTCACGAAACAAGGTACAACCACCAAACCGATAACCACATCAAATGGTCTAAAGCAAGGATGCGCCTTTAGCAGCAACCCTCTACAATCTCTTCACATCAGACATCGAACAGCATCTGATCAGCACTCAAACCAATCCGCCGAAAATAAATTCAACCGCTGTTCCTGTCATGGCATACGCTGACAATTTTATTTTGCTCGACAAAACCCCTTCTGGATTACAAGCTGCCTTAACATCACTGAGCAACTATATGAATACCAATGAGCTAACAATTAACATCTCAAAAACAAAGACTATGACCATAACTAAACCACAATCAACTGAAAGACATCAAGCAACATTCAACATCAGCGGAACCCGATTAGAAAATGTGACAACATTAAAATACCTCAGCATACTAATCAACCAATCCAAGACTGAAGAACAATGGCTGGATAAAGCAGAACAAAAGGCCCAATCACTGGCACGCCAAGGGTGCATAATCCACAGGAAATATGGAAAATGTTCATTCAGACCCATCATTGCCTATTACAGACAAAAATGTATTCCGATAATAACCTACGGAACAGAAGCAATGATGAATATCGAAAAAGTAAACTGGACGAAATTTGAGTCAATCCTTTTGCGCAAGATCCTTCACCTGCCACACTCATATCCTATGTCGAGAATACGATATGAACTCGCAACCCAATCAATTGGATCAATTGTATGCTGGAAAAGATTAGACATCTATCGAAAAATACTATCTGACGAGAAAACTCCTGCAATTCAAATTCTGAAAACTCAACCGAATACTTTTAACAACACAATGTTAGAAAAATGGAAAAAATCTATCACCAAAGAAATGGAAACGGGAGAGATATCAAAGGAACTCCTAATCATGCGTCCTCAATATGCCAAAATCAAACTTCTACAGAATGATTGGATCAAAACCATCCAAAGGAAAAATACCTACAAACAGACCCTTCAATGTTAGCAAGACAATAGGAAAATACACAAACCACCAGCATATCTTCTATTATTCCCAGACCAAACCATCAGGACAACATTTTTTAGAATGTGTCTGAACATTTTACCAACAAAATCGCAACTTGCAATAACACAACAGATCCACAGATAAGAAAATTACTGCTGATTCTGCAAAGTTGAAACAACACCTGAAACCATATTC
This sequence comes from Ambystoma mexicanum, assembly GCF_040938575.1. Classification (NCBI taxonomy): domain Eukaryota; kingdom Metazoa; phylum Chordata; class Amphibia; order Caudata; family Ambystomatidae; genus Ambystoma; species Ambystoma mexicanum. Next base: position 419,422,295 of record NC_090927.1, on the reverse strand, counting down.
CATTTGGTTATGGAATGCCACTCCCTCGCACCGCAACGCAAACAATTTGGCTCCTACTTTGACCTTGCATAGCAACAAATGGATACAGAAGAAAGATGGGCTGCCATCCTCAGTGGGAAAAATAACAAATATATATACACAATTTCGTTGTTCCTGTCCAGTATCCTTGAACTCAATGGAAGAAGCGCCTGAACTATGTCCCAAAACTCTTTGACTCTTTCTTCTTTTTTTTTTTCTTTCTTCGCTCTCTTTTTTTCTTCCACCTCTCGATCACAAAGAACACAATGTACAATGATGGAAAAGTTTGAAACCAAACTAAAACATCAAAAAAAAAAAAAAAAGGGGATAGAGCAGTGACTGATGAATATTTGTATTGGAGGGGAGTAAATGTTTTCCTCCAATATGCAAGAGCGGCCAAGTGAAGAGAGGGAGCCTGAACTTGCCCATGTGGGTTCGGGGCCACTCTCCCGCGAGAACATTTTTAAAATAATGGATTAAAATGCTGCATTTTACAACACAGTTTCTGCAGAGATCTGGGTTAAATGCCAAATTGTTTGACATAGGTTTTGTATGGCAGCACATGAAGAATGCAAATCACAAACTCTGCAAAGTAGCATATTTTAGAAATATTTTCTCAAGCTGGCTATACCCATACATGTCAATGCAGACAGCACCAATATATGCCAGAATACCCTATAAGAAATTACTCTTCTTGGTTTTAACAGTAAATAAAATGCCATGCCACAATCAGAAATCAAATCCAGACTGGCTGCAACAATGTAAGCCATTCTAGCAATGCAATAACAATTAGTTTTGCTTTACCCTTGATTCCGACTAAAAAATACCATGCCACAGTAGGAAAGTAGATCTAGACTGGATGTTCCAAGGTAGGGCATTCAAGTGATGTAATAACACATATCATGTTTGCTTTACCTTCGATTCCCAGTAAAAATGCCATGTGACAGTTAGAAAAACATAGCCAGACTGGCTGCGTCAAATAGGTAGCCAACATGCATGTCCATAATATTTTACACACAAAACAAAAAATACATTGGTTTTCAAGGAGGTCATTAGCTGTGCTGCTTTATTCTGCTTGATCCCTGGGCATACAGACTGAACCGGTTCTGGGTATCTCAATACATGGAGGGACTAAAGTTTGCAAGTGAGTGTCTAGAAACTTTCGACAATCGAGCTGTGAGACAAATTGCTGATCCAAGTGTGCATAAACTGTGACCCTGTTCTGTATTCTATTTTCTATGTTCTGTATTCCATTTCTTTAACCTAATATTTTGTGTTTTTCTATTCATTGTTTTTATAGCATTCACATTACAAATGCTAATTCCAAAAGGGAAAAGAAGAGGTGAATGGCAAAAGCCTGGTGGAGCATATATGAGCATCATCAAATCATCCACATATCACAATGCACTCAGATACAAAGGAACAATCACACTGCAAATACTGCAGTATGCAAGGCTCACTGACACAAAAACTCTACTTGAGCCAATTCCTGTGCAAGGGCAGCATGGATTTCACCTGCATGTGCTCACTCTGGCTACAAACCAGACATCGGTCACCCAGTCTAAGGGGATTGTTTTGCAGCAAAGGCCAGCATTGTGTGTCAGCCATTAGTTCAAATATTGATATTGAGTACTGTATACCTACATTCGAATTTTTCTGGATAACAACACAGTCTTTCTGTGCTCCATGTTAAGTACATGCTGCACCCCACCCCCAGGTTTTTAGCCCCCTCTGCTAGCAAGTAATAACTAACCATTCCTGTGGGTTATTACTTACTAAAAACATGGAGATGTCACGCATTTTGTCTGTAGTCACTTGTAATGCCATCCCAAACCCCTAGCCCTCCATTGTCCATGCACCTGACACTTGAATTGTCTCACCTCTCACAACGAATTTGACAGTTCATACAGAACAGGAGTACAGCACAGCACATATTCATCCCAGACTTGAAGCTGCTTCACTAACATCAACTTTAGTGATATCACTTTAGATGGCTCTTAATAGTGACAATTGTAGACCTGGTACCACAGACTTTAGCACTCCACTCTGGCACCAGCTGCTATCAGACAGCACCTTTACTTTGGTGGCCTATAAAAGTGATTATTACCATTGCTCCATCCCTGATCCTAACCAAATCAAAGTTGCCAATGGTTGCCATCAACTTGTTAATGAGACTGGGGTGGCTGCTCTCAGCCAGCATCAGTGATTAAGTATAGTGGGGTGGTTCTAATTTAGGGAGGGTCAGCTGAATGAGTACGTGGTTTCAGTAAGAAAAACAGTGGCCACGGACAGGTTATCTAATTTAGACTATAGCAGTTTTTATGTAACACTTTCTCCCATATATACGTAAAATACAATAATAAAAGATGATCAATTATAGATGTTAGGATTCGAGCACTGCAGCGCCGAATTCACACAAGGCAAACCCATGTTCAACGTCGTTCCGTGCTCCTTGGTGACTGACGGCATCCAGGGGGCACCCAGGCAACAAGTGTTGGCATGATAGCCTTTGGCGTGTTCTTCCAGATGGAAGGAAATGACGAGCGAGGAGCGAGGCCATGCAGTAGGGTGCTTTATTTAAGCCGCAAGGTCACGCCCCTGCTCACCGCTCGGAACAAACCTATTTAAATCTGCACACATCAGTAAATCATAATTCTAGCAATGGTAGTTCACAATGGAACCAGAAAGCAGGTTAGTGTTAGGGATTTAGTTGATAGGTTCAGTTTAGTTAGTTACCTGCCACTCTGTTTGTATTTGCATGTTTAGGTGTAACCGAGGACAGCAGGCTTTGTACAGGTACTGGCTGCGGCTGTTAGAAATTGGGCTTACATTACTTGTTACATGTGCATAACACTGCAATATTAATCATATGTTCCATGTATCCCTTACTGCAGCTCTTGTCTACATTTAAAGAATTAGGGGATGTGTCAAGTAGCACTCTAGCCTGGGGGGACCTCATCTCACAGTGTATTAATTCTGACTACCTGTGGGGGGTTCCTCCTGGGTGTGTGTTGGATTGCCTCCCAAGACTCCGGAGAACTATCCAAGAACTTCCAGAATCTGACAATAGAATACAACATTTTTTTCTGAGGGGGTGTGCCTGTTGTGCTATATTGCCTTGCAGTACAATACAACATTAATTAATAACTACTGGGTCAGTGTCTTCTCAAGCTGTGTTCCTGGGCACGCAGTAGCTGTTGTGTTGAAAGACCAGATTTCTCTTTTTGGCAGAATGGACACTTTATAGCAGAACATCCCAGTGCTTGGTGTTGTCAAACTGAAGCACTCGAAGACTAGCACAGCATACCTGAGAACATCAATAAAAGTCACCTAAAAATAGGGTCTTCTTGATCACTTTTGAGTCATCCACTGTTAGGTGTACATTGCAACATATTTCTCTCCAGGTGTTTTGGGCTACATTTCTCAACAGACCTAGCCAGTATCATCAAGGGTTAGAAAGGATGTGATATGATATGATATGAAATGGCATTTGTAACGTGCCTATACACAAGTGTTTCAAAGCGCAAGAATTGCAATCCGAAGTATCGGGAGAGTTTTGACTAATTCTTAAGACTATGGTGTGTGCTGACTGTATGCACATGCAAAACAAAAGAGATGATGTCTGGGAGGTTTGGAATTAATCTGAACCTTTGGTATTGCTCGGGGAAACCCTTGAGACCATCATTCTTCAGCCTGCCAAACCATTACAGAAGGGAAAAGACCATATGCAAATCAGGCTTGGACCCGCCCCAAAAGGGGTAACGCAGCCCAAGTGCTGGGTCACATCCCTACTGCACGAGACCACAAGCATATCGAGGCATGTTTCGGCCTCATTTGGCATCATCAGTGAGGAGTAACTTGGGTCTCTAGAACCGGCAGGCTTGGGACCCACGTGTGGGCATACCCATCCCACTCAGGGTGACTTATGAAAAACAAAAGATATGATGGCTGGAAGGTTTGGAATGAATCCTACCTCTGGCATTTCTCTAGGCAAACCTCCTGACCATCGTTCTTCAGCCTGACAAGCTCATACAGAAGGAAAAAGGCCATATGCAAATCAGGCTTGGTCCGAAAACATGTCTGGGCATGCCTGTGATCTTGTGCAAATGGGATGTGACCTAGCAGTGCGGGATGGACTGCCCGTTTGTGGGTTGGACCAAGCTTGATTTGTATATGGTCTTTCCCCTTTCTGTAATGGCCTGGCAGGTTAAGAGCGATGGTCTGGAAGGTTACCCAGAGCAATTGCCAGAGAAGTAAGACTAATTCAAAACCTTGCAGCCATCCCCTCTTTGTTCTGCTTTGTCACCCCGAGTGGGACGGCTATGCCCAGACGTGGGTCCCGTGCCTGCTGGGCCAAGAGACCAAAGCTACTCCTCACTGATGCTGAACCATTTCTGGAGATGCTTGTGGTCCTGTGCAGAATGGATGTGACCTAGGAATTTGAGCTGGCCTGCCCCTTTCGGGGTAGGATCAATTCTGATTTGCATACCGTCTTTCCCCTTTCTGTAATGGCTTGGACGGTGAAGAATGATGGTCTGGAGGGTTGCCCAGATGCCCATAGTAATTTCCAGAGGACTAAGATTCATTCTAAACCTTCCAGCCATCACCTCTTTGTTCTGCTTTGTCACCAAGCATGAAATGGGCATGCCCAGATGTGGGTCCCATGCCTGCTGGGCCTAGACACTCATGTTATTGCTGACTGATGATGCCCAATGAGGCTGAAACATAGCTGGGGATGCATGTGGTCTCGTGCAGAAGGGATGTGACCAGCAGTTCATACTGGACTGACCCTTTTGGGGGTGGGACCAAGCATTATTTGCATATGATCTTTCCCCTTTCTGTAATGGTTTGGCAGCTAGAGAATTATGGCCTGGGGGGTTGCCCAGAGCAATTGCCAAAGGATTAAGATTAATTCTAAACCTTCCAGCCATCACCTCTTCGTTCTGCTTACTGTATGCACATCAGGTCCAAGGTGTACATTCCTGATCTCAGTCCCAGGGAATCCATTATGGGATTCCTGAGCTCTGATATGCAAAATACAAAGTTATGAAACAAGCATTTCCACACTGGTTGTGGAAGAGGTCCATAGCAGCACATCCTGTCTCATGAAAGTCTAAACATACTCTAAACATAGGAACAGTAATGTCCTACAAATTACCTATGTGCCTGTAGACAGAAGAGCAAAGAAAGGGTTCCACAGCTGTTGCCTTTTATCTCTGCACGCCCAATGTAGCATGGTCTAGAATGTTAAAAAACAAACATACTTTGTCTATAGACAGATTGATTGAGGTCACAGGAATGAACCACCACTGTGGACTATGACTAATACACAGAAGGCATACAGGATAGTGTGCCTGTCCCCAATTGAGTGAGAAGGCCCCAAAGCAATGCCTCCCCTCCCTTGCAACAGACACCAACAGGAAGAAATTGTATGCACTCACTGTTGCATAGACACATTTGGGCCACTCCAAACCAAAAGAAATGAATGGTCTAAGAATCTTGATTCATCCCACGACCCCATTCCATTCAAAACCCATACTGTCAAACACTGAATAGAAGCTATATTAAAGCTCAAGAAGATGTTGGACCTGGCCCTAGTATGAGGTAAATACATATACATCTGAAGAATCATATAGTACAATAGATTGAGAACATAGATCATCAGCATATAATTACTGCACAGGAATTCCTTACCAGCTCATCCAGCAAATATTCTGGTCTACTACCATTGATGTTAATATTGGACCACCCAGCACAAATGGAAGAAACACATTTCTAAAAGACCCAAGCCATGACTTGGAAACAGACATCTGATAACCTAGAGCTTTGAAAGCCACTACCACCCCTGAAGCAGAAACTGGGCCTGATACCAACAAAAAAACTAAATTTCACCCATCAAGGTTGCTTCTGTGAAGGTGGAACAGAAGAACAAGGTGCTTAACATTGGACTTGAAAAGTACTATCCAGCTACTAAACAACTCTGGCCCTTTTCTTTTGAACTTACTACAGTATGTTCGGTTGTGATGTTCGACCTAAAACATGGTGCTGGTGTGCAGTGCATTCTGGGGGCACTCAGAGCCATAATGGATATTTATCCATGCCTCATTGGAAAGCTGCACTTGCTTTGTGAAAAAACATGTTTTCAAGGTTATTCGCTGCTGGGCCTGGAATGCAGGCCTTCTCTGCCAAGGACACGGCGCTGGGAAAGCTAAGATCCGCAGGTGCCGGCTGGTACCTAACAAGGTTTGTTGTTGTTTGCTATGCCTATCAGTCTCTCTGTGTCAGTTCTCCTTTGCTGTTTCTCTCTCTCTTTCTCTCTCTATGCCCCTCACTCTCTTTATTGTCTTCCACTCTATCTCTTCCTGTCTTCATTTCTCTCTCTGTCTCATTCTCTGTCTCTCTTGCTCTCTTTCTCCTTCCCTTTCTCTTTATAGTTCTCTCCCTCTCTGTCTCTCTGCTTCTATTTCTAATATTTCTCTAAGTCATGCTTTAGTGTATTTCTGTATGTGACACCCACTCTACATTATGTCTCTATGTGATGTGATTCTACCTCACAAAGCCTTCCCTCCACCCCAGGGGAATGTCCAACACCCCCCAAGCAGGGGCTGTGGTAGGATTAGAGGTAGGAAAAAGCATATACCTGTCACTGTGCATCAGTAAAGAGAGTTGGCAACAGCCCCCTGCAGTGAGTGATTAGTCTATTTTCTTCTGCACAGGAGTGGTTTGCTAATGTCACATTATAGTTTATTGATGGTCCACTGCTCATACCTCCCAGTAATCTTTTTCGTGTGTGTATTGAAGACATTCACCATATACAAAATCACATTGCACGGTATATTCAAATAGATGCCCCACACATTATGCATGTGTTCAAACGCTTCTGACACGATTCTCAGCAATCAACCCTCAATTAATGCCCTAGCACTCTCTTGTATAGAGTAAATATTTTAATTATGAGAAATTAGTAACACAGAAACATCACTGCCATTATAGTCACTACAGATAACATACTTAATGTGCTAACGGTTATTAATGAGTAAGCAGTTGTCATTGTCACAGCCTCTTTATTTTCTCAAGATCAATACATCATTTCAGAAGCATAATTGCCACTTCAAAGTAACTGTCTACCTCATCAGATCTTGTAGGCAACCTCATAAATTAATCTGCCCTCTCAATACCTCTCCTCTTTCCCAATGTGATATTAAAGGTGGGTAAAGCAAATTTTGATACGTACTACCCTTAGACGGTAGGGAGATGAGATGAGAGCATGCACAGGTGGGGTGCCCGGAAGTCTCTTGTCTGAACAAATCCAAAAATATTGTTTCCAAAAACCACCTCTCAGAAACACCATGGATAGCAAAAAGTAGCCTGAAATAGGAAAAGATGATATAAAAGGTTGCTGTATTAGAAATAGTTAATTGTGAATAGGTAGCGAGCTGAGTGCCTTAGGCAGCATACAGCTCCATTAAAAGTACCAGTTATTCTCAAAAGTGAGAGGAATACAAGAGGTCATGCACAATTTTTTTTCAAGCAGATCGGCTCTTCTTAATTATCACATAATATGCTTACAAGAAACCTGGTTAGTTCAGCCGCCAGACTGGGAGGGTTATCTTACCTTCACAAATCCAGCAATCCAACGAGCCAAGGGCAGACCCTCTGCTGGATTTTTAATGCTAAATAAAATTGATGCAGAGTTTGAATTTGCGGTATCTAATGATCTGAATGCTTGGGCTCAATTGACCATTCTACAATATCACTCACAGAATTATGGGAAACGAAACGAAAAGATACCCTCCACTGTAACTAAAAACTTGGGGATCCTTAATCTTTATCTGAATCTGGTGGCAATAAATGATGAGATCTATATAGATACAGTTTTCCCAGCGATCGATCCAGCAACTGAGAAATTCCCATAGATTGAATTTATCCTCTGTGGGGACTTGAATCTCCATCTCTACAACCAGAAGGGAGCTAGACATGAAATCTCGAACTTGCCTCCCGGAGCTCAAAAATGGACAAAAGAAATTGATGTTTGAAACGTGTTCCTCACTGCTAGTATCGTTAAGGACAGTGGCCTTGTGCCACCGTCATGGTCGCGGGGAAACTCTATCGTGATTATCAATTACATCTATATTTCACAGGGGAAAAAGGAAACAAAACTGCCAATATCCACTCTGGTAACAGTGACCATCATATCCTATCTATAGTGTGGTCTTCATGGGGGGTTTCCAAACCAAAATCTACCCTTCCAGCGATAGAAACTAATAACAAAATAAACAGACTTCGCTTGACCCAAACACAAGTTCAACCACTCTCCAGTACATTTGAAAAGACAAGCCGTTAAGGTTATGAAAAATTGAACTATAAGTGGCTCTTGAGCCCATTTATGCAAGCTCAAACTCATTTTGGAAAAACAAGATCTCAGCATCTTCAGGCCTTTAATCTCCTGATTAAGAGGAAAAAAATAGAACTACGCAGGAGGCTAAGAGCGCTCTTGAAAGGAACAAATGAAGACAATTACAAACTTATGAAAATGGAAAAGCAATCCTATGCCAACTGGATGAAATCAATGTGACTTATAGCCACCCAATGAGATGCCGAACAAATGTTAAATGCGCTTAAGAATAGAAACACAAGAGGCCTTTGGAATCTTCTGAACCAGCGTCCAATTCACAAAAATGAAATGATTTCGGATGTTACAGAATCCCTGTGGATAAAACATTTTACCGAGCTTTATAAAGAAAGAACTACAGCAAGCGAGGTATCACCCACCGAACAAATACATAAATGGCCACTAGAATATGATCAAGTTGATCTAGAGAATCTCATCAAGAACTTAAATATGTCTTCTGCTCTCAGCCCGGGTGGTCTTTCCAATGCTCTTATCAAACGGAACCCTAAGCATTGGATAGATCTGTTTGGGCAGATATTCAGTTTAATAGTAGAGCCAAATCACATACCAAGGACGTGGCAACTAGTGATCCTTATTCCCATCTATAAGCAGGGCGATAGAAAGAATCCAGGCAACTATCGCCCTATTGCTTTATTAGACCCATTGGGTAAAATGTTTGCCTTATTTCTTTTGAAAAAATGAACAGCATGGGCAACAGACACAAACCGATTATGGGTACAACAAACAGGGTTTATTAATCATGTTGGCACTAACATCAATTTGTTTTTGTTGAATTTGGTCAAGCATGAAGCCATAAGATCAAAAACTCAGATTTACGCTGCATTCATTGATTTACAACTTGCTTTTGACTTGGTTAACAGGCAGAATCTCTGGGATAAATTAAATCGTTGGAATCATCCAAAGGACATATTGGAACCCATTAAGCAGTTGTACAGTAATACCAGCAACCAAATTTGCATAATATCAGACAGAGGTGTGACAGCACCCATAAAAACCTGGAATGGTTTGAAACAAGGGTGTCCCGTAGCGGCCAATCTTTTCAACCTATTCACTTCAGACTTTGAAGACTGTATGAAAAATCCATCAACTAATCCACCAAAACTCAACGCTGTCCAGCTGCCTTCTATGATGTATGCTGATGATATTGTCATCTTCGACAAAACTCCAAGAGGACTGCAGATAATATTGAATCACATGGAGATGTACATGAAGTCTAAAAATTGAAAATCAATATACAAAAAACGCAAATAATGTCATTAACAAAATTCCTTTCCAAGCGTCCCAGCTCAGCAACATGGTATCTACAAAAAGAAAAACTGCTACAAGTATCAACAATAAAATACCTAGGTATCTGGATCAACCAATCAGGTATTGAACATGAATGGAAGAGCCATTTGAAATCAAAGGCAGACTCGCTGGCTAGACAAGGCGCCTGTATCCATCGTAAATATGGAACATTTTCTTTGAAACCTGTCATATCCTTCTATAGGCAGAACGTGGCAGCAATTCTGCTATATGGAAGTGAGACTTTGATCAATCTTGAGCAATCACTCTGGCAACAGCTAGAAGCAATTGTTTGGAGTAAGGTTCTGTTGTTACCACCCTCCTTTCTGATGCCACGGATCCGGTATGAAATCGCTACACAATCCTTACACTCATTAAGGACCTGGAAAAAACTGGACCTTTATAGAAAAATAGTGAGCAAAGAGCACATACCGGCAATCGGGTGGAACACTTTGAGCGGAAGACATCTCAACTGAAATGTTGATACAGCAACCTCAGTATGCAAAACAACTGATCCGGCTAAATGACTGGACAAAAACATTACATCTCAAAACCCAGTACTAGGTGGATCGTAACTGCGAAGCTGAGATAAGACCAATAAACCATCTACCAAACAATCTAGTACTTTTCCCAGATCAGTCAATTTGAGACAGTTTTTTGAGACTTCGTCTTAACTTGCTACCAACACATGAGCTGTTAATGAAAATTAAACAAATCTCAAAAACGCAGGCATTCTGTTGATTCTGTAATCAAACAGAATGTATTGAGTCATGCATTGACTGAGAAGCGTAACTTGTTTAGAGAGCTATTTGGAATTCACAAGATGCAGATGGACCCAAAACAACGCTGGTTACAGATTCTGTTGGGTTATAACAAGAAATTGGTTTAAACTATTATCCAATTCTGGAATAAGAAAGTAGAATATAATGTGATAGAGAATTTGGATCACTGGTGACTTTCAATTGAATTGTAAATATACTTTGTACACATGAAAAGTTTAGAAATAAACTATAACATTTTAATTTTAAAAAAGAAAACATTTGAGTGGCTAGAGTCCCCTGGAGACTCAAATGCCAGAAAACCAATTTAGTGGCTTCAAACAATCAGGCAAGAAAAAAGCAGGGACTTCCCCCCTCCCCTTGAACAGGTCTGCATAGATTGTGTTTCCAGCCAGCTTCTGTTCCTCCAGCCTCAGGTATGCACTGTCTGCCTCATCAGCTCATTCAGGTCCGCTTGCAGCTCATCTCCTGCCTCCAGCCCCTCAAGTCAGCGCCTGTCTCACTATCTGCAAGAGCAAGTCATTGCTTAGGTCATCCTCATACTGTTAGCATTTCCAAGGAGCAAAAAACTGCTGAGGCCACCCTTATACTGTCAGCATTTGACATGAGCAAGTTGCTTGTTTATGTCTAAAAGCAAGGCCAACGGAAAATTGCCTGAACCTTTCATCCAGTTATGAGGTGATTCCTTTCTGCGCTACAACTAGTTGCTAAATACCCTCTAGCCTACATTCATCCATTCTCACCGATATCGGCAAAGCCAGAAAACATTTCATTTCTTTCAAAGGTTGTTATTATTATTTTTTTTTTATTTGATTTAGCTGAATTCAATCAACTTTTCAAACTTACATGTTAATACAAAATAAATCAATAAACAATTCAAACTTCAATAAACAATTCAAACTTCACATTGGGACCAAGAATGTTGACGGACAAAGAGGGACATGAGAGCAACTTAAAATTACATGTATACGTAAAATACACAAAAACACATGTGCATATAAAATCTTCTCAGGGGAAACCAAAAGGTGATTCATCCATGTTAAATAAAAATGTAAAATAAAAACACATCAAGTGGGATACAAACATACATATATGGACTTGTAATATAACATAACACATTTAAAAATGAATTTCCGTTGGTAACATGGTTTCCAAGAAGTGTACCATGGACTTTAAGATCGAAAATCTAGGACTATTTACTAAAATACTCCATGTCTCACCTTCATCCCGTACCAAATGCAAATTTGTTAGCTCAGTGAATTGTTTGAAGCGTTGTTATTACTAACTAGAACATTTAGTTCTGTTTAATATCATGAACCAGGACTTTTGGAATACTTCCGATACTTTTAGAATATGGTCAGAGACTGTTCGAGTGTTCCCAAACAAAGATATGATTGGCGCACAGCTCAGAAAATGAAACTGAATGTATTTCTTTGTTCTTAATTGTGAATTCTGCCCATTGCATGAATACATTTGTAATGCGATTACAATATATCCTACCGCACATGGTTTGGGATGCATTCAACTATAGAATTCTGCAAAATTACATGTCATATGTCTGTCTCTCTCTCTCTCTCTCTCTCTCTATGTCTCTCCCTCTTTCTCTCCCACTATGCCTCTCACTATGTGTCTTTCTTTCATGCCTGCTACTGTATGTCTCTGTGTCTCTCTCTTATTCTCTCGCTACTGTATGCCTCTGTCTCCTTCTCTTTCTATGTCTTTCTCTGTGTCTTTGCCTCTGTCTGTCTCTCCCCTGTCTCTCTTTGTGTGCCTCTCTCTATGCCTCTCGATCTCTCACCAAATGTCTCCTTCTCAAAAATCTCTCACTTTATATCTCTTTTCCTCTCTCTCAGTCTCTCTCTCTCTCTCTCTGTCTCTTTTTCTGTTCTCTATACATGTCTCCCTCTTTTCTCTCCCTTTTCTAGCTCTGTCTTTCTCTTGTGCATGTCCCTATGTCTATCTCTACTCCATATCTCTATATCTCAAATTGCTTCTCTCTGCTCACTATCACTCTATCACTCTCTGTCTGTCTTTATGTATTTCTCTCTGACTCTCTATGTCCCCTTTCCCCACCTCTCTTTCTATGTGTCTCTATTGCTCTAATTTTCTCTTTCTCTTGATCTTTCTATCAAACTCTACCTCTGGCTTTCTATTTCTATGCCTTGTTTTCTCTCTAGCTCTCTACTGTATGTCCCTCCCTCTCTTTCCTTGCCTCTTTCTCTCTCTCTCACTCTCTCGTTTCCCGCTCTCTCTCTGTCTCTCTCTATTCTCTGTCTGTATCTGCCTCTGCCCCTCTTTCTATGTCACTCTATGTATATATATCACCTTCTCCCTATGACTCACGTGTTCTCTCTCTGTCTCTCTCTCTGTCTCTCTTTCTCTCTCTCTGTCTCTCTCTCTATCTCTCTCTCTCTCTGTCTCTCTCTCTGTCTCTCTGTCTCTCTCTCTCTCTCTCTACATTAGCAGCATTGAGAACTGAGAAGGTGCGTGTTGCAGTAGAGAGTGTACCAGGCCTGATGCCATCCCTAAGACTGACCCCTGCCTTTCCCTCGCCACACGCACAAGTTCCCACTGTCCCCTTCCCTCATCAACTTACTATACGTAAACATACTTATTTTGACTCCATTCCTGTTTGTTGGCCCAGATGCCTTCTCCTAATGTTTATTATAATTTTGATGAAGAGCTTCAGGAGAGGTGATATTGGAGAAGGGGCTATTCCAGATGACGCATGCCTGGCACTACAGAGATGAACCCCTGCTTTCCTCTCAGTTAAACTCATGTAGGTCCCACTATCCCTTTGCCACATCACCAGTCCTTTGGCACAAGACATGTTAGCCCCTTCTCTAGATTTCCCAAGTAACACATCCCCATAGAACTATCTCATAGCTCTGAGGAAAAGGTGACTTGGAACCCCTTGACCTAATTATTTGTTGAAAACGAATTCAACCAAGGATTAGCAAGTCATTATTAATAACTGTAATTACTGTTTGGGTAAAATGATCTGCATACAGTTAAAACATTTGTTCTCTCTTAATCGGTATAAGCACTGTTGCGAATGATCACACTTTGAAGGATCAGACAAAAAGGCGGGCTTCATATTCCTCTGAGGACTACCACTCACCCCTTTGGGCACACAAGGTTCAATGGTGACCACATCCAGTTTTGTAAGAACAAAATAGTTAGATGCTTGAGGATGCAATCACAGAAGCCTTGGCCATCTCTGTTCCCCCTCTCCTGCCCCACCCCCTCAGTTGCCAAGACCAGTGGCTGGCCCACTCGCAGCCGTCATCCTTTCCTCCCTGTGCCCAACACACCCTCCCTCTTCAAACCCACACACCAGCTGCTAGTCCTCTGATGGCCATGCATCTTCCTCCGCTGAGCAGCACGTAGTCCTTCAGATCAGTGGTTGGTCCACTTGTAGGCATAAATGTTCTCCCTCTGCTGACTTTGACAGTCATTTATCTGCCTTTAGTTCCACTGTGCAATAGCCAACTACTTCCTCTAATAATGCACACATTTTCTGTACTGTGCTACACTTGTTCCTGCTTACACAATGTTTGCCAACCGGTATAATAACGAATTATTAATTGCAGTTATTGGGTGACTGATGCAGTATTAAAGCTGATTAACATGCTTTAATGGTACCAGTATCTGGAGTGTGAACAAACAGCCCATTCACACATTGCTCACTGCCCCATTGCACTCCATGAGCATAGGAAGAACCTTCTTAATGTGGTTAATCATCCTTGTCATGGAAGCACTACTCTGTTAAGAACAGGGCCAATTTCCTTTAGATAGAGTTCTGTGGATAAACCGGTTTCATATATAATATAATCAGGGAACCTTCGTAATTTTATTGATAACATTAAGTTGCCACAAGTGTCAAGCTTGTTTGTAATATCCCTGTATATTTCGTCTGCAATTACAATGTTTTTATCCAGCAGATGGGCACAATCTATCCTATGTAGTATAATGTGTGTACATTGTAAAACCAAGTCGATGATAGGCCTCCAGGGTTAAATATCACGTTCCATTCTCTTTACAGTAGCTTAGTTTTTACGATTTTTGAAGATGGAGCCAAACAAATAAGAGGTTTGCATTGTGCAGTAAAGTTCACTTCCATAAGGAAGGATACATTGGGTGTGCTTGTTGGTAAACCACAAACATGTTGCACAAACGTACTTTCGACTTCCGTTAGAGAGTCTGTCGCTTCTGTCTCCCATAGTTTGCTGCTGCATAGTGCGTCTAAAACTGCATGTGTTTTCAACAGCATCATCCCAAGATTTCATCAACTTCACAGTTTATGACTGACCGCCAAAAATGATGTCTTGAGGCCCGTGTTTTGGACCTAGTGTGAATTATGCACGAGTGCTGTCATCATAAGCCTTCTAAGAGGTAGAAATGTCTAACCCCCAGTAAACTACAACCATCTAGAGCAGGTTCATCTGCCATACGGCTAAAAGCAACCAAGCCACTATCCAATTGAGGGATGTCACACATTCGTAGATATTGTTCAACCTTTAAAGGATCAAAATATCCTTCTCAACGCCGTCCTACAGTTCACAGTGATCAACCCTCAGCTGCAGACAGGAACCTTTATTGGGGATATTTGTTGCCAAACCCTTTCAAAAAATGGGTATCTAAAAAATACAGTACGAGTTTACAGATTGTCCATCTTGGAATAATAATCTTATTTTATAAAATAATGTATATGGTTATTCAAGGTTTTGATAATTAACTTTGTTCAGTAAGGCACGTGTAACATTTCTGTTATGACTACACATCATACTGGAATGGAAAAATGCTAAAAAAAAGAGGCAGCTTAGAATAGTAGTGTGATTAAATAATGCATTATTTTTTATACTTTTTGTTGCAGAGAATACACAGTATTTTGTTTCTCAAGATTACCTTCTTTGAAAGGTTTACGCTCAGATTAATACCAATGATCTTCTGTGAGCAGTTAGCTATCTTCTTTCGTGGAGTGGACTCACAAAAGACAGAAAATAACAAGCACAGTTGTAGACCCCGATACCTGGGTCGATAGTCCATTGTTAGATCCCCAGGGCCCGCCACAGAGCCTCTCTGCATCCCCTCCCTTCCTCCACAGACAATGCACACTCAGTGTGACAGCAATATTCCTGCAGGACACACAATGAAAATGTATGTCTCCAAATACAATTAAAGTTTCCACCTTGGGGACTGTCTCTTTTTTTCTGCTCTCATTCTACTTTAACCATAAAAACACAGCACCATTTCCACCGACATTGTTTAAGATATCTGTGCTTTTCTCAGGAAGGGTTTCTGCCAGCAACACACGATGTGGCACTAGAAAACACATGCTTAACAGTTTGACTCTCGCCCACACAATGCGAAAGACAGAGACATGGAGTGATACACATAGTAAGCAAGAGAGTCAGAGATAGAGAAAGAGATCATGAAGAGAGAGCAAGAGCACTATTTTGGCTAAGAATATGCAGGGTGTAGCAACTGAATGGAAAATATGTTTTTTCGAGCCATAATGACTTTACTCATTTTCAACACAATAGAGCAACAGCTTATCATGCCGAATGAATTGTAGCAAAACGCCAAAGTAAATATTTTACAGAACTTCATTCACTTTCAATAATCAAGACATGGTCAGCAATTGCATGACTCCAAACCTGACAGTCCCATATTCATGTAACCATAATATCCTCGACATGTGTTAAGCAGCAAGAGCTAAGTGTGATGACCTTAAGGATTTGTGAGAGAGACCATTTAACAAGGTTGAAGCAACACAGACGTATTCAGTTAGCATGATATTGAGTAAACCACTAGTTTCCTCTTCCTCCTTCACATTAAGATCAACCTTACAACAGCCTGTCCAGTATATTACCAGACGTATATCCTGCCACATCTTGCATGTGATTCATACAAGTGCTCTTGGATGTCTCAGAGTCTGAAGAACCCAGCTTATGGGCCAAACATTTCTTATAGTCCTCCAAGATATCAAGAGCTGCCTGCTTCAGGTGAGAAATCCAGAGAAACGTGTTCTCACCTTACATTGCATGCTACTCAATCCCACATGCATCCATAATAAATTGGGGGCCCCTTTGCCACCCACCACTTAGCTGACACTAGTGCCCAGCTACCAAACTTGGATAAGGAGTGGGGGCTTTAACCCAAACGAATGCGGTAACAGGATCTTTAGCAGATTCAATTCAAGACTCAGGTAGAAATCTCTAAGAACCCTACTGCAGAATTTTAACACCAGAGGAAACTCTAAGATAAGATAGTAGAACATGGTGCTGGTTGCCATTTAGTTCTGGTAGTTTGCTTCATAGTTAATTGAGGAGGAAACAATAAGTTGAGGCCATATGTAAGAAAGGATTACCACTCTATAGTTTATAAGCCAGAGATGGAAATTAGGTCCAATCGTTCTGGTTAGCTAACAGGCCGATTCCCATTGCCCACCTGACACCGTGAGATCATCACCCATGTATTGTGCACACTGAGAGGACTGTTGGTGTATGGTTCCAGAGGCACCGCATCGGTCATGCTGACTAGTCTCCTACAACTCTCAGCAGTCAACAGGTAGGAAAAAAGGGATGTCTCAGCTGCCTCTGACTTCCCCCTCTTCTATCTCACCTACACTAATGTCTGCATCTGAAAGTATTATACCATCAGCCTTGCCAAACAACCCAACATCTGCTCCATATAGGCCAGAAAGACAAGTCCCATCGTTGACCAAATAAACCCTTTTGGTCCATGCCATACACTATCCAACACAAATAATGCTTCCCACTGACCTCTGGAGGCAACATTGTGGAGTCCTATTGTTTGTTTGTTTATTTATTTGTAGAGCGCACCTAACCCAACGGTATCTGGGCGCTTTTGCTTATGCAATTCAGTTTGTTACATAGAAACAAAAATACAGTTGGCAGTTGACTTGTGTTACAGATCAAGGAACATGCCTGAAGCAACAGTTCTTACAGAGATCAGAAAGGTTATAAGAGAATAGAGAGAATGACATACGCCTGGTGTTACAGATCCAGGCTTTAATCCAAGTGTGGCAGGTGAGATAAGCTGTTAGCCTTAGTTTTGCTGGTCTAAGAGCCAGGTTTTTAGATTTTTTCTGAAAGACCAGAAAGAATGTTCGGCTCTAAGTGCAGTCGGCAGGGATTTCCCGAGCTTAGCTGCTAGTACTGGGAAGCTTGACCAACCTGCTTTGTGTAGTTTATATTTGGAAATATGTAGGCAGTGTGAATAGTTTGACCTGGTAGGCCTGGTAGATTGGCTTCTATTGAATTTGTCAACAAGGTATTTTGGAGCAGAGTTGCAGAGGCATTTGTGGGTGATCACTAATGCTCTGAATCTAATACTATCTTGCACTGGGAGCCAATGGTTATTGTGTCTTGCTGAGAAGATGTGGTTAGATTGCGGGATATTTTGGGCAGTTCTAAGCACATTGTTTTGAAGCACTTGTAATGTGTTCAGGTTTCGTTTATTAGTACCTAAGTATAGGGTGTTACAGTAGTCCAATTTTGATAGTATATGTGCTCTAGCCAGTGTGATGCAACTATTGGAGGACAAGAAGGGCTTGTAAGCGTAGGCTGCTGATGAAGCTGTTGCATTGACTTGTCTCGTAAGGGAGAGGGTTGCATCAAAGAATATGCCTAGTGTTTTAACATCATTATAGGCTTTGATGTTGTTCCCATCGATGTTGAAGGAGTTTTATTGGTAGTCTAACTTGTGTAGTCATGACCGTGAGCCGATGAGAGGTAGCTAGGTCTTGCCTTCGTACAGGCAGAGGCCACGAGTGGCCATCCATCCCTGAATTCTAAGGTAGATTTCATTCAGAAGTTTGGTATCTTTGTAATAGGAGCCTGTTAGAGTGATGAGGATTTGCGTGTCATCCGCATAGGTAGTGTAGGTGACACTCAAATTATCTAAATGGTCAAACAAAAGCTTGGTAAAGATATTGTATGAAGTAGGAGAGACACAGGAACCCTGCAGGCTCCACAGGAGATTGAAGCAGGTTCAGCCGAGGTTTTTGGTGCAAAAACCCTCATTTCCTGTTTGCTAGGACGGACTGTATCCAAGCAGCAGCATTCGAGGAGAAGGAGGCTGCTGAGGTCAGGTGTCTAGTGAGGATGTTAATATCGACTAAATCAAAAGCTACTGATAAATCGAGCAAGAGGAGGAGGGCCAGGTTTCCTTTTTCTTTTAATTCGTCCATTTGGATTTTTAAGTCTAGTATGGCTGTTTCTGTGCTGTGTCCTGGCCTAAACCCTGATGGACGAAGGCCTAGAAGGTTGTTGGCTTCAAGGTGGTTTTTAATTTGGAGATATGCCGCTCTATCCAGGATTTTCAGTAGGAACGGTACTGCAGTTATGGCCTTAGTTAGACGGGGTGCTTGGGTCAAGGTTAGGTTTTTTAAGAAGTGGCATAACCCAGGCATTTTTTAGATTGTTTGGGACTGTGCCCGATTCAAATGAGACGTTAATGAAGGAGGTGATGAAAGGAACACACTCCTTAGCCCTCTCTTTTATTACTGGCAGATGATTTTCATTGTTGGCAGATGTCCCCTTGGCATCTTGATGATTTTAGGCTGGCTATGATCCATTCTACTTCTTTAGAAGTGGCTGGGGTGAATTTGAATGGTGGCATGGCTTGGATGGTGGGTTATGGAATTCGCTGAGTTTTGAGCCTGATGACGAACTAAGGTGTTTGGCTTCTATTTTGGCTTGTAGTAAAGAGATTTTATCTAGTAAGGCTTCTTGAATATTGGCACACCAGGATGGATCTTTAGTGCAGGATTCTGTAGGTGGAGCTGGTGACTCTATCTCCCTGAGGATAGTGAAAAGCTCTTTGGAGCCAGACTTAGAATTTTATATTCTGTTGTTGAAGGTGTTGCTTTTGGTTTTTAGTATGAGTGCATTGTAATCAGTAGAAGCAATTGTAAACTTTTCCTTGTTCAGGACAATGGGAGTTTTTTCCAGTTAGCTGAACCACTTTTTTAGGTGAGCTAATGGTTTGGATTTTCTCATTTTTAGCGGAGCAATTTTATCTAGGGCCTGGAGTAAGGTATGGTTGTCCAACTCCAGCAGCTTGACTTGATCCTTGTCGGTGCACTCAGGATCAGTGATAGGCTGAAGTAAGGGCAGTAAATTCTCGAAGGTGACATTACGGATGTTTCTGGTCTGCACAGGAGGTTCTTGTGCGACACTAGGGTTTGGGCACTGGCTATCCTGGATGATAAAGGAGATGACGTGGTGGTCAGACCAGGTGCAGGGAGAATTGGAAAGGATCTTGGTGTTGCAGTTTAGGTGGGCTAGCCAGTCCATGGTTCTTCCTTTGCTATGAGTAGGGCCGATAATCTGGTGTGAGAAGCCTAGCTCTGAGAGAGTGTTCTATAAGGCTGTTGCGTTAACATTGTTTGTGTCGTGGAGGCCTAAGTTTAGATCTCCCAATAGCATGATTTGGGAGCCGGGTTCGATGTTCCAGGTAAGGAGGTGTGATGTCTTCCTTGAAGGAGGATATTGGGCCAGGGGGTCTGTACAGGAGGCGTATCAGTAAGGTTTGTGTTGCAAATAAGGAGAGTTTAACCCAGATAAGTTCCCCAGAAGAGAATTGATCATTGGCAAATTCACTAAGGCCTAACTGGTTTTTAGCAACAAATGTGACTCCTCTGCCTCCACTGGACTCGACTGGAATCTCTAGCTGCTCTGAGGATTGCATAGTTTTCAGGTATGGCGATATAGAGGGTTGGGCCAGCTGCTGGGTGTAACTAGGTTTCCGTGATTGCTAAAAAATCCTGGTGATCATATGTGATGAGATCTGCTATGTCTATTGCGTGAGCATTTAGAGACCTGGCATTGATAAGGGCTCCTTTGATGTGAGGTGTCTCTGCAAGAGGTGTACCTGTGCATAGGAGTTTGGTTAAATGAGTGGGCAAGATGTTGCTGATGTTATTACGTTCAGGGTTGACTGTTATGGCCCTAGTAGGTGAGGTATTCTCGCACAGGGGGGTTATGCGATGAGTGTTAGACAACCAACTGTTTTTTAAACGAGATCCTAGCCACGCATTTCTAATGCTTAATGGGCAAGGTTGATTTGGGGTGGGCCGAGAGGCATATAGATACATCCATTGTATTGGAGTGAGTGGGCAGTGGCTACTTGATGATGCTTCAGAGTTAGAGTTCGATATAGGCAGTCCAGGCTTAAGAGGGGGAAGGAACTTGGTAGGTGACATGGTGTTAAGTAGGGGTAAAAAGGTAGCCATGGTTAAAGCCATGGTTAAAGTTACCTTACTTAGGTTAGCCATGAGGGCCAACAGAGTGGGCAGCGCAAGGCTGTAGACAACGTGATTGGTGGCAATGTGGACATTGATTAGTGTAGGCAAGGATGGTAGGGTACCTACAAGTATTGTGAGGGGTGATACAGGTCTGCAGGAGGGTGGGTATTGTGGTAGTTGAGATGTGTGCAGTGCAGGGAGTAAGGAAGGTGCATAATGTATAAAAGAATGGTCGAGTGGAGGGGGAGTTGAGTGTAGAGCTGTCTGTTGGGGTATGGCTAGTATATATTTAAATGCATAGTAGAGACAGGATGCGTATCAGTTCCATGTAATAAGTTATCTAAGATTCAAGATTTAAGGCAAACAGCGGTAAAGACATAGAAGCATTATAGGAGGGCCCGGCAAGAAATCGGTGCACAATAGTATGGCAAGCGTGTCATTACATTGTTTAGTAAAAGTGGCCAGTGCCTGAAGCATGCACAGAAGTGAGCATGTAATGATCTGGAACGAATGCAGAATATCAAACCGTAAATGCAGTAAGAGGTCAAAGTGCAGCTATGCAGACAAGGAACAACAAATGTTGATGAGGGCAATAAGAGGGGAAACGGGAGTAGCAATAACAGTTAAAGTAATGTGCGCCGATTGGTACAGAGTGGCAGTGCTCACCGATTAACAGACTCGAACACAGTAGTGTGCGCAGTACCACTCGATTGCGAGAGAAGAAGGACTGGCAGTTTTAGGCTGGCAGAGGCAGGTTAGGGTCACCGGATTGTTGAAGTTACAATAGGAAAAAGGATGCCAGATATGTTCTGGAGATTGGTAAGTGTGACAATCCCCGGCGGCGGGCAAAACCTTGGCCAAGTACTAGGAACCGTGGCTAACGGGTAAGTTCAAAGCAGGGTCTGCAGTAATGCTGTATATTGTTGATAGTGTAGGGCTAGGTGCTTAGGCTTGAAGGTCAGAGATGCACAAGGTGGGCGCTTACCACATATCCGGTTGATGCACTCTGCACGATAGTTCTGCGCGGACTCTTGATCTGCCCAGCTCCGACAGGCTTGAGGGAGGGCCTTACACTGCCGGCAGACGACTATTGGATAAGAAGGTGGCATTAGAGATGGTTGGCTGGCGACCGACTTAAACAACAAAACAAAGGGTGCAGAGCCTTCTGAGGGCGGCGGCCATCTTAGGCAAGGCCAAATGAGCCAAATGCCACTGGATTGCATTCCTCAATAATATCACTATATGGCATTTTAACCCAAGTGCCCTCAGCACTGCCCTTGATGCCCGCATAGTACACTCCAGGGTGAAAGCTCCATGGAGGACATACTTCTCAGAAAAGGCCAGTAGGCTGAGAGTTGGGCGGGAACCTGCTACCAACTTTCATGTACTATATGCAGTCTCACATAAACTTTATGTGCCAATGACTGCATGCTGTAATTGAGCTGCTAAATAGAATAGGTGACCAGGGCCTGTTATACCCTTGTTCCCAGGAAGGGCCTGGTATACCCTTGTTTTCTCCCTAGGCCTGATGAGCTTGTCATAACCCTGCCTAATTTATATGATATATGATATGATATATGGCATTTATAACGCACCTGAACACAAGTGTTTCTAGGTGCGAGAAATGACTTACACGCCCGAACCACTACTGAAAGGCAACCACTAAAAAGGGCCTGGGTTGGTACAAAGGCAATATTGGAGAAACGATGCAACATTTGTGGGAAATTGTATCTGAGGCTGTTCTGACTGCCATGAAATGTGAACAGAGAGCAATAAATCCATTTTGCCAGCAAATAGCTCAAGGTCTCAGCGAGACTACTGGTGGTACAGTTAACAGAATCCTTGTAGATATAGATGCCAAGGTAGTGAAACCTATCATCAGCATTTTGCAGTGCTGTATAATGTTATTGATAATAGAATGTCACCCGAGCAAAGAGAGATAAATGATGTTACTCTATGCACAGATATTCCCAATCCCATCATGTCTTTGTGCATTCTGACCACCAGAGGCCTCCTGGCCCACCTGGCAAACAG
The DNA here is from genome assembly GCF_040938575.1 of Ambystoma mexicanum. NCBI lineage: Eukaryota > Metazoa > Chordata > Amphibia > Caudata > Ambystomatidae > Ambystoma > Ambystoma mexicanum. The sequence goes on along the minus strand of NC_090927.1, from coordinate 419,399,491 downwards.
GTGGGGAACACAAAGGGCATTGCTGCCTCATTCCAAATAGCCAATCATCGAATCTCATTTGTGAGCACACGCACCAAAACTCCTCTGTATATCAGTGAGCACAGCATGTGTTGACCAAACCTCAAATGGTGCATATGAATATATCTACATGCGCAGGACACATAGTCCAAGGCTTATTTTGCATCTTGCTTCTTTAGGAGAATCAAGATTGGTCTTAGGGGCGGGATCTTGAAAACCAGAACCTTATCCAATATTTTGCAGTCAAAATTTAATAAATACAATGGGGGTCATTACGAGGTTGGAGGTAATGGAAAAACGATGCCGGTAAAGGATTACCGGCACTGCATACCGCTCCAGGCTATTCTGACCCAAGAACCCGGTATTAGAGGCGCCACTAATAATGTTGCCGCTAATAGCGGCATGGGCGTGGGCATGCAGCCCTTCAGGCCAGCAATACCGGGATTCCACTAACAGGAGGACATCTGAAAAGTTAGGCGGACATGCAAATACCGACATCATGAAGGCGCTAATACGGGATACCGGTGTGCTAGCAATACCGGCATCATGAAGCACCCATAAACTGCTATGTGCAGTGTTCCCAACTGCCACAGGTGCACACAATCAGCACAGGTGGAGGCTATGGAGTCTGGGCCAGCACAAAAGGAGCACACCTACACACCACACCCCTTCCCACACCAAAATGATTCCAGTAGTAGCAATACTGGGGATGGAGGACATGCTTGCATTGCTACACCAGCAAAAACAACAACAACAGCAGGCACCATAGAGGAAACGCAGGAGGAGAAGGAGGGTGAGACATTCCGAGCATGCCCCACCACTGCAGCCAGTGGTACCACGCAGGCAGCCCCCAATCCCTCGCATCAGAGCCAGTCCACTCAACCTAACCCCTAAGCAGATCCACACCCTGTACGTCTGACACCATCACCACCATTGTGGACATGATACACAACGACATTGTCAGCCTCATTGATATACGCACCTCCATCCCTCCTCTACTGAAGGTAGCGTTGGTGCTCTACTTCCTGGCCATAGGCACCTACCAGCACACAGTGGGGCACATGCATGGCATATCACAACCATTCATTTCTCCCATGCTGAACCAAGTGCTGGATGCCCTCCTGAAGCACACAAGGGACTACATATGCCTACCACGGATTTCCCATGAGATCTTTGATACAAAAGTTGGTTTCCATGCACTGGCAGGCATGTCAAATTGTATTGGTGCCCTCGACCTCACCCACGTGGAGTTAGTGGTCATGCATGCCATGGAGGTGGTGTACCGCAATCGCAAGCAATACCACTCCATCAATGTGCAGATGGTATGTGACGCCAGCAAGATCATCACACATTGTTGTGCCCGATTTCCCGGATCAACTCATGACTCACTGGTCCTGCGGAACTCCACGCTACCACGCTACATGGAGCGACATGCAGGACGACGTGCCTGGCTGCTTGGTAAATTGCATGACAGGCACATGGCAGTGAAATGGGGGATAGATGCACACACCACCATGGTGTAATTGTTGTGGTGACAGCACGATGTGCACATCCCAAAACACTGTACCCTAAAGCATCCCAAAGCATCCCAAACTGAGCATGACAACCAATTCCCATAGCAATGAAGTAAGCTGCACACCTATCACAACATGCCAAACTTAAAACCACCCCACATCCCACAACACGTGCACCACCCACCATCGTACCTCACCCTCCGTAACACAATCCAGCAACATGCTGTGAGTATTCACTATGTAAATGTCTGCAGCAAACCACCACACAGGATAAGCATCCATGAGAGTGCACTGAACAAAACCACCAAGGGAAACCACTGCTTTTCACAGGGCCACCACCACAGAAGTGCAGCATGTCATTATGGGAATAAACAGCGCTGAATGGCAAATAATGCAGAGACTACTGTCAACGCTGCCAGTTAGAAAATCATACAGAACACTACACATCACATATTTAACACAAACACAGCAGTATGCGTCCACAATGCATGAGCAACATCAAGGCACTGTACACCGTGTATCATCTTGAAGATGCAATCCACACCATAAATCCATGGCACAGAACACATTGAGGGCATGAAAAATGTGTGCATACAACCAGGGACACGTGCATGTGACCAACAAATATCTGCAGGCATGTGTGACAAGTACAGCTGTCCATCACAAATCGACTAACATATACCTTTTTTTTCCCCTTATACAGGTGATAGTGGCTATCCCTTGAAGCCGTGGCTCCTCACCCCTGTCCGAAACCCCCAGAACAGGCACGAAGAGGACTACAATCGTTCCCATACCCGTACCCGTGTGGTCATCAAGCAGACCTTTGGCCTGTTGAAGACACGGTTTTGCTGCCTTAGCCGGTCGGGTTGGGCACTCCTCTACAGGCATGAGAAGGTGGCCAAGATCATCATGGCATGTGTCATGCTGCACAACATGTGTCTCCGGCCGGAACGTGCCCCTGCCCCCTGACTTTGAACTGCAACCACCCAGTGATGATGAAGGGGATGAAGAAGATGTGGGCGCACATCATCGCGGTGCAGATGCACAGGAGGGACGTGCTGTGCATCAGTCAGTGATTGTACAATATTTCTAACACACATGGGTGCAGAGGATGACATGAAAGTGGGACAGAGGGACAGAGGGCACTGGGTGTGGGAGTACATCTACACTATGCACTGTATATCAATAAATGACACATCTGCAATAAGGAATGTCCACTCAAGTATTTTTGTCTGCTACACAACAGGTGTATTTAACTGTTCAATAGTACAAAGTGCTCAAACCCTTCACCTCACATACACCCTTCCCCCTCCGCCTCCCCCCACAACTCCCCCACACATCCTCGCCATAGCTGCCACCTCCCCAACAGAGCTGGTTGATGCTGAAAGGGCCCCATCGGCCACTGTCTCATGTGCAGGGGACACAGGTGTTGTGGGGACTGTAGCAGTGGCCCTTAGCGGCACGAGTTCCGTGGCATCCGGTGGTGTTTGCCCCTTCTGTGCCTGTCGTGGCATGGCTGGCACTTTGGAGGTCGAAGGCATGTTGCCTTTTTCCCTGCCCCTCTTCCGGGGTGTTGTTGCCTGTGGGGCAGAGTCCTGGGCCTAGCTGTCAGGATCAGAGCTTGTGGGAGACCGAGAGAGGGACGGAATCAGTGATGGTTCAACAAGCATCATGCATACATTGGTATTATTGCTGTTCAACACATTAGAGGGTATTAGGTATTGGAGTTTTGACAATCGCATTGCTTGCTATATGGGTGGAGCATGCAGGCATCCATCAGGGTCACTCATGTTGGAGCTGACGTATGCTATGTGACATGCATTTCTATTGTGGACTGCATGCAGTGTGACTTATGCCCTTTTCATACATGTGTAGTGTGTGTCAGGTGTGGCATTGCCATGCTGCATGCATGTGCATGTGTCTGTGCTGCGGATGGCATCTAGGCAGGGATGTGTCATATGTGTATGTAATGGGCCATGCATTTCCTCTTTGGACGGACAAATTGGTGGACTATCATCATACTTTGCATTACAGTGTTTTCTTAGGACACTGACCTCCATCCGCCGATGAGGTGGCGCCACGTTCCATCTCGCCCACACCTTCTATTGCCTCTATGCCAATAGTGCTGGCGCAGATTTCCTCCCACCGGCTTAGCTTGATGGGTGAGCTGGGACCACCGCCAATAGCCATTGCTTGGCTCCGGTTTGCCGACATAATGTTCCTGACTCTCAGGTGCAGGTCGTCCCATTGCTTGCGGTCATCCTTGATTGTGCGGGGGGTGTTCCCTACAGCACTGACTTTTTGGGCAACAGGTTGCCAGATCTCCTTCTTCTTGATCTGTGTCTCTCTCTTGAGGCTGTGGGCAAAGACAACCTCTGCATTATCTGCCAGTGTCTCTGCCAGCATAGTCAGCTCTTGCACTGCCAGGATGCACCTTTTTTGACAGCCTTAGGCATGATGCTGGTGCTGTAGGTATATTTATGCAGTTGGAAATAGTCTCCAGGTCATGTGTGGTGAGGATAGCAATGGATTGTGTTTTTCAAGATGGCCGCCAAACTCTTTCCCGTTCCTTTGCGAAGACGATAATTCGGTTCCGCTTATTAGCGGAACATCGGTGCCTGCTAATGCCGCATCCATTGATGCCGGTCACATTATTTGGAGGAGGACGGCGGCAGTAGTGCAGTCTGCACTTTCCATGATGCCGCTAAAGGGCATATTTGGGACTTTAGCGGCATGCCGGTAATGTTGTTACTGGTATGCCGCTAAGCTCGTGCACAAAAACTGTTAGCAGGCTTTTTCCTACATGGACACAGTATTTGCTCCATGCTGGTAAAACAGTTTTTTACCTCCAACCTTGTAATGATCCCCAATGACATTCCTAGGTTTCAGTAGGAGCCCTTTTCGGATTCCTTCAAGATTTTCCATAGCCCACCAAAGCCAGACTGAATACCGGACAGCGTTTGAGAGCCAGCTTTGATGCGAGCACCTTCTAAAATTCAGTACCCAGGTCATCAGTGCTTGGTTCATAAGCAGATGGAACACAGAGTTATCTGCAATTATTTCCTCTACTGTGATTAGTGCCTTGTTGTAAAGATGCTTCTTGGGCACTTTAAATAAGGTATCCAATGAGTTAATGCATTAAGTTACAAGTTCAAGGGCCTCATTAAAAGGATCTGCAGCTGAAATACTACCAAACAGATTTACTATTACCACGACTTGGTCCAGTGGAATTACTGCTGGATTACAAGTGGTGGTAAGTGGTATTAGTTCCCATTTATTGGAGTCCATAGGTCTCCATGGGGATTTGGGCAGAATTTCTGCTTGCAGTAATTCTGCCGGTGGTAATTCTGCCGATTTGGCTGTGTTTTGGTGGTAAGGCAGAGGAATATCCTCCAGCAGAATCCTCACCTTCAAGTCTATAGTTTGGCTGTGCGGTAATGCAGAAGTAATACAGCAGTAATCTGTTACCACTGCATTACCACCGTTTTTGGCGAAGCCACCAAACTCGTAATGAGGCCCTAAGTATGTTACATGACAGGACAGGATAGGAACCCACTGGCTAACACCACCTAGGCTACCTCGTTCCAACTAACAACACTGGAACTCAGAAGTGGGCATCATTCTACCTGACAGGACATTCCAGAAACCACGCATGACATCACTCATACACTCAAACAAGAGACAGATACAACATACCTCCCTTCTTTCCACACAAACAGGACAGAGATACAACATACCCTCACCTTCCAAACAAACATTCAGCATATCTCCTCTCCTCACTTTAATTTAAGGCATACATCAGTGATATTCAATAATCAATACCACTCACATTCATAACTTCTGGCCTCCATTAGTAATGCCTGAAGAACTATAGACATCCAATCCATTAAACATAGCACACATATCGTGATGCACAATAAACTATGTCTACCAATCCAACACATCTGGCACACTTACTGTGATGCCCTATAAACTACTTAAATTAAATACCCTGGCATGCATACTGTGGTACCCAAAACACGTCAGATGCTTCACCTCTCAAGCAAGTGCATAGATGTGTTCCTCGGAACAGTTATATAACAGCAATGGACCTTGGAGCTTGCACCTTCCGTTCTAAGTGTAATCATGGAAATCTGTAAAGTGACATCACGCGAACAGGCCAGTCAGTAAGGAGCTTGGAGTGACAGCTGATGACAGAGGAAAGGCTATATCGGTGCTCATCTCACATGAAGGTTAGGACATAAGGGGCCTCATTCCGAGTTTGGAGGTAACCACGCTGCTATTTGCGGCATGGCTGCCTCCAAACCCGTTCCAATTCCACCCTGGTGAATGGAGTAATTACCGGTCCATTCTAAGGTTGGTGGGACCGGTAATTCCCCATTCACCAGGGCCCTTCCCCATTCCCATTTGAGCCACCATAGGGCTCAATGGGAAGGGGAAGGTGCTAATAACGGTACCGTAAATTATGGTACCGTTATTAGCTCTAAAGTCCCTTTGCGGGTCCCGTCCTTAACGCCTGCTAAAGGCCTCATTACGACACTGGCGCTAAGAGATTACCGGTACCGGTAAGGGTACCCGTACCGGTAATCCCTTAGCGCCTGATTACGAGGTCCCTTTGCGGGTCCCCACCTTAACAGCTGGTTTTACCAGCCATTAAATTAAGGAATGGACGCGCAAAGGGACCTTGGTGCTAATTACGGTACCATATGGGGCAAAAATGGGAATGGGGAAGGGCCATGGAGGAAGGGGGAATTACCGCCCCGCCAACCTTGTAATGAGGTGGTAATTCCCCCTTTCTCCATGGGGGAGTCGGTAAGTTACTGGCATGGACCATGGTGCTATTAGCACCATGGTTTTCCGCCTGGGTCGTAATGAGGCCCATGTTTATTTCCAACTTTAAGGGTGCAGTGGAGAGTTACGGATGTGTTGCTAATTGAGTCATCAGTGTATGTAAATTGTACCACGGTTGTTTGTACCAAACAGTTAATGATGCGTAGTCGGTACAATGCGGTACTATACACGTTAGTAAAGTAAACGGCAGACTAAAAGGAACATGTTAATAGATATTGGGCCTCATTACGACCCAGGCGGTAAGTTACCGCCTGGGTCGTACCTTTACCACCATGGCGTAAACTACGTTTACGCCATGGTGGTTGGCGGACTTACCGCCCCATTCCAAGGTTGGCGGGGCGGTAAGTCCCCAATCCCCATTTACCCTTCCCCATTCCCATTTTTGCCCCATAGGGCACAATGGGAGTGGGGAAGGCGTTAATTACGCCACCGTAAATTACGATGGCGTAATTAACATCAAGGTCCCTTAGCGCCATGGATTTTAATACCTGCTAAAAGCAGGTGTTAAAACCTCCATGGCGCTAAGGGACCTCGGAATCAGGCGGTAAGGGTCGGCGCTGTTTACGCTGCCGTAAACCCCTTACCGCCTGAGTCGTAATGAGGCCCAATTATAATGCATTTTTTTACTATGCACAGAAATTGTGGGAGCACTGAGTAGCTGCTCTGATGTATTATATATGACACATGTTAAGTAAATGCCGGCAAGAATGGGTACTTTATTAGTGAAAAATGTTGAGTATTGCATGCACAGTGATTGGTATCAAAACAGTGTGTATCCATGTTTTACAGAATGTATTGGACGATTATATTTTGGCATCAGAAGAATGTATTGGTGAATTATGAATAGGCATCACATGGATGTGTGGCAAGTAGTATGGATATATCATGCATTCTTTATTGGGCATCACTGAAGTGGAGCAGTTGGTATGGATGCATGGTGTAGTAATCTGATCTGTGTGTCCAGGTGGCCTTGTGGAATGTGAGTGCCTCAAGTTTATACAAGTTTCCGTTGAGGGAGTTGGGAGAAGGGAGCTGGCTGGATGGGTGTGGGGGATCCAGTGTCCGTATTGTGTATCTTGTCTTCATTTGTCTACCCTTCCTATTTGTCATATGGACCCTGGGTTTGCAGTAGAGAAATGGACAATAATGCTTACATGTACGACTTACCTGACAGGAGTCACCTCCATTATTTCATATTGTTATTGCAACATGCCTAGATATGTGTGTGTTGGGATGTTGCTGAATGGCTACTGAGGTTAATTGGATGTGCGCATGTTAAGAGGTGTGCCAGAGGATATATAGCGTAGTGCTCTTTCTTATTGTTGCCCATGTGGAAGTGGGTCAGGACTTATGGAATGGAGTGGAATGTGTTAAGGAGGCTCCTTAGGTGTGCCTATGGTTATAGGGTGCAGTGCTCTTCGTTATTGTGGTCTATGTGGAAGTGGATCAGGACTTGGGAAGTGTTTGATTTGTAGTGTAATTGCAGGGTTTGATTCATACTCCAGGCCAGTGACATCAGTACTGAATTCATTACCGTATTTGACGACAATTGAAGCGCCAACCTAATCCAGTATGACATTCTAAGTAAGTCTATTTAAGACCTTGCGCTTGACCCAAAGTTTAGATACTAACACTTAGCACTTTTTACACTTCTGCAAGGAAGTTGTTCTGCATACAGCGTTTATAGGAGGTCGTGTTATGTTTTTGTATGTCTACAGGGATTCCTCCAGGCACTGAGACACGAAGAATTTATACAGTACCTGAGAATTATTTACCGACATTAAGAGACGGTAAGCTCCCCAATAAGTGCATTTTCTAATAACACTGATCAATGTTGTATTTGATTGAACAACCACACTAACTGAGATGTGGTTTTGATTTTTTTAATTAGGTTTGACCTGGATTTACTCTCTTGTATCAAGCACAAGATTGTATGGGCATATATTCCTCTGAATCGCCCGATAGGAAAATTTTACTAAGGATTGAACACTGCCACGATATGTTCAACTAGTTGAAAACCCGCCAAGTTACCATCACAAGTCGGGCTGAGGGTGGTTTCTGCTGCCCCCGTCACCACACTCCCCTGAAGAGGTTCCTCACAACAACTCAAAGGACTATAGGAACGAAACATGTAGGGCTACTACAGATACTAATGTAAAGTATTTGATTAAGGATTGAAAACTCCTCTGGTGTACTTTTAGGTATATTCTGACCAAGACACCATACTTAGAGACATTTAATAATAATGAAGGTCTCATCCTTCATACTTTGTGTGGTTTTTGCCTACTAAAAGTTCAAGGTTGAATTGACTTGAAGATTGTACTACTGTATATTTGATTTACTTGTATATGTGAATACTTTTTCATATCCAAGGAAGAGATACATTCGAATTGCGTATTTTTGCACTTTATTAGCCTTTTGATGATTAGCACATAGCACTTGTGAGGAAACACTAGTCACTTTGCTAGTTTTGTATGTATCAGCTTTTATGTATAAGCTTTTAACATTGTTTTGTTTTACATTAAATATAATTTTAACAGTATCAATATCGAAGTCAGTTTGTATTTTCCATGAACTTCTATACATTACTGTCTAGAACTCTGCAGTGTGATATTTTCCAATCATCCAGTGAATTATGTGTCTAAACCTATACTAGGTGCGGGAGCCTTTTTTGTTGTGTTTTGATTTATAGTGGCGGGTGTATGGCAAGTGTGCCTCCTCTAGTATGCATGTGTGGAAAGGAAGCAGGTGTGTTGTGTGGTGTGTGTTTGGGAAAGAAGAGAGCTGTGTTGTGTATATTTTATTATGTCTGGTGTGTGTGGCTGAATGATGTGAATAAGTGATGTCAAAGGTAGTGATGTCCTGAGTGGAATGTGTGTATGTGTATATGCCAATGCTAAAATGCCCTATCCTAAGGATTACACTGAGAGTCAGTCATCTCATCCTCATCACCAATGTTGTAAATATAATTTGAGGATAGTTCAGGTAAGTTATTCATTAGGTTAATGTATTCAGTTACAATAAGTCCAAGTATGTTACAGGAGAGAAGCCCACTGGATCCCACCACCCAGGTTGCATCTCACCAGGCTCATAACATGCTTACACTCACACCTACATATTATAGCATTACTTTTAGTCTGCTCCCAGTTGAGCAAGGTTGCGCCTGGGTGTGGCAGGCCTGAGCCTCTGGGGGGCAGTCAACACAACCAAGACTGGAGTCTGTTGCCACTCCGGCAGAGGAGAGAAGTCAATCCTCGAATTGCCTGCATTTTTACTAAAGGTAAGCCTTGTTGGGCTTTCTGTGGGGAACCTTGTGGCCTTACCTTTCATAAGAACGCCACCGCCATGTGAGGCAAGGGGATAGTCTTGCTGCATTTCCCATGCATGCCCCAGAGCCTGATTGGACCCACCATCCTTCCTTACCACCAATAGGGGAGCCGGAAGGCATTGGAGCGCCCCCCCCAAGGCCCACACTAGGCCCCTGTCTGGGCTTGGAAGCTTCTTTTCGCACACATGACCCAGCCTGGAGGTTGTGGTCACTCCGGCTATGACTGAGCCAAACCTCAACTCCCCACCGTTTTTGCTAAAGGTAAGCCTTGTTGGACTTTCTGTGCAGAACCTTGTGGAATAGCCTTTTATAGGATGGCCACTGCCATGTGAGGCAGGGGGGCTGCCTTGCTGCATTTCCCGTGCCCACCTCAGGGTCTGATTGGACACACTAGTCTTCCTTACTGCCAATAGCACAGCCGGCTCCATCAGGCCCACACTAAGGTTCCTGTCTGGATCTGTCCAGGCCTGGGAGGACCCAAAGGGTCCTCTACAGCAACCCAGAACACGGCTACAACAGTCTGCCACAGAGTACCGCTAAAGGGTAAGGACCCATGCACAGCACACAATCATGTTAAAGAGGTCTGACTGCACCTCTTCCACATTCCATGTTCTCATCACCACCTGTGGTATAGGGCCACGGCTCGCTTCCAATTGCACCCTTCTGTAGCGGCCAACGACATGTGTTTTACCTCCTCGACTTGATTGACCTTCTCTCACCTTTTCTACTTCTCCTGGGCCACGCTCCTTCTGTCTATGCCACCACCCACCCAGCATTGCGGCATCTATCTAACTTTTTCTGCATGCAATTGCTGCTGCCCCTGCCCTTATGTGCCTGTAATTACATTGTCTACCTGCCTACTCTGCCCACTTATGCTGCACCCATAAACGTGTTTAGCATGGCATCAATTCTTCACTCCAGCCAATATTTTTGTTCCATCTGCTGCTTGTGATCCACTGTTGCATGCCTTGGTAACATGCTGCTTCACAACATGTGCTTTGTCTTCATGTCCCCTGATCGGCTCTGTATATATTGTGCTGCATTTTAGTTCCTTGCTTGCAAAATGTGAATCTAGATGTGCTTTTAAATCTATGCATCCACCAACTTGTGCTGCTTTTCAGTGTCTTACTTGAATTCTGGATTTAGTTGTGCTTTTAAATCTTTGCATCCACTAACTTGTGCTGTGTTTTAGTGCCTTGCTTGAAAATCGAATCTATTGGTTTTAAATCTTTACATCCAAAAACTTGTGCTGCGTTTTAGCGCTTTGCTCGAAAATCAAATCTATGTGTGCTTTTAAATCTTTGTGTGCTTTGAACAAACGTTGCACCTGGTTGTGTCTCTGAGGGACTGCCTGGCACCGGCCTATGACTTTGCGACTTTGCCTGAACCTCCACCTGCCTCCCTCGGCTGCTAGGCTGCCTGGAGAGTCTGCTCATGCACTGTGCAGCCTCTCTGTCTGTCTCTTTCCTTCACGTTGATGGCACTCTCATTCTCCCCATCTACTCTAACTGTTACTCTATTACCTATCCCTCCTCTCTCACGAAGTCTGGAAGAGAAAATCTTAAAAAAGATCTCTTGGCCTCTAATCCTGGCCTACCTATTGCTGACCCCCTATGTCAGTGCTACCTCCAGACAGACTATCACTCATATCCTTTTTTATGTCCCCTCTCCAGACCTATGGACTCCCCATCTGATCTCTACCCTCTCCCCTTTTTCCTTTTCACCCATTAATAGTGGCACTAGATGGGAAGTACTCTTAGTACTCCAGTTTCCTACCTTCTCCAGCTACCCCTCCATCCTCGCTCTCTGCCCCTCCTTCACCACGTCCAAATGGTGTATAACCCCCCATACCACTCCTCAGACAGGCCCCGGCTCCGTCTCTCTCTTCCTCTTGGAATAGACTGACTTTACCTCCTCGCACATGACTTCTACCTCTAAACTCCTCCTCCTTGGAGACTTCAACACCCACCTTGACTCCACTGTCCCTCCCTCCACACTGTTCTGTGATCTCTGTACCTATCTCTCCCTCACTATTCCCCCATCCAGCCCTCCTGCCCACTCAACCAGACACACTCTCGATGCATTCATCTCTGCTGACCTTCCTTTCTCCAACCCTACTCTCACTACATCTTTCTCCTTGTCTGACCATTCCCTCCTCTCCTCCCACTTGGGACCCCTCAGCCCCCTGCCCGAGCCTCCCCCAACACTGCCAGCCTCATTCACGGTCATCCGATGAAACAAGTGTCAGCCTTTGCGTTTGCCTCCACCTTTTCCCCCCTCCTAAAACTCCTGTTGCTGACCGTCCTGCTGACTCTCTCTTTGCCAATCTTCATCTTGCTATCACTAACACTCTTAACATCCTTGCCCTGTCATGAGGATCCACCTGAAACCTGCCTCCTAGTGTAACAGCTGATATGACTCTGATTCAGCCACTTTGAAACGCAAGTGCACAGTTGCTGAAGGAAGTGGCAGACCTCAGGCTCATCCTCTAACAAACTGGCATGATGCCTACTCCAAAGGCAATACCGTCTCTCCATTCACTCCAAGAAGAGGGCCCACATCTCTAGAGCCACTAAATACACAGCAGCATTCTTCAAAATCTTCAAGGAACTAACCAATTCATCTTTAGTCTCTACATACCCTCTTCCCTATCAGGCCCTATGCACTGCACTGGCCACCATTTCACCTATTAAACTCAAGCCATTCTGAACTCACTCTCTTCTTCCTCCTCCTCCACTCCTCTCCCTGTTCCCCTGTCTCCCTTGGCTCCTCTTCCACCCCGCCCACTCTCTCCTCCTTCTCACCTATCACAATAGATAAGGTCCTTAGAATAGTCCGCTCTATGAAGGTCTCATTCAAACAGGTGTCTCCCCTTTCTTCCAGAAACATTAAGGACAACATTTCCTACCTTGCTTTGGCTCTTGCTGACTTCTGCAAACACTCCTTAGCCTCTGGATATTTCCCTTCTTCTCTCAAGCACCCCTCCTAAAAAAAGCCTTCTGTCAACCCCTCATGTCCGGCCAGCTACAACCCTATCTCTACTACACCCTTCCTTCTGAAACTCCTGGAGAAAGTGGTCATCCCCAAACTATCCAAACACACTGAGCTTGTCAGTTATTTACATGACCATCAATCAGGACTCAGAGCATCCAGAGGCATGGAAACTGCTTTACTGAACACCTGTGAAGAACTCTTCAAAAATCTTGACTCTAACTCTCCTGCTGTTCTCATTCCCCTTGACCTCTCTTCCGCTTTTAACAGGGTCAACTACTCAATCCTCATAAAGTGACTCCAAGATACCCTTTGTATCTCAGACCAGGCAATGGATTGGTTTACTCCTTCCTCACTGATGGCCCATCCCAGGTGCTCCTGGGTTTATTCTCCTCCACCACCACTCTCTCTTCATGTGGTGTCCCCCAGGGCTCTATCCACTCACCTTGGTTTTTCAACATCTACCTTGCACCTAATATTATGAAGGGGGGGCACTGTTGTGCACAGAGGAAGATGGCGGCTTCTGTGTAAGCTCTGGTAGACTTTGGTGCCGTAAGCCGGGATAATCACTTGTAATTGTCCCGATTCCCCATGAAACTTGAGAGGAGCCTGCAGTAGCACCCTCGGAAGAAGCACAGAAAATCTGAGGCCAGACGGAGAAGGGATCGCCGAGTAATAAGCCCAACAAGATCCCATGGCACGTGGAGGAGCGGCAACCGAGCGTGGTGGGGAGGAGCCCGGATCCAAACCTACGCAACCTACGCAGGCAAAAAAGCAGGCGAGTGCGCTTGCGGGGGGAGAACCGCGGGTGCCCCGAACACCCTGGAGCGCCTGCGGAACCTCTCGGGGATGCCCAGATTGACCGGGAGAGAGGGGAAGACTCCGGTTCGCACCGCAACGCAGAAGCGGGGAGGTAAGACGGCCCGCCCCCTCCCCCGCCGATACATGCGACTCTCCCTCCGAACGAAAGCCACGTAGAGCAGCACTAAGGGGGCATAAACTGAACACTACAGGCACCGGCAGAGGTATTGCATAACTTCACAGTGCGGAGTGAGGTTCCCCAACTTATATGTGCCCCGGAGATGAGGGAGTAGCACGAACGCTAGGCAAGGTGCGATTCAAGACGCATAGACTGCTGCCTTATCTCGTAAACTAACGCAAACCAACTCGCCCATCTCAACCCTCACGTCGGACAGGCCACGAAATCCCTGCTGGTATACTGGTTAACGATATCAGCGCCCTAAACACACTGGGCAATTGGGGCATTCACAGGACATATAAACGCAGCAAATACTCCCATAAGTTAGTCGGAATCTCCGGCTAATTCGACGACAAAGCGAAGCACACCTCCCAGTTAGAGAAAATCAGTGAGGACACTTCTGCGAAGAATTTAACGTCGAATTCAACTGGATAACCGACGATGCCCAAGAACTTTGGCCCCAAAAAGAACAGAGGCACAATAGACAAATATACAACCGCAATCCAAAAAGACACGGCATCAGAGGTCGAAGGGGAGATGGAAGCACAGGACAATCAACCCCCTCCCACAGCAATGATGAATCCCCAGGAAGTTTTCACGGCCATGCAGCAGGGCTTCACAACGCTCGCTGAAAAACTTGACGGGATCACAGCCAGTGTGGCCACCATGAAAGCACAACTTGACAAGACCACCTCTCATATGACAGAGGCTGAAACAAGAATATCAGGCACGAAAGATGCCCTTGAAGCATTGAAATCCACAATTTCCACTATGGCTATTGAGCTGGACACTGTGAAAACCAAGTGTGAGGACCTAGAAGCGAGATCTCGGAGGAACAATGTTCGCATTATTGGGGTCCCAGAAGACGCAATTAAAGGGCCGATGGGAAAACCGATAGAAGACCTCCTACGCTTGCTATTAGGGGATCCTGGATGGTCCCCGACGTTTATAGTGGAGAGGGCACACAGATCAGCGGCCCCGAAACCCAAGCCAGGGGCTTATCCGAGACAGATCATTGCACGTATATTGAATTACAGGGACAGAGACATGATCCTGAGAACCTCCAGAGAGAAACAGGAGTTGAGATGGGAGGCAAATATAATACGCATCTACCCGGATTTTACGATAGCGGTCCAACAGGAACGGAAACTCTTCAATGGGGTCAAGAAAATGCTACGGGACCGGCAAGTGCAGTATGCGATGCTTTACCCCGCCAGATTGAAAATCCAACACCAAAACAAGCCCTTTTTCTTTACAATTCCTGAGGAGGCAGCGAACTTTGTAGAGACACATATTCCTCCGAATAAGGAGCGATCGCAACTGAGGGTGACTAAGAAGGGAAAAATGGCCACATTACCACCAGCACACCAAAGGAACGAAACGGACAATAACAAGGCAGGCTCCACATGGAACTCTACACTAAGGTGCGTCGGAATTCAACTCTCATCGATTGTAAATATACACCTTAGACAGCACAATAAGAGCGAGTAACGGGACAAAACCAGAAATGGCTCAACACCGGCGCAGCACCGAAGACGCTGCAGCCCCCCCCCCGTAGCAAGTGCTTATGATGTTGAAGGGAGGGAAGGGATGGACATTCTATTGCACAGTTGAAGTTTGGGGAACTGTGAGGGTGGGGGCAGGGGGGACACAGGGGATGTTGGGGGTTTGTTATTTACAAAGGGCGGAAAAAAGAAAAAGCACACAGGGGAATGGCACGTTTGTACTAAAGCACACAACGGGAGGCTACCGGAACACAAACCAAAAGGACAATGGGCAAACTAAGCAGAGATGATATAAATGCGATAAGCTGGAATGTAAGGGGCCTTCGGTCTAAGATTAAGAGGAGAAAGATCATGGCATATCTAAACAGACAAGCTGCTACGATCATCTTCCTTCAAGAAACACATATTGGTCCAGGACAGACAGAACATGTTATACCTAATTGGGGCTCTTATCAATACTTCACCATGTACTCTAGACGAGTGAGAGGGGTCGCAATATTACTGCATAAATCATTACCATTCCAGCCAATAGAGGCAGAATGCGACCCGGAAGGGAGATATGTGCTACTGCATGGCAATCTCTGTGACAAAGAAATAGTTTTCCTAAACATATATGGCCCAAACGTAGACCAACCAGATTTCTACGCATCGATCTTCGAGAAACTATCAAGCTTCCCAACGGCACAAGTGATCTGTGGGGGGGACTTCAACACTATCTTAAATGTACAACTTGATCGCACATCCACTCAACCTAGGTCATTAACTAAAGCCGCCCAGTCCATCCTCACATATATGTTAGACCTGAAGTTGAGGGATGCCTGCAGAGCACTACACCCAGACACGAGGGACTATACATACTATTCATCAGTCCATGATATGCATTCCAGAATAGATCTATGGCTACTGGACCCGGGCAGCATGATATGGGTCACAAACTCCCACATTCACCCTAGGACATACTCTGACCACTCTCCGATACAACTAACACTGAGAATCCCAGATAAGACTTATTCCCGCCCACCATGGAGATTTAAGCCGGAGGCACTGAGGCACCTAGTTTATAAGAATTCAATGGAACAACACATACAGGAATATTTTGACTTAAATGAAAACTCGGTCTCCACTCAGGCCACTTTATGGCAGGCATTTAAATTATGCATTGGCAGTCGATATCTATAGAAGGTGGAATACTGGAAGATATTAGGGGACGGTTAACCCGACTTGAGACACACATAGCTGCCCTACAGGTCCAATATGCGACCACTCCAACGCCCCAAATTAGCTTAGAGATCAAAAACGCGCTCGATGATTACATCGAGGCAGCAGACCAAGAGGTCAGATACTTCGATAGACCAGTGGCAGCACGTAGGTATGGAGAAGGGGAAAGGCCAGGAAGGCTATTGGCTAGGACAGTGCAAGGTGAAAGGGGCCCCACGACTATACCCTGTATACGATCAGCGGATGGTGCAGTAACCACTGATCAGACAAAAGTGAAGGAAACATTTTATGCATTCTACAAAGACCTATATTCTCCACAGAGCACTGTCACTGATCCCGAAATAGAAAAATATCTTTCCCAAATACCCACGAACCTCATAGCAGATGCCACTAGGGAATCGCTAGAACAACCCATCACTGAGGCTGAGATTAGAGAAGCAATCAAAGTACACCCCAGCGGGAAATCGCCGGGCGCAGACGGGTTGGGGGCGGAGTTCTATAAAGAATTCAGTCAACTGCTAGCGCCCAGACTTCATGCAACATGGATAGAGGCGATACAAAAAGGAGAGCTCCCAGAAACCACAAGAGAGGGAATAATAAAACTGCTACTCAAACCGGGGAAGCCTCCTGAAGACTGCGGGTCATATCGACCACTCTCTTTAATAAACACGGACGCTAAGATCCTAGCAAAGATTCTGGCCATTAGACTCACGCCACTGATGCAATATATGGTTCATGAGGACCATGCTGGGTTTATAACAGACAGATCCACAGCAACTAACATAAGAAGATGTTACCACATCATCTCCACCATCACCCCCGAGACCCAACCGATAGCAGTCTCTCTAGACATGAGGAAAGCGTTTGATACGGTCTCCTGGCCCTTTCTCTTTGGGGTGCTGCGAAACTATGGATTCGGCCCGCAATTCATAAAATGTATCAAAATATTATACACATGACCCCAAGCGAGGATTAGGATCAACGGAACACTCACAGAGGTCCTTGCACTGCTGGGTGGTACGAGACAGGGTTGACCACTATCCCTGCTCCTTTTTGCGTTAATAATAGAACCAATAGCAGACATACTTTGGTCACGCTATAACACGCTTGGGATCCAGAGTGGCGGTAAACATGTAATAACACTATATGCCGACGACATCCTACTATACCTAAGGGACCCGGATCACACACTTAATAAGGTTCTGGCAGAAGTAGAGAAGTTCGGCGAGTACTCAGGGCTACGCCTTAACCCTAACAAATCGGAGATATTCCTGCTGACCGAAAACACAGCCCAGCCTCGAAACATGCACGGCCTGATATGGAGTCCGGTTCATCTCACATATCTAGGCGCACACATAGCGAGGACGGCCCACCTGTCTCGCACCCTGAACTACTCCTCTCTAATAGAAGACCTATGCATCAAAATGAAACGTTGGAATGCCCTGCCCATATCTCTGATGGGAAGGATAGCACTGATTAAAATGATTATACTACCAAAACTCTTCTACCTTTTCAATGCTGTCCCAGTCTGTCCAGGCCGTGCTCTGTTTTCCAGGATAAACAGTGCCTGTATAGCGTTTGCGTGGGGTGGGCATCCGAGATTAAGCTGGAGGGTTATGTCTGACACGTATCCTAGGGGTGGACTGATGGCACCCGACCTGGAAGTATACTACCTTGCGGCACAGGCACACCATGCTGCGAGCTGGGCCACATCCTTCATAGACCCAGGCCCCTCAGCCCCCATATCAGTGGAGCGTGAAGCAGTGATGGCGCTGCAAAGGATGACTAGGCCGGCTCCCAAGCACTATAACGCAATAAACCCAACCAAAGTCACGATCACGGCATGGGCAAAAATGACAGAAATATTTGGGGCCAGTAAATTATACCATCCAAGCATGCCAATCTGGGGCGACCCTTACACATCTCTATCTGAGGAGAGCATAGTAGCGAAGCACTGGAGCTCGAGAGGAATAACACAATGGGGACAGCTATTCCCGGAGAAGCAGTTTGTACTCTGGGAAGACATTAAAGACGTACTGGGTAACACAAATACACACAAACTTCAATACGCTCTGGTGGAGGACACTTCACGTCGTATGTTCCCTTCATTCCCGAAGGTACCGGAAATTAACATGGCACTAGGCTACATTTACACTGGGGGAACACAGAAGATAACCGCCTCAGCGTTATACAAGATTATAATACAGACACGACCAAGAGTGAATCATTCAGCCAGGGGTAAGTGGGAGCAAGAACTGAGACAACGGATTGAGGATCAAGAATGGTCTCAGATATGCTCACTAGCCAAACAAATATCATGCAACTCAAGATTTAAGCTGATTCATTATAAGATAACACATAGGACACACTACTCCCCAGCCAAACTCAAGAAAATATATCCCACCTTGCCCGGCAACTGCCCCAGATGCAACAGTGAGAACGCGAACATATTTCATATGCTTTGGGATTGTATTAAACTGAAACAATATTGGGCTGATGTATGTGGAGCACTGGACATGATGGCAGATCAGCCAATGAAATGGTCCCCGAAAATATGTATATTGGGGGCAGTGGGAAAGATGAACCCGACATGGCGTGAACTGCTAAATGTGAGCCTACTAATCGCTAAAAGGGTCATACTGATGAGGTGGAAGAATATAAGCCCCCCGACCAGAGAAGACTGGAATAAGGACATGATGTGGGCTAATGATAACGAGGAATTGTACATTGACTCTGTGTTACCCCCTCCAAACCTAGAAACATATGGTCAAGATATAAACAATACCTAACAGAGTTAAATGACCTTGAGTCCCCAACCACTGAAGAAACCCCGCCAGCCTCGGTTGTGTAAAAGCCTAATGTATGGTATAATGGTATGTTCATAACCTGTGTGCAAATATAAATAAAGTTGTTAAAAAAACATCTACCTTGCACCTCTTGCTCACCTAATCTCTGCCTTCTCTCGTCATGTCCAATGTTATGTAGATGACACACAGCGCTTCTTCAAGCTCCCCTTCTCCTACTTGTCTTCCTCCTCTATCATCCCTGACTGCCTGTCTGATATTCAGTCTTGGTGCACCTCCAATGATTTCTGTCAAATGCCAGTAAAATAGAGCTTCTTCCTATCGGGACACCTGTTCCACGATTCCCTCCTGCACTCTGGCCCCCCTCAATGGGCCCTCCTCCCTCTCCTTCCGCTGAAGCCAGAAACCTTGGGATCACCTTCGACTTCTCTCTCTCCTTTACTGCTCACATCTTGGACCTTGACAAGAAGGCCAACTTTCAACTTTACCTCCTTAGAGGCATTCTCCCCTTCCTCACCTTCCCCCAGAAGCTCAATGTCTCTAGAGCTCTGGTCCTCTCCAGTCTAGATTACTGCAACAGCCTCTTCCTCTACCTGCCTCTTTCCTCCCTCTGCCCTCTTCAACTAATCCAGAATAGGGCTGCAAGATTTATTCTTGGCCTGAAGACCATGGACTGTATCTCTCTAGATCTAAAAGCTCTACACTGGCTCCCGGTTGCTGCAAGGATCACATTCAAGACACTTTGCATCATCCACTAAGCTGTCTGGGCCCTGGGACCACTCAATCTGCAGCTCTCTCTTACTAACTACTCTCCTTCCAGATCCCTTCGATCTTCTTGCTACAACTCTCTGCTCATCAAACGATTCTCCCAGAAGAGAGCTGGGGGCACATCTCTCTTCTCAGCTGGCTTCCTCCTCTGGAACAGTCTCCCTATCTCCATCTTGAACTGGACCACCTCAGTTTCCACAAACAACTCAAGACTTTTCTTTTCTCCTCCTTCATCCCTCTCTCCCTCCCATGCTAACAATCCCCACTGTTGCTGAGACTGGCGGCCTGGCCCCTAAAGAGTCCAATAGGGTCCTGCCCATCTGTCCAGTCTCCACCAGCATCCCCTGTGTTGCCCTCTGGGCCCCCACCCACCTGTCAGAGGTCTTGTCTCCACCCTACACTTACAGTTAGGTAGTTGACTTGCCGCCTCACTTGGGACATCTCTGCCGTGCCTGTTGCCCCCCCTAACAGGCACCTCATGCACCCCCTCAAGGGACCCTAATAGCACTTGTCCCCCATTTTTCTTTCACTGCACTTACATGTTCCAAATGTCACAAGGCCTATTAGGGCAGCCGTTCGTTTTATTATTAAATTATTTATTCATTGTCATTCCCATTGCTTATTTACTTCTTTGTTCCCTTTCCTTTTGCCTTGTGGCACTTTGAAACACTGTTTTGTTGTGTAGGTGCCTTAAAATATCCAATAAATAAAAATCAATAAAATAAAAAATGACCTCTGCCACTCCGACCTCACACATTCCAAACTTGCATCAATCCGTCCATACAATAAAACATATACATGACATGCCTCCATAACTTCAGCTTCACCATCAGAGAGATCTCACTGAGGCAGACACATGTCCATTTCCTCTGGCAAGTCCAGGATTTTCTCAGCGTACAAAAACCTTATTAATGCCATCGGCATCCATGCCCAACACTGTGTCCATCTGATACCTTTCTATTGCCCAAAAACCCTTCCTCAACAAATCAAACACTCACTGGTCTACCTCCTTTGCAATACCTCCTGACCAGTACAATATGTGCTTGCAGTCTGATGTCATGCAGGGCTACAGGATCTAAGCCATTCATATGAGATGTGAGTTCGGCCAATAACACTTCTTCCCCCAACTGCTCATGTTGCCTCTCCAGATGATACATCAATACCTCGAGCAAGTTCAACTCAGCCCTGATGGTCTTTAGTAGCCCCAGAGCAGAAAGACATACCATACAAACATAGACTTTGTATCCCAGACCACCAGTGGAGGGATGTCTTGACCCTGACTGCGCTAAAATAATTAAACCTCCTCTCTAAAGAACTATTAAGAAAATGCAACCTCTTCTGAAGAGTCTGGCATGAACCTCAGAAATATCAGGAGAAGAATGTAATCTAAGGGGTAAGATTCCAAAATCATTGGGGTTGATCATAGAATGATCTTTGTAAGTACATACATTCATCCACATGTCCAACCAGGTTCAGAATCACTAGGTAATAATCTATGTGAGAGACAGGCTGTAAATGGTTGAAACGAAACAGTACTTCCTAACTACACCGTGCTGCATCCTCCATACATCTACTAATATACAACCCCTGGATGTTGTAGAAAAGCAGTTGAAAACCACATCACGGATAATGTTGATATCACCCCGAACAATGATGTCCTGACCTAATAAGGCCTTGTACAGGGAAATGACCATGTTAAAGAAATCTGGACATTAATGTTCAGAAGATGTTTTCTGTTGTTAAATCCCTATGGGCAGTGGAACATCCTTCAATATTGTTCTTCGCCTTTCCGTTGGTCACCACCTTCCCTGGATAGAACTAAAGAATTTTGTGTATGATGGTTATGACTGCTCTAGATCCAGAGGTGTTTAACAAGTAGCATCTCTGCTGCCCCCATTGCACTGCAATCCAACATGGCAAGACTTCAATTACAGTGTCTCTTGAAACCTAGCAATGTTTGCCCCACGAATGGAAGTGTTTTGTTGTTTAACCTTATTGTCAAAATGTGCCAGGATACACGACTGTACCAGCGTTGTGTCCAGCTCAATTCCAAGAAGATTCAGCACTGATCCCTAACTGCAGAGATACAGCTCTAAAATTCATCCCCTCTAACTTCCTTCCTACTACCTTCATCCAGAACTGAAACCACCAAATGGCCAGTCCAAAGATCCCCAAGAACAACAGTCCTCAAATGTATACTGAGTACAACCACATTTGCACTCCTTACTACCCACTCACGCAACCGACTGCCAGAACAGGATATCCCAATCGACAGCCACTAGTAGGCTCTTTGAGGTTCACATTGGTGGCAAGTAACCAGAAACCATGCTGAAACCCAGTGAGAGAATGAATTGCACCATCATCAGTGATATTCTGTTGTGTGTGAACCATGCCGCACAACTGCCTCCACAAGTGCCAGTGACTTCCTGGAAAGAAGAGTTATGTCATTAGCCTTGCTATCCACCAGCTCCCAGCCTGCATCCAAATGTTGTGCATCCACTCCCCAAAGCTTCCAGTTCAGACTAGCGATCCAGCCATTGGAAGAATGATGGAAGAATGATGCTTTAATCTAGAGAAAGGGGAGAAGCAGTTCCTGGCTTCAAAATTGAGGTTTGCAGCTGGTGTCTAGAGACTACAATGTGAGTGGTACATAGAATAATACAGTGGCATGCAATACACAGCCATTCTCAGCACCATTGCCCACTAGAATCCCCCCACTTCTGTACCCTGTCAATTAAGAGTGACACCATGTTATATATCATGCATGTAAAGTCGGCAGGTGGCACTGTCCGCCAAGCTTAGAGTTAACAGCCCTGTTTGAGTCCACCTGACTGAAGCAGGAACAAATGGAGTGGAGAGGAAGAGGAACCAATAACAAGTATCCCCTAAGAACAAACCAAAGAAACAGCAATAACTCATCACCATCCTGGTCATTGAGAATGCACGTGTGCTAAACAGTTGTGTGGCACATTGTTCATGCAACCTCATCAAACAAACCCAGTGCAAACATCCAGGTACCCTTCTGGCTGATGTTGCCTGCAGCAAACTGAATGGCAAGTTGCAGTTCCATGATGAAATTCACTTTTTGTTAAACTTTTCCTTAGCCAGGTGAAGCATGGCATATTTCGCTATATCTCTATCAAAGCCTGTTTGACTGCTCAAATCACTGCCTTACCCTCTGAAGTTTAAGTGTATGGTCCGCGTAAAAGCCAATATAATGGCAGCCCCGCACAATTCTGCCACTTTACTGCTGTGATGGGTCTGGAAGGTCATCTAGATGTGGGACCTGTCCCGAGTGTTCGGTGAGCTCACTGTGCAAGAATATGTGGGACAGGTAGACCTCTGGCAGCTTGTACTTTAAGATCAGCTGGAACAAGTCCTACATAGTGCCCCAATGCCCAGCTATGGCATACTCAAGGTGTACATATTGTTGTGATGGGCCCTCCATTCCTATCTTCAAATCAGGATATCAACTTATTGAGGTTAGCTCCAGCATTCTGGGAGCACATATCCACTACAGCCACCAAACCATCCAAGACTCAAATGTGGCGTTCAGCTTCACTGCCCTGAATGACGCCACTTATTATTCTCACCTGCATGAGAACTGCCACATGATCGACTTTGGCAGCAAATGGCTTCCCCCGTAGCTCTCATCTCTGCCAACACCAATGGGAGAGACAGTGCCCGGACATCAGGTGGCAGCAGGATTCCTAGTTGGATCTGGTGCCCCACTACAGTCATCAAAGTTATAATAGCCAAGGACAAAGCAAGCAAATCCTTGGTAAAATCATCCCTCCATTGCTGATTGATTATCCCATTTTGACAGTACACTGCCACTAAGAGTGACCTTCAGCCCAGCCTCACTGTAAACTACTCAGGAATATGAATTTAGCTCAATGTGTTTCAGTGGCCACCGCATGAGCCAGAAGAAGAGCATCAGCCTTAGTGGTCAATTATTTAACTTCAGACACGGCCTCATTCCGAGTAGTGCGGCAAGCGGTAATGAGACCGGTGCCGTTAAACCCTTACCGCCCTACTACGGGTTCCCTTTGGAGGTCCTTCCTTAAGGCCTGCTTTTGGCAGGCGTTAAGGACGGGACCCGCAAAGGGACTCCGGGGTCAATAACGGTACCGTAATTTACGGTACCGTTATTGCTGCCTTCCCATTGAGCCTATGGGGACTCAAATGGGAATGGGAAATGGCCCTGGTGAATGGGGAACTACCGGTCCCTCCGACCTCGGAATGGACTGGTAATTACTCCATTCACCAGGCCGGAGTTTGGACGAGTTCGGAGGCAGCCATGCCGCAAATAGCGGCGTGGTTACCTCCTAACTCGGAATGAGGCCCAATGTGTGAGCAAGCCTGTGTGATAAATGAAGTTGAAAGGCAACTTGAAATGAATTGCACTTGATTACCATTCAAGACTTTACACGAGTGCTGGATAAACGTATGTCTCAATGAATTTGAAAGTTGAACTAAATTTCATTTAATCATTTTGGTGGTTTTGCAAGTTTTCATTACATTTGACAATGACCCACAAGCACTCTTTTGTGGGTTTGGTGGCCAGTAAGACCTATCAGAGCCCTAAGGTTTGATACCCATATGAAAGGCCCAGCACACTTCCTGTTTCTCTGTGGGAAGTGTTTGGCTGTTAGAGGCAGGGACAAGATGGTCCACACTTGGAGACATATGATGTCCTGGTTGGGATATTTTATCTGTTATTTTGCACTTTTTGTTAAGTCCCTTTAATTCTTATTCTCTTTGTGAAACCCGTTGTGGCACCCTTTGTGATTTGTTTTTGAGTCCCTCTTCTTACATTTCGTCCACCCACCATAAGAAAAAAAAAATATATTGTGAACCCCTTATTGAAAACCATTGTGACAGCCTTTCTGAATATTTTTTAAACATTTCCCATATTCTTTATACCTTAACAAAATGAAAGACATAAAGAAACCGTCGAGAGATCATTTTTTAACACCTTTGTGAAACACTTGGGAAATCCTATCCCGTAGCCTCCATACTAATTCATTTTACCCTTAACCCCTTCTCCTCTTCTCTACTGTGATTATTGTGAGACTTCCATTAGTGGTCGATTGAAAAGGGGTAATATTGGATCTCCTTGGGAACATTTCATTTTTGGATGGGGAGGAGGAGGTCAATGTTAGGCAGTTGTGGTAGGAGATTATGCACAGCCCATTTAGATTGAGTCTGACACCTTGACCCTCATTACAAGTTTCCCGGTATCCTGCTGGTAATTCCAGTGGGATACCAGGAAACTGACCCACCATTAACCGGTGCCTGATATCCCAGTATTACCAGGATATTAGAAATGCTGGCAAATGCAGAAAATCCCCCTTCCATGGAGTCTCGTAGGACTCCATGGAGGGGATTGCCGGGATTCCCAGAACCAGGAATACTGGAAATACGGGGTCTTTTCTGCCGGTGGGGGCCTGATTTACCACCAGCTCTTGGCTGGAGGTAAAGAAGTGACCCCCAGCGGCAAACGTGTAGTTTTCCGGTCTGGGAAAAATGCCAGTCACAGAATTACCACCACTTTTAACTGCACTTTTCCCAGAACGGCAAACTTATAATGACACACTTGTCTCAGTCTGAGGCTGTTGATGTGGTATCCTTGGGGGATGGTGATGTTTCAGAGACATCAACCCATTGACAGCAACAGTGCAAGAAGTCGGAAAAAGTGCAGGCACACAGTAGCATTGGTTATTGGGGCGCTCCTTTATCTGATGGGGGAGGGGCGATGACAGTGGTGAGTTGTATTTTGGAGGAGATGGCTGCTGTGATGCAGCAGGTTCTGACAATATCTATTGAGGAGTTCTTGCAGCAGGAGACTGAAAGTTGGGTGCAGCAGGAGAAGGTAGACAATGAAGCAGATGGAGGGCAAGACGAAGAGACGATGGAAGGACAGAAGATTGAACAAAAAGCGTCAGAGTTGGAGGATGGGGAACATGAACTGGCAGAAATGGGGGAGCAAAAGGAACCCACAGAAGCAGATGAATGCCGGCAGGGGGAATTTATGAAGGTAATTGCCGGACAGGGGCAGGAGGGGCTGGAGGTGAAGCATGAGGCTGAAGCAAAAGGAGGAAAACAAGGATGCAGATGTGGTGCTTAACGCATATGGGCAGGAGGAGGAGTGATGACCAAAAGAGGAAACAACAGAAGGTAGACAAGGAGGAGGAAGAAAAGGAAGAGGAGAAGTAGTCAGGTTCTGCTGATGCAGGTGGTTCTCTTCATGTGGAGGAGGCAAGGTTTGCCAACATATGAGCCAAAGAACAGGGAACTACCCAATCAGTATCTGCAATGTGCCCCTTCTGAGTGTGGAAGTACTACTTATGTCAGAGCTAGGCATTGGAGTACACAGTCTGTTAAAAGAGTGTGTTAGAGGGAAAGAAGAATGAGTGTTTTACATGTTGGGCCAACATCAATCCTTAACCACAGTGAGAAGTATGGTTCCTCTGCCAGTGAGTCTGGAAATGCTTTCCACACCCAACCTCAATGTTGGGCATTTCAGGAAACATTTCCAACAACAATCCATAGTGCTGATCACAGTGAAAGCAGCTATAGCTATCAGACTTGTATTACCGACCCTGTGGTGGAACTGGTGGTTGTACCGCCAACCTCTAGGTTCTGGTATGCTAGTTGCTGGGGGTCAACATGATTAGCTTGGAGGGTTCTGCAGTTCAAGATGCTATGAAGGCCCAAATGTATGTTCATAAACCCAACATTCCC
This sequence comes from Ambystoma mexicanum, assembly GCF_040938575.1. Lineage (NCBI taxonomy): Eukaryota > Metazoa > Chordata > Amphibia > Caudata > Ambystomatidae > Ambystoma > Ambystoma mexicanum. The sequence continues at coordinate 419,372,768 of NC_090927.1, read as the reverse complement.
CAGTAAATTTAGCAAAATGTGTGATAGAACAGCTGTGGCTTTATCCGATAAAGGAAAGTGGCTCTCCTCAAAGTTAATCTATAATTTATTGCATGATGCCAGCAAACCTATCTAAGTGAATGGGATGCAGGACCTGACACAGGTCTGCTCCACCTGCCTGAGGTGTTGGCTATGGTGATATTTTGGCTCTCCTCCATTACCAGAGGTAGGCACGGCATGTTCTCTACGGGCAAACCTTGGCCGAAGGCCATGTAGAGGGGAAGTCTGCAAATATGTGTACCAGAGGGCTAGTCTCCTTGTCTAGTAGCAGTGGACAGCTTCCCTGAGGGCTCTGCTCAGTTTCAGAGAAGGATGCTAAGCTTGCCAACAGAGAGGGGTGCACTTCTAATACAGTCCTGTGGACTGAGGAATTCTGCATTCTGTTACAATGTCACAGCAGAGTCTGAAATGCATGTCATTTCCCCCTGCAAATAAGTGGGACAAGTCCATATTTACCATAATAATTAATAGCGCACTAAAGCGGAAGTGCACTCAAAAATGTTATTGTTCCGATAGTTTGGGCATGTCTTTTAAGCATACTGTAATCGATCTTAACATTTTTTCCTATGCATCTTACCTTAGTTTTCCTCACTTTTACACATGTGAAAACAACATGTTGGGCGCGGCCAGCTTGTGCTAATCTTATCCGTTGAGGCATCACGTTAACTTCAAGGGTGCTCGCGGCAAGAATACAGATGGCCCGTCCATGAATTCCAAATGATATGCTGCACCTATTTTCATGACATTAGTGGCCAGCGTAGCCAAACGTGCCCAGTCATCACCCATGGCATAACGTCAGTTCACGCAGAACAGGGAAGATAAACACACACATCCTCTCACAGCGCACCAGAAATCTAATAGGAAAACAATAATTTTAAAGAAAACATCATTAGTCTGCAATGTAGCAAGTGCTTTTATTTATCAAAGAATGCTCCCAAAACTACATTAAGTCCACAAAATGAACTATATGTTTTTTCTATACAAGTTATAGCTAGCCAACATCGCATGATTCGATTGATATGATAGGATATGATATGATATGGCATTTATAACACGCCTATACACAAGTGTTTCAAGGCGCGACGAGGCAAGGGAGGGGTAAACAGAGGGAAGACAGACAACGATCCTACTAGGCCAGGTGTCATTCAGATCGCAAAAGTGCATGGGCAGGGTGAAAGTGCAGGAGGAAAAGGGGGAGGGGACAGTGCAGTACATGGGATAATAGAATAAATAACAATAGTAAAGTACGGCCAGGAGGTGGCAAGTACAAGGGTAAAGGGTAAAGGGTAAGTGCATCAGGTGACAAGTGCTGGTAGTGGGGCTGTGAGGATACAGAAAACAGTCCCCAAGTGCGGGGGTTACCAGGAGGGCAGTGCAGGTGTGCGACTGGTGGAGGAGGGGACCTTGTCCCGAGATCAGAGGGTGGCCAGGTAAACCAGTGCAGTTTCAGTATCAGCCAGGAAATCAGCAGGGGAGAGGAGGAGAAAAAGCAGAAGCAAACAAAAATGTTTGAGGTGTTTCAGGGGGGCATAGAGGCTTTTCCAGAGGGAGGCCACAGCCGAAAAAAGTGATCTACCACCAACTCGTTGCTTGAAGAAGCGACTGACCCTGAGGGAGTTGGAGGCAGATGAGCGAAGAGCTCAGGAAGTAAGATATTTAGGAATGAGTTGAATATTGTTTGTAACTTCCTCAGGATCCGCTGATTGTGATCAGCAATTGATTAGTTCCAGTATTCCAGTTGTTGTGTGTCCTTATGTTACACCAGCAAAACATTCTAATGACGCACATGTTGTTCCTTTCGTGAGAAGATATGAACTCAATACACTTTCAATCACAACGCTTTTGCATCAGCATCTTGATACACCAGAAACGATGACAGGTTGCTCCTTGTCGCTAGTACCGTCAAAGGGCAGATCGGTCCCTGCCTGTCGTCCCACATGACGGTAATGCAATAAGCTCTGTTTAGGCATATCTGCCATTGTTGACTGATGAATTCATCTGACAGTAGCTGGAAACAATGGCATTCATAGAACGCTACAGTATATCTGTGTAGATAACAGAATAAAAATATATTTGTAGTAGCCGTTCTTTATTCAAATGTATCAATTATGAAACCTAATCATGAACACAAACCACCCATAATGAACACACACATGACAACATGGGGGAGTATTTGAGACCACGATGTGCATGCAAGGTTAACGCTGTGAAGTAGGTATAGCTCACAATGGGATGAGAACCTGATGGTTATTGGGAACAACAGACAGATGGCATTATAAAGGAACTGGGAATATTATTGATCGAAAAGTGAACCAAGTTCCCTTGGAAAATGTTCAGCCCCCACCACTTCCAACCCACACCTACTTTATGGTGCTCTATAATACAACGTTGATAGCACACCCGGATATTCCACAGGACCATGTGGTTTAGATATCACTAGCCTGCATACAGGTTGTGGTTGCGGGTCGTTGAAGAATAATCATCAGTATATGCTCCAGCTAACAACACAAAACAATGTCAGTAAGCAATACTGCCCAAAAAAACAAACCTCTACTCACTCCTCATTAAACTATACACAAATTACAATTATTACTGGACTTATAAACAAACTGCGAGTTATGCACTTGTTTTTTTTAAATATGGTGTGGTATAAATGGTATCAGATAATATTATCCCCATGTTTATGGTCGCCGTAAATAATATCACCGGGAAAAAGTTGTGGCAATATTATTTGGGTGACCATATATATATGGGGACAGGGGCAGCGGGGGTTGTGGGGGTGTCTCCCGCTCCTCGTGAAGAAAAAAAAAGTTTTGGGGTAACGGGGGTGTCCCCCGCATGTTCCATGTAATAATGTCCCCACAAAAAACAGCAATTTTTCGGTGATTTTTTTGCATGGCGATATAATCGTATAAATATAATTCAACATAAGGTATTGTGTCCATTATTTTCATCAAATCGCACATTCGCACATTGCTGAATTATTCAATATGCATACAGCACAAATGTCATTTTTAATTGCAAAAATATTATCTATAGTTGAACTTACATAATGTTAGGGAGTTCTATTCTTTAGGTGAAAAGGCAGTGTCTGCTCAGAACAACAGACTGCAGAAATTTAAACTAAATGTTCCAATATCCATTTTCAATATAGTAAATATCATCATTCTTGCGTCCTTCTAGGCTAGCAGTTGTTGATTTTCACTCAAGGCCAAATAATAATAGAATCTTGTTTTCAGTGATTGAAGCCTGAGACGGGTAGGTTTGGATTTTGTGAACGAATGCCACAATAATAAAACAGACCGGACAAGACTAGTCAGTGTGACTTGATTAATTTCTTCCCTTCCCACAAGCATCAGCCCACAATCTGACCCTCACTCCATGGATCGATGAGCCAAGCTGACCCACGTGGAATACGAAAAACGCCTGAAAAATAAACAAATTGTAGAGTGGCATCCGTCCACCAATGGAGCACGATCACTAGTGCGGTTTATGACCCTATATGTGATGTCATTACTGATGCTGTGGCCTCTCAAAAGGAAAAAAACATTCATTCTGGAGTCTCAACGTTCTCGAACAGCAGACACCGTTGCTGATATTTTTCAAATTCAGTACAATTAAACCTTGTTTAACCCTGCAAACTCTTGGCTTCTTTCCCGAGAGGGTTGTATTCATTCTGTTTTGAGTGTAACAGAGGATAGCCTACAATTGCATGCCGCCTACTATAATTCATGCAAGTCCATTCGGACTATATCGCACATGAGGCAGCCCTGTCTACGTTCATTCGAGACAGGTGACATTGTGTGCCCATACTAAGTAAATTGCATTCATGCTCCGACTAGGCCTTGTGCCAAACAGCCGTCCGAGTGCCTAGGGTAAGCAAGGAGGCGCATTAGACAATTTTTCAGATTTGTTCCCTAACTTTCTAGTGCGGCCCTGAGAAGTGGGTAGCTGTGTGCGCTACATTGCAGTAGTGCGTGAAAGTGCACAATCGCACTGGTGAAGCTGTTAGGGAGAATTCTCTGTTTAGGCTGAATTTCCTAACGTAGTGAGTCCCCCAGCAGCTTTGCTGGATTTCTGGAGTTTGTTTTTTCCATCCTGCCAAGAGTGAGACTCTTTTTCTCCCACTCTTGGACATGAATGTGTGATAATTCCTTTGAATGTCAATGTGTCTATGGGCTATGGGGTCTTTTACTCCATAGGGTCTCATATGTTTTTCTATGTGTGTTACACCGCACCCTCCATGCCGTAACACTGGGGCGTCCTAGGGGATCCCCACCATAGACTCCATACCCTGGGACCGACTACTGTCTCCCAGGGCATGTAAAGTCACCAATGGCTTTACTGGACCTAAATTTACTAACAGAACTATTACAAACCATCCTATTGTGGACGTACTAGTAGGGGTAATTCGATTACTCCTGGGTCTGTTATTCGAGGGGGCACTGTCCCGTCCCCCCTCGTCGAGTTTTGGCTGGTGGTAGTGGAAACTACTTGTTATATTCGACCCCGAATATAACCCTATGGGATTCTTCCCATTGTTGGAGATTAATACTTTTTCTTGTTAGTCTCTAACATACCACCGGTTTATTTGTCTTAAACAAATCTATCGGTTGGTATTTTCTGCCAGAACCCGGTTTTTAAAATGGCGTCTGTGTTTGTCTCTGTGACTCCTAAACCAAAGGTTGAGCCCTTTGTTCCACTTTTGGCGGGCTTCTGCACAGAGGTCCTCCAAAGTGGTGCCATTCTGTCTGGGTACCACTGGGGGGGTGGGAGGGGGTTTAGGCACCCTGGACTGAGTTGCCTTGCCAACTCAAGTCGCACTCTGGTGTGATTGGCCCAAGTGGTGAGCCACCCCGCTCACCACTTAGCGTGTTTTGATTGACAGCTAGGCTGAATGAATGGGGGTTTTCTGCATAAAAGCAGGGCTTTTGGAAGTGGATCTTCAGAAGTCGCTACAGGACCTAAGAATCCAACGAGGGTAAAGCTGAGCCGACCTGCAATGACAACACCTCTGGTGGAGCCCTGCTGAACCGTCTCACCACTTCCCGACGACAGAGGAGATCTCCCGGCCAGAGAGTCTTCTTCCCCTGACTGGTGGGAACAACCAGTCCCCTTTGCTTTTTCTTCGCTTCCAGGGCGTAGTGGTCGAATTGCCCGTGCAGAGCACCCCAGCAACCGGATAGCCACTAACCCGTACCGCGACCAAAAGGTGGTGCCTTGTGACGGAGCACTCCGCGGCTGGTCTCTTCCCTGGTGGTGCAATGATCTTCAAACTATCCTTGGACGACGAGATCATCTCTTCTCTTGGCAAAGCCCCGACCTGCATCCACCACCAGGAACAACTGCCCCCGCCGGAGCTGTCTCTCCACATACAAGGTACCGTGTCTGACTGACTTCCCTTTTTGCCGCATAGAGTGAGGTGTCTTAATCCTCGCCTCTCCATTGGGTCACCTCCAAGCTTTCTTAACTTTCTGTTCTGAACTGGTCCAATCTTTCGATAACAATTTGTGACAAAGACTCGAAGAGCATTTCCACTGTGATACTTTTTGGGACATATCGCCTTGCCTCTCTCCGAGTGGACCTGGCCTCTGAACTTTGCGATCTACAGTAGACCCTGCCTTACTTGCCTTGCATTTGTTCGTAAAAGTGTTGGTACCGAATTCATTTCATACCCTGCCTTTTCTCTCCCATCCTAACGAATACTAGAGTACCATCTAGGTTAAAGCATTCACCTCTGTCTGCAAATAAGTGGTGCCATTGAACCTAGACTTGTCGAACTATTTTTAGGGGGATTGATTTACTTATAGTAATTGTACTTGAAGTTGTTTGCCGTATTAGTGCCAGAGTGTTTTCCATAGATGTGTTGTTATAAATAAATACCTATATATCTTTACACCCAAGCTCTGTTCCGTGTTTGCTTGTTCTATTGTGTGAATTGCCCTATTTTGTATACTTGACATACTGCCTAACTTTTCTTGAGAGAAGTCTGACTGCTCAGCCACAGCACCAGGTGGATCTGTGTGGTATAGGCAGCTACCAAGTGGGTTTACCGCCAAAACCTGTAAGCCTAAATCTTTTGCAGTGGTCCCAGAGGGAACTGCACAGGTTTTCCGCTTAACACTGGTGGCAGAGGTGGGATTTGTATAGAGTATACAGTTTAGAGTGCTTTTCAACACTTTAGGATAACTAACCACTAAGCTTAGCACTAAAAAGCAACTTTCAAAACATGTGTACTATGGAAGTTTACAGTCAAGAGTCCTTGTCAGGTGAAAATACTGAGAGTTTGAGAGCTCTCTGTAGACAAGAGAATCTTTCTGTAAGAGGCAAGAAAGTAGAATTGATAGCGAGATTGCTGGAAAACCAAAGTCTGGGTACTGGTTCAGAGGAACCAACTTCCCAGCGAATGTAGAAAACAGTGATGGTATTGATCTGAATCAAAGTCTTGATAACGAGTCAGAAGAGGAAAGTGAACCTAATGAAGTTAGCCACTCTGAGCCTCTGTCTGCCTTACCGACTTTACCTACGGGGCCTATACCAGGTCCCACATGTAACCCTGCTTATTTTGAACTTGAAAAAATGAAGCTCGAATTAGAATACAAACAGTTTTTGGCTCAATCTGAAAGAAACCAAGAGCTTGAGTTCCAACGGATGAATGCCCAGGCTGAGCAGAAGCAAGCTGAGTTAAGGCTCAGAGAAGTAGAACTTAATCACGATTAGAGATGAAAAAGTTGTCTGTGGAAAATGCTTCTCTCTCCTCTGGTTCCTCTAGAAGCATCAGTCCCAAAAGACCCCAGATGCCGAAGGAATTAGTGGGTATGTATGAACCAAGATTGGATGTTTTGGATTGGTTAAAACTGTTTGAGTACAATCATGGGCTCCAGGACTTCACCAGGAATGAGTTACTTCCCTGGTTGTTCTCTAGGCTCCCCCCTGTTGCGACTGATGTGGTAATGGAGTTGGGGGAGGCGGATAAGAAGGATTACGAAAGTGTGAAACTAGCTTTGATAGCTAGATTCAGGAAGACCCCTTCCCAATATCTTAAGAGGTTTAGAACCCTCAAAAAGCATGATGGTACCCCTTGGGCTACCTGGGTGAGTGAAGGGTTGAAAAACTTAGAGGGATGAATTAAGGGTTACAAAGTGAACACTTATGAGGGTATGAAGAATCTTTTTATGTTGGAGTCTATTTATGATGCCTGTTCTCCTGAGCTCAGACAGCACTTGGCTGATTCGAAGGAGTTGGATTCCAGGGAGCTAGCTAGGGCTGCTGACTTGTGGGTTGCCAACAGGGCTACTCATAAGGATTCTAGGGCAACTCAGAAAAAGGACGAGGGAAAACAGCCTAAAAAAGACTTAAAAGAGAATTCTAATAACTCAAATTCCAAAGAGGGCCCCAAACACAACCAGAAGGGTAAGCCAAAAGGAAAACCGCAGCAGAATAGTGTACCTTCTGGTGCCAAACCGTAAGAAGGCCAGAACAAGCCACCATTCCAGAAAGCATTCAGTAAATGCTTTGTTTGTGGCTCGACTGACCATGTGAAAGGAGATCCCAGATGTAAGGGTAAACCTTCAGGGGTCCAGCTTGTCTCCTTAGCCTTCGCTCCAGAGGAGGAAGTCCAAATGGCAAGTGGAAACTTTCTACTGCTGGCTGATGAACCCATTGGAGTCTCAGCCAGTGTTTCTTTAGTATCTCTGGGGTTGTGGGAAGAACAGAATTTAGATGTCTATAATTCTATCCCCGATAATACTAAAGAGTATTATTAGGACAGTGTTCAGGTGAATGGTCAGGAGACTCATGCCATTAGGGACACTGGGGCCAGCATAACTGTGGTGGATAAATCTTTTTTTCAGGCTGAGGATGTTGCTAAGGCACCCAAATGCCTCACCAAGTTAGCTGGAGGGCCTGTGCAGATGCTTCCCCAATTACCAGTTCTCATCCAGTGTAACGACATGACTGTGAAGATACCTGTCAGCATACAGAGGGAGGTACCAGGACGCGTTCTGTTGGGCAACGATTTGAAAACTCTCCGAGTTGTATCGCATACCCCCAGACCTCCTAGTAAACGGTTACAGGAGCTAACCAGACCTGCAAGGGAGAGAACCATGCGAGGTACTCTCCAGGAGATGATGAAGAAAGAAATCACTCCTGCTCCACTGGAATTGTCAGCTGCTGTCTCCAAGAAATCAGAAGCGAAAGGGAAACCTAAGACTTCTATACCGAAACCAGCAGCCAGCATTTCAGTGCAGCCAACAAGGACTTCCCTGCGGTTGTCCAAAGTTACACCCGTAACTCCACCTCCAGCTGAGGCTGAGAGGGAGGTACAACCCTGTGTGGTAGAATTAGACTCTGAAGAAGAGCTAATGGAAGGCCAGGAACTCATTGGAGATCTGGATCCTGTTGACCATCCTGAGCTGCAGTCTTTACTGGCAGAAGGTGGACCCAGCAGGGCAGACTTCAGTAAGGGACAGAGAGAATGTCCAACTCTGGAAGGTCTTCGCCACCAGGCAGAAGCTCAGGCTGAAGGGGAAGAGCCTGGGAAATACAGGTTGCACTGGGAAGATGGCCTCTTCTACAGTGAACTGACTGAGTCTGCACCTGGAGACTACAAACGACTTGTAGTACCCCAAGAGAAGAGACCACAGTTCTTGCAGTTAGCCCACAAGATTCCTTTGACTGGTCACTTGAGTTTCAAGAAGACTAAGGAAAGGCTCTCTCTCTACTTTTATTGGCCAAAGATGGGGGCCGAAGTACAAAAACACTGCAGGAGCTGCCACACCTGCCAGACCTCTGGCAAGGTTGGCTCCAAGAATGTGGCATCTTTAGTGCCTCTCCCAGTCGTGGGAGTCCCATTTAAGACAGTAGGGATTGACATTGTTGGTCCCCTTGAGCCTCCAACCTCCTCAGGCATCAGGTTTATACTTGTTATAGTAGACCATGCTACTAGGTATCCTGAGGCAATTCCTATGAGGACTGTTACAGCTCCAGCTGTGGCTAAGGCCCTCCTTGGTATTTTTACCAGGGTCGGGTTTCCTAAGGAAGTAATCTCTGACTGGGGGGTCAAACTTTATGCCCCACTACATGAAAGCCATGTGGAAAACCTGTGGAGTTACTTACAAGTTCTCAACGGCTTACCACCCACAAACCAATGGGTTGGTAGAACGGTTCAACCGAACCATGAAGAGCATGATAAGTGCTTTAGAAGAACCCCTTAAGCGTAAGTGGGACCTCCTACTGCCATGCCTTCTCTTTGCTTATAGAGAAGTCCCTCAGGAGGGAGTAGGTTATTCTCCCTTTGAGCTTCTCTATGGTCATCCCGTCAGAGGTCCATTGGCCCTGATTACGGAGGGGTTGGAGAGTGCTCCTTCCCCCAAGCCAGTCAGAGTGACTGACTACGTGATAGGTCTCCGGAGGAGAATGTCGCACATGATGACAGAAGCAAGCGATAACTTGAAAGCTGGACAAGCATTGGTCAAGCACTGGCATAATCAAAAGGCTAACATGTTTGAGTTCGCTCAAGACCAGCTCGTTCTCGTTATGATCCCAACAAGGCAGAGGGCCTTGCAAGACAAATGGATGGGACCCTTCAGAGTTGTGGGTAAACTCGGAGAGGTCAACTATCTGGTGGACTTGGGCAATCCCAAGGAGGCTCCGACAGTCTTCCACACCAACCGACTCAAGGCTTATGTCTCAAGACCTGATGTAGGAGCGTTGCTTCTAGCATCATCCGAGGAAGAAGAAGAGAGTGAAGCTCTTCCGGATCTCCTCAGAGGCTTACCTTTAGACGAAAAAATTGAAGGAGTAAATCTCTCTTCAAATCTGACACCTGAGCAACAAGAGGAGTGCAAATCTATGTTGAATCAGTTTGCCTCTCTGTTCTCACTTTCGCCAGGCTTGACCCCTTGGGGCCAGCATGACATACTCACTGGTGACTGTCTGGCAGTCAAAAGCAGAGGATACCGAATGTCAGAAAACGTACAAACCCACATCAAAGGTGAGGTCAGCAAGATGCTTGATCTCGGGGTAATAGAGCCCTCTACTAGTCCATGGTCTAGCCCAGTTGTATTAGTACCGAAGGCAGGATCTAAAGAACTTAGATTCTGCGTGGATTATAGAGCTCTTAATGCAGTCACCAAGACTGATGTCCACCCTTTGCCAAGAACAGATGAGTTGGTGGATAAACTTGGCGCCGCCAAGTTCCTCAGCACATTTGACTTGACTTGAGGCTATTGGCAAATAGCCCTGCCAGACCATGCCAAGGAGAAAACTGCATTTTCTACCCCCGTTGGCTTATACCAGTTTAAGGTAATGCCTTTCGGATTGAAAAATGCACCTGCTACATTTCAACGGATGGTAAACCAGGTTCTGAATGGGATGGAGGACTTCTGCATGGCATACTTGGATGACATAGCAGTGTTCAGCATTTCCTGGGAAGAACATGTAACCCACCTAAGAGATGTTTTGCAGGCTCTTGGACGAGCCAATCTGACCATAAAGGCAAGTAAATGCCAAATTGGACAGGGTAAGGTAGTCTATCTTGGACATGAAGTAGGAGGTGGAGAAATAAGGCCTTTGCTCAGTAAGATTGAAGCTGTGCAAAATTGGACAACACCTACTACTCAGACCCAGGTGAGAGCTTTCTTAGGCCTCACTGGGTATTACAGGAATTGCATTGAGAACTATGGGACCATAGCTTCTCCACTGAATGTCATCTCCTTGCCCAAATTTCCTAAAAAGGTTAGATGGAATGAGGAGTGCAATCAGGCTTTTGAAAACCTGAAAAAGGCTCTTTGCCAAGCCCCAGTATTCAGAGCTCCTGATTACCGCCAAACTTTCATTGTGCAGACAGATGCTTCAAATGTAGGAATAGGTGCCGTACTCAGTCAACTGGATGGGAAAGGTAGGGAGCACCCCGTTTGCTTCATCAGCCGCAAGCTGAAGGATCCTGAAACAAGGTGGGCAACAATCGAAAGAGAATGCTTTGCTATTGTGTGGGCTCTGAAGAAGTTTCGGCCATACTTGTATGGTTCTACTTTTGTCATTCAGACTGACCACCAACCCTTGAGATGGTTAATGCAAATGAAAGGGGAAAACTCAAAACTACTGAGATGGTCTATCTGCCTTCAAGGGTTTGATTTCACCATTGAGCACAGGTCAGGGTGTCACCACCAAAATGCTGATGGTCTCTCTAGGATGTATGTCATCGACTAGAGGTATGAGATTCATCCAGGAGTGGATTAAATCCTCCTGTCCCTTAGTCTGGGGGGGGCGAGTGTTAGGGAGAATTCTCTGTTTAGGCTGAATTTCCTAACCTAGTGAGTTCCCCAGCAGCTTTTCTGGATTTCTGGAGTTTGTTTTTTCCATCCTGCCAAGCGTGAGACTCTTTTTCTCCCACTCTTGGACATGAATGTGTGTTAATTCCTTTGAATGTCAATGTGTTCTATGGGCTATGGGATTTTTTACTCCATAGGGTCTCATATATTTTTCTATGTGTGTTACACCGCACCCTCCGTGCCGTAACACTGGGGCGTCCTAGAGGATCCCCACCATAGACTCCATACCCTGGGACCGACTACTTTCTCCCAGGGCATGTAAAGTCACCATTGGCTTTACTAGACCTAAATTTACTAACAGAACTAGTACAAACCATCCTATTGTGGACATACTAGTAGGGGTAATTCAATTACTCCTGGGTCTGTTATTCGAGGAGGCACTGTCCCACCCCCCCTCGTTGAGTTTTGGCTAGTGGCAGTGGAAACTACTTGTTATATTCGACCCCGAATATAACCCTATGGGATTCTTCCCATTGTTGGAGATTAATACTTTTTCTTGTTAGTCTCTAACATACCACCGGTTTATTTGTCTTAAACAAATCTATCGGTTGGTATTTTCTGCCAGAACTCGGTTTTTAAAATGGCGTCTGTGTTCGTCTCTGTGACTCCTAAACCAAAGGTTGAGCCCTTTGTTCCACTTTTGGCGGGCTTCTGCACAGAGGCCCTCCAAAGTGGTGCCATTCTGTCTTGGTACCACAGGAGGTGTGGGAGGGGGTTTAGGCACCCTGGACTGAGTTGCCTTGCCAACTCAAGTCGCACTCTGGTGTGATTGGCCCAAGTGGTGAGCCACCCCGCTCACCACTTAGCGTGTTTTGATTGACAGCTAGGCTGAATGAATGGGGGTTTTCTGCATAAAAGCAGGGCTTTTGGGACTGGATCTTCAGAAGTCACCACAGGACCTAAGAATCCGACGAGGGTAAAGCTGAGCCGACCTGCAACAACACCTCCGGTGGAGCCCTGCTGAACCGTCTCACCACTTCCCGATGACAGAGGAGATCTCCCGGCTGGAGAGTCTTCTTCCCCTGACTGGTGGGAACAACCAGTCCCCTTTGCTTTTTCTTCGCTTCCAGGGCATAGTGGTCGAATTGCCCGTGCAGAGCACCCCGGCAACCAGATGGCCACTAACCCGTACCTCGACCAAAAGGTGGTGCCTTGTGACGGAGCACTCCGCGGCTGGTCTCTTCCCTGGTGGCGCAACAATCTTCAAACTTTCCTTGGACGACGAGATCATCTCTTCTCTTGGCAAAGCCCCGACCTGCATCCACCACCAGGAACAACTGCCCCCGCCGGAGCTGTCTCTCCACATACAAGGTACCGTGTCCGACTGGCTTCCCTTTTTGCCAGATAGAGTGAGGTGTCTTAATCCTCGCCTCTCCATTGGGTCACCTCCAAGCTTTCTTAACTTTCTGTTCTGAACTGGTCCAATCTTTCGATAACAATTTGTGACAAAGACTCGAAGTGCATTTCCACTGTGATACTTTTTGGGACATATCGCCTTGCCTCTCTCCGAGTGGGCCTGGCCTCTGAACTTTGCGATCTACAGTAGACCCTGCCTTACTTGCCTTGCATTTGTTCGTAAAAGTGTTGGTACCGAGTTCATTTCATACCCTGCCTTTTCTCTCCCATCCTAACGAATACTAGAGTACCATCTAGGTTAAAGCATTCACCTCTGTCTGCAAATAAGTGGTGCCATTGAACCTAGACTTGTCGAACTATTTTTAGGGGGATTGATTTACTTATAGTAATTGTACTTGAAGTTGTTTGCCGTATTAGTGCCAGAGTGTTTTCCATAGATGTGTTGTTATAAATATATACCTATATATCTTTACACCAAAGCTCTGTTCCGTGTTTGCTTGTTCTATTGTGTGAATTGCCCTATTTTGTACACTCCACATACTGCCTAACTTTTCTTGAAAGAAGTCTGACTGCTCAGCCACAGCTACCAGGTGAATCTGTGTGGACAGACAGCTACCAAGTGGGTTTACCGCCAACACCTGTAAGCCTAAATCTTTTGCAGTGGTCCCAGAGGGAACTGCACAGGTTTTCCGCTTAACAGAAGCAAAAAGCGGGAAGGCCATAACAAGTCAGGAAGGGGCCTGAGGCGATGAAGTATTGGTTCCCACTATTCGAGTAGGATGTGCCCTTGGCGGCAGATCATTTTTCAAAAGGTGAGAATAGCTGGAGAGCGCAAGCTAACCCAGCCAACATCAAATTCCTTTATGGGATATCCGTGCATCAAAGGTATTGGTTGTGCCAGTCCAGAACCATCAAGTGATGCAAAGTCTTGATCCATGTAGCCAAATGGAGCCATGGGATAGATTTTATGTCTGCGAGGACATGCTTTTTACCCCTTTCAATTACCCTTTAATCACACTTATTGTCAACAGGATGTACCTCCACCTCGTACATATATGAAACAGATACCTAATTGTAACTACTTATTACGTCTGCTACGTGGAGGATGTTAGGACAACTTTTTAAATCTTCTTACTCGAGCTCTTCGCTCCTCCACCCACAACTCCCTCAGGGTCAGTCATTTCTCCAAGCAACGAGTTGGTAGTTGATCTTTCTTCGGGCGGGGCCTCCCTCTGGAACAGCCTCCCTGCCCCTCTCATATAATTTCAGTAATACAATGCATAGTAGACCCTATCCGTTATACTGTGCTGCTCAGCAAGAAATCACATAACGTAATGAACTGGACAATACATTTTTGTGATACTCATATAATAGGCACTGTATAAACCTATAACTTTTAATCTGGATAACTGTCATTCTAGGGGAGTTGGACCTTGGGGTGTAATATTCAATTAGAGTTGCTTTTTGGTTCAGAGACTAGGGGAAGCAATTACTTTAACTTAGTTTTGGATAACACAGTTACACTCAAGGAAGTAAAATCGATACTACAAGCTACTGAAAGGCAGGTGTAACCTAAGACTATTTTTTGTCTGTCTAAAACAGACCATGCAAAGCAAAACCCAGTGTTACACTGTATGAATGACCCAAAGTTATGTCGACTAAACCTTAGGCAGGTGTTTTCTGCAAAGGCTAACAGCATGTCAGGGGAAGCAAAATCCAGTTATACAATTATTCTTAAAGGAATAATAAACTCAAACCAATAACATTACTTTTGTGGAAGAGGCACAACCAATGGACAGGCGAGCAAAATAACCTCATATATACTTTCGAGATTAGCATAAGATTTCAACGGTAACTAAAATAAACCTGCATATACTTAGCAGAAAGTTGGGAGCATGATTTCTTCTCATGTGAGGACAGTTTGAATCCTCCAGTGAAGTCTTGGTGGGCCTTTCACATCATTTGAATTGTTCAACAAATTACTCCCACTTGCCATTAATGGTAAGAACTATCACCAAAAGGGTTCAAAGGATACTTTATACACTTCGCGAACTGTAGTTCAGTCAGGGTTAGCCATCAAAAGTTAAAAGTGGTGCACCTAGGGCAACCAGCAACAACAGGCACTTATTGCCAAGAAGTTGCCAAAGAGCATACATTTGAAAAGACAATATAGATGCTATGGAGAGATAGGTAGAGCTATGGAGAGTCCAAAAAATCACAGCCATAAAAAAACAAAATACTCTGTAAGTGTGTAAAAAGGTGCCCACTCACCGAGGTGTAAGAAAACATAATACACCAGTAAAGAAAAATGTTCTGGAATGTATGGGGTTGACACAGGTCAGGCTATTTATCATTACTTTGAAAATCTTACCCACCATAGGCCATCAACGCCAGTGCCATGCACTGCATGTGTGGATGTGGTTTGGGTCTAGCAGAGGGTTTAACAGACACCAAGCCTCAGTGTACCTTTGACTGATGGAAAATATCCATTTGCATATCAGTATTTCCATCACCCAAATGGGCAGTGCAGCACTGATGTGCAAGGGCAATTCTCTTCTGAAAACTAGCACCAATAGCAACCCCAGACATGTGTCTTATCGACCGAGGACCAGTAATATAAATGAATGGAAGGTAAAAGACATACATTAATGAATCATACACCCGATTAAATCTGCATAAGTAAATACTTTTTAATACTTTTCATAGCATTGAAATTGTGAGTGTAATAGCATTCAATTGCACAATGTCCAAACTTTGGGGAACATATCGAAGATGTTATAGTGAGCATATTATGACAACAGCTACAAAGCATTTAAATCTGGAAGTCAACCTTTCAACAAGTTCTGCTTTCGGTGGACAGGGCTTGTTTGCAATGTTTGTGGAATTGTATGTATCCTAGGAACAAAATCTGGATCGATTCCATGAGTATGCATTGCCAACACATTCAATGTCAAATCTTTCACAAATTTGAATTTCATGTCTTGGTATATTGGCTTGGACACCCATTGTTTGCCTCGTTTCGTAAAGGCCATGAGGTAACAAAGCATCCCGAAGGTTCCTGCATATTTCGTTTGTTCCCTCACAATGTTCTCATTGTGCGCAAGTACAGCTGGTCTTGTTCTGGCCTCCACACCATCTATGCCAAAATGCAACCTTTTGGGCCTGTACTTTAGGCACATATTATGGAACACCTCCAAATCTCTGGTATGACAGAATTCTGTGTGTCCCTTCAGGTCTCTTGAAAGCGTTTTATCGTACACAATCTTCTGAGGTGCTTTGTGTGGGGGGGAACATGGCACCAGCCACTTCATCTTGCGTTCCTGCTCCTTCGATAAAGGTCCATGTGCACATTCTTGGAAATGTTGGTTTTCTGTCCATGAGTGTACATTGGAACAATAGTGCATCAAACAATGCCATTTTTCAAGTAGAATTTCTGCAGATCCATCACAAGTTTTGGAGCTCCACCCAAGACTGACACCACTTTAAAATATTTTCAAAACACTTTTTTAACCAGCAGCTGTAATTGTTTTATTGACTGAATTGGCAACGTGCCATACATCAAATTGGTGCGGAATGTATGAAAACTGCTCTTGCACGGCCTTGGCTATTGAAACGTGCCTGTCAGTGGCCATCAGGTCCATTTGCATTCCTCTGGTTTCAAGATGTTTGACGGATTTCATGAAACCATGTTTCTCCATGGCCACAGAAGATGTACATTCAGACACCTGCACAATCATCTAACTCACACTTTGTTTTACTTTCCATGTCTTGAAAGGGGTATGTGCAGTACTTTGCAGAAAGTCTGGGACTGTTGCACTGTCCGTCACCAGCTAGCCTGAAACGTTTGCCAGAGATTGTACTTTCCATTGACATCTGTTTGATTTTACAGGCTTGACTAATAGCGGGGAATAAGAACTTTTCAAAATTGAAGTACTGGGTTTTCGCAAGGAACTCAACTCCCACAAATTGACAGAAACGGGAAACCTTACTGAAAGGCACGTTAACCAGCATCGGTTGAGCGGACCATCAAAATGTATTATGGAGGTGTACACAGCTGGCATGGATTTTCAGGTTAGTTCCTTGTAATACACAAGACACATTCACCAATGGCTCCCTGCATATGTTCCCCCTCAATGTATGGACACATTCCAGCAGATGCACAATCTCTAGCAGGTAGGTGTCAAATAAAATATAGTTTTGCTGCTTTAATGGCCAAACGTCCGGCATTAATGTGTTTTGTGTCTCGACTGTTCATTTATTTATTTATTTGTTACATTTGTTACACGCCCAGACCCTGGGATATCACGGCGTAGTTACAGAAGACATCTTAAGCATTGGTTTGGACATATTCACATACATACTAGGCAAGGAATCCTCATGTTTGATGTTTGATGTTTAGAGGGAGGGAGTTCCAATGTTTGGGGGCCAAAACTTGGAAACTGCTTCCTCCTGCTCTGGTACTTTTGTAACGGGGAACCACGAGGAGGGCATTGTTGTTGGATCTAAGCGTTCTGCTTAGATGCACTGTGCTGTGGTGGACAAATCCCCCAAACTAGGCAAACTGAAGTCAAGATCTTTAGCAAATTCCTTGGACAATTGCATTGAAGCTTCAGTCTCTGTTAGTTCAGGTTGTGATATTTGCACACTAATTGGAGAAACAGATACAATCAAATGTTTCTTGTGTGGAACAATTTTCGAGGGTGTAGATTGTGTCAAGGGGTCTGCGTTGAATTGCAATGCATCTTCATTGTATTCAGTTTCATACTGTCTAGTCAGCACATGGTAGCAATGGTCCATGGACACTTTGTACAGTTTGCCAGTGAGATTCCATTCAGTTTCCTGCTGCTGGACATAAGCATCATGAGTCTGCTTATTGACAGGACCACCCTGCGCCTGAAATAGAAGTTGCTCCATTGTGAAATCTGTTTGGTAAGCAACATCTTTGTTTTCATTTGTTGTCTGAGTCTTTATAGTACTCTTCCTTCTGGGCCTCTAAGAGATGTGTAGTAAAACATGCTCAATGGCACACATACAGCAGAACCATTTTAACACTAAAAACCTAATATGAATAAAACATCTGTCTAAAAACTTCTCCAAAACAAATGTGTTTGTTCTTTACGCTTGTTTTCTTAATTTGCTTTGAAACCGTGGGCTTATCTTTGCCCACGGCACCATCAAGCTGAAAGAAACTGTGTTTTATATGGTTTAAATCAAGCAAATTTCATTTCCACGCAAGCAAACATATGTACATATCTGCAAACAGAAACAACTTGAGTGACTTGAAAACATTACAACATAAAAATGTATTCCAAATGCAATGTGATGTTCAATTGTATTCAATATTAGTTTATGCTCACCTCTGGTTCATGTGCCCCTCCTCTTCTTATTCCACACCTTGGGTACATTCCTTGAATAGAATATTCATTAAAAAAAATAATGTCAATCGTACTGGAAATAAAAAATGAGCACAGAGCACTTACACACAAAGTAGTATGACATGATTAAGAACCGTATACTATAAGGTTTGTTGTCGCAACACTAATAGAACATTTGTTTGAACATACCCTCGAAAACAGTTTACGGGATTTAATCATAATATACATTTCTGATTTCACCTGATAACCTTCTGAGATGCCACATGTACTTGATCTGATATCACTGTGCAAAACATACTGATTGTAATGTCGCCCTCAAAAGATTTTTAATCTATTGTGCATTAGGGAGGAAGTGTAACATTAGAACCAAAATCAGAAAAGTTTGAAACAGTGCAAGGTTACATGCATTTCAGTCTCAAATAATATCCTTTGTAGGATTTACTTTAATTCTTGCAAGGGAACTGTAAGTATGCATACCTCATACTCTGGACCTGTTGCAAAGGATGAAGTGATTGTAGTCGAAGTTCCAGCATCCCCCTATAACACAGTACTTGTTTTTAGTACGGATGAAAACAGCAAAATGGGACTGAGACAATGAGATGCAGACAATGGTACATATAGAGAGACACCCATACATGTCACTTAGTGTAAATAACCAAGACTATACATACACATTTTCATTTTCTTTTAAATTCCAAACATAACACATTCTCGTAATGGACAAGTACAATACAATTACTTGATAGGTGAGTATGATGGTTGTTGACTCCGGAAAGGTAATTGATGCAGAATCTTGCTCCTCCATTTTCAGTACATTGTCATAAAGAAGAACAAGGGAAAAGTTAAAGTAGTATTAGATATGTGGGCAGATTCAACGCTCGAAAATTTCACTTTGTGCATGTCAGTAGGGCTCACCAATGGGTTACTGGATGTGAGGGTCTGGGCTTCCATCAGTGTGCTCTATGAAAAAAGGGATATGTCAAGCAACATACTACATAAACATTATGCAACTTTTAAAGGGCACTATGGCATTGTTTACTAACGGTCACAATTCACTGATTTATTAGAGGCTTCAGGAAGCAGGGACAGATGTAGTATAGTAAAGAAAAAAAACAAAATAGAATCTGGTAACTATGGAAAGTTTAGTAAGACACATTTAAAGTAAATATACACCAAAATCTCTAATCCGTTCATGAAGTTACCTTTTCAATACACTACCTTAATTAAATTGAGAGATCATAGAGAATGCTTATTTATGCAGACCATCATCCTACATACCAACAAACATTACTAATAAATCGTCCAGAACTCACCTGAGCCTATGTGTGCCCAAATCGAGTTGGAATTGCATTTGGAAGCAATTTACGAAGTATTCAGGGTCAATGCTTTTTTGTGCACTTCGATTCTTCGTACATATCGTTGATAAAGTGCAGGCTGCAGAGGCGGAATCGATTGGCCCTCACGTCGTCCAAGACAGCCTGTGCTCTACTTTTACAGGGTTATTCATGGAATCAAGCTTAGAAGTGGCGCACGCGGCTGGTGCACAGAGGGAGCGTGTGCCAGCTTGCACCTGCTGCGTGCGCCAAAACCCATTTTGAAGCACTGCATATTCATGGATTTAAACATCCATAACCAGCCGTGGCACAGCGACCCTGCAGCTATGGCAGTTACACCCCAACCCCGCCTCATGCACCAAAAACATCTGCACGAATCCCCTACATGGTGCAAAGGCCAGTGGACCAGCATACAGCCCTCCAACAATGAAATTGCGCTAAAAAAGGCACTCAGTCCTCAAGCCACAAGCCAATCGCATGTAAAACTCCCACTACATCCCTCAGAATATGCGTACCCCGCTCGCACCAGGCCAATCGTGTGTTAAACTCCCCAAGCACTGTGGGGCATGGTCAGGGTGGATGGGCTGCCTGTAGGGCATGGGGAGGGTGGATGGGCTGCCTGTAGGGTATGGGGAGGGTGAATGGGCTGCCTGCAGGGCATGGGCAGGGTGGATGGGCTGTCTGTGTGGCATGGGGAGGGTAGATGGGCTGCCTGCGGGGCATGGTCAGGGTGGATGGTGTGTGGGAGTAAGGGGTCATTTAGGCCCCCCCTCATGCATTCAGTACAATATGCATAACTTGCTCGACCAAAAGTGGGGGACGCCTCCATTGCCCTTACACAAATGAACAGCCCTTATGCTGACAATGGCGTAGGTGGGACTGTTGCAGAGACACTTGGCATCCATTTTGTGCACCCTCGACTCCATTTTGAACTAGGCCACACTGCGATAATACGAAAAGGCTTCTCTCCCCTCTGCAGCACTGCGCACACCGCGCTCATGACCCCCACATTTTCTCACTGTGCCTGAAAGATTTGCAGCTCCATTCTCACGGTCGAGCCGGATGTAATTGCAACAAAAACAAATGTAACATCTCGCTCTTCCTCTGAGATCATTGACCCGTGTGTAAACCGGCCTGAGCTCATCTCCACAAACCTGCCCGTGCCCCCTCACCCTCGCTGTTGGAAAATTACTGCCACTGTAACCCTGTGTCCCTGCAAGGTATTCTCTTGATGTACCAGACATGTGACCCTGCCATGAAGCCCACCCCAGCATGCCCTTAGCTAAACTCAGACCTCTGTCACAGTATATTGTCTTCCACAACTAACAAACGTCAACTTTTCCCACCAGTCTCATTGATAAGTCCAGACCCACCCCGCAATCAATGTTATCATACTGGTCAAGACCCTTAACCTGGTACCCCATATAAGTCCCAATAAGTAATGGTGCGATTACACGAATACAATTTACAGGTTTATAATTATTTGCTCAGAGGAGCTGTAATGGCTATTATTTAGTGCATGTTTTATTGTAGGGTATTATGTTAGCTTAATTAGCGTCCACCCAGCCTCACAGTGACCTGACCCTCAACCCGCCCGCACACAGGCAGATGGACCTTGTGGCGCTCACCCTCCCGCCAACCAAACAACCAATCTGGAAGTAGCAGCACCTACAGCAACTTATGTTATCCAATCCTGTGTCTGTGTAGTCCCTTATATGATGATGTCATTGGTGAAGATTTCTGCCTTCATAAACTGATGTAATTGTAATGTTTTCCAGAGCGGTCTCGGGCAGCAGAGTTCTCTGGATGCCAAATTTACATAAAAAACAACTAACTCTCGCAGCCTGTTCTCTTAGTCTCATTCCCTGTTGGGGTGTGTCTATTTATTCCTATTGCACGTGCTAAGAAGGGGATGGGCCATCACATTTGGTGACCCCCTGCGAGTGATTGGGACTGGTGTCTTGAGGCCTGTGCTGTGCGGAGAGATCCGGGATGCCCCCCAGCAAAACCATAGCCTCTGCGGTTGACCAGCCTGTGCGCCTAAACGAGAGGGTCCAAGGGTTCCCACTTACCAAATACCCAACTAAAAACTGCTTGCCGAGATGGGTCACGGCTTGGTTGGTGTGCGGACCAGATTGTGGATAGACCGTGAGCGGTGGCACTCGGACCACCCGACTGAACACATGAGTACCGGCTTGGGAGACTTTGAAAAGGATAAAAGAGGGGTTGGGAGAAGGGGCACAGATAACGGAATGGGTAAGATAAAAGTTGGGGCAAAGTAAGGGTCTGTGCGAATGTTACTGAGGCTTTTTCTTATCTATCCTTTATATGGCCATTAGGTTTTTGTGAAGAAAAAAGAGGTAAAAGAGGTACAAGGGATCAAAGCCCGAACGGGGTAGAAGGCGGTGCCGCGTAGCATTGTCTCGTCCAGTGCAGGTAAATAAGTGAAGATAAAGAGAAAATAGTAGGAGTCTCATATATTTAGTAGGCTCAGAGTAGTAATTTAGAATATTCTTTTCTTTTTCTGTGTGAGCAGAGTTCTTGGAGAGGTAGCCTGATGGAGATTAGGGATGGGAAGTGCATGAGAAAGCAAGGTTGAGGGGTACAAAGCGAAACAATTAACAAGGGGACCAAAACGGAGGTAGTTCATGTTATGTGTTTTTATGTTCATGTACGACATTGTTACATGTTGGTTTGTTAAGTAAGTACCTATGTATCTGTGAATTGAAAAAGAATTAAGGTCGATAAGGAAATTCAGTGATGAAACGTGTGAATAACATGATAAAAAAGGTTGAATAGTGACAAATAATAAATGCATTTTGAAATATTTTGTGGTTCCAGCGAGGTGGTGTAAGTAAAATGTTCTTGAAATATTGTTGCCACCAAAGGTTAAACAAGGTTGAATAAGAATTGTCACAAGATAGAGATTGCTGGCTGATTGATTGTGTATTTAGCCCCGGAAAGTGAAGTGATAAAAAAATAAGAGTACACATATGCTATCATGGGAGGGACAAAACCATTAGCACACATCTGTCAACATCTTCCTTTGTATAGTGAGAAAATACAAAAGTATCATGATCAGTGGATGGTGGAAATAAAAGGAGACAACGTAACGCCTATATGGCCGGAGGGAGGGTCCTTCGACAAGAGGGTATTGGATCTAGTATCCACAAAGTTGCTTGCGAAGTACAGGGGAAAGCAATTGCAGAACAGAAGGGAAGTGCTAGATTTGTGGCGAATGTTCGAGGAAGTAGCACCTACAGGCGAGGTAAGTAAGGACGCGATCGTTGAGAAAGAGAAGGTGCTGGAAAGAGGAGATGGGGCTACAGGGGGAGAATGCACGACAGCCACAACAGAGAATTACCCTACTAGAATATATCCATTAATGACCAGGCCTGCAGTGGGATACAGTGAGCCCCTGTGTGTGCCAGCGTGCACCCCACCAACCACCCCGACAACGACATCAGCCAACGCCCTGCCCCGTATGAAAGGGGAGGGCTGTATGGCCAAACCGGTGCCCCACCTGTGAATTTGGCAGAGTTAACAGGAGATCTAGATAGACAGCTTGCACATGCCCAATTAGAGATAACTGGGTTACAAGCCTGTGCGACAGGGGCTAGATGATGCCAGGGGGAGGGGAAGTGCCACCACTAACAGCAGTTAACCTCACGCCTCCACCAAGTGTAGCAGGGGAATCCACAACATCCCCGACACCGCTGCCGCCAATACCAAAAGGGCAGGAACAGAGTGGCAATCAGGTGAGTTCCTGTTCCATTTAAATGGAAAACCTGTAAGAATAATACGACCTGCAACATCAGACAACCAGAGAGGGGAGGGGCAAGAATGAAGGGAGCAAGAGGAGGAGGTAGGAGAAGTATGGAGAGATTTAGATGAATGTGAAGAGGGAGCAGCAGCAGCGGGATCTCCACTGCCATTCCCATTCGACGAAGAGGATGAAAGGGCCCCGCCCAGATGGCAAGGGAGGTTAAGGCAGAGAGTAGGAAACATGCTGGTAAGTAAAATGAGGAAGGTAACTGTGAGTATGAGAGGAGGGAAAACAAAGCTACAAATGCCTATGATACATAAAGGAGCAGGGAGGCCTCATTACATACCGTGGGCACAAATGGATAAGAATAACTTGTTGAAACTTCTCCCTCCAATTTTGGGTGGGGTGTGGAAATGGAAACATGCATTTGAAAAGAACACAGCAGGAGTACCATTGGCTATAGAAGATGTGAAAAGTTTGCTGGTGTCCGCTGTTGGTGATCAAGCAGACTCAGTGTGGGTGAAGGCGGGTTTCCCGGGAGTGACAATGAGCTGTGACCGCCATGATGGATCACCATTTAACAACGTTAGAGCACAAGTATGGGATGCGTTGCGGAGAACCTTTGCAGACATTCCAGACTTACACCTAGTGATGCAGTGAACTATGGGAGAGGAGGAGGAGCCTACGCATTTCATCCTCCGGGTGCAAGACCTGTGGAGAAGTGAAACGGGTACGGCATGGGATCAATCTACTGCCTTTTTCTACTTTATAATCAAAAAAAGGCTTCAAAAATAGGTGCAGAAGGCCTTGGATAAAATAGCTGGGATAGAAGCCAAGGGTTGGCCCGAGATTCAGAGCATAATTGTGCACCATTGTAGGAGGATCAAAGAAAGAGAAAGGGACATAGCACAGCAAAAGTTGGCAGACGAGGCGAAGCTTGTGCAAAACAAATTAGTGAAGGTTGCAGCGCTGAATGCCACAACATCAACTGACAGGCAAGGCAAAGGCGAAGAGGCAGTGGGAAACACGCCAGCCAGAATGGCCGCAACATGGGCTGCAAATGGACAAGAGCAGTGGGACGGAGAGGAACAGTACGGAGGGCCCCAATGGCAAGGGTGGTCAGCAAGAGGACGAGGTGGGTACAGAGGACAAAGAGGAGGACTTGGAGGAATAGGAAATAGAAGATTTGGAGGGCCTGGGATGAGGGGAGGTCCACAAGGGTCGTGCTGGAACTGCGGGAGGTGGGGGCTTTATTCAAGAGAATGCAGAATGCGACCTATTGGGTTACTACCAAGGACAGCCCCCCATGGGGAATGAACAGCAGTATGGTCACCCCCACCCAGGCAGCCCCTATGGATTACCTATGGGAGGAAATGGGCAGAACAAGCAATATTATAATGAGCCCCAAATGCAACAGAGACAGCGGCCACAGCAACAACCACAGCAGAGAGGTATGCCGCAACAAATGGCAAGACCGAGTACTATCGCCAATGCGAATAATAATATATTTGCAACGTCAGCTAATGGCTCACCGGCACCTTTTCGAGGTGTAGCCGTGGTGGGAGATGACGTATTCTCTGTTCCGGGAACAGAGACATGTGCAGATTAGGACAGACCACAGAGAGCACTTGCGTGTCCAGTCCTATCCACCACCCTATGTCCAGAAGAGGAACTACTGGTGGGGGTGGAGATAGGGAACAAACAGTTCATCTTTATGGTGGACTCGGGAGCCGAAAAATTGTGCCTCATGGAAGGCCTGTTTCCTCTCTCGGGAAGATATTTGGAAACACAGGGTTTCTCTGGGGCTATTTTAAAAGTTCCTTACACGAAAGATCTTGACATAACAGTGGGGGGAAAAACAGTGCAAGCGCCTCTACTGTACCAAGAAGACTCGCCAATACATTTGTTGGGAAGAGTGTTAGCACGGGTGGTGCCAGAGATAACAAGAAAAGAATGGAAGGTACCTTCAGATTTTGTCTTCCGTCCAATTTTGAACACTGATATTGTACCTGGGACACTTTTGTCAATTGATCTAGAAGGGGTACAGGTTTCAAGCAAATGTATTGCGGTAATAGGACTAGACATGCATGGATGTGAGTGGAGAACAGTGCTGTGTACAGATCCAAACATAATGTTGCACGACTTAACTGATGAGGAACTGTTCACTGACAATGATAGTGATGGGGAGATAATAATGGAAATAAATGTACCATGTGATATCATGATTCAGCACAGGGAAATACACAATCCGCTCATTGCTAGTGTTAGTATGCCACCTACAATATTTGAGGAGGACATGGAAAAGGTCCTGCCGGAAATATGGACCACAGGCCCCCATGATGTAGGGCTATTGCGAGAAGTTACACCCGTCAAAATAAAATTGAAACCAGGTGCCATACTCCCAAGAGTAAAACAATATCCACTATCAAAAGAGGCAGAGGAAGGGATATGAGAAACATTAACGGGGTAATTCATAGATTTCAGCGCAGAGGCAGCGCACGCGAGCAGCGCAGAAAGGGATCGTGCGCCACCGTGCGCCAGCTGTGTGCGACAAACAGCATTCTGGCGCACTGTGTAGTCATGGAATTCCCAAGCCATAATGAGCGCTGGCGCAGAGAACATCTCGCAGCGCCAGTTACGCCCCCAAGAATGCCCCTTGCGCAAGGAAAATCCATTGAAATCCCCAATGCAGCGCTAAGGGCCGCGCTAACCCTGGACCAGCTTACAGGTCCGCTGCAATCATGCGAGCAGGGAGCGTGTATTTCTGGGATGCGCTGGAATTATCACACGCGACAGGGCTCGTGCGAGGGGGTACGTGTATTTCGGGGGTGTGCATGGAGAATCACACGCGATAGCCCTTGTGCGAGTGGGCTAAATGTATTTTGGGGGTGCTTGCGGAGAATCACATGCGTAGGCCCTGTGCGAGCGGGGAACGTGTATTTGGGGGGTGCAGGTGGAGAATCACACGGGATAGGCCCTGTACGAGTGGGGTACATGTATTTGGGGGGTGCGCGTGGAGAATCACACGCGATAGGCCTTGGGGAGCGGTTTACGTGTATCCTGAGGGTTGCACGGGGAGAATCACACGCGAAAGGCCTTGTGCAAGCGGGTTACGTATATTTGGGGGGGTGCAGGTGGAGAATCACACGTGATAGTCCTTGGGGAGCGGGGTACGTGTATTCTGAGGGGTGTGCAGGGAGAATCACATGCGAAAGGCCTTGTGCAAGCGGGGTACGTGTATTTCTGGGGTGTGCATGAAGTTTCACACACGATAGGCCCTGTGCGAGTGGGGTACGTGTATTTCAGGGGTGCGCAAGTAGAATCACACGCGATAGGCCTTGGGGAGCGGGGTACATGTATTCTGAGGGGAGCGCGTGGAGAATCACACGGGATAAGCCATGTGCGAGCGGGGTATGTGTATTTCGGGGGTGCGCGTGAAGTTTCACACGCGATAGGCCTTGGAGAGCGGTGTACGAGTATTCTGAGGGGTGCACGGGGAGAATCACACGTGAAAGGCCTTGTGCGAGCGGAGTACGTGTATTTCGGGGGTGCGCGTGGAGAATCACACGCGAAAGGCCTTGGGGAGCGGGGTACGTGTATTCTGAAGGGTGCACATGGAGAATCACACGCAATAGGCCCTGTGCGAGCGGGGTACATGTATTTCGGGGGTGCGCGTGAAGTTTCACACACGATATGCCCTGTGCAAGTGGGGTACGTGTATTTCGGGGGT
This sequence comes from Ambystoma mexicanum, assembly GCF_040938575.1. NCBI lineage: Eukaryota > Metazoa > Chordata > Amphibia > Caudata > Ambystomatidae > Ambystoma > Ambystoma mexicanum. The sequence continues at coordinate 419,345,835 of NC_090927.1, read as the reverse complement.
GTGTGTGGAGAATCACACGCGATAGGCCTTGGGGAGCAGTGTACATGTATTCTGAGGGTGCGCAGGGAGAATCACACGCGAAAGGTCTTGTGCGAGCATGGTACGTGTATTTGGGGGGTGCGGGTGGAGAATCACATGCGATAGGCCTTGAGGAGCGGGGTATGTGTATTCTGAGGGGTGTGCAGGGAGAATCACACGCGAAAGGCCTTGTGCGAGTGGGGTACGTTTATTTCTGGGGTGTGCGTGAAGTTTCACACGCGATAGGCCCTGTGCGAGCGGGGTACATGTATTCTGAGGGGTGCGGGTGGAGAATCACACCCAATAAGCCCTGTGTGAGCGGGGTATGTGTATTTTGGGGGTGCGCGTGAAGTTTCACACGCAATAGGCCCTGTGCGAGCGGGGTACGTGTATTCCGGGGGAGCGCGTGGAGAATCACACGCGATAGGCCTTGGGGAGCGGTGTACGTGTATTCTGAGGGGTGCGCGGGGAGAATCACACGCGAAAGGTTTTGTGCGAGCGGGGTACGTGTATTCTGAGGGCTGCGCAGGAAGTTTCACAACCGATATGCCCTGTGTGAGCGGGCTACGTGTATTTGGGGGGTGCGTGGAGAGTCTCACACTTGAATTGGCATTGTGGTCCTCCCAAGTGTGACCTCTACCCACCTCCCCAGCCCCTGCAGGCAGCCCACACCACAGGGGACTACCCTGCACCCCTGGTCATGTCCCATAGGCAGCCCATCCACCCTGGGCGTGCCCCCCAGCCAGTCCACATGTCACCATGCACTAGTGAGCCCCGACTCCCACCCATCCAGCATTGACAGGCACCTGCCAGCAGGCCCCGACTCTTGTCCCCCAGCACCCCACCCATCCAGCATTGACGGGCACCTGCCAGCAGGCCCCGACTCTTGTCCCCCAGCACCCCCACCCATCCAGCATTGACGGGCACCTGCCAGCAGTCCCCGACTCTTATCCCCCAACACCACCACCCATCCAGTATTGATGGGCACCTGCCAGCAGGCCCCGACTCATGTCCCCCAACACCCCCATCCATCCAGCATTGACGGGCACCTGCTAGCAGGCCCAGACTCTTGTTCCCCAGCACCCCCACCCATCCAGCATTGACGAGCACCTGCCAGCAGGCCCCGACTCATGTCCCATAGAACCACCACCCATCCAGCATTGACGGGCACCTGCCAGAAGGCCCTGACTCTTGTCCCCCATCACCCTCACCCATCCAGCATTGACGGGCACCTGCCAGCAGGCCCGGACCCTCCAACATGTCATAAAGATGCACATTCATGGGCCTCATGTCCACCAAAATACCACTGCATGACACCCCACTCTTGAGACCCAATCAAGTTTCCCATCCACCCCACTCTGAAAGGCCTATTTCATGACACAAACCAAAAGTCAACTATGTACATCAACACATGTCCGTCACACACACACTGGGAACCAGTGATTGTGTAAACCCACATTGTGACATGCAGTAAACCAATTAGCGAATACCACACATGGAAGTAATAAATCAAAATGTATTTTGCACAAAATGAAGTAAATGGAATGAAAACATGAAAAATATTTTAAACAAGAAAAGAAATGCATGTCGAAAAATGAAAAAAATAAAAGAAGTCTCAATCCAAAGTAATCGAAAAGAAAGTTAGTCCAAACTCTACGTCCACCAAAGCAAATCCAAATTAAACGTACATTTTAAAATCCATTGATCCATGGTGATTTAAAATACAATTTTTTGTCATAAATCCACAGTTTAACTATGTATAAAGATTGATTCCAGGGTCCATGAGCCCAACGAATGAAATGAAATCTATAAAAAAAAAAAAAATGACCTAATGAAGAACTATATACAAAAACGTGGGGCATTGTCCAAGCGTCCCAAAACAAATAAAAACAGAAAGGAAACCTAACACTAACTAACTATATACAACGGTGGCGGGGAAGTCCTACGGGTCACTCTGTGATGTTCTGGGCCAGGGCATCATCGAACTCCATGTCGATGTCCCGGAGGCGGGCCTCTGCCCTGGCCCGAGGTCTTGCAGGGATGCAGTCATGGCCTGTTCCAACTCCCTGCGATTTGCCTCGAGGCACTCAGCCCGCCTCAATGCCCGGTGCATGGAGAACTCCGCCCTGACCATGGTGAGCCGCGCCTCTTCTGCCCGCCGCCACTCCGCATCTATCCGCTGGCCCAACCGCAGCCACACGGAAGACACTCCCATTCCAGGTTCCTCCTGCCCTCTGGCCGATGCCTGCCCCTATGATGTTGATGGCCCCGAGCCATCATCGCTCCCACCTTGAGCCTGCTGCTGCTTCTGTCCATGTGCCCTGTCCGATGATGCCTGCACATCCTCCATCTGCTGGTCTCCAGTTGGTGGGGTGTCCACCCCTGCTGGACCTCCGACTCCCGACTGTGGCAGGGATGGGATCTCCACCAAGCTAGCTGTGTTGGTCAGGGGGGCCCTTGTGGAATCTGGGCCAGAAGACGGCAGGGAGAATGACTGACACATAGTCTCCACAGAGGAGGAGAAGTCCGCCAGAGTGTGCGACACATGTAGGAACCCTCTGACCATGGCCCCTCCCAACTGTGCCACATTGCCACGCAGCTCTTCGTGATGGTGTGCGTGGTCCCCCCAGGAAGCATGCATGTCATCACGAATGACACGCATGCACAATGCGACACCAATCAGGACGGATCCCATACGGTCATGGGACTCCTCGTCCGCAGGTAGTGGTGAGCCAGATGACGTGGGCCTCCCCCCTACCTGCGGATGGGCCTGGGACGGAGCATCCCTGCTGGTGCATGGTGGTGCAGTCACAGGGTCAGGGACAGTGACATGCACAGGCCCCTTCACGGGGGCCAGTGCTGCCTCCTGCCCCTGGCCCTGGACTGCACCACTTGCACCAGTGGTACTACTCCCACCAGGCCCCATGTGTGACTCAGTAGCGGGCTCCTCCTTCTCTGTGTAGACCACCAACCTGGATGTCTCTGCACCGTCTTCCGCCATTGCAAGCCCCTGTGGGGGCTCACCCGATCCTTCCGCTACAGCCATAGTGGCAGACGCAGCACCTGTCCCCTCGCTCCTGGATGATGGCAATTCCTGGGAGGGTGGCTGGGCCTTGCGTCGCCACCTGGGGAGGCATTCCCGCCGCTTTGACCACAGCCGCATCTCCGCCCTCTTCTTTACTTGACCCTGCGTAGACGGAGACATAGAACACAAGCATCAGGGTACTGTACAATAGTGCCCTAGACAGAAAGCAATAACATATGAGTGGCACTGTCAAATGTCACTTCCATCCTGTCCCTCCACAACACATGGGTCAATGCAGGCAACACACATGCAGAAACAGGCACGGCGCATGCAATCAACATCAGCATCCATGCACAAGTTCCTCTATTGACATAAAGGTTTGGCTTCAAACTCACATGCATCATGGCTCATACTGATCCCATGTACACACATCACCGGAGGGTCATGCATCAGGGCTCGTACACCACAGACACAGTGGATACAAGGGTGACTAGACTGCATAAGTGAATCAACACATCATCAGGGACATGTGTCATGCATCCATGGCGTTTCAAAGTCACACACACGCTTCTCAGATACACAGACATGTACACCATACATGTACATGAGAGCAGCACCCATCTCCCACCCCCCATCCATGTCCAAGAACAGAGACAGGCATGCATTCATGTGTGCATTCCGCATGCAGCTCACCATGTTGCATCAGAACACATGCACCATCCATGTGGTTAATGCATGACTGGTCTCACATGCAGCACCATGATGTCCCTGTACACACACAATATATGGCCCATGTCACACATACAGGCAAGCAGCTGACTATCAGCACACTGCAACATGCCCTGTTTCACACAGCAATGCATGGCCACTTACCGCTCAACTCCAGACGGGTCTGCTTGTCAAGGACCTGGGCGTGGTCGCTGGGCTAATGCGTTCCAGGACCCTCATCTGGATGTCGCTCAGGCTGACCTGTCACCCCTCTGCATCCTCTGCCTTCATGAGGTGCTGGCCCTTGCTGAGGGTCCTGGACCTGAAGTCCTCCCAGCGCTTCCGGACGTGCTTGATGTCGCGGGTTGCCACCCCCTCCGCATGGATGGCAACCACTACGTCCTCCCAGATCCTCTCCCATCCTTCCTTGTTGGTGCGCGATGGTGTGAAGAGGGCATCATAATGCCCCAGAACTTGCTCCACCAGGACACCAACTTCCTTGTTGCTGAAGCTGGTGGCCCTCTGCCTCTCTGGCTGGGGGTCGCCAGTGGTCTCGGATGGTGTTTGCCCCGACATGGCGACCCCCGAGGGAGGTGTGGGTGGGCAACTGGGTCCTGGGGCTGGGCTGTGGAGTGATGGTATCCCAGTCGGGAGTCTTCTGTTCCAGTAAGGGTAGACACAGCAACTGGACCCCTGCAGATGGCTGACGTGCAGGCACCAAATAGCAGGGCACGTGGGCAGCAGGCAGGCAGCAGTAAATGGTAGTTGGGAGCGTGCTCGGGGCTCTGGGGGGCAGGAAAATAGGCTTTTGGGCAGGAGCGTGGTCTTCCGTTTGTTTTCGCGTGGCCAGCTTTATACGGCGTGATTTGGCACATGAAAAAAGTGCACGTCAGCGTGTAAATTGAGGTAAGGACCTTGGCGCGTAAGCGCGTCTGTGACGTTACGCGTGCAGGTGTTTCCCTCGTGACGGGTGCATAGTGATTCAGCACGTGAAAAAAAGTCACATCCACGTGTCAATGCGTGTAATCTGAGGAAAGGGCCTACGCGCGTAAGTGACGTGACGCACGCAGGTGTTTCCCTCAGCACGGGTTAAAGGTGAGCGGCTCCCGGCAGTTCGCTGTACGTGTCTTTCGTGGAGACTGACGTGTGTGTTGCTACTTCGTGTTGTTTCGCGCACCATCACTACTTCACAGTGGATCAAGGACGTATCTCTTCTTTTGCCGGGGGTATTGGCTATGCGTGTTTTTCATTATCACGCTAGTCTGACGGTGAGTCACGCACGCTATTTTTCCAACTGCGGGTGCCCCTGTGTATTGCGTACCCATTTTCGAGGTCAGAGTAGCCTGCGTGTCCCACATGTACGTGTTTTTCGTGTCCCTGGGTGCCACTGTGTACTGCGGGAGGTTAATTCCACACACGTGGGCTACCGGGGTGCACTGTTTTACTGCAGTTTTGGGGTGCCTGAGCGTTGTGTGACCCGTCACTTCATCACCGGGGTCACATACAGCCTTGCAGGTACAGGGGTGCTGGGCGTCCTCCTCGTGGAAGGCGTGGTCAGGGACATGGCCGGGGTGACCAGCGAGTAGGTGGACTCCAGGGTGTCCAGTGTGGCTGCAGAGGGGGAAGAGGCAGGGGTGCGCAGCTCATGACGATGTTGTGCCACGTGTTGGTGCAGTCATGCCACCACCCCTGCGGCTCCGGGAGATGCAGTACTGCCAATGCAGGCTGCGTTGGCACTTGAAGAGTCCATGGAGGATTTACAGCTGGTCAGGAGGAAGACCGTAGGTGCACGCAGGGCTGCCCTGACCGAGACACATGTCCCTGGGGCAGTGATGTCATCTGCTGCCCCGACCAGCCGTGTGTTGGGAAGTGCAGGGGCAGATGCAGCCAACAACACCCCGGTTGTGAGTCTACCAACCAGGACAGTCACGGTCAATGACCCTGGCACAGCAGATGTTGCTGCGCAGAGTACATTCCAGGGCACCCAGCAGCTACTGACGCAAGTCAGGCCTTCGGTCGTCCTTCCACCTGCCACTCCCTTGCTTCAATCCTCCGGTGCCACTGGCCATACTTATCAGGGCGGCATTCACCAGCCAGGGTCTGCACCACTATCCAAGAGGAGGAAGATTGCATCTGCAGCACATTCTGGGACCCCAGACACAAGCACGGCCTCCTGCACATCAAGGAAGAAGCCTTTCTGTGCGAAGGAACTGGACTCCCTTGTGGACTACGTGCGGGCCCACAACCGTGACATGCTAGTGGGGCCGAATTGTAAAACTACGGCTGCCCATCAGAATACCCACTGGAAGCATGTCGCGGATAATGTGAGTGCATTCGGCCATGAGGTGCGCACAGCTGCCGAGTACAAGAAGCGTTGGAATGAACCTCAAACGCAGCACTAAGGCCAAGCGTGCCTCAAATTACAACATGACTCTCGTGACTGGTGGTGGGCCACCACCTGAGGAGGATGACCTCACTCCGCTTGAGGCACTCGTTGCTGAGTTCATACAAGAAGAATTGGTCGAAGGAGGGGGAGAGATGCAGGACTTTGATGCCCCGTCCAGTGAGTCTTGTTGCGTGTATGTCCAGCCCATGTGTGGTTTGCCTGTGTGATGTGTTGTGCTTGACTGCCACTACATGCAATGTATACATGATTCTCATGTCCTAGTCATGCAATGCTTCACTGATGCATGCATGCTGTGCAGGATGGTGGACATGTAGAGCAGACGGGGACTGTCCTCATCACCACACTTGCAACCTACTCACATGCTAGTCACCCAGATGCCCCTCCGGTCCATGTTCCAGCTCACTGGCCCATCTTCATGTAGCCTGGGGTGTCTTTCCTCTCAGCAATGGGACAATGTCATTGCATGACTGACTTGCATGTGTCCTCTGCCTGCATGCAGGAACTCCACGTAGGCATGCCCCCTTGCCCCTCCACCGTCCCTGCAACCCAATTACACCATTGCACTGGTGTGCATCATTTTGGCGTACTGCATTGGCCTGTTCAAGCCTCCTGTGTACATGCTGACTTCCACCAGCCAACCTGCCAGACACATGCAGTGGGGTACATCCTCTGCCCTTCATGCAGGTGTGTCACTTCGACTGTGCAGATGGCAGATGCTCCGCAGGGACATGAGCGCCCATTAATGCTCCATGTGCATTCCATGCATGCCCCTATGTGTCCTTGATTGGATTATCATTGAAGTACATGTCTTTGATGAGCAACATTTTATGGCATATCTTCAGCCATCCCATGCCCACTCTGGCCCAGTCCTGCATCACACACATGTTTAGGGTGTCACAGTCTGTGTGGGGCACAGTCCTCCCCCAGTTTCAGGCCCACTTACTCTGTCCAACTGGTGTAGTGGGTTTTGCACACATGGGTGTACTACTGAGGGTTCGACATGTGTCCTGCTTACTGTCCCGTCATCATTTGCTGTGTTGTCAGTTGACTCAGTTGATGACATTGAGGCTAGTCAACACTGTCTGCCAATACACAGGTGTCTGGTCACCCTTTTGCTACCATGCAAGGCATCCCTGCATTTTCACTCGGGGGGGGGGTTGCTTGTAGCCATGCAACCCATTGCATGCACATTGCACGTGATGCCTGAACTTGCCCATGCACTGCCTTCATGTTTTTTGATACACACCATGAAGTACTTGTTCATGTAGATAGTAAGTAACGTACACGTGCTCTGCACTGCATCAACCCACTTCTGAGCCATGTAACACCGTTCTACATGCGTACTCACTGATGCAATGTCAAATTGACCAGGCATGCATGGCAGGTTCTCTTTTGAGTGTGACATGTCTACTTCATGTGTTGGCTGTCTGTGTGATGTCCATGTGTGAGTGTGTTATGTGCTTCTAACATGTGTACTAATGTTTTTCTCTCCACTTTTCAGATGATGATGTAATGGAGCCAGAGTATGCCAGGCACAAGGTTGTTATCACAACCGCAACCTGGCACAAGTGGGGGTCATGGGGTGGTAGACCACGAGAACCCACATGTGCTACAGACCATCTTGTCTTCGGCTGGCAATGAGTCCAGCCCAGATGACCACTCTGATGCCCATGTCGAGTTGGATGTGCATCAGGTCCATACCTCAGGGGTGAGTGATTCTGATGTGGACACTCCTCTGTCTGCGACACCTGCACTGAGGGGCCAGACAGTGGTGGGACCGCCACCTGTGGTGGATCAGGATAAAGGGTCACCCTCCACACCAGTCGCTGATGTGCCTGGGGCATCATGTAGACAGGGGCATGTAGTCGTGCAGCCGCGGGAGGTGCCAACCCAACAAGGACGCCCAGTCCTTGGGTCCCGCAGGTGTCAAGCCCAGAACGCAGTGGCCGCGCGCCACCGAGGTATACTGAGTGGGAACAAGACATGACTGCCAATTCAGAATGTCAGGGGGCAGCACTTGATAACATCGCTGTGAGCATGGAATGTGTGGCCCAATCCGTGCTCCCCCCTGCTAGGCAGGTGCTTCTCCAGCGGCAGGCGGCGCAGTCCATGGCCCGCTCGCTCAGGCTGGGCATGGCGGCCTCTGACAGGGCACGCCAGGCTGAAATGTTGTCTCTGCGTCAAGCAATTGCTGCTCACGCAGAGGACACATGGAGGCCCTGAGGGCTGAGTATGAATCCCTCAGATCCACTCTGGGTGCCCTCTTGTCGTCCCAGAGGGTGCGGTCAGAGGAGAGGTTTGAGCAGCTTGAGCGTACCATCTTGGCTGAGCTACGTGCTTGCCGGGCGGTGCATCAGTTGTCCAGCCAGACCATGCAGAAAGAACTCTGTGTTACACGTGTTACCTTGCAAGAGGAAGCAGGTTTATCACGGGAGGTTCTGCATGCATACCTGCGTGCCATTGCCGCATAGAACCAGGTTCACCTGTCTGGCAGACTTGCTGCTGACGATGGGCTAGCTGCACCTAGGCATGGTCAGGCTCCTGGCCCATGTCCTCCTTATCAGAATGAGGCAGACTTGGACACCGAGATATCTCCCACACAGGTCACGCTGTGCAGGCGTTGAGCTCATGGAGGTTTTTTTTTTGTCTCAGCATCATTGCATGTGGGTGTTGAGGTGTACCCTATACCTCTCCCCTCCTGGGTGCCCCCCTGGCCATTTTTGATTTTTGCTTTTAGTTTAGTTAGCTAATATTAACTATTTGATAGTTATTTTAATTAGGTTATGTAGGTTGTTCATTGTTAGTTTAATTAGTTGATATAGTTTAATATTGTTTGTCTATTGTGCATTAATGTGATGGTGTAGTACCTTGTGGCTTTTGAAAGCATCCACTGTCTGTTCCAGCTGGGCCCTTCAAGCTTGCCTTATGCATGTGTTTGCAGCTTGGGTTCCTGACTCACATAGGCCACTCCTGTTTCCCTTATCCATGGGCTCGCTAGGATGGTTCGGTGTTACAAAATTGTACACAAGGGCTTTGGACTTAATAACTGTGGTCTGTCTGCTGCTGTACTACTTGTGTTAACACCTATAGTGGGGATTGGGTGTGTTTTATCCACCCCATGTCTGTAATCAATTTGGGTGAGTATGTGATTGATGTCTCCATTAATTGATATGGATTGTGATGTATGTTATTTTCTTGCCTGTATATGTGCTTGATGCACTTCATGCTGTCGGCAGTAGCCTTCACCCTTGGCCTGTCAAAGTGACACTGATGGTGGGAGGAGTTTGGATGTAGGTCTGTAACCTGGCCCAGTGACAACCAGCATGTAGACACACACACAGGGAACGTTCCAGCCTTATTGATTTATTTGATGCCCTTTCTGCAGGAAGATGAGCCTCCAGACTACCTTTGCCAGCAGACACAGGGACGACTAATCCAGAAAACTGGCCATGTTCGGTGGTGCAGACGTGTGGACGTGTGTGCAAGCTCAAGCACAGGGCTTGTGCTCAGACGTCCGAGAGAAGCAGACGTGTTTCCAGGAGCTCCTGGCAAGGTGACCAACACAAGGGCCCCCACCGCAGACTACCTTCCACCAGGCCACTTGCACATGGATGCTAAGAAGCTCCAGTGCTGCAGAGCTTTGCCAGGCATTGTTGGAGAAGCACACAGTACAGCTGACATGTGTTGAGGGCCAAATGCCAAATGGCTTTACATGTTGTCAGGGGCAAAAGCAGGGGCCATCAAACATATCCTCGAGTACCCCCTGCTCCATTGAAGCAGAGTAATTAGGGTAGTAGCGTTCCTAGCCAGAAACTGATACAGCGCACAGGGACAACCAGCGAGGCTCATACTCGTGGTGAGTGCATGTCATTTGCATGTGCAAATTGCCACGTGCACTACCTATTTAAATCTGTGGCAGCCAGAACACAACTTGAACTGAAGTTGCACCTTGCTATACGCGTCTAGCAGCTCACCCAGGGACCATTGTATCATGTGTGATTCTTGACCCATTGGTCTTCCATTTCCCGCGTGGCCACATGCGCCGGCCTTAGTGCATTTACATTGTATTTACCATCGGTGGGCCAAGCTAACGTATGGGTAAATAGCCGACAGGGGTGTTTGTTTGTGGAGAAGTCACTTACTTTGGGGCATGGATGGGGTTGTGTGTGTGTGTTGTAAACACACATTCAGATTAGTAACTCACGCTCTCTTTGCAGCATTGACGTGCTCTTTTTACCGGACCTGAGAGTAGGCAGGCAGGAGGCCAGCACTCACCCCTGAGATAAGTCTCTCTTTGGCTTGCATTTGACTAATTTGGTACAATGTGCATGATGAAAATGGTTTCTCTAATTGAGTATGTGTTTTTGTGAATAGTTGTATTTTGCCTACTTTCCCTTGCAAATCCACATCCACTCTCCTGTCCCTCTTTCCGGTTATCCTGAATACCAATGCCTGTCCATGCAACATATCCCTGACCCTCATCCCCCGCCGAGGTCTCAGAGGCCTGTGTTAGTTTGACCTTGCAGGCACCCAGACCACGGACGGGGTGGTTGGTTCGTGCCACTCCTGCGCCTGGACACCGGAGCTGTGACAGTTACCATCAGTTGTTGCATCATCATTGTATGTTATGTACCGTAAATGGTACCCATCCTGTTGGACCATTGTTCAACTGTGCTACCTTGGTTGTTCCATCATTGTGCTTGTACATGTGCTTTGACATTTCCTGCTACTTCAAGTCATCTACTGGAGACTCTTCCACGGTTTTTTGGTGCTTACAGCCTTTTTCCCTGGTTTGTGGATTTGCCTACTTGGAGTTCTCTGCGATTTGGCATGTTTACCAGTCAAGGTGGCCTCTAAGGGGGCTGGACCCTATTTACATGCAAGCTGGAACATGGAGACCAAGGGGTAGGGTAATCTTTTAGCCAGGTAGACTTGATGGGAGAAGGCTACATACCCCAGAGACAGTTGTTCAGAAGGTCACAGTGATGTGTAAGGGAGGCCCTTTTTTTGTTGGACAGTTGGCTTGGCCTACAGTGTTTTGGGCATTCTGACATTGTAATTGTGGGGTACTATGTACATGATGTGTTGTGCTGCTCAATGCCTGTTCCTGTGTTGTCTTTACTTTTCAGGTGTCAGGGGATTGGTGTGGTTTGACATGCTGGGGTGTTCACATGGGCAATGTTCACATGTAATGTGCACAGGACACTGAGGGTCACTTGATTTCACATGCATATATTGAGTGCATGTCCCTAATGACACACACAGTTGCACAACGATCCACCACACGTACATCCACCCTTCCAAGGCCACAGGTGTACACAGACTGTATTCTCAGGCCCACGGTGTCCATGCAGCACATGATCTATTACCATTTGGGTAACCAGTACATGCATCATTTGGTTGTAGATTTCATTAGTCTTTTTCATGTGATGCTCAAGGTGTATCTGCAACACAATGGCTACTCAAAGGGTTGTGTGCTGAGCAGTGTGTTGCAGGAGACACACACAGCACATGGGTTCGGGAGTCGGGATTTTGTCATGCCCAATGTGCATGTGAACGGGCATTCAGTGTTGTGTTCATGCTACGACTGTTGGAAAGCATTTGTGTTTGACTTTTTATGTGTGGGAGGTTGTTGGTCAGTCATTTCATCTGATTCCATGTCAGGCATCATTGTCTCATGCCAGTTTTCATTTATGACATGTCACTTTGTATATTATTGATCATGTGTTGGCCTTTTTCTATTTCATGCCATGTCATGGTGTGGCAGACAAGGGTAATGTGGTTTGGGAGGGTTTGGGTGACATACCAGGGATTGTGATGGACTGATTTGCAGGGGTGTATGAGACACACCTTGCATGTGTTCCTTTTGGTCACACAGGATTGGTTATGTTTAAGTAGCTAGGGATGCACACAATGTAGCACTTCCATGGCAACATTCTCAGGGTGGTAAGGTAGTGACAGTTGACTGTCTCTTTGTCATCATCGATTGTCACCTGGTATGTGCCAGGACTGTATGCACTCCACAGGGGTGGGAGTTTAGGTGAAGAATGTGGCCACAAGCTGGGTCCGTGCTGCCTCGCCACGTGCCCTGTCCCCTCCCATGGGCAGCGCCTATGCCTGTGGTTGGGGATGTGGGAGCACCACCGTGTCCACCGGTACCTCCCGCCGTGTTGCAACATTGTGCAGGACACATGCTGCCACAATGATCCTGCACACTACTGAGGGTGCATATAGTAGCTGCACACCAGAGCGGTCAAGGGAGCGGAAGCGTGACTTGAGCACTCCGAATGTGCACTCCACTATGCCCCTGGTTGCAATATGGGCATCATTGTATCTTACCTGGGGTAGTGTGGTGGGGTTCCGGATTGGCGTCATCATGTGGTTGCTCAGAGGGTAGGCACTGTCCCCTGGGGAGGTGATAATAGTTGAGATTATTAGGGTTTGGGTATTTGTCTGTGTGTGACTTGCATGCATGTGCACAGGCATTTGTACTCACCTAGGAGCCATGTGTCACCATGCTGCCCAGCTTCCAGGGCCCGGCACAGGGCGGGCATTCTGTATATGAAACTGTGATGGGTGGAGCCAGGGTAGTTTGCATAGACAGAGGTGATGATTCCTTTAGCATCGCATACAACCTGCATGTTGATGGAATGGCAGTGCTTGAGGTTTTGAGAGATATGCTCAGTGGCCCTAGGTGGACGTAGGGCCACATGGGTGCAATCTATGGCACCGAGCACTTTGGGGAAGTGTGCCACCCTGTAAAAGTCCTGGACCATGGCCTGCCCTTCTGCGGGTGTTCTGGGCATGTTTATGTGCCTGCGGACTGAGTGGCGTGCAGTGATGATTGCCAACACCTGGTGTAGGCAGTGTGACTGCATGGCCTGTGAGACCCCCCCCCCACTATGGCAGTAGTCCGCTGAAATGACCCAGTGGCCAAAAAATGCAGGACATTGAGCACCTTCTCCAAGGGGCTCAATGCTTGGGAGCACAGGGGGGGGATGTAAGGTCATCTTCCCACTCCCTGATGAGGTCTAGGATGATACGAGGTGGAAACCTACACCTGCCATAGACGTGGTCGTCAGGCATCCCAAAAAGGCTGGTCCGGGGAAATAAAATTGCAGGCCCTGGCTATCCTCCTCCTGCCGTGTCCCACGATCAGTGCTGCGACAAATGGGGCATTCATCGTAGCTGTATATACGTGTTTTTTGTGTGCATGCACTTTTCTACTGTGCGTGGGGATGCTTCCGCCTGCCTTCCTGTGGTGGACGCGTTGACGCCTATGCGCGTCTTTTCCCATGCGCAGGTTTCCTGTATTCGAATCCATGAAAACGGGTTTCCGTGTATTTCCCTGCAGTACTTCCACAGTTACGCCTTCTTTTCACGCGTTGTTCCCCAATGCGTGTTATGCCCCGTGTCCCACCCCCTTTTTGGTGTGTGCGCAGACATTGTGTGCTCTCCCTGTGCGCGTTGCATGCGGCATTCAGGATGTTGCAATGACATGTGTGCCCATGTGTGCCACGCACGGGTTTGGCGCACATCCCGAGGGAAACATGCGCAGGGACTTCCATGAATCACACTTGCGCCAGCTCGCGCCATGATTTTCGACGCACGTTTGTTCCATGAATTGGACTGCAAATGCACTACTACAACAAGGGATAATAGTCCATCAAATTCACTGTTTAACACAGTGATTTTTCCGATCAAAAAAGCAAAGTGTGGGGCTTTCAGGATGATCCAGGACTTATGCCCACTTAATGACGTCATCCAGAAAGAATTCCTATTAGTACCTAATCCAGCATCAATATTGTGTAGCATACCTAAAGATGCCACATGTTTCACAGTAGTGGATCTGAAGAATGCTTTCTTCTCCATTCCAATTGACCCAAGGTCTCAGTACCTCACAGCATTCACACTAGGTGGGAGCAGATATAAACATTGCAGACTACCGCAGGGATATTTTGAAAGCCCCAGCATTTTTAATAGGATTTTGCAGGGAGATCTCAGAAACATTGATGTAGAAAGCACAATAATACAATACGTAGACGAGTTACTTGTCTGCAACAAGAGTGAAGAACAGTGCAGGGCCGATTCAATAACATTGTTGAATTTGTTAGCCACGAAAGGGTACAAGGTGGACAAAGGCAAACTGCAATATTGCCTAGCTGAAGTACTGTACTTAGGACAGCTAATTTCAAAAGATGGTAAAAGGATATTACCCGACAGGGCAGCGGCCATATGTCATATGATCATTCCAAAAACAGTAAAAGACATGCAGAAGTTTCTCGGCATCTGTAATTACTGCCGAGCATGGACACTTGATTACGCAGCATACACACGCCCACTGCTACAAGCACTGAAAGAAGCACAAAAGAATAACATCCCAATAAAATGGACAAATGAGATGATGACACAGTATTTCAAATTGCAAAATCTCATTGCACACGCACCAGTTCTCGCGAACCAAGACTATGACAGGGAATTCTACTTATTTTCACACTGCAATGGTACTTTAATGACTGCAGTGCTGACACATAAAACATCACTAGGCCACAAGCCATTGGCCCATTACAGTTGTACATTAAACTCAGTAATGCAGGGGCACTTGCATTGAACAAGCTCTCCCTGCAGCGGCCTTCGCAATAGAGAAAAGCGCCACCATCGTAATGGGATGCTCAGTGACTCTATACGCAGAACATGCACTCTCTGCGATTCTAGAAAGGTCCAAATCAACACTGTCAACACAAAGGGCAACTGCATACGAGATAAAAATATCGAGCCCAAACGTTCATGTGGTTAGGTGCAAGACAGTAAACCCAGCAACATTCATGACAGAACCATGCACAGTAGAGGATATCCAGACATATGACTGCGCTACATATGAGGGAGAAGAAGATGATATTCCCAAAGCAAGTGAAAATGCACTACAGGAGGGAGAAATATACTTTGTGGACTGGTCAGCATCAATAGATAGTGAAACAGGAGAAAATCACGTGGGGACAGCAGTTTTAAGAATGGAAAAGGAAGAATATGAGATCATTGTACAGAAACGTACACCTTCTCATTGCTCTGCTCAAGCAGTGGAATTGACAGCACTAATTGAAGCTCTGCGCACTGCTAAAGGATGTGCAGTCACAATATACTCTGACTCGGTATATGCTACAACAACAGTATACTAAGGGCTCTCACGATGGTAAAGAAGAGGGTTCTGAAGGGCAGATGGTTCGCCAGTGCAACATGCCGCATTACTGAATGAACTGATAGAAGCATTAGCAGAACCATCAGTTTTAGCATTGGTGAAGTGCCAAGCACATACCAATAACACGGATGCATTCTTATTGGGAAATGCAGCAGCCGACGCAGCGGCCAAGGACGCTGCGTATTTCAATATACCACAAGCAATAGAATGCATTGTCAAAACACCAAGCACAGATACATCAGAGGAGGGATACAGCCATAGACCAATTTCCCAAGTAATAGAGCTCCAAAGATGTGCACCTGTAGAGGAACAAGAAATGCGGTCCACGAGAGGTTGCAAACCATCGCCAACAGACTTAATATGGAGACAAGAGCTAACAGGGAAAGTGGTAATGCCAGTGGAGTTACTAGAAATAGCGTTCCAACAACTACACTTTCCAATACATGTAACTAAGCAACATATAGCAGCAGACATACAGGAACATTGATTTGTTCCGAACCTACAGGAACATCTGAGTGCACTGCATGCCAAACATACAGTTCAGGAATGACACTGAGGACACTACAAGGAACATTACTGCGTCCTGTGGGCCCATTCAGAGAGTTCCATATTGATTATGCGGATATGGGAGAAAGATGTAATGAAGCAAGATACTTAATTGTGATAGTGTGCCCTTTTTCAAGGTGGGTAGAAGCTGGACCATGCACCCACTCAGATGCGAAGTGTGCTGCAAAGTTCTTGGTGTGGGAGGTGTTCTCATGGTGGGGCATATGTGATGTTATAAGATCAGATAATGGCACAAACTTTGTGAATGACCTCTTCAAGGAAGTAATAACATTACTGGGGGTCAAGCACAAACTGTGTTCGATTTATCACCCTATGGCTAACGGAGTGGTGGAAAAAATCAACAGCCTACTCAAAAGTAAGTTATCGAAGTTGTGCAACATACTTAAAAAGAATTGGGTGTATTGCTTGCCCCTAGCACTGTTCCACCTCAGAGCTCAGCCAAGTAAAGACCATCATTTGAGCCCGCATGAAATAGTGACGGGAAGGCGCATTCATACTCCACTCTCCCCAGTGAGGAGAGCTTCAGATGCTCACAGAGCTGCTGCAATGCTGGGGGATGAATTTAAGGAATACTTTACCCATTTAACACATGCAATGCGTAGCATAGCACGACAAGTTGCACCACCCTTTACTGAAAATGCTGCGACAGACAATGCAATGCCAGCCCAAGGCAGTTCAAAGGGCCAGTTAATGCCAGGGGAAAATGTGTATGTGCAAAGTGTTGTTCGGAGGTGGAACTCTCCAAGATTTCATGGCCCATATGAGGTCATTTACTGCACACCTACCGCTGTGAAGGTTAAGGGATTGAAATATTGGGTGCATCTGTCAGATGTGAGAAGAGCATGTGATAGTGCAGTCCCTCAATGCGAGCAAGCAAACAGCAATGAAGTTGCTAGTGGGTAGGGAAATATCTATGAAAACAGTACAAAATGAAGAAGAGAAAGAATTTAAATGCATTAAGTAAGAAAGCAGTTATAAATATCTCTTACTCTCTCTCTCTCTCTCTCTCTCTCTCTCTCTCTCTCTCTCTCTCTCTCTCTCTTTTCTGTTCATCAAATTTCATGAAATAACAATGCACAGCCTGTATATAGAAATGATGATCATCATTGAAAGAAAATTATGTTGATTACAAACAAATATAATAAGGAATTGAATGTACAAGAACTATAGAAAAATAGCATTAAGGTGTACACCCCATAAAAAGTATTATCTAGCAACAAGTAGATATTAATGATAAAATAAAAAACATGATGAAATGGATAATGAAATGTGTGCCTGTCACTTAACCATTTTATATCGCCCCTCCAGGTAATACAATGGCCGAAAGGAGTGCACTCACAGATAACGACACAATTTTAGTTAGTGATGGGGTAGTTAATAGAGCTAATAAACATTATAATTTAGAGTGCGGTGTAAAGTATTCTGCAATATTATTTCTGGTTGTGATATGTTTTATGGCCTGGTACTATACTGTGTCTTTCATTGTGGAGGACATGAAAAAGGGGGGGAGCGGGGCACAGCTAATACTAGAAGGGTCAGTACTTATATGGGCAGGTGTGAAAACAATGTGGAGACATAATTATTCTGTTAACGATCACTCTGCCAATACAAACCTCACTACGTTGGGCCTCATTACGACCCTGGCGGAGTGGGTTTACGCCAGCGTTATTCGCGGCGGACCCGTCCGCCCTACTACGAGTTTCCGTAGCGCCATGGAGCGTTTTCCGCCTGGTTTTTCCGGGCGGAGAAATCCATGGCGCTACGGGACCTTGTCGTTAATTACCCCACCGTATTTTGAGGTGGCGTAATTAACGCCTTCCCCACTCCCATTATACCCTATGGGGCAAAAATGGGAATGGGGAAGGGTAAAATGGGGGATGGGGATTTACCGCCCCGCCAAGATCGGAATGGGGCGGAAAATCCGCCAACCCCCATGGCGCTATCGGCAGCTTTCCGCCGTGCTCCATGGTGCATTTTGCACCGCGATTTCCGCCAGGGTCGTAATGAGGGCCGTTGTACATTAATTGCACAGCAACAGCCCCCCTCCATCCACTTGCTGCTATAAACCCAAATAATGACAATGAAACAAACAAGTATGGTGGTGATTACGTTTGGGAAAATTAACCTAGCTTGATAAATATTGATGCACGGACAACCATAGAACCTACCTCGCAAGGAACTATAATGCACTCTTTTGGTGCTGCTACCCAAGAGACCCCAGAACTACAAGATGGGTACAGAGTGAATGACCTCAATGACACAGCATGGGCGGGTGTCTTTCCTATACATTATCGAAAAGTAAAAACAATGAATAACAGGGAAGGGGGAGGAGGAGACAGAGAAGGGGGGTGGGAGGGAAAAGATATGATATCTACCATGGCCTGGGATTAGATGAAATTGAAGACCCCAGCCACCTCGACCAATCAAATAAATGGTACTCAGACATGAGTGCCACAGCAAAACAAGACACGAACGAGAGCTGCTACGTCTGCTCTCTCATACCGCACGCATCAGGCACAACCAAAATACTTGTACCACAAGAAGTACCCTTGTCAAACACCCAATGTTTAATTCATCTCGTATTATGTAGAATTCAGAGCACCTTCCAGGCACACACAGTTACAATAGAAATGCTACAAAACGAGAAAACATGCACGAGTAAGCGCCAAGGAGTAATTTGTATCAAGGAGCTATTTTTTTCGTCATCAGAGGAACAAGATTTACCGAGAATAAATGGCATGATGAAACAATTGAGTGCAAATCTGAAGTACTCAGAGGACTAACTGAAGAAAACTTTCAATGGGTCAAAGAAACATGTGCTCCCCTCTGGTCCCAGCATATTGCAAAACTCACATGGGTTACCGCTCTCGAAAAACCTATCAAAACTCAAAAAGAAATACCACATGAACTTTGTTTTCACAGAGAAGGAAAGGTGCCGATGGGTTCCAACACGCAATGCAACAAAACAATCATTATTCCATACATGAAAAAAGGTACAGCAGCACTTATGGACACGTCCTGAGTCTGTGGAAAACAAGCCTACCTGCATCTACCAGCATCATGGAGAGGTACTTGTGCCCTGGCCACTCTGCATTCAGCACTAATGGCAATCTCAGAAAGCAATATCCAAGGGGGGAGAGGTTCAGCTGGCATATCGGCAGCAGGGAAATCGGCTGGCATATCGGCAGCAGGGCAATCGGCTGACGCATCGGCAGTGGCGCAAGTAGCCATAACAGAACCTCCTTCGTACGATCTGTTGTCTGAAAGTGACCTTAAGGACAGACTCTCTCGCAAAAAGCGGTCATCAAACTACATATCCAACGAATCCTCTGCTCTTCTTGCTGAGATCCGAGCAAAGTAGAAACTCTTCAACTCTGCAGAGACATTCTTTGCCTCCCTCCTAACTTCAGGAATCCAGGCTCGAACAAATGCCAAATGGTATCAGATTGTCTGCTGGGAGCTGATCCAACTGGCCAATGACACCGCAGAGGGATTCAATGTGATGAAGGTGAAACTTTGCGCCTTGCACCTAATGACAATGCAGAACTGTTACGTCCTAGACCTCCTCACAGCGATGGACGGCAGTGTTTCCTGAACAATCGGGAGCGCATGCTGTACATTCGTACCTTCTGAAGACGCAGATAATGGGACCCTCTCCCACGTGATCTGAGCAGTACACAGCATGGAGGAGAGGATGTCGAAAGAAGGAGGAATAGAGCCAAGCAACTGTTTTGACAATATGTTCAACCGGATACCGTCCAGGTTCAACAATATGATGAAAATGTTTGTCCCTGTCATCATTTTCATTTTATTATTTTTCTTTGTGTGCCAATTAGGTATCCGATGCTGTGCAAAATCTATGCCTAATTCAACAATGATGATGGTAACGATGGGCCGACAGACAACGGTGGCCACTATGATAGATCCACAAATGCAAACTGGAGAATCAGACCCATCAAAGTACCGAATGACAGCTGTCTACTGCTAAAATAGGGATTTGTATCACACAAACATAAAAGAGCCAATGGAGCTGCAATGGTACAGGGAGGTGTGGGTGGACCTGAATGGGGATGGAGGAATATATATGACATGCACACCTGATGAGTATGCTAGCAATGGGCATAGCCTGAGAAGTGTATGTCGGGCTTGGATGCCAATAAAAGGTACACCCGCTTGGGATGAAGCGATTGCTGAAGCAGAGTATTATCGTAATGAGAATAATAATAAGAAGTAGTTTGTTACTTTAGATGTAACGAAAGGGGGGAATGTGTGGGAGTAAGGGGTCATTTAGGCTCCCCTCATGCATTCAGTACAATGTGCATCACTTGCTCGACCAACAGTGGGGGACGCCTCCATTGCCCTTACACAAATGAACAGCCCTTATGACGATGGCATAGGTGGGACTGTTGCAGAGACACTTGGCATCCATTTTGTGCACCCTCGACTCCATTTTGGACTAGGCCTCACTGCGATAATACGAAAAGGCTTCTCTCCGCTCTGCATCACCACGCACACTGCGTTCATGGCCCCCACATTTTCTCACTGTGCCTTAAAGATTTGCAGCTCCATTCTCACGCTCGAGCCGGAGGTAATTGCAACAAAAACAAATGTAACATCTCGCTCTTCCTCTGAGATCATTGTCCTGTGTGTAAACCGGCCTGAGCCAGGCCTCGTAGCTCATCCATCTCCACAAACCTGCCTGTGCCCCCTCACCCTCGCTGTTGGAAAATTACTACCAGTGTAACCCTATGTCCCTGCAAGGTATTCTCTTGATGTACCAGATATGTGACCCTGCCATGAAGCCCACCCCAGCATGCCCTCAGCTAAACTCAAACCTCTGTTACAGTATATTGTCTCCCACAACTAACAAACATCCACTTTGCCCCCCAGCCTCTTTGATATGTCCAGACCCACCCCTCAATCAATGTTATCTTACTGGTCAAGACCCTTAACCTGGTACGCCATATAAGTCCCAATAAGTAATGGTGTGATTACACAAATACAATTTACAGGTTTATAATGATTTGCTCAAAGGAGTTGTAATGGCTATTATTTAGTGCATGTTTTATTGTAGGGTATGTTAGCTTAGTTAGCAGCCACCCTGCCTCACAGCGACCTGACCCTCACCCCCCCGCACACAGGCAGATGGACTTGTGACGCTCACCTTCCCGCCAACCGAACAACCAATCCGGAAGTAGCAGCACCTACAGCAACTTATGTTATCCAATCCTGTGTCCGTGTAGTCCCTTATATGATGATGTCATTGGTGACGATTTCTGCCTTTATAAACTGATGTAATTGTAATGTTTGCCAGATCGCTCTCGGGCAGCAGAGTTCTCTGGTTGCCAAATTTACATAAAAACACCTAACTCTTGCAGCCTGTTCTCTTAGTCTCATTCCACAATGGGGTGTGTCTATTTATTCCTATTGCACGTGCTAAGACAGGGATGGGCCTTTACAATGGGCTGCCTGCGGGGCATGGGGAGGGTGGATGGCTGCCTGTGGTGCATGGTCAGGGTGGATGGGCTGCCTGTGGGGCATGGGGAGGGTGGATGGGCTGTCCGTGGGTCATGTCCAATGTTGTAGGGTGCTCCCCTGTGGTGTGGGCTGCCTACAGGGGATGCATGTGGCCCCTCACCACACGGGTGCGTGAATATGGGGGTACGCGAGTGCGCTTATCGCGCGATTCTGCTTGCGCGAAAGGGGTATGCGCATTTCGAGGGTGTGTGAGAAGTATTACATGTGATCGGGACGGCGTGAGTGGGGTACGCGTATTCTGGGGCTGTGTGAGGAGTTTCACACGTGAATGGGATGGCACGAGCAGGGTACGTGTGAACCGGGGGTGCGTGAGAAGTTTCAAAGTCCGTGGTGTGCCATCAAGGCTTGGATTACTGAGTAAATTCTGTTAAGGACTTTGGAGTCTTGGTAGTGATTTCCTGAGATTGGAATTAATATCTGGGTGTCGTCGGCATAGTTAGTGTACGAGACGCCCATGTAATCCAGAATATCGAATAGTGGCTTAGTAAAGACATTATAAAGCGTAGGAGATACGCATGATTCTTGAGGGACCCCACAGAGTACAGAAGACGGTTCAGCCGAGGCAGAGGATGAGAAGACTCTCATAGTTCTGTTAGCAAGGAAAGATCTAATCCAGGAGGTGGCGGAGTCTGAAAAATGTGAGGCTGATTTTAGGTGTTGGCACAATATTTGGTGGTTTACAAGGTCGAAAGCCGCTGATAGGTCGAGTAGTAGTAAGAGTGCTAGTTTGCCCTTGTCTTTTATCTCATGCATTTGTGTTACAAGGTCAATCAATGCCGTTTCTGTGCCATGTCTAGGGCGGAAGCCAGATTGCCTAACCCCCAATGATGGCAACCTGCCAGCAGGCCCCAACTCATGTCCCCCCACCCCACCCCCAGTGATGGCAACCTGCCAGCAGGCCCAGACTCATATCCCCCACCCCACCCCCAGTGACGACAACCTGCCAGCAGGCCCCGACTCATGTCCACCCAACCAACACATTAACACAACATACATGTCCACCCAAATCCCACCCCATGCTGCCCCCCCCCACAATGCAACTCCACACCCATCCATAGTCCCCACTTCCCAGTACAGGCACCATGGCATGTCATGCACAGAAGCACACATGCTTGCACCCAACATGGCCACACAGCAGCGACACATGACTGAGGTAATGACGACTGACACATGCACCAAACCAATGAGAGCACACAACACAAATATGTGAACTGATGAAAATGTATTAAAAAAGAGAAATCACCCAAGCGAAAAACCATGACAAAAAAAAAATGAATGTGAACTGAACTAAAATGCAAATTTAAAAACAAAACATAACAAAAGGAAAACCTCACAGTGATCCATGTCCAGAAAACAAACCGTAGATTCCAAAGTGTAAATAACAAAAAAAAAAACATTCCATCATGTGTGTCAAAAAATCAAAATAATAAATTCCAGAAATATTAACAATAAATGTTCTTAGGGTCCATGATCCCACAACCAAATGAAACCTATAAAAAATCCCATTTAAATGCAACTATGTACAAAAAGTTGAGCAATGTCCATCTACTCCAAAATAAAAATAAAACGAAAGAAAACTTAAGCCTAATTAACAATATACAATGGCGGCGGGCTAGTCCTACGGCTCACCATTCTTACCAAGAGTCTTGGCCAAGGCATCATTGAACTCCGAGTCTATGTCCCAGAGCCGGGACTGGGCTCTCTCCTCGAGGGCTCGCAGGGACGCCAACATGCTCTCCTCCAACTCCCTGCAAGTCTCGTTGAGAAACTGTGCCCAACTCAATGCCCATCCCATGAAGTTCTCCACCCTTACCATGGTGAGCCGTGCCCTGGTGAGCCGTGCCCTGTCTGCCCGCCGCCGCTCTGCATCCATTTGCTGGCCCATCGGCTCCCACACGGAAGACACACATAGTCCAGGGTCCTCCTGCCCTTCGGCCGATGCCTGCCCCTGTGATGTTGCATGCCCGGAGTCCAGACGCCTCCTACATCGAGCCTGGTGCTGCTGCCTTGATGTCATCTGCCTGTGCCACCACGACTGGCTCCGGGATGCTGACGACCCCCGGGCCTGTTGTGGACATGCCCTGCTGGAAGTTGCCTACACATCCTCCATTGCCAGGGATCCTGTTGCTTGAGTGACCACCTCTGCTGAACCTCCGACTCCCGACTGTGGTAGGGATGGGATCTCCACCAGCCTGGCCGCAGTGGGTGAGGCAGGTCCACAGGTTGCCCTGGTGGCATCAGGGCCGGAAGACGGCATGGAGGACGACTGGCGTATAGTGGGTGCAGAAGAGGAGAGGGTTGCAAGAACGCCCAGCACATGGAGGAACCCTGCGACAATGAGCCGTCCTAGCAAGTTCAAGATGGCACACAGCTGTTCGTGATGATGTGCGTTGTCCTTCCTGGAATCATGCACATCATCATGAATCACAAGTGGGCGCATCGAGAAACTGACTAGGCCGGGCTCAACCCTGTCACGGATTGCCTCGTCTGCAGGTAGAGGAAGGTCAGTTGATGTGGACACATCCGCTACCTGCAGACGGGACTGGAATGAGGCATCCCTGCTGGTGCAGAGAGATGCAGTCACAGAATCAGGCACAGGGTTGCGCACAAGCACCTCTGCGGTGACGTGTGCTGCCTCCTGCCCCTGTCCCTGGACTGCACCACTTGCACCAGTGGAATCACCCCCACCAGGCCCCACATGTGGGTCTTAAGCGGCCTTCTCCTCACCCACCACCAACCTGGATGCCTCTGCACCATCATCCGCATTGTCCTGCCCCTGTGGGGGCTCACCTGCCCCTTCCGCTGCTGAGGAGCCCACTTCCAACTTTGGCTTTTTGGACCTCTCCTTAGCACCTGCGGCTGTAGTGGCAGATGCGGCACCAGTCCCCTCGCTCCTGGAAGATGGCATAACCTGGGAGGGTGACTGGGCCTGCGTCTCCGGTCGGTGGAGGCATCCCCGCTGCTCTGCTCCACAGCACCGTCTCCGCCCTCTTCTTCACTCGCCGCTGTGGAAAGGGAGACATTGAAGACAAGCATCAGGTGACTGAACGTAAGTCTGCCAGAAACAAAGCAAATACACATGAGTGGCACTGTTGTATGTCATAGCCATCATCACTTTCCATGACACACAGCTCCTTGCAAGCAACACACATGCACACACACCACAGCATAGTCATGCATCTGTCCGTGTCCACCTCCCATCACAGTGCAATCATGGACAGCTAGTCCACAAAAGCCAATGCATGCATCGAGATGTGCATGTGTCATGCATCCATGGCGTTTCCCAGTCACACACTCACCATTCTGTAACACGCACATGTACAACATGCATGTCCATGAGGGTGACATCAGCATCCATGATTCACACAACAGACATTGCCAGGTACAGACACAGGCATGCAAACATGTGTGCATCGTCACATGTAGGTGCACATCATGCATAGCAACACACACACCATTGTCATTGCACACGCTTGACCGGACTCACATGCTTCACTGTCATGTCCCTGCACACAGACATCCATACATTGTGCATGCCAGACATACGTCCAAGGTGCACGCACCTGACACACCTCAGCATGCACTACGCTGGAGATGAACACATGGACACTTACCACTTGACTCTGGATGGGTCTGCATCTGGAGGACCTGGTGGTGAAGCATGGCAACCCCAGAGGCAGGTGTGGGTGGGTGTGGTCAGGGATGTGGCTGCGGTGACCAGGGTGTCGCGGGAGTCCAGGGTGCCCAGGGCAGCTGCAGAGGGGGAAGAGGCAGGCGTGCGCTACTTCAGCAGTATGTTCTGCCACGTGTTGGTGAAGTCATGCCACCACCCCCTGTGGTTCCGGAGATTCAGCTCTTGCATCTGACACTGGAGCCCATGTGACCCGGCAGTCAGTTTCATCTACTGCCACAGGCCCAATGGAATGCTCTCTCTACATCTCTCCGAGCAGAAACCTCTCTACTCGACTTTCGAAGGACTCTGAAAACCTCACTCTTCAACTAATACTCTCCCTCCTTCTTCTCACCTACAACCTGCCATTTAGCCCTCCTCTTTCCTTAACTATATATACTGATAAATGTATTTCTAGCAACAATGGTCAGATTGTAAATCTGCTGCTACTGTAACTAAGCAAAGCTCTACGCATGTAACAAGCTTTAAATTGTATACCAATGCTAATGTAAATAAGCAAAGCTCTTCTCATGTAACAAGCGCCACGTTGCCTAAGGGCTGTTGTGTGCTCTACAAGTGTGAATAAATAAATGGTAGTGATAGCTACCGGTGCAGCTGTGGCGACCACCAACCAGGCTCAGGGTCAGCCAGCGCATGATGCGTTGGCACCTGTCGACTCCCAGACAGAATTCCAGGTGGTCAGGAAGCACAAGCAAAGTGCGCACAGGGCTGCTCTGACCGAGACACTGACAATTCTAATTATATATAACATTTCTTTACAAATTGATTTCTTGTGTGTTTTTTGCAGAACTTCCACAATTACGAAGCCGTGAGGTACATTTCTTGGTTTCATATTTCTTTGTGCTTATTCAATCACGTTTATGGCATATTCTTTACACTATCTTCTCCTTTTACTCTTTCAGAGAGTTGTCCTGGTATTGTCATGCAATTATTCATTATTAGGCCCCTTCTTCAATCCAAGATACTTTTCGTTCTAATATTCTCTAATTGGAATTAATCAAAAAGGGCACATATATTTTATAATCCCATATTTTTGTCTCTAAAGGACAAATTTGCTTCTCTGAATGCGATACTTCAGTCATTTCCGTGAATGTATATTAACCATTGCACCTTTGTTTTGTTTGCTTTGTTACATGTGCACTTTTTGTATTTCGGCTCCATGGAATTTCCATTCAATCCAACATCATCTGAATGTGGTACTGTGTGTTCTTTTATTTCGTACTATTTATGTTTGGGTTTCTTTTTTCTTGACATATGACATATTTATTCACCAAAACCCTTTCCCCCCTTTTTTGCCCCATGTGCTGTATGCCTTTGTTTTGTTTTCAATTTGCACAATGGATGTTTTTCCAACCAAAATTATTTATTCAATGATGTACAATTTGCTTATCATTTTGGATTGTATTATGCTTAGTCTCGGATGAAGACTCGGTCAAGACTCGAAACACGTGTCAGGCTACTTCGTGAATAAATCAGTTGGACTTACAATTACATCTTTTCTTAAATTATTTGCAATACATGCCTATATTGCACTTTTTGGTGCAGTGTTACTGAGAATTGCCCGTGTTTCACTTGTACTTACACCAGTGGGTTTGTACTTGCCAGTGCTCCCGCACCTCTCAGATACCTGCAGCCTATGTGCTTTCCTATTATTGTCTCATACAAGCACTGTGGCCTGTGACTTTTTCTGCCAAACCTGTGTCTATGTGTGTATGGGTTATGTGCTTTTGACATGCGTACTCATGTTTGTTTATCTCACTTTACAAGTGATGACGCAATGGAGCCAGAGGATGGTGATGTCATTCCAGACACAGGGTTGCTATTACATCAGCACTTCGGCACAAGTGGGGGGTCGTGGGGTGGTAGGCCACGAGAACTTGTGCTCCAGACCATTGTGTCCAGGGCTGGCAATCAGTCCAGCTCTGATGATCACTCAGCGCACAATGTTGAGTTGGATGTGCATCATGTCCATTCGTCGCTGGTGAATGATCCTGATGTGGATGATCATCTGTCCACAACACCTGCACTGAGGGGCCAGATAGTGTTGGAATGTCCGCCTGTGGTGGTTCTGGATGCACGGTCACACTCCACAACAGTTGCTGATGTGCCTGGGGCATCATGTCAATGGTGGGATGTAGTCCTGCAGCCGCAGGCGGTGCCAATCCAGCAAGGACTGTTAGGGAGAATTCTCATTCTATGGCTAATTTCCCTTACCTGAGTCCCCCAGCAGCTTTGCTGGATTTGAAGGGTTTGTTTCTTTCTACCTGCTAAGAGTGACTCTTTTCCCCACTCTTAGGCATTTTTGCTATGTGTGTTCTACGCTAGTTCTGTGTTTAATGCCTATGGGATTTTCTCTCACCCATAGGAACCATCTTTATGCACATGTGTTACACAGCACCCTCAGTGCAGTGACACAGGGGTGTCGTAGCGACCCCCAAACATAGACTCCATACCCTGGAACTGACTACTGTCTCCCAGAGCATGTAAAGTCCCCATTGGCTTTACTAGTGAAATCTTACGAACTTAACCAGTCCAACCCATCTTACTATGGAGGTATTGGAAAGGGTTAATAGTTTTTCCCTTGGGTTCATTTTCGAGGGGGTACCTTAAAGTCCCGCTCTCTAAAGTTTCTGGCTGGTGGCAATGGTTACTACCAAAAATATTCAACCACAAATAATTTCGATGGGATTTTCCCATTGTTCGAGGCTAACACTTTTACTGACAGCATCTAACATACCGCCGGTTTATTTTATTATTAACTTTAATCCGGTAGGTTTTATTTGCCAGAACTTTAATATAACTTCTTTCTCGTGTCTTACTCTAAACTCCTAACCCATGTCTGTGTTCTTTTGTTCGCTCATTTGGCGGGCTTCTGCCAAGAAGCCTTCCTTTCGGTACCTCTGAGTCTGGGGTGGGTCTGTTGTTTGGGAGGGGGAGTAGAACCCCTGGACAGAGTTGCCGCAGCAACTCAGGTCACACTCTAACCTGATAGGCTGGAGGGTCTCCCGCCAAGAAGACCACTCCACTGTGTGAGTGACAGCTAGGCTGTATGAATGGGTCTCTTTCTGCATAAAAGCAGAGTCCTGAGGATTGGAAGAGTAAGATGTCACCACTGGAACTACGGAACCAAAGGGGAGAGAAGCCACAGACATATTCAGCATCTACACCACCGGTGAAGCCCTGCCGGATCGTCTCACCACTTTTCTTCCACACGACGACAGGAGATCTTCATCGAAAGAGCCTTCTTCCCTTGAGCTGGTAGAAACAACCAGTTCACCCATCACTTCCCCGGACCTGCCTTGGTCGAATCGACAGTGCCCAGCACTTGGAGACTGGATAGGCAGGCTGCTATCGACCCGGACCGCGATTAAAAGGAGCGTACCTTTTAAACTTCGTTTGGCAGCACCGCGGCTGGTTTCATCCCTGAGTAGTGCAGTGACTCGAACCTTCCTCCACGACGAGAGACTCTCTTCCTTTGCTGGACCCCTCGAACTGCAGGAACTACCAGGAACGACTGCCAAGGCAGGAGCCACTTCTTCACGTTTAAGCTACATTGTTCCTCCAGGCCTCCCTTTCCCCGTGGTAGCCCTAAAGGTGTTTTAAATCCTTTATCTACTTGTTTGGTTGGCCGCCCTCTCTCTTAACATTGTCTTTCACCACTCATATACCTTTTCAATATTCATTTACCAAAGACTTGACTGCAGCTACAAGAACATTTTTGCTCCTAAACTCTTGGTCCTGTACCACTGTCTCTGGCACAGGCCTATTGACTCTGGCTGATTTGTTAGATCTGCTCTCACTGGATTGACTTTCAATAAGAAATGTGTGGATACACCTGAATCCTCTAAACCCCTCTTCCTTCCTATTGTTTTAACTTGTGGTGTGCCATTTTGCTCAGTTTTCATTCACTTATCTTTCTGCTAAAGTGTCACTATGCATTACTTGTTCACAAAACATCAGGAAAGTGTTGCTAGGGGGTGCCTGAAGATATTTCGGTTTAACTTGTGCTTTCCTTCCCTTTCGTTAAATTGATAGAGTGCCATTTGTAGTTGGTTTTCACTGTGCCATCCTGCTCAGTTTTCACTCTACCGCAAACTTGTCTACAATTGAATAGGGAGTTGTATATTCGTTTTCCTTGACTAAACTTAACTTAATTTATCAACTGTGATTTATGTGTTGAACTAGATGGGTATAGAATAAATATATTCTCTTTTTGATACAAAGCTTTGGTCAGTGTTTCCTTGTTCCATAGTAGTGTGATACCTATTGTGTAAACCCTGAATACTGCTCATCGCCCTCTTGAGATAGGTCTGACTGCTCAGCCACAGCTACCAACTAAATCTTTGTGGTACAGACTCATACCAAAGGGGAATTTATTGCTCTCACCTGTAGTCATAATCTAGTGTAGTGCTCCCTAGGGGAACTGCACTGGATTCTGCCTAACAAGGGCTGCGGCTCCTTGCGACCCGCAGGTGTCAAGTCCGGCAACACAGTGGCCGTGTGCCACCAGGGAATACTGAGTGGGAACAATCCATGTATGCTAGTTCACAGCAACACGGGGCAACTATTGATAAGATCGCTCAGGGCATGGAACGTGTGGCCCTATCCCTGCTCCCCCCGGCTAGGCAGGTGGAGCTCCAGTAGCAGGCAGCGCAGTCCACGGGCTGCTCACTCATGTTGGGCATGACAGCTTCAGACAGGACATGCCGGGCTGAAATGGTGTCTCTGCTCCAAGCACTTGCTGCTCACACAGAGGCACACGTGGAGGCCCTGAGGGATGACTATCAATCTCTTAGATCTACTCTGGGTGTGCTCAATATGTTCCAGAGGCAGCGGTCAGAAGAAAGGTTGGAGCAGCATGAGAACACAATCTCGGCTAAGCAACGTGCATGCCGGGAGGTGCTCTAGATGTCATGTGAGGCCATGCAGGCAGAACTCTGTGTTACATGTGCTACCTTGCAAGAGGAAGCACGTGTATCACATCAGGTGCTGCATGCTGACCTACGTGCCATCGCCATACAGGACCGGGCTTACCAGACCCACATGCTTGCTGCCGTCGAGGGGCAAGTTGTGCATAGGCGTGGTCAGGCAAGTGTGCCACGTCCACCTTCTGATTTCCATCCAGAGGGTGATCAGGACAGCGACTTATCTCCCACACAGGTCGGGCCGTGCAGGCATTGAGCCCATGCAGTTTTTTATTTTATCTCAACATCATCGCATGTGGGTGTTGAGTTGCACCCTGTACCACCCCCCAGATGGGAGGCCCCCCACACCCCTCCAGGTCATATGTAGCCATTTAAAAAAAAATAATATTGTTTGTCTATTATGTGACGGTGTGTTGCTTTGTGGCTTTTGAAAGCTGTAAGCGATATTCAATCAACACTACAGCTAAGTCAATGCCTAGTCTGGGATGCTGAGGAAAACCCTTATTGATGTATTTTTATATCCAATTCAGTACTCTGGATGACAACCCTTGTATAACACCCCCCTCTTAGAATCCCCCTGACCCCACTGAGCCAAGAAGTAGGTTTGTTTTGCAAATTAAAAGGTTTATTTGATAATTTAAACAATATATATATCACACTTCTATAAATAAATCGATAATGGATATTACACTTGTGAATATGAGCAGTAATCAGCTAGAGGTAACTATGAATAGGAACAGAAGAACAAGGTGGGAAAGAATGCTTTATATGGTTCAAGGAAACGCAAGGTGTAATAAAATGAAGTACAGAAATAACTTGTTATGATTTTAGCAAAAGGTAATATGATCACTTTTTCTTTTGCCAATTCACTCCCCCCCTATGCAATACCAGAAATGGAAGGAGAGCACACAGTCTTCAAGAATCCCAACAAATCACACTTTATAATGCAATACACAGTTCCAGTTCTCCCAGCAAGCTTAGGGAAAACAGGGATGAGTTTTAAACACAGGCGAATTACTTTAATGTGGTTTGCAAGGAAGTGAAAAGGTGCTAAAATTGCTTTTAATTCCCTCTAGAGGTTCAGGGTAGGTGATGGCTACTTTTTATTAGTTCAGGCTGTCTTTAACAATACTCTATGAATGATTAGCAGATTGCAAACGAATTTTAGCAAAGAGAAGCAAAAAGCTGCTGATTTCTACAGATGAAGAAATCGGGCCAAATCCCAAATCGTGGTAAATTTCGCAAGTGCGTGTCTCGCGATTACCGGAAAAGTATAGGGAGTAAGAAGTCGGTTCTAGGTTTGTTGGAAAGCCTAGATTCTAAGCATACATTTCGTTCCTAGCCCAAACGGTTCCAGAGATACGGACGATTAAATGAAGGAAGTTTTTCGGATTTAAAGTACTCAAAATGACAGGTGACAGCTTGCAGCTGCAGAATTGACAGGTGACAGTTGTGCAGCTTTAAAAATGACAGATGACACGATTTCTAGGAGGCAGTTCTACTTAGGTTAAAATAGTTTGGATTAGATTATTTTAACTAAGAGATTGGTTCTGCACAGTTCTGCTAGGTACTCACAATATAAATTTGAACTAGGCCTCGTCACGGATCTGGTCAACACGTCCGGCTGCGGTTCTGTCTGCTCGGCGGGTCAATCAGGCACCGGTTCTGCTCACAGCGATCTGGGTCAGCTCTGCTCTGCTGGTCTAGCCTCTCTGGATTCTGGATGTAACACTGCTTTCTGGGTACTGCTACAGGTTCTTGCAAAAATTCTCGGCAAAACTTCAAACAGCTCGCCCGGCTGTTGAATAGTTTGGTTAGTTTTGAGGCCTGCTGAAGAGGATTCAGCTGGTGGATTCAGGCCTCTCTGCTACAAATTCTGGAGTTAATTTCTGCTACAGGTTCTGGAGATTGATGGATTTGAAGTCTGGATCTCTCTGGATGTGAAGTCGTCGGTCAGCATGCTCCGCAGCAAATGGAATTGAATGTCTCTACCTGTCCCAGCAGTCTCTTTTTATGTGTTTTGGAAAGTGAGTGTGTGCGTTGGTCATAACTAAACCTGCCCCTCTCACTTATCATTGGCCAATTCCTCCTCTCTCCCTTGATTGGGGGAACGAAATGTGAGTCAGAGTGATGCTGTAGGTTTTATGGTCAGAGGAACCTCCCCTTGTCAGATTGCACACAAATCTATTTCTGACCCAAATACATATTTACCTATGTAACATTTTTCTAATATTATAGGTCCAGTTAACATATTTTCTGTAGCACCAAACCATCCGATCCCTGTCTTTGTACGATGTCGTGTCCACTGATGACAGAATTCTCCCCTTTTCATCCAGATAACAACCTCTAAACCTTTCCAGATTTTACACAAATGTGCACCAGGGATATGGGTTACAGATGATAAAGTGTCAGATTTTTAACATGCATACATTTGGAGTGAGACCCTATTTTCCGCTAGCAACCCCCCAGAATACACCACAGGGTCCTAACGCCTCTTAAAATGTGCACCGTAAAATCACAAGAATAATGGTATTACTTCTATAATTCTGACAAGTCCGTACTATGAATTATCCATCTTTTTTTAAATTATGCCCTGGTCAAAAAGGGGTGTGGCTTCCCATATCACATGGTGGAATAACTGGTTTATCCACTTCCCCCAAGCCAGCTTGTTCACAGAGGCACAGCTGCCCCCCAGTTTCTCCCAAGAGGAAGCTATTCTACGACGCCCCCAATATAACATTTGCCTGAGTCAAGGAAGTTGCATTGTTCGGTCCCTTCCAGTTCCCAGGTGCTCCACCACGAATCTAATCAGAGAGGTGTCAACTCCTTTTGGCAAGGTGCAGCAGGATGCAGCTATGCCTGGGAAGAGTGGCTGTTGATCCAGTTTCAACTCCTGTCGGGTGTAGTTGTCAGGCAGAATTCAGTTTCATTAAGCCAGGTTTCAGCTAAATGTCACTTTTTGTTCTCAGTTTTCTATATTCAAATCAAACTGACAATTTTTACCTATACATTAAATAATTACTTCCTTCAAGTCATTTCAGAATATAGTTTTACATTGTATCCACCTCTTAGCAAGTCTTTCTGGTTTTGTTTCATTTGTTCAGTTTTACACAAAAGTCTGGTGGTTTTAAAACGCCGGCTTTCTGATAGTGGTGAGTACTGGTAATGCAACCATTTTTGGGATTAAGAAAATGAATTCCCCACAGTTCTGAGTTGCTTTTTGGCAATCAGCATTGCCATTCCCAATGGTTTCAGGCTACTGTGTGTGTAGCCAATGGTGGTTTTAGGCAGTGCCCTCTTGTGCTCACAACATAGGCAAAAATGGGTGGCAGCCTATTCTTCATGTTTTCCCTGTGCACTCTCTGGGGAGTTCTGGCAATCATGATGTTTTCCATGCCAGTACTGCACAGTTTTATGGTAGGGCTTGGATGCATGGGTAAACACATCCCACAAAGCCTCCACTGCCTGTTCCAGCTGGGCCCATACAAGCTTGTCTCATGTATGTTATTTGTGGCTTAGCGTCCAGACACATATGCCACTCCTGCTTCCCCTTTCCATGGGCTTGCAAAGCTGGCTCGGTGTGACAGCAATTTACACAAGGCTATTGGACTTTCGTCATATCTGTGGCCAGTCTGCTGCTGTACTACTTGTGTTTACACCCCTAGTGGGGATTATGGATGTTTTCTCCACGGCATGTCTGCAATCAATTTTGCTGAGTA
Organism: Ambystoma mexicanum; assembly: GCF_040938575.1. NCBI lineage: Eukaryota > Metazoa > Chordata > Amphibia > Caudata > Ambystomatidae > Ambystoma > Ambystoma mexicanum. The sequence goes on along the minus strand of NC_090927.1, from coordinate 419,312,041 downwards.
CATTTTTGAACTGTGCATTTATTGAAGTTGATTGTGATGTTTTTTTCATTTCTTGCTTGTATACGTCCTTCATTCACGTCATGCTGTAGACAGTAGCCTGTACCCAGTAGCCTGTACCCTTTAACTGATGGTGGGAGGGGGCCGGGTGGTGACAATGTCAAGTTGGTATGTGTTAGGTTCAGCCCCTGGGTATTGTGGCAAAGGTGGAAGCATTAGGAATGTGACCCAAGAACCACAACTCACGGTCCGGTCCTCATCTGAGATGTCCGCCTAGACTACTTCTCTGCTCCGTTCGGTTTGGATAGCACGTTGTATCCGTCTTCCCTCTTGGACTTTGCTGCTGCGTGACGGTGCAGTTTTCCTACTGGACTACAGCTCCTTCACTCGTTGTTCACACTCTGGTGCCTTTAGTCCCTGTTTTTTTTCCTGCTACTGTCCTTGTTGCAGATCTGTCCGCCCGTCTCTCGGGCAGTTATTTCCATGTACTCGTATGCTGACTCGGTTTGCCTCAGTACACTTCTGTACCACTGCATCTCTTTCTCTCGCTCCTCCTATCTTTCATCTATTCCATCCATACCTTTATGTTGACTTTGGCCTTTTACCAAAGCTATTCAACTGTTCTGGCTCTAAACTTGCTGTCAGCTGTTTCTGGCAATCTCGCATTCACTCTGCCTTTCCAGACTTGTGCTGTCTCTGCCTTTCTCCGTTCACGCTATCAAGGATTGATAGGGTTTCAGCTCAACCATCCAGTTGTGGCTTCCTCATTGATTATTGTCTACTGAAATTCCTAACCATCCTGTTGGACCATTGTACAACTGTGCAACCTTGGAAGTTATTCTATCATTCAGCTTGGACATGTACTTGGCCATATTCTACAACTTCAAGTCATCTACTGGAGACTCTTCCAGGGTTTTTTGGTGTCTAGAGGCTTTTTCCCTGGTTTGGGGGTTTGGCTCCTTGGAGTTCTCTGCAATTTGGTATTTTTACTGGTCAAGGTGGCCTCTGAGGGGGCTAGACCCTATTTACACGAAAGGAAGAACAAGGAAACCAAGGGGAAGGGAGATCCTGAAGCCAGGTAGACTAGAAGGAAGAAGCCGACGGACCCCAGAGACAGTTCTTCTGAAGGTCAAGGTGATGAGGAAATGAGGGAGGTGCTTTTGTGGTCGGACAGTACGCTTGGGCTACAGTGATTGGTCACTTTCTGACATTGTCAATGTGGGGTACTATGTACATGGTGTCCTCTGCTGGTTAATGTTCCTGTGTTGGGTTTACTTTTCAGGTGTCAGGGGATTGGTGTGGTATGACACACTGGGGTGTCCACATGGCCAATGTTCACATGTGATGTGTACAGGACACTGAGGCTCACTTCATTTCACATGCATGTAGTGAGTGCATGTCCCTACTGACGCACACCCTTACACAATGCACCACCACACATACAACCACCCATCCATGCCCACACGTGCACACAGATGCCTTCTCTGCCATACTGTGTCCCTGCAGCGCATGATCACTTTCCATTTTCGGATTGTGTACATGTGTGACTAGGTAATTTTAGTTGCTTGTCCTTTTTTATATGATGCTAAAGGTGTACCCCCAACACAATGGTCACTCAATGAACTGTGTGCTGAGCGGTGTGTTGCAGGGGACACACACAGAAGACGTTTTTGGGATTTGCCAATTTGGATTGGCCAATGTGCATGCAAACAGGCATTCTGTCTTTTGTTGATGGTACCACTGGTGGTATGCATTTGTGTATGACTTTGTATGTGTGGGAGGTTGTTGGTCAGTCATTTCATCTGATTCCATGTCAGGTGTACTTGTCTCAGGCCTGTTTCCATTTATGATGTGGCACTTCTTAACTAATTTGTCATGTGTTGTGCATTTGGTTTGCTCTTTTGCTGTTGCATGCCATGACATGGTGTGGCCAACGAGGGTGATGGGGGTTGGGAAGGTTTGGGTGATATACCAGTGATTTTCATGGCCTGTTTTGCAGGGGGGGGTGTAATATGCACCTTGCATGTATTACTTTTGGTCCACTGGATTGGTTATGTTTAAGTAGCTAGGGATGCACACAATGTAGCAGTTCCCTGGAAACATTTTCAGGGTGGTAAGGTTGTGACAATTGACTGTCTCTTTGTCATCATTGATTGTCACCTGGTATGTGCCAGGCTTGTGTGCCCTCTGCAGGGGTGGGAGTTTAGGTGAAAAATTTGGCCACAAGCTGGTTCCGGGCTGCCTCGCCACGTGCCCTTTCCCCTCCCATGAGCAGTGCCTGTGCTTGTGGTTGGGGAAGTGGGGGCACCACCATGTCCACTGGTACGCCCCGGGTGTTGCAACATTGTGCAGGACACATGCTGCCACAATGATCCTGCACACTACTGGGGGTGCATATAGTAGCTGTCTGCCAGAGCGGTCAAGGGAGCAGAAGCGTGACTTGAGCACTCCGAATGTGCGCTCCACTATGCCCCTGGGTGCAATATGGGCTGCGTTGTATCTTACCTGGGGTGGTGTGGTAGGGTTCCGTATTGGCGTCATTGTGTGGGTGCTTAGAGGGTAGGCATGTGTCGCCATGCTTCCCAGCTTCCAGGTCCCAGCTCAGGGCGGACATTCTGTATATGAAACTGTCATGGGTAGATCCAGGATAGTTTGCATTGACAGATGATACCATGGGCATCGCATACAACCAGTACGTTGATGGAATGCCAGTGCTTGCGGTTGCAGTAGATGTTCTCAGTGGCCCTAGGTGGACGTAGGGCCGCATGGGTGCAATCTATGGCACCGAGCACTTTGGAGAAGTGTGCCATCCTGTAAAAGTCCTGGACCGTGGCCTGCCTTACAGTGGGTTTTCTGGTGATGTATATGTGCCTGTGGACTGAGGGGCAAGCAGTCATGATTGCCAACCCCTGGTGTAGGCAGCGTGACTGCGTGGCCTGTGGGACACCCCAAACTATGGCAGTTGTCTGCTGAAATGACCGAGTGGCCAAAAAATGCAGGACATTGAGCACCTTTTCCAAGGGGCTCAGTGCTTGGGAGCACAAGGTGGGTGATGTGAGGTCATACTCCCACTCAGTGACCAGGTATAGGATGATATGAGGTGTTTCGCTAGAAGGTAAGTGAAACATCCGAGACAGCGAATGCAAGACTGTAGGAGGGAGATATAATAGAGCGGAATGTCCCTATTTTTAAAGATATGCCCCTTGGGTTTGCTGCAAGAGATATTGGCGCTTAGAACACTAAGAAGCCGTTTAAAGATCACATGGGCGGAATGTCTCAATTTTTAAAGATACGCCCTTTGTTTTTGCTTCAATAGATATCGGCACTTAGAACACTAAGAAGCCGTGTAAAGATCACGTGGGAACCCGGGACGACCGAGGTCGTAACTATTGAGTAAGTATGACATACCCAATAGTTAATGAATAGAAATAAGCTCCAATCAGCAAATATGAAATAACACATGATATTTTCTATATATATTTTTTTTTACCCAGACTCTATTAGAGCAAAAAGAGGCATACATTCGTACAAAGATCACTGAGGGGTCGGGATAAGCTGGAAATGGCAAACATGGCAGACTCTAACATGGGAAGTCCTGATTAAGGTACATACCCTAGAACTAAGTGTAACATCAGACTATGCTTATTATACATAGGATATGTAGTACCAGTTTAACCGGGAGTAACTGCAAGTGACATTTCTGTATTGATAGATGTTGCAAAAGGTGAACCCAGAAAGGCAATACACAAGTGCTGAGAATTAAAAAGCACCCAGAGATAGATACCTGGATGGATGAAAATAAACAACCTGCAGGTTAAAGCCGGAAGGTAAATAGTGTACCACAACAGTAGGGTGATAGCGTTGGGAAACTAAATAAATTATCAAATGCCCCTTTTTAAGAACAGGGGAATTACGGTTAAAAATAGAGAGGGTAGGTCACAGAAAAACGGTAAACCACCTTATGAAAAGACGTTGTGTCGTGATAATGTCCTTTACCAAGTAGTGCATGTCTAGTGCTGAAGAACTGGAAGAATATATTCTTTCATGGTAAATTGTATACCCCGAATGTAGGAATAAGACTGCATAGAAGTTGGGTTAATAATTAAATACATTTTTCATACACTTGCTTCTCACAGTGGAACTCTGGCCCAGAAATGAAACAGATGTGAACCGAACACATGAGCCTTGACCAAGAAGTGTAAAGAATACAAGAAGACCGAATGGTCACTACATAACAGACTGTTGCTATACAAAAATTAACCCCTGAAGAATTTCCTGGAATTATGAGAACTGATAATGGAAAGAAACATGTTGGGTAGTGTGGATTGTAGAATGAAAGAATGTATAAATGACATAAGTGTGAATGAGTAGAGCACTATTTTTGGGGAAGTTAGAGTACTCAGTGAAGACAGGAGAAGACATAAAAAGTAAATGAAAAACTGAAAAACTTGTCTTCTACTGATGAACTATTTAATAGCAGAGATAGGTATTAGAAAATAGAATGTTATGTAGAAGTTGTCTGTGGTCAATGATACCAAAAATAGTGGTAAATGTGTAATAATTGAACTTAGACAAAAGTACAAGATGTTGTCCTTGTTGAGATAATTGTGAATGTATTTTTTAGTGGTGTTTTTATTGAGAGTAAATAAATTGATATTTTTGATTAAAAAAATTGTTTGGAATAAGTATGTTGTAATCTAATGAGTTAAACAGCATGCAGGACTGAGTTAGAAGAAGGTACTGGAGAAGCAAGGGACCCTTTAAGCATTAGTGTGGTATGTTTAGTGGTTTTGACGTTTTGAGGGTTGTCTTAAAGAGGTCCAAATAAATATTCCCTCTAGTCTCTTAAAGTTTTTCAAGTGGAAACCTATACCTGCCATAGACCTGGTCATCAGGCATCCCAAAAAGGCTGGTCCTGGGCAAGTAAATGCAGGGCCTGGCTATTCTCCTCCTCCTGCAGTGTCACACGATCACTGCTGCGAGAAATGGGACATTCATCGCAGCTGTATATATGTGTTTGTTGTTTGTGCGCACTTTTATACTGCGCAGGGATGCTTCCGCCTGCCTTCGTGTGGCAGACGTTTTTACGCCTGTGCGTGTCTTTTGGTGTGTGTGGGTTTCCCCTATTCGACTCCATGAATACGTGTTGTTCTCGCGCGTGTGGGCGTTCCATGTATTTCCCAGCAGTACTCCCCCAGTTACGCTCTCATTTTCACACGTTGTTCCCCATTCCGCGTGTTCCGCTCCCTTTTTGGTGTGTGCGCTACATGTTGTGTGCTTTCGCTGTGCGTGTTGCCCACAGCGTTCGGGATGTCGCAGTGATGTGTGCGCCCGTGTGTGCGCCACGCGCGGTTTCAGCTCAGGTCCCTGGAAAAACACGTGCACAGACTTCCATGAATCACTTGCGTGCGATTCGCACGCGTGAGCTGGATTTTTCTCACTTGCGCCACCGATTTCAGCGCACAATTATTACATGAATCAGCCTCTTCATCTCGTCCACTGGAAAACCACAATTTATAATTCATCTTCCTATTAAATCAATACCCTTCGGAAATGTATGCAGGACTGGGCCCAGACTTCTGGCATTGCTCAAAGAAGGGCAATTGTAAATGGTACATGAAGGCATTCTTGAAAAGTCTGAAAGATCTGTATAAAGAAATAGAAATAATTAAAAACAATAATACTGTATACATGTGATTGAAGGAATTATAACACAGCTTTGTCTGCAATATTTGTTTTACTCAGAGAAAGAAAACCTGTGTAACCTAGTCGAATTAACACAGCGATAACTTTCTTACCGAATTGATTGATATAGTGCAAATCATAACGTGTTACTCATCCGCTGAATTAACTTTCTAGCATCAAAAGAAAACATGCTTGCAAACATGGACGACGAAAGATTCCATTCTATTACAATGCACAGTGATGCAATGTGCTATTTACTGAGATCAAAATACTTGAAACATTAGACAATGGTGAAGTCTTTGAGATAAATGAACATTAAAGTGCTGGGTATATTAGGTGGAAATAGAAACTTTGAGATCAGTTTTCAATGAATATAGAGAAGTAAATAGGTGACCTACCCTTACCTGGGTGAACAAACGAGCAGATTCAGCAAGCAGGGGACCAAGTACCATGGAACAGGTATCTGGGTACAGTTAGCACGATGACGAGATACCTTGTAGATCTCAGAGATGTTCTCCTGTTAAATGTCAATGTGTTTATAAAGGATTAGAAAAATGGGTGTGTATGTGAATGTGTAACGTGTTTGTTGACATCCACTTAGCCTCAATGGCAATGTTTCACATATGCCATACCCACCCTCCCTGCCCCCTTGTGAGTGCTTGGCCACAGGTGCAAACTGCCATTGATACTGGAGGTGGGTGGAGGGGCATGAGGCGAGCTCAAAAGGCCCGGAACACTGCTGAACGGAGACAAACTTATGGGGATTGCAGGGGCGGGTCTTGAAGAGGGGAGTCTGGAGACACTGGGTCTGGGGATGCCATGAGAACAATGGTCACCGTGCACAAGATCCCTTTTGAAGTGTACATGATGTTTGGCATCTTGCGCGTACCCTCCCTGCCCCCTTGCGAGCGCATAGCCAAAGGTGCAAACTGCCATTGATACTGGAGGTGCGGATGGATGGGCATGAGGCATGCACAAAAGGCCCGGAACACTGCTGAAGGGAGACAACCGTATGTGTATTGCAGGGGCGGGTTCTTGAAGAAGGGAGTCTGGAGACATTGGGTCTGTGGAGGCCATGAGAGCTATGGTCACAGTACAGAAGATCCCTTTTGAAGTGTACATGGTGTTTGGCACCTTGGCCATTCCCAAACCACCCAGTACCGGAGTGGGGTATAATGGAGGGGGGATGGATTGTTGTGGATGATGTGAGCGCAAAAGGGCACCAACCGTTTTTTCATGTCCCTCATAAATGAGTGAGCGTGTACTGAAAAATTGAAAAAACTATTCATATATGCTAATTTGTATTTGATCAGTGTGTGAAAATCACCTGTACTGTCCGATGTCACTGGGAAATTTGGCACGAATGACTCCAACGACACAGGCGGGTATTACTCGTTGAACGCGGAATCCAAGCCTCCCATAAAGCCACCATGTAAACGTATGGTAGGCCACCAGCCTGTACCACCTGTGGAAGAGAAACATACATACTGTAATCGAATGAACCTGATAAGTGTACCGCCCTTACTTGAAAATGCATCCTAAATTCTATGGCATAGTTGCCCTTACAAAAGTTACTTCATAGATATATGAAGTTGGGCTTTGATGTCTCGACACATTACAAAAGTGAACACCCATTCAATCCATAACGGTTTGGGCCACAGAGAAATATTGTTTCTTAGTTGAAAGTGAAAGACACGTAAGCGATGAACACTCTGATTTGCAGACTACATTCATTTGTCAGTGATCGATCAAAGTTATGACAATGTAGGAGACAAACATGAAATGTTAGTCGTCTCAATGGTCAAAATCACATCACATCTAGAGTACACTTTCTTTTTACTTGGATTGAGAGGGCGAAATGCTGCATAAAGTTTGTGCATAAGCACCATCGTAACCCTCAACACAGACCTTATGAGGCAGCTGCCTTAAGTCATGCAGCTTGGTAACGCATAGCAGTGGTGTGTCTTCTTCACATGTGTGGGCCAAGCATCCAGAGTTTTCTTGGCAGCAGCAGTTCTCCACCTCGGTTGGCATGGCCTTGCAACGATTGCAGGTACACCAGGTGGAAATGTCTTCCATGTGACTAGGCTCGGGCTCATGATCCAGTGATTCATCTTCCAAACTATAGTTTCGATTCCCCATCGTTTCTGCCTCTTTCTCTTTCAATTACTTCCTCCTTGGAATACTCAGGCTCGTACTGGTAGGGTTGTATTGTTGCCATTATACGAACATTTTTTAGATAAAATGCAAGTAACGATTGAAATCAATAGTAATGCTAATGTAAGTATCTCTTTGTAGGGGCTTCGCACTACGAAGATAGCTAAACAGAGCAGAAACGAGTCACGGGTGATCCCAAAACAATACAGTGAAACGATTGAAAAAGCAACTCTGATGTTGTGTGATGAGAAAGGTGCTGTTTATACTTGCGGAGGAAAGAGGCGTCCGACCATTTCCATGGAGACACGTCAATAGCTTGCGCACAGAGAACGTTGACATGAGACGTGCATTAGCATTGTGAAAAGGGCTGTATGCGTCTAGTGATGTCAGCTTCAGGGGCGCGAGATCTGTATTCTTGCCACAAACGCCCTTGAAGTTAATGCGATGCCTCAGCGGATAAGATTAGCACGAGAGGGCCACCCACAACCCGTTGTTTTTGCATGTGTAAAAGTGAGGAAAACTAAGGTAAGATGCATAGGCAAACATTTTAAAGATCGATTACAATATGCTTAAAAATACATGCCCGAACGATCGGGACAATAACATTTTTGAGCATACTTCCCCTTTAATATTCCTTGCCGCCGTCACTCACGCACAATAGTCTTCTCCCTTCTCTACTTTCTTCATGATAAGGATTGTGTTACATTCGTCTATCCTGCTCCCCCCGATACTAGTGCTCATCTAGCTCCCTCACTGTCTCAGGAATTCCAGGCAAAGCCAGAGGTTTGGGTGTAAAAGCTGTAATGTTAACACACACACCAGTCTCTGGAGGGCTGCATTGACTCTGACCCCTCCCAGGCCTGGCTCATGCTTATGTACAATGCAAAGCTACATATTAATCTCCTCCCATTAGCCTTACGCTGACGAGAGTGAATAAAGTACATTTCAGATTGTCTTTGCAAAGCAGGCTCTTATCGACCTTGGGACTTCAGCCAGCAGCTTGAGCTTCAGAGCTGTGTACTTCTCAAAGAGGGGGGCTATGGATGCCCAGCTCTCGAGGCCTGGCTGGCAGACATTCCACAGCTAGCTGAGCTTGTTGTACTATGATGGTTCTCTGCAACATCTGCTTTCATTGTTTAGATATTTTAGGCCAGTCCTTATGCCAAATCATTAGGCCAGTCTTCCTGCTTCAGATGTGATGTACCTCAACCAAAAGAAAGTTCAGAATCAGAAATGTGCCAGGTAACAGAGGGCTGTGGTGTCCCTTCCCCACTGGTGCTCATTAATTGTCCCTGCAGTATTTCTCATGCCCTCCCTCCGTGCACTAGACGTCTACATTTCATTTACAGCCACGCGTGTTGTCCAGGTTCACTGTTTTTTACCCAACGCTGTAAAACACGTGGGTTTGAAATTTGATAAGAAAACCTCTGATTTATGTTTACCTTTTCCAGCACTGTGGTTTCCATTGTGTGCAGCCCTGTACTGCCGTGCATGGGTTTCCTATTTCTCTTATTCGGGTGTATGTTGCAGCACGACTGCATCATGAGAATTCTTCTTTGCGACTGAAACACAACACGTCAACGCAATCCCACAGGAAAGTGGCATTCTGAGCGCGCATTACGCCCACTCCCATTCAGCTCTGTGGTGGCCTGCTGAGCTTCATGTATAATTTCAGGGCTTGACACTCATTTGTAAAGCTTTTAACAGCGAGGGATCTGCCCGCTGTAGCTTAGGGACCACAATTACATGCATAATCTTCATTGACTACTGAAGAGTTCTTTGGGGGCTGCATCTATTCACTGATGTAGATGTTTAGCATGTATTATTGTGTCTAGGTGTGTATTGAAAACGCTCCCACACAACATTCTGTTACCGAATTATGCACACTGAAAATGCTAACATTTGACTCAGACTTCCCCATGTCGTTTTTCATCATTTTCAAGGATGAGTCCTCTGCTGTATTTCTAGAGAAGTATAACAATTGAAATGTGGTGCTTCTAAGGACCTACGTGCACGCGCCCTAAAAGCTTGGGACAGGGGCCAGCCACACTTCAAAAGTTGGACTCCCAGCAGGGCTAGCTCGACTCTTCACCCTTCTGGGGTTGCTACATTAGGCACCATTAAATCGGGTAATATGACCCCCCTCCCCCCTTATTACAGTCTTAGCATGCTGCAGGAAGCACTGGACGGACGTGATACTGCTCTATTATTAATGTTAACATGGTTTGCCCTTGTAATTGTGCTTAGATCATGTTAACGTGTTGTGGGTATAATACATAGGCATGCATAGCAGCACCTTTTGCATACAGATAGCAGAGAATGGGAAAGAGCTGAGGGTTTGTGGAGCTGAAAGAAAAGCAGGACACTAACTGCTTCTGAGGCCTATACACAAAACAAAGTTGCCTGGCATGATAATACCCTTATTACTTACTGGCAACCTGAAATACACCAGGTTTAAGTCTTCCTCCTCACAGTCAAAGCACCTCAAGTGTCTTCGCCTTTGGAAAAACTATTTTAGGCAATAGCTTTTAATTATCTTTTGGAATATTTGTGGCCTCGAACCCCTTCCTGAATGTACTAATAGGACCATTCCCTCGCCCAGTACGTCTTGTACATCTGCAAAGCTGTAAATAGACACAAAACGTAGTCTGATTTGGGTGGAAGGGTGGTAGGAGGACTGGGGCGAGGGAGAGTAGGGCTCAGTGTAGTTAAGATTACTGCAGTTAATTGCTGCCTTGGCCAGTGGCGTAACACAAACTTTGGGGGGGTGCACTGCGAGCCATGATGAGGGGGCCCCCCCTTCCCCAACTCGGCAACAAATTGTATTGTTTATTTATTTGTATAGCGCGCTGGGCCGTCAAGCATCTGGGCGCTTGCAATACTTTAGGTTACAAGTACTTGAGTAAAAATGAAAGTACAGTACATTATAAGGCACAGTAGAGGATAGTTATATTACATTGTAAAGGGTAAATAAATATATGTTACAAGTACATAGGCAAAGAAAGATAGGCATACAGTGTAAGTCAATATACAGAGATAGTAATTACGGTGGGTTGAGTATACAAGGAGTATACTGTGTGTATATATACAAGCAGTAGTGTGGGTATCAGTAGTCGCTGGCGTGCAGCCACTGTTTAACATTGGTCTTGAACAGAGGGAGTGTGGGTAGGGCTCTGAAGAAGTCTGGCATAGAGTTCCAGAGTTGGGCTGCCAATACTGGAAAGCTAGATCCTCCTGTTTTTTAAGTTTGAAGTTGGGGACTCTGATGATGTTGCTCTGTGCTTTTTTGATGGGCCTTTCTGAGGTATGTCTGATGAACCTCTCAGACAAGTATGTCGGTGCCTTGTTATTAATACATTTATGTGTCAGATTTAGTGACTTCCAGGTTTGTATGATCTGGTATATTTTATTGATTAGTCCTACATCTGTTTCATAGTCACCCTGGATTGGAATAAGGATATGGGTGTAGTCAGCATAATTAGTATATGAGACACCCAGTTTGTCGAGTATGTCGAAGAGAGGCTTTGTAAATATATTGTACAAAGTTGGGGAAACGCAGGACCCTTGTGGTACTCCACATGTAATGGGTACTGGGTCTGCTGATGCAGAGGGCAGGAAGACTCTGATAGTTCTGTTGTCTGGAAAGAAGTTTATCCATGTAGAGGCCTCTTTGGAGAAGTTAGCGGCAGATTTGAGGTGGTTACATAAAACTTTATGGTCAAATAAGTAAAATGCGGTGGAGAGGTCTAGGAGTAGAAGGATAGAGATTTCTCCTTTCTCTTTCTGGTCAGTCATTTGGTTCTTGAGGTCAAGTAAGGCCGTTTCAGTTCTGTGCCTAGGCCTGAAACCGGATTGTCGGGTGCCTAATAGGTTGTTAATAACACATTGTGCCATACTCTGGGCCGGCCTAGATTACCACACTTGCGCAACACACACAAACGTGCTGCTGAAGGAGTATGCCGCATACTGCACTAGGAAAAAGCTATAAATTTGTGTTTGAATGAAATATACAGCACAATTTCAGAGAACAATTGGCCAAAATGCCAGAGTGTTTGCAATTGTTTTGTAGGGTAACACCAATCCAAAATTACAATGCATGCAAGTCACCAACAGGGCACAGGAACATTTCTGCTTTGCTATTAAAATGCCATGCCACAATGAAAACATGTCCAACTGGCTGCACAATGTAGACCAGTGTAGACACGTAATAACATATTACAGTAAAGCATGCCAGGCCACATTTAGACATACCTAGACTGGTTGCACCAAAATGCCAGTCGAAGCAATAACACTTGTCATGGTAATTGTATCACAGATGGCCTGAAAAATATACAATGTTGCAGTAAGAAATGGGTAAACTGGCAGTACACAAATTCCAGTCCAGTCAGGTAATTACACTTAGAAGGACTGCTTTATGAGAAATGCTCAGTTAAAAAAAGTCAAGCCAAACTAAGAAATGACTAGACTGGCTGCACCAAAATTCCACTCTAGCCACGAATACTAAATATCATGCCTGCTTAGCCTGGACATGGACAGCCATTATGATTTATCGTGCAATCCCATCCCCCGCACATCCCCTCTCCCTCCCACCCTCTACCCCAACCTTCAAAATCCGCTCCTTGGCCCAGAATTACCTCCACGTCCCTCTTCCTTGTCCCAGTGCTTACGTATAAGGCTCATTGCCTCATAGTGAAGTACTGGGATGAGGAAGACTGGGACTAGGAGTAATAAGATTACAGGTAGCTAAATCAGGCATTAACTCCATGTAGCTCTACCTCATCCCAATACTTGTGTATGAGGCAGCATGCCTCATACACAAGTACTGGACGAGGAAGAATAGGGCTAGGAGTAATGAAAATTACTAATAAGTAATCAAAGCATTAAACAATAGTAGTGGTGCAACACCATTGAACTGACTGGGCTTCAAATCCTCTGCCCCTGATATTTTGGGCTATGTTGACTCGACCTGGCTGACCGACAGAGCAGTGGCCGGACAGAACAGGACACAGATGTTAAACAGCACCAGGGTTTTGCTGTTAACAAAGGCCCAGCAATTACTACGTAAAGCATTTCACTGTAATGCCTGCATTCAAATGCATAATTTTTTAGACAATTGAAATTGTGATGTGGGTTTAGTGCTTGCATGCCAGGGCAATGATTGGAATGATAGAGAGAGAACAGGAGCCCGCTCATTCCCACAGCAGTCCATAAGCGGGTGCTTTAAGACTTAAAGGAGAGAGTTAACTGCATGTAACATTGAAACTGCACTAGAATAGTCTCATTAAAATGCATAAAGATGTTGGAGGCCCCCACACAAATATGTTTGCCCCTCCCCCACTGCCCGTGAAGTTAGCGCCTCTCCCAACATTTGAAGCGACACACACGCACACCCAGCCATCCTTACATATAAATGTGCACCCTTTCACCATACAGGAACAGGCAGGCATTTAATTGTGTACCCTTTCACCATAAACTCACACAGGCATCCACATATACATTTAAGTGTCTAGGAATCTCAAATCTAGGTGTGCTCTCCCTTTGTCTACCAATTTGTGAAACCTAGGCCTTTTCTCCCACATATCAATAAATCTCAAATGTAGGTGTGCTCTCCCTTTGTCTACCAGTTTGTGAAACCTAGGCCTGTTCCCTCACTATCTAGGAATCAAAAATGTGGTGTGCTGTCCCTTTGTCTACCAGTTTGTGAAACCTAGACCTTTTCTCCCACTATCTAGGAATATCAAATCTAGGTGTGCTCTCCCTTTGTCTATCAGTTTGTGAAACCTAGACCTTTTCTCCCACACTCTAGGAATCTCAAGTCTAGGTGTGTTTTTCCATTGCCTGCCATCTGTGAATCCTAGGCCCACCTTCCATCCAGGAACACCCAGGAACCACTGAAAGCAAGTACTGATAGCCAGGTCACTGCCCAAGTCAACTAGGAACAAGGTCACCTACTTCTCTTATCCAACTGTGCAGCCCTCTTCCAATGTGTAGTTTCCTGCCATTGCCCCGCTTAGATTGTCCATCCATAGATGGAGGAACACCAGAACCTAACCCACTAATTGGACAACCACCCATAGAGGGCATCCAGCTATCACATTGCAAGAGGTTAAGAGTTAAAACCAACCAAACCACACAATGCCCTACAGGTGGGCTACTGCCCCTGTAGCATCAATACTCTAACCATCCTACTACCAAGGACCACAAAATGCCCCAACACAGAGTTCAAAATTGCCAAAGAGAATTGGAGCAAGGAACAAACTGAGGGGATCCACACCCTCATCTGAGAACTTCAAGTGCTCATAAGCAAACAGGAAAAACAAAAGAGGAGGAGGACTGGCGATAGCATACACATAATCTCTGAAAATTGAAACTGAAGAACCACTAAACAAACGAAAACTGTGAATCACTAATCCTTCGCCTATCAGCAAACCCAAAAACAAACCTCAAATTCATTCTGGTATACAGACCACAGACATATGATGCAACCTTCGTGGAGGCCTGAACTGAAGCCATCACCAACCGGGCCATAAAGCAGGAACACCTGATAATCATTGGAGAATTCAATATCTGGTTTGACGAAGAAACGACTAACACACAAAAATCACCAGACAAACAACTGAAGACAATGATACTACATCACTTAGTCAAAGGAGCAACTCGCGAAGTGGGAACATACACTAGATCCAATCTTTGCCTACATAATGCTCATCACCACATCCCCTTTGCGATCACACTAGCCACATCAACAGTAAAAAAACAGACAAACTGCCGTCTATCATGAAAAAGAAACTGGAGGACCATAAAAAATAGCAACTTAGTAGAATTACTTGAAATCAACAAACCACCGTCAACGACTCTGGATGAAGTTGACCTTGACAGAAAAACAGTGCTACTGCACAAATGGATCACCAGAACAATAGGCGAGATCTCCAAGGAAAAACGTTTCACCAGATTGCGCAAGAGAGCAACAGCAACATTATTTACCCCGCTACTCAGCACCATAAAAAGAAAAAACGGGGAAGCTTGAACTAGAATGGAGGAAAAATAACAATCTGATGAAGAAATTACAATTCCAATGACAAATCCACTCATACAAAAACTAAATTCATAAGTCCAAAAAGAAATACTACGACAACAGAATCACCAATGCTGCAAACATCCAAAAATAACTGTTTAAAATCTTAAACTAAATGAGAACCCCCATGGCTGAAACAACACCCCAATATCTTCACTGAAATTATGCAACAACCTTGCAGACCACTTCAAAAACAAAATCAGCACCATCCAACAGATCATATATAGCAGACGAAGCAACTACAACATTCAGCCTACCCAGCCATCCAAGGATCACCAGAACAAACTCTGAAGTTTCCCCCAAATATCAGCAGAAACATTCATCAACCTGGTAAACAACAGCAACAAAGCTGGCTCCCCCATGGATCCCTGCCCCCCAGACACACACAAATCAATCCTCGCACAAGGAACACCCATGGAATACCACAGAAACCTTTTCAAACAATCACTTTCAACAGGGAAAGTACAGAGATCATTCAAATCGGCATACATAAAGTCACTCCTCAAGAACACAGCAGGAAACGTGGAGGACCTCTCCAACAACCGACCCATCTCAAACATCTCTTACCCAGAAAACCAATCCAAACATAAGTCTATAGAATAACACAAAAATTCATAGAAGAACACATACTGCTGGATCAGGCACAAGTAGGCTTCAGACCAATGAGAGGAACGGGAACGGCACTGCTCTCAATCTGCGACGATCTAAAGGCTAATGCAGACTCAGACAAAAGAACAGCTCTAATACTTCTGGATCTCTCCACAGCATTTGACATAGTCAACCATGACATCTTCATTGGGAGATTGGAAGAAAAAGAAATCACTGGCCTAGCCCAACTATGGATTAAATCCTTCCTAACAAACAGAACAGAAACTATATGGGTCAAACCTTTCAATCCACTCCAAAGGAATCCACCTGTGGAGTACCGCAGAGATCCTCCTTTTCCCCATTGTTTTTCAACATATACCTGATGCCACTAATCAATCTCAATAAAAACATGGCCTCACATGCTACAACTACGCTGATGACACAAAGATTGTCTACAAAATACAAGATACACAGAAAGGAAACACAATGCTGGAAGACTGACTACAAAACTCTACGACTGGATGAACACTAACAGCCTCAAACTCAACCCAGGCAAAAAAGAAATAATGATCATATCCAAAAGCACGGAAAACAATCACTAGATCCCATGGCCGACAGACTAGGAACAGCACCAACTCCATCAACGAAAATAAAGCACCTGTAGGTCTTGATAGACAACGAACTTGAGCCATAAGTAAACGCTATAATCAAGGAATGTTTCTTCCTCCTAAACATGGTAAAAAGGTTCTTACCATTCCTCTCTTTCTCCCACAAAACACTCACCATCATCGCGTTCATCATGTCCAGAGTAGGCTACGCCATCAGTATATCCCTAGGAATGCCAGAACGTCTATTAAAGAAACATCAGCGCATCCAAAACGCTGCGGCCTTACTCCTGCTGAAACTACCATAAATAGAACACATTACCCTAGTGCTGAAAATGCTGCACTGGCTACCAATAAAACAGCAAATAAAGTTCAAAATGATGTGCATAATGCACAAAACAATCCACAGTCAAGGAGCAGAGTTCCTAAATCAGAAAATAACCGTCTACCATCCAGCAAGACCACTCAGATCAAGCAACGACATTCGCGTAGAACCAAAACCAAACAATAAAAGAACATTTGGAGGATCATCTTTCTCTCACCCGGCAGCAATAACCTGGAAAGACCTACCAAAAAACATATGCAACACAAGGGATCATCTGGAATTCAGAAAACTACTCAAAACATGGCTCTTTGCTCCGAAACCAGAAGGAACTAGGAAGCATACACCCAGCGGGAAATAAGAATCCCAAGGAGTAACCCTTGACCCCTAAAATAATCTTCTCCAACCAGAGGGCAGGGAGAGGGCACCCCAAAAACCCATGTCCACATACAGCTAGTCCACAGAGGAAACCTAGGTAGGTAAGGACTCACCACGGGATAGGCAGCGAGTGACCAGAACCCTCTAACCCAAACATCACCAACCAGGACGGGCGAACACGCCAGCATCAGCCAGATACACATAACATTTGAGTAACACAGAGGAAACTACTACTCCTCAACATGCGTACCAACCAGGTGGACAAAATACAACACCAAACACACAGGATAATCACAGATGTTGAGCACAGAAACGCAAAGTTTAAAAGGTAAGAAAAAACCCACTAACCCAACTCTAAAACCTCAACTTTCTGCATATACTTCTCATGCAGAAAATCCAAACAACCACTTCTCCGCACAGCAATCCACACACATCACATTGGAACAACAGACAAACAACGCATAACTCAACACAACAGCACACTGTAAAGTCGTACAGACGCGAAAACCACACTAAAGCTCAGCAAATGGTGCAAACCGAACAGAGGCTGCCAAGAGGACAACAAAACTCTCACTTTCCTATTCCCACTACACCCTACTAACCACCCCACTTGCACACATTTCAGATCTGCCACAGCACTTGGGGACCACTCCGGTGGTGACAGTGTGCAGTACAAATACCTTTAACATTAACATACACTCACACAGGCAGCCACCTATTCATTTACGTGTGCACCCTTTCATCATACACTCACACACACACACTTCTTGGGGTTGAGGGGAGCCCTATTGCTTCAAAAAGAAATGGTTTCTTTTTAAAGTCACTCTGACTTCATAAATAAATTATTTCCGGTACCCCACCCCATAACATGGAGCCCTCCAGCCTAGAGGCTTCTATGTCATGGGGTGAGGGACCCTCAGGCTTCGAAAAGAAATGTTCTTTTGTAGTCACTCTTCCTTCATAAAGAAATAATTTCTGTTACTGAAATAATTTCTTTATGAATGCAGAGTAAATTAAAAAAGAAACTTTTTGGGAGGAATTTATTTTTTGTAGAAAGAAATTTGGTTTTGTTTGCTCCAAGCAGGGCCCCCCTCCCAGGACATATGCTGGTGGCCCCCCCGCACCACAGGGGCTGCGGGGGCCCCCTTTACGCCAGTGGCCTTGGCCCTCTTCCTTACCTGCACTTAACAGAAGAGGACGTAGTAAGCACCAAACTCTGTGACAAAAGAGGCAACATCAGGAAAGTTACATATCTATTTTAACGAAGTAGAACACAAAATTCATTAACTGCACTCTGAACTGCTGAGATTAAATACATTAGAAGAAAAATGTGAAACAAGGCATCCTCAAAACTCAACGAAGTTGCGCCTTGAAACATTTGTGTATAGGCGTGTTATAAATGCCATATCATATCATGTAGGTGGAGGTTGGCTGTGATGAAATGACTACTGCTCCAGGCGTGAATAGTAGCTAAGCCACACACTCAGACCCACACTGCTACTAAATTAGCAATGATCCCAAACATAAAGGTAAAACTGACACAGACCAAAGGGTATACCTCCTTCACCCCTTTTTGATAACATGGCCATAAGGTACACTCCACCCTCGGGCAGAGTGTGAAGGGATCACCATCGCAACCAACACACCAGTAGTACAAAGATTTCAAAATAAAAGAATGTCCAATCAAGCTTCTATACATATATATATATATATATATATATATATAGGTTAATTAAACACTTTAAATTGCAAATAACTAACAAAAAAACAGAAGCAAAACCTACCCCTGTAAGAGAACGCTGAAAATGAAGAAATTATATAGAATACTATAGTAGCATACTCTATTATAGAATAGCACTCTGGGTACTTGAGCAGTGATGATCAGGCAAGCAATTACAGCTTTGCCATGGTGCAAAGGATATGTCCTTCAAAAAAAGGATAGAAAATGGCACATATACGCACCTATGTAACCAAAAGTGGATTTGCATTACTGTTTCCAGAACCCAGAGGACAGGGCATCTTGACAGCACCTTATTCTTGGTCTTATGTGGTTTGACAGCATTGAACCAAGCTTCTCTGTGCTTTACCTATGGTCAAACAGTGTTCGAGATGTGGCACGTTGTGTTGATGCAATGGCAAGTTGGGATTTAATCATCTTTGAGATGGGGCTCTATGCAGTTTGAGTCAGGGTTCAAGGCAATGATGATCCCAGGGTCAAACAGGTTTGAGTTAGCAGTCTAGTAATTTACAGATGATGTTACCCCTGGGTCGAGTTGATGCTGATATGATAGCTTCTGGTGGCTTGGGTTAATTTTCAGGTTGAGTTGATGCAAGGTCCTGTTGGTCTATGCAGTGCAGTGAGTGGAAGGCTTCTGCAGCGGTGACCCTTTGTTTGAACGCTACTGCTGAGAAGCAGCATAGAGCCATTTCAAAGAGTCAGGAGAGAAGTTTGAAGTTTTGAAGTGTCAAAAGCATTACCCCAGGACCTGTGCCAGTTCTAAGGGCATCACATGTGATTCATATGTGTTTCAACACCTTCTAGATAGGATTCCGGCTGCTCTTAGGCTTTCTGGTGCTGGGAGTCTCAATCCAGGGGCTCGAAGGACAAAGTGAATTCTTCTTTCTCTGCTCTCCCAATCCAGGGAGTTTGGCTGGAATCTTCAAGGGGCCTTCATCTCCAGTGAGGAGCCTGGTTCCAGTGCAGCTGGCATAGTGGCAGGGCTTTATCAATAGCAGTTCACCCCACTGTTCTTAAAGGAGTGGATAGGGGATAAAACTCTCCTCAGACTTGAAGTCCTTTTAGCTTCACCTATCTGTTGGAGTACTTTGGAATGGACTGCACTCCCAAAAGAGGTCCAGTGAATTCTCCTTGCCTTCTTGAAAGTCCAAAATGAATCAAAGAAGGAATGGGAGATCCCTTCCTTATCAAGGCAACTTTTCATGAGGAGTGAACAAAAAGAGGTATGCTCTAAGGGGTCCGATCCCTACTGCTGTAACAAGTGACCTTTGACTTATTACATCTTACCCAGAGTACCTTGGCCTGCAGGAAATGGAGAAGACACGAAGGAAGAGTGCCCTAACAGACAACTAAGATGGTGGAACCCCTTCTCAGGCCCACCTTTCCTTCTCTGGTTACTCTACCCCCACCCCCTACACATGACTGCTGATTCTAAAGGCATGCTGGTGTGAGGCTGGCCTTTGTGAGTGTCCCTTTGAAGCAGTTTTCCCATGGATATCCTAGTGAGAGCTCCTGTGGCCTGAAGGTAGTTTTTACCTTTCATCCTGGCGAATCAAAAGAATGAATCATCCTGGCTATTGTCTCACTTGGAGCACTGGAGGAAGCCAGCTAGCTATGAATCTGCACTGGATTGATATCTTTCACCTGGGCTCACAGGTTTACACTTGTATGATATAAAATTGGTTGTGGCTTTAATAATTGTGCGCTCTTATCAGTCATCAACCCATAACCAGGTATTGTGTATTATTAGAGGTTACCCAGCCACCAAACTGCTAAAGCATCAATTATAACCCTTTAGGTCAGAGGTGTGGAAGTTAAAATGCTACCTCTGGCTGCAGTGAATTTGAGTCAAAACATCTGTCAGTGGCCCTATTTCAATTACACACACAGCCTAGTAAAGACCGCAACTTATCCCCCCACGAGATAGTGACAGGGAGACACATGCAAACCCCCCTGTCACCAATGATAAGAGTATCTGATGCCCACAAAACAGCAACAATATTAGGTGAAGTATTTAAGGAATATCTGAAACAACTCACACGAGCGGTAAGAAACATTGCTAAACAAATTGCCTTGCCCTTCACAAAGGATGATGAAACATAAACAACAACGGCTGCTGTTGAATTTAGTAGGGAAAGAGTAGCTGCTAAGGTACTACAATGATGAAAGTAGTGGGAATAAGATGTGTGCTATCAAATGGTTCTATACATGTGATTAAAGAAAAAAAGAAAAATAAACTATAATGCAAATATATTATGCATAAATTAAAATATTCTCTCTCTCTCCACTATTTGAGAATGTATGATTGTCTTTTAACTAAAGTTGTGCTTAACCCATTTTATCCCAATCTGTAGGAACTACAATGGCAGAGACAAAGCCTCTGAATACAACAAGAAGAGAGTCCGATAGCAGTAGGGACAATGTTAGTGCCACTAGGGCGTACTCATATGAATGTGCCCTTTATTTTTCGGCCATTGTTGTTCTGTTTTACTATTATGTTCAGGTCTTTATTGGAGTGTGTCTTTCATCATGAAGGAGGTAAAAGAAGGGGGGAATTGAAATAAGAGGGAACTCAGCTAATATGGGATGGGGTGAAATTGATGTGGAACCATACTACCTCTGAAAATCTCACCACGGTGCATAAGAACCGGACAATGAAAGCACCCCAGCCTGAGTTACCCATAATGAGTGTTAGTGAAAATGTAATATCTGTATATGATGACTTTCAACCAACCTCACCAACCTTCGCAGTACCACACACTCACTCACAGACAACCTCTGATCCTACCTCAGATATCGAGTTTATGTCTACTATGTCCCCAGCTACAACATCAACTACTCCTCCAAATGCATAGTATTGGCAATATCCTAATGATCAAAATGAAATGTGAAACACAGGAATTTTTCCCATCTATTTACAAAATGCTATACATGCCTAGAATGGCCTAGAGGGGAAAGGGAGGAGGAAAAGGGAAATACTACAGCACACATATGATGTTTGTATGATAGATACAATTGAAGACCCGCATCACCCAGAGCAGTCTAACAGATGGTACTCAGATATGAGCACCACTGGTAGGCAGGCTACCAATGAAATTTGTTATGTGTGTTCACTGATCCCCAATGCCTCAGGAACACCTAAGGTTTTAGTACCACAAGAAACCCCAATAGTGGAAGCCCAGTGTCTCCTTCATCTCACACTGTGTAGAATTCAAAGTACCTTCCAGGCACACACAGTGAAGCTACAATTACTTCCTCCCGACCAAAACAACTATGCAAAAAGAAGCCAGAAGGAGCTACATGCTTCAAGGAGCCGTTCTTTGAAATAAAAGGGACAATGTTTACTGAAAGCAAATGGCATGACGCAACAGTGATGTGCAAGGCTGAAGCACTACGTGAGCAAATGGATGAGAGACTGAAATGGATGGAAGATACATGTGCTAGAACATGGTCGAAACACATCACAAAGTTCATTTGGGTCACAGCTCTTGAAAAACCGATCAAAATACAGCGTGAAGAAACATTTTGCTTCCGTGGCGAATGGAAGGTGCCCCTAGGATCAAACCAGCATTGCAATAGAACGCTTGTCATCCCTGACATGTGGAAAGGAACTGCTGCCTTGAGGGATAGTTGCTGGGTGTGTGGCAACCAGGTATAATTGCACCTGCAGCAAAGATGGAGGGGAGAATGTGCTCTGGCATCGCTACATTCTGCCCTGATGGTGATTCCTGACAGCCATGTGCAGAGGGAGAGGGTGCCCACCAGGCTGTCATCAGCACCCCAGTCAACAGGTGAAGAACCCCCCCATCTATAATGCGTTATCAGAAAAGAAGCTGCAAGATAAAATATCACGCAAAAGTAGAGCATCCAATTACCTCTCTAAGGACTCTCTGGCACAAATTCCAGACCAGTATAAATTGTGCAATTCAGCAGAGACGTTTTTTGTATCACTCATACCAAGTATCCAAACCCGAGCAAACACCAAATGGCTACAGAGTGTAAGATGGGAGCTGATTCAATTGGCCAACGACACTGAGGAGGGGTTCAACATCATCAAGGTAGAACTCAGGGCTCTGCGGTTAATGATGATGGAGAAGCACTATGTTTTGGACCTCCTCACAGCAATTGAAGGCAGTGTTTGCCGAAAAATCGGGAGCGCATGTTGCACTTTAATACCTTCTTAAGATGATGACAACTGGACACTATCACATGTAATTGCTGCAGTACATGATCTCAGAGTAAAGATGAAAAAGGAAGGTGGGGTGCAGCCCAGTGATTGGTTTGACACAGTGTTCGACTGGGTACCATCATGGTTTGAGACTGCAATGAAGCTACTGGTCCCTATCATTGTTTTCTTGCTGCTGATTTTCTGTGTGTGGAGGTAGGGGTCCGATGCTGTGCTGAAGCAATCCCTAGTAGTGTTATGATGATGGTGACAGTGGGCAACCCAAACAAGATGCCTCATGATAATAGGGAAGCACAAGTACAAACTGGCGAAAGTAATAAACTCAAATATCGTATGACAGCTGTGTACAATACAGGAGATATAGTGGATAATCTATGGCACATAACAATTGAGGAGCCCCAAGACTTGGAAAACCATAAGGAGGTGTGGGTGGACCTGGCCAGGGAGGGGGGTTGTATTTATATGATGTCTACTCCTGAACAATATGCAAGAAGGGGTGAAAGCCTAAGAAGTGTGTGCCATGCGTGGATGCCAATAAAAGGCACTCCAGCATGGGATGAATCAGTAAAAAGAGTTGAGGAGTGGAGGCGTACTGGCAAGGGGCATTCGTTACTTTAGAAGTAATGAAAGGGGGAATGTTGGAGGAGGAAGGTCTTTTCTGATCCCCCTTGACATTCCCACATGAAATGGTTCTCATGTTTACCTAATGGTGGGAGACGTCCCCTCATTTTTTTCACTTGTCTCTATGATTTTAACAAAGTATTAACCAAAAAATAAGACGGTAAACAAGACCATCTGGTGAGACATACAGACTCCATTTTGTGCCACCCTAAACACCATCTTTTTCTAGGCCACACAATGATCTCTAAAAGGCCATCTCTCCCCCTGTCCAGCGCTTCACACAGAAGAGCCTAGCTTCCCCCCTCCACCTCCTGCCAGCTCCACACAAACCCCTTTCTCCTGGAGGTTCAGCCATGTATTGTTGCAAGTATTCAGTATCCTTTCTCTTCCTATGAGCTCACTGCCCTGAGTGTGACCAGAGCAAACCCTAGCCTGCAGGCTCATCCGTCTCCACAAACCTGCTTGGGCACACTCGACTCCCACAGTTAAAGCCATAACGTACAGAGCCCCTGACCCTCTATCTCTTTGATGCAGATATACATCTAAACTCTTGTAGTGACTGCGCCGAGCACCCACCACACCCCTAATCCTTGCACACCAAATATCCTCTGTTGAAACATGTGTCAATCCGTAAACATGAGGCATCAAGCAGATCAAAAACCTAAGGCAGGCACCTGGGTCAGGACACTGTGTTTTATGAACCTTTGGGCATGAAATGCCACCAACCCATATATTTGTCATCCCCTTAAAATGCCAACTTTTTAATGATAGTCATTTGTCTCATGTCTTTAGTCTCTGTTGTGCTAAGATAGATTGTTAGAAATGGTTCATCTTGTGCGCCTGACCTTCAATCCGCAGAGAGGAGCCCAGCTGACCCACGTGCTGCCTGCCGAAACTCCAAGCTACCAGCCAATCCTAAGGGGCCGACCCATATGTTCCTATAATGTATTCATTTATTCTGCCAATCCTGCTGTAATATGATGTACCTGTAGGGAAACGTCAGTAGTGATGTACTGTTTATGTAATATTTGGCAGAGCGCTCTCAGAGCTGCAGAGTTCTCTGCACGCACAACTTTACCTTATATAAACTTTGTTCAACTTGCAATTCATCCCCTGGTCTCATTCCCTAGTGGGGTGTGTCCTGTATTTTGCTTCTTTTGGTATTGTGTTGGGATTAGGCGCCTTCACCTGGCTGAGTCAACTCACTCTTTCATCCTTCTGCAATTGAGTATCACTCTGTGGGATAATAATTAATAATGTCTGCTGTTATTTCAGTGCTCTGAGATTTATGGGTATGTAGCACTATAATAAGAAATACATTAGTATTAGTATATTGCGTAAGTACCTCTGTGGAAGTGAATCGTTCCAAAATAATATCAGAGTTCTGTATTCCCAAATGAGTAGCAGAAACAACAAAGAAAAAACATCAAGAATAGCATTCGTGTTGTCTGAGATAACACTGCTTTATAATGATTTAAAACATATATAGTATGATTCTGCTATAAGCAGCAATTTCAGTACCTTGTGACTGTTAATGTGTAGGGGAATCACTTCTTCATGTTGGTTTTCATGACTTACACAAATGCGGTCATGATCACTTGATTTGTGTGTGGAATTTAAGTCAAGAACATCGTACATGTTAAAGGTGTTCAATCACATTTCAGTTGCAAGATGTTATACGTAATTGCCATAATGACGTTTCACATTCAGCAAGCAAACATTATAAAGTGAGACTTTCGTGTCAATGGTAGTCCATCTTAATGTGATATAACTAAGACTCCATGCATTCTTTTTTTACTGACTTTTACACATAAATACAGAAGGAAATCTATCTGCGTTCTGTCTGCATGTGTTTATTGAAATGGAAATAATAGAAAATCAGCTCTTATTACTCAGTTCCTTATGCTGTCAATCTTACATCGCATGCCAATTGCATTACTGACTGGAAGCATGCAGAGTGTACAAGTTGCATAACAATACTACCCAAGCTCTTCAAATTGCTGTAAACGTTATATCTCAGGTCAGAAGCATTCACTGGAGCAACAATTTGCTGTTCTGGTGCAAAAATAGAGCAGGTATATTTTTCCTGTATAGCTGCGTGTGTTTTAACTAATGCATTTTTCATTTGAATGAATGCAGAAAATGGTTGCAAATTATGTTTTTATATGACAAGCAATAAAAGTAGATAAATACAGAACAAATGGCTGAAAAATAAATATGTATAAATACAGAAGGAAATTATGGGCAAATAAATAACATAAAAGCTTAGATATAATGAACATGTTCTGAACAAGATGAATCATTTGTTTTTTGGTCTACCATGTATGTGCCTCATGATGCCATTGATATATATCTTTCAAAATATCTAAATATTGAATACATTTTCAAATGTATAGAAAAGAATCATAATAATATGAAGTGAAAGTCGTGCTGAAATTAAAATTCTTACCGTATTCACATATACAATAATGTCATAAAATGTAACCCTAAGCTTTACATAAATTAAACTAACAATTGTAATACATGATGACAACATAATACTAATAAAACCATTGGATGTTACATTATGATCACAATTAATTACATTGTATACTTGTCCAAGTTTATACTTGGACAAATGGGAGTTCAAACTCGTGTTTGGATTATGTATTTGTTAGCGTTACTACCAGAAAACTGTATTCTGTGGTTAGGGTGAGTCATAATGGTCTCAGTGACCACACAATTTTAAACTGGAGTAGCCAATATGAAAAGGCTAAAATCATCCTGGTCCATGAAATTCCGGTGAAAATAAGCATCCAAGATAATAGGATACTATGGAGTGCAGCCAATGTAAATAGACTTAACACATACCTGAACACAGTCAGGGAACCCATCTCAGACCAACTTGAAAAAATTGACTGGAAATTAAGCATTGTGAATAAGGCTGTCATTAGATCTAAATTGGGTTGAATAAAATGCTATGGGAAAAATCAGACATTATGCATATTTGTTATAGAAATTTCTAATAAGAAAACACTTAACGGAGCAATACAAAAAGTACACAGAGCTAAAACCTGCAATTTGAATGAAAAAGCTGGAAAAATATCACACCTCTGTACTCAATATAAAAATTGGCTTAAATCCCATAATATTAGTATTGTTAATGCTAATTGGAAATTATTCTTTAACCTGATAAAACTAATGACAGCTGCCCTGGCTTAGTTACATTATTGAACACTATTATAATAGGGGAGGATACAGAATCTTTGAAACAATATATTGTCTCATCCAATATTGAAGGCTTTAATGAGACTGATATTTTAAGGGCCATTACCTAAATCGCCTGGTCCAGATCTCCTGCACCCGATCGATTAGCAAGTATTGTCCTCAAGAGCAACCCAGATTACTGCTCCTGTAATTTGGTAGTCTTGTTTTAAAAAATGTTAAAGACTGAATATGTGCCTGTTTGTTGGAAGCAATCCATAATTATCCCGATCTTTAACAAGGGAAACACATCTGACGCTAGTTCTTACAAACTACAGGCAATGATGGGCTCTAATTATAATATCTTTGCAGGATTCATTATGAACAAAATTAAAGTGACTATAGAGGAAATGGCCCTGCTGCCCTGCTACCACACTGGGTTTAGAAGCAAATGTAGTACCACCCATAATATGTGGGCCCTTAATTATATAAAATCAGGCATAACTCGAAAACCGGGAGGGAAGCTCTATCTATGATACGCAGATTTTCTAGAGCTTTTGATAGAGTATCCTTATCCAGATTATGGAATAAAATAGAGAATTATAATATAAACCCCACGTTGCTCTATTTTTTAAAACTTTTTTATACCCTTCCAGCCAAGCGTAGGTCAGAAGACTCCTTCTGGACCTTTCGTGGACAGCTGAAAACATGGCTCTTTACTCAGGAAACACGTAACTAAGCTACTTCATTAGCCCAGCAACCTAGCAATGTAACCTAGCAAAACCTGTATCATGCTGTAACCGTGCAACAAAAGCAACACCCTAACCTAAATTACCTTACTAATCTTGGATGCATTTTTCTCACTGCCTGTACATATTATCTCCCTTCTTGCCTTGCATATGTGCAACCATGTAACCATGCTACCTTGTTACTGTCTTATTTTTGAAAGAACTGCACCTAGATGCCTCCGGGTTTGGTGCGCTATATACATTGCAAAATAAGTAAATACGAATAACACAGTTTCCCATGTGTTTGAATGCTGATGGATGGTTAACTAAGCCTATAAAAACAAATGTAGGACTAAAACAGGGATGTGTCCTTTCGCCGGTGCTTTACAATTTATACACGGCAGACATGGACATGAAAAGAAAGCTGTGTGTAATTTCTCATCGAGCGTGGGAGGGATTTTAATACCCAGGTTAGCCTACGAGTACAATATCGTATTGTTGAATTTAATACCAATAGGTCTCCAACATTCTATAAATGCGTTGGCTAATTATGCAAATAAAAATAATATGAAAATAAATATTAACAACCCAAAGGTCATGGTACTTAGCAAGAGAGGCCAAAGAGGCTTGAATTTTGATTGGAAAATAAATGATGAAAAGCTCGAAATTGTAAATACATATATTTAACTCGGTATTCCAATAGATAACATCCCCTCCCTAGCCTATGTGGGACATTATGTCCGAATTAAAGTTCTGAGAAAATGGACTGAGATTCACAATTTAATAAATAGTAAAGGAGGCTTTAATATTGAGGGTGTTTTAGAAATGTATAGGACTGGAATTATACCTTGCATCTTGTATGGGCTTGAGATCCTCCCTTTGAAGTTTATAACCTGCTTGGATAGACTGGAGGGTAAACTTCTATGGTCGATCTCATGGTGCCTGTGGAGGCTCTTAAGTGCCAATAGTGAACCCTGTCTTTAAAAACTCCTGGATAATACAGAGAGCAGAGTTTTATATTTCCTTAATTCATTCTAGTGATAATAATAACATGAGTCTACATGTATTTGCAAAGCATAATGAGTCCAAATTGAGAAACGAATTGTATCTGAATCTGGAGCAATCGATGATGAGACACTTAGTAAACATAGATTTTTAACTCCCAGATGAAAGATTATTTCCTCTTTTCTCAAAAATTTAAAAAAAGTTAACGTTAATATGGGATAGAGATCGCAATTTGGTTAACCTAGCAGCAGAGAAAAGGTACGAAGAATATAGCAAGCAAGATTTTGAAGCAGGTAAACCATGATCCTACCTCATAAGAATGTGCTCTCAGAAAGAAAGAATGTTTATGACACAACTACAAATTTATATTTTACTGACATTAGAATATATAAGTGCATGTTAGAAAAGAAAGAAAGAGGACCAAGTATGTTGTCTTTGTGGGTCAACCTACAAGACAATTAGACACCTTCTCACCAATTGTGAATTCTTAATTGAAAACATATAAAATTACTTATACAAAATGTACCCACACTGAAAAGGGATACACATCTGATCAATTTTGGAGCAGCCCTAATGTAGGAGAATCGCTGGTCATTACTTTTTCTGCTTTGCATATATGGAAAGAAATAATGAAATTAAGTAAGTTGTCTTATGGAATTGAGGGAACAGGGTAAACATGAGTTATAATAGGATTCTACACAAAGTAATTTTAGAGAAGTTATCAAAATATATGATGGGTTTTATACTTTTTAGTATTACATAATTATTCTATGTATACATTATTAAATGATGTACTGTGGATGATGAAGTAATGATTGTTTTAAATATGTATTTTTATATAGTGCAAACGTTTTTTTTTTACTTGTAACCATAATGCACTTTAATTTAAAACAAATAATAATTACATTTTAGACAACTACTGATTTTATTTATTTTACCCATATATTCCTTTTGTGGCCATGGTTTGGAAAATATACATCCAGTATGTTTTGCATTCTTTTAATTTGATGAGTCTATCCCTGCAACCGGGATATGTTCAGTTCCCAAAAGTCTTAATTTCCTAATTTTATGCGGATGTATCACAGAATTGTTTGCTACAATGGATTCATTTTCATATTTTTTACTTCAGACTTTTTATCAATTTTTTGTTCTCTACATTTCTTGTTTATTTGGCAAATGTATATACATCCACAAGACATAATGTATGTATGTATCATACATTTCTGACCCATCAATGGGTGTGTGACTGTATCAGTTTTCTTCATGTTGCCACAAGACAAACATTAGAAATAGTGGAATCATCCATGCCTCTTTGTGATTGAAAATGTTTGTCAATCTTTATTTTATTTCTTTTATGTGTTATAGCTAAAAACTTTACACATTTCATATTAGAAAAAAGTTGAAATAGAATCACACAAAAAAACACATAAAAAGAGACAAATACTTAAGATCCCATGTTCCTATTTAAACCACAAGTAACGTGTATCGTGCCTTTCAAATTGCTACATAGACATTTCATAAAACACATAAAAGCATTAAATGATCAAATATGTCAAAATCTTCAGAATGCATAGCAAAAATAAAAATAAAACATTTTGCCATATGTTTGCCAGTTAATCACCTTTGAATGATAACTTTCATTTGGGACAATTCAGTTTTTACAAGTTTGAACAACCATCAGCCATTTTCGATAAAGTGCCAAGTAACCTGTTACTGCTGGTGTTTAAACAATGGGCCTCATTACAAGGCTGGCGGTAGCTGTGCCTGTAATACATGCACAGCTGCCGCCGGTATCATTTTTTTTCCGGCACTCAGTAATGGGCA
Organism: Ambystoma mexicanum; assembly: GCF_040938575.1. Classification (NCBI taxonomy): domain Eukaryota; kingdom Metazoa; phylum Chordata; class Amphibia; order Caudata; family Ambystomatidae; genus Ambystoma; species Ambystoma mexicanum. The sequence continues at coordinate 419,281,949 of NC_090927.1, read as the reverse complement.
ATTACTGGGTCACTACGGCCTTGCCGGACCCAGTAATTGCTCATTCCTGGGCGCCAGAAAATATTCTCCCCCATCCCCATTTGAGCCATATAGGGCTCAATAGTAATGGGGAAGCCGGATGAACCGGCAGCGTTATCTTTGGTGCCGGTGCATCCGACATGCTCTGCTTGCAGGTGCCAGTACGGCCGCCAGGTCAGACCTGACGGCTGCTATGGCACCTGTGAGGAGAACTCGTAGTTTGCCGGTCCGGGAACTACGGTACCGGCATGCTTACCGGTACCGTAGTTCCCAGACTGGTAAACTTATAATGAGACCCAATTTCTCCAAAGGATAGACCTTTAATGGAGTCCAGAGTATAGACAAACTCTCTGAGGTATTTTTGGTACAAGATGACCAAGGATGGGCATTCAGTTAATACATGTTTAGCGTGCATCTAGAACTGGGGAGTCCATCTTTTAAACGAAGTAGGAGGATGAACCGACATAGGGTTTTAGAAGGTCAAATTCTTAAGTGTGGTTCAGGCTTCCTTAAGGTATAGGGCATCTCAGAGACATGTGCATATGTTTGTAAATTTGCCCAATGGATGCAATTATGTATCCATTTCCACTGCCTAACCTTCTGCTCGAAGATCTTTTTCAGCTCAAAGAAGCCCAGATTCCAATCAGCAGCCCAGCCAATCACTTTAAACAATGATAATACAGAGTTCACATATGCATTAGCCTTCTTCACTTTCATTTCAACCCCTAAAAGTTGTAACAATGGACAAGTAGGCTCCTTCAGGGCTTTAAAGTAAAGGAGGCCATGTTTTTTTCAGAACAATTGCCAACATCAAAGTGAGGCCCAATTCTAAACATATTATCTCAACGGAAACACAAGGCGGCAGGCCTAAGATTAGTTTCCAAAAGCAGTCATTCGGCTTCCCAACCCATGACAAGTCCACCAGTGACAAACCTTCAGGCCCGTACAGAATTGATGGGCAGAAACTCTGCTTGTATAAGTGCAGAGTACCCTCTAAACTGTATCCGCCTGATCCATTTGATGTGCTGAAATACATTCTATAGTTATCTATAACTAGGTAACTCGAGGGACAGCTCAGTTTTGTGGGATCTAATTATCTTGGAAACAAGAGGGTGGCGTCCAGCCACATGTATTTGTCTCTTTACATGTGTTTTCTGTAAAGAAAACCTATTTTTCCATGCTTCATATTGTTGCAGAAAGATCTGCTTTGTGCTAAGCTTAAATTCAATTAGAAGATAGAAGAGCAAAAGACAGTAACCGAGTTCACATAGCTTTTATTATTTAGCTAGTGTAGAAATGCAGTTGTTCCCCAAAGCATTACTTGTTTTTATACAAAGAGGGTTATCTTTGGGTGGTCAGTAAGTTCTGCATTCTTGTTCTGCTCTTATTTATGTAAATTGTAAAACAAAACATATTAAATACATGTCATAGTGGACAAACAAATGCAAAGATGTACATAAATACAATAAATAATTAGACAGTGTAACAAATTTCAATGTACTTTCTTAGCATATACATTCAGTCAAGATAGTTGAAGGCACTACAGTGCTAAACACAGAAAAATGTACATTCAAAGGTTTGCGTTAGGGTCTCCTCCTTTTTGATTTTTTGTAATTTTAGGAACAGTAGATGATCAGGATTAACAGGCGGGGTGTGACCTAGTCATCGGTCTACGTCTAGATGTACATCAACTGAAATTGATTGTGACGGGGGACTGTTCCGACACTCAAGGTGTTCCGTCCCATGATGTTTCGGCAAGGTGGTCAGGTAGCCTTCATCATGGGCCTAGACCGGGTCTCCCTAAAAAAAAGGGGGGCATATTAAATGGGTAACTCAATTAGTGTAGAGCTCTTCTCTGCTGAGGCCAAAGGCTCATAAAAACACATGAACAAAAACATAATCAAATGAAGCCGTATACTGAATAATTGTGGGAAACAGCGGGTTTCCTATTATGCAGGGGCTTGCCAACCGGAGACTGACCAGGTCTGAGTAATTCTTTGTGCTGACTTCCTGGGGTGGGGAAGCGGAGGATGATGACCTGACCCCCGAGACATGCATAACAATTAGCAAGCTTGGTGAAAGGATATAATTGTATGTAAAGTGTAAAATTGATATACACACAAATTTATCAATCTACAAACTGGATTGTTTTTTAATATTATGAAACATTGTGATTTAGAAACGATAAGTCACACTGGATGGAAGCAATATTATTAAAAAGAATAGAATTGACTTCCACAAGTGTGCATTCATTTTTAGACGATAGAAAAGCATTGAGAGAGGGTATGGTGAGACTCTTATCTATCCCCTAATCAAGATTGACGTTACACCAGACCTTACTAGGGATAGAACATCTACTTGAGGGCTATTGAGATTCTTTGTAGGGTTACTCAGTCAGATGAAGGTTATTTAGAAGTTGTAATTTAATACATTTGTTATGTCTACTTTGTGTTAAACTGAAGGACATGGGCGCCAGCACACAGCCCTGCTTAACCCCTCTTGAACTATTAAAGGGATGGGTCAAGCTACCCCACCGTCCAACCTAACCTGAACAGTTTTATCTTCATGGAAGAGCCTCAAACAGTGCAGCAAGAAGGCAGGAGAATCTTACCCTTCAAGCTTCTGACATAATTTTGTTCTACATACAGATCAAATGCCAATTGAAAATCAACAAATAGTGCATAAAGCACAGGACTCTCTCTAACCCTGGCAAATGTCGGCAACAAATCCAGAAGACATAAGTTTTGGTTCGTCAAAGAAAAGGGTCGAAACCCAGTCTGGAATCTGTCCCACAACCTTACTGACTCAGTCCATCTCTGTAACTCATCAAATATAAAGGAGGCAAACAATTTGCCTGTGATGTCCAACATTGCTAACAACCTATAATTTCCGGGGACCGATCGATCGCCCTTCTTATGCACGGTGTAGGCGCCCTCCCCGTCTTTAGACGTGCAAGAATAAATGAGACACTCCCCAGACGGGGAATAAGGCTACAAGGACATGTTGCGTGAGTTCAAAAAATATTTTATCTAGTTGGCATCCAAAGAACTCTGCTGCCTGAGAGCGCTCTGACAAACATCTTAATTACATTACATTAAAAAGAGAAAAATCATCATAGATGACGTAATTAACATAGGGTACTAAGTCAGCGCGGGATTGGACAGTCACTATAGCACTATATAGTTGCAGAGGCACTGTTTCATCCGGATTGGTTGCTCCTTTGGCGGTAGGGTAGTCATCACGTGGCTCTATTGACCGTGTCCAGGAGGGGCGAAGGTCAGGTTGCTGTGAGGGGATGTAATCACTAACTAAGCTAACATAATACATCTCCATGACGCATGCACTAAATAATTACTTTGAAATACATTTATTGAAACTTCTACAAATCACTGAAAGTCTTGTACTTATTTACATAGTTAATTATCGTGACTCGAGCGGGTCATCCCGTTACAACGGTTTTGACCATCATGATAGCATCGATTGAAGCTTGGGTCTGCACTCATAAATAATCTAAGGCACACTGGTATGTGTTAGTATTGGAAACGATATATGGTGACAGAGGTGCAATGTTAGTCAGGGGTCTGTTGTGTAACCATCATGGTGGGGTCACATATTTGGTACATCAAGAGAATAATTTGCGAGGACACAGGGTTACACTGGCAGTAATTTTCCAATAGCGAGGGTGAGGGGGCATGGATAGGTTTGTGGAGATGGATGTTTGGATCAAGCCGGTTTACACACAGGGCATTGATCTCAGAGGAAGACTGGGCTGTTACATTTGTTCTTTGTTGCAATTACCTCCGGCTTCAGCGTGAGAATGGAGCCGCAGAGTTTTCCATACACAGAGGGAAGAAAGGTGGGGGCCATGGGTACTGTTTGATGTGTGTGTGTGTGTGTGTCACTACAACAGGGGAGAGAAGCCTTTTCGTACTATCGCAGCGAGGCCTGGTTACCAAGATGGCGTCAAGGGGGCACAAAGATGGATGCCCGGTGTCCTACATGATGGTCCCATCTACGCTGATGTCAGTCAATGCTGACATCGCATAAGGGCACGGGGGCATTCCCCACCATTAGAGGCACATGGTCCACATTTGTGCTACAGAAGTAACAAACTATTAGTTCTTTTGTTCTCGCTTCAGTAATACTCAGCTTCAGCTATTGCTTCATCCCACGCCGGTGTACCTTTTATGGGCATCCATGCTCTACATACATTCTTCAGGCTGTGCCCTTTCCTTGCTTACTCATCAGGGCTACATGTCATATATATTCCTCCATCCCCATCTATGTCCACCCATACTTCATTGTACCGCTGTAACTCTCTGGGTTCTTTTATAGTAGTGTGATAAAGGTTGTCAACCCTATCCCCGTTTTGGCGGTATACTGCTGTCATACGATATCTGGGTGTGTTATGTTCCCCAGTTTGCATTTGGGCATCTATCATGGTTACTACCATTGTCTGGCGGCCCATTGTTACCATCATCATAGCTGAATTAGGCATAGATTTTGTCACAACATCGGATACCTAATTGGCACACACAGAAAAATAGCATTATGAAGACGATAACAGGAACGAAAATGTTCATTACGGTGTTAAACCAGGATGGTATTCAGCTGAACATGTTGTCAAACCAGGTGGTAGGTTCATCTCCTCCTTCTTTCGACATTATTTCTCCCAAACTATGCACTGCTGATATGACATGGGAAAGTGTTCCATTGTCTGCGTCTTCAGATGGCACGAATGTCAACACGCGCCACTGATTTTTTCGGCAAACACCGCCGTCCATCGCCGTGAGGAGATCTAAGACGTACCGGTTCTGCATTGTCATTAGGCGCAAGGCACAGAGTTCCACCTTGATCACGTTGAATCCTTCTTCAGCAAGTTGGATTAGTTCCCAGCGCACTATCTGTAACCACTTGGCGTTTGCTCGAGCCTGGAGACCTGGTGTTAGGAGTGAAGCAAAGAATGTCCCTGCGGAGTTGAAGAACTTGTATTTAGGTGGGATTGCAGCAAGAAGAGCAGTCGATTCGGAGGAGATATAGTTTGATAATCTCCTTCTGCGAGAGGGTCTTTCCTTTAAGTCTTCTTCTGACAACAGTTCATATGCTGGAGTCTCGGTTACTTCATGTTTGGGCGCTGCCGATATGTCAGCCGGTTGCCCTGCTGCTGATTTGCCAGCCGATTCTCCTGCTGCCGATTTGCCAGCCGATCCTCCTTTCCCACCTTGGATGTGACTTTCTGGTATCACCATAAGAGCTGAATGTAGGGTTACCATGGCACAAGTGCCCTTCCATAAGGCTGGGAGATGCAGGTATGCGTGTTTGCTGCAGATCCAATACATGTCCATGAGGGCTGTTGTTCCCTTTTTCATATCTGGTATTATGATTGTCTTATTGCAATGTCTGTTTGCTCCCATGGGCAGTTTCCCCTCTCCATGAAAGCACAGTTTGTGTGGTATCTCTTTGTGCGTTTTGATCGGTTTTTCTAGTGCTGTAACCCATGTTAGCTTGGCAATGTGTTGAGACCATACAGGTGTGCACGTTTCCTTTATCCAATTAAAGTTTTCTTCAGACAGTCCTCGAAGGGCCTCAGCTTTGCACTCAATTGTATCATCATGCCATTTATTCTCTGTATATCTGTTACTTTTATGACAAAGAATGGTTCCTTGATGCAAATTACTCCTTGCCGCCTGCTGGTGCATGTTCTCTCGTTCTCCAACATTTCTATTGCTACTGTGTGTGCCTGGAAGGTGCTCCGAATCCTACACAATATGAGATGAATTAAAAACTGGGTGTCAGACAAGGGTACCTCTTAAGGCACCAGTATTTTGGGTGTTCCTGATGCGTGTGGAATGAGAGAGCAAACGTAACAGCTCTCATTGGAAGCTTGTTTTGCTGTGGCACTCATGTCTGAGTACCATTTGTTTGACTGATCTGGATGGCGTGGGTCTTCTATTTGATCTAATCCCAGGCCATGGTAGATGTCATACTGTTTCCTATCCGCCCCCTTCTTTCCCTCCCCATGTAGCTTCACACTTTTCGATAATGTATTGGAAATACCCCAGACCATGCTGGTCGTTAATGTCATTTACTGTGTCCTTGATCGGTAGACCTGGGGATTTGTGGATAGCAGCAATATAAGATGAGGTATGGTCACTCGTTGTCGGTGCATTCATGTTTTGATCAGTTAGGTTATTGGGCCAAAAATAATCACCATCATATTCATTCCACTCATCGTTATTGTATTCTCTTATTGCAGCAGCTGATGAGAGGGGGACAGCGAGCGGATGTGTTAGTAAAGTGCATCATAATGCGTGTTGTATTGTCGTCATTGTCATCCGCTGTATAGTTTTCTCTCCACATTGTTTTTACCCCTCTCCAAATTAACGTTGAACCTTCCCATATTAGCTGGGCCCCGCTCCCCCTCTTTGCATATCATGGACAAGGCATAAGAGTGTTCAGTACCATGCCATAAAGAAGAAGATTACAGATAGCAATACTGCTAAATATTTTAGCATGCACTCGACATTGTTATATTTGTTAGCTCTGTTAATATTCCTATCGCTAACTAACAGTAAACCATTCCCCTGGAATGCACTCCTTTCGGTCATTGTATCACCTGCAGGGCGATATAAAATGGTTAAGTGGTAAGCATATATTATCATTTTACTTTGCATAGTTATACTTCATTACTTTCACAACGTTCAATCTCACTTCATTTGAGCACTGTAATAAGCTCCCCCCTAAGACAGAAAAAGATGAGAAAGAGGGAAAGATAGAGAGAGAGAGAGAGAGAGAGAGATTCATGTAAGTATTTTGTGATGCATTTCATTCCTTAAATCCTTCATAATTGTTTTTCAGCAGTATTCCCCATTTCAGTGTTGTTTATTTGTTCACATTGGGGGAGTGCTGTATCACGTGCCCTTCTCACACCTGAGAGGTGCACCCAATACTTCAGTCCCTTTACTTTCACAGCAATGGGCGTACAGTACACTACCTCATATGGTCCATGAATTCTTGGCGAGTTCCACCGCCGCACAAAACTGCGCACATACACATTTGTACCTGGCATTAACAGCCCATTTGGGCTGTCAGGGGCTGCATTTACTGTATCTGTTGCAGCAGTTTCTGTGAATGGTGGGGCAATCTGGCGCACTATACTACGTACTGCACGTGTCAACTGTGTAAGGTACTCCTTGAATTCTTCCCCTAGCACTGTGGCAGCTCGATGTGCATCCGATGCTTTTCTTATTGGGGAGAGTGACGTGTGTATATGCCTGCCAGTTTCAATTTCATGGGGGCTTAAATGGTGGTCCTTGCTCGGCTGCATTCTGAGTTGGAACAGTGTTAGGGGCAGGCAATACACCCAGTTTTTCTTGAGTGTGTTGCACAATTTGGACAATTTGCTATTCAGTAGGCGTTGATCCTCTCCACCATCCCATTAGCCATTGGATGATAAATGGAACACAGTTTGTGCTTAACCCCAGAAGTGACGTTACTTCCTTGAAGAGTTCATTCACAAAGTGTGTGCCATTGTCTTATCTTATGACATCACAAATTCCCCATCTGGAGAACACCTCCCGTACCAGAAACTTAGCCGCGCATTTCGCGTCTGGGTGGGGGCATGGTCCTGTCTCACCCATCTCGAAAACAGGCATACTACCACAATCAAGTATCTTGCTCCGTTACATTGTTCTCCCATGTCCGCATAGTCAATCTGGAGCTCTCTAAAAGGCCCCACAGAACGCAGTGGAGTTCCTCGCAATGTTTTCATAGTCATTCCTGTACTGTATGTCTGACATGTGGTGCATTCAATAATGAATTTTGATAATTGTTCCTGCAGGTTAGGAATAAACCAGTGCTCTTGGATGTCTGCTGCAATATGTTGCTTCGTCACATGGGCTGGGAAATGTAGTTGCTGAAATGCTACTTCTAATAGTTCCACTGGCATCACTCCTTTCCCGCTCACTTCCTGTCTCCGGATCAAATCCATGGGTGATTGCTTGCACCCTCGTGTTACCCATAGTTCTTGCTCTTCCACTGGTGCTCTCCTCTGTAGTTCTATTATCTGTGTTACTGGTGTGTTGCTATACCCCTCTTCTAGCAGTTGTGTAGTGGCGGTCTTAGTAATTCATTCAAGGGTGGGCGGTATATTAAAATATGAGGCCTCTTTCGCTGCTGTGTCAGCTGCCGTGTTCCCCAATGAGATCGCATCTGTGTAGTTGGTATGGGCCTGGCATTTCACTGATGCCACTGCTGACGGTTCTGCTAATGCTTCTATCAGTTTGTTCAAAAGTGTAGCATGTTGAACCGGCGACCTGTCTGCCCTTTGGAACCCTCTCTGTCGCCATTGTGATAACCCTGAGTGTACTGTTGTTGTGGCATAGGCTGAATCTGAGTATATAGTTACTACACATCCTTTTGCTACCTGCAATGCTTCTATTAATGCCATTAATTCAGCTGCTTGTGCAGAGAAATGAGATGGGAGGCATTTTTGTACTATTGTTTCATAGTTATCTTCCTCCATTCTTACCACTGCCATCCCTACATATTTTTCCCCTGTTTCGGTGTCTATGGACGCTGACCCATCTATGAAATATATTTATACTTCCTGCAATGCGTTTTCACTGGCTTTGGGGATATCGTCCTCTTCACCCTCGTACGTTGCACAATTGTGCTCCTGCATCTCCTCTACAGTGCATGGTTCTGTGATGAATGTAGCGGGATTTACAGTTTTACATCTCACTACGTGTTCATTTGGGCTGGAGATTATTATTTCATAGGCTGTCGCTCTCTGTGTTGTTAATGTTGATTTTGATTGTACTAAGATTGCAAAGAGTGAATGCTCTGCGTACAGTGTGACCGAGCAGCCCATTACAATTGTGGCGCTCTTTTCAATCGCGAAGGCCGCTGCAGCGAGAGCTTGTTCGCATGCAAAATGACCTTGCATTACTGCGTCCAGTGTTCCGCTGTAGTAGGCCAATGGCTTGTGACCTAGAGACGTTTTTTGAGTTAGTACTGCAGTCATCAGTGTTCTGTTGCTGTGTGAGAACAGATAAAATGCCCTGTCATAATCTGGGTTCGCGAGAACTGGTGTGATTGTGATCATGTCCTGCAATTTAAAGTATTGTGTCATCATTTTGTGCGTCCATTTTATGGGGATATTTTTCTTTTGGGACTCTTTCAAGGCCTGCAACAATGGGCGGGTGTAGATTGCATAATCAAGTATCCAGGCACGGCAGTAATTGCAGATGTCTAGGAATTTCTGCATATCTTTTACAGTTTTGGCATTAGCATGTGGCGTATGGCTGTTGCCCTGTCAGGGAGTATTCTTTTACCATCTTTTGATATGAGCTCTCCTAGGTACAGCACCTCCGCTAAGCAGTATTGTAGTTTTTGTTTATCCACCGTATAGCCTTTTGTAGCAAGCATATTCAGCAGTGCTATAGAATCTTCTCTGCACTTTTCTTCAGCTGTACTGCAGATGAGCAAATCATCCACTTATTGTATTATCACACTCTCTACATCAATATTTCCAAGATCCTCATGTAAAATTCTGTTAAAAATGCTGGGGCTTTCACAATATCCCTGTGGCAATCTACAATGTTCATACCTGTTTCCTCCTAGCGTGAATGCTGTGAGGTAACGGGAGCTTTCGTCAAGTGGTATGGAAAAGAAAGCATTTTTCAGATCCACCACTGTGAAGCATGTGGCTTCTTTGGGAATGCTGCACAGTATGGAGGCTGGATTAGGGACCAATAGGAACTCTTTCTGAATGACGTCATTAAGTGGGCGGAGATCTTGTACCATCCTCCATGACCCTCCTTTCGCCTTTTTGATCGGAAAAATCACTGTGTTACATGGGGAATTGGATGATACTATTAGCCGTTGTTTTAACAGGGCACTTATTGTTTCTTTTATTCCTTCCTCTGCCTCTTTTGATATCGGGTACTGTTTAACCCTTGGGAGTATTGCACCTGGCTTCAATTTTATCTTCATGGGAGTTATATCATGCAAGAACCCGACATCATGTGGGTCTGTAGTCCAGACTTCTGGCAGTACTCTTTTCATATCTTCGTCAAAGATTGTAGGTGGGAGGTTTACGCTGGGCATGAGTGGACTGTGCACTTCCCTATGTTGAATCATGATGTCACATGGTATGCTTATTTCCATTATTATCTCCCCATCACTCTCGTTGTCAGTGAACAGTTCTTCATCAGTTAAATCGTGCAACATTGTATTTGGGTCTATACACAGCACTGTTCTCCATTCACAGCCATGCTTGTCCAGTCCTATTACTGCGATACGTTTACTTGAAACCTGAACCCCCGCTAAATCTATAGATAGGAAGGTTCCTGGTACAACATCTGTATTCACAATTGGATGGAAAATGAAATCTGCGGGCACCCTCCATTCCTTTCTAGTTATTTCTGGGACCACTCGAGCCAGCACTCGGACGCCATAAATGAACATGTCCATGTCAATTAGTACCCCTCTTACCAACACCTCATTTGTCATTGTGCTGTTCATTAGCATCGCTCACATGGAGCACACTCCTGGAGTTGAGCACACTATTCCCCGCTCAGTAAAGGAGATGGTCATGTTTAACTTGCTTAACAAGTCCCTTCCCAGCAAATTGATTGGCGCGTCTTCGTGATATAGTAAGGGAGCGCGCACCGTCCCCCCCCACCGTTAGGTCTAGATCTTTTGTGTAAGGAACTTTTAAAATAGCCCCAAAGAACCCCTGCGTTTCCAATTTTTTTCCCGAAAGCGGACACCGGCCTTCCATGAGGCACGATTATCCTGCTCCTCAGTCTACCATGAAGATAAACTGCTTGTTTCCTATCTCTGCTCCCACTAGTGGTTCCTCTTCTGCACGTAGGGTAGTGGATAGGACTGGACACTGGACATGCAAGTGGTCTCTGTGGGCTGTCCTAGTCTGCATATGTTTCAGTTCCTGGTGCTGAGAAAACATTGTCTCCTGCCACTGCCGTGCCATGAAAAGTCGCCGGCGCACCATTCGCAGATGTTGCACAAATGTTGTTATTTGCACTACCTACTGTGTTTTGTCTGGCCATGGGTTGCGGTGCTTCCCTCTGCTGTGGTGGTTGTGGCTGGGATTGTTGCCTCTGTTGCATTTGTGACTCACTATAGTATTGGTCACATTGTCCACCCCCTCCCATTGGTAACCCATAGGGGCTACCTGGATGCGGATGTCCGTACTGTTGCTCATTTCTCATTGGGGGCTGCCATTGATAATAGCCCATAGGTCACATTCTACAGTCTCTCGAATAATGTCCCCATCTATTACAATTCCAACACGTTCCTTGTGGCTCTCCTCTCATCCTCTCATTCCGGGCCCTCCAAATCCCCTGTTCCCTATTCCTCCGAATCCTCCTCGTGGCCCCCTCAATGTGGTGGCGTTAAGTGCTGCGACCTTCATTAGCTTATTCTGCACTAACTTCGCTTCGTCTGCCAACCTTTTCTGTGCTATCTCCTTTTCTCTTTCTTTGATCCTCCTGCAGTGGTGTACAATTATGCTTTGAATCTCAGGCCAGCCCTTGGCTTCTATCCCAGCTATTTTGTCTAAGGCCTTCTGTACTTCCTTCGGGAGCCCCTTTTTAATTATGAAATAGAACAAGGCGGTGGATTGATTCCATGCCATACCCGTTTCACTCCTCCACAGGTCTTGCACCCAGAGGATAAATTGTGTAGGCTCCTCCTCCTCTCCCATTGTGCACTGCATCACTAGGTGTAAATCTGGTATGTTTGGAAATGTGTGTCGCAATGCATCACATACTTGTGTTTGAACGTTGTTGAATGGCGATCCATCATGACGGTCACAACTCATAGTGACTCCCGGGAACCCTGCCTTCACCCATACTGCATCTGCTTGATCTCCAACTGCAGATACCAACAAACTTTTCACGTCCCCTATTGCTAGTGTCACTCCGGCTGTGTTCTTTTCAAATGTGTTTATCCATTTTCCTGCCCCTCCCAAAAGTGGGGGAAGCAGTTTCAGCAAGTTATTTTTATCCATTTGGGCCCACGGAATATAATGCGGCCTTCCTGCTCCTTTGTGTATCAATGGCATTTGTAGTTTAGGTTTTCTTCCCACCTTACTCACCTTCCCCTTCTTTGTCTTACTCACCAGCATATTCCCTACTCGTTGTCTTAGTCGCCCCTGCCATCTTGGCGGCGAGCTTTCATTTAAGTCATCAAAATGGAATGGCAGCGGGGACCCCACTGCTGCCACCCCTTCTTCATATTAATCGAGGTCACTCCATACTTCATCTATCTCTTCCTCTTGATCCCTCTCTTCTCCTTGTCCTTCTCCATGCTGGCTATCTGGTGTTGTTGGGCGTATTATTCTTACTGGCTTCCCATTTAGGTGGAACAGGAACTCCCCTGATTGCCATTCTTGCTCTTGTCCTCTTGGTGCCTGTCCTCCCTGTGATGGTGCTGATCGTGACAGTGTTGGTGTTGCCGGTGTCGATTCTCCTGCTACACTTGGTGGGGGAGTTAGATCAGTCACTGCTAGTGGTGGTACTTCCCCTCCCCCTGGCAACATCTGGCCCATATCACACAATGCTCTCAATCGTGTTATTTATATCTTTGCGTATGCAAGTTGTCTATCTAATTCCACAGTTAATCGAGCTAGGTTTACAGGTGGGGCACTGGTTGGTCCATATAGCCCCCCTCTCTCCCTCTCTCGTACGGTGGTGGTGCAGCTGCTGTTGTTTCTGCAGAGGTGCTCGGAGCAGAACTTGCTGGAACATATAGGGGCTCGCTGTATCCTACTACTGGTCTTGTCAGCAATGGGTATATTTTGGTGGCGTCACTCTCATTTGCGGGTGTTGTGCACTCTCCTCCTGCTGGTTCACCTACCTCTCCTGCCATTTTCTCCTTCTCTGTTTCTTTAGTTGTACTTACCTCACTTAGTGTTACTTCCTCAAACATCCGCCACAAATCTAGCACTTCCCTTCTGTTCTGCAACTGTTTTCCCTTATACCTGGCCATTAAATGTGTCGAAACTAGGTCTAATACCCTTTCATCAAAGGATCCTCGCTCTGGCCATATCGGAGCTACACTATCTCCCTTTATCTCTGTCACCCACTGATCATGGTACTTCTGTATCTTCTCACTATACAATGGGAGGTGTTGACAAATATGCGCTAAGGGTGTTACTCCCCCATGATAACGCAATTACCTACGTACGGGCTCACAAACACTTTGTTCACACTCTGCTTCTGTTCAACATTGCGTGTAACCCTTTTCCTTCCCCTTTAATATCAATGTTTTTCAACAATTTTTCCTCTTTCACCACTTACCTATACCATAAATTATTTCAACCATGAACATACGTCACTTATCATTACTCAAAACTTTTTCGTACACATTGCATTTTCAATTTTCTTAATCAACCTTAATTGCTCATTGGCATATGAACAGTTATTGACAAATTGACATGTAATATCTTGACGTGCACGAGAACATATAACATGAAGACACACCATACATAACATGTACTACCTGCGCGCTTTTACTCCCCTTCTCTTTTTTTTCAGTTTCTCAACCTTCTGTCCTATCTTTCTGACGCATTCCCCACCTCTTATTTTCCCTTACTACCTCACCAAGAGTTCTCTACACAAGGAAAATGAATATTCTAAATTACTACTCCGAGTCTACTAGATATATGAGACCCCTACTATTTTCTCTTTATCTTCACTTATTTAACTGCACTGGACGAGACCATGCTATGCGGCGCCACCTTCTGCCCTGTTCGGGCTAGGATACCTCACTCTTCTCTTACTTCTTTATCTCAAAAACCTAATGGCCATATAAGGATAGATCAGAAAAGGCCTCAGTATCATTCACAGAGACCCTAACTTTCTTTTAATCACTTGTTGCTTGTTCCCCTTTGTTCTTAACCCCTCCCTTTCCTCTTGGGAACTTACGCAACAGGTACTCATGTGTTCAGTCGGGTGGTCCGAGAGTCACCATTCACGGGTCATCCACAATCTGGTCCGAACCCCAACCAAGCTGTGGCCCGCCTCGGCGAGCAGCTTTTAAAGTTGGGTATTCATTAACCGGGAACCCTTGAACCTTTCTCGTTGTGCGCACAGGCTGGTCGGCCGCGGAGGCGATGGTTTTCCTGGGGGGGCATCCCGGATCTCGCCGCACTTCATGGGCCTCAAGGCACTCGTCCCAAATCACGTTGTGGGGGTCACCAAAAATGTAGGCGCCCTGCCCATCTTTAGACACGCAAGAATAAATTAGACACTCCCCAGACGGGGAATAAGGCTACAAAGACAGGTTGCGTGAGTTCAAAAAATATTTTATCTAGTTGGCATCCAAAGGACTCTGCTGCCTGAGAGCGCTCTGACAAACATCTTAATTACATTACATTATAAAGAGAAAAATCATCATAGATGACATAATTAACATAGGGTACTAAGTCACCGCAGGATTGGACAGTCACTATAGCACTATATAGTTGCAGAGGTGCTGTTTCATCAGGATTGGTTGCTCCTTTGGCGGGAGGGTGGTGATCACGTGGCTCTATTGTCCGTGTCCAGGAGGGGTGAAGGTCAGGCTGCTGTGAGGTGATGTGATCACTAACTAAGCTAACATAATAACCCTTGAACCTTTCACGTTGTGCGCACAGGCTGGTCGGCCGCAGAGGCGATGGTTTTCCTGGGGGGGCATCCCGGATCTCGCCGCACTTCATGGGCCTCAAGGCACTCGTCCCAAATCACGTTGTGGGGGTCACCAAAAATGTAGGTGCCCTGCCCATCTTTAGACACGCAAGAATAAATTAGACACTCCCCAGACGGGGAATAAGGCTACAAAGACAGGTTGCGTGAGTTCAAAAAATATTTTATCTAGTTGGCATCCAAAGGACTCTGCTGCCTGAGAGCGCTCTGACAAACATCTTAATTACATTACATTATAAAGAGAAAAATCATCATAGATGACATAATTAACATAGGGTACTAAGTCACCGCAGGATTGGACAGTCACTATAGCACTATATAGTTGCAGAGGTGCTGTTTCATCCGGATTGGTTGCTCCTTTGGCGGGAGGGTGGTGATCACGTGGCTCTATTGTCCGTGTCCAGGAGGGGTGAAGGTCAGGCTGCTGTGAGGCGATGTGATCACTAACTAAGCTAACATAATACATCTCTATGATGCATGCACTAAATAATTACTTTGAAATACATTTATTGAAACTTCTACAAATCACTGAAAGTCTTGTACTTATTTACATAGTTAATTATCGTGACTCGAGCGGGTCATCCGGTTACAAAGGTTTTGACCATCATGATAGCATCGATTGAAGCTTGGGTCTGCACTCATAAAGAATCTAAGGCACACTGGTATGTGTTAGTATTGGAAATGGTATATGGTGACAGAGGTGCAATGTTAGTCAGGGGTCTGTTGAGTAAGCATCGTGGTGGGGTCACATATTTGGTACATCAAGAGAATACCTTGCGAGAACACATGGGTTACACTGGCAGTAATTTTCCAATAGCGAGGGTGAGAGGGCATGGACAGGTTTGTGGAGATGGATGTTTGGCTCAAGCCGGTTCAAACATGGGGCAGTGATCTCAGAGGAAGACTGGGCTGTTATATTTGTTCTTTGTTGCAATTAGCTCTGGCTTCAGCATGAGAATGGAGCAGCAGAGTTTTCCAGACACGGAGGGAAGAAAGGTGGGGGCCATGGGTACTGCGTGCTGTGTGTGTGTCACTGCAACACCGGAGAGAAGCCTTTTCGTACTATCGCAGCGAGGACTGGTTACCAAGATGGCATCAAGGGGGCACAAAGATGGATGCCCTGTGTCCTGCATGATGGTCCCATCTACGCTGATGTCATTCAATGCTGACATTGCTTAAGGGCACGGGGGCATTCCCCACAATTAGAGGGACATGGTCCACATTTGTGCTACAGAAGTGAGGGAGGGGTGCCTGCTGGCCCCTTACTCCCATACAACGG
Organism: Ambystoma mexicanum; assembly: GCF_040938575.1. Lineage (NCBI taxonomy): Eukaryota > Metazoa > Chordata > Amphibia > Caudata > Ambystomatidae > Ambystoma > Ambystoma mexicanum. The sequence goes on along the minus strand of NC_090927.1, from coordinate 419,265,938 downwards.
GTACCAGTATAAATGCTTGCCATGATACTGGGACATTGCCAGTGTCTAATATTTTCTCAAATAAAAAGCCTAATATATGAGCCCAGATTTCTGGCAAGTCCATGTGGACCCAGGGATTGTATGCATAGTTGCAGTCTTATCGATAGTTACCAATGTTTTATATTCACCAGGCAGGCTTTGGGCACTAACTGATGTTACGTCTTTCAGTGCTGTGGCTTCAATGTGCTTGCGCCATTGATTTTCACTCCCCGGATTCAAGGTCAAATCTCTTTTATCGCCCTTCGCTTCACCCAAAAACTTCCAAATATTTCTGGTATTACTTGATTTCAACACTGTAAGCATCCACTTCACAATTTTGCCCAACAGCGAACACATCCTCTGTCTTTGTTCTTGATACTTCTTATGGTTTTTAATACTTAAAAATCAATACCCCCTCGCTTTGCAGAGTGAATTTCGCATCTCATCCCTCATTTTCTATCCCTTATAGTTCTATCATAATTTGCCTTAGTACAAGCTTCATAAACTATATGTGTGGAGTTATGTAAAGCAACCTTATGAGAGAGGTGATGCATCCAGTCCTTGATCTCATCTATTTCCATCCGCTTCATCTCATCGTACAGCTCGGAGCCAGCAATATTAATGTTATAGGTTGCCTTCTCCACATTTTTCTTAGACCAACAAATTTGATTTCCAGCTTGATTTGCCTCTAATGCTCCTAACTTCTGCTGCATAGAAAATTTACCAGGTGGTCCGATGGAAACTGTGATGGAGGTACAGAGTTCAGGTCATTTGATTTCACTGCCAAGCCTAATGTACGTTTTCTTACACTGGCATTAAAAAAAGTAGTCTAATATAGCTTTCTTTTTCCCTGAGTGCCATGTATAATTACCTAGCATATCGCTGTTACTTCTACCGTTAAGCAAATTTAGTTCCCAGTCTTCAAGAAAACACACCCAATTACGACCCTGTATGTTAAAAACCTGCTTCATTAATGATGTGTCTGCAACTCCTCAAAAATGTCTTCTTTACATAAACTCCCACAGGGGTCATATATACCCTGTTCCAGCCTTTGAGCCCAGCTGAAGGTAAGCCACTGCCTCACCCCAGAGCTCTTAATGCGCACAATCCCCCGGCTCATGCCGTCTTCCTTCCTCCCCCGCCCCACATGGCTCACATTGTCACCACCTCGCACCAGAGGTGCCCATCACGGAATGCAAGGCTTGCCCACCTTTGTGCATGCACTTTAACAGTGCCACACACCACCAGCGCCGCCCACGTGTGCTTTGGCAACACGCATCTAAGATGCAGGCTCTCCAAACCTTCTTATTGGGTGGCACACAGCACGGATGCTAAAACGTGCACTAGATATGCCTCGCCACCGCTTTTCCAGCAAGTTGCATGTAACCCCCATGCATCTGGCCCCTTGGCCCACAGCAACGACTGCACGACCTTCTCCCAGCCATGTAATCACCTGATGATTCTCGCAGTCCTGCAATAGGTCTTACAGCAGACTGCGCACTCGGCACCCAGTAACTCTGATGCTGGCAGGAACACTACCACCATGAACGATCCTCAAAAAGGGGGATTGCCCTATGCTGCACCCATTCTAAGGGCTATTGTTCCACCCTCTGCTATCACTGTGCACCCTGTATAATGCCTACTGCCACCCCCTTTGCTCTTTATGTGCCACCCACTGCAATAATCACTGTTTTACCCACCTCTATAGAGGTGTCACCCTATGTAATGACCACTGTTCACCTAATGATACTGCTGTGCCACAATGTGTAGTGACACCTGGCTCACCTAATGATACTGCTGTGCCACAATATGTAATGACCACTGCTTCATCTAATGATACTGCTGTGCAACAATGTGTAGTGATCACTGCCTCACCTAATGATACTGCTCTGCAAAATTATGTAGTGACCACTGCCTCAGCTAATAATACTGCTGTGCCACAATGTGTAATGACCAACGCATCACACAATGATACTGATGTGCCAAAATGTGTAATGACCACTGCCCCACCCAATGATATTGATGTACCACCATGTGTAATGACCAATGCAACACACAATGCTACTGCTGTGCCACAATGTGTAATGTCCACTGCCTCACCAAATGATACTGCTATGCCACAATGTGTAGTGACCACTGCCTCATCTAATGGTACTGCTGTGCCACAATGTGTAGTGACCACTGCCTCACCTAATGATACTTCTGTGCCACAATATGTAATGGCTACTGCCTCACCTAATAATACTGCTGTGCCACAATGTGTAATGACCACTCTCTCACCTAATGATACTGCTGTGCCACAATGTGTAATGACCACTGCCTTGCCTAATGATACCACTGTGCCACAATGTGTAATGACCACTGCCTTGCCTAATGATACCACTGTGCCACAATGTGTAATGACCACTGCCTCGCCTAATAATACTGCTGTGCCACAATGTGTAGTGACCCCTGCTTCACCTAATGATGCTGCGGTGCCATAATGTGTAATGACCACTGCGTCACCTAATGATACTGCTGTGCCACAATATTTAATGACCACTGCCTCACCTAATGATACTGCTGTTTCACAATGTGTAGTGACCACTGTCTCACCTAATGATACTGCTGTGCCACAATGTGTAATGAAGAATGCCTCACCTAATGATACTACTGTGCTACAATGTGTAATGACCACTGTCTCACCTAATGATACTGATGTACCACATTGTGTAGCAACCACTGCCTCAGCTTTTGCTACTGCTGTGCCACAATGTGTAATGACCAACGCATCACACAATGCTTCTGCTGTTCCACAATGTGTACTGGCCACTGCCCCACCCAATGATATTGATGCACCACCATGTGTAATGACGACTGCCTCACATAATGTTACTACTGCACCACCATGTGTAATGACCACTGCCTCATCTAATGATACTGCTGTGCCACATTGTGTAGCAACCACTGCCTCAGCTATTGCTACTGCTGTGCCACAATGTGTAATGACCAACGCATCACACAATAATACTGCTGTGCCATGACCACTGCCTCACCTAATGATACTGATGTGCCATAATGTCTAGTGAACACTGCCTCATCTAATGATACTGATGTGCCACAATGTGTAATGGCCACTGCCCCACCCAATGATATTGATGCACCACCATGTGTAATGACCAAAGCATCACACAATGCTTCTGCTGTTCCACAATGTGTAATGATCACTGCCTCACCTAATGATAATGCTGTGCCACAATGTGTAATGGCCACTGCCTCACGTAATGTTACTACTGCACCACCATGTGTAATGATCACTGCCTCACCGAATGATACTGCTGTACCGCAATGTGTAGTGACCACTGCCTCACCGAATTATACTGCTGAGCCACAATATGTAATGACCACTGCCTCACCTAATGATACTACTGTGCCACAATGTGTAATGACCACTGCCTCACCTAATGATACTGCTGTGCCACAATGTTTAGTGACCACTGCTTCACCTAATGATACTGTTGTGCCACAATGTGTAGTGACCACTGCTTCACCTAATGATAATGCTGTGCCAAAATGTGTAATGACCACTGCCTCACCTAATGATACTGCTGTGCCACAATGTGTAGTGAACCCTGCCTCACCTAGTGATACTGCTGTGCCACAATAGGTAGTGACCACTGCCTCATCTAATGGTACTGCTGTGCCACAATGTGTAGTGACCACTGCCTCACCTAATGATACTTCTGTGCCACAATATGTAATGGCTACTGCCTCACCTAATAATACTGCTGTGCCACAATGTGTAGTGACCACTCTCTCACCTAATGATACTGCTGTGCCACAATGTGTAATGACCACTGCCTTGCCTAATGATACTACTGTGCCACAATGTGTAATGACCACTGCCTCGCCTAATAATACTGCTGTGCCACAATGTGTAGTGACCCCTGCTTCACCTAATGATGCTGCGGTGCCATAATGTGTAATGACCACTGCGTCACCTAATGATACTGCTGTGCCACAATATTTAATGACCACTGCCTCACCTAATAATACTGCTGTTTCACAATGTGTAGTGACCACTGTCTCACCTAATGATACTGCTGTGCCACAATGTGTAATGAAGAATGCCTCACCTAATGATACTACTGTGCTACAATGTGTAATGACCACTGTCTCACCTAATGATACTGATGTACCACATTGTGTAGCAACCACTGCCTCAGCTATTGCTACTGCTGTGCCACAATGTGTAATGACCAACGCATCACACAATGCTTCTGCTGTTCCACAATGTGTACTGGCCACTGCCCCACCCAATGATATTGATGCACCACCATGTGTAATGACGACTGCCTCACATAATGTTACTACTGCACCACCATGTGTAATGACCACTGCCTCATCTAATGATACTGCTGTGCCACATTGTGTAGCAACCACTGCCTCAGCTATTGCTACTGCTGTGCCACAATGTGTAATGACCAACGCATCACACAATAATACTGCTGTGCCCTGACCACTGCCTCACCTAATGATACTGATGTGCCATAATGTCTAGTGAACACTGCCTCATCTAATGATACTGATGTGCCACAATGTGTAATGGCCACTGCCCCACCCAATGATATTGATGCACCACCATGTGTAATGACCAAAGCATCACACAATGCTTCTGCTGTTCCACAATGTGTAATGATCACTGCCTCACCTAATGATAATGCTGTGCCACAATGTGTAATGGCCACTGCCTCACGTAATGTTACTACTGCACCACCATGTGTAATGATCACTGCCTCACCGAATGATACTGCTGTACCGCAATGTGTAGTGACCACTGCCTCACCGAATTATACTGCTGAGCCACAATATGTAATGACCACTGCCTCACCTAATGATACTACTGTGCCACAATGTGTAATGACCACTGCCTCACCTAATGATACTGCTGTGCCACAATGTTTAGTGACCACTGCTTCACCTAATGATACTGTTGTGCCACAATGTGTAGTGACCACTGCTTCACCTAATGATAATGCTGTGCCAAAATGTGTAATGACCACTGCCTCACCTAATGATACTGCTGTGCCACAATGTGTAGTGAACCCTGCCTCACCTAGTGATACTGCTGTGCCACAATAGGTAGTGACCACTGCCTCACCTAATGATACTTATGTGCCACATTGTGTAGTGACAACTGCCTCAACTAATGATACTGCTGTGCCACAATGTGTAATGACCAATGCATCACCTGATGATACTGCTGTGCCACAATGTGCAGTGACCACTGCCTCACCTAATGATACTGCTGTGCCACAACGTATAGTGACCACTGCCTCAGCTATTGATACTGCTGAGCCACAATGTGTAATGAGAACGCATCACACAATGATACTGATGTGCCACAATCTGTAATGACCATTGCACCACTAAATGATATTGATGTACCACCATGTGTAATGGCCAATGCAACACACAATGCTACTGCTGTGCCACAATCTGTAGTGACCACTGCCTCACCAAATGATACTGCTGTGCCACAATGTGTAGTGACCACTGCCTCACCTAATGATAATGCTGTGCCACACTATATAATGACCATTGCCTCGCCTAATGATACTACTGTACCACAATGTGTAGTGACCACTGGCTCACCTAATGATAATGCTGTGCCACAATGTGTAATGACCACTGCCTCACCTAATGATACTGCTGTGCCACACTATATAATGACCACTGCCTCACCTAATGATACAGCTGTGCCACAATGTGTATTGACCACTGTCTCACCTAATGATACTGCTGTGCCACAATGTGCAATGACCACTGCCTCACCTAATGATACTACACTGCCCCAATGTGTAATGAACACTCCCTCACTTAATGATACTGCTGTGCCACAATGTGCATTGACCACTGCTTCACTTAATGATGCTGCTGTGCCACAATGTGCAATGACCACTGCCTCACCTAATGATACTGCTGTGCTACAATGTATAGTGAACAGTCCCTCACCTAATGATACTGCTCTGCCACAATGTGTAGTGACCACTACCTCATCTAATGATACTGCTGTGCCACATTGTGTAGCGGCCACTGCCCCACCCAATGATATTGATGTACCACCATGTGTAATGACCCATGCATCACACAATGCTTCTGCTGTTCCGCACTGTGTAATGACCACTGCCTCACCTAATGCTACTGCTGTGCCACAATGTGTAATGATCACTGCCTCACAGAATGATACTGCTGTGTCACAATGTGTAGTGACCACTGCCTCACCTAATGATACTGCTGTGCCACAATGTGTAATGACCATTGCCTCACCTAATGATACTACTGTGCCACAATGTGTAATGACCACTGCCTCACGTAATGATACTGCTGTGCCACAATGTGTAGTGACCACTGATTCACCTAATGATACTGCTGTGCCACAATGTTTAATGACCACTGCCTCACCTAATGATACTGCTGTTCCACAATGTGTAGTGGCCACTGCCTCACCTAATGATACTGCTCTGCCAAAGTGTGTACTGACCACTGCCTCAGCTAATAATACTGCTGTGCCACAATGTGTAATGACCAATGCATCACACAATGATACTGATGTGCCACAATGTGTAATGACCACTTCCCCACCCAATGATATTGATGTACCACCATGTGTAATGACCAATGCAACACACAATGCTACTGCTGTGCCACAATGTGTAATGTCCACTGCCTCATCAAATGATACTGCTATGCCACAATGTGTAGTGACCACTGACTCACCTAATGGTACTGCTGTGCCACAATGTGTAGTGACCACTGCCTCACCTAATGATACTGCTGTGCAATAATATGTAATGGCTACTGCCTCACCTAATAATACTGCTGTGCCACAATGTGTAGTGACCACTCTCTCACCTAATGGTACTGCTGTGCCACAATGTGTAATGACCGCTGCCTCACCTAATGATACTACTGTGCCACAATGTGTAATGACCACTGCCTCGCCTAATAATACTGCTGTGCCACAATGTGTAGTGACCACTGCTTCACCTAATGATGCTGCCGTGCCATAATGTGTAATGACCACTGCCTCACCTAATGATACTGCTGTGCCACAATATTTAATGACCACTGCCTCACCTAATGATACTGCTGTTTCACAATGTGTAGTGACCACTGTCTCACCTAATGATACTGCTGTGCCACATTGTGTAATGACCACTGCCTCACCTAATGATACTGCTGTGCCACAATGTGTAGTGAACCCTGCCTCAACTAGTGATACTGCTGTGCCACAATAGGTAGTGACCACTGCCTCACCTAATGATAGTTATGTGCCACATTGTGTAGTGACAACTGCCTCAGCAAATGATACTGCTGTGCCACAATGTGTAATGACCAATGCATCACCTGATGATACTGCTGTGCCAAAATGTGCAGTGACCACTGCCTCACCTAATGATACTGCTGTGCCACATTGTGTAGTGACCACTGCCTCAGCTATTTATACTGCTGAGCCACAATGTGTAATGAGAACACATCACCAATGATACTGATGTGCCACAATCTCTAATGACCTTTGCTCCACCCAATGATATTGATGTACCACCATGTGTAATGGCCAATGCAACACACAATGCTACTGCTGTGCCACAATGTGTAGCGACCACTGCCTCACCTAATGATACTGCTGTGCCACAATGTGCAATGACCACTGCCTCACCTAATTATACTGCTGTGCCGCAATGTATAGTGAACAGTCCCTCACCTAATGATACTGCTCTGCCACAATGTGTAGTGACCACTACCTCATCTAATGATACTGCTGTGCCACATTGTGTAGCGGCCACTGCCCCACCCAATGATATTGATGTACCACCATGTGTAATGACCAATGCATCACACAATGCTTCGGCTGTTCCGCACTGTGTAATGACCACTGCCTCACCTAATGCTACTGCTGTGCCACAATGTGTAATGATCACTGCCTCACAGAATGATACTGCTGTGTCACAATGTGTAGTGACCACTGCCTCACCTAATGATACTGTTGTGCCACAATGTGTAATGACCATTGCCTCACCTAATGATACTACTGTGCCACAATGTGTAATGACCACTGCCTCATGTAATGATACTGCTGTGCCACAATGTGTAGTGACCACTGATTCACCTAATGATACTGCTGTGCCACAATGTTTAATGACCACTGCCTCACCTAATGATACTGCTGTGCCACAATGTGTAGTGACCACTGCCTCACCTAATGATACTGCTCTGCCAAAGTGTGTACTGACCACTGCCTCCGCTAATAATACTGCTGTGCCACAATGTGTAATGACCAATGCATCACACAATGATACTGATGTGCCACAATGTGTAATGACCACTTCCCCACCCAATGATATTGATGTACCACCATGTGTAATGACCAATGCAACACACAATGCTACTGCTGTACCACAATGTGTAATGTCCACTGCATCATCAAATGATACTGCTATGCCACAATGTGTAGTGACCATTGACTCACCTAATGGTACTGCTGTGCCACAATGTGTAGTGACCACTGCCTCACCTAATGATACTGCTGTGCCATAATATGTAATGGCTACTGCCTCATCTAATAATACTGCTGTGCCACAATGTGTAGTGTCCACTCTCTCACCTAATGGTACTGCTGTGCCACAATGTGTAATGACCGCTGCCTCACCTAATGATACTACTGTGCCACAATGTGTAATGACCACTGCCTCGCCTAATAATACTGCTGTGCCACAATGTGTAGTGACCACTGCTTCACCTAATGATGCTGCCGTGCCATAATGTGTAATGACCACTGCCTCACCTAATGATACTGCTGTGCCACAATATTTAATGACCACTGCCTCACCTAATGATACTGCTGTGCCACATTGTGTAATGACCACTGCCTCACCTAATGATACTGCTGTGCCACAATGTGTAGTGAACCCTGCCTCAACTAGTGATACTGCTGTGCCACAATAGGTAGTGACCACTGCCTCACCTAATGATAATTATGTGCCACATTGTGTAGTGACAACTGCCTCAGCAAATGATACTGCTGTGCCACAATGTGTAATGACCAATGCATCACCTGATGATACTGCTGTGCCAAAATGTGCAGTGACCACTGCCTCACCTAATGATACTGCTGTGCCACATTGTTTAGTGACCACTGCCTCAGCTATTTATACTGCTGAGCCACAATGTGTAATGAGAACACATCACCAATGATACTGATGTGCCACAATCTCTAATGACCTTTGCTCCACCCAATGATATTGATGTACCACCATGTGTAATGGCCAATGCAACACACAATGCTACTGCTGTGCCACAATGTGTAGCGACCACTGCCTCACCTAATGATACTGCTGTGCTACAATGTGTAATGTCCACTGCCTCACCAAATGATACTGCTGTGCCACAATGTGTAGTGACCACTGTCTCACCTAATGATACTGCTGTGCCACAATATATAATGACCATTGCCTAGCCTAATGATACTACTGTGCCACAATGTGTAGTGACCACTGGCTCACATAATGATACTGCTGTGCCACAATATGTAATGACCACTCCCTCACCTAATGATACTGCTGTGCCACAATGTGTAGTGACCACTGTTTCACCTAATGATACTGCTGCGCCACAATGTGCAATGACCACTGCCTCACCTAATGATACTACTCTGCCCCAATGTGTAATGAACACTCCCTCACTTAATGATACTGCTGTGCCACAATGTGCATTGACCACTGCTTCACTTAATGATGCTGCTGTGCCACAATGTGCAATGACCACTGCCTCACCTAATGATACTGCTGTGCCACAATGTGTAGTGACCACTGTCTCACCTAATGATACTGCTGTGCCACAATATATAATGACCATTGCCTAGCCTAATGATACTACTGTGCCACAATGTGTAGTGACCACTGGCTCACATAATGATACTGCTGTGCCACAATATGTAATGACCACTCCCTCACCTAATGATACTGCTGTGCCACAATGTGTAGTGACCACTGTTTCACCTAATGATACTGCTGCGCCACAATGTGCAATGACCACTGCCTCACCTAATGATACTACTCTGCCCCAATGTGTAATGACCACTGCCTCACCTAATGATAATGCTGTGCCACAATGTGTAATGACCACTGCCTCACCTAATGTTACTACTGTGCCACAATGTGTAATGATCACTGCCTCACAGAATGATACTGCTGTGCCACAATGTGTAGTGACCACTGCCTCACCTAATGATACTGCTGTGCCACAATGTGTAATGACCACTGCTTCACCTAATGAAACTACTCTGCCACAATGTGTAATGACCACTGCCTCATCTAATGATACTGCTGTGCCACAATGTGTAGTGACCACTGCTTCACCTAATGATACTGCTGTGCCACAATGTGTAGTGACCACTGCTTCACCTAATGATACTGCTGTGCCACAGTGTGTAGTGAAAATTGCCTCCCCTAGTGATACTGCTGTGCCACAATAGGTAGTGGCCACTCTCTCACCTAATGATACTGATGTGCCACATTGTGTAGTGACAACTGCCTCAGCTAATGATACTGCTGTGCCACAATGTGTAATGACCAATGCATCACCTAATGATACTGCTGTGCCACATTGTGTAGTGACCACTGCCTCAGCTATTGAAACTGCCGTGCCACAATGTGTAATGACAACACATCACACAATGATACTGATGTGCCACAATTTGTAATGACCACTGCCCCACCCAATAATATTGATGTACCACCATGTGTAATGACATTTACATCAAACAATGCTTCTGCTGTGCTACAAAGTGTAATGACCAATGCATCACCTGATGATACTGCTGTGCCAAAATGTGCAGTGACCACTGCCTCACCTAATGATACTGCTGTGCCACATTGTTTAGTGACCACTGCCTCAGCTATTTATACTGCTGAGCCACAATGTGTAATGAGAACACATCACCAATGATACTGATGTGCCACAATCTCTAATGACCTTTGCTCCACCCAATGATATTGATGTACCACCATGTGTAATGGCCAATGCAACACACAATGCTACTGCTGTGCCACAATGTGTAGCGACCACTGCCTCACCTAATGATACTGCTGTGCTACAATGTGTAATGTCCACTGCCTCACCAAATGATACTGCTGTGCCACAATGTGTAGTGACCACTGTCTCACCTAATGATACTGCTGTGCCACAATATATAATGACCATTGCCTAGCCTAATGATACTACTGTGCCACAATGTGTAGTGACCACTGGCTCACATAATGATACTGCTGTGCCACAATATGTAATGACCACTCCCTCACCTAATGATACTGCTGTGCCACAATGTGTAGTGACCACTGTTTCACCTAATGATACTGCTGCGCCACAATGTGCAATGACCACTGCCTCACCTAATGATACTACTCTGCCCCAATGTGTAATGAACACTCCCTCACTTAATGATACTGCTGTGCCACAATGTGCATTGACCACTGCTTCACTTAATGATGCTGCTGTGCCACAATGTGCAATGACCACTGCCTCACCTAATGATACTGCTGTGCCACAATGTGTAGTGACCACTGTCTCACCTAATGATACTGCTGTGCCACAATATATAATGACCATTGCCTAGCCTAATGATACTACTGTGCCACAATGTGTAGTGACCACTGGCTCACATAATGATACTGCTGTGCCACAATATGTAATGACCACTCCCTCACCTAATGATACTGCTGTACCACAATGTGTAGTGACCACTGTTTCACCTAATGATACTGCTGCGCCACAATGTGCAATGACCACTGCCTCACCTAATGATACTACTCTGCCCCAATGTGTAATGACCACTGCCTCACCTAATGATAATGCTGTGCCACAATGTGTAATGACCACTGCCTCACCTAATGTTACTACTGTGCCACAATGTGTAATGATCACTGCCTCACAGAATGATACTGCTGTGCCACAATGTGTAGTGACCACTGCCTCACCTAATGATACTGCTGTGCCACAATGTGTAATGACCACTGCTTCACCTAATGAAACTACTCTGCCACAATGTGTAATGACCACTGCCTCATCTAATGATACTGCTGTGCCACAATGTGTAGTGACCACTGCTTCACCTAATGATACTGCTGTGCCACAATGTGTAGTGACCACTGCTTCACCTAATGATACTGCTGTGCCACAGTGTGTAGTGAAAATTGCCTCCCCTAGTGATACTGCTGTGCCACAATAGGTAGTGGCCACTCTCTCACCTAATGATACTGATGTGCCACATTGTGTAGTGACAACTGCCTCAGCTAATGATACTGCTGTGCCACAATGTGTAATGACCAATGCATCACCTAATGATACTGCTGTGCCACATTGTGTAGTGACCACTGCCTCAGCTATTGAAACTGCCGTGCCACAATGTGTAATGACAACACATCACACAATGATACTGATGTGCCACAATTTGTAATGACCACTGCCCCACCCAATAATATTGATGTACCACCATGTGTAATGACATTTACATCAAACAATGCTTCTGCTGTGCTACAAAGTGTAATGACCACTGCCTCACCTAATGATACTGCTGTGCCACAATGTGTAGTGACCACTGCCTCATCTAATGTAACTGCTGTGTCACAATGTGTAATGACCACTGCCTCACCTAATGATACTACTGTGCCACAATGTGTAATGACCACAGCCTCACCTAATGATACTGCTGTGCCACAATCTATAATTACCACTGCCTCACCTAATGATACTTCTGTGCCACAATTGCCACATGTACTCATTGTGGCCCTGAATCATGCTTTTCCCATCTTCATCTTGTATCCTTGCTTGCAACATTATGTGTTACTAATGACTTCTGCAATTGTATTTGCTCTCCAGTCTTGCTTCTCCACTCTTTTTGACTGCTTACTCTCTTTTTTCTCCTCATTTCCCTTCTCCCTTTTCCTATCTCCTCCCCTTACTTTCTTCTGTGCACTTACTCTATCAGAATTGGCCCTGGACCTAATATGATAGCAACCTTGTCTGTCTCCTCCACCCTCCCATTACTGTTTTTTTCCTCCCCACCACGCCTCCAGCACTATCTGAAATGTCGTCAGGCCTAGTATGATAGTCGCTTGTTTTGTTCCTCCCCTCCCTTTCTGCACCCCTCTCCCTCACCTTTTGTTTTTCTCCATCTCTGCCAGAAATGTCATCAGGCCTAGTAAGGTAGTCGCCTGTCTGTTTCCATTTCCTTCCCACTCTCCCCCTCCCTTCCTTATCTATGTCTTAGCTCTTGCACTATCTGAAATGTCGTCAGGCCGAGTATGATAGTTCATTTCACATCCCTAGTGTTCATGGTCTGTAAGTATGTTGTATTTTCCCTTGTTCCCTCCCTTGCCTTGAAGCGCTTTGAAACACATTGTGTATAGGCGCTATATAAATAAACAATCATATCATATCATATCATATCATATCAATATGTAGTGAACACTGCCTCAACTAATGATACTGCTGTGTCACAATGTGTAGTGACCACTGCCTCACCTAATGATACTGCTGTGCCACATTGTGTAGTCACCACTGCCTCAGCTAATGATACTGTTATGCCACAATGTGTAATGACCAATGCATCACACATTGATACTGATGTTCCACAATGTGTAATGACCACTGGCCCAGCCAATGATATTGATGCACAACCTCGTGTAATGACCAATGCATCACACAATGCTACTTATGACCCAATCCAACCTACCAGCACTCTTGCCTTACCCAAAGAGAGGAACAAGACAAACCTGTGCCCACCAAGTCACACCCTACAGCCACCAGAACAGGCCACACCAAACTGTCAGAGAACCCGCCTCTCAGTTGTGCCTTCATCAATGCCCGCTCCATCCATGCTCACGCCCTGGAAATACACAACCTTATCACCACCCACAACCTCGACCTTCTCATGATCACAGAAACATTGCTGCATGAACCCTCCGGCCTGGCCCTATCCCCGGCTCTGCCTACAGCATACACCATATTCAGACAGGAGCGCCCCTCCAAAGAAGGGGGTGCGGTCCTCATAGCAAGGGACACCCTATCCATCAGGAAGGCTGATAAGATCATCGAGAACAACAGTTACTACCTTCTCATCAAACTCAACTTCTCCAATAACTGCACCATTGCCCTTCACCTCGTCGATCATCCCCGGACCCTCTGACAGACTTCCAGGCAGCCCTTTCTCACCTCCTATCGGACAACCTAAACAAATCCACTGAAGCCATCCTCTTAGGAGATCTCAACCTTGGCCTCAATGATCCCAAAGATTCTGCAGCCAAGTCACTAAATAATGACCTTGAGACACTAGAGTTCAAGAACACCATCACTGACCCTACTCACACCCAGGGTTGTATCTTAGATTGGGTAGCCTAATACAACTGCCCACTCTCCATTACAGCCAACTCACTTACCCCCTGGTCCGACCACCACATCATTCACTTTGACATCATGACCCCAAGGAAAATGCACCAGCCAACACGCCACTGCCACCAGCGATCTCCAGAAGCTCACGCCAGCCAGCTCAATGTTGAAAGTTTATTACCCCACCTATTAGTGCCTGCCTTCAGGCCCCCTTTTCCAAAGACCCTGAGGTTCTCGCCGATTCCTACAACACTGCTATCAAATTAGCAGTGGATGCTATTGCCCCTCTCACTCCCGCAAAGCTAAACCTACCAGACATGCCAATTTCTGGTTCACCGCAGACCATCTAGAACTCTGCTCCAAGAAACCTGCTTCCCTATCTCTCTGGCAATCAAATCACTCGGACACAGCCAAGTCAGAATTCCAGAAATGCTCTAAAGACCATATTCTGGGATCTAGAGACTCCTACCACCCCGCCTCAGACTATTACCAAAGATAAAACCTGGTGCAAAGGGATCCAGGCAGCCATGCTAAAAAAACTTGACACCCTCCAAACCAAAATTAATACCACCCGACAATCTCTGATCCACCCACCTCTCCCTATTCTGCCTCAAACTATTGGACCAACCATCACATTCTCCTTCGAAGAAGTCCTGGAGCAGGATATAATTTATATCATGAACTTCATCAAACACTCCAACTGTAAAGGGGACATTTGCTCTGCGGCCATTATCAAAGAATGTGCCAGCACTCTGTCCCCCTTCCTGATGGCTTTCATTAACACATCTTTCACCACCGAACACGTTCCTTCCTGCCTCAAAGAAGCCTGGGTTTGCATCTCTTAAAAGAACACCATGGACCCTGCGTCACTTAAAAACTATACACCCATCACCACTGTCCTGTTCCTGCTGAAAATACTTGACAAAGCAGCCTACGTACAAGTGCAACAATTCATTTAGGAGTACAGACTCCTGGAGCTGCGTCAATCTGGGTTTCGCCATGGGCATGGGACAGAAACAGCCCTACTCGATCTGAAAATTCAAATGGATGATGCAAGGGATTCTGGCAAACATGGTTAGGACTATGCAAGTTTTTTTCGACCTAGCCTCTGCCTCCCCTACCATCATCCTATGCAGAGTTTCGGCGCGAAGGAATGCTCGATCCTTCGCCTGCTCTTAAGATGGCCTGAGCTCCCGGCACCAGAAGCATCACGTTGCCCAGCAATGCATCAGGGATTTAAATCCCTCCTTCCCGCCGGCAGGCGGAAGCCGGCCCGCATCCGGCAAGGCCCGCGACGATAAGGCCCTGTTCTACGCCTGTTATGCACCGGATTGCGCTCTACTGACTCGATCGAAATCTTCATAAGGTACGATTCTCCTGCATCTGAGCCTGCCCCTGCAAGGGACCCTATTCACGCCAGAACTCGAGGTGATCTCACCGCCCCCTCATTTGATTTGCTATCCACTGGAGGGGCTAAGCAATCCACACCCAGCCATCCACCCAAACCCACCTATCCACTTCGGGACTACCCTTTCTCACGACGCTGCAAGTCCCGCATACTTCCGCCCAGAAAGACCCCGTTGCCCACACTGCATTTTGTTCCCATATTGCCGTGATCTTTCTGCCCACATTGCCTTTGAACCTATTGTGCCGTGATCTTGCTGCCCCCATTGTATGACCCCATTGCCTTACCTGGGAATCCTGCATTTAGGTGAACCCTTCTGGTCTACTGTACCTGTCTGCACATGCCACGTTAGCCTTATCTGTACACACTTTTGCTTCTAGCCCTAGTGTCTTTACTGCCTCATTGCATTTTAGTCAGTGCACTATTCTGAATTTAGGCCCATTGCATTTCAGTTAATGTACTATTCTGATTCTGGGAGCTGCCCCATTTTAGTCAATGTTAGGAACTGTCACATCTAGGTGCCCTCTGATGTATGCACTTTAGTCAATATTAGGAACTGTCACATCTAGGTGCCCTCTGATGTATGCTCTTTAGTCAATGTTAGGAACTGTCACATCTAGGTGCCCCTGATGTATGCCAACTAGCCACCGACTATTATAGTCTGGCCTGCTCCCCAACAGCGCCACTAGAATCCACCTCTATCTACAGACCATGATCTTCTGGCTCGCCCTAATCATGTTCCCATTCTGCTTAATACAGGACAACGTACCCTGTAGCAACAATAGCTACATAGCCCACCAGGACAGCCTGGCTAAACAAGGATGCCCCAGACTCTACCCCATCCCATGCCCCACTCCGTTCCTACCCTCCGCATCCCCCTTCCCCTCCACTAACCACCCTCCCACCTCCACCTCTATTGCCATCCATGGCCCACCTACCAACAGCCACCCCAGCCCCATTGCTAAGTCTAACCAAATTAAACCCACCACCAAACCTCCCGCCCGCTTTAAGCCGCCCGGCCTAACCACCCTATCCCTTACTCCCAACCTCACAGCCCGCAATGACAGATTAGGCTCCAGACTCCCCACCACAATTTCTAGACCTAGCTCCAAACCTTACACCAAAACTAATACAAAGCACATTGCCTCGAACAAGCCCACACCTCCCCCACTAAAAGGTGCCCTACTGAACGTCAGATCCCTGGCTGCCCACCCCACAGAAATTGCAGACATTATCCTTACCAACGACCTTTACTTTCTAGCCCTAGCAGAAACCTGGCTTCATGAGGCGTTCGGACCCCATTTATCGCTAGCCATCCCAGACAAATACTCTATCCTCAGAGCGGACAGACCAAACGCCAGAGGTGGAGGTGTAGCGATCATTTCCAAATCTGCCCTAGGCCTTAGACCAACCGACACAGTCGCACTCACATCCTGTGAGTTTCTCACAGCCAAGCTACAAACATCCCCCACAACCACGATCACCATCTACCTCATATATAGACCCCCAGGCCCCCCTGGGACCTTTGAAGAAGACATCACATCCCTCATCACCGAAAACTCCAAACCATCAGCACAAATCTTGATCCTCGGAGACTTTGATCCTCGGAGACTTTAATCTCTGCTACCAAGACCCGAACGATGCACATGCTGCATCCCTAGCCAATGTCCTAAACGATCATGGTCTTACTCAACTCATTGTACTCCCTACCTACCAAAAAGGCAGAACCCTTGATTGGGTAGCAACTCACAATTGCAATACAACCTGCAAAGAACCCCAACCTCTGGCTTGGACCGATCACCACATGATCCCTCTTGAGGTCAACACCAATCAGGCACTGCCCAATAAGCACCCCATGGCACCAGCATGTCCGATCAGGAATAAACGCAACATTACTGCTGAAGCCCTACTACCACTGGTTTTACCTACCCTCAATGCTCTCCCAGCCAACGCTGACCTAAACCTGCTGATCGACACCTTCAATAATTCCATGGCTAGAGCAATGGACACTGTTGCCCCTTTAAAAATATGCAAAGTTAAACCCAAAGCTCATCTGAACTCGTGGTACACCCCTGAGCTCAAAATACTCAGGAAAGAGAAAGCTAAGGCTCATCACACCTGGAAGACTAACCCCACCGCGAAAAACAAATCCAACCTCACTAACTTATCCTCACTTTACAAAAGCGAGATAATCCGGACCAAAAAAGATGCTTACAACACCTGGATCATTCAGGCAGGATCCTCCATTAAAGAATTATTTAAAATTCTGAAGGAACTAGAAAACCCTATTTCACCTCCAGAAACCTGCCTGAAAGACAAATCCTGGTGCACCAACATCCAGAACGTCTTCAACAATAAAATTTTAGGACTCCAAACTAAAATTGAAGACAAACGGCAATAACTCTTCAACAATAAGGTCACCAACCTTAGCCTACCCACACCCAACAACACTAGCGCAGGCTTCTCATTTAAGAAAGTCACCATCCTGGAAGTTCAAAAAATCATCACCTCCCTAAAACCCTCTAACTGTAAGGGAGACAGCTGTCCGGCACAGATCATAAAAGATGCAGCCAGAGAGCTCTCCACCTTCATTACCAAACTCATCACCTATCCTTCACCAATAACTCTATCCCCAGCAACTTAAAACAATCATGGGTTCTCCCACTCCTGAAAAAACAATCCCTCGACCCGGCCATACCCACCAACTACAGGCCCATCACCACAGTCCCCTTCCTACTGAAAATCCTGGACAGAGTTGCCTACATCCAAATTCAGGAATACCTGGAATCCAACCAACTGCTAGGAATACTTCAATCTGGCTTCAGAGCTCAACACGGAACTGAAACCGCCCTTGTTGATCTCAAAAGCCAGATTGATGAAATTAAAGACAAAGGCAATGCCGCAATCCTACTCCTACTAGACCCCTCAGCAGCCTTTGACCTGGTCAGCCACGGAGTCCTCTGTAATCACCTTGCCACCGCAGCCAACTTCTCCTCCTCTGCCATTACATGGATACAATCCTTCCTGGCAAACAGAACCATGCAAGTCTTTTCCACTACAGCTGCAGCAGACCCCATCCCCATCACATGCGGGGTCCCACAAGGATCCTGTGTATCCCCCACTTTGTACAACATATTTACAAAGCCTCTATTTGAGAAACTGGACCGACTGGGTGTCACCTACACAAACTACGCAGATGACACCCAGATACTCCTCACCATCTCTGGTAATTACCAAGAAGACTCCGCCCGGATCAACAAAATATTCTCCATCATTCAGGCATGGATGGCCTCCCATGGCCTCTGCCTGAATGATGAGAAGACAGAGCTCCTAATCGTCGGCTCCCCCAACACTCTAACTAAACTGGACCCTAGCTATAACAACATCACCATAGATGGCCATGCCATCCCCATAGCCAAAAGCGTAAAAACCCTTGGTTTCTATCTAGATGCCAACACCAACCTTAGCAAACACACCAATATGACCGCTTCAGCCGCTGCCTATACTGGCAAGCTCATTAGGGCCAGCAGACCTTTCCTATCACCCAATAGCTGCCTCACCCTTGCCAGGGCCCTAATACAATCCAAACTCGATTACTGTAACAGCCTGTACCTAGGTGCTAATCAATCCGTACTCAACAAGCTGCAGGTAATACAAAACAAAGCCTTGCGCGCAGCCCTCAACATTCCCAGACAAGAGCATATCTCCGCTACTAGGAAAGCCTGCAAATGGCTATCCATACACCAAAAAATTGATCTAAAAACCATCTGCCTCACGTACAAATCCCTCAATCACCTAGCACCACAATATCTAGCTAATAAATTCACCCTGAAACCCGCCACCAGATCCACCAGATCCTCCAACACTCTTTGCTTGTCAGTGCCCAGGTTCCACCTAAAAAGAGCTGCAGGGGTAAGCTTCACAGTGCTTGCCCCCCAACTCTGGAACTCCCTACCGCGTAACCTCAAAACTGTCGAATCCTTCCAGATCTTTAGGAAGCAGGTCATCAACTGGCTTCTAAACAAAGAATAACGCCATTAACACAAGACCTTGCGGTAACTGGCTTAGACACTGTATTTATATTGAAAACTGTATATTGTACACATTTGCTCTTGTTTACTGATCACTGTATTTTATGTATATATTATAAAATTGTACGAAGTATGCAAAACTAAGATACTTCTCAACGCTGTAACGAAATTCTTAAGCGCCCTTCTACCTCTGGGTTTGGAGCGCCATACAAATATAATAAACAAACAAACAAACAAATAGAGTGCCACAAGGGTCCTGCATCTCGCCCACCCAGTACAACATATTCACCAGACCCCTCTTTCACATCTTGAACGCACAAGGTATCTCCGACACCAATTACATGGACGACACTCAACTCCTCCTCCCACTAATAGGTGACTATGAATCAGACCCTGGATCCCTTAACACCATATACATTTCCGTCCAAGGCGGGATGGCTGTGACCACTGACTCACCTAATGGTACGGCTGTGCCACAATGTGTAGTGACCACTGCCTCACCTAATGATACTGCTGTGCCATAATATGTAATGGCTACTGCCTCACCTAATAATACTGCTGTGCCACAATGTGTAGTGACCACTCTCTCACCTAATGGTACTGCTGTGCCACAATGTGTAATGACCACTGCCTCACCTAATGATACTACTGTGCCACAATGTGTAATGACCACTGCCTCGCCTAATAATACTGCTGTGCCACAATGTGTAGTGACCACTGCCTCACCTAATGATACTGCTGTGCCACAATATTTAATGACCACTGCCTCACCTAATGATACTGCTGTGCCACAATAGGTAGTGACCACTGCCTCACCTAATGATACTTATGTGCCACATTGTGTAGTGACAACTGCCTCAGCTAATGATACTGCTGTGCCACAATGTATAAAAACCAATGCATCACCTGATGATACTGCTGTGCCACAATGTGCAGTGACCACTGCCTCACCTAATGATACTGCTGTGCCACATTGTGTAGTGACCACTGCCTCAGCTATTGATACTGCTGAGCCACAATGTGTAATGAGAACACATCACACAATGATACTGATGTGCCACAATCTGTAATGACCTTTGCCCTACCCAATGATATTGATGTACCACCATGTGTAATGGCCAATGCAACACACAATGCTACTGCTGTGCCACAATGTGTAGTGACTACTGCCTCACCTAATGATACTGCTGTGCCACAATCTGTAATGTCCACTGCCTCACCAAATGATACTGCTGTGCCACAATGTGTAGTGACCACTGTCTCACCTAATGATACTGCTGTGCCACAATATATAATGACCATTGCCTAGCCTAATGACACTACTGTGCCACAATGTGTAGTGACCACTGGCTCACCTAATTATACTGCTGTGCCACAATGTGTAATGACTACTGCCTCACCTAATTATACTGCTGTGCCACAATGTGTAGTGACCACTGTTTCAAATAATGATACTGCTGTGCCACAATGTGCAATGACCACTGCCTCACCTAATGATACTACTCTGCCCCAAAGTGTAATAAACACTCCCTCACTTAATGATACTGCTGTGCCACAATTTGTATTGACCACTGCTTCACTTAATGATGCTGCTATGCCACAATGTGCAATGACCACTGCCTCACCTAATGATACTGCTGTGCCACAATGTGTAGTGGACACTCCCTCACCTAACGATGCTGCTGTACCACAATGTGTAGTGACTGCTGCCTCATCTAATGATACTGCTGTGCCACATTGTGTAGCAGCTACTGCCCCACCCAATGATATTGATGTACCACCATGTGTAATGACCAATGCATCACGCAATGCTTCTGCTGTTCCACACTGTGTAATGACCACTGCCTCACCTAATGATAATGCTGTGCCACAATGTGTAATGACCACTGCCTCACCTAATGTTACTACTGTGCCACAATGTGTAATGATCACTGCCTCACAGAATGATACTGCTGTGCCACAATGTGTAGTGACCACTGCCTCACCTAATGATACTGCTGTGCCACAATGTGTAATGACCACTGCCTCACCTAATGAAATTATTCTGCCACAATGTGTAATGACCAATGCCTCATCTAATGATACTGCTGTGCCACAATGTGTAGTGACCACTGCTTCACCTAATGATACTGCTGTGCCACAATGTGTAGTGACCACTGCTTCACCTAATGATACTGCTGTGCCACAGTGTGTAGTGAAAATTGCCTCCCCTAGTGATACTGCTGTGCCACAATAGGTAGTGGCCACTCTCTCACCTAATGATACTGATGTGCCACATTGTGTAGTGATAACTGCCTCAGCTAATGATACTGCTGTGCCACAATGTGTAATGACCAATGCATCACCTAATGATACTGATGTGCCACATTGTGTAGTGACCACTGCCTCAGCTATTGAAACTGCCGTGCCACAATGTGTAATGACAACACATAACACAATGATACTGATGTGCCACAATTTGTATTGACCACTGCCCCACCCAATAATATTGATGTACCACCGTGTGTAATGACATTTACATCAAGCAATGCTTCTGCTGTGCTACAAAGTGTAATGACCACTGCCTCACCTAATGATACTGCTGTGCCACAATGTGTAGTGACCACTGCCTCATCTAATGTAACTGCTGTGCCACAATGTGTAATGACCACAGCCTCACCTAATGATACTGCTGTGCCACAATCTGTAATTACCACTGCCTCACCTAATGATACTTCTGTGCCACAATTGCCACATGTACTCATGGTGGCCCTGAATCATGCTTTTCCCATCTTCATCTTGTATCCTTGCTTGCAACATTATGTGTTACTAATGACTTCTGCAATTGTATTTGCTCTCCAGTCTTGCTTCTCCACTCTTTTTGACTGCTTACTCTCTTTTTTCTCCTCCTTTCCCTTCTCCCTTTTCCTATCTCCTCCCCTTACTTTCTTCTGTGCACTTACTCTATCAGAATTTTCCCTGGACCTAATATGATAGCAACCTCGTCTGTCTCCTCCACCCTCCCATTACTGTTTTTTTCCTCCCCACCACGCCTCCAGCACTATCTGAAATGTCGTCAGGCCTAGTATGATAGTCGCTTGTTTTGTTCCTCCCCTCCCTTTCTGCACCCCTCTCCCTCACCTTTTGTTTTTCTCCGGCTCTGCCAGAAATGTCATCAGGCCTAGTAAGGTAGTCGCCTGTCTGTTTCCATTTCCTTCCCACTCTCCCCCTCCCTTCCTTATCTATGTCTTAGCTCTTGCACTATCTGAAATGTCGTCAGGCCGAGTATGATAGTTCATTTCACATCCCTAGTGTTCATGGTCTGTAAGTATGTTGTATTTTCCCTTGTTCCCTCCCTTGCCTTGAAGCGCTTTGAAACACATTGTGTATAGGCGCTATATAAATAAACGATCATATCATATCATATCATATCAATATGTAGTGAACACTGCCTCAACTAATGATACTGCTGTGTCACAATGTGTAGTGACCACTACCTCACCTAATGATACTGCTGTGCCACATTGTGTAGTCACCACTGCCTCAGCTAATGATACTGTTATGCCACAATGTGTAATGACCAATGCATCACACATTGATACTGATGTTCCACAATGTGTAATGACCACTGGCCCAGCCAATGATATTGATGCACAACCTGGTGTAATGACCAATGCATCACACAATGCTACTTATGACCCAATCGAACCTACCAGCACTATTGCCTTACCCAAAGAGAGGAACAAGACGAACCTGTGCCCACCAAGTTACACCCTACAGACACCAGAACAGGCCACACCAAACTGAAAGAGAAACCCCCTCTCAGTTGTGCCTTCATCAATGCCCGTTCCATCCATGCTCACGCCCTGGAAATACACAACCTTATCACCACCCACAACCTCGACCTTCTCATGATCACAGAAACATTGCTGAATGAACCCTCCGGCCTGGCCCTATCCCCGGCTCTGCCTACAGCATACACCATATTCAGACAGGAGCGCCCTTCCAAAGAAGGGGGTGCGGTCCTCATAGCAAGGGACACCCTATCCATCAGGAAGGCTGATAAGATCATCGAGAACAACAGTTACTACCTTCTCATCAAACTCAACTTTTCCCATAACTGCACCATTGCCCTTCACCTCTTCGATCATCCCCAGACCCTCTGACAGACTTCCAGGCAACCCTTTCTCACCTTCTATCGGACACCCTAAACAAATCCACTGAAGCCATCCTCTTAGGAGATCTCAAACTTGGCCTCAATGATCCCAAAGACTCTGCAGCCAAGTCACTAAATAATGACCTTGAGACACTAGAGTTCAAGAACACCATCACTGACCCTACTCACACCCAGGGTTGTATCTTAGATTGGGTAGCCCAATACAACTGCCCACTCTCCATTACAGCCAACTCACTTACCCCCTGGTCCGACCACCACATCATTCACTTTGACATCATGACCCCAAAGAAAATGCACCAGCCAACACGACCACTGCCACCAGCGATCTCCAGAAGCTCACGCCAGCCAGCTCAATGTTGAAAGGTTATTACCCCACCTATTAGTGCCTGCCTTCAGGCCCCCTTTTCCAAAGACCCTGAGGTTCTCGCCGATTCCTACAACACTGCTATCAAATTAGCAGTGGATGCTATTGCCCTTCTCACATCCCGCAAAGCTAAACCTACCAGACATGCCAATTCCATGTTCACCGCAGACCATTTAGAACTCTGCTCCAAGAAACCTGCTTCCCTATCTCTCTGGCAATCAAATCACTCGGACACAGCCAAGTCAGAATTCCAGAAATGCTCTAAAGACCATATTCTGGGATCTAGAGACTCCTACCACCCCGCCTCAGACTATTACCAAAGATAAGACCTGGTGCAAAGGGATCCAGGCAGCCATGCTAAAAAAACTTGACACCCTCCAAACCAAAATTAAAACCACCCGACAATCTCTGATCCACCCACCTCTCCCTATTCTGCCTCAAACTATTGGACCAACCATCACATTCTCCTTCGAAGAAGTCCTGGAGCAGGATATAATTTATATCATGAACTTCATCAAACACTCCAACTGTAAAGGGGACATTTGCTCTGCGGCCATTATCAAAGAATGTGCCAGCACTCTGTCCCCCTTCCTGATGGCTTTCATTAACACATCTTTCACCACCGAACACGTTCCTTCCTGCCTCAAAGAAGCCTGGGTTTGCATCTCTTAAAAGAACACCATGGACCCTGCGTCACTTAAAAACTATACACCCATCACCACTGTCCTGTTCCTGCTGAAAATACTTGACAAAGCAGCCTACGTACAAGTGCAACAATTCATTTAGGAGTACAGACTCCTGGGGCTGCGTCAATCTGGGTTTCGCCATGGGCATGGGACAGAAACAGCCCTACTCGATCTGAAAAATCAAATGGATGATGCAAGGGATTCTGGCAAACATGGTTAGGACTATGCAAGTTTTTTTCGACCTAGCCTCTGCCTCCCCTACCATCATCCTATGCAGAGTTTCGGCGCGAAGGAATGCTCGATCCTTCGCCTGCTCTTAAGATGGCCTGCGCTCCCGGCACCAGAAGCATCACGTTGCCCAGCAACGCATCGGGGATTTAAATCCCTCCTTCCCGCCGGCAGGCGGAAGCTGGCCCGCATCCGGCAAGGCCCGCAACGATAAGGCCCTGTTCTACGCCTGTTATGCACCGGATTGCGCTCTACTGACTCGATCGAAATCTTCATAAGGTACGATTCTCCTGCATCTGAGCCTGCCCCTGCCAGGGACGCTATTCACGCCAGAACTCGAGGTGATCTCACCGCCCCCTCATTTGATTTGCTATCCACTGGAGGGGCTAAGCAATCCACACCCAGCCATCCACCCAAACCCACCTATCCACTTCAGGACTACCCTTCCTCACGACACTGCAAGTCCCGCATACTTCCGCCCAGAAAGACCCCGTTGCCCACACTGCATTTTGTTCCCATATTGCTGTGATCTTTTTGCCCACATTGCCTTTGAACCTATTGTGCCGTGATCTTGCTGCCCCCATTGTATGAGCCCATTGCCTTACCTGGGAATCCTGCATTTAGGTGAACCCTTCTGGTCTACTGTACCTGTCTGCACATGCCATGTTAGCCTTATCTGTACACACTTTTGCTTCTAGCCCTAGTGTCTTTACTGCCTCATTGCATTTTAGTCAGTGCACTATTCTGAATTTAGGCCCATTGCATCTCAGTTAATGTACTATTCTGATTCTGGGCGCTGCCCCATTTTAGTCAATGTTAGGAACTGTCACATCTAGGTGCCCTCTGATGTATGCACTTTAGTCAATGTTAGGAACTGTCACATCTAGGTGCCCTCTGATGTATGCTCTTTAGTCAATGTTAGGAACTGTCACATCTAGGTGCCCCTGATGTATGCCAACTAGCCACCGACTATCATAGTCTGGCCTGCTCCCCAACAGCGCCACTAGAATCCACCTCTATCTACAGACCATGATCTTCTGGTTCGCCCTAATCATGTTCCCATTCTGCTTAATACAGGACAACGTACCGTGTAGCAACAATAGCTACATAGCCCACCAGGACGGCCTGGCTAAACAAGGATGCCCCAGACACCACCCCATCCCATACCCCACTCCGTTCCTACCCTCCGCATCCCCCTTCCCCTCCACTAACCACCCTCCCACCTCCACCTCCATGGCCATCCATGGCCCACCTACCAACAGCCACCCCAGCCCCATTGCTAAGTCTAACCAAATTAAACCGACCACCAAACCTCCCGCCCGCTTTAAGCCGCCCGGCATAACCACCCCATCCCTTACTCCCAACCTCAGAGCCCGCAATGACAGATTAGGCTCCAGGCTCCACACCACAATTTCTAGACCTAGCTCCAAACCTTACACCAAAACTAATACAAAGCACATTGCCTCGAACAAGCCCACACCTCCCCCACTAAAAGGTGCCCTACTCAACGTCAGATCCCTGGCTGCCCACCCCACAGAAATTGCAGACATTATCCTTACCAACGACCTTGACTTTCTAGCCCTAGCAGAAACCTGGCTTCATGAGGCGTCCGGACCCCATTTATCGCTAGCCATCCCAGACAAATACTCTATCCTCAGAGCGGACAGACCAAACGCCAGAGGTGGAGGTGTAGCGATCATTTCCAAATCCGCCCTAGGCCTTAGACCAACCGACACAGTCGCACTCACATCCTGTGAGTTACTCACAGCCAAGCTACAAACATCCCCCACAACCACGATCATCATCTACCTCATATATAGACCCCCAGGCCCCCCTGGGACCTTTGAAGAAGACATCACATCCCTCATCACCGAAAACTCCAAACCATCAGCACAAATCATGATCCTCAGAGACTTCAATCTCGGCTACCAAGACCCGAACGATGCACATGCTGCATCCCTAGCCAATGTCCTAACCGATCATGGTCTTACTCAACTCATTGTACTCCCTACCTACCAAAAAGGCAGAACCCTTGATTGGGTAGCAACTCACAATTGCAATACAACCTGCAAAGACCCCCAACCTCTGGCATGGACCGATCACCACATGATCCCTCTTGAGGTCAACACCAATCAGGCACCGCCCAATAAGCACCCCATGGCGCCAGCATGTCCCATCAGGAATAAACGCAACATTACTGCTGAAGCCCTACTACCACTGGTCTTACCTACCCTCAATGCTCTCCCAGCCAACGCTGACCTAATCCTGCTGATCGACACGTTCAATAATTCCATGGCTAGAGCAATGGACACTGTTGCCCCTTTAAAAATATGCAAAGTTAAACCCAAAGCTGAACTCGTGGTACACCCCTGAGCTCAAAATACTCAGGAAAGAGAAAGCTAAGGCTCATCACACCTGGAAGACTAACCCGACCGCGAAAAACAAATCCAACCTCACTAACTTATCCTCACTTTACAAAAGCGAGATAATCCGGACCAAAAAAGATGCTTTCAACACCAGGATCACTCAGGCAGGATCCTCCACTAAAGAATTATTTAAAATTCTGAAGGAACTAGAAAACCCTATTTCACCTCCAGAAACCTGCCTGAAAGACATATCCTGGTGCACCAACATCCAGAACGCCTTCAACAATAACATTTTAGGACTCCAAACTAAAATTGAAGACAAACGACAATAACTCTTCAACAATAAGGTCACCAACCTTAGCCTACCCACACCCAACAACACTAGCGCAGGCTTCTCGTTTAAGAAAGTCACCATCCTGGAAGTTCAAAAAATCATCACCTCCCTAAAACCCTCTAACTGTAAGGGAGACAGCTGTCCGGCACAGATCATAAAAGATGCAGCCAGAGAGCTCTCCCCCTTTATTACCAAACTCATCACCTATCCTTCACCAATAACTCTATCCCCAGCAACTTAAAACAATCATGGGTTTTCCCACTCCTGAAAAAACAATCCCTCGACCCGGCCATACCCACCAACTACAGGCAAAATCACCACAGTCCCCTTCCTACTGAAAATCCTGGACAGAGTTGCCTACATCCAAATTCAGGAATACCTGGAATCCAACCAACTGCTAGGAATACGTCAATCTGGCTTCAGACCTCAACACGGAACTGAAACCGCCCTTGTTGATCTCAAAAGCAAGATTGATGAAATTAAAGTCAAAGGCAATGCCGCAATCCTACTCCTACTAGACCTCTCAGCAGCCTTTGACCTGGTCAGCCACGGAGTCCTCTGTAATCACCTTGCCACCGCAGCCAACTTCTCCTCCTCTGCCATCACATGGATACAATCCTTCCTGGCAAACAGAACCATGCAAGTCTTTTCCACTACAGCTGCAGCAGACCCCATCCCCATCACATGCGGGGTCCCACAAGGATCCTGTGTATCCCCCACTTTGTACAACATATTTACAAAGCCTCTATTTGACCAACTGGACCGACTGGGTGTCACCTACACAAACTACGCAGATGACACCCAGATACTCCTCACCATCTCTGGTAATTACCAAGAAGACTCCGCCCGGATCAACAAAATATTCTCCATCATTCAGGCATGGATGGCCTCCCATGGCCTCTGCCTGAATGATGAGAAGACAGAGCTCCTAATCGTCGGCTCCCCCAACACTCTAACTAAACTGGACCCTAGCTATAACAACATCACCATAGATGGCCATGCCATCCCCATAGCCAAAAGCGTAAAAACCCTTGGTTTCTATCTAGATGCCAACACCAACCTTAGCAAACACACCAATATGACCGCTTCAGCCGCTGCCTATACTGGCAAGCTCATTAGGGCCAGCAGACCTTTCCTATCACCCAATAGCTGCCTCACCCTTGCCAGGGCCCTAATACAATCCAAACACGATTACTGTAACAGCCTGTACCTAGGTGCTAATCAATCCGTACTCAACAAGCTGCAGGTAATACAAAACAACGCCTTGCGCGCAGCCCTCAACATTCCCAGACAAGAGCATATCTCCGCTACTAGGAAAGCCTGCAAATGGCTATCCAGACGCCAAAAAATTGATCTAAAAACCATCTGCCTCACGTACAAATCCCTCAATCACCTAGCACCACCATATCTAGCTAATAAATTCACCCTGAAACCCGCCACCAGATCCACCAGATCCTCCAACACTCTTTGTTTGTCAGTGCCCAGGTTCCACCTAAAAAGAGCTGCAGGGGTAAGCTTCACAGTGCTTGCCCCCCAACTCTGGAACTCCCTACCGCGTAACATCAAAACTGTCGAATCCTTCCAGATCTTTAGGAAGCAGGTCATCAACTGGCTTCTAAACAAAGAATAACGCCATTAACACAAGACCTTGCGGTAACTGGCTTAGACACTGTATTTATATTGAAAACTGTATATTGTACGCATTTGCTCTTGTTTACTGATCACTGTATTTTATGTATATATTATAAAATTGTACGAAGTATGCAAAACTAAGATACTTCTCAACGCTGTAACCAAATTCTTAAGCGCCCTTCTACCTCTGGGTTTGGAGCGCCATACAAATATAATAAACAAACAAACAAACAAACAGAGTGCCACAAGGGTCCTGCATCTCGCCCACCCAGTACAACATATTCACCAGACCCCTCTTTCACATCTTGAACGCACAAGGTATCTCCGACACCAATTACATGGACGACACTCAACTCCTCCTCCCACTAATAGGTGACTATGAATCAGACCCTGGATCCCTTAACACCATATACATTTCCGTCCAAGCCGGGATGGCTGTGACCACTGACTCACCTAATGGTACGGCTGTGCCACAATGTGTAGTGACCACTGCCTCACCGAATGATACTGCTGTGCCATAATATGTAATGGCTACTGCCTCACCTAATAATACTGCTGTGCCACAATGTGTAGTGACCACTCTCTCACCTAATGGTACTGCTGTGCCACAATGTGTAATGACCACTGCCTCACCTAATGATACTACTGTGCCACAATGTGTAATGACCACTGCCTCGCCTAATAATACTGCTGTGCCAAAATGTGTAGTGACCACTGCTTCACCTAATGATGCTGCAGTGCCATAATGTGTAATGACCACTGCCTCACCTAATGATACTGCTGTGCCACAATATTTAATGACCACTGCCTCACCTAATGATACTGCTGTGCCACAATAGGTAGTGACCTCTGCCTCACCTAATGATACTTATGTGCCACATTGTGTAGTGACAACTGCCTCAGCTAATGATACTGCTGTGCCACAATGTGCAATGACCAATGCATCACCTGATGATACTGCTGTGCCACAATGTGCAGTGACCACTGCCTCACCTAATGAAACTGCTGTGCCACATTGTGTAGTGACCACTGCCTCAGCTATTGATACTGCTGAGCCACAATGTGTAATGAGAACACATCACACAATGATACTGATGTGCCACAATCTGTAATGACCTTTGCCCCACCCAATGATATTGATGTACCACCATTTGTAATGGCCAATGCAACACACAATGCTACTGCTTTGCCACAATGTGTAGTGACCACTGCCTCACCTAATGATACTGCTGTGCCACAATGTGTAATGTCCACTGCCTCACCAAATGATACTGCTGTGCCAAAATGTGTAGTGACCACTGTCTCACCTAATGATACTGCTGTGCCACAATATATAATGACCATTGCCTAGCCTAATGATACTACTGTGCCACAATGTGTAGTGACCACTGGCTCACCTAATGATACTGCTGTGCCACAATGTGTAATGACCACTGCCTCACCTAATTATACTGCTGTGCCACAATGTGTAGTGACCACTGTTTCACCTAATGATACTGCTATGCCACAATGTGCAATGACCACTGCCTCACCTAATGATACTACTCTGCCCCAATGTGTAATGAACACTCCCTCACTTAATGATACTGCTGTGCCACAATGTGTATTGACCACTGCTTCACTTAATGATGCTGCTGTGCCACAATGTGCAATGACCACTGCCTCACCTAATGATACTGCTGTGCCACAATGTGTAGTGGACACTCCCTCACCTAACGATGCTGCTGTGCCACAATGTGCAATGACCACTGCCTCATCTAATGATACCGCTGTGCCACATTGTGTAGCAGCTACTGCCCCACCCAATGATATTGATGTACCACCATGTGTAATGACCAATGCATCACACAATGCTTCTGCTGTTCCACACTGTGTAATGACCACTGCCTCACCTAATGATAATGCTGTGCCACAATGTGTAATGACCACTGCCTCACCTAATGTTACTACTGTGCCACAATGTGTAATGACCACTGCCTCACCTAATGAAACTACTCTGCCACAATGTGTAATGACCACTGCCTCATCTAATGATACTGCTGTGCCACAATGTGTAGTGACCACTGCTTCACCTAATGATACTGCTGTGCCACAATGTGTAGTGACCACTGCTTCACCTAATGATACTGCTGTGCCACAGTGTGTAGTGAAAATTGCCTCCCCTAGTGATACTGCTGTGCCACAATAGGTAGTGGCCACTCTCTCACCTAATGATACTGATGTGCCACATTGTGTAGTGACAACTGCCTCAGCTAATGATACTGCTGTGCCACAATGTGTAATGACCAATGCATCACCTAATGATACTGCTGTGCCACATTTTGTAGTGACCACTGCCTCAGCTATTGAAACTGCCGTGCCACAATGTGTAATGACAACACATCACACAATGATACTGATGTGCCACAATTTGTAATGACCACTGCCCCACCCAATAATTTTGATGTACCACCATGTGTAATGACATTTTCATCAAACAATGCTTCTGCTGTGCTACAAAGTGTAATGACCACTGCCTCACCTAATGATACTGCTGTGCCACAATGTGTAGTGACCACTGCCTCATCTAATGATACTTCTGTGCCACAATTGCCACATGTACTCATGGTGGCCCTGAATCATGCTTTTCCCATCTTCATCTTGTATCCTTGCTTGCAACATTATGTGTTACTAATGACTTCTGCAATTGTATTTGCTCTCCAGTCTTGCTTCTCCACTCTTTTTGACTGCTTATTCTCTTTTTTCTCCTCCTTTCCCTTCTCCCTTTTCCTATCTCCTCCCCTTACTTTCTTCTGTGCACTTACTCTATCAGAATTGGCCCTGGACCTAATATGATAGCAACCTCGTCTGTCTCCTCCACCCTCCCATTACTGTTTTTTCCTCCCCACCACGCCTCCAGCACTATCTGAAATGTTGTCAGGCCTAGTATGATAGTCGCTTGTTTTGTTCCTCCCCTCCCTTTCTGCACCCCTCTCCCTCACCTTTTGTTTTTCTCCGGCTCTGCCAGAAATGTCGTCAGGCCTAGTAAGGTAGTCGCCTGTCTGTTTCCATTTCCTTCCCACTCTCCCCCTCCCTTCCTTATCTATGTCTTAGCTCTTGCACTATCTAAAATGTCGTCAGGCCGAGTATGATAGTTAATTTCACATCCCTAGTGTTCATGGCCTGTAAGTATGTTGTATTTTGCCTTGTTCCCTCCCTTGCCTTGAAACGCTTTGAAACACATTGTGTATAGGCGCTATATAAATAAACGATCATATCATATCATATCATATCAATATGTAGTGAACACTGCCTCAACTAATGATACTGCTGTGTCACAATGTGTAGTGACCACTGCCTCACCTAATGATACTGCTGTGCCACATTGTGTAGTCACCACTGCCTCAGCTAATGATACTGTTATGCCACAATGTGTAATGACCAATGCATCACACATTGATACTGATGTTCCACAATGTGTAATGACCACTGGCCCAGCCAATGATATTGATGCACTACCTCGTGTAATGACCAATGCATCACACAATGCTACTTATGACCCAATCCAACCTACCAGCACTATTGCCTTACCCAAAGAGAGGAACAAGACCAAACCTGTGCCCACCAAGTCACACCCTACAGCCACCAGAACAGGCCACACCAAACTGGCAGAGAAACCCCCTCTCAGTTGTGCCTTCATCAATGCCCGCTCCATCCATGCTCCCGCCCTGGACATACACAACCTTATCACCACCCACAACCTCGACCTTCTCATGATCACAGAAAAATTGCTGCATGAACCCTCCGGCCTGGCCCTATCCCCGGCTCTGACTACAGCATACACCATATTCAGACAGGAGCACCCCTCCAAAGAAGGGGGTGCGGTCCTCATAGCAAGGGACACCCTATCCATCAGGAAGGCTGATAAGATCATCGAGAACAACAGTTACTACCTTCTCATCAAACTCAACTTCTCCCATAACTGCACCATTGCCCTTCACCTTGTCGATCATCCCCAGACCCTCTGACAGACTTCCAGGCAGCCCTTTCTCACCTCCTATCCGACAACCTAAACAAATCCACTGAAGCCATCCTTTTAGGAGATCTCACCCTTGGCCTAAATGATCCCAAAGATTCTGCAGCCAAGTCACTAAATAATGATCTTGAGACACTAGAGTTCAAGAACACCATCACTGACCCTACTCACACCCAGGGTTGTATCTTAGATTGGGTAGCCCAATACAACTACCCACTCTCCATTACAGCCAACTCACTTACCCCCTGGTCCGACCACCACATCATTCACTTTGACATCATGACCCCAAAGAAAATGCACCAGCCAACACGACCACTGCCACCAGCGATCTCCAGAAGCTCACGCCAGCCAGCTCAATGTTGAAAGGTTATTACCCCACCTATTAGTGCCTGCCTTCAGGCCCCCTTTTCCAAAGACCCTGAGGTTCTCGCCGATTCCTACAACACTGCTATCAAATTAGCAGTGGATGCTATTGCCCCTCTCACATCCCGCAAAGCTAAACCTACCAGACATGCCAATTCCTGGTTCACCGCAGACCATCTAGAACTCTTCTCCAAGAAACCTGCTTCCCTATCTCTCTGGCAATCAAATCCCTCGGACACAGCCAAGTCAGAATTCCAGAAATGCTCTAAAGACCATATTCTGGGATCTAGAGACTCCTACCACCCCGCCTCAGACTATTACCAAAGATAAGACCTGGTGCAAAGGGATCCAGGCAGCCATGCTAAAAAAACTTGACACCCTCCAAACCAAAATTAAAACCACCTGACAATCTCTGATCCACTCACCTCTCCCTATTCTGCCTCAAACTATTGGACCAACCATCACATTCTCCTTCGAAGAAGTCCTGGAGCAGGATATAATTTATATCATGAACTTCATCAAACACTCCAACTGTAAAGGGGACATTTGCTCTGCGGCCATTATCAAAGAATGTGCCAGCACTCTGTCCCTCTTTCTGATGGCTTTCATTAACGCATCTTTCACCACCGAACACGTTCCTTCCTGCCTCAAAGAAGCCTGGGTTTGCATCTCTTAAAAGAACACCATGGACCCTGCGTCACTTAAAAACTATACGCCCATTACCACTGTCCTGTTCCTGCTGAATATACTTGACAAAGCAGCCTACGTACAAGTGCAACAATTCATTGAGGAGTACAGACTCCTGGGGCTGCGTCAATCTGGGTTTCGCCATGGGCATGGGACAGAAACAGCCCTACTCGATCTGAAAAATCAAATGATGATGCAAGGGATTCTGGCAAACATGGTTAGGACTATGCAAGTTTTTTTCGACCTAGCCTCTGCCTCCCCTACCATCATCCTATGCAGGGTTTCGGCGCGAAGGAATGCTCGATCCTTCGCCTGCAGTTAAGATGGCCGCCCGCGCTCCCGGCACCAGAAGCATCACGTTGCCCAGCAAAGCATCGGGGATTTAAATCCCTCCTTCCCGCCGGCAGGCGGAAGCCGGCCCGCATCCGGCAAGGCCCGCAACGATAAGGCCCTGTTCTACGCCTGTTATGCGCCAGATTGCGCTCTACTGACTCGATCGAAATCTTCATAAGGTACGATTCTCCTGCATCTGAGCCTGCCCCTGCCAGGGACCCTATTCACGCCAGAACTCGAGGTGATCTCACCACCCCCTCATTTGATTTGCTATCCACTGGAGGGGCTAAGCAATCCACACCCAGCCATCCACCCAAACCCACCTATCCACTTCGGGACTACCCTTTCTCACGACGCTGCAAGTCCCGCATACTTCCGCCCAGAAAGAGCCCGTCGCCCACACTGCATTTTGTTCCCATATTGCCGTGATCTTGCTGCCCACTGTCATGATCTCTGCTTCCAAAAGGTCAGGGTTTTCCCAACTCCCTTGGAAGCAGATCCATAACCCAGGTTCCGAGTGCCAACCAGTCCCAATTGGGACCTTTTGGACCCAGTCCTGGCGCCAGTGGCACCAGGCTCATAAATATGCCCAGTCCCAGCGCTGGAAGCGCCGGGCTCATAATGCTTGGGTGGACTTACCTGCAGCAGACCATGCTGCTTACTTGCCTGCCAGTTGAGCCTCTGATCCTCTTCTGTTTGGAACTACTTTTCCTGTTGGGTGGGGCAGGAGCCACTCCCTAGATTCAGAACACTGGAACTCTTCTGGAAAGCAGGAACTCTTTTCTTACCTAGGCGTGGCTGTGGAAGGAGACACCTAAGCACTACAGGAGGCTATTTAAACCACACCCGATGGATGAATCTTGCTTTGCGTTATTCTGCATCCTCTGCAGCAGAACGCTCATCGTGTCTTCTGCATCTGATCCTGGGCCTAAGGAAAAAGGCTTACCATCCTGAATCCAGTCTTCAGCAACACCTATAAAGACAAGAAAGAACAGGTTAGCATTACGGTCTTCAGTGACAGCTCTTCACTTACCTGGCCCATCGGCTGTCACCAACGCCTCGCGCTGCATTCTGGCATCTGAAAGACAAAGGCTTACCTACTCTTCGTGCGCTCCGGAGGTCTTCACACTGCATTCCGGCATCTGAAAGACAAAAGCTTACCAACTCTTCGCACGCTCCGGAGGCCTTCGGCGCTGCATCCCGCATCTGAAAGACAAAACAAGGTGCGTTTAAAGACATTGGGGAACTTTAATACTCACGTGCCATTACTCCTTTCCACATCTAACCCAGTGGGTATTCCGGCACCCTGCAGCCGCTCCGAACTTGTACCTGCAAAATAAAAAGACAGTTAGAGCGCATCGTGAAGCAGGCAACAAGCGCTTACTTACTTGCTTCCAGGCGCTTTTATTCATCACACGGGCTCCATCTTCAACTCACTTCAGCCCGTCATCCGCCATCGCCGGAACCCTGCAAAACAAGAAACATCATTACTAAAGACTTTAAAGACATTAGAATTACTCGAAACTTACCGTTCGTGCAGTAAACGGCGGACAGCAGTCCTCTGAAGTCAAGAGGCCTGCTCCCCTTATCCAGTGAAGAAACTGGTTACAGCACCCTGCCCCGAGGCAGATGGAGAGCACGGCGTTCACTTACCTAAGGTGAGAGCGTTAACCTTTGGGGTTCTACAGGAGAAGAGAAAGGGAAGAAGAGAGAGACATTCAATAACCCAGTTCCTTAATTCCATATTTTCTATCTGCAGACATCTTACCCTTCGAGTCAGACATACAGTGCACAGAGGTCCAGCCCAAAGAGCCAGCCGTGTGTTACACATCACCTTTGAAGATACGGTATACGCCCAGTCAAGACCGGCGCCTCTACGGGAATCAGGTGAGCGTTACAGAACGCAAAGCCCACCACAAAACTCCCGTCCAGGCGCTATGGAAACCTCGGATACCGACCAGCTAGCCCAGTTACTTGGGGAACTAAGGGCAGAAGTGCATGCAGCCCGTCAGGAAACGAACGCTCTAAGAAGGGAACTGATTATTTCCAAGGAGCGAACAGATGATCTCGCTAGACAATTGCTACAGTCACAAGCCGGACAGACCCTGTTACCCGCATCTGGGGGAAATCTTCCTTCTACATCCTCTATGAATCCAGTGCAGATCAACCTACCTGGGAATGTACCTCTGGCTCCGCCCAAACAATTTTCTGGTGACCCAAAGAGGTTTGCAGTATTTATCAATCAGTGCCGGTTGCATTTCTTATGCCGGCCAGCAGCCTTTCCAACTGATCAAGCTAAAGTAGCTTTCGTGCTTTCGTACCTTAGTGGCAATGCGGCAGACTGGTCGATCCCTCTAGTAAATCAAGATGATCCGGTCCTCCATGATTTTCAAGCTTTTCAGCTCAGTATGGAAAAACTGTTCGCAAGACATTCACAGGGGCAGGCCTTGGACAATGAGCTTCTTTCGTTGCGACAAGGTAATCAAGACCTTTTGGCTTATATTGCGTCTTTCAACAGACTGATAGTGGAAACTCAATGGCCTGAGGACAAAAGGATTACGCTGTTTTATAGAGGTCTACGTGGAGAGCTCAAAGATGTGTTAGCCCAAGTAGTGAATCCCCCACAAGATTGTTCGGACTATATAGACTTAGTCGTTCAAATAGATCACAGACTGCAGAACAGGAAGGCCGATCGTTCCAAGTTTGATGCTCGAGTATTTTCCAAACCGCCAACTCCTTCCAAAGGAGTAGACTCCGGGGAACCCATGCAAATAGGGGGTCTGAAAGGTCCTCTAACACAAAAGGAGCGGGAAAGGAGAAAACAGTTGCAATTATGCCTCTATTGCGGAAACTCAGGGCACTTTCTTCGAGACTGTCCGGTGAAACCTGCCAAGAAGGCAGTAGGAGCTGCAGTTACCAAAGTTACAAACTCTGAGCAGGGAAACAACCTCGCCCGACAAGAATAGAGGTCCTCTTGCCGAGCGTGAAAACCAGTTCCGTGACCTCGCATTTCGTGATACCTATGGTCCTCATTAGCCCTGATAATCCGGATCGATTACATGCAATTGAAGCTTACGTCGACAGCGGTGCCATCGGCAATTATGTGGATCATGAAATGGTTTTGAGGATGAATTTAACTCTTTGTCCCAAGGCTGTAAAGGACGTCATTACTACGGTGGATGGTACGGAGATAGCCTCCGGGCCAGTAACGCATACCACTCAAGAGGTGATGCTAGTAAGTCAAGATGGACACCATGAGAAGATCGTGTTCGATGTGATCAAGGCCCCTCAGTTTCAGATTATTCTAGGAATACCTTGGTTAGAGAAACAAAATCCTCTGATCGATTGGCGAGCAAGAACGGTCCAGTTTCCAGAATGTGTCTCTACTTGTCACCCTCCACCTGGTGTTGCACTGGCAGCAATTTCTTCAGAGACTCCCCAGTTACCTCCCGAATACCTAGAATACCAAGATGTTTTCCGGAAGGATCAGGCTAACTCTCTACCTCCTCATAGGTCTTATGACTGCCAGATAGACCTGATACCTGGATCTACTCCTCCTTGTAGTAGAATTTATGCCCTCACCGAGCCTGAGAACCTTCACCTTCGACAATACCTGGATGAATACCTGGCAAATGGGTTTATTCGTCCTTCCAAGTCCCCTGCTTCTTCAGCTTTGTTCTTCGTTCCAAAAAAGGAAGGAGACCTTAGAACTTGTATAGATTATCGCTCCCTGAACCAGATCACCGTTAAGAATAGATATCCGTTACCTTTGATCCCTGAACTCCTGGACCAAGTCAGAAAAGCATGCATATATACAAAGCTGGATCTTAGAGGAGCTTACCACTTGGTACGAGTAAAAGAGGGTGATGAATGGAAGACGGCCTTCCGCACCAAGTATGGGCTATTTGAATATCAGGTCATGCCCTTCGGACTTTGCAATGCCCCGGCCGCCTTTCAATATTTTATGAACGATGTCCTCAGAGAGCTCATAGATGTGTGTGTTGTTGTTTACATTGACGACATCCTCGTTTATTCTTCATCGGAATCTGAACATCGGAAACACGTGAAAATGGTCCTCGAAAGATTGCGTCAACACAAACTTTTCGCCAAGTTGGAAAAATGTGTTTTCAACGTGACTGAAGTTGAATTCTTGGGATTCATATTATCACCTGGCGGAGTGCGTATGGATTCAAAGAAGGTCGATGCAGTTCTCAAATGGCCATCACCATCCTCCGTAAAAGGTGTGCAAAGCATGTTAGGCTTCGCTAACTTTTACCGCAGGTTTATCCCCGAATTCTCTCGAATAGTCCAGCCCATCACTGCCTTGTTAAAGAAAAACAAACGTTTTGAATGGTCTACCGAGGCGGAACAAGCTTTCCAGGATTTGAAGACTAAATTTATCTCTGCACCAATCTTAAAACACCCTCGCCCCGAACTCCCCTACATCGTGGAAACTGATGCTTCAAGCCTTGCCATGGGGGCAGTTCTATCACAAAAGGACCCGGTAACCAATCAGTTGCATCCCGTGGCATTTTGGTCCCGCAAATTCTCGCCTCCTGAAATCAATTACACGATTACTGACAACGAACTTCTGGCTATCAAGTCTGCCTTTAAGGCTTGGCGGCATTATCTGCTGGGGGCCCGACACACCGTTACTGTGATTACGGATCACCGAAACCTGCAATATTTGAAAACCGCAAAAGCCCAATCCTCTAGACAACTCCGTTGGGCATTATTCTTTGCCGAGTTTGACTTCATAATTACCTATCGACCTGGTACAAAGAACGGTAAAGCTGATGCCCTTTCTCGGATGGGAGTGGAAGAACACTTGATCAACCCTAAACCTGTACCAATCATTCCCGAACAAAGAATTCTGGGTGTAATCGCCACAGAATCCACAGAGGAAGTTAAGGATAAAGCCAGGCAACTTGTAACTCCAGCAGACATACAGAATTGGCATCTGCAGGGAAAGGACTTTGCAGTAAAGGACAACTTATTGTATTTCCAAGAACGATTATACCTACCCAGCACAGATTTACAGAAAAAAGTAATCTCTTGTTATCACGATTCTTTAATGGAAGGACATCCTGGTATGGCCAAGACCTCAGAAAAGATCAAGCGCTACTTCTGGTGGCCGTCTTGGAAAAAAGATATCAGAGACTTTATAATGTCCTGTGGAGTATGCGCCCAAAACAAGAGTCAAAAGGAAAGACCAGCAGGCCTCTTACGCCCTATTGACATCCCACCTCGCCCTTGGCATACGCTTTCTATGGACTTCATCACCGATCTACCTCCATGCTCCGGATACAATACGATTCTAGTAATCGTGGACTTATTCTCCAAGATGGCGCATTTCATTCCGCTCAAAGGCTTGCCAACAGCAGCAACTCTGGCCCGAGAATTTCTCGAAAACATCGTCCGACTGCACGGTTTTCCTTCGGTTCTAATTTCGGATCGAGGTAGTCAATTTATTTCTCATTTTTGGCGAAGTTGCTGTCGGTCGGCTCAAATTGATGTGAGACTATCGACCAGTCATCACCCTCAGACCGACGGACAAACCGAGAGGACCAATCA
Source organism: Ambystoma mexicanum (assembly GCF_040938575.1). Classification (NCBI taxonomy): domain Eukaryota; kingdom Metazoa; phylum Chordata; class Amphibia; order Caudata; family Ambystomatidae; genus Ambystoma; species Ambystoma mexicanum. The sequence goes on along the minus strand of NC_090927.1, from coordinate 419,225,319 downwards.
AACTCTGGAACAGTATTTACGCTGCATGCTGCAACAAACTGAAAAAACTTGGAAAGACATCCTTTGGATAGCCGAATATGCCTACAATAACTCTGTCCATTCGGGAACTGGGAAAACCCTGTTTTTTCTTTTGTACGGCAGTCACCCTCGAACCTCGGAGTTGGATCCCCTCCAAGATCTTGAAACACCAGCAGTAGACTACCTGCATTCTACAATCACCCAAGCCTTTAAGGAAGCTGTTTCTCACCTTCAAAGGGCTAAAGAACAATACAAGAAAGGAGCAGATCAACATCGGAAGGAAGCCCCTCAATATCAAGTAGGGGATCAAGTCTGGTTATCCACCAAATATCTACCTCTAAAAGGGCCACGCACATTCAACCCAAGATACCTTGGTCCCTATTCCATCACTACCATAGTAAACCAAGTAGCGGCCAAGTTGGACTTGCCCCCGCACATGAAGATACATCCGGTCTTCCACGTCTCTCTATTAAAACCCGTGCAACCTCAAACCCGACTGACTAAATCTCCAAAACCTATCCTAGTTGATGGAGAACTCGAGTTTGAAGTCAAAAGCATTCTGGACTCCAAGATCTCCAAATCTAAACTATTTTACCTAATTGACTGGAAAGGCTACGGCCCCCAAGAGAGATCCTGGGAACCTGCTGAATATGTCCACGCTCCTCGCCTAATCAAAAGATTTCACCGAACATTTCCTGACAAGCCAAAACCCCCGGAGAAGCCCGGTTTGGGAGGGGCCTTGAGGGGGGGTACTGTCATTATCTCTGCTTCCAAAAGGTCATGGTTTTCCCAACTCCCTTGGAAGCAGATCCATAACCCAGGTTCCGAGTGCCAACCAGTCCCAATTGGGACCTTTTGGACCCAGTCCTGGCGCCAGTGGCACCAGGCTCATAAATATGCCCAGTCCCAGCGCTGGAAGCGCCGGGCTCATAATGCTTGGGTGGACTTACCTGCAGCAGACCATGCTGCTTACTTGCCTGCCAGTTGAGCCTCTGATCCTCTTCTGTTTGGAACTACTTTTCCTGTTGGGTGGGGCAGGAGCCACTCCCTAGATTCAGAACACTGGAACTCTTCTGGAAAGCAGGAACTCTTTTCTTACCTAGGCGTGGCTGTGGAAGGAGACACCTAAGCACTACAGGAGGCTATTTAAACCACACCCGATGGATGAATCTTGCTTTGCGTTATTCTGCATCCTCTGCAGCAGAACGCTCATCGTGTCTTCTGCATCTGATCCTGGGCCTAAGGAAAAAGGCTTACCATCCTGAATCCAGTCTTCAGCAACACCTATAAAGACAAGAAAGAACAGGTTAGCATTACGGTCTTCAGTGACAGCTCTTCACTTACCTGACCCATCGGCTGTCACTAACGCCTCGCGCTGCATTCCGGCATCTGAAAGACAAAGGCTTACCTACTCTTCGTGCGCTCCGGAGGTCTTCACACTGCATTCCGGCATCTGAAAGACAAAAGCTTACCAACTCTTCGCACGCTCCGGAGGCCTTCGGCGCTGCATCCCGCATCTGAAAGACAAAACAAGGTGCGTTTAAAGACATTGGGGAACTTTAATACTCACATGCCATTACTCCTTTCCACATCTAACCCAGTGGGTATTCCGGCACGCTGCAGCCGCTCCGAACTTGTACCTGCAAAATAAAAAGACAGTTAGAGCGCATCGTGAAGCATGCAACAAGCGCTTACTTACGTGCTTCCAGGCGCTTTTATTCATCACACAGGCTCCATCTTCAACTCACTTCAGCCCGTCATCCGCCATCGCCGGAACCCTGCAAAACAAGAAACATCATTACTAAAGACTTTAAAGACATTAGAATTTCTCGAAACTTACCGTTCGTGCAGTAAATGACGGACAGCAGTCCTCTGAAGTCAAGAGGCCTGCTCCCCTTATCCAGTGAAGAAACTGGTTACAGCACCCTGCCCCGAGGCAGATGGAGAGCATGGCGTTCACTTACCTAAGGTGAGAGCGTTAACCTTTGGGGTTCTACAGGAGAAGAGAAAGGGAAGAAGAGAGAGACATTCAATAACCCAGTCCCTTAATTCCATATTTTCTATCTGCAGACATCTTACCCTTCGAGTCAGACATACAGTGCACAGAGGTCCAGCCCAAAGAGCCAGCCGTGTGTTACACATCACCTTTGAAGATACGGTATACGCCTAGTCAAGACCGGCGCCTCTACGGGAATCAGGTGAGCGTTACACCCACATTGCCTTTGAACCTATTGTGCCGTGATCTTGCTGCCCCCATTGTATGAGCCCATTGCCTTACCTGGGAATCCTGCATTTAGGTGAACCCTTCTGGTCTACTGTACCTGTATGCACATGCCACGTTAGCCTTATTTGTGAATCCTGCATTCAGGTGAACCCTTCTGGTCTACTGTACCTGTCTGCACATGCCACGTTAGCCTTATCTGTACACACTTTTGCTTCTAGCCCTAGTGTCTTTACTGCCTCATTGCATTTTAGTCAGTGCACTATTCTGAATTTAGGCCCATTGCATTTCAGTTAATGTACTATTCTGATTCTGGGCGCTGCCCCATTTTAGTCAATGTTAGGAATTGTCACATCTAGGTGCCCTCTGATGTATGCACTTTAGTCAATGTTAGGAACTGTCACATCTAGGTGCCCTCTGATGTATGCACTTTAGTCAATGTTAGGAACTGTCACATCTAGGTGCCCTCTGATGTATGCACTTTAGTCAATGTTAGGAACTGTCACATCTAGGTGCCCCTGATGTATGCCAACTAGCCACCGACTATCATAGTCTGGCCTGCTCCCCAACAGCGCCACTAGAATCCACCTCTATCTACAGACCATGATCTTCTGGCTCGCCCTAATCATGTTCCCATTCTGCTTAATACAGGACAACGTACCCTGTAGCAACAATAGCTACATAGCCCACCAGGACGGCCTGGCTAAACAAGGAAGCCCCAGACACCACCCCATCCCATGCCCCACTCCGTTCCTACCCTCCGCATCCCCCTTCCCCTCCACTAACCACCCTCACACCTCCACCTCCATTGCCATCCATGGCCCACCTACCAACAGCCACCCCAGCCCCATTGCTAAGTCTAACCAAATTAAACCAACCACCAAACCTCCCGCCCGCTTTAAGCCGCCCGGCCTAACCACCCCATCCCTTACTCCCAACCTCACAGCCCGCAATGACAGATTAGGCTCCAGGCTCCCCACCACAATTTCTAGGCCTAGCTCCAAACCTTACACCAAAACTAATACAAAGCACATTGCCTCGAACAAGCCCACAACTCCCCCACTAAAAGGTGCCCTACTCAACATCAGATCCCTGGCTGCCCACCCCACAGAAATTGCAGACATTATCCTTACCAACGACCTTGACTTTCTAGCCCTAGCAGAAACCTGGCTTCATGAGGCGTCCGGACCCCATTTATCGCTAGCCATCCCAGACAAATACTCTATCCTCAGAGCGGACAGACCAAACGCCAGAGGTGGAGGTGTAGCGATCATTTCCAAATCCGCCCTAGGCCTTAGACCAACCGACACAGTCGCACTCACATCCTGTGAGTTACTCACAGCCAAGCTACAAACATCCCTCACAACCACGATCACCATCTCCCTCATATATAGACCCCCAGGCCCCCCTGGGACCTTTGAAGAAGACATCACATCCCTCATCACCGAAAACTCCAAACCATCAGCACAAATCATGATCCTCGGAGACTTCAATCTCGGCTACCAAGACCCGAACGATGCACATGCTGCATCCCTAGCCAATGTCCTAACCGATCATGGTCTTACTCAACTCATTGTACTCCCTACCCACCAAAAAGGCAGAACCCTTGATTGGGTAGCAACTCACAATTGCAATACAACCTGCAAAGACCCCCAACCTCTGGCATGGACCGATCACCACATGATCCCTCTTGAGGTCAACACCAATCAGGCACTGCCCAATAAGCACCCCATGGCACCAGCATGTCCCATCAGGAATAAACGCAACATTACTGCTGAATCCCTACTACCACTGGTCTTACCTACCCTCAATGCCCTCCCAGCCAACGCTGACCTAAACCTGCTGATCGACACCTTCAATAATTTCATGGCTAGAGCAATGGACACTGTTGCCCCTTTAAAAATATGCAAACTTAAACCCAAAGCTCATCTGAACTCGTGGTACACCCCTGAGCTCAAAATACTCAGGAAAGAGAAAGCTAAGGCTCATCACACCTGGAAGACTAACCCCACCGCGAAAAACAAATCCAACCTCACTAACTTATCCTCACTTTACAAAAGCGAGATAATCCGGACCAAAAAAGAAAGGATCCTCCACTAAAGAATTATTTAAAATTCTGAAGGAACTAGAAAACCCTATTTCACCTCCAGAAACCTGCCTGAAAGACAAATCCTGGTTCACCAACATCCAGAACGTCTTCAACAATAAAATTTTAGGACTCCAAACTAAAATTGAAGACAAACGGCAATAACTCTTCAACAATAAGGTCACCAACCTTAGCCTACCCACACCCAACAACACTAGCGCAGGCTTCTCGTTTAAGAAAGTCACCATCCCGGAAGTTCAAAAAATCATCACCTCCCTAAAACCCTCTAACTGTAAGGGAGATAGCTGTCCGGCACAGATCATAAAAGATGCAGCCAGAGAGCTCCCCCCCTTCATTACCAAACTCATCACCTATCCTTCACCAATAACTCTATCCCCAGCAACTTAAAACAATCATGGGTTCTCCCACTCCTGAAAAAACAATCCCTCGACCCGGCCATACCCACCAACTACAGGCCCATCACCACAGTCCCCTTCCTACTGAAAATCCTGGACAGAGTTGCCTACATCCAAATTCAGGAATACCTGGAATCCAACCAACTGCTAGGAATACGTCAATCTGGCTTCAGACCTCAACACGGAACTGAAACCGCCCTTGTTGATCTCAAAAGCCAGATTGATTAAATTAAAGACAAAGGCAATGCCGCAATCCTACTCCTACTAGACCTCTCAGCAGCCTTTGACCTGGTCAGTCACAAAGTCCTCTGTAATCACCTTGCCACCGCAGCCCACTTCTCCTCCTCTGCCATCACATGGATACAATCCTTCCTGGCAAACAGAACCATGCAAGTCTTTTCCACTACAGCTGCAGTAGACCCCATCCCCATCACATGCAGGGTCCCACAAGGATCCTGTGTATCCCCCACTTTGTACAACATATTTACAAAGCCTCTATTTGACCAACTGGACCGACTGGGTGTCACCTACACAAACTACGCAGATGACACCCAGATACTCCTCACCATCTCTGGTAATTACCAAGAAGACTCCGCCTGGATCAACAAAATATTCTCCATCATTCAGGCATGGATGGCCTCCCATGGCCTCTGCCTGAATGATGAGAAGACAGAGCTCCTAATCGTCGGCTCCCCCAACACTCTAACTAAACTCGACCCTAGCTATAACAACATCACCATAGATGGCCATGCCATCCCCATAGCCAAAAGCGTAAAAACCCTTGGTTTCTATCTAGATGCCAACACCAACCTTAGCAAACACACCAATATGACCGCTTCAGCCGCTGCCTATACCGGCAAACTCATTAGGGCCAGCAGACCTTTCCTATCACCCAATAGCTGCCTCACCCTTGCCAGGGCCCTAATACAATCCAAACTCGATTACTGTAACAGCCTGTACCTAGGTGCTAATCAATCCGTACTCAACAAGCTGCAGGTAATACAAAACAACGCCTTGCGCGCAGCCCTCAACATTTCCAGACAAGAGCATATCTCTGCTACTAGGAAAGCCTGCAAATGGCTATCCATACGCCAAAAAATGGATCTAAAAACCATCTGCCTCACATACAAATCCCTCAATCACCTTGCACCACCATATCTAACTAATAAATTCACCCTGAAACCCGCCACCAGATCCTCCAACACTCTTTGCTTGTCAGTGCCCAGGTTCCACCTAAAAAGAGCTGCAGGGGTAAGCTTCACAGTGCTTGCCCCCCAACTCTGGAACTCCCTACAGCGTAACATCAAAACTGTCGAATCCTTCCAGATCTTTAGGAAGCAGGTCATCAACTGGCTTCTAAACAAAGAATAACGCCATTAACACCAGACCTTGCGGTAACTGGCTTAGACACTGTATTTATATTGAAAACTGTATATTGTACGCATTTGCTCTTGTTTACTGATCACTGTATGTTATGTATATATTATAAAATTGCACGAAGTATGCAAAACTAAGATACTTCTCAATGCTGTAACCAAATTCTTAAGCGCCCTTCTACCTCTGGGTTTGGAGCGCCATACAAATATAATAAACAAACAAACAAACAAACAGAGTGCCACAAGGGTCCTGCATCTCGCCCACCCAGTACAACATATTCACCAGACCCCTCTTTCACATCTTGAACGCACAAGGTATCTCCGACACCAATTACATGGACGACACTCAACTCCTCCTCCCACTAATAGGTGACTATGAATCAGACCCTGGATCCCTTAACACCATATACATTTCCGTCCAAGCCGGGATGGCTGTGAACGAGCTATGCCTCAACAGTGAAAAGTCTGAGCTTCTCCTGATTGGGTCTACTGAAACTCTGAAGAAACTCGTCAGCCATTTTACTATTGATAATTTCAAAATCTTAGTCTCTGAAAGACACTCAGAGTATACCTAGACTCAAACCTATCTATGACTAGGCAAGTTAAGTCATCGCTTCTGCCGCAGCGTACCACACCAAACTACTAAATTCAGCTAGACCATTCCTATCTAAGGACAACTGCCTTACCATTGCCAAAGCTATAACAGGGTCAAGACTAGACTACTGTATTGCCCTTTTTTGTGGGCATGTCAGTAAAAAATATGGAGAAGTTGCAGATAATCCACAACTGTGCCCTCCGCACAGCTATAGGCACCCCCATACGGGAACATATATCTGCTGCCAGGAACAGGCTCACTGGCTCCCCATCAAAGAGCATGTCCTCTTTAAAACCCTTGCTCGAACCCACAAATGGGTCACCCAAATGGCCCCCTCCACCTTTCACAAAGAATACACAGAGCTGCATCCTCCAGACCAACAAGAACACCCTACTCTAACATGCTCACAGTGCCCTAAATCAACCGAATCACAGCAGGAGGCGCCAGCTTCCCCTTCTTAGCAGCTATTCAATGGAATGCCCTTCCACCGTCCCTAAGAGCTGAAACCTCCCACATAGCCTTCCGCATAGCTGTCAAGACTCTACTATTCACCTAATCCTAACTATGTGCAATTTGTATACAAGGATCTATGTGATCACTGGGCCCCCGTAACTGCGACGGCCGAAAATGCCGACACCAGTTACGGCGCGGCGCAGTGATCACATGGATCACTGTGCCTGCTTCCCCCAGCCTACATTACCCCTCCCAACCCCCCCACTCCACTCACCTTTAGGGCGGCACATGCAGAAGTGTGCCACCTGCCCCCTGCGATCCCTGCAGCGTCAGCTCTTCTCACTAACGTGGGTCAGAGCTGACTCTGCAGGTTTTTTTTTGGTTTTTTCCTACGTGTCCCCTGCTTTCCGAAATGGTAAGCGGGGGACACTCCCACAACCCCTGACCCCCGTTACTGCGCCCAGGTAGAGCGGGGGACACCCCTGCAATCCCTGCTCTGCTTGGACTCAGTAAATGTCACCCTCATTTTGTGTGCCTCCAAAGCCGCAGTGACTGCGGGGGTGCACAAATGAGGGCGATGTTTTTGTACAATACCGTATATAACACTATGAATCTGCCTGCCTGTAATATATGTAATGTATGTAGTAAGTTTGCAATGATTCTGAATGCCATTCACATGCCTCATGTAACTAAGATCATCTCATGTAACAGCTCCTTGATGCCTATGGGCTGTTTGCACGCTCTATACATATAAATAAATAAATAAATAAATAAATAAATAAAGCTTTACCGTTTATTCCAGGAAAAACCACCCACTTTGGCAACTAAGATAGAATCTTCACAATTAGAGACCTCAATCCTTCGAGCATTAAATTCGTGTTTTATTCCTATCACAAGGCCACCGTAGTGTCTCTCCATTTCATAAACACTTGATTAGACATTATCAGCTCAAGTGACTCCCCGGAATCCAAGATGTGTCTAAAACCTCAATTGTTCCAAGGAGTCACTCGAACTATTCAATTTTGCCCCACCGACAGAGTAGACAGAAACTCCACCAGCCACTTCAACACCCTTTGCAGATCTGCCAAATTAGCATCCCCTTTGCCACCAGTCTGGGTTTTAGATGTCACTGTGTGGCTAGGCAGAAAAAGGGAATTCGGGGAGGCAACACGTAGGTAATGTATTATAGTAATACGTAAATGTAAGTTTAAACTTAAGTCTTAAAGGCATCCTGCAGATACCTGATGTGCACTACATCAGTACAAAAACAATGAGACCATTCACCAGACCTGGGGATGCATAAGGTGTGATGAATACTACTGCATATGACAACAAACTAAAGGGGACCAAACTGTACCTAGCTCCTGCAGGATCCAACCCATTGTAAAATAGGATACTGGAAGTTAGCTACCTAGAAACACAGTATTAAGGCATTTTAGGCAACATTGCCAAATAATACGCATACAATGACAATGCTTACGAGGATCTGTGTATGTGTGTATTTAACTACAGAGTCTCTAGGACTTTAATGAATAAGCTAGCACTTCTCTAGTCCATGTTGTCATGACTGGAGGATATCTCTGTGGCAACGCGCAGGTCTTTGATGCAAGACCATGCTGAGCAAACACAGGTGTGAATCCCGAAACCCCGTTAATAAAAAAAACGAGCACGTTATAAATAACCTACACTTCCACAATTCAATGAAACTAGCGCCTAGCCACCTATGAGTTATGAGCGCTGCAAATAAAATAAAGAATAAAGAAAATGTTGCCAACTGTCATTGAAGAGTCATACAATGTGTGAGCACATGTTCTCTTCCTAGTGATCCAAAGAGATTTGCATTATCTGATGCATCCTGTATGGTATACGATATTGCAACAGTTAAATGTTGAATTCATATACAGTCATCGTTAAATACATCTCCTTTTGATAGATCTAAGGTGTTATGTATAATAATTAGCATTTGAGAGGTGGACTCGCAAGGCAGACACTGTGATCTTATAATTATCTTTTACGTGGGAACGAATGTTCCTGTATACAACTTAAATCCAAACAATGAATATTCTCACATTGCAGTCTATTGTCATTGTGTGGCTACCCTGATTCATCTTCGGATCATGCAAAGGCAGTTGCAAATCAATTTATTCAGGGTCCACATCTAGTTCTGACCCCAAATCATAGAGCTGCCTGTTGTAATTATGAATTATAGTCACTGTTTCGGTGACTTTGCAGTGTATGCGGGTCATATTTGAGTTGTTACATTCAAGGGGTTTGACAAAATCCAGGTCATCTGAAACCAGTACTCGTAATAGGAAGATTTTTCCAAAATATTAAGTAGGGCTGATCTGTTAAGCCATCTGTTTCCCAGTTTTTGGTGCAACCGCTTCACTATCAAGACAGTTGCCACCTTTTCCTGAGGAAGTCTCTCCCACCCTTCTACTTTCAGTCAACGGCACCATTGTCGGGGGCTTAGCTGTCATCACCCAGAATTTTTCTGGGGTAGAGCTGTAATCCATACCCCCTCTGTCACCATATGCCCCAATTGTACACGCTTCATCTATAACCACCAATTCCACCTCTTTATTAATGCTGGCTATCGATTTCTCAACATCCAAGAGCCAGCTAGTAAGAGCCCCGGATTTCTGTAGCAGTGTCTTTTTCCTGTGGCCCTTCCTTTTCTGGATTTTCTTAGGAATGCTGTCAAGGTTTGCCAAAGGATTCTGACACATAGAATTTGAAAGGCTTTCCTGAAGACAGGAGTTTTTGGTGGCTAGTGCTTGCTTCTGCAATGCGATACGCCTCTGTTTACAGGACAGATAGATTTCAGAGCTGTCTGATTGTATTTGTTCAATTTCCCTCTCAGCCACACTTTCCATGCCCCCATGTGTGGAATCTGTGATAGTCTGCACCTTTTCTTTATGAAGAGGATTCTGTAAAGGTGCTTCAACGGTGTTATCACTGTCTTCATTTGGTGGCACTGCCGGCTTAGATGTATGCCTGTGGGCGGATTCGATGTTTAGAGCTTCATTAATTTTCCTGCATAATTTCAACAGGATCTTCAAATCGAGATGAATTGTTACCATGAATGACTGTATTTCTGGTTCTGCTGTTTGGGTCACATGTCCCCCAACAGCACCAATCAGAGCCTGGTGAGGGTGAAGGTGAGCTGAGGGAGGGTCAGGATATGGGTGGGTTGTGGGCTTTGGGCTACTTTTTTAAAAATTAAGTTAGGGGATGAGGTCAGGGTGGGGGAGTTTGATTTTTGGACTTTAACAAAACAATAATTAAGGGGCTGGAGTCAGGGTGGGGAGTGGGCTTGTGGCTTCTTTTTTTATATTAGGTCAGGGGACAGGGTCTGGGGTGGGGGTGTGGGCTTTGGGATACTTTAAAAAAAATTACTTTGGGATGGGTGGGGGAGTGGACTTTAGGCTAGGGGCTGTGGTCAGGGGTGGGTAAGTGGGCTTTGGGCCACTTTAAAAAATAAATATGTTGGGGCTTGGAGAGTGGGCTTTGGGCTACTTTTTTATATCAGTTAAGAGGAAGGGGCTGTGGAGTGGCCCTTGGGCTACATTTAAAACAATGAAATTAGAGTTAGGGGAGTTGATTAAAAGTATAGGACCTTCGGTCTAGCTTGAGCGTGAGATGGAGAAATTGTTTGCAAAGCGTACTGAAGGACAAGTGTTGGACAATGAATTATTGTCACTTAGACAGGGAAACCAAGACCTATTGACCGACATTGCAACCTTCAATCGTTTCGTAGCACAGACAAACTGGCCAGAAGAAAAGAGGACTATGCACTTTTATAGACGGTTGCGTGGGGAACTTAAGGATGTTCTAGCTCAAGTGATAAAATCCCCCCGAGGGATGTGTGGAATACATCACCTTGAGTGTACAGCTCGATCACAGATTGAAGAATCGAAATATGGACCAAACAAGAGCTGAAGGGAGGTCGGTCTACGTGCGACCCCGTGACCATCAAGCCAAATCCTACAAACAAACTGAAGCTGAAAGGGAGAAAAGGAGGCAACAGCAGCTCTGCTTATACTGCAGGAAAGCAGGGCACTTCCTGCGAGAATGCCCGGTGAAACCACCCAAGAAATTAGTCGGAGCAATGGACAAAGATGACGAAGAAAAGGAACAAGATCCGGGAAACTTCAATGCCCGGTAAGCGTAGGGGTCCACTTGTCGAGCGAAAAGAAGGAATCCGTACAGACCTCACATCTAGTAATCCTGGTACATTTGGTTAACCACAATCGTCAAAAATACATACCTTGGATAGCATTGATAGCGGAGCCGTAGGAAATTATATTGACCAGGATCTGGCTGCATGATTAGGCCTTACTCTCCGACAAAAGCTGAAATCGGAGAACATCACAGCAGTGGATGGTTCTCAGCTATCGTCCGGGTCAGTGACTCAGTATACCGAAAAAGTCATGCTTATGTGTCAGGATGGTCATCAAGAAGACATCACCTTTGATCTCATCAGTGCTCCTCATTTCCAGATGATATTAGGAATGCCTTTGCTGGAAACCCACAACCCTAGGATCAACTGGAAAAAACGAGTTCTGACCTTTCCTCATGAGTGTGCTAACACCTGTTAAAATGAAAATGTTAGCAACCCGAAACCAAAGGCAAAAACCATTCTGGGACTCACTGGTTCCTTACCACCTGAATATCTGGATTACCAGGATGTTTTTCAGAAAGAGCAAGCGAACATCCAGCCTCCATACTGGCCTTATGATTGCCAAATTGATCTGGTGCCCAGGGCCCAAATTCCCTGCAGTTGGATTTACACCCTAACGGAGCAGGAAAACGAACACCTAAAATCTTACCTGGATCAGTATCTAGCTAACGGCTTTATCCACCCGTCCAAGTCCCCTGCCTCCTCGTCTCTCTTTTTTGTACCTAAAAGGAGGACGACTTAAAAACTTTTATTGACTATAGAGCGCTTAACCTGATCACAGTAAAAAACAGATATCCAGTGCCACTTATGCCGGAGCTTTTGGATCAGGAAAACTAGATCTACGAGAAGCCTATCTTCTTATAAGAGTTAAAAAGGGGGATGAGTGGAAGACAGCCTTCCGCACAAAGTATGGTCTCTTCGAATACCAGGTTATGCCCTTTGGGTTATGTAATGCCCCAGTGGCGTTCTAATTTTTTATGAACGACGTGCTTCGTGAATTATTGGATGTTTGCGCACTTGTCTAAATTGATAACATTCTCTTTTACTCGGCTTTCAAGGAGGACCACGTCGGCCATCTACGAGCAGTGTTGCAAAAGCTCTGACAACTGTGGCTGTTTGCCAAGTTGGAGAAGTGTTTCTTCCATGTAACAGTGGTCAAATTTTTGGGCTTTATGCTCACACCACGAGGAGTACACATGGACACACGCAAGATGGATGTTATCCTCCAATGGTCATCACTGACATCCACAAAAGGAGTACAAAGTGTGCTCGGATTCGCCAATTTTTATCATTGCTTTATTCCAAGGTTTTTGCAGATAGTACATCCAATTACCTCACTGCTGAGAAAAAACAAGACATTCCTTTGGTCTCCAGAAGCAGAGAAAGCCTTCCAGGAGCTGAAACTTGCCTTCGCCACAGCCCCAGTTCTTCGACACCCTCGACCGGACCTGTCATACATGGTCGAAACAGATGCCTCCAACCTAGCCATGGGGGCAGTATTGTCGCAAAGGGACCCTGAAACAGCACAATTACATCCTATAGCATTCTGGTCCTGTAGTAAGTTTTCTGCACCAGAGTTGAATTATACGATCACAGACAAAGAACTACTAGCGATTAAAGCAGCCTTCTAGGCATGGATACACTACCTTCTCGGAGCGAGACATACAGTCACTGTCATCACGGAACACCGCAATCTGAAATACTTGAAGACTGCCAAGGCCCAATCCTCACACCAACTTCGTTGGGCTCTCTTCTTTGCAGAATACAATTTTACCATCACCTACAGACCAGGAGTTCGAAATGGGAAGGCAGACGTTCTTCCACGCATGAGTGAGGACAAAGAAGATTTTACCACATCTGAACCCGTGGCCATCATTCCAGCAGAATGAATCCAGAACAAGATTGTTACAACCACCTGTTTGGACGACTTGAAAACCAATCTCCGATCTCATATGAATCAAGCAACACAACAGGAATGGCTATCTAGTGGAGACAAATACACCATTGAAACTGATCTACCATATTTCCAAGGGAGACTGTACATTCAGGACAAGAAACTACAAGATCAAATAATAGCAAACTATCATGATTCACTAGTAGAAGGACATCCAGGGATTGCCAAGACTCAAGCTAAAATACAAAACAACTATTGGTGGCCAACTTGGAGAAAAGACATTGCCCACTTTATCACAACCTTTGGTGTTTGCGCACAACACAAATCTCAAAAACTAAACCCGGCCGGTTTATTGCATCCTTTGATGGTATTGCTAGCACCATGGCATACGTTGTCAATGGACTTTAACACAGACCTTCTTCCCTGTAATGAATATAACACCATATTAGTTATCATGGATTTATTCTCCAAAATGGCCCATTTCTTCCCATTAAAAGGACTCCGTACTGCTTCCGCCCTCGCCACCATGTTTCTGGAACAAATTTTCAGAGTATCATGTTCCCATCAGTAGTAATATCAGATTGTGGAACTCACTTTGTCTCAGCACTCTGGAGGAGATGCTGCAAAATAGCCAAAATCGACCTTCGGTTATCCACTAGTCATCATCCTCAACCCGATGGCCAAACGGAACGGACCAACCAGACCTTGGAGCAATATCTAAGGTGTATGTTTCAACAAACTAAGGAATCCTGGAAGTACATACTTTGGTTGACCGAATTTGCCTACATCAATTCCATCCACAGTAGCACCGGACAGACTCCATTCTACAGTGCATGGCCGACATCCTCGAACGTCCGTTTTTGATTCACTTGACGAATTGGAAATGCCAGCTGTGACAAACTTACATAAAACCGTCACCCGGATTCTTAAAGAAGCAGCTGAACATTTGACCACAGCTAAAGAAAAGCAGAAAATGTTTGCAGACCGACACTGAAGAGAGGCCCCATATGATCAGGTGGGAGACAAGGGGCTTCATTACACGGACGGCGGTGGACCAAGGTGCTATCAGCACCTTGGTCCATGCCGGTAAAATACCAGCAGCGCCTTGGAGGAAAGGGGATTACCGCCCTATTCCAAGGTTGGTGGGGTGGTAATTCCCCCTTCCCCCATTGCCCTTCCCCATTCCCATTTGTGCCCCATTGGGCATAATGGGAATGGGGAAGGTGCTAATTACAGCACCGCAAATTGCGGTACCGCAATTAGCTCCCTGGTCCCTTTGCGGGTTGGTTTTTAACGCCTGTAAAAAGCAGGCGTTAAAGTCTCCAACCCGCAAAGGGACCTCGTAGTAAGGCGGTATGGGTTAACGGTCACCGGTACCATTAACAGTGACCATTAACCCTTACCACGGTCCGTGTAATGAGTCCCAAGGTTTGGTTAGCATCCAAAAACATTCCCCTGAAAGGACCACAAGACTTTCATCCCAGGTAACTGGGAATTTATCCCATCAAAGCAGTGATAAACCCAGCTGCCATGAAATTGGAACTACCACCTAATATGCAAATCCATCTGGTATTCCGTGTTTCACTCCTGAAACCAATGAAGCCCGGTACTCGGATTGAAGTGTCACCCGAAGCCGATCTCATAGAAGGAGAACCAGAATACGAGGTCAAGACTATTCTGGATTCCAAGATAGTGCGATCAAAATTGTACTACCTTATAGACTGGAAGGGCTATAGACCTCAAGACCATACCTGGGAACCCAGTGAATACATCCACGCTCCACGCCTGATCAGACAATTCCATCACGACAATCCCACCAAGCCAGAACCTGGAGAAAGAACACCCATGAGAAGGGCCTTGAGGGGGAGTGCTGTCATGGCCACTGGCCGAGAAACACTGACGTTGCACCGTCTGGAGACGAGGGCAAGGGGTAATTTAACTTTTGATTGTCCCTTTGGGACAGTACAGCATAAAGGACCCAGCTGGACTCAGTCCTGGCGCCTTTGGTCTTTGGCACCAGGATCATGAGCAAATGTAAACCGACACACTTGGTTTGTTGCGAAATGCTTTATTTTTCATGAAGGAATCTCCACGTGCATTTGTTCGGGCATGGCTGCTGGGGAAACCTGGATTGCACATGTAGCATCCTTAGGAGTGGCAAGGTGGGGCCAGTGAGCCAAGGCTGATGGGCGTGGCCAGAGTTAGACTATATAAGTCCGCCCGGTCTTCATGCAAGCGCTTCAAGTTATTCTGCACTGATGGCAGCGTAACGCTCTCCGCCGCCTGAGCGCATCTTACCTTTGTGTTCCAGCTACCAGCCTCATCATCTTACCTTTGTTTCCATCTACCAGCATCAACATCCTACCTTGTTTCCAGCTACCAGCATCAGCATCTTACCTTGTTTCCAGCTACCAGCATCAGCATCTTATCTTCAGTTCCAGCCTCAACACTTACCTTGGAACCTGTATTCGTCGGCACACATCATCGTGGACTCTGGTGGCATTCATCAGTCATCTCCAGGCCTCTGGAAGGCAGCACTCGAAAACCGACATTGCGGCACGGCGAGCAAACCTGCAAGAGAAAAGATAAAAACAAGGTTAGGACTGCCAAAGACATTACGTTTAAAGTCGCACTTTGACAAATCTTTCGCTCAACCTAACACCAATACTCACCAGCTGTCGGAGCATCGTGAGAGCCATTCTCTTCCATTTTGGCCTTGCTTCATGCACCACAACTACGGCAGGACTGCAACTTCACATGTGGGGAGGAAGCAGAAGAAAGACATTATTAAAAGCACAGGCAATAATCAGGACTCAACATCACAATATTTAAAAGCCCTAAGACACTTACCATCAGAAGTGGCGTAGTCGCAGCTAGACTGGGCCACCACCTACAATGGGCCAGTGAAGTAACTCGGTCCATCTAGAGTGCCCCTGCAGTGAGAAACAGGACGGAGAGCTCATCATCATTATTCAACAGGTGAGTTTATATGGGTCGGTGCATGCTCACCACACTTTGGGAAGAAGGGTTCGAGAAGGAGAAAAGTCGCATAGCAGCATTCTCACGATCTCTCATCTCTATGCAGGAGCAGTATCATCAATTGCTGCAGCCCATACCATATCTGCAGGGGAAGAAGTCGGACAAGGGTCACTCATTTGCAGGGAGGGCTGCAATCATGCCCCAACGCCCCTGCGGAGACCATGTGAGTGTAACAGAAACCTGGTCTCTACGGCAATTCCAATGCAGATTCTCTGGAGTGACCACCTCATAATAAACTTTGCAATTCACCACCAATGCGACTACTAAATAACATCACACAATCTCCTCCAGTTCTGAAAAGAAACTGGAAATCAATAAACATTGCAGACCTAAGTGCCAGACTGGAATCCAGAAAACTATCAACCACCATCTTGAGCTAACCCAACTTTGAAGGAAGAACTGAGACAATCCAATCATGGATCACAAAAAAAACTAGATAGCATTGCACTGGGAAAACAATGCCTAACAAAAACAATGGTGAGATTGTTCACACTCGGTCTCAGAGCACTGAAGAACATGACTAGGAAACTGGAGCAAGAATAGTGACAAATTATGATCAGAAAAAACTCACATAGCAGAGACAGATATGACTATGCAAAGCCGAAATACTCGAAACAAAACAAATATTACAAATAATGCATCACTAACTCAAGCAACACACAGAAAGAGATGTTCAGCATCATTAATGAGATAAGAAACCCAACAACATGCAAAATAAATGCCTACTCCCTTGCCAAAACTGTGTTATGATCTTGCAAACCACTTAAAAAATAAAATCACAAAAATCCAGCATGTCATCTACAGTATGCCCAAAAACACCAACAACACCCCTAACCAGCTGAAACCGGAACCAATTGAATGAAAGCAACAGAGCCAGCTCACTTGCAGACCCTTGCCTGCCAAATATGTACAAGATTAACCTCAGCCAAAGACACCTGTGGATTAATTCTGCAACCTCTTTAACTATTCACTAGCAACAGGTAATGTACTACAAGCCATCAAAACAGCATTAATCAAACCACTGCCAAAAGACCCAGCAGGAAACATGGATACCTAACTAACTACTGACCAATTTCAAATATCCCGTACCCGTCAAAACTCCTAGAATTCTATGTCTACAAACAAATCCTGGAACATGTAGAAAACAACTTCAATCTAGACTGGGCACAATTCGTCTTCAAACCCATGAGAGGAACAGAAATGTCACTGCTATGGGATGATCTAAAATGCAGACTCCAACACCACTTCAGCACTAATTCTACTAGACCTATCAGCAGCGTTCGACAGTGCCGACCATGAAATGTTCATCAAAAGACTTGAGGATATAGGAATCACCAACATGGAGTTACTATGGCTAAAGTCTTTCCTGACTGAAAGAACAGATACGACATGGCTAAAACACTTCACATCGGCTACACACACAAAATGCTGAGTGCCACAAGGCTCATCACTCTCACCACTCCTCTTCAACATATACATGAACCCTCTCATCATCCTCATCAAAACACCTGGACTCACCTGCTAAACTACGCAGATCGCACAAACCGTCTACAAAATGAACACTGCTGGGGAACAAGGGCCAACCATTATCAACTGCCTCACAGAAATAAACAAATGGATCAGCATCAACAGTCTCAAATTTAATCCGGACAGAACAGAAGTCATAATCACACCAAACAACCCGTCAAACCAACACCACATCCCATGGCCTCCCGAAATAGGAAAACCGACCGCAACCTTCCAAAGTGCTTAAAAATCTTGGAATCTTAATGGAAAACAATCTAACACTCAAACCACATGTCAACGCAGTAGTAAGGAAGTGATTCTCCCATCAAAACACAATCAAGAGAATCCTACCTTTCCTCACTTTCCCACATAGAACACTATCCATCATCTCCCTAATCACGTCAAGAATAGACTAGGCCAACCACATCTATCGCGGATTGCCAGAGTTCTTCATCTCAAAACTACAGTGCATAGAGAATGCAGCAGCAAGTCTACTCCTCAGACTCACTAAGATAGAACACGTCACACCAGCACTGACAACCCTACTTTGGCTACCAGTCAAAATAAGAATTTTCTTCAAAACACTCTGCATAACCCACAGACCAATCCAGGCTCAAGGAGCAGAATTTATACAAGGAAAAATCTCTATCTACAGAGTGAACAGAACACTAAGATTCAGCAACGGCATTCCCCTCAAACCAAAACAATACTCAAAGCAGAAATTTGGTGGATGCGATTACTCCATCATGTTGACAAAACTTTGGAATTCACTCCCGAAAGAAATAAAAAGAACAGAAGAACACCCACAATTTGGGAAACTCCTAAATAAATGGCTTTTTAACTCACCTATTTAAACAGAAAAAACCCTTGAAGAGGAGCGACCAATACAACACATGAGGAAACATCCAAAATAATTGAAGCCCTTATGATCCAAACCCCGGATACCCAATTGGAACAAAGAAATTAACGCAAACCACCCTATAAGAATATGATCACTGCTAGACCAACTTAAAAAACATGTTTCAATTTCCTGCCTAATCATCCTCAAACACCAAACTAAACTCCCACATACTGCTACTGCAGCATCAAAATAAAACCACCACTAACTGCACCCACTCTGCAACACCCAACAAAACCCAAGCAAACCCAGCACACACTGACATTTTTAACAAAGTGAATCTAGCAACAGCACATCAAAGCTCTCTAGCGTTCTCCCTCTCAGTCCCATGAACCAATGCCCCACCCTTCCCCCAGCCCTCCTTTCCTTTTTTAAGATCCGTCAGAGCGCCTTGGGACCACGAACATGGCAATGGTGTACGGTGCAAATCACAATAATGTAACATAGCATCCTTACATTCTGCATTTCTCTGTCTTCCTTTACAGGGGTGGGTTCTTGAAGTGTTTTGTAGTGCAGTTTCGTTGCATATGGATATGTTTAATTAAAGTATATATATTTTTTAGAAACTTGATTGGACATTACTTTTTTTTTGACTGTTGTACTATTGTTGGATGGGTCGCTGGTGTATCACATTCACATCACACCCTTCTTGACAGTATCAGCCTGCCCTCGACCCACTTTATGATTGTGATCACTGGTTTCAAGGACGTGTGAGGGCTGAACAGGCGGTTAAACGATTCCTCCTTGCACTACTGTGGGGCAGTAGTCCTTTCGTCACTCGCACTATATGACAAATAACAGGAAAGACCGAAAGTAGATAATTGCATTTCTCCTTTCTATAACAAGGCAGATATGCTCAGTACTCTAGAGGCAACCATGAGCAGCTTCCATGAGCAGGCGCATGTACCTGTATATCTACCTGAGTTTACTGAGAGAGTGACTACAGCACATTCTCGCAAAGAGTAATGACTATATGTCAATATTAAAGGACAGTTGACCTAAACTGAAATTAACAGATCTCATAGAAAACGGGCCTATAACGTGCGTGAAAGTGACCTGTGTGTTTTATCGCAAACACCAGAAATTAATCAGTATCTAAAATGATATGAAAGGGCCTGCAAATAACTGATATTTGTAAGTATATCATCAGTCTTGCAATCTTAGAATAAGATTGTAATCCCGTTGTCTAGGATGCGGGGCTGGAGAAAAGCTGGGTGTTGCCCTTAACCACTTTATCAACATAAGTACACGCATTCTCCTTGATACACCATTGGAATCAACAGACTTTAGCCCTGCCCAAATTCTGGGCTGTTTCTAATGGGATCTCTACGCCCTACAGAGCTGCCAAGAGCAGGACAGAGTGCATATGACAAATGGTCTCTGGGACTGTATGTCAGCAATTTAACAAAGGTCTGCAATTGGTTGTATAAAACATCGCTTTGTTGTCAGCAACAACAGTTTTATGTGTGAATGTATATTGAATTGGAACTTTGTTGGACATTTCCTACTGGAAACCACCAAACAACTCCACCCACCTAACAAATGTGTGCCTGCTTGCATTACAATTAAAGCGAGTCATACAATAAAGACATAGATGTCCCTTTCATGCCTTAGTTAATATTCTTGAGGTTTTCTCGTTTGACATGCAGAAAAAGGGGTTGCTTGTATACACATATTCAAAATGTTCTTAACATCAAACATAACTGCAAGCTGCAAGTTTGTGACAGGCAGCCACTATAAGCAAGCAACCTTATCACACAATGTTCTTTTCTGGTGGACTTTAAGTGCTGAAAGGAGATGTGTTAGGTTTGCATTAGTCTGCATTATGGGACTTGTCGTCTTCCATTCAGGAGGTGCAAAATGAAGCCGCAATGATATTTATTTGCCTTAAATATTTCCATAAGGATTTTTTTCATATTTTATGTTGCCATACTGCTTGATTTCTGTACTTTGCAATTACACTATATAAGACAGTGTTATTGTATTTCTTGAAATCTAAAACATAAATATTTGTATCAACTAGAGGTCTCATGTTATGTGGTCAAGTGCCTAAATGGAGAGTGGGTTACAATCCTGGCTTTAATTCTGAACCAAATGTGTAATTCATGGCACATCGTTTAATCTCACTGTGCCTTAAATGTAAAAATTGGAGTCCTTTGAATACTACCACAATTATAATGAGGCAAATGTAATGATTTTAGGAACAAAATTGCATTATCTTGTGATCCTCGGCTGGTGAGTCTGTTTCCTAGAATAGCATTATTGGATCACAGGTTCTCCCTCATTCCAATACCTCTTGATTCGACGGGGGGATGTAGTGTCTCCCCAGCCAGTAAATGCACAGAGTTTCTTTTATAGCAGAATTACTATGGCAGTACCAACATTGATTTCTTCCCTTCTTGCGGCCAGTAACCAAAGTTACTTGGGGTGGCTAGCACTCTTCCACACAGGAGAATCAGTACAACTCTTTGCTATGACCTGTTATGCTATGTTATTGAGGCTGCTATGGTACAACTCCTGCCATTTGATGGTTCCCTGGTGCTTCATGATCTGCAAGAGAAGCGGTAGGGAACAAACATAAGAGTAGAGAGAGCATGGTGAGCTTGCTTTGTTGCAATGTTGATGTGTGCAGATCTGAAAAGATATGGATCTTTCTGGTGTGTATATTTTAGATCATTTGTGAGTTGTCTGGAGCAATAGGTAATGTGCATGCCAGGTTGCTAATGCAGATTGTTTGTGTGGTTGCCTGTGGTGGCTGGCGGAGTGCTATATAAGGAGATTTTGGGGAGTTGCGTTGGTGTATTTGTAGTGCACTGGTGTAGTGTTTAGGGACATGTGTTAACCTGTGTTGTTTCAGTGCTGGAGTTGTGTCCTGAGATTTGTTGACAGTTATGGCGGGTGGCAGAATGATTGGTTATCATTACCATACCTCACCCAGCAGACCACCCAATAACAATTGGGTGCAACCATTTCACTTTGGAAATATCCCTGCTGGTCAACTTTATTTGTTTATGTCCATCCAGAATATTATTTATTTATGCCTCGTTATGCTATAGTATGTGATGTTAGGCTCAGTAATCTGGCATCAAGTAACAGTATGCCTTGGAATTACACATCAAGTCACACCAGCCATAGCACAATTTCAGGGCCCACAATGTGTAGACAATTGCCTGGGCCCTCCCTTCTGCATGAACACTGACACCTCAAAGACACTGCAACCATAGAACCACTCAGGCTTCTGTAGGATTATTGTACAATGAAGATGGAATGCACCGTTTAATAGCAATTGACCAAGCAAACTGACCCCGACATTGCAACTACAGCATTGCCATGCTGGCAGGTATCAATACAAATGTGCATTTTGTCTTAAAATCCTATTATGTTTTGGGCAATATCACAGGCCTAATGCAATTTACATTGCACCATCTGCTGTTAATTTGACAGCAAATATAATGAGGGCCAAAGTCTTTAAATGTACGCCCCTGTTGGCCAAGATTGTAAGTAGTAAACCTGTGGTAGAATACACCAGCTTTGTACTCTTGACTATAGGTAACCCAATCTTTGGTATAGGCCTGTACTACACCAGTTGGTAGTGTGACTGAGCAACCAGGCTTATCTCAAGAGGGGTCAATGTGAGCTGTAGGGTTGCAACATAGAGTTTGCCAGTGACAAGTATCCAAATAACACTTGTACTATGGTTTCTTGATTAAATAATTATTTATTAATTTAACAGTCAGTTTTAAAATAAGCCTTCTCTAGCAGGGAACAATTTGCAACAATAAAAATACACTTCACAATACAATCCTTCAGTTCAATAACGTAAGTAGATACCCTTTCTGGGATGGCACACAGATTTTCCTACACCCTCCAGTGACTTCAACTGCTAGGACACCGTGGACATTTATATATCATTTTTCACACTTAAATGGTAATACTGAAGTTGTGGCAAAAAAGAAAAGGTTAGCGAAGGAAACAATGGTTAACAGGTTTCTCAAACAGGTAAGCACTTTTGAACCCCCCAATTCAATGTAGATTAATGTGAGGCAAGTGTATTGTTTTCTCACACAAAGAACCAATGCGCCACCCTATGTTTCATAGAAAACTTAGTCTTCGTAGTTTTTATTTGTAACACCCAAAAGTTAAGCCCTTTGTATAACATGTGTTTCAGCACTAGCTGTGTCTTTTTCAAGTCAGGGCAAATTTAAATAAACCAGATTCAAATAGCTCAGATTGATGGTATATTTTCCCATCTTCATAGCATGTCATATTCGAAAATTACTGGGTTTGAATCCCTCCTGAGAAGTATTAGTCCCGTCTCCTCAGCCTTTTATATAAAGGGCTTAACTTTTGGGTGTTACAAGTAAAACTTACAAAGAATACATTTATTATGAAACATAGTGTCGTACATTCTTTCTTTGTGTGAGGAAACAATACACTTGTCTTCCAAAATAGAGGTAGGGGACGTTGCCTTTTTCTTTCCTTATACCTCTGAGACACCACAGCAATTATAACTTGATCTGTGGGCGCAGGACCTAAGAAGGTTGGCACAACAAAACCCCAACTAATTTTATCCAGCAATGTAGATGAACCTTTCCCAGCTTTACATTTACATTAAGGTATGTATGACTTTTTGGAGGGATAGTTAAACACA
This sequence comes from Ambystoma mexicanum, assembly GCF_040938575.1. NCBI lineage: Eukaryota > Metazoa > Chordata > Amphibia > Caudata > Ambystomatidae > Ambystoma > Ambystoma mexicanum. The sequence goes on along the minus strand of NC_090927.1, from coordinate 419,201,983 downwards.
AAGTCATAGGTTAAAAGGGTCTTCAGGGAGCCAGGACAGCAAATGTCACTTGAGCAAAGTCTAGGGGAGCTGTGGCACTTCTTGAAGGTAGGTAAAAGTCGTGCACAATGTCAAAGAGAGTTTTTGTTGAAAAAGAAATCACTGTTGGGCCACAAGCTGGGAGGCTTGTGAATGGCAAAGCTGCAAGCAACTCTGCAAGGGGCAGCCAATGCAAGTCTCGACTGAGAACAGGCAAGCTACACACACAAGAGGTAAGTACCTCTTAGTTCACTGTACCTTAGGTCTGAAGAAATGGTTCCAGCTTCTGTTCCTATTGTAGTTCCTGCAGATCCTGTTGTTCCTGGGCCTCAGTTGTGGGGACAATAGGGGGGACATCTGGGGACTCTTGCACTACAATTTGAAGGTCAGCGCCAGCAATGGGTGCAATTCAGATCAGCAGCACTTCACGGTTTCAGCTTCTCGCTAATAGCACCACCACAGTTCTTGGACACCTTGTGGACCTGCCTTACTTCTGGGGTCCAGCACTCGGTTGAGGTGGCTTAGGCTTGGTCAGCCCTGCTTCGAGGGAGTCCAGAGGATCTTCTTGGAGCTTGGGTCCGGCTTAAAAACAATGCACTGGATTCTGCTGTTCCTGTCCCCTGGCACTCGGTTCCTGCAGCAGCAATGGAAGTACAGCCAGCAGAGAGAGGGATTTCAGTCAAGTTTGTCTTGGGGTTGATTGGTCCCACCAACCCAAAGGTCGAAACACATGTAGGCAGACTTGTTCTAGTCTTGTGTAGAGGAACATAATACAAGATTTCATGATAACCATTATTGCTTCAGTTAGTACATTATTTGTAGCAACACTGCAATGCAATCGGGTGTTCTCCTTAATCACCATATAAGCAGCGCATCGAATTAGTGGAACTATCTCTTTTACTCTGTATTACGTGCGAGTAGGCCTGAGGGACCTACTAGTTCCACTACGGTGCAGCCAGTGTTTGCGTTAGCTTGGGAAATACTGTTCACCAACTCATTTGCCCTAGCGAGTCAGACACCTGGCATCCCTCAAACGCACTGCTGTTTTTCTCAAGGGGAGAAGTCGTCCTTTCCGGGCTTCTCTAGTCGATGTCGAAACAGGAGCTTCAGCAGTGCAGCAGGGCTTCACTGGGCAAATCAACGGTTCAGGAATTACAGCAAGCGTCTCTTCCAGTTTCTTTCTTTGGTTCCTTTGTCTAGTGGTCGACTCTGCCTTCCTTGCAAAAGAACTCACCTTTTATGCAAGTCGTTCCCATTCATTCGCAGCCTAGCTGTCACTCACATAGCAGGGTGGCTGTCCTCCAACGATGGCCAGCCAGCCAATTACCTTTAGGTGCATTCCTGTAATCAAGGAGACTAAGAACAGCGAGTTTCAGGCACCTCCCTTGCTTCCTGCCCTGCCAGACAGGCTGGAGCCAGAGGCGGGCTTCACCAGTGAATCCCGCCAAAGATAAAATGAACAAAGGGATCAAACCTGGTTTTACGCACAGAGTAAATCCAAAGAAGGATCTTTCCAACAAGAAATGGTGAAAAAAGAAGTCTGGGCCATTTTGACAAAATGGGCACCCATGGGTGCTATACTGCAGCGGCAAATGCAGCCTGCGGTAAAAACACACAATGGTAGGAAAAAGTAAACCACTGCCACCAGCCATTAATTGTAGAAAAGGTAACAAAAAATGTTTACACAATAAGTTAGACAAAGGGGATACTAAGTAACCCCTCCAGTACCATATTGTAAGATAGTGTGCGCTGGGTCTATAAAGAGGAAAATGTAAGTACAGTCAATCTCACTTTACTACTCTTGGAAACAGTAGTTATCCAAGAGAAGGTAACAGAGATCCAAAAGATTACTCTGTGACACTGCTCTGGGTGCTGTGTGTCATAATGTAATAAGATGATGCCTACAGAGTTTGTCAGGCTCCACAACCAAAATCAACCCAGTGTTTAAATCAAATAAAAATGCATGCGAAAGTAGGAAAAAGGAGGTATATGAGCATTCATCTCTGGTTTGTGTGGGTACAGAGTTTCAGAGTGAAGGGGAAGTGACAGTGAAGCTTACACCTCCAGTGCTAGCCATTTTTGAATTGTGGGTTGACAAGAGCAATGCTGTTGGAAGAGGGGAGATCATGCAAGTGTTGTTTCTGAGAAATGCTCTTGTTCAGTTACTTGGGGGCAACATTCTAAATGCAGCGGTGTGCCAGTGTCAGAGTTTAGAACTCGATGCATGCTTTAATAGGTAGCAAGTGGGCTTCACGACTATAGGCCAAAATGTGGTTGGACTGACACAAACCCAAGGCTGCCAGAATAGCTTTGTTTTGGAGGAGTTGCAGCTTGCAAAGATTGGCTGTAGAGGTGCCCATGAGGAGAGCGTTACAATAGTAAGAGTTTGGCAGCGAGTTCAGTCTGCATGCTGTTTCTGCTGGGTGCCTTGCTGGTTTCACAGATCACCTTAGATTGTGTATGAGGGCCTGCTCCTTTAATTCTAAAAGACTGCCTACAAAAGGAAAATGAGGCACGCATCACTGGCGCACAGAGTTCAGCAGTGAGTTCAGTCTGCCTGCTGTTTCTGCTGGGTGCCTTGTTGGTTTCACAGATCGCCTTGGATTATGTACGAGTGCCTGTTCCTTTAATTCTAGAAGACTGCCTACAAAAGGAAAACGAGGCACGCAGAGTTCGGCAGAAAGTTCTGTCTGCCTCAGACAGCCATGAGCAGCCGGCACAGCCGTGCCCTGAAGATTTCCCTCTGGACGCTCACAGACTCAGACAACCACTGTTTCAACACCTTAGGAGTCCGGGCAATCAGACACATATTGCGATAAAAGGTGAGAATTTGCACACTTTTGGTTCCGCACGTCGGGAAACATATATTGTAAAATGAAGCTATGTTGGGTTCATGTCCACTAATGCGGCAAAAGCTGCTCCGTGGAGACTAAACTGAATTACATGCTTGTGAACAGTTTGATTGTGTGCAGGAGGAAAATGAGGAGATTGAGATCTTAAAAGCAAATGATTAGTTGACTGTGATATCACCATCAACAACCCTTTCTCCCCACTGTCCTCCCCCAACACCAAATACAACGATCCCAATGAGTGGCGGAGAACAGTCCAACCGTGCCAAAGACCATGACGTGATAAGAGAGTCAACCGTACCGGGTGCAGAAGAACCAATTACGAGTGCTGCTGCTGTCAAGTCTACGAACTCTCAAATGGAACGAACAAGAGAAAACTCTGACATAACTGATGGGAGCTTCTAGAAGTCAGCATGCAGAACAATACAAGGTCAGGCGGTCTGATTCCCACGGTGACCGCAGACAATGGGATTACAGATAACTCTGACTTGGATTTAGACTGCTTTGATAAATTGAAGGATAAATTGAAGGAAGTTACAATTCAAGAGAAACCAATAAGTATAAAGGAAAATGAGACACTATTACACCGAGACTCGTCACTACCAACTGTATTGCAACTTCCTTCAATTGTCAGTGCAGATTCTTTGGAACAATTGTCTGCTCGAATAGAGAGGTCATGTCCATTCAAGGAAAAGTAAAGACACGACCTTGATGTTTCTGAAGAACCACGAAAGTCTCGCTCCAGTACTTAACAACCTGTCATCTGGTTTAAGTCAGCAATCAGGAAGCAAGATACCCATGTATATGGCAGCCTACAATGAAGTTTCAAATTTAGGACATTCCAAAGTACAGACTCCGATGGTTCTATCCAGGACAAGTCAAGTTGGAGTGCCTTTTTTAACCCCTAGTGGTAAATACGATGAGCCAAGTGTCTCAAGGCTGACTTTATGCTCCTAAGGTCCAAACTAGATGCCAGTTTCGACCTGGCGTCGGCGGGGAACTCAAGTAGTGGCTTCCAGGGAGACTCTGCAATGCGAAATAACAGTCACATGTGTGAATTTTCGACAACAGTCGAATTGTGCGAGAGTCTAACGGAGTAAGCCACAACCACGCCACATCAAGTACACCGCAAAATGTTAAGTCAACACAGACATTTAATATACAAGGAAGAATACTATCTCCAATGCATAGACAAATCAGGCAGCCAAGCCTGGAAAACGTGATGGACCAAACGGCAAGCCATTTAGCAAATTCAATTTCACACAAATCGATACCTCAAGAAATGGAGAAAGAACCTGAAAGCTCAGCAGCCAATGATGATGGCCAACAACCAGAGAAGCAGGGATCATCTTCAGTCGAGGCTGGTATGCAAATTTACAATAACGTGCTGGCCGCGACCTCGACAGCAATGATACCATTTGTAAAGCTTTATGAAGCTTTGAATGACACCGTTAAACAACAAGTCTCCTTACTTGGAGCAATGAATGCAAAAATGACATTACTAGAAGCTTTGCAAAACAAATACAAAAAAGGCTTGATTTTGAAGCCAAGTAGTCACTGAAGTGGCAGAACAGAATAAGCGACATAACACGAAATGAAATTGAGGGAAAAACCGAGCTAATGGAGGCGGTATTGGAATGAACAAAATGGATATGACATAACCCTTAACAAACGCCCTTAAATGTCACAGGAATTTACTGTCAGTGCGCCAAGTCCATGACAAACGAACAAGATAAAGGCAAAATAATCTGCACTGGTTTAACGAAGAAAGCAGAGAAACATAAGTCAATCCAAATAAAAAATGACAATCAGGATAAGGCAGAGGGGAAACCTCGATATTGTGTCTCCAGCAAAGTGGCACCAAAGACAGTAGAATTACAACATCATCTTACTAACAATACTGGACAATCAAAAGAAACAGTGCCGCTTCAAAATCAACATGCTGCTGAAAATTCTAAAACAAACGCAGCAGCCAGCGCAACTGATAATTATAAACAGAGTGTAGCAGCTGACCAAAGTAGTGAAGGACCTAAACAACCACAGCCCTAATCTTTCTCCGAATTGATTAAGCGTACATCAACGTTCCATATTTTCGTAAAAAGGCCTAACATAACGTTTACGAACGTGCCGATTCAAAAGGGTAAAAACCTGCTGTCTGATAAAAGGAAATCACAGAATGCTACGACACCCGAGAACAGGAAAAGAAAATCAAACGGCTCGAAAGCTTTTATTCAGAATCTTACCACTCCTCTTCGATAGCATTATTTGAGCGGATCCCACTTCCGGCGAAATCGAAAATAGTTATGCAACCAACGAAAACCCTAAAACCCTATCCCCACAAACAGAAATATCACACACGATCAGAAATGCAAAAAAAAAAAGACAGCAAATAGATGAAGATTAGCATAGTGACACATGCTCGTTTACATCGAAATATTTGGCAAACCTTTCAACCTATTCACTAGCTGACGAAAAATCACTTAATTGAGTGGAAGACTCACCTCATGAGGACAGCTATAGAGTGGCCCAGCAAAATGGAAATCACAAGCATCAAACAAAGGACGTGATCAATAAACAAAGGTCACGACACTCCGGCTCAGCACGCAATGTGCTGTAACCACAAAGGCCTCATGGATTATTCTCACCTGAAAAACGGAGAAAAGTCCATTACATAAAAGATGTCAATGCAGATGAAATGAAGGCTCTAAAATTATATCCTAAATGCACTGCAGCACAAGCCTGGTGGGAGGGTGATAAGCTGGCAGCAGCAACACTCCACAGAAAAAGCCACATGAAGACAACACGAAAACTGCAAGTCGGAAATATTGCTGGGACAAGAAATTAAGACAATCTCAATAGGTATAATGTATTGAAATTGCTTCATTCCGTCCCGTCATTACAAACAATCATGACTGAGGACATTGGCATAGTGGAATATGTGACAGAGCAACGATCAGACTGGGTCATTTTGCATATTCACGCTCCACTGATCGAAAGCACATTAATATCTGCTAGTAATGCACTCTTATCATGTGGGTATGAGCTGTCCAACTATTCTGAGGATGTTGTTCACCATGAGAAAAAAAGTCACAATGCAAAAATCACATTTTAAAAAGGGGCGTCTGGCAACGAGCTAAGACAAGCCTTCCTGCAAGGGAAAATTGAAGGAGGTAAATATGGACAAGGTAAAGACGAACTGGAAGTGGGTAAAATGAAAAGAACAGCACCCGCAAAAGGAAGCTGGTCGAATCACCTCTAGTTTCCAAGGGAGCCACCACTGTAGGAATGTTTGTTAATATCTTGGAACACGAGAAGCTTTAGGCACCTGTTTTGTGAAGGAGGATTGGACAATATTTGCCACTCAAAAATATGTCTTCAAGAGACCTGGTTACTTGAGTCTCCAGTATATGACGGCTATGCGACTCTCTTAAATTCTGCTGGGAAAAATCAGCTAGGCCGTCCATTCTCTGGTCTCTTGACGTTGATTCAAAACAACGCAAAATGGAAAATTGTAAAAACCTCAAATCAAAATCTATTTGTCCAAATCACTGTAATTGAACTCGGTTGCATCAAGAACAACAAACTGAGGCATCTACTAATTATTAACATGTGCTCATATCCGCCCGATATCTCAACAAATAGGTTTGTTTCACCATTAATGCTATTGATTGATGAATGTATCTGCAATTATGCGGACCTAACAATAATCATATGCAGTGACTTGAACCTTTGCTGGTTTGATCAGAGTGGAATAGTAAACACAGAAAATTCCAACTCATTTAGTAAAAATACCGAGCGAGGAAGATGCTGGTTTCATGAACTGGCAGCCAGAAATTGTGAGATGTTAAACGAACATATCGCAGGTGACATTCCAACACATCCCACGTGGCATTGAGATGGCAGTTATAAAACGATTGACTATATATGGGCTTCAAGACATTTCATTCCGACAATAAAAACCCTAAAAGTTGTAAGGATGTCTAATAGGGATCATGATTCCCTAAAATTGAATTGGATAAATGAAAGTCGCCCATTCCCCAAACCTCATGCAAGTAATCTTCAAGTAAACCAAGGATTAAATTGCCTGAGGCTCAACCAAAAAGAGACAGAGTCATTGTGTGAACAACTTTCTGTACTCAATAATAAAGTGAGTGGTGTAGAAAATGAGATGTCATTCCCGCTGAATCAAATCACAAAATATCCATTTAGCAAAAAAATAGCAGCGAAAACAAAAAGGAGGAACGATATCAAAATGATACAATCAAATTAAAAGTTGAACACATGGGATGCAATCAAAAAGCGTCGACCGAGATATCGGAATTGGTTAATTGCTTTTAGAATGCTTTGTGATCAGAAGAGAGGTGAGATCATGCTGAAATCTATCTTTGCAAAACAAAGCAGAGACACTTGGACAATTCTAAACAAAGGCTCTTTATCGCAGTGAGCGCACTTGCCAATGTGCATAAATGCAGATGAATGGGAAAGGCATTACCTAACTGTTTTCAAAGCTCCCACTAAGAAAGAAGATCAATGCGTCTGTAAATTAAAAGTGTCATGGTTAGTGGAAACAAGATGGGCAGACATTTTGGAGGCAATAAGCAAATTGAAAAATTCAGGTGCTGCTGGACCCGACGGGCTGAGCAATATAATCTTGTAAAATAACAAAGAACAGTGGGCAACATTCATTCAAATTCTGTTCAAACAGATTGGTGCCTCTGCTACAATCCCATTAACCTGGCAATCGGCGGTACAAAAAAGGAGACAACAGAGAACCAAACATCTTCCACCCAATTGCACTTTTGGGTGTGATAGGAAAATTGTATGCCTCCTTTCTCCAAAAGCGACTTGCCCGATGGGCAGATGAGGCCGGAATCTTGGATTCCAGGCAGACCGGTTTCATTCAAGGAGTGGGGGTGGAATTGAACCTTGTGTTGTTGAATTCGTTGAAACTTGAGACCGTAAAGGGTGAGAAAAACCTTTTCCTAGCCTTTGTTGACCCACGTCAAGCTTTTGATAACGTAAACAGACACTTAATGGAGCAAACTGGAAAAATGGAAGTGCCCACCAGACCTACTACCGGCAATTAAAGCCCTACACATGAACTCCTCTATAAGAGTGAGACTAAATGCGGAAGGAGACTGATCTGATCACATAAACACAGAGAAGGGGGTCAAGCAAGGCTGCCCACTTGCCGCACTATTGGTTGAGCTCTATATGGCAGATCTGCAAATGGCCTTTAAGACAAGCAACTCCATCCCACCAAGATTAAATGGTCAGCAAATTGTGTGGGCAATGTATGCAGACAATTTGGTGTTAATGGACACTACGCAAATTGGCCTCCAGAGACTATGAAATGACCTGGTGGTGTACCTGCAATGTAACAATCTACAAATCAATGTTTCCAAATCAAAAATAATGGCGTTTGGTACAAAGCTTGGGAAAAAAGGAAAGCAGTTCAAGTGGTATGTTGCTGGGGACCAACTTGAAAAAGTGGACTCAATTTGGTTTATTTAATAAATAAATCCCTGCGAGAGTGGCAATGGACCGAAGATCTAAAAAATTGCATGAAAAATCTATCTGTACAAGGAATTAAATTGCACGCGGCCTAAGGTAAATTTACAGTGAAACCAAGCATCATTTTTTACCGCCAAAAAGTGATGGCGACAATCACATTTGGAAGCGAGGCTGGTTTAAACATAAGAAGAGCAACATAGGAGGCGCTGGAAGGTCAATTCTGGCATAAAGTGCTTCATCTACCAGGAGGAGTACTTATTATGTTAATCCATTACGAATTTAGATTACAATCTTTATTTTCTGTGGTTCTTTGGAAATCAGTCGCAATGTTGAGAAAAATGCTATTAGTGCCAGTATCAATGCTGTATCAGCTTCTAGCACCTCAACTGGGAAGACCATATGGAGGTCTACTCAAAAAGTGGACCATGAAGATACAGAAACAGTTAGCATTTGCCAAAATTGATACGGAAACTCTTCTAATAAGCCCATGTGCAGCGAAGATCAAACTGTTAACTTGCGACTGGATAGCCACGATTAATAGAAGAGGCGAATTTGTGACATCTTTAAACCTTGGTGGTGAAGCAAGGCCACTGAACATCCTTCCAAAGTATCTAGAAAAATGTCTGTCCAGATACCACCAGGACCACTTCCTGAGACTATGTTTAAACCTATATGCGACGAAGGAAATATTGTTTATGAAACATCAGACAGATGTAGACAATAACCAATGTCTATTCTGCTCAAAGGAAGTGGAATTGCTTAAAAATCTGGGTACCGAATGTGTAACTCTAGCAATCCAAAGAAGTTACTTTCTGGGCAGATGTGCCCCAATTAATGGCAACATGGATGAGTGGTGGCAGACTCTACTATCAGGCAGAAGTTTTAAGTTAACCTGCTCAGCAATTGACTATTTTGACAACATATTGGTGAAATAGTTGTACACGTCCAAAAATGTTGGTCATTAATTTTGTAATAAACAAAAGTTTTACAATTAAAAAAAATAAATAGTAAAGTTTGCTGATAATAATAGCTCTTGAAAGCGTGAGACAGTTTGGTCAGTTCAACATGTAAGCAGACCCCCCCCCAGGTTTGGACTTGTTTCAGAACTGGAATCGATGTGCCATCTATGGAGAAGTGGGAGTAGGAAGAGGGCAATTTGCTGGGGAGAGAAGGTGGTCCCACAAACAGTAACTCAGTTTCATCATCATTTAAGCAGAGATTGTGAAAGGCCATCCAGTTTTGAATAGTGGAATAAATATTGGTGATGATGATGGTGTCCTCAGTGTGGTTGCTAGTGATGGGTTCCAGCAGCTGACGACTTTTTAGCACCTTGTTGCCTTTCCACGCCGTCACTGGATTTCAATACATTAGCATTTTCTGGCATCTCGCTCAGTGCTGATCTGCCGGGGGTCCTCGAGCTCTTCAGCTCGAGTTCTTCAGAACTCGTCTTTCCACCACGTTATGCTCATTGTGGTATGTCCCGCAGAGCTGGTCATTAGCACCTTTTTCCTTCTGGTTCACTAAAGTGGTGCTATCATGGCAGGTTGGTGGCTGGGCCTGGGATACACAAGTGCTGGTGCCTCCTTCTCATGCACTCTGCTCTCGGAGACTGACAGATCACCCGGCTGCGATGACAAATGACTTGAGCTTTGCAGCTGGAATGTTTGCTTGATTCCGGCTACTTGCTTGACTTGCTGGCCTAACTGCTGTCTACCGGTGTCAGGCTGTGTGGGGTTCCCCTGCTCGACACTGCCACTGCCTCATCCAGTGCTTGCTCTGAAGGAGAATACAAAGAAAGTGTGCCACACTAGATGTGTTGCTGTATAAGCATGTTTGCTCTTTCCTCGTGAGCACACTTGATGATTCCTCACAAAGCATTGTTCCCCAACGTGCTTTGTGAGCCCCCCCAAAAAACACTGGCTTTCACTGTTACCAGTGTTTTTCATTACTTTCTTCTGCATTGCTCCCTCTGTGATTGAGCAATACAGTTTGCATCAGGGGATTCGTTGTTTAAGGAAGAAAGGAGAGACGGTAGCTCAGCAGGTTGAGAGAATGTAACTGAAATCTGTGTTTAAGCTTCATGCCAATAATCCTTTTTGATTCCTTCTGATGCCAACACTGCCACTTTTTTTGGAAGGAAGTCATATTTGTTTTTGAAAACCTGTTTCTGTGTCACGTATACATGCGTTACGAGGTTATTTCATGTTAGTACGTGACTTCCAAGACGGTTTGGGGGAGTGGAAGGGGTTAAGCTTAAATGACACAGGGCCTCATCAGGAGTTGGGTGGAGTGATAAAAATGCGGCGGCAATGCTATTACTGCCACATTACCACTCCGCTCAATCCCGAGTTTGGGTGAACCTCTGAGCTTTCACTGGAAGTGAATGCGTTGATTTCCCTCCATTTTCGGTGCAATTACTGCTGCGGTAATCACGCCAAAAATGCCCCATTATGTCAGATGTACTCAAAAGGAAATGTGCATTTACTGCGGTACTGCAATTTGTAATCCAGTGCTAATAGAGCCGAACCAAGCTGAGGTAACGTTAATTACATTGGGCGGCATCCCGGAGCATTGACCGCCGGGGTACCGCCCACTCGTGATGAAGCCCACACAGTATGTTATCACGCACGATGCAGACTGTTTCTCACTTCTCATGTGCTACCTCGCCTTGAGCGTCCTGCGAAGCCATTTTGTGTGCTACCTCGCCTTGAGCGTCCTGCGAAGCCATTTTGTACATTTTGCCCCCCAGCGGTGCCCCAGTCAGTTCTTAGAAATGGGCCCCTGCCCACTTTTAGCCAGCCCGCGGTGACACGTGTCCCATTTTCCAGTATTGAATGCAGTCATGCAATCAAATAACTGTTCCTGTGTCATTTTATGACATGTACAATTGAGGGAGCATTTAACGGCTGGTAGTCGATCACCTTCGGTAGAGAATAAAAAAAAGAAAAGCTCACATGAACTTGAGCATTAAGCGGGTCTATGCCTTTCACAAAAGTCTATTGCTACACAGAAATCGAACATCTCTTCCTGCACAGAACGAGCGGAATGCTGTGCCGGATTATAAATACGTAATCCCAGCGAAAAGCCTCTTCTGCAGCGAGCCCCCGTCGAAGTGCTCTGGCAAAATGACAGATGCTGTGCCAAGGCGCCGCCGTCTAAGCAACACGCAGTAAGCCCGGATTTAAAGCAATTGCTTTTTTTTCGGGGATAAAGATAGAGGTGGACTGTAAAACCCCCGAGGACCCAGTAATCTGCTTTACCTCTCCATCTCCCTACACATCTCCTGAGAGAAGAATCTTTAAGTGAAAGATAAGAATCTTCAAGTTAAAAAAAAAAGAAATGAATAAAAAGCTGCGCAGCGCTGCGCACAAAGCGCACTCGATCGTACTTCTGTGGGGACAGACCGATAAGGCTTTCCTCCCTTGCTACCGAGCGAGCGTGGCGCCGCGCGGTGCAGCCCCCTGTTCGCTGGCTTTGGCCCGCGTCCCTTGACAGTGCTAATCCACACCAGGAAGAAGAAAAACACGCCCATCATTGCAGCGTCATCATCTGTTACATGAAAAAAGGCCCACGAGAAAAGACCGGGAACACAGTATCCCCTGCAATAGGGCTCTCTGAAAAACAATTCCACTTAACGCATGAGCTCGAGGTCTCGGGTTGAACCCCAGTAGACCCCAGGGCTTGCATATAGAATTTCGGTGCACCCTATTTATAAATCCTTGCAGCACCCCTGTGCAGTAGCTCAACGGCCATTGTGCAGATCGGGCTCGACCCCCCCCCACCCCCTCCAAAAAAATGTTGGGTTATGTTGACCTGACATGCAAAACCTACACACCTGTGGCAGGACAGAGCCGGACACAGCCAATATATGGAGGCCTCCAGCTGCACAATTAACAAAGCAAAGGCAATTCTCACAGCTATGCCTCAGTGTGTGGTTTCAGACGTGAAGGGGGTAGTTAACTGTTTGTAATATAGAAGCTGCGCTAAAATAGTCTCCTTAGAATCTTTAAAGAAGTTAGATACCCCCACACAATTAAGTATGACCCCCCCTACCACAGGCTCCGAAGTTAGCCCCACTCCCAACATGTGTAGGGTTAGCCATCTACCCCCTGCCCCCGCCTGAAATGCTTGTCTAGTTGCACACCTGTCCCTGGGAAAGATTCAAAACAAACGTCAGTGGCGTGACATGGATTGAGAAAACGTTGTGTCCTTTGCTTTCAGAGTTAAAGCTGAGCCCGTGTAGGTTGATTTGTCCATCCACATTTCGTCAGCAGGAAACGGTGACGAATGGCGCGCTGCCCTTTTTGTCGGATGTCTTTGCCTTGGAAGGCGCACCAAGGAAGCGCTCAAAGGAAGCGGCGCCTGCTTCTTCGGGCACCATTCTGCTGGTGGCGTCCCATATTTTATACGACATTAAAATAAATTGCTATTCTAGAAGCAGCCTCCCTGTCGCTGGTTCTGCGTAGATGGTGTCTTTTAACTGATGATAGATAACGTAAGCCGAACGACTTGTTTGTCGCGTGTACAATGTTTGCATATTCCCTTTCTTCAAGCGGTCTCCTTTGTTTGATCATCTTGCAATGAGCGTTTCCATTCCAATGCGATTTCGCATCTGCAGAAGCAGTCACAACAGCATGCATGGGAGAAATACTGGCTGTTTATAAGAAAGCCTAAAGATGAAACGAGCCGCCTCTTGCTGCCCTTCCTTTCTTCTCTGCCTCGCAGGCATTTCAGAACCAGCCATGTCCCAGGGGGGTGCTGAATGAGAAGAAGAAAACGCTCATCAAAGATACAGAAAGATGCTTAAATTAATTAGGAGGAAACAAACATGTGTTCCTTTTGACAGATGTTAATACTTTAATGCGTTTGCTGTGTACATCTTTCATATGTCAAAAAGCAGTTTTTCAAAAGATTGGGTTATTTATCAATGTGGAAGAAAAATTGCGTTTGAGCAGTGACTAATGAATGCACTCTGCTGTTCATTAGATCAAGAGCAATAGAGCAATGGATGTGTGTGCTGCAGTGACAGCTTGCACAAGGAATTCATTATTGCTTCAAGTAAACAATAGTGGTAGAAGTCAAACCACTCGCCACTTCGAGGCCCAAAGTGCCGAGACTTAAGAACACTTTTGCACAGGTGCCCACAGGACTTGGGGGTATGGTGAGGAGTATAGAATTTTATACCTATCCATCTATATATTGATTTGTCTATCTTTGTATCTATCTATCTAGATAGATAGATAGATAGATAGATAGATAGATAGATAGATAGATAGATAGATGTCTTGTGGCAAAATGACACATTCGTCTTTACGGTGTACGTGTACTTCTTAGCTGGATTCCAATGGTTAACATAAATGTGAGAAAATCGAGTTCCAGGTCAATACTAGCCTCAACTGATCTCAGCAGCAAATAAAGAATTATTCCATGAAAAGGTGAAAAACTGGAAAGGGAAGCCACAAACAAGTGTACTGTCTGATGTAGACTTTGGTTTTCCCCACTGCAGCAACCTGCCCTTCCCCACCACTCTTGCTTCCCATTTTGCCCTAGGAGTTTTGACTATAGCTAGCAAGTTGTGTAAAATGAATGAGCCAGACCCTTGAAATGAAGGAATGAAAGTTACATGGAGCAAGAGGGCCATGCTTCTACCCTCTAGATGTGATGATAATTAGCTATGTACACTGAGTGCCAACATCCACTCTGAACTCATGTAGTGTGGGGTGTAATCAAAGGCCCCAAACCAACGGAAGTGAAGGGCCATGTGATAAAGGTCTGCCTCGTATTACCAAAGGAAAAGCAGCATTTTAATTTACAAAGGCAGAAGAAATTCGAAGGGTCCCTTTCACAGGAAAAATGGGATTCTGAAACAGCTCTGCATGTGTGTTTGCAAGTTAAAACAAAACATGAGGAAAAGATCCCCCGGCCAACATAAAGATGTCAGGAATAAGACATGGTGTGTGTGTTGGAAAAAAGAAATGTAGATTATGCTTCACATGCCAAATTCCAGAATACATTTGAAAACAAAAGCCCACTGGGTGCCATGAAAATTTCCTGTAGGACTATTTAGGCAGAATATGCATGTGTCTTTCTGTAAGGGAGATCCAGAGAAGGCTGAAACAAAAATGTAATTCGAGGCAGATTGCAAAAGCATATCACATTGTGGGCTGAGATATAAATTAAGCAATTTTCACTGAAACTGCCAATCATCCAAAGGTGGTGCACCAGACTCCTAAACCAATCCTTAGAGAGGGGATTGATCTGGAAGGAGAGAAAAGAGTAACTGCCCAATCCTATGTTTGAGAATTCTTCCAGAGTACTCTCTAAGATTGTAGCTTGATGGTGTCATTGCTGCTATATAAAGTAGATGAAGTATGAGGAAGTGACAGAGCAGCTGAAACTTACCATCTTACAGCCACAAGGAATCACCAATGGAGATTGCATCTGGGCGGAGATGTCTATTGCTAAGGAGGCCTAACAAAGCTGACTGGACGCTATGGTGAAGAGCTAGGGACCATCCTTGAGAGTGGAGTGATTAGACCCCTGCCCCATCCTTCCATAGGGTCCTGATATGCAGCTGGGTTATCCTGAACTTTAAACTGAGGTTGTCTATGTAAGTAGAATTGAACACTTTGCAACCAAAAGGTGCAGGATCCTTTCCCTTTATAGCAGGCAGGGGTTTAGGGTGGAGGAGGGCGCGGGTGAGGGGATCAGTGTAGATTCTTAGCCTATTTAACTAAAATATTAATCTAATTGATTTCCATTGACGGAATACCACAGGCTGATTTTTGTTAAAATTAGAAATTAACAAAGATCATTCCCTGTGTGCACTGAAAATTATAGCCTGTAATTTAACTGGCCAATCATTCTTTTCAGCTTCCCCAACACAGGCCTTTAAGTGGAGGGGGTCTGAAATCCCAAATTCTTAAATCATCACAATTTTTTTGTCCCACTTCCCCAACACAAACCAAAGTAGGGGGGGGGGGTTAGAAAAACAAACGGCTAAATCACCCTCTGTTATTTTAAAGAAAAAGGTGTGGGTGAAATCATGATTGCCATATGCATTGTAACAGTCGATAAACCAAACTAGCGTCTTTTAAGCATGCAGAAAAAACGAATTTGCACACAAATGTTCGTGGACCCTCTAACATGGGTCGCACCACAACATACATAATTCTCCAATGACTGTGTTTCTTCAGTGATTGTGTCCTATTGTTATAATTTGGGCTCGTTCATTACTTGTCATGAGCTGAATGTCACAATAGGAAATCTGCTCTCTCTGACATTACCATTAGTTTTTGGGGCCTGAACCCCTATGTCACTGACGGAAAGATCAGGATTCACAACAAAGGACATGGACTCTAGTGTGAGATGAAGCAAGACCCTTACACTGAGAGAAAGCAATACACAGATAAACATTCTGTTCACTGATTTCCTGTTGCACATATCAGTTGACTCCAATGGGATCACTACCGGCAAGTCCTCCTTTACAATACCAACAAAGCAGACTCAACAATTGTAATGGCAATTTCCACATTCCTTCTGTATTTTTAGTTTCTGCACAACCTTCAGTTTTTCTCTGATCTGTCTATTTTATATTGGATGCAACTTGTATTCTTACTTGTTCAGGTTTCCTTCTTATTCACCCTCTAACATATTATTTTCTACATTCCTCACACTCCACTGTATCCGAGTGGGAAGGGCTGCATAACTATCTTCACCTTCCATGCCTCTGTGGAATTTAAAAGGGGATCACTGTTGCTTCCCCTCATTGCAGATGATGACAAAGGAGGGATCACTGATGCAAACCCAGTGTAGTGAGGGAAGTCAGGCCATTGAAATCTCACAGAAAAAAAGATTCAATGGGAGCACAACTGCAGTATCCCCTCCCCATAAACTCAGATTGGGTCCACCGTTATTGCCCTAACCTGAATCCTCTGCCTGTACTCCTCTGCATTCCCTCTCCCCATGTCCTTCTAACTGTACCCTATAGTGATATAAATATGAATATATTTATTGCCTCCTCTAGAGTGGCAAAACTAGTATGCTCCTGATATACAATCCCACCCCTCAATTCCGGGCAAGAAAACAGACAATGATTTCTCAAAACTCAGCATTAATTTAAAAGAATTAAGTAAATTCAAACAAATAAGGTCTCCGTTGTTAAACCAAGGACATCTCTACAATGTTATAGACTCATAAACAATTAGTCAACAAAATACTATTTCCCTGCCTATATGAATCTTTCACACAGGCATTCATTTCCATAATCCATTCTAGGTATTTATCATACTCTGAAACATTGTAGACATACTAAATACACTCCTTCAATGACTGCTTCTGTCTAAGCAGTATAATATAGCTCAATGAAAGCATTGCTGCTTACGTACAGTGTGTACACATTTTTAAGTAATTAGAACCATTTCAGAATTCTTCAACAACACTTGATTTTCTCCAGTATGAAGACAAGTATGGTATCAGATAAAAGTTAATTGAACCACTGACATTTGTAAACATATATTAGTTATAGTTAGCTCCCTTGCAAGTGTGGGGTTGTAAATGTATTGGCTGTGTGCAGGTCAAGGAAAATGTATGCAAGAACAGAGTACAGCAGTCTCCTACAGGTCTGGATTAGGAAAATAATACTCTCAGTCATTGTGTATTCTTTTTTTAACACATTTGTGTGCAGCTTTCAATGAACATGAGCATGCAACTTTCAATCTACATTTGTGTGTATAGCTTCCTAACGGTATTTGTGAATGCATCTTTCAATCTATTCCTATTATTTTACCTACAGCTCTACAAGTTATAATCTATTTTAAAATCTATAATCAAAGGCTATCATCTGCCACATTTTCAAAAAAGGGACCAAACATAACCTGGCCAACTATATGCCAATATCTTTATTAGATAATTGGTTTAAAATCTTTGGCAAAAAGTCATTCTGGAAAGACTCTAAAACTGGGCTGACACAAATGACATTTTGGCAATGAGGCAGCTAGGTTTAAGTGCAGACAGGGGAACGGACCACCAGACCCTACATTTATGCATAGTGACAACCAGCTCAATATTCATCAAAGGGAAAAACCTGAACATGGCATGTATGAACCTAGCTGCAGCATTTGATAGTATGAACCTGACCTATCTGTGAAAGACACCGTCTGAGATAGCAGTGCCATATGATCTCATCTGCATTTTAATAAACCTTTATGTCCACAATAGTGCGGCAGCCAGGTATAGTAAAGATGGAAGTGTGGCTAACCGTATATCTGTGAAAAAAGGGGTAAAACAGGGTTGTGTCTTAGCTTCCCTTTTATTTAACCTACTTACTAATTATTTGTAATTAACACTATGCGGGTCAAATGCAGATGTCCCACATTTTATGGATACAAAAATAATAATAATATCTTACGAGGATGACAGAGTCTTCCTTGCGAAGACCCCAACTTTCTCCAAAGATTAATTAATATATGCTTTATACATGAAAAAGAGGGGTTTGCCAGTAGATCCTACAAAATCAACACTACTACTATCTGGGAGGAAAAGATCAGTCAACACATAAAGGTTTTATGTCAATGGGAATTCAATAGAGAGAGTCAAAACATATGACTACTTGGCAGTAAGCTTTTCAGAAAATGTGACCAAATCGCACATGTTGAAAAACAAAAAATTAAAATGCATCATCCTTCGGAGGGAGCTTTTCTATTGACGCAAAACAAAAAGCACAGCCCTTGAAGATGATGCTACCATCTTACGAAGCTAAGGCAAGAGCTGTAGCATTATATGGCCTGGGGGTTTAGGGACATCAACGTTCTGATGCACTGCAGTGATTCCAAGGCTGCTATCTTTACCAAAACCTGTTGGCTGAGATGTCTCCACCGTATGCTAGCCAAAGTAAAAATACACAGCATGTTAATATGTAACAAGAATATGGTACAGATAAGGACCAAACCAATCTTTTGTTAACTTCTGACTTTCCTCGGCACAGAAAGGGAAACCATAGAGTTGAACAAACCACCCAATTTACCCATATTATCTGTCTCGCTACCAAAAGGACACCAACAAGTATTTGACACAATGACTTTTTAAAAAGATGGAATTTTAATCACCACAGTTCGTTTTAAGTGCTGGCGTATATATGCATGCTATCGTAAAGGGATAGGTTCGAATAACGACCCAGCTTTGATGTTGTGCCCATTTTGTTTGGGCACACCAGAAAGCTCGTTCCACTTCTTGTTTTTATGCAAAATGTACAAGCACTTGAAAAAGGATATACTATTCCCAGTGCTGTGAAAATGAATTCAAGAAAATGCTATCCTGCTCTTTTATGATTCGTCTGGGCCCAAGATATAGATGTCCAAAGGGCAGTAACTACCTTTCACATGAAAGCACTAATCTTAAGAGATACTGCATTAGGAAAACAAAGTGGTTAGCTTCTGGGCACACTGCTGTTTTTAATTACATTTAGAATCTTTGTAGCTAAAATATGTTTATTTATTAATTAGGTCTCTGCTCTTTTTTGGTATTAATTGATTCATTTAAACCATATAGGGGCTACAACACGATTTTATGGATATAGACCACATTTAGGGGTTAATTCAATGCAGAGGCAGCGCACGCGAGCAGCGCAGAGAGGGAGCGTGCGCCAGCCGTGTGCGCTAAACAGGATTCTGGCGCACCACATATTCATGGAAATCCAAGCCAGTTTGAGTGCTGACGCAGCGAACATCCCGCAGCACCAGTTACGCCTCCAAGAACGCCCCTTGCACAAGTAAAAGCTATTGAAATCCCCAATGCAACGCAAAGGGCCGCGCTAACCCTGGACCCGCATACAGGGCCGCTAAACTGTAATTGCGTGAAAATACTACGCGTATCCCGCTCACGGCAGCCAAAATGTGTGAAAAGTTACTTGCGCGCCGGCGGACTATGCATACCCCACTCGCGCCAGGTAAATTGCGTAGAAAAAGTACCCCCTGTGGTGTGGGCTGCCTGTGGGGCATGCCCAGGGTGGATGGCCTGCCTGCGGGGCATGGGGAGGGTGAGTGAGCTGCCTGTGGGGCATGCCCAGGGTGGATGGGGTGCCTGCGTGTATTCCGGGTTTACGCGGGGAGTTTCACATGCGATAGGCCATGTGCGAGCGGGGTACGTGTATTTCGGGGGTGTGTGGGAAGTTTCACACACGATAGTCCTGGTGAGAGCGGGGTACGTGTATTTTGGGGGTGCACGGGAAGTTTCACACGCGATAGGCCTTGGGCGAGCGGGGTACGTGTATTTCGAGAATACGCGGGGCATTTCACACGCGATAGGCCTTGGGCGAGCAGGGTACATGTATTTCGGGGGTGCGTGGGAAGTTTCACGCGCGATAGGCCTTGGGCGAGTAGGTACGTGTATTACGGGGGTACACTGGGAGTTTCACAAGTGATAGGCCTTGGGCGAGAGAGGTACGTGTATTTCGGGAGGGGGCGCAGGGAGTTTTACACGTGATTTGGCATTGTGGTCCCTCCCGGGTGTGCCCTTTCCCCCCTTCCCATGCCCTGCAGGCAGCCCACACCACATGGGACTTCCCTACACCCCTCACTATGCCCTGCAGGAAGCCCACATGGCACCATGCACTTGTGAGCGCACTTGTGAGCCCTGACTCATGTCCCCCACTCACCTACCATTGAGGGGCACCTGCCAGCAGGCCCTGACTCATGTCCCTCACCCACCCACCAACCATTGATAGGCACCTGCCAGCAGGCCCTGACTCATGTCCCCCACCCACCATTGACGGGCACCTGCCAGCAGGCCCCGACTCATGTCAAATTGACGGGCACCTGCCAGCAGGCCCTAACTCATGTCAAACACCCACCTACCATTGATGGGCAACTGCCAGCAGGCCCCGACTCATGTCCCCCAGCCACCCACCATTGACAGGCACCTGCCAGCAGGCCCCGATATATGGCCAACCAAACAACATGTTCTAACAAAAGAGACCCAATGGCCTAATGCCTACACAAATCCCCCCTGACCCCCAGTACAAGCACGCAAGCATCCACTGCCCCCACTCCCAAATTACCCATGCCATGAGAGCCTCAAAAGAACCACCATGACCATGCATAAATGTACAACAGAGCCACACAGTGGCAACACATGACTGAGGCAATGCTTATTGAGACATGCACAAAACCAATGAGAGTACACAACACCAATAATGTGGAAATATGATTTGTATTAAAATACGTAATGAAAAAACATAAAGAAATATCAAACTTGTAAATTAAGAAATGATTGAATCCAAAAAAAATAAAAAATACAATGTAAGACAAAAATCCAAAAGAGGAAAAAAGGGAAGTGGCCTATTTCAAATGTCCAAATAAAGTACATGAGAAAATTTAAAAAAACATTGATCCATGGGATGACAAAATAACTAAAGTATGTACAAGTCTGTGAAAGTCTGAAGGGTCCATGATGCCCAAACAAAATGAAACCTACCAAAAATCCTATAAAATAACTATGTACATAAAGTGGAGCAAAGTCCATGGACTCCAAAATAAAAAAAAACAAAGGAAACCTAACCCTAAAGAACTATGTACAAAGGCGGCGGGCAAGTCCAACGGCTCACTTGTTCATGTCCCGGACCAGGGCATCATCAAACTCCTCTTCAACGTCCTGGAGGCGGGCCTCTTCCCTGGCCTGAGGTCTCGCAGGGATGCAGCCATGTTCTTCTCCAACTCCCTGACCATAGTGAGCTGTGCCTCTTCTGCCCGCCGCCGCTCCGCATCTATTTGCCCGCCCAACCCCTGCCACACGGAAGACACCCCCAACCCAGGGTCCTCCTGCCCTCTGGCCGATGCCTGCCCCTGTGATGTTGATGACCCTGAGCCATCATTGCTCCCACCTTGAGCCTGCTGCTGCCGTGCATGTGCTCTGCCTGTCAATGCCTGTACGTCCTCCTCCTGCTGGGGTCCAGTTGTTGGGGTGGCCACCCCTGCTGGACCTCCGACTCCCGACTGTGGCAGGGATGTGTCCTCCACCAGCCTGGCCGCTGGGTCAGGGGCAGCTCCACAGGGTTCCCAGGTGATAAGTGGGAAGGAAGATGGCATGGAGGACGAATGGCGCATAGGGGGTTCAGTTGAGGAGGGGGTCGGTAGAAGGTCAAGCACATGGAGGAACCGAGCACTGGTGACCCATCCTAGTAGGTCGACGCGGTCAACGAGGCATCCGAAATAACGTGCATTGACCAGATGGGAATCCTGCACTTCATCCCGAATGCCACGTTGACGCAACGCCACCCCAGCCAGGACAGGCTCAACACAGTCCCGGATTGCCACGTCCGCAGGGAGAGGAAGGCCAGTTGTTGTTTGTGCATCCCCTCCCTGAAAACGGATCTGGACGAAGGCATCCCTGCTGGTGCAGGATAATGCAGTCACAGAATCGGGGACAGGATTACACACAGGCACCTCCACGGCCGCCTGTGCTGCCTCCTGTCCCTGCCCCTGGACTGCACCACTAGTATCAGTGGAATCCCCGCTCCAGGCCCCATGCGTGGGCCTTCCACAGCCTCCTCCTCAACCAAACCCCCCAACGACCTGGATGACTCTGTGCCATCTTCCCCCATAGGCCCCTGTGGGGTCTCAGCTGCCCCTTCTGCTGCCGAGGAGTCCACCTCCGACCTCTGCCTCTTGGACCTAACCTTGGCAGCTGCGGCCGGGGGCGCAGCACCAGACTCCTCACTCCCCAAAGAGATGACAACCCGGGGGGGAGCTGGGCCTTGCATCTCCGGCTGGCGGTGGGATCCCTGCCGCTGTGCTCCACAGCACCGTCTCCGCCCTCTTCATCAGTTGACGCTGCAGACAGGGAGAGACAGAACACAGGCATCAGGGCACTGTACAATGGTCTGATACACACATGACAGTTGCACTTGAGTGGCAGTCTCAAACTTCACAGATGGCATCACACTCCCCAACACACATATCATTTGAACCCACACACATGCGCAAATTAACAGGAATGATGCATCAGGCAGCACATTCCATACACATACAACAACATGAGCATCCGAAGGTTAGCCTGACATCACTTGCAACACGGGGAGTGCAGAACACATGCACACACGCCACCAGACATACATGCATCTGTATATCTCCACCACCTGTCACAGTGAAATCATCAGCAACTATGTCACATCTGCCAATCAGCCTCCTACATGTCGGTGTCACATGCATCCATGGTGTATCACAGTGGCACACATGTCAAATACACACACACGCACATGTACACCATGCACGTACATGAAGGTGGTACCAGCATCCATGTGTCACACCCCAACCATGCCATAGTACATACACAGAAATGTAAACATGTGTGCAACCCCACATGCATTTGGGCATCATGCATTTCAACACATACACCATTGATGTGCCTCACACATGACTGTACTCACCTGCGGCAGGTTCATGTCCCTGCACCTACACATCCAAACATGGGCCTTTCAAGACATATGTCCAACCTGCACACTCCAGGCACACCTCAACATGCACTGCGTCCAATCAGTATGCATGGACACTTACCGGTCGACTCCGGACGGGTCTGCCTCTGAAGGACCTGGAGGTGGAGTGCTGGGTGTATGCCTTCCAGGACCCTCATCTGGATGTCGGTAAGGAGGACCCGGCACCCCTCTGCATGTGCTGCCTCCAAGAGGCGCCGGGCCTTGCTGAGGGTCCTGGACCTGAAGTCCTCCCAGCGCTTCCGGACGTGTTGCATGTCGCGGGCTACGACCCCCTTCACATTGATGGCAGCCACAATGTCCTTCCAGATCCTCTTCCGTCTTTCATTGTCGGCGCGTGAGCTTCCGAAGAGGGCATCATAATGCACCAGGACTTGCTCCACCAGGATACCAACTTTTGCGGCACTGAAGCTGGTAGCCCTCTGCCTCTCTGGCTGGGGGTTGCCAGTGGTCTCCGATGGTGTTTCCCCCAACATGGCAACCCCCGAGGCAGGCATGGGTGGACAACTGAGTTCTGGTGCTGGGCTGTGAAGCGATGGAACTTCAGTCGGGAGTCTTCTGTTCCAGCAGGGGGGGTCACAGCAACTGGACCCCTGCAGATGGCTGACGTGCAGGCACCAAATTGCAGGGCACGTGGCCAGCAGGCAGGCAGGCAGCAGCAGATGGCAGGTGGGAGCAGGCTCGGGTCTCTGGGGGGCAGGAAAATGTCCTTCTGGGCAGGAGCATGGTCCTCTGTGTGTTGTCACGTGGCCAACTTGATACGGAGTGATATGGCACGTGAATAAACTGCACGTCAGCATGTAATTTGAGGAAAGGCCCTTATCGCGTAAGCGCATCTGTGACGTAACGCGCACAGGCATTTCCCTCCACACGGGTGCATGTTGATTGTACACGTGCAAAAACTGCACATCTAGGTGTCACTGCGTGTAATTGGAGGAAAGGCCCTTAGCGCGTACGTGAGGTCGCACGCGTGGGCTGGGTTAAAAGGTACACGTAGGACGCCATTTTCTTGTACGTGCTTTTTGTGGAGAGCAACGGGTGATTCTTGTACTTCTTGTCGGTTCACACGCGATTACTTCACAACGGTTCCAGTTTGTACTCCTTGTATACTCAGACAGCATTTGATTCTTCTTTTGGCGGGGGTGTTGCCAATGCACACACATGCGTCTTTTTCACATTCTTTTTCCAGAGTCGTGCAAGTATTTTTCAACTGTGGTTGCCCCGTGTGTCATGTACCCATTCAGAGTCATTGTAGCCTGTGTGCACCACGCTTACGCTTATTTTTGTGTTTCTGGGTGCCACAGCATAGTGCGGGTTCTTTATTCCATGCATGTGGGGCACCAGGGGTCGCATGCACGTTAAATTTTGTTTTTGGGGTGTCTGAGCATTGCGTGACCCATCATCTTCCTCCAGATGTCACAGACAGCCTTAATAGAGCACTAGGGTACGTATTCCATCTAGTACCCTGCCCCTTTCATCCCAATTGCCCAGGACAATTGTTTACTGCACCTCCCATTCACACAAGAACATCAGTGCCATGGTTGAGAGGCGACCAAGTGGTAAGGGAGGCAATGGTGGCCGACCTCCAAGAGGTGTCCGCGGTATGGAACGTGGCCAGGATGTGCAGGGTGGCTCAAGAGGCGAGTTTGTGTAGGACCAATCAGGGACACCTATGCCCCCCCAATGGGTCAGGGAGATGCAGCTGACACCATTCCAGCTCAGTCCTTGTTAACCCGGTCCATATTGTTGACTGAACCAGCACAGGATGACTCACAGGCCAACTTCCGTGTCACCAAGTCAAAGCCACGTGTGGCGGTGAAAGTTGCTGTCACCAGGCCATGTGGATCTGGGGCAGCAATGTCATCTGCTACCCCAAGTAGCCAGGGTGAGGAGGCTGCAGGGGCAGGTGCAGCTCAATCCACCCCAGCTCTGAGTCACCAAGCCGGGACAGTGTTGGTCCAAGACCATCACACCAAGGTTGGTCCTGCCAACATCACCCAGCAGCCAATGTCTGCAGTGAGACCTTTGGTCATCGTGCTTTTGGCTACTTCCAGTGCCCAGCCCACCTGCGCTTCAGCCCCTATCAACCAGAGCGACGTAAGCCACTCAGGGTCTGCACCACCTCTCAAGAGGAAGAAGGGTGCTCTTGCGGTACAGACTGGGACCCCAGACACGGCTCCCCCCTCCGGCACGTCAAGGAAGTGTAGTTTCAATGATGAGGAACTAGACGCACTTGTGGGCTACGTGTCGGCTCATGGCCGTGAATTGCTGGGGACTGCAGGGTGCAAGACTACGACCGCTCAACGTAGGGCCACTGGCAGTGCATCGCAGACCAGATCAGTTCCCTTGGATTTGTGAGGCGCACAGCTGATGATTGCTCCAAGCGGTGGAATTACCTCAAACTCAGAGCAAAAAACAAGCTGGCTTCCAATCATGCCTCTACTCTGGTGAATGACAGTGGGTCTCCACCAGAGGAGGAAGTACTCACAGAACATGAGTCAATCGCTGGAGGCTTCATCACAGAGGATCAGATCCAAGGCGTGGGAGACCTACCAGATCTTGAGGCAATGTCCGGTGAGCGGGCATGCATGTGTGTGCAAACCATGTGTATGTTGCTTAGGTGATGTGTTCTGATTGAGTGCCAGGTGAGGCTGTGTAGTCTTGACTGCTATGGGTCACCCATGTGGTACCTCCAAACCATCCCCCGGCCTTGGGTTTGGGTTTTACAGTATTCCTTCTGACCGCAGTTAACAATTTGCACCTGATTACTGCATTTGCCCTTCAACTGCCATCATGCCACAACATTGTTCATACTGTTTTCCTGTTCATTCTGCCTGATTGATGGAATCCTTTGCATGTTTAACACACATTTTTAGGCCATTCTGCCCCAAATTTAACATACTTCAGACATAGATTACACCCGACAATGCCCCACATTTCTTTACTTATTATGGGAATGATTTCATCAGTCAGGCTGATTGAGTATTGTGCACCTACATATGCCCTGCACACAATCACTTTGGGGCCCTGTTCGAATGTTCAACATGACAATTGTCTTCTGTCATGTCCAAGTGACCAAACATTGATGTATCCATGTGCCTCCCATCACTGCATTAGTGAACACTGGCTTTGTTGCAGTGTGTGGCACATGCATGTTTTGTCACACTCTTTTGCATGTTCTATTTCATGATGTCCATCTCACATGGATGGGTGACAGTACCTATTTGCTACCATCTGGGTGTCCTTGTCAAATCTGCCATGGCTATGCTACGTGACATCTGTGTGCTGGCATGTGTCCTGTATGTGGATTGTCCATGCCACTCACAGGCTAATGTGTGATGCAGGTGCTATGCAGCATGCAGCACATGTGTTGCTTTTCCATCTTGGAGTCCTCAGTGTCTGCTTTTCGGCTCCCCTTCCACTTCATTGCCAGTGCATGCATGCCAGAGTTATTGTCATGTGTGACATGTGTCATTTATGTATTCAATGTGTACCTCGTCATGCCTATGTTTGTGGGCCATGCTGCTCATGCCTGTCTTCATTACTTTTCTTTTATGTTTTTGCAGGTGATGAGGCACTAGATGCTGTTGAGGAGCAGGAGATGGTGCAGAGGCAAGAGTACTCACAGCCACAACCAGGCACCAGTGTGGGACGTGGGGTGGTGGTGGGTGAAAATCCATTACTCCTACAGACCATCCTGTCCACGGGTGTCTCTGGGTCCACCTCCGGAGACCTCTATGAATCAGGTACTGAATCTGACATTGAGACAAATGTCCCATCGCAGGTGAGTGTTTCTGGCAGGGATGCTATTCTGTCCAACCCACCTGCACTGGGGGTAGACCCCTCTTTGGAGCATTCAATGTTGGAAAGTCCGCCTGTGGCGTTTACGGATGCAGGGTCACACTCCACTATATTTGCTCCTGTTTAACATACTTAATGTAAAAGGCCAGCAGATCAAAGAAGGAATGCAGTCCTGCAGCCTCAGGCAGTGCCAGCACAGCAAGGTGCACTTCACCTTGCCACAAACCAGTGTGGTGCCCGCCAACGCGGTGGGCGTGCGCTACCAGGCAATACTGCGTGGGAGAACTCCAGGTATACTACTGCAGCACAACAGGTGGCATCGTGTGAGATGATGGTTCAGGCCATGGATAGGATGGCCACTTCCATTCTCCCCCCTGAAAGGAAGGTGAAGCTCCAGCAGCAGGCAACAGAGTCCATGTGCCACTCACACAGGGAGGACATGTTGGCGTCCAACAGGGACCGACTGGCTGGACTGGCGACTCTGCGCACAGCCATATCTGCAGAGTCACAGGCCCAAAGGGATGCCCTGAGGATAGAACACAGGTCCCTCAGAGATCCTCTGGGTGCACTTGAGGTGTCCCAGAGTACAAGGTCAGAACATCAGCTGGAGCAGCTAACACGCACACTCTCAGCTGAGCTCCAGGCAGCCCGTGAGAAGATCCCGGCATCTTGTGAGGCCTTGCAGGCAGAAATGCCTGCTACCCGTGAGGTGCTGCATGGGGATCCCCGTACCATCATCCTGCAGAACCAACCCTTTCAGACCCACATGCTCGCTGCCATGGAGGAGCATGCCAGGGCTTTGCGTGGTCTGCCTCCCATATCATGCGCACCTTCTAATGTACCACCAGAGGGTGATGACAGCGACGGCAGTTCTCCCACTGTAGGGTAGCCGTGGAGGCCATGAGCCCATGGAGGGTTTTTTGTTTTTTTTCAACATCCACGCATGTGGGTGCTGGGGTGCACCCTGTACCTCCTCCCTCCTGGGTGCCCCCCCTGTCGACACATGGCCATTTTTGATTATTTTTGTTTTTTTTCTTTTGTATTTAATTCATTTATTATCTTTTTTTCTTCTTTTTTCTATTTATTATTTTCATTTTATTTAAATATTTTTTTTAATTTTTATTGATTTTTTTATTTGAATTGTATTCTGATTTTTACTTTATTATTTTATTTATTTGGTTTACTTTACATTTACTTTTTCTTTTTCTTTATTTAATTTGCATTTACTTTTTTGTTCATAACCATTTTCTTTCATATTGTGAATTCATTGTACAGTGTGTTGCTTTGTGTGGCTCCCGTAGGCATCCACTATGTATTCCAGCTGGGCACATGCAGGCTTGTCCTGTCTTTGGGTAAGAAACCTGGGTTCCTGACACATACGCCTCTCCTGCTTCCCCTTTCCAGGGGCTCGCAAAGGGTGTGACCAAGTGACAGTAACTTACACAGAGGCATTGGGCTCCCATAAATTGTGTGGACAGTCTGTAGTTCAAACTGTATACATCCCTAATGGGGATTGGGGTTGATTTCTGCACTGCATGGTCGATTTGTATATGGTATTACATACAGGACTTTTTGCATATATACATGTAGCTTCTTCATGTCTTAACAAGCCCGGCTCCATTGCAGATGCAGTTCATGTTGTATGCAGAACACTGCCACATTCGCCTACCAGCAACACACTGCAGTTGGAAGGGGTCGATGTGCTGCCTTTGTCAGGTTGTGACACTTGCACTACTTTCATTGTTTACTGTTATACGTTGCCACTGTTGGATTCTGTAATACTGTTTTGTCTTGCTGGTAAGTATTTGTTCATGTGTGCTGTTTTTTTTCATTAGTGAGAGGAAATTGTCTCTGGCCTGTTTCCATTTGGGACAGTGCACTTTGTGACACTTGTGTCATGTGTTGTGCATTCATTTGGTTGCTTTCACATAGCATGCCATGCCATGGTGTGTTGGGTAGCTGAGATGGGGTTAGGGAGGGGTTGGGTGACATGACACTATTTGGTTGTAGTATTCTGCAAGGGGGTAGCCCTTCATGCTGCATGAATGTGTCCCTTTTACTGACACAGCATTGGGTATTTTTAACTAGCTAGGGATGCACACAATGTAGAACTTCTGGGTAAACAATCTCAGGGTGGTATGGTTGTGACAGTTGACTGTCCCTTTTGCCATCATCATAAATTGTCAGCTGGTATGGGCCAGGCCTGTGTGCACTCCACAAGGGTGGGATTTTAGGTGAAGAAATTTGCCACATGCTGGGCACGAGCTGCCTCACCACGTGCCCTTTCACCTCCCAATGCGCAGCGGCCGTGCATGTGGTTGTGGATGTGGGACCAGTTCTATGATTATTTGTGGTGGAAACCTGTACCTCCCATAGACCTGGTCATCAGGCATCCCAAAAAGGCTGGTCCTGGGTATACAAATGAGGGGCCTGGCTATCCTCCTCCTCCTGCGGTGTCCCACAACCACTGCTGCGAGGAACGGCATGGTCATCGTAGCGTGTGAGCTTGTTTGTTGTTTGCGTGCACTTTTATGCTGCTTGGGGCCACTTACGAGTTCTTCCTGCTGGCGTACGTGTTTTCAGATTAGCACGTCTTTTTTAGTGCACGGGTTTCCCCTGTTCGATTCCATGAATATGTGTTGTTAGCGCGCATGTGGGCGTTGCGAGCATTTACCTCCAGTACTTTCCCCGTAACGGCCACATTTTCACGCGTTGTTCCCAATTCCACGTGTTATGCCCCGTGTTCTGCCGACTTTTCTTGTGTGCGCTACACATTGTGCGCTTTCGCTGTGCACGTCACGCACAGCGTTTAGTGACATGTGCGCCCATGTGCACCACCCACGGATTTGGCGCACATCCCAGGGTTTACACGCGCAGCGCATTCCATGAATCGACGAACAGCGATGTGCGCGGCTTTAGCATGGGTGCGCTGCGATTTTCACACTTGCGCTCCACTTTTCAGCGCACATTTATTTGATGAATTACCCAGTTAATGTTATGCTGTACTACAATCTTTTCTGTATTTGATTTGGCTTGTATGCTATGCTTGCAATTATCTGAAATGACACTCTTTTCATGTATTGAGGATGTTCCCCTCTGAGCACAAATTTGCATGATATCACATTAGGCAATATTATGTCAAGATAATATTATGGCCCGCGTGATGCTATGACGGCTTCAGTGAAGACATTCTTTTAATGGTGCTTAATTTAAAAAATCACTTCAACATTTAAGTCACACCAAATGCTGTCAGTTTTAAATTGCACCTCTCAATACAAAAATGCATTGGGTCTCATGATATGTTTTCAGGTCTGAAATGAATGTGCCAGTAATTCTTGTTACTGGCATGTTTCCGACTGGCAAACTACAAATTCCCACCCTGCCCGTCACTTGCAATCTGTCGGTAATTACAGCAGACCAAGTGGCGGGAACGGTATTGCTGTTTGGTGGTATCCCACCGGAATTAACAGTAGGATACCACCAAATTTATAATGCGGCTCAAAGGTGTTTTTTGGAAATTACATCTCACTTCAATTCAGTTTCAAATCGAACACACAGGGCATTTTTTTAAAAAGACTGCATCTGTAACTTTGTCACAGTAGCATTCCCCTTGGCTCCGAGCCCTCCATTTCCCGAATTTACCATGGTCAACACTTATGGGCAATTTGTATTTGTATTGGAGGTATCTATAATTGCATTTTAAATGGGGTGTATTCATTTTGGAGAAACAGCTTGGAACCTCAATCTAGATTTGCTGCCTCAGCAAGGTCCCTTTTAAGTTGGCTGCCGGGAAATCAATATCCAATATATGGCTTGCTGACCTCTCTCTAAAATGTCTTCTTTCCTCAGCCTGCCTCAATCCCAATCATCCAGATATTGTCACCTACATCCATCTCCATCTCCAGTTGTACCCAGAAATATTCTTCAATATTCATCTCCCAATATTAATCACACTTTTTGTGTGCCAGCTATTTTATAATGCTCAGCTCCTTTCTGCATCTTGTGACTTTAAAAGGAGGGGCATTTCCCCTTAAGTCCCATGACTGAAAAGGTGGGAGGGAATCTTACTCCTCATGTTATGGAGAGACATTTTGTTTCATTGTAATAACTTTGAATGTGAATGTGCGATCATTACATTCTGTAGCTCAGAAGGAGCCATTCCAAAAGTTGTTCATGTGTTATCTTTATTCCCATTGATAATCATTTATCCTATCTTCATTGTTTCCATTATGCCAGATTCAGATTTTGGGTGAGCTGCAACATATAATTTGTAGGTATAAATTGCTATTTTTTTTTAAATTGGTAGGGCATTACCTTTTTTAATATATGATCTTTTCTCAATTATTACATTGTGGGGTTGAAATACACCGATGTTACTTTCCTATTCAGTTTATAAGTGAAGAAATGCTGATTTCGGCCAACAGATGTCACTATTGATACATCCCATGCACATCCTGCTTTGTCATATTAAATACATGTCGAGGCTAGTTTATTGGTTTCCTCAGGGAGATCAGATAATCTATTGCATAAACTCAGCTAACTGGATTGTATGTGGGTCCTACAGTTGATGGATGTGACAGTCCTCTTTGAAGCTATATATTAGCCACCAATCTGGCAGTGCTTTATGATCTCTGTGCTTGGAACTAGTTGGAACACAATGAATCAAATGGTTCGGTGCAGCCTCTGGGGTGTGATGTGGCTTTAGCTTTTGGAGGTGAGGGTAATCCTAGGTCAACTTCAGCCTCATGCACCATGGAGTAGAGAACTTAATACATGGCTTTCCATCACAAAAGTGGGAACCAAGTCAATACTTTGTATACATTTTATTTTAAGTTAAATAAAATAATTATGTGTTTTTATATAGCACTTCAAATCTAAAGTGCTTTACATGGGACATATGTACATACATACATTTCTACTATCAACCAATTGAAATTGGTACCCATTTACTGTCCTCGGAAGTATGAATGACTGAGTTGGCCTTGCAGGGATTTGAACCTGGATCTGCAGATCAAACAAAGATCACAGCAATGAGTGTTTAACCTGCTGAACCATATTGCAGACTAAACAGTATTGCTCAAAGTGAAGTGAACTGCATGGCAAAATGCAATAGAAATTAGCTTTGTTTTTTTTCTTCATTACAACTTCACATTATTTTATATGTGAATTCTCAAGTTCACTTCCTGACAACAATATTAGGAACATTTCATGGTGATGAAATCCTGCAATTGTTAATTGATACTCACCTTTTAATGTGAGTTCACCATTGAAAAGAAAGAAACATATTTTAAAATTACAGATATATTTTCTCTATACATGGCATCTGAATTATAGGAATATGCTGAGAAATTGAGTGCTTTTTAAGCTTCAGAGCTGCAGAAGTAATTGTTCTGGGACCAAAGCTGGGTTATTTTGATGATAACCATACTCCAGGTGCTTGGGCCTAGCTTGTTTCTACATGTGGCAGAGGTTCCACTTCCATATGCATTTTTCTACATGTCTTAGCAAACTGATGAGGCAATATTTGAAAGGATGCCCAAATTGACATGTGTGTCTTTGAAGCCTTTTGAATTTTTTTACTGGTAGAAAGATGAATGTATGCAGGTCTCTGCATTTCTTCAGCATTGGCAATCCAACCTTTGGAATTACTTTGAAAGGCATTAGAAATTGTTGCAGTTTATCTGTTGTTCCACAAGCAGTTATTTGCACCTCACATTTTATAAGGACACCCTTTTCATCATGGCAGCGAACATGATGCACAATCTGACAGGAAGCATAATTTTATGAATGGCTCCTCTTTCGCTCATTCAGAAAAACATTTCTGTTTTCAGATCACTTTAAAAAAAACTATCTGTACTGCATTTTCTCCCACAACCCTTAAACTTCTACCTGTATGCATCCTATTGTATTCCCTTGGTGAAAAGAGCTCTATTAGTTCACAGCTATGTTTCAGTGATATAAAGCCCAATTCATACACATACATACTGTCATTAGATCATTGTGCCATCTGAAATGACCAATTGACCTTAGGGCCATATAATGAGCATGTTCCCATGTGTCTGAACCTTCTTCAGAGACACTTGCCCCAAGCACCCATTGAAAAGTAAATGATTTGTATCAAATACCAATGCTTTTAAAAACAGTATGTTGACCAGGGAGTGACTAATACTTCATGACAACTACTGGTATGGGGCAACTATATGATAATAAATTAAAGCATAACTGTTCAAGCAACAGGCCAAAATTGACAAAAGGATGAAAGCATTAATTTTCAAAAAGTGGCAGCAGGATGAAAAGAAGATGGCAAGCGATGAGATGAATGGTTTCACGATAACAATTTATTTTTATTTTTATTTATTTTCTACTTATAATAAAAACTGTATCTTCATAGCTTTCTTGAAGCTGGAGAGATTTGACACCTCCCATATAGAACAAGGGAGATGTTCCAAAGTTCCAGAGCACAGTGATCAAAGCTTATTCCACAGACATTCCTAAGCTTATACTGTGCCTGATGGATTTTATTGTTTCCAATACACCTGAGCTCCCTAGGTATAGGGGCCTTATGCAGATGATCCATAAGATATGTGGGTGCATTACCTGTTCTGTATTTGCGTTGCAGTGTTAGGGTCACAAAAAACTTTGCACAGCTTTTCCTTCCAACTCACTAAGAACTCTTAAAAGTCTCTATAACAAATCTTCTAACAATGCTATTATTTTAACCAATCAACTCTCAGGCAATCACTAGCAAACAATTTACTTATCAAAGTAAGCATGACACAACCTGGCAGGATACTGTCTTTATAACTTGGCACAAATGGGTAGTTTCTTAAGCGCCAACGCTTATCCAACTAACGAGAAATAAGAAGCCCAGGAAAGCTGGGAAACTGTATTGTGTTGTATATTGTTCTTTATTTATATAGTGCCCTTTCCCCATTTGTATGGCCTCAATGTGCTTTGTGGTTGGAATGCCCTCAGTGACCACAGTCCATGTGTCGGAGGTTCGAAGAGTTTACATTAAAGGTGCTTGTGTGCATTCTTGCCGGGTTAACTCTTGGTCAGGCATGTGGGTGGGTGCTGTTGGTGTTTTAGGATAGAGGTCTAGTGCTGGAGATTCAATGTGTGCCCAGCTAGACTGAATTTATTTCCCTTGGTTGTCGCTGTATACTGGTGGCAGCAGTGTTGGGGTACATCAGGTATTTCAGTGTGGATGGCTATATGTGCTGCTTGAATGGA
Source organism: Ambystoma mexicanum (assembly GCF_040938575.1). Lineage (NCBI taxonomy): Eukaryota > Metazoa > Chordata > Amphibia > Caudata > Ambystomatidae > Ambystoma > Ambystoma mexicanum. Next base: position 419,168,083 of record NC_090927.1, on the reverse strand, counting down.
ATATCATAGCCATAGCTGCTTTCTAGGGTACATGGATTGGTGCCGTGCCTGTGGCCTGTGTCGACAGACGTGGTGTAAGGTGTACGTACCATAGGCTTAGCTAGGGTTCAACTGCAGTGTTCTTTTTCTTGGTCCAGTGTGATTGGCTGGTCTCGCTATTCATGGTCTCCCTGGAACAAAAATCTGAGCAGAGGGAGATGGCCTGAAGGATGACAGGGCGGGCTTGGGACGCCTTACCTGGTCAGGGTATTAGGAGTGGGTTTGGGGCACCTGGTACAGGGGGGAGGAGTGTGGTGTGCCTAAATAGGGGTACCAAATTAGACAGTACATTTTAGTAGCACCTAGATTTTTGACACCTGGATAGATGGAGGGTGCCTAAATGGGATTTACAACAGTGGACTGTGATCACAGTAGCACCTAGATGTAGGACAACTGGATAGAGGGACACCTAGGTTTGGCACACCTGAATAGAGGGAGAGAGGCCTAAATGAGCATACAGCATTGGACCGTGAAATGCAGTGGCACCTACATTTGGGACACCTGGATAGCGCCTAAATGGGCATACAAGAGTAAATAATGAAATGCAGTAGTGCCTTATTTTGGGACACCTGGATAGCACCTAAATGGGCATACAACAGTAGACAGTGAAATAAAGTAGCACCCACATTTGATACACATAGATTTAGGACACCTGGATAGCGGGAGAAACACCTAAATGTATTTGTTTATTTGTATTGCCCCTAAATGGGGATACAACAGTAGTCAAATATAGAAGTGCAGGCATTTGGTACACATAGATTTAGGACACCTGGATAGAGGGAGAGAGGCTCATATGCGCGTGCAACAGTAGACACTAAAATACAGTAGGACCTAGATTTGGGACGATTGGATAGCGGGAGAAAAGCCTAAATGGGCATACAACAGAAGACAGTAAATGCAGTAGCATCTAGATTCGGGAGCTCTGGAAAGATTGTGAAGTGCCTAGATGGGGTATAGTGATGCATGCAGTAGCTATAGGGTTTCGGACACCAGGTTGAAGGGGTAAATGTCTTTTCTGTGAGTACAACAGTGGACAATTTGCCTAGATGCTCTTGATACCTGACCCATTCTGACTGGATGTGGGACATGGCTGACTAATACTATCTATTTGGATGCAAGATATGGCTGGTTAACACAATCTATCTAGATGCGAGATATGGCTGACTAACACAATCTATCTAGATGCGGGATATAGCTGACTAACACAAACTTTCTAGATGTGGGATAGGGCTGTAGAATTTAGATTCTCTAAGCAGAGTAGCGTTCAATGGTCACAATAAACTTCCCACAGCTCTTCCTTGCAACCCACTGAGATCTTCTACATGTCTTCTTTACAAATCAGCTAACAATGCTATTGTTTTAATCAAGTAACTTTAGCACAATCACTTGCAAACAAGTTACAGATCAAAATAACAATGTCAAGCTGTGCCAGGGAGCAATACAAGTACATTTAAAAAGTAGGTGCTGCAATGCAGTGAGGGTTGGTAGAGGAGCAGGAGTAGGGGAGGGAGCTGTAATAGTCCCCAGAATTCATGGGGATTTGTTTGTTGCATGAATGGTGTTAGATACTCTTCAGATGTTTGAGAAGGAGGGGACACAAGAAGAAAGACAAATGGGAAAATACATTCCGGTGCCAGTGAAGGCTAGTGTCAACAACCACATATTGCTTTGAAAGTCTGGTCAAAATAATGTAAACACCACAAAGATCAGAAACAACATGAGTCACGGGGGAAGTGGTACTCTAAGATACTGCAGAGGACAGGAAGGAAAGATAAGAAAGAGACAGATCCAATAAACATGAAAATGAGGCAGAGAATGTGAAATTGAATACTAGACACCAGACGGCAGAAGTCTTGCACTGATGCAAATGCACTTTTGCTTATTTGCTTAGTAGTGACAATATGGGAAAAACTGCCCACAGTTAAAGCTTGATTGAAGTTGGAGAAGGCCTGCTGTGAAAGGTGTTGTGCAGAATTCATGAGGAGCATGCTGCTTGCTCTCACAGGCAACATTATTATCAACATTGGTATCAGTAGAACGCACACGCAAAGTGCCTCCAATCAAGGCTTGATTGGAGATGGAGAAGCCCTCCTGTGGGAGAGACAGCGAGAGTGCCACACAGGGAGTATGCTCCTCACCCTCACAACGAATGTTATTATCAGTGCATCAGTACAAAGTACCCAAGTGCAGTGCAAAGTGCCCACAGTTAAAGCAGTTGGAGAGAGGTGCAGCATGGTAAAATGAAAAAAATCAAGGTAGTGATCTTAAATAAAATGTAAGGATTAATTCTTCTAAGTTATCCTCCACGTTACCGGTGAGCAGTGAGAATGTGAACATTTTGAAGATTAATAATGGGACGCTCTAATTGATTTTATCTGTAGCATATGCTGAGTGCAAAAGCCCTCCAAAAGGAAGTGGTAAAGGGGGAGGGAAATCATTAAATATTTTAGGACTACACTCAATACGTAATTTGATATGCAACCCTATAATCCATGGCAAAATATGAGGGGCAAAAGTTCTTTATTGGTTCTCCCAGATTTAAGCCATCTTTTTGGTGAGATTTTGATGGATGAGGTGGCAGATTTTCCAGATTTGTGAAAAAGTCCACATTGGAGACTATGGTTGGCTCTTCTGCTAAGAAACAAGACAGTAATGATGCTTTAATGCACTCATCTCAAACAGATGCCATGCCTACCCCTAATAGATCACCCTAATTAAGATATTTTGGCAGCAGGCTCCTATTCTAGGAGCAATCCACGTGGTGTTACACTTCTTAGTTAAAATATATAAAGCTGTGTTGGGAGAAGTACATTACAATGCATGCAGAATCCTGACTATCTGTGAAACCTTGAAAACCTTTATGTTGATTAATGATATAAAATGTGGAAGCCCTTCAGTTAATTCAAGCCCTCATCAAGTAAAGATGGCATCTGTGGTGTATGGGATGAAGGCTGGCTCTCCAAATCTCATTGGAAAACAGATAATGAGTCAGACTCCTAATTCTTCTCCATTTAGGACTGTGGCCAAATTTAAAACTCATGACAGTGAATTCTCCTCCCCCTTATGTACAGAAATATTGTCTAGCAAACCTCAAACGAGTGGCAAACATGGCCTCATTATAAGCGATGAGGGCAAACAAATAGAACTAATGAATGGTGAATCAAAATACTATCTGGGTCCCTAGAGAAATGCTTAATAGTGACACTAAAAACACTACGCTGATTCAAGTAGAAGATCATTATTTTGATCTATAGCCAGTAGTCCCTAAATGTAATGTCCCCAAACACAATAAAGTTTGGAAAAATAAATAAATTTGCTTCATATCCAAAGTAACACGCTAAACACAACTACCTATCATCCAATGTAAACATGTGTATATTGTCCTTGGATCTTCAAAAAATGATAGGGGAAGATTGTTCTGTCAAGACCAAAATGACTCAAGAGGTTTAATTAGGGAATGAAGAACTGGATGCAGCCTTGATTAGCTTGTTGATTTCAGACTGTGCACAAGAAGAGGAAATGAATGCAGCTTTACATGTCCTATCCTCACCCACAAGTCAAAAGGAGTCTAACCACATTTGTGGTAATAGTACTGTATGAGCATCTCAAGTTTTCAGAATTGACAGTGGCTCTTTGACAAGAATATCTAATATCGTTGTCTTGAGGCGATTGTCTGGCTCGTCGCATAATGTCCCTTTCAACTGTAGGCAAGTTGTCCACATTTTGAATGAGATTCTTCAGTTGAGGTAGATTTCCACTAATAACCTATTGCAAGTAGAATGTCCTGACTTTGATGTCTTACATACAGTGATTCTTCATTTGCATTCTCAGACAATAGTGAAAATCATTCTGATTGAAACCGATTCCTTGAGAATTATAGGTACAATATGAGAGTGGTTTAGATAAAGATCCTATGACAAATATATCAATTAATACCAGATTTATTGGTTTTGCCTTATGGGCACAAGAATTACCTCTTGATTGGGTAAATCCTAAGAATAATCGTGATTCAAAATATGTTTCTACAAGGTATGTTACTAGTCAACCTATCACTAGAAAGGTAAGAAGTAAGCAAGGTGATTGGTCATGGATTTCATTTGCATTAATCTTCTCATTGGAAAATCTTCTTCACCATGATCTAAAGAAGTTTAAATTTTTATCATGAAATTCCAGAGGTTCTAGTAGCTTCTTTTAGCTCAGAAAAAGGTGTTGGTATTAATTTAGTTGCACTACAGTAGTATGTAATACTAGTTGTCTGGTTTTAGATGGCTTTTCCTATTTTCTAAAGTCATAAAGTCAGCCAGTAAAGGTGTGCAGCATGGCCATATCAAGGACTTTTAATTTTTGAGAATAAATTATTATGAACAGAAATAGAACATGATTGCAATGAGTTGTTAGTAGCTAACATTGAGTGGAAATGACTGTGTCTTTACTAACAATGGATCATGAATAATAAATATAGCCTCTGGCATTATTAAGGATTTGTCACACAATTTCATTTTTTTAGTTTGCTGGAATGGTGATTGAACACCAATAATATTGAATTGTTTAAAGGGACATCCAAATGAAATATGTCCTGAAAATATCAAACAACTGGAGGAAGTGTGGGACTGAACAAGGACTACCATGACGCCAACTACTTTAGTTACAGCCCAATGAGTGATATGGGCTGAAGTTCTTTATATCTATGGTTTGCTGATGTTAAATTGATGGGTGGGCCAGACTATCCCAGCAACTTGCACCTGATGAAATGGTGAAACATAGTATTTCCTAGATGATATTATTATGTCCTCTTTTTATGAAACCATAAGTAAGTGACTGCACATTTTAGAAGCAAGTGCTACTGATATCTCATTTCTAGGCAGCAGTGTGGAGTCTGAGGTGTATGTCAGTAGTAAGGATAAGAGAGTCTGTATTGTTGAACACACACATATAGAAACATTAGCCGGGTGCAAAAGAGTATACATGAATTGCTTGCATAGACCTCAAAGCAAATACCAAGAACAGCCATGACAATAAAATGGAAACCACAGCTCCATTGACATTAATGGGTTTCATGTATTAAAATCGCAGCAAAAATTGATGTTTACACCAAAAAGTGTGGTAAAAAGTCAATGGTTTTGCTGCCGCAATCCATGTAATGGATGGGGGGACATCCCTGCAACCCCCAGATCCATTGTACCATTTAAGGGGAGCGGGTGACACCCCTGCAAACCCGCTCCCCTTAAATGGTATAATGGGGTACACCTTTACTGAGTCAAATCACAGCATTTTTATCATGATTTATTGTGCAGACGACTTTTTTGCCGCAATTTTATTACTGCATACCCATTAATGGAAGGCATTGGGAAGGTTTGACACACAAGGAGAGGCCTGACACACACACTGGCCTCATGTGTGTGGTGCTAGGCAGAGCTACCCGACATAGCCAGACCAATCAGATCATCTGTCCCTTATAGGATGTACACATATCTATACTGTTCACCCAATCCCATCTCGCCTAGAGCCCAGGAATGTAACTTTTGGTTGTGATGTCACATCAGCTTAAAACCTCACTACCTGTCCGTAATGAGTTGAGCATGCATTGCAACAGCAGTATTCTTTGTGCCTATCTCTGCTTTCGAATATGTATCAATAAAAGCAGTCATTTGTCACATTTCTGGACTCCTCTGTTTCTTGGCAAAGGGATTTTCCTCAAGCCAGCCTCTGGTTTCTAAATTCCGCTTGAGTGTGATTACTAATTATCCGATTTTATAGACTCATTCTAGTAGAACGCATATTACCAGGTGATTTAAACATAATTTATTGAGATTAAGCAATCAGGTATGGCTGGTGTGGTTAGCCCCCACAACAAGAGGACACTCATTCTGAGACATATAGACACATGTCTCCTAATATGTACATAGTTGGAAGAAACTTGTTGATATATTTAAGAAACAATCAAATGAAGGAGAATGAGTTTCAGTGAGCACAGTCAGTGGTAATGGAGAGTAGGAGTCAGAACCCTGTAGGAATGTCTGACTCGTGAGAAAAGATGCAGAGCTAGGCCTCATTGTAAAAACCATGTGTAAACTGCAGCCTGCGCACAGCAGTTGGGAAACACATGCACAAACGAAATGTGCAATGTTGTGCAGCTACCCAAAATTCACTGACAAGGACTGAGATGAACATTTTAGGTGCCTGAAAATAACCTGCATTTTTTTGTTTAAATGGGAAAGTGCTGAACCTGAGGAAAAGGAGAACAGAAGTTCAAGAAAGGAAATTGGATTTGCATTTTTTCTGCTGTGTGTGTTCATTTTCTTCTACAGAAATAAAAGCAGGATTAGGAAACCCAATAAACAGAAAACCCACTGGACATCAACAGTGCTTAAATTATTCTTAATTTATTATTACTCAAAACATATTGTCATCATATGGTTGCTCTTTTTCAAAGGAATTTCCTAGCATTACCAAATACTTTTACAAACTTTTTAAAGGATTTATTTTTACACATAAAACAGTGTCCAATAATCACCACATGCACACAACACAATCATACCTAACGCCCTACTTTCAACATGATACATAAAGTGTATAGGTTCTATACAATAAAATCACAATTTCATGTGTAAGGCAGGCCCAAAAACCCAATTAGCAAAAACATCAATGAGCAATAAATGTTCACGAGTAGCAAGAAAAGAAATGTTTGTTGCATACAGCCTTGTCCCTAAAAAATACAAGCATCATTCAATGTGTCATCATAAATGGCGGTTTTCATAGGAGTGAGTGACATCACAGCTTTAACAATGTTTCAAGATACATGTAAATTATTGTTCACCTGATTGGACAAAAGTTGTTGTTCCCTACAGAAATCTACACAATACATAGCCCTATTGGACTAACCTACACCTCGCGAACAAATCAGTAACCTCCTCTTAGTTATAACCTAATGCTCAGGTTATCAAAACTGCTTTATTTTCAATGTTTGTTGTAGCTTCTTGCCAATTGCAACATACAAATAATTTCCCCATTGGCTATCTCACCCTCAAGTGTTTCATGGTGGATTTCTGCCGTCTTCATTAACCAATCATTTTGTGAGATGCAGACAGCGTGGCAAGAAAAACAAACACATCATCACTTTCTAATGAGACCCACATGTTGGCACAGTCTGAACATTCTTAGCCTTGTGACTGTGCATTTGGCAGTTAATTTTGTGACTTCTCTTTGAAAACGTGTTTCACCTTTTGGGACATAGCCTTTTTTCCCATCATGAGAACACACAACCTCCTTGAATACTGCTCCAAGACTGTGTACAAATCTTGAATGTGCATTTATGTGTGGGTGAGTGTGGGTTGTTTTTGCTTCTTGTGAATATATTTGTTTTCAGGAGATAACAAAAATATACCCCATGCTTCTATGGCCCCCTACCATATTCCCTGCATTGATCAAATATACCCTTGCTTCTGTGGTCATCAATCCTTGTTTCTAACATTTGTAGTCAAGGTACCCGTGTTGCTTGGTGCATTTATCTGCAATCTTAAGTGGGCATGTACCGCCAGGGGGCAGTGTAAAAGGCTGCGCTCTGAAATGCATTTTCTTTTAGAATGGCCCAAATAAAAGTCAGGATTAAGAAACCCAATAAACAGAAAGGCGACATCAACTGTACTTTAATTATTCTTAATTTGTTATTACTCAAAACATATTGGGCCTCATTGCGAGTTTGGAGGCAGCCATGGTGCTGTTAGCATCATGGCTGCCTCCAAACCGGGCTCCATTACCGGGTTCCTTCAATGAGGAATAACCAGGTCATTCCAACATTGGAGGACCCGGTAATTCCTCCTTGAAGGAACCATTCCCCATTCCCATTTGAGCCCCCATAGGGCTCAATGGGAATGGGGAGGGAGGTAATAACGGGCACATTACAAATGGCACGTTATTACCTCCCTCTTCCCCTCGCGGGACCCGGAAAAGACATCTGGTTTTACCAGACGTCTGTTCAAGGTCCCACAAAGGGAACCTCGTAATCAGCGCTCCAGTAATGAAGGGTGTCGGTCCTGTACCGGCACCCTTCATTACGAGACCGCAAGGGTTGTAATGAGGCCCATTGTCATCATATAGTTGCTCTTTTTTAAAAGAGTTTGCTATCATAACCTTCACATTGCTAATTTGGCATAATAACTTTACCAAACACTATTTAAAACTTTTTAAATAATTATTTTTATTACGAATATAGAAGTGCCCACTAATCACCACATTCAGAGAACACAATCACACCAAAAGTACTACTTTCAACATGATACATACACTGTGTAAGTGGTATACAATACAATCACAAAAACCGAATTAGCCAAAAAATCCATCCAACGAGCAATAAAGGTTTGTGACCAAACCCGTAACCTCCTCTTAGGTATGACCTAATACTCAGGTTATCAAAATTGTTTTAGGTTCATTGTTTGTTGTAGCTTCTTGCCATACAAATAATTTCCCCATTGGCTTGCTACATACTGGCTTGCTAACATGAATTTCTATTTATTCCCTACTATGTTCTAGAACTGTTGTCTGTTATACTTTTATGAACAGCTCTTCAACTATAGGAAGTGCCATATGTCTTCTTCCTTTACTCCTGAGTATATCCTATTTCTAATGCACTGCTACATACTAGTCAGCTCCTTCATTACTTTACACGCATTGCACTCTCAATATGTAAAATTCTTCAGGTTTCGACTGTGTATTTCTTCATTGACTGCTCTCAGAAATTCATCTATCCCTTTCTCAGCAGCACATAAGGCATAAATGTCATGCACAATATCAAGGTGACTGGCCTTCTGTGTGGACCATATCTCATTCTAAATAGGTTTCCTAAACTTGTACTTTTTCTCACGTTTGGGGCATTGGATTTGCATCCCAACAGTCTCCCTTTCTTCCTTCTGGATCTATCTCTCCCTTTAGCTTGTTATCCCTCAATTCTTGTTCCCTTGCTCAATCATACACATCTTTGGCGACCCATATCTTGCTGTCATTTCTCAAATGTCCTCCCACTTTGCAAAATCCTAAGTGCTACATCCTAGGAAGCTACACTCTCTATTTGTTGTGGGATTTACATAGCATACAAGGTCATTTTCTGGATTAGAGGGAGATGACCAAAGTGTTTCTGGTGAGCCAATTGGGTGCTCATCTCATAACATGTTTGTCTTTGCTTTAATCTCTACCTCATCTGTCTGGGTGTTTTTATCTTTTTTTATCTTTTTAAAGAGAAGTAGCATCTCATGCTCTTACTGCATGCTCTCTGCATGATTACTTCCTCAGTACACTCAACATATCAGTACTGCGTGGTATAGACACAAAAATCTGAATTAAGAGTTCAAGAATAGACACAACTACTTTGCATATGATGGTTAGCCAGTTTGGCATACAGGAAAATACTTTGGCCAACCAATCTGATTCTTTAGCAAGTCCCTCATCTACTTCCATTTCTGTCTGCAGATTATGGAGTGCCCTGATAGCTATACCTAATGAGCCATTGGCCCTCATTCCGCGTATGGTGGTAGTCATGGTGCCATTTGCACCATGACTGCCTCCCATACCGGTACCGACTCCGGTTTGGTACAATGGGGACTTACTGGTCTATTCCGACCTTGGAGGGATCAGTAAGTCCCAATTTACCAAACCATTCCCCATTTCCATTTAAGCCCCCATAGTGCTCAATGGGAATGGGGAGGGTGCAAATACGGGCCGGCGTATGCCAAGCCCGTTATTTGCGCCCAGGTCCCTTAACGGGTCCCGTCCTTAAAGCCTGGTCAGACCAGGCATTAAGGAAGGGACCTGCTAAGGGACCTCGTAGTAGGGCGGTAGGGGATTACCGGCACCGGTTTCCTTACCGGTGCCCGGTATCCCTTACCGCCCTACTCGGAATGAGGGCCATTGTCTTGATCATTTGGGGGCACGCATGTTCAACACACGGCCATTATCTTTCTGCACACTCCTCCCTCCATGACTGTGAAGAGGTCTAATACCAGGTGGTTTTGCAGTGTAATTTTCCTTGGCCCTTAGCTCTTCTGGCACGACATTGAGGAAGTGTTCTGTTCAATTTGCTAATTGCACCATGTTCCAGCGTACTATTTGCATCCACTTGGCGTTTATAGCTGTCTGCACTCCAGGAGCTAAGCACAAAGTGAAGAATAGTTCCATCTTGGAAAAAAGCCGGTACTGTGTTGGCATCTTCTGACTCCTTGTTGAAATAGTTGGACCTCTTTTCACGTGACAGTGTCAGTGTGCTTCTATTGTCTTGCGTCCTTGGGGACAAGGAAAGGGACTGGGGCATCCATTTGGGAATGATATGTGCATCTCAGGGATGAGTAGAACAGGTGCATGAAGAGCTACAATGGAGCACAACTCATTCCATGATGGAGGTAAGTGGAAATATGCCTTGCTTCCAAACTGCCATAATATATCCATGAGGGAGGCAGTACCTTCACATAATGCAGGCATGGCAAAGGTCAGGTTACAATTCATGTTCTTTCTCACTGGTACACTTCCTTTGCCTCTGAAACAGAATGAAGATCGAGTGAGTTTCTGTGCCATAACAGGATGCTGTTCAACCTGCTAATCTGCTCATATGTTTCTTCATTTTTCATCAGCTGTCATTATCACATCTTCTGTGTGACCCACCATTCCCTCTGCTTTGTGCACTTCTTGGCCCTTCACCCATTTTGTGTTCCGAAAATGCACTCCTGCGATGTGCATTTGTGGCCTGATCATGCAACATATATAATCTTGTCCACTTTTCCCTGCACATTATTCCTTGTTTACTTTTTCCAACCTTGCCTTTACTGTGTGTCCCTGGAACTGGCCCTGTATCTTGTAGAAACCAGGTGTGCCTATAAGGGTGACACCTCCTTTGGTATGAACAGTCTGGGACTGCCAACAGCATGCAATTTCAATCCACACCATAGCATGAATCATTATACTGGCATCTACCTATCTCTTTCATGGTGTCATACCACATGTTCAACCCTTCTGAATGCTTTTCTTCTATAATATTGACATTTATATTGTTTTCTATCTGAACATCTCTTCTTTGTCAAGGCACTAGGCTTCTACTAATCATTGTTGGATTTACTACATCTGTTCCATTATTCTCCCTACGTTGAACCCCTAACATCATTATCTTCATCATTGAAAAGGAAGAGAGAAGAGAGAAAAACAAACAAAAAATCCCTATGTACAATTTGTTCATTTTTTTACCATTCATTGTTTCTGCCCCAGGAATATTTGCTAACCAATCAGTTCCCATTCACTGAAATGGACCACTGAGTCAATACAATTTTTCAAAGTCTCTATTCTACTCAACATTGGTCAGTAGTGCCTTCTCCTGTTCCTGCTTCTTGCTGATGCTTCGAGATTGTGCTGGTGTCCCTTCAAATATCAGTTATATGTACCCAGGCATGGTGATCTTTCAGTTTAACAGCAGTGGGTGTGGTCCTCCAAACCTAGGCTTTCTTCACTTCTGGTTGTGATTTCTTGCATACACTTTTCAGGTTTTAGCTGCAAGGGATGTAATGACTCTGTGACTTGTTGTGCACTTGGCTGGTTACCTGGTGAGGTATCAACCTGGCACGTGTTGACAATTCGCTAAGGTACCTGTTAAATTCCTTTCCCAGGATCTCTGCACTCCTGTGAATGTCTGCCACTGTTCCAGCTGGTACAACCGTTATGTGCATCTGCCAACCAGTCACCATTTCATGCAGTGACAGGTGGTGGTCCTTTCTTGGCTAGTTGCACAAAATAAAAAGTGTCAGGGGCAAACAATACAGCCATCTTATTTTTTTAGCAGACAGTTCAATCGTTCTACTTTCTGTTGGCTTGTGGGTGGTATGCGGTGCAGAGTTTATGTTATATTACTAACAATTTGGTGATCTCTCTGAAGAGTTCATTTGCAAAATGTGGGCCGTTGTCGGAACTCAATACTTCACATATTTCCCATATTTAAAACACCTCCTGTATCAAGAATTTGGCAGTGGATTGTTCATCAGCATATATACATGGACCAGCCTCGAGCCATTGGGAGAACGGGCAAACCACAACAATTATGTAACGGAAGTTACTTAACCTGTTAGTCATGTCAAATAAAGTAGACAAGTCTTCAACGTGTGGCCAGGATTGAACATGTGTCACATTGATAAGTTGACCACAAATGTGTCCACCTGTTCAGACAAGTTTGGGACAAACCACTCCTTACCGATGTCAGCAGCAATGTGCTGCTTGTGGGTGTGAGTGGGGTAATGTAATAGCTCCAAAGCAATGGTCAATAATTCCAAACTACTTTACCTGCTATGTTTTGTCTCTCATACCAGGTTGGTGGGTGATAATGTACATCCTTTCTTCACCCATAATAACTTTTCTTTTGGTGGTGCCTTTTCCTGTAACTCTACAATGTCTGCCATTGGCAGTGAATTGTATGATTCTGATACCTGCTCTTGTTGTAGCGCTCTAACAGGTGTTTCTTTTCCATTGGTACGAGCATATAAGCTGCCTGCTGTGCGGCTGCTTACTGAAAGTGGTCATTCCCCAAAAAATACAAACCCAAAACTCAGAATAAATGGATGCACCCTAGTAGGGAATGAGACCAGGAGAAAGATTGCGAGTCAAAGTATGCTTTATATAATAGTAAAGTGAGGCATGCAGAGGACTCTGCTGCTCCGAGAGCGCTCTGCCAACAATACAGAAACATGACATTTTAACCTCATTAAACATCATTGTTGATGATTTCTATATGTGTTACCTGATGCCACTTCATTGGCCCCTTCAGCTAATACATTATACACTATACAGCGATGGTGCTGATGGATTGGCTGGTGCTGAACTTGTTGCTTCTTGTGGCATGTGGGTCAGCTAGGCTCATCTGGGAGCAGTGAAGGTCAGGCTGAGTCCACACTGTCTGTTGTTTAACTAATCTAAACCACACAGTAATTACTGACATAGAAGGATTGATATAAGACATAAAAACCATACAAAAATGCGGGGTTGTCTATGAATTGTAGTAAAAGGCGCACATTCTTAACCTGGGCCTCAGTGGGGACAGGGACTCAGTGGTCTAAGTACCTTATCTAAACGTGTCATTCTGAGACTCATTCGCCTGGTACCTCATGGTTCAAACAAGAGGACTGATAGGTGTTAGTATAGTGAGAATATATAATCACGCAGGATTAGTTATATGGGGGGGTAGTCTAGGGTGGCTTGTAATGGGAAGGGCTCCACCAGCTGCTACATGAAAGAAACACAGTGGGGTGAAGGTTATGCAGGCAATAATTCCTGAAGGTGGGGGGTTTTAAAGAGCTGGGCATGTTTGTGGCGATGACTGGTTTTCACAAGCCAGGCTTCGGCCCGGTCACACACAGGGCAATGATCTCAGAGGAAGAGAAGAAATACATTGTCAGTTTGCAACACTTTTCACCCAAGCTTCTATGAGAACAGGACAGCTGCGGCGCAGACAGGGGAGGAGGAGGTGGGGGTACTTGGGTTAACTGTGTGCGGCGCTAGAAGAAGGGAGAGAGGGCTTATTAGGAATCATAGTGCAGCCTAATAAAAGATGGAGTCAGTACCAATACAGAATGGAGTCTGGGGACATACAAAATGGAGTTTATGGGCCTCATTACATAGACGGCAGTAAGGGTTAACGGTCACCGTTAATGGTAACGGTGACCGTTAACCCTTACCGCTGTACTACGAGGTCCCTTTGCGGGTTGGGTAATTTAAAGCCTGCTTTTTGCAGGCGTTAAAACCCAACCCGCAATGGGACCTTGGTGCTAATTACGGCACCGCAAATTTGCGGTACCGTAATTAGCACCTTCCCCATTCCCATTATGCCCTATGGGGCAAAAATGGGAATGGGGAAGGGCAATGGTGGAAGGGGGAATTACCGCCCCACCAACCTTGGAGTAGGGCGGTAATTCCCCTTTCCGCCAAGGCGGTGCCAGTAATTTACCGGCATGGACCAAGGTGCTAATAGCACCTTGGTCCACCGCCTATCGTGTAATGAGGCCCTATGTGTCATGCAATGGCTTCCAAGCTCCGTCGCTGGTAGTCCGGACATAGGAATGTCTCCAGCAATTCAATGAGCATAGCTTCCACTTCATACAGGATGTAGGAGGGGTCAAAATTACCTTTCACCCCTTACATACCCCCCTTTCATTACATCTAAAGTAACAAAGATGCTAGGGCTCTCAAACGTTTCTGTTCTTCTGTCTCTAACACTGCTTCATCCCAGGCAGGGGTTCCCTTGATGGGCATCCAGGCCATATAGACAGATCTCAGGCTTTGTCCTCTTCTGGCGTATTCATCAGGGGTACAAGTCATGTAAATGCATCCACGATCCCTGGCCAGGCCACCCATACCTCCTTGTACCATTCTAATTCATAGGGTTCTTTAATAGTGGGGTGGTATTTAGGTTCAGGGTTCTCTCCTGTTTGTACTTGGCATCTCTTGCAACCTGTGGCACCTTTGCTGGGCTGCACATTGTCACCAACATCATTGCACTGTTGGGGATTGACTTTGCACAACATTAAATCCCTACCTGGCACAAACAGAAAATTAACAGGTAAAATATTACCCTCATGACAGTCCCAAGCCACGATGGTACCCACTTAAAAAGTGCATTGAACCATTTGCTAGACTGTACACTGCCCTCATTCTTCATCCTTTCACCGAGATTGTGTACTACAGCTATCACATGTGATAATGTCCCATTGTCAGCTCTGACAGAAGGCACAAACGTGCAACATGCGCTCCCGATTTTTCAGCAAACATAACTGTCCATTGCAGTGAGCAGGTCCAGCACATACCTATTCAGCATGGTCATCAACCATAGGGCTCTAAGATCCACCTTGATGACATTGAACCCTTCTTCACTATTATTCACCAATTTGATCAGTTGTCATGATCCCTACCCCTAACCCCCACTAGCAAGGCAGCCTGCCAGGTAGGACCAGGTTTTGGGGTTCCATTATGGCCTTCAAGGCCCTAAAATCTCACGCGAGACTCTCTTGGAGTCAGTCCTGACGCCTTTAGCACCAGGGTCATAATCACTATGGTGATCATCTTTAGGTTGGGACTATTTTACTTGGAACTACTTTCTTGGGGGGCTTCAGCCAACATGGAGGCACTCACATAGCTCAGTTACTAAGAACTGAGCTATGCGGTATAGTGTTTAGGGTGTGGCTGGCCTGGGACTACTTTACCTGGACTACTTTTCCTGAAGACTATTTGAACCACACCCAAACAGCAGAACAAGCTTCGCATTATTCTGCTGTTTGCAGCGTAATGCTCACCATGTCCAGTCGGGCTCCAGTTTTCTTTGATGCCAGCTATTCTTCGAACTTCGTGCCTGCAGAGACAAAAATAACATCGTTATTGGAATCTTACCTGTGAGTACCATCCTGTCTTCAGCCCATTGTCAGCTCCTGATTCTGCTTACCCGGAGACAGTTGATCCAGCAAACTCCATCTTCTGGGCACCGCATGCTTCCCGGAACGCAGCATCCTGAAAAGGAGAGAGAAGAACAGCATTAGTGAGTGCATACTCACGATCCCACACGAACAACTAAAACCACAAGATTCATACCTGGTTAGTTGCCTCTTGGTCAGCATCATTCTGGAACATCACTGCAACCGGCAAAGAGCACCGCGTCCTATGAAGGAAGGGGAAAGACACAGGTTAGCATATACAATACAAAAGGCACCGCACATCGCACATTACCTACCGGGCAGCATCGCGCACTCCGCGCCTTCATTTACCGGTTCATGCTCAGCTCCAACCTGCACGAAAAATGCCAAAATCTCTTTGCACACCTAAAGAGAAGGAATAAGACATTAATAACAATAAGAGGAAAGAAGGAAAGAACAGAATAGAATACAAAGACTGTAAAGCAGCAAGACCTACCTTAAAGACACTCAAAAGGGCTTGCACCAGTGAAGCAACTTGGTCGCTCACGCCCACACGAGACTACGCACCCCTTCCAAGAAGAGCAGGACAGAGAGCACGCCTTCTAAAGAATTAAGGTGAGGACAGGGCCAAGGGAAGGTTTTGAATCCAAAGGAGGTGGGAGGACACCCTACCAGAGACAGCTAAGTATTGAATTAAGCCTTCCTGTATTTCAGGCTGAACTTCTGTCGGAGGCACTACCCAGGTATCGGGGAGTGGGTTTGAGGTGCATATCATCCAACCAGGGCTGAGTGGCGTCCCTGTGGATACCAGGTGAGCGTAACATCTGTTCCTAGCGGATTATCTGCAACCATTTGGAGTTTGCTCGCGCCTGGATACTTGGTATGAGTGATGCCAAAATGTCTCTGTTGACATGAAAAGCTTAAATTTGTCAGGTATTTGTGCCAAAAGTTTGGAAGTGTCTGTGGAGATGTAATTTGAGGCCCTCCTTTTTCGAGACACTCTGTTATGCAGCTGATCTTCTGACAGTACTGCATACGTAGGGGGTTCTTTGGTTGTTGACTGGGGTGCCGGAGATATCTTGGCGGGCACCCTCTGCCTTTGGATATGACTCTCAGGGATTACCATCAGGGCCGAATGCAGCATGGCCAGGGCACAAGTACCTCTCCATGACGGCGGGAGGTGCAAGTATGCCTGTTTGCCGCATACCCAGTAAGTGTCCATTAAAGCCGCTGTTCCTTTCTTAATGTCAGGCAGGATAAGTGTCTTGTTGCAGTGTTTGTTTGCGGCCATAGGCACTTTCCCTTCTTCATGGAAACACAGTTCGTATTGTAGTTCGCGTTGGATCTTGATTGGTTTTTCGAGAGCTGTTAACCAGGTCAGTTTGGCAATGTGCTGAGACCAGGTTGGAGTGCATGTTTTTTCGACCCATTGAAATCTTTCATCAGTCCTCGCAATGCTTCTGCTTTACACATGACTGTTTCTTCTTGCCATCTATTCCCTGCGAACATTGTCCCCTTTATGACAAAAAATTCCTCCTTTATGCAGAGTACTCCTTGAGGCTTGCTGTGGTAGGTTTTCACATTTTCAAGCATTTGTAACAAGACAGTGTGTGCTTGGAAGGTACTCCGAATTAGACACAGTGCAAAATGAATAAGACACTGGGCATCCGCAATAGGCGTTTCTTTGGGTATTAAGATTTTAGGTGTTTCCGAGGCGTGGGGTATCAAGGAGCACACATAGCAACTCTCGTTAGTTGCTTGTTTAGCCATAGTGCTCATGTCAGCGTACCATCAATTAGATTGGCCTGGGTGGCATGGGTCTTCTACTGCATCAAGACCAAGACCATGGTATGCATCATATCTTTTCCGTCCACCCCCCTTTTCCTCCTGCCACTCCCCCTAGGTCATTATGTACCTTCACTAGCCTCTTGTGGCGAATAGGGAAAATGCCACCAACCAGTTTCGCACTTTGTTTGTAACTTTGCTGCCAATACTGTGTGGTAGGGTGGGTGAGTGGGGTGGAAGTTTGAATTCCAAAATGCATGTAATTGCCACTTGAAGTAGGTTCTAAGGTTGTCTGCACATTATCGTGTGGCAACAGTAACACATGAGGAATTGAGTTGTCCTCATTATATACATTAAATTCATTGTCATGGATTATTGAGTATTCAACCAATGGCGCCTTAATATTTATGTTTTTATTCAGAGTAGCGAGGTTTGTGGAAACATTGTGAGCCCAAATCAATTTAAAACCATCCCACATTAGGTGGGTTCCTTCCTGTATCAGTTTTACCCCCTGCCCCTCCCTTTCATGTTTTCAAGAATAAAAGAAATTGCCCAGTACAGTCCTAAACATAACACTAATGATGAGAACACAATAGCAGTGAAGCACAAGCCACACTCGTAGGAGTAGGCTCTACTGGCACTAATATGTCCCCTATTGCTAACTACAGTTGTAGCCTTGTCATTGAGGGCCCTCTGTTCTGCCATGCATGTACCCACAGAGTGGGATATAATGGATTAAGTGCACATTAATTTACATCAATTTGTCTTTTTAAAGAGAACAAGATCTTGTAAGTGAAACCAGTGAAAGAGAGAGGACGAGGAAGGAGATAGCAGGGAATGTAAGGATTACAGTAAAAGCAGTTTTAGAAGAAAGACAAATAGGGAGGTAGATAGGGAGACAAATTATACATGTACCTATAGTGAATATGCAAACATTGTAATATCTTGCTTTTTCTTTAAGTATTTACATCACTTTCACATTTCTGTATTTACACATGTTGCAGTCTTTTCCCCCTCCTTGTCCTTTTTTTACCAACTTATTTCTAATTTCCCTTATGGTACAGCTGTGCTCTGTTGCCCTTGCTCTTCCCCTTCTGGTGCTGTACTACTCTGTGCTTTCCTAAAATCAGAGAGGTGTATCCAACTTTTTGGGCCCTTAACTTTCAGTGCTGACGATGTGCAATATACTACTTCATAAGGGCCATGAAATCTTGGAGAATTCCATCTCCTCATGAAACTTCTAATGTACACCCATTCCCCAAGCATTAGTTGAGTGCTGGGGCTATCTGCTGCTGCAGTGTTTGTGTCAGTTTCACTTTCTGTGTGAAGGGGTGCAACCTGTTTTGCTATGCTTCTTACTGCACATGTGAGTTATGTCAAATAATCTTTAAACACTTCACCCAATATCGTGGCTGTTCTATGTTCATCAGATGCCTTCCTAATTGGGGAGATTGGAGTTTGCATGCTTCTCCCTGATACTTTCTCGAGTGGGGACAAGTGGTGGTCTTTAGTTGGCTGTGTGTGTAATTATAACACTGCTAGGGGCAGGCAATACACCCAATATTTCTTAAGGGTATGACCCAGTTTTGACAACCTACTTTTAAGGAGGCCGTTGATTTTTTTGATAATCCTGTTTGCTTGTGGCTGGTAAATGGAACATAACGTGTGTTTTATTCCTAGCAGGGGCATCACTTCTTTGAATAATCGTTTACAAAGTGGGTCCCATTTCTGGACGCAAATGACGTCACAAATGGCCCATCGTGGGAAAACCTCTCTCACTAAAAACTTTGCAGCACATTTTGCATCTGGGTGGGCACACGATCCTGCCTCCACCCAGCGTGAAAAGGGGCAGACCACAACAATCAGATACCTTGCTCCATTGCACCTTTCTCCCATGTCTGCATAATCAATAAGCAATTCACAGAAGGGTCTGATGGGGCGGGGCAATGTTCCTCGTAGCATTCTCAAAGTCATTCCAGAGTTGTATGTCTGACATGTTGTGCATTCAATACTCAATTTTGCTATGTGTTCCTGCAGTTGTGGAACAAATCAATCTTCCTGTATATCCGCTGCTATGTGTTGTTTTGGCCTATGTGCTGGGAAGTGCAACTGTTGAAATGCAAGTTGTAAAAGCTCTAAAGGCATCACTACCTTTCCTGTGATGTCTTGGTGCCACAGGAGGTCTGTTGTGGACTGTGTGCACCCCCTCTTTGACCGCAGCTCATGTTATTCAATTGGGGTTCTTTTCTGCAATTCTATTATTTGCGAAATTGGCATCGAGTTGTATCCCAATTCTTTCTCCTCCTGTACATTTCCTTTCAATATATACTCTGCTATTTGGGGCTTTTGAAAATAGCCTGCCCGCTTCGCAACAGCGTCTGCCGCCGCGTTTCCCAATGATATGACAATGATATCATATCCCAATGATATGATATGATTACCACCAGGGGGCGCAGAAGCTCGGCTGCCTGACCCGACGTCTCCCTACATCAGGCTGAATCAAAACATAATAATTCAGTATTTAAAGCAATGTCCTACTATCTCACTCTCCGCTTCTGCGCTATTACCTTCAGAGCACCTCTGGAACAAGTTTTGCCATGATTCAGACCCCCCCATCCAGTTCCGTGACCACCTCTTTGCTGTTGGGCCTTCCTGCTCCCATCCCTGAGTGGGCGTTCTGGGCCTCTGCCGGCTGCTCCGGAGCTTCTTCAACAAACTGCCTGTTGGTGCCTTCCTCTCGGAGTCTGCTTCACACTCGCTGGGTGCTGTGACCGCCTCCTTCCAGCCTCCTCTTCCAGCCTCTGCTATGTGTACCCTGTGAGCCTCTCTGCCGTATCTGCCCCTTGCTGCTACGGGCTTGTCAGATTTGCTGGGACCTCTCCCGCTCTGATCCTGAGCGGGCGCGCGGGGCCTTCGCATGTCGCTATCATCTGCTTCCTGCTTCTCTCCCATCGGCTGACTGCCCTACCTCTGGTAAGGTCTCCTCAGGGCTCTGCTCTCATCCGCTTCCTGCCTCTCTCCCATCGGCTAACCGCCCCTCCTCTGGTAAGGTCTCTTCGGGGTTCCAGCCCTTCTGTGTTCTGTCAGCACACTGTGACAGCTCCCGCCTGGACTCCAGGATCTCGTCCCTTCAGTGAGGGGCTCCCGACCCTGCTCCACTTCAGAAGAGGTGCTACTACTGCTCCTACCTCAACGTCTACTGTTGGAGCTTTGTGGATCCATCGCCCTTGCAAACGTGGTCTTCGCTGCATCAGACAGATAATTTCCCACTGATTGAGTGCTCTGGGCCTCTGCCAAGCGCTCTCTGCTGCCTAGCCTGCTCTCTCTAACTTTGGCGGGCCGCCCACCTCCAGTGGATTGTTCTGACTCGCTGGCCCTTCTTTGGCTGTTTGGGCTCTATGGCCGCAATTGCTCCGGCTCCTAACAGCTCCGGAAAGGATCTCAAGCGTCCACTGCACTTTTGCCACTTCTCTCTTCCTTTATCAAATTGCCCCACCGCCAGTGGATTTTTCTGACTCACTGGCCCTTCTTTGCTTTCTGAACACTATGGCCGCGATTGCTCTGGCTCCTGATAGCTTAGGAGAGTGACTCCAGTGTCCACTGCACCTTCATCGCTTCTCTCTCCTTAACCAACTGCCTCACCTCCAGGCGGTTCTTGTCTCGCCGGCCCTTCTTTGTCTGTCTGGGCACAGCGACCGCAATTGCTGCGGTTCCTGCCATCCAAGCCTCCGGAAAATGGGACTAACCTCACGGATGCCCTGGAGCTGTCTCCTCCCACCTTCATTTTCCTAATCGGGCAGCTACTGTCCACAACCATCTACCCTATTTTAGCCCTCCTCCTCGCAGCCGCCTTTTACCTCCTGGACCCCTCTGTTCTGCATTCCCCCTGCCTCTACCAGGTCCCTATCTCCCAGCCCACAACCACCGCCTGATCTCTTCTTCCACTGACCACCTGCCACCACTTGCCTCTTAATACACAACCCATCTGCAGCCACCTGCAACCTACCCTTAATAACACCTGGCTCTCCCTGTCTGCTGGCACTCCCTAACACCCTGACTCCTCACTCCCACTGGTTCCCTGCCACCTCCTGATCCTTATAAACTGTGATCTGCCGGTCACCCCATCCACCCCATCCACCCCTCTTCACTGCCACCACCTAGGCCCTCCTGATCTACTGACCACCTGGTTCCTCCTGGGTTCCTCCTAACCCGGGCCTCCTGCCTCCACATCGGCCCGTTCTCCCTCTTGCTACCCGTCACCACCTTTGGCCTACTGAACTGTCATTAGCCTCCCCACGTGGGCACACCCGACCCCAGCCCCTGGCTCCTTCCAACTGGGCCTTCTGGTCTGGGACGGTCTGCCTCCACCTCCTCTCACTCTCTTTTCCTTCCAGCACTCCCCATCACTCCATCTGCTCCTCTCCCTTGTTATCTCTCTTTGTCACACCTTGCTGCTGCATTCTCCTCCTTCTGTCTCAATCTTCATTTCCTCTGTCTAACCGAAACATGGATCCCTCTTCACAACTCTACTGTCCCTGCCTCTCTCACCACCTCCTCCTCTTCCTTTTCTCATGTTCGTTCCTCTTGTCGTGGCGGAGGTGTTATTTTCCTCTTCCACCCTCAAAACCTTTCATCTACCTCCACATTGTCCCTTCCTATCTTCCCTTCTTTCGAATACTTGTATAAATCCTTTACTTTCCCTCACCCCATTTCCTTTCTAATTATCTATAGACCTCCTGGCCCCCTCTCCTCCTTTTACGATGACCTTGACCACCTCCTTTCTCTTATCTTCCCCTCCCCTTCTCCACTCACCGTACTTGGCGACTTCAACCTTCACCTTCCCACTCCCCCCAACCCTCACATCTTTCTCCATTCTCGAATCCTACCTTCTCTCTCCTCTCCCCTCCTCTCCTACTCACTCTTCTGGTTCCAATCTTGATCTCATCTTTAATTCCACCTACTCCTCCTCCCCTGTCTCCTCGTTACCCAACTATCTATCTGATCATGCTTTGCTCTCCTTCTCCCTTACTCCCTGTCTCCCTCCTTCCACTCCTTTACCCTCCTTCATATCTTTTACTCGACGTGACCTCCATAACTTTATCCCGTCTCTCTTACTTGATATCTGCTCTTCTTCTCTTCCACCTCTCTCTCCCAGCTGATCTTGCTCTATCCTCTCTGTCCTCCTCTATCTCTACCAGTCTCGACCAACTCTACCCCCTCTCGTCTTTCCGCCCTACACGTAAGCCTTCCCAACCCTGGCTTTCTCCTCACCTCCTGTCCATGCGTCATCTCCTCTGTTGCCTTGAGCGTTGTTGGCTCAAATCCCCTACTCTTTCTAACCAAACCTCCTACTTCTCTTATCACTCTCTATACAACTCCTGCCTTAACTTCGCTAAACGCTCCTACTTTTCTAACCTCCTTCACTCCCAACCCTCTTATCCTCGACGTATCTTTCAAACCCTTTCTCGTCTTCTCTCCCCTCCCACTCCTGACCTCTCATCTAAGTCTCCTCTCTCTCCTTCTGACTTCGCTGACTTCTTCGCTGCCAACATTTTTTCTTTCGCCAAAAAATTAACTGTTCTCCTTCCTATTCCCCTCCCCCCCTCGTTCCACTTCCCTTCGACTTGCATCTCCGAATTTTCTCCAATCACTCCCTCTGAAGTCTCTCTCCTCCTGACCAAATCCCACCCTACCACCGCCCCTTCTGATCCCATCCCAACCCTTCTTATTCCTAAGATTTACCCCCTTTCGTTCCCTACCTAACCTCCTTCTTCAATACTTGTCTCTCCTCTGCCACCTTCCCTTCTGCTTTCAAGCACGCCACTATTATCCCTATCCTGAAGAAACCTTCTGCCAATCCCCTTCTTGCTGCCAACTTTCGTCCAATCTCACTTTTACCTTTTCTCTCTAAAATACTCGAACGCTTAGCCTAGTCTCAACTCTCGACCTTTATCACTAACCTCTCTCTCCTTCCCCCCTCTCAATCTGGATTACGCCCTAAACCCTCCTCTCAGACCGCTCTCACTTATGTTCTTAACTCCCTCTTTACCGCTCGCTAAACTAAGCAATCCTCAGTCCTCATCCTCCTAGACCTCTCTGAGGCCTTCGATAGTGTTGATCACCCCTTACTTCTGAATACCCTATCTTCCTTTGGTTTCAAAGGCTCTGTTCTCAACTGCCTCTCCTCTTACCTCTCCCACCGCTCTTTTGCTGTCTCTTGGGGTGGTCGAACCTCCCCTGCTCTCCCTCTGGACTACAGCATTCCCCAAGGCTCTGTCCTCGGACCCATTCTCTCTTTACACTTCACTCCTCGCCCCTATCATCTCTTCCTTCAGGATTTCTCACAATTTCTATGTTGATGACACCCAGCTTTTCCTCTCCTTTTCTTCCTTCACCCCTGACTTACATCTAAATCTCTCTTCCTGTCTGTCAAGGGTTTTGACCCATGTTGAATCAATAGACTGGGTAGATGTGGGGATGAGCTGTCGCCGCCCACATTCACGCCAGAATCCAGGAGAACTGTGCAGTTGGCACAAGACCACTCCAAAGATACAACCTTCTTGTGGGGGGTTCCACATCACCACTCTACTGTAAGGATGCCATCAAAACAATGTTAAGCAAGGGTCCTATTCTATCAGGCAAAAGACCACTCTATTGAAATGCAGTAATTCAGACAGATCCCAAAAATGGGTGCAGTACCAGCTTTGTCCACAAACCGGCTCTAGCGGTCTAAACTCTGACAGGGAAACTGTATTTAGGAGTTGCAAGAGGGGCAGGGACTTCAAAGCCTGTTGGTTAATTGAAAATCTTAGCCACCTTCTGTTCCCAGAGGCCAAGAGGCTGAGAACTCTTAACACCCCAGAGACTCACAACAGGAGGCAGGATATCACATGGCCCTTCTGAGTGAGAGGGAGGGGGTTTCCCCTTCAGCCTGGAGGAGAGAGACAATAGCCCCTTTCAGTTGAATGGGGTATGTTAATTTTGGATGTTGGCTGTAAACAAAGAGCTGCCTGTGAGCAGAGACATGTGGTCCCTGGCCCACCCAGCTTCAAGGGGCGGGCCAGACTTGAGTGTGGATTCCTATTGCAGCAAATATATATTTTATAGAAACATTTATAACTTATTGTAACCAAATGACAGGAATGTACAACTTTGCGATTCTTAGCATGAAAAATGCCCTCACGATTTGAGTCCAAACTCCAATTTCTACGGTGTGCTAGGACCAAACCCCGCTATTTATTGATATTACAGACACCGGGTTTATGCTAGAAACCTAGTAAATAGCTGGAATGTGTGGAGAAGGAGGGTGTACAGTTGTGTTATTTTTAATGAAAATCCAATATTGCAAAACCAGTCAAAAAGCGCAAAATGTTGTCATTTTTGAATGCAAGCCTGGGGGCTTGCATTCAAAAGATCAGAGGCGGACAAGCATGGACCATAAGGAATATATAATGTGTACATGTTATTTCAACAAATTGTGTATCTGGGAAATATGTATTTGGATCAGAAATAGATTTGTGTGCACATTGGGCCTCATTCCGAGTATGGCGGTAAGGGATAGCGGCCACCGCTAACGAGAGCGGTGGCGGTAATCCCTTACCGCCATACTCCGAGTTCCCTTTGCGCCATGGAGGTTTTAACACCTGCTTTTAGCAGGTGTTAAAAACCATGGCGCTAAGGGACCTTGATGTTAATTACGCCACCGTAATTTACGGTGGCGTAATTAACGCCTTCCCCACTCCCATTATGCCCTATGGGGCAAGAATGGGAATGGGGAAGGGTAAATGGGGATTGGGGAATTACCGCCCCGCCAACCTTGGAATGGGGCGGTAAATCCGCCATCCACCAAGGCGCTGCCGGTCCGGGTACGGCGTCAACCAAGGCGTTAATAGCGCCATTGGTTAGCGCCGTACTCGGAATGAGGCCCATTGACAAGGGGAGTGTCTTTCTGTAAGCCATAAAGATGACACACAACCCAGCTGCCCAGTCAAGGGAGAGGGGAGAACTGGGCCAATGACAAGTGAGAGGGGCAGGCTCAGTTATGCCAAGCACACACCCACTTCCAAAACACATAAAAAGAGACTGCTGGGACAGGTAGAGACATTCATTTTCCATTTCTGTGGAGCATTTTGACGGCCGACATCCCATCCAGACAGAGACCAGAACCAGAGACCCATAGACTACAGAACTTTGAACCTAGAAGGCCCACTGCAAGCAAAGGTATTCTCAGCAGGCCTTCAGAATCCAGCAAACCTAACCAAACTATTCAACAGCCGGGCAAGCTGTTTGAATTCTTTGCCAAGAACATTTGCCGGAACCGCAGACCAGACCCAGACCACTGTGAGCAGAACCAGAGATCTGGATCGCTGTGAGCAGAACCGGTGCCTGATTGACCCACCGAGCAGAGAGAACCGCCGCTGGACGTGTTGACCAGATCCGGGATGAGGCCTATTTCAAATTTATATTGTGAGTACCTAGCAGAACTGTGCAGAACCAATCTCTTAGTTAAAATAATCTAATTCAAACTATTTTAGCCTATTAGAACTGCCTCCTAGAATTGTGTCATTCTGTTATCTTTAAAACTGAGAACTGTCATCTGTCATTCTGAGCTTTAAAATTTCAAATCCAAAAAACTACCTTTATTAAATCGGCCATATCTCGGGAACCGTTTGTGCTAGGAGCGAGTTTTAAAAGTCATTTTAAAGCTAAGATTCTAAGCTTTCCAACAAGCCTAGAACCGACTTCCTACTCCTTAGGCCTCTGTAATCACGCTCAACGCACGCGATTAAATTTGCCGCGATTTGACATTTTGCACAATTTCAGCCACATGTAAAAATCAGCAGCTCCTTGCTTTCCTTTGCTAAAATTCGTTTTAACCTGCTAGTTACTCATAGAGCATTGCTAAGGTGAGCCTCAACTAAGATAAACTAGATATCACCCACCCTGAACCTCTAGAGGTAATTAAAAGTATTTTAGCACATTTCTCACTTCATTGTCATCACATTCAAAGCATTTTGGGCCTGTGTTTCAAACTTCTACCTGTTTTCCTCTAAGCTTGCTGGGGGGGAACTGAATTTCGTATTGTATTTGATTGCATTCCTGAGAAATGTGTGCTCCTCTTTCCATCTCCTTATATTGCATAAAGGGGGGGAGTGAATTGCCAGAGAAAAAGTGATTATCTTATCTTTTGCTAAAATCATATCAAGTTATTTCTGTACTGCATTTTATTCCTCATTGCTTTTTCCTTGAAACCATAAAAGTATTCTTGCTACCTTATCCATCCTATACTAACTCCTCATTGATTGTAAAGAAGTGTGCTAGTGCCAGATTACCCATTGTTGATCAACATTATATCCATAAGTGTGATATCAATTATTAATTTATTATAAAAGTGTGATATATATCTTAATTTTTCAAATAAACATTTTAATTTGCAAAACAAACCCACTTCTTGGCTCAGTGGGGTCAGGGGGATTCTAAGAGGGGGGTGTTATACAAGGGTTGTCATCCAGAGTGCTGAACTGGACATAAAAATACATCAATAAGGGTTTTCCTCAGCATCCCAGACTAGGCATTGACTTAGCTGTAGTGTTGATTGAATATTGCTTACATGTCTTACCGCTATTAAAAACTGGATGTAATCTCACTATCTCTCTTAACACTGACAAAACTGAAGTCTTATTCTTTCCTTCTAACACATTTCCTCCTCCCTCTCCCCCTCCTTCTATTCATTTTCCCCCTTCTAAACTTCCCATCTCCACCCATGCTCATAATCTAGGCATTCACTTTGACTCTTCTCTCTCCTGTACCCATCATATTTCCCTCACTTCTCGACCATGTTGCTACCACCTCTTCAATATTCATAAAGTCTGCTCTTCTCTGACCTTCCATGCTACCAAATTCTTAATCTCCTCCCTCATCTTTTCTCACATTTTCTATTCTTCTCTCTTCTTCGGACTCCCCGCTTCCCATCTCGCCCCACTCAAATCCCTCTACCACTCTGCCATCTATACCCTCTGTCCTCTCTCTCCTCATGACTCCATCTCCAACTCACTCTCTTACCTAGGCTGGCTTCCCTTCCACTCCCAATTTAAATTTCACTTCCTTTGTCTTGTCTTTAAATCTCTTCATGATCTTGCCCCTCCATATATCTCTCATTCTACACCCCCTCTCGCTCCCTTCGATCTGCCGATCTCTTCTTACTTTCTGTTCCCCCAACCCCTTGTGCCTCTTCTTGTTTCTGCTCCTTTCAGCTCCTCACCCCCTACACTGGAATTCCCTACCTCTTTCTATCCACTCCATCCCCACCTATTCCTCTTTCTGCACCTCCTTGAAATCATTCCTTCTTCATTCCCCACCCTGACACCTTTTCCCCTTTCACCTTTCTCTCTCTCCCCTCTAGTACCCCTGTCATAGTTCTCTTTACCTTCCCCCTTCTCTCCTAAGTCCTCCCCTCTTCCTACTGACTCACTCTAATCCCTACTCTCTCTCCCTCTTCTTTTCCTTCCTCTCCCCCTCCTCTCTTCTTCATCCCTACATGCAAATTGTTCAACATACTGTTCTACTGGTTTGATTCATATATATTGTTATTTTCTTATACTGTTTCATGTTCGATGTATTCTTGTTGTTAAACTGTAAAGTGTTTTGGATTAAAGCGCTATATAAAAACAATAAATACAAGTCAAATACAATATGACGTCACTGTTATTGGTGTGGGCCTGGCACTTCACTAAGGCCACTACTGATGGTTATGCTAAGGCTGGTATGAGCTCTTCAAGAGTTCTGCATGCTGAACTGGGGACCCATCTGCCCTTCTGAAACCTCTTCTTCTCCACCTTGACAACCACTATGCACTGTTGTGGTCATATATGCAAATCGGAATATATTGTCACTGTGCACCCTTTAGCTGCATGTAGTACTTCAATTAATGCTACAAGTTCTGCCGCTTGTGCTGAAAAATGCATTGGTAAGCGTTTCTGTAGAGGTGTCTCATACTCCCTGTCTTCCAATCTCACAACTGCTGCTTCCACATGTTTTTCTCCTGTCCCTGGACAAATTGAAGCTGGCCCATTTACAAAATACACCTCACCTTCCTCTAGGGCGTTCTCATTTGCTTTGGGAAAGTCATCACCCTCCCCCTCATATGTGGCGCAATCATGATTTTGCATGGTCTCCACTGTGCATGACTTTGTGATGAACGTAGCTGGGTTTACCGTTTTACAGTGCACTGCGTGAATGTTAGAGCTGGAGAGTATAATTTCATATGCTGTCGCTCTTTGCATTGTGAGAGTGGACTTGGACCTTTCAAGGATTGCACATAAGGATGCTTGACGAACAACGTCACTGAGCAACCCATTAAAATAGTGGTGCTTTTTTCAATTTCAAAGGCAGCCGCTGCTGGAGACTGCTCACACACAAAGTGTCCCTGCATCACAGCGTCAAGTGTGCCGCTATAGTAGGCCAGAGGTTTGTGCCCTAATGATGTTTTTTGAGGCAAGACCGCTGTCATAAGGGACCCATCATAGTGTGAGAACAGGTACAATTCCTGTTCATAATATGGGGTGGCTAGGACTGGGGCGGTGGAAATGAGCTCCTTCAACGTGTCAAAGGCAGTGTTCATTTCTTGTGTCCATGTAATTGTGGAGTTTTCTCGCTGTACTTCTTTTAGTGCCTGTAATAGAGGCCTTGTGTATGCTGCATAGTCTAGTATCCATGCTCAGCAATAATTGCAAAAGGAACATTTGCATCTCTTTTACTGTGTAAGGTCTAATAGTCACACGCACTGCTC
Organism: Ambystoma mexicanum; assembly: GCF_040938575.1. Classification (NCBI taxonomy): domain Eukaryota; kingdom Metazoa; phylum Chordata; class Amphibia; order Caudata; family Ambystomatidae; genus Ambystoma; species Ambystoma mexicanum. The sequence continues at coordinate 419,139,052 of NC_090927.1, read as the reverse complement.
CTGCTCTGTCTGGGAGTATCCGTTTGCCATCTTTTGATATCAGTTGGCCTACGTACAATACTTATGTTAAGCAGTATTGTAACTTCTCTCTGTCTACCTTGACCCTTTAAGTGCCCATAAATTCAACAATGTGATCAAGTCTGCTCTGCGCTGTTCTTTGCTTTCACCACAAACTAGAAGGTATTGTATCACTGTGCTTTTGACATCAATATTGCCAAGGTCCTCATGTAGTATTCTGTAGAAAATGCTTTGACCTCCGCAATATCTCTGGGGTAGCCTGCAATGCTCATATCTCCCCCCCGCCGCCCCAGGGTAAAGGCAGTCAAATATTGTGAGCTAGGATCCAGTGGTATCGAGAAAAAGGCATTTTTCAAGTCTAGCACTGTGAAGCATGTGGCAGTTTTTGGAATGCTGCACAAAATTAATGTGGGATTTGGGACAAGGGGAAACTCCTTCTGTATGACATCATTAAGTGGGCATAAGTCCTGTACCATCCTCAACGCCCCGCCCTTCACTTTTTTAATTGGATAAATGGCTGTATTACAAGGTGAATTTGATGGCACAATGATGCCCTGTTGTAATAATGCATGTATTGTCTGTTTTATCCCCTCCTCTGCTTCTCGTGACAGGGGGTATTGTTTCACTTCAGGCAGCACCACACCAGGCTTCAGCTTGATTTTAACGGGTGTCACCTCTTGGAAGAGCCCTAGATCGTGGGGATTGGTTGTCCATAGTTTGGCGGGCACTTGTTGCATGTCTTCATCAAAACATGTTGGGGGTGCACTGACAACGGCCATGAGGGGATCTGTCACTTGTCTGTGCTGAATCATTATATCACAGGGTATGCAAATTTCCATTATTATCTCTCCATAATTGTCAATGTCAGTAAATAGCTCTTCACCTGTTAAATCGTGCAGCGCTATGTTGGGATCTATGCATAGGACTGTTCGCCACTCACATCCATGTATGTCCAAATCTATCACTGCAAAACGATTCGCTGATACTTTCACACCCTATAAATCTAGGGACAATTTGGTCCCAAGTACCACCTCGGGGGCAGCTACGGGGCAGAAAACAAAGTCAGAAGGTAATCTCCATTCTCGTCGTGTTATCTTGGGCACTACTCTTGCCAAAACCTGTATTCCATACACAAACATGTCTGCATCAACAGGCACTCCTCAGACAGTTATAACACTTACAATTGTATTAATTAATAACATCGCTCTGAGGGGCATATTCCCGGGGTCGAGCATACTATGCCTCTTTCAGTAAAGGAAATCGTCATATTGAGCTTGCTGAGAAGGGCCTCCCCAGAAAATTTATCGGTGAGTCTTTGTAGTACAATAGGGATGCTCGCACTGTCTTCCCACCCACTGTGATGTCTAAATCTTTAGTGTATGGAACCATGACCACAGTCCCAGAAAAACCTTGCGTTCCAACTTCTGGTCTGACAGCAGAACCTTGTGTATTTTGATAGTATGCCATGGGACGGGCGTGACAGTCCCTCACAAAGTGTCCCCACCTACCGCATAACCAACATACTCCTTGTCCCCCCCTTGGGGTCCCGTTCCGCAATACCCCTCTCTCTGTCCTTGGTACCCACCTCTTCCTCTTCCATGTCTTCCTTGCCATTGGGGCCCTCCATACTGCTGCTCTACTGCCCATTATTCCTGTCCATTTTCTGCCCAAGTTGCTGCCATTCTTGCTTGTAATGCTACCTGTCCCTCCTCTCCAGCTCCCTGTCGCTCAGTGGGGAGGTCGGCTGTTACCGCCGCAACCTTTACCAATTTATTTTGTATGAGCTTTGCTTTGTCTGCTAATCTTTTCTGTACAATTTCCTTCTCCCTTTCTTTGATCCTCCTACAGTGATGTACTATAATTCTTTGTATTTCTGGCCACTCCCTGGCTTCTTTCCCAGCAATTTTGTCCAAGGCCTTCTGTACCTCTTTCGGAAGGCTTTGTTTGATTATGAAATAAAAGAAGGAGGTAGACTGGTCTGAAGCAGTGCCCGTCTCTGCCCTCCACATATCCTGCACCTGAAGAATGTAAGTTGCAGCATCTTCATCCTCCCCCATTGTACATTGCATCACTGAGCGAAAATCTGGAGTATCGGGGAAGGTTCTCCGCAATGCATCCCATATCTGTGCCCTCACGTTATTAAATTAAGCTTCATCATGGCGGTCACAGTCTATTGTCACTCCCGGGAATCCTGCCTTCACCCACACTCTCTTTGCTTGATCACCCACTGCGGACACTAATAAGCTCTTGACATCTCCTATTGCTAGTGGAACCCCAGCAGTGTTTTTCTCAAAAGCATATATCATTTACTCGAACCCCCAGAGAGCAGAGGCAGAGTCTTCACAAGTTAGCTTTATCTATTAGTGCCCAAGGTACATAGTGAGGCCTCCCCACCGCCTTGTGGATGAGAGGCACCTGTAAATGTGTCCTTTCTTTCCCTTTACCTACTTTTGTCCCTTTCTTTTTTGCCAACACCATTCTTCCCATCCTGTTTCTCAACCTTCCCTGCCACCTCTCTTCTTCCCCGCCCAACTGTGGTGTCATATACTGTACTTGCAGGCCTCCTCCTATTTCTCCTTCCTCGTTTTCATCGATATCACTCCAACTTTCCTCTTCCCTCTCAGATGTCACGCTACCTTGTCCTGTACTTACCTGATCACCTTCCTGCCCTACTCGCACTACTTTTACTGGGGCACTATCAATGCGGTAGAGGACGTCCCCAGACTTCTATTAATCTTCAGTGATGATGGAAGGTGTTTGTGGCAGTGGTGGTGGCAGAGTTTGTCCGCTCCCCGTCACTGGGAACCTGTCAACGCATCAGGACGCTAGCTGTGCCAATTCTGTTTGGGTACTGATGATGTGGTCTTCTATATTTCTAATAATTTGACCTATGTCATCTGGGGGTGTACTTGTTTGGCCATATGGTCTTTTAGGGTCATATGAGGGAGGAGACACTATTGCTGGTGTGGTTGGGGCACTAGGCCGGGGTAAATATAATGGGTCACAATATCCTTCAGCAGGTTTGGTCAACAATGGGTACAGCTTTTTAGGTTAATCCCCCTTACCTTTTCCTTCCCCTCCCTCTTCCTGAGTTGCAGCCACTGTAGGATGTGTGTCTCTATATTTGTTTTTAACAAGTGGCACCTATTCAGACATACACCAAAGGTCTAGTACCTCTCTTCTATTTTGGAGCTGCTTTGCCTTGTATTTGATCGATAGGTATGTTGCCATAAGGTCAAGTACTGCTTTATCAAAAGACCCTCCATCTGGCCATATTTGAGACAACCCCTCCCCTTTATTTCCGTTAAACATTGCTCGTGGTAGTTTTTTATCTTCTCATTAAATAATGGGGGGTGTTGACATATGTGCAAGAGGGCCGTATCCAGACCCATTATTTGTATTTACTAGTTAGGTGCATGTGTATGTATAGGTGTCTCAATAACTACTATCAATTATTTATATCTTTATCTCTATTGCCACAAAATACCTTCTATGACCACACATCAAAACATTGTGATTATACCTTTAGTCAAATTTTTAACATTTCATAGTAATGACAAATAACCAAAAAACATTGAACACTTAACACATTGACGTGACACACTGACGTACCGTACTCACAACAAAGAACATGAAACATGTCCCTATACTTCCCTCATTGCTCATTATTCATTGCTATAAAACCAGAGTCTTGCCCCCTCCTTCACTCTCCACAGTCACCCCTCCCTGTCCCTTTTTGGGCCGACCTCTGATGATCATTTACCAAGAGTAAAGAAAAAGAGAAGCTAATATTTTCAGTCTTCTCCATATACAAGTCTCCCACTTATTTCTTTTTCATCCTTTTTGATCCTGTACTGGTCAAGACAGTAATATGCAGCACCGCCTTCCACCCCCTTTCGGAGCTAGGTTCCATTATCTCCTCCTATTCTGTCAACTTATGTATAATCCTAATGCCATATGAAGAAAGAAAGAAAAATTGCTCAATCATACATGCTCTAAACCCACAAGTTGTTCCTCATTTCCGTAATCTGACTCTGTTCCCATTACCCTTACCCCTCCTTTAATTTTTCTCGCAATCAATATTCACATGTCCATGTTGATCCGAGAGCCTCTGTGCGCAGTCTATCCATGATCGGGGTGCCACCCCCAATCAAGAGCCGAACCCGGCTCCAGCGAGTAGTAGGTTGGGCATTTTCAAAGCCGAGACCCGCAGAACCTGTTCAGAAGCGTATGCATTTTAAAGTACCAGTCAGTCGAGGTGGAGGCCGTCTTGTGGGGGTGCCCCAGATCTCGCCGCAATGTTCGAGTGCTTTCCCGTATCATCACATCACGTCGGGGTAACCAAGTGAAAGTGGTCATTCCCCAAAAAATACAAACCCAAAACTCAGAATAAATGGATGCACCCCAGTAGGGAATGAAACCAGGAGAAAGATTGTAAGTCAAACAAAGTATGCTTTATATAATAGTAAAGTAAGGCATGCAGAGGACTCTGCTGCTCAGAGGGCGCTCTGCCAACAATACAGAAACATGACATTTTAACCACAATACACGTCATTGATGACAGTTTCTATATGTGTTACATGATGCCACTTCATTGGCTCGTTCATCTAACACATTATACACTAGACAGCGATGGTGCTGCTTGATTGGCTGGTGCTGAACTTGTTGCTACTTGTGGCGTGTGGGTCAGCTAGGCTCATCTGGGAGGGGTGAATTTCAAGATGAGTCCACACCATCGGTTGTTTGACTAATCTAAACTACACAGTAATTACTGACATACAAGGATTGATATAAGACATAGAACTCAAAAAGCGGGGTCATCGATAAATTGTAGTAAAAGGCGCACATTCATAACCTGGGCCTCAGTGGGGACAGGGACTCAGTGGTCCAGGTACCTTATCTAAACGTGTAATGCTGAGATTCGTTCGCCTGGCGCCTCATGGTTCAAACAAGAGGACTGATCGGTGTTAGTATAGGCAGAATATATGATCACGCAGGATTAGTTATATTGTGGCCAGTCTAGGGTGGCCTATACGGGGAAGGGTCCCACCAGCTGCTACATGAAAGAAGCACAGTGGGGTGAAGGTAATTCAGGCAATAATTCCTAAAGGTGGGGGGTTTGAAGGAGCCGGGCATGTTTGTGGGGACGACTGGTTTTCACAAGCCAGGCCTTGGCCAGATCACACACAGGGCAATGATCACAGAGGAAGAGAAGAAATACATTGACAGTTTGCAACAAGTCGCATCCAAGCTTCCGTGTGAACAGGACAGCCGTGGTGCAGATAGGGGAGGACGAGGTGGGGGTGCTTGGGTTAACTGTGCGCGGCACTGGAAGAAGAGAGAGAGTTCTTATTAGGAATCATAGTGCAGCCTAATAAAAGTCGGGACTAATACAAAATGCAGTCTGGGGACTTACGAAATGGAATTTGTTATGTGTCATGCAATGGCTTCCAAGCTCTGTCGCCGGTACCCCAGACATAGGGACGTCTCCAACAATTGAATGAGCATAACTTCCACTTCATACGGGATGTAGGGGGGTCAAAGGGACCCTTCATCCATTACAATATGACCCTCCTTTCCTTACAATACGCATCTGTGTTCCCGACTGAAATTGGGTCTATTACTTTGTAGTGCAATGCACGCTTTAGGATGGCTACATGGAGGGGACATTTCAAGGCATCTGTTAGCTTGGATAATAATGCTGCATGTGAAGTTGGGGTCCCATTAGATTCCTTGTACCTTCTCCTATGCCATCTTGACAATCCTGTGTGTACTGTTTATGTTACGTATGCTGAATCAGTATAAATGGTGATGTCATCATCTGATGACCCTTCTAGCACTTCTATGAATACTACAAGCTCTGCTGCCTCTACTAAAAAGTGTGAGGGAAATCTCTTTTGTACCACTATCTGATATTCTTTTTCCTGTCCTTTCACGTATCTCACCACTGCTACTCCTATGCGCCTCTGTCCATTCTCCTAATCTATTATTGATGACCTATCAATGTACAATATTTCTCCTGTATCAAGTGCATCCTCACTCACTCTGCTGCTTTCCTCTATGTTACCCTCATATACTGAACAGTCGTGTACCTTGTCTTGTTGTGCCACAGGCTTTGCTACAAATGTTGCTTGGTTCACAATGTGACACTTAACAATGTTAATGGCTGGGATTGACAATATTACCTGGTATCCCGATGCTCTCCCTGTTGTGAAGGTTGAATTGTTTCTTTCCAGAATGGTGAACACTGCATGCTCAACATACAATGTTACTGGGCAGCCCATCGTGATAGTGGCAGATTTCTGAATTGCAAATACAGCAGCTGCCAGAGCTTCCTTGCATGGGAAATGGCCCCACATCGCTCGATCTAGGAGCCTCCTCTAATAGGCTAATGGTATTTGTGTCACAGGGATAAATGTTGTGTACGAACTGCTGTAATTACCTGCCCATTAGAGTGTGAAAATACAAATAATGGCTTTTTATATTATGGTATTGTTAGCACTAGAGCATTACTTAATGTTGTTTTGAGATTTTCAAAACACTCTGTCATTTCAACTGTCCATTCAAGAGTTCCCTTCCTTTTCTGTGCGTCTTTTAATGCCTGCAGTAAGGACATTACATATGTTGAATTGTCAAAGATCCATGTTCTGCAATAGTTACCCAACCCTAGTAACTGCTGCATTTCTTTAACTGTAGTGGGTTGGGCTCTGTTGCATACTGTGGTTGCTCTGTCTGGGGTCACTCTTCTCCCTTCCGAGGAGAGTATCCGTCCTAAGTACAGTGTCTTTTAATGCCTGCAGTATAGACATTACATATGTTGAATTGTCAAAGACTCATGTTCTGCAATAGTTACCCAACCCTAGTAACTGCTGCATTTCTTTAACTGTAGTGGGTTGGGGTGTGTTGCATACTGTGGTTGCTCTGTCTGGGGTCACTCTTCTCCCCTAAGTACAGTGCCTCTTTCTGGCATACTGTAGTTTTTCTATGCCACCTTTGTATCCTGTGTTTGATAGGTGTTTCAGGAGCTGTATTTAATCTTTCCTACATTGATCTTCTGTTGTGCTGCACACTAACAGATCATCTACATGCTGTATTAGTGTGCTTAGTAATTGTATGTTTCCCAAGTCCATTTGAAGTACCCTGTTGAAAACACTTTGGGATTCACAGTACTCCTGGGGTAAATGGGTGTGTTGGTAATGCTGCATTCTGTAAGTAAACACAGTAAGATATTGGGATTCTGGGTGCAATGGCACACATAAGAATGCATTTTTGAGGTCGATCACAGTGAAATAAGTTGCATCTGTGGGAATATTGCATAGTATTGAGGCTGGATTGAGAAATACTTGACATTCTGCCTCTACTATATTATTCAAAGGGCGGAGATCCTTTTGCTTTTGTCAGAGGGTAAATAGCCATGTTGCATGGTGATGTGGGTGGTACTATAATGCCTTGCCCAATCAGTGCTGTAATGGTGTCATATATTCTTTCATCTGCTTCTCTGGCTAAGATCTGTTTCACTCTAGGGAGTATAGCACATGGTCTGAGTTTAATTGGTACTGCTCCTACGCTTTTCAGTAAACCTACATCATGAGGGTTGTCGGTCCATAAACAACTGCGTACTTCTAAAATGTCTTTGTATAGCCATGTTGGTGGTGCTTTGTCGATCAGTACTTTCTTTGGTATCTCTCTGTGTTGCAGTAACATGTGACAACATATGCATATTTCAAACATTATCTCCCCTTCCGCTTCCGTGTCTGTGAACAGCCGTTCATCAGTCACTTTCCCCAATGGCAGTGTGGGGTTTATGCATAGTACTGGGTGCCATTCTACCCCTTCCTTATCTGTGCCTGTTAGAATAACTGCATCCTTCCTGGTAATCACTGCCTCTAAGTGTAAAGTAAAGATTGTTCCTGGGGATTTTTCTTATGGAGCAGCTTGTCTAAACAAGAATTGTGCAGGTAGGCAGAATATCATGTGCAGCAAACCAGGGAGCTATCCTGTTAGAATGGTCACAGCATACATAAACATATGTTCATGCAGGGCTACGCTCGACTGTCTTGAACATAGCACTTGAAAAACCACTGCTATTCTCGTATACTGCATACCTGGTGTGGAGCACACTATTCCTTTGTCGGTGAAGGAAATGGTCATGATCAATTTGCTCAAGGGGCCTCTTCCCAATATCTTTACTGGGATTTCAGTGCTGTATAATAAGGATGATAACACTTCCTGTACCCCTCCAGGGATGGGTAGATTTTCTGTGAATGCAACAGTGACAATAGCCCCAGAGAATCCCTGATAATCCATGCTCATGTTGGTTAAATGAAATCCCCCTTCCCTCATACAAGACATGGAACCCCCTGTATCCACCATGAAGGTGAACATTATGTTGCCTATCTTCACTCCCAACTTGGGTTCCTTTCCTGGGTCTGGGGTAACAGACAGGACTAGACATGTCAGAGCTCACTGTGCGCTCTCCTATTGTAGGTACATGTTTGTCCCTGGGAGTGGGAAAGGATTGCCTCCCAGGACGCTTGCTCTGGTGTAATGTGTTTATGTCCCCTGAAGTAATGCCTTCTGATCCCATGCCAGTGTGGTAACTTGGGAAGGCCCTTGCTGTGTGATGTTTGTAACATTTGGAATTTATTATTGTATGGGCTGCATGGGCTGCACCTGTGTGGGGTCATTACTTGCATCGGTCCTAGATTCTTTGGTTGAGCAGGTCCAGGGGCATACATGGGTTCAGGAGCTTTCACTGGGCCCCAGGAGCAGACGCTGGCATCCTATAGAGTGGGTGTAAATCAAATATTGATCTGGGGATGGACCTAGATGGTACTGGATAGGGTCCCTGCTTCGGCATTCTCACGCCATATGTCCCATTCTCCCACATTACCAACACAGGCTTCTAAATCGTGGTCTTACGCCTCCATACTCAGCCCTCTCAGTCCTCTTTGGGAGTTACTTCTCCCACCATAGAATCCTCCCAGGTCCCTTCCACCATCCGCTGGTCCTCCTACCATCCCTGTAACTGTTCCTGTTCATTTTGCCCTTCTGTGGCATTCGTAACTACTGCACCTTCCATAGATAATTTTGCTAACTTTTTCTGTACCAATTTTGCTTCTGCTAACGGTGCTTGCTTTTCTTTCTTCCCTTCCTTTTTGCAATTTTGCTTACAATAATGTACTATGTGTGCTTGTATTTCACCCCATCCTTTCGCTTCAATGCCCACTATTTTATTCAAGTCTGCCTGTACATATGTGGGGAGACCTCTGCATAACATGTGAGAAAATATTGGTATGCTGCTTCCCCTTTCTCTTCTTGCCAAAACTCCTGAATCAAATGCATATATATTACACAGTCCTCCTCTTGTTTCATAGTGCGGGTCATAATTGATCCTATATCAGGTTTATCTGGGTATGCTCTTCTCAGGGCATCCCAGAAATGGGCTCAGCAGTTATTAAAGGGAGCCTCATTGTGTGCATAACTCTCTAGTCAAACCCTGAGTAGCCTGCCTTTCCCAAATTCAGTTTGTTTCCTCTCCTAATATAGCAGTGAGAAAGCTCTTCATGCCTCCTACTGCTAACGTAACTCCTGCTGTCTGCTTCTCTACGGCATACATCCACTTTCCTGATCCTGCTGTAAGTGTGGACAATGTCTTCATGAAATAATTTGTATCCATGTGCGGTCAAGGCACATGATGCGATCATCCTATTCCCTTCTGTATCAAAGGCATCTGTGTCGCATTTCTTCCTTTTTTAGGCACTTGTCCCCCTTTCTTCCGCTTTGCTATTGTCATCCACCTGGGCTATGGTCTGAGCATCGCTCCCCATGCTGTCACCTCCCTTTGCTCTTTGTCCATCTCCCATTCCTCTTCCTCTAGTTCTCCCTCTTCCTCTCCCTCAGAGAACACTGAGTCACAGTCTACACTATGGTGATGTCCCTCTCTTTGTGATCTGCCCTTTTGGTTCCCTCTTGCTATAGGCACCCCTTTGTCTGTTTCTATTTTGATGTCTTTAATAACTTCGGTATCCATCTTGAGGAGTATCGACCCTACCTTCCATGTATCAGTGTCTATCACAGGGCGTTGCCCTCCCCCTTCACTTCTGAGAATCACTCTTGCTAGTTCCTCCTCTGTTCTCTGTACTGTTGCTTTTAGGTCCTTGCTGACTCTATTCTCTATCTCTTTTATGTGTGGGTCTCACACTTTCTCTTTGTCCATACTCTCTTCTGAGCTTCTTGGGTTGGGTTTTGTGTGGGGGCAGGTAGTGGGGATTTGTATATCATTTAGCAGGTTGTAAAGGATATGTTGTGGGTGTGGGCATGGCTATTGGGTGCACAGGGATTGGATCATGTGCCATAGTGGTTCTCTTCTCTGATAGGGGCAGAGATAAGGCCAGCACAGGTGCATTATCCCCCTTTTTATTTTTATCCTCAGGATCTTCTTCTATTTCATCATATAATTTCCATAACTCAAGAAAACTCTGTCTCTTCTTCAATGTTTTACCTTTATACGTTGACAACAAATGCATGTATATATGATATGATATGATGTGATAGGTTATTCATAAGGCGCATAATACCCAGAGGTTTCTAAGCACAGACCCGGGGATCGAATCCGTGTTGCTCCACATCGTCTTGCTTCCAAGGCGATCACGTTGCACCTGAGCTATACCTCTGTTGTATATACCTTCTGTGGGCCATGCAGTATACATTTTCCCTTACGTCCCCATCAAATATTCAATATGATATTTAAGAATGTTCTCCTCATATGTCGGGAGCTCTTTGCACATGTGCTCAACTTGCGTACATATCGTTTACAACAAAAATCACAATGATTTAATGCCAACAACAGATTGTCACAACAAAACAAAGACCTTTTCCAACAAAGACCACAAGATCCTGCCTCAATGGTGCACCCCATATTTATCACAAAACAAAATCACTGTGCGTCTTCGCACAACAACCCCCAATAGGTTCCCCTCCCCCAATGTGTTGTGTGGTAAGGGATACCGAGCACCGGTAAGGACACCGGTGCCAGTAATCCCTTACCGCCCAATTTCGAGGTCCCTTAGCGGGAACCGCAAGGGACATGTGGTCCGACCACACGTCCTTTACGGGTCCCGCTAAGGGACCAGGGTGCTAATAACGGGCCTGCTGTTCGCGAGCCCGTTATTAGCGCCCTCCCCATTCCCAGTGAGCCCTATGGGGGCTCAAATGGGAATGGGGAACGGTTGGTTCAATGGGGATTTACCGGTCCCTCCAGGGTCGGAATGCACCGGTAAATCCCCATTGAACCAGAACTGGTTCAAGTGCCGGACTCGGTATTGGAGGCAGCCATGGCACAAATAGTGCCATGCCTACCTCCAATCTCGGAATGAGGCCCACTGACAGATGCCAGCAAAGGGACTTGGGCTTTTAGGCTGTGGGCTTCAAAGAGACATGTCACCATTTATCAAAAAATAGGCCAAATAAAAATCTATTGGCTGAATCTATGTGACTGTTTGACTCATCTTCATGAGAAGCCAAAGACATTCTGCCTGGACAAATGTTGACATCATGAAAAAGGAGACCTCTAAAATATGAAGCCAACCTTTCTTCGCTGGCAACTGAATAGGAAAATACATGTGACCTGTTAAAACGCAAATATTGAATCCTTACTATGATGTAAGATCAGATTTAAACAAAACAAATTGCAATTTATAGCCAGAAGTTATAATTAGCACACCATGTAAAAAAGCACAAAGTATGCTATGCAAAGATTAGGAGATAATTAGGAAAAACAATGATCTCCTCTGGTGTTTCTCCCTGTGGACAAACATAGAATTTCCCTATCAGGTGCCATGGATTTGAAACACCTTCTAAGGGACCATAATAGACTTTCACTACATTTACAACTTTTGCAATGAGCTGAAGAGTTACCTTTTTTGATAATTTGAAGAACAGGACAGAGCATCTACTTAATTACCTGTTGTGGGCGTGCTGTTCAGGATGTCCACTGTCTCTGCTTTCAGCATACGTTTCTTGAGTTTCATCTGAAAATGTATTTCTTTCCTGTTCTCATTCATTTCTGCAGCCAGCTTGTGCTCTTCTAGAGCACATTTTTCCCTCTTCAGCTCATGAGAATGTTCATGCATACTGATATACAGAATCTCATGATGCTATTTTTATTAACCTTACACATTTAATTTCAAAGATATATAAACAAACATAAAATGGCCCTTTTCCTTTAGAAGTGTATTTAATTGCTCTCCCCTTTCAGTGTCATGAGGTTGGTAGAAACCACACCTCTGTCACAAAATCTGGGAGGAGTTCAACAATACATAATAAGCATCCTAATAGAAGCTGGATTATTATGACGGAATGTGGAGAGATGAAGCTGGAAATATCTCGGTAAAAACTAGATGTCTGTGGAAAGCTGAAACCCTTAGAGACTCCTTAGAGAATGGTTTGCAGGCAGGCTGAAAAGCGTAGCCCTTGCACATATTGCAAAGTGGGTTCCAGACAACCCGATGCCCTTGCTGAAGCAGTAATTCCAGACTGAGGGAGTCCCAGATGATTCTCCAAAAACAAGAATCCACTTTTAAAAATAAGACAAAGCTCAAATATAACTCTAAATTGGCTCTATGATATATTATACAATATGATATTTTATTTATATCGTGCTCATACACAAGTGTTTCCGAGCGCGACAAGGCAAGGGAGGGAAACAGGGGAGAATAAAACAGCGATCTTACTAGACCCAGTGACATTGAGAACGCGCAAGTGCATGGGAAAGGGAAACAGGGAAAAGTGCATGGAAGGGGGAAGAAGTGGAAAGTGCGGAACAGAGGAGAAAACAGATGAATAATGATTAAATAAAATAAATAGATAAATAAAGGCGATAAACGGTGGTAGTGCAGCCAGCAAGTGGCAAGTGCTGGGTTAAGCCAACAGGGTATATCTGCTTAGTGCAGAAGAAAAGCAGGTTGGGGGACTGTATTGGTACAGATACAGACCACAGTGCAAGGGGTGGCCGGGAGGCAGTGCAGGAGGGTGGCAGAGTGAGCAGGAACCTGGGCCCGGGGGATCAGAGGGTGGCCAGGTGCACAGTGCCAAGAGAGAAAACAGATCAGCAGGGGAGAACAGGGGCAAAGGCAGATGTAAAGAGGAAGGTCTTGAGGTGCTTCCTGAACTGGAGATGGTTCTCCTCAAGGTTCAGAGTGGCTGGGAGGCTATTCCAAAGAGAGACGGAGATATATCCTTAGCTTGTTTCTTTGAAAAACGACTTACCCTGAGGGAGTTAAAGGTAGAGGAGCAAAGTGCTCGAGAGGGGAGGTACATACGGAGGGATAGTTGAAGGAATTGTGGACTCAGGCCCCGGAAAGCCTTGTGGACAATGCAGAGGGTTTTACATTTTATCCTTGCATCCATTGGGAGCCAATGAAGAGATTTCACAGCTGGAGAGATATGATCCCAGGGCTTGAGGCCAATGACAAGTCTTGCAGTCCTGTTCTGGATTATTTGTAAAGGGTGGAAAGTGGAGGCAGGTAGATTTAGAAAGAGGCTGTTACAGTAGTCCAACCTAGAGAGAACGAGAGCTTGGGAGACAGTGAGCTTCTGGGGGAACGAGAGGAAAGGCAGAGTACCTCTGAGGAGGTTCAGTAGGAAGTTTGACTTTTTAGAGAGGGGAAACATCACAGGTAGAGAGGGAGATAGATGATAGGAAGGACCCAAGTTGGACCTGGGAGGGTCGATCAGAGAGGAAAGAGGTCAGCCAACCCATGGCCTGATCAGTGATACCCAGGTTGTCATAGAGATGGTTGAGCAGGGTGATAAGGTTGACCGTGTCAAAGGCAGAAGGGAGATTGAGTAGGATGAGGTCAGAGGTAACTTGAGAGTGAAGGTTGGAGACCAGGTCTTCAAGGATGTTCAGGAGAGCAGTTGCTGTGCTTCTGGCAGCTCTGAAGCCAGATTAATGGTTATGGAGAGAGCCAACAGAATCGGAATGAAGGTTAAGCTGAGAGATGGGCAACTTTTCCAGGAGTTTACCCAAAAAGGGAGTAATGGAAATTGGGTGATAGTTAGCCTGACAAGAACGATCAGCTTTGGGTTTCTTGAGGAGAGGATGCACAAGGGAGTGCTTAAGAGGGGAGGGGAAGGATCCTGAGGAAAAGGAGAGGTGCAAAAATCGTCAAAGGACAGAACAAGGGTGACGAGAACCCATGTTCCATTGCAGATACTTACCATAGCTGTCTCACAAATACAATAGATATCTTAGCACCCTGTGTCACTAAAACCAGACAATCTGATAAAAAATATCTGGTTCTGGTTTAATGAGGAACTAGTCTGACTCAGGCAGACCAAACGCTTTCTTGAACACCTCTATAACAAATCTCATACTCCCGAGGCAGCTGAAGCCTTCAACTCTGTAAACAAAACTTATCTAACTGTAAAGGGGATAACTTCCCTGCCCATCTAGTTAAACTATGTGCCCCCACTCTTACCCCTATCATCACTAACTTTGTTAATGCATCGTTCAATTCTAACTTAGTCCCAGCAAGCATTAAAGAAGCCTGGTTCACGCCACTATTAAAAAAAAATTAAAAATTCCAACCAACTATAGGCCCATAACTACAGTCCCATTCCTTCTCAGACGCATTGATAAAATAGCATATAACCAAATCCTTGCCCCTACCTTATGGAACTCCCTTCCACTCAGAATTAAAAATGAGGAAACCATTGTGAGCTTCAAAAAAATCACTGAAAACATGGTTGTTCAACCAATACTGATGGACTAAGATAGCATGTCTGTATCTAGTAAATATAGGCCCACACTAGATGTACTAACTATGCAGGACCTCCTATAAACTCTCTTTGCGTGCTAATTTCTGTAACTATTTCATTTTTAGAGCCACTTGGCCAAATGTCATTTTATCTGTATCACTGTAACATTTTATAAGTAAATATTAAGCTGTCTGTAATCTCGCCATGATACCTAAGGGTCTGGGCGTGTAAAAAATGAAATAAATAAATAAAATAATAAATAAATAAATCAATGTGGTCTTGATGGTTTTAAAGGAACAGGGATGCCAGTGGTTAAGATTAAGTCTAAACCTTCCAGCCATCACCTCATTGTTTTTGCATTGGTTACAGACTTGCATATCACATCAGATATGGTAAACACCCATAGATGTATGAATGTGATTATGAATTCTAACTTTGTGTCCAGAGGATGTACACTGTATTAATCATTGTTGAGGACTATCTAAGGCTGCAGATGTCATCCCAGTTAAATTTGAAGATGTGTGGAGGTAAGTGGAAGCATTTGCCAGTGACTTAGACAGAATTTGTGAAGATCCATGCACACAGGAAATATGAACAGTTTGTGAAGGGCAACACCAGAGATTATGAGTGAGCCACCTGAGGGGCAAGGGAAGATTCAGTGTTGTGCTTGCTGCTGGAGAAGGAAAGAGTATGTCAGTGCTGTTGCGTGTTGGGAAGGATGCACAGGAATGAATCCTCAAAACAAATGTCCAAGAGTTGAGGAGATTGAAGCATGAGCATGATAGGTTAGCACCTTTATTGCAGTTTAGCACGTCAGAGTTGAGACAAGGGGCAGAGTACACACTGTGTTTTATGCTAGGTGCCATAATATGGTTCAGTATGAAGGAGCTGCTAGATATAGAGGTATTGCCCTTACCAAGAGAAGAATAAGAAAGGCTGAAAGAAATGGTCATGGTGCCACCCCACAATGACTTCGACACACTGACAGGCGGCACAACCAAAAAGGGGAACTGCCGGGAACTGCCGGAGGACAAAGTACCAAAGTGTTTCATTACTTGAATAGAGTTCAAACCTCGTTGACAATACTTATCAGTTTGGCGAAGGAGTGCTGGTAATCTTCCCAACAGCAGATGACCATGATACTTCTGGATGACAATACATTGTTGAGGATAGGGTAGTTTCCTGGTTAGAAATAGGATTTACAGCAGCAAGTGAATGCTTATTTGCTTGACCTCTTTGAAGCCAAATCTGATTGATTGACTTTGATTTTCTGAATTTCTATCATGCAAATCCACAAATCTAATTGCATGTAGCTACTACTAGATAAAAAATGAAGGTTTCAGAGTTAGGTGGTATGCAACTAGATCTTTTAAATAACTGCATCTTGATGGGCTCGCAAAGGCTTGTAGGGTCAGGAATGGCTGACACCTTGAGTGGTATGGCATTCGATAAACATGAAGCCTAGAAGAGAATAGTCTCCTCCCTTGAGAAGAACATTTAGATGGAGGTAAATTCAGCAAGAGCAGCTTAGAAGAATTCAGGTCAATGGAAAGAACATAGGGAAAAACCTTTCTTGCAAGATATGAGGGAACTAAACCATGGAGACATTTCAAAATAAATCACAGTATTTACAGTACTTTAAACATAATCCACCTAGCCTCCAGAAGCCCGTGCAAGCATCTTCCTCAATAAGATATATGGTTATTCCATAAAGGCATGCATTACGTAAACATCTGCAGTCTGATTGGCCTGTAAATGTTTAATCTAGTATGCTGGAAGACCCTAATATGGATCATTGGAGAAAAAAAATGAAATCCAGCTATTACATGATAGCCTTCCTTTGGGATGAAGGGTAAGACAGGCCTAAATTGGTAGATTCATTAAACAAACATAGACAATCACATTCATATGGTATTTCTATTCCAAAATTATTATCCTATAGAACAACCAGATATTTACCATTTACAGAAAAGGCAGTATCCTTTTGAAACATGAGTGGGTGGTACCAGTAATATGTTATGTCCACTGAACAGGTGATATGGGCTAATGAGAATTATGTCTTTTTTTTTTTTACATCATTTTGCTTAAGGCCATTATGATTCGTCCAATTGTTTATCTTATTCGTGCTGGAAAGTGTAAAAGCCTTAATTTGGTCCACAGATACACATTTATAATTGAAGACCATCAGGATACAATTGGAGGGGAATGGCTGCTTTTGTTGTACCAGTTCCAACACAAGGTTGCATACAGATGACTAAGAAGAAATAAAGGAGGGCCCTGAGGAGCTCCACAGCTGATGATAGTGGGTTAGGAAACAAAGCCACACTCCCACCCCACCGTTTGGACTTGTTATTCTCATACAGAAAGAAAAGACTGAAACAATGTAAGGCTTATGTCTAAACCCTAGGCGATGGTAAGCAGTTGCTCCAGAAGAAGGTAATATTCAACTGTATCAAAGGCAGCCGATAAATCCAGCATCATTAAATCAGTGTTCCTTCATCAGCTGCCTCCAATATCTCATCCCAAAATGTAGCAAGAGCATTTATGACTCGGATGGAATTTATACTGAAATAAGTCAGGAATACCCTCAACACAATGCTTGCAGTAGGTGATATCAACATTTTACAGTACCTTTCCAATCCAAGGAAGACATGCAATAGGCCTGAAAGTATTGTGAACACATACGTCCAAACGTGGCCTCATCAGGAAAGGTGTCACAATCACCTGCTTCAAAGGACCCAATATCATCGTCTCCTTTAGAGGCACATCAATGAACAGAGTTATAATTGTTTAAATATCTGAAGCATGCCATTTGGTAGCAATGGCTGTGGGGGAGTAGTGATAAAGCACATGGCAGAGAGGACATGAGAAACTAAGAAGAGAAAGGATATTACCAGTATCCAAAGGGTGAACAAATCGGACATGTTGGACTGGGGAATATTGTGAAAGTCTGACTTTAAAGAGTTACTGCAATATTAGTTTGAATCGTTTTGACTTTCCCAGTGAAGAATTTACTGAAATACTCGCTTGTTGCTGCCAACAGTTTCTCTTGACAACTGTTAGGAACGCATGGAAATATAAACAATCTGTACAACATGAAAGAGCTTCCAAGGCCTGTTAGTAACTGATTGGAGAGTAAACTGCAAAAAATCGTTCTTGGCATTAACATTTT
Source organism: Ambystoma mexicanum (assembly GCF_040938575.1). Classification (NCBI taxonomy): domain Eukaryota; kingdom Metazoa; phylum Chordata; class Amphibia; order Caudata; family Ambystomatidae; genus Ambystoma; species Ambystoma mexicanum. The sequence continues at coordinate 419,121,099 of NC_090927.1, read as the reverse complement.
TCTTGTAGTGCTTAAGCTGTAAATAATCCATATTGCCCTCAAAAATGTGTTTACAGTGCCTTAAAGATACGGCAGATGTATTCACCATCCCGTTTGCAAATGCTGTCATACTTTTCTTTTCTAATTTGTTTTTTAATCATCCTGGATGGAAACCTGTGGGCCCTTATTCATTGTATTTTAGTTCATAAAATGGGCCCAGTTTGTTACTATACCTCTCCATGTTCAAATGAACATTAACAACATTCAGTAAATCTCAGCATTCTTTAGAGGAGAGTTTATTCATAGAACATGAAACACCACAGGGGGTATTGTTTTGGGACGGGTTGGTGGTGGGCATGCCAGACAAATTTATCAAATACATCCTTGTAAATTGGTCCGACTGTAACACTGGAAGGCTCTGATTCATGGAATTATTTGTGTGTAAAACAGTGATTCTGTCCGCAAATCCCTGTTTGAGGAATGGGGATTTGCGGGCAGAATGGCACGCAAATCCCTGTTTGAGGAATGGGGATTTGCGGGCAGAATGGCACGCAAATCCCTGGTTTACATGCAAATAATTCCATGAATCAGGGCCGAAGTGTGGATAGAAGAGTATCACTAAGGGATCTGATTACCAGAAGGTCCAGGTTGTGTCTTTTCAAACCTTTAAGTAAAATTAGCGAGGGGCACCATTTTGCTATGAAATAGAATGTCTGAATGATGAATGGATTCAGTGATGAGCAACCCTCGTGAAATAAGCCATGAATAAGGCATGATCAACCTGGATAAATTAAGGTTAATTCCACTCACTACGTGAACATTTTTTATATGGGGCAAACTTGCCCAGTTTAGCATTCCCACAGTGATTACGTCTGATAGAGGATCACACTTTTCAATTGACATTAACACCAATGGTGTGCCAAATGATAGCAACAAGGAGAAACAGTTTCTCAGAAACTGATTGCTCGCTCCCCTCCTCATACATTATCAACCGATTATTTTTCAATTATATATGTTACAGGTAATGATGTGATGTGTGATGGTTGCAACGACAAACCCCCGATCGATCGCTGGACTCTCACATATGATATATTTGCAATCTCTCAGTACAATATTTGGAACTGCCTCGACACTTCCCACCTCTATATTGCTCCACCAGAGATGAGAAATTACGTGGGAAGTTTGTACATATCCTAAAGGCCACGTGTGCCAAGGACGCTTGCGCCCTGACACAATTCCCATTACATCTTTATGACACGTCTCCTATCATATTTCAAATTCAACTCAGTGATGGTGCCTTACTATCAGCAAATGCACGGGATTATCTGGATATTGTAAAGGCAGAAAGATGCTCTCCAACTTGGTTGGATCATATAGCTGCCTATCGGATCCGCGGAGCACTCGATTTATACACAACACTAAAGCAAAAGGGAGCAGGGGAGTGCTTACACCCAGATGGCTAAAAACACACTCACCTGGTTAGGAGAAAAGTACCCGAATGAGACCAATTTACAAATAACAAGTAAATCACCCCAAAGTCTGCCGCAACACGTGTTTAGAGCCACGATTCATATGCTTTGCTACAGAGCTCCAGAAAGCCACGGTCGCTATTAATATAATCATGTTTTCAGATGTTCCATACATGCACATAGATATCATCTTAATTTTTAAAGACATTAAATTATATTAATATGAAATGGTTCACTGTTAGATAGCATTTGGGAAACAAGACTACGAACACTCATTCACAGGTATGTTTAGCAATAACAGGCACTTTATGGCAGGCGGTAAACATGGCTGAATTGAGTGTTGCCTGCCTTTGTATAGCATACGTGCACGACAGAATTTACACTTTGACTTATGATTTGAAAAAAACGAATAGCTCACATGGGAAACCTAATTATTTAACCTTAGGGCATAGCGAACTGGGTGCTCACCCTATCTAGGAAGTGACAAATGATTTACAAGAGGTAGGCAAGACGTTTTACAGAGTGACTATAGCGTTAGAGAGGGAGTCTAAGAGAATCAATGAGCGGTTAGATTGACTGCTTACCTTTCAGCACCTGTGGAGACTTGGTTCAGCAGCACCTTCAAGGACTAGCATTCGGGACAGTGCAATATAGATTGAACCCTCTGAATTCATTAGGTGGGCAAGGAAGATGAAATTGTCCATCACTGAGGAAAATATAAACCTCTGCCAACTTCTACTCACCCCCACAGGAGCCTGCAAGGAATGGTGCAGGTGCCAATCTGGGAGAAGAAAGGAGAGCTGCTGGCAATAATCAGACACTTTGTGATTTGAAACGGTAATACATCTACAAATTGGAGCCAGCGCCAAGATATGTAGAATGTACAGAAGACAAGTGAATGATGATTGCTGTCAGCTGAGAGATAACCTATACGTGTGTATTTGTTTGTTAACTGAGCATGACACCTAGACACCTCTGTATTAATGGCCACAAAACTCCCCCACAGTGTAGTATTTATGTCTTTTTTTAGGTATGTATTTATTTATTTACAGGGCAGTCCAATGCTCTTTTGATAGCTACAGAACATACAACAGATACGATATTAGATTTGAAAGGAGACAGTGATATTCGTTCAATTGGGTGAGTTTGAGGGATATTCTGACCAGGTTGTGGAGGGGAGTACATGGAATAGTCACCAGGGACAATACATGGATAGACTTATGTCTATTAAGAACAATCAACATTAGGCACGTTCAATGCAGGTAGGCGTTATGGACAGCTATGCTAGGGATGTGGCTATGATGGATGAAGTGTTAGAGTGAAGTCAGGGAAAGGGAAGGACAGAGGCAGGTTAGAGGCAAGGGAAAAATTTCAACTCAAAAGCGGATGAGAGGTAGGTTCAGAGGATAACTCGGAGGTGAGGAGTTAGGCTTTCAATTTGACTTTAAACAAATTGGTGTGGACTGTTTCTCTGATGCCTGATGGAAGAGAAATCCATGCAAGTAGAGCAAGAAGAGAGAGAGAGAGAGAGAGAGCACATGGAGGGTGAGATGGCAAAAGGGTATTTGAGGAGGAAAATTAGAGATTATTTGACAGGTTGTAGCGTTGGACAGGATAGACACAGTGGTGCCTTACCATGGATAGATCCGTGAACCAGGAGAAAAACTCTACATCTGGCCCTGTTTTGGATCATCAGCCATCCAGCCTGGTGACGGTATGAGGAAGTAGGTGTGAACTGAGCAAATTTCAACGAGAGTCCTGGTAGCTAAGTTAATAAAATCTTGTTGAGAGGAGAAAAAACATAGTTGGGGAATCCAAAGAGGATGCTGGAACAGTAGTCCAGTTTAGAGAAGACAGGAGTGGTTTAGAAATGCTTGGCAATGTTGAAAGGAAGGAGGTGCCTGATTTTCCTAATATTTCGGAGGTTGAGGAAAGGCGCTGTTGCATGGATCAATACTACTCCATATTGTACAGATTTTATTCATGGTAAGATTTGTGAAATGAAAATCAATTTGGCATCAGCAGGTGATGTGGTGATGCAAGTCCAGAGAAATGGGCTGTACCGAGGAAGTCTTTTTATTTTTATGAGCAATGTATTTAGATATGTTTATCATTGGGCCAAAAGAGACACCCATTGCTGGAAGAATTCTGAATTAGTATCTTTGACAAGTTATATGAAGCTGGGGTAACAGGCGCAAACATTCATATGATAAACACACCTTTTGAAATTGAAGCACAGCAAAAAACCACCAACATGCTAATGTTATTGCTTCCTAGTTAGACACATGTGTATCTCCTTTCACAAGTTCATATGTCTTGGAAGTTTGGAAAATGCCGTCCATTTGTTTGCCTGTATTTTATCTCTTAATGTGATATTACCTCATGCTGTGTTAAGAAACTATTCAAACTGACTAGACCAGAACAACACAATGAAAAAATCACAGTGCCTGAATAGAATGCTGAACACATCACATCTGCTTGCATGTGCATTGACAGTCCATTGGATGTCTTTCAAGAATAGGTGAAAGAGACAAGGTGGCAATTATGCTTCCCAAAAAGCAGGTAGGGTGCCTGTTTGTGCAACTAGCACATGCATAGCAATAATATGGTTCTCAGACGAAAAGAAATTCGAGGATAAGTTAGGATATGATGTAATGATAAAATATGTAGCATCCAATGATATGGAGTAATTTGCAGCTTGACATCATGTTTACTCTGAGCTGGTACACCATGCAGCATTCCAGACATACTAAGTAATGTAAATATGAGTGTGAGTGTCACTAGGAAGCCATATTTGCAGGATACCCACCATGTTAGGTCTCGTAAATATGAAAGTGCGCGGCAGCTCATAAAAGAAAGTAACTATTTTTGTTGACCAAACATAAGGCCCCAAGGATTCCCACACATGGACGTCTAACTTATTGAGCTGAATTGTAGAGAAAGATGTACCGAGCAAGTCGACTGGCTGAGGGCCATGAACTGCAACAATGAAGAAAGTCTTTCAGAACAAACACAGTAGACAGGCAGAAATATGAACTTTAAAAATAGGGAGTTTTGGTTTTGAAAATGATAAAAATATACAGTTTCATTACATCTGTGGTGGAGACTGCAACAAAAATACACCCACAAAACCACACCTTGATGAAATATATGTAGTCCACTAAGTGATTAGCCATAAATGAAATGTAACCTAACTCCAGAGTGGAAGAAGACGCTTCAGAAGATTGAAAGCTCAAGCACCCCCCCCAACGACCATTAGAGGAGATATTTTAGATACCATTTTGGAGCGGGCAGAGATGTCCATGAACCATTGCTCTGTATGAAGAAATCCAATTTGATACATAAAGTTGAAGTAAGTATTCTTGTTTCCGTGATGAGTCAGAGGGTGGGTGCATCCTCTGAGGTTTGCCAATGCTGGCCGCACGCACCAGGCACTGAAAGAAGTCCAAGCATCCTGGAAGGGTAGCCTACACAGGGGGACGGCATCCTGAGCGTCCTGTGAAGGACTCAGCCTGCCAACCCTCCTGAGTATAATTTACTTGGTCACTGGTTGCCCCGCGGTCTCACTCTCCTGTGCGCCTCATTCATGACACACTCTCTGTAGTTCTCTTCCGAGTGGACCTACAGGTCAGTGCTTTCCCACATAATGAATTAAAGCAGGTACTCTGCATCTGAACTAGCCACCCGAGAGCTTTCTAGTAGCAAGACCTTCCTCTTGCACCCCCCTGTATGATGGGTTCATGGCATAAACACAGTAGTTTAAAACAAAAATGCATTGTTATTTATGTATTTATTCATACAAATCCCAGGGAAGCAATGTATTTGTGGCACAAAAAAACTTACAGAATGTATCATTGATATCAGAGTGGAGGACATGGTTCCTTTACAATGGGATGAGAGAGTGTGACTTGAAGATCAGATGTTACAGGGGAAGGTAGACACATAAACAAGGGATGAGGAGACGACAGAATGGCATAGGAATGGGATGGTGGAGAAAGTGAGTTGGAGTAGTACAGCGAGGGGGAGGAAGAGCATTCCATAGTAGGGGAGACAGGAGAGAGAGCGAGCAGAAAAGAGATGGAGCACATGGTGCTCGAGTGGCCAGGAGATGAGCGAAGGGTGATGTTTACAAGCGAGGCAGAGAGTCGGAGGCGAGATGAGCAGATACCCTGCTCACCCTACTCCCACTCTCTACCACCACCTAACCACCCTACCCCCACTCTCCCTACCCCCACCGACCCTACCCCACTCTCTCTACCCATACCCACCCAATTGCAGAACTGTTTCTACCCCCAACTGTCACTCTTTCTACCAACCCCACTCTCTCTACCCTCACCCACCCACCCTAACCCCTCTCTCTCTACACCCACCCAACTGCAGAACTGTTGCTACCCCCAACTGTCACTCTTTCTACCAACCCCATTCTCTCTACCCTCACCCACCCTACCGCCACTCTCTCTACCACCACCCTACGTCACTCCCTCTACCCCCATTAGCACACCCTACACCACCATCTCTACCCTCACCCACCCACCCCGCCCCTCTAAACTCTCTCTAAAACCCACCTCTATCTTCCTCCACCCACCCACCTTGCCCAACTCTCTCTATTCCCACCCACCTCTCTCACCCGTACCCGCTCATATTTCCTCTGGCTGATCATTGATGGCACCCTCTATTAATGGCTTTCTTCCTTGCTCTAATCCCCTTCTCATTCTATTTCACACCTGCACCCCTCATCGCATTCGCCTTTGAAACTTTGCTCTCTCCTCCTTGCACCCTGGTACCTATAAATGAAAAATGCAAACAACAGCAGTACACGTCAAAACTATAGGCATAGCTAATGCTTGTTTTAAACGTATCCCAACTTTAATGATACATGTTTGTAGAATACCCCTGCTCCAGACCTGCCTTCTTACCCTTTCATCTCCACTGCGATGACTCGTATTCTCTTTGATTTCAGTGTTTTACGGTTTGCTTTTTCGCTTCCTTAAACCCTTTTGATGGTTTTCAGATGTTCTTGTGTGTGTTCTAGCCTCAGTAAAACGTTTACATCAACCTCTGCATGCATAATCTTTGTGTGATTTCAATAAAATATGTTTTGTCATTGCAGCCTCTTGACCACGAGACATCTTATAAGAAAGATGTTTCTGCAATAAAGCACTATTTTTGATTGTGGCCTCGCCCATTGGATCTCTGATATACACATTTAAGGGAATGATGTTAAGCATATTCCCAAACGCAATGCCTGCGCCATACCTTCCCAGCACTCACAAGGAAGAAAAGAGAAACGATGCCTATTTCTTATTCAGTGCATGTGTCCTCAACTGAAGCATCGCATTGCATGTACCTCTGACCTTTGCAATCTAGTTGCACTTCTGAAACCGGAGAACAAATATGATAAATAAACATGGACAAAATGTACACGATTGAATAGGAGAATTCACCTTCGGATTCCGGTCATTACAACAATGCTTACTGGTTGTTTTGCCATAGCTACGGACTTTTAGGACATGGTATGACGGGAGCATGCTGGCATTAGCAGCTCGAACTCTCCACACGCGGGCCTGCATGAGCCTACCAATGAATTACTATGCTGTGTCTTCTCCCAATATGTATGTGTTCATGGGGGTCAGGCAGTGAAACATCGGCCTGGCCTTGTCACGCTCCTGCATTGTTCATGGGGGTCAGGCAGTGAAGCATCGGCCTGGCCATTGTCACGCTCCTGCATTGCTCAGCTCTCCACCATCATTCCTAAAGCATTGTTCCAAAAAAGCGCACTTGAGCAGCAAGATTATAAATAAGCATCAGCAAAAATGCATGAAGAATGGTCAAATCACCGAAATGTGGGAGTTTGTGTATCCTGCAAACTCTTTGAACCTCCGCACTATGCGTCTGTTGAAGTTAGAGTTCTGTCCTGGGTCACGCATCTCAGGCCAGCAAGGAGGACAGAAGGGCATCCTTAACTTGTTTCTATTTCTAGCCCTCGTTGGGATGCAAATAGAACAACCTTTAAATGACATTTGGGTCTTGGGGGAGACGTGGGAGGCCATTGGGAGCAGTGGCAGTGGAGTGGTGCTTGCGGTGGGTGTGGAGGGGTCTCATTCGCATCCCCAAAAGAGACCTGCATACTATTGACCTGTAACTTTTGTGGAAGTTTCTCTGCCTTAATTGATGTATGAATCATGGTTGTGTCTTTGTCACAGTCCAGAAGAAAAGACGGTAGTTTTCTGGGACTGACATTTGAAGTAGAGCTTTCTGGCGTATTCGATGTTCTGGTGGCTGTCTACTAGTACAAATGCACACATTTTATCATACAGCCATGGGAATCCAATACCCCAGCCAGCACTCCTTCAACTGCCATTCTCGGAACACACAAATACCACTCTCACCCACTCAGCAGCAGCCTTGCACAAAACATTCCATCTCATAAATCCACCCACAACCTGGCTGCTCTCTAGAGTACAACACCCAAATGATCATAGCTCCCAATTATCAAAACCTCCCTCGACTGTACACCATTTTGGTGGATACACCACACTAGCATTCACTGAATCAGGACTCAGATAAGCACTTTAGTTTAATTTCACAAATGAAAAAGTAGCAGAAACCAAACTCAAATGAGTCATTCAAGCCTGCACATATAAGCGCCCTTTCAACACAACATCACAAACGAGAAGACGATTGAGTTTGGAATCAATGAAGTCATCTTCATAACAACGCATATCACATATGATCGGTATATATGCTTCAGATAGACCAAACCACATTCAATGCATGACCACTGTTTAGTCTCAATCGTTTAGACAATTTTATTACTACAGACATTTTATAAAATTTTATAAAGAACCAATTATGCCTTTCAAATACACCAAAGGAACATATAAAGAACCAATTGAGTATTTCCTTACTAAACACACGTTCTTTCGTAAAGCATGCTGTCGAGATTGAGGACCCTATTCTTGCCCATGCACCTGACATTTTTGCAATCTCTGAGAAATGGTTACATGACGCCGCACAGATTGCCATTGAAAATCTTGCCTGGTGGATATAAAATGAATCATGCTGATTGAAAGGAACAATGGGGTGGCGGTGTTGCACTCTTTGTAAAAGCTCACTTTGACTGCCACTCCTCCAACAATTTGTATTTGTATGGGTGCAAGCTCCTTGAAGTTAAAATGAAAATTAACCCAAACACATCTCTTACGATACTTACCCTCTATAAACCTCCACAAGCCCCAGTACTCTTGATGGGTGATTTTAGCATATGGGCTGATGACCTAACAGATCCCTCTGCCACATTGTTGCTCTCCTCTTTGTAAGCAGCTGGAATTACACAACTAGTCAAAGATCCACCACATCAGGGCGGTCACATATTAGATTGGATTCTTTCACACAATGTTCAGAGTAATACCACTAGTACCTCCTCATGTCCGTGGTCAGATCACCTCTTTGTGAACACTTCTATCACTCTCCCTGCCTCCTCTCCTAGACTTGATACAAACTCAAGAGTAAAAATAACATCAAAAATATTACAGCTACCGCTTTTTCAGCTATTACTACAACTAAACTTGGTCATATTGAAGCTAGTGTTTATCCATCCGATCTGGCCTCTGATTTACCTGCTGTCATTAGGGAGACTATTCACATCTGGGAACTGAAAAATGTAAAGACACTAAAAACTGAAACCATAAAGAAAACATGGTTCAAAGACGAGATTGTGGAAGCAAGAAGCAAAAAAAGTCTTAGAATGCAAATGGGGGAATAACCCCTGCTCCACTACCCTATAGAGTTATAAGAAAAGTGTACAACTATATAAAAATCTCATTATTAAAGCAAAAAAGAAAACCTATAATGTATGTATTAATAATGCAAAATGAAACCCAAAAGAACTTTTTTAAATTCTGAAGGGGTTTGAAAGTCATTTGTCACCTTTCCCACTCATCCTCAAAGACTCTCCATGGTGTCAATCCATTCAGGGTGAGTTTTAAAATAAAATTGCAGGTTACCGCTTATCTATTTCCAAACAACTGATCAGTTTAGCTCCTAATAATGAGCCTACTATAACAAACAATGCTCATTTATTTTTACCCAAAACTACTCCTAAGTTTACATTTCACAGATGCACAAAGATGAAGTCGTGGAGATTGTTAAGAACATTAAGTCTACCTAATGTTTGGGAGACCCCTAGCCAGCTGACACTTTGAAAGACTCTCTAGATGTCTTCATCCCTTGGATCACCAAAATGATCAACTTATCTTTTGAATCAGGCACTGTTCCTGCCATCCTCAAGGATGTTTGGGTTACTCCCCTATTGAAAAAGGCCACTTTGGATACTGCAGCTCCAGAGATCTATAGACCTATCACCAATGTTTCCTATCAGCTGAAGATTCCTGGCAGAGTTGTATATTTACAGCTGTAGAATTTCATAGAGGAAAATAACTTACTTAATAGCCATCAGTACGGTTTCAGATCCCAGCATGGCACGGAAACCGCTCTTTTAGATCTTAAATTTAATATCATGGAAATCATTGAGAGAAGCCATCCAGCTGTTTTATTATTGTTAGACCTATTGGCAGCATTTGGCATCATCAACAATAACCTTATGCATAATAGATTGTTAACTGTTGCTAATTGTTCGGAATCAGCTGTTTTTGATAGTTAGTATAATTAGGTTGTATAGGTTTTTCATAGTTAGTTTAATTAGTTAATATAGTTTAATATTGTTTGTCTATTTTGCATTCATGTGACAGTGTGGTGCTTTGTGGCTTTTGAAAGCATCCACTGTCTGTTCCAGCTGGGCCCTTCAAGCGTGTCTCGTGTATGTGTTTGCAGCTTGGGGTCCTGACTCACATAGGCCACTCCTGCTTCCCTTATCCACGGGCTCGCTAGAAAAGTTCGGTTTAACAAAAATGTACACAAGGGCTTTTGACTTTCCTCATAACTGTGGCCTGTCTGCTGCTGTACTACTTGTGTTAACACGCCTAGTGGGGATTGGTTGCGTTTTATCCACGCCATGTCTGTAATAAATTTGGGTGAGTACATGATTGATGTCTCCATTAATTGATGTGGATTGTGATGTATGTTCTTTTCTTGCCTGTATATGTGCTTGATGCACTTCATGCTGTAGACAGTAGCATGCACCCTTTGCCTGTCAAAGTCACACTGATGGTGGGAGTAGTTTGGATGTAGGTCTGTAACCTGGCCCAGTGACAACCAGCATGAAGACACACAGACACAGGGAACTTTCCAGAATTATTAATATCTTTTATGCACTTTCTGAAGAAAAATGAGCCTCCACACTACCTTTGCCAGCAGACACAGGGACGAGTAATCCTGAAATCTGGCCATGTTCGGTTGTACAGGGCTTGTGCTCAGACGTCCGACTGAAGGAGACGTGTTTCCAGGAGCTCCAAGCAAGGTGAGCAGCACAAGGGGCCACACCGCAGCTAACCTTCCACCAGGCCACTTGCAAATGCATGCTAAGTAGCACCACTGCTGGGGTGCTTTGCTAGGCACTGTTGGAGAAGTACACAGGACAGCTAAGATGCACTGAGGGCCAAATACAAAGTACCTTTAAAAGTTATCAGGGGCACACGCAGGGGCCATCAAACATATCCTCGAGTACCCCCTGCTCCATTGAAGCAGAGTTATTAGGGCAGTAGCTTTCCTAGCAAGTAACTGATACAGCGCACAGGGACACCCAGCGAGGCACAGACTCTTGTGCATTGCATATAATTTGCATGAGCAAATTGCCACGTGCACTACCTATTGAAATCAGCGGCTGCCAGAACATGGCTTGTGCTGAAGTTGCACCTCGCTATACGCGTGTAGCAGCTCACCCAGGGACCATTGTATCATGTGTGATTCTTGACGCATTGGTCTTCCATTTCCCGCGCGCCCACATGCACCTGCCTTACTGCATTGACAGTGTATGAACCATCAGGGGGGCAAGCTAACGTATGGGTACAAAGCAGCAGACAAGAGTGTTTGTTTGTGGAGAAGTCACTTAATTTGGCACATGGATGGTGTTGTGTGTGTGTTGTAAACACACATTCAGATTAGTAACTCACGCTCTCTTTGCAGCATTGAACTGCTCCTGTTACCGGACCGGAGAGTGCACAGGCAGGAGGCCAGCACACACCCCAGAGATAAGTCTCTCTTTGGCTTGCATTTGACTCATTTGGTACAATGTGCATGATGAACATGTTGTCTCTGATTGAGTATGTGTTATTGTCAATAGTTGTTTTTGTTATTTTGACTACTTTCCCTTGCCAATCCAACTCCCCTCTCCTGCCCTTCTTTCCGGTTATCCTGAACACCAATGCCTGTCCAAACAACATATCCCTGACCCTCCCTCTCTGCCAGGGTCTCAGAGGCCTGTGTAAGTTTGACCTTGCAGGCGCCCAAACCACAGAGGGGGTGGTTGGTTCATGCCACTCCTGTGCCTGGACACGGGAGCTGTGACACTACCCATCAGTTGTTGCATCCTCATTGTATGTTAGGTACCGAAAATGGTAACCATCATGTTGGACCATTGTTGTACTGTGCTACCTTGGTTGTTCTATCATTGTGCTTGGACATGTGCTTCAACATTTTCTGCTACTTCAAGTCATCTACTGGAGACTCTTCCAGGGTTTTTTGTTGCATACAGGCTTTTTCCCTGGTTTGGGGGTTTGGATCCTTGGAGTTCTCTGCTATTTGGTATTTCTACCAATCAAGGTGGCCTCTGAGGGGGCTGGATCCTATTTACACGCAAACTGGAACATGGAGACCAAGGGGTAGGGTGATCCTGTAGCCAGGTAGACTTGAAGGAAGAAGGCTACATACCCCAGACACAGAGGTTCAGAAGGTCATGGTGATGTGTAAATGAGGGAGGGCCTTTTGTTGTTGGAAATTTGGCTTGGGCTACAGTGTTTTGGGCACTCTGACATTGTAATTGTGGGGTACTATGTACATGGTGTGTTCTGCTGGTCAATGCCTGTTCCTGTGTTGTCTTTACTTTTCAGGTGTCAAAGGATTGGTGTGGTTTGACATGCTGGGGTGTACACATGGGCAATGTTCACATGTGATGTGTACATGACAAGGAAGGTCACTTGGTTTCACATGCATATGTTGAGTGCATGTCCCTACTGACACACACAGTTGCACAATGATCCGGGCCCGCTGTGTCCCTGCCACGCATGATCGATGACAATTTGGGGATCCTGTACATGCGTCAATTGGTTATTTATTTAATGTGTCCTTTTCATGTGATGCTCAAGGTGTATCTGCAACACAATGGCTGCTCACTGTGCTGTGTGCTGAGCAGTGTGTTGCAGGAGACACACACAGCACACGGGTTGGGGTGTAGGGATTTTGCCTTGCCCAATGTGCATGTGAACAGGCATTCAGTGTTGTGTTCATGCTACGACTGGTGGAAAGCATTTGTGTATGACTTGGTATGTGTGGGAGGTTGTTGGTCAGTCATTTCATCTGATTCCATGTCAGGCGTCATTGTCTCGGGCCACTTTCCATTTATCACATGTCACTTCATATCTTATTGGTCATGTGTTAGGCTTTTACTATTGCATGCCATGTCATGGTGTGGCAGACAAGGGTGATGTGGGTTGGGAGAGTTTGGGTGACATACCAGGGATTGTCATGGCCTGTTTTGCAGGTGGGGTGTGATACACACCTTGCATTTGTTCCTTTTGGTCACACAGGATTGGTATGTTTAAGTAGCTAGAGATACACACAATGTAGCACTTCTGTGGCAACATTCTGAGGGTGGTAAGGTTGTGACAGTTGACTGTCTCTTTGTCATCATCGATTGTCACCTGGTATGTACCAGGCCTGTGTGCACTTCACAGGGGGGTGAGTTTAGGTGAAAAATGTGTCCACAAGCTGGGTTCGGGCTGCCTCGCCACATGCCCTTTCCCCTCCCATGAGCAGAACCTGTGCATGTGGTTGGGGATGTGGGGGCACCACCATGTCCACCAGTACGTCCCCCCGTGTTGCAACATTGTGCAGGACACATGCTGCCACAATGATCCTGCACACTACTGGGGGTGCATATAGTAGCTGGTCGCCAGAGCAGTCAAGGGAGCGGAAGCGTGACTTGAGCGCTCCGAATGTGCACTCCACTATGCCCCTGGTTACAATATGGGCAGCATTGTAACTTACTTGGGGTGGTGTGGTGGGGTTCCGGATTGGCGTCATCATGTGGTTGCTCAGAGGGTAGGCACTGTCCCCTGGGGAGGTGATAATGGTTGTGATTATTGGGGTTTGTGTATTTGTCTCTGTGTGACATGCATACATGTGCACAGGCATTTGTACTCACCTAGGAGCCATGTGTCGCAATGCTGCCCAGCTTCCAGGGCCCGGCTCAGGGCAGACATTCTGTATATGAAACTGCCATGGGTAGAGCCAGGGTAGTTTGCATAGACAGAGGTGATGATTCCCTTTGCATTGCATACAACCTGCATGTTGATGTCATGCCAGTGCTTGCGGTTTCGATAGATGTGCCCAGTGGCCCTAGGTGGACATAGGGCCACATGGGTGCAATCTATGGCACCAAGCACTTAGGGGAAGTGTGCCACCCTGTAAAAGTCCTGGACCATGGCCTGCCTTTCTGCGGGTGTTCTGGGAATGTATATGTGCCTGCGGAATGTGGGGCGCGCAGTCATGATTGCCAATACCTGGTCTAGGCAGCGTGACTGAGTGGCCTGTGAGACCCCCCCACTATGGCAGTTGTCTGCTGAAATTACCCAGTGGCCAAAAAATGCAGGACATTGAGCACCTTCTCCAAGGGGCTCAATGCTTCGGAGCACAGGTTTGGGTATGTAAAATCATCTTCCCACTCCCTGACCAGGTCTAGGATGATACGAGGTGGAAACCTATACCTGCCATAGACCTGGTCGTCAGGCATACCAAAAAGGCTAGTCCGGAGAAAGAAAATGCGGGCCCTGGCTATTCTCCTCCTTCTGCGGTGTCCCACGATCAGTGCTTCGACAAATGGGGCATTCATCGTAGCTGGATATACGTGTTTGTTGTTTGCGCTCACTTTTATACTGTGCGCGGGGACGCTTCCGCCTGCCTTCGTGTGGCGGATGTGTTGACGCCTATGCGCGTCTTTTAGCATGCCTATGCGCGTCTTTTAGCATGCGTGGGTTTCCTGTATTCGATTCCATGAATACGTGTGTTCCCGTGTGTGTGGGCGTTCTGTGTATTTCCCTGCAGTACTTCCCCAGTTACGCCTTCTTTTTCACGCGTTGTTCCCCATTCCGCATGTTACACCCCGTGTCCCGCCCCCTTTTTGGTGTGCACGCCGACGTTGTGCGCTTTCCCTGTGCGCATCATGCACAGCGTTCGGGATGTTGCAATGACATGTGCGCCCGTGTGCACCACGTACAGGTTTGGCGAACATCCTGAGGAAAACACGCGCAGGGACTTCCATGTATCGCACACGTGTGCGTGCGCCTGTTTTTTCACGCTTGTGCCAGGTTGCGCCAAGATTTTCGGCGCACGTTTGTTCCATGAATCGGCTCCTTAATCTCATACCAGGCACACTTCTTCACCAGCTTGCAGTTCAGGTATTCTCCCCTGACCAAACAGCAATTCACAACCACAAGTGCTTTGAGTGTTTCACCACAACTACAAATTGTTGAGCAAATAGCAACTTCACAACTTTCAACAACTCTTCAGGAAAAACAAGGATTTATATTAGTGTTCTGTAACACTTTTCTCACAATAATGCTCCTTGTCCAATGGATCCCTCTCTTGTAGAAGGGCATTTGTGACACTCTTGTTTCCCCAGTAGACAGGCAACCAATGACTGATATGCAAAGTGTCTTTTAATTCTCTTCCTTCAACTTGGATAATGTGAGTTCCTACCAATTTTCTCCACAGGTTGTATTTATTTATTTGTTTGCATTTTTAAAGCGCTCACACGGCCCGAGGGCATCGAGGCTGTTACAGATTTTTTGTTGTTGTTGTTGTCTTAGTTGCATATTTATAATGCGCTTAAATACCCAAAGGTTTCTAAACGCGGACCGGGGATCGAACCTGTGTTGCTTTGTGTTGTCTTGCTTCCAAGGCGAGCATGTTGCCACTGAGCTATCCTCCCGGGACAATATAACATATGATCCACAATTGTCGCTGTCTCTGAATCTTTCATTGGTCCTTTGCTGTGTTTGGCAATATCTGTTATTTTGTAACTGGATTGGTTTAGCTCTCCCTTTGCTTGGGCAATGCTTGTACTTATTCTCTTGTATCCGTGGTCCCCTTTAACTTTGTTGTTGTTTCCATAGACTCACATTCACAACATTACAGTCTGTTGGCTTTTGTATGATATAGTTTTGCTGCTTTCTAGGACTTCGGTATTCAAGAGTACCTGGTAAATTTCTCTTTCTCACTCACGAGTGCTGCTTCTGCTTTGGTTTAGTAGTGCAAATTTCAAAAGGGATTTTCCAGTCACTTTCAGTCACCCTCAAGTGTCATTCACTCACTGTATGTTTTCCTTGCATACACGAACAGGGCAGAAGCGCTCCGGGTCACATACAGACTTTGAACTCACCGGGTAAGACGTGCTCTTCACTTTTTCCTGCCGCTTGCCGGATTCTACCTCATTCGGCTTCACCTCTTCTTTTAGCTCACCGCTGCATGCGCCACTTAGTAATGGAGGCCTCCTGAGGTTCTCTGGGGCATGCCAGCCATCAGAGACCTCGAGACCCTCAGTGCACATCAGCCACCTGTGACGGCCTCCCGGAAGGGAAAGCTTCCTTCGTCTTCACAGCCTGCTGCACAGCCTCTGCAGACCTGATTGCCAGAGGGCATGCTTCCCTCTCGAACACTGCCTCGTGCGTGATCTCTGCAATCTAGAATTTGAAGGGCACAGACCCCCTCAGTACTGACAGTTTCTCTCTGCCATACAATGGTCCTGGCGTCTTCTGTCTCCTCCAGCAGTTTGGACAGTCTGCATACACCATGCTGCTTTTGCTTCCTGCTTCCTGCTTCCTGCTTCTGCTTGTTCCTTCTCTCCCACTACACCTACTTCTCCCACCACACCTACTTGCCTACACCTGAAGGGGCCCTTTAAGCCTCCCAGTCTCCCTCAGGTGGGGTCAATCTGTAATAATTAACTGACCACTCCTATAGTACTGCTCTTCTTCAGTCATCTTCCTCATCCCAGTAGTTAGAGGATTATGGGACTTGAAGTCCCTAAATACAAAATTAGGGTTTCTTATTTCTGTTGCTTTACAGTAAGTCATCAGAAGAGTAGGGCTTCAGGGAAAATTGAGCAAGGGGTTTTCCCATTCCTCCTGACCTTCCTCTCCCCCTCATGTGATCCTCCCGCAGAACACCACCCCCAGATTCAGGATCAGAAAGCATCTGCCTTTCCCTGGCCACATTAGTAGGGTCCTAGGCCAGGTTTTCTAGAGTCATTGCTGATTCATCACAATACCCTTTTCTGAGAATGAAATGGTTGCATTTAGCTTGCTCAACAAGTACCTTCCCAATATACTTATGTGAGTATCTTTTGAGTACAGTAGAGGGGCTACACAGTGTTGTCTGCCCATTGTTAAGGGTAAATACTGCGTAACTGGAACCGTGACAATAGCCACAGAGAAGCACTGTGTGTCCATTATTGTATTTGACAGTGGGAACCCACACTCTTTTATGCAGGATTTGGTGGTCCCTCTATCTACCAAGAAGGAGAAATCTTTCTGTCCTACATTCACTGCTACCTCGGGTTCCTCTTCGGGGTCTGGACAAGCATGCACCTTCTGAGGTCACTCCTACTGGGGAGTTATTGCGGAAACAGAAAAGGATTTCCTCTCAGAACAGTTACTCCCATGTAGTGGGGTACTACTTTCTGGCCCAATAGTGTACTGTCCCCTTGTGGGTGTGTTTGCGCGGGTGCTTGCAATGCATTTGTGAGTGTCCCCAAGATCCCTACCAGCCCTGCTTGCTCAACCGCCTGTACTTGCTGGAGCAGGGGTTGCACCTGCTGTGGCTGCTGGGACTGCACCTGCCTCATTGGGGCCAGCTGCTGTGTCGGTTGGCCCCCGGGAATGTAATACACTTGCTGCATAAAGGGACACATTTGTGTGAAGTGGCCTTTTTAACCACAGAGGAAGCATGGCCCCAAAAACCTAGATCCTGCCCCTCTGTATCCCCCCTGGTCCCTCTGCGGGTATCCTCTCCCTTGTCAGTAGTATCCCATTGGCTGGTAAGCCTGCCCCTTGTGAGTAAAAACCAGATGGCTGGGCCCCCCACTGTGGGGCACACTGTAGCTGAATGTACCCACCTTGCTGTGACCCACCTCTAGTGGGAACCCCCCAGAGGGTGGGAGCCACTTCTATATGACCTGGGGTAAACATCGCCCCTTCCATGGAGAGCATTGTTAGCTTATTTTGTACTAGCTTGTTTCCTGCCTTAATGGCATTATCTACAGATTCCCTCTCCCTTTTTTGCTTCCGTTTGATGTATGATAGTTGATTGTATCTCTGGCCCTTCACTTCTATCGCCACTATCTTATTTAGGGAGGTTTGCATGTCTGGGGGAAGCCCTCGGACCAATATATGATAAA
The DNA here is from genome assembly GCF_040938575.1 of Ambystoma mexicanum. Taxonomy (NCBI): domain Eukaryota; kingdom Metazoa; phylum Chordata; class Amphibia; order Caudata; family Ambystomatidae; genus Ambystoma; species Ambystoma mexicanum. The sequence goes on along the minus strand of NC_090927.1, from coordinate 419,103,081 downwards.
AAATGGTATGTACTCATCCCATGATTTTCGGGTCTTTAGCGTCCAAAGCACCTCTATCTATTGTATGTATCCTCGTCTGGCTTCATCTTGCGGGCCATTACTGCACCCAGATCTGAGGAATTGGATGCATACCTTTTAGCACTTTCCACACGTGGGCACAATAGTTATTAAAGGGTGCTGCATCATGTACATTTGTACTCAGCTTTACCCCATTGCATCCCGCTTGTTCCCCTATTATCACCACAAACAACGTTTTCATATCCACACATGCCAGGGTGACCCCTGCTGTCTTTTCGAGAGCGTATATCCACTTGCTCGCTCCTGCCATAATGGAGGGCAAGCTGTAAATCAAATGATCCCTGTCCATCATCTGCCATTCGTTGTCCAGGGTCCTGGGTATGGCCCCCCACTTGTGACCTTTGCCATCCCTATCTATGCCTTTCTATGGCAGAGGCTCACTGACCAGCTTTTGTTCCATCTTTTTCTCTTTATCTGCTGCCCAGGGATCGTCATCCCCTGTGCTTATTTCTGCCTCCTACTCTTCCTCGTCTGAGACACCACAGTCTTCGTCAGACATGTCAATGTGTTCCTGTCATGATTATCAAACATGCAGGCAAAGGTAGTCCCAGTGCACAATCAGACACTGAGGCTGTGAGGAATGGCTGGACTACCCTCACCCATAATTGGCCTTCACAAAGCAAACACCAAACACCAAAACCAAAACCCTCTACCAAGATGGCCACCACTGTTGGATGACCTCAAGACCCACGAAGCTGTCCACAAAGTGAATCAGTTCTACCTGATGTGCGCTAGAGCACAGAGGAGTGGCTGCTATATAAGCCACACCCAAGCTCTGCAACACGCTTTGCATTGTTCGTGCTTGCAGCTTTACGCTCACTGCTACGGCTCTTGACCCGACTTCGGTTCTTCAAAGCTTCCACTGCATCGTTCACAGCCTGCACGTGCAGTATTGTTAAGAGGCACTGGAACTCATTGCGGCTGGCACAACTTACCTGCATCTTCTCATTAGCCTGCAAGCACAACATTCCAGAGAATCAGTCATCTCCTACCCTCATTGCAAGCCCATACTTACCACATCTCTGCATCAGTGGGCTGCAGCAGCCACCTGTAGGCTTCATCTCTTACCCTCATTGCAAGTCCATACTTACCCCATCTCTGCATCAGTAGGTCACAGTAGCCATCTGAAGGCTGCAGCCTGGAAGACAAGACAAAATACTTTGCCATCCTACAATATTCACAAAAGGACAGGGCACTGTAAGGATTGCTATCCAGATTAAAACCCTGAGAAACTATTACCAAAGTAAAAGCACACTAAAGTCCAAGAGACACTTTCAGCACCCGGCAAGTCACAGCAAGCCTGGGCAAGCAAGGTTCCCGTGAGGATACTGGGCCATGGTTGCCTATTCCTCGGAAGTACATCAACACCACAAAACTGCAGGTGAGTCCGGCCATTCCATAGGAACCACACATGGGAAATGGGTGGGCAAGCAAGAAACGTAGATGACCCGGTGCTTTTACTCAACACCACATGCAGCATACCGGGAGTTGTTTGGAGAATCAGCATCAATCTCCCACTCCTTCCTCCCTAAACCAGGTGGTGTGTGTCTTATTATGCTACACAGTGTTTGGGTGGTCTAGGTGAGGAGCACACAACAGAAGGGTCCAGGCGTTTCTGCAGAGAACCAGGTGAGAGTCACACTTCCTCCCCCTTGTCAGACTCCTCATTATCCAGTTTGAACTCTATCTTTCCTGATGTCCACCAATCTCCACCCCCATCAGCCCCCATTCCTTGCCTTTCTTTGCACCTCCTTTTCTATCACCCTCTCCGCCTCCTTGAACATAGTGTCCAACTGTCACTGGGTACTTTATTCTATGTCTTCCAGGTACTTCTGGTCACCCTTTTCCTTCGGGTTTCTCAGCCCCACCTTCCTTGCTATTATTCATTCTCCCCTTTCCAAGTACCCCAGCTTGGGGACACGCGTCATGAGTTGGTGTACCCTGAGGCAGGTTTCAATGTTGGATACAACCTTTAGAGAGGGGGTGGAGCACTTGGTGGTCTGGTCATGTCACTGTCCTGCCCACCTCTGATCACAGGCTCCTCCTAGAGCTTCCAAGCCCTCAAATATTTTGCCTGCTCTTGAGCTTTGATGCTTGTACGTTGCTAGCGGGTACCAGAACATATGTTCTATGATTCCATTATTCAACTTTCCCCCTTGTGGCCATTTGTGAAAACACTGTCCTGCAGGGTCCTGAAGCCACGGAAAGTGGTATTTTAATATGTTATCATGATATTTGGGCAACTTATTAGATAGATGATCCAAGGGTGCGTCTATCCAAAAAGCCATTCCCACACCCTATGCACTCAAACTATACTTGTGTCTGCAGTTTCTGTCCCCCTTTCCAATGTAAATCTTCGCCAAACTTCAAATTACACATATAGCCTTCACATGTCACCCAAATCCCCTCTTCTTACTCTCCCTTCTGAGACACTCTCACCTTCTCCTCACACATCCATACTTACCACTCCTTCAGTTCACACTTTCCACATTCACTGACCCTCTCCACAGGCCAGCCACTCACACCTATCACACTCACTGGCCTCCTCTTAGGACTGCCCACTCACTATGTGTTAGTACAAAACTGGCCCTCTCCACAGACCCACCAATTTCCTAAATACTCTAGGTAAACCTACAGACACCTAGGCACCTCCTCCGGCCCCGCATCTGCCACTAGTAAGCCAAGAGCAATTATTTACACGTTATCTCTGGTGTCAAGCCTTCCACCTCTGCCGACTCCACATAAACCAACAAATACTCTGACCACTCCTAAAAGAACAAAATACCAAAAGTCAGACAAATGGACATACCCCACATATACTACCCTATTGCACGCCTTCCTTCAACAACTCAATGAATCATAAACACCCCATCCAAAAAATGATGCAACTATACACTCCCCTGCACTACATGCAACTCCCATCTAATTGGATCCGCCACCTTCTATGCACCGTTCTGCTCTAATACAGACGTGCCCACCCCACACCCACTCACTATCAGAGAGGTGGCTCTAAACAGTAAGATTGCCATGGCCGATCATCCTCCCCCCTGTAGGATGTGTCCTAAACACCAAAAAAGAAAATTCCTCCCCCTTCTGTGGGCATGCAACCACAGTATTGCATGTTCATGCAAGGGTACACTCACGTGTCCTAGAGATCCTTGAATCCTCTCAGCACCACGCCTTCCCTATGGCTCGCCACTCCACCTGAGCACGGGCAGCACTCGGTACCAGGCAGACCTTTGTGACCTCAGCGTCTGTGGGCCGCCTCAGTTGTGCATGTGAGACTAGTCTGACCTTGCCAGACACGCGCCCCCCGGGAGGGCAGCCGGAATACCCTTGGTGGCAAAGGGAACGCCGAATCTCGCTGGGGCCGCTAAATGTGTCAGAGGTCTTCAAAAGGCAAGTAATGACTGGAACACCAAAGTAATCCAAAAAGTAGCATACACCAAACAGGAAGCAACACAGTTTTGTTATAGGGCCAGGTGCAGCTGGGAGAGCACAATTAAAACAGCAGTGGAATAGAACGGAATGAAGGGAGCTGTTGACGACACCTACTGTGGGCAAACCTTTGATACCTACTAACATATTTAGTACAGACAACAATTGTGACAATTTTTTAACAATCATATCAAATTGGTGGGACTATGTCAGTGTCCTATAGCAAAACATATAGTGCCTACGCAGGATTGGATGAGGCCACACTGACTGCCGCTTTCCAACACTACACCTTGTGATGTCACAAAACGTCCCAAACCACCCCAACATTACATTTATTAGCATGATGTGATTATGCTGATCACTGGAACTCAGTGATACAGTTTGTTTTTATTTATTTGCTTTTATGGATGAAATGTTTGTCCAAAATAAAGTATTTCTCTAATTTCCCAACACATTTTTATGATGCTTTTGCAAACAATATATGCTATTATAAAAACATTTTTAAGCTAGCTGTGCCCATAGATTTCTATGCTGACTGCACCTGTACATGCCAGTATTCCCATATAAGTACACACTAATGTTTGCTTTGCGCATAATGCCAGTAATGTTACAATAAGAAAATATGTCTATGCTGGTTCTGCCAATATATTGTAGAACATCTATCTACGAAGATCCTTCAGTTGGCCTTGCCATTAAAAATGCCATGTCACAATTTGAAAAGATGTCCAAACTGTCAGTACAAAATGTGATGCCAAAGAAATAGCTAGACTGGCTGCACCAAAATCCAAGTCTAGCCATTTAATAACACATGTCATGCTTGCTTTATTAGAGATGCCCGGTAATAAAATACCATGCCAAAGAAATAGCTAAATTGGATACACCAAAAGAACCATCTGGCTCAGGTAATAAAACGTATCATACCAACTTTATCAAAGATGCCCAGGAAAACAATTGCCATGCCAAAGTTAAAAAAAAGGCTAGACTGTCTGCACAAAACCATGCTAGTGTAGCCACATAGTAACACTTATCATGCCTGCTTTGTCAAAGATGCCCAGTAAAGAATGTCTTGTGTTATGACTGGTAGGGGGTGTCTGTACTTCCGCTCTCTATATGGTAGAAGAGAGGCACAGAGGACGCCAGCCAAGATTTTCTATTATTGGTAACGTAGTCGAGCAATCAAGGCCTAGCTTCTCAGGAGGTGATGCAGGCTGGTTCTTGAGTACAGTCTAGTCCCCGAACCCCCACAAAGGAATGTCCACACACTGTATTACTGAAAACACAGTCTTTATATAATTAATATTCAAAGGTATGTACACGATCACAATAACACACTTTGTACTCGGAAGTCAATAATGATAAATATATACAATTCTAAAGTGGTACCACCAATGTTATCAAATCTCATTGAAGTGCATCAACTGTACGGTTAAAATGTCACACAGATCAATAACGAGGAAACCAGCAATAGAGATAGGAATTAACGCAAGATGGTTGTAACAGTAGGCAGAACACTGGCCCCTACCTCTAGGCACAGTTCTGTGTGGAGATCCCCCCACCTGGGCAACCTGTAAATAAAGATATTTCGCACAAGCCCAGTCCATATGTTCAATAGTCTCACTTCTTCCGATTAAGGTTTTACCCCCGCAATGTACCTGGTGGAGTAGAGTTCTCTGACGATGCACCGACCGATCCTTCTTGAGTGCCTCCCTTTCAGGCGGGAGCCACGGATCGTCGAGAGGTGTCGGGGAACTTGGCGTTCAGTGTCGGGGAATCGACGACCCTTCTTGAGTGCCCTCCCTTTAAGGCGGGAGTCATGGATCGTCGAACGTCCGACGGTGAACAGGGTGAACTACGGCAATGAATTGGCAGCTTCATTCCTAGCGGTGCTCGTCGATGACAGAGCGTTGGCATCCTGCAAGGAAGAGGCGTGCGGGGCACCTCGGTGACGAGAGTTCTGGACCGCAAAGAGATGATGAAGAACTGTGGCCCAGCAAGGGCGTCGAGTCGTCGGCGTCTCTGCGGTCTGTAGGTGGCAGGAAACCCACCGGTGGATACTCCTCGGCGTGTCGACGGTCGGGCCTTCTCCAGCGGGAGACAAGCGGGTGGCGATGCAGACGAGAGCATCCGATGATCAATGGAAGTTCTTAGGCAAACAGGAGCACGGCCGCCCCCGTCGGCGACGGCGGTCATCGACAGTGGCGGACAACAGTCCGAGTGCTTCCCCTTGGAGTTCCGCAGCAGTCCCCGTATCGGGTTGGCAGCCTGTCGAAGGTCTGTCTACCAGGGAACTTTGGCAAAGATCAGCTGTGCACGATGGTCCCTCGTAGCTCGGGAAGAGGGCGCCTTACCAGGTCCTCTCTGGGTCAGTCCTTGGAGGCACAGCAGCTTTCGGATTGTGAAGGAGAGCAACAGCAATTCTTCTCGTCCAGCAGGGCTTCAAGGTCAAGCGTCAGTTAATCCAGTTACTCGTCGTAGTGGACTTCAGCTTCTGAACACGATTCCTAGCAGTGAGAGGTCCCCAGATATACTGTTGATCTCCCATTCATTCCGCTGGGTCACACTCAAGCATCCAATCACGACTACGGGCATTCATGCAGGCAGGCAGCCAATCAGGCACACAAGGTATTCAGGCCATTCACTTCTCTCCAGACACTCACAACAAGTTATGTGTATTGGGACAAGTACCGAGCCATTCAACACTCCAAGCTGCATTCATACCGGTTTCGGGCAGGGTTGTCTCAGTCATTGTGTCAACCACCAGATACTAGACACCCACAACACAGAATGCATATTCGTCACACACTCTATTCACCCAGGTTCCACCCACAGGAGGTACCCACAACATACATCACCGGGAAGGCTCCAGCTAGTCTGACCGGGCCTTCACAACAACACCATATGTGGCATTTCCACCCAACAGCCAGTCAGGGGGAAGGGACAGAGTCAGGGCTTCCCAGGACTTTGGGAAAACAAGGTAATGGGTAATAGAAAGCAAGAGGCTACCGGGGCCATCTTGTTTTCCATCAGGAATCAACTGATCCCAACGGCAGGGCCGGGGAATCCCAAAATGGAGGATACTCCACGCACCTGTCAAATTCAGCATGGAGCTGCCACCAGCCCATACCCTGCTCTGTGGGCCACCCACAGGTGCCCAAAAACATACACTAGGGGCACAGGGTTGTACCCCCACCCATGGGTGCCATAAGGGTATCCCACAGGTCAGTTCACCAAAGCAAAAGAAAGAGACCTGCACCGCCAGGAGTCCCACATGAACTCCTGCGCGGAAAACACGACAGAACACATGATGAAAAGCAGTAAAGGACAAGGATACGGAGGCCCTGTCCCTCCGATGCATTTCCAGCATCACATCTTGCCAGAGTAGGAAATGGCTATACTGAGTTTACCAAAATGGCCCGCTAGCCACTTAATAACATGTATCATGTACGCTTTATCAAAGATGGGCAGTAAATAATGATGCCATCAAAGCATAATTTCTTTACTTGGCATATTTGCTTTTGTCAGTATTGTGCCCCATCCCACCCCAATCGGCCCGGATCAAACACACACCACCACACACAGCCAGGCAATCCAGGCAACACTCCATCGCTCATTTACCCAGCATTCACCCATGCACCCATACACTAAACACTCACTTATTCATACACACACCCAGCACCCCCCTATGCATCATACACTCACTCATTCAGTCTCTCTCACACACACACACACACATAAACATACACATACATGATACTTTTCTTCTACCTTCTGCCCCAATTCTCAACTCTGCTCCTCTCCAAACACAGGTAGCAATACAACAGGAACCAGGAAACAAAGAGTGCATCCTGGTTCCTGCACATACATGCAGGAGCCTGAGCACTGACTTGATGTTGCTGCAGACCCTTTGAATGTGCAGGGAAGTGCAGAGCCCACCTCTCCTGTGATTTCTCCATGTCGTCAGCATGTTGGTAACAGTAACCATGTTGTAGGAGGAGATGGTTGTGAACCAGGATTCTATGATAAAATACTGTCTACCTGCAGCTGGCCTGGAGTTATAATCTCACCACTGGGAAGGTGGGACAGTGGTGTTTGATGGTGCAGCTGAGTGTGAGGGCGAGGTCAGATGACCATTACCCTCTCAATGCTGTCTGCCTGGAGTCCTTATGTAGCTGCAGGAAGGCAGGGAAGAGATGGTGTGCAAAGCAGCTAAGTGACAGGGCCTAATCTGATGACAATCAGCCTCCTCAATTCTATATACTTCCAGCTGGCCTGGGGTCTGTATGTAGCCAATGGAAAGGAAGAAACTGCTGGTGTGCTGAGGAGCTGAGTGACAAGACCTGGTCCTGAAACCAGCAGTCTCCTCAATGCTGTTTGCTTGGAGCTGGTCAGGCAGACAAAAACAGAGGAGGTCCTTGTCTTTGTCTTTCCTTTGGTGAGGAAGCCAGAGATGAGGAAGCCTAAGGAGGACTCAGGAAATAGGCAGTGCGTGGGGCAGCTGAGTCATCAGGAATGGTCATGTGACACCAAAAGAAGAGCTGCGTGTCGGACGCCACTGCTGGAAGAGCTCTGCGCCGGAAGATCCTCACTCTGCAAGTGCTACGTACATCAGAGTGTGTTGCTGGTTCCGTTGGCCAGGGATCCTCTACCTGGAGGAGCTGTTTGTGGCAGCATGTGTTCTTGGTTCTGCTCCATGGAGTCATGCTGCACAAGCGGTTGGTACCATATTGGAAATGCATTGTCCTTGTGCTGGGCCTGTGGTAAGATGATGATGATGATGTTGCTAGAGGGCCTGCTACCATGCTCTGAAGTATGATGTTGACCAAAGGCGCATGTACAGGGCATCAATTGCTGTCCTAGTCCATGGTTAAGGGCACGCAGAGCGCTCAACCAGGAGCTTTCCACTATTTCTTAACTAAAGGGAAATTGAGCCTCATCACGATCACTGGTAGAGATTTTCACATGCAAATTAGATTGCTCAACATTCACCAATGCTTACTAAGTTGAGCGTCAATTAAGCGTCACTCCTGCTAAAGATAGTTGAGCATTCATTGAGCCACACTAGTTGAGCAATCATTGAGCTTCACTAGTTGAGCATCAATGTAGTTTCACTCCTAGGAATAGGTGAGCATTACCTGAGTCTCCTAGCTGAGGCAAGATACTGCTGAGCTTTAGTCGAGTCTCAGATTGAGCCAAATGAGACCCTTCTATCTTCTACCTTCACCCTTCTCAGATCTTTGCTGCCCCCTTTGGCTCTGCTCCTGCAATTTTCTAGTGGATCACCACCTTCCCAATAAGCATGTTTATATTCAGTTAACCATAAACCCCTGAATCTTCTAGGAGCCCATCAACTTCGACAGCTCATTTAGAATGCAAAACCATTTATGCTTGGCTGAGCTGCTGACGAATGACCCTACTAGAATAGCATTTTTGTTCACTGTGCTGCAAACGTCCTGATATTTGATCTAGTAAGGCTTACATATCTAACACCTTATGGAATGGGTTTAATGTTGAAGAGTATGATATGATATGATATGATATGATATGATATGATATGGCATTTATAACATGCCTATACACAAGTGTTTCAAGGCGCGACAAGGCAAGGGAGAGGAACAAAGGGAGGGCAGACGACAATCCTACTAGGCCAGGTGTCATTCAGATCGCGCAAGTGCGTGGGAGGGGGGCAACGGACAATGCAGCACATGGGAATAGTTAACAATAAGTAAGTAACGGCCAGCAAGTGCAAGGGTAGGTGCAGACAACAGATGTCATGGCAAGTGCATGTGTAAGTGCAGACATCAGGTGTTAAGGGCTGGTAGGGGACTGTAGGGATACAGAACAGTCCCCAAGTGCAGGGATTGCCAGGTGGGCAGTGCAGGTGTGTGACGCTGGCAGAGGATGGACCTGGGCCCGAGATCAGAGGGTGTCCAGGAAGCCAGTGCAGTTCACGTTACAGCCAGGGGGTCAGCAGAGGAGAGGAGGCGAAAAAGCAGGAGCAAAGAGGAAGGTTTTGAGGTGTTTCCGGACCCGGAAATGGTTCTCCTCGAGTATAAGGGAGGCAGGGAGGCTGTTCCAGTGGGAGGCACCAGCCGAAGAAAGAGATCTACCACCAACTCGTTGCTTGGAGAAGCGACTGACCCTGAGGGAGTTGGAGGCAGATGAACGAAGAGCTCCAGAAGGAAGATATTTAGTAAGAGAAAGTTTAAAGTATTGAGGCCCCAGGCCCCAGAAGGCCTTATGGATGATGCAGAGGGTTTTGGACTTAATCCTCGCAGCCACTGGGAGTCGGTGAGGACACCCCAAAATCCATATCCAAAGGATTCATGTGTCCATCCACTATCATTTTTAGTTTGAAAAATGGTTACTTACAATGCTCCAGATACCTTCTCAGGGAAGCATTCTGTCTCTAACACACAGAAACCTTGACATTTCCAGTAATTTCCCAGCAATAATGACATTCCCAGTGAGGGCTTAGTTCGAAATTGATATCAAGTCATATGTATTGGACACAAAGTTCTTGGTGCTTTGCATTTAGAAGTTAGATTTGTTGTACACTATGTATTAGTGTATCCTTCATATAATGCAGCAGAGAGAAACAGATTAACCAAGGTCGCATCACAGAAAAGGAGGAGGCAGCAGGGATAACGTGGCAGTAAAGGGAAAGTAAAGCACTAACAAATGCAGTGGCAGAATTCTAAGGTAGCAGCAAACAGAGTTAAAGTCAGAATGCGAAGTAGCAGCAAAATTGAAGAACTGAAAAAAGAAATGTCAATAAATAAAAGGGAAAGCAATTTAAAGAGAATATAATAATGTTGAAGACATGTAAAGCAAATTGGCAAGAGACAGAATTCAAAAGAAACAGTCAGCAATAGAGTGCAAGACAGTGCAACCTAGCAGTACGAAGTGGGGGTTCAGCGCATGTGCATTTTGGCGTGCATGCTAGAGTTTGGGGAAAGAAAGCAAGCCATCTTTCAGGCACTCCATTTATGAGACCGGTATTCACTAGCTACTTCCAGCTCCTGCTCCATGAATTGCAATGTGGATCCCTGGACATCCAATGAGCTTCGTGAGAGGTCAGTGGGTGGAAATGGGTACTGTGAAATGAAGAACAAGTAGCGCATACAACATATGGAAATAAAAGGTTTGGCTTTTCCAAAATTGTGGGTTTCTACTCTAGAAAACAAATGTGCCAGAAAGGTCATTGCGGGTATATAACTAAAGTGTCCATGCGTAGTTTTAACAGGTTAACTCAATGTTCATGTTGCTCATAGCATTGGTTCATCTTTTACTTATATGTACAAAATGAAACCAATAAAACAACGATACCTTAAGTTGCTACTAGTGTCGAACATGAGATTACTTGTTCTTTTTCAAACAGTCATCACTCTTGCCTTCTTAAAGGATGACCCACTCAGAGCATTTTGTGAAACTAAGATAATTTAAAATGGCGCATATGTTTTTGCAATGGGAATTAATTTCTAAATTCGGACGGGGGAACCCGTAAACTTTGTATATTCCTGTGTATCTGGAAATCGCTTAGAGCTAGTATGGGCTACTATATAGATTGTGCACCAATCCTCTTGTGTCCTCAGCCCATGCAGACACAAGTTCTCCACTGCTTATTCATGTCCTGTTTTTCTGATTGCCCCCTACAGCTCTTCACAATAAGAAGCATATTTGTTCATCTAGTACTTGCTAGAGGTTTTGCACTTTATAGGAATCTACGATACAGTTGTAAGTATTACCCAACTAAAAAGTAATGATTATGCCAGCATGAAAACATATGGAAGACGGCTGCACTTACAACTCCAAAGATCTGCATATACCTAGCCCCATGGAAAGAAGCCACTTAAGTGAAAACAGTAAATATCAGCGGCATCTGGTCAATTTACGAGGTGCATCCATGAGGCTAAATGCCCAGTTCGGCCCCCTAGTGGTTCACGTCGCCCAATTCTGCCCTGTGTTGTGCACTCCATGCCCAATTCTGCACACTTTTAACATCTTTGGAACCAGCCCTGCACTGCATTGCCATCTATGACTGAGGCAGCGCTGCACAGCAATTCCAGGTAACTACTTCCATAACTACCATCAATCTGTATCGTAAGCCGAGCACAGATCTACTGTAAATTCATTCAGTTTGCTCTGTTTCACCATGTATTCTACACTGGCCCTGCATACTCGCCAATTAAGCAGAGTGCTCCAGTTTCCAGTGCCCATGATTGAGAAGGCCACCCAGACCTGTTTTTCCCCTTTGGATTCTGGGACTTGTTTTTCTTATTTGAAATTTAGGAAAACTACAAGACCCCGAATTCCAAGCAAAAACAGGACTGCACTGCCTTCATTCCCACATATGGACACCCGAAACGTGAGAGCGCTGATTAAGGTACTTTAACTAAACTGAACAAATTTGCACCACAAGAAAAGGGTATACTTAGATCTGTAAATCTTGTAAATCACAAAGATGTTTAGAGGGGAAATAGAACCTAGAAAACTTGTTTTCAAATCTGTTGAGTTTCCGACAGTTCACCAGCCCCCTTATTTATGTATATATGTATTTATTTATTTATTAATTTGTTACAGCACATAAAACCCTCGGGTATCTCGGCGCTAGTTTCATTGGGGTACATTAGTCAGGTACATTAGTTACATTGGCTTGCAAGGTTACAGATTACATTGCATGAAAAGAGGTGCATGAAACATTATTTTTTACAATAGAGAAGGAAGTTAAAGGAGTGGGAGTTCGGCAAGGCAGAGGGGGATGCAATCAGTAGTACAGTCAGTTGAACAGCCACGTCTTCTGCGGAAGGTCCAGTTTGCCTGTTCTTTTCTGGTGTTTAAACATCAGAATCACTCAATCCGTTACAAGTACTGGATTCCTAAAATAGGTAGGTGTGTTGGTGGCTAATTTAGTTTAAATATGCAAGCTCTAATGGCAAACTATGGTACAAAAATCAAAATGGTAGTAAAGTGCTAATTAAGCTGGGAGACAGGAGTGGGCGGTAGCAACTGTTGTAATCATAGAGCCCGTGGTGACAGGTACAACTGGGGAACCTCAATAAGTGAAGAAACGACATACAGCTGCCGTATTAAACTTAACTCAGTTTACAATGAACTATGAAATGCTGGTACTGCTTTGTTGTGGCTCACACAAGATTTGACACAGTGATTAAATGTATGTGATTTAGGGGTCGATTCATGGAAATAATGTGCGCCGAAAATTCCTGCGCAGAGGTGCCAAAACGTGCGAATCGCAGTAAAAGTGCGAAAATAGCAGTGCAAGTGCGAAAATCGCAGGGAAACCAGTGCACATCGATTCATGGAAGTCCGTGCGTGAGAAAAACATTGGATGTGCGCTCAAAATGTTCGCCGCGCACACCGGCGCACAGGTCATCCAACAGCGTGAGCCACGGCCACTGCGAAATCGCACATAGCGCGGCGCACATCACAAAAGTAGGCGGAACACGGGGCGTAACACTCGGAATGGGGAACAATGAGTGAAAATATGGGCGTCACGGGGGAAGTACAGGAGGCAAGTGCGCGGAACGCCCACACGCTCGCCTACAACCCGTATTCATGGAATCAAATAGGGCAAACCAGCGCACGGTCAAAGAGGCGCACAGGGCCAAACAAGTACGCCACAAGAAAGCAGGCGGTAGCGCCCATGCGACTGAAAAAAATGTGCGCCAAAATGTGCGCTAACAAAAAGCACCCATACACAGCCATGATGAATGGGCCATACAGTGGCCCTCTAGGACAAATGAGGTGCAAAGGGGTACCAATAAACACGGACACCCGCTGTGTGAAAAATAGCTTGTGCGTGTGTTCCTGGGTGCGCGGGAAGTTCCACACGTGATTGGCCTGGGTACGTGTACTTCGGGGTGCGCGGAAAATTCCACACGCGATTAGCCTGGGTACGTGTACTACGGGGTGCGCGGGAAGTTCCACATGCGATTGGCCTGGGTACGTGTACTTTGGGGTGCGCGGGAAGTTCCACACGCAATTAGCCTGGGTACGTGTACTACGGGGTGCGCTGGAAGTTCCACACGCGATTGGCCTGGGTACGTGTATTCCGAGGTGCGCGGGAAGATTCACACGCGATTTCAGCAGGGTACGTGTATTTCGGTGGTGCCGGGGAATGCCACACGTGATTTGGCCATGTGGGTCCTCCCAGGTGTTCCCTCTACACCCTCCACGGCCCCTGCAGGCAGCCCACACCACAGGGGACTACCCTGCACCCCTGCTCATGTCCCACAGGCAACCCATCCACCATGGCTATGCACACCAGCCAACCCACATGTCACCTTGCACTACTGATCACCAACACATGTCTCCCAGCACCCCCACCCCCCAGCAGTGCAGGGGCAGCCTCCACCAGGCCCCCACTCATGTCTACCACCACCCCCACCCGCCAGCCACCAGGGGCAGCCTCCACCAGTCCCCCACTCATGTCCAACTCATGTCTCCCACCACCCCCACCCCCCAGCCACCAGGGGCACCCTCAACCAGGCCCACACTCATGTCTAACACCCCCCCACCCCCCAGCAGTGCAGGGGCAGCCTCCAAAAGGCCCCGACTCATGTCCCACTCATGTCTCCCATCACCCCCACCCCACAGCCACCAGGGGCACCCTCCACCAGGTCCCCACTCATGTCTCCCACCACACCCACCCCCAGCCACCAGGGGCACCCTCCACCAGGCCCCCACACATGTCTCCCACCACCCCCACCCCCCAGCAGTGCAGGGGCAGCCTCCACCAGGCCCCCACTCATGTCCCACTCATGTCTCCCATCACCCCCACCCCACAGCCAACAGGGGCACACTTCACCAGGCCCCCACTCATGTCTCCCACCACCCCCACCCCCCAGCAGTGCAGGGGCAGCCTCCACCAGGCCCCCACTCATGTCTACCACCACCACCACCCCCCAGCAGTGCAGGGGCAGCCTCCACCAGGCCCCCACTCATGTCTCCCACCACCACCACCCCCCAGCAGTGCAGGGGCAGCCTCCACCAGGCCCCCACACATTTCCCCCTGCACCCCCACCCCCCAGCAGTGCAGGGGCAGCCTACACCAGGCCCCCACTCATGTCCCCCTGCACCCCCACCCCTCAGCAGTGCAGGGGCAGCCTCCACCAGGCCACCACTCATGTCTACCACCACCCCAACACCCCAGCAGTGCAGGGGAAGCCTCCACCAGGCCCCCACTCATGTCTACCACCACCCCCACCCCCCAGCCACAAGGGGCAGCCTCCACCAGGCCCCCACTCATGTCTCCCAACACCCCCACCCCCCAGCAGTGCAGGGGCTGCCTCCATCAGGCCCCCACTCATGTCTTCCACCACCCCCAACCCCCAGCCACCAGGGGCACCCTCCACCAGGCCCACACTCATGTCTCCCACCACCCCACCCCCCAGCCACCAGGGGCAGCCTCCACCAGGCCTCCACTCATGTCCAACTCATGTCTCCCACCACCCCCACCCCGCAGCCACCAGGGGCACCTCAACCAGGCCCACACTCATGTCTCCCACCACCCCCACCCCCCAGCAGTGCTGGGGCAGCCTCCACCAGGCCCCGACTCATGTCCCACTCATGTCTCCCATCACCCCCACCCCACAGCCACCAGGGACACCCTCCACCAGGCCCCCACTCATGTCTCCCACCACCCCCACCCCCAGCCACCAGGGGCACCCTCCACCAGGCCCCCACTCATGTCTACCACCACCCCCACCCCCCAGCAGTGCAGGGGCAGCCTCCACCAGGCCCCCACTCATGTCTCCCACCACCCCCACGGCCCAGCAGTGCAGGGGCAGCCTCCACCAGGCCCCCACTCATGTCTACCACCACCCCCACCCCCAGCAGTGCAGGGGCAGCCTCCACCAGGCCCCAACACATTTCCCCCTGCACCCCCACCCCCCAGCAGTGCAGGGGCAGCCTAAACCAGGCCCCCACTCATGTCCCCCTGCACCCCCACCCCCCAGCAGTGCAGGGGCAGCCTCCACCAGGCCCCCACTCATGTCTCCCACCACCCCCAACCCCCAGCAGTGCAGTGGCAGCCTCCACCAGTCCCCCACTCATGTCCAACTCATGTCTCCCTGCACCCCCACCCCCCAGCCACCAGGGGCAGCCTCCACCAGGCCCCCACTCATGTCCAACTCATGTCTCCCACCACCCCCACCCCCAGCCACCAGGGGCACCCTCAACCAAGCCCACACTCATGTCTCCCACCACCCCCACCCCCCAGTAGTGCAGGGGCAGCCTCCACCAGGCCCCCACACATGTCCACCCTGCACCCCCACCCCCCAGCAGTGCAGGGGCAGCCTACACCAGGCCCCCACTCATGTCTCCCACCACCACCACCCCCAGCAGTGCAGGGGCAGCCTCCACCAGGCCCCCACTCATGTCCCACTCATGTCTCCCATCACCCCCACCCCACAGCCACCAGGGGCACCCTCCACCAGGCCCCCACTCATGTCACCCACCACCCCCACCCCCCAGCCGTGCAGGGGCAGCCTCCACCAGGCCCCCACTCATGTCCCACTCATGTCTCCCATCACCCCCACCCCACAGCCACCAGGGGCACCCTCCACCAGGCCCCCACTCATGTCTCCCACCACCCCCACCCCCCAGCAGTGCAGGGGCAGCCTCCACCAGGCAAACACTTATGTCTCCCACCACCCCCACCCCCCAGCAGTGCAGCGGCAGCCTCCACCAGGCCCCCACTCATGTCCAACTCATGTCTCCCTGTAACCCCACCCCCCAGCCACCAGGGGCAGCCTCCACCAGGCCCCCACTCATGTCTCCCATCACACCCACCGCCCTGCAGTGCAGGGGCACCCTCCACCAGGCCCCCAATCATGTCTCCCACCACCCCACCCCCCAGCCACCAGGGGCACCCTCCACCGGGCCCCCACTCATGTCTCCCACCACCCCCACCCCCCAGCAGTGCAGGGGCAGCCTCCATCAGGCCCCCACTCATGTCCCACTCATGTCTCCCATCACCCCCACCCCACAGCCACCAGGGGCACCCTCCACCAGGCCCCCACTCATGTCTCCCACCACCCCCACCCCCCAGCAGTGCAGGGGCAGCCTCCACCAGGCCCCCACTCATGTCTCCCACCACCCCCACCCCCCAGCAGTGCAGGGGCAGCCTCCACCAGGCCCCCACTCATGTCTACCACCACCCCCACCCCCCAGCCACAAGGGGCAGCCTCCACCAGGCCCCCACTCATGTCTCCCACCACCCCCACCCCGCAGTAGTGCAGGGGCAGCCTACACCAGGCCCCCACTCATGTCCCCCTGCACCACCACCTCCCAGCAGTGCAGGGGCAGCCTCCACCAGGCCCCCACTCATGTCTACCACCACCCTCACACCCCAGCAGTGCAGGGGCAGCCTCCACCAGGCCCCCACTCATGTCTACCACCACCCCCACCCCCCAGCCACAAGGGGCAGCCTCCACCAGGCCCCCACTCATGTCTCCCACCACCCCCACCCCCCAGCAGTGCAGGGGCAGCCTCCACCAGGCCCCCACTCATGTCTCCCACCACCCCCAACCCCCAGCCACCAGGGGCACCCTCCACCAGGCCCCCACTCATGTCTCCCACCACCCCCCAGCCACCAGGGGCAGCCTCCACCAGGCCCCCACTCATGTCTCCCACCACCCCCACCCCCCAGCAGTGCAGGGGCAGCCTCCACCAGTCCCCCACTCATGTCCCACTCATGTGTCCCATCACCCCCACCACACAGCCACCAGGGGCACCCTCCACCAGGCCCCCACTCATGTCTCCCACCACCCCCAACCCCTAGCAGTGCAGGGGCAGCCTCCACCAGGCCCACACTTATGTCTACCACCACCCCCACCCCCCAGCAGTGCAGGGGCAGCCTCCACCAGGCCCCCCCTCATGTCCCACTCATGTCTCCCATCACCCCCTCCCCCCAGCCACCAGGGGCAGCCTCCACCAGGCCCCCACTAATGTCTCCCACCACCCCCACCCCCCAGCCACCAGGGGCACCCTCCACCAGGCCCCCACTCACGTCTCCCACCACCCCCACCCACCAGGGGCACCCTCCACCAGGCCCAAACTCATGTCTCCCACCAACCCCACCCCCCAGCAGTGCAGGGGCAGCCTCCACCAGGCCCCCACTCATGTCCCACTCATGTCTCCCACCACCCCCACCCCCCAGCAGTGCAGGGGCAGCCTCCACCAGGCCCCCATTCATGTCTACCACCACCCCCACCCCCTAGCAGTGCAGGGGCAGCCTCCACCAGGCCCCCACCCATGTCTCCCACCACCCCCACCCCCAGCAGTGCAGGGGCACCCTCCACCAGGCCCCCATTCATGCCTCCCACCACCCCCACCCCCGAGCAGTGCAGGGGCAGCCTCCACCAGGCCCCCACTCTTGTCCCACTCATGTCTCCCATCACCCCCACCCGACAGCCACCAGGGGCACCCTCCACCAGGCCCCCACTCATGTCTCCCACCACCCCCACCCCCAGCAGTGCAGGGGCAGCCTCCACCAGGCAAACACATGTCTCCCACCACCCCCACCCCCCAGCAGTGCAGCGAAAGCCTCTACCAGGCCCCCACTCATGTCCAACTCATGTCTCCCTGCACCCCCACGCCCCAGCCACCAGGGGCAGCCTCCACCAGGCCCCCACTCATGTCTCCCATCACCCCCACCCCCCTGCAGTGCAGGGGCACCCTCCACCAGGCCCCCACTCATGTCTCCCACCACCCCCACCCCCCAGCCACCAGGGGCACCCTCCACCAGGCCCCCACTCATGTCTCTCACCACCCCCACCCCCCAGCCGTGCAGGGGCAGCCTCCACCAGGCCCCCACTCATGTCCAACTCATGTCTCCCACCACCCCCACCCCCCAGCCACCAGGGGCACCCTCCACCAGGCCCCCACTCATGTCTCCCACCATCCCACCCCCAGCAGTGCAGGGGCAGCCTCCACCAGGCCCACACTCAAGTCCCACTCATGTCTCCCACCCCCCCACACCTCCCAGCAGTGCAGGGGCAGCCTCCACCAGGCTCACACTTATGTCTCCCACCACCCCCACCCCCCAGCAGTGCAGGAGCAGCCTCCACCAGGCCCCCACTCATGTCCAACTCATGACCCCCTGCACCCCCACCCCCCAGCCACCAGGGGCAGCCTCCACCAGGCCCCCACTCATGTCCAACTCATGTCTCCCACCACCCCCACCCCCAGCCACCAGGGGCACCCTCAACCAAGCCCACACTCATGTCTCCCACCACCCCCACCCCCCAGTAGTGCAGGGGCAGCCTCCACCAGGCCCCCACACATGTCCACCCTGCACCCCCACCCCCCAGCAGTGCAGGGGCAGCCTACACCAGGCCCCCACTCATGTCCCCCTGCACCCCCACCCCCCAGCAGTGCAGGGGCAGCCTCCACCAGGCCCCCACTCATGTCCACTCATGTCTCCCATCACCCCCACCCCACAGCCTCCAGGGGCAGCCTCCACCCGGCCCCCACTCATGTCTCCCGCCACCCCCACCCCCCAGCCACCAGGGGCACCCTCCACCAAGCCCCCACTCATGTCTCCCAACACCCCCACCCCCCAGCAGTGCAGGGGCAGCCTCCACCAGGCCCCCACTCATGTCCCACTCATGTCTCCCATCTCCCCCACCCCACAGCCACCAGGGGCACCCTCCACTAGGCCTCACTCATGTCTCCCACCACCCCCACCCCCCAGCAGTGCAGGGGCAGCCTCCACCAGGCCCCCCCTCAAGTCCCACTCATGTCTCCCATCACCCCCACCCCCCAGCCACCAGGGGCAGCCTCCACCAGGCCCCCATTCATGTCTCCCACCACCCCCACCCCCCAGCCACCAGGGGCACCCTCCACCAGGCCCCCACTCATGTCTCCCACCACCCCCACCCCCCAGCCACCAGGGGCACCCTCCACCAGGCCCAAACTCATGTCTCCCACCACCCCCACCCCCAGCAGTGCAGGGGCAGCCTCCACCAGGCCCCCACTCATGTCCCACTCATGTCTCCCACCACCCCCACCCCCCCAGCAGTGCAGGGGCAGCCTCCACCAGGCCCCCACTCATGTCTACCACCACCCCCACCCTCCAGCAGTACAGGGGCAGCCTCCACCAGACCCCCACTCATGTCTCCCACCACCACCACCCCCAGCAGTGCAGGGGCAGCCTCCACCAGGCCCCCACTCATGTCCCACTCATGTCTCCCATCACCCCCACCCCACAGCCACCAGGGGCACCCTCCACCAGGCCCCCACTCATGTCACCCACCACCCCCACCCCCAGCAGTGCAGGGGCAGCCTCCACCAGGCCCCCACTCATGTCCCACTCATGTCTCCCATCACCCCCACCCCACAGCCACCAGGGGCACCCTCCACCAGGCCCCCACCCATGTCTCCCACCACCCCCACCCTCCAGCAGTGCAGGGGCAGCCTCCACCAGGCAAACACTTATGTCTCCCACCACCCCCACCCCCCAGCAGTGCAGCGGCAGCCTCCACCAGGCCCCCACTCATGTCTCCCACCACCCCACCCCCCAGCCACCAGGGGCACCCTCCACCAGGCCCCAACTCATGTCTCCCACCACCCCCACCCCCCAGCAGTGCAGGGGCAGCCTCCATCAGGCCCCCACTCTTGTCCCACTCATGTCTCCCATCACCCCCACCCCACAGCCACCAGGGGCACCCTCCACCAGGCCCCCACTCATGTCTCCCACCACCCCCACCCCCCAGCAGTGCAGGGGCAGCCTCCACCAGGCCCCCACTCATGTCTCCCACCACCCCCACCCCCCAGCAGTGCAGGGGCAGCCTCCACCAGGCCCCCACTCATGTCTACCACCACCACCACCACCCCCCAGCAGTGCAGGGGCAGCCTCCACCAGGCCCCCACTCATGTCTCCCACCACCCCCACCCCCCAGTAGTGCAGGGGCAGCCTACACCAGGCCCCCACTCATGTCCCCCTGCACCACCACCCCCCAGCAGTGCAGGGGCAGCCTCCACCAGGCCCCCACTCATGTCTACCACCACCCTCACACCCCAGCAGTGCAGGGGCAGCCTCCACCAGGCCCCCACTCATGTCTACCACCACCCCCACCCCCCAGCCACAAGGGGCAGCCTCCACCAGGCCCCCACTCATGTCTCCCACCACCCCCACCCCCCAGCAGTGCAGGGGCAGCCTCCACCAGGCCCCCACTCATGTCTCCCACCACCCCAAACCCCCAGCCACCAGGGGCACCCTCCACCAGGCCCCCACTCATGTCTCCCACCACCCCCCACCCCCCAGCCACCAGGGGCAGCCTCCACCAGGCCCCCACTCATGTCCAACTCATGTCTCCCACCACCACCACCCCCCAGCCACCAGGGGCACCCTCAACCAGGCCCACACTCATGTCTCCCAACACCCCCACCCCCCAGCAGTGCTGGGGCAGCCTCCACCAGGCCCCGACTCATGTCCCACTCATGTCTCCCATCAACCCCACCCCACAGCCACCAGGGGCACCCTCCACCAGGCCCCCACTCATGTCTCCCACCACCCCCACCTCCAGCCACCAGGGTCACCCTCCACCAGGCTCCCACTCATGTCTCCCACCACCCCCACCCCCCAGCAGTGCAGGGGCAGCCTCCACCAGTCCCCCACTCATGTCCCACTCATGTGTCCCATCACCCCCACCCCACAGCCACCAGGGGCACTCTCCACCAGGCCCCCACTCATGTCTCCCACCACCCCCAACCCCTAGCAGTGCAGGGGCAGCCTCCACCAGGCCCACACTTATGTCTACCACCACCCCCACCCCCCAGCAGTGCAGGGGCAGCCTCCACCAGGCCCCCACTCATGTCTACCACCACCCCCACCCCCCAGCCACAAGGGGCAGCCTCCACCAGGCCCCCACTCATGTCTCCCACCACCCCCACCCCCCAGCAGTGCAGGGGCAGCCTCCACCAGGCCCCCACTCATGTCTCCCACCACCCCAAACCCCCAGCCACCAGGGGCACCCTCCACCAGGCCCCCACTCATGTCTCCCACCACCCCCCACCCCCCAGCCACCAGGGGCAGCCTCCACCAGGCCCCCACTCATGTCCAACTCATGTCTCCCACCACCCCCACCCCCCAGCCACCAGGGGCACCCTCAACCAGGCCCACACTCATGTCTCCCAACACCCCCACCCCCCAGCAGTGCTGGGGCAGCCTCCACCAGGCCCCGACTCATGTCCCACTCATGTCTCCCATCAACCCCACCCCACAGCCACCAGGGGCACCCTCCACCAGGCCCCCACTCATGTCTCCCACCACCCCCACCCCCAGCCACCAGGGGCACCCTCCACCAGGCCCCCACTCATGTCTCCCACCACCCCCACCCCCCAGCAGTGCAGGGGCAGCCTCCACCAGTCCCCCACTCATGTCCCACTCATGTGTCCCATCACCCCCACCCCACAGCCACCAGGGGCACCCTCCACCAGGCCCCCACTCATGTCTCCCACCACCCCCAACCCCTAGCAGTGCAGGGGCAGCCTCCACCAGGCCCACACTTATGTCTACCACCACCCCCACCCGCCAGCAGTGCAGGGGCAGCCTCCACCAGGCCCCCCTCTCATGTCCCACTCATGTCTCCCATCACCCCCACCCCCCAGCCACCAGGGGCAGCCTCCACCAGGCCCCCACTAATGTCTCCCACCACCCCCACCCCCCAGCCACCAGTGGCACCCTCCACCAGGCCCCCACTCACGTCTCCCACCACCCCCACCCACCAGGGGCACCCTCCACCAGGTCCAAACTCATGTCTCCCACCAACCCCACCCCCCAGCAGTGCAGGGGCAGCCTCCACCAGGCCCCCACTCATGTCCCACTCATGTCTCCCACCACCCCCACCCCCCTAGCAGTGCAGGGGCAGCCTCCACCAGGCCCCCATTCATGTCTACCACCACCCCCACCCCCTAGCAGTGCAGGGGCAGCCTCCACCAGGCCCCCACTCATGTCTCCCACCACCCCCACCCCCCAGCAGTGCAGGGGCAGCCTCCACCAGGCCCCCACTCGTGTCCCACTCATGTCTCCCATCACCCCCACCCCACAACCACCAGGGGCACCCTCCACCAGGCCCCCATTCATGTCTCCCACCACCCCCACCCCAGAGCAGTGCAGGGGCAGCCTCCAACAGGCCCCCACTCATGTCCCACTCATGTCTCCCATCACCCCCACCCCACAGCCACCAGGGGCACCCTCCACCAGGCCCCCACTCATGTCTCCCACCACCCCCACCCCCAGCAGTGCAGGGGCAGCCTCCACCAGGCAAACACATGTCTCCCACCACCCCCACCCCCCAGCAGTGCAGCGACAGCCTCCACCAGGCCCCCACTCATGTCCAACTCATGTCTCCCTGCACCCCCACGCCCCAGCCACCAGGGGCAGCCTCCACCAGGCCCCCACTCATGTCTCCCATCACCCCCACCCCCCTGCAGTGCAGGGGCACCCTACACCAGGCCCCCACTCATGTCTCCCACCACCCCCACCCCCCAGCCACCAGGGGCACCCTCCACCAGGCCCCCACTCATGTCTCTCACCACCCCCACCCCCCAGCAGTGCAGGGGCAGCCTCCACCAGGCCCCCACTCATGTCCCACTCATGTCTCCCACCCCCCCCCACCTCCCAGCAGTGCAGGGGCAGCCTCCACCAGGCCCACACTTATGTCTCCCACCACCCCCACCCCCCAGCAGTGCAGGGGCAGCCTCCACCAGGCCCCCACTCATGTCCAACTCATGTCTCCCTGCACCCCCACCCCCCAGCCACTGGGGGCAGCCTCCACCAGGCCCCCACTCATGTCCAATTCATGTCTCCCACCACCCCCACCCCCCAGCCACCAGGGGCACCCTCCACCAGGCCCCCACTCATGTCTCCCACCACCCCACCCCCAGAAGTGCAGGGGCAGCCTCCACCAGGCCCACACTCAAGTGCCACTCATGTCTCCCACCCCCCCACACCTCCCAGCAGTGCAGGGGCAGCCTCCACCTGGCTCACACTTATGTCTCCCACCACCCCCACCCCCCAGCAGTGCAGGAGCAGCCTCCACCAGGCCCCCACGCATGTCCAACTCATGTCTCCCTGCACCCCCACTCCCCAGCCACCAGGGGCAGCCTCCACCAGGCCCCCACACATGTCCCCCTGCACCCCCGCCCCCCAGCAGTGCAGGGGCAGCCTACACCAGGCCCCCACTCATGTCCCCCTGCACCCCCACCCCCCAGCAGTGCAGGGGCAGCCTCCACCAGGCCCCCATTCATGTCCAACTCATGTCTCTCTACACCCCCACCCCCCAGCCAACAGGGGCAGCCTCCACCAGGCCCCCACTCATTTCCAACTCATGTCTCCCACCACCCCCACCCCCCAGCCACCAGGGCACCCTCAACCAGGCCCACACTTACGTCTACCACCACCCCCACCCCCAGCAGTGCAGGGACAGCCTCCACTAGGCCCCCACTCATGTCCCACTCATGTCTCCCATCACCCCCACCCCACAGCCACCAGGGGCACCCTCCACCAGGCCCCCACTCATGTCTCCCACCACCCCCACCCCCCAGCCACCAGGGGCAGCCTCAACCAGGCCCCCACTCATGTCTCCCATCACCCCCACCCCCCTGCAGTGCAGGGGCACCCTCCACCAGGCCCCCACTCGTGTCTCCCACCACCCCCAGCCACCAGGGGCACCCTCAACCAGGCCCCCACTCAGGTCTCCCACCACCCCCACCCCCCAGCAGTGCAGGGGCAGCCTCCACCAGGCCCCCACTCATGTCCCACTCATGCCTCCCACCCCCCCACCCCCCAGCAGTGCAGGGGCAGCCTCCACCAGGCCCACACTTATGTCTCCCACCACCCACACCCCCCAGCAGTGCAGGGGCAGCATCCATCAGGCCCCGACTCATGTCCAACTCATGTCTCCCTGCACCCCCACCCCCCAGCCACCAGGGGCAGCCTCCACCAGGCCCCCACACATGTCCACCTGCACCCCCACCCCCCAGCAGTGCATGGGCAGCCTCCACCAGGCCCACACTTATGTCTCCCACCACCCACCCCCCCCAGCAGTGCAGGGGCAGCCTCCATCAGGCCCCGACTCATGTCCAACTCATGTCTCCCTGCACCCCCACCCCCCAGCCACCAGGGGCAGCCTCCACCAGGCCCCCACACATGTCCACCTGCACCCCCACCCCCCAGCAGTGCAGGGGCAGCCTACACCAGGCCCCCACTCATTTCCCCGTGCACCCCCACCCCCAGCAGTGCAGGGGCAGCCTCCACCAGGCCCCCACTCATGTCTCCACCACCCCCACCCCCCAGCAGTGCAGGGGCAGCCTCCACCAGGCCCCCACTCATGTCCCACTCATGTCTCCCACCCCCCCACCCCTCAGCAATGCAGGGGCAGCCTCCACCAGGCCCACACTTATGTCTCCCACCACCCCCACCCCCCAGCAGTGCAGGGGCAGCCTCCACCAGGCCGCCACTCATGTCCAACTCAGTCTCCCTGCACCCCCACCCCCCAGCCACCAGGGGCAGCCTCCACCAGGCCCGCACACATGTCCCCCTGCACCCTCACCCCCCAGCAGTGCAGGGGCAGCCTCCACCAGGCCCCCACACATGTCCCCCTGCACCCCCAACCCCCAGCAGTGCAGGGGCAGCCTACAACAGGCCCCCACTCATGTCCCCCTGCACCCCCACCCCCCAGCAGTGCAGGGGCAGCCTCCACCAGGCCCCCACTCATATCTCCACCACCCCCACCCCCAGCAGTGCAGGGGCAGCCTCCACTAGGCCCCCATTCATGTCCAACTCATGTCTCCCTGCACCCCCACCCCCCAGCCACCAGGGGCAGCCTCCACCAGGCCCCCACTCATGTCCAACTCATGTCTCCCACCACCCCCACCCCCCAGCCACCAGGGGCACCATCAACCAGGCCCCCACTCATGTCTCCCACCACCCCCACCCCCCAGCAGTGCAGGGGCAGCCTCCACCAGGCCCCCACTCATGTCCCGCTCATGTCTCGGACCCCCACCACCTCCCAGCAATGCAGGGGCAGCCTCCACCAGGCCCACACTTATGTCTCCCACCACCCCTGCCCCCCAGCAGTGCAGGGCAGCCTCCACCAGGCCCCCACTCATGTCTCCCACCACCCCCATGCCCCAGCCGTGCAAATTGCCTGGGTACGTGTACTTCGGGGTGCGCGGGAAATTCCACACGCGATTAGCCTGGGTACGTGGACCTCGGGGTGCGCGGGAAGTTCCACACGGGATTGGCCTGGGTACGTGTACTTCGGGGTGCGAGGGAAGTTCCACACGCGTTTAGCCTGGCTACGTGTGTTTCAGGATGCGCGGGAAGTTCCACACGCGATTGGCCTGGGTACGTGGACCTTGGGGTGCGCGGGAAGTTCCACACGCGATTGGCCTGGGTACATGTACTTCGGGGTGCAAGGGAAGTTCCACACGCGATTAGCCTGGCTACGTGTGTTTCGGGGTGCGCGGGAAGTTCCACATGCGATTGGCCTGGGTACGTGTACTTCGGGGTGCGCGGGAAGTTCCACACGCGATTGGCCTGGGTACGTGTACTTCGGGGTGTGCGTGAACTTCCACACGCGACTGGGCCTGTGAGATTGGGGTACGTGTATTACAGGGGTGGGCGGGAATATTTACTTGCGACTGGGCCTGGGAGAGCGTGCTACGTGTATTCCTGGTGTGGGCGGGAAGATTCACACGTTCGCCTACGACGCGCCGAAAAATAAATGGTCCAATCCTGAAACACGTACGCCAGCGTGAAGCAGGCGTACGTCGACCCGCGCAGCAAAAAAGTGCGCGCAAACAACAAACAAGCTCAGACGTCAGTATGAATATACCATTCCTAGCAGCAGTGGCCGTGGGTTACCAAAGGAGGAGGAGGAGGATAGTGAGGGCTTGAATTTTCACTCCCAGAACCAGCCTTTTTGGGATGCCTGATGACCAGGTGTATGGGAGGTACAGGTTTCCACCACACATAATACTGGACCTGGTGAGTGAGTGGGAGGATGACCTCACATCACCCACCCTGTGCTCCCAAGCACTCAGCCCCCTGGAGAAGGTCCTCAATGTACTGCACTTCTTGGCCACAGGATCATTTCAGCGGACAAATGCCATAATGGGTGGGGTGTCACAGGCCACGCAGTCACGCTGCCTACACCAGGTCTTGAACATCATCACTGAACGCCCATCAGTTCGTAGGCACATATCCCTGCCCAGGACACCTGCAGAAAGGCAGGCTGCCACCCTCGATTTCTACAGTGTGGCACAATTCCCAAAAGTGCTAGGTGCCATTGACTGCACCCATGTGGCACTACGTCTCCCCAGGGCATCTGAGCACATCTATAGAAACCGCAAGCACTTGCATGATATGATATGATATCGCATTTGTAACGCGCCTATACACAAGCGTTTCAAGTGTTTCAAGGCGCGACGAGGCAGGGAGGGGGAACCGGGGGAAGACAGACAACGATCCTACTAGGCCAGGTGTCATTCAGATCGCGCAAGTGCAGGGGAAGGGGGAAGGGACAAAGCGCAAGGGGAGGGGAAGGGGCAAGTGCAGTACAAGGTAAGTATATATAATAAAATGAATAGGGCCAGCTGGTGGCAAGTGCAAGGTAAGTGCAGACAAGTGCTGGGAACGGGGGCTGTAGGGGTACAGAGACAGTCCCGCAGAGCAGGGGTTACCAGCGAGGCAGTGCAAGTGCAGAGTGGCTTGGCCCAGGACCGAGGTCGGCGAGAGTGGCCCAGTTGCAGATTCGGTGCAGATTCAGCGAAGAATTAGCAGGGGAGAGGGAGAGAGAAAACAGAAGCAAAGAGGAAGGTTTTGAGGTGCTTCCGGAACCGTAGATGGTTCTCCTCAAGTTTCAGGGAGGCAGGAAGGCTGTTCCAGAGGGAGGCCCCTGCCGCGGAGAGAGATCTACCCCTAGCTCGTTCCTTCGAGAAGCGGCTGACCCAGAGGGAGTTGGAGACGGTTGAGCGAAGGGCTCGGGAAGGAAGATATTTAGGAAGAGAGAGTTGAAGGTATTTAGGCCCCAGGCCCCAGAAGGCCTTGTGGACAATGCAGAGGGTTTTGAACTTTATCCTCGCAGCCACTGGGAGCCAGTGTAGAGACTTCAGTCCTGGAGTGATACGGTCCCTGGGCTTAAGGCCAAGGACAAGTCTCGCAGTTCTGTTCTGGATGAGTTGCAGAGGGCGGAGAGTGGAGGCAGGCAGATTAAGATAGAGGCTGTTACAGTAGTCCAGCTTTGAGAGAACCAGGGCTTGTGAGAGAGTGAGCTTCTGGGGGAAGGAGAGGAAGGGAAGAATACCTTTGAGGAGGTGCAGCTGGTAGTGTGACTTCTTAGAGATGTCAGATATATGAGGAGAGAAGGAGAGTGTGGAGTCGAAGATAACCCCGAGGTTTTTTGCCGTGCAGGTAGGTGCAGGAAGAGGGCCAAGAGAGGCCGGCCAGAGAGCTGCAGGGAAGGAGGGAGTGGGTGTGCCGATGAGTAGAATCTCAGTCTTACTGGCATTAAGACAGAGGTCATTGGCAGCACACCATTCCTGGATAGCCGACAGACAGTCAGAGATGAGGGAAGGAGAGGAGGAGGCCGAGGGTAGCCTGAAAATGAGCTGGGTATCGTCTGCATAGCACTGAAAGTTGGGGCAGAGAGCGGCGATGCAGTGGGCAAGGAGTGCCAGGTACTGGTTGAATAGCCAGGGGAGAGATTTGATCCCTGGGGGACACCACAGGTGGAGAAAAAGATGTCAGAGAGGAAGGACCCCAGTTGGACCTGGGAGGGTCGATTGAAGAGGAAAGAGGTCAGCCAAGCCAGAGCCTGACCAGTGATACCCAGGTTATCACGGAGACGGTTGAGCAGGATGGCAAGGTTGACAGTGTCAAAGGCAGAAGAGAGATCTAGCAGAATGAGAACACACGGAGTGTTGGAGTCAAGGTTCAAGAGTAGGTCCTCACGGATGTTCAGGAGAGCAGTTTCCGTGCTTCTGGCAGCTCTGAAGCCAGATTGATGGTCATGAAGACTGCCAACAGATTCAGCATGGAGGTTAAGCTGGGAGATGGCCAGTTTCTCCAGGAGCTTGCCCAGGAAGGGAGTGATGGAGATTGGGCGATAGTTAGCCGGGCAGGAGGGGTCAGAAGAGGGTTTCTTAAGAAGAGGGTGCACAAGGGAGTGCTTAAGAGGGGATGGGAAGACTCCAGAGGCGAAGGAGTGGTTGCAAAAGTCAGCCAGGGCAGGAGCCAGGGCGTCGATGTGGTCCTTGATAGTTTTGGAGGAACAGGGGTGAACCTGTTTGGATGAGACTTTCATAGATCGGACTTGTCTGGAAACCTCATCAGCAGAGAAAAGGGGAAAGGCAGAGAAGGAGGGAGGAGGGGTGGCATTCCATCAACGTGCAGGTAGTATGTAATGCCAAGGGAATCATCACCTCAGTATATGCCAACTATCCAGGGTCCACCCACGACAGCTTCATTTACCGAATGTCTACCCTAAGCCGGGACCTAGAAGCTGGGCGGCATGGCGATAAATGGCTGATTGGTGAGTATGAATGCCACTGCACATGCATGCATGTCAGATGCAGAGTTATGTCACTACCCCACTAATGATACCCATCACCTCCTCACCAGGGGACAGTGCCTACCCTCTGAGCACCCATATGATGACGCCAATTCGGAACCCCATCACGCCTCCAGAGGTAAGATACAACACAGCCCATATTGCAACCCGGGGCATAGTGGAGCGCACATTTGGAGTGCTGAAGTCACGCTTTCCCTCCCTTGACCGTTCTGGCGGGCAGTTGTTATATGCGCCCCTAGTAGTGTGCAGGATCATAGTGGCAGCATGTGTCCTGCACAATGTTGCAACACGCCGGGGCCTGGCTGTGGACATGGTGGTGCCCCCACATCCCCAACCACATGCACGCCCGCTGCGCATGGCAGGGGAGAGGGCACGGGGTGAGGCAGCCCGTACGCAGCTGGTTGCTAATTACTTCACATAGAAATCACACCACAGTGGAGTGCACACAGCCCTGGCACATACCATCTGATAAGCAATGATGACTCGACCTGACAATTAAGACGATCAAAGGGACAGTCAACTGTCAGGACCATAGCAGCCTGAGATTGTTCATGTGGAAGTGTCACAATGTGTGCATCCCTACCTACACAAACACCACCAATGCAGTGTCATCAAAAGACACTCTTCCATGCTGCAGAAATTAATACCCACTCGCAAAATACTACATGAAAACAGTGCCATGTCACCCAACCCCTCCCCGGCACGGCCACACAACACACCATGGCATGTCATGCAATGTGAGAGGAAACAAATTAATCCCCACAACATGCCCCAAGTGTCACCAGCTACAGTGTCCCTAATGGAAGCACGGCCACACATGAAATGCTCACAGTAATGCAGGACCTAAACACACATTACCAAATACTTACCAAGAATACCAATCACCTACACAACCTCCAACCTACCTTCAACATGCCATTACAGACTTAAAAATGTGCTAGCCTCACTACCTGATGATGCCAGCCCTCGGAACACTTCCAGGTATACAGTGTTAGCGCCATGCAAGAGTGTAGGTGCACTGCTTACAACATGGACTCCAGTTCCAAGGTGGACCGCATTGTGAAGACATGAGGAATGGACCATCAAATTAGGAGGATGAGATGGATGCAGAGGCACATATCAATACACCATGCAGTGTACAATACAACAACAATATGCACTATGAATGTATATACAGTATTGACTACAGACTGCCCACACATTGAATGGGAGTCCAATGTCACCATGTACGTCAATGTCACTTGGGCACACCCTTTGCAAACCCATGGAAACGGGAAGCAGGAGGGGTGTGTGTCACAAAAACCCAAGCATCTGAACCAAATTCATGACAAGCCTGCATGTGCCAGCCACAATGTAGCGTATGCCCACGGGAGCCACACAAGGCAACACACTGTCCCAAAAAAAAAAAGAAAAATAAGAAATAATCAAAAATGGCCATTAATGGGCCCGGGAGGGTGGGGGAGGCCACTCAGGAGGTCCGAGGACAGGGTGCACACCAAAACCCACCTGCGTGGATCTTGCGAAAAAAAAACACCTCCATGGGCTCATGGCCTACACGGCTACCCTATTGTGGGAGTATCACTGCTGTCGCTCTCCTCACCCTCTGCAGCTGCATCGGGAGGTGGTGGCACTATGGGAGGCAGCCCACGCAAAGCCCTAGTCTGTTCCTCCATGGCTGCAAGCATGCGGGTGTGGTAGGTCTCGTTCTGGAGGATAAGTGTGCGGAGGTCCCCATGCAACAACTCACGGGATGCCCGGACCTCCGCCCTAGTTGCCTGCATCTCAGCTGAGAGCGTACGTGTGAGATGCTCCAGCTGCTGTTCTGTCCTTCTGTTTGTTGAAGCCTCAAGCTCACAAGAGTTGTCCTGAGGTGAAGGAGTTCCACCCTCAGGGCTTCCCTGTGGCCCTGGGACTCTATGGAAATGGCTTCCTGCAGAGTCGCCAGTGCCGCCCGCCTGTCCCTGTCGGATGCCAACATGTCCTCCCTGTTTGACTGGCAGATGGAGTCAGTTGCCTGCTGTAGTCGCTCCATCAGCCTTTCGGGGGGGACAATGGAAGTGGCCACCCTATCCATGGCCTGAGCCATCATCTCTGATGATGCTGCCTGTTGGGTTGCCATACCGTATATGGATTGCTCCCATGCGGTATTGCCAGGTGGCTGACGGCCACCACGTCGGCGGGCACCACACCTGTCTGGGGCAAGGCGAACTGCGCCTTGCTGTGCCGGCACTGCCTGAGGCTGCAGGACTGCATTTCCTCTCTGATCTGCTGGCCCAGGAACAGGATCAGATGTCACGGAGTGTGACCCTGCATCCGTAACCACCAAAGGCGTACCTGCCAACACTGACATACCCATTGAGGGTTCTAACCCTGGTGCAGGTGGGTCAGACAGAACAGAATCCCTCCCAGGAACACTCACCTGCGACGGCACATAGGTCTCATCATCCGAATCGACACCTGAATACAGCTCGGGGGAGGTGCAGCCAGAGACACTCCTTGAGAGCACGACCTGCAGCAGTTGTGGGTTCTCACCCACCACCACACCACGTCCCTCACTGGTGGTCGGTCGGCCCTCAGACCCCTCCTGGGTCTGCACCATCTCCACAACCCCAGCAGTATCAAGTGCGTCATCCCCTGCAAAGACATAAAAGAAAACAAATGGAAACAGGCATTAGCACTATGGCACACAATTAGGGCTGAGAGGCTACAGAAACAGTACTTGATTGACACATGTCCCACATGACTAAGACCCTCCCATGCATGCACCGTCACTGCGTGTGAAGGGTAGGCAGATGGCACACATTGATGACACCAAGATGGAAGATGAACACATTTGCTGCATGCTACCTAGCAGTGGCATCACACATTGGCCAGTGATTGGCAAGTCAAATACACAGGCCATCACACAGATGGCATGTACCCTAGCCATGAAGTGAAGAGGGAGAGGAGGTTACCAATTGTTCATTCAGTCCAGTTTGCTAATGAAATTGATTTTTTCATTGACATGGTTCAAATGTTGAACCTGCAGCTGCCAGTCCAAAATGGTCCTATAGCACAGGGACATGTCTAAACAAATCATGTCCAGGAAACAAAGCCAGTCCACTGTACCATAGCCATGTCAGACATGTGACAATAGGACTGAGAAATCCCGAGTAAAAGTGGTGGTATGCAAACAATCTGCCTGAATAAACAGAGGTAAATAAGCAACAATGTTGTGGCAAGATGACACTCCAAAGGCAACTGGCGTGGTGTTGGGCTGGATGTCTAATGTTGGCAGAAGGGATGCTGCTATACCCAAATGCTGGTGCTCAGAATGTATAGGAAGAGGCACATGGGTGACCCAAACCACTCAGGCACACACACCCTCACCTGGCACACAAACAGAAGCCCTCCCACACACACCATGCACATGGATGACACACACATGCATGTGCACTCACCGGACAATGCCTCGTAATCTGCCAGTTCTCCCACGCCTTGGATCTGTTCCTCCGTGACGTAGGTCCCAGCAACCTGCTCATGTGGAGTGAGTTCTATGTCATCTGCTGGAGACCCACCTCCAGTTACTAGAGTTGCGGCATGACTTGAGGCCA
The DNA here is from genome assembly GCF_040938575.1 of Ambystoma mexicanum. Classification (NCBI taxonomy): domain Eukaryota; kingdom Metazoa; phylum Chordata; class Amphibia; order Caudata; family Ambystomatidae; genus Ambystoma; species Ambystoma mexicanum. The sequence goes on along the minus strand of NC_090927.1, from coordinate 419,070,371 downwards.
GCTTATTCTTTGCCCTGCGCTTCAGGTAATTCCAGCACTTGTAGCATTCAGTAGCTGTGCGCCTCACGATTCCAAGGGCACTTATGATGTCCGCAATGGTCTGCCAGTGTGCCTGACGTTGTGCAGGTGTGGTCTTGGATCCTGCAACAATCACCATTTCGCGGTCATGTGCGGACACATATTCTACAAGTGCATTCAGTTCGGCCTCATTGAAGCTTGGCTTCCTTGACTGGCCGGACTGTGTAGCCGTGTCTGGGGCATCAGCCTCTACTGGACGAGCACTCTTCCTCTTCCGCTTGGAAGATGGTGGGGATCCTGAGTGTCCTACGCCACTCTGGACACTAGGGGCAGGAGCCCCGGTGGTCTCTGTACTAGGAGTGTGGGATTGCACACTCAGCATGGGAGTTGGTGCAGGCATTAGCTCAAGAGTGATGGTGCCAGGGGGAATGTCAGCTTGATGGACTTGGACCGGCACTGTCTTGGCTGGGTGTGTGAGAGGTGGGGTGGATGGAGCCGCAGCTGCCCCTGCAGCCTCCCCAGCCTGCCTACGTGGGGCAGCAGATGACCTAGCTGCCCCTGATCCATGTGGCCTGATGACACCAACGTTCACCGGCGCACGAGGCCTAGACCTGCTGACCTGGAAGTCAGCCATGGAGTCACCCTGTGCCAGGTCTGGTTCCGCAGTGGGCTGGTCCAACAAAGGCTGAGCATGGATGGTGTCAGCCACGTTAACCTCAACCAGGGGGGGGGCATGGGTGTCCCTGACTGCTCCTCCACACATGGGGGGCTAGGGGCACCCTGCAAGTCACGGCCACGTCCCCTACCGGATCCACCATGGCCACCACTTGGGGCTCGGCCATCATTGCCACCCTTACGGCTTGTTCGCCTCCCAGCCATGGCACTGATGTTATTGTGCGTATGGGAGTCAATGTGAACTATTGTCCTGGGCAATTGGGGGTCAAAGGGGTTGGGTACCAGATGGTAATCGTACCCTAGTGCTCTAGCAAGGCTGTATGTCACCCTTGGGGAAAGATGACGGGTCACGCAACGCACAGGCACCCCAAAAAAGGGAAGTAAGGTGCACGCAACCCCTCCTAGACCATGTGCATGGAAAAATAAACCTGCACTACGCTGTGGCACCCAGAAACACAAGAATGAACGTATGCGTGTCACACACAGCCTAGAATGACCTCTGAAGGGGTACGCGACACACAGGGCAAGCACAGATGTTAAATGCGTGTGCGACTCACCGTCTGCCAGGAACAAAATCGTGAAAAATATGCGCGTGTGCGCGTTGGCAACACCCCGGCCAAAAGAAGAATTGTACGCTGTCTGAGGAGACAGGACAACAGTAGAAGGGAATGCTGTTTGAGGAAACAGGCCCAGGAAAAAGAGGAAAAGAGAAAAAGCTGTCAGAGGTAACAGGGAGTACGAACTGGAAACGCCGTGAAGTAAATCGCGTGTGAACTGACAAGAAGTACAGATTTCAACCACTCGCTCTCCACGAAAAGCATGTACAAGGAAATGGCGTTCTACACGTACCTTTTATACACACGTCACAGACGCGGATACGCGATGAGGCCATTTCCACCAATTACGCGCTTTGACACTCGGACGTGTATCTCTTTTTTTTTACACGCGCCATTCTCTACGGCCTTGCGCGTGACGTCACAGCTACCCATGGGGGCCTTTGGGCCAATGAAATCGCGTATGCGTGCAGACGCGCTTATGCGCTAAGGGCCTTTCCTCGAATTACACGCAGACGTGCAGGACTTTTCACGTGCCAAATCACTCCGTATCAAGCTGGCCACACGTAAGCACACGGAAGACCACGCTCCTTCCCAGAAAGCCGATTTACTGCCCCCCAGAGCCCCGAGCACGCTCCCACCTGCCATCTGCTGCTGCCTGACTGCCTGCTGCCCACGTGCCCTGCCATTTGCTGCCTGCACATCAGCCAGGGGTGCTGTTGCTGTGACCACCCCTGCTGGAACCGAAGACTCCCGACTGGGATTCCATCGCTCCACAGCCCAGCCCCAGGACCCAGTTGCCCACCCACTCCTGCCTCTGGGGTTGTCATGCTGGGCACTGCAACATCTGGCACCACTGACAACCCCCGGCCAGAGAGGCAGAGGGGCACCAGCTTCAGTGCCAGGGAAGTTGGTGTCCTGTTGGAGCAAGTCCTGGGGCAGTATGATGCCCTCTACGGAAGTGTGCGCCGACAAGGAAGGACAGACTCGGATCTGGACGGACATCGTGACTGCCATCAACGCGGAGGGGGTGGCAGTCCGCGACTTCCAACATGTCAAGAAGCGCTGGGAGGACTTCAGGTCCAGGACCCTGAACAAGGCCCGGCGCCTCTTGAAGGCAGCGGATGCTAAAGTGCGCCGGGGCCACTTGTCGGAAGATCAGATGAGGGTCCTGGAATGCATATCCCCAGCGCTCCATGTCCAGGTCCATGAGAGGCAGACCCGTCTGAAGTCGAGCGGTAAGTGTACATGCATCATGATTATACGGTGGCCGTGTGGTGATGTGCCAGTAGTGTGCCGGTTGCACATCTGTTTGTATGGGGCCGAGTATGGGTGGGGGTGTACAGGACCGTGAGGCTAACACATGCGAGCGCTGTCATGTGTGAGACATGGATGGTGCTTGTGTGTGTAGGCTTGCATGCCAAATGCAGTTGTGTGGGCACACATGTTTGTATGAATGTGTATGTAAGTAGGCATGTTCGTGATGTCACGCATGTATGTTGTTTTCAGCTGCATGTATCAGCACTGTGTACATGTGCATGTGTGTGTATTTGACAAGGGTGCAACAGTGATGCAACATGGATGCATGTGACAGCGGGATGTGGAAGCCTGATTGGCAGATGTGACATGGATGCCCATCGGGACACTGCGACAGTTGGCTGAGGTGTACACATGCATGCAAGTCTGGTGGTGTGCGTGCATGTGTAGTGCACGCCCTGTGTTGCATGTGATGTCTGGCTCACCTTTGCCTGCTCATGCTGTTGTATGTGTATGGATGGTGCTGGCAGTTGCGATGTGGCTGTGGTATGGCTCATGTGTGCATGTAGAAATGACATGTGTGTTGCCAATTGTGATGCCATGTCTGAGGTTTGCCAATGCCACTCATGTACAACTGTCGTGTGTGTATGTGTCCATTGTACAGTGCCCTGATGCCTGTGTTTTATTTCTCCCTGTCTGCAGCGTCAACTGATGAAGAGGGTGGAGAAGGTGCTGTGGAGCACAGCGGCGGGGATCGCACTGCCAGCCAGAGACGCAAGGCCCGGCTCCCCTCGTCGGGGAGTGAGGAGTCCGGTGCCGCGTCCCAGGCCGCAGCTGCCGGGGGGAGGTCCAAGAGGCGGAGGTCGGAGTTGGACTCCTCGGCAGCAGAAGGGGCAGCTGGGACCCCACAGGGCCCAATGGGGGAAGATGGCACGGAGTCATCCAGGTTGGTGGGGGGTTTGGTGGAGGAGGAGGCCGTGCAAGCAACAGAGACGGGGTCTGGAGGTGGGGATTCCACTGGTGCTAGTGGTGCAGTGCAGGACCAGGGACAGGAGGCAACACAGGTCACCGCGGAGGTGTCTGTGTGCAATCCTGTCCCTGATCCTGTCACTGCATCATCTTGCACCAGCAGGGATGCCTACGTCCAGACCCGTTTTCAGGCAGAGGATGAGCTCACGACAACTGGCCTTCCTCTGCCTGCGGACGTGGCTATCCGGGTCCGGGTTGAGCCTGTCCTGACTGGTGTGGCGTTGCGTCAACGGGCAATGCGAGGTGACCTGCAGTCTTTTCATGAGGAGACTGCACGTCATCTCGAATGGCTCGTTGACCGCGTCGGCCTACTGGGACAGGTCACCCAGGCCGGATGCCTCCGTTTGATGGGGCTTGCTCAGACCCCCTCCTCAACTGAACCCCCTATGCACCAGTCGTCCTCCATGCCATCTTCCCACCCATCAGTCACCTGTGTGCCCTGTGGAGCTGCCTCTGACGGTGCGGCCAGGCTGGTGGAGGAGGCATCCCTGCCACAGTCGGGAGTTGGACGTCCAGCAGGGGTGGCCACATCAACGACTGCACCCCAGCCAGCGGAGGATGTGCAGGCAGCCGGAGGCAGTGCAAGGGCAGAGGCGCAGCAGCAGCAGCGACGTGGTGGGAGCCATGATGGCTCAGGGCCTTCGACATCGGAGGGGCAGGCATCGGACGGAGGGCAGGAGGACCCAGGACGGGAAGTGTCTTCAGTGTGGCAGCGGTTGGGCCACGCCATAGATGCGGAGCTGCAACGTCGGAAGAGGCACGGCTCACGATGGTCAGGGCGGAGAACTCCATGCGGAGGGCCCTGAGGTGTGCCGAGTGCCTCGAGGCAATCCGCAGGGAGTTTGGGGGGAACATGTGGATGGCCCTGTGGACCCTTGGGGCCATGGAGGAGAAGCGCCTCCGGGACATTGAGCAGGAGTTCGATGATGCCCTGGCCCGGAACATCCTGAAGTGAGCCGTCAGACTAGCCCGCTGCCCTTGTAAATAGTTCTGTAGTTAGTGTTAGGTTTCCTTTGGTTTAGCATTTTTTTTGGACCTTTTGGACAATGGGCCAGATTTTTGTATATATTTTTTTTTTTTAGGTAGTGTTATTAGATAGGTTTCATTTCTTCTGTTGGGATCATGGACCCTGGATTGTTTATCTGTATATAGTTGACTTTTGGATTTTCATTTTTTTTTATGATTTCCCCATGGAGCAATGGTTTTCGATTTTAATTTTCCATTGGATTTACTTTAGTGGATTGTGACTTTGGACACCTTTCGTTTGCATTATGATTTTTGGTTTTGCATTATTTCACGTACCTGCTTGTTTTTTTTAAAATAATTTCCATTCTTTTTTTTTTTTTTGGTTCAATTTATGTTGCGTTTAATACATATTATTCTTCAAACTTCAATGTGTAGTATCATCTCGTTGGTTTCATGCATATCATGATATGTGTTTTGACATTCACTGACACCCATTGGGTGTATGTGAGGGACATGTGTTCATTTCCAAACTTGCTTTTGTGGTTATATCATGTTTTTGCCATTTCTAAGTGGGTGGATGCAATACTCAGGTGGGTGTTTGGCATTTGGAGGCTGACCATAAGGGCCAGGGATCCAGATTGTGTTCACATGTTGGCTGGGGGACATGAGTGGGGGCCTGGTGGAGGCTGCCCCTGGTGGCTGGGGGTGAGGGTGCAGGGAGACATGAGTTGGACATGGGTGGGGGCCTGGTGGAGGCTGCCCCTGCATTACTGGGGGGTGGAGGTGATAGGGGACATGAGTGGGGGCCTGGTGGAGGCTGCCCCTGCACTGATGGGGGGTGGGGGTGGTGGTAGACATGAGTGGGGGCCTGGTGGAGGCTGCCCCTGCACTGCTGGGGGTGGGGGTGGTGGTAGACATGAGTGGGGGCCTGGTGGAGGCTGCCCCTGCACTGATGGGGGGTGGGGGTGGGGGTGGTGGTAGACATGAGTGGGGGCCTGGTGGAGGCTGCCCCTGCACTGCTGGGGGTGGGGGTGGTGGTAGACATGAGTGGGGGCCTGGTGGAGGCTGCCCCTGCACTGCTGGGGGGTGGGGGTGATGGGAGACATGAGTGGGGGCCTGGTGGAGGCTGCCCCTGCACTGCTGGGGGGTGGGGGGGGTGGTAGACATGAGTGGGGGCCCGGTGGAGGCTGCCCCTGGTGGCTGGGGGGTGGGGGTGATGGGAGACATGGGTGGGGGCCTGGTGGAGGCTGCCCCTGGTGGCTGGGGGGTGGGGGTGCAGGGAGACATGAGTTGGACATGGGTGGGGGCCTGGTGGAGGCTGCCCCTGCACTGCTGGGGGGTGGGGGTGCAGGGGGCCATGAGTGGGGGCCTGGTGGAGGCTGCCCCTGCACTGCTGGGGGGTGGGGGTGATAGGGGACATGAGTGGGGGCCAGGTGGAGGCTCCCCCTGCACTGCTGGGGGGTGGAGGTGATAGGGGACATGAGTGGGGGCCTGGTGGAGGCTGCCCCTGCACTGCTGGGGGGTGGGGGTGGTGATAGACATGAGTGGGGGCCTGGTGGAGGCTTCCCCTGCACTGCTGGGGGGTGGGGGTGATGGGAGACATGAGTGGGGGCCTGGTGGAGGCTGCCCCTGCACTGCTGGTGGGTGGGGGTGATGGGAGACATGAGTGGGGGCCTGTTGGAGGCTGCCCCTGCACTGCTGGGGGGTGGGGGTGGTGGTAGACATGAGTGGGGGCCTGGTGGAGGCTGCCCCTGGTGGCTGGGGGGTGGGGGTGATGGGAGACATGGGTGGGGGCCTGGTGGAGGCTGCCCCTGGTGGCTGGGGGGTGGGTGTGCAGGGAGACATGAGATGGACATGGGTGGGGGCCTGGTGGAGGCTGCCCCTGGTGGCTGGGGGGTGGGGGTGCAGGGAGACATGAGTGGGGGCCTGGTGGAGGCTGCCCCCGCACTGCTGGGGGGTGGGGGTGATAGGGGACATGTGTGGGGGCCAGGTGGAGGCTGCCCCTGCATTAGTTGGGGGTGGAGGTGATAGGGGACATGAGTGGGGGCCTGGTGGAGGCTGCCCCTGCACTGATGGGGGGTGGGGGTGGTGGTAGACATGAGTGGGGGCCTGGTGGAGGCTGCCCCTGCACTGCTGGGGGTGGGGGTGGTGGTAGACATGAGTGGGGGCCTGGTGGAGGCTGCCCCTGCACTGCTGGGGGGTGGGGGTGATGGGAGACATGAGTGGGGGCCTGGTGGAGGCTGCCCCTGCACTGCTGAGGGGTGGGGGGGGGTGGTAGACATGAGTGGGGGCCCGGTGGAGGCTGCCCCTGGTGGCTGGGGGGTGGGGGTGATGGGAGACATGGGTGGGGGCCTGGTGGAGGCTGCCCCTGGTGGCTGGGGGGTGGGGGTGCAGGGAGACATGAGTTGGACATGGGTGGGGGCCTGGTGGAGGCTGCCCCTGCACTGCTGGGGGGTGGGGGTGCAGGGGGCCATGAGTGGGGGCCTGGTGGAGGCTGCCCCTGCACTGCTGGGGGGTGGGGGTGATAGGGGACATGAGTGGGGGCCAGGTGGAGGCTCCCCCTGCACTGCTGGGGGGTGGAGGTGATAGGGGACATGAGTGGGGGCCTGGTGGAGGCTGCCCCTGCACTGCTGGGGGGTGGGGGTGGTGATAGACATGAGTGGGGGCCTGGTGGAGGCTTCCCCTGCACTGCTGGGGGGTGGGGGTGATGGGAGACATGAGTGGGGGCCTGTTGGAGGCTGCCCCTGCACTGCTGGGGGGTGGGGGTGGTGGTAGACATGAGTGGGGGCCTGGTGGAGGCTGCCCCTGGTGGCTGGGGGGTGGGGGTGATGGGAGACATGGGTGGGGGCCTGGTGGAGGCTGCCCCTGGTGGCTGGGGGGTGGGTGTGCAGGGAGACATGAGATGGACATGGGTGGGGGCCTGGTGGAGGCTGCCCCTGGTGGCTGGGGGGTGTGGGTGCAGGGAGACATGAGTGGGGGCCTGGTGGAGGCTGCCCCTGCACTGCTGGGGGTGGGGGTGATAGGGGACATGAGTGGGGGCCTGGTGGAGGCTGCCCCTGGTGGCTGGGGGGTGGGAGTGGTGGTAGACATGGGTGGGGGCCTGGTGGAGGCTGCCCCTGGTGGCTGGGGGTGGGGGTGGTGGGAGACAAGAGTGGGGGCCTGGTGGAGGCTGCCCCTGCACTGCTGGGGGGTGTGGGTGGTGGGAGACATGAGTGGGGGCCTGGTGGAGGCTGCCCCTGCACTGCTGGGGGGTGGGGGTGATGGGAGACATGAGTGGGGGCCTGGTGGAGGCTGCCCCTGGTAGCTGGGGGTGGGGGTGATAGGGGACATGAGTGGGGGCCTGGTGGAGGGTGCCCCTGGTGGCTGTGGGGTGGGGGTGATTGGAGACATGAGTGGGACATGAGTGGGGGCCTGGTGGAGGCTGCCCCTGCACTGCTGGAGGGTAGGGGTGGGGGTAGACATGAGTGGGGGCCTGGTGGAGGCTGCCCCTGCACTGCTGGGGGGTGGGGGTGATGGGAGACATGAGTGGGGGCCTGGTGGAGGCTGCCCCTGCACTGCTGGGGGGTAGGGGTGATGGGAGACATGAGTGGGGTCCTGGTGGAGGCTGCCCCTGCACTGTTGGGGGGTGGGGGTGGTGGTAGACATGAGTGGGGGCCTGGTGGAGGCTGCCCCTGGTGGCTGGGGGTGGGGGTGCTGGGAGACATGAGTTGGACATGGGTGGGGGCCTGGTGGAGGCTGCCCCTGGTGGCTAGGGGGTGGGGGTGCAGGGAGACATGAGTGGGGGCCTGGTGGAGGCTGCCCCTGCACTGCTGGGGAGTGGGGGTGATAGGGGACATGAGTGGGGGCCTGGTGGAGGCTGCCCCTGGTGGCTGGGGGGTGGGGGTGGTGGTAGACATGAATGGGGGCCTGGTGGAGGTTGCCCCTGCACTGCTGGGGAGTGGGGGTGATGGGAGACATGAGCGGGGGCCTGGTGGAGGCTGCCCCTGCACTGCTGGGGAGTGGGGGTGATGGGAGACATGAGTGGGGGCCTGGTGGAGGCTGCACTGGTGGGGGGTTGGGGTGATGGGAGACATGAGTGGGGGCCTGGTGGAGGCTCCCCCTGGTGCCTATGGGGTGGGTGGTGGGAGACATGGTGGGGGCCTGGTGGAGGCTGCCCCTGCACTGCTGGGGGGTGGGGGTGCAGGGGGACATGAGTGGGGGCCTGGTGGAGGCTGCCCCTGCACTGCTGGGGGGTGGGGGTGATAGGGGACATGAGTGGGGGCCTGGTGGAGGCTGCCCCTGCACTGCTGGGGGTGGGGGTGATAGGGGACATGAGTGGCGGCCTGGTGGAGGCTGCCCCTGCACTGCTGGGGGGTGGGGGTGGTGGTAGACATGAGTGGGGGCCTGGTGGAGGCTCCCCCTGCACTGCTGGGGGGTGGGGGTGGTGGTAGACATGAGTGGGGGCCTGGTGGAGGCTGCCCCTGCACTGCTGGGGGGTGGGGGTGATGGGAGACATGAGTGGGGGGCCTGGTGGAGGCTGCCCCTGCACTGCTGGGGGGGTGGGGGTGATGGGAGACATGAGTGGGGGCCTGGTGGAGGCTGCCCCTGCACTGCTGGGGGGTGGGGGTGGTAGTAGACATGAGTGGGGGCCTGGTGGAGGCTGCCCCTGGTGGCTGGGGGGTGGGGGTGATGGGAGACATGGGTGGGGCCTGGTGGAGGCTGCCCCTGTTGGCTGGGGGGTGGGGGTGCAGGGAGACATGAGTTGGACATGGGTGGGTGCCTGGTGGAGGCTGCCCCTGGTGGCTGGGGGGTGGGGGTGCAGGGAGACATGAGTGGGGGCCTGGTGGAGGCTGCCCCTGCACTGCTGGGGGGTGGGGGTGATAGGGGACATGAGTGGGGGCCTGGTGGAGGCTGCCCCTGGTGGCTGGGGTGTGGGGGTGCAGGGAGACATGAGTTGGACATGGGTGGGGGCCTGGTTTAGGCTGCCCCTGCACTGCTGGGGGGTGGGGGTGGTGGGAGACATGAGTGGGGGCCTGGTGGAGGGTGCCCCTGCACTGCTCGGGGGTGGGGGTGGTGGGAGACATGAGTGGGGGCCTGGTGGAGGGTGCCCCTGCACTGCTGGGGGCTGGGGGTGATGGGAGACATGAGTGGGGGCCTGGTGGAGGCTGCCCCTGCACTGCTGGGTGGTGGGGGTGGTGGGAGACATGAGTGGGGGCCTGGTGGAGGGTGCCCCTGCACTGCTGGGGGGTGGGGGTGATGGGAGACATGAGTGGGGGCCTGGTGGAGGCTGCCCCTGGTGGTTGGGGGGTGGGGGTGATGGGAGATATGGGTGGGGGCCTGGTGGAGGCTGCCCCTGGTGGCTGGGGCGTGGGGGTGCAGGGAGACATGAGTTGGACATGGGTGGGGGCCTGGTGGAGGCTGCCCCTGGTGGCTGGGGGGTGGGTGTGCAGGGAGACATGAGTTGGACATGAGTGGGGGCCTGGTGGAGGCTGCCCCTGCACTGCTGGGGGGTGGGGGTGGTGGTAGACATGAGTGGGGGCCTGGTGGAGGCTGCCCCTGGTGGCTGGAGGGTGGGGGTGATGGGAGACATGAGTGGGGGCCTGGTGGAGGCTGCCCCTGGTGGCTGGGGGGTGGGGGTGGTGGGAGACATGAGTGGGGGCCTGGTGGAGGCTGCCCCTGCACTGCTGGGGGGTGGGGGTGATAGGGGACATGAGTGGGGGCCTGGTGGAGGCTGCCCCTGGTGGCTGCGGGTGCAGGGGGACATGCGTTGGTGGGCAGTAGTGCAAGGTGACATGTGGGTTGGCTGGGGGGCATGGCCATGGTGGATGGGGTGCCTGCAGGACATGTGCAGGGTAGGCCCATGTAGTGTGGGCCACCTGCAGGGGCTGTGGAGGGTGTAGAGGGAACACCTGGGAGGACCCACACGTGCAATTCACATGTGGTGCTCCCCGCGCACCCCTGTAATACACTTACCCTGATGGAATTGCGTGTGATACTTCCTGCGCACCCCTGAAATACAGGTACCCTGCTGCTTTTGCGTGTGTTACTTCCCGCGCACCCCTGAAATACACGTACCCTGCTGTTTTTGCGTGTGATACTTCCCGCGCACCCCTGGAATACACATACCCTGATGGAATCGCTTGTGATACTTCCTGCGCACCCCTGAAATACATGTACCCTGCTGCTTTTGCGTGTGATACTTCCCGCGCACCCCTGGAATACACGTACCCTGATGTAATCGCGTGTGATACTTCCCGCGCACCCCTGAAATACACGTACCCTGCTGATTTTGCGTGTGATACTTCACGCGCACCCCTGAAATACACGTACCCTGCTGCTTTTGCGTGTGATACTTCCCGCGCACCCCTGGAATACACGTACCCTGCTGTTTTTGCGTGTGATACTTCCCGCGCACCCCTGAAATACACGTACCCTGCTGCTTTTGCGTGTGATACTTCCCGCGCACCCCTGAAATACACGTACCCTGCTGCTTTTGCGTGTGATACTTCCCGCGCACCCTTGGAATACACGTACCCTGCTGCTTTTGCGTGTGATACTTCCCGCACACCCCTGGAATACACGTACTCTAATGGAATAGCATGTGATACTTCCCGCGCACCCCTGAGATACACGTACCCTGCTGCTTTTGCGTGTGATACTTCCCGCGCACCCCTGAAATACACGTACCCTGCTGCTTTTGCATGTGGAACTTCCCGCGAACCCCTGAAATACACGTTCCCCGCTTGGCGTTTGCTGTTTGCCAGCCCTTTGAACTGGTCCAGGGTTAGCACAGCCCTTTGCGATGATTTGGGGATTTTGAAGGCTTTTCCTTGTGCGAGGGCGTTCTTGGGGGCGTAACTGGCGCTGCTGCAGGGTCGCTGCGCCACTATGCGCCACGGCTGGTTTTGGAGGCTAAAATCCATGAATACGCGTACGCCATTTTTGTGCGAATTTCTATGAATTACCCTGTAAATCTCTTCATACAAATAAGGCATACACTGTGATATTTGCTAGCTGCTATGAACGTCTCTCCAGGTACACCTGCAACCAGCAGTTAACTTCACTGCTTGGTGCTTTCACACTGGGCCTCAGCGTCACTGTCCCTGTGCCAGTGTGCAGCTTAAGTTAATAAGTTCTTTATAACGTGAGCGCCAACGAGCGTCTGCTTCCCAGCTCCATTACCTGCTCTCAGTTGAACCGTGCATGCAGTCTCGTGAGGTCATGGTGACTGCCGTGATCACGCAAGGCTGCTTCTCCACATGCATCTCCCGCAAAAAGCATGTTGTCAAGCATCTATAACCTAGAAAGTAGTTTCAATTACATGGTAACCATGCCACCTACTCAAACAGTAAAGACATAGAAGACAGACTGATAACAAAATATTCTACCATGTCCCCCTGATTATTAACCCTCACCAGAGTTAATAATCCCAGGCCTGCTCTTGGCGCTTCTTCTTTCAATTTCTTTCAATTAGTTTGAGCTGGATTCAATTCCTTTTTTACTGTTCCAAACCGAAGTGGACACAGATTCTCCACAGCTCCAAAAATTATGCTGCCATAGCTCAGTTGTTGTGACCCTTCCCCTCACACAGATACAGACATTGACATAAAAAATGACATAGGTATGGCTCAGTTCACAACAGCAGCAACATAAAAGAAGGACATAGCACAGCTGTAAGTATATTCTAATAGTGATAAAAGTTGGGTGTTTAAACGTTTGTCTCTATTTAGCTGTGCTCTCCTTTTTACCTGTGATGAACTATTTATTAAACACAGATAAGGGAAGAATAAATAATTAATGCAAGGCTAAAAGAAAAAAGAGTTTACCTGGATTACTTAATAGTAATCTTAATTACTTCTAGTCTTACTCTTCCTCGTCAGAGTAATTTCTTTTGAGGCCCAGCCTCCAATGACAGGAACCTGTTATCTAATTTTAGTATTTGGCCCCTCCCTCTAGGTGGTATAATGCCTCCCATTTCCAATCAATCTACTCAGTTCTACTCTTCTTCAATGTACAGCATCATGTCAGTTTTCTCGACTGTTGTAGGGTAAAAACACTTGACTATGTGAAGTGACCGCACCTTTTTTTTTTTTTTTTTTTTTTTTTTTAATTTGTTTTTATTGAGTTTTCAAAGTAAACATTCACATGAACAAGGAAGTACAGAATGAGAATATCATTTGGAATAACAACGAGTACCTGTTCAGGTCAAGTTCTTCCTGTTGATTGGAAGATACAACTAAAGAGCATGTATAATCAGAAGAACATGGAGAGACCAACAGTGTAAACAACTATATCTTCCCTTTTCCCACAACAATTTTAGAATTAATATTCCCTCCCCCCTCCCCCCTAGAATGGAAGACTGATCTTTTGGAGATTTTTGGCATCGTGGTCAAGGTATAGGTTGTGGGTCAGGGTTTGGTCAACAGAGTTCAGTTATGGGCGCGTCCATGAGGGGGGTGTAGTTGTTTGTCTGAGGTGGTTGCGTCTAGCGGGGTGGGTAGAGATGTATGGTAAGGTGATGAGAGGATAGTTTCCTGAAAGGAGGGGTGGTCCGGTCCGGCCCACTTCAGGGCAGAGACCTGTTTTCACACTGGGTTGGTTCTGCAGTGGACGTGTATGCGTTCAGGAAGTCGGACCATAACAGATCACATTGTGACGCTCTACCATGGAGTGATGCAGTTATCTTTTCCATCGTACAGAGATTTAGGGCGACATTAATCCATTCTTTCTTATTCGGGGTTAGCAATGATTTCCATTTGGCCGCTATTAGTGCCCTCGCTGCAAGTAATAGGTGGGGGACTACTCCCTGGACCTTCGCCCATTCGCCGTCCTCCACCTCAAGGCTAAACAACACCAGTTGCGGGGTCGGAATTCTCTGGATCCCGTCTGTGTGCCTTATCCAGCCAAGGACCTCATCCCAGAAAATCTGAACCTTAGGGCAGCCCCACCACATATGCCAGTAATCGGCTGTTTGACCACATTCGCGCCAGCAGTGGGGGGATGATGATTGGTACATCTTTGACAGTCTATATGGGTCGTATTGCCAACGGTGGAGGAGTTTGATGGAGTGTAGTTTGTATTGGTTTGCTATTGAATTGCGCGTGGCATTGGTGCACATTTTGTCCCACAGTTCGTCTACAATTTCAATCCCCATGTCGTTTTCCCATCGTGTTCGGAGAGTGTGTGTCGACCCAGTACCGCCCTCCAACAGCAACTTATACATTATAGAGATCAACCCCTTCCTGTCAGTTTTGGAGTCTAGCATTTTTTCAAATGGGGTGAGGTCTCTGCTCAGTTTATCTTTCCACACATCTCTCGTCAGGACTCCTTTAATTTGGATGTAGTGAAAAGCGGAAAGGGTTCCTATGTTTAAGGTCTCTGTTAGGGCTGGCAAGGTGATGAAGGAGTCGCTGCGTACAAGTTGGCCTACCCGCTCAAGTCCCGCCTCGTACCAGGTTTGGAATCTTTCTACATTGGGGATATGGTTGTTGATACCCGGTGACCATAAGTGGCTCAGTGGGGACGGCCACGTTGTAATTCGTACCATATCTACTCCCTCTCTCCAGATTTCCCAGAGGGCTACGAATAGTGGGTGTTCTCTCGTTCTTCTCATTACCCATTTCCGTGGTGCCCACATCCATTCCCCAAGTGTTGCGGGCGCTAGGTAGTGGTTGTCCATTGCTACCCATTGTGGTTCACTGTAGTTGCGCAGGTGGGGGACAAGGAGACGGAGCTGGGCTGCTGCATGGTATTTTCTCAGGTCAGGTAGTCCTACCCCTCCCTTATCTTTGGGCAGTGTGAGGGTGGTATAAGCTATCCGGGGCTTCTTTCCCTGCCAGAGAAATTTTAGAATTTCCCTCTTGACCTCTATGAAGTACTGCTGTGGGATCCGGATTGGGAGCATCTGGAATGGGTATAGGAACCTCGGGAGGCACGTCATTTTTATCGCATTGAGCCTGCCCAGCCACGAGATCGTGAGTTTATCCCACCTGGCGAGATCTGATCGGAGTTTCGTTAGAAGCTGGGGAAAATTTGCTTCATAGAGAGAGTCAATAGTTTTGGTGATTTGTATTCCTAGGTATTGTAATGTGTGGTGTTCGATCGTTAGCCCCAGGGAGGAATATCTTTCCACATTCGTAGTTGGGTCACCTTGCAGAGTGAATAGGACAGACTTAGCACGGTTAATCTTGAACCCTGACAGGCGGCCGTATTCCTCGAGTAGAAAGATGGCTCGAGGGATGGAGGTCTCTGGGTTGACTACATGCAGTAGTATGTCGTCTGCATATAGTGCCAACTTGTACTCCACGCCTCCCAAACATATGCCCTCTACACCGAGGTCTTTTCTGATTTTGCATGCCACTGGTTCTAGCGATAGGGCGAACAGAATAGCTGAGAGGGGGCATCCCTGCCTGGTACCACGCGTTAATCGGAACCACCTGGAGTATTCTCCATTTACATGGACCGCTGCCGAGGGAGCTGAGTAAATCGCTTGTATACCCTTTAGCATGTTGGGGCCTAGTCCTATTTTTTGAAGGACCTTCATTAGGAAGTCCCATTCTACCCTATCGAACGCTTTTTCGGCGTCAATAGAAAGCAGTGCAGGGTTGGTGTGGAGACTATGAGAAGTGTATATCAGGTGGAGGGTTTTGCGCATAGTGTCTGCGCCTTGGCGGCCTATTATGAATCCTACTTGGTCAGCGTGGATGAGACGGGGGAGGAACGATTCGATCCTAGCGGCTAAGACCCTAGCGTAAATTTTCACGTCCAAGTTTAGAAGGGAAATTGGGCGGTATGAGCTGCATCTCGTGGGGTCTCTCCCCTCCTTTGGGATAACCACAATGATCGCCTTTGTGAATGAGTCGGGGGGTTTCCCCGTCTCTAAGATCTGATTGAAGAGATCGGTGAGGAAGGGAGCGAGTTGTGTTGCGAATGTTTTGTAAAATCCTGCTGAATACCCATCCTCCCCCGGGGATTTACCTAGTGTAAGTCTCTTTAGGGCTTCATGGATCTCCACAATCGTTATGGGGCTGTCAAGGGATTCCGCCTCTGTGACTGTAATTTCGGGCATGTCAATGTCGTTTAAATATGTTTGGATGTCTGATGTGTCGGGATCTCCGTCGGGGGTATACAAGGCTTCTAGGAAATCGGCAAATTTTTCTGGGATGGTGGTTTGGGCCCCTTTCGGGATGTTTTCTGAGTCAGTTAGTTCGTGAACCCTTCTGTCGGCTTGCTGGGCCCGTAATCTGGCTGCCAATAACGCGTCCGCTTTGTCCCCTTTCTCGTAAAACTTCTGCTTCAGGAGGAGAAGTTTGCGGGCTATTAAGTCGTGTTCTAGGAGACGGAGTTCCTCCCTTTTTTTCCGGGCTTCTAAGACCTGTTCAGAGTCAGGAACCCCACTTTTGGTTGTTCCCGTTTCTAGTTGAGTAATTTCCCTGCAGAGCCTATTTTCAATCAAAGCTCTCTCTCTCTTTTTACTGGCCCCTTCTCTCATTAAGACCCCTCTCCATGTGGCTTTGGCCGCCTCCCAGACAACCTGTTTGGAGACCTCACCGTTATCATTTAGTTGGAAGTAGTCCTCAATTGCGGTTTGCATTTCTTGTTTGAAGACTGCATCTTTCCAAAGTGATTCATTACACCGCCATCTACCCCTCCCTGTTGGGAGGGAGCCCCACACCAAATCGGCTCGTACCATATCGTGGTCTGACCATGAAATTGCAGCAATATCTGAACAGGAGGCTGTGTCACATAGGTCTCTCGAGGAGAAGAGGTAATCAATGCGGGTGTGTGTGTTGTGTGGGGCTGAAAAGAAGGTGTACCGTTTATCTGTGGGGTGCATACTGCGCCACACATCCATCAGGCCATACAATTCCATCATCCTATTAAATTGGGTGTAGTCTCCGGTGGGTTTGTCTCTTGTTTGGGGATTACCGGGGTGCCAATCCATATCGGGGTCCGCCCAGATGTTGAAATCCCCACCTAGTATCACATGGCCGGTCGCTTCTAGCATGATTTTGGGTATTGTTTTGGAGAGGTATTGGATCTGACCTACATTTGGGGAATAAATCGTGGCTACCGTGATAGCTAGTTTACCTATGGTACCTTTGACAAGTAGCGCTCGGCCCTCTACATCCGACCACACCTTCGTGACCATTAGGTTTATTCCTTTCCTGATCAGGATCCCCACCCCACCTTTGCGCAGTGGGCCCGATCCCCAGAACTCCAGCCCCGTTCGCTTCCCCAGTATTGTTCTTTCTTCGCCTCTCAGGTATTTGGTCTCCTGTAGGAGAAGGATATCAAGTTTCGATCTCCTGAACTCTCTATAGACAAGGGACCTTTTTGTAGGTGAATTCAGGCCTTTCACATTCAATGTACCCACCCTCATGATGCCCTCGGAGCATGCCTCAGCCGTCATCACGACGGAGGTGTCTTAGGTCATGAGGACGCGCTGATCTTTCCCTTGTTTCCCCGTGATAACCGGGGGACCCCAAACCCATCTCCCCGTATACGCTATTCATCCAAATCGCTAACGCGAAGTCAGCTTCCATTCCCCTTCCCCTTCCCTCCCTCCCCCTCCCCCCATGTGTTTGGTGGCGTTCGATTGAGCCGAGTTGGGAGCACTGGCTCATAACCGAACCACCAGTGGAGACCGTTACTTCACAGTCCCCTTGCAGTATGTACATCAATATAAACTTTAGAGCCCCCTGGAACCCCCCCTTCAGGTGTACAAGTTAATTGTGCGCAGATAGGGTCGAAACACCCTACCTATGAGATGCCCTTCGGTCTTATTTTCCGGCATGTAAATTAGTTGAGTAGGGCTGCGAGGAGATAAGATCAAATCGGTCCTTCTGGCGAGCCATTTCCTCTGCGGTATTTTCTCGAGCCTTTGACTTTCCTCCTCTTCGGGCCTTGTATTCGCCATTCCCTGTCTTCGCGTGTTGCGTGGTCGGTCAATCCTTCTTGAGATTGGTGACCTAATAGGTCAAGGATGCAGTCCTTAATTTCTCTCTCCGAGTTCAGTCTGATTCTCGATCCTTCGTGATCGAAGGAGAGAGAAAAGGGGTATCCCCATCTGTATTTTACGTCCCGAGATTTAAGCCATGTGGTGAGTGGTTTGCACATTTTCCTCATTGCGAGGGTTAAAGAGGAGAGGTCCTGATAGATCGATATTTGTGCCCCGCTCAGGGTGATGGTGCCTCCGTTCCTCGCCTTTTCTAGCACCCTCGATCTGTCCTGGTAATGATGGAATTGGGCGAGGACGGACCGGGGTCCACCGGGCGGTCCCCCCGCCCTGTGGATGCGTTCCATTTTGGGTTCATCAATATTATCGTCAGCAACGAGGAGCTTTATGATGTCATGTATGGTCGTTTTCAGGTCCTCTTCCGTTTCCCCCTCTTTTTCTGGGATGCCGAAAAAACACAGATTATTCCTTCTTTCTCGGTTCTCCAAATCATCCATCTTCAACTTACACTCTTGTTCCTTCTTCTCCAGCTCGCTTATTCTTACAGACAGCTGGGTTTCGAGGGTGTCAATTGAGGTCTGATTATTTTCTATCCCTTCAACTCTGTCCTCAATGTTATCAATCCGCTGTGTAAGTTCATCTATTTTTCCGCTAATGTTGGCACCTATGTTCCTGATCTCTGCGAGCAAACCCGCAATGTCGCCTTTCGTTGCCGCTGTGTCCCCGTCCGGGGTCGGGTTCATCGGGAACGTCATCTTCAGGTCGCCACTGGGATCGGGATTTGCGTTGTAGGCGTAAATGGCGAGCTTCTGTTGGGGGTTCATGCGTTTGTGAGAATCTATCCTAGACTTGTAGGTGAGGTCGCTCGTCAGGACCGTAAACACCACTGGGGAGGCACACGCCCCTGTATCGTTCTTGGTATCGTTGGTGTGTCCGGGGGGACAATGATGAGTCAGGGGGCCATTCCCCCAGCGGTGTATAGCGAGGCGGATCTCCAGTAAGTTTGGGGAGAGTTGAGTCTAGAAAGTGCTCGCAATGTGAAGCATTGAGGGTTCTACTCCTTTTCTATAGTGCCTCGAAGTCGCAATGTTCAGTAGATCTGCGCAGCATGCGTGTCTCGGGGTCATCCACTTCTTGCGGGCCCCGCAGTGCTTGGGTAGTACCAACGGGCCGCGCGGACCTTTCGGGGGGTCCTCGGCAGCCCACCCTCCTTCCGACCTCCCCGGGAGGTGTTTGGGCTTGTCCCGCTTTTCTTCCTGGGTCCCTCTCTCTATGGCTCCGTGGACAGCGCTTGTATTCTTTGGTTTTGGATGCGTGGAGAAAGCTGTCCACGGGGTCCGGGGTGGTGGGGTACTATCGGGAACGATAGGTTGTGCCCAATCTCTGAGGCCGTGTTCCTTGCTGTTGTCCGGGTGCTCCGGGGGCTACGGTCCTCCCACCACGTGCAGCGTAGGGAAGTCGCGGGTGCCACCCGTAGGCCTGGGAGAGCAGGGCCCTGCCCGTGAAAGTCTGTGTGGTTGGGGGTTCCGTTAGAGTCGGGCGTAGTAGGGTTTCCGTGTGGGGCCTCAGCTCACCACATTGGGGTAAGGCAGGGGCAGGCGGGGAGTGCCAGCAAGTACACTCACTTACTTGGTATCTCGGTGGGGTCCGCCGCAGCTGCGTCGCGAGGAGGGCCACCTTCTGCCTTGTCGCTTGGGGAGGGCGGCTAACGTGTTCAGTGCCATGCGTTTCTTGGCAGCGTTCACAGCGCGGGGCTCGGCTGGGTGCTGGAGATCACAGATTCTACCAGTAAGTCGTTCCTGTGAAGGTGGGGTGCGTGGGTGTCCGAGTGGTGCCTCCTCACCGCGGGTCGAAGCGCGCGAAGATTGTCGAGGTCTCTGGGCACCGCTGCGTGGTGCCCGTTCTGGGCAGGATTGGTTTCGCTTTCGGCGCGAAGCGCCCAAGTCTCTTTCTCCCGGAATATTTGTCCGGTTTTGGACGGGATTTCGCTGAGTTGCGGGGGGGGCCTTCCGACACCTCTGTGCCAGCTCTGAGTCCGGGGGGGTCCCTAAAAACGGGGGCTCAAGCCAATTTAGGGGACCGTGCAACAGGAGCTCACGCGGACCAGGTCTGCATCCGCGCGCCCCCTGGTGGCCAACACCTTTCCTTTTTAAATGTCAGTCTGAGCACGACCAGACGTTTACTTACAAGCACCCCGTGCACTTTGGTACACATAGTTTACCCTTGAACCCTCACATTGATTCTATTAGGTGTCAGGCCATACTTTTCTACTTTTCATAATGCCGTACAAACAAAATGGCGTAAAACATGTAATGGACCACCCTAACAAATCAACATGAATGTGGTGATTAAATACAAATAGGTATAGAAATATGTAATGAAGCACTGGTAGCCGAGGCTGATGCCTTTCACAATCCATAAAAATTACAACTTGGTAATGATAGACAATGCCCCTGTAGCACTGATGTCTTGGAGTCTAGGGCGCTAAGGGCAGTGATGTCTATAATGTTATTCTCATTCACACAATGTGGCTTATCTGTCGTTGGTAGTCAGGGTCTAGTGGGAAGCGGCCCTGTGAGGCTGAAATATGGGAGGCTGACATCTACTATGACTGTGCTGTTGGAGCATTGGTTCTATTGCACCATTCCACATACATCAATAACTGCACTAACTCTATCCTCCTGCTCCATTTGCAGTATTTTGGCATCTTGGCTGTATACATTAAATGGCCATGCTTATTTTGCTCACCCTGAACCCAATCAGTGGCACTAGGAACAAGCAGAACTTCTTTTTAATCTTTATTTGCAGCTGCTTGCTAAGCACATACACCAGAGGTAAAAAAACCTTTGGATCGCCAGATGTTTCAGACAGCAACCCCCATCACCCCTAACCAGCACAGACATGATGAGGGCACATTGGGAGTCACTCGTAGTCCAAAACATCTGACAAAATGCATGTTGCAGAGCCCTCTCCAACACAGATGTGACAATACATGTAATACATATATGGATGACACTGTTCAGGCTGGACAAGAACATCCCCTCAATTCATGACATCAGGCAACACCTAGATGAACACGAACCACTAAGACGAATGTAATGATCAGCAAACCAACTCAATATGGTCGGCCTGCGGGCTTCAGTCCTCCTCCAACCCCACAGTCTGTCAGTCTGCAATCTTGCAGTTTTATTGGATAAGAAACTGACCATGACACCTCAGGTGAAAAAGATGACTATATCCTGATTTGCCCAAATGTGCATGTGATGGTAGCAATTGCATCTTTTCATTTGGCCATCAGGTTGCAATCACGAATTCAAAAGTCTCAGCAACATGTGGATCATTGCAACTTTATCTAAGAAAGCTATAGGAAATTTGTAAATAATTCAGGGAACTGTCGCCAAATTCTCCTGAAAGCAATAAAAGGCCACATTTTCTTCTGTATTACGTCTTTGACTTTCAATGACCAGAAGAATTGAATTCAAGGTGCTATGCATTAGCCATATACTTTTCACCAGGTAGTGCCTACATATTTGATAGACATAATCAAGCAATATAGTTGATTGCAACATCTTCATTCAGCCAAACAGTATTTTTTTGCATTTCAAAAAGTCCCTATAAAAGATGGGGCAGCACAGATTTTTCATCTGAAGTCACTATTCTTTGGAACCTGCTCCCTCAGCCTCTATGTGACTGCCTATAAATTCAACTCCACAAATCACTTAAAACATATTTGATGAGTTGGTAGCCATAAGGCTACTTTTTTAAATAAAAGCATAGTTTTAGTTGTACTTTTTAGCACTATCAGTCATGCTAAACAAATATAAACACATACAATAAAGTAACATGTGTCTGTTTGTGTGAAGTTTGTGGCAGGTAACAGAGGATGCATCTCTTTTCTTCAAAATACCTTCTCTGTTGAACAGAACATGACTTAAGTTGGTAGAGCAATACTGCCCATTATCAGGTGTTTGTTTAGCAGGGGATTCCACTTCCTGCTGTCCGTTGGTCTGACAGTATCTCCCGCCGTAAACTTGCTTGAGACCCTATTGTGCGTCCCTTATACATTTTGAAAGTTGACCAGCAGAATAATCAATAAGCTAAGATCAGAAGATAGCATGACTTTGGACGTTGGGATTGAGGTTGGGGATGTTTTGTTGGCAATTGAATATCTTAAGGTTGGAAAGTCCCCAGGAATGGCTGGCCTACCTATAGAGTTCTATAAAACATTAAGTGCATTTTTAGCGCCGATATTGAGCAAATTAATTTTTGTACACAAGAGGGGGCGATATATCCATCAATTAGAGAAGCTATGATCACACTGATTCCTAAGGAAGGGCGGGGTCAAAGGAATGTGGTAATTACAGGCCCATATCCTTACTCAATGTAGATGTGAAAATGTTTACTAAAACATTGGCAAATAGATTGGAAAAATGTATTGGGAAAATAATTCATGAATCACAGGTAGGATTTATGAGGGGTAGATTTGGAGATGATATAAAATAAGAACCATCATTGACGTAATGAGTTTACGCAAAACTTAACTCTCAAAAACAGCATTAGTTTTCATTGATGCAGAAAAAGCATTTGACAGAGTAAATTGAATCTTTTTAAAGTTTACGATGCAAAGAATGGCATTTGGAAATAACTTCCTTAGGGCGGTCAGTTGTCTTCAAAATACAGCAAAGGCGTGCATTTGGATGAATTATGAACTGTTTCACTCATTCATTCTTACAAAGGGAACAAGATAAGGTTGTCCTTTATCACCCTTTTTGTTTAATATTGCTTTAGAGCCATTGGTAACTTGCACACGCTATGAACAAGGAATCAAGGTTTTGGAATTTTGACTCAAGGAGATCAAGGTGCTTTCTTATGCAGATGATATGGTGGTTGTCCTTTCTATACAGAGGTGGGTAGTACAGGGCACAAAATCAATTGGGACACATCAGAGGTGTTTCCACTTTCTAAGACTTGCAAGAGAGAGGATTTTACTGATTGGAATTGCAAATGGTCTGACTCTCATGTGAGATACTTAAGAATGTATCTGATTAAAGATATGAAGAAGGTGGTGGAATGTAATGGTGTGCATAAGTTATTAGAGACTTTAAAAAGGGACATAAGGAAGTGAGAACAGTTGACCCTGGGGATCTAGGCAAAGATTAACGTGATTAAGATGTCCCTCTTGCCAAAAGTGCTCTATGTTATGCAATCCTTGCCCCTGATCTTTTAAAAAACAAAATAAGAATGATAAACCAAATTTTCTAGAGATTCTTATGGGGCGAAAACAAAAGACCAAAGATTCAAAAATTCATCTTACTACGCAGTACTTAAGAGGGGGTTTTGGTTAACTAGACCTTGAGAAGTATTATATAGTATTCATGTTGAAGAAGGCAGCACTCGATGTATTACCAGAGAATGGACATAAACCAGTTTGGCTATTGATTGAAAGAGATAGGTTGCCTTGATTAAAGTTGAATAACATGTATTCGATGGGGAGAATAGATGGAGCAATTGATGTAATGGCTTGGCAGGCAAAGAACGATGGTCTGGAGGGTTGCCCAGAGCAATGCCAGAGGTCAAGATTTATTCTAAACCTTCCAGCCATTAACTCTTTTGTTTTGCTATTGTCACCCCGAGTGGGAAGGGTATGCCCAGACGTGGGTCCCTTGCCTGCTGGGCCTAGAGACCCAAGCTACTCCTCACTGATGACGCCCAACAAGGCTGAAACATGTCTGGGGATGCTTGTGGTCTCGTGCAAAAGGGATGTGACCTAGCAGTTCGGGCTGGACTACCCCTTTGGGGGTGGGACCAAGCCTGATTTGCATATGGTTTTTCCCCTTTTGTAATGGCTTGGCAGGCGAAGAACGATTGTCTGGAGGGTTGCCCAGAGCAATGCCAGAGGTCAAGATTTATTCTAAACCTTACAGCCATTAACTCTTTTGTTTTGCTATTGTCACCCATAGTGGGAAGGGTATGCCCAGACGTGGGTCCCTTGCCTGCTGGGCCTAGAGACCCAAGCTACTCCTCACTGATGACGCCCAACAAGGCTGAAACATGTCTGGGGATGCTTGTGGTCTCGTGCAAAAGGGATGTGCAAAAGGCCTCACCAAACTAGCCTGCCCAAGACACCATCCCATCCCCTGTCCATCTCCCTTCCTCCCTACCACACCTCCCTTCCCATCCTCCTCTATTCTCTCCTCCAGGCTCAAGGATTCCCACGCAACCAGTAAGGAACACCACCCCATCTCGATCATCACCGATGATCCACTTGCACACCCCAACCCCTCAAGCAATGGTAAAAAATGTAAATCACACCCTATCCTAGGAGACGAGAGAATACCCCGTTTAAGAGCTCGCACAAGGCCACCACACCGCAACCCTACTACCATGACCCAGCCTCCCAGATCACCCAAACCCACGGCCTACACAACAAACGACATACACACCCAGCCTAGAGTAGCTAAAACTACCCCACTATGTGGCCCACCAACCATAAATACTCCCACCAAGGAGCCCAACCCTCCCATTAGTCTCAAAAATGCTCTCATCAATGCCCGCTCCCTTGGAGCCCACGCCATTGATATTCATGACCTCATCACCGATCTTGACCTTGACATGTTAGTAATTACAGAAACTTGGCTACACCAAGCATCAGGCCCTCTGCTAGCATTAGCTATTCCACCAGACTACACCATTCTCAGATCTGATAGAACCACCACTCCAGGAGGTGGCGTGGCCATCATTGCAAAAAACACTATCAAACTCAGATCAAGTTCCATTGAAATAATCTCAGGGTACGAACTACTACTCGCCAAACTCTCATTGAATGTAAACACCACAATTAACATAGTGGTCATCTATAGAGCCCCTAGCTCAAACAGCCACCCAGAAACAGACATCCCACTAATACTGGCGCCCCTCCTCAAACCCAAAACGAAATGTATCATTATTGGTGACCTGAACCTAGGTTTTAATGACAACCAAGACACCAAAGCAACCGCCCTCATCATGACACTAAATGACATGAACTTCCGCCAACATGTCAATGTCCCCACCCATACCAAGGGCAGAACCCTTGATTGGATCCTCACCCTCAACACCAACATCACCTTAGGCCCGATTACCGCACTGAATTGGACAGACCACTCCTGTATAGAATTTACTATCACTAGTGACGACCCTTGCACACCCAAGAACATACCTATGGAAATCATCGAAAGTAGAAACTCCAAAAAGCTCACAGCTCAGAACTTCGACCCCACCTTGAACAAATTGCTAGATACCCACTCAACCCTCAGCAATGACCCAACTACTCTCGCTGAGTACTACCATAAATGCCTCTCCACAGCGATCAACACCATAGCACCTGTAACCTCCAAATTAAGGCGCCTCAACAAAAAATCCAACTTCTGGTTCAATGAGGAACTAATCGCCCTTAGAAGGAAAAAACGCTCCCTTGAGCATGCCCATAATAAACACCCCTCCCCGGACTCAGCCAAAACATTCAAAGATGCTAATACTCTCTACAAATCAGCTATCATCTCGCACAAAGCTAACGCCTATAATGTCCGCATTAGTAATGCAGGTTCCGATTCCAAAGAGCTCTTCTCTATCCTTAGAGAACTTGAAAATCCACTCCCTACCGTCACATCCACAAACACAAGCAAAGAATGGTGTACCACCATCCAAGATGCCCTTGCCTCCAAAATCACTACTTTACAAAACAAAATCAATTCCAAAAAATTACTCCTAGCTACAAAAAAAAAAACCCTCCCCAACCCCTGCGCCCTTTCCAGTGACAACTCCAACCCCCATTCCAATTCACGCCAGTCACCCACAATCTCGTACTCGATACTATCTCCAAACTAAAAGCATCCAACTGCAAAGGAGATACTGTCCCAGCCAAACTAGTCAAAGCCTGTGCTCCCACCCTGACCCCCCTCATCACCAAATTTGTCAACGCCTCATTCAACTCCAATACAGTGCCGACTTGCATCAAAGAAGCCTGGGTTACACCAATTCTAAAAAAAACAAATCTAGACCCCACCATTCCAACTAACTATCGCCCCATAACCACGGTCCCATTCTTACTCAAAATCATCGACAAACTAGCCTACAACCAAATTCAAACCCATTTAGAATCTAACCAGCTCCTCGGCTCCAGACAATCAGGCTTCAGGCCCAACCACAGCACTGAAACAGCACTCTTGGACCTCAAAATCCAGATGGATGCCATTAGAGACTCAGGGAAACTTTGCATTCTCCTATTGCTGGACCTCTCAGCAGCGTTCGACCTGGTGGACCATGACAAGCTCTGTAACTCACTTGCCCATGAATTCAATTTCTCTGGGGCAGCCACTGCTTGGGTGAAATCGTTCTTAACTGACCGCACCTCCAGAGTGTCCATAGGCAAAGAAGCAGCCAACCCCATCCCAGTCCCCATAGGAGTGCCCCAAGGCTCTTGCCTTTCTCCCACGCTGTATAACGCATATACCAAGCTCCTGTTCTCAGCACTCGACGATATGGGTGTCATTTACACTAATTTTGCCGATGACACCCAGATCCTTATACCTCTTACAGGCAACTATGACCAGGACACGTTAGCTATCAATAAAATTTACGTCATCATACAAAACTGGATGGCTCTGAACAGTCTATGTCTTAACGATGAGAAGACGGAAGTCCTCATCGTAGGAGCTCCAGCCAAATTAGCAACCCTTCAGCCAGAATATCCAACTATCAACATCGACGGCACCAATATCCCAGTGTCAAAACAAGTAAAAACACTGGGCGTGTACCTCGATGCTAGCCTTTCCATGACCAAACAGATCAATGCACTTTCCTCCTCCACGGCCTACACTTCCAAATTAATCGCACTCAGCCGACAATTCTTGACCCCAGCAAACTGCCTCACCCTGGCCAGAGCACTGGTCCTATCGAAATTGGACTACTGCAATGTCTTGCTGCTGGGCACCTCCAACACCAACCTAGCCAAAATGCAACTTCTGCAAAACAAAGTCCTGAGGGCAGCACTAGGCATAAAAAAATCAGACCATATTTCCAAGACCAGGAAAGATGCCCACTGGCTCCCCATCAAAGCCCGCATCATTTTCAAAACACTATGCATCACCCACAAATGCATTACTAAAAAAGGACCTACCTACCTCAATAACACTCTGCTTCCTAAAACTAACACAAGATTACTGAGATCCAACGACAAACTCCTCCTGGACCCCCCTCGATTCAAAACCACTAGAGCAGGGGGCAGCAGCTTCACCACTTTAGCCCCCAAACACTGGAACACCCTACCCATCACCATCAAAAAAGCATCCTCCTTCAAGCTCTTTAAGAAACAGCTAAAAACCTGGCTATTTAACCAATATTAGCACACTTAGATAGGACCCCTCCATCGGACACTGTTGTGAACACTTAGGCCACTGTATATTTTCTTGTGAATATGTTATAAACTATGTCATGTATTGCACTGTCTGTAATGATTGATTGTGACTAATTCCTAAGCTATCTTATAACCTCGCCGTGACACCTGAGGGTTTGGGCGTGTAACAAATATACAAATAAATAAAATAAATAAAAGATGTGACCTAGCAGTTCGGGCTGGACTACCCCTTTGGGGGTGGGACCAAGCCTGATTTGCATATGGTTTTTCCCCTTTTGTAATGGCTTGGCAGGCGAAGAACGATGGTCTGGAGGGTTGCCCAGAGCAATGCCAGAGGTCAAGATTTATTCTAAACCTTCCAGCCATTAACTCTTTTGTTTTGCTATTGTCACCCCGAGTGGGAAGGGTATGCCCAGACGTGGGTCCCTTGCCTGCTGGGCCTAGAGACCCAAGCTACTCCTCACTGATGACGCCCAACAAGGCTGAAACATGTCTGGGGATGCTTGTGGTCTCGTGCAAAAGGGATGTGACCTAGCAGTTCGGGCTGGACTACCCCTTTGGGGGTGGGACCAAGCCTGATTTGCATATGGTTTTTCCCCTTTTGTAATGGCTTGGCAGGCGAAGAACGATGGTCTGGAGGGTTGCCCAGAGCAATGCCAGAGGTCAAGATTTATTCTAAACCTTCCAGCCATTAACTCTTTTGTTTTGCTATTGTCACCCCGAGTGGGAAGGGTATGCCCAGACGTGGGTCCCTTGCCTGCTGGGCCTAGAGACCCAAGCTACTCCTCACTGATGACGCCCAACAAGGCTGAAACATGTCTGGGGATGCTTGTGGTCTCGTGCAAAAGGGATGTGACCTAGCAGTTCGGGCTGGACTACCCCTTTGGGGGTGGGACCAAGCCTGATTTGCATATGGTTTTTCCCCTTTTGTAATGGCTTGGCAGGCGAAGAACGATGGTCTGGAGGGTTGCCCAGAGCAATGCCAGAGGTCAAGATTTATTCTAAACCTTCCAGCCATTAACTCTTTTGTTTTGCTATTGTCACCCCGAGTGGGAAGGGTATGCCCAGACGTGGGTCCCTTGCCTGCTGGGCCTAGAGACCCAAGCTACTCCTCACTGATGACGCCCAACAAGGCTGAAACATGTCTGGGGATGCTTGTGGTCTCGTGCAAAAGGGATGTGACCTAGCAGTTCGGGCTGGACTACCCCTTTGGGGGTGGGACCAAGCCTGATTTGCATATGGTTTTTCCCCTTTTGTAATGGCTTGGCAGGCGAAGAACGATGGTCTGGAGGGTTGCCCAGAGCAATGCCAGAGGTCAAGATTTATTCTAAACCTTCCAGCCATTAACTCTTTTGTTTTGCTATTGTCACCCCGAGTGGGAAGGGTATGCCCAGACGTGGGTCCCTTGCCTGCTGGGCCTAGAGACCCAAGCTACTCCTCACTGATGACGCCCAACAAGGCTGAAACATGTCTGGGGATGCTTGTGGTCTCGTGCAAAAGGGATGTGACCTAGCAGTTTGGGCTGGACTACCCCTTTGGGGGTGGGACCAAGCCTGATTTGCATATGGTTTTTCCCCTTTTGTAATGGCTTGGCAGGCGAAGAACGATGGTCTGGAGGGTTGCCCAGAGCAATGCCAGAGGTCAAGATTTATTCTAAACCTTCCAGCCATTAACTCTTTTGTTTTGCTATTGTCACCCCGAGTGGGAAGGGTATGCCCAGACGTGGGTCCCTTGCCTGCTGGGCCTAGAGACCCAAGCTACTCCTCACTGATGACGCCCAACAAGGCTGAAACATGTCTGGGGATGCTTGTGGTCTCGTGCAAAAGGGATGTGACCTAGCAGTTCGGGCTGGACTACCCCTTTGGGGGTGGGACCAAGCCTGATTTGCATATGGTTTTTCCCCTTTTGTAATGGCTTGGCAGGCGAAGAACGATGGTCTGGAGGGTTGCCCAGAGCAATGCCAGAGGTCAAGATTTATTCTAAACCTTCCAGCCATTAACTCTTTTGTTTTGCTATTGTCACCCCGAGTGGGAAGGGTATGCCCAGACGTGGGTCCCTTGCCTGCTGGGCCTAGAGACCCAAGCTACTCCTCACTGATGACGCCCAACAAGGCTGAAACATGTCTGGGGATGCTTGTGGTCTCGTGCAAAAGGGATGTGACCTAGCAGTTCGGGCTGGACTACCCCTTTGGGGGTGGGACCAAGCCTGATTTGCATATGGTTTTTCCCCTTTTGTAATGGCTTGGCAGGCGAAGAACGATGGTCTGGAGGGTTGCCCAGAGCAATGCCAGAGGTCAAGATTTATTCTAACCCTTCCAGCCATTAACTCTTTTGTTTTGCAATTGATAAGCTGCCATATACTGCTGTGACCAGAGACATACTTATTTGGTGGTTGATCCATTTGAATGTAAACCTATATTTAAACTATAAGGCCTCTATTTGGTACAATCCTGGTCTGCAGATTGCCAATAAGACCCTAAACTGGCAGAGCTGAATCTCAAAGGGGATTTTTTAAACATAGAAGATATAGTACGGGACGGGCAGATATTACGGTTTGAGGAATTGCAACAGGTATTTGGTCTGTCCTATAGGGAGAGACACACGTTTACAGAACTAGAATCCCTCCTGCAACAGAGACTAAGGGCCTCATTACACGGATGGCGGAGAACCATGGCGCTATTAGCGCCATGGTTCATGCCGGTAAAATACCGGAACCGCCTTGGCGGAAAGGGGAATTACCGCCCCATTCCAAGGTTGGCGGGGCAGTAATTCCCCCGTCCACCATTGCCCTTCCCCATTCCCATTTTTGGCCTATAGGGCTCAATGGGAATGGGGAAGGCGCTAATTATGGTACCGCAAATTGTGGTACCGTAATTAGCTCCCTGGGTCCCTTTGCGGGTTGGTTTTTAATGCCTGCAAAAAGCAGGCGTTAAATCGCCCAACCCGCAAAGGGACCTCGTAGTAAGGTGGTAAGGATTTACCGGTACTGGTATTTTACCGGTACCGGTGAATCCTTACCGCCATCCGTGTAATGAGGCCCTAAGTATGTTATCCATGCCGTTAGAGAGGGAACCAGCAGGTTGTGCTATTTTTTACACTTCACCACATACGGTACCCACCTACTTAAATCTAATGCCGATGAGTTGTTCTGTTGCTGAATGTTGGATAAAGTTGATGGAGAAATGGGAGGAGGAACTGGGATGTAGAATTACAGATAGTGAATGGGGACAAATGTGGCATGCAGGTTATAAGAGTAAATTGGACCTCAAGTTGAGAATCATACATCATAAAACTTTAGGGCATCTGTATTGGACCCCAGTACGCATGTGTAGTTTGAGTCTGATCGACAATGATGTATGCTGGGGATGTGGAATGGTGAAGGGCACACTTATTCATATGTCATGGAACTGTCCTAGGTCATCAGAGTTCTATAGGGATGTGCTAGACAGATTAGATACAATATTATCGATGAACTTCCCCAGGATGCCTGTGCAGGTTCTATTGTTATCAAATAAGGGGTGATGTGAAATTGCTCTGCAATATAGTCAATGGATTGACAAAGTTTTAGTGATAGCAGCAAAACAGATACTAAAAGTCTGGAAGACAAGAAAAAAAAACACAAGTTGAGGATCGAGTGAATGACGTGCTGATATTATCTGAAGTTGAGAGAGTTATGTTTTGGAGACAAGATCGAGAAGAGAGATACTTGAATCTTTGAACAACTTTTAACAGCTTGTATGGTGGATGAATACTTGATTGGCTTATAAGTGATTTAAGTTATATTGGGCCTCATTCCAAGTTGGGTGCAAATGGATTACCGTCACCGGTAAGGACACCGGTGCCGGTAAACCCTTTGCACCCTATTCCGAGGTCCCTTAGCTGGTCCTTCCTTTAATGCCTGGTCTGACCAGGCGTTATGTACGGGACCCGTTAAGGGACTTCAGAGCTAATAGCGGTACCGCAAATTGCGGTACCATTATTAGCTACTTCCCCATTCCCATTGAGTCCTATGGGGGCTCAATGGGAATGGGGAATGGATTTTTCAATGGGGACTTACCGGTCCCGCAAAGGTCGGACTACACTGGTAAGTCCCCATTGAACCAAGTCGGAGTCGGTACCGGTATGGGAGGTAGTCATGGCGCAAATAGCACCATGACTACCTCCATACTCGGAATGAGGGCCATTGAGTTTGAAAAAGGACTCCTGAGCAACAAAACAGTGGGACCCCCCCTTTTTTTTAGCTCGTCTTTGACACTGTTTGAATGTTTGCTTTGTGTTTTTTGATGTACACAGTTGACTTATTATTGATGCAACAATGTTTATCGAAAAGTAGATCCACGTAATGTACAATTGATTCAATAAGATTAATATTTGACTTGATATAGTTGCCTTTGCAGAAATGTATGACTTAATGATTATATTGATTGAAGTGCTCACCGCTATAATCTTTTTTCTTTTCTCTGGAAAACATTAAATAAAGAGTTTTAAAAAAAGAATAATCAATACTTGTCCGTATCCTCAATTTAAAAATATCTGAAAGCAGAATTGAATAGATACAATCCAACATGACCTTCTACAAACATACGCAGAGTTCATGTTGGCACTCCAAGGCATTAATACTAATCTTTATCAGTGCACCAAGGATTAAGTCTTGCAGGTCACATTTATGTAACAACTTGCTAATTCCTCAAAAATCACAGCAGGTGTTCACACCTGCAATCTATAAATCAATTGAACTTCCCCGAGCAGATGACCATGACAATGTTTTACATTCCAGATCAGCATTGCTTTCACTAAATCACTGGTGATGCAAGCAGTGATTCGCAGGGCAGCAAATATGTCTTGGGATCATCACTCTGCCGTCAGCCATCACTGGCTACCTGTTTGCTCCCTTGAAATGAAACATGATGCAGAGAATTGGAGCTTCTACAAAAATGTAAACTGTTGTGGGGTTGGCGTGAAGATTGGATTAATTTTTTTAATACCGGTCTGTGCCCAATTTAGGGGCTGATTCATGGAAATATGTGTGCCGAAAAACGTGCTTTGTGCGCCATTCTGCTCATAAAATCCCCATTTGTGAAACAGGGATTTGCGGGCAGAATGGCGCACAAAGCCCGTTTGTCGGCGCACATAATTCCATGAATCAGCCCCTATATCTTTGTAAGTTGTCAATCAACGCCCAAACGCAATAAAAAAAACTCAGATTACCTCAATAGTTTAAATACCCACCTACCACTCATCTGGAAATGTAGATGTATGCTCAATCTGTGCTCCACTCCATTTTTATCTTTGTAATCACTCAATCAAAGCTCAACTATACTTACTGAAAAAACAGAAGATTTATTGGGATGCCATTTGCATATTCAACAAGTCCTCAACTCTTCAAGTTAATGGTTTGCTGAGCATTAGTTTAGGGAAAGCTCTCCACCCTGAGCGCACAGCTAGTTTGACCATTTCAATGGAATTAATGATGATGCCTGTCATGCCTTGAATAAAATTCTTGGTGAGTGCTCATTTCATTTGGTGATGGAGGGGTCGAACTGTGGTGGAGCGGTCGGAGAGGAGCCCAGTGACTATGCCTTTGCTGCGGGCACACATATGTTAATTTCGATTTTTCTATTCTGAATGTAAGAAATACGTGGTTTGGAAGTGGATGATGTTTGTATTTTTTAACATTTTGGAAATTTTAGACATTTTACTCCCAACCACTGTGGTAATTAATTTTGTGGAGTAATGTAGGATGGCTTTATTTAATTTTGTCAAACTCTCATAATGTCTGATTTTCTGATTTACCATGTCATGTTCCTTCTTGTTGTTTTTTCTTTCTTTTTGTTCTTGCTTTTTCTGCCATTTTCCATTATATGTTGTCATCATTTCATTATAATGTATTGTCTCATTCATTATTGTAAAGAGCTTTGGTGTAACTGATATAGAAATAAAATAAAACAATCCAACACACAAATCAGCTGCCTCCACAAACCAGTCATCCTAGAGGTGGCCTGGAATCCTTACATAGCTTCTGATGAGGCAGGTAACTGGTGGCAGGTGGAGCAGCTGAATAGCTGGGCCTGGTCACGTCCCCAGCAGTGTCCTCATTACTGTCTGCCTGAAGCCAGCCTGGAGACCTCATATAAATGCTGGGAAAGCGGGAAACTGATCATAGGTGGAGCAGCTGAGTGGCAGGGCCTGGTCACATGACTAGCAGCTTCCTCTATGCTGTCTGCCTGGAGGTGGCCTGCAGTCTTTATGTAGCACCTAGGAAGGTGGAAAACAGGTGGTTGATGGTGCAGCTGAGTGGTACAGGGGCCTAGTTACGTAACCACCAGCCTTCTCAATGCTGTCTGTCTGTCTGCAGCTGGCTTGGAGTTCTAATGCAGCTGCCGGGAAAATTGGAAACAGGTGGTGGACGATAAGCTGAGTGCCAGGGCCTGGTCACATAAGAAGCAGCCACCTCAATGCTAGCTGGATGGAGATTGCATGTATCCCTTATGCAGCTGCTGGGAAGGTGGGAAACTGATGGTGAGTTGGGCAGCTGAATGGTATTTCACCCTCTCATTTCAATACATCTTTTAAAATAACATCAGTCATTTTCAGAAACCACCGGTGCACACTTTAACACTTGCTGGCTCAAGTTCAACATTTACATGTGAACATGATTTGTTTTTCATTTTTCATTATATGCAATTTACAGATAGAAATGTGTACGGTTTCCAAACTGTTCTGTGTTTCCTGATTCGAGGAGTGTTTTGGTGTTTTAGATAAGAGAACAGTTTCCAGTCCCACAATCCAGGCATACTGTTCTTTCAGTAAAGAAAGTTTGAAATGCGTTCATTGTTTTCTCTTCATTTTGAGAACAAGCTGGGTTAGGGCACCATCTGACGAAGAAATGTGTGGACTTTGAAAGCTCACGCTTTGACCCATTTCTGCATAATATTTTCAGTTAGTCAAATTAAAGGTATCAAAACCTGAATCTTGTGTGAATTTAAAACTGGGGTAACACGACAAACATGTTTCTTTGCACACCACAATGCATAATAATCATGTGTAGATTTTTGCAATTCACTATGCACCGACACGTTGGTAACACCTGACCCCACTTTATAGCACAAACTCAACACCACAACACTTCCAGATTTTGCAAACTGTGCAGAAATAGCTAGCCTCTATATGCACCTCCAACCAACGAACTCACACATCTCCAAATAACCACATGGTCTTCATGTTGAGCCCTATCCCTTCATGAATGCAGAGAATTAAATAAGGCAATTACATTTTTCGTAAATTTGATCTCCCCCGACAAACAGAGCATGTTATTGCCAAAGATTTATCTGTTAGAGATACCCATGAGTGTATGCGCACATTGGGACTCCTCTTTCATGGTCTGGTGTAAAAAGGACATGTCACAGATCCCATGTGGCACATGCATGTCCACAAACCACAGCATGTGTGCACAGACCTTGACCAACATGTTTCCTTCTTCTTTTCCTAACCAACTATATCCAAAGTTTCCCTTCCTTGCATTAGCGCATTCCGCTCTGACCAGCACATCCCCTCCCCTCTCCGCCCACACTTCTTCTTACTGCACTTGCATGATCTGAAAGACACCAGGCCAAGTAGGACCGTTGTTGTTTTCTTCAACCCTGTTCCCCCCTCCCTCTTTGTTTTATTGCACCTTGAAACACCATTTGCTTTATAGGTGCATTATAAATACACAATAAATAAAATTAAATGACTGTGATTGGCTGGATTCAAGCATTCACATGAGCATCCACCAATGAAATTAGCAAAACACGTTCAGTTGTATCTTTCAATTCTGAGAGATCATTTATGTTGTGAATGAGAGCCTTCCCTTTTTACATTTTCTATCCAAACATGTACAGCTGTAATGCTAGAGCATCTACAGCATCTGAGAGGACATGCTGAAGGTATGTTACCAAGAAACAATGTTTTAAATGTAAACTCTATAAATAATAAATGATTATCTGTCAAAATGTACAATTCACTAGGGCTTGAAATGATAATCACTTGGGAGATATGCAGTAAGAAGTGATGGTGCTTTTAAAGGTATTGTGCTATCATTGCTTACATATACGCAGACTAGCGGTGAACAGTGGAGAGGGAAAATGATTAAATGTGCTCACTGATATCAATTGCACTATTAAACCCATTTCTATATAGTTCAATGGATACTGTACCCTTTATGGACATGGAATCTCTAAACAAATGACCTTCCTATTCCTTCTGTACATTGCTAAATTGATCCTAAAGATATAAACAATGGTTTACAGTGAGTATTTCGAATTACATTTTTTCAAATGCCAAAATGTCGAAAAAATGTTACCAAAAAAAATATTTGGAATGTCTTTTTTTTGTTATTTTTTGGGGGGGGTTTCAGTAAAATGTTTTCGACATATTTGTCATTCGAAAAAAAAATTCGACATATTAACTGGATACCATAAACAATACAATGTTTAACTATATATTGAGTTGTATTTTCCCACACACATAATCCAATTTAAAATGTTCTGAAATGGTGATCTTTTCTGAAATGTAAAATGGTAAACAAACACATTTAAATGAATGCATAGATAATGTGTTTGCTGTCTTGACTAATCATATTTGATTTATACCTTTAGCATCTCAAAACATAAAATATGCATGTAACAATTGAAGTAGTTTCAACTTTGTCACATATTGAGTTTATGTAAAGTGCACAATAACAATTCCTATACCTGTAAAAGACTAAAACAGTACAATGTTTACAGACAGAGACACATCTGATCTCTTTCCACTCAAACGTATTACCTAAATACTAGCTAAAATGACAATAAAATAAAATAGTGTATGCATGCGTTCAAAAAAACCGTCCATGCTATTGCGCAATCCAAAAATCATTTATGATTTTGCAGTTATCATAATCCACCATGCTATACACCATGCTTAAGACTATAGACATGAAAATATAACTTACAAAAGCAATGTATTGCAATTCTTTAGAATAATATACAACAGATACAAAGACAATAGCTAGTCTCTTCATTTTAAGTGCAATCTCTGCAATACAACCACTGCTTCGTATCTACCATTTATATGCATCAAGCAAATGTAAGTACAATACATCTGTACTTAAATCCTCAGTTATAATAATGTATCTCTTCTTAATTTTTCACAGACACCTGCATTTCGCATCAGCCATAGAGATGCTAATTCAACTAGAGCAACATTTTCTTTTTCACGGGCAGTACGTAAATCAGTGAAGCTAGAATATGTATTATCGATCTCCACTGTGCACTAAACAACCATCATATTAGGAGTTGTAGACCCATGTGCCCAAGGACAGAACTATGTCTAGCCCATGTGTGTATATGGGGCAGTAGGAACACACACACCAGACTTGGCATGGACACACCAGGTGCCATATTTACCCCCTATGCAGACGGCTGCTGCGAACAGGTACTGAACACCAAAACCAACACAGGAACTACAATTCCCACGCAGCCCTTGCAGCCAGAACTACACAGTTGGGCGACCATCTTGGAAGGTTTGCACAATGAAGACATTCATGCACACAAGGAGCACGGGTGGGTTGCTTGTACTCAAGCTTTTGCCTGGAATGGTTGCATCCTACCAGAACTCTGTTATTTGACTGCAGACGCAGAGCCAAACCATGCAGAACCTTTTCCAGGCCCAGCTTTCTTTGAGATAAGTGATGCAGAGCGGCTAGTGTGGGGATCTTTTGTGATTTTCATGCTATTTGTGCTATTGGGAATGGAAGCCACCCATTAAGTGTACACATGTTTTTACTTGTGTACTCTGCACTGAACATTATGAGGAAATAAAGTTCAGGTCAATCTACACAGAGCTAGGAGAGCAACAGTTTGGATTAAGCTATGAAAAATATCTGACTTTTGAACTTGTTTTGCAGGCCCATCACTCATCAGAAAAAAACAGTGTGTACTTTCAGTATCACACAATGACTACAGAGGGAGCAGGTTAGGTGCCTCTTCATATTTCTATGAGAACTAACTCGGTGATGCAACTCGCATGAATGTAATGTGTACCATGTCTAACCAATGCATGAGGATAATGCATATATCTGCCATCTCAGTTATTTGTTGTATTACCAAGGGATGTTGAGATACACACAGCCTGTGGGTGTTGTTTGGTTATTGACCAACCCATTGACTGCACATAGCCCTGCAAGACTCTATCCATCCACAGGATCTACAAGTTGTTAGCTTTCCTTGATCCTTCCTTGCATGACCCATTAGCTCCCAGCCCCAGTTCTGCTGCTCTTACTGGTTCATACCGAGGCAGACTTGAAACACAGATTCATCTGCATTGACAGGAGCTGGAAATGCAACTATAAGTCTGTCACCAGGCTTCCATGAAAGACTTTAACAAAAAAAATGAATGCATGTTTTTGAATGCATATTTTTGAGGGAAACGCAGGAAAGTACGACTCCATTTGTAAAAATAGGAAACAGGAAACGTGCATTCCCACACATACAGTCTGCCAGTCACAGCTTCATGACAGCTCGTAGACACCCATAAAGCTAATGAAAACCAGTGATAAGTGTGTGTAAATGAAAATATTTTGACAGGTGATAAGGAGCAGCTGTTTTCTAAAGGGGTAAATACGTTAAAGCTTTCTATACACTATTTAACATTCCCTTGACTGCAATTCACACTGCACAGAAAATAGATAAACATTTGAAAGTTAAATTAACGGACTTCAGCCCTTTTTTGTTTTCTATTGATTGATAAAGATCAAAGCGCTTACATTTCAGAATTCACAGAAAGCAACAAGACTGTATGGCATTCTCAAGCATGGAAAGGGGAAACTTGAGAGCTTTTCAGCATTTCACTGCAAGCATTGTTCTTATTCTTGTGGGGTTGGTGCGAGAGTACTACAATCCTTCAGACTCATTTTAAAACAGATTTCGTCAGTCTTGTTTTGCAGAGCTATCACTTGTCCCCGTGCATGTATACGTTGGACACCCTGTCCTGATTTTACTTTGGATTATAGGATTTGTACTTTGGATTTTTTTTTTCAATTTTAGATTCGGGACTACAAGTTCCAGAATGCAAAGGGAAATACTGAGACTGGATTAGCATGTTAAGCATTTTTCTTACTGAAACTAATGTTGAAATGAGCATGCAACCATCCCAAACGAGGGTCTCTTGAGCTCAGGTGAGCAGGAAATATGTACATACATGTTTTCCCTATTAAGGACTGTGTGGAAAATTATTTATTAAATATGGTATGCTGGAGGCCACCAGGGGGCGCAGGCAGGATGGACGCCTGAGCTTCGAGCTCAATACCCAGCCCCGGGTAAACTGCGGTCCACCAGCGGAACGAGGGTCCCATGATCCACGCGACCCCCACCAAGAGGTGTGGGAACCGGTAGCCCCCACCTGGACCCAACTCCGGTCCCGATCCGACGCTCCTATGCGGAGTTTTGCGGGCTGAGACGATACCAGCAGCCCCTCCCCCAGGGCCTGGTGTTGAGCGGCATGGGAGGCGACGAGGGAGAGCGTCCGTGCACACATAGGCCGTGCCGCTCATGAGAGGGCCTGGGGCCGCGGACACTTAACGCGGACCACCGCGGATCATCGCACGAACAAGGGCCCGACCCGAGGAGGGCCATCCGCCCGCCCGGGGAGCTGCGACATCGCAGGGGGGCCGACGCGGGAGCGTGCCCCCCTCTCCATCGCGGTACGCATCAAGGCAGCCCGCTCTCACCTAAGGAAAGTGCCAGGGGACACCTGCAGCCTCGCGACGAGGACCCTCCCCACCGCGGCTAGGTTTGGGGATCAAAGTGAGACAAGCATAGAGGGCAAGGACCCCTGCCCGGCACCCCTACGACCCCCCTCCACTGGAAGGCCTTTTGGAGTAAACGGGGTACCAAAGGGAACGTTCCGCAAACTAACGGAGCCAAGCAGGGTTGACACGATCCTCCCATGAGCTGGAAAGAAAACTTGTTGAAATACCAATTTGTGGCCAACGAGAGTGTCATGGCGACCGGGGGCCCCACTACCCCACCCCCAGACTTGGGGGCCATCCAGAACAATATCCAGACGATTCTAGAGGAGATACGAGGGATGAGGACTGATATGGGCGCCAAGTTGGCTGACCTCACGACCAAAGTCACCACCCTAGAAGACCGAGTGGAGGGAGTCGAAAACAATCAGCTCTCTGTAACACTCCTCGAAACCCAAATGGACATTAGACTCCAAGACATGGAAAGACGAGAGGAAGAACTCCGGCTTAAGGTCGATGACATGGAGAACAGGGAGAGAAGGAACAACCTGCGCATTTTTGGCCTGGTGGAGTCCGAGGGCGAATCCACACAAAGACTTGAGGGCAAAGTGCAAGACATTGTGAGGATCGCCCTGGGAACAGAGGCTGCGGGCACGATCAACTTTGACAGAGTGCACCGGGCGGGAGGGGGGGGCAGAGGCCCGCGCTCTGTCTTGGCCCGGCTACATTATTATAAAGACAAGGCCAAAATCCTAGAGAAAGCGAGGAACCTCGGCAACATACAATATGGCGACTCAAGGGTGTCCATCTTCCAAGATCTGTCGGCCCTCACCCTGTCAATGAGAAGGAAATGTGGCACCCTCACAAGATGGCTTCAAGGTAAAGGGGTTCGATACCGCTGGGGACATCCCTTCTGTTTGGAATTTGAATGGCTAGGGGAGAAGTACCACCTGGTGTCGGAGGAGGAGATTCGGAGGGCCACAGACGAGCTGGTCGGCGACCAGGCGGGCCACTCGGGCGCCCAGGACGGGGGAGCCCGTGACCCCCCCAGGGGTCCGGACAGACTGGTGAACCACAGCGGCAAATCCAAGGTCAAGGGGGCCCGGAAGTTCCGGAAAACTAGACACCCGTCGACAAACTCTGAAGATCATTCGAAGTCATGATAATACCGCTCGAGCGGAGGTGGAGGAGATCACGAGGTGAGCGTTGACTCGGGTCCCGGGCTCTGGAGGTCCTGGGTCCACGAGATGCCATAACTGGACGCCGCGTTGGCGCAGCGGCTGGCCCGCCGGACTACAGGGCGGGCGAAAGTTTGTTAAAAAGTTAACTGTTTGGTTGAGTTGGCCCACACACGAGGCCCAAGTTAATGGTTGCTGGGCTGGAGTGGGGGCTCATGGCTCCAGAATTCTACCTCGGACACTTATACCGAGGTTCTGACGGGGCCATCCTATATTGATCTTGAGAATTGGGATTCCCTAACACATGAAAATCCCGGGGCTGGGGTTAGAGTCCTTGGTGGTTCGTTGACCAACCCCACCGTATGTTGGGGAAAGTGGACGAACGCCTTATATTTCAGGGGAAGGGGGGGAGGGGGGAGGAAACAGGGAGGGGGGCTTGGAATAGGGGGGAGGGGGGAAAAATGATCAACAGGGTAGACAGAGGGGCAAGGGGGGAAAATCAGTTCAAGTCACGGAAACTTGCTTGGCGGCGGGCTCCGAAATTCAGATACTATGAGGGGTCCACAGTGCACAACCGAAAAGGGGATAATGATTGAAGGGAAGATAGGCACGTTGAACGTCAAGGGCCTTAATTCTCAAAATAAGAGGTCCCTTACGAGCAATATGTTCCGCAAACAACATCTAACAGTTCTATTCCTACAGGAAACACATTATAAACGTGGGAGGGAGTCCAGAATCAAAGGGAAAGATATTGGTTGCAACTACTGGGCATCACACCCGACCTCAAAGAAGGAGGGGGTGGGCATTCTCCTGGGAAGGGCACTCCAACTCACAGGGGTAGAAACCAAGAGAGGATTTGGAGGCCGATTCTTAGGTGTTAAAGGGTTTTGCGAGGGACAGCGCGTCACTCTAGCCACTGTATACGCACCCAACTCGGGTCAGGTGGAATTCCTCACGCGGGTCTTCAGTGTCATGGACGAATGGGCAGAGGGGGCCATGATACTGGGCGGGGACTTCAATCTAATAGCTGACCCCCAACTGGACTGGTGGTCCGCCAGGGGAGGGACACCCAAGGGGATCACTAGGGACAACCTGGCCTTGCAAGCCCTCCTGAGGGATCACTACTGGGTAGACACCTGGCGCAAAGCATACCCGGGCCAGGGTGGTTACACCTTCTTCTCTCCCCCGCACTGCACCTACACTAGAATCGACCTCCTACTGTCCTCAGAGGAGGGGGATGGGGCGGTAACCCAACCAAGGGTTGAGGCCATAACGTGGTCGGACCATGAACTGCTCGTGGCTAACTGGTCACTGCCCGTTGCCCCGAGATCATCTCGATGGCGGTGCAATGACACGCTCCTTAGGGACCCCGTATTCCGCGACTTTATGAAACAAGAAATGCTGGCCTACTTTGAGACAAACGACACCGGGGAGACTGACATGTCTATGGTATGGGAAGCGGGGAAAGCCACTTTTAGAGGTCTCCTCATAGCAGAGGGCTCGAGGCGCAAAAGGGAGAGGGGCCTGATCGAGAGCAAACTCCGTGCGGAATTGCAGGTCCTGCGGACCAGATTGGGCGCCCCGGGGGTTGATCGGGAGGCACTCCTGGACGAAATGCAGGGCAAAAGACAGGAGCTCCATACGGTTCTCATAGGGGAGGTTGTCAAGAAAATGCGGTACACTAAACAGTTATACTATGAACGGGGTGACAGGGTGGGGACTCTGTTGGCACAAAGGTCACGGGGGTGCAGGGTGGAAAGAGGGATTACCCAGCTTGGTGATGAGGGAGGCAGAATTCATAAGGACCGGCAGAAAATAACGGAATGCTTTGCTGACTACTACAGCAAACTTTATTCCAGGCAAGTGGGCGAATCACAGGAGGATATTTCCTCCTACTTGGCGGAACACCCCCTCCCCAGGCTGACCGACGAAGACCTAGAGGCCCTCGAGGGGGAAATCTCAGAAGAAGAGGTGGAGGGAGCCATCAAAAGACTGAAGGCCGGAAAGGCACCAGGCCGAGACGGCTATACAGCAGACTTTTACAAACAGACCCAATCGATCCTGGTGAAACCCCTGGCTAAACTGTTCAACCAGATTAGGAGTCGGGACACAATCCCACCGACATTCCTGCAGGCCCTCATCACCGTCATACCCAAACCAGGGAAGGACCAGACGGACTGTGGGTCTTACAGACCCATCTCACTTCTTAATTTGGACGCCAAGATCTTCGCTAGGATCTTGGCTTCCAGACTGGAAAACTCCCTCCCACGCCTGATACACCCAGACCAGGCAGGATTCGTCCTTAACAGACAGGGCTCCGATAATTTAAGGAAAACGCTCCACATACTTGCCACAACTGAGGCCAGAAACGAGGGCACACTCTTACTGGCTCTCGACGCGGAGAAGGCTTTTGACAGGGTCAGTTGGGCCTTCATGAGGGAGGTCCTCACATCTATGGGGATGGGCCCAAGGTGGTTGGGATGGATATCTGCGCTTTACTCCTCCCCCTCGGCCAGAGTGGTGGCAAACGGAATGGAATCAAGAGAGTTCCCCCTTGAACGTGGCACGAGGCAGGGATGCCCCCTATCCCCGTTAATCTATGCATTGGTAATGGAACCGTGGGCAATCTCGGTCCGCAACGATATAGCCATCAGGGGAATACAGATGGGAGACATGCACTGTAAAATTAGCCTCTTCGCAGATGACGCCCTGCTTTATGTCACCAGACCGTCCCAAGCAATCCCCCGGTTGCTACAGGGCCTCACGCGATACGGGGAGTTATCGGGGTATAAAGTCAACCTGGATAAATCGGTAGCATTTATTGGTGGGAATTTATTGGACCCGGAGATGGCCTTTGTGGAGGGACTCCCCTTCAAACGGAGTGAGGAGGGGTTCCGGTATCTGGGAGCCCAGATCACGCGCGACCTCGAAGACCTGTATGCGGCCAACTTCCCCCCCTCTGGTCAGTAATCAGGAGAGACATAGAAAGGTGGGCGGGAGCGGTCTCTCGTGGATGGCACGCCTCAATCTCATAAAAATGGTGATTCTCCCAAAATTCCTGTTTCTCTTCCAGATGCTCCCGGTGCAGGTCCCTAGGGCCTTTTTTGAAGAAACAAAACGTGTCCTCCTTAATTTCCTCTGGCAGGGTAAAAAACACAGAATTTCATACGAGGTACTGACCAGGGCCAAGGAGGACGGGGGGGGGTGGGTTACCCTGACCTGGGGACATATTACAGGGCATCCCAGTTGAGGATACTGGTTGATCACTTCTCACCGGGAACGAAAAAACAGTGGGTAGCCATGGATAATAGGCCCCTTGCACCTGTCACAATAGAGGAATGGCTCTGGGTCCCAAGGAATAAGATCCCCAGAACCGTCCTGAACCATCCGATTCTGAAAGTACTGTGGTCCTTATGGAGAGAGGGAGGCTACTACAGATGGCTCACAACATGGCCCTCCCCCTTAAGCTGCATTTGGGCCCCTCCTTTCCTGGCCAAAATAGCAGAACCAGCAGCATACCAGACATGGTTCGAGGCAGGCCTTAGCAGGACTGGTCATATGTGGGTGGGGGGCTCTTTCTTACCCCTGAGTGACCTTGAGGAGGCCCTGGGAATAGGCACGCTCTCCCCTTTTCGTTATCTTCAGCTCAAAGGTGTCCTCACTGAGCCATCCTGGGGCGATACCCTCAGGAGGGATCTTA
Source organism: Ambystoma mexicanum (assembly GCF_040938575.1). NCBI lineage: Eukaryota > Metazoa > Chordata > Amphibia > Caudata > Ambystomatidae > Ambystoma > Ambystoma mexicanum. The sequence goes on along the minus strand of NC_090927.1, from coordinate 419,026,900 downwards.
CAGACTTTGAAAAGCTCCTCCTGACCGCGAGGGGCTCCAAGGGGATAATATCCCGCCTCTATAAGCTCTTTCTGTTCTCTGTCCCTAGAGACCCACCGCCAGCACGCACACAATGGGGTAGGGACCTATGCGAGGAGATCGATGACGAAAGATGGACGGAGATGTGTAGGCGGGCTAATCGATCCACGGCCTCCCTCCAGTATCGCCATCAGGCCCTCAAGATATTACACCGATGGCACTACCCCCCGCAGAGGATAGCTAGGATGAGGCCAGGATATGACCCCCATTGCTGGAAATGCAGGACAGAAAGAGGAGACTACCTTCACATGTGGTGGGGATGCCCAGTGGTCCAAAACTATTGGGACAAGGTACGGGCCTGGATCAAGGGGGTGGATGGGGTTGAGCGACCTTCCTGCCCTTGGCTTCTCCTCTTCGGAGTTGACATTGGGGAGGGCCGGGAGGGCGCTCAAGACCATATGCTTCAGGTTATGCTGGTAGCAGCCAGGTGTTGCCTGGCACAGAAATGGAAACATCCGGGAATGCCAGGGGAAAAAACCTGGGTAACCAAGGTACGGGCCATCTACGACATGGAGTTCCTCACACACCTGCTTGATGAGTCCAAATCCAGCATCGAGGAAATCTGGCTCCCCTTTTTTGACAAATACGGTCGAGCGGTCTAGTGCCTTATGGTGACGCCGGGGGACCCCCCCCCAAGGACACGGTGCCATGACCCACGGACCCGTTAGTGAACCTTACCCAGTTGGTCCACATGACTTCGACGTGCCAAATGCACAGTGCACTGACACTTTTGTTTTCTAAGGAACCCGTCAAGCAAGCAATTAACCAACCTATGAACATTTGAACTGAAGGGGGGTGGAGGGAGGGAAAGGGAGGGAGGGAGAAGGGGTGTGTTGCGTTTGGTTTTTTCCTGTTAGCTCATATCTGCAAATGTAATGTAATTTCGTAATGCACAAATGAAACTTAATAAAATCGATTTTCAAAAAAAAATATGGTATGCTAGCTTTTGCAGCAGCTCCATAGAGTTTTCAGGAATCCCCTTCTCCAAAATCTAATTCCACCAGGCTCACATAATTGATTTGTTCAAGGGAGTGAGTTGGAAATAAAACACAAGTCTCGCCTAAATAAAGATGATGGTTTAAGCCATTTTTTGTATACATATGCCATCAAATATAAAGATAAATACACTTGGGCGGCTTAATTCAAAGTTTGGTGGTAAATTGGTGGTAAATCTGTTGATTTACCACAAGAATTGACGACCATTACCACCACTTGGTGCCTTGGCATTACCACATGATTATGAGTAGTGGTATGGGTGTGCAAATCCTAATTTTTGCAGTCCATAGGATTTTGGGCAACTTTATTGTGAACAGAAAATCTGCATGGTAAATCTGCCGATTTTTGCCTTAAAATTGAGGATTTAAATCTAGCATCATGCTTCCAGGTCAAACTTGAATTACAGAGATGTGGTAAAGCAACCATAATTTCTGTTACTGCTAAAGAAAAGTGTTGGCAACAGAATTACAACCAAAAAGAAATAGTAACATTTCAAAACACACTTGCTTAAATTCCAGACAAAGTATGTGCCTGCTGTTGTCGAACAGTAGACATCTGTCTTAAAAAAGGGACAATGAGCAATCTGTGCGATTTAAATTGGCCTAGTGCCTCATAGCAGATGATAAATATGATCCATTCCCTTCATTATATTTCTAAATGTATTGCAATACTAAGCTAAACATGTGCCCTCTTGAGGCATTAACAACACTGAACCTATATCTGAGCATGATCATTTAAATAGTACACCTTTTCCAATTCATCATACAGTTAAAACACATAACTACCATATTGCATCCATCATATCTGCTTAGAGGCAAGAGTGGCAAATGTGTACATTAATCACTAAAACACAAGCAACATTTGCAACTCTAGAAGTAGGATATCAACTACATCAATATTGTGTTGTTCAAAGGAGTAACAACGAAAGAAAAAAATGATTTTGAATGAACTTGTTTATTTAAACAAAGTAAAATATGTTCTACTAATTCCCAAAGGCCACAACAAAAACTATAAAGAAATAAACATTAACAACATAAACCAAGCTACTGAAATATATGATAACACACCACAATCTGATTAATTTCAATGTATTGATCCTAACACTGTGGATAACATGCTTCACCACTACAAAGTTCAGTTACTGCTCAAGAGACATCCTGAGAAATGCTTTAGAAACATACCAAATGCAGCAAGCAAAATGCTGTCATAGTGTGAACATGTTTTGAAGCACAACACTTTCAACTACTCTTTCCTACTGGAAAAGTAGAAGGAGGAGAAGGACATGATGAGATAACATTGCAAATCAATGCAGAATATCGTTCTCTCGGAATGTACTCTGAAGATCCCTGGTTCCATGAAAACATTGAGTTTATGATGCATCTTTCGTTTGAAAGTGAACGGGCAACCCTATGCTATGATGTTGTTCATTCATTAAATAATAGGACTCAATGTGCCAATGTGTCATCACGCAAACTACCTAAAAGCAACAAATTAAAGAATGAAATGTGGAGTCAAGTATACCAATATCCTACCACAAAATAATACTGTTTCCAAAATCATACTGCTGTTGACTGTATGCAAAGGAACCACACTTGGTTCATCATACTTAGTTGTGCAGAATACAGCTGAGACAATTTACATTGCTTCCCACTCATTGCAAACAAAAAAGAGGGTATAGATTTAAAAAGCACAGAAAAATTCAGTTAACTAGGTACAGTGGATGTTTTATATTACTTGCATTACTGTTGTATTCCCATGCTACATTTCATCTGCAACAAAGACTGACCTCCACATGGAGAGGACAACCATTTAATTTGGAGAAATGAATACCAGGTAAGAGGAGCTCCCATATTCACATGCTTTTCCATTTTCCCATGACATTGAAGATATTGTCTAAGAATGTATTAAATAATTTAGTACCTCTGTTAACCCAGCAAAGGACAAGTATAATGACCTGAGAGCCAAACTTTTACATTTGCAATGAAATAAGTGGAGCAAATACATGCCAACACTGATACAGAAACAAAGACAAATACTACATCACATGCTGTTTTGGATTCCCAAGACCTTATGCACCAAACTTAGGTAAACAGTTTCATGATGTCTGTTAGACACAGCACCAAAGTCAATTCAACTGCAGTCACAAGGTATGTCACATCCTATCTCATCAAAGATTAAACGAATTGGCGAAAATCCTGCAGCGCATCTGACCTCGCCCTGCTCAAGGAACTCTGTGCTACACGCAGACGGCTGATCCACACTGCCAATGCCAACTACTACCAAAACATCATAGCCAAGGCCAGCAGTGAAAGCAGAGCCCTCTTCAAAGCCATCATGCACTTCAACAACACTCTGCACAACCCACGAGTAGCACACTTCATTGAAAAAAAAAACACCACTGTCAACTCTTTGTTCATCACCAAGATCAACATGATCTGCCAACACATAGACACTAAGGCCGCAACTGACAGCCCGTTTCACAAAATTACAACTATCTGGACAAATTTCAGGACACTAACTATGGAAGGCCTCACTGTCACCTTAGCATTCCTCAAGGTCAAATTATATGTAGACGACCTTCCCCTGCCTCCATACTCAAGACCCTTCTGACTGAAGCACTCCTACCTTACCTGACAATCATCAAAAGCTCCCCAAGTCAAGGCACCTTCCTCTTGACCATCAAGACCGAACACATCCCCCAGCTTCTTAAGAAATCAACACTGGACCTTGAGGATCTCAGCAACAACCGCCCCATCAACCAACTTGCCTTCCGAGGTAAGATTCTTAAGAAAGCAATAGTCACGCAACTCCTCAAAACATTGAAGCCAATAACCTCCTTCTTTCCTACCAATCTGTCTTCAGACCCAGATGCAGCACTGAAACGACTACCATTAATGGGATCGACGATGACCGTAAAAATCTCAATGATGGCCATCCTTGTCTCCTAGTTCTCCTTGACCTCTCAGCAGTATTTGACACATGGAGACCACCAGACATTCACTGACAATCTTCATTGCTGCAGGGGGATCAGCAAGATCATCCTTAGCTGGTTCTTATCCTACCTTGCTAATCACCAACAGTATGTTCAAATGGATTCGTTTAGATCGCCAACTCTACCCATCACCTGTTGAGTCCTGCAACAATCCATCTTGTTCCCTGTGATCTTCAATCTTTATATGGAACCGCTCAGAAACCTCCTCTCTCCACACAACATCCAAATACACCAATACACAGACAACATACAGCTCTACCTCAAGATATCCTCCATCAAAGACATCCACAGCCTCAAGGCATGCCTCACATTGACCAGTTCACATCTCAGCTTGCTGACTGTGCCAAGTCCTTTGGGTTCAACATTGACAGACCCCCTCACTTTCAAACAGCACACAGCAAGGAAGACACAAACTGCATGGTACCAACTTTCTCTCTGTTGGGAAATCAAGCCCTTCATCCCAGAAAACATCCCAGAAAACAACTTCAACTTCTACTGTCCAAGCCTTGGTCCTCTCCCACCTGGATCGTGGCAATGCCCTATTATAAGGCCTTCCACCGACTACCCTGGCACACCTGAGATGTGTCATGCATGGTGCAGCAAGACTCATCCAACTGCACTAGCTCCTGATGCAGGCCCATATCATCTTCAAATCCTGTTGTATCATCTACAAGGCCTAGACCCTGGCTTCCCCAAGATACCTCACTGGGACAATCAGCATCTCCAGAGGCCTACGATCAACCAGAAGTAAGGAAATGTGCAGACGAAACTCTGATGGTGTAGGGTGGAAAAAAACAGAATACAGGCCTTCTCTGTCCATGCTCCAAGGTACTGGAACCTCCTCCCCATGTTATGTTATGTTTTTATGTTATGTTGTGATGATTTATTCTGTGCACCGCTACCATTTTCAAGGTTCCCAATCAATCACGTCGGTGTGTAAAAAAGTGGGTGGGGGTAGGTTATTGAGAGAAGAGGGATAGGATAGAGGCTGTGCTCTTCTGTTGGTGTTTGCAGAACCAGGAGAAACTGTGGTCTGTGTGTGTTGGTTTTCTGAGTGGAGGTTATTGTGTCTGGAGGGGCAATGTCCAGTGTTTGGGTTTTTTGTTATTTTTCGCAGTTTGTTCTTGTGGTGGCACTGTGGCTTGTGCATTTGTGTGTAGTAAGGCTAGCCCAAATGGGCGAGTGTGGTACGAAGGAGGCATGTGGGAGAGGAGTGAGGAGTAGGGATGTTTAGTAGTGCCCAAAATCAACACAGTGGCTATATTCAAAATAAACCTAAATTCAATACAGTGGCTACACTCAGAATTTCAGCTACATTCAATACATTGGCTATATTCGCAATGCACTTAATATTAAACACACTGGACACACTTAAATATGCCCTTAATGCAATTGAAGAGTTAGAAATACAGCACTGGATATGCTAGCAAATGGTCTTACCTGGAAGATTCTGCAGACATCTTTATAGTCTGTGCTGGGGTCCCCAGGGCAAACAGGTGCAAACAGGCGATGGAGGTGCCCTAAAGAGGTGCCCTTTGGTGTGACCCTTGGCCAGCTGCCTGGGCAAGGCTGCCTGGGAGCAGCTGAAGTTGGAAGGTTGTGGTTATGTGCTACAAACATGGACCAATCCAGAGATGCATGGGCTGGCAGGCGGAGAGGGGATGTTGGGCCTGTAAAGTGCTGTCATCAACATTAGACTAAAGCTATTGCTTCTACAGCTCAGGAAAGAGCTTAAGACCTTCTTAGTCAACTAATAGCGCTATCCCAACACCTAGGTCCATACACCCCCTTCAGTCACCAACCTACCTGAGACTTGGTGATCTTCTACCCTGGTTGCCCTGGTTTGAAGCCAATTACCCCCCTTGCCCTCCCCTGGTAGTTCTGTGATCTCCTTTTCTCTGCTTCCCACACTGTGTTCTACACCATATGATTGTAAAGTGCACCATTGCTTCCTGAGTGTAGTTGTGCGCTGAATAAACAACAATAATAGGATGTATAAAAAGATACAGTATAAATCAGTGATGAAGATTAACGAAGATTAACGTATTATATTATATTATATTGTATATTGTATTGTATTTGGTTATTTGGTTATTTATATAGCGCTCTTTCCCCACTTGTGTGGCCTCAATGCGCTTTTCTGGTAGGAACGCCCTTGTTGGTGGTGGAGAATTCTAAAGGGTTTAGTTTAGGAGATGTGTGTGTGCATTTTGCTGGCCTAGGAATTAGGTGGCCAGCTAGGCTCGACTAAGCAGCCCAAAGAGAGGCCAGGCACGTGGTGGGCGCTGTTGGTGGTTTGCGAAAGATTGCTATTGTATAGAGAGTTGATGTGTGGCCAGCTACACCGAGTTCCTTTCGGATGGTAGTCGCTGTATTCTAGTGGCAGAGGTGTTCAGGTAAGTTAGGTGTTCCAGTCTGGACAAATATGTGTGTTGCTAGACCGGATGTGCTTAGCCATAGCCGTATTATATTGTGCATGGATGCTTGGCCATGCCTGCGGCCCTTGTCCACGCTAGCAGTGTGAGATATACGTACCATAAACTGCAACATTATTCGGCTGGGGAAATATTTGTCCAGGTCTAGAATTGAGATTCCTATACCGATAAGCTTAGGTTTCACAAAGTAGCAGGTTTCAGAGTAAATTTAGTTTAGCTTAGTTTAGTTTAGTTTAGTTTAGTTTAGTTCAGTTTATATTAAACTAAGATGGAGGCTAAACCTAGATTTGAGAATCCTGCATATTGGGAGAGAGGCCTAGGTTTCACAATGCAGTAGGTTTCAGCATATAGTAAATGAAGATGGGGCAACACCTAGATTTTTTTTTTTTTTGTTTTTTTTGTTTTATTGGTTAAGTATAGTTAAACCTTTAACATTACATCCTTATTCCTTTAGTAAAAACAATGTTCCTTTGTTAAAACTTTGTTAAAACTTCCCTAGATCCAATTGTCATCAGGCAATAATTGTCCCGTCATTGACTTAATCTCTCCATTTTCTTATGATCCACAGCCTCATTTATTCAAGATTTGGGCAATCAAAGTAATTCAGTACTTAAGTATCTAGGACTACTCGTAGCGTTCTCTTACAGATCAGATTCTTATTCCTCTTGATTCAAGTTTAACATCTCGACAAATTTCAATGCATCTAGAGTTTTGCCAATTTTTTCCGCAGTGAGGATTCTTTCCCAATAATTTTCTTCCGTCTCCTCAGTGATATTTATTGTGTAACTTCCCATATAGATCTCTCTTTTGCATTTTAAAGCTGGGCAGATTAACATAACATGTCTAATCGTTTCCAGTTGGTCCTTCCGTTTGCAGAACCGACAATATGCAGCTGTTCTGTCAATTTGTCTTCTTTTCCATTTCACTTCTCTGCTATTCCAAATATTAAGTCTGCAACGCAGCAGCAAATCCCGGTAGCGTTCAATAGGAAATTTCAACAGATATGGCGGTAGGATATTCAAGCCTTTTTTTTCCCAGATGATGTTATAGCATAGATTTCTTCTCAATCTTTGTTCCTGGGTTTCCTCCCAATCCTTTTCCCGAATAACTCTTTTTGCTTTGTCCGGGTTATTCTTTAGGGTATCCTCCTCAAGATTTAGTTGTTCCAACTGTGCCTTGCATCTGCTTTTCCAATCATTAAGCATTTTGTCTTCATTCCGGATGTTCGTCTTGGCTAGAATTTCAAATGGTTTTGGTGGTATATCCAAAATGCACTTTCTATACAATGATAAGGTTTTCCAGAGTACGACAGAGTTTATTGATTGGAGTCTGAGCTCAGTTCTAATGAGCTCCACTGGTAATGAGGTTGGTAGGCGCAAAATTTTTCGCCAAAAATATGCTTCACAGAGATTCCAAACCTCCCATCTAAGGGCTACGAGTGCTTCCGTGCCATAAGTGATGACCGCCAACACTTTTTGCTTGTAGAAAGTTACAATTGGAATTAAAGAAAACTTCCCATATCTGCGATGTAGGCAAATCCCTTGATTTGTTAGAGCCACTAGTTTTTCCCGGATCAGACAGTAGTGCGCCTGTTCGTTGCTGTTTTTGTTTATCATTATCCCCAGGTAGAGTGTCGTTTCCACTTCTTCTAAATTCTGGTTCTCTAATGACCATCGTATTGTTTTACCGGACTGTCTCCTGCCCCGGCTTGATTTCATTGTTAAGATCATGGATTTTTTGATATTCATCTTCATGCTATTTTCTTTTAAGTAGTTGTTAAAGGATTCGATCCGTCGTTGTAGACCTATTGGTGTTTGGTCGATGAATACCGCATCATCAGCGTACAGCATCCAAGGTATTTCTTTTCCATTTATTGTCGGTGGAAATGCACGAATCTTCTCCTGAGCTATGTTCATATCTGCCATGTATAGGACAAAAAGGAATGGGGCTACTGCACAGCCCTGCTTGATTCCTCTATAGGTTTTAATCCTCCTCGAAAGTCCCCCATTGCTTGTAATTTGGACTTGAATTGAGGTATCAGTGTACAATGTTTTAATAGCTTCAAGTAGATCCTTAGGGCATCCCCAATTTCTCATTTTTAACCACAAGAGCTCTCTATTGATTCCATCGAAGGCTTGTTCGAGGTCAATAAATGCAAGATAGAGCTTTTTTTTCCCGGCTAATGTCTTTGCCTTCAACAAGTTGATCAAAAATAGATTCAAGGCGGTGCCAACTCCACTTACAAAGGCTGTTTGTCTTTCGTCAAGAATTTTTGCCTCGGTGGCCCATTTTTTTAGATCTCTCAGAAGTAGTGACGCAAATAGCTTGCCAATTGAGTCTAGGAGTGCTATGGGCCTGTAATTCCTAGGGTTTCCGCGATCTCCCTTCTTATATATCGGTACTATATAAGCCTCCGTCCATGTAGCTGGTATTTGTTTGGTTTTCATGATTTGTTGAAATAATGTGTATATTAGCTCCGTCCAGGCCTCACAATTTTCTTTTAGTAATTTGTTGGAAATGCCGTCTGGACCGGCTGCTCTTGAGGTGCTAAGTTTTTTTATCAGGGTTCGGATATCATCCTTATCAAAGTTCAAGGCCCACGGAGTTGAGTCCGAGATCTCTTTAATAGCTTTTCCACCACTTTCCGCTTCATAAAGAGTAGTGTAGTGTTCGAACCATTTATCTTCTGAGACCTGATTAATACCTACGGCAGATTGATTGTGCTCTCTGTCGTTAAGTAAGTCCCAGGTACTTCTAGCGTTGTTTGTCGATATGGCTGCTATCATTTTTTCCGCGTCTCTCTGCAGTCTTAGATACCGAGTTTGTCTCAGCCAGTTTTTATATGTTTGTTGACATTTTCTCAGGAGATCGTGTCTTTCTGGGCTGTTTATCTTTTTTATGCGTCTCAATTCTGACCTATATTGTTTCCTTCTTAACACAAGTTGTTCATCATACGTATGTTTTATTTTAGTGTTCTTTTTTTTAGTTGGATCATACTTAATCTCATGGGCTTCCAACAGCCATTTGTAGTCAACTAGCTCTTCATTGTTGTTTATCGCTTTTTTGTATCCTAGTACTAGATTCGGGATTGCCCGATTTTTAATTCTCAGACGATTTCTTCCTCCTGTAACCTCAGTTTCCATTGTTCTTTCAATTCCTCTGTTAGATTTTATTTCCCAAACGATTTCGGTTGCTAACAGACAGTGATCACTGCTAGTTTGTTTTGTTATTGTGAAGGAGAGTATCCGCTCCAGTGTATTTCCTCCCACAAAGCAATAGTCTAAGCAAGCACCTGATTTCCCACTGTACCAAGTATTGGCCCCTTGAAGATCTCCCTTAGTCTGGCCATTTAACATCTTCATCTCACGGATTCTCATTTCTTGCATCCATATTTTTTCCTTTCCTAGCAGATGTTCAGTAGCTTTGATCTTACCATTTTTGTCTAGGATTTTGATATTTAAATCGCCATTTAATATTATCAGCTGGCCATTTCCCTCCATCATGGATTGATCAATTACCTCCGTGATTGATGTTAAAAAGTTCGTCTGGCCCTGCATATTCTCGCTCCAGTAGATATTGATCAGGACCATTTGTTTCGGGATTTTCGGGGATTCCACTTCAGATGTCACTTTCAGGATTTGCACATAGGGGTTTGGTGTCAGATGTTCCATTACTTTTAGTGGACATTCCAATTTCTTAAGTATCATGAGGCCACCAAACGGTCTTCCCTTTGGTCCCTTCCTAGCCGGGTTTGTGTATACCTCATAGCCCTCGCATATAGGGGATTTACGTAGCCATGATTCTTGTATTGAGATAAAATCATATTGGGTCAGGAAATCGCATTTACTAGAGAGCAGATGTTTGAAACCTCTTGTGTTCCACGATGCACATAGGATCCGGGTCTGCTCATTCTCCGTACTCTATTGTTTCTTCTTGGAAATCAAGGCATTTGCCATCCAGGCCCATTCCTTTCCCTGGTTGTTTACTTTAGTAGGTTTGTTCTTATCCATCTTTGAGTTTTCCGAGTTATCCACTGTGAATCTCAGGGTTTTCAATATCTCTTTATTCTTTTTAGTTGATAAAGACTCTTCCTCCTGAGACTCTTTCTCATTTTTACTTTTTTCATTATTTTTCTTCAAGTTCTCCCCCGGAGTTATTGATCTTGGTCTTACTGCGATTTCCTTTTTTGTCTTTTTTCTTTGTTCTGTATGGGCTTTTTCTTTTAATTGTCTAGGTTCCTCGTCTAAGTCCTCCAGTCGGAACCCTCTTTTTCTTAAAGTGTCTGATGCATCCAATAGTTTCTGCTTTATATTTTTAGATGACAAGTGCAAGATAACTTGGTCCAGCCTGTGTTCCTTTGGGAATTCCACTATTTTTATGTCTTCCGTTGATATCGTCCTTGGTGACAGGGCTTGGTTGCAGAGCTCCACCACGTACCTTCTATTTAAGATCACCCTTCTTGGTCCATTTTCAGCTGTTTCTAATTTTAGATAATATCCTTTGCATAAAATGGTTTTCTTCAGGGGTGATCCTAACGGTAGTTCTTTCCTTTTCTTGACTTCAGTGTCCTTTTTTTTTTCCTTATCAGTTGATTCTTTAAGACCAGTGTTGTCCTGGATTTTTTTTTCAATCCTCCCTCCCTTCACCATTTCTTTTCTTTTTTGTTCCAATGTCTTAAATCTAATAGATTCCTGGTCAGAGTCCAATTCAATTTCATTTGTACCTGGTCTTCGTTCTTTTTCCCTGATGTTTTCTTGGGCATTTTTCTTGTGGGGCTTTGACTTCAGGTCTTCCTTAGATTTTTTGGTTAGGTCTACTGTATCCCAATTGTCTAAAGTTTGCCAATCCGAGATACTTAAGCTATCCCAGTCTTCCTTCTCACTATCAGATTCCATCAGCTCAATGAGGTCACTCAAGTTCGCTTGCTGCTCTGGATCCTCCCTGCTTTCTTCCCTTAACTCCTTTGCTTGATCTTTTAGTCCCTCGGACCCTATATGTCTACTCATACTCATCTCTCTTCTAGATTTCTTGGCACAATTTGTGTTTTCTCTTCTTGGTGGAGTTCTTAGATTTCTCAAAAAGGCTCTTGAACCATTTACTTTACGTTTAAGGGATTCATTTTGGGTTTTTTTCCCTTTTTCATTCGATGCACTCGTAATCTCCTTACCATTTCGGTGATTCGGATCCTTCGGTGTCGCCCCAGCAAATATTGCAAAAGAAGATCGTTCTAAATTTGTAGAGTTCAGCTTGTTAGTCTCCTTTATCCCGGACGGGATCAGGATCACCTCTTCCTGTTGTTGCACCTTTTGAATCGGGAGGTTAGTTGCATCCTTTTTCAATTTCATTGGTCCCTTGCCTTCTTTAAGCTTTGTGTCAGGACAGTCCTCCTTATGCCTTTGGTTGTTATGTTTATGGGTGCTTCTCATCCATTTACAGTCTTCCAGGACCGCTTCCATTAATACAGATTTATCAATCGCATCACGTCTAGCTAGATCACTGAGGCGAGATTGCCAAATTTGAGTTAATTCAGCTTCTTTGTTTGTTCTTTCATTTAAGCTCTGCAGGGCCGAGGTCATATTAACATGATTCTCTTTTATTTGAGTGTTGCTGATGGTTACCTCTTGAACAGAGTCTTTAAGTTCCTCATAGAGCTTAAGAAAAGGGGCTAGTGTTATAGTTAGCGATGACATAACCACTTTTTCAATATGGTTCAAATCTTTTTCTCTTTCAGTTTTGCAGGCCTCAGTTATTATCCCTAGAATTTGTTTATCCCATGTGTCTCCTGTAGGCCTGTTTTCCTCTTCCCAGTTTAAGCGGCTGGCTAGATTACTTCCTGTGTGATCCTTTCTTACTTCAACCTTTTCCATATCTTCGTTCACCCTCGCCACTGGCAAAGTTTTATTTCTGTCGTCCCAAAGTGGCAAGTGAGTTCCTTTCAGGGCTGTCCTATTTTCTCGAAGGCCAAAAGGAGATATGACGGTATTCTCAAACTGTTCTTTATCCAAGGCAGCCATTTTTTCATTGATCAGGCAGAAACTCCTTCTTTTTTCTCTTCCTATTTTATCCGTTATTGTAGTGATGTCTTGCATGATTTTATCTGCCAGGCTAAGATTACTCAAGCTTGCCGGTGCAGTGTCTGCTGCACTGTTGTTATTCAATCTTTCTAACGGCCTCCGCCCTCCCAGGCGGGAACTAATGGATCCTGTGTCATAGTTATCTGTAAGAATTCCTTTATTTACTTCCTTTAGGGGCTTTACAGTTCGATTCCCCTTCTCCTTTGTTGGGCTAGCTGCTATGGTGTATTTCCTCAATGTGGGACTAATCCTTTCTTCCCTATATGGTTGAAAAATGTCTATCGGATCTTGCATTATCATTGAAGTCCTTCTGAGGTCAGTATTTTTATTCTGCTTGATCGAATCCTGCAGAGCGTCTTCAATATGTCCCAATTCCAGCACGTCCCATTTGTCGGCTTGATCTACTGTTTGCTGGCTATTTACAATACTAGCCACGCCAGGGCTAAATTGTGCCGCTAATGATCTTGTAGGGTTTTCTAGACTCATGTCCAGGCTTTCTTGAATTATTGAATCACTAAGATCCACCCCTATTCTATCTTTAGGAACTGTTCCGAGGGCCTCATCCTCTGTTTGTAGCGCCTTCTGATTTCCTATCGCGTCTACAAGTGGATTAGTTGACAATTGGTTTGACTTTGTTATCTCCTTTCCCTGTGTGGAGCTAGTGTCCTTACCTGCTGACATTTCAGCAGGTGGAGCTACTTTCCCCTTGCGAGAATTCTCAATTGCTATTTCAGCTACTTCATTGGATTCTAGAACGCTTTGTCCAGTTTCTTTCCTCTCACAAATCCCATCAGATACCACCTCTACCTGGCCTGGAAATGATGATGGGGAAAGAGTTTTTGTGATTTCTCTTTCTGTGGCGGTAGTACATGCCATGGGTAGTTCTGGAGAATTAGGTGCCAACCACAGATTGTCACCGTTTTCCGCCGACTGTGAGAGTGATTTCTCCATATTGGATTGATTGTCTCCCACTGATAAGCTTTTTCTTTTATCAGTGCCAAATGGTAGTCGGCTTTGTTTTAGCATCGTGGGTCTCAGGGTTTGCTCCGGGCTCCCATTTGCTTCTGGGAGTGAAGCGAATCTCTCTCTTACCTGCAGGCGTGTTCTTAGTCCTGTTGCTTGTGTACCCTTTGAGATCGGGATTGACTTCATTGTCTCGAAGGGGTCTTCGTTATCTCTCGCCTCAGTAGCTTCCCGCAGCTGGTAGACAAGCAATACCTGTACCGCCACCGCAAGCAGCCAAACAGCTTAACAGCTCCTCTAATCCAAAACAAACGATGCCCTTTGCGCGCCGGGCTTAGCGCCGCAAGGGTGTCCGGGGGCAGGTCTTATTGCACTTCCTGGTGTCGTCACAGAGGGCGGGCAGGGGGCGGAGCCAACTAGCGCAGCAGCGCTCGAGCCTGCACGGCTCTCTCCTCGCAGGCAGGCACCTCAAATCCTCCAACGGCTGTCAGAGGGCAGGTGGGGGGGGTGTAGAAGGGTCGCAGCCACAGCTTAACAGCTCCTCTAATCCAAAACAAACGATGCCCTTTGCGCGCCGGGCTTAGCGCCGCAAGGGTGTCCGGGGGCAGGTCTTATTGCACTTCCTGGTGTCGTCACAGAGGGCGGGCAGGGGGCGGAGCCAACTAGCGCAGCAGCGCTCGAGCCTGCACGGCTCTCTCCTCGCAGGCAGGCACCTCAAAGCCTCCAACGGCTGTCAGAGGGCAGGTGGGGGGGTGTAGAAGGGTCGCAGCCACAGCTTAACAGCTCCTCTAATCCAAAACAAACGATGCCCTTTGCGCGCCGGGCTTAGCGCCGCAAGGGTGTCCGGGGGCAGGTCTTATTGCACTTCCTGGTGTCGTCACAGAGGGCGGGCAGGGGGCGGAGCCAACTAGCGCAGCAGCGCTCGAGCCTGCACGGCTCTCTCCTCGCAGGCAGGCACCTCAAATCCTCCAACGGCTGTCAGAGGGCAGGTGGGGGGGATGTAGAAGGGTCGCAGCCACAGCTTAACAGCTCCTCTAATCCAAAACAAACGATGCCCTTTGCGCGCCGGGCTTAGCCAACACCTATATTTGAGAATCCTGTGTAGTGGGAGAGAGGTCTAAGTTTCAAATCCAGTAGGCTTCATCATATAATGAACAAAGAAGGAGGCTACACCTAGATTCGACAATCCTGTATGGGGAGAGAGAGGCCTAGGCTTCACAACACCGTAGGTTTCAGCATTTAGTACAGTGGGTTTCTGTAATATAACAGTCATCAATGGTTTTATACCTAGATTCGGGTTCAAATTTGTAGAGGGAGATTGCTAGTATTGAGAATTCCCTGAGTGAGCGATGTAGGTTAACAGTCGCAGTGATTCCTTAGTGAAGCACGCGTGCTCCCCTGGGCTAATTATCCCAATGTTCATGCAGTATCATTTGGTATGGAGGGCGGGGGCCGTGGAGAGAATGTTGCGGGTGTGCCACAGCAAGAACTGCTAGCTTACCTGGAGTGTTTGTTGGCTGGGAGTGTTGTTGTGGGTAGGTTGAAAGTGATTCAGGTGTGCCACAACGAAAGCTGTTGGCTTACCTGGGGTACTTGTTGGCTGGCAGTGTTGTTGATCGATTTTGAAGGTGGTGTGTCAGGTGAAACCGCTGCGAGAGCTGCCGGCCCCTGTTTTGTGATTGATGCAGGGGAGATTATTAGAGGTGAGTTTTCTGGATGCAATTGATTCAGAGAGTATTTGGAAAAGTCAGGTTTTAAGGGCCTTCCTGAATTTCAGGTGGTTTTCAGTGTTGGGAATGTGTAGGGGTAGGGAATTCCACCAGAGGATTAGTGCTTGGACTGAGAAGGAGGAACCGCCAAACCTTGTGGAGCTATGGGGTGG
This sequence comes from Ambystoma mexicanum, assembly GCF_040938575.1. NCBI lineage: Eukaryota > Metazoa > Chordata > Amphibia > Caudata > Ambystomatidae > Ambystoma > Ambystoma mexicanum. Next base: position 419,011,480 of record NC_090927.1, on the reverse strand, counting down.
GATCACTAGGCATAATTTTGTTCTTAGGAATTCAGGGCCGGTGGGTGATACACATGGCTTTAAAGGTGGTGCGTGGAGCAATAGGGAGCCGGTGGAGTACTCTCAGGGTAGGCCTGATGTGTTTTCTGGTGGGCAGATTAATGAACAGGCGTGCTGCCTCATTATGGATTCTTTGGAGTTTCCTTAGTTGGGATGCCGGGGCTCCTAGGTAGAGGCAGTTTGTGTACTCTCGGCGGGACAGGATGATGGAGTTGATGGCCGAAAAATGGTGGGGATAGGTGAGGTAGGGGAAAATCTGCTAGGGAATATGTAGGTGGAAGAAGCAGGTTTTGGATACGCTGGTGGTGTAATGGGTCTTCTACCGGTTTGTTGATGAGGGATGCATGGGTTTCGGGTTTCAATCCCAAATTCTTTAGCCATGCATGTCTTTTTAGCAGTGTACCTTGGGCCAGCGTTTGTCCCGCTGGTTCTGCAGCATCCAGGGTATTTTTCAAAATGTTTTGATTCACTTTCCTTCCCTCTGACACAACCGCCAGCAGGCATGATCGTGTTGGCTCTGGGACTTCTAGCAGGCCCTCCTGGAGCAAATTCCACTGTACATCACTGTAGCTAGCCAGCAATGTGGTGTTGTTGGCTATTCTGGTGGAATATGGTATATTTATCATGCCAATGAGAAATTTGTAACTGATATACTGTGAGGAATTCGACCATCCGCACAGGGAGAGAGCGCTCGCCTGGGCTTTTTGATTTTTTGTGGGGCCATTCCTGCACATTTTTCAATGCTCACTGCACAGCAGAAAAATAGTCATGTTCTCTGGGAGGACACAGCTTACCAGCTCTGCCCTCCCCTGTCATGTGCAGTGAACACCTGACAGCTGTGGGTACATCAAAAGCCTCTGGCTGTGGGCAGCCTGACTAGCATATCAGGGCCCCATGGATTTGCATCTCCATTGTTACACCTTGCTGGTGGTGGCGAATACTGAAGAATGTTAATTAGCAGGCTTCAGGGAAGGCTTTGGTGCAGGAAGTGACAATGGAAACCAGAAACTAACACCTCTACCTCTTTGTAATGCAATGTGGCAACTTGGTACTAACACTCATCCTTGGTATGCAAGGGCAGTGAATATCCTCTCTGTAAGCACTCCTTTTAGAGCAGGGAAATATGTGAATTGTAGGAGACGAAAGTCTGCCTGCAACACCCTACTTTAAAGGAGGCCCATGTTGTGACCAAACACTGCATAGGGTTCAGTTAATTAGGGAGATACTTTGATGTACAGCAGACAGGAATCTGGGTGGGACTTAGAAGTATATGTTTTCATCCTTCCCCTGTCTGTTGCCATGCGCCCTGATTCTGACTTGAAGCATCACTGAAGATTGTTGGTGGGGACCCAGAATTGGTTCATTAAGGTGGGCTTAGTCTGCACGAATCACTGGAGCCCATTTGGCTTTAAAAGAAGGATGAGCCCCTCAATGATCAGATCATCTGAAGACTTTGCAAGGAGTAGGAAGAAGGACTCATTTGGACCTGAGCTGAAGGTACAGTCTACCTTACATCTTCCACCAGTGAAGGAAGGACAGGAGTTCGAAGAGGGAAGCAAGATCCCTCCCCTAAACATCTCCCAGGGAACAGAGGGAGATACCAGGTTCAGATGTCCAGCAGCTCCAGAACCGGTACCCAACCAGCACACAACACGCCCTGCTAGGTTCTGATAGAAATCTTCCCAGATGGGAAGTGCCGGAGAGTCTCTGGATGAAGGACAAGGCTGCTGCCTGCTAACACTCTCTTGAGCTTTGGGCCGTCCGCTTGAAAGGACACAAACCCTGAAAAGAATCTAAGAGGAGTGCCACACAAGCATCATCCAGCGTCCTTCTTTTTAAGGACAATATCGAGACAGTCGAGTCCTCGAACCGCATCTGACTGGACTGTTGAATGTTGTCATGCCGCAGTCACCAGAGTCATCTGAGATGCCTTTACCGCTATTCCAGATCTGCCAACCAGCACAGAGACAATGATTCTTGGCCCGAGGCACTGCGCTGCACAGCCTGCAGAGTTCCGTCCAGCATAGCCTGCCGAACTGCCTGCAGCCTGGTACCTGCAGCTGTCTCCCGCCACTATCTCTCACAGGCTGCAAAGAGCCCTGGAACCACCTTGACGCTGTCCAGAACCAAGAACTTCTTCAGCACCAGGTACATTGTGGTTCTGTCCCCTGTTTTCTGAAGGCCCCTAGAAACAGTTACAACCCATTACCAACTTGGTGTTGAAACCAAATAACCTTGAACAGTAAGATTGATTGCTTTACCAACTATCCTCCTGTCAGTATCCAGAGCGCATCACTTTCCTTTGTGAAACTGTCTGTCCTCTGTGTTCCTTTACAGTGTGGGTTGTAATTGTAGTGTGCTACAACTGTCTATTGTAGTAATAATAAAGTAGATATGTTTACATAACCTTGACTGGACAGTCACTTGTATCATTGGGTAATAATTGTATTTTCGCTGTGTTGCAACTAACCAAGGATCCATGACCTTGCGGAAATAAGCCTGCTGTTCCGTCCACGTTACCAAAATTGGATAAGATAATATATATACTTGTATTCCAATATGTTCAGATCCCTTCTGGTGTACTAGAGGTGTGTGGTTGCTTGATGGTTTAGAAACCGATATTCATCCCTGGACCACTGGTGTCCCAGAAGTTGATTTGTAAATGAGTGACATGTGGTTGGCTCAGTTGGAGCCTTTCCCACAGCTTAGTCACCCTACAATAAATGTACTATTACAGGCAACTTTTAGTCACTACTAGGTAATAGTAATAGTCATGGAGCTTGACATGGAGACTATAAAAGGCATGACCAAGGATGTCCTGCGCGTTTTATGTCAAGAAAGGGGACTTCCCCAAAGCAGACCAGCCTCCAAGCTTGGGTAGAAGCAAGGGCGGTTGGAGAGAAGACCCCAGGGGACGGGTTAAGCCCTGTGTACCTGAACAGACAAAATATTCCGGAGGCGGTAAATGACAATGACGACTGCATGAGCAGTGTTTCTCGCCAATCATCCCACTGTGGAGTAAGTGTTGTTTCTCAACACTCAGGAGAGTGTCAGTAAGGGCAGGGGATAGTGCAGCATCCCGCAGATCGCAGGGCTCAGCACAGCCTCTAAGTGGTCCAGTAATTGTTCCGGCTGTTAATGAGGTAGCGGCTGGAAAGCTCCTGCCTGAGGAGAGGGTGCTAGCGCTAGAGGAGAAGAAACAGCGGGACAAAGTCACCATGGAGCTGCGCATGCTGGCACTTGAAGAGCAGAAAGATGCCAACAGGTCTGCCTCTAACGAGAACAGCAATAGTGGCTCAAACCAGAGTACCCGGGATAAGCCCAGAGAGCACATCCCCAAAGATTTAATACAGGCTTATGAGGTCGGGAAGGATATGTTTGACTGGTTTGAAGGACTCAAGCTGAGCTGGAATTCCAGCTGCAAGAGGTGGATGAGGTACTGTGGGATGCAGCCCTGAAGAGTCACTTACCGACACCAGGGACTGATGCAATTCTTCAGTGAAATCCTTAGGAAAGTCCCATTTATGAGAGCCTGAAGGCAGCCCTCCTCAGGAAGTTCTGTAAAACCCCAGAACAGTATCTAAAGTGCTTCAGAGAGCTCAGCAAGAAAAGTGGACAGACATTTGAAGCATTCACACACTTGTCATTGAAATATCTGAGTGGGTGGGTGACTGCTAACACAGTTGAGACATCTAAAGGGATGTACAATTTGATTGCGTGTGAGCATGTGTTGAAAAATTGTGAGGTTGGCCTACACCAGCATCTAGCAGACGAGACTATCACAGATCCTAGGGAGCTAGGATCGGATTTCCACTATTAATGTTACCACGAAAGACCTGTCGCTATCTCCCTGTCCCTGGTTTGATCATACCTTTGTCCATTTCTCCATCCATGCTGACTTCCCTAAGTAATTGAGAAACAAAGGGACCCCCGGGACATTTGGAAGAAATACTAAACTGCTTACGTGGGACAAAATAGAACTCCTGCTGAGCCCTGCTATTAACTTCTCACTTTACGACTCTGCGGCTGGGATGTCCAAAATTCTCTTATCCAGCTTGGAGAACATTAACAATACCTTAGCTCTGAAGAAATTCTGAAAGGTTAGGGATGGGGCAACTACTAAACCTTGGTTTTCTACTGAACTACAAAAGCTCAAATCCTTTACCCTGAAACTTTTTTACCATTGGAAAAGCAATTCCAATCCAGATGCACTGGCGGCCTATAAAGGAGCTTGCAAGGCATATAAATTGGAGATCATTGATGCCAAGAAAAATGTATTCAACGTAAGAATTTCTAATGCTCAATCCAGGGTCAAGGAACTTTTTAAAATACTCAAAGAGCAGGAAACCACAACCTCCCCTAATATTGGCCAAGTGGTGAGGGACTTAGCATGGTGTCAGGATATCCAAGATGCCATGGTCAACAAATTGAAGGATATCAAACCAGATATATTGCGTAGGAAAGATGATTCTCTGCTTGATTCCAGTGAGGTTAAGAAAGAGTCCTTCACAAGATGTGCCTTCATCCCACAATTCAACTTCTCTCCTATCTCGATTGGTGAATTGTCAGATGTAGTGAAACTCCTAAAAAGCACTAGATGTAAAGGTGACCCCTGCTCGGCCATGATCATTAAAACATGTCCACCGACGTTACTTGCATCTATCTACAAGTTTGTGAATGCTTTGCTTACCGAAGGACATGTACTGGCAGACATAAAACAAGCATGAGTTACTCCCATTCTCAAGAAACCTGGCCTGCCTATGGATTTCCCAGTGAATTATAGGCCAATCACTAATACGCCTTTTCTACTGAAAATTATGGATAGGGTGGCGTATGGGCAGATCGCTCAACATCTTAATTGATTTCCCATCCTGAACAGTCGCCAAACAGGTTCAGCACTGTTGGAATTGAAGACCAGGTTCTTGCATCGTATGGATCGAGGTCTTTCCTCCATATTGATGCTTTTAAACTTATCGGCCACATTCTACCTGGCTGACCACTCAATATTGGTCACCAGGTTGGAGGAAGTCGCCAATTTCTCTCCAGCTGCAGTAAGTTGGATTGCTTCTTTCCTGAATAATAGAGAAAGTAGAGTTTTCTTTGAGGTGCCGGAAGCGCTCCCTGTTCTTGTTGAATACAACGTACCGCAGGGTGCCTGTATTTCCCCCTTCCTCAATAACATTTTCATGGCTCCTTTCTTTGCCTTGCTGGATCAGGAGAGGATCATGTTTACCAACTATGCAGATGATGCAAAGTGTATTGTCCCCATGGGTGGCATTTATGCTAGGGACGAACAAGAACTGAACAGAGTCTATGCATCCATTGAGAACTGAATGCTCTGGAATAACTTAGCCCTTAATAGGGGTAAGGTAGAGTAGCTGATTATTGGTAATCTTCCTCTTGATCTTAGATCCCAGACTAAGTTAGAACCTTTCAAGAGAACGCTCAAAACTTGGATGTTCGTATGATCTCTTTGCCGGATCTCAGTTTATGAGTTTCCACTCTGTTTCCGCGTCTGTATTTCTTTTCATTTGTCAGCGCTCTAATGCCTATGGGTCCAAGGTTTGCACTTTATAAATGTTAAAAGTAAAGTAAAGTAAAGCTTGAAAAGGCTGCTGACAGGTTTGTGAGCACTCGAGCCCAGGAAAAGACTCAGGCGAGCACACCCAAACCAGAAGAGAAATCAGCGGACAAAAAAGTAAACAATGATGGGAAGGACAAAGGTCCAACCAAATCCTATTCAAAGTCAGGTCCCCAAAAGAGTGAAGGGAAACCCCCAAACTCTAGTTCAGGTGTGCACACTGAAAAGAAGAGCATGGGCACCCCTAAAACTGTGATACCTGTGTTGTCACCACACAAATTAGCTGGCCCATAGGAAAGGGGATCTTGCTGGCAAGGGCTTACCCAAGTAAGCCATAGTGACTATTGGACTCATGGAGGAGGCCATCATTAGTGTGGGCCTCTCAAAGGAGGATTTCCCACTAAGCCAGTGAGTGGCCGAATGTGGATTGTTTACACTGAGTGGGAATGGTACCAGATCTCCAGAAGTGACCCCAGTTCTCAATAATACTCAAATCTATCTAGAGCACATGTACATCAATGGACACAAAACTGCTGTGGTCTGAGACACCACCGCTAGCGTCACCTCTGTAACCCGGCAGTGGGTACAGCCAGGCGATCATATTGAAGGGCCTCAGTTGTACATAAGTAAGTTTAAGTGCCCCTTGGTGATAGTAGAGTTCAATTGGAGAGATGTAACGACCCAGTGCCGTGTAGCAGTGAAAGACTACACCCTTGTCCCATGTCGTTTGGGTAATGATCTTCCTGATCCCAAAATAGTCACAACGGCTACACAATCGAGCACCAAAGATAATTCCAGATTGAACACTCTGTAAGCCTCAGGGCCTGGAGTGCTTCCAGAGGGCTTGTTGGAAAGATTAGCGTGGCCAGTAGCCCCTAGTCCAGTTACACAGACTACTGAGTTTGCCTACTCCTGTGGGAGAGGGGCTAGTAGCCACGGAAGATCCTACTTTGGTAGCATGGGACCACGTGACTTCAGAGTTGCCTGGCGCAGCACAGGAACCTGAGGTGGAGGACCAGGTGGGCATAGATCTGAAGGGGCTGACCAAGCTGAATGAGTTTGCATCAGCTGTGGGGCCCAGATCAGAATGACGTCTACACAGCCCAGAAAGAGTGTCCCACTCTTGCGGGTCTGCAGAAGAAGGCAGAGGAGCAGGCTAAGGGCAAGACCCCTGGACTGTTCAAAGTGTATGGGAGGACTGACTCCTGTACAGTGAACCAAATGATTCTGAGGGCGAGGACACAGACGGTTGGTGGTTCCCCAATGCCACTGAAAGTTCCTTTTGGATTTGGTTCACCAAATTCCTTTAGCAGGTCAGTTGGAAGTGACTAAGACATCAGACTGGTTGTCTATGCACTTTTACTGGCCGCAGTTCGTTGTAAAAGTTAAGGAATTTGTCTGGACCTGCCTGACTTGTCAAGCTTCTGGCAAGTCGGGCGGTTCCATAAAGGTCCCCTTAATTCCACTACCCATGTTTGGGAGGCCTTTCGAGAGAATAGGCATGGATATTGTGGGTCCTTTGGATCCTCAAACCAGCTCAGTGAACCAATATATCTTGGTGATGGTGGACCATGCCACAAGATACTTTGAGGCTGACCCTCTGAGGAGCCTAAAAGCCCCTATGGTTGCGAAGTCTCCGATTGGGATATTCTCCCGTATTGAATTCACCAAGGAATTCATTCATGACAGGGGATCAAACTTCATATCAGCATATATGAAGGCTATGTGTGAAGAGTGTGGAGTCACTTACAGGTTCACTACCTCTTTCATCCACAAACCAATGGGCTTGTTAAGCGGTTTAACAAGACCCTGAACGGCATGATAGGTGGCTTGGAAGAGCAACTGAGGAGAAAATGGGATATTCTCCTGCCTTGCCTTCTGCTCGCCTACAGGGAAGTGCCACAGAACGGAGTAGGGTTTATCCCCTTTGAGCTTCTGTTTGGACACCCTGTACGAGGACCCCTCAGTCTAGTGAAAGAGGGATGAGAAAGCAAACCTTCATCTCCATCTCGAGATGTGGTGGACTATTTCCTCGGCCTTCGGTCTAGAATGGCAAAGTACATGGAGCAACAAAAAAGCTGTGTTGAAACCCGACAGATAATCAGCCGCTCTTACAACGTACCCCAAATGGAGTTACTCAGAGCTTTGTTCAAAATACTTATATTGAAATATATTCTTGGAAATCTTGAAGTAAATATTGCAATTTTAAAGTTTGTCACAAAGAAAGTAAAATGCTGAAGTTCTTTATGATACTGAATCAAACAATGTTAATGTCCAACAGTGGAGGAGGACACTTGCCGCCTCATATATACGAGAGCGCTAGTACCCCAGAAGGACATTATCAGTTCACCGTGATGCCCTTCGGATTGAAGAATGCCTCTGCCACTTTTCAGAGGATGGTTAACCACGTTTTGTCTGGACTGGAAAACTTCAGCATCGCCTATCTAGATGACATTGATGTGTTCAGCCACACCTGGGAGGATCATGGGAGGATCATGTATCCCACCTGAAACAAGTGCTTCAGGCACTGCAGAATGCAGGCCTGACTATCAAGGCCACAAAGTGTCAGATAGCGCAGGGTACTGTGACCTGGTCAATGGAGGTAAGAAATAACCTCTAAAGGGAAGGTACAGGCTGTGAAGGATTGGGACATCCCCCACCACACAGACACAGGAGAGAGCCTTTCTACGTCTCACCGGGTACTACCGGTCATTCATCAGAGGGTATGGGACCATTGCCATGCCCCTGGATGATGTAACATCCAAAACGATGCAACCTGGACCCCTGCCTGTTAAACCTCCTTTCAGGATTTAAAGGATGGATTGTGCAGGGTCCCAGTTCTGAAAGTGCCAACCTGGGGTCAGGAATTCATTATCCTGACAGGCGCCTGTGATTTTGGCATTGGAGCAACCTGTTGCCCACATTAGTAGGCAGTTACCAAAAAGGGAAAGGAACTGGGCGGTCGCAGCAACAGTGGTGTATGCAGTCGTGTGGGCCGTAAAGAAGCTGAAACACCAAATCTTTGGGTACCACTTCACGATCCAGACAGACCACAGGCCTCTGCGATGGTTAATGGCCATGCAAGGGGAGAACCCTAAGCTTATGCGGTGGGCCATATCCCTACAGTGATTAGATATGGACATCAAGCACAAACAGTATTCAAGTAGTGAGAATAGCTGGGGAGTGCAGGCTAACCAAGCAGGTTTAAGTACCTTTAAGGGATACTCATGTGTAAGAACACTCAGCTGTGCTAGGGGGCCAGTGGTAAATTATGGAAGTATCCACCGACCCTCGGCACAGTCTGGACCAAACTTTGCCAGTTTAGTCGCTGTCACTAGTAGGTTTGAGTCCTGCAGTTTTGCGTTGATCTGGCTCTCAGCAGCTGCTGTGGAGAACGATCGTCCGTGGCAGGACAGTTGCCTTTTCTCATCTTAAGGAGGAGGTCTGAAGAAAATTCTGGTGCAGCTGGCTTCAGGTCACAGGAGAGCAGAACAGCAGGTGATCTGTAGTGACCATCACCACCAGGTAGTGATGTGGGAATCGTGGATGTGGGCAGAGTTACAAACTCTCCTAATTCAGGACCCAGAGAGGCGTGCAAAATTTGGCAGGAAAATGCACGGCACCACAAGCAAGCGATATCCCAAGTGTCGGGTCTGCACTCAAGACGTCAGCGTCAGCAGTACTGCGGGTTACCCTAAGGTAGAGCTGCACAGTTTACTGGATGGCCCAGGAACACTTCCGAAGGGGCTCGTTCAATGGGTAAGCAGGGGATGCCGAGAGTAGTTGCTCCCACTGCTCCAAAGGGGCAAAGAGCATTGGCAGGCCTTCTTGATCGAAGAAGAAAGCAGGGGTCTGACTGAACAGCAGAGGGCAAAGGGTGCCAAAACCTACCAATGCATCTCTGGTGGTTTCAAAAGTCTGTTTGTTAATGTAGGAGACTTGGCTCCTTCCGTAGTTGGGTAAAAACACAGTTGATCGACCTGGAATGGCTGTACAGCCCCTCTCTTATCCAAGATTAGCTTTGTGCCAAAATGGAGGACTTCCAATAGAAGGTCTGTTGTTTTGCAGGCATCCCAGACGTGGACCAATCATGGCCCATGGTGGTCCCAGTCATTCAGGCACTCCACACATCCTCGCACCAGTAGTGTGGATAGGAACTAGACAGTTTGAGCCCTCTTCCTGGACACACATACGTGACACACAGAAGCCTTATAAAAAGAAATCGGTGTTTGCGGGAGGCTGCATGCCCAAATCAGGAAAATTGGGGTTACTCGACCTGGGTGAAGGCAAGAGACAAAATGGCCATGGGACAGACCAAAAGACTTGGTGGCTCAGCCATTTTCAGACCTGGTCACAGTCTTGAGCTAAACACAGTAAACGCAGTTTAACTCAGTAAAAAGAAGTAAAACATGGAAAGTAACTGCTGCCACCAGCTCGAACCAGGCACACTCGTGCAATCACCAAAAAATCCTTTGAGGGTGTCTAGGGCCATAAAACAAAAGGGACCCCAGCACATGGTACTGGAAGGTACATTGTGCACTGTTAAAAAATTAACAAGAAATGGCAACATAGTCAAAGACTAAGGGAAACAATGTTTGCCAGCACTGACAGTCAGAAGCACGTGTCATTTTCCCCATAAGAATTGAGAAAAAACCCAGGGGAGTTCAGCTGAAGGCTGGGCTCCACTGGAAAAAGTCAGGTTAGGATAGTCACACAAAAGCAAAAAGTTTGGGGGGTCCATAAATGGGGGGAAAATTGCACACACATGAAATCTTTCCTAATACTCACCCGTCCCAGACTAAGGACAGGGGGAACTAATCCAACCCTGGATAGACCTTGTGTTCAGGTCAGTTAAATATTCTGGACAACCCATTTCCATTGCTATGTTGGACACCTGCCCTGTGTGCAATGGTGAAGTCAAACCCTTTCAAGTTTATGGACCACCTGAGCAACTTTGGATTGTGTCCCTTCATGTTCATCAGCCATTTTTAGGGCTTGTGGTTAGTCTGCCAGTGAAGTGAGTCCCATAGAGGTAGGGCCTCAGCTTCCTTAGGGCCCACACAACAGAGAAACGTTCTTTCTCCACAATGGACCCCCTGAGCTCTCTGTCCTTAAGCTGGTGACTGATTAATCCAATCAGATGTTCCTTGCCTTTCTCATCTATCTGTGACAGTACAGCACCTATCCCAGTGTCAGTGGCATCTATCTGCACAATAGAAGCATGGTTGTAGTCAGGGGCCTAGCACACGGAGTTTGTAGAGCCATTGAAGGCCTTCTCACTTTCCTCAGACCAAGAGGTCTTCTTAGGATTCTTTGGAGTAGTGTTAGCAGCCAGATGGGCAGCTATGGTGCAATAGTCTGCCAAAATATTTTGGTAGTACCCAGTGAGTCCTAAGAAGGCACTCACTTGGGTGTGTGTAGTGTCGGTAGGCCAGTCTTGCACTGCTTGTACTTTACTGGTTAGAGGCTGAATCCTCCCTCCACCTACTTCATGCCCAAGGAAGACCACTGATCCTTGACCAATATGGCACTTGCTGGCCTTTATGGTTAAATTGGCCTTCTGAAGAGCCTGCAACACAATTCTGAGGTGCTCTACATGTTCCTCCCAGGTGGCACTGAAGACTGCTATATCATCCAGATATGCTAAGCAGAAATCACCCATCCCATTTAGAACATGGTTTACAAGCCTCTGAAAAGTGGCAGGTGCATTTTTCAACCCAAATGGCATTACCCTGGACTGGTAAAGGCCCTCTGGAGTTGAGAATGCTGATTTCTCCTAGGCATGTTCTGCTGAGGCTATTTGCCAATAGCCAGCAATGAGATCAAATGTGCTGTGGTAATTGGAGGCACCCAAGGTATCCAAGAGCTCATCATTTCTTGGTAAGGGGTGAGCATCTGTCCTGGTGACAGCATTTAGATCCCTACAATCCACACAGAACCTATGTATAGAGGTACCAGCCTTTGGCACTAAGACCACAGGGCTGTACCAGGGACTATTGGAATGCTCAATCACTCCTAGATCCAACATCTTGTTGTCCTCAGCAATGATGCAGGATGTTACCTTGTCTGACATTCTGTAGCCCCTACCTTTGGTAGGTACACTATCTCCAGTTTCATTCTCATGTTTGCAACAAGGTCCTAGCGTGATGAGGCCCTAAGTCTCAGGAGGGGTGAGAGTGATCAGAGGCCCACAATGAGCACACACAACAACGAACCACATATTACTCTTAGACAAGTGTATATGAAAAATATCTATAGATATAGTGTCTTCCGGACCAAATAGACACACGTAACTTTAGCAATGAGAAAAACAGATATCACACAATCCTTAATCTATACAGTATATATACATTATATTTCCTAGAGTGATTTAGTTATATGCTACAACCACAACCTGCAAAGAACTGGTTAAGTTTAGTGTACAAATGGCAATAGGTAATCCTTAAGAGTTTGTTCCCTAAATTTCGAGTCTGACCCTAAGAAGAGGGGAGCCTTGTGCTCAACAGTACAGTTGTGTGTAAAAAAACACACGATCGCGGAGATGAAACAAAAAGGGGCTCTTCTCTGTAGGGCTGTAGCAAGTCAGGAACGGGTTTGAGGCAATGACAAATAAGTTCAAATATTCAAGTAGGCCCTCCCCTTGGTGGAAAAGCAGTATTCAAGTGGTGAGAATAGCTAGGGAGTGCAGGCTAACCGAGTCAAGTTTGAGTACCTTTAAGGGATACTCATGCATAAAGACACTCAGCTGTGCAGGGGGCAACCAGTAAGTTATGCAAGTACTCACTGACCCTCGGCACAGTCCAGATGAAACTTTGCCAGTTTAGTCGAGGTCACTAGAGTCCTGAAGTGTCACGTTGCTCTGACTCTAATCGACTGCGGTGGAGAACGATTGGCCGTTATGGGACAGTTGCCTTTTCCCAGCTTCCGAAGGAGGTATGACGAAAATTCTGGTGCAGATGGATTCAGGGCATAGGAGAACAAAACAGCAGCTGATTTGTAGCGACCGTCACCCCCAGGTATTGACGCGTGAATTGTGGATGTGGGTAGCATTATGCCCTCTCCTAATTCAGTACCCAGAGGAGCTAGGTCTGGGAAATTTGGCGGGAGAATGCATGGGACCCCAAGCGATGTCCCAAGTTTTGGGTCTGCACTCAAGACAGCAGAAGTGCTGTGGGTTAGCCTGAGTTAGTGCTAGACAGTTTGATGGATGACAGGGGAACACTTCCAAAAGTGCTGGTTCAGGAGTAAGCAGGGGGTGCTGAGAGTAGTTCCCACTTCTCAAAAGGGGAAAAGCGCCTTGACAGGCCTTCTTGATCAAAGAAGAAAGCAAGGGTCTGATGGGACAGCAGAGGACAAAGGGTGCCAAAACATTCCAAAGCATCTCTGGCAGTTTCACAAGTCTGTTTCTTCATGTACGAGACTTGGCTCCTTCTTTTCTTTGGTGAGAACACAGGTGATTGGCCTAGAATGGCTGCAGAGCCCCTTGTCTTATCCAAGATTAGCTTTGTGCCAAAATCAAGAACTTCCAATAGAAGATCTGCTTTCTTGAAGGCACCCCAGGCATGGACCAATCACAGCACACAGTGATCTCAGTCAATCAGGCACTCCAGACATGCTGGTACCAGTAGTGTGGATTGCAACTAGACAGTTCCAGCCCTCTTCCTGGGCACACATACTTGACAGCCAGAAGCCAGCGAAAGAGATCGGTTTTCGAGGGAGGCTGCATGCCCAAATAAGGAAAACCCAGGTTACTCCACCTGGGTGAAGGCAAGGGACAAAATGGCCATGGGACAGAACAGAAGACTTTGTGGCCTTTGACACATTCTTGAGCCAAACACAGTAAACAATGTTCGACTCAGTAAAAAGAAGTAAAAGATTATGAAAAGTAACTGCTGCTACCTGCTCTTCCCAGGCACACTGGTACAATCACCAACACATTCTGAAGGCTGGTCTCCACTGGGAAAAAGTCAGGTTAGGATAGCCACACACAAGCAAAACGTTTGGGGGGTCCATAACTGGAGGGAAAATTTCACATAAATGAAATCTTTCCTAACAGTATACAATTTAATCAACCTTCAAATAAAGCAAGTCATGGCATGCTGTGCTCTTCTTGCAAGTCATACAACCTCTCCACTATAAAAATAGAAAGTACTGGCCTCTTTGTTTATATAAATGTTTCTTAGATGTATGAAAGATGGAACAAACACATTTGTAAACTGGTGGACTTCAAGTACAAACAAGTCCCTCTTGGAAAAACATTCACCACAGTTGGCATAATGCAACATACATTTTTCAGTACTGCATCTGGCCATATGCCATAGACATGGCAGTGAACAAAAACAAAGGGGCTACACATGTGATGTCATCAGTGATGTCATCAATGACATTTGTGATGTCATCTTTGATGTCCTGGGTGTTAGTGTTAGCAGTGCACAGTGGTGCGGGCAGTTATGGTTGCTTAGGCTACCATAACTGGCGAATTTCATTTTTTTTTTGGTTTTACTCCAAACCATAATGTCACGTTTGTAAAGTTGTTTTTAATGAATTTGACAGGTTTGTAGTAGCGCAACTTAACCATAACGTCCCCTTAACAAAGTTTTTTTTAGTGAATTGTACGGGTTTTTAGTAGGGCATCTTAACCATAACGTCCCTTTAACAAAGTTTTTTTTACTGAATTTCATAGTTTTTTTGTAGGGCAACTTAATCATAACATCCCGTTAACAACGTTTTTTTACTGAATAAACACCTTCATGATGTGAATTTGGGAAATATGTTCTATAATTCCCTTACTTTATATACATGTAACATAGAACAAGCAGAACCCCCTTGCTAATGATATTTGAAAGGCATGGACGGAGCTCTTGTCTGCGGACGGACACAGATGAGATCAACACTACCCAAACAGTCAGGGGGTATCTGAAATTGTTCTAGTATGCCATATGTAAAATCCACAAGTTTAAAAAGGAGCACATAAACACATTATAAGTAGTAATAAGTAGCCATTCGAACCTACACGTCTCACACATTACCCATTCATTTTTTTTTTTATTGTATTTGGTTTATTGAAGTAAAAACCTTTACAAATAGATTTGACATTAAAATAAAAAATACTAAGCACCAATAATTTAAGACATAACATTACACCTTGACAATTAAAAAGAAGAGAAGGCTTTCCCTAACAAAGAAACTTTGACATCATTTTAAATAAACAAAAAGTGATACTACCGAATTTCCATTTGATTAGTAAAACTAAGAAAATGAAAAAATACAATTGAAAGAAAATAGAGACATAAACACAATCGAAAAACTTCTAAAAACAACATCCAAATAACATTCAAAAAATAAGGTTACAATTCGGTACTTAATGTGATTACCTAGGAGTCATAATAATGCCGTTTGATATTATTATATTAAGTGTTCATTCTCACCCATCCACATGATCTAATAGTAGGATTTACTCGTTTTTGTTTGGCCTACAGGTCTTCTGCCAACTTCGATTCTATAAATGCCAGCAAGTTAGTTAGACGGAGAGTAAGATTCTGACTAAAGCCTTCCATACAGCGTTTCCATAAGAGTTCCTTTGCGGTTACACAATTTGAGTAGAAGTGCTCAAGAAATTCAATGCGATGACCTTCAAAGAATGGACAGCTAATCACTAAGTCACTAAGTGTTCAAGGGTTTCTAGTACTGTGCAGTTTTTACAGAAACGGCAACTAGTATCAGTGTTGCTATTTAGATAACCAGTCCAATGTTTGAGTCGTTCGCGGGTGTGAAATTGGTTGAGTCGAAAGCGCATATAAATGTTCCTTGAGCGAGCTGAAGGGAACTGTAAGAGATATTTTATTCGGATTCCCCATCTGCCGCGGACTTCATTGTATTCTTTGAAGGAAGTATATTTACCCATTTCATCCAGCATTATACACCAAAAAAATCTTTGAAATTTAAGTTTTTGGCTTGGTAACCCCATACTCATGGATAACAGAGTTTCATTGATAAGAAGTAATATTTTAGTAAGTTGAAGCGAGTAGGTGTTGAGTGATTTAATATGTGATTCACTCAATAATTGATTCAGTTTAACATAAAGAGTATTTTTCGGTGGATTGTAGATCTTGATTAGATTGATAATTTTACGCCATGTGTGTTTTACTGACAATTGTAGTAAGTTTAATTCGTGACAAATCATAACATTAGGGATCGACAGTGATAGTCCCAGAACTGTTTTCCATAATTTTCCCTGTAAGATATTTAAGTAGGCATCTAAATCATATGTACAAATGTCCAGGGAGTATAGAATAACAGGTTCAACCTTCTGCAGATAAAATTGAATTAAAGGTATTAAAGAGAACATACAATATTTCTGATGAATAATTTTCATCTGAGATGTCAGCCCTCTAACTTTTTGGTTAAGATAGGTTTTCCACATTGTAATTGAATATTGATCAGCTAAAGGATATCCCCAATAGCGAAGCATCGGAGAGTATTCAATTTTGACATTGTTCATATGCCAAGAATATCGATGACATCCTAATTTTTTTATGGAGAAAATCAATATAAAAGTTTTCGTTGGATTAGGCGTGAGATTATGATTGGAAGCAAATTCCAAGAATAAATCCAGCTTTCGTTGGAGACCAAAGGGCGTTCGATCAAAAAATAGCAAATCATCAGCAAAGCCTAACCAATCTAAGTTCAGAGAACCAAACTTCACAGAATAGCATTCCCCAGCAGTCCATTTATCGTCCAATCCTAACAAGTACAAATTGAACAATATCGCTGCCATATTACAGCCTTGTTTCACCCCAATCTCAGTAGGAATGGGGACAGTCAGGGCTCCTTCCTTGGTAAGTCGCATGCGATAATTTGTGTTTTTGTGGAGTATTGCAATCAAGGCAACTAATTTAGTCGGAATGCCAAGATGGATCATTTTTTTCCACAAGATTTCACGAATAACACAATCAAATGCTGCAGTCAAATCCAAACTAGCCATATAAATTGGCCCTGAGTGACTAGCCAAGGAATGTGCCTGGAGATGAGAAAGAATTGTAGCGTTTAACTGACAACCAATGAGTTTTCTGAATCCTCTCTGATAAATAGACAACATATTTTTATCGTTCATATGAATTTGTAATTGTTGGATGAGTAGAATAGAAAATATTTTGGAAGAGGAATCAGTTAAGGCAATAGGGCGATAATTAGAGGGACAATCCGGAGAGCCCTTTTTATAAATTGGAATAACTAACGCAGAAGACCATGTTATGGGGATATGTCCTGTTTGTAAAATCAGGTCAAATTTGATTTTAAGGATGTGGGCCTAGAATACTGGGTTCGATTTATACACACAAGATGGAATACCATCGGGACCAGGCGCTTTAGAGGGCTTCAATCTACTGATGGCATCTATGATGTCTTCTATGGCCCATAATGAAGGAGAATCAAATTCCAAGCGTGATTCACTACCCTTTAGGAAGTGAAAGCGCACGGGCATGGTATATTTGAATTTTACATATGATACCCAATTTTCGGCGGAGATTACAGACTCAAAATTAGTTGTGGTTTCCGAAGTGATAGAACGAAGAATATTCCAGGTTTTCCTTGAGTCGTGCTTTAGTAGATGGTAAAATAATTTTTGGTTATCTGCATAGAGAAGATGTCTTTTTAACCATTTTAGTTTATTACGGAATCTTTGTCGTACTGCTTTGATCAATTTATCACGAGTGAAGTCAGAAAGAAAGGTTCTATTAATCTGACGAATTTCGTGATTTTTTTGCGATTTTAAGTGAGCGACTTGATTGTTAAATTGGTGCGCATGAACCTGGATAGCTTTTTCGTGCTTATCCCTTGAATGAAGCATAGCATCTAGATGGATTTGAATTCTAGTAGAATTTAGACGATCTAAATGAATAAGTGAAAAGCTGGACGGTGATAATTGTGAGAAAATACTAGGATCACATTCTAGATTCCGAATAAAGATTGCACACACTTTAGGGTTCCATCTCGCTGTATAGTGAGGCCGGTCAGTTTCTACTAAAGATAGAAAAGAATTGTCTTTGAAACGAGCCAAAGGAATATTCATCTGCATGGAAATAATCATATGGTCTCCTAGAAATGGATCAATAATTTTGAGGGCATCTATATTCGAATATAAACTCGAAGAGATGAAAAAATAATCAATAAGAGAATTGAGGTTTGCTCTAGTCCATGTATAGGCATAATCGTCTAGAGCGAAATAAGGAGTTTGAATATCCCATTCAAGGAAAAAAGAATTCCATATAGTTCCGAGCTTTTGGGAAGTAATTGAGTGCTTTTCCCTAATTGCATTTTTATGAACACCTATTTCATAGCAGTAGCAGTTGAAGTCACCACCTACGATAATTCTTGCCGTGGGGTATAAAATCAGTCCCTTTTCTAATACATTGTGCATTTCCTCAATAATGATCTCAATAGGTGTAGACAATTTATTCCAATAAATACAGACCAATAAAAGAATAATAGAGGGATCCAAATCATCTTTCATGATGATTGCTAAGATGGAATCTGAACTACTAATCTTCTCCAAAGAGCATTGAAGGGCAGAATTAACCAATATAGCCAGGCCGCCAGAAGGACGACCTTCGCTGCCTCGCCTTGCAATCTGAATATATGCTGAGTATCCGTCTATAAAGAAGGAGGATTGATTCATGGTCTCTTGAATGAAAATGAGATCAGGTTGATTGAGCTGATTTAGGTGATACCATTTTTTGAAGTTATTTATACCACAAGAATTCCACGAAATAATGTGGAGTCGGAGTGGGCTACGAATGTTTCATTGCCTTTTGTTGGTTTGATTGCGTGATGTTAATTGGGTCCCTCCAAGACATCTCCTTTAAAGCAGACATGAATGACATGAACTGTTTCATAGTATTAGCATCAATATTTGCAGAGGTACCCTGGATTACATTATCAGTGACACTTTCGACGCTTAGAGGAGTAGTTTCTAGGTAACTTTGTGCGTCATCAAAAGATGAAAAAAATGATGCAGTTAAACCAATAAATGCCAAGTTATCAGAGTGATCCCATAACATCTTCATAATAAAAGGAGACATTCATTTACAAATCATTCGATTGTTGTTAATATCAGCCAATTTCACCCAATCTATGTCATCAGATCTAATAATTCGTAGGGCAGGGATATCCTGAAAAACAGTCATCATAAAGGTGCGGTTCAAGCGAGCCTTACCATAGCGAGCTTCATCGCTTTCCCAGCCCATAATTATAGCAGATTTTGGGTCGCCATAATTATGGTTAGTCAGGGATTCCTGATTATCCATAGTGGATTTCAGATTGGTCAATTTAGAGCACTCATTGACTTGTGGACGTTGCAAACTCAAGATTGGTAACTTTGGGCTAGTACTTTGATGAACTAAGTTCTCAGTTTCATGAGTAATTAATTGATTACTAGGGTCAACATTATTATCTGAGGTTAGTTCTTCCGGCTCGCTTGAACTTACACCCTCCAAATTTTTATTTTGGGATTCAGTTGGATAATTAGGACAAGTGAGTATTTTATTTTCTCTTTGTCCATTAGCTTTACCCAAAATCACTTTCGCAGTTTTTTTAATTTTCAACATTGGATAATATTTGGAGAGGTCAGTTTGAATGCAGTGTGGGGGCCCTGCAGTTGAGTTAGCCACCACCCCGAGGTCAATATGTCCCCTCTCCTCTTTATCCTTTCCCTTGTTTGCCTTAGATCGTGATTTGTTAGATTCTTGCCAAGCTGGTTCATTAAACAAGTCCTCATTTTCATTAATTTTTTTGTTTTTTATTAAAGGTTTGCAGGGGGCTTTGATAGTTGCAGTATTCAAATCTGGCTCTGAAAGATTCAGCAGGGCCTTAGATTCCTCGCTCAACTGATTTAAGTCAATGATATTATCTCCCTCTGAAAGATTGCAAATATCTTTAATATGTGTGTTATGAGTATTATTTTTGTCACGTGTAATCCATTCATTTAATTAACATGGATTATACCATAACAAAAAAAGATATGCCTCCAACGTAATTACCTCACAGAAACTGTGCAGCTAGGAGCGACAGTAGACGCACAAAGCACAACGAAGACAAATTAGAAGAAAATAGTAAGTGAACTTAATTTTTCTTATATGTGTGTGTACTTTTTTGTATAAGGTGCAGAAAAAATAATGTATTTCTGTTGTTTTGACACAGAAATGTGCAGTACTTTGGAGTGGCTTGAGGAGAATTTTCCGCATGAGGAAATCTCGGAAGATAGCGATAATAATGGTACACCTTCTCTGGATAAGCAAATTAATACTCAGTATTTTATGGGCATTTAACATATATATATTTATTTTTAAAAGGCCAGTTAAAAAAAGAAGAAAGTCCACCAAAGGACACAGAGCAAGACAGCCTGAAACTCATAGAAGAGAAAATGGACATACTAAATGAGAATTTTAACAGATTAAGGCAGTTTGTGGAGGAATATGTGAGAGGAAAAATAAGATATCACTGCCCCACCTGTACCTGTCCCCCTTCTCCATTTCCTAGTGAACCATCCCCAAACCCTCAAGAAGAACATAGACGTTTTGACGAAACATCCATCCCATCATCCCCTCACAACCAGCCCATGTTAAACCCTAATTCTGCTATATTCGTTTCAGTATCTGCTTCCCCCTCTATTTCTCTTGATTGATGTATGTGTGTGTATTGAACATTTTTGGATTTTAGTTGTAGTGGAATGATTTGGATAAAAAACATTTTTTTTAAAAGAGTTTAAAATTTTAAAAAAATGTCAGCGGACAGCTCACCTGTTTGGGCTGGCCGTAATCAATATAATATGGATGTTCTAAGGGCAATACCACGTACAATTTGGAACCAAGATGGAACTAATCTTAGAACACACCAGGTGTCCACGTTGTCTGTAAATGAACAAAATGGGGGCCTCCTAAGGACATTATACCTCTCCGTACTGGTTACAACAAAGATAAAACATGGTCTTAGAACAAACCACGTGTTCAGGATGTTTGTAAATCAACAAAATGGGAGTGTCCTAAGGACACTATACCTGTCCATACCGTCCGCAGCCAAGACGTAACTGTCCGTAGAACAGGCGCGGTGGCCGGCATGTCCGTAGTCAAACAAAATGGAGGTGTCCTAAGGACACTGTACCTGGTCGTACAGTCAGCAGAACATCTACGAACATGCGCATCACACCCATAACTACTGCAAACATTGCGCCTGTCTGTAACTGTCTGTCTCAATTGTGTCGCACTTTTAATTAGTTTCAGGACCCGAACACTGTCCAGAGAACAGCCACGTGCAAGCGTACATCCGTTACGCTGCATGTGGTGTCCAGCAGGCACCCATTTCCTTTGCGGATATGTTCATGACATCATCATGTGACCGCACCCACGCTGAGCGTGGGGCCTAATTTGCGCAGTTTCAACATTTCAAAAGAACTTATATAGAGATGGGAAATTATTTTACAGTATAAAATCACCATTTCACATGTCCCATACAGTGGTCCTACCTTGCAACGTATTATTTAGAATTTTTGAAACGCTTTTGAGTGATCGATATGGTCACGAGGCGCACCCCTCCACCTCTATAAAAAGCCACACCCCCAAGCTCATATTCATTGTACTTCTGGCTATAGCAGATTGAGTTGTGCTGCCTTTACTGCTCTAGCGAAGATTAGCCAACCAATCCTAATGGCATCCATGGCTGCTGTTGATTCGTTAGCCTCAGCACCACCCCCAAACCCTCCACCACCACCACCTCCCCAAGGGCCTGCAGAGGGAAATAGGCGTGAGGATGTAGAGAGGGAGGAAGAAGAGGAAGAAGAGAATGAGGTGGAGGAACTCCGCACTACAAGCACTCGCCGGGAGTCATGGGTGTGGTGGTTGTTTACCATTTGTGGTAACGTACCAAAAGCACGTGCGAACCAGGTCAGGTGTAACCAGTGCAATTTGGTGCTGAGTCTTGGGAGACCTGGTGTGTACAGCTTTGGTACGACAACCATGAAGCGACACCTAACTTCATTCCACAGTGTGGACATTCGCAAGGTGGTACCATGTGAAGAACCTAGTAGGTTGAGTTCCTCCGCAGCACCTTCTGCGTCCGATCCTCTCACCATAAGAGACACTCCTGTGGGAGAGTCCATTCCTCCAGCTGTCTCACAGGCCATTTGTGATGCTGTTGACCCTTACCTTGCGAGGGTCCCAATATTGTGTATGTACTGTGATGCAGTACTCTGCAGGGGGGAGACTCTTCGAAGTGCTTTTGAGACTACGGTCAAGGAGCACCAGAAGAACTGCTCCCTACCTAAGTAAAGTCCACCCTACATTTTTCTCTCTCCACCTGCTCTTTCTTATCCCTGTGGTTATTCTCCCTTCCTTACCCTCCCTCACCCTCCTCTCCTAGTGTGTCGTGTGTTAAAAAAATGGAAAACAACAAAAATTACAAAAAAGGCTCTTTTCAGATCCGCCTTTCTCAGTTTAACAATGGAACTATCAAGTGGCTGGAGTAGGCCCCCGTGCATTTTTAAAAAGTCCACGGACAGTCGTAGGACGCACAAAAATGGAGGGTGCAAGCGGAGCACAACAGAAGCACTTTTCGCTAGGAGTAAGTGGTGGCTCTGAAAAGAGCCTTTTGGTGGTGATTTGTGTGTTTCAAAAACCGTGGATTCGAATAAAAACAGATAGCCAAATAGGTTACTATGAATCCAAAAAAGGTCGCAATGCATTTTGAACATTTCAAAGAAAAATCTGATTGCCACAATATGTGAGATGGACTCCATCTCTGCGAAAAATGAAAGTACAGCGAAACCAAATGTTTTCATTGTAGAATGCGGACATGCCAACATCTCTTAGAAAGGCACAAACAGCCTTAATCACATTGCACCTCGCCTTCTCCATTTGTGGACCAAATGCAGAAGAACGCAGCCACATTTGTCTTTGTGCAATACAGGAAAAAAATGCTTGGCAATTTGGAAACATGTCCATGACCTTTGCAAGTCCTTCCTTCATTGCAAATTGCAAAGAAATTCCAGAGACATGTCCTAAACTGATTCCTCCACAATGAATGATAATTATATCAGGATGACACTCTGTCTGTAAAGTAGCACAGAAAGGTACCATGTCCAGCCACTTCATTCCACGCACTCCATGCCAGTGCACTTCCACATGAGAAAATCCAAGATCTGTAGCTATACCGCAACTTTCTGCATGCACCTCCAACCAATGTATCCATGAGTCTCCCAAAATCCAGATAATCTGTTTTCGAGCAGACAGAGACAATGCTGTCTGGTCTCCTGTCATAAAAAAGACATTCTGACTAAATATCGCCGTTTGGAACATACCCACTGAACTTTACTGACCAATCCCTAGCTTCCCACATTGTCATTTGCAGGCGTCTCCACCCCAGAAACCCTGTTGATAATACGCCGTGCCTGCAGACTACCGCCATGTCCGCGGACACGTAGAAGATCTGAGCGTGACGACTGTACATTTAAATACTATTCCCCTTTTCCCTGTTAAAGTGGGCTCTGAAAAGAGACATTTTTTTGTTTGTTTTTTGGGCAGATGCCTGACGGACACCTGTTATTTTGTGTTTTTTTGATTTTTTGTCTTCTTACTTTGCTCCTACAATCATTACAGAACCTTCTCCAAAGCAAGCCTTACATTCCAAAAGATTGTGGCATTTCCAAAAAAGATAACGAAACACCATCTGCTTCAAAATAAGCCGTATTACTGGAAACAATGTTCTTGTGGGTGCAGAAAAACATACCAACATGTAACATGAAAGCACGCTTGCCACGATTGATGGTATACCTACCAATGCTTTGACCAGGACAGAAAACAGAACTGTTGTCCCATTTTTCGCTAGGGATTAAGCCAGAAAAAAATACTTTCACAGTTGGAAAGATATTAATGACTGCTTGCACCAACTGTTCCAAATCTTCCAACAAAGTAGGTCAAGTCACGTAGCCCAAATGACAAGCACCGTAGTGCAAAACTACCACTACGGGGACTGGTCATCCTACGCATATCTCTGCAAACTTGAAGAATTGTCGCAACATTGCAATCAGTCGCAGCACCCCACACCACCTCCACTCCTCTAACATCGAAATTGTGTGCCACATGCCTACTTTCGGAATAGTGCTGTAAACCATGGACAAAAATATCTCTGAGCACCAAAACCCTGACTGTCTCCACCTCTGCCATCTTCACTACACGCACCGTCTTTCGACACAAATGAACAATGTGAACATCTGATTGGCTGATGCCTACAGTCCCCTTTCCATGCTGGATTTGCTGTAGAACCCTGTATGTGCCACGCCCCACCCACGGACAAGCGCAGTCTACGTGCGGCACGTAACTCTTAGCCAGTCCTTCTACCCTTTCCACATCACTCGTGACTCATTGGACACAGCTAAGCAGTCACACAACCATCCACCAATCACATTAAGTATCTCTACATCTAACTCCGTCATCAGAGTTCCGCACTTCAAATGTACTGTTGATCACTCTGAATACAAATCGCTTATCATTGCAAAGCACCTACTTCAAAAATGACTGTGCAAGTTTTGCTGATTTCTACTTACAGCTTCATGCATACGCACATGAATGAGTACAAAGTACAGGTATGCATATTTTATTCAGAGAACATGTGCAACCCTTATGATTTCATTTAAACAAATTAATGCCACTAAATCTACATAGCCAATACATACCAACTTTCCCCCTTTAAGTGCAAGACTTCTGATTTTTCATTGAGAAATGGCACTACTTCTTACTATCTCCTGCATAACCTATACAGACGTACCAACCCTCCCGATTTAGGCGCAAAACTCGATTTTCCATTACAAAATGTCACAATTTTTTACTGTCTACCGCATAAATTAATGCTACTTCTAATGCGATTGTATGAGAAAAATAAACGTTCCCGATTGCTGTGGTGACATCTCCCTCTGTGGTTCTCCCGATTTTTGGCATTCGTACTTATAATATGAAAGTAGTCAAATTTTTCCCATCTACTATAATGACCTATCACTTACAAACCTCTCTGTGCTATAGACTGTCAGGATACCCCAGGTGGCTGGAGGGAGCATACAGCACCAAAGTAATGTGAGTGCTGGCAATCACGGGAAAAGAGTGACACAGAGGTTAAAATCCCTTTATTTTAGGACCTTGCTTTGTGTCCTTTGCAGGCAAAGGGCTAGGCGTGGGCAAACCAGCCCCCTAGCCCTTCAAAACAAGGAAAGGAGGAACCAGACTACATTTCCCAGCAGCCTCACGTGCAGGAGAGACACCGGGAAGCTTCTGGACCCCGCCCTGCAGAACGCGCATGCGCGCCAGGAACACGTGGAGCGCCGCTTGCGCTACGGGATCTTGAAGAGGCAAGACGTGTTTCCAGCGGGCTCCTGCAGGCAGCTATCAGCGGGGCCACACCCCGCCTGCGAACTCTGCAGGCCCCGCTGAGTCCTACAGATAAGTGCATTTAATCCTTGTTGTTGTCCTAGTTCGAACTCTTGTTCAGAATGCATTTTGCTTCACAGTCAGTGGCGTTTCGGAGCCCGGCGGCATTGTGATTATTTGAAGCCGCGCAGCTCCACGCCAAGTAGCGAAGCGCGGAGTCGGGTTTTCCGACTTTAACCCTTGCAACCTTACGGCCGGAACTCCGGCACAGTTAATTCAAGAACGGAGCACCGGCACTGTTCATTCGCTACTTTGCGAGCCGGAGCTCAGACAAAAGTTATTCATGCTTGGTCTAAAACTTTAATGTGGCTAACGTTTATGCCGGGTTCCGGCGGTATGTCATGTGTGATCCATTTCTTAAGCGTATGTACGCTCACTCCTGTTTTTTGGTTCTTGTAGCGGAGTTCCGTTGTTCGCTCAGCAAGAAAGAACACTGGTGAATAACCCCGAGTCTCCTGCTGACAACCGAAGCTAAGTGCTTTCCCTTGTTACCTTATTGCAATGTGATTTCTATGTGTGGTGATCTTATGTTCTGCAGATCAGTGGGTATGCTGTGATATTCATACTGCTAGATAGCGTATTTATTAATGTGTGCAATCTAGAGAAAACAACATCTAGTTCTAAAGTAGAACATGCGCTCAAGTGAAGGAGTGCTGGGCGAAGTGTCAATTGCTTAACAAACCCCAGGAGGGGCAACACATCTAAACCACTCAGCTTTCCCTTATCCCTCCTCTTCCCCTTTCCTACCTTGTTACCCGGTTTTTCTAACCTCCCCAACCTAACCAACCAGCGGACCCTAACCCTCTTTCCCCGGAGGGTCGCGGAAGCCTGTGTTATAAACACCTCCAGGCCCCAAGACCCAACGGGGAGGTAGGTGTACGTGCTACCTCCGCGCAAGGCCAAGGTCGTGACAGGAGCGCAAGCCCACGTATCATTAAGCGCCCAGGTAGCACGTCACCATGGAGGAGGTATTAAATGCCCTAAGAGACTTGAAAACTGATTTGCTTGCCACAAGGCAGGACTATGTTAATTTGGCTGGCCAGGTCCATACGTTAACTGTTCAGGCAAATGCCCAGGCCACCCCATTGCCCGCGGACCATGCACCACCCACCCCAGTCCAGGTACAGGTATCTACCGAGCCTACACTCCCCTTGTCAGCTCCAGAACGTTATCATGGGGATCCTCAAAAATTCAACCAGTTTGTAATGCAGTGCCAATTGCATTTCATCACCAAAGCGAATGTGTTTTGCACGGCTCAGTCCCGCACAGCCTTTATGATTTCGTATCTTGGGGGTGATGCAGCGTCATGGGCCACTCCGCTGGATACAAAAGATGACGCACTTCTCTATCAGTGGGACATGTTTTTGGAGGAATTTGGGAAAATATTCAACCGAAGGGCTGCAACTCTAATTAAGGACAGGCAATTGCTCACTTTACGTCAAGGGGGTAGGGATTTGGTTTCCTATGTAACCACCTTTAATCGGTTGGCTGTGGAGACAGACTGGCCTCAGTAGAAGCGCCTAGCTCTGTTCTACCAAGGACTAAGGGACGAGGTAAAAGACTTGATAGCTCAGGTAGATCCCCAACCCGAAACATGCTCCGCTATGATCGACCTGGCCTTACGGTTGGATCAAAGACAGTATGAGAGGAGGCTAGATAAGCGTATGTGGGATCCCAAGCCCATGGTCCGTCTGGATCACCAACCAAAACCTGGTAAGAGCGAAAAACCCCTAGATGAACCAATGCAAATAGGGACAGTTCGAGGCCCTTTAACCCAGGAAGAGAAAGACAAACGACGTCGAGAGAAGCTCTGTCTTTACTGTGGGAAGGCCGGACATTTTGTTCGGGAATGTTTGGCAAAGCCCAAAGGTGAGCAGTCGGGAAACGCGAAAGCTCGTCAGTGAGGGTGGCCCCGGCGAGCAAATCTGAAAACACCCCTAGTTCCTTAGCTCATACCCTGCAAAGCAAAGTAGCACATGTGACCGTTTCAGGTCATATCTCTTGGCAGGATCATCGGATACCGGTGTCATTGATGCTGGACTCAGGTGCTACTGGAAATTTTGTCGATGAAACTTTAGTAACTCAATTGGGGATTCCATTACTGTCCAAGGAACGGAGTGAAGAGGTAAAATCTGTAGATGGATCACCCTTGATTTCAGGCCTAATTACCAAGCAAACTCAGTGGGTACGTTTAGAATGTAGTCCACAACACTCTGAGAACATCAGCTTTGACGTGATAGCAGCGCCCCAGTTTGGCATGATTCTAGGTCTGCCATGGTTGAGGACCCATAAGCCCGAAGTCAATTGGACCCAAGGAACAGTGCGTTTCATGTCAGACCATTGTAAAACAAACTGCCACCTTGATGACGGGAAACATGTTATTGGGAGTGTTGAAACTGGCCTACCATCTGTCTATCAGGACTTAGGGGACGTTTTTAGTATAGCCGCTGCAGAAACTTTGCCACCTCATCGAACTTTCGATTGCAGAATATATTTGGAACCAGGAGCGGCCTTGCCCTGTAGTAGGATTTATGCACTGACAGAATCTGAAAACGAGCACCTTAAAAACTATATTGAGACGAATCTGGCCAATGGCTTCATACGTCACTCTAAGTCACCTGTGTCATCCCCTTTGTTCTTCGTTCCTAAAAAGACCGGGGACCTAAGAACATGTATAGACTATAGGGCTATTAACCGGATAACCATAAAGAACCGCTACCCTTTACCGCTGATACCAACTCTATTAGACCAAGTGAGGGACGCCGAGATTTACACCAAGCTAGACCTGAGAGGAGCGTATCATCTGGTGTGGGTGCGTGAGGGGGACGAATGGAAGACTGCCTTTCGAACCAAGTTCGGTCTATATGAATATCAAGTCATGCCATTCGGCCTCTGCAACGCGCCCGCCGCCTTTCAGCATTTTCTGGACGAGGTCTTGCGTGGATATTTGGACGTGTTCACTATGGTCTATATTGACGACATCCTAATTTACTCACGCAACATCGAGGAACATCAGGCTCACGTAAAAGCAGTGCTACTACGGTTGCGTGAGCATCAACTCTATGCAAAACTGGAAAAATGTGCGTTCCACCAAACCTAGAATTCCTAGGGTTCATTTTATCGCCGAAAGGCATTACAATGGATCCGAAAAAAGTCCAAGCCATCACGGAGTGGCCATCTCCCACATCTGTAAAGGAAGTACAAACGGTGTTGGGGTTTGCGAATTTCTATCGTCGGTTCATAGAAGGATTCGCAGCCAAAGTACAGCCCATCACCCGTTTACTCAAGAAAGGCGTAGCCTTCCAGTGGGATGCGGCTGCAGAGGCAAGCTTTGTAGCTTTAAAAACTGCATTTACAACTGCTCCTGTGCTACTCCATCCCGATCCCACGCGTCCTTATATCATAGAAACAGATGCTTCCAGCTATGCTCTTGGTGCAATTTTATCCCAAAGAGATGATTCCGGACAATTGCACCCGGTGGCCTTTTACTCACGTTCCCTGTTACCAGCTGAACGAAATTATGTGATTGCCGATAGAGAACTCCTGGCCATCAAGGTAGCATTTGACGAATGGCGTCATTACTTGATGGGTGCTCGGCATACGATTACAATACTGACGGACCATAGGAATCTTCAGTTCCTAAAATCAGCCAAGGCTTTGAGTCCCTGACAACTTCGATGGGCTATGCACTTTGCCGAGTACGATTTCGTGGTAACATATCGTCCGGGTACAGAGAACAGAAAGGCTGATACACTGTCTCGTTACCCAGAACCCGACCCTAGTCTGGATAAAAAAGAGGAACCGAAGCCAATGGTACCACCCACGCGTATTGTGGGTAGTATTGTAGTAGATGATATGTTCAATAACATACGAAAAGCCATGTCAGCTCAAGAATTAGTGTAATGGAACAATCCAGGGAGAAAACAAACAATTAAAAATGGTTTACCCTTCTTTGGATCATCCCTGTACCTACCAACACCTGCAACGCATAAACAGGCCATTAAGTGGTGTCATGACTCGCCCTTTGTAGGGCACCCTGGAGTGGTCAAAACCCAGGAATTGGTAATGCGTCATTTCTGGTGGCCCCAAATGAGGAAAGACATCCGAGAGTATGTACATACTTGCGAGTGCT
Source organism: Ambystoma mexicanum (assembly GCF_040938575.1). Classification (NCBI taxonomy): domain Eukaryota; kingdom Metazoa; phylum Chordata; class Amphibia; order Caudata; family Ambystomatidae; genus Ambystoma; species Ambystoma mexicanum. The sequence goes on along the minus strand of NC_090927.1, from coordinate 418,982,262 downwards.
GTTTAAGAAACAAATCAGACCACCAAAAACCGGCTGGCATGTTGCAACCCCTACCCACTCCTCCAGTACCCTGGCATACTGTTTCCTTGGACCTGATCGTGGACCTACCAGCAAGTCATCATTTCACCACCGTAGTGGTAATAGTAGAATCTTTGAGCAAATTAGCACATTTCATACCTTGCAAGGGGGTCCCCACGGCAAAAGAGCTTGCAGACCTTTTCCTCCAGAATATAGTACGCCTACATGGCATTCCACAGCACATCATCTCTGATCGGGGTGCGCAGTTCACCTCTCGCTTCTGGAGGGCATTCTGCGAATCATTAGGAATTACCTTGCGATTGTCCACCAGTTACCACCCCGAAACCGATGGGCAAACCGAGCGAGTAAACCAGACCCTAGAACAATACCTACGATGTATGACCTACGACAATGATTCTTCTTGGGTAGAAACCCTTTGGTTAGCTGAGTTAGCGTATAATAATGCTATGCATTCCTCCACTAAAGTGACACCGTTTTATGGCACCTATGGGTATCATCCACGGTTCCAGCCTGTGCCCCATGTTACAGACTCAGTACCAGCAGTCCAGAACCATAGGCAACATTTAACAGAAGTTTGGCATGTCATCAAAACAAACCTAGAAAAAGCTAAACAAGCATATAAGACTTATGCAGACCGGAAAAGACGAATTAGTCCACCATATAAAGTTGGGGATCGGGTCTGGTTGGCCACACGAAACTTACACTTGCAAGGCCCTAGGAAGTTCCAACCCCGATTTGTGGGCCCTTTTCCCATCGAAAAAATCATAAATCCAGTGGCTGTTCGCCTGACCTTACCACCTAGAATGCATGTACATCCGGTTTTCCATGTATCCCTGTTAAAGCCTGCCTCAACCTTAATGCGCCTTAGTAAGCCACCACCTATCATGGTAAATAGTGTACCAGAGTTTGAAGTGAAATGAATACTAGATTCTCGTGTTGTGCGAGGAGTTTTACATTACCTGGTAGATTGGTTGGGCTATGGTCCCGAGGAGCGCTCATGGGAGCCAGCTACTAATGTCCATGCTTCTCGTTTGATCCGAACATTTCACCTGAACAATCCCTCTAAAACAGGACCTGTTGGGAGGGGGAGTACTGTCAGGATACCCCAGGTGGCTGGAGGGAGCATACAGCACCAAAGTAATGTGAGTGCTGGCAATCACGGGAAAAGAGTGACACAGAGGTTAAAATCCCTTTATTTTAGGACCTTGCTTTGTGTCCTTTGCAGGCAAAGGGCTAGGCGTGGGCAAACCAGCCCCCTAGCCCTTCAAAACAAGGAAAGGAGGAACCAGACTACATTTCCCAGCAGCCTCGCGTGCAGGAGAGACACCGGGAAGCTTCTGGACCCCGCCCTGCAGAACGCGCATGCGCGCCAGGAACACGTGGAGCGCCGCTGGCGATACAGGATCTTGAAGAGGCAAGACGTGTTTCCAGCGGGCTCCTGCAGGCAGCTATCAGCGGGGCCACACCCCGCCTGCGAACTCTGCAGGCCCCGCTGAGTCCTACAGATAAGTGCATTTAATCCTTGTTGTTGTCCTAGTTCGAACACTCGTTCAGAATGCATTACGCTTCACAGTCAGTGGCGTTTCGGAGCCCGGCGGCATTGTGATTATTTGAAGCCGCGCAGCTCCACGCCAAGTAGCGAAGCGGGGAGTCGGGTTTTCCGACTTTAACCCTTGCAACCTTACGGCCGGAACTCCGGCACAGTTAATTCAAAAACGGAGCACCGGCACTGTTCATTCGCTACTTTGCGAGCCGGAGCTCAGACAAAAGTTATTCATGCTTGGTCTAAAACTTTAATGTGGCTAACGTTTATGCCGGGTTCCGGCGGTATGTCATGTGTGATCCATTTCTTAAGCGTATGTACGCTCACTCCTGTTTTTTGGTTCTTGTAGCGGAGTTCCGTTGTTCGCTCAGCAAGAAAGAACACTGGTGAATAACCCCGAGTCTCCTGCTGACAACCAAAGCTAAGTGCTTTCCCTTGTTACCTTATTGCAATGTGATTTCTATGTGTGGTGATCTTATATTCTGCAGATCAGTGGGTATGCTGTGATATTCATACTGCTAGATAGCGTATTTATTAATGTGTGCAATCTAGAGAAAACAACATCTAGCTCTAAAGTAGAACATGCGCTCAAGTGAAGGAGTGCTGGGCGAAGTGTCAATTGCTTAACAAACCCCAGGAGGGGCAACACATCTAAACCACTCAGCTTTCCCTTATCCCTCCTCTTCCCCCTTCCTACCTTGTTACCCGGTTTTCCTAACCTCCCCAACCTAACCAACCAGCGGACCCTAACCCTCTTTCCCCGGAGGGTCGCGGAAGCCTGTGTTATAAACACCCCCAGGCCCCAAGACCCAACGGGGAGGTAGGTGTACGTGCTACCTCCGCGCAAGGCCAAGGTCGTGACATAGACAACACAGCTTAAAAAAAACAAGGGGATTTCATGACCTGAATATTGTGCTCATTTGCGAAGCAGGTTCAACTAACATACTGCAAATAACATATAAAGGCTGCACATATTGAAATAAAATGCACACATGCACTTTGCTGAGATATCAAAGGAGAATACTCCAACGAAAGATGCAAAATGAACGTGTACATTAACATCACTGCTTTAAACACACAACGTTACTAACTTCTTCCTTTTACAATTGCAGTGAAGACTACTCCCCTGAAAATCACCAGCATCTACACTGCAAATAACATATCCGAAGAAACCTAGTCATTCCGCAAAAAAAAGTAAGTACGGTACTACCTTTATATTCTTACTCTCCCTCAAAGAGACTGTGGGTTATTTATGTAATTTGCGCACCAAAAAAAAACATTGATTTCTGAACCATTCTACCCACACATCCCCATTTATTAAACAAAGAATACCAGGCAGAATGGCACAGAAATCCCTGTATTTTTGGAACACAAATAACATACAGAAGCCTTAGAATGTTACTACTACAAAACAAATAGCTGTTTTAATTTCATGCCATTACGTTTACTATTAATGCTTCTCCTCACCACTAGCTCACTTTCTACTCTCGTCTGAAGCACAGTGTAGTAATATACAAACAGAAAAATAGCCTTCCTAACTCCCCAACTCCCAACTTAATGTAACAAACCAAGTGGGTGGTCCAAGGTTTCTGATCATACAACGTACATCTCCATTCCATCGGAACCAATATTCTTTCGTACCACGAATGTTTGCAAACAGATTTGTTATATTTGATTGTAAAACCTCATCTTTTTCTTGCACTTTTTGTGTTAATTGCGTAGCTGACATATTTTGAAAGTGGGTTCCAGATTTCAATATGTGTGCAACACTGTAACATAGGGTTGCTAGTTCACTTTCAAAGAGTAGGTGAAATATGTATTCCACATTTTGTCTAAATCTGGGATCTTGAGAATACATTCATAATGAGAGGTATTCTGATGCCGTAATCTGAGTGGGTCTATCATCATATCTTCCGCCTTTTCCAGTAGGAAATAGCAGTGGAAAAGCATGTGCTTCTATACTTTTTTCCCATATGCTCATTGGTGACCCTTTGGTTTGTCGCATTTGGTAAGTTTCTAGTGCATCATCTATGCTCTCATTAGAGTGCAATGGATGAATTGTGCAATGGTCCAAAAGAGAGGATACTGCAGCAGGATCCAGAATTTCAAATTAACCAGTTTCTGATGACTCTTGAATTATTTCAGTTGTTTCCTTTAAGCTTCCTTCAATATTTATTTCTTTGTAGTATTCGTTATTGTCTTTCAGATATTGCAAGGCTTGTCTAACTTTATGTAAATCCACCAGTTGTTGCCATTTTTTTGTCTTTTGTTTGTACACCATTTACTAAGACAATTAAAGAATGCTCTCTTGGACATTGCACTCCTAGAGTGTACACATTTTCTGTCAGATCTAATGGCAAATAAACTACTTTGCCCCGAATGCATTTCACCAATTCAGAGGGAAGTAACTTTGCTGTTTTTGGATGCAGATGTATTATTGCTTGAAATGGGTGAACTGTTTGAATTATGATGCTCTCATACAAATTGAGTTGTTGCAGGGGTTTTGGTAGTGGGAATAATTCCAAATTATTTGTGATAGCACGTGAAGGAGTTTGGTTGTTGTCCAGTTTTGTAGTGCAGTAACTGCAACATATTAGGGGTTCACTTGTTTGGTATTTGTTTTCTGCTAAAAGGTAGAGAGCTAATTCAAACCATTTGAAATCTTCATTGTCTTCTATTTTGTATGTTACGTCAATAGTTTTTGTGTTCCTTTTGTAAAACGTTCTGCGGCAACACACACACACATGGTTTGCTACTTCAGCCGATGTACTTTTAAATTTTAGTATTTCTTTTTTGTATGTGTGGAATAGAAGGTTGCTATGTGCAGAATTGTTGCTATTCTCTTCTAAAACTATAGCATTGTGTAAGTGGCTGTCATTTCCAAATATTTTCTCTGGTTACGGTCGCTTTCTTCTTGTAGGTATTTGGGTGTACCATGTAGAAGAGTGTTATTTAAATTGGCCAATTCTAAAGCTGGACTTTTAGCATATTAGGAAACTGCCCAATGCACATTCACACACCACCACAAACAGCTTCCCCATAAAACTCATGCACGCATGCACACAGCACACATACATTGTACAACAGACCAAACCATGCCTTCTTTTTTTTCAACAGACCCCAAAGAATGCCTACCAAAAAGCAAGTCCATAGAAAGAAACGCAGAAATAGAGCAAATGAAAATAAAAGTGTCCAAAGTAAGCATCCATCTCTAGCAGAGTCTGTAGAGAACGTTGGAACAAAACAGCTCATACAGTCATTTACCAAAGCAAAGGAAGCTTCAACTACCGAAACTTTGGCTGCTCTATCAAAATTTGGCACGAAACAGAAAATGATGTTCAAAAAATCAGCTACCAGTACTGCTAACAATGCTCCTATGAATCCTGATATAGTAACAAGAACCCATAGTAAAAAAAATATTTAGTACCAAACCATGTGTGTGTGTGTTGCCGCAGAACGTTTTACAAAAGGAACACAAAAACTATTGACGTAACATACAAAATAGAAGACAATGAAGATTCCAAATGGTTTGAATTAGCTCTCTACCTTTTAGCAGAAAACAAATACCAAATAAGTGAACCCCTAATATGTTGCAGTTACTGCACTACAAAACTGGACAACAACCAAACTCCTTCATGTGCTATCACAAATAATTTGGAATTATTCCCACTACCAAAACCCCTGCAACAACTCAATTTGTATGAGAGCATCATAATTCAAACAGTTCACCCATTTCAATCAATAATACGTCTGCAACCAAAAACAGCAAAGTTACCTCCCTCTGAATTGGTGAAAGGCATTCCGGGCAAAGTAGTTTATTTGCCATTAGATCTGACAGAAAATGTGTACACTCTAGGAGTGCAACGTCCAATAGAGCATTCTTTAATTGTCTTAGTAAATGGTGTACAAACAAAAGACAAAAAAAATTGCCAACAACTGGTGGATTTAAATAAATTTAGACAAGCCTTGCAATATCTGAAAGACAATAACGAATACTACAAAGAAATGAATATTGAAAGAAGCTTAAGGGAAACAACTGAAATAATTCAAGAGTCATCAGAAACTGGTCAATTTGAACTTCTGGATCCTGCTGCAGTATCCACTCTTTTGGACCATTACACAATTCATCCATTGCAGTCTAATGAGAGCATAGATGATGCTCTAGAAACTTACCAAATGCGAAAAACCAAAGGGTCACCAATGAGAACATGGGAAAAAAGTATAGAAGCACGTGCTTTTCCACTGCTATTTCCTATTGGCAAAGGCGGAAGATACAATGATAGACCCACTCAGATTACGGCATCAGAATACCGCTCATTATGAATGTATTCTCAAGATCCCAGTTTTAGACAAAATGTGGAATACATATTTCACCTACTCTTTGAAAGTGAACTAGCAACCCTATGTTACAGAGTTGCGCACATATTGAAATCTGGAACCCACTTTCAAAATATGTCAGCTACGCAATTAATACAAAAAGTGCAAGAAAAAGATGAGGTTTTACATTCAAATACAACAAATCTATTTGCAAACATGCGTGGTACGAAAGAATACTGGTTCCGACGGCACAGAGATGTATGTTGTATGATCAGAAACCTTGGACCACCCACTTGGTTTGTTGCATTAAGTTGTGCAGAGTATGCATGAGAAGATTTCCCTATGCATAGCAAACAAAAACAACACCAACATAGATATACTAAAACCTGGACAACTTTGCTCTCTAGATCCTGTTAATGTGTCAAGATATTTCCATCATCGTTTCATTGCTATGCTACGCTTTATTTGTAATAAAACTGTTCCTCCCCTCGGAGGAGTGCAACACTTCTTTTGGAGAAAAGAATACCAGGCCAGAGGAGCACCGCATATTCACATGCTTTTATGGATCAAAGGTGCACCAAAATTTGGTCAGGACAGTGATGCCACTGTTGTGCAGTTTATCCAAAAATATGTCACTTGTGAAATCCCTTCACAACGGACACATAGTTACCTTCATGGACAGATTTTACAATTTCAAAGACACAAATGTGGCAAATATTGTCGCCGCAAATGCAAAAGCAAATGGAAATACTACACCAAATGCTGCTTTGGTTTCCCTAGACCAGTTACAAAAACAGGTGAAGTGAACAACTTCATGTCTTCAGTTCGACAGTGTTAAAGGTAAATCACCTAAGAACACGTATTACATAAAAAGAACAGAAGAATAAAAATATATCAATGATTACAATATAATCATTGCCCTTTTATGGAATGCAAACATAGATGTGCAGTACATTGCAGACAATTTCACTGCAGTTGCACGATATGTTACAGCCTACTTAACAAAAGCAGAAAAAACAGAGCTTCAAGACCTGTAGAATGACCTATCATCAGACAAAACACTATCTCAGAAATTGTACACCCTAGGCATAAAAATGCTTTCTCATAGAGAATGTGGTGCCTATGAAGCGGCAGATCGTTTAACCGGTACTGCTTTGTATGGAAAATCAGAAAACATAGTATGGCTATGTCTTGGTCCTGCTAAATCTAGAAAAAGAGTTCTGAAATCATATGAAGACATAGAAACAATTGCCAGAAATGATCCCAACAGCCTAGACATTTTAAAAAACAATTTACTGGACACATACTATCCGAACAGGATAGTATGTGTCCAGTAAATTTCCAAACCACTTTGGAAACCATGTGTCTATACCACGTAGCTCAAAACTTTGCATACAAAAACAATATAAAACCTGATGAAAGCAAAGGTAGATATAGAGTGACAGATTGTGAAGGCAGCTTAGTGAAACTTACCAAACGAAGCTTAATTAATCATGTCAAATTGTCATTAAGAACTCTTCAACAGAAAGAACTACATTACATTTCACTACTTATTAAACCATGGAGAAAAGAGGAATAGATACTAGATAACTATGACTGCTATGACGATGCTTTCAAAGCAAATGAAAGCACTATCACTGATGTGAACTTTACCTACTACAAAACAATGCTGCACAATGAACAGTAACACGAAGAAGAACTTCAGGCCCAACTAGATAAGGACACTTCTGACAGTAGTCAACCTTCAGTAACAGGAAGTCAAGAAACACTAGGACAGCCACTAATAGTAAATGAGGCAGAATTAACAATGACAGAAGTGGAAAACACCATGTGTCACTATGAAGAAATTGTAGACGACTTAACTGTACTACAAACAAAACTTAACAAAGATCAGCGCACCATTTTTGACGAAGTAACAAAAGAAATTGCACATGGTGTACAACACGAAAATAAAGAATGTACCTGCCAAAATTACAAACCTATACTGCTGCACGTCAGTGGTGAGGCTCGGTCAGGAAAACATTCTTAATCAAAATCATCAGCAAGTTCCTTCAACAATTGACAAACAACAAACTGTCAGCTGTTGTAACTGCCCCCACAGGTTTAGCTGCCTACAACATAGGCGGTGTCACTTTACACCGATTACTACTCCTGCCAGTAGAACACCAAAACAAATTAGACTATTACAAACTTTCTGCAGAAGCTGCAATGGGATTACGCAGAGTATTAAAACAAATGAAAATGCTACTAATAGATGAAGTGAGCATGGTCTCCAACCTAATGTTGGCTTTGATTCACCTCAGATTGCAAGAAGTACTTAAAACAAACTGCGAAGATCTCTTTGCAGGGAAACACATTATCGTTTTCGGAGATCTTCTACAATTGACACCAGTGAAAGGTGAACCTATTTTTAAAACCTTAGGACACAAACTCTGCTGTAAAACTGTTGGCAGCATAGGAAATGTGAACCTTTGGCTACATTTCCAATATGGAGAATTAACAGAAAACATGCGCCAATCTGCAGATCTCACGTATGCCAACATTTTAAAAAGTAGATTAGAGTTGGTGTACTATCTCAAGAAGCATAAGCAATATTGAAAAACTGGCACATTCATGCACTTTATGGCGTTAACGCATGTGCTACTGATGTTATGGAACAATTAACGCACAGAAATGTCAATTGTTTGGCCTTAATGCCAACTCTTGCAAACTGTTTCAAATTCAATGAAACAATGTTAATAAAATAAATGCAACCAATAATGGAAATTTGCTCCACAGACAAACTAGACGTACATGGTATAACACTACCGAAGTGTGAGCAATCCACAACAAGACTAAACACCTTAGAAAATTCAATCTCCAACCCAGCCGGGTTGGAAAAAATATTAAAATTATCCTTAAATTGTAGAGTAATGCTTAAATGTAACCTTGACGTGGAGCAAGGGCTAGTTAATGGGGCACTGGGTACAGTTGCTGGCTTTCAAACATACCCACGTGACAACAACATTCAGTTTGTTAATATTTGCTTTGACAAACTTTCAGAAGTCAAAAGGATAGGGCGCTCAGCTGCTCGATTCCTTCTCTTCAAAGACATGTATGTATGTAGAGAATCATTTTCTCTAACTCTTGCATATGCAGTCACCATTCATAAATACCAAGGTCTTACCCTAGAAAAAGCATTGATAGATATAGGAAACACTGTCTTTATAGAAGGCATGAGCTACCTAGAACTATCACGCTTAGGTACACTTGACGGTCTATTTCTAATCAACTTTGATGCAAGTAAACTCAACGCTGATATTCCTTGTTTTTTTGGAATACAATAGACTGTGTGCACTGTACACCCCCCATCTGAAATCATATCCTGTTCCAGAAAAAGGAAAACATGGTAAAAGAAAACAAATTCAAACAGAAATACAACAGAATGTGATGGCAAATGCTTCAAAGAAAACAATAGAAGCTCAAACTTCATCAATTACCACAAGCAAAAAAGAACCTATCAGGGAAAGTAAATCAGGTACTTCTTCAAAGAAGGAACAGAAACTCCGAAAAAATCACTCACAGACAGAACTAGCTGGTCCATTCAAATTTTCAAATGAAACTGGTGTAAGTTGCTATGCAAATGTAGCAATGAGTATTCTATTTCAATTGCCACAATTGTTAACAATATTTACTTACACAGTACAGACCAATTGTGTTTGCAAATGTTAGTCCTTCATAGAAACACAACATGTAATGTACTTACTACAAGTACTGGAAAACAAAAACATACCTATAAATGAAATCTTCCAGATTTCATACATGTGGAAACATACATGCACTCTCTGTAACAATGTGACACAGGAACAAATCCAAAATGAGCGATGTGCGTATGTATCCATACCTAACTGTGAATCCATTCCATTTCAGCAACTTCTAAAGAATGCAAACCATGGCAGATTATGTACTATGTGCAATTCAGATAATCGCTCTACCTTAGTGATACAAACACATAGTAACTACATAATAATTATGCTTCCACGGTACAATGCAGATGGTACCAAAAACAACTGCAAGCTGACTGGATTCAAACACGGTCAAGTGTCACTTGGTAAGAAAACCTTTACAACAATAGGTATAATCTACCACGCAGGAGCCACAATCAATACAGGTCACTACACTGCATATATAAAAAAGAAATGTGGATGGTTCGAATGTAATGATAGTACCATAACTGTAAAGCAGAGATTGTCAGCTAATCTTACACATGCGTGTTTAATTTTCTTAAAGCCAAAATTTAAGAACTAATCTGTACATCAACATTAACAAAAAGTTCAAGTAAAAGACTATAAACAGTTAGAATACGCCAACAGGTATCTAACTGCCCAAGAGTGTATAACAACCACACAGATAAATGAGTACCACAGCTCCGAAACAAAAAATACACAGTTAGAATATGCCAACAGGTATCTAACTGTTTAAAAAATCTGCAACAAGACAACATACATTACATTAATCAGAAACAACAAGTAAACACTCAAAGGAAACACAGAAATAGTTTCTTGCATAGCAAACAAAGGTTTTTTTTTAATACAACAAGGATTTTTTTCCCCCAGACCCAAGGATTTGAAAAACAAACACAGAAACTGAGCAAAATGCACAGTACACTGGTTTGTAAACTAAATATGAGGGCAAAAAAAAGCTAAAATGTCTATTGTACTATGTAATAAGTCTATATAAAATACAAACACTAACATGCTCTTTTCTTTTATCACAGAAATTAAAAAAAGGATATTTCCGCCTAGTACTAAAGACATGCAAGAAATATATTGAATCTCAACAAAGTAAACAGTAAGTATAATTTCACACATGTCATACAGATTCGAATCGATACGTCTAATCTATGGCAGTAATATGGTGCAGTGGCTGTAGGCAGGGCCTAGAGTGTTGGATGAATAACCTACCGCCTACACCCTGCGGCCAAGCAACCAAGACTGTAGGTCCTACCCACTACCATTGCAGCATATCAAAACCATGGTGGCTTATAACTTCACTGCTTATAACTTTGGTCTTGGGTGCATGGTCTGCGGCCATGCACCTAAGACTCTAGGCCGTGCACACAACCACCGTACCACAGCACACCCATGCTGACTTATAACCTCAGTGCTTATAACTTCAGTCATGGATGCATGGCCTTTGGCCATGCACCCAAGACTCTAGGTCCTGCCCACAACCACTGCAGCATATCACACCCATTGTGGCTTAAATCTTCAGTACGTATACATTTCGTCTTGGGTGCATGGCGGCGCTTCTGCACGACAAACCCTCACTGACATCCTCTTTGTTGTTCCTTCGCCAGTTCTCTGGACCCCCCATATGATCTCTGTGCTCTGTCCTGTCTCTTCCTCTCCCATTAATGGAGGCACCCACTGGGAAGTTCGTATAGATTCCTTTGACTCCTCCAGAGTCATCATTAATATCTACCTAAATGGCACTGTCATGGTGCAAGGTCCTCAGGCCAATCTCCTTCTCTTTGATAGGCAGTTCCCTCACCTCATCAACTTCCTCTCATCTCCAGCTATACCCTACTCCCCTCCCTTGGCTACCTTGCCCGTTTCTCCTTCTTCATCTTCCCCATCTCATGCTCTCTCCACTCCACCGCAGGGTGTACCTATGATTTGTACCCCTCCCCGGAAGGTCTTTAAGGCTGGCAACCTTCTTCATCTTGCCACCCACAACTCCTGCTCTGCTGTCAAACATTCCTCTGACATCTGCCACCTCCTAGAAGAACTTGATTTTGATGTCCTTGGTCTTACCGAGACACGGTTCACGGACAGCTCTGTCACAAGCTTTAACATTCTCTTCCCTGACGGCTACAAGATCCTCTGCGCCCGCAGATCCACCCAGCCCAGTGGGGGTGTAGCCTTGATCTTCCCTGAGTGGATTCCTGCCTCTATCATCCCCACTCAGAATTACTCCTCTTTCGAATGCCTTGTCTGTAGGCTCTATCTCTCTCCTAGTCACTCTTTTACTGTTGGTACTCTCTACTGTCCCCCTGATCAAATCACCTCTATTCTCTCCGAGTGGGCAGACCTCTCCTCCACCCTCCTGGCCTCTACCTCTCAACTCCTCCTCCTTGGTGACCTCAACATCTGCGCTCTTTCGCGGCCTCTGCGATTAACTCTCCCTCTCTATCCTTCCTTCTGGCCCGAATCACTCTGCTGGACACACACTTGATGTCCTGATCCCCTCTGGCCTCCCCCTATCTACTCCCCTTACCACTCCTCTCTCCTGGAGTGTTCACTGCCTCCTCTCCTTTCATCTTTCCATCTCCTCCCCGCAAGTCAAGCCCACCACAAGATTGGCACCCACCTTCTCAGACATCAGGCCCATGAAGCGCGTGTCAGTCGAGGCTTTCGCTGCCACCTTCTCACCACCTCCTTCACCCCAGGCTGACTGACACCCTGACACAGCACTGTCTCTGCTCTACTCCTATAGCTTTGCCACTCTTGATGCTCTTGGCCCTGTCAGGAGGATCCATTTGAAGCCCAAAGTCAAGTGCAATTCTTGTTATGACTCTGACCTAGCTACACTTAAACATAAGTGTAGGGCGGGCGAGAGGAAATGGAAGGCTTCTTGCTCATCCTCTGACAAACTGGCCTGCCACCTGCTCCAAAGGCAATGCCGACTCACTGTGCACACCAAGAAGTGAGTCCACATTCAAGCCCGCGTCTCTGCGGCATCTAACAACTCGGCTGAACTCTTGAAAATCTGCAAGGAGTTCACCAACCCTGCTGCAGTATCCACCCTTCCTCTCGCCTCTCAGGCTCTTTGCAATGCCCTTGCCGCACACTTTGTCTCGAAAACCCATTATATCTTGTCCACTCTCTTCTCCTCTCCCACTCCTCACGCCTCACCTTCTCTGCTTGCTGACCCACCCTCAAGTAACCCCCCTCCCTCCTTCTCCTCCTTTCCTCTAATCTCCCCCGATGAGGTCGCTAGTCAAGTCCGATCTATGAAGCCTCATCAAAACAGGTCCATCCCTGTTCCTCTAAAACCATTAAGGACCACATTGATACCCTTCCACCGGCCCTTGCCAATTTCTGCAACCTCTCCTTTGCCTCTGGGTCTTTCCCCTCCCCTCAAAAGCACTCCCTTGTGCATCGTCTCCTAAAGAAACCCACAGATGATCCTTCTTGCCGGGCTAACTGTCACCCATTTTCCATAACTCCCTTTTTGGGTAAGCTCTTGGAAAAGCTTGCCATCTCTCAGCTTAACCTTCATTCTGACTCTGTTGGCTCTCTCCACGACCACCAATCTGGCTTTAGATCTGCCAGAAGCATGGAAACTGCTCTCCTGAACATCCGTGAAGACCTGCTCTCCAACCTTGACTCTAACATTCCCTTGGTCCTCATCCTACTTTATCTCTCCTCTGCTTTCGACACAGTCAACCATACCACCCTGCTTAATCGTCTCTGTGACAACCTGGGTATCACTGATCAGGCTCTGGCTTGGCTGACCTCTTTTCTCACTGATTGACCCTCCCAGGTACAACTTGGGTCCTTTCTATCTTCCATCTCCCTCTCTACCTGTGGTGTTCCCCAGCTGTCTAACCTCTCGCCCTGGCTTTTCGACCAATACCTGGCAACTCTAGCATACTGCATTTCCATCTTCTGCTCAAATTTCCAGTGCTATGCTGATGACACCCAATTCATTTTCAGGCTTCCTTCAGCCACCTCCTTTCCTTCCCTCATCACTGACTGTCTCATTGCCATTCAAAATTGGTGTGCCACCAAAGACCTCTGTTTAAATGCCAACAAGACTGAGATCCTCCTCATTGGTACACCCTCTCCATTCTTTCCCCTCACTCTCTGGCAGGCCTCCCTTGGCCCTCCTCCTGCCCCTACTTGCAAAGCTAAGAACCTCTGGGTCATCTATGACTCCACACTTTCCTTCTCCCCACACATCTCTGATGTCTCTAAAAAGTCAAACTTCTTACTGCACCTCCTTAGAGGTACTCTTCCTTTCCTCACCTTCCCTCAGAAGCTCACTGTCTCCCAAGCTCTGATTCTCCCTAGGTTGGACTACTGTAACAGCCTCTTTCTAAATCTACCTGCCTCCACTCTCCGCCCTTTACAACTATTCCAGAACAGGACTGCAAGACTTGTCCTTGGCCTCAAGCCCTGGGATTGTATCTCTCCAGCTCTGAAATCCCTTCATTGGCTCCCAGTGGATGCAAGGATTACATTTAAAACCCTTTGCATTGTCCACAAGGCTTTCTGGGGTCTGGGCCGAAAATACCTTCAACTATTCCTCCGTAAATACCTCCCCTCTCGAGCCCTACGCTCCTCTACCTCCATCTCCCTCAGGGTCAGTGGTTTTTCAAAGAAACGAGCTGTATGTAGATCTCTGTCTTCGGCTGGAGCCTCCCTTTGGAACTGCTTCCCTGCCACCTTGAAACTTGAGGAGAACCATCTACGATTCCAGAAGCTCCTCAGGACCTTCCTCTTCGCTTCTGCCTTTGCCCGGCTTGTCCCCTGCTGATCTGCCCTCTCCCTCGGCACTGTGCAACTGGCCACCCTCTGTCCTTAGGGCCCAGGTACCTGCACACCCTGCCATCCTCCTGCACTGCCTCCGGGCCACCCCAGGAACTGGGGCCTGTATCTGTACCCATACAGTTCCCTACCCACTTTTCTTCTGCACTTATCTGATACACCATATCTAACTAAACTAGCACCTTTGCCTCTTACAGGCTGCACTACCACCGCTAACAACCTATTTAATTATTTATTTACTTCTATTTATTTTGTTCTCTCCTATGCTCTGCACTTTCCCCCTTTTTACCTTCCCCATGCACTTTCCCCCTTTTCCCTTTCTCATGCACTTGCGTGTTCTCAATGACACTGGGCCTAGTAAGATCCTTGTTTTTGCTTCTCCCCTGTTCCCCTCTCTTCGCCTGGTCGCGCTCTGAAACACCTGTGTACGAGCGCGATATAAATAAAATATCATATCATATCATATCCCCTGTTCCCCTCCCTTGCCTTGTCATGCTCTAAAACACTTTTGTACGTGCGCAATAGAAATAAATTATCAATACCAATATCAATATCAATGTACATAAAGGTTAAATTGCATGAAACACGGCATTGCCCTTTTTTTAATGTGCAGTTGCCTCTTCCTCAGTTTGTTTAGATAATCATTCACAATGTCGTCACATATCTCCATTGCACTGGAAACTTTTATTTGTGGTGAGAAAGTCAATATCATTTTTAATTTACTCACTTTGGTCCAATCTCTTTTGATATCATAGCCATGTAGATTTAGATTGGTTTCAGCCAGGGCTTCGCCCTGTCTGAGTACTGGTACATTAAGGTGATCAGTTGAAGTTGGTTCGGAGGTGTAATTGTCATCTGCTAGTAGATCCAGTTCTAACACTGTTTCCAGGTCTCAGATCGTGTGATTTGCTTTGCTGTCTCCAATGCTCTGCATTGTGGTGTTGTGATACAATTTAGCAATTTATTTTCTAATACACTTATAGAAATCAATTCTTGTTTGTGAATTACTGAATCAATTCTCTGGCAAAAATGATACCTCTTTATGGAGGACAGTAATTTCTTCTGCGCTCAAATAGTTCATTTGAAGCTCCTCCGGCATATCTTCTTTTCCCATAGCCTGTGCACAGATTGATCTTTCTTCTATCCTGACTGTTGCCCTCTTATGGTCTTCCCTTTCCTTGAAGTTCTATTGACTACTCTCTGCATTTCCTCTATGTGCAATAAAGACCTTTCATCTAAAATATTCAGTTGGTCTAAAATGGATGACTTTTAGGTGTTTCTACTGCTGAGCTAGATGCTAGTTCTGACATTTCTTCCCTGTTGCTCAGCCTTATTGGGACATTCATGAGGGTCAACTTCCTTGGTAGCTCAGGATTCGTGGAAAAAGAGTGCGCTCTGACTAGTTCATAATCTTATTTTTCTCATAAGGACTCGCATTGCTTCCTTAGTTTAATGTCATTTTGATGTGTTTTGAGGATCCTTTTTTAGCTTTTAAACGTTGAACTTTCTCTTGTTCGTTCTTGGATGTTGAGCTCTGACACAACATTCTCACTTTCTTCACAAACATTCTCTCCTATTCTGGCATACGTCATTAATATATTTAGGTACCGCCTTTGAAGAATATGTGTTTGTACCTTGGCCCCATTCTTCCAATGTTTTGGGGTTTTGTTCCTCTGATGAGGGTAGTATTTGGATCCGCAAACGCCACCGTATGCGATGTCCAGCCAGGTAATGTTTCACTCATGATGCCTTCCACAAATTATTTTTTGTGATTACTTTTTTCTAACCGCTAAATTTGTTGTGTAATTCATTGAGTCTTGTGAATTTGAGGATTTAGTTTTGTTATTGATAGATGTGCGACAAAAGAGTTCATCAAACAGTGTTTTCGCTTCATCCACTGTGGAGGAGCGCCTCACTTCCATTTATTACACTCTGAATCAATTATTCAACCCTACTTGTGCCGTGCTTCAGGACTAATGTTTGCTTACAATGTGCCTCTGTGTAAAGTTGTTCCTGCCTACCACTGATGTCACACATAATTTTTGTGTCCTGACATGTTTTTAATTACACCACCTTAAGCACAGCATGAGTTTATTGTTTAGTGTTATGCTGCAAATGTTTGTTGGCACTTACCTCCGGTCCTAGAGGCTTATTTGTGTACCCTTCGTTTCATGTGCATGGACAGAGAACCCCATGAATTGCATACAGGCCCCTGAAAAATTAGCACAGTCCCGAAACATATGCACATCAAGAACAAATAATGCCAAGTACATCCACATGCAATAATTAAGCAATATGACCCTCGCGGCGAGGGCATTACCGACGCAGGTAATGCCCCAGGGCCCATAGTTATAGGCCCAAGCGAAGCGAGGGCCTTAACGAAGGCCCCGGGGCATTACCTGAGTCGGTAATGCCCCCGCCGCGAGGGTCATATTGCTATTAGTACCCCGGCCTGCATTATATGCGTGACCGGGGCACCAAAAGCATTTGTCGCGGCATTTTGGGACATCATTTATTTTTTTAAAAACAACCAGCAAAATGACTGCCGGGAAAGGGAAAACGGGAGTCCGTTTTCTCTTTCCATGGCGGCCTTCGGGAGCGGACATGCTTGGAGCACACGTGTTCCCAGCGCGTCAGCTCCCGAAAAAAAAGAAGCAGAAGGTAAGTGGGGTTGGGAGGGCGGGAGGGAGGGGAAGGGGGGAGGAAAAAAAAACGAGCTGCGTGGAGGCGCAGAGTCTCCAGAGTCTCCACACTGCTGGAGGCTGCCATCGTCCCCCACCAGGGACGCAGGAGCAAGAAGGTAAGTGGGGTGGGGTATGGAGGAGGGAAAAAAAAAAAAGCTTACCCAAGTCCCCAGCGGGGGCCGGAGGCAGCCACTCAGCCGTGGGGAGGCTCGGAGCGGGGATGACCCTGCTTCGAGCCTCCTCATTGGCTGAGGGGCTGCCACGTCCCCCCGCCGAGGACAAGGCAGCTGGAGTCCCGGCCGAGAATCGAAGGATTCTCGGCCAGGTTAGGACCCGCCCAGAGCCAATCAGAATGCGTGTTGCATTCTTCTTGACTCTCGCCGGGTACTAATAACACATCTGCACTGAATCAGCCATAGCAACCCCACAGAGGCAAATATTACAGATTCAGGGAACATACAATTGCAAATCGTCCAATGCAAGAAATGCACACAAGGAAAGTAGGTTGACTTGTAAGGAACTACATGAAACAATGACCCTGCATAGGTAAACCATCTTCAATGAAAAATAGAAACACCAGTTGGCCACACTGCAAGACCTGTCAGTGATGGCATTAAAAGGTGGCCTTTAGAATATTGCATAACAATAAAAGTAGGGGCTCAAGTACTTCTAGATTCTCAACCTGAGAAACAGATACGGGATTTATGACACACTATGGCCTACTCTGAGCCTGGAACTTGGAAGGCAGCCACATTGACAATGCTAGAGGATGACCTGGGGTACTATCCCTCATATACAACTGTTCGACACACGGTTTCAGAGCCTCACATGAGTAAAGGACATATGCAGCATGCAAGGCAACATTAGATGTCTGCGTACAAATGATTGGTACCCATTATCAAGCAAGCAACATGCATACCCAAAAGTGGAATTTTCACTATTCTAACAGTGGTAACATATTTCAGTATTTGCCATTTCATATGCAAGTCAGTAAGGCACTGTCAAACATGAGGCACAACTAAAAAGATATTATACCTAATACATTGTAAGTGTAGGGAATATTCCTGTATTGATTCCATTGTTTGCATGCAAGAAGGCCTACTGTACAACACCAGCACATCATGGCAGCTGAAAAAATTGCACTAGACTCTAGCAATGTTTCAATCTCAACACACTGCTGCAGGATTCCATTTATAGTCCAGTTTTGCCATAACCATCACTGCAGACAATTAAGTGGATATGGCTGCCAGAAAAATACTGATATACATTGTAGTTGGTGTTCTCGAACTGAGTGTCTTTAAATCTTACATTTTGGAATTTCTCTACAATAGCATCTCTTTAATTTTCATACTGCGTCCCCCTAGTTGTACAAGGATTGGGTAAATACCATGGTCCTACACTAGTGATGAGAACTGTTTCCAATGGTTAAGAATCGATCTGTTACATCCCAATGTTATTTTAGTGTACATAAAAAGGTTGTGCAGAAATGAACTGGGTGCATACTTATTCCTGCAGCCAATGGAGTGTAGAATGGGAGACACTCGTGTTTATTTAATGTACAAGATATGTCCAGCTCTGTATGTGCTTTTCTTTTGTCACGCATTTATCGTTTGATGACGATCTGATGAAGAAGACTCTGAGGCTTTGAAAGATTATGCATCTACCATCTAAGCATACTTTTTTCCGTTAGTTCAATAAAAGGTGTAAAACCTTGGATTTTGTTTGATCCGTACTTTCAAAATCTGACATAGAATTTTTGTTGGTATTTTTATCCTGCAGAGGGTGTAACACTTGCCCGAAGCAGGTGCACTTAGGAGTCTATATATTCTAGCTAGAAACCTCACCATGCTGGGGAATTTGAGAGCATACCCAACAATTGGTCTTGTTTAGGATTGCATGAGTGGCATTTATTATTCCTATGACGTTGTTATTGAGATACCCCTCTCTGTGCTCAAGATCAAGGGGGCGAAGTGTATGGGAGTGCACATAAAAATGAGACAGAGTAGTCAAGCTGACTGTGGGCAACAGTGAGTTAATGGGGTGAGAGCTTTCCAAAAACCGTAACACAGGTATCAATATGAGTATAATACACGCTACTATAGATATTATCACACATTTGTCCCTAGTTGACCATAATCCTTTAGACCTGATCTCTCCAGTGGCAGTACTCTCCATGTCCTCATTTCTGCATACCTCAAACAAAAACATACAGGCCGATTCATGGAAAAATTGGCGCGGCGCAAGTGGCCAAAAACGTGCGATTCGCAGTGGAATAGCGAAAATCGCAGTGCAAGTGCGAAAATCGCACGAAAAGCAGCGCACATCGATTCATGGAAGGCCGTGCGCGAGAAAACCATCGATGTGCGTTAAAAAAGTGCGCGGCGCACGTTGGCGCACAGGCCATCTAACGGCGTGCGCCATGTCACAGCGAAAATCGCACAGGCCACAGCGAAAATCGCACATAGCGCGGCGCACACAACAAAAGTAGGCGGAACACGGGGCGTAACACTCGGAATGGGGAACAACTTGCCAAAATGTGGGCGTCACGGGGGAAGTACAGGGTGCAAGTGCGCGGAACGCCCACACGCTCGCCTACAAGACGTATTCATGGAATCGAATAGGGCAAAAAAGCGCACGGTCAAACCAGCGCACAGGCACAAACACGACCGCCACAAGAAAGCAGGCGGTAGCGTCTCAGCGCCTGTAATAAATGTGCGCCAAAAGGTGCGCCAACAAATAGCACCTATATACAGCCATGATGAATGTCCTATACTGTGGCCCTCCAGGACAAATGACGTGCAAAGGGGTACCCAGAAACATGGACACCCGCTGACTGAAAAATAACGTTTGCGTGTATTCCGGGGTGCGCGGGAACTTTCACACGCAATTTGGCTGGGTACGTGGATCTCAGGGGTGAGCGGGAAGTCCCACACGCGATTTGGCTGGGTACGTGGATCTCAGGGGTGCGCGGGAAGTCCCACACGCGATTTGGCAGGGTACGTGGATTTCAGGGTTGCGCAGGAAGTTCCACACGCGATTTGGCCGGGTACGTGCGCGGGATCTCAGGGGTGCGCGGGAAGTCTCACACGCGATTTGGCACGGTACGTGGATTTCAGGGGTGCGCGGGAAGTTCCACACGCGATTTGGCCGGGTACGTGCGTGGGAATTTACACACGCGACTTGGCTGGGTACGTGGATCTCAGGGGTGCGCGGGAAGTCTCACACGCGATTTGGCAGGGTACATGGATTTCAGGGGTGCGTGGGAAGTTCCACACGCGATTTGGCTGGGTAGGTGCACGGGAATTCACACACGCGATTTGGCTGGGTACGTGGATCTCAGGGGTGCGCGGGAAGTTCCACACGTGATTTGGCCGTGTACGTGCGCAGGAATTTACACACGCGATTTGGCTGGGTACGTGGATATCAGGGGTGCGCGGGAAGTCCCACACGCGATTTGGCAGGGTACGTGGAATTCAGGGGTGCGCGGGAAGTTCCACACGCAATTTGGCCGGGTACGTGCGCAGGAATTTACGCACGCGATTTGGCTGGGTACATGGATCTCAGGGGTGCGCGGGAAGTCTCACACGCGATTTTGCAGGGTACGTGGAATTCAGGGGTGCGCAGGAAGTTCCACACGCGATTTGGCCGGGTACGTGCATGGGAATTTACACACGCGACTTGGCTGGGTACGTGGATCTCAGGGGTGCGCGGGAAGTCCCACACGCGATTTGGCAGGGTACATGGATTTCAGGGGTGCGCGGGAAGTTCCACACGCGATTTGGCTGGGTACGTGCGCGGGAATTTACACACGCGATTTGGCTGGGTACGTGTATTTCAGGGGTACGCGGGAAATTCTACACGCGATTTGGCTGTGTGCTCCCACGTATTCCCTGTACACCCTCCACGGCCCCTGCAGGCAGCCGACACCACAGGGGACTACCCTACACACCTGCTCATGTCACCCAGCACCGCCACCCCCCAGCAGTGCAGGGGCAGCACCACCAGACCCCCACTCATTTCCAACTCATGTCTCCCACCACCACCCCCGCAGCATCCAGGGGCACCCTCCACCAGGCCCCCACTCATGTCTCCCACCACCCCCACCCCCCAGCCACCATGGGCAGCCCCCACCAGGCCCCCACTCATGTCTCCCACCACCCCCACCCCCCCAGCAGTGGGGGGCACCCTCCACCAGGCCACCACCCATGTCTCCCACCACCCCCACCCCCCAGCAGTGCAGGGGCAGCACCACCAGGCCCCCACTCATGTCCAACTCATGTCTCCCACCACCCCCACCCCCCAGCATCCAGGGGCAGCCCCCACCAGGCCCCCACTCATGTCTCCCACCACCCCCACCCCCCAGCCACCATGGGCATCCCCCACCAGGCCACCACCCATGTCTCCCACCACCCCCACTGCCCAGCATCCAGGGGCACCCTCCACCAGGCCCCCACTCATGTCTCCCACCACCCCCACCCCCCAGCCACCATGGGCATCCCCCACCAGGCCCCCACTCATGTCTCCCACCACCCCCACCCCCCAGCAGTGCAGGGGCAGCACCACCAGGCCCCCACTCATGTCCAACTCATGTCTCCCACCACCCCCACCCCCCCAGCCACCATGGGCATCCCCCACCAGGCCCCCACTCATGTCTCCCACCACCCCCACCCCCCAGCAGTGCAGGGCCAGCACCACCAGGCCCCCACTTATGGCCCCTATCACCCCCACCCCCCAGCCACCATGGGCATCCCCCACCATGCCCCCACTCATGTCTCCCACCCACCCCCACCCCCCAGCCACCATGGGCAGCCCCCGCTCAGTCCCCCACTCATGTCTCCCACCACCCCCACCCCCCCAGCAGTGTGGGGCACCCTCCACCAGGCCACCACCCATGTCTCCCACCACCCCCACCCCCCAGCAGTGCAGGGGCAGCACCACCAGGCCCCCACTCATGTCCAACTCATGTCTCCCACCACCCCCACCCCCACAGCATCCAGGGGCACCCTCCACCAGGCCACCACCCATGTCTCCCACCACCCCCACCCCCCAGCAGTGCAGGGGCAGCACCACCAGGCCCCCACTCATGTCCAACTCATGTCTCCCACCACCCCCACCCCCCCAGCATCCAGGGGCACCCTCCACCAGGCCCCCACTCATGTCTCCCACCACCCCCACCCCCCAGCCACCATGGGCATCCCCCACCAGGCCCCCACTCATGTCTCCCACCACCCTCACCCCCCAGCCACCATGGGCATCCCCCACCAGGCCCCCACTCATGTCTCCCACCACCCCCACCCCCCCAGCCACCATGGGCAGCCCCCACCAGGCCCCCACTCATATCTCCCACCACCCCCACCCCCCAGCATCCAGGGGCACCCTCCACCAGGCCCCCACTCATGTCTCCCACTACCCCCAGCCACCATGGGCATCCCCCACCAGGCCCCCACTCATGTCTCCCACCCCCCCACCCCCCAGCCACCATGGGCAGCCCCCACCAGGCCCCCCCTCGTCTCCCACCACCCCCACCCCCCAGCCACCATGGGCATCCCCCACCAGGCCACCACCCATGTCTCCCACCACCCCCACCCCCCAGCATCCAGGGGCACCCTCCACCAGGCCCCCACTCATGTCTCCCACCACCCCCACCCCCCAGCCACCATGGGCATCCCATACCAGGCCCCCACTCATGTATCCCACCACCCCCACCCCCCAGCAGTGCAGGGGCAGCACCACCAGGCCCTCACTCATGTCCAATTCATGTCTCCCACCACCCCCACCCCCAGCCACCATGGGCATCCCCCACCAGGCCCCCACTCATGTCTCCCACCCCCAGCAGTGCAGGGGCAGCACCACCAGGCCCCCACTTATGGCCCCTATCACCCCCACCCCCCAGCCACCATGGGCATCCCCCACCAGGCCCCCACTCATGCCTCCCACAAACCCCCAACCCCCAGCCACCATAGGCAGCCCCCAGGCCCCCACTCATGTCTCCCACCACCCCAACCGCCCCAGCAGTGTGGGGCACCCTCCACCAGGCCACCACCCATGTCTCCCACCACCCCCACCCCCCAGCAGTGCAGGGGCAGCACCACCAGGCCCCCACTCATGTCCAACTCATGTCTCCCACCACCCCCACCCGCCCAGCATCCAGGGGCACCCTCCACCAGGCCACCACCCATATCTCCCACCACCCCCACACCCAGCAGTGCAGGGGCAGCAACACCAGGTCCCCACTCATGTCCAACTCATGTCTCCCACCACCCCCACCCCCCCAGCATCCAGGGGCACCCTCCACCAGGCCCCCACTCATGTCTCCCACCACCCCCACCCCCCAGCCACCATGGGCATCCCCCACCAGGCCCCCACTCATGTCTCCCACCACCCCCACCCCCCAGCCACCATGGGCATCCCCCACCAGGCCCCCACTCATGTCTCCCACCACCCCACCCCCCCAGCCACCATGAGCAGCCCCCACCAGGCCCCCACTCATGTCTCCCACCACCCCCACCCCCCAGCATCTAGGGGCACCCTCCACCAGGCCCCCACTCATGTCTCCCACCACCCCCACCCCCCCAGCAGTGTGGGGCACCCTCCACCAGGCCACCACCCATGTCTCCCACCACCCCCACCCCCCAGCCACCATGGGCAGCCCCCACCAGGCCCACACTCATGTCTCCCACCACCCCACCCCCCAGCCACCATGGGCATCCCCCACCAGGCCCCCACTCATGTCTCCCACCACCCCCACCCCCCCCAGCCACCATGGGCAGCCCCCACCAGGCCCCCACTCATGTCTCCCACCACCCGCACCCCCCAGCATCCAGGGGCACCCTCCACCAGGCCCCCACTCATGTCTCCCACCACCCCCACCCCCCAGCCACCATGGGCATCCACCACCAGGCCTCCACTCATGTCTCCCACCCACCCCCACCCCCCAGCCACCATGGGCAGCCCCCACCAGGCCCCCACTCATGTCTCCCACCACCCCCATCCCCCAGCAGTGTGGGGCACCCTCGACCAGGCCACCACCCATGTCTCCCACCACCCCCACCCCCCAGCCACCATGGGCAGCCCCCACCAGGCCCCCACTCATGTCAACCCACCACCCCCACCCCCCAGCAGGGCAGGGGCAGCACCACCAGGCCACCACTCATGTCCAACTCATGTCTCCCACCACCCCCACCCCCCCAGCCACCATGGGCATCCCCCACCAGGCCCCCAATCATGTCTCCCACCCCCCAGCAGTGCAGGGGCAGCACCACCAGGCCCCCACTTATGGCCCCTATCACCCCCACCCACCAGCCACCATGGGCAGCCCCCACCAGGCCCCCACTCATGTCTCTCACCACCCCCACCCCCCCAGCAGTGTGGGGCACCCTCCACCAGGCCACCACCCATGTCTCCCACCACCCCCACCCCCCAGCAGTGCAGGGGCAGCACCACCAGGCCCCCACTCATGTCCAACTCATGTCTCCCACCACCCCCACCCCCCAGCATCCAGGGGCACCCTCCACCAGGCCACCACCCATGTCTCCCACCACCCCCACCCCCCAGCAGTGCAGGGTCAGCACCACCAGGCCCCCACTCATGTCCAACTCATGTCTCCCACCACCCCCACCCCCCAGCATCCAGGGGCAGCCCCCACCAGACCCCCACTCATGTCTCCCACCACCCCCACCCCCCAGCCACCATGGGCATCCCCCACCAGGCCACCACCCATGTCTCCCACCACCCCCACCCCCCCAGCCACCATGGGCAGCCCCCACCAGGCCCCCACTCATGTCTCCCACCACCCCCACCCCCCAGCCACCATGGGCATCCCCCACCAGGCCACCACCCATGTCTCCCACCACCCCCACCCCCCAGCATCCAGGGGCACCCTCCACCAGGCCCCCACTCATGTCTCCCACCACCCCCACCACCCAGCCACCATGGGCATCCCCCACCAGGCCCCCACTCATGTCTCCCACCCCCCCACCCCCCAGCATCCAGGGGCACCCTCCACCAGGCCCCCACTCATGTCTCCCACCACCCCCACCCCCCAGCCACCATGGGCATCCCCCACCAGGCCCCCACTCATGTCTCCCACCACCCCCACCCCCCAGCCACCATGGGCAGCCCCCACCAGGCCCCCACTCATGTCTCCCACCACCCCCACCCCCCCAGCCACCATGGGCAGCCCCCACCAGGCCCCCACTCATGTCTCCCACCACCCCCACCCCCACCCCCAGCAGTCCTCATAGGAATTGCCTCAGGATACCTAGTAGCATGGTCTACTACAACAAGTATAAACCTGTTGCCTGAGGAGGTTGGAGGATCAAGGGGACCAACAATGTCAATCCCTACCCTCTCAAATGGGACTCCCACGACTGGGAGAGGCACTAAAGGTGCCACATTCTTGGAGCCAACCTTACCAGAGGTCTGGCAGGTGTGGCAGCTCCTGCAGTGTTTTTCTACTTCGGCCCCCATCATTGGCCAATAGAAATAGAGAGAGAGCCTTTCCTTAGTCTTCTTGAATCTCAAGTGACCAGCCAAAGGAATCTCGTGGGCTAACTGCAAGAACTGTGGTCTGTTCTCTTGGGGTACTACAAGTCGTTTGTAGTCTCCAGGTGCAGACTCGGTCGGTTCATTGTAGAAGAGGCCATCTTCCCAGTGCAACCTGTATTTCCCA
The DNA here is from genome assembly GCF_040938575.1 of Ambystoma mexicanum. NCBI lineage: Eukaryota > Metazoa > Chordata > Amphibia > Caudata > Ambystomatidae > Ambystoma > Ambystoma mexicanum. Next base: position 418,956,474 of record NC_090927.1, on the reverse strand, counting down.
GGCTCTTGTCCTTCAGCCTGAGCTTCTGCCTGATGGCGAAGACCTTCCAGAGTTGGACATTCTCTCTGTCCCTTATTGAAGTCTGCCCTGCTGGGTCTACCTTTTGACAGTAAAGACTGCAGCTCAGGATGGTCTACAGGATCCAGATCTCCAATGAGTTCCTGGCGTTCCATTAGCTCTTCCTCAGAGTCTAATTCTACCACGCAGGGTTGTACCTCCCTCTCAGCCTCGGCTGGAGGTGGAGTTACGGGTGTGACGTTGGACAACGGTGGGGAAGTCCATGTCGGCTCCAATGGAATGCTGGCGGCTGGTTTCGGGATAGAAGTCTTAGGTTTCCCCTTCGCTTCTGATTTCTTGGAGACAGCGGCCGACAATTCCAGTGGAGCAGGAGTGATTTCTTTCTTCATCATCTCCTGGAGAGTACCGCGCATGGTCCTCTCTCTTGCGGGTCTGGTTAGCTCCTGTAACCGTTTACTAGGAGGTCTGGGAGTATGCGATACAACTCTGAGAGTTTTCAAATCGTTACCCAACAGTACGCGTCCTGGTACCTCACTCTGTATGCTGACAGGTATCTTCACAGTCATGTTGTTACACTGGATGAGAACTGGTAATTGGGGAAGCATCTGCACAGGCCCTCCAGCTAACTTGGTGAGACGTTTGGGTGCCTTAGCAACATCCTCAGCCTGAAAAAACGATTTATCCACCACAGTTATGCTGGCCCCAGTGTCCCTAATGGCAGGAGTCTCCTGACCATTCACCTGGACACTGTTGTTATAATACTCTTTAGTATTATCGGGGATAGAATTATAGACATCTAAATTCTGTTGTTCCCACAACCCCATAGATACTAAAGAAACGCTGGCTGAGACTCCAATGGGTTCGTCAGCTAGCAGTAGAAAGTTTCCACTTGCCATTTGGACTTCCTCCTCTGGAGCGAAGGCTAAGGAGACAAGCTGGACCCCTGAAGGTTTACCCTTACATCTGGGATCTCCTTTCACGTGGTCAGTCGAGCCACAAACAAAGCATTTACCGAATGCTTTCTGGAATGGTGGCTTGTTCTGACCTACTTCCGGTTTGGCACCAGAAGACACACTATTCTGCTGTGGTTTTCCCGGTGGCTTACCCTTCTGGTTTTGTTTGGGGCCCTCTTTGGAAGGTGAGTTATTCGAATTCTCTTTTGAGTCTTTTTTAGGCTGTTTTTCCTCATCCTTTTTCTGAGTTGCCCCAGACTCCTTATGAGTAGCCCTGTTGGCAACCCACAAGTCAGCAGCCTTAGCTAGTGCCCTGGAATCCAATTCCTTCGAATCAGCCAAGTGCTGTCTGAGCTCAGGAGAACAGGCATCATAAATAGACTCCAACATAAAAAGATTTCTCATACCCTCATAAGTGTTCACTTTGTAACCTTTAATCCATCCCTCTAAGTTTTTCAACCCTTCACTCACCCAGGTAGCCCAAGGGGTACCATCATGCTTTTTGAGGGTTCTAAACCTCTTAAGATACTGGGAAGGGGTCTTCCCGAATCTAGCTATCAAAGCTAGTTTCACACTTTCGTAATCCATCTTATCCGCCTCCCCCAACTCCATTACCACATCAGTCGCAACAGGAGGGAGCCTAGAGAACAACCAGGGAAGCAAAGCATTCCTGGTGATGTCCTAGAGCCCATGATTGTATTCAAACAGTTTCAGCCAATCCAACACATCCAATCTCGGTTCATACATACCCACTAATTCCTTCGGCATCCGGGGTCTTTTGCGACTGGAGCTCCTAGAGGAACCAGAGGAGAGAGAAGCATTTTCCATAGACAACTTTTTCATCTGTAATTCATGATTAAGTTCTATTTCACTGAGTCTTAACTCAGCTTGCTTCTGCTCAGCCTGGGCATTCATCCGTCTGAACTCGAGTTCTTGATTTCGTTCAGATTGAGCCAAGAACCGTTTGTATTCTGGTTCGAGCTTCATTTTTTCAAGTTCAAAATAAGCAGGGTTACTTGTGGGACCTGGTATGGGCCCCGTAGGCACAGCTGGTAAGGCAGGTAGAGGAGCGGGGGAGACAGTTTCGTTAGCCTCTCCGTCCTCGTCAGCCTCTTCATCGCTATCATCAGAATTACGATTCAGATCAACACCATTACTGTCGTCTACATTCGCTGGGGAGATTGGTTCCTCTGAACCAGTACCCAGACTTTGGTTCGCCAGCAATCTCTCTATTAGTTCTAACTTCTTGCCTCTTACAGAAAGATTCGCTTGCCTACAGAGAGCTCGCAAACTCAGTATTTTCACCTGACAAAGACTCTTGACTGTAAGTTTCCATCGTAGACATGTTTTTTGAAAGTTGCTTTTTGTGTAAAGTTTTGTGGTTAGTTATCCTACAGTGTCGAAAAGCACTCTAAACTGTATACTCGATACAAATCCCACCGCTGTACACCAGTGTTAGGCGGAAACCTGTGCAGTTCCCTCTGGGACCACTGCAAAAGATTTAGGACTACAGGCGTTTGGCGGTGAACCCACTTGGTAGCAGTCTGCACCACACAGATTCACTTGGTAGCTGTGGCTGAGCAGTCAGACTTCTCTCAAGAAAAGTTGAGCAGTATGTGGAGTATACAAAATAGGGCAATTCTTCACAGCAAGACAAGCAAACACGCAACGAGGCTTAGTGTAAAGATATCAAGGTATTTATTTATAACACAACATCTAGGGAAAACACTAAAGCAAATCACGGCAAACAAATCAAACACAATTACTCTACGAAGTAGAAAACGATCAATCCCCCTAGCAAAATATCGACAACTCTAGGTTCTACTGGTACCACTTATTTTCAGACAGAGGTGTATACCTCAGCCTAGATGACACTCGAATATTAGTTAGGAAGGGAGAGAAAAAGATAGACAGGTTATGAAATCAACACAGTTCAATCCTACGCGGATAAAATGCAAGGCAGGAAGGCAAGAATCACAATAGATCATAAAGTTCAGAGGCCAGGCCCACTCGGAGAGAGGCAAGGCGCGATGTCCCAAAAAGTCTCTAGTGGAGATGCATTCAAGTCTTTATAGCAAATTGTTATCGGCAGATTGAACCAGTTCAGAACAAAGAATAAGCAAAGCTTGGAGGCGACCAAGCGGACCGGAGAGGATTAAGACACCTCACTCGAACCGATAGGAAGGGAAGCCAGGCGGACACGGTACCTTGTTGTGGAGGGCAGCTCCGGTGGGGGCAGTTGTTCCTGGTGGTGAGTGCACGTCGGGTCTTTGCCAAGAGTAGAGATGATCTCGTCATCGAAGGAAAGTGAAGTCCGGTGCACCAACAGGGAAGAGACCAGCCGCGGAGTGCTCTGTCACAAGGCACCACCTTTTGGTCGCGGTACAGGGGTAGTGGCTATCCGGTTGCCGTGGTGCTCTGCACAGGCAATTCGACCACTGCGTCCTGAGGCGAATAAAAAGCAAAGGAGACTGGTTGTTCCCACCAGTCAGGGGAAGAGACTCTCCGGCAGGGAGATCTCCTCTGTCGTCGGGAAGTGGTGAGTCGGCTCAGCAGGGCTCCACCGGAGGTGTCGTCGTTGCAGGTCGACTCAGCGTTACCCTCGTCGGATTCTTAGGTCATGTGGCGACTTCTGAAGATCCAGTCCCAAAAGCCCTGCTTTTATGCAGAAGACCCCCATTCATTCAGCCTAGCTGTCAATCAACACAAGCTAAGTGGTGAGCGGGAACGCTCACCACTTGGGCCAATCACTCCAGAGTGCGACCGGAGTTGGCATGGCAACTCGGTCCAGGGTGCCTAAACCCCCTCCCACACCCCTGTGGTAACCCAGACAGAATGGCACCACTTTGGAGGGTCTCTGTACAGAGCCCGCCAAAAGTGGAACAAAGGGCTCGACCTTTGGTTTAGGAGTCACAGAGATGAACACAGACGCCATTTAAAAACCGAGTTCTGGCAGAAAATACCATCCGATAAACTTATTTAAGATAAGGAGACCGGTGGTACGTTAGAGATTAACGAGAAAAATAGCCAATCTCCAACAATGGGACGAATCCCATAGGGTTATGTTCGGGATCGAACATAACAAGTAGTTTCCACTGCCACCAGCCAAAACTCGATGAGGGGGGACGGGACAGTGCCCCCTCGAGTAACAGATCTAGGAGTAATCGAATTACCCCTACTAGTACGTCCACAATAAGATGGTTTGTACAAGCTCTGTTAGTAAATTTAGGTCTAGTAAAGCCAATGGTGACTTTACATGCCCGGTGAGACAGTAGTCAGTCCCCGGGTATGGAGTCTATGGTGGAGGTCTGCTAGGACGCCCCAGTGTTACGGCACGTAGGGTGCGGTGTAACACACATAGAAAAACTTATGAGACCCTATGGAGTAAAAGACCCCATAGCCCATCGAACACATTGACATTTCAAAGGAATTATACAAATACATGTCCAAGAGTGGGAGGAAAAGAGTCTCACTCTTGGCAGGATGGAAAAAAACAAACTCCCAAAATCCAGCAAAGCTGCTGGGGGACTCACTAGGTTAGGAAATTCAGCCTAAACAGAGAATTCTCCCTAACATCCACCCCTGCCTGACCTCCGACTCCCGACTGTGGCAGGGATGGGATCCCCACCGAGCTGGCTGCATTGGTCAGGGCAGGTCCACAGGGGGCCCTGGTGGCATCTGGGCCGGAAGACGGCAAGGAGAACGACCGGCGTATAGCCTCCACAGAGGAGGAGAGGGCCGCCAGATTGGCCGACACATGCAGGAAACCCCCGAACATGGAAGATCCCAACTGGGCCACGTCGGCACGGTGCTCTTCGTGATGACGTGCGTGCTCCTCCCGGGAAGCACGCACGTCATCACGAATTGCACCCGCGTGCATCGCGACCCCAATCAGGACCTTCTCCATACGGCCACGGGTCCCCTCGTCCACAGGTGGAGGGGAATCAGGTGACATGGACATCCCCTCTACCTGCGGACGGGCCTGGGACGGGGCATCCCTGCTGGTGCATGGTGGTGCACTCACATGGTCAGGGACAGCGACATGCACAGGCCCCTCCACGGTGACCTGTGCTGCCTCCTGCCCCTGCCCCTTGACTGCACCACTTGCACCAGCAGGGATGCCCCCAGCAGGCCCCATGTGTGCCTCAGTGGCGGCCTCCTCCTCCTCTGTGGAAACCACCAACCTGGATGGCTCCTCACCGTCTTCCGCCGTAGCAGGCCCCTGTGGGGGCTCACCCACCCCTTCCACTGCAGCCATGGGAGCCTCCCCGCCGCCTTGCTCCACAGCGCCATCTCCGCCCTCTTCTTCACTAGCCGCTGCGTAGAGGGAGACATAGAACACAAGCATCAGGGTATTGTACAATGGTCCCCTAGATAGGAAGCAATAGCAGATGAGTACCACTGTCAAAGTACACTTCCATCATGTCCCTCCACAACACATGGGTCAGTCCAGGCAAAACACACACAGTAACATGCATGGTGCATGCCATGGACATTTCCATACATGTCCAATGGACTCTTGAAACATACAATGATATGGAACTCACATGCATCATGGGTCATGCCTATCACATGCACACACTTCACCTCAGTCACATCCATCTGGCCTCATACACCCCAAACACAGCGGATACAAGGATAACTAGGCTGCATCAGTGAATCTGTGCATTGTCACACACATATGTCATGCATCCATGGCATTCACAAGTCACAGACACGCAGGTCAGGCACACAGACATGGCTACCATATATATACCTGGCATCAGCACCCATCCCTCACCCCCACCCATGTCCAGGAACAGAGACTGGCAAGCTCTCATGTGTAAAATCTGCATAGGGCTCCCCATGTCGCATTTAAACACATGCAACGACCATGTGGTTCACACATCACTGGTCGCACATGCATTACCATGATGTCCCTGCACACATACATGCGTACATGGCCTATGTCACACATACAGGCAAGTATCAGACAACCAGCACACCGCAACATGCCCTGTCTCACACAGCAATGCTTGGCCACTTACCGCTCAACTCCAGACAGGTCTCCCTCTCAAGGATCTGGGCGTGGAGCGCTGGGCGTACGCGTTCCAGGACCCTCATCTGGATGAAACTTATGCGGCCGTGGCCCCCCTCCATGAAGCGCCGGGCCTTCACGAGGGTCCTGGACCTCAAGTCCTCCCAGCGCTTCTTGATCTTCTGGACGTCGTGGGTTGCTACCCCCTCCGCATTGATGGCAACCACACAGTCGGCCCAGATCCTCTCCCGTCCTTCCTTGCTGGCGCAGGACGATCCAAAGAGGGCATCACACTGCCCCAGTACATGCTCCACCAGGACACCAACTTCGGTGGCAGTGAAGCTGGTGCCCCTCTGCCACTCTGGCCTGGGGTTGCCACTGGTGCCAGATGTCGAAGTTCCCGACATGGCAACCCCAGAGGCAGGAGTGGGTGGGCAACTGGGTCCTGGGGCTGGGCTGTGGAGCGATGTTATCCCAGTCGGGAGTCTTCTGTTCCAGCAGGGGTGGACACAGCAACTGGACCCCTGCAGATGGCTGATGTGCAGGCACCAAATGGCAGGGCACGGTGGCAGCAGGCAGGCAGGCAGGCAGACAGGCAGCAGCAGATGGCACGTGGGAGGCTACTCGGGGCACTGGGGGGCAGTAATTTGGCCTTCGGGGCAGGAGCGTGGTCTTCCGTGTGTTTTCGCGTGGCCAGCTTGATACGGAAAGATTTGGCACGTGAAAATCCTGCACGTCAGCGTGAAATTCGAGGAAAGGCCCTTAGCGCGTAAGCACGTCAGCACGCATACGCGATTCTATTGGACCAAAGGCCCTCAGCGCGTAATCGCGTCTGTGACGTGACCCGCACGGGTGTTTCCCTCATAGCACGTGATGACAGAGCACACGTGGAAAGACTGCACGTCAGAGTGTCATCACGTGTAATTGGACAAAAGTGTGCGTACACGCGATTGGCCTATGTACGTGTATTTCAGGGGTGCGCGGGCACTTACACACGCGAGTACATCAGCGCACGTGTATACCGGGGTGCGCGGGAATTTCCACACGCTATTGGCCTGGGTACTGGATTTCAGGGGTGCGCGGGAAGTTTCACACGCGAGTACATCAGCGCACGTGTATACCGGGGTGCGCGGGAATTTCCACACGCTATTGGCCTGGGTACTGGATTTCAGGGGTGCGCAGGAAGTTTCACACGCTCGCCTACAACACGCGCAAAGAAACACGTACGCCAGGAGGAATCAGGCATACGTCGACCCGCGACGCATAAATTTGCGCGCAAACAAAATAACAAGCTCAGACGCCAGGATGAATATACCGTTCCTAGCAGCAGTGGCTGTGGGCTACCAAAGGAGGAGGAGGAGGATAGTCAGGGCCAGAATATTCACACCCAGAACCAGCCTTTTCGGGATGCCTGATGACCAGGTGTATGGGAGGTACAGGTTTCCACCACACATAATACTGGACCTGGTGAGTGAGTGGGAGGATGACCTCACATCACCCACCCTGTGCTCCCAAGCACTCAGCCCCCTGGAGAAGGTCCTCAATGTACTGCACTTCTTAGCCACTGGATTATTTCAGCAGACAAGTGCCATAGTGGGTGGGGTGTCACAGGCCACGCAGTCACGCTGCCTACACCAGGTCTTGAACATCATCACTGCACGCCCATCAGTCCGCAGGCACATATACCTGCCCAGAACACCTGACGAAAGGCATGCTGCCGCCCTGGATTTTTAGGGTGTGGCACGATTCCCCAAAGTGCTAGGTGCCATCGACTGCACTCATGTGGCTCTACGTCCCCCCAGGGCATCTAAGCACATCTATAGGAACCGCAAGCACTGGCATTCCATCAACGTGCAGGTAGTATGTAATGCCAAGGGAATCATCACCTCAGTATAGGCCACCTATCCCGGGTCCACCCACGACAGCTTCATTTACCGAATGTCCACCCTAAGCCGGGACCTAGAAGCTGGGCGGCATGGCGATACATGGCTGCTTGGTGAGTATGAATGACACTGCACATGCATGCTTGTCAGATACTGAGCAAGGTCACAACCCCACCAATGATACCAATCACCACCTCCACAGGGGACAGTGCCTACCCTCTCAGCCCCCACATGATGACGCCAATTCGGAACCCCACCACGCCACCCGAGGTAAGATATAACACAGCCCACATTGCAATCTGGGGCATAGTGGAGCGCACATTCGGAGTGCTTAAGTCACGCTTTCGCTCCCTTGACCGTTCTGGCGGGCAGCTGTTATACGCTCCCCCAGTAGTGTGCAGGATCATAGTGGCAGCATGTGTCCTGCACAACGTTGCAACACGCCGGGGCCTGGCCGTGGACATGGTGGTGGCCCCACATCCCCAACCACATGCACGGCCGCTGCGCATGGGAGGGGAAAGGGCACGCGGGGAGGCAGCCCGTACACAGCTAGTGGCTAATTACTTCACATAGAAATCACACCCCTGTGGAGTGCACACTACCCTGGCACATACCATCTGACAATCAATGATGACTCAACCTGACACTGATCCTGAATGTCTGGAGAATCAACCGTCAAAACCATATCAGTCTGAGATTGTTCACCTGGAAGTGTTACAATGTGTGCATCCCTACCTACACAGACACCACCAATGCAGTTTCGTGAAAAAACACATTCATGCAGCTAAAATAAATAATAATAATAATAATAATAATAATTATGAATACCCACTTGCAAAATGCAACATGAGGACAGTGCCATGTCACCCAACCCATACCCAGCACCGCCACACGACACACCGTGCCATGTCATGCTATGTGCAGGTAAACAAAGTAATCGTCACAACATGACACAAGTGTCACAATGTACAGTGTCCCTAATTGAAACTCGCGACACCTGAAATGCTCACAGTAATGCAGGACCAACAACACACTTGAGCAGGTATTTAGCAATAACACTTATCAGCCACTGACCCTCAAAACTACCATTAACATGACATTACGAATGTAAGGAATTAGTAGTCTCACCACCTGGAAATGCCTGCACTCCCACCACTTCCAACTGTACAGTGTTGCCGCCATGTAGAGTTGTAGGTGAACTGCTGCCAACATGGACCCCATCTCCAAAGTAGAGGGCCTTGTGTAGACATGAGGAAAGGACCTGCAAATTAGGAGGTAGACACGGATGATGAGTTACACATCAATGCAACATGCAGTGTACAACACAACAGCAATATGCACTAGGAATGTATACACAGTATTGACTAGACTACCCACACATGTAGTGGGAGTCCAATGTCACCATGTACGTCAATGTCACTTGGGCACACCCTTTGCAAGCCCATGGAAACGGGAAGCAGGAGGGGTGTGTGTGACAAAAACCCAAGCATCTGAACCAAATACATGACAAGCCTGCATGTGCCCAGCCACAATGCAGCGTATGCCCACAGGAGCCACAGAAGGCACACTGTCCCAAAAAAAATAAAAATAAAGAAAAAAAAAAATAAATAAATAAATAAATAAAAAATGGCCATTAATGGGCCCGGGGGGGTTGGGGAGGCCACCCAGGAGGTCCGAGGACAGGGTGCACACCAAAACCCACCTGTGTGGATCTTGGGAAAAACAAAAGACCTCCATGGGCTCATGGCCCATACGGGTACCCTATTGTGGGAGTATCACTGCTGTCGCTATGGGAGGCAGCCCACGCAAGGCCCTAGTCTGTTCCTCCATGGCTGCAAGCATGCAGGTGTGGTAGGTCTCGTTCTGGAGGATGAGTGTGCGGAGGTCCCCATGCAACAACTCACGGGATGCCCGGACCTCCGCCCTAGTTGCCTGCATCTCAGCTGAGAGCATACGGGTGAGACGCTCCAGCTGCTGTTCTGTCCTTCGGTTTGTTGAAGCCTCAAGCTCAACAAGAGTCGTCCTGAGGTGAAGGAGCTCCTGCCTCAGGGCTTCCCTGTGGCCCTGGGACTCAAGGGAGATGGCTTCCTGCAGAGTCGCCAGTGCCGCCCGCCTGTCCCTGTTGGACGCCAACATGTCCTCCCTGTGTGACTGGCAGATGGAGTCGGTTGCCTGCTGTAGTCGCTCCATCAGCCTTTCGGGGGGGACAATGGAAGTGGCCACCCTATCCATGGCCTGAGCCATCATCTCTGATGATGCTGCCTGTTGGGTTGCCATACCGTAAATGGATTGCTCCCATGCGGTATTGCCAGGTGGCGTACGGCCACCATGTCGGCGGGCACCACACCTGTCTGGGGCAAGGCGAACTGCGCCTTGCTGTGCCGGCACTGCCTGAGGCTGCAGGACTGCATTCCCCCTCTGATCTGCTGGCCCAGGAACAGGATCAGATGTCGCGGAGTGTGACCCTGCATCTGTAACCACCAAAGGCGTAGCTGCCAACACTGACATCCCCATTGAGGGTTCTGACCCTGGTGCAGGTGGGTGGGACAGAACAGAATCCCTCCCAGGAACACTCACCTGCGACGGCACGTAGGTCTCATCATCCGAATCAACACCTGAGTACAGCTCGGGGGAGGTGCAGCCAGAGACACCCCTTGAGAGCATGACCTGCAGCAGTCATGGATTCTCACCCACCACCACACCACGTCCCTCATTGGTGGTCGGTCGGCCCTCGGACCCCTCCTGGATCTGCACCATCTCCACAACCCCAGCATTATCAGGTGCGTCTTCCCCTGCAAAGACATAAAAGCAAACAAATGGAAACAGGCATTAGCACCATGGCACACAATGAGGGCTGAGAAGCAAGAGAACCAGTACTTGATTGACACATGTCCCACATGACTAAAACCCTCCCATGCATGCACCCTCGCTGCGTATGAAGAGCAGGCAAATGGCACACACTGATGACACCAAGATGGAAGATGAACACATTTTCTGCATGCTGCCTGGCAGTGGCATCACACATTGGCCTGTGATTGCCAGGTGAAATACACATGCCATCACACAGATGGCATGTACCATTGCTATTGAGTGAAGATGGAGAGGAGGGCAGCACTTATTCATTCAGTCCAGTTCCCGCATGTAATAGCTTTTCTAATTCAAACAGGTCTGATTTTTCACCTGGAGCTGCCAGTCCAAAATGGTCCGATTGCACATGGACATGTGTGAACAAATGATATCCAGGTGACAAAGTCACTCCACTTTACCATAGCCATGTCAGACATGTGACTAGAGGACTGAGAAATGCCTAGTAAAAGTGGTGGAATGCAAACAATATGCCTGAATGAACAGAGAAAAATAAGCAACAATGTTGTGGCAAGGTGACACTTCAAGGGCAACTGGCATGCTGTTGGGCTAGATGTCTACTGTTGGCAGAAGGGATCCTGCTATGGCCAAATGCTGCTGCGCAGAATGTATTGCATGAAGCACATGGGTGACCCAAATGACTCAGGCGCACACACCCTCACCTGGCACACAAACAGAAGCCCTCACACACACACCATGCACATGGATGACACACACATGCATGTGCACTCACCGGACAATGCCTCATAATCAGGCAGATCTCCCACGCCTTGGATCTGTTCCTCCGTGACGTAGGTCCCAGCGACTAACTCATGTGGAGTGAGTTCCATGTCTTCTACTGGAGACCCACCTCCAGTCACTAGAGTTGCGGCATGACTTGAGGCCAGCTTATTCTTTGCCCTGCGCTTTAGGTCATTCCAGCGCTTATAGCAATCATTGGCTGTGCGCCTCACAATTCCAAGGGCACTTACGATGTCCGCAACGGTCTGCCAGTGTGCCTGGCGTTGTGCAGGTGTGGTCTTGGATCCTGCAACAATGACCATCTCATTATCATGTGCGGACAAATACTCGACAAGTGCATTCAGTTCGGCATCCGTGAAGCTGGGCTTCCTCGATGGGCCGGACTGTGTAGCCATGTCTGGGGCATCAGCCTGTGCCGGACGAGCACTCTTCCTCTTCCCCTTGGAAGGTGGTGGTGATCCTGAGTGTCCTGCGCCGCTCTGGACACTAGGGGCAGGAGCTCTGGTGGACTCTGTATCAGGAGTGTGGGATTGCACACTCAGCATGGGAGTTGGTGCAGGCATTGGCTCAAGTGTAATGGTGTCAGGGGGAATGTCAGCAGGATGGACTACGACCAACACTGTCCTGGCTGGGTGTGTGAGAGCTGGGGTGGATGGAGCCGCAGCTGCCCCTGCAGCCTCTCCACCCTGCCTACTTGAGGCAGCAGATGACCTTGCTGCCCCTGATCCACGTGGCCTGATGACATCAACGTGCACCAGCGCACGTGTCATAGGCCTGCTGACCTGGAAGTCAGCCATGGAGTCAGCCAGGTCTGGTGCCACAATGGGCTGGTCCAACAAGGGCTGAGCATGGATGGTGTCAGCCACATCAGCCTCAACCAGGGGGGGGGATTATGGGTGCCCTTGACTGGCCCTCCACACATGGGGGGACAGGGTCACCCTGCAAGTAACGACCACGTCCCCTACCGGATCCACCATGGCCACCACTTGTGGCTCGTCCACCTTTGCCACCCTTACGGAATCCTCGCCTCCCAACCATGGCACTGATGTTAATGTGCGTATGGGAGTGGCTGTAAACTATTGTCCTGGGCAATTGGGGGTCAAAGGGGTTGGGTACCAGATGGTAATTGTACCCTAGTGCTCTAGCAAGGCTGAATGTAACCCCTGGGGAAAGATGACGGGTCAAGCAATGCACACGAAGCCCAAAAAAGGGAGATGACGTGCACGCAACCCCTCCTAGACCACGTGTGTGGAAAAAAAACCTGCACTACGCGGTGGCACCCAGTAACACAAGAATGAACGTATGCGTGTCACACGCAGCCTAGAATGACCTCTGAAGGGGTAGGCTACACACGGGGCAAGCACAGATGTTAGATACGTGCGTGACTCACCGTCTGCCAGGAAAAAGAGCGTGAAAAAGAAGCGCGTTTGGTTGGCAACACCCCCGCTAAAAGAAGATTTGTACGCTGTCTGAGGAGAAAGGACAACAGTAGAAGGGGACACTGTTTGAGGGAACAGGCCCAGGAAAACCAGAAAAAGAGAAAAAAGAGAAAAAGCTGTCAGAGGTAACAGGGAGTACGAACTTGAAACGCCGTGAAGTAAATCGCGTGTGAAACGACAAGAAGTACAGAATTCATCCACTCGCTCTCCACGAAAACCACGTACAAGGAAATGGTGTTCTACACGTACCTTTTATGCAGGCCCACACGTCCAGCGTCAATTCCGCGTGTACGCGCTAGGGCCATTTCCACCAATTACAGCTTTGTCACTTCCGCGTGTACCCGCTGTATCCACCAATTACACGCTTTGTCACTTCCACGGGTACGCGCTATTTCCACCAATTACACGCTTTGTCACTTCCGCGTGTACGCGCTTTTTCCACCATTTACACGCTTTGACACTGGGACGTGTCTTTCATTTTTTTAACACGCAACATTTCAAACGTGTGCCATATTCAGCGTGCACGTGACTTCATAGACCCGCATACGCTGGTGGCCTTTGGGCCAATGAATGTACAGACGTGTGCTGACGCGCTTACGCGCTAAGAGCCTTTCCTCGAATTACACGCAGACGTGCAGGATTTTCACGTGCTAAATTACTCCGTATCAAGCTGGCCACGCGTTCACACACGGAAGACCACGCTCCTGCCCAGAAGGCCGAATTACTGCCCCCCAGAACCCTGAGCACGCTCCCATCTGCCATCTGCTGCTCCCTGTCTGCCTGCTGCCCACGTGCCCTGCCATTTGCTGCCTGCACATCAGCCAGGGGTGCTGTTGCTGTGACCACCCCTGCTGGAACCGAAAGACTCCCGACTGCTTTTCCATCGCCCCACAGCCCAGCCCCAGGACCCAGTTGCCCACCCACTCCTGCCTCTGGGGTTGCCATGTCGGGCACTGCAACATCTGGCACCAGTGGCAACCCCCGGTCAAGGAGGCAGAGGGGCACCTGTAAGAGGATTCAATTCAGCACTACAGCCAAGTTAACGCCTAGTCTATGATACTGAATGAAAACCCTTATTGATATATCTTTAGGTCCAGTTCATGCGTTCTGGATGACTACCCTTGTATAACACCCCTCTCTTGGAATCCCCCTGACCCCACTGAGCCAAGAAGTAGTTCTGTTTTGCAAGTTTAAAAGGTTTATTTGATAAATTAAAATATAGATATCACACTTTATAATAAATTAATAATTGAATATCACACTTTATCTGATATGGGAAATATTAACAACGGAGAATCTGGCACTAGCACACTTCTTTATAATGACTAATGAGTGGACATGAAATGAATAAGGTAGCACACTGGTAAATGGTACAACAGAAAAAGGTGGTAAAGAATGCTTTATGTAGTTCAAATGGATATAATGTTGAATAAAAATGCAATACAGAAAATACTCAATATGATTTCAACAGACAATGTAATCACTTTTCTCTGGCAAGCCCTTCCCCCCCTTTTTATGCAATGCAAGGAATGGAAGGAAGCACACAGTTCTCAGAAATGCAATCAACTGTAATTCAGTTCACCCCAGCAAGCTTAAACAACAGAAAACAGATAGGAGTTTTGAAATCACAGGCCCAAACTGCTTTGATATGTGCTGGCAATGAATGAGAAATATGCTAAATTTGCTTTTAATTCCCCTTTAGAGGTTCAGGATGAGTGGTATCTAGTTAATATTAGTCCAGGCTCACACTAGCAATGATGCCGGAATGATTATCAGGTCAAACGAATTTCTAGCAAATGGAAATCAGCATCAGCAGTTTTTTTACATGTGAAGAGATTGCAAATCGCGGCAAAATTCGCGGGTGCGTGTTCCGCGATTGCGGTAAAACTATAAGGGGTAGGGATGTGGTTCTAGGTTCCTAGGAAAGCCTGGGATCTCAGCTTCCAAATAAAAGTTATTGCAAGTCTCTAACCCAAACGGTTGCGGAGATATGAGCAATTTAGTAAAGGTCGTTTTTGGTTTTGTAAATTTTAAACGCACACTTTTTCAAAATGACAAGTGACAAATTTTTGCAGCTAGAATGACAGGTGACAGCTAGGAGGCAGTTCTACTTGGGTTAAATAAATTGAATTAGATGAATTCAACTAAGAGATGTGTTCTGAGTTTGCTAAGTACTCACAAGAGATTTTGAACAGGAAAGCGACTTGGTCACGGACTTCAGTCTGGTCAGGTCTTTCCGGGTTCTGCTCACAGCGCCTGGTCTGGTCTCTGCTAGGCACAGCACTGCTTTCCCTCTGGTCTGGGTTTTGAAGTCTCTAGTTTGGCTTTCAGGAGGTTGATGAATTTGAAGTCTGGATCTCTGGATGTTGTCTGGTCCAGCAAAGTGCGCTGCAGCAAATGGATTTTCAGCCCCCTACCTAAGTTTCAGTGGTCCATTTATATGTTCTCCAAGTGGGTGTGTGTGTCGCATCACTAGCCTTGCCCCTCTCCACTTGCCATTGGTCCAGCTTTCATCCCTTACTTGATTGGGGGAATGAAATGAAGTGTCATCATGATGAGGTCTGTTTATGATACAGAGAACCCACCCCCTTCAACTTTATACACAATCTATATCTGACCTAAAAACATATTTGCACAGGTACACATTTGATTAAAATCACATATACATGGTGTGGCTGAATTTAGCCATGTCTCTGTCCAAATGTGTTCATCCTAAGAGCTTGCATTCAAAAACGGCCACTTCTAGCACTTATTCATGTGCTGCACAACATTGGATCTCCATTAATTTTTACACAACTGTTCCTCACATATCTACCCACATACCAATGCATTTTCGTTTGTCTAGCTGAAACAGGGAGTCTGTAATATTAATAAACAATGGGGTTTTGCCCCAGAACATCACTCAAATTCGAGTTTGGCCTTGAATGAAAGGTACATTTTCTTAATTAAAGCTCTCAAAGTTATACATTTCTGTCATTTGATTACAAAGAGTTATCAGTGTTTTTGTAAAATATATATTTTACTTCCAATTCAATCCTCAGAGTGTTGAGGTCCGCCTCCAAGACTTGGGTGGGTCAGTCCTCTGGGCAGGCAGGGCTTTGTTGACATTAAACAGTTCAGAATTAACATATTCCTTTCAGAGGAAAGGGTCCTTTGTGTGGTCTCTGGGAAGCTCCCAGCCAGTCTGCCTTCTATCAATCAAGAGGTCATGTGAGATTCTAACTCCTGGTGTGAAGCTCTTGAGGTGATAGGGTTTCCCAGGCTTCAGGCCTCTGGGAACAGCATGTGGCTAATTTTTAATTAAAATGCAGCCTTTGAAGTCAGCTGAGTCAAATCCCTTTGTCAGCAACTGCACTCAATTCTCCTGTCAGAGTTTAGACCGCCAGCTCCCTCTTGAGGATTTTGTTGGTACTGCATGCAATTTTGGGATTTTCTTGGATTAATGCATTCTAAACAGGAATTGTTCTTACATGGTAGTAAATCCTTGCTTAACATTGTTTTGATGGGGCTCCTTACAGTAAGATGGTTATGTGGAACCCCACAAAAAGGGTTGAATCTTTAAAGTGGTCCAATGAGTCACGATTTCAGCAACTTTTTGACATCAGTAGCAGTGGACTTTGTTAACAAAGACCTTTCTTTACACTGGTGGGTGGCAAGTTAGGTAACCATTTTGGTGTGCGCACAACTGCGCAGCTCTCCTGGATTCTGGGATGAAATGATGGGCGGCGACAGCGCATCCCCATCTTTACCCACTCCAATTATTTATTTTTGTTCTGGGGCAAAATGATGGGCAGCGACAGCTTAATCCCCATATTTACCCCGTCTAATGATTCCACATGGGTCAAAACAATGGTTTCAGACTACTGTGCGGGTAGTCCAATGGTGGTTTTAGGCAGCGTCCTTCTGTGCCCATAACATCGGCAAAAATGGGTGGCAGCCTATTCTTCCTGCATTTCCCGGTGCATTTTCTGGGAAGCTCTGGTCATCATGATGTTTTCATGTCAGTACTGCACAGTTTTGAGGTAGGGCTAGGATGCATGGGTAAATACATCCCACAAGCCCCCCTCTTGCGATGGCCATCCTATTTCACGAATGGGACTCGCAAGATCTGGGATGTTTCCTCATCTTCTTCCAATAGATGGCATAGTTCAGCATCTTTTCCTCCATCCGGTACTGATCGATCGGTTCTCCTCGCCGGTCCTGATGGGAATATTGGGCGGTACCCCGAGCCCGTTGCGTCTCAGCTCCCGGTCTCCGGATCGTCCTCCTTGGCCCGTCTCAAGGTTTTCTTTCTCCTAGGACGACAAAGGAAGAGCGGCAATACCTACTCATAGACGTTTTTCCACCACTGTTGAGATGGTGGGACAGCATATGCATTTCATCATGACAAAACATTACATTCTTATTTTGATAAAGAAAACAGTATAACTAAGAGACAGTTTCATGCAAATCACAATATTTTAGAGACTAGATGTGGTATGTTTTATGATTGGAACTGAATTAGTCTGATACAGTACCCGCTAGGATTCCAGAGGATTCCTCCAGTTGTTGCAGAGTGTGCCTGGGATGGCAACACTTCAACTGGTTTATGTGGACCCACTTGTCTTCCCCCTCTGCCGAACCACCTTTGGGGATGCGGATCTTGTAGGCCACAGGGGAGATCTTATCGACGATCTCAAAGGGTCCCTTCCATGTAGGCAAAAATTTGCGCTGCTTGGCCTGGTTCCTTTGGAAGTTGTATAGATAGACCCGGTCTCCCACCTGATATTCCTTCCTGGAAGTTTTCAGGTCATAATGGGTCTTCATGCTATCAGTCGATCTTTCTAGATTCCGCTGAGCATAAGCAAAAGCATGTTGGAGGTGTTTCCTTAAATTCTCTACATACTCATGAGTAGTGGAGGCATTTATCAGTGTCTGCTCTTGGGTCCTGTAGAGCAAATGCTGCGGAAGCACCATCTTGCGCCCAGTCATCAACTCAAATGGTGACATTTTGGTTGCAGATGAAGGGGTAGATCTGATGGCCATTAGGACCAGAGGTAATCGGATATCCCAACTTGGCCCAGAATCTGCCACAAACTTCTTTAATATGCTCACAATTGTCCGGTTATATCTCTCTACTGCCCCAGAAGAAGCTGGTCTGTAAGCAATATGCAGCTTTCTCTTGACCCCCAGTATCTCCCACATCTTTGTCATTACTTCACTGGTGAAGTGGCTACCTCTGTCTGACTCAATCCTTTGAGGTAGACCAAAACGGGAAAAGATGTGGTTAATCATCAAGGCAGCTGCAGTTTCTGCCTTGCAATTTGGGGCTGGGAGACATTCCACCCACTTGGTAAACAAGCATGTCACAGTCAACATGTACTTATTCCCCCTAGCCGAGCGAATCACAGGGCCTACAAAGTCGATTTGTAAATCTGACCATGGCAGTGTCATTCCCCTCTTTTGTAAAGGCGCCCGGTGCGTGAGTGATGTCGGCTGAAATTGTGCACACACAAGACAACCCTTCAAGTACTGGTCGAGGTCCTGCCCCATGTGTGGCCAGTATGCAACCTCTCTTAAGATTTCCAATGTTGTGTGAAACCCCCTATGACCGGCGGTGGCCGCATCATGGGCGTGACTTAACATCAGGCTTCGGAATGAGGTAGGAACCACCCACTGATCATGGCCAGCTTTGGATTTCCTTACCAACAAACCGTCTTGGATCCGGAACATTTTTGGACATTTCATCAACACTCTTAGGTCCTCTTTCCCAATGTAATCGGTATCCGTCAGGGGAAAGTTCTCAGGGTCCTCAAGGTGCTGGTAAAATTTACCAATTATTGGATCCCCCTTCTGAGCAGTAATCAAATCAGCATCAGGGGTCTCCTTACTCCATTGTGCAATTGAGAGGTCGTTGTGAGCATTTGTCTGGGACCTAGTGATAGCAGTGACCTGGATTTCCCCCAACAGGGACTCAATCTCAATTAGATCCCCTTGGATGGCCCCGGTTTTGGCCAGCTGATCAGCTAAGTCATTTCCAGTTTTGTCTGGTCCCTCTACTTTGGAATGACCCTTGATCTTTTTCCAATAGATGGTCATCTCATTCGAGGTGACCAGATCATCAATGTTTTGGATCAACTTCCCATGTTTCAAGGGTTTGTTGTTAGCACATAACATGCCTCTGGTTTTCCAATTAACCAGGTGCTCCACGAACCCGTTCCGTACATAATCCGAATCTGTGATTATGACCAGTTCGTGGAGTTGATGCTGGACAGCAGTGAGGATGGCCTGATGCACAGCCATCAATTCTGCCACCTGACTACTTCGGGGACCAATTTTGTATCCAGCGGAGGGTTCTGGGGACTCATTCACCCATGCATTCCCTACGCCAGCCACCAGTTCTTTCTCCCCGTCGTTGTCAACATGGTAAGAGCATCCATCCACATAGACAGTGGGCATTCCCTCACACTTGTCTTCTTCAAAGACTTTGTGGGGGGAATTAAGGTATGCCTCCATGTTGTCCTTTATTTTTAGACTTTCGTCCTCGAGACAGTTTTCTCTGGCACAATCATGCAAGTCAGCCAGACCTTGCGCGAGTGGACTCTTCTTGTTTTGGCCATATCTGACCTCCACAGGAAAGCCTTGCATTGACAGAATCCAGGAAGTAATTCGGGAATTACTCACATTTCCGGCCCGGATTCTGTCACTTTGGAGATATTGCAGAGGCTGGTGTGGAGTCTCCACTATGATGTGTTCCCCCTGGATAAACGGGCGGTAATTCTTCAATGCCCACACCGTTGCCAGGAGTGCCTTCTCACAATCGTTGAATTTTTCCTCCACAGAGGATAAAGTTTTGCTCGCATAGGAGATTACTTTATTGACCTTGTCATGCTTTTGATATAATACTGCCGTCAAGCACGTATTAGAGAACCCCGTCTCCAGGAAGAACTCCTTGTTTCTGACAGGGTAAGCTAGGCAAGGCGCTTGTGAGAGGCTTCTTTTGAGTTGTTTTACTGCCTCGGCTTGTTCTGGACCCCATTCCCACTTGACCCCCCCCTTCAGGAGATGAATCAGGGGTCTGGTGATCTCTGCGTAGCCCTCAATGAACTTTCTGCTGTAATTAGTCAGTCCAAGGAGGCTCCTTAGTTCCCGCAGAGTTGTGGGGTCTTTCAGTTTCTGAAGTGCTTCCACTTTCTTTTCCTGGGGACAGAGACCCTGAGGAGTAATCTCATGCCCCAAGAAATTAACACGGGTTCTACACCACTGTGCTTTCTGAAAGGAAAGTTTTGCTCCGGCGGCCCTCAACTGTGTCAGAACATAACGGATCTCTGCTATGTGTTCCTCCACAGATGAACTTTTGATGAGGACATCATCTACATAAGCCAGGTTACCCCTCGTACCCAGGTCGGGCATGGCCTTATGTAGGAAAATATTGAACTCATTACCGGAGTTAAGGTATCCGAAGGGAGTCCGGGTCCATGTGTACTGCTGGCCCCCAAAGGTAAAAGCCAGCTTGTATTGGTCCTCCCTACTGACAGGCACGGTCCAGTATCCATTGGTCAGGTCTATTGCAGTGAATACCTGTGACCCCTGGATCTGGGCCAGCCCTTGGTCAATGTAGGGCAGAGGCCATCGGGAAGTATGGACCCGTTTGTTGAGCTCCCTGAGGTCGGCGCAGAGTCTCCACTGGCCGTTTGGCTTCAATATTCCCAGCACCGGATTATTGAAGGTGCTGTGGACTGGACGGATTATTCCCCGGGACTCAAGGTTCTTAATTATTTCAGTAAGGGACTCCATTGATGCGAGAGGCAAGCGATATTGCTTCACAAACACAGGAGTCATGCCAGGGTCCGTGGGGATTGTTGTGGTGTGGATGTCGGTGCGACCACAGTCATATGAGTCTACCGCAAAGAGATCTTGGAAATCCAAGAAAACTTGTTTCAACTTTTGCTTTTGTTCCAGAGTCACACAGGCATCAGCTAGGTTGACTCTCTCTTCCACCATCTGCCTGAAGCCTGGAAAGACTTCTGGTTTGGCTATCTCCGCGGCCTCCTCCAGCTGGGTGGAGAAGTCCCTGGTCAGAGTGCTGATTTGGACCGGAGGCTTCAGGTGGGAAAGGCAGCCCTCATGGACTTGGAAAATCACCTCATCCCTCCTGAAGTCACACGTCACATCTTCCTTACCATAGGGGCAGGAAGTGTACACCAGGAAGTTCCCCCCATGCCGGGTGAAAATCCTGTCTGGTGTTGTATTGTCCTCACTGTCACTGTCAACACAGTCCTTGGGGATTGGTCCTAACAGTTCATTTACAAGATCAATGGAGAAATGTCGGTCATCAACCGCCATTCCAATAATGGTGCCTGCGGCTAGAGTAATACTCTTTAAGTCGCTGTTATCCACCTCTATTAGAATGGTGTCATGTTCTATGTTGACTAATGGAGTCGGGTTTACCCCCAACCCTTGCTGTTGGAGAGAAGCATTTAGATGTATGTAAGCATCAGGGTTTTTCAACTCTTGTCCCCTTTTAACTTTCACTTCCAGGGAGAATTGTCGGGTCCTTTCTGGGATGGTGACTTCCTCTTTAACCTGAATTTCAACTGCATAAGGTAGCAATTGAGCTGACCTAAATGCTTTTTCTGGATCATCAAAGCCCATGGGATTATCCGCTAATCGGGACCAAGCTTTGAAGTTTATTAGGTCCAAACTAATGGCAAAGCGATTGAGAATGTCACTGCCTAAGTAAAAGGCGGCAGGGACGTCTCGCACGACCCAACAATTATGGACTATGCTCTTGTTGCCAATGGAAATTTTGAGCATACACCTGCTTGGCAGGAGATGTTTTGAATTGGGTGCTTCCAGGTCCATTTCCCATTTGTCTATCAGTTTGAAGGTGGGAATGGCTGGATCTTTTGGGAGTTGGCGAAACATGGCTTCGCTGATGAAGCTCTTACCGTTGTTCACACACACTCGAGCGAGAACAGAGTCCTTCCCATCATTTAACTGAACAGGGATGAATAACTGCTCTCCAATTTGCTGAATATCAGCCAGGCTCTGAGCTGATTTCACATCTTTCTGGACTATAGGAGTGGGAGTTTCAGATTGTGGATTAGTATAGAATTTCAGAGTGTTTCCTTCCAGCGTGGAATACCACTTTAGACTGGAAGGAAGGTTGATTTTCAGAAATAGAGAGGACCCCCCATCACCAGTCTGTTGTCCTACTGCTATTACTGTCACGTCTGGAATTTGGTTGTTCTGGAAGTGAAATTCTACTTGGTCAGATTTTTGTTCAACCATGTGGCATGTGCCGTTTAAACTAACATGGTTGACACTCTGTTTTAATTTAATGGGTCGGCTAGTCTGAGTCCAGAGGACCTTGTTTACGCAATCTATTAGGGGTGACAACCTTCTCAGGAGGTCATTCCCTAGTAAACAAGGGGTGCCCTCTGGGGTCACAACTATGACCGGGTGTTTCAACTTATGTCGCCCGATCTTAATGTCCAAGTCTGCCGTCCCCTCGACGGGAATTTCCTTCCCGTCAAAGTTCTGCAGTTGTCCAGGAAGAGAGGTGAGAGGAATTTGGTAATTCTCTCCCCTTCCTGCATTCAGTTCGTCAAAGGCCCTTCTGGACAGAAGGGTAGCTTGAGATCCAGTGTCCACCAGTGCTGAGATTGTACCCTGCCCCTGTACTTGTACCGGGGCATAATATCTTCCCTCCTTCTCCTCAAGGGGGCACAGATAATGTACATTTTTGGACAACTGGTGGGCTAATTTTCTGGTTTTGGACATCGCTAGCGAAGAGATTTGGGCAGAATCTTGTGGAGAGCCTTGGGAATCTGGAAGAAAAATTTTGCAACTGGAGATCAGAGCCATTGTGGGTTCCCCTGGCTCCATTTCTGGGCCGCCCCCCCCTTTTTGGAGGCAATCCCCAGGATGGGTTTGAACCAGGGGATTTTCTTGCTGTTGGTTCTGGGATGAGATGGTGGGCGGCGGTAGCTCACTCTCCACATCTCCCCAGTCATGATTTGCATCCCTAGGGACCCATTTTTCTTTGGGAGGAGTTCCCCCCTCTCTGAAGGAGAAAATCCTTTTCCCAGGATCCTCTGAGGATCCCTCTCCCTCAAATTGGAAGATCTGTACCTCCTCCTCAAACTGAGTCTGTTTGGGTCTTTTGTTTCTCCTACCCCCCCTCTGCTCCTTAGGAGGCAGACTTTCAGGGGCAAGAGATTTTGTTTCCGGTTCCTGGGTTTCCAGGGGCTGTTTACAAGTGAGGAAGGAAGCTTCCTCCAAGGCTTTACACCCCCCTTCCCTTTGTGCCTCCTCCCTGGGAACCGGTGATTTATCGGGGTGCTGCCCCCGTCATTGTTCTGGAGCACCAGGTCCAGAGTTGGGTGCGTTCTGCGCTGGCACGCCGATCTGAGGGTTCTGCTGCGCCCTCAGTATATGACCCATATCCCGCGCCATGTTTTGAACCTGGCGCTCTAACTGGGAAACCCGCTCAGGCTGATACGGGGCCCTGTTTTCTCCCCTGGGCTGATCCCGGGAAGGGTAGCTATCCCTCCTTTGGTAATACCCCGGGTTGGGAAGATTTTGGTACCCCTCCACCCTTGGCCTCCCCTCTCCCGGATTCAGTGGTCTGGGCTCAGGGAATTGAGGAAAGAAGGATGGATGATTTTGGGGTTGGAAGTCGGGTGGATATCTGGGGAAAAAGTTCTGCCCAGGGTTTGGTACATTTCTGCCCTCCTGTGGGAAGTTTGGAGGGAAGTTCCCTGGGTTTGGTGCTTGGCTGGATCCCCCCCCTTGGGCTGGAGGAGTCCACACATAACCCAGGATGGGTCTGTTACCTTTGTAGCGAGGACTTACATAGTCAGGAGAGCGAGGGACCCCATTTGTGGGGCTGCCTCCCTGGCTCCCTGTCTGTGACTGGCCCGAGGACCTTCTGGGCCTAGCATTATTCGGTGCAGGTAGGTTTTTAGGCCCCCCCATCTCCAAATCCAAAACGGGGGTGACCTTTACCTCTGCCACCTTGGCAGCAGCAGGGGTGCTGTTGGCTTTGGGGTTTTTCTGGGCATTGCTTTTATTTTCTATGGGCTTCTGCACCTCATAGATGCGGGTAGCCTGTTCAATGACCCAGTCTAAAGATCTTTTCTCGTGAAAATCCCTCACGAGCTGGGTCATGATATATTTGGGCAAGGCATGGAAAAACGTGTTGATAAAGTCACGGCTATCCGTGCGCACCCTTCTTGTGGTCTGTGCAAAAGCCCGCTTTAACTCCTGCACAAATTCTTGTGGGGCCTGATCCTCCCCACATTGCAAATTGTAGGCTGCCTTGCGAGCCTCTTGAGGATTTCTGTGAACAGAAAAATGTTTCAGGATGGCCGCCTTATAGGTGGACCATCTTAAATGATTTTGGTCCTCCAGCCCCGCAAAGAAACTGGAGTATTCCGGGGAGAAGGTCCACTTTACGTATTGAATGCAGCTTTGGCTGTCCTTCAAATGGAAAGTCTCCATCATTTGTTCAAACAACTCTAAGTGCTCCCAAACAGAATACTTAGAGTTCTTATGGTAAGGCGTGATGACGCTCCTGATCGCCTTAATCTGCTTTAAGGGGTCCTTAAGCAAGGCCCTTTTTGCCTTATTGGCCTTTTTGGTTCGGGTAACCCTTGTCCATTCTTCGTCGGACTCAGAGGCACTGCTCCCAGAGGTTCCCGTCTGTTCTTCCAGGTTTTCCCGGATTCTGCGAGCCTGGGAATGGCTGGCAGAATGTGGGGACCTGGTCTCCTGTGTCCTGCGCAGTTCAGAGGAGTCTTCAGATTCCTCCTTGCTGCCAGGATTGGATGGGTACCCCCTCCACTGACCTAACTGGGCAGAGGTTTTCAGGATGCCCTTAATGGGCCTACTCTCCTGGGGTTCCCCACTGAACTGTATTGTACTTGGGTGCCCATACCCGGATGCCCACCCCTCCATTCCTGAGTGGTCCTGGCCTATGAGCCCCATGCTTCTGGCTGGATAGTAATCTGCCATCCCTGTGGCCCTGTGCTCATGTGCGCCAGGGGACATGGGGGTGGCAGAGTTCAGGGACTGGGGAAGATGAAGGCCCCTGGTGTTAGGGCTCCTGCGGTTATGGTCAGGAGTCTCTCTTTCCCAGCGGACCTCATCTCTATCCGCCCCTGCTCCCTGTTGCAATGCAAGAGCCTGCATTTGTGCTTTCAGTTCCTCTGTTAAGGCCTTACTCGACTCTATCAGTTTCTCCTGCATCGCTACCTGCTGTTGGAGCCTATCATTGTGTTGGCAGAGGGCCTCATTTTCCCTCTGTGCTTCCTGGTTGGTCCTGGAGAACTGGGCCAGTCTTTGCTGCAGGAGGGTTACCTCCTGGGCAATGTCCCTATTGGCCTGCTCCTTTCTTGCTAGAGCATCCTCCACCCTTCTGGTGTGCTCTACCAAGTTCTGGTTTTCTTTTTGGAGGTCACCCAGTCCCTGGTGGGCCAGGTGATTTTCTTCCATTTTTCTTTTTAAATGGCAGACTTCCTGGCCTATGGCGTCTCTTTCCTGACTAAGAGCCTGCATTTGTGCCGCCAGGTCGTCCCTTTGCCGTTGAAAGGCACCAGCTTTCTGGCGCTCCTCATCAAACTCTGCCTGGGTATCCAGGTCTTTCAGAATTAGTTTGTTGCTCTCTGCCTTCACTCTATCTAGGTGGCCTTGCAGGGTGACTACCTGCTCAGCACATACCCTGTTGAAGTCTAGCTGTTGCTCCAGCTTTTTCTGGCTTTGCAGTAGGGAGTCCAAACCTTCTTGGTGTTCCTTCTGCAAGGCCAGAAATCTGGTATCCTGTTCTGACTTTTCCTTTTGCAGTACATCCATATCCTCCTTTATTTTAGTAATGTACAGTCTGCTGTCATTTTCTGACTCCTGGCTCCTCTGCAGCCTCTGCTCAGAAGAGTCCAGATCAGATTGGACCTTCTGTAATTCCATCTGTTGCCTATTTGCCAGATTTTGGCTTTCAGCACATCTATCCTGCATGTCTCCCATATATAGGTACAGGTATGCTGCTATCCTGGCAATCTTATTGTGTTCCTCTTTGGCTTTAGGAGCCATATATAGTTCACTCAGGGCCTCATGTAATGGACCCTGATCTCTCCATAGGTCTGACCCTGTTTCCGTGACCTGTTGCATGATGGCCTGCAACCAGACTGTTTGGTCCTGGTGAGTCCACTCACCTCTCACAAATAACTTATGTAAGAAGTGCTCTCTGGCTATTTTCATGTCTACTAAGGCCGTCATTCTAGAGATTGGTCTCTGTCCTGACTTACAGAAGTTAGTATTTTATTTTTGCAGAACAGAACTTTTCTTGGAGTGTCCCTTTTGAGGAATGCTTCACAGCGTAATGCAGCGTGGTGATCCGACCGGATGTATGTATCCCGTCAGTTAGCACACTGTATTAAGCTGCACAACTGGTAAATCTAACCCAACGTCTCGGCTCGAGCCCCCAATTTGTAAGAGGATTCAATTCAGCACTACAGCCAAGTTAACGCCTAGTCTATGATACTGAATGAAAACCCTTATTGATATATCTTTAGGTCCAGTTCATGCGTTCTGGATGACTACCCTTGTATAACACCCCTCTCTTGGAATCCCCCTGACCCCACTGAGCCAAGAAGTAGTTCTGTTTTGCAAGTTTAAAAGGTTTATTTGATAAATTAAAATATAGATATCACACTTTATAATAAATTAATAATTGAATATCACACTTTATCTGATATGGGAAATATTAACAACGGAGAATCTGGCACTAGCACACTTCTTTATAATGACTAATGAGTGGACATGAAATGAATAAGGTAGCACACTGGTAAATGGTACAACAGAAAAAGGTGGTAAAGAATGCTTTATGTAGTTCAAATGGATATAATGTTGAATAAAAATGCAATACAGAAAATACTCAATATGATTTCAACAGACAATGTAATCACTTTTCTCTGGCAAGCCCTTCCCCCCCTTTTTATGCAATGCAAGGAATGGAAGGAAGCACACAGTTCTCAGAAATGCAATCAACTGTAATTCAGTTCACCCCAGCAAGCTTAAACAACAGAAAACAGATAGGAGTTTTGAAATCACAGGCCCAAACTGCTTTGATATGTGCTGGCAATGAATGAGAAATATGCTAAATTTGCTTTTAATTCCCCTTTAGAGGTTCAGGATGAGTGGTATCTAGTTAATATTAGTCCAGGCTCACACTAGCAATGATGCCGGAATGATTATCAGGTCAAACGAATTTCTAGCAAATGGAAATCAGCATCAGCAGTTTTTTTACATGTGAAGAGATTGCAAATCGCGGCAAAATTCGCGGGTGCGTGTTCCGCGATTGCGGTAAAACTATAAGGGGTAGGGATGTGGTTCTAGGTTCCTAGGAAAGCCTGGGATCTCAGCTTCCAAATAAAAGTTATTGCAAGTCTCTAACCCAAACGGTTGCGGAGATATGAGCAATTTAGTAAAGGTCGTTTTTGGTTTTGTAAATTTTAAACGCACACTTTTTCAAAATGACAAGTGACAAATTTTTGCAGCTAGAATGACAGGTGACAGCTAGGAGGCAGTTCTACTTGGGTTAAATAAATTGAATTAGATGAATTCAACTAAGAGATGTGTTCTGAGTTTGCTAAGTACTCACAAGAGATTTTGAACAGGAAAGCGACTTGGTCACGGACTTCAGTCTGGTCAGGTCTTTCCGGGTTCTGCTCACAGCGCCTGGTCTGGTCTCTGCTAGGCACAGCACTGCTTTCCCTCTGGTCTGGGTTTTGAAGTCTCTAGTTTGGCTTTCAGGAGGTTGATGAATTTGAAGTCTGGATCTCTGGATGTTGTCTGGTCCAGCAAAGTGCGCTGCAGCAAATGGATTTTCAGCCCCCTACCTAAGTTTCAGTGGTCCATTTATATGTTCTCCAAGTGGGTGTGTGTGTCGCATCACTAGCCTTGCCCCTCTCCACTTGCCATTGGTCCAGCTTTCATCCCTTACTTGATTGGGGGAATGAAATGAAGTGTCATCATGATGAGGTCTGTTTATGATACAGAGAACCCACCCCCTTCAACTTTATACACAATCTATATCTGACCTAAAAACATATTTGCACAGGTACACATTTGATTAAAATCACATATACATGGTGTGGCTGAATTTAGCCATGTCTCTGTCCAAATGTGTTCATCCTAAGAGCTTGCATTCAAAAACGGCCACTTCTAGCACTTATTCATGTGCTGCACAACATTGGATCTCCATTAATTTTTACACAACTGTTCCTCACATATCTACCCACATACCAATGCATTTTCGTTTGTCTAGCTGAAACAGGGAGTCTGTAATATTAATAAACAATGGGGTTTTGCCCCAGAACATCACTCAAATTCGAGTTTGGCCTTGAATGAAAGGTACATTTTCTTAATTAAAGCTCTCAAAGTTATACATTTCTGTCATTTGATTACAAAGAGTTATCAGTGTTTTTGTAAAATATATATTTTACTTCCAATTCAATCCTCAGAGTGTTGAGGTCCGCCTCCAAGACTTGGGTGGGTCAGTCCTCTGGGCAGGCAGGGCTTTGTTGACATTAAACAGTTCAGAATTAACATATTCCTTTCAGAGGAAAGGGTCCTTTGTGTGGTCTCTGGGAAGCTCCCAGCCAGTCTGCCTTCTATCAATCAAGAGGTCATGTGAGATTCTAACTCCTGGTGTGAAGCTCTTGAGGTGATAGGGTTTCCCAGGCTTCAGGCCTCTGGGAACAGCATGTGGCTAATTTTTAATTAAA
Organism: Ambystoma mexicanum; assembly: GCF_040938575.1. Classification (NCBI taxonomy): domain Eukaryota; kingdom Metazoa; phylum Chordata; class Amphibia; order Caudata; family Ambystomatidae; genus Ambystoma; species Ambystoma mexicanum. The sequence goes on along the minus strand of NC_090927.1, from coordinate 418,927,791 downwards.
ATGCAGCCTTTGAAGTCAGCTGAGTCAAATCCCTTTGTCAGCAACTGCACTCAATTCTCCTGTCAGAGTTTAGACCGCCAGCTCCCTCTTGAGGATTTTGTTGGTACTGCATGCAATTTTGGGATTTTCTTGGATTAATGCATTCTAAACAGGAATTGTTCTTACATGGTAGTAAATCCTTGCTTAACATTGTTTTGATGGGGCTCCTTACAGTAAGATGGTTATGTGGAACCCCACAAAAAGGGTTGAATCTTTAAAGTGGTCCAATGAGTCACGATTTCAGCAACTTTTTGACATCAGTAGCAGTGGACTTTGTTAACAAAGACCTTTCTTTACACTGGTGGGTGGCAAGTTAGGTAACCATTTTGGTGTGCGCACAACTGCGCAGCTCTCCTGGATTCTGGGATGAAATGATGGGCGGCGACAGCGCATCCCCATCTTTACCCACTCCAATTATTTATTTTTGTTCTGGGGCAAAATGATGGGCAGCGACAGCTTAATCCCCATATTTACCCCGTCTAATGATTCCACATGGGTCAAAACAATGGTTTCAGACTACTGTGCGGGTAGTCCAATGGTGGTTTTAGGCAGCGTCCTTCTGTGCCCATAACATCGGCAAAAATGGGTGGCAGCCTATTCTTCCTGCATTTCCCGGTGCATTTTCTGGGAAGCTCTGGTCATCATGATGTTTTCATGTCAGTACTGCACAGTTTTGAGGTAGGGCTAGGATGCATGGGTAAATACATCCCACACACCAGCTTCACTGCCACCGAAGTTGGTGTCCTGGTGGAGCATGTCCTGGGGCAGTATGAAGCCCTCTTCGGAAGGTTGCGCGCCGACAAGGAAGGACGGACTCGGATCTGGATGGACATCGTGACTGCCATCAACGCGGAGGAGGTGGCAGTCCGCGACTACGAACGTGTCAGGAAGCGCTGGGAGGACTTCAGGTCCAGGACCCTCAACAAGGCCCGGCGCCTCCTGAGGGCAGCGGATGCTAAGGGGCGCCGGGGCCACTTGTCGGAAGATCAGATGAGGGTCCTGGAACGCATATCCCCAGCGCTCCACGTCCAGGTCCTTGAGAGGCAGACCCGTCTGGAGTCGAGCGGTAAGTGTACATGCATACTGATTGTAAGCTGTGCGTGTGTTGTGCCAGGAGTGTGCAGGTTGAACATGTATTTTTATGTGGGCAAGTAGGGGGGGTGTACAGGGCCGTGAGGGTGACACATGCGAGGGTTCTCATGTGTGACACATGGATGGTGCTTGTGTGTGTGGGCTTGCATGGCACAGGATGTGGAGGAATGATTGTCAGGTGTGACATGGATGTCGATCGGAACACTGCGACAGTTGGCGGAGGTGTACACATGCATGCAAGTTTGGTGGTGTGTGTGCATGTGTAGTGTACTCCCTATGTTGCATGTGATGTGTGAATGACCTTTGGCTGCTCATGCTGTTGTATGTGAATGGATGGTGCTGGCTGTTGCAATATGCCTGTGGTATGGCTCATGTGTGCAAGTTGAAATGACATGTGTGTTGGGTATTGTGATGCCATGTCTGAGGTTTACCAATGCCACTCATGTATGACTGTCATGTGTGTATGAGTCCATTGGACAGTGCCCTGATGCCTGTGTTTTCTTTCTCCCTGTCTACAGCGTCAACTGATGAAGAGGGCGGAGAAGGTGCTGTGGAGCACAGCGGCAGGGGTCGCACCACCAGCCGGAGACGCAAGGCCCGGATCCCCTCCCAGGTTCTGATCTCGTCGGGGAGTGAGGAGTCCGGTGCCGTGTCCCAGGCCGCAGCTGCCGAGGGGAGGTCCAAGAGGTGGAGGTTGGAGTTGGACTCCTCGGCAGCAGAAGGGGCAGCTGGGACCCCACAGGGCCCAATGGAGGAAGATGGCATGGAGTTATCCAGGTTGGTGGGGGGTTTGGAGGAGGAGGAGGCCATGCAAGCGACAGAGGCGGGGTCTGGAGGTGGGGATTCCACTGGTGCTAGTGGTGCAGTGCAGGATCTGGGACAGGAGGCAGCACAGGCCACCGCGGAGGTGCCTGTGTGCAATCCTGTCCCTGCTCCTGTCACTGCATCATCTTGCACCAGCGGGGATGCCTACCTCCAGACCCGTTCTCAGGGAGGGGATTGGCTTACAACACCTGGCCTTCCTCTCCCTGCGGATGTGGCTATCCTGCACCAGGTTGAGCCTGTCCAGGGTGGGGTGGCGTTGCGTCAACGGGCCATGCGAGCTGACCTGCAGTCTTTTCATGATGAGTCTGCACATCTTCTTTCATGGCTCGTTGACTGCGTTGACCCACTGGGACAGCTCACCAGGGCTGGATTCCTCCGTTTCCTGGACCTTGTTCCGACCCCCTCCTCCACGGAACCCCCTATGCCCCAGTCGTCCTCCATGCCATCTTCCCACCCATGTGTCACCTGGGTGCCCTGTGGAGCTGCCTCCGACCGTGCGGCCAGGCTGGTGGACAACAGATCCCTGCCACAGTCGGGAGTCGGACGTCCAGCAGGGGTGGCCACATCAACGACTGCACCCCAACTGGAGGAGGATGTGCAGGCACCATCGGACAGGGCACATGGACAGCAGCAGCAGCAGGAGGCTGTATGTGGGAGCCACGATAGCTTGGGGCCTTCAACATCGGAGGGGCAGGCTTCGGCCGGAGGGCAGGTGGACCCTGGACGGGAAGTGTCTTCCGTGTGGCAGCGGTTGGGCCAGCAGATAGGTGCGGAGCGGCGGCGGGCGGAAGAGGCGCGGCTCACGATGGTCAGGGCGGAGAACTCCATGCGGAGGGCCCTGAGGCGGGCCGAGTGCCTCGAGGCAATCCGCAGGGAGTTGGGGGTGAACATGTCGGCCTCCCTGCGGACCCTCGGGCCATGGAACAGGACCGCCTCTGGGACATAGACGAGGAGTTCGATGATGCCCTGGCCCGGAACACCACTAAGTGAGCCGCTGGAATGGCCCGCCGCCATTGTATATAGTTATTTAGTGATAGGTTTCCTTTATAGTTTATTTTTATTTGGAGTCGACGGACACTGCTCCACCTTTTGTATATATTTCCATTTTAGATAGGTTTTTTGGTAGGTTTCATTTCTTCTGTTGGGATGATGGACCCTGAATACTTTGTACATAGTTGGACTTTGGATTTGGATATTTTTTTACTATGGATATTTTTTTACATGGAGCAATGGTTTTCATTTTCTTTTTTCCCTTCATTTCCTTTTTATGGACTAGAACTTTGGAAGAATTTTTTTAGGATTATCATTTATTGATTTTAATTTGAAAAGGGACAGGCAGCTTGATTTTTTTTTTTTTTTTACTTGTGTATTTTGTTTCATTTTGATTGCCATTACTGTTGTTATTAATACATTATTTGGATTTTTTCATTCTTCAATGTGTGGTTTCATCTCATTGTTTTCATGCATGTCATGATATGGGTTTTCAGGTTCACTTGCAACCATTGTGTGTGTGTGAGACACATGTGTTGATTTACATTGTTTCCATTGGAGTAGTATCATGGGTGCATGTAATACTTGGTTGTGTCTTTGGGCTGTGGTGGCTGGCCATGAGGCCCATGCTTGAGGATTGTCAGGGCCTGTGGGCAGGGCGACATGGGTGGAAGCCTGGTGGAGGGTGCCCCTGCACTGCTGGGGGGTGGGGGTGGTGGGAGACATGGGTGGTGGCCTGGTGGAGGGTGCCCCTGGATGCTGGGGGGTGGGGGTGGTGGGAGACATGAGTTGGACATGAGTGGGGGCCTGGTGGTGCTGCCCCTGCACTGCTGGGGGGGTGGGGGTGGTGGGAGACATGAGTGGGGGCCTGGTGGGGGCTGCCCATGGTGGCTGGGGGGTGGGGGTGGGTGGGAGACATGAGTGGGGGCCTGGTGGAGTATGCCCCTCAGTGCTGGGGGGGTGGGGGTGGGAGACATGAGTGGGGGCCTGGTGGAGGCTGCCCCATGACTGCTGGGGGGTGGGGGTGCAAGGGGTCATGAGTGGGGGCCTGGTGGAGGCTGCCCCATGACTGCTGGGGGGTGGGGGTGCAAGGGGACATGAGTGGGGGCCTGGTGGAGGGTGGCCCTAGTGCTGGGGGGTTGGGGTGGGAGACATGAGTGGGGGCCTGGTGGAGGCTGCCCCTGCACTGCTGGGGGGTGGGGGTGCAAGGGGTCATGAGTGGGGGCCTGCTGGAGGCTGCCCCATGACTGCTGGGGGGTGGGGGTGCAAGGGGACATGAGTGGGGGCCTGGTGGAGGGTGCCCCTCAGTGCTGGGGGGGTTTGGGGGGTGGGAGACATGAGTGGGGGCCTGGTGGAGGGTGCCCCTCAGTGCTGGGGGGGTGGGGGGTGGGAGACATGAGTGGGGGCCTGGTGGAGTATGCCCCTCAGTGCTGGGGGGGTGGGGGTGAGAGACATGAGTGGGGCCTGGTGGAGGCTGCCCCTGCACTGCTGGGGGGTGGGGGTGCAAGGGGTCATGAGTGGGGGCCTGGTGGAGGGTGCCCCTCAGTGCTGGGGGGGTGGGGGGTGGGAGACATGAGTGGGGGCCTGGTGGAGGCTGCCCATGGTGGCTGGGGGGTGGGGGTGGTGGTAGACATGGGTGGGAGCCTGGTGGAGGCTGCCCATGGTGGCTGGGGGGTGGGGGTGATAGGGGACATGAGTGGGGGCCTGGTGGAGGCTGCCCCTGCACTGCTGGGGGGTGGTGGTAGACATGGGTGGGGGCCTGGTGGAGGCTGCCCATGACTGCTGGGGGGTGGGGGTGGTGGGAGACATGAGTGGGGGCCTGGTGGAGGCTGCCCCTGGTGGCTGGGGGGTGGGGGTGATAGGGGACATGAGTGGGGGCCTGGTGGAGGGTGCCCCTCAGTGCTGGGGGGGTGGGGGTGGGAGACATGAGTGGGGGCCTGGTGGAGGCTGCCCCTGCACTGCTGGGGGGTAGGGGTGCAAGGGGTCATGAGTGGGGGCCTGGTGGAGGGTGCCCCTCAGTGCTGGGGGGTGGGGGGTGGAAGACATGAGTGGGTGCCTGGTGGAGGCTGCCCCTGGTGGCTGGGGGGTGGGGATTGGGAGACATGAGTGGGGGCCTGGGGGAGGGTGCCCCTCAGTGCTGGGGGGGTGGGGGGTGGGAGACATGAGTGGGGGCCTGGTGGAGGGTGCTCCTCAGTGCTGGGGGGGTGGGGGCTGGGAGACATGAGTGGGGGCCTGGTGGAGGGTGCCCCTCAGTGCTGGGGGGTGGGGGTGGTGGTAGACATGGGTGGGAGCCTGGTGGAGGCTGCCCATGGTGGCTGGGGGGTGGGGGTGATAGGGGACATGAGTGGGGGCCTGGTGGAGGGTGCCCCATGACTGCTGGGGGGTGGGGGTGCAAGGGGACATGAGTGGGGGCCTGGTGGAGGCTGCCCCATGACTGCTGGGGGGTGGGGGTGCAAGGGGACATGAGTGGGGGCCTGGTGGAGGGTGCCCCTCAATGCTGGGGGGGTGGGGGTGGGAGACATGAGTGGGCGCCTGGTGGAGGGTGCCCCTCAGTGCTGTGGGGGGTGGGGGGTGGGAGACATGAGTGGGGGCCTGGTGGAGGGTGCCCCTGCACTGCTGGAGGGGTGGGGGGTGGGCGACATGAGTGGGGGCCTGGTGGAGGCTGCCCATGGTGGCTGGGGGGTGGGGGTGGTGGTAGACATGGGTGGGAGCCTGGTGGAGGCTGCCCATGGTGGCTGGGGGTGGGCGTGATAGGGGACATGAGTAGGGGCCTGGTGAAGGCTGCCCCTGCACTGCTGGGGGGTGGTGGTGGTGGTAGACATGGATGGGGGCCTGGTGGAGGCTGCCCATGACTGTTGGGGGGTGGGGGTGGTGGGAGACATGAGTGGGGGCCTGGTGGAGGCTGCCCCATGACTGCTGGGGGTGGGGGTGCAAGGGGACATGAGTGGGGGCCTGGTGGAGGGTCCCCCTCAGTGCTGGGGGGGTGGGGGGTGTTAGACATGAGTGGGGGCCTGGTGGAGGGTGCCCCTCAGTGCTGGGGTGTGTGGGGATGGGAGACATGAGTGGGGGCCTGGTGGAGGCTGCCCCTGCACTGCTGGGGGGTGGGGTGGGTGGGAGACATGAGTGGGGGCCTGGTGGAGGGTGCCCCTCAGTACTGGGGGGGTGGGGGGTGAGAGACATGAGTGGGGGCCTGGTGGAGGGTGCCCCTCAGTTCTGGGGGGGTGGGGGGTGGGAGACATGAGTGGGGGCCTGGTGGAGGCTGCCCATGGTGGCTGGGGAGTGGGGGTGCAAGGGGACATGAGTGGGGGCCTGGTGGAGGCTGTCCCATGACTGCTGGGGGGTGGGGGTGCAAGGGGACATGAGTGGGGGCCTGGTGGAGGGAGCCCCTCAGTGCTGGAGGGGGTGGGGGGTGGGAGACATGAGTGGGGGCCTGGTGGAGGGTGCCCCTCAGTGCTGGGGGGGTGGGGGGTGGGAGACATGAGTGGGGGCCTGGTGGAGGCTGCCCCTGCACTGCTGGGGGGTGGGGTGGGTGGGAGACATGAGTGAGGGCCTGGTGGAGGGTGCCCCTCAGTGCTGGGGAGGGTGGGGGGTGGGAGACATGAGTGGGGGCCTGGTGGAGGGTGCCCCTCAGTGCTGGGGGGGGTGGAGGGGTGGGAGACATGAGTGGGGGCCTGGTGGAGGCTGCCCATGGTGGCTGGGGGGTGGGGGTGGTGGTAGACATGGGTGGGAGCCTGGTGGAGGCTGCCCATGGTGGCTGGGGGGTGGGGGTGATAGGGGACATGAGTGGGGGCCTGGTGGAGGCTGCCCCTGCACTGCTGGGGGGTGGTGGTGGTGGTAGACATGGGTGGGGGCCTGGTGGAGGCTGCCCATGGTGGCTGGGGGGTGGGGATGGTGGGAGACATGAGTGGGGGCCTGGTGGAGGCTGCCCATGGTGGCTGGGGGGTGGGGGTGATAGGGGACATGAGTGGGGGCCTGGTGGAGGCTGCCCCTGCACTGCTGGGGGGTGGGGGTGGTGGTAGACATGAGTGGGGGCCTGGTGAAGGCTGCCCCTGCACTGCTGGGGGGTGGGGGTGGTGGTAGACATGAGTGGGGGCCTGGTGGAGGCTGCCCCTGCACTGCTGGGGGGTGGGGGTGGTGGGAGACATGAGTGGGGGCCTGGTGGAGGCTGCCCCTGCACTGCTGGGGGGTGGGGGTTATAGGGGACATGAGTGGGGGCCTGGTGGAGGGTGCCCCTCAGTGCTGGGGGGTGGGGGTGATAGGGGACATGAGTGGGGGCCTGGTGGTGGCTGCCCCTGCACTGCTGGGCGGTGGTGGTGGTGGGAGACATGAGTGGGGGCCTGGTGGAGTGTGCCCCTCAGTGCTGAGGGGGTGGGGGGTGGGAGACATGAGTGGGGGCCTGGTGGAGGCTGCCCCTGCACTGCTGGGGGGTGGGGTGGTGGTAGACATGGGTGGGAGCCTGGTGGAGGCTGCCCATGGTGGCTGGGGGGTTGGGGTGGTGGGAGACATGAGTGGGGGCCTGGTGGAGGCTGCCCCTGCACTGCTGGGGGGTGGGGGTGATAGGGGACATGAGTGGGTGCCTGGTGGAGGCTGCCCCTGGTGGCTGGGGGGTGGGGGTGATAGGGGAAATGAGTGGGGGCCTGGTGGAGGGTGCCCCATGACTGCTTGGGGGTGGGGGTACAAGGGGACATGAGTGGGGGCCTTGTGGAGGCTGCCCCATGACTGCTGGGGGGTGGGGGTGCAAGGGGACATGAGTGGGGGCCTGGTGGAGGGTGGCCCACAGTGCTGGGGGGTGGGGGTGCTGGGGGACATGAGCAGGTGTGCAGGGTAGTCCCCTGTTTTGTGGGCTGCCTGCAGGGGCCGTGGAGGGTGTACAGGGAACACCTGTGAGGACCCACCCAGCCTAATCGCGTGTGTAACTTCCCACGCACCCCTGTAATACACGTACCCAGCCAAATCGCATGTGATAATTCCCGCGCACCCCTGTAATACACGTACCCGGCCAAATCGCGTGTGGTAATTCCCGCGCACCCCTGTAATACACGTACCCAGCCAAATCGCGTGTAAAACTTCACGCGTACCCCTGTAATAGACGTACCCAGCCAAATCGCGTGTGATAATTCCCGCGTACCCCTGTAATACACGTACCCTGGCTAATCGCGTGTAAAACTTCACATGTACCCCTGTAATACACGTACCCTGGCCAATCGCGTGTAAAACTTCCCGCGTACCCCTGATATAAACGTTACCCTCTTTGCGTTCCTTGTTTGCCAGCCCTGTAAACTGGTCCAGGGTTAGCGCAGCCCTTTGCGATGATTTAGCGATTTTGATGGCTTTTCCTTGCGCGAGGGCGTTCTTGGGGGCTTTACTGGCGCTGCTGCAGGGTCGCTGCGATACTCTGCGCCACGGATGGTTTGGGAGCCTAAAATCCATGAATATGCTGTGCGCGGAAATCGGTTTTAGCGCACGCGCCTGGCGCAGACAATCGCACGCGGACACTCTGCGCCAGCCGCTTGCGACACTTTTCTGCAAAATTCTATGAATTACCCTGATAGTCTTTCAGTGTCTGTTAAGAAGCTCCACTGAAACAGGCTCTATAAATTCATCTGTGGCCACGTGACCTGATCGCGTGGCCAATCTTGCTTATAGTCTTCTTTTCCCTACCCCCCTTCTACGTCCGGGCATCTTTGGGGGGAATGGAGGGAATGTAGCTGGTTTCTTGTAGGTGCAGTATTTTACCACACTTTCCTACTCACAGAATGTCATTCCCTAGCTATTTCCGTGGTCGAAGGTTATATATGGACACTCCGGGCACAGAGTGACCAGGGCCCACGTATTCGTCGGGCAGTGCTGCATGAACCTGTTGGTGAATCAAATGCAAATTTTGAGTCAACTGGTCACAATAATCAACCAATAATGGGTGTTCAATGTCAGACAGTTTCTTAGGCCTGAGTGTGTTGCATACATTAGCAGGTCTCCCCATTACTTTTTCATAGGGATAAAGTCCAGTTTTTGTTTGAGCTGTGGACCTAATGGACAAATGGACAATAGAGCTAGGGGTAGGGCATTGGGCCATTTAAGCTTACTGTGTGCACACACCTTTGCTAGTTTGTTCTTAGGGATGCTGTTGTGGTGTCCAATGAGACAAGCACTCTGAGGATGCCGAGAGGAGTGGAATCTCTTTTTAATCTGTAACCCCTCACACACCTGTAGTATTATGGCAGCAATAAAATGAGGTCCATTGTTGGTGTCAAGGAGTTCCCCCCTTCTCACCTGAGTTCGATCTTTGCTGGATTTCTTGATCGATGCCTTCTTGCGTACTGCTCGAGTCTTGAATAAGGCTGCACGAGTCTCTTCCGACTCCAGCGTGCGTTCAAGTACCGGGATGCAGGGATCCAGGAATCCAGGAAATAACAGGGTGCGCAACTAGCACACGAGTCCAGGAATCAAGAAAGGAAGGAAAGGGACTAGAATTGGGTTAGAGTGGAAGAAGCAAGGGAAACAATACCGCGAGCTACGGAGCACACGTCTGGTCGCTACTTCGCAGTAGCATTGAGACGCGTGGGGCCGTGGGGGCGTGGCATATTTGTGGAACGTGCTACGTCAGCCGTGATGGCTGGTGCGAGGCGTGTCACATGATACGGCCATGTTGGGAGAAACAATGAATGCAAGCCCCGCCGTGACAAGGACCAGGAAGTCCAGAAGGGGCGCGTTCTGTGGGTCATGACAGTTGGACCATATTACTCTAGGTGACCCAAATCTAAGGAAGTACCCTTTGAGCATGACTTTTGTGGTTGACCTAGCGGTATTATCCTTCAAAGGGAAAGCCTTAAACAATTTGCTAAATGCACATATTACAATTACTACATATTTGTAATTTTGGCATCGGCCCATTCCAATTAAGTCAAAATGAATCACTTCGAATGGTATGGAAGGAGATCCAAAATGACCCTTAGGTGCTGGTGTTCCCAGTGTTGTGCTGTAGACAGATCATGCAATTCTTAACTAGCCATTAAGCAATTTTTGGGATGTTATTATGTCTCCATACTGGGTCTAAATGTTTACAAATACCTTTCAAACTAATGTGAGCCGGCCCATTTGCCTTATTAACTACAGCTGGTACATAAGTGTAGGGCAACACCCTTCTTTGTTTGTCATGATCAACCCAACACACCTCATCATCCAACCCTGCTGGTCCAGAACCCCATTGTTTAATTTCCTCTGCTGTGGCCTCAGCCTGAATTTCTTTCACGCTGTTAATGCCTTCTTCCATCATCCCACTCTGTGGGTTGTGGCAGCTTGTTTGGCTATTTTGTCTTCAAATGCATTCCTTTTCCCAATATTGTCAGTGATTCTCTGGTGTGATGTGCATCTCATTATAGCCAGTTGTTTAGGAAGAGCCAATGCTGACGAGAGTTGCACTATCAAGGGACCGTGTTGAATCTTAGTGCCATGAGATATTAAAAATCCCCTCTCGGCCCATAGTCTCCCAAAGTTGTGAGCTACTCCAAAGGCGTTCTGAGTGTCAGTTTATATAATTACTCTGAGCCCATGGGATATCTCACAAGCTCTAGTAAAAGCAATTATCTCTGCAGCCTGGACAGAATTATGAGGAATATTACTGTTTTCAACAATGGTGTCTAGGGTGGTGATTGCATAGGCAGTGGTAGAAGTGCCGTCTGGGAGTTGAAAACAAGAACCGTCACACAATGTTTCCCCATCTGGGGATGGCAAGGGAGGGCCTCTCAAATTAATCCTCCCTTCAGTGTCTTGTTCAGTGACATAGAGACAATCATGTTTGGTATCATTAGTACTGTCCTCGTTTAGAGGAGGTCAAAGTTTGGCCAGATTTAAAGAACTGCATCTCTTAATTTTGCTGTGGGGTGCAAATAGAGTGAGCTCATATCGCATGAGTTGGGCAGATGTGGGATGCTGAGTTTGTGTTCTATTCAGTAGTACATCTACCGAGTGAGGCACCATCACGGTTAAGGAGTGACGCAAAAGCATACCTTCACTTTGTTTTACTGAGGCGGCGGCAGCCTTGAGACATTTCGGCAAAGCACATGCAAGATGGTCTAATGGGGAGGAAAAATAGCTGCATGGCCTGTTCTTTCCTCAATGTTCCTGTGTCAAAACAGTCAAACCACAACCATCGTTTTCGTGCACGAACAACACAAAATCTTTTGCATAATTTGGTGTGCCCAATACTGGTGCAGAACATAGAGCAGTTTTGAGCAGATCAAAAGCATCCTGACAAACGGTATCCCAATGTAGAGGTAAAGCTACATATTTTTCTTGCCATTGCTAACAAAGATTTAATTAAAAGGGAAACATTTGGAATCCATTGCCTGCAATAGGAAGCCATCCCAATAAAATCCCTAATCTCTTTCTGAGTATTTGGTACTGCCATGTCTGAGATGCTTTGTATCCTTTCAGGTGCTAGGAGCCTTGCCTCTTTTGATAGGAGGTAACCTAAATAGGCAATCTCCTGTTGGCAATACTGAAACTTCTTCAAAGATGCCTTATGTCAGTTATCAGGTAGATGTTTTAGTAACAAAATGGTACCCTCTTTGCAAGCGTCCTCTGAATTGGCAGCGATAAGCAAGTCATCTATATTGTATCAGCGTGCAAGAGGAAGGTAGTTCAATTGTATGCAATTGGTCTTTAAGGGCCCTACTGTAAATGCTAGGACTTTTGGTGTATGCCTGCGGTATTCGGGTGAAAGTAAAGGATCGTCCCCCAAGGGTAAAAGCAAACAAATACCAGCCATCCGGGTATATGGGCGTGCTAAAAAATGAATTTTTCAAGTCAATGACTGAAAAATGCATAGCCGTTGTGGGGATCATGGTTAGAATGGCAGTGATGTCAGGAACAATGGGAAACTGGGGTAAAACAACCTTATTAATAGCTCTTAGATCAAAAACAAAATGGCAAAGTAATGCATTGTAACCTTTCTTGTATACAGACAAAATCGGGCTATTACATGTGCTACCAGAAATGTCTTCTATTACACCTTGATGTACGAGGTCAGAAACAATACTTTTAAGTGCTTGCTCACCATCAACTGAAACTTTATGTTGGGTAATGCGCAGCAATGTGACCCCGGTTTTCAAAACAATGCGCACTGGTTCAACATCTAAAATTCCAACATCATTGTCATTAATCGCCCACAGATGTGTAGGCACATGGTGCAGTTCACTGGGTTAAGGTAAAGCCATGAATTGTGAGGTGGAATTCCGCTGGGGAGAGATGGTCAACTATACTCCATCCGGAGAGCAGTAAATTACTGCATGTAATTTTTTCAATAAGTTCAGCCCCAGCTAATTTTCACCACAGTTGCTTGTTAACAAAAAGGGACATGAGTCAGCGAAAGGCCCTAAAGAAATCAGCACCGGTTGGGATACCGGGCTTATCAACGGGGTACCAGAGAACCCTACTGATACATTGTGTGGCCCTGACAGAGGAATATCAGGAACCTTTAAGTGGTGAATAGGGCATTTTTGAGCTCCTGGGGCCACCAGAAAAGTGTGCGTCCTATCCCCATCTTTCATATTTATGTAGGGTTCTTTCTGTTCTTCGGGGATAGAGGTGGGTTGCAGATCCGGCTTTGGGCTGTCCTAGTGGGTGTGGGTTGTGTTGTCGAAAATGTTTGCACCCCTAGTATTCTGTTGCCCATCCTGATTTCCTGCATTACTTTTATATTGCTGGTTCTGGGAGAACTGATGTCTGTTTGGCTCCAGCATGCCATTGCTACGCGCTCTCAACCTTCTACTAGATATCCGATTTGATTTATGCTGGAGGATCAGACACTGTGCCCTCCAATGGACTTCTTGCTTACAGTATGCGCACTGGTTGACATGTACAGTTCCCATATGTGGGGTGAACTGTCCTCTAAGTTGGGCATTCCCTCCCCTTGCAGTATGCTGCAAGAGCACCCTAGTCTTTAAATCAACCTTTTTCTTTTCAATCTTTTCTTTCTCATTGTTCACTCTTTTCTGATAATACTGGGCCATATGCAGTATTTTGGATTGCGATTTAGTCAGCCAGGCCCTTTCAGAGGCAGTGATTTGAGACTGAATGTCTGGCAATAGTCCATGTACAAATTTATCAACAAACAATATTTTCCGTGCTTCAGTACTCAAATCCTGCACACTGAAATGCGAAAATACTTGTTCAAACCTATTAAAGTATTCTGTGGCCCCCTCTGCGATTCCTTGCATGCAGGCGATCAACTTATACCAAATAATCCTTTTCTCTGGCACCAAGGACTTAAGTTTGTTCACAATTTGGTTAGGTAATGTCAGTATGCTCTGTGGAGGTTTCTCTCCTGCCATCCTTGTACTATCTTTCAGCCGAAGGGCAGCCATTGTATCGCCAAATGCAGTTGTACTGTCTATGGTTCTGACCTGTTTCCATACATCTGCTGGTAATATGACAGGGAATAACAAGTCTATGGGTCTCATTACACGGTAGGCGCTAACCGCACCTGCCAACTACGACCCGCATATCCGCTATTAGCGGCACCGCTAAAGTATGGTGCCTCTAATAGTGGCACGTTCGTGGGCGCGCGACCCCTCATGGCGGCAATAGCATCATGGCGGAAATAGGGGTCCATCACAAGACATGCGAACATGCAAATAGCGGCATGGAGCAGGCCCAAAAAGCCCATACCGGCATGGCGGAAATAGCGGCATCGCGAACCACCCGTAAAGAGCCATGTGCAGTGTTCCTAACTGCCACAGGTGCCCACAATCAGCACAGGTGGAGGCAATGGAGACTGGACCAGCACAAAAGGAGCACACCACACCCCTTCCCACACCCATTCACACACCAAAATGATTCCAATACTTGTAGCATTACATGGGCTGGAGGACATGATTGCATTGCAACAGAAACAGCAACAGGCAGCACAGAGGAGATGCAGGAGAAGGACGAGGGCGAGACAGGCACAGCAAGCCCCACCAGTGCAGCTAGTTGTACCACAAAGGCATCCACCAATCCCCAGGATCAGAGCCAGTCCATTCAACCTAACCCCTGAGCAGATACACACCCTGTACCGTCTGGACCGGGATACCATCACCACCATTGTGGACATGATACACAACGACATCGTCAGCCTCATAGACATCCGTACTGCCATCCCCCCCTACTGAAGGTGGTTACTGTGCTCCACTTCCTGGCCACAGGCACCTACCATATACGGTAGGGCAGATGCATGGCATATCACAACCAGTATTCTCACGCACCCTGAACCAGGTGCTCGATGCCCTCCTGAAGCACACAAGTGAGCACATATCCCTGCCACGGACTGCCCAGGGGATCTCCAACACCAAAGTTGGCTTCCATTCACTGGCAGGCATCCCAAGTTGCATCGGGGTCATCGACTGTACCCATGTGAAATTGGTGGTCCCAAATGCCAATGAGGTAGTCTACCAAAACAGAAAGCAATACCACTCCATCAATGTCCAAATGGTATGTGACTCTAACAAGATCATCACACATTGTTGTGCCCGATATCCTGGATCAACCCATGATTCAATGGTCCTGCGGAACTCAAAGATACCACGCCACATGGAGCGACATGCTGGACAACGTTCTTGGCTACTTGGTGAGTAGCATGGCAAGCACATGGCAGTGTGATGTGGGGAGTAGATTTGGGGGGAGAGATGCATACTCCAACTGGGTGTGATTGGGGGGGAGATGCATACTCCAACTAGGTTTGATTGGGGGGGGAGATGCATAATCCAACTAGGTGTGATTGGGGCGGAGAGATGCATACTCCAACTGGGTGTGATGGGGGGGAGATGCATACTCCAACTGGGTGAGATTAGTTGTCAGGATAAACAATGCCCATACAGAATTACACCACTGTCCCCCAAGGCAGCCCACACTGGACCTGACACATGAAAACCACATGCAAGTAGTAAGCTGCACAACAATGAAATGAAGACAGTACCCCAACCATGTCATATCCATCCACATGCACATTGCACATCAGACCATACCCTCTATAACACAATGCAGCTACATGCTGCCAATATGGACAATGGAAATGTACGCTGAACAGCATCACAACGGAAATGCGACCTTGAGTGCATACAAAGGAATCACCTGTAGCCATTATACTGATTCACACCCGTACACCACTACAGAAGTGCCGCATGACAGCATGGGGACATCAACTTCGGAATGGCAGTTGACTAGCAGTGTGGTTCAAACGGTGCGAGGAACAAAAGACACAAATGATTGGACCTCACCCAGTACATGGCAATAACTGCCGTAGGCATGCACAGTGCATGTACACTTGCAAGGACTATATCACCTTTCCACATTGCAGTTGCTTTGATTACCTCCATGCATGTAGGGATTTGTGGATGACATTCACAATGCTAAGTTGAATTGTGTGATTTGTACTGGTTCCACTTGATGTAATCACTTACACATACCCATTGTGGCACCCATGCAGGTTATGCTGGCTATTCCCTGAAGAGGTTGCTCCTTACCCCTGTACAGAACACACAGAACAGGCACGAAGAGGAATACAATGGTGCACATACCCGTACCCGTGTATTAATTGAGCAGACATTTGGCCTTTTGAAGACACGGTTTCGGTGCCACAGCAGGTCGGGTGGGGCATTCCTGTACGGGCATGAGAAGGTGGCCAAGATCACCATGGCATGTGTCATGCTGCACAATATGTGTATCAGACGGAATGTGCCACTGCCCCCTGACATTGAACTGCAACCACCTGGTGAGGATGATGATGAGGATGAGGAGGGAGAAGATGGGGCTGCACATCATGCAGGTGGCGATGCACAGGAGGGACGTGCTGTGCGCCAGCCTCTGATAGACCAATATTTCTAATATACATGGATGAAGACTGTACAATGGATGTGGGTATTGGGGCACTGGGTTTGTGGGGAAATGTACACTGTGCTCTATCCACCAGTAAAGCACACATACACAAAGAAAATTGTCCACTCCTGTGATTCGTCATGTCACCAGGGTGTATTAAGTATTGTAAGTATAAGAAGTGCATGGACCCGACTACACAAACACCCTTTCCCTCCTCCCCCCACAACACTCCCAAAAACACTTTCCCCCTCCCCCACAACACTCCCAAAAACACTTTCCCCCCTCCCCCCACAACACTCCCAAAAACACTTTTCCCCCCACCCCCCACAACACTCCCAAAAACACTTTCCCCCCTCCCCCCACAACACTCCCAAAAACACTTTCCCCCCTCCGCCACAACACTCCCAAAAACACTGTCCCCCCTCCCCCCACAACACTCCCAAAAACACTTCCCCCCTCCCCCCACAATACTCCCAAAAACACTTTCCCCCCTCCCCCCCACAACACTCCCAAACATGGCTTGCACATCAGTGCAGCATTGCAGTACACATGTCAGCAACATCAGGCTGGCCCTAGTTCCCACCCCCTCTGGCACCATTGGGGGGTTGTGAGGTTGTGCGCCGCATAGCCTGCATGGACCTGCGCAGGGGCTGGTCGGACATGAGCAGGCAGAGGAGGAGGTGCTCGGTTGGTCCGGTGCCGGTGGGGGGTTCTGCCTATCCATTGTGTCTGCGAGGCGTGTGAGGACCTGCCTCACAGCTGACATTTCCTCGCATATGCGGTTGGTGCAGGCTTCTATGGCTTGTCTGATGCCCCTGGCATGTTCCCTGCACTCCTCACTCGCCAGGGCAGCCTTGCCCAAATGCTGGCCGACCAGCGCAGTGATGTCTTCCTGGCGCTGTCGGATGATGGCCATGTCATGGCCTCTGTGTCTGCGTTGTACGGTGCCTGCCGCACCTTGTGGCATATCTCCACCATCAGATGATGTCACCGTTGGACTCCAGAACCCTGCCACAAATTAATCCCCAGACTGCTCATGGTGGCTGCCATGTGATGTGGGGCGTGGGCTCGGTTGGTTTGACTGCTGCGGGCTGGGTGTATGGTGTTCAATGGGCGTGATACAGGTGTCCTCCACATCGGACATGGGTGCCATGGCAGCTGCCTCGCTGATGGAGCTATTAGCGGCGGACAGTGTCCCTTGCGCAGGTGGATCGTGTGTGGGGGGAATTGCTGGAGTGGGTGCTGCAATTACGTCTGGCGGACTTTCACGTCTTGGTGACGTGAGTGGCTTTGTGTGTTTGGCCCTCTGCGGGAGTGCAGTCTTTCCAGTGGCCCTTGACATGCTGGCCATGGTGCCTGCTTCCGTTCCCCTGGCCTGTTTCTTGGGAGGTGGGGCCTGCGTCGCAGTGTCCTGCTCCTCACTGTCAGATTGTGAGCCTGTGGGGAACAAAGAGAGGGATAGCATTGGTGATGGGTCAACTGTCATGATCTCTGCTTCCAAAAGATCAGGACTTGCCCGACTCCCTTGGAAGCAGACCCATAACCCCGGTTCCGAGTGCCAGCCAGTCCAAATTGGGACCTTTTGGACCCTGTCCTGGCGCCAGTGGCACCAGGCTCATAAAGATGCCCAGTCCCAGCGCTGGAAGCGCCGGGCTCATAATGCTTGGGTGGACTTACCTGCAGCAGACCATGCTGCTTACTTACCTGCCAGTTGAACCCCTGATCCTCTTCTGTTTGGGACTACTTTTCCTGTTGGGTGGGGCAGGAGCCACTCCCTAGGTTCAGAACACTGGAACTCTTCTGGAAAGCAGGAACTCTTTTCTTACCTAGGCGTGGCTGTGGAAGGAGATACCTAAGCACTACAGGAGGCTATTTAAACCACACCCGATGGATGAATCTTGCTTTGCGTTATTCTGCATTCTCTGCAGCAGAACGCTCATCGTGTCTTCTGCTTCTGATCCTGGGCCTAAGGGAACAAAGGCTTACCATCCTGGAATCCAGTCTTCAGCAGCACCTGTAAAGACAAAGAAAGAACAGGTTAGCACTACGGTCTTCAGTGGCAGCGCATCTCTTACCTGGTCCATCGGCTGTCACCAACGCCTCGCGCTGCATTCCGGCATCTGAAAGACAAAGGCTTACCTACTCTTCGCATGCTCCGGAGGTCTTCGGCGCTGCATCCCGCATCTGAAAGACAAAAGAAGGTGCGTTTAAAGACATTGGGCAACTTTATTACTCACGTGCCATTACTCCTTCCCACGCCGAATCCAGTGGGTATTCCAGCACCCTTCAGCTTCTATAAAGCTCCGAACTTGTACCTGCAAGATAAAAGGGACAGTTAGTGCGCATCGTGAAGCAGGCTACAAGCGCTTACTTACGTGCTTCCAGGTGCTTCTATTCCTCACGCGGGTTCGATCCTCAACTCTCATCAGCCCGCCATCCGCCATCGCCGGAACCCTGCAAAACAAGAGATATCATTACAAAAGACTTTTAAGACATTTGAAGTGCCCAGAACTTACCGTTCGTGCAGTTAACGACGGACA
Source organism: Ambystoma mexicanum (assembly GCF_040938575.1). Lineage (NCBI taxonomy): Eukaryota > Metazoa > Chordata > Amphibia > Caudata > Ambystomatidae > Ambystoma > Ambystoma mexicanum. The sequence goes on along the minus strand of NC_090927.1, from coordinate 418,909,453 downwards.
GCAGTCCTCTGAGGTCAAGAGGCCTGCACCCTTATCCAGTGAAGAAACTGGTTACGGCACCCTGCCCCGAGGCAGATGGGGAGCTCGGCGTTCACTTACCTAAGGTGAGGGCGTTAACCTTTGGGGTTCTACAGGAGAAGAGAAAGGGAAGAGGAGAGAGGTACCCAATAACCCCAGTTCATTAATCCCATCTTTTCTATCTGCAGACATCTTACTCTTCGAGTCAGACATACAGTGCACAGAGGTCCAGCCCAAAGAGCCAACCGTGTGTTACACATCACCTTTGAAGATACGGCATTCACCCAGTCAAGACCGGCGCCTCTGCGGGAATCAGGTGAGCGTTACAGAACGCAAAGCCTACCGCAAAACTCCCACCCAGGCGCTATGGACACCTCGGATACCGACCAGCTAGCCCAGTTACTTGGGGAACTAAGAGCAGAAGTGCATGCAGCCCGTCAGGAAATGAATGCTCTAAGAAGGGAACTGATTATTTCCAAGGAGCGAACAGACGATCTCGCTAGACAATTGCTACAGTCACAAGCCGGACAAACTCCGTTACCCGCATCAGGGGCAAATCTTCCTTCAACATCCTCTACGAACCCAGTGCAGATCAACCTACCTGGGAATGTACCTCTGGCTCCGCCTGAACGATTTTCTGGTGACCCAAAGAGGTTTGCAGTATTTATTAATCAGTGCCGGTTGCACTTCTTATGCCGGCCAGCAGCCTTTCCAACTGATCAAGCTAAGGTAGCTTTCGTGCTTTCGTACCTTAGTGGCAATGCGGCAGACTGGTCGATCCCTCTAGTTAATCAAGATGATCCGGTCCTCCATGATTTTCAAGCTTTTCAGCTCAGTATGGAAAAACTGTTTGCAAGACATTCACAGGGGCAGGCCTTGGACAATGAGCTCCTTTCATTGCGACAGGGTAATCAAGACCTTTTGGCTTATATTGCGTCTTTCAACAGACTGATAGTGGAAACTCGATGGCCTGAGGACAAAAGGATTACGCTGTTTTATAGAGGTCTACGTGGAGAGCTCAAAGATGTGTTAGCCCAAGTAGTGAATCCCCCGCAAGACTGTTCGGACTATATTGACTTAGTCGTTCAAATTGACCACAGACTGCAGAACAGGAAGGCCGATCGTTCCAAGTTTGATGCTCGAGTATTTTCCAAACCACCAACTCCTACCAAAGGAGTAGACTCCGGGGAACCCATGCAAATAGGGGGCCTGAAAGGACCACTACCACAAAAGGAGCGGGAAAGGAGAAAACAGCTGCAATTATGCCTCTATTGCGGAAACTCGGGGCACTTTCTTCGAGACTGTCCGTTGAAACCAGCCAAGAAGGCAGTAGGAGCTGCAGTTACCAGGGTCACAAACTCTGAGCAGGGAAACGACCTCGCCCGACAAGAATAGAGGTCCTCTTGCCGAGCGTTAAAACCAGTTCAGTGTCCTCGCATTTCGTGATACCTATGGTCCTCATTAGCCCTGAACATCCGGATCGATTACATGCGATTGAAGCTTACGTCGACAGCGGTGCCATCGGCAATTATGTGGATCATGAAATGGTTTTGAGGATGAATCTGACTCTTTGTCCAAAGGCTGTAAAGGACGTCATTACTACGGTGGATGGTACGGAGATAGCCTCCGGACCAGTGACGCATACCACCCAAGAAGTGACGCTAGTAAGTCAAGATGGACACCATGAGAAGATCGTGTTCGATGTGATCAAGGCCCCTCAGTTCCAGATTATTCTAGGAATTCCTTGGTTAGAGAAGCACAATCCTCAGATCGATTGGCGAGCAAGAACGGTTCAGTTTCCAGAATGTGTCTCGACTTGTCACCCTCGACCTGGTGTTGCACTGGCAGCAATTTCCTCGGAGGCTCCCCAGTTACCTCCTGAATACCTAGAATTCCAAGATGTTTTCCGGAAGGATCAGGCTAACTCTCTACCTCCTCATAGGTCTTATGACTGCCAGATAGACCTGATACCTGGATCTACTCCTCCTTGTAGTAGAATTTATGCCCTCACCGAGCCTGAGAATCTTCACCTCCGACAATACCTGGATCAATACCTAGCGAATGGGTTTATTCGTCCTTCTAAGTCCCCTGCTTCCTCAGCTTTGTTCTTTGTTCCAAAAAAAGAAGGGGACCTTAGAACTTGTATAGATTATCGCGCCCTGAACCAGATCACCGTTAAGAATAGATATCCGTTACCTTTGATCCCTGAACTCCTGGACCAAGTCAGAAAAGCATGCATATATACAAAGCTGGATCTTAGAGGAGCCTACCACTTGGTATGAGTAAAAGAGGGCGATGAATGGAAGACGGCCTTCCGCACCAAGTATGGGCTATTTGAATATCAGGTCATGCCCTTCGGACTTTGCAATGCCCCGGCCGCCTTTCAATATTTTATGAACCATGTCCTCAGAGAGCTCATAGATGTGTGTGTTGTTGTTTACATTGACGACATCCTCGTTTATTCTTCATCGGAAACTGAACATCGGAAACACGTGAAAATGGTCCTCGAGAGATTGCGTCAACACAAACCTTTCGCTAAATTGGAAAAATGTGTTTTCAACGTGACTGAAGTTGAATTCTTGGGATTCATATTATCACCTAGCGGAGTGCGTATGGATTCAAAGAAGGTCGATGCAATTCTCAAATGGCCATCGACATCCTCCGTAAAAGGTGTTCAAAGCATGTTAGGCTTCGCTAACTTTTACCGCAGGTTTATCCCCGAATTCTCTCAAATAGTCCAGCCCATCACCGCCTTGTTAAAGAAAAACAAACGTTTTGAATGGTCTACCGAGGCGGAACAAGCTTTCCAGAATTTGAAGACTAGATTTATCTCTGCACCGATCTTAAAACATCCTCGCCCAGAACTCCCCTACATCGTTGAAACTGATGCTTCGAGCCTTGCCATGGGGGCAGTTCTATCACAAAAGGACCCAGTAACCAATCAGTTGCATCCCGTGGCATTTTGGTCCCGCAAATTCTCGCCTCCTGAAATCAATTACACTATTACTGATAAGGAACTTCTAGCTATCAAGTCCGCCTTTAAGGCTTGGCGGCATTATCTTCTGGGGGCCCGACACACCGTTACTGTGATTACAGATCACCGAAACCTGCAATATTTGAAAACCGCAAAAGCTCAATCCTCTAGGCAACTCCGTTGGGCACTATTCTTTGCCGAGTTTGACTTCATAATTACCTATCGACCTGGTACAAAAAACGGTAAAGCTAATGCCCTTTCTCGGATGGGAGTGGAAGAACATTTGATCAATCCTAAACCTGTACCTATCATTCCCGAACAAAGAATTCTAGGTGTAATCGCCACACAATCCATAGAGGAAGTTAAGGATAAAGCCAGGCTACTGGTAACTCCAGCAGACATACAGAATTGGCATCTGCAGGGAAAGGACTTTACGGTGAAGGACAACCTATTATATTTCCAAGAACGGTTATACCTGCCCAGCACAGATTTACAGAAAAAGGTAATCTCTTGTTATCACGATTCTTTAATGGAAGGACATCCCGGTATGACCAAGACCTCGGAAAAGATGAAGCGCTACTTCTAGTGGCCGTCTTGGAAAAAAGATATCAGAGACTTTATAATGTCCTGTGGAGTATGCGCCCAAAACAAGAGTCAAAAGGAAAAACCAGCCGGCCTCTTACGCCCTATTGACATCCCGCCTCGCCCTTGGCATACGCTTTCTATGGACTTCATCACCGATCTACCTCCATGCTCCGGATACAATACGATCCTAGTAATCGTGGACCTATTCTCCAAGATGGCGCATTTCATTCCACTCAAAGGCTTACCAACAGCAGCAACTCTGGCCCGAGAATTTCTCGAAAACATCGTCCGACTGCACGGTTTTCCTTCAGTTCTAATTTCGGATCGAGGTAGTCAATTTATTTCTCATTTTTGGCAAAGTTGCTGTCGGTCGGCTCAAATTGATGTGAGACTTTCGACCAGCCAACACCCTCAAACCGACGGACAAACCGAGAGGACCAATCAAACTCTGGAACAGTATTTGCGCTGCATGCTACAACAAACTGAAAAAACTTGGAAAGATATCCTTTGGATAGCCGAATATGCCTACAATAACTCTGTCCACTCGGGAACTGGGAAGACCCCGTTTTTTCTTTTATACGGTAGTCACCCTCGAACCTCGGAGTTGGATCCACTCCAAGATCTTGGAACACCAGCAGTAGACCACCTGCATTCTACAATCACCCAAGCCTTTAAGGAAGCCGTTTCTCACCTTCAAAGGGCTAAAGAACAATACAAGAAAGGAGCAGACCAACATCGGAAGGAAGCCCCCCAATATCAAGTAGGAGATCAAGTCTGGTTATCCACCAAATATCTACCTCTAAAAGGACCACGCACATTCAACCCAAGATACCTTGGTCCCTATTCCATCACTACCATAGTAAATCCAGTAGCGGTCAAGTTGGACTTGCCCCCTCACATGAAGATACATCCGGTCTTCCACGTCTCTCTATTAAAACCCGTGCAACCTCAAACCCGACTAACTACATCTCCAAAACCTATTCTAGTTGATGGAGAACTCGAGTTTGAAGTCAAAAGCATCCTGGATTCCAAGATCTCCAAATCTAAACTATTTTACCTGATTGACTGGAAAGGCTACGGTCCCCAAGAAAGATCCTGGGAACCTGCAGAATATGTCCAAGCGCCTCCTCTAATCAAAAGATTTCATCGAACATTTCCTAACAAGCCCAAACCCCCGGAGAAGCCCGGTTTGGGAGGGGCCTTGAGGGGGGGTGCTGTCATGATCTCTGCTTCCAAAAGATCAGGACTTGCCCGACTCCCTTGGAAGCAGACCCATAACCCCGGTTCCGAGTGCCAGCCAGTCCCAATTGGGACCTTTTGGACCCTGTCCTGGCGCCAGTGGCACCAGGCTCATAAAGATGCCCAGTCCCAGCGCTGGAAGCGCCGGGCTCATAATGCTTGGGTGGACTTACCTGCAGCAGACCATGCTGCTTACTTACCTTCCAGTTGAACCCCTGATCCTCTTCTGTTTGGGACTACTTTTCCTGTTGGGTGGGGCAGGAGCCACTCCCTAGGTTCAGAACACTGGAACTCTTCTGGAAAGCAGGAACTCTTTTCTTACCTAGGCGTGGCTGTGGAAGGAGACACCTAAGCACTACAGGAGGCTATTTAAACCACACCCGATGGATGAATCTTGCTTTGCGTTATTCTGCATTCTCTGCAGCAGAACGCTCATCGTGTCTTCTGCTTCTGATCCTGGGCCTAAGGGAACAAAGGCTTACCATCCTGGAATCCAGTCTTCAGCAGCACCTGTAAAGACAAAGAAAGAACAGGTTAGCAGTACGGTCTTCAGTGGCAGCGCATCTCTTACCTGGTCCATCGGCTGTCACCAACGCCTCGCGCTGCATTCCGGCATCTGAAAGACAAAGGCTTACCTACTCTTCGCATGCTCCGGAGGTCTTCGGCGCTGCATCCCGCATCTGAAAGACAAAAGAAGGTGCGTTTAAAGACATTGGGCAACTTTATTACTCACGTGCCATTACTCCTTCCCACGCCGAATCCAGTGGGTATTCCAGCACCCTTCAGCTTCTATAAAGCTCCGAACTTGTACCTGCAAGATAAAAGGGACAGTTAGTGCGCATCGTGAAGCAGGCTACAAGCGCTTACTTACGTGCTTCCAGGCGCTTCTATTCCTCACGCGGGTTCGATCCTCAACTCTCATCAGCCCGCCATCCGCCATCGCCGGAACCCTGCAAAACAAGAGATATCATTACAAAAGACTTTTAAGACATTTGAAGTGCCCAGAACTTACCGTTCGTGCAGTTAACGACGGACAGCAGTCTTCTGAGGTCAAGAGGCCTGCACCCTTATCCAGTGAAGAAACTGGTTACGGCACCCTGCCCCGAGGCAGATGGGGAGCTCGGCGTTCACTTACCTAAGGTGAGGGCGTTAACCTTTGGGGTTCTACAGGAGAAGAGAAAGGGAAGAGGAGAGAGGCACCCAATAACCCCAGTTCATTAATCCCATATTTTCTATCTGCAGACATCTTACTCTTCGAGTCAGACATACAGTGCACAGAGGTCCAGCCCAAAGAGCCAACCGTGTGTTACACATCACCTTTGAAGATACGGCATTCACCCAGTCAAGACCGGCGCCTCTGCGGGAATCAGGTGAGCGTTACATCAACGTGCTTCATACAGATGTTGTTGTTCCTGCTGTTCTATGCATTTGGACTTCATGTTTGGCCATACACGTCGTTAGACAGAAGGGTGGGTCAGTCATGCATGAGTATGGGTGACACGTGTCTGGGGTGTTGCATGCATGTGTTTTTGTGGGGATGTGCACAGCATATGGGCAGGGTTGTGTGCATGTATGTTTGATGGCCCCATCCATGAGATGTTTTCAGGGTCACATTTGGGGGATTACCTCATGTTTCACAGTGCAGGGTTTTGTGTGGACACTCACCTCCATCTGACGATGACGGCACCCCGTGCTCCATTTTGCCTACTCCCTCAATTGATTCGACCCCAATGGTGCTTGCACAGGTCTCCTCCCACTCCTGCAGTTTTATTGGGGACCTCCACCGCCTCCTGTGCCCATGGCTAGGCTTCGGTTGGCAGCTAGGATACTGCGTACACGGAGGCGTAGATCGTCCAACCACTTGCGTACATCCTTCACAGTGTGGGGGGAGGAGCCCACCGCACTGACTTTACAGGCCACCTCTGCCCAGATCTCCTTCTTCTTAATTAGTGTGGGACGCCGCATGTCATTTGCAAACACAACCTCTGCGTTGGCAGCAAGTGTGTCTGATAGCATTATCAGTTCTTCATTTGAGAAGCGTTCCTTACGCTGCCGCGCTGCTCCTTTTTTTATGGCCTTGGGCATTCTCAGTAGTTGTATGGACGATTCTGGCAATCTGTGGCGTGGCTGCAGGTCCTGGGGGCAGAGGATGGCAATGGATTGTGTTTTTAAAGATGGCGGCTGTGCTCTTTCCCGTTCCTGTGCGATGACGCTACTTCCGGTTCTGCTTATTTACGGTCACCGCTATAAGCAGTCAGCACTTTTAGCAGTCACCGCTAATGCTGTATTGTTGGATGGCAGAAGTGCAATCAGTGCTTTCCTAGGTGCCGCTAAAGGACGTTTCGGAGGCTTTAACGGCATGGCGCTATGGTCCTTACTGGCATGGCGCTAAGCTCGTGCCCGCGTACTTGTGATGCCACGCAATTAGCGGGCTGCTTCCTACACGGACAAGTTATTAGCGCCATTCCGGTAAAAACCGTTACTAATCGCCTACCGTGTAATGAGGCCCAATGTCCCCTAGAGTGAAAAATGAGGAGTTCGAAACAGACTCAATTTCTTTATAGAATCCTGTGGGATACTTTCTCATCTCAGGTATGAATTGAATTGATCTTTTATTTATATTGCGCTCGTACACCTGTGTTACGGAGTGCAACAAGGCAAGGGAGGGGTAACAAGGGAGGAATAAAACAATTTTTCTAGGCACAGTGACATTGAGAATGCGTAAGTGCATTTGTGTTACTCTCACCGTGGTCTCTGTGGCGGTGTTGGGGCATGGTTGCAGCCCTCCCTGAACTTGAATCCCCCCCTTCAGGCCTCTCCCTTAGTAGAACAGCTGTGAGCAATGGTACGCAGTGATACTGATCCTATGTGGAGATAAGAGTGTGTGAGTGCGCCAATCTGTGATTGTTGTACCTCTCGAACCCTTCTCCCCAAAGTACGGTTTCTGTAAGCATATGCCGGCCCATAAAACTCATCTGTGAATTATGGAAGATAATCTCTCTGTCCTGCTACTTCTGGCAGGGGCGCGTCGAATGGGATCTAGTTCCTTCACTGATCCCTGATAAGGAGTACTCCAGTCCAGCTGCGACTATGCTTCTCCTTATGATTGGTAAGTCTTTCTTGAGTTCTTGTGATTCTGTTCTTTCTGTTTAATGTCTTTATATGTTGCTCCTATTTATGCACGCAATAATGTCTCTCTTCTGCTTTCGTCCCTTAGATGGAAATGCAGCCTCAATGCAGCTGTAAGACGCGAGACATGGCCGGATGGAAGATGGATGTTACCGCAATGTTCGACAGCAGGTAAGTGATGGTTTAAGGAAAAGAGCAAAGTATGGTGAAGTGCAACCTTAAACGGACTGTTTTTTCAATGTCTCACCTTGTCTTCTGTTTTTCCTTGCAGGCGCTGCTGTCGACAATGGAGCATGTTGTGCTGTGGTGCGAAGATAAACATTTTGGCGTTCCGGAAAGTGTAAAGATGAATACTCGGTTCGCCGAAGAGATGTACAGGTAAGAACAGCTTCCCCCAGTTGGTAAGTATGCTGACAGGAAGCAGGATGTCCAGGAAACAGGATCTTCAAAGGTAAGTCTGACCTCAGGTGACGGTGAGCGTTACGCTGCTTGAAAGTGCAAAATAACGCGATGCGTCTGTCTTGAGGATCGGGGCAGCTTATATAGCTGAGATTGTGGGCACGCCTATTAGGGCCGGCTTACCAGCCACACCCTGCCACTCCTAGAGAGTGAGCATGTGCAAAGGCAATCCATTAGCAGCCACACCCAAGAATACACTCGGGGCTGCTTAATGGATGGAATGTTCAAAGTTAATGCATCCTTCTTAATGGATGGAATGTTCAGGGTTAATGCATCTGAAGTGCTATGTCCATAATGAAAGCATTTTGGTGTTAAATGGATGTTCTTGTTTCCTTTTGTTCATGATCCTGGTGCCAAAGGTGCCAGGACAGTGTCCACCCAGCTCTCCTGTGCAGGTGACCCCTGCATGCCTGTGCCCTTGACTTCATGACCATGACAGCAGTCCCTCTCAAGTGTGGTTCTCCTCCCGGTCTTGGTATGGTGGGATTATTGCAATGGAACTGTCTGATTAAATGCGGAGCATGGACGCGTTCACTGGGTTCCCAAGTTCGGTCTTGAGGTCCGTAACCTTTCCAGTCAATTAGGTAATACAATTTTGATTGAACCACCTTGGAGTCCAGAATGGATTTGACTTCATATTCTGGTTCTCCATCTACTACTTCAGGCTCTGGCGGAGAACTAAGCAGTGTATTGGATTTCATTGGTTTGATAAGAGAGACATGAAATACGGGGTGAATTTTCATGTGAGATGGTAACTCCAATTTCATGGCGACAGGATTGATTATGAACTTTATAGTATAGGGGCCCAGGTATCTTGAGTGGAAAGCTCTTGGTGCCTTCAGGGGAATATATTTGGATGCTAACCACACCTTTTCTCCAATCTGGTAGGCGGGAGCTTCCTTCCGATGTCAATCAGCAAACAGTTTTTGTCTTTCCTTATCCTTGGTCAGATGCTCTGTCACCTCCTTAAGAACCTGAGTGATGGTTTTATGCAAGCCTTTTATGGCTTGGATTTCCAGGGTATCGGGTGGATCAAATACTGATGTCCTCGGATGTCTTCGGTGCACAGTGTAGAATGGAGTTTTCCCTGTGCTTGTGTGAAATGAGTTGTTGAATACATACTCAGCAATCCAGAGCATATTTTTCCAAGAATCCTTGGACTGTTGCAACATACACCTGAGATATTGCTCTAAAGTTTGGTTGGCTCGTTCAGTATGCCCATCAGTTTGAGGGCGATGGCTTGTGGACAACTGGAGATTGATTTTGGAAATCATACAACACTTTCTCCAAAAGGCAGAAATAAATTGAGTTCCGTGATCAGATACTAATATTGATGGAAATCCATACAATCAAACAATTTGCTCTAGGAACACAGAAGGGTCATTTTTGAGAATAAATCCACAATGACTAATATGGTGTTATATCCATTGCAGGGTGGAATATCCGTGATGAAGTCCATCAACAGGGTATGCCAAGGTGCTGGCGGTACTGTTAGGGGATGTAGCAAACCAGCGGGGTTCTGTTTCTGAGGCTTGTGTTGTGCACAGACACCGCAGGTTTCAATAAATTGGGCGATGTCTTTTCGCCAGGTTGGCCACCAGTAGTTTTGTTTTATCTTAGCCTGAGTTTTGGCTATTCCTGGGTGTCCTTTCACTACTAATGAATCGTGGTCATTTGTGATGATTCGCTTTTGCAGTTCTTGGTCTTGGACATATAATCGTCCTTGTAAATACAGTAGATTGTCTTCGATGGTGTACTGGTCACCTTTTAACAGCCATTCCTGTTGTGTTGATTGATCCATCGGGGATTGCAAACTGATTCTTTGGTCATACACACACGTGGTGGCAGCTATTCTGGTTTGAATCCTTTCCCCAGGAATTATGGCCATGGGGTTGGATGCTGTAAAAGCATCTTTTTCTATACTCATGCGTGATAGAGCGTCTGCTTTCCCATTGCATACTCCAGGTCTCTCCAGGTCTATAAGTGATAATAAAATCATATTGTGTGAAAAAGAGCCCAACGAAGTTGATGCAAGGATTGTGCTTTGGTGGTTTTCAAGTATTGCAAGTTACGGTGTTTGTCTCTCCCCAAGAAGGTAATGTCTCCAGGCCTTAAATGCTGCTTTAAGCACCAGTAATTCCTTATCTGTGATTGTGTAGTTGAACTCGGGGGCTGAACATTTGTGGCACCAGAATGCAATGGGGTGTAGTTTTCCTGTTTCAGGGTCTCGTTGTGACAATACTGCTCCCCTGGTTATTTTTGAAGCATCGGTCTCAGCTCTCCGCTATGTAATGTAAGTCTGGTTGTGGGTGTCGAAGGACTGCTGCTTTAGTGAATGCTAGTTCCAACTTCTGGAAGGCTTCTTCAGCTTCTGTCGACCAATGGAACTTTTGATTTTTCTTTAACAAGGAGGTAATTGGATGTACAATTTGTGAAAACCCAGGTATAAACCGATGGTAAATGTTGGCGAATCCGAGCACACTTTGCACTCCTTTCGTGGATGTTGGTGAGGGCCATTGGAAGATGGCATCCACCTTTCATGTATCCATATGTACGCCTTGAGGTGTGAGCATGAAACCGAGAAACCTGACCTCGGTTACATGGAAAAACATTTTTCCAACTTGGCATGCAATTGGTGCTGTCGAAGCTTCTCTAAGACTGCCCGGACATGACCTACATGTTCTTCCATGGAATTTGAGTAGATAAGAATGTTGTCAATGTAAACAAGAGCGCAAACATCCAGTAGTTCATGGAGTACATTATTCATAAAGAATTGAAACCGAAGGGCATGACCTGGTATTCAAAGAGGCCGTACTTCGTGTGGAAGGCCGTTTTCCATTTGTATCCCTCTTTTACTCTTACAAGATGGTATGCTCCTCTTAAATCCAGTTTTGTGTAGATTTTAGCATGTTTCAGTTGGTCCAGGAGCTCTGGTATAAGTGGTAAAGGGTATCAATTTTTTACTGTGATCTGATTGATGGCTGTATAGTTGATGCAAGTTCTTAAGTGCCCCTCCTTTTGGGAGCCAGTGGAAGAGATTTCAGGGCTGAAGAGATACGATCCCAGGGCTTGAGGCCAAGGACAAGTCTTGCAGTCCTATTACATATAAGTGACAAAGGGCTGAGAGTAGAAGCAGGTAGAATTAGAAAGTGGCTGTTACAGTAGTCCAACCTAGAGAGAACCAGGGCCCGAGAGACAGTGAGCTTCTGGGGGAAGGAGAGGAAAGACAGGATACCTCTGAGGAGGTGCAGAAGGAAGTTTGACTTTTTAGAGACATCAGAGATGTGGGCAGAGAAGGAAAGCGTGGATTCAAAGATGACCCTGAGATTCTTAGCCTTGCAGGTAGCGGTAGGAGGAGGGCCAAGGGAGGCAGGCCAGAGAGTGAGAGGAAAGGAGGGAGAAGGTGTACCGATAAGGAGGATCTCAGTCTTCCTAGTGTTCAGGCAGAGATCATTGGCGACACACCAATCCTGAATGGCAGATAGGCAGTTGGAAATAAGAGAAGGAGAGGAGGCGGCTGAGGGAAGCCTAAAAATGAGTTGAGTGTCATCAGCATAGCACTGGAAATGGGAGCAGAAAATGGCAATGCGATGAGCGAGATTTGGCAGGTATTGGTTAAAAAGCCAGGTTGAACTGACCACTAGGGGGCGCACAGATTAACACCTCCTCCATGTGAGCACCGTCCTGCGGTCCTAAAAAGTGGCCTGAGCCCCCGCTACAGGACACCCACCAAAGAAACCAAGCAAATTAAGCATCTGAAGACAGCCCCCGTGAACTGAGAAAATATCAGACACAAATTGGATGTGGTTTCACTGAGGTAACCGCATGCTACAACTTGATATTTGACTGCGCAACAGGCTCAGAACCCATGTCTGCACCCGTGGGCCTCAGCTGGACCATTGCCCCAAGAGAACAGTCGGAGGCGCCCGCAATGGCAGGACCCCCCCGAAGAACAACCTCTCCTGGACATTGAATGAATGAGGCTGGCCAACCCGGGATCTGTAGCGAGGGAGTGGTGCGGAGACAAACCAGGTCGCAGACCTGTAACATGCAGACTTTGTGAAGGTGAGCCCACGAATGCTGTGTTGCCCCCTGCACCCACAGATGACCCATTCCTCTCCCATCTGCCGCTGCGACCTACACTTTTCAGCGGATTAACTCTTGGGTAATACGGTGTCCCATGGTCCGGGCCCCATAAGAGAGAGAGCCCATAGATGCTGAACCTTCAGTTCATCTCCTGACTTCCGGGCAACCCAGCAGGTGACCAAGTAACTGCAGCTGGCCGCGGTCACAACTTCCACTTACACAAAGACTCTCCCCCCCTTGCAGACTGAAGCACAGGCACTGAAGAGAACTTTTGGTACTCTGGTGCCCTGGATTCTACGTGGCTCAGTCCGTGCAACAGCCTCTCCCAATATTAAGCACTTTGGCTTTGCTGCACACACCGTTGTGCAGGGAGTGGAAAAATGAACCCAGAGAAAGACGCAGTGAAGAAAGGTGTGAAATGGACTGTTTTGATTTAAACCACCATGGCCCCCACACTGAATATTACGACAACCTATACAAGCTGGCACACACATGGACCGCACACATAACAAACTCTGCAGCAGTAGAGGTCAGACTACGTGCCCTGGACCCATTCAGGCACGTAAATCATCCTGGATCCCTAAGTGGACTGGACAGACCTACACCCACCACGAGTGTGGCTCCCAACCCATGATAGCCAAACGCTACCGGAGCTACATGTTGCGCACGCTGCTTTCAGGTTCATCCCTGCACCTTCAAAACCATCAAGGACCACATAGACTCCCTGGCTCCTGCTCTGGCCGACTTCTGCAACCACTCCTTTGCTACTGGAGTCTTCCCTTCTCACCCTGAAGCACTCTCTTGTGCACCCTCTTCTTAAGAAACCCTCCTTCTCCCCTCACACCAGACGTCTCTAAGAAGTTACACCACCAGCTGCACCTCCTCAGAGGTATTCTTCCTTTCCTCTCCTTACCCCGGAATCTCACTGTCTTCAGAGCTCTGGTTCTCTCTAGGATGGACTATTGCAACAGCCTCTTTCTAAATCTGCCTGCTTCTACTCTCCGCCCTGTGCAACTTATCCAGAAGAGGACTGCGAGACTTGTCCTTGGCATCAAGCCCAGGGATTGTATCTCTCCAGGACTGAAATCTCTGTACTGGCTCCCAGTGGCTGTGAAGATTAAGTTCAAAACCCTCTGCATCATCCACAAGGCCTTCTGGGGCATGGGGCCTCAATATCTGCAACTCTCTCTCCCTAAATATCTTCTGTCTCGAGCTCCCCGCTCATCCGCTTCCAACTCCTCAGAGGCAGTTGCTTCTCTAAGCAATGAGTTGGTGGTAGATGTCTTTCTTCGGCTGGGGCCTCCCTCTGGAATAGCCTCCCTGGCTCCCTTAAACTTGAGGAGAACCATCTCTGGTCCGGGAAGCACCTCAAAACCTTTCTCTTTGATTCTGCTTTTTCTCCTCTTCTCCTCTGCTGACCTCCTTGGTGTTACCAGAATTGCACCGGCTACCTGAACACCCTCTGATCTCGGACCCAGGTCCCTCCCCCGCCAGCACCATACACCTGCACTGCCCACCTGGCAACCCCTGCATTTGGGTACTGTTTCTGTATTCCTACATTCCCCCTACCAGCCCTTGGCTCCTGATGTCCGCACTTACCCATGCACTTGCCACATGATGGCCGTTACTTACTTATTGTTTTGTTCCCTTCCCCTTTCCCCTGCAATTGTGCAATCTGAATGACACCTGGCCTAGTAGGATCGTTGTCTGTCCTCCCTTTGTTGCCCTCCCTTGCCTCGTCGCGCCTTGAAACACTTGTGTATAGGCGCGTTACAAATGCCTTATCATATCATATCATATCTTACTTTATGTCTCTTCTGCCTTTGACACAGTCACCCATGCCATCCTGCTCAACCGTCTCCATGATAACCTGTTATCACCGGTCAGGCCCTGGCGTGGCTGACTTCTTTCCTCTCTGATTGACCCTCCCAAGTACAACTTGGGTCCTTCCTCTCCTCCATCTCTATCTCTACCTGTGGTGTTCCCCAGGGGTCTAACCTCTCTCTCTGGCTGTTCAACCTATACCTGGCACCTCTTGCCCACTGCATTGCTGCGCTCTTCCTCAACTTCCAGTGCTATGCGGATGACAATCAGCTCATTTTCAGGCTACCTTCAGCCACCGCTTCTCCCTCTCTCATCTCTGACTGCCTGTTCGCCATCCAGGAGTGGTGTGCCGCCATGATCTCTGCCTTAATGCCAGTAAGATCGAGATTCTCCTCATTGAAACACCCGCTCCCTCCTTTCCTGTCACTCTCTGGCCGGCCTCCCTTGGCCCTCTTCCTACTCCCACCTGTGAGGCTAAAAACTTCGGGATCATCTTCCACTCCACACTCTCCTTCTTTCTGCACATCTCTAAGAAGTGACACTACCAGCTGTACCTCCTCAGAGGTATTCTTCCTTTCCTCTCCTTCTCCTTCCCTCAGAAGCTTACTGTCTCTAGAGCTCTGGTTCTCTCTAGGCTGGACTATTGCAACAGCCTCTTCCTAAATATGCCTGCTTCTACTATCCGCCCTAACAGACTGTGAGACTTGTCCCTGGCCTCAGTCTCAGGGACAGTGTCTCTCCGGGACTGTAATCTCTGCACTGGCTCCCAGTGGCTGCGAGGATTAAGTTCAAAACCCTCTGCATTGTCCACAAGGCCTACTGTGGCCTGGGGCCTCAATACCTTCAGCTCTCTCTTCCTAGATATCTTCCTTCTTGAGCTCTTTGCTCATCCGCCTCAAACTCACGCAGGGTCAGTTGCTTCTCCAAGCAACGAGTTGGTGGTAGATCTCTTTCCTCAGCTGGTGCCTCCCTCTGGAACAGCTTCCCTGAAACTTGAGGATAATCATCTCCGGTTCCGGAAGCACCTCAACATTTTTCTCTTTTGCTTCTGCTTTTTCTCCCCCTCTTCCCTGCTGACTTTCTGGCTGATACTGGAACTGCACTGGTTACCTGGCCACCCCCTGATCTCGGGCCCAGGTTGCTTGGAGAAGCAACTGACCATGCGTGAGTTTGAGGCGGATGAGCAAAGAGCTCGAGAAGGAAGATATCTAGGAAGAGAGAGCTGAAGGTATTGAGGCCCCAGGCCACAGTAGGCCTTGTGGACAATGCCAGTCACACTCCTGCACTGCCTTCCTGGCAACCCCACGCTAATTGATTGTTTCTGTTTCTCTACAGTGCCACCACCAGCACTTGACACCTGATGTCTGCACTTACCCGTGCACTTGCCACCAGCTGGCCGTACGTTACTTATTGTTTATTATTCTTTATCCCATTTACTGCACTTTCCCCCTCCCCTTTCCCATGCACTTTCGTGATCTGAATGACACCTGGCCTAGTAGGGTCGTAGTCTGTCTTCCCTCTGTTCCTCCTCCGTTGCAGCATATCGCTTTGAAACACTTGTGTATAGGCGCATTATAAATGCCATATCATATCATATCATATCATATGCAGACCAAAGGGAGAATTCTGCAAACAGCCTACGGCAATTCTGCTGAGGCATGTGTGTGAGTGAGTGGAGGCCAGGACAACCCAATAATCTTACTCATGTTTAATGAATGTGCTTTGATACGGGTCACATTGCTGGAATCATTCTGAAAACAACTGAAGTCACTGTTGGCCCTTCAGTCACGGCCCAGTTGCTCTGAAGTGCTCACTGTACCACATACAGGGAAAAGTGATACGAGGAAGCAGGCATCCACAAAACCCCATGCACACATAGTGATAACATGGTTGCCGCCGACGATTGGCTCCCTCATGCCCCGAAACACCACCAAACATTGTTGTACAGCAGAGTTCCACAATATGCAGGTCCGAGTGCAGAGCATCCTCCTCTGAGAAGTGTGGCAAGGTCCCCACAGTCACAGAAGGGCTGAGCATGCTACGACATTGCAAGGGGAGGCAAAACTGAGCCCCATGAATAGTGGATAGACCCCAGTACCAGTGTGAACCCAATCTAGTGCACACCACAAGATGATATTAGTGGGTTGGGCCCCTGTTTAGCAGGGTGTGTACCCTCCTCAAGGCCAAGCTCTTCCGCCAGCCCAGAGACTAAGACCTTTCTCAATGTGGTACACTTCCCACAAACCACCAAACTCTACACCCTAATCCCAATTGATGGAGGACCACCATGAGGGGCTACCGGGATCCGTGAAAAACTAGCCCTCTCTCCAAGGGTGGCACGGCTGGAAGGCGTGGGTCTCTCCACTGACCCTGACCCCTACCCACTATCGAGAAGGTTGGGCCCCCACTTTTGGGGCTTGTGCCCTCTTCTCCATTTGAGGAGCAATATTTTATACTGAATGCATTCCTCTGAAGTGCTCTGGGTCACGAACGTATGGACATTAGGGAGAAACTCACACCATATAGATTCTCCCCACACCGTGCTGATACTGCCCTTCCCTCAGACTCCAGAATGGCGACCTCAGGGGCAGAGGCAGTCGCAACCAAAGCCGATGTAGCGGACTTGCTGAACGATTGAAAAGCATGACAGCTGACATAGGTGGAAAAGTAGACAAAATAACGCAGAGAATTGATAAAACGGAAGAAAGACTCGAGGAGGTTGAGCATAACCAAACCCCTCTTGGCGTGCTAGAATCTCAAATGGACCTGAGGATAACGGACATTGAAGCCAGGGAAGAAGAGTTCTGCCTGAAAATGTATGATTTAGAGAACCGGGAACGACATAACAACATACACATTTTTCGGCATTACAGAAAGAGAAGGGGAAACTGAACAAGATCTAAAAAGGACCCTACACACACCTATGAAACTCCTGTTTGAAGATGACTCTATTGACGAGCCAAAAATTGACCGCATACATACCGTTCTGGCGCAGTTCCACAATTAAGCTGACAAAGCCAGGGGTCTCGAGAAGGCCAAGCATAGCGCACAGATTACTTGGATACAGCGAGGGTTTTGATTTATCAAGATCTATCGTCTCTCACATTGGCCATAAGAAGGAAGTGCATCCCACTCACTAAGTGGCTAAAAGAAAAAGAAGTGGGGATGACAGAGAATGGCGTATCAAAGGCCTGAGGCGGAGGCGAATACCAGGGTCCAGGAAGTTTAGGAGGGTGAATGCATCCCCAGATGCTCTAAGTGATTTCAACCCGGCACTCCACCTAAATCAATGCCTAGTGTGTGATGCACAGTTGGAACCCTTAATTATATATTTTTATGTCTATAAGTTCTTTTATTTCTGAATGATGTACCCATATATCACCCCCCTTTCTTTGAATCCCCCCGGCTTCACTGAACCAGGAAGCAGGCTGTTTTGCAAAGTTAAAGATTTATTTTTCTGAATTTGAACAAGATATATGTCACACTTTTATGAATTTGAACAATATCTAGATATCACACTACTAATATTTATACAATGATCGCCATTGGCTGATATCACAACCATCAACAATCTCTTTAATCAGAATGAGTATGGATAAGAAAAATAAGGCAGCATGGAATAATACTTGATAGGGATAGGAAAACAATGCAGCATGGAATAATACTTGATGTGGGTTCAATCAAATGCAATGTCACTCATTCCCCCTGATACTAATCAATCCCCCCTAATATGCAATATAGAGATGGAAGGAGAGAAAACAGGTTTCAGGAATATACAATCTCAACCAATACAGTTTCATTCCCAATTCCCCCCAGCAAGCAGAGAGAAACAGGAATGATTTCAAAACAGGTCAAATGCTTTTGAATGGGAAAAACACTGAAAAATGAATTTAATTCTCTAAATTGGATTCAAAACTAGTGGGAGCCGCTTTGTATAGTTTCAGGTAAACACTAGCAATGATGATTGAATAACTAGCAGATTGGAAACTGAATTCTGAGGTCGGATGCAAAGAATAGCTGTTTTACAGGTGTTGAAATTGAGTCAAGCGCGAATTCACGGCAAACGTTTCTGTGCGCGAGAAGCATGATTGCGGGAAAACTATAGGGATTTGGAATGAGGTTTTGGGTTTCTTGGAAAGCTGAGGATGTTAGCTTCAATCTGACACTTACGGTATGGAAGTTATGAAGGTTTTAGTGGAGGTCGATTTTTCTCAGAAAGAGTCAAGATTTTCAAATGAAAGATGTGCTTTTGAAATTACAGATTTTCTTCACACTAAGGAGGCTATGAAGATGCAAGATACCCAACGGACAGCCACCAGAACAGCGGTGCCTCTGCTCTGACTTTTGCCCGCCAAGACTCTTGTCTTTCTCCAGCAAACATATTAGCGCAAAGATGAATTTATCACTACAATTAACAAAGGACTATATGGGTGAGGGAAAGATTCAGAAAAAGAAGAAAGAGATTCTACAATGCAGTTCTGGATACAATAGAATGGGTTGTATAGGATTACTTAAGGATAAGAGGTTGGCTAGGAGAATTCTGTGCTAGATACTCACTGCTATGGTTTTGGAATAGGCCCGTCAGGATCTGGTCAAAGGGTTCTGGACAGGAATTCTGCTAGACCACTGGACAGGATTCAGGCACCCAGTTCTGCACTCAGCATGGCACTCTGGTCTCTGCACTGCCTCTGGACTGGATCTGACGAGTTGGTTCTGGGTTACAGCTATCTGGTTACAGCTCTGCTCTACTGGTTTGGATCTCTGGGTTCTAGCAAGAGTCAAGAGTTCTTGGCAAGAAAGCAGAAACAGCACGCCAGGCTGTTATTTTTGTGAGGTTCCCCTTGGAAGTCTGGGGTTAAAATCAGGTTTGAAGATTTTAAAGGCCAGCTGAGAAGGGTTCAGCTTTGGAATTGGGCCTTCTGCTTTCAGAGTTCTGGAGTCTTGGATCTGGTTTCCTCCTGCAGAGCGGTTCGCCAGTAAGTCAGTTGATGGGTGAATCTGTGTGTCTCTGGGTCCTAATCTGTCCCTATTTATGTCTTTCCCAAAGGGGCGGGTAGGCTGAATTATACTAAGCACACCCTCTAGGAATCCTATTGGCTAGAGTATTTCCACTCTCCTAATTTGAGAAGGAAATCTAGTTTCATAAGGTTGCTGCATTTTACAATCCAGGGAGTACCTCCCCTTTGTTTCAGTACAGTAAATCTATTTTTCACATAAATCATATTTACGATATCACCAACTTGCTAATAATACATATTCACATCACAGATTTAGTAGAGCACGTATCAGTCTGAGTTCCATTTTTTCGTGCTTTTGGTGGGGTACCCAGTGTCAGATCTGTCCACATTTTTCTCCATACATGCGCATGACATCTGGGCATAATCCTGTGAAGTTTCATATTTCTAGCATTATCACAATTGCTACAACATCAACATTTTGGTAGTCCTGTCTCTGAACATCGCACAAAGTTCAGAGTAGTTTCAAACTGTGAGCAGAAATTTCATTTTAACAACACTATATTTACAGATTTTTACAAATTGTGCACAGTTCTCTGTGAGTCTTTTTCAAAAAGATATTTTCTTGTGGGTTAAGATACACATATCTGTATGGTCCCGCCCAGAAGGTTTTGCTAGGTCCAGAGCACTCCCAGGCTCTCTTGCTGCTGGCAGTTGTTTTCTGTTGACAGTTAAATATGCATATCTTTTCAATCAAGGGAGTCTTTTGTCTCTCCTCAGAGCAACAGGCCAAAATCTCCTCCCACCTCCATTAACAACTCAATGACAGTTCCTGAGCAGAGAGCAGGGGGAAGATGCCTTTGTTTGGGGCAAACTGTGGAATGTGCCTTTGAAGTACTGTGGCTAACATTAGTTCACTTTTAAAACCCCTTGTTTAAAATTGTCTTTTCTAAATAAACTTACATTTTCAACAAATATACACACAGATCTCATAATTCCAGTCTTTTTCAAACGTAGAGATTGAATTGTAGCAACCTATATCGCTTTTGATGGCAAGTCTCTTCTTTTCCACAATTTGATTTTAAGACAAAAATTTTAAACTGCTAGTATAAGTAAATGACAGCTCTGACACAGGAGAGAGGCGGTACTGCACCCATATTCTGACATATTTTTCCAGGCAAGCACCTTTTTGAATGGGGATATTTTTGTGCTGAAATGTGCTTCTCCTGGCATTGTGCTTAGGTGGATTCTTTAAATAAAGTGATGTTTAACACCCAACAAGGATGCTGGATCTTTTCTGATGTTTGGGAACCATGATTTTGTACTTTCAACAGCCAAGGAAAAACAGATTTTAAAGCACTTCTGGGTTTTCCTGGCAATGCAGCCCTGCCTTTTCAGGTAATTCCATTTCACTCTGTCGGCAACCCAATGACAGGTTTTGGCAGTGTGGTCTCCGGTTCCACCACTGACACAGGCAAAATGGTTTGGTGGCCTATTTTTCAGGTTTCCATGTGCACTTCTCTGAGATTTGTAGCGCATAGAGCTTTTTGGTGGCCATTCTGTTATTTCTGATGAAAGCAGCACACAGTGATGTCGCGGGGCAGAGCCTAGTTGGTCAGAACATCCCACAAGCCCCCCCTTTTGATTTGGCGTTGAACGTCCATCAATGGGAAGTCGCAAGACTGGGATGATCAGTCTCATTTCTTTTGGTTCCAAAAATGGCAAAGTTCATCATCTTTTCTTCCATCAGGGGTGGATCGACCAGTTCCTCGCCCAGTCCTGATGTGGGTATGAAGCGATACCCCGGGCCCCTTGGATCTTTCCTTCCGGTCCCCGTGTGGTCCTCCTTGGTTTTAGTCTCCATGGTTTCCAATTCTAGGATGACAAAGCAAAAACATATTTGTAGACATTTCCCCACCACTATTAATGTAGTGGGGCGGACACATTCAATTTGATTAATCAGGACACATTTTTCTATTGGCAATTTATTGACTAGATAGATGGAATATTTTTATAGTGGGAATTCTAGGGAGCTGGAGTGACCCCCTCTGGGGTTCCAGAAGACTCCTCCAGTTGCTGCAGAGTGGGCCTAGGATGGCAACACTTCAGTTGGGTAATATGGACCCACTTATCTTCCCCCTCTGTCAAACTGCCTTTGGGGATGCAGATTTTGTAGGCGACTGGTGAGATTTTGTCTACAATTTCAAAAGGACCCCTCCAGGTAGGCAAAAATGTGCACTGTTTGGCCTGGTTCCTTTAGAAATTGTATAAGTAGACCTGGTCTCCTACATGGTATTCTTTTCTAGTAGTCTTTAATTCATAGTGGGTCTTCATACTGTCTGCAGATCTTTCTAGATTTCGCTGAGCAAAGGCAAAAGCATGTTGAAGGTGTTTTCTTAGATTTTCAACATACTCATGAGTTGTGGAGGCATTGATCAATGTCTGTTTTTGGGTTCTGTAGAGCAGATGCTGGGGAAGCACCATCCTGCATCCAGTCATCAGCTCAAATGGTGACATTTTAGTTACAGATTAAGGGGTAGATGTGATGGACAAGAGCTAATCGAATATCCCAACTTGGCCCAGAATCTGCCACAAACTTTTTTAATATGCTCACAATTGTCTTGTTATATCTCTCCACTGCACCACTAGAGGCTGCCGGTAGGCAATGTGTAATTTCCTTTTGACCCCAAGTATCTCCCACATCTTTGTCATTACTTCGCTAGTGAAGTGGCTACCTCAGTCTGACTCGATCCTTTGGGGTAGTCCAAAAACGCGAGAAGATGTGGTTGATCATCAGGGCAGCTGCTGTTTCTGCCTTGCAATTTGGTGCTGGCAGACATTCCACCTACTTAGTAAACAAGCATGTCATGGTCTACATGTACTTATTTCCCCTTGAGGAGCGAATCATGGGCCCAATATAATCGACTTGTAAATCTGACCAAGGCAGTGTCATCCCCTCTTTTGGAGAGGCGCACGGTGTGTGAGGGATGTTGGCTGAAATTGTGCACACACGAGACACCCCTTCAAGTATTGGTCGAAGTCCTGCCCCATGTGTGGCCAGTATGCAACCTCTCTTAAGATTTTAAGCATTGTATGAAACCCCCTATGACCGGCTGTGGCAGCATCATGAGCGTGACTTAACATCAAGCTTCGGAATGAGGTATGGACTACCCACTGATCATGGCCCACTAGGGATCTCCTTACCAACAAACTGTCTTGGATTCGGAACATTTTTGGACATTTCATCAACACTCTGAGATCCTCTTTCCCAATGTAGCCAGTATCTGTCAGGGGAAAGTTCTCAGGGTCCTCAATGTGTGGATATAACTTACCAATTATTGGATCCCCTTTTTGAGCTGTAATTAAATCAGCATCTGGGGTCTCCTTACTCCATTATGCAGTTGAGAGTTCATTGTGAGCATTTGTCTGGGACCTAGTGATAGCAGTGAGCTGGATTTCCCCCAACAGGGACTCAATCTCAAGTAGATCCCCTTGGATGGCTCCGGGTTTGGCCAGCTGATCAGCTGGGTAATTTCCAGTTTTGTCTGCTCCCTATACATTAGAATGACCCCTGATCTTTTTCCAGTAGATGGTCATCCCATTCGAGGTGAACAGATCATCAATGTTTTGAATAAATTTTCCATGTTTCAATGGTTTGTTGTTAGCACATAGCATGCCTCTGGTTTTCCAGTTAACCAGGTGCTCCACGAACCCGTTCTGTACATAATCCGAGTCTGTGATTATGACAAGTTTGTGGAGTTGATGTTGGACAGCAGTGAGGATGGCTTGATGCACAGCCATTAACTCTGCCATTTGACTACTTCGGGGACCAATCTTGTACCCAGCAGAGGGTCCTGGGGTCTCATTCACCCATGCATTCCCTACGCCGGCCACAAGTTCTTTTTACCCGTTGTTGTCAACATGGTAGGAGCATCCATCCACATAGACAGTGGGCATTCCCTTGTCTTCTTCAAAGACTATGTGTGGGGAATTGAGGTCTGCCTCCATGTTGTCCTTGATTTTTAGACTTCCGCCCTCGAGACAGTTTTCTCTGGCACAATCATGCAAGTCAGCCAGACCTTGCGCGAGGGGACTCTACTTGTTTTGTGGCCATATCTGACCTCCACAGGAAAGCCTTGCATTGACAGAATCCAGGAAGTAATTCGGGAATTACTCACATTTCCGGCCCGGATTCTGCTACTTTGGAGATATTGCAGAGGCTGTTGTGGAGTCTCCACTATGATGTTTTCCCCCTGGATAAACGGGTGGTAATTATTCAATGCCCACACCGTTGCCAGGAGCGCCTTCAGACAATTGTTGAATTTTTCCTCCACAGAGGATAAAGTTTTACTCGCATAGGAGATTACTTTATGTCATGCTTTTGGTATAATACTGCAGTCAAGCATGTATTAGAGAACCCTGGGCCCAAGAGGAACTCCTTGTTTTTGACAGGGTAAGCTAGGCAAGGTGCTTGTGAAAGGCTTCTTTTGAGTTGTCTTACTGCCTCGGCTTGTCTGGACCCCACTCCCACTTGACCCCCCCTTCAACAGATGGATCAGGGGTCTTGTGATCTCTGCCTAGTCCTCAATGTACTTTCTACTGTAATTAGTCAGTCCAAGGAGGCTCCTTAGTTCCCGCAGAGTTGTGGGGTCTTTCAATTTCTGTAGTGCTTCCACTTTCTTTTCCTGGGGACAGAGATCCTGAGGAGTAATCTCATGCCCCAAGAAATTGACATGGGTTCTACATCACTGTGCCTTTTGTTGAAAGGAGAGTTTTGCTCCAGCAGCCCTCAACTGTGTCAAAACATAACGGATCTCCGCTATGTGTTCCTCCACAGTTGAGATTTTGATGAGAACATTATCTACATAGGCCAGGTTACCCCTGTCAACCAGGTCGGGCATGGCCTTATGTAGAAAAATGTTGAATTCATTGCCGGAGTTGATGTATCGGAAGGGAGTCCGGGTCCATGTGTACTGCTGTCCCCCGAAGGTGAAAGCCAGCTTGTATTGGTCCTCCCTACTGACAGGTACAGTCCAGTATCCATTGGTCAGGTCTATTGCAGTGAATGCCTGTGACCCCTGGATCTGGGCCAGCCCTTGGTCAATGTTGGGAAGAGGCCATCGGGAAATATGGACCCGTTTGTTGAGCTCCTTAAGGTCGGCGCAGAGTCTCCACTGGCCGTTTGGCTTCAAAATCCCCAGCACCGGATTATTGAAGGTGCTGTGGACTGGACAGATTATCCCACGGGACTCAAGGTTCTTAAATATTTCTGTAAGGGACTCCATTGATGCGAGAGGCAAGCGATATTGCTTCACAAAGACTGGAGTCGTGCCAGGGTACGTGGGAATTGTTGTTGTGTGGATGTCGGTGCGACCACAGTCATATGAGTCCACCACAAAGAGATCTTGAAAATCCAAGAAAACTTGTTTCAGTTTTTGATTCTGCTCCAGAGTCTCACAGTCATCAGCTAGGTTGGCTCTCGATTCAACCATCTGCCTGAAGCCTGGAAAGACTTATGGTTTTGCTTTCTCAGTGGCCTCCTCCAGCTGGGTGGAGAAGTCCCTGGTTAGAATGCTGATTTAACCTGGTGGCTTCAGGTGGGGAAGGCAGTCCTCGCGGACTTGGAAAATCACCTCATCCCTCCTGACATCACAGGTCACATCTTCCTTACCATAAGGGCAGGAAGTGTACACCAGGAAGTTCCCCCCATGCCAGGTAAAGATCCTGTCTGGTGTTGTGTTGTCATCACTATCACTGTCAAAACAGTCCTTGGGAATTGGTCCTAACAGTTCATTGCATAAATCTATGGAAAAATGTCGGTCATCAACCGCCATTCCAATAATGGTGCCTGCGGCTAGAGTGATACTCTTGAAGTCGCTGTTATCCACCTCTATTGGAATGGCGTCATGTTCTATATTGACTAGTGGTGTTGGGTTTACCCCAACCCTTGCTGTTGGAAATATGCATTCAGATGAACATAGACATCAGGGTTTTTCAATTTCTGTCCTCCTTTAACTTTCACTTCCAGGGAGAATTGTCGGGTCCTTTCTGGGATGGTGACTTCCTCTCCAATCTGAATTTCAACTACATAAGGCAGCAGTTGAGCTAACCTAAATGCTTTATCTGGGTCATCAAAGCCCATGGATTATCTGCTAATCAGGACCAAGCTTTAAAGTTATTAGGTCCAAACTAATGGCAAAGCGATTGAGAATGTAACCGTCTAAGTTAAAGGCAGCAGAGACGTCTCGCACAACCCAACAATTATGGACTATGCTCTTGTTGCCTATGGAGATTTTGAGCATACATCTGCTTAGCATGAGATGTTTGAAATTGGGTGTTTCCAGATCCATTTCCCATTTGTCTATGAGTCTAAAGGTGGGAATGGCTGGATCTTTTGGGTGTTTGTGGAACATGCCCAATTTTAATGTCCAAATCCGCAGTTCCCTCGACGGGAATTTCCTTCCCATCAAAGTTCTGAAGTTGTCCAGGAAGAAGGGTGAGAGGAATTTGGTAATCCTCCCCCCTTCCTGAATTCAGTTTATCAAAGGCCTTTTTGGACAGAAGGGTAGCTTGGGATCCAGTGTCCACCAGTGCCAAAATTGTACCCTGCCCCTGTATTTGGACCGGGGCATAGAATCTTCCCTCCTTCTCCTCAAGGGGGCAAGATAATGTACATTTTTGGACAACTGGTGGGTTGGTTTTCTAGTTTTGGACACTGATAGAGTGGTGATTTGTGCAGAATTCTGTTTGGAGTCTAGGGAATCTGAAAAGAAAAGGTGACAACTAGAGATGGGCAAAATTTTGGGTTCCCCTGGTTCCGGTTCCAGGCTGCACCCCCTTTTTGGAGGCAATCACCAGGATGGGTTTGAACCAGGGGATTTTCATGTTGTTGGTTCTGGGGTTGGATGATGGGCAGCGCTAGCTCAGTCCCCACATCTACCCAGTCTAGATTTTTGATCCTTTGGGACCCATTTTTCTTTGGGAGGAGTTCCCCCATCTCTGAAGGAGAAGATCCTCTTCCCAGGATCCTCTGAGGATCCCTCTCCTTCAAATTGGAAGATGTGTACCTCCTCCTCAACATGGGTCTGTTTGGGTTCTTTGTTTCTCCTACCCCCCTCCGCTCCTTGGGTGGCAGACTTTCAGGGGCAGGAGATTTTGGTTCCGGTTCCTGGGTTTCCAGGGGCTTTCTACAAGTGGGGAAGGGAGCTTCCTCCAAGGCTTTACACCCCCCTTCACCTTGTGCCTCCTTCCTGGGAACTGGTGGGTTGTCAGGGTTCTGCCCCCGTCATTGCTCTGGGGCACCAGGTCCGGGGTTTGAGGCATTCTGTGCCGGCATGCTCATCTGAGGGTTCTGTTGAGCCCTCAGCATGCGACCCAGATCCTGTGCTATGTTTTGGACCTGGCGCTCTAGCTGTGACACCCGCTCAGGCTGATACAGGGTCCTTTGTCTCTCTTGGGCTGATACTGGGAAGGGTAGCTATCCCTTCTCTGAAAATACTCCGGGTTTTGAAAATTTGGGTACCCCTCCACCCTTGGCCTCCCCTCTCCCGGATTAGGTAGTTTGGGCTCAGGAAACTGGGGAAAGAAGGATGGATGGTTTTGGGGTTGAAAGCTTTGCGGGTACCTGGGGAAGAAGTTCTGCCCAGGATTTGGGGAATTTCTGCCCTCCTGCGGGAAGTGAGTAGGGAAGTTTCCCAGGTTAACTGCTGTTTGGTTGGATCCCCCCCCCCTTAGGCTGGAGGAGTCCACACATAACCCAGGATGGGTCTGTTCCCCTTGTAGCGGGGACGTATGCAGTCAGGAGTGTGAGGGGTCCCATTTGTGGGACTACCTCCTTGGCTCCCTGTCTGTGACTGGCCCGAGGGCCTTCTGGGTTTAGGATTATTCACATTTCGTGCAGGCAGGTTTTTAGGCCCCCCATCTCCAAATCTAAAATGGGGGCAACCTTCACCTCTGCCACCTTAGCAGCAGCCGGGGCGTTGGTTGGTTTGGGGCTTTTTGCATTATTTTTGTTTTCTATGGGCTTTTGCACCTCATAAATTTGTGTGGCCTGTTCAATGACCCAGACTAGTGATCTTTTCTCATGAAAATCTCTCACTAGCTGGGTCATGATGTATTTGGGGTGAGCGTGGAAAAAAGTATTCACAAATTCTCTGCTGTCAGTGCACACCCTTCTGGTGGTCTGCGCAAAGGCACGCTTTAATTCCTGCACAAATTCTTGTGGGGGCCTGATCTTCCCCACACTGCAAGTTGTAGGCTGCCTTGCGAGCCTCCTGAGGATTTCTGTGCACAGAGAAATGCTTCAAGATGGCCACCCTATATGTGGACCATCTAGAATGATTTTGGTCCTCCAGCCCCGCAAAGAAGCTGGAGTATTCTGGTGAGAAGGACCATTTAATATATTGAATACAGCTTTGGCCGTCCTTCAAACGGAAAGTTTCCATCATCTGCTCAAAGAGCTCTAAGTGCTCCCAAACAGAATACTTTGCGTTCTTATGGTAGGGCGTGATGACGCTCCTTATCGCTTTGATTTGCTTTAAGGGGTCTTAAGCAAGGCCCTTTTTGCCTTATTGGCCTTCTTGGTTCGGGTAACCCTGGTCCACTCCTCCTCTGACTCAGAGGCACTGCTCCCAGAGGTGCCAGTCTGGTCTTCTAGGCTCTCCCGGATTCTGCGAGCCTGGGAGTGGCTGGCAGAATGTGGGGACCTAGTCTCCTGTGTCCTGGGGTGCTCAGAGGAGTCTTCTGATTCCTCCTTGCTCCCAGGATTTGATGGGTACCGCCCCACTGTCCTAGCTGGGCAGAGGTTTTCAGGATGCCCTTGGTGGGCCTATTCTCATGGAGTTCCCCACTAAATTTCACAGCACTTGGGTACCCATACCCAGATGCCCGCCCATCCATTCCTGGGAGGTGCTGGTCTATGAGCCCCATATTCCTGATTGGATTGAAATCTGCCATCCCCGTGGCCCTTTGTTCATGTGCGCCAGTGGACATGGGGGTGGCATAGACCAGGGATTGGAAGGGGTGAAGGCCTCTGGTACTAGGGTTCCTGAGGTTTTGCTCAGGTGTTTCCCTTTCCCAGCGAACCTCATCTCTGTCAGCCCCTGCTCCCTGTTGCCATACAAGAAGCTGAGCTTTCTGTTCCTCTATCAAGGCCTTGCTGGTTTCTATCAATCGCTCTTGCATAGCTACCTGTCTGTGGAACCTGTCATTTTTCTCACAGAGAGCCTTATTTTCTCTCTGTGCTTCTTGTGTTGTTTTAGAGTACTGGGCCAGTCTTTGCTGCAGGAGGGTTACCTCCTGAGTCCTGTCTATACTGGCCTGGTCCTTCCTTACTAGAGCATCTTCCACCCTCCTGGTGTGCTCTAACAATTTTTGATGGTGTTTTTGGAGGTCACCCAGTCCCTGAAGGGCTAGGTGATTTTCTTCCAGCTTCTCTTTTAAATAGCAGACTTCCTGGCCTAAGGTGTCCCTTTCCTGAGCAAGAGCCTGCCTCTATGCCGCCAGGTCGTCCCTCTGTCTTTGAAGCGCACCAGCTTTCTGGCGCGCTTCATAAAATTCTGCTTGGGTATCCAGGTCTTTCAAGATTAATTTATTACTCTCCTCTTTCTCTCTATCTAGTTGGCTTTGCAGGGTGACTACCTGCTCTGGGCATGCCCTGTTGAAATGTATTTGTTGTTCCAGCTTTTTCTGGCTCTGCAGTAGGGAGTCCAAACTTTCTTGGAACTCCTTCTGCAGGGCCAGCATTCTGGTATCCTGGTCTGCCTTTTTCTGCTGCAGGATACCCATGTCCTCTTTTATTTTGGTTAGGTACTGCCTACTTTCATTTTCTGACTCCTGGCTCCTTTGCAGCCTCTGCTCAGAAGAGTCCAGGTCAGTTTGGGCCTTTTCTAATGCCTGCAGTTTCTTGTTTGCCAGATCTTGGCCCTTCAGAATATTTATCCTGCATGGCTCCAATATATAGGTATAGATATGCTGCTATTTTTGTAATCTTATTTTGCTCTTCCTTTGCCTTAGGGGCCATATACAGTTCACTCAGGGCCATATGTAATGGACCCTGGTCTTGCCATTTATCTAACCCTGTTGCAGTGATCTGTTCTGTGATTGCCTGCAACCACACATTCTGATCCTGCTCTGTCCATTCACCCCTTACAAATAGTTTATGCAATAGGTGTTCTTTAGCCATATTCATCTCTACCAAAGTCCCCATTCTGGAAATATTAATTTCCTTCCTGACTTACAGAAGTTTTCTTTTATTTTTTGCAAAATAGACCGATTCCTTGGAGCGTTCATGTGAGGGGTGCTTTTCACAGTGTAACACAGCATGGTAGCCCAACAGGATTTATGTACCCTGTCATTTAGCACACTGTATTAGACTGTCATAAGTGGTATATCTAATTCAGAAACCCCACGCACAAGCCCCGAATCCTGTAAGAGATTTCAACCCGGCACTCCACCCAAGCCAATGCCTAGCGTGTGATGCACAGTTGGAACCCTTAATTATATAAGTTCTTTTATTTCTGAATGATGTACCCTTATATCACGCCCCTCTCTTTGAATCCCCCCAGCCTCACTGAACCTGGAAGCAGGCTGTTTTGCAAAGTTAAAATATTTATATTTCTGAATTTGAACAAGATATATGTCACACTTCTATGAATTTGAACAATATCTAGATATCACACTATTAATATTTATACAATGATCGCCATTGGGTGATATCACAACCATCAACAATGTCTTTAATCAGAATGAGTATGGACAAGAAAAATAAGGCAGCATGGAATAATACTTGATAGGGATAGGAACACAATGCAGCATGGAATAATACTTGATGTGGGTTCAATCAAATGCAATGTCACTCGTTCCCCCTGATACTACTCAATCCCAGATAAAATGCAATATAGAGATGGAAGGAGAGAAAACATGTTTCAGGAATATGCAATCTCAACCAATACAGTTTCAATCCCAATTCCCCCCAGCAAGCAGAGAGAAACAGGAATGATTTCAAAACAGGTCAAATGCTTTTGAATGTGGTTTGTAATGAATGGGAAAAACAGTGAAAAATGAATATAATTCTCTAAATTGGATTCAAAACTAGTGGGAGCCGCTTTGTATAGTTTCAGGTAAACACTAGCAATGATGATTGAATAACTAGAAGATTGGAAACTGAATTCTGAGGTTGGATACTAAGAATAGCTGTTTTACACGTGTTGAAATTGAGCCAAACGCAAATTTGCGGCAAACTTTTCTGCGCGTGAGAAACACGATTGCGGGAAAACTATAGGGATTTGGAATGCGGTTTTGGGTTTCTTGGAAAGCTGAGGATGTTAGCTTCAATCTGACACTTACGGTATGGAAGTTATGAAGGTTTTAGTAGAGGTCGATTTTTCTCAGCAGGAGTCAAGATTTTCAAATGAAAGATGCGCTTTTGAAATTGCAAACAGATTTTCTTTACACTAAGGAGGCTTTGAAGATGCACGATACCCAACGGACAGCCACCAGAACAGCAGCGCCTCTGCTCTGACTTTTGCCCGCCAAGACACTTGTCTTTCCCCAGCAAATATATTAGCGCAAAAATGAATTTATCACTACAATTACAAAAGGACTATATGGATGAGGGAAAGATTCAGAAAAACAGGAAAGAGATTCTAACAATGCAGTTCTGAATACAATAGAATGGGTTGGATAGGATTACTTAAGGATAAGAGGTTGTCTAGGACAATTCTTTTCTAGAAACTCACAATTATGGTTTTGGAATAGGCCCGTCAGGATCTGGGTTCTGGACTGGAATTCTTCTAGCCCACCGGACAGGATTCAGGCACCCGGCATGGCACTATGGTCTCTGCACGGCCTCTGGACTGGATCTGACGGGTTGGTTCTTGGTTACAGCTATCTGGTTACAGCTCTGCTCTACTGGTTTGGATCTCTGGGTTCTAGCAAGAGTTCTTGGCAAGAAAGCAGAAACAGCACGCCCGGCTGTTCTTTTTGTGGGGTTCCCTTTGGAAGTTTAAAATCAGGTTTCAAGATTTTAAAGACCAGCTGAGAACAGTTCAGGGTTCGGATGTTAGTTCTGGAGTCTTGGATCTGGTTTCCTCCTGCAGAGCGTTTCGGCAGTAAGTCAGTTGATGGGTGAATCTGTGTGTCTCTGGGTCCTAAACTGTCCCTATTTATGTCTTTCCCAAAGGGGTGGGTAGGCTGAATTATTATTTTTTTTTTTATTATGTTTTATTGGTTAAATAAATTTTCAACCTTTAACAAAGACCCAGAAAATAGTCAATGTCCTTTTCCAGACCCCACCATCCTTACGAAGATTCAACCTCCTCTTCCACTTCATCATTACCCTCAAGACCTTTTAATATCGATTCTATGAATCGTAGTACTTCCAGGGTCGGACCAAGTTTTTGGACCGTCAGAACTCGTTCCCAATAATCCTCATCTGTCAATATATTTATGTTATCCACCCACTCTCCTAGGTATAAGTTCCTTCGGGTGATTAAGGCCGGACAGGAAAGCGTCCAATGTTTTACTGATTCCAAGATGTCCGGAGCATTGCAGAAGCGGCAACTAGCAGCTTCCTTTAGAATTTGTTTCCTTAAATATTGCACTTCTCTTGTTGGCAGGATGTTAAGTCTGACTCTCATCAAGAGATCCCTATATTTTGAAGAGGGAAATCTTCGGAGATAAGGTGGAGGATCATTCAGTGCCTTGCGCTCCCAGATGATATAATAACACTTTGTGTTCTCCCTCTTTAGATTGTCAGTGGCTATCCAGTCGTTTTCTCGTATTTTTTTCTTTGCTTTCTCGGGATTATCTTTTAGCCTATCCATTTTGATATGATGATGTTCCAGAATTTCAAAGCAGTTCTGTTTCCAAGAATTGAAATGCGGATCTGCATTGATTACCTCTTTATTCGCTAGTAATTCGAATGAAATGGGAGGTTTATCAAGGATACATTTTCGAAATAGCGAGAGGGTCTTCCACAGCACTATTGACTCCATTGATTGTAATCTCAACTCATGTCTTATTATCGATGCCGGAAGACAGTTCGGAAGCCTAAGAACCCTTCTCCAGAAAAAAGCCTCTAGAACCGCCCATGTTTTCCAGTGAAGATTTAACAATGATTGAGCTCCGTATGTTATGCTTGCCACTACTTTTTGCTTGTAGAATATGATTAGTGGCATCATTGAAAAGGTTCCGTAGCGTCGGTGCAGGGCTCGAGCTTGATTAGAGAGTTTCATCAGCTTTTCTTTGATAAAATTTAATTGGCCCTGCTCATTGATGTTTTTATTTATTCTGACCCCCAGGTAAACTGTTGAATCAACTATTTGCAGAGGTTGATTGTCCAATGACCATGTAAAGCCCTTTTTATTTTTACCGATATTAGGACCTCGTGCCGACTGCATTATTAGGACCATAGATTTTTTTACGTTGACCGACAGATGGTTTTTGCTTAAGTAAGACTTAAATTCCACCATGCGTCTTTGCAGACCTATGGGAGTTTGGTCCATAAATACCACGTCGTCCGCATAGATGATCCATGAGAGGGCTTCCTCCTGAAATACTGGGGGGAATGCACGAATGTGTTCCTGTGATTCTTTCATGTCTGCTAGGTACAAAACAAACAGGAAAGGTGCCAGGGCGCACCCTTGCTTTATGCCCTTGGTGGTTAAGATTTTCTCTGTCAGATCTCCTCCTTTTGAGACCACTATCTGAACTGAGGTGTTAGTGTACAGTTCCTGAATGGCCTGTAGCAGATCTTGCGGGCAGTTCCATTTCCTGAGTTTGGACCAAAGCAGTTCTCTACAGATCCCATCAAAGGCCTGTTCGAGATCAATGAAGCCCAGGTAAATATTCCTTTTTTGTTTTAGTGCCCGCATCTTTAGCATATTCAAGATGAATAGATTCAATGATGTTCCGACCCCACTCATGAAAGCTGTTTGTCTTTTGTCCAAAATCCCTTCCCTAATTGCCCACTTTTTGAGATCTCTTAGCAAGATGGAACAAAACAGTTTCCCTATGGAATCTAGGAGGGCGATGGGCCTGTAATTCCTTGGATTGTTACAATCTCCTTTTTTATATATGGGTACAATTAGGGCCTCTTTCCAAGAGTGTGGGATTGATCTTGTTTTTAATATCTGCTGGAATAGTACCAGGATAAAATCCGCCCACTCTTCCTTGTTTTCCTTCAGCATTGAATTCGAGATGCCGTCTGGACCGGCAGCTCGCGATGAACTCAATTTTTGAATTCTTGTTAGAATGTCATCCCTGTCTATATCAATACGCCATTCGTTCCCCGAACTTTTCTTGGTCTTTATTGGGCTTTTCTCCTGAAAGAGATCACTGTAAAACTTTACCCAGTCCTTTTTTGAGACGTTACTGGCTGTCAGGGCTGACTGAAAATCATCCCCTTTATTGATTATCTCCCACAGGGACCTAGAGTTAGATGTAGTTATTGCTGCCATCATTTTCTCGGCATCTGCTTGTGCTCACCAAATCCTAGTGGATTTTAGCCAATTTTTATAAGACTGTTTACAGTGTCTTATACGTTCCTCTTTGTTAATGTGGCTGCTTTTCTGGAGATGTCTCAGATCTGCACGATGTTCCCTTCTTTTTTCCACCAGGATTTTGCTATATGCGTGATTCCTCGTAAACTCTTTTTTTTTGTTTAATCCCTTTTTAATCTCAAACTCCTTAAGTAGGCAGCCATATTCCTCTGTTTCATGGTTAACTTCAAAGTTATGAGTAAGCCGGACTGCTAGTTGAGGGATTGTCCTTGCTTTGATTTTCAGCCTGTTACGTCCCCAAGATAGTTCCATTTCGGGGATGATTTGATGTTCCGGCTCTTCCGTTTTCCAGAGTAATTCAATTTCAAGGAGAGCATGGTCGCTACGAGTCTGTGGGACAACTTTAAAGGAGTTTATCCAAGGCAATGTATTTCTTGCGACAAAGCAATAATCCAAGCAGGCTTTCGTTGAGTTCGCAAACCAGGTGTCCGCTCCCGGAATATCACCTGCTGTTTGGCCATTCAACATTGACAACTCTCGAATGTCCATTTCTACCAGCCAGCGTTTTTCATTGTTCGGGAGATTGTGTCTTCTTTGTAACAAGCCATTTTTATCCAGCAATTTAATATTCAGGTCCCCGCATATGATAATCAGTTGGTCCTTGTCTTCTCGCATTGAGGCGTCAAGAGCCACCGTCAAATCCGATAGATAATTCTCCGTAGCTAGTTCGGAGACATTCCAGTATGAGTCTCTTTTCATACCGTCCTCTGTTTTTCACTATTTTAAGTATTTGGAGAAGCGGATTTGGCGTCAGATGGTCTAAGACTTGGAGTTGACAGTCATCCTTCACTAAGGTTATAAGCCCCGCCCGGGGTCTTCCCAAAGGTCCTTTCTGTGCCGGATTTATATAGACCAAATAACCTTCACATACGGGAGTTGTTCTAATCCAGCTCTCTTGTATGCAAATTAGTTCATATTTCTCAAGGAAGTTACTTTCTCCCGAATATAGATGGACGAATCCCCGTGTGTTCCATGAGGCTAAAAGGGATTTGGTTCCTAAACCGATGTGGTCGGTCTATTGTCGCTTTTTTTCTGGATTGATACTGGGCGTATGTCCTCGGCTCTCCACTTTTGTCAGTGTCTGATTACTGACTCCTGCCCGTTTTGTCTTCTTACTTGAGTTATCAACTGTAAATCTCAGATTTGTTAGTTGGTTATCTGTCGACCTCTGGGTGCTGTTTATTTTACGCACTGGTTCTGAGCTACGGCCCCTTGTATCCAGGCGATCTTGCCTGGTATTTAACTTTTGGTTCGACCTCTCTTCTTGTCGCGTGTTGATGGGTTTCCTTTCTCGGGTTTTTATAATTTTTTCCACCCTATCATCGACAGGTCTGTGGGTATTTGCCTCTCTCCAGGTACTTTTATTATCTGGGTCAGTAAGTCTATATCCCCAAGACTCCAGGTTATTCTTTACATCCAGTAAGCTATCTTTCAATTTTCTTGTTGTCAAGTGTAGTAGGACCACGTCCGGCTTTTCTTCATCAATGAATTCCACAATTGCCACATCATCAGTGTAGATTTTCCGACTTGTTGGTAGATCTTTGAATATTGACATCACCCTGTTCCTATTCAGCACTATCCTTCGTCTATCTCTCCAGGTCCGTTCCAGTTTCAGTGTGTGAAAATGTTCATACTCAACTGGGGTGTCCCATCTCACCCCTTGCTGAACTTTTGTCATTGACTTTTCAGGACTCCTGTATCTTGGGGTTTTTCTTGGAAGATTCCCTATACTTGTCTGACGTCTAGCCATTCGTCTGGCTTCTAGTTGTTTTAATAAGTCCCTACTTTTTGTTGCATTATTCGGGCTCCTTTTCTTGTCCCGTGAGATTGATCGTAGTTCTTGGGTTTTAGTGTCAATCTTTTTTCCTTTGAGATCTTTTGCCCTTTTGTCACGGGATTTACACGGCGATTTGGACCACCGATGAGATCGATTTTCTCGGTACTTGTCCCGTGACCTCCTTTTAGCGTTTTCCTTCTCATCTTTTGGGACACGGTCTCGTTGTTCTGACCATCGATGGGATCTACTTACTTGATGCCTGTCCCGTGTGTTCCTTATGGCATTCCGATGTTCGTCTTTGCGATAATGCGAACGGTTCTGTCTTAGTTTATCGTTTTCGTTTTTCCTTATTTTCCCAGTGAGCTTATTCACTCGCTGCTCTTCCTCTGTTCTTGATTCTTTTCCTGTCGGGACATCATTTAACTGCTTATCAATTTCTTGCCATTCTGATAAGCTGATGTCATCCCACCTCTCTTCCTCTCTGGTTTCCTCAATTATTTCAATGAGATCACTCAGACAGCCACTTGTGTCCCGGCAGTTTTTCTTTTGCAGGACCGACTCCCCATCTTGAGGTATCGTCTGCACAACTTTTTCCTTCGATACACTCAACAAGTTAAGTTCTCTCCTGGGCTTCTTAGGTAACGGCTCTTCCGGCTCCTCGATAGGCAGGTTGATGTTTCTTAAGAAGGCTCTTGATCCATTAGCCTTACGCTTGCATACCTGTTTTTTTGCTTTCTTTTGACCTGTTTCTTTCTGGTCTTTATGGGGAGGGTCTTTTGCCGTAGTGCTGTTTTTTCCCAATTGCTGTGGGGGTTCTTTGAAGATCGCAAAGCTTGATTTTACCTCCTCATCCTCTACTATCAAGATGCAGTCCGGATTAGTAGGTTTAGACGTCTCTATGCCCTTCCCTAAGACTAAGGGACCGCCAACTTTTTCCTTTGTCTTGGCCATTTCCGGATCTGTCCTTCTCCGGTCTTCCAGGTCTTTCCTCTTAGGATCTACCGGGTCCCGGTCCCTTATAGGACTTCGCTTTGGGTCTGATCTTAAGGTGGATTGCTGATTCAATTTTCTTATCCATTTATGATCATCCAGTATGGCTTCCATCAGTAGTTGCTTATCATTGGACTCCTGACGCGCCAAATCACATAGGCGATTTTGCCATTGATGTGAGAGGTCCGACTCTTTTCGTAATCTCATATCCAATTGCTTCGTGAAACTAACTATTTCACCCATCCCTTCCTCAGTTTTTACTGTTGATAGGTGTAATAACTGCAAAGTTTCATTTAGAGTCTCGTAAAGTTTCAAAAAAGGAGCAAGCGTAATGTTTAATGATGCCATCACCACATTTTGGATGTGAGCTAGGTCTTCCTGCCTTCCCTTCGAGCACAGATCAGTTATTTTTTCCAGAGCGGTGTCATCTATGCCCAGCTTGTGGGCCTTTTTCGCCTCCCTTTGGGAGGCTTGGCTTCTGTAATCCCTCTGTCTAATTCCTGGGGTTTGATGCAAGTTACCCCCTATTTGTGA
Organism: Ambystoma mexicanum; assembly: GCF_040938575.1. NCBI lineage: Eukaryota > Metazoa > Chordata > Amphibia > Caudata > Ambystomatidae > Ambystoma > Ambystoma mexicanum. Next base: position 418,872,322 of record NC_090927.1, on the reverse strand, counting down.
GGAGTTCGAAGGAAACTGATCTGCTGAATCCACTTCATCATCAATCGCGGCTAGTTTATCCTTGATGAACGATAAACTTCTCCTTTTTTCTCTCACTATTTTGCCCGTGAGGTTTGAGATATCCTGGATTAGTTTGGAAGCGAGGCTAGTATTACTAAGGGTTTCACAGGCCCTGTCCATGTCAGCACTTTGAGGGTAGGTTTCCTGCAAAGAACCAGGCCTGTGCTCCCCGCAGTCACCGACACTTAAATCCATATCGGTGAAACTGCTTCCAGAGCTTAAATGGATTTGTCGTGGGCTGGGAGATTTCTCCAGAGTAGCAGGATACATCTGAGACAGATCATTCTCTGTAGTTGGAGATTCTGTGATCACCTCCTTCTGAGTTGGTATAATTTCCAGATTTTCCCTAATTTTCTCTGATTGTATGCTGGGGAGTACAGACCCTTGTTGCTCATTCAGGTCTTCCTTGTTCATGGATGGGACTGAATCATAAAAATCTTACCCTTTTACCTTTGCTCCCATAGCCATACCTGTTGGGGCCACAGCATAGGACTGTTCCACAACCAGATTCTCCTTGTGTGTGTCTAGCCCCCCTTCCGAGGATTCTGCCCCACCGGGCATTTCCAAGCAATGAGACCCATGCGGGGATGACCCTGCCTTTAAAGGGTTTTGCAGGTATATTTTTCCCCCTGGGTCACTCGGCAAGGTGTGCTGACTCTGTTCCCCCTGGGACCTATCCGCCACAGGTAGGCTCTGTTCTAAGTCTGGGTTGCATAGGGCCTCCGTCAGTGTATTGCCAGAATCCCCTTCATCGTGTACCAGGTCAATAGAAGTAATTTCTTGTATGGCCGGTGCTTGGGGCTGGTCCTGCACATGTGCTTTTTTTACTGAGAAGACAAGGCGGCTTTGTTTCCAAGGCAACATACCTTTGTTAGGGCTGCCCACAATCGGTGACAATCCACTGGCCAAAGCCGGATCAGAAGCAACACGCTGCCTTACCTGTTGCCTGGTTTTCACTCGCTCTTCCGCCCCTGAGTCTGAGTTCTCACTTTTAAAGCGACCCATCGTTGTGCAGCTCCTCTCGGCCTTGTCACTTAGAGAGGGAAGCAATTTCTGTGCCTGGGTAGGTCAGGTGATGAGTCATGTGACAGCACAGCGCTCTGCCTCCTCCTGGAAGCGAGCGTGCAGGCGAGTTGGAAATACGAAATGCGCGAGTTCTTAGAACTCCCAGCGCACGTTGAAAAAAGGCAGCAGCAGCAGCAAGAATGAAAGTGTCCTCTCCTCACGGGAATTGCACACCCGTAGGCTGAATTATATGAAGCACACCCTCTAGGAATCCTATTGGCTAGAGTATTTCCTCTCTCCTGATTTGAGAAGGAAATCTAGTGTCATAGTGATGCTGCATTTTACAATCCAGGGAGTACCTCCCTTTTGTTTCAGTACAGTAAATCTATTTTTCACTTAAATCATATTTACGATATCACCAACTTGCTACTAATACATATTCACATCACAGATTTAGTAGAGCACGTATCCGAGTTCCATTTTAGTGAGAGCTTCGGTTCAAATTTGACAGTGTTTTGTGCTTTTGGTGGGGTACACAGTGTCAGATCTGCCCACATTTTTCTCCATACGTGTGCATGACATCTGGGCATAATCCTTTGAAGTTTCATATTTCTAGCATTATCACAATTGCTACAACATCAACATTTTGGTAGTCCTGTCTCTGAACATCGCACAGAGTTCCGAGTAGTTTCAAACTGTGAGCAGAAATTTCATTTTAACAACACTATATTTACAGATTTTTACACATTTTGCACAGTTCTCTGTGAGTCTTTTTCAAAAAGATATTTTCTTGTGGGTCAAGATACACATATCTGTCTGGTCCCGCCCCCAAGGTTTGGCTGGGTCCAGAGCACTCCCAGGCTCTCTTCCTGCTGGCAGTTGTTTTCTGTTGACAGTTGAATCTGCATATCTTTTCATTCAAGGGAGTCTTTTGTCTCTCCTCAGAGCAACAGGCCAACATCTCCTCCCACCGCCATTAACAACTCAATGACAGTTCCTGAGCAGAGAGCAGGGGGAATATGCCTTTGTTTGGGGCAAACTGTGGAATGTGCCTTTGAAGTTATGTGGCTAACATTAGTTCACTTTTAAAACCCCTTGTTTAAAATTGTCTTTTTCTAAATAAACTTACATTTTCAACAAATACACACACTGATCTTATAATTCCAGTCTTTTTCAAACGTAGAGATTGAATTGTAGCAACCTATATTGCTTTTGATGGCAAGTCTCTTCTTTTCCACAATTTGATTTTAAGACACAAGTTTGAAACTGCCCGTATAAGTAAATGACAGCTCTGGCACAGGCGAGCGGCGGTAATGCACCGTTATTCTGACATATTTTTCCAGGCAAGCACCTTTTTGAATGGGGATATTTTTGTGCTGAAATGTGCTTCTCCTGGTATTGTGCTTAGGTGGATTCTATAAATAAAGTGATGTTTAACACCCAACAAGGATGTTGGCTCTTTTCTAATGTTTGGGAACCATGATTTTGTTCTTTTAACAGCCAAGGAAAAACGGATTTTAAAGCACTTTTGGGTTTTTGCTGCCCTGCCTTTTCAGGTAATTCCATTTCACTCTGTGGGCAGCCCAATGACAGGTTTTGGTAGTGTGGTCTCCGGTTCCACCACTGACACAGGCAAAATGGATTGGCGGCTTATTTTTCAGTTTTCCCTGCGTACTTCTCAGAGATTTTTAGCACATAGAGCTTTTTGGCGGCCATCCTGTTGTTTCTGATGAAAGCAGCACACAGTGATGTCGCAGGGCAGAGCCTAGTGGGTCAGAACATCCCACAATGCGGAGCACTGAACACGCTGGCACTACAGTACAGAATTGCCGAACCTGGCACCCAGGCTGCCGGGATGCTCAATCGCCTTAGACGAACGGCTAACCAAGCAGAACAACGGTGACCGCAAACACTCGAGGCGATTCCAAACATATGCACTGGAAGCGTGAGTGCTCCGAATGCAATGACCCATAGACATAGATTTGTGTTGGCTAAGTGCCAAGCAGCTCCTGACCCGCAGACATGTGAAACTGGGGGAGGTACACTGGACCTGCTAAGGCGCTTGCATTAAAACAAGGAGAAAACTAGCGGCAGGTCCCAGCAACGCTGTGGAAAGCAACTGAGAGAACACTATGACAATAGTAGATCGAGTTCGCCTGTGTTGTAGTCCATGGCGCCCATGGTGAGATATTTTCTATTGGACTCAATTCACTCTGAGATTGCTGATTGAACTTGGTATTTTTGGGATTTGGATGGAGGGCGGGGAAGATGGGGCTCAAGGTTTAGTTGAATGTTCTGGGATGGGACCGTCTGACGTACAGTCTACACTGGTGGTCTGAGACTGGCCAGGTGAACATGACCCAGCCAGATCAGACGCTGACAGGGGTGGGCGAGGGGAGGGGAAAGTTGGGGGGGGGTGATTGGAAAAAGTTCCTCCAAAGTTGTGCTTTGGTAGTGAAGAATGTTATAAGAAACAGTGGCACAGGCTCATCTTGCAAGTGGTATATACAGAAAGTAAGACATGGCGGGAACATCTGAAGCCTCGAGGGTAGGTCCTCTCAGGGTGGGTACGCTCAATGTAAAGGGCCTGAATTCGCCCATGAAATGATCATTGGTCTGCAAGGAATTCAAGAGGGCAAGACTAGAAGTGCTCTTCCTTCAGGAGACTAAGTACATACGGGGAGATGAACGCAGGGTTTTACACCCCAGATTGGAAATGGAATACGGGGGCTCTGGCCCTCTGCAGAAGACGGGGTGGGGATATTGGTGAGAAAGGGGTTAAACCTGGAGAAGACAAAGGTGTGGGCAGACACAGAGGGGCGGGCTCTCGTGGTGGTGGGAAAGGTATGCAGTATAACGTTCACATATGTGACGCTTTACGCTCCAAACATGGGTTAATCTAGATTTTTACATCGCACGGTCCCAAAGATAATGTTAGAGGCTATGGGCCACATAATTCTAGGGGGAGACCTTAATTTATAGGTGGATCCCACATTGGACAGAAAGGTTGGTAATCCAGAAGCAAACGAGCCTGCGGGTGGTGGCTGGGCAGAGGTGGTGGAGATGATGGGGATGTATGGGCTGCAGGACATTTGGCGAGCATTTCACCCAAACTAGACGGGATACACCTTTTATTCTGCACCCCATTCCACTTTCACCAGAATAGACTATCTGTACCTTTCAGATGGGGTGGGGGAGGTTGTGACTGCTTCTGAAATAGCACCAATTTCAGGGTCGGATCACAACATGGTCACTGTTGATATGTATGAACTTGCTAACTCTGCCACATAAGGGTGTAAAATGGGGATGTAACAAAACTCTGTGGAAGGATCACATCTTCTGCGATGAAATGGAGGGGGGGATAAATGAATATTTTGAATACAATAACATGGGGGAGGTATCCAAGAGAGTGGTGTGGGAGGCAGGAAAGCGACATGGAGGGGAATATTGATCAGCGATGGAGCAAATTAAAAGAGAGAAAGGGCTCTGATAGAGACTGGGTTAAGGGAGAAGATTGCACACTTAGATTCTGCCGCTCGGAACTCCACCAAGGAGTGTGCGGAGAGGGTTGCCGAGGCCAGGCAGAAATCAGAGGAGCTCAGGCTCTTAGAAGAGGGCCAGGTTGTCCGCAAACTCCAGTTTCTCAAACAAAAACATTATGAAAAGGGGGATAAAGCAGACACACTGCTTGCCGCTAGACTACGGGTCAATGGGCAGAATGGTGGGTTGCCGCCATAGATGGGGGAGGTGGGGCCCTAACGACAAATTCGAAAGTGATCCCAGAGGTGTTCACAAAGTTCTATGAGAGATTATATAAATCTGAAGTGGTGTACAAGCAAACAGAAATAGGACAATATCTGCGGCGGGTGGACATGCCACGGCTCTCCCACGACGATATGGAAATGTTAGACGCGCCAATCACGATCGATGAGATCGAGAAAGCGATAAAGAGGCTCCCACTAGGGAAGGCACCGGGTAATGATGGATACAAAGCTGGCTTCTACAAGACGTTTATATCGTCTCTTCTCCCCTTTATGGTAGACTTATTTAATAACATCCTACAGACGGTGTAGCCCTTGACTCCTTCTCAGAGGCACTCACCACTGTGATCCCCAAGGAGGGCAGAGACCCTAAGCAATGCGGGTCCTACCGCCCAATCTTGTTACTTAATATTGACACAAAAATCTATACGTGAGTACTGGCGGCCAGACTTGAGGTCCACATGCCCCGATTAATACACTCTGACCAGGGTGGATTCATCTTTGGAAGACAGGGAGCCGACACTATGTGCAAGACGCTACAATGAATCCTTGGGTCAAAAATAAATTGACGGGTGATCATGCTCTTCTATAGGTGGACGCAGAAAAAGTGTTTGACAGAGTGGAGTGGGGCTTCTTAGAGGCCGTGCTTGAAAAGGTTGCGCTGGGTCCTACATTCAGAAAGGGGGTCAAAGCGGTCTATACGTCCCCAAGACTTCAGTAGTTGCCAACGCTGAATATTCGAAGTGTTTTAACCTGGAGAGAGGTACGAGACAAGGCTGCCCTCTCTCAGCAATATTGTTTGCACTCTCCCTAGAAGCCCTCGCCCAGATGCTTAGAACGGACCATCGAGTCGAGGGACTTCAGTGAAGGAATACAATGTAGCCCTTTATGCTGATGATATTCTCTTACATATAAAGAACCCGCTAACATTGATACCAAGAGCCATACAACTAATAAAAAGTTACAGGGAACTTTCACATTATAAAAATTAACAGATCTAAATCCATAATGTTCCCATTATAAGAACCTACCCCGGAACCCGCCAACAGACTTGCTACTCTCGGTCTTGTGACTGGTGGCATCACCCTCCGGTTATCTAGTGATAAACCTAACACAGGATTTGGAGACTCTATATGATGCCAATTTTCCCCAGTTTCCATGCTGATTTAAATAAGTGGCAGAAGCTCACGATCTCATGGATTGGGAGGCTCAACGCAGTTAAAATGGTGTGTCTCCCGAGATTTCTCTATCTGTTTCAAATGCTCCCACTACGACTCCCGGAGGCATTCTTCAGAGAAGTTAAAAGGGCCATTCTGAGATTCCTGTGGCACCGGAAAAAGGCAAGTTTAGCTTATGCGATCCTTGTTTTACTCAAGGCAAAGTGAGGTGTAGATCTCCCCGACCATAAATATACTATCATGGTCCCCCACTTGTGCGGGCAGACAGAATTACAGTGGGTACACCTCAATAATTATAACCTAGCTCCGGCCACCGTCGCAGAGTGGTTTTGGGTCCCGAGAGATAAATTGCTCAGAACACTCCAAAATCACCCAATATTGGGAACGATATGGGAGATCTAGGGGGAGGAGGAAGATATGCAAGGAATAATCACGTGGCCTTCCCCTTTGAGCCACATATGGGCTCTGGGAGTTCACAAGTAGATTCCTAACCTTGAGCGGTTCCAGACATGGTTTGAGCAGGCCTCGAGAGGGTGGGACAGTTCCGGAGGGGATGACATTTCCTTACGATCACTGAACTCGAAGAATCACTGGGAATACACCCATTACCAGTCTTTTTCTTCTTACAGCTTAAGGGCATGAATGGAAGGAGAGGATACAGGGAGGCCTCACCCCTTTCGAGAAATTGCCTGACCTGATGATAGAAACCAAGAGTTTGATCTCCGCCATATAAATTGATATGAGCATTGGTAGAAGCAGGGAGGGGTCAACTGCCCAACTTAAGGTGGGAACGGGACTTGAATTTGGAACTAGATCCTGAATTATGGACAAGGAACTGTCAAGGGGCCTCGCAGGTATCTATAGCAGCACAATACAAATTACAAGCCATCAAACTTCTCCACAGGTGGCAATACGACCCAGAGAGGTTGTCGAAAATGTTTTAATCAGCGAGTCCCCTGTACTGGCACCAATGTGGGGAGAAAGACAATTACTGGCACATGTAGTGGGGGTGCCCCCAGGTTAAAGTGTACTGGGGCGAGGTCCTGGTTTGGATCAGGCAGATAGATGGGGTCACCCGCGAGGCTGCAACCCTCTTAATCTTGTATGGTTTAGAAGAATGTGAAGGTGAAATGAAAAGATTGACGAGGATAGCGGCCCCGCTTCTGCTTGTGGCAAGGGCCTGCCTGGTGATCAGGTGGAAAGCGGAATTGGCCCCAAGTAAGAGAGAGGGGGTCACTGTTGCTACAAATATCTGTGCAATGGAAAGAATTACTGCATCCTTCCATGGGAAACCTGTGCAATATGAGTCGCTGTGGGGTGACTTTGTAATTGTATATATTGCCAACCCCCCGCAAGGATAGCCAGGGGTGAATGATAGTTGAACATGCTATGAACATATGACCACGAGTGCACTGAAGGGGCATTACCGTGAAGAGCAATCACCTGAAGACCGCTAGAATACGCTGCCATTTACATCTCAGTTGAACAATTAAAAACTGCAGACTCATAATGTGTTAAGCAGGAGCCACGCAGGACACGAACAGAAAGCTCACTAGTGAGAGAGGACACTGTTCCATAGGGGGAGGAGGGAGGAGGGGAGAGGAGGGAGGGGAAAATAAAAACTTGGTTTACAGTTTTATGTTGTTGTACTATTGGGGAGGGAGGTGTGTGAAGTACGTTTCTAGCTTTGACATGTTCCAATTGATACATGTATGTTGATCACTATGTTTTTCAAAACCTAATAAAATTAAATACAAATAAAAAAAATATGCCAGGATGAGGGGATAGACCCCTGGGGAACACCACAGGTAGATAGGGAGATAGATGAAAGGAAGGACCCAAGTTGGACCTGGGAGGGTCGATCAGAGAGGAAAGTGGTCAGCCAGGCCAGAGCCCGATCAGTGATACCCAGGTTGTCACGGAAACAGTTGAGCAGAATGGTTTGGTTGGCTGTGTCGAAAGCAAATGAGAGATCAAGTGGGATGAGGACAGAGGGGATGTTAGAGCCAAGATTGTGAGATAGCAAGCTTTTCTAGGAGTTTGCCCAAAAAGAGAGTAATTGAGATTGGGCGATAGTTAGCCTGGTAAGAAGGGTCGGCTGTGGGGTTTTTTAGAGTAGGGTGCACAAGAGAGTGCTTCAAGGGATAAGGGAAGGCTATAGAGGCAAAGGAGAGGTTGCCAAAATCAGCCAGGGCAGGAGCAAGGGTGTCAATATGGTTTGACGAGGCTTTCATAGATCAGACTTGTCTAGAAACCTTGTCAGGGGAGAAAAGAGGAAAAGAGGAGAAGGAAGCAGAGGTGGCTTTAGGAGAACTAAAGTTCATAGAAGGAAGGGAGGGAGGGGAGAGGGTGAGTTTATGAGAGGATGGACAGGGTATCCTGGGTTTTAGAGGTGAAGTGGGAGGCAAGGGCTGTGCAAAGGGCCTGGGAAGTGACAGGAGAGGTAGAGACTGCAGCAGGGTTGACCAATTGCTTGCAAATTCTGAAGAGTTTGGCCGAATTGTTAGATGCTGCAGAGACACAGGCTTGGATGTGGGCTCTGATCTTAGTGAGAACAGAGAGTCGGTATTGCCTTTGGAGCATGCAACAGTCCAGTTTGTTAGAGGATGAACAAGAGGCCCTCCATTTCCTCTCAGCCCCCCTACACTTACATTTAAGTGTAGCAAGGTCAGAGCCATACCAAGAATTGCATTTGGCTTTGGGCTTCAAGTGGATCCTCATGACAGGGTCTAGAACAGCAAGAGCATCTGGGATAGAGGAGTAGAGCATGGTCAGGGCTTTGTCAGGATGTGAGTCAGCCAGAGGTGGAGGGGGGAGAGAGGGTAGTGATGAAGGCTTCAACTGACACACACTTCATGGGACTGATGTCCGAGAAGGTAGGTGGCAGTGTTGGGGTAGGCTTGGCCTGGGGGGAGGGGAGGTAGAGATGAGAGGAGAGGAGGGAGTGATCACTCCAGGAGAGAGGAGTGGTCAGAGGGATGGAGAGGGGGAGGTCAGAGGAGATCAAGACATCAAGTGTGATCCCTGCGGAGTGAGTTGGGCCAGAGGGGAGGATAGAAAGGGAGAGGGAATTGCAGAGATCACAAAAGAGTACAGACAAGGAACAGGGACAGTTAAGATGGATATTGAGGTCAACAAGGAGGAGGAGTTGAGTGGTTGAGGCCAGCAGCGATAAGGATAGGTCAGCCCACACAGAGAGAAAAGAGGTGATCTGACCAGGGGGCCAGTAGAGAGTTGGAAAAGTAAGAGAGTGGCTAGGAGAGAGCGAGAGAGAGAGAGAGAGAGAGAGAGAGAGAGAGAGAGAGAGAGCCTGCAGACAAGGCATTTGAAAGAGGGGTGAGTCTGCGTGGGAATGATGCAGACAGGAATCCACTCAGGAAAGATCAGGGCTGCACCCTCTCCGGGCTGGGTGGGTCTGGTTGTGGAGAGGATCTTGTAACCATCGGGGAGGAGAGTGTCAAAGCTTGTGACAGAGCTGGCCATGAACCATGTCTCAGTAAGACCGAGGACATCAAGGCAAAGTTCTTCCAGGAGGTGGCAGATGTCAGAGGAGTATTTGACAGCAAAGCGAGAGTTGAGAGTGGCAAGATGAAGAAGGTTGCCAGCCTTAAAGGTCTTCCGGGAAGGGGTACATATCAGAGGTATGCCCTGCGGAGGTGAGGAAGATGCCATTGGAGGGGCATAAGAAAAGGGAGGAGAGGGCAAGGTAGCAGGGGTAGGGGAGGGGACAGCAGGAGGTGATAGGAAGTTGGTGAGGTGAGGGAAGTGCCTATCAAAGAGAAGGAGATCAGCATGAGGGCCTTTGACAATGATGGGCCCTTTAGGTAGGCATTAATGATGACCTTAGAGGAGTCAAAGTGGGACATAAGGACTTTCCATTGGGTGCCACCATTAATGGGAAAGGAGGACACAGGACAGAGCACAGAGATCGTATGAAGAGTCCATAAATCAGGCGAAGGGACGGCAAAGAGGATGTCAGTGAGGATTTGTCTGGAAGAAACGCTGGAATATTGTCAGCGATGGGGAGACCTGGGTTGGCAGCCAAGATATCCTTTATAAACTTCTTCTGTCCAGACTTAGTGAGAAGGGAAGGATAGTTAATAGAGAAACAGTTGGAGTAGATAGGAGAAACAGAAACCACCATGGGTGAGGAGAGAGAGGAGCAGTAGGAAGAATAGATAAATGCAGCAGTATGGAACAGACACTGGGGCAGCAGGTTACAGAGAAGTAATTCCAGTCAAGCAAAGGGCACAGCAAGTCAACAAAGGAACATAGCTGCTTTTAGCCTAAGGAAAATGCAGAAGCACAGATAAGTTTGACTTTCAAAATTACAGCTGGAGCACAGCAAAGTTTTACTTTCAAAATGACAAGCTAATGTACGGCAAGACTTGACTTTCAAAATTACGGCTAAAGCACAGCAAAGTTTGACTCAGAAATGACAGCTAAAGCACAGCAAAGTTTGACTTTCACAAAATTACAGCTAAAGCACAGCAACGTTTGACTTTCAAAATTACAGCTGGAGTACAGCAAAGTTTAACTTTCAGAAATTACAGCTAAAGCACAGCAAAGTTTGACTCTCAGAAATTACGGCTAAATCATAGCAAAGGTGCTAGAGGTGGGTGCAGTAATGTATAGCATTTGAGCGCATACACATTGGAAAACAATCAGAGGAGGCAAAGCGGATGACAAAACAGGGTAAGGGTAGTCAGAGGTACTAACCCAGAGTAAATGAGGTGAGAATGTCTTGGTAGTTCAGATAACAGTGAAGAGTGAGGGTGTAGCATCATGGAGGACGATGGTGCAGGGGTCCGGAGCATTCTGGTAGCGGACAGGGAGAAGGCAGGGGCATTAGGAGTGAGCCTTTGTGCAGGGGGCTGGCTAAAGCCTGCCGGTCCCGGGTTGGTGGCTTTCTGATCCCAGCTGGCAAATGGGGAGTGTAGGAGGCACACGGAAGGCACTGAAAGTGGCTTCAACCTCACATGAAGCTGGCGTCATCTTGAAAGGCACATGGATTGCACCAAAATGCAGCAACAAAAGCCCAATATGCAGCTTCATCAAAGTCATGAGGCGCTGCACCTCTTAAAAGCCATTTGGCGGATTCCGCGCAAAGTAGGGCAAATTACTAAGATGATTAAAAGCTACTTTGATTTTTCTTTTTTTTCATTTCAATTTTGGTTATTTTTTTTTCAAAATAAACACGGACAACAGCTATTGAGTTAAGATGCAGGACCTGAAAAATCACAAGTACCTTGAAGTATGGCAGAGCGCCGCAGGAAAAACACCTTGAAGAATGAGGCAGCTGTCAGGATAGGAGCGCTGGGCCACGCGCATTAGAGAAGGCAAAAAAGAATGGAATCCAGATGAAAATCACAGAGAAAGGCTTCCAAGCAGGGGGCCGGCTAAAGCCTGTCAATCCGGGGTTGGTGGCTTTCTGAACTCAGCTGGACTGTTTCAGAGTATTACTTCCTGTCTCGAAAAGGGGACGTGTACAAATTGCGAGATATAATGCATGGGGATAATCATTGCAGGTATATCGCCATTGGCCGGTTCCTCATTCTTGGGCACAAGAGTAGTGCGCACCTCTCTCATGGGCAATTGGGCAATGGGATTCTGAAACCTATTATTAAGGAGCAAAGCTAGGTCGAAGTACAGTGAGGTCCGCGGGGTGTCATCAGTAAACGTGTGTTTGTATATTGTCATAATATCTGCTGGACAGCACAATTTCTTTTAAAGGCATTTGTCTTGTAAATATTCAGCCTTAACTTGTAACACTTTCCTTTGAATGGCTGGGGAATATTGAGTGAAAGTGTTGTGGATCTCCATAGGGGAGATGGAGGCATCCAAAATCCATCTGAGAGCAGATCTTGTGATGACGCGCATTTCTTCGCTATTTCTAATGCGTGCGGGTGAGAACCTTTTCTGCACATAGGATGTGTGTCCTGCGTCTCTTTCTAATTTTAATTGGTGTTGCTGATCTAGTTCCCGTTTGAAGGAAAATTGTTTTGACATGTGTTCATGTATTTTCAGTGGTGTGTCTCGGGTACAGGACAAGAAATTCAAATCCGGCAACTCCTGAGTGACCTCAGTGTCAGTAAGATCACCCCAAATCTGGGCCAGATATTGTCCCATTTGTTCTAGTAATACTTTCTGTTCAGGGAATCCCCCATGGTCTTTTAGAGAGCTCGAAGTGGCTACCTCGTTGCCCTCCTGTTTATATATTTCTACCCACTGCTGCAAGGCCTTTCTTTGCTTAAGGGGTACCCGTACTACGAGTCACAGTTTTCCGGATACTGAGGAGGTGTGAATATGGTAGAAGAGGGGTATCGAAAGTGGCAGGTGTCGCTGATGGCGAGTGCTGAGGTAACTCCTATGCAGAAGGAGGTGGGGGGCCACGTGTCAAAAAGTGCAGCGGGAGCTGGTAGTTGTGGCTGGGCTGGCACAGAAGGCGGTGGAACATAGGGAGGCAATGGTTGTGCTGAAGGAGGTGCTTGCCTTTCATTCAACTATTTGTCTATAACCTCAGCAGATGCATGCAAATCTTGCGATGGGTATGTTATCTGTATTTGTATTTGTATTTATTTTATTTGTAAAGCACACAAGTCCCAAAGGCATCCGGGCGCATAACTTAGTTCCAACATGGTAAAAGGCGAGCAGAAAATTAAACTTGTAGTATAAATTACAGTTATATACATAAGGCACAATGCAGGGTAAGCAAAATAATCAAGAGGCTATATATGCATAAAGTGAGGCTGGTGGCTATTGCATGGAAGGAAATTGGCCAGTAGTGAGGGGTGAGTCTTGGGTGGATAGCCAAGCTTTGGTCAGGTTTTAGAATCTATGGAAGGAGGGTTCCGCTCTTAGCAAATTGGGGAGGGAGTTCCAAAGTTTAGCAGCCAAAACTGCGAAACTAGTGCCGCCTGATCTTTGAAGGTTGTAGCGTGGTATGGCAAGGCAGTTGGTCTGAGCGGTTCTACATGGTCTATTGAAGTTGAGTAGGGTGAATCTATTAGCTAAGTAGCAAAGTGCTCAGTTGGCGAGGCATTTGTGGGTGAGAGCAAGTGTTTTCAGAGAAATTCATTGAGAGACTGAAAGCCAGCGAATATTGCATCTGGTGTCTGAAATGTATTGGTTCCTTGGAATGTTGAGAGCTGCTCTGATGGCATTATTTTGAATTAATTTGTAACTTGTTTAAGTTACAACTGTTAGTGCCTAAGTAGAGGGCATTACAATAATCAATTTTCGACAACACAAGGGTCCTGGCAAGTGTAATGCAGTTAGCTGGTGATAAAAAGGGGCGGCTAGCTGTGATATACTTACAAGTATAAGCTGCTGCAGACGCGACTGCATTAGTTTGTCTGTCCAAGGATAGAGTGGAGTCGATGTAGATCTCTAGAGTTTCTGTGTCTTTGGAGACCTTAACGGTATTACCATCGATGGTGAAGGATTTGAACACGGGGTCTAATTTGGTACATTTTTGGGGAGAGCCAAGGATGAGGATCTCTGTCTTTTCGTCATTCAGACAAAGTCCATGCTGCGCCATCCAGGCTTGGATGACTTGGTATATGGCATTTACAGAGAGAAAGTCGGCTGCAAAGTCTCCTGAGATAGGGATGAGTATCTGAGTGTCGTCAGCATATTTAGTGTATGTGACACCCAGATAGTCCAAGATATCGAATAGTGGTTTTGTAAACACACTGTACAGAGTAGGAGAGACACAAGATCCTTGTGGTACTCCGCAGGTGACAGGTGAGGGTAAGGCTGCTGCTAGGGGAGAAAAGAGATGCATAGATCTATTGTCCAGGAATGAACTGATCCAAGCTGTAGCATTGTCCAAGAAGTGTGCCGCTTCTTTAAGATGTCGACACAATATTTGGTGGTTTACGAGATCAAATGCCACAGAGAGGTCAAGAAGGAGTAGTAATGCAAGTTTACCCTTGTCTCGTAGGTCTTCAATCTGGATCTTGAGGTCAATAAGGGCCATTTCAGTGCTGTGACACGGTGGAAACCCAGATTGCCTTGGTCCCAGGAGTTTATTGGATTTGAGGTATTCTTGAATCTGTAAGTAGGCACCTTGGTCAAGGATTTTTAGTAAACTTGTACTTCTAATTGGAAATGCCTAATGCAAACCCCTATACATAGCCCTAGTAGCCTCACCCTGCTTCTGTTGGTCATGTGCTAAAACCTTCTCTGCTTGGGTAATGTGTCTGCGTGCACATTTCTCCCTACTTTTGAGGCACTGGGTGGCTTCTTTGCGCCAGTCCCGAACTGCATCAAAAGCAGTAGGCCTAGCCTTTTTCTGCAACAGTACTGACTCTAGGTGTTGTATTCTAGTAAGTTCAAAACAACCAAGGGGCGGCCACTGAAGTCCTGGGTCATGTCTGGTCTGGCAGTGCCACATATTAAAAACAATTGCTCCCAACCCGTACTTAATGTACATTTCATAGGCTGGGGAACCATCCGGCTGGGCTGGTTGACTATATTCTAAACCAACACAATGATGATGAACCTCTTCCAGTGGACACTAAACCTCGAACCTCAGCGCCCTCCTTTTTGATGCGAGTTGTATCTGTGTCGCCTGAGGCTGGTAACAACGGAGTATTTGTGGTTCCTCCACTCTGTTTTAGAAAAATATTCTAGTTTGGATTACACTTTATTATGCTCATGCGCCAAAAGAAGCAAAACAAATGAGACTTGACTCAATTTTTTGTAATAGTAGATAATATATTTTTGGTGAAATTTCCCTTTGAGATGACACGTGTTTCGACGGACCACACTGTCTTTTTTCAAATCAGGGCTATACTCAGTGTTTAAACATATAAATACCTATCATCGGGAGAGCACATTCATGTAATGACAATTAGTTAGGGTAATCATAAATAAGCATTAAGCACAACGTGTTAGGTAGACATGAAGGGAAGGGGGTAGGGGAGGATTAATTAGAGTGAAAAAGAATAACCAAAATGCAAAGAAAAGAGAGAATACAAGACATTGATTAGTTTTGTTAATCATCTTGGTATCATTCTATATCCTAGAAAATGTTCATTTGAACTGAAAAATAGTTGTAAACACTACCTTACCCAATTCTTATGTCTTAACAATTGGAAAAAAAAACTTTCAGCATGCGCAAAAAAGTCATGGGTTCAATCCCAACCTGCCAATAAAACTTGGTATGAGTACTGTATCCATATACATTCTAACATTTTTGCTGGTTACGTGCCCTATCCACATTCGAATCTTGAATGGTGTTAGGAGTTATAACAACCATGTAAATGTTGGAGACTTTCAGCTAATTTAGGCAGTTTTAAAACTAAGCTACAAATTAATTCAGTATTTGCAATGCCCACAAAAAAATAAAAAAATTGACATGTTATACACAGGTATGTGCAAAAATGGCCCGTCTTTTCTGTCGCTTTGGCCTTTGCCAGATTGCAGGTTTTACATTGAGCTTGAAGCGCGAGGTTTAGCAGAGTGTTTAGGCTATCGTTCACATAAATGCGTTGATTTGTAAATTCAAATCCGCTCTTTAATTATTACGTTGTAGGAGCAGTTAATGTTGATTAAGCACGCGTATGCTCTATAAAGGCACGGATTGCAATCCGATTCGTGCATTCAATCACCCACGTTGGGGCTTGCCTAAAATGATCTAGCTTTCCGACGTCTGTACTTTTTTGTCCGTGTTGGCAAGTGGACTGAAATTACTGCCTAATATGTTGTTCTTGCGGTCACCTAGCAACCTCCATAGTCCTTCTGCCGTGTCTATTACAACCGCCATTTTGTGATTACCGACCGGCTATTCTCAAATGGCTCACGAATTGTAGTCCTTTTTTGATTTTTAGCTGGTCTGTTATTATAAGTAGTATGTCCTTCCTTACTTATAACCATTTTTGACCCTGTATAATAGACAATACGAGATTGTACGCAATCGTCATGATATTCCATTGTATATCATGTGATTCATTACTTTGAATTTCTCATTATTTAAAACGCTTGTTTCATATTTACATTTTTGTTTATTTTCCATTCAATACTAGGATCTACTTCATTGTTTTATTTTGTTAACCTATCAATATGGATGGGTTAAGCACAAGAGTATTGTATGTCTAACTTGCAACAATAGTGTGGCCTTAAGCATTACTAATCATAAAATGGCGTTCATCTAATTGAAGTGCAATACAAATTACATTGTTTGGTGTGGTGTTCGACCATATACAAATATTGGTACCTAAATGAATAAAATAAATCAGTTGGTGATGTGCAACAAATTTTTGGTATCCTGTGAGTAAACTGTTAGTGATTCCTGTTGCTACATACTTAGAATGTGATATCAGTGCTCATCTTTAGAAAACATTGTAAAACCTGTCATGTCTACCTAACACGTTGTGCTTAATGCTTATTTATGATTACCCTAACTAATTGTCGTTACATGAATGTTTACATACATGTGCTTTCCCAATGATGTGTATTTACATGTTTAAACACTAAGTATAGCCCTGATTTAAAAAGACGGTGTGGTCCGTCGAAACACGTGTCATCTCAAAGGGAAATTTCACCAAAAATATATTATCTACTATTACAAAAAATTGAGTCAAGTCTCATTTGTTTTGCTTCTTTTGGCGCATGAGCATAATAAAGTGTAACCCAAACTAGCATATTCTAAACCATCTGACTGTTTTCTATTGCATTAAAGTACTGCTCAACAGGTGTGCATCTTACTAAAACCAGGCATTTTACTTTACTTCAAAAATGATTTTTACCTGGTAAAATATTTTGCACCAGTTTAAAACAAACTCACCTGATTCAAAAATCAATACCCCAACAAATGAAACCCGCTCGTGGCTGCTGGCCTCCCAAGAATGCGAAAACTCAGTCGCAGCCTATCGGTTTGGGACTCTCGCCATGATGACCTCTGGGCGAGGAGACGGACGTGGATCATGAGTAGCAGCTGCGAGAAAATTCTGTCTCAAATCTGCAAGGGCCCCTGTACTCACTGGTCCTTGCACTGTTTACTCTGTCCACGAAAAGCGATGAATCATCTTCTGGAAGAGCCCCACATCTCGGGTGCTATTTTTTAGTCTAGAAATCTTTCTGCAAATGAAATGAAGAGCCACAGCCACAAGTCATGGAATAACAAACTTTAATTTGCTGCAAGCGAACCCAGGTTCAACTATATCTGCGGACAGTCATAGAGAAATTGAGCCATTACATTGTGGGTTACAGATCCTTATATACAGTTTCTAGTTGCTTAGGATGTCAAATTCCAGACAGTTTATGGTTGGCTTGCAACGTATACATTTTTCTCCAAATGCCTACATGTCTAATCTACATCATGTTTGCACAGATTTATTGTTCACAAAGTTACAAGGTTCACACCAACCCCAGCACAAGGAGACACTGTAGGTATCTTATCTTATATTTGCTTCAACTTAAAATCGCTGCATCTCCGTGACTCAGCAGTCTGTTTAAATTCTTCCTTCCTGGAATGTACACAGCATGTCAGCTCTTTTCTAATTATTGGACATATATTTGTAGTTTGTGGGAGATGGGAGGTGGCGGGAAGGCATGTGTCCTCTCCTGTCTTAACTGTATCTAAGGTTGTTCAAAGGTTCAGCCTGCAAAAAACACTGAGCTAATGAATTCTTTCCAAAAAACATGTATTCAGAAGAGCTCAGCATTTCAGGCTGTGAATATTCAGGCTGGCAAATGACAGTAACACAGAAATGAAGCCTAATGTACCTAAATGGCTTTTTTGGGGGGAATCAGATTGGGTGCCTCCTAGGTTACAATGGCAGCGTAGTCTGCATTACTCAACATCCTCACCCCCTTCCAGGCCCCTCGGACAAAAGCAGGAGGTCCCAGGCCGCCTCGCCCTCCCGTGCACAGAACTACTATCTACATGGAAAGGGGAGAGGATGTTGAGTAATGCAGACTATGCTGCCATTGTAACCTAGGAGGAACCCCAATCTGATGCCCCCCAAAAAAGCCCTGAGGAATGTGGTGTAGCTACCCTGTACCACAGAAACCGGTCAGCTGTTGAATGACCTGACCTAGTGCCCATGAAAAGAGCACAGAGTCAGTGTATTCTGAATAAGGATCCTTGTATTAATGAACGCTGAGGGTCCAACAAGATTAAAAATTGTAAAAATTGAAAAAGAGGAATCCATTGAAGAACTCAGTCTTCAGTCTTCAGTATTTTAGAACATACCTGCACCTGCTTGACAGAGAAAACCTATTAAAGACTCAAGAATTTCTTCATCCAGAAAGCAGCAGACACATGGACAGCTCTTAGTGGCTTAACATGTGTTATTTAGCAAGACATAGTGCACCCACACGCGCTTGAAAGCCAAGATAGAGACACTTGCTCATCCTAATCTATCCCAATAAAGAAACTGTGTTCCTGAGTGTGACTATCGAATTGGGCAACCCACAGTAGGCAAACCCGAAACAGTCCCTTGTGTTTTTTTATAGCATTCATTGTCCAACATTTGTTTGTATTGTTTAAAATTGACATGTTTTATACTGCTTTCATTTGCATTGAATGCAGCTTCAAATTAGTCATTGGGCCTCATTACGAGTAGCCCGGTAAAAACGGGTTAATTACCGGCATGCTGGTAAGAGCGGGTCCGTGCTCGTATGAACCTGCCAATAGCGGGTGATTACGAGTGCACGAGCACGCGCGAACCCCCATGCCGGTAATGGCAATACCGGCATGCCGCTAAAGGCCGTCCAACCCCCCTATAGCGGCATTGCGGGACCTGAGGATACCGGCACCGCCTCAGAGCAACCCCTAAATACCGGCACGGTAATACCACCATGCTAATACCGGGTTTGCAAAACCGGACCCGGAAATAACGTCATCGAGCAGGAACTGGAAATGGGCCGGCGGCCATCTTTAAAAACACAATCCATTGCCATCCTCCCCAACCACCAGTCTTTTCGTGTCGTGCTGCGTCAGAAAACCCTGAGGATGTCCAAGGCTACCCAGAATATGACCCCCCGGAAGCGGAAACAGCGTTTCTCTGACGCCGAGCTCAACATGCTTGACGGACACTCTGGCCCAGCATGCAGACATAATCAAGTCAAATGACATGAAGCATGCTGCCCAGATGAAGAAAAAGCAAATCTGGCAGGAGGTTGCCTAGAGGGTGTCAGCCGTGGGGACCACCCCACGCACTTTGTGTGACTGCAGAAAGAGGTGGGATGACCTCCACTTGAGGGTGAGGAACATCCTGGCAATCAACAGGAGGGCGGCCATGGTGACAAGCGGGGGGCCACACTCACCAGCAAAGCTCATGCCCTGGGAGGAGACTGCCAGCTCATTCATTGATCCCGAGTCAATAGAGGGATTCGGAGAGATGGAGATGGGCGCCGCATCATCCCCAGAAGGAGGTGAGTGACCCTGCACATCCCTGTAGGGGAAACCATGATGTAGCACAAGTGACGTGGAAGTGAGAATAGGCAAGCCAATGCATGTCCCAGACCCACATCAACATTTCTTGTCAATAATGCGTGCCACACCCTGCCACACACAAATGCATGCTGAGTGCCAATCCCAATCCCAACACACGGGCAACATAACATAACCGTGCTCATGTAACTCAACACACAGACCCCATATCAATGGCATGCCACCTGCCATACATCGATGGCCTACATGCCCCCTCAGAACACCAATTGCCACACCCCTGTAATAAATGGATGCATGAATGTATGAATATATCACAGTGCAATAGTATGTTGCTGGCATTGTGTATAGGTGCTATATAAATAAACTATCATATCATATCATGTGACACTATCACTGATGACCTGCATCTCTTCTAACCCCCAGGCTCCGATGAGGAAGATGCCAGTCAGGAGAGGGGCGCAAGGGCATCAACATCACGCCATGGGACAAGGGCCACCACCACCCCACAGCCAGAGAAACAGGCCAGACCAACATGCAGTGTGCCAGACCGGGTTGAAACCCAGCAAAAAAGACATGCTGCCAGTGTGGGCCACACACATCAAGACCAGCAGCAGCCACCCACAACAGTGGGAGGGGTTTCTGTTCCTGCACCACCAACCACTGCAGACGTTGCAGATGCAAATGTAGACACCGAGGGTGTCACAGTCATGTCCACTACACTCACCACAAGCCCCCTGACCACATCCCCACCCCATATGGAGGCCGACAGCAGTGACGATCCCTGCCTCCACAACTTCCACCTCGGAGATTCCGACATGTGCCTCTTTGAGGAGGACAGCACCCTGGATGTGGGCCCCATGCAAGCGCCATCCAACAGCCAGGCTACCACCACCCTGGCTACCACCACCCCGGCTACCACCACCCTGGCTACCACCACCCTGTCCACCAGCACTCCAGCTACCACCGACACCTTTGAGGCTCGCCTGTCAAGGGTGGAGGCACGACAATAGTCAATGCTTGATCTAATGTGGCAGTATATTGCCGATGAGGAGGACACCAGGAGGGCCATTGCTACTGCCATTGGGGAGACCACAGCAGCCATCGCTGCGAACACTGCTGCCGTTAACGTGTCTGCAGTCGTCATGAGGGACTGTCTGGGGGTAGTAATGCAAGTGCTAATGTCCATCCTGCTCCATATGCAGCGGCCACGCCTTGGAGCAGGCGTGGAGCCTGCCTCTGACATGTCCTCTGCTACAACACCTTGAACCTCAGCCCACACAAGCCCTGTGCGGATGACCCGGAGGAGTGCACAGCACTCGGAGATGCCACCCCCGGATACCAAAAAGGCCAAGAAGTAGATTGGCCAAACAATGGCCGTTGGACACATGGTTGTTGGTGAAGAGAACAATAATTAGAGTACATTTGGGGACATTTGGGGTTTGTAGGGTGGGTTAGGGAGTTCACTGGGGGTTGTTGGGGTTTGTAGGCTGGGTTAGGGAGTTCACTGGGGGTTATTGGGGTTTGTAGGGTGGGTTAGGGAGTTCACTGGGGGTTGGGAGGGAATGTTCACATTGTTGCCTGTTTGAAAAATACACCCGTTGTGTGCCAAATATTCAATGGCTGGATATTCTTCATTTTGTGCATGTACATTTAATGTGTGATGGTGTTCAGTGGCCAACTCCCAACAATACAAGTGTGCATATACACATGGAGCTAGTGTGTCACTGACACCTGTCTATCATAGTCCCTGTGTTTCAGAAGTATTTGTGAATTAGTGCTTGGCGTACAGCATGGCCATCCCGTGCATCACGTACTGGCAGGGGGGCTACTTCACCTCCGTCTCCATCCTCATCATCCTCACCCGGGCCATGCATGTCAATGTCAGGTGGCAGTGGTACATTTCTCCGGACGCACATGTTGTGCAGCATGACACAGGCCATGGTGATCTTTGCCACCTTCTCAGGCCTATATAGGAGTGCCCCACCAGACCTGCTGAGGCAGCAGAACCGCGCCTTCAACAGGCCAAAGGTCTGCTCAATCACAACACGGGAACGGGTGTGCACACGATTGTACTCCTCTTCATGGCTGTTCTGCGGGTTCCGCACAGGGGTAAGTAGCCACAGCCTAAAGGGATATCCTCCATCACCTGCAAGCAGATACAAATGGGTGTGTGTCACTCTGAACTGCCACCTTCAGGGAGCACAGTCATGGCGGCAGCTATTTGGTGTGGGCATACACATGTCCCTGTACGCATGCAAAAATGTCACCTAGATGCAATCTATACTGTCATGAGGTGTGGTAGTCTGGATGGGGTTCAATAGATGATGCAGGGTGTAATCATGCATGCTGAGGCAGATGTGCTGTGGTATTGCAACAATGTTTAGCCTCCAACTCATGCTGTTCATTCTTCACTATGCATGGTCACACTGACCACATTGCCCCAGTTGCCATCCTGTTCATTCATACATTGCTTCCCATCACCATGGTGGCCTGGTTGTGCCTCTTACTTGTTGTCATTGATATGCATAATTTGTACAATGTGGCCCAGTGATGTGTCATGTTCCGTTTGGCCGGTTCAGGTCAGGAGTGTTTAGCTCTCCATGCATTTTCCAATCACCGGCAATTGCCACCCAGGTGGAGTTTGCCCCCCCTTTCCCACCCAGGTGGAGTATGCCCCCCCTTTCCCACCCAGGTGGAGTATGCCCCCTTATGCATCCCTACACATCAGTACCCCAAAGTACTGCCATGGGACAGTTGAGCAACTCACCAAGCAGCCGGGCACGTGGTCCAGCATGTCGCTCCATGTGACGGGGTAGTGTGGAGTTGCACAGTACCATGGCATCATGTGTTGATCTGGGATACCAGGCGCAGCAATGTGTGATGATCTTGGTGGAGTCACATACCATTTGCACATTGATGGAGTGGTATTGCTTGTGATTGCGGTACACCGCCTCTATGGCATGGGGACTACCAATTCCACATGACTGCAGTCAAGGGCACCAACACAATTGAGCATGCCTGCCAGTGCATGGAAGCCTACTTTGGTGTTGGCTATCTCCTGGGCAGTCCGTGGAAGGGATATGTGGCTGCTTTCACGCTTCAGGAGGGCATCCAGCACTTGGTTCAACAGGCGTGAAAATAGTGGCTGTGAAATGCCATGCAGCTGGCCCACTGTGTGTTGGTAGGTGCCTGTGGCCAGGAAGTGGAGCACAGACACCACCTTTAGTAGCGGGGGGATGGCAGGGGCCTGTCTCACCCTCCTTCTCCTCCTGCGTCTCCTCTGTGCAGCCTGGTGTTGCTGCTGCTGTAGTTGTTGTTGTTGTTGCTGTTGTTGCTGTAGTTGTAGCAGTATGGGCATGTCCTCCAGCGCCATGATTGCAACAGCTAGTGGTAGCATTTTGGTGTTGGGAGGGGTGTGGTGTGTGGGTGTGCTCATTTTATACTGGCCCAGCCTCCATTGACTCCACCTGTGGGGATTGTGTGCACCTGTGGCAGTTGCCTTGTATCCTGATTGCTGTTTGCGGGTGGTCCGCGATGCCTGTATGGGCTGCATCGTGCAGCCCATGGATACCGGCTTTGTGATGCCGGTATTTGCATGTCAGCGTGGGTTGGGATTACCTCGTTTAACCGGCATGCCGGTATTTGCTCCCCGGAGGGGCACATGTACGCGGACATGCCGCTATTAGTGGCACCGTTATTTAGGGTGCAGCTAATAGCGGGTTGACAGGTTGTGATGCACCGGAGCGGTAAGCGATGCCAGTAATCCATTACCGGCATCGTTTTTCGCTTACCGGCAAACTTGTAATGAGGCCCATTGTCACCAAATAATTCTTCTTCTTTTCTCCAAGGTTTGAAAAGTTGGAGTAGGGCTATACAATATAATTCCCTATATTGTGTAGATTTAAATGATAACTGTATATGTTTAATTAGACTGGATTTGGTAAGTTGTACTAGGCTTCCTTCACAAGTTGAGACTGAATATTTGCCAGTTACATTGTTTTCGTAAGGGTAGTTTTCGTACAGGCACATGTTTTCCAAAGCAGTTCTTATGTTCCGATAGTATGTGTCAATGAAATTGTTTCCTTCATTTTTTTTAATGTTCTGACTGTTGGGATCATTTGTGGCTATTGTTTTTATCTCTTGGTAGGATTTTAGTACAGTTTCTCATGATGAAGTTCTACCAAGGTTTAGCCAGACAATGGTTTCATATTTCCATATAAGGGTGTACTTTCTTAGTCAGTCTGTAGCTTCGTAGCACCTGGATTCTCTATGTGACAGCATTTTTATACCAAAGCTGTGCAATTTTTGTGACAGTGCTTTGTCAGATGATATGCAATCCAATAGGTCTTTTAGTTTATGTTTTTTAGATATGTCTTTCATGAGATGTGACATATCTTGCAACTGCAGTGGAATTGTCTGTAATTTATTGTATGCCTATATTTGCATTTCACAAGAGGGAAATGATCACATTGTAATCATTGGTGTACTTGGATACCTCGTCCCTTTTAATGCTGTACATGTTTTAGGGGATTTCTCTGTTACACTTTGTCTAACAGAAGACATCAATTCATTAACTTGTCCTTTTTTATTAACTGGTCTAGGAAGGCCAAAGTGAAATTTGCTATAGTATTTAACATTGTTTTTTTTATCACTTATGCTTTTGGAAGCATAAGATAAGATTTATGTATGTAGGTCACTATGTGTGGTTTCTGAAGGGATGTTACAGATAATATAATACATTGTAAAACAGAGGCATTATTTTCATGGCCACATTTGGGAGCATATTTTATCCACACAAGTATGTGGATGAGTGTTGCTCCTCTGGATTGATATTCTTTTACTTCTCTGAGTGGAGGGGTAGTTTTATTTCAGATGAAGTGCAGCATGGCAATGAGGTGATGGAGAAAGTACCTTGAAACATTGACCAGGTCAAGAGAACAGAGGTCTCCTGTTGTTTTGATATCTATTCCCACTTTATTTTGGTTTGCAGTGCGTAGGAATTCATGAAAGTCATCCCATGCATATTCTGCACAAATTAAATGAACAAACTATGTGGGTGGGCCTAGGTTCCTTAGCATACAATGTACATCAGTTTGACTTCTAAACAAGTATTCTTTCATGCCATGAATGTTTGCCAAGAGATTTGTGATACTTGACTGCAAAATGTCATATTTGTCTTTTGAACCTGTTGGGTAGCGGAGATGTTTAATTAATGAGAGCCTGTTTTTTTTATGTGTGTGCACCTCCATAACAAAGAGTTGCTACTTTGCTTTCGAACAGGAGGTGGACAATGTATTTTACATTTTGTCTGAATCTTGGTTCTTCAGAATAGATTCGTAAAGAGTGATATTCTGAATGCACTCAAGACTTTTATCTCAAGGAAGTAAGGGGGTTTCCTCCGAGCTGTTACCAATTTTTCAGCAAACTCAGGGGCATTTTCAGGGGACGTTAAAGATTAATCCTCTAAGTGTTAGCCTATCTGTCCTACTGCATCCCCCCTTTTATATACTCCTTGCAAATTATTGTTAGGAATATTTGCCACTTGCTATTGCCCACCCTGACCTGTTGATTCACTTTGTTCAATGATCTGTGGGCATTAGAATCCAAATTTTCTCTCAGGATCTGAGCATTTAGCCAATGTTGTCAGTCACTTGTTTGATCTGTCGCTGAAGTTGTGAAATCATTTCTCCTACTCTTGACTATGGAGTGGTCTTTGATCATATCACAGTTCCTTCATAGCAAGGTAATCATCGCTTCTAGGTGAGTAACTCTGGTAATTCTGATAACTATTCCATCTATTTATCATTCTCCACTTGCTTTGGCACTGAGATCTGTTCTACTGGAAACTAGGACAAGGAGGAGGGAAGTGGTCATGGTAATTGGCTCTAAGATTAAGTGTTTGGTTTCTCTCCTGCGAACAATTCTGATTCGGTTTTCCCCTGGGAACTTGATCCTGTGTTCTGAATATTTTTCTCTGATGCAGAAACATATTTATAGCCCAACATAGGCCTAGAACGTGGAGCACCAAGGTCTAGTGTAAGCTTTAGGTTTTGTTGGGTCAGTATTTTGCATGCCAGGTGGAGGACTAGACAGCAGGCGTTAAACAGAGGGTATTCTCTGCCTATTAGCAGTGGAGTAAATCCGTGCCCCCTGTCTGTAAGCCCAACGGAGGAGTACTCTGCTATTTTAATGGTGGATGGTGCAGGAGTCTGTCTGCATTTTTTTCTTTCTTGATTGATTTATTGGGAGTTGTTAGGGTCTGTGCTTCATAGATCCTTGTAACTTGTGTGATAATCCATTCAAGTGACCTTGAGTTATTTAAATCATGGACTAACTGAGTCACTACATCATTTTTAGGGGTGTGTAAGAAAGTAGTTTTAAAATTCCAATTTTTGGTAGCAATATGTTGTGAAAGGTGTGCAATGAATGCTTGCGTTCTTGAGCATACTCCCAACGTGACTGATACTGAGCATTAAATTATAGGCTGCCTTACAAGCTTCTTGTAGTTTCAATTAGTTGAGAAGTATTTTAAAATGTCTGTCTTTTAAGGGACCATTCATAATGATTTTGGTATTTCAGTCCAGCAAAGAAACTAGAATACGCTAGAGAAAAGGTTCAATCTATGTATTCAATGTAGTTTTGATAACTTTTCCAAATGTCATTTGTTCATACAATTCTGGATGTTCGCAACCCAATTATTTTTAATTTGTATAATAAGGGGTCATCACACCTTTGTATGGCCATAATCATTTTCTATTCTGTTTTTTACAAAATTTAATTATGGTTTTCTTTTTCTATGTCACCTTACTTGGGTCCAACAACCTCAAGAGAGTCAGAGCCACTTCTAGCATATATATTTTTCTTGCCCTAATGGAATTACACAAGCTGACCATTTACATTTGGTTGTTGGGTAATTTTGACCTAATTATAATACTTACCTTTTACTGTTTTACTTTTTGACCTTATTACTTGAACATGAGTATATACATCCATGTGTTTTTCACAAAATTCAATTGTGGTTTTCTTTTTCTATGTCACCTTACTTGGGTCCAACAACCCTCATCAGAGTTAGAGCCACTTCTAGCATATATATTATTCTTGCCATAATGGAATTACCCCATCTGATGAGGTTGTTGGGTAATTTTGACCTAATTATAGGTTTTACTTTTAACTGTTTTACTTTTTGACCTTATTAATTGAACATGAAGAGCGGAGGTTGCAGGGGTGTCCTGCGCTCCTCGTGTTCAAGTTTCTGCCTCCTCATGTTCAAGTTTCTGCCGCCTCAGTGGTTGCGGGTGTGTCACCCTGCAACCTTAACCATGCAGACGGGAGTCCAAAAATTGCCTGAGCAGTTATAATGTGGGCAGTCTGTTCGCGGGCCGATCGTATACATCTACCATAATGACTATGGGACAGTTTCCTATGTGTAGAGTGCATGGGGTCCACACTTTTCTCCATTGCTCTTGTAGGATAGGGGCCTCAAATCTTTTCTGAGGGATTAGATAACGTGGTGTGTTTGCCCCCTGTCGCTCTGAATCAATGTTTCCCAACCAACAAGGGGTTCTGGGATTTCATCATAGTCCCGGTTATAGAAATGGAGGTTTGGAAGGCCCTTTGTGGGCTGGATTCCTTTTTTATCAAGGATAGCCAGATCGACAAATGGTCTCTGTTGGATCACATCTTCCAGTTCATGTTCTCTTAAATAATTTTGAAAGTTTTCAGCACTGATTCTCTGTTTTGGAGTACCTCATTTCCTATCCATTCCACTGTTGACATATTAACTGGGCCACTTCTACAGCCCACCACCTTACTGTCTAGATATTTTGCTGTGTCTGATTGGGAACTCATCTCTTCCTGCCTATCCATGTGTGTTTTGGACATGGGAAAAGTTGAACCCAAATCCACTAACATTTTTCAGGAAGGATCTTTTGTCTTAACCTAGCATTGTAAAATCTTTCAATCATAATGTGTTGTTTACTTTGTACTAGATATTCCCTGGATTCATTCACACTGGCCAGTACTAGATGTACTTTTTGTGTTTTCTAAACACCTTCTACAAGGAATCATTTTGTTGCTGACATCCATGAGTTTCATTTACTGTCCCTTGGTTTATGGATTGCCAGCTAGCTAACTCTTTCTTCAAGTGTTCAATTTGCAACACTGCACTATAAATATCCTTCATTATTTATCTAACTTTTTCTCAATGCCACATTCACACCCGGGGAAGGCCGCTCGGTCAATCAGATGGCTGGAACAGTGGGAGAGAATGCACAATCCCCGCCCACTGTTCCAGCCACCCGAGGCCAATCACTGGATTGTACTTGTTTTTCCCTTTTTATTTTTTTTAATGAGTGGGGAGGTAACAGGGGTTTCTCCCTTGCCTCCCCACATTAGAAAAACCCAATTCCCCTTCCCCCACTCCAACCTACTTGCAGGACCAGAGCCTTGCTCTCCGGCCTGCAATTCTCCTCCCATCTGGTCCCTTTTGGGATGACGGTGGCCATTTTGGAACATATTTTGCATGGCTGCTGTTGTGGGCTAATGGGATATGGTCCCTGTGGGATATATTGACCCACACAACAGCATTCACCACATCATCAAGCTGCATTTGCGCAAGAAACAGCAACCTGTTTGCGCTGGCTCCTGTGCACACCAGGACCTCAAAACTGCATTTGGCACCAACAGCAAAAATGGCTGCACCCTCCGGCCTAGCACACTTCAGGCAAAATGGAACAGGGGGATGCACTGAAAAAATATGCCAGTGTGTTCTGAAAAATATATGGAATCAAGTGAACAGGCAGCACTGCTTTGCTGTAAAAGCCAAAATCACCTTCAAAATGTAACAATTTCACCCATCAAAATGCTGCTTTGACGCTAATTCCCTCAGTTCATTCGGAAACCACTGTGATTCAAAAGGCTCTGTCATGCCAGGATAGTTCACTGTGCTTCACCAAAACCAGGCAAAATTCCTGAGTGACAGGCCCTGTCAAGCCAACTCTCAGAGAAATCAAGAAGCAACTTCATTTTCACTCACACGGGAACACACGTTTATTTTCCTTCCAAATGTATCCAGGCGCAGTAGTTCAAAGAGACTTTAACTCTCTGAGCCAGGTCAGCTGCGAAGACAGTGTGGGCAATCTGAGTCAGCTGCAAAACCAAATTTAAAGAAAGAAATGCTAGCAGTTTTAACACACGTGGGAAAATGGGCTTTGCTGACTAAAGAAAAATTGGCCCATTTAAAAATAAATTGTTGTATAAAAGCCTGATTACTTAGCAATGTAAAGGGATTGTGTTAGTGGTGATAATACACACATAGGCTATATTCTTTCACAGGGTGGTTTTAATTCAGGACCCAAAATAAGAAATTAAAGAGTTTAAAAAACATGGGCTGGATTTGCAAGCTCTCAGAAAAACCAGGCTTTCCAGTTGGCAGCTATGAAACTTCCCCAAGGAAAGGAGACACACCATAAATCCAGGACACGCAAGTGAAAATTGCCAGTTTGAAAAACTTTGTATGGGCCAGGACAAAGCAAGTTCACACTCTCGTCAGACATTCATCTCTGCTCCAGGCTGGGACAATGGAAGTCCTGGGACACTGACCAGTCAAGTGTAAGGGCAATAAAACCTTCAATTAAAATGGGAAACTCCCCTTACCTTGAAGGAAATGACAGTTGCTTGCAGTTGGAGGAAGAAACAAAACAGGATCTAGTAACAAAGGGACTGCCTTTTGGTTACAAAGACTATTTTATAAAGAAATTTTAAAGACGTTTTATCTCGGGTGCAAGAATTCATAGAAATTTAAAAAGTTTGCAGTTTCAAATCTAATTTTACGTGCTATTTTTTAACACTTGGTAGAACTCATTGTCCCATGGAGAAGAGAAGTTACAAAATATGACAGATTCCAAGGAAAGTATTAATGTTGCAAACCTAACATTTTGTACATACATCCCTGGGGACAATACGCATCTGTGTAAAAAATTGTGGAATTTTAGGCCAAATCTTTCATGTTTAAAATTACCAAAATATATTCGAAGGGCAAAACAAGCCCGCACAGACTGGAGGATTGGAATGATCTGTGCTGCACATAATATGTAATCTGTGGGTATAATTTGTCAAGAGATTGCAATTGAAGAAATGTATGTTTTTGGCAAAATCAGATTTTTCAGTAAAGTAAATGTGGGAGTTTCTGGACATTGTAAAACTCATATCATAAACCTGACATCATTCCCTTAGAAATCCAACCAACTGAGAGCGAGGCGGAGACTAGCACCCTTGTCCAATTCCTTTGCTAGGGGTGTGTTTAGTTAAGCCTGCCCCAGTCATATAATGTGATGATGTCATTTTGCACTATAAATAAGGGTCCCTGACAAGACCCTAGACACACACACTCTTCCTGATTTCCTGCGCTGCGTTCCTGTACCCGTCATCTATCCAGACTCCAGATTCCAACTACAAGGCCAAGCATTGCTGATCCTACTCCAGCAAGGCCTACCCTACAATATTAAAACCCACTAATCTCCCATTAAACAGGAGAAAAATGTCACAACTTTGGCATCCTGATCCAGCTTGCATTGCTGCCACTTACTGCATGCTGCTGCCATTCTGCTACCCTGATGACCTATATTATCCAGTAACCAGAATTGTCAGTCCAGAAGATCTATCCTTTGGTATCCAGTCCCTGCCCAGCTGATACTGTCCCACTGGTTTTGTCCGGCTGTCCTTTGTTAGACCAGATCCGTGTGGTGACCAAAGCGCTGACTGTCCAAAACCCAAAACTAAAAAGTGGACTGTGAATATCAATAGGAACCATAGAAAACCGTAGTATAACTTGCCTTGCCTTGTCCTTAGTTGCCCTCTCTAAGTCATCCTATCCTTATCCCGATAACTTGTAATATTGTCAAAAATCATTCTTACAACCCTGCCATTGATTTATAGTGCTAGCGCCAGCTCGCTTAGTAATTTTGTCTTGTAAATCCTAAACTATTAATCTATTTCAAGTGATCAGACTGGTTTCACCAGGGCTTTCATTGGGGAACCAGAGTTGAATTCGGAAATCAACCCTGGAGCTCACAGTGTCTCTCTTTGGTATCCTAGCCTGAATGCTCTACTGTAGAGTAAAACTGTTCTTGTCAAAACTGATTTCCTTTCCTTTTTCACTGCTCCATTTTACTCAAAACGTACCTTTCTAGATCTTGCATAACTCACTCATTTTACCAGCTAGATAACTAATTTCACTTCCATATTGTACCTATGACCTATAGCTACACCCCACCACAAAACGGCATTTCAATTTCCAATATTTCACCCGTTTTTATTAAAAACCGTTTTGGTAATTTCAGCCAGGATTTGCAAAGTTTGCACATTTTCCAGTGTGTCATTTGCTGCAAACATGTTTTAAAAACCTGCCACTCATTTTCGAACTGAATGCTCTTGGTTATGCATTGATTGTGATTGTTTGCACTTCTACATGGTTGCTGTAGTGAGGAATAATGTTTGTTTCAAGGTTTTTGTGCACATTCATTAATTCAGTCATCCATTTCCGAGTGTCATTTTTAGTATTTGCCCGGGTTTAAAATGTGTTTCTCTCTCTTGTTTGGGGGAGGGAAAGTCGGATTTCAATTCTGTTTTTTTTTTTTTTTTTTTTTATATATAAAATTTATTTATTTGTTTTGGTAGCAAAAATTAATTTACACCTTTACAAATGTTACATATCACATAAAAACAAATATACTCATAAGCTCATAAAACTTGATTAACATTGATCAATACTTGAACAACTAAAACAACTAAAAGATGATCAAGACATGATCAAACACTTGAGCATATTTCAATACATCTTTGCTAGTGAAA
The DNA here is from genome assembly GCF_040938575.1 of Ambystoma mexicanum. Taxonomy (NCBI): domain Eukaryota; kingdom Metazoa; phylum Chordata; class Amphibia; order Caudata; family Ambystomatidae; genus Ambystoma; species Ambystoma mexicanum. The sequence continues at coordinate 418,841,063 of NC_090927.1, read as the reverse complement.
AGAGGAAATGAATCGCAAGTGAAGATCTACAACATCAGGTAACATACCTAACATAACATAGCAGTGATAAGGTAGCATCGCAGCCCTTCCCCAACTGCAAATATTCCCATAGACAATTGACTAGTGCAAACCATCATAAGGGAGACGAAATCTCAGGCACCCAAAATTACCCACTCCAAAACCTCCTGTTGAGTGCCAACAATTGTTCCTAAATTATTGCAACAAGTCTGACCGTTGCTAATATGATGGAGTTTGAGTTTCCCTGCATACATCTCAACCATACTAGGTGACATTCAAACCGGGAATAGGAGGTAAGATATGCATCTAAGCAACATTGCCTATGCTTGCAAAAAAAGTTACAGTACATGAAGAGATGTTCTAGTGTTTTGGGCTCAGTTGTATTTAGACAAAATCTGCATCCTTCCCATTTTGCCAAAACCTTATAACAGTCCCACTTCCTAATACAGGCACCTGTCTGAATAAGGTCTAGGCGAAAACGCATATAAGACCTTCTTGCTGCTTTGTCTGGGAAACATAAGATATATGGCAGCCGTGGTGTAAGTGCATGCCTAAAGCTGGCATAGGTGGTAAAGGAGGAGTAGCCTCCAATCTGATCGGAATTATGCGCCCAAGAATTTTTAAAAAAGCGCCTTTTGACTTTAGCAGGAGTATTAATCAAATCCTCCTGGGTCATATTCAATGAAGTTAAGATTGCGTGTGTCATCTCTTTCACTTTAGAGAGTGAAATTGGACACTTTCCAGCAAGCATTTCATGGAAATCCTCATAGAGTGAATTTGGCGGCGGAGAAATCATTTTAGAAAATGCATTAACAATCCGCCAACGATATTTGTCTTCTAGTGGATATAAACCCAATTCATGTATAATAATCGTGTTGGGTAGATATCCAGGAAGCCCCAAAATCTTCTTCCAAAGTTTACCTTGTAGGAGATTTAATAGGGGCCCCAGATTCAGAAGGCACATGTCAGTTACATACAGAAGGATGGGCTCTATTTTCATGGTATAATATTGTATAAGAGGCAGCAGGGAGTAGCGACAACATTTAATGAAAATAATTCTCATTTGAGCCAACAAAGGGTTAAACTTCGCGTTCAACACTGTCCGCCACTCGCTAAAGGACGTCCCATTCGATAGGTGATAGCCCAAATAGGTAATCTCTTCCTTTCTCAGGATCGGTTGGGCATTGATTGTAAAACCAAATCTCGATAGCTTTCTTTTAGCAGTGAAGACCATTATATGTGATTTGGCTGAATTAATGGTCATATTATTTAGTATACAATATTCACAAAACAGGTTTAATTTATTTTGGAGTCCGAACGGCACTCTATCGAATATTATGACGTCATCAGCAAATGCTAGCCAGTGGAGCCGCAAGGATCCCAGTATTGCTGGAAAAGAATTCGAACCCTGCCAAATCTTGTCAATGTCGGCAAGATAAAGATTGAATAGGACCGCAGCCAAGTTGCAGCCCTGTTTGACCCCTATATACGTAGGTATGTTATCAGTTAATAGCCCTTCCGCGTTGATACGGACCCGATAAGATGTATTCTGATGTAGTGCAGCAATTAGCGCTACTAGTGAAGATGGTATCCCATAAGCCAACATCTTTTGCCAAAGCCGAGTGCGTAGTACATTGTCAAATGCTGCCGAAAGATCCAATGCTGCCATATATATGGTGCCATTTGAGTTGGAATGTGCATTCCGAAGGAGATGGGCTAGAATTAAAGCGTTTAATTGAGTGCCCATAGATCTCCGAAAGCCGACCTGAGCTTTTGAAAAAATATTTAGGTCATGTATATGGACTTCCAATTCAGACAGGATCGAGAAAATTTTTTCCCAGCTGTATCTATAAGGGCAATAGGCCTAAAATTTAAAGGATTGTTCAAGGCACCCTTTTTATGTATTGGAATAATTATGGCCGTCAACCATGATTTCGGAATATTGCCAGTTTTATATATCAGCTGATAGCAGGGAAGAAGGTACCTGGCCCAGAAGTGAGGATCGTCTTTTAAGACGCAAGGGGGGAGCCCATCTGGGCCAGCTGCTTTGGAAAACTTCAATTGAGAAATTGCCCATATAATATCTTTTATGTCCCAAGGACAAACCTGCGGAAAAGGCAATTGCATAGTACTACTTTCTATTTCGGAATGTCTAGTTGGCAGAGCATATTTTTGGGAAAAAAACGTCTCCCATTCCGGTCCCGAGATGGTCGCCACCGAGCGGATATCCGCCTTACCTAACGGGTTTCTTAAGATGGCCCATATCCCTCGCGTTTTTTTTTTACAAAGCAGGCTAATCATACGTTGGTTGGCTAAGGCATAAGCAGCCTTACGCAGAAGCTTTATTTGCTGCTTAAAGCGCGTAATGATGTAATTTTTTTCACGACAATAGTTAGGAGGGCTGAGTGACTTTTTTCTTAATTGGGTCAATTCGCGATTTTTTTGCTTTTTTAAGGTTGCAATCTGATTCGAATTTAACTGGGCATCCTGAGGGATACCTTTACACAGGGTGTCCTTCACTAAAGATAGAAGGTGTGTCTGAATCATCTTGATGTTTATTTTATTAATTTTTTCGATATTTCCCAGCGATATGGAGGCATCATAACATGGTATGAGATCTCTATTCACTAGGAACACCAATTTCCTACACACGGCAGGATTCCAGTTGACAGAGATGGTATTTCTGTCGGGAACCGCCAAAGAGGCAGGAGCAAAAGGCATATAGGCTTCACACCCCATATGGAGTTGCGAGCACAGCATATGGTGGTCGCTCAGACCCAAGTCTAATATTAGGACTGGGTCAAGCAACCCAGAACACACTTTAGATGCAAGGACATAATCGATAAGGGATGAGGCATTGCCCCGCGACCATGAAGTATGTAGAGAATGAGATGCCAAGTGAATTGGATAAATGCCCCATTTTTCAAAAAAACATATCAGTTGTCGCCCTCTTTGAGAAGCTTGTTGTGCATAACAGGAAAGCGGAGTAGAAGAGCATAGTATATTAGAAGACTGAAGATATGAGTTTAAATCCCCTCCGATCACAATTTCATGATTGGGGCACGAGACAGAAGCATGGCCCAAAATCCTGTCCAGATCTTCCAATAGAAGAGTGAGGGAAACTGACTTAGGATTCCAGTACAATGACATTAGAAGCAAGGGCATGACCTTAGAGTGGGCAAACGACAACTCCACTAAAATGCATGAAGTCGAGGTATCCAATATAGAGGCCACTGCTCTTAGACCATTTTTAATAAGAACCGCAATACCCCCCGAAGGTCGACCTGCCGCTATGCGGCATGCTGGAACAGAAAAGCTGGAATAACCATCGATAGAAATCTCATTTAAGGTCATCGTTTCCTGCAGGAATAAGATGTCTGGTTTCTTATCAGGGACAACACGCTTATGCCATCCTACCAGATTAGCCAAGCCACAGCAGTTCCAAGATGAGATAGTCAAACTGGCCAGTTATGAGCCCGGAGTGGGCCCTTTAATGGCAGCAGCTGTTTTCATCAGTGGTTCCAGCCAAGCTAGCCCACTCAATGCTTGGGTTAGCGATGCTAGTTGGAGTGACAATTGGGTAACTTGGGAATCGGACGAATCTATGCCTGCACCCACTGGACATACTGGCAAAGTGGGTGGCACCCAATCAAGATAAGCCCATGCGCTATCCATATCAGGAAAAAGGCACGGAGTAAGACCAATAGAACAGAAGTCGTCAGCAAACTCCAATAACATTTTAGTTATAATATGTGATTGGACTCTGCAGAGGGCTCTATGATTGTTGAAAGTTGCCAATTTGACCCAGTCAAGGTCCTTAGATGAAAGATTCCTAAGCGCCGGAATCTGGAAAAACGAGTTCATCAAGAAGTACCTATTTATGCGAGCAGGGCCATTTATCTCTGGATTACTAGTCCAACCAAGAATTAATTTCATGTCCTTTGGTGTATGCATGAAGGACAGGACGTCAGGAGTAGGTTTTCCAGCAAGTGTTTGCGGGGAGTGCACGACCTCCACAATAGGAGGCCGTACCAAAGATGCCACAATCTCAGGCGCTTCTGATTGGGGAATAGGACAGACGTGATCTTCAACTACCACAGTGGAAGGTGGGGAAGGAATAGCAGCTACTACCGTATCATCCAAGGACGCTTCCACCTGTACGGGGGCGCTACTTGGGCTCACAGCAGATGGCAGTATTGCATTAACAGAAATCGTGGTGTTCGCCTTTCTAGGCTGAATGATGGGAAAGAAGGAATGAAGCTGAGATTGCAGCTTGACCAAGGGAATTCCTTGAGGTCCAGGAGGGGCGATCTGAATGTTACTATTTTTCAAAGCTGCAATCTGTAGATGTTTCCTGCTTTCCTCATCAAGATCGCATAACACCAAACCAAGGTCATCATGGCTAATGCCAATACCCGGATTTGCTTTAGGTTCAGATAACAACTGGGCGCCAACAGGAGTTTGTGTTTTAGAAAGAGCTTTCTTCTGGCTAGCCTTGGTAAGGTTTAAGCGTTTTTGGGCTCTTAGAAAGGATTTCCTTGCTTTACGCGAAACAAAATGTCGTCCTTCATGTACCACAGGTCCTTCCTCCAAGTCCGGGAATGAGTCCGCCACCGTTGATACCGGATTAGGCAGGTCCTCAATGATGTCGACCAAGGGAGAGGGACTGTCCGGAGGAGCAACAAAACCTTGAGTAACTGCGGATCCCTCTCTTAGGGAGTCTATGGGATCCAATTGATGCTGGGTTACAGCCAGCTTATACAAAAGCTGTTCTACTTGTAATAGACGTTCATGCTGGAGGTTAAGAACCTCTACCAAGTCTATGGCCTCCGAGTTTATATGCTCCAGCACGGCTGGCTGATCTCCTTTCACAACCTGAGAGCAAAAACTCTGAGGAAAAACTGTGAAGCAACAGCCCGAATCAGTTTGGGAGCCTTGAGTAGAAGTCAGAATAGTAGTAGGGAGCTGAATTGTTCTAGTTGGGACATTCTCCAGGATTTTTTCAAGATGGGCCAGATAAAAGGATCTGGAGTGTTCTTCTGCAAGAATAAAGCCTTCAAGTCTGGCCATCTTATCTTTTATAAGAGATAAAGAAGACTGAATCTCCCTTATGGAGCAATGTGTGAGCTCATGCCCCTTGTCCAGCAAGGGGGGTAGAAGCCGATCTAACGTCACCCTTTAGGGCTGCAGGGTCTATCTCTTCATTTACCAAAGAGAAAGGATCGACACCTCTTGAAGGAAAAGGCCCTACCGGCAGCTCTGCATCAGCCTGAATAATGTCATAGGGAGAGTCGGCTCCCCCTTTCAGAACCCTGTTGTGGGAGGACGACGGAACAATCCCGTGACCACCGTCTTTTTCACTATTACTTTCTGAGGGGAGGTGAAAATGGACTTGTTCTCGGAAAGGAAAAGCAGATGACGCAGGAGACGAGGGGCCCAGAGAAAGCCGTACTCTTTTACTTAATTCGCTGACAATAGTGGGTGCCAAGATAGAAGTGTCAGCGATACAGGGGAGGCCTCGAAGGCCTTGCATAGGAGAGCAAGCAGATTCGTGGCCATGACCAGTCACACCACCCTCATCCCCATCATATTCATTAGCTTCTTGTACTGAAAAGGTTGGCACTGCCAAAGTCGGGGGCAAACCATATAGAGATAAGGGGGTGGCTAATGGTGGTACAACCATTTTGACATTTTCATTACGCCCCTCTTGGCCCAACAAAGCCCCCCTCTCTAATAGTAAGGAGGACATCGATAAAGAGGATTCGTTTGCTGCCGGAGACTGTGGGGGGAGCGTGAGTGGAATGATGCTGACCGACTCTAGGGCGGGTTCCGGCGGAGAGGAGCCGGTTTTGCAGCCACTTCTTAAGGTCGGGCTCATGCTCAACTGCTGTGCACACCCCAAAACCAAACAGTAAGACCACCCCTTTTAATCCAAGAACCGGGACTGTACCAAACAGCAAAGGGCCAGGTAATACAATAACACAGGCCCACACTTCAGGAATATCCTCTGTGAATACACCCAGCGATTTACCCACGGGTGTGCATAAACTCTAGACCCATGATGAAAAACATATTAGAGTTATGCCAGAGAGTGGTACACTTCTATCTACCCCTGGACACAGTATAGAAGGCGCCCCGCACAAGGAAGCTCCCAAGGACCTAAGCCCCACTTCACAGACTAATATGCAACAAAATTCCAGTGAAGCGATTGGAAACAAGACTAGCAAATGAATTGCACCTTACTTATGGTAGAGGGAATACGTAAAGACACGCCGCACTGAACCATGCAAGACGCAGCTGGAGGGTCAAAAACCAGGCTCCGCGCGAACCGCGAACAGCCAACAGTACTTAGAAGGTACTTGGCAGGTGCGCGGCGCGGGTGCGCGAGGAGGCTGGGTTTTAAGGAAACCTCCTGAGCGTCACACGGCGCAGGGGGCGGGACTTCCTCCTAGACGAAGACCTAGGGGGAAGGAACGAGGAGAAAAAACATTAACCACACCTCCAAAGTAACGCTATTAGCATACACAGTTAGAACAGTAGAGCAACTAAAGAGCTATAACAAAGGAGGTTCCCTTCCCAGGGGACAAATCAAATGCGAAGAGACAAATCAAGTGGGCAGGAGCAAGTGGGCAGGGGCTAGTCAAGCTTTATGAGAACAGTCACCTCCTTTCCTCGTTCGAGGGCCAGGCAAACTGTGTGTCACACAGTAGTACGTCCTCCTGGCTTGCAAGGAGATCGAGCCGTCAACACGGCAACAAAAGAATGAAGTGCAGCGCGGCGCGACATGGCGCTGCAGAAAAGGTCCAAATAGTCCAAAGACAGGGCAATCCAATCCAACAGCCAACAGTACTTAGAAGGTACTTGGCAGGTGCGCGGCGCGGGTGCGCGAGGAGGCTGGGTTTTAAGGAAACCTCCTGAGCGTCACACGGCGCAGGGGGCGGGACTTCCTCCTAGACGAAGACCTAGGGGGAAGGAACGAGGAGAAAAAACATTAACCACACCTCCAAAGTAACGCTATTAGCATACACAGTTAGAACAGTAGAGCAACTAAAGAGCTATAACAAAGGAGGTTCCCTTCCCAGGGGACAAATCAAATGCAAAGAGACAAATCAAGTGGGCAGGAGCAAGTGGGCAGGGGCTAGTCAAGCTTTATGAGAACAGTCACCTCCTTTCCTCGTTCGAGGGCCAGGCAAACTGTGTGTCACACAGTAGTACGTCCTCCTGGCTTGCAAGGAGATCGAGCCGTCAACACGGCAACAAAAGAATGAAGTGCAGCGCGGCGCGACACGGCGCTGCAGAAAAGGTCCAAATAGTCCAAAGACAGGGCAATCCAATCCAACAGCCAACAGTACTTAGAAGGTACTTGGCAGGTGCGCGGCGCGGGTGCGCGGCGCGGGTGCGCGGCGCGGGTGCGCGAGGAGGCTGGGTTTTAAGGAAACCTCCTGAGCGTCACACGGCGCAGGGGGCGGGACTTCCTCCTAGACGAAGACCTCCTTTCCTCGTTCGAGGGCCAGGCAAACTGTGTGTCACACAGTAGTACGTCCTCCTGGCTTGCAAGGAGATCGAGCCGTCAACACGGCAACAAAAGAATGAAGTGCAGCGCGGTGCGACACAGCGCTGCAGAAAAGGTCCAAATAGTCCAAAGACAGGGCAATCCAATCCAACAGCCAACAGTACTTAGAAGGTACTTGGCAGGTGCGTGGCGCGGGTGCGCGAGGAGGCTGGGTTTTAAGGAAACCTCCTGAGCGTCACACGGCGCAGGGGGCGGGACTTCCTCCTAGACGAAGACCTGCTTTAAAGGGCTCGATCCCTAGTCAGTGCTCTTTGCTGCTATTCTGTTTTCCATTTGTCATTCCTGATTACATGCTGTTTCTGTTTCTCCATTCAGTATTGATTATTTGTGCGTTGCGAGAACATTGCAGGGGGAAATTCGAACTCAAGTGCTATCTTTCCTAAACTCAAAAATTGTTCCTATTTCCTGGTGTTTTGTAGATGTGTCAATAGAAGGTTAAACTAAGTGCAGTGCTTACATTCCTATTGTTATCATCACCCCATTGGTGATTTCTGCCCCATATTAAAAATGATATGATTTCTTTTGAATTTTAAAATAAATAAATAAATATTACATTTTATCAAACAGCCTTGTTCATGGTCCATTGACCCGGGGTATTTGAAAAGGGGGTGTGATATGAGTGGTGTACATGCTCAATATTGAATCTAACATAAAAACTTAAGCATTTCAATTGTGCGCTGCCGAGAGCAAGGTGTGTGTCGCCTGATTGAAATCCTTAACAAATTTGGGGGCTCGAGTCCGGGGATTGATTTGGTCACCACCCGTGACAGTTTAACACATCAGACTAACCTGCAGGGTAATAATACTACGTGTCGTGTGAATACTGGGTCACACTCTACAAGCGCCTCCCAAAAGCAAATACTCTAAGTACCAGGCATGTCTATAAAAGTAAAATTAAATCACCACTGAAATAATTAATAAAGAATGAACATTTCCAAAATGGAAGTTCCAGTACAGATCAATATGGCTAGAGAGCACCTTCTGCACAAGTTATTTGTCAGAGGTGAGTGGCCAGAACAGGATGAGAAAGTCTGGCTACAAGACATAACCCCACAGGTCACGGCCATGGATGTGGATACATGGCAGGCTGGTGGCCTTTTACACCAAGCTCTGAGTGAGCTATATATGACCCCAAAAATTAAAGAGGAGCAAAGCAAAATTGCCAGAATCACAGCCTACCTGTATCTCCAAACAGGGGTGATGCTGGAAAAGCAGGAGTAAAATGTAATGTTAGCGCTGAATCAATCGGAACTGTTAAATAAAATCCAAATTGATTTAATTTTGGCAGAACAAACATTTCAAAAGAGCCAAGAGTTGGAGGTAGAATCTGCAAACTATATCTTAAAATTAAAAGAGGATTTGGCTTGCCAACAGCAAAATAATGCAGACCAAGAGGTCAAACTCGAAGCAGCAAAAATAGAGTGTGAGGATAAGGTTGACGCTGACGCAACAGTTAACCTATAACAGGGCCTGCTCAGGACAAATAACCATGTTACAAAATCAGATAGATGAATTGAAAGAGGAAAATAATAAGTTAATCTTTTACACCTCCACTCTCAAAAATAATTTGATGAAGAGCGCCAGAAATTAAATATCATCAGGCAACAAAGGGATGACCTGGCTGAACAGAGAGGCACCCTAAGTCAAGAGAAAGACGCCCTATGCCAGGAAATAAGCAAGTTAAAAACCGAGTTACAGGGGAGTGAAATAGCTTGAAAACAGAGAATGGGAAGCTACTGGAGCATGCCAGACGGGTAGAGGGTGCTCTGGAAGAGAACACCCAGACCAAAGATGCTAAAACTCAGGATGTGCGTCTCCTGCAGCAGAAATTGTCCCAATAGTCCCAGACTATACAGGAAGCGCAGAGAGACAATGCGGCTCTCTGTGAAAAGAATGATGGGCTCAACAAACAAGTGGCTGTACAAGAGCGGGTCATAGAGGCCAGTAAAGCCTTGATAGCTAAACAAAAAGCTCAGATCTTTGCTTCTCATCTAGAAGCAGGGGCTGAAAAGGAGAAACTAGCAAGGTTGGAGCAAGAGGCTGCTAGATTTATACTTAACAGGAGAGTCCACGAACAGGTAGAGAGGGAAAGGGTAACCCCGGATCATAGTATAAGGACCTCTAGGCTAAGGGACTCCAACCCATTTAATACTGTGAACACTGCCAGCTTCATGTCTACCAGTTCACATGATCCAGAAACTATGAAGTCGGCAGAATTCAATAGACCCAGCATGATGGAACTGACAGGTCAACGCCCCACAGAAATTGATGAAAGGTCGTCCCTGTATAGATACCCAAACATTCAGGCTGAAGTCTCTGACAAGGAAGTCTCCTATGAGGGGAGAGTCAGGGAATTAGATACACCAAAATATTATTTTCCAAGGGACCAGTTGGTCCATTTTTATGAAAAACCCAATGAAATGAGGCCCAAAAAGAGTATCCTGAAGCCCTCTACCCAATTAGGGCAGTGGGGGAAATACTCTACCAACCCTGGGAGTAGGGAGGATTCAGAAGACTACCCTCCTGTGCCCCACAGGAGTGGAGAAACTAGGCCCCACCATTCTGTGAGCCCCTCTCAAGCTCACAGAATCCGGGAGGGCCTAGATGATCAAGAGGAGACCTCAACTAGTAGCGCCTCTGAGTCTGAGAGCGAGTGAACTCGGGTGGCTAAGCCAAAGAAGGCAAACAAACTCAAGAGAGTTATGACTAATGACCCCATTAGGCAGATTAAGGCCCTTAGGAGTGTCATAACCCCCTACCATTGAAATGCGAAATGTTCTGTTTTGGAACACCTGGAGCCACGTTACCAGATGATGGACACTTTTCATATGAAAGACAACCAAAATTGTATCAAGTATGTAAAGTGGACATTCTCCCCTGAATACTCTAGTTTCTTTGTGGGACTGGAGGACCAGAACCATTTCAAGATGGTCCACCTATCGGGTGGCCATCTTGAAACACTTCGGTGCCCACAGGAACCCCCAGGAGGCTCGCAAAGCAGCCTACAATCTGCAGTGCGGTGAAGATTAGGCCCCACAAGAGTTTGTACAGGTGCGCAAACGCGCCTTTACACAGACAACTAGGAGGGTGCGCACAGATAATAGGGAGTTTGTGACCACCTTCTTTCATGCACTCCCCAAGTATATTATGACCCAGCTGGTGAGGGACTTCCACAAGAAAAGAACATTGTACTTGGTCATAGAGCAGGCAACCCGCATTTATGATGTCCAAAAACCTGCAGAAAACAAAAATCTGAATAAAAACCCTAAGCCAGCCAACACCCCTGCTGCTGTTAAGGGGGCAGAGGTGAAGTTTGGCCCCATGTGAGACTTACAGATGGGGGAGCCTAAAAATACACCTGTACAAAGTCAGCAGAATCCCAGACGCAGAAGGCCTTCTGGCTAGTCACAAACAGGTGGTAGTCAGGGAGGTAATCCCACTAAAGGGCCCCCTAAGTCCCCTGATCACATCAGCCCCCGATACAAGAACAGACGAATCCTGGGGTATGTCTGGATTTGCCAGTCGAAGGGGGGGATCCAACCAGGTGAGTGCTGCCCCGGGCGCCTTCCCTCCTAACTTCCCTCAGGAGGGCAGGAATTCCCCAAATGCTGGGTTAAGTTTCTTCCCCCGATACCCACAAAACCCCAACCTGCAGGACAACCCTCCTTTCATTCCCCACTTTCAGGAACCCAGACAACCCAATCCGGAAGAGGGGAGGCCAAGGGTGGAGGGCTACCAGAATTCACCATATCCAGGGTACTATGGGAGAAGGGATAGTTACCCTTCCCGTGATCCACCCAGGGTTGACCAGAGACCCCCGTATCAGCCAGAACGGATAGCCCAACTGGAGTTCCAGGTCCAGAACCTAACTCAGGATCTGGGTCGCATGTTGAGGGCTCAATAGAACCCTCAGACAAACATGGCGGCTCAGAACGCCACAAACCAAAGATCTGGCAACCCAGAACAATGACGGGGCGAGAACCTTGAAAATTCACTGGTTCCAGAGGAGGAGGCTCTGGGAGAAGGGGGGTGTAAAGCCCTAGAGGAAGCTTCCTTCCTCACTCGTGAAAAGCCGCTGGACACCGAGAAACCAGCACCAAAATCTCCAGCCCCCAAAACCTGCCACCCAAGGAACAGAGGGGGGGCGTAGGAGAAATAAAGAACCCAAAAAGACCCATTTTGTGGAGGAGGTTAGTGTCCTCCAATTTGATGGAGAGGAATCCTCAGAGGATTCTGGGAAAAAGATCTTCTCCTTCATGGAAGGGGGACTCCTTCCAAAGATTTAAATGAAGACTGGGCCGGAGTGGGGACTGATTCTGAATTGCCCATCCTAGAACCCCAGAATGAGCATCAAGAAGGAATAATATTAAAAGGGGATTTCCAAACTCCCCAAAGTAATTCCGGTGACTGTCTCCAAAAAGGGGGGAGGCAGCCAGAATCAGAAAAAGAGGATTCCAAAATCTCTCAAAACAATCCTGGTGACTGTCTCCAAAAAGTGGGGGGCAGCCCAGAATCGGAAAAGGAGGAGCCTGAGACTCCTCGAAACTCTGAGTGCAACATTTTTCTTGCAGATTCCCAAACTCTGACACAGACTTATGTCCAAACTACTCTTGTGTCGGAGTTAAAAATAAAGAAATTGACTACCCAGCTTGCCCAGAATGCCCATTACCTTTGCCCATTGGAGGAGAAAGAAAGTAGATTCCATGCCTCCGTCCAAGTGCAAGGGTAATGTGCAATTCCAGCACTGGTGGACACTGGATCCCAAGCCACTCTTCAGTCAAAAAGGGCCTTTGAGCAACTAAATTCAGGAAGCTGGGAGAGATGTCAGATCCCTCTCACCTCTCTTCCTGGACAACTCCAGAACTTCGATGGGAATGAAATTCCTGTTGAGGAGACTAAAAATTGGGCGACATACATTGAAATACCCTGTAATAGTCGTAACTCCAGAGGGCACACCCTGTCTACTTAGGAATGACATCCTTCAAAGGTTGTCCCCCCTAATAGACTGTTTGAACAAGGTCCTCTGAACCCAGACCAGCAGGCCAATAAAATTCAAACAGAGTTTCAACCATATTAGTTTAAATGGCACATGCCAAATGGTTGGACAAAAACCTGATCATATTGAGTTTCATTTCCAGAATAACCAATTACCTGACATGACAGTAATTGCTCTAGGACAACAAACTGGTGATGGGAACTCCTCTCCATTCCTGAAAATCTACCTTCCAGTCTCAAGTGGCATTCCACACTGGAAGGAAATACTTTGAAATTCTATAGCAATTCACAATCTGAAAATCCCAATTCCATAGCCAAAAGTGATGAGAAACCAGCTCAAAGTTTAGCTTATATTCAGAAAATCAGGGAACAGTTATTCATCCCTATTCAGTTAAATAAGGGGAAGGAATCTGTTCTTGTCCGAGTGTGCATGAACAATGGTAAGAGCTTCATCAGTGAAGCCATGTTCCGACAGCTCCCAAAAGAACCAGCTATTCCCACCTTTAAATTGATCGATAAGTGGGAAATGGGCCTGGAAACTCCCAATTCCAAACATCTCCTGCCTAGCAGGTGTATGCTCAAAATCTCTATCGGAAACAAAAGCATAGTACATAATTGCTGGGTTGTGCGAGATGTCCCTGTTGCATTCTATTTAGGCAGTGACATTCTCAATCGGTTTGCCATTAATTTGGACCTGATAAATTACAAAGCCTGGTCCAGACTAGGGGGTAATCCAATGGACTTTGATGACTCAGAAAAAGCATTTTGGTCAGCCCAATTGCTGCCGTATGCAGTTGAAGTTCAAATTGGAGAGGAGGTCACCATCCCAGGATGGACACGACTATTCCCACTTGAATTAAAATTTAAAGAGGTCAGAAACTGCAAAATCCTGACGCATATGTACACCTCAATGCCCATCTCCAACAGCAGGGGTTGGGGTTAAACCCAAAACCATTAGTCAATGTAGAACACAACACCATTCCAATATTGATGGATAACAGCGCCCTTAGGAATATCACTCAGGGCGCAGGCACCACTATTAGAATGGCAGTTGATGACCAACATTTTTCCATTGATCTAGGTAATGAACTGATAGGACCAATCCCCACTGACTGTTTTGACAGTGATAGTGACAATGACCTACCACCAGACAGGATCTTTACCCGGCATGGGGGGAATTAACTGGGGTACTCTTCCTGCTCTTACAGCAAGGAAGAGGTGACCTGTGATGTCAGGCAGGATGAGGTGATCTTGCAGGTCCCCAATGACAGCCTCGCCCACCTGAAACCCTCTGTCCAGGTCAATCTTCTAACCAGGGACCTTTCCACCCAGCTGGAGGAGGCCGCTGAGATAGCAAAACTGGAAGTCTTTCCAGGCTTCAGGCAAATGGTTGAAGAGCGAGTCAACCTAGCTGAAGCCTGTCAGACTCTGGAGCAAAAGCAAAAGTTGAAACAAGTTTTCTTAGATTTTCAAGATCTCTTTGCGGTGGACTTGTATGAATGACTGTGGTCACGCTGAAATCCATACAAGCACAATTCCTACAGACCCTGGAATGACTCCAGTGTGTGTGAAGCAATACTGCTTGCCTCTCGCATCCCTGGAGTCCCTGTCAGAAATAATCAAAAACCTTGAGTCCCGTGGGATAATTTGTCCAGTCCACAGCACCTTTAATAATCCGGTTCTGGGGATTTTAAAACCGAATGGTCAGTGGAGCTTAGGGAGCTAAACAAATGGGTCCATATGTCCCGATGGCAAGATGTGGACTCCCTCCTCACTCTTCTTAGAGAGGCACAGCTTCACCTCACTGATGAGGCCCAACAAGGCTGAAACACATGTATGGGGTTGCTGTTGGTACTCTTGTTCAGAGGAGAATTGCCATAGCATTTTGGTGCTGGACTGTGGGCGGGTCAAAGACTGATATGCAAATGGTTATTTCCTATCTGTGAAAGGTACAGTGAGCAAAAAGCAGATGGCTGTGAACTCTCAAAGTGGTTAATAACCACTGAACAGGTTATCATGCCGTGTTCTTTCGAGAGACGGGCGCCTGCTACCTTTTTTGTACATAAGGCCATGCCCGACTTGGGTGAAAGGGGTAACCTGGCCTATGTGGATGATCTCTTGATAAAAAGTACAACTGTGGAGGAACACATAGTGGAAATCTGTCATGTTCTGACACAGTTGAGGGTTGCCGGAGCAAATCTCTCCTTCCAAAAGGCACAGTGGTGCAGGACCCGTGTCAACTTCTTGGGGCATGAGATAACTCCTGAGGGTCTCTGTCCCCAGGAGAAGAAAGTGGAAGCACTCTGAAAACTTAAAGATCGCCCAAAACTCTGCGTGAGCTAAGAAGCCTCCTTGGACTGACTAATTACAGTAGGAAGTTCATTGAGAATTACACAGAGATTACAAGACCACTGATCCATCTGTTGAAGGGGGGGTTCAAGTGGGAGTGGGGTCCAGAACAAGCCGAGGCAGTAAAGCGACTCAAATGAAGCCTCTCACAAGCGCCTTGTCTAGCTTACCCTGTCAAAAACAAGACGTTTTTCTTGGAGACAGGGTTCTCGAATACATGCTTGACAGTAGTATTATATCAAAAGCATGACAAGGTCAATAAAGTCATCGCCTATGCAAGCAACACTTTATCCTCAGTAGAGGAAAAATTCAACGATTGTGAGAATGCACTCCTGGCAATGGTGTGGGCATTGAAGAATTACCACCCGTTCATCCAGGGGGAACACATCATAGTGGAGACTCCACACCAGCCTTTGCAATATCTCCAAAGTGACAGATTCCGGGCCGGAAATGTGAGTAATTCCAGAATTACTTCCTGAATTCTGTCAATGCAAGGCTTTCCTGTGGCGGTCAGATATGGCCAAAACAAGAAGAGTCCCCTCGCGCAAGGTCTGGCTGGCTTGCATGATTGTGCCAGAGAAAACTGTCTCGAGGACGAAAGTCTTAAAACCCAGGACAACTTGGAGGTGTCCCTGAATTCCCTGCACAAAGTCTATGAAGAAGACAAGTGCAAGGAAATGCCAACAGTTTATGTGGATGGGTGCTCCTAGCATGTTGACAACAATGAGGAAAAGGAACTGGTGGCCGGCGTTGGGAATGCTTGGGTGAATGATGCCCAGCAACCCTCCGCTGGGTACAAAATCGGTCCCCACAGTAGTCAGGTGGCAGAGTTGATGGCAGTTCATCAAGCCATCCTCACTGCCGTCCAACACCAACTCCACAAACTGGTCATAATCATTGATTCAGATTGTGGGCCTCATCACGACTTCGGCGGTAACCCTTAAATCCGGCTATTACCGCCGGATTTAAGGGTTCGCCGAATCAGGGCTTCGGCGGATTTCACCCCAGCTCTGAGCTGGGGGGAAATCCGCCAAAAATTTGCGCTATTACCGCCGGCGGGAAATCCGCCAGCGGTATTAGCGCAAAGATTCCCCATTGAGCCCAATGGGGAATGGGGCATTCCCGAATGGGCTCAGTGGGGAATGGGGACTTACATTACCGCCAAACTCGTGATCCGGCGCTATTAGCGCCGGGGGGTTCGGCAGTAGGGCTAATACCGCCCGCGCTAATAGCATTACCGTTACCGCCCAAGTCGTGATGAGGCCCTAAGTCTGGAACGGGTTTGTGGAGCACCTGGTTAATTAGAAAACCAGAGGCATGCTATGCGCTAACAATAAACTGCTTAAACATGGAAAACTCATCCAAAATATTGATGATCTGGTCACCTCTAGTGGGATGACCATCTATTGGAAGAAGATCAAGGGTCATTCCAGAATAGAGGGGCCAGACACAACTGGAAATGACCTAGATGATCATCTGGCCAAAACCAGTGCCATCCAGGGAGAGCTCCTCGAGATCGAGAACCTGTTGGGGGAAATCAAGGTCGCTGCTATCACTAGGTCCCAGACAAATACTCACAATTAACTCTCAACTCCCCAATGGAGTAAGGAGAGCCCAGATGCTGATCTAATCACGGCACAAAAAGGGGATCCTTTTATTGGTAAGTTTTATCAACACATTGAAGACCCGGAGAACTTTCCCCTGACGGATACCGATTACATTGGGAAAGAGGACCTCAGGGTGTTGATGAAATGTCCAAAAATGTTCTGAATCCAAGACAGCTTGTTGATAAGGAGATCCATACCTGGCTGTAACCAGTGGGTGGTCCCTACCTCACTCCGAAGCCTGATGCTAAGTCATGCCCATGATGCAGCCACAGCCAGTCATCAGGGGTTTCACACTACTTTGGAAATCTTGTGAGAGGTTGCATACTGGCCACACATGGCGTAGGACCTCAACCAATACTTGAAGGAGTGTCTTGTGTGTTCACAATTTCAGCCAACTTCACTCACACACCAAGCTCCCCTCCACAAGAGGGGGATGACACTGCCTTGGTCATATTTACAAGTAGATTTCATCGGGCCTGTCATTCGCTCCTCTAGGGGGAACAAGTTCACGTTAACCGTAACATGCTCTGTGACTCTTCTGGCCCCTCCATTGTACAAGCCCTCCCCAACAACTATAGCTTTGCTCATGTTGACCACCCTTCTATCATCCTGGCGGGGGTGTGGGAATTATGTATAAAGACTCCTTCAACATCTCTGATCTGTTACCAGTACACTCACTGAAGATGGAATGCCTCCTCGCTACCATATCCATATCGGCTTCGATGACATTTACTGTCCTACTGGTATACCGGCCCACTGGGGCAGATGCCACGTTTTACACTGACTTTCCTGACATGGTATCAGCTCTCCAAGTTGACCACCCTAATTTATGGGTGTTAGGGGATTTCAATCTACATGCCAACTCCACTTCGGCTAGCCAGGTTGAACACTTTCTGTCTCTTATGAGAGATCTCAATCTTCCTCAATTGATTCAAGTGCCCACTCATCAGTCGGGAAACACACTTGACTTTATCTGTGCTCCCAAGTCACTCATTGCCATTATCTCTTCTCGCCCTGTACTTTGGTCTGACCATTATCTACCATCTTCGTGCCCCAGTGATCTCTTTCACTGTTGTTCTTCCTAGCCCTGTCCGGCGCCCCCTCAAGTTGTCCACCTTGAAAAGGAATTGGCTCAAGGTCAATGCCTCCACACTATCTGCCTCACTTCTCTCTCACTGTGCTACCCCAAAATCCTGCATGTTGCAGAATCTGGGCGCGTCCTTTCTAACCGTAGCTGACCAACTTGCACTGGCCAAGCTCGGTAATGAAAGAGCCAATGTGTCGGAACCCTGATTTTCAGATGAGCTCAGAGCACTTAACCTTAGCTGTCGCCAAGCTGAATGTAAGTGGAGGGTCAGTTATGCGAAGGATATGAGAGCAATCTTCGTTGTGCTTGAACTTACCAAAAAGCAATTCTAATTGCAAAAAAATTTTTTGGCAGGAAGATTGAGGATGCTGTCAATAAGCCTAAGGCGCTTTTTGAGCTAGTGCAGTCCCTTTCAGCACCAACAAATTCTGGCACTTCGATCGAGCCCTCACAAGCTCTGTGTGAATCACTTTCCTCTTTCTTCCATTCCAAAATCTCAACTATATGCGAAGACATCAAAGTTAATTTGGATGCTACGGCTAATAAACAATCTTTCCTTGATCCTCCTATTCCTACTGCATCTTGGGCCTCTTTCCCTGTGGTCTCTGAGCAGAATACTCTGAAAGCCATTCAAGGGCTCAAGTCAGCATCTCCTGCTTATGCCATCCCTTTCTACGTGTTCAAAGCTATCTCCCCTGATATCATCACTGAACTTACAACAGCTATTAATGCATCTTTTCAAGAGGGGTTGATACCAGGGTCCCTGAAACACGCTTGGGTGCTTCCACCCTTAAAGAAGCCCTCTTTGGACCGTGCTGTCCTAGCAAACTTCCATCCCATCTCCCTTCTCCCGTCCCTGATGAGAACTCTGGAGGCACTGGACTCTCCCCTTCTATCATCCTTTATGGAATCCTCAGGTTATTTTGATATTTTCCAATTGGGATTCCACCCCGAGAGAGGCACCGAATCAGTTCTCAATTCTGTATTCGATGACCTCACCCGCCTAGTTGATCAGGGCGGAGTGGGAGCCTTGCTCTTACTCGACCTCTCAGCCACATTCAACACAGTTGATCATTCTATACTGATATCCCAGTTGTCGGACACGGGCCTGGAGGGCCAGATGTTGAGCTGGTTTGCAGATTCTTTGACCGATTGGTCTCAATCTGTTTTCCTGTCTCCCTACTGCTCGGAATCAGTCACACTGTTCTGTGGAGTACCACAGGCGTCTGCTCTGTCTCCCATTATTTTCAATATCTACATTCGTCCACTGATTCTTCCTATTCTATCTCACGGTTTTCGATTCTATTCTTACGCAGATGACACGCAGATCTTGGTATGCCTGGATCTCACTCAGTCTGACACTGCAGCCCATTTTAGGAACTGCCTTGAAGACTTAGGTGCTTGGATGGCTACCAACTCTCTCAAGCTTAATGGCAGTAAACAGAGGTTCTGGTGGTAGGGACAATAACCCTCTTAAATACTGGACCCCGGACATCTGGCCCTCTTCTCTTGGCCGGTTCCCCCTACCTTCTCCTACGGTGAGACATCTGGGAGTTAAGTTCTCATCCTCAATGATGATGACTGAGCAAGTGGGCGCTATCTGCAAAGCCGGTCATTTCAAACTGCGGACTTTGAGAAAGGTTCTCCCCTTCATCCTGGACCATCTTCGTGCCCCAGTGGTAGGAGCGCTGGTGTAGAGGAGGTACCAAATATGGCCTGCACTCCAGTCGCCCATTTTGAAGTACCGGGAACGTTCACACCTACATATGTGATGTATGATGAGCAAATAAACCAGCAGAGAGCCACAGTAGAGCTCTGCCCAGTGCCTATCAGAAGAACAATACCTATTGAAGTACCAATAACCAGACAACCATGGGCAGTAAGTTATCCATTGAGACAATCCTACCAGCAAATGACACGAAATGAAGACTGCTTAAAATCTGTCCCAGAAGAAACTCAAAAGGCCTTAATTGAAGAAGAATGGTGACGATGCGAGGGCCCGGACAGACTCACAGATGAAAGAAACGACAACCAAAGGATGACACAAAGAGGCGAAATGTCATGAGTAAGGATAGCATGAACCTAGAAGAAATACAAAGAAACTTAAGACATAAGCAGGGTGAAGATATTCAACCAGCTAACGCCCATACATATGCTTGTAACCGCAAGAAAAGAAGCTAAGAAAACAGTGCGGCTTGCTATGCTTAGTAGAAAAATAGAGTGACAAGCGCCACCTATATATATATATATATGTAGATATATATATATATACCTCAACAAAGCACACTATATAAGTGCAAGTCCGCTTTACAAAAAAGCAGAATTAACTCAGGTTACTAGGGGTCAAACAGGACAGGATTCGTATTCCTACTAAAGGAGAAGAGACAGCAGAATCGAAACACAGCAAGAGCAACTCATGCCTGGGAAGTCGAGGACAGACCAAGAGAAGGAGGCGAAAAGTAGCTTTGCGGAATCGAAACTTAAGAGCAGAACAGCCTGCCCCAGGAAGGCCGAGATAAGGAGGCCCAGGCAGGTGGCGAGCCGAATAAGAATTAAATGTGCAAATAGAAGGAAAACTAAGCCGATTCACGGTGTGCTAACACATGACCAGCTGAGCGAGAAGAGGCACCTACGCCTGGCTGTCTCCCAAACAGAAGATACCATAACTTTTTCTGACAAGAAGCTACAGTTTCGAGGTCGACCACAGCCAACCAATTGACACATAGCCCCAAAAGTACTGAGTGATGGAAGGGAGGTCGGGTGAATCTTGGGGCATCCTGCACCTCGTTGACCATTCTGCGTGCTGCTAATTAACGTGGAGATGTATGCATGGGGTTGAAGCCAACCCAATCAAGATGGACCAAATAATCTTGGGGTCCTATAGATAGTAGAACCAATGAGATGTCCTACTTTTAGTGATGTCCACCATAGTCATTTTCGAAGGAAGGGCTTAGACGCCCACCTGGTAATGTTTATCCAATCCTCACACTCTGTTACCATATACAGATATAGCACTTATATTTAAGTTACCTTTTCCAACCAATAGAACTGCATGATAACCTTTGAGTGCTACACGTCAATGATGATGAATTTTGGGTAAAACTGTTACTGTTTGCATGAAGTTGTTGGGAGTTGAAGAGAGACAGGCTAGCTCATCACTGTTGATTTCCATGTTTCCCCGTTTTTTGTGCTTGTCAATAAACGGACTCCCTTTTTGCCAAACCATTGAGTTGTCCTTGTTGATTGTTGTTGGAGTAAGAAAACCTGCACCCCCATCCACCTCAAGGTGCTGCTATCTCGTCTTAAAGTACTACAGAGCAAACTCTGACTCTATGGGCCAGTCGGGGGTCTCTCTAGTACACTAATTCTTAGTACAGTGGATTACTGTAACTCGCTGTACTATGGCCAACCACACTGTCTGCTCAATCGTATTGAAATGCTTCAAAATGCAGCAGCCCGTGCAATACTGCACCCTCCGGCATGGTCGCATATAGCCCCCCTCCTGAGACAACTACACTGGCTCCCTATTGAACAATGGATCTGATTTAAATCCATGTGCCTTGTTCACCGGGCCTTCTATAAGGTAGGAGCAGAGTATCTCCAGGAGAAATTTGCTCACTATGTGCCGCCCCACTCCCTGCGCTCCCAGACTGAGCTACTACTTCTGGTTCCTCACTTCAAACGCGCTCCAACTGGCGGCCACGCGTTCTCGGTTGCAGCAGTCAAAGCCTGGAACCAACTTCCTCTGGCTCATTTGGCCTTCAGACGCACTTTGAAGACTCTTGTCTTTTAGTACCCTTTTATCACCTGATACCCTCCAGCACCAAGATGCCTTTGGCTTATGCTGCACTTTATAAATCTATATACCTTAACATACCATATTTGTTTACCAAATGGGTGGAATGTCTCCCGGCCTCAAATTGCAAGGCAGAAACAGCAGCTGTCCTGATGATCAATCATATCTTCTCGTTTTTTGGCCTACCCCAAAGGATTGAGTCAGTACGAGGTAGTCACTTCACCAGCGAAGTGATGACAAAGAAGTGGGAGATACTTGTGGTAAAAAGGAAACTTCACATTGCATACCGCTGTCCTCTAGTGGTGGAGTTGAGAGGTACAATAAAACCATTGTGAGCATTTAAAAAAGTTTGTGGCTGATTCTGGGCTTAGTTGAGACATCCGATTACCACTTGTCCTGATGGCCATCAGATCTACACCTTCTTCTACAACTAAGATGACTCCATTTGAGCTGATGACTCAATGAAGGATTGTGCTACCTCAACATCTGCTCTATAGAACACAGGAGCAGACACTGATTAACGCCTCCACAACTCATGAGTATGGTTGAGAACCTAAGAAAATACCTTCAACATGCTTTTGCGTACGCTCAGCAGAATCTAGAAAGATCTGCAAAGGGGATGAAGTCTCAGTATGAGCTAAAGACCACCAAAAAGGAATACCAAGTAGGAGACAGGGTCTACTTGTACAATTTCCAAAGGAACGAGACCAAAGAGCGCAAATGTTTGCCTAGCTGGCGAGGCCTTTCAAAATTGTAGACAAAATCTTACCTATCACCTACAGAATCTTTATCACCAAAGGCGAATTGACAGAAGCCAAATGGGTCTATATTAATCACGTAAAGAGTTGTCACCATAGGCACACTTTGCAACAAATTGAGGAGCCCAGAGCGAATCAAACAGAGGAGACATCGGAAACCTGAGGATAAGGAAAAGAAGAAGCAGAAGGGAGCCAATAGGAGTTATAAATATGATCATGTAACAGGAAGTGTTTTCTTCAATATCAATTGTTATTATTGAATGCCTGTGAATCCCACTGCTGTCAACCCAATTGGTGGACAGTTAATGGGAAATTGTCATAACCGGTTTATGTTCTCTTTCATAGATTCATAATGGTTGCGCCTATCTAACAACCAAGGGGGACCTCCCTGGCGACCTGGAAGGGAGAAACCAAAGGAGATCCGGAAGTGTCACTCAACACCATGAAAGGAAAATCCCAGGGAAAGAAGGGGATGTCGTTCCCCATTCTGACCAGAGACAACCAGAGGAGCAAGACGCACCATTCTCTGATGGAAAAGGGACTCATACCTGCTGGATCCTGCTGTGGCCCATGGAGAAATCCCACTTGCCCGACTCCCCCTTGACTCGAAATCCCAGGAGAAGTCGGGCAGGATGTGTTGGATATATTGACCCCCTCAATGGCATTCACCACATCACCAAGCTGCATTTGTGCAAGAAACAGCAACCTGGTTGCGCTGGCTCCTGTGTGCACCAGGACTTCAAAACTGCATTTTGGCAGCAACAGCAAAAACGGCTGCACGATCCGGCCTAGCACACTTCAGGAAAAATGGAACAAGGGGACACACTGAACAAAATATGCTAGTGTGTTCTGAAACATATATGGAATCAAGTGAACAGGCAGCACTGCTTTGCTCTAAAAGCCAAAATCACCTTCAAAATGAAACAATTTCACCCATCAAACTGCTGCTTTGACGTGACGCTAATTCCATCTGTTCATTCTGAAACCACTGTGATTCAAAAGGCCTTGTCATGCCCAGGATAGTTCACTATGCTTCACCAAAACCAGGCAAAATTCCCGAGTGACAGGCCCAGTCAAACCAACTCTCAAAGAAATCAAGAAGCAACTTCATTTTCACTCACACAGGAACACACATTTATTTTCCTTCTAAATGTATCCAGGCGCAGCAGTTCAAAGACACTTTAACTCTCTGAGCCTGGTCAAGTGCAAATGTATCTTTACTTTAGATAAGACTCCTGCTTCAAGGAAATGACTACAGCTGCAAAGACACTGTGGGCAATCTGAGGCAGCGGCAAAACCACATTTAAAAAAGCAGTTTTAACACATGTGGAAAAATGGGCTTTGCTGACTGAAAAAAAATTGGCCTGTTAAAAATAAATTGTTCAATAAAAGCCTGCTTAGTTAGCAATGTAAAGGGATTATGTTAGTGGTGATTATACACACATAAGCTATCTTCCTTCACAGGTTGGTTTTAATTCAGGACCCAAAATAAGAAATGAAAGAATTTAAAACACATGGGCTGGATTTGCAAGCTCTCAGAAAAAACAGTATTTCCAGTTGCCAGCTATGAAACTTCCCCAAGGAAGGTAGACACACCATAAATCCAGGACACGCAAGTGAAAATTGTCAGCTTGAAAACCTTTGTATGGGCCAGGACAAAGCAAGTTCACACGCTCGTCAGACATTCGTCTGTGCTCTAGTCTGGGACAATGGAAGTCCTGGGACATTGACCTGTCAAGTGTAAGGGGCAATAAAACCTTCAATTAAGATGGGAAACCCCCCTCTGCCTTGAAGGAAATGACAGTTGCTTGCAGTTGGAGGAAGAAAAAAAACAGGATCTAGTAATAAGGGGACTGCCTTTTGGTTACAAAGACTATTTTATAAAGAAACGTTTAAGACATTTTATCTCGGTAGCAAGAATTCATAGAAATGTAAAAAGTTCACAGTTTCAAATCTAATTGTATGTGCTATTTTTTAAAACTTGGTATAACTCATTGCCGCATGGGGAGCAGAAGTTACAAAATATGACAGATTCCAAGGAAAATATTGATGTTGCAAACATAACATTTTGTACATACATCCCTGGGGACAATTCACATCTGTGTATAAAATTGTGGAATTTTGTTTAAAATTACCAAAATATAGTCAAAGGGTGAACCAAGGTCGCACAGACTGGAGGATTGGACTGATCTGTGCTGCACATAATATGTAACCTGTGGGTATAATTTGCCAAGAGATTGCAATTGAAGAAATGTATGTTTTTGGCAAAATCGGATTTTCAGTAAAGTAAATGTGGGAGTTTCTGGACATTGTAAAACTCACATCATAAACCTGACATCATACCCTTAGAAATCCAACCAACTGAGAGTGAGGCGGAGACAAGCACCCTTGTCCAATCCCTTTGCTAGGAGTGTGTTTAGTTAATGATAAGAAGAACAATTTCCCAAAAAAACAAGCTACCTATTGGTGTCACACATTAAGCGTCAGGGTCTAGACGAGGATTTGGCACATTTCAAACATGATCTTGTGTTGGAACAAATATCACAATATATACACAAATGCTAGTATTTGGCCCATACTATATATGGTTTTATTTAACTTCATAAAACATTGAGCCCAATGGGTCCAATTATTAAAAGAACACACGGAACGGCAAAGATAAATCACAATCCTGTTGGACAGAAAGAAATATTTGTGTAAAGATGATTGTGTAAGTCAACTTGCTTCATTCTAATCATATATCAAACCTCTATTATTTTTAAAGGTGATGTTAGTAATTCTATAGGTGACTTTACAACACAGATATTTACATAATGAAACTATTGCAAAGGCCCCAGTTGGTACAGTGTGTGGGCATAAGCCCATCTATAAACAGTGTCGACAGGATGGCTCTGTTTCCAGCCTTATAAGCAAAAGAACAGTCTTTTCAACTTTTATAAATGACTGTTATCCATTCGATGAGTGTAGGACCAAATAAGACTTTCATCAGGACACGTTAGGGCGATGTTTGTAACCCAAACATCAGAATCTTCACAATGGGTTTAAGATGTCAACTGATGTATCTCTAAAGACAGACAAACAAATAGATTAAAAACTAGCTGTGTTCGAACTGGCATTCGTGAACATGCCTCATCAACATTTCTATGACCTGCCCTATCTTCTATTGATCAATGTGCACCAAAAACGATCTACGTGACTTCTCACGTATGTCTATGTCAAAAAATAATAAATTAAGTGACATATTTTTTGTTGTCTTATTACTAATTTCAGAGCAACTAAATATACATGTGCATTTCATATTTTTGCATTATTCAGTTCATGTTAGTCATTTCATTTATGCAAAACAATATTATTTTATTCTTAGTAACTTATGATGGAACTGAGGTTAAATGTTATTCAATAGATATTTCGAGGTATTAGAGTCCCTCGTGCGTTTGTATGGAAACGGAATGTGTCAGTGAATGACCTTCCATGGCTGAAATGAGGAAAAAAGAGGAAAGAAAGAAGTGCATATAATGCACATCAAATATGTTGTCAATGCCTCATAGGAAGACACAAATAATATGGGGGAGGTGTGTATAGATACTCCTACCTTCCGTGAACAGTAGAAATGCTGCCGTCAGTAAAATATTAGTCTGTGGACAGCGGGCTTGCTGCGGTGGTGATATAATCCGTTTTCAGCGCCGTTGAAAAAATGTCGACGTGCTGAAAAACGAGGCACAAGGAAAGTTGTAGAATGGGGGGTTTCTAGTGCGCTTTTCAGATGTGGCGAAACGCTACATGAAAGAAACCTACTTTTGCGGATTTAGCGAGACTGCTAGTTCTCTGACCAGACGATCGCGTTCAATGTAGGATGCGTCTAGATGATCATGTGATCGCCTTGGTGCCTTTTAAAGAAAGCGCTAGCGTCGGCGTAATGACATGCTATTATAGTGGTGGCCATGTGGAGTTGAGATACATAACGGCCATCTTGGAGTGGCTCTCTGGTAGTTATCCAGATGATATGTATTTGCTGGCATCCGTGTGTAGTGTACACAGCTATTTGGAAGGCAGCGGGAGCTGAATGGCAAGTAGCTGTGTATGTCAAAAGCAAATTATTTATATCTCTATGGAATGAGCTATTATAGAAGATATTGTCGGGGACCACATATTCGCACTGATTCTGATGGTATAAAATACATTGTTGTGGCCCACATCACTGAGATGTCTCTTGTATACAAACTCAAAACATTAAGTAAAAAGAGGCAAAACAGACAGAACAACCATGGCTCTAAGGTTTAGCATGGATCCTAAAAACCACAGGGAATGCACATTTCTTTTTCTTAACCCAATGTTATTTGTGTATAAACAAGTTCCATTCAATATACAGATTTAGTCCACTTTTGACCGAATCTTGTTTGTGGATCCATTTTTGTTCTAGTTTGCGTAAATTTAGGTCCCTGTCTCCCCCTCGGGGGTGTGGATCAAGAGTTTGTAAGACAAACCAAGTCAAATCGTTGAAAGAGTGTTTCATTTTGCTATAATGATCTACTACTGGTTTGTCTTTGATGTTGTTTTTAATACATGAACGATGTTCCCCTATTCTCGTTCTGATAGTGCGTTTAGATTTTCCAATATACATAAGATTACACGGACAAATGATGCAATAAATTACCCATTTGGTTGCACAATTGGAAAAAGATTTTAAAGTCCACGTTCCTGTTTTTACCTCAATGCTTTTGACATTTTTTAGTGAAATTGCACAATAGGCATTTTCCACATTTAAAATGGCCTACAACTGGAGGAAGGCTCCATAGTGTTGGTTGTGTAGATGGCGTGGTAAGCTGTCTAGGGTACGTGTGAACTAATCTGTCCCCGATATTTTGTAACCGTTTAAAAGCAAAACGGGGGGAGGAATAGAAAAGGTCTCTGTGTTTATCATTTTCCAATGTTTGAGAATAGTTCTCCTCAGAGCATTGCTGATAGGAGTAAAAGTTGTGACACAGGTGATTTTTTCCAGCTGCGTGCGATCTTGTTTCACAAGACAGTCAGCTCTTGGAGTATTTTTAGCCCTTTTATACGATCTTCTAATAGTGTGGGATGAATAACCCCTTCCTTTTAGGTTATTTTTTAGTTTTTCGCTATGAACTAGGAAATCTTGTTTCTCGGAACAATTGCGCCTGATCCTCAGAAACTGTCCGAATGGAAGGTTTTCTTTCAATGAATGAGGATGGAAACTCTCGAAATGCAGGAGTGTATTTTTTTGAGTTGGTTTCTTATAGAGACTAGTTCCAATTTTATTGTCAGATGTGCGATATATGAGAAGATCCAGGAAAGGTATTTCTTTATTGTTGGCTTCCCACGTAAACTGGAGCGATAGTTCGCATTGGTTCAGCCAAATATTGAAACTGGTAAGTTCTTCCATGGTACCGCGCCAGATCATAAAGATGTCATCGATATAACGATGCCATGCGTGGATATTTTTTCCAAAGGGGTTCGTATCATTGTATATGTGGATGTTCTCAAAATGATCCATGTATAGATTAGCCAAATCAGGGGCAAAGGTAGCCCCCATGCTTGTGCCATTCAGTTGTTGGTAAAAAGAGTTCTTATGAATGAAGAAATTTTTTGTGAGGGCAATATGTATGCACTCTGCAATAAATGCTGAAGGAGGTTGTTTATCAGACCGTGTTTCCAAGAGTTTGAGCATCACGTCAATACATTTCATCTGAGGTATATTGGTATAGAGTGACGTGATGTCAAGAGTGACAAAGACATCCTCTGGTTGTATAGCAATGGAATGCAAGATATTTATCATTGCAGTGGAATCTTGAATGTACGATTTCATTTTTTTGACAAAGGGTCTGAGGGACACATCTGCATAAACTGACAGAGGTTCTAAAAGTGAGCCAATAGCGGAAACTATAGGTCGTCCAGGAGGGCATGTTAAATGCTTGTGTATTTTTGGTAAGCAATAAAAAGCCGGGGTGACAGGATATTTGTTCACCAAAAAAAGTTTTTCATCGTCATTTAACCACCCTTGGTCAGCCGCATGTGTCATGAGATTGACAATTTCTTCCATAATTTTGGTGGTAGGGTCTGATGGAATAGATTTATAAACCATTGGGTCGGATAGTTGTCTGTTAACCTCTGAATCATAAAGATCAGATCCCCATAATACAATACCTCCGCCTTTGTCAGCCGGTTTTATTATGAATGAAGGATTAGATTCCAAATTTTTCAAAGCCAGTTGTTCTGCTTTTGAGAGATTGTGTATGTGTCTATTTTTATTAGTACACAGAAATTTCATGTCTCTTAGTATTCTGTTTTCAAAGGCCAAGATTTCAGGAGATACCATGGATTGTAGGGGGGTAAAATTAGAAGGTGGTTTTTTTCCCGATTTATTGTCACTATCTGGAACTGGATCGTTTTTGTCATGAAAGAAAAAGCGCAATCTGACAGCACGAAAGAAATTTCTCATTTCAATTTCTGTTTGGAAGGGGTCTGCGCGTGATGCCGGGACAAAAGATAGGCCTTTGGACAAACGTTTTATTTCATCGGGCAGTAGTGTATGTTTACTTAAATTGAAAATCAGGGTTACCAAGTTGGTGGGGGGATCCATTGGCGGGTCCGCATACCATGGTTGCCCCATTGTCTGTTTCTTCCCCGATTTCCCCGCCGTTGAAAAAACGGCTGTTGTTGTCCTCTTTGAGGTTGAGTGATGCCACTTGGATTCGGGGCATTTGTGGAGCTGTCTGAATCACTACTGTTTGAGGAGTTAGAGAAGGTTACCCACTTTGTGTTTCTTTGGGATCTTGTTTGTGGCTGTCCATTCCAATTGGACTGATTTAGGTTGTGTTGTTGGAAAAAACCGGGAACTAGGTATGGATATGTAATTTCTTCTTTGTAATTAGCAATGTCCTTTTTCAATTTCCAGATTTTTTTGTCTAATGTCAGTGTTTGGAATTTAGACATTTCTATATTCATTTTTTCTAGAGCAGATTTTGCCTCAGGGATGCCTAAGTCAGCTATGATCTTTTTTTCTAAGGTGTCAATCTCAACTTGTTGTTTTTTGCTCTCTTCTTCTGCTGTTTCTATAATCAAAATTATCCAGTCACGGGAACATTTGTTGCCTACACCACTGAATCCTTTCATGAATTTGGGATTATCTAGGAAATAGCTGTGTACACTACACACGGATGCCAGCAAATACATATCATCTGGATAACTACCAGAGAGCCACTCCAAGATGGCCGTTATGTATCTCAACTCCACATGGCCACCACTATAATAGCATGTCATTACGCCAACGCTAGCGCTTTCTTTAAAAGGCGCCAAGGCGATCACATGATCATCTAGACGCATCCTACATTGAACGCGATCGTCTGGTCAGAGAACTAGCAGTCTCGCTAAATCCGCAAAAGTAGGTTTCTTTCATGTAGCGTTTCGCCACATCTGAAAAGCGCACTAGAAACCCCCCATTCTACAACTTTCCTTGTGCCTCGTTTTTCAGCACGTCGACATTTTTTCAACGGCGCTGAAAACGGATTATATCACCACCGCAGCAAGCCCGCTGTCCACAGACTAATATTTTACTGACGGCAGCATTTCTACTGTTCACGGAAGGTAGGAGTATCTATACACACCTCCCCCATATTATTTGTGTCTTCCTATGAGGCATTGACAACATATTTGATGTGCATTATATGCACTTCTTTCTTTCCTCTTTTTTCCTCATTTCAGCCATGGAAGGTCATTCACTGACACATTCCGTTTCTATACAAACGCACGAGGGACTCTAATACCTCGAAATATCTATTGAATAACATTTAACCTCAGTTCCATCATAAGGTACTAAGAATAAAATAATATTGTTTTGCATAAATGAAATGACTAACATGAACTGAATAATGCAAAAATATGAAATGCACATGTATATTTAGTTGCTCTGAAATTAGTAATAAGACAACAAAAAATATGTCACTTAATTTATTATTTTTTGACATAGACATACGTGAGAAGTCACGTAGATCGTTTTTGGTGCACATTGATCAATAGAAGATAGGGCAGGTCATAGAAATGTTGATGAGGCATGTTCACGAATGCCAGTTCGAACACAGCTAGTTTTTAATCTATTTGTTTGTCTGTCTTTAGAGATACATCAGTTGACATCTTAAACCCATTGTGAAGATTCTGATGTTTGGGTTACAAACATCGCCCTAACGTGTCCTGATGAAAGTCTTATTTGGTCCTACACTCATCGAATGGATAACAGTCATTTATAAAAGTTGAAAAGACTGTTCTTTTGCTTATAAGGCTGGAAACAGAGCCATCCTGTCGACACTGTTTATAGATGGGCTTATGCCCACACACTGTACCAACTGGGGCCTTTGCAATAGTTTCATTATGTAAATATCTGTGTTGTAAAGTCACCTATAGAATTACTAACATCACCTTTAAAAATAATAGAGGTTCGATATATGATTAGAATGAAGCAAGTTGACTTACACAATCATCTTTACACAAATTTTTCTTTCTGTCCAACAGGATTGTGATTTATCTTTGCCGTTCCGTGTGTTCTTTTAATAATTGGACCCATTGGGCTCAATGTTTTATGAAGTTAAATAAAACCATATATAGTATGGGCCAAATACTAGCTTTTGTGTATATCTTGTGATATTTGTTCCAACACAAGATCATGTTTGAAATGTGCCAAATCCTCGTCTAGACCCTGACGCTTAATGTGTGACACCAATAGGTAGCTTGTTTTTTTGGGAAATTGTTCTTCTTATCATGTTCTGACCACATCCCACAAGCCCCTATCAAAAAAGTGGTCCCCCGTAGCTCAACAGATATACCCCGTGTGTTTAGTTAAGCCTGCCGCAGTGATATAATATGATGATGTCATTTTGCACTATAAATAACGGTCCCTGACAAGACCCTAGACACACACACTCTTCCTGATTTCCTGCACTGTGTTCCTGTATCCGTTATATATCTTGACTCCAGATAACAACTACAAGGCCAAGCATTGCTGATCCTGCTCAGGCAAGGCCTACCCTACAATATTAAAACACTAATCTCCCATTAACCAGGCAAAAACTGTGGTAACTTTGGCATCCTGATCCAGCTTGACTTGCTGCTACTTACTGCATGCTGCTGCCATTCTGCTACCCTGATGACCTATATTATCCAGTGACCAGAAATGCCAGTCCAGAAGACTATCCTTTGGTATCCAGCCCCTGCCTAGCTGATCCTGTCTCGCTGTCCTTTGTTGGACTAGAACTGTGTGGTGACCAGCACGCTGACTGTCCAAAACCCAAAATGAAAAAGTGAACTGTGAGTATCTATAGGAACCATAGAAAACCATAGTATAACTTGCCTTGCCTTGTTCTTAGTTCCCCTCTCTAAGCCATCCTATCCTTATCCTGATAACTTGAAATATTGTCAAAAATCATTCTATAACCTTGCCATTGATTTATAGTGCTAGCTCCAGTTCTCTTAGTAATTTTGTCTTGTGAATCGTAAACTATTAATCCTATCTCTAGTGACTGGACTGGTTCCGTCGGGGCGGGCACTGGGGAACTAGTGTTGAATTTGTGAATCGACCCTGGAGCTTACTGTGTCTCTTTTGTATCCTAGCCTGAATGCTCTACTGTAGAGTAAAACTATTTTTGTCAAAACTGATTTTCTTTCCGTTTTCAGTGCTCTATTTTAGTCAAGACTTACATTTCCAGATCTTGCACAACACACTCAATTTACCAGCTACACACCTAATTGCACTTCCATTTACAATATTTCACCAATTTTCAATGAAAACCTTTTTGGTAATTTCAGGCGGGTTTTGCAAAGTGTGCTAATTTTACAATCTGTCATTTGCTGCAAACATGTTTTAAAAACTTGCCACTCATTTTCAAACTGTATGGTCTTTGTTATACATTCCTTCTGATTGTACTTCTACATGGTTGTTGTAGTGAGGAATAATATTTGTTTCAAGGTTTTTGCACACATTCATTAATTCATTCATCCATTTCCGAGTGTCATTCTTAGCATTGCCAGGGTTTAACATCTGTTTTTCTCTCTTGTTTAGGGAGGGATGGTCGGATTTCAATTCTGTTTTATATTTGTCATTCCTGATTACCTGCTGTTTCTGTTTATCCATTCAGAATTGATTATTTGTGGGTTGAGGGAAAATTGCAGGGGGAAATTCTAACTCAAGTGCTATCTTTCCTAAACTCAAAAAGTGTTTCTATTTCCTGGTGTTTTGTAGATGTGTCAATAGAAGGTTAAACTAAGTGCATTGCTTACATTCCTATTGTTATTATCACATCATTGGTGACTGCTGCCCCATATTACAAATTGTATGATTTCTTTTGAATTTTAAAATAAATAAATAACTATTACATTTGATCAACCAGCCTGGTTCATGGTCCATTGTGACCTGGGGTATTTGAAAAGGGTGTGTGATATGACTGGTGTACCAACTCAATATCGAATCTATCATAAAAACATAAGCATTTCAATCGTGCACTGCATACTAGGCCGAGAACAAGGTGTGTGTCGCCTGATTGAAATCCTTAACATCCCCTTAAGGGAGAGGGAATGACAAACTCGCGGAGGGACTAGGGAGAGGAAGGGAAGGGGAGGTATGGCCTATGGGGAAGGAAGTTAATGTAAGATAATAAAGGGAGTCAGACGTACATCACGTCTCCGTGTGTTATTTACTCTGGTATTTAGTGTGCAGGACGCAACAACTGGCAACGAGCCAGTGACCCACACCAGAGACCTTGTGGAGGAGGAGGCGCGGAGGAGAAGGTGGAAGGAACAGCACCGAGACAGCGCTGCAGGCGAATGAGGTGGCCGACACGTTGTGTCGAATCCAGCACAACATGCTGAGGGGGGCGGCACCAGAGCATGCAGAGGAGGGAGTGAGTCCATGAGAGCAATGGCAACAGCAAGACAGCTGTCGGAAGCAAGCCATCACTGCCGCGGAGTGCAGAGGATCTCCGGCTGGTGAGAGAAGAGGGGAGCCCATGCGCCCAACGTGGCGCACACACGACGATTAAAATGTTTCAATGAGGCCATCAGCTATCCCCACTATTACGTGAGCCACATGGACAGACAGCTGATGAAACCCACTAGAACACAAGGATAAGAAAAAACTGTAAAGGTGTCACGCACACATGCCCAATCCTCTATATTCTCACTAGAAAGCAAGGATCCCACTATTTAATGGCCCGGACCTACACAGACCGCACGGGGCGCACCAAGATAGTACCCCCGCCTGGTGCCCACAGGCGAGGCATCTCAGGTGGCCCAGACCACCAGGCAGCCGAGGGGAATACAGCCTGCTCACCACCACAGGCACACATCAGAAGCCTGCGACACAATTTGAGAGCTCCCAGGGCATCTCAGCACCCAGGCACGCCAACCAACGCACACGACAGGAAGAGGAGAAAATGTCCCAAGCAGCGGTTGCAGCGGCAGATCCAGGGGTTGCAGCGGCAGATACAGGTGAGCAAATCATGCGCTGCATACTAGGCCGAGAACAAGGTGTGTGTCGCCTGATTGAAATCCTTAACATCCCCTTAAGGGAGAGGGAATGAGAAACTGGGGGAGGGACTAGGGAGAGGAAGGGAAGGGGAGGGAAGGCACATGGGGAAGGCAGTAAATTTAAGAGAATAAAGCGAGTCAGACGTACATCCCGTCTCCATGTGTTATTTACTCTGGTATTTACTGTGGGCCCAGTGTGCAGGACGCAACAACTGGCGATGAGCCAGTGACCCACGCCCGTGACCTCGAGGAGGAGGAGGCGCGGAGGAGAAGGTGGAAGGAACAGCACCGAGACACACAGGCGAATGAGGTGGCCGACACGTTGTGTCGAATCCAGCGCGACATGCTGAGGGGGCCGGCGCCAGAGCATGAAGAGGAGGGAGTGAGTCCAGGAGAGCAATGGCAACAGCAAGACAGCTGTCAGAAACCAACCATCACCGCCGCGGAGTGCAGGGGATCTCTGGCTGGTGAGAGAAGAGGGGAGCCCAAGCACCCGATGTGACATGCACACGAGGATTAAAATGTGTCAACAAGGCCATCAGCTATCCCCGCCATTACGCGAGCCACATGGACAGACAGCTGATGAAACCCACTAGAACACGAGGATAAGAAAAAAACACACTTATAAATAGCTGGTGAAACCCACTAGAACACAAGGATAAGAATAAACCGTAAAGGTGTCACGCACACATGCGCTATCCTCTGTATTCCCCCTAGAAAGCAAGGATCCAACTATTTAATGACACAGACCGCATGGGGTGCACCAATATAGTACCACCGCCTGGTGCTTACAGGCGAGGCATCTCAGGCGGCCCAAACCACCAGGCAGCCCAGAGGAATACAGCCTGCTCACCACCACAGGCACACATCAGAAGCCTGCGACACAAAGTGAGAGCTCCCAGGGCATCTCAGCACCCAGGCACGCCAACCAACGCACATGACAGGAAGATGAGAAAATGTCCCAAGCAGCGGTTGCAGCGGCAGATCCAGGGGTTGCAGCGGCAGATACATGTGCGCAAATCATGCCCGGAATAGCCCCCACCACCCAGTGTCCTTCCTATGCTGTCCAAACCCTTTCACATAAGAGATCAAGGCCAAAGATGGCAGGAATGGATGGACGAATTAGAGGAATTCATGAGAGCGGTGGGTAACCAAGATGCACCCAACAAATTAGACATCTTCACCAACCTAGTGGGCAAGGAGATGAAAAGCGTCATGAAGACCATTCCGCCACAAGAAAAGTCTACATACCAACTCCTCATCATCGCAATCAATGGACGATTGGTAGTATTACCCAACAGAGACTATAATAGGTACACGTTCAACCAACTTGCCCATGCACCCCATGAGACAATTGGGCAGTTCATACTTCGCCTCCAGAGGAAAATCACATATTGTGAATTTGCAAACTTTAACGATGACAAAGCCGTCAGACAGAGGGTGATAGAGGGGTGCATATCCTCACAATTTAGAAAACACCTCTTAAAGAAACTCCTCCCACTGCAGGAAACAGCTGAACTTGCAAGGGTCTATGAACGGGTTGATGTACAGGTGGCCCAGATAGAAAACCCAAAAAAAGCTGACACAGTTGCCGCCATAATCAACAACCCACAGGGGCAGACTCGACAAGTGGGACTCCTGGAATACCTTCCGCCAAGCTCAGCCCAAAAGAAAATGCTATAGATTCGGGTTTGAATTCCCACACAAGGGCCAATGCCCCACCATCGGCCAAATGTGCATGAGTTGTGGCCAGTAGAACCATTTTCAAATGATGTGCCAAGAAAGAGTCCCATCACTGCCAGCATACAGACCACCACTGCAAGTGGCTTCCCCCAAGAGATACGACCTGATGGGAGCACACAACCCATGGCCTTACCCAGAGAGAGACGGGGCAAGGATCAGCTTCAACAGGAATTCAGCAGCATATGCGCCACACTCCGGATTCATCGGAGCCGTAGAGAACCTACAAGTTGACATGCCAGACCGAGTCTTTGACAATCCAGAGCACCCTTTCTGCACACAACCATACCAAGGAGAAGACCATCGATGAGAACTCCCCATGGAGGACCACTATGAGAACCCGCCAACAGAAGAAGAGTCACCAAGTGTAGCCCTGTACTACGAATACAACCGGTACAGTAAGGAATATGTCCGGCTCATATGCGATACCTCCAATGACAACACAGCCCCAAAGGGGATGGTGCTCGGGGAGGATTCCACATTCCTTTCTTCATCAACACAGGTGCCACAGTCAATGTGATGAATGAGAAAACATAGGAGACCATAGCGGGCATATACCCCCTACAACCATCACGACCCCACATTGTTCAGTGGGGAGTGCCCTACTGCTACAATCCAAAGCCTGATTCTCCTGTGACCTGATACACAGGGGGTGACGGATACCCGCATTGATTCATGTTATTCACAGTCCAGTGACCGAGAGGTGCCTCCTCAGTTACAAGACGGCCACCGCCCTACAACTCATCAGCATCCAGTACGACCAGTCTGAGATGATCCAGGGCATCCCTCCACAGTCCCAGATTATACAAACCCTAGCACAAAAAACACTGGACATGGACGAGCTAAAAATGGCGTTCCCCAACCTGTTCAAGGGTGTAGGCATGCCGAAGGATACAGTCATCTAAGTACACATTGATCCCACGGTACGACCAGTCCCGCAGCACCCGTT
This sequence comes from Ambystoma mexicanum, assembly GCF_040938575.1. Classification (NCBI taxonomy): domain Eukaryota; kingdom Metazoa; phylum Chordata; class Amphibia; order Caudata; family Ambystomatidae; genus Ambystoma; species Ambystoma mexicanum. The sequence goes on along the minus strand of NC_090927.1, from coordinate 418,804,659 downwards.
TAGGATAGGGTTCCATTTACAAGCCAAAGTGACATGCGAGCTACAACTGCTGATAGACAACGACATCATCGAGAGAGTCGAAGGGCCCAGACCCTGGGTGTCTCCTTTGATGGTGGTTCCCGAATCAGACAGACGCCTCCATCTCTGCGTCGACATGAGGATTCCTAATACTGCAATCCAAAGGGAAAGACATCCGGGACCTAACATTGAGGAAATTCTGGTCAGACTCAACCGGGCCACCGAAGTTGGACCTGAACCAAGGCTAACACCAGCTGGTCATCGACACCACCTCAAGGCCGATAATGACCTTCACAACCCACGAAGGCCTCTTTCGCTACAAGCGACTGAACTTTGGAATATCTTCGGCAGCCGAGATATTCCAGGAAACGATCCGCAGGTTGTTCGCACCAGTCACCAATGCCTTCAACTATAGTGACAATATCCTTTTTAGAGTCACTCAAGAACATCACGACGACACACTTAGACAGGTGTGCACTATTCTTCACGATGCAGGCCTCACCCTCAATGGCCCGAAATGCACCATTAACAAGCACAGTCTATGCTTCTTTGGACATACCTTCTCGGATCAAGGTGGACCCAGACAAAATCAGCGCCATTGTCAACCTGAACCCCCGACGGACGTGTCGGAACTACAGTATACAGTATAGTACAGGTATTAAAATTCTCTTTGCCATCTTTCTTTTGCTGCTTCCCATCATCCCTTTTCTGAGTTGCCCCAGAATCCTTGTGAGTAGCCCTGTTGGCAACCCACAAGTCAGCAGCCTTTGCTAACTTCTTTGGATCAAGTTCCTTAGAGTCAGCCAAGTGCTGTCTCAGTTCAGGAGAGGAGGCATCAAAAATAGATTCCAAGTAAAATAGATTTCTCATTCCTTCAAAAGTGTTAGCTCTGTAACCCTTTACCCAACCATCTACGTTTTTCAAACATTCACACACCCAGGTAGCCCAAGGGGTACCATCATGCTTTTTGAGGGTCCTAAACCTCTTAAGGTACTGGGAAGGATTTTTCCCAAATCTAGCTATCAAAGCTAGCTTCACATGTTCATACTCCAATCTTTCAGGTTCCCCCACCTCCATTACAGCATCAGTTGCAACCTGGGGGAGCCTAGACAAAAGCCAAGGAATCAACTGATTCCCTGCGAAACCCAGAATTCCATAGTTATATTCAAAAGCAGCCAACCAATCCAAAATATCAAGGCTCACCTCATACATACTCACAGCTTCTTTAGGCATGCAAGGCCTCTTAGGACTGGAAGACCTAGAAGACTCTGGGATAGAACCATTTTCAAGAGGCAATTTCTTCATTTCAAGGGCATGATTCAACTGCATTTCTCTAAGCCTGAGCTCTTGGTGTTTACTTTCAGTTTGAATTTGGAGCCTTTTGAACTCTAACTCAAGTCTAATTTTTTCAAGAGAGACACATTCTATGGTTATAGCTTGAAGATCTAAAGCAGGTAGAGGTGCAGTGGGGCTCACATCCTGAGACTCCTCTGATTCTCCTAACTCATCAATAACTTCTGAGCCTGACTCAGAAACATTATCATCCTCATCAACATTATCCACCTTTTCTGAGGTGGTAGGGGTTACAACTCCACCACTCAGACTTTGATGATTCAACATTTTCTCAATCAATTCAGTTTGTTTGCCTTTAACAGTGAGAGACCTGGCTTTACACATATCTTTCAGTTGATCTACTGTAAGAGTGATCAGGGCTTCCTGTCTGAAGTTATCCATATCTGGCATTATAAAACAATGACTAATCTAGTGGTATTTGGCCTTGTGAAGATTATTTGAACAAATGTAAGAGCAGCACTCTCAATGTAACAACTATACTTTATCCTCACCGCTGTACACCAGCGTTAGACAAAATTGCATGCAGTTCCCTCTAGGACCACCATACACAATTAGGGCTACAGGTGTAAGCAAAAACCAACCTTTGGTATAGGTATGTACTACATAGTTGTGGTAGCGTGTTGAGCAGTCGGGCTTATCTCAAGAGGTAATGTGAGCAGTACAAGATATTACATAGAGGACTTACAATCACAGTGGTTCAAGTAGACACTTATACTCACGGTTTCTTGGTAAAACACTTATTAATTTATTTACACAATCATTTATGAAACATTCACTAGTATTAGGCAACTTAATAATATACACAGATATACTTCAGTACTAAACCAATAAGTTTCTGAACAAGTTAGGCTCCCCTGAAGTGGGAGCAAAATGCCACTTCAGTAACTTTCAAAAGGAGTAAAAAGGCACAAGGTAGCGGAATAGATTACATATAGTTCGTAGACAGTGCAAATAGTTTCAGTTCACCAAAATAGTTCAATTCAAGTCAATAGGCCAGGCCAAAGTCAATGGACTAGTGTTCTGGATAGGAAAGAGCAGTTCTGGTATCAAACGGTAAAGTCTTTGCAAAAGTTCTTAGAAGTCCTTTTGGCGAAAAAGAATCATGTGTCGGGTCACAAGCTGATAAGGCCTGCAAGTTGGGAAAGTTCCACAAACTTTCACCGCAAGAGAGAGGTTTTCTCAATCAAATGGGCACAGTACCTTAGTTTGAAGAAACAAATGCTGCTGAAGTCGTGGTTTCCTGGCAGTTCCTGCAGATCCCACTGTTCCTGAGCCTCAGTCTGGGGACAAGAGGGAGGAAATTGGGGGAGTGCTGTACTGCACGGGATCGTCGAAGAAAGCAAACAAGATGGAGTCCCTTCAGTTTCCAGTAGCTGTAGATTCAAGAACACAAGCTGGTCTCCCTCTCCCTGGGTAATCCTAACCAGCCTTGAGAATGGTATCCAGGTGTCTTACGAGTTAATTGGTCCCACCAACTTAAATGAAGAAGCTGTCCTTGAAGGAGCTTCTCTGTCGAATGGAGATTTGGCAATTCGGACCTGCAGCAGGGCTTCACCGGGCAAACCAAGGTCCAGGAGTTGGAGCAGTCGTCCTCTTCCAGCTCATCTTCTGTTCTTTCGTTCCAGTGGTCGACTCTGCCTTCCATTCCAGGAGACTCGCCTTTTAAACAGCTTTCTCCCATTCATTCCAGCCTAGCTGTCACTCACCCAGCAGGGTGGCTGTCCTTGCCGGACAGTCAGCCAGCCATTCACGCCAGAGTGCATTTGGGTCTCCTAGGAGACTAAGCACAGGGAGATTCGGGCACCTCCCTCACTTCCTGTCCACCCCAGACACTCAGACACCATAGGCTGTCTTCACTCCTGAAGCCCGCCAAAGGCACACAAACAAAGGGAACACTAGAAGGTCCTTTCCAAAAAGAAACAGCAAAAAAAGAAGACTGGGACCTGTTTAAACAAAAGGGGCTTAAGGCGCCATCTTGAAAAACATGGCTGCCGTGATTTTTAGCTACCGGTGTTCGCGGTCAGGAAAAATCATGGTAGTTTGTTGTAAAACAACTGCCACCAGCCATTTCAATAGGAAAGGGTAGCATTTGATTGTTATATGAATATTTAGACACAGGGGATACTAGGTAACCCCTCCAACACTCCATTGTAAGATGGTGTGTGCTGGGTCTATGAATTTGGAAAGACTAGTAGAGTCAATTTCACTTTACTTTGTCTGGGGAACAGTAGTTTATCCCAGAGAAGGTTTTAAACCTTTGGAAAGTCTCAAAAGACATCCCTTAGTCACAGCACTGAAGGTGCTGTGCAACACACATGAAAAGATGATGCCTATGCAGTTATCTAAAACCCCATATTCAAAGAACGCAAGTGTAAAACATACATCAAAACAAATGAAAGAGTGGGAAAAAAGGCTCGCACTCTTTCCAGGTAAGAACATCAAGTCCTCAAAATCCAGCAGAGTTGCTGGGGGGTCTCTAAGGTGAAGGGAATTAGCACATTTATGATAATTCTCCCTAACAGTGAAGTCACAAAACAAAAGGATTTTGGAGCCTCCAACCATGTATGCCAGTCGCTGTCTCGCATCCTGGAGGGCATTATTCTTATTAGTCTGCTTATCTCACTACACACATATGCCCTTTAGATAGTGTATCCTATCATTTGCAGGGCTTTCCTATAGATAAAAGGGCATTCTTATTCAAAATTCCACGTCTCATTTTCTTAGATATCGGTCACTTACAGAGCTGACCACGTAGTGTGTGATTGTTTGTAGTTTGGGCATGGGTCCCACACTATTGCTGCATTGATGTTCTAGCATTTTCTCTCATTTTAGAATGATGTTTAGTTGTCATGTCCTCATGCTATGCATGCATAGCTGTACTGATGTGAAAATACAGATACATGCATCCAGTTTGTGTGTATCTACCAACAATGATTGATATCAAAGTGAATGAGGATGGGTGATTGTTGGAAGTGCTGAACAGCAGTGTGGTAATTACAGAGACAGGTCTGTTTTGTTTCTGTGAAGTGTCTGCTTTAGAATTTGGATTGGAAGGGATCACAGAGTTGATTCACTTCCAAGGAATTGGTAATATTATTGAAGACCACATGGGAACCTTTGATACTTGAGTTAGCAGAGACAGTGGTTCATAGTTTGCCAGATATTTGGTGTTATCTGTAGCTTTCTTCTGGTTGGGTAAAATAGTGACCACCTTCAAACAGGCTTGACAGATCTGACAGGTTCTGAAAGAGAGTGAATGAGTCCTATTTTAAAGGGTTAGGGTATTTGTAATGTGAGCAAGTAGTGGCATCAGTTCATTGACAATCTGTGGTGTGACGGGATCCCCATGATCAGAGGCAGGGCTGGTACACTGTAGAATGGCTGCCAGTTCAAGAGTAATACAAGAAGGAAAAGCTCAGAAGGATCACCAGAGCCACAGGTAAGACCTCAGGTAAATCCCATTATTATGAACAGCTTTAATTAATAGCAACGTGCATGTAGGACCCACCGGTGTCCACTAGTCAGGTAACTCTTCCCAATTCTGCTTGCTGGAACACCACGAGCAGAGATATTCCACATACACCTAAATTCCAAACATGACCGTGCACACTCTGAACCACCCTCAGAGGCATCCGCACACACATAAAGGGACAGGAGAAACCAGATACCAGCACACCACACATCTTACCAAAGCAAACACACATACACCAAACACACCATTTTGAGAGCACCTCACCAACAATCACCAGAACCCACTAAACACACACTCAACACCCACTCAATCCCCTACAGAAAGAAGGCATAGTTAGTGAATAGGAGAAAAGCAGACAACCACCAATTAGATAGAAGACCACGAGCATGTGGAAACATAACATGATGTTAAGTGACTTCAATTCAGCACTCCAACTAAGTCAATGCCGAGTCTGGTATGCCCAAGGGAAGCCCTTATTTATATATTTTTATGACAAGTTCATAGATCTGGATGATAAACCCTTGTATAACGCCCCTCTCTTTGAATCCCCCTGACCTCATTGAGCCAAGAAGTAGGTTTGTTTTGCAAATTAAAAGATTTAATTGAAAAATTAAACTATATATATATATATATATATATATATATATATATATATATATATATCTCACACTTTTAGAAATAAATTAATATTTGATAGCACACTTATGAATATGACAGTGATCAACAATGGATAATATTACACTAGCACACTTTTTTTATTTACTTAGGCGTTGGTATAGAGAGGATAAGGTAGCTGAGAATACTCTTATGGTTTCAAGGAAAAGCAATGATGGAAAGATTGCAGCACAGAAATAAACTGATATGGTTTCAACAAGAGATAATATAACCACTTTTTCTTTTGACAATTCACTCCCCCCCTATGCAATATAAAGAGATGGAAAAGAGCACACAATTTTCAGGAATATAATCAAATGCAATACAAATTCTAGTTCCCCCCTAGAAAGCTTAGAGCAACCGGTATGCTTTTAAACAGTCAAAAATACTTTTAAATGTGGTTTGCAATGAAGTGAAAATATGTAAAAATGATTTTAATTCCCTATAGGAGATTAAGGGTGGGTGACAGCTACTTTGAATTAGTTGAGGTCAACAATAGCAATGATTCATGAGGGATTATTAGGTTGAAAACGAATTTCAGCAATGGAAGCAAAAGACAGCTATTTTTGACAAGTGAAGAAGTTTGAGTCAAATTGCAATTCGCTGCACTTTTTTTGAGTGTGTCGAGTGTGATTACAGAAAGACTTGTTGGAAAGCTTAGATTCCTAGCTTTAAGATGACAGTTAAATCTCATGCCTAGCATGTGCGGTTCCAAAGATACAGACGATTTAGTGGAGGTAGATTCTCAGAAGGGACACACGATTTCTATGCATTTCTAAATAGGTGGAAATGGTTTGAATTAGATTATTTTAAACTAAGAGATTGGTTCTGCACAGCTATGGCTGGATACTCACTCCTAATTTTGGAAGGAATGGGCCTTGTCACAGATCTGGTCAACAGGTTTAGCTGCGGTTCTCTCTGCTCTGCTGGTCTGGATCTCTGGTTCTGGCAAAAGTTCTTGGAACTGCACAGCGGTCTGGTCTTGGTCTGCGGTTTGGATACAGCTCTGCTTTCTGGGTCTGGTACTGGCACCGCGGTCTGGTCTGGGTCTCTGGTTCCGGCAAAAGTTCTAGCCAGAAGCGAACAGCACAGCCCGCCTGTTGACTAGTTTGGTTAGGTGGCTGGATTCTGAGGCCTGCTGAGAAGGATTCAGCTTTTGGACTAGGCCTCTCTGCTGCAAGTTCTGAAGTCTGGATTCTAAGTTCTGGTTCTGGAGTCTTCTGGTAAAGCGCTTCGCAAGAAATCAGTTTGAAGTGGAAAGTGAATGTCCCTCCTTGGGTCTCAGTGACTCTTTTTATGATTTTTGAAAATAGATGTGTGCGTGGGCATAACTAAGCCTGCCCCTCGCAAGTTATCATTGGCCTAGTTTTCCTCTCTCCCTTGATTGGGGGAAGGAAATGGAGTGTCATCGTGATGAGGTATGTTTATGGATCAGAGAATCCTCCACTTGTCACTTTGCACACAAATCTATTTTTGATCCAAATGCATATTTATCTATGTACAATTTTTCTAATATTATATGTCCAGTTAACATATTTTCTGTAGCACCAAACCATCCGATCCCTGTCTTTGTAAAATGTTGTGTCCACTTCTGACAGAATTCTGTGCTTTTCATCCAGAACACAACGTCTACACTTTTCCAGAATTTACACAAATGTGCGCAAGGAATATGGGCATCAGATGATGAAGTGTCAGATGTTTAACATACATACATTTGGAGTAATACCCTATTTTCTTCTACTACCCCCCAGAACATACCACAGAGTCAACACCTCTTAAAATGTGCACAGAAAAATCACAGGAATCATGATATTATTGATATAATTTTGACAATTATGTACTATGAATTATCCATCTTTCTAAAATTATGCTCTGGCCCAGAGGGGTGTGGTTTCCCACAGCACATGGGGAATTTCTTGTTTGTCCACTTCCTCCAAGCTCAGCTGGCTCACAGAGGCAGTGCCCCTCCCATTTTCTTCAAAGAGGAAGCCGTTTACGACCCCCTGAATTAACATTTGCCTAAGCCAAGGAAAGTTCATTGTTATGTTTCCTGCAGTCCAAGATACTCCTCCCCTGATTCAATCAGAGAGGTGTGATCTCCTTTTGGTGGGGGCAGCAGAATGCAGCCAGGCCTGTGAATGCAGTTGCTGGGCAAGTTTCAACTCCTGTCGGGGTAGTTGCTGGGCAGAATTCAGTCCCTTTAAGCCAGGCTTCAGCCAAAGGTCACTTTTGTTCCCATTTTTCTTCATTCAAATCCAACTTACAATTTTGACACATGCAGCTAGAATGCTGATTCTAAGTTCAAAACTATGACATTTAAACAGTTGCAACCTATGTGACACTCAAAAGTAGGTCACTCATTTATTTTAAACATTTCGATTTTAGTGGCTTTAATACCATTTCACTTAAGCTGCTGACATCCACAGCTCAGCCAGTTTTGTTATGAACATTATTTTAGGCTCTTCATCTTTCCAGATTTGGTATGCACACAACACTTCATTCTACCAGATGTCTGCTGGTGTTCAGTAAGATTTTTTAATATCTTGCAATGTTTGAAATAGGCATTTTGTGCTTGCATTCAGAGAAACAAAGGTGATTTCAAAGCGCTCTTTGAGCTAACAGGCACTGCTGTTTTTCCTTTGGCACCACGTTTCACTCATGGCGCTTCTGGCCCATCACGCTCGCACTGGTGGATGGCAGGTCAGGCGACCATTTTGGTGTGCGCAAAAACTGCGTGGTTTTCCTGGATTCTGGCACAAATGTGGGCTTTTCGGCCATCTTGGATTTTCTAGCCCACAGCACCAAATGTTGCAGCATAATAACTTGAACGTGGGTCGATACACCTGACAATGAACAAATGCATCCAACCAGGAATGGTGAGATCACAAAGACATCCACTCAACATAGTCATTCAGGACCCAACCAGCAGACACACACAACCACAGAACAAGCATGCAAAGTAGGGCGGGATATGGCAGAGAGATAAGGGAGCTGTTAACACTAGCACTGCTGAACCTGAAGTTGATATCGCCATAAATATAATAGTGATAATTAGCACAGGGTTTGTGCCAAATGTAACACATAGGTCAACGTGACCAATGCATATTTTGTTTAATATCCATTATTTGCACGTTAAGTGTTGCTAATAGCAGGGTGTTAAGTAGAGATGTAAAGTTAGTGTTAGTGAATTGTCTCGTAATATGTGCTGTGTATAGTCTAGTTCAAAGTTGTTATGTCTTTAATTGAGTTGTGTGAGTAAGCAGCATTAATGATTGAGCGACAGAGAACGTGGGACCAAAAAAAACAAATGGATTGGAGTCCAGCAACAATGCATGCTTCATGTGCTAAGTATGTACACCACAATAATGAAACAAACCATACATAGCCCCGTCCAACAGCAGATTTATTTATTTATTGATAATTTGTAAGGTGCTTTATACAACTGAATTGTGTTTCAAAGTGCCACAAGGCAAATAGAAAGCGAACAGGGGAAATAATAACAGTGGCAGAAACAAAAAAACATGGCAGCTGCCAACCAGAAAACACACAGACGCTCAGTGAACAGTTTCAACCAAACTGAAGCTGGCAACAGCACATCACAGCTCTTTTGCTCTTTTCTCCCACTCAGTCCCTCACCTTTCTTCCTTTTGATGCGCTGTCCGCTCGCTGCATCAGTGATGCTTAAACCTGCGTAATGAGGAAGCACGCTATTTGACACACAGCTTGTAATTTCCAAGCAGCATTGCTGTGTTTATTGCTCCATTCACCCACTGGCTGTGGTATCTCACTCCATGATGCAGGGAGACAGGTGTTTGTTTACTTGGTGCGTGGAGGCTGCTGACTCATGGAGGTATCGAGGCATGTAGTTTCAGTTTCTATGCATTTGACGTCACCATTTCATCTTAGGTTGTCACTGGAGATGGAGCTCCAGTGCTCACAACGGCCTTCAAAAAGCTACACACCTGGGTGTTAACACCAGCCAGCGACTATCATATGGCTGTCCTGTTACGCAGCTTGCTCAGATTATGTTCGCCAACCTTATTGCGGTACCTCATCTTTTCTGAGTGTTCAGGAGTCTGACACTCAGCTTTATCTTGCAATGCTCTCAAAGCTGCCTAATAACAGAGACATTTCTGGGAGGAGGGCTTAGGGCAAAGCTGAGGGGCTACAAGCATAAGGCTAGCTAGCCCTGAGTCCCGAATGTCCCGATGTTAGCGTAGCATAGCCAGAGATATTTTCCAGACATAGCAACACCCCTGGCCGGCATTTCACTTTGCCAGTGCCTTTCCACACACCCTGGGGTTTCTTAATGCTACAAAGTACAGCATTTTAGTTACTAGACTGAACTTGCCCTTCTTTCACCTGCCAGGGCACTTAAATGTCATCCCTGCTCCATGCAGCATTTCAATTAAGATGTGCAGACAGAATCCAGAGTTATATGATGGAGAATAAGCTCCAACTGAATCCATCCAAAACAGAGATTATTGTTGTTGGCCCAAAGAACAGAACAGTAAATCTGCTATATTATGTTCCTTGTCCAAGTTTATTTGGAATACTAAATACGCTCAGTCAGTGAAAAACCTGGGCTGCATATGGCAGTCCAGTATGAGTTGCAATTCACAAATCAATCAGACCGTTAAGTCTGTTTCCTATCAGCTCAAACTTCTCAAGACTTTACTTACGCTCATTAATGAGAAGGATTGTCCAATTGTAGTTGGAACCCTGATACACACTAAATTGGATTACTGTAATGCTCTCCTGATGGGTAAGCCAAAATATTTTCTTCAGAGGCTCCGGGTTATTCAGAATTCCGCTGTGCGTTTTTGCTACCCAGGATAACAGCTATTTTGGAGTTTAGAAAAAGCCTTCATTGGCACCCAGTGCTGCAGAGGATTCAGTGTAAAATTCTGTCTGGTTTTCAAATGCATTCATGGTCTTGCCCCAGTTTATCTGTCATTGATGATCAAAATTGATTGTCCTACTTGCTTTTTGTGATCAAAGTGGCAAGGTATTTTGGTGGTCCCGCCATCCAGGACTGCTACATGAGGTGAATGACGTTTCTCCTCTGCTGGCCCTCATGCCTGCAACTCCCTTCTGTTAAAACTACGGCAAATTGAATCCTAACGATTTTTAGAAAGCAGCTGAAATCATATCTGTTTTAGCAAATCTCCAGATTAAATGAATTAATGGCTGTTTCTCTCTGTTTTTTTTTACTTGCACCTAGATGCAGTTTCTGTCAGGTTCCCAATAGGATATCCGCGTTAGAAATATAAAAATCAAATCTACCAAATGAAATCCATCTCCCCACAACAATCTACTTTCACTGAACTCTTACTTGAAGGCCTGCCTGCATGGCAGGTGTTGGGGGGGGGGTGGGTCCACTGGGGGTCCACTGGCTGCTCCACCTCACTCTCCCATCAACTGTACACATGTGGCTGTCCCAGCAGGCCTCCAGAAACCCAACTCATCCCTTGTGTATTAATGAAGGATCACCAGAGCAGCAGGTGAGTTCCTAAGTAAGTACATGTGGCCAACACCCAGTGAACTTGTCCCAGGTCCTCGGTCGAACACCAAGGGTATGGACATTCCACAAGCACCTACATGACGTCACACACTCTGTCATCACACTCACTGACACCATGCACACCCAGAGACAGGGGCCCAGCGAAACCATAGAACGCAAAAATCCAATGAGAAGGTGAGGGCAGAGGTGGCAAAGCTAGGAGAGAGAAAAGAAGAGAGCGAAGGTCCGTCAGATTTCAGAGCTCGTAAAGGACAAGCAAGAAACCAGAAAGGACCATAAGTCACATTACAATAGGGGCATGCCGAGGCAGTGGCTCTTGCAGAAGCACCAAGGTGCGTGGGGGAACTCCCTTGTGTCACTCACTGCCACTCATCCACCTCACGAATGCTGCTAACTGGAAGCAGGGTGCAAAGGAGATGAAAAGAGCAGTGCACGCTCTGGTTGTTCATGAAGGTGCATAGTCATTTGGACAGTTGGCTCTGCCCCGTGCCAGAGGTCACATGCTTGCCTCTGGACCCAAAGGCTGTGATTGGCGCAGAGGCGGATGCAAACGTGGACGGGTTGTGTTTACCTGACAAATATGCAGTTGTGAACTGCGAAATAGGAACGACATGAGGGGCAGAGCGGAAGTAAGCTATGCGTCTGGGATCAGAGCACTCCTTTCTATCCCTTCCCAGGCCGAACTACCAAACATGAGCTGTCTCCTTTGCCGTTGCAGTTTTACTTTAACAGCGTATGCCCCAAGTCCTCGTCAGCGTTTTTCTATCTCAGTTTGCTGTGAAGCATATTTGCAAGCTGTATAAGGTGATGAAATAAATAAGCACATTAAAATAAATATGAAAATGTTATATCCCCTTGAATATTATAAATATATCCTAACATTGCCTGTACTTAAAACTTTGAACCAGACTCGTGTCTGTATAGATGTTCAAACGAGGCATACCATCTCACCCACCCACACAAAGCAATTCTGACTGCATTCACATCTCTTTTAAGGAACAACTCAGCCAAGCGTTTCAGCTCTTTGTACAGGCTAATTACGTAGCAGCGTTAAATATGGCTTCGTATGAATGAGCGCATGTGTGATTTTAAAATGGCTAAGTGGAAGTTACGTGCGCTCCTGGTTTCTACACAGAAGCCATTCTTCAGGTGGTCCATTCGGTATATCATTAAACGTAACTAATGTACTTTGAACGATTGTTGCGATCCATTTAAGATTCGTTGACCACTTGAAGCGCAGACGGCTGTTGTTTTGTCAGCACTTAGTGCATTGCGGTAAGCACTTTGTGTACTTTCAAAATTATCATCTTTGCGAATTCTTTTTAAGGTGAACTGGCTAAATGTATAACTTACTGTGCAAATGTTGCAAGAACAAGTTTAGATCGCAAAAAAAGCTTTTTTGCCCATTTGCTGTACGGGATGAACACCTTTTAAAAATCCTGCCTGCGGTGTAAGTGTTTAGCTCCTCGCTGCGGGGCTATTATGCCGCAAAGAGTACCGAGACACAGAGACATGCATAGCTCTCTCCGCTTGATACTTGCATTTTGTGTGTGCAACCATATCTACTTTTAGGAGATCTGCTGCAGGTTTCATGAGCACAAAACGTCCAGACGGGGCACAGGTGGGCTATTGTTCCCGGAAGAAATTCTGACAAAATCCAGAATAACATTGTGTGTGCCAGTGCCAATCAGATCCAGACTGGTAACATTTGGAAACTACTACAATATCCTGCACGGTAAAGTTAATCTTCATTTCCAGTTCAAGAAGTAGTGTGTTTTGCGCAGTCCTTAAAACAAACGAGCACGGAGTTGTGGCAGTCTATGCACTCTGTGAAGGCCATGAGGCCAGGACACGGATCTAGACGTGAATTTTAACACCCTACCAAGTAAGACCCGTATGACCGGGTGGATCAAATCTCCAGCCTATGCTCGTACTAACATCTGATCTGCTGTCTATATCCCTCGCCTCTGCGCCCTGCACTGGCATTACCCCATGCTTTGCTTGCCTTATCCCTTACCCCATTTGGAGTGTATCATCTGGGCTGATCCTTCACGCTCTGGTGCTTTTAAGCGTGACACTTGCAAGAGAATGGCAAACGGACCCTGTACCCGCGCCAAATGAAAATGACAGACGGGGAAGACTCAACTCCTAACAGGTCTCACCGCCCCTTCTGAGCTCCTGAAGCTGTTAACTGGGATAACTCACAATGCAACGTGAGGGTGAATGAATTAAGTGAAAGGGGGGCGATCGAGGGCATTCGTCCGCCATTGGCTCCACTATCCTGTGAACTCAACTCAGGGATTCACCTCCGCTCCTCAGGGAATGCGAGGAGAACAAACCTTATTGCTTGCTAAAATTAGCAAATGAGGATACAAAGAAACAATAGGAACTGAACAACCTCCTGCACGAGCCAGTGAAATGAAGTTGAAACAATCAAAGGGAAAGAGAAGTGCCCCTCGATTAACAATGGCCCTCATTAGGACCCCGGCGTTAACCAATGGCGCTATTAGCGCCATGGTTAACGCCGCTAACTTAGCGACTCCGTCATGGTTAAATGGGGAATTACCACCCCATTCCAAGGTTGGCGGGGCGTTAATTCCCCATTTACCATTGGCCCTTCCCCATTCCCATTTTTGTCCCATAGGGCTCAATAGGAATGGGGAAGGCGGTAATTACGGTACTGCAAATTGCGGTACCATAATTACCTTCAAAGGCCCTTTGCGGGTCCCTACTTTAACGGCTGGTCCAGACCAGCCGTTAAGGTCGGGAGCCGCAAAGGGACCTCGTAGTAAGGCGTTAAGGGGTTAACGGTGCCGCAACCTTTTACGGCGTTGTTCACCCCTTAACGCCAGGGTCCTAATGAGGGCCAATATCTATTGTTAGTAAGCGCCACAACCAGACACTACAAACATCACAGGAACGGTTGGTGTTGCCCGTGTCTAACAAAGAGAAGCCCCCGTTCTGTGAATACTTGGATGGATATCAAAAATCTAGAGAGGGCTATGATCCACATATGTGTGAGGGCACGATGCCCACAATGTGGGATGAAGATAATGCATTCTTGGAGGAGGAATTTTCACGCCTTGACTCCCCTGAATATGTTGGTCGTCAGGATCTTCTCCCCATGGAAACGCAGGGTGGGATTACACTAATGGCCGTAAATTGGCAAATGAGCTCACTCGAAAGCCAGCGCAGTGTGTTAGTGGTTTGGCTGCAAAAAGGCATCTTAGACATCAACACTAATATGGCCTAGCAAAGAAGCTTAAGTGACTCCTCGAATAAATGCTCAGTGCCAAAACTGCAAACACTGGCTAACTCTGAGACAATTAGAAGCGCTCCACTCCCACCTGATAAAGAGGTACCAGGCATGGAGAGAAATCAGGGATCCAAGGGGCTGATGGAAATGCAGAAAGTGAAAATCCCCTTACCAACAATGAATCAGAGCTGGAATTAAATGAAGACAATGTGGCGCCAGAGAACAGGATGGAATCTACAAGTTCTTCATCATTGTCAAGTGAGCAATCTGTGACAGAGGCATTTGACCCCCACAAAAGGGATAAAGCTCAGTCGATTTCGATGTTGACAATGCAAGACTCTATCATGGCTGCGCTAGCTATAGCCCTAAATCCCGTTATAAAACTCTGTGAAAATCTGAGTGACTCCATAAAAACCCAAGGAGACCTCATGACAATGATCCATAACCAGTCTGGAAACCTTTGCTGGGTGCATTCAAACTCTGCTGGACAGTGAAGCCGAGTTGATGGCCCAATGGCAATCTAGACTATACGACCTGGCAAGAGGTGGAGAGGCCGATAAAACTGCCCTAATGACAGCCCTTCTTTAAGCAATGAAGTGGACAAGGTCGTACTGCGAAAGTGAACCTATGGCTAATCTGCAGCTGCAAAAAAAAACACCTCACAACTCAAATGAGCATGGAAACTGAACCCACCTATATTAAGGATAACCGAACTGGGTCCGAGCATATTCCCTCGAGACCCACTGAAATGACATTGCAGTCTACTTCTCATAGAGCAATTCCCGAGAGGACCTCTGCGATGAAGGTAACAACAGACAGGAATGTGGAAAGTACCACACTTGTGGAGACACTGGTGAGTGAAAATGGAACAAGGGAGCCAGAGAATGCCATAAGTATTGAAGACTCCTTACCCGACGTGAGAAAAACAACCCACGAGATGCAAAGCAGTAATACTGAAGATTGCACGGATCCTCCCTGTTCCCATAACAACTACCAACTGAGTGCCCCCAGGGTGAAGCCCTACCAGATCTTTGAGGAAACTACCAATGATGATTCTAGGAATAAAACTGACCTCAGACCAAAAAGCAAAAAACATAAAAACCAACCTCCACTGAAAAAAGCAAAATCGAATGGTTCAACAGCATTCATGAGGAAGTTGACATGTTCCGATTCACCAATGCCTTTGGATAGGCTGTTGTCTACAAAAGCCAAGACAATCCGGAGAGCCAAAGACAAGATGAAAATTGCCAAAATACAGCAGCTGACCTCGATGATCGGGGAAACGGAGTGTCTGGGGATTTCACTGCCAGATCTCTCTACTTAATTAGACATGATTGAGGAAGAGGCAGCCCATTTTGGTAAATGTCACCTTTAATAAGGAAGAAGACGTTTCTTAACTCAGTGAATGACTCTTAGTGTGAGTATCAGACATTGGAACAAAACAGAAATGCCATTGTGGCCAAAGCAATAAGAGCGGTTCCACTTTTTAATAACAAAGATTTTCCTACAAACAAAGCAAGGAATCTCTATGGCAACAAACTCATAACTTGACCTCCACAGAACTCCAATAACCTAGTGTCCGTGGAAAGAATGTGTCCATCTCGGGATGGTCTGATACTGAACAGACAAACATCATCAAACTAATCCACTGCGTTCCAAAACTGAGAAATATAGGCCATGAAAATACAAAGGTTGTTCAATTTATTAATGAGGCTCAAATGGACTGGGTCGTGCTCCATCTCCACTCAGCCTTAATAAGAACAAGCCTGCTAGAAGCGGGGCTAGACCGCTAAACAATGGGCTTTGAACTTGCAGACTATCCTGACAGAACTACACCTATTGGGCGAGGTGCCGAGAAAAACCCACTATGTAACATCCAAAATTAAGTCCCAACTAGGGCCCGAAAGAAGAAGGAGGTCGCAATAATGGATACAAGCCCCACACAAATAAAGTACTGTGCAATAGCACCAAAGAAAGACTTCAATAAAGATCACGTTTAATTGCAGATCGTATCAACAGGGAAAAGTAGGAACGATAGAGGAAGAACCAACTTTAAACGATCAAGAACAAAACTGGTCTTGGTTGGCCTCTGAGCTGGCGAAAGACTCAAGAATTTAACAGCCAAAGGATATCCGCAGACGTCCCCTCACGATGGGATTGTGGAATACAAGAGGTTTCATGCATTTGTTCAATAATAATGCCCTGAAATTCCAAGATTTTGACATGTGCTCCTTCCAAGAGACTTGGTTAGATTGAGTGCCCTTGTGTGATGGGTTTGATGTACTCTGTAATTTAGCTAAAAAGGGCAAGAATGGTAGACCGACATCTGGCCTTATGACCTTGAGTAAGCAAGGACTGGGCCTTAAGATCCTGAAGATAACCCATCTGAATCCTTCCATCTAACTGGGAAATCTGAATAGAAGAAATTACTGAATATAATTTACCAACCTTACAAAAAGACCTAAAACACATACCACCAAAAGTTCGAACTACCAAAAGTTAGAACTTTTTGTGGTATGTGTTTTGGTTGGTCGGTAAATTGAAAAGAAAACCTTGGGGCTGCAGGGTTGTCCCCTGCAACACCCTGCTCACTATAGTATACAGTATAGTGAGCAGGGTGTTGCGGGGGACACCCCTACAGCTCAATCGAGTGAGAAAAAAAAAGAAAACAAAACAAAAAAGAGAGCCGGGGTCTGTGAGGGTGTCCTCGGCAACACCCTGCTCACTGTACTATACAGTACAGTGGGCAGGGTTTGCGGGGGACACCCCTGCAGCTCACCCAAGCAAAAGTAAAAAAAAAGAAAAGATAAGGACCCTGCAGCGTCGGTTCCCGATCACAGAAGTGAAAGGGAACCAGCACCGCAGGGGCACAGCGTGTCTAAAGGAAAGGTAGGTAGAGGGTGGGGGTGTGGTGGGGGTGTTTTGGGGGTGTGAGTGAGGGTGTGTGTGAGGGTGTGTGTTTGAATCTGTGTGATTTTCAATGGATGTCCGCATTGGAAATGTACGAACATTTTTGTGTTGCGTACATTTCCCATGCAGACATTTCCGTCGTTGACCATTCCACAATGGTAAAATCACACAGATGCGGGAAATCATAGGTCGCTGCCATATTCAATCTTTATTGGAACCCCCATGGAATTTCTGAGGAATATTTTGTAGACACAGTCATGTCATTAATTGATGAAGTCTATATGGAAATGGAATACTCACTAATTCTATTGTGTGGTGACCTCAATATAAAGTGTATTGGGGAGAGAGCCAAGGCAATCCCCATAAGGGATGTATCTAGTATGGCGAAAATATGGATGACCGAATTGTCTGAGAGAGATATGTCCATGTTAAATGGTCAGGCTAACAGGGAAATTCCAGCCAGACCAATATGGAAAAGGGAAAGGCAGCACTCCCATCTGGACATTTTTTTGTCTTAAGGGGAATGTTGAATCAAGTGGACTCCTTGAGGGGGAAACCCATGACTGAAAGTGATCACCATCTCCTGGTTTTAGAAGGGAAGATGCAATCAGTAGACTTCCCTGAGTTGAGTCCTAGGCCTCTGCAAGTAAATCAAAGATGGAACCGTGTACACATCCCATCAAACATGATGCCTCAAATAGTGTCAAAATACAGACATGCAATGGATTCCGATTATCAGGGTGTGGAATAGTCATCCCTACTGATAGAGTTTCGCCAAGCCACTAGACCAGGCAGCTACAATAAACCAAAGAGATCTCATTTTTATGATAAAAAACTAGTGATGGTAAGGAAGAAACTCAGAGCAGACCTGAGTAAGATAGACGGTTTGAAGGATCGGTAAAGAACAGCCCTTAAAAGGAAAAGAAAACAAAAATATAGGGATTGGCTCCTGGCAACCAAGGCGATGCGCCTCCAAAATGATGCAGAAAACATGCTCAAAATAATATTTAATTGAAAATACGCAAAACCTTTGGTCATTATTAAATCACAATGAATTACACCAACAATCGTGCCTTCTATCAGTGGTAACTGAAGATAAGTGGATTATCCACTTCTCCCATTTATTTGCTGCCATGAAAGAAACAAGTCCTAGGAACACTGACTCTAAGGAGGGTTGATGGGAAATTGAGTTTGATAAAGTGGATATTCTGCAACTAATAAAAAATGTAAATCCATCTCGATTTGCAGGACAGGATGGCCTCCATAATAACATTATTAAAGGAAATATGAATGCATGGGATGAGTTCTGTTCGATTGTGTCCTCTCAGATATTAGACCAAAGGACAATTCCATTATCTTGGGAATCTGCCCGGATCGTCCACATTTTCAAGAAGGGAGATAGAGAAGATCTTCGAAACTACAAACCTGTCACCCTCTCGGACACTTTGGGGAAACTATTTGACTCGCTTTTATTTTGACATCTGAATCAATGGGCTGTACGAACTGGCAGTCTAGTCCCCAGGCAAACATGGTTTGTTAAAGGGGTTGGAGCCTCCTTCAATGTAATGGTTTTGAACTTTCTAAAGGTCAGAGCATTAAACAACAAGTCCAAGTTGTTTATTGCATTTATAGATCTCAAATAAGCATTTGAAAGCCTAATTAGGCAGAAGCTCCGGGCTAAATTAAAGTTGTGGGATTGCCCCCCTTATGAACTAACAGCCATTAGAGAGTTATATAATGATATGGACGTCCAGGTGAGATTATCAAGGTATGAGACTCTTTCTGAGAACATTTGAACATATGGAGGGTTGAAACAAGGATACCCGTTGCCCCCAATCCTGTTTATCTTATACATTTCAGACATGGCAATGGACCAGACAAATGTGAGATCATTTACACCTAAAATCTATGGTCAAAAGGTTCCATGGATCATATATGCAGATGATCTGGTCATTATTGACCATGCTCTGATATGACTGCAGAGATCCCTGAATCACCTAATTGATTATCTTAGAAATAATGATCTCTGCATTAATACTAAAAAGACAAAGATCATGGTCTGCCCTTGGGAGAAAAGAAAGGAAGCTCTCGAATTTGGATGGGTGATAGGGAATGAACCCATGGAATGTGTGAAGGAAATGACTTATTTTGGTGTACCCCTTAATTTGAGCTCTATAGAAATGCAATGGATGACCACTCTAAAAATTAAATGTAAAATACTTACTTCTCAGGTCCTTAAGATACATATGAGGTATGGGAAATGTTCATTGACCCCTATTGTCTCCTTCCATAAACAGAAAATGGTACCGATCTTAATCTATGGGGCAGAGACAGCCATGAACTTTCCTGTGCACTTCTGGGATTAGCTAGAGGGCCAATACGAGAAGCAGGTGCTAAATCTTCCAAAATCACTCCCGGTGGTAGCCATCAAATATGAATTGTGGCTACAATCTATCACTTCACTCATTGGATGGGGATTGCTGACGCTTTTTAGGAAATGTATCAAAATGGAAGCACCCCTCCCTTTTAAGATCATGAATAATGAGGGAACAAAAGAGGCTGACAGGGAACTAGACACATGGAAAAACTACTGTAAAGCAGTACTGGAATCTCTAGATCAATCTAGGTCTACCCTATTAGAAACCCCTGAGAAGGTTAAAAAGAGGTTCAGGGAACAGGACTGGATTAAAACACAGGAGAAAAGATTGACATACAAACTCTCCTTGAGTATGCTTTGGGAATAGAAGTCTATTAACCAACTTCTGACATACCTTAAGAAATTCCCTTTGGCCTATTTCTCGGACATCTTCATGTGACTACGGCTAAACGTATTACCCATGTGTGAAGGTTTGGCCACAAGAAGGCAAATAGAGAAAAAGGACAGGTACTGTAGATTTTGTTGTGACCCCGAGATTATTGAGAGTGTAAAGCACTTGATAATGGAATGTCCAGGTTTTTCACATCTAAGAATGCTGCATATAAAAAATGCTATGCAAGGTCTGAAATCACTATCCCTTGAGAATTGGTGGGAGATGTTCATAATTGGGGAAAACATTCCCATAATGTTGGCTGTATTGAAATTTGTGAAAGCAGCTCTGGAATTGGAATAGGGTGATGTTTGATGGACTTGTAAGTTTCAATGAATATAGGAAAAGCAAGGATGCATTCTGATTAGATGTGAACTGAACTGTGATTTGACACCTTTTTTCTTTTTTTACTCTTGGTTGGATCAATTAATGTGATGAATTTTATGAAAGTTTTATTATAAACCGAATACATTTTTTTTATAAACACACAAAAAACAACATTGCATTAGAGAAAAGCATACATTCCAATAAAATGTTTGTTGATATAAAAACACTTGCATTACAAAAACAAAACATTTTCACCACTTTCCCTTTTCGTCATCATTAAAATATACCCCATATGGCGATGTGCTTAAAAAATCTTTCAGTCAGACCCAACATCCCATTTTTCTGCATTCATCAGCATAGATTTTTTTTTTTCCACAGCGCAACTAAAGATAAACATCCATGATGGCAAGAACAGGGCAGGAGCAAAACATGCAGCCTAGCAACAGAGTGGCAAACTCTAGCAAAAGCATTGATTGCTCGGGCAACTGGACCCACTGTCCTTATACCCCAATGTATGGAATTGATCCAGCCAAAATGTAAAATAATACGACTAAGACGCAAGACTTAGAGCTGGAGCAAATATTAGTCACAAGCAAACAGCGTATTACTCTGTCTTTAAGGCCTGAGGATGGAATCGCAGGAAAAACCTAAGATGTCCCTACAGGGCCAAATATAACTTTCATCAGAACCTTCTCTCCACCCTTAGGCTCTCAAGAGCCTACCGGGATTGGGTACAGTCGTGAATTAAAGCCGTCACAAATTCCGTAAATACACTCTCTATAAGCCAAACTGACCATAATTGCAAGCAACCTGATACAATGGCATCTTTGTGGCTACTTTTCAAAGCCATTATTCTAAAGACGTACTAATTTGCTTGAAGAGACTCAACTGAGATGTAACACATTTCCACTCATTTGATGCACTGGTGTTGAATTTTGGATTCCCATAAATGTTCTCCAAGCCCGTCTTGGAAATCCAACAATATCCCTTCCAACACCATACAAACACCTGGCTGTGTACTTGGCCTTAAAGGTCCTGGGTAAAGATTTGGGGAAAAAAAACAAATAGCCTCTGAAGCTATAACCTTGCATACACCACTTGACTAGCTTTATCAAATGGCGCCCTGATATTCAAATTCCAACAAGAGGCTGGTGAAATCTGTTCTAAGTTATTTATAATTTGACACGACTTCCATACGTCAATTCTTACTCCCCCACAACTCCACTGAAACTGAATCCTAGATTTCTTGCCAAACACCAGCACTTTCGTTTCATCTGTGTTGATTACCAAATGATTCCTATCACATTAGTCTTCTGGCTACTTAAGTTTTCTTTAAAGGCCCAATGCATTAAGGCCCAAAGAATCTTACCATAAGCATAAAAAAGAACTACCCAGGCAGGCTATCTTTCCTGCTCCAAGCGAAAATTAATTTGTATTTGCTAACCAATAAGGATAATTGCTTTTCTACAAACACACTCGGGCGTCACATATTCTCGCCCAGGTCCATGGGCATATATACCCCCTTCAGGATAGTCAAGACTGAGCCAGGAAAGTCAATATACTGCAACTTCATCCAGAGGATCTCATGGTCAACCCTGTCACATGTTGCTTTGAAGTCAGCAAAGTTGCAACACAGCTGCAGCCCCTTAGCCACATATTTCCAAGTAGCAAAAGACAAAGTATGACAGTGATCCTGAGTTCCCTGCACCTACGCAGCCCAAACAGATCTACATGGATAATTCCTGACCTTTCAGCACAACTATCGAGGTAGTTCAACAGTAACTTTTAAAATAATGTTCCGGAAGTGGGCCTTGCGTCCGTCCCTAACCCGACAGTTTTTTTTTTTTTTTAATTTAAAAACCCTGTCCCGGATTTGGGGAAATGGGTGGGTGGGGGGTGGTGCCCATCCTGCTTTTTGTGGCAGAGGCGGATGGGCAAAAATGATAATGTAATTACACATTAAAACCCATGGCAGGCTAGTCTCGACCCCCCAACCTTATAGGTGGATTAACTGATTATGCCATATAGACCGTTTGGTAAATAAATAAACAGCAAGGCTTGTAAACAAAAACACTTTTTTTCATGAATAAGCTTGTATCCGCAGTCAAAAGCGCACAATTTATATGAGCAGGAGCAGTGCTGGCAATACTGTGCTATGAAGGGTGGAATGGGGGATGTTTGAGCCAGCGATGCAGGTTTGGGAATGGGCTGTGAGGGGGGTAGTCCATATTTTATGTTGTTGGTCATCCTGGTTTTTCGTCTGGAAAACGTGGTCACCCTATTTTGATGAGGCATGGCCCACCATTCCACTTTTCGTTTGTACATGAGAATCCGGATCCCATCTGGACTTGGAGCTTGAAAGGCTGAGTCCACTTTAATAGCCAGACAGATATCGATATCCCAGAGGGCCACCATGCGACAAGGATGGGCAATTTCCTAACAAACTGAAGAATCTCGTGCTTGCAGCCTGAAATATTAGATACTACCAGTAATAATAGTGCTCAATTACACGTACTTTAATAAACATATCAGTGATATATATATAGTCATGATGTAGCAGGCTGCACTACGAGTTAACTCTACAATAACTCTACCTTGAAGTATTGTTTTTCAAAGTTTTTTCCCCCGAAGCCCCCTTGAGTAAATTATAGGGAGAAGATGCGAGGGTGACCCCCACATAATAAAACACAGGTTGCATTCATGTCGACCAAAAGCTGTCAACCAAACTGCAGAGTTTGGAAGGACAGTGTTTGAAAAACGTAGAACCACAACCAGTATGTATTCACAATAAGGTAACCTATTGCAAGGGTCGTGGCAAGCTGGCAGTTTGTAGCGTAGTTGGAAGAGTAACAAGCAACATTGGACGGTGCAGCACTGGCAGCAGAGGTACAATCCCCTAAAAGTGATGGCAATTCTTCACAGTGCCACAGCCGAGGGATCATCAGTTAACTACAAGCCGAGGTCTTGCTTTAATGTATGTATTGGATACAACAGAAAAGTCAGGGGATTTATTTATTTTATTTATTGAGCATTTGTTAGGTGCCTGTTCTGCGATCCGGCTAAACCAATGGGTGGGACGCGACATGTATACAACTTGAGAAGCTCTTCTTTAGGGCCATAACCCTCAGTCCATCCCTTTCTTCCCTCTCTTCCCCTTTCTCTTTTGAACAAATCTGCCTTCATTTTCTACACTGCTTTCTCTCTCCTGTGTTTTTGCATATTTCTCCTGCACCTCTGCTCGTAACTCTTCCATCCATCTGCTTCGTTCCACCATGTTCAGTATTGTAGGTCCCCCCTCCACGCTTTCCATGTTCTTCTCTCCCTCTGCTCATTCCACATCCTCCTACACAGCCTTTCTCCACTTCTGTTTCTTTTTCTCCCACCACTTTTCTTCTGTCTACGACCTCCACTTTCCCTCCTCTGCAAATCAATCCATCCATTTCACCTCTTTCTAGCTCCTCCACTACTCTTTTCACCTCTGCCCATCCATCTCCACCTCCACTCTACTGTCTTGCTTCTCCACCCCACCTCACTCACACCCTGTGTTACATCCTTAAGGCACCACCACACTCCGAGCACCTCTCCAATCTCTGTACTCCTAACTCCCACACCCCTTATCAGACCTGGCCCCTTTTTGTCCAAGCAGGGGCGAGGTTCTGTGTTAAATAAGTGTATAATCGTGTTCAAGTTGTCGGCCTGTCGCATGTCTTTGATACTGTGTCGGGGGTTGCCTTGTAAAACTCACCAAAATATTACAAAAGTAGTCAAAAAGGAGTGTACACTGGTGCAAGAAGTAAGACAGTTTTATTCAGGGCGCCAGATGCAGCTAGGACAGCAAATTCAAACAGATTGCGGAACAGAACTGCACGAAAAGGTGCTGTAAAAGAAACACCTCTAAAGTCAGAACTTTTATACAATGCAAAGTTATTAGTGTTAGTGATCGTACAGCACCTAAAATATTAATACTTTCTGCAAAGCAAGCTTTTAAGACCTATTGACTGCACTTGATTCTACCACTAAGTTTGATTATACTTACATGTTCCCCAGTATGGATACCTTTCATTAAGCATTTTAATTTCACAGACATCAGAAAGAGCCCCTCCCCTTTTACAGTACTACTCTCGCGGCTGATAAGTGTGCTCCTTCTTACAGTGCTGAACTTGCATTTTTTTACATTATTCCCCCATTTTATTAATTTATTAATAACTCAATATGTTTGGGCCTCTCGTTAATGTTAGGCAACTTCATCTTTATGTATCCAAATTGTTTCCAATTGTATCATGTATCCCACAGTCTCCTCCCAAACATTCAGATCTTCCCCCACCTATACACACCCTGACCCATCCTTCAGACATTGAATCAAGAATTCTTTATCATTTTCAACATATGCGGGCTGTGTAAAAACCCATCCATCAGGATCCTCCTCTTCATCTTTCTCCATTATTTTATTCCTACTCTTCATTTCAAAACCGTTTTTGTCAACACTCAATGGTAACATCAAATGTTTGTTTTTGCTTGTTAAGATATACTTTAAGAATGTTCTTAATAACGCAGAAGGTGATGAGAATGTGCACCAACACTTGGCAGTCACTCGGAATAGTCCAGAAAACCATATGGATACCCATGTAAAGATGCTGGCCAGCCATTCTTTTGCTTGCACTCCATTGACCTTGTTTTTCATCTTTCCCTGGAGTGTCCATATCTCTTGTATGGCTGCGCTTAGAGTTCCATTAGAGGTATCACAATCAGGTGTCGCGGTGCAGCAACTTGTCCCAAGCTCCGTGCATGCACCTCCTTCAATGGGTGTGAGGAGGTCCAGCACAAATCGAATCTGAAGGGCCACCAACCGCAGCGCCCTCATTTCCACCTTAACTCTGTTTAAACCTTTTGCTGTTAAGTTTGCCAGTTGCAATCATTTCGATCTGAACAGCTGCAGCATTTTGAATTTTCTGCAGCCATTACTCCTGGAAACAACAGTGAAGTAAAAAAAAAGTAGCAGCCGTGGGGGATAAACGAAACGCATCCGGGATAGCAGCCAAGTTCTCTGCGCTCCTTTTTGAGAAAGAATTATTTTCATGTTTCCTCCTCCTCATTACTCATTGTTGCTCATTTTGCTTCACCACTTTTCCCTGCAGTGCAATCTTCATGGCAGTGCTATTTAGAGGCACCACTAGTGCAGGGCTGTGTAAGGTGACCAGAGCGCACACGCCACTCCAGTCAGGCGGAAGCTGGGCATTTGCTGTGGATCTGCAAGCCCACCAAAAATCCATTATCACTGGTGTTCCCTGTGTGAGCGCTGCATTCTACACCACCTTGGCGCAGCCCAAATTAATCCCCAGGAAAATTGACTCACTTGACCTGAAACCCAAAGGAAATCATGTAAAGCTCCTTGTATTGACTGGTTGATGTTTTTCATGTAACCAGGTTAAGGCATGTACATATTTTCCCCAAATTGCTTGGCAGCTGTCATTGATTTTAGTTCAAAATCCAGAAGTCTGTCAGCATGACACTGCATTATTCCCCCCTTCCACGTGTCCAATACCATACTGCTCCCTCTATTCTCATCAGTGGCCTTGTGTGACATCAGGGGATGCTTTTCCCTTCTTTAGTTGTGCACTACTGGCAAACAACACAGAGAATGGGTTCAACATGATCAAGGTCGAATTGCGGGCGTTCAGACTTATGACAGTTCAAAATCTGTATGTGTTGGTCATGTTAACAGCGATGGAGGGGGGATTTGCAAAACATTTGGCTATTCCTGTTGTACATTGTACATTAGTGCCTCCAGAAGACGCGGAGAACGCATTACTATCCCACATCATTACAGCCGTCCATGGCCTGGTTGAAGGAGGAGGGAGGAATTCAGGACAGTGATTGGCTGACTATGACATTTAACTGGGCCCCATCGTGGCTAGGAGAGATCGTGAAGATGATAATGCCCATCATTGTCTTTGTCCTTGTCATTTCCTGCACTTGTCAGCTGGTTCTTCGATGCTGTACCTCCCTGGCACCTGATAGCGCAAGTAATGATGGTATCAATTGGGGGTTCAAAAGCACCTTGCAAAACAAAAAACATTGAAGTACAAACCAATATCCCACAGAGTGGCCTGAAGTATGAAATGTTGCCCATCACGTATGGAGATGAAGTTGATCCTCTATACCACACAACCATTTCCCCAACCTGTGATTCAGCAAATTACACAGAAGTTTGGGTGGACATGGGAGTGGAGGGGGGATGCATTTACATGGCTTGTTCACCTGTTGAGTATGCGTGTAGAGGGGGAGAGATTGTGATCAGTGTGCAGGGCATGGATGCCAGTAAAGAGGAATAAGCCAGATGTAGATGTAGAAACTGGGGAGCAGAAGCACAGAACTATTCTAGAATGTGTTTCTATAGAAGTAACAAAAGGGGGGAATGTTCGGAAGGGGCAGCCCTGCCCCCACTAGGTGCTTTAAAGTAAGGCAAGATGTATTCGAGGCACTGTGATGAGCCAGGTGGAGGGGAACAGTGAGAGGGACACCTTCCCATCCAGCACAACCCCATGTTAATATAACCAATAATTTCATATAATCAATTACAGTTTAACTATATGGTATGGCCGAAGATGCGGGCGGCATCACTATTTTGCATAGATACTAATAATCATAGGTAGAAGAGAAGGCTTGCATGGCAAATGTATGCTCCAGGCCCAGAACCACGAGGTCACAGAAATCGCCATTCATGCCCGAGCTCCCATGAGGACAGGACGCACACCCCCACCCGCCACACTGTTTATTAATTGTTCTTGAAAGTGTTGCAAAGATGTTTCTTTCACCCAAGAGGAATGTGCCCTACAAGGTCACAATCAGAGACCGGTGCCTGGTGTGCATGATATCTCACATTTATTTATTTATTTATTTATTTTATTATGTTCTACAGTACCACGGTACTTTTAACACATTTACAAAATACGCAATCCAATGTACATATATCCAACATTTATAAAATGACTGCAGCTTTCCTTAAAAATTCTAAAACATGTATGGTCAAGCTTAATTCATTACAGTTCAATATCCTCCTCCATAATTCATTCTCGGAGGAGAAAACCAAGCCTGCTGAAAAACAAGACCGCAAATCCACCAGCTTAGGGCAAGTCACACACAACTGTTTTACCGTCTCAATATTTTTGTTACAATGCCGACATAATCTCTGTTCTTGTGGAATTTCCACACGGCTGCCCAATACTTCTTTTGTTTGTAACAAATTCACATTAGCCAAAGCGTGACCCGCCCATTCCCAAGTGACCACGAGTTATAGCCCATATAACTGACTAAGTCCTAAGATCCCTGAATTCCATGGCACCAGGTGCCCTTGGACCACCAAGCCCAAAGTAACAAGTCCTGAAATGTTCAAAGAGGATGGACAGGGCACATCGTTGAGCGACAATCATGTGATTTGTATTGCGAGGGTCTGGGAGGAATAAATTATAGTTCAAATCAAGAGTGTATACCTAGAAGCCGGATGATGTGGAGGAAGTGAGTGAAATGTGTGTGTGAAGTTTATAGTGCCCCAGAACCTCCTGTGTGCGTTTTGAGGCCTGCCAAGTGCACAGTATGAGTAATAAAACAAGCTGTATAGCAGGAGTATAATTAAATTGTTTTCTGACATTCAACATGAGAAGAAGATGAGACCCGCATCACCCACGTGATGGAAGACAGATGACTGAGCTGGGACCAATAATCTGCCATCCCTTATGGATAAAGGTGGTTCCTGCATAGGGTCCATCCAATCAGCCGCGCAGGTTTTTACTTTATGTATTGCATCACTTATGATGATGTTTTGCTTTATAAGATTCTGCTTGTACTACTTTTCGGCAGAATGTTCTTAGCTCATTCTTTGCTGTTGCTCTCATCTGTGTGTGGGATTAAACTTGTTATCCTTACAAGATTGACTTGGGCCTTTCTTCCATAGAGGGCTGTATTCTCGCTGGTGTGAGCATTCAGGGGCGTGCCTTCAGTAGTCTTTCTTTCTGCCTATTTAGTACTACCCTTTTGATTGATTTCTGGCAATACAATGGGCCTCATTACGAGGCGGGTGGTAAGAGATTACCGGGACCGGTAAGGGCACCAGTGCCGGTAATCCCTTACTGCCCTACTATGAGTTCATTTTGCGGGTCCTCCGTTAATGCTTGGTTTTTCCAGGCATTAAGGACGGGACCCGCAAAGGGACTCAGGAGCTAATAACGGTACTGCAATTTGCGGTACCGTTATTAGCACCTTCCCCATTCCCATTGAGCCCTATGGGGGCTCAAATGGGAATGGGGAAGGGCCCTGGTGAATGGGGAATTACCGTTCCCGCCAACCTTGGAATGGACCGGTAATTGCTCCATTCACCAGGGCAGAGTCGGAACGAGTTTGGAGGCAGCAATGGCGCTAATAGCTAATAGCGCCATGGCTACCTCCAACCTCGTAATGAGGCCCAATGTGTTTGCATGGGTCGTTCTTTCCCCAGAAGTGCAGCAGACAAGCGCAATGGGAACACGCCTTGTGTGCGTGTGCCGAATTCTCACCTAAGTTAAACCCATCTGTGCCCATCCGTGACTCGGGCAGGCCATGAATGGAACATCATACTGGATAGGACATTATACTGTTTCGTCTGATGGTACTTCAGAAGTGCATCTGCCACATAGTTTGCTACTGCAGCTTGCTCTAATCAATACAGTGTTCTCCTCAGGTTTGAATGTTCTTCCCATGGTAATGCCTGGTTCAGAGTCTCAGCCTGCATAATTTTTAAAATGTCTTCTCTTTATTGCACGTTCACTAGTATCTCATGCTGCTGCGTGTTGTGATCCTTTGTTTGAATACTTACCTGATCTGGCATGTGCTACTGAAACAGGGCTAGGCGATTCATCTTACCTTCAGTGGTGCAAGCCCTACTAGTTAATTATAACATTTTTCATCTTGACAGAATGTTGGCCCATCCTGGTGGTGGTCTGGCACTCATTTTAAGATACTGGGGGCATTCTGATCCTGGCGGTAGGTGGTTAATGGCACTGGTAAGGATGCCGGTGCCGGTAACCCCCTACTGTCCTATTATGAGGTCCCTTAGCAGGTCCCACCACGGCCGGCTGGTTTTACCAGCCGGCCTTAGTGGGACCCGTTAAGGGACCATGGAGCTAATAACGGGCCCGCAATTTGTGGGCCCGTTATTAGCTCCTTCCCCATTCCCACCGAGCCCTATGGGGGCTCAAATGGGAATGGGGAATGGTTTCCGAAATGGGGATTTACCGTGTCCGCAAGTCCCCATTCCGACACCACAGACCTGGACCCGAGTTTGGAGGCAGCCATGGTGCAAATAGCACCATGGCTGCCTCCAAACTCGGAATGACCCCCACTGTCTTGTTTGTACGGTTCTGCCGTTCAATCATAACATTAAAATGGAAGCTCTAATGGTCCGAGTGTCTATTACAGCATCCATTGCTTTTCATATTGTAATTATTTATCGCCCTCCTCCTGTCGACTCTACATCTGATGCCACCTTTTTGGATTTGGCAGCTGAATTGAAAGGTCCTTTTTGCTAATCTGATGATAGTTGGTGATTTCAATGGTAAGCCCAATGACACCCTCAGACAATCAGGCTGCACGCTTTATTTCATCACTGAGTGATTTAGATCTTCAGCAGTTGGTTACTGAACCAGCCCACCGGTTAGGTACCATGCTGGATTTTGTTTTTTCCTCTGCTGTGCTTGTTAAGTCCTATCCAGAGATGAAAGTGCTCTGGACAGATCCTTTATGTTTCCATTCTCTATTGTGGTTACGTAATCTATTAGTACATCCCCGGCTTGTGATCCTCGGCAGTGAAAATGGCACTCTGTGGAGGATACTAAGATCTAGGCTCAAATTATTGAGTGCTGTGCTGATGCGCAAGCTCTGGATTTGGCTACTCTTACACAAGTTTTCCTGTCACTGCTCATCTTCTTGCTCCAGCTAAACCATTTAAGCAGCATGCGTGTCCTTCTGAGTTGTGGATTAGCACTCATCTTGCAGAGCAAAGGCTCCTCCGGAGGCAAGCTGAATGGAATGGTGGGTGGTATACTATCCAGCCACTAAGGTTCTCTTTCAGCAGGCCACTGTGTAAGGGTTTATTGAGAGGCCACCCTCAACACAGGCAGTTCCTTCTCTCCCTAGTTTAGGTGTCACACAATAAACGGTTTAATGTCAGTTCTTTATTCAGCCCTATTTCTAATGCCTGTAACACCCCTTGGATCTCTCCCCCTGAGCTACCAATGAGCCAAGAATTGCATGATAGGTAATAGAAAATCACACTAAAATGCCACACACCACTTTATCCCTGGCATAACACAATAAACTTCTCTCTACATAAAGAACTCACACAATTTGATTGGGAAAACTCAAATCACAACATGTTACTGCATACACATTTCAAAACAAATGATCAATAACACTGGTCCCTGAATAAAATCACTTTACATTTGCAATACTGTACAATTTTGGATTTACTGCACGCTTAAAAAGGTAGCAGTAAAAAAGCACATGGTGATTAAGCAGTGAGGTTTTTCAGACCCTCCCACCCCTTACTTTGGTCTGTGGTACAGAAACAATTGGATGATTTAAGAATTTGGGATTTCAGACCCAACTCCACTTAAAGGCCTGTGCTGGGGATGCTGGATGCAAAAAATTGGGATGACTTGAGAATTTTGGATTTCAGAACCTGTTAGGCGGAATCATATGTAGTACCCTTTGGGAACACCACACACAATTAAGGCTACAAGTGTACATTAACCTTTGGTACAATCCTGTACTACACAGAAACGTGAAAGCGATGGTTGAGCAGCCAGACTTATTCAAGAGTAAAGTGAGCAGTATCAGAAGTTACACAAAGGACAGCAATTGCTATGGTTCAAACAAATACTGACTCAAGGTTTCTGAGTAAAAGAATATACATTTATTTACGCTATCAGTTGTAAAACAGTTCACTAATACAAAGCAGCAGAAAATCACAATCTTAATACACTACACACCACCCAATAAATTCTGGACAAGTTAAGCTCAAGATGAAGTGTGAGCAAAATGGCACTCCAGCAATTTAAAACGGAGTGAAAGACAAGGTTATTCAAAATCAAGCCTCACCAACAAGTAAGTAGGCAGGGCAATCTAGAAAAGGCTTACTACAACTAGAATTCAAATCAATGGGCCTGGCCCAATGTTAATGGTTCAGAGTCTTTGCAGAGGATCACACAGTTCAGAGTACTTTGCGGTTAAGTCTTTGCCAAGAGTTCAAAACGAAGTTGGTCAACAGAAAAGTTATTTAAAAGAGTAGAGAAGAACAAGCCCTCGAATTAGCGAAAGATTTCAAACACTTTCACCGAGACAGAAGTTCCTGGCAGGTCGTGCAGGCTCACGGTTCCAGAAGTGACGGTCGGATTGACAAGAAGGAGGAAGACAGGAGGTTCCTGTACTGCCCAGGGAAGAAACCAGCAGCAGAGAAAAGCAACAAATAAAAGGTGCGCTCCTTAAAACCCAAACAGGGTCCGGTTATCCTAGCTATCCTGTTCACTGCAGCGATGGACAGCAAATTCGACCAGGGCAGGGAGGCCTTGCTTGGAGTTTGGCGAACTGGTTGGTCCCACCAGCTGAAGGGAAGAAGATTCCTTGCAGATCTTCACTGTTGTCGAAGTGTTGGAGATTCGGACCCGCAGCAGGGCTTCACCGGGTGGTTCAGTAGTTGCAGTAGTCCTCTTCCTTCAGCTTCTCTTTGGTTCTCTCGATCCAGTGGTGACTCTGCCTTCTAAGTCACAGAGACCTGTTTTTTATGCAGCTTTCCCCCATTCACACAGCCTGGCTGTTGTTAATCACACAGCAGAGTGGCTGTCCTGGCAGGACAGTCACCTAGCCAATCAAACGAGAATGTGCCTTGGGTCCCCAAGGAGACCCTGTGCAGGGGGCCTAAAACCCCTCTCTCACATCCTGTTTACCTAGACTCTCAGGTGCCTAAGGAGGGATTCTGTGTAGAAGCCCGCCAAAGGACGGCGAACAAAGGAACCAAACCTTGTTTGGCACGCAGAGTGAAACATGAGAAAGACCTTTACAAAAAGAAATGGCGAGTAAACACAGCTGGCACCAAATAAAATTAAAAGGTGTCCAGTGGATTTAAAGTTTGAGGCTACTAACATAGCCTAAAACAGTACCAAGGCTATTTTCATTGTGCGCGGTAGGAAAAAAATGGTAGATACCACTAACACCCGCCAAATCTTAAAGAAAGTGGAACAAAATAATGTTCCATGAGAGACAGACAAAAATAAATAACTATTAACCCTTTCCACTACTCTATGGAAGCTAGTTTGCACTGGGTCTGTGAATTTAAAAAGACTAATAAAGTCAATGGCAACTTTACATGTTCTGAGAGACAGTAGTAAGTCCCAGAAAATGGAGTTTAAAGTGGGAAGTCTGAAAATGACAACCTTGTGTAACTGCACTAAAGGTTCTGTGTGATACACAGTAAAACGATGATGCCTATGGAGTTGATGAGACTCCACAGTATATGAACACAAAAATGTAAAACACACAGAAAAACACATGAGTGGGAAAAAAGGCTCACACTCTTACCAGGTGAAAAAAAGAAATCCCAGAAATCCAACAAAGCTGCTGAGGGACTCAGTAGGTAAGGGAAATTAGCCATTCTGCAGAATTCTCCCTAGCAGAACCCCCTCCACTTAAAGGTCCCTCCACTTAAAGGCCTGTGCTGGGGAAGCTGGATGGTAAAAATTGGAATGACTTGAGAATTTGGGATTTCAGACCCACCTCCACTTAAAGGCCCGTCTTGGGGAAGCTGGATGGTAAAAAATGGGATAACTTGAGAATGTTAGATGTCAGACCCCCTCTCCACTTAAATTCCTGCGTTGGGGGAAGCTAAATGATACAAAATGGAATGCTTTGTGAATTTTGGATTTCACACCCCTCACCCCCTCTACTTAAAGGCCTGTGTTGTGGAAGAAGGATGGTCAACATTGGGATGATTTGAGATGTTTGGATTTCAGAACCCCCTTTACTCAAGGGCCTGTGTTGGGGAAGCTGGATGGTAAAAATTGGGATGATTTGAGAATTTTGGATTTCAGAACCCCTCCACTAAAATGCCTGTGTTTGGCAAGCTGGATGGTAAAAATTGGGATGATTTGAGAATTTTGAATTTCAGACCCCCCTCCACTTAATGGCCTGTGTTGGGGAAGTTGGATCCATATGATTACCCAAATAAATTGCAGTGTTCAGTTGTCAGCACACACTGGAAATAACTTTAGGTAATTTTGAATTGTAACAAAAATCACCATGTGGTGTTCCGGCAAGGGGAATTAATTAAATTAATTTTCTTTAGTTAAATAGGCTAAGGATCTACACAGTTTTACCACCCCATCCACTGCCCACTACAAAGGAAAAGGATTTAAGGCAAGCAAATTCCCCAAACATTTGGTTGCGAAGGGTTAAATTCTACTTACATTGAACACCTCTGTTTGAAGTTCATGAAAGCCAGCTTCTTGTCAGGACCATCTGGAAAGACAGGGTAGGGGTTTGGTCATTCCACTCCCAAGGATGGTCTCCAGCTCTCCACCATAGGACCCAGTCAGCTTTTAGGCCTTCCCAGCAAAAGACATCTCCACCCAGATGCAATCACAGCCAAATCTCCTTTTGGTGTTTCCTTGTGGCTGTACGTTTTAGCAGCTCTCTTGATGGTAATTTCAGCAGCTCTTCTCTTTCCTCATAGTGCATACACTTTATATACCAGTGATGATACCTTCAAGTTTACAATATTGGGCAGTCCCCTGCAAAAGTTCTCGCAATGAGGATTGGCCATTTAGCCTTCTCTCTCCTGCCCAATCCAGCATCTCTTTACAGATCGGTTTAAGCATCTAGGGCAGTTATATAGCAACTTCCCTTTTAAATCCCCCTTTGTTTCTATGTCAGTTTTATGTCACAACTTAGTTTAGTAGCAAAACCTCATAATTTACTAGTAACTGCCATCATACACATACATTTAGCTCCAGCTAATCATGGATAATATAATAAAACGACCGTCAGATCTGCACTATGTTGCACGACCATGTGGTAATTTTCAGGCGTTTACACCAAAAGCATAATAATTATGAACATGTCATTTACTCTCGACATTTCTAATTTTACCCCATAGGTCTGCCAACTCAAAAATCTGGGACATGTTCAGAGCAACCAGGACCACCTTTTAACTCGTCATTGCAATTCCCTAAGTCGCAGGGGGATTAATTTTATTTCAACAAAGTTACCTGGAAATTATCTGAAAAAATG
This sequence comes from Ambystoma mexicanum, assembly GCF_040938575.1. Lineage (NCBI taxonomy): Eukaryota > Metazoa > Chordata > Amphibia > Caudata > Ambystomatidae > Ambystoma > Ambystoma mexicanum. The sequence goes on along the minus strand of NC_090927.1, from coordinate 418,770,025 downwards.
ATGACACATAAACCAAGGCAGTACGAACTATGGTTGTTGAAAAATGCTTAAATTATAATATTCCTTTAAAATTCATAAGAGTTCTTTAGGTTATGCAAATTGGAGCCCCCCTGTCACAGCACCATTTGTCTCTATGGGACAAAAAGTGACCAGAGTTTTTTGTATTAGTCTCTTTGTTGTTTGAAGTTGGTAGCTGCTGGTCATAAACACTTGGGAAGCCTTGGCAACACAGAGAACCCCCTCCCCACATTCCAGTCATGCACTGGCTAGAGACATTTGCTCTGCACAGAAAATAGTTTTCAGAGACAACAAGTCTGGGGAAAGTCTGTTTTCAACAGCTCTTAGCAGCCCCACTTTTCTATAAACAACTGCGTAGCAACTGTGATGCAGACAGACGTTCCATGGTAGAGTCCTTTGTGAGGCTTTCCCCACAACAAGCAAAAAGCTCAGCATCGGGCCTATAGGACCTATTTCATGGAAACAAAGTGGGCTTTTCTTTTGAAATGTTTGCTGTTATTTTGCATGTGAAGCATAATATGCATTACCTTTTGTCAACACGCACCATGTCTTTTCCCTGACATCTTTATGTAAGCAAGGTTACATTTTTCTCATGTCTTGCTTTAAACTGCAAACACACATGTAAAGGCATTTTGGTGTCTGTTACTTGCAGAAACCCCACAGTCTGGCTTAATACGCCCATTTCCAGTTGAAGGTTTTGTTATAAATGCTGGCCAATTTTTAGTGGGGCCTTCAGTTCCATTGGTTTGGGGCCTTTGATTTAACCACACAACTGTCACTTATTATAAAGCCATTTATGAGGCAAAGTGTGGCTTTTATAACACTTGTGTTGAATCTGTTCTTAATCAACCAAAGGAGCTATTCAGTCTGGTGCGTTCATTCTCCTCTGCTGCAACTGCCTATAGCTCAGCTCCCTCCACACATGGTCTCTGCTTACTTGTCAATTTATTGTATTGAGAACATTTCTACTATGTGGGAAAAAAATCCTATTATCTGGTTTTAGGAGAGCTGACCCGTGCCTGGGTTGTGTTCCCTGTATATTTATGGTCCAGTTTTCCTTCTTTCGCTCTAGCTCATATTGTAGCTGCCACTAGTCACATGAAATCAGTTTCTCCATTGGACCCCATTCCTCTTGCCCCTCTGAAAGGAATCATGCCCACTATTTCATTCTTGGTTACACAGGAAGTTAACTGCTCTTTCAAATCTGGTTTTATTCCTTCATCTCTGAAGCATGCACTGGTGACCTTATTAAAGAAACCTTCCTTGGATCCCATTCCTCCTATTAATGACTGCCCTATTTCTCTTCTTCCGTTCCTAATAACACATTTGGAATCTCTGGTCACTCCCTTTCTGAGTGTCTTTCTTGAGGAATCTTTTTTCTTTGATGCTTTTCATTCTAGCTTTCCGCCAGGCCATGGCACAGAAACAATCGATGATTGGCACAGCTTTGTGATCAAGGTGGTGTTGGGGCCTTGATCGTACTCGATCTTCCAGCCACATTTGATACCATTAAGTACTTCATCTTGCTTGATAGTTTGGCAATGTCAGGTGTTTTGGACACTCTGCTGTCTTGGTTTAGTTCCTTTCTAGTGGACCAAGCTGTATTGCCCTCTCTCTTTCCTTAGCGATCTGTTGCAACTCCTCTGGTGTGTGGGGCCTGACAGGACTCTGCCTTTCCCTGATCTTGTTCAACATCTATATTTAGCCACCTGCTAAACTCATTCAATCCCACATTTTCCTTTGTTATTCTTGTCTGGCTAGATTTCACACCCTGACACTGCCCTAGGTCTCAAGTTGTGCCTGGAACCTGGGGGGAACTGGATGAGTGACAATTGGCCGAAGCTCAACATGGACAAGACTGAGCTGTTGGTGGTTGCCCCTCCTTCGGCTGTCTCTTTACGGACTCTGTCCTGTTGGCCTCCCTTGCATTGGCCTTTCCTGAACCTTGAATTGGTGCTTAAAGATTTTAGCTAGAAGATCTCAGCCTCCTTGTCTGTCGAGCACCAAATAAGTGCAGCATACCAATCTGGCTACTACAAACTAAAGATCCTTCAGAAGGTTCTCTCATACATACCGGCCCTCATGCGTGCTCCAGTGGTGTTCTTTGGAACTATGGATTATTGAAAATATCTTTTTCTAGTACAAACCAGCATGTTGCATTCATTGTCTGCAAATTCAGAAGAATTTGGCTGCTAGAGTTGCTACTCAATCCCCTTACTGGAGCTCTGTTTCTCCTTTACTGTGCTTGCTACACTGGCTCCCAGTTCTTAGTCACATTCACTTTAAGTCATTATGTATTGTTCGTCGCGCCTTCTATGGTATAGGCACTGAATATGTTCAATCCAAGTTTCAACCTTATACTCCTGCCCGTACTCTACGCTCCCAAGAACCCCTTCTCATATAGGTTCCCCATTTCAGTTGTTGATGGATTGTAGGATGCACCTTTTCAGTGACTGTGGCTGCCTTAAGATCAGCTACTATATCCACTTCAGGCCATTGAAGATCATTTATTCTTCAGTTGTTCCCTAAAAATGCATTTGTTTTAGATTTAGGGATGTTCCTTTCAGTTTCTGTTTCTGTTTGGGTTTATATAGCGCCATGATGCCTTGATTGATGTATGTTTTGCTCTATAAAAATAAACCTAACATATCCATCCCACCTCTCTTGAACAATACATCTCCCAATATCTTATTGTCCATCATTTCCACTTCCTGCCAATTTTACACTCACTTTTACTGTTCTTTTTCTCCTCCCCGCACACCACTACCTTGTTCTTCTCAGGCCACATCCCCTTTCCATGGCCATGATGTTCCTATTAGATTGTTGGTCTGCTTTGGAGCTAAATAAAGCAGAAGACCTTGTTTCAGAACTTCTATATATGCAAGAAAATAACTTTAGTTCCAGGGACGTTAAGGTTAGAAATACATTGTAAAAAAACCTTTGGAATTCAAGGAAAAAACTTTAGCTGCAGGGATGTTATGGTGAGAAATTAATGCAGCAAAGCCCCGGATATTCAGCTAAAGACACCTTAACTTCACACCCCATGTTGTGCAGCCTACGACCACAATGATGAAATCACAGATCACATCATGGCCTTCAGTCATGGACAGTGGTTAGAACCATCAACCGTGTGTACTGTTTATTTTAAAACACTAACAGATGACTAACCACAAATGTTGGCCTTTCCCAGTGGATACAGCTTTATACCGTGTCCACTGTATATTATATACACTCATCAGACACTAGCCATGAAATTTAGCACAATACTGGCCAGTGGCCACAATCTTTGGCTGGGCTCAGTATATATTCCATCATATAAATGGGCCACTAGCCATGCCCTTTGACCTTGAACAGTTGTATAGTGTAGGTATATAGTTTTATATAGCTTGAGCAAATATATAGTGGCCATGTCCACTATATATTTGAAAATAATAAAATGCAATATGCAAAGCCTTCAGCCGTGCACACTGTGTATTATACAGTACTAACTGGCCACTAGCTATGGCCTTCAGCTGTGCCCACTGTATATTATATACACTAACCAGCCACTAGTCATGGCCTTCAACACAATACTAGCGAGTGGCCATGGCTTTTGGCTGTACCGACTATATATTCTAATATATTAATGGGAGCTAACTATGGCTTTTAGCCATTGCCACTGACTACACGTTTCAATGTTGCCCACTGTATATTTCAAAACAGTGATGGGATACTAGGCATGTCATTTAACTATGTACATTGGTATTTTTTTAACACTAACCGACCACTAGCTATGGTTGTTGGTGCTGGCCATTGACCCCAGGCTTTGTCATGGCCAAGTCCACGGCCTAAATTGTTATTAAGGTAATCAAAGTTTTCATGAGCTAAATTATAAATGATGTTATCTAATTCTATTATTGATGTAATCAGTTATATACAGTGTAATTAATTTTGTCACCAGTGATGGCATTACTGATGGGATTTGTAATGTGTTCAGTGTTCTCATATAACATGTAATTAGTGATGTTACCAGTGATGTGAACTGTGATGTCATCATAGTGGTCATAGGCTGTAGAATTCATTAAAGTTCTCCCAAAGCATGGACAAGATCAGAAGTACAGGCAAGAATGGAAGATAAATAGGGGAAAGAAGGAAAGCCAGGAGGGAACATGCCGGTCACACACCTCCGAGTACACCACAGAAGGAGAAAGGTGGCAAGAGAAAAGCACTGAGGTCGAGGATCAAAGAAAGCAGATGGTAGATAATATCCTCAACCAGTTAGGTCAAGGAAAACAACAGCCGGCTGGAGCATTCCTGTGAAGAGGAGGCGAAAATGCTGTCATTTTCTAGTGAAGATAAAGACAAAAGAGCTCACAAGAAAAGAAAGACTAAATAAAATCAGAAGGAAAATGGAGACAACTTTGATACAGACACTGGCATTAATCCCTGGTCATCAGCATAGGAGTGTCCCTGACCACATATGCCAAAAGGAATTGCTGAACCACCTGAAAAAGACAAAAGAATGCTCACCTGCATGGGCAAGTATACTAAACACATCAAGAAATGGTAATACCAATAGTACATTCAAACAGAAAGGACAGGGGCCATCGTATTATAAACTGATCCTATTTTGAATGAGCTATGAACATCTAAGGCAGCAGCAGCAGAGGACACATTATTTGGTGAATCGTTCATCCCAGAAAACCCAAACAATGTTCTTTTTCATATTTATTAATTCTTTCATACTTTGTCCATCCTCTATTGAAGAAACACCAGTTTTGTGAAAAATAAACATGATTTACTTTTTCTTTTTTCTTTGATTTTTATTTAAATCAGTACCTTAAAAACCTTCGACTACATATCCTGCTGACATATTTCAAAATATGAATGAAATAAACACAAGGGATATCTCTAAGATGTATTGGACATTGTCACTTTCTTAGGGACATTGACGATCACTTGCTCAAACCTTACAGGAATCCTGCTCAGCACAGAGAGGAAAAAACAGTGAAAGAAAGTTATGAATATGTGCATGGGTATGCTAAATATTTGCCTTAACTCCATGGAAGAATCAGAGTGCCCAGAAAACCTTCACTGACAGCTGACAGTATTTCTGTGTCAAGTAGCATTGGAGTAAGAAGGACATTAAACATGTTCAGTTTATTTCCCATTGTAAGGTATTGCAGATGGAAGCTTCCAATAAATCATGACAAACTTTTGCAACCTCTAATTTGATTAAGCATTAAGCACCTCATCCAGTTCCATTATGACAATATAGAGGAACCCTAAACAAGGATCATTTACATCAAAATGTAATAACCAATGGCATATAATCTGCACACAGGTATCAATTGTAGAGACACATTGCTGCTGCTTCTGTTCTCATGGTTAGACATGTAGAAATGTACAACTGGTGAGGGAAATGTAAAATAAAAAAAGACAACTCTAAAAGGACAATGCCACAAAAAATGAAGCTTCCTCTCTGAACCTCTCTAGCATTTCTAATGACTCTTCAAATAGAGTGCTCTAGTGCTGCAGTTGTTTCAAGACTCTGGATGTTGCTGGCACCCCGGAAGGCACATGATGGCCCCATACCTCCAAGTATGCGACGGAAGGAGAAAGGTGACAAGAGAAAAGCACTAAGGTTGAGGATGAAAAAAAGCAGATGGTTGAAAATATCCTCACCCACCTCGGTCAAGTAAAACGACAGCTGGCAGGAGCAGTTCAGTGAAGAGGAGGCAAAAATGCTGTCATCTTCTAGTGAAGACAAAGACAAAAGAGCTCTCAATAAAAGAAAGACCAAACAAATCAGAAGGAAAATGGAGACAACTTTGACCCAGACACTCATTCATTCGTGGTCACCAGAACAGGAGCCACCAACAAACAAGGCGGTGGACCTGATGGGGAGGTTGAGAAAAACACTGGTCAAAAAAAGCCAGAAACAAACTAAGAAATTAGTGTCCCAGTCCGCATTTGCCAAAAGGAATTGCAGTAACACCTGAAAAAGACAAAATAATGCTCACCTGCATTGGCAAGTATACTAAACACATCAAGAAATGGCTTGATGCATCTTGGAAATCATTCCAAGATACATTACTGAATGTGTTGGGACTAATTCAAAAGATACTCCACCTGGCTGATAAAGTACAAGAGAAAAGGGTGAGCATAGACAGTATGGTTATGATGAAATGGGCCCCAAAAGCCATATCCCTACTGCATAATACCAACAGTATAATCACAACAGAAAGGACAGGGGCCATCATATTATAAATTGATCCTATTTTGAGCGAGCTAGCAACATTGAATGCAGCAGTAGCTGTTATATAGCCACCCTTCAATTTATCACATAGAAGTACACATTTACAACATTAATACCAGCCAATTAGAAACACCGAAATACACACAAAACCCTGCCCAGCATCCCTTGTAGTCACAGCTATTGAACGCGGCTACAAATCTTGGTTGTTTCTGCAGCTACTATGAACTGGAAACCAAACTAAGCCAACCTTCAAAACTTCAAATAAAACAAGGGAACACCTAAGCAGGCAAAATAACAAATACAGTTAACATTCTCACCTGTATCATCTACATACAAATATGATTATTGCACAGCAAGTTTATGGTTCAATAGACGTGGCTATAACAGTAGCCATGCCTATCAGAACAACCAATGAAAAGCCGAAAAAGCTTTGAGGTGCCAACATAGGCTTGTTATAATTGCGGTTATAGGGAAGCCTCACCAGTTCGGCTATTATTATATGTGGCTAAGCCACGTCCACAAACACTCTAGTTACCATTAGCTGGTATATAGCAGCGGATGCCCAGAGTATCACTTTTAACCATGTGTAGCAATGCCACGCTCTGTGAACAGGGCACTGATTGGTTAATCGGCTTGCGTCATGTCCCCAGGCATATGACGTGTTTGCTGATTGGCTGGATTGACTTGTGAGGTGGGTCGTATTGTTTCGATGCGCCCCATCTTGGATCCGCGGACAGCGCGGCGGTCAATGAGGGACAAATACAACTTTGGCAAGTGTGTTGCTGTGTAAGAGTGCTTGGGGGAGTGGGGGAGTAACAGATGGGTCAAATGCTGTATTTGTTTAGGTGGCAGGCACCCCTGATGTGTTCATCATGTCCGCGATCACCGCAGCTGTCCGCAGAGATAGAAAAATGCGCTTCTGGCTATTTTACTTTAGTATGATATTGGTTTTGGGTTGTTAGTACAGCGTTGATTGTAATTAATATCCTGTATAAGTAGCCCATATAGCACAATTAAAATGTTTGATTCTATATAAGTAGCCCATATAGCACAGTTAAAATGTTTGATTCTATGGGTGTGATCTAAGGGTGTGATATGCTGCGGTGGTTGTGGCCAGGGTCTACAGTCGTGGGTGCATGGATATGCACCCAATACTTTAGGCCCTGGCCACAACCAGCACAGCATATCACACACATAGATCACACCCATAGAATCAAACATCTATCAAATATTTGCAAATCTACAGATTGTGTTCTGTTCGATTTGTATAGTTTGTATGTGAAGGTTTGCCTACATCATGTCATTAAGATTGTAGAGTTTGGTAACAAGTACTGCAGTATAACATATCCATGGAAGTAAACATTTTGTATTGTGGTGTATAGTTAGATGTTTGCTTCAATGGTTGTGTTATGGAGCAGTATTTGTGAGTTGTATTTATTATAATATAATGACTGTTTGATTTTTTGTGATTGGATTTTGTTTTCATGACGTGGGTAACTGGAGCAGATATTCTTTTTCAATTTCTGTGATAAAAGAAAATATCATGTTAGTGTAGGTAGTTTATAAAGACTTATTATATAGAATAATAGACATGTTTGTTTCAATGGTTGTGTTATTAATCAGTATTTGTGAGTTGTATTTATTTATAATATACTTACTATTTGATTTTTTTGTGATTGAATATATTTTTTTCATGACGTGGGTAACTGGAGCAGATAGTCTTTTTCAATTTCTGTGATAAAAGAAAAGATCATGTTAGTGTAGGTAGTTTATAAAGACTTATTATATAAAATAATAGTAATTTCTGCTTTATTTATGCCCTCATATTTAGTACTTTACAAACCAGTGTACTGTGCAATGTGCTCAGTTTCTGTGCTTGTTGCTTAAATCATTGGGTCTGTGGGAAAAAAAATCCATGTTGGATTAAAAAAACTTTTTTTGTTATGGTACAGTACATTTCTTTCTTTGTTTTTAGTGTTTACTTGTTGATTCTGGCTAATGTTCTATTTGTTGGTTGTTGCAGATCGTTAGATACCTGTTGTCGAATTGTAACTGATTATAGTTTTTTATTTATATCATTAACTTGCTAATTTACCTGTTGGGTTGTTGCAGAATCTTGGGGCAGTTAGATACATGTTGGTGTATTCTAACTTTATTTCTTCTTATAATTTAGTGGTGTTGATTTATCTGTTTGGTTGTTGCAAATTCTTGGGGCAATTAGATACCTGTTGGCGTATTCTAACTGTTTATTTCTTCTCATAATTTAGTGGTGTTGATTTATCTGTTTGGTTGTTGCAGAATTTTTGGGCAGTTAGATACCTGTTGGCTTATTCTACCTGTTTATTTTTTGTTATATTTTAGTGGTGTTGATTTATTTGTTTAGATGTTGTAAAATCTTGGGGCAGTTAGATACCTGTTGGCGTATTCTAACTGTTTATTTGTTGTTATATTTTAGTGGTATTGATTAATCTGTTTGGTTGTTGCAAATTCTTGGGGCAGTTAGATACCTGTTGGCATATTCTAACTGTTTATTTCTTCTTATAATTTAGTGGTGTTGATTTATCTGTTTGATTGTTGCAGAATTTTGGGGCAGTTAGATACCTGTTGGCATATTGTAACTGTTTATAGTTTTCTAATTGAAGTTTTATTAATGTTTATGCACAGATTAGATATTACATTTTGGTTTTAAGAATATTAAATGAGCGTTTATAAGATTTGCTGGTAATCTTTGCATTAGAGTAATGGTATTATCATTACATTTGAACCATCCACAATTCTTTTTTATATATGCAGTGTAGTGACCTGCATTGGTTTTGGCTCCTGCATGGTAAATTATACCTATTTTTGTGAAGGTTTTCTTACCAAGTGATACTTGACCATGTGTGAGTCCAGTCAGCTTGCAGTTGTTTTTGGTACCATCTGCATTGTAACGTAAAATCATTAGTATTACGTATTTACTATGTGTTTGTATTTGTAAGGTGGAGCGATTATCTGAATTGCAGGTAGTACATAATCTGCCATGGTTTGCATTTTGTACAAGTTGCTGAAATGGAACGGATTCACAGTTAGGTATGGATACATACACAAAACGTTCACTAGGGATTTGTTCCTGTTCCATATTGTTGCACAGAGTGCATGTATGTTTCCATATGTATGAAATCTGGAAGATTTCTTTTATAGGTATATTTTTGTTTTCCAGTACTTGTAGTAAGTACATTAGAAATTCTCGTGGATCTTCTTGTAAATTTATAGTGAATTTCACCATTCCAGCACAGTAGTCCAATTCTTGTCTTATTCCATGAACACTATGGGGTCGATTCATGGAGCAAACGTGCGCCGAAAATCCCAGCGCAATCAGGCACAAGGTGGCGCAAGCGTGAGAAACGCAGCGCACAGGCACGCGTGCGATTCAAGGAAGACGCTGCGCGTGTTTCCCGCTAACCGTGCGCCCAATCCTGCCATGGCGCACGCGGGCACACACGGCGTGCGCTATGCGCACAGCAAAAGCGCACATAGCGCAGTGCACACAACCAAAGTGTGCGGAACAGTGGGCGTAACACGCGGAATGGGGAATAACGCGTGAAAAAGAAGGCGTAACTGGGGAAGTACTGCAGGGAACTACACGGAACGCCCACACGCATGCCAACAACCCGTATTCATGGATTCGAATACGGGAAACCCGCGCACGGCAAAAGACGCACACAGGCGTCAACGCGTCCGCCACACGAAGGCAGGCGGAAGCGTCCCCGCGCACAGTATAAAAGTGCGCGCAAACAACAAACACGTATATACAGCTACGATGAATGCCCCATTTGTCGCAGCACTGATCGTGGGACACCACAAGAGGAGGAGAATAGCCAGGGCACGCATTTTCACACCACGGACAAGCCTTTTTGGGATGCCTGATGACCAGGTCTATGGCAGGTATAGGTTTCCACCCCATATCATCCTAGACCTGGTCAGGGAGTGGGAAGATGACCTTACATCCCCCACCCTTTGCTCCCAAGCATTGAGCCCCTTGGAGAAGGTGCTCAATGTCCTGCATTTTTTGGCCACTGGGTCATTTCAGCGGACTACTGCCATAGAGGGGGGGGTCTCACAGGCCACGCAGTCACGCTGCCTACACCAGGTACTGGCAATCATGACAGCGCGCCCCTCAGTCCGCAGGCACATATACATGCCCAGACCACCTGCAGAAAGGCAGGCCGTTGTCCTGGATTTTTTCAGGGTGGCACACTTCCCCAAAGTGCTTGGTGCCATAGATTGCACCCATGTGGCCCTACGTCCACCTAGGGCCACTGAGCACATCTACCGAAACCGCAAGCACTGGCATTCCATCAATGTACAGGTGGTATGCGATGTAAAGGGAATCATCACCTCTGTCTATGCAAACTACCCTGGCTCCACCCATGACAGTTTCATTTACAGAATGTCCGCCCTGAGCCGGGCCCTGGAAGCTGGGCAGCATGGCGACACCTGGCTCCTAGGTGAGTACAAATGCCCTTGCACATGCATGCATGTCACACACATACACACAAATACACAAACCCCAATAATCACAACCATTTACACCTCCCCAGGGGACAGTGCCTACCCTCTGAGCAACCACATGATGACGCTAATCCGGAACCCCACCACACCACCCCAGGTAAGATACAACGCCGCCCATATTGCAACCAGGGCCATAGTGGAGCGCACATTCGGAGTGCTCAAGTCACGTTTCCGCTCCCTTGACCGCTATGGCGGGCAGCTACTCTATGCACCCCCAGTAGTGTGCAGGATCATTGTGGCAGCATGTGTCCTGCACAATGTTGCAACATGGCAGGGCGTACCGTTGGACATGGTGGTGCCCCCACATCCCCAACCACAGGCACAGGCGCTTCCCATGGGAGGGGACAGGGCACGTGGCGAGGAAGCCCGGACCCAGCTTGTGGCCACATTTTTCACCTAAACTCCCACCCCTGCGGAGTGCACACAGGCCTGGCACATACCAGGTGACAATCGATGATGATAAAGAGACAGTCAACTGTCACAACCCTACCACCCTGAGATAGTTGCCATGGAAGTGCCACATTGTCTGCATCCCTAGCTACTTAAACACAAGCTATCCTGTGTGACCAAAAGGCACACATATGACATGACATGATATGGCCTATACACAAGTATTTCAAGGTGCGATGAGGCAGGGACGGGGGAACAAGAGAAGACAGACAACGATACTACTAGGCCAGGTGTCATTTAGATTGTCCAAGTGCAGGGGTAGGGGGAAGGGAAAAGTGCAAGGGGAAGGGGAGGGGGAGTGCAGTACAGGGTAAGTAGACTAAAAAACAAATAAATAGGCCAGCTGGTGGCAACTGCAAAGGTAATTGCAGACAAGTGCTGGGAAGGGGGGGCTGTAGGGATAGAGAGACAGTCCCACAGTGCAGGGGTTGCCAGGGAGGCAGTGGAAGTGGAGAGTGGCTGGGCCAAGGACCGAGGTCAGTGAGAGTGGCCCAGTTGCAGATCCAGCGCAGTTCCAGTGAAGAATTATGCAAGGGAGAGGCAGAGAGAAAGCAGAAGCAAAGAGGAAGGTCTTGAGGTGCTTCCGGAACCGGAGATGGTTCTCCTCAAGTTCCAGTGAGGCAGGAAGGCTGTTCCAGAGGGAGGCCCCTGCCACGGAGAGAGATCTACCCCCAGCTAGTTGCTTTGAGAAGCGGATGACCCTGACATGCAAGGTGTGAATCACACACACCTGAAAAACAGGCCATGGTCATCACTGTTATGTCACTCAAACCCTCCCAAACCACAACATGACATGGCAAGCAATACCCATACACCAACACAGTAACAATAAGATACACATTGCCATGTCAAAAATGTACAGTGGCATCAGACAATGATGCCTGACATGGAATCAGATGAAATGACTGACTAACAACCTCCCACCCAAAATAAGTCATTTCCAAATGCATTACAAGAGTTGTAGACGTAACATAACAATGAATGCCTGTCTACATGGACATTGCGCATTGCAAAATCAACACTGCAGCTTCTGTGTGCTGTGTCCAACTCCTGCAACACACTGCTCAGCGCACAGCACAGTGAACAGCCATTGTGTGTGATGCACACCCTGAGCATCACATCTAAGCGACAGACCACATCAAAAAGCAAATTAGGCATGTACAGGATCCATAATTGGTCACAGAACATGTGCTGCAAGGACACAGTGGGCACCAGAAGGCAAACAGTGTACACATGGATATGCAAGGGTGGTTGTACATGTAGTGCATCAGAGTGCAAGTGTGTGGGTCAGTAAGGACATTCACTCAACATATGCATGTGCAATCAAGTGACCATCAGTGTCCTCTACACATCACATGTGAACATTCGCCATGTGTACACCCCAGCATGTCAAACCACAACTATCCCCTCACACCTGAAAGGTAAACACAACACATGAACAGGCATTGATCAGCAGAACACAACATGTACATAGGATACCATCATTACAATGTCAGGGTTCCCATCACACTGCAGGGCAAGGCAACTATCAACAACAACCCCCCCTCCCTCACAAATGACCATGACCCACTGAACAACTGCACCTGGGTCATGGAGCCATCAACCCTCAATTCCACCTGGCCACGGATCACCTTTCCCCTTCGTCACCATCTCCCACCTTGTGTGTAAAAAGGTGCCTGCACCCTCAGAGTCCACCCTCATTTGCAAAATCACAAAATCCAAGCCAGAAAAACGAACCAGAACACCCTCCAGTAGATGACTTGACGTAGCAGTACCTCACAAAGGCCAAGTACTACCACAATGATGTAACAACCAAGGTAGCACAGTAAAACAATGTCACAACAGGATGTGAACCATGTGTGGTACATAACATAGAATGATGCACCATGAACGGATGTGTACTGTCACAGGTCCCGTGTACAGGTGTGGGAGTGTCACGAAACAACCACCCCCACCGTGTCCCGGGTGCCTGCAATGTCAAACTCACACAGGCCTCTGAGACCCTGGTGGGGAAGGAGGGTCAGGGATATGCAGTCGGGACAGGTGTTGGCACACTGGATAACTGGAATGAGTGGCAGGAGAGGGGAGGAGGAATGACACATGAAAGTAGGGAATGCACGAAAATGTACTACCTGCATGAACACATACACAATCCAAACAAACTTGGACATCATTGTCATGGCCTTCTGTAGTCCAGGCTTAGGAGTGGCACGAACCAACCACCCCCTCTAGGGTTTTGGCGCCTGCACGTTTGGGGCTTACACAGGCATCCGCAACCCCAGCGGGGAAAGAGGGTTAGGGAACGTTGCTTGGATAGGAACGGGAAGCAGGAACACCGGGTAGAGGGTACAGGGTTTAAAATTGGATAGGACTCCGGGTGATTAGGGGAAAAAAACATACCAAATTGAATTACACATTCATCCATGCATTAGTGCACCCCCCAGCAAGCCTATGCAGAGCAGTTTGAAAGAAAAACAACAAGACACTTAACTCTGGTTTTGAGTGCTGGCCTCCTGCCTGCGCACTCTCAGGTCCGGTTACAGGAGCACTGCAATGCTGCAAAGAGAGCCACAGTCAATAACCTGTACGTGCCCATTACAAAAAAACACACCACCAAACATGCCCCATAGCAACAAACTTCTCTACAAACAGACAATCTGGTGTAGATGCTTCGTACCCATATATAACATTACCCCTGTGATGGGTCATACACAGTCAATGCAGTAAGTCAGCCGCCGGTGGGTGTGTGGCAAATGGAACACCAATGTGTCACAATTCACACAACATGCAATGTTCCCTGGGTAAGCAGACAGACCCATATAGCAAGGCATGACTTCAGAACAAGTTGTGTTCCACCATGACCGAAACAAAGTTGGCAGTGCATGTATCAAAATGTACATGGAAATGAAATGCACTGCACCCGAGTATGTCCCTTGCTGTATGTCCCTGTGAGCTGCCCCTTTCCATGTCTCGGAAGGCTACATGGTTGATACAAGTGCTCCAATGGACCTTGGTTTACCGGAGGGTATGTGCCCCTGCAGGTGTCTCAGACAACCTTACAATCAACACCCATCAGTCCACCAACACATCTGAGCTGCATTGTGTGCTTCAACACCAATATTCGTCCAAGCTCACCCTCAGTGCTGTGACTAAGCCTGCATGTGCAACTCGCCTGGTGCAAGCTTTGCTGTGTTATGGCCCCCCTGTGCTGCTCACCTTGCCTGGAGTTCCTTGGAACACGTCAGCAGTTCCAGGATGTGCATGAGGGCACCAACAAAAGTGTCCAGAATTCAGACATCCAATGGGCCATGTCTGCTGGCAAAGGTATTCTGGAGGCTCATCCCCCTGCAGAAAGGGCATGAAACACATGATTAATACTTTAAAGTCATCTGTGTGTGTCTCTTCGGGCATCTCATTACTTGACCATGTCAGAGACTTACATCAGAAATCACACCATCAGTCCGTCTTTCACATCCAAAGTGTGGAACACACTATCTACGGCATGAATTTCAACAAGCATGTGTACAGTAAAGATAAGAAACATACTACACAATGCATAGCAATGAATGTACACATTAATCATGAAACACCCCATCTAGCAAAAGCTGAACAGTGGACAATAACACCGAAATCATCCCCACTAGGGGTGTCAACACAAGTCACACAGCACCAGACATTCCACAGATATGACAGTCCAAAGCCCTTGTGTAATAGGTTGTCACACCAAACCATCCTTGCGAGCCAATGGATAAGGGAGGCAGGAGTGGCATATGTGAGTCAAGGACCCCAAGCAGCAAACACATACACAAGACAAGCCTGAAGGGCCCAGCTGGAACAGACAGCGGATGCCTTCAAAAGCCACAAGCACCGCACCGTCACATGAAAGCACAATAGACAAGCAATTTTAAACTATATTAACTAATTACACTAACTATGGAAAACCTACATTACCTAATTAAACTAACTATCAAACAGAAACTTAACTAACTAAACTAAAAGAAAAATCAAAAATGGCCACATACGAACCGGGGGGGAGGGGAGGCACCCAGGAGGGGGGAGGTACAGGGTGCTGCTCAACACCCACATGCGATGATGCTGAGCCAAAAACGAAACCTCCATGGGCTCAACGCCTGCACAGCCCGACCTATGTGGGAGATAGATGGTCGTCCGAGTCTGGCTCATCCTGGAAAGGAGGACGTGGCACAGTAGCCTGGCCATGCCTAGCTGCAGCTTGCCCCTCGTCGGCAGCAAGTCTGCCGGACAGGTGAGCCTGGTTCTGTGTGGCGATGTGACGTAGGTCTGCATGCAGAACCTCACGTGATACACGTGCTTCCTCTTGCAAGGTAGCACGTGTAACACGGACTTCCTCCTGCAAGGCCTGGCTGGACAACCGCTGCACCTCCCGGCAAGCCTGTAGCTCAGCCGAGATGGTACGCTCAAGCTGTGCAAACCTCTCCTCTGCCCGCTGCCTCTGGGACATCATAAGGACACCCAGAGTGGATTTGAGGGAAGCATACTCCTCCCTCAGGGCATCCATGTGCGCCTCTGCGTGAGCAGCAATTGCTTAACGCAGAAACGACATTTCAGCCTGGCGTGCCCTGTCTGAGGCCGCCATGCCCAGCCTGAGTGAGTGGGCCGTGGACCGTGCCGCCTGCTGCTGGAGAAGCACCTGCCTAGCAGGGGTAGCACAGATCGGGCCACACGCTCCATGCTCTCAGCGATGTTCTCCATTGCTGCCCCCTGCCGTTCTGAATTGGCAGTCATGTCTTGCACCCACTCAGTATACTGCGGTTGCGCGCAGCGACCGCGTTGCCGGGCTTGACCCCTGCGGGACCCAAGGACCGGGTGTCCTTGCTGTGTTGGCACCGCCCGCGGCTGCACGACTACATGCCCCCGTCGACGTGATGTCCCAGGCACATCAGTGACTGGTGTGGAGGGTGACCCTGCGTCCCGATCCACCACGGGCGGAGGAACCAAGACTGTCTGATCCCTCAGTGCAGGTGTCACAGACAGAGGAGTGTCCACATCAGAATCACTCACCCCTGACACATGGACTTGATGCTCATCCAACTCAACATGGACGTCAGAGTCGTCATCAAGGCTGGACTCATAGGCAGCCAGAGACAAGATGGACTGTAGCACTTGGGGGTTTTCGTAGCCTACCACCCCACGACCCCCACTTGTGCCGGGTTGATGTAGTGGTAACAACCCTGTGTCTGGCATGACAAAACCATCCTCCGCCTCCATTGCGTCATCACCTGGAAAATAGAGAGAAAAAAGGTCACTACACATGTCAGAAGCACAAAACACACACACACACCGACAACAAAGGCATCAGGCAGACATGTGACACACAACATATAACCTGGCATGCATGCTGGGTCAACTTTGAATTGCTTCTGTGATCAGACCTGTTGAAAGGTGGCAGTTTCCATGGAAGTGGGTCTATGCAGTGCAGAAAATGTGTACGCCACTCACTACCTACATGTACAAGGACTCCATGGTGTGTGCCAGGAAATGTGAAGGCAGTGCAAGGTCAAATTCAGGCATCACGTGCATTGTGCATTCAATGTGTACCATATATAGAAGCCAAGCACCCCTCCACCCCAGTACCAAAGCAGGGATGCCTAGCATGGTATCAAAAGGCTGACCATACACCTGTGTATTGGCAGGCAGTGTTGACTGGCATCAACAGCTTAATGTGAATCAAGTGACAACACTGCAAATGATGATGGGACAGTAAGCAGGACACATGATGAAAACTCTGGAGGCCGCCCACGTGTGAAGAAGACACAACAACAGTTGGACAGAGTCATTGTCCATTGAACAGGCTGAGGCCTGTGAGCCACACAGATTGTCAGAACCTAAACATGTGTGCAACGCAGTACTGAGCCACAGTTGACATGGGAAGGCTGATGAGATGCCAAGCAATGTATGTAACCAAGGACTTGTATTACAGTGATCATCCAGTCAAGGACACATAGGGGCATGCGTGCAATGCACATGGAGCATGAATGGGCACTCATGTCCCTTCGGGACATCTGACCTATGCACAGTACAAGTGAGATACCCTGCATCAAGTACTAAGGCTGTACCACACGGCATATTTCTGGCAGATTCTACGCTGGAAGTTAGTATCTACACAGGACGCATGAACAGGAAAGTACACATTGGCAAGATTGAAGCAGACCAGTGCAAAGGTGGAACTGGGGTGCAGAGTGGCGGAGGAGGGGCAAGGGAGCATGCCTACATGGAGTCCCCTCATGCAGGCAGAGGAGACATGCATCACGGAAGCATTGCATTACTTACACATCAGAACCATGTACACGTCACATGTAGTGGCAATCATGCACAACACATCCCACAAGTGAATCACACACGTCCTCAACAAACACGCATCAACACTCACTGGACTGGGCATCAAAGTCCAGCATCTCTCCCACTCCTTCGACCAATTCAGGTGGTATGAACTCCGCAACGAGTGCCTCATGCGTAGTGAGCTCTACCTACTCTGGTGCAGGCCCACCGCCAGTCACCAGAGTCAAGTTGTAATTAGAGGCACGCTTAGCCTTAGTGCTGCGTTTGATGTCATTCCAACGCGTTTTGCACTCTTGCGCCGTGCGCACCTCATGGCCGAATGAACTGACATGTTCCGCAACATGCTTCCAGTGGGTGTCACGTTGGGCAGCCGTAGACTGACTATTGGCACCCACTAGCATGTCACGGCTGTGGCCCCGCACGTAGCCCACGAGGAAGTCCAGTTCCTGCTTGCAGAAAGGCTTCTTCCTCCACGTGCAGGAGGTTGTGGCTGTGTGTGGGGTCCCAGCCTGTGCTGCAGGTGCAACCTTCCTCCTCTTGGACTGTGGCGCAGACCCTGGCTGGCTAATGCCGCCTTGACCAGCATGGCCAGTGGGTTCGGTGGATTGAGCCAAGGGAGTGGCAGGTGGAGGGACGACCAAAGGCCTGACTTGTGTCAGTGGCAGCTGGGTGCCCTCTAATGGACTCTGTGCAGCAACATCAGCTATGGCAGGGACATTGACCGCAACGGTCCTGGTTGGCAGACTCACAACCGGGGTGTTGTTGGGTGCATCTGCCCCTGCACTTGCCAACACCCGGCTGTTCGGGGCTGCAGATGACATAACTGCCCCAGGGACACGTGTCTTGGTCTGAGCAGCCCGGCCTGCCCCTATGGTTTCCCTCCTGGCCTGTTGGAAATCTACCAAGGGCTCCTCAAGTGCCAACGCAGCCTGCGCTGGCAGACCCTGAGCCTGGGTGGTAGTGTCCACAGCTGCACCTGCAGCTACCACTACCCTTGGGCCCGTGGCAGTCGATGGAACGGGCTGCCGGGTCACACGGGTGCCAGTGCCAGATGCAGAAGCTGCATCCCCCGGAACCACAGGGGGTGGTGGCATGACTGCACCGACACATGGCACAACATTGTGCTCAAGTGGCGCATCCCTGCCTCTTCCCCCTCTGTGGCCGCCCTGGACACCCTGGAGTCCCCCTAGTCCCTGGTCTCCACGGCCACGACCCCGACCACGCCCGCCACGAGGAGTACGCCCAGCTGAGGTGCCCCTCACCTTTGGTGTCCTCCCAACCATGGCACAGATGTAGTAGTGCCGGCACAGATGGAGTAGTGCCAATGGGAGGTGTACACCACAATTGACCTGGGCAATTGGGGTGAAGGGGTTGGGAAGCAAGATGTTAACAGCCCCCCTGCAAGGCTGTATGTGACCCCGGTGATGTAGTGACGGGTCACGCAATGCTCAGGCACCCCAAAACTGCAGTAAAACCGTGCACGCAACCCTGCAGCCTACGTGCCTGGATTCAACCTCCCGCAGTATGCGGTGGCACCCAGTAACACGAATAACGCGTACGCGTGGGACACGCAGGCTAATATGACATTGAAAATGGTTGCGATACACAGGGGCACCCGCAGTGGGAAAAAGAGCGTGTGCGACTCACCGTCTGACTAGCGCGATGCAGAAAATCACGCGTAGCCAATACCCCCGCCAAAAGAAGAGATACGTCCTTGATAGCTGTGAAGTTGTGATGGCGCGCGAAACAACAGGAAGCAGCAACACACGTCGGTCTCCACAAAAGGCACGTACAGCGAACTGCTGGCCCCGCTCACCTTTAACCCGTGCTGAGGGAAACGCCCGAGCACATCACGTCACTTACGCGCATGGGCCCTTTCCTCGGATTACACGCGGACGTGGTATTTTTCACGCGCGCTGAAACGCCCATGCACGCCTGCGCGCGTCATGTCACAGGGGCGCTTGCGCTTGAAGGGCCTTCTGTCCAATGAAATTGTTATGCGTGCAGATGCGCTTACGCGCTAAGGGCCTTTCCTCGAATTACACGCTGACGTGCAGAATTTTCACGTGCCAAATCACTCCGTATCAAGCTGGCCACGCGTAAGCACACGGAAGACCACGCTCCTGCCCAGAAGGCCGAATTACTGCCCCCCAGAGCCCTGAGCACGCTCGCACCTGCCATCTGCTGCTGCCTGACTGCCTGCTGCCCACGTGCCCTGCCATTTGCTGCCTGCACATCAGCCAGGGGTGCTGTTGCTGTGACCACCCCTGCTGGAACCGAAGACTCCCGACTGGGATTCCATCGCTCCACAGCCCAGCCCTAGGACCCAGTTGCCCACCCACTCCTGCCTCTGGGGTTGTCATGTCAGGCACTGCAACATCTGGCACCACTGACAACCCCCGGCCAGAGAGGCAGAGGGGCACCAGCTTCAGTACCAGGGAAGTTGGTGTCCTGGTGGAGCAAGTCCTGGGGCAGTATGATGCCTCTTCGGAAGTTCCTGCGCCAACAAGGAAGGACGGACTCGGATCTGGACGGACATCGTGACTGCCATCAACGCAGAGGGGGTGGCAGTCCGCGACTTCCAACATGTCAAGAAGCGCTGGGAGGACTTCAGGTCCAGGACCCTCAACAAGGCCCGGCGCCTCTTGAAGGCAGCGGATGCTAAGGGGCGCCGGGGCCACTTGTCGGAAGATCAGATGAGGGTCCTGGAACGCATATCCCCAGCGCTCCACGTCCAGGTCCTTGAGAGGCAGACCCGTCTGGAGTCGAGCGGTAAGTTTACATGCATCCTGATTGTAAGCTGTGCGTGTGGTGATGTTTCAGTAGTGTGCAGGTTGCACATCTGTTTGTATGGGGTCGAGTATGGATGGGGGTGTACAGGGCCGTGAGGCTAACACATGCGAGGGCTGTCATGTGTGAGACATGGATGGTGCTTGTGTGTGTAGGCTTGCATGCCAAATGCAGTTGTGTGGGCACACATGTTTAGATCAATGTGTATGCAAGTAGACATGTTCGTGATGTCACACATGTATGTTGTTTTCAGCTGCATGTATCAGCACTGTGTACATGTGCATGTGTGTGTATTTGACAAGGGTGCAACTGTGATGCAACATGGATGCATGTGACAGCGGGATGTGGAAGCCTGATTGGCAGATGTGACATGGATGCCCATCTGAACACTGCGACACTTGGCAGAGGTGTACACATGCATGCAAGTGTGGTGGTGTGTGTACATGTGTAGTGCACTCCCTGTGTTGCATGTGATGTCTGGCTCACCATTGCCTGCTCATGCTGTTGTATGTGTATGGATGGTGCTGGCAGTTGCGATATGGCTGTGGTATGGCTCATGTGTGCAAGTTGAAATGACATGTGTGTTGGAGATTGTGATGGCATGTCTGAGGTTTGCCAATGCCACTCATGTACAACTGTCATGTGTGTATGTGTCCATTGTACAGTGCCCTGATGCCTGTGTTTTATTTCTCCCTGTCTGCAGCGTCAACTGATGAATAGGGCGGAGAAGGTGCTTTGGAGCACAGCGGTGGGGATCCCACCGCCAGCTGGAGACGCAAGGCCCGGTTCCCCTCCCAGGTTGTGACCTCGTCGGGGAGTGAGGAGTCCGGTTCCGCGTGCAAGGCTGCAGCTGCCGGGGGGAGGTCCAAGAGGCAGAGGTTGGAGTTGGACTCCTCGGCAGCAGAAGGGGCAGCTGGGACCCCACAGGGCCCAATGGGGGAAGATGGCATGGAGTCACCCAGGTTGGTGGGGGGTTTGGTGGAGGAGGAGGCCGTGCATGCAACAGAGACAGGGTCAGGAGGCAGCACAGGCCGCTGCGGAGGTGCCTGTGTGCAATCCTGTCCCTGATCCTGTCCCTGCATCATCTTGCACCAGCAGGGATGCCTACGTCCAGACCCGTTTTCAGGCAGGGGATGAGCTCACGACAACTGGCCTTCCTCTGCCTGCGGACGTGGCTATCCGGGTTGAGCCTGTCCTGACTGGTGTGGCGTCGCGTCAACGGGACATGCGAGGTGACCTGCAGTCTTTTCATGAGGAGACTGCACGTCATCTCGAATGGCTCGTTGACCGCGTCGGCCTACTGGGACAGGTCACCCAGGCCGGATTCCTTTGATGGGGCTTGCTACGACCCCCTCCTCAACTGAACCCCCTATGCGCCAGTCGTCCTCCGTGCCATCTTCCCACCGATCAGTCACCTGGGTGCCCTGTGGAGCTGCCTCTGACGGTGCGGCCAGGCTGGTGGAGGAGACATCCCTGCCACAGTCGGGAGTCGGACGTCCAGCAGGGGTGGCCACATCAACGACTGCACCCCAGCCAGCGGAGGATGTGCAGGCAGCAGGAGGCAGTGCACGGGCAGAGGCACAGCAGCAGCAGCAACGTGGTGGGAGCCATGATGGCTCGGGGCCTTGGACATCGGAGGGGCAGGCATCGGCCGGAGGGCAGGAGGACCCAGGACGGGAAGTGTCTTCCGTGTGGCAGCGGTTGGGCCACACCATAGATGCGGAGCGGCACCGGGCGGAAGAGGCACGGCTCACGATGGTCAGGGCGGAAAACTCCATGCGGAGGGCCCTGAGGCGGGCCAAGTGCCTCGAGGCAATCCGCAGGGGGTTGGAGGTGGACACGTCGACGGCCCTGCTGACCCTCGGGGCCATGGAGGATTACCGCCTCCGGGACATTGAGCAGGAGTTCGATGATGCCCTGGCCCGGGACATCCAAAAGTGAGCCGTCGGACTAGCCCGCTGCCCTTGTAAATAGTTCTGTAGTTAGTGTTAGGTTTCCTTTGGTTTTGCATTTTTTTTGGACCTTTTGGACAATGGGCCACATTTTTGTATATCGTTTTTTTTTATTAGGTAGTGTTATTAGATGGGTTTCATTTCTTCTGTTGGGATCATGGACCCTGGATTGTTTATCTGTATATAGTTGACTGTTGGATTTTCATTTTTTTTTACAATTTACCCATGGAGCAATGGCTTTCAATTTTAATTTTCCATTGGATTTACTTTTGTGGACTGTGACTTTGGACACCTTTCCTTTGGATTATGATTTGTGGTTTTGCATTATTTCACGGACATGCTGCTTTTTATTTTTTTAAATTCCCATTTTTGTTTGTTTATTTTTGATTCAATTTATGTTTCTTTTAATACATATTTTTTTTGTTCAAACTTCAATGTGTAGTATCATCTCATTGGTTTCATGCATATCATGATATGGGTTTTGAGATTCACTGACACCCATTGGGTGTATGTGAGGGACATGTGTTCATTTCCAAACTTGCAATTGGGGTTCTATCATGTTATTGTCATTTCTAAGTGGGTGGATGCAATACTCGGGTGGGTGTTTGGCATTTGGAGGCTGACCATAGGGGCCAGGGATCTAGATTGTGATGACATGTTGGCTGGGGGACATGATTGGGGGCATGCTGGCAGGTGCCCCACAGTGCTGGGGAGTGGGGGTGCAGGGGGACATGAGTTGGACATTAGTGGGGGCCTGCTGGCAGGTGCCCCACAGTGCTGGGGGGTGGGGGTGCAGGGGGACATGAGTTGGACATGAGTGGGGGCCTGCTGGCAGGTGCCCCACAGTGCTGGGGGGTGGGGGAGCAGGGGGACATGAGTTGGACATGAGTGGGGGCCTGCTGGCAGGTGCCCCACAGTGCTGGGGGGTGGGGGTGCAGGGGGACATGAGTTGGACATGAGTGGGGGCCTGCTGGCAGGTGCCCCACGGTGCTGGGGCGTGGGGGTGCAGGGGGACATGAGTTGGGGCCTGGTGGAGGGTGCCCCATAGTGCTGGGGGGTGGGGGTGCAGGGGGACATGAGTTGGATATGTGTGGGGGCCTGCTGGCAGGAGCCCCACAGTGCTGGGGGTGGGGGTGCAGGGGGACATGAGTTGGACATGAGTGGGGGCCTGCTGGCAGGTGCCCCACAGTGCTGGCGGGTGGGGGTCCAGGGGGGACATGAGTTGGGGCCTGGTGGAGGGTGCCCCACAGTGCTGGGGGGTGGGGGTGCAGGGGGACATGAGTTGGACATGAGTGGGGGCCTGCTGGCAGGTGCACCACAGTGCTGGGGGGTGGAGGTGCACGGGGACATGAGTTGGGGCCTGGTGGAGGGTGCCCCATAGTGCTGGGGGGTGGGGGTGCAGGGGGACATGAGTTGGGGCCTGGTGGAGGGTGCCCCACAGTGCTGGGGGTGAGGGTGCAGGGGACATGAGTTGGACATGAGTGGGGGCCTGGCAGAGGGTGCCCCACAGTGCTGGGGGGTGGGGGTGCAGGGGGACATGGGTTGGACATGAGTGGGGGCCTGCTGGCAGGTGCCCCACAGTGCTGGGGGGTGGGGGTGCAGGGGGACATGAGTTGGGGCCTGGTGGAGGGTGCCCCACAGTGCTGTGGGGTGAGGGTGCAGGGGGACATGAGATGGGGCCTGGTGAAGGGTGCCCCACAGTGCTGGGGGGTAGGGGTGCAGGTGGACATGAGTTGGGGGCCTGGTGGAGGGTGCCCCACAGTGCTGGGGGGTGCGGGTGCAGGGGTATATGTGTGGGGGCCTGGTGGAGGGTACCCTGCACTGCTGGGGGGTGGGGGTGCAGGGGGACATGAGTTGGGGGCCTGGTGGAGGATGCCCCACAGTGCTGTGGGGTGGGGGTGCTGGGGGACATGAGTGGGGGTACAGGGTAGTCCCCCGTGGTGTGGGCTGCCTGCAGGGGACGTGGAGGTTGTGGAGCGAACACCTGGGAGGACCCACATGGCCAATTCACGTGTAGTACTCCACGGAACCCCTGAAATACACGTACCCTGCTGATATCGCGTGTGAAACATCCCGCGCACCCCAAAATATACGTACCCAGGACATTTGCGTGTGGAACTTCCAGCGCACCCCTGAAATACACATACCCTGCTGAATTCACGTGTGTAACTTCCAGTGCACCCCTGATATACACATACCCTGATGGAATCGCATGTAGAACTTTCCGCGCACCCCTGAAATACAAGTACCCTGCTGATATCGCGTGTGAAACTTCCCGCACACCCCAAAATACACGTTCCCAGGACATTCGCTTGTGGAACTTCCAGCGCACCCCTGAAATACACGAACCCTGCTGAATTCACGTGTGTAACTTCCAGCGCACCCCTGATATACACGTACCCTGATGGATTCGCGTGTAGAACTTTCCGTGCACCCCTGAAATACACGTACCCTGCTGAATTCACGTGTGTAACTTCCCGCGCACCCAGAAATACACGTACGCAGGACATTCGCGTGTGGAACTTGCAGCGCACCCCTGATATACACGTACCCAGCTGAAATCGCGTGTGAAACTTCCCGCGCACCCCTGAAATACATGTACCACGCTCGCACAGGGCCAATCGCGTGTGAAACTTCCCGCGCACCCCAGTAATACACATACCCTGCTGAATTCACGTGTGTAACTTTCCGCGCACCCCGAAATACACATACCCAGGACATTTGCGTGTGGAACTTCCAGCGCACCCCTGATATACACGTACCCTGATGGAATCGCGTGTGGAACTTTCGCGCACCCCAGTAATACACGTACCCTGCTGAATTCACGCATGTAACTTTCCGCGCACCCCGAAATACACGTACCCAGGACATTCGCGTGTGCAATACTCAGGTGGGTGTTTGGCATTTGGAGGCTGACCATAGGGGCCAGGGATCTAGATTGTGATGACATGTTGGCTGGGGGACATGAGTGGGGGCATGCTGGCAGGTGCCCCACAGTGCTGAGGGGTGCGGGTGCAGGGGGACATGTGTGGGGGCCTGGTGGAGGGTGCCCTGCACTGCTGGGGGGTGGGGGTGCAGGGGGACATGAGTTGTACATGATTGGGGGCCTGCTGGCAGGTGCCCCGCAGTGCTGGGGGGTGGGGGTGCACGGGGACATGAGTTGGACATGAGTGGGGGCCTGCTGGCAGGTGCCCCACAGTGCTGGGGGGTGGGGGTGCAGGGGGACATGAGTTGGACATGAGTGGGGGCCTGGTGGAGGGTGCCCCACAGTGCTGAGGGGTGGGGGTGCAGGGGGACATGAGTTGGACATGAGTGGGGGCCTGCTGGCAGGTGCCCCACAGTGCTGGGGGGTGGGGGTGCAGGGGGACATGAGTTGGGGCCTGGTGGAGGGTGCCCCACAGTGCTGGGGGCTGGGGGTGCAGGGGGACATGAGTTGGGGCCTGGTGGAGGGTGCCCCACAGTGCTGGGGGGTGGGGGTGCAGGTGGACATGAGTTGGGGGCCTGGTGGAGGGTGCCCCACAGTGCTGGGGGGTGCAGGGGGACATGTGTGGGGGCCTGGTGGAGGGTGCCCTGCACTGCTGGGGGGTGGGGGTGCAGGGGGACATGAGTTGGGGGCCTGGTGGAGGGTGCCCCACAGTGCTGTGGGGTGGGGGTGCTGGGGGACATGAGTGGGGGTGCAGGGTAGTCGCTCGTGGTGTGGGCTGCCTGCAGGGGACGTGGAGGTTGTGGAGCGAACACCTGGGAGGACCCACACGGCCAATTCACGTGTAGTACTCCACGGAACCCCTGAAATACACGTACCCTGCTGATATCGCATGTGAAACATCCCGCGCACCCCAAAATATACGTACCCAGGACATTTGCGTGTGTAACTTCCAGCGCACCCCTGAAATACACATACCCTGCTGAATTCACGTGTGTAACTTCCAGTGCACCCCTGATATACACGTACCCTGATGGAATCGCGTGTAGAACTTTCCGCGCACCCCTGAAATACACGTACCCTGCTGATATCATGTTTGAAACTTCCCGCGCACCCCAAAATACAACTACCCAGGACATTCGCTTGTGGAACTTCCAGCGCACCCCTGAAATACACGTACCCTGCTGAATTCACGTGTGTAACTTCCAGCGCACCCCTGATATACACGTACCCTGATGGAATCGCGTGTAGAACTTTCCGCGCACCCCTGAAATACACGTACCCTGCTGAATTCACGTGTGTAACTTCCCGCGCACCCCGAAATACACGTACGCAGGACATTCGCATGTGGAACTTGCAGCGCACCCCTGATATACACGTACCCAGCTGAAATCGCGTGTGAAACTTCCCGCGCACCCCTGAAATACACGTACCACGCTCGCACAGGGCCAATCGCGCGTGAAACTTCCAGCGCACCCCAGTAATACACATACCCTGCTGAATTCACGTGTGTAACTTTCCGCGCACCCCGAAATACACATACCCAGGACATTTGCGTGTGGAACTTCCAGCGCACCCCTGATATACACGTACCCTGATGGAATCGCGTGTGGAACTTTCCGCGCACCCCAGTAATACACGTACCCTGCTGAGTTCACGTGTGTAACTTTCCGCGCACCCCGAAATACACATACCCAGGACATTCGCGTGTGGAACTTCCCGCGCACCCCTGAAATACACGTACCCTGCTGAATTCACGTGTGAAACTTCCCGCGCACCCCTGATGTACACGTACCCTGATGGAATCGCGTGTGGAACTTCCCGCGCACCCCTGAAATACACGTACCCAGCTGAAATAACGTGAGGAACTTCCCGCGCACCCCAGTGATACACGTACCTCGCTTGCCGTGCTGGTACAGGGTTAGAGCAGCCCTTTGCGCTGGATTGGTGATTTTGATGGCTTTTCACCTGCGCAAGGGGCGTTCTTGGGGGCGTAACTGGCGCTGCTGCAGGGTCGCTGCACCACTGTGCGCCACGGCTGCTTTTGGTGGCTGGAATCCATGAATACGCTGTGCGCGGAAATGTATTTTGGCGCACGCGGCTGGCGCAGGGATTCGCACGCGCACACTGTGCGCCAGCCGCGTGCGCCACTTGTGCGCTGAATTCTATGAATTACCCCCTATATGTGTTGGCAGGATTGTTGGTTGCATTTCTATGAAGGACTAACATTTGCAAACACAATTGGTCTGTATTGTGTAAGTAAATGTTGTCAATAATTGATGGCAATTGAAATAGAATATTTATTGCTATATTTGCGTAACAATTTACACCAGTTACATTTGAAAATTTCAATGGACCAGATAGTTCTGTGTGCAAGTCTTTTCTTCGGAGTGTGTGTTGCTTCTTTGGAGAAGTACCTGAGTTACTTTGAGTAATACATTCTTCTTTGGTTGTAGTAATTGATAAAGTATTAGCTTCTTTTATTCTTTTTGGAGGATTTTCTTTGAGATTATGTTGCATTTCTGTTTGAAGTAATTTTTTTTACAACATTTTGCTTTTTGTGGAACAGGATAGGTTTTTAGATGGTGTGTACAGTGAACGTAGTCTATTGTATTCTAAAATGCAAGGAATATCAGCGTTTACTTTACTAGCATCAAAGTTGATTAGAAGTAGACCGTCAAGTGTACGTAAGCGTGATAGTTCTATGTAGCTCATGTCTTCTTTAAAGACTGTGTTTCCAATATCTATCAATGCTTTATCTAGGGTAAGACCTTGTTATTTGTGAATGGTGACTGCGTATGCTAGAGTTAGAGAAAATTGCTCTCTGGGTACATACATGTCTTTCAAAAGAAGGAATTGAGATGTTGAGCGTCCTATTCTTTTTACTTCTGATAATTTTTCAAAGAGCATATTGACAAACTGAATGTTGTTGTCACGTGGGTATGTTTGAAAGTCAACAACTGTGCCAAGTGCTCCATTAACTAATCTTTGCTTAATGTCAAGGTTACGTTTAAGCATTTTCTCCAAACCAGCTGTGTTGGAGATAGAGTTTTGTAAGGTATTTAGTCTTGTTGTGGCTTGTTGACACATGGGTAGCGTCATACCATGTACGTCCAGTTTTCCTGTGGAGCAAATTTCAATTATTGGTTGCATTTCTTTTCTCAACATTGTTTCATTGAACTTGGAACAGCTTGCAAGAGTTGGCATCAAGGACTTACAAGTAACATTTTTGTGTGCTAATTGTCCCATGACATCAGTAGCACATGAGTTATGGCCATAAAGTGTATGGATGTGCCGGGTTTTAATATTGCTTGTGTTTCTTGAGATAATACAACAACTCTAATACTTTTTAAAGTGTTGGCGTAGGTGAGGTCTGCAGACTGGTGCATGTTTTCTGTCAATTCTCTGTATTGGAAATGTTGCCAAAGGTTAACATTTCCTATGCTGCTAACAGTTTTATGACAGAGTTTGTGCCTAAGGTTTTAAAAATAGGTTCACCTTTCACTGGTGTCAATTGAAGAAGATCTCCGAAAACAATAATGTGTTTTCCTCCAAAGAGCTCTTCGTAATTTGTTTTGAGTACTTCTTGTAATCTGAGGTGAATCAAAGCCAACATTAGATTGGAGACCATGCTCACCTCATCTATTAGCTGCATTTTCATTTGTTTTAACACTCTGCGTAATTCCATTGCAGCTTCTGTAGAAAGTTTGTAATATTCTAATTTGTTTCGGTGTTCTACTGGAAGGAGTAGTAATAGGTGTAACGTGGCAACGCCTATGTTGTAGGCAGCTAAACCTGTGGGGGGCACTTACAACAGCTGAAAGTTTATTGTTTGTAAATTGTTGAAGGAATTTGCTGATGATTTTGATTAAGAAAGTTTTGCCTCAACCAGCTTCACCACTGACATATAGTAGTATAGGTTTGTAATTTTGGCAGGTACATTCTTTATTTTCATGTTGTACACCATGTGCAATTTCTTTTGTTACTTCTTGAAAAATGGTATGCTGTTCTTTGTTTAGTTTTGATTGCAGTACAGTTAAGTCGTCTGTATCTTCTTCATAGTGACACATGGTGTTTTCTACTTCTGTCATAGCTAATTCTGCCTCATTTGCTATCAGTGGCTGTCCCAGTGGTTCTTGGCTTCCTGTTACAGAAGGTTGACTACTGTCGGGAGTGTCCTTATCTAGTTGGGCCTGGAGTTCTTCTTCGTGTTGTTGTTCATTGTGCAACATTGTTTTGTACTGTGCTAAGTTTACATCAGTTATAGTGCTTTCATTTGCTTTGAAAGCGTCTTCATAAGAGTCATAGATACCTAGTATCTCTTCTTCTTTTCTCCATGGTTTAAAAAGTTGTAGCAGGGTCATGTAATATAGTTCTTTCTGTTGAGGAGTTTTTAATGACAATTTCATATGATTAATTAAGCTTCTTTTGGTAAGTTTCACTATGCTGCCTTCACAATTTGTCACTCCGTGCCTACCTTTATTTTAATCAGGTTTCATATTATTTTTGTATGTGAAGTTTTGGGCTATGTGGAATAGACACATGGTTTCCAAAGTGGTACATCTGTTTGGGTAGTATGTGTCTAGTAAATTATTTTTCAAAATGTCTTAGTTGTTGGGATCATTTTTGGCTATTGTTTCTATGTCGTCGTATGATTTGAGAACTCTTTTTTTAGATTTAGCAGGACCAAGACTTAGCCATACTATATTTTCAGATTTTCCATGTAAAGCAGTACCGGTTAAACGATCTGCAGCTTCATAGCAGCCACATTCTCTCTGGGAGAGCATTTTTATTCCTAAGCTGTACAATTTCTGAGACAGTGTTTTCTCCGATGATAGGTCATTCCAGAGGTCTTGCAGCTCTGTTTCTCTACTTTGGTTAAGTAGGCTGTAACATACAGGTGGTCAAGTGGCACAGCGAGTAGTGCGCTCGCTTTAACATCCGTGTAGAGTCTGCTAACGCAGGTTTGAATCCCAGCAGGGCCAAACTCAGCCTTTCATCCTTCCGAGGTCGATAAATGAGCACCATACACCGTGGGTAATAATAAGCAGCGCTCAGATACCCGAGGGTTCGTAGCGCTATATAAATGCTAAATTATTATTATTATACCATGCAACTGCAGTGGAATTGTCTGCAATGTACTGCACATCTATGTTTGCATTCCATAAGAGGGCAATGATTGCATTGTAATCATTTATCTATTTTGCTTATTCTGTTCTTTTTATGTAATATGTTTTCTTAGGTGATGTACCTTTAACAATATGTCTAACTGAAGACATGAAGTTGTTGACTTCACCTTTTTTTGTAACTGGTCTAGGGAAACCAAAGCGGCATTTGGTGTAGTATTTCCCTTTGTTTTTGTATTCGCAACAACAATATTTCCCACATTTGTGTCTTTGTAAAACAGTGGAATCACTATCTTGACCAAATTTAGGAGCATCTTTAATCCATATAAGCATGTGGATATGTGGTGCTCCTCTGGCATGGTATTCTTTTCTCAGAGGGAGGAACAGTTTTATTACAAATAAAGTGTAGCATAGCAATGAAGCGACGATGGAAATATATTGAAACATTAACAGGATCTGAAAGCAAAGTTCTCCAGGTGATAGTATATCTATGTTTGTTTTGCTTTTTTTTGATATGCGTAGGAAATCATGTAAATCTTCCCATGCATATTCTGCACAACTTAATGTAACAAACCAAATGGGCGGGCCAACGTTTCTTATCACACAACGTATATTTCCGTGACGTCTGAACCAGTACTCTTTAGTACCACGCATTTTTGCTAACAGATTTGTAATGCTTGATTGTAGAATCTCATCTTTTTCTTGCACTTTTTGTAGTAATAGCGTAACTGACTTATTTTGAAATAGGGTATCTGATTTCAATGTGTGTGCAACTTCGTAGCATAGAGTTGCTAGTTCACTTTCAAAGAGTAGGAGGAATATGTATTCCACATTTTGTCTAAATCTGGGATATTCAGAATACATTTGTAACAAGTGGTATTCTGATGCTTTTATCTGAATAGGTCTACAATTGTACCGTCCTCCTTTTCCAGTAGGAAAGAGTAGAGGAAAAGCACATGCTTCTATACTTTTTCCCATATGCTGATTGGTGA
Source organism: Ambystoma mexicanum (assembly GCF_040938575.1). Lineage (NCBI taxonomy): Eukaryota > Metazoa > Chordata > Amphibia > Caudata > Ambystomatidae > Ambystoma > Ambystoma mexicanum. Next base: position 418,738,667 of record NC_090927.1, on the reverse strand, counting down.
TCCTTTGGTATGTCGAATTTGGTATGTTTGTAGCGCATCATCTATGGTGTCATTAGATTGTAATGGATGAATTGTATAATGGTCTAAAATATTGAATAGTTTAGCAGGATCTAGAAATTCAAATTGAGCAGTTTCTGGTGACTCATGAATTATTTAGTGGTTTCCTTCAAGTTTTCTTCAATATTCATTTCTTCGTAGTCTTCATTATTGTCTTTAGATATTGGAATGCTTGTCTAACTTTATGTAAGTCTACGAGTTGTTGCCACTTTTTTTTGTTTTTTGTAGGCACACCATTTACTAAGACAATTAACGATTGCTCTATTGGACGTTGCACTCCCAGAGTGTTCACATTTTCTTTCAGATCTAATGGTAAATAAACTACTTTCCCACGAATGCCTTTCACTAATTCAGAGGGAGGTAATTTTGCTGTTTTTGGTTGAAGGCGTATTATTGCTTGAAATGGGTGCACTGTTTGAATTGTGATGCTTTCATATAAATTGAGTTGTTTCAGGGGTTTTGGTAGTGGGAATAATTCCAAGTTATTTGTGATAGCACGATAGGAATTTTGTTGTTGTTACGTTTTGTAGTGCAGTAAGTGCAAAGTATTAAGGGGTCTGTTATTTCATATTTGTTTTCTGCTATAAGGTACAGAGCTAATTCAAACCATTTGGAATCTTCATTGTCTTCTATTTTGTATGTTACGCCTACAGTTTTTGTGTTACTTTTATAAAAAGTTCTGCAGCAATACACACACATGGTTTGGTACTTCAGCGGATGTAATTTTAAATTTTAACATTTCTTTTTTGTATATGTGTAGTAGAAGATTGCCATCTGTACAATTGTTGCAAGTCTGTTGTAAAGTTATTGTATTTGGTAAGTGGCTTTCACTTCCGAAATATTTTCTCTGGATATTTTTTATTTCCTCAAGTAGGTCTTTGGCTGTACCATGTTTATAGACTAGATTTCTTATAGTTGAATGGTGTGTTGATATCATTTTGATATGATGGAAGCTGCTTTTGCAAATAGGTCCTGAAATGCAGGCTAATGAATGTCCTTGTAGTCCTGTGTGTTTGGGCACTGGACAGGTATCCATATTTTGTAGTAGTTTCATTTTGATTTTGTCTTTGCCTTTCACATACTGACTGAGGAACTGGCGTAAATATTTGAAAGATTTTTTGGCAATGTTACACATTGACGTGCACAGCCATTTGTATACTGGACGTTCTGGTTCAGTTGAATGGAGAGGTGATACTGAATTTTCTGGGGATATTTTTGTAAGCAGCATTTCTTGTTCCATAATGGTATTATTAAGTTTTTCATAGCCTCCTCCACTGCTATGTATGGCAATTATGTTTGTTTGCTTTTGTTTGTATGCTTCTTCATTGAAATATGGTTCTGTGCTTGTGGTGTGACTCCATTCACCTCCACAGATATTTAAGAAGTTATTTTTGTTGACATTCCGTTTATTGAGAAGTCTTTTTTATAATTTAGTAGTGTGTTTTGTTAGTGGTTTCCTTCTGTTTCACACTAAAATAAATACATTTCTTTTGAGAAGGATTGTACTGTCTATCAAAGATTCTAAAATTAATTTTCTACAGTAAGTTTTAAGGGTTATGCATGATTTCTCCTGTTTTTATAAGATTTTGAAGGACTCTGTGGTGAAACATTTTTTCTAAAATACTTTTTTTGGTATGGTTACTTGACACTTCATCAAGATTTATAGGAGCAATGTTAGCAGTACTGGTAGCTGAATTGTTGTTAATCACTTTCTGTTTCGTTTTACATTTTGAAAGAGGAGGGAACGTTTTTCTACTGGAAGCTTGTTTTGTTTCGCTTAATGACTCTATTAGATCTTTTGTTTGAACTTTTTGTACAGATTCTGCTAGAGATGGATGCTTATTTTGGACACTTTTATTTTCATTTGCTCTACTTCTGCTTTGCTTTCTACAGACTTTGTTCTTGGTAGGCATTCTTTTGGGTGTGTTGAAAAAAAGAAGGTATGGGTTGGGCTGTTCTGCAATGTATGTGTGCTGTGTGCATGAGTGTCTCAGTATGATGGTAAGGATGTATGTGGTGGTGTGTGATTGTGCATTGGGAGCTACAAGTAGTTGGGAATGCTATTCTTGTATTTGTGTGTTACTATACTTGGGTTCAGATGACAGTACGAAGTAGGCTAGAAGTGAGGAGAAGCACTAATACTAAATCTAATGGTATAGAATTAAAACAGTTCTTTGTTCTTTAATAATAACATTCTAAGGGCTGAGTTATGTCATTTGTGTGTCAAAAAACAGGGATTTGTGTGCCATTCTCCCTGTTAATCCCTCTTTAACAAATGGGGATTTGTGGGCAGAATGGTGCACACATCTTTGTTTTTTGGTGCACAAATTCCATGAATCAACTGCACTGTGAGTTTGAGTAACAGTAAGAATATTATGGTAGTATTGTACTTACTTATTTTGTTTGAAATGAGCAGGTTTCTTCTGAGTTGTTGTTTGTACTTCAGATGCTGGTGCTTTTCAGGAGAGTGGTCTTCGCTGCAATTGTAAAAGCAATATGTTAGTAATTTTGTGGGTTTATAGCACTGATGTTAATTTAGACGTTTATTTTTATGTTTTTGTAGTAGTATTCTTGTTTGATAAGTGAACATAGTGTGTGAATGCAATTTCCTTTGACTATGTGCAGGCTTTATATTTTACTTACAATATGTTAGTTCAACATGCTTTGCAAATGAGTAGAATACTAAGTGTATGAAACTTACTTGGTTTCTTAAGGCTGTCTTATTGAATGTTAGGAGATAGAAGAAATAATGAAATACCTATTTTGCAATTTTTATAAGGTAAATGGCAGAAACTATATAGAAAAGCATGGAGTGTATAGATTTGTGAAGGTATGGGTAATAAAGCAGAAGAATGTGATTTATAGGCAGTGTTATTTCAGCTGGGAGCTTTTCAATATTACTGTCTATCTGTGAGAGTGTATGAAGATGCACAATCTTATCCTGGCTGTGTGTAATTTTATAATACACTTTTAAGTGTTTTTCTACAATTATACTGTTATTTCTCCCATCTTTTAATATTAGAATTTTTTAGATAGCTGTGTGTGTAAATAAAAATTAGATAGCAGACAGGTTTGGAAGTGACAGTTGATTATAGCAGATGGGAAGAATGACAGTAAGTTTTTTATAGGTTATACATGTTAAGTGGCAGTTAATCTGTTTATATGCATTCATAAGAGTTGTTCATGTACAGTGCAGAAAATATGCATACCTGTAGTTTGTATTCTTTCATGTGGATATGCATGTAGCTGCAAGTAGAAATCTTGGAGACTTGTACAGTAGTTTTTGTAGTAGGTGCTTTCCAATGATATGAGACTTGTACTCAGAGTGATCAACAATACATTTGATGTGCTGAACTCTGATGATGGAGTTAGATGTAGAGGTCTTGGATGTGATTGGTGGATGGTTGCGTGACTGCTTAGCTGTATCCAATGAGGGAATGGCAGAGAGAGTGAAGTGGAAAGGGTAGAAGGGCTGTGTAAGAGTTACACGGTCCGTGGACACCGCGGATGTCCGCTGACAGGGCGTGCCACATACAGGGTTTTCCTGCAAATCCAGCATGGAAAGGAGACTGTAGGGATCACACAATCAGATGTTGAGGTTGTGGATTTGTGTTGAAAGAGAGTGTAGTGAAGATGGCAGAGGTGGAGAAAGTCAGGGTGTTGGTGCTTGGAGATATGTTTGTGCATGGTTTACAGTAGTATGCTCAATGCAGGCATGTGGCAAACAATGTTGATGTTAAAGGAGTGGAGGTGGAGTGGAGCACTGTGCCTGATTGCAATGTACAGGGAATTGTACAAGTTTGTGAAGATATGGGCAGGATGAACAGTCCCCATGTGGTAGTTGTGCACTATGGTGCTTTCCATTTGAGTTATGGCAGTGCCCCTACTTTGTTGGCAGATTTGGAACACTTGGTTCAAGCAGTAATGAACATCCTTCCAAATGCCAAAGTATTTTTTTCCGGATTAGTACCTAGGGCATTAAGGGACAATAGTTCTGTTTTTTGTCCTCAGCAAAATATTGTTAGGTGTGCAATCAACCGAGGCATGTGTGCTTTCATGCTTAGAGCTAGTATGTTCTTCTGTAATAATGAGAATATTGATTCCAATAATGCTATTTATTTTAAAGAAGATGGCATTTACTTATCTTTTATGGGAAATGCCATGCTGTTCTGGAATGTAAGGGTTGCTTTGGAGAAGGTTATGTGAAGATTTTAGGAGTAAACTAAGAAAAAAAATAGAATAAAATACAAAATAACAGGTGTCTGTCAAGCATCTGCAAAAAAAAAACAGCTTTTTTCAGAGCCAACTTCAAAGGGGAAATGGGGCACACTATTTAAATTTACATTCAGCATGCACAGATTTTCGATATGTCAGCAGACATGGCAGTAGTTCGCGGACATCGTGTATTACATACAGGGATTTTGGGGTGGAGAGGCATGCAAATGAGAATGAGTAAAGGAAGGGATTGGTCAGTAAAGTTTAATGGGTGTGTTGTGTAAGGAGAGAGTTTGTTAGAAAGTCTTTTTCCTGAGAGAAGAACAGATAGCTATGGCTGTGTGTTTCAGAAAACAGATTATCTGGATTTTGGGAGACTCATGGATACATTGGTTGGAGGTGCATGCAGAACGATGCTAAGTATCTGCAGAATTTGGATTCCCTCATGTGGAAGTGCACTGGCATGGAGTGCGTGGAATGAAGTGGCTGGACTTGGTACCTCTCTGTGCTAGTTTGGAGACATAGCATCTTCCAGACATAATTATAATTCATTGTGGAGGGAACAGTTTAGGACATGTGTCTGGAATTTCAAGGTTGGCGGGGCAGTAATTCCCCATTCACCATTGGCCCTTCCCGATTCCCATTTTCACCCCCATGGGGCCCAATGGGAATGGGGAAGGCGGTAATTACGGTGCTGCAAATTGCGGTACCGTAATTACCTTGAAAGTCCCTTTGCGGGTTCCTTCCTTAACGGCTGGTAAAACCAGCCGTTAAGGTGGGGACCCGGAAAGGGACCTCGTAATTAGGCGGTAAGGGGTTAACGGCGCCGCCACCTTTTACGGCGCCATTAACCCCTTACCGCCTGGGTCGTAATGAGGCCCCATGTGTGTTCTAAGAACAGTTCCATCTTGCTTGCGAAGAGTACGGACGGGTACAGTCTTCTCAGAACACCTCCATTTTGGTTAATTACGGACATTCTAGACACCGATAGTGTTCTAAGAACAGTTCTATCTTGCTTGCGAACAGTGCTGACAGGTATAGTGTCCTTAGGACACCTCCATTTTGGTTAATTGCGTATATTCCGAATACCCAATGTGTTCTAAGACCAGTTTCATCTTGCATGCGGACAGTACGGACAGGTATAGTGCCCTCAGGACACCCCCAATTTGGTTAATTACGGACATTCTGGACACCTGCGTTGTCCGCGGACACCCCAACTGCCTTTTAAAAAAAATACGACACAAATGACTAAATTAAAGCACACATATTATTATTTTTTATTATATACAGATGTAAAATTTATGAAAGAGACGGGGAAGCAGAATCTGACACAAACACAGGGGAGTTAGGGGTTTGGAGCGGATGGATGGGAGGGGATGAAGGGATGGATGTCTCATCAAAACGTTTTTCCTGGTTTTGAGGGTTTGCGGATAGTTGACTGGGACATGGCCAGGGGCAACAGGTGCATGTGGGACAATGATATTTATTTTTACTTTTATGTGGTCCTCACAAAATGTTTCAAAAGACTGAAATTTTCCATAAGCATGTCCATTTTTTGTTCCATGCGCTGCAGAGTATTTTCTAATGTCTCTTTTGGTGTATTATTTTCAATGTTTGTATGGTCTGTTAAAAAAAAATTATACATGTTAAGTACACATCAAGTAATGGTTATTAATTTGCTTATATAGAGAAGTATGTACCCTTAGTATCACAGTCTTCAGACATTTCCTCACGTGGGAAATTGTACTCAAGCCATTCCAAAGTACTGGACATTTCTGTGTAAAATAAAAAAAACTAAAAAAACTTTTAGTGTACCAAATACAGAAATTTTAGAAATATATAAGAAAAATGAAGTTTACTTACTAGTTTCTGGTAAGTTGTGTTCTTACTGTTGTGTAGGTCTGCTGTTGCTCCTAGCTGTGCAATTTCTGTCAGGTAATTATGTTGGAGTCATATCTTTTTTGTTGTGGTATATTCCATTTTAGTACATATGGTATTTAAATGGATGGTTGATGTGTTACATATATATGTTCAATTTCTTATTTATTATTACATATAATGTGTTTATGTGCTGCTTTTTGAATTTCTTCAGTGTTTTTATAGCATGATAGAACAATCTAAGATACCCCCTGAGTTTTTGGGTAGTGTTGATGTTGTCTGCGTCCATCTGCGGACATTAAAATCACTAGCAGGGGGTTCAGCATGGTCTATGTTATATATATGTAAAGTAAGGGAAGCCTAGTAAACATCTATCAAATTCACACTATGTATATATGTATTCAGTAAAAGAAACTTTTATAAAGGGACGTTAAGGTTAAGTTGCGTTCCTTAAAACCTATGAAATTCAGTAAAAAACTTGATTAAAGGGACATTATGGTTAAGTTGCGCTTCTAAAAACCTATGACATTCAGTAAAAAACTTTGTTAAAGGGACATTATGGTTCCAAGTAAAATCAAAAAACCCCTGAAATTCGCCAGTTATGGTAAGCTAAGCAACCATAACTCACACCACCACCGTGCATTGCTAAGCCTAACACCCAGGACATCAAAGATGTCAGTGTGATGTCTGCGAAGTGGGTCTTGGGAGGGCATCTTATTTGGTAACTGCAGACAGGCTTTATCAGGGTAGGGGAGTGGAATGTAGATGATATGGGTATGTTTGCCTAGGTGAAAAATAGGCCATGCAGCTGAGAATCTAGGCACTGGCCCAACCACCACATCATAATACGCCCATGCAACCAAGAATCTGGCCACAACCATTGTAAAAGAAAGTCTTCAGTGGGCAGTTGGAGAAACACGTTTGGAGTTATTTGGTGACTACAAGAAGGCTTGTTAGAGTAAGGGAGTGGAATTTAGTTCAGATGGGCATATTGGCATTAGTGATAAAAAGGGTTAGCGGTCTATTTTGATGTCTGCAGATGGCATTTGAATTGGGAAAAAAGGGCAAGTTGTGGTGTGCTGGTGTTCTCTTTTTTAAAGTAATTTTTGAAGTATTTAGATATATTTTGCCGTATTGAAACTGTTTTCTATTTGAAAAGGAGCATTGCAGTAATACAGATGTAGTTAGATACTAGTTGGTGTATTCTAACCGTTGATACTTTTATAGTTCTGAAGGGCATTTTTTCATTCCTGTTGGTGGATTCTAACTATTTCACTATTGGAAAGTAACATTGCAATATTATGGGTGCAGTTGGATACCAGTTCCCATATTCTAACTGTTGATAGTTTTATAGTTTTGAAGGTATGTTTTGAATCACTTTGATTCTTGTTGGTGTATTGTAGCTATTTTGCTATTGGAAAGTAGTATTGGAGTATATGAGTGCAGTTAGATACCAGTTGGCGTAATCTAACGGTCGATAGTTTTACAGTTTTGAAGGGTATATTTTGAAGCACTTTGATTCCTGTTGGTGTATTTTAGCTATTTTGCTATTCAAAAGTAGTATTGAAGTAACGTGGCTGCAGTTAGATACCAGGTAGCATATTCAGTACTGTGGGTGAAACAATATTAGGGTGTGTTTTGCACAGTTGTTGTTTCTGTTTGCATAGTCATTGGGTCATTGGGAAATAAATCCATACAGCATTACCGACAACGTACTAAATTTATATCTGTTGGCATATTGAAACTGTTTTTCATTTCAAAAACAGCATTGCAGCACCATGGATGAAGTTAGATACCAGTTAGCGTATTCTAACTATTTATAGTGTTAAAGTTCTGAAGGGTATTTGCTGAAGCAGTTAGATACCTGTTGGTTTCTAAAGTGCACTAACGTATGATAGTTTCACAGTTCAGTGGCTACATTTAGGTTTAAGGAATATCAAGTAGGCATTTGTTAGATTTGCCGGTAATCTAGGTTTTAAAGTAATGGAAATCATAAAAGGCAAAATGTGCTCAGTGGGACTCCAGTGGAAATGTCATTGCATGCAAACAAACTACATCTTTTTTTTAAGGTATGTAGTATAATGACCTGCAGTGATTGTGGCACCTGTGTGGTATATTATGCCTATAGTTGTGACGGTTTTCTTGCCAAGAGATACTTGCCTGTGTGTAAACTTGCAGTTGTTTTTGGTGCCATCTACGCTGTACCTTAAAAGCATTACTATTACATATTGGCTATCTGAGTATATGTGTAAGGTGGAACAATTGTCTGAATTGCAAACAGTGCATAATATGGCATGATTTGCATTGTGCACCAGCTGATGAAATAGAATGGATTTACAATTAGGTATAGATACATACACAAATCGTTCATTAGGGACATGTTTTTGTGCAACATGATTGCAGAGAGTGCATGTATGCTTCCACATATATGGCATCTGGAACATTTCATTTATAGGTATATGCTTGCTTTCTAGTACTTGCACTAAGTACATTAGACATTCTTGTGGATCTTCTTGTGTGTTTATGTTACATTTTAGCATTCCTGCACAGTAGTCAAATTCTTGCCTTATTCCTGATACACTTTAAGTGTTGTCAGGATTATTTGTCGTATTTCTATGAAAGATGAGCATTTGCAAAAAACAACTGGTCTAAGCTGTTCAATTAAATGTTTTGAACAATTGGTGGCAATTGGAACAGAAGATTGATTGATACATTTGCATAGCAATTTACGCCAGTTGTGTTGGAAAATGTAAATGGACCAGATAGTTTCTTTCTCTGTGTCATTTGCTGGACCCCCACTTGTTTTTTTAGAAGACATATTTCTCTTTTTATCTGCTGATGGATTTGCACTTGCGTTTTTAATAGATAGTTTTGTGCTTTTTCTACTTGATGGATTAGCAGTTCTTAATGTTTTTGGTGGTACTGTTGGGAGATCTCTAATAAGTTCTGTTTGCATTCATTTTCTTTTAAAAAGTTTACCTTTTTCAGGAACAGGGTACATATCGAGATAGGGTGTGTAGAGTGTACATAAGCGGTTGTACTCTACAATGCAAGGAATGTCAGTCTTGACTTTGTTTGCATCAACATTGACTAGAAATAGTAATTTGAGGGAACGTAGACGTGACAGTGCTACATAACTCACACCTTCTTTAAAGACTGTCAATGTCAACCAATGCCTGATCTAGGCTTAGGCCTTGTGATTTGTGAATAGTGACTGCATTTGCAAGCGACAGAGAGACTTGCTCTCTGCATGCATGCATACATGTCTTTAAAAAGAAGGAATCATGCTGTTAGGCGTCCTATCCTTTTAACTTCTGGAAGTTTGTCAAAGTGGATGTTGACAAACTGAATGTTGTTGTCATGTGGATAGGTCTGGATAGGTCTGGAAGCCAACAACTGTACTAATTGCTCCATAGACTTAACCTTGCTCTATCTCAAGGTTATGTTTCAGAATTACTCTGCAGTTTAACCAGAAAATTAACATTTTCTCCAAACCAGCTGTGTTGGAGGTACATTTTTCTAAGATATTTAGTTGTGCTGTTGCTTGTTGATACATAGGGAGTGTCATGCTGTGCACTTCCAGTTTGTCTACGGAGCTAATATGCACTATTGGTTGCATTTCTTTTTTAAACATTGTCTCATAGAATTGTGTACAGTTTGCTAGGGTTTGCATTAACAACATATATTTACATTGTTTGTGCTAATTGTTCCATGACATCAGGAGCAGATGTGTCATGCCCATACAGCTCATGGATGAGTCTACTATTTAAGATAGATTAGAAAGAAGACCAATCCTAATGCTTTTCAAAATGTTAGCATAGGTGAGGTCTGCAGACTTACACATGTTTTGAGTTAGTTCTCTGTATTGGAAATGTTGCCAGAGATTTCCATTTCCTATGCTGCCAAGTGTTGCTGCACTGTTTGTGTCCTAAGGTTTTAAAAATAGGTTCACCTTTCACTGGTGTTAATTGTAGGAGATCTCCAAAAACAATAGCGTGTTTTTCTCCAAAGAGTTCTATGTAGTCCGTTTTAAGGACTTCTTGTAATCTGAGGACAATTAAAGCCAACATTAGGTTAGAAACCATGCTTACCTCATCTATTAGGAGCATGTAGTTCAGTAGCAGCTTCTGTTGATAGTTTGTAGTACTCTAATTTGTTTTGGTGTTCTACTGGAAGGAGCAGTAGTCGGTGTAAAGTAACACCTGCTATGCTCTAGGCAGCTAAACATGTGGGGACTGTTACAGCAGCTGAAAGGTTGTTGTTTGTTAACGTGTGTAGGAATTTGCTGATGATTTTTATTCAGAATGTTTTTCCAGAACCAGGTTCAGCACTTACATAGAGGAGAACAGGTTTATAATTTTGACAGCTACAAGTTTTACTTTGATGCAAACCATGTTCAATTTCTTTAGTCACTTCTAGGAAAATGCTAAGTTGCTCAACATTTAGTTGCGATTTCAGCAGTGTCAAGTTTTCTTCTGATTGCTCATATTGATACACAGTGTTTTCTACTTCAGTCATGGCTAATTCGGCTTCATTTATTATGAGTGACTCTCCATGTGTTTCTTTGCTTCCTGTAACAGAAGGTTGACTGCCCTCAGGAGCGTCTTCATTGAGTTGTGCTCGAACATCTTCCTCTTGTTGGCATTCATTGTCCAACATGTTTTTGTATTGCTTCAAATTGACATTTGTTATACTGCTTTCATTTGCATTTAATGCAGCTTCAAATGAGTCATGGGTGCTTAATAAATCTTCTTCTTTTCTCCATGGTTTAAACAGTTGGAGTAGGGACATGTAGTAAAGTTATCTATGTTGAGGAGTTTTAAATGATAACTTCATATGATTAATTAGTCTGGGTATGGTAAATTTCACAAGGCTCCCTTCACAAGTTGAGACCACCTATTTTCCAATTTTTTCACCTGGTTTAACATTATTCCTGTAGGAGAAATGTTGGGCTATGTGGTATAGGCACATGTTTTCCAAACCAGTATGTCTGTTTGGGTAGTATGTGTCTAATAAATTGTTTTCCAAAATGTCCTGGCTGTTGGGATAATTTTTGGCTATTGTTTCTATGTCTTGGTACGATCTCAGCACTCTTTCTCTGGATGCAGCTGGACCAAGGCTTAGCCAGACTACGTGTTCAGATTTGCCATGTAATGCTGTGCCTGTGAAACAGTCTGCAGCTTCGTAGCATCCACATTTCCTATGGGAGAGCATGTTTATGCCAAATCTGTACAATTTTTGTGACAGTGTTTTCTCAGATGATATGTCATCCCAGAGGTCTTTTAGCTCTATTTTCTCAGCTTTGGCTAGGTAGGCTGTGACATATTTTGCAACAGCAGTGGAATTGTCTGCAATATATTGTATATCTAGGTTTGCATCCCACAAGAGGGCAATGATTGCATTGTAATCATTGATGTACTTTGAAGCTTCATTTCTTTTAATGCAGTATGTGTTTATAGGCAATTTGCCTTTCACACTGTGTCTAGCAGAAGACATGAAGCTGTTTACTTGTCCTTTTGCTGAAACTGTTCTAGGGAAACCAAAGTGGCATTTGGTGTAGTATTTTCCTTTGTTTTTATATCTGCGTTGGCAGTATTTGCCACATTTATGTTTTTGGAAGCATAACATTTGTGTATGTAGCTCAGTATGTCTGGTTTCTGAAGGGATTTCGCAGGTTATGTATTTGTGAATAAATTGCAAAAGAGTGGCATCACTGTCATGACCAAATTTAGGAGCATCTTTTATCCACGAAAGCATGTGGATGTGTGGTCCTCTTCTGGATTGATAATATTTTCTCCAAAAGAAGTGTTCCACTTCTCTATGGGGATGAACATTTTTATTACAGATGAAGTGCAGCATGGCAATAAAGCAGAGGTGAAAGTTACAATCTCAGCACTCTATCTCTGGATGCAGCTGGACCAAGGTTTAGCCAGACTACGTGTTCAGATTTGCCATGTAATGCTGTGCCTGTGAAACAGCCTGCAGCTTTAAAGCATCCACATTCTCTATGGGAGAACATTTTTATGCCAAATCTGTACAATTTTTGTGACGGTGTTTGCTCAGATGATATGTCATCACAGAGGCCTTTTAGCTCTGTTTTCTAGGTAGGCTGTGACATATTTTGCAATAGCAGTGGAATTGTCTGCAATATATTGTATATCTAGGTTAGCTCATTATGTCACAGCCTAGGGATTTCGCAGGTTATTTATTTGTGAATAAATTGCAAAAGAGTGGCATCACTGTCATGACCAAATTTAGGAGCATCTTTTATCCACAAAAGCATGTGGATGTGTGGTGCTCCTCTGGATTGCTATTATTTTCTCCAAAAGAAGTGTTCCACTTCTCCAAGGGAAGGAACATTTTTATTACAGATGAAGTGCAGCATGGCAATAAAGCAGAGGTGAAAGCTTCTTGATACAGTTACAGGGTCAGAAGAGCAGAGTACTCCTGATGTTCATATGTCTATCCATGTGTTGTTTTGATGTGCTGTGCATAGGAAGTCATGCAAGCCTTCCATGCATATTCTGCAAAACTTAAAGTTACAAACCATGTGGGTGGGCCAAGGTTCCTTAGCAAACACCGTACATCTGCGTGACACCCGAACCAGTATTCTTTTGTACCATTTGTGTTTGCCAAGAGATTTGTGATACTTGACTGTAAAACTATCTTTGTCTTTTATATTTTGAAGTAGTTGGGTAGCAGACATGTTTAACAAATTTGAACCTGTTTTCAATGTGTATGCAACTCCGTAACATAGAGAGTTCACTTTCGAACAGGAGGTGGAATATGTATTCAACATTTTGGGCCTCATTACGACCCAGGTGGTAAGGGGTTAACGGCGCCGTAAAAGCTGTCAGCGCCGTTAAACCCTTACCGCCTAATTACGAGGTCCCTTTGCGGGTTCCGACCTTAACGGCTGGTTTTACCAGCCGTTACGGAAGGAACCCGCAAAGGGACTTTCGAGGTAATTACGGTACCACAATTTGCGGTACCATAATTACAGCCTTCCCCATTCCCATTGAGCCCTATGGGGGCAAAAATGGGAATGGGGAAGGGCCAATGGTGAATGGGGAATTACCGCCCCGCCAACCTTGGAATGGGGCGGTAATTTCGCCATTCACCATGGCGGAGTTGGTAAAATACTGGCGTCAACCATCGTGCTAATAGCACCATGGTTAACGCCAGGGTCGTAATGAGGCCTTTTATCTGAATCTGGGGTCTTCAGAATACATTCATAAAGAGCTGTATTCCTATGCTGTTATTTGTGTGCATCTTTCATCATATCTTTCTCCTTCTCCTGTAGGAAAGAGTAGAGGAAAGGCTTGTGCTTCCACACTTTTCTCCTATATGCTGATTGGAGATCCTTTGGCTTGAAGCATTTGATATGTTTCTAATGCATCGTCTATGGTATTTTTGGAGTGTAGTGGATGAATTCTATACTGGTCTAAAATATTGGATACCATAATAGGATCCACAAGTTGAAATTGGCCAGTTGGTGAGGAATCCTGAATTATTTGGGTGGTTTCCCTTAAGTTCTGTTCAATGTTTATATCTTTGTAGTAGTCATTGTTTACTTTTAGATATTGTAGAGCTTTTCTATCTTTGTTTAAGCCTACTTGTTGTTACCGCATGTTTTTGTCTTTCATTGGTACACCATTAACTAGAATAATCAAAGAGTGATCTATTGGCTGTTGCACTCCTAAAGTTTATACATTTTTGTTAATATCTAATGACAAATAAACTACTTTGCCACAAATGCCTTTTAGTAGTAATTCAGACGATAAGCCGAAAGGAAAAGGGCAAACGTTACTTGAGCTGCTGTTTTGCTGTGTGCACTGGTCTGCATTGGTCTTGGAGGCAGACAACCTTGTGTGCCCGTGCTCTTGTACCCTGTGCAATTGTGCTACTGTGCCGATTACCACATTCAATTCTGCAGAACATCAACATAACAGCAGCCTTTTTTTTTCTTAAATACTGCACTGCTCCCTCAAGAGGATCCTTCAGTGTTAGACACGCCCACCAGGAAGCGGTGTTGAAAAACGGAACACTTAGACCTTGCAGCGATAAGCCTGAATGGAAAAGAGCAAACGTTACCTGAGCTGCTATTTTGCTGTCATGCGTAGGTGCGGAGTAAGGGCTATAGAAGATAACGCTAACTACTCATAGCTTTGAGATAGACATTGGAACTTCTCTCGGCAGCTGAATGCTTCAACGCCCTCCCAGCCTCCAGAAATCATCTCCTCTGAGCAGCTGCTCCCAAATTATTTAAGCCCATCTGAGATCCTCCTATGCAGGCCGAGGAGACAGGTGATGCGCAGTGTGGCAAGCTGTACACCGATTTCACCGTGACATCAGCTGTCACCAGCCCCTGCAAACCATCGTACAACAAGACCACGTGTATGCTCTGGCCTCTCTTTATTCAAATTTCTCCTTAAACACTGAACACTTGACTGCATGCTGCACGAACAAATGAGCGGCTGCTGAAGTATGCGCACAGGAGACTGCGGGGTTCTCCGTTTGATCCCACCCGCGTTCCCTCCTTCTGCCCAGGGTGTTTCAATCCATCTCCCCCTGTATCTGCAACATCACTATTTGCGAGTGGGAGACTGCGGGACTCGTCCTTTGATCCTGCTCGCATTGTAACAGTTGCATCACGCTGACCTTGCCTAACAGCACATAAACAATATCCTGCAGTGCAATATGTGACTGGAAGTCTGCTGCTCTATGCCACCCTGACCTTTCAAGGTCTCACTTCATTTACTATGACCTCCAGTCTCCATCTACCACCGGAATTGGTAGTATCCAGTTGGTCTACGGGCATCACACAGATAGCAGCTGCTCGTTACCTATCCACCATTAACAATACTACAGTGACCTGGTGATTAGATGCGTACCCACTAACTACTTTTCGTAATAGCCCTTACATATTTGCCGAAGATTGAACATATGGCCGTTACATCTATAACCGGGCCCACGACAAGATAAAAAAACAAGACCCCTGTTAGCCATCTCAAGTTTGTATCCTACAACAGACCCATGTCTTACAGCCTTGGCTATCACAAAATGAAAAAGCCATTGCTGCAAAAAAATTATGGAAGCACAATTACACCCTTGTCAAAACTACGGAGGACTCTAGTCACCAGAGACAGCATACAACAGCGACTCTCTCTCGACATCACAGAAATTGAACACCTTCTAACCAACCCAGACAAAAAGGAATGAGGTATTCCAGATCCACAACAGGATCAGCGGTGAGCCCGCCAGGACCGCCTCGACGCCACGACTACCCACAATATCAACTTCAAAAGACACTGATCAAATCTCGCATCTACCAAATCCTATGGATTGTAAGCGATATTCAATCAACACTACAGCTAAGTCAATGCCTAGTCTGGGATGCTGAGGAAAACCCTTATTGGTGTATTTTTATGTCCAGTTCAGTACTCTGGATGACAACCCTTGTATAACACCCCCCTCTTAGAATCCCCCTGACCCCACTGAGCCAAGAAGTAGGTTTGTTTTGCAAATTAAAAGGTTTATTTGAAAATGTAACAATATATATATGTATCAAACTTCTATAAATAAATTGATAATGGATATTACACTTGTGAATATGAGCAGTAATCAGCAAGAGGTAACTTATGAATAGGAACAGAAGAATAAGGTGGGAAAGAATGCTTTATATGGTTCAAGGAAACGCAATGATGAATGAAATGCAGTACAGAAAATAACTTGATATGGCTTCAACAAACGACAATGTAATCACTTTTCCTTGACAATTCACTCCCCCCCTATGCAATGTAAGAAATGGAAGGTGAGCACACAGTCTTCAAGAATCCCAACAAATCACACTTTATAATGCAATACACAGTTCCAGTTCCCCCAGCAAGCTTAGAGGAAACAGGTATGAGTTTTGAACACAGGCGAATTAGTTTGAAATGTCGTGGCAATGAAGTGAAAATGCTAAAATTGATTTTAATTCCCTGCAGGAGGTTCAGGGTGAGGGAGAGATACTTTATATTACTTCAGGCTCACTTTAGCAATGTTCTATGCGTAACTACCAGGTTGCAAACAGATTTTAACAAAGGAAAGAATGGAGCTGCTCTTTTGACAAGTGGAGAAATTGAGCCAAATCGCAAATCGCGGTAAACTTTGTGAGTATGTGAATCGCGATTGTGGTAAAAGTATAGTAGGAAGTCGGTTCTAGGTTCGTTGGAAAGCCTAGAATCACAGCTTTAAAAGGAAAGTTAAATTTCGTTCCTAGCCCAAACGGTTCCAGAGATACGGACAATTTAATAAACGTAGATTTTCGGATTTAAAGTAAAACTCAAAATGACAGGTGACAGCTTGCAGCTGCAAAATTGACAGGTGACAGTTGTGCAGCTTTAAAAATGACAGATGACACGATTTCTAGGAGGCAGTTCTACTTAGGTTAAAATAGCTTGAATTAGATTATTTTAACTAAGAGATTGGTTCTGCAGAGTTCTGGCGGATACTCACTCCTAATTTTGAAATGAATGGGCCTCGTCACGGATCTGGTCAACACGTCCAGCGGCGGTTCTCTCTGCTCGGCAGGTCAATCAGGCACCGGTTCTGCTCACAGCAATCCGGATCTCTGGTTCTGCTCTCAGCGGTCTGGGTCTGGTCTGGATACAGCGGCCTGTGGTTCTCTGGATCTCTGGTCTGGTCTCTGGCAATTGTACCTGGCGAAGAATTCAAACAGCTCGCCTGGCTGTTGAATAGTTTGCAGATGATTTTAAGGATGCTGAGGCCTGCTGAGAAGAGTTCTCAGTTTGTGGGTTTAGGCCCTTGCTTTAAGTTCTGAAGTAAAGTTCTTGTCTTTGGAGATTGATGGATGTGAAGTCTGGTGTCTCCTGGCAGAGCGTCCCGCAGAAAATGGAATTGAATTCTCTACCTGTCCCAGCAGTCTCTTTTTATGTGTTTTAAAAAGTGGGTGGAGAGGCTAGCATCACTAAGCCTGCCCCTCTCTTGATTTGATAGGTCAATAGATTCCTTGGTCCCTGATTTGGGAAGGGATAGTGTATCAGAGTGATGTTATTTTTTTTGACCTGCAGAAATGACACTCCCCTGGTCAATGTGCACACAAATCTATTCCTGATCCAAATACATATTTCCCAGGTACACAGTTGTTTGACATCACGTACGCACATCATATATTACTAAAGATAGTCCCTGTCCCGACTCTGGTGTTTATAGGAGCTTGCATTCAAAAATGGCAACTTATTTTCGATTTTAGTGGGTTTTGCAACATTGGTTTTTCATCAAAAATTATACAAAGGTACATTTTTTCCCTTCCACATATATCCCAGTAACTTTCCATGTCTCTAGCTTAAATCCAGTGTCTACAATAATCATAATTAGCAGGGTTTTGCCCCAGAACATGGTACAAATCGGAGTTTGGACTCAAATCGTGAGGGCATTTTTCAAACTAAGGCTCTCAAAGTTATTCCTGTCATTTGGTTACAATAATTTATCACTGTTTCTATAAAATATATATTTGTTGCAATTCAACTCCCCAAAGTGTTTTGGACCGCCTCCAGAAGTCTGGGTGGGTCAGTGATCACATGTCTCTCCTTGCTGGCAGAGGGCTGTTGACAGGAAACACTCAGAATTAACATACCCCATTCAACAGAAAGGGGCTATTGTGTGGGCTCCAGCAGGCTGCCTGGAAGTCTCTCCTCAATCAATCAACAGGGTCATGTGATATCCTGACTCCTGGTGTGGTAATCTCTGGGGTGTTAAGGTTTCCCAGCCTCTTGGCCTCTGGGAACAGCAGGTGGCTAAGATTTTCAATTAACCAACAAGCTTTGAAGTCCCTGCCCCTCTTGCAACTCCTAAATACAGTTTCCCTGTCAGAGTTTAGACCGCTAGCGCCGCCTTGGGGAATTTGTCGGTACTGCAGCCATTTTTGAGTTGTCTTGAATTACTGCATTTCAATAGAGTGGTCTTTTGCTTGATAGTATAGGTCCCTTGCTTAACATTGTTTTGATGGCATCCTTACAGTAGAGTGGTGATGTGGAACCCCCCACAAGAAGGTTGTATCTTTGGAGTGGTCTTGTGCCAACTGCACAGTTCTCCTGGACTCTGGAATGGAATGATGGACGGCGGTAGCTCATCCCCACATCTACCCAGTCTATTGATTCAGCATGGGTCAAAACCCTTCACAAAACCCCCCCGCCCGACTACGCTTTGATTCAAGTCGAGGGGAAGTCGGGTTCAAAGGAGGTTTTGAGCCCTTGCGCTGGTATGTCCGCATTATCTTCTTCCAATTCTGTGGATGGCACAGTTCAGCATCTTTTCCTCCACCCAGTTGGATCGATCGGTTCTCCTCGCCGGTCCTGATGGGAATATTGGGCTGTACCCCGGGCCACTCGGGTCTCTGCTCCCGGTCCCCGGTCGTCCTCCTTGGTCAGTCTCCATGGTTTCCTCTCTCCTAGGATGATGAAGCAAAAGCGGCAATACACATTCCTAGACATT
This sequence comes from Ambystoma mexicanum, assembly GCF_040938575.1. Classification (NCBI taxonomy): domain Eukaryota; kingdom Metazoa; phylum Chordata; class Amphibia; order Caudata; family Ambystomatidae; genus Ambystoma; species Ambystoma mexicanum. The sequence goes on along the minus strand of NC_090927.1, from coordinate 418,720,019 downwards.
TTTCCACCACTATTAATGGTGCGGCGAACATGTACATTTTATACATCCGAATGCATTTTGCAGCCTGATTTTAAAAACAATATATAACAGGGAACATTTGCATTACGTTACTATATTTTTGATATTTGGAATATTTTAGAGTTTGAACTGATTTACTCTGGAGCAGCCCCCTCTGGTATTGCAGAGGACTCCTCCAGTTGCTGCAGGGTGTGCCTGGGATGGCAACACTTTAGCTGATTTATATGTACCCACTTGTCTTCCCCCTCTGCCGAACTGCCTTTGGGGATGCAGATCTTATAGGCAACAGGGGAGATCTAGTCTATAATTTCAAACGGTCCCTTCCATGTAGGCAAGAATTTTCGCTGTTTGGCCTGGTTCCTTTGGAAAAGCATGTTGAAGGTGTTTCCTTAAATTCTCCACATACTCATGATTTGTTGAGGCATTTATCAGTGTCTGCTCTTGGGTCCTGTAGAGCAAATGCTGGGGAAGCACCATCTTGCGCCACGTCATCAACTCAAATGGTGACATTTTGGTTGCAGATGAAGGGGTATATCTGATGGCCATTAGGACCAGAGGTAGTCGGATATCCCAACTTGGCCCAGAATCTGCCACAAACTTTTTTAAGATGCTCACAATGGTTCGGTTGTATCTCTCCACTGCTCTAGAAGAAGCTGGCCTGTAAGCAATATGTAACTTCCTTTGACCCCCAGTATCTCCCTCATCTTTATCATTACTTCACTGGTGAAGTGGCTACCTCTGCCTGACTCAATCCTTTGAGGTAGACCAAAACGGGAAAAGATGAGGTTAATCATCAGGGCAGCTGCTGTTTCTGCCTTGCAGTTTGGGGCTGGGAGACATTCCACCCACTTGGTAAACAAGCATGTAACGGTCAACATGTACTTGTTTCCTCTAGATGAGCGAATTACAGGGAACTACAAAGTCGATTTGCAAATCTGACCATGGCAGTGTCATCCCCCTCTTTTGGAGAGGCGCACGGTGTGTGAGGGATGATGGCTGAAATTGTGCACACACAAGAGACCCCTTCAAGTATTGGTCGAGGTCCTGCCCCATGTGTGGCCAGTATACAACCGATCTTAAGATTTCCAGTGTTGTGTTAAACCCCCTATGACCGGCGGTGGCTGCATCATGGGCGTGACTTAACATCAGGCTTCGGAATGAAGTAGGGACCACCCACTGATCATGGCCAGCTTGGGATTTCCTTACCAACAAACCGTCTTGGATTCGGAACCTTTTTGGACATTTCATCAACACTCTTAGGTCCTCTTTTCCAATGTAATCGGTATCCGTCAGGGGGAAGTTCTCAGGGTCCTCAAGGTGTTGGTAAAACTTACCAATAATTGGATCCCTCTTCTGAGCTGTAATTAAATCAGCATCCTGGGTCTCCTTACTCCATTGTGCAGTTGAAAGATCATTGTGAGCATTTGTCTGGGACCTAGTGATAGCAGTGACCTGGATTTCCCCCAACAGGGACTCTGTTTCTATTAGATCCCCTTGGATGGCCCCGGTTTTGGCCAGCTGATCAGCTAAGTCATTTCCAGTTTTGTCTGGTCCCTCTACTTTGGAATGACCCTTGATCTTTTTCCAGTAGATGGTCATCCCTTTCGATGTGACCAGATCATCAATATTTTGGATTAGCTTCCCATGTTTCAGAGGTTTGTTATTAGCACATAACATGCGTCTGGTTTTCCAGTTGACCAGGTGCTCCACAAACCCATTCCGTACATAATCCGAATCTGTGAATATGACCAGTTCGTGGAGTTGATGTTGGACAGCAGTGAGGATGGCCTGATGCACAGCCATCAATTCTGCCACCTGACTACTTCGGGGACCAATTTTGTATCCAGCGGAGGGTTCTGGAAACTCCTTCACCCATGCATTCCCTACGCCGGCCACCAGTTCTTTCTCCCCGTTGTTGTCAACATGGTAAGAGCATCCATCCATATAGACAGTGGATGCTGTCTTCACACTTGTCTTCTTCAAAGACTTTGTGTGGGGAATTGAGGTATGCCTCCATGTTGTCCTTGATTTTTAGACTTTCGTCCTCGAGACAGTTTTCTCTGGCACAATCATGCAAGTCAGCCAGACCTTGCGCGAGGGGACTCTTCTTGTTTTGGTCATATCTGACCTCTACAGGAAAGCCTTGCATCGACAGAATCCAGGAAGTAATTAGGGAATTACTCACATTTCCGGCCCGGATTCTGTCACTTTGGAGATATTGCAGAGGCTGGTGTGGAGTCTCCACTATGATGTGTTCCCCCTGGATAAACGGGTGGTAATTCTTCAATGCTCACACCGTTGCCAGGAGTGCCTTCTCAAAATCGTTGAATTTTTCCTCCACAGAGGATAAAGTTTTGCTCGCATAGGAGATTACTTTATTGACCTTGTCATGCTTTTGGTATAATACTGCCGTCAAGCACATATTAGAGAACCCTGTCTCCAGGAAGAACTCCTTGTTTCTGACAGGGTAAGCTAGGCAAGGCGCTTGTGAGAGGCTTCTTTTGAGTTGTTTTACTGCCTCAGATTGTTCTGGACCCCATTCCCACTTGCCCCCCCCTTCAAGAGATGAATCAGGGGTCTAGTGATCTCTGCGTAGCCTTCAATGAACTTTCTGCTGTAATTAGTCAGTCCAAGGAGGCTCCTTAGTTCCCGCAGAGTTGTGGGATCCTTCAGTTTCTGAAGTGCTTCCACTTTCTTTTACTGGGGACAGAGACCCTGAGGAGTAATCTCATGCCCCAAGAAATTAACACGGGTTCTACACCACTGTGCTTTCTGAAAGGAAAGTTTTGCTCCGGCGGCCCTCAACTGCGTCAGAACATAACGGATCTCCACTATGTGTTCCTCCACCGATGAACTTTTGATGAGGACATCATCTACATAAGCCAGGTTACACCTCGCACCCAGGTCGGGCATGGCCTTATGTAAGAAAATGTTGAATTAATTGCTGGAGTTGAGGTATCCAAAGGGAGTCCGGGTCCAGGTGTACTGCTGGCCCCCAAAGGTAAAAGCCAGTTTGTATTGGTCCTCCCTACTGACAGGCACGGTCAGTATCCATTGGTCAGGTCTATTGCAGTGAATACTTGTGACCCTTGAATCTGGGCCATCCCTTGGTCAATGTAGGGCAGAGGCCATCGGGAAGTATGGACCCGTTTGTTGAGCTCCCTAAGGTCGGCGCAGAGTCTCCACTGGCCGTTTGGCTTCAATATTCCCAGCACCGGATTATTGAAAGTGCTGTGGACTGGAAGGATTATTCACCAGGACTCAAGGTTCTTAATTATTTCAGTAAGGGACTCCATGGATGCGAGAGGCAAAGGATATTGCTTCACAAACACTGGAGTCATTCCAGGGTCAGTGGGAATTGTTGTTGTGTGGATGTCGGTGCGACTACAGTCATATGAGTCTACCGCAAAGAGATCTTGGAAATCCAAGAAAACTTGTTTCAACTTTTGCTTCTGATCCACAGTCACACAGGCATCAGCTAGGTTGACTCTTTCTTCCACCATCTGCCTGAAACCTGGAAAGACTTCTGGTTTGGCTATCTCAGCGGCCTCCTCCAGCTGGGTGGAGAAGTCCCTGGTCAGAGTGCTAGTTTGGACTGGAGGCCTCAGGTGGGAAAGGCAGCCTTCATGGATCTGGAAAATCACCTCATCCCTCCTGAAGTCAAAAGTCACATCTTCCTTACCATAAGGGCAGGAAATGTACACCAGGAAGTTCCCCCCATGCCGGGTGAAAATCCTGTCTGGTGTTGTATTGTCCTCACTGTCACTGTCAAAACAGTCCTCGGGGATTGGTCCTAACAGTTCATTTCCTAAATCAATGGAGAAATGTCGGTCATCAACCGCCATTCCAATGATGGTGCCTGCGGCTAGAGTAATACTCTGTAAGTCGCTGTTATCCACCTCTATTGGAATGGTGTCACGTTCTATGTTGACTAATGGTGTTGGGTTTACCCCTAACCCTTGCTGTTGGAGAGAAGCATTTAGATGAATATAAGCATCAGGGTTTTTCAATTTTTGTCCTCTTTTCACTTTCATTTCCAGGGAGGATTGTCGGGTCCTTTCTGGGATGGTGACTTCCTCTTTAAGCTGAATTTCAACTGCATAAGGTAGCAATTGAGCTGACCTAAATGCTTTTTCTTGATCATCAAAGCCCATGGGATTATCTGCTAATCGGGACCAAGCTTTGAAGTTTATTAGGTCCAAACTAATGGCAAAGCGATTGAGAATGTCACTGCCTAAGTAAAAGGCGGCAGTGACGTCTCGCACGACCCAACAATTATGGACTATGCTCTTGTTGCCAATGGAGATTTTGAGCATACACCTGCTTGGCAGGAGATGTTTGGAATTAGGTGCTTCCAGGTCCATTTCCCATTTGTCTATCAGTTTGAATGTGGGAATGGCTGGATCTTTTAGGAGATGGCGGAACATGGCTTCGCTGATGAAGCTCTTACCTTTGTTCACTCGAGCGAGAACAGAGTCCTTCCCATCATTTAACTGAACAGGGATGAACAACTGCTATTCAATTTGCTGAATATCAGCCAGGCTCTGAGCTGATTTCACATCTTTCTGGACTATAGGAATGGGAGTTTCTGATTGTGGATTAGTAAAGAATTTCAGGGTGTTTTCTTCCAGTGTGTAATACCACCTTAAACTGGAAGGAAGGTTGATTTTCAGAAATAGAGAGGACCCCCCATCACCAGTCTGTTGTCCTACTGCTATTACTGTCACGTCTGGAATTTGGTTGTTCTGGAAGTGAAATTCTACTTGGTCAGATTTTTGTTAAACCATGTGGCAGGTGCCGTTTAAACTAACATGGTTGACACTCTGTTTTAATTTTATTGGTCGGCTATTCTGGGTCCAGAGGACCTTGTTTACGCAATCTATTAGGGGTGACAACCTTCTCAGGAGGTCATTCCCTAATAGACAAGGGGTGCCCTCTGGAGTCACTACTATGACCGGGTGTTTCGCCTTGTGTCGCCCAATTTTGATGTCCAAATCTGCAGTCCCCTCGACAGAAATTTCCTTCCCGTCAAAGTTCTGCAGTTGTCCAGGCAGAGAGGTGAGAGGAATACAGTAATTATCCCCCCTTCCTGCATTTAGTTCATCAAAGGCCCTTTTGGACAGAAGGATAGCTTGGGATCCAGTGTCCACCAGTGCCAAAATTGTACCCTGCCCATGTACTTGTACCGGGGCATAATATCTTCCCTCCTTCTCCTCAAGGGGGCACAGATAATGCACATTTTTGGACAACTGGTGGACTAACTTTCTGGTTTTGGACATTGCTAGCGAAGAGATTTGGGCAGAATTCTGTGAAGAGCCTGGGGAATCTGAAAGAAAAAGTTGGCAACTGGCGATCAGAGCCATTGTGGGTTCCCCTGGTTCCGGTTCTGGGCCGCCCCCCCTTTTTTGGAGGCAGTCATCAGGATGGGTTTGACCCATGGGATTTTGGTATTGTCGGTTCTGGGATGAGATGATGGGCGGCGGTAGCTCAGTCTCCATATCTCCCCAGTCTGGATTGGAATCCCTTGGGACCCATTTTTCTTTGGGAGGAGTTCCCCCATCTCTAAAGGAGAAGATCCTTTTCTGAGGATCCTCTGAGGATCCCTCTCCCTCAAATTGGAAGATCTGTACCTCCTCCACAAACTGGGCCTGTTTGGGTCCTTGGTTTCTCCTACCCCCCTCTGCTCCTTGGGTGGCAGACTTTCAGGGGCAAGAGATTTTGTTTCCGGTTCCTGGTTTTCCAGGGGCTATTTACAAGTTGGGAAGGAAGCTTCCTCCAAGGCTTTACACCCCCCTTCCCCTTGTGCCTCCTCCCTGGGAACCGGTGGGTTATCGGGGTGCTGCCCCGTCATTGTTCTGGAGCACCAGGTCCAGAGTTTGGGGCATTCTGCGTTGGCATGCTCATCTGAGGGTTCTGTTGAGCCGTCAGTATGTGACCCAGTTCTCGTGCCATATTTTGGACCTGGCGCTCAAGTTGTGAAACCCGCTCAGGCTGATACGGGGCTCTATTTTCTCCCCTGGGCTGATCCCGGTAAGGGTAGCTATCCCTTCTCTGGTAATACCCCTGATTGGGAAGATTTGGGTACTCCTCCACCCTTGGCCTCCTCTCTCCCGGATTAGGTTGTCTGGGCTCAGGGAATTGGGGAAAGAAGGATGGATGATTTTGGGGCTGGAAATTGGGTGGATACCTGGGGAAAAAGTTCTGCCCAGGATTTGGTGAATTTCTGCCCTCCTGGGGGAAGTTAGGAGGGAAGTTCCCCAGGTCGGGTGCTTGGCTGGATCCCCCCCTTGGGCTGGAGGAGTCCACACATAACCCAGGATTCGTTGGTTTCCCTTGTAGCGGGGACTTACATAGTCAGGGGAGCGGGGGACCCCATTTGTGGGACTACCTCCTCGACTCCCTGTCTGTGACTGGCCCGAGGGCCTTCTGGGCTGTGAATTATTTGGTGCAGGCAGGTTTTTAGGCCCCCCATCTCCAAATCTAAAACGGGGGCAACCTTTACCTCTGCCACCTTGTCAGCAGCAGGGGTGCTGTTGGTTTTGGGGTTTTTCGGTGCATTATTTTTATTTTCGATGGGCTTCTGCACCTCATAGATCCGGGTAGCCTGTTCAATGACCCAGTCTAAAGCTCTTTTCTCATGAAAATCTCTCACAAGCTGGCTCATTATGTATTTTGTTAAGGCATGGAAAAACGTATTGATAAATTCTCTGCTATCCGTGCGCACCCTTCTGGTGGTCTGCGCAAAAGCACGCTTTAATTCTTGCACAAACTCTTGTGGGGCCTGATCCTCCCCACATTGCAAATTGTAGGCTGCCTTGCGGGCCTCTTGAGGATTTCTGTGCACAGAAAAATGTTTCAAGATGGCCGCCCTGTATGTGGACCACCTTGAATGGTTTTGATCCTCCAGCCCTGCAAAGAAACTGGAGTATTCTGGTGAGAAGGTCCATTTGACGTACTGGATGCAGCTACTGCTGTCCTTCAAATGGAAAGTCTCCATCATTTGCTCATAGAGCTCCAAGTGTTCCCAAACAGAATACTTGGCGTTCTTATGATAAGGCATGATGACACTCCTTATTGCCTTTATTTGTTTCAATGGGTCCTTAAGCAAGGCCCTTTTTGCCTTATTGGCCTTTTTGGTTCGGGTAACCCTGGTCCATTCATCCTCTGACTCAGAAGCACTGCTCCCAGAGGTGCCCGTCTGATCTTCCAGGTTTTCCCGGATTCTGCGAGCCTGGGAATGGCTGGCAGAATGTGGGGAACTGGTCTCCTGTGTCCTGTAATGCTCAGAGGAGTCTTCAGACCCCTCCTTGCTGCCAGGATTTGATGGGTACCCCCCCACTGACCTAACTGGGCAGAGGTTTTCAGGATGCCCTTAATGGGCCTACTCTCCTGGGGTTCCCCACTAAATTGCACTGTGCTTGGGTGCCCATACCCGGATGCCCGCCCATCCATTCCTGAGAGGTACTGGCCTATGAGCCCCATACTTCTAGCTGGATAGTAATCTGCCATCCGCGTGGCGTTGGGCTCATGTGCGTGAGGGGACATGGGGGTGGCAGAGTCCAGGGACTGGGAGAGATGAAGGCCTCTGATACCAGGGCTCCTGAGGTTATGCTCAGGTGTTTCCCTTTCCCAGCGAACCTCGTCTCTATTGGCCCCTGCTCCCTGTTGCAATGCAAGAGCCTGCGCTTTCAGTTCCTCAGTTAAGGCCTTACTAGACTCTATCAGTCTCTCCTGCATGGCTACCTGTTGCTGGAGCCTATCATTGTGCTGACAGAGAACCTCATTTTCTCTCTGTGCCTTCTGATGGGTCTTGGAGTACTGGGCCAGTCTCTGCTGCACGAGGGTTACCTCCTTAGTCCCATCCCTACTGGCCTGCTCCTTTCTTGCCAGACCCTCCTCCACCCTCCTGGTGTGATCTAGCAAGCCCTGATGCTCTTTTTGGAGGTCGCCCAGCCCCTGGACGGCCAAGTGATTTTCTTCAATTTTTCTTTTTAAGTGGCAGACTTCCTGGCCTAAGGTATCCCTTTCCTGACCAAGAGCCTGCATTTGTGACGCCAGGTCATCCCTCTGCCTTTGAAAGGCACCAGCTTTCTGGCGTTCTTCATCAAACTCTGCCTGGGTATTCAGGTCTTTCAAAATCAATTTATTGCTTTCCTCTTTCTCTCTGTCTAGTTGGATTTGCAGGGTGGCTACCTGCTCTGTGCATGCCCTGTTGAAATTGATCTGTTGCTCCAGCTTTTTCTGGCTCTGCAGTAAGGAGTCCAGACTGTCTTGGTGCTCCTTCTGCAAAGCCAGAATTCTGGTATCCTGGCCCGTCTTTTCCTGTTGCAGTCTATCCATGTCCTCTTTTATTTTAATGATATACTGCCTACTATCATTTTCTGACTCCTGGCTCATCTGCAGCCTCTGCTCAGAAGAGACCAGGTCAGATTGGGCCTTTTCTAACACCATCTGTTGCCTATTTGCCAGATCTTGGCCTTCAGCACATTTGTCCTACATGGCTCCCATATATAGATACAAATATGCCGCTATCCTGGCAATCTTATTGTGTTCATCTTTGGCCTTAGAAGCCATATATAATACACTCAGGGCCACATGTAATGGACCCTGATCTCTCCATGTATCTGACCATGTTTCAGTGACCTGTTGTGCGATTGCCTGCAACCAGACCGTTTGGTCCTGATGAGTCCACTCACCTCTCACAAATAGCTTATGTACGAAGTGCTCTCTGGCTATTTTCATATCTACCAAGGTCGTCATTCTGGAATTTGAGTTCCTTCCTGACTTACAGAAGTTTGTATTTTATTTTGCAAAACAGACTGTTTCCTTAGAGCGTTCCTTTGAGGGATGCTTTCACAGTGTAAAACAGCATGGTGATCTAACCGGATATGTGTATCTGGTCAGTTGGCACACTGTATTAATCTGCACAAGTGGTAAATCTAACCCAGAATATCCTGGCTCCGAGCCCCCACTTTGTAAGCGATATTCAATCAACACTACAGCTAAATCAATGCCTAGTCTGGGATGCTGAGGAAAACCCTTATTGATGTATTTTTATGTCCAGTTCAGTACACTGGATGACAACCCTTGTATAACACCCCCCTCTTAGAATCCCCCTGACCCCACTGAGCCAAGAAGTAGGTTTGTTTTGCAAATTAAAAGGTTTATTTGAAAATCTAAACAATATATATATATATATCACACTTCTATAAATAAATTGATAATGGATATTACACTTGTGAATATGAGCAGTAACCAGCAAGAGGTAACTTATGAATAGGAACAGAAGAATAAGGTGGGAAAGAATGCTTTATATGGTTCAAGGAAACGCAATGATGAATAAAATGCAGTACAGAAAATAACTTGATATGGCTTCAACAAACGACAATGTAATCACTTTTCCTTGTCAATTCACTCCCCCCCTATGCAATGTAAGAAATGGAAGGAGAGCACACAGTCTTCAAGAATCCCAACAAATCACACTTTATAATGCAATACACAGTTCCAGTTCCCCCAGCAAGCTTAGAGAAAACAGGTATGAGTTTTGAACACAGGCAAATTACTTTGAAATGTGGTGGCAATGAAGTGAAAATGCTAAAATTGATTTTAATTCCCTGCAGGAGGTTCAGGGTGAGGGAGAGATACTTTATATTAGTTCAGGCTCACTTTAGCAATGCTCTATGCGTAACTACCAGGTTGCAAACGGATTTTAACAAAGGGAAGAATGGAGCTGCTCTTTTGACAAGTGGAGAAATTGAGCCAAATCACAAATCACGGTAAATTTTGCGAGTGTGTGAATCGCGATTGCGGTAAAAGTATAGGGAGTAGGAAATCGGTTCTAGGTTTGTTGGAAAGCCTAGAATTACAGCTTTAAAATGATTCCAGAGATACGGACAATTTAATAAAGGTAGATTTTCGGATTTAAAGTAAAACTCAAAATGACAGGTGACAGCTTGCAGCTGCAAAATTGACAGGTGACAGTTGTGCAGCTTTAAAAATGACAGATGACACAATTTCTAGGAGGCAGTTCTACTTAGGTTAAAATAGCTTGAATTATATTATTTTAACTAAGAGATTGGTTCTGCACAGTTCTGGCGGATACTCGCGCCTAATTTTGAAATGAATGGGCCTCGTCACGGATCTGGTCAACACATCCAGCGGCGGCTCTCTCTGCTCGGCAGGTCAATCAGGCACCGGTTCTGCTCACAGTGATCCGGATCTCTGGTTCTGCTCACAGCGGTCTGGGTCTGATCTGGATACAGCGGCCTGTGGTTCTCTGGATCTCTGGTCTGGTCTCTGGCAATTGTCCCTGGCAAATAATTCAAACAGCTCACCCGGCTGTTGAATAGTTTGCAGATGATTTTAAGGATGCTGAGGCCTGCTGAGAAGAGTTCTCAGTTTGTGGGTTTAGGCCCTTGCTTTAAGTTCTGAAGTAAAGTTCTGGTCTTTGGAGATTGATGGATGTGAAGTCTGGAGTCTCCCAGCAGAGTGTCCCGCAGAAAATGGAATTGAATTCTCTACCTGTCCCAGCAGTCTCTTTTTATGTGTTTTAAAAAGTGGGTTGAGAGGCTAGCATCACTAAGCCTGCCCCTCTCTTGATTTGATAGGTCAATAGATTCTTTGGACCCTGATTTGGGAAGGGATAGTGTGTCAGAGTGATGTCATTTTTATGACCTGCAGAAATGACACTCCCCTGGTCAATGTGCACACAAATCTATTCCTGATCCAAATACATATTTCCCAGGTACACAGTTATTTGAGATCACGTACACACATCATATATTACTAAAGATAGTCCCTGTCCCGACTCTGGCGTTTCTAGGAGCTTGCATTCAAAAATGGCAACTTATTTTCGATTTTAGTGGGTTTTGCAACATTGGTTTTTCATCAAAAATTATACAAAGGTGCATTTCCCTTCCACATATATCCCAGTAACTTTCCATGTCTCTAGCTTAAATCCAGTGTCTACAATAATCATAATTAGCAGGGTTTTGCCCCAGAACATGGTACAAATCGGGGTTTGGACTCAAATCGTGAGGGCATTTTTCAAACTAAGACTCTCAACGTTGTACATTCCTGTCATTTGGTTACAATAAGTTATCACTGTTTCTATAAAATATATATTTGTTGCAATTCAACTCCCCAAAGTGTTTGGGTCCGCCTCCAGAAGTCTGGGTGGGTCAGTGATCACATGTCTCTCCTTGCTGGCAGAGGGCTGTTGACAGGAAACACTCAAAATTAACATACCCCATTCAACAGAAAGGGGCTATTGTGTGGGCTCCAGCAGGCTGCCTGGAAGTCTCTCTTCAATCAATCAACAGGGTCATGTGATGTCCTGCCTCCTGGTGTGGGAATCTCTGGAGTGTTAAGGTGTCCCAGCCTCTTGGCCTCTGGGAACAGCAGGTGGCTAAGATTTTCAATTAACCAACAAGCTTTGAAGTCCCTGCCCCTCTTGCAACTCTAAATACAGTTTCCCTGTCAGAGTTTAGACCGCTAGCGCCGCCTTGGGGAATTTGTCAGTACTGCATCCATTTTTGAGTTGTCTTGAATTACTGCATTTCAATAGAGTGGTCTTTTGCTTGACAGTATAGGAACCTTGCTTAACATTGTTTTGATGGCATCCTTACAGTAGAGTGGTGATGTGGAACCCCCCACAAGAAGGTTGTATCTTTGGAGTGGTCTTGTGCCAACTGCGCAGTTCTCCTGGACTCTGGGATGGAATGATGGGCGGCGGTAGCTCATCCCCACATCTACCCAGTCTATTGATTCAGCATGGGTCAAAACCCTTCATAGGATACAAGCAATGACACGACCCCTCCTATTACTAACTCCCGGTGTTGGTGCCAACAGAAAACTACCCAACAGAACAAACATAAAGTACTTTGAACCACTATGCTGGACCTGCAAAACTTACACAAGCTATGATACCTTATATGAAGTTACTGGAAACCAACGGTGAGGCTCAAAAAGATCAACCAACCCTTCTCACCCTCATTCACTCAAAACAGATTTACATAGAGGCCTTCAGAAACACAATACACAATCGACTAAAGAGGCTAAAACCAGCGCTCAGTGGCAAGCAAGGCTCTTCGAGATCGCCAGAATAGACCATGAAGAAAAAGCAACTTTGACAGCAGGGATGATTGAGATTCTGTCCAAGGGCTATAATTGTGAAAAATCAACACCTCAACAAATTAAAGAAAACAAAGATACCGCTAAACAGCCCCCGTGCCAAACATCAACTGAAAACTTGGGAAACAGAGATGAGGAAGCTACTAATTCAACTAACACGACTCAAGAAACAAGTAATCCGCCCCACAAGGACATATCACAGCCAAATGTCAAAGAATCCGAAAACTTTGCTATCTTTGACAATGCCAGGATTATCTCACAGCAGCCACAGAGCACGAAAACAGCAAAAAACAAAAAGAGAAAACCCAATGGCTCCAGAGCATTCCTAAGGAACCTCACCACTCCTAAAGTGAACAAACACAACCAATTGGGGAAAAAAAAACAGCCATCGCAAACAAAAGATTGCTGACAATCCAATTAAGATCTCTGAGACGAGCCCACCAGACCTTTCCATCACAGACAACGAGAAACAAGGTACCATAGAAGTCCAGGAACAATAAGATTGCTTGCTACAGGAAGCATTATTAAACCTATCAACCTATTCCATTGAAGAACAAGATACTAACAGTAACATGAACCGGCCAAACTTGGACCAATCCCTCATAACTATTGATACCTATGAAGAGGGACATACTGCAAAGATAGATGATACTGACCTTACATGTGATATATCAACTCAAGCAAATTCATTCACATTTGAGTCCATCTCAGACAGTGAAGGATTTTCACTCCAACCGAAAGACACAACTCATACAAGTACCATCACCGCTCGATCTAACTATACACCAGCAGACCACTCCCCGAAACTGCATCCCCCAACGTTTATTAACCCCATGCAACAACTCCAAAACATTAAACTCAAATTTGAAAAGCTGAACAAAGACAAACATGAGGTTATACTTAATCGAACAAAAACCCTGCGGTTGCTACACGCAATTTCTTCCTTAAAATGGGTAAACACAGGTCACATCAAACTAGTAGAGCTTACAAATGACAAGCAATTGGACGTAAACTATGTACACTTCCACTCCACAGAAACTCTAGAAAGAATTGCAAATGAAGCCGCCCTTTTTCTCAATCTTGGGTTTAAATGCATGACCGCAACAACATATAATAGCAAACCAACGCACGAATACCCGAAACAAGTAAGTAAGTCCAACTATATGAAAGTGAATGGACATGATTGCTCCCAGACCTTGGGAAATCATAATAAAATCGGACTAGAAAGCTCAGCAGAAAGAGAGATAAGACACTATATTCGAACCATCTCTATCGAAAATCCCTTCTGGTGAGATTTAGAATGCTCAAATATATCGATGAACTCAACTACGAATGCTGAAACATAACCATCATCGACCAAAACAACCAAGACCTGGACTATGTGTTCCTGTAACACCAGAGGCTTCTCCCACCTCTTCCACATAAACTTAGATTACCTCTGGAATTTTAACTGTATATGTCTCCAAAGGACCTGGATTTCAGCCATGCCTGCATGTGATGGTTTACCAGATTGCAATGATTCCTGCGATACAACATGAGAAAGGACGTCTGTCATCAGGACTCCTCACACTTATCAAAATTGAAGATAATGTATGCATGATAGAATCTATTAATCTTACCCCTTGTATACAATTAACAATCTGCGAACACCTCCTTACCAATACGACAAGCGTTCTCTTGATCCCCATGATGTCACAGAAATTATGTATCTGCAACCTATATTGGAATCTGGCTGCAACCCAGAGCGACACATTCATTGACACCGTATTCTCTGCCATACATAAAGCATCCAGTGAAAACAATAACATTGAAATAATTATCCGTGGTGATTTAAACATTCACCTTTATGACAGCCAAGGAGTCCCTTTACCTAAATCCAACTTAGCCCCTAGAGCTAATATTTTGAGCAACGAACTAGAACTCAGAAATTTGAAGTGTACTAAAACACATACACCAAACAAATCAGCGACAACTTGGACCTCTGAAAACTGTCAGTGACACTCGATTACTTATTTATGTCACCAACTCTTACTGCAAAAATACAATAGATAGATAATAAGAGATCAGCAAACAGCGACCATCATATCATCAGCACCAAATGGGACAAAATGAATACTCCAACAGAACAATCCACTTTGCCACACATGAAAACAAATAATTCAGTAACTAGACTGTGCATCAATGGCAACCAAATCAAACAACTTACTAAAGTTTACACTGGTTCTGCCCGGGTCGGCATGAACAAACAGAATTATGAGTGGATGTTGAGACCCTTTCGACAAACAATAAACAAACAAGACATCAACAAACAAAACTATACTCATTTATTCAATCCACAGCTGCACAATGAAAAATAACTAATAAACAAAGCAAAACAACAATACAGAAATTGGACCAAAAATTCAAAAGCGTTGCTCCTACAAAAAGATGCACAGGCCATCCTAGATCTATTGAAATCAAACAACACGAGAGGACGGTGGAATCTCCTAAATCCTCAAGACAATAGTCAATATAAGATGATTCAGGGGATTGCAGAAGCTACCTGGATCAGTCACTATGAGGCAATCTATAAACAAACCTTGTTGAACAGCTCCCATACACTGAACACCTTGACATCAAACCCTGGCAGACCTCTTGGGGACAAGATACCATACTAAAATTGATAAAGAAATTAAATACATCGAGAGCCCCTGGGCCGGATAGTCTATGCAATGCTATCATAAAGAAAAACCTGGAGGAATGAGCAACTCTTTGTACACACTTATTTGCCACCATTGAAGAGTCCAAACAAATCCCTACCACCTGGAGAACAGCTATACTAATACCAATCTACAAAACAGGAGACAGAAAAAAATCCAGCGAACTATCGACCTATTGCCTTGCTGGATCCAATTGGAAAATTATATGCTAGCCTACTGTTCAACAATCTTAATACCTGGATCAAAGACAACAAGAAAATTTGATATAAAACAGACCGGGTTCACAAAAAACACAGATACCAATGTAAATTTACTGATCTTGAACCTGCTAAAACATGAAACATTGATTAACAAACACACAGTCTATGCCACCTTCAAAGACCTCCACATGGCATTCGATTTAGTGAACAGAGAGAAGCTTTGGGAAAAATTGAAAAGGTGGAATTGCCCAGCGGAGATATTGGAACCCATTAAACAGCTTTGTACCAATACAACATTTAGGATCAGACTTTCACAAAATGGTGCACTGTCAGCTTCCATAAATTCAGACAATGGGCTCAAACAGGACTGCCCTCTTGCAGCAACCCTCTTCAATGCATACACCTCAGATGCTCCAGAACCTCCTCGTTTTCAATCAGCTTTTCCGCCCAAACTAAACAATACACATCTCTCACATCTCATGTATGCAGATGATATTGTCATCCTTGACAAAACCATGATTGGTCTACAAAGAAGTCTGAAGTAGTTGCAAAACTACATGCAACAAAATGATTTGCAAATAAATACCACCAAATCAATAATCATGACTTTGACAAAGGTGCCAAATTCCAAAAACAGGCCCTTCAACTTCTACATGAACGAAATAAAACTTGCACAACAAACCACCATTAAGTACCTAGGAATAATACTGAACCAATCGAAAGTCGAGTCTGATTTGCAGATTCATCTAAGCGCCAAGATCTCCTCCCTCACCCGACAAGGTGTAATCCTACATCGAAAATTCTGAAAATTCTCGATGAAACCCATTCTAATTTTCTATCGACAGAAAGTGTCTGCCATCATCACATATGGGTGCGAGACGATGAGCAACTTCGATCACACAGCATGGGATGTTCTCGAGGGACTCTTTTGGTGGAAAATTTGGAATCTACCCAAATCCTTCCCCATGACTAGAATTAAACATGAGATTGCCATACAATCCCTCCGATCCATAGTTCACTGGAAAAAAATCGACCTCTACAGGAAAATGATTAATGTCGACAACACTCCAGCATTCAAAATATTTTGTGGGGATACCAACGCAGTAGCCAACAAAGTACTAACAACATGGAAAAATGCAGTCAAAATTCTCATGACAGCCAATGACATAACACAAGAGATGCTAACAAATCGTCTGCAATGTGCCAAAAAAGGTGCCAAATAAATGACTGGATACAAACCACATCTGATGAACTTAAATTGTGAACTAGACATTTGCGCTCTTAACGTGCTCCCACCATATATGACTCAATTTCCAGATCAGAAGATCAGAGATCAATTTATGAGACTTCGTCTCAATCAATTACCAACACGACAGCTTTTGTCCATAATTGTCCATAATCAGACAGATCCCAAAATCAGAAGCACATTGTCAATTCTGTGTGGAAAAACAGATCCTTGAAACTCTGTTCCATGTTCTAATGGACTGTCCCGCACTATCCGACAAAAGATCCCTGTTTAGAGAGATGGTATCTAAACGTGGTCCTGACTTGACTCCCGGGAGAGATGGAACACCATACTTCTGGGAACTAATAGGAGCCTAACCACTGTGATCATACACTTCTGGAATTACATATCTGCTACACCCATCTCAAGAAGCACTGCCACTTCTGGAATTAAATAAAGCGACAACAACTTCATCTGAAAGTTGACAGGGACAAATTGACATTGGAAATGATACTCCTTCTTTTCCAGTGTTGTGTTTTCTGTTTTTGTAATTTTGTTTCTTTTTGTAATCTGTGAATAAGTTTGTACATGGGGAAAAAAGGGAAAGGAAAAAGAAAGAAAAAAATGAAAAGTTTTTGTAATAGAAACTATATCATTTAAAAAAAAATAAAAAAAGGAGTTCAGAAGGAAACAAATTGGCTGTTTTGGGTTGAAGGCATATTATAGCTTGAAATGTGTGTACTGTTTGGATTATAATGCTCATGTACAAATTCCTGAAGAGGTTTGGGAACTGAGAATATTTCCAAGTTATTAGTGGTAGCCAGTGAAGGAATTTGGTTACTATCATGCTTTGTATTGCAATATTAGCAAAGTACTGAGGGTCAGTTATTTTGTATTTGTTTTCTGTTATGAGATACATAGCTAATTGGAACCATTGGGATTCCTCATTGTCTTCTATTTTCTAAGTCGTATCTACAGTTTTTGTGCTCTTTTTATAAAAAGTTCTCCGACAACACACACATACTTGGTAGTTCAACAGATGTGCTTTTGAACTTTGCTATTTCAATTTTTGTATGTGTTTATTAGAATATTGTCATTTTGGAAGGTTTTTCCTTATGTTCTCTACAGTTACTGTATTTTCTAAGTGATCTTCACTTCCAAAATATTTACTTTGGATGTGGTCTATTTGCTGAAGGCGTTCTTTGGCTGTCCCATGTAGGAACATGTTATTAAAATTGCAGTTGTAAAGTAGGACATTTTGCATTATTCAATCTCTGGAGAAGATTCTGTATAGTGGAATGGAGTGTTGCTAACATTTTGATGTGAAGGAAGGTGCTTTTGCAATTAGGTCCCGAAATGCAGTCTAATGAATGTCCTCGTAGTCCAGTCCAGTATAATTGTGCACTGGACAGGAGTCCATGGTTTGTAAAGTGTTTATTCTAATTTTGTCTTTAACTTTCTCATAGTGTTTGAGGAATTGTCGTAAAAGATTTGAAGGACTTTTTCTGTATGTTACACGTTGAGGTGCACGGCCATTTGTAAACTGGACGGATTGGTTGGGTGGAAAGAAAAGTTGATTGTAATTTTGTTGGGGATGTTTTTTCAATAACGGTTTCTTGTGCCATAATGGTGTTTTCTAGCATTTAATAGCCTTGACCACTACTATTTATGGCAATTGGGTTTTTCTGTTCTTGTTTATAATCCTCTTCATTGAAATATTGTTCTGTGCTCTTGTGGGAAGCCATTCACCTGCACAGAAGTTCTCAAAGGTATCTATGTTAACATTGCGCATGTTTAGAAGTACTTTTTGTAGTTTACTGATTAATTTTGTTAGTGGTTTCATTCTGGTTAAAATTAATACAAACAATTTTCTTTTGAAGAGCATTGCGCTGTCAATGAGAGTTTCCAGGATTAGTCATCTGTTGTCGTTTTTAAGTGTCGAGAGTGACTTTTCTGATATTTTGATACGTTTTTGAAGTACTCTGGATGATAGCTCTCAGGGGCAACATGCTCACCTTGGAAGCAAGACAACACAGAGAAACCCAGGTTCAATCCCCGGTTCCACGGTTAGAAAGTTCTGGGTATTAAGCGTGATATAAATAACCTATCATACCATACTCTACGGTGGAACATTTTTGTAAAATCATTTTTTTGGAATGCTTAACTGTGGTTACATTAATATTGATAGATACAGTGATAGCGTTATTAGCAGTTGTATTCTTGTTTGTACATTTGTTTTTATTTTTACTTTTTGGAAGAAGGGTCCTAGTTTTTTTAGTGTTAGCTGGTTCTGTTTTGTTGACTGACTGTATTAGCAGTTTTGTTTGAACATTTGCTGTAAATTCTGCTAGAGGTGGATGAGTATTTTGCATGATTTTATATTTATCTGCTCAATTTGTTTTTGTTTTCTACAGAGTTGTTTTTTAGTAGGCATTATGTTCTGTCTGTTGGAGAAAAAAGGAAAGAGTGGGTTTGAAAGTTGTGGAATATTTTGCGTTCATTGTAAATGAGTGTGTGAATATGAGGGCAGACATAAATAGATGGCTGTGTGATTTTACAGTGGGTTGCTTGTTCTGGTTGGGAAGGTTGTGAAAGTAGCTGTGAAGGGCTGTGCATGAATAAGTAAGGACATTACAACCTTTTCTCGATAATAGTGGGTGTTACGCTAAAGGTGTTCAGATGAGAATACCTGGTGAGGTGTAATGAATAGAAGTGAAGTTAATGTTGTTGGTTTGAAAGGAATTTTATAGGCTAATATGCGGCTACACTGTACTACATGAGTAACAGAAAGAAACCTACTACATTAGTACACTTACTTTGTAGGATGTGAAGAGTATTTATGTTCAGGTTGTTGTTTTCTAGGAGGTAGGTTGTTGTCTTCCAGGAGGTTGTTCTTTACTGTAGTGGAGAAAGAGGAAAATTAGTCAGTATGTATGGTAACAGTCAATAGGTTCCCCACCACGGCAAAAAGGTATGTATGGTAATGGTGAGGTAATTTTTGTGCAAGAAGAATTTTTTTGCAATGTACGAGGAGTTGTTGGGAAGAAGAGTAAGTAACATTGGACGTGATTATGAGTATGGTTGTAACCCTGCTATTGCTGCAGATGGGTTGTCACCAGATTCCTAATAATTATTCGCAAGCTATCTTCCCAGTGGCACCAGGACATTACAGGTCATTTTGGCCTGGAAAGTCAGGTTGCTGAAAATGTTAGTGCCTATTTCTGTGGAGTTGTATAGCACTGTATGGGAATGGGGACATGGGAGCACGGGCAGCACTGTTAATGGGGCTGGTGGCCTATGATAATCGTGCCCCACGAGCAGTACAAAGAAAGTGTGAGATATTTATACAATTGAAAATGGAAAATGCTGAGTGTTTAAAAAGCTGTCATTTATCGGAGGCTGGACATGAAAGGTAAAAAGTGGGTTTGTAGCTTTATAGCAGCACTGTACATAATTTATTTCACCAAAAAAATATGGATATTGAAAATATTTGTAGAACACTTTTAAGTGCCTCTTGTGTGAAGGTTTGTTATGTTGTTAGTACATGCATACTTGAGAATGAGATGTACTGTAATGTGTAATTTACTATTAAATTATTTTTCTTTTGGTTGTGTTGTGGCAGTAGTGGTTGAAGTATTTGCATTAGAAATGGTCCCAGAATGCAGAGAAGAATCGAGAAGCGAAGAAGCATGTACAGATTAGAAAATAGAATGTTAGCTAGCAAGCATGCATGTGTGGGAAATGTAATGATATTGTACACACTGAGTATTATTGCAATATGTTGGAGAAATCATTTTCATTTTGTTTCATTTATTCCTACAAATTACGCACAGCTCTGTTGTAAATCTATACATGCATTTGTTTGTTTTACTTGAAATGGTGGTGAAATGAATAGCTTTAACCGCATTGCATTTTGCTATTTCTCATTCCATGTACATGTCATGCTTCAGTAACATAAATGCAGCTTTCGTTTTCAGTTATCATTGTGGGAGTTTTAGTGCAACTTTTGTTAGTGGGAGAAGTGGTTTTAAAAGTGAAAGAATGAAAGATGAAATTAACAGTTTGTACATTAGAATGAATGATATGAGCAAGCATGCATGTCTTAGTAATATACTGAAGTTTCACACAGGATCTGGTACTTAAACATGCTGTGGAAATGTTTCAAATGTGGTTTTCTTTCACAAAAAAGACACAGAGAGTGCTGCTGCAATTGCAAATATGTGTTTTGAAAGTGTTATGAAAATCTTAATTAAAAGAATAGTTTGCAACTACACAGCATTGTGAGAGAGTTCCATTTGATGTCAGGAAGTGGGACACACGAGAGTATGATTATTGAGTAAGTTAATGCAGGGTAAGTGTTAGGAACCCTGATTATATGCATTTATAAAAGACTTGGAAATGTAATTTTAAAAATATATGCACACCTGTACTTTGTGTTGATAGATGCAGATGTGGATTAATCTGCAAGTAGAAATCATGCAGAGTTTTTCAGTAGTTTTTGATGCAGGTGTTTGGGAATAACAGGAGACCTGTACTCTGAGTGTTCAACAGTACATCTGAAGTGTTGAACTGAGATGAGAGAGTTAGATGTAGAGTTCTTGGATGTGATTGGTGGATGGGTGTATGACTGCTTGACAGTAGCCAGTGTTGAAGTACTGCAAAGAGTGAAGTGGAAAGGGAAGAAGGGCTGTCCGGTGTA
Source organism: Ambystoma mexicanum (assembly GCF_040938575.1). Lineage (NCBI taxonomy): Eukaryota > Metazoa > Chordata > Amphibia > Caudata > Ambystomatidae > Ambystoma > Ambystoma mexicanum. The sequence goes on along the minus strand of NC_090927.1, from coordinate 418,699,046 downwards.
ACAAGATCTGCAGACACTGCAGTGGTCCACGGACAGGGTGTGCCACATCCTGGTCTTTTCTCAATGCCCTGAATGGAAAGGGGACTGTGGGGATTAGCCAATCAGGTGTTCTGGTTGTGCTTTATAGGAAGACAGGCTAATAGTTTTGTTCATTGCTGTGTGTAGTGAAGATGGCAGTGGTTGCAGAGGTGAAGAGGCTCACCGCCTCCAACTCCCTCAGGGTTAGCCGCTTCTCGAAGCAACGAGCTGGGGGTAGATCTCTCTCCGCGGCAGGGGCCTCCCTCTGGAACAGCCTTCCTGCCTCCCTGAAACTTGAGGAGAACCATCTCCGGTTCCGGAAGCACCTCAAAACCTTCCTCTTTGCTTCTGCTTTCCCTCTCCCTCTCCCCTGCTGAGCGGCTAATTAATTTTCACTGAAGCTGCACTGATCCTGCAATTGGACCACTCTAAACGGCCTCGGTCCTGGGCCCTGCCACTCTCCACTTGCACTGATGCCCTGGAACCCCTTTGCACTGCGGGTCTGTCTCTGTATCCCTACAGCCCCCCGTCCCCCAGCACTTGTTCTGCACTTACCTCACACTTGCCACCAGCTGGCCCTATTTATTTATTTATTACGTACGCCTCTTACCTTGTACTGCACTTCCCCCCCTCCCCTTCCCCTTGCACTTTTCCCCTCCCCTACCCCTGCACTTGCGCGATCTGAACGACACCTGGCCTAGTAGGATCGTTTTCTGTCTCCACTTGTACCCCCCTCCCTGCCTCGTCGCGCCTTGAAACACTTGTGTATAGGCGCGTTACAAATACCATATCATATCATATCATATCATATCACTGTGTGCATGGTGGGAGATTATTGTATGATTCATTAGCATAGGTATACTGAAATATGTGGCATTTCTGCCAACCTTGGATTGGAGGGAGTGGAGGCTTTGTGGTGTATCAGAGCAAAACTTGAAAGATGTATTTGCATTTTGCAAAAATATGGCTGTTTTCAACACTACAGATGTCATTGTGGTGCACTGTGGAGGACTGTATTTGACGTACATTAGTGCAATAAGTTTGCAGAGTGCAGTGAAAGAATTTCTGAAGGCACTAATGGAGCTCTTTCCATGTGGAAAGGTGATATTTTCCCATATACCACCTAGGGCACTATGGACCTAGTCCAATGTCTTTTGTCCTCAAGAAGATGCATGAAGGCGTCTTGTCAACAAAGGGATATCTTCCTTTTGTTCAGTGTTGGAATGTCTTCGTTCCCAAAGAACAACATTTTGGTGGATGGTGGAAGTCCTTTGTTTAGTGATGGCATCACTTTAATGGATTTTGGCAATGCAATTGTTCTTGCTAATATTCAGAATGCACTTTGAAAGTTCTTGTGAAATGATGTAGAGTGCATGTGAGTAGGTATTGAAAACAAAATCTGAAAATCCCCCTAAAAAATCAACAACAACAAAAAAAGTTTATTTTCAAAGCTACCACTAAAGAGTAAATACCTTACCTTTCATTTAGGTTCTCTCCCCACCCCCCTTGAAGAGGACAATCTGTCCAGGGACACCGTGGTAGTCTGCGGACAGCATATGCACCTCTGGGTCTTTTGAGGGTGCCAGGCATAGAAATAGGACTGTGCAGTCCAGGGAATTAGCCAATCAGGTTTCCTGGGTGTGGTACACAAGGAAAGAGTGTGGCAGAAGGACTGTTTGCTGAGAGGATTGCAGATGTCTACGGCTATGGCTGTGTCTTTCAAAAGGCAGAGTGTGTGGATTTTGGGGGACTTGTGGATCCATTGTTTGCAGTTATATGCAGAGCAGTGTGGAGTGGCTGAACATCTTGGATTTCATCATGTTGATGTGAAGTGGTATGGAGTGCGCAGCATGAAGTGGGTGGACTTGCTCCCATTTTGTGTCAATTTGGTCACACTGCAACATCTGGACATTATCAGTGTTCATTGTGGAGGGAATAGTTTAGGGTATGTAACTGGAATTTCATTGCAGTTTGCAATGAAGGAGACATTTGGCGAAATGAAGGAAATGTTCCCGAACCCTCAACTTATTTTTTCTCGCATTTCCCAGAGACATATGTGGATGCGCTCCAGTTCATTTGGTCCACAAGTGGAGAAAGGGAGGCGCAATGTGAACAAGGTTGTGTGTGCATTTTTGGGAGATGTTGGCATGATGCCTTTCCTTAATGAAAAAATTGAATTTGTCACTGCCAATATTTTCTGCAGAGATGTAGTACATCTAACTGATGCCAGTAAAAAGCTTTTTTTGGAAAATATTTTAAATGCTTTGGAGCACTTATTGTAAATATAGAAAGTATTTTTGCAGTAGGTGAAATGCATGGAAGCACTGCAAAAACAGAATGCCTACTGTTTTGAGGTGGAAAGAAAAAGTTTAGTTCAGTAGAATGTTGCTTAGATTACTTAAAAATTTGAAAGAAAACATTTAACAAAAAAAATACAAAAAATGCTCTTTTCAGAGCCACCACTTTCTCACAAAAAAGAGTACAATAGTTTAGATGCTGCCACCACCTGCATTTCTTAGATGTCCACGGACTAGCGTGCTGTCCGTGGACTTCACAAGCTGCGTAGGGACCTGCACCTTTTTTTGGTATTTCTATTTTTGAACTCTGAAAGATGGCTCTGAAAAGAACCTTTTTTTGAATTTGTGTGTTTTATATATTTTTTGGCTTTTTTCACAGGAGACACAAAGGAGGGGAGGGAAGGAAAGGAGGGTAGGGAAAGGGCACCAACAAGAGGGACAAAAGGGCAGGTGGAGAGAAGAAGATGTTGGGTGGGCCTTAATTAGGTAGAGGACAGTGTTTCTCATGCTCGCTGACCACAGCCTCGAAAGCACTTCCAAACTGCTATCCCCTACTGAGCGGCATGTCACAGTACATACAGAGCACTGTCATCCTAGAAAGATAAGGGTCGACTGATTCATGTATGACCTGCAAGGCTTTCAAAGGGATCCTCTGCCCAACAGGAGTGTCTCTTGTGGTGGCAGGAGTGGATGTTGAGGGTGTGATAGTGGATGCCAACCTACTTGCCCCTTCGAAAGGTACAACCTTTTGCACTGCTACCTTGTGATTCAATCTGAGGTTGCGCCGCATGGAGGTGGTCCCATAACTGTACAGACCCAGATTTCTGAGTACAACCTTGCACTCAGTACATCCAAACTTGTCTGCACATGCCTAACGTACCCTCTTAATGGTGGTAAACAGCTTCCACACCCAAGATTCACATTGGGTGCCGGTGTGAGGGATTTCCACTACTTCATCCTCATCCTCCTCTTGATCCCCCTCTGTATCACGATGCTTGTTCTCCTCCCCAGGCCCTCCAAATGGTGTTGGCTGTGGTGGTGGTGGTGGTGGGGCAGCTGCATTAGCCATGGATGCCATTCTGTATCGAAGCACAAAAGCAGAACCAGCAATGTGCCAAACCAACAGCAGCTGCTTGCTCATGGACAGCCAGAAACACAATGAGGAGTAGCAGTGGGTGGGTCCCTTTAGAGGGGCTGTCCACAGACTGCACAACTGTCTGTGGACAGTTCGATCCAGATATGGGGTTCCAAAAGTTACAAATAGTCACTAGATCAACCAGGACAGGGTCTAGGACCTCTGCAAGGGTGAAGTCTATGCTTTAAACACCCTGGATTCGCCAACTGTCCATTGACACTCCCAGCACGCAGCAGGGGTGCGGTCACATGATGACATCCCCGGACGATCGTGCATAGGACACCTGTTGCATGGGATGCGGTGTGCACATGCGTACCAGTGTCTGTCGGTCTGGGGTGGAGCCCCTGAACTAATTAAAAGTACAACACGACCTTGCGGACAACTGCAGAAAGGCACGATGTTCGGGGGCACAGCGAGATCAGGTATGCATGCGTCCAGGTGTCTGCAGGACAGGGGCAGGGTCCCTGAACTAATTAAAAGTGTGACACGACCTTGCAGACAACTCCGGACAGGTGTGATGTTCGGGGGCACAGCGAGATCAGGTACGCATGCATCCAGGTGTCCGCAGGACAAGGTCAGGGTCCCCGAACTACTTAGAAGTGCAACACGACCTTGTGTATAATTCTGTACAAGCGCAATGTTCGGGGGCACAGCAAGATCAGTTACACATGCGTCCAGGTGTTCGCACGACAGGGGTGGGGTCCCCAAACTACTTAAAAGTGCGACACAAACTTGCAGACATCTTGCGCGATGTTCGGGGGCACCTCCATTTTGGTTACAGAAACGCTGGACAGTCGCGCTGTCGGAGGACTCCAAGTTGGGCTTTTAAAAAAAAAACACCAACAGTGGACACACACATATTTATTAAAAGAAAAACATACAATGAATTAGGAAAGAGACTGGGAATCAGAATGGGAAACAAATATGGGAGAATTGGGGTTTTCTACGCACTGTTAATGAGGAGAGGAAGGGATTGAGGTCTCATCATAGCATCTTTCATTTAGGGGATTTGATGGGGGTGATTAGTTGGGGCAGGGTGAACGGGCACAGGTACAAGTCGGGCAGTAGTAGCGGATATTTTCTTTCACTTGATTTTTTACAAATGTCATCAACTGTACAAAATTATTATTTAATTCATCCATTTTTGCAGATAGGTTTTGTAGTTCAATTTGTGCATTTCCACTTAGGAAAGTAGCCATGTTCCGGTTCAGTGAATTGTAATTCTGGCCCACTTTCTTCATTCCTACTATGTACTGTTAAAAAGAAAACCATGTTTCAGTGATATCTGAACAAATTACATCACTTGTCTCTGCTTGGAAAATGTATTCTGTACTATTAGAGTTGTTTCCTTCACTCATTTGGTCATGTGGGAAATGTTCCTCCAGCCAGTGTGCTTGCCATTTCTGTGGAAAGGAAACAATACTGCTATTTCTTACAAGTTATGTATAAATAACAAATTGTAATGGTAAATAAACAAATATAGTTCACTTACTATTTTTCAAAGGGTTTCTTCTGGAATAACTTGAACCGCTTCTCAGAGTGTAAGGAAGGTTGCACTGAGGAGATACTGCTAGGTGTACAGTTGACCTGTGTGCTTGGTGCATTCCATTATGTTGTGCAAACTATGCAACATACTTTTGGTTTCTCAAGTACAGAATGTCTATATATACTTATTTTTGGATGTGGTAAACACATCTGTTATTGTTTCATGTGCATGTCTTTGCCCATTGCAGGATAAATAACGCCTGTGCGTTTGGCCAGTGTGAATGCTGTCCGAAGTCCGCGGACAGTCGCACAGTCCGTGGACTTTGTGGCTATTGCTGTGGGCAAGGGAGGCAGTATGATGTCAGGGACGATCCACATGTAGAAGAATTAAGGGTATCCTGGTAAAAATCCATTAAATTCAGTGAAAAAACCTTATTAAAGGGACGTTATGGTTAAGTTGCACTAATAAAAACCTAACAAAATCAGTGGGAAAACATTCTTAAAGGGTTATTATGGTTACAAGTAAAATCAGAAAAAACCCAGAAATTCACCAGTTATGGTAAGGTAAGCAACCATAACTAGCGTCACCACTGTGCACTGCTAATACTAACACACACGACATCAAAGATGACATGACAATTATCATGTCCTTACAAAGGGTTGTGTTTATGATGTTGGTAACAAGGTGTTACGGTGATTGTGAGATCTATTTATTTTAATTATTTATCGCATTTGTTACACGCCCAAACCCAGGCGCCCCCTGCCCTAGAGCTCTTGAATCTTGAATCTTAAATCTTGAATCTAGGTGTGCTAGAGCCTGATCTGAAAGGTCTAGCTGACCTTTTTTGGGTGACACTGTAATTGAGATATGCAGGGACATCATTGGTAATACATTTGTGAGTGATGATAATAATTTTCTAGCTTGGATGGGTATCCATTGTGCTTCTCCCCTAATGTGAGAGATATGGTTGGTTCATTTTAATCCAAAGGCTGCCCTTTGGGCTTTGTTTTGCAGCAACTGCAGTTTAGTCAGATTTGTATTTGTGGTTCCTAGTAAGAGCATATTACAATAATCCAGCTTTGATAGTATGTGGGCTTGTGCTAAGGTGAGGCAGTTTTGTGGGGTGAGAGATTGGCAGCTGAGTGCAATGAGTTTGGCCTTGTAGGCGGTATAGAATGAGTGTGCACAATGTGTTTAGTCATGGTAAGGTTAGAATCAAGATGAACGCCTAATGTTTTGACTTGTTTAAGTACTGGTGTAGGTGTTCCATCAATGGTGAGGTTTGGTAGTCGGGGTGTAGGGTTTTCTATCCGGAGGGTGTACCTACAACGAGTATCTCGTTTTTTCATCATTAAGGAATAGGCTGTTTGAGCCCATCCAGTTTTGTATGATGGAATATATTTTGTTAATGGAGGCAGAGTCTTGTTCATGGTCACCTGTGATGGGGAAAATTGGTATAGAGGACTCCGTGGCATCCAGTGCTGCAAAAAGGAGTTTGGTATAAGTATTATATACGTTGGGATTTGGAGACTCTCGAAATATGTTCCGATAGGAATGACTTGACCCATAAGGTGGCTCTGCAGAGAAGTTAACATTATCTGACAGCTCAGTACACATCTTATCATGGTCCACCAAATCAAAAGCAGCAGACAGATCAAGTAAGAGGGGGATGCACAATTTCCCATAGTCTCTTATGGTGTCCATCTTAATTTTGAGGTCTAGTATGATATGATATGATATTCTATTTGTATCGCGCTCATACACAAGTGTTTCAGAGGAAACTGCAGGTGGGAAGGGAGAAGTGTAAAGTGCTGAGAAAAGGATTACAAAAACAACAAGTGGTAGTACAGCCAGCAAGTGGCAAGTGATAGGTTTAAGGCACAGGCAGGTAGTGTCTCATAAGTGCACAACAGGGGGGGACAGTAAGGTTACAGATACAGACCCAAGTGCAAGGGTTGCCAGGAGGCAGTGCAGATGCAAAGCAGGGTGGGCAAGTACCTCGGCCTGAAATCAGAGGGTAACCAGGTGCATGATGTAGCCGTAGCGCCGTTTCTGTACTGTGCTTGGCCCAGAATCATGATAGTCTGGATCCTAGAAAGTGGTTGCTTTCTAGATACTTGGGGGTAGGCAATTTTGTTGACTATTTTTAAAACAAACTGAACCGTAGTTATGGGTTGGTAGTTGGTGGGTATGGCGGAGTCCAGGGAGGGTTTCTTCAGAAGAGGGGTTACCCAGGCTTCTTTGATACTGGCAGGGACAGAATTGGACGTGAAGTTGATAATGTTAGGAACTAAGGTAGGGGCACAAAGTTTGACTAGGCTAGCAGGGAAGCTGTCTCCTTTACAATTGGAGGGTTTCAATGTGTAGATGGTGTTAAGGACCTGGTTTTGGGAGACAGTCATGAACTTGAATATGGGGGCTGTTTTTCCGGCGCCTGTGACAGTCGCAAGGGAGGGTATACTTTTGCTGACCAATACTTTTCTTTTTGATAGTATTTTCTCTTGTAATGTGAGGATTTTGGAAGCATTCCGGATTGTGGTGCACCAGGCTTTGTTTGAATTAATGGGGCTGGTGGACGGGATAGGGGCTTCCAACTCTCTAAGTATACAGAATAGTTCTTTGCTGTTAGAAGAGTTGTTGTTAATGCAAGTATTCAGGGAATTTGCTCTGTGGGCTATGCCTGCTGATTTGTAGTTTTTATTAGCTACCAAAAGTGCGTTGGAAGTGATCATAGTTGGAGACTTTTCATGTAGGTGCTATAGCACTCTTTATTATGTTGAAGGCCAATGAGCTCTTCGTTGAACCAAAAATTGCTTTGTTTGGTATTGTGGGGTATTTTCGATGTGAGTGTGGCTACTGCATCAATGGTTGATTTCAGACAATTGTGGTAGATTAGAGCAATACTATCGGGGTTGGTGTTAGAAGTTGTGATGGCCTCGAGGGTATTGGTCAGAGAAGGGACGAGATTGTCTACTGTAAGTTTGTGGGTGTTTCTCACTGTAATGGGGCAGAGTGTGGGTTGGGGTATACCCTGAGTATTAGGTGTCAATATATTGAAATGTATTTGATCGTGATCCGATCATGTGATTTCGGAGATTGATTCCAATGGCTAAGTTAATATTTACCGTTAGGATCCAATCCAGGATTCTGCATTTGGAATGGGTGGGGGAGTTAACAATTTGGGTAAATTGCATTTTTTGTAGGGCCGTGTAGAAGGCGGTAGCTTTAAGGTCCAGTAGGTAATTGAAACCAAGGTTAATATCACCTAGGATAATACATGTGGTGTGTGGTTTAAGGAGGGGTGATTGTTAAGATGGATTTCTGAACTCTGACCTGGAGGGGCAGAGGTTCAGAAGGCCAGCCTAGTTTCTTGGAACAGGGTAACCTCTGGACAAGCCAGATCAATCAGGGTAGCAATGGCAGCGGTCAAGACTAAGTCTCAAGAGGAGTGAGTGTGACGGAAAGACCTCAATGAGCACACAAAGCAAGGACACTTACAAATTACCCCACACAGGTGTTATATTAAAAATATAGACACATTTATAACAAGGCCTTTGTAACATCGACCATAGCAAAGAATCACAATAATACTAAAGTAAACCAACACATCACAATCAATACAATATATATACAAGACCAAGGGGTCTAAGGAGTTAAGAGCACGTAATATGTAGACCACCTAGATGGGGAGGAAAACAGTCAGTGCAAGTAATCATTAGACCCAGTTTGACATCTGAAATACACCTAACTAGGAGGAAGTCCGAGCCCTACGAAGAGAGGAGCCTTATGCTCAAAAGTACCTGCACGCACTGGTGCCAATGGACAAAAGAGGTCCTCTACGAGGATATCAGGCAGTTCAGGAAGGTGAATGAAGCGATGCAGAACAAGTCCCCACTACTCAAGCAAGGCCTCCACTTGTGGGCAGAGGCAGGATGAGAGTGTGGAATAGAGTCGCTATTTCGCAACAGCGGTAGAAAAGAAACGGGCTCCTGTGCGAGGGGCCACCGGTTGGGGTATGGACTACTCACCGGTCCCCGACACAGGCAGACCCAGACTTCTCCAGTTCAGTTCACGTTGCTGGCAGGTTCAGCTGCAATGATCAGGATGTCTCGACGGCGTGTAGATTCTGCGTAGCAGGATGCAGGGTCGAAGGTGTCCCAAATGCAGCAGACGTGCACAGGTTGTTACCACAGCAGGGCAACACGGCTACCGCGTTTACTCTGGTCCGGGCGCACTCGTCTCACTTCAGACCTGGGAATGCCAAGTGTACAAATTTGGGGTGAGGGTGCCGTGGACGCACAGCAAGCAGTAGACCAAGTTTCGAGGGCTTCCCCGAAAAGGCGGCGGTGACAGAGCAAAGCGTCCTGCGTAAACTGGTCAGCCCACTGGTTGGCCCAGGGACACTTCCGAAGAGGCTTACTTGCAGGGTTTGATGAAGGTGCCGGGAATAGTTGATCCCACTATTCCAATGGGTCCAAGCGCCTTCGCAGACGTTCTAGGACGATCAGATATAGAGGGGTTTCTCAGGACGACAGCAGTTCAGGGTGCCAAACCTTCAGCGGGTCACCAGCGGTTCCTTGACTCAGCTTCTTGTTGCAGGATACTTGGCTCCTTATCCCTTGTTTGGTGTGAACTCACAAGATCGACATGGTAGTGGTGTTTTCAGCCTCCTCTTATCCAAAGTTCCCTTTGCGCCAAAACGGAGAGGACCCAATGGGAGATCTGCTCACAAACACTCACACCATACGTGGACCCATCATGGACCACGGTGGTCCCAGGCATTCAGGATACTCTAGATGCTCTGGCACCCAGGATGTGTATTGGGAACAGACATCCCAGCCCACATCCTGGAGGCACACCCAAGGAATGCAGAAGCCCGCGAAAGCGTTGGGTTTCGCGGGAAAGTGCATGACCAAATTAGGACTGCCCCAGTCGGCTTGACCTGGGGGAAGGTGAAGGGGCAAGGGGGTCAGCGGACAGGGCAAAGAACCTCGTGGCATGGCCATTTTGGAGCCAGGCCACTCATTTGTGCCAAATGCGGTAAGCGCGGATAACATGGCGAAAAAGGTTTCAAAACACAAGAGAAACAATAGCTGCCACCAGTCCCGTCCGTGACACACTTGCACAGTTCATAATAAGTCCAGTGAGAGTATCTAGGGCCTTTGGAATGACTAGAGACCCAAGAGCGCGGTAATGTAAGTTACGGTGCACTCTTGTTTCATGTTGCACAAAAGCTGCAACATGAGGAAAGGACTAAGGGAAACGAAGTCTCCCAGTACTGACTGTCTTAAGGGCATGTCAGTCTCCCCATAAGAATTGAGCGAAAGCCCAGAGGAGTGCGGCGGAAGGCTGCGCTTCACTGGCAAAGTCTAGATCAGGGTGTAAAACAACAGCAAAAAGTTTGGGGGTTACCACATGGAGGGAAAATTACATACAGTTATGAAATCTTTCCTAACAGTGATGAGTAGGGATTTGTCTGATTTGGGGTTGTTTGCATTGTTCAGTGCTCTGTAGATAATGAGTAAATTGATTGCAGTTTTGGGGTTGGTTGTAAATTTGAGTAAGATGAGTTTGTAGCCAGCCATTGGGTCTAATGTGCAGGATCTGAACTGAAGTGTGGTTTTGGATATAATAGCTACTCGTCCTCCTGTGGTATCTTGTTGGTCGTCCCTAAGGATGGTATAGTCGGGCGGGATAGCCAGGGCCAGTAGATGGCCGGTCGCTTCATGTAGCCAATTTCCGTGACAACTAGGAAGTCCAGGTGTGGGTCAAGGAGTAAATCCTGTACGTCAATAGTGTGAGCTACTAGAGAGAGTGCATTAAGCAAGGCACCTTTGAGGTTGGGATTGGGCTCTGAGACAGGCATGGGTTCTCGTCACAATGTGGAGTATGGGGGTTGAAGAGGGGTGGTAAGCCTGTGGTATGCTGGCGGGGGTGCTGCAGATAGGTTTGAGCAGATAATCTTGATAGCTTAGTGGTCTCCAGAATGGGGAGGGTGGTGGAGAATAAGGTTCCTGATGATCTTGCGCTGAGACGCTTGCAACGTGGTGATCCTAGGCATGGGGCATAGATCTTGGTAAGCTAACGGGCTTGGTGGATGTGGTGCTAGTAAAGGGGTTGATTAGGGGTTTGGGTTCTGGTACTCCTGTAGGCCAATAGATAATTGGTGTGACATTGCAGGGCCAAGTAGCTGGAAGTGGGAATGGGGGATGCTTTCAGCTTTCAGTAACAAGGGTGTTGGGAATGTGAGAGGGTGGTGCCGGGAGCACCCAAGTCGAGGAAGGCCATTCCCAAGCTGAGTGAAGAAGCCTGCCTTGCAGGGCAGAGGCTGTAGGTGGTCACCTGCTGGGTAGTCATCCTACAGGGCAACTTTGGGATCAAATGATAGGCCAAATGCCATGTATAGTAGATTCACAGAGGCTAGCCACATACAGCAAGATTTGGGTTTTTAGCAGCAAATACCATGCAATATGTGCTGGGGTAACACCGGCGATCAAGGATGAACCAGGGTTTGCCAACTAGCACCTAACAAAATATAGTATTCTTGGGATTGACACTAACACGCAGAATGCAACATGATTTGAGTTCTAGCTCCAAAACAAGATGCAGCATGCTCTGTCGTAGCAATGGCGAGCAAGATGTGACATGGTTAGCATTCTGGCAACAACCTAAGTACAGTATATAGTGGATGGTGAGTAAAGTGCGGGATGATCACATTACATTATAATTGTGCAGCAAATGTAATTACAGTACTCTGTAACCAGCATATAGAGAGCTCTGGAATTAACAATGGTGAGCAAGATGTAACCTGATTAGCCTTCTAACAGCAACCTATGTACCGTAGGCATTGGCTTAGTACTGGCGAGTAAAGTGCAGCGTGATTAGCAAATTCACGGCAACTAGAATACATTGTGCTCTGGGATTATTACTGGCGAGTACAAAGCAACATGATTAGCATTCTCGTAACAAACACAGTGTAATATGCTGCGGATTGACACTGGCAAGCAGCGTACACTGTAATTTGAAATATGACGGCAGACATGATACAGTACATATAGGTTTAACACAAAGGGGCAAGATATAGCATAGTTAGAGAAGTAGGCTGTATGACTGGGGTCAGCCAGATTTGAGTCCAGGAGTGCGGTGTGGCCAGGTGGGGCTGGGATGTGCTCACACATAGGAAGGTGCATGGCAAAACTATTGTGGTATGCTGGCCAGGGGAGCGATCAGCCGGGAGGGTATACAGCAGTTATCAGACTAGTCTTAGTTAAGGAGCCCTGTTAGGTAAAACAGGTGTAGGTTGAGTAGAGCCACGGTCAAGAGGGATAGTGCTCAGACAGCTGACTTGGATACTAAGGATATGTGCAGGGTGGGGTGCAACTGGGTGGGGTGCAACTGAGGCAGAGCATACTAACTTACCGATAGGGCTCAAAAGTTGTCACAGGCTGGATAAGTTCAGGCCAGGCAGTCGCGGGAGACCGCTACAGGCTGCTCCCGGCTCTGACAGGCTTGGACAGGAGCCTTTGATTTCGTGCCTTCGATTGGAGGGCCGGCTTTCACCTGCCAGTCCTCCTGGTAGGCTCTTATGTGGGCAGGCATAATTTGTGATGTCATCTTTGATGTCCTGGGTGTTAGTGTTAGCAGTGCACGGTGGCGCGAGTTATGGTTGCTTATCTTACCATAACTGCCGAATTTCAGGGGTTTTTCGTTTTTACTTTGAACCATAACGTCCCTTTAACAAAGTTTTTGTACTGAATTTCATAGGTTTTTAGTAGCGTACCTTAACCATAACGTCCCTTTAACAAAGTTTTTTCATTGAATTTCATAGGTTTTTAGTAGCGCAACTTAACCATAACGTCCCTTTAACAAAGTTTTTTTACTGAATTTCATAGGTTTTTAGTAGCGCAACTTATCCATAACGTCCCTTTAACAAAGTTTTTTTACTGAATTTCATAGGTTTTTGTTAGTGCAACTTAACCATAAAGTCACTTTAACAATTTTCTTTTTACTGAATTTCATAGTTTTTTATTAGTGCAACGTAACCATAACGTCCTTTTCAATAGAGGAAGACCACTAGCATCCTAGGTTCTCAAAGTGGGAACCCGGGGTGGTAAAAAAAAGATTTTTCTTCCCAAACTGGGACGCCGCAGACAGGCGTCCCGGTGCAGGAAGGAAAATCTTTTACCAAGATGGACACCAGGGAAAGGGTAGGCAGTGTTTATAAAGAGAACACAACAGGCCATTGGCGGGGGGTCAGGAAGACCAGGAGAGAGACACGGGGCATGAGCAGGGGGTGGGGCGGAAAGGAAGACACGGGGCATGAGCGGGGGGTGGTGGGGAAGAAGGGAGACACGGTGCATAAGCGGGGGGTGGGTGGAACAAGAGGTCAACAAGGGGCATCTTAGGAGGGGGTACAAGAGGAAGACACAGGGCATGAGCGGGGGGTGGGGTGCAACAAGAGAGAGACACGGGGCATGAGCGGGTGGGGGGAACAGGAGACAGACACGGGGCATGAGCGGGGGGTGGGGGCAACAGGAAACAGACACGGGCATGAGCGGGGGGTGGGAGCAACAGGAGACAGACACGGGGCATGAGCGGGGGGCAACAGGAGACAGACACGGGGCATGAGCGGGGGCAACAGGAGACAGACACGGGGCATGAGCGGGCGGTGGGGGGAACAGGAGACAGACACGGAGCATGAGCGGGGGTGGGGAGAACAGGAGACAGACACGGGGCATGAGCAGGGGGTGGGGGGCAACAGGAGACAGACACGGGGCATGAGCGGGGGGTGGGGGGCAACAGGAGAGATACGGGGCATGAGCGGGGGGTGGGGGGCAACAGGAGAGACACGGGGCATGAGTGGGGGCTGGGGGGTACAGGAGACAGACACGGGGCATGACCGAGGGGTGGGGGGAACAGGAGACAGACACGGGGCATGAGCGGGGGGTGGGGGAACAACAGACACGGAGCATGAGCGGGGGGGTGGGGAGAACAGACACGGGGCATGAGCGGAGGGGGGTGGGGGACAACAGGAGACAGACACGGTGGGGTGGGGGGCAACAGGAGACAGACACGGGGCATGAGCGGGGGGTGGGAGGAACAGGAGACAGACACGGGGCATGAGCGGGGTGGGGAGAACAGGAGACAGACACGGGGCATGTGCGGTGGGGTGGGGGGCAACAGGAGACAGACACGGGACATGAGCGGGAGGTGGGGGGCAACAGGAGAGATATGGGGCATGAGCGGGGGGTGGGGGGCAACAGGAGAGACACGGGGCATGAGCGGGGGCTGGGGGGAACAGGAGACAGACACGGGGCATGACCGAGGGGTGGGGGGAACAGGAGACAGACGCGGGGCATGAGCGGGGGGTGGGGGAACAACAGACACGGAGCATGAGTGGGGGGTGGGGAGAACAGACACGGGGCATGAGCGGAGGGGGTGGGGGACAACAGGAGACAGACACGGTGGGGTGGGGGGCAACAGGAGACAGACACGGGGCATGAGCGGGGTGGGGAGAACAGGAGACAGACACAGGGCATGAGCGGGTGGGGGGAACAGGAGACAGACACGGGGCATGAGCAGGTGGGGGAACAGGAGACAGACACGGGGCATGAGCGGGGGGTGGGGTGCAACAGGAGATAGACACGGGGCATGAGCGGGGGTGGGGGGAACAGGACACAGACACGGGGCATGAGCAGGTGGGGGAACAGGAGACAGACACGGGGCATGAGCAGGGGGGTGGGGTGCAACAGGAGATAGACACGGGGCATGAGCGGGGGTGGGGGGAACAGGACACAGACATGGGGCATGAGCGGGGGGTGGGGAGAACAGGAGACAGACACGGGGCATGAGCGGGGGGTGTGGGGGTTAACAGGAGACAGACACGGCGCATGAGGGGAACAGGAGACAGATACGGGGCATGAGCGGGGGGTGGGGAGAGACACACGGACATGAGCGGGGGGGGTGGGCGGCGGGTGGGGAGAGACACACGGACATGAACGGGGGGGTGGGCGGCGGGTGGGGAGAGACACACGGACATGAGCGGGGGTGGGAGAGACACACGGGGGTTGCGAGAGACACACGGGGCATGAGCGGGGGGTGGGCGGATGCTAGAGACGAGCGGGGCATGAGCAGGGGGTGGGCGGGAGGGAGAAAGACACATGGACATGAGCGGGGGTGGGCGGGAGGGAGAAAGACACATGGACATGAGCGGGGGGTGGGCAGGAGGGAGAAAGACACACGGACATGAGCGGGGGGTGGTCAGGAGTGAGAAAGACACACGGACATGAGCGGGGGATGGGTGGGAGGGAGAAAGACACACAGACATGAGCGGGGGTGGGAGGAACAGGAGACAGACACGGGCATGAGCGGGGGTGGGGGACTTACTGTGCAGGCGGGATACAAAGCCTCTCATGCGAGGAACAAAGATGGCGGGCGTCTCTGAAGCCAGACGCACTGCACGCTTTCACGCATCCAATGAGAGAGCATGTCAGATGTCCGCGGACATCACGCAAGCTGCTTGCCCAATCACCGTCCTGTCCGCGGAGCGAACAGGAAAGTGTGTCCGCGAAGTGAACACAGATATCACTAATTTTTTTCACTTACATTTTTGTCATTTTTTAAAAGACTACTGGACGGATTTACACCAAATAAAGCAGTGCAGACACGGGGCATGAGCGGGGGGTGGGGGGAGAAAGAAGGGAGTCACGGGGCATAAGCGGGGAGTGGGGCGGAAAGGAAGACACGGGGCATGAGCGGGGGGTGGTGGGGAAGAAGGGAGACATGGGGCATGAGCGGGGGGTGGGTGGAACAAGAGGTCAACAAGGGGCATCTTAGGAGGGGGGTACAAGAGGAAGACACAGGGCATGAGCGGGGGGTGGAGGGCAACAAGAGAGAGACACGGGGCATGAGCGGGTGGGGTAACAGGAGACAGACACGGGGCATGAGCGGGGGGTGGGGGGCAACAGGAAACAGACACGGGCATGAGCGGGGGGTGGGGAGCAACAGGAGACAGACACGGGGCATGAGCGGGGGGCAACAGGAGACAGACACGGGGCATGAGCGGGGGGTGGGGGGCAACAGGAGACAGACACGGGGCATGAGCGGGCGGTGGGGGGAACAGGAGACAGACACAGAGCATGAGCGGGGGGTGGGGAGAACAGGAGAAAGACACGGGGCATGAGCGGGGGGTGGGGGGCAACAGGAGAAAGACACGGGGCATGAGCGGGGGGTGGGGGGCAACAGGAGAGATACAGGGCATGAGCGGGGGGTGGGGGGCAACAGGAGAGACACGGGGCATGAGCGGGGGCTGGGGGGAACAGGAGACAGACACGGGGCATGACCGAGGGGTGGGGGGAACAGGAGACAGACACAGGGCATGAGCGGGGGGTGGGGGAACAACAGACACGGAGCATGAGTGGGGGGTGGGGAGAACAGACACGGGGCATGAGCGGAGGGGGGTGGGGGACAACAGGGGACAGACACAGTGGGGTGGGGGGCAACAGGAGACAGACACGGGGCATGAGCGGGGGGTGGGAGGAACAGGAGACAGACACGGGGCATGAGCGGGGTGGGGAGAACAGGAGACAGACACGGGGCATGTGCGGGGGGTGGGGGGCAACAAGAGACAGACACGGGGCATGAGCGGGTGGGGGGAACAGGAGACAGACACGGGGCATGAGCAGGTGGGGGAACAGGAGACAGACACGGGGCATGAGCGGGGGGGTGGGGTGCAACAGGAGATAGACACGGGGCATGAGCGGGGGGTGGGGGGAACAGGACACAGACACGGGGCATGAGCGGGGGGTGGGGAGAACAGGAGACAGACACGGGGCATGAGCGGGGGGCGTGGGGGTTAACAGGAGACAGACACGGCGCATGAGGGGAACAGGAGACAGATACGGGCCATGAGTGGGGGGAACAGAAGACAGACACGGGGCATGAGCGGGGGGTGGGGGGAAGGGGAGAGAGGCACACGGGGCATGAGCGGGGGTGGGGGGAGGGAGAGAGACACACAGAGCATGAGCGGGGGTTGGGGGAGGGAGAGAGACACACGGGGCATGAGCGGGGGGTAGGCGGGAGGGAGAGACACACACGGGGCATGAGCGGTGGGTGGGCGGGAGGGAGAGACACACACACGGGGCATGAGCGGGGGGTGGGCGGGAGATAGAGACACACACGGGGCATGAGCAGGGGGTGGGCGGGAGGTAGAGAGACACACGGGGCATGAGCAGGGGTGGGCGGGAGGGGATAAGAGATATGCGGCAAGAGCGGGGGTGGGCGGGAGGGGGAAAGAGACACGGGGCAAGAGCGGGGGTGGGCGGGAGGGGGAAAGAGACACGGGGCATGGGTGGGCGGGAGGGGGAGAGACACATGGGGCAAGAGCGGGGGGTGGGCGGGAGGGGGAGAGACACACGGGGCATGAGCGGGGGGTGGGAGGGAGGGGGGGAGACACACGGGGCATGAGCGGGGGTGAGCGGAGGGAGAGAGACACACGGGGCATGAGCGGGGGTGGGCGGGAGGGGGAAAGAGACATGCGGCAAGAGCGGGGGTGGGCGGGAGGGAGAAAGAGACACGCGGCAAGAGCGGGGGCGGGCGGGGGGGTGAAAGAGACACAGGGCAAGAGTGGGGGTGGGCGGGAGGGGGAAAGAGAAACGGGGCATGGGTGGGCGGGAGGGGGAGAGACACACGGGGCAAGAGCGGGGGGTGGGCGGGAGGGGGAGAGACACACGGGGCATGAGCGGGGGAGACACACGGGGCATGAGCGGGGGTGGGGAGGAGGGAGAGAGACACACGGGGCATGAGCGGGGGCGGGGGGAGGGAGAGAGACACACAGGGCATGAGCGGCGGTGGTGGGGAGGGTTAGAGACACACGGGACATGAGCGGGGGTGGCGGCGGGTGGGGAGAGGCACACGGACATGAGCGGGGGGTGGGCGGTGGGTGGGCGGTGGGTGGGGAGAGACACACGGGACATGAGCGGGGGGTGGGCGGCTGGTGGGGAGAGACACACGGACATGAGCGGGGGGTGGGCGGCGGGTGGGGAGAGACACACGGACATGAGCGGGGGGGTGGGCGGCGGGTGGGGAGAGACACACGGACATGAGCGGGGGGGTGGGCGGCGGGTGGGGAGAGACACACGGACATGAGCGGGGGTGGGAGAGAGGGGGAAAGAGACATGCGGCAAGAGCGGGAGTGGGCGGGAGGGGGAAAGAGACACGCGGCAAGAGCGGGGGTGGGCGAGAGGGTGAAAGAGACACAGGGCAAGAGTGGGGGTGGGCGGGAGGGGGAAAGAGAAACGGGGCATGGGTGGGCGGGAGGGGGAGAGACACACGGGGCAAGAGCGGGGGGTGGGCGGGAGGGGGAGAGACACACGGGGCATGAGCGGGGGAGACACACGGGGCATGAGTGGGGGTGGGGAGGAGGGAGAGAGACACACGGGGCATGAGCGGGGGTGGGGGGAGGGAGAGAGACACACAGGGCATGAGCGGCGGTGGTGGGGAGGGTTAGAGACACACGGGACATGAGCGGGGGGTGGGCGGCGGGTGGGGAGAGGCACACGAACATGAGCGGGGGGTGGGCGGTGGGTGGGGAGAGAAACACGGGACATGAGTGGGGGGTGGGCGGCTGGTGGGGAGAGACACACGGACATGAGCGGGGGGTGGGCGGCGGGTGGGGAGAGACACATGGACATGAGCGGGGGGGTGGGCGGCGGGTGGGGAGAGACACACGGACATGAGCGGGGGGGTGGGCGGCGGGTGGGGAGAGACACACGGACATGAGCGGGGGTGGGAGAGACACACGGGGGTTGGGAGAGACACACGGGGCATGAGCGGGGGGTGGGCGGATGCTAGAGACGAGCGGGGCATGAGCAGGGGGTGGGCGGGAGGGAGAAAGACACATGGACATGAGCGGGGGTGGGCGGGAGGGAGAAAGACACATGGACATGAGTGGGGGGTGGGCGGGAGGGAGAAAGACACACGGACATGAGCGGGGGGTGGGCGGGAGTGAGAAAGACACACGGACATGAGCGGGGCATGGGTGGGAGGGAGAAAGACACACAGACATGAGCGGGGGTGGGAGGAACAGGAGACAGACACGGGCATGAGCCGGGGTGGGGGACTTACTGTGCAGGCGGGATACAAAGCCTCTCATGCGAGGAACAAAGATGGCGGGCGTCTCTGAAGCCAGACGCACTGCACGCTTTCACGCTTCCAATGAGAGAGCACGTCAGATGTCCGCGGACATCACGCAAGCTGCTTGCCCAATCACCGTCCTGTCCGCGGAGCGAACAGGGAAGTGTGTCTGCGAAGTGAACACAGATATCACTAATTTTTTTCACTTACATTTTTGTCATTTTTTAAAAGACTACTGGACGGATTTACACCAAATAAAGCAAAGCACGCTTTCGGGACCAAGCCGCAGCTCCTGCCGCAAATTTGGTGTAAATCCTTCCAGCGGTTTGGGCTGTAGGCGTGAGCAAAGTTTTTTCCCATTATGTCTATGGGAAAAAAAAAGTTTTGGGACCCCCCCTATAACTTTGCCCTCCCTGGAAGAATCCTCACCAAACTTTGCAAAAAAAATTCTGAGTGACCCAAATACTTTTTTTACAAGTTTGGTGAGGATTCGTCCAGGGAGAGCGAAGTTATAAGCCACCCAAAAAGTTCTCTTCCTATGGAAACACCAACTTAACCATAACTACATGGCCACGGTAGTTATGTACGGTGGCCATGTAGTTATGGTTGAGTTGGTGTTTCCATAGGAAGAGCCCTTTTTGCGTGGCTTATAACTTCGCTCTCCCTGGACGAATCCTCACCAAACTTTGCAAAAAAAGTATTTGGGTCACTCAGAATTTTTTTTGCAAAGTTTGGTGAGGATTCTTCCAGGGGGGGGCAAAGTTATAGGGGGGTCCCAAAACTTTTTTTTCCCCATAAACTGAATGGGAACAAAATTTGCTTGCGTCTACAGCCCAAACCGCTGGACGGATTTTCACCAAATTTGGACAAGGAGCAGCGGCTTGGTCCCGAAAGCGTGCTTTTGCAAATTTGGTGAAAATCCGTCCAGTAGTTTTTTTTTAAATGACCAAAAAGTAGGTAAAAAAAAATTAGTCATATCTGTGTTTGGTCCGCGGACACACTTCCCTGTTCGCTCCGTGGACAGTGTCCTGATTGGCCAATCGGCTTGCGTGATGTTCGAGGACATGCAATGTGTTCGCTGATTGGACGGTGTGGAGCGTGAAGCACATCAGATTTTCGGTAGCGCCCGCCATCTTGGATTTGCGGTCGTCCGCGGACAGCACGGTGAAACTTTGTTCAAAATTTGTATTTAGTAGAGTGTGTTGGTATGTAGGAGTGTTTGGGGAGGGTGGGAGTGTATGAGATAGGATGAAAGTTGTGTTTTTTATGTGTTAGACGTTCTTTTTGTGTTCGATTTGTCTGCAGACATCACAGGTGTTCTGAAATGTTCTAAATAAACTGAATTGGGGTGTTCTGAGGACTCAATATGTGTCCATTTTGTTCGCAAGCAAACTGAAACTGTTCTAAGAACACTCGCAGTGTCCTGAAATGTTTGCAAATAAACAAAATGGGGGTGTCCTGAGGACGCTGTCCGTATTGTTCGTTGTCAAGTTGAATATGTTCTAAGAGCACTCGCAGTGTCCTGAAATGTTCGCAAATACACAACATGGGGGTGTTCTGAAGACGTTGTCGAACACTCGCTGTGTCCTGAAATGTTCACAAATATGAATGGGGGGTTGTGGCTGGCAAGTTGAATGTGTTCTAAGAACACTTTTGGTGTCCTAAAATGTTCGCAAATAAACAAAATGGGGTGTCCTGAGGACGCTGTCCGTATTGTTCTCTGTCAAGTTGAATGTGTTCTAAGAACACTCGCAGTGTCCTGAAATGTTCGCAAATAAACAAGATGGTGGTGTTCTGAAGACGCTTCTAAGAACACTTGCGGTGTCCGGGGAATGTTCGTAGGGGGTGTCCTGAGGACGCTGTCCGTATTGTTTGTTGTCAAGTTGAATGTGTTCTAAGAACACTCACGGTGTCCTGAAATGTTCGCAAATACACAAAATGGGGGTGTTCTGAAGACGTTGTCGAACACTCGCTGTGTCCTGAAATGTTTGCAAATATGAATGGGGGGTTGTGGCTGGCAAGTTGAATGTGTTCTAAGAACACTCGCGGTGTCATGAAATGTTCGCAAATAAACAAAATGGGGGTGTCCTGAGGACGCTGTCCGTATTGTTCTCTGTCAAGTTGAATGTGTTCTAAGAACACTTGCGGTATCCTGAAATGTTCGCAAATAAACAAGATGGTGGTGTTCTGAAGACGCTTCTAAGAACACTCGTGGTGTCCGGGGAATGTTCGTAGGGGGTGTCCTGAGGACGCTGTCCGTATTGTTCTCTGTCAAGTTGAATGTGTTCTAAGAACACTCGCCGTGTCCCGAAATGTTCACAAATACACAAAATGGGGGTGTTCTGAAGACGTTGTTGAACACTCGCTGTGTCCTGAAATGTTCGCAAATATGAATGGGGGTTGTGGCTGACAAGTTGAATGTGTTCTAAGAACACTCGCGGTGTTCTGAAATGTTCGCAAATAAACAAAATGGGGGTGTTCTGAAGAAGTTTCTAAGAACACTCGCGGTGTCCTGAGAATGTTCGTAGGGGGTGTCCTAAGGACGCTGTCCGTATTGTTCTCTGTCAAGTTGAATGTGTTCTAAGAACACTTGCGGTGTCCTGAAATGTTCGCAAATACACAAAATGGGGGTGTTCTGAAGACGTTGTCGAACACTCGCTGTGTCCTGAAATGTTCGCAAATATGAATGGGGGTTGTGGCTGGCAAGTTGAATGTGTTCTAAGAACACTCGCGGTGTCCTGAAATGTTCGCAAATAAACAAAATGGGGGTGTCCTGAGGACGCTGTCCGTATTGTTCTCTGTCAAGTTGAATGTGTTCTAAGAACACTCGCCGTGTCCTGAAATGTTCGCAAATACACAAAATGGGGATGTTCTGAAGACGTTGTCGAACACTCGCTGTGACCTGAAATGTTCGCAAATTTGAATGGGGGTTGTGGCTGGCAAGTTGAATGTGTTCTAAGAACACTTTTGGTGTCCTAAAATGTTCGCAAATAAACAAAATGGGGTGTCCTGAGGACGCTGTCCGTATTGTTCTCTGTCAAGTTGAATGTGTTCTAAGAACACTCGCAGTGTCCTGAAATGTTCGCAAATAAACAAGATGGTGGTGTTCTGAAGACGCTTCTAAGAACACTTGCGGTGTCCGGGGAATGTTCGTAGGGGGTGTCCTGAGGACGCTGTCCGTATTGTTTGTTGTCAAGTTGAATGTGTTCTAAGAACACTCACGGTGTCCTGAAATGTTCGCAAATACACAAAATGGGGGTGTTCTGAAGACGTTGTCGAACACTCGCTGTGTCCTGAAATGTTTGCAAATATGAATGGGGGGTTGTGGCTGGCAAGTTGAATGTGTTCTAAGAACACTCGCGGTGTCATGAAATGTTCGCAAATAAACAAAATGGGGGTGTCCTGAGGACGCTGTCCGTATTGTTCTCTGTCAAGTTGAATGTGTTCTAAGAACACTTGCGGTATCCTGAAATGTTCGCAAATAAACAAGATGGTGGTGTTCTGAAGACGCTTCTAAGAACACTCGTGGTGTCCGGGGAATGTTCGTAGGGGGTGTCCTGAGGACGCTGTCCGTATTGTTCTCTGTCAAGTTGAATGTGTTCTAAGAACACTCGCCGTGTCCCGAAATGTTCACAAATACACAAAATGGGGGTGTTCTGAAGACGTTGTTGAACACTCGCTGTGTCCTGAAATGTTCGCAAATATGAATGGGGGTTGTGGCTGACAAGTTGAATGTGTTCTAAGAACACTCGCGGTGTTCTGAAATGTTCGCAAATAAACAAAATGGGGGTGTTCTGAAGAAGTTTCTAAGAACACTCGCGGTGTCCTGAGAATGTTCGTAGGGGGTGTCCTAAGGACGCTGTCCGTATTGTTCTCTGTCAAGTTGAATGTGTTCTAAGAACACTTGCGGTGTCCTGAAATGTTCGCAAATACACAAAATGGGGGTGTTCTGAAGACGTTGTCGAACACTCGCTGTGTCCTGAAATGTTCGCAAATATGAATGGGGGTTGTGGCTGGCAAGTTGAATGTGTTCTAAGAACACTCGCGGTGTCCTGAAATGTTCGCAAATAAACAAAATGGGGGTGTCCTGAGGACGCTGTCCGTATTGTTCTCTGTCAAGTTGAATGTGTTCTAAGAACACTCGCGGTGTCCTGAAATGTTTGCCAATAAACAAGATGGTGGTGTTCTGAAGACGCTTCTAAGAACACTCGTGGTGTCCGGGGAATGTTCGTAGGGGGTGTCCTGAGGACGCTGTCCGTATTGTTCTCTGTCAAGTTGAATGTGTTCTAAGAACACTCGCCGTGTCCTGAAATGTTCGCAAATACACAAAATGGGGATGTTCTGAAGACGTTGTCGAACACTCGCTGTGTCCTGAAATGTTCGCAAATTTGAATGGGGGTTGTGGCTGGCAAGTTGAATGTGTTCTAAGAACACTCGCGGTGTCCTGAAATGTTCGCAAATACACAAAATGGGGGTGTTCTGAAGATGTTTCTAAGAACACTCGCGGTGTCCTGGAATGTTCGTAGGGTGTGTCCTGAAGGCGTAGTCTGTATTGTTCGCTGGCAAGTTGAGTGTGTTCTAAGAACACTCGCGGTGTCCTGAAATGTTTGCAAATAAACAAAATGGGGGTGTCCCGAGGACGCTGTCCGTATTGCTCTTTGTCAAGTTGGATGTGTTCTAAGAACTCTCGCGTTGTTCTGAAATATTCGTAGGGGGTGTCCTGAAGATGCTGTTCGTATTGTTTGATGGCAAGTTGAATGTGTTCTTAGAACACTCATGGTGTCCTGAAATGTTTGCAAATAAACGAAATGGGGGTGTTCTGAGGACACTGTCCGTATTGTTTGTTGTCAAGTTGAAAGTGTTCTAAGAACTATCGCGTTGTTCTGAAATGTTCGTAGGGGGTGTCCTGAAAATGCTGTCCGTATTGTTCGCTGGCAAGTTGAAAGTGGTCTAAGAACACTCATAATGTCCGCGGACATTAAACGTTTCCATAGACCATAGTTGAAATGTTTGACTCTATGGATGTGATATGCTGCGGTGGTTGTTGCCAGGGCATAGAGTCTTGGGTGCGTGGCCATTTGGCAATACACCCAAGACTCTATGCCCTGGCAACAACCTGTCATTCGCCGTCCTGTTTGGCGTTTGTATCCGCATTGGCGGTTACGCACTGGAAGGGCGTGCGGAGGTTCCGCTACGTGATTTCTCTGTTACTCACCCTACGGTCTAGTGGTTTTCCAACATGACGTCGCTGGTAGTATTTCTTTCCTCTTCTCCCAGCGATCGCTGCATTGCAACCCCCTTCACTGCGCTAGCTCGCTCCTTTGGGTTTACACGCTAGTTTTCCAGCCTTGACCTCCTCGGTCGCTATCTGTACTGTCGGTCCGCCTTCTCCGGACTATCTCTCTCTCTCTCTTCCTTCCCTCAGCTCTACTGTGCGCTGTTCTCCACGCCCGCCTTCTCTGCCTTACCTTTCGGCTGCGCTGTCATTCAGCCGCCCTGGTTCCTGATGCTCCGGAGTTGTTTTCTCTGCTGGTACCCTTTCCGGTGGCTCTCTTTCTCTCCGGATCCTTCATTGCTTTGGATGTCCGGCTTCGCCTGCTCCGATCAGCTAACTGATCCTCTCAAACCGCTGCACTCCTCGGAGGGTTTTTTCTGCCTGAACAGGCTTTTTCCCTTCGTACTGTCTGGCCTCGGGAAGGGGGCCCCAGGTTTGCTATACTTTAGCACTCACTGTGGCTTCCTCTCGAGACAGATACTTTCACCACAAAAAGGAGAAGGACTATCTCTCTCACAGGCAACTGCAACCGGAGGACTTTGAATCAGGTGAGGAGAGTGGGGAGGAACGGGAGTTAGCGGAATCGGCCAAACCGGACACAACCACTGCAGCATATCACATTCATATTTGTTTATAACTTTGGGTGAAAAACAAATGTATAAGGAACAAAGGTATTAGATACTATGGATGTGATATGCTGCTATGATTCTCCTTATTATTGTATACTTACTATTTGGTCTAGTAACCGGAGTACATGTATTTCTTGTTAATTTCTGTGATAAAAGAAAATAGCATGTTAGTATTAGTATTTTGTAATGACATATTACATTGTATAATCAACATACTTTTTTTTCTGGACCCTCATATTTAGTAGATTACAAATCAGAGTACTGTGCAATTTGCTCAGTTTCTGTATTTGTGGCTAAAATCATTGGGTCTGTGGGAGAAAATAAAATTCCATGTTGGATTAAAAAAAAAACCTTTTTCTGTTATGCTACAGTTTATTTGTTTGTTTTTTTTCAGTGTTCACTTGTTGTTTCTGGCTAATGCTTTATACTTTGGCTTGTTGCATTTTTTTGGAGCAGTAACATATTATTTATTTGTTTTGATATTATAAAATTTTGGAGCAGTTAGATACCAATTGGCATATTCTAACTGTCTATTTTTTTTATATATTTTAGTGGTATTGATTTATCTATTTGGATATTGTTAAATTTTGGGATAGTTAGATACCAATTGGCGTATTCTAACTGTGTATTTTTGGTCTACTTTAGTGGTATTCATTTATCTGATTAGTTGTTGTAGAATCTTTGATCAGTTAGATAGCTTTTGGAGTATTCTAACAGTTTAAATTTTTAACACAAGTTTACTTAGGGTTTAAATACAGTTTAGTTATCAAATTTTGGTTTTAAGAACATCAAATAAGCGTTTGTAAGATTTCCTGGTAATCTCTGCTTTAGAGTAATGGTACTATCATTACATTCAAACCATCCACATTTCTTTTTTATATATTCAGTGTAGTGCCCTGAATTGGTTGTGGCTCCTGCGTGGTAGATTATACCTATTGTTGTGAAGCTTTTCTTACCAAGTGATATTTGACCATGTGTGAATCCAGTCAGCTTGCAGTTGTTTTTGTAACCATCTGCATTGTAACGTAGAAGCATTAGTATTATGTATTTACTATGTGTTTGTATTACTAACGTGGAGCGATTATCTGAATTGCAGGTAGAGCATAATCTACCATGGTTTTCATTTTGTACAAGTCGCTGAAATGGAATGGATTCACAATTTGGTATTTATATATATATGAAGCGTTCATTGGGGATTTCTTCTTGTGTCACATTGTTGCAGAGAGTGCATGTATGTTTCCACATGTATGAAATCTGAAAGATTTCATTTATAGGTATGTTTTTGTTTTCCAGTACTTGTAGTAAGTACATTAGAAATTCTTGTGGATCTTCCTGTGAGTATATAGTGAATTTCACCATTCCAGCACAGTAGTCCAATTGTTGTCTTATTCCATAAACACTATACGTGTTGTCAGGATTGTTTGCTGCATTTCTGTGAGGTACTAACATTTGCAAACACAATGGGTCTGTACTGTGTAAGTAAATGTTGTCAACAATTGGTGGTAATTGAAATAGAATATTCATTGCTACATTTGCGTAGCAACTTACACCAACTATTTTTGAGAATTTAATTGGTCCAGGTAGTTCTGTATCTAACTGCTTTTTTTGGAGTTTGTCTTTCTTCTTTAAAGAAGTACCTGGTTTACTTTCCCTAAATGATTCTTTTTTGCTTGTGGTACTTGATGAAGTATTAGTTTCTTTTACTCTCTTTGGAGGATTTGCAGTGACATCTGTTGCATTTCTGTTTGATTTATTTTTCTTTTATAACGTTTTACTTTTTGTGGAACAGAATATGTGTTTAAGTGGGGGGTGTATAGTGAGCGAAGTTTATTGTATTCTAAAATGCAAGGAATATCAGTGTTTATTTTACTTGCATCAAAGTTGATTAGAAATAGACCGTCAAGTGTACGTAAGCGTGATAGTGCTACATAGCTCATGCCTTCTTTAAAGACTGTGTTACCAATATCTATCATTGCTTTGTCTAGGGTAAGACCTTGTGATTTATGAATCATGACTGCGTATGCAAGAGTTAGAGAAAATTGTTCTCTGCGTACATACATATCTTTGAAGAGAAGGAATCTAGCTGATGAGCATCCTATCCTTTTTACTTCTGAAAGTTTGTGAAAGAATATATTGACAAACTGAATTTTGTTGTCGCGTGGGTATGTTTGAAAGCCAACAACTGTACCCAGTGCTCCATTAACTAGTCCTTGGTCCACGTCAAGGTTACGTTTAAGCATTACTCTGCAATTTAAGGATAATTTTAATATCTTTTCTAAGCCTGCTGTGTTTGAGATTGATTTTTCTAAACTATTTAGTCTTGTTGTGGCTTGGTCACACATGGGTAGTGTCATACCATGTACATCTAGTTTTTCTGTGGCGCTAATTTCCATGATTGGTTGCATTTCTTTACTTAGCATGATTTCATTGAATTTGAAACAGCTTGCAAGAGTTGGCATTAAGGCCATACAATTGACATTTTTGTGGGCTAATTGTTCCATAACATCTGTAGCACATGCATTATCGCCATAAAGTGCATTAATGTGCCGGGTTTTCAATATTCCTTCTGCTTCTTTAGAAAGTGTAACAACTCTGATACTTTTTAAAATGTTGGCATAAGTGAGATCTGCAGATTGCCACATGTTTTCTGTTAATTCCCTGTATTGTAAATGTTGCCAAAGGTTGACATTTCCAATGCTGCCAACAGTTTTGCGGCAGAGTTTGTGTCCTAATGTTTTAAAAATAGGCTCACCTTTTACTGGTGTTAATTGAAGCAGATCTCCAAAAACAATAATGTGTTTTCCTGCAAAGAGCTCTTCACAGTCTGTTTTGAGTACTTCTTGTAATCTGAGGTGAATCAAAGCTAACATCAGGTTGGAGACCATGCTCACTTCATCTATTAGTAGCATTTTCATTTGTTTCAATACTCTGCGTAATTCCATTGCAGCTTCTGCAGGAAGTTTGTAATAGTCTAATTTGTTCTGGTGTTCTACTGGTAATAGTAGTAATCGGTGTAATGTAACACCACCTATGTTGTGGGCAGCCAAACCTGTGGGGGCAGTGACAACAGCTGACAGTTTGTTGTTTGTCAATTGTTGAAGGAACTTACTAATGATTTTGATTAGGAATGTTTTGCCAGAACCAGCTTCACCACTGACGTACAGTAGTATAGGTTTATAATTATGGCAGGAACATTATTTATTTTAGTGTTTTACACCATGTGCAATTTGTTTTGTTACTACTTGAAAAATGCTACTTTGCTCATTGTTTAGTTTTGATTGTAGTATAGTTAAGTCTTTTTTATCTTCATACTGACACATGGTGTTTTCTACTTCTATCATAGCTAATTCTGCCTCATTTATTATTAGTGGTTCTCCCAGTGGTTCTTGGCTTCCTGTAACAGAAGGTTTACTACTGTCAGGAGTGTCCTCATCTAGTTGGGCTTGGAGTTCTTCTTCGCGTTGCTGTTCATTGTGCAACATTGTTTTGTACTGTGTAAAGTTTACATCAGTTATAGTGCTTTCATTTGCTTTGAAAGCATCCTCATATGAGTCATAGTTATCTAGTAATTGTTCTTCTTTTCTCCATGGTTTGAAGAGTTGTAGCAGGAACATGTAATATACTTCTTTATGTTGAGGAGTTTTTAATGACAATTTGATATGATTAATTAAATTTGGTTTAGTGAGTTTAACTAAGCTGCCTTCACAGTTTGTCACTCTATATTTACCTTTTTTTTTCATCAGGTTTCATATTATTTTTGTATGTGTAGTTTTGGGCTAAGTGGTATAGACACATGTTTTCCAAAGTATTAATTCTGTGTGGGTAGTATGTGTCCAATAAATTGTTTTTTAAAATGTCTTGGCTGTTGGGATCATGTTTGGCTATTGTTTCGATATCTTCATATGATTTTAGAACTCTTTTTCTAGATTTAGCTGGACCAAGACTTAGCCATACTATATTTTCAGATTTACCATACAATGCAGTACCAGTTAAACGATTAGCTGCTTCATATGATCCACATTCTTTATGGGTGAGCATTTTTATGCCCAAGCTGTATAATTTCTGAGACACTGTTTTATTTGTTGACAGGTCATTCCAGATGTCTTGGAGCTCTGTCTTTTCTGCTTTAGTTAAGTATGCTGTGACATATCGTGCAACTGCAGTAGAATTGTCTGCAATGTACTGCACATCTATGTTTGCATTCCATAAGTGGGCAATGATTGCATTATAATCATTGATATATTTTTCTTCTTCTTTTCTTTTTATGTAATATGTATTTTTAGGTGACTTACCTTTAACACTATGTCTAACTGAAGACATGAGGTTGTTCACTTGACCTGTATTTGTAACTGGTCTAGGGAAACCAAATCGGCATTTGGTGAAGTATTTCCCTTTGTTTTTGTATTTGCGACGACAATATTTTCCACATTTGTGTCTTTGAAATTGTCAAATTTGTGCATGAAGATCACTATTTGTGGCTTCTGATGGAATTTCACAAGTGACATATTTTTCAATAAACTGTAAAACAGTGGCATCACTGTCTTGACCAAATTTAGGAGCATCCTTAATCCATAAAAGCATGTGGATATGTGGTACTCCTGTGGCTTGGTATTTTTTTCTCCAAAAGAAGTGTTGCACTTCTCCAAGGGGAGGAAAAGTTTTATTACAAATAAAATGTAGCATAGCAATGAAGCGATGGTGAAAATATCTTGAAACATTAACAGGATCCAAAGAA
Source organism: Ambystoma mexicanum (assembly GCF_040938575.1). Classification (NCBI taxonomy): domain Eukaryota; kingdom Metazoa; phylum Chordata; class Amphibia; order Caudata; family Ambystomatidae; genus Ambystoma; species Ambystoma mexicanum. Next base: position 418,669,338 of record NC_090927.1, on the reverse strand, counting down.
CAAAGTTCTCCAGGTGTTAGTATATCTATGTTTGTTTTGTTTTTATTTGATATGCGTTGGAAATCACGTAAATCTTCCCATGGATATTCTGCACAACTTAATGTAACAAACCAAGTGGGTGGGCCAAGGTTTCTGATCATACAACGTACATCTCCATGACGTTGAAACCAGTACTCTTTAGTACCACGAATATTTGCTAATAGATTTGTAATATTTGATTGTAAAACCTCATACTTTTGTTGCACTTTTTCTAATAATTGTGTAGCTGTCATATTTTGAAAGTGTGATCCTGATTTTAATATGTGTGCAACTCCGTAAAATAAAGTTGCTAGTTCACTTTCAAAGAGTAGGTGGAATATGTATTCCACATTTTGTCTAAATCTGGGATCTTCAGAATACATCCGTAATGAGCGGTATTCTGAAGCTGATATTTGAATAGGTCTATCATCATACCTTCCTCCTTTGCCAGTAGGAAAGAGTAGAGGAAAAGCATATGCTTCTATGCTTTTTTCCCATATACTGATTGGCGATCCTTTTGTTTGACGCATTTGGTAAGTTTCCAGTACATCTTGTATGGTGTCATTACAGTGCAAAGGATGAATTGTATAATGGTCTAAAGTATTTCATATTGTAGCAGGATCTAGTAGCTCAAATTGACCAGCTTCTTGTGTTTCTTGAATTATTTCAGTTATATGTTTCAAGTTTTCTTCAATATTAATTTCTTTGTAATATTCATTATTCTCTTTAAGATATTGGAAGACTTGTCTAACTTTATATAAATCTACCAGCTGTTGCCATATTTTTTTGTCTTTTGTAGGTAGTCCATTAACTAATATAATTAAAGATTGCTGCATTGGACGTTGCACTCCTAGAGTATGCACATTTTCTTTTAGATTTAATGGTAAATGAACTACTTTTCCACGAATGCCTTTTAGCAATTCAGAGGGAGGTAATATTGCTGTTTTGGTTGAAGGCGTATTATTGCTTGAAATTGGTGTACTGTTTGAATTATGATGCTCTCATATAAATTAAGTTGTTGTAGAGGTTTTGTTACTGGGTATAATTCCAAATTATTTGTGATAGAACGTGAAGGAGTTTGGTTGTTGTCAAGTTTTGTAGTGCAATAACTGCAAAGTATTAAGGGCTCAGTTATTTCATATTTGTTTTCTGCTAGAAGGTAGAGAGCTAATTCAAACCATTTAGAATCTTCATTGTCTTCTATTTTGTATGATAGGTCTACAGTTTTTGTGTTACTTTTATAAAAAGTTCTACGGCAACAAACACATACATGGTTTGGTACTTCAGCTGACGTACTTTTAAATTTTAGTATTTCTTTTTTGTATGTGTTTAGCAAAAGGTTGCCATGTGTAGAATTGTTGCTTAATTGGTTTAAAGCTATTTCATTCTGTAAATGGCTTTCACTTCCAAAATATTTTTTCTGGATATAGTGAATTTCTTCAAGTAGGTCTTTTGCTGTACCATGTAGAAGGATGTTATTTAACTTTGCTAGTGTTAAAGCAGGAATTTTAGCATAGTACAGTTTATAGACTAGATTTCTTATAGTTGAATGATGCGTTGATATCCTTTTGATATCATGGAAAGTGGTTTTACAAGTAGGTCCTGTAATGCAGGCCAATGAATGTCCTTGTAGTCCTGTGTACTTGCGCACTGGACAGGTATCCATATTTTGCAGTAATTTAATTTTGATTTTGTCTTTGCTTTTTACATATTTATTGAGGAATTGGCGTAAAGATTTGAAACATTGTTTGGGAATGTTACACATTGACGTGCATGGCCATTTGTACACTAGACGTTCTGATTCAGTTGAATGGAGGGGTAATTCTAAGTTTTCAGGGCATATTTTTGTAAGGAGTACTTCTTGTTCCATTATGGTATTATTCACTTTTCATAACCTCGACCACTGCTATGTATGGCAATTGTATTTGTTTGTATTTGTTTGTACGCTTCTTCATTAAAATATGGTTCTGTGTTCGTAGTGTGATTCCATTCACCTCTGCAGACACTTAAGAAGTTCTTTCTGTTGACATTTCGCTTATTGAGAAGTCTTTTTTGTAATTTAGTTATTAGTTTTGTTAGTGGTTTCATTTTGTTTAACAGTAAAATAAATAACTTTGTTTTGAGAAGAATTGCACTGTCCATCAACGCTTCTAAGATTAATTTCCTACGATAGGTTTTAAGCATTGAACCTGATTTCTCTCCTGTTTTTATACGATTTTGAAGGACTTTGTGATGGTACTTTTTGGCTAAAATACTTTTCTTGGTATGCTTACTTTGCACTATATTAAAATTTGAAGAAGAAGTTTTATCTGTAGTGATAGCTGATTTTCTGTTAATTGTTTTTTTGGTTTGTTTTACATTTTGATAGAGGAGGCAAAATGTTTTTACTTGAAACTTCTTGTGTTTCACTAAATGACTGTATTAGCTGTTTTATTTCAACTTTTATTTTACAAATTCTGCTAGAGATGGATGCTTATGTTGGACACTTTTATTTTCATTTGCTCTACTTTTGCGTTGCTTTCTACGGACTTGACTTTTGGTAGGCATTCTTTAGGGTCTGTTGAAAAACATAAAGAAGATATGGGTTGGGGTGTTCTGGAATGCATGTGTGCTGTGTGCATGAGTGTTTGAGTATGATGATAAAGATGTATGTAATGGTGTGTGATTGTGCATTGGGAACTACAACTAGTAGGGATAGGTATTCTTGAATTTATGTGTTACTAAACTGGGGTTCAGATGACAAAAAAAAGTAAGCTAGTGGTGTGGAAAAGTACAAATAGTAAATCTAATGTATACAATTAAAACAGTTGTTTGTTCTATAATATGAAAATTGTAGTGGCTCAGTTGGGTAATTTGTGTGTCCAAAAATAGAAATTTGTGGGCCATTCTGGCTGTAAATCGCTGTTTAAGACATGGAGATTTTTGGACAAAATGGTACACAATCTCTATTTTTAGGCACAGAAATAGCTTGTATTAACGTTATAGTATGCTTGAGTAATAATACCAATATTATGGTGATATTCTACTTATTTTTTTTCTTAAATTAACAGGTAACTTCTTAGTTCTTCTTTGTTCTTCGAATTCGGCTGCTTCTTTTCAGGAGACTGGTCTTCACTGCAATTGTAAAAGCTTCAAATTAGTAACTTTGTATATAGAGCTGTTTTTAATTTAGATATTGATTTTTTTAATTGAAATCCTCAGTGCCTTCTTTAAAACCATTAAACTAATTTATTTACATAAGATACATTGCATCAGTTCAGTACATATGATATGTTCTTAATGAACAAATTGTATTGAATGACTAACTGTAGCAAAAATAGCAAAATAAATATCTTTACTATGTCTTGTGAAATTTATAATATACCAGTGAATACCACTATTTCTGTAACTAAGCTGTTCTAGGTAATAGCGCCTTAATGTCATGTCTACATTAAAGTAATTACGTAAATAAATAAAAACAAAAACATATGAAATTGTATGTATAAGTATTTTTTTTAAAGATTTAAACATAGATTGTGCTTGCATGCAATTTTGTTTGAATAAATGTAGTCTATATATTTCATTTAAAAAATGTTAGTTTAACATGATTTGAGTGTGTGTGTATAAAGAAAGTAAATAGTATAAAGGTTTATAAGTGATAGTTGATTTTAGGAAATTGAAAAAATACAGTAAATTCATTTTACAGATTACACAAGCTAAAAGTCTGTTTGAAAATGTGTTCATCTACTGTACAGAAAATATGCATACCTGAAGTTTGTGTTCATGCATATGGATATGCATGGAGCTGCAAGTAGAAATCTTGGAGACTTGTACAGTATTTCTGGTAGATGGTGCTTGCCAATGATATGACTCTTGTACTCAGAGAGATTCACAGTACATTTGCAGTGCTGATATATGATGATGCAGTTAGATGTAGAGGTCTTGAATGTGATTGGTGCATGGTCATGTGATTTCTTAGCTACATCCAATGAGGGAATGGCAGAGAGAGTGAAGTGGAAATGGTAGAAGGGCTGTTCATGTTCCGATATGTCCGCAGACATGGCAGTAGTTCGCGGACATCGGGAGTTACATCTGGGGATTTTTGGGTTCAGAAGTCATGCAAATGAGAATGAGTACTAAAAGGGATTGGTCAGGAATGTTTAGTGGGTGTGTTGTGCCAGAAGAGAGTTTCTCATATACTGTTTTTGCTGAGAGAACAACAGATAGCTATGTCTGTGTATTTTAGGAAAAAGATTGTATGGATTTTGGGGGATTCATGGATATATTGGTTGAAGGTGCATGCGGAAAGCTGTGGAGTAGCTGTAGATCTTGGATTCCCACATGTGGAAGTACACTGGCATGGAGTACGTGGAATGAAGTGGTTGGACTTGCTACCTCTCTGTGCTACTTTGGAGACAGAGCAACATCCAGACATAATTGTAATTCATTGTGAAGGGAACAGTTTAGGACATGTGACTGGAATTTTTTTGCAATTTGCTATGAAAGAAGGACTTGGGAAGGTTATGGACATGTTTCCTAATTCTCAAGTGATATTTTCACGGATTGCGCAGAGACAAATGTGGCTTCGTTCTTCTTCATTTGGTCCACAAATGGAAAAAGCAAGGCAAAATGTTAATAAAGCTGTTTGTGCCTTTCTAAAAGATTTTGGCATGTCTTCTGTTCACAATGAAAATATTCTGTTTCGTAGTACAAACATTTTTCGCAAAGATGGAGTCCATCTTACTTATGGTGGCAATCAGATTTTTCGGAGAAATGTACAAAATGCATTGCGACCTTTTTTGGAATTACAACATCCATTTTGAAGTAGGTGTTAAGCATTTATAATTTTTGATTACAAACACCTCCCAAAGGCTCTTTTCAGAGCCACCACTTCCTCCCAGAGACAATTGCAATGTTTGGAATAGGGTAGCAACCTAATTTTTTAAATGTTCGCGAACTGTCCGCGGACTTCTAAAAAATACAAAGGGCCCTGCTTCATTTATTTTCACTTCTATTTTTTAACTATGAAAGGCGGCTTTTGATTTTTGATATTTTGTATTTTTTTGGTTTTTTATACACGACACACTAGGAGAGGAGGGTAAAGGAAGGTAAAGGGGGGATACCAACCACAGGGAAAAGAAAGGACGAGCTGAGAGAGGAAGATGTAGAGTGGGTTTTATTTGGGTAGTGAGCAGATCTTCTCGTGCTCTGAGACGATAGTCTCAAAAGCACTACGAAGTCGCTCCCCCCTGCAGAGTACAGTGTCACAGTACATACATACAACTGTGACCCTCGAAAGGTAAGGGTCATCAGCATTCTGTATGGCCTGTGAGGCAGCTTGAGGAAGACGCTGTCCCACAGAGGTGGTCCTTGTGGTGACAGGATCAGAAACATAGGATGAAGTAGAGGAAATCAACCTGCTACGTTCTTCGCAAGGTACAACCCTGCGAATAGCCCCAGAGTAAAATGGCCTCAGGTGTCACTTCATAGTAGTGGTCCCAAAGCTGTACTTACCGTGCTTCCCGCGACTGAGTATCATTTTGCACTCATTGCACGAGCCTTAGGAACATTTCCATGAATGGTAAATAACCACCACACCCAAGACTCACGCCTATTGTGGGTAGTAGGGTTTTCCTCTACCTCATTCTCATCATCCTCTTCTTCCTCCTCTGCATCCTCACTCATGTTCCCCTCTTCAGGCCCTTGGGGAGGTGGTGGTGGTGGAGGGGGTGAGGGTGGTGCTGAAGCAGGTGCAGCACCAGGTGGCAGTTCAGCAGCCAGGGATGTCATCTCGATGATGGTGTAATCTGCAGGTGGCAGAAAAAATTGCTGTGTTTTGAAGAATAGCCAGAAACACAATGAGAATAAGCTCTAGGGCGTGGTCTTTTATAGGGGTGCTTGTGCGCGGTCTGCGGACATGCGCTCTGTCCGCGGAGAGATCGAACACAAAAAAAAGTTTGAAAAGTTTCAAAAGGTATGTAGAAACTCAGGATTACTATGTGGGACTTGTGCCATGGTGAGATTTTATTGAAAAATATTATGGATTAATTGAAAATGTACTTTTAATTTGTTCGGGGACCCGAATAGTGTCTGCATTCAGAACAAGCGATCAGCGTGGGCACGGTCATATGATCCGTTCGCGAACAGGTCCGCGCAGGAAGCGCATGTCCGCAGGACACCAAATGCACAGAGATTGGCTAGCGCATGCGCATTGATGTTCTACGGACACTGTTCGAGTCCTGAACTAATTAAAATTGCGTCACACGTGAAACGAACATTTCAGGACACTGCGTGTGTTCTTAGAACAGTTTAACTTGCTAGCGAACAGTAAGGACAGATATAGTGTTCTTCAGGACACGTTCAATTTCGTTTATGTACGAACATTTCAGGACACCAATTGTGTTCTTAGAATTTTTTCAACTTGCTAGCGAACAGTACGGACAGGTATACTGTTCTTTAAGACACCTCCATTTTCGTTTAATTACAAACAATTCAGGACACGCGTGTGTTCTTAGAACAGTTTGAACTTGCTAGCGAACACTACGAACAGGTATAGTGTTCTTCAGGACACCTCCATTTTCGTTTACGTATGAACATTTCAGGACACCAATTGTGTTCTTAGAAGAGTTTAAACTTGATCGCGAACACTACGGACAGATATAGTGTTCTTTAGGACACTTTAATTTTTTTTTTTTACAAACATTTCAGGACACCGCGTGTGTTCTTAGAATAGTTTCATCTTGCTAGCGAACAGTACGAAAAGGTATAGTGTTCTTCAGGACACATCCATTTTTGTTTATTTACAAACATTTCAGAACACCTGCACTGTCTGTGGACACCTACATTGTTTTTTTAAAAAAAAACGAAACTATTTACAACACAATATAAAAATTAAACTTTATTTAACATATATTAATAATTTATGACAGAGAAGGTGAGGCAGAAACAGAAACAAAAACAGGAGAATTAGGGGTTTGAACATGATTGTTATTAGGTGAAGAAGGGATGGAAGTCTCATCAAAACGTTTTGGGTTATGGAGAGGGTTTGGGGATAATTGACTTGGATATGGTGAGGAGGGACAAGAACATGTGGGGCAATGGTACAAGGTTTTTGGTTTAAAATGATCTTCCACAAAAGTTTTCAAATTATTAAAATTAGTCAACAATAAATCCATTTTTTCTTCTATACTGTGAAAAGTGTTATCCATAACAGGTTTTTCTGAAATATTTTCTATTTTGGTATGCTCTGTACAAAAAAAAAATATATATGTTAAATGTACACAAAATAATAATAATTAAATTGTTTATATTATAAAGTGTTTACCATTAGTTTCACTATCTTGTGACATTTCTTCATGTGGGAAATGCTCCTCTAGCCATTCCAGAGTACTAGACATTTCTGTGAGAGAAAAATATAAATATATGAATAAAATTAAGTACACTTACTATTTCAGGTAAAATATGTCCTATGTACTCAGTGGGTCTGCTCTTGTTCTCAGTTCTGTCGTGTTTGTGAGGTAATTATGTTGGAAGCCAATTTATTTTCTTGTGGCATATTCCATTTTAGAACATAGTGCATTTAAATGAATGGTTAGTGTGTTGTATATATTGGTTACATTTCTTATGTATTAGCACATATACAGGGTAATTCATAGAATTTCGCAGAAAAGTGTCGCAAGCGGCTGGCGCAGAGTGTCCGCGTGCGATTGTCTGCGCCAGGCACGTGCGCTAAAACCGATTTCCGCGCACAGCGTATTCATGGATTTTAGGGTCCCAAACCAGCTGTGGCGCAGAGAATCGCAGCGACCCTGCAGCAGCGCCAGTAACGCCCCCAAGAACGCCCTCGCGCAAGGAAAAGCCATCAAAATCGCTAAATCATCGCAAAGGGCTGCGCTAACCCTGGACCAGTTCACCGGGCTGGCAAACAGCAAACGCCAAGCGGGGAACGTGTATTTCAGGGGTGCGCGGGAAGTTCCACACGCGATTGGCCCCGTGCAAGCAGGGTACGTGTATTTCAGGTGTGCGCGGGAAGTTCCACACGCGATTTCATCAGGGTACGTGTATTTCAGGGGTGCGCAGGAAGCTCCACACGCGATTGGCCCAATGCGAGCTGGGTATGTGTATTTCAGGGGTGCGCGGGAAGTTCCACATGCGATTGGCCCAGTGCAAGCAGGGTACGTGTATTCCAGGGGTGCGCGGGAAGTTCCACACGCAATTTCAGCAGGGTACGTGTATTTCAGGGGTGCGCGGGAAGTTCCACACGCGATTGGCCCAGTGCGAGCAGGGTGCGTGTATTCCATGGGTGCGCGGGAAGTTCCACACGCGATTTCATCAGGGGACGTGTATTTCAGGGGTGCGCGGGAAGTTCCACACGCGATTGGGCCAGTGCGAGCAGGGTACGTGTATTTCAGGGGTGCGCGGGAAGTTCCACACGCGATTGGCCCCGTGCAAGCAGGGTACGTGTATTTCAGGGGTGCGCGGGAAGTTCCACACGCGATTGGCCCAGTGCGAGCAGGGTACGTGTATTCCATGGGTTTGCGGGAAGTTCCACACGCGATTTCAGCAGGGTACGTGAATTTCAGGGGTGAGCGGGAAGTTCCACACGCGATTGGGCCAGTGCGAGCAGGGTACGTGTATTCCATGGGTGCGCGGGAAGTTCCACACGCAATTTCATCAGGGTACGTGTATTTCAGGGGTGCGCGGGAAGTTCCACACGCGATTGGGCCAGTGCGAGCAGGGTACGTGTATTTCAGGGGTGCGCGGGAAGTTCCACACGCGATTGGCCCCGTGCAAGCAGGGTACGTGTATTTCAGGGGTGCGCGGGAAGTTCCACACGCGATTGGCCCCATGCAAGCAGGGTACGTGTATTTCAGGGGTGCACGGGAAGTTCCACACGCTATTGGCCCAGTGCGAGCAGGCTACGTGTATTCCATGGGTGCGCGGGAAGTTCCACACGCGATTTCAGCAGGGTACGTGTATTCCAGGTGTGCGCGGGAAGTTCCACACGCGATTTCAGCAGGGTACGTATATTCCAGGGGTGCGCGGGAAGTTCCACACGCGATTTCAGCAGGGTACGTGTATTTCAGGGGTGCGCGGGAAGTTCCACACGCGATTTCAGCAGGGTATGTGTATTTCAAGGGTTCTGGGGAATACTACACGTGAATTGGCCGTGTGGGTCCTCCCAGGTGTACGCTCCACAACCTCCACGGCCCCTGCAGGCAGCCCACACCACGGGGGACTACCCTGCACCCCTGCTCATGTCCCGCAGGCAGCCCATCCACCATGGGCATGCCCCCGAGCCAACCCACATGTCACCTTGCACTACTGATCAACAATGCATGTCTCCCACCACCCCCACCCCCCAGCAGTGCAGGGGCACCCTCCACCAGGCCCCACTCATGTCTCCCACCACCCCCACCCCCCAGCCACCATGGGCAGCCCCCACCAGGCCCCCACTCATGTCCCCCTGCACCCCCACCCCCCAGCATCCAGGGGCACCCTCCACCAGGCCCCCACTCATGTCTCCCACCACCCCCACCCCCCAGCCACCAAGGGCAGCCCCCACCAGGCCCCCACTCATGTCTCCCACCACCCCCACCCCCCAGCAGTGCAGGGGCAGACTCCACCAGGCCCCCACTCATGTCTCCCACCACCCCCAGCCACCAGGGGCACCCTCCACCAGGCCCCCACTCATATCTCCCACCACCCCCACCCCCCAGCAGTGCAGGGGCAGCCTCCACCAGGCCCCCACTCATGTCTCCCACCACCCCCACCCCCCAGCCACCAGCGGCACCCTCCACCAGGCCCCCACTCATGTCTCCCACCCACCCCCACCCCCCAGCCACCATGGGCAGCCCCCACCAGGCCCCCACTCATGTCTCCCACCCACCCTCACCCCCCAGCCACCATGGGCAGCCCCCACCAGGCCCCCACTCATGTCCCCCTGCACCCCCACCCCCCAGCATCCATGGGCAGCCTCCACCAGGCCCCCACTCATGTCGACCACCCCCCCACCCCCCAGCCACCAGGGGCACCCTCCACCAGGCCCCCACTCATGTCTCCCACCCACCCCCACCCCCCAGCCACCATGGGCAGCCCCCACCAGGCCCCCACTCATGTCCCTCTGCACCCCCACCCCCCAGCCACCATGGGCAGCCCCCACCAGGCCCCCACTCATGTCCCCCTGCACCCCCACCCCCCAGCATCCAGGGGCAGCCTCCACCAGGCCCCCACTCATGTCTCCCACCACCCCCACCCCCCAGCAGTGCAGGGGCAGCCTCCACCAGGCCCCCACTCATGTCTCCCACCACCCCCACCCCCCAGCAGTGCAGGGGCAGCCTCCACCAGGCCCCCACTCCTGTCTCCCACCCACCCCCACCCCCCAGCCACCATGGTCAGCCCCCACCAGGCCCCCACTCATGTCTCCCTGCACCCCCACCCCCCAGCATCCAGGGGCACCCTCCACCAGGCCCCCACTCATGTCTCCCACCACCCCCACCCCCCAGCCACCAGGGGCACCCTCCACCCGGCCCCCACTCATGTCCCCCTGCACCCCCACCCCCCAGCAGTGCAGGGGCAGCCCCCACCAGGCCCCCACTCATGTCCCCCTGCACCCCCACCCCCCAGCAGTGCAGGGGCAGCCTCCACCAGGCCCCCACTCATGTCTCCCACCCACCCCCACCCCCCAGCCACCATGGGCAGCCCCCACCAGGCCCCCACTCATGTCCCCTATCACCCCCACCCCCCAGCAGTGCAGGGGCAGCCTCCACCAGGCCCCCACTCATGTCTCCCACCACCCCCACCCCCCAGCAGTGCAGGGGCAGCCTCCACCAGGCCCCCACTCATGTCTCCCACCACCCCCACCCCCCAGAGGTGCAGGAGCTGCCTCCACCAGGCCCCCACTCATGTCTCCCACCCACCCCCACCCCCCAGCCACCATGGGCAGCCCCCACCAGGCCCCCACTCATGTCCCCCTGCACCCCCACCCCCCAGCATCCAGGGGCAGCCTCCACCAGGCCCTCACTCATGTCTCCCACCACCCCCACCCCCCAGCAGTGCAGGGGCAGCCTCCACCAGGCCCCCACTCATGTCTCCCACCACCCCCACCCCCCAGCCACCATGGGCAGCCCCCACCAGGCCCCCACTCATGTCTCCCACCACCCCCGCCCCCCAGCAGTGCGGGGCAGCCTCCACCAGGCCCCCACTCATGTCTCCCACCACCCCCACCCCCCAGCCTCCATGGGCAGCCCCCACCAGGCCCCCACTCATGTCCCCCTGTACCCCCACCCCCTAGCAGTGCAGAGGCAGCCTCCACCAGGCCCCAACTCATGTCTCCCACCCACCCCCACCCCCCAGCCACCATGGGCATACCCACCAGGCGACGCGGGAGGGGAGCCGGGCCTTGCGTCTCCGGCTGGCGGTGGGATCCCCGCCACTGTGCTCCACAGCACCTTCTCCGCCCTCTTCATCAGTTGTCGCTGCAGACAGGGAGAAACAAAACACAGGCATCAGGGCACTGTACAATGGACACATACACACATGACAGTTGCACATGAGTGGCATTGGCAAACCTCAGACATATCATCACAATCCCCAACACACATGTCATTACAACTCACACACATGAGCCATACCACAGCCATATCGCAACTGCCACCACCATCCCTACACATACAACAGCATGAGCAGCCAAAGGTGAGCCAGACATCACATGCAACACAGGAAGTGCACCACACATGTACACACACCACCACACTTGCATGCATGTGTGCACCTCTGCCAAGTGTCGCACTGTTCAGACGGGCATCCATGTCACATCTGCCAATCAGGCTTCCACATACCGCTGTCACATGCATCCATGTTGCATCACTGTTGCACCCTTGTCAAATACACACACATGCACATGTACACAGTGCTGATACATGCAGCCGAAAACAACATACATGCGTGACATCACGGACATGTCTACTTACATACACATTCATCCAAACATGTGTGCCCACACAACTGCATTTGGCATGCAAGCCTACACACACAAGCACCATCCATGTCTCACACATTACAGCCCTCGCATTTGTCAGCCCTGTACACCCCCACCCATACTCGACCCCATACAAACAGATGTGCAACCTGCACACTACCGAATAATCACCACACGCACTGCTCAAAATCAGGATGCATGTACACTCACCGCTCGACTCCAGACAGGTCTGCTTCTCTAGGACCTGGACGTGGAGCGCTGGGGATATGCGTTCCAGGACCCTCATCTGTTCTTCCGACAAGTGGCCCCGGCGCCCCTTAGCATCCGCTGCCTTCAAGAGGCGCCGGGCCTTGTTCAGGGTCCTGGACCTGAAGTCCTCCCAGTCCTCCCAGCGCTTCCTGACATGTTGTAAGTCGCGGACTGCCACCCCCTCCGCGTTGATGGCAGTCACGATGTCAGTCCAGATCCGAGTCCGTCCTTCCTTGTCGGCGCGGGAACTTCCGAAGAGGGCATCATACTGCCCCAGGACTTGCTCCACCAGGACACCAACTTCGGTGGCACTGAAGCTGGTGCCCCTCTGCCTCTCTGGCCGGGGATTGTCAGTGGTCCCAGATGGTGTTTGCCCCGACATGACAACCCCAGAGGCAGGAGTGGGTGGGCAACTGGGTCCTGGGGCTGGGCTGTGGAGCGATGGAATCCCAGTCGGGAGTCTTCGGTTCCAGCAGGGGTGGTCACAGCAACAGCACCCCTGGCTGATGTGCAGGCAGCAAATGGCAGTGCACGTGGGCAGCAGGCAGTCAGGCAGCAGCAGATGGCAGGTGGGAGCGTGCTCGGGGCTCTGGGGGGCAGTAGTTCGGCCTTCTGGGCAGGAGCGTGGTCTTCCGTGTGCTTACGCGTGGCCATCTTGATACGGAGTGATTTGGCACGTGAAAAATCCAACACGTCTGCGTGTAATTCGAGGAAAGGCCCTTAGCGTGTAAACGCGTCACCAGCGTATGCGCGTCTATGAAGTCACGTGCACATTGAATTGGGCACACGTTTGAAAATGTTGCGTGTGAAAAAAATGAAAGACACGTCCGAGTGTCAAAGCGTGTAATTGGTGGGAATGGGCCTAGCGCGTACACGCGGCAGTGAAAAAGCGTGTAATTGGTGGAAATGGCCCTACACGCAGAAGTGACAAAGCGTGTAATTGGTGGAAATGGACCTACACGCAGAAGTGACAAAGCATGTAATTGGTGGAAATGGCCCTACACGCAGAAGTGACAAAGCGTGTAATTGGTGGAAATGGCCCTAGCGCGTACACGCCGCGTAAGTGACGCTGGACGTGTGGGCCTGTATAAAAGGTACGTGTAGAACACCATTTCCTTGTACGTGCTTTTCGTGGAGAGTGAGTGGGTGAATTCTGTACTTCTTGTCTTTTCACAGGCGATTTACTTCACGGCGTTTCAAGTTCGTATTCCCTGTTACCTCTGACAGCTTTTTCTATTTTTTCTCTTTTACTGGTTTACCTGGGCCTGTTCCCTCAAACAGTGTTCCCTTCTACTGTTGTCCTGTCTCCTCAGACAGCGTACAAATCTTCTTTTGGCGGGGGTTTTGCCAACCAAACGCACTCCTTTTTCACACTCTTTTACCTGGCAGACGGTGAGTCACGCACGTATCTAACATCTGTGCTTGCCCCGTGTGTAGCCTACCCCTTCAGAGGTCATTCTAAGCTGCGTGTGACACGCATACTTTCATTCTTGTGTTACTGGGTGCCACAGCGTAGTGCAGGTTTTTCTTTCTGCACACGTGGTCTAGGAGGGGTTGCGTGCACGTCATCTCCCTTTTTTGGGGCTCCTGTGCGTAGCGTCACCCGTCATCTTTCCCCAGGGGTAACATTCAGCCTTGCTAGAGCACTAGGGTACAATTACCATCTGGTACGCAACCCCTTTGACCCCCAATTGCCCAGGACAATAGTTTACAGCCACTCCCATACGCACATTAACATCAGTGCCATGGCTGGGAGGCGAGGATTCCGTAAGGGTGGCAAAGGTGGAAGAGCCACAAGTGGTGGCCGTGGTGGATCCGGTAGGGGACGTGGTCGTTACTTGCAGGGTGAGCCTGTCCCCCCATGTGTGGAGGACCAGTCAAGGGCACCCATAATCCCCCCCTCCCGTTGAGGCTGATGTGGCTGACACCATCCATGCTCAGCCCTTGTTGGACCAGCCCATTGTGGCACCAGACCTGGCTGACTCCATGGCTGACTTCCAGGTCAGCAGGCCTATGACACGTGCGCTGGTGCACGTTGATGTCATCATGCCACGTGCATCTGGGGCAGCAAGGTCATCTGCTGCCCCAAGTAGGCAGGGCGGAGAGGCTGCAGGGGCAGCTGCGGCTCCATCCACCCCAGCTCTCACACACCCAGCCAGGACAGTGTCGGTCCTAGTCCATCCTGCTGACATCCCCCCTGACACCATTACACTTGAGCCAATGCCTGCACCAACTCCCATGCTGAGTGTGCAATCCCACACTCCTGATACAGAGTCCACCAGGGCTCCTGCCCCTAGTGTCCAGAGCGGCACAGGACACTCAGGATCACCACCACCTTCCAAGCGGAAGAGGAAGAGTGCTCGTCCGGCACAGGCTGATGCCCCAGACACGGCTACACAGTCCGGCCCGTCGAGGAAGCCCAGCTTCACGGATGACGAACTGAATGCACTTGTCGAGTATGTGTCCGCACATGATAACGAGATGGTCATTGTTGCAGGATCCAAGACCACACCTGCACAACGCCAGGCACACTGGCAGACCGTTGCGGACATCGTAAGTGCCCTTGGATTCGTGAGGCGCACAGCCAATGATTGCTATAAGCGCTGGAATGACCTAAAGCGCAGGGCAAAGAGTAAGCTGGCCTCAAGTCATGCCGCAACTCTAGTGACTGGAGGTGGGTCTCCAGTAGTAGACATGGAACTCACTCCACATGAGTCAGTCGCTGGGACCTACGTCACGGAGGAACAGATCCAAGGCGTGGGAGATCTGCCTGATTACGAGGCCTTGTCTGGTGAGTGCACATGCATGTGTGTGTCATCCATGTGCATGGTGTGCGTGTGAGGGCTTCTGTTTGTGTGCCAGGTGAGAGTGTGTGCGCCTGAGTAGTATGGGTCAGCCATGTGCTTCATGCAATACATCCTGCGCAGCTGCATTTGGCCATAGCAGTATCCCTTCTGCCAACAGTAGACATCTAGCCCAAATGCACGCCAGTTGCCCTTGAAGTGTCACCTTGCCACAACATTGTTGCTTATTTTTCACTGTTCATTCAGTCAGATTGTTTGCATTCCACCACTTTTACTAGGCATTTCGCAGTCCTCTAGTCACATGTCTGACATGGCTATGGTAAAGTGGAGTGACTTTGTTACCTGGATATCATTTGTTCACACATGTCCCTGTGCAATTGGACCATTTTGGACTGGCAGCTCCAGGTGAAAAATCTGACCTGTTTGAATTAGAAAAGCTATTACATGCGGGAACTGGACTGAATGAATAGGTGCTGCCCTCCTCTCCATCTTCACTCAATAGCAATGGTACATGCCATCTGTGTGATGGCATGTGTGTTTCACCTGGCAATCACAGGCCAATGTGTGATGCCACTGCCAGGCAGCATGCAGAAATTGTGTTCATCTTCCATCTTGGTGTCATCAGTGTGTGCCATTTGCCTGCCCTTCATATGGAGTGAGGGTGCATGCATGGGAGGGTTTTAGTCATGTGGGACATGTGTCAATCAAGTACTGGTTCTCTTGCTTCTCAGCCCTCATTGTGTGCCATGGTGCTAATGCCTGTTTCCATTTCTTTGTTTTTATGTCTTTGCAGGGGAAGACGCACCTGATACTGCTGGGGTTGTGGAGATGGTGCAGACCCAGGAGGGGTCCGAGGGCCGACCAACCACCAGTGAGGGACGTGGTGTGGTGGTGGGTGAGAACCCACAAGTGCTGCAGGTCGTGCTCTCAAGGGGTGTCTCTGGCTGCACCTCCCCCGAGCTGTACTCAGGTGTTGATTCGGATGATGAGACCTACGTGCCGTCGCAGGTGAGTGTTCCAGGGAGGGATTCTGTTCTGTCCCACCCACCTGCACCAGGGTCAGAACCCTCAATGGGGATGTCAGTGTTGGCAGCTACGCCTTTGGTGGTTACGGATGCAGGGTCACACTCCGCGACATCTGATCCTGTTCATGGGCCAGCAGATCAGAGGGGGAATGCAGTCCTGCAGCCTCAGGCAGTGCCGGCACAGCAAGGCGCAGTTCGCCTTGCCCCAGACAGGTGTGGTGCCCGCCGACATGGTGGCCGTACGCCACCTGGCAATACCGCATGGGAGCAATCCATTTACGGTATGGCAACCCAACAGGCAGCATCATCCGAGATGATGGCTCAGGCCATGGATAGGGTGGCCACTTCCATTGTCCCCCCTGAAAGGCTGATGGAGCGACTACAGCAGGCAACCGACAGCATCTGCCAGTCACACAGGGAGGACATGTTGGAGTCCAACAGGGACAGGCGGGCGGCACTGGCGACTCTGCAGGAGGCCATCTCCAGAGAGTCCCAGGGCCACAGGGAAGCCCTGAGGCAGGAGCTCCTTCACCTCAGGACTACTCTTGTTGAGCTTGAGGCTTCAACACACCAAAGGACAGAACAGCAGCTGGAGCGTCTCACCCGTACGCTCTCAGCTGAGATGCAGGCAACGAGGGCGGAGGTCCGGGCATCCCGTGAGTTGTTGCATGGGGACCTCCGCACACTCATCCTCCAGAACGAGACCTACCACACCCGCATGCTAGCAGCCGTGGAGGAGCAGACTAGGGCCTTGCGTGGGCTGCCTCCCATAGTGCAACCACCTCCGGATGCAGCTGCACAGGGTGATAATAGCGACAGCAGTGATACTCCCACAATAGGGTAGCCGTGTGGGCCATGAGCCTATGGAGGTGGTTTTTTTTTCCAGGATCCACACAGGTGGGTTTTGGTGTGCACCCTGTCCTCGGACCTCCTGGGTGGCCTCCCCAACCCCCCCGGGCCCATCAATGTACTGCACTGTGGCTAAGAAGTGCAGTACATTGAGGACCTTCTCCAGGGGGCTGAGTGCTTGGGAGCACAGGGTGGGTGATGTGAGGTCATTCTCCCACTCACTCACCAGGTCCAGTATTATGTGTGGTGGAAACCTGTACCTCCCATACACCTGGTCATCAGGCATGCCGAAAAGGCTGGTTCTGGGTGTGAATATTCTGGCCCTGACTATCCTCCTCCTCCTCCTTTGGTAACCCAAAGGAGGAGGAGGATAGTCAGGGTGGGTGATGTGAGGTCATTCTCCTTCATGACCTCCTTTGGGTGGGTGATGTGAGGTCATTCTCCCACTCACTCACCAGGTCCAGTATTATGTGTGGTGGAAACCTGTACCTCCCATACACCTGGTCATCAGGCATGCCGAAAAGGCTGGTTCTGGGTGTGAATATTCTGGCCCTGACTATCCTCCTCCTCCTCCTTTGGTAGCCCACACCCACTGCTGCTAGGAACGGTATGTTCATCCGGGGTCTGAGCTTGTTATTTTGTTAGCGCGCAAATTTATGCGTTGTGCGTGTTGTAGGCGAGTGTGTGACCCGCGCACCCCTGAAATCCAGTACCCAGTCCAATAGCGTGTGGAAATTCCTGCGCACCCCGGGATACAGGTGCACTGACATACTTGCGTGTGTAAGTGCCCGCGCACCCCTGATATACATGTGCATAGGCCAATCGCGTGTACGCGCACTTTTGTCCAATTACACGCGATGACACTCTGACGTGCTGTCCAATTACATGCGATGACACTCTGACGTGCAGTCTTTCCACGTGTGCTCTGTCATCACGTGCTGTGTGGGAAACACCCGTGCGGGTCACGTCACAGACGCGCTTACGCGCTGAGTGCCTTTGGTCTAATAGAATCGCGTATGCGTGCTGACACGCTTATGCGCTAAGGGCCTTTCCTCGAATTTCACGCTGACGTGCAGGATTTTCACGTGCCAAATCACTCCGTATCAAGCTGACCAGGCGAAAACACACGGAAGACCACGCTCCTGCCCAGAAGGCCGAATTACTGCCCCCCAGTGCCCCGAGCAGCCCCCCACGTGCCATCTGCTGCAGCCTGCCTGCCTGCCTGCTGCCACCGTGCCCTGCCATTTGGTGCCTGCACATCAGCCTTCTGCAAGGGTCCAGTTGCTGTGTCCACCCCTGCTGGAACTGAAGACTCCCGACTGGGATTACATCGCTCCACAGCCCAGCCCCAGGACCCAGTTGCCCACCCACACCTGCCTCTGGGGTTGCCATGTCGGGCACTTCCACATCTGGCACCAGTGGCAACCCCAGGCCAGAGGGGCAGAGGGGCACCAGCTTCACTGACACCGAAGTTGGTGTCCTGGTGGAGCATGTCCTGGGGCAGTATGATGCCCTCTTTGGATCGTCCCGCGCCAGCAAGGAAGGACGGGGGAGGATCTGGGCCGACTGTGTGGTTGCCATCAACGCGGAGGGGGTGGCAACTCGCGACGTCCAGAAGATCAAGAAGCGCTGGGAGGACTTGAGGTCCAGGACCCTCGTGAAGGCCCGGCGCCTCGTGGAGGGGGGCCGGGGCTGCATGAGTTCCATCCAGATGAGGGTCCTGGAACGCGTACGTCCAGCGCTCCACGCCTAGATCCTTGAGAGGTAGACCCGTCTGGAGTTGAGCGGTAAGTGTCCAAGCATTGCTGTGTGAGACAGGGCATGTTGCGGTGTGCTGGTTCTCTGATACTTGCCTGTATGTGTGACATAGGCCATGTATGCATGTATGTGTGCAGGGACATCATGGTAATGCATGTGCGACCAGTGATGTGTGAACCACATGGTTGTTGCATGTGTTTAAATGCCACATGGGGAGCCCTATGCAGATTTTAGACATGAGAGCATGCCAGTCTCTGTTCCTGGACATGGGTGGGGGTGAGGGATGGGTGCTGATGGCAGGTACATATATGGTAGCCATGTCTGTGTGCCTGACCTGCGTGTCTGTGACTTGTGCATGCCATGGATGCATGACACATGTGTGTGACAATGCACAGATTCACTGATGCAGCCTAGTTACCCTTGTATCCGCTGTGTTTGGGGTGTATGGGGCCAGATGGATGTGACTGAGGTGAAGTGTGTGCATGTGATAGGCATGACCCATGATGCATGTGAGTTCCATATCATTGTATGTTTCAAGAGTCCATTGGACATGTATGGAAATGTCCATGGCATGCACCATGCCTGTTACTGTGTGTGTTTTGCCTAGACTGACCCATGTGTTGTGGAGGGACATGATGGAAGTGTACTTTGACAGTGGTACTCATCTGCTATTGCTTCCTGTCTAGGGGACCATTGTACAGTACCCTGATGCTTGTGTTCTTTGTCTCCCTCTACGCAGCGGCTAGTGAAGAAGAGGGCGCAGACGGCGCTGTGGAGCAAGGCGGCGGGGATGCCCCCACGGCTGCAGCGGAAGGGGTGGGTGAGCCCCCACAGCGGCCTGCTATGGTGGAAGACGGTGAGGAGCCATCCAGGTTGGTGGTTTCCACAGAGGAGGAGGAGGCCGCCACAGGGGCACACATGGGGCCTGGTGGGGGCATCCCTGCTGGTGCAAGTGGTGCAGTCCAGGGCCAGGGGCAGGAGGCAGCACAGGTCACCGTGAAGGGGCCTGTGCATGTCGCTGTCCCTGACCCTGTGAGTGCACCACCATGCACTAGCAGGGTTGCCCCGTCCCAGGCCCGTCCGCATGTAGAGGAGATGTCCATGTCACCTGACTCCCCTCCACCTGCGGACGAGGGGACCCGTGTCCATATGGAGAAGGTCCTGATTGGGCTTGCGATGCGCGCGGGTGCAATTCGTGATGACGTGCGTGCTTCCCGGGAGGAGCACGCACATCATCACGAAGAGCACCGTGCCGACGTGGCCCAATTGGGATCTTCCATGTTCGGGGGTTTCCTGCATGTGTCGGCCAATCTGGCGGCCCTCTCCTCCTCTGTGGAGGCTATACGCCAGTCGTTCTCCTTGCCGTCTTCCGGCCCAGATGCCACCAGGGCCCCCTGTGGACCTGCCCTGACCTATGCAGCCAGCTCGGTGGGGATCCCATCCCTGCCACAGTCGGGAGTCGGAGGTCAAGCAGGGGTGGACACCACAGCAACTGTACCCCAGCAGATGGAGGATGTGCCGGCATCATCAGGCAGGGCACGTGCACGACGGCGTCGGTGGATTCCATCAGCCTGGATGCCGTCGTGCTGGCAGAGGCAGTTGCGTCGGAGGCAGCAGCAGAGTCAACGTGGGAGGCATCATGGCTCGGGGCCATCAACATCAGAGGGGCAGGCATCGGCCGGAGGGCAGGAGGACCCAGGACAGGAAGTGTCTTCCGTGTGGCTGCGGTTGGGCTAGCAGATAGGTGCGGAGCGGCGGCGGGCGGAAGAGGAGCGGCTCACGATGGTCAGGGCGGAGAACTCCATGCGGAGGGCCCTGAGGCGGGCCGAGTGCCTCGAGGCAATCCGCAGGGGGTTGAAGGAGCAGATGGCGTCGTCCCTGCGGACCCTCGGGGCCATGGAACAGGACCGCCTCTGGGACATAGACGAGGAGTTTGATGATGCCCTGGCCCGGAACACTACGGAGTGAGCCGCTGGACTTCCCCGCCGCCTTTGTATGTAGTTCTTTAGTTTTAGGTTTCCTTTGTTTATTCTTATGATTTGGAGTCGACGGACACAGCTCCACTTTTTGTATATAGTTGCATTTTTGTTAGGGTTTTTTGTAGGTTTCCTTTGTTCAGTTGGGCTCATGGACGCTTGGATATTTTGTACATAGTTCTTCATTGGATTGTTTTTTTTTTAATTTTATTTTTTCTTCTCCATGGAGCAATGGTGTTTGGATTTTATTTTTTTTCTGTCGGATTGATTTAATTTTTAATGTGACTTTGGAGTACATTTTTTTGGTGTTTTTCATTTTTTGGGACGGACATGCACCTTTTCTTTTTTTCATTGGCATTGTAGTTTATTTCATTTCATTTGCATTCATATTTTTTTAATACATTTTTGTTTTCATACTTCACTGTGTGGTATCATCTCATTGGTTTCATGCATGTCATGTTGGGTGTTTTCAAATTCATTTGCAAGCATTGTGTGTGACAGACATGGGTTCATTTGCTTTATGTATGTTGGGGGTGTACCATGTAATTTTCATTTCCATGTGGGTGAATGGGTTACTTGGTAGGGCCTTTTGGCTGTGGAGGCTGACCATTACGCACATGGTTGGTGATTGTGAGGACCTGGGTGCAGGGGGACATGGGTGGGGGCCTGGTGGAGGGTGCCCCTGCACTGCTGGGGGGTGGGGGTGGTGGGAGACATGAGTGGGGGCCTGGTGGAGGGTGCCCCTGGATGCTGGGGGGTGGGGGTGGTGGCAGACATGAGTGGGGGCCTGGTGGAGGTTGCACTGCTGTGGGGTGGGGGTGGTGGGAAACATGAGTGGGGGCCTGGTGGAGGGTGCCACTGGATGCTGGGGGGTGGGGGTGATAGGGGACATGAGTGGGGGCCTGGTGGGGGCTGCCCATGGTGGCTGGGTGGTGGGGGTGGGTGGGAGACATGAGTGGGGGCCTGGTGGAGGCTGCCCCTGGTGGCTGGGGGGTGGGGGTGGGGGAGACATGAGTGGGGGCCTGGTGGAGGCTGCCCCTGCACTGCTGGGGGGTGGGGGTGGTGGGAGACATGAGTGGGGTCCTGGTGGAGGGTGCCCCTGGTGGCTGGGGGTGGGGGTGGTGGGAGACATGAGTGGGGGCCTGGTGGATGGTGCCCCTGGTGGCTGGGGGGTGGGGGTGGTGAGAGACATGGGTGGGGGCCTGGTGGAGGCTGCCCCTGGTGGCTGGGGGGTGGGGGTGGTGGGAGCATGAGTGGGGGCCTGGTGGAGGCTGCCCCTGCACTGCTGGGGGGTGGGGGTGGTGGGAGACATGAGTGGGGGCCTGGTGGAGGGTGCCCCTGCACTGCTGGTGGGTGGGGGTGGTGGGAGACATGGGTGGGGGCCTGGTGGAGGGTGCCCCTGGTGGCTGGGGGGTGGGGGTGGTGGTAGACATGAGTGGGGGCCTGGTGGAGGCTGCCCCTGCACTGCTGGGGGGTGGGGGTGGTGGGAGACATGAGTGGGGGCCTGGTGGAGGGTGCCCCTGGTGGCTGGGGGGGTGGGGGTGGCTGGGAGACATGAGTGGGGGCCTGGTGGAGGCTGCCCCTGGTGGCTGGGGGTGGGGGTGGTGGGAGACATGAGTGGGGGCCTGGTGGAGGGTGCCCTTGCACTGCTGGGGGGTGGGGGTGCTGGGTGACATGAGCAGGTGTGCAGGGTAGTCCCCTGTGGTGTGTGCTGCCTGCAGGGGCCGTGGAGGGTGTATAGGGAATACCTGGGAGCACACAGCCAAATCGCGTGTAGAATTTCCCGCGCACCACTGAAATCCACGTACCCTGACAAATCGCGTGTGGAACTTCCCGTGCACCCCTGAAATCCACGTACCCGGCCAAATCGCGTGTGGTACTTCCCGCGCACCCCTGAAATCCACGTACACGGCCAAATCGCGTGTGGAACTTCCCACGCACCACTGAAATCCACGTACCCTGACAAATCGCGTGTGGAACTTCCCGCGCACCCCTGAAATCCACGTACCCGGCCAATTTGCGTGTGGAACTTCCCGCGCACCCCTGAAATCCACGTACACGGCCAAATCGCATGTGGAACTTCCCGCGCACCCCTGTAATCCACGTACCCTGACAAATCGCGTGTGGAACTTCCTGCAAACCCCTGGAATTCACATGCCCTGCCAATTCGCGTGTGAGACTTCCCGCGCACCCCGGTATACACGCACACGTATTTTTTGTCAGCAGGTGTCCGTGTTTGTGGGTACCCCTTTGCACGTCATTTGTCCTGGAGGGCCACAGTATGGGACATTCATCATGGCAGTACATAGGTGCTATTTTTTGGCGCGCCTTTTGGCGCACATTTCTTACAGGCGCAGAGACGCTACCGTCTGCTTTCTTGTGGCGGTCGTGTTTGTGCCTGTGCGCTGGTTTGAGCGTGCGCTTTTTTGCCCTATTCTATTCCATGAATACGTGTTGTAGGCGAGAGTGTGGGCGTTCCGCGCACTTGTACCCTGTACTTCCCCCGTGATGCCCACATTTTGGCAAGTTGTTCCCCATTCCAAGTGTTACGCCCCGTGTTCCGCCTACTTTTGTTGCGTGAGCCGCGCTATGTGCCATTTTCGCTGTGGCCTGTGCGATTTTCGCTGTGACCTGGCGCACGCAGTTAGATGGCCTGTGCGCCAACGTGCGCTGTGCACTTTTTTATCGCACATCCGATGGTTTTCTCGCGCACGGCCTTCCATGAATCGATGTGCGCTGCTTTTTGAGCGATTTTCGCACTTGCACTGCGATTTTCGCAATTCCACTGCGATTCGCACGTTTTTGACCACTTGCGCCGCGCTAATTATTCCATGAATCGGCCTCATAATGTGTTTGTGTGCTTCTTTTTGAATTTGTTAAACGTTCATATGTTATGATATAACAATCAAACATACCCCCCCAGAGTTTTTAGGTAGTGGTACTGTTCTTCGTACATGTCCGCGAACATTATATGAGTTTGTAGACATCAAGTACAGTAGAAGAGATTCAGTCAGTTCCATATGATATGTATATAAAGTCAAAGTCATTATTGTTAAGTGGCACTACTAAAAACCTATGAAATTCAGTGAAAAAACTTTGTTAAATGGATGTTATGGTTAAGTTGCGCTGTTAAAAACCTATGAAATTCAGTGAAAAAACTTGGTTAAAGGGACGTTATGGTTAAGTTGCACTGCTAAAAACCAATGAAATTCAGTGAAAAAACTTTGTTAAAGGGACGTTATGGTTAAGTTGCGCTGCTAAAAACCTTTAAAATTCAGTGAAAAAACTTTGTTAAAGGGACGTTATGGTTAAGTTGCGCTGATAAAAACCTATGAAATTCAGTGCAAAAACTTTGTCAAAGGGACGTTATGGTTCCAAGTAAAACCGAAAAACCCTTGAAATTTGCCAGTTATGGTAAGCTAAGCAACCATAACTCGCGCCACCACCGTGCACTGCTAAGACTAACACCCAGGACATCAAAGATGACATCACAAATGTCATTGATGACATCACTGATGACATCACATGTCTGGCTCACTCTTTTTTCTTTTGCTGACATATATAGGCCACATGGTTTTCTTCAGTAACAGTCAGAAACTAAAAATTTTATTTTATTTGTAGACGTATCCTTCAAGTAGGTTCTTACAGTAATTCCCTTAGAGTCCAGTCACATCATATGAAACATATACATACTGGAAGACAAAAGCTTGAAAGACAGCAATCCTTTTTGTGCATAAAGATAATCAATAGACTTATGAGCACTTTCTGATAGTTCTGTTGTTTTTGTTATGGCTGTACTTTCTCTGTATATGGTCATATTTGTATACATTGTACTGACACTACTTTCCTTAGGGTCCAATCACATCAAGTGATACATATACCTAGGGTAAATAGCAGCTTTGAAACAGAGCAATCATTTATTTGTATGAAAATAATCAGTTAAATTATGAATTGCTTCTGCTACTACTTGTGCTTTTTTGCTAACTTCACTTTCCCTGTATATACTCATATTGGTATGTGTTCTTGTGTCTTTGTGTTTTGTCTATAGTAATGCAATTATGTAATACATGTGTTTTATTAGCTACTTATTACATATTTCACAGTACACAAAAATCTATTAAGAAACAATTATCATATCATTATTCAACATATTAACATTACGAATATTATACCTTCATCTTGTACACTGCACACAATGTTATGTTTCTGTATGAGTTGCTTAGTATACTAGATAGAACCCCATAATGAAATGCTATTTATATCAATGCATCGTTCAATGCACTAATTAGGGTATGATATTTATTGCAATGATCCTTGACACTTGTTTCGCAACATTGTAATAAGAATCCCTTTTACACATATTTCATGAAAAGTACATACACATGTGATGTCATCAGTGATGTCATCAATGACATTTGTGATGTCATCTTTGATGTCCTGGGTGTTAGTCTTAGCAGTGCACGGTGGTGGCGCGAGTTATGGTTGCTTAGCTTACCATAACTGGCGAATTTCAAGGGTTTTTCGGTTTTACTTGGAACCACAACGTCCCTTTGACAAAGTTTTTGCACTGAATTTCATAGGTTTTTATCAGCGTAACTTAACCATAACGTCCCTTTAACAAAGTTTTTTCACTGAATATATATATATATATATATATATATATATATATATATATATATATATATATATATATATAAGAAGAGCACTTTTCTTTGGGCGGCTTATAACTTTGCTCCCCCTGGACGAATCCACACCAATCTTTGTGGAAAAAAGTATATGGCCGACTCTGAATTTTATTGCAAAGTTTGGTGAGGTTTGGTCCAGGGGGGGCAAAGTTATAGGGGGTCCCAAAATGTCTTTTTTTCCCATAGAGTGAATTGGGTAAAAACTTTGCGCACGCCTACAGCCCAAACCGCTGGACGGATTTTCACCAAATTTGCGGCAGAAGCAGCGGCTTGGTCCCGAAAGTGTGCTTTTGTAAATTTGGTGAAAATCTGTCCAGTAGTTTTTTTTAAAATGACTAAAAAGAAGGCCACAAAAAATTAGTGGTATCTTTGTCTACTCTGCGGACACACTTCCCTGTTCGCTCTGCGGCAGGACACCGATTGGCCAATCGGCTTGCGTCATGTCTGCGGACATGGGATGCGTTCGCCGATTGGATGGTGAAGAGCATGAAGTGCGTCAGATTGTTCCGATGCGCCCGCCTTCTTGGATCCATGTTTTGGTGTCCGCGGACATTGCGGCAAAAACATATTAAAAAACACAACATTGCACTTGTTAAACTTATCAAATAATCTCTGGGGAGGCGAGGGTTGATGAGGATGGCATGGGATATGGCTGCAAGAAGCAAAAAAGGGGTGTTTTTTTGTCTCGAAAGTCACACAGTACATTTGGAGGTGTTCACATTATAATGTGCCTAAAGTACAGGCGAAAGAGATTGCATTTTCGCTTTCAAGGGATGGAGATGTATAATCATGAAATTGTGGACTTGTAAATATAGATTGTTGCTTTTGTAGTCTGCAACCCAAACTTTTATCTTGTGGTATTACAGAGTAATACTACATTCCGAAAACCCGTTACTCTATATTGTTTATATTGGTTGCTGAATATTTATTGATATTAAATTGAAGCAATTTCGGGTTATTTTACACTCTTAATTAAAACGCTTGATGTTTATAAATTTATAAATTGATGTGCTGGTGGCACAACCATAGCACGGCAAATAATGGACTAATGTGTCTGTGTTCAAATGTAATAAAAATAATAATGGAGTCAGACTGGTGCCCCCTAGAGTCTGGCATCTGAGGCAGCCACCTGCAGTGTGTGAGGCAAAGAGCGGCCCTGCTCGTGTATGAGAATAAGAGTTCTCATGGATGCAGTGAGCCAAATTGTTGCAAAGTACTAATGTATTTTGAGTCTGAGTGAAGGTCACCAGCTTTGAATTTTTGTTTGCGAGCTAAGTAAGCCCACGCATGGGACCCAAGGTATAAGGTTCAATTGTTTTTTGACCTTCAGAGAAAGGGACCATTCCGTAAGTAATACAATAAGAGGAGGTTTGTAATAATGAACGTTTGATAAGGTTATGCATTCCAAAAGTGTGTAAGGAACATGTAAATTCAGTTTATGAAGAATCTTTGGTGCAAACGCAGTGAGCGTTACAGTCTGATTGACGCCAAGAGAATGGAAATGGTGAATATAATGTACGTTTGATTTTCAACAATTGTATACCGTATATTATAATTGTATTATTATCTGAAGATTATTTTTGGGTTATATTCTATTCGTCTGTTCTGTGTTGCTTATTGCAATAAAAAACGAAAGTACAACCTTTGTGTGTAGTGGTCTTTTTAACGTGCTTACGGGGAGTCCAGCATGGAGGTGCATGTAGACCACCACGAGGTTCACCCAGGTTCAACGCTAATATTTCATTAAAATGTCACGTATTACCATATTGAATTGTGTATCAGTTTCCACGTTGTTTTCTCTTTGTTGAGATTGTTTGATGTCTGTGCTAATCGTTAGTTTAAACTCTATGCCAAATTAATAAGTCAATAGATACATTGTAATAAAGTTTGGGTATTGAGAACAGTTTCTGGTATGTTTCCGAAACAGATATATTCTGCCTTTCTGCGATTGTCATAGGTTCCCGATGCCAACTGATGGGCTCTTTAATCGGCAGCTGAACGTAGCTGTCAACGGCTGAACTACAGGGACTCTTTTTTGGGACGATTGTGCAGGGCCCATATGTCCTTACGCTGTACTAGCGATTAGGAGTAACATAACATCCTTTATGGTGGTTGATGTAGAAGCCCTGGAATTCACTGTGCGACCCAAGTGGTTCTTTCACCGAAAACGTACGCAAAAAAGAACAACGTGTGCCTCACGATAAACATTTTGGATCGCGAGCGAAGAAACAAATTTGCAATTTGATTGAATATGGCAACAGTCGGATGTTCTCAGAGCATTTATTGTGAAATAAAAGTACTTTACAAACTGTACAGTGTCATTGTTTTCTTTTAAAGTATGATTTAATATTCTGAATTGTGACATGCTGTGTTGTTAGTCGATGTGTGTTGATTTCGGGTTCTGCGTCACATCACGTAGGTGATTATGGGTGCATTTGGCTACGCTGACGAAGAAAGTTACCGACAAAGGTGTAGAAAATCAATAGGTTTTGTGAAGTGAGGTTCAGGGGCGGGGCATATGATTTAGTGACGTCAGGGCAGTTTACCTTAGGCAGATGCAGCAATGGATAAGAATAGCAGAAGATGGACGCGCCCTGCTGCCAGATTTCGTATGTATTTAAAAGAGGAAAAGTGAGGTAAGGTGAATTGGAAATGTTTGCGATAGATCAATGTATGTATAAAAATACATGGTCAAACCCTCGGGACAATAACATTGTCTGAGCATTGCACTTGTGAAACTAATGAAATAATGTCTGGGGAGGTGAGGGGTGATGACAATGGGTGGGATATTTCTGTCCTGATTTCGAATGAGTTTACAAAGTTTGGTGGGATTTTGTGCAGAGTGGGTAGCTTATATGACGATTGTATGTTCATTCATTTGACACTTTTACAAAAATAAAACGTGGGTGGATTTCCAGCAAACTTGCATAAGGCGCATTGGCAAGGATCTACAAGGATGGTTTTGCAAATGTGGCAGTGTTTTCTTATTTGACAAGTGTCATAATGTAGTTTAAAAAATAGCAGTACAGCTTTAGTGACTGAGGGGTAGCCTCGGCCATGGGCAGTGGCCAGAATGTCCGGTTCATGATATAAG
The DNA here is from genome assembly GCF_040938575.1 of Ambystoma mexicanum. Lineage (NCBI taxonomy): Eukaryota > Metazoa > Chordata > Amphibia > Caudata > Ambystomatidae > Ambystoma > Ambystoma mexicanum. The sequence continues at coordinate 418,640,921 of NC_090927.1, read as the reverse complement.
GTCATGATCCGGACAATCTGGCTACTGGCCATGACCAGAAGGGACAAAACATAGGATTAAAGTGGTCATGTCCACCTGGGACTGGCTTTGTGGTAAAGCTATTCAAAATTAGGATAGTTCGGAAAGGGAAGAAAAATGTGCTTGTGGTAATATGGTCATAGGGTGTTGTTTTTGCCTTCTGCAGGCTGCCATGGAAAGCGAAGAGGGGCCCTGTATGGAACCCCCGCCTTCCCTTTACATGGTGGCCATCTTGGAAAAGGATTTTCCTTTCTATACCGGGACGCCACAGGCGTCCCAGTGTAGGACGAAAAATCCTCTTTTTTAGTACCACAGGTTCCCACTTTGGGAACGTAGGCTGCTAATGGTCTTCATCCCCCATTTCAGAGGCTGGAATGGGGGATAATAGTCCAGAGACCTTGTTATCCACCCTCACTTTGCTTGGGCTGATATCTTGGGCTGCTGGGCTGGTATCCCTCATTCCAGTCCCTGGAACGGAGGATGAACGCCCCAATATTGCCATTAGTATAACACAAAATGCAAATGGAAATGTTGGAAAATCTTATTGAGTCTATGTACTTTAATGGGAAATACAATGCAGATGGAGTCTCTATGTTTTTATTTTAGTTCTATTTTTTAACTGTTGAAGGTTGTTCCGAAAGGAACATTTCTTTAATTGTTTTTGGATGTATTTTTTTTTCTTTGATAGGAGAGCTAAGAACGAAAGGTGGGGAGGGAAATGAGGAAAGAGGCACCAAACACTAATATGGAGGGACAGATGGGCAGGGGAAAATGTTGCGCGTGTGTTTTTTCTAAGGTAAGGGGCAGTGTTTGTGTGTCTCATGCTCTTTGATTGCAGCAATGGTGGTGTCTCTTGGGGAGGAGGGATGGCTTTAGCTGATGCGATTTAAAGATAAAAGCAGTTTTTCTAAAAGTATGTATTGTGTACTAGATTGTTAATGGATGAGTAGGATTAGGTGTTGCAGTTCCTAACTATCCGCGAAGCACAGATCTTATCGTGAAGTACGTACGGGAACTCGGACACGACATCATGCCACGCGCCAGCATATGGTCATGTTGCACTCTCCGGAAGGTCTGCAATGAAGTCAGACATTCGTAGACATTATGGTTAAGTTGCACTAATACAAATCAATGAAATTCAATGAAAAAACTTTGCTAAGGTGACGTTATGGTTAAGTTGCACTATTAAAAACCTCTCAAAATCAGTGAAAAAACTTTGTTAAGGGGACTTTATGGTTAAGTTGCGCTACTAAAAACCTATGAAATTCAGTGAAATATCTGTGATGTCATCTTTGATGCCATGGGTGTTATTCTTAGCAGTGCATGGTGGTGGCGGGAGTTATGGATGCTTATCTTACCATAACTGTCGAATTTCAGGGGGTTTTCGGTTTTACTTACCATAACGTCCCTTTAACAAAGTTTTTTCACTGAATATATATATATGAGTATGAAATATGAATGGCAAAAGTGACAGTTGTGATACAATAGTAGTTAAATGGAATTATGTAAGGTGCATGATGATAAAAAGAGAACATCAAGAGAATAATTCATAGAATTTCACGCACAAGTGGCGCACGCGGCTGGCGCACAGTGTGCGCGTACGAATGTCTGCGCCAGCCGCGTGCGCTAAAATACATTTCCGCGCACAGCGTATTCATGGATTTTAGCCTCCCAAACCAGCCGTGGCGCAGAGTGGCACAGCAACCCTGCAGCAGCTCCAGTTACGCCCCTAAGAACACCCCTAGCGCAAGGAAAAGCCATCAAAATCCCCAATCCTGCCCAAAGGGCTGCGCTAACCCTGGACCAGTTCACAAGGCTGCCAAACAGCAAACGCCAAGCGGGGAACGGGTATTACTGGGGTTCGCGTGAAGTTTCACACGCGATAGGCCCTGTGTGAGTGAGGTACGTGGATAACTGGGTTTTGCGTGAAGTCTCACATGTGATTTGAGCAGGGTACGTGTATTTCAGGGGTGCGCGGGAAGTTTCAGTTGCGATTGGCCCTGTGCGAGTGGGGTACGTGGATAACTGGGGTGCGCGTGAAGTCTCACACTCGATTTGAGCAGGGTACATGTATTTCGGGGGTGCGCAGGAAGTTTCACACGCGATTGGCCCTGTGCGAGTGTGGTACGTGGATAACTGGGGTGCGCAGGAAGTCTCACATGCGATTTGAGCAGGGTACGTGTATTTCAGGGGTGCGCGGGAAGTTTCACACACGATTGGCCCTGTGCGAGTGGGGTACATGGATAACTGGGGTGCGCGGGAAGTCTCACACGTGATTTGAGCAGGGTACGTGTATTGCGGGGGTGCGCGGGAAGTTTCACACGCAATTGGCCCTGTGCGAGTGAGGTACGTGTATTCCTGGGGTGCCTGGGAAGTTTCACACGTGACTTGAGCAGGGTACGTGTATTTCAGTGGGTGCGTGGGAAGTTTCACACGCGATTGGCCCTGTGCGAGTGTGGTACGTGGATAACTGGAGTTGCGGGAAGTCTCACACGCGATTTGAGCAGGGTATTTGTATTTCGGGGGTGCGCGGGAAGTTTCACATGCAATTGGCCCTGTGCGAGTGGGGTACCTGTATCCCTGGGGTGCGCAGGAAGTTTCACACGTGATTTTGCTGTCAGAGTGGTGTACTGAATTTTGGGAGTGTGTGGGGAGTCCTACATGTGAATTGGCAGTGTGGGTCCTCCCAGGTGTTCCCTCTACAACCCCCACGGCCCCTGCAGGCAGCCCACACCACAGGGGACTACCCTGCACACCTGGTCATGTCCCGCAGCCAGCCCATCTACCATGGGCATGCCCCCCAGCCAAGCCACATGTCACTTTGGACTACTGATCACCCACTAATGTCCCTTTGCACCCCCACCCCCCATCAGTCAGGGGCACCTGCCAGCAGGTCCCCAATCACATACCCCTGCACCCCCACCCTCCAGCAGTCAGGGGCACCTGCTAGCAGGCCCCCACTCATGTCCCACTCATGTCCCCCTGCACCCCCACCTCCCAGCAGTCAGGGGCACCTGCCAGCAGGCCTGCACTCATGTCACCCTGCCCCCAGCAGTCAGGGGCACCTGCCAGCAGGCCCCCACTCATGTCTCCCTGCACCCCCACCCCTCAGCAGTCAGGGGCACCTGCCAGCAGGCCCCCACTCATGTCTCACTCATATCCCTTTGCACCCCCACCCCCCACCAGTCAGGGGCACCTGCCAGCAGGCCCCCACTCATGTCCCACTCATATCCCCCCTACACGAAAAAAAGATGCAGTCATGGCCCACTTCTACACCAAAAAATACCACATCACGCCCCCCCATTCTTGAGACTCAATGATTTCCCAATCCACCCCACACTGACATGCCTATCTCAAGACACAAACCAAAACTCAACTATGTACATCAACACATGTCCATCACACACATACACTGGTTGGCATTGCTTGTGTAAACCCACAATTTCACATGCATCAACCCAATGAGCAAATCCCACACATGGAACTAAAATATGAAAATGTATTATGTACATAAATAAATAAATGAAATGAAAGCATACCAAAATATCAAACATGAAATGAAAAGCATGTGAAAAAGATGAGTGAATGAAAATGATAAGCAATGCAAAAAATTTTGAAAGAAAAACAGTCCAAACTCTCCCTCCACCAACGCAAATCCAAAAAAAGGGAAAAAAAAGATAGCCATTGTTTCATGTTCATATTGATAAATAAAAATGCGAAATCAATCCATAGTCCAACTATTTACAATACATTGTCCTGAAAAAAAAACATTACTCCATGTCCATAATGAAAAAAAAAATCCAAATGAATCCATGTTGTAACTATATACAATCCATTGTCCAAAATAAAAATCCATTAATCCATGTGCAAAAATCCCAAAAATAAATCAATCCATTGTCCAACGATGTAAAGGGTCCATGAGCCCAACTAAACAAATGAAACCTACCTAAGAAACTACCTAAAAATATAACTATATATAAATGTGTGTGGCATTGTCCATTGACCGCAAATAAAATGAAAACAAAAAGGAAACCTAACTCTGAAAACTATTTACAATGGCAGCGGGCATGGCAGCGGGCTAGTCCGATGGCTCACTTTTGGATGTCGCGGGCCAGGGCATCATCGAACTCCTGCTCAATGTCCTGGAGGCGGTCCTCTTCCATGGCCCAGAGGGTTTGCAGGGATGACGACATGTTCTCTCCAATTCCCTGCGAATTGCCTCGAGGCACTCGGGCCGCCTCAGGGCCCTCCGCATGGAGTTCTCCGCCCTGACCATCGTGAGCCCTGCCTCTTCTGCCCACTGCCGCTCTGCATCTATAGCATGGCCTAACCGCTGCCACACGGAAGACACTTCCAGTCCTGGGTCCTCCTGCCCTCTGGCCGATGCCCGCCCCTCCGATGACGAAGGCCCAGAGCCATCATGACTCCCATCTTGTTGCTGCTGATGCTGTTCCTCTGCCTGTGCCCTGGTTCTTACTGTCTGCACATCCTCCTCACGCTGGGGTGCAGTTGTTGATGTGGCCACCCCTGCTGGACGTCCGACTCCCAAATGTGGCAGGGATGTGTCCTCTACCAGCCTGGCCGCAGGGACAGAGGCAGCTCCGCAGGGTACCCAGGTGATACATGGGTGGGAAGATGGCATGGAGTACGACTGGCGCATAGGGGGTTCAGTTGAGGATGGGGTCGGAACAAGGTCCAGCAAATGGAGGAATCCGGCCCTGGTGAGCTGTCCCAGTAGGACAACGCGGTCAATGAGCTATTCGAGATGACGTGCAGTCTCCTCATGAAAAGACTGCAGGTCACCTCGCATGGCCCGTTGACGCAACGCCACCCCACCCAATACAGGCTCAACCCGGTTACAGATAGCCACGTCCGCAGGGAGAGGAAGGTCAGTTGTTGTAAGCGGATCCCCTCCCTGAAAACGGGTTTGGACATAGGCATCCCTGCTGGTGCGGGATGATGCAGTCACAGGATCGGGGACAGGATTACACAGAGGCACCTCCGCGGTGGCCTGTGCTGCCTCCTGTCCCTGCCCCTGCACTGCACCACTAGCACCAGTGGAATCCCCACCTCCAGACCCCGTGTCTGTCCCTTGCACGCCCTCCTCCTCCACCAAACCCCCCACCAACTTGGATGACTCCGTGCCATCTTCCTCCGTCGGACCCTGTGGGGTCTCAGCTGCCCCTTCTGCTGCCGAGGAGTCCAACTCTGACCTCCGCCTCTTGGACCTTCCGTCAGCAGCTGCGGCCTGGGACGCCGCACTGGACTCCTCACTCCCCGACAATATGACAACCTGGGAGGGGAGCCGGGCCTTGCGTCTCCGGCTGGCGGGATGATCCCTGCCGCTGTGCTCCACAGCGCCCTCTCCGCCCTCTTCTTCAGTTGACGCTGCAGACAGGGAGAGATAAAACACAGGCATCAGGGCACTGTACAATGGACTGATACACACATGACAGTTGCACATGAGTGGCATTCTTTAACTACAGACACGGCATCACACTCCACGACACACATCTCATTTTAACTCACACACATGAACATTTCAACAGCAGCAATATTGCACCAGGCAGCACCATCCATACACATAAAACAGCATGAACAGCCAAAGGTGAGCCTGACATCACATGAAACACAAGGAGTGCACTAGACATGAACACACGCCACCACACTTACATGCATGTCTACATCTCCTCCAACTGTTGCAGTGATGAGATCGCCATACATGGCACATCTGCCATTCATCCCTCTACATATCAGTGTCACGTGCATCCATGTTGCATCACAGTTGCACACTTGTCAGATACACATACATGCACATGTACACAGTGCAGATACATGCATTATGAACCACCATCCATGCCACAACCATGCCAATGTGCATACACAGAAATTCAAACATGTGTGCTCCCACACCTGCATTTGCCCAGCATGCTTACCAACACATACATCATCAATGTGTCTCACAACTGAGAGGACTCACATGTGGCAGCCTCACGCCCATGTTCATACACATCCCTACATGGCCCTACATAAACACATGTGCAACCTGCACACTACTGGCACACCACGACACGCACAGCGTACATACATACAACATGCATGTACACTTACCGCTCAACTCCAGAAGGGGCTGCCTCTCAAGGATCTGGACATAGAGCGCTGGGCATATGCGTTCCAGGACCCTCATTTGATGGTTCGACAGCTGGCCCCGGCGCCCCTTGGCATCCGCTGCCTTAGCGAGGCGCCAGGCCTTGTTGAGGGTCCTGGACCTGAAGTCCTCCCAGCGCTTCTTGACATGATGTAAGTCGCGGACTGCCACCCCCTCCACGTTGTTGGCAGTCACGATGTCCATCCAGATCCTGGTCCGTCCTTCATTGTCGGCACGCAAACTTCCAGAGAGGGCATCATACTGCCCCAGGACTTGCTCCACCAGGACACCAACTTCGGTGGCAGTGAAGCTGGTGGCCCTCTGCCTCTCTGGCTGGGGGTTGCCAGTGCTGCCAGATGGTGTTGTGCTGGACATGGCAACCCCAGAGGCAGGAGTGGGTAGGCAACTGAGTCCTGGGGCTGGGCTGTGGAGCGATGGAATCCCAGTCGGGAGTCTTCGGTTCCAGCAGGGGTGGTCACAGCAACTACACCCCTGGCTGACGTGCAGGCAGCAAATGGCAGGATACGTGGGCAGCAGGCAGTCAGGCAGCAGCAGATGGCAGGTGGGAGCGTGCTCGGGGCTCTGGGGGGCAGTAATTCGGCCTTCTGGGCAGGAGCGTGGTCTTCCGTGTGTTTTCGTGTGGCCAGCTTGATACGGAGTGATTTGGCACGTGAAAAATTGCATGTCAGTGTGTAATTCGAGGAAAGGGCCTTAGCGCGTAAGCGCGTCAGCACACGCACGTGATTTAATTGGACCAAAGGCCCTTAGCGCATAAGCATGTAAGTTACATTACGCGTGTGGCTGTTTCCCTCATAGCACGTGATGTCAGAGCACACGTGGAAAAACTGCACGTCTGAGTGTCATCACGTGTAATTGGAGGAAAGGGCCTGTGTACACGCTTATCTGACGTGTACGTGTGGGCCAGTTTAAAAGCTATATATAGGACGCCATTTCCTTGTACGTGCTTTTCGTGGAGAGCGAGTGGGTGAAATCTGTACTTCTTGTCGGTTCACACGCGATTACTTCACAGTGTTTCTAGTTCGTACTCCCTGTTACCTCTGACAGCTCTTTTCTGATTTTTTGTTGTGCCTGTTTCCTCAAACAGAGTTCACTTCTCCTTTTGTCCTGTCTCCTCAGACAGCGTACAATTCTTCTTTTGGCCGGGGTGTTGCCAACGCGCACACGTGCATATTTTTCACGTTCTTTTTCCAGGCAGACGGTGAGTTCCGCACATACTTAGAGACTGTGATTGCCCCATGTGTCGCGTTCCCCCTCAGAGGTCATTGTAGGCTGCGTGTAATACGCGTATGCTTATTTTTGTGTTTCTGGGTGCCGCAGCGTAGTGCGGGTTCATTTTTTCACGCACGTGGTCTACGAGGGGTTGCGTGCACGTTAATTTTTGATTTTGGGCTGCCTGTGCATTGGGTGACCCGTCATCTTCCCCCAGGGATCACAGACAGCCTTGTTGGAGCACTAGGGTACGAATTCTATCTAGTATTCTACCCTTTTGACCCCCAATTGCCCAGGACAATAGTTTACTGCAACGCCCATACACACAACATCAGTGCCATGGTTGGGAGGCGACCAAGTGGTAAGGGAGGCAAAGGCGGCCGACCTTCAAAAGGTGGGCATGGTGGGTGCGGTAGGGGACGTGACCAGGATTTGCAGGGTGCCCTTATACCCCCATGTGTGGAGGAACAATCAGGGACACCCATGCCCCCCCCATGGTTGAGGTCAATGTGGCTGACACCATTCCAGCTCAGCCCCTGTTGGGCCAGCCCATTGTGGCACCTGACCTGGCACAGGATGACTCTCAGGCTGACTTCCAGGTTAGCAAGTCTAGGCCACGTGTGGCAGTGCACATTGTTGTCACCAAGCCACATGGATCTGGGGCAGCTATGTCATCTGCTGCCCCGAGTATGCAGGGTGGGGAGGCTGCAGGGGCAGCTGCAGCTCCATCCGCCCCAGCTCTGACTCTCCCAGCCAGGACAGTATCAGTCCAGGTCCATCAAACTGACGTTCCCCCTGCCAACATTACCCTACAACCAATGCCTGCATCAAGACCTATGGTCATTGTGCATTCCCACACTCCTACTACCCAGTCCACCGGTGATTTTGCCCCTACTGACCAGAGCGGCGTAAGCCACTCTGGCTCCACTCCACCTTTAAAGAAGAGGAAGAAGGGTGCTCTGGCATGACAGGCTGAGACCCCAGACAAGGCTACACACTCCGGCAGGTCAAGGAAGCCTTGCTTTAATGACGCGGAACTTGATGCACTTGTGTCCTATGTGTCGGCACATATCCACAAAATGCTGGTAACTGCAGGGTCCAAGACCACAACTGGTCAACGTAAGGCACACTGGCAGATCATCGCCGACCGCATAAGTGCCCTTGGATTTGTGAGGCGCACAGCTGATGTTTGCTACAATCGGTGGAATGACCTGAAACGCAGAGCAAAGAACAAGCTGGCCTCAAATCATGCCGCTACTCTGGTGACTGGCGGTGGGTCTCCACAAGAGGACAAGAAACTCACTGAGGAACGGATCCAAGGTGTGGGAGAACTACCTGATTATGATGCATTGTCCGGTGAGTGCCCATGCATGTGTGTGTAATGCATGTGTATGTTGTTTGGGTGACGGGTTCTGATTGATTGCCAGGTGAGGGTGTGTGTGCCTGAGTGGTATGGGTTACCTATGTGCTTCATCCAAAACATTCAGCGGCCTTGGATTTGGGTGTGACAGTATCCCTTCTGCCCAGAGTAGTAATTTAGCGCAACATTACGGCAGTTGCCTTTGAAGTGGCATCTTACAACAACATTGTTTGTATTTTTCAGTGTTCGTTCAGGCTGATTGTTTCAATTCTCCCACTTTTGCTACGCATTAATCAGCCCTATTGTCACATTTGTGACATGCTTCTGTCATTGATGAACCCCACATTGGCCCACATGTGTTACCTTGTTAGGTGAATGATTTGACCATTCAGGCTGATTGAGTATTGGCCTGATCACATGCATTTTTGGGGCCTGTTTGAATGTGGAACATGATAGTTGTTTCCTGTCATGTTGAAGTGCACAACCATTGATGTGTACATCGGCCTGCAATCACTGTAATTTTGTACACTGGATGTGTTGCAGTGTGTGGCACATGTGTTTTTTGTCACACTATGTAGCATTTTTCATCTCATCATGTCCATCTCACATGGATGGCTGACAGTACTCATTCACTGACATATGGATGTACTTGTGGAATGTACCATGGCTATGGTACATGCCATCTGTGTGATGGCATGTTTCATGTATGTGTATTGGCCATGCCACTCACAGGCCAATGTGTGATGACAGTGCTACCCAGCATTCAGCAAATGTGTTGCTCTTCCATCTTGGCGTCATCAGTGTCTGCCTTTTGCCTCCCCTTCCAACTCAGTGACAGTGCATGCATGGGAGGGTTATAGTCATGTGGGACATGTGTAAATCATGTACTGGTTCTGTAGCTTGTCAGGCTTATTTGTGTGCTATGGTGCTAATGCCTGTTTCTATTTTTTGTCTTTCATGTTTTTGCAGGGAATGACGCACTTGATGCTGTTGAGGTTAATAATTAATGGGCAGGTCATCACTCCCCAGCTGTCGCTTCCCCATCAATCAGAGCCCACACCCAGGATAATCTGTTCCCAGTAAGGGAACGGGAATCATAGGGTGTAGTGCAAACACTTGCAGGGAAAACAGATGAACAGAAACTGTGGGGAGGGGAGGATGTTTCACATGCATATGTCCACAATATACAGTCACATACAGTGCAGTCACTCACAGTGCAGGATTTGAACAACAATTTTGAAAAGAAAAGTCATGCAATACATTTAAGGTGAGAGAACATACAGAACACCAACAGTAAACAGTACACAAGTAAAGGCTTTCGGGGGTCCAAATGTGAAAAGCAGTACAAATCTAGATGGCCCAAGTACGCTAAATCTGTCCTGTGTAGTGCAGGGAAACATACAGCCATCTGTGTGCAAGTGAGCTGATGTCTGCATTTTGGCCAGGCACACTGCTTGCCAAAACAAGCTGGCTCCTGGAAACCAACACAGGCATGACATGCAGTTAAACACTGCACCGGCAGGGTGCCCCCAGCAAGGCAATGTGGTCTGGGACATTGCATGGGGTGTGTCCTTTGTTCATCTTGGGGAAGGAAAGAGCAAGTTATTAAGTTCCTTATGGAAGGAGAGGTGGTCAATCTCTGGGCGGATGCCGAGTCGGAGGGAATTTCAGAGTGTGGGAGCTTAGATGGAGAAAGAGGTACCTCCAATTTGAATAGAACTGAGGGAAGGGATCACAAGGAGTAGTGAAGAGCCTGGTGTGAGGTTTCTGCAGTGTCAGTAGCCTGTGAGCTAGTGTTGGAGGAAGTCAAGGAACATATCGTGGAGGGCACAGTTGGTGATGCAAATGGCCTTGAAGGTGGTGCGATGGACAATGGGAAGCCAGTGGAGCACCAGAAGTGTAGGAGTCATGAGTCTCCTGGGGGTGAGTGCAAGGATGAGACAGGCTGCATTGTTCTGGATCTATTGTAGCTTTCTGAGATGATAGGCAGAGGCGCACACATAAATGGAAAAAGAGCATTATAGGTGGGAGAGGAGAATAGCCAACATTGCAGTGACTTGGTGAGGGTAGGATAGGCAAGGGAAGGATCATTTTAGGATGTGAAGGTGTAGTTGACAGGATCTACAAGCAGCATTAATGTGGTGAGAGAGTGTTCTGTCATAATATATTCTGCATTCCAGTTTCTTTACTGAGCTGGATGCTGTGAGAGTGAGGACTACTGAGCACAACCCGGAAGAGTGCTGTATTACTGCAAATCAGGATTCTGTTTCCACCAGGATTTAGGAAGGGATGGTTCGGTGCCATTTAGTGTTTTAAAATCTGTGTGATCTGAGGTGAGATCACAATGGGGAGTATCTGAGGTCTTGAGAATCTTGGAAAGGATGTGGTTGTCATCTGTGCAGGTGCAGAAGGACAGGTCATGTGAGCGGATAAGGGTGTGAGAGGGCTTAGGCAAAGGTTGATGAGTAGAGTGGATAGGGATTTCACCTGCAAAACCTTGTTGCCGACAGGGAGGGGGAGAGAAGAACGGTGCTAGGAATAAGATTTGTGAATGGTCAACGAGCTAAGAGCTGAACAATCTAAATGCAGAGTGCATGATATGATATGATATAATTGGGAATTAAGAAAACATACCAATTGTAACACGGACAATGTGGTCTATGTAATCAAGTGCCCTTGTTCCCTCATTTATACAGGGAAAACCAATAGGAAATGCAAAACCTGCATGATAGAATACAAGAGTTGCCTGAAAAACAAAATTGAAAAAGCACCCTTAGCAAAACACTTTGGAGAAATGGGTCACTCATTTATGAATTTTGAACGGTGCATTCTGAGAAAAGTGAGAGGCACATCCCAGAGAGAGATCAATAGAAAACTTGTCAATTTGAAGCAAAAGTTCATATTTCTCACCAAAAGCCACTTCTAAGGGCTTAATGAAAATATTGATTGGCAGAATGTCAGATAAACCCTCTTATTCTATCATCCGGAGTTTCGGGGATACCAAGTGCCTACATCCGAGTAATGAGAACATCAGGAGTAATGACCCTGTTAAATAATGTCATTTGTAACAACTATTCACATTCAGAGACACATGCAGAAACAGTGACATGGTGATTAAGTGGCCTGAACCATAAATATACTGAATAGGATGTACAATACCCTGGGTGTACCAATTAACTTGTTTTGAAATTGAAACCATAAAGAGAAATGTGTGCATTCCTTCTTAGTATATACTGTGTGACAACTGCAAAGAATTGTACATAACTAATTGGAGTGTTGATTTACCATTTGTAATCTATGATAACACTGTTTCAGCCAACTGTATATGTTTGTGAATTCAACATTGCATTTGTACAACATTGTCGCCACATGTTAGTTTTCCTCCAGAGTGCAATGGTGTGTGTGAGACTCTGTGAGAACGCGTCCTTTATGTCCAGGGTCCTAAACAATTTTCTGCCATTTGAATTGACTCCCGCCATGATACATTAGTTAATACTACATGATTATCATGAAGACCTTTTCTAGTATTTGATCCTAAGGGATAGTAATTGAGAGCCCTGTCTCCGTGCAGCTGAGGCCCCTGGTATTTGGAGTCTTCTGCGGCTCGAGGTGGAGTATTGTAACGCCCTGAGTAGCGGCCCATGACGTGTCACATTAATATGTGATGACGTCATTGGGCTGTGCCGTTTTGCCACAAATGTAGCATTTTTTTCTGCAAATGCAGGCTTCTCCCAGAGACGGCCGGCCTGCTGCAGAGGAAGTGTAGTTCAGGAAGGCCTCAAGAGGGCAAAGATTGAAGAAAATGTGTCCATCTTAGGCGGGGTAAAAAACGTATATGTCCACTCTGGGGAAGTGGTGTGTGTCTCCACATTAGTGAACTAAAAAGAGTCAACAGAAAACAAAAACAAACATACTCCCTCGATGGGCTCGTGGACATCAGGGCACAGGTGGTATAAGTGGCATGGGTCATCTGGGAATTGCATCCTGTGGTCGATCCTCAGGCTGTTGTGGGTGTGGTGGTGGTGCATCCTGTCCACACAGTGCCAATGTCTGGTCTTCTTCGACTATGGCTCCTTGTGACACAAATGCATGCATGATTAACCCAATGGTGGAGAGATCATGATGAACTTCCTCCTTAGTGGCCACAGAGTCTGCATGTGCACTCGCTTGTGATACATCAGAGTGCTGGGAGAGCATCTGCCTTAAGGTGTCCATGTCCAGGTGGAGGTCGGACCTTGTGGCCAAAAGCTCATCATTCAGTGAACCCCTCATGCTCTCCATCTCACAGCAATGGTAGGTTCAAGACGCCAACATCTCCAGCTTCAGGCCTTTTCTCTGTGCCACTGCATCTTGATGCAGGTGTACAGGAGGTAGTCAAAACCCCTCAAACTGACTGTATAGGAAATAGACCCCACCCCCCTCAAACCAAATTTAGATAACTTACCTGATTGATCAATGACTCTAAAACTGTGAAAATCAGAAATATAGTGCCTTTCAGAAACACGTTTTAAAGGTGATCTATTTTGAGGGGTCAGAATGTCATGCACAGTAGAGAATATGTGAAGTAGTACATGTTTATCATAAATGATCAACCAATCCAGATTCAAAATTGATCAGGGACCTAGTTTTCTGAAAAAATAAGTTGGTCAGGCATTTCGTAATGTGGTTGGCCATTTTTGATAACACAAGTCAGGCAACTCTAAGATAGATGCTTGAGCATACAAAATTGATTTCTGCTAGTCATGAAGAGGTCAGTGGGTAACATTTTTTTCATAGAAGTTCCTGAAAAGGCCACTGATGTAGAATGAGTTAGATGAAACCTGTTCAGACTTGGTCTGAGTGACAGCTAAGGCAACCAACCAGGGATTGGAAACGGGGTTGGCTTCAAATACCAAAGCCAATAAGGATGTTTTATGATGATCATTGCATTACTTCACCTTTCTAGATTGTATAAAAGGGGGTGAGAGCCCAGGGAAAATTGGGAGTTCCAGATTTTTCTTCAGTATGATGTATGGTGTGTCCTGCTATGCTGCAAACAATAAACAGATGACTTCTGAACTCCAGTCTGAGTGTCTTGATGTGCTTCAGCCTCCCTTTCCTGATCCTGGGGTGCCAGGACCCACAGAAGGTATTGGGACCTTCTGTACATTTGGCAAGCCTTAGCCAGGAGACCTAAGATTTATTTTCAGGACCACAAATCTATTATAGGTACATGCTATCAGAGGGAGAGTGAGAGAGAGCGAGGGAGAGAGAGAGGGATGGGGGCACACTTCAGGTACCCACACATCACTAAAGGAGAGGGGCCTCACATTCCTGATAGAATGGGACTGTGTGTCTTGGCACCTGTGGAATGGAGGGGGGCTATTTATTTTTGGAAGTCTTCCAAGAAAAATTAGTTTAAAGTTGTTTTTGGAAATCTTCCAAGAAAAAATAGTTTAATTCATTTTTTGGGGGTCTTCTGGAAAATTATTATTATTTTTTTTGGGGGGAGGAACCCCTCTTAGAAAAGTTGTGGTGGGTTGACCATATAGTCTTTAGACATTTTTATTTTTATTTTGGGTAAATCAAGGGTTTAGAGTGTAATATAGTAGTTTAGAAGAAGTAACGGAAAGGTGGGGTAAAGTAACTTGAGAACGATGAGTGTTGAATATTGAGTAATTGTCTTGAGGAGAGGCTAAGAAATTAAGAGGTATCGTAAGGAGAGGCCACGATAAAGTATATGCCCAGGTTTCTTACATTTTAAAGAACAAAGAAGAAGTAGCACCTAGAGCGCTATGGACGGGTGACTTAGACGACAAACTCGGTTAAAGACAAGTTTAAAGAGGGCAACTTACATCCCATGTCAGGGAATTTCTAGGGGTAAGACAGGTCTTAAAGAGAAGACTGTGAGATATTTGTGGCCGGCGGGTCTGTCATGTTTATCAAAAATTGTATTTTGTGTTATATGTTATGTTTTGCATGCATTATTGTGAAAAAAGTAAAGAAAATAGATGTTTAGTTATCTAAGAAAAATTGGCACCAAGCCAGAAATTAAAGTAATCAATTATGGAGAAAAATAGGATATAACTATGAGCTATGGATGAAAATGCACATGCATGCGTTGTTTAAAATTATGGGAAATGCAATATGTAGTGAGAAAGTGTAGAAAAGGCTAAACAAGTGGTCATCTTTGAACCCTTGTAAAAACCAAAATACACTAAATACAGGGTCAATTCTTGTATTTTCCAAAAATAGACAAGTTAAGCTATTTAATTAACTACACATGACATGAAACTGCATTAGTCTTGATAGAAACAAAGGCCGGTTAAAACTTGACAAAATGTGAAAAATTGTGTCTTGCTTTAGGCTGTTTTTTTGCAGCTGAATGTGTAGCCTACGGAAACAGATTGCTGTATTTCTGCCAAAACATGACTTTCGAGTATAAACAAATACAGATAGCAAGACGACACACTTCTGAAAGGGGGACAGAGTTTGGTTAAAGAATTAAAAGATAACAGCCGAGGCAGTTAAACAAGGTGATTTATGATCACAGTAAAAGTTTTCCTGAGTAAAATGTAATTCAGGCAGTATGCACAGCAAACATGACAATGAATAATTGATGAAAAAACAGATGGCGGGTAGCCCCTTGTCTGAGAATGGAGCAAATTAACTCCTTAGTGATCAGTATGTTGAGAAAATGTATGTTTTTAGACTGAATTAAAAGTGAATAAATGGAAGTTGTTGCCTGAATGATTCAAGGTTATGGCAGCAAAGCCATGTGTAGGGTGGGGAAAGCCACGCTGACACATTGTTTAAGAATTATACAAGCTATTTTTAATTGAAAAAGGTTGACTGATCATTTAGCTAGGTGGTGATGAATAATTTTTTGGTATGTGCACTTTGATAAATGCCCCTAAACGTTATTAGTTTTATGTGTGGCAAAAACCTGAGACATTTAGAAATGCCCATAGGTTATTGAGTCATGCACTAGTTGAATGTGTGATTTTTTACTGCACCGTGAAGAAGAAAGGAGACAAATTGCTTAAAAGAAACAAGAGGTTGTTTAAGATAACTAAAATGAGGAGAGGGCTGGGAGTTGGGAATAGAGAAATATTGCACTGCAATGGTAGCAGGAAGTATAAAAGCATGCAAGTTTAAAAAAGTACATTGAATACATTTGGAATATAGTAGACAAGTGCCGAGCTGGGGAGCAATGTTTCTAGTGCTGTATATTATGTCTGTAAAATTTGAGGACATTTGGAGACAAACATAATATGTCTAGAAACATACACATTGAGAGAAGTGTAGCTGATGTTCAACATTTATTGTTGTGTCCAAAATGTGGCAAAAAACAGACCAATGTACTAGTATATGTTATTTGAATTAGACACCGTGGATGTTTGTGATAAATGATCAAAATAAATGAGCAAACACATTGTTTTGACAAATATTTTTGAGTTAAATGACAAAAGTGGAAAATATTGATTTTAGCTTAAAGAAGTGTTAAAGCATTGAAGGAAGTGCTTGCAAGCTGTACCAATATGGGCAGGCATTCATGTAGATGCATTGACATGGGAGAGGATGTAAATATGTATGCACATACTCATGCACACATGCAAGCATGCACATATATGCACATGTGCACATGTGGTTTTATGAAAGTATAAGCAATCAGTACATTATAGACAATAAATCCTTGCACGCATATACCCACACACACACAGGATGTTTTTGTATTTATAAAATGTGAGAACAGGAACAGTAATTATATTTTACTGAAGTCATAAGCAAAGACTGTGTGAAGTAGATGTGAAAGCAGTTTGGGAACAAGTGGGAGTAGCAATGAGTTTGTCAGAATAGAATCCGGTAGATATCACAGATTCTGTGCTGGCTTAAGGAAAAGTCTACGAAAGTTAAAATTGGCTATTGATGAAGAAAGTTGGGAATGTGGCAATCAGTGGGCATCCCATGAGCAAATAATTAAACGCCAGATGAGTTAAGGAAGGGATGAGTGTATTCTCAAAAGCAAAGGGAACAGATTTCAAAGGAGGAAATGGTTTGCAGAAAAAAACAAGATAGATTTCAGAAATATGCAGAGTGATGAATGTGCGAACAGGGCTAATCAGAAGAATTCCTCCTGTGCAATAAATAAATGAGCTGACAGACTGCACAGTGTAAATACCCATGAAGACTAAGAATATGAAGGATGGACACATTTAAAATATGAGAGGCTTGTTTTGCCACAAGCATAGAGTCTTGTCTATGGACAGGTTGATTTAAAATAGAGACTAGAATGTTGAGAGTCATATGAATCAGGCACAGGATATGTCAAATGAGGACAGGGAAACCTTTCATGAGGAGGAGGAAGGCAATGAATGTGGCCCTGCAGGGTGTTTTTCAATGGATAAGGAAGCAAGATGGTTGGATCTTGACCTACCCAAATCTTGAGCGACAGAATCATTGATGAGGCTAAATCGACCTAGAGTGCAATCCTATAGTGAGAGGGGGTATTCACCACCTTATGTGAGAAGGTTAAGGTCACTACCTATAAAAATGTGGTGCAGAACCATTGTCTCTGTTATGGACAGACAGATGAGAGGGGACAAAAATATGCCTGAATTAGAGAAAGGAGGAGCCAGGCCACAGTATATACCTTGAACACAGATGAATAAGGATAATTTAAGGGGTAAAAATCCTCAGTCCGATTTCAGGCTCTGGAAAGTGGATAAATGAGTTAAAAAAAATGACAGGAGGAAACACATTAGCTATGGGAGACAGTAACGGTCTTCTAGCCGCTATCCTTAGGGACAGAACGGACAATGTTTGGTCGATAGTAGTACACTTGAGTGTCACTATGAAAAACATGGCTCGTGATGGAGCACCATTTAATAATTGTAGGGCGGCAGTCTGGAAAGTGCTTAGAGTACTGTATTCGGACATGTCAGCTATGGGAGCTATATTGATGTCAAGGGTTGCCAGAGCTAGTACAAAAGCAGGTCAGGAAGTTAGTGGGTATGAAAGCAAAGCCACGGTCAGAAATTCAGCTGACCATTGCATATCATTCAGATTTTTGCAACGGAAGACTTGGCAGAAAGATAATGTTTGGGAACGTAAGTAAGCAAAATTAGTGTAGAAAAAACTGTCAAAATACATCAAAAAAGGGGTGATGTTGACTAGTGGGGAAGGGCCAGCTTTGCAGCAAACTAGAAGGCATGCCACAGGTGAAAAACCAAATGCAGTTTGATCAAGGTAAACATGGATTCATACCACAAGGTAGGAGAGACTTCCAAGGTAGAGGCTTTCAGGAAAATCAGGGACATTTCCAGAACAGTCAAAGTGGATTTTTAAACATACAGAACGTTAATCAAGGCATGCAGGGAAGGCAAGAGATCAGACCTCCTGTATGTATGTTTGACATATGGAATGACATATGGGGACCGCATACCTGCCTGCATACATTAAAAGAAAAGTTGAGAAGGTTTTTGCCCAGGATCAGACATTGTATCAGACATGAGCGCTGTGAGTTCTGCAGGGACAGCAGTTTAGGAAAGGTGCAAAATGGATTTACTGCAGAGGGCAAGTGCAGTAAGCCCATATACAGACTCAGCAATATGCAAACATGGAATAAATAGTGACACACAGGAGTGAAGATGTCATTTTGAAAGGAAGAAATGCTTTCGCAAGAACAAGGTTATGCATGTACCCACAGTGGGAAAGCCTCATAGGGCAACTTGGTGTGATCAGATATGTTAGTGTTACTAAGCCGCAAGGAGTGCCTAAAATTAATATGGCAGAGGGAGAACAATTTTTGTTCTCGTGGTAGACAGAAGGACTGTCTGGCCATACAGTGAAGATAGAAAAGTGTTGAATGATCATTAGAACAATTGAGGATTTTGTTGAAAATGATAAACACAGTGTTCTTGCCTAGTGATGAATTAGTAGTCTCTGGAGGAGAGTGTGTTAGGATGAATGCTTGTTACATTTGTCACATGCACCTGACAATGTTTTGAGAAGGATTGGATGATACAAGCCTAAACACGATGATTTTGTTTAGGGGATTACGGGAAAGTGTGTTTTGTTTTAGGAATAGACCATTTGAATATGGGTGAGTTCATAGTGGCATGTACAGGGCAAGAAGCCCGATGAGACATTTCTGGTGGAAACCAGAGGTTTTTATTGTTGTAATGAAAGCGCATTATTGAAGATAGCTGTGTGATCTAGTGGAAAAGTGGTGAGACTATTTGATGAATTTAGTCTCAGACCACAGATATCTACGAACAAAGAGGGGGCACAGATGACCGCCATAAAATTAGAAACAGCCATAGTATAAGGGAACATGGCAAATGATCAAGGAATTAATAATAAAAATGGACCACAGAGGACAGAGATGGGTCTCAAGAGAAATGTCCAGATTGATTAAACATCAGTAATGACCACATATTTAGATGGGGTTTACAGAAAGAACATCAGGTACTAAAAAGAAAGGAAAGGAAACATTTTATTACATATGGCAATAATATAGCAGCATCCAGTATAATTTAAAGAAGATTTGGAGAGAGTGTCAAAATTTCAGGTGGACTTTGGGCCTTTTTGGCATGGGTCCGGAAAAATGAATTAGGAGAAGATGAAAATAAATTATTTACTTTAAACAGTATATGAATAAAGAGCTCAGTTTAAAACATTGACATCATTTGGATGAAATAAAGGAATAGATACATAAAAAATGAATGAATGGAAAAATGAATGAAGAAATGATTGGATGAATGAATGAATGGATATTAGAGTAACAGAGAGCATATAATAAGCAAAAAATTCAAATTTGAAGAATAAACAGCACCAATGAAGATTAAAGGCCAACATTTTTTAAAAAGTCTGCATTTCAATGAAAATAAAATTGTGGGATTGATAAAGAATCAAAAGGAATATGGTTGACCAAAATTGGGTTAACCGTACATGAAACATTTTGTACAGAGCCAATTCAAGAGAACATACAAGGGTGAGTAAAAATAAAATCATTTATTAAGTATTATATTTTCTAGATGAAGATCATGGACCCTGTTTTGGACATAGGAGAAATGTCGGCATGGCCTTCATAGGGGAAGAGACAGTATATTATGATACAGGTAAGTGTTAGTGAATAGGGAGAAAAGAAAAAAGAGGAAAGTACTGGTTCACACCACAGGGTGTGAACACAATGGGCCTCATTACGAGTCCGGCAGTAACTGAGGCGGTAAAACCACCCGGTTACCGCCGGACTCGTATTACCATTCCGCCTCCGTGATTCCCGGAATTACCGGGGCATTACAACCTCGGTTTCCCGGGAATCACGGAGGCGGAATGGTGTTAATCCCCATTCCCATTGAGTCCTTTGGGAATGGGGATCATGGAAACAGCGGCAGCATCTCATAATGCTGACGGTATTTCCTCGTCCGACTGCAGGCGGGCGGTGTTAAACCCACCAGGTCAAACCTGGCGGGTACATCACCTCCCGCTTGCAGGAGTCGGGATCAGGCGGCCCGGAAACAACGGTGGCGGCGGGTTTACCGCCACCGTTATTTCCAGACCGCCAGATTTGTAATGAGGCCCAGGACCCAGATGAGTAACAGAAAAAGAGGCAGATAGAGACGTAGGGCCTCATTAAGGTATGGAGGTAGCCATGCTGCTAAAACAGCATGGCTGTCTTCATACCGGGTTCCAGGTCCGGGGTCCCGCAAAAGGGGACTTACTGGGCCTTCCAACCTTGGAGGGCCCGGTGAATCCCTTTCACGGGACCTGGACCAGTACATCTCCATTCCCATAGGGCTCAATGGGAATGGGGAGGATGGTAACAATGGGCCCATTAATGACGTGCCCGTTGTTAGCATCCTGGACTGCTTGCGGGACCCGCTAAGTACACCTGGTCTAACCAGGCATTCCTTAGCGGGTCCTGCAGCAGTCCTCATAATAGGGCAACCCGTAATGAACGGTGCCGGCACCATTCATTACGGCACCACCAGGGTCCTAATGAGGCCCATAGTGTTTCAATTATGTAGCACTTTTTTCAAGATAGGTGCAAATAGGTTTAGTTTGGTTTAGTTTAGTTTAGTTTATTATTTGTATTGCGCTCCAAACCCGAGGGTATCCAGGCGCAAGGCATAAGGATATTCAAAGCTTGGTTACAACATGTAAAATACAATTATGTGCAAGTGCCGCTTGGTTACATGTTGGCACAATGAAGTTACTATATATACAGGCGGGTACATTGATGGCATGCATAGTTTTACACAGTGGTTGGTGCATGCGGTGTAGAGAGAGGTGCCGGGCAAAGTCAGCAAGGTATATGCCTAGATGTCTGCATCTTTGAGCCAACTAGTGATGCTTTGACGGAACTTGTGATAGGATTGATTGATTCTTAGAGGGGATGGTAGTGAGTTCCATAGGAGTGCTGCCTTGACCTGGAAGCTGCTGCCTCCTATTTTGACACGTTTTTATCTGGGGATCCAGAGGTAGTTGGTGTTGGCGAGTCTGGTGATTCTTGTGGTCGGCTTCAAAGTGAATCTGTCGGATAGGTAGCAGGGTGCTGCATTGTTCAAGCATTTGTGCGTGAGGGAGGCAGTTTTTAGTTTTATTTTGTCGTGAGTGGAGAGCCAGTTGTTGGCTCTTCTGGTGTTAGAGATATGTTCTCTCTTGGGGATTCCTAGGGCTGCTCTTAGCGCATTATTTTGTAGGAGTTGGATTTTTTTGATGGTTTGTTTATTGGCTCCTATGTATAGCGCGTTGCAGTAGTCCAACCTGGATAAGATGAGGGCTCTGGCTAGGGTGATGCAACTGTCCTGAGACAGGAAGGCCTTGCCTGCTCTGATCAACTTTCATGTGTATGCCGTGGCCGAGGCCAAGGCATTGACCTGCTTGCTGAGGGAGAGAGTGGAGTCCAGATAGAAACCCAGTGTTTTGACCTCCTTGGCGACACTAATAATATTATTGTCTATGTTGTATGCTGAGTATTCGGGGCTGAGTTTTTTGAGGGTCGAGGGAGTGCCCAGGATGATGATCTCTGTTTTGTCATCATTCAGGCATAGACCGTGGGTGGCCATACATGCCTGGATGATGAGATATATCCTGTTCACCAATGCCAAATCCTTGTCGTAATCACCGGTAAGCGGTAGGAGAATCTGAGTGTCATCTGCATAGTTAGTGTAGGTGACACCCAGAATGTCCAGATTGTCGAACAGGGGCCTGGTAAAGACATTGTAGAGGGTGGGTGAGACGCAAGATTCCTGGGGCACTCCGCAAGTTATGGGGATGGGGTTGGCTGCTGCCATAGGAGAGAAGACTCTCATAGTCCTGTTGGTTAGGAATGACTGTATCCATGCAGTGGCTTCATCGGAGAAATGAGCTGCCGAATCCAGATGGGTTTGTTGCCGGCGAGTGTGGCTTTTTTCTTGGCTATTTTTATTTGAAGGGTAGTGACTTTGTTGGCTAGAGCTTGTTGTATGTTGGAGCACCAAAGTTGGTCTTTGATGCAGTTGTCTGGCACCGGGACGGGCGCTTCTAGCTCTTTGAGGATGACAAAGAGTTCTTTCGTGCTAGAATTAGCTTGGGCAATTCTAGCGTTGTAGGTTTCGCGTTTAGCTAGGATGCTTTCTTTTTTGTATAGGGCTGTGATGGAGCAGAGGTTGGCTTTGTCAGAAGGTTGTGCTCGCCAGGATGTCTCACAGTGCCTTTTTTGTTTGCGCAATGATTTTAGGTATGGGGTGTACCATGAATTGAGATGGGCTTTGGGTTTGCTTTGACTAAGTTTGAGTGGTGCAATAGAGTCTAGAGATGTGGTCATGATGTGGTTAAATTCCTTAACCATAGTTTCGGGGTCCAGGTTTTCCGGGATGGCGTTGAGTGTAGGGAGGATGAGGGATAGCAGTTTGTCACAGGTGATGTTTTTCTTGTTCCGGGTGGGAATGGTCGGAGCTAGGGGTGTGGGAGCCAAGGTAGGTTTGGCGGCAGTTAGGGTAAAGGTTATGAGGTGGTGATCTGTCCAGATCTGGGGGGATATGGAGGCTATCGCGGCGTTGCAGTTGTAGTCTGTTACCCAGTCCAAGGTTCTGCCTTTGTTGTGTGAGGGGGTGAGCACTCTTTGGGTAAATCCTTGTTCCTCTAGGATACTAGCCACATTAGATGCATGTGTGTCTTTGGGGTCGTTATAACCTAAGTTCAAGTCGCCTAGTAGTAGGAGTTGAGATGAGTTTTTTAGATTATTCGAGATGATATTTGATATGTCATCTTCAAAGGTCCCAATGGGCCCTGGAGGTCTATAGACCAAGTATATTGTGAGAGTCTGGGTGTTATTTATGTTTAGTTTGGCTGTCAAGAGCTCACATGAGTTGATGACTGGGGATGGCACTAGTCTGCAAGGTAGATTGTTTCTTATTATGAGTGCAGTGCCTCCACCTCGAGTGTCGGTTCTGTCTGATCGCAGTATGGTGTATCGGTTTGGTATGGCCAGTGAAAGGGCGGGGCCTGCTGCGGCGTGTAGCCAAGATTCGGTGACTGCTAGGAAGTCTAGCTGTTCAGAGTGGATGATGTCTGCTATATCTGAAGCGTGTGCAACTAGCGATCTAGAGTTTTTTTAGGCCACCCATGAGGTTAGGTTTGTTTATCTTTGGAAAGGTGGGACTAGTTGTAGTTTGGGTCTTGGAGGGGGGGTTGTTGGTGGTGGTCGGATTGGGCCAGTGTTCTGTTGTTCGTTTGTTATAGGATGTCAGGGTTCTAGCTAGTGGTTCATAGAGTTTTGCAAGTCTTGAGCGGAGTCTGCTGTTCCTCTCGAGAGTATTGCAAGGTAGAGTGTTTTGTGTCTGATGTTGCAGGTTTAACGTGGTTGGCCAGGGTTTAACGTGGTTGAGAGGTAGTGACATGGTGTTGTAGTGAGTGGTATGGTATTGGTACGTTGCTAGTACTAGGAGCAGGATGTATATGATACTTGTTGTGTGGGAGGTGGAGAGCAGGATGCACAGGGGTGTGTGCATTGTTGGTATGGGTGCTGTAGGCGGGAGAGCCTGTATCCAATTCTGTGTTGGTGTACTGACTAGATCTGGTCTGAATTGTGTGTCTGAGTGCAGAGTTCAGAATGCAAATACGGGAGTAGTCTAGATGCAGTATTTGTAAAGGGTGCAGCATTGGCTAAGATACAAGTCGAAATTGGCAGACAGGATAGAGTGGCATGTGCAGGCAATAAAGTGACCAGCTAGGGTTCACCTAAATTCGGAATTGGCAAACAGACTAAAGTGGCATGTGCAGGCAATAAATGACTGGAAAGGATTCACCTAAATTCGAAATTGGCAAACAGACTAAAGTGGCATGTGCAGGCAGTAAATGACTAGCAAGGGTTCACCTAAATTCGAAATTGGCTGGCAGGCTATAGTGGCATGTGCAGGCAATAAAGTGACTAGCAAGGGTTCACCTAAATTCGAAATTGGCAGACAGGCTAAAGTGGCATGTGCAGGCAATAAAATGAGTAGCAAGGGTTCACCTAAATTCGAGGTGCAGCAACTAGCATCAAGTATCATTGGCTGGAGTAAGGTGCAGTAGCAGTATTAGTGGCATCAAATGAGTGAGGCACAATAACTGCCAGTGAGAACATTAGCTGACCGGGCTACCACAAAATATTTGCAGCTAAGCGGCTATGTGGAGGACAAACGGCTTAAAGATAATGGCTGCAACGAGTTAACGATAACCGCCGAAGGGCGTATGTAGACATTATTGCTAGGCAGGCATACTGGCGGGCAGCATGATCGTACTCACAGAAGGATGAGTGTCCAAAAGTAGAGTCTCGTGATGGTCGCCATGCGCCGTCCAGCGGCGAACAGGGGCAAACAGGGCCTTAGGTGGCCTTTGGTGAGGCCGGCTCTTCCGCCTGCCGGCGGATACGGGCAAATTCAAAACACTGGTTGCTTAGCAACCGCGAGGACGCTGAGCCTCGTTGTGGCGCCGTATCACGCCCGACATTTTGTTTTCCTGATCCTAATGTCGGCGCTGATGCAGGCGTGTAACCCGAGCTGCCCAGGGTGAAATTGGGTTGCTGGATGGGGTATACTTGTGGCAGTACCTGATCAGAGGTAAATCAGGCAATGGGTCTGCATCGAGGTGGTGTAAACAGAGTAGCATATGGATGCAAGCATGGCCACCTCAGATAAAGGCAGGACATAGAAAACGTCAAATAAAAGGAGGGTAACCTTTTTTAATTTTTGATATGTTGGCAGGATGCCAACAAGGGTTGATTTGGCGAACATATAAGAATTGTTTAGAATAGGCAAACAATGTAGTTCCATGATAAAATGGGAAGGCACATAGCAAGAATTGGTGCCATATTCTAGAAAAACAGGGGTAGGCTAGATTATTGCAGTGGGATAAGGAGGAGATAATGCGGATCAAGATGTTTATTGTGTCTCAAACAGGATACAACTACAGCACAGAAGGGAAATGACCACGGTCCAATGCAATTGGAAGGAAGATGGCGAAGGGAAAGCAGGAAGCACTTGCAGCAAAGAAGGAAGCACAAGCAGCAAAGCAGAATGAAGCATTTACAGCAGAGCAGACAAAGACCTTTCAGCAAAGCAGAGAAAAAGACTAAGTATCAGCCCTAGCATTATATAGGGTTAATGAGAAATATGATTATTTTTTGCACCAACGAGTCAAGGAAAGCTGTTAAGTAAAATGGGCTGAAAAAAGCCAGAAGCAAGTCTAGTAAACATTTTTTTTGTCAGCAGCAAGGAGAAAGAATCTGGTTTAGGAAGAAACTTGACCCCCTTGCAAGTTTGCGAATGACCTTTGTCTCTATTTTGATTTTCTACAGACAACAGAGATCCCTGCCAGCGATGTCCTCTTCCGCTACAGATGTGCCTAGGAGATGGGGAAGAGAAAGACATTTCTTTTTTTAAAATTTGTTTGCTTGTCATTTAATATTTTGAGCACCTCTACATCTGAGTATGTCGAAGTAGAGGGAAAATGAAAAAGTTCCCTGAAGGGACAAATAATTTGTGGAAAAAGAAGCCCATAAGACATAAGGGCAGAAATAAGACAGGCAAATGTATTTATTGCCTAAAAAATAGATGCATTGGAATACGTTTATTGTAAAAAAAAAACTAGGTCCCAGCAATCAGACAGCATACAGTAAGAGAAAAGTAAATGTATATGAAAAAGGGAGCGGATTAGTAGCTTTGGTATATAAAGAACCACATTAAATGTTGACATTCTTTCTAGCAGGCAATTAAGTATGTTTAGAAGGCAGGGATGTGACAGACACATAAGAGTAGAATTTTTACAAAGTTTGGGTTGAAAGGAAAAAGTGTTGATGATAGAGACATACTTATTTTTCAAAGGAAACTCATTCAGCTTTCTATTACAGGTGGACAACAAGGGACCTATATAACTCAGAAAATTGGCAGTACACAAGCCTATGAGCAGAGAGAAGGGTCAAGGGACCTAACCATATGCCCATGCACAAATGTTTCTGCTGTGCCGTTTTGGCAGCAGACAACCTTTCTCTGAAAAACTCCTATATCCTTGAATCCCACAAGAAGTGGCCAAATGCCCCCATGTTCATAATGTCATGAAAAAGACATTTAAAAATAAAAAAACAATGGACCAAAGTGGCCATGCATTGAAAGGTATCTGGTCAATACGTTGAATGCTATTGCATCTAACACCAATTCATCGAATTATAAGCATTGAAATGCCGACCATTTCGTTGTCTATAATTCGATGGATTATGGTTAGGGTTGGGGCTAGGGTTAGATTTAGGGTTAGGGGTCAGCACTCGACAGCTCCACGTAATGTTTTAAAGTTACAAAAAAAGCTTTGAAATGCTATTTTTTACATGTAAAAGTGCATTTCTATTGAAACCAGTCAATTTATATTTTCGATGGACAGGTTACGATGGAAATGCACTTTTACATATTAAAGATAGCCTGTCGATTCTTTGGCAGATGATGCTTTGCATTAGATGGTTTGGTTTGTCGACGCTTTTATTTCGACGGATTGACCATAAACCGCATTGAAATGACCAGACATTTGCTTTAAGGCAGCCAAAAAACGGCAAAAACAACCGGACACAGGCATCTATGGAGTCCAAGCCAAGATGAGTTGGATGGAAGATATAATGAAAAACAATGAATAAAGAAGAAAAAGAAAAAAGGTCCTTGGGGAATATGATGGGGATCCAAGAAATGTTGTGAAATGGGAGTGGCAGAAAGAATGTGGAGTATGAGCCACATGTGGATATTGAGTAAAGAAACGGACTGGTGCGTTTCCTCGAAGAGAGACCCTTTCTCAAATCCTCATAGTGGATGTAAAATTATCTGGGGCATATAGTTAGTTTAAAGTTAATTGAGTAATGTAGGTGGGACTCAGATTGTAGTAAATAAAGTTAGTTTAGTATAATGTGTTAGTACTGATGTATAAATGTTTTAGGATACCTCTCAGATTAAAATAAATTGTTGCACAAGAAAGAATGATTAGGACACAGATGCATAGGTAAACTGAAAATTGAGGAGGGTGTACATGGGTGTAGTGGTATGTATTGAGTAGATGACTAAATACAATCCAGGGGGGGTATACAGGAGGTCGTCCTACCCCCCTCAAACTGACTGTATAGGAAATAGACCCCACCAACCTCAAACCAAATGTAGATAATTTACTGGGTTGATCAATGACTCTAACACTGTGAAAATCAGAAATATAGTGCCTTTCTGAAACGTGTTTTAAAGGCGATCTATTTTGTAGGGTCAGAATGTCATGCACAGTAGAGAATATGATATGATATGATATGATAGTTTATTTATATAGCGCCTATACACAATGTGTTTCAAAGCGCTTCAAGGCAAGGGAAGGGAACAAGGGAAAATACAAAGACATTCTTACAGGCCATGAACTGTAATGATGTGAAATGAACTATCGTACTCAGCCTGACGACATTTCAGATATTGCAAGAGCTAAGACATAGATAAGGAAGAGAGGGGGAGAGTGGGAAGTAAATGGAAACAGACAGGCGACTACCGTACTAGGCCTGACGACATTCTGGTAGAGCCGGAAAAAAACAAAAGGTGAGGGAGAGGGGTGCAGAAAGGCAGGGGAGGAACAAAACAAGTAACTATCGTACTAGGCCTGACAACATTTCAGATAGTGCTGGATGGGGGCTGGGGGGTACAGTAGTACATGGTTATTATAAATTATCAAACAATCCAAATTCGAAACTGAGCAGGGTAAAAAATAAGTTGGTCAGGCATTTCATAATGTGGTCGGCCATTTTTGATAAGACAAGTCAGGCAACCCTAAAATGGATGTTTGAGCATACAAAATTATTGATTTCTGCTAGTCATGATGAGGTCAGTGGATAACTTGTTTTCATAGAAGTTCATGAAGAGGCCACATGTTTAGAATGAGTTAGATGAAACCTGTTCAAACTGGGTCTGAGTGACAGCTAAGGCAACCAACCAGGCATTGGAAAATGGGTTGTCTTCAAATACCAAAGCCAATCAGGATGTCTTATGATGATCATTGCACTGACTCACCTTTTTAGATTGAATAAAAGGGTGTGAGAGCCCAGGGAAAGGTGGGAGCTCCAGACTTTTCTTCAGTATGCTGTATGCTGTGTCCTGCTCTGTTGCAAAGAATAAACAGATGACTTGACTTTTGAACTCCAGTCTGATTGTCTTGACGTGCTTCAGCCTCCCTTTCCTGATCCCGCGGTGCCAGAACCCAGAGAAGGTGTTGGGACCTTCTGTACACAGGGAATCCTGCAGACCCGCCAGATCAGCCTGCTGGCTTTTGATGATGGCCACCATGTCCAGTTTGTGGGAGAACCTTGAAGACTGCACCTCGCAATGTAGTGTCCTCTCAGGCGGTCCATCAACCACTGCTGAGGGTCCTGAGAGGCAGATGCTGTGCATTCCATTCAGCTGGTGAGGAGATGTTCTCACCATGTCGGATGCTCACACACAACACCTGCTACTCCCACTCCGACTGTCCATCATGCACACATCTGCGTTGTATGTGGGGCTAATGGTGGTGGGATGTCAGGGTCCAGGCCCATTGCAGTGGACCCCTGTCCTTTGCTGCAGACCTCAACCCTGCATTGGAAAATAGCCCCTGCTGCTGATTCCAACACAGGTGAAGGCTATCTTGCAGCTGTAATGACCATATGCTCTGGACTTAGCACTGACCAGACCCCTGACTCCTGGCTCACCTCCTCGGACTCAACCACCCCATCCAGACTGCCCATTGGACAACCCTTGATGCCCCTCAATGTGTCCTCCACATCTGATTCAGCAGCTTTATGTGAAGAGTCTGAAGAGTCTGCACCCCTACCGAGGAGTGCCTGCAGCACCTGGGTATTCTCATAGGCCATGACAGCCCACCCTCCACTGGTGGTCTACCTTGTGTCCCCTACTCTTCCACCTCCTCCACCTCTGCTGCATCATCAGCTGCTCAAAGACAGACCACAACATTCTGAGGCATGAGTACCTGGCAGAGCATGCATATGTGTATTACAATGCATACAGACACGAAATAGCCAGCCACACACACATCACACATTGTAACTGAGCACACTGTGACCTCTACGGCACAGGTTAATGGTATTCAGTGGCATGTGCAATCATGACAGGGCATATCAGGCCATGCAACAAGGCATGGTTTGTGGCATCAAGAGTACATATGTATGCACAGACATGATTGACAGTGGTTCCCCTCAGTGGGAGGATGGAGGTCTCTGCATCCTCAGTGACCCCCTACTCTACTGTGACCTTGTTTTATTGAAACATGTGGAAGTCTGACCTGTACAACTGCTGACCCAAAATTGCAGGCAGGCATATATGTTGCTTTAATCTCCCCAACCACTATTGCAACATTGCCCTTCACCAGATTTGCGGTTTCTCCCGATCACATGCATCTCAACAATGTGTGAGGAGAATGTGACATGGAAATGGCCAAGGCACGCTTGCAGGTTCACTGACACATTCCAAATGTGGAATGTATTACACATAAGCAACTATTTGCCACCCACATCTGGTCCCATCTGGAAGACGGCCTCATGTGTCTATGCGCAGACATTGTTGCTCCTCCCTGTCTACCGGGAGCCAGGGCCTGTGAATGGATGAATGTTACATTGTGCATGCATTTCTGTGATTTTCTGTGAGTCATAATTAGCATTCACAATAGACTATACGTATGCATGAAGAAACTCTGAATGTGTCAGATGAGATGTGTGTTGCCTGCCATTGCCACACATGAGTACTGGCACAGCAGTGAAGCCCAGCAGGCAGTGAAGTGGACTATGACACCAACATGTATCACACAAGGAAACCATGAAACCACCTCCCTGAATGTCATGTGATGGAAGTGTACACAGTAGCATTCATGCAGTGGCCATGGATGGCTGCCAACTGCAGCCAATTGTACTTCAACACATATATGAGAATGCCCTGCTAAATTATCAGCATATATGATACGCACAAATGCCACTCACCAGATGTGTCAACATAGGCGTCCATGCCTCCCACGCCAAGCACCTGCTCACTGTTGATCATTCCACTTTCAACTCCTTCAAAAGGAGTCAGCTGCTCCTTCTATGGGGTCCCCCTCTAGAGGCCAGGTTAGTGTCCAGGAAATTCTCCTTTGTCCTTCGACTGAGGTTCCTCATCTGCTTCCAGACCTGTTTAGCAGTGTGCCTCTCGACCCCGCAGGCATTAGTGAGATCTGTGGCCTCCTGCCACAACCTCATTTACTGAACAGGAGTATGTGTGCTGACAGTCAATGGGTAGAGGTCCCCATTGTCTTCCTGTTGTGCATAATCAGTAAGGATTTCAAGCTCCTCATTGGTGTAGTTCCTCTTCCTCTGTGCCCCTTTCTTCTTCACTTGTGCCTGATCATGGAGTGGTGCCTCTTCCGGCTCTGCTCTTCTCCTACTTGCTGGGCATGTGTGGTGTCCTCACATCATCCCCATCCTGTGACTGGGGCACATATGTCCTCACCACATCCCCTTCCTCTCCCTTTCGGAGACTTCCCACTCATGGTGCAGGAAAGTGTAAAACACATCCCCAAAGAAATACAGGGTATGTGATGGACAATGTAGATGAGCGGTCCTACCAGGATTCAAGGCACCACACACAAAGAAAATGCTTACGCAGTGCATATGTGGCTGTGCAAGGCACAGAGAATAGGAAAATGCAGTACACAATGCATAGAGGCAACCACAACCAGAAGATAATAGGTTTGCGATGTGCAGAGGCACACCCAATCAAAGAAATGCTGCTTGAGATGCGTAAAGGCACCCCCAACCAAAGAAAATAGGTACATGATGCACAGAGCCACACCCAACCAAAGAAATACGGTAAGCGTAACATGAAGGCGATGACTTATGAAGCACCCCCAAATGCGTGTCACTGATAGCAAATCCTCTGTCTGCGTACCTTGTTATGCACAACTGGGAATGTGTTTTGCACCTCTTAAATCTCCCTGTCACTGACGTGTGCTGCATATTCATGCTGCATTATATCATGTAAGTTGAGCACTAAGGCCTCTTACTCTATTATCTGCTGCCTTAAATGCAACACAGACTTTCCTCCTTCCTCTGTGCCATTATTTGTGCCTCCTCCTGCCCTGTATTGACTCCAAAACTCAACAGCTGCTGCTGCCTGATAAAGTGTGTGTGCTTGCTGCCCAGCAGCCCTGCCTTGGAGTGCCAGCTGTTCTGCCATTGGCTGTTCTCCTGTGTCAGCCCTGTCACTACCTTATCTGGCAACTTGGGACTTTAACCTCCTGTTACTACCACCACTGCTCCACAGCACATTATAAGGACCCAGCTCATCCACACCTACCTCGGGGGTTGCCATGTCTGCTCCATCATCCTCCTCACCATCGAGCAGTACCCCATGGCAGCGAGGACGAGGGCTTCTGTTAGGAAAGATTGTATGCAGTACCCTTTGGGAACACTACAACAACCCTGACTACAGGTAATAGGAAACCCAACCTTTGGTATTAGATTGTACTACACAATTTTGGTAGCATGTTGAGCAGCCAGGCTTACCTCATGAGGGGTCAATGTGAGCTGTAGGGGAGGTACACAGAGATTCACAATGACAGGTATTCAAATAAACTCTTACAGACAAGGTTTCTTGAAAAAACAATTATCAATGTATTCATCAGTAGGAGTAAGTCTTCTTCAGAAGGGAGCAATATAACAGCAACACTCAAATATACTTCATGTAATACACACTCTTAATATCTCAAAATCAGTAAATACCCTTTTGGGGTGGCCCACAGACACAACCTACACCCTCAGGTGACTTCAATAGCTATGGTGCTTGGGACATTAATATATCATTGTTGCATTTAGAATCAATTCAGAGTAAGTCAAAGGAAAAGGCTATTAGAACATAGAAGAGACCACAAATATTCTTAAGCAGGCAAATACTTTCAGATCCCCAATAAGAGTCATTCAGTGGAACAGGCCAAGCCAAGGTCAATGGGCAAAAGTCTATCTGAGATGAAGCACTTCTTGCAGGTAAGTAGAAAAGTCTTTGCACAATGTTTTAAAAGTCATTGAAGAAAAAGTAGAATCAATGTAGGGCCACAAGCCATTAGACTTGTGAGTAGAAGAAGATACAATCAACTCTACAGCAAGAGGTAAGTTCTCTCAGACTTTTTACATTACCTTTGTATTGGAGATAAAGTGCAGCAGATGACTTCTGTTCCTGAGCAGCTCTGCAGATCTCACTGTTTCTGGGCCTCACTCGTGGGTACAAGAGGGAGGACTTCTGGGGACTCCTGCAATGCAATGGGATGGTCACTGCTCGCAACCGGCAATCTTCAATTCAGTGGCTGTTCAGCATTTGACCTCCTTGTGCCTACCGCAAACAGAAACAGCTCGTGTTAAGTACTGGAACTTAAAATCTTTCATCACACAGAGCACTTACACACAAAGTACTATGAAATGATTACGAACCATATACTATACGGTTTCTTGTCGCAGCACAAATGGAACATTCGTATGAACATACCCTCAAAAACAGTGTACGTGATTTGGTCATAATATACATTTCAGATTTCATCTGATAACCGTTCAAGATGACACATGTACTTGATCTGAGATCACTGTGCAAAACATACTGATTGTAATGTCGCCTTCAAAGCAATTTGCTTTGCAATGTTTGTTTTATAATCTATTCTGCAATAGGGAGGAAGTGTAACGTTAGAACCAAAATCAGAAAGGTTTGAAACAGTCTAAGATTACATGCATTTCAGTCTC
The DNA here is from genome assembly GCF_040938575.1 of Ambystoma mexicanum. Taxonomy (NCBI): domain Eukaryota; kingdom Metazoa; phylum Chordata; class Amphibia; order Caudata; family Ambystomatidae; genus Ambystoma; species Ambystoma mexicanum. The sequence continues at coordinate 418,607,909 of NC_090927.1, read as the reverse complement.
AAATAATATCCTTTGTAGGATTTACTTTCATTCTTGCAAGGGAACTGTACGTATGCACACCTCATACTCTGGACCTGTGGCAAAGGAGGAAGTGATTGTAGTCGAAGAACCAGCATCCCCCTATAACACAGTACTTGTTTTAGTACAGATGAAAACAGCGAAATGGAATTGAAATAATGAGATGCAGACGATGGTACATACAGAGAGACACCCATACAATGTACTTAGTGTAAATAGCCAATACTATACATACACATTTTCAATTTCTTTGAAATTCCAAGCATGACACATTCTTGTAAAGGACCAGTACAATATAAGTACTTGATCAGTGAGTGAGCTTGATGTTGACTCCGGAAAAGTAATTGATGTAGAATATTGCTCCTTCATTTTCAGTATATTGTCAGAAAGTAGTACAAGGGAAAAGTTAAAGTAGTATTAGATATGTGGGCACATCCAACGCTCGAAAATATCCCTTTGTGCAAGTTGGTAGGGCTCACCACTGGGATACTCAGTGGTTTCGTCACTTGTGAGAGTCTGTGCTTCCATCAGTGTGCTCTATGAAAAAAAGGATATGTCAAGCAACAGATTTCAAAAACATTATGCAACTTTTAAAGGGCACTATGGCATTGTTTACTAATGGTCACAATTCACTGATTTATCAGAGGCTCCAGAAAGCAGGGACTGGTGTAGTATAGTAGAGTAAAACTTTTTAAAATTCACTAGAATCTGGTAACTTTGGAAACTTTAGCAACACTAAATTTAAGTAAATAAACACTGAAAGCTCTAGCTCATTCATAAAGTTACCTTTTCAATACACTACCTTAATTAAATCGAGAGATCATTGAGAATACTTATTTATGCAGACCATCATCCTAAATACCAACAAACATCACAAATTCGTCTTCCAAGACTCACCTGAGCCAGCATGTGCCGAAATTGAGTTGGAATTGCATTTGGAAGCAATTTATGAAGAATTCAGGGTCAATGCTTTTTTGTGTACTTTGATTGTTCGTACATATCATCGGTAAAGGGCAGGCTGCAGAGGTGGAATTGATTGGCCCTCACGTCGTCCAAGACAGCCTGTGCTCTACTTTCAATCTCGTCCACTGGAAACCAACAATTTATAATCCATCTTCTTATTAAATCAAAATCCTTCGGGAATGTATCCAGGACTGTACCCTGACTTTTGGTATGGCTCACAGAAGGGCCACCAATAACAATACATGAAGGCATTCTTGAAAAGTCTGTAAGATCTGTATATAACAAAAATAATACTGTATGCATGTGATTGAAGGAATTATAACACAGCTTTGTCTGCAATATTTGTTTTACTTAAAGAAAGAAAACCTGTGTAACCTAGTCGAATGAAAACGGTGATAACTTTATTACAGAATTGATTGATATACTGCAAATCGTAACGTGTTACTCCTCCGTTGAATGAACTTTCAAGCATCAATAGGAAACATGCTTGCAATCATGGGCCACTGAAGATTCGATTCTATTACAATGCACAGTGAGGCAATGTGCTATTTACCAAGATCAAAATACTTGAATCATTACATAATGGTGAAGTCTTTGAGATAAATGAACATTAAAATACTGGGTATATTAGGTGGAAATCGATCAAAACTTTGAGATCAGCAATCGATGAACATAGAGAATTAAACAGGTGACCTACCCTTACCTGGACGAACAAATTCGTGGGTTCAGCAAGAAGGGGAGCAAGCAGCCGTGGAACAGGTATCCGAGGAACAGGTAGCACTATGATGAGATACCTTGTGGATCTCAACTATGTTCTCCTGTTAAATGCCAAAGTGTTTATAAAGGCTTAGAAAAGTGGGTGTTTATGTGACTGTGTGACATGTTTGTTGAACATTGAATCAACCTCGATGGCAAAGTTTCACATATGCCATACCCACCCACCCTGCCCCCTTGCAAGCGCACTGGAATAGGCCTACAGTCTTTAGGTAAATAGGGCCAGGTTTGAAACACTAACGTAAAATGCTTGTATTGGTCATTTTTTGTTAATGAAAGGGGTCTACTTTTTTGGGCCATGTGTGCCAGTTTGATGAGCTACTTCATTAACCGGCTAGTAGTAGTGAACACTGTTGATGAATATATATTATTTTAAATGCACAATTTGCATCACCTTTTCATCAAAAAACTCACCTTTTGTTTAATATTAAAACGGTGCCCAAAAAGGAATGAATAGTGAATTTGAACTGTGTGCCACATTTTCATCGGTGCCTGAGACAATTTGTTGGCACAGAATTCCCCTGTTCATAGGTGCCAACTGCCATTGATACTGGAGGGGGTATGGATGGGCATGAGGCGAGCGCAAAAGGCCCAGAACACTGCTGAAGGGACACAATTTATGTGGATTTTCAGGAGCGGGGTCTTGAAGAGAGGAGTCTGGAGACACTGGGTCTGGGGAGGCCATGTGAACAATGGTCACCATGCAGAAGATCCCTTTGAAGTATACATGATATTTAGCTCCTTGAACATTCCCATCTTCCCAGCCCCCTTGTGAGCTCATGACCACAGGTGCGAACTGCCATTGATACTGGAGGGGGGATGGATGGGCATGAGATGAGTGCAAAAAGCCCGGAACACTGCTGAAAGGACACAAATGTATGTGGCTTGCAGGGGTGGGGTCTTGAAGAGGGGAGTCCGGAGACACTGAGTCTGGGGAGGCCATGTGAACAATGGACACTGTGCACACTATCCCTTTTGAAGTGTACATGGTGTTTGGCACCTTGAGCGTTCCCACCCTCCTAGCCCCCTTGCAAGCGCATGGCCACAGGTGCGAACTGCCATTGATACCGGAGGGGGGGATGGATGGGCATGAACATCACCTGTTGAAGGGACACAAACTTATGTGGATTGCAGGGGCGGGGTCTTGAAGAGGGGAATCTGGAGGATCCCTTTGCGTTGTACATGGTGTTTGGCACCTTGGCCGTTCCCACCCACCCAGTACCGGAGTGGGGTATAATGGAGGAGGGATGGATTGTTGCAGATGAGAGGGGGGTACAAAAGGGCACCAACTACTCTTTCATGTCTCTCATAGACGAGTGAGCGTGTTCTAGATTCACTGAAAAATTGAAACACCTATTTGTTTTATGGTCATTTGTATTTTATTTAGTTTGGTGATGTTGATGGCACAAACAAACTACGAATTGTATACCTGAGGTTGCAGCACAGTGTGAAAATTCCCTGTGCTGTCTGCTGTCACTGGAGAATTTGGCGCGAATGGCTCCAACGACACAGGTGGGTATTACTCATTTAACGCAGAATCTAAGCCTCCCATAAAGCCACCATGTAAACCACCTGTAGGCCACCAGCCTGTACCACCGGTGGAAGAGAAACATACATACTGTAATTGAATGAACCTGATAAGTGTACCACCCCTACTTCAAAATGCATCCTAAATTCTATGGCATAGTTTCCCTTACAAAAGTTACTTCATAGAAAATGAAGTTGGGCTTTGAAGTCTCGACACATTACAAAACTGAACACCCATTCAATCCATAGCGGTTCGGGCCACAGAGAAATATTCTTTTTTTAGTTGAAAGTGAAAGACACGTAAGCAATGAGTACTCTGATTTCCAAAAGGTGAGAGAAATATATTTAATTTGCAGACTAAATTCATTCTTCAGTGATCAAAGTTATGACAATGCAGGAGACAAACATGAAATGTTAGTCGTCTCAGTGGTCAAAATGACATTACATCTAGAGTAGACTTACTCGTTGGATTGCGAGGGTGCACTGTTGTGCGAAGTTCATGCATAAGCACCATCATAATCCCCAACAAGGACATTGTGAGGCAGGCTGCCCTGAAGTCATGCAGCTCGGTTACTCATAACGGTGGTGTGTCTTCTGATATGTAGGCCAAGCATCCAGAGTTTTCTTGGCGGCAGTAGTTCTCCGCCTCGGTTGGCATGGCCTCGCAATGATTGCAGGTACACCAGATGGAAACGTCTTCCATTCGACTAGGCTCAGGCTCATGATCTGGTGATTCATCTTCCCAACTATGGTTCGATTCCCCATTGTTTCCACATCTTTCTCTTTCAATTACTTCCTCCTCAGTATACTCAGGCTCGTACTGGTAGGGCTTTACTATTGCCATTATATGACACATTTCTAAATACCACGCCAGTAACGATTGACACCATTTCTGCTAGTGTAAGTACCTGTTTGCAGGGGCTTCATACTACGAAGATAGCTGAGTCACAGGCAATCCAAAGAAAATACAGTGAAACAATTGGAAAAGCAACTCTGATGTTGTCTGATGAGAAGGGGTCTGTTTATACTTGTTGAGGAAAGAGGCGCCTTGCCATTTCCATGGAGACACGTCAATAGCTTGCGCACAGAGAACGTTGACACGAGACGTGCATTGGCGTTGTCAAAAGGGTTATACGCGTCTAGTGATTTCAGCTTCAGGAGCGGGAATCTGTATTCTTGTCACGAGCGCCCTTGAAGTTAGTGCGATGCCTTAGCACAAGATGGCCGCGCCCAACCCATTGCTTTCGTATGTGTAAAAGTGAGGAAACCATGTTCTCCGCCAAGTTACATTAAAAAGTATTAAAAAAATTGTTTATCTCATTTTCTGTCTTGTCCAACATGACATGGCATGTTTCAATCTTAGCATGCATGGCGTTTTATTTGCATGTGGTCTTCTTCAGGAACTATATTTCGCCTGGTTTGTACAATTGTATCACTATTTGGAGAAAGACATATCTAAAGTTACACTTCATGTTTAACATTTAGTGGGTATGTCACAATTTGTAATAATATTTAGTTAAAAAGGAAGGTACTTCGAAAAGGGTCGCATACCTATACAAATACATTTAAGCACTGCTAGATCGTACCTTGCTGTTATTTGTAAAAGCTGAAACGCATGGTGTATATCATAAATCATACAGTATTGATTTCCAACAAAATGTGTTCATTTTGCATGGAAAGTTTTTACCGAATTGCTTGTTTTTTTTGTGTGTATGTTTAGTTAAAGTTCAGAATCGTTTAGTTACTCTCTGGTCTAGTGACCCTCTGGTCAAGATGTGCCTACATGTAACACATATGATAGTTATCAAAGGAACTCATCAAAGCACGCACCTCTAAACAGTAAAGCGACAGAATATTGCAATGCATTACAGACGTGTAAATCCATGTGAATAAAAGTCCCCTCCTGTTGACTTTTGTGGTTCAATGGCCTGCAACCATTATTTGTGACTGTTTTATCTGCGCATAGTTTAGAATGCGGAAGCCATCCTGGATTGGATTTCTGCCTGTTTTAAATCATTGTAAAGCATGTGCTGTATATAAATAATGTAGTAACGTGGTAGCATATTTAAAGCATATACTCTGACTTTACAGATGTACTATAAAATATTCAGGGGGCGATTCACAGAAGTCTTTTATAATGGCGAAATCCCATTGAAAAACGCTCTGTGAGTCAGGCCCTAAATCGGAAAACACGATTAACTGTAATCCGTGTTTACGTGGTCTGGCTTTCCCAGTTTCAACATGTTTTAGTAAAGCTTGTATAGCCATTGTTGGCAACTATTCTAAACTAGCAGGGTAGTCTCCCAAAAAAAGTGTATTAGTTCTGGCACTGGGTTGTACAGACACATAAGGGCATTTTCTAACAGTCACTATAACACTGAAACAACAGATCATGTGTTCATTGTGTATACAGGAAGATATTCCATGTCTTAAGTGACATGGGTCACGTTTTCAGACATCTTGAGCTGGTCACTCTATGGGTAAAAATAGATCTTGTAATCATTTAAGTAAAGATTGAGGTACAGAATAGAGTCATAGAACCAGCCATACCAATTCTTATAGCAATGAACTCTGTGAAAGTTGATCGTTCAGTCCTGTCTTGTGTGCTTTAAAAAAGAGAATCCATGTTTGCTCTATTCTACTCAGGATGTTATCCACTTGATATGATAGGTTATTTTTAACACGCTTAATACCCAGAGGTTTATAAGCACAGGCCCGGCTATGAACCGGTGTTGATCCGTTGTCTTGTTTCCAAGGCGAGCATGTTGCCCTTGAGCTATCCTCCTGAGACTAAGACTTCATAAGAAGTATGTGGGTTCTTAACAATATCAGTTATCATTCATAGTAACGTATTTGCTTTGTGTATTTTGTCTAGAAAATGTTGCATGATTGCTGCTTGTACATTCTTAATGCTAATTTTGAATCTGTGCTCACTAAACCTCACATTGAAGCCTCTACTTGTCTTGCCAATAGATATCTTGTTGCATGGACATTGTTGCTTGTTTTGTATATTTGCAAGATATGCAGTTTGCACATGGAAGACTGCCTTTTAATTCTCGTGAGCCCCAAAGTGTGGTAAGATTATGTTTTTCTTGTTTAAAGAATCATTGGTCTGGACTAGTTTATAGGTTCAACTTCCTGCTACATCTAAATGCATAGAGGATTTTCACCATTTGTAATATCTTTGATAAGATGCCAGTTTCTTGATCACAAGCTTTTTCGGTGCAGAGAAGAGTTTAGAGTATGCAGCTGGGAATACTATTACGGATTGTGTCTTAGATAATGGGTACTTGTTTAAAAGATATTTCAGTCTCTATTTTGAGCATGTTTCGATGCCTGTTTGATTTATTTATTTGGGCATCTCCTGTGTTTTAGCCTTGGAGATATGATATCACTCTCTTTTGTAATATTCCTTTTTGTTTCTTCTGATGTGTGGAAACTGTCGCTATGCTAAATTGTCCTTCAAAGAGTTGGGCTGATCATTATTATACGTTAGCAGTGTATTATGGTCAGTGGGATTTCTATATAGAGTGGTTGTTAATGTATTATTGCGGCTGCAATAGAAATGTCTAGAGGTTTTACTGTACTCCCTTCTGAATTTCAGGTTTGGAGTCACAAAATTCCGCCAAGTATTAAATAACACAAGTTATTCAAGCTTACCTGTCCATATCATTACCACATCATTTATGTTCATCTATGTACCTCGTCCATATTTTATCATGTTCTTTAAATCGATGTGTGACATTGTAAACACACAGTACCTCAAATCACACAAGTACATGTCTAGCTTTGGTGTGAATGCTGCCTCCACTGCTTTTCTAATTATTTGTAAATACAAATAAATGTTATAATGGAAAAATATCTTTTGTAGAGCTATTTAAAGACATTTGTCAATTAACCAAAACAAGCAGCTGTGAAGAAAGTCACCCACTTTGTTAAAAAAAAAAACTCACCACCCTAACCAGATACTCACCCCAATTCATCATACCCTGAGTGTCTCCCCAAACAAAATTGTACTCTCTTGAAATGTCTACTCATCATCTTCAAATCTATCTAAAATGTCCCACCCACTCATTAGCTAGATGACTGTGTCTCAAAATAATCACTGACATGGTGTTGGGCCCTAGAGCCAGGCAAGTGGTAATAACATGCAAACCTGGCCTATACAGAAGCTTAGGTCACCAACCTCCTGGCACAAGATTCTGTTCTACAGCCCACTTCTGCTTTTTCAAAGGATTATTGTGTGAGCTCTGGGTATCATCAGATCTACAGTTAAGAGGTAGACGTAAAAACCATACGATGAGATAGGATAACCCATGCAGGAGATGTAGAGAGTGACAAGCAGACAGCTTAGGAGTGAATCTTGTGGGTGCCCACTTCAAAGAAGCATGGAGTAAGAGGTGCTAGAGTTCCAAGATATGGAAAAGAAATTTTAGAAATATAGGAGGCAACCCGTGTATGGCTGGTGCCTTTGATTTCGAAGAAGGAGATAGTTTGGAGGAGGTAGGCATAGTCCATGGCTTAGAAGCTGCAGAAAGGTCTGGTAAAATGAGGATGGAGAAGAGGTGAAGGTGGTGTGCCATGGTTACAAATTTTAAGATGTGGGTGAGAGCTGTGATGGTGAGGCATTTGCACAGAAAGACTGGTTGGACCAGATTGGACAGTTTGTGTACCGTAAGATAGTCAATAATGTAGCTCTCGAGAATTTTGGAATGGTGGAATAGGAGAGAGACAGGTCTGCGGAAAGAGGGATTGTAAGGATATGCAGTGAGTTTCTGAAGTATGGAAATGACTGAGGTTATTTTTTAGCAGACAGGAACGATTCCTGGTCAGTAAGAAAGAAATTGGAGTGCCATGAGAGGTAAAAGGATGTGATTGGTGCAAGGTCCTTGAGGCTTTGGGCACTAAAAGGGTGAATGAGAGGACAAGATCGTTTGGCTGAACAGATGATGGACAAATATTCAATTGAAGTCATGGGAGAGAAGTGGGAAGGAAAAACTGGGTTTGCGGGGGTAGTGAGAAGGAAGGTCAGAATGGGAGAAATAGAAGGCAGAAGGCAGTAGGCAGTGCTTTAAATATATTGAATGATTTTGGAGAAGTAGTAGGCAATATCATCAGCAGAGGGAGTGAAGAGGAACTGGAACCATTTTTAATGGGTGCGGGGAGCATGGCCTCTAAGCTCATGGATTGTTTGAGAGGGTTCAAGCAAAGAGTATTGTATTGTAAGAGGATTTAGCAAAATCAAGTGCATTAACAAGGACACAAGGAGAGTATAGACAGAAATATGAGAAGGAGAGTTATTGTTTCAGCAGCATAGATAAAAGCACATGATTGTGAAAAGTTGTTGGAAGCCTGGGGAGGTCCATTGTTGAGGGTGGGGATGTGAGGGGGGAAAGAGTCGACAAAATAGTGACAATCAGAGGAAGCAATGCAATGTTGAACTCAACAAAGTTTAGTTCAATAGATTGGATGAGTGGGGGAGAGAGCTCAGAGGGATGTCTTGAGTTAGTCTAAATAGGGAATCATGGAGTCAGGCTTGCATTTTCTCTTGGTTATAGGAGAGGGAGGTTGAGTAAGAGCAGAGGGAAACAGATATAGGGACATTGACGGGTGATTGGTCAAAGGTAGTGGGGTAAATAGAATGAACAGAGGTGTCCACAGTAGATGATAGGTTGGCGTTTCCTTGAGTATGAGCAAGAAGGTTATGTAGGAAAACCAGGGAGGGGCCAGAGAGAATCTGGTCCTGCTTCAGATGATGGGCCTTAGTGAAGGCGTGTTCACCCATTATGATGACAGGAACTTCAGCTGCAAGGCTTTCAAATAGCAGGTAGAAGACAGAGAATAAGAGTATAAGAATGCTGAGTTTGCATTAGATATGGAGGACTGCGAGAGGGATGGGGCAAGAAGTTACAGATGTCTTTAAAGTAGGAGGGAATACAGTAAGATGTGGAAGAGGGGCTGATGATGTTCTCTTGTTGATCATCAGACCAACATCAACACATTATTTGTAAGATTAGGAGAGTGGAAGGAGGAAGCAAACCAGGTATGGAGGGTGGACAGGGTGGCAGTGTCAATTGGGGGTCTACGTTTCAGTGACAACCATCATAGAGATATGTGGGTGAAGTGAGTCAAAATGGTATTTGGGACATAGATTCCTGCTACAGATGGAGTGGACATTACAGAGTCTCAGAATGTTTTTATTCAGGGAGCAGATAGGTGGGGAAGTCACTAGGGGGTGGTTAGGGTAGATCAGGTTGAAGAAGGTAAGTTGGGAATGTGGGGTGTGGCCAGAGTGTCATTCAGGAAGTGAGAAAAGAAAAGCAATGCAGAGCAAATGGGTGGGGAGAGGTGGAGCTGTAGGCTGTATTCTAGGGGTACGTATAGTTTCTAGGAGAGATGGAGATTGAGGGCAGTAAGAGAGAGCCATAGGAGTGACAGGACGTGGTTGATGGGTTAGCAAGAGGAATGCAAAGAGAGTGGTAAAGTGGTGAGAAATTGAGGCAGCATTTCGGTGGTAGTTATCTTTTAGGGTGAATGTGGAGGGCAGTGGGGCAGGCATTGTGAGTGGTAGTAAACAGTATTAATACTTAACAGCTAGGTTGTAGAGACCACAATTAGAAATTAACGGTAGGCCCATACCAAACTCACTGACCAATCATAACAATTAATGAAAATAGGCTGGGAGCAACTAAGAATTAGTTAGTAACTAAAAGTAGAAATTAAGACAGGAAGGACAATAGTGACTGACAGTAAAAATTAATAATAAATGCTCCAATATATACTTCTAAAGTAGCACCTGAAGCACGGTCCACAAGGCCTTCTGGGGCCTGGGACCGCACAACCTCCAATGTTCTCTTCCTAAACATCTTCCTTCTCAAACTCTCTGCTCATCCACCTCCAAATCTCTGAGGGTCAGACACTTTTCCAAGCAGAGAATGAGGGGCAGATCTCTTTCCTCGGCTGGCGCCTCCCTCTGGAACAGCCTTCCTGCCTCTCTCAAACTTCAGAAGGTTACGGAAGCAATTCAAGATCTTCCATTTCGCTTCCGCTTTATCTCTTCCTCTCCCCTGCTAATGTCCCTGATAGTGCCACACACCCAGACACTGGTCACCTGGCCACCCCTGAACTTGGGCCAAGGCTCCTGCATGTCCAGTTGCTCTCGTACTACCTCCGGGCTTCCTCAGCACTTAAGGGTTTGTATCTGTAACCCTACAGTCCCTTCTCTTTGCACTTAAGAGCCACCCTCTGGAAGCACTTATTGAGTCACCTGCACTTCTCCTCCACGCACTTGCACGATCTGAATGACACAAGGCCTAGTAACATTGTTGTTTGTCCTCCTGTTTCCCCCTCCTAGTCTTGTCGCACCTAGAAACACTTGTGTAGAGGCATGTTATAAATGACTTATCATATCATATCAAATCCCCAAAACAGTGGCTGAATTTGCCAAAACCGATCAAATGGAAACGTTATTGTGACAGCTCATTGGCATAATATATTTTTTAAATGGTTGAGGGCCCACAATGTATGAGAATGTATGAGAATGCTTGTGCAGTGCTTATAATGTTTTGGCCCATGTTTAATAAGTGCTGAGGTATAGGTGAAGATAGTGAAAACTGCCTGTTCTATGAAAGTCTCCTCCAAACAAGTTCTCTCCTGCTCCTCCAGTACTATCAAGTATCCAGAACTATCAAGGACAACATTTCCTCCTTTGCTCCCTCCTTGGCTGAGCTCTGTAACCACTCTTTTGCCACTGGCTCCGTCCCCCACCCCTTAAGCACTCCCTTGTTCATCCCCTCCTAAAGAAGTCATATACAGCCCCTTCCTGCCCAGATAACTACTGCCCTATCTCCACTACCCCATTCTTGGGCAAACTCTTGGAGACGTTGGTCATCTCCCAACTGATCCATCACAATGAATCTGTTGGTTGTTCACACGATCACCAGTCTGGCTTCAGAGCACCCAGAGACACAGAAACTGCTCTCCTAAACAGCTCAAAGCGCGACTAACTAACCCTCTGTTCTCATCCTACTTGATCTGTCTTCTGCCTTTGACATGGTCAATCAATCCACTCTTATAAATCGGCTCCCCGACCCCTGTGCATTACAGACCTGGCACTGAATAGGTTTTGACCTCCTTCCTTTCATATCGGCCCTCCCAAGTGCAACAGGGCCCTTTTCTCCCCTCCACCTCTCTACTTGCAGCATCCCTCAGGGTTCTATCATCTCATTGTGGCTTTTCAACATTTACCTTGGCTTACTTGATCTCTACTTTCTCTCCTCACTTTCAGTGCTTTGCTGATGACACAGAGCTCTCCATTAAGCTTCCTTCCTCGACCTCCTCACCTTTCTCTATCATTCCTAACTGCCTGATTGCTATTCAGACATGGTGTGTTGCTAATGATCTCGGCCTTAATGCCAGTAAGACTGAGATATTCCTCAGTGGGACACCTGCCCCATCCGTCCCTCCTACTCCCTGGCTGCCCTCCTTGGGCCCCCTCCCCTTCATCCTCATGTGAGGCTAAAAACCTAAGTGTCATCTTCAACTCCTGTCTCTCTTTCCCCCCTCATATCGGTGAACTTGCCAAAAAGGCCCACTTTCAACTTCGCTTCCTCAGAAGTATTCTCCCTTTCCTCGCCTTCTCCCAGCAACTCAATGTATCCAAAGCTCTGGTTCTCTCCAGGCATGATTACTGTAACAGCCTCTTCCTTAACCTTCCTCTTTCCTCCCTCTGCCCTCTCCAAATAATCCAGCATAGGACTGCAAGACTAATCCTTGGCCTCAAGCCCAGGGACCACATCTCTCCAGCCCTAAAAACTCTCCACTGGCTCCCAGTTGCTACATGGAACAAATTCAAGACGCTCTGCATCACCCGCAAGGCTTTCTGGTGCCTCGGACCTCGCTACATCCATCTTTCTCTACCTAAATACCTCCCGCTAGAGTCCTTTACACCTCTAGCTCTAACTCTCTGCAGATCAGATATTTCTCCAAGCAAGGAGTGGGGGTAGATATCTTTCTTCAGCAGGAGCCTCCCTCCGGCACGGTCTACCTGCCCCTCTCTGTTTTGTGCCGGATCTCAGTACTTTCCAGAAGCCTCTCACACCTTCCTTTTCTGTTCCTCCTTACCTCTCCCCCCTTGCTGATCTCCACCTGCCATTGCAACTGGTTGCCATTGTCCCCATATGAGTCTTAATGCGGCCAGGCCCCCCTTCAACCAGTCTTCCCGTGTACCCCTTGCCAGCACTTGCCCTTGGGCACTGTTTCCTGACTAGACTACTGATTCTGGTCAACCTTCTCCCTCGCACTAGTTGACTCCTACCCCTGGTTTTCCTTGGCACTTGCCCTCCTGGGCTTCCCCCAGCCCTTTCTTGGCCACTGGGGCCCCCTCCCCCGGCACTTCCTCCTCTTCTCCCTATCCCATCCCTTCCTCCGTTCCCCCTCCACCCTTCGCACTTCTTGGTACTGCACTTACACGAGACGAATGTCACAAGCCCTAGTAGGACCGTTAATGTGTTTTTTTTTCTCCCCAGTCCAATAAATAAACTGCTACTATTTGTGTTTTTGTTTGTTTTAATGTTCCACTCAAGAAAAATCAGTAGGTGCTATGGCAATTGTTGAGTCTTTGAAGCTACACAATTCAATTCAGAGACAACCTTTGCACATAGTTCCTCAGACTTTGGCCTTTACTTTGAGTTGTCTGGTAACTGTAAAGCAGGTGGTGTTTCAGGATTCCAACTGTTTTGCTGCTTTTCACTATTATGTGCTCCGTTTAACAAATGCATGTTTGTGGAGGCCTTGCTTCCACTTTCAATGGTGGCCTTGACCATACAGTAGTAGCACATGCAGTTATACTGCAAGTCCCAATGGAGTCCAGTGGGATTCCTACATGGGGAATAACTCGTGAATTCATCGGGCACTGAACAAGCAGGTGACATACCATGAGTGCGTGTGGTAGCGGCAAACAAATAACACTCATAATAAGGACGTCTGTGCTGCTTTCGGAAAGACATTCTTGATGTGCACCTTTGTGATAGGGTCTGTAATCATTTGTAATTTGCATGTCGTGATCTGTTGAACCTGCCTCATGCCCAGTGTTCACTATGATGTTCTCTTCCGCCTGTGTTTTTTTCTTTTTATTCATCTGGGCTTCAGCTCAGTACTCGCGGATTCCCTAAAGTGGCCGTCAGCTGCACGCGGAGCTCAATAAATAATGACTAACATGGCATGTGTTGATTTCCAAGGACGCCTCGGTTAGATCCAGAAGCTGTGCGGTTTGCATGTAAAGGTTTCACTCAGATTGTCCTGTGTTCTTACCAGTGAACCCACCACACGTCTAATCCCAATGAAAGGAGAACTACAAGTGATGTTTTCTCGTTAAACACAAATATGCGTAAATCATTTTCATTACTCTATATTTCTTTTTCCCAGCTCTTTTTTGCAATCAATGTTGCATGTTTATGAGCACTCCGAGAGTAGAGTGCACTGAGCTGCTTGCATTGTGTGCCGCCAAACACTGCACCACCACCAGCTGCCGGTCCAATATCATGAATTTTTGTTCCCGTAGCTTCCGCCTCTAATTCCCACAATGGGTTGTCACCTTCCTTGCACAGGAAAATCAAACGAGCTCAAGGAAGGAAGCCTGGCCACTCAGAACATGATATGCTGCATGGTGCTACCTTCTGCTGGGTTGTGTCCTCATGCTTATGCTTACATTTCAAATTTGCAAAGGGAATGTTTGAAATAGCAGTTATAGTAAAATTGGTTGATATTAGTCGCCTTGCTTTGCTGGGGACATAAGGATTACCTTTGAGGAAAAAAATGGTTATATTTTATTTCATTCTCAAATATGTTTTCGTTTTCGTTGGCCATTTTGGCTCTGAAATGGATGAAAGGGTGAAATCATGTCCTGCAATGTTAAAAGGCAGGAAAACTACTGTGGTCCACATTTGATCTCAACCCAGAGGTGACAAGCTTATACCTGGGCTATGTTCCAATGTACTCAGTGATGAAATGCTGACAACTTTTTCCTCAATTCATCTCCAAAATCAGACCGTACAAAGCAGAAGCACATGAACATGAAAGCGACGAATCACTGCATCTTCTGTTACGTGCAATTACAAGGGCATCATCTGGAATTTGGTGGTAGTTTAAACGTAAATTCCACCGAACTCATTTATGTTACCAAGATACTACAGCCTCGCAACAGGAGGTACATTCTCCAGATTACGAGTTGGGGTATTCGCCATTAGCAAGATCCATGGAACCCGTTTGGGGTTTGTAGGAATTACTCATGGTGGCCATTCTAGTGATGGTCATTCTGCCATTTTCTTAAGGTAAAGTGGAGGCATTTCCTCCACTTTACCTAAAAAAAAGAGCCTAAATGGAAGAAAGGCATCCTTCGAATGCTTGGGTACATCCTCCACTTTACCTTCAAACTCATGATATGACATGTGGGAAAGTGGTGCAAATGATGTTCCTGCCAGTTTTTGATCACAACACCACATTAGTAAAGTTCCCCAAATATTGGTTTTAACATGGACATGGGATCTCACTTCAAGGCGCCTAACAATGGCCCATTCGCCACATACACATGATTCTATTAATAGCCTTGCCCTGTTTCAGTGATAGATGTTACATTAAGAATGGGGACCCAGTTATAGGTCAGGAATTTAAATGGAGGGTTCAAAACGGGCACATGCCGAGTTTATAAATCAAACAAGCATTGGACTTTACAACATAGCTTTAGCTGAAGGTCATGATAAGGGCTGCCTCTTTCTAGTTTGGTGTTTATTAGTGTTAATTCCGCCACCATAACACCAGAATCTGCAATCGTTACTGCCACTAGGTCCTGTGGGTTTACCACGGGATTACAAGTGGTGGTATGCAGGGTAATTCCTAATTTCTGGAGCCCATAGGACCCCATGGGGATTTTTGTCAGATTTACCACCTGCAGAATTACTGTGTGGCAAATCCACCAAGTTTTGGAGGTAAAGAGGAGGGTTTACCTTAGCCAATAAACTGGAGGTGAATCTGCCACCTTTCCTCCAAAAACCATAGGATCTGCCTCACTGTTATTTCGCCGGTGGTAAATCCACCAAAACCTATAATTTGGCAGTGCTGTAAAAATGGTGGTAATTCCATTCCCCCCCCAAAAGTGGTGGTAAAAGGGTTACTGGGGGTCATTATAAGTGAGACAGAGTCATTTTTTTACTGCCACAGGGCAATGGGTGTGTACCGGGGCATTCTGGTCCCACCGGACCCGGTAATTCCCCTTCGCTGGGTGCTGATAAAAATTACTCCCATTCCCATTTAAGTCCCATAGCACTCAATGTGAATGGGGAGGCCGGTAGCACCGGTACCCTTATTACCGGTGCTGGTGCTACTGTGTAGCGCTGCTAGCAGGTGCCGTTCTGCCCGGCAGGCCAGACCTGCCAGGTTGAAAGGCACCCACGAGTAGACCTCGTAGTTTGCTGGTCCGGTAACAGCAGTACCGGCAAGCTTACTGGTACCGTTGGTACCAGACCGGCAACCTTATAATGAGGCCCATTGCCTCTTTTTCCCAATCACTGCAAAATGTGTAATGAGGCCTACGGTGCTTGTTTTGGAACACCATTAGAAAGCTTGTTAAGGTCCGAAGACCATCCCGGCCACAGTTTTGCAGGATAAAGTTTGCATATACCATTAACCAACTGGTAGCACATCTTCCTGTGCGAGCAAATTAATTAGTGTTTGCAGTGCTACATACCGACAGCAGCAGAAGAATTTAAACCAACTTCCAGAACATGACTGCCATTTTATATTAGGGGACATGAACTTCTCTGAATACACACATGCACAGTTATCATGCCCGCTCATTAGCAGTAGAGTAAACAAATGTATGCCTAAAGGCATCACCGGAGGTGCAGAGAGACCATTTATTGTCAAGCATGGTGCACTTCTAGCAGGGTAACGTTCTATTGTACCAAGTTGTGCATCTTTCCTCTAAGCTTGAAGTCTGCTCGCCTTACAGTACGGATCACTGCATAGTCACATATGGTTGAAATCAACTTTTTTTAATATTGATTTGTACTTGGTTCCCTGGGGGGCTATTCAGTATCATAATAGCCCTCTAGGCAAATGTACTCAATAATGCATAACAGCGGATCTCTTTTGTTCTAGTTACACTTGCCTTAATATGCACTGCATATATTTGAAAATTGAAATTATGTATGATGTTCTGTTCTAGGGTGTCCTTTTAGTAGTTAATCTCCTGTAGCACCTCAGTCAGTCCCATTGCTGCCTCTCATCCCTCATCGCTTATCCATACTGTCCCTAATGCTTCCATTGCACAGACCTATTAGTCCAGTCAATAGTCCCCTTCTATAATTCATAATAAAAAAAAAAACTAAAATCAGGAACGTTTTACTCTATAGGTCCTAACTTTGTTTAATAGGGTAGAACTCATAAGTAAAATTCAGCAATGCAGGAAAGCAAAAATGCATAAAACAGTCACACAATCATTCACTACAGGGTTTAATTTGATATAACCAATAATGTGCATGATGAATTCAATGCAGAATAGACTCGCAGGTACACCCCCCCCAAACTCTGGGAAATACCCAACATGAAATTAGTCACACAGGTTTGCTTAACATCAGTCAAGCTAACCCATCAGAAACACAGCGAACAAGCCTTCACATCACTCAAGAGAATCCGAGTGAAGGCTCTCACGGAAGAGTTTGTCAAACTCCACCTCACATGGGTTAATCTACCTATGACGAACCAGGACTGTGACTCACTACTCCAAGAACTCAATACCACTCTCACAAGCAACATCCACAGCCATGCACCAGTGAAACAACACACCCTCAAGCCTAAACCTTCCACACCCTGGTAGACTAAGGATCTCAACTTCAAAAAACCAACCATCAGAAAATAAGAAAATACTTGCCAAACATCCAGCAGTGCATCTGACCATGCCATGACCAATGAAGTCTCTGTTACACACAGGTGGCTGATCAGCACTACTACCAAATCACCACAGTCAAGGTCAACATTGAAAGCAGAGCCCTCTTTAAAGCCACCAAGCACTGAATCAACTCTCTGCCTGACACACCCGTACTGCACTCGATCAAACAATCCACTGCCATCAACTCTTTTTTCATGAGCAACATCAGCATGATCCACCAACACATGGACACCAACAGCACAGCTAATAGCACATTACAAACCTAATCTCACAAAACCACAACTACCTTGACAGTTTTACATACACTCAGTATGGACGACCACATTTCCACTGCCGAATCGATGATGACATCCTCCCTGCTGCCATACTCAAGACCCTTCTGACTGAAGCACTCCTCCCTTTCATTAATCATGAACAGCTCCCTAACTCGAGGCACCTTCCTCTCAACCCTCTAGACGGGACTATTCCTCCCACCTTTCATGAAACCAACACTGGATGCTTATGACCTCAGCAACTACCGCCCCATCACTGATCTTCCCTTCCTAGGTGAGATCCTTAAGAAAGCAGTAGCCACACAAATCCCCCAGCCCATCGAAGCCAATAATCTCCTTCAGTCCTACCAATCTTGCTTCAGACCAAGGTGCAGCTGAGAAATGGCTACCATCAAGGTAATCGATGATGCCCTTAACATCCTCAATGATGTTCATCCTTGTCTCCTGGTTTGCCTTGGCCGATGAGCAGCATTTGACACAGTAGACCAGCAGACACTCATCAACAATCTACATCCCTGCATGGGGATCACCAAGATTGTACTCATCTGGTTCAAATCATACCTTTATAATCAATACCAGTTAGAACAAATGGGTTCCTCCATATCAGCAAGTATGCCCATCACTTGTGGAGCCCTACAAGGATCCTTCCTTTATCCCATGTTCTTCAATCTTTAATAGGAACTGCTCGGAATCTCTCCTCACTCAACACAAAATCCACATTCACTACTACGCAGATGGTATGCAGCTCTACCTCAAGATATCCTCCATATAAGATATCCAAAGGCTCAAGCCCTGTGCCACATTGATCCAGTTGTGGATATCCAGCACTTACCTGAGGTACACCCCTCCAAGTCTGAAGTCCTGCTGCTGACCAACAACACTGAACTCCCTGACATCCAGAAGTGGCTCTCTGCTCTGAAATTTGAGGGCTTCAGACCACAGCTGACCACCTGTGCCAAGTGCCTTGGGTTCGACATTGACAGACACCTCTCCTTCAAACAGCACATAGCAAGAAAGATGCAGACAGGTTGGTATCAACTTTCTCCCCTGCAGAAAATAAAGCTCTTCATCCCAGAAAACAACTTCAGATCTGCTCTCCAAGCCTTGCTCCTCTCCCACCTGGATAGTGGCAATGCCATTTTGCGAGGTCTTCAGGCAACTACACCGGCGCCCCTGAGATATGTTTTGCATGTTGCAGCATATCTCATCAACGGAATCCACAAACTCAACCACATCAACCTGACCCTCATCGAACTGCACTGGCTCCCGCAGCAAGCCTGTATCGTCTTCAAATCCTGCTGCATCATCTACACAGCTGTCACCCTGACGTCCCCAGTTACCTTACTGAGAAACTCAGCATCTCCAGAGGTCTCAGTCCGATAAAAGTCAGGACATGTCCAGACTGGAACTCTGGTGGTGCAGGAAGGAAATTACCAGCAGACAAGCCTTTTCTGTTTATTCTCAAAGTCTCTGGAACCACCTCCCTGTCAACATCAGACTGGACCGCTCACTTTCACAGTTCCGGAAGGAGCCAAGACCATTCTCTTCAATGAATGGCTCCTCCCTAACATCCAGGTCCACACACCCTCCACATACCCCGCTACCTGAGTCTGGGTGATCTGCTCCCACTGCTTCCGCCCTGATTGCTTGTAGATCTCTTGCCACCAAACTATCTGCCCCCCTTTTAGCTGTGTGCTCCCTTTTTTCTCTGCTTCCTTCACCATGTTCTTTCCCGTATGTTTGTAAAGCGCTCTGTTGCTTCTTGATGCTAGGTCTGTGCTCAATAAATACACTAATAATAGTAAACAATAATAACATGTTCAGATGCATACATGAACAAATATTGTTTTCATGTGGGACTGCATGAATAAAAATCGAATTCCTTGTAGTATTAAAATCCTTGCTAGGGTGTAACTACTAGTGTATGTTGTAAAGCTTTGTTATTTTCATGGTATCTCACAAGGAGTGCTGAACTGAAGCCCCTTTAATTGCCCATGCACAGCATGAATGCACGATCTTGCCTACACAAATAATATACACATTTAAAGTACATCTGCTGCAAGTATTTTCTTTTCAGTGTTTCCTTTGGAGCCTACTGATTCTAGCAATTAGTTCTGCTGTGTTGGTTGGTTTAAGTACTCTTTTGGGGTACCCTTGCAGCAGCTCCTATATCACCCCAACCAGGCTCATTTGGGAAACCCGAAGTGTTGTCAGGACCAGTTCACACCACGAGACTCCATTAATGCAACAGAATGTGTGTGTTAGAGACAACTCTCTATTTCACCCAATATTTGTGGTGTTCCTCACATAAACATCTATGTATGCCATTGGAACCAACCCATACAATATTTTCTTTGAAGACTTCCTGGCCCGTTCAGAAATTATGCATAGCATTGGACTAAGCTTTGATATGTCGCCTTAGAAATATAATTTGCGTGGATGCCTGGCCTATGGTGTATTTAAAATGTGCCCTTATGAATGTCATGTGGTTAATCTTCTTCATTATTCTGAAAGTCCTTCTTTGTAAAGCATATCTTAGAGGTCGAGACAGATGGAAATTGGCCATGTTTATATGTTCATCTCATTTGTCTTTTAAGCTTCATGTATGATATGTGAAAAATGGATACCGACGACATAGATCAGCACACATTGTATGTTTAACTGTGATGCTCCTGTAAATTGTTCATGATCACATTTGGTAAATCCGTGGGGTAAAATAAAAGGATTGTATTGCCCTTTATTGCTGTACTGTACAATTTCATGTACAATTCCCTTTCCATCCTCCCGGCCTTTTTAATCACCCTCAGATGCAGGAATCCTGTTCTGTGCTGCTTTTAGCTTGAGGTGGCAGTTGACACTCGTCCTTAGAGGTTTCTTCTTGAAGAGATTCACAGTTCACCCAGCATCCATGCTTTTCCCAGCTGTGCTTATCTTCTGCTGATATCAAAGGGGTGAGCCAGAAGCTTAGAACATGACAGAGCATAGCAAGGCAAGCCCAGAATAAGGGGCGTTCCAGCTCCTCCTCATCGTAAAGCACAGGGTGTATGATGGAGAGAGGTCAACCAGGGTCTCAGAGCATGACAGAAGGCGGCAAGCAGCCGGCGTTCCGCCATCTTCTCACCCCTATCACAGAACAATGGAGGCGTGACTGAGTGGGCAATCATGCTTGAAACTCAGTCAACAGAGAAAAACACAGGTGCAGCACTGAAGTAATTCAGAATGAAACAAAAAGAGAGTGGAGAGAGTCAGAACGCACAAGGCGAAGGATTCAGAATAATGAGAAGGAAACTGACATTCAAACTGACATTGGGATAGGAAGCTACTGAAGAAGAACAATACGAGGTTATGAAAGAAGGGGGTGAGAAAGCAGACATGGGTTCATATATTGATGGCTCATGGTGAACTGAGGGTACTAGAGTGCTGTGCCCATAATTAAAAGGCATCTATGGGTTTTCATCTTTCAAATAGTTAGCTCTTGCTTTATAATCTTCAAATGGCTGCTAAGGCCTGAGAGGTACTGTGCGTCTCCGGATGATAGCTTAGGGTCAACCTGCTCTCCTTGGAATGATCTCCTTGGAAACAACCTCTGGGTATTAATCGCGTTATAAATAACCTATCATATTATGTCATAACACTCTAGTACGGTGCTCATGCTACAAATAGCAAAAGGGACAATGCAGAGTGTTCTCCCGGGGAATCTCCATGCTAAACCTGCCAGCTCGTGGCGAACATCCCTTTTATTTTCAGTAAACTAGATCACGATTGTGTTATTACTGACTGAAGGAGTTGATGCTGTGCCTATATACGGAATTATGTGTACGTGTAGCGTAGTTTGCCCATTCCAATGAACAGCATGCATTCCACGACCAGCTCTACAACCTTCTCCATTTTAACTACAAAGCTGCAGATGCAAAGAGAAAAGCAGTAGGGTAAAGAAACTCTCGCCCTAAAATGCATGATTTGTCATTTTAAAAAACAGACCATCCTGCAATGCTGCCATAGAGTACTGTGGATTCCACATGAAATGCAGAGTATTGACAGGACGTGTGCAATTGATAGTACAAGTCACTGAATGGACACTTGCAGATTCTACTGTGAACCACCAATGTCGTGAATGCATTTTAAATTCATGCCTATGCTGTCAGGCTTGCTGATAGGCCTAAACCTCACAAAGATGCAAGCACAGAAAAAAATGCTAAATCAAACTAGACGACAGTGTGAAAAAAGGATACCATTGAATTTACTGTTGGAGAATTATGGGAGCAATTTATGGAATTTCACGCAGAAATCATGCAAGGGCCGCGCGCTGAGAAGGACACTGCACAAAGAAGATAAAATGCGCGTATTAATGAAATTGTTTGCGCAAAGTAACCGTATTCGCAAGTCACGGCTGGAACGCCCCTGACATGCCGACACGCAAAGCAGAAAACTCCCAGATCAGCTACCTTTGCACGCTCCCCCGGGTGCGAATACACGCACCCCTCAAACAGTGCGTGGGGTCCCCCGTAAGCCGGGCTGCGACTCAGGGAACCTGCACGAGTTCGCCCTTAACTGTATCTGGCACCCTGACAACATCCAAATACAAAATGGTAACTCAGCAATAACTCAAGAAATCTGCGTGCGAATCCACGTAAAACGTTCCTGCACCTTGCTATACTGCTTACGCGCACACCTAAGTTACATCGGAACCCTGATTGAGTACATGCACCATAAAATCCGATATGCAACCAAACCTGCATGCCGAAAATCTTACTTACAAGTGTACTTACGCCTGCCTTTGGGTGGCGGATCGCATGAAGGACTTGCGTGGCCATTTCCAAGCCGAAACGTTACGCGATCAAATCCATGAATATGTCTCGTGCCACGCAATAGTGGGCACAGAAGTACCCTATATTCTGTGCAGATAATTCCATGAATCGGCCCCTATGTATTTATCAAATTCTAGCACTCTTCTGTGCCTGACAAGCAAATGAATACTGTTGAGCATACCTTTCCAAATATTAAACTGCTCACATTGCTTCGGGCAGTTTTGGTTCAGAGAAAGGGTGTTGTGCTGTGCATGGATTGGAGTAGAAATGAAGCTACTCAAAAATCACTTGAATGTGTATTACTAATGACTATTTCTGAAGTACTTTTGACAAATGACACAGCTGAAACTCCATATTTTTTGCCATCAATTCCTGATCCACAGTACGAGACTGTGTTGCCATCAGACGTTTCCCACAGACTTTAGGATGAATATTGAGTAATAACCCGAAAACCCAAGAAATGTTTCCCATTCAGCTGCTCTTTGCTTGGCTGTTGATAGGGGTGGTCGTGCATTCAGGTATTTCTCTCATGAGTGGAGTTTCTTACAAGGAACACATATATTTCCAGGGAAAAGTTGATTTTGAATACTTTCTACATGTTCATTTTAGGTACAATGATTATTTATTGTTAAAGATAATTTTCAAAAGTAACACTTTAAAGTCTCTGGTAAAGGCATTGAAAAACCACCAGGTGTTACAATTAAGTTCAAACAGAGGATGCCCGGGGGTTCAAGAGTTCACTGGAAATCGTCAGTGTTAATACACATTTACAAGGTGGACGGATATGATCAATGCAGGTTTTTCAGTACAACTCCAAAGCTAGGCTACGGTTATGGCCAAGCAATGGTTGATTGCTTCAATGGGAGGTGGTCCTGATGTTGTGCGTAATTACAAGGGCCTGTCTATAGCCAGATTGTCTGGGAGGGTTTAATGCTAATACGTACCTTTACCTTATCTGTGCTGTTTTTCATAATCCCTTATGATGTGCTGTGCCTCAGGTGAGTAATGAGCAAAAGATATACCGGCTGAGCTCTGATCAAATTACAAAGCAACAACATAGATGATACTTCACGGTCAAGCTCCTTCAGATGATGTTGGTCCCAGCAATTGAATACTCTAGGGGGAACCTTATGCCCATGTGTTCTTTGCAGGTTTTCACTGGAGCAGTCAAACACGTCCCTTCAATAAAGATTCTGGAGCCTGGTGTAGACCATCCGGTTTGATGGAGGCACTGCTGCAGTCGTTATGGCACTGGAATATGTACAGGCAGTGTTGAAGGAAAGGAAGAGAAATAGAGGTACTTTAGTCAGGTTCTGGTATCATAGCAAAGTGGCACTAGGCTGGTCCATCATTGCTTTGGCTCAGTGGAGATAAGGGCATTATGTACTGGTGTCTTGATATTATTTATTTATTTATTTATTTATTTATTCGCATTTGTTTAGCGCACAGGCAGCCCATAGGGCATTGTGGCCCTTGTTACAGATATGAAAATGACTTGTTGTACATACAGTGAAGTCATTACTTAGTTGCAAGAGAAGAATAGTAGTTACAGGAGAGGAGGAGAAGAGAGGGGAGGAGGAGAGAGTAAACGACACGAAGGAAGAGGAATTCGTTAAACAAGGTGGTTTTCAGTTTTTTTCGGAAGGCAGTGAGAGAGGTTTCTGCTGTGAGCGTGCTAGGTAGTGCGTTCCATAGCTTAGGGGCAATGTAGGGGAAGATTATTCCACCTGCTCTAGCTCGTTTGATGCGTGGGACCCTAAGTTGGTTGGTGTGGCATTGCCTAGTTGGTCTGGTGGAGTGAGATCTGGCTAGCGTATCAGACAAGTATGAGGGTGCAGACAGGTTGATACATTTGTGTGCGGTGGTAAGTATTTTGAATGTAATGCGTTCTTTGACAGGTAGCCAGTGTGCTGCCTTTCTGGCTTGCGCGATGTGGTCCCTTTTTGGTATATTGAGAGCTGCTCTTAGTGCATTATTCTGTGTTGTTTGGAGTTTATTGAGATTGGAGTTGGAGGTGCCAGCCAATAGCGCATTACATTAATCTAGTTTGGCTCCAATGGTGGCTCTGGCAATAGAAAGGCAATTGTCTTTGTTTAGGAAAGTTTGATGGCATTAACATTAATGAGTTTAGTGCTCAGGGCGGAGGCCTAAACAATGGAGTTGACTTGCTTGTCCATGGAGAGTGAGGCGTCAATGTGGACTTGTAGTGTTTTAACAGAAGGTAGAACTGGGATGATACAATTGTCTATGCAGAAGTTGGTGTAGAGTGGGTCGAGGTTCGTGAGAGTGGATTTTTGACCAAGGATGAGAATTTCGGTTTTATCTCCGTTAAGACATAGGCTGTTCGTGGCCATCCATGCTTGGATGGTGGCGTATATAATCTGGAGGGTGGCTGCGTCCTGATGGTAGAGTCCTTTGAGTGGGAGGAATACTTGGGTATCGTCAGCGTAGTTGGTGTATGTGATCCCAAGTGCATCCAGTTTATCAAAGAGAGGTTTGGTAAAAAGATTATAGAGGGTAGGAGCCGTACATGAGCCCTGAGGGACTCCATACCTGATGGTGGTAGGCTCTGCGTTAGCTATATTGAAAAACACTTTCATCACTCTTCCTTCAAGGAAGGAGGTGATCCAGTTTGTGGCTTGTTTGGAGAAATGTGCGGCCTGAGTGAGATGGTTCGTGAGGATGGCATGATCGACTAAATCAAATGCCGCCGAGAGGTCTATGAGGAGCAGAAGGCCCGGCTTGCCTTTATCTAAAATTAGGGTAATTTGGTTCTTCAGATCTAGTAAAGCGGTTTCAGTGCCATGACCTTTGCGGAATCCGGACTGCCTTTTACCTAGGACACCGTTTTTTTCCAGGTTGGACTGTATCTGCATGTGTGCAGCTTTATCTAAGATTTTTCGAAGAAATGGGACCGTTGTAATGGGATGGTAGTTGTTAGGTTGGGCAAGGTCCAGGGTTGGTTTCTTTAAGAGCGGGCGCACCCAAACCTCTTTAAGGCTGTCAGGGACTTTGCCCGTCTTGAATGAGGCGTTGATGAACGCTGTGATGATCGGTGAGGGGTGCCACACACTCTTTAATGATGTTGGGGAGGCATATATCGCCTTTACATTGAGATGGTTTGAGCTGTTTGAGGATGTAGAGAGCATCTGATTCGGTGATTGGAGAAAAATTGAATTTGGAGGTGTGCTTATCTTTAGCGGTATTGACCGAGAGGGTCTGTTGGGGTGCAGAGCCTTGAAGTGTTCTGCTATTTTATTTTGAAGAAGGTCTATTTTGTTTAGCATCGCTGTTTGGATGCTATTGCACCAGGCTTCATCCTTAACAATCTCATCTGTACAGATTGGGGGGACGGTGAGATTTTTAAAGATGGTGAAAAGCTCTTTTGAGTGGGAGTTGGCTTCCAAGATACGTTTATTGTAGGTTTCTGACTTCGCCTTAAATATGTCACTTTTGTATTTTTTGGAAATACAAAGAAAGTCTACTTTGGTGGCATCACAGGGATTGGACTGCCATGTTTTGAGGGCTTGGCGCTTGCATTGGCGTAGATTTAATAAGTCCTCAGTGAACCATGAGTTGGAGTGAAACGATTTTTTTCTTTTTTATTTTCAAGAGGTGCTGCGGCGTTGATGGCATGGATGAGGGTGTCTTTGAAGATCTCTGCTAGAATGTTGGGGTCAGAGGAGAAAGGAGGTGCTAGGCAGGGGTTGTTGAGAAAGGGACGTATATTGTCTGCTGTAAGTTTTTTGGCACTTCTGGCTAGCTTGGCCGGTGCGGGTATACATGGTTTGGAGTATAAGGAAATGGGGATGCAGAATTGAAGGCAGTTGTGATCAGACCATGGAAGGGCTGTGTTGGAGTTGAGGGTGGAGCCACAGTTGTGATCTGCCACCCAATCTAAGATACAGCCTTTATTATGGGTCGGGGCAGTGACTATCTGAGTGAATCCTAGATCTGTGAGGTTTCTGGCAAAAGTGGTAGCTGCTTTGTCGAGTTTATCATTGTATCCAAGGTTTAGGTCTCCTAGAAGCAGTGTTTTGGAAGTTTGTTTGATATTTTTTCCAAGGAGATGGTTGACTATGCCTGTGAAGTTATTGACAGGACCTGGAGGTCTATATATGACATGAATGTTTACTGTATCTTTAGGGGAGAGGGTGATTTTGGCTGAAAGGATGTCAGTGGTGTCTTCCACGGTGGTGGGAGTCTGTCTTAAGGCTAGGGTGTCTTTAAAAATTAGTGTGACCCCACCTCCCGTTTTAGCTAATCTATCCTGTCTTAAGATCGAGTAACCTGAAGGTACAGCTAGGCTGATAGTAGGGCCAGAGGCAGAATACAACCATGTTTCTGTTATGGCTAACATATCTAAGTCTTGGCTGGTAATAATATCATTGACTTCTAAAGCATGGGCGTTGAGTGAGCGAACATTTAATAGAGCACATTTAAGGTGTTGGAGCTTTTTTGATTGTGGTGGCTTGAGGTCGGTAATTGGAATGAGCTTTTTGGTAGTGTGAGTAGGCTTATTAGTCATGTGATGTATGGGAGGAGCGAGCGTCGGAGCCCTGTTTAGGCGCTTGTGGCTAATAGTGTATGGCGGGCGGCAGTTCTTAGCGTGAGTGCGTGAACCTAGGCGTGAGTTCCTAAGTGTTACCTGCATTGGTGTGGAGAGGAATGCTAAGGGGAATGTGTGTGTTCTGAGTCTGTGCTGCCTGAGTATGATCTCGGGCATTTTGGGGGGAGTAGCATGTGTGGTGGTGTGCCTTATTTCCATGATATGGCTGTTGGGTTGCCCCATAGCTAACCCTGATAGGGTTAACCATAGCTAGGCTTTAAAGCTGCAGATCTCCGACCCTCTTAGCTCATGGGTTTATTGATTCCCCAAATGCTTTCTCGTAGAAGGTCAAATTTGGGAAGGATGAAGTGTAGCAACTGTTAACACTTTGTCCGAAGAGGAGGGAGATATTCACTGCCCTGGTCTCTTAAGGATGGTAGTAAGACCAATTCATCAGGTCTTCAATCCATAACCATATATAACCATATCCATATCCCAAACAAACTATGGGAACTATGTATGAGTGCATGATTCTTCCTTGGATTTTAGGAATGTGGAAGGCCTGTAGGTACTCCAATGGATGGACATGGATGGTCATAATGGGCTACTACCCAGCTACGTGCCTTGCAGCCCTTCAACAGAGGAGACTGGGTTGGGAAATGTACATGTCCAATGCATAATCCTTTTGCCGTGATTCACTGGTGCTTGAGTGTGTATATCAGAATCTAGGTTGTAGTTCTCTGGTAACAGCTCTTGCAAGTGATCCTGAATTCAAGCAAAACTCGATTCTCTGAATTTCAATGTTTGACCAAATGGAACTTCTTAAAGAATTTAGAAGATTCCAGCTAA
The DNA here is from genome assembly GCF_040938575.1 of Ambystoma mexicanum. Classification (NCBI taxonomy): domain Eukaryota; kingdom Metazoa; phylum Chordata; class Amphibia; order Caudata; family Ambystomatidae; genus Ambystoma; species Ambystoma mexicanum. The sequence goes on along the minus strand of NC_090927.1, from coordinate 418,580,204 downwards.
AAATGTCAAAATGATCCAATAGTGGAAGATGCTGTAAACAGAGGGTGAAAGGTTAGGATGAGCTCAGTCAAAAGAAAGTGTTTAATGTTCAAGGTTGTTTAGAAGCAGGTGCTCTGTTTGACAGTTGGTCAAAGAAATGACAAAGATAACTAATCATTTACAGTTTTCAGAAGCCTAATACAGACTATATACAATATTCACATACATGAGTTGTCAATGTTTTTCTTTGCTTAGATCACCAAAGAACTGCACCGCCCAACAGGTTTAACCAGGCAAAACCGACCAGCAATGGAAACACAATGGGCCAAACAAACAAGACAAACAACAACCCGAAAGGAAAATCAAACAAACTACACTGTAGCCTTCTCAACATTAGATCCATGGCAAAACACTCGATAGAAATCCATGACCTTCTAAGCGAAGCAGGTACAGACATGCTTTTTCTCACAGAAACCGGGTTATCAGACAACTACAAAGCCATTGCGAATGAAGCAATACTGGACAATTAAAAATGAACATACACCAACAAAGAAAAAAGAGGAGGTGATGAATCACAATCATACATAAAGAACACATGCAAACATTCCAACTCATCGCAACCAATGCTGAAGACTACAACATCCCTCCTCATTAAAATAGAACTCAACAACCAAACCAACATGGTATTGCTCCTGATCTACAGACCACCTTCTTACAGCCCCAACAAGCAGATGTTGCCACCATGCTAACAACCCACCACGACAACCTAGTTATACTGGGAGACTTCAATATATGGTTAAAAAAAAAAAACAAGTCCACAGCAAACTGAATATGCACACTCCTGGACACTCCTGGAAACTTTGCATTCAAAGCAAATAGTAAATGGATCTACCCACGATGCTGTACACACCCTGGTTGCAATGTTCTGCAGAGAACAACTATGCACATCCGCACCACCTACACCAATGGTATGGAGCAACCACTACTAAATACCATTCAACATTACATCCCAAACCTGCCTACCGGCCGGAAAGGAGATACTCCATTCCAGCAAGAACAGAGACTGGAAGAACCTAAACCTAAAGGCCCTAACAAACTTTCTAGACTCAACCCTCCCAAGCAAAACAGAACCCACCGAAACAACCATAGACATAGCAGAAGACACACTCAAAAATCTTATCACCAAGGCTCTTAACCAAGTGGCACCAGCAGAAACATTCAAAGTGACACCAAAAACCTTGCAGCAAAATGGTTCATAGAAGAACTGAATGAACTTTAAAAAAACAACCACAAAATGGAACAAAAAATGGAGAAAACAATACACCCGACAAGACATAATAAAATACCAAAGACAACTTAAACTATCCAAATCAAAAGTCCTTAAAGCAAAAAAGCTCTAGTAAGCCACAAGAAGAGAATTGGCAAACAACCCACAGAAAGAACTCTTTAAAATCATCAAAGAGATAAAAAAAGAATTTGTCCTGCAAGAATTCCATCTCCCCGACACAAGCACTTTGTGACAACATCATCAACCACATGAGAGCAAAAATATACACAATCCAGGAGACCACCAACCTAGCCTGGGCAAACACAACCACGACTGCCGGACAGAAGAAAATGGGTGAAACACAGGTTACAGCAAAACTCATCTACCTAGAATCAATCACAGAATAAACCTTTGCCACAGTGATCAAGGACACCAACCTTGCAGGATCACCAAGGGGCCCTGCCTACCTGAAATCTTCAAAGGAATCCTCAACCACAGAACCCCAGTGACACACTTCTGGAACCTAATGAATTTATTGCTCGAAAGAGGAATACCGTCCTCCTTCAAATCAGCATACATTAAACCACTGATAAAAAAGGAATCAGAAAGTGCAGAAGACCCGAGCAACTACAGATCGATATCCAACCTGCCCTACCCAGCAATGATCCTGGAGAACCACATGTACAAAATCCTTCTTAAATACATTGAAACAAATGGAATACACGACTGGTCACAGGGTGGCTTAAGACCAATGAGAGGAATGGAATCAGCACTTCTATCGATATGGGACGACCTGAAAATAAACACAGAAGATGATGCCAAATCGGCCCTCATACTATTGGACATATCAACAACTTTTGACACAATCAGCCACACAACACCAATGAAAAGATTGATGGAAGGTGGCATACAGGAATCCACACTAAAGTGGCATACCTCATTCCTAACGAACCGAACCGAACCGAAAGAACCTACCACCATTCACCTCAGACACCAAACATATACTCTGCGGAGTCCCACAGGGATCCAGCCTCTCCGCTCTGTTTTTAGACATCTACATGTGCCGACTGATGAAAATCATTCAAATCCACAAACTTACCGCCTACAACTATGCAGATGACACACAGCTGATTAAGAAAACGAATAGAACCCAGGAAAGAAATAAGAGCCTCAACAACTGCCTCACAAACATATACAACTGGATGGCAACGAACATACTGGCAACTAAAAAACAGTATTATTTTAAACAAAGGCCTGGGAGACCAGCAACAATTTCAATAGTAAACATGCAATGATTTAAAATATGCAGCCACGCATCCAGAAGATTCTTGCTCCTGAAATGCAAATATGCAGTGACCTAGGAACTACACAACAAATGGGAGTTGAAGTTCAGCCTGTAACATAGCAACCAAAAAAATAAAATAAACGATTCTGTCTCGTAGCGCGCTGAGCACGTGGAAAGCGATTTAGCTGTCTAAAAATAGAGTGATGAATACATAATAAAACTTAGTGAAATACAGGCAACTAAATCCAGTATTATTTAAAATGAAGTCATAAGAAACTAGCAACAATGTCAATAGTAAACTCGCAATGATTTAAAATACGCAATCACGCATCCAGAAGCATTCAGGTAAAATGACAAATACGTTGGAGTTGAAAAGAGACCAGCTGGTTCCTCTCGTGCTGGCGCTCTCGCACCTGAAATGCAAATGTGTAGTGAGCTTTTTCAACCTGTAATGTAGCAACCAATAAAATAAAATAAAATGATTCTGTCTTGTAACGCACTCAGCACGTGGAAAGCAATTTAGCTGTCTAAAAATATAGTGATGAATACACAATAAAGCGTAGTGAAATATAGGCAACTGAAAACCAGTATTATTCAAAATGAAGGCCTAAGACACTAGGATTAATTTCAATATTTAACTCGCAATGATTTAAAATACGCAATCACGCATCTAGAAATGACAAATAAGTGGGAGCTGAAAAGAGGCAAGGCTTCCTTTTATGTGCCGGCACAGACCAACTGGGGCTCTCGCGCCAGCGCTGTCACGCCTGAAATGTAAATATGTAGTGACCTAGGAACTTCATACCAAACCAGAGTTGTTGTTCAGCCTGTGACATAGCAACCAATAAAATAAAATAAATGATTCTGTCTAGTAATGCGATGAGCGCACGCTAAGCCATTTAGCTGTCTAAAAATAGAGTGATGAATAAACAATAAAACGTAGTAAAATACCAGCAACTAAAAACCAGTATTATTTCAAATGAAGGCCTAAGCGACTAGGAACAATTTCAATAGTAAACTTTCAGCCTCTTTTCAAATCCTCCTTTCTCTACTCTTTGACCTTTACAACTTATCCTGAACAGGACTGCAAGTCTTGTCCTTGGCCTCAAGCCCAGGGATTGTATCAGTTCTGAAATCTCTTCACTGGCTCCCCGTGGCTGCACGGATAACCTTCAAATCCCTCTGCATTGTCCACAAGGCTTTCTGGGGCCTGGAACTGCTCTACCTCCAACTTGCTCTTCCAAAACATCTTCCTTCTCGAGCTCTCCGCTCATCCATCTCCAACTCTCTTAGGGTCAGACGCTTCTCGAAGCAGAGAGTTAGGGGCAGATCTCTATCTGCTTGGCTGGGGCCTCTGTGCCTCTCTCAAACTTGAGCAGAACCAGCTCCGGTTCTGGAAGCAACTCCAAACCTTCCTTTTCACTTCTGCTTTCTCTCTTCCTCTCTCCTGCTGATGCACCTGACTGCTCCGTGCACTGGTCACCCTCTAAACTCGGGCCCAGGCTCCTGTGGTCCAGTTGCCTTCGCACTGCCCCCGGGCTCCCTAGAAATTAAGGGTCTGTATCTGCAACCCTACAATTCCCTTTCTCTGCACTTATGAGCCACCCGCTGTCTACACTTGTGAGTTAACTGCACTTCCCCCTTCCCCTCCCCCCTGGAACTTCTCCCCTTCCCTCTTCCATGTATGTGCACAATCTGAATGACACAAGGCCTAGTAAAATAGTTATTTTGTCCTCCCTAGTTTCCCCCTCCTTGTCTTGTCGCTGCTAGAAACACTTGTGGACAGGCGCGTTATAAATGCCACATCATATATCATATCATTTAAAATATGCAATCATGCATCCAGGAGCATTCAGGTAAAATAACAAATAAGTTACTGGGACGTTCTATGCAATCTCCCCACCTGTCGCCTCACCCTGGCATGGTGCAGGGCGTTGCATTGCAAATATCTCAGAAATGGTGCATGCTAGGGCCTTGAAAAATGGTTTTCTATGGGACCTTTAGAGTTTTATTCCTCGCCTTTAGACGCTTAAAATGAGCTTTGTCCAGTCCGTCTAGGACCCCATTGATGATTTGCCAATCTAAGGCAACTGTGTTTGAAGGGGCAGAAATCCAGGGAAAGGGGTGGTGTGTCCAAATATAATGTAGCCAGTAATGTCCGAAGGGCCCTAACAGGTTACTCTGCAAAATGTGGTGCAGATTAGCAAAATGCTTTGAAATTGTATAAGTAACAAACTAACAGATTCTCTACTTTATATATATATAGAGAGATAGCGAGCAAAGTACAGGTAATTTGCATTTATTTAAGAGAAATTGGTAGAAGTGGAGGTTACAGGTTAGAGTAGCTTCAATATTCTCTAGTACCAGGGTAGCATATCTAGGAGTAGCAACTCATAAGTGACCCCTAGTTATTCCCTGAAGATCACTATATTATTTCTCAACCAAGTCATACTGATTTTATTGATTTTAGAATGGTGATAGGATGAGTCCTCCCTGGCCATATGTGAACCTCTGATCTAAGCACCCACTGTGCTGCCGACTGTCTTTTTGAGACTTGGAGCTGCAAATTGCATTGACCATCCCTTAACTTACCTCAAAACCTCACAGCTCTCCTTTAATTGTTAGGAAGTGAAATAATTGTGTAGGTAAAATTGAGCATTTTTTTGGTTAGATATTTGATAACCTTTGCTATGTTTTACATTTTATCCCTAGGATGGTATGGTCGTAATACCATTGCTTGGCAAGACATCTTTTATATGTGACACTACCCTGCTACGCAACAATTATGTAAATATTGTCTAGAAGAAATTACTTTCTACTGAGAGAGCAGCCACAACGCACATGTCTCCCACCACTTGTTTGTGAAGCATTCAACTTATGAAAATCAACTCTCACCCAACTCACACAACAACCATATCCCCCAATTGCACCAAAGGCCATCCGCAACAGTGCTCTACCACACCCATGTAGAATCACTTCATCAGAAACTAAAATCCTGCAATACACTACATGCCTCCACCACCACATCATAACCCTCTGGCATTCCTGAAACAAAAGACAGCTCCTGCAATCGAAACCTGCAGCACCACCCCATGCACCAGAAATGTTGGAAATTAATTGGTTGAACAAACCAATGCACCCCACCATTCTTCTACATGCTCCCCAATTTCCAACCGTCATTTACTCCATCCATCACAACTCTATATGATAAACATCTTTGAAATCGCTAGGAGCACACTCAACCATTTCACCGTAAGCCAAAACAATCCCCTTGTGCAGTGTAGTTGCAACCATTGTCAACCCATAGTTCAGTAAAATGGTCTCCAGAGCTGCATTCTGTATTTCTATGCTTGCTTCTATGCCTCTAACTTTTTCATTGTGAGCATGCACTGTAAACAAAGGTCCCTGAATGATACCCTTGTATGTGCAAATGTACATACAGTATTGTTAAAGTAGATCTCCTTTTTGGGTGAAATTCTCTCCACCGGTGAGTCCCCTGGCACTTTTTGCTGGATTCTTGGTTTTTATCTAATTCTTATGAGGGGAAACTTTTTCCATACTCACTCATTCTTTTACTTTGTACTTGGGAACCCTTTTTTCCTCTTTTTGGTATTCTCTATGGCGTTATACTTTGCTCCATGTTTTCTGGCATTTACATTTTATCATTGCAACACACAGCACTTTCTGTGCTGTGTTGCTGCAATCTTGTTGAGTTTTCCTTTTTATTTTACCTGTGTTAAAACATGTTACCATGGTAGGGGGACAGGGATGCCCTTTTGCCCCTCCTGTATTTTATTTTGTGAGTTCGGCACACCCCACCTTATGCTGAGGGGAAACATTGTCTCACTTTTCTCACTGTTCCACTAACGTTTAGTTACTGTTACAAGTTCATCTGACAGGCCGGTTGCAGTGTACCTTTTTGCATGACTTTAACTGACTTTTGTCACAGGCTGCCTTCGCAGCTGCGACAAAGGGCACTGGGTCACAATTTGCCTAAAATGGTGATTGTACTTTTCTAAACCCTGTTCATGAAGATGTGTTTTTACTTGAGTCTACTTCCTGCCTGGGTGGGAGAGGTCTTGATGGGCCTTTTGTCTTTGGCAGGCTTCTCATGGAAAGCCCCGCAAGGCTATCTGAGTGCCTGAAAGGACAGGAAGTGGCAGAAGAGACCAAAACTCCCCAGGTCTTTGTCCTGCAGTTTGCCTACCTGGAACCAGTTTGAACTGGAAGGTTGGCTGTCCGCTTCGGCAACCAACCCCCAGATTTGCATGAAAGGCGTGTCTGATAATTGGTGGGTTCATCCAGTTCTCTTGCATAAAATGTGAGGGTCTTGGAGCTGAACCTGAGAGTCGACCACTGGAGTGAAGATCCAAAGAGGAATTCATAGAAGGACGTTCCAGCAACTTCCAAGCGACCACCAGCACCATTAAGTGATTGCTGTATACCTGACCCAGAATTCCGACTGACAGGAAAGATCTCTTGAAGACTTCCTCCCCATGGCTGGTGGGCCTAACCAGTCCAGAGACCACCTGCATTTTCGACCATCCCATGAAGAGCTGTGGCCCTCTCGGGCTGCAAAATCTCAAAACCATGGGACCTGTGCTATTTTGCGGTGCAACGTCTTATGAAGTGTGGGTTTGACTGAAACCTCCTGGGCATCCTTCTGGGCCTGCAGTGACATTTTCTGCTCCTAGACATCCCCTCAGTTGAGTCGTGGATGGAGAACCGAAGGGGAGTCTACCTAATGACAACAGTCACTGACCCGAATCCTGTGAAGGGCTCCAACACACCAGTGCTGTGAAGATTCACTGCTGGGTGTCATACTGTTCAAGTGCATTTGACTGTTCCCTCCATAGTTCCTTCTTCTTCCACCCAGGCCAGGAAACCCAAACTGGGGACCCTGTCATCTCACCTTGGGGATGATCCTGCTGAACCAAGTTCTTCATTGAAAAAGTTCTGTCCCAAGCCTAGGTACTTACCATGGTCTCCCTACTCCGTTCTTGTGCACTTGGAGGGCTGCAGTTATGCTCTTACTTGCACCCCCTCCAGGGCATCCTTAGTCTCATTGGGGTGAACAACCGAGTGGGCTCTCACTTGCCAAAATAAGTGTTACTTTCCTGCAAGCCTGAAGAAACCTTCATAGACTCTGCTCTGTCTGCTGCTTACCTGTCTCTTTTCCTCCTCAGCACTTTGTCACTGGACCCTCCAGTGCTCCTCTTGACTCTGTGAGACTCACTAAGGATAGGGTTGGACTTTGAAAGATTGTTTTAACAGGGGTTAATGAAAGTTACACAATTTGATTATTAGTTTCTCTCAGTTTGTGTTGTTTTACATTGATTTAAAGTATGTTAGTTCTACTGTGATATTACTGTGGGAATAGTACTTACTTGACCTACTTCTAAAGTGTTAGTGTATATAAAATAAATCACTATTTTTATATAACATCTAGTATTTACTTGAACTAATTGTATACACTAAGTACTGTGTGCCTCACTACAGCCCTTCTCCCTCCTATACTAGGCCTGGCAGCTCTGAAATTGCTAACAAACCTTTGGGTAGTTCAGGATAAACCTAAGGGTTACAACCCTGTCACCTAGGGTGGGCTTTTCCAAGCTCTCTCACAGACTGCAACTGTGTAAAACTCTCTAACAAGTTGTGACAGTGAGGGATTGTGTAGTTGTGTACACAGTGAAACTTGGGGATACAAGTGTTCAGTGAAACCATCCTCTAAGGCAGGTCACAAAATGTTTTTGTTAGAGTAAGACTTAACAGAACAGCGTTAGCATGAAAAATGTTAAGGAAGAGGCTCTTGTACTCTCAAAGTGGAACAATGCAAAGAATTACGTAAAAAAGGAGGCCTCAGCTCAAAAGTCAACAAATGTGAATTGATCCACATGTTGATGGACTCCCAGAAGACCCAAAGTAGGCCTGTATCACTCAGACCAAATATAGATTTAAGTGAGGATATTGTGGTTGATATTGAATTGATCTCAAACTTGGGTGAGGAGGAAGACATTGAATTGGAGGATTACTAGGCACCGGCAAGAATTTCACCACCACGCCTACCTCCCATGCTCTCATTCCCCAGATACCATGTCTCCTGAAATCCTTCTTGAGCTAGAAAAGCAAAAAGCCAGGATTGTCGAAATAAAGGTACAACTGGAACACAGAAAACCTGAATTGAGAGAAGAAGAACTGAATCATGAATTGGAAAATATGGTGTAAATGTGATATCATTGATTGGCTGAAAGCTTTTGAGTTAGGATGTGAGATGCAAGATGTGAGTGAGGGAGATCAAGTTCCATGGTTTCTTTCTAGGCTCCCCCAGAATGGTTGTGATGTGATTATGGAGATGGATGCAGTTAATAGAAGGGACTACAGCATGGTCAAACACATACTCATAGCTAGATATGGGAAGAAGCCTTCCCAATATCTGAAAAGGTTCATGGGGCATAGAATGAAAGATGGTGTGTTATGGGCCACCTGGTTTTGTGAGTCCCTGAAAAACCTAGATGGGTGGTTTGAAGGATACAAAGTAAGCACATTTGCAGGCATGAGGAGTCGTTTCATGATAGCATTTTTTTTTTATACTTGTTCCCCAGAATTGAGAAAGCACCTGGCTGACTCAAAAGACTCCAAAAAGTTAGCACTATCTGCTGACTTGTGGATAGCCAGCAGGGCCAGTTAAAGGATTCTGGGGGTTGCTCACAAGAAGGAGTATAGGAGTATGGGAAGAAGCACAAAAAGGAAGGGGAAAAAATCCCCCAAATAATTGTTTCGCTCACCTGATATCCCCGGGGGCGTCTGGCAGGCTCTGAGATCTGGAACCCTGGATGCGTAGTTGCCTAGTGCTGAATAATGAATCTTAGTTATTTGTAGGGTGAGCTATCCGTCCTGCGTTTTTTGTGCAGGGGCGCTTGACGTCTGTTGGCGAGCTGCCCGAGTTGCTTCACTGGTGCAGTACGCCTTCCTTGGGCCGAGGTCTGCTGTGAGCCCGAATCTGCTGGTAGGCAGGTAGGTTTGTTAATTGTAAGTCTTTGTTCTGTTTATGGTGGGAATTTGTTAATGCCTTTATCACCTTCTTTTCGGGTGCGAAGGTCCTGATGCTGGTGTGCCGGATGGAGAGGCATGTTTCTAGTTAAGAGAAAGCACGAAGCGCCGCGCCTTTATTGTCTTTTGAAGCCAACTTGTGTTTTCTTCTTCTTCTCCTCACAGGCCGCTGTGGTGCTGCGAGTGGATCAGAGCATGATGAAAAACAGGCCCCCGGAATCCGTTAAGATAGTACAGCTCTGTGCGGTTATTTAATATTGAAAGCAAACCTGAATATGTCCCTTTTCCTTTGCAGATGTTGCTGTGGTGCTCCAGATGGAAGCGTGGCGTAGTGCGATGGAATTCAGGTAAGACTGATGGAATTCGATGTTTTGGAAGCGCACATTCTAATATTGTTTTTCCCTTTCTTGTTATTGCAGGTCGCTATGTTCGAACAGCAGCTGTAGTAGTGGTTCGTCGGAAGTCCGTAAGCTAGTACTCACAGGTGAGTGATGTTTCTTCTTGTCTCGGTTTCCACACCTTGCAGCCCATTTGAGAGTCTGAGTGCTGGATGGTGTTTGCTCAGGTAAAACAGAATAATCTTGTTCTTGTTCTTGCAGGATTACAGGAAAATGCTGAAGACCAGGAGCTGGACACGGTGAGTGTCACGCTGCTGGTTACAGAATAACACGAAGCATGTTCTGCAGTCAGGGTGTGGTTTATATAGCCCAGGTAAAGTAGTACCACGGAAAGTAGTTCCAGGCCTGCCACACCCAAAACACTAGACCGCATGGCTTGGTTCTTAGGACTAGACATTGTGGGTGCTTCCATGATGGATTTAAAGGCCCAAGTACATAAATGGGACCTAGTTCGAACAGCCCTTCCTTCCTACATATGAGCCTGGTGCCAAAGGCACCAGGACTGGCTCCAGGAGCCATTTTGCAGCGGTTTTAAGGCCCTCAGAGTTCTGGTGGGAGCCTGTTTGTGGCACAACTTGTGCCCTCTCACAGTGGTCATGACAGCACTCCCCCCCAAGGCCCCTCTCATGGTATCATTCCTGTGCCGGGTCGGATTTGGTGGGGTTATCCAGGTGAAACCTCTTCATCAGACGTGGTGCGTGAATATGTTCACTTGGTTCCGAAGTTCTGTCTTGAGGCCCGTACCCTTTCCAGTCCACTAAATAGTATAGCTTAGATCTGGTACGTTTCGATTCCAGGATGTTTTTAACTTCAAATTCAAGGTCTCCATCAACTAGCACAGGTTTTTGTGGTGTTATGTGTCAGGTTCCTGGTTGTACAGGTTTTACTAGTGACACATGGAACACCGGATGAATTTGCATGCTGGGTGATAAGGTTAACTTGACGGCCACCGGATTTATCACCGATTTGATGGTATAGGCTCCTAGATATCTTGGACGAAAGGTCCGGGTGCCTTTTATGGGCACATGTTTTGATGCCAACCAGACTTCGTCTCCAACTTGGTAATCAGGAGCTTTCTTTTGATGCCGGTCCGAGAATTTCTTTTGTCTGTCTTTGGCTTGCAGTAAATGTTCATTTGCACTTTTGAAGGCTTGGGTTATGCTTGTGTGTAGAGTCTTTACCGCTGGCATTTCCAAGGTTGTGGGGGAGTCTAGTTCAGAGGTACGTGGATGTCTTTTGTATATTGTGTAGAACGGGCTTTGTCCTGTGCTGGTGTGTATGGATTTATTGTATGCGTATTCCGCTATCCATAACAAGTCTTTCCAATTCTCTTCCACTTGATGCAGCATGCAGTGTAGATACCGTTCTAATGTTTGGTTTGTTCTTTCTGTTTGTCCATCCGTTTGGGGGTGATGGCTAGTGGATAATCGAACATCGATTTGTGCCATGGTACAACATTTCCTCCAGAAGTTGGTTACAAATTGGCTTCCACGATCTGAGATTAGGACTGAGGGGAAACCATGAAGTTTTATAATCTGTTCAAGAAATGCTTTTGCCAGATCGGTAGCGTTAGGAAGTCCTTTGAATGGAATGAAATGTGCCATTTTAGAGAAGCGGTCTACAACCACCAGAATGGTATTAAAACCTTGACAGGGAGGTAAGTCTGTAATAAAATCAAGAGAAAGAGTATCCCAGGGAGCCGGTGGAATATCCAGTGGTTGTAGGAAGCCAGCTGGTTACTGTTTTTGTGATTTATTCTGTGCACAAATCCCACAGGGTAGAACTAATCAAGCAATGTCCTTACGTGAGGTTGGCCACCAATAATTTAGTTTAACCTTGCCTATAGTCTTAGCAATTCCGGGAAGGCCTTCGATCAAGGAATCATGATAACCAGACATGACCAATTCTTGCAGATCTTTACTTGGTAGATATAGTCGTTCCCTGAAGTAGGGTAATCCATCCAGAACTGTGTGATGTTCATTTTGGGAATTCCATTTCTGCAAGATCTCGGGGTTCATTAAGGTTCGAATCCTATCTTGAAGTTCACTCAGAGTCAATGTGGTGGTGAGTCCCAGTAGTTTATCACTTGGGATGATAGCAACAGGGTCCAGGGTACTGTTCATTTTCTCTCAAATACCCATATACGAGACAAGGCATCAGCCCACGCATTCCGAACTCCCGGTCAGTATGTTATTACGTAATCGTATTCTGCGAAGAATAGAGCCCACCACAACTGTCGTGACGATTGGGCTTTTGCTGACTTTAGATATTGAAGGTTTCGGTGCTCTGTGATTACTGTGATGGTATGTCTGACACCTAATAGATACTGCCACCAGGCTTTGAAGGCTGATTTTATTGCCAACAATTCTTTGTCTGTAATTGCATAGTTAAGTTCTGGTGGGGAGAATTTACGTGACCAAAGGGCCACTGGGTGTAATTGGCCTGTCTCTGGATCTCTTTGAGAGAGAACTGCTCCCATAGCTACGCTGGAAGCATCAGTTTCCACTACATAGGGGAGATCAGGGCAAGGATGTCGTAAAATTGGCGCGGAGGTGAATCTTTTCTTGAGTTCTTGAAAAGCCTGTTCCGCCTCTTCAGTCCATAGGAATTTTTTGGTGTTTTTTCTCAGTAACGATGTGATTGGGTGGACTACCCGTGAGAAATCTGGAATAAATCAGCGATACAAATGTGCAAAAACGAGCATGCTTTGGGTTCCTTCAAGTGTCGAAGGTGACAGCCAATTAAGGATGACATCTACTTTGTGTAAATCCATCTTGACTCCCTTTGGCAACAGAACAAAACTGAGGAACTCAACTTCGGTGACATGGAAGGAGCATTTCTCGAGTTTAGCATACAGTTTTACTGGCAAAGTTTTGCAAGGACTGAGCGAACATGTTCCACATTCTCTCTTTCAGAGGGGGAATACACCAGAATGTCGTCAATATAGACCAGGGCACAGACATCGATTAATTCCCGTAATACATCATTCATGAAGTATTGGAACGCTGCGGGAGCGTTGCACAGCCCGAAAGGCATTACCTGATATTCGTACATGCCATACTTGGTGCGAAATGCGGTTTTCCATTCATCCCCTTTCTTAACACGTACAAGGTGGTATGCTCCTCTGAGGTCTAGTTTAGTGTAGATTCAGGCATCCTTGACTTGGTCCAACAGTTCTGGGATAAGGGGCAAAGGGTCGCGTTTTTTTACTGTGATTTGATTAAGTGTGGTAATCGATGCAAGTCCTCAAATCTCCTTCCTTCTTGGGTACCAAGAATAAGGGAGAGGCTGTCAGCGACTTTGATGGGCGGATAAACCGATTAGCCAGGTATTGATCCAGATAGGACTTCAAGTGGAGAATTTCAGTTTCCGTAAGTGCATAAATTCGACCACAAGGAACCTGTGCGCCAGGTATCAGGTCGATCTGACAGTCATAGGGCCTATGTGGCAGTAATGTGTTAGCCTGTTCCTTCAGAAAAACATCTTGATAATCCTGATATTATTTTGGTAAGGTGTCCATTGGTTCCGCGATCCCCGATGCTATTCCTTGAACAGATTTCAGGTTTGGCTGTGGTATAGATTTCGGGTAGCAAGGTCAGTCTCTTTGCATGCCGGTCTATGTGGGGATTGCTAGTTACTAACCATGACATCCTTAAGATCAACCGGAACTGAGGAGCTTTGATGAGGTCAAATGTGATTGCTTCTTGATGTCCATCCTGACACAGAAGGCTTAATTCTGTTGTACATTGGGTTACTGGTCCCGAAGCAATTTCTGTACTGTCAACAGTAGTTACCTTTTCAGTTGTTGGTTTTGTGCATGGGGGAAGTTCCATTTCTGTTGCCAGATCTCGATCTATGCAATTACCAACTGCTCCGCTGTCTATATATGCCTCTATGGCATGCATCCGTGACTGTCGTTGGTGATTGATCAAGGTTACTGGTAGGGCGAAATGTGAGGTCTGTGACTCATCCTTCTCGCTCGACAAACGGACCTCTACGCTTGCCGGGCCTGGTAGTGGGTCTACCACTTGAGCAAGGACATCCTTCAGGTCTCCTCATAGGCCCCGATGAAACAACGTGGTTCTTTTATCTTATGGCCACCCCGCTTCTACAATCAGACTATTAAAGGTGGCAATATGAGTCAGCAAATCTTGATTCCCTTGGCGGAGGGACAGGAGTTTGTTATCAAGAGCTTGTCCATGCAAGTGTCGAGCAAATAACTTTTCCATCTCCTGTTGAAAACCCCTGAAGTTCTGCAGTAATGGGTCATCCCGGCTCACTAAAGGTACCGACCAGTCTGCGGCACCTCTACTCAAATATGATAACACGAAGGCCACCCCGGCCTGGTCATTTGGGAAAGCCCCAGGGCTACAAAGAAAATGAAAGCGGCACTGGTTGATGAATGTTGCGTACCTTCTGGGGTCTCCATTAAACCATTCTGGTGGTGCCAGGGGTACTGCTCCTGGCAATGGGTATCTGTACTGAATTGACTGATGATGGTGTAGCGACAGATGGGGCGAATATGGGCAATGGAGCATTCCCCGCCTGTGTTTGTAGTAGCTTTTTGCTTAGCTCATCCTCACGGTCTTTTGTGACTATTAACTCTCGTTTTAAGGCATTGGTTTCCTGCCGGGCTGCGTGTACCTCGGCACGTAATTGTCCCAAAAGCTGGGCTAACTGATCAGTTTCAGATGTCTCCATGACGCCCAGGTGGATAAGGTTTAAAGGCTTCGTGTTTTGTTACGCTCACCGGATATCCCCGGGGACTTCTGGAAGGCTCTGAGATCTGGAACCCTGGATGCGTAGTTGCCCAGTGCTGAATAATGAATCTTAGTTATTTGTAGGGTGAGCTATCTGTCCTGCGCTTCTTGTGCAGGGGTGCTTGACATCTGTTGGCGAGCTGCCTAAGTTGCTTCACTGGTGCAGTACGCCTTCCTTGGAGCCAGGCCTGCTGGTAGGCAGGTAGGTGTGTTAATTGTAAGTTTTTGTTCTGTTTATGGTGGAAATTTGTTAATGTCTTTATCTTCTTCTTTTCATGTGCGAAGGTCTTGATGCTGGTGTGCCGGATGGAGAGGCACGTTTCTAGGTAAGAGAAAGCACGAAGCGCCGCGCCTTTATTGTCTTTTCAAGCTAACTTGTGTTTTCTTCTTCTTCTCCTCACAGGCCACTGTGGTGCTGCGAATGGATCAGAGCGCGATGAAAAACAGGCCCCCGGAATCCGTTAAGATAGTACAGCGCTGTGCGGTTGTTTAATATTGAAAGCGAACCTGAATGTGTTTCTTTTCCTTTGCAGATGTTGCTGTGGTGCTCTGGATGGAAGCGTGACATAACGCAATGAAATTCAGGTAATACTGATGGAATTCGATGTTTTGGAAGCAAGCGTTCTAAAATTGTTTTTCCCTTTCTCGTTATTGCAGGTCGCAATGTTCGAACAGCAGCTGTGGTAGCGGTTTGCCGGAAGTCCTTAAGATAGTACTCACAGGTGAGTGATGTTTCTTCTTCTCTCGGTTTCCACACCATGCAGCCCAGTTGAGATGCTGAGTGCTGGATGGTGTTTTCTCAGGGATGACGGAATAATCTTGTTCTTGTTCTTGCAGGATTACAGGAAAATGCTGAAGACCAGGAGCTGGACACGGTGAGCGTCACACTACTGGTTGCAGAATAACACGAAGCATGTTCTGCAGTCAGGGTGTGGTTTATATAGCCCAGGAAAAGTAGTACCAGGGAAAGTAGTTCCAGGCCTGCCACACCCAAAACACTGGACCGCATGGCTTGGTTCTTAGAACTAGACTGTGTGGGTGCTTCCATGTTGAATTTAACGGCCCATGCACATAAATGGGACCTAGTTTGAGAAGCCCTTCCTTCCTACATATGAGCATGGTGCCAAAGGTGCCAGGACTGGCTCCAGGAGCCCTTTTGCAGTGGTTTTAAGGCCCTCTGAGATCTGGTGGGAGCCTGCTTGTGGCACAACTTGTGCCCTCTCACAGTGGTCATGACAATAACCCACTTAAGTAGCAAGTTCCAGAAACCCCATGGCAATTAAAATAGGGCTTGTGAAACCCCTGGAGATATCCCAGAGGGAGATTACCAGAAACCCCATTCCAGAAACCAATGGCAAATGTGTGATTTGTGGGTTAGGTGACCATGTGGAAGGAGATCCCAGGTGAAAGTTTAACACCCTGGGGATCCCATCTCTCTACTTAGCTTTCACACAAGAGGGAGAAGCTCAAATGACAGCTGCCAGCTTGCACTTTCTAGCTAGTAAGCCACTGGAGTTCAGACTACTGTTAATTTAGGATGTCTAGGTTCCTTGGAACAGCAGAGTCATGAAAGATATAATTCCATCCCTGATAATACAAAATACTATTTTAAGGACAGCATGCTCATCAATGGTCAAGAAACATCTGCCTTAGGAGACAGGGGCCAGAATAACTGTGGTGGCCAAGAGATTGTTGAACTCAGAAGAAACAGCTAAGGCTTCCCGGAGGCCCTTTTCAAATGCTTCCTATAATTCCTGCCACCATAGAATTTGATGACATGAGTGTCAGGATACCTGTCAGTGTTCAAGCAGAGCTGCCTGGCACTGTGCTCCTGGGCAATGATCTAAAGGTCTAAGGAATTGTCCCAAGCAGAAAAGAGCCCCCAAGTTGGAAAATAAGGGATTAAACAAGGAAAACCAGAGAGGCTACTTTGAAGGGCCTCCCTCCAGAGACCAAGGAGAAAACCAGAGTTTCCAAAGGACAAAAGGGCCCCAAGGCAGAACCTCCCTTAGGAAGAATGCTACTAAGACCAGTTAGCCTAGGATCACTTTTTAAAAAAAGGTAGCAGGCGCTCCTCTCCAGAAAGAACATGGCATGATAACCTGTTCTGAGATGAGAGTTTGCAGCACACGCTTTTTGCTCACTGTACCTTTCACAGATGGGAAATATCCATTTGCATATCCGTCTCTGTCCCGCCCACATGGGCAGTCCAGCACCGAAATGCTACGGCAATTCCTCTGTGAACAAGAGTACCACCAGCAACCCCATACACGTGTTTCAGCCTTGTTGGGCCTCATCAGTGAGGTGAAGCTGTGCCTCTTTGAGCACAGTGAGCAGGTAGTCCACATCTGGTTGCCCCCAGGTAACTCAAGGTGACCAACCCCAAGTTCCTTGCAAATATTTTAAAAAAGGTAGCAGGCGCTCCTCTCCAGATTGAACATGGCATGATAACCTGTTCTGAGATGAGAGTTTGCAGCACACGCTTCTTGCTCACTGTACCTTTCACAGATGGTGATTTGCATATCAGTCTTTGTCCCGCCCACATGGGCAGTCCAGCACCAAAATGCTATGGCAATTCCTCTCTAAACAAGAGTACCACCAGCAACCCCATACACGTGTTTCAGCCTTGTTGGGCCTCATCAGTGTGGTGAAGCTGTGCCTCTCTGAGCACAGTGAACAGGGAGTCCACGTCTGGTTGCCCCCAGGTAACTCAGGGTGACCAACCCCAAGTTCCTTGCAAATATTTTAAAAAAGGTAGCAGGCACTCCTCTCCAGAAAGAACATGGCATGATAACCTGTTCTGAGATGAGAGTTTGCAGCACGCGCTTTTTGCTCACTGTACCTTTCACAGATGGGAAATATTCATTTGCATATCAGTCTTTGTCCCGCCCACATGGGCAGTTCAGCACCAAAATGCTATGGCAATTCCTCTCTGAACTAGAGTACCACCAGCAACCCCATACACGTGTTTCAGCCTTGTTGTGCCTCATCAGTGAGGTAAAGCTGTGCCTCTCTGAGCACATTGAGCAGGGAGTCCACGTCTGGTTGCCCCCAGGTAACTCAGGGTGACCAACCCCAAGTTCCTTGCAAACATTTTAAAAAAGGTAGTAGGTTCTCCTCTCCAGAAAGAACATGGCATGATAACCTGTTCTGAGATGAGAGTTTGCAGCACACACTTTTTGCTCACTGTACCTTTCACAGATGGGAAATATCTATCAGTCTTTGTCCCGCCCACATGGGCAGTCCAGCACCGAAATGCTATGGCAATTCCTCTCTGAACAAGAGTACCACCAGCAACCCCATACATGTGTTTCAGCCTTGTTGGGCCTCATCAGTGAGGTGAAGCTGTGCCTCTCTGAGCACAGTGAGCAGGGAGTCCACGTCTGGTTGCCCCCAGGTAACTCAGGGTGACCAACCCCAAGTTCCTTGCAAATATTTTAAAAAAGGTAGCAGTCATTCCTCTCCAGAAAGAACATGGCATGATAACCTGTTCTGAGATGAGAGTTTGCAGCACACGCTTTTTGCTCACTGTACCTTTCACAGATGGGAAATATCCATTTACATATCAGTCTTTATCCCGCCCACATGGGCAGTCCAGCACCAAAATGCTATGGCAATTCCTCTCTGAACTAGAGTACCACCAGCAACCCCATACACGTGTTTCAGCCTTGTTGTGCCTCATCAGTGAGGTAAAGCTGTGCCTCTCTGAGCACATTGAGCAGGGAGTCCACGTCTGGTTGCCCCCAGGTAACTCAGGGTGACCAACCCCAAGTTCCTTGCAAACATTTTCCTTGCAAACATTTTAAAAAAGGTAGCAGGCGCTCCTCTCCAGAAAGAACATGGCATGATAACCTGTTCTGAGATGAGAGTTTGCAGCACACGCTTCTTGCTCACTGTACCTTTCACAGATGGTGATTTGCATATCAGTCTTTGTCCCGCCCACATGGGCAGTCCAGCACCGAAATGCTATGGCAATTCCTCTCTGAACAAGAGTACCACCAGCAACCCCATACACGTGGTTCAGCCTTGTTGGGCCTCATCAGTGAGGTGAAGCTGTGCCTTTCTGAGCACAGTGAGCAGGGAGTCCACGCTTGGTTGCCCCCAGGTAACTCAGGGTGACCAACCCCAAGTTCCTTGCAAATATTTAAAAAAAGGTAGCAGGCACTCCTCTCCAGAAAGAACATGGCATGATAACCTGTTCTGAGATGAGAGTTTGCAGCACACGCTTTTTGCTCACTGTACCTTTCACAGATGGGAAATATCCATTTGCATATCAGTCTTTGTCCCGCCCACATGGGCAGTCCAGCACCAAAATGCTATGGCAATTCCTCTCTGAACAAGAGTACCACCAGCAACCCCATACACGTGTTTCAGCCTTATTGGGCCTCATCAGTGAGGTGAAGCTGTGCCTCTCTGAGCACAGTGAGCCTAGGATCACTCCAGTAACCCCAGATCCAGCTCAGGCTAAGATCACAGATCACAGAATCCCCAGAAGAACCACGTACTGATGACACAGAGGTGGAGGCGATTCAGCCTTGCTTGGAGGATCTGGATCTTAGAGGTTGGACACTCTAGGGAAGAATTCAGCAAGGGACAAATAGAATGTCCCTCTCTTGAAGGCTTGCAACACCAGGCTGCTCCCCAGCTTGAAGGACAAGACACTAGGAAGCACAGGCACTTTTGGGAGGATGGCCTCCTAAATAGTGAACCTGTGGAGTCTACTCCAGGGGGCCACAGGGGACTGGCGGTACCCTCAACAGTAAGATCCCTACTTCTGCAGTTGGTTCATGAGGTGCCTTGTTCTGGTCACTTGAGTACCAAGAAGACACTGGAAAGGTTATCACAGTGTTTCTACTGGCCCCTGACGAGTGCCTCAGTTGATGAGCACTACCGTTGGCTTTGTTGATGAGCACCACCGTTGGCTTTCAAATGTGGAACAAGCATGTGGTACCACTAGTGCCTATCCCAGATGTGGGAATACCTTTTGAGAGGGTAGGGATTGACATTGATGGTCCCTTAGATCCTTCCACCTCCACAGGCAACAGATTCATTCTTGATGTAGTGCACCATGCCACTAGGTACCCTGAGGCCATTCCTATGAGAACTGTCACTGCCAAAGCTCTACTAGGTATTTAGTTTACCATGGTAGGATTTCCTAAGAAGGTAGTCTGTGACACAGGGACACACTTTATGTCCCACTACATGTAAACCGTGTGGAAAACCTGTGGGATAACCTACAAGTTTCCAACTGCCTACAATTCACAAACCATTGGACTGGTAGAGTGGTCCAACAGAACAGAACTATTAAGAGCATTATAGGAGCTTTAGAAGAACCCCTTTGCAGGAAGTGGGACCTTCTACTGCATGCCTTCTCTTTGATCAAGTAGGGTCTGGAGGCTCCTCCACCTTCCAAGCCACTGAACCTCATTAACTATGTGCTAGGCCTGAGTCAAATGATGGCACTTATAATACCTGAAGCTACAGAGAACCTGAAAACTGTAAAAGCCCTAGATTTGACCAAGACAAGGAGGAGAGTGAGCCTCTTCATAATCATCAACAAGGAGACCCTTCAGATGGCTCAACGGAAGGGGTACAACTATCTACCAATCGGACACTGAAACAGCAAGGGGAATGCACAGCTCTTTTAACTCAGTTTGTCACCATGTTATCTACCACACCAGACCTGACTCCTTGTAGCAAGCACAACATTGGCATTGGTGATAGTGTCTCTGTGAAAAGCAGGGGTTTCAGGATGTCAAATACTGTGAGAAATCACATCAAGTCAGTGGTCAACAAAATGCTTTACCTTGGAGTAATTGGACACTCCAGTAGTCCTTGGTCTTGTCCAGGGTTGCTATTACCAAAGGCAGTAACTATGGAGCTAAGATTCTGTGTGTACTACAGGGGTTAGAATGCAGTCACAAAGACTGATGCACATCCATTGCACAGAACATATGAACAGGGGGATAAACTACAGTGGTTAGAATGCAGTCACAAAGACTGATGCACATCCATTGCACAGAACATATGAACAGGGGGATAAACTACATTCAGCTAAATTCATTGGCAGATTTGATCTAACTTCAGGCTATTGGCAAATAGCCCTGACAGACAATGCCAAGGAGAAGACAGCATTTTCTACTCCAGAAGGCCTATGCCAATTCAAGGTAATGCCTTTTGGATTGAAGAATGCATCTGCCATTTTCCAAAGGTGGGTGAATTATGTCCTAAGTGGGCTAGAGACCATCTGCACTTGGCTGGATGGCATTGTAGTGTTCAGCCCTACACGCGAAGAATATCTTTCCCATCTTGGACAAGTGTTGCAGGCTCTTCAACAAGCCAATCTAATCATCAAAGCAAGCATGTGCCAATTTGGTCAGAGCTCTGTGGTTTACCTTGGGCATGAGTTAGGAGGGGGTGAGATAAAACCCTTATCCAGTAAAGTACAAGTGGTACAAGACCCCCACTACACAAACTACACAAACTTCTTAGGCCTCAATAGCTACTTTATCAAATGCATAGCTCACTATGGAATGTTAGCAGCACCATTGAATACCATTACTTCTCCAAAGTACCCTAACAAGGTGAAATGGAATGAGGAGTGGCAGAAAGCTTTTCAGGGGTTCAAAGATGCCCTGTGCCAAGCTCCTGTGATGAGAGCTCTAGATTATGGCCAAGCCTTCCTTGTACTGACACATACATCCAATACAGGCACTGGGGCAGTCATGAGTCAAATGGATGACAATGGCAGCGGGCACCCCATCTACTTCATCAGCAACAAATCAAAAGTTAGGGAAAAGAGGTGGGCAACAATTGAATGTCAGTGTTTTGCCATTGTGTAGTCATTGACGAAGTTTAGGCCATACTTACATGGTACTGCTTTCATAATTCAAACTGATCACCTAGCCCGAAAATGGATGATGCACATGAAGGGAGAACATCCTAAACTGCTTAGGTGGTCAACAAGCCTGCAAAGGTTTGACTTCACCATAGAGCATAGTTGAGGAACCCAACATAAGAATGCTGATGGACTCTCCAGGAAGTGTTACGAACACTCAAGGTGTCTTTAGGAAATGGTCTTTGTGGCACCGTTCGTGGCGTATCTCGGGAATCCGCAGTACCACAGGTTGACGGTGCAGTGTTTCTAGAGGCAGCAGATCACGCTCCTCCCATTCATCCCGAGAAATTACTTTCTGTCCTGGATCCATTGCAACATCGCATTGCTGCTGTTTTCAGAAGCCACGCTTTGTGAGTTTCACATCTAGAGATTTCACAGACTTTCAGTATTTAGGAAATCCTTATTTCACTGCTAATATTCTTTCTTTCCTTCTGTCAGGAACTCTCGCGTTCCCCTGGTGCTTAGCAGTCCACCCTTCCACTGCTTACCAAGCCAAGAAACCCTCCGGGACCCTTCCGTCATAAGTAGGCATACTTCCTCCACACATTCACTGATAAACAGACTCGATAAACACAAACTTACCATTTCATTTACTCCTATCTTCATAGCGCCATCTGTGCCACACGTTTATACAAACTACATCTCCCAACCACCACTTCAATCTATTCACAGATCATTTCCCCCAGTGAGTCACTCCAATCTCCATTCAGGATTATGGTACGGAGGGAAGGAAGGTTCCATTACATTTTCTTTCCTTTCCTTTTCACTTCCTTAGCTGATTAGTGTTTGTGTTCCTACACAGATATCCTCCCCCATCCTCCAGCTGGGATTCAGTCTCTCTTCATCTCTATACCGTCGGATTACAAGGGTAGGGTACACATCCATTTGATAAATTTACCTGTTCCCCCTCTCTTCATATTAGGTTTAATCTGTCCCCTCTCGTTGTAGTCACTGCTGGAAACGGAAAGAAACTCTGAACCTGCAACAAAGTGGTGACTGTGACATCTACTCCACGAAGACACACACCTGAAGCAAGTTCCATTCCGTTCCTCATCCAGCGAACTCCATCTGCAAGGGTTTTCTTCCCCTTGAGGGTTTCCCTGGTATTTTCACTATGTGAAAACTTGACTGCACAGAGAAAGAGTGCCAGGTGAATCGCTCCTTTCTTCCGATTACCCTTAGAAGATCAGGTAGGAGATTTCGTATTCATGCACTTGTGTGGGGCCCGTGAAGGTGATTGTAAGCGCATCCCTTACCTTTAGGGGCGCAGTATAATTAAATTGGTAACAGCTAGCAACGCCTGAAAAGAATCTCTATTTAATCACAATGTACACGGGTAACAAGAATAAGAAATCTCATGAAAAATGGAACAAGTTCAACAGCTTGTAGCAGCCATGCAGACCCTATCAACAGGGGTACAGTTTCTTAAACAAGGAAATCCCTCTTTAAAGAGTCAAGTAGGTTGATTGGCTCAAAGTTCAGAGGTACCTCCTGGACCCCTCTCTTCCGGCAGGTTCAATGGGAATCCCCATCTCTTGAAAGAATTCCTAGAGTCTTGCACCGTCCAGTTTTCATTTAAAGCAGCCTTTTTCCCTACAGACAGGGATAAGGTAGGTCATATGATCCCCCAA
Organism: Ambystoma mexicanum; assembly: GCF_040938575.1. Lineage (NCBI taxonomy): Eukaryota > Metazoa > Chordata > Amphibia > Caudata > Ambystomatidae > Ambystoma > Ambystoma mexicanum. The sequence goes on along the minus strand of NC_090927.1, from coordinate 418,556,936 downwards.
ATGACCGGAGCAGCTTTAGCTTGGGCTACTACTTTAGTTACAAATAACAATCCCATACTGGATTCTTATACCGCCTTTTGTAATAGCGTAAAAAAATATGTTTGGTAGACAGGAAGTGACTATAGCCTCTCAAGAACATCTAGATCTCAAACAAGGCTCACAAGATATCCTGACGTATATCACCCATTTCAAACAGGTGGCTGCTGATATGGCTTGTGCGGATGATGCTCTAATAACCTTATTCTGTAGAGGCCTACCGAAAGATCTAAAAGATGAGGTTTCAAGGGTACCTCGTCACCACAATATGAGCAAATTCCTAGCATTAGTGATGCAGCTAGACTATAGACTCCAGGAAAGAAACCGAGAGAAAAGAAAGGGAAGGAAAGTCGACCACAAATGGAGGGATGTGCTATGCCTAGCAAACCTGTGTCAACAGAAGAACCCATGCAGTTGGGTGCCTCATGTGTTCCTCTCTCACCAGAAGAACGGTTCAGACAAAAATCTCTTGGACTCTGCAAGTATTGTGGGGCTAGTTCTCATACAGTCAGAGAATGCCTCCTAGTTCCTACCAAGAAGGCGGGAAATGCCAGTGCCCGTCCGTAAAGGGAACACCGGTGCAGGGTTCTCTATCCACAAACAGTTCCCTCTTTAGTGCTTTTGCTGATTCCCAGAGCCCACAATCCGAAAAGCGGTATTGTCGTCTTAGGAGTGTCCCTCTCCTGGGAAAACATCCGATTGGAGAATGTTCCTGCTCTGGTAGATAGTGGTGCCGCGGGAAAGTTCATGGATGATTCCTAGGCTGAAAGGCATAACATTCCCCGAACCGCCAAGACCAGATCCATCCCAGTAGAAAGTGTAGACGGTAGTCCTCTTATTTCCGGGCCCATAAAGGACCATACAGGTTCCCTGATCATGACAATAGCTTCTCATCAAGAAGCACTAGAACTAGACATCATACGGAGAGCACACTATCCCATCATTTTAGGACTACCTTGGTTAAGAAGACATAACCCTTACATTAATTGGGTGGCGGGGACCCTATTCTTGGGCTCAGAGATGTGTGTCCAACACTGTCTAAAAAAGGTAAAAACCCAGTCTGGAGGAGATCATGAGCCAGGGAATTCAAATCCTGTGGGAACACTAATAAATCAGGTCTCTACACTATCACCTGAATACCACCAATTCCAGTCAGTCTTTACACACACCGAATACTCCGAATTACCACCTCACAGGAGAGATGATTGTGCCATAGATTTAGTACCAAACAGTCCTCTTCCATTCGGACGCATAAATATTCTTTCCGCCAAGGAGAAAGAGGTGCTAAAGGAGTATTTACGGACACATCTACAAAATGGTCTGATCACGGAGTCAACATCCCCGGGGGCAGCTTCACTATTTTTTATTCCTAAAAAGAACACCTCTGAACTCCGCCCTTGCATTGACTAACGTGGCTTAAATAAGATCACGGTGCTGGATAAATATCCGGTGCCCCTCACCCCTGACATTCAGGAGGCTGTACGGGGTGCACGCATCTATACCAAACTCGATTTGCGCGGGGCTTATCACTTATCCGTATTAAGCCGGGAGATTAATGGAAAACGGCCTTCCATACTCCATTTGGCCACTACCAATACAGTGTCATGCTGTTTGGCTTATCCAACGATCCCACGGTTTTCCAGCGGTTTATGGACCACATATTCACAGATATTTCCTTACACTATGTAATCATCTATTTAGATGATATTTTGGTTTTTTCCTCCTCGTTATCTGAACACATTCATCATGAACAGGAAGTCCTCTCCCATTTACAACAAAACCATCTCTTCTGTAAGATTGAGAAGTGTGAATTTCATAAGCCCTCTGTCGCCTATCTACGATAAATACTGCCAGGAGAGGGCATTGCCATGGATCCCTCCAAGATCTCAGCTATCACAGAATGGCCAACTCCTAGATCAGTCAAAGACATTCAAAGATTCTTGGGATTCGCCAATTTTTATAGGCGTTTTTTCCACTATTTTTCATCTCTTACCCAACCTTTAACACATCTCCTTAAAAAACGGGTATCTTGTCACTGGTCATCGGAAGTGCAGCTCTCATTCGAGGAAGTGAAAGAACTTTTTACCAGAGCTCCACTACTGACAATGCCAGATCAACAAAGAAGATTCATTGTGGAATCGGATGCATCTCATTAGGCACTGGGAGCAGACCTCCTCCAACCTGGGATCAATAACATCGAACAACCCATAGCCTACTTGTCTAAGACACTTTCTCCAGCGGAAATTAACTACAACATCTTGGAAAAAGAACTGTTGGCCATAAAACGTGCCTTCGAAGAGTGGTGACATCTTTTATTAAGAGCCCGATTCCCTATTGCGGTGAGAACAGACCACCACAATCTGCGCATATTGCAATATGCTCAAACGTGTAACAGCCGCCAAGCTCGGTGGGCTCATTTCTTTTCACCCTTCCATATCAAGTTTACTTTTATCCCTGGCAGGACAAATTTAAAGGCAGATGCTTTGTCACAGAGGTATCCAGTGGAGGAGACTCCATTCAGATCGGAACCTATGTTCCCCAAGACTATGTGGGTGTCAGTGGTATGAGACTTCCTACAAAAGATTGAAGATGCATCTAAGGAATGGGAAGCCTCACATCCAGAATTGATTGCAAGATACAAATTAACTCCCAGCCAAGGCCTTTTACTCAAGTACCAAAGAATCTTCACTCCTGGCAAAGACTTACACCAAGAGATGTTACGTCTTTGTCAGGATTCTCACTCGGCAGTACATCGAGGCTTCGCAGGTACCCTAGACCTCATTCAAAGACAATTCTTGTGGCCAACCATCAGAGTGGATGTCCGGGACTATGTAGCATCATGCACTACCTGTCTCCAAACCAAGAACCCCAGACAATCACCCTTAAGGGAACAGTCATCACTCAAATACCTACTAAACCATGGCAGATCATTTCCACTGATTTTACAGTGGATCTCCCGAACTCAGAAGGAGGTAATACTATCATGGTCACAGTAGATTGCCTAACAAAGATGGCTCACTTCATTCCACTGCCAACTGTTCCATCAGCAGCTACGATGGCCCGGGTGTTCTTGGACCGTATATTCTCGCTTCATGGACTTCCGGAAGTCATCATATCTGATCGAGGCCCACAATACACCTCGAAATACTGGAAACAGATGTGCCATATCCTAGGAATCTCCAGAGCTTTAAGTTCTTGGTACCATCCACAGACAAATGGGCAGACAGAATGACTGAATCAAACTTTGGAAGCCTATCTTAAATGCTAGATTTTAGCTGCACAGGATAATTGGAAAGGACTACTACCGGTGGCAGAATTTGCATACAATAATGCCACACATTCAGCTACACGTCTCAGCCCTTTTTCTTTTACATATCGGTTTCACCCTTCGGTATTCACACCACTTACATCCTATCCATTGTCCTTTCCGGACATCAACATTATGCTAGATGTCATTCAAAAGGGACAGAAAGAAGCTAGAGAAGCCTTAATAGAGGCACAACTCAAAAGCAAGAAACAAGTTGATAAACATGGAACCCCCAACCCCAACAATACAAGTGGGAGACCGAGTGTGGCTTTCAAACACATTTCTGCCAAGAAGATTAGTCACCTCCAAGCTGTCCCCTAAATACTTCGGCCCTTTTCTGGTTCTTAACCTAAAGGGTCTGGCGGCTTTTCAATTGAAGCTTCCACACTCCTGGAAGCGCATACATCCCACATTCCATGTTTCACAATTAAAACCAGATGTACGGAACAAGTTTCATTTACAAACTACCAGGAAACCTCTTCCAGTCCTTACTGACACTGGCCCCAAATATGAAGTATCAGGGATCTGCGAATCTCGCTACAGAAGAGGGCTTTTACAGTATTTAGTGGATTGGAAGGGTTATTCACCAGCAGAATGATCTTGGGAGCCTGCTTTAACTGTTTATGCCCCTCGGCTGGTGCGTTTATTTTATCGCTTCCATCTGGGTAAACCCGGCTTTGTCGCGCATAAAAGGGGGCATACTGATACGAACACTCAAGGTGTCTTTAGGAAATGGTCTTTGTGGCGCCGTCGGTGGCGTATCTCGGGAATCCAGATTCCCCAATCTAAGATGGCCGCGGTACCACAGGTTGACCACAGGTTGACGGTGCAGTGTTTCTGGAGGCAGCAGATCACGCTCCTCCCATTCATCCCGAGAAAGTACTTTCGGTCCTGGATCCATTGCAACATCACGTTGCTGCTGTTTTCAGAAGCCACGCTTCGTGAGTATCGCATCTAATGATTTCACTGACTTTGAGTATGTAGGAAATCCTTATTTCACTGCTACTATTCTTTCTTTCCTTCTGTCAGGAACTCTCGGGTTCCCCCGGTGCTTAGCAGTCCGCCCTTCCACCGCTTACCAAGCCAAGAAACCCTCCGGGACCCTTCTGACATAAGTAGGCATACTTCCTCCACACATTCACTGAGAAACGGACTCGATAAGCACAAACTTACCATTTCATTTACTCCTATCTTCATAGCGCCATCCGTGCCTCACGTTTATATGGACTACATCTCCCAACCACCACCACAATCTATTCACAGATCATTTCCCCCGGTGATTCACTCCAAACTCCATTCAGGATTACGGTACGGGAGGAAAGGAAGGTTCCATTACATTTTCTTTACTTTCCTTTTCACTTCCTTAGCTGATTAGTGTTTGTGTTCCTACACAGATATCCTCCCCCATCCTCCAGCTGGGATTCAGTCTCTCTCCATCTCTATACCTTCTGATTACAAGGGTAGGATACACACCCATTTGATAAACTTACCTGTTCCCCCTCTCTTCATATTAGGGTTAATCTGTCCCCTCTCGTTGTAGCCACTGCTGGAAACGGAAAGAAACTCTGAACCCGCAATGGATTGGTGACTGTGACATCTACTCCACGAAGACACACACCTGAAGCAAGTTCCGTTCCGTTCCTCATCCAGCGAACTCCACCTGTAAGGGTTTTCTTCCCCTCGAGGGTTTCCCTGGTGTTTTTACTCTGTAGAAACTTGACTGCACAGAGAAAGAGTGCCAGGTGAATCGCTCCTTTGTTCCGATTACCCTTTGAATATCAGGTAGGAGATTTCGTATTAATGCACTTGTGTGGGGCCTGTGAAGGGGATTGTAAGCGCATCCCTTACCTTTAGGGGCGCAGTATAATTAGATTGGTAACAGGAAGTATGAATGACTGGAAAATGAAATCCACCCAGGAGTCGATTAAATCATTCTGTCCCTTAGTCTGGGAGCTACTGGATCACTTTCATACACTCCTTGAGTGTTTAGCCTTCCCCCAGCCCACATTACCACAAAGGTTGGTGGAGATATATTTCTTAAATGTGCGTGTTTTAGCTTTATGATTGGAATCATGCTAGTTTTGTAGCAGTGTGAGGGCTTTACCCACTACTCATACTCCAGAGGAGCAGAAGCAATTTTGTCACAATATAGGTGAATCTGTGGCCTTTTGAATGTGTTATCTACTTGCACTTGCAATTTGGCAGTTCATTAAAGAAGTCCCTTGATCAATGAGGCATAGCCATATGTAGGATGTTTTAATCAGGGGGCAAATAGTTCAGAGGAATTTTCCATCCACCCCAAATCAGGCATGCTCAATTTTTATTCATTGAAGTTCTTTTTATGAACCTGGGACGCCCAATTTAACAATATAATTTTCCAACAGCATCTCTCCCCTTTCACATAAGAAACATACAGGAATGCACAGAAGGTGACAGCACTGTAATTGTGCCCAATGGGAATGCGGACCAATGGACCCAATGGGAATGGGGATCCTGCGCAAAATGCGCCAGACCTAGTTGCGGTAAGGCTAATTGCGTTGGGCGGTATCGCGGCACAATTAGTGCCGGGATATCGCCCAACTCATGATGAGGCCCTTAGTCTCTCTGCTTCTTCGTAATAAACATAAACATCTCCCCTCTACCCAATAGACATGTGAGCATCTCAAACAGTATTATAGAAACTCAATTTGAAATACAGGCACTGTATATTGTTATAACAAAAAGGAACATGTATGTTTAATGTGTGAGTTTGTTAGATTCCCATTAGTGGTCTCTCCATTGCATTAATGTGTAAAAATTAACATTTGTCAAGTTCAATGAACAACATAAAGGTGTGAAAATGAGTAGCCAGTAATCAGCCTTTTCCCTTTATCCTGAATGGTTCAGCACCAGTAACTGAACTCTTCTTGATGATGTGACCATGAAATCACTTAAATGACCTTATTTGTCTAATTATGTACACAGTGGGACACCCTTGTAACTCCTAGAACACTTCTTCTGTGATTGATCATTACAAAGAGAAGGGGGCAGGGAATCTATCAATCCAGAAGCACATATTAATTTCTCAGGATGTACAGTCAATTTATATCTCAGCCACCATAGTACTTTCACTAATAAAAAGGGCTGAGATTTACTCAACTCCCCTTTAGAGTATTGCTCTCGTCAGAATTATTTGCTCTGAATATTTTACTAATAAAAAGGGCTGAGATTTACTCTACTCCCCTTTAGAGTATTGCTCTCTTCAGAATTATTTGCTCTGAATATTTTACTTACATAAGAATTTCTGTTGGCTGTCTCACAGACAGATGTGCTTCTTCCTAGGGGCTAGTTCAATTCTCACCCTCTTGGTACAGCTAGGCATCAGTCAGCAAGATGGGGTCAGTCTGGTGTCTTTTCCACACATGAAGTCCTGGGATTTTAACTCCAGATAGGCCTCACTTACAGTGCACTGCTTGAAATCCAAAATGGGTCAAAAGGAAGTCAATGCTTTCCTATCTCCTTTCTGTTGTTGTCAACTCTCCTTTTACTCTATCCACCCCTCAATCCATCAGCCAGTCAGTGAGTGAGCGAGTGAGTGAGTCTGTGCCCAGAATCTATGGGCCTCATTCCGAGTATGGCGGTAAGGGATAGCGGCCACCGCTAACGAGAGCGGTGGCGGTAATCCCTTACCGCCATACTCCGAGTTCCCTTAGCGCCATGGTGCTTTTAACACCTGCTTTTAGCAGGCGTTAAATACCATGGCGCTAAGGGACCTTGATGTTAATTACGCCACCGTAATTTACGGTGGCGTAATTGACGCCTTCCCCACTCCCATTATGCCCTATGGGGCAAGAATGGGAATGGGGAAGGGTAAATGGGGATTGGGGAATTACCGCCCCGCCAACCTTGGAATGGGGCGGTAATTCCGCCAACCACCAAGGCGCTGCCGGTCCGGGTACGGCGTCAACCAAGGCGTTAATAGCTCCATTGGTTAGCGCCGTACTCGGAATGAGGCCCTATGGGTTTGAACTTAAATAAGTTAGAAACTACCCCCTTTAGAGGTGTATATCATCTCTAATCTAATTGGTCAGAGTATGTGATTCAAAAGTGACATCACATTAAACCATCCTGCCTGCACTCATTGGGCAAATTGAGGAAGATGGTAGTCTAATAGGAGTGACTTCTAAACCTAATTTCCCTTCCTTTTGATATGATGTAATCTTGGATATTTCTACATTAAACTATTGCATAACATTATATTTCTCATGTGATTATGTTGCTAATCAGTTCATCAGATTGCTCAGATTTAGGAAAACTAAATTATGCTAGTCTGGATTAGCATGATGTGTGATGAATGTGTGACAGATGAGTGTCTTTTTCTGTCTCATACCTTTAGAGAAAAAAATATTTTGTTATCTCTTAGTAACACGTTTGCTGGCATTAATGCTAGGATACATGGAGCACTGGCATGCCCTATTTCTGCATGGAAACATCCACATGTGCCTACTTATTTAGTGCTAGGAACGATTTCATGATTGTAGATAATTTTCCTTCCATGTGGCAACCCCAAACATTTTGCTGTTGTTTTACACCCTGATCTAGACGTTGCTGGAGAAGTGCAGCCTTCCGCCGCACTCCTCTGGGCTTTTGCTCCATTCTTACGGGGAAACTGACATGCCCTTAAAACAGTCAGTACCGGAAGACTTTGTTTCCCTTACTCCTTTCCTCATGTTGCAGCTTTTGAGCAACATGAAACAAGAGTGCACTGTAACCTACATTACCGCTCTCTTAGGTCTCTAGTCATTCCAATGGCCCTAGAAACTCTTGCTGGACTTCTCATGAAATGTGCAAGTGTGTCACGGACGGGACTGGTGGCAGCTATCGTTTCTTTGTGTTTTGAACCCCTTTTTGTCATGTTAACCGCGCTTCCCGCGTTTGGCCCAAATGGGTGGCCTGGCCTCTAAAATGGCCATGCCACGAGGTTCTTTGTCCTGTCCGCTGACCGTCTTGCCCCTTCACCTTCCCCCAGGTCGAGCCGACCCAGGGCAGTCCTTATTTGGTCATGCACTTTTCCGTGAAACACAATGCTTTCACAGGCTTCTGCATGCCTTGTGTGTGCCTCCAGGATGTGGTCTGGGATGTCTGTTCCCAATACACATCCTGGGTGCCAGAGAGTCTAGAGTGTCTTGAATGCCTGGGACCACCGTGGTCCGTGATAGGTCCACGTATGGTGTGAGTGTTTTGTGAGCAGATCTCCCATTGGGTCCTCTCCGTTTTGGCGTGAAGGGAACTCTGGATAAGAGGAGGCTGGAAACATCACTACCATGTCGATCTCCTGAGTTCTCACAAATGGAGGATAAGGAGCCAAGTATCCTGCAATTAAGAAGCTGAGTCGAGGAATCGCTGGTGACCCGCTGAAGGTTTGGCACCCTGCACTGCTGTCGTCCTGTTAGACCCCTCTGCCTTTGATCGAATGAGAAGGCCTGTACTGGTGCTTCGACCCTTTAGAATAGTGGGAACAACTATTCTCGGCATCTTCACCAAATCCTGTAGGTAAGCCTTCGGAAGCATCCCTGGGCCATCCAGTGGACTGACTAGCCGACACAGGAACCTTGCTCTGTCACTGCCGTCTGGCTTACTGCTAATCCCGTGTCCTCGGCACTCTCACACGATTCGTACACTTGGCATTCCCGGGTCTGAAGTGAGACGTGTGCTTTGGGACCGGAATACCTGCGGTTGCCGAGTTGCCCTGCTGTGGTAACAAACCTGTGCATGTTCGCTGCATTTGGGACACCCTGGACCCTGACTCCTGCTGTCGCGGAATCTACACAGCGTGGAGACATCCTGCTGATCGCATCTGAACCTGCCAGTACCGAAATGGAACCGGAGAAGCCTGGGTCTGCCTGCATCGGGGACCGGTGAGTAGTCAATACCTTAACCGGTCGCCCTCCCGCAGGAGCCTGTGGCTCTCCACCGCTGTCGTAAACAGCAACACTTTTCTGCACTCGCGCCCTGCTTCTGCCCACAAGTGGAGGCCTCACTTGAGTAGCGGGGAACTGTTCATCATCGTTTTGTTCACCTCTCTGAACTGCCTAATCTCCCTGAAGAGACTTTCCTTTGCCCATTGGCACCCGCGTGTGCAGGTACTTTTCAGCACAAGGCTCCACTCTTCTTAGGGCTCGGACTTCCTTCTAGATAGGTGGCCTATGATGCCGAACTGGGTCTAACGATTACTTGCACTGCCTGTTTTCTTTCCCATCTAGGTGGTCTGCATATTTCGTGCTTCTAACTCTTTAGACCCCTTGGTCTTGTATATATATATATTGTATTGCTTGTGATGTGTTGGTTTATTGGAATTTTACCGTGATTTTTTACTATGGTCGATGTTACAAAGGCCTTGTAATAAATGTGTCTATATTTTTAATATAACACCTGTCTGAAGTAATTTGTAAACGTCCTTGCTTTGTGTGCTCATTGCGGGCTTTCAGTCACCCTCACCCCTCTTCAGACCTTGGGCCTCATTACACGGATGGTGGTGGACCAAGGTGCTATTAGCACCTTGGTCCATGCTGGTAAAATACCGCCACCGCCTTGGTGGAAAGGGGAATTACTGCCCTATTCCAAGGTTGGTCGGGCGGTAATTCCCCATTCCCCCATTGCCCTTCCCCATTCCCATTTTCGCCCATAGGGCTCTAAGGGAATGGGGAAGGCGCTAATTACGGTACCGCAAGTTGCGGTACCGTAATTACCTCCCTGGTCCCTTTGCGGGTTGGTTTTTAACGCCTGCAAAAAGCAGGAGTTAAATTCCCCAACCCGCAAAGGGACCTCGTAGTAAGGCGGTAAGGGTTTACCGGTACCAGTAAAATACCGGTACCGGTAAACCCTTACCGCCTACTGTGTAATGAGCCCCCTAGTCTTGACCGTCGCCATCGCTACCCTGATTGGTCTGGCTTGTCCAGAGGTTACCCTGTTCCAAGAAACTAGGCTGGCCTTCTGAACCTCTGCCCCTCCAGGACGGAGTTCAGAAATCCATTTTAACAAATTGGTGTACAGCTGTGGGACACGACTGAAGGTATCCAGTGTTGCGTACGAGCGAAGGCATTTCAAGTTATTACTAACAGGACACGAGGTGAATTGTTGTAGTATAACTCTTTAAAGGCCATAGTCCTATCAAACAGTATGGCAACAGGTACCTTGTTAACTTTAAATGCTTCTAAATCCGAAACATTGAAAAAGATGTGTACTGAAAGAGGTGTCTCCTCGCAAGGCACACAAATGGAAATGATCCAAATAATCATGGCGTGGCAAGAAGCTCAGCTTGACGCTATAGCTTCCAAGGACAGTGCAGAAGGAGGTGGGGCTGCTTTCACTGGTAGAACTGACAGTTCTGCCACTGCACTGGTCCACCGAGACCATGAGGACAGGGAGGATGAAATGTCCAATGTTTCCTCTGCCAGTGCTGATGGGGAGGCCATACTTGAATTCAAGAAGCAAGAACTGCTGTTTAGGCAGAAGGAGCTTGATTTCAATATGGCCAAACTAAAAATCAAACAGGCAGAAAAACAGAAAGACAGGGATCACCAGTTGGAACTGGCCAAGCTTCAGGTTACCAATGGATCCAAGGGTCCTGGACATGGGTCTGGGGCCTCCTCTCATCCACGGTTTCCAAAAGATCTGCTCAGTGTGTATGAGGAAAAGAATGACATTATGGACTGGCTGAATACATTTGAGTATGCACGTGAAGTTCAACAATTTGACAATGCTGATAAAATTGCATGGTTACTTAGCCGACTGCCCCATTCTGGCTGCAGTGCCATTATGGAAATGTCGAAGGCTGAGCGAGCAGATTTTGCAATGTTGAACCAAACTCCTGCCCAATATTTAACATGATTCCGAGAGTATAAGAAAAAAGAAGGTGGTACTTGGGTATCTTATGTAACCGAATCCTTAAAAAACTTGACTGGCTGGGTCGAAGGTTATAAGGTTTCTACCTTTGAAGGTATGATAAGTCTTGTCATGCTGTAACATATTTTTGCATCTTCTTCCCCTGATCTTAAGCAGCATTTGGCAGATTCTAAGGAGATAGATCCAAAGAAGCTTGCCATTGCAGCAGATTTGTGGGTGTCACATCGAGTGTCCCATAAGGACAAGACTCAGCCTGGTAAGCAGGAGGAAGGGAAAAAGTCCAAAGATAAGGAGGGTGGAGAAACTGATAAATCTTTTTCCCAAAAGGGCCACAAAAAGAAAAATAAGGGTAAGACACAAGAGAACTCACAGGGTAGTGGAGGTCAGCCTCCGAAACAGAACTCTGGTTATAATAAGCCTCCCTATGTAAACACACCCACTGGATCTTGTTTTGCTTGTGGAGCAACTGACCACGTGAAGGGGGATCCCTGTGTAAGGTTAAATCTTTGGGGGTCCACTCCGCTAATATGGCCTTCTCCTCCTATGAGGAATAAGAGATTACAGGAGCATCCTTCTCCTCAGACACCTTCCCCAGTGGGATAGAAGCTGAGGTAGGTTTAGTTTCCCTGGGTTCCTGGGAGCCTAAAGTCGCAGAGGCTTATGCTAGGATTCCAGATAATAGCAAGCACTACTTTAAAGACAGTGTGCTGATCAATAGAGTAGATACTCCAGCTCTTAGGGATAGTGGGTGCAGTCGAACTGTAGTGGATTCTACCTTGGTAGACTCAGAGGAAGTTGCCAGAGCTACTCTGATGCCCACTAAATTGGCTGACGGCCCACCTCGCATGTTTCCAGTAATACCTGTAAATCTTACTCTCAATGGTACAGCAGTCAGGATTCCAGTGAGCATTCAAAGGAACGTCCCAGGAAAGGTCTTGTTGGGCAACGATCGCAGAGCTTTAGGGCTCGTGGGAGACACTGCTGACAGACCCTGCACACGGTCTCAAACACGGGCAGCATTGGCCAAGACCAATGCGCTGCCCCAGCCAAAGGGGAAACCCAAAAGGGGAAACCCAAGGCTAGAGGAGCAACAAAACAAAAACAAGGGAAAGAAAATATTCCCCTGAAATCACCTACCACTGCGGTGGAGGAAGTTGGGCAATTGCCCAGACCTGACGAGGAGGCGGCGATACTTGAAGTATTTGACCCCAATGACCATCCTGAACTAAAAGACTTGGTAGAAGGTGGTCATGACTGGGAAGAATTCAGTAAAGGCCAACTTGAGTGCCCATCTCTGGAAGGCCTAAGGAGACAGGGCTGCTCCCAGCTTGAGGGTGAACCTCCTGGGAAGCATTGGATTTATTGGGAAGGTGGACTCCTGTATAGTGAGCCCACAGAGTCTACAGAAGGAGAACATAGGAGGTTGGTGGTTCCCCTTGCTGTAAGACCCTTCCTCCTGCAATTGGCGCATGAAGTGCCCCTTGCTGGTCACCTTGGTATTAAGAGGACCAAGGAAAGGTTATCCATGCACTTCTACTGGACCAAGATGGGGGTGCAAGTAGAAAGTCACTGCAAGGGTTGTGCCTCCTGCCAGTTATCTGGTAAGAGTGGCTCAACAATCCAAGCTCCATTGGTACCACTCCCAGTTGTGGGAATACCGTTCGAAAGGGTTTGGATCGACATTGTTGGTCCCCTTGACCCGCAAACATCCTCAGGCAAAAGGTTTATCCTGGTGCTGGTCGACCATGCTACCAGGTATCCTGAGGCCATCCCATTAAAAACTGGAACTCCAAACTCAGTTGCAAAAGCGTTACTTGGCATCTTCACTAGGGTTGGCTTCCCTAAAGAAGTTGTGTCTGACGAGGCAGCACAAGTTCTCTTCCGCATACCACCCCCAGACCAATGGTCTGGTGGAACTGTTCAACAGAACGTTAAAGAATATGATTGGGGCTCTGGAAGAACCCCAAAGAAGAAAATAGGATCTTCTTTTACCATGCTTACTGTTTGCCTACCGAGAGGTACCACAGGAGGGTGTTTGCTTCAGTTCCTTCGAACTTCTGTTTGGTCACCCTGTGCGGGGACCCATAGCCATAATCAAGGAGGGAAGAGAGATGCCCACTACCCCTATTACTACCAACGTAGTAGACTATGTGTTAGGGCTCAGAAAACAGATGGTACTCCTGATGGGTCTGGCTAGTGACATGTTGAAGGCAGGACAAGCCCTGGTGAAACATTGGTATGACCAGAAAGCTTCCCTCATCAACTTCATACCTGGTCAGCAAGTCCTGATCATGAATCCCATAAGGTCTAGAGCTTTACAGGATAAATGGTCAGGCCCTTACACAGTGGTGGAGCCCTTGGGTGAGGTCAACTATTTAGTGGACCTTGGAAGGCCTGGACAGGCTCCAAAAGTGTTCCATGTAAATAGGCTTAAGGCTTTCGTCCCAAGAGTCGAAATCCCAGCACTGCTACTGGATTCAGATGTTGAGGAAGAGGAGTCTGAACCTCTTCCCGACCTGTTCCAAAGCGGTCCTTCAGATAGCTCCTTTGAGGTTGTCTGAGTGGCCCCTCACCGGACTTCTGATTAGCAGGCTGAGGTAAAAAGTTTGCTTAGGGAATTTTCCCCCCGCTTTTCGCAGTCCCCTGGTTTCACACCTTGGTGCAAACATAACATAGACACAGGAGACAGCATACCTACCAAAAGTAGAGGATACAGAATGTCAGACAAAGTACTGTCTGACATTAAGACAGAGGTCAACAAAATGTTAGATCTTGGGGTGATTGAACCCTCTAGTAGTCCTTGGTCCAGCCCTGTGGTTTTGGTTCCAAAGGCAGGTACTTCTGAATTGAGGTTCTGCGTGGATAACAGGGCTCTGAATGCTGTCACCAAGACAGATGCACACCCCTTGCCTCGAACAGATGAGCTGGTGGATACCTTGGGTGCCTCCAAGTACCTCAGCACGTCTGACCTCACTGCGGGCTACTGGCAAATAGCCTTAGCAGAACATGCCAAGGAGAAGACAGCGTTTTCCACTCAGACGGTCTTTACCAATTCAGGGTAATGCCATTCGGGTTGAAGAATGCACCTGCCACTTTCCAGAGGCTTGTGAATCATGTGTTCAATGGGTTGGATGAATTCTGTCTTGCATATCTGGATGATATAGCAGTTTTCAGCGCCACCTGGGAAGACCATGTGAAACACTTCGGGATTGTGCTACAGGCTCTTCAGAAAGCTCACTTGACCATAAAGGCTAGTAAATGCCAGATTGGACAAGGCTCCGTGGTTTACCTTGGACATGAAGTAGGTGGAGGGAGGATACGGCCTCTACCCAGTAAAGTACAAGCAGTACAAGACTGGCCTACCCCCACTACACAGACCCAAGTGAGAGCCTTCTTAGGACTCACAGGGTATTACCACAACTTCATGGCAGACTATGGTACCATAGCTGCCCCTCTGACTGCTCTCACCACTCCGAAGAAACCCAAGAAGGTAACTTGGACCGACGAGTGTGAGAAGGCCTTCAACGGCTTAAAAGACACCTTGTGCCAGGCCCCTGTTCTCAGGGCCCCTGATTACCAAAGACCTTTTATTGTGCAGACAGATGCCTCTGACACTTGGATAGGAGCTGTACCATCGCAAGTAGATGAGAAGAGTAAGGAACACCCTATTGGTTTAATTAGTCGCCAGTTTAAGGACAGAGAGCTCAGATGGTCCACAGTAGAGAAAGAATGTTTCTCTGTTGTGTGGGCCCTACCGAAGCTGAGGCCTTACCTCTGTGGGACCCACTTCACTGTGCAAACTGACCATAAGCCCTTAAAGTGGCTAATGAATATGAAGGGAGAGAATCCAAAGTTGCTTAGGTGGTCCATAAATCTGCAAGGCTTTGACTTCACTATTGAGCATAGGCCAGGTGTCCAACATAGCAATGATGATGGGTTGTCCAGAATGTTTAACCGACCTGAACAAGAAACACATCCAGGGGTGGATTAGTTCCACCTGTCCTTAGTCTGGGAGGGGCGAGTGTTAGGAAAGATTTCATGATTGTAGGTAATTTTCCTTCCATGTGGCAACCCCCAAACTTTTTGCTGTTGTTTTACACCCTGATCTAGACTTTGCCGGAGAAGCGCAGCCTTCCGCCGCACTCCTCTGGGCTTTCGCTCCATTCTTACGGGGAAACGAGCATGCCCTTAACACAGTCAGTACCAGGAGACTTTGTTTCCCTTAGTCCTTTCCTCATGTTGCAGCTTTTGAGCAACATGAAACAAGAGTGCACCGTAACCTACATTACCGCGCTCTTGGGTCTCTAGTCATTCCAATGGCCCTAGAACCTCTCGCTGGACTTATCATGAAATGTGCAAGTGTGTCACGGACGGGACTGGTGGCACAAGGTTCTTTGTCCTGTCCGCTGTCCATCTTGCCCCTTCACCTTCCCCCAGTTCATGCCGACCCGGGCAGTCCTTATTTGGTCATGCACTTTCCCGTGCAACACAACACTTTTGCGGGCTTCTGCATGCCTTGTGTGTGCCTCCAGGATGTGGGCTGGGATGTCTGTTCGCAATACACATCCTGGGTGCCAGAGAGTCTAGAGTGTCTTGAATGCCTGGGACCACCGTGGTCCGTGATAGGTCCACATATGGTGTGAGTGTTTTGTAGCAGATCTCCCATTGGGTCCTTTCCGTTTTGGCACAAAGGGAACTCTGGATAAGAGGAGGCTGGAAACACCACTACCATGTCGATCTCCTGAGTTCTCACGAACGAAGGATAAGGAGCCAAGTATCCTGCAACTAAGAAGCTGAGTCGAGGAATAGCTGGTGACCCGCTGAAGGTTTGGCACCCTGCTCTGCTGTCGTCCTGTGAGACCCCTCTGCCTCTGATCGAACGAGAAGGCCTGTACTGGCGCTTCGACCCTTTAGAATAGTGGGAACAACTATTCTCGCCAGCTTCACCAAATCCTGTACGTAAGCCTTCGAAAGCATCCCTGGGCCATCCAGTGGACTGACCAGCCTACACAGGAACCTTGCCCTGTCACCGCCGTCTGGCTTACTGCTAATCCCGTGTCCTCGGCACTCTCACACGATTCGTACACTTGGCATTCCCAGGTCTGAAGTGAGACGTGTGCTTTGGGACCAGAATACCTGCAGTTGCCGAGTTGCCCTGCTGTGGTAACAAACCTGTGTGTGTTCACTGCATTTGGGACACCCTCGACCCTGACTCCTGCTGTCGTGGAATCTACACGGCATCGAGACATCCTGCTGATCACATCTGAACCTGCCAGTACCGAAACAGAACTGGAGAAGCCTGGGTCTGCCTGCATCAGGGACCGGTGAGTAGTCAATACCCTAACCGGTCGCCCTCCTGCAGGAGCCTGTGGCTCTCCACCGTTGTCGTAAACAGCAACCCTTTTCCGCACTCATGCCCTGCTTCTGCCCACAAGTGGAGGCCACGCTTGAGTAGTGGGGAACTGTTCATCATCCTTTTGTTCACCTCTCTGAACCGCCTGATCTCCCTGAAGAGACTCTTCTTTGCCCATTGGCACCCGCGTGTGCAGGTACTTTTGAGCACAAGGCTCCACTCTTCGTAGGGCTCGGTCTTCCTTCTAGATAGATGGCCTATGATGTCGAACTGGGTCTAACGATTACTTGCACTGCCTGTTTTCCTCCCCATCTAGGTGGTCTGCATATTTCGTGCTTCTTACTCTTTAGACCCCTTGGTCTTGTATATACATTGTATTGCTTGTGATTTGTTGGTTTATTGGAGTTTTACCGTGATTCTTTACTATGGTCGATGTTACAAAGGCCTTGTAATAAATGTGTCTATATTTTTAATATAACACCTGTCTGGAGTAATTTGTAAGCGCCCTTGCTTTGTGTGCTCA
This sequence comes from Ambystoma mexicanum, assembly GCF_040938575.1. Taxonomy (NCBI): domain Eukaryota; kingdom Metazoa; phylum Chordata; class Amphibia; order Caudata; family Ambystomatidae; genus Ambystoma; species Ambystoma mexicanum. The sequence goes on along the minus strand of NC_090927.1, from coordinate 418,539,833 downwards.
TTGCGGGCTTTCAGTCACCCTCACCCCTCTTCAGACCTTGGGCCTCATTACACGGATGGTGGTGGACCAAGGTGCTATTAGCACCTTGGTCCATGCTGGTAAAATACCGCCACCGCCTTGGTGGAAAGGGGAATTACTGCCCTATTCCAAGGTTGGTCGGGCGGTAATTCCCCATTCCCCCATTGCCCTTCCCCATTCCCATTTTCGCCCCATAGGGCTCTAAGGGAATGGGGAAGGCACTAATTACGGTACCGCAAGTTGCGGTACCGTAATTACCTCCCTGGTCCCTTTGCGGGTTGGTTTTTAACGCCTGCAAAAAGCAGGAGTTAAATTCCCCAACCCGCAAAGGGACCTCGTAGTAAGGCGGTAAGGGTTTACCGGTACCAGTAAAATACCGGTACCGGTAAACCCTTACCGCCTACTGTGTAATGAGCCCCCTAGTCTTGACCGTCGTCATCGCTACCCTGATTGGTCTGGCTTGTCCAGAGGTTACCCTGTTCCAAGAAACTAGGCTGGCCTTCTGAACCTCTGCCCCTCCAGGACGGAGTTCAGAAATCCATTTTAACATTTAGCATAATATCAAAAACATATAATTGTACTCTCAGCAGTCAGATCCTTTAACCTTGTTCAAGTTATAAACAGAAATATGATTCTACACATCAAATTCAAAAGGTAGTTTTTTCTACTTTAACAAAATATTAAGTGGCATCCCCAGCTCCAATGCATGAAAACAGAGTACCTGGTGTTATATGTTCATTTGCATCTGAGAGTTGGGCCCGTTATGACTTCTGAGAAAGCCGGTTGTCATGGTTTAAGTTCTTTGAGGTTCTGTTTCGTATAGCCTCACATTTATATACCTCTGCCCCCTTGAATGATTGTGAAATGTTTCCTTCTACAAAGGACCGACTGATCAGAAGGTCAGATTACCTGGACGAATGGTCACTGCAGTGAGCCCATTTCGTGTATATTTTACAGATTTTTAGCCTAAGCTCAATGACAGATAGAAGCTGTACATGGGGAGCATTTGCTTCTTTGGGAAGGACAGAATCCTGAGAACTAATTGCATGTAAACAATGTGATTTCATAGTCAGCTTCAAATCCAGTTGAAAGGATTACATGAGGGTCTGGCAGGTAAGCAGTTTATTTTATCAAGAACTGCCGAGTACAGTGGCCACTGAAGCAGAAGCAGCTAATTGACTAACAGAACGTCCAAGTTGAAAGTAAACCAACTTGGAACAAGAACATAGAACCCAACATATATTCCCCCGCTAAACCAAACAGAAAGATGTAAAAAAAAGAACAGATTACTAAAGAAAACACATTGCTGAAGAGCAAAACAAAAAACGAAATATTAAACAAAACCAAGCAGTTAAACAAAGCTCTAAATGAGACTAAGTACAAAATTTGATCAACATCTTTAAAGCAAGTGGGTATTCTCTTCACCCTCTCACTTACTCTGATCCCATGACCCACCTCCTTCTCCACACCAACACCATACAGACCATCCTGGGACCCACCTTTATAAGGCACTAACCTGTGCATCAACCACACTTCACCAACTTCCACCACAACCACCCCATTCCTAACAGCAGTGATCCTCTTAAGACCCAAAAACATGTTGTCAAGAGACTTGAGGCCCATCCTAGGATGTTTGACCGATGCCAAATCGCCCACTGCCCAGTTACGGGACTTCACTCTGTAGCAATCATCAAACACACTTTTATAATGTGTCTGCCCTTTCTCCACCACTCTCAAAATCTCCTCATGGTCTACCAACACGGGATTGCCATTCCCATCTGTCCTGGACATAATTTGTTTCCAGGCTTGTGCCCCTTCAGAGAAACAAAAGGGGACACCTTTGTCACAGAATGTGGTGTAGTGCAGTAGCCCCACACTATCTGCTTTAAAATATCCTGCGATTGGCAAACCTGCCCTCAACACCAACTGGGCACCTACCTTGAAAAACCTGTTAATGCGGTCAACCAACCCATTGGCTCAAAGGATGCTAGAGAGCAGTGCACACATGTGCAATCGAGTATTGCTTCAAAAATATTTTCATGATCTCTGAACACAACTGGACACCATTGTCAGTTACTAACTCCACAGGAAATCCTTTAGAAAAAACACACGCTCAAACAATGTAATCAACTCCACCCTAGTGGCATCCATCACAGCCTTTTCATTCAACCGACTTAGAATGGTAGTCCACCATAACAAAACATATTTGTGCCCCATAAACCTTGAATCGGACCCATCACATCTGCAGCCACGTTTTGCCAGGGCTGAGCTGGAACCTTGTATTGAAAATTAGATTGTCCAGTTTGCGCCAACAAAATTGCTTACCAAATGATACATTTATTCAAATTGTTGCTTTTTATTAAATTGTTCTTCAATTCAATGTCCATCATTTTTGTTAGGAAAACATTAATTTTATAAGTTCCTTTGTAGTAGTTTATTTATTCTAGTTTTGAAAGAAAACTCATTGTAATTTGGAAGAATCTCCCAATTGTAATTTGAAAGACCCTTGATACGTGTTTCCCCACTTGATTCTCAGTGGTTTATCAGGGGGGTTAATCTAGGAGGATGAATCTCTGGTTTCCAATAATTGTATTTTACATGTGTGTGCCTCTTTGTAATTAATGTTTGCAATTCGATGTGCTTCAAGAAGTTGCTGTGATGATGCTATTCTCTCTGTTGTTTTTTGCTGACTTGTAGCTTTGGTGTTGTTTAGTTCCATTCAATATCGATAATAATCCATTGTGTCGAAAAAGGAAAGGATACGATAACGGATCTTTTGCTTTGCTTTTTATTTCATTTATAATATTGTGCAGTCACAATATTTGGACATACTATTTGCAGACAACACAACCCTACTAAGCAAATAACACTGTAAGGAATCGCCACTGGTTGACTAAAAACTATGGCTCTTCCTATGAACTGAGCTGGAACTTTAACAGGAATAAGCATTGTCTCCTGAACTCCGTTACACTTATCACTGGGCAAACACTCAGCACAATTCCTTACCTTCCTCTCCACAAACCACTGTCCATATTCAGCCACAAGTAACTCTGCTGCTGCCTTCTCTTGGTACTATTTGCCCCTAAGTGCCCATGATGCACCATATCCAACAACCTTTGTCTGACACTATCAGTAGGTACAATGTTCACTCCCCTCTCATGAGCTTCCACCCACACAAGGACAACTCATCCTTCACTTCAAAATACAATACAAATTACCTCTATAGAACATCCCTTCCTGGCCAGTCTACCACTGTAGACTCAGCAACTGCCTTCAATACCTCATCCTCACAACCAGAACCCTCCCATTCAGCTTCACTCAATGCCTCATGGTCAATATTGGCCACCACCATCACCTCCCCATTAATTTCTGCCTCCACCTCCAAAGCCAAAGACTCAACTAGGAGACACGACAGACAATCCGCTACTGAATTCTTTTCACCTGGCAAATAGCATACTTGAAAATAATACCCTTGCAAGGCCAACAGCCACTTAGAGATTTGTGGTGAACCAATGTTACATCTTACACCTGCCAACATGTGCACCAAGGACTTGTAATCCATCCTGACCACAAAATGTTGCCCCTACAAAAGAAATTCAAAAGTAAGAATCGCTTAACACACAGCAAGGGCCTCACTCCCCACCACTGAATAATTATTTTCCGTGCCTCTCAAAGGTCTAGACGCAAACGCCACCATGCATTCCTCCTTACCACCATCCTTTTGCGTTAGAGATGCCTCCAGCCCCAAAATGTTGGCATACACTGTAAGATACGTCCTATCCTTATCACCCAATTTCCCCAATGATGGAGCATTTGGTATGCCCTCCTTGATAGTGACAAATGCATCCCTACATTCCTAAGTCTAATCGTACTTCACACTCTTCTTAAGTAATGACCTAAGAGGCATTCAAAGCATTGCAAAACTGTGCACACATCTGTGATAGTTTTCAGCCAACCCAAGGAATTACCTTAAATGGTGCTTATCCCTGGGTTCTGGGGCAAGGGTTTTGGCCTCTACCAAACTGATCTTAGGGCAAAACTCAATGGCAAAAATGTGATGCCCCAAATATTCAACATTCACAGCACCAATTTTGCACTTTTTGCACTGAATGCTGAGACCAGCCTCTCTCAACATACACAACACAGCTCTCAGAACTCTGTCATGCTCCTCCCTCGAGTTCATCACATGAATTAACAAATCATCCTGAAATATCACAAGGCTCTTAATATTGTCTATAACTTTCTCCATGACTCGTTGGAATACTGCAGCTGCCGGAGGCAGGCCAAAAAGCATCCTACAATACTTGAAAGTGCCCTCTGTGGTGATGAACGCCATGACTTCTTAGCACTCAGATACCAGCCATACCTAGTGATAAGACACAGACAAATCAATGACTGAGAAAAGCTTGGCTTCCCCTAGCATAGCCAACTTTTCAGAGATAAAAGGTAGGGGATGACAATAAACTAAAATGTTGCTATTGAGGTCTCTGAGGTTGGCACATGGCATTAGATTTCTATTACTCTTGGTAACCAATACCACGGGAGACAACCAATCAGTGCCTTCCACTCTCTTGATGATCCCTTTCTGCAGCAGAAGCTGTTCTTTAAGATAACGAGGTACTGGTCACACCTTATGAACCAAGGGAGTGGCATTTGCTCTGACTTTGATTAGATGTTCAAATTCCCTCAGTCTCCCCAGTTCATCAGAGAACACTGCCAGAAACTCTGCAGCCCACTTGTCTTCCACCTTCACCAACATCACTTGCTCACTAAGATTGGCCTGAATGTGGATGCCCAAATGTGCCTGCTCATCCCAGCTAAGTAGTGACACTCTCTTTTTTGGCTACATACATTTCGGCAGAACATGTTATCCCCTTGTACTCAATAGATGCCTGGGATTTGCCCAACAACTCGATCTTAACAGATCCTTAGCCACATGGCTGGATATCATGTTCCGTCAGATGCTGAATTTGACCACCCAGGTCTTCTGTTAATGTTTCACCGGAAACAATGATCCACCTTCATGCTTAAGACCTTCTCATTATTTTGTAAAATGTTTCCAGCTAGCCCCCAGTGACAGTGCAGATTTAGAAGACATGTCGGGCACTCCCTTCTGCAGTGTTTGACTGGGGAAGTTGTTCCACCTCCTGCTCTATTTGTGTTGTCACCCGCACTACCATATTGATTACTCATTCCTTGCAAATAAGACCAAAGGGTCCCTTACGCTTGCATTTAATGCAGTTAGCATTCCTAACAGGGCAGATTAAACTGGAAGACAACACCTCACACAGCATTTAATTTCCTTGTTGGATTCACTCACATTCTTAGGTTTGATGGCACACACCTCATGGCCCTGCTTCTCCACCCTCAAATTCTTTATGTAATGAGTTGTGTGCTCCATGCCTCTCATCATCTCAATGGCTTGTTCATGGGTAAGATCTATGGTCAGAAGTTTTCCTGTACCCTACTACTGTTGGTGCTTTGCACCAGTTGGTCTCTGATAAGAGAATTCGTCAGAGGTCCAAGTTCACATGTGTGGCTTAATGTCCTTAAAACAGCCAAATAACTGACCATATGTTCCTATGGTTCCTGAATCCTCTTTAAGAAGTTGTGCCTTTCAAATGTCTAATTTTTCTTAGGCTCAAAATGATCCTAAAGCTTCCTAATGGCCAACGCAAAATCATCTAGATCTCGAGACCCTACTCACAGCAATCCTGGAAGACCACAATAGATGCTACACCCTTCTCTGGAAGATTGTGGAGTAATACTGCCTGCTTCCTAGCCATTGAAAACTTGACACTCCCCCTCGCCACGAGAAAGGTATCAAAGATCCTTCTCCATCTTTCCCACTGATGGGAGAGTACCAGGATCTGCCAAGAATGTGGAGGTGATAGAATACCAGCAGCTGCCATCATGACTGCTTAATGTTCCCAAAAAGCTAAAGCAGTTCACAGTAGAACCAGGGCAATCTAAAATCATTTTCACCAGTTGGAAAGTCCAAATAGCTACAGCCTGAAATGCCCTTGCCCCTTCAAACTTTCCTGCCTTAGCCACCTCTCAACACCAGCTCCTCTTGGCTTAGTCACCTTTTGCCACAACACACAGTGCACTGCGAATCAGAGCGGTGCCTGGAGTGTTTCCTGTAACCATGACAATCCCAGGGAGCAAACGAGTGCTCATCCGTGCTGCAAGATCATTTGCTCTAAAGCCACTCATGCATCTTGCTCCCTCCAAATTGGGACACCCCAATGGGGCACAATACTGGTCCCCACACTCCCAGAGGCCCTGCGGCACACAGGTAGCCCTGGGCAGTCCCATCGCCCAACAAGGTAATGAACCTCCTCACTGCTGTCAGGGGGCCTGCACAGGTCTGCCTCCTGTTCCTCTGTCCCCCTACATGGACCCGCTCATCGCCATTGAAAGTTTTCTGGGAAGCTCTTGCAGATAAGCGGTTTATTTAATCAACTCCTGCAGAGTACAGCTGGCACCAACTCAAAAGAGGCCAACTGACTAATAGAACATCAAAGTTGGCAGTAAACCAACCTGGAACTAGAACATAGAATCAAACAAAAGTGTTCACACTTTGCTTCTGGGAAAGCATGCCATCAACCTCAGCAGTTGTGATTCTGTGGCTGGGGGAAGGAATGCAATTTGGCTGTCCAGGCCTAAAGCCGGTGTCATTCACAAATGCAGCTTTTATAGTCATTTATTTTCTTTTCCCTTTACTTTTACATTGCCACTTAATAGTCCAACATCATACATTTCTTTGCAATGAAATGTGTGTCAAAAGTCATATAACCTTCATATCTATGTATGTGTCTTTATAAAAAGATGATTCTCAGTCCTGTAGAGAAAATCTACAAAATGCAGAACCCAATTTGGGTTTTCACTTTACTATAAAATGTTTTGCTCTTAGAAATCAAAATGGACTGTTCTCCAATTAACAAAAGGTTGCTGGATTCTTCCATGCAACTGCAAAGTTTTCTTTTTGTGCATTGTCATATACTTTGTACATATACTCTTGTTGTAGATTGACTAGTAACATTTAACATTCCCTCTCATATGTCTTTTTCAGATGCTATGTGCAGGCTGCAGCCCACATTTTTGTTTTTTAATGTGGTGCTTTTCTCTGCATCCTTCTCTTCGGGGTAGAATTTCCTACACCTTCCTTCAGATGCATCTGCAAAATATAAATTAAAAATAAATTACAGCCCCCTTTCTTCCCAACACATCAGGGACATGTGTCTGATGACCAGTGGAATTTACTCAGCCACAAACAATCGGGAGACACTCAAGGCATATTGAAGGAACGAGTATACAAAGCAGTTTTCATCCGTTTTCTTCCTTCCTACTATGGTCACATGCCTATACCAGAGGTACACATTTTTTAGCATGACATTCAAAGTGTTGTCTCAGGAGATATTCATCATTAATCACATCTCACCTAACTTGTGTCTCTTCTTCACTCATGTTAGAAGCTACATTGATACTGCTATCACTAAAATGTCTTACAGCCATAGTATAGGCAAACCAGAAAAAAACAAGAAGAAAAAAGCAGCAGTCATTGTGGTTATAGAGTCAATGTTATCCACATATCTCTACCTCCACACATGTTGAGATATCAGAGAGACAACGAGCCTCATTACGACCATGGAGGAAGCCATGCCGGTATTTGTGGCATGGCTACCCCCATACTGGGTAATGGGACCGGGTTCCCTGAATGGGGAAATACCGGGCCATTCCGACCTTGGAGGGCCCAGTATTTCCCCATTCAGGGAACCCAGACCCGGTACATCCCCATTCCCATTTGAGCCCCCATAGGGCACAATGGGAATGGGGAGGATGCAAACAATGGGCCCGTTGTATGCATCCTGGTCTGCTCGCGGCACCCGCTAAGGATGCCTGGTAAAGCCAGGCATCCTTAGCGGGTCCCGCAAGGAGACCTCGTAAAGAGGCAGTAGGGGGTTAACAGGGCCAGCAGCTCTACCGGACCCGTTAACCCCCTACCGCCAGGGTCGTAATGAGGCCCAATATCGTTGCTCTCAGAAGGTACATTTTTCTGAAGTGTGTTGTCACATCTCACTTTGATGGTCACTTCTCAATCTCACCCTCGTCTGTGCTCTGGTCACCTATTCTTCTTCTTCTTCTTCTTCTTGATCCTGTTCACCCGACAGGGGGCTGGGCCTATAAATCTTTTCACATCCCATTTATGCACCCACGCTTTCTTTCGCTGCACTTTTACTGAGGTTGGGGTTGCATACTTGACAGAATAATGGCCCTCAAATCGTTGCTTTTGCCACTTGGTGGACAAAATTCTGCAAATATATCAAATCACCTGGAAATAATTGTAAGGGTGGTATTACAGCATTTACACCCCTGTTGTCGTTTAGTTTCTTGGCCCCCGTGCCGCACCTGTATATGCGAGAAATTAATTTTAAACATTTCGTTTTAGCAGTTAAATAATCATGCATTTCATTTCCTAACACAGTCGCAGAACTCTCTGCATCCAATCGAGCACGCGTGAGAGGAGCAAATGAGACATGCATTCTTCTGCCCGTCACTAATTCATGGGTTGTTAAGGTGGTGATCTGAGCCTGACTGATTGTGTAGGGCAAATAGAGCCTGGGAAGGCAGTGAAACCATTTTTTTTATATGTATCTCGCAATTTTGCAATACTTTTGTTCAATACACCATTGAGATGTTCCACAACGCTGTTTACCTGGAGATGATAAGCAAGGATGTTATTTCTGAAAATAACTAATTGAAAAAGTGTGGCCCATTATATGACTGCAGCACTCCACACACTCCCCATCGGGGAAACAATTCACGTATGAGGAACTTAGCAGCTGACTCAACGTCTGCATTGGTACATGGTCCTAATTCTATCAAGTGTGAAAAGGGACATACTACCACAATCATCCACTACAACCTTGGAGCATATCAACATAATCTTTATAAATATGCTGAAATGGGCCTGTAGGGAGGGACATTACACCTCACACTGTTCTCAAGGTATATCCACAAATATATTGCTGGCACATGGCACAGTGAACAATAAAGTTCACAACATTTTCATGCAGGTTGGGGATGAACCTTGTGGTGTGTGATGGGTAGTGCAGTTGTTCTAATGCTACTATAAGTAACTCAAGGGGCATTACAGGCTTCCCTGTGCTATTCTTTCACCACACCAGTTCAGTGGGGGGAAAATGATCATGCTCACTTTAACCATAAATCCTTTTCTATATGTGGTGCGCTCCACTGCTATTAAACTATTTGTCTCAAGGATAATGCATTATAGACCTCTTTTATCTTAATGTTGAGCATAGTTTTGTGTGGAGCAATTGTTATCTCAGCTATTTGTCAGAAATATGTTGCCCTTTTTGCTTATGCGTCTTCTGCTTCGAAGCCATGGAACATTAAGTCTTTGCCCCTGGTATGGGCTGCACACTTCACCACGGCAGCAGCCATAGGATATGCCAGTGCATCTAGTATTCTTCCTAATAATGGGGCATGCATACTGCTGTGGCATCTGATGCTGAAAGCCGCTCCATCTCCACCTTGAAAGTCCTCAGTGTACTGTAGATGTCATGTAGGTAAGTCAAAATATATTGTCACTGCCTGATCCTCATGCTCTTCCAATGCTAACATCATCACTACTAACTCAGCTGCCTGCACAGAAAAATGAGCTGCTTAACTGGCACTTGTCACAACCTCAAAACCATCACCCTTACTTATTACCACTGCTGCTCCTGAATGCCTCAATCCAGTGATCTGATTGATTGTCGATGAACCCTCAACAAAGACCACCACTGTTCTTCTAACTTTGTTTCTTTTACTAGGGTACGTCGTCATGTATGTCTTTATATGTAGAACAGTCATGAACCCACTCCCCTCCCTGAACTGCGCCAGCAATCTATCTCACAGGATTCACAGTGCAACATCTGACAATGTTTGTTGATGGACTAGACAGTATGACCTCATATCCAGAACTCGCTGTGTTGTAAGCGTGGGCTTGGCTTTTTCAGGAATGACAAACAGGGCATGCTCCACCTACAATGTTAATGCACAGCCCATCGTTATTGTGAATGATTTCTCTATTTCAAAGGCTGTTGCTGAAGCCAGTGCTTGTTCACATGGGAAATGTCTTCTTATCATTTGATCTAAGTATCCACTGTAATATGCCTATTGTTTGTGCCCTATTGAAGATTTTTGAGTGAGGACAGCCATCATCATGTATCCATTTGAAAGTGAGAATAAATACAATTCTTCCTTGTAATCTAGTATTCTCAACATAGGGCTGTACTTATCGCTCCTTTCAGTTCCTCAAATACATTGATCATCTTGTCTGTCTTTATTATGAGGCTCTTGATTTTCTGTGCTTCCATCGATCCTTACAAAAGGGGCAGAACGTACATGCTATAGTCAAAGACCCGTATGCAACAATAGTTACATAGCCCCAGGAATTGCTGTAATTCTTTCACTGTCTCTGGGCAAGGTGTATTTGCAATTGTCTCTGCTCTGTCAGGCATCACCCCCTCTCTTCCTTTGATAGTAACTGGGCCAAATATAGTACTTCTTTCTGGCATAACTGCAATTTCTCCTTGTCCACCTTGTATCCCTTCTCAGCCAATAATGTTAACAACATCACAGAGTCTGTTCTGCACTCTTCCTCTGTGGTGCTGCACACAAGCAAATCATCAACACACTGTATAATTTCACGGGGTGCCTGTATATTTTATAAGTCTGTCTGTGGCACCCTATTGAAGACACTGGTGGACTCAAAGCACCCCTGTCGGATCCTTGTGCCAGCCTCTACAATGATGTTTACGGGGTATAAATCTGCAAGATCTTTATTCACTCGATACACTGGCGTGCTACAAGGAGATTCAGATGGCACAATGATACACCGTTGCATTAAGGAAGCAATAATTTAAAAAATGCTTTCATCTGCCTCCCGTAACAGGGTAAGATTGCTCCATCCTTCAATTTTATTCATACTGCTCCAATCGCTTTCAGCAGACCTACATCATAAGGGACACTAGTCCACAGTACACTTGGAACTTTTGCCAAATCTTGTTGCAGAAAAGATGGTACCTTTTTAGCCAGCAGTATTACCTGAGGTGTTTCTGCATTTGCAATTGGTATGGAATAGAAATTTTAGAAAATATTCATCATCTGCCATGTCACTCAACTGCTGTGTTGAGTCCAGTGCTATTGCTGTGCATCAATTAACCCCTTCCTTGTCTGTCCCATGTAAGACTATTCTGTCCCCTCGTACCACCTCTGTTTCTAAATGTATTGTTATTATCTCCCCTTGTGCCACATCCATGGGTCATTTTTCTCTGAACAAAAACTCTGTGGGTAACAGTCAAATTGTGTCCTCTTTTCATGGAAGTCATCCTAGCAACACCTGTACCCCTTCAAAGGAATACTTCTGAATTTACTGACATCTCTCGAAATGCTTTCTGACCATAGAATGCTTGATTAAACTCCCTGATGTTGAACATATCATCCCTTCCTGAGTGAATGAAATCATCATATTTAATTTACTCATCAAGTCCCTTTCCAATATGTTAACTAGTGTATTTCGAGAATATAGCAATAGTGCAGCCACTGTATCTTCTCACACTAGTATGTGAATGGAACCTTTGTCATAGCCCCAGAGAATCCTTGTGTATCCATCATTATTTGTGACTTGGAAACCCTCCTTCCCTGACACAAGATAGCGTCGCCCCTGTGTCAACCGAAAAGGAGAATGTCCTATCCCCTATTGTCACCCCCAACCGTACTTCCTCTTCTGGGTTGGGAGTTATTGAAAGCACTGGACACATCAAGCTTCTCTGTGGGCTGTCCTATTGGGTGTAGATGCATATCGCTGTTGGTGTAAAGGGATTTCCTCCCACCACTGTCGCACCCACTGACATGGGCACTGGAGTTTGTGGCAATAGATTCCTGTCCCACTGTCTGGACTGTTGTGTTGGCATTTCCAATGGATTCAGTGATTGTTCTTGTACTTGTGGCTGCTGCAGATGCTGTTTCTGGGGCATCTGCTGTTGTCGTGTCTGGATCTGCATTAGTGCCTTCGTGTTATGTTGTGGAAATGGTTGATGTTGCAGGTATGGGAATGTGCCCTGCTCTTGCTGTGTTTATGTATAATATGATAGGGAAATGCAGGCCTACCCCTCTTGGGTCTGGTTGTTGCCATCCTTCATTGATTGTCTCTCTGCTTCCGCATACTCATGTAAAATGCACAACTAACATTGTCCACCAAAACCTCCAATCCCTCCAAATTGTGGTCTTATCCCATCAAATCCTCCTCCATATCCACCTCCAAACCCATACCCTCGGTACATACCCCGTCCCCCTGGGCTAATAATTAATTTCTCCTCTCCCTCATCAATATATGCTTGCCCTCTGCTGTTGATATTCTATTCTTGCTCATAGTTTTCTCCAACAACATTCGTTATCATTGCTCCCTCTACAGTTATCTTCCACAAATTATTTTGCACCAATTTAGCTTCCTCTGTCTGCCTCTATTCTACATTGTTCCTCTCCTTCTCTTGTATCCTTCGACAATAATGGACAATATTCAACTGTATATCGGCCCATGGTTTCATCTCAATTCCTACTATTTTCATTAGCTGTTTCTGCACTTCTTCGGGAAGACCGTGCCATGAAGTGTTATAAAACACAGGTATATTTTTGTCCCAGCACTTCCTTGTTTCCATACGTTACTTCTATTGTATTTTTTGTATAAATGCTGCTGGATCCTCATCTATCACTATCTTGCGTGTCATAATCGCACTCATATCTGGTATGTCTGGGATTTGCACCCTCAAGGCCCTCCGAACATTCGCTCTGAAACTGTTAAAAGGTGAACCATCATGTGTGGTATTGTGTGCCATTACATAATGATGTCCTGTACTTTTCCATACATCATATGATTGTTCTTCCAATATCAAAGCAACCACACTCTTCTTCACTACTGATGCTATCTCCATGTCGACTATTCGTCTGCCTGGCAATTTCATTAATTTGCTTACATATGGTGTTTTTCTTCCTGCGTTTATTGGGAGCAGCTCTGGGAGTGATGGGCCCCCATTCTGCGTAGCTCGTTATCCCACAAATCTATTAATGTATACTGTGGTGTTTTCTAGGCTCACTTGCTTGAGGAGCTCCTCTTCCTCATCTTTCCACTCTTATTCCTCTCACTCTATCTCTTCCATCACCTCGTTGCTAAAACCTCTAAAACCTTCCTGCACATACACTCCTATTTCTATTTCCTCTGTCATGTTTCTACTAATACTGTTCATGTTATCTTCTTCTTCCCTGTTGTCCAACACCTTCATTCTAATGCTATCATTAACCTCCTTTCTGCTAATCCCCTGTTTCCAGGGCCTTCATGTTGTCATTTTCAGTGTTCTGTCCATCTATTTGCAATAATATCTTACCTCCCACTCATTTGTCTGCTGTAATCGCTGCTCCTTGTCCCCCTCCCTTCATATTGTGTACCTTCTGCAACTCTTCCTTTGCTTCCGTTAGCTGTGCTTATAAACTGCACTGTTTATCCTTTTCTACTCATATTGCCAATGCACTTGTTGTGCCACCTTTTGTTCCTTTGTCCCTAATATCTCCTTCTCCTTTGAGGGGGGGAAAAATCAGGGATTATTATACCCTGCAGCAGCCACCTGCAATGGATATAATCCTGGCAAGGTCGGAAACAGAGCGCATGGTTGTGGGGGAGGAGGAGCTGTGGAGCTTACACAACTGAACAATCAGGGTGTCTGTCATTGTAATAATATAAAAACTCAATTTACCATAAAATTCAACAATCGCTGTTTCAACAAACTCTCCCTCCCTCTCTCTTTCCTTTACTTACCCCCTCACAATTCTTTAAAATGTCAACACAATGTCCTCTCTACATCACACCAACAATACACAATCTCAGCTGTTTAGCACCGTGTGGCTACGTTCTCCTAGCGAACTTGGACTTTCACAGATTCTTGACCTTGGACTTTGTACTACTGGGATTTCTGTGGAGCGGATTTGCCCTTCTGGATTTGTCGCCTGGTTACATCCTTGGACTGGAATTATTTGTATTACTCTGACCCTGGAACTGTTATAGGACTGCTTTGGCTTATCCCTTGGTTTTGGATCTCTGAACTGTGTTTGGACCGCATCCTGTCTTTTCCTTGGCTTTGGTATCTGATACGTCTACCTCAGGTGGACTCTGGCTTATTGTTAATCCATTCTCACTGATTTACCAGAGAAGAAACAACTAGGTACAGACCTGACACCGACCAGTCCCCGGAGTCTGAGGAGTTGCCTGTTGCCAGTAACTCTTCTGTGTCTACTGGGGGAGTGCCTTGCTGCTGGAGTGCCTTTACTTGATAAACCAAATCTCCCCGCGGAGCGGGCGCGGAGTCTGGCAGAGTCTGAGGAGTTGCCTGTTGCCAGTAACTCTTCTGTGTCTACTGGGGGAGTGCCTTGCTGTTGGAGTGCCTTTGCTTCATAAACCAAATCTCCCCGCGGAGCGGGCGCGGAGACTGGCAGAGTCTGAGGAGTTGCCTGTTGCCAGTAACTCTTCTGTGTCTACCAGGGGAGTGCCTTGCTGCTGGAGTGCCTTTGCTTCATAAACCAAATCTCCCCGCGGAGCGGGTGCAGAGTCTGGCAGAGTCTGAGGAGTCCGAGGAAGTCCGTGGAATCCTGGACTCCTCGTTACTCCCCCTCCCTCCCCTCCGCTCATCGCGGCTTGTCGCTGCTACTACCGCTGCTACTGTTTGCGAGATGCGCGTTGCTGACAAAGGAAAGACTTCCAGTTCAACGATGAAGACTCGCGCTCAAAGGAGGCAGGGGCCGAACTCGCCGTGTCCAGAATCTGAGCGCTCTTGGCGTTCAGTGGAGTCTTCTGAGTCTCCCGAGTCTCCCTGGCGGGCGGCCCCTGGGAACGCACCTGGCCCGGCCCTGGCTCCGACCTCGGTCTCGGATGACACAGCATTGAAGATGGACCGTTTAACCGAGCCGGCCGCAAGGTTGGCGCAACTGAACGTCGCACAGGACGCTCAAGTAAGTGCCGATGTGTCTCTCATTCATGGATTGTCTGTATCGGAGGGGGTCCCGGAACACGAAATAGTAGAAGAGCCAGCACTAGACCAACATGTGTTCCGAACCGCCCACTCTGTATTATCCGTACCATCTGTTCCTCCGTTCAGTCATTTTTGCCCGATCAACGTGCCGAGAGTAGTGTCGTGTCTGCTTCCCTGAAAGACAATGCCAGCAATAACGAACATCTCAAACACATTTTAAACACGGATGCATCAGAAATAACAGGTCTTGGTTGCAGCTTGCTCCCTTCTGAAACATCAATAAGCAAACAAAGTAAATTGCGAACCTGTAACGGCCTGATGTCAGCACAAACTCACTCTGACTGTAATGCCCAAGTGCCTAACTTGGATGTAATTGATCTGGACAATATATGCATTATAAGAAATGACAAAATAAGCAGCGGTTTTTCCCGTCCAAGGTTTTATAGTGCTCTTGAAAAATTGATGCCATCACCAGTGAAGTCAATTAATGTGTCTCATAATGAAACCAATCACAGCACATTCATTATGCACAAGGACGTGGGTGAGCATGTGACTGAGCCTAGTCCTGATTCTTGTTTGGAGGTGTTTAATCATCCCCTCTCTGCGAGAGCAGCCCTCGAAACGCCAACGAACCTGGAAAGCAAACATGACAACAACCTCAGAAATTCCTTAGACATTGTCAACAAACTACAACAGATCAACAAAGGTAGACACAACAACTTAATAACAAAAGAAAAACAAAACAGGGTTCCAGATATAAGTGAGGATAGCCTTGACCTGCCTGTCACCTTAAACCTTAGCGCCTCAATTAAAAATAATAAACTGCAGTTTTCTCAGCCAAGTGGCTTGGCGAAAAGAAGAAGAGCAAACTCGAGCCCTTCAACCAGCATTCAATGCTCACAGAGGAAGATTCCTAAAATGGGTGTTGCTGCTCCTAAACAGCCTCAAATTCACTCATTGAATGAATCGTGTCAGGCCGGGGCAGGGTGTTCTGTTGATCACGATTGCTCTGAGTCCACGACTGATTCATCGTCCTCCGATTCATCTCTAATGGAGCGCCCATTTCCAAAGATCAGACGATTCCCTCTGGGCAGAAAGTGTCAAACAGGCTTCGACACTGAGGTTAATGGTAACGTGTGTCAAACCTCAAACACGAAAGACCTTCAGTCCACCATTATATCCTCAATGACCCTGTCCCTTGCGCCTTTTCTAAAAATGTACGAGCACTTAAACGAGAGCCGTAAAGACTTAACAACAGTAGTCTCTATCATGAACTCCAAGCTTGTGCCTTTTGAAAATATGCACATGCAACACATGGATGCAGCCCTGAACACAAACAACAAGTCGGAGCTGGCTATGCGGTCCCTCATGGACAGTAATAAAAATGCCAATCTGGACAGGAAATTACTCGCAGAAGTGGCAAAACAAGCGCTCAACTTGTTCCAACAAAAGTCCGAGCAGAGCCCCCAAAAGAGGGGCTTGGGCGAAAGAGGGCTTGACGATCCCCATTGCCATGACCGACCTTCGCTTGGCTCTTCAAAACGCCTGTACAATGTCACACGAGATCTGCCCCTGGTCGTCAATGCTCCCAGAGACTCACTGAACTTAATGTTAAGACCCCAAGAATGTTCCAGCTCAATTCTCGATAAAAACATCAACGTGGTTGGTTAAGACAAACTCTTAACCAACTGTGCTCAAGATTCTTTAACACCGGTAATATTGAACCTCATGAACAAATCAGGGGCCAAAAATTCGGCCGAAAAACTAATTACAGCCGGATCGGACAAGAGAACTTCAACGGACTTCAACGATATTCTCTTGGCGAGCTTAGCCCCAGGTAACTTGGCCCTCTTAGATCCCCAAATTGCTTCCACTTCTGTCTCAAGTCAACACACGGAGCCAACAGACGTCGTGACAGGTCCTGACCACATTGACGTGAGCGGCGACGTCACATGAGTCTTCGACATATTTAAGCCCTCAAAGAACGTTCTGACAACTGGAGTGAACGCAAAGAACTTGAGACGCAAGGGGGGAAAAAAATCTAAAAATCTACCCTCATCAAAAATGAAACGAGGCAATGACTCAAGGAAGTTTCTGAGAAACATCAAAACTGTTAACGTAACTGTCAACAGAACAATCTTAAAAGAAAAAAGCAGAGAAACAAAAACTCAAACAATCGAAGCTACAACTGTGCCAGATCAACCTATCGGACCTAAAAACAACTCGTGTGATATATCTGAAGATCTGATGAACATGTCAGTATATGAGGACATCGTGATGGAGGAATCGGGTGGGGCTGATCAAGTCAACCTTTTGGCCGGAAGTTCCACCAAAGGAGCCAAGACCGCTGAAAACGCTCTAGTTCCCACTCCAACCAATCCTATAAAATTGCCACTGACGACTGCGGAGCCACCACCTTCACAACAGGCGGTAACTGTCTCCCCTGTCGTTTGGTCTCCATGTCGAGTCAATAGGCTTGCAAGCTCTCTTTCTCAAAAATCCAACAGAACAGTAAGGCTGTGTGAAGTTTTTCTGCCACCGGCACTTGTATCAAATGGCCCGGTCTCTCAGAAGAAGAAGTTCATGACTTTGGACGAAAAACGCTGTAAGAGTTTGTCAATGGCAAGCAACTCAGTTGGTCAGTCTAAAGTCATCGGTACTCTTACACCATTAGACAGCTGTAAGCAATTGTCACTGACTGGGTCCGCCGCCTCTGACTGTACTAATGAGCATAATAAGGGCCTCAATGTCAACACCATTTTGCAACCTAAAACCTGTGGGAGCACTTCAACAAGATCTATCACAGGGAAAAACGTATCAAACGGTCCAAAACAGGATATTCAAGCAAGGAAAGATTCTATGTTCCATCAAGTTCTTTTAGAACGTATTGATTCTGCAGATGATCTAATTCTTAATCGCCATAATGTCCTGTGGCTATGCCACCTAGTACCCAGTCTTAGAGCTATTGAATCCGGAGACTTAAAAATTGTGGAATTTTTCAATGAAACCAGAAATGACGCGGTCATTCTGCACCTACAGTCCAAACTCATAGTTGACACACTTCTTGAAGCTGGCCCGGTGCTGATGTCTCTGGGGTTCGACATTTCTTTAGCACCAATACGTGATGCAGACAAGCCAATGAAAGATGTGCACAACATGTCGGTGGGCGATGAAAGTAATCAAACATACAAGATGGTGACGAGCGAACCTGCGAAACCGAATTCCTTTACATCTCTACAAAGCACCGACCCTGCTGATCAAAAATTACTGCCTCAGAAAAGACTGTTTGACTGCATAAAGATAACAATTCAAGGAGCCGATAGTACGTCACCTAATGCGGACTATGCCAAAGACCACACACCAGAGGTTGCGAACAAAAACGACTGGTCTTGGATCGCTGGCACCCTAAACAACGATCAGTCGTGTTAACGCCAAGCCCCTGCTCCATGCAAAAATTACAATCTGGGATCTTGGAACACTAGGGGCTTCAGTCACTTGTTCAACACTGTTTGGTCTGCTGACTTGGACCTCATCTGTCTGCAGGAGACGTGGTTATGTGAAAATCCAATCCTGGAGGGTTTTGAAACTGCCCTCAACCCAGCCATTAGACAGTCGAAAGGAAGACCCATGGCTGGCCTCCTGGTGGCAGTCCGGAAAGACTCAGGCCTTAGGATTACAAACTGTGACAACATTTCTCCTTTCATCCAGGTGGTAACGGTAAGTTTTGCAGGCGTAGCAAATGCCCATGCCTTAAATCTCTGTATCATCAATCTTTACTGGAATCATGGGGCTACTGGAGCCAATCTTTTCATTGATGAAGTCACCATGGCAATTGAGGACCTTATGGAAAAAGGAAATCCATATGACCTGATTATTTGTGGTGACCTTAACATCGATTGTATTAGCCACCTAAAGCTAATTGACAACAAGAAAAGGGTCAACAAATTGCAACAACAACTGACAACTAAGTGGTGTCAAGAAATGGATTTACGTGAGCTAACGATGCTGAACGGACAAACACCGGGAGACATTCCGGCAGCTCCTACTTGGAGAAGAGGTGACCAAAGCTCAACAATTGATTACATCCTGGTATCCGGAAAGATCCATATGAGAACCATCAATCTCGTGATCAGAAAAACGATTTACAGTGACCACGACATGGTGATTCTAAAATTTTCTGCATATGCCAGCTGTACTCAAGACCTTTTTGCACATACAGTCAGAACAGGAACTGGTCGTATTCGTTTAAACCTTGATTCTAGCGAGGTAGCTAGCATCTTGACGGTTTTTCAGTCTTCTCGAACACTGGCATACGTCCATCTTCTGACTCTTTATCATGAACAGAACAAATCTCTAAGAAGCACTGAATTCAAATGTAAACATAAATTTGACCTTGAGATTTCCCAACGGAAAAGACTTCTCCGTCAGCAACTGAGACAAGCAAGCAAATCACCATTCTTAGAACCAAGCATTACTTCACGTAAGCTAAAACAGGGCTATAAGAATTGGCTAAAATCTCATAGGGCCACCATGCTACAAAATGACGCAGAGCTCATGTTGGCAAAAATGGCGAGTTCCAACTCAGCCAACTATTGGAGACTTATAAACAACACCTTTGCACCACAACATGCCCTTCAAGCTAACTTGGTCCTAGAAACAGAGTGGTTAGCATTCTATTCTGTTCTCTTCCAAAAGGACAAAATCACTACAGAATGGGAACCCCCAAACTTAAGACACTGGGAGCTTGTTTTTGAGTATGAAGACATCCTGCGAGTCATTAAGAATGTGCATGAATCGAGAGCACCTGGCCCTGATGGGCTCACGAACTTCCTGATCAAAAGACATCCAGAACAATGGTCAGAATTTTGCGAGCATTTGTTCAACAGGATTCTCAAGTGCTGTAAGAGCCCTAACTCATGGAAATCCGCTGTGATCATACCGATCTTTAAAAAAGGAGACAGCAGAAACCCCAAGAACTATAGACCAATCGTACTACTCGACGTATTAGGGAAAGTGTATGCCACCCTTCTCCAACAACAACTTCTGGAGTGGTCCACCAAAAGCAATCTCGTGGATCCGAGACAGACGGGCTTTGTCAAGGGAGTGGGCTGCTGCCTTAATCTCCTACTGTTAAACCTACTGAAGAGGGAAGCTCATCGCAAAAATTCTAAGATCTATCTAGCCTTAATCGATCTATCTCAGGCATTTGACAGTATAAACAGAGATCTATTATGGCGGAAAATGAGCAAATGGAATTGTCCACCTAGCTTGCTGGCTGCAATTCGTGAACTGCACACAAACACCTCCATTAGAGGTAGACTAGATCTTAAGGGCAACTTATCAGCGCCTATTGAAACATGTAGAGGAGTTAAACAGGGCTGCTCGCTAGCAGCGAGCATTTTCAACCCGTTTATATCAGACATTAAAGAGGTCTTTGTTGGGCTACATACATTTCCACCGAAAATACATGGCACGCATATTGATTACTTAGCCTATGCGGACGACATCATCCTGTTGGATTCCACACCAACAGGTCTGCAACGTAAACTTACTGCTGTGGAAAAATACTTAACAGAGAACGGCCTGAACATCAACAGGGGGAAATGTGAAATTATTGTCTTTGAAAAACTCCAAGGCACCAAAAAAAATGGCCAGAAATTCAAATGGTATTTGGACAAAGAACCCATCTGCCTTGTAAAAAACACCACCTACTTAGGGATGCGTATAAGTGCTAGCAGGAATGACGCACCCTGGGTAGAATCCGCAAGGATGAAATACCGTCAGCTGGCATGTCAGGCTTCCTTATTTAACAAAAAATTCGGGAAATTTTCCCTAAAACCTACGCTTATTTATTTATTTATTTTTATTGCATCAATTAGTTTCCAAAAAAAACTTTAAATGCATACTAAACCAAGATTTTCTTACAGAAACATAAAATTACATCAATTATAAAACCTACGCTTAATTTCTTTCAGCAAAAAGTGGTTCCATCTCTGATCTATGCTGGAGAAAATGTGTTTGGTTGTGGGAATGAAGTATGGAACTCGTTTGAAAACATCTTTTGGACCAAAGTCTTACACCTCCCTAAGGGGACTTCCACAGCCTGCGTAAGATACGAACTTGGCTACATCTCCATTCAGGCAAGGGTTACCTGGAACCTTTTAAGCCTTTTCAGGAAAACTTTACTAACAAACCAGGCGCCTCAAATCGCAATTCTTCACAACCTAGAGTCTGAACAACCTGACACAATCCCACATCAATGGAATGAGTTGTGTCACGAGGTTCTCAAAGCATATAACATCAAGACTCAAATGCTGATTGAAAACCCTGATGCTGCAAAACTGAAGTTATGGAGACTTGACTGGATCCATACTTGCAACTTAAGATCGACATCAAGAACAGCGCAAGACTTCCCGATTGAGGCAAGAGCTTATGGCCATCCTCCGGGATACCTGTCCTGTTTTCCGGACCAGTGGCCGAGATCTCTTTACCTGAAATTCAGGCTCAACGTCCTGCCAACTAAGGAGCGACTCTGTTTCTGGTCACAATCAACTGACTTAGATCTAATGTGTCGTTTTTGTAACACCACAAATGAAACCCTCAAACACCTGACAATGATATGCTCTGGGCTAGAACAAGAAAGAAACAGAATCTTTGGTCCAGTCACAAAGAGATTTTAGTTCGCTTCCCGGGAGGACTGGTGGAAAACCCTGTTCGACGGGTCGAACAGATCTGTGCTATATGCCCTGGTCTCCTTCCTCCAAGCCGTCAAAGACCGTTTATACACTAACTCGGCTATTTAACAGAGGAGAAAGTCTGTCCAGCGACCTAATGACGAATGTGGTGACTAACATGGAATAGGATGTAATAAGATGTACTTGTTTTGTTTGATGTCTTGCCTTACGACGAAATTGTTGTCATTGGTGTTCTCTTTTCTATTTTTAAAGGTTTGAAAAAAACCAATAAAAAATAAAAGAAATCTCAATCTATTCCATAGTTAGCACAAACAATCGTAACTACTACTCTACCAATACACAAAAACCACCTCTACCGTGCTATTATATACCAAAACAATACCAACAACAATCAACATCAAATAAAATCTATTCTGACCAGCTGCCTTCCATTTATACAGGGTATCTTCTCTTTTATCTCCTTTACAGCCCCACGAAGGAGGCAGGGCTTTACGCCCTACCGCAGTCTTCCACTACTACTGTCAGAATTATGCCTTTTTCTGTCTTTCACTTCAAATTAAACAACAAACAACTATACCCTCCCCTGCAGGTATTTTGATGCACAAATATACTCACATCCTATGATTCTGTAGGTCCGTTGGTGTCAAGTCTCCTTTATCTGCCTGTTCCACCCTCTGTGCACAGTGTGTCACTTGTAAGACCGGGGAGGATGTGCGGGAACCGGGCTCCCGCCAACCTCCTCTTAGGTGCGCACTCGAACTGCTGTCAGCAGGTGGACTCTGCCATACTAAGAGAGATGCAGCAATGAGTCCTCAACCCTATGCCAGACACTGGTTATCTCAGTAGTAACTCAAATGTTAAGATAGGCCCAAGGATATCAACAATGAAAAAAAATCAATGAGTAACTCCAAGTGCACAAGAAAACCCAGCTTTATTTAGACACAAATGACCCGTGAGAGGGCATACAAAAGACAATCTGAAAATGGCGTTAGGAACAGCAAGGTTTTAAGTTTGAAAAACATCACAGCTGATGTCATGGTCAATAATTACCATAACAACTTCTATTCACTTGTTCAGTTGGTTAGTGGAATATAGAGCATATAGATGTCTAAAAGCAAAACTTCTACTATTGGTTCTTTCACAATTAATACATCTTCCTAGGGTCATCCTTCGAAAAATGATACATTTCAACATAATATGCCATTGGTTGGCATTCTACTACACTAGTTGATAATGTGAACAAGGTTCTGTTTAGTTAATTATTTGTTCATTCAGCCTTGGGCTATGTCATGCAGTGCGAAAGTGCGTTGTGCGGAAGAAGGGATGGGCGAACCACTATGATCCAGTTTAAAGAAGTTACTCCCTTCTCGTTCTAAGGCTTGAGGCCTTATCTGCCAGTCTTTCCGTGCCCTTGGCATGTCGTCTCTTTGCCTGGATGTACCAAGGAAGTAGCTGGTGCACTATTTATTTGGGATTGTAATAAATGACCCTTGTTTCGATCATATGGTAAAGGACCACAATTCAGAAATCATCTTTGTCTATTTCATGGATTTTCTGCTGTTTTAACGTGTGTGTGCTTTCCTTCGGCAGCCACTTGGTGCACTGTGTGTTCATTCGTTATGGGATCAATCGGCACTGTAGCTACTTGCACCGGCCATTCAAAGAAGCATCTGTTTTCTCGCTGGTAGCAATAGAAACAAATGAACTTAATAGTTGTGCACTGTGCCCTGGGATTAATTATCTGGTGTGGTTTCAACTGTTAGGCAGAACTCCCTTTTGCACAATGATCTTGGTGCTTGGGCTACTGTCTGAGCATCATTAGGCCTGGACTTCTGTGTCAAGCAATTGTATATCAGAATGCAGTATGATATGATATGGTGTTTCAGAATTCAGGCCTTGCCGCGTTTGGTCTAGGTAATGGCGGTGCTTTTGCTTTTTCTAGCCATGTTAGTGTTATTCGTGTCTCGCATACTGCCATTTATTATTCTCTGCCTGTGTATGCTGCAACCTCTCCCTACCTGCCCATTTCAATACTACTTGTATAATCCTGTCTGGGTATTCGGCAACCTTTCCCTACTTCTGTGAATGCAAATTACTTCTGCCTGACCATTGGTGTTTTACTGAACGTTTCTCCGCTTGTACTTTCGTTCATGTTCGGGAACGGGTGTGGGCATGGCCAGATCCAGTACACCTCACATCTGCACCATCACAAAACCAACTGCTATAAGAATACAATTGATATCTGATTTAGCAGAGACGTGTATCAATTATGTAATACTTAGGGAAAGGTAAAGGGCTTGTAGGGAAAAGTCATTAGAACAAGTATTGTAAGCACATTTTTCGGGTCTATTCCATCGTAGTTGTTAGTTAGATGAGCAGAGCAAAAAGGAGTAGTGGAGACTCGGAATTAAATAGATGGACAAAAAGGCAGGAGAAACTCAATTGTCGCCTGATCAGAAAGGATTTGTTGATGTTTATAGAGCAAAAAGGATTCTTGGAATTTCCATGGGAAACGTCAATAGACTGGACACAGAGGATGTTCGAATGAGATGTGCACTGGCATGGTGACAAGTGGCATAAGCTCATATTAGGTTCTGCTGATGTCAGCTTGATGGGCATATATTATGATTTACTGCCACCAAGGCTCTTGACAACATAGGCTGATGGATCAACACAGAAGATTATCACAAGATGGCGGCTTCCGACCTGTGCGGTTCACGTGTCTAAATGTCAGAAAATCGAAGACAAGGTGTATTGCAAAAAAGAAAATGTGATTGCTTGATTTAAGCTCAACAATACATGCCCTAACCATTGGGCCAATACAAGTCCTTGGGGATGTGGCACCTAGGCTTCCCTCGGGTGCCACCACTGGGGGTACTCCCTTGCCCATTGAAATACCTCTGTTCTTTCCTGTGCTGTTCTTTCTGTTTCTTGCGCAGGAGCACAAAGTCCTGTTGTTTCTTCTCTTCTAGTGCCATGGCACCTCTCTGGTTTTGTTCTTCTAGAGCTATGACAACCTTCTGTCTATGTCTCTCCACAGCAGCAGTGCCCCTTTGCTTCCATACCTCTGAGGGCCACTTCTTTTCCTCAAAGAAAAGTTCCCTATCAGCTCCAGGTTGGCTTAACCTAGACTTAACGAAAGCCCTTAACGTTGCAGGATTTTGGGACATAGCTGAGGTCTTGGACCACTGGTACCTGTGGGAGACTATGCAACCTGCTCTCTGGGAGGAATAGTGATAGGCTTCACCACTGTCACCCTCCCTTCCACTTCCATGCCACCCAGAGAAATGGGAACTTGAACTAGAGGCTCACCAATGCTGCTGGCCTCCTGGGACTCTTCCAGCCCCCTAGCTTCCTCAAAATCTTGGAGACTTTTCAGTGGTTCAGTCTTCTTTACCTTACTGCCATAGGCGTTGACCCCTGGCTGGTCAAATCTCTTGCAGTTCACCTACTGACAAGTGGCTGGGTAGCTCATATCAAGTTACATTGTGCACATAAAAAATATGCCGGGGCAGTGAAACTAACATTAAATCTACACTTTTATTTTGTCTGACTAAGCTGTAGGCACAGTCTGTTCCAAATCCTACTGCTGCCACCAATATAGCAAATTGACTTCTGCCCTGCAAGAGCACACAGATGAGTAGGGGCTAAAATTGCCCACTCAGCCCTCACACTTCTACAAACCTAGAGCCAAAACAATCATAAAAGTTCAACAGGCACAGTCAAGAGATATACCTCATTTGCCTTTTGTGGTAATATGGGCTGAGGGAAGGCTATCCTCTTAAGAGGGGTAAATGTGGTTTGGTAGCAAACCAAACAGTCAAGTATTACATTCCAAAATAAAGGAATGTCCAATGAAGGTACTATTTCCGATAATAACTAACTAGAAACACCCTACACAAAACCCACCCTTATATGATATGATATGATATGGCATTTATAACGTGCCTATACACAAGTGTTTCAAGGCGCGATGAGGCAAGGGGGGGAAACAAAGGAGGACAGACAATGATCCTACTATGCCAAGTGTCATTCAGATCGCGCAAGTGCATGGGAAGGGGGAGAAAGGAAAAGTACGCAGGGGAAGGGAGAGGGGAAAGTGCAGTACATGGGAAAAGTGGAATAAATAAGAAAATTAATAAACGGCCAGCTGGTGGCAAGTGCAAGGAAGTGCAGACAAGTGCTGGTAAGGGGACTGTAGGGATACAGAATAACGGTCCCCCAGGTGCAGGGATTGCCGGGGAGGCAGTGCAGGTGAGCAATTGACGGGGCCTGGGCCAGCAATCAAAAAGGGTGGCCAGGTAACCCGAGCAGTTTCAGTCAGGAAAATCAGCAGGGGGGGGGAGAGAAAGCAGAGGCAAAGAGGAAGGTTTTGAGGTGCTTCCGGAACCAGAGATGGTTCTTCTCGAGTTTCAGGGAGGCAGGAAGGCTGTTCCAGAGAGAGGCCCCAGCCGAAGAGAGTAGTCTGCCACCAACTCATTGCTTAGAGAAGCGACTGACACTGAGGGAGTTGGAGGTGGATGACCGAAGAGCTCGAGAAGGAAGATATTTAGGAAGAGAGAGTTGAATGTATTGTGGCCCCAGACCCCAGAAGGCCTTGTGTACAATGCAGAGGGTTTTGAACGTAATCCTCGCAGCCACTGGGAGCGAGTGCAGAGCTTTCAGTCCTGGAGAGATACGATCCCTGGGTTTGAGGCCAAGAACAAGTCTCACAGTCCTGTTCTGGATAAGTTGCAGAGGGCGGAGAGTAGAGGCAGGCAGATTTAGATAGAGGCTGTTGCAATAGTCCAGCTTAGGGAGGACCAGGGCTCTGGAGACAGTGCACTTCTGGGGGAAGGTGAGGAAGGAACACAGAATAAGCAAAGATAGTAGATGCAGAACTCTGGGTAATTAATCAATGGTGAAAGGCAAGCACAAGCAATCATGCTCTTGAAAAAGGATAAGTGCTTGTGAGCAGAAAGTATTCAAAGTGACCAAACAAGTTCTCTAGGGAGTCAATAGTACCTTCATTGCAGTTATTGGTGGTTCAGCAGCGCCAAACCAGACTTCTTGGTGCTGTGTGAATATCAGGAGTGAGCAGAAGGCAGCAACTGAGGGTGCTGCTGTTTCAAATGTGTTGAAAAACTCTAGAAACACAATCCCAGCTGTCATGGCTCTCAGGGTGCTGAGTCTGAATCCAGGAGCTCAGGGCCAAAGTAAGTCCTGTTCTTGTTTTCCCAAAATGGGGTAGGCTGGCACACAACTGCAGAGGTCCTTAAACACTGCAAGGCCCTGCATACTGCTGAGGCTGCAGAGAGGCAGCTCCTGCTCCAGCAGCAGATCACCCCCCCCCCCATTGGTGCCTAGAGATGATTCAGAGACAGAGCTCTCCTCTACCTTGAAACACCTGCCTTCACCCCTGCAGGATTCTGGCAAGGACTGCTCTCCCAGCAGGCTCCAACCTAATCTTCTCACGTGATGATCCAAAGATGCTTCAAGATAATTCAAAGAAGTGATAGGAGATTCCTTCTTTTATAGGCAAAAGTGTACAGGTTACTGGAATAAGGCTAGCCTGCTTTAAGGGTCCAATCCCTGTTCCTGAAATGTGTAGACTTCACCCTTCTGATGTCACAACCAAAGTGCTTTGATCCAGATGAAGCAGAGGGGACAGGAAAGAGAAAGAGAGGCACAGAGAGTCAATATGGTGGAAGCCACCTTCTCTTGAACAGAGATCCCCCCACTACCATAACCACATCCCCTTCCCTTCTCTCTAAGAACACAGGCCTTTAGAAATGCAGCACCCTGATGTGAGGCCTTGCTCTCTGTGAATGAGTGTGCCCCTTGGTTTGTGTTCCCAGGCCAGCTTCCTGTGGAGTGGCTGATCCTGGGGAAATATTGGTAAGCTTCCCTTGCAAAGGAACAAAGAGAAGTAATCCCCAAAGGCTACAGTCCTGCCAGTGGGCTGGGGTGAGCATTGTTTGGGAGGAATACACATAATCCTTCCACAGCTGAACTTGGCCCACAGGTCTCCACATGTGCAATATCAATTTAATGTGGCTGGAATAAATCTGGGAGTTGCTGCCCACTATACCCTAACTCAGGTATGGCTTATGTTTACAGTTTAGCGTGCCACCAGGACAGGATATTCAGACGTATGCCGTGTTTGGTGCAGTGAAGCATATTTTAAATGGAGCCCCTGTGCTTGAGAGACTTTGATGTCACTGCAGCTGTCAAGAGGGCACCTCAGACCGCTGAACCTGCTCTGTGCCTCTGGTAGAACAGGTGCTTTGAATTAGGATACTGATGCAGCAGGTCACAAGTAAAAACTATGCTTTTGGCCTGGAGCTTACGAAAAGGGGATGTGATTAGCAGATTTGCCTTTCAGAGAGGGAATTACCAACATCATTTATTATTTTAAAAAAGTCATAAAATCCAGAGCTTTCACACCCTTGCCAGATGTTCATCACAGTAAACCCTTCACTTCATGGCCAAAATAAGGATTTGGACGATTGGTGAAAGTTGTGGTATTCTGTTACCGCAAATTATTTGCCATTTCACCAAATTCAGAATGAGGCCCTATGTAGTTAAAGTAAAGGATTTATACATTATTTTATGTCAAATTAAAAAAAGATTATGAGAGAGTCTGTTGTTTCCGTGTGTGGATGCATTCTAGATAAATTGATTGAAGCAATCATAGAAAACCATTGATTCCCTTTATTGTTGTACAAACAGTGTTATCGAGATCTATGTAGATGAAATATATTTCCATAGGCCCAAACTTGTTCCATTCACAGAGCTTCCTCAGGGCCTATAGTAGTCATAGGGCTGTGTATTAATGAACAATTGGACATGCATTCCTGTCCTTAATAGCTGAGTAAGAAGTATCTAATCTCATAGTATTTGGTGTTATCATTATTATTATTAATATATTTATTGAGGGAGGACCTATTTTACGGGAGCAACAGAGTGCTTTCCAATTATTGGGGGAAGAATACGTTTATGGCGCATACAAAGAAGGGGGTTGAGATTTTAAAACAGGGGAGGGAGGTAAATAGTCAGCAATGGATCTTCAAGTAACCAGAGGAGTAAACAGTGGGGATCAGATCACTCAGTCTCAGGTAATGTAGAGCGTGGAAAGATGGATGGACATACCTAGGTGTTAAATTACCTAATGCAAAAGGTCTGACCCCCAAAAGTCTGACCCCCATTTTTCTGCAGATATATATGTGGGGTGGTAAAGTTAATAAAAATGTATAGGGGTAAGGAGGGGGTTTGAGGGGTCTCCCCCACATATGTATTTGCAGAAAAATGAAAAAACAAAAAGAAAAAGTCATAGAACGAGAAGGCCTGTCTTCTGTTTTCTTTCATTTCTGCACCAGCAGAGTTCAAGTCTGCACATGTCTATACTTCTGGTGGATTGTTGGCCTGCAGAGATTCTGAGTTTCTCAGTGAGGTAGCTTAGGGACATCAGGGTCCCATCCTTGTAGATGATGCAGCAGGGTATGAAAATGATATAGGCTTGCAGCGGGGGCCAGTGCAGTTCGATGAGGGTCAAGGTCATGTGGTCAAATTTGCAAAGTTCTTTGATGAGTCATGCTGCAGCATGCAGGACACATGTCAGGGGTGCCAGGGTAGTTGCCTGAATGCCTTCCAAAGGATGGGAGAGGAAAAAGGCCTGGACAGTATATCTGATGATTTGGTGAGAGCTCCCACTGGGAAATTCTTGAATGATCAGAAGACTTGTTTTCAGGGTTTCAAATGGGGTTGCATGCCTGGTGTGGTGTGACTAATGTCAAAGGGGATTTGTCAGATGGTCTGGCCAGTCGAGCTGGGTTGGAGAGCTGTGATGGAGGGTTGGGAGAGCAGTGATGATGAGTTTGAGGATATTAACTTTCCTCTGAGTTGGGTATTTCATGTGCTGTGTGAGGTTCAGAGTATTTCATAGGCAGTGAAGATCTTCTTTCATTAACTTGGTTGCTGTATTGCGGGTAGGTTTAAGTTGCGGAGGAACATATTGTTGACATGTGTGAGAGACCTGGTGGTCACCAAGACTATGAAATCTTGGATGAAGGAGGTTTTGGGGTTGGGTGATATGTAGATGAGGTTAAACGTGACACTGTCCATTGGGATGAGCGGGAAGTGCCAGGAAAGACTTTTGAAAGAGCCAATGTGGGCAACGGACAGTTGGTTGCATGTCCATGAAGCCTTGTGAATGATGGCCAGGCTTCCCCTAATCTTGTTTGTACGGTCTTGCTGTAGAATTCTGTAGCTATTGGCAATGAGGACATCTAGGATGTTGGTGTAGGTGGATATCAATCAGATCTCATTTATTAAGATGGCGCCTCAGTCATGTGTGGTGATGAGGTCAGAAATGTCAGCTGCAAGATTGGTTGCTGAGCGGACATTGGCGAGCATCAGTCTTCTTATAGTTGTTGATGATGGATTGCTGAAGGGGTCTATGGTGAAGCAAGTGAGATTGCTGAAATGTGGTGTCCATGTTTTTGTTGAGCACTGTGGTTGGTGATGAGTGGTGATGGTAGGGATGGGCGGTTTGTAGAGAGTGGTAAAAAACATATTTGAGGGAGCTTATCTGATGTTAGAGTAGCAGTGGTTCTGGTCCTGGGACTTTTCATTCCGAACAGGTCCAAACAGGAACTGCCCTTTTCTTTGTCTGCTCTTCGCTTCCAGTGCCTGGGCAAGAGAGACCTTGATTTAATAGTTGATAGAGGAAAGGAAGGGGCAAGTGGTTTTATGATGTTTAGGTCATGTGACAAGCAATTCAGCTTCTGGAAAGCATGTAAAATGATGGTGGGTGGAGCAACTGACTGGCAGGGACTGGTCATGTGACCAGCTGCATTCTCTATGCTGTCTGAATGGAGCTGTCCTTAAGTAGCTGACTGGAAGGTGTGAAAACAGGTGTGGCAGAGCAACTGAGTGTCATGGACCGGTCACGTGACCAGCAGCCTCCTCAATGCTTTCTGCCTGGGGTGCTTAAGTAGCGAGCTGGGAAGCACGAAAACTGATGGTGGGTGGAGCACCGCAGGGACTGGTCAAGTGACCAGCAACCTTCCCAATGCTGTCTGCCTGTAGCTGACCTTAATTAGCTTGTTGGAAGGTGTGAAAACAGGTGGGTGCAGAGCAACTGAGTGGCATGGACCGGTCACGTGACCAGTAGCCTCTTCAATGCTTTCTCCCTGGAGTACCTAAGTGGCTGGCTGGGAGGCATGAAAATAGGTGATGAGCAGAGCAAGTGTTGTTCTTATAGTGAGATAAACAGTAGTGTCCTGCTGTATGATAGTCATGTTCACGTAGCCCATATTTGTATTGGTGTTATTGATGCTTGTTCTTTTGGATATACTGCAAGTGATAGGTAAGGGTGCACTCATAAGTGTTCTGCATATTGATTTCATGCAGTAATTAATTGAAACAACCTTTGTAATGGTTGGTGTACTTCATTGCCTTGGTAGGCATGTTGAGTGTCGACGACTCTCATTTTAATCCCTATTTACCTGTGCAGATGGGTTGAGTCAACCACAGTGAGTGAGGGGGAGAAGAACCTAGGCAGCAGGCACATGTTCATACCACCCAGAGGCATTGGACACATTTTAAAGACAGATCCTGTGTCCTTGAATGATAATATTGGCACCTGCAGCCCACACACTGCTAGTCTGAGGCAGCAGCATATCATGATTCCTTGTTGCCAAGAAAATAAAGGTCTATATCCTATTATAGTGTATCCTCAGGTTCATCTTGTATGAGTGCTTCCTCTATGTTCTAGTACATTTCTTCATTACTCGTGAATTCATTACCAAAAGAGTTTAATGGCACATTGAATATCACCATAGATTTGACTAAATGCTGGTTGGAGCTCCAGCTGTTGCAATGGTTGTGGAGCTAATTGTCAAAACAATTGACAAACGCGCATAGAAAGATGTAAAATACAGGTATTCCTTAGTAATAAACTGCAAAGTGGATCTGTGATAGTATTTCATTGTCTTTTCCAGAACACGCTTATGTGATCAAGAAAAGACACACATACAAATTAACAAGTTAAATACACATGTAGATGTACAGTCACATGAACACAGACACCTTAAATGTATATGTGTGACTTTACACAGTCACAAATACATTGAAACACATAACCAACCATAGTCACGCAGACACTGAAAAACACACATGTACACACACAACATGCACACCTTCCTTGTAAACACAATTACACATAATGGGTGCTCAATAACTCCTCTTCATCACCATCTCTGAGGAAGACACCCCTAACAGTTTTCTCTGTCTGCATGAACTGAAGTGTGCAGGCGACTTTCCAAGATAATTCAGCTCGGGAGCACAATGAAAACCAAGTCCTCTTGGTGTCCTTACTTCGTGTTTTCCAGGGGCAGACCCCATTGCTGCAGTTACCATCAAGATCCCAACCACAGATCTTTGTCATATCTGGCAAAGGCTGACTGTCAAATGAAGGTGGTATGCCATCTATAGGTAAGCCATGGCTACAAAAGGTTGTAAGAAGAAAGTAATGGGCTTGGTGTGAAGGGCAATTGAAGTGAATGAGCAATAGGATAAAGAAAGGGGTTTAATGTGGAGGACACGAAAATTATTGGGCAAACCTTCAAGGGATGGAACAAGAGGGGAAAAGAGGTTTGAAAGTGTATTGGATGTGGGTGAATGGGACTGGAGTATGAGGGGGCACAGAATGACAATGGAGTGTGATGGGCAAGGAATATATGGTAAATGAGCATTAAGTGCAAATACGGAAAGGTAGGTTGGTAGACTAGTTGACTATTGTTGAATTCTGTGCCTCAACTGCATGCCATGCCACTCCATCCACCCAGTTGTGGGACTGGCTAAACCCATTTCTTGTTTCTGACAAAGTGATGCAGACTTGCTTTTTGAGCACCTATTGAGATTTTTCTTAAACCTCCTCAGGTTTCTTCATAATGTAAATTGGTTCTTTGAAAGCCAGCTTGGTTGAACATCAGATTAACAAATTATGAACTAATTGAGCCCATAATAACAACGTTATGCAAAACTGAAGATGGAAAAAGAGAAGATGAAGTTTAAATTGCTATCTGCATTGTAAATTATGGAAACAGAACCCCAGGGCTCCAATCCATGCTTTCCACACTTCATAGGTTGTGTGGTCTGGCGAAAACCCCCTTTACTGCACTGTGCCTTATTTTGTATAACTGTCAACATTATGTTTTTGTTCTATAGAGAAAATTTCACTCACATGAGTTTAAATAGTATATTGCTATGCCATAAGTAACTACAATGCTTACCATGTATAAAATGCATACTGGGGAGAGGCAGTATGCACATTGAGGAGGTGTGTAGACAGGGGGAAGGTATTGGTTTGAATTGTGGGATTGGAGGCAGGAAGCCAGGTATTCGTCTTCTGCGATGCCCACTTAGAGAGAAGCCAGACCCCCGGCTCAGCTCTGGCTAGGCTCTGGTATTGAATTATCTAGCATCCCCCGACTTTACATTTACTGAAGATGCGATTGGCAGAGATGTAGCCTGCTGTCAAATTCTAAACTGTCACTCCAGGTAAACCAGCTGCTCAAATCACTGTTGCCATTTCGGCAAATGATATTATCCCGGTGAAATGATTTTATGAAATTTAGTATATGGGGAAGGTTCCCTCTGGTCAAGACTCTAAGAAATCACACATTAACTGGAAGATATGTTGTATCCTGACCTCAGATCATAAAAGAAAAGTAATGCAAAGAATATTTACCTTACATAAATTTTAAAACGTGTGTGTGTGGCCGAGGTTGGTATTGACTATATTTTCTCTAGGAGTTTGGGAAGATACCTGTTGTGCTTGGATCACTGCACCATGGGCCACTAAATTGTTCTTGGCCCCCTGACCAAATGTTCTCACTCCTCCCTTGATTTACGGGGCTAGAAATGTGATGCTTACTAAACTTTCTATTACTGGATTGTATGTAGACCACCTCGCTTAACATGAGCATCTGCATAGCCCACATTTTCTGAGACCCAAATGTGGATGTTGTGCCAACAAGAAAAGACAATGTGGTCCTTATTACGAGTTTGATGGTCATTCTGTGCTAAATAGGTCAAATTACTGTCAAACTCGATTACCGTTACCACCACCTGATCCCATGGAGTTACCACAGGATTAAAAGTGGTGGTAATTCTTCATTTTTGGAGTCCATAGGACTCTGTGGGGATTTTTGGCAGATTTGCTGCTGGTGGATTGACCACACTGTAAATCTGCCAATTTTTTGAGGATTTGGATTTGGAGGACTGGAGGACTATTTGCCCATTTTTACAAAAAAAAATATATTATTAGTTTATATGGGAAAAACGGTGATACTTCAGTTACTGCCCACAAAAAGTGTCAGTAGTGGAATTACCATCAATGTTTTACTGCATTGACCAACATCTAATGGGGCCCTATATGTAGCAATAAACTGCTGTAGTAGGCATGTATGGCTACTCGCTATTAGGCGTTCCCGATGTTCTGGACTACAACTCCCATAACTCTTCACCCCTGACTACGCTGGCTAGTGCTTATGAGAGTTGAAATCGGAAACACCTTTACGGCCAGTAAAGCAGTAACCCTAATTGGATCAAATTGTGGTGATGGTTTTATGAATACTTTGAGTGAAAAGCATATCCCATAGAGTTGAGGTATGGTAATACAATTAGAATAGGGTTACGCGATTTTCTAATGCTGTAATTAATTTTTACAGCAATCTCAACCACATGTTTTTCAGGGGAAGAATTGTGTTTGGAAAGAACAATTCACAGATGATAAAGACAATGGGCCTCATTACAAATCTCCCGGTATGGAAACAATGGTGGCGGTGAACCCGCCGCCACCGTTGTTTCCATGCCGGGCGATCACAACTCCTGCAGGCAGGAGGTGATGTTCCCGCCAGGTCTGACCTGGCGGGTTTAACACCGCCCGCCTGCAGGCGGACGAGGAAACACCAGCAGCATTACGAGATACTGCTGGTGTTTCCATGATCCCCATTCCCATTGAGTCCCGCAGGACTCAATGGG
This sequence comes from Ambystoma mexicanum, assembly GCF_040938575.1. NCBI lineage: Eukaryota > Metazoa > Chordata > Amphibia > Caudata > Ambystomatidae > Ambystoma > Ambystoma mexicanum. The sequence continues at coordinate 418,505,005 of NC_090927.1, read as the reverse complement.
AATGGGGATTAACACCATTCCGCCTCCGTGATTCCCGGGAAACCGTGGTTGTAATGCCCCGGTAATTCCAGGAATCACGGAGGCGGAATGGTAATACGAGTCCGGAGGTAACCAGGTGGTTTTACCGCCTCGGTTACCGCCGGACTCGTAATGAGGCCCAATGTTTAGTATTTGGTATTTTCATACGTGAAATCATTCTATAATCATGTATGTTAAGAAAGCCACAGACCCTGCCACATTTGAATGCAACTGGAAACAGTCATATTTTTAAAAAAGTGGAACAGAACTACCATGTCCGACAGCCTGCTTAAGTAATTATTAAAGGTAAATATTATGGATGTCATGTATATAACTGCAGGACAATCTCACCACATGGCGATGACGGATCAGTAATGCACTGCATGCAGGGGGAGAACAGGAATGACAGTCGCCATTTTACAAACAGTGACTCCCTTGTGCAGATTTCAGGGAAATGTGTCTGATTTTACCAGTGACTGAAAAATTTGACAAAATCCATTGACATCAGATTATTCTTCAGGGATTGACATGGGCGGGAGCGCCATGGATGTTGTTGTGGGGTCTGTCTCTTTAAGACAGTCCTACTGGGAGAGTTTCACAGGACGACGTGATGTGGAGGAAAAAGTGAAGTTGAAGGGAGGAGCAAGAGGGGCTCCTCCGTTTTCCTGATGTTTGAATAAAGAGTGAGATGCTAAATCCAAACCTGGTGTGCCTCCATTATTTATACAAGCCTAATGGCTCAAGAACTGGCGACGAGGCATTTAGGGAGCGCCAGGGTCCTCCTGCCCCACACTCAAGCAGTCCTGCTGTGCGTTCCTCTGATTGCACCAGTGATCCCACCGGTTGCCTAGCGCAAGGCTGTGCGGCGGTGCTCCACACGCAAGGAATCCTGCCGCGTACTTGTTAGGGAGAATTCTCTGTTTAGGCTGAATTTCCTAACCTAGTGAGTCCCCCAGCAGCTTTGCTGGATTTCTGGAGTTTGTTTTTGTCCATCCTGCCAAGAGTGAGACTCTTTTTCTCCCACTCTTGGACATGAATGTGGTTAATTCCTGTGAATTTCAATGTGTTCTATGGGCTATGGGGTCTTTTACTCCATAGGGTCTCATATGTTTTACTATGTGTCTTACACCGCACCCTCCGTGCCATAACACTGGGGCGTCCTAGAGGATCCCCACCATAGACTCCATACCCTGTGACTGACTACTGTCTCCCAGGGCATGTAAAGTCACCATCGGCTTTACTAGACCTAAATTTACTAACAGAACTAGTACAAACCATCCTATTTTGGACATACTAGTAGGGGTAATTCGATTACCCCTGGGTCTGTTATTCGAGGGGGCACTGTCCCGTCCCCCCTCGTCGAGTTTTGGCTGGTGGCAGTGGAAACTACTTGTTATATTCGACCCCGAATATAATTCTATGGGATTCTTCCCATTGTTGGAGGCTAATACTTTTTCCTGTTAGTCTCTAACATACCGCCGGTTTATTTGTTTTAAATAAATCTACCGGTCGGTATTTTCTGCCAGAACTCGGTTTTTAAAATGTCGTCTGTGTTTGCCTCTGTAACTCCGAACTAAAGGTTGAACCCTTTGTTCCACTTTTGGCGGGCTTCTACACAGAAGCCCTCCAAAGTGGTGCCATTCTGACTGGGTACCACAAGGGGTGTGGGAGGGGGTTTAGGCACCCTGGACTGAGTTGCCTTGCCAACTCAAGTCGCACTCTGGTGTGATTGGCCCAAGTGGTGGGCCACCCCGTTCACCACTTAGCGTGCTTTGATTGACAGCTAGGCTGAATGAATGGGGGTTTCCTGCATAAAAGCAGGGCTTTTGGGACTGGATCTTCAGAAGTCGTCACAGGACCTAAGAATCCGACGAGGGTAAAGCTGAGACGACCTGCAACGACGACACCTCCGGTGGAGCCCTGCTGAACCGTCTCACCACTTCCCAACGACAGAGGAGATCTCCCGGCTGGAGAGTCTTCTTCCCCTGACTGGTGGGAACAACCAGTCCCTTTGCTTTTTCTTCGCTTCCAGGGAGTAGTGGTCGAATTGCCCGTGCTGAGCACCCCGGCAACCGGATAGCCACTAGCCCATACCGCGACCAAAAGGTGGTGACTTGTGACGGAGCACTCCGCGGCTGGTCTCTTCCCTGGTGGTGCAACGATCTTCAACTTTCCTTCGACAACGAGATCATCTCATCTCTTGGCAAAGCCCCGACTTGCATCCACCACCAGGAACAACTGCCCCCAATGGAGCTGGCTCTCCACATACAAGGTACCGTGTCCGCCTGGCTTCCCTTGCGACGGTTAGCGTGAGGTGTCTTATCCTTGCCTCTCCATCGGGTCACCTCCAGACCTTCTTAACTTTTTGTTCTAAACTGGTCCAACCTTTCTGTGACAATTTGCTACAAAGACTCGAAGTGCATTTCCACTGTGATACTTTTTGGGACATATCGCCTTGCCTCTCTCCGGGTGGGCAGGCCTCTGAACTTTGTGATCCACAGTAGACCCTGCCTTACTTATAGTGAGATACTTATAGTGATTGTAATTGAAGTTGTTTGCCGTATTAGTGCCAGTGTGTTTTTCATAGATGTGTTCTTATAAATAAATAACTATATATCTTTAAACCCAAGCTCTGTTCCGTGTCTGCTTGTTCTACTGTGTAAATTGCCCTATTTTGTATACTACACATACTGCCTAACTCTTCTTGAGGGAAGTCTGACTGCTCAGCCACAGCTGCCAAGTGAATCTGTGTGGTACAGACTGCTACCAAGTGGGTTTACTGCCAAACACCTGTAGGCCTAAATCTTTTGCAGTGGTCCCAGAGGGAACTGCACAGGTTTCCGCTTAACACTGGTGTACAGCGGTGGGATTTGTATCGGGTATACAGTTTAGAGTGCTTTTCAACACTTTAGGATAACTAACCACAAAGCTTAGCACTAAAAAGCAACTTTCAAAGACATGTTTACTATGGAAGTTTACAGTCAAGAGTCCTTGTCAGGTGAAAATACTGAGAGTTTGAGAGCTCTCTGTAGACAAGAGAATCTTTCTGTAAGAGGCAAGAAAGTAGAACTGATAGCGAGATTGCTGGAAAACCAAAGTCTGGGTACTGGTTCAGAGGAACCAACTTCTCCAGCAGATGTAGATAACAGTAATGGTGTTGATCTAAATCAAAGTTCTGATCATAGTGATGAAGAGGCTGAAGAGGAAGGAGAGGCTAACAAAACTGTCTCCCCTGCTCCTCTGTCTGCCTTACCTGCTGTACCTACTGGGCCTATAACAGGTCCCACACTAAGTCCTCAAGTCCTTGAACTAGAAAAAATGAAAATAGACTTGGAATTCAGAAGGATTACTGCTCAAACTGAACAGAAACACCAAGAAATGCAACAAATTCTTAGGCTCAGAGAAATGGAGCTCAAGCATGAGTTAGAAATGAAAAAGTTGTCTGTCGAAACTGCTTCTGTCTCTGGCTCCTCTAGAAGTTCCAGTCCCAAAAGACCCCGGATGCCTAAGGAATTAATTGGTATGTATGAACCAAAGTTGGATGTGTTGGATTGGCTGAGTTTGTTTGAGTACAATCATGGGCTCCAGAACATCACAGGTAATGAGCTACTTCCCTGGTTGTTCTCTAGGCTCCCGCCTGTTGCAACTGATGTGGTAATGGAGTTGGGGGAGGAGGATAGGAAAGAGTACGAAAGTGTGAAACTAGCTTTGATAGCTAGATTCGGGAAAACCCCTTCCCAGTATCTTAAGAGGTTTAGAACCCTCAAAAAGCATGATGGTACCCCTTGGGCTACCTGGGTGAGTGAAGGGTTGAAAAACTTAGAGGGATGGATTAAGAGTTACAAGGTAAACACTTATGAGGGTATGAAGAATCTTTTTATGTTGGAGTCCATTTATGATGCCTGTTCTCCTGAGCTCAGACAGCACTTGGCTGATTCGAAGGAATTGGATTCCAGGAAGATAGCTAAGGCTGCTGACTTGTGGGTTGCCAACAGGGCTACTCATAAGGATTCTGGGGCAACTCAGAAAAAGGATGAGGGAAAACAGCCTAAAAAAGACTCAAAAGAGAATTCTAATAACTCAAATTCCAAAGAGGGCCCCAAACAAAACCATAAGGGTAAGCCACAAGGAACACCACAGCAGAATAGTGTACCTTCTGGTGCCAAACCAGAGGGAGGCTAGAACAAGCCACCATTCCAGAAAGCATTTGGTAAATGCTTTGTTTGTGGCTCAACTGACCATGTGAAAGGAGATCCCTGATGCAAGGGTAAACCTTCAGGGGTCCAGCTTGTCTCCTTAGCCTTCGCTCCAGAGGAGGAAGTCCAAATGGCAAGTGGAAACTTTCTACAACTGGCTGATGAACCCACTGGAGTCTCAGCCAGTGTTTCTTTAGTGTCTCTGGGTTTGTGGGAACAACAGAATTTAGATGTCTATAATTCTATCCCAGATAATACTAAAGAATATTATAAGGACAGTGTCCAGGTGAATGGTCAGGAGACTCCTGCCATTAGGGACACTGGGGCCAGCATAACTATGGTGGATAAATCATTTTTTCAGGCTGAGTGCTAAGGCACCAAAACGCCTCACCAAGTTAGCTGGAGGGCCTGTGCAGATGCTTCCACAATTACCAGTTATCATCCAGTGTAATGACATGACTGTGAAGATACCTGTCAGCATACAGAGTGAGGTACCAGGACGAGTTCTGTTGGGTAACGATTTAAAAACTCTCGGAGTTGTGTCTCATACCCCCAGACCTCCTAGTAAACGGTTACAGGAGCTAACCAGACCTGCAAGGGAGAGCACCATGAGAGGTTCTCCCCAGGAGATGATGAAGAGAGATATCACTCCTGCTCCACTGGAATTGTCAGCTGCTGTCTCAAAGAAATCCGAAGTGAAAGGGAAACCTAAGACTTCTATACCGAAACCAGCATCCAGCATTTCAGTGCAGCCAACAAGGACTTCTCCGCGGTTGTCAAAAATTACACCCGTAACTCCCCCTCCAGCTGAGGCTGAGAGGGAGGTACAACCCTGTGTGGTAGAATTAGACTCTGAGGAAGAGCTAATGGAAGGCCAGGAACTCATTGGAGATCTGGATCCTGTTGACCATCCTGAGCAGCAGTTTTTACTGGCAGAAGGTGGACCCAGCAGGGCAGACTTCAGTAAGGGACAGAGAGAATGTCCAACTCTGGAAGGTCTTTGCCACCAGGCAGAAGCTCAGGCTGAAGGGCAAGAGCCTGGGAAATACAGGTTGCATTGGGAAGATGGCCTCTTCTACAGTGAACCGACCGAGTCTGCACCTGGAGACTACAAACCACTTGTAGTACCCCAAGAGAACAGACCACGGTTCTTGCAGTTAGCCCACAAGATTCCTTTAGCTGGTCACTTGAGTTTCAAGAAGACTAAGGAAAGGCTCTCTCTCTACTTTTATTGGCTGAAGATGGGGGCCGAAGTAGAAAAACACTGCAGGAGCTGCCACACCTGCCAGACCTCTGGTAAGGTGGGCTCCAGGAATGTGGCACCTTTAGTGCCTCTCCCAGTTGTGGGAGTCCCATTTGAGAGAGTAGGGATTGACATTGTTGGTCCCCTTGATCCTCCAACCTCCTCAGGCAACAGGTTTATACTTGTTGTAGTAGACCATGCTCCGAGGTATCCTGAGGCAATTCCTATGAGGACTGTTACAGCTCCGGCTGTGGCTAAGGCCCTCCTTGGTATTTTTACCAGGGTCGGGTTTCCTAAGGAAGTAATCTCTGACAGGGGGTCAAACTTTATGTCCCACTACATGAAAGCCATGTGAAAAACCTGTGGAGTTACTTACAAGTTCTCAACAGCTTACCACCCACAAACCAATGGGTTGGTAGGACGGTTCAACCGAACCATGAAGAGCATGATAGGTGCTTTAGAAGAACCCCTTAAATGAAAGTGGGACATTCTACTGCCATGCCTTCTCTTTGCTTATAGAGAAGTCCCTCAGGAGGGAATAGGTTATTCTCCCTTTGAGCTTCTCTATGGTCATCCCGTCAGAGCTCCATTGGCCCTGATTAAGGAGGGGTTGGAGAGTGCTCCTTCCCCCAAGCCAGTCAGAGTGACTGACTACGTGATAGGTCTCCGGAGGAGACTGTCGCACATGATGACGGAAGCAAGTGATAACTTGAAAGCTGGACAAGCATTGGTCAAGCACTGGCATGATCAAAAGGCTAACATGGTTGAGTTCACTCAAGACCAGCTAGTTCTCGTTATGATCCCAACAAGGCAGAGGGCCTTGCAAGACAAATGGATGGGACCCTTCAGAGTTGTGGGTAAACTTGGAGAGGTCAACTATCTGGTGGTCTTGGGCAATCCCAAGGAGGGTCCGACAGTCTTCCACACCAACTGACTCAAAGCGTATATCTCGAGACCTGATGTAGGAGCATTGCTTCTAGCATGATCAGAGGAAGAAGAAGAGATCGAAGCTCTTCCTGATCTTCTCAGAGGCTTACCTTTAGACGAAAAAATTGAAGGAGTGAATCTCTCTTCAAATCTGACAACCGAGCAACAAGAAAAGTGCAAATCTATGTTGAATCAGTTTGCCCCTCTGTTCTCGCTTTCACCAGGCTTGACCCCTTGGGGCCAGCATGACATGCTCACTGGTGACTGTATGCCAGTCAAAAGCAGAGGATACCGAATGTCAGAAAACATACAAACCCACATCAAAGGTGAGGTCAGCAAGATGCTTGATCTCGGGGTAATAGAGCCCTTTACTAGTCCATGGTCTAGCCCAGTTGTGTTAGTACCAAAGGCAGGATCTAAAGAACTTAGATTCTGCGTGGATTATAGAGCTCTGAATGCAGTCACCAAGACTGATGCCCACCCTCTGCCAAGAACAGATGGGTTGGTGGATAAACTTGGTTCAGCCAAGTTCCTCGGCACATTTGACTTGACGTCAGGCTATTGGCAAATAGCCCTGACAGACCATGCCAAGGAGAAAAGTGCATTTTCTACCCCCGTTGGCTTACACCAGTTTCAGGTAATGCCTTTCGGATTGAAAAACGCACCTGCTACATTTCAACGGATGGTAAACCAGGTTCTGAATGGAATGGAGGACTTCTGCATGGCATATTTGGATGACATAGCAGTGTTCAGCAATTCCTGGGAAGAACATGTAACCCACCTAAGAGATGTTTTGCAGGCTCTTGGACGAGCCAATCTGACCATAAAAGCGAGTAAAGGCCAAATTGGACAGAGCAAGGTAGTCTATCTAAGACATGAGGTAGGAGGTGGAGAAATAAGGCCTTTGCTCAGTAAGATTGAAGTTGTACAAAATTGGACAACACCTACTACTCAGACCCAGGTGAGAGCCTTCTTAGGTCTCACTGGGTATTACAGGAATTTCATTGAGAACTATGGGACCATAGCTTCTCCTCTGAATGTCATCTCCTCTCCCAAATTTCCAAAAAAGGTTAGATGGAACGAGGAGTGCAATCAGGCTTTTGAAAACCTGAAAAAGGCTCTTTGCGAAGCCCCAGGACTCAGAGCTCCTGATTACCACCAAACTTTCATTGTGCAGACAGATGCTTCTAACATAGGAATAGGTGCCGTACTCAGTCAACTGGATGGGAAAGGTAGGGAGCACCCTGTTTGCTTCATCAGCCGCAAGCTGAAGGATCCTGAAACAAGGTGGGCAACAATCGAAAGAGAATGCTTTGCTATCGTGTGGGCTCTGAAGAAGTTTAGGCCATACTTGTATGGTTCTACTTTTGTCATTCAGACTGACCACCAACCCTTGAGATGGTTAATGCAAATGAAAGGGGAAAACCCAAAACTACTGAGATGGTCGATCTGCCTGCAAGGGTTTGATTTCACCATTGAGCACAGGTCAGGGTGTCACCACCAAAATGCTGTTGGTCTCTCTAGGATGTATGTCATTGACTAGCGGTATGAGATTCATCCAGGAGTGGATTAAATCCTCCTGTCCCTTAGTCTGGGGGGGTCGAGTGTTAGGGAGAATTCTCTGTTTAGGCTGAATTTCCTAACCTAGTGAGTCCCCCAGCAGCTGTGCTGGATTTCTAGAGTTTGTTTTTGTCCATCCTGCCAAGAGTGAGACTCTTTTTCTCCCACTCTTGGACATGAATATGGTTAATTCCTTTGAATGTCAATGTGTTCTATGGGCTATGGGGTCTTTTACTCCATAGGGTCTCATATGTTTTACTATGTGTGTTACACCGCACCCTCTGTGCCGTAACACTGGGGCGTCCTAGAGGATCCCCACCATAGACTCCATACCCTGGGACTGACTACTGTCTCCCAGGGCATGTAAAGTCACCATTGGCTTTACTAGACCTAAATTTACTAACAGAACTAGTGCAAACCATCCTATTGTGGACGTACTAGTAGGGGTAATTCCATTACCCCTGGGCCTGTTATTCGAGGGGCACTGTCCCGTCCCCCCTCGTCGAGTTTTGGCTGGTGGCAGTGGATACTACTTGTTAAATTCGACCACAAATATAATTCTATGGGATTCTTCCCATTGTTGGAGGCTAATACTTTTTCCTGTTAGTCTCTAACATACCGCAGGTTTATTTGTCTTAAATAAATCTACCGGTCGGTATTTTCTGCCAGAACTCGGTTTTTAAAATGGCGTCTGTGTTCGCCTCTGTAACTCCGAACCAAAGGTTGAGCCCTTTGTTCCACTTTTGGCGGGCTTCTACACAGAAGCCCTCCAAAGTGGTGCTATTCTGTCTGGGTACCACAGGGCGTGTGGGAGGGGGTTTAGGCACCCTGGACTGAGTTGCCTTGCCAACTCAAGTCGCACTCTGGTGTGATTGGCCCAAGTGGTGAGCCACCCCGTTCACCACTTAGCGTGTTTTGATTGACAGCTAGGCTGAATGAATGGGGGTTTCCTGCATAAAAGCAGGGCTTTTGGGACTGGATCTTCAGAAGTCGCCACAGGACCTAAGAATCCGACGAGGGTAAGCTGAGCCGACCTGCAACGACGAAACCTCCGGTGGAGCCCTGCTGAACCGTCTCACCACTTCCCAACGACAGAGGAGATCTACCGGCTGGAGAGTCTTCTTCCCCTGACTGGTGGGAACAACCAGTCCCTTTGCTTTTTCTTCGCTTCTAGGGCGTAGTGGTCGAATTGCCCGTGCTGAGCACCCCAGAAACCGGATAGCCAATAGCCCGTACCGCGACCAAAAGGTGGTGCCTTGTGACAGAGCACTCCGTGGCTGGTCTCTTCCCTGGTGGTGCAACGATCTTCAACTTTCCTTCGACGACGAGATCATCTCATCTCTTGGCAAAGACCTGACTTGCATCCACCACCAGGAACAACTGCCCCCGCCGGAGCTGTCTCTCCACATACCGTGTCCGCCTGGCTTCCCTTGCGACGGTTAGCGTCAGGTGTCTTATCCTTGCCTCTCCATCGGGTCGCCTCCAGACCTTCTTAACTTTTTGTTCTAAACTGGTCCAACCTTTCTGTGACAATTTGCTACAAAGACTCGAAGTGCATTTCCACTGTGATAATTTTTGGGACATATCGCCTTGCCTCTCTCCGAGTGGGCCTGGCCTCTGAACTTTGTGATCCACAGTAGACCCTGCCTTACTTGCCTTGCATTTGCTTCGTAAAAGAGTTGATACCGAGTTGATTTCATACCCTGCCTTTTCTCTCCCGTTCTAACGAATATTAGAGTGCCATCTAGGTTAAAGCATTCACCTCTGTCTGCAAATAAGTGGTGCCGTTGAACCTAGACTTGTCGAAATATTATTAGAGGAGTGAGATACTTATAGTGATTGTAATTGAAGTTGTTTGCCGTATTAGTGCCAGTGTGTTTTTCATAGATGTGTTCTTATAAATAAATAACTATATATCTTTACACCCAAGCTCTGTTCTGTGTCTGCTTGTTCTACTGTGTAAATTGCCCTATTTTGTATACTCCCCATACTGCCTAACTCTTCTTGAGGGAAGTCTGACTGCTCAGCCACAGCTACCAAGTGAATCTGTGTGGTACAGACTGCTACCAAGTGGGTTTACTGCCAAACACCTGTAGGCCTAAATCTTTTGCAGTGGTCCCAGAGGGAACTGCACAGGTTTCCGCTTAACACTACTCCTCCTCCTACAATGAGCGCTGAAGACATAAGTCGCGCTCTCCCACACCAGCTAACTCGCTGCATGCTTCCTTTCCTGTGCCGGTGATCCCACCGGTCTCATGACGCTGGACATGACGGTCGCGCCCATCCAGTCCTCCTGCAATCATGCTACGGCGGACCATCCAGCACTCCAGCATTACTAAGACGTCGGCCCAACACACGCAACCAGCTCCTTACCACTCTGAAGTGCATCTAGGTGATCCTATTATGTACATAAACCGGAGGCCCTGATCAAATACAGGGCCATGCCTCCACTGCTTCAGACACTTACTAAAAGACACAGAGCCACGGCCATCACAGTTAGGGGGACCTGCACATATATTAACAACACCAGGTGGGTGTTCTTTTTCTTCAAGGGAGCCATCCCTGGCCCTTACCATGCCAAGCACTGGGTGAGGCCCACAGCCACTGTGCATACCCAAGACCTTGCCCCAACAACTTGAATGGGCACCAACGCATTGGGTGCACAATAGCAGGCTGTGAAAGGACCCAGGACACAGACCAAGGACACACACCTACATACCGCCTCAGTACCGCTTTTGCCTTACCCACCATGAGCACGTCCCGTGATCGTGCTGGGCAAGCCCCACAGCCCCTGCACCGGTAACACGGTCGACGGAATGGCGCATGCCCCCACCTTTTTCCATGACACCACAGGCGGTCAAAGACCCAAGGTGGGTTGAATGGCTCGAGGACTTCAACAACTTTATAGCAGCTGCAGGCGAAGAGACCTCCCCACACCTATGCAGCATGTTTATCAACACGCTGGCACTGAAATAAAAACAAAACCATCCCACCAGCAGAACACACTGACTGTGCAGCCTTAATAACAGCCCTTAACAAAAGACTGGTCATAGAACCCAACAGGGACTATGAGAAGTACATGTTTAATGAATGCACCCAACGCATTGACGAAACAGTGGACAAATTCATCACTAGACTCCAGCTCAAAGGAGCACACTGCCAATTTCACGCATTTTCCCTAGAGGAAGCCATTCATCTAAGGGTAATAGAAGGGTGCCTCTCTCCCACATTAAAAAAGCAGCTTCTGAAGAAGCCCCTCACCATTGAAGAAGTTAACAAAATGGCTAGAATCCTCGAAAGAGTCGATAAGCAAGCTATGCAGATGACCAGCACGACAACACTCAAGCAAGAGAAAAGTGATGTGATAGCGGCAGTCTACACGGGTAGCAACAGAGTGGGCGAAAGGCCCAGTGGATCAAACTATGCATCGACCCCACAAATGCAAAGGCAGTGCTACAGGTGTGGGATGGCCTATCCCCATGCTAGGTCTTGCCCTGCACTCACCCAGAAGTGTGGAAACTGTGGCAGGGAAGGCCACTTCCAATCAGTCTGCAGAGAAGGCAAACCTTTTCCCATGCCACGAACAACCTTGTCACCGCAGTACAGGTTGTTCCAAAGGACACCTCCGAGTCAATCGTACCAGGCACACCCATACCAACGAGGACCAAGGCGGGATGTGAGAGAGGTAGAAGAACTCTATCCGGAGGACGATCCCCAAGAATATGAGCCACCAGAGCAAAGCCCACGGATTTACAATGAATATGACAATCCACCTCCACCACAACCAAGCTACCACGCCATGTCACAAGTTAGTCAAGACTACAAACGCGATCACTATGACCTATACGCACAAGACGAATTTGGGAACCTCATCATGGACGAAGATGAGGCACGAGAATCACCACGGATACCGGTAGACATCTGCGGGAAACGGTTCTGCTTCCTTATCGACTCACAGTAAACATTATGGGGGAAAAGGAGTTTCAACAACTTCAGAACATACCCCTGTTAACGCAGACACACTCCAGAATATTGCAATGGGGTGCCGACACAGCATTGGACCATTCAAGAGACAGCTCATCCATGGCGGCAAGTCAACTACCACCATAATACAAATAATACAAGTAATAAGGAGCCCGACCAAAGGGTGATGCCTGCTGAGCTACAAAACAGCTTCCTGCTTAGACCTAATGAACATACTTGTACAGGAAGGCGACACCATCAGCTCGACAGCATCGGGATGCAAAACCCAAGGACACATCTACAACATGGACCATGCACCACCCATGAGCCCAACCATCACGAAGGACGACATCCTGAAAGAATTTCCACTCCTATGCCAAGGCCTGGGCAAAATGAAAGGTCCGCCGGTCAAGCTACACATTGACCCGGCAATCCTCCCGGTCCCACAACACCTGCGCAGAGGTGGGTTCCACCTCCAAGCAGCAGTCTCAAATGAACTTAATCAACTCCTACGGGATTACATCATCGAACCGGCCACTGGACTGACTCCATAGGTCTCTCCACTCATGCTTGTCCCAAAGGAAGAAGGTCGCCTGCAACTATGTGTCAACGTGAGGGTGGCCAACACAGCCATCTAAATAGGAATGCCATGCAGGACCCAATATCGAGGACATGATCGTTCAACTGAGCAAAGCTGTTCTCTTTTCAAAACTAGATCTGAACCAAGGATACCACCAGTTGGTACTCCATCCCGAGTTGTGACCAATCACCACTTTTGCATCTCATGATGGACTGCTTCGTTATAAAAGATTGAACTTTGGTATTGTCAGTCACTGAAATCTTTCATTAAAGCATCAGGCAAATCATCCGACCTGTGAAATGGACTTTGAATTACAGCGATGACATCCTTGTATTTGGGAAGACTCGCAAAGAACTCGACGAAGCACTCCACGCCACCTGCACAGCTGTACAGGGCGCCAGACTGACCCTAAACCTGGAAAGGTGTTGATTCAGTAAGTCCAAGCTCAAATTCTTTGGCCATATTTTCTCGGCTGACGGGATGACCCCCGATCCAGACAAAGTCTCCACCATCTTCCACCTGCAGAAACCCAAACAAGTGGCCGACGTAAGATCATTCCTGGGGATGGCCGGATACTGCGCCCATTACGTACCCCACTTTGCCTCCATCACTGAACCCCTAAGGCGCCTGCTACAAAAAGAAATTCCATTTGCATGGACAGAGGAATGCCAAGGTGCATTTGACACCATTAAACAAGCCCTTGCTGAAGCCCGAAAACTTGCCTACTTTGATCCCGACTGGCACACTGAAATTGTTGTAGATGCCAGCCCAGTGCGCCTAGGATTGCCCACACAAAAACAGAAACCCTGCGTGTGTACCACTGATCTGGATTTCCGCATTCATGTGTGTAATCCTCACAGAAGCGGTGGGTGCACAGGATATCTGTGCACACCTGCCTGGTGCGGATTATCTCTGCATCTGGTGAGGGCCACGATGAGGACATATTGGTGACAGCGAAGCTGATTAGCTCAACATAGGCTCCCCACATACATCCACACGCATGGCCGGAACACCCACTGTCATAAATTGAAACCCTCCCTCCTTACATCATATGATACCCGCAGTAACATGCATTGTGCTTCATTGCTTCCCAGCTACTCTTGTGCCATGTAAAAACCCAAATAGAAATACATACAAATTTCATATGCTATGCAATGCAAGTAATTAAAATTTAAATATAAGTAAACATTGTTTATATAACTAGATTATATTTCTAAAACTATAGTGCACTGCTAATGGAAACTAGTCTTTGTAAATGCACTAATGTGCTCTGTGTGTGTGCCTGCTGCTTTAAACCGTTCCAGGATTTGCAGCACGCACGCATAAGCAGCACATATGCCCAAAGGTTTGCAGAACGCATGTACATGGTATTGTTGAAAATTGGGTGCATTCTACAATTAAAATGAGAACAATGGCGGTAATTGCGTCCGTCGGCACCCACATGGATCACTACTTGCGGCAAAGCGCTTCGCAGACCTTTCATTACACTTGGCCAACACGGTTTTATGAAGACGAGATAGTACATGATGCATCATTCATTAAGTAGAGGAAAAAAACATCTTTTAATTAATCATGTGGGCGAGAAACATGAAAACCCTCCGACTGTGAAGAGAGAGGGGAAGAGGGAAGGTGAATGGTTAATGATAAAAATGTGCAGCTTCAAAATTATTTGAAGCAAATGTATTCATTCGTCCATCTTGTTATGGAAATATGCATATATTTTTGATTCTGGTTATTATTTTGAAGGGATTTTTTTACGCCATCCATTTTGATCAAAGTGATAAAGCAGATTGAGACGTCATTATGCTCATAATACAACGCTGGGCAGAGGCAACGCGAATGGAGAGTACATTAGTGAATACAAAATTCGGAGTTCCTTGGGCCCCAGGGGCTTGCACAGCGTGAGTGCTCGCTCGCAGGAATGAGGTCGGGAACAGCGAATTAGGCACACGCAGTAATCAGAATGCTCACCCATACGAACATGCAGCTTGACTTAAGTGCATTGAACGCATGCACATATTCATTCATGTTAATGGAAGTTTCATAGCATTTGGAACCATATATGCAGTGAAGATCTGGGTCCATGGTTATGAACAGATTTAGTTATGAAAAGCAAACCCAAAATGTTGAGAACGTCTTGCAAAATCCGACAAAACATGGGACAACACACAGTTCAACCCGTGGAATGCAGCGTATCCTGGTCTAATTAGGACTGTTTCTTAGGAGGGGGAGAACATGACAGTCATATTCGTTACTTTGAAAAGACTTTCATTGACTAATATTGTGCATTTTCCAAACGGCGCTGGTAGTAAGGCGCGATGTGTAGACCTTGCCCAGTCCTTACTAATATACATGCGTGATACGTTTTAGCATCGTCCCAATGCCATCAATGAATGTTAAAACAAATTGTAATTTTTCTGTGCAAATAAGTACAGGAAGCGATTGAGCAGAGATATTTTAAACTAATTCTCTGTGAATGTTAATTTGGAAATGTTAAAAATAATCACTGGTGTTTTACATGTAATTAAGGAAAATGTTAAAGTTATTTGTACAGCTCACTGTTACCACAGGAGTGGTCGCCGGGAGATATGGTGGATCTGAAAAAAGGGGGAGAAAGGGTTAGTAGGGTGAAGACGGAATAGGACAGTGAGAGTTGTAATGTACTGTTGGCAGCTTCAGTTCGGTTTGCACTGTTCGCTGAGCTTAACTGTTGTTTGTCTGTTGTTGCAATGTGGTGAAGTACATGCAGATTGCAGTGCAGAGAAGTGGTTGTGTGAGTTTCTGTATGAGAAGTGTATGCAGAAAGTTGAGGTTTTAGATTTGGGTTAGCAAGTGTTTTTACCTCTTTATCTTTGTGCTTCGGCGCTCAGCATCAATGAATATCTTGTACGTTTAGTATTGTAGTTTGTCCGTCTAGTTTGCAGGCATGTTGAGGAGTGGTGCTTTCCTCTGTATTACTCTAGTGGTATGTGTAGTTGACTGATGCAGGTGAGTTCTCGTCCAGGGTTTTGCTAGAGGATTCTGGTCCTTCCCTGCCCAACCCGTGTGGGATTCTTACCTATCTAAGTTTCCTCTATGGACGAGCGGTATGTGGACATGTATGGTCAGAGCGTCCTCCCACCTCCCTCCGGTTAGGGAAGATTAAGTTAGGGGTCAGGTCTCCTCCTTGAGCTTCTTGTTTCCAGCTGGGTTTATGCTTCTAGTTGTTTCCTTGTATGCTGCAGCCTATATGCTAATACATTCAAAGGTTAATCCAGTTCTGCTATTACAACTTGTTTTTTAGTTGACATATTTATGCAACGGTAGCTGTATTTTTTGTATATTTTTATCAAAGAAGCAAGATGTATCGAAATGTGCTGAGATATTTGACCATTTCTTAAACATCAAGAAAGTCTAAAGATATGGAAACTCGACACGTGTTTTGCCCTCAAAAGGTCTTTTAAAGAATATTGTGACAATGTATAGCTTAAATATATGTGCCTTGTTGCTCAATCATAAGTATGTATCAATATATGGTGAGCTTTAATATGTAATGAATCAGGTAAACTTATCTGGTGTTGTTTTCATTTTTGAGTTTTCTAATGTTCTTGTCTTTTAAACATGGATTTACCTTGATTTTCAAAGTGGCTGCGTATAGCTGGACAATGTTGGAGGGTGGGGACTAAAAGAGTGCATGACTTTTTATTCTGAAAGCAGGGAGAAATACAACTATCAAAGTAGATGCTTGATGTTTCACACCAAACTTTGTTTGCACAGAGTTTAAATAGTTTTATGTACGTCATTCGTGACGGTTTATAGTCATATGTAGAAACCAATAATGTCGAAAGTCATTTTTTCGAAAAAAAATGTCGAAAAAAAATCTCAAATTTTTTTTAATGCATTTTTTTTCAAAATGGGGGGGTTCCCCCAACCCCCCTTTTTTTACATTTTTTTTTGTTTTACCCATTTTTTTTTTATTTGAACCCCAAAATAAATATATAATTAAAAAAAGCGGAATTTGCAAATTTTTTTTCGACATTATTTTTTTGAAAAAATTGTCATTCGACATTTTTTGGGAAAAAATGACCGACCACCATTCGTGACATCATCCTACGTGGCATTTCACAAAAACCTAATGCTGGGAGGGATTGGATTAGGGGAACATATCTACCTATAGAATAACATAAGTGTTAATATCTCATTGGATGCCCCTTGTCTGTAGGACATGCCCTGAGCTACTTCTATGCATGTCACATACTGATTATAGCAGAGAATATGGCAGTGGACTAATAACTGCAACATTGCATAAAAGAACATGGCAACCCTTTCCAACTTTGCACTTTCGGCTCGTTTAGCAGCATGTGATCTAAGTGAAACCTAGGTGTTCAAGCTGCGTCAAATTATCTCCATGTTTTCCCAATTAGTCCACCGTATGTCATCGACCGGATCCTTAGCCAAGGTCTATCGTTTGTAGTTGAGCTCTTAGTCTGCTCACTGGGACATTCAAGGGAGTGTGACCACACCACTATCTTGAATGGAAGCTCTAATGAATAGCATTTGTTTTGAATTCTTCAACATGTGTCAAGAGACCACCATGTTGTCCATTTCTGTCTCTCAATTTCTGTTATTTGATTTAATTAACCAGGGTGTCATTATCCTCTCTGGCCTTTAGAGACTTGCTCACTCCACCTCACATAGATATTTGCCTTCTTGGTTGTTCAATACTTGGCATCAGTGAATGTCCTTGCCCTCCCAATCTTTGTAGAAATATGTGTCATGCACAAGGTCCATTGATACATCCTTCTCTGTTCCTTTTGAAATAGCCTCCTTGACTTCAGGCCAACATACTCCATTGTTCCGCAAATGAAAACAGCTTCTTCGTTGATTCTTCAATGTGTGATCCTAGACTTTCTTTCAATGGTTGTCCTAAACATTATATATATATATCTATATATATATACCTCTTTTTAGCAAGCTTCTATATGCTTGTTCTACTTTGCGTTACATCATATTTACAGTTATTGGTCAGCACGTTACGTTATCTTCTTGTTTTCACAATAACTTTGTCTGAGGTACATGTTTCTCTCAGTGCCTCTATTACATCATCAGTTTTCTGTATTTTCATATTATTTCAAATTAGGCTTATATGTCTTCTGTATGACATCATATCATCATCATCAGACTTTTGTTTAGCCTTCATCCATCATTCTTAGAACTGCTTCTTGCATTTAGGTAATTGACATCCTTCTTGCTAACTTCCCTCCATTGACTCAGCATGAGATGAGTATATCTTCTGAATGGCTGTTTGAGTGCATATCGTCTTTCATACAGTTGATGTGGTATAGACATGTCACAAACTCATGCATGGACTCTCAGTGGTAGCCCTTCATCTGTTACTCTAATACGACAGTGGTGAAGGGGCAGGTACTAGACAAGAGGCCTCCACCTGCTCCTCTACAGTAGCATGCATGCTGAGGATTAAAAAGCATTGAGAATGTTCTGTCTTTGCTAACGCATATTTAATGCGTGAGGTGGTCTTCACTACATGGCTAGATTTCGTAGCATAAGCCTTATGTCCGGTCATGAAAATGGATTATGTGACTAACAACTGAGGGGTAAATTAGGTAACCTTTTAGTAATATTGAGTGTTATATGTGTGGACCATTCCAAGGAAAAGGGGAACAATGTTTGCATTCACACGTAGATACATCCTTTCCTGTTTTAACTGTTTAGTCACATGTATTCAAATATCAACAGGCCGATTCATGGAATTAATTTCGGCGCAAGCGTGAGAAAACGTGCGATTCGCAGTGAAAGAGCGAAAATCGCAGTGCAAGTGCGATTATCGCACAGAAAACAGCGCACATCTATACATGGAAGTCCGTACACGCGCAAAATGTGGGATGTGCGCTGAAAAAGTGTGCGGCGCACGCTGGCGCACGCTGGCGCACGCTGGTACACAGGTCATCGAACGCCGTGCGATAAGGCCACAGCGAATTCGCACATAGCGCGGCGCACATAACAAAAGTAGGCATAACACAGGGCGTTACACGCAGAATGGGGAACAACTCGTGAAAATGTGGGCGTCACGGGGGAAGTACAGGAGGCAAGTGCGCGGAACGCCCACACGCTCGCCTACAACACGTATTCATGGAATGGAATAGGGAAAAACAGCGCACGGCCAAAGACGCGCACAGGCCCATACATGTCCGCTACACGAAAGCAGGCGGTAGCGTCCCTGCGCAGGCAAAAAATGTGCGCCAAAGTTCTACACACGCGAGAAGTTCCACACGCGATCGGGCCTGGGGGAGCGTGTGCGTGTATTTCAAGGTTGCGCGAGAAGTTCCACACGCGATCGGGCCTGGGGGAGTGTGTGCGTGTATTTCAGAGGTGCGCGAGAAGTTCCACATGCGATTGGCCTGTGCGCGTGTATTTCAGGGGTGCGCGAGAAGTTCCACACGCGATTGGCCTGGGCGCATGTATTTCAGGGGTGCACGAGAAGTTCCACACGCAATCGGGCCTGGGGGAGCGTGTGCATGTATATCAGAGGTGCGCGAGAAGTTCCACACGCGATCGGGCCTGGGGGAGCGTGTGCGTGTATTTCAGAGGTGTGCAAGAAGTTCCACATGCGATCGGGCCTGGGGGAGCGTGTGCGTGTATTTCAGGGGTGCGCGAGAAATTCCACACGCGATCAGGCCTGGGGGAGTGTGTGCGTGTATTTCAGAGGTGGGCGAGAAGTTCCACACGCGATTGGCCTGTGCGCGTGTATTTC
Source organism: Ambystoma mexicanum (assembly GCF_040938575.1). Lineage (NCBI taxonomy): Eukaryota > Metazoa > Chordata > Amphibia > Caudata > Ambystomatidae > Ambystoma > Ambystoma mexicanum. Next base: position 418,485,767 of record NC_090927.1, on the reverse strand, counting down.
AGGGGTGCGTGAGAAGTTCCACACGCGATTGGCCTGGGCGCATGTATTTCAGGGGTGCGCGAGAAGTTCCACACGTGATCGGGCCTGGGGGAGCATGTGCATGTATTTCAGAGGTGCGCGAGAAGTTCCACACGTGATTGGCCTCTGCGCGTGTATTTCAGGGGTGCGCGAGAAGTTCCACACGCGATTGGCCTGGGCGCGTGTATTTCAGGGGTGCGCGAGAAGTTCCACATGCGATCGGGCCTGGGGGAGCGTATGCGTGTAAATCAGAGGTGCGCGAGAAGTTCCACACGCGATCGGGCCTGGGGGAGCCTGTGCGTGTATTTCAGAGGTGCGCGAGAAGTTCCACATGCGATCGGGCCTGGGGGAGCGTGTGCGTGTATTTCAGGGGTGTGCGAGAAATTCCACACGCGATCAGGCCTGGGGGAGCGTGTGCGTGTATTTCAGAGGTGGGCGAGAAGTTCCACACGCGATTGGCCTGTGCGTGTGTATTTCAGGGGTGCGCGAGAAGTTCCACACGCGATTGGCCTGGGCGCGTGTATTTCAGGGGTGCGCGAGAAGTTCCACACGCGATCGGGCCTGGGGGAGCGTGTGCGTGCATTTCAGGGGTGCGCGAGAAATTCCACACGCGATCAGGCCTGGGGGAGCATCTGCGTGTATTTCAGAGGTGGGCGAGAAGTTCCACACGTGATTGGCCTGTGCGCGTGTATTTCAGAGATGCGCGAGAAGTTCCACACGCGATTTGCTTGGGCGCGTGTATTTCAAAGGTGCGCGAGAAGTTCCACACGCGATTGGCCTGTGCACGTGTATTTCAGGGGTGCGCGAGAAGTTCCACACGTGATTGGCCTGTGCGCGTGTATTTCAGAGATGCGCGAGAAGTTCCACACGCGATTTGCTTGGGCGCGTGTATTTCAAAGGTGCGCGAGAAGTTCCACACGCGATTGGCCTGGGTGTGTGTATTTCATGGGTGCGCAAGAAGTTCTGCACGCGATTGGCCTGGGCGCGTGTATTTCAGGGGTGCACGAGAAGTTCCACACGCGATTGGCCTGGGCGCGTGTATTTCAGGGGTGTGCGAGAAGTTCCACACGCGATCGGGCCTGGGGGAGCGTGTGCGTGTATTTCAGGGGTGCGCGAGAAGTTTTACACGCGAATGGCCTGGGTGCGTGTATTACAGGGGTGCGCGAGAAGTTCCACACGCGATTGGCCTGGGCGCGTGTATTTCAGGGGTGCGCGAGAAGTTCCACATGCGATCGGGCCTGGGGGAGCGTATGCGTGTAAATCAGAGGTGCGCGAGAAGTTCCACATGCGATCGGGCCTGGGGGAGCGTGTGCGTGTATTTCAGAGGTGCGCGAGAAGTTCCACATGCGATCGGGCCTGGGGGAGCGTGTGCGTGTATTTCAGGGGTGTGCGAGAAATTCCACACGCGATCAGGCCTGGGGGAGCGTGTGCGTGTATTTCAGAGGTGGGCGAGAAGTTCCACACGCGATTGGCCTGTGCGCGTGTATTTCAGGGGTGCGCGAGAAGTTCCACACGCGATTGGCCTGGGCGCGTGTATTTCAGGGGTGCGCGAGAAGTTCCACACGCGATCGGGCCTGGGGGAGCGTGTGCGTGTATTTCAGGGGTGCGCGAGAAATTCCACACGCGATCAGGCCTGGGGGAGCATCTGCGTGTATTTCAGAGGTGGGCGAGAAGTTCCACACGCGATTGGCCTGTGCACGTGTATTTCAGGGGTGCGCGAGAAGTTCCACACGTGATTGGCCTGTGCGCGTGTATTTCAGAGGTGCGCGAGAAGTTCCACACGCGATTTGCTTGGGCGCGTGTATTTCAAAGGTGCGCGAGAAGTTCCACACGCGATTGGCCTGGGTGTGTGTATTTCATGGGTGCGCAAGAAGTTCTGCACGCGATTGGCCTGGGCGCGTGTATTTCAGGGGTGCACGAGAAGTTCCACAAGCGATTGGCCTGGGCGCGTGTATTTCAGGGGTGTGCGAGAAGTTCCACACGCGATCGGGCCTGGGGGAGCGTGTGCGTGTATTTCAGGGGTGCGCGAGAAGTTTTACACGCGAATGGCCTGGGTGCGTGTATTACAGGGGCTTGTGGGTGTTTTTACACACGATCGGGCCTGGGGAAGCGGGGTACGTGTATTTCAGGGGCTCGCGGGTGTTTTTACATGCGATCGGGCCTGGGGGAGCGGGGTACGTGTATTTCAGGGGCTCGCGGGTGGTTTTACACGCGAGCGGGCCTGGGGGAGCAGGGTACCACTCACCGTCTGCCTTGCGTGTAGAAGGACGTGTAGCCAACACCCACTCGCTATGAAATAATAGCGTGTGAACCCCAACGCCTGCAAAACACACGCATCGCACCCCACGAAAAGCAACGCCCGAGCGCGATACGTCACAGATGCGCATACGCGCTAAGGGCCTTTGGTCCAATGGAATCACATATGCCTGCTGACGCGCTTATGCGCTAAGGGCCTTTCCTCGATTTACACGCTGACGTGCAGAATTTTCACGTGCCAAATCACTCCGTATCAAGCTGGCCACGCGTAAGCACACGGAGGACCACGCTCCTGCCCAAAAGGCCGAATTACTGCCCCCAGTGCCCCGTAAAGCCTCCCACGAGCCATCTGCTGCTGCCTGCCTGCCTGCTGCCACCGTGACCTGCCATTTGGTGCCTGCACATCAGCCATCTGCAGGGGTCCAGTTGCTGTGTCCACCCCTGCTGGAACAGAACACTCCCGACTGGGATACCATCGCTCCACAGCCCAGCCCCAGGACCCAGTTGCCCACCCACGCCTGCCTCGGGGGTCGCCATGTCGGGGCAAACACCATCCGAGACCACTGGTGACCCCCAGCCAGAGGGGCAGAGGGCCACCAGCTTCAGTCAGAAGGAAGTTGGTGTCCTGGTGGAGCTTGTATTGGGGCATTATGATGCCCTCTTCGGATCACCACGCGCTGACAAGGAAGGACGGGACAGGATCTGGGACGACTTTGTGGTTGCCATCAACGCGGAGGGGGTGGCAACCCGCAACATCAAGCAAGTCAAGAAGTGCTGGGAGGACTTCAGGTCCAGGACCCTCATAAAGGCCCGGCGCCTCGTGGAGGGGGGCTGGGGCAGCATGAGTACCATCCAGCTGAGGGTCCTGGAACGCGTACGTCCAGCGCTCCATGCCCAGATCCTTGAGAGGCAGACCCGTCTGGAGTCGAGCGGTAAGTGGCCAAGCATTGCTGTGTGAGACAGGGCATGTTGCAGTGTGCTGGTTGTCTGACACTTGCCTGTATGTGTGACATAGGCCATGTACATGTGTGTGTGTGCAGGGACATTATGGTCATGCATGTGAGACCAGTAATGTGTGAAGCACACGGTTGGTGTATGTGTTTAAATGCAACATGGGGAGCCCTATGCGGAATGGACACATGAGAGCATGCCAGTCTCTGTTCCTGGACATGGGTGGGGGTGAGGGATGGGTGCTGATGCCATGTACATGTATGGTGTCCACGTCTGTGTTTCTGATCTGCGTGTCTGTGACTTGTGAATGCCATGGATGCATGACACATGTCTGTGACAATGTTCAGAATCACTGATGCAGCCTAGTTATCCTTGCATCCACTGTGTCTGGGGTGTACGAGTCCAGATGGATGAAAGTACGTTGAAGTGTGTGCATGTGATAGGCATGACCCATGATGCATGTGAGTCCAAAAACAACATTGCATGCTTCAAGAGTCCCTTGGACATGTTTGCTTATGTCCATAGCATGCTCCATGCCTGTTACTGCATGTGTTTTGCCTGCACTGACCCATGTGTTGTGGAGGGACATGATGGAAGTGATCTTTGACAGTGCCACTCATCTGCTGTTGCTTCCTGTCTAGGGGACCATTGTACAGTACCCTGATGCTTGTGTTCTATGTCTCCCTCTACACAGCTCCACGTGAAGAAGAGGGCGGAGACGGCTCTGTGGAGCAAAGCGGCGGGGATGCCCCCACGGCTGCAGCGGAAGGGGTGGGTGAGCCCCCACAGGGGCTTGCAACGGTGGAAGATGGTGTGGAGCCATCCAGGTTGGTGGTTTCCACAGAGGAGGAGGAGGCCGCTACTGAGCCGCACATGGGGCCTGGTGGGGGAATCCCTGCTGGTGCAAGTGGTGCAGTCCAGGGGCTGGGGCAGGAGGCAGCACAGGTCGCCGTGGAGGTGCCTGTGCATGTCACTGTCCCTGACACTGTGACTGCACCACCATGCACCAGCAGGGATGCCCCATCCCAGGCCCGTCTCCAGGTAGGGGGTATGTCCATTTCATCTGACTCCCCTCCACCTGCGGACGAGGGGACCCCTGGCCGTATGGAGAAGGTCCTGATTGGTGTTGCGTTGCACACGGCTGTCATTCGTGATGAGGTGGGTGCTTCCCAGGGGGAGCACGCACATCATCACGAAGAGCACCGTGGCAACGTGGCCCAGTTGGGAGCGGTCATGGTCGGGGGTCTCGTACATGTGTCGGGCACTCTGGTGACCCTGTCCTCCTCTGTGGAGGCTATGCGCCAGTCGTACTCCATGCCGTCTTCCGGCCCAGATGCCACCAGGGCCCCCTGTGGACCTGCCCCAACCAATGCAGCCACCTCGGTGGGGATCCCATCCCTGCCACAGTCGGGAGTCGGAGGTCCAGCAGGGGTGGACACACCAGCAACTGGACCCCAGCAGATGGAGGATGCGACGGCATCATCGGGCAGGGCACGGGCACGACGGCGTCGGTGGATTCTATCAGCCTGGATGCCGTCGTGCTGGCACAGGCAGTTGCGTCGGAGGCAGCGGCAGGCTCGACGTGGGAGGCATCATGACTCGGGGCCATCAACATCAGGGGTGCAGACATCGGCCGGAGGGCAGGAGAACCCTGGAATGGGAGTGGCTTCCGTGTGGGAGCGGTTGGGCCAGCAGATAGGTGCGGAGCGGCAGCGGGTTGAGGAGGAACGGCTCACAATGGTCAGGGCGGAGAACGCCATGCGGAGGGCGCTGAGGCGGGCTGAGTGCCTCGAGGGTCTTCGCAGGGAGTTGGAGCTGGACACTGCATTGTCCCTGCGGGACCTCCTGGCCAGGGGACATGCCCTCCTCCAAGCCATTGAACAGGAGTTCGATGATGCCCTGGCCCATGACAACAACCAGTGAGCCGTCGGACTAGCCCGCTGCCCTTGTAAATAGTTTTGTAGTTAGTGTTAGGTTTCTTTTGCTTTTTTATTTATTGTGGACCTTTTGGACAATGGACCACATGTTTGTATATAGTTTTTTTATTAGGTAGTATTTTTATGTAGGTTTCATTTCTTCAGTTGGGATCATGGACCCTGGTTTGTTTATCTGTATATAGTTGACTGTTGGATTTTTTTTTTTTTGGATTTACCCATGGAGCAATGGTTTTCGGTTTTGTTTTTACCTTGGATTTACTTTCTTGAACTGTGACTTTGGACACCTTTCCTTTGGATTATGATTTGTCGTTTTTCATTATTTTACGGACATGCTGCTTTTGGTTTTTGATTCCCATTGTCATTTGTTTATTTTTAATTCTGTTTATGCTGTTTTTAATACATTTTTTTCATCAAACTTCAATGTGTAGTATCATCTCATTGGTATCATGCATATCATGATATGGGTTTTGAGATTCACTGACACCCATTGGGTGTATGTGAGGGACATGTGTTCATTTCCAAACTTGCAATTGGGGTCCTATCATGTCATTGCCATTTCTAAGTGAGTGGATGCAATACTCGGGTGGGTGTTTGGCATTTGGAGGCTGACCATAAGGGCCAGGGATCTAGATTGTGATGACATGTTGGCTGGGTGACATGTGTGGGGGCCTGCTGGCAGGTGACCCGCAATGCTGGGGGTGGGGGTGCAGGGGGACATGAGTGGGACATGAGTGGGGGCCTGCTGGCAGGTGCCCCGCAATGCTGGGGGGTGGGGGTGCAGGGGGGCATGAGTGGGACATGAGTGGGGGCCTGCTGGCAGGTGCCCCGCAATGCTGGGGGGTGGGGGTGCAGGGGGTCATGAGTGGGGGCCTGCTGGCAGGTGCCCCACAATGCTGGGGGGTGGGAGTGCAGGGGGACATGAGTGGGACATGAGTGGGGGCCTGCTGGCAGGTGCCCCGCAATGCTGGGGGGTGGGGGTGCAGGGGGACATGAGTGGGACATGAGTGGGGGCCTGCTGGCAGGTGCCCCGCAATGCTGGGGGTGGGGGTGCAAGGGGACATGAGTTGGTGATCAGTAGTGCAAGGAGAGATGCGCCTTTGCTGGGGGGCATGCCCATGTTGGGTGGGCTGCCTGTGGGACATGACCAGGGATGCAGGGTAGTCCCCTGTGGTGTGGGCTGCCTGCAGGGGCCGTGGAGGGTGTACAGGGAACACCTGGGAGGACCCACACTGCCAAATCACATGTAGGACTCCCCGGCACCCCTGAAATACACGCGCCCAGGCCAATCGCGTGTGAAACTTCTCGCACACCCCTGAAATACACGCACACGCTCCCCCAGGCCCGATCGCGTGTGGAACTTCTCGCGCACCTCTGAAATACATGCGCCCAGGCCAATCGCGTGTGGAACTTCTCGCGCACCCCTGAAACACACGCGCACTGGCCAATCGCGTGTGAAACTTCTCGCGCACCTCTGAAATACACGCACACGCTCCCCCAGGCCCGCTCGCGTTTGGAACTTCTCGCGCACCCCTGAAATACACACACACGCTCCCCCAGGCCCGATCGTGTGTGAAACTTCTCGCGCACCCCTGAAATACAGGCACACGTTCCCCCAGGCCCGATCGCATGTGAAACTTCTCGCGCACCTCTGAAATACACACGCCCAGGCCAATCGCGTGTGAAACTTCTCACGCACCTCTGAAATACACGCGCCCAGGCCAATGGCGTGTGGAACTTCTTGCGCACCTCTGGAATACACGCGCCCAGGCCAATCGCGTGTGGAACTTCTCACGCACCCATGAAATACACGAACCCAGGACATTCGCATGTAAAACTTCTTGCACACCCCTGAAATACACGCACCCAGCCCGTTCCCGTGTGAAACTTCTCGCGCACCTCTGAAATACATGCACACGCTCCCCCAGGCCAGATCGCATGTGAAACTTCTTGCGCACGCGTGTTCCCGAAACCCGTAATACACGTTCCCCGCTTTGCGTTTGCTGTTTTTCAGTCTGGTAAACTGGTACAGGGTTGGCACAGCCCTTTGCGATGGTTTTGCGATCTTGATGGCTTTTCCTTGCGCGAGGGCGTTCTTGGGGGCGTAAATGGCGCTGCTGCAGGGTGCTGCGCCACTCTGCGCCACGTCTGTTTTTGGAGGCGAGAATCCATGAATACGCTGTGCGCGGAAATTGATTTTATCGCACGCGGCTGGTGCAGACATTCCCACGGGCACGCTGTGCGCCAGCCACGTGCGACACTTTTGTGCGAATTTCCATGAATTACCCTGCAAGTCTCTTATATAAAAACAATTCTCATTCATATATCATCACAGATTGAAAGTCATTTATAACAATAATTTGTATGATGTTCCAAATCCAAGGACTGATTAGATCTTGATCAATCCATTATTACCATATTCCCCTTCCCAAATATAAAACAAAACAAAAGGCATGTGGCACATGTGTCAATTTTTATGTTGACATGGAAAACATTTCATAGTTTGTGGGAGGGTAGCTAAGCAATGTGTTTATTGTCAGTGATTGTCTTCCACTCATTGCAACAAACACGTCTTTTGTTTTTCAATTTTTACATTATTCATGCAATACAGGGGAGTAAAAATAAATGTGCAATTTAAGTGTTAAGAATTATTAAATGAACCCTGATATAGGGAACTTACTACCCTGTAATTGGTTGTGAAAGTGTGAGTAGACACAGATGCTTCGATTTTGACATAATTATTCACTTTAATGAAACTTCATTATAAGGTTATGGAAATAGTTTTCCAGAGGCTCTCTTCTACTGTCCCTAGTTTATAGATCTGTTTGCCTTACACTATAATAGTCAGACACATCCGCACACTGGGATAAACTGCTCAACATGAATGACTCTAAAAATTAGCTTTTGCAATGTAAAGGGTTAGATTTTCCATCTCAGGATCAAATAACAGGTATGACCCAGAAATCAGCTACATCTCATTTTCAAATCAATGAAACTGTGTTGTTACAATTAAACACTACTGCTTTCTTTTTGTAAATCACATAATATGTTAGGCAGCATTGATAATACAGGGTTGTGAGGAGAGAATTTAGTGGATGGGGATTGGTGTGTGAATGAACTGTAGCTCGGTAAATAGAGGAACTTTTAATTATGGAACTGTGCAATGCTATAACTAGTGACACATGCGCGTCACTATGTATGCTGGCATACATTTAAAGACACTAATGAGCTATTTGAATAGGTGCTGCAGTGAGGCATGTTCTGCAGTACAGAACATCAGTTATTCTTGAAGTTATATTATAATATGTCTGCTTAGATGAAGATTATGGAAAGTAGATCCTGTTGAGTCTGGAAATAGAAATCTGTAAAGGTGTGTACAGTAGGTTGATATAGAGGAGGCTCTGAATCACAGAACAAATGCACTCTCAGAATTGAAAGATACCTCTAAACTGTTAACTAAGGTGAGAGGAATACATCTAGGGTTTTGGATGGGATTGGTGGATGAGTGTGAGTCTGTTTGAATGTAGCCAATCAGGAACTGTTTGACCTGAGCTCACGGTACACATACAATAAGCAGGCCCCATACAGAATAATTAATTTATACAGGATGATGAACTCCAATATTAATGTAATTTTCTGGTCATGGTGTTTCTTTCCTCCTTACTAGAATTTCCCTGTATCTGCCTCTGATTTGTATGCATTGATGCTCTCCATATGAAGTTTTGTACTAACACATGTAGTCATTCTTTTATTGTTAGCTGTTAATTCCAAGTTTAACCTTAGTCAAGATTATGATAGTCTTGGATTAATGATTCTACTGGCCAATATTACTAGATTAAAAATATTCTACTTCAATAGGCCATGCTGCAGTCATTGCCTATGTGTATGTATTTAGATTGCTCTGTTAACAACACTTCAATATGTTTCTGTTTCAATAAGTACATTTAGTGATACATAGAGTAGTTCATGAGAGGCCTCCCGATCTCCTGATCACCCTTCATATGTTGCTAGCAACAATTTTAAACAGTAACCCTTGCAGGAATTTAGCATCAGAATTGATGTCATTTGTGATGTCATCATTGATGATGCAATGTGTGATGTCATCTTTGATGTCCTGGGAGTTAGTCTTAGCAGTGCATGGTGGTGGTGCGATTATGTTTGGATAGCTCACCATAACTGGCATCATTTAGTTGGTTTTTCTATTTTACCTTGCAACCACAACGTCCCATTAATAACATTTTTATCAAGATTATCCTGGTGGGGTGTGGAGCTCTCACGAAACCAGGAGCCAGATTATTGGAGAATTTGCCTTGAGGATGACCGACTGGTTGAAACACATGTTGGCTGTGGATCCATGGGATTCGGCTAATAAATCAAAATTATGACACCATACTTATTTGACTGGCATATTGAATAAGGACTTATCGCTTTAGTTACTTTCCACTGACAAAAGCCAGTGATTTAGGGTCTTAGTTCGGACAAGCAGCATTCCTTTCATTTCATGTTTCTATTGGGGGTCCTCCTATGCTGCTTCTGCTGCTCTAGACCTACTACATTTTTAAGTTTGGAAGACTAGTGCACCCCATCTGGTTACTCCTCACATTGTTTATATTATTGGACACGTTCTTTCATTGGCCTATTTCATAGTTAGACACTCCTATTGAATACTCAGCCCCAATCTTCATTTGGTGATTATAATTTCTATGTTATTAGAACATGGTGGGGCCACAATTACTCATAAATACTTTACATACTAAATTACTTGTTCTCGATAATTCATGGTGGCAACATGTGAGCTCAATGAAAACAAGATTATGGGAATCTGCACTTTCAGATCCACATTTGCATATGCAGCATAACTATGTGTCATATTGCTTCATAAATATGCCCCTTTGCCCCCCAGGGACCCTCTAGCCTGCAATAGCGATAGGAAGCATTGAAATGAACAAACAAGGCTGCCAAGATGGCTGCCGCCACCGCAGCATCAGAGAAGCAACCAGATCTGAATGCCCTGCTGGGCTTACCCCTTAACCCTGATTGGGCTACTTTAATTCTTCAACATGATGCAAAATCCCGCCGGAGGGTGGAGCAAGCCACATTTCAAGGCCGCTGCTTAGGCCATATGCCGTCTCTGCCAGTTCATTTGCCCCACTGCCCCCCCCCCAAGGACCCTCCAGCCTGCAACAGTCCATAGGAAGGATTGAGACAAATAACATTGCTACAACTGCCATGATGACTGCCACCGCAGCATCAGCAAAGGCACCAGACCTGAATGCCCTGTTGGGCTCACCCTTTAGCCCTGATTGGCCACCTTTAATTCTTCAACAGGATGCGAAATCCTGTTGGAAGGCAGAGCCGGCCTCATTGCAATGCCACTACTTAAGATCATATACAGCCTCTGCTGGCTTATTTGCCCCTCTGCTCCCGCAGGGACCCTCCAACCTGCAACATCCCATAGGAAGCATTGACAAACAATGAGGCTGCACCTGCCAAGATGGCCACCGCCGCAGAATCAGAAAAGCCACCAGACCTGAATGCCCTGCTGGACTCATCCCTTAGCCTGATTTGCCAATATTAATTCTTCAACAGAATGTGAAATCTGCCAGATGGCACAGCCGGCCGCATTTCAAGGCTGCCACTTAAGGCCATGTGCGATCTCTGCCGGCCTCCGCTGTGTGACGCCTTTCCAATAAGTACAATCGGAGCCCTCCGTGCAGACCAAGCCGCGGATCTCTACTCTTCTACAATCTGCTTCTCCAAGTAAGCTGTGTGACCCTTGGTCCATTCTACCTAGATCCCAACCCCTGACTCCACAGAAGCAGCCCTGTGCCTCACGCAACCTCATGGCATCGCACCATACTTACCTCCAATGCTCCCGCCCTTCCTCACCTGCTTGCTCCATGTATAAGTGCATTGTGCCAGTGCACACTATGCTTGCCTTGAAAGCACTGATTCACCCAGCGGTGACCATAACATCTTCTCACCCTCTCGTGGATGGACTTCTCCAGCGTCACCAGTGCCCCTTCCGGTTCATAGTGATAATATTGAATTCAAAAATCTCGAAAACCAAAATCTCGAATACAAAAGGCCGAAAAATAAAATATCAAATTTTTTTTTCAATGTGTTTTTTTTTTAAATGGGGGGGTTCCCCCCCAAACCCCCTTTTTTCATTTTTTTTTTATTTTACCCCTTTTTTTTACTTACCTGACCCCAAAAACATATATAAATAAATAAATAAAAAATTCGATATTTATTTTTTCGATATTTTTTTTTTCGGTCTTTTTGTATTCGATATTTTGTTTGAGATTTTGACTGACTACCGCCCCTTCCCTGCTCCGAAGAAACCGCTACCTGTGGATCAGAACACGCTACCAGTGCCAATTTACTCTGTCACATCAGAGAACCATCAGACCTAGAATTCCCCCTCAATGCCTCTCCTCTACCCAGCTATCAGCAATGAACAGTTGGCCCAGCTTGAGGCATGCACCCCCCATGGAGCTGCCTAAATATTGGAACAATATTACTGGCAACCACCCCCAAGCGAACACGTCTTGCCAGTCACACAATGACATTGCCATAGCCCTGGATGCTACCTCCCGGGAAAGGCGTTCCTCTACAGCCACTAAATATTCAATCACGTATCTTGCCCATAGATACTGCTCAACGGCAATTGCATCAGCAACCTGCACCAAGAATGGAAAGCCACCCCGTACCAATATCTCTTCTGAAAGGAGCCCGACCACCATGCTCCAAACAAAGCGGCTAGGCAATGCCCTGCTCCCAAGTCCTTGGTGAATCACTGTAACTCCTCCCATAATACTCTGAGGAACACTGAGCACATGACAACAGTCTACCCTGTACCTAACTGTGATGCCAAACTAAGGGATATATGGAACCCCACTGCCTGCCCAGTACCCAACAGCGATGCTCCAAATATGATGTTTGATATGCTCTACAATGTAATGTTACAAATGATAATGCCTGCCCTGCACCTAACAGTGATGCTCCACAATGTGATGTTGTGTATGCTCTGCAATGTGATGTTACAAATGCTCCATATGCTCCACAATGGGATGTTGTATATGCTCTACAATGTGACGTTACAAATGCTACTACCAGCCTTGAACCTAACAGTGATACTCCACAATGTCAGGTGATCTCTGCCGACGTATGCCCTAAACCAAATAACTAGTTAGTTAGATTAGCGTTAGGAAAGATCCAGTTTCTGGGAACACCACTCTCAGGGATCATATAGCAGAAAGAAGAGCAACAGGGGGAGGTGGTGACCCTATGCCCTTGGAACCTGTCAGATCAATGATGTGCCTATCGTTGGGGAAAATGCCCCCCCAGGACGCTTGTTTAGACTTATGGTAAAAAGAGGGGGGCTTGAAAATACAAGTGGCACCAAATTTCACTCAAAAAACATTTGTCAAGATATATTGAAAAACAACCACTAGATCATAACAAAATTACTTTTTATTTAGCAAGTTAAAATCAATCTAATTTTTTTTTTCCTTTAGAAAGAAAACACATTACATAATATGATTGCATCAAAGATAGTTTTTAAGTGGGGTTAGTACGTGAGGAACCAAAAAAGTTGTATGAGCACTCAATTTGTAACATCCAACTCTTAACAGTAGAGCATCATATAATTAAGCCAGCTCTATCAAATAAAAAGAAAACCTATTAGATGTCTTAGGTTTGGTTTTGTGAGAATGTTGTCTGTTGATGCAAATGTAGCCATCTTCAAGACAAGAGGAGAAGAACAGTATAACAATTTTGATAGTGCTGAGTACTTCTTACTCGCCGTGTTTTTTAACACGAAACCCACTGAAGAATGAAACAGACATAAACATATTGGTGAAAATCAAGTAAAAAATAAATTAAAACAAAGTTTATTAAAGTGGTTGAATGAGATTGTTAAGTTAAAACACTAACAGTGTCATAGGGGAAAAAAAACAAACTGACAGTACACATCATTATTTACCATCACTGACTGCCGCCAAGGGAAAAGAACCAAAAGCATGCGGTATTGAATTATCATGCAATGAGTAAGGAGGCATGTTCTTTTTTACCTTCCACTGATGGGTTGTTAAACCCTGTTATGATCAACCCATATCTGTGAGGACATATTTAAATAAGATGGCGGAACTCACCTATATATGAATTAAAAGCAGACAAAGTTGCAGTTAGCTTCACAAGATGGCAACGCGAGCAAATCTATTGATTAACACAGGAGTCAATAGAGATCTATCGGTAGAAGACACCTAGAACATAAGCATATGTATTTAGCACACCTGATTGCATTCGTGTGCTTACATTAAAAAAATGTTTTTGGAGGAGGCTAAACTCACCTATGCACAATAAGCTGAACGCTTATGTGGTGTGGCCTCAAGGGCTATCTTTTAGTAACAATAAGCTGAACGCTTATGTGGTGTGGCCTCAAGGGCTATCTTTTAGTAACAATAAGCTGAACGCTTATGTGGTGTGGCCTCAAGGGCTATCTTTTAGTAATAATAAGCTGAACGCTTATGTGGTGTGGCCTCAAGGGCTATCTTTTAGTAATAATTAGTCCAGAGAGGACTTTTCAGAAAAATTAGCGTTTGGACAAATCTGAAATTTTTGAGAGTATATTAAAACAGATTCATAACAGCAGAATGCTTGTTCATTGTATGCGAAAAGGCGGAAAGTTATTACCTCTAGATGGACCGGCGGGTGAATCCGCTTGAGGGATGTTACAGCTGGCCCTTTCACACTAATCAAGAGCGTTGCCTAGTGGAAACATAGTAAAGAGCACAGATGTCAGTACTCAGTTTCAATATAGCCAAATGGATCTCAGCGTGTGGAGTTCCTAGAGGCAAGGAACTCCTGTTTACCTTATAATTGATATGGCCGAAACGTTGGATGAGTGGGCTTGTGAAACACTTCGTTCTTGTTCAGGGGAGCCAGGAGCTGTCTACGGGGTGGAGTTGTCCAGAGCCTTGAAGCCGTGGCAGTCAGCTGGTCAAACGTACGTGTGGACGTGAGCAGCTGAGTGCGAGCCGATGCTAGGTATTTATACAAAGACGCGTTGGCGTTATTGAGTGCTTAAAGTGAAAGCACGATTAAATTGTGTCAAGAGCGGCAGCGGGTAGCGCGTGCGTGCTGAAACCCTATGTTGGGGTTGAAGTTGATATTGTGTATAGGTGTTGTGGTGACATCATATAGGCATGAAACACACTTGTATTAAATGTTATTGGACCTAACGAAATGGCTTTTTTTCCCAAATGAAACCTGAAACGCTCTTCAGTTTCAGCAAAAGAGATGAAGGGTGCAGAAATGCAAAGAAAATATTTTTTTGTTTTGTTTTTTTGTTATTTGGGCAAATCATGAGATGAAAATCTACATGATTGCGGTGTCAGGTCTGAGGACCAAAAAGCTGTAAATGAAAACTACTCTTGTTATTCTTGTGACGGGGACAGGTGGTCGACATACATTAGGAACAGGTGGGCTCAAATTCTCTAAAAGAAGAGGGACCACTCCACTGTGGTATATAGACCCCGTTTAACAGTGCGCCAGTTTAAGGTTCATTTCTGTACTTTAGTGAGGATCAGATCTCTATTGCCTCCTCGTGCGGGTGCTGCAATGTTTTGAATTACAGACCAGAATAAATCATTATAAGAGTGTTTTAACTGTGTGAAATGTGCCACCATTGGTTTATTGTCGATCTTATTGTTAATACACGACCGATGCTCGCATATTCTTTGTTTTATTGGACGTTTGTTTTTTCCAATATACAATAAATTGCAGGGGCATTTAATGCCATAGATGGCCCACGGAGTGTTGCAATTGGTAAAGCCTGTTAGAGTCCATTTAGTTTCATACAATTCAAGTGTTTTTACGTTCTTTGTTAAAGAGCAAACAGAGCACGAACCGCATTTGAAATGACCTACCACAGGTGGCATAGACCACAGTGTGGTTTTGGGCAACTTCTGGCTTGCGGATAATTGGATATGTGTGTACAAGTTTGTCTCTGAGATTGAGTTGTCTCTTGAACGCAAAACGAGGTATCGGAGGGGCAAAGTCAGGAGTTGTTATGATGTGCCAGTTTTTTATTATTGTCTTCCTTAGAAGATTACTGATGAGTGAAAACGTTGAGGCACAGGTGATTTTGTCTACTGTGTTTGTAATGGCCGGTGCCAAACAGTTTTGTCTGTTAGTGTGTTTTGCTCTTTTGTATGCTCGTTGTATGGTCCTGGACGGATAGCCCTGGTTGGATAGACGGGTTTTTAGGATTTTTCCATGATGTTCAAAATCAGATATGTTAGTACAGGTACGTCTGAATCGGAGAAATTGACCGATTGGCAGGTTTTCTTTTAAGCTGGCCAGATGAAAGCTATCGAATCTCAGCAAGGTGTTTTTATCAGTTTACTTTCGATATAATGAGGTTTTTAGATGACCAATCGGGGATTTTTTGATGCCTAAATCCAAAAAGGGAACTGAGATTAAATTATCTGTCCCCGTAAATTGTATGTGTGGATTTTGTCCGTTGAGCCAATGGATAAATAAGCCGAGGTTGTTGGTTTACCCTCTCCAAACCATAAAAATATCATAAAACTGTTATACTGTTCTTCTCCTCTTGTCCTGAAGGCGGCTACATTTGCATCAACAGACAACGTTCTTGTGCTTTGCCTGATTTTTTCTGATGCCATGAGCCGAAACATATGTCGACTCTCACAAAACCAAACCTAAGACATCTAATAGGTTTTCTTTTTATTTGATAAAGCTTGCTTAATTATATGATGCTCTACTGTTAAGAGTTGGATGTTACAAATTGAGTGCTCACACAACTTCTTTGGTTCCTCACGTACTAACCCCACTTAAAAACTATCTTTGATGCAATCATATTATATGTGTTTTCTTTCTAAAGGAAAACATTTTTTAGATTGATTTTAACTTGCTAATTAAAAAGTAATTTTGTTATGATTTAGTGGTTGTTTTTCAATATATCCTGACAAATGTTTTTTGAGTGAAATTTGGTGCCACTTGTATTTTCAAGCCCCCTCTTTTTACCATAAGTCTAAACAAGTGTCCCCGGGGGCATTTTCCCCAATGATAGGCACATCATTGACCTGACTGAGGTTCCAAGGGCATAGGGTCACCACCTCCCCCTGTTGCTCTTCTTTCTACTAAACCAAATAACTCCATAATTAGGGTATCTGCTAGCCATGTAGATAACTATGTAGCCAACAGGACTACTGTCTGCCTTGTACTTGCTTCTACCTGCCCCAATATGAACAACCATGCAGCCTTAGGATCGGACAGCTTGCCCCTTAACATTGTTGACACCCGTGCCGCTACCAAACCAGCCATACCTTGCTTAACTTTGCCCTGATAAATGCATGCACCCGACCAGCCCATGCACTGGACATCCATGACGTTCTAACAACTGAACATCTAATCTAGATACCCTTATGGTCACCGAAACATTGATCCACACTACATCCAGGCCTACCCTTGTCCTGGCCATCCCAGGAGGATACAATATACTTAGAAAGGGCAGACCTGATGCTAAGGGTGGTGGAGTAGCCATCATAGCTAAAAGACCACCTTTGCCTCAGACCACTCAACACCTCCATCAAGAACTGTGACATTCTTTCAGGGAAACTATCAGCCTCAACCACTACCACTATTATTCTCCACACTATCTACCACCCCCACCCCACAGGCCACATCTTTACATGCAAAGGAAACCTTCTCCTCTTGATCAGTGACAAATTGAAACCTTCTTCAAAAGTTATCTTTCTTGGTGACCTAAACTTGGGACTTAACGACCCGACCAGCCTGCAAGCCAGCTCCCTGGCCAGCTCCTTGACCGCCTTAGGATTTTGCCTCTGGGTTAACACTCCTACACATGCCAAAGGGCACACCCTGGACTGGATCACAGACCACAATTGCACAGTCTCCATCAGCTCCAGTGCCTCCTGCCCATTGTCAGATCATCATATTATCACCTTTGACATCCCACTTTGCCACTATACCAAACCCACCACCACTCCTTTACCCCCTTCTTGGGCTAAGAGCTCACGCAAACTCACCAAGGACCACATCCTTCCTCACCTCAACAGCCTCAAACTAGAGCATCTTCACTCTCATGACACCACCACATTAGCAGATCTTTATATCAAAATGTTAACAACGGCAGCGGATACTATTGCACCCTTACACCAAAAAAGCGAAACCTGCAGGACACATCAACTCCTGGTTCACTCCTGACCTTCTGGCCAAAAACAGTCTGTGAATCAGCATGGAAAAACCCCACATCCATGTCCGAAAATTAGACTTCATAGAAATAGCCAAACAGTACAAACAAGCTGTCATTCACGCAAAAGCCACCACCTGTAATGCCAGAATTACTAACGCAAAATCTGACACCAGGGAACTATTCACTATACTGAAAGAACTAGAAACCCCCAACACCCCACCACCCACCCGCCTGAAGGACACAGTTTGGTGCATTATCATCCAAACTGCTGTGTCACAAAAAAATTGACACCCTACACCAAAATATTCTCATGAAAAAATCATTCTTGAAGACCTCCCTGCAAACCACCTCCTACCTCAGCCCTCCAACGACATCCGACACCAGCATCCCACCATTCTGATTCCAATTCCAAAAAATTACTGAATTAGAAACTTCTCAGATCCTAAAGAGTCTGAAGCCATCAAGATGTAAAGGTGATGTCTGTACAGCCGCACTCATCAAAGACTGTGCTGAAACTCTCTCTCCTTTCCTCAATATCTTCATCAATGCCTCCTTCGAAACCGGCACTGTACCTTCCTGCCTTAAAGAGGCCTGGGCTCTGCCTCTACTAAAAAAACCTACGCTAAACCCTGCACTCCCTCCCAATTACAGGCCGATCACCACTGCCCCCTTCCTCCTAAAAATCCTGGACAGAGCAGACTATGTCCAAATCCAGCGCCACCTAGAAACCAACCACATCCTAGGAGTCTGACAGTCTTGCTTCGCCCAGATCATGGCACTGAGTCAGCGCTCTTAGACTTAAACAACCAAATCAATGAAATCAGGGATGACGGGAAATCCACCCCTTGCTTCTCCTCTTAGATCTCTCTGCTGCCTTCGACCTTGCTGATCACAAAATCCACTGCCACCACCTGACAACCTCAGCATCTTTCTCCCTCGAAGCCACTACCTGGATTGCCTCCTTCCTGCAAGGCAGATTGATGAGAGTCTTTGCAGAAAATGTGAGTGCACCACCAGCCCCTATCAAATGTGGAGTTGCACAAGGCTCCTGTATCCCTCCCACCCTTCACCAACCCACTCTTCAACCTCCTTATCTCAGACGGCATAGCCTACACAAACTATGCAGATGACATGCACATTCTTCTACCCCTATCTGGAAACCACCCTAATGGCTTTGCCACTCTGTGCACAGCATATGCAATTATCCAAGTTTGGATAGCAACCCATGGACTCTGTTTTAATGATGAGAAAACGGAGATCCTTCTTGTCAGCCCACCAACAACTTGACCCTTTATACGTCACTTTCAACATTGACAGGATGCAAATTCCGGTATCCCCTGCAGTGGAAACACTAGGGGTATACTACGATGCCTCACTCTCTCTGAATCGCCATGTTAATGCCATCTCCTTGTCAGCAGCCTACACTACTAAGTTGATAAATGCAGCCAAACCGTTTCTCTCCAAAAAGTGTTGCCTTACAATTGCATGTGCTGTGGTAAGTGCCAGACTCGACTACTGCAACCTGCTCTTCGCTGGCACATCCGCACACAACTTCCAGAAAATACAGACCATTTAAAATAATGCCCTTCGAGCTGCTTT
Source organism: Ambystoma mexicanum (assembly GCF_040938575.1). Lineage (NCBI taxonomy): Eukaryota > Metazoa > Chordata > Amphibia > Caudata > Ambystomatidae > Ambystoma > Ambystoma mexicanum. The sequence continues at coordinate 418,466,765 of NC_090927.1, read as the reverse complement.
GCACATCCCTGAAACAAAACACATCTCAGCGGCTGGCAGGGCTGCTCACTGGCTCCCAATCCAAGAGGGGATCATGTTTAAGACCGTATCAATCACCCACAAATACATCTCTAAATCTGCCCCACCCTACTTGACTGAAAACATCTCTGAGACATTCTCCTCTAGACCAACCAGAACCTTATACACCCATAGACTAGCCCCGCCCAAAGTGAAACGGGCCAAAGCTGATGGTACCAGCTTTCCTTCCATTGCCGCTAAACATTGGAACTCCATTCCTCTCGAGCTAAGAGCCGAAAAATCCTACTGGGCTTTCCCGAAGGCTCTGAAAACTTGGCTATTTATCCAATCATAATACTGATCCTGGCCTGCACGGTCACTTGTTACCTTGAATGACTCCCGTTAATGTGATGAATTCTCTTTGTATTTCTGTAATATCTATGTGTTTGCAAACTATCTATCAATAAATGCAACTGGTACCTGTATTAATGCTCCAATGCCCTTGTGGGTTTGTGTGCTTTGTAAATGAACAAATAAATAAATATATGAAATATGTATGGTTTTATGAATTACAAAAAATTGTAGACTGACAGAATTTGATGTCAAAACAATGAGACAGCCCTCAGCTGTAAAGCAGACTCTTTATGCTTTTTCTAAGTCATATGGCTACATAATTATGAATATATTTGCATTTGCATACAGAGTAAATGATAAGTATCATGTGCTGTTTTAAATTAAGGCAAAGGCAAATATAGCAACAGATTTACCCAGTACCTCAACTTGAAGTCTCGCGGTCAGCTTATGAGTTAAATAAACTGCCCTATGTAAGGCCTTGATCAATGAGTAATATGAGAAAGTTGACAGGTCTCTTTGTGTTCTGCTCGCACTAGACCATGAGACGTTTTATGTTGATGGATACTTCAACATGTCTTGCTGAGTGCAATTAAACTCTTTGAAGCTGGCTTGTCAATCCGACCATCTGTTCACTCTAGATGTGAATCTTGTGTGAAACCCACAGAATTCATACTGTTTGAATTTTAAGGTGTTTTTTTTTAAATCCTTCCTTGGATGACTCCCAAAAGTGGAAAGGATTTTGCTCAAAGTTGAATCCCAGGTCTTCTCGAAGGCAACACAATTTCAGGATGAATCAAACACATCAATGTTATTTAAACCACCACAACAGAATCAGTGTGTTTCTGCATATTATACTGTGGGATAGTGTTTAAGTCTTCTATATTATTATAAGCTGTGTACAACAATCTGACAGTTGTTGGAGAATTAAAACATCACAAGACTGAATGAATGATGATTCCATTCCTTCATTTGATGTACAGTAAAAAATGCATGCATGCGTAATTCAGAACGATGGAAAACATCCTAATAATTGACGTTTATCATTTAAACATTTCTGTAACATGGTCTGTGTTCTCCATTTAAGAGGATTATATATTTAACAGATTCTGACCTCTTTGCACTTTTAGAAATAATATTTGAATCTAAACTGTTGAATTCTGCATCTCTTGTTTTCCTTGACATTACGAACTCAGTGTTTGGGTGGAGTGTAGTGAAAGGCCCAATGTCTTGAGTGTTATCTTCGAGGTGTGCAGAGGATTCCCTACATACTGCAGGTTCAACCATGTCATTCTACTGAGTAAGAGGTGGAAATCATAGCTAAAACTATTCATTTCTATGGTGCCTCCCTCAGGTTAACATGAAATAGTCTCCATTACTCTTTGATTCTCCATACACTGAACCATCTGCCTCACACTTAAAATGAGCACACCAGTTTGCTTAAGGGGAACCGTTTTGGGTTCCATTTATCCTCAAACAACTATGTGACATCCTCAAACCTCCCCTCACTATTGGTTTCACTTACCTAAATGTTCATTATTCCCTGCTACTATAGATTGCATGTTGGTAAATTAAATACTGTTATAAGAAATGGTCTCCTGCGGAAGCATTTCATGTAGACCAATATCCCCTCCCAGTGAACAGAGTTCCTTTGCGCCTGGAAGTTTGGCTTTCTCTTAATAAAAAGGCAAAATAAAAGAAAGCAAACTAAATAGAACCCTCATATATCAGCACTTTTCATGCATCAATCCAAGCATTATAGAGACATGCTATTTTTATGATATAATTTAATATTGTAAAATCATAGCAGTTGAGCTAAAACTATAAAGTATGAATAAATACCTCCTGTGTGTTGCCAGAATGTTAATGTGTTACAATAGGGTGACATACATACATCAACACCAGGGATCCCAGCTGCCTTGGGGATTGTTTTACCAGTCACTGTTTTCATATGGTAAGGTAAGGTATGATTATGTACCTAAAAACATTCCTTACTGGACGCACACCCACAGAGCAATGAAGATATTCATTGGGTGCACCAAATAATACATTTAGGACATTTATTATAGTGTACAATATCCAACAAATGAACATTTATTATTCTCAGTTCATAGTAACATGGGGCAGCCTTAACATGATTTGTCTTTGAATAAAAGGTTTGAATCAGCTTGAACCCTTCCAGCCTCCATTGAGATGGCTCAGGGGTCGAATCGAGCCTAGGCAGTAAATGTCCAATTCGGCTCAATTTGGTTCAAACCAATTTGAGTCCCAGGCTACTATATGTTATATTGGGTTAAGCACTTTTATAATCTGTGTCAATTTGAAGAAAGGATGGGCAGAGTCTGCAATTTCTTTTTGCACAAGGGAAGAGATACGCCTGGGCATCTCATTGCTTGGGTTTTTCTGTGCATTTCGAATCTACAAACGGAATGCACTTTTAAAACAACAGTAATATCTGTGAATTTGAACTACCTGCCACTTGAATAGTGCTGGCCTCTGGCACATCATACATTTAGGACAACTAGCCACAAAAAGAAAAAGACCATATCACATAATCATGCCCACTGAGCTACATGACATTGGGTCCTTTCCCATTGAGACCATCTGCTAACAAAGTTATCTGTAATCAAAACTAAATAAAGAATATGCCACAACCGAACAATATAAAGACAATTTGCCAACAACAGCACAGCCAATCGCACTGAAATTTCTCCATCTCTGAAATCGAGAGCTTTTCAAAAAGGAGCAAACTCCAGTGAAGAAACCAAACACCACAACCTCATGGAACCAAAAAACCCAGAGAAACCCAGCACAAAATATTTTCAGCGTAGAGACCTTTTGTGAGAGAAGGAGCAAAATCACGCTATATCTCGAGCTACTTTTGGCATGCAAACCATCTCATCCAGAAATCCAAAGACGTTTCAAACACACAGGAAGAGAAGAAGCAAACACCACAAGCACAGATCAAAGAAGTAGAATGGAGTCAGCCAACTTTAACACACTATTGGTCACCAAAACAATGGCGAGATGACAGGAGTCAACATTACGAACCCACAGGGATGCCAGAAGACACCGACCTGACACACAACCTACTTGAGCTACTCAATGAGGAGCTGGAAAAATAAACGTCCACACCACAACCCACACACCAAAGCCAAACACAGGATCCAAAGAAGAGATGAACCAATCTTATATCAATTTATCAACACAACCCTCAAAGGACAAACACACCATGGAAGACAAAAAGTTTCACACCAACCCGGTCAACGCCAGATCAATGTCAAAACCCAGCACTGAGATACACAATCTCCTCAGCGAAGGTGGAACTGACATCTGCTTCCTCAAGAAACCTTGCTAATGCAGGACTTCAAGGTATTTTCAAACAAATACATCCTGAACAACATCAACCTTAGGCAAGCCAATAGAGAAGGAAAAATAGAAGTTGGCCTTGCTGTTGCATACAGAGACCACCTAAAGATCACAGCTTCCTGCCTCGCACGTCTTGCCTTTGTATTTTAGGTATGTGCCTTTTGAAACTTTGTCACAAGCTACAGCGCCCAGTTACCTCAGGGTTAGGTGGCTCTATAATTAATAAACTAACCTAAAATAAACCTCACCATCAATAAATATCCCAAATTGTGAAACACTCTACACCGAACTCTGGAACATCAAACCAATCTTTCATTCCTACTCATCTACAGACTGCCCACATGCAACTTCTCTTTCACAGAGGCATTTGTAAACACCATAACCAGCATTGCTATAAAACTCAGCAATTCAATAATATTAGGATATTTCAATGTCTGGTTTTTAGAAGAACACACCAACTCTGCCAAATATCTGACCTCACGAATATCCAGCAACAATTGTTGAATGGAGCAACTCCCTCAATTGATCACTCTTTGGATGCAATCTTCTGCAAAAAAAAACCTAGTTACAACTGAAGACCCAATGCACATTCTATGCAGCAACTCGCTTATGATATCTTCCGTGATCCTTGCTCCAACATGAGTACAGACCTCACACATAAACATAACTACAATTCAAAAAAGAAACTTGGTTTCCCTCAGCATTATCGACCAGACTGGACACCACAAAACCACCAAACACACTCCTGGACACATTCCCAACAGAAGAAAGAATGAACACATTGCATAAATAGATCACAGAAGCTCTAGATGCTGTTGCACCAAAGAAACAGTTCACTCCCTCACAAAATGAAATTACTGCCAGATGGTTCACGCCCAACCTCAGAGCAATGAAGAAATCAGACAGTATACTGAAACAAGTGTGGTGGAAACATTGCAATCAACTGACAGATGGCACCCAAATTGGCACCACCTGTCAGGGAGGGCATCTACATTTAAAGATATTTTGGAAAGTCCTTCCGTTTCTCCCTTGACATCTTCATGCACCAGTGGTAGACTGGTTATGAGCCACTGTACTGTAATTTGCTGTATTTGACAGAGCCTCTGTATCTTATCAAGCGCCTTTAATCAGTGCAGAATCTAGCGGCTCAGGTGGCTACTGGTTTACCTTATGGTTCGCATGCTACACCCATTGTGTGTAACCTTATTTGGCTTCCAGTGGCTAAACACATTGAATTACAATCTCTCTGTGATGTTCATTGTACCATACATGGCTTGGGATCTGAATACCTTCAGGTGAAATTTCAGCTTTATGTTTCTACTCGGACACTCTGTTCTGTGAACAGTTATTGTTTGATGATTCCACGCTACAAACTGGTCAGCACTGGCAGACGTGCATTCTCGGTGGCTGCTGCCAAGCTGTAGAATACACTACCACGGGATGGCCGAATTATAGTGAATCATCTTATATTTAGACATGCTCTGAAAACCCTTTTATTTGGATGTACGTTGGCATGGCCTAATCGGATTGAACTATTAGTGCCGAGCTGCCTTTGGCGAATGCGCGCTTTACACATGTTATGACATAACATAACAGGACAAAACTGCATACCAGAAACATGTACAACTGTATAAAGCTGAAATCCTGAAAGAAAAAAAAAAACAACACTATGCCAAAACGCCTCTCAAAAGTTAGAAACCCATAGCAAGAGATATGCAACATTATCAATAAGAAACCTACGTTTGCAATACCACACCCACTACCTTGCAGAAACACGTGATGACTTTGCAAACCACTTCAATAACAAAGTCATATCATAAATATGCAACAAGTCATCAACACTATGCCCACGCAACCAAGCAACAGCTTAGACAGTGGCACAACTCCAGAGGCAACCACAAGACTGAATTACTTCCCACCACTCGTGACAGAAGATTTCACTAAACTAGTGAGGGAAAGCCGGATCACCAGTAGATCCATGTCCACCAGACTTCTACAAGGACACCCTCAGCAAGGAGACACATTTCTGGAACCTCATGAACCACTCAGTGCCAACAGAGCAATACAGGGGAGCTTCAAAGCGGGCTACATTAAACCACTTCTCAATGATCCCTCTTGAAACATGGACACTCCCACCAATTACCAACCTATGATATGTTATGGCATTTATAATGCACCTATACATAAGCTTTTCAAAGTGTGACGAGGCAAGGGAGGGGGAACAGAGGGAAGACAGAGACAATGATCCTACTAGACGTGTCATTCAGATCGTGCAAGTGCATGGGAATGGGGACAGGGGAAAGTGTGGGGTGTAGGAGGAGGGGACAGTGCAGTACCTGGGATAATAGAATAAATAACAATAAGTAAAAGTACAGCCAGCTGGTGGCAAGTGCAAGGGTAAGTGCAGACATCAGGTGTCAAGTGCTGGTAGTGGGACTGTAGGGATACAGAAATCAGTCCTCAAGTGTGGGGGATGTCAGGAAGGCAGTGCAGGTGTGTGACTAGTGGGGGAGGGGCTTGGGGCCGAGATCAGAGGGTGGCCAGATAACCAGTGCAGTTTCAGTTTCAGCCAGGAAGTCAGCAGGGGAGAGGAGGAGAAAAGGCAGAAGCAAAGAGAAAGGTTTTGAGGTGCTTGCAGAACCGGAGATGATTCGCCTCAAGTTTCAGGGAGGCAGGGAGGCTGTTCCAGCCGGAGAAAAAGATCTGCCACTAACTCGTTGCTTGAGGAAACGACTGACCCCGAGGAAGTTGGAAGCGGATGAGTGAAGAGCTTGTGAAGGAAGATATTTAGGAAGCGAGAGTTGAAGGTAACCTATATCAAACATCCATTACCCAACCTGGTTCTTAGGAACCTAAGTATATGGAGAAATCTTGGCACATGTAGAAACCAACAATTTACTGTACGATGAACAAGTTGGCTTCCAGCCTTTCATAAGAACGAAATGAGCACTACTCTACATCTGGGATTACCTGAAAATGAACTCAGACTCCAACATTATTTTTGTACTGTTACTATTAGACCTCTCAGCTGCCTTCAGCACAGTCGACCACACAACCCTCATAAAAAGAAAACAAGAACTAGGGATAAGCAACACTGCGCTATAATTGATAAAATGCTGACAGAAAGTACAGAAATCACCTGGTTACCATCTTTCAGCTGAACATCTTGCATCCACATCAGTGGGATGCCACAACGTTCAGCGCTTGTAACACTACTGTTCAACATTTACATGACCCCAACCATGAAAGTCATCTACAAAAATTAAGACCAGCAGAGAGATATACCAGATCCTTACCAACTCTCACTCGCAAAGCAATGGATGGATGAAGAGCAACAGCCTTGAAGTCAATCTGGGAAAAACAGAAATGATGGTCACACCCAACAACCACCCATTCAAACAGCATATACCATGGCTAAATGGGAAACAGACCGGAAACCTTCACAGTAGTTAATCATTTCAGAATATTGATGGACAATGACCAAGACCTAGGACACCAAGTGAATGCAGTAGTGAAGAAATGCTTCCATCTTCACACAATCAAACAGATGCTACCCTTTTTGACCTTCCCACACAAAACACTTTCCATCATCCCTCTTGTTAGGTTACGCCAACAGCATCTATCTTGGAAGGCTGAACAAACTCATCAAAAAACTGCACCGGAAATAGAACATTGTGGCAAGACTACTTGTCAGTCTTGGTAAGAGAAAGCATATTATACCAGCACTAATATCCTTAGAGTGGCTACCAGTCATAAAAAGGATTCACTTCAAAACACTCTGGGCCTGAATCATGGAAGTGTTTTATAATGGCGCAATCCCATAGGAAAACGTTCCATGAATCAGGCCCTCTGTATCATTCACAGAGCAAATCACGGCAAAGGAGCAGAATTCCAACAAGAAAAAATCTCCATCTGCCACCAAAAAGAACCATGAACTCTTGCGTCTTGAACCAAAACAATATCTGAAAATGAGATATGGTGAATCTCTTACAGCTCAACAAAACTTTGGAAGTCTCTCCAAAGAAAAACACACAAAGAGGAACATCTGCCATTCAGAAAATCACTGGAAACCTGACTCTTTGATTTGCCAGCCTAAAAAAGACCAAGAACAGTATAAAATGAGCCCATAGCCTCAATGCAAAGAGGTACAACACAAATTGAAGGATCTCGTTTCGGGACTCCAAGGTCAGGACAACCACGATGGGAAGACTGCAACCAAAAAAGTAACCTCACTAACCATTGCACAAGGGATTTCAGTCTAAACAATAATTCATTTGCACTAATTAATTTGCCCTCCCTACCATTAACCCTACTCATAACTATCCATGCTCCTCCAATCACACCATACACCAACCAAATACAACAACCACGCACAACTGGCACAGCATGTCGTGTTTCTAATGAGGTCCCTTTCCTCGTTTCATAATTCCTCTTGCATATTTCCCGGTGGTTATTTTGCCCAAACTTAACACCGCTTTAAGATGATTGCCTAGATCCAAAGGAAATCCAAAAATTCTACGCCTAATACCTTTTGATTTGCATTACAGATTTGGCTGATATTTTGCAAATAAAAATGTTTGCCACAGGCTCCCCCATTCTGGAAATTGTGGGAAAGATTTCTTAAGAAATGAAAAATGTGTTATCAGCCTACTGCCACCAATTTTTCCATGGAGAAAAAGTCACATTTGGATTACGCCCCAGCACAAAAAACTGCTGGACAGAATAGGTTATTAATTAAGAAACAACTTGGACAGGAAACATTTACTTAATTTCTGGGACAGATTTGGGGTTATTCTGTCTGGTAGTTTTTCAAATTTTTGACGGAGAAGGTATGTCCCCATCTGCAAATATAGCAATATCTCCCACGGTGCTTTGTAGGAAAGAGGCTTTTCAGAAACTCGATGCGAGTGATAACTGCATTTATACTGGGGTTATGTGAAAACGGAAAGTGCAAAATAAGCTATGTGGAGGAGGAAAAATATGGTCTATGGACTGAGTTACAGTTTCAAACATTTTCATATTATCGTGGTAATACAGCAGGGAAGTGGGCCCCAAAGAAACCTATTGGTGCAACATGTACAGTGGGCACGGCTGGAGGCCATAGCTAGATGTGGCCCCAATGGTCACAAGTAGGCTTGAAAGAAACCTGGTATTTTGAAATATATAGAGTGGACGGGGTCGAAGGTCCCAGGGAAACCAATAGGTGGAACATGTACAGTGGCCATGGCCGAAGGCCATTGTATAAACTATGGTATAAAACAAACCTTGAAATTCAATGAAAAAACTTTAGTTAAGGGACATTTAAGGTGATCAGATGTAACGCAACAAACCCCCTCATGTTCAGCAATCGCATTTCGACCAAGTCCACCATAACTTTTCGCCGCCTATTGCGCAATGTATGACATCACTGGTGACATTGTTTATGACATCACTGGTGACACCACTAACACCATAAAACATGATGTCACTGATATGATCAGTGATCTCAACACTAATGACATCAAACATTGCATTACTGATATCAGTGCATTGACTGCGTTTTGAAATATAACAACTCTGCTTTGTTACATACCATACATGCACATATTTCATAATTACGCAGCACATTCTAGTCTGCCCTTGTTTCTTTAAACCTTCGGACGTGGCCAGTATACATGTTGAGCCAATAGATTTCCAAACTTCCAACCTCTCATACTCTCATATCTCCTGCTAATTCTCCCTCTTTTGAATATACTAGCTCCACAATTACTGCCCCCAATGGCATACACATTATCTCTCTCTACCGGCCATCTGGTCCAGTAGGTCAATTCTTCAACCACACAGCACAAACTGACTCTCTCCCTCCCAATCATCACCTCATTGTCATTGGTGACTTCAACCACCTGCTGCTCTATTCACTGACTTTAACTCTCTTCTACTTAACCACTCACTCTCTTATGTCCACTCTCTGCCCACCATTTCAAATGGAAAAACCTATTCCTCTACTCTCGACTCTGACAAACATCACTTCTATCTCTCTCTCATTTCATCTCAATCCTTCCTACCTAGGCACTTCTAAAAAAGTTGCAATCCAATTTTCTCACCTCCCCCTTCTAATCTTTCTGCAAATGATCTTGCTTTCTAAAATATCTACCATTCACAATACCCTCACTAATGGCCTTTTCTCCACCACTCTTACCCTCCCATCTCAGTAGTATGTTTTCCTTTGCCACCACCAACCCTGATAAGATGCTTACCCTAATCCCCAAGGCTAACCCTTTATGTGCCCCCATTGATCCATTGTCCCCACATATTATGAAGCACATAGGTCAAAGTGTTGCTTGACATCTTACTTACCTCGTCAACTCGTCTTTTAACAATTCCACTTTTGCCTCAACCTATAAGACAGCTACTGTCATCCCTCTCCTTAAAAAACCTGGAATGGTTTCTAACTGCCTTGCCAACTTGTGTCTGTCTCTCTTCTACCCCACTATTCCATAATCGTAGAGCGAGTAGTATTCAATTGACTCACTGGGTTCCTTGATACTCATAACCTCTGGGAACCTCTTCAATCTGGCTTCTGACCTCTTCATTTTACTGAGACAGCTCTCCTCAATGTTAGCAACCTCATCTCTTCTATACTCATGCTCAACTCCACTATGAATGAAGTTCTCCACTCCCAAACCAAACAGGTTATCACTTCCTCTTTTCTTCCTCTTCTCTTCTTATCGTCTCTCCTGACTACCTTCCTTACTCTGCTTCCTCTTGTAACCGTGGTACCATCTTCGCACCATCTCACAACTTCTTCCTCTTCATCTCTGGTCCCCCTGTGATGTTTCCTTGTGCCCCTCTTCTCACACACAGGTGTTGCCTGTTTTGCTTGATTTTTCTACCCTGCTCCCCCGCCCCCACCCCCCAGTCGATTTCTGCAGGAGTCTGTCCTGATACATTCTGGTTTCACCATCACCGTCTTGTGTCCAATGCTGGATTTGACTTTTATGGACTTCATTGATTCACGGTGCGTCACCCTTTCTCATGGTGGCCCTGAATCATGCTGTTCCCATCTTCATCTTGTATCCAGGCTGGCAACATTATGTGTTACTACTGACTTCTGAAATTATATTCACTCTCCCCTCTTGCTTCTCCACTTTTTTTGACGGCGTAGTCTCTGTTCTCTCTGTTCTCTCCTCCTCTCCCTTTCTCCTTTTTCCTATCTCCTTCCCCCTCCCCTTACTTGTTTCCCCCCACCCCCTCCAGCACTATCTGAAATGTTGTCAGGCCTAGTACGATAGTCACTTGTTTCGTTCCTCCCCTCCCTTTTTACACCCCTCTACATCACCTTTTGTTTTCTCTGGCTCTACCAGAAATGTCATCAGGCCTAGCGTGGTAGTCCTCTGTCTGTTTCCACGTCCTTCCCACTCTCCCCCTCCCTTCCTTATCTATGTCTTAGATATTATCTGAAATGTCGTCGATAGTTAATTTCACATTCTTAATGGTCATGTCCTGTAAGAATGTCATTGTATTTTCCCTTGTTCCCTCCCTTGCTTTGAAGCGCTTTGAAACACATTGTGTATAGGCGCTATAAAAAATAAACTATTATATCATCTACAAATTTGCCACTGCAGTCAGACTCAACCTCCTCAATATCAGAAACATTGGTCATCTTCTTCCTTTCAATATTGCTAAACAGCTAATCTCCTCCTTACTCCTGTCTAGATCTGACTACTGTGTCAGTCTCCTCTATGGCCTTACCAACTACGCTTTATCACCTCAACTTCACAGTCTGCACACATTTAAACTTTTCTCTCTTTATTTCTACCTCCTCTTCCTGAAACTGGATTGGCTGGTTATCTATGAAACAAAGGGCTAATTAAAAACATTGTTACGATCATCCTCAGCTCACCAACTTGCCAACACTGAAGCCCCTTGCGCTACCTTTTGTTTCCAATCACTTCTCACCCTACTCTGGAATGCTCTTGGTCTCCTTCTCCATACTGCTCCAAATCTACCACTCTGTAAATGAAACTTCTTTCTGATGAAACTGTTTCCTACCACTGTATGCAACTGTGTCACCCTATTTTCCTCTCTCCCTACCCTTCACGGACAAGCCTATAGCACTTTTCCATCACCCCTGCATCCTTAATTCAGCATTTACTCTACCATCCCATGCCTGTCATTCTGTCCTGTCTTCATTCCTGGTTTATGTTTCCCCTTTTCCCTGCAACATCTGGTCTTCAAGTCATATTCGCTCACCCCATTGAAGAGGACCCATGTCCTCCACTCTGTTATGAAAGGTAAACTGTGACTGTGCCAAAAATGTATTGCTTTCCCTGTGATGTTTATTAATTATTAAATAAATCATATTTTCTTTAAAAAATGGAACAGCAGCAGTATAAACCACTTATGTACCACTTGCATGTCCCGTAATTGTGAAATGTGCTCCCACCGTCCACATGGTACATGGGCGGTGGGTGTTTATAATATATTGTGCTGGAAGCGCTGTCTCGACACTGATGTATGCAACCCCCCCCCCGAAATGCAGAGTTCACCTTTGTGTATAAAGTGATCTGTTCCTTTTTAAAATGAAAGCAAATAAAATGTGGTTCCTCTTGCCTTTTTAGTTTGGGCTATTACGTGTTGCTTGCGATTCCTGTAGAGATAGGGATGCACTATCAACACACCAAACGCAACAGGAAGTACAGGCTCTGTGAAGGTTACCCACATGAGAAGCTCTGACAAGCTGAACTAGGCTAGGTCATTTTGCTGTACCAGGCCCCATGGACATTTTCATTAACACTCTTAAACATCAGAAAGAATATGATTTGGTCACGTTTAGCCTCATGGTTAACACTAATATGCCAGGGCTTGCTGTCTGCTGTTTTAGAAGTAGATACTGAAATTAAGGTTATAGGTTTTTCCGTTCATAAGACCAGGCCTATTTCTGAATGTTCTGTCATTTACTAAAATCTACTCACAGTCCTGCTTCCTTTCAGAGAAAGCAATGATGTCAGATCTGTGGTGGAGGGGCAGAGCACACACTAACTTTTGTTTTAAGAACAAGACCCTAACTGTTTCTTTCACAAATCTGTTCCCAGAACATTGAGCCTCAAACAAAGTAATAGTTTTGGTCGTTGGCGCAAAGCAGACATACACAACAATCACTAAAGGGCATTTCTTCCAGTGTGAGCAAAGACCTCAGGTACAAATGATGCCAAAACGTTAGCCCAGGCTGTAGTCCTACTGCCCACTATGGAGCCTAAAACTTCTTGGTACATGGTAGGATGGAGTCCGAACACACACAAATATCAGAATTGGTTTCTCAAGAGTAGATGCCTTAGCTATGCTTTTCATGACACCACCTGCTCACCAAGAGATAGGAGGCCTTGGCCCAAGACAGTGGGCAAGGTTTGAGAATGAGGAGTTGCCAATCCCATAAGAGATAAGCTCACTGTTTCAAGTTTGTTGCTACAGGAGGTTAGTTTCATTTTCTTCTGCTGACTATGCAATTAGGGCATCTGCATGGGGATGCACTCACTACATCACTAGGATTGCAGTAACCAGTGAAATGCCAGAACATACATTGTGTTTAGGTCCTCATATAGGTGATAGCCAATGGGGATGTGGGAATTGTAATACTGATTTTTGTATTGTATGTTAATCTTCTGTTTTTTGTCCTTAAATACTGTAATGTAATGTGGGCGTGTTGAGAGTATCTCAATCTCCTGTTTTATGATACTGACCTAACGGTTGTCTTTTCTTTTGCTCTAACTTGCATTAAAACTATGTTTTCCTCGAACGTTTCCTCATTGTTTCCAGTAAATCATTAAGGGTCTGCTTTCCTATAAATTGAAAATATGTCATTATCTTGCATATAGGGAGGAATGGCATATGAGGGTATCAGGTATTAATATCCCCAACAAAAATATTGCCGGAAATATGGCCGTTTGGTTCGCCATAGGCGATATTTTTATTGGGGATATTATGTGGGAGCAGGGGTTGCGGGGGTGTCCCCTGCACATTAAAAAATGATGCGGGGGTGTCCCCCGCAGGGTCCATTGTGAATTTTGCCGCAAAAATATGGCAATATTTTTGATCGCAATATTTTTGTGGCGGAATTATCACATGGAACCCATATGAGGGGGGAAACATTATGTAGGTGCTGTTTTGGTTATGTGCGCACCCATTGGACCTCATTACGAGGTGGGCGGTAAGGGATTACCGGCACCGGTAAGGGCACCTGTGCCGTAATCCCTTACCGCCCTACTACGAGATCCCTTTGCAGGTCCTTCCTTAACGCCTGGTTTTTGCAGGCATTAAGGATGGGACCCGCAAAGGGACTCTAGAGCTAATAACGGTACTGCAATTTGCGGTACCGTTATTAGCGCCTTCCCCATTCCCATTGAGTCCTATGGGGGCTCAAATAGGAATGGGGAAGGGCCCTGGTGAATGGGGAATTACCGGTCCCGCCAATCTTGGAATGGACCGGTAATTGCTCCATTCATCAGGGCGGAGTCGGAAGGGTTTTGGAGGCAGCCATGGAGCTAGCAGCTCCATGGCTACCTCCAACCTCGTAATGAGGGCCAATGACTTAATTGGAGTTGTAACCATGCTACTTGATGTAATAAAAATGTTTTACCAGCCCTGCCATCAGCCACTCGATTTATAAGCATTCCGCATCCATCAGTGAAGTCCTGTTAAAAACAAGCATTGGCAAAGCCAACAGTTTTGACTTGTGTAAAAGTATTCATCTTTTACCAGGCACTGCTATTGGATGGCTAGGTAATCACACTACGTTCATCCTGCTACCATCACTGGCCAGTTAATACCACTACCCCTGTGCCTGGCAAGAGCCCCCTCCCTCGCTAACACCCCCACCTGCCGGTCTGACTGTCGACCTGGTCCCTAATGAGTCTCACAGAGTTTCCAGGCCCACCCTGACCAGTCTATCAGCACACCCCTAACTAAGCACTGCGCTGCCAGGGACCCTCCCCAACTGGTCTGGTGGAATGGGCATCCATCCTGAAACTGGTCTAACCCCTGCCCTTGCACTTAGTTGGCAGTCCTCCCCTGTCCTTGCACTTAGACGGAGGTCCACCCCATCATCCTCTTGCACCTAACCCCCTCTCAACCCTCCCAGCAACTGCCTAGCCCCTGCCCCCCTTCATTTATGCCCCTGCACATATACCCTTCCCTGACCTTCACTGCCTTCCTTGCTCCCGACCTCCACCTATCCCCTCCCCCTGCACGTCCTGTTTCTGCATTTGCACAATCCAAATGTCACAAGGCCTAGCAGGACCGTTATCTGTTATTTATATCCCCTTTTCCCTCCCCCGTTTTACTGACGCCTGGAAACACTGTATGCTGTACAGTGCCCCTTCTACATATTCAACACATTCAAAATTAAAATTCAAGTGCCTTTCCCATGTCTGCACAAATGCCCAAACCGTTGGCATTGCCAATCCTTTTTTCATTTGCATTCATTTTGATATCCATGTTGTGTCATTAACCAAGCCACCAAAAATACGAACTTCTAGGATACTAGTCCAGTATCCCAGAAGTCATTATTACCAAAGACCAGTATGCAAGCTGAGCCAAAACATTCAACACCTGGATCATACTTG
Source organism: Ambystoma mexicanum (assembly GCF_040938575.1). NCBI lineage: Eukaryota > Metazoa > Chordata > Amphibia > Caudata > Ambystomatidae > Ambystoma > Ambystoma mexicanum. The sequence continues at coordinate 418,451,448 of NC_090927.1, read as the reverse complement.
TATCTATATGAGCGGCTCGAACCCCGGCTCGAAAGTTACAAAACATTTCAAACCTCAGCTCTCATTGGTTCAAAGCATTTGAGCTGAGTTGAGCACCCATTGTTTAGATAGAGTTCGAATCATGTTCGAGCCATTTCGCCCTTTCATGCCACAACTTAGTTTTGGTTTACATTCAGCTTCTTGTGTTGCTAAAGCTCTTTTATCAGGGAAACAATGCTTTGTGATAATTTAATTGTATGGGAAGCAATGCAATATTATATCATGCTATCCCTGCCATCCACACTAAAGCAAGTAAAACGTGGGCAGGTCACAGACAGAATAATTTAACGTCCAGCCTAACAATGTGCATACATTAATGGAAGAGAGTATCAAATTATATCCCAGACCATTAACTTGTCCTATGATTATTATAATTACTCATCAGTCTTTTAAGTTTGCAATTGCGGGAGTAGATGTGCCCTCATGTAGGAGGATTTGGCAGTTTAAAAGTATGGAGCCAAGGCGCCGATGATGAAAATGTACACTACGTATGTAATCCATGTGAGCATCATAACCTTGCTAATTATATGGCTATTCGTTTTGATCAACATCACTGTTTCTAATGGCACGCTGTTTTGATGGGTGCAATTTACCATGGTGTAATGTCACACAGCGGATTAAATGCAAAGTAGTAGGATACGGTAGGATCAACACTATTTATTTAAACAGAGGTTCATGTAGGTATTTATAGGTGTGGGACTGGTAGAGTAAACCAATTCTCATCTACTTTTCGGTGGTGGCAAAGCAAAACAAAGATTTCTTAGTTTGCTTGCAAGACAAACAGACAGCATCCCATTTGTTAACCAGTTCCTTCCTGACTTACTTGACCCACCCTCTAGACCCACAGGGGTATGATGACCTGATCATCGGAACCTTTTGAAGGTGTAGATTGTGCATGCTGGCACTCTATTCCTGTTTTACACAATGAACACATTCATACAGGGGCTAGTCCTTTTTTGCTATTGATGACAACGAATGACGTGTAACCATACGTTTCCATTTCAACATGGTCATATCACTTCTGGTCTCACCCCCTCAGATGAGGGCACAGGGCCTCTGCCCCCACGACTGCTTGCTGCAGTACCGAATGGCCCTTTGCATCAAGCAGCTTGTGCCGGTGTGATCCCCTGGGCATGGGGCAGCGGCCATGTCCCAGTAACCTGAGATTGTCGGAAAAGGCTCACAGTCATTAGATCTGGAGCACATGCCAGTCCAGCTCATACATGACACCATTGTTATCCACCAGTAAGGGGGATGCCTTTACCTAACCAAAGTCTGATAAAAGAAAATGCAAATATATACACTGGATTGGGTCAGAGACAGAGATCACTGGGGAAAGTGATTGCCTGTTTCCATTTTTTTGGGGCTATTTTGGTATTTTTTGCAGCTAAAATCTGGCCAGGTCCTGGCTTTTTGTGAAGCATTTGCCACCAGATATGGTAACCATATCAGCTAGGTAGAGGGAAGCATGCAAGGTGAAGTCTTGTTAATGATGCAGCTGGTCTTGAAAGTGATGTGTTCTTGTAGGGAATAACAATATAGTTCAAGGGGTGTAGGGGTAATGTGCTCAAATTTGCTGTGGTCTTTGATGAGGCAGGCCATGGTATGGTGGACACTTCTCATTCGAGCCAGGGTGGAGGCAGGTAGGCTGGTGAAAAGGGCATTTCCACCAGCTTCAAACATTTCACAAAATGTTAATCAGATACTGTGTTGCAAAATCCTCACATCCATCCCATTAAATGCCATATGATCCCAAACCATGTATTGTCCATCAGGCAGTGTACCATTAATTTCCCTGAAATGTGAATTTAGACAAAGCCAAGACATTCTCATCATTTAGAGGGGCAAATTCTGTCAATTGACAATATCATCATCCACAATACAAGACTGTATTCCACATTGAGTCTAACAGCCATAAAATGCAATACAGTAATACAATCTGTGAAACAATATACATAAACAAGCATCGTGAAAGTACTTCATAAAGTTCTTGTCTAAAAACCAGTCAATACAGTAACAGTCAAGCCATGTCACGTCATGTCGACAGCTTGTTTGTCTAGCACCTCTCTTTTCCGTCATGCCCTGTGTATAGACCTTGGGACTGAACAAACCACATCCATGTCATATGTTGCCTTACAGAAGAGCATGGCGTTAGATACTGTGGTTATTGTTTCTCAGTAACGGTTTCAAATGAAGACAACACAGGGCTTCATAGTAATCCCAGAAAAAGAGAAAATGTAACACCTTCTCGTTGCTGGCCTTACAAGACAGGAGTGACACATATCTCCATTCAATGTTCTCCAGGAATACTTAAACACTGCAATAAGGAGTGTGTTGAACAGAAATCTAATATAGAGTGATCGGGCAACAAGGGGGTTTATTAAATCAAGATATTTTTCATAACCATAGCCCTGTTTTACATACCAAAAAGAGCGACAGAGGTTGGCGCGCTCACAAACCTCCTTAGCAGAATTAAGTAAATGTATGTTATATGCTTCTGTTGTCCTAGTTTTTGTCCCACCAACCCTGCTGTCTGGGGTGGGCCACACCTGCGAAAAGCCTAGTTTCATCAGCATATTTTGTACATGGTGGCACCAGGGCAGTGATTGCATCCCTTCCGGTGTTAACATATCTTGCAAAACTTCTTTATATTTTGTGAGCGTGGGGGAAACACACAAACGGATCCAATAAAGGACTGGTCTAAGGGTCTAAGGCATGGACTCAATTTATTAATGTGTCAATAAGTTCAAACAACCAATCCCCTACCTGGATTCAACAGTGACGATGTAGTGGGCCTCGTGTTAAGGGGAATTGGTTAAGATAAGGTGTGCTCAATCGATCCAGGCACGACAGGGGGTATTAGCATGTTCTAAAGGTGGTAGCCAATTGGGGTGGTGGGATAACATTGTATCCCATGTATTCACATTTTATGGGTTACCGCTTTATAACCTGTAACCTCTTGGGAAGTGACAAGCTCCATGTCAGTGCGGTTCTATGGGACCGTCTGAGACCTTTTTGGATGTAATAAACCATGTTTTCCCTTGCAGTGATCATTTGGCCTTTTGGATTATTTTTACTGTACAGGTTTTGGGTTTCAATTTTCTTTACAATCCCTTAGCTCTAGGCAAATGGCATCACCAGCTGCACTTGAGGATGCTGTTAATCGTGTCCAATGTAGGATGTCATCACAAATTACTGAGTAGCAACCCCTCCTTTGCCTAAGCCAGTGTATGCATTTATCTGTTAGCGTGTTCTGGCTTTCCTGGGTCCCTTTCGCCAATCTTTGAACTTTCTGCTGGAACACCTAATTCTTTGATCTCCTATGTAGCATCTGTCTATTATGCAAGTTCATGGCTCTGGTTCCTGCCCACCCTATCGGTTTTGGCCTCTCATGCTCTAACTTGGGTAGTCTGATAGAATCCCACTGGGTAGGTGGAGGATTTGCAACCTGATGTGTTTTTATTACTCCAAGTACAGATGAATCAGGCCTGACTAACATGCTCTTAGTCTTTTTGGGAGCACTACGTGTCAATCCGTTGTAAGATAGTTTGGTTGCAGTAACTTGCAAACCAGTTGGCCCTGCAAAATGGCAAAATTGGTTGGGCACATTATTGAGCCAGATGCTGAGGCTGGGCATATTAATAGCTTCATTTGTCCCCCCAGGGTCCCTGTTGTAATTGTCCTTAACAATTGTATTTTTGGCGTGGCTCATATCAGTGGTGAGTGGCTTAACCATTTCCTTGACAATAATCAGCTCTTCTAAAAAAAAAATGACAACCACTGCACTGTCCCGTATATATGCTATCAACATCTTTGCTATCAGTCTCATTTATTAGATTACGTTCAGATGTACAATAACCAGTAGCCTTTATTTTGCCAGGCTTATTCTTTTGGGCTTGTTCCTCCTTGTGCCGAGCGTTTCTAATGGATTACCCTTTTCATCTGCTGCTATTTTTGATTTAGCATCACTTAATGCATTAAATATTTATCTTTTGGTGATGGACAGTGTGATTATCACTCCTATTTCAGGATATGTTTGGAGTCTGTTGATCCCTAGGACTGTTGCCTGAGGATGAACCCACAGCGCCTGACCTTCCTTTTGCTTGTCTTGCTTGTCGAGGAGCAATACTGAAGATTCTCCCACCCTCCTGGTCCTCAGTCCTGGATATCTCATATTTATCAAGGGAGTCATTCTGGTAGTATTTCCATTTACATTTACTCTTGCCCACAACAGGGTGTGGTGCTGGGGGTAGGCTCCACTCCCTCTCAGGATTGTTATCCTCGAACCTATCATCTATCCTAATCATACTTTCATCTATGACACAATTAAAGGGCTTATTACTAGAGTTATTATGATTTTGCCGGCTTAGTAAACACTACATTTCAGTAATTAATAAATATGTTAGCTTCATGGACAGGCTTCATTATATTACTAGACTTGTTTGCTCTAGCCTGCAGTCAAAAACTCGTATTTACTTTCCTTGTAACCATGTTGACTGAGAAGTACGGCTCCTACTAGTACAGTGCCTCCTCACTAAATGAAGTGTTCTTCAAACCAGATCTTGGAGGAAATCTGATGTCTTTCGCTTCCACGCAAAGACTTGTTAATAGGGGACTTCTAGCAGCTAGCAAATGCCAATACTCAATGATTACAGTGCTAGGCAACTCACTTGGCGTGTACAGGTTACAAAGTGTCTGTGCTTAGTGATTAACGAATTCATATTTTGCATACAGTGTAAGTGGGACACAGTAGAAATAGATAATAAAGTGCCCTACACTGCTAAGCTATCACACAGCTCCAAACGAATAATAATCCAGGGCTACCAATGAGTTCCACATAGGAGTTCCTAAGTGTAGGCATCTAGGACGGTTTTATATAAAGCAGAGCTGTGCAGATAAAGCACTTAGAATACTATCAAATATGTATATAGCTAAAACTGGTGTAATGTCCATACAAGTTGCAAAGCAGTATGTCATTTAAAACAAATCAGAACAAATGTCAATATAACAAAATATAAGAGCTCGTTCAATCAACAGTAACAATACTGTAGCAGTATGTCAATTTCAGTTTAAATTAAAACAATCCCGTTACAGCTCCCTAGCAAACCAAATTCTAGCATAAGCTATTAGCAAATATACAGATATTCAGGGACAAAAACTTTAGTTGCAAGGACGTTAAGGTGTGAACTTAATGCAACAAAACCCCAGAAATTCAGCTAAAGCCAGATAAACTTTTCACCACCTGTTGCACATACTATGACCACAATGATGACGTCACAGATCACATCACCGGAGACATTACAAATTACATTACAACAGTAACTAGCATTAAGCATGGGCTTCAGCCATGATCAGTGTGCATGGCCAAATATATTTTAACACATGAATGGGTACTAGTCATGGCCTTGAGCTATGGACAGTGGTCACAACCTTCATGCATGTGCACTAAAAGGCTACCAACCATAGATTTTGGCCTTTAGCAGTGGATACAGCTTTCAACCAGATTAGGCACTAGCCATGGACATTAGTACAATACTGTCCACTGGCCACAATCTCTAGCTTTGCCTACTATATATTCTAACATATACATGGGCCACTAGCCATGGCCTTTGTTGTTGAGCAGTTTGTACATCTTTTGGCCATGTGCACTGTATATTTTAAAATAATAAAATGCAATAAGCGATGACCTTTGGCCGTGCCCACTGTGTATTACACAACACCAACCAGCCACTAGCTATGGCTTTCGACCATGCCCTCTGTATGTTACATACACTATGTAGCCACTAGCCATGGTCCTCAACACAATACTGTCCAGTGGCCACAGCCTTTGGCTGTGCTGACTGTATATTCTGACACATTAATGGGCACTAGCTGTGGCCTTTAGCGATGGCCCCTGACTACAGCTTTCAACATTGCCCATTATATATTTTAAAACGGTGATGAGCTCGTAGGCATGGCGTTTTTTCATGCACATTGCCATTTTGAACAGTAACCGACCACTAGCTATGGCTTCTGGTGCTGGCCAGTGACCCCAGGTAATCAAAGTATTTATGAGCTAACTTATAAATGATGTTATGGCTAATTCCATTATTGATGTAATCAGTTATACAGAATGCAATTAGTGTTGTCAACAGTGATGGCATCATTGATATGATTTTGAATGTCATCATTGTTCTCATACAACATGTAATTAGCGATGTCATCTGTGTGGTCATAGTGTACGCAACAGGGGGTTCAAGGTTAAGGTGGCTTTCGCTGAATTTCAAGGGTTTTGTTGCATTAAGTTCTCACCTTCACGTCCTTGCAACTAACGATTTTCCTTGAATTTCAGGGGTTTTGTTACAATGTATTGCTCACCTTAACACCCCTGCAACTAAACTTTTTTCCTTGAATTTCAAGGGTTTTGTTATTCCATACATAATTAACATTACATAATTAACATAATAATACAGACAATCTGGCCAATCAAAAAAATGTATTATGTCTAGAAAGTAAAATAAAAAGCAATTGTACAACCACATTCCCCCCCAAATAAACCTGTTGTTACATAAAATGGTTCCATGTAATAATGTCCCCTCAAAAATATTGCTATGCAAAATAATCACTGATAAATTGCTGTTTTTTGAGGGGACATTATTACATGGAACATGCAGGGGACAACCCTGTAATCCCAAACCTTTTTTGTTCCTTCAAGGAACACCCGCTCCCTCTGTCCCTATACCTATGGTCTTCTATATAGTGTTGCCACAACCTTTTCCCGGCTACATTATATACGGCAACCATATATATAGGGATATTATTACCTGATACCCATAAAATGTGTTTGCATATGTACTTAACTTTTTAAAGTAGTTACATGTATATGTACTGTTCATGAATAGTTATTAAAGTGTTACAGTAACTGTGTAGAAAGACTACACTCAATATATTTTAAAATAAGTCTGTGCAAGACTACTGCCCATATTTATGTAGATATAGCCAAATTCCACCGGTGTCAACACATAGGTCTAGACGAGTTGCACTCTCAGTTAGAAAGAAATATATTTGCTTAGCAGTTCTCGGTCCCAGGGAATCAACAGTATCCACAACGATAAGTTTTAAAATGTCCTCTTTATTCTGAATAAACAGTGGTAAAATTCTCCCATTCCGCTCCTGACAGTCAAGAGAGGCAGTGCCAAAAAATGACATGTTTTGCAACTCCTAGTTGCTTGGTCATATGATTTCGCCCTCGCTTACCCACCCATTTTATACATACACATGTTTTCGGAACAATAGACATTGAAGAAGGTCTGCCTTTACTCTAGGGAGGCTTGGGAGGCTTGGTCCTCTGTTTTTGTTTATTCTATGCAAACCTTCACCCATTGGCTTTAATGCCTGTGTATAAGCCTTAGTGTTCAGTAATGTGTGCTGAACAGTTCCACCACTATGAACCAAACTGGATTACAACTGTGTTGCCAGGGATCAATTTGTTTATAACAGTGGTGCCGTACATGCTACCAATCTGTCTAATTGATTTTTAGCACCATAACATATGACGTATTCTTGTGCCTTTTCTGTCATTTAGTGAAATTATGTCAATTTAGAAAACGCTTCACTTTCAGCCTTATACAAACATTGGGTACTGCAACTATGATATGTCTTGTTCATTTTCATTTTTTTACATGGCTGGTTTGCATAAAAAGGTTACGTTCATCCCACATATCACTAACTGTCTATTTTTTTAATGTTAAAGTCAGCATCATGCTTTTCCGGTTTAGACTGGCTATCGAACCGCATCTTTGGACTCTCCGAGTTCTCGTTTCTTAATTTTGGCCTTTTAGTTCTACATGGTACCTAATGTCTTTACAGTTATGTTATGATATGTTATTTGGCATTTATATAGTGCTCTATATATCATTGCTATGACCTCAAAGCGCTGGTAGGTTGAATGCTCTCGGGGACCATAGTCCAGGTCAGTTGAGAGAGTCAGGTGTAATAGGGTGCTTACATGCACTAGTTATGTGCGCAGCTGGTTCAATTGCCTGATTGTATCTGTATTTTAGCATTAGGTGTGGTGATATTGTTATCAGTTGAATGTGTGCAGTCTGGCGGGTGGACACAAAGACTGGGTTCTGGCTACTTTGGGTCTGTGTAAGATGCATATGTGTGCATCTAATCTGGTTTGTCATGGGATGTAGCTGTGTTTTATTAGAATGATGAGGTGTTCATGGGGTAATGTTCATATGTCAGCAGCTAGGCTGAAATTGATCGAGGGGTGTAGCTGCACTCTAAGTGTGTGTTGGTGTAGAGTAGAGAGTGAGCATATTGATATGGGAGGTGAGTGTTTGGGTGGAGTTATGATCAAAGGAGTTTGCTATTCCGGATTTCAAGCATGTGTTTACTTAATAGTGACTTAATAAGCATATTCAGTGGCATCTCATTGAGCATTCAAGGGAGTTGTTTTATTTTTTGGCATTCCTCAGGCAGGGTGTGAACCATTTAGGGGACGGTCCTTTGAGTGAGGAAGCAGGGCACGAGGGGGTGAGAAGAATTAGTGAGTCGTTAAGCCATGAGTTGAAGGAATTGATAGTTAAGGGTCTATTGAGGAGCAGCGTTGCAGGGGGGCAAAGAAGCAGGACTTCCGCTAGGTCGGGAAGGATCTTGAATTTGTTCCAGCATTTGAGATCGGGGTAGGGGCCAGGTGAGCTGTAGGAGGAGGGGCAGGCGTGTGGATAGAGAAAGGGATGGCATAGTGGTTGGTCCAGATGACTGCTTTTGACTGCATCAAGGGTGTGTCCACCTGAGTGGGTTGGACCAGTGGTATGATAGGAGAGGTTGAGCACTTCAAGACTGTCAACCAGCGGATGAGTCATGGGGTTCTTGGGGATATCGAACCAGATATTGAAGTTTCCAGGGAGTGTAAGAGAGGGATGATTTACTTGAATGGTAGCTATTGAGTCACAGAGGTTGTTGGTGAAATGTCTGTCATATCCCGGGGGTCTATACATTAATAGGAAGCTGTGGGTGAAAGTTGGTGGTAGTAAGAGTTACTAGGAGGGATTCACAGGAGGCAATGCATGACTGGGATTCGATGAGTGAGACAGAGAAATGAGGACTGAAGAGGACTGCCGCTCCTCCACCTCTGGAGGGTCTATTGTGGGTGATAAGCGTGTAGCCAGGGGGGAACGCTTTGTGTGCTACTGGGGCAAAGTTGTCGGAGAACCACATTTTGGTGATAAAGATGAGGTTGGTCTTGTCAGAGAATACGAGGTCAAAGATGCTGTGTCTGTTTCTTGCTACAGAGCGGGCATTAAAAAGGATGCATAAGATTTTGTGAGGGCAGGTAGTTTTCATGATGCTCGTCAAAGTAGGAGCTTGGTGGAGTGCCCGGTGGGGTGGTGGGTGTGGTAGGAACATTCAGGGTGGTTGAGATCATTTAAGGTGGGTTACGGGATGCGCTGGGTGTCTGTGGACTTTGAGTGTCGGGTGAGAGGGTTATGTCGATGGGGGGAGGGAAGAGTAGGCGGGCAGAGGTAGGTTTGTGAGAGACGAGGGGAGGGTCAAGGGGTGTTGGGAGGGAGGTGAATGGATCATTTGGGGTGTGGGGGTTTAGGCAGGTTGATTTTGGAATGAGTAAAGAGGGTGGCGGAGGATTATGTGTACAGGGTAAGTAGTCAAGAGAAAGGGGGTGGAAACTGGGAGAGGGGAGCTGGGGATGAGCATTTGAGGAGGCAGGTGTTTCGCCAAAGTGCTCCTCTGATCTTAGAGTTGGATGAGTGATGATGGTAGGAGAGTGGCCGTGCGGCATCCGGGTGTGTTGATGTATGGGGAAGGCTCATGGTTTGCGATCAGGCAGGGGATATAGGGAGGTTGTGAAGTTGGGTCTAGAGTGCAGGCCATGTGCGCGAGGGGTGAGCAATGGGGGGGTATGGGGCAGGAAGGTTAGGGATCACCATGTGTCAGAGAGGGGGTATGTGATGATCTGGGATCTCCATCCCGGGAGGAGGTCTCACAGATTGAAGTTCTAGTAACAGTAGATGTAGAGGCCCTAGATGTACAACTTCTGTCTAGATTTTGGACACCAGGGCAGTGGGAGAGGGTCAAAAGAGGGTGACAGTAGAATGGAGGTCAAGATGCAGTAGCGGCACCTAAAATATAGGCAAGTAAATCACAGTACTAACTAAGACGGCACTTTCTAGTTGTGAATTGAATCAGCAAGAGCAATTATAATTGTGCAACGTAGGCAAGGGAATCACAGTGCTGTTTCAGGGGGTACTTTCAGGAGGAGAATCAAGTAGATTTCTAGATGTGCATCAAACTAACAAGAACAGTTCCTAAGAGTGTGGGACAGGTAAGTAAGTCACAGTATCCTCACAGCGGGCACCTTCTAGATTTGAATCAATGTAACAAGACAATCTCTAAGTGAGCAACACGGGTACATAAATTACAGTACTGTCTCAGTGGGCACCTTCCACATGCAAATCCAGCTAACAGGTACAATTACCAAGTGTGCGGGAAAGGCAAATAAATTACAGTACTATCTCAGTGGGTACCTTCTTGGTGAGAATCAAGCTAACAAGCTAACAAGAACAATTTCTAAGTGAGCTGGACGGGCAAATACATTTCAGTATTCTAATTGTGCTGGGCAGGCAAGTAAATCACTCAGCCGTATCAGAAGGCATTTTCTAGATGTGGAACAATGTAACTTTCTAGATGTGAATCAATCTAACAAGAACAATTTCTATGTGTGCAGGTTAGGCTAATAAAAACACAGTATTATCAGAGTGGGCACTTACTAGAAATAAGTCAATGTAGATTTCTAGGTGAGTGATCATGACAGCAACAATTTTTAAGCGTGCAGGGCAGGCCAAATTACAATACTACCACAGCGGGTACATTCTAGATGTGTATCAATATAACAGGAACAAATTGAAAGTGAGCGCACAGGTGTTAGGCAAAGTTTGCATGCAGTACCCTCTGGCAACACTACCAACAACTCTGACTACAGGTATAGGAAACCCAACCTTTGGTATAAGCTTGTACTACACAGTTTTGGTAGTGTGTTAAGCAGCCAGGCTTATCTCAAGAGGGGTCAATGTGAGCTGTAGGGGGGTTACACTGAGATTCACAATTGACAAGTATTCAAGTAAACACTTAAACTCAAGGTTTCTTGAGTAAACAATTATTAATGTATTCATCAGTCCGTTAGAATAAGCCTTCTTCAGAAGGGAACAATATAATAGTAACACACACAAACAATTCAATACTGTACACTCATAGTTTCTAAATCAGTAAAGACCCTTTTCAGATGGCCCACAGACACAACCTACACCCTCAGGTGACTTCAATAGTTAGGGTGCTGTGGACATTAATATCTTACTGTTTGCATTTAGAATACTGTTACAAGTTGGTAAAAGGAAAAGGTTATTAGGACAACAAGAGACCACAAATATTCTTAAGCAGGCCAATACTTTTGTATTCCTACAGCAGAGTCATTCAGTGTAACAGGATAGGCCAAAGTCAATGGGCAAAAGTCTTATATAGGATGAAGCACTCTTGGTAGGTAAGTAGAAAAGTCTTTGCACAATGTTTTAGAAATCTTACAAGAAAAGTAGAATCAAATGTAGGGCCACAAGGTGATTAGACTTGTGAGAAGTAGAAGATGCAAGCAACTCTACAGTGAGAGGTAAGTTCTCTCAGACTTTACAGTACCTCTGAATTGAAGAAAAGATGCAGCAGATAACTTATGTTCCTGTGCAGCTCTGCAGAGCTCACTGTTCCTGGGCCTCAGTCATGGGGATAAGAGGGAGGACTTCTGGGGACTCCTGTACTGCAATAGGACGGTCATCGCTTACAACCGGCAATCTTCAAATCAGTGGCTGTTCAGTGTTTCAGCTCCTCACGTCTACCGCAAATAGCAACACTGCGGTTCCTGGCTGTCGAGATTTTCCTTGCTTCTGGGGTCCCGCACTCTGTTGAGGGGGCTCAGGCTCAGTCAGTCCTGCTTCCTGGGAGTCAGGAGGATCTTCCCGAAGTTCTATGCCAGCTTAAAAGCAACGCACACAATCTGGTGTTCCTCTCCCTGGCTATACGGTTTCCAGCAACAACTCTGTGGAAATTCAACCAGCTTCAAGATGGATGTCCAGGTGGCTTACTTGGAGTTGATTGGTCCCACCAACTCAAGGGAGAATTTGGAGTTTCAGCACAGCAGCAGTGCTTCACCGGGCAAACCAAGGCTCCAGGAGCTGCAGCAGGTATCCTCTTCAAGTTCTTCTTTGGTTCCTTTGTCCAGTGGTCGACTCTGCCTTCCAAGCCAAAAGCCTCACATTTTATTCAGTTCTCTCCCATTCATTCCAGGCTAGCTGTCAATCACACAGCAGGGTGGCTGTCCTTGCCGGACAGTCAGCCGGCCAATCACTATAGAGTGCATTTGGGTCTCCTAGGAGACTAAGCATAGGGAGTTTTGGGCTCCTCCCTCACTTCCTGCCCACCCCAGACACCCTGGAGCCAAAGGTGGGCTTCACAAAGGCAAAGCAAACAATGGGACCAAACCTGGTTTGGCGTGCAGAGTAAATCTCAAGAAGGACCTTTCCACTAAGAAATGGCAAAAAAAGAAGACCGGGCTATTTTGACAAAAATGGCACGCTTTGGTGCTTTACTGCAGCTGCGAACGCACCCCAAGGTAAAGGCATACCACGGTCAATGTTCCCTCTAAGCTGTGCGCATGTGCGCTTGCCCAGCTTTCTTCTGGGTGCCGCTCAGAAGATTTTTAGCAGCGCACACAGAAAATTCTCACCTATTAAAGAAGATTTAATAAGGCACAAGACACAGCAATTAACTGAAATGTTCTTTCTCTTAAAATAAGCAACTATTCTTGATATTCTGCTCATTTGCTCTACACTAATATGCACCTAACAGCAAAATACAACACAAGAAGTTAAAACTAATATGAAAAACTGGCTCCATGAACAGAAAAATCTAACCAAGATATGCCTGCACACATTAACCAAAAATGTTCCCTCCCCACCCATGACTCCTAAACCTGACTCTACCACACTTTCACCGTATGACTCTAACTTCTGCCCGAGAGTACATTAAGGTACTACCGGACAACCCTGGCTCTTCCTCTCTTGGCTCTGTGAAAGGTTTGCAGACATGTACCTACATTCACTTGTTTTATGTTTGTTGTAATATGAATAACATTCACGGGCCAGAATGTCTGTTACTCATTGTGCCTTACCAAAAGCGTCACCCACACTATATGATCTAACTACCAGCTCAAATATCGGATACTGACTGTAAGTAAGCAGGCTACTTGGATGTGTAACCAAATCCCATACTTCCTCTTCTTTGTACATATGTCACACAAGTGCTTTGAAGCGGCCCACTTGTAAGTTAACGCATTATGAAACTCAAATATTAATTTGCCCTCTAAAGAATTTGAAAAGACAAATGTGATGTTCAGCGTCTCCTACTTTAGCATTACTAACATTACCCTATAAGTAGAGAGAAACATTGCAATATCATTTACTTAGCCTACAAGGGATAATGTGTATGGACTATGCCTGGGATTACTCATCCATAGTATCAGGGCACTGGATATTCAGACAGGGGAATGCTTTTCACACACTCTGCATCATTTCCAAGTGTTCAGAGTTCCTTTGGGTATGGACCTTCACACATTATATGGTAACTTGCTTCTATGGAAAAACAGTTTCACTGGACACAGCAATCCTACACAATGATTTAAGGGTGGAGTATGTTGCAAACAATCTTGTATGCACTGCACAAGAATTGTGTACATGCAGAGTCATAACATTCTTAAAATGCACATCATATGTTGAAGCATTTAAATATACCTTGCTTGCAAAGTATTGTGGGTCTGCAAATATCCTAGTGAGTGTTTACTGCCACAATCCCTCACTTCTTACAGTGCTCTATAAACTAGTATTGGAGGCAAGCACAGGGGCAGGGAAGGGTATAAGTGGTAGCATCACTCGTTGCAGGTGATGAACAAACCAGCACATTTCAAAGACCATGTCAGACATTTCGGCAGTACACTGAAGGAAATATGTTGCCTGTTTGCTAAAGGATAGGAAATTCTAGTACCCATCTGGACAACAGCACCTTCTTTTTATTTCTATGCTACACTGCTGAGGGCTTTTCAATATATCCATGTGTTCTGTGTGTGCAGTCTCTAGCATCTCCCTGCATCTTATTTAACTGATCACAAGAATTACAGAGGAGGGATGCATAGTTGTAGAAGAAGGCACTAAATCATTTGTATCTCTGATGTATTGATGCAATTAACTTAAAAGGCATATATGTGTGATTTTCTTCAACATGGCTCCATAATAAACCTTGGTAAGGCTCTTGTTTAATTTTATCTAGACTGTGGTGCGGAAAGGTGGGCACAATTATACACTTTATTATGTGCCCTGTCATTTGACTCCCTATGTCAGGGGGACAAGCAGGGCTCTAATCAGATTTTGCTCCCTACTTGGAGTCAAATGATTTTTCAGGGAGTAAGAAAGTAATTAACTCTCTGCTTGTTAAAAGATGTTCTTTCCCCATAAAATTACCTTTGAGATCGGGCATCAATATTATTAGAGTTCCTTCCTTCCTATGCCAATGCTCTGCTGGTCACTAATTCGAAAAAATATCAGTGGAGCTTTATGGGTTGACGCAATAATATGTTCATTGTTTCTCGTTTTTGTTAGGAACATTTTCCTTTTTTAGGGAGTAAAAATGCATGGTGCATATGTCTCTTATTTCTAAGGCTGGTGTTATCGCTACCAACAGGAGAACATAATGTGGCTACTAAGCAGAGGCACAGGAATTTTGGATCATCATATTTTAAGGTGCAGTTATTCTGATGCAATTATCATCGCTGTGCACAAATTATTAGAAGCATGTTCTCCTGGCCCTTGAGTTACTTAATTAAAGTGGAACTTGAACTCCTTTGTCATGTTTTTGACTCATTGCTTTTAATTGCCATTAATCCATCAGCAAATGTATTCTGTGTGAGTTTCTTGACAGCCACACCAGTTATGACAAGAGATATTTGAGGGCCACAACCAGCAGGGTCTTTGTTTGCATCAGTAACAGGCTGACAAGCCAGCCTATTCAAAGAGTGGAACCCACCTACCCCAACCCACCACCAAGAGAAACCTACCTATTGTTCAAGGAACAATAACGCACCGGCCTTGATAAAGAACCCTTGGGTCGAAACACGTGTCGACTGGCCACAAGATTATCGCATCAAGAATAAAATACCCTTTTTATGAAAAATCAGAATACAAAGAAACATTTCTTTAAGAATAAACATTGTTTGTGCGCAATTTCTGGGAACACAAGTAAGAGATGTGTGTTTTGTAATACAAAGTAGTGATTTTCCAGTGGCATAAAACATACAGGGCCTCATTAATTCTTGGGCCGGTATCCCGGTGTAAATCCGCCACAATACCGGCCAAACTAATTACGGTCATTGCCACTTGGTCTGGTGGAATTTCCACCAGATTACAACTGGTGGTGA
This sequence comes from Ambystoma mexicanum, assembly GCF_040938575.1. NCBI lineage: Eukaryota > Metazoa > Chordata > Amphibia > Caudata > Ambystomatidae > Ambystoma > Ambystoma mexicanum. Next base: position 418,435,895 of record NC_090927.1, on the reverse strand, counting down.
CGGTGTAATTCCCCATTCATATTGAGTCCATTGGAATACATGTGGCTTTTTGGTGGGATTACTGCAGCCGAAATTCTGACAATTTCGGCATGGAGTTGGAGGATTTACCTCCAGGATTTCCAGGTAAAGTTGGCAGCAATGGAGTTACCGCCAACTTTACCACTTACCGCCAGACTCGTAATGAGGCCGACATTTTTCTCTGTGCAGAAGTACGTTTGCAAGGTACTGTGGCAGATACTGAAGTCTTGGACTGGTTGATGAGTTTTCTGTATAAGGACGCATTTTATTTTAGCACATGTGTGTGGAAAAAGTATTGTAAGATTTTTAAAGAATTGCAGTGACTGGGAAGAGGAAATTCCTTTGCAAACTCTCTTCTGCGACAGTAGCTCACAAACTGGCTTACCTCATTAGTCAGTTGCGCACATGGAAAATAATGTGCGCACAACAGCCAACCGTTTCCGCACATAGAGAAAAATAATTAGAGGGAACATTGACCACGGTAGTTCAAATAAAACCACTGCCACCAGCCATTCAGTAACATTAAGTTGTTACATGAGAAGCTAGACAAAGGGGATAGTAGGTAACCCCTCCAGCACCCTATTGTAAGATAGTGTGTGCTGGGTCTAGAAAGTTACAAAGGTAAGTAAAGCCAATTTCACATTACTGCTCTGGAAAACAGTATTTTATCCTAGAGAAGGTATTGAAACCTTTGGGAAATCTGAAAGACTTCCCTGTGCCACTGCACTGAAGGTGATGCGTGACACAATGTAAAAGATGATGCCCATGGAGTTTGTCAGGCTCCATAACCAAAAGAAACACAATGCTCCGAAATCACATTAAAATACATGAGAGAGTGGGAAAAAAGTGTCTCACTCTCTCCAGGTTAAAAAAATCAAGTCCTCAAAATCCAGCAAAGTTGCTGTGGGCCTCTAAGGTGGAGGGAATTAGCACACTTCTGAGAATTCTCCCTAACAACAGACAAATAAATCACAGTGATATCTCAGTGGGTACTTTCTAGATTAGAATCAATGTAGCAAGAATAGTTTCCAAGAGTGCAGAGAAGGCAGATAAATTACAGTACTACCACAGTGGGCACTTTCGAGATGTAAAGCAAGCTAACAAGAACAATTCTAAGTGTGAGGCGCAGGAAGGTAAATCACAGTAATATCTCAGTGGGAATTTTCTTGGTGTGTATCAATGTAGCAAGAACAGTTTCTAAGTGCACAGCATAAATAAACACAGCATTATCACAGTGGGCACTTTCTAGATCTGAATCAATGCAACAAGAACAGTTTCTAAGTGTGCATTGCTGGCAAATAAATTACGGTACTATCTCAGTGGGCACTTTCTGGATCTGAATCGATGTAACTAAACAGTTTCTAAGTGTAGGGTGCAGGCAAATAAATGACGGTACTATCACAGTGGGCACTTTCTAGATCTGAATCAATGTAACAAGAACAGTTTCTAAGTGTGTGGCGCAGTCAAATAAATGACGGTACTATCACAGGGCACACTTTCTAGAGCTGAATCAATGTATCAAGAGCAATTCTAAGTGTGCGGGGTAGGCTAATAAGAAACATTGTATTATCAGAGTGGGGACTTTCTAGAAGAGAATCAAGCTAACAAGAACAATTCTAAGTATGCAGTGCGGAAGGGAAAACATAGTATTATCACAGCAGGCACTTTCTAGATCTGAATCAATGCAACAAGAACAATTTCTAACTTTGCTGTGCAGGTAAGTAAATTACAGTACTGTCTCTGAGGGCAATTTCTAGGTGTGAATTATTGTAGCATGAACAGATGTGAATCAAGTCAATCTGGACAGCTCCCCAATGTGCGATGCAGGCTAACAATGACAGTGCTAGGATTGTTTGCCAATGGGTAGGGCTTCCAAGGTAGAGTGATTGCTTTTTTCCCCACCCCGGCCACTCCTACCTTGGCAGTAGCTGCTGGTTGACAGCTGGCCACTGGCTTCTCCTGCTGACACCTGCAGCCACGATATGGAGCTGCCTCTGTTTGGAGCCGCCCTTTTCCTTGAGGGCCATAGCCACAGGGGATGCCTGGCCGAGGGCTGCCCTGGAAAGGTGGGTTGAGGGCACAATAGGACCAATCAGGGGACAGGGTGGGCTGGGAGGCAGGAGGAGGGGGAAGGAATCCAGAAATGCTGCTTGTGTAAGCGAGTTAGCAAGGCTGGGGCAAGAGGCGCAGAATTACACAATTTAGCCAGAGGATGCCAGCCCAGGAGGGCCTTTGAGGATGCTCTCACTGGTACAGATGCTGGAAGCAAGAACGGGCCAGGGACCCAGCCAGCGACTAGGCCAGGCACAAGTGGATGGGGAACCAATCAAGGGATGGGGCGGACTGGCAGGCGGGGGGAGGTGGAAGGAATCAGGAAATGCTGCTCATGTAGGTGAGTTAGCAAGGCCGGGACAAGGAAGCCCAAATAACACAAATTTAGCCAGATGATGCAGGACCAGGAGGGTCTTCAGTTCTCAGTCCTCAGTCCTAAATTCTATAATATAATTTGCCTAGTGTCTTTCTCACTTGATGTAAGGTGCATAGTGCCTTACTTATGAAGTGCTAAGTGTTTTGAATCAGTCCTACACTATATGACATAAAGTGCATAATGCCTCTCTCATATGACTATATATATATATATATATATATATATATTACACAGCCACGGTAGTGGCCGTATAGTTATGGTTAAATTGTTAATCCCATAGGAAGAGCCCTTTTTCGGTGGCTTATAACTTTGCTCTCCCTGGACGAATCCTCACCAAATTCTGGAAACAGAGTATATGGTCCACTCTAAATGTTTTTGCAAAGTTTGGTGAGGTTTGGTCCAGGGGGGGCAAAGTTATAGGAGGGGTCCCAAAATTAATTTTTTCCCATAGACTAAATGGGCAAAAACTTTGCTCACGCCTACAGCCCAAACCACTGGACGGATTTTCACCAAATTTGCGGCAGGAGCAGCGGCTTGGTCCCGAAAGCATGCTTTTGTAAATTTGGTGAAAATCCGTACAGTAGTTTTTTAAAAAAGGACCACAGGGTAGGTCACAAAAAATGTGTGATACCTGTGTCCGGTCCGCGGACACACTTCCCTGTTCGCTCCGTGGACAGTGTCCTGATTGGCTAATCGGCTTGCGTCATGTCTGCGGACATGCAACGTGTTTGCTGATTGGATGGTGAGGAGCGTGAAGTGCGTCAGATTTTTGGAAACACCCGCCACCTTGGATTTGCAGACAGCGGCCGATGTCCGCAGACATTGCGGTAAAAACATATGAAAAAACACAGCATTCCACTTGTCAAACTTATCAAATAATCTCTGGGGCGGTGAGGGGTGATGAGGAGGGGATGGGATATGGCTGCAAGAAGCAAAAAAATTGGTGTTTTTGCCACGAAAGTCTGCGAACAGTCCTGAAGTTCGCGAACAGTCCTGTGAAAGTTCGCAAACACCTTTATTACAGGGTTGGTGACATTTTTCATGTATATTCCTGGGTTCATTCTGAGTGAGTATGCGACGTTTGGTGGGATTCTGTAATGAGGGGGCAAAATAAGAGGGGGGTCCCAAAATATTGTAAAGGCTTATAAATGAGGTGCCATTTGATGAATCCTCACTTCATTTGGGAAACTGTTAATACATTTAGATATAAATGTCTTTCTGAAGTTTGGTAGGATTTTGTGAAGAGGGGGCAAAATTAGAGGGGGGTTACAAAATATTGTAAAGGCTTATAAATGTGGGGCCATTTGACAAATCTACACAAAGGTTTGCAAAAAGATTATAGATCTAGATTTATATGTTTTCGTAAAGTCTGAATGGATTTTGTCAAGTGGGGGTTAGGTTATATTACGATTGTATGTGCATACATTTGACACTTTTGGAAAAATAAAACATGGGTGGATTTCCAGCAAACTTGCGTAAGGAGCATTGGCAAGGACCTAGCAGCATGGTTTTGCAAATGTGCCAGTGTTTTATTATTTTACAAGTGTCATATGGCCTCATTCTGAGTTAGGTTGTAAGTTCCGTTCATTACCGTCATGGTGCAAATAGCGTGTCCGAGCTGGCAATAGACCGCTAAAAGCGTGCTATTACGAGTTCGCGGGCACATGCTTTGCGCCATGCCGGTAATGAACCTAGCGCCATGCCGCAAAAACAGCTGAAAAACCCTCTACCGGCATGAATCGCACCATAGCGCACCGTACCGCCTTAGAGTAACGCGGCATTAGCGGTGACCGTAAATAGCAGTCACCGTTATTTACGGTCACCGTTAAATTGCGGAGCCGGAAACAGCGTCATTGCACAGGAACTGGAAGGAGCACGGCAGCCATCTTTAAAAACACAATCCATTGCAATCCTCACCAGACAGTACCCCTGGCAAACTTTCAACACTGTGGAAACATCCCATCATCAAGAAAAAAGGGAGCTGCCCGCCTCAGGAAGGAGCGATTCAGCCCTGATGAGCTCCAAGTGATACCCTCCACGAGCATGGCGGCACTGTATTCAGCATTGACATGCAGAGGTTGGCGGTAATAAAAAAAAAGAGATCTGGGCTATGGTAGCGCAGAAGGTGAGCGAGGGCCAGGTTCTCTGATTAAATTAATGCCAACGAAATGTCATGATAGTCACTGCTAAGGCTGGGCAAGGTGTCACGGCATGGTCGGCCAACCCCCCTCCTTTAAATCATGCCGAAACAAGTGAGACCCAGGCTAGTGCCAGGTGCGAGGCCGTAACCTCTATGACACATACCACACAAAGAGGCCCATTCCGTGAGGCACACAGGGCAGTTGATGTAAACAGTGTGCATGTGAGCCAGCACAGTACCCGGCCAACATGAGTGACACAGACATATGCATGCATTTACCACCCAAGCATAGATTAATGTGCCGTTCACCACCCAAATGCTGATAACCCACTAGAATCTGATTGTGATATTGTAGGCATGTCCAAAAGAGGGCTCTCAAATCATCACTCATGCCGTCCGTCTCTTCCAACCTGTTACGGAGAATTCTCATCTATGGCTAATTTCCCTCACCTAGTGAGTCCCCCAGCAGCTTTGCTGGACTTCTGCAGTTTATTTTTTTCCACTTGGTAAGGGTGAGAGCTTTTCCCCCACTCTTACCTGTGTTTTGATATGTGTTTCCACCTGTTTTTGTGATTGTGGGCTCTGAAGGACACCACTTCAGTAGCCCCCTTCTTGTGTGTGTCACACAGCACCTTTTGTGCATTGGCACTGGGTTGTCGTTCAGACTCCCACCGACTCCATTTCTGAGGCGACTACTGTCCCCCAGAAAAGGGTAAAGTTACCATTAACATTACTTAGTCAATCTACCACAGATCCAGTACACCCCATCTTCCATGGAGTACTGAAAAGGGTTAATTCATATCCCTTTTGATCTTTACCTCCTAGAGCATTGTTTTGCTCTTTTAACATTTAGACATGGCTGGTGGCAGTGGTATCTACCCTAACTTTGTACCGCAATTATCTTATATAACTGTGGTAATATTGTAGGCTTTTGTATTAGCCTAGAACTTAAACCTGCTTGACCAAATCCTTTTTCTTTTGGCTCCGGTGCAGTTTATTCGCAATTTCTTTTTGTTAAACTCCTTCTTGTGTTTTGCTTTGCACGGCAAACCAGGTTTGCCTTCTTTGTTCTCTGTCTTTTGGCGGGTTTCTACCTAGAAGCCCCCTGAAGGTGCCTGGGTGTCTAGGTGGGCTGAATGTGAGAGAGGGGTGTAGTCACCCCCTGCACAGGGTATCCTAGGAAACCCATGTCGCACTTTGTTACGATTGGTCAAGGTGGTTGTCCGGGCTGGACAACCCCCCTGCCGCGTGATTGACAGCCAGACTGTGTGAATGGGGGTTTTGCACATAAAAAACAGGTATCTTGGGCTACAATACAGAGAGTCACCACTGGAACTACAAGGAACCGATGAGAAGCGGAGAGAACGAGGGCTGCTGCAGTCCTGAGCTATCTACCTTCAATGGCTCAGAGAAGATCCAGTCCGGAGTCTTCTTCCCTTGAGCTTGGTGGGGATAACCAGCTCATCTTCCACAGCTAGAGGATCCTCTTCCTTGGTCGAAATCGCTGCACACTGCTGTAGTGGTCCGGATAGCCACCTGAAGAGCCTCTTCTGTTTTTAAGGAGCGCACCTTTTATTCTGTGTCGCTGCTGCCAGCCTCATCCCTGTGTGGTGCAGACCCTCTTCAGACATCCTCCTTCACAACGAAGCTCCAGGAATCGTGGGTCTGCGGGAAACCACTAGGAACAACTGCCAGGACACAAGCTGCACCATTGGAACAAGGTACTGTGTTCTGCTTGAGGAAACTGGGTGAATCCCTTTTCTTCATTTCCAATGCTTGCCCTTGTCTTCCCTCCTTCTTATAACTTTTGCTTCCGAACATTGACAATATCGAAGTACTTTTGGCTACGTTGAATCTCAAACTATCTGACTGTGAGATCCTCGGCAATAGGCCCTGGTGTCTCTCAACCCTGGCTCCGGCCCTTTGACTTTCAAACTCCTGTCTTTGAGTGTTTCTTGATTCTGCTTGCCTAACCAAAATATTACCTGTGATTTCTGCTTCCGACTCCCTCTGGGTATCTCAATTGCTAAGTATGTTTTTACCCCGGTAGCATTTCATGTCACAGATACGCGTTTAGTTAGTAGACCGACCTGTCAAAAAGTGATAGCAATTGTATTCGCAGTAACGTGTTTTGTTCTTAACACCGGTCCATTCAACACAGGGTACTTACCTTGAGACTTACTCTACAAAGTGAATTGGTTAGTCGTAGTATATTTAACGTGTGGTTTTTATTTAAGTTTAATAGAAGTGTTGTGTTTATAATGCATGGTTTAAAAATAAATGTATTTATATTTTTCTACCTGAACCCTGAGTCAGTGTTTGCTTGAGTCACAGTAATGTGGTCCCTTTGTGTAATCTCTGCTACTGCTCATATACTATTGAGAAAAGCCTGGCTGCTCTGCTACTGCTACCACTATAACTTAGTAGTACAGGCTTGTACCAAAGGTAAAACTTGTATCGTCACCTGTGGTTTTAATCGTGTGTAGTGGTCCCTAAGGGAACTGCACGGGATTCTGCCTAACACACCCCCACAGGCAGCGAGCATGACAGTGAGGATCAGGCAAGCAACCAGCCCAGCACCTCCAGGGGCCACGTCAGGGCCCGCCGTCTACCTGTGAGCAGGAAAACACCTGGAGGCACTACACCGGCTCCAGCAAGGCCCGTGGAGGGTGCACAGCCCCCACCCCTACCCCACCCTGCACTGGTGGCAGATACATGCCCTACGCTGTGCTCTGAGGAGTCTAGTGTGGCTGGGGAGATTGCAGCCACGGGCCCCCTCGATGTTGCCGACAGCCCCTCATCCATATGCGGAGCAACTGAGGAGGACACATATGAGATTGTCCACACCCCTGATGGCCAAACCAACCCCCTGGTCTCATATAGTGACTCTGGTGACCTGGGCTTATGGGGCAAGAAGCAGCACAGGAACATGCCAGTCCTGTGGCCAGTTCCCTTAGTGAAGCACCGGAAAGACATGTGAGCCCGATTCCCAGTGGGCCAACCACATCAACCACATCAGCCATTGATGCAGAGCAGGCTCAGCAGCTCACAGGCCTCATATATGACTTCATGCAAGACAATGGCAGGCCAGAGAGGAGTGGCGGAATGAACTGAGGGCACTGGGCAAGGTCATTACAGAGAGCACAAACCGGCTCTGCGAGGACCTTGACCGGATAGCAGATGCTCTGGAGGCTGCACCTCCTGCACGACAGCCCCAGCAGGAGGACACACCTTCTCAAAGCTCCTCCACCCAGACCAGCCCGCTCCATCGGTCCCAACGTACAATGCACCGCCAGGACATGCCTCTCCTGGCTCTGGGAGCGCACAGTGACAATGCTGACAACCACATGTGGCCTATGTGGTCCTTATGGGACTAGTGTGGGGTTGTTGTGGTGGGAGGGGGAGGGGGGGTGAGGGTGTGTTTGGGAGTTGTGGTGTGAGGGGGAGGGGGGTGAGGGTGTGTTTGGGAGTTGTGGTGGGAGGGTGAGGGGGGAGGGTGGTGGAAGGTTTGTTTTTCACGTTTGAACCTTCAATTTCAATACACCAGTTGTTCATCTGAAAAAACCAGAGTGGACATTTCATCATTGCGCATGTGTCATTCAATATTGCACAGTGCATAGTGTACATGTATCTCCACAACCAGTGCCCGATGTCCTGACATCCTCACACTCTCTGCTGACTTGTGTGTCAAAAATATTGTTCAATCAATGCTTGCCTCACGGCACGTCCCTCCTGTGCATCAGCACCATGATGCTGTCCTGCCCCTTCTTCCTCCTCCTCCCCTTCATCATCATCAGGTGGTAGCAGTCCCATGTCAGGGGGCAGGGGCACGTTCTGACGGATGCACATATTGTGCAGCATTACACATGCCATGGGGATCTTGGACACATTCTCATGGCTGTAGATGAGTGCCCCAGCCGACCGGCTAAGGCAACGAGATTGTGCCTTCAAAGACCAAAGGTCTGCTTAATCACCAGACGTGTACGGGTATGGGAACGATTGTAGTCCTCCCCGTGCCTGTTCTGTGGGTTTCAGACAGGGGTCATGAGCCACGGCATCAAGGGATAGCCACTATCACGTGCATGAGAGGGGAATGAAGGTAAGTGTTTGTACATTCATGGTGGACAACTGAACTAGTCTTACATGGCAGCAGGTGATTTCTTCCCATACGCACATGTCCCTGGATGCATTGACCCCATTTCTGGCCCCGCTATGTGTCCTGTCCAATGGAATGATGGAGGGGGTAGCATCTTCAAGATGGTTTATGGTGTGCACTCACATCTTGTAGCACGTGCATCGCATATGCATGCAGCAGTCTTGGGGTAAAATCATTGATGTGCTGTGTTCTGTGAGATTTGGTAGTAGGGAGTGTTGGCTGTAGTCAGTAGCATATTCGTCATTCTGCACTGATCAGTACCATGGTGACTTGCAGCACTCCTATGGGTGTGCGGAACCAGTGACACGCTGTGGTATCCCTCTTGGGCTCACCTCAATGCACTCCCAGGGATGACTGTCCTGTGTGGTGATATGCTGGAGGCAGCGACATAGTGCATATGCAGTGCATAGTGCTGGAAGCCCTTACGATGTGTGAGGGCTGCCGATGAGTGGTGCATGTGTTGTTGAATGCGGCCAGGTTACCTGTTAGTCATGTAGTGTTAGGTGTCGGCCTTACTTCATCACTGTGGGATTTGGTAGTCATATGCCGTTTCACTTGCATTGGGGCACAGTGTTCGGTGAGGTGCACATGGTGCTCTGACTTCAACATTTCCACCCAGGTGGAGTATGCATCTCCCCCCTTCCCACCCAGGTGCAGTATGCATCTCCCCCCCTTCCCACCCAGGTGCAGTATGCATCACCCTCCTGCCCACCCAGGTGAAGCATGCATCCCCCCTTCCCACCCAGGTGGAGTATGCAGCCACCCACCTCACAAACCTGATGCGCTGCCATGGCCCAGTCAGGCAACTCACCAAGCATCTAGGCACATCGTCCAGCATGTCGCTCCATATAGCATGGCAACGTGGAGTACCGCAGTACCAAAGAGTCATGAGTTGATCCTGCACAGTAATGTGTGATGATCTTGCTGACGTTACATACCATCTGCACGTTGATGGAGTGGTATTGCTTGCAGTTGTGATCCGCCACCTCCATGGTATGCGGGACCACCAACTCCACATGGCTGCTGTCGAGTGCACCAACACAATTTGGCATGCATGCCAGTGCATGGAAGGCAACTTTTGTATTGAATATCTCCTTGGGAGTCCATGGTAGGGATATGTAGTCCCTTGTGTGCTTGAGGAGGGCATCCAGCACTTGGGTCAGTATCTGCGAAAATAAGGGTTGTGATATGCCATGCATGTGCCCCACTGTGTGCTGGTAGGTGCCTCTGGCAAGGAAGTGCAGGACAGCCACTACCTTCAGTAGGGGGAGAATGGCGGTGCATATTTCTATGAGGCTCACTATGTTGTTGTGTTTCAGGTCCACTACGGTGGTGATGGTATCACAGTCAAGCCGGTACAGGGTGTGGATCTACTCAGGTGTTAGGTTGAAGTGGGTGGCTCTGAAGTGAGGGATTGGGGGCTGACATCGTGGTAACAGTGTGGGATTTGGTAGTCATGTGCCGTTTCACTTGCATTGGGGCACAGTGGTAGGGCATGCTGGGCCTGTCTCACCCTCCTTCTCCTTCTGTTCTCCTCTGTGGTGGGGCCTGTTGTTGTTGTTGTTGTTATTGTTGTTGTTGTAGTTGAGGCTTGCAAGCAGTGCCTCCTGCTCCAGTAATGCTACCACTATTGGTGTCATCTTGGTGTGGGGGGGTGTGGTGTGTGGGTGTGCTGCTTTTGTACTGGCCCTGACTCCATTGCCTCCACCTGTACTGATTGTTTGGTCCTGTGGCACTTTAAAACACTGCTCAGGGTTCTTAACACCTTCTCAGAGATGCCAGTATTTTCTCCATGCCGGTAAGGTCTTTTTCAGCCTTCAGGTGGGCGTTATTTGCATGTCTGCATTACTTGGAATCAGCTCCAGGTTACGGCATGCCGCTAATGTCGGCTTGGTGTGTTGCGTGCATGTGCCCTGACCGCTATTTATGGCATCGTACTTTACGGTGCCGTAAATAGCGGTCTGGTTGGTCAGAATGGCCCGTAGCGGTAAGCGATGCTGGTAATCCTTTACCAGCATTGTTTTATCCCTTACCTCCACCCTCGGAATGACCCCCATAATGTAGCTACAAAAAATAGTGGTATATCTTTAGTGACTGAGGGGTCGGCTGTGGCCATGCGCAGTGGCCAGATTGTCCGGGTCATGGAATAAGGTCATGATCCGGACAATCTGGCTACTGGCCATGACCACAAGGGGCAAAACATAGGATTAAAGTGGCCATGTCCCCGTGGGACTGGTTTTGTGGTAAAGTTATTCAAAGTTAGGATAGATTTGAAAGGGAAGAAAAATGTGCTCATGGTAATATGGTCATAGGGTTCTCTTTTTGCCTTCTGTAGGCTGCTATGAAAAGCGAAGAGGAGCCATGTATGGAACCCTCACCTTCCCTTTCCATGGTGGCCATCTTGGAAAAGGATTTTCCTTCCTACACCCGGACGCAGCAGGCGTCCTGGTGTTGGAAGAAAAATCCAATTTTTTAGCACCCTGGGTTCCCGCTTTGAGAACCTAGGGTGCTAATGGCCTTCATCCCCCATTTCAGGGGCTGGAATGGGGGGCTAATGGTCCAGAGACCTCGTTATCCACCCTTGCTTCGCTTGGGCTGATAACTTGGGCTGCTGGGCCGGTATCCACTGTTCCAGTCCCTGGAACAGAGGATGAACGCCACAATATTCCCATTAGCATAACACAAAAGGCAAATGGAAATGTTGGAAAATATTTAGTCTATGTACTTTACTGAGAAATATAAAGTGGATGAAGCCTGTACATTTTATTTTTTTAGTTCTATTTTTTAACTGTGAAAGGTGGTTCCTAAAAGAATATGTTGTTTGTTGTTTTTGGATGTATTTATTTTGGCAGGAGAGCTGAGAACAAAAGGTGGGGAGGGAAATGAGGGAAGAGCAACCAAACACTAATATGGAGGGGTAGGTGGACAAGGGAAAATGTTGCGCGTGTGTTATTTCTAAGTTAGGGGGCAGTGTTTGTCATGCTCCTTCATGACAGTAGTGCTGCTGTTTCTTGGGGAGGAGGGATGGCCTTAGCTGATGTCATTTTCAGATAACTAAAACTTTTGCTAAATGTATGTAATGTGTACTACATTGTTAATGGCTGACTACCAATACATGTTGGCGCTGTGAAAGGCAAATGTTGTAGGTGGACGTTTCTACATCAATATGAAATATGTTTCCACATTGTCCACGAGACAAACATCTTACGGTTAAGTGTTTACGGATTCTGGGACACGTTACTGTGCTGTACACCAGCATATTGTCAAGTGGTATTCTCTGCAAGCTGTTAAAATAAGTCAGAAGTTGCTTTACATTATGGTTACGTGGCACTACTATAAACCGATCATCTTTTGCAAAAAAAACTTTTCAAAAGGGACGACATTGTTAAGTTGCTCTACTGAAAACCTGTAAAATTTAGTAAAAAAAACTTTGTAAAGGGATGTTATGGTTAAGTTGGCCTACTAAAAACCCATAAAATTCCCTAAAAAAACTTTGTCAGAGGGACATTATGGTTAAGTTGCACTACAATGCATACAAAGATGGGGCTTATATGTGGAGAGTAAAGTAAGCATCCAAGAGGCAGTATCATTAGTAACTGTGTATAATCTACATGATTGGATTCACGCACAAAAATGATTTCTGTGTTTCAGGCCTGCTTCTTCCGCTACATATGTACATCAAACGATGCAATTAAATTCTAAGTAAAGTTGTGTAAGAACAGGTGAGAATAGCAACATTTATAAGGTAATACCTTTGAAAGTTAAGTTTCTGACTGTCAGTAAATAAACCCACCTGGCCTAGATATGGCAGTGAACAAAAACGAAGGGGCTACACATGTGATGTCATCATTGATGTCATCAATGACATTTGTGATGTCATCTTTGATGCCCTGGGTGTTAGTGTTAGCAGTGCACAGTGGTGCGGCCAGTTATGGTGCTTAGCCTACCATAACTGTCGAATTTCAGGGGTTTTTCAATCGTACTTTGAACCATAATGTCAAGTTTATAAATGTTTTTTAGTGAATTTAACAGGTTTTAAGTAGTTTTAACCATTATGGTTAAGTTGCTATTCCCACAGGAAGAGCACTTTTTGGGCGGTTTATAACTTCGCTCCCCCTGGACGAATCCACACCAAACTTTGCAAAAAAAGTATATGGCCCACTCTGAATATTTTAGCAAAGATTGGTGAGGTTTGGTCAAGGGAGGGCAAAGTTATAGGGGGGTCCCAAAACTTATTTTTTTCCCATAGAATGAATGGGGGAAAAAAAATTTGCTCACGCCTACAGCCCAAACCGCTGGATGGATTGTCACCAAATTTGCGACAGGAGCAGTGTCTTGGTCCCGAAAGCGTGCTTTTGTAAATTTGGTGAAAATCCATCCAGTAGTTTTTTTAAAAACAACCAAAAAGTAGGTCACAAAAAATGTGTGATATCTATGTCCGCAGACACATTTCCCTGTTCGCTCCGCGGACAGTGTCATGATTGGCTAATCGGCTTGCGTCATGTCCATGCGACGTGTTCACTGATTGGATGGTGAGGAGCGTGGAGTACATCAGATTTTTTGGAAACATCTGCCATCTTGGATCCGCGGACCTCCGCGGACAGCACGGTGACAAATGGTGGAGAAATACAATTTTGGCAAGTGTGTTGGTGTGTAAGAGTGTTTGGGGAGGGTGGGAGAGTAAGAGATGGGTGAAATATTGTATTTATTTAGGTGGCAGGCACCCTCATTGTGTTTGTTGTGTCCGCGGACAGCCGTGCTGTCCTGGATGTCTGTAATCAAAATGGGGGTGTCCTAAGGACACGATACCTGTCCGTGTTGTCTGCAGGCAAGTTGGAACTGTTCGAAGAACACGCGCTGTGTCCGTAATGTCCCTAATTAAACAAAAATGAGGGTGCCCTAAGGACACTATACCTGTCCGTACTGTCCGCAGGCAAGTTGAAACTGTTCTAAGAACAAACGCAGTGTCTGGGATATCCGTAATCAGGCAAAATGGGGATGTTCTAAGAACACTTGTGGTGGCCGCGGACATAAAAAATGCCCATATGGCATGGTTAAAATGTTTGATTCTATGGGTGTGTTCTATGGGTGTGATATGCTGTGGTGGTTGTGGCCAGGGCCTAGAGTCTTGGGTGCATGGCCGAAGGCCAAAGGCCGTAGGCCGTAGGCCATGCACCCAAGACTCTAGGCCCTGGCCACAACCACCGCAGCATATCACACCCATAGATCACACCCATAGAATCAAATATGTATGAAATATTTGCAAATCTGCAGTTTATGCACTGTTTGATTTGTATAGTTTAGTTTTGGCTATATCATGCCATTAAGATTGTAAAGTTTGGTAACAAGCACTGCAGTATAACATAACCATGAAGTAAACATTTTGCATACCTGTCTGTGTTGTCCGCAGGCAAGTTGAAACTGTTGTAAGAACACGCGTGGTGTCCGGGATGTCCGTAATTAAACAACAATGGGGGTGTCCTAAGGACACAATACCTGTCCGTGTTGTCCACAGGCAAGTTGGAACTGTTCTAAGTACACGCACGGTGTCTGGGATGTTCATAATTAAACAAAAATGGGGGTGTCCTAAGGACACTATACCTGTCCGTACTGTTCGCAGGCAATTTGAAAGTGTTCTTAAAACACACACGGTGTCCGGGATGTCTGTAATCAGTCAAAATGAGGGTGTCCTAAGGACACGATACCTGTCCGTGCTGTCTGCAGGCAAGTTAGAACTGTTCTAAGAACACGCACGGTGTCCGGGATGTCCATAATTAAACAAAAATGGGGGTGTCCTAAGGACACTATACCTGTCCGTACTGTCCGCAGGCAAGTTGAAACTGTTCTAAAAACACACACAGTGTCCGGGATGTCCGTAATCAGTCAAAATGGGGGTGTCCTAAGGACACTATACCTGTCCGTGCTGTCCACAGGCAAGTTGAAACTGTTCTAAGAACACGTGCGGTGTCCAGGATGTCTGTAATCAGGCAAAATGGTGGTTTCCTAAGGACACGATACCTGTCCGTGCGTCCGCAGGCAAGTTGAAACTGTTCTAAGAACACTTGCTGTGTCCGCGGACACAAAAAACTATGCCCACATGGCATAGTTCAAATGTTTGATTCTATGGGTGTGATCTATGGGTGTGATATGCTGTGGTGGTTGTGGCCAGGGCCTAGAGTCTTGGGTGCATGACCCAAGGCACTGTGTGTGTTCTTAGAACAGGACTCTAGGCCCTGGCCACAACCACCGCAGCATATCACACCCATGGATCACACCCACTGAATGAAATATGTATGAAATATTTGCAAATCTACAGTTTATGCACTGTTTGATTTGTATAGTTTGCATGTGAAGTTTTAGCTACATCATGGCATTAAGATTGTAGAGTTTGGTAACAAGCACTGCAGTATAACATATCCATGGAAGTAAACATTTTGCATTGTGGTGTACGGTTACATGTTTGCTTCAATGGTTGTGTTATGGAGCAGTATTTATAAGTTGTACTTATTATAATATACTTACTGTTTGGTTTGTTAACCGGAGTACATATATTCTTTGTCAATTTCTGTGATAAAAAAAAAAGATCATGTTAGTATTGGTAGTTTGTAAGGACGTATAAGATTGAATAATAGACATTTTTTATTCATTTCGAACCTCATATTTAGTAGAATACAAACCAGTGTACTGTGCAATTTGCTCAGTTTCTGTGTTTGTTGTTAAATCATTGGATCTGTGGGAAAAAAATCCATGTTGGATTAAAAAAAAACTTTTTGTACAGTACATTTATTTTTGTGTTTTCAGTGTTTACTTGGTGTTTCTGGCTAATGTTGGCTTGTTGCAGATTGTTAGATACTTGTTGATGCGCAACTGATTATAATTTTTATTTATATTCTCAAATTGTTAATCTATCTGTTGGGTTGTTGCAAAATCTTGGGGCAGTTAGATACCTTTTGGCCTATTTTAACTGTGATATTATTATAATTTAGTGGTATTGATTTATCTGTTTGGTTGTTGCAGAATCTTGGGACAGTTAGATACCTCTTGGCATATTCTAACTGTTTATTTCTTGTTATAATTTAGTGGTATTCATTTATCTGTTTGGTTGTTATAGAATTTTAGGGCAGTTAGATACCTGTTGGCTTATTCTGTTTATAGTTTTTTAATTTAAGTTTTATTAATGTTTATGCACAGATTAGTTATTAGTGTTATTAATTTATTTGTTTGGTTGTTGAAAAATCTTGGAGCAGTTAGATACCTCTTGGCGTATTCTAACTTTTTATAGTTTTCCAATTGAAGTTTTGTTAATGTTTAAGTACTGATTAGTTATAAAATGTTGGTTTTAAGAAGATTAAATAAGTGTTTCTAAGATTTGCTGGTAATCTCTGCTTTAGAGTAATAGTACTATCATTACATTCAAACCATCCACAATTCTTTTTTTAGATATGCAGTGTAGTGACCTGCATTGGTTGTGGCTCCTGCATGGTAGATTATAGCTATTGTTGTAAATGTTTTCTTACCAAGCGATACTTGACCATGTGTGAATCCAGTCAGTTTGCAGTTGTTTTTGGTACCATCTGCATTGTAACGTAGAAGCATTAATATTACATATTTACTATGTGTATGTATTAGTAAGGTGGAGGGATTATCTGAATTGCAGGTAGTACATAATATTCCATGGTTTGCATTTTGCACAACTTGCTGAAATGGAATGGATTCACATTTAGGTATGGATACATACACAAAACGTTCATTAGGGATTTGATCATATTGCATATTGTTGCACAGAGTGCATGTATGTTTCCACATGCATGAAATCTGGAAGATTTCCTTTATAGGTATGTTTTTGTTTTCCAGTACTTGTAGCAAGTACATTAGAAATTATTGTGGATCTTCTTGTGAGTTTATAGTGAATTTCACCATTCCAGCACAGTATTCCAATCCTTGTCTTATTCCATGAACACTTTAGGTGTTGTCAGGATTGTTGGTTGCATTTCTATGAAGGACTAACATTTGCAAGCACAATTGGTCTGTACTGTGTAAGTAAATGTTGTCAATAATTGGTGGCAATTGATATAGAATATTGATTGCTACATTTGCGTAGCAACTTACACCAGTTATATTTGAACATTTGAATGGACCAGATAGTTCTGTGTCCAAGTAATTTTTTTGGAGTGTGTATTGCTTCTTTGAAGAAGTACCTGAGTTACTTTGAGTAATAGATTCTTCGTTGGTTGTACTAATTAATTAAGTATTAGTTTCTTTTACTCTCTTTGGAGGATTTGTAGTTACGTCCTGTTGAATTTCTGTTTGAAGTAGTTTTCTTTTGCAACATTTTGCTTTTTGTGGAACAGGATATGTTTTCAGATCGGGGTCTATAGTGAACATAGTCTATTGTATTCTAAAATGCAAGGAATATTTGCAGGAGTTTTATTTTGATGTTGTCTTTGCCTTTCGCATATTGATTGAGGAACTGGCATAAAGGTTTGAAATATTTGTTGGCAATGTTACACATTGACGTGCATGGCCATTTGTATACTGGACGTTCTGGTTCAGTCAAATGGAGAATTGATACTGAGTTTCTGGGGATATTTTGTAAGCAGTGTTTCTTGTTCCATTATGGTATTATTAAGTTTTTCATAACCTTGTCCACTGCTATGTATGGCAATTGTGTTTGTTTGATTTTGTTTGTATGCTTCTTCATTAAAATATGGTTCTGTGCTTGTGGTGTGACTCCATTCACCTCCACAGATATTTAAGAAGTTATTTTTGTTGACATTCTGTTTATTGAGAAGTCTTTTTTGTAATTTAGTACTTAGTTTTGTTAGTATTTTCATTCTGTTAAACACTAAACTGAATAACTTTCTTTTGAGAAGGATTGCACTGTCTATAAAAGCTTCTAAGATACATTTTCTACTGTAGTTTTTAAGGGTTGTGCATGATTTGTCTCCTGTTTGTATAAGATTCTGAAGGACTCTGTGGCAGAACAGCTTTGCTAATATACTTTCTTTTGGTATGGTTACTGCCTACTTTATCAGGATTTATAGGAGCAGTTTTAGCAGTAGTGCTTGCTGCATTCTTGTTAATCATTTTCTGTTTTCTTTTACATTTTGATAGAGGAGGCAAAGTTTCTGTACTGGAAGATTGTTTTGTTTTGGTAAATGACTGTATTAGCTGCTTTGTTTGAACTTTTTGTACAAACTCTGCTAGAGATTGATGCTTATTTTGGACATTTTTATTTTCATTTGCTCTATTTCTGTTTTGCTTTCTATGGAACTTGCGTTCTGGTAGGCATTCTGTGGGGTCTGTTGAAACAAACAATAGAAGGTATGGGTTGGGCTGTTGTGCAATGTATGTGTGCTATATGCATGAGTGTCTCAGTATGATGGTAAAGATGTATCTGCTGGTTTGTGATTGTGCATTGGGAAGCACAGTTAGTTGGGAAGGCTATTCTTCTATTTGTGTGTTACTATATTGTGGTTCAGATGACAGTAGAAATTGAACTAGTGGTGAGGATAAGCACTAATAGTAAATCAAATGGTATAAAATTAAAACAATTATTTGTTTTGTAATACTAACATTCTAGGGGCTGAGTTATGTTATTTGTGCTCCGAAAAATGGGGATTTGTGTGCCATTCTGCGTGCTAATCCCTATTTAATAAATGATGATTTGGGGGCAGAATGGTGCACAAATCTTCATGTGTTTTGGTGCACAAATTACATGAATCACCCGCACAGAGTGTTTGAGTAACAGTAGTTTATATAGTGCTTTACATCAAAGTGTTCCACATTTTAACAACAAAAGGATACATATAACAATTAAAATTATAACAGTAACAGTAGAAGCAATTTACAATTGAGAATCAGACCAACAAAACAGTAAGTAGAGCAATTAAAGTGAGGGGGAGAAGGAGAGTAGTGCAGTAGAAGTGAGAAAGAGAGGGAGGGGTGGGGAAGAGGAGGAGGAGGGAAACGGATGGGGTGAAGGGTGAGAATGGGGGGAGGGGAGGGAGATGATTAAGGAGATAAGGCAAGGGTGGAGGGGGAAAGAAGTGGGGAGGGGTTTCATGGTGGGGAATGGAGAAGGAAAGATTTGAGGAAAGTGTGGAATGAGGAAAAGGTAGAAATAGAGAAGAGTGAGAGATGTAAGGAAAGCCAGTGCAGGGGGGCTAGGAGATGGAAGGAGTGCAAACGGGATGTGGAAGAAGGGGAAGGAGGAATAGTGAGAAAAAAGTGGTCAGCAGAGCGAAGGGAGTGGGAGGGAGTGTAGAAAGAGAAGAGAGAGGAGAGATAAGGGGGAGCAAGATCGTGGAGAGATTTAAAGACTAGGCAGAGAAACTAAGGTAATGTTGTACTTACTCTTTTTTTGAGGAATGAGCAGGTTTCTTTGGAGTTGGTGTTTGTAGTTCAGATGTTGCTGTTTTCCAGGAGAGTGGTCTTCACTGCAATTGTAAAAGAAAGAAGTTAGTAATTTTGTGTGTTTAAAGCATTGATGTTAATTGAGAGGTTCATTTTTATGTCTTTGTAGTAGTTTTCTTGTTTGATTTCTGAACATAGTGTATGCATGCAGTGTCATTTGACTATGTGCAGCCTTTATATTTTATTTACATTATGTTAGTTCAACATGCTTTGCAAATGAATAGAATATTAAGTGTATGAAATTCACTTGTTTTTTTTAAAGCTGTGTTATAGAATGTTAGGAGAAAGAAGAAATAATGATATATTTATTTTGCAATTTTTATAAGGTAAATGGCAGAAACGATATACAAAAGCATGGAATATATGCATGTGTGAAGGTGTGGGAAATAAAGGAGAAGGATGTGATTTACAGGTAGTGGTGTTATTGCAGCTGGTAAATTTTCAATTATACTGTCTATGTGTGTGAGTGTGTGAAGATGCATGACGTTTTACTGGCTGTGGGTAATTCTATGATACACTACTAAGTGTTTTTCCACAATTATATTGTTATTTCTTCTATCTTCTAATATTATAATTTTTTAGATAGGTGTGTGTGTAAAAGAAATTAGATAGACAGGTTTGGAAGTGACAGTTGTTATAGCAGATGGAAAAAATGACAGTAAGTTCATTTTATAGGCTACACAGGTTAAGTGGCAGTTACTCTGTTTATATGAATTTATAAGAGTTGTACATGTACTCTGCAGAAAATATGCATACCTGTAGTTTGTATTCATGAATGTGCATATGCATGCAGCTGCAAGTAGAACTCTTGGAGGCTTGAAGAGTAGTTTTTGTAGTAGGTGCTTTCCAATGATATAAGACTTGTACTCAGAGTGATCAACAGTACATTTGAAGGGCTGAACTCTGATGATGGAGTTAGATGTAGAGGTCTTGGATGTGATTGGTGGATGGTTGTGTGACTGGTTAGCTGTATCCCATGAGGGAATGGCACAGAGAGTGAAGTGGAAATGGTACAAGGGCTGTCCAGGTTACGATATGTCCGCAGACATGGCGGTAGTCCGCCGACACCACGTATTACATATGGGGATTTTGGGGTGGAGAGGCATGCAAATGAGAATGAGCAGAGCACGGGATTGGTCAGTAAAGTTTAGTGGGTGTGTTGTGTAAGGAGATAGTTTGTCAGAAAGTCTTTTTCCTGAGAGAAGAACAGTTAGCTATGGCTGTGTGTTTCAGAAAATAGATTATATGGATTTTGGGAGACTCACGGATATATTGGTTGGAGGTGCATGCAGAACGCTGTGGAGTAGCTGCTGATCTTGGATTCCCTCATGTGGAAGTGCACTGGCATGGAGTGCGTGGAATGAAGTGGTTGGACTTGGTACCTCTCTGTGCTAGTTTGGAGACAGAGCTTCATCCAGACATAATTATAATTTGTTGTGGAAGGAACAGTTTAGGACATGTGTCAGGAATTTCTTTGTAATTTGCGATGAAAGAAGGACTTGGAAAGGTCATGGACATGTTTCCAAATTCCCAAGTAATTTTTTCTCGTATTGCACTGAGACAAATGTGGCTGCGTTCTTCTTCATTTGGTCCACAAATGGAGATAGCAAGGCGGAAAATTAGTAAGGCTCTGTGTGCCTTTCTAAGAGATGTTGGCATGTCCTCTTTCCACAATTAAAATATTATGTTTTGTAGCACATACATTTTTCGCAGAGATGGAGTCCATCTTATTTATGCTTGTAATCAGATTTTTCTGAGAAATTTACAAAATGTATTAGTTCCTTTTGTGGAATTACAGCCGTTCATTTTGCAGTAGGTGTTGACTATTTCAAGTTTTTCAAACACAAAAAAACACCACCAAATGGCTCTTTTCAGAGCCAACACTTCCTCCCAGAGAAAAGTGCAATGATTTTGATAGGGCAGCACCCCAAAATTTTAGATATCCGTGAACTGTCCGCAGACTTCTAAAAAATGCACAAGGCCCTGCTCCATTTATTTGTCACTTCTATTTTTAGACTGTGAAAGATGGCTCTGAAAAGAGCCTTTTTTTTGGATTTTTGTTGTTTTATATTTTTTGGGTTTTAACACACGACATAACAGGAGAGGAGGGGAAAGGAGAGTAAGGGGGGACACCAACCACGGTGATAAGAAAGGGCAGCTGGAGAGAGGAAGATGTAGGGTGGGCCTTACTTAGGTAGGTAGCAGGTCTTCTCGTGCTCCTTGACCGCAGTCTCGAAAGCACTTCAAAGTCTCTCCCCCTTGCAGAGTACTGCGTTGCAGTACATACACAAAACTGTGACCCTTAAAAGGTAAGGACCATCAGCATCATGAATGGCCTGTGAGGCAGCTGGAGGGATGCGCTCTCCCACAGGAGTGTCTCTTGTGGTGAGAGAAGCGTAAACGGAGGATGTAGTAGAGGAACTCAACCTACTACGTTGATCGCAATGTACAACCTTGCGAACGGCCCCACCGTGGAACGACCTTAGGTGTCACTACATAAATGTCATACAAAAGCTGTATGAACCAGGCCTCCCGCGACTCAGCACCATATTGCACTAGTTGCAGGTGACCTTGTTCGCATGTGCTTTGGGTACGTCACCATGAATGGTAAATAACCGGCACACCCAAGACTCACGGCGAGTGCTGGTAGTAGGGACTTCCACTACCTCATTCTCCTCATCCTCTTTATCCTCCTCTACATCCTCACGCCTGTTCCCCTCTTCAAGCCCTTGTGGAGGTGGTGGTGGTGGAGGGGGTGGGGTGGTGCTGATCCAGATGTAGCACCAGGTGGAAGAACAGCAGCCATGACTGCCATTAGGTTTCAGCAAAGGCAGCAAAATCTGGAAGATTGCAAGGCAAAGTAGATAATGCTCTGTGAGATAGCCAGAAGCACAATGAAGATCAGCTCTGGGGTGTGGCCTTTTATAGGAGTGCTGGTGCATGCTTCGCGGACACTCGTGCTCTCCGCTGACAGATTGATCACCCCAAAAAGGCTCAAAAGGCCCCAAAGGTCCCAGCGTGGGTGCGGTCACATGATGACGTTGTGAACACGTCCGCAAAGGGAATGGGTGTCCGCAGGACACCAAATGTACAGGAACAGTTGTGCGCATGCGCGAGGGTGTTCTACGGTCAGTGTTCGGGTCCTGAAACTAATTAAAAGTGCGACACAGGTCAGATGAACAGTTATGGGCAGGCACGAAGTTCGTAGGATTTATGGGTGTGGTGCGCATGTGCGTATGCGTAGATGTTCTGCAGGCAGTACGGACAAGAATAGTGTCTTTAGTACACCTTCATTTTGTTTAATTGCAGACAACCCGGACACTGCGCGTGTTCTAAGGACAGTTCCATTTTGCTTGCGCACAGTACTGACAAGTATAGTGTCCTTAGGACACCCCCATTTTGTTTAATTACGAACATCCCCGGACACCGTGTGTGTTCTTAAAACAGTTTCATCTTGCCTACGAACAGTACGGACAGGTATAGTGTCCTTAGGACACCCCCATTTTGTTTAATTACGGACATTACGGACATTACGGACACTGGATGTGTTCTTAGAACAGTTTCATCTTACCTGCGGACAGTACGGACAGGCATTGTATCCTTAGGACACCCCCATTTTGTTTAATTACGAACATCCCCGGACACCGCGTGTGTTCTTAGAACAGTTTCACTTTGCCCACGAACAGTACGGACAGATATAGTGTCCTTAGGACATGCCCATTTTGTTTAATTCCGGACATTCCGGACATCGGGTGTGTTCTAAGGACAGTTCCATTTTGCTTGCATACAGTACGGACAGGCATAGTCTACTTAGGACACCGCCATTGTGGTTAATTGCAAATATTCAGGACACTGAGTGTGTTCTTAGAACAGTTTCAACTTGCCTGCGGACATTAAGGACAGGCATAGTGTCCATAGGACACCCCCATTTTGTTTAATTACGAACATTCCTGGACACCGCGTGTGTTCTTAGAACAGTTTCACCTTGCCTACAAACAGTACGGACAGGTATAGTGTCCTTAGGATACCCCCATTTTGTTTAATTCCGTGTATTCCGGACACCGGGTGTGTTCTAAGGACAGTTTCAACTTGCCTGCGGACATTAAGGACAGGCATAGTGTCCTTAGGACACCCCCATTTTGGTTAATTGTGGATATTCAGGACACCGAGTGTGTTCTTAGAACAGTTTCAACTTGCCTGCGGACATTGAGGACAGGCATAGTGTCCTTAGGACACCCCCATTTTGTTTAATTACGAACATCCCCGGACACCGCGTGTCTTCTTAGAACAGTTTCACCTTGCCTACAAACAGTACGGACAGGTATAGTGTCCTTAGGACAACCCCATTTTGTTTGATTACGGACATCATGGACACCCGCGCTGTCCGCGGATACCCCTGCCTTTTTAAAAAAAATAAGACACAAAGGACTGAATTAAAACACACATTATATTTTTTTATTATTATATATAGATGTCCAATTTATGAAAGAGAAGGGGAACCAGAACTGACAGAACACATGGGTATTGGGGGCTTCAAGAGGATGGATAGGAGGAGATGAAGGGATGGAAGTCTCATCAAAACGTTTTTCTTGGTGGGGAGGGTTTGGGGATAGTTGACTGGGATATGGAGAGGGAGGACAGGTACATGTGGAACAATGGTATTTAATTTTTTCTTTTATGTGGTCCTCCACAAACATTTTCAAAAGGTTGAAATTCGCCATGAGCATGTCCATTTTTTCTTCCATGCGCTGGAGGGTGTTTTCCAATGTATCTTTTGGTGTACTATTTTCAATTTTTGTATGGTCTGTTAAAAAAAAAAAAATATATATATATATATATATATGTATATATATATATATATATATTTATATATATTCAGTGAAAAAACTTTGTTAAAGGGACGTTATGGTTAAGTTGCGCTACTAAAAACCTATGAAATTCAGTGAAAAAAACTTAGTTAAAGGGACGTTATGGTTAAGTTGCGCTACTACAAACCTATGAAATTCAGTGAAAAAGCTTTGTTAAAGGGACGTTATGGTTCCAAGTAAAACCGAAAAACCCTTGAAATTCGCCAGTTATGGTAAGCTAAGCAACCATAACTCGCGCCACCACCGTGCACTGCTAAGACTAACACCCAGGACATCAAAGATGACATCACAAATGTCATTGATGACATCACTGATGACATCACATGTCTGGCTCACTATTTTTTCTTTTGCTGACATATCTAGGCCACATGGTTTTCTTCAGTAACAGTCAGAAACTAAGAATTTTATTTTATTTGTAGACCTATCCTTCTAGTAGGTTCTTACAGTAATTCCCTTAGAGTACAGTCACATCATATGAAACATATACATATGGGAAAACACAAGCTTGAAAGACAGCAATCCTTTTTGTGCATAAAGATAATCACTAGATTTATGAGCACTTTCTGATAGTTCTGTTGTTTTTTTTATGGCTGTACTTTCCCTGTATATGGTCATAGTTGTATACATTGTACTCACAGTACTTTCCTTAGGGTCCAATCACATCAAGTCATACATATACATAGGGTAAATAGCAGCTTTGAAACAGAGCAATCATTTATTTGCATGAAACTAATCAGTTAAGTTATGAATTGTTTCTGCTACTACTTGTGCTTTTTTGCTAACTTCACTTTCCCTGTATATACCCATATTGGTATGTGTTCTTGTGTCTTTGTGTTTTGTCTATAGTAATGCAATTATGTAATACATGAGTTTTATTAGCTACTTATTGTAACGCTCACCTGATTCCCACGGAGGCGCTTGTCCCGGCTGAACGGTTATAGTCTCTTCAATTGAGAAGCGTAGAGCTCGGATGACTCTCTGGACTGGGCTTCCTCTTATTGACCGTCTGACTTGCAGGGTAAGGTTTCTGCAGGCGGAAGAAAAAAGGGTTAATGACCGTTTGGCTGGACTTCCTCCTCACTAATCGCCAACTCTCCGAAAGTCCAATGTCCTGGTGAGCTCTCACCTTAGGCATATAAATGCTGGGCTCTCCATCCTGCGACTTATGCAGGGGCGCGTGGGTTCCAGTTACGTCACTGGAAGTCCTCAAGGTCTTTTGTGGCCTTAGAAGTGGCACAGGTGCTGAGATGCCAAAAGGTGATGCCGCCGTACTGCACGAGCAGATGCCAGTAGGTATAAAGAGTTTATAGTCTTGAAGAGATGGGCACCTTAATGAAGTCTTTGCATTGTCTTTTTCAGGTGCCTGGATGCTGAGGGTGTGGTCACTGAGAGCGCGACACGTGCGGTAGTACGTAGGTATGGGAATTTCAATGACACCTCAATAATGTCTCTTGTTTTCTGTTTTCAGGTCTTGAGATGTTGCGGGCGTTGTTCGTCCGTTGCCGTTACACGTGCGAAGTACGTGAGTATAATGATCTGTGACTTTATTAAGCACCTCTAACAATGTTCTTTTCTTATTTGCAGGTGTCGGGACCTTGCGGGCGTTTTCCCAGTCGCGGATGCACGTGGGGAAACACGTAAGTGTTAGGCTTTCTTGCAGTCTTTAATGGCACTTAAATAATGTATTTTCTTGTTTTCAGGTGCCGGGCTGCTGCGGTTGAAGAGATCGTAATACGCGCACAAAAGCAGGTAAGAAAAGTAAATGCGGCCGCCTTCATCCTATTCCTACTTAATAATGTTCTTTGTCTTTAAAGGTGCCGTTAGGCTGCTGAAGAGAAGGCCGCGAAGAATCCGTGAAAGCACAGATGGATCAGGTAAGCGAGCGCGGCTGCGAACGTGTTGCAACTTGCTAACCTTATGTTTCTTTTGCTTGCAGGTTC
The DNA here is from genome assembly GCF_040938575.1 of Ambystoma mexicanum. Taxonomy (NCBI): domain Eukaryota; kingdom Metazoa; phylum Chordata; class Amphibia; order Caudata; family Ambystomatidae; genus Ambystoma; species Ambystoma mexicanum. The sequence continues at coordinate 418,409,929 of NC_090927.1, read as the reverse complement.
TGCCGGTGTCTGGATTCCTGGATGGTAAGTATAGTTCTCGTGTCTTTCTTCCACAGGTTGCTGAGCTGAAGCTGGAGATGTCACTGGAATGCTGGAGCTGACTCGGTGAGCGTCCTGCTGCAGATGCAGAGTAACGCAAAGCACGTTTTCCCAATCAGGTGTGGTTTAAATAGTGTTGGAGTGATTGGGTGTCTTCTTCCTCAGCCTCGCCCAGGTAAAAGAGTTCCTGTGTTCCAGAGCTAAGGAGTGGCACCAGCCCCACCCAGGTAAGAAAGTAGTCCCAGTTCAGGGAATAGTTCCTCCTAGCAGAAGGCTGGGGACTTCATCCTGCCAGCATTTGCAAAGGTGAGTATGCAGCATGGTCTGCTACAGGTAGGCCCACCCAAGCACCTTTGCAAGAATTATGAGCCCGGAGCCCCTGGCACCGGGACTGAGGTTCCTTATGAGCCTGGCGCCAGAGGCGCCAGGACATGGTCCAAAGGGCCTCAATAGGGGTTTGCTGGAGCCGGGGTCGAGGGTCGTGAGCCTGCTTCCGGGGATGCTGGGCTTGACTTGGCTTCTCGGGAGCAGTGCTCATGACAGTTATTACATATTTCACAGTACACAAAAATCTATTAAGAAAACAATTATCATTTCATTATTCAACATATGAACATTACGAATATCATACCTTCATCTTGTACGCTGCACACAATGTTATGTTTCTGTATGAGTAGCTTAGTATACTACATAGAACCCCATAATAAGATGCTGTTTATATCAATGCATCGTTCAATGCACTTATTAGGGTATATTTCTTGCAATGATTCTTGACACTTTTTTCGCAACATAATAAGAATCCTTTCTACACATATTTCATGAGAAGTACATACACATGTGATGTCATCAGTGATGTCATCAATGACATTTGTGATGTCATCTTTGATGTCCTGGGTGTTAGTCTTAGCAGTGCACAGTGGTGGCGCGAGTTATGGTTGCTTAGCTTACCATAACTGGCGAATTTCAAGGGTTTTTCGGTTTTACTTGGAACCATAACGTCCCTTAAACAAAGTTTTTTCACTGAATTTCATAGGTTTTTAGTAGCACAATTTAACAATAACGTCCCTTTAACAAAGTTTTTTTCACTGAATTTCATAGGTTTTTAGTAGCGCAACTTAACCATAACGTCCCTTTAACAAAGTTTTTTCACTGAATTTCATAGGTTTTTAGTAGCGCAACTTAACCATAACATCCCTTTAACAAATTTTTTTCACTGAATTTCATAGTTTTTTAGTAGCACAACTTAACAATAAAGACTTTGACTTTATATACATGTCCTATGGAACTGACTAGATCTCTTCTTATGAACTTGATGTCCGGGAACTTATTTAATGTTCGCGGACATGTTCGGAGAACAGTACCACTACCTAAAAACTGTGGGGGGGGGGTGATGTATGTTTGATTGTTATATCATAATATAGGAACATTTAACAAATTCAAAAAGCAGCACACAAACACATTATATATAGTAATACATAAGAAATGTAACCCATATATGTAACACACTAGCCATTCATTTAAATACAATATGTTCTGAAATGGAATATACCACAAGAAGATAAATTGGCTTCCAACATAATTACCTCACAGACACACCAGAACTGAGACCCACTGAATACATAGGACTTATCTTACCAGAAATAGTAAGTGTACTTCATTTTACTCACTTATAAACTTTCTGTATTAGATTAAAAAATATATTATCTTTTTTTTTTTCTCACAGAAATGTCTAGTACTCTGGAATGGCTAGAGGACAATTTCCCACATGAAGAATGTGAAACTAATGGTAAACACTTTATAATATAAACCATTTATTTATTATTTTTTTTATATACATTTAACATATATATTATTTTTTTGTACAGAGCATACCAAAATAGAAAAAACTTCAGAAAACCTTGTTATGGATAACAGTCTTCACAATATAGAAGAAAAAATGGATGTATTGTTGGCTAATTTTAATAATTTAAAAACTTGTGTAGAAAATCATTTCAAACCAAAAACCTCGTACCATTGCCCCACATGTACTTGTCCCTCCTCACCATATCCCAGTCAATTATCCCCAAACCCTCTCCATAATCCAAAACGTTTTGATGAGACTTCCATCCCTTCTTCACCTAATACCAATCATGTTGAAACCCCAAATTCTCCTGTTTTTGTTTCTGTTTCTGCCTCACCTTCTCTGTCATAAATTATTAATATATGTTAAATACATTTTAATTTTTATATTGTATTGTGAATAGTTTCTGTTTTTTTTTTTAAAAACAATAAAAGTGACCGCGGACTCTGCAAGTGTTCTGAAATGTTCGTACATAAACGAAAATGGAGGTGTCCTGAAGAACACCACACCTGTTCGTACTGTTCGCTAGCAAGTTGAAACTGTTCTAAGAACACACGTGGTGTCCTGAAATGTTCGTAAAGAAACAAAAATTAAAGTGTTCTAAAGAACACTATATCTGTCCGTAATGTTCGCTATCAACTTAAAACTGTCCTAAGAACACAATTGGTGTACTGAAATGTTCGTAAATAAACGAAAATGATGTGTCCTGAACAACAGTACAACTGTTCGTAGTGTTCGCTAGCAACATGAAACTGTACTAAGAACACACGCGGTGTCCTGAATTGTTCGTAAACAAACAAAAATTAAAGTGTCCTAAAGAACACTATACCTGTCCGGTACTGTTCGCTAGCAAGTTCAAACTGTTCTAAGAACGCTATTGGTGTCCTGAAATGTTCCTACGTAAACGAAAATGGAGGTGTCCTGAAGAACACTATCCCTGTTCGTAGTGTTCGCTACCCAATTGAAACTGTTCTAAGAACACAATTGGTGTCCTGAAATGTTCGAACATAAACGAAATTACAAGTGTCCTGAAGAACACTATATCTGTCCTAACTGTTCGTTACCAAGTTTAAACTGTTCTAAGAACACACGCGGTGTCCTGAAATGTTCGTTTCACCTGTGATGCACTTTTAATTACTTCAGAACCCGAACAGTGTCCGTAGGACATCAATGCGCATGCGCTAACCAATCTCCGTGCACTTGGTGTCCTGTGGACAGGCGCTTCTTTCGCGGACTAGTTCGCGAACGGATCAGATGACCGCGCCCACGCTCATCATGTGTCCTGAAATGCGGACACTGTTCGTGTCCCCGAACAATTTAAAAGTACATTTTCAGTTAATCTATAATATTTTTCAATAAAATCTCATCATGGCACAAGTCCCACATAGCAATCTTGAGTTTCTATATACACGATACCTGTCCGTGCGTCCGCAGGCAAGTTGAAACTGTTCTAAGAACACTTGCTGTGTCCGCGGACACAAAAAACTATGCCCACATGGCATAGTTCAAATGTTTGATTCTATGGGTGTGATCTATGGGTGTGATATGCTGTGGTGGTTGTGGCCAGGGCCTAGAGTCTTGGGTGCATGACCCAAGGCACTGTGTGTGTTCTTAGAACAGGACTCTAGGCCCTGGCCACAACCACCGCAGCATATCACACCCATGGATCACACCCACTGAATGAAATATGTATGAAATATTTGCAAATCTACAGTTTATGCACTGTTTGATTTGTATAGTTTGCATGTGAAGTTTTAGCTACATCATGGCATTAAGATTGTAGAGTTTGGTAACAAGCACTGCAGTATAACATATCCATGGAAGTAAACATTTTGCATTGTGGTGTACGGTTACATGTTTGCTTCAATGGTTGTGTTATGGAGCAGTATTTATAAGTTGTACTTATTATAATATACTTACTGTTTGGTTTGTTAACCGGAGTACATATATTCTTTGTCAATTTCTGTGATAAAAAAAAAAGATCATGTTAGTATTGGTAGTTTGTAAGGACGTATAAGATTGAATAATAGACATTTTTTATTCATTTCGAACCTCATATTTAGTAGAATACAAACCAGTGTACTGTGCAATTTGCTCAGTTTCTGTGTTTGTTGTTAAATCATTGGATCTGTGGGAAAAAAATCCATGTTGGATTAAAAAAAAACTTTTTGTACAGTACATTTATTTTTGTGTTTTCAGTGTTTACTTGGTGTTTCTGGCTAATGTTGGCTTGTTGCAGATTGTTAGATACTTGTTGATGCGCAACTGATTATAATTTTTATTTATATTCTCAAATTGTTAATCTATCTGTTGGGTTGTTGCAAAATCTTGGGGCAGTTAGATACCTTTTGGCCTATTTTAACTGTGATATTATTATAATTTAGTGGTATTGATTTATCTGTTTGGTTGTTGCAGAATCTTGGGACAGTTAGATACCTCTTGGCATATTCTAACTGTTTATTTCTTGTTATAATTTAGTGGTATTCATTTATCTGTTTGGTTGTTATAGAATTTTAGGGCAGTTAGATACCTGTTGGCTTATTCTGTTTATAGTTTTTTAATTTAAGTTTTATTAATGTTTATGCACAGATTAGTTATTAGTGTTATTAATTTATTTGTTTGGTTGTTGAAAAATCTTGGAGCAGTTAGATACCTCTTGGCGTATTCTAACTTTTTATAGTTTTCCAATTGAAGTTTTGTTAATGTTTAAGTACTGATTAGTTATAAAATGTTGGTTTTAAGAAGATTAAATAAGTGTTTCTAAGATTTGCTGGTAATCTCTGCTTTAGAGTAATAGTACTATCATTACATTCAAACCATCCACAATTCTTTTTTTAGATATGCAGTGTAGTGACCTGCATTGGTTGTGGCTCCTGCATGGTAGATTATAGCTATTGTTGTAAATGTTTTCTTACCAAGCGATACTTGACCATGTGTGAATCCAGTCAGTTTGCAGTTGTTTTTGGTACCATCTGCATTGTAACGTAGAAGCATTAATATTACATATTTACTATGTGTATGTATTAGTAAGGTGGAGGGATTATCTGAATTGCAGGTAGTACATAATATTCCATGGTTTGCATTTTGCACAACTTGCTGAAATGGAATGGATTCACATTTAGGTATGGATACATACACAAAACGTTCATTAGGGATTTGATCATATTGCATATTGTTGCACAGAGTGCATGTATGTTTCCACATGCATGAAATCTGGAAGATTTCCTTTATAGGTATGTTTTTGTTTTCCAGTACTTGTAGCAAGTACATTAGAAATTATTGTGGATCTTCTTGTGAGTTTATAGTGAATTTCACCATTCCAGCACAGTATTCCAATCCTTGTCTTATTCCATGAACACTTTAGGTGTTGTCAGGATTGTTGGTTGCATTTCTATGAAGGACTAACATTTGCAAGCACAATTGGTCTGTACTGTGTAAGTAAATGTTGTCAATAATTGGTGGCAATTGATATAGAATATTGATTGCTACATTTGCGTAGCAACTTACACCAGTTATATTTGAACATTTGAATGGACCAGATAGTTCTGTGTCCAAGTAATTTTTTTGGAGTGTGTATTGCTTCTTTGAAGAAGTACCTGAGTTACTTTGAGTAATAGATTCTTCGTTGGTTGTACTAATTAATTAAGTATTAGTTTCTTTTACTCTCTTTGGAGGATTTGTAGTTACGTCCTGTTGAATTTCTGTTTGAAGTAGTTTTCTTTTGCAACATTTTGCTTTTTGTGGAACAGGATATGTTTTCAGATCGGGGTCTATAGTGAACATAGTCTATTGTATTCTAAAATGCAAGGAATATTTGCAGGAGTTTTATTTTGATGTTGTCTTTGCCTTTCGCATATTGATTGAGGAACTGGCATAAAGGTTTGAAATATTTGTTGGCAATGTTACACATTGACGTGCATGGCCATTTGTATACTGGACGTTCTGGTTCAGTCAAATGGAGAATTGATACTGAGTTTCTGGGGATATTTTGTAAGCAGTGTTTCTTGTTCCATTATGGTATTATTAAGTTTTTCATAACCTTGTCCACTGCTATGTATGGCAATTGTGTTTGTTTGATTTTGTTTGTATGCTTCTTCATTAAAATATGGTTCTGTGCTTGTGGTGTGACTCCATTCACCTCCACAGATATTTAAGAAGTTATTTTTGTTGACATTCTGTTTATTGAGAAGTCTTTTTTGTAATTTAGTACTTAGTTTTGTTAGTATTTTCATTCTGTTAAACACTAAACTGAATAACTTTCTTTTGAGAAGGATTGCACTGTCTATCAAAGCTTCTAAGATACATTTTCTACTGTAGTTTTTAAGGGTTGTGCATGATTTGTCTCCTGTTTTTATAAGATTCTGAAGGACTCTGTGGCAGAACAGCTTTGCTAATATACTTTCTTTTGGTATGGTTACTGCCTACTTTATCAGGATTTATAGGAGCAGTTTTAGCAGTAGTGCTTGCTGCATTCTTGTTAATCATTTTCTGTTTTCTTTTACATTTTGATAGAGGAGGCAAAGTTTCTGTACTGGAAGATTGTTTTGTTTTGGTAAATGACTGTATTAGCTGCTTTGTTTGAACTTTTTGTACAAACTCTGCTAGAGATTGATGCTTATTTTGGACATTTTTATTTTCATTTGCTCTATTTCTGTTTTGCTTTCTATGGAACTTGCGTTCTGGTAGGCATTCTGTGGGGTCTGTTGAAACAAACAATAGAAGGTATGGGTTGGGCTGTTGTGCAATGTATGTGTGCTATATGCATGAGTGTCTCAGTATGATGGTAAAGATGTATCTGCTGGTTTGTGATTGTGCATTGGGAAGCACAGTTAGTTGGGAAGGCTATTCTTCTATTTGTGTGTTACTATATTGTGGTTCAGATGACAGTAGAAATTGAACTAGTGGTGAGGATAAGCACTAATAGTAAATCAAATGGTATAAAATTAAAACAATTATTTGTTTTGTAATACTAACATTCTAGGGGCTGAGTTATGTTATTTGTGCTCCGAAAAATGGGGATTTGTGTGCCATTCTGCGTGCTAATCCCTATTTAATAAATGATGATTTGGGGGCAGAATGGTGCACAAATCTTCATGTGTTTTGGTGCACAAATTACATGAATCACCCGCACAGAGTGTTTGAGTAACAGTAGTTTATATAGTGCTTTACATCAAAGTGTTCCACATTTTAACAACAAAAGGATACATATAACAATTAAAATTATAACAGTAACAGTAGAAGCAATTTACAATTGAGAATCAGACCAACAAAACAGTAAGTAGAGCAATTAAAGTGAGGGGGAGAAGGAGAGTAGTGCAGTAGAAGTGAGAAAGAGAGGGAGGGGTGGGGAAGAGGAGGAGGAGGGAAACGGATGGGGTGAAGGGTGAGAATGGGGGGAGGGGAGGGAGATGATTAAGGAGATAAGGCAAGGGTGGAGGGGGAAAGAAGTGGGGAGGGGTTTCATGGTGGGGAATGGAGAAGGAAAGATTTGAGGAAAGTGTGGAATGAGGAAAAGGTAGAAATAGAGAAGAGTGAGAGATGTAAGGAAAGCCAGTGCAGGGGGGCTAGGAGATGGAAGGAGTGCAAACGGGATGTGGAAGAAGGGGAAGGAGGAATAGTGAGAAAAAAGTGGTCAGCAGAGCGAAGGGAGTGGGAGGGAGTGTAGAAAGAGAAGAGAGAGGAGAGATAAGGGGGAGCAAGATCGTGGAGAGATTTAAAGACTAGGCAGAGAAACTAAGGTAATGTTGTACTTACTCTTTTTTTGAGGAATGAGCAGGTTTCTTTGGAGTTGGTGTTTGTAGTTCAGATGTTGCTGTTTTCCAGGAGAGTGGTCTTCACTGCAATTGTAAAAGAAAGAAGTTAGTAATTTTGTGTGTTTAAAGCATTGATGTTAATTGAGAGGTTCATTTTTATGTCTTTGTAGTAGTTTTCTTGTTTGATTTCTGAACATAGTGTATGCATGCAGTGTCATTTGACTATGTGCAGCCTTTATATTTTATTTACATTATGTTAGTTCAACATGCTTTGCAAATGAATAGAATATTAAGTGTATGAAATTCACTTGTTTTTTTTAAAGCTGTGTTATAGAATGTTAGGAGAAAGAAGAAATAATGATATATTTATTTTGCAATTTTTATAAGGTAAATGGCAGAAACGATATACAAAAGCATGGAATATATGCATGTGTGAAGGTGTGGGAAATAAAGGAGAAGGATGTGATTTACAGGTAGTGGTGTTATTGCAGCTGGTAAATTTTCAATTATACTGTCTATGTGTGTGAGTGTGTGAAGATGCATGACGTTTTACTGGCTGTGGGTAATTCTATGATACACTACTAAGTGTTTTTCCACAATTATATTGTTATTTCTTCTATCTTCTAATATTATAATTTTTTAGATAGGTGTGTGTGTAAAAGAAATTAGATAGACAGGTTTGGAAGTGACAGTTGTTATAGCAGATGGAAAAAATGACAGTAAGTTCATTTTATAGGCTACACAGGTTAAGTGGCAGTTACTCTGTTTATATGAATTTATAAGAGTTGTACATGTACTCTGCAGAAAATATGCATACCTGTAGTTTGTATTCATGAATGTGCATATGCATGCAGCTGCAAGTAGAACTCTTGGAGGCTTGAAGAGTAGTTTTTGTAGTAGGTGCTTTCCAATGATATAAGACTTGTACTCAGAGTGATCAACAGTACATTTGAAGGGCTGAACTCTGATGATGGAGTTAGATGTAGAGGTCTTGGATGTGATTGGTGGATGGTTGTGTGACTGGTTAGCTGTATCCCATGAGGGAATGGCACAGAGAGTGAAGTGGAAATGGTACAAGGGCTGTCCAGGTTACGATATGTCCGCAGACATGGCGGTAGTCCGCCGACACCACGTATTACATATGGGGATTTTGGGGTGGAGAGGCATGCAAATGAGAATGAGCAGAGCACGGGATTGGTCAGTAAAGTTTAGTGGGTGTGTTGTGTAAGGAGATAGTTTGTCAGAAAGTCTTTTTCCTGAGAGAAGAACAGTTAGCTATGGCTGTGTGTTTCAGAAAATAGATTATATGGATTTTGGGAGACTCACGGATATATTGGTTGGAGGTGCATGCAGAACGCTGTGGAGTAGCTGCTGATCTTGGATTCCCTCATGTGGAAGTGCACTGGCATGGAGTGCGTGGAATGAAGTGGTTGGACTTGGTACCTCTCTGTGCTAGTTTGGAGACAGAGCTTCATCCAGACATAATTATAATTTGTTGTGGAAGGAACAGTTTAGGACATGTGTCAGGAATTTCTTTGTAATTTGCGATGAAAGAAGGACTTGGAAAGGTCATGGACATGTTTCCAAATTCCCAAGTAATTTTTTCTCGTATTGCACTGAGACAAATGTGGCTGCGTTCTTCTTCATTTGGTCCACAAATGGAGATAGCAAGGCGGAAAATTAGTAAGGCTCTGTGTGCCTTTCTAAGAGATGTTGGCATGTCCTCTTTCCACAATTAAAATATTATGTTTTGTAGCACATACATTTTTCGCAGAGATGGAGTCCATCTTATTTATGCTTGTAATCAGATTTTTCTGAGAAATTTACAAAATGTATTAGTTCCTTTTGTGGAATTACAGCCGTTCATTTTGCAGTAGGTGTTGACTATTTCAAGTTTTTCAAACACAAAAAAACACCACCAAATGGCTCTTTTCAGAGCCAACACTTCCTCCCAGAGAAAAGTGCAATGATTTTGATAGGGCAGCACCCCAAAATTTTAGATATCCGTGAACTGTCCGCAGACTTCTAAAAAATGCACAAGGCCCTGCTCCATTTATTTGTCACTTCTATTTTTAGACTGTGAAAGATGGCTCTGAAAAGAGCCTTTTTTTTGGATTTTTGTTGTTTTATATTTTTTGGGTTTTAACACACGACATAACAGGAGAGGAGGGGAAAGGAGAGTAAGGGGGGACACCAACCACGGTGATAAGAAAGGGCAGCTGGAGAGAGGAAGATGTAGGGTGGGCCTTACTTAGGTAGGTAGCAGGTCTTCTCGTGCTCCTTGACCGCAGTCTCGAAAGCACTTCAAAGTCTCTCCCCCTTGCAGAGTACTGCGTTGCAGTACATACACAAAACTGTGACCCTTAAAAGGTAAGGACCATCAGCATCATGAATGGCCTGTGAGGCAGCTGGAGGGATGCGCTCTCCCACAGGAGTGTCTCTTGTGGTGAGAGAAGCGTAAACGGAGGATGTAGTAGAGGAACTCAACCTACTACGTTGATCGCAATGTACAACCTTGCGAACGGCCCCACCGTGGAACGACCTTAGGTGTCACTACATAAATGTCATACAAAAGCTGTATGAACCAGGCCTCCCGCGACTCAGCACCATATTGCACTAGTTGCAGGTGACCTTGTTCGCATGTGCTTTGGGTACGTCACCATGAATGGTAAATAACCGGCACACCCAAGACTCACGGCGAGTGCTGGTAGTAGGGACTTCCACTACCTCATTCTCCTCATCCTCTTTATCCTCCTCTACATCCTCACGCCTGTTCCCCTCTTCAAGCCCTTGTGGAGGTGGTGGTGGTGGAGGGGGTGGGGTGGTGCTGATCCAGATGTAGCACCAGGTGGAAGAACAGCAGCCATGACTGCCATTAGGTTTCAGCAAAGGCAGCAAAATCTGGAAGATTGCAAGGCAAAGTAGATAATGCTCTGTGAGATAGCCAGAAGCACAATGAAGATCAGCTCTGGGGTGTGGCCTTTTATAGGAGTGCTGGTGCATGCTTCGCGGACACTCGTGCTCTCCGCTGACAGATTGATCACCCCAAAAAGGCTCAAAAGGCCCCAAAGGTCCCAGCGTGGGTGCGGTCACATGATGACGTTGTGAACACGTCCGCAAAGGGAATGGGTGTCCGCAGGACACCAAATGTACAGGAACAGTTGTGCGCATGCGCGAGGGTGTTCTACGGTCAGTGTTCGGGTCCTGAAACTAATTAAAAGTGCGACACAGGTCAGATGAACAGTTATGGGCAGGCACGAAGTTCGTAGGATTTATGGGTGTGGTGCGCATGTGCGTATGCGTAGATGTTCTGCAGGCAGTACGGACAAGAATAGTGTCTTTAGTACACCTTCATTTTGTTTAATTGCAGACAACCCGGACACTGCGCGTGTTCTAAGGACAGTTCCATTTTGCTTGCGCACAGTACTGACAAGTATAGTGTCCTTAGGACACCCCCATTTTGTTTAATTACGAACATCCCCGGACACCGTGTGTGTTCTTAAAACAGTTTCATCTTGCCTACGAACAGTACGGACAGGTATAGTGTCCTTAGGACACCCCCATTTTGTTTAATTACGGACATTACGGACATTACGGACACTGGATGTGTTCTTAGAACAGTTTCATCTTACCTGCGGACAGTACGGACAGGCATTGTATCCTTAGGACACCCCCATTTTGTTTAATTACGAACATCCCCGGACACCGCGTGTGTTCTTAGAACAGTTTCACTTTGCCCACGAACAGTACGGACAGATATAGTGTCCTTAGGACATGCCCATTTTGTTTAATTCCGGACATTCCGGACATCGGGTGTGTTCTAAGGACAGTTCCATTTTGCTTGCATACAGTACGGACAGGCATAGTCTCCTTAGGACACCGCCATTGTGGTTAATTGCAAATATTCAGGACACTGAGTGTGTTCTTAGAACAGTTTCAACTTGCCTGCGGACATTAAGGACAGGCATAGTGTCCATAGGACACCCCCATTTTGTTTAATTACGAACATTCCTGGACACCGCGTGTGTTCTTAGAACAGTTTCACCTTGCCTACAAACAGTACGGACAGGTATAGTGTCCTTAGGATACCCCCATTTTGTTTAATTCCGTGTATTCCGGACACCGGGTGTGTTCTAAGGACAGTTTCAACTTGCCTGCGGACATTAAGGACAGGCATAGTGTCCTTAGGACACCCCCATTTTGGTTAATTGTGGATATTCAGGACACCGAGTGTGTTCTTAGAACAGTTTCAACTTGCCTGCGGACATTGAGGACAGGCATAGTGTCCTTAGGACACCCCCATTTTGTTTAATTACGAACATCCCCGGACACCGCGTGTCTTCTTAGAACAGTTTCACCTTGCCTACAAACAGTACGGACAGGTATAGTGTCCTTAGGACAACCCCATTTTGTTTGATTACGGACATCATGGACACCCGCGCTGTCCGCGGATACCCCTGCCTTTTTAAAAAAAATAAGACACAAAGGACTGAATTAAAACACACATTATATTTTTTTATTATTATATATAGATGTCCAATTTATGAAAGAGAAGGGGAACCAGAACTGACAGAACACATGGGTATTGGGGGCTTCAAGAGGATGGATAGGAGGAGATGAAGGGATGGAAGTCTCATCAAAACGTTTTTCTTGGTGGGGAGGGTTTGGGGATAGTTGACTGGGATATGGAGAGGGAGGACAGGTACATGTGGAACAATGGTATTTAATTTTTTCTTTTATGTGGTCCTCCACAAACATTTTCAAAAGGTTGAAATTCGCCATGAGCATGTCCATTTTTTCTTCCATGCGCTGGAGGGTGTTTTCCAATGTATCTTTTGGTGTACTATTTTCAATTTTTGTATGGTCTGTTAAAAAAAAAAAAATATATATATATATATATATATATGTATATATATATATATATATATTTATATATATTCAGTGAAAAAACTTTGTTAAAGGGACGTTATGGTTAAGTTGCGCTACTAAAAACCTATGAAATGCAGTGAAAAAAACTTAGTTAAAGGGACGTTATGGTTAAGTTGCGCTACTACAAACCTATGAAATTCAGTGAAAAAGCTTTGTTAAAGGGACGTTATGGTTCCAAGTAAAACCGAAAAACCCTTGAAATTCGCCAGTTATGGTAAGCTAAGCAACCATAACTCGCGCCACCACCGTGCACTGCTAAGACTAACACCCAGGACATCAAAGATGACATCACAAATGTCATTGATGACATCACTGATGACATCACATGTCTGGCTCACTATTTTTTCTTTTGCTGACATATCTAGGCCACATGGTTTTCTTCAGTAACAGTCAGAAACTAAGAATTTTATTTTATTTGTAGACCTATCCTTCTAGTAGGTTCTTACAGTAATTCCCTTAGAGTACAGTCACATCATATGAAACATATACATATGGGAAAACACAAGCTTGAAAGACAGCAATCCTTTTTGTGCATAAAGATAATCACTAGATTTATGAGCACTTTCTGATAGTTCTGTTGTTTTTTTTATGGCTGTACTTTCCCTGTATATGGTCATAGTTGTATACATTGTACTCACAGTACTTTCCTTAGGGTCCAATCACATCAAGTCATACATATACATAGGGTAAATAGCAGCTTTGAAACAGAGCAATCATTTATTTGCATGAAACTAATCAGTTAAGTTATGAATTGTTTCTGCTACTACTTGTGCTTTTTTGCTAACTTCACTTTCCCTGTATATACCCATATTGGTATGTGTTCTTGTGTCTTTGTGTTTTGTCTATAGTAATGCAATTATGTAATACATGAGTTTTATTAGCTACTTATTGTAACGCTCACCTGATTCCCACGGAGGCGCTTGTCCCGGCTGAACGGTTATAGTCTCTTCAATTGAGAAGCGTAGAGCTCGGATGACTCTCTGGACTGGGCTTCCTCTTATTGACCGTCTGACTTGCAGGGTAAGGTTTCTGCAGGCGGAAGAAAAAAGGGTTAATGACCGTTTGGCTGGACTTCCTCCTCACTAATCGCCAACTCTCCGAAAGTCCAATGTCCTGGTGAGCTCTCACCTTAGGCATATAAATGCTGGGCTCTCCATCCTGCGACTTATGCAGGGGTGCGTGGGTTCCAGTTACGTCACTGGAAGTCCTCAAGGTCTTTTGTGGCCTTAGAAGTGGCACAGGTGCTGAGATGCCAAAAGGTGATGCCGCCGTACTGCACGAGCAGATGCCAGTAGGTATAAAGAGTTTATAGTCTTGAAGAGATGGGCACCTTAATGAAGTCTTTGCATTGTCTTTTTCAGGTGCCTGGATGCTGAGGGTGTGGTCACTGAGAGCGCGACACGTGCGGTAGTACGTAGGTATGGGAATTTCAATGACACCTCAATAATGTCTCTTGTTTTCTGTTTTCAGGTCTTGAGATGTTGCGGGCGTTGTTCGTCCGTTGCCGTTACACGTGCGAAGTACGTGAGTATAATGATCTGTGACTTTATTAAGCACCTCTAACAATGTTCTTTTCTTATTTGCAGGTGTCGGGACCTTGCGGGCGTTTTCCCAGTCGCGGATGCACGTGGGGAAACACGTAAGTGTTAGGCTTTCTTGCAGTCTTTAATGGCACTTAAATAATGTATTTTCTTGTTTTCAGGTGCCGGGCTGCTGCGGTTGAAGAGATCGTAATACGCGCACAAAAGCAGGTAAGAAAAGTAAATGCGGCCGCCTTCATCCTATTCCTACTTAATAATGTTCTTTGTCTTTAAAGGTGCCGTTAGGCTGCTGAAGAGAAGGCCGCGAAGAATCCGTGAAAGCACAGATGGATCAGGTAAGCGAGCGCGGCTGCGAACGTGTTGCAACTTGCTAACCTTATGTTTCTTTTGCTTGCAGGTTCTGCCGGTGTCTGGATTCCTGGATGGTAAGTATAGTTCTCGTGTCTTTCTTCCACAGGTTGCTGAGCTGAAGCTGGAGATGTCACTGGAATGCTGGAGCTGACTCGGTGAGCGTCCTGCTGCAGATGCAGAATAACGCAAAGCACGTTTTCCCAATCAGGTGTGGTTTAAATAGTGTTGGAGTGATTGGGTGTCTTCTTCCTCAGCCTCGCCCAGGTAAAAGAGTTCCTGTGTTCCAGAGCTAAGGAGTGGCACCAGCCCCACCCAGGTAAGAAAGTAGTCCCAGTTCAGGGAATAGTTCCTCCTAGCAGAAGGCTGGGGACTTCATCCTGCCAGCATTTGCAAAGGTGAGTATGCAGCATGGTCTGCTACAGGTAGGCCCACCCAAGCACCTTTGCAAGAATTATGAGCCCGGAGCCCCTGGCACCGGGACTGAGGTTCCTTATGAGCCTGGCGCCAGAGGCGCCAGGACATGGTCCAAAGGGCCTCAATAGGGGTTTGCTGGAGCCGGGGTCGAGGGTCGTGAGCCTGCTTCCGGGGATGCTGGGCTTGACTTGGCTTCTCGGGAGCAGTGCTCATGACAGTTATTACATATTTCACAGTACACAAAAATCTATTAAGAAAACAATTATCATTTCATTATTCAACATATGAACATTACGAATATCATACCTTCATCTTGTACGCTGCACACAATGTTATGTTTCTGTATGAGTAGCTTAGTATACTACATAGAACCCCATAATAAGATGCTGTTTATATCAATGCATCGTTCAATGCACTTATTAGGGTATATTTCTTGCAATGATTCTTGACACTTTTTTCGCAACATAATAAGAATCCTTTCTACACATATTTCATGAGAAGTACATACACATGTGATGTCATCAGTGATGTCATCAATGACATTTGTGATGTCATCTTTGATGTCCTGGGTGTTAGTCTTAGCAGTGCACAGTGGTGGCGCGAGTTATGGTTGCTTAGCTTACCATAACTGGCGAATTTCAAGGGTTTTTCGGTTTTACTTGGAACCATAACGTCCCTTAAACAAAGTTTTTTCACTGAATTTCATAGGTTTTTAGTAGCACAATTTAACAATAACGTCCCTTTAACAAAGTTTTTTTCACTGAATTTCATAGGTTTTTAGTAGCGCAACTTAACCATAACGTCCCTTTAACAAAGTTTTTTCACTGAATTTCATAGGTTTTTAGTAGCGCAACTTAACCATAACATCCCTTTAACAAATTTTTTTCACTGAATTTCATAGTTTTTTAGTAGCACAACTTAACAATAAAGACTTTGACTTTATATACATGTCCTATGGAACTGACTAGATCTCTTCTTATGAACTTGATGTCCGGGAACTTATTTAATGTTCGCGGACATGTTCGGAGAACAGTACCACTACCTAAAAACTGTGGGGGGGGGGTGATGTATGTTTGATTGTTATATCATAATATAGGAACATTTAACAAATTCAAAAAGCAGCACACAAACACATTATATATAGTAATACATAAGAAATGTAACCCATATATGTAACACACTAGCCATTCATTTAAATACAATATGTTCTGAAATGGAATATACCACAAGAAGATAAATTGGCTTCCAACATAATTACCTCACAGACACACCAGAACTGAGACCCACTGAATACATAGGACTTATCTTACCAGAAATAGTAAGTGTACTTCATTTTACTCACTTATAAACTTTCTGTATTAGATTAAAAAATATATTATCTTTTTTTTTTTCTCACAGAAATGTCTAGTACTCTGGAATGGCTAGAGGACAATTTCCCACATGAAGAATGTGAAACTAATGGTAAACACTTTATAATATAAACCATTTATTTATTATTTTTTTTATATACATTTAACATATATATTATTTTTTTGTACAGAGCATACCAAAATAGAAAAAACTTCAGAAAACCTTGTTATGGATAACAGTCTTCACAATATAGAAGAAAAAATGGATGTATTGTTGGCTAATTTTAATAATTTAAAAACTTGTGTAGAAAATCATTTCAAACCAAAAACCTCGTACCATTGCCCCACATGTACTTGTCCCTCCTCACCATATCCCAGTCAATTATCCCCAAACCCTCTCCATAATCCAAAACGTTTTGATGAGACTTCCATCCCTTCTTCACCTAATACCAATCATGTTGAAACCCCAAATTCTCCTGTTTTTGTTTCTGTTTCTGCCTCACCTTCTCTGTCATAAATTATTAATATATGTTAAATACATTTTAATTTTTATATTGTATTGTGAATAGTTTCTGTTTTTTTTTTTAAAAACAATAAAAGTGACCGCGGACTCTGCAAGTGTTCTGAAATGTTCGTACATAAACGAAAATGGAGGTGTCCTGAAGAACACCACACCTGTTCGTACTGTTCGCTAGCAAGTTGAAACTGTTCTAAGAACACACGTGGTGTCCTGAAATGTTCGTAAAGAAACAAAAATTAAAGTGTTCTAAAGAACACTATATCTGTCCGTAATGTTCGCTATCAACTTAAAACTGTCCTAAGAACACAATTGGTGTACTGAAATGTTCGTAAATAAACGAAAATGATGTGTCCTGAACAACAGTACAACTGTTCGTAGTGTTCGCTAGCAACATGAAACTGTACTAAGAACACACGCGGTGTCCTGAATTGTTCGTAAACAAACAAAAATTAAAGTGTCCTAAAGAACACTATACCTGTCCGGTACTGTTCGCTAGCAAGTTCAAACTGTTCTAAGAACGCTATTGGTGTCCTGAAATGTTCCTACGTAAACGAAAATGGAGGTGTCCTGAAGAACACTATCCCTGTTCGTAGTGTTCGCTACCCAATTGAAACTGTTCTAAGAACACAATTGGTGTCCTGAAATGTTCGAACATAAACGAAATTACAAGTGTCCTGAAGAACACTATATCTGTCCTAACTGTTCGTTACCAAGTTTAAACTGTTCTAAGAACACACGCGGTGTCCTGAAATGTTCGTTTCACCTGTGATGCACTTTTAATTACTTCAGAACCCGAACAGTGTCCGTAGGACATCAATGCGCATGCGCTAACCAATCTCCGTGCACTTGGTGTCCTGTGGACAGGCGCTTCTTTCGCGGACTAGTTCGCGAACGGATCAGATGACCGCGCCCACGCTCATCATGTGTCCTGAAATGCGGACACTGTTCGTGTCCCCGAACAATTTAAAAGTACATTTTCAGTTAATCTATAATATTTTTCAATAAAATCTCATCATGGCACAAGTCCCACATAGCAATCTTGAGTTTCTATATACCTTTTGAAACTTTCCGATCCTTTTTTTGTGTTCGATCTGTCCGCGGACAGTGCACATGTCCGCAAACCACGCACAACCACCCCTATAAAAGACCACGCCCAAGAGCTTATTCCCATTGTGTTTCTGGCTATTCTTCAGAACCAGTGATTTTTGCTGGCACCTGCAGACTACACCATCATCGAGATGGCATCCTTGGCTGCTGAACTGCCACTTGGTGCTGCACCTGCTTCAGCACCACTCCCATCCCCTCCACCACCACCACCTCCCCAAGGGCCTGAAGAGGGAAACAGGAGTGAGGATGCGGAGGAGGAAGAAGAGGATGATGAGAATGAGGTAGAGGAAAACCATACTACCCGCACTAGGCGTGAGTCTTGGGTGTGGCGGTTATTTACCATTCATGGTAATGTTCCTAACGCTCGTGCGAACCGTGTTACCTGCAATGAGTGCAAAATGATACTCAGTCGCGGGAAGCATGGTAAGTACAGCTTTGGGTCCACTACTATGAAGCGACACCTGAGGTCATTTCACTCTGGGGCTATTTGCAGGGTTGTACCTTGCGAAGAACGTAGCAGGTTGATTTCCTCTACTTCATCCTCTCTCTCTGATCTCGTCACCACAAGGACCACCTCTGTGGGACAGCGACTTCCTCAAGCTGCCTCACAGGCCATACAGAATGCTGATGACCCTTACCTTTCGAGGGTCACAGTTGTATGTATGTACTGTGACACAGTACTCTGCAGGGGGGAGCGACTTCGGAGTGCTTTTGAGACTATCGACTCAGAGCACGAGAAGACCTGCTCAATACCCAAATAAAACCCACTCTACATCTTCCTCTCTCAGCTCGCCCTTTCTTATCCCTGTGGTTGGTGTCCCCCCTTTACCCTCCTTTACCCTGCTCTCCTAGTGTGTCGTGTCTGAAAAACCAAAAAAAATACAAAATTACAAAAATCAAAAAAAAAATAAGGCTCTTTTCAGAGCCGCCTTTCCCAGTTAAAAAACAGAAGTGAAAATAAATGAAGCAGGGCTCTTTGTATTTTTTAGAAGTCTGCGGACAATTCGCGAACATTAAAAAAATTGGGTTGCTACTCCATCACAAACATTGTCATTTTCTCTGGAAAGAAGTGGTGGCTCTGAAAAGAGCCTTTGGGTGGTGTTTGTAAGTCTAAAATTGTAAATGCTTAACATCTACTTCAAAATCGTTGTTGTAATTCCAAAAAAGGTCGCAATGCATTTTGTACATTTCTCAGAAAAATCTGATTGCCAGCATAAGTAAGATGGACTCATCTCTGCGAAAAATGTATGTACTACAAAACATAATATTTTCATTGTGAAAAGAAGACATGCCAAAATCTCTTAGAAAGGCACAAACAGCCTTATTAACATTGCGCTTTGCTTTTTCCATTTGTGGACCAAATGAAGAAGAACAAAGCCACATTTGTCGCTGTGCAATCCGTGAAAATATCACTTGAGAATTAGGAAACATGTCCATAACCTTCCTAAGTCCTTCTTTCATAGCAAATTGCAAAAGAATTCCAGTCACATGTCCTAAACTGTTCCCTCCACAATAAATTACAATTATGTCTGGATGTTGCTCTGTCTCCAAAGTAGTACAGAGAGGTAGCAAGTCCAACCACTTCATTCCACGTACTCCATGCCAGTTTACTTCCACATGTGGGAATCCAAGATCTACAGCTACTCCACAGCTTTCTGCATGCACCTTCAACCAATGTATCCACAAATCTCCTAAAATCCAAACAATCTTTTTTCTGAAACACACAGCCATAGCTATCTTTTGTTCTCTCAGCAAAAAGAGTATCTGAGAAAATCTCTCCTGGCACAACACACCCACCAAACTTTCCTGACCAATCCCTTTCAGTGCTTATTCTCATTTGCATGACTTCTGAACCCAAAAATCCCCGGATGTAACTCCCGATGTCTGCAAACTACCGCCATGTCCGCGGACATATGGTAACATGAACAGCCCTTCTACCATTTCCACTACACTCTCTCTGCCATTCCCTCGTTGGGTGTACCTCAAAAATCACATGACCATGCACCAATCACATTCAAGACCTCTACATCTAACTGCATCATCATAGATCAGCACTGCAAATGTACTCTGAATCTCTCTGAGAACAAGTGTCATATCATTGGCAAGCAGCATCTACCAGAAATACTGTACAAGTCTTCAAGGTTTCAACTTGCAGCTCCGTGCATATCCATATGCATGAACACAAACTTCAGGTATGCATATTTTCTGTATAGTAGATGAACACATTTTCAAACAGACTTTTACCTTGTAAAATCTGTAAAATTAATTTACTGTACTTTTTTCAATTTCCTAAAATCAACTATCACTTATAAACCTTTATACTATTTACTTTCTTTATACACACACACTCAAATCATGTTAAACTAACATTTTTTAAATGAAATATATAGACTACATATATTCAAACAAAATTGCATGCAAACACAATCTATGTTTAAACCTTTATAAAAATACTTATACAATTTCATATTTTTTGTTTTTATTTATTTATTTACTTAATTACTTTAAATTAGACATGACATTGAGGCGCTATTACCTAGAACAGTTTACTTACAGAAATAGTGGTATTCACTAATATATTAAAAATTTCACAGGACATAGTAAAGATATTTGTTTTGCTACAGTTAGTCATTCAATACAATGTGTTCATTAAGAACATATCATATGTACTGAACTGATGCAATGTATCTTATGTAAATAAATTAGTTTAATGGTTTTACAGAAGGCACTGAGGATCTCAATTAAAAAATTCAATATCTAAATTAAAAACAGTGCTATATACAAACAAAGTGACTAATTTGAAGCTTTTACAATTGCAGTGAAGACCAGTTTCCTGAAAAGAAGCAGCCGAATTCGAAGAAGAAAGAAAAACTAAGAAGTTACCTGTTAATTTAAAAAAAAGTAAGTAAAATATCACCATAATATTTGTATTATTAATCAAATATACCATAACGTTAATACGAGCTATTTCGGTTTCTAAAAATAGAGATTTTGTACCATTTTGTCCAAAAATTTCCATGTCTTAAACAGCGATTTACAGCCAGAATGGCCCACAAATTTCTATTTTTGGACACACAAATTACCCAACTGAACCACTACAATTTTCATATTATAGAACAAACAACTGTTTTAATTGTATACATTAGATTTACTATTTGTACTTTTCCACACCACTAGCTTACTTTTTTTTTGTCATCTGAACCCCAGTTTAGTAACACATAAATTCAAGAATACCTATCCCTACTAGTCTTAGTTCCCAATGCACAATCACACACCATTACATACATCTTTATCATCTTACTCAAACACTCATGCACACAGCACACATACATACCAGAACACCCCAACCCATATCTTCTTTATTTTTTTCAACAGACCCTAAAGAATGCCTACCAAAAGTCAAGTCCGTAGAAAGCAACGCAAAAGTAGAGCAAATGAAAATAAAGGTGTCCAACATAAGCATCCATCTCTAGCAGAATTTGTAAAAAAAAGTTGAAACAAAACAGCTAATACAATCATTTAGTGAAACACAAGAAGTTTCAAGTACAACAACTTCACTTCCCCTATCAAAATGTAAAACAAACCAAAAAACAATTAACAGAAAATCAGCTATCAATACAGATAAAACTACTTCTTCAAATTTTAATATAGTGCAAAGTAAGCATACCAAGGAAAGTATTTTAGCCAAAATATACCGTCACAAAGTCCTTCAAAATCTTATAAAAACAGGAGAGAAATCAGGTTCAAAGCTTAGAAGCTATCGTAGGAAATTAATCATAGAAGCACTGATGGACAGTGCAATTCTTCTCAAAAGAAATGTATTTATTTTACTGTTAAACAAAATGAAACCACTAACAAAACTAATAACTAAATAACAAAAAAGACTTCTCAATAAGCGAAATATCAACAGAAAGAACTTCTTAAGTATCAGCGGAGGTGAATGGAATCACACTACAAGCACAGAACCATATTTTAATGAAGAAGCGTACAAACAAAAGCAAACAAACACAATTGCCATACATAGCAGTGGTCGAGGTTATGAAAAAGTGAATAATACCATAATGGAACAAGAAGTACTTCTTACAAAAATATGCCCTGAAAACTTAGAATTACCCCTCCATTCAACTGAATCAGAACGCCTAGTGTACAAATGGCCATGCATGTCAATGTGTAACAGTCCCAAACAATGTTTCAAATCTTTACGCCAATTCCTCAATAAATATGTAAAAAGCAAAGACAAAATCAAAATTAAATTACTGCAAAATATAGATACCTGTCAAGTGCGCTAGTACACAGGACTACAAGAACATTCATTGGCCTGCATTACAGGACCTACTTGTAAAACCACTTTCCATGATATCAAAAGGATATCAACACATCATTCAACTATAAGAAATCTAGTCTATAAACTGTACTATGCTAAAAGTCCTGCTTTAGCACTAGCAAAGTTAAATAACATCCTTCTACATGGTACAGCAAAAGACCTACTTGAAGAAATTCACTATATCCAGAAAAAATATTTTGGAAGTGAAAGCCATTTACAGAATGAAATAGCTTTAAACCAATTAAGCAACCATTCTACACATGGCAACCTTTTGCTAAACACATACAAAAAAGAAATACTAAAATTTAAAAGTACATTAGCTGAAGTACCAAACCATGTATGTGTATGTTGCCGTATAATTTTTTATAAAAGTAACACAAAAACTGTGGACCTATCATACAAAATAGAAGACAATGAAGATTCTAAATGGTTTGAATTAGCTCTCTACCTTGTAGCAGAAAACAAATATGAAATAACTGAGCCCTTAATTCTTAGCAGTTATTGCACTACAAAACTTGACAACAACCAAACTCCTTCACGTTCTATCACAAATAATTTGGAATTATACC
This sequence comes from Ambystoma mexicanum, assembly GCF_040938575.1. Lineage (NCBI taxonomy): Eukaryota > Metazoa > Chordata > Amphibia > Caudata > Ambystomatidae > Ambystoma > Ambystoma mexicanum. The sequence goes on along the minus strand of NC_090927.1, from coordinate 418,387,193 downwards.
CAGTACCAAAACCTCTACAACAACTTAATTTATATGAGAGCATCATAATTCAAACAGTACACCCATTTCAAGCAATAATATGCCTTCAACAAAAAACAGCAAAATTACCTCCCTCTGAATTGGTAAAAGGCATTCATGGAAAAGTAGTTTATTTACCATTAAATCTAAAAGAAAATGTACATACTCTAGGAGTGCAACGTCCAATGCAGCAATCTTTAATTATGTTAGTAAATGGAGTACCTACAAAAGACAAATAAATATGGCAACAGCTGGTAGATTTATATAAAGTTAGACAAGCCTTCCAATATCTTAAAGAGAATAATGAATATTACAAAGAAATTAATATTGAAGAAAACGTGAAAGATACAACTGAAATAATTCAAGAAAACCAAGAAGCTGGTCAATTTGAGCTACTAGATCCTGCTACAATATCAAATACTTTAGACCATTATACAATTCATCCTTTGCACTGTAATGACACCGTACAAGATGTACTGGAAACTTACCAAATGCGTCAAACAAAAGGATCGCCAATCAGTATATGGGAAAAAAGTATAGAAGCACATGCTTTTCCTCTACTCTTTCCTACTGGCAATGGAGGAAGGTATGATGATAGACCTATTCAAATATCAGCTTCAGAATACCGCTCATTACGGATGTATTCTGAAGATCCCAGATTTAGACAAAATGTGGAATACATATTCCACCTACTCTTTGAAAGTGAACTAGCAACTTTATGTTACGGAGTTGCACACATATTAAAATCAGGATCACACTTTCAAAATATGACAGCTACACAATTATTAGAGAAAGTGCAACAAAAGGATGAGGTTTTACAATCAAAAATTACAAATCTATTAGCAAATATGCGTGGTACTAAAGAGTACTGGTTTCGATGTCATGGAGATGTACGTTGTATGATCAGAAACCTTGGCCCACCCACTTGGTTTGTTACATTAAGTTGTGCAGAATATGCATGGGAAGATTTACATGATTTCCTACGCATATCAAATAAAAACAAAACAAACATAGATATTCTAACACCTGGAGAACTTTGTTCTTTGGATCCTGTTAATGTTTCAAGATATTTTCACCATCGCTTCATTGCTATGCTACTTTGTATTTGTAATAAAACTGTTCCTCCCCTTGGAGAAGTGCAACACTTCTTTTGGAGAAAAGAATACCAAGCCAGAGGAGCACCACATATCCACATGCTTTTATGGATTAAAGATGCTCCTAAATTTGGTCAAGACAGTGATGCCACTGTTTCACAGTGTATTGAAAAATATGTCACTTGTGAAATTCCATCAGAAGCCACAAATAGTGATCTTCATGCACAAATTTTACAATTTCAAAGACACAAATGTGGAAAATATTGTCGTCGCAGATACAAAAACAAAGGCAAATACTACACCAAATGCCGATTTGGTTTCCCTAGACCAGTTACAAATACAGGTCAAGTAAACAACCTCATGTCTTCAGTTAGACATAGTGTTAAAGGTAAGTCACCTAAAAATACATATTACATAAAAAGAAAATAAGAAGAAAAATATGTCAATGATTATAATGCAATCATTGCCCACTTATGGAATACAAACATAGATGTGCAGTACATTGCAGACAATTCTACTGCAGTTGCACGATATGTCACAGCATACTTAACTAAAGCAGAAAAGACAGAGCTCCAAGACCTCTGGAGTGACCTGTCATCAGATAAAACAGTATCTCAGAAATTATACAGCTTGGGCATAAACATGCTCACCCATAGAGAATGTGGATCTTATGAAGCAGCTGATCGTTTAACTGGTACTTTATTGTATGGTAAATCTGGAAATATAGTATGGCTAAGTCTTGGTCCAGCTAAATCTAGAAAAAGAGTTCTAAAATCATATGAAGATATAGAAACAATAGCCAAACATGATCCCAACAGCCAAAACATTTTAAAAAACAATTTATTGGACACATACTACCCAAACAGAAGTAATACTTTGGAAAACATGTGTCTATACCGAATAGCCCAAAACTACACATGCAAAAATAATATGAAACCTGATGAAAAAAAAGGTAAATATAGAGTGACAGACTGTGAAGGCAGCTTAGTTAAACTCACTAAACCAAATTTAATTAATCATATCAAATTGTCATTGAAGACTCCTCAACATAAAGAAGTATATTACATGTCCCTACTACAACTCTTCAAACCATGGAGAAAAGAAGAACAATTACTAGATAACTATGACTCATATGAGGATGCTTTCAAAGCAAATGAAAGCACTATAACTGATGTAAACTTTACACAGTACAAAACTATGTTGCACAATGAACAGCAACATGAAGAAGAACTCCAAGCCCAACTAGATAAGGATACTCCTGACAGTAGTCAACCTTCTGTAACAGGAAGCCAAGAACCACTGGGAGAACCACTAATAACAAATGAGGCAGAATTAGCTATGATAGAAGTAGAAAACACCATGTGTCAGTATGAAGATAAGGAAGACTTAATTATACTACAATCAAAACTAAACAATGAGCAAAGTAGCATTTTTCAAGAAGTAACAAAACAAATTGCACATGGTATAAAATATGAAAATAAAGAATGTTCCTGCCATAATAATAAACCTATACTACTGTACGTCAGTGGTGAAGCTGGTTCTGGCAAAACATTCCTAATCAAAATCATCAGTAAGTTCCTTAAACAATTGACAAACAACAAACTGTCAGCTGCTGTCACTGCCCCCACAGGTCTAGCTGCCTACAACATAGGTGGTGTTACATTACACAGATTACTTCTATTACCAGTAGAACACCAGAACAAATTAGACTATTACAAACTTTCTGCAGAAGCTGCAATGGAATTACGCAGAGTATTGAAACAAATGAAAATGCTACTAATAGATGAAGTGAGCATGGTCTCCAACCTAATGTTAGCTTTGATTCACCTCAGATTACAAGAAGTACTCAAAACAGACTATGAAGAGCTCTTTGCAGGAAAACACATAATTGTTTTTGGAGATCTGCTTAAAATTAACCCCAGTAAAAGGTGAACCTATTTTTAAAACATTCGGGCACAAACTCTGCCATAAAACTGTTGGCAGCATTGGAAATGTCAACCTTTCGCAACATTTCCAATACAGAGAATTAACAGAAAACATGCGCCAATCTGCAGATCTAACTTATGCCAACATTTTAAAAAGTTTGAGAGTTGGTATACTTTCTAAAGAAGCAGAAGCAACATTGAAAACCCGGCACATTAATGCACTTTATGGCGATAATACATGTGCTACAGATGTTATGGAACAATTAGCCCACAAAAATGTCAATTGAATGGCCTTAATGCCAACTCTTGCAAGCTGTCTCAAATTCAATGAAATAATGTTAAGTAAAGAAATGCAACCAATAATGGAAATTAGCGCCACAGACAAACTAGATGTACATGGTATGACACTACCCATGTGTGACCAAGCCACAACAAGACTAAATAATTTAGAAAAATCAAACTCAAACACACCAGGCTTAGAAAAGATGTTAAAATTATCCTTAAATTGCAGAGTAATGCTTAAACAAAACCTTGACGTGGACCAAGGACTAGTTAATGGAGCACTGGGTACAGTTGTTGGCTTTCAAACATACCCATGTGACAACAAAATTCAGTTTGTCAATATACTCTTTGACAAACTTTCAGAAGTAAAACGGATAGGACGCTCAACAGCTAGATTCCTTCTCTTCAAAGATATGTATGTACGCAGAGAACAAATTTCTCTAACTCTTGCATACGCAGTCACGATTCATAAATCACAAGGTCTTACCCTAGACAAAGCAATGATAGATATTGGTAACACAGTCTTTAAAGAAGGCATGAGCTACGTAGCACTATCACGCTTACGTACACTTGACGGTCTATTTCTAATCAACTTTGATGCAAGTAAAGTAAACGCTGATATTCCTTGCATTTTAGAATATAATAGACTTCGCTCACTATACACTCCCCATCTAAACACATATTCTGTTCCACAAAAACTAAAATGTTGTAAAAGAAAACTAAATCAAACAGAAATGCAACAGGACATCACTGCAAATCCTCCAAAGAGAGTAAAAGAATCTAATACTTCATCAAGTACCACAAACAAAAAAGAATCAATTAGAGAAAGTAAACCAGGTACTTCTTTAAAGAAGGAAGACAAACTCCAAAAAAAGCAGTTAGATACAGAACTACCTGGACCATTTAAATTCTTAAATATAGTTGGTGTAAGTTGCTATGCAAATGTAGCAATGAATATTCTATTTCAATTACCACCAATTGTTGACAACATTTACTTACACAGTACAGACCCGTTGTGTTTGCATATGTTAGTACTTCACAGAAATGCAGCAAACAATCCTGACAACACATATAGGGCCTCATTCCGAGTACGGCGCTAACCAATGGCGCTATTAACGCCTTGGTTGACGCCGTACCCGGACCGGCAGCGCCTTGGTGGTTGGCGGAATTACCGCCCCATTCCAAGGTTGGCGGGGCGGTAATTCCCCAATCCCCATTTACCCTTCCCCATTCCCATTCTTGCCCCATAGGGCATAATGGGAGTGGGGAAGGCGTCAATTACGCCACCGTAAATTACGGTGGCGTAATTAACATCAAGGTCCCTTAGCGCCATGGTATTTAACGCCTGCTAAAAGCAGGTGTTAAAAGCACCATGGCGCTAAGGGAACTCGGAGTATGGCGGTAAGGGATTACCGCCACCGCTCTCGTTAGCGGTGGCCACTATCCCTTACCGCCATACTCGGAATGAGGCCCATAGTGTTTTTGGAATAAGACGACAATTGGACTACTGTGCTGGAATGGTGAAATTCACTATAAACTCACAGGAAGATCCACAAGAATTTCTAATGTACTTACTATTAGTACTGGAAAACAAAAACATACCTATAAATGAAATCTTCCAGATTTCATACATGTGGAAACATACATGCACTCTGTGCAACAATGTGACACAAGAAGAAATTCCCAATGAACGCTTCATATATATATCAATACCAAATTGTGAATCCATTCCATTTCAGCAACTTGTACAAAATGCAAACCATGGTAGATTATGCTCTACCTGCAATTCAGATAATCGCTCCACGTTAGTAATACAAACACATAGGGCCTCATTCCGAGTCTGGCGCTAACCAATGGCGCTATTAGCGCCTTGGTCGGCGCCGGACCCGTACCGGCACCGCCCTGGTGGAATGGGAAATTACCACCCTATTCCGAGTTGACCAGGGCGGTAATTTCCCATTCCCCAGGGCTCTTCCCCATTCCCAAATGAGCCCCCATAGGGCTCAATGGGAATGGGGAAATTGCAAATAACGGTGACCGTACTTTACGGTCACCGTTATTGGCTTAAAAGCCCCTTTGCGCCCTCGTTCCTAACGCCTGCTAAAAGCAGGCGTTAAGGACGAGGGCGCAAAGGGAACTCGGAATGTGGCGGTAAGGGATTACCGGCACCGGTCTCGTTAACGGTGACCGGTATCCCTTACCGCCATACTCGGAATGAGGCCCATAATAAATATGGTTGTCCTTATTATTGTATACTTACTGTTTGGTCTTGTAACGGGAGTCCATGTTTTTCTTCTTCATTTCTGTGATAAAAGAAAATAGCATGTTAGTATTAGTATTCCAAAATATTTTTTCTGGATACAGTGAATTTCTTCAAGTAGGTCTTTTGCTGTACCATGTAGAAGGATGTTATTTAACTTTTCTAGTGCTAAAGCAGGGCTTTTAGCATAGTACAGTTTATAGACTAGATTTCTTATAGTTGAATGATGTGTTGATATCCTTTTGATATCATGGAAAGTGGTTTTACAAGTAGGTCCTGTAATGCAGGCCAATGAATGTCCTTGTAGTCCTGTGTACTTGCGCACTGGACAGGTATCTATATTTTGCAGTAATTTAATTTTGATTTTGTCTTTGCTTTTTACATATTTATTGAGGAATTGCTGTAAAGATTTGAAACGTTGTTTGGGAATGTTACACATTGACGTGCATGGCCATTTGTACACTAGACGTTCTGATTCAGTTGAATGGAGGGGTAATTCTAAGTTTTCAGGGCATATTTTTGTAAGGAGTACTTCTTGTTCCATTATGGTATTATTCACTTTTTCATAACCTCGACCACTGCTATTTATGGTAATTGTATTTGTTTGCTTTTGTTTGTACGCTTCTTCATTAAAATATGGTTCTGTGCTCGTACTGTGATTCCATTCACTTCCGCAGATACTTAAGAAGTTCTTTCTGTTGACATTTTGCTTATTGAGAAGTCTTTTTTGTAATTTAGTTATTAGTTTCGTTAGTGGTTTCATTTTGTTTAGCAGTAAAATAAATAAATTCCTTTTGAGAAGAATTGCACTGTCCATCAATGCTTCTAAGATTAATTTCCTACGATAGGTTTTAAGCTTTGGACCTGATTTCTCTCCTGTTTTTATAAGATTTTGAAGGACTTTGTGACGGTATATTTTGGCTAAAATACTTTCCTTGGTATGCTTACTTTGCACTATATTCAAATTTGAAGAGTAGTTTTATCTGTACTGATAGCTGATTTTCTGTTAATTGTTTTTTGGTTTGTTTTACATTTTGATAAAGGAAGCAAAGTTGTTGTACTTGAAACTTCTTGTGTTTCACTAAATGATTGTATTAGGTGTTTTGTTTCAACTTTTTTTACAAATTCTGCTAGAGATGGATGCTTATGTTGGACACCTTTATTTTAATTTACTCTAATTTTGCGTTGCTTTCTACGGAGTTGTCTTTTGGTAGGCATTCTTTAGGGTCTGTTGAAAAAAATAAAGAAGATATGGGTTGGGGTGTTCTGGAATGTATGTGTGCTGTGTGCATGAGTGTTTGAGTAAGATGATAAAGATGTATGTAATGGTGTGTGATTGTGCCTTGGGAACTAAAACTAGTAGGGATAGGTATTCTTGAATTTATGTGTAACTAAACTGGGGTTCAGATGACAAAAAAAAGTAAGCTAGTGGTGTGGAAAAGTACAAATAGTAAATCTAATGTATACAATTAAAACAGTTGTTTGTTCTATAATATGAAAATAGTAGTGGTTCAGTTGGCTAATTTGTGTGTCCAAAAATAGAAATTTTTGGGCCATTCTGGTTGTAAATCGCTGTTTAAGACACGGAAATCTTTGGACAAAATGGTACAAAATCTCTATTTTAAGAAACCAAAATAGCTCGTATTAATGTTATAGTATATTTTATTAATAATATAAATATTATGGTGATATTTTACTTACTTTTTTTTTTAAATTAACAGGTAACTTCTTAGTTTTTCTTTCTTCTTCGAATTCGGCTGCTTCTTTTCAGGAAACTGGTCTTCACTGCAACTGTAAAAGCTTCAATTAACTTTGTTTGTGTATAGCACTGTTTTTAATTTAGATATTGATTTTTTTAATTGAAATCCTCAGTGCCTTCTGTAAAACCATTAAACTAATTTATTTACATAAGATACATTGCATCAGTTCAGTACATATGATATGTTCTTAATGAACAAATTGTATTGAATGACTAACTGTAGCAAAAATAAAATATCTTTACTACGTCTTGTGAAATTTATAATATATTAGTGAATACCACTATTTCTGTAAGTAAACTGTTCTAGGTAATAGCGCGTCAATGTCATGTCTAATTTAAAGTAATTAAGTAAATAAATAAATAAAAACAAAAAATATGAAATTGTATAAGTATTTTTATAAAGGTTTAAACATAGATTGTGTTTGAATGCAATTTTGTTTGAATATATGTAGTCTATATATTTCATTTAAAAAATGTTAGTTTAACATGATTTGAGTGTGTGTGTGTAAAGAAAGTAAAAAGTATAAAGGTGTATAAGTGATAGTTGATTTTAGGAAATTGAAAAAAGTACAGTAAATTCATTTTACAGATTTTACAAGGTAAAAGTCTGTTTGAAAATGTATTCATCTACCATAGCTCTCAACTCACACGCTTTTGGCGGGTGTCACATGCCTTGTAAAGGGCAGACTCACCCGCCAAGCCTCCTGCATGCCCATTCATTCCAATGGGCATCTCACCCGCCAAAAACAAAATCAGGTGATTTCACCCGCCTGTAAAACAAAAATGGTTGAGAGCTATGTCATCTACTACACAGAAAATATGCATACCTGAAGTTTGTGTTCATGCATATGGATATGCATGGAGCTGCAAGTAGAAATCTTGAAGACTTGTACAGTATTTCTGGTAGATGCTGCTTGCCAATGATATGACACTTGTACTCAGAGAGATTCAGAGTACATTTGCAGTGCTGATCTATGATGATGCAGTTAGATGTAGCGGTCTTGAATGTGATTGGTGCATGGTCATGTGATTTTTGAGGTACATCCAATGAGGGAATGGCAGAGAGAGTGTAGTGGAAATGGTAGAAGGGCTGTTCATGTTACGATATGTCTGCGGACATGGCGGTAGTTCGCGGACATCAGGAGTTACATCGGGGGATTTTTGGGTTCAGAAGTCATGCAAATGAGAATAAGCACTGAAAGGGATTGGTCAGGAAAGTTTGGTGGGTGTGTTGTGCCAGGAGAGATTTTCTCAGATACTCTTTTTGCTGAGAGAACAAAAGATAACTATGGCTGTGTGTTTCGGAAAACAGATTGTTTGGATTTTAGGAGATTTGTGGATACATTGGTTGAAGGTGCATGCAGAAAGCTGTGGAGTAGCTGTAGATCTTGGATTCCCACATGTGGAAGTACACTGGCATGGAGTACGTGGAATGAAGTGGTTGGACTTGCTACCTCTCTGTACTACTTTGGAGACAGAGCAACATCCAGACATAATTGTAATTCATTGTGGAGGGAACAGTTTAGGACATGTGACTGGAATTATTTTGCAATTTGCTATGAAAGAAGGACTGAGGAAGGTTATGGACATGTTTCCTAATTCTCAAGTGATATTTTCACGGATTGCGCAGAGACAAATGTGGCTTCGTTCTTCTTCATTTTGTCCACAAATGGAAAAAGCAAGGCGCAATGTTAATAAGGCTGTTTGTGGCTTTCTAAGAGATTTTTGCATGTATTCTTTTCACAATGAAAATATTATGTGTTGTAGTACATACATTTTTTGCAGAGATGGAATCCTTCTTACTTATGTTGTCAATCAGATTTTTCTGAGAAATGTACAAAATGCATTGCGACCTTTTTTGGAATTACAACAACGATTTTGAAGTAGATGTTAAGCATTTACAATTTTTGACTTACAAACACCACCCAAAGGCTCTTTTCAGAGCCACCACTTCTTTCCAGAGAAAATTACAATGTTTGTGATGGAGTAGCAACCCAATTTTTTTAATGTTCGCGAACTGTCCGCAGACTTCTAAAAAATACAAAGAGCCCTGCTTCATTTATTTTCACTTCTATTTTTTAACTGGGAAAGGCGGCTCTGAAGAGAGCCTTATTTTTTTTTGATTTTTGTAATTTTGTATTTTTTTTGGTTTTTCAGACACGACACACTAGGAGAGGAGGGTAAAGGAGGGTAAAGGGGGGGACACCAACCATAGGGATAAGAAAGGGCGAGCTGAGAGAGGAAGATGTAGGGTTTTATTTGGGTAGTGAGCAGGTCTTCTCGTGCTCTGAGACGATAGTCTCAAAAGCACTCCGAAGTCGCTCCCCCCTGCAGAGTACTGTGTCACAGTACATACATACAACTGTGACCCTCGAAAGATAAGGGTCATCAACATTCTGTATGGCCTGTGAGGCAGCTTGAGAAAGACGCTGTCCCACAGAGGTGGTCCTTGTGGTGACAGGATCAGAAACAGAGGATGAAGTAGAGGAAATCAACCTGCTACGTTCTTCGCAAGGTACAACCCTGCGAATAGCCCCAGAGTGAAATGACCTCAGGTGTCGCTTCATAGTAGTGGTCCCAAAGCTGTAGTTACCGTGCTTCCCATGACTGAGTATCATTTTGCACTCATTGCAGGTAACATGGTTCGCACGAGCCTTAGGACCATTCCCATGAATGGTAAATAACCGCCACACCCAAGAATCACGCCTAGTGCGAGTAGTAGGGATTTCCTCTACCTCATTCTCATCATCCTCGTCTTCCTCCTCCGCATCCTCAATCCTGTTCCCCTCTTCAGGCCCTTGGGGAGGTGGTGGTGGTGGAGGGGGTGGTGGTGGTGCTGAAGCAGGTGCAGCACCAAGTGGCAGTTCAGCAGCCAAGGATGCCATGTCGATGATGGTGTAGTCTGCAGGTGGCAGCAAAAATCACTGTGTTCTGAAGAATAGCCAGAAACACAATGGGAATAAGCCCTTGGGCGTGGTCTTTTATAGGGGTGCTTGTGCACGGTCTGCGGACATGCGCACTGTGCACGGATAGATCAAACACAAAAAAAGGATCAGAAAGTTTCAAAAGGTATATAGAAACTCAAGATTGCTATGTGGGACTTGTGCCATGGTGAGATTTTATTGAAAAATATTATGGATTAACTGAAAATGTACTTTTAAATTGTTCGGGGACACGAACAGTGTCCGCATTTCAGGACACACGATGAGCGTGGGCGCGGTCATATGATCTGTTTGCGAACTAGTCTGCGAAGGAAGCGCCTGTCCGCAGGACACCAAGTGCACAGAGATTGGTTAGCGCATGCGCATTGATGTCCTACGGACACTGTTCGGGTTCTGAAGTAATTAAAAGTGCGTCACACGTGAAACGAACATTTCAGGACACCGCGTGTGTTCTTAGAACAGTTTAAACTTGGTAGCGAACAGTAAGGACAGATATAGTGTTCTTCAGGACACGTGTAATTTAGTTTATGTACGAACATTTCAGGACAGCAATTGTGTTCTTAAAACACTTTCAATTGGGTAGCGAACACTACAAACAGTTGTACTGTTGTTCAGGACACATCATTTTCGCTTATTTACGAACATTTCAGGACACCAATTGTGTTCTTAGGACAGTTTTAAGTTGATAGCGAACATTACGGACAGATATAGTGTTCTTTAGAACACTTTAATTTTTGTTTCTTTACGAACATTTCAGGACACTACGAGTGTTCTTAGAACATTTTGAACTTGCATGAGAACATTACGGACAGATGCAGTGTCCTCAGGACAGTTACATTTTCGTTTCTTTACGAACATTTCCGAACAACCGCGGTGTCCGTGGACACCGAAATTGGTTTTATCACAAGGAACTGAAAGTAATTACAACACAATATAAGAAAAGTAACTTTATTTCATATATATATACAATTATGACTGGGAAGGTGGGGCAGAAACGGAAACAAAAACAGGAGAATTAGGGATTTTTAGATAACTGGGATCAGGTGAAGAAGGGAAGGAAATCTCATCGAAACGCTTTGGTCCATAGACAGGCTTTGGGGTTAACTGCGTGGGATAGGGTGAGGGGGGACAAGTGCAGGTTGGACAATGGTGTGCTGTTGGGGGTTTCACATAATTTTCCACAAAGTTTTACAAATCCATACAATTTTGCATAAGGTCGTCCATTTTTTGATTAATCTGCTGTAGAGTGATATCCTCTGATTGTTGTTGTGAGATGCTTGGAATTTTTGTATGGTCTGTAATTAAAAAAAATATATATGTTAAATGTATACAAAATAATATTTATTAATTGGTTTATATAGTAAAGTGTGTACCATTAGGTGGACTATTTTCTAACATTTCCTCTCATGGGAAATGCTCCTCTAGCCAGTCGAGAGTACTACACATTTCTGTGAGAAAACAAAAAAGTAATAAGTTTTTTTTTCTAATATAGAAAGTTTATAAATATATGAGTAAAAAGAAATGCACTTACTATGTCTGGTGAGATATGTAATCAGTAGTGTATACGTCTGGTCTTGCTGTTGGTTGTGGAGCGTCTGTGAGGTAATTATGGTGGAAGCCACTTTATCTTCTTTTGGTATATTCCATTTTAAAACATATTGTATTTACATGAATGTTTAGTGTGTTACATATATGGGTAACATTCTTTAAGTATTACTACATATACTTTGTATGTGTGCTGCTTTGTAAATTTGTTAAATGTTCCTATGTTATGATATAACTATTACACATACCTCCCCAGAGTTTTTAGGTGGTGGTACTGTTGTCCAAACATGTTTGCGGACAGTCAAATTCAGTAGAAAGGGTTCAGTATGTTCCATATTATATGTACATAAAGTCAAAGTTATTATTGTTAAGTTGTGCTACTAAAAACTATGAAATTCAGTAAAAAAACTTTGTTAAAGGGACGTTATGGTTAAGTTGCGCTAATAAAAACCTATGAAATTCAGTAAAAAAACTTTGTTAAAGGGACGTTATGGTTAAGTTGTGCTACTAAAAACCTATGAAATTCAGTAAAAAAACTTTGTTAAAGGGACGTTATGGTTAAGTTGCGCTACTAAAAACCTATGAAATTCAGTGAAAAAACTTTGTTAAAGGGACATTATGGTTCCAAGTAAAACCGAAAAACCCTTGAAATTCGCCAGTTATGGTAAGCTAAGCAACCATAACTCGCGCCACCACCGTGCACTGCTAAGACTAACACCCAGGACATCAAAGATGACATCACAAATGTCATTGATGACATCACTGATGACATCACATGTCTGGCTCACTATTTTTACTTTTGCTGACATATCTAGGCCACATGGTTTTCTTCAGTAACAGTCAGAAACTAAGAAGTTTATTTTATTTGTAGACATATCCTTCTAGTAGGTTCTTACAGTAATTTCCTTAGAGTACAGTCACATCATATGAAAAATATACATATGGGAAAACACAAGCTTGAAAGACAGCAATCCTTTTTGTGCATAAAGATGATCACTAGATTTATGAGCACTTTTTGATAGTTCTGTTGTTTTTTTTATGGCTGTACTTTCCCTGTATATGGTCATATTTGTATACATTGTACTCACACTACTTTCCCTAGGGTCCAATCACATCAAGTGATACATATACATAGGGTAAATAGCAGCTTTGAAACAGATCAATCATTTATTTGCATGAAACTAATCAGTTAAGTTATGAATTGTTTCTGCTACTACTTGTGCTTTTTTGCTAACTTCACTTTCCCTGTATATACCCATATTGGTATGTGTTCTTGTGTCTTTGTGTTTTGTCTATAGTAATGCAATTATGTAATACATGGATTTTATTAGCTACTTATTACATATTTCACAGTACACAAAAATCTATTAAGAAAACAATTATCATTTCATTATTCAACATATGAACATTACAAATATCATACCTTCATCTTGTACACTGCACACAATGTGATGTTTCTGTATGAGTAGCTTAGTATACTAGATAGAACCCCATAATAGGATGCTATTTATATGAATGCATCGTTCAAAGCACTTATTAGGGTATATTTCTTGCAATGATTCTTGACACTTTTTTCGCAACATAATAAGAATCCCTTCTACACATATTTCATGAGAAGTACATACACATGTAATGTCATCAGTGATGTCATCAATGATATTTGTGATGTCATCTTTGATGTCCTGGGTGTTAGTCTTAGCAGTGCACGGTGGTGGCGCGAGTTATGGTTGCTTAGTTTACCATAACTGGCGAATTTCAAGGGTTTTTCGGTTTTACTTGGAACCATAACGTCCCTTTAACAAAGTTTTTTCACTGAATTTCATAGGTTTTTAGTAGCGCAACTTAACCATAACATCCCTTTAACAAAGTTTTTCTACTGAATATATATATATATATATATTACATGGCCACGGTAGTGGCCATGTAGTTATGATTAAGTTGCTGTTTCCTTAGGAAGAGCACTTTTTGGGTGGCTTATAACTTCGCTCTCCCTGGACGGATCCTCACCAAACTTTGCAAAAAAAGTATTTGGGTCACTCTGAATTGTTTTGCAAAGTTTTTTGAGGATTTGTCCAGGGGGGGAAAAGTTATAGGGGGTCCCAAAACTTTTTTTTTTTCCCATAGACTGAAAGGGAAAAAAGATTTGCTCGCGCCTACAGCCCAAACCGCTGGACGGATTTCCACCAAATTTGGACCAGGAGCAGCGGCTTGGTCCTGAAAGCGTGCTATTGCAAATTTGGTGAAAATCCGTCCAGTAGTTTTTTTTTAAAATGACCAAAAAGTAGGTAAAAAAAAATAGTGATATCTGTGTTTGGTTCGCGGACACACTTCCCTGTTCGCTCCGCGGACAGTGTCCTGATTGGCCAATCGTCTTGCGTGATGTTTGCTGACATGCAATGTGTTCGCTGATTGGACGGCGTGGAGCGTGAAGCGCGTCAGATTTTTCAGAAGCGCCCGCCATCTTGGATTCGCGGACGTCCGCGGACAGTGCGGTGAAACTTTGTTCAAAATGTGTATTTTGTAGAGTGTGTTGGTGTGTAGGAGTGTTTGGGGAGGGTGGGAGTGTATGAGATAGGATGAAAGTTGTGTTTTTCATGTGTTAGACGTTCTTTTTGTGTTCGATTTGTTTGCGGACATCACTGGTGTTCTGAAATGTTCTAAATAAACTGACTGGGGGGTGTTCTAAGGACTCAATATGTGTCCGTTTTGTTCGCAAGCAAAGTGAAACTGTTCTAAGAACACTCGCGGTGTCCGGGGAGTGTTCGTAGGGGGTGTCCTGAGGACGCTGTCCGTATTGTTCTCTGTCAAGTTGAATGTGTTCTAAGAACACCAGCGGTGTCCTGAAATGTTCGCAAATAAACAAAATGGGGGTGTTCTGAAGACATTTTTGAGAACACTCCCGGTGTCCTGAAATGTTCATAGGGGGTGTCCTGAGGACGCTGTCCGTATTGTTCTCTGTCTAGTTGAATGTGTTCTAAGAACACCCGCGGTGTCCTGAAATGTTCGCAAATAAACAAAATGGGGGTGTTCTGAAGACGTTTTTGAGAACACTGCCGGTGTCCTGAAATGTTCGTAGGGGGTGTCCTGAGGACGCTGTCCGTATTGTTCTCTGACAAGTTGAATGTGTTCTAAGAACACCCACGATGTCCTGAAATGTTCGCAAATAAACAAAATGGTGGTGTTCTGAAGACGCTTCTAAGAACACTCGCGGTGTTCGGGGAGTGTTCGTAGGGGGTGTCCTGAGGACGCTGTCCGTATTGTTCTCTGTCAAGTTGAATGTGTCCTAAGAACACTCGCGGTGTCCTGAAATGTTCGCAAATAAACAAGATGGTGGTGTTCGGAAGACGCTTCTAAGAACACTCCCGGTGTCCTAGAATGTTCGTAGGGGGTGTCCTGAGGACGCTGTCCGTATTGTTCTCTGTCAAGTTGAATGTGTTCTAAGAACACCCGCTGTGTCCTGAAATGTTAGCAAATAAACAAAATGGGGGTGTTCTGAAGACGCTTCTAAGAACACTCGCAGTGTCCGGGGAATGTTCGTAGGGGGTGTCCTGAGGACGCTGTCCGTATTGTTCTCTGTCAAGTTGAATGTGTCCTAAGAACACTCGCGGTGTCCTGAAATGTTCGCAAATAAACAAGATGGTGGTGTTCTGAAGACGCTTCTAAGAACACTCGCGGTGTCCGGGGAGTGTTCGTAGGGGGTGTCCTGAGGACGCTGTCCGTATTGTTCTCTGTCAAGTTGAATGTGTCCTAAGAACACTAGCGGTGTCCTGAAATGTTTCCAAATAAACAAGATGGTGGTGTTCTGAAGAAGCTTCTAAGAACACTCCCGGTGTCCTGGAATGTTCGTAGGGGGTGTCCTGAGGACGCTGACCGTATTGTTCTCTGTCAAGTTGAACGTCTCCTAAGAACACTCGCGGTGTCCTGAAATGTTCGCAAATAAACAAGATGGTGGTGTTCTGAAGATGCTTCTAAGAACACTCGCGGTGTCCGCAGAGTGTTCATAGGGGGTGTCCTGAGGACGCTGTCCGTATTGTTCTCTGTCAAGTTGAATGTGTTCTAAGAACACCCGCGGTGTCCTGAAATGTTCGCAAATAAACAAAATGGGGGTGTTCTGAAGACGTTTTGGAGAGCACTCCCGGTGTACTGGAATGTTCGTAGGGGGTGTCCTTAGGACGCTGTCCGTATTGTTCGTTGTTAAGTTGAAAGTGTTCTAAGAACTATTGCGTTGTTCTGAAATGTTCGTAGGGGGTGTCCTGAATACGGTGTCCGTATTGTTCGCTGGCAAGTTCAAAGTGTTCTAAGAACACTCACATTGTTCGCGGACATTAAAAGTTTCCCATAGATCATAGTTGAAATGTTTGACTCTATGGATGTGATATGCTGCGGTGGTTGTTGCCAGGGCATAGAGCCTGCACCCAAGACTCTATGCCCTGGCAACAACTACCGCAGCATATCACATTCATATTTGCTTATAACTTTGGGTGAAAAACAAATGTATAAGGAACAAAGGTATTAGATACTATGGATGTGATATGCTGCTATGGTTGTCCTGTTACATTTGGAAACAAAAACATACCTATAAATGAAATCTTTCAGATTTCATACATGTGGAAACATACATGCACTCTCTGCAACAATGTGACACAAGAGGAAATCCCCAATGAACGCTTCATATATATATCAATACCAAATTGTGAATCCATTCCATTTCAGCAACTTGTACAAAATGCAAACCATGGTACATTATGCTCTACCTGCAATTCAGATAATCGATCCACGTTAGTAATACAAACACATAGTAAATACGTAATACTAATGCTTCTACGTTACAATGCAGATGGTACCAAAAACAACTGCAAGCTGACTGGATTCACACATGGTCAAATATCACTTGGTAAGAAAACCTTCACAACAATAGGTATAATCTACCACGCAGGAGCCACAACCAATTCAGGGCACTACACTGCATATATAAAAAAGAAATGTGGATGGTTTGAATGTAATGATAGTACCATTACTCTAAAGCAGAGATTACCAGCAAATCTTACAAACGCTTATTTGATGTTCTTAAAACCAAAATTTCATAAATAAACTGTATTTAAACCATTAAATAAATTTGTGTTAAAAAATATAAACTGTTAGAATACTCCAAAAGCTATCTAACTGCTCAAAGATTCTACAACAACTAATCAGATAAATGAATACCACTAAATTAGACCAAAAAATACACAGTTAGAATACGCCAATTGGAATCTAACTGTCCCAAAATTATAAATGTGTGTTAAAGTAATATAAACTGTTAGAATACTCCAAAAGCTATCTAACACTCAAAGATTCTACAACAACTAATCAGATAAATGAATACCACTAAATTAGGCCAGAAAAATACACAGTTAGAATACGCCACTTGGTATCTAACTGCTCCAAAATTTTATAATATCAAAACAAATGAAAAATCTGTTACTGCTCCAAAAAAAATACAACAAAGCAAAGTATAAAGCATTAGCCAGAAACAACAAAGGAACACTGAAAACAAACAAACAAATAAACTGTAGCATAACAGAAAAAGGTTTTTTTTTTAATCCAACATGGAATTTTATTTTCTCCCACAGACCCAATGATTTTAGCCACAAATACAGAAACTGAGCAAATTGCACAGTACTCTGATTTGTACTCTACTAAATATAAGGGTAAAAAAAAAATAAAAGTATATTGCTTATACAATGTAATAAGTCATTACAAAATATTAATACTAACATGCTATTTTCTATTATCACAGAAATGAAGAAGAAAAACATGGACTCCCATTACTAGACAAAACAGTAAGTATACAATAATAAGGACAACCATAGCAGCATATCACATCCAAAGTATCTAATACCTTTGTTCCTTATACATTTGTTTTTCACCCAAAGTTATAAGCAAATATGAATGTGATATGCTGCGGTGGTTGTTGCCAGGGCATACAATCTTGGGTGCATGGCCAAATGGCCATGCACCCAAGACTCTATGCCCTGGCAACACCCACCGCAGCATATCACATCCATAAAGTCAAACATTTCAACTATGATCTATGGGAAACTTTTAATGTCCGCGAACAATGTGAGTGTTCTTAGAACACTTTGAACTTGCCAGCGAACAATACGGACACCGTTTTCAGGACACTCCCTACGAACATTTCAGAACAACACGATAGTTCTTAGAACACTTTCAACTTAACAACGAACAATACGGACAGCGTCCTAAGGACACCCCCTACGAACATTCCAGGACACCAGGAGTGTTCTTAGAAGCATCTTCAGAACACCATCATCTTGTTTATTTGCGAACATTTCAGGACACCGCGAGTGTTCTTAGGACACATTCAACTTGACAAAGAACAATACCGACAGCGTCCTCAGGACACCCCCTACGAACACTCCCCGGACACCGGGAGTGTTCTTAGAAGCGTCTTCAGAACACCACCATCTTGTTTATTTGCGAACATTTCAGGACACCGCGAGTGTTCTTAGGACACATTCAACTTGACAAAGAACAATACGGACAGCGTCCTCAGGACACCCCCTACAAACACTCCCCGGACACCGCAAGTGTTCTTAGAAGCGTCTTCAGAACACCCCCATTTTGTTTATTTGCAAACATTTCAGGACACCGCGAGTGATCTTAGGACACATTCAACTTGACAGAGAACAATACGGACAGCATCCTCAGGACACCCCCTACGAACACTCCCCGGACACCGCGAGTGTTCTTAGAAGCGTCTTCAGAACACCCCCATTTTGTTTATTTGCGAACATTTCAGGACACCGCGAGTGTTCTTAGAACACATTCAACTTGGCAGAGAACAATACGGACAGCGTCCTCAGAACACCCCCTACAAACATTTCAGGACACCGGGAGTGTTCTCAAAAACGTCTTCAGAACACCCCCATTTTGTTTATTTGCGAACATTTCAGGACACCGCGTGTGTTCTTAGAACACATTCAACTTGACAGAGAACAATACGGACAGCGTCCTCAGGACACCACCTACGAACACTCGCCGGACACCGCGAGTGTTCTTAGAACAGTTTCACTTTGTTTGCGAACAAAACGGACACATATTGACTCCTTACAACACCCCCTAGTCAGTTTATTTAGAACATTTCAGAACACCCGTGATGGCCGCAAACAAATCGAACACAAAAAGAATGTCTAACACATAAAAAACACAACTTTCATCCTATCTCATACACTCCCACCCTCCCCAAACACTCCTACACACCAACACACTCTACAAAATACACATTTTGAACAAAGTTTCACCGCGCTGTCTGGGGACGTCCGCGAATCCAAGATGGCGGGGGCTACCAAAAAATCCGATGCGCTCCACGCCGTCCAATCAGCGAACACTTTGCATGTCCGCGAACATAACGCAAGACGTTTGGCCAATCAGGACACTTTCCGCGGAGCGAACAGGAAAGTGTGTCCGCAAACCGAACACAGAGATCACTAAATTTTTTTTACCTACTTTTTGGTCATTTTAAAAAAAACTACTGGACGGATTTTCACCAAATTTGCAAAAGCACGCTTTCGGGACCAAGCTGCTGCTCCTGGTCCAAATTTGGTGGAAATCCGTCCAGCAGTTTGGGCTGTAGGCGCGAGCAAAATTTTTTTCTCATTCACTCTATGGAGAGTGAGTATAATGTATACAAATATGAGCATATAGAGGGAAGGTAGAGTAATAAAAATAAAACTATGAGAAAGTGCTGATAACCATAATGATTATCTTCATGCACAGAAAGGATTGCTCTCTTTCAAGCCTGTATCTTCCGCGATGTATATGTTTCATATGATGTGACTGAACCCTAAGTCTACAAATATAGTACCTTTTCAATTTTTACTTCCTGACTGTTACTGAAGAAAACTATGTGGCTTTGATATGTCAGTAAAGGATAAAAGGGATAGCCAGCCATGTGATGTCATCAGTGATGTCATCTATGATGTCCTGGGTGTTAGTGTTAGCAGTGCACAGTGGCGCGAGTTATGGTTGCTTATGTTACCATAACTGCCGAATTTCAGGGGTTTTTCGGTTTTACTCTGAGCAATAACGTCCCTTTAACAAAGTTTTTTCACTGAATTTCATAGGTTTTTAGTAGCGCAACTTAACCATAACGTCCCTTTAACAAAGTTTTTTCACTGAATTTCATAGGTTTTTAGTTGCACAACTTAACCATAATATCCCTGACTTCATATACATGTAACATAGAACATACTAACCCCCTTGTAGTGATTTTCATGTCCGCGGACTACGGCCATGTCCGCGGGCACATCGAAAATCTGAGCGTGGTGAATGTAAATTTAAATAGTGTGCCCCATTTCCCCTTTGAAGTTGGCTCTGAAAAGAGCCGTGTTTTTTTTTTCCAGATGCTTGACAGACACCTGTTATTTTGTATTTTTTTTCTTGTTTTTGTTTCTTACTTTACTCCTAAAATCTTCACATAACCTTTTCCAAAGCAACCCTTACATTCCAAAATAGAAAGGCATTTCCTGTAAAAGATAAAGAAATGCCATCTTCTTTAAAATTAACAGCATTACTGCGATCAATAGTCTCATTGTTACAAAAGAACATACCAGCTCTAAGCATGAAGGCACACATGCCTCGGTTGATGACACACCTAGCAATATTTTGCTGAGGACAAAAAACTGATCTATTGTCCCATATTGCCCTAGGTAGTAATCCAGAAAAAATTACTTTTGCATTTGGAAGGATCTTCATTACTGCTTGAACCAAGCGTTCCAAATCAGCCAACAAAGTAGGGGCACTGACGTTGCCCAAATGGAAAGCACCATAGTGCAAAACTACCACATGCGGACTGTTCATCGTGGCCATATCCTCACAAACTTGTACAATTCCCTGTACATTGCAATCAGGCACACTGCTCCACGCCACCTCCACTCCTTTCACATCAAAGTTCTTTGCAACATGCCTGCATTCAGCATACTGCTGTAAACCATGCACAAACATATCTCTGAGCACCAACATCCTGACTTTCTCCACTTCTGCCATCTTCACCACACATAGTCTCTTTCAACACAAATCCACAACCTCGACATCTGATTGGCTGATCCGTACAGTCTTCTTTCCATGTTGGATTTCCTGGAAAAAAACAGATGTAGCACGCCCTGTCCACGAACAGCCGCGGTGTCCGCGGACGGCGTCCACTTTACTCTCTGTGCCATTCCCTCATTGCATACAGCTAAGCAATCACACAATACGAATAACGTCCTCAGAACAACCCCATTTTGTGATTTTTCGAACATTTCAGGACAATTATTATTTCATTATTCAACATATTAACATTACACATATTATACTTTCATCTTGTACTCTGCACACAATGCTATGTTTCTCCATTAGTAGCTCAGTATACTAGATAGAATCCCATAATACAATGCTATTTATATCCATGCATTGTTCAAAGCACTAATAACGGTATGATATTTATTGCAATATCCTTGACACTTTTTTTGAAACATTATAATAAAAATCCCTAGTACACAAATTCCATGAAAAGTACATACACACGTGATGTCATCAGTGATTTTATCAATGACATTTGTGATGTCATCTTTGATGTCCTGGGTGTTAGTCTTAGCAGTGCACGGTGGTGGCGCCAGTTATTTTTCAAAGCTTACCATAACTTGCGATTTTCAGGGGTCTTTTGGCTGTACTTAGAACCATAACATCCTTTAAACAAACTTTTTTTAATATCACGCAAACAATATACAAACATGGCGTGCAAAAACCAACTTTTACAGATGGCTTTACACAGAATGTTGCAAAGTAAGAATTTATGCTCGTTCACAGTGAAGGTCAGCTGCTTCCACAACTTCTACAGATGGCTTTACACAGAATGTTGCAAAGTAAGAATTTATGCTCGTTCACAGTGAAGGTCAGCTGCTTCCATTTTTTTCTCGGGCCCCGGAGAGGCTCACGAATTGGACTATAAGGTTGTATTGTGTTTTGACCCTGACAGACAGAGATTGTGATGAAAGACTTCTCTTGAAGGAGTGTTGCTAAAACGTAAGAGAAGATAAAGATGAAATTTCTGAAACGAAACCACTTTTATATATTATATCACTATGCGAAAGATCGTTGGCACACGCAGAGTCGTATTTTGGGACTGCACCACTCGTAGACAATGGAAATTGCAATTGTACTGTAAGTAACCCTTTAGATTACTTTATACCAAATATAATTACAATAGCGTAGCATTAAAGACGCTCAAGTTGAACTTGTTCGTTGAAAGTGGCATAATGTTTTCTACCGTGCACTATCACCGCCAAATTGATCCCCTGTCGTTTAGAGGGCTCTGAAAAAGGCAGACGACACAGGGTGGGTTAATAGAAATAATTTAACCGGTCTATAGGCGGTCAAGCGCTCTACTCGCTGTGCCACTTCACTCTAGCCTGTCAAGTGGCACAGCGAGTACAGCGCTCGCTTTGACATCCGTGCACAGCTTGCTAACGCAAGTTTGAATCCCGGCAAAGCCAAACTCAGCCTTTCATCCTTCCGTGGTCGATAAATGAGCACCACACACCGTGGTTAATAATAAGCACCGCTTAGATACCTCACTGTTCTTAGCGCTATATGAATGGGAAAATATTATTATTTTATTATTAACATACTCTGTTGCACTATCTTCGATAGCAAATATTTTCACGCCCTAATAAATAAAATGATGATTTTTAATGAAGATCGGCTGGCGAGACTAATTTATGTTTTTTAAAACAGGTATGTGGCTCCATTTTGCCTATGTCACGATTTACAGACTCCAGCGGATGGGGTCTTCAACTGCCAGGTGCAGGTCCAAATATGCAACTTCATGACTCTCACCATTTTATGGGACAATCGCCAAGGACCAATATGCCCTTACGCAGTACTAGCGGCTACAAACAACATACCAACCAATAGGGTGGTCTAATGGCACGTTGTTGGAGCAACCTTCCGATTATCAGAGCGACCATTTACTGCTTTTATCATAAACCAACAGCCTATCTACCGCAAAGGAACAGCGCGTGGCTCCAAATAAACTTTTGCTGATGGACAACAGAGACAATAGCAAATCGCTGAATATTCACTAAACATTTCATGTGAAATAAATGTACTTCACCAAATGTACAATCCTGCTGTTTACTTTTAAACCACAGTTTTACATTCCGAATTGTGGCGCACTGAGTTGTAAGCTGATCTAACACTCTCTGTACCGCAAAGGAACATCGCGTGTCTCAACATGAACTTTTGCGGATCGACAACAAAGACAAATGCAAATTGCTGAATATTCTCTAAACATTTGATGTCAAATAAATGTACTTTACAACATTTACAATCTTGCTGTTTGCTTTTAAATCACAGTTTCATATTCCGAATTGTGGCGCGCTGTGTTGTGACATAATGTGTGTTGTCTTCCGGGTTCTGTGTAAAGTCGCGTAGTACTGGAGACGACTGGGCGCATTTCATTACGCACCCTGTAATGTCACGGAGAGAGGCGGGGAATATGAATGCTTTGATAATATCAGGTTTAGGGGCGGGAGATATGATTTAGTGTCGCAAAAGCAAGTCAGCCAGGTCAATAGCGCCAGTCATAGGATTAGCACATAATGTCGGCACACACCAGCCGGATTTATCGTTTCTTTAGTGGACAAAAAGTCGGTTGACGCCCCTAGGAAATTGTACTATTAGCGGACAAAAGGAGTGCTCTTAAAACACTTTCACCCTGACAACGAACAATACAAACAACGTTCTCAGAACACCCCCATTTTGTGTAATTGCAACCATTTCGGGACACTGCGAGTGTTCTTAGAACACATTCAACTAGACAGATTACAATACGGACAGCGTCCTGAGGACACCCCCAGTTTGTGTATTTACGAACAATTAAGTACACTGCGAGTGTTCATAGCTCATTTTTACCTTCATTGCGAACAAAAATGACACATACTCCGTCCTCTAAACACCCCACCATTTAGTTTATTTACAAAATGTCAGAACAGCCGTGTTCTCAGCGGACAAATCGAACGCAAAAAAAACGTCTAGCACATAAAAAACAAAACATTGAACCTATCTCATACTCCCCCACCCTCCCCAAACACTCTTACACACCAACACACGGCACTAAATACAATTTTTTATCCACGTTTCACTGCGCTGTACGCGGTCGACTGCGAATACAAGATGGCGGGTGCCACAGAAAATCTGACGCGCTCCACACCCCTCGCCGTCCAATCAGCGAACACGTCGCATGTCCGCTGGCCGATGGCCAATCGGGGTGCTGTCTGCTGAAAGCGAACAGGGAAGTCCGTCCGCGAAGCGAACGCAGATATCACTAATTTTTTTTCCTTACATTTTGGTCATTTTTAAAAAAACTACTGGGCAGATTTACACCAAATTTACAAAAGCACGCTTTTGGGACCAGGCCGCCGCTCCTGCCACAAATTTGGTGTAAATCCATCCAGCGGTTCGGGCTGTAGCCGTGCGCAAAGTTTTTTCCCATTCAGTGTATGGGAAAAAAAAAAGTTTTGGGAACCCCCTATAACTTTGCCCCCCCTGGACGAATCCTCAACAAACTTTGCAAGAAAAATTCAGAGTGACCAAAATACTTTTTTTGCAAAGTTTGGTAAGGATCCGTCCAGGGAGAGCGAAGTTATAAGCCACCCAAAAAGTGCTCTTCCTATGGAAACAGCAACTTAACCATACCGTGGCCAAAAAAACCATACCGTGGACATGAGTGGGGGACTGGTGGAGGCTGCCCCTGGTGGCTGGGGAGTGGGGGTGATGGGAGACATGAGTGGGGGCCTGGTGGAGGCTGCCCCTGCACTGCTGGGGGGTGGGGGTGGTGGGAGACATGAGTGGGGGCCTGGTGGAGGCTGCCCCTGGTGGCTGGGGGGTGCGGGTGGTGGTAGACATGGGTGGGGGCCTGGTGGAGGCTGCCCCTGCACTACTGGGGGGTGGGGGGGGGTGGGAGACATGAGTGGAGGCCTGGTGGAGGCTGCCCCTGGTGGCTGGGGGGTGGGGGTGGTGGGAGCCATGAGTTGGACATGAGTGGGGGCCTGGTGGAGGCTGCCCCTGCACTGCTGGGGGTGGGGGTAATAGGGGACATGAGTGGGGGCCTGGTGGAGGCTGCCCCTGGTGGCTGGGGGGTGGGGGTGGTGGTTTGACATGAGTGGGGGCCTGGTGGAGGCTGCCCCTGCACTGCTGGGGGGTGGGGGTGGTGGGAGACATGAGTGGGGGCCTGGTGGAGGCTGCCCCTGCACTGCTGGGGGGTGGGGGTAATAGGGGACATGAGTGGGGGCCTGGTGGAGGCTGCCCTTGGTGGCTGGGGGGTGGGGGTGGTGGTAGACATGGGTGGGGGCCTGGTGGAGGCTGCCCCTGCACTGCTGGGGGGTGGGGGTGGTGGGAGACATGAGTGGGGGCCTGGTGGAGGCTGCCCCTGGTGGCTGGGGGGTGGGGGGGTGGGAGACATGAGTTGGACATGCATGAGTGGGGGCCTGGTGGAGGCTGCCCCTGCACTGCTGGGGGGTGGGGGTAATAGGGGACATGAGTGGGGGACTGGTGGAGGCTGCCCCTGGTGGCTGGGGGGTGGGGGTGATGGGAGACAGGAGTGGGGGCCTGGTGGAGGCTGCCCCTGAACTGCTGGGGGGTGGGGGTGGTGGTAGACATGGGTGGGGGCCTGGTGGAGGCTTCCCCTGCACTGCTGGGGGGTGGGGGTGGTGGGAGACATGAGTGGGGGCCTGGTGGAGGCTGCCCCTGGTGGCTGGGGGGTGGTGGTGGTGGTAGACATGAGTAGGGGCCTGGTGGGGGCTGCCCCTGCACTGCTGGGGAGTGGGGGTGGTGGGAGACATGAGTGGGGGCCTGGTGGAGGCTGCCCCTGGTGGCTGGGGGGTGGGGGTGGTGGTAGACATGGGTGAGAGCCTGGTGGCGGCTGCCCCTGGTAGATGGGGGGTGGGGGTGGTGGTAGACATGGGTGGGGGCCTGGTGGAGGTTGCCCCTGCACTGCTGGGGGGTGGGGGTAATAGGGGACATGAGTGGGGGCCTGGTGGAGGCTGCCCCTGGTGGCTGGGGGGTGGGGGTGCAGGGAGACATGAGTGGGGGCCTGGTGGAGGCTGCCCCTGCACTGCTGGGGGGTGGGGGTAATAGGGGACATGAGTGGGGGCCTGGTGGAAGCTGCCCCTGGTGGCTGGGGGGTGGGGTGATGGGAGACATGAGTGGGGGCCTGGTGGAGGCTGCTCCTGCACTGCTGGAGGGTGGGGGTGGTGGTAGACATGAGTGGGGGCCGGGTGGAGGCTGCCCCTGCAATGCTGGGGGGTGGGGATGGTGGGAGACATGTGTGGGGGCCTGGTGGAGGCTGCCCCTGGTGGCTGGGGGGTGGGGGTGGTGGTAGACAAGAGTGGGGGCCTGGTGGATGCTGCCGATGCACTGCTGGGGGGTGGGGTGGTGGGAGACATGAGTGGGGGCCTGGTGGAGGCTGCCCCTGTGGCTGGGGGGTGGGGGTGGTGGTAGACATGGGTGGGGGCCTGGTGGAGGCTGCCCCTGGTGGCTGGGGGTGGTGGTAGACATGGGTGGGGGCCTGGTGGAGGCTGCCGCTGCACTGCTGGGGGGTGGGGATAATAGGGGACATGAGTGGGGGCCTGGTGGAGGCTGCCCCTGGTGGCTGGGGGGTGGGGTGCAGGGAGACATGAGTGGGGGCCTGGTGGAGGCTGCCCCTGCACTGCTGGGGGGTTGGGGTAATAGGGGACATGAGTGGGGGCCTGGTGGAGGCTGCCCCTGCACTGCTGGGGGGTGGGGGTAATAGGGGACATGAGTGGGGGCCTGGTGGAGGCTGCCCCTGCACTGCTGGGGGGTGGGGGTGGTGGGAGACATGAGTGGGGGCCTGGTGGAGGCTGCCTCCGGTGGCTGGGGGGTGGGGTGGTGAGAGACATGAGTTGGACATGAGTGGGGGCCTGGTGGAGGCTGCCCCTGCACTGCTGGGGGGTGGGGGTAATAGGGGACATGAGTGGGGGCCTGGTGGAGGCTGCCCCTGGTGGCTGGGGGGTGGGGGTGATGGGAGACATGAGTGGGTGCCTGGTGGAGGCTGCCCCTCACTGCTGGGGGTTGGGGGTGGTGGTAGACATGGGTGGGCGCCTGGTGGAGGCTGCCCCTGCACTGCTGGGGGGTGGGGGTGGTGGGAGACATGGGTGGGGGCCTGGTGGAGGCTGCCCCTGGTGGCTGGGGGGTGGGGGCGGGGGTAGACATGGGTGGGTGCCTGGTGGAGGCTGCCCCTGCACTGCTGGGGGGAGGTGGTAGACATGGGTGGGGCCCTGGTGGAGGCTGCCCCTGGTGGCTGGGGGGTGGGGTGGTGGTAGACATGGGTGGGGGCCTGGTGGAGGCAGCCCTGCACTGCTGGGGGGTGGGGGTAATAGGGGACATGAGTGGGGTCCTGGTGGAGGCTGCCCCTGTTGGCTGGGGGGTGGGGGTGGTGGGAGACATGAGTGGGGGCCTGGTGGAGGCTGTCCCTGCACTGTTGGGGGGTGGGGGTAATAGGGGACATGAGTGGGAGCCTGGTGGAGGCTGCCCCTGGTGGCTGGGGGGTGGGGGTGATGGGAGACATGAGTGGGGGCCTGGTGGAGGCTGCCCCTGCACTGCTGGGGGGTGGGGGTGGTGGTAGACATGGGTGAGGGCCTGGTGGAGGCTGCTCCTGCACTGCTGGGGGTGGGGGTGGTGGGAGACATGAGTGGGGGCCTGGTGGAGGCTGCCCCTGGTGGCTGGGGGTGGGGGTGGTGGTAGACATGAGTGGGGGCCTGGTGGAGGCTGCCCCTGGTGGCTGGGGGGTGGGGGTGGTGGTAGACATGGGTGGGGGCCTGGTGGAGGCTGCCCCTGGTGGCTGGGGCGTGGGGGGTGCAGGGAGACATGAGTGGGGGCCTGGTGGAGGCTGCCACTGCACTGCTGGAGGGTGGGGGTAATAGGGGACATGAGTGGGGGCCTGGTGGAGGCTGCCCCTGGTGGCTGGGGGGTGGGGGTGATGGGAGACATGAGTGGGGGCCTGGTGGAGGCTGCCCCTGAACTGCTGGGGGGTGGGGGTAATAGGGGACATGAGTGGGGGCCTGGTGGAGGCTGCCCCTGCACTGCTGGGGGGTGGCGGTGGTGGGATACATGAGTGGGGGCCTGGTGGAGGCTGCCCCTGGTGTCTAGGGGTGGGGGTAGTGGGAGACATGAGTTGGACATGAGTGGGGGCCTGGTGGAGCTGCCCCTGCACTGCTGGGGGGTGGGGGTGCAGGGAGACATGAGTGGGGGCCTGGTGGAGGCTGCCCCTGGTGGCTGGGTGGTGGGGGTGGTGGGAGACATGTGTTGGTGATCAGTAGTGCAAGGTGACATGTGGGTTGGCTGGTGGGCATGGCCATGGTGGATGGGTTGTCTGTGGGACATGAGCAGGGGTCTAGGGTAGTACCCTGTGGTGTGGGCTGCCTGCAGGGGCTGTGGAGAGTGTAGAGGGAACACCTGGGGGGTCCCACATGGCCAAATCACGTGTAGCATTCCCGGCACCACTGAAATACACGTACCCTGCAGAAATCGCGTGTGAATCTTCTGCGGACCTCGGAATACACGTACCCAGGCCAATCGCGTGTGGAACTTCCCGGGCACCCCAAAGTACACGTACCCAGGCCAATCGCGTGTGGAACTTCCTGCGCACCCCCACCTACCCAGGCCAATCGCGTGTGGAACTTCCCGCGCAACTCGTAGTACACGTACCCAGGCCAATTGCGTGTGGAACTTCCCACGCACCCCCACCTACCCAGGCCAATCGCGTGTGGAACTTCCCACGCACCCCGTAGTACCCGTACCCAGGCTAATCGCATGTGGAACTTCCCGCACACCCAGGAACACGCTGTTACGCGGAAACCTGTGCAGTTCCCTCTGGGACCACTGCAAAAGATTTAGGACTACAGGCGTTGGCGGTGAACCCACTTGGTAGCAGTCTGTACCACACAGATTCACTTGGTAGCTGTGGCTGAGCAGTCAGACTTCTCTCAAGAAAAGTTGAGCAGTATGTGGAGTATACAAAATAGGGCAATTCTTCACAGCAAGACAAGCAAACATGCAACGAGGCTTAGTGTAAAGATATCAAGGTATTTATTTATAACACAACATCTAGGGAAAACACTAAAGCAAATCACGGCAAACAAATCAAACACAATTACTCTACGAAGTAGAAAACGATCAATCCCCCTAGCAAAATATCGACAACTCTAGGTTCTACTGGTACCACTTATTCTCAGACAGAGGTGTATACCTCAACCTAGATGACACTCGAATATTAGTTAGGAAGGGAGAGAAAAAGATAGGCAGGTTATGACATCAACACAGTTCAATCCTGCGTGGATAAAATGCAAGGCAGGAAGGCAAGAATCACAATAGATCATAAAGTTCAGAGGCCAGGCCCACTTGGAGAGAGGCAAGGCGCGATGTCCCAGAAAGTCTCTAGTGGAAATGCATTCAAGTCTTTATAGCAAATTGTTATCGGCAGATTGAACCAGTTCAGAACAAAGAATGAGCAAAGCTTGGAGGCGACCCAGCGGAACGGAGAGGATTAAGACACCTCACTCGAACCGAACGAAAGGGAAGCCAGGCGGACACGGTACCTTGTTGTGGAGGGCAGCTCCGACGGGGGCAGTTGTTCCTGGTGGTGGATGCACGTCGGGTCTTTGCCAAGAGTAGAGATGATCTCGTCGTCGAAGGAAAGTGAAGTTCGGTGCACCACCAGGGAAGAGACCAGCCGCGGAGTGCTCCGTCACAAGGCACCACCTTTTGGTCGCGGTCCAGGGGTAGTGGCTATCCGGTTGCCGAGGTGCTCTGCACAGGCAATTCGACCACTGCGTCCTGAGGCGAATAAAAAGCAAAGGGGACTGGTTGTTCCCACCAGTCAGGGGAAGAGACTCTCCGGCAGGGAGATCTCCTCTGTCGTCGGGAAGTGGTGAGTCGGCTCAGCAGGGCTCCACCGGAGGTGTCGTCGTTGCAGGTCGGCTCAGCGTTACCCTCGTCGGATTCTTAGGTCCTGTGGCGACTTCTGAAGATCCAGTCCCAAAAGCCCTGCTTTTATGCAGAAGACCCCCATTCATTCAGCCTAGCTGTCAATCAACACATGCTAAGTGGTGAGCGGGAAGGCTCACCACCTGGGCCAATCACTCCAGAGTGCGACCAGAGTTGGCAAGGCAACTCGGTCCAGGGTGCCTAAACCCCCTCCCACACCCCTGTGGTAACCCAGACAGAATGGCACCACTTTGGAGGGTCTCTGTACAGAGCCCGCCAAAAGTGAAACAAAGGGCTCGACCTTTGGTTTAGGAGTGACAGAGACGAACACAGACGCCATTTTACAAACCGAGTTCTGGCAGAAAATACCACTCGATTAACTTATTTAAGATAAGTAGATCGGTGGTACATTAGAGATTAACGAGAAAAAGAGCCAATCTCCAACAATGGGACGAATCCCATAGGGTTATGTTCGGGGTCGAACATAACAAGTAGTTTCCACTGCCACCAGCCAAAACTCGACGAGGGGGGACGGGACAGTGCCCCCTCGAGTAACAGATCTAGGAGTAATCGAATTACCCCTACTAGTACGTCCACAATAAGATGGTTGGTAGTAGTCCTGTTAGTAAATTTAGGTCTAGTAAAGCCAATGGTGACTTTACATGCCCGGGGAGACAGTAGTCAGTCCCCGGGTATGCAGTTTATGGTGGGGGACCCGCTAGGGCGCCCCCGTGTTACGGCACGTAGGGTGCGGTGTAACACACATAGAAAAACATATGAGACCCTATGGAGTAAAAGACCCCATAGCCCATTGAACACATTGACATTTCAAAGGAATTACACACAAACATGTCCAAGAGTGGGAAAAAAGAGTCTCACTCTTGGCAGGATGGAAAAAAACAAACTCCAGAAATCCAGCAAAGCTGCTGGGGGACTCACTAGGTTAGGAAATTCAGCCTAAACAGAGAATTCTCCCTAACACACGCGCACACACTATTTTTCACACAGCGGGTGTCTGTTTGTCGGTGCCCCTTTGCACCTCATTTGTCCTAGAGGGCCACTGTATGGCCCATTAATCATGGCTGTATATGGGTGCTTTTTGTTAGCGCACATTTTGGCGCACATTTTTTTCAGTTGCAGGGGCGCTACCGCCTGCTTTCTTGTGGTGTACTTGTTTGGCCCTTTGCGCGTCTTTGACCGTCGGCTGGTTTGCCCTATTCGATTCCATGAATACGGGTTGTAGGCGAGAGTGTGGGCGTTCCGCGCACTTGCCTCCTGTACTTCCCCCGTGACGCCCATATTTTCACGCGTTGTTCCCCATTCCGAGTGTTACGCCCCGTGTTACGCCTACTTTTGTGATGTGCGCCACGCTATGTGAGATTTCGCAGTGGCCGTGGCGCACACTGTTGGATGACCTGTGCGTCGGCATGCACGGCGCACATTTTTAGCGCACATCCAATGTTTTCTCGCGCACGGACTTCCATGAATCGCTGTGCGATGGTTTTCCTGCGATTTTCGCACTTGCACTGCGATTTTCGCACTTTTCCTGCGATTCGCACGTTTTGGCACCTCTGCGCGGGAATTTTCGGCGCACATTAATTCCATGAATCGACCCCTTAACCTCAATTTTCTTAAACCTACCATACAAAATAAAAAAAAAAACATGCATGGTTTAATGACTGAATAGATTATCCAACCTTTCTGAAAACTTCACACTGCACATAGATCATATGCCATGGTAACCTGATTTGCTTACCGGACTGCATGGTTTTTTGCCTGCTCTTCCATCTGAGCTCTTGTCTACTTAGTCAATCATCCACTATTGTCTTGTCCCTTTCTGCCTCGTCTGTTTGCAACCCTCTTTGTCACCCCCCGGTGTCCCCCCACGCTTCCCCTTCACCCCTCTTCCTCTCTACTCGTCCCCCACTTACTCTATGGTGTTCTCTGTTTATCCTATCTTTTCAAACTGCTTCTCTATCAACTATCATGCTCTCTTCACTAAGTCTGGTAGGAAGAAGTTCAAAAAGGACATCCTGGTCTCCAAACCCGGCCTCCCTATCCCTGAGACCTATCCCAGTGCTTCCTCCAGACAGACTCTCACCGACATCCTCTTTGTCGTTCCCTCGCCAGACCTATTGACTCTTCATATGGTGTCTGTAATCTCTCCTGCATCTTCTTCTCCAATTAATGGTAGCACCCGGTGGGAGGCCCTCCTGGCTCCTTCCACTCCACTAAGGTCATCATTAATGTGTACCTGAATGGCACTGTCTAGGTCCAAGACCCTCAGGCCAACCTTCTCCCCTTTGATAGATGCTCCCTGAGCCTCATCAATTTCTTTTCTTCTCCTGCTGTTCCTTCTCTCCCTTCCTTGGCTAACTTACCGCCCCCCATGCCTCCTCCTTGGCTACCTTGCCCTCTTCTCCTTCCTCTTCTGCCCCCCCAGCCCCTCGGGCTCCTTTGACACCTCTGCAGGGTGTACCTCTGATTTGTACCCCTCCCGGGAAGTTTGCCAACCTTCTCCATATTGCCACTCAAAACTCTCGCTCAGCTGTCAAACAATCCTCTGACATCTGCCGCCTCCTGGAAGAACTTGATCTCAATATCCTCCGTGTCACAGAGACATGGTTCACGACCAGCTCTGTCACAAGCTTTGACACTCTCCTCCCTGATGGCTACAAGCTCCTCTCTGTGCCCAGATCCAACCATTCCAGAGGGGGTGTAGACTTGATCTTCCCAGAGTGGATTCCTGCCTTTGTCATTCCTATGCAGGCCTGCTCCTCTTTCGAATGCCTTGTCTGCAGGCTATCTCTCTCCCTTGCCACTTTCTTACTGTGGCTACAATCTATTGGCCATCTGGTCATATCATCTCCTTTCTCTCTGAGTGGGTGGACCTGACCTCTCCTCCTCCCTCCTGACCCCAACCACTCAACTCCTCTTTCTTGGAGACTTTAACATCCACCTGGATGCTTCATGTCCCTCCTTTGGACTCTTTTGCGTCCTCTGAGATTCTCTCTATCTTTCTATCTTTCTATTCTCTCACTCTGCAGGGCACACTCTGGATGTTCTCATCTCCTTAGACCTCCCCCTCCCTATCCCTCTCAACACTCCTCTCTCCTGGAGTGAACACTTCTTCTTTCCTCCCACTTCGCCCTCTCTACCCCTCATGCCAAGCCAACTCCAGCACTGCCACCTACCTTCTCAGTCATTGGACCCATGAAGTGTGTGTCAGTTGAGGCTTTTGCTGCCACTTTCCCTCCCCTCCTCTGGTTGACACACATACTGACACAGCCCTTTCCATGCTCCACTCTTCTATCTCTGATACTCTTGATGTTATTGCCCCTGTCATGAGCATCCGCTTGAAGACCAAAGCCAAGTTCAACTCCTGGTATGACTTTGACCTCTTCACCCTTAAACGCAAGTGCAGGGTGGCTGAGAACAAATGGCTATCTTCTTGTGCATCCTCTGACAAACTGGCCTGCCGCCTGCTCCAAAGGCAATACCTGCTCTCTGTCTACACTAAGAAGTGAGCCCACTTCCAAGCCCGCGTCTCCTGGGCATCTAACAACTCGGCCAAACTCTTTAAAATCTGCAAGGAGCTGGCCAATCCTGCTGCAATCTCTACCTCTCCTGCCCCCTCCCAGGTCCTCTGCACGGCCCTGGCTTCTCATTCCATCTCTAAAATCCAGGACATCCTGTCCATCCTCTCATCCTCTCCTCTTCCTCCCTCTATTCTGTACTCTACCTCCGGCCCCCCTGTGGTTACCTCTCCTCCCTCTTTCTCTTCCTTTCCTCTGTTTTCCCATGCCAAGGTTTCTAGACAAGTCCGATCTATGAAGGTCTTGTCAAAACAGGCTCTTCCCTGTTCTTCAAAAACCATCAAGGACCACATTGACACCCTCGCTCCTGCCCTGGCTGACTTCTGTAACCACTCCGTTTCCACTGAAACCTTCCCTTCTCCCCTGAAACAGTCTCTTGTGCACCCTCTTCTCAAGAAGCCCTCAGCCAACCCCACCTTCCCAGCTAACTATCGCCCCATCTCCATCACTCCTTTCCTGGGCAAACCCCTGTAAAAGCTGCCGACCTCCTAGCTTAATCTTCACACTGAATCTGTCGGTTGTCTCCATGACCATTAGTCTGGCTTCAGAGCAGCCAGAAGCCCAGAAACTGCTCTCCTGAACATCCGTGAAGACATGCTTTCTAACCTTGATTCTAATCTCCCCATGTCCTCATCTTACTCGATCTCTTCTGCCTTTGACACGGTCAAACATGCCATCCTGCTCAATCGTCTCTGTGATAACCTGGGCATCACCGATCAGGCCCTGGCCTGGCTGACCTTGTTCCTCTCTGATCGACCCTGCAGGTCCAACTTGGGTCTTTCCTTTCCTCTATCTCACTCTCTACCTCTGGTGTTCCCCAGGGGTCTAACCTATCTCCCTGACTGTTCAACAATACCTGGCACCTCTCGCCCACTGCATTGTCGCTATCTGCTCCAACTTTCAATGCTATGCGGATGACACTCACCTCGTTTTGAGGATCACCTCTCCCACCTCTTCTACTTCTCTCATCTCTGACTGTCTGTCTGCTATCCTGGAGTGGTGTGCCACCAACGATCTCTGCTTTAATGCCACCCACCACACAGACAACAAACAAACATTCCAACAATCAAGAAATTCCACCTTCTCTCCTCATGTATTCTTCCTCCATTGCTAATTCTAATATCTAAGGTGACTAGCAGTATTTGTGTCTATTACAGTACAATTTAAACCTACATGGAATGGCTGGAGGAAAATTATCCTACAGAGGAAAACATTTAAAAAACAAGATATTCAAGAAAAGGAACCAAAAGAAAATACATCACATTCCGGATTCTGTGAGTACATTATTTATATTTATGTAAAATTAGACTAGCAATAATATGTTATTCAACAAACATCAGTCACCAAACAGATACAGTTTATCTAACTACTTTTAAATGTCTATGCAGCCAACACAGATATTTTTAAAGTGTATTAAATCTTCAATTGTTTAAATATATTTAAAATATTTTCAGACAGATGAAGAAGTCATTCAAGTCTCAAGAAAATTCAAGCAGGAAGCACCACAACAAGAACCCACAAATATAATGATGGATCAATGAAAAAGGGCATTAAAAACTTAACACAAAATATGGACAGTCAAAATCCAGATAATTGGACTAAAGAGGAAGATGTGTCATGAGTTCCACCTAAAAGAAAAAGAAAACCCACAACCACATCCCCCCAAATAAACCTGTTTTCAACAAACTGTGTTTGAATATTTATTTACCCTTTTCAAGTATGTATGATATGATATCATATGATATGATATTATAGGTTATTTATAATATGCTTACTACCCGGAGGTTTCTAAGCATGGACCTGGGGATCGAACCTGTGTTGCTCTGTTTCGTCTTGCTTCGAAGGTGAGCATGTTGCCACTTAGCTATCCTCCCGAGACACTTATATTCATTATTAATGAATGCAAAGTATTTCAAATGTTACAAACACTGCACTCAAAACATCTTGCACAATGTTCCACATTTAGGGGGTAATTCATAGAATTCAGCGCACAAGTGGCGCAGGCGGCTGGAGCACAGTGTGTGCGTATGGCAGTCTGTGCCAGCTGTGTGCACCAAAACCCATTTCAGCGCACAGCGTATTCATGGATTTTAACATCCATAACCAGCCGTGGCGCAGCGACCCTGCAGCAGTGCCAGTTACGCCCCCAAGCCCGCCCCGTGCGCCATAAACATCACACAAATCCAGTACATGGCGCAAGGCCATTGGACCAGCATACAGCCCCCCAACCATGACAACACGTATAAAACTCCTCGTGCACCCCTCAGAATACACGTACCCCTCTCGTGCTAGCGAAAACGCATGTAAAACTCCCTGCACCCCCCTCAGAATACACGTACCCCTCTCGCGCTAGCGAAACGCATGTAAAACTCCCTGCGCACCCCTCAGAATACACATACCCCTTTTGCGCTAGTGAAACGCATGTAAAACTCCCTGCGCACCCCTCAGAATACACCTACCCCTCTCGCGCTAGCGGAAACTCGTGTTAAACTCCCCGCGCACCCCTCAGAATACACGTACCCCTCTCACGCTAGCGAAGACGCATGTAAAACTCCCCGCGCACCCCTCATCATGTCCCTCCACAATACATGGGTCAGTGCAGTCAACACACATGCAGAAACAGGCATGGCGCATGCAATGAACATTTGCATCCATGTCCAAGGAACTGTTGAAACATACAATGGTGGGTTGAAACTCACATGCATCATGGGTCATACTGATCGCATGCACACACATCACCGTAGTTTCATGCATCTGGCCCAGACACAGTGGATACAAGAATGACTAGGCTGCATCAGTGAATCAACACATCGTCACAAACATGGGTCATGCATTCATGGCCACACACACACTACTCAGACACACAGATGTGTACACCATACATGTCCATGACAGCAGCACCCATCTCTCACATCCCAACCATGTCCAAGAACAGAGACAGGCATGCATTCATGTGTGCATTCCGCATGCTGCTCCACATGTTGCATTGTAACACATACACCATCCATGTGGTTCACGCATGATTGGACTCACATGCAGCACCATCATGTCCCAGCACACACATCCATCCATACATGGCTCATGTCACACCTACAGGCAAGTAGCTAACTACCAGCATACTGCAACATGCCCTGTTTCACACAGCAATGCATGGCTACTTACTGCTCGACTCCAGACGAGGATCTGGTGGTGAAGCACTGGACGAATGCACTCCAGGACCCTTATCTGCTGGTTGGTAAGCTGGCCCTGGTGCCCCACTGCATCCGCTGCGTCTAAAGGATGCCAGGCCTTCTTTAGGGTCCTGGACTTGTAGTTCTTCCAGATATTTTGGACGTGTTTGGTGTCATGGGGTGCCACCCCATCTGCGTTGATAACACCCACTATGTCCGTGCAGATCCTCCTCCGTCCTTCCTTGTCGGCACGCAATAGTGTGAAGAGGGCATCATAATGCACCAGGACTTGCTCCACCAGGAGCCCAACTTCATTGGAAGTGAAGCTGGCAGCTCTCTGCCTCTCAGCTGGGGGGTTGCCACTGGTGCCAGATGGTGTTGTGTCGGACATGGCAACCCCCGAGGCAGGTGTGGGTGGGCAACTGGGTCCTGGGTCTGGGCTGTGGAGCGATGGAATACCAGTCGTTGTCCTCTTTTCCATAAGGGGTGGTCAGAGCAACTGGACCCCTGGAGATGGCAGATGTGCACCAAATGGCAGGGCATGGTGGCAGCAGGCAGGCAGCAGCAGATGGCTCGTGGGAGGCTGCTCTGGGCTCTGGAGGGCAGTAATTCGGCCTTCTGGCAGGAGAGTGGTCTTCCGTGTGTTGTTGCGTGGCCAGCTTGATATGGAGTGAATAGGCATGTGAAAAAACTGCAGTGTAATTCGAGGAAAGGCCCTTGGCGCATAAGCGCTTATGCAACGTAACACGCATGGGCGTTCCCCTCATTATGGGTGCCTAGTGATTCAGCACGTGAGAAAACAGCACGTCTGCGTGTGAATGCGTGTAATCCGAGGAAAGGGCATAAGCGCGTAAGTGAAGTGACATGCACGGGTGTTTCCCTCAGCACGGGTTAAAGGTGAGTGGGCCCAGCAGTTCACTGTACGTGCCTTTCGTGGAGACCAACCTTTGTGTTGCTACTTCGTGTTGTTTTGCCCGCCAACACAACTTCACAGCGGATCAAGGACGTATCTCTTCTTTTGGCAGGGGTATTGGCTACGCATATTTTTCATTATCATGCAAGTCTGACGGTGAGTCACGCACACTATTTTTTCCCACTGTGGGTGCCCCTGTGTATCGCGTACCTGTTTTCAAGGTCATAGTAGCCTTTCGTGTCCCTGGGTGCCACCACGTACTGCAGAAGGTTAATTCCACACATGTGGGCTACCGGGGGTTGCGTGCACGGTTTTACTGCAGTTTTGGGGTATCTGAGCGTTGCGTGACCCGTCACTTTATCACCGGGGTCACATACAGCCTTGAAGGTGCAGGGGTGCTGTTAACATCTTGTATCCCACCCCCTTCACCCCAATTGCCCAGGACAATTGTCGTGTACAACTCCCATTGGCACTACTACATCTGTGCCGGCAATACTACATCTGTGCCATGGCTGGGAGGCCACGAAAGGTGAGTAGCGCCTGTGGTCAGGGACGTGGCCAGGTGTTAGGTAGAATCCTGTGCAGTGCCCTTAGGGACAACTACACACAATTAAGCCTACAGGTGGCAATACAAGTTTCAACTTTGGTACAAGCCAGTACTACTATGTTAAAGTGGTAGCAGTAGCGGAGCAGCCAGGCTTATCTCAAGAGTATATGAGCAGTAGTAGAGATTACACAAAGGGACCACAATTACTGTGACTCAAGCAAACACTGACTCAAGGTTTCAGGTAGAAAAATATAAGTACATTTATTTTTAAACCATTTATTATAAACACAACACTTCTATTAAATGCAAAACCACACGTGAAATATACTACAACTAACCAATTCACTTTGTAGAGTATGACTCAAGGTAAGTACCCTGTGTTTGAATGGACCGGTTTTACGCAACTAGACATGTTACTGTGAATACGATTGCGATCACTTTTTGACAGTTCACTCTACTAAATAAACGCGTATCCGTGACAAGAAATGCTACCGGGGAAAAAACAAACTTAGCACCTGAGATACCCAGAGGGAGTTGAAGGCAAAAATCATAGGCAATATTATAGTTAGGCAGACAGAATCGAAGAACACTCATAGACAGGAATTCAAGAGTCAACGGGCCGGAGCCAGGGTCAAGTGACACCAGGTGCCTGTTGTCGAGGAACACACAGTCGGACAGTTCACGATTCAACGTAGCTAAGAGTACTTTGATATTGTCAATGTTCGGAAGCAAAAGTTGTGAGAAGGAGGGAAGACAATTAGGATTCACTCTAATTCCTCAAGCAGGACACAGTACCTTATTCAATGGAGAAGCTGGTGCCCTGGCAGTTGTTTCTGTTGGTTTCCCGAAGACCCACGGTTCCTGGATCTTTGATGTGAAGGAGGACTTCTGGAGGGGTCTGCACCACACAGATGAGGCTGGAAGCAGTGACAATGAATAAAAGGTGCACTCCTTAAAAACAGGAGAGGCTCTTCAGATGGCTATCCGGACCACTACAGCAGTGTGCAGCAATTTTGACCCAGAAGAGGATCCTCTGGCTGTAGAAGATGAGCTGGTTATCCCCACCAAGCTCAAAGGAAGAAGTCTCCGGATTGGATCTTCTCTAGTCATCGAAGGGTAGATAGCTCAGGACTGCAGCAGGGCTTCACCGGGACTGAGTAGTTGCAGCAGCCGACTTCTTCTCCGCTTCTCTTCGGTTCTTTGTAGTTCCAGTGGTGACTCTCCGACTTCCAAGGGGTTCTGCCTTTTATTAGAAAAACACCCATTCACACAGCCTG
Source organism: Ambystoma mexicanum (assembly GCF_040938575.1). Taxonomy (NCBI): domain Eukaryota; kingdom Metazoa; phylum Chordata; class Amphibia; order Caudata; family Ambystomatidae; genus Ambystoma; species Ambystoma mexicanum. The sequence goes on along the minus strand of NC_090927.1, from coordinate 418,347,820 downwards.
GCTGTCAATCACGCAGCAGGGGGGGTTGTCCAGCCGGACAACCACCTCAGCCAATCATCGCAAAGTGCGACTTGGGTTTCCTAGGATCCCTGGGCAGGGGGTGACTACACCCCTCTGTCACATTCAGCCCACCTAGACACCCAGGCGCCCGAAGGAGGGCTTCTGAGCAGAAGCCCACCAAAAGACGGTGAACAAAGGAGGCAAACCTGGTTTGCTAAGCAAAATAAGACACGAGAAGGACTTTAACAAAAAGAAATGGTGAATAAACCCGACCGGAGCCAAAAGAAAAAGTATTTGGTCAAGCGGGTTTAAGTTTGTGGCTAATATAATAGCCTAAAACAATACCATGGTTATCTAATATAATTGCAGTAGAAAATTTAGTGTAGATACCACTGCCACCAGCCAAGTCTAAATGTTAAAAGAGCAAAACAATGCTCCAGGAGGTACAGATACAAAGGGATATGAAGTAACCCTTTCCAGTACTCCATGGAAGATGGGGTGTACTGGATCTGTGGTAATTTGACTAAGTAAAGTCAACGGCAACTTTACCCTTTTCTTGGGGACTGTAGTCAGCCCCAGAAATGGAGTCGGTGGGAAGTCTAAACGACAACCCTGTGTTACTGCACTGAAGGTGCTGTGTAATCGACAAAGAAAGGGGCTACTGAAGTGGTGTACTCCAGAGCCCACAATCACAAAAACAGGAGCAAGACACATGGCAAAACATGGGTAAGAGTGGGGTAAAAGCTCACACTCTTACCAAGTGAAAAAAATAAACTCCAGAAGTCCAGCAAAGATGCTGGGGGACTCACTAGGTGAGGGAAATTAGCCATAAATGAGAATTCTCCCTAACACCGGGGTGACCAGGGAATAGGGGGACACCAGGGTGTCCAAGGTGGCTGCAGAGTGGGAAGAGGCAGGGGTGTACCACTTTGGCATGATGTTGTGCCACTTGTTGGTGCAGTCATGCCACCACCCCCTGTGACTCCAGGAGATGCAGTTCTTGCATCTGGCCCCCATGTGACCCGGCAGTCCGTTTCATCGACTGCCACAGGCCCAAGGGGAGTGGTAGATGCAGGTGCAGCTGTGGACACCATCACCCAGGCTCAGGGTCTGCCAGCGCAGGCTGCATTGTCACCTGAAGAGTTCCTGGAAGATTCCCAGGAGATCAGTAGGCACACCGTAGGTGCACGCAGGGCTGCCCTGACAAAGGCACGTGTCCCTGGGGCAGTAATGTTATCTGGTGCCCCGACCAGCTGGCTGTTGGCAAGTGCATGGGCATATGCCCAGTTGTGAGTCTATCATCCAGGACAGTCCTGGTCAATGACCCTGGCACAGGGGATGTTGCTGTGCAGGGTCTATTCCAGGGCACCTAGAGCCACTGACGCAAGTCAGGGCTTCCGTCCTCGTTACACCTGCCACTCCCTCGGTTCAACCTACTAGCGACACAGCCCATACTGATCAGGGCGGCATTTGCCAGCCAGTGTCTGGACCACTGTCTAAGAGGAGGAAGGTTGCACCTGCAGTAGAGGCTGGGACCCCACACACAGCTCCGGCACATCGAGGAAGAAGCCTTTCTGCCTGCAGGATCTGGACTTCCTTGTGGACTACATGCGGGACCACACCGTGATATACTAGTGGGACCGAATTGTCAAACTACGGCTGCCCATCGTATGTGCCACTAGAAGCAAGTTGCGGATCATGTGAGTGCATTCGGCCATGAGGTGCGGACAGCTCAAGAGTGCAAAAAGCATTGGGATGACCTCAAACACAGTACTAAGGCGAAGCGTTCTTCTAATTACAACATGACTCTGGTGACTGGCAGTGGGCCACCACCTGAGGAGGAAGGCCTCACTTTGCACGAGTCAGTCGCTGCGGTGCTCAGACCAGCAGGAATGGTTGAAGGAGTGGGAGAGATGCTGGACTTTGATGCCCCGTCCAGTGAGTGTTGTTACGTGTTTGATGAGGCCATGTGTGGTTTGCTTGTGTGATGTGTTGTGCTTGACTGCCACTACATGTCATGTGTACATGGTTCCCTTGTGCAAGTCATGCAAGGCTTCACTGATGTGTTCCTGCTGTGCAGGATGCTGGACATGTAGAGCAGACGGGGACTGTCCTCATAGCCACACTTGCACCCTACTCACATGCTACTCACCCAGCTGCCCCTCTGGTCCATGTTCCAGCTCACTGGCCCTTCTGCATGAAGCCTGGGGTGTCTTTCCTCTCAGCACTGGGACTATGTCATTGCATGACTGACATGTTGGCGTACTGCAATGGCCTGTTCAAGGCTCCTGTGTACATGCAAACTTCCATCAGCCAACCTGCCAGACACATACAGTGGGGTACATCCTCTGTCCTTGATGCAGGGTATCTCACTTGGACTGTGCAGATGGCAGATGCTCCACAGGGACATGAGTGCCCATTCATGCTCCATGTGCATTCCATGCATGCCCCTATGTGTCCTTTACAGGATGATCATTGTAGTACGTGTCCAGGATGACCTACATTTCATAGCATTTGATCATCCATTCCATGCCCACTCTGGCTCATTCCAGCATCACACACAGGTTTAGGGTGTCACAGTCTGTGTGAGGCACAGGCCTCACCCTGTTTCAGGCCCACTGACTCTGTTCAACTGGTGTAGTGGCTTCTGAACACATGGGTGTACTACTGAGGGTTCATCATGTGTCCTGCTTACTGTCCCATCATCATCTACTGTGTTATCAGTTGACTGAGATGATGCAATTGACGCTAGTCAACACTGCCAATACACAGGTCTCTGGTCACCCTTTCGCTGCCATGCAATGCCTCCCTGCATTTTCACTTAGGGGGGTGGGGGTTTGCTTGTAGCCATGAAACCCATTGCATGCACATTGCACGTGATGCCTGAAGTTGCCCTTGCACCGCCTTCACGTTTATTGATGGACATCATAATGTACTTGTTCATGTAGATAGTGGGTAACGTACACATGTTCTGCACTGCATCAACCCACTTCTGAGCCTTGTTACACCCTTCTACATGCCTACTCACTGATGCAATATCAAAGTCACCTGGCATGTATGGACAGTTTTTCATCCCTTCTCTGTCATGCATTCGACGGGCACAGGTGCATCCTGTGACACATGTACTCAGTATTGGAACTCCCTAGTGTTTGTTTAGATGAGTTGATTGGTCAATGTGCGGCCTATACCAACTGGCATAGGGCACTGATTGGATGTAGCCTGCCAATCAGGTTGTAATGACTGTGGAGCTACCTTCATGTGTGTATGTGTGCACTTCCTCATACATCAAAGGAAAGAGCATTATAGCTGCTTGCTTTGGTGTATTGGATGCTGGTCATGTTCACAATACAGGTGTATGGGGAAATGGGTGTTTTTGAACGCTTTCACATGTACATATGCAAGCAGCTTTAACGTTGTGTGGTGCAAAATTGCGAGTACTCACTTATGTGTTTGTGAAAGTGTCCATTTACACATGTGTCTTCCGCAGCTTTATTGTTAACTGACTAATATGTAGTTGATAGACGTTTATTCTGGTGAGATTTCTGCATTGCGCACGTTATGTGGAACTGGCATGATCCCAAAGTTTCACTGTAGTGCAGCATGTGGATGCCCAGGCCCACTTAGCTACTATGGTGGTTCCTGGCCGTGGAGATTTTCACAAGGAATGATGTAATCGGGCACATACATAGCCTAATGTGCTCAATCAGGCCCTGAGGGGTGTTGGGGAGGCCTCATGTCCTGCAGCTCGGATGGTACTGGACGTTATGGTCCCTCATGCCTGGTTGCAGGCCCTTGCTTTGCTTGGGACATTCACTATATCTACATGGCCCATGCCACCCGGTATGGGCCGAGCTGTAGATGGATGTAGCTATATTGATGATGATGCTTTAGTGATGCATATCTACATGCATGGTACCTGTGTCATTGTGTGTTTGGATTCACTTGCAGCAGTTGTCAATTTGCAGTTCAGAAATGCTTATGGTGTGTTGCATCTCTAAGTTGCCATCTGTCTTTTCTGCCTGTGACATGTGCCTGACAGACGTAGTGTCTGATGGAGTTCATATATTACATTTTGTACTTGTGTAGGCTTTGCTATTTAAACACATCCATTTCTGCTTTTGGGATGTGTTTGCATATCAAGGCCACTGGATGCATTTCAGGTTCTCATTTGTGTGTGACATGTCTGCTTCATGTGTTGGCTGTCTCTGTGATTTCTATGTGTGTGTGTGTTATGTGCTTCTGACATGTGTACTAATGTTTATCTTTTCTCCACTTTTCAGATGATGATGCAATGGAACCAGAGTATGGTGTTGTGATACCAGACACAGGGTTGCTATCACACTAGCAACCCAGCACAAATGGGGGTCGTGGGGTTGTAGGCCACGAGAACCCACTTGTGTTACAGACCATCTTGTCTAGGGCTAGCAATGAGTCAAGCTCGGATGATCACTCTGACGACAATGTCGAGTTGGATGTCCATCGGGTCCATTCGTCAGGGGTGAGTGATTCGGATGTGGACGCTCCTCTGTCCGTGACACCTGCACTGAGAGGCCAGACGGTGTTGGGGCCTCCGCCTGTGGTGGATCGGGACGCAGGGTCACCCTCCACTCCAGTTGCTGATGTGCCTGGGGCATCACGTCAACAGAGGAATGCAGTCCTGCAGCCGTGGGCGGTGCCAACCCAACAAGGACGTCGGCTCCTTGGGTCCCGCAGGTGTCAAGCCCAGCAACGCGGTGGCTGCGCGCCACTGGGATATACTGAATGGGAGCAAGCCATGGTTGCCAATTCAGAACACCAGGGGGCAGCAATTGATAACATCACTGAGAACATGGAACATGTGGCCCAATCCCTGCTATGCCCTGCTAGGCAGGTGGAACTCCAGCAGCGAGTGGCAAAGTCCACGGCCTGCTCGCTCAGGCTGGGCATGGCGGCCTCAGACAGGGCACGCCGGGCTGAAATGGTGTCTTTGCGTCAAGCAATTGCTGCTCACACATGAAGGCCATGAGGGTTGACTATGAATCTCTCAAATCTACTCTGGCTGTGCTCTTGATGTCCCAGAGGACACGGTCAGAGGAGAGGTTGGAGCAGCTAGAGAATACCATCTCGGCTGAGCTATGTGCTTGCCGGGAGGTGTACCCGTTGTCCAGCCAGGCCATGCAGGAAGAACTCCGTGTTAGACGTGTTACCTTGCAAGAGGAAGCATGAGTATCACGCACGGTTCTACATGCTGACCTACGTGTAATCGCGGCACAGAACCAGGCTCACCCGTCCTGCAGACTTGCTGCCGACGAGGGGCAAGCTGTGCCTAGGCATGGTCAGGGTACTGTGCCACTTCAACCTTTTCAGCCATAGGGTGATGAGGACGACAAGTTATCTCCCACACAGGTCGGGCTGTGTAGGCGTTGAGCCCATGGAGTTTTTTTTTGTCTCAACATCATTGCATGTGAGTGTTGAGGTGCACCCTGTACCTCCCCCCTCTTGGGTGCCCCCTCCCCCCGGGTCATATGTGGCCATTTTTGATTTGTATTGTTAGTTAGTTAATACGGTTTTTGACAGTTGGTTTAATTCGGTAATATAGGTTTTTTATAGTCAGTTTAATTAGTTGATATAGTTTAAAATTGCTTGTTTATTGTGCATTCATGTGACGGGGTGGTGCTTTATGGCTTTTGAAAGCATCCACTGTCTGTTTCAGCTGGGCCCTTCAAGCTTGTCTCATGTATGTGTTTGCAGCTTGGGGTCCTGACTCACATAGGCCACTCCTGCTTCCCTTATCCATGGGCTCACAAGGATGGTTCGGTGTAACAACCATTTACACAAGGGCTTTGGACTTTCGTCATATCTGTGGCCTGTCTGCTGCTGTACTACCAGTGTTTACACCCCTAGTGGGGATTGAGTGGCTTTTATCCATGGCAAGTCTATAATCAATTTGGGTGAGTACATGATTGATGTGTCCATTAATTGATGTGGATTGTGATGTATATTGATTTCTTGCCTGTATATGTGCTTGATGCACTTCATGCTTTAGACAGTAGCCTGCACCCTTTGCCTGTCAAAGTCACACTGATTGTGGGAGGAGTTTGGATAGAGGTCTCTAACATGGCCAAGTGACAACCAGCATGAAGACACACACACAGGGAAATTTCCAGTATTATTAATATCTTTTATGCCCTTTCTGCAGGAAAATGAACCTCCAGAATTCATTTGCCAGCAGACACCGGGCCAAGTTCTACTGAAACCTGGCCATGTTCGGTGGTGCAGATGTGCGCATGTGTGCGCAAGCAGAAGCACAGTGCTTGTACTCAGACATCCAATAGAAGCAGACATGTTTCCAGGATCTCCAAGCAAGGTGAGTAGCACAAGGGGCCACACCGCAGCCAAGCTTCCACCAGGCCACTTGCACATGCATGCTAGGTAGCGCCAGTGCTTGGAGCCTGGCCAGGCATTGTTGTAGAAGCGCACAGTACAGCTAAGATGCGTTGAGGGACAAATGCCAAGTAGCTTTACAAATTGTCAGGGGCACACGCAGGGGCCATCGCACATATCCTCCAGTCCCCCCAGCTCCATAGAAGCTGAGTTATTAGCGCAGTGGCATTCATAACCAGAAACTAATACAGCGCACAGGGACACTCAGCGAGGCACAGACTCGTGGCCAGTGCATATCATTTGCATGTGCAAATTGCCACGTGCACTACCTATTGAAATCAACTGCTGCCAGAACATGACTTGTACTGAAGTCGCACCTCACTATACGCGTCTAGCACCTCACCTAGGGACCATTCGATCATGTGTGATTCTTGAAGCATTGATCTTCCATTTACCGCATGACCACGTGCACCTGCCTTACTGCATTGACACTGTATGAACCATCACAGGGGCAAGCTAACGTATACGTACATAGCAGCAGACAAGAGTGTTTGTTTGTGGAGAAGTCACTTACTTTGGGGCATGAATGGTGGTGTGTGTGTTGTAAACACACACAGATTAGTAACTCATGCTCTCTTTGCAGCATTGAACTGATCCTGTTACCGGACTTGAGAGTGCGCAGGCATGATGCCTGCACTCACCCCAGAGATAAGTCTCTCTTTGTCTTGCATTTGACTCACTTAGTACAATGTGCATGTAGAACATGATTTCTCTGATTGAGTATGATATTAAATGATATGATAGTTTATTTATATAGAGCCTATACACAATGTGTTTCAAAGCTCTTCAAGGCAAGGGAGGGAACAAGGGAAAATACCACCACATTCTTACAGGCCATTAACAGTAAGGATGTGAAATTAACTATCGTACTCGGCCTGACGACATTTCAGATAGTGCAAGAGGTAAGACATAGATAAGGAAGGGAGGGGGAGAGTGGGAAGGAAATGGAAACAGACAGGCGACTACCATACTAGGCCTGATGACATTTCTGGTAGAGCCGGAGAAAAACAAAAGGTGAGGGAGAGGGGTGCAGAAAGGGAGGAGAGGAACAAAACAAGCGACTATCATACTAGGCCTGACGACATTTCAGATAGTGCTGGAGAGGTGGTGGGGAGAAAAAAACAGTAATGGGAGGGTGGAGGAAACAGACGAGGTTGCTGTCATATTAGGTCCAGGGACAATTCTGATAGAGTAAGTGCATAGAAGAAAGTAAGGGGAGGAGATAGGAAAAAGGAGAAGGGAAAGGAGGAGAAAAAAGAGAGTAAGCAGTCAAAAAGAGTGGAGAAGCAAGAGTGGAGATTGAATACAATTGCAGAAGTCAGTAGTAACACATAATATTGCAAGCCAGGATACAAGATGAAGATGGGAACAGCATGATTCATGGCCACCATAAGTACAAGATGCAAAGGAAGTCCAGCATGAGGGTTGAGAAAGAGTGACGCACTGTGTATGTGTTATTGTCAATAGTTGTATTTTGTATTTTGCCTACTTTCCCTTGCCAATCCAATTCCCCTCTCCCGCCCCTCTTTCCGGTTATCCTGAATTCCAATTCCTGTCCAAACAATGGATCCCTGACCCTCTTTCCCTGCCGGGGTATCGGAAGCCTGTGTAAGTTTTACCTTGCAGGCCCCAGACCATGGAGAGGGTGGTTGGTTCATGCCACTCCTGCGCCTGGAGACCGGAGCTGTGACACTACCCATCAGTTGTTGCATCCTCATTGTATATTGTGTCCTGAAAAAGGTACCCATCCTGTTGAACCATTGTTGAAATGTGTTACCTTGATAGTTCAATCATTCTGATTGTATATGTGCCTGGACGATTTTGCCACTTCAAGTAATCTACTGGAGACTCTTCCAGGGTTTTTTAGTGTCTAGAGGCTTTTTCCCTGGTTCGGGGGTTTGGCTCCTTGGAGTTCTCTGCGATTTGATATTTTTACCAGTCAAGGAGGCCTCTGAGGGGGCTTGAACCTATTTACACGCAAGGTGGAACATGAAGACCAAAGGGTATGGGGATCCTGTAGCCAGGTAGACTAAACGGGAGAAGGCTACATACCCCAGACACAGTTGTTCAGAAAGTCATTGTGATGTGTAAATGAGGGAGGGCCTTTTGTTGTTGGACAGTAAGCCTGGGCTAGAGTGTTTGGGCACTCCCTGACAATGTAATTGTGGGGTACTATGTACATGATGTGTTCTGCTGCTCAATGGCTGTTCCTGTGTTGTATTTACTTTTCAGCTGTCAGGGGATTGTTGTGGTTTGACATGCTGGGGTATACACATGGGCAATGTTCGCATGTGATGTGTACAGGACACTGAGGGTCACTTGATTTCACAGTCATATATTGAGTGCATGTCCCTACTGATACACACAGTTACACAATGCTTCACCACCCGTACAACGCCCCTTGGTGCACACAGATTGCCTTCTCGGGCACGCTGTGTCCCTGCAGCGCATGATCAATTGCCATTTGGGGATCGTGTACATGCATCAATAGGTTGTTTATTTTGTTTGTCCTTTTGATGTGATGCTCAAGGTGTATCCCCAGTATTCTCAAACGGCATATGCCATGCTTTGGGGATCACACACTTCTTACCACATGGATAAGATTGCAGCAATGCTAATCCAAAAACAACACGGGAATCAGGAAGGAGTTTTTGTGAAATTAAGGAAAACTAATCGCACCACAAAACATCTACAGCCTTTGTGGAATACGCTCCTTCAACAGCAATAGAACCTACCTGCAACACTCAGGAAGAGGAGGTTCCAAGTGATCTTCCCCATTTAAAAGGAAATCACCCATCCTATCACCAATGTGTTTGGTGTTCATAGACTGTAGATTCTTTTACCACACTCTAGAAGGATTCAACATTGTTGAGGAACTGACAGAAAGAAAGCGATAGGAAAGAAGAACTGTCACTAGAAATACACAAGCAATTTTTCCCCTGATGAATGTCCTACATTTGTCCTACATTTGTCTGTGTTTTAAGGACAGAAACTTGTACAAGTTGGGTTTGAGAAATATACTAATTGCACTTTAGAATTTGACAAACTACTCCAGTGTGAATTTTCATACAGAGAAAAGTTGCAATTACTACAATTAACCCACAGTATGTGTTTTCCGTGTGTCTTGTAAAGTGTATGTTTTACATTTTTTGTACATCGTGTTTGATATTGAGTTTTATGTAATTTGATCATTTTAGGAGTTTTTACTCTACTCATTCAATAAATAAAAATACGTTTTATCGTGATAATTTGATATATCATTGGTTCTTTTTGTCCGGTTTTGAATATCGTATATGTACAAGGTGTATCCCCAACACAATGGCTGCTCACTGTGCTGTGTGCTGGGCAGTGTGTTGCAGGAGACACACACAGCACACAGGTTAGGGAGTAGCCATTTTGCCTTGCCCAATGTGCATGTGAACTGGCATTCAGACTTGTGTTCATGCTAACACTGGTGGAAAGCATTTGTGTATGACTTGGTATGTGTGGGAGGTTTTTGGTCAGTCATTTCATCTGATTCCATGTCAGGCGTCACTGTGTCGGGCCACTTTCCATTTATCACATGTCAATTCTTATGTAATTGGTCATGTGTTGGGCTTTTGCTGTTGCATGCCATGTCATGGTGTGGCAGACAAGGGTGATGTGGGCTGGGAGAGTTTGGGTGACATACCAGTGATTGTCATGGCCTGTTTTGCACAGGGTGGTGTGATACACACCTTGCATGTGTTCCTTTTGGTCACACAGGATTGGGTATGTTTATGTAGCTAGAGATGCACACAATGTAGCACTTCCATGACAACATTCTTAGGGTGGTAAGGTTGTGACAGTTGACTGTCTCTTTGTCATCATCGATTGTCACCTGGTATGTGCCAGGCCTGTGTGCACTCCGCAGGGGTGGGAGTTTAGGTAAAAAATGTGGCCACAAACTGGGTCTGGGCTGCCACGCCACGTGCCCTTTCCCCTCCCATGGGCAGCGCCTGTGCATGTGGTTGGGGATGTGGGGGCACCACCATGTCCACCGGTACGTCCCAGCGTGTTGCAACATTGTGCTGGACACATGCTGCCACAATGATCCTGCACACTACTGGGGGTATATTTAGTAGCTGGCCGCCAGAGCGGTCAAGGGAGTGGAAGCGTGACTTGAGCACTCTGAATGTGTGCTCCACTATGGCCCTGGTTGCAATATGGGCAGCGCTGTATCTTACCTGGGGTGGTGTGGTAGAGTTCCGGATTGGCGTCATCATTTGGTTGCTCAGAGGGTAGGCACTGTCTCCTAGGGAGGTGATAATGGTTGTGATTAGTTGGGTTTGTGTATTTGTCTGTGTGTGACATGCATGCATGTGCACAGGCATTTGTACTCACCTAGGAGCCATGTGTCGTCATGCTTCCCAGCTTCCAGGGCCTGGCTCAGGGAGGACATTCGGTATATGAAACTGTCATGGGTTGAGCCAGGGTAGTTTGCATAGACAGAGGTGATGATTCCCTTTGCATCGCATACAACCTGCACGTTGATGGAATGCCAATGCTTGCGGTTTCGATAGATGTGCTCAGTGGCCTTAGGTGGACTTAGGGCCACATGGGTGCAATCTATGCCACTGAGCACTTTGGGAAAGTGAGCCACCCTGTAGAAGTCCTGGACCACGGCCTGCCTTTCTGTGGGTGTTCTGGGAATGTATATGTGCCTGCAGACTGAGGGGCGCGCAGTCATGATTGCCAACACCTGGTGTAGGCAGCGTGACTGCCTCGCCTGTGAGACCCCCCCACTATGGCAGTTGTCCGCTGAAATGACCCAGTGGCCAAAAAAGGCAGGACATTGAGCACCTTCTCCAAGGGGCTCAATGCTTGGGAGCACAGGGTGGGTGATGTAAGGTCATCTTCCCACTCCCTGACCAGGTCTAGGATGATACGATGTGGAAACCTATAACTGCCATACACCTGGTCGTCAGGCATCCCAAAAAGGCTGGTCCGGGGGAAAAAATGTGGGGCCTGGCTATTCTCCTCCTCCTGCAGTGTGCCACGATCAGTGCTACGACAAATGGGGCATTCATTGTAGCTGTATATACGTGTTTGTTATTGCGCACACATGTGTACCTTACTCTGTAGAGGCTGAATCCTCCCTCCACCTACTTCATGTCCAAGGAAGACCACAGAAGAGCCTGTAATACTATTCCCAGGTGCTTCACATGTTCTTTCCAGGTGGTGCTGAAAACTGCTATATCATCCAGATATGCTAAGCAGAATTCATCCAACCCATTTAGGACATGATTCACAAACCTTTGAAAAGTAGCCGGTGTATTCTTTAATCCAAAGGGCATTACCCTGAACTGGTAAAGACTCTCTGGGGTTGAGAATGCTGTCTTCTTCATGACATGTTCTGCTCGGGCTATTTTCCAATAACCTGCAGTAAGGTCAAATGTACTGAGGTATCCAGCAGCTCATCAGTTAGAGACAAGGTTTGAGCATCTGTCCAGGTGACAGCATTCAGGGCCATTAGTCCACACAGAACCTTATTTCAGAGGTACCTGCCTTTGGCACCGGAACCACAGGACTGGACCATGGACTACTAGAGGGTTCAATCACATAAAATCTAACATCTTGTTGACCTATGTCTTGATATAGGATCTCACCTTGTCTGACATACTTTACCTTCTACTTTTGGTAGGTAGACTGTGCCCTGTGTCAATTTCGTGTTTGCACCAGGAGTCAGTGAGAACAAGGGGAGAACTGCCTAACTAAAGTTCTTACTTCCTCTTGTTGTGTAGGAGTCAGATGAGGGGCCACTTTGACAGCCTCAATGGAGCCATCTGAAGAGCTATCTTGGAACAAGTCAGGCAGGGGTTCGGATTCCTCTTCTTCTCTGCCTGATGCCAAATGTAGTGCTGCTATTTCAACTCTAGGGATGAAACCCTTCAGCCTATTTATGTGGAACACTTTGGGAGCCTGACCAGGTCTCTTAAGGTCCACTAAATAGTTTAGCTCACCTAGCTGCTCCACAACTCTGTAAGGGCCTGACCATTTATCATTTAGAGCTCTAAACCTTATATGGTTCATAATCAGGACTTCTTGGCCTGGGGTGAAGTAAATAAGTGAAGCCTTCTGGTCATATCAATGCTTCACCAGAGGCTGACCTGCTCTCAACTTATCACTGGCCTGAGTCATCAGAAGGACGATTCTCTTACTTAGCCGCAGCACATATTCTACTACATTGCTAGTGATGGAAGGAGTAGGGAGCCCCAACCCTTCCTTGACTATGGCCGGTGGTCCTCTAACAGGGTGACCAAAGCTCAAATGGGCTGAAACCAAAACCCTCCTGAAGTACCTCTCTGTAGTCAAATAGTAAGCATGGCAACAGGAGATCCCACATTCTCCTTTAAGGATCTACCACAGTCCCAATCATCCTTTTGAGAGTTCTATTAAACCTCTCCAATAATCCATTAGTTTGTTGATGATAAACTGATGAAAATGTATAAGTGACTCCCACACTCTTTCCACATGGCTTGCATGTACTTAGACATACAACTGCTGCCTCTGTCTGACACAACTTCTTTGGGGAAGCCAACCCTAGTATAAATGCCAAGTAATGCTTTTGCAACTGACTTGGCAGTCATTCTTCAATGGGATGGCTTCAGGATATGTGGTGGCATGGTCAACCAGCACCAAGATAAACCTATTGCCAGAAGATGTCTGAGGGTCAAGGCGGACCAACAATGTCGACCCCTACCCTTTCAAATAGCACCCCCACCACAGGGAGTGGCACCAATGGAGCCTGGATTATTGATTCACTCTTACCAGAAATCTGACAAGTGGCACAACTCCTACAATGGCCTTCTACCTGGACTCCCATCTTGCGCCAGTAGAAATACATTGATGGCTACCGCTTAGTTCTCTTGATCCCAAGGTGACCAGCTAGAGGAACTTCATGTGCCAGTTGTAGGAGGAAGGGTCTTACTTGAAGGGGGACCACCAACTTCCTATGGTCACCTTCAGTAGACTCTGTAGGCTCACTGTACAGGAGTCAACATTCCCAATAAATCCAATGTTTCCGAGGAGGCTCACCTTCAAGCTGGGAACAGGTCTATCTTCTTAGGCCTTCTAGAGATGGGCACTCACTTTGGCCCTTACTAAACTCTTCCCTATCAGGACCACCTTCAAGCAATACACCTTGGAGTTCCGGATGGTTATGTTGGTGGAGAACTTCAGGCAACACCTCTTCCTCAAAAGGTTCAATTGTTTGGCTAACTACCTCTACTGGGTTTCTTGACTCCCTTAGCATTGAACATCCCCTTTGGCTTTGGCTCAGCCTTGGACCTCTTCGGCTCAGCCTTGGACCTGGCCAAGGCAGCTTTTGTGACCTTGTGCATGGTCTTTCTGTTGTGTCCCTCACAAGACCTAAGTCTGTGAGGTCATTTCCCAGCAGAACCTTTCCAGGGACTTGCCTCTGAACACTCATAGGTATCCTTACTTCTATACCATTAATGGTTAGATGTACAGGCATTACTGGAATCTTGAGAGGAGGGCATCAGCTAACTTGGTGGGCATCAGGGGAGCTCTGGCAAGCTCTTCTTGGTTTACCAAAATAGAATCAACCACATGGCTTGCATGTACTTAGACATACAACTGCTGCCTCTGTCTGACACAACTTCTTTGGGGAAGCCAACCCTAGTATAAATGCCAAGTAATGCTTTTGCAACTGACTTGGCAGTCATTCTTCAATGGGATGGCTTCAGGATATGTGGTGGCATGGTCAACCAGCACCAAGATAAACCTATTGCCAGAAGATGTCTGAGGGTCAAGGCGGACCAACAATGTCGACCCCTACCCTTTCAAATAGCACCCCCACCACAGGGAGTGGCACCAATGGAGCCTGGATTATTGATTCACTCTTACCAGAAATCTGACAAGTGGCACAACTCCTACAATGGCCTTCTACCTGGACTCCCATCTTGCGCCAGTAGAAATACATTGATGGCTACCGCTTAGTTCTCTTGATCCCAAGGTGACCAGCTAGAGGAACTTCATGTGCCAGTTGTAGGAGGAAGGGTCTTACTTGAAGGGGGACCACCAACTTCCTATGGTCACCTTCAGTAGACTCTGTAGGCTCACTGTACAGGAGTCAACATTCCCAATAAATCCAATGTTTCCGAGGAGGCTCACCTTCAAGCTGGGAACAGGTCTATCTTCTTAGGCCTTCTAGAGATGGGCACTCACTTTGGCCCTTACTAAACTCTTCCCTATCAGGACCACCTTCAAGCAATACACCTTGGAGTTCCGGATGGTTATGTTGGTGGAGAACTTCAGGCAACACCTCTTCCTCAAAAGGTTCAATTGTTTGGCTAACTACCTCTACTGGGTTTCTTGACTCCCTTAGCATTGAACATCCCCTTTGGCTTTGGCTCAGCCTTGGACCTCTTCGGCTCAGCCTTGGACCTGGCCAAGGCAGCTTTTGTGACCTTGTGCATGGTCTTTCTGTTGTGTCCCTCACAAGACCTAAGTCTGTGAGGTCATTTCCCAGCAGAACCTTTCCAGGGACTTGCCTCTGAACACTCATAGGTATCCTTACTTCTATACCATTAATGGTTAGATGTACAGGCATTACTGGAATCTTGAGAGGAGGGCATCAGCTAACTTGGTGGGCATCAGGGGAGCTCTGGCAAGCTCTTCTTGGTTTACCAAAATAGAATCAACCACAGTTCAGCTGGCCCTACTATCCCTAAGGGCAGGAGTGTCAACTCGATTGAGTAGCACACTGTCCTGCAAGCAGTGCTTCATATTATTTGGAATACCAGCATATACCTCTGAAATTCTAGGCTCCCAGGAACCCAGGGATAGTAAGACTTCTTCAGACTCTATCCCGCTGGGGAAGGAGTCTGAAGAGAACGATGCCCCTGTGACAATGTCCTCCTCTTCATAAGAGGTGAAGACCAGACTCAGAGTGGACCCCCAAGGCTTTAACCTTACATCTAGGGTCCCCCTTCATGCGCTCACTTGCTCCACAAGCCACACGAGATCCACTGGGTCTTTGGTCACCGGGATGCGTACTGTAACATGAGCTATGCTTGGGAGGATGATTCCCATTATTCTGAACATTCTCGTGTGACTTACCCTTGTTATGATTTTTGTGGCCTTTATGGGAGGAGGTTTTATCAGATCCCCCACCCTCCCTATCGCTGTGATTGTTCTGCTCCTCCTGCTTACCAGATGTAGGCTTGTCCTCATGGGACACTCTGTGTGACACCCATAAATCTGCTGCAATGGCTAACTTCTTTGGATCTATCTCCTTAGAATCAGACAAGTGCTGCTTAAACTCTGGAGAACAAGAAGCAAAAACATGTTTGAGCATAACTAAACAAATCATACCCTCAAAGGTGGCGACCTAATAACCTTCCACCCAGCCAGTCAAGTGTTTCAAGGAATCAGTTCCATTTGAGACCCAAGTATTATCTTCTTTATTTTTGTAATCTCTGAATTGCTTCAAGTATTGGGCATAAGTCTTCCCAAACTTTAAGACCAGTGTTTGCTTCCATTTTGCATAGTCTTTTCTGTCAGTCTTTGACATTTCCATAATGGAACTGTAGCCAGAATGGGGAAGTTGACTGAGCAACCATGCAATCTTATCAGCACCCACACCCCCTTGCACTTCACATGAATAGTTAAATTCAGTCGACAAATCCATGAAGTTATTCTTGTCATCAAACATACTAAGCAGATCTTTTGGGAGCCTTGGATGAGAGGAGGAGCTAGACCCATTACCAGATCCTCTAGAGGAGCCATTGGCATCTTGTAACTTGGCAAGCTCCAGCTAGTGATCCCTGTCCTTCTGTTTCACTGCTTGCTCCAGTTCTAGCTCCTTTCTGCTTAAACAGCAGCTCTTTTGAATTCCAGCAGGGCCTCGTCCTTCGAGCCAGTAAATTAAGTATGGGACTCGATATCATCCCTATCATCATCTGTCTCCTGCATGACAGCAGCAAAAGCACTTTAATCACTGTTACTGGGAGCTGCCACAGCACCTTCTGTACTGTCATCGGAGGGACAAGCTGTGATCTGGTTTTCCTACCATTCCATGATATTTTGGATCACCTTAGCCTTTTTGCCAGAGGCTGACAAGTCTCTTTCCGCACAGATCTTCCTTAGTGTTTCTGATTAGGAAGCACTTGTTAGGCAGAATCATATGCAGTACCCTTTGGGAACACCATACACAATTAGGACTACAAGTGTAAGTACATTTTCATCTTTGGTACAAGCCTATACTACACAGTAAAGTGGTAGCAATGGCTGAGCAGCCAGACTTATCTCAAGAGCAAAGTGAGCAGTATCAGAAGTTACACAAAGGACAGCAATTACTGTGGTTCAAACAAACAATTATTCAAGGTTTCTGAGTAAAATAATTTATTTACACCACGTTGAAAGTGTTTGAAATCTTTTGCCTCTCTGAAGGCATGTCCTTCCCTTCTCCTTTGAATAACTTTTCCTCCGACCAACTTCGTTTTGAACTCTTGCCAAAGACTTAACTGCAAACTACTCTGAACTGTGTGATCCTCTGCAAAGGCTGTGAACCATTAACATTGGCCCAGGCCTATTGACTTGAATCCTAGTTGTAGTAAGCCTTTTCTAGATTGTCCTGCCTATCACTTGTTGGTGTTGTTGATTTTGGATAACCATGTCTTTTCCTCCCTTTTAAATTGCTGGAGTGCCATTTTGCTCACACTTCATTTTGAGCTTAACTTGTCCAGAATTGATTGGGGGTTATTGTAGTGTATTAAGATTGTGATTTTCTGCTGCTTTATATAGCAAACTGTTTTCAGGCAGGTGCTTTAAAGTTACATTTAATCTAAGGTCACTGTGTTTTCTGTTTAAGTATAACCTGGGCATTTCACCAGTGCACAACACTGGGTACCTCAGATCTTATCCTTCCGCTGTACATCAATGTGTTAAGATGGATTTCTAAACTCTGACCTGGTGGGCAGCTGCGGGTCAGGATGATCGTCCATGGTGGAACAGTAGCCTTTTTTCAGCTCTCAAAGAAGGGAGAAGGATAATTCTGGTGCAGCACACCTGAGGACATGGTGGGGTAGGTCTGCAGGTACTTACAGTCACCACAGCAGGGTGACACAGGGACCGCAAATGCACACTCCATGGTGCACTCTCAGAAATCGTGACCCAGAGGGACTAGGACAATGGCGGGAGAGGGCCCATGACCATAAGTAAGCAATGCCCAAAGTCTTGAGTCTCAGCTTGGAACGGTGACGCTCCTATGCGGGACCCCATTTTGGAGCTGGTTAGTTCACTGGATGGCCCAGGAGCACTTCCGAAGCTGGAGGTGCCAAGAGTAGTTGGTCCCACTACTGTAAAGGGTCGAAGCACCCTTTCAGGCCTTCTTGGAACGATGCAAAAGCAGTGGTCTGACGGGACGACAGCGGGGTCAGGGTGCCAAACCTTCCAGCATGTCTCTGGCAGTTCCACAATTCTGCTCTTTCATTCAGGATACTTGGCTCATGCTGTAGTTTGGTGTGAACTTAAGGTTATCAACCTGCAATGGATGGGGAGCATCTTTCCTTATCCAAGATGTGTTTCATACCCAAATCTCAGATCTCCAATGGAAGATCTGCTCTCTTGCATGCACGCCATGTGTGGGCCAATCGTGGCCCATGGTCATTCCAGTCATTCAGGCCTACTAGACATATTGGCACACGTTGTGTGGATTCGGGCCAGACAGTCCCAACCATCTTCCTGGGCACTAGCACACGTGACATGCAGGAGCCCGTGGAAGATGCGTTTTTTGCGAGAGGCTTCATGCCCAAACAAGGTATATCCAGGTCTCTCGAGCCGGGGGAAGGCAAAGGGAAAAAATGACCAAAGGTTAGAACAAAAGACTTAATGGCATGGCTATTTTATGCACTAGCCACAGTGTTGGGCCAAACGCAGTAAACGTGGTATGGTCCATAAAAACGAAGTGAAATACTTTAAAAGTAAACTGCTGCCACCGATTCATCCTTGGCACACTTGTACAAGCACCAACAAATCCATAGAGAGTGGCTAGGACCATAAAATAAAAGGACCCCTATGCGACTTACTGTAAGATACTTGGCACATAGATAAAATGTTACCAAGAAAAGGCAACATAGTCGAAGAGTAAGGGAAACAGTTTTCCAGTACTGACAGTCTGAAGGACGTGTCCTTTTTCCCATACCAAATGACTGAAAGCTCAAAAGAGTAAATCTGAAGGCTGTGCTCAACTGGAAAAAGCCAGGTTAGGTAAGCCAAACAAAATCAAAAAGATTGGGGTGGGGTCCTAAATGGAGAGAAAATTGCACCTAAGAGAAATCTTTCCAACAGACCCAACCCTGGAGGTGGACAAGCGAGGGAGGAAACATGGGTAGGAGGTCCTCAGGAGTGGGTTAGAAGCACCTGATGGTGAGACATGGTATCCCCCTTTTTCCTCAACCACTATCCCTGCTTATTTTATGGTAAACTACAGCTCCCATAGTTCCGCCCTGAGCAAAAGAAGATGAAGAATGAGGTCAGACAGATTTCTCCTACTTACTTGCAATGGATCTGTCCCTGAAATAATGCCAGGCAGAGTCAGGCACGTAATCCTAATTATATACACCTGCCACTTGTTAGCACGCCCGTTCAGGTGATTGAAATCCCACACTTTCAGGAAGATGTAAGCATTTGAATCCTGAATCCGAGTGAGCGGGAGAAAAAAACCTTCAAGATACTTGAAAGTGGCCCACGACCCTCATGGGAGAACGAGAGAATTGGGGAGGGGCAGAGGAGACATTTGAAATGGCCTTGAATGCTGCATGAAGAGCATCGAGGAAAGAAGAAGGATTAACAAAACTAGTGAGATATCGATGTCAACAAAAGTGTGGTTTGTGTTAAAAGCCAAAAGTAACTGTAACTCAAAAGTTGAAGGTTGCGCGTTTGCCGATAAAATGCACAATGAAAAGGACAATTGCTGAATTCGAAAAGGAATGGATGCAAACTAACAGAGTGGTCCTGTGATGCGACATTTCACATTGGAAATGTATGTGAAATGTTCTTTGTTGAACGGGAACCTAAGGCAAGAAAGTGGCCACAATCCTGAAAGAAAGTTAATAATAAATGTCACATATGAATTTTGAAGTGGTCATTCAGAGGTCTATGTAAAATACTTGCAGTTTTGAAAGTCTTCGACAGTGAAACAACACCTGAGACAAAACGTGGGGAAAGGAACCCCACAAAGAGGAAGACAGACTCGAGCCCAGCAGAGGGAAGCCTGTGAAGAACAGTGTGATAAAGCAAAAGGTGAAAGACAGGCCTGTGCCCAACATAGGGAAGCCTGCACAGAAGTATGTGATGAATAATGAAAGTGAATATGACAAGAGAGGCAGGCTCGAGCCCTGCGGAAGGAAGCCTGTCTTGGACTGTGGGAAAGTAAAGGTCCAAAGTGGAACTGTATATTTGTGACAAGGTGGACAAAGCCTAAGGAAATGATTGAACTACCAGAAGCTGGAAGCCCAAGCCTGAACTGTTACATTTGTACCAGTGTTCCAAAGTGTGCAAGACTGAAAGAACTGTGCCATCCAACTAGACTTTTTAGGAAACTCTCTAGACACCTGGTGCTGAGCGTGGGAAGGAAGTTGTTATTCAAGCCATTCTGTCAGTTCTTAGGAGACACTATTTTCCTTTTGTATTCCCTTAACACATTTTTGATTTTGAGAAGGAGGCCAAGGTTTTTTTTCTTTTAGTATAGTTGTTTTATTTATTTTTTATTTATTTATTTTATTTCTTTATTTATTTTACATTTATAAAGCGCTCACACAGCCCGCAGGCATCGAGGCGCTGTTACATGAATTGTTTGTTTTTCTTAGTTGCGTAGTTGTGTTTTTTTTTGTCTTAGTTACGTATTTATAATACGCTTAAACACCCGGAGGTTTCTAAGCGCGGACCCGGGGATCGAACCTGTTGTTGGTTCGTGTCGTCTTGCTTCCAAGACGCACACGCTGCCGCTGAGCTATCCTCCCGGGACATTATTTTGACTAGATTGACTTGGACTGCTTATTATGTATTTATTGGTCGAGATTACTCCCATTTTAGAGTTAGGGCCAGTTAGGAATTATACCAACCCAACTAAAATACCAAAGAAAGGTTTTCAAAACTTCTATCCATTGTGTCGGTGTCTACTATTGATACCATGCCTTCCTTACATAGTACATACTTTACATGAAGAAACAACACCCCAATGTAATTATGGAGAATCCCAATGATCACAAAGGCAATCCCTATCCCAAACTGTGCATAATTAAATCATGATCTTGTCTGCAAAATTGGATAAACATTGTAATGAATTTAAGGAACTTTTAAATTGTGTTAAAAATCATGCTATTAGAAATGTTGATTGCCACTGTCCTTCTTGTACCTGTCCCCTTTGTCCTCAGCAATCACCCCCATCAAATTCCCAAAATATAAATGAAAGATGTTTTGATGAAACCTTCTCCCTCCATCCCCTGATGATCATTGTATAGAGATTCCAAATTCTCCCATTTATGTTTCTCATTCCGATACCACATACCTTTCATAAATAAATGTAGTTGTTATACATTAAATATCTTGTATATTATTCTGTGATACATTTTTTTTTAAATCCCAATTAATAGTTCACAGACATCACCACTGTCCGGGGTGTTTGTTGTCGCAATGGGGCGTCTGCAGACATTGCACTGTGTCCGGACATATCCATTCTCACATGACACACTTTTAATTAGTCCGCGGACAGGGCCCCCGTTTGCAGACATCCAAGAGCATGCACCTGGCATTCTCCTACTCGAAGGGTGTCCGCGGACAGCCGTCCCCTCCGCAGATTTCTGGGATGTCATCATGTGACCGTAATCGTGCAGTGTGATGACCTGTCCGGCAACAGTGTATGTCACCGCAGAAAGTTTGAAACCAGATTTTTTTGCCAATCTAGGATTTTCCAAGTGAAATGTTTACCATTCTAGAGCTTATAGACCCATTCTTAGTTGATCTGTTAACTTTTTACAACTTTCCAAGACCTTTTGTTGGCTAAGTAGTGCATGGACAGTAGCGTGGTCCAAGACATTCCTGCGACGGGACCCACCCATTACTCTCAGTCATTCTCAATCTGGCTAACCAGGAGAGAGGACCTGTTTGCAGTTCCTGCTTGTACTTACCTGCAAAATGGCATCACTTATTGCCATTGTCCTCCCCAGCCACCACCACCATAACAACCTGGAGGGCCTGGAGAGGGGAACAGGCACAGTTATGCAGAAGAGGATGAAGAGGAAGACGAAGATGAGGTAGAGGAAGTGCCTACTTCCAGCACCCGGCATGAATCATGGGTGTGACAGTTTTTCACCACCGTTGGGGGTGTGCCAAAGGCTCGGGCAGACCAGGTCAGATGTTCTGAGTGCCACATTGTACTCAGTCACAGAAAACCTAGTCTGTACTCCTACAGGACCACCCCCATCCCTTGCCACACCAGATTCAACCACTGCAGTGCTCTGAGAAAGTCTATTCCTTTCTCAGGGAGAAGCAGGTTGATGTGCTCTACTCCATCTTCCTCAACTGCTCCTTCAACCACACAGGCTACACCTGTGGGGCAGAGCGTCCCAACGGACACCTCACAGGCCATACAGGATGCTGTTGACCCTTACTTTTTGAGGGTCACAGTACTCTGTTTGAACTGCAACACACCTACCTGTAGGGGGAGCAATTCCAAAGTGCTTTCGAGGCTATGGTCAAGGAGAACGAGAAATACTGTGACCGTCCTTCAATTGAAGGCCTGCCCAACATATTCCCCTGTTCCCCTGCCCCTCTGTCTCTCTAGTAGGTGCCACTTTCCCCCTTCCCTGCCCCCCCACCTTAGCTTGCCTCTCGTGTAAGAAAAAGGTTTAAAAAAAGACAAGATCACAAAATACAAAAAATATGTCCTTTAGGAGTCACTTTTCACTGTTAAAAATAGAACTGAAAAAAATCACAGAACCCTTTGCAGCTTGCATAGTCCATGGACAGTGTGAGTGCCCACGGACATCTGAAAGATTCCAAGCTTGGGGTGGGGGAATTAAAATCAATGAACTTGTTTTTCATTGAAAAATGGTGGCTTTTAAAAGAACTTTTTTGGTGTTTTTGGTTTTTGTATTTATTTTGGCTTTTGTTTTTTTTGTCAGAGAGGCATTGTAAGGGGGGGCAGGATGGAGGGAAGGAAGGGAATGGACAAATACTTGATTACCCATTGTATGTGTTCACAGAAACTGCTTTAATGCATTTTGAACATTTTCAAGAAAAATCTGATTGGCAACATCAGTCAAATCTACTCCATCCCTTTGAAACTTGCCAACATGCCGCAAGAAAGCACATGCAGCTTTCTTAACATTACGCCTTGCTTTTGCAATGTGTGGACAAAATAAATTTGAATGCTTCCACATTTGTCTCTGAGCAATCTTTGAAAAAAACTATGTTACAATGCGGAAAACAGTTCCATCATCTTCCCAACAGTATCCTTTATTTCAAACTGTAATGAAATTCCAGTGACATAGCCCAAACTATTGCCCCCACAGTGAACAACAATGATTTCCGGATGCTTCAAATGAACCATTCTGTCACAAAACAGGAGCATTCCACCCACTTCATTTCAGGAACTCCATGCCATAAAACTTCTAATTGTTCAAATCCAAGATTCTCAGGCAATCCACAGTGCTCAGAATATACCTTCAGCCAATGGATCCAAGAGTTTTGGAGAATCCATACACTCTGCTTCCTCAAATACATAGCCATCTTCAGTGCACTCAACAAATAAAACTCCTGCTACACCACAGCCAAGAAACATGATTGGCTAATCCCCCAATGTCTGTGTACTGCACAACAGTCAGCAGTCTCTGCAGTCCCCTTTCCATGCCAGGCATCCTGATACACCTGGTTGGCATTGCGGTGCCCGTGGACTACCCTGCTGTCCTCAGACAGCATGTCCAATTAAAGGGGGTGTGGCTGTTTACACTCAATTTAAAACATGTATTCTATAGTTCTGGCTCTTAAAAGAGGCTTTTTTCAGTTTTAATTTTTGTTTTTGTTTTTCTCATTGTTATATTCTACACCTTCTAACAAATGCTTTACTATGTGATCCATATTTTTTTATTTAAGTTGTTCATATGAACTTTTCAAAGCATTTTTAGCAATGAAAAGACACATTTAATTCCCAAATAAATGTAAATTCAATCCATCGCTCTGAAAAGCATTTACACCATCCAACATTATATTTTCATTTTCAAAATATGCCATACCTGAACCATATAAAAAGCACATAGATCTTTATCAACAAGCTTCCTAGCTTTTTCCATGTCTGGACTGAATGCATTTTGACATCTCCATATTTGCCTTGGATTAATTGCAGAATAAATACTCTGCACAGTTGGAAACAGTTCCATTAGGCTTTTCAAGAAATCCTTAATGGCAAACTGAAATGATCCAGCAGTCACATGGCCCAAACTGGTCCCTCCACAATGCACAATAATAATGTCAAGATATTTAAAGTGAGCCATACTCTCACACAATGATAATAAAGTTGACCAGTTTACCCCATAAACTGCATACTGGCATACTTTCAGTTGAGCACACTAGGAGCTGCAGAATCCAACGTGAAGTGATTCTGTGTGGACACACTCCCAACTCCCAGAAGCCCTACTTAACCAGCGGGCACACGCTTTTGTGTGCGTCCTTTAAGGAAGTCAATGGAAAGTCGCTGTTTGGTGGAGGAGCACACTAGGACCTGCAGTATCCAATGTGGTACGAACAAGGTTGAACCAGCTCTATCAGAAGCAAAGAGCAAAGTGGACTATAAGTGGACTTTCTTTCCTATAATATCATATCTAAAGTATCTAATTATACTATTTCATTAAAGTCGCTGTTTGGCTATTCAGCATGTTCGGGGGAGCAGGAGGGCAGGAGGCAGAAACGCTTATTGGGTTGGCAGGATTTAACACATTATGAGCCCTACAGTTCATCACTGCCAACTGTGATATTAATTATCACCGTCATTACGGTCCCATAAACATTGGTGAATCAGCTCGGTTTATTTCGCTTATTTCCATCATAGTACTGAGATGAGTAGACTGAGCAGTTTAAACAATATAACATATGCGTTTGAGCTTGTGTAAGAGTTGGTGCGGACTGTGTGTGTCAATGTCATTTGTTAAATGAGTAGTTGGAGGGTAAAGACACGTTAGAAACAAAACAAAAATGTTTGACATGCATTAACGTTTGGCACCAACGTTTGGCAATTGGCACTCTGCCCTACCATATATTGTACGTGTATATGCGGTAGCCGGGACATATAGTGCTGAATTAAGTGCTCGGCTCGTCCTTGCCCTGTCCTCGTCTTGTGCTGCTCACGTTACCAATAGCTTATTAGCAAAGCATCTGATTTTTAGATTGCTGTGTGCTATTAGGTGTTTGTTATTGTTATTGTCCCACCAGTACCCAGACACATTGGTTAATTTGGGTTTTAAAGTAGCCATAGATTACTTATATGTGATATACTAGTTAATATAAGATAAGTTCAAGTTATTATTTGTGATATACTAGTTAATATAAGTAGCCATAGATTACTTATATGTGATATACTAGTTAATATGAATTAGATATAAGCAATTATCCAGGTATTGAATACAGAGTTTATGTACACATAGAAGTTTGACATGTAGTTTGCATCTATGGGTGAGACTAAGGGAGAGGTTAGTTTGAATAAGTTATTGCGAGAAATCATCACTAATGCCAAAACATCACGTATGTCGTAGAAACAATTAACAGAATCATTTCCCAAAAAATCAGTCCCAGGCGGGCTACTTGAGAACATGGCTGTGAGAGAATTGGTGGTGGATCTGATAAAAGAATTGGGTTGTGTAAATTCCAAATTAATAGATGATGTAATGTTTGGTTTTACTAAGCCCGAAATTAGTGAGCTGAGTGGCCATTGTGAAACCCAAGAATGTGTCAAAGGTTATCCTAGAAATAAACCCGAAGATACAACACCTAGCAGTAAAGGTGAAATATTAAGTAATGAAATGTTGTGTAACAATGACTGTACCATACTTACATCATTAGAGGCAGAGTGTGGTAAGCCAGTTCCCATAGCAGATGAAAGTAAACATAATGTACAGGCTATGGTCCATGAAGTGAGAGAGAGTGCCATTCATCACACTAAAGATCTGCGTAGTAGTGATTTAGATTAACCCAATATAGAATACCTGGGTAACATAATGGAGGTATCATTTTTTTTTTTTTACATCCTCCGAAGCAAACGGTTTAGATAGAAGTGCACACCTATGGTAAGTAAGTTTAGTAAAGAAATTCGAGGATTATTTTAAATACATTTTAGGTGCGGGGGAGGAACTGGGGTCATGGCACAAGACCCCGACAATAAACAGTAAGAAGAAAGAGGATTCAACTTGGGAACCCTCCCGTCCCCTGAACCCTTTCAAATGTTTGGATTAATCCAATACAGTTGTTCAAATTGAGTTATAGGCTTTGTACATATTTTTGTCAGACACAGAAGTGTGAGATAAACAAATATATATTTATAGCCAAGCTATATTATTTTCAGCAAGAATTATAGTTCAGAGAGAAATTATTTACAGTGCATAGAAACAAAATAGAATCAATAGATGAAGCTCAAATTGAGAAAAAATTGAGTGCAAATTAAATAGCAACGCGTATCGAGGAAGTTCTCCTCTTCTTCATTAGGCCAAACTTGGACTCTTAATGTAAAAGGAAAAACACAAATTCAGTAAAGAAAATAATGTAGGGACAATTCATAGATTGTTCATAACATATTCAATTTTACAATTTAGACAATTTGGTGACGTTAGTTGTAACATGTCATAATATGCGTTGTAATACATGCAACATTATAAGGTGAATTATCTGGTCCATGTTTGAGAGAGAAAATGAAGGTCAATTAATACACCCCTTCCTGTACAACAGACAGTAAAACATACAACATATTATAGTTTAGTGGTTTGATGCCTCTAATGGGACCTATCAAGTTGATGGTGAAACATAAGCTAAAGTGAATATATAGGGAAAAAAAGCTAGCAGTTCCTAAGCTCTATCGATCTAGTGGGGAAGAAATGCGAAAGTCGTTACCTTTGTGTGTAGAAAGTGTCGGAAACAAAGAATCCGACGAAGCAGGAAAAATAAGTAAACAGACTGTCTTTGTGTATCAGTTTGTTCCTAGAGACACGGCCAATTCCCAAAAAGATACTAGAAATCTGTAAATAACAGAGCCTTATCAATGTCAAGCTCATTGTTTAAAAGTAACGGACATTAGTATGAAATATATAAAAATTGAATAATATACCTAGCCAGAATGTGGATGGCGGTAAATAATCAATAGAAGAGCCCATGTAAAGTGTGGACCTCAAATATCCCGCTGTTGCAGCAGGAGTGCCTCAGAATGTAGGAGTTCTGTCACGCAAATAAACAAGCTGAACAGGAATGGAGTCCTGATTAGTATAAAAAACTCAGCAATCTAAAATGGAGTAGTGAAAACGTAACGTGATGTTTAATAAAGGCAAACTGAAATGTTAAAAATTACCATGATTAGGATGTGCACAAGGCACAATTCTTGAAGCTGATGTGAAACTGATGTCAAGATTGTGCGGCCGGTCTACAGCTGAAGAATCCGGCAGTAATGAATTAGGTAGAGTATCAACTAAAGAAACTGTAAGGAAAAAAGAATAATGAGACTAAGGAACTTTATCCCTGGTCCCGAGATAGACAAATGCTAATGCATTAGCGCTTACCTGGAGTGTAGGGGGACAATGGGACAATCCTGAACAGGATCTGTTCAGCCGAGCAGCTTGTTGTTCACAAACCATGGAACAGCATGTGACCATGGAGATAAATAGAGGACTAGGGTTATAGATAAAGAAGAAGGACTAAGGAGTAATCAGGCCGAAAGATCGGCCATCTTGAAATGAGGTTATATGTTGTGATAGAGTATGGACCTCTAGATATTCAATAAACTAGAATAGTTTACCATGTGAAATAGAATTGAAATAAGCAATGAGAAAAAGGTTGTAAATTGGACAGAACGCTCTGATCTAAGAGGGGGGAAAAAATATAATTATCAAATCATCAGGGCAAGGTCACTGAATGACTGCGTGTAACCTCTCAGTCTATAATAGGTGGAGAAACTAACCCTAGATTTCTCTTTTTCACATGGAAGACATAGTACAATGAGACAGTCTCAGTTGGGTAAACACATTTAATTTACAGAAGATCAAAATCAAATGTAACAAGTTTAACAAAAATGACATAAATTAGAGTAAACAATATGAACAATTTTTACATTGAATTTACAGGCAATGATTTTTATGGCAACAATCTATTAGTCTCAACAAAGTAGTGCCTTAGATCACAGTCAGACACTGGAATAGTAATGTAACTTTCAAGTTTATGTTGTTGAAGGTCAAGCATTCCTTATTGACAAATTCAAATCACAAAAAAACAGTTGTGAAATCTTCATTTAAACCCCAGGGCTGTAAAGAGCTTAACTTGTCAATCCAATACGCCTCTCTTTGTAGTAAGAGTGACTGGTAGTCACCTCCTCTTGTAGGTCGTTTGACAACTTCTAGCACCTGGTATTTTAATTGGGCAATTGAATGTTTCTGCATGTTACCAGTGAGTATTGGTTATTACATCTTATGTTCAACTTGTGTTCAGACAGTCCTCATTTGACAGGTCTTTTGGTCTGTCCTACATACACTTTGCCACAAGGGCACTTCAACATATATATGACACCTGATGTCAGACACGTGGAGTAGTCTCTAAATTTGATTTTTTGAGCTATATTTAATAGTATATTGATGATTTGTCGCATCTTGCTGAAGAAGTGGCTATAGCCAGAGACGGCTAAAAATTGTTATATGATACTAACTTCTCAAGACTGCGCTGAAATAGAATAGCACGACTGCTTAACTGGTTAGCATAGTTTCATTTTTATTTAATTTAACAGTGCCCTTAAGCTGACATGTGTTTCGGCTGATTCCAGCCTTTCTCCAAACCGGGCATAATCTGTGATTTTTCCGTTTGTGCAATTAGATTCAAATGCATTTGCAATGCTTAGATGCATAATATGTCTTTGGTTAGATCCCTTAGTTCCGTGTTATTAATCCATGCTCTGATGAGCGTCTTACATCCATAGTTCAAGCCAGTCAAGTGGCACAGTGAGTAGAGCACTCACTTTGACACCCGTGCAGAGCTTGCTAATGCAGGTACAAATCCCGGCAGGGCCAAACTCAGCCTTTCATCCTTCCGAGGTCGATAAATGAGCACCACACACCGTGGGTAATAATAAGCAGCGCTCAGATACATGAGGGTTTGTAGCGCTACATAAATGCCAAAATATTATCATAGTCAATATGGGCACTGTAAGTCGAAAGGAGAGTGACCATTTCCCACATGCGCTCTCTTGGTTCTTCCTAAACTTAGTATAACTGCTCCTAATCATGATAAGAACTGGCAGATTTGTATAAATCAGGAAGAAAATCGCATTATGTGTTGTCCCATTAATATTAATAGTGATAATGCTATCATCCCTAAATTCAGTGCGATGGTAGGAGCTATCAGTGAATTTGTGCAGGAGAAAAGGACCTACAAATCTCATCTAGAAAAATCAAATAAGGTGAGGCACCGCAGACATGGTAATGATAAGCATATTAGTAAAGCAAAAAAGATCATGTGAAATTAGATTGCGGTTGCAACCTCATATCCATATTGGACTTGCCCAGAAGATTGTTCCTGCTAAGGTTAAATCCATTTAAAATTTCTACAGTTGCTGGCTTCGAGATCATCTGTATAGATGTGAAGTTGGGCGTTGAAAAAAGTTGCCCTTCTTGCACAGTTGCGCAACTCTAACGGCATATGGGAAGTGATTTGCAGTGCTAGAAAAAGAGAGATAACAATAAATTGCATCATAGGAAAAGTATGGACTTCCCATATAGCAACTACTAAATGCTAAATACTAAAAACTAAAATTCTGTTTTCAGATTCAATTGATATGTAATGCGTGTTCTATTTTTCCTTTTGTAAAGCGCTTTGGCTTAAAGCGCTATATAAAAATGTAATAAATACAAATACAAAATACAAACCACATTAGGACGCATAGAATGCAATGGCAAGACCTTTCCAATACCCTCCAATAGTTGTCATTGCAAGGCATCAGTTTCTGACATAATTGAGATTATTAGACACTTGAATAATTCACAAGCTGCTGGCCCAGATGGGGTGTGCAACAATTAATTAAAATTGGCCCCCGAATTGTGTGCCACTGCCCTGCATACGCTCTTTACGGAGATAGGAGTGCTAGGAGTGATACCAAAAACTTGGCACGTTAGTCACATTCTTACAGGTTATAAGAAAGGTGCATGGGATGATCCTGGCAATTTTAGAATGCTAGCAATGCTAGATATTCCATCAAAAATATTTGCACAGGGCCTGTTACTTGAACTAAACGAATGGCTTAGTGCTAACAATATACTGCCAATTAACCAAATTGGGTTTAGAAAAAGGTCAAGCACCACACACAAGTTGGTCTTGTTGACCTCAGCGATTGAATATGCCTTGAAAAAGAGAGAGACAAGCGTATACTGCGCTTTTATAGACTTCACGGCAGCGTTCAACTCGGTCCTTAGGAACGTCTATGGAAGAAGTTAAATGAATGGAATATCCCGCCGGGCCAACTGAAAATGTTCATGCTCTTGTATTCTGACACTTTTGTACATATTAGATTAGATGCTAAAGGCACTTTGTCTGCTTGATACCAACAAGCTGTGGTGTTAAGCAGGGCTGCATGGTCACATTAACCCTTTTTAATTTATGTTTAGCAGATATGCAACAGGCATTTGTGTTACCATCAACATGCCCCATGAAAGTTAGTACTTCCTAATAGTAAAATAAGTAATAAGGTTTGGCGTATGAACAATGAAAAGCTTGAACAAATACACCATTACAAATATCTTGGTGTCATAGTAGATAACAAATTAAGATCAGAGAGACAATGGCTTTCAATTAGAGATAAATGTAAAGTATCAACCAGTGCGATCAGTGCAATTGAAATCCCGGGACATAAACATGTCACAAACATGAGGAAACTTGAAGCTATGATGTTGCGTAAGCTTTTACGGCTACCAAAATGCATTCCTGCTGAATATTTATATCTCGAATTTGATGTGAAGTGCATTGAGTTTGAATTTATTAGAAGACTTGTTATGTGTTATGCAAATCTTACCAACTTAGAAAATGACACAATTGTTGTTTCATACATGTAGGCTTTTGAGAATCCAAAATACAATGTTTATTAACAGTTTAAAGGCTGGCTGAAGAAGAGACTGACATTAGTTGGCCATGAGGATTGTATTATTGAACTAGCGATGACATCTCACAGTGGTTCTTATTGTCAATATAGGCTTCAATGTGTATTTAAACCAAAATACATTACGACCTATTCCATCTCTAAAATATTTTGATTCTATCTATTGATGACATTTAATAATAGTGTATCTCTGGAAACAAAAGATGTGCAGCAAGGTATGTCCAGGTCCATGAGAATGTGCCAATTATGTGGTAATGAGGTAACAGTGTCCCTAGAACATTTGATGTTATATTGTGATAGCATGTTGGAACTGCGATTGAAATACCTCAAATCTTTGATAACACGATAGATATCAACAATCTTTCCAACGTGTGGCAAAATGTTATTAATGGCGATGATTGCAATCTTATTTATTTTATGGTATTATTCTATTTATGAATGGTGGATATTTTTAATTGTTTTTAGAATTTGCAATCCTTGTCTATTTTATGTTAAGTAGCAGGGAACATTACAATTAATTTGTAGCTGTACTCATTCTGTTTTAGTTAATTCTATGGTTTTAGAAAATACTAAACTTTTATTATATCACTGTACTATTCAAATGGTATGTCAGAGGATGGTGTTATTTAGGGAAACTCTTACTTTTAAACCGTTAACTACATTAGATATTGGTAATTATTGTAGAAGCTGTAATAGTGTTTGAGCAATTGTGATCTCTTATATTTTGTGCTGTTATTGTTTATGGACAATTTGTTGTATATAAACAGCCATTGGCTATAAGTATATTAATAAAATACAATCAGATTAACCTTCAATGAATGCATCCAACAATCTCCCACCATCCAAACACTCTTCTTCTTAATAGCAATAGACACATCCATGTTCACTGCACAGAACATACAACACACCTGCAACCCTGTCTTCCTATAAACCACAACCACAAAATGTGATTACGTGATTGGCTAATCCCTGCAGTCCTATTTCCATGACAGGCATAATTTAAGAACCCGAATGACATGTCCGATGTTCACGGACTAACGCAGTGTCTGCGGACCCTGTGGCACAAGACAGCCCTTCCACCCTTTCTACTTTCATGTTTGTAACACTCCCTCATTGGTTGCTTACAAACAGTCACACATCCATCCAACAATCACAACATTGCTACACCTAATCCTGTCATCTCAGTTCAACACTTCAGATGTACACTTGAACATTTCTCCTGTTATTCACAGCTACCTGCATCAAAACAACTGTGAAACTTTCCAAGATTTCTAGTGCAGATTAAACATCATCTGCATCTAAGAAGACATACTACAGTTATGCTTATATTATATGAAGAATGTTTATGCAACACTTTTTCAAATGTATATCTATACAGGGTTACTGACACTTAACCTTTAAGAATCTTCTCAATCTGAATCGTGTCAATAAGCATATTATCTTTTTAACCACTCTATCAAATGCCATATATGACAGCAGCCGGCACCTGGTAACATCAAGTGGCATGCACTGCCAACATATTAAAGTTCCACACACCAAGTACCACTTAAAAATGTTCTACAAATCATTCACATCAGCTTTTCCTTTCTTTTACAAAATACTTAGACACAGTGCATTCCATATGAACATCAAACTTTCCAACCTTTCTCATTACATCCTTTATAGTGCCACCATACTCCACCTGCTCTCACATACGTGTATACTGCCAAACGGCCCAAATCATGAAATTATTTACACAGTGCAAAGTGATTTGTCACTGCTAAAAAGTAACATAAAATTGTGCAGCCAACACAAGCCCTTATACTTAGTACTGTGCAAAATGTATGTTTGTAGTACATAGTCAATGCAAACTCTATTTATATTGCAAAAATGAATGTGCACTGACTTTCCACTGCAAAAATACACTTTGCACAGTTCCAGGAATTAGGGTTTCTAATGGTAGTGAAAAGTAACTTCGCAATGTGCAAGAAATTCCATTAATCTGGCCCATAGTACTTATATACAACACTTTTCCTTACATATGAATGATTGTTCTTTTTCAACCATTACTGTAACACACCAAACACTGCTCCATTGCATTACCACCAGGCCAGTTTCCCTATTCTTTAAAAACACTGCAACACATTACAAATACCTTGCACCACAAAACATATCCCTTCTCTTACTAAAATCCCCAGCACAAACAGAACCTAGATAAGCATCTTTTTCACACACCCATTTTGCCCTACACCTTAGCATGTCCTAAAACAACACTACTCATAAGGCCTCATTGTGGGATTGCCAGTAAAACCCACCGGTAGCTGGCATGTTGCCCTCAGCCCTTATTACTGTTACCACTACCTGACATCCAATGCTACCGAAATATCACAATCGGTGTCAGTACACTAAGTTCTCATTTCCATACAGTCCTATAGGACTTCATGGGAATGGGAACCATGAAGCACCGGCACCATTAGTAATGATGCCAGTGCTTCAGTTCAAAGCCTGCGGCCTCAGGTAAGACCTGCTGGGAGTACAGTTCCCCTACCACTAAACACAGAGTAAGCCGGTCCATAAAAGCTGCTGGTAAGCATTTACTGGTACCTTTAATTAAAGAGTAGCTCATTCATAATAAGAACCATAGTCCAATTTTTCTAACAACATACTTAACATACTTTACTACACCAGCCATAACCCACCTTCATTAACACTTTTCCCCCAACAACTTCTAATACCATAATAAATAACACACTCTTTTACTAAACTTCTTTGCCATTACCACACATACCCACTAACTTTTTTTTTTACAATTGACGGAAAAAAGGAGATTGAGGAAAAAAAGCTATAAAAGAAAGAACATTCTTCACATCCTACAAAGTAAGTACATGAGTATAGCATGTTCACTGCTCTAATAATAACAGTGCACTTTCACTATATATTAGCCTAGAATGTTCTGTTTTACCCACCGACATTGTATTTCACTGTTACTCATTATATTGCAACATTCACACTCTTTCAATTCCCATCTAAAAATTGTTCTTTATTCAAAACACTGACCATTCCTTACTACAACACAGCCATCTCTCAACAACTTCTATACCACAATTGACTTCCTTAATACTCCATACCCCATGCACATAAGGTCGTTGTTCCAATGCAAAAACTTTGAAACTCATTGCATTACAAATCATTAACACACATTAGCCCACACAGACACACTTATTCACCATGTTTCCATTACAGCCACACAACTCTCATACATATGCAGTAAATCACACCATTATAACAACCACTGTTTTCCTCAAAACATCATAATGTCCCTACTTATTCAATCACAACACCACTCCCTTACTCACTAACCAAAGCCTATCAAACCTGTAAAATCTCGTACTCTTACAACCTTCCCGACCACACCTATCTTCCCACTAAACAATCAGACAAACCCACGCATAATACCTGCATAAACATTCCACAGTTTTCAAACACAAACTTTCTTTTTCCCCCAACAAGCAAAACACAATGCCTACTAAAAAGCAACATTGTAGAAAACAACAAAAAATAGAGCAGCTAAGAATAAAAACAAGATATATAGTTATCCTCTTTTATAGAAAACATTAAAACAAAACAGTTATTAGGATTGCATGTGACCTTCTGTAGAACTTGTGATTTATCATTCACGCTTCAAATATGAAATGTGTGTCGTTGTTGTAACTTGTACTGTACCAGCTGCTACTTCTTGCCAATAAAGAAAAGTTTAAAAAAAAAAAACAGTTATTAACTTCACTCAACACATGTAAACCAGCCACCACTAAAACAACTAACGCCCCTCTTGGAAAATCTAAAAGTAAAAAAACATATACAAACAAAACCAAACTGAATAAGGAACCTAATGAACCAATATTAGTGTAGCCAATGTAAAGCAATCCCGAACATTTATTTTACAAATAAAATTCCACTGTACAGTTCTTAACAATATTTTTAAGACAGCTACAAAGTCATTATCTACCCTTAACAATTACTGCAGAAAACGAATCCTGGAAGCTCTAATTGTCATTCATATTAGACAGAATGGAACCACTAACTAAATTGATCAATACATTACAAAAAAGTTCTTCTAAACATGTGCAATGGTAGCAGCGACACATTTTCAAATTTCTGTGATGGTGAATGGATTCACACAAGCAGCACAGAACCATATTTCAATGAAGACACTTATAAACAAGAACAAAGAAACCCAATTGCCATAGACAATAATGGCTGAGGCCATGAAATTATAGGAAACACCATTATGGCAAAAGAAACCCTTATAGAGAAAACGTCTCCAACACACTTTCAACCCAATATTCCTTTTGCCCAAACAACCCATCCAGTATACAATTTGATGTGTAGCTCAATATGTAAAGTACGACAACAATCCTTCAAATCTTTACGACAATTCTTAAAACACTAAGTGAAACTGAAAGACAAAAGTAAGATAAAAACTTTACAAACCATGGACTCTTGCCCAGTGCACATCCACACAGGACTGGAAGCACATTCAGTAGTCTACATTTCAGGAATTGCTAGCAAAAGCACAAACCATCACATCAAAATGTTAGCAACACATCGTTCCGATATAAAAAATCTCGTGCATATTATACTATGCAAAAAGTCCTGCTCTAGGACTGTACAGTTTAAATAGCATTCTCCTACATGACACTGCCAACAAACTCCTTCGAGAAATAGAACAGATTCAAAGTAAATATTTTGGAACTGAAATTGATTTACAAAATGTCTGTAACTTTTGAAAACATTAGAGGAAACCTCACAAACAGCACCCACCTTACAAACACATACAAAAAAGAAATAGTTACGTTTCAAAACACAACTACTGAAATAGCAGACAAAGTATGTGTCTGTTGTCGCAGAACTTTTCATAAAAAGAGCCCAAAATAATATATATGGCCTAAAAAATAGATGAAAATGAGGAATCCCAATGTTCCAATTAGCTTTATATCTAACAGCAGAAAATAAATACAAAATAACTGACCCCTCAATAGTTTGCGCATACTGCAATACAAAAACTCGACAATAACCATATTGCCATCACATGCTATTACTAATAACTCAGAATTCTTCCCATTTCCAAAAGCTCTCCAAGAACTCAACTTGTATGAGAGCATTATAATCCAAACAGTACACCCATTTCAAGCGATACTACGCCTTCTTCCTAAAACAACCCAATTGCCTCCATCTGAGTTACTAAAAGGCATTTGTACAACAGCCAATATATCAATCATTGATTGGACTAGTTAATGGTCTACTAATAAAAGACAAAAACAAAGTTAGACAAGCTCTACAATACCTTAAAGAAAACAATGAATGCTACAAAGAAATAAAGATAGAGGAGAACTTTAAAGAAACCACCCAAATAATTCAAGATTCCCAGAAACTGGTAAATTTGAATGTGTAAATCCTGTTCCTGCAGCCAACATTTCAGACCAGTATACAATTCACCCACTTCCCTCCAAAGACACCATATAAGATGAAATAGACACATATCAAATGCGTCAAGTAAAAGGCTTCCCAATGATCATATTGAAGAAAAGTGTTGAAGTACTTTTCCTCTACTCTTTCCTACAGGAAAAGGAGGGAGATATGATGAAAGATTCAAACACATAAGTGCATCATAATATCCCTCTTTACAAAAGTATTCTGAAGATCCCAGTTTTAGACAAAATGAAGAATACATATTTCATGCGCTGTTTGAAAGTGAGCTAACAACTCTATGTTATGGAGTTGCACACACATTAAGAGGCCGATTCATGGATTAATGTGCGCTGAAATTTTCAGCGCAAGCGTACGAATCGCAGTGCCAGTGCGAAAATCGCAACGAAACCCGGGCACAGCGATTCATGGAAGTCCATGCACCTGTAAATCCCAGGATGTGCGCCAAATTTCTGTGTGGCGCACGTTGGCACACACGTCTCCAAACAGCGTGCGCTAAGCGCACAGCGAAACCGCACATAGCGCGGTGCACACAACAAAAGTAGGAGGAACAGGGGACGTGACACGTGGAATGGGGAACAACTCGTGAAAATGTGGGCGTCACGGGGGAAGTACAGGAGGCACGTGCGCGGAACGCCCACACGCACGTTCAAAACACGTATTCATAGAATCGAACGGGGATAGGGCGTGCGCCAAAAAAGACGCGCTAATCAGGAAACACGTACGCCAGCAGGAAGCAGGCGTACGTGGACCCACGCAGCATAAAAGTGCGTGCAAACAACAAACAAGAACAGACGCCAGGATGAATATACCGTTCCTAGCAGCAGTGGTCATGGGATACCGCAGGAGGAGGAGGAGGATAGTCAGGCCCAGAATTTGTACACCCAGAACCAGCCTTTTTGGGATGCCTGATGACCAGGTGTATGGCAGGTACAGGTTTCCACCTCACATAATACTCAACCTGGTCAGTGAGTGGAAGGATGACCTCAAATCAC
Source organism: Ambystoma mexicanum (assembly GCF_040938575.1). Taxonomy (NCBI): domain Eukaryota; kingdom Metazoa; phylum Chordata; class Amphibia; order Caudata; family Ambystomatidae; genus Ambystoma; species Ambystoma mexicanum. Next base: position 418,310,566 of record NC_090927.1, on the reverse strand, counting down.
CCACCCTGTGCTCCCAAGCACTCAGCCCCCTGCATAAGGTCCTCAATGTACTGCACTTCTTGGCCACTGGATCATTTCAACGGACAACTGCTATAGTAGGGGGGTGTCACAGGCCACGCAGTCACGCTGCCTACACCATTTCTTGGCCATCATGACTGCACGCCCATCAGTCCGCAGGCACATATACCTGCCCAGAACACCTGCAGAAAGGTAGGCTGTCAGCCAGGATTTTTACGGGGTGGCACACTTCTCCAAAGTGCTAGGTGCCATTGACTGCACCCATGTGGCTCTACGTCCCCCCAGGACATCAGAGCACATCGATAGAAACCACAAGCACTGGCATTCCATCAACATACAGGTAGTGTGTGATGCCAAGGGTATCATCACCTCAGTATATGCCAACTATCCAGGGTCCACCCACGACAGTTTCATTTACAGAATGTCAACCCTAAACCGGGACCTAGAAGCTGGGCGGCATGGCGATCCATGGCTGCTCGGTGAGTATAAATGCCACAGCACATGCATGCATGTCAGATACTGAGTAATGTCACAAACCCACTAATGATGCCCATCACCACCTCCCCAGGGGACAGTGCCTACCCTCTGAGCACCCACATGATGACGCCAATTCGGAACCCCACCATGCCACCCGAGGTAAGATACAACACAGCCCACATTGCAACCCGGGGCATAGTGGAGCGCACATTCGGAGTGCTCAAGTCACGCTTTCGCTCTCTTGACCATTCTGGCGGGCAGCTGTTATACACTCCCCCAGTAGTGTGCAGGATCATAGTGGCAGTATGTGTCGTGCACAACATTGCAACAGTCCGGGGCCTGCCTGTGGACATGGTGGTGCCCCCACGTCCCCAACCACATGCACGCCCGCTGCGCATGGGAGGGGAAGGGCACAGGGTGAGGCAGCCCGTACGCAGCTGGTAGCTAATTACTTCACCTAAAATCACACCCCTGTGGAGTGCACACAGCCCTGGCACATACCATCAGACAATCAATGATGATGACATAAGGAACAGTCAACTGTCACAACCATACCAGCCTGAGATTGGTCACCTGGAAGTGTTACATTTTGTGCATCCCTACCTACACAAACACCACCAATGCTGTGTCATCAAAAGACACACTTCTATGCTGCAAAAATCATTACCCCCTTGCAAAATACAACATGACAACAGTGCCATGTCACCCAACCCTTCCCCAGCACTGCCACCCAACACACCATGGCATGTCATGCTATGTGAGAGCAAACAAAGCAATCCCCAAAACATGACACAAGTGTCAAAGTACAGTGTCCTTAATGGAAATTGCCCACACACAATATGCTCCCAGTAATGTAGAACTAACAACACACATGATCAAATACTTACCAACAATACAATGCAGCTACACAACCTCAAACATAGCATAAACATGACAGTACTAAGTTAAAGTAGTGGTAGTCTTACAACCTGATCATGCCAGCACATCGGCCACTTCCAACTGTACAGTGCTGCTGCCACGCAAATGTCCAAGTGCACTGCTTACAACATGAACTCCATCTCCAAAGTAGACGGCCTTGTGAAGACTTGAGGAATTAAACTGCAAATTAGACGAAAGACATGGATGCACAAGCACATAGCAATACACCATGCAGTGTACAATTCAACAACAATATCCACTAGGAATGTATACACAGTATTGACTACAGAATGCCCACACAGCTCATGGGAGTCCTACGTCACTGTGTAAGTCAATGTCACTTGGGCACGCCCTTTGCAAGCCCATGGAAACGAGAAGCAGGAGGGGTGTGTGTCTCACAAACCCAAGCATCTAACCCAAACTCAGGACTAGCCTGCATGTGCCCAGCCGGAATACAGTGGATGCCCACAGGAGCCACACAAGGCAACACACTGCAAAAAAACAAAAATCAAAAATCAAAAATCAAAAATGGCCACGTGGGGGATGGGGGGGAGGCCACCCAGGAGGTCCGAGGACAGGGTGCGCACCAACACTCACCTGTGTGGATGTTGGGAAAAAAAAACACCTCCATGGGCTCATGGCCTGCACGGCTATGCCAATGTGGGAGAACTGCTGTCTCTCTCATCACCCTCTGCTGCTGCCACAGGAGGTGGTGCTGCCACAGGAGGTGGTGGTGCTATGGGAGGCAACCCACGCAAAGCCCTGGTATGGTCCTCCATGGTGGCAAGCATGCAGGTGTGGAAGGTCTTGTTCTGGAGGATTATAGTGCGGAGATCTCCATGCAGCACCTGACGTGATGCCCGGATTTCCTCCCGAGTTGCCTGCATCTCAACTGAAAGCGAACGTGTGAGCCGCTCCAGCTGCTGTTCTGTCCTCAAGTTAGTGAAACCCTCAAGGTCAACAAGAGTCTCACTGAGGTAATGGAGTTCTACCCTCAGGGCTTCCCTGTGGCCATGGGACCCTATTGATATCGATTGGCGTAGAGTCTCCAGTGCCGCCAGTCTGTCCCTGTTGAACACCAACATGTCCTCCCTGTGTGATTGGCAAATGGAATCTGTTGCCTGCTGTAGTAGCTCCATCTGCCTTTCAGGGGGGACAATGGAAGTGGCCACCCTCTCCATTGCTTGAGCCATCATCTCAACTGATGCTGCCTGCTGGGTTGCCATACCGTAAATGGATTGTTCCCATGCGGTATTGCCTGGTGGTGTACGGCCACCGCGTCGGCGGGCACCACACCTGTTTGGGGCAAGGCGATCTGCGCCTTGCTGTGCCGGCACTGCCTGAGGCTGCAGGACTGCATTCCCCCTCTGCTGGCCCAGGAACAAGATCAGATGTTGTGGAGTGTGACCCTGCATCCGTAACCGCCAAAGGCGGACTTACCAACACTGACATCCCCATAGAGGGTTCTACCCCTGGTACAGGTGGGTTGGACAGAACAGAATCCCTGCCAAAAACACTTGCCTGCGACGCCACGTAGGTCTCATCATCCGAATCAGCACCTGAATAGAGGTCTGGGGAGGTGCGCGAAGAGGCACCACTTGATAGAATGGTCTGCAGCAAGACTGGGTTCTCACCCACCACCACACCACGTCCCCCACTGGTGCCCGGTCATGCCTGAGATTCCTCCTGGGTCTGCACCATCTCCTCAACCTCAACAGCATCGAGTGCGTCATCCCCTGCAAAAACATGAAAGACAAAAAATGGAAACAGGCATTAGCACCATAGCACACAAATAGGCCTGACAAGCTACAGAACCAGTCCATGATTTACACATATCCCACATGACTATAACCCTCCCATGCATGCACTGTCACTGAGTTTGAAGGGGAGGCAAAAGGCAGACACTGATGACACCAACATGGAAGAGCAACACATTTGCTGCATGCTGGGTAGCACTGCCATCACACATTAGTCTGTGAGTGACAATACACATACATGACACATGCCATCACACAGATGGCATGTACCATAGCCATGGTAAATTCCACAAGTACATCCATATGTCAGTGAATGAATACTGTCAGCCATCCATGTGAGATGGACATGATGAGATGAAAAATGCTACATAGTGTGACAAAATAGGCATGTGCCACACACTGCAACACATACAGTGTACAAAAATACAGTGATTGCAGGCTGATGTACACATCAATGGTTGTGCACTTCAACATGACAGGAAACAACTATCATGTTCCACATTCAAACATGCACCAAAAATTCCTGTGATCAGGCCAATACTCAATTAGCCTGAATGGTCAAATCATTCATCTAACAAGGTAACGCATATGGTCCAATGTGGGGTTCAACAATGACAGAAGCATGTCACAAATGTGAAATTAGGGCTGAGGAATGCGTAGCAAAAGTGGGAGAATTGAAACAATCAGCCTGAACTAACACTGAAAAATACAAACAATGTTGTTGCAAGATGCCACTTCAAGGGCACCTGGCGTAATGTTGAGCCAAATTACTAATGTGGGCAGAAGGGATACTGTCACACCCAAATCCAAGACCGTTGAATGTTTTGGATGAAGCACATGGGTGACCCATACCACTCAGGCACACACACCCTCACCTGGCACTCAATCAGAACCCGTCACCCAAACAACATACACATGCATTACACACAAATGCATGGCCACTCACCGGACAATGCATCATAATCAGGTAGTTCTCCCACACCTTGGATCTGTGCCTCTGTGACGAAAGCCCCAGCAACAGACTCATGTTCAGTGAGTTTGTTGTCCTCTTGTGGAGGCCCACCGCCAGCCACCAGAGTAGCAGCATGATTTGAGGCCAGCTTGTTCATTGCTCTGCGTTTCAGGTCATTTCACCGCTTGTAGCAATCATCAGCGGTCAGCGATGGTCTGCCAGTGTGCCTTACGTTGACCAGGTGTGGTCTTGCACCCTGCAGTCACCAGCATTTCGTGGCTATGTGCCGACACATAGCCCACAAGTGCATCAAGTTCTGGATCATTGAAGTAAGGCTTCCTTGAGGTACCAGAGTGTGTAGCCGTGTCTGGGATCTCAGCCTGTCATGCCAGAGCACCCTTCTTCCTCTTCTTTAAAGGTGGAGCAGAGCCAGAGTGGCTTAAGCCGCTCTGGTCAGTAGGGGCAGAATCACCGGTGGACTGGGTAGTAGGAGTTTGGGAATGCACAATGACCATAGGTCTTGATGCAGGCATTGGTTGCAGGGTAATGTTGGCAGGGGGAAAGTTAGTTTGATGGACTGGGACTGACACTGTCCTGGCAGGGAGAGTCAGAGCTGGGGCGGATGGAGCTGCAGCTGCCCCTGCAGCCTCCCCACCCTGCATACTTGGGGCAGAAGATGACATAGCTGCCCCAGATCCACGTGGATTGGTGACAACAACTTGCACCGCCACACTTGGCCTAGACTTGCTGACCTGGAAGTCAGCCAGGGAGTCATCCTGTGCCACTTCAGGTTCCACAGTGGGCTGGTCCAACAGGGGCTGAGCTTGGATGGTGTCAGCCACGTTTCCCTCAACCATGGGGGGAGCATGGGTGTCCCTGATTGTTCCTCCACACATGGGGGCATAGGGGCACTCTGAAAATCCCAGCCACATCCCCTACCGCACCCACCATGCCCACCTCTTGAGGGTCGGCCACCTTTGCCTCACTTACCACTTGGTTGCCTCCCAACCATGTCACTGATGTTTGTTGTGCATATGGGAGTTGCAGTAAACTATCGTCCTGGGCAATTGGGGGTCAAAGGGGTAGGATGCCAGATGGAATTCGTACCCTAGTGCTCTAACAAGGCTGTCTGTGACCCCTGATGGAAGATGACGGGTCACGCAACGCACAGGCAGCCCAAAATCAAAAATAAACGTGCAGGCAGCCCCTCGTAGACCACGTGCGTGAAAAAATGAACCCGCACTACGCTGTGGCACCCAGAAACACAAAACTAAGCGTACGCGTAATACATGCAGCCTAAAATGACCTCTGAAGGGGAACACGACACACGGGGCAAGCACAGTTGCTAAGTACGTGCGGAACTCACCGTCTGCCTGGAAAAAGAACGTGAAAAACACCTCCGCCAAAAGAAGAATTGTACGCTGTCTGAGGAGACAGGACAAAAGGAGAAGTGAACTCTGTTTGAGGAAACAGGCCCAACAAAATTTCAGAAAAGATCTGTCAGAGGTAACAGGGAGTACGAACTAGAAACTCTGTGAACTAATCGCGTGTGAACCGACAAGAAGTACAGATTTTACCCACTCGCTCTAAACGAAAAGCACGTACAAGGAAATGGCATCCTACACGCAGCTTTTAAACCGGCCCTCACGTACACGTCAGAGACGCGTGTACGCAGGCGCTTTCATCCAATTACACGCGATGACACTCGATGTGCAGTTTTTCCACGTGTGCTCTGACCTCACGTGCTATGAGGGAAACGCCCGCGCGCGTAATGTAACTTACACGCTTACGCCCTAAGGGCCATTGGTCCACTGGAATTGCGTGTGTGTGCTGACGCACTTACGCGCTAAGGCCCTTTCCTCGAATTACATGCTGACGTGCAAGATTTTCACATGCCAAAACACTCCATATCAAGCTGGCCACGCGAAAACACACGGAAGACCACACTCCTGCCCAGAAGGCCAAATTACTGCCCCCCAGAGACCCGAGCACGCTCCCACCTGCCATCTACTGCTGCCTGACTGCCTGCTGCCCACGTGCCCTGCCATTTGCTGCCTGCACGTCAGCCAGGGGTGTAGTTGCTGTGACCACCCCTGCTGGAACCGAAGACTCCCGACTGGGATTCCATCGCTCCACAGCCCAGCCCCAGGACCCAGTTGCCCACCCATTCCTGCCTCTGGGGTTGCCATGTCCAGCACTACACCATCTGGCAGCACTGGCAACCCCCAACCAGAGAGGCAGAGGGCCACCAGCTTCAGTGCCACCGAAGTTGGTGTCCTGGTGGGGCAAGTCCTGGGGCAGTATGATGCCCTCTTTGGAAGTTTGCACGCCTACAAGGAAGGACGGACCAGGATCTGGATGGACATCGTGACTGCCATCAACGCGGAGGGGGTGGCAGTCCGTGATTTACAAAATGTGAAGAAGTGCTGGGAGGACTTCAGGTCCAGGACCCTCAACCGGGGCCAGCTGTGAGACCATCAAATGATGGTCCTGGAACGCAAATGCCCAGTGCTCAATGTCCAGATCCTTGAGAGGCATACCTGTCTGGAGTCGAACAGTAAGTGTACATGCATGTTGATGGTGTGCTGTGCGTGTCGTGTTGTGCCAGTAGTGTGCAGGATGCACATGTGTTTATGTAAGGCCATGTAGGGATGTTTATGAACATGGACGTGTGGCTCTCACATGTGAGTCCTCTCAGGTGTGAGAAACATTGATGGTGCATGTGTTGATAAGCATGCTGGGCATATGCAGGTGTGGGAGCACACAGGTTTCAATCTCTCCTTATGTACATTGACATGGTTGTGGCACAGATGGTATTTCATAATTCATGTATCTGCACTGTGTACATGTGCATGTATGTGTATTTCACAAGTGTGTAAATGTGATGCATCATGGATGCATGTGACACTGATATGGAGAAGGATGAATGGCAGATGTGACATGTATTGCGATCTCTTCACTGAAACAGTTGCAGGAGGTGTAGACATGCATGTAAGTGTGGTGGCGTGTGTGCATGTCTAGTGCACTCCCTGTGTTTCATGTGATGTCTGGCTCACCTTTGGCTGCTCATGCTGTTGTATGTGTATGGATGTTGCTGGCCGTTGTGATATGGCTGTGGAATAGCTCATGTGTGTGAGTTGAAATGACATGTGTGTTGGGGATTGCGATGCCATGTCTGATGTTTGACCCTGCCACTCATGTGGAACTGTTATGTGTGTATCAGTCCATTGTACAGTGACCTGATGCTTGTCTCCTATCTCTCCCTGTCTGCAGCGTCAACTGATGAAGAGGGCGGAGAGTGTGCTGTGGAGCACAGCGGCAGGGATTGCACCGCCAGCCGGAGACGCAAGGCCCGTCTCCCCTCCCAGGTTGTGATCTCGTCGGGGAGTGAGGAGTCCGGTGCCACGTCCCAGGCTGCAGCTGCCAAGGGCAGGTCCAAGAGGCGGAGGTCAGAGTTGGACTCCTCAGCAACAGAAGGGGCAGCTGAGACCCCACAGTGTCCGACGGAGGAAGATGGCACAGAGTCATCCAGGTTGGTGGGGGGTTTGGTGGAGGAGGAGGCCGTGCAAGGGACAGACACAGGGTCTGGAGATGGGGATTCCACTGCTGCTAGTGGTGCAGTGCAGGGGCAGGGACAGGAGGCAGCACAGTCCACCGCGGAGGTGATTGTGTGCAATCCTGTCCCCGATACTGTGACTGCATTATCCCGCACCAGCAGGGATGCCTACGTCCAGACCCGTTTTCAGGGAGGGGATCCGCTTACTACAACTGGCCTTCCTATCCTTGTGGACGTGGCTATCCGGGACCGGTTTTAGACTGTCCTGGTTTGGGTGGCGTTGCGTCAACGGGCCATGCGAGCTGACCTGCAGTCTTTTCATGGGGAGACTGCACGTCTTCTCGGATGGCTCGTTGACTGCGTTGACCTACTGGGACAGCTCAACAGGGCCGTATTTCTCAGTTTTCTGGACCTTGTTCCGAGCCCCTCCTCAACTGAACCCCCTATGCCCCAGTCGTCCTCCATGTCATCGTCCCACCCATGTATCACCTGGGTACCCTGTGGAGCTGCCTCTGACCCTGCGGCCAGGCTGGTGGAGGACACATCCCTGCCACAGTCGGGAGTCGGATGTCCAGCAGGGGTGGCCACCTCAACAACTGCACCCCAGCTAGAGGAGGATGTGCAGGCAGCAAGAGCCAGGGCACAGGCAGAGGCACAGCAGCAGCAGCAACAAGGTGGGAGCCATCATGGCTTGTGGCCTTCGACATCGGAGGGGCAGCCATCGGCCAGAGGGCAGGAGGACCCAGGACTGGAAGTGTCTTCCATGTGGCAGCGGTTAGGCCATGCTATAGATGCGGAGCGGCAGCAGGCAGAAGAGGCACGGCTCACGATGGTCAGTGTAGAGAACTCCATGCGGAGGGCCCTGAGGCGGGCCGAGTGCCTCGAGGCAATTCGCAGGGAGTTGGAGGAGAACATGTCGTCGTCCCTGCGAACCCTCGGGGCCATGGAAGAGGACCGCCTCCAGGACATTAAGCAGGAGTTCGATGATGCCGTGGCCCGGGACATCAAAAGTGAGCCGTCGGGCTAGCCCGCTGCCCTTGTAAATAGTTTTTAGAATTAGGTTTCCTTTATGTTTTTCTTTTATTTGTGGTCAATTAACAATGCAACCCAAATTTGTATATAGTCATATTTAGGTAGTTAGGTAGGTAGGTTTCATTTGTTTGGTTGGGATCATGGACCCTTTACATCCTTGGACAATGGATTGTATATAGTTTCATCATGTATCCTTTTTTTTAAAAAGTTTTGCATTATGGACATGGAGCAATGGAATTTTTTTTCCCGGACAATGGATTGTTAATAGTTTGACTATGGTTTGATTTTTCTCTTTTTTTTGGTTATGAACATGAAGCAATGGATATTTTTTTTGTTTTACATTTCCTTTGGATTTGCGTTGCTGGAGGCAGTGAAATGCCCCCCAGGAGTGAAATGCTGATCTCATGACGCAAACCAAAAGTCAACTATGTACATCAACACATGTCTGTCACACTGGTTGGCATTGCTTGTGTGAACCCACATTTTGACATGCTTCAACCCAATGAGCGAATCCCACACATGGAACTAAAAAATGAAAATGTATTATGTACATGAAATTAAAAATGAAATGAAAGCATACCAAAATATGAAACATGAAATGAAAAGCATGTGAAAAAGATGATTGACTGAAAATGATAACCAATCCAAAATAATTTGAAAGAAAAACAGTCCAAAGTCACCCTCCAACAACGCAAATCCAAAGGAAATGTAAAAAAAAATCTCCATTGCTTCATGTTCATGATACAGAATATAAGAGAAATCAATCCATAGTCCAACTATATACAATCCATTGTCCAAGGATGTAAAGGGTCCATGATCCCAACCAAAAAGAATTGAAACCAACCTACCTACCTACCTACCTACCTACCTAAAAATATAACTATATACAAATTTGTGTGGCATTGTCCATTGACCACAAATAAAAGGAAAACGAAAAGAAACCTAACTCTAAAAACTATTTACAAGGGCAGCAGGCTAGTCCGACGGCTCACTTTTGGATGTCCCGGGCCAGGGCATCATCAATCTCCTGCTCAATGTCCTGGAGGAGGGCCTCTTCCATGGCCCTGAGGGTTCGCAGGGACGACGACATGTTCACCTCCAACTCCCTGCGAATTGCCCCGAGGCACTCGGCCCTGACCATCGTGAGCCATGCCTCTTCTGCCCGCTGCCGCTCCGCATCTATGGCATGGCCTAACCGCTGCCACACGGAAGACACTTCCAGTCCTGGGTCCTCCTGCCCTCTGCCGATGCCTGCCCCTCCGATGTCGAAGGCCCCGAGCCATGATGGCTCCCGCCTAGAGCCTGCTCCTGCTGCTGCTGTCCATGTGACGTTTCTGATGGTGCCTGCACATCCTCCATCAGCTGGTCTCCAGTTGTGGTGTCCACCCTTGCTGGGCCACCGACTCCCGACTGTGGCAGGGAAGTGAGCTCCACCAAGCTGGCTGTGTTGGTCGGGCCAGGTCCACAAGGGGCCCTGGTGGAATCTGGGCCGGAAGACGGTGTGGAGAACGACTGGCGCATAGTCTCCACAGAGGCAGAGAGGTCCGCCAGAGTGCGCGACACATGTAGGGACCCACCAACCAGGACGGAGCCCATACGTTTGTGGGACCCCTCGTTCGCAGCTAGTGGAGAGGCAGATGACATGGCACTCTCCCCTACCTGCGGACAGGCATGGGACGGGGCCGCCCTGCTGGTGCATGGTGGTGCAGTCACAGGGTCAGGGACAGCGACATGCACAGGCCCCTCCGCGGTGACCTGTGCTGCCTCCTGACTCTGGCCCTGGACTGCACCACTTGCACCAACCCCCACCAGGCCCCATGTGCAGCTCAATAGCGGGCTCCTCCTCCTCTGTGTAGACCACCAACCTGGATGTCTCCACACCGTCTTCCACCATTAGAAGCCCCTGTGGGGGCTCACCCGGCCCTTCCGCCACAGCCGTTGTGGCAGACGCAGCACCAGCCCCCTCGCTCCCGGATGATGGTAATTCCTGGGAGGGTGGCTGGGCTTTGCGTCATCGCCCAGTGGAGGCTAGAGGGAGACATAAGACACAAGCATCAGGCTACATTACAAAATACCCTAGACAGGAAGCAATAACACATGAGTGGCACTGTCACTTCCATCCTGTCATTCCACAACACATGGGTGAATGCACGCAACACACATGCAGAAACAGTCCTGGCGCCTGCAATCAACATCAACATCCATGTAGAAGGGCCCCTGTGAACCAAGATGTTGCCTTCAAAGTCACATGCAGCCATCGCATTTCAAAGTCACACACACACTTCTCTGGCACACACACACATGTGCACCATACATGTACATGACATCAGCACCCATTCATCACCCCCCTTCATGTCCAGGAACAGAGACAGCCATGCTTTCATTTGTGCATTCCGCTGTCAATGGTGTTAGATACGAAGGAGAGAAGCCTGCTCTGCAACAAACTAATAAGTGGGGTGTCCTAAATAACCTGTTAGCTGTCTTTGTAAACTTGCACTCTGACCCAACTTTACGTGTGAGATTAAGCCAGGTGGGTAATACATCTGCATTCATAAGAACATCAAATGGACTCCATCAGGGATGTGTCCTAGTGTCATTCTTATTTAACATATTTTTATTAGATATCGAGGAAGAATTGGGAGATGCAGTGTTTATTGCACCCTCTCAACTTATCCTGGGTCACTTATGCAGATGCTATCCTGCTGTTGGATAATTCTAAGGTTGGCATCTAGCATCTTTTGAGGGCTTTTGGTATATGTGCAATGAAAAATGCATTGACCATTAATTCGACCAAAACTAAAATGTTGGTTTTCCATGCTGGTTAAATGAACCTTTCAACGATTTTGAGGTTCTGCTCTCAAAACATTGAAGAGGTACACTACCTAAAATATCTCATTTAGCATGTACAGAGCAAATGCAAAAAGCCTGTGTATGGAGCTGTTGATTGCCAAGACAAAACAGATGCTATGTCAAATGCAAATGTTACATCAACATTTTGGCAAATGCTTACTAAACCCACTGTTGATGTTTTATGAAGCTAAAGTAGTAGTGATTCTTTGTTATGGTTTGAGGGTCAACCTCCAATTAATTAAGTACAACTCTGACTATTTGGAGGGGCTATTGAGCAAAAGCACTCTGGGTCTTTCAAAATCTGTCCCAATGGTGATGATTTAGGCAGTATTGGTTCTTACTTCTTTAAATTCAAAGATCTGGTGGAAGAGGACCCAATTGTGCCTCAAGGTCCGCCAGCCCTCTCCAAATTCTATCTTTGAGCAGATGGATGCTGAGAAAGCTGGTTTTCAGAGTGTTCTGATACAATCATGTACTACATTCCTAGGTGTTGGTTTGTCTGGCTAGGAAGATGGTGTATCCAATAATATGTTGGCATGGAAGAAGATTTGCCAGCAAGACTGGATCAATACATGTGAAACAACACACACATTTATAAGAACTATGTTGATCTAACCAGGGCACACGGTAAATTGCGATGCTGCGCACCATATTACTTACTCTATCTCTCTTGGGGTTTTGCCAGAACTATGTTGTGCTTCCGTCTATATCTGCTACCCACTAAGGAAAACATTTTCATGGAAGGTTAAACATGTGGAGGACTCAAGTTGTGACTGTTTTTTGTCTTCTGTTGAGTCATTAAAACATCTGGTATGTGAATTCCCAGTGCTGACTGCCTTGAGGAATGAAACCTTCGGTGATTCATTGAGGGAATTAGAATTTATCCTTCGGAGTTTCTTAGGGAGCACTTTTATTTGGATCATTGCTCAAGGTCATTATTAATTGCTTTGCACTCCTTTTTATGAAATTTAGGTTTATAGTGGAACTGGGAATGTATTTTATTCTATTTTTATTTCATTTTCTTAATTCATAAACTTGTACATAATACCAGTGAATTGAGGGAGATGGAAACCATGTGATATTTTATTTTTATTTTGCATTTATTTGTATTAATTGTATTTATTATTATTATTATTATTATTGTGGGATACAGTTTCAACTATAGCAAAACTTTACAAACATAAAAAATCCATAAAAAACTCCATAAGATAAAATTGCTAATACCAATAATCAAATGTCATACAAAGCACATAGTATATAAAAACAAATACTTCCTACATTACTAAAAAGGGTAGTTTGTGAAAGTATAAATACAATAAAATAAGTCAATAATCACCAAAAATGTTTTTCATAAAATTCATTGCTGCAATAGCCAATTGATCATTCAAATCTATAAATAGATGCCACTAGACACTTTCCAAAGATAAAATTGATCTTTTTTGCATGTACCCATAAGAAGCTATACAACGAAGATAATCTATGCACAGCGCATACATTAAACAAATGTTTCAACGGTCCCTGTGTTCCATACAAAATCGGCACATGCAATCCTCCTTTGGGATTTTAAGCCTTGCCCCAATAACATTGTTAGTATGAAATAAGTTTAACTTGATTCTAATCAGTAACTCTCTAATTTACTCTGAACTGTGCTTGTTAAGAAAGGGATCCAAAGTGTTACAAGATGTTATGTCCATAGTAAAATGATCAAATATCTTATAAGACACCAGTACGTTTATGTTGTTGATTCAATCATTTTCAAAAATGTTCTTTTTGACTGTAGAAGGACACTGTATTAAATCATCTTCATTAAGGGAATTATTTATCAGCAGATTTAGTGAAACAGTCACCTACTCAATTAGAGACCTGCATGCCTGCTTCCTCCATATATCATTTATTTTCTCAAACAGAGTATTCTCCGGAGGAAGCAAAATGGATTTTAACAACTGCAACCTCCTCCAGCTAACCCATACCTGCAATGAAACTAAACCCAACATATGATGCACAGCCGGAAAAGGAGTCCCCAGAGGCAAAGATAGCACCCGTGTCCATACTATGGACTTAACTTTGGACCAATCCAACCTTTCTTCCCAAACCTCTGCTCCATGGATGATGCTAGGGTTTAATCATTTGATTGTACATTTTGAGTGCCGAATTAAGGAAAAACAAACATACTTCTTGTCTACCACACGTCATTTTGAGGCAGCAGAGATTGCTTCCATTTTTTAAGGCCTGATTGAGATCTCCTAAGGATAGTTTTACTTTTAATAATACACCCAAATATTTAAAGTTATCAACTACCTCCATTTTCTTTTCATTAATTGACCAAACAAATTTAGTTTTACACCTATTGCCTTTCAAAGTATTCAGAATTAGAATTGTAAACATTGGTACATTTAATGTCCTGAAAATAAGTACCAACTGTTTCATGAACCGTTGTAGGCCAACTGGAGTGTAGTGAACTAAAACTAAATTGTCTGCATATAGGAGGTAGAGCACTTTTAGAGAATCCAATTTCGGCAAATTAGCTTCGATATCAATCAAGCAGTCCCATATATCAGAGATATACATATAAAAAAGAAACAAAGCCAAATTGCAACCCTGGCATAGGTCCTGCTTACTATAAATCCAGTCTGAATAAGAGTCCCTTTCATCAAGTCCGACCTTTAGTCTAATATCTGAGTGCAAATGCACAAGCATATCTACCAAAGCACCCGGACACCCTGCAGCCCTTAGTTTTGCATTTATAGTACACAAAGCTCTTTACACAATTTGATATTGCACTCAAGCGTTAAACTACATAAATAGAAAAAGAAGAAAACATTGAAAATACATTATAATTATGACCCATTAACAGTCAAGAGAATACACATGTATAATTACACTTCTCTGAAATCATTCTTACATTCAACAAGGAAGAACATACCCTTACTTACAAATCGCTTACTAAACACAAGTCCATATCGGCCTGTTCTACCACTTTATTTAAATCAGAGAAAATTTTCATCAGAAATGTAACCAATGCTAATGTAAGAGCAAGTTGAGAACTTGTCATTAACCTATTCCATTCCATAGAATATTAAAAGGTACCTAAGCAGTGGAATGTAGAAAGGGAACTAAGCTCAGAATCCGATGGTTAATTAGTATCGGGCCATCCATCACAAGATGAAAAAGGGGCTCCAGGGGTTCCGTACCACATAATCAGCACCCTCAAAGTTCCTTAGGTATACCTAGTTCAGGTCCAATGGCTTCCGGTGTTGGCAAACAATGTAATCTGAATTTAAAATACCAATCATGTTAGACTTGTGATGGACATATTCTGAGATACGTTCTTAGTTCTTTCATCAGGAGAAAAAAAATGTTCCTTCTCTTTATATAAATGTAATCTCCTCAGATCTTGAATATCCATCATCCTATCCCAACTTATTATTTTGTTTTTAATCACTTGTCGGAGTCAAGACCGCCAAGATCTACTATAGTAATAAATGCTTTGCATCACCAATTACATTTCCTCAAAAAAGAGTTTGCGTCTTTCATTAGTTCTTTTTTATAGGAACCAAGACTCAGTGTGTCTGCCTCCAACAGCTTATTCAACAAGTATATGCTTCTCTTATTGTACTGTGCCCATCAAGATAGGAGACCCAACACTAATCTGATTATAATAAATGGGACCGATGGCTGGATAACCAGTACCTGCTTTAAAATTCTCCCATCCACTAAATCAAAGAAGTCCCCATTCTTAAAGTTTGCCAATTCACTGCCATGTAACACAATTGAAAACACTTTTAGCCTATAGAATTCGATTGCAGGAATTAGTGAGTACGCACATAGTTCACGCTTCACCGACTTCATCAATGAGATGAATGAACGGGTCTTCTCTTCCATTCTACTTTATATTTTTCAAATTGCCTCTTTACTGAAACTACAAACCCCAAGTAGCAAAATGACTTGACTTTTGTTGTTTCCTCATTGTTCACTTTCCACACATAACTTTTAGTATTTATAAAAGGTGGTACAACTTATCACATATGATTTCACTGGAGTACTAATTAGTTGATTTATCTTCGGGTTTGGCGCGCTTTACAAATAAATACATGAATAAAACATAAATATAAAGTAATCTGCATAGGCATGCAGCTCACATTCAAGCCAGACCAATTAGGGGCGTAACCCCGCCAGGCCCTGCTTTCCTGCCACAAATCTGCTAAATAGAGATTAAATAAAGTTGGGGCAAGAACGCAGCCCTGGCAAACACCTTCCTCTAAAGGTATACTCTCCTATAGTATTTAGTCTGACTTTCACTGTATTGCCTGTATACAGTAACTGTATAATTATAATTGTTTGTTTATAAAGTGCTTTATATCAGGGACCAATTTTTAAGCGCAAGCACGGGATTTGATCCTGTATTGCTATGCATTTTCTTGCTACCAAGACAAACGCGTTGCCCCTGAGGTTTCCTCCCAGTGCAGTATGCCCAAATCAATTCCACAGGTTGTTCATTTCCACAAAATGATATTTATTGTAAATATTTCCTAACCTGTTATGAAATTAATTTTGTTAAGGCCTATATAGTAAGGTCATAAGACTCAAATCAACTATAATAACATGAATACAATAGATATTGCAGACACCATTACAACACATAATCTTGACTTCCTAGCCATTACAGAATCGTGGCTTCACGCAGCAGCAGGCCCAGCCCTTGCTCTTACCGTGCCAGACAACTAGTCTATATGTAGAATGGACAGACCCTCAGCTTAAGGCAGAGGTGTAGCCATCATCGCTAAAAATACTCTAAACATGAGAGAAATACCCATCACTTATATCACATCAGGAGAGATACTCTTAGTAAAAATGTCACTATCTACCATGGCCACACTGAATATACACCTCATCTACCGAACTCCATGGCCTGTTCTCACCCTTGGGCCTTCACGATCCACTAGATAAAAATGCTCTATCAATGGCCAACACAATATCAGCATAAGGCTACTTGCACATAATTCAGAATTCTACACATGTGAAAGGCTGCATCCTTGACTGGTTTGCAGATATCAACTGCATCTCAGTAATTACTTCTAATGCTCCTTGTCCATGGTCTGACCACCATCTTATAACATTTAATATCAATACCAAGTCCAGCTGCACTAACCCCCTAAAGTTGGCTCCGGCTGCCCTGTCAAGAAACAAATAAAACATCACGGCCAATAATCTACTACCATTGATGCAAAACTTTTTAGGAATACAGAACTCTGATAGTCCTGACCCGACAAAAATGACCTAACAGTACAACAAAACTGTACTTACAGTAATAGACAAACCAGCTCCCTTGCCTTACGCAAAGCCAAACAATCTGCCCACTTAAAAGCATCAAGTAATGCGAAAAGAAAGGCTGAATCTCTCTGGAAAAAAAGCTCCTACTGAATTGAATAAACAAGGATTTAATAAAGCTGACCTACAATACACAAAACAAAACCTCCTAACAAAAAGTTTGCTGTACAACGAAAGGATTTCCAAAGCGAACTCTAAAACAAAAGGAACTGTTCTCAATTCTCAGGGAATTAGAATCCCCAGTGCCCCCGTGGAAAGCTGCAATAAGGACACAACATGGTGCCTGAACATCCAGAATGCTCTCCAAGACAAAATGACACTACTTCAATCAAAAATTGAAGCAAAAAAAAAACGTTAGTTTAACTCACCAGACCTCACAGTAACCATGAGAACGCCCCAACTAATAATGAAGTGCCACAATTTGAATTTACAAAGTTCACAAACTCAGAAGTCCTCCATATTATTTCAAGTTTAAAAACCTGCAAGGTGCTAAGGTGACCCTTGCCCAGCAACAGTCATTAAAGATTGTGCCCCTCCGCACACAAAAATTGATCATGAAGTTCATCAATGCTTCCTTCAAAAACAATTGCATCCTGATGGACCTCAAGAACGCATGGGTATCACCACTACTAAAAAAAACTTTCCTCGACCCTAACATTCCTACTAACTATCTCCCAATAAAAACAGTACCCTTTCTAGACAGGGTAGCCTACATCCAAATACAGAAATATCTGGAGGCCAACAATATCCCTTCGCTATGACAGTCAGGATTCCGTCCGAGACACAGAACAGAAACAGCATTACTAGATTTAAAAATCCAAATGGATGACTTTAAGGACAAAGGGAAGTTAGCGCTACTTCTCCTCCTTGGCCTATCGGCTGCTTTTGATCTCATGGACCATAACATCCTATGTAAACATATGACCTCAGCAGCACACTTTTCTTCTAACGCCACGCAATGGATAACATCATTTTTAACTAACAGGACAATGAAAGTCTTCTCCCCCAAGGCTGAAGCACCACCTACGGTTGTCTTATGTGTAGTGCCGCAAGGATCGTGTGTATCTCCAACATTATACAACAACTTTATGAAACCACATTTTGACCGTCTTGATGATTTGGGTGATGATTGGGGTGTCACCTACATTAATTATGCAGCTGGCACCCAAATCCTCATACTGTCAAATGAGAAAGTATATTGTGCCTCCTATTGCAATGAATATGTATATTGGCCTACGCCAAGCTGCTTGTAAGTCACTTGCGAAGAAATCCGTGTTGCAAGGTCCTGACCTTAAAATCAATGTAAGCCGCAATTTTAGGTCAATCTGCCATTTTAGGTTCGCTATGTAAAGTCACTCTGTGAATTAAAATGGTGGACAATGTCATTCCGAAATACAACATGGCCGTCTTGACCTCTGCATGTAGCTAATATGTAACTTGCCTGCATGCCACTTGTTGAGGTCGTGAACTGAGACCTTGTCCTTCATTGACCTGTGTGTAAAGGATTACTCGTGCAATGAAACTAACCCGCAAGCATATGTTGAGAACAATGTATTCAAATACTGAACGTAGAACACTTGTTTAACTACATTGTATTAATGTTTGAGAAGACCTGCATGGGAAATCCCAGCACACACTGTTGCCGTGTAGGCTTGTTGATATATGTATTAAAAGCAAACCAGTTACATGTGGCTATGCGAACTCGGCATGAACCCTAGATCAGTGATGTATTAGAAGAATATTAACCCGAAATAGGGTTGGACATCGTGTTCACAAATAGTATAAAAGAGCAATGAATTCTAATGTACAGCGTTTCTCACTGAATATACCGAACCACGCTGGAGTTCGCTGTGTTGCACTGAGGGCCGATAGCTATCTGATTTTGTTCTGTTCTTTGTAACCGAATTCAGTATAAATTAAAGTACTTTGTATGTTCCTTTGTAACCTGTGTTCGGTGTATTTCCTTTTGGGGTACTCAGCCTCGATATTTTGATTTTGTTTTCACAATACCTATCACCGGGGACCATGTTAAAGACACTGCCTCACTCAATGCCATTTAGTTAACCATACAAGCTTAGATGGCTTGGATGGCTGATCACGAGTTATGCCTGAAGGATGACAAAACTGAGTTGCTCCTCATATTCTCAAAACTCAGGCTCACCAAATTAATGATGCCTTCAAACTCTTTAACATCGATGGCAACACCATTAAAGTTTCTAAGGAGTTAAAAACCCTTGGTTTCTACCAAGACTCGTCGCTCACTCTATCTAAACAAGTAAATGCTACCATTTCACCCACATCCTACAATTGTATATCTTATACATAAACGTATCAATGCTTGTAGACAATTCTTGTATCATGACAGCTGCTTTACTCTGGCCAGAGCCCTAGTCCTGAACCGACTAGACTACTGCAATGCCTTATATACTTGTACTAAAACCCATAACATCCAAAAAATCCAGGTTCTGCAAAATAATGTCCTCAAAGCTGAAATAAATATCCCTAGGTCAGCACACATCTCGTCAACTAGACAGAATCTCCACTGGCTCCCGGTTCAAGAACAGATCACCCTAAAACACACATGTCTCCACCGGGCGGCCCCTTCATACCTTTCAGACAAAATATAAAAACCTCACGCTGCTAGACCAACAAGAGCAGCGTACATGCATCTTCTCACAACGCCGAGATTCAAGCTCCAGTAAGCTAGTGGCAGTAGCTTTCCTATCATCTCTAGCAAGCAGTGGAATACCCTCCCTCTCCAACTCAGAGCCAAAGAATCCTTTTGGATCTTCCCCAAACAATTAAAAACCTACCTTTTCACACAAAGCCTGAGTAACTAATTTACTTCTTATCTGTCATGTATAATTTGAACCTTTATCAGTCCTCTGGGGACTCACAGATGTAATTATATAAATGATGTGTCACCCCTCAACTTATTGTATCTATTATTGTTGAGTAATGTTGTATTTTTGTAACAATGACTAATGTTTTATTTATGTAACCTCAAAAACAAAAGTAACCTTATCTGTAAAAAAAGTGCCAGGATGCCTTTGGGCTTGGCGCGCTATATAAGTAACAGTAAATGGTGGCTTTAAACAATGCATTGCAGTTTAAATGTGAACAAATTCAATGGTATTGTGTTGGCTTGGATAACGCCTTTTTTCATCTCAGCTGTATAGTGAGCTCATGAAATAGTTGACCGTAGATTATTCCAGAATAAACTAGTGCCCACACTTCAGAGCTCATTGCAGGAACATATTCTTAAATAAATACTCTAAAATTGCATTAATGTGAAATCTGCAGTGGGGGTAGAAATTGACATCTGAAGTAGTCAGACTGACAAAATTCAATTATTTTATGGCCAAGCCTCAAAGGGAAATCCTTATCCTAATGTGTTACCTTCTGAACCAAGGGTCCTAATGAAATACATCCAGGTGATACTAATGAAAGCACCAACCAAAATCACCTGTCAGGCACCCCTGATTAATCATTGTATAATGGTTTCGTAGAAAGACCTCTGAGGAGATATTACATGAGTCATCATGAAAAGCACATTGTTCTATAATTCAAATGGCAGTTATTTAAAAGTACGAAATGCATTTAAAATGGGGTTCTATCTATTTTCACAATGGTACAGCATAGGAACAAGGGGAAGAGTGTGTTATAATAATATGAATAACTTTATGAAAAATCATTGCACACATTTGGTCGCATATCCTGATGTTCATCATGGCCTGGGGATTACAGAAACAAATTAATATTTTATGAAAATGATATTCTGTTCTGTTAAATTATATCATAAAATCTAATTTTGCATTTGAAAAAAGTCAAGTAAAGTAGTATTTCCTTTTGGGGTACTCAGCCTCGATATTTTGATTTTGTTTTCACAGTTGGAGCCTGAATAGGGACCCTCAAGATTGATGCCGGATTATCGAAGGTTGACCCTCGCTATCGGACCGGGATCAGACGGTGTGACAAAAAGGGGGCCCCACGGAACGAGATGCAACACCTCAGTTGCGCTGCACGACCCGATCCCTGGACGATTAGCTTGTGGTTCGAGAACGGCATCTTGATGAGGGTCCACTTATCGAGGCGGGCAGATTTGCTGAAATCACCACACACGAGGTAAGATTAGTTAGGTAAGATTCTTTAAAATCCGATCGGACCTCCTTAGGCTTGATCAGGTGAGTCGTGACCCGACTCTTAATATAATCCTGATAATTTGATTTTGGCGTATTGTATCTGCAGACACAATTATTGACCAGGTAACACCAATAATTTGATATGCCTGGGAAATTGTCTACTTGCTTCAGGGTGTTGTTCCGCAGCGATAGACAATCTTTGGAATTTAGCCATCCCGCACCACAGGAGGGGTTGCGGCGTGTAGTATGTACTGTAAGCATGGCATTGGAAGTATAGTGTTTAATGACATTTGGCACAAACCAGACATTCCTCCGAACTTCAGTGGCCAATCAATGGTAGTTTAGAAATCTCTCATATTAAGTATTTAGAGTCAATTCTATTAAAGAAAAAGGCTAGACCTGCAGCATTTGATGTTTTGCAGAATTGGAAAAAAGAAGCATTGCAGCAACTTAAAAGTAGAGAAAAACATGCACGCCGTCATAAGACGAATGCCGAAAAAGCATTATTGTATGACCAAGATAAACATTCTGAATCGACTAGGAATATGGATAGGGCTTTCTCAATTGGAATTCAGAAAATCTTTCCTTCTAAAGACCTTCATGTTTCCGACAAATTCATAGACAAATTGTTAAATGAATGAATGCCTGGTGCCTCTGCGCCACCTCCGTATGTTCCTCTTCCTGCTGCTTTGACTCTTCCTCCTGCTATTCCTGCTTTACCTGCTGTTGTTCCTGTTGTTCCTGCTCCTCCTAATGTTCCTCTTCCTCCAGCTCCTCCACCTCTTCTTATAGCACCAGTAACAGTAGCTCCATTGAATTTGCCTGCTCCCTCTCTTCCAAGTGGTCCTGAGCTGCTTTTTGTCGATCGAGGTGCAGGGTCGAAGGTTGTCACTTGCAATACTGTACCACCAGTGAAGAAGCGTGAGTTGATTCCATGGGCTAAGCATTGTATGGAGAGGGATGATCAAGCTAATGTTTTTGCCACACTTTATAATATGGATAATTTTCCTGAGAAAAATGTTTATATTGAAGGTTTAGGGATTCGTTTATGTGTAATGTGGGGCAAATTAAATAATAGAGATCTCCTGCAAGGGTTAAGGGATCTAAATACTTTAGCGTTTTCTAGAGACACTGTGGAGAAAGTAAATGAGCATGTCGAGAGGTTATTTGGGTATAGAAAGGAGTTGGAAAGGTTACAGAATGAGGATGACGAGGGGGAAAGTATGTATGTACAGAAACGGTTCCTTCCTTGTTGTAAATCGATATCTGAGGAAGCACGAATTTGTATGAAGGACGTGCTTAGATGGATTTCAGATATGTCGATAACTCCAGTTGAAGTATATGACACATATAGTCAGTATACGCCAGAAATGCAGAGGAAAGTGATACAGGTAATGATAGAGTACCTACAGGATGATTGTGTAAAAAGAAAGATTAGTTGTCCCACAGAGTTATTGAGTATTTATAAAAGAGCTTTTTCACTTGACACCCCTTCGGCTGCTTTAGCGCTCAACTTAGCTCTGTTGCTTAGTAAGCGTTCGGAGTCACCTACTTCTCAGTTGCCTATGAAAGAGGTTCCTCCGACATTTGTCCCGAAGGTTGAGGTTGCGGCCGATGTTGCACAGGGTATAGTTGCTGTGAACCTTCATGCACATTATGTATCGCAGTTTGTTCATGTTCCGTTCTTTAGACAGGAAGTGAATACTGTTAGACAATCTATTCCTGATATTAGGAAAAATCCGACAGGATTCTGTAAAGAAATAGTGTCCGTCTTGCAGTCCTCAGTGTTCACCTTAGGGGATATTGATTTGTTATTTCCTGTACTCCAGCCCATAGATTTGTGGAAACAAGTTAGGACTATAGACGACGTTCCAGGGTTAGGAGATACATGGGCGAATATAACTAGATTCGATGGAGAAAGGCCAGCTGGTGAAAGACCGCCCCAGGTGATACTGACTTTGCCTGATAGAATAATTGCAAAATTAAAAACCATAATCGCAGAGAAAAGAATAATTTGGGACAAACTTACGGCCTTTGTCCAAGGGAAGTCTGAGGGTGCTACCGAGTTCTTTAATCGGATTGAACAGGTATTCTCGGATTTCAGCGGACAAGACTTAGGCACAGAGTCTGGGAAAAGGTTATTTGTGGACACATTTGTGCGTGGATTGCTGCCTGACATCCAGTCACAGATTATGTCCTCTGAGAGCGCTTGGCAGGCGAAGTCCCAATCAGAAGTACTGCATATGGCTCAGTCCTATGAGAATCGTGTCAATAATGAAAAAGATAGAGTTGAAAAACGAAAAGGTGATTTGAAGACTAAAGTACTATTACAGCAAATTGTTAGAGGCCCCAGAGGGGGTAGTTCACAGATTAGAGGTCAGTATGTCCCGCAAGGGAATGTGCCCTTGGGTCCTGTGAACATTAACCAGTGTGCCTATTGTCGACAAGAGGGTCATTGGCGTGCACAATGCCCGTGCTTCGACATAGGTTGGATAACACATTTGGGAATATGGGCAGACGATCCAGAGGTCGCCCAGGTGTAGGGGGCCCTGGTAGAGGTCAAGTTTGCACAGGATCCTCAGCAACCTTTTTCACAGGATAATCAGACTCTGAGTGTGGATACTAGGAACATATTTGATCATCCTTCTGCTGCAAAACTATCTGAAGAGCTTCCTTTTGATGATATTCTGTTTCGTTAGGATTGCCCGAAGCAGGGTTTGGAACCTATACCTATTCCCGTCAATCAGAAAGGTCCCTATGTTGAAATGGTGGCGGGAAATAGGAAACATCAGTTTTTGATAGATACTGGAGCACAGAAGTGTTCCATTGATCATTCACGGGTTCCAAACATTCCACTGTCAGGGCAAACCAATGTTTCTGCAGGGTTTTCTGGCACGCCAGTTGTTTGTCCAGTTTCTGGACCACTGTCCATTTCTGTTGACTTTGAATTGTGGAGAGAATTTGCTGGGGTTGAGCCTGTTAAAAGAATTAAATGCAGTAATTTACTGTTTTTCTGATGGAGTGCGCTTGACGATTTCACCACAGCAATTTTCTGTCTCGCAATTCTTGACTAGACCTTTGCCGCCAGAATTCATCGATGTACCAGAGAGCTTATGGGCTGTTGATGACAATGATGTCAGTGTTTTACAGATTGAGCCTGTTAAGATAGTTTTGAAACATGGAATTGAGCAGCCACGCATTCCCCAGTATAAGATTTCAGTTGAGGGCGAGCGAGCTTTGAAATGCATTGTTTCCGATTTTGAGCATCGCGGGGTGATTGAAGAAATTTCAGGAAGTTTGTGCATTAGTCGGATTTTACCCGTGTACAAGAAAGGCGATAATGCAATTCCATTCTGTTTCATAATTGATTTACATGTCATTAATAAAGTCGTCGCTCCGCAATTTCCAATTGTGCCTGATGTGACGACAATATTAACCATGATTCCAGCTACAGCTACTTACTTTAGTGTTGTGGATCTAAAGAATGCTTTCTTTAGTATTCCTATACACAAGAATAGTAGATACTTGTTCACGTTCACCTTAGGGGTACGCTCATTCACATTTACTCGTGCACCTCAAGGGTACACAGAGAGTCCTAGCATCTATAGTAGGGCTTTGAAAGAACAACTTCATACCCTTGAATTGCCCTCTACTTGTACATTGCTTCAATATGTTGATGACTTGCTTTTAGCTGCTGAGTCTGAGAGCGCCTGTAAGTAGGGCACTGTGTTGTTGCTTATTCATCTAGCTAAGCGTTGTCACAAAGCTTCGCTTAAAAAGTTTCAATATTGTTGCCAGGTGGTCGCCTATTTAGGCTATCTCCTGTCAAAGAAGGGAAGAAGATTGACACCTGAACGTATAAAACACATTTCTGGCATGTCTGTCCCTAATACACAGAAGGAAGTTAGAGCCTTGATAGGTATGGCTTCTTACTGTAGGTTGTGGATCCCAAATGTTTCACTAGTGATCAAACCGATGTTGACTTTGACAAAGAAGGGCATTTCTTCACCATTGCTGTGGAACGCGGAACACCATCAATCGTTTGATTTGCTCAAGACTGCATTATGCTCTGCACCAGTTTTGGGCACACCAAACTATGAAAAGGACTTTGTGTTGTTTGTGCATGAATGTGATGGATGTGCTTTGGTTGTATTAACACAGGAACATGGAGGGAAGAATAGACCTTGCGGTTACTTTTCTTCCGCCCTTGATCCTGTAACATGCGCTTTGCCAAGATGTTTGTGAGCTGTCGCTGATGCTGCTGCGTCTGTAAAACAGAGTGAGGGAATGTTCCTAGGCCATCATCTAACCCTGATGGTGCCTCACTCTGTAGATGTTCTACTGAACCAAACCCAAACGCAACACCTCACTTCCGCACGGTTAACGAGATATGAATTGATCTTGTTTGCTCCTCACATTCAAATTAGGAGGTGTTGTGTTCTTAATCCGGCTGAACTCCTACCTTTCCCGCAAGATACTACTTGCGGCGATGAAGAGTCACATGGCTGTCTGTATACTACCGAACAAGAGATAAAGGGTAGAATTGATTTGAAAGACACTCCTTTGGATAATCCGCAAGGAGAGCTGTTTTGTGATGGCTCCTGCTTTAAACTTCCAGATCGTACATCCACAGCTGCTTATGCAATCACCACATTAAGCACGGTTGTGGAAACCAAGAGAATCACGCATAACTCTCCGCAGGCTGCAGAGATTATAGCATTGACCCGAGCTTGCAAACTTTCGGAAGGGATTGCAGTAAACATATATACTGATATTCAGTATGCCTTTGAGGTGGTTCACAACTTTGGGAGACTTTGGTCAGAGAGAGGGTTCTTAACTTCACATGGCACTAAAATCCAACCTGGCTCCCGAATAGTACAACTACTCTCAGTGCTTGCGCTCCCTACTCAGTTAGCTGTTATGAAATGTGCAGCGCATCGAAAGATTACAGATGACATAGGAATAGGGAATGCTTTCGCTGATCAGATAGCTAGATAAACTGCTACCGATCCCCTTACGGAGATGTATGTTTCAAGGGAGACTGTAAATGCTTATGCAATGGATAAGGGTGTCGGGTCTGTGCGGGATATCCAAGCTGATGCCACGTTAGAAGAATCCAGGAAGTGGGCTGAAGGCTTGGGGAAACTTGATGATGATGGGTGTTGGGTGGACATAGTTGTAGGCAAATGGCTACTCCCTGACGCGTATGTAATGATGATGGTCATCATGGCCCATGGTCCTACGCATGTATGTGCCCAGAAAGTGACAAAAATGTTATAGAAACTTTGGGCAAATGACAAAATTTCGAAAATTGCCCAGCGATATGTTCAGGGTTGCATGATTTGCCTACAACACAATGTGGGAAAGGGGACAGCAACTCCAAGGGGAAGTTTTGGGCCATCCTCTGTCCCCTTTGAAGTTATCCACTTTGATTTTATTGAAATGGAGCGGTGCAACAATATGAAGTACGTGCTGGTGGTCACCTGTGCTTTTAGCAAATGTGTTGAGGCATTCCCTGTCAAAGATGCTACAGCCATGACTACTGCGAAAACCATGTTGAAGGAGTACTTCCCACGGTTCGGGCTATCAAGAGTTATCTGGTCGGACAATGGTCCACATTTTGTCGCTGCTGTAATTCTGCAGATATGTGCGGCATTACAGATCGACAAACGGTTCCATTCGGCAAGACATGCTCAGAGCGCCAGACTAGTAGAAAGACATAACGGTATCATCAAGAACAAGCTAGCTAAGACGTGTGCCAACACTACATTAAAATGGCCGGACGCCTTACCGATCATGTTATTATCCATGCGTACAACCCCTCAAACTAAGACTGGGCTCTCTCCATTTGAGCTGGTAATGGGGAGACCTGCCAATATCTGGAACCTTCCTAAATGTAGCTCGTTAAGAAATGTTGAAAATGTATTACTTTCAGATTTTGCAGCCAGTTGACTAAAAACCTGTATTTGATTTATCACCAAGTATGAGAGGCTTTACCTGTGCGATACGAGGACCCGGGCCACAGCATACAGCCTGGAAGTTGGGTGCTCATCAAGGCATTTGAGCGCTCTTCCTGCCTTGCACCTCGCTGACGGGGCCCGTTAAGTCCTGTTGGTCACCCAAACAGCGGTGCGGGTTTCTGGAAGAAAGAACTGGATCCACGCATCACACGTCAAGAAACTTCCTCATCCTGTGCCACACGATACAGAAGAAACAGAACCCCTAGCTAACGCTGCAACCAACGATCCCAAAGCAGTAGATAACGCTGAGAGTGTGTTGGAGAATCTTTCTGAGCCTGTGAGGCTTGGGGAAGCAGCCATTTTGTCTCCACACTCTCCTAAAGTTTTGCATCCGGAAACTGCTGTTTCAAATTCGGCATCTTCACTTGTCTCTGATACGTTGCTTCCAATGGGAAGTGATGATACATTGTTTCCGGATCAATCAGTACCGGGAAAAGCAAGGTACAATCTGCGTCCAAGAAAATAGACTTACGGCACAGTTTTGCTGTGCATCTGATAGACTTACGGCACGGTTCCGCTGTGCATTCGGAGAAGGAAAGGATCATCGAGGGCTTGTTTTTGCCCAAATTTGAGAAAGGGGATTCTGTTGGCTAGGGTTGTGGAAGGACTAAGAAGTTGCACGGCCAGGAGGTCGCCAGCAACGAACATTGGGGGTTTCCGTTTGAAGACTACAATGCCTGCCACCGCTACCGCTCTAGTAAATGATGGAGTGACCAATCGGGACAATGGACAATGCACCTGGGCCACGAAAACGTATTGCTGTGTTTTTATAATGATATTTGGTTTTATAATAGTCACTGTCTTGGGATTGTGGTAATTCGAGGAAACGCATCCTTTAGAATCCTTGTTGCCTACTGAAAATGTACCTACTGTTCCTGCTCCCTTTGTACATTTGCATACTCTGTCCCCTAGGGACTCTCAGCATAGACAAAGGTACCACAATAACACTCAGCTACTTATCAAGAATGCTACGCATGCCATTTTTAATAAGTCTAACTGTTGGGTCTGCTCACATTTACTGCAACACGGGGATAAGGGGCTAGGTTGGTATATTCATCCTTTACCTTTGACAACTGCTTGTTATGCTTCTCTTAGAGCACTGTTCTTTGGCCGTTGGAATGATAGCATCTCAGGGAACTTTGACGGCACTAAGTTGAATAGTTTTGAGAAACGTGTTTTGACTCCCCTGGGATGCTTGCTTTTTTTTCGCAAACAGGAGTAAACCTAGTGTTGCTTTTATTAGGCCTTCTGATAGACTGTCTCATCCTTTCCAATCTTTGATTTCCTTTAAGATGGCTCTGATAGGCAATAAGGATGCCATGCCTCCTTCTTATACTGTCCACCATAGCCCCGATTCAGTTTCTTTTTGCATACAGAGGAATGGCACTCAGTCAATGGGAGATTTTCTAGGTTGTGCCAACGTTGCAAATTTGACTGGGGAAAACAGACCTTTGTATGTAGGCGAACCTGTCTACTTTGTCTGCAGTAATGTAGCATTTCCATGGTTGCCCAGGGATTGGCGGGGAACCTGTTATTTAGGGATCCTGTTACCTGGGGTGTTTATAGCTAGTACAATAGAAGTTTCAAAGGGTCGTCCATAGCGGGACGAGAATGGTGACACTCCAGCACAAATCTTGGGAGATATAGCAAAATCAGTTGTGCCATTTTGGGGGCAGATAGCGAATTCCGAAGATATCAGAAGACTAGCGAGAGTGCTGGAGAGAACCATCAACCGGACCACGGGCATACTCTATAATATGACATTAGAACAGAAAGCGATAAGATTAGTAGAGCTTCAGAACCGGATGGCATTAGATGTCATTTTGGCTGAACGTGGTGGAGTGTGTAAATTAGTGGGGTCCACTTGCTGTGTTTCTGTACGAGATTCCTCCGCAACTATCTTCAAGGAAATACAGAATCTGCATGTCCTTAGTTCAGAAGTGCATGTCCCCGAGGGAAACTGGGATCTTAGCTCTTGGTTCTGGGACTTCTTGCGGTCTTGGGGTTGGAAGGTACTTTCGGTTTTACTGATCATTTTGGGAATTCTGTTGTTCCTTTGTTGGTGTATTCAGTGTCTACCTGGTATATGTTCGATGCTAGGAGGATGTTGCGCACAAGTGATAGGTGCGATAGGACATAAAGTGTATGCCCCAGATAAAACTTCCAAGGAATATGTGTTAAAAGAAATTTTAGCGAATTACCTAATGGCAATAGATATTTCAGACAGCGATTCAGGGTGCATGAATTCTGATGCATGGAGTTATTTGCAAGGAGATCAGAAGTAGTTTAGCACTTGGCATAGGCCAAAAGGAGGGTTTGTCAAATGAGAAAGTATATCGTGCCTCCTATTGCAATGAATATATGTATATTGGCCTACGTCAAGCTGCTTGTAAGTCACTTGTGAAGAAATCTGTGTTGCAAGGTCCTGATCTTAAAATCAATGTAAGCTGCCATTTTAGGTCAATCCACCATTTTAGGTTTGCTTTGTAAAGTCACTCTGTGAGTTAAAATGGTGGACGATGTCATTCCGAAATACAACATGGCCGTCTTGACCTCTGCATGTAGCTAATATGTAACTTGCCTGCATGCCACTTGTTGAGGTCGTGAACTGAGACCTTCATTGACCTGTGTGTAAGGATTACTCGTGCAATGAAACTAATCCGCGAGCATTTGTTGAGAACAATGTACTCAAATACTGAACATAGAACACTTGTTTAACTACATTGTATTAGTGTTTGAGAAGACCTGCATGGGAAATCCCAGAACACACAGTTGCTGTGTAGGCTTGTTGATATATGCATTAAAAGCAAACCAGTTACATGTGGATATGCAAACTCGGCATGAACCCTAGATCAGTGATGTATTAGAAGAATATTAACCCAAAGTGGGTTGGACATTGTGTTCGCAAATAGTATAAAAGAGCAATGAATTCTAATGTACATCATCTCTCAATGAATACACCAAACCACGCTGGAGTTTGCTGTGTTGCACTGAGGGTCGATAGCTATCTGATTTTGTTCCGTTCTTTGTAACCGAATTCAGTATAAATTAAAGTACTTTGTATGTTCCTTTGTAACCCGTGTTCAGTGTATTTCCTTTTGGGGTACTCAGCCTCGATATTTTGATTTTGTTTTCACAATACCTATCACCAGGGACCATGTTACAGACACTGCCTCACTCAAAGCCATTTACTTAACCATACAAGCATGGATGGCTTGGATGGCTCATCACGAGTTATGTTTGAAGGATGACAAAACTGAGTTGCTCCTCATATTCTCAAAACTCAGGCTCATCAAAATAATTGATGCCTTCAAACTCCATAACATCGATGGCATCACCATTAAAGTTTCTAAGGGGTTAAAAACCCTTGATTTCTACCTGGACTCGTCGCTCCCTCTATATAAACAAGTAAATGCTACCATTTCAGCCACATCCTACAATTGTATATCGTATACATAAACGTATCAATGCGTGTAGACAATGCTTGTATCATGACAGCTGTTTTACTCTGGCCAGAGCCCTAGTCCTGAACCGACTAGACTACTGCAATGCCTTATATGCTTGTACTAAAACCCATAACATCAAAAAAATCCGGTTCTGCAAAATAATGCCCTCAAAGCTGAACTAAATATCCCTAGGTCAGCACATATCTCGTCAACTAGACAGAATCTCCACTGGCTCCCAGTTCAAGAACAGATCACCCTAAAACACACATCTCTCA
Organism: Ambystoma mexicanum; assembly: GCF_040938575.1. Classification (NCBI taxonomy): domain Eukaryota; kingdom Metazoa; phylum Chordata; class Amphibia; order Caudata; family Ambystomatidae; genus Ambystoma; species Ambystoma mexicanum. The sequence goes on along the minus strand of NC_090927.1, from coordinate 418,279,795 downwards.
ACCGGGCGCCCCCTTCATACCTGTCAGACAAAATATAAAAACCTCACGCTGCTAGAACAACAAGAGCAGCGTACATGCATCTTCTCACAACGCCGAGATTCAAGCTCCAGTAAGCTAGTGGCAGTAGCTTTCCTATCATCTCTAGCAAGCAGTGGAATACCCTCCCTGTCCAACTCAGAGCCAAAGAATCCTTTGGATCTTCCCCAAACAATTAAAAACCTACCTTTTCACACAAAGCCTGAGTAACTAATTTACTTCATATCTGTCATGTATAATTTGAACCTTCATCAGTCCTCTGGGGACTCACAGATGTAATTATGTAAATAATGTATCACCCCTCAACTGATTGTATCTATCATTGTTGAGTAATGTTGTATTTTTGTAACAATGAGTAATATTTTATTTATGTAACCTCGAAAACAAAAGTAACCTTATCTATAAAAAAAGTGCCAAGATGCCTTTGGGCTTGGCGCGCTATATAAGTAACAGTAAATGGTGGACTTTAAACAACGCATTGCAGTTTAAATGTGTAGAAATCCAATGGTTTTGTGTTGGCTTGGATAACACCTTTTTTCATCTCAGCTGTATAGTGAGCTCATGAAATAGTTGACCGTAGGTTATGTCCAGAATAAACTAGTGCCCACACTTCAGAGCTCATTGCAGGAACATATTCTTAAATAAATACTCTAAAATTGCAGTAATGTGAAATCTGCAGTGTGGGTAGAAATTGACATCTGAAGTAGTCAGACTGACAAAGTTCAATTATTTTATGGCCAAGCCTCAAAGGGAAATCCTTATCCTAATGTGTTACCTTCTGAACCCGGGGTCCTAATGAAATACATTCAGGTGATACTAATGGAAACACCAACCAAAATCACCTGTCAGGCCCCCCTGATTAATCATTGAATAATGGTTTCGTAGAAGGACCTCTGAGGAGATATTACATGAGTCATCATGAAAAGCACATTGTTCTATAATTCAAATGGCAGTTATTTAAAAGTACAAAATGCATTTAAAATGGGGCTCTATCTATTTTTACAATAGTACAAAATAGGAACAAGGGGAACAGTGTCTTACCACTGTGAGACAATTATTAATATGAATAACTTTATGAAAAATCATTGCACACATAGGTCGCATATCCAGATGTTCATCATGGCCTGGGGATTACAGAAATAAATTAATATTTTATGAATGTGATATTCTGTTCTGTTAAATTATTTCATAAAATCTAATTTTGCATTTGAAAAAAGTCAAGTAAAGTAGCCCCCACCTTTTTCAGACTCAGACATATTAACATTCGATGGAGATTGGGGGGTGTATTATCTCGCAATTTCTGACTGTTTGTTCAGCACACTAATGGAAGAACTTGCCTAATGAAATGTGCAGCCTCATCAAGGACACAATGGCAATATTTCAGATCATAAATAGGGAACACAGAGATGATTATGAGGGTTACAAAAAGATTAATCAGAGAAACCCAACTGACGGCCTGGGATTCCATGAGGCAGTTCTAACTTCAAGGAAGCATATCAGAAGGGGATTATCTGATTCTGAGATTTTCAATCTGTGAGGGTATGAGCTGATTTAAAAACTAAAAGGATTTTTCTGAAATGAATTCCCCATTTTTCTCTTAAGTCCCAGAAAGGTTGCTATTAAAATAGATGGATTTTGCAAAACAGGATCGGGGCATGAAAGGGACTCTAGCAGTGGCATTTCTTCTCACATAGAAAAGTATGCTAATGTACATCTAATGCAACACTCGCTCTTGCCTTTACATAGTAGAGAAAAAAGAATCTCTTGCCAGTAGGACTCAATCTGTGAAAGAAAAGGGGAGGGGCACTCATACTTGTATCAGAACATCCTAAAACTCTTCTCTTAGGGTGGGTGAGTAAAGCAAATTTCTGTGCATTCACAATCAATAGCACTGCTTCCCTAACCCAAAACCTGCAGAATTCTGATGGAAATTATTTTAAACCTACTTTGAAATTGCACATATATATGTGCTGCCCACAGCACCATATTTGAAATGTGATGCATGCAACAATTATCTTATTCCAGCACTTGCTGGTGATAATGGGAACATCAAAGTGGCAGAATTGCAACTAGAATCCCTGTTGCTATTCAGAATTAAACATATATAGATTTGATGATGTAAATGGAAGCATGTGCATGAGAAATAGTGAGATGTGTGCTGGAAGGCTAAGTTATTTTATATGTTTAGGTCCCCTGACCCCCTTTGCATTCTAAAGTAAAATATTGATTCTTAAAAGTGCACATTTCTTGTCCCCTGATTTGTCGGGTGGGATTGTATGTCACGGCCCATTATATCAAAAGTGACCTCATGTATTTCCTGGTGTGTTCATTACCACATTTACAGTATCTTGCGAAGGCAGTTGAGCAGGCATCCCGTACTGTACACAAAGCCAATGTAAACTTCTCAAATAACCCCCCACACAATCTCCCACAGCATCAGACTCTTCAAAAGGATGCCCTCCTACAACCACTTTCAAACAGATATAAGCACAGCCTTCAAAAACAAAAAAGCCCCCTGCTTTAAATGAATCATGCATTAGAGGAATGTTTACAGTAAATCTGCTGATTTTTAGAGGTAAAGTGGAGGATTTACCTCCAGTATTTTGCTGGAGGTGAATCCTCAATTTACCTCCAAGCTCACATGTAATTCCATGATTGCCCAAAAAATTGTGGTAACAGAATTTCTGCAACTTTTTTTACTACACTGGCAAACTCATAAAGAGGCCCACGGTGTCCTAAGGATAATACTATTGCACATGTGGGAACAGCAACCCACAGGCAACGTGTTCTTTGAAGTCGGCTATGTCCATTTAGGATAGGCATGGACCTGAGAAATTTTTGGAGATGCCCCCCGGAATGGACTTACAGTGGGTGATTCAGCTGTAGTTCACTCGACAGGCACCCTCTATTCTGAAATGCCACCTGGAAGAAATATAATGGATGTCTCATACGTGAACAACATGCCATCAAATCTATTAACATTTTCCAACCTGGATAGACAGAAATCGCCCATGTGAAAATGGCTGAGCACATTGAGAGTCACGTCATTAGACGGTATTGGGCTCTCTGTTAAGGATTAATATCTTGAAATGAGGGGGACACCATCACCCCACAGCAATGGAACCCAAAATTGGAATGAAGGAAATTGAAAAAGACTTGCCGAACAGCAGTGCACATTTCAGTAAAAGAGCCTGTTTTTCTTTCATTTACTTCAGTAGTAAAATATGTTTGCAATGAGGAAACAAAAGATGTCAAGGGGTTCCAAACCTGTGGACATTGATCCATGGACAGATTACCTAATATCTCAAGCATCATTGCTCAGGCTGCAGCCTATATTCTCAGCAGCCCAGCAGTGTGGCCTTTGCCCCATATTGACTATAGCATCTATGTCGTTGCTCCCTTTGCCAATGAGTAAATAAAGGAAATAAAATTAAATGAAAAAGTGTACCTAAAAAAGGTATTGTAGGAAGTGGGATTCAATTCTAGCTCTCACGACGGATCCCTATTTGGTGATGAATGCCCAAACCACCTTGGGTGTCTAGAGGGGGGAGGGGGGTACCAAACATGGGTATTTTCGTTATGCTGAATAGGCACGTCTCTCTATGCATTTTCAGAAAATTGTAAAGGACATTGTTTACACAAAATATCTACATCCTTAACACAATCTGTGTTTCGGTTTTTGCTTTGTGTCTAGCACAGTATGATGTAGTGATATTTATGAGTCTATGTTGTAATTGTTTGGCTCTTTAGGACTTTGCTATACATAATATTTCTTCACAGTAAGGCGCTATTTGTGCATTCTATTGCTCCTATCTACAACAGGCACTCAGGTTCAAGCAGTTGTATTAAGGACAGGTACTCCCAAATCAGTGTCATGCCTGACATTCCTCTGAAACTTTGAGGATAGGTGCGAGGTCCACTGTGTGAGCCCCACCATCTCACCATCTGGCTGCATCGCTACAGGCTCCAGATATTTGGGAGAGAAACGGCAAACGTGTGCCCATCAGTTCCCTAAAGAGTTGCTACTGTGAGCAGCAGAATTGAAGGAGAAAAGTACTCAATGGAGTAGGAGCAATGAGGGATGACTTCTGAGGAGCCAACGCTATGCGACATGCAGCGTCATGCAGGAAGAACATCTGCAGTAGGCCATGGCGGCAGCATGTGGAGAGAGCTGCTGGGGAGGCCACGCCCACATGGTTAATTGGTGACGTCACCATTTATGAGGAATGGTTTCGACAATAACGAAGAACAAACGTAAAGTGGATGTGTCCAAAAAGCTGTGTCTTGGGGTGCAGAATGCATGCTTGTAAAAATGTATTAGGTTGACATGCCTTCCATAGTGCATCATGGTTGAATGCTTGAATAGAATTAAATGTTAGTGCTCTCCTGAAATATATGTTATCACTATATATATTCTGAAAAAAATGTATACGCATTCTACATTAGAAGAAGGCATGTAAACATTTTAATTATCTAGGACTTGAGAACTATAGTTTGGTTATCTGGTGAAGGAAAAAAAAATCCTAAACGCACTAGAAGACCGCCTGGCCATATTCAATGCATATTTTTTTAATGTACGAGCTCCTTCACTCTTTACTACCTACGTTGCACCAAACATATACTTGTATATGCACACTGTGTTAGTAGTTAACATGTGTCCACTAGCCAATACATTTTCCTTCTTTCTTGAATGAGCATATCTATAGGATTGACATGATGCCACTGAAAATAGATTCCTGTTTCAAGATTGCATATAATCTAATCACTTATGAATCACTGAATGACTATAATGTTATCTCCCTCTGAGATCACACTGTCAAAAGACGTGGATTTAATGACACGCACACCATCATGTTTTATGTTCTCAAACATAAGTGAATAGTGAATGTGAAATTGGCACTCCGTTTGTGTGCATGATTTATTTCACAGTACAAAGATGTGTTTATGGGCCTGAATCATGGAATTATTTACGTGAAAAACGCATATTTGCGCACCTTTCTGCCCGAAAATCCCTATACTTCAAACAGGGATTTTCGGGCAGAAAGGCGCACAAATCTGCGTTTTTCGCGCAAATAATTCCACGAATTAGGCCCTATGTGTGCTAAGCTGTGTGAAGTAAAAATGTGTCCAGCAATGGCGTATACCTTGCAGGTTTCCCAGCAGAATGCTCTTAGTATTAGCTCATCATTACTGATGTTAGCACACTGAACCCATTGCAGCCCTCCTCTCCGCCAATCATAAGGCTTGGAACGCAGTCTTCAATAACTGATAATGTTGGCATGCATAGTATTCTAGCAGCTTGATCAGAAGTTTTCAAGCAGTTCGGCTGAAAACAGCCCAAAGCTGGACATCCTCCCTGCTCGTCTGCACACCTCTGCCCATTGCAGTGGCTGTCAAATGATTAAATAAATGACGACTACCACGGAGTCATTGAAAGAAGCACACACTGAAAGGAGGCTGCGGCAGGAGTACATGTTTCAAGTTACACAGTGATGCGACACCCAAAGTAAACACTTACAGGCCAACTTTTTTTTGTTTAACTGACTAACTGTAAAATGGCACTGTCTTATTTAGAACGACGTTTCTGTGTTTCTCCTGATTGTATTGTAAGGTTTATTACACACATTAAAATAGTTCAAATGTGTCTACAGTGTTTTATATTTCCACAATGGGTCAGCAGCCTTGTAGATCTCTGAAGGGCTAATTATTGCTTGGGGTAGGGTCATTTCATTCCCTGTACTGTGTCTCAGGCAATAAATGGGGACCATTATAATGTGGTAACAACCCCTAATTGGTCTATAAGGCTTCAATTTAACATGGGGTTTTCAGGCAGCCTCAAACTGTTGGCATACTTCTTTCAGCAACTTGTGCACCGGGCAATGCCAATCACATTCTATGGCATGAAATGAAGAAAAGATACAATGCCATTGAAAAATCATCTGATACTCCAATCAGGTACTGAACAACGAATGGCTGGTCAGAATTACGTGAATTAAAAGTCAGGTTCTACCCATCATAGATTCCTTGTTTTTCTCTCCCGGTTGTAACCGGCAGTTTTTGGAATCCAGTGAAAAGAAACAATGTCACAAATCCATGGAGTGAACGCTAAGAAGGGACCTGAGGCAGCTTGGTGTTTTTCAATATGTACCCTCCCCTGGGAAGTTGCAACCTCCATGTACTCTACCATGCCTGCTTCCTGACTCACTTTTCCGCAATCGATCTTGCACCTTGTGGAAGAGTAAAGCCCCTGATCCATCATAAGGATTTAGTAAAAGGTCCTACTGTATGTGAGAACTCACACCCGAATCTACTGTTAAACAAGTATATAAAGTCAGTTTATTCTATTTCATGACTCAAGACAACGAGATAATCACTATTCCTTTCTTTTGGGTCAATGAGCCCTTAACGGTCTTAAAATTCCAAATATAAATATGTCCTTCAAATTCACTCCGAGTACAATTACTAACTTAACGTCTCGTCAGACCTTACTTTTCCATTCATGACCCAGTCATAATTTATGCAATCACTCAGCATTTACAAAACATCTACCTGTTCAATCTTTATTCAAATTCGAAAACACATACAAACTTGGTACTTAATATTTGTTGCTACCATTGATTTATTTACTTCCCAATGAGCCAGACTCTTTCGATATTTATTATGGTTTAATCCATACTCTCTGGCCTAATTGTTTCAACTTCCCATCCTATTTATTTTTTCAGAAAACACATTCCTCAGCTCTATATTTCAGTTTCACACTAGCAATTGTAGTGGTAATAACCTATATACTCGGATTGAACAGCAGTCATTCACATGGAGATGTCTGGCTGATTAATGTTGAGGTTATATGAAAGAATCCTATTTTAGTGTCAATGAAACCCTTGGTGTCATTTCATCTGTTGTCCACCAATGAAAACCTCAGAATCTATCCTCAGTTCATTTGCCTTTTTATGTATAAACAAATAAAATGTTTAAAAGCCTGATTGTCTAACCCAGTATTTGTACGATCCTGTAAAGGATGACCACACACAACTGGGGCAAACAGTGCATCCTCTCTCTGCTAGCCAAACCATATATATATTATTTTTATGTGTACTGTTCATCATTTATGTATGCATCAGTAATTCAATTTCTGCTTCCCATTGATCTCTTAATAGTGTTATATTTATGTAAAGCGGTCACTCTTCTGTGCTATTTGGCTGTGTTAACTGCACTCATATGTTAAAAATAGATGTATCTTGTTTAATCTGTAGCCCAATCCAAACAGCTATCGGACTCCAGTCACTCTACCATGTCTGCTTCCAGATTCACCTATCCATGAGCATCCTGGTACCTTGTGGCAGAGTACATGCCCAGCTGGTTACCTAATACACCTCCAGCAGGGAGGCACGCAGGGGAGCCATACAGGCTCCACCCACTAACGCCAGCACTCGAAATGTTGAAATCACTTTTGCTGGTCTCTCTGACCAACTATCATTGCTCCTGCCTCACTCATGGTGTGCAAGGGGTCGGGGGGAGGATAGCAACGGCCAAACTGTCAGCAGAGGGATTGTAACTAAGCAAACAGACAACAGGTTAAGCAATCCCCAAAAGTAACTGTGAGATATTTAGGCTGTTTAAATAACCAAGATCAAGTTTTTATTCATACTATCATATTGTTTTATTACTAGCTTTAAACGTTGGCAGTAATATAACTCTTAATTTCCTCAGTCTTCCTGAGTTTGTATGTTTGCCCTTGCACTAGAATATTATCAGGCCGATTCATGGAATAATTAGCGCGGCGCAAGTGGGCAAAAACGTGCAAATCGCAGTGGAATAGCGAAAATCGCAGTGCAAGTGCGAAAATCGCACGAAAAGCAGCGCACGTCGATTCATGGAAGGCCGTGCGCGAGAAAACCAGCGGATGTGCGATAAAAAAGTGCGCGGCGCACGTTGGCGCACAGGCCATCTAACAGCGTGCGCCATGTCACAGCGAAAATCGCACAGGCCACAGCGAAATTCGCACATAGCGCGGCGCACGCAACAAAAGTAGGCGGAACACGGGCGTAACACTCGGAATGGGGAACAACTTGCCAAAACGTGGGCGTCACGGGGGAAGTACAGGGCACAAGTGCGCAGAACGCCCACACGCTCGCCTACAACATGTATTCATGGAATAGAATAGGGGAAAAAAGCGCACGCTCAAACCAGCGCACAGGCACAAACACGACCGCCACAAGAAAGCAGGCGGTAGCGTCTCTGCGGCTGTAAGAAATGTGCACCAAAAGGTGCGCCAACAAATAGCACCTATATACTGCCATGATGAATGTCCCATACTGTGGCCCTCCAGGAAAAATGACGTGCAAAGGGGTACCCACAAACACGGACACCCGCTGACAAAAAATAAGTGTGCGTGTATACCGGGGTGCGCGGGAAGTCTCACACGCGATTTGCAGGGTACGTGCATCACAGGGGTTTGCGTGAAGTTATTCACGCGATCGGGCATGGGGGAGCGGGCTATGTGTATTTCAGGGGTTCGCGTGAAGTTTCTCACGCGATCGGGCCTGGGGGAGCGTGCTACGTGTATTTCAGGGGTTCGCGTGAAGTTTCACACGCGATCGGGCCTGGGGGAGCGGGCTACATGTATTACAGGGGTTCGCGTGAAGTTCCTCATGCGATCGGGCCTGGGGGAGCGTGCTACGTGTATTTCAGGGGTTCGCGTGAAGTTTCACACGCGATCGGGCCTGGGGGAGCGGGCTACGTGTATTACAGGGGTTTGCGTGAAGTTCCTCACGCGATCAGGCCTGGGGGAGCGGGCTACGTGTATTCCAGGGGTGCGCGGGAAGTTCCACACGCGAATAGCCTGGGCGCGTGTATTTGAGAGGTGCGCGGGAAGTTCCACACGCGAATAGCCTGGGCGCGTGTATTTCAGGGGTGCGCGGGAAGTTCCACACGAGAATAGCCTGGGCGCATGTATTTCAGGGGTGCGCGGGGAGATCCACACGTGAATAGCCTGGGTGCGTGTATTTCAGGGGTTCGCGTGAAGTTTCACACGCGATCGGGCCTGGGGGAGCGGGCTACATGTATTACAGGGGTTCGCGTGAAGTTCCTCACGCATCGGGCCTGGGGGAGCGTGCTACGTGTATTTCAGGGGTTCGCGTGAAGTTTCACACGCGATCGGGCCTGGGGGAGCGGGCTACGTGTATTACAGGGGTTCGCGTGAAGTTCCTCACGCGATCGGGCCTGGGGGAGCGGGCTACGTGTATTCCAGGGGTGCGCGGGAAGTTCCACACGCGAATAGCCTGGGCGCGTGTATTTGAGGGGTGCGCGGGAAGTTCCACACGCGAATAGCCTGGGCGCGTGTATTTCAGGGGTGTGCGGGAAGTTCCACACGCGAATAGCCTGGGCGCGTGTATTTCAGGGGTGCGCGGGGAGTTCCACACGCGAATAGCCTGGGTGCGTGTATTTCAGGGGTTCGCGTGAAGTTTCACACGCGATCGGGCCTGGGGGAGCGGGCTACGTGTATTACAGGGGTTCGCGTGAAGATCTTCACGCGATCGGGCCTGGGGGAGCGTGCTACATGTATTTCAGGGGTTCGCGTGAAGTTTCACACGCGATCGGGCCTGGGGGAGCGGGCTACGTGTATTACATGGGTTCGCGTGAAGTTCCTCACGCGATCGGGCCTGGGGGAGCGGGCTACGTGTATTCCAGGGGTGCGCGGGAAGTTCCACACGCGAATAGCCTGGGCGCGTGTATTTGAGGGGTGCGCAGGAAGTTCCACACGCGAATAGCCTGGGCGCGTGTATTTCAGGGGTGCACGGGAAGTTCCACACGCGAATAGCCTGGGCGCGTGTATTTCAGGGGTGCGCAGGGAGTTCCACACGCGAATAGCCTGGGTGCGTGTATTTCAGGGGTTCGCGTGAAGTTTCACACGCGATCGGGCCTGGGGGAGCGGGCTACGTGTATTACAGGGGTTCGCGTGAAGTTCCTCACGCGATCGGGCCTGGGGGAGCGTGTTACGTGTATTTCAGGGGTTCGCGTGAAGTTTCACACGCGATCGGGCTTGGGGGAGCGGGCTACGTGTATTACAGGGGTTCGCGTGAAGTTCCTCACGCGATCGGGCCTGGGGGAGCGGGCTACGTGTATTCCAGGGGTGCGCGGGAAGTTCCACACGCGAATAGCCTGGGCGCGTGTATTTGAGGGGTGCGCGGGAAGTTCCACACGCGAATAGCCTGGGCGCGTGTATTTCAGGGGTGCGCGGGAAGTTCCACACGCGAATAGCCTGGGCGCGTGTATTTCAGGGGTGCGCGGGGAGTTCCACACGCGAATAGCCTGGGTGCGTGTATTTCAGGGGTTCGCGTGAAGTTTCACACGCGATCGGGCCTGGGGGAGCGGGCTACGTGTATTACAGGGGTTCGCGTGAAGTTCCTCGCGCGATCGGGCCTGGGGGAGCGTGCTACGTGTATTTCAGGGGTTCGCGTGAAGTTTCACACGCGATCGGGCCTGGGGGAGCGGGCTACGTGTATTACAGGGGTTCGCGTGAAGTTCCTCACGCGATCGGGCCTGGCGGAGCGGGCTATGTGTATTCCAGGGGTGCGCGGGAAGTTCCACACGCGAATAGCCTGGGCGCGTGTATTTCAGGGGTGCGCGGGAAGTTCCACACGCGAATAGCCTGGGCGCGTGTATTTCAGGGGTGCGCGGGAAGTTCCACACGCGAATAGCCTGGGCGTGTGTATTTCAGGGGTGCGCGGGAAGTTCCACACGCAAATAGCCTGGACGCGTGTATTTCAGGGGTGCGCGGGGAGTTCCACACGCGAATAGCCTGGGCGCGTGTATTTCAGGGGTGCGCGGGAAGTTCCACACGCGAATAGCCTGGGCGCGTGTATTTCAGGGGTGCGCGGGAAGTTCCACACGCGAATAGCCTGGGCGCGTGTATTTCAGGGGTGCGCGGGAAGTTCCACACGCGAATAGCCTGGGCGCGTGTATTTCAGGGGTGCGCGGGAAGTTCCACACGCGAATAGCCTGGGCGCGTGTATTTCAGGGGTGCGCGGGGAGTTCCACACGCGAATAGCCTGGGTGCGTGTATTTCAGGGGTTCGCGTGAAGTTTCACACGCGATCGGGCCTGGGGGAGTGGGCTACGTGTATTACAGGGGTTCGCGTGAAGTTCCTCACGCGATCGGGCCTGGGGGAGCGGGCTATGTGTATTCCAGGGGTGCGCGGGAAGTTCCACACGCGAATAGCCTGGGCGCATGTATTTGAGGGGTGCGCGGGAAGTTCCACACGCGAATAGCCTGGACGCGTGTATTTCAGGGGTGCGCAGGAAAGTTCCACATGCGAATAGCCTGGGCGCGTGTATTTCAGGGGTGCGCGGGGAGTTCCACACGCGAATAGCCTGGGCGCGTGTATTTCAGGGGTGCACGGGAAGTTCCACACGCGAATAGCCTGGGCGCGTGTATTTCAGGGGTGCGCGGGAAGTTCCACACGCGAATAGCCTGGACGCGTGTATTTCAGGGGTGCGCGGGGAGTTCCACACGCGAATAGCCTGGGCGCGTGTATTTCAGGGGTGCGCGGGAAGTTCCACACGCGAATAGCCTGGGCGCGTGTATTTCAGGGGTGCGCAGGAAGTTCCACACGCGAATAGCCTGGGCGCGTGTATTTCAGGGGTGCGCGGGAAGTTCCACACGCGAATAGCCTGGGCGCGTGTATTTCAGGGGTGCGCGGGAAGTTCCACACGCGAATAGCCTGGGCGCGTGTATTTCAGGGGTGCGCGGGGAGTTCCACACGCGAATAGCCTGGGTGCGTGTATTTCAGGGGTTCGCGTGAAGTTTCACACGCGATCGGGCCTGGGGGAGCGGGCTACGTGTATTACAGGGGTTCGCATGAAGTTCCTCACGCGATCGGGCCTGGGGGAGCGTGCTACGTGTATTTCAGGGGTTCGCGTGAAGTTTCACACGCGATCGGGCCTGGGGGAGCGGGCTACGTGTATTACAGGGGTTCGCGTGAAGTTCCTCACGCGATCGGGCCTGGGGGAGTGGGCTACGTGTATTCCAGGGGTGCGCAGGAAGTTCCACACGCGAATAGCCTGGGCGCATGTATTTGAGGGGTGCGCGGGAAGTTCCACACGCGAATAGCCTGGGCGCGTATATTTCAGGGGTGCGCGGGGAGTTCCACAGGCGAATAGCCTGGGCGCGTGTATTTCAGGGGTGCGCGGGAAGTTCCACACGCGAATAGCCTGGGCGCGTGTATTTCAGGGGTGCGCGTGAAGTTCCACACGCGAATAGCCTGGGCGCGTGTATTTCAGGGGTGCGCGGGAAGTTCCACACGCGAATAGCCTGGACGCGTGTATTTCAGGGGTGCGCGGGGAGTTCCACACGCGAATAGCCTGGGCGCGTGTATTTCAGGGGTGCGCGGGAAGTTCCACACGCGAATAGCCTGGGCGCGTGTATTTCAGGGGTGCGCGGGAAGTTCCACACGCGAATAGCCTGGGCGCGTGTATTTCAGGGGTGCGCGGGAAGTTCCACACGCGAATAGCCTGGGCGCGTGTATTTCAGGGGTGCGCGGGAAGTTCCACACGCGAATAGCCTGGGCGCGTGTATTTCAGGGGTGCGCGGGAAGTTTTACACGCGAATAGCCTGGGCGCGTGTATTTCAGGGGTGCGCGGGAAGTTCCACACGCGAATAGCCTGGGCGCGTGTATTTCAGGGGTGCGCGGGAAGTTCCACACGCGAATAGCCTGGGCGCGTGTATTTCAGGGGTGCGCGGGAAGTTTTACACGCGAATAGCCTGGGCGCGTGTATTTCAGGGGTGCGCGGGAAGTTCCACACGCGAATAGCCTGGGCGCGTGTATTTCAGGGGTGCGCGGGAAGTTTTACACGCGATTTCTGCACGGTACGTGTATTTCACGGGTGCCGGGGAGTCCCACATGTGATTTGACAGTGTGGGTCCTCCCAGGTGTACCCTGTACACCCTCCACGGCCCCTGCAGGCAGCCCACACCACAGGGGACTACCCTGCATCCCTGGTCATGTCCCGCAGGCACCCACCCAACATGGGCATGCCCCCCAGCAAAGGCACATGTCTCCTTGAACTAATGAACACCAACTCATGTCCCCTTGCACCCCCACCCCCCAGCACTGTGGGGCACCTGCCAGCAGGCCCCCACCCATGTCCAACTCATGTCCCCCACCACCCCCACCCCCCAGCAGTGCAGGGGCACCCTCCACCAGGCCCCCACCCATGTCTCCCACCACCCCCACACCCCAGCCACCAGGGGCACCCTCCACCAGGCCCCCACTCATGTCTCCCACCACCCCCACCCCCCAGCCACCAGGGGCACCCTCCACCAGGCCCCCACTCATGTCTCCCACCACCCCCACACCCCAGCAGTGAAGGGGCACCCTCCACCAGGCCCCCACTCATGTCTCCCACCACCCCCACCCCCCAGCCACCAGGGGCACCCTCCACCAGGCCCCCACTCATGTCTCCCACCACCCCCACACCCCAGCAGTGCAGGGGCACCCTCCACCAGGCCCCCACTCATGTCTACCACCACCCCCACCCCCCCAGCCACCAGGGGCACCCTCCACCAGGCCCCCACTCATGTCTCCCACCACCCCCACACCCCAGCAGTGCAGGGTCACCCTCCACCAGGCCCCCACTCATGTCTCCCACCACCCCCACACCCTAGCAGTGCAGGGGCAGCCTCCACCAGGCCCCCACTCATGTCACCCACCACCCCCACCCCCCAGCCACCAGGGGCACCCTCCACCAGGCCCCCACTCATGTCTCCCACCACCCCCACACCCCAGCCACCAGGGGCACCCTCCACCAGGCCCCCACTCATGTCACCCACCACCCCCACCCCCCCAGCCACCAGGGGCACCCTCCACCAGGCCCCCACTCATGTCTCCCACCACCCCCACACCCCAGCAGTGCAGGGGCACCCTCCACCAGGCCCCCACTCATGTGTACCACCACCCCCACCCCCCCAGCCACCAGGGGCACCCTCCACCAGGCCCCCACTCATGTCTCCCACCACCCCCACACCCCAGCCACCAGGGGCACCCTCCACCAGGCCCCCACTCATGTCTTCCACCACCCCCACACCCCAGCAGTGCAGGGGCACCCTCCACCAGGCCCCCACCCATGTCTCCCACCACCCCCACACCCCAGCCACCAGGGGCACCCTCCACCAGGCCCCCACTCATGTCTCCCTCCACCCCCACAACCCAGCAGTGCAGGGGCACCCTCCACCAGGCCCCCACTCATGTCTCCCACCACCCCCACCCCCCAGCCACCAGGGGCACCCTCCACCAGGCCCCCACTCATGTCTCCCACCACCCCCACACTCCAGCAGTGCAGGGTCACCCTCCACCAGGCCCCCACTCATGCCTCCCACCACCCCCACCCCCCAGCAGTGCAGGGGCAGCCTCCACCAGGCACCCACACATGTCCCCCTGCCCCCAGGTCCTGACGATACTCAATCATGGCAGTAATGGGCAGCATACCCAGCACAAACACCCAGGCAAGGATTGCATCCACCCACATAGTGAATGCAATTACATGATACAACCCCAATGGCAAGTCTGTAAATGAACACATGTCCGTCACACACACATACACAATGGGTGCAAGTCAATGTCAAAACCCATATCATGACATGTATGAAACCAATGAGAAAATACCACAAGTGAAAGTTAAAAAGAACATGTATTAAAGATGAAAAATAAGTAAAAAAATCAAACATACAACAATGGGGATAACAAAATAAATGGTCCATGTCCGAGAACAAATGTAAAAATAAAAAAAACAAAGTAATCCAAAAACAAATGTTGTCCAAAGCAAAATCATGTGGAAGTAAAATAATGAAAAACCATTTCCTCATGGTGAACACAATAATTAATTAAAAAAATGTTTCTTCAAAAAGCAAACTATATACACGAAAATTCCAGGGTCCATGAGCCCAACACCATAAATGAAACCTACTACTACCTAATGAAAATAATATATACAAAAAAGTGGCCATTGTCCGAGCGGTCCAAAAAAACAAAAATTAATAAAGGAAACCTAACACTAACTAACTAAATAACTATATACAAAGGCAGCGGGCAAGTCCTGCGGCTCACTCGGTGATGTTGCTGGCCAGGGCATCATCGAACTCCATGTCGATGTCCTGGAGGCGGGACTCTGTCCTGGCCCCGAGGTCTCGCAGGGATAACCCCATGTCCAGCTCAAACTCCCAGCGAGCTTCCTCGAGGCACTCAGCCCGCCTCAACGCCCGACGCATGGAGAACTCCGCCCTGACCATGGTGAGCCGCTCCTCTTCCGCCCGCTGCCGCTCCGCACCTATCCGCTGGACCAACTGCTCCCACACGGAAGACACCACCATCCCAGGGTTGCCCTGCCCTCCGGCCGATGCCTGCCCCTCTGATCTTGAAGGCCCCGAGCCATGATGCCTCCCACGTCGAGCCTGCTGCTGCCTCCGACGCCACTGCCTCTGCCAGCACGACGGCATCCAGGCTGATGGAAACCGCCGTCGTGCACGTGCCCTGCCTGATGATGCTGTCACATCTTCCACCTGCTGGGGTCCAGTTGCTGTGTTGTCCACCCCTGCTGGACCTCCGACTCCCAACTGTGGCAGGGATGGGATCCCCACCGAGCTGGCTGCATTGGTCGGGGCAGGTCCACAGGGGGCCCTGGTGGCATCTGGGCCGGAAGACGGCAAGGAGAACGACTGGTGTATAGCCTGCACAGAGGAGGAGAGGGCCGCCAGATTGGACAACACATGCAGAAAACCCCCGAACATGGCCGATCCCAATTGGGCCACGTCGGCACGGTGCACTTCGTGATGACATGCGTCGTCCTCCCGGGAAGCACGCATGGCATCACGAATTACAGCCGTGCGCATCGCGACCCCAATCAGGACCTTCTCCACACGGCCAGGGGTTCCCACGTCCGCAGGTGGAGGGGAGTCAGGTGACATGGACATCCCCTCTACCTGCGGACGGGCCTGGGACGGGGCATCCCTGCTGGTGCATGGTGGTGCACTCACAGGGTCAGGGACAGTGACATGCACAGGCCCCTCCACGGTGACCTGTGCTGCCTCCTGCCCCTGGCCCTGGACTGCACCACTTGCACCAGCAGGGATGCCCCCACCAGGCCCCATGTGTGCCCCAGTGGCGGCCTCCTCCTCCTCTGTGCAAACCACCAACCTGGATGGCTCCTCACCGTCTCCCACCGTAGCAGGCCCCTGTGGGGGCTCACCCACCCCTTCGGCTGCAGCCGTGGGGGCATCCCCGCCGCCTTGCTCCACAGCGCCGTCTCCGCCCTCTTCTTCACTAGCCGCTGCGTAGAGGGAGACAAAGAACACAAGCATCAGGGCACTGTACAATGGTCCCCTAGACAGGAAGCAATAGCAGATGAGCACCACTGTCAAAGTACACTTCCATCATGTCCCTCCACAACACATGGGTCAGTCCAGGCAAAACACACACAGTAACAGGCATGGTGCATGTCATGGACATTTCCATGCATGTCCAATGGACTCTTGAAACATTCAATGATATGTAACTCACATGCATCATGGCTCATGCCTATCACATGCACACACTTCACCTCAGTCACATCCATCTGGCCCCAAACACACCAAACACAGCGGATACAAGGGTAATTTGGCTGCTTCACTGAATCTGTGCATTGTCACACACATGTGTCATGCATCCATGGCATGCACAAGTCACAGACACGCAGGTCAGGCACACAGACATGGCTACCATATATATACCTGGCATCAGCACCCATCCCTCACCCCCACCCATGTCCAGGTACAGAGACTGGCATGCTCTCATGTTCAAAATCTGCATAGGGCTCCCCATGCGGCATTTGAAAACATGCAACAACCATGTGGGTCACACATCACTGGTCGCACATGCATTACCATGATGTCCCTGCACACATACATGCATACATGGCCTATGGCACACATACAGGCAAGTATCAGAGAACCAGCACACCACAACATGCCCTGTCTCACACAGTAATGCTTGGACACTTACCGATCAACTCCAGACGGGCCTCCCTCTCAAGGATCTGGGCGTGGAGCGCTGGGCGTACGCGTTCCAGGACCCTCATCTGGATGGAACCCATGCGGCCCTGGCCCCCCTCCACGAGGGGCCGGGCCTTCACAAGGGTCCTGGACCTCAAGTCCTCCCAGCGCTTCTTGATCTTCAGGACGTCGCGGGTTGCCACCCACTCCGCGTTGATGGCAACCACACAGTCGGCCCAGATCCTCTCCCGTCCTTCCTTGCTGGCGCGGGACGATCCAAAGAGGGCATCATACTGCCCCAGGACATGCTCCACCAGGACACCAACTTCGGTGTCAGTGAAGCTGGTGCCCCTCTGCCCCTCTGGCCTGGGGTTGCCACTGGTGCCAGATGTGGAAGTGCCCGACATGGCAACCCCAGAGGCAGGTGTGGGTGGGCAACTGGTCCTGGGGCTGGGCTGTGGAGTGATGTAATCCCAGTCGGGAGTCTTCAGTTCCAGCAGGGGTGGACACAGCAACTGGACCCCTGCAGATGGCTGATGTGCAGGCACCAAATGGCAGGGCACGGTGGCAGCAGGCAGGCAGGCAGGCAGGCAGCAGCAGATGGCACGTGGGAGGCTGCTCGGGGCACTGGGGGGCAGTAACTCGGCCTTCTGGGCAGGAGCGTGGTCTTCCGTGTGTTTTCGCGTGGCCAGCTTGATACGGAGTGATTTGGCACGTGAAAATCCTGCACGTCAGCGTGAAATCCGAGGAAAGGCCCTTAGCGCGTAAGCGCGTCAGCACGCATACGCGATTCTATTGGACCAGAGTCCCTCAGCGCGTAAGCGCGTCTGTGACGTGACCCGCACGGGTGTTCCCCACTCAGCACGTGATGACGGGGCACACGTGGAAATACTGCACGTCAGAGTGTCATCGCGTGTAATTGGACAAAAGTGCGCGTACACGCAATTGGCCTATGTACGTGTATTTCATGGGTGCGCGGGCACTTACACACGCAAGTACGTCAGCGAACCTGTATCCCGTGGTGCGTGTGAATTTCCACATGCTATTGGACTGGGAACTGGATTCCAGGGGTGCGCGGGTCACACGCTCGCCTAGAACACGCGCAAAGCATAAATTTGCGCACTTTAACAATAACAAGCTCAGACGCCAGGATGAACATACCGTTCCTAGCAACAGTGGCAGTGGGCTACCAAAGGAGGAGGAGGAGGATAGTCAGGGCCAGAATATTCACACCCAGAACCAGCCTTCTCGGGATGCCTGATGACCAGGTGTATGGGAGGTACAGGTTTCCACCACACATTATACTGGACCTGGTGAGTGAGTGGGAGGATGACCTCACATCACCCACCCTGTGCTCCCAAGCACTCAGCCCCCTGGAGAAGGTCCTCAATGTACTGCACTTCTTAGCCACTGGATCATTTCAGCGGACAAGTGCCATAGTGGGTGGGGTGTCACAGGCCACCCAGTCACGCTGCCTACACCAGGTCTTGAACATCATGACTGCACGCCCATCAGTCCGCAGGCACATATACCTGCCCAGAACACCTGCAGAAAGGCATGCTGCCGCCCTGGATTTTTACGGTGTGGCACGATTCCCCAAAGTGCTAGGTGCCATCGACTGCACCCATGTGGCTCTACGTCCCCCCAGGGCATCTGAGCACATCTATAGGAACCGCAAGCACTGGCATTCCATCAACGTGCAGGTAGCATGTAATGCCAAGGGAATCATCACCTCAGTATATGCCAACTATCCCGGCTCCACCCACGACAGCTTAATTTACCGAATGTCCACCCTAAGCCGGGACCTAGAAGCTGGGCGGCATGGCGATACATGGCTGCTTGGTGAGTATGTATGCCACTGCACATGCATGCATGTTGGATACTGAGCAAGGTCACAACCCCACCAATAATACCAATCACCACCTCCACAGGGGACAGTGCCTACCCTCTCAGCCCCCACATGATGACGCCAATTTGGAACCCCACCACCCCACCCGAGGTAAGATATAACACAGCCCACATTACGACCCGGGGCATAGTGGAGCGCACATTCGGAGTGCTAAAGTCACGCTTTCGCTCCCTTGACCGTTCTGGCGGGCAGCTGTTATACGCTCCCCCAGTAGTGTGCAGGATCATAGTGGCAGCATGTGTCCTGCACAACATTGCAACACGCCGGGGCCTGGCCGTGGACATGGTGGTGGCCCCACATCCCCAACCACATGCACAGCCGCTGCGCATGGGAGGGGAAAGGGCACGGGGGAGGCAGCCCGTACACAGCTAGTGGCTAATTACTTCACATAGAAATCACACCCCTGTGGAGTGCACACTGCCCTGGCCCATTCCATCTGACAATCAATGATGACTCAACCTGACACTGATCCTGAATGTCTGGAGAATGAACCGTGAATACCATATCAGCCTGAGATTGTTCACCTGGAAGTGTCACAATGTGTGCATCCCTACCCACACAGACACCACCAATGCAGTTTTGTGAAGTTACACATTCAAGCAGCTAAAATGAATACCCACTTGCAAAATGCAACAAGAGGACAGTGCCATGTCAGCCAACCCAACCCCAGCACCGCCACACGACACACCGTGCCATGTCATGCTAATTGCAGGTAAACAAAGTAATCCCCACAACATGACACTAGTCTCACTATGTACAGTGTCCCTATTAGAAACCTGCAACACCTGAAATGCTCACAGCAATGCCGGACCAACAACATACTTGAGCACGTAGTACCATTACCATGACATCACAAATGTTACATATTAGTAGTCTCACCACCTGGAAATGCCTGCACTCCCACCACTACCAACTGTGCAGTGTTGGCGCCATGTAGAGTTGTAGGTGCACTGCTGCCAACATGGACCCCATCTCCAGACTAGAGGTCCTTGTGTAGACATGAGGAAGGGACCTGCAAATTGGGAGGTAGACACAGAATAAGAGTTACACATCAATGCAACATTGAGTGTACAACACAACAGCAATATGCACTAGGAATGTATACACAGTATTGACTACAGACTGGCCACACAGCTCATGGGAGTCCAACGTCACTGTGTAATTCACTGTCACTTGGGCACACCCTTTGCAAGCCCATGGAAACGGGAAGCAGGAGGGGTGTGTGTGACTCAAACCCAAGCATCTGAACCAAATACATTACAAGCCTGCATGTGCCCAGCCACAATGCAGCGTATGCCCACAGTAACCACGGAAGCCAACAAATCGTCCCAAAAAAATTGGGAATAAAAGAAATCAAAATAAAAATAAGAAACAATCAAAAATGGCCATTGATGGGCCCGGGGGGGTTGGGGAGGCCACCCAGGAGGTCCGAGGACAGGATGCACACCAGAACCCACCTGCGTGGATCCTGGGAAGATAAAACACCTCCATGGGCTCATGGCCCACACGGCTACCCTATTGTGGGAGTATCACTGCTGTCGCTATTATCACCCTGTGCAGCTGCATCCGGAGGTGGTTGCACTATGGGAGGCAGCCCACGCAAGGCCCTAGTCTGCTCCTCCATGGCTGCAAGCATGCAGGTGTGGTAGGTCTGGTTCTGGAGGATGAGTGTGCGGAGGTCCCCATGCAACAACTCACGGGATGCCCGGACCTCCGCCCTCGTTGCCTGCATCTCAGCTGAGAGCGTACGGGTGAGACGCTCCAGCTGCTGTTCTGTCCTTTGGTGTGTTGAAGCCTCAAGCTCAACAAGAGTCGTCCTGAGGTGAAGGAGCTCCTGCCTCAGGGCTTCCCTGTGGCCCTGGGACTCAATGGAGATGGCCTCCTGCAGAGTCGCCAGTGCCGCCCGCCTGTCCCTGTTGGACCCCAACATGTCCTCCCTGTGTGACTGGCAGATGGAGTCGGTTGCCTGCTCTAGTCGCTCCATCAGCCTTTCTGGGGGGACAATGGAAGTGGCCACCCTATCCATGGCCTGAGCCATCATCTCGGATGATGCAGCCTGTTGGGTTGCCATACCGTAAATGGATTGCTCCCATGCGGTATTGCCGGGTGGCGTACGGCCACCACGTCGGCGGGCACCACACCTGTCTGGGGCAAGGCGAACTGCGCCTTGCTGTGCCGGCACTGCCTGAGGCTGCAGGACTGCATTCCCCCTCTGATCTGCTGGCCCAGGAACAGGATCAGATGTTGCGGAGTGTGACCCTGCATCCGTAACCACCGAAGGCGTAGCTGCCAACACTGACATCCCCATGGAGGGTTCTGACCCTGGTGCAGGTGTGTGAGACAGAACAGAATCCCTCCCTGGAACACTCACCTGCGACGGCACGTAGGTCTCATCCGAATCAACACCTGAGTACAGCTCGGGGGAGGTGCAGCCAGAGACACCCCTTGAGAGCACGACCTGCAGCACTTGTGGGTTCTCCCCCACCACCACACCACGTCCCTCACTGGTGGTTGGTCGGCCCTCGGACCCCTCCTGGGTCTGCACCATCTCCACAACCCCAGCAGTATCAGGTGCGTCTTCCCCTGCAAAGACATGAAAACAAAGAAATGGAAACAGGCATTAGCACCATGGCACACAATGAGGGCTGAGAAGCAAGAGAACCAGTACTTGATTGACACATGTCCCACATGACTGAAACCCTCCCATGCATGCACCCTCACTGCGTATGAAGTGCAGGCAAATGGCACACACTGATGACACCAAGATGGAAGATGAACACATTTTCTGCATGCTGCCTGGCAGTGGCATCACACATTGGCCTTTGATTGCCAGGTGATACACACATGCCATCACACAGATGGCATGTACCATTGCTATTGATTGAAGATGGAGAGGAGGGCAGCACCTATTCATTCAGTCCAGTTCCCGCATGTAATCGCTTTTCTAATTCTAACAGGTCAGATTTTTCACCTGGAGCTGCCAGTCTGAAATGGTCCAATTGCACAGGGACATGTGTGTACAAATTATATCCAGGTAACAAAGTCACTCCACTTTACCATAGCCATGTCAGACATGTGACTAGTGGACAGCGACATGCCTAGTGAAAGTGGTGGAATGCAAACAAACTGACTGAATGAACTATGAAAAATAAGCAACTATGTTGTGGCAAGGTGACACTTCAAGGGCAACTGGCGTGCAGTTGGGCTAGATGTCTACTGTTGGCAGAAGGGATACTGCTATGGCCAAATGCAGCTGCGCAGGGAGTATTGCATGAAGCACATGGCTGACCCATACGACTCAGGCGCACACACTCTCACCTGGCACACAAACAGAAGCCCTCACACACACACCATGCACATGGATGACACACACATGCATGTGCACTCACCGGACAATGCCTCGTAATCAGCCAGATCTCCCACGCCTTGGATCTGTTCCTCCGTGATGTAGGTCCCAGCGACTGACTCATGTGGAGTGAGTTCCATGTCTACTACTGGAGACCCACCTCCAGTCACTAGCGTTGCGGCATGACTTGAGGCCAGCTTACTCTTTGCCCTGCGCTTTAGGTCATTCCAGCGCTTATAGCAATCATTGGCTGTGCGCCTCACGATTCCAAGGGCACTTACGATGTCCGCAACGGTCTGCCAGTGTGCCTGGCGTTGTGCAGGTGTGGTCTTGGATCCTGCAACAATGACCATCTCGTTGTCATGTCCGGACACATACTCGACAAGTGCATTCAGTTTGTCATCCGTGAAGCTGGGCTTCCTGGATGGGCTGGACTGTGTAGCCGTGTCTGGGGCATCAGCCTGTGCCGGACGAGCACTCTTCCTCTTCCGCTTGGAAGGTGGTGGTGATCCTGAGTGTCCTGCGCCGCTCTGGACACTAGGGGCAGGAGCCCTGGTGGACTCTGTATCAGGAGTGTGGGATTGCACACTCAGCATGGGAGTTGGTGCAGGCATTGGCTCTAGTGTGATGGTGTCAGGGGGAATGTCAGCAGCATGGACTAGGACCGACACTGTCCTGGCTGGGTGTGTGAGGGCTGGGGTGGATGGAGCCGCAGCTGCCCCTGCAGCCTCTCCGCCCTGCCTCCTTGGTGCAGCAGATGACCTTGCTGGCCCAGATGCACGTGGCATGGTGACATCAACGTGCACCAGCGCACGTGTCATAGGCCTGCTGACCTGGAAGTCAGCCATGGAGTCAGCCAGATCTGGTGCCACAATGGGCTGGTCCAACAAGGGCTGAGCATGGATGGTGTCAGCCACATCAGCCTCAACGGGAGGGGGGGGGATTATGGGTGCCCTTGACTGGTCCTCCACACATGGGGGGACAGGCTCACCCTGCAAGTAATGACCACGTCCCCTACCGGATCCACCACGGCCACCACTTGTGGCTCTTCCACCTTTGCCACCCTTACGGAATCCTCGCCTCCCAGCCATGGCACTGATGTAAATGTGCGTATGGGAGTGGCTGTAAACTATTGTCCTGGGCAATTGGGGGTCAAAGGGGTTGGGTACCAGATGGTAATTGTACCCTAGTGCTCTTGCAAGGCTGATTGTAACCCCTGGGGAAAGAAGACGGGTCACGCTACGCACAGGAGCCCCAAAAAAGGGAGATGACGTGCACGCAACCCCTCCTAGACCACGTGTGCAGAAAGAAAAACCCGCACTACGCTGTGGCACCCAGTAACACAAGAATGAACGTATGCGTGTCACACGCAGCCTAGAATGACCTCTGAAGGGGTAGGCTACACACGGGGCAAGCACAGATGTTAGATACGTGCGTGACTCACCGTCTGCCTGGTAAACGAGCATGTAAAAGGAGCACGTTTGGTTGGCAACACCCCCGCCAAAAGAAGATTTGTACGCTGTCTGAGGAGACAGGACAACAGTAGAAGGGAACACTGTTTGAGGGAACAGGCCCAGGTAAACCAGTAAAAGCGAAAAAAGAGAAAAAGCTGTCAGAGGTAACAGGGAATACGAAATTGAAACGCCGTGAAGTAAATCGCGTGTGAAACGACAAGAAGTACAGAATTCACCCACTCGCTCTCCACGAAAAGCACGTACAAGGAAAACGTGTTCTACACATACCTTTTATACAGGGCCACACGTCCAGCGTCACTTACACGGCGTGTACGCGCTAGGGCCATTTCCACCAATTACACGCTTTGTCACTTCTGCGTGTAGGGACATTTCCACCAATTACACGCTTTGTCACTTCTGCGTGTAGGGCCATTTCCACCAATTACACGCTTTGTCACTTCTGTGTGTAGGGCCATTTCCACCAATCACACGCAATTACACTCTGACGTGCAGTCTTTCCACGTGTGCTCTGTCATCACGTGCTGTGTGGGAAACACCTGTGCGGGTCACGTCACAGACGCGCTTACGCGCTGAGGGCCTTTCCTCAGTTTTCACGCTGACGTACAGGATTTTCACGTGCAAAATCACTTCGTACCAAGCTGGCCACGCCTACGCACACGGAATACCACGCTCCTGCCCGGAAGGCCGAACTACTGCCCCCCAGAGCCCCGAGCACGCTCCCACCTGCTGCTACCTGACTGCCTGCTGCCCCTGCACTGCTGGGGGGTGGGGGTGATAGGGGACATGGGTGGGGGCCTGGTGGAGGGTGCCCCTACACTGCTGGGGGGTGGGGGTGATAGGGGACATGGGTGGGGGCCTGGTGGAGGGTGCCCCTGGTAACTGGGGGTGGGGGTGGTGGGAGACATGAGTGGGGGCCTGGTGGAGGGTGCCCCTGCACTGCTGGGGGGTGGGGGTGATAGGGGACATGGGTGGGGGCCTGGTGTAGGGTGCCCCTGGTGGCTGGGGGGTGGGGGTGGTGGGAGACATGAGTGGGGGCCTGGTGGAGGGTGCCCCTGCACTGCTGGGGGTTGGGGGTGTTGGGAGACATGGGTGGGGGCCTGGTGAAGGGTGCCCCTGGTGGCTGGGGGGTGGGGGTGGTGGGAGACATGAGTGGGGGCCTGGTGGAGGGTGCCCCTGCACTGCTGGGGGGTGGGGGTGTTGGGAGACATGGGTGGGGGCCTGGTGGAGGGTGCCCCTGGAGGCTGGGGGGTGGGGGTGATAGGGGACATGAGTGGGGGCCTGGTGGAGGGTGCCCCTGGTGGCTGGGGGGTGGGGGTGATAGGGGACATGGGTGGGGGCCTGGTGGAGGGTGCCCCTAAACTGCTGGGGGGTGGGGGTGATAGGGGACATGGGTGGGGGCCTGGTGGAGGGTGCCCCTGCACTGCTGGGGGTGGGGGTGTTGGGAGACATGGGTGGGGGCCTGGTGGAGGGTGCCCCTGCACTTCTGGGGGGTGGGGGTGATAGGGGACATGGGTGGGGGCCTGGTGGAGGGTGCCCCTGGTGGCTGGGGGGTGGGGGTGGTGGGAGACATGAGTGGGGGCCTGGTGGAGGGTGCCCCTGCACTGCTGGGGGGTGGGGGCGATAGGGGACATGGGTGGGGGCCTGGTGGAGGGTGCCCCTGGTGGCTGGGGGGTGGGGGTGGTGGGAGACATGAGTGGGGGCCTGGTGGAGGGTGCCCCTGCACTGCTGGGGGGTGGGGGTGTTGGGAGACATGGGTGGCGGTCTGGTGGAGGGTGCCCCTGTTGGCTGGGGGGTGGGGGTGATAGGGGACATGGGTGGGGGCCTGGTGGAGGGTGCCCCTGCACTGCTGGGGGGTGGGGTGATAGGGGACATGGGTGGGGGCCTGGTGGAGAGTGCCCCTGCACTGCTGGGGGGTGGGGGTGATAGGGGTCATGAGTGGGGGCCTGGTGGAGGGTGCCCCTGCACTGCTGGGGGGTGGGGGTGTTGGGAGACATGGGTGGGGGCCTGGTGGAGGGTGCCCCTGGTGGCTGGGGGGTGGGGGTGATAGGGGACATGAGTGGGGGCCTGGTGGAGGGTGCCCCTGGTGGCTGGGGGGTGGGGGTGATAGGGGACATGGGTGGGGGCCTGGTGGAGGGTGCCCCTAAACTGCTGGGGGGTGGGGGTGATAGGGGACATGGGTGGGGGCCTGGTGGAGGGTGCCCCTGCACTTCTGGGGGGTGGGGGTGATAGGGGACATGGGTGGGGGCCTGGTGGAGGGTGCCCCTGGTGGCTGGGGGGTGGGGGTGGTGGGAGACATGAGTGGGGGCCTGGTGGAGGGTGCCCCTGCACTGCTGGGGGGTGGGGGTGATAGGGGACATGGGTGGGGGCCTGGTGGAGGGTGCCCCTGGTGGCTGGGGGGTGGGGGTGGTGGGAGACATGAGTGGGGGCCTGGTGGAGGGTGCCCCTGCACTGCTGGGGGGTGGGGGTGTTGGGAGACATGGGTGGCGGCCTGGTGGAGGGTGCCCCTGTTGGCTGGGGGGTGGGGGTGATAGGGGACATGGGTGGGGGCCTGGTGGAGGGTGCCCCTGCACTGCTGGGGGGTGGGGTGATAGGGGACATGGGTGGGGGCCTGGTGGAGGGTGCCCCTGCACTGCTGGGGGGTGGGGGTGATAGGGGTCATGAGTGGGGGCCTGGTGGAGGGTGCCCCTGCACTGCTGGGGGGTGGGGGTGTTGGGAGACATGGGTGGGGGCCTGGTGGAGGGTGCCCCTGGTGGCTGGGGGGTGGAGGTGATAGGGGACATGGGTGGGGGCCTGGTGGAGGGTGCCCCTGCACTGCTGTGGGGTGGAGGTGCAGGGGGACATGAGCAGGTGTGCAGGGTAGTCCCCTGTTTTGTGGGCTGCCTGCAGGGGCCGTGGAGGGTGTACAGGGAACACCTGTGAGGACCCACCCAGCCTAATTGCGTGTGATAATTCCCGCACACCCCTGTAATACACGTACCTGGCCAAATCGCGTGTGAAAATTCCCGCGCACCCCTGTAATACACGTACCTGGCCAAATCGCATGTGAGAATTCCCGCGCACCCCTGTAATACACGTACCCAGCCGAATCGCATGTAGAACTTCCCACACACCCCTGTAATACACGTACCCTGGCCAATCGCGTGTAGAACTTCCAACGCACCCCTGTAATACACGTAGCAAGCCAAATTGCGTGTGATAATTCCCGCGCACCCCTGTAATTCACGTACCCTGGCCAATCGCGTGTAGAACTTCCCACGCACCCCTGTAATACACATACCAGGCCAAATCGCGTGTGATTATTCCCGCGCACCCCTGTAATACACGTACCCAGCCGAATCGCGTGTACAACTTCCCACACACCCCTGTAATACACGTACCTGGCCAAATCGCATGTGAGAATTCCTGCGCACCCCTGTAATACACGTACCCTGGCCAATCGCGTGTAGAACTTCCCACGCACCCCTGTAATACACGTACCAGGCCAAATCGCGTGTGATAATTCCCGCGCACCCCTGTAATACACGTACCTGGCCAAATCGCATGTGAGAATTACCGCGCACCCCTGTAATACACGTACCCAGCCGAATCGCGTGTAGAGCTTCCCGCACACCCCTGTAGTACACGTACCCTGGCCAACCGCGTGTAGTACTTCCCGCGTACCCCTGTAGTACACGTACCCTGGCTAATCGCGTGTATGACTTCACGCGTACCCCTGATATGCACGTTACCCGCTTTGCGTTCCTTGTTTGGCAGCCCTGTAGACTGGTCCAGGGTTAGCGCAGCCCTTTGCGATGATTTAGCGATTTTGATGGCTTTTCCTTGCGCGAGGGCGTTCTTGGGGGCGTTACTGGCGCTGCTGCAGGGTCGCTGCGATACTCTGCGCCACGGCTGGTTTGGGAGCCTGAAATCCATGAATACGCTGTGCGCGGAAATCGGTTTTAGCGCACGTGCCTGACGCAGGCATTCGCACGCGGACACTCTGCGCCAGCCGCTTGCGACACTTTTCTGTGAAATTCTATGAATTACCCTGTAAGTTGGTAATGTAAACCGTGCGCACAGGTCATTTGCATTCTACCGGGAAAGGACTAGGAAGATATTGAAATGCTAAAGGTCTAGATGAGTTCACTGCAGAGATAATGATAATCAGAAATTGCTCCATGAAATGCCCATAATAACCTGCTCCATGTATCCTCACCACATACTGAGCAATGAAACATCCATCACAAAATCTATCAAGGTTATGATCAGATACTGTGCCAAAAATTCTGTTTGCTAAGGTTTTCCCAAAAATGTAGCAGGCGCCCCTCTCCAGAAAGAGCATGGCATGATAACCTGTTCTTTTTTTTTTTTCCCACTTTGAGAGTTCACAGCCATCGCTTTTTGATCACTGTACCTTTCACAGATGGGAAATACCCATTTGCATATCAGTCCTTGTCCCACCCACATGGGCAGTCCAGCACCGAAATGCTATGGCAATTCCCTTCTGAACAAGAGTACGCACAGCAACCTCATACACATGTTTCAGCCTTGTTGGGCCTCATCAGTGAGGTGGAGCTATGCCTCTCTGAGCACAGTGAGCAGGGAGTCCACGTCTGGGTTCCCCCAGGTAACTCTTTGTTTGCTGATCCCTGAAATTGCAAGGTTCTATGATGTGCAATATCCAGAAGAGTGACATTCTCCTTCTATGGCTGATTTCCCTCACCTAGTGAGTCCCCCAGCAGCTTTGCTGGATTTCTGGAGTTTATATTTTCACTTGGTAAGAGTGTGAGCCTTTTTTCCCACTCTTACCTGTGTTTTGCATTGTGTATTCTTACTGTTTGTGTGATTTTGGGCTCTGGAGCACACGACTCCATGAGCCCCATTTTGTGTGTGTATTACACAGCACGTTCAGTGCAGTGACACAAGGTTGTCTTTTTGACTTCCCACTGACTCAATTTTTCTGGGGCTGACTACTGTCCGCCAGAAACGTGTAAAGTTGCCATTAACTTTATGTAGTCACTTTAGAACTACAGACCCAGTACACAGCATCTTACATGGAGTATCGGAAAGGGTTAACTCCTACCCCTTTTTGTCAGTGCCTCTCTGAGCTTTGTTTTGCGCTTTTAAGATTTAGACTTGGCTGGTGGCAGTGGTATCTACCCTAACTTTTCTACTGCGATTATATTATATAAACGTGGTATTGTTCAAGGCTATTGTGGTAACCTCGAACTTAAACCCGCTGGCCCAAATACTTTTTATTTCGGCTCTGGTTGGGTTTAGTCACCATTTCTTTTTGTTAAAGTCCTTCTTGTGTTTTGCTTTGCGTGGCAAACCAGGTTTGCCTTCTTTGTTCACTGTCTTTTGGCAGGCTTCTGCAGAGAAGCCCTCCTCTTGGCGCCTGGGTGTCTAAGTGGGCGGAATGTGAGGGAGGGGTGTAGTCACCCCCTGCACAGGGTCTCCTTTGAGATCCAAGTCGCACTTTGTCATGATTGGCTGAGGTGGTTGTCCGGGCCAGACAACCCCCCTGCTGGGTGATTGAAAGCCAGGCTGTGTGAATGGGGGATTTTCACATAAAAGGCAGGACTCTTGGGCAGGAAGTGAGAGTCGCCACTGGAACTGCAAGGAACCGAAGAGAAGCAGAAAAGAAGGCGGCTGCTGCAACCCCAAGTCCCGGTGAAGCCCTGCTGTAGTCCTGAGCTATCTACCCTTCAAAGACCAGAGAAGATCCAGTCCGTAGCCTTCTTCCCTTGAGCCTGGTGGGGTCAACCA
Organism: Ambystoma mexicanum; assembly: GCF_040938575.1. Taxonomy (NCBI): domain Eukaryota; kingdom Metazoa; phylum Chordata; class Amphibia; order Caudata; family Ambystomatidae; genus Ambystoma; species Ambystoma mexicanum. The sequence goes on along the minus strand of NC_090927.1, from coordinate 418,250,259 downwards.
GCTCATCTTCCACAGCTAGAGGATCCTCTTTGTGGTCGAAATCGCTGCACCCTGCTGTAGTGGTCCGTATAGCCATCTGAGGAGCCTCTCCCGTTTTAAAGGAGCGCACCTTTTATTCACTATCGCTGCTGCTGGCCTCATTTCTGGGTAGTGCAGATCGTTCCAGACATCCTCCTACATGTCACCACGACTAAAGCTCCAGGAACCGTGAGTCTGCAGGAAACTACCAGGAAAAACTGCCATGGCACCAGCTTCTTCAAGGAATAAGGTACTGTGTCCGACTTCGAGGAACTTGGCTGAACCCTTTTCTCCTCACTAAAGGCTTGTCCTTTTCTTCCTTCCCTCTTCACCTCCTCTTCTGACAATATCTAAGTACTCCTGGCAACTTTGAATCGTGAACTATCTGTCTATGTGATCCTCGAAAACAGAAACCCTGTTCCACCTAACACTAGCACATGCCTATTGACTTTTATCTTTGGGTTTGAAAGTGTTCTCTGATTCTGTCTGCCTTGACAAAAGTATTGCCTATGATTTTTGCCCCCAACTCTCTTGTGGTAACTCAGGTGCTAAGTGTGTTTTTACCCCGGTAACATTTCTTCCCGCGGATAGGCGTATCTTTAGTAAGACCGAACTGTCATTACTGTCAAAAAGTGATCGCATATGTATTCCCGGTAACATCTTTTCTTTCATAACAGCGGTCTGTCAAATCATGAGGTACTTACCTTGAGTTGTTCTACACAAGGGGAATTGGTTGTGTGTAGTGTATTTGAAGTGTGGTTTTATTGCACTAGAAGTGAAGTGTTTTGTGAACAGATGGTTTAAAAATAAATGTACTTATATTTTTTTAACCAGAAACCTTGAGTCAGTGTTTGCTTGAGTCACAGTAATTGTAGTCCTTTGTGTAATCTCTACTACTGCTCATTTGCTCTTGAGATAAGTCTGGCTGCTCAGTCACTGCTACCACTCTTTCTGTGTAGTACAGGCTTGTACCAAAGGTGAACTTGTATTACCACTTGTAGTCTTAACTTGGTGCAGTGGTCCCTAAGGGCACTGCATAGGATTCTGCCTAACAGGCTTTGATGCATGGTCAATAGAAATCCATCAAATATTATTCTACCACACGCAAGCCAAACATTGAGCAATGAAAAACATTCATCATTCAATTTCAAACACACAAATAATGACTGTTCTCCCTTACAGGCTGGCAAAGACTTCAAGCAGTAATGTGCATTGGCTCCTATAGAAGCCTCATTGAGTGGCACCTTATTCAAGGAACTGTAACAATCCACACCTAAACAATATTTGCATAATTATTTAAAGTCCATTTTCTAAACATGCAGTGGAACAGAAATGGGGATCTTCAGGTGCACCCTCTAACAAACTGGCCTGCCGCCTTCTTCAAAGGCATTATAGATTCTGGATCCGCTCCAAGAAAAGAGTCTACATTTAAGCCTGCATCTACGCAGCATCTAACAACATGGCCTACCTTTTTAAAGTCTGCAAGGAGCTGGCCAACCCTATTGCAGTCGCATCATCTATTGCACCCACCCAGGCCCTTTGCTCAGCCCTGGGTGCACATTTCACCACCAAAACACAGGACATCCTGTCCTCACTCTCTTCCACTCCCTCTCTTGCACCAACATGTCTTGGGACCCCTTCGGTTGCCACCACCCTGCCCCTCTTCTCACCTCTCTCTCCCCTGTCACACCTGATGAGGTCTCTAGACTAGTCCAATCTATGAAAGCCTCTTCCAAACAGGTGGACCGCTGCCCGTCCAAAATCATCAAGGACAATATTGACACACTCGCTCCAGCCTTGGCCAACCTCTGTAACCTCTTTTGCCACTGGAGTTTTCCCCTCTCCTCTCAAACACTTTCTTGTGCACCCTCTGCTAAAATAAAACAAACTCTGCTGACCTATCTATTTAGGCAAACTATTGCCCGAACTCCATCACCCCTTTCCTGAAAACTGGAGAAGTCACTTTTACCCAATTTACCCTCCACGCTGAATCTGTTGGTTGTCTTCATGACCAGGCTCGGAAACTGCTCTTCTGAACACCTGTGAAGACCGGCTCTGAAATTTTGAATCTAACTTTCCCTCTGTACTCATTCTTCTTGACCTCTCTTCTGCTTTCGATACAGTAAAGCAAAACATCCTGATCACCCGTCTCCGTGATACCCTGGGCATCACAGATCAGGCCCTGGTGTCACTCACCTCCTTTCTCTCTGACCAGCCCTCCCAGGTCGAACTTGGGTCCTTTGTCTCCTCTATCACTCTCTCTACTTGTGGTGTCCCCCAGGGATCCAACTTGTCCCCCTGGTTCTTCAATATCTACAGGGCCCCCTTGACCCACAATATGTCTACCTTTACCTCTAATTTTCAGTGTTATGCGGATGACATGCAGCTCTATTTTAGGCTACCCTCAGCCTCCTCCTCCTCGCTCATCCCTGACTGTCTATCCACAATTCAGTCTAGGTGTGCTGCTAACGATCTCTGCCTGAATGCCAGTAAGACAGAGATTGTCCTCATTTGGACCCCTGCTCCCGGTTCCCCACTTTCGCCTCCCTTGGTCCTGTGCCCTTACCTACCAATGAGGCAATAAATCTTGGAGTCACCTTCGACTCTACTCTCTCCTTCTCTTCACACATCTCAGACATATCCAAAAAGTCCCACTACCAACTGCACCTCCTCAAAGGTATTCTACCTTTTCATACTTTCTCCCAGAGCCCTGGATCTCTCTAGGCTGGACTATTACAATAGCCTCTTTCTCAACCATCCCACCTCTACTCTCCATACTCTACAACTCATCCAGAACAGAACTGCAAGACTTACCGTTGGCCTCAAGCTCAGGGACCACATCTCTCCAGCACTGAAATCTCTCCACTGGCTCCCCATGGCTGCAAGGATCAAGTTCAAGACCCTCTGCATAGTCCACAAGGCTTTCTGGGGCCAGGGCCTGCACTACCTACAATGCTCTCTCCATTAACACTCTCCCTCTTGAGTCCTCTGTTCGTCCTCCTCCAACTCCGGCTTTATCTTTCTGATGAGCAAAATAAACAATCCCAAAGTGAAATGGCGTCACTTTTTCTAATTAATTTGATGAGGAGGCACGCCACAAAAAATCCCGAATATCAGTTCAAGGGTGTTTATTTAAAATCTCAATTGTCAGAATGGCTAATTCTTCTCTTCAATCTCTTGGGGTAAAGGGATGCTGCTGCTGCCTCGTGGTTGCCGGCGTTCTGCTGTTGAGGCCCGAAGGCCACAATTGCTGCAGGTAAGGAGGAGTTGGAGGAGGCCTGCCCGTACACAGACATCAGTGTGGGTAGTCTCCCTCCCCACCCTTCTGACAGGGCCGGGGAACTGGCCCTGTCACATAAATAACTCACCTTCAAATCAACTGGTGCATGACTATTCACAATACCTCATTAGTAAAAAGGGCTCGCACTCTTTAAATGACAAATGCAACACAATAACAGCTGCATTTTAATCAGTTTGGGAGTGATATAGAATGAGTACTGTGGGAAATGAAAGTTTAAAAGTGCCTTTTAACTTTCATTTTCTCCAGCTCCTTTTTGGGCATTTCAGAGGCAAAACAGAATTTGGACCCCTGTGTTGCTTTCCTGCTACATTTTGTCATACACTTGATTTGATGCCAGTATGACATTTTCATGCAGGCGTACAACCAATGGATTTCAATGTAATATGCCCTGGCTTAAGATGTGCTAAAGACCAAGTGGATTCCATTAGAATCCATTCTAAAACACGTCTACAAAGCATCATTTACAGGCAGTGTTTTTTGTCTCACAAAGCGGAGAGTAAAAGTGAAGGTTAGGGGTGATTTCCACTCTGTTTGCTCTTCTCAATCACCCTCACTTTATGAGCATTGAACATTGCATGCGTTGGTGGTCACCTGCACACAATTTGCATATCTTTGCAAATGACCTCCTTTGTACTTTAAAGTGTTGGCGACACATGTGTTATGTCACTTTGAAATGCTGTAAAATCACACGCTTGGAAAACATCACAATTGCTATAAAATCACTCACTATTGGGCTCAGATGTTGACCTATAGTCACCTCAATTTTTGTGTTGCTATAAAATCTAATACAGATGACAAGCGTAATTTTAAAATTACACATTTTTTTCTCTGCGAAAAATGAAAGAGAGATACGGACATACTCATTGGTCGTATTCACTCTGCCCCCATCTTTTTGAAGTATTCTATGAACTAAGCACAATATGTTCATACTTAGACTGTGATGAACACATGGTGAAAAGTCTCTTCAACATACATTGAATCATTGAAATCTGCTGCACTCTCAGAGTTAAGAGATCTGTCGCGGCCCCCTGCTTATGTGAAAATCAGGGAAGCTGATAAATTGATTTCTGATTTAATTTATTTAATCTGATAGTAGAGTCAGATGTGCCCTGCACTATGTTAGATTGTATTGGAATATAACTTTTAAATATTATTTAAGGACTTCTGGTCACTTACGTATGAATTTCATTAGTGGACACAGGACAGCAGAGATCTGAATGGTCAATCTAGGTGATGCACACAGACAAATTTATCCTGTTCTCTAGACATCAGCCAGGTGATCAGATATTCAAATTCTGCTTCTAGCAAGCCCTGTGTCACCTTTAGATAGAATTGTGAATATTAACTAGCGTCATATCTAGACAGAATTGCGAACATTAACCTGGGTCACATATAGACACAATTGTGATTATTAGCCAGTGCCACATTTAGATAGATTTGTGAATATTAGCTCGCGCCTCATTTAGAAAGAATTTGTGAAAACGAACCATGTGTCACACTTGGACAAAATTGCAAAGATCAGCCATGCAACACAATTAGACAGAATTGCAAAGGTTGGCCATGCATCTCAAATGGATAGAGTTATGAAGATTAGCCTATGTGTCACATTTAGATAGAATTGTGGAAATAAGCCACCTAAAAGAACTCAGAAAATACCGAATGTATTAACCACCCTTTCTTGCTCCCCTCCTACACACCTCGCTTACACTATACTATACATCCTTCCCTGCCCACACGTAATGGGCAGGGCGAGACCAAAATCCTCTAACCTAAACATTGCCAACCCCAGGGCAGGGGACACGTCGGCATCAGTCATGTAACCCTACCAATAGAGTATGACAGAGGAAATCTGCCACTCCTCAACATACCTGCCCACTAGGCCGACAAACAACAATTCCAATGACACAGGATAATCATAGATGTTGAGTGCAGAAACGCAAAGACAAAGAGGTAAGGAAGGTCCCTAACCCTATTCTTAAACCTCAACTTTCTGCATACGATTCTCATGCAGAAACTCACACAACCGCTTCTCTTCACAGCAATCCACACATACTTCACCACATAGCAACAACAGACTAACAACACATAAACCAGCACAACAGCACATGGGAATTGGCACAGACCCGAAAACCGCACTTAAGCTCAGTGAACGGTGCAAACCGAACTGAAGCTGCCAACAGGACATCACAACTCTCACGTTCCTATACCCACTACACCATACTAACCCACAAATGCCCCCTTTTTTCAAACACTCCTTTTCAGATCAGCCAGAGCGCCTGGGGACCACTCTGGTGGTGACAGTGCACGATACAAACACCTTTAATATCAACCTAAGCACTGCATTCTCTCTGCTTTCTTTCGGAACTGGATGAAGTCTTCCAAAATGGCTTCTGGTTTCTGCCTTCAGAAAGCTCTGTTCTCTCCTTCTTGATTAAATAAATGTTCCTTTTTGCGATCATCCTAGATCATTGAACTATGTACTGTATCAATTGTGAGATATTGTGATGTGGGAAACTTCACCAGTCCAGTAATTGGATTGGTTCTTCTATGACAGCTTGAAAACTCCCCCAGCATCTGATTTGCTAAGAGAAGTTCTTGTAAAAGGGCATTTATCTCGCTATAATCCTTCCATTGAATATTCCCCACTTTGCAGGGCCATCACAAGAAGAATGGTTTTGTTAGATTTATTATGACGCCTAGGAAATATGCCTTTTAAATACTTCATAACCTGGACAATAGCAACACTGGATTCGTATGAATGAGCAGTTTTGCGTCACCTAACTTATATTATGGATTTGGCCTGACTGTATCTTTTAGGCCTAAATGGTTATGGACAATCCTACATTCTAAGAGTACTCAGATTAAAGTATGTCTTTAGTATGTCCATTGCATTTCCTTTTCGTTTTAGAACATGGCAGCTCCATCACTGGAATGCACTTTCGGGGAATATAAATTATAGGTATTTTTGAATGAAGGTAACAAATAGGCTTACAGCTCGAAACACTTTAGTTTATCAGTCTTCTGAACATTCATGTCAGTGGCTCATACAAGATTATTCTGAGAGTTTTAGGGTGAAAGGTGAGCCTTGCATCTGCCATGAAAAACTATTAATCCGAATGTAATTGCTCTCCACTGACAATCAGGTACTTGTTCCTATCTGGCGTCAATAAGAGCTGACCTGCATACACTGGAAGAGGAATAAAAGGGTCTGTGGATTCAAATGCTGACATCCGTATTAAAAATCATTCACAGAGGAGGGGAGAGAGTTTATATTATCACATCTGAGAATAGAATCATGGATTGAGTTCAGTTTCACCTATTTAATGACATTCTCTCTGTAACCTTTTTCATTCTTTAGACTATAGTGAACTTTTAGGAGACCTTCATTGTTCGACCAGTAAGGAAAATGTATGTCTGGTTTTTAGACTAAATCAGCAAATCTCACAATGTTTTTTTTTATGCAAGAATCTGCAATCGTAATCAATAATGTTTGATTCTGCTAGCGAACGAGTTATTTGTAAATGATCAGACTTGCATATCACAAAAAGAGATTTTTCCAAGTTCTGCTCCAAGGGAACCATTATTTTCTCTGAAGTGATCGCCTGATGCAGGGAGGCACAGATTTAGGAGCATTGCGAAAAATCCAAAATGTTAACTTTGGTGGAAGCCTTTCAGTGACATCCAACACATTGCACACCTGCAGTCATTTTATCGAGTCATACATAGCATATTGACCAATACTAATCCTATTAGGGTGATCACATGTGTAGAGATTTGAACATTTCTATATGTGTTAAAGTAGGCTTCTTTTTTTATCAAATCTTTGTCATTTAGCATTTTCTGCTGATAAATGTGATGCATGAATGTCTCTTTTAATATAAATAATGTAACCATATGCTGTCTTTGTACAGAAAGTTGTTGAGATCGTATGTGTATCAACAGATAGTTTGTTCCAGAAGGAGTGTGCCAGCAATACCACTGTCCACATATATCGGTGGTATCTTTCATGAACGACAACATTCTTTTCGGGCCTTCCCACAAGTGGTTTCAATTCATCAAGCATTACCTAGATGCACGTCAAAAGGAAATGTCTTCATCATTTGCTAGAATTTAAGTATTATTGTGCCTGGCATTCTTGTCTGCATTCTATCTTCCTGGCCTCCCTGTTGTTCCATGTTTCCTTGGCTTTGCAGCATTTCAGGGTAGATTGGTGCTATGCATGGTTACCCCCAGTCTACCGCTTAGTCATGATTCTTTTCTAACATCAAACTTAACTTTCTTTACTCTATGCGCTTAACTCTCACCAACAAATTATTGTTCTTCTCCTTCAGAGTTATTTCTTATTGATCCAATATTTTCCTAATCTTCTCGGTGCTTTAAACTCTGGCCTGACCTTTTCTTCATAAACCTGCATCTGTTTGGTCTGCATATCTGTTGGGTTTTCCAAGAAGACATGCCTCTCCATAATACTGTCTGTCAACATGGTGGGTGAAACAAAGCCCCCTAAACGCATTTCAGTTATGGCAGTACTTACTTGATTTAATTAAAATCATGTGGGTCTGTTCCCATTGCCATGCATTGAAGCCTATACATTTAAATCATAGCTACCATAACTAAATTAAAGGATGTAGAGATTATTATTAAACAAAACTACTTCTCTCTTTCTCATCTGTAGAAAGAGGCCTGGGCTCTTTAATGGTATTCCCCTAACTCACCACAGCTGTTTCACCAAAAATGGTAAGTGGACATTTTACTGCATTTTACCAGAGCATGTTTATGGGGCGTAGAGGGCCACGTGGTAAAATAGGGATAATGGGGGTTGGAAAGTAATGAGAGTAGAACGGTGGTACTATGGGTCTAGCCCACCATACAAATGCCGGAATAAAATGCAATGACATGTCCACGGCAGTGAGTTGGCATATGTCCCTCATGAATACCTTAAATATGTATGCCCTTTCACCAACATATTTACATATAGTGAGCTGCTCTAAAAAGCGCAAGCATAAGGAAGGGTTTGCGAGAGAGTAAATCACGTAGTAGATTGAGTTTGTTTGCTACAGACTGTGTACACATGACCATTGCAGATGACTTAAACCGTATATTGCATTCAAGACATAGGGCTCTAAGTGCCTGTTACTTTATTCAGAATTAAATTCAACCGGATGAGCACAGGTATTATATATTGCTGAACACGTCCGGTATAATGCTTTCCATTCTAAAAACGGTTTCTTTAAGCCTTTGCAGAGTGTCCCAACTAAGGCTTAGAATTGTTGGAATGTACTTTCAGGTCGCATGTCCTCCCAAACGATTTAGATTGAAGAAAATATAATAATACGCTTAGGAAAATTGTGCACTAACTAATGTCATGGTTTCCAATAGTCATGGAAATGCAGGTAGTATAGGACTTTAATGATATTTAAGTACAATAGCTGAAAAATAGTGTTTAACAATGTAAGCTTAGGCCCTGGTACCTGCCGTGAGAAATAATAAAGCCGTGCCATATTTAAAGTGAGGACTAGTCTGCCACATTCCAAGGCGAAAGTGATACGATATGATATACACAAATGTTTCTAGGCGCAACAAGACAAGGAGGGGGAAACAAGGGGAGGACAAAATAACAATCTTACTCGGCCTTGTGTCATTCAGATCGTGCAAGTGTGGGGAAGAGGGAAGAGGAGAAGTGCCAGCGGGGAGGGGAAGGAGGAAGTGCAGCTAAATCACAAGTGCAGCCAGCGGGTGGCTCATAAGAGAGAAGGGATTGTAGGGTTACAGATACTATACTAACCCTGTGGGATGTTTTAACCCACTTCTGCTCTGTGATGCTGTGTTATGATGGTGCCAGGAACATCAAAATGGCTGCAAAACCCTTTGCGCGCCAAAACCCCTGAAAACTGCACAAAAATATGGCTGCCCAATCTGCCACGCATGTTGTCAGTGGTGGAACAGAGATCTAATTCCTGTAATATGTCACTGAAACATGTGAAAATGAAATACAGAAGGAAAAAGCAGTGTTGCTAAATGAAAACCCAAAATCTTGCTTTAAATCCCTTTTTTCTTTGGTGCTGAAACTGCAGAATCCCGGTACAAAACAGCCTCAAACATCCAAAATTCTTGCTGGGTGCTACAATTTACTTAGTCTAAGAAATCATTGTGAACTTAAAAGGTCCTGAAAAGCTGAAAGCATAAAGGGATTTCCACAGCAAAATTGGCCTATCTGTTGATTTCAAAAATCTCTGTGCAGCAGTGGACTGCTGAGATGACAGCTGTCAAGAGCCTGCCTGATTGAACTTTAAACATGTATAAACTGAAATCAAATGTTTTCAATCTAAGAGGCCTGTTACTGAGAGTAACCATCTTGTAATTTTTTTGATCCCATGGTTTAAAATCTTGACTAAGCATTCTAGCTGCTATTTTTAAATCACAAGTTTGTTTTAAGCTAAGGGAAAATGCAACAGGATTAACAATTAAATCAAGCCTGGCTAAAAGCTACCAAACTGGAATATCAGGTTTCTCCACAGAAGGATGGTTTTCTCCCCCCCACCAGGAAATCACACCAAAGCGGTAATTATAGGGTTTGGAAAGAACTTGGTCTACAGAGGCGAAAGGGAACAATGAACAGCTCATGCTAAGGAAATGTGGGGTGTGAGGACAGTCGTAAATGGCCTCTGTCAAGAGAAAACAGGGAGGAGACTGCTTCTGGACTGCAGGGAGACAGAAAGAGGCGACCCGAACAACCATCTGTGGCTGAACCTTCACAAAGAACACTTTTGTAAAAAAAGACGTATAATTTTCCAGTTAAAATTGGGAAAAATGTGAAAATAACAGATTTGTGAATCTAAATTTTGGCTGCACGTTTCAAGAGGCAGCAAAATCGTGTGACATGTTCTGGAAAGAAATGGCAGGAAATGTGATTTTAAATAAAATATATTTCACCTAGAAGTATGAAACTTTATACACGTATGCCCATGTTAAACACGCACACTTTTAGAAATTTGATTATAAATTCGACATTGTGTTCCTGATGAAAAGGGCAAAATTCTGGGTTTTGAGGGATAGCTGCTGTATAAAATATGTAATCTATAGATGTGATTTGTATAGAGTTGGCACATGTGTAAATATGTCTGGTGCCAAAAGTAGATTTTGTGTTCAAGGGGATAGGGGTGGATTCTTTGCCTCATAAAATCACACCATAAAGGTGACACACTGTTGTCTCCTATCAAGGCAGAGAGGAGACTCTGACCCGATCAACTGGCAAAGGGGCCAGTTAAGGATAAACCAGCCCACACACCCCTTTATCCTTTATCATAGCATAAATAGAGACAGCTCACCACTCAAAAAGACAGACAGATTCACCCACTATCCCGATGCTGGCGGAGCACCTTGCTGCTGAACTCTACATCTTCCCTGCTCCAGACTCCAGAAACTTGGCAAAGCAGAAACCCATTGCATAGCTGAACCATTTTCAGCTAGGCCTCCAATTCCAGATCCAGAACCCCACAAACCTAAGGGGATGCATCAAAATAGATCCGGCCTGTGCTGTACTGCTTGCCTGCTAAAATAATTATAATCAGAACCAAGAAGGGCAGATCCAATCCAGTTCTGTGCCATGCTGTGACCAGAGTGCATTGTAGATCCAGCCCAGTCCTGTGCTGTGACCAGAGCGCCTTGCTGATTGCAGATCCAATCTGATGTTCCCAGCTGTCTGTCTTAGAACCAGATCCCATTCCCTGACCAGAACCTTGATGGACCAGAATCCTGACAGTTCCGTTTAAAAACATATCTAGTGAGTATCTATAGATAGAACTGTGTCACTAGCATATGTACTGTCCATAGTCAATCCCTATTTTAAACCCATCCTATCTTGTATTCAGAACCTGCATTGTTAGGAGTATTTTTGAATTGTCTGATCTCTCTATCCAATCCTTCCTATCTTCCTTAGGTACTAGTATTGCAAAAATTATCTCTGCGCTGATCTTTTCTCATCTGATGAAGGCGAGTCCTCTGCAGGCAATCATTCTGATCAAGTGGCTGTGTTCCTGTGTGGTATTCATTTTGTTCATAGTCATCTTCTAGTGTAAGAAATAATTTTGTCATTTTAAAAGTGCATTCCTGTTTTCCATTCTTGCGCCTATCCCGAAAAAACGACCTCCACTAAAACGTCCATACATAACTTCCTTAGTTTTTGTGCTAGAAACAACATTTCAACTTCTGTTTATAGCTAACATAAAACCGCATTCCAAATCCATACGGTTATCCCGTTACTGCTATTATCACGCAGTGAAAAGTTTGTTGCAAATTTCATTTTTGGGAAATTCTGACACGTGTCAAACAGCTTTTGATTGCTTCTAACTTGATTTTTAAGATTTCAAATTGTTTCTTGGTATTAAATCATTGCTTCTGTTTGTGTGCAACTATCCAAAGCGGCTCCCATAAGAATTTATAACAATTTCAGCAATTTTGACCATATTTGGTGTTTTTGCCCAGTCCATTCTAAGGATAACTTTAAAAGCCATTCTGACAGCTTGACAGCCAATTTCGTTTTCTCTTGTGTTTGCTGGGGGGAAAGTGGAAATGATATTTGTTTGAATTTTGCCATTCCTGAATGCCTGCTCTCTCCTCCTATCTCTTTACATTGCCTATTGGAGGTGGAGGGGTGTGCAGTAGGAACCTTTAACCACAGTGCTATCTGATCTGAACACACACACCAAAGTATTATTTCTGTGCTGGATTGTTTTGCTCACTACTACTCCTTGTGTATTAAAGAGATTATTCAGTGTTACATCACCCCATTGGTGATTATTGTGTACCCATCAAATCATAGTGTGATTAAATTGTAAATACATAAATAAATATTTTAACTTTTCAATCCAGCCTGATTTGTGGTTCAGTATGACTGGGGGGTTCCAGGAGAGGGGCCTGATATGAGTGGTATATCGTTCAGAATAAAGAACTTTTAGACAGAAATAAATAAGGATTTCAGTTGTGCATTACACGCTAGGCGTTGACCTAGGTGTGTGCCAGATTGAAATCACTTACAACCCTTAAGTGCTGGGGAGTCCAGAGGCAGTGCAGGGCAACTGGATATGAAGGAGCATGGCCCATAGTTCAGAGGGTGATCAGGTGAGCAGTGCGTGGAACAGTCAGGTGCAAATGTATTTATTTATTTAAAATACTTATAGCCTTACGGCTTTGTATGTACAACATATAATACATATATATACATAAACCGCACAATAGTAATATGTAAAATAAAGAGCCAGATAAAATCCAATGATATGCATCACAAACTATAAGACCATTATGATAAAATACAACAATATTACATAAACACACCTTGAGCTAAACTATTTAACATATCTATACATTTCCAATAGAATTTGACATTAAAAAAGAAGAAATTCCTATCATCACCTTGCATAAAATTAGTCCATATCATTGAAACATTACTAGGATCAAAGGAAATATTTAGAGATTTCAAATAGATAATACGCATAGAAGTTAAACTGTCACAATGTGCAAGAAGATGCTCAAGTGATTCCAAAACAATAATCCCACATAGGAGACACATTCTTTCAGCACGCACAATACTTAGTCGCCATCCGTTGATCTCTAACACATCACAATTGTTCAACTTTAATAGAAGCCATTGTCTAAAAATCTGAGGAATAGGATATGCCTTGATGTATAGATGGCTAACAGTGCGTTCCATCCTATATTGGAGGTAGTGCCACTGTTACTCTTGGTGGCCAACTCTACTAGGTTACATTCTCGGCTATAAACATCCAGTTTCTTTTTCAACCACCCTTTAAACTCGTACGCATGTCTTTACATGGGAATACCCTCAAAGTCTATGGCGATTTTCTATGGGCGGTCCTGATTTTATCCAAAGTTCCCATGTTATTACATTGATCTATCTTCTGAAAAGCATACATATATACGATACAATGATGGTTGCATTAACCATCAACCTCAGATTTGCAAAACACATTACAGTTCTGCGGATAAAATCTACTACTATACCTTTAAGAACAAACTTGAAATACATGAATTTGACTGTTACATTGTGTGGCACCCGAAACAGTTTGTGAAGAATCATCGATTCAAACTTCTTAATTTCCGGAAGATAGTTATGTCCCCATATATAGCGATGCCATATTGTAATATTGGGGTAATGTTTGCTGTATACAACATCAAAATTGCATGAGCAGAAAAACCAGCATTGTTCCCTATAAAAACACTTATTGCGTTTACCGATATCATACATTTGTCTTTAGTTTCTGCCCAATGCTTATCCCATTTTAATTTGTCATTGATATACACACCAAGATTAACCTGTTCGAGTCTACTGCCCGCAAATGACCCAACAATCTGTTTAGGAATTAATTGTTTTGCAGAAAAGACCATTGTTTTACTTTTTCCAATGTTTACTTCCAAACCATTATTTTTAGCATATTCAGCTAATGCATTTAACATACTTTGTAGGGCCTTCAGGGTGTGGTCCAGTAAGAGCAGATTGTCGGCGTAGGCAAGCCAGCCCACAGTTGCCAACCCTACTTTGACCGGACATGTGGGGAGGTTCATAAATTGCCAGTGCAGATCTGCCAAGTACAAATAAAACAGTGTCGCCGCTACAGTGCACCCCTGCTTCACCCCACGGAGGGTAGGTATAGATGCTGACAACCTACCCTTGTTGTCAAGGCGAATACATACTGAGGAGTCTGTATAAAGCAGCATTAACATTCTAAGCAGTCCTAGTGCTATGTTCCAAGATAGCAGTTTCCACCATAGCCTAATCCGGATGGCAGAGTTGAATGCTGCGCTAAAATCTATGTAAGCGCAGTACACATTTGACTCACGTCTCTTCCATGCATATTCAACTGCAGAAGTTAAAATCACTAGATTATGTAATGTGTTTGATTTAACCCTAAAACCCGTCCGTTCAGGGGGAAGAATATTGTTTGTGGAAATCCATGAATGAAGTTCTACCAGCAAAACTCTTGTAAAGATTTTTGCCGGGATGTCTAGCATTGTTAGCATTCGGTAGTTAATTGGATTATTCCATGCACCCTTCTTATATACAGTTAGAATATTGCTCATGCGCCAAGTATCCGATAACTTCCCTATTTGCCCAATTTCTACAAACAAGATGAGGAGTGCATGTGCTCAGAGGTCAGGAGATAGTTTAAGCAAATTATTACATACGCCATCTGGTCCAGCAGCTCGCGAATTGTTCAAACGCTCGATAATGATAATAATATCGAGAATACTTGCATTACATATCCAGATGTTCGAGGGAGCCATTACAACTACATCATTGTCACTTTATGACCTCAATAATGATTTGATATGTTTCGCCCACTGATCTTCGGAGACACAATTAATAGTCAAATCTCTTATTTTGCCCACCAAATTACTTCCCATACTGCTGTGTTGTTACCCTTAATTGCAAGATTTGCTATCTTCCTCCACCTTTCCAATTCACAATTTATTTTGTGACTTTTCAACCACTTGTGATACACTGTTTAATATATTTTGAATGGGCAATAATCTCATTAGAGGCTCTACTGCCTAAAGACGTTGAGTTTACTGCAGCTATTTCCTTTCAGAGCTGTTCTTTATGCCTCCGCAATCTTTCGATCATAATGTTGTCTTTTGTTAAAGACCTTTTCAGACCTTTTATAATTGGTTTTATAGGTTCTTTAGAAGAGAGAAAGAAGAAGTTAAATGGAAGGTCCTGAGTTGCCCCCACAACTGATTGTGGTCCTGCTCAAGTTTGAGAGAGGCATGGAGGCTGATCCAGAGGGAGGCCCCACCCGAGGAGAAAGATCTGCCCCCAACTCTCTGCTTCAGAGAAGCATATGTCACTCATATAGTTGGAGGTGGAAGATGTTTTGGAAGAGCAAGTTTGAGGTAGAGATGTCACAGGCCCCAAAAAGCCTTATGGAAGATGCAGAGGGTCTTGAACTTGATCCTTGCAGCCACGGGGAGCCAGTGAAGAGATTCCAGAGCTGGAGGTATAGGATCCCTGGGCTTCAGGCCAATGACAAATCCTGCAGTCCTGTTCTAGATAAGTTGCAAAGGTCAGAGTGTAGAGGCAGGACGAATTACACAGAGGCTGCTGCAATAGACCAGCCCAGAGAGGACATGAGCTCCGGAGACAGCGATCCTCTGGGGGAAAGTGAGAAAAGGAAAAATACCTCTGAGGAGGGGCATATGATAGTTTGACCTCTTAGAGACATCAGAGATGTGTGAGAGAAGGAGAGGGTGGAGTCGAAAATAACACCAAGGTTCTTAGCCTCACAGGAAGGAGCAGGAAGAGCGCCCAGTGTGGGCAGCCAGAAAGAGAAAGAGAAAGGACAGCAGAGAACATTGGTGGCACACCATTCCTGAATTGCGGCCAAGCAGTCTGATATGAGAGAAGAAGCAGAGGTGGCTGAGGGGAGCCGTAAAGAGATCTGAGTGACATCCGCATAACATTGACAATGGGAGCAGAAAGTAGCGATGCAGTGGGCAAGAGGTGCCGAGCAGGATAACATGACAATGAGTTCCAAATCACTTTCCCATCCCAAGCCTCAGCAGGTAAACCGAACGTCTAGGCCTTTAAGCCTGGTATGTGAAATACAATTGTCTTGTGTTGCAGGTATGCAAAACCAGAAAGGAATGTGAATGGCCGAGCATTGGCAGGGCTGCGCCCATCCCGATGGACAAACCCATGGGAGCCAGGGAGGAGGTGTCAAGCTGCTAAAGGCCTGCTCTAGATTCAGGGCACTAGCATCCCCTAGAATAATGACTGTCCCTTTTAAACTGCCAGATGCCCACAAATACCACACCTAAATCCTTCAAAATGTAGTTGATCAGTGAGGTCTCCAAGAGGCCCAGGAGGAGCTCCCAGGAAAGGCAGCCAATAAGGGGGAAGCAAGGAGTGAAACATCCTACATTTTGTACTACGGGGAGCACAAGGTGAGGCCAAAAAATGTAGACCTGCGATGTGGGGGCATGATGGGAGCACCCGTATGTCTGGGATCAAGAGAAGCTCTTATTTATTCTGAATGGCCAATTTGACCTTGAGAGTATCCGCTAAACTCATATTAATGACCAGGGTCATGCCATGTGACTAGGCCCGTGTGGAGGGTAACATATCACCTAACCCGCCAATCAGGGAGCGGGGAACCAAGGTGACGGAGTAGAAGACCAAGTGTTAGAGAACAGGGGTAGCTTTAGATGTGGTCAATCAGTCAAGGGACAATAGGAGACTGGTAGCATGTATAGTTGGTATCTAATGAGGGTAGTGTTATAACATTATATAGTGTTTGCATCACGAGTGACAATATTTTTCTATTTAACTACTTGTATTTGTTGAACTAATCAGGAGCAAGCTCTGTGGCAGTTAGGTCCTCGTCACCCTCTGTCACCTTTTTCCTTTTTGTATACAAAATAAATCTTCTTTTCCGTGCAAAGAGGTGCACCAAACTTTTTTCTTTTAGGATTGTCTTTTATCTGGTCGGTTGTCTGAATATTATCAGTGGAGGGAGCGGTAGTAGCTGCACACCAGGTCGGACAGACAGGCCAAAGGGTGATCGTGGGAGAGGTGTGGGCAGCCCCCGCATGTGGAGCTGGAAATGGTTAAAGCAGTGGGTAGCAGGGATGGCTACCCCCTGGGGAGAAAGAGTGGGTTTTGGAGGAATGGGCCCAGGGGGATACAGCACAATGTTGGACATTTGGGAGAATGGGTCATTTCTCACGGTAGTGTAGTAATAAACAAGTGGCTGCTTACAACCAGCAAATGCACCTATATTTGCAAGCCACGCCCGCACTGTACCCACAGCCCGATGCTCAAGTACCCCTAAGCATTCTGTATGAAGAACCACTGCCCATGGCCCTGCCTGCTTGCCCAACACAGTTTTGGCAGCTTCAGGCACTGTCACCACCCAGCCTATGCAGCACATCCCACACAGCCACAGGCCCCTCAAGTGCACAACAGTAATGCAGTGCCTCATGACACAGTGGCACACTATCAAGGGTCCAGTGTGATCAGAGGAACTACCTTCATCTTCCCAAGGACAAACACTTATCCAGATTCGGACAGCCCACAGAGAACTTTATCATGCCCAGTCCTATCAGGCACTCTCAACCCAGAAGAAGAACCATTGGTGGGAGTTGAGATAGGAAACAAAACATTCATTTTTATGAGAGTCACAGTTGCCACAAAATAATATCTCAGGGAGGTGCATTTCCCTTTGTCAGGAAAGGTAGGGGTTCTCTTGGGCAATAAAATCAATTCTGTTCACAGAAGAACTGCCTGTTAAGGTAGGTGACAGGATGGTGTGGGCACCATCGCTGTTTTCAATGGTATCTCCTATGAATCGGTTGGGGAGAAACATACTCAGTAAATTGAAAATGATCATCTTGTTCACTTAGAGAGGGTTGGTGTGCTCCACCCTAGGCATTTGTTATGTAAGGCCGATGATGATCACACACACACTGGGGAATGAAGCAGCAATTTGGTGCATACCATTGCAACCAGACCTGTTAATGTACGGGGCTACATTATTTATGAATGCAGTACTGAATGTAGTCAACCGGTCTTGGAGAGTGTCATCCGAGTTCTTGATTGGACCATCCCAGCCCAAGAAACATGTTGCCGGAACCATTATATGCTCAATTTAGAGGGGGTGGTGGTGTCAAAGGAGAAGATTGTCCTGATAGCATATTACAGCGGCATGTTGGACTCAATAATGCCGGGACAGTTTCCTTGTGAATAGGCTCTCGCATTGTATCTAGAGCATGCATTATTTTCTATCCTAGAAAGGTCCAAGTCCACACTGATGATGCAGAGAACATACGCTTATGAAGTAATACTGTGCAGTTCACCCAATCATAATGTCCGGTGCAAGAGAGAGAACCCAGCCACATTCATAACTGACCCGATCCCTGATGCTGATGACATGCATTACTGTCACATATGAAGGTCCTGAGGATGAGATACCAAAAGCAAGGGAGACTGCTCTTGAGGATGGTGAAGTATTGTTAGTTGATGGTTCAGGAACTATTGACCAGGAGATGGGTAGGGGCACACAGGGGTAGCAGTGGTCCATCTAGTGGATGAAGAATATAAAGCACTGGTGAAAAAAAGATTACCTATGCACTCCTCTGATCAGGCTGCAGAGCGTATCACTATGATCAAAGTGCTAGAATCATGCCAAGGGCGTTGGGTTACCATTTACTGTGATTCATCAAAAGTGACCACCACTGCTCTTTCAGGGTTATCACAATGCATAAAAGGGGGTTCTGAAGGTCAGATGGGTCCACGGTGCAGCATGCTGCTCTGTTAGAATGGCTAACAAATACACTCTTGCTGCCTACACATGTCCCTGTCATCAAGTGCACAGTTCATATATTAACAACACAGACCCAATCTCTCTGGGCTTCCATTACCAGATAATTCAGAGCACCCACACATACTTTTAGCATGCAGCCATAATTAGAGGTTCCCTATGCTACTGTACCAGTCACTCAAATTGTGGAGTTGCAGGGGCCGGCACCTCAGGATGCTATGGTAGAAAATGGGGTGTTAGCAATCACCCACTGATTTAATATGGAGACAGTTTATCACAAACAATGCCTCAGGAGTCAGTTATGGTTGCCTTTGAGCAATTGCACTACCCCTCACATGCATAGAAGCAGTACATTGCTGCAGACATAACGGAGGATTGTGCCTAATGTACAGGTATTATTAATCATGTTTGTGTCTAACTGTACCATTTGTCAGACATACAATACTGGGCAAACATTGCAGACCCTGCCAGGCACCCTTCCACACCCCAGTGGGCCGTTCCATAAATTGCATATTGATTATGCTGACATGGGGGAACGGTGGAACACATATCAATGCTCAATTGTCGTTGTGTGTCCCTTCTCCTGTTGGGTTGAGGCTGAACCTTGTGCACATCCAGATGCTAAGACAGCAGCCAAATGTTTAGCGAAAGAAGTATTTGCGCACTGGAGATTGTGCGAAGTACACACATTTTTATAACGGCACCCACTTCTTTACTGAGCTATTTAAAATACCAGGAATCAGGCATAAATTGTGCTCTATCTATCATCCACCAGCCAACGGTATTGTTGAGGGGATAAATGGCATGCCAAAAGGTGGCATTTTCTAAATTTTGCATTACCCAGAAAAATAGTTGGGTCAACTGTTTGCCCTTGGCCTCTTCAGTTTGCAGACACAGCCCTGCAAGGACCATCACCTCACCCCTCATGAAATAGGGATGGGGCGTTGTATGCACACACCACTTTCACCTGCACATAGTGCTTCTGATGCTCACAGGGTTGCAGAAACCTTTGGAATTTAAGGCATATTTATCTCAGTTAAAAAAACAATTAAGTTGTTGTCTCGACAGATTACGACGTGAAGAACATAAAAAGAAAACATCAGTACGCCAGAAACTGCAAGCTCACCACCTCTTCCATTGCAGCCCCATGATTTTGTTTTTTTATCGCAATGTGTCCGCAGATGGAGTGAGCTGCAGTATAACAGTCCATACATGGTCATTTTTGCCACTCTTTTTTGCAGTCAAAGTTTGCGGATGTTCGAAGGACCCCCATACAGCACTTCCTTCCCCCAGTTCTTTGTTGTAATAAAGTACTTGTCTTTTGTTCTTCCCACTAGCTTTACTATTTTAGTATATACCTTTTCTCCCTCAGGTCCTTCGGAGCAACTGTCCATTTATTGAAGAAGGTGTATTCCTTTTATTATAATGTGTATCCATTGTCATCAGGTTATCATTGCTACATTAAGTAATGTAAAGAATGATATAAATATTTAGCAGGCCATCAAGGGGGAAAGGCCAGGCAGCCAGTCTGGGCCAGGCCCCACAAGCGGCAGAGCTACTCCTCATATAAGCTTCTGACCCATTGAAACAGTCTTGTGGGGCTCTGTTAGGCAAAGTTTGTATGCAGTACCCTTTGGGAACACTACAACAACTCTGACTACAGGTAGAAGAAACCCAACCTTTGGTATCAGCTTGTACTACACAGTTTTGGTAGTGTCTTGAGCAGCCAGGCCTATCTCAAAAGGGGTCAATGTGAGTTGTAGGGGAGTTACACAGAGACAAGTATTCAAATAAACTCTTACACACAGGGTTTCTTGAATAAACAATTATGAATGTATTTATCAGTCAGTTAGAGTAAGCCTTCTTCAGAAGGGAGCAATAAAAAAGTAACACACAAACACACTTCAATACTATTCACTCTTAGTTTCTAAATCAGTAAAGGCCCTTTTGGGAGGGCCCACAGACACAGCCTACACTCTCAGGTGACTTCAATAGCTAGGGTGCTGGGGACATTAATATCTTACTGTTTGCATTAGAATACTGTAACAAGTTGGCAAAAGGAAAAGATTAGAACAAACAAGCGACCACAAATATTCCTAAGCAGGCAAATACTTTTGGATCTCCTAAGCAGAGTCATTCAGTATAAAAGGCTAAGCCAAAGTCAATGGGCAAAAATCTTATATAGGTTGAAGCACTTCTGGTAGGTAAGTAGGAAAGTCTTTGCACAATGTTTCATAAGTCTTTGAAGAAAAGAAGAATCAAATGTAGGGCCAAAAGCCGTTAGAGCAACTCTACAACAAGAGGTAAGTTCTCTCAGACATTTCACAGTACCTTTGCTTTGAAGAAAAAAGTGCAGCAGGTGACTTCTGTTCCTGAGCAGCTCTGCAGATTGCACTGTGCCTGGGCCCCAGTCGTGGGAACAAGAGGGAGGTCTTCTGGGGACTACTGCACTACAATGGGACGGTCAATGCTCGCAATGGGCAATCTTCAAATCAGTGGCTGTTCAGTGTTTCAGCTCCTCGCGTCTACCGCAAAAAGCAACACCACGGTTCCTGGCTGTCGAGATGGGCTTTCCTTGCTTCTGGGGCCCCACACTCTGTGAGGGGGTTCAGGCTCAGTCAGTCCTGCTTCCTGGGAGTCCAGAGGATCTTCCTGGAGCTTGAGGCCAGCTTAAAAGCAACATACACAATCTGGTGTTCCTCTCCCTGGCTATACGTTTCCAGTAGCAACTCTGTGGGAATTCAACCAGCTCCGAGAAGGATGTCCAGGTTTCACCACAGCAGCAGGGCTTCACTGGGCAAATCAACGGTCCAGGAGTTGCAGCAGGCATCCTCTTCAAGTTCTTCGTCGGTTCATTCATGCAGTGGTCGACTCTGCCTTCCAAGCCAAAAGCCTCACCTTTTATTCAGTTCTCTCCCATTCATTCCAGCCCAGCTGTCACTCACCCACCAGGGTGGCTGTCCTTGCCGCACAGTCAGCCAGCCAATCACTACAGAGTGCATTTGGGTCTCCTAGAAGACCAAGCACAGGGAGGTTCGGGCACCTCCCTCACTTCCTGCCTTACCCAGACACCCTGAAGCCAGAGGCATGAATCCGGCCAAAGGCAAAGTGAACAATGGGACCAAAGGCAAAACGAACAATGGGACCAAACCTGGTTTGGTGCGCAAGTAAGGACCTTTCCACAAAGAAATGGCAAAAAAAGAAGACCGAGCCATTTTGACAAAAATGGCACCCTTGGGTGCTTTACTGCAGCTGTGAACGCAGCCCGCGGTAAAGGCACACCACGGCAGTTAAAACAAAACCACTGCCACCAGCCATTCAGTGAGAAAAGGGTAACATAAAAATGTTACATGAGAAGCAAGACAAAAAAGGGATACTAGGTAACCCCTCCAACACCCTATTGTAAGATAATGTGAGCTGGGTCTAGAACGTTACAAATGTAAGTAAAGTCAATTTCACTTTACTGCTTGTTTATCCCAGAGAGGGTATTTAAACCTTTTGGAACTCTGACAGACTTTGCTGTGCCACTGCACTGAAGGTGCTGTGTGACACAATGTAAATGATTATGCCTATGGAGTTTGTCAGGCTCCATAACCAAAAGAAACAAAGCTCATAAATAACATTAAAATACTTGAGAGTGTGGGAAAAAGGGTCTCACTCTCTCCAGGTTAAAAAAATCAAGTCCTCAAAATCCAGCAAAGTTGCTGCGGGTCTCTAACATAGAGGGAATTAGCACATTCTCCCTAACAGGCTCCCCATGTCGTGCCTTGCACCATTTGCTGGATTCAGGCCCTAGGTGGGCCACTCGAGGCAGCAACCCCCCAGGTAAGTCTTTCTCTGGTTCTGTCTTTTCAATCATCCTCCAACTGTCTTTTTCAACTGTATTTCATTTAAATCCTCTCTGGACTATTGTCTCTCGCCTGCCCAGCCCATTCTTGGGCAGGGGAGTTGTATAGCATTGTTTTCTCATTTCTTTCTAGCTTTGATGGTTTAGTCCAAAACACACACACACTGGACACAAAAATGAATAAAACCCACACTATACTTTTAATAAAAACCTTTATTAGCCTGGTCTCTGCAACTTTTTCTAGGTATTTTCTCAGGGGACCAGCATGAAGCCACACTAGCCGGACCCCTACAATGGTCTACTGAAGCTGAGGAGGCTTTCTCTGAGGTAAAGAGGAAGTTGCCTGGCCAGCATTAGACATACTTAATCACAACAAATGGTAAATTTTGCATTGCCATGAAAAAGGATGTTGCTCTCGGAGTGTTAACAAAGAAACCTGGTTTCATCAAAAGCATATCACATACTACAGCGAATAACTTGATCCAGTGGCTTCTGGTATGCCCCTTTCCAGTGGTGAACAGCTTAGCAGCCATATTGGTGCAACCATCCGAAACTACAATATTAGGTTACCCATTAGAAGTGTTAGTCATACACATTGTAGTGTCTTTGCTGTTGAAAACCAAAGGGCAACATATGTCTATTTCCCAAGCCAACAAATATGATGTATTGTTGTGCAATTCTTCTATCACTCTGACCAGGTGTCCAGTGCTAAAACCGGCATCCCCACTCTCACTCCCCAGGATAGGGAGCCACATAAGACAGATACCCATGACTGTCTTACAATTACTGATGATCTTCCAACTCCATGAGTGGACATGAGTGGCATTCCCTTGCACAATACAAACTTGATTTACTTTGTAGATCGATTATATTGCAGAGGTAAAAAAATGGTACTGGTGGTAGGGTATGCAGTGTGTGCATGGAGAGAAGTTGTGCAAAGTGTGAATCATCCACATGTCTCCTATGCACAAGTATCACTCACCAGAGCATGCAAGCTAGCAGAGTAACAGGCAGTACATATAAATACTAATTCCTGCAATGCTTTTGTAATGGCCCCTGATTTCGGACAGCAGTGGAAGCAAGGAGGCTTCCTAACTTCCTGATATTCCCCTAAAAGGATCGCCAGTATGTCAAAGAGATTGTAGATGCTATTGTGCTCCCTGAACAGATTGCCACAAGTAAGTGTGCTGTGCACCAGCCGTTGGATGACGAGTTTGCTTGTGGTAATAGCTTTCCTGTTTTTTTTGCCAAACTGGCCATGGTAGCAGACTCTCAAAATGAATATATATTGCCCATAAGAAAAGCAAAGAAACAACCCATCTTTAAAACATGTGAAGGTATGGCCCTTATGAAGGAAAGCAATCCTCCGAGTGAAAAAGACAATTGTGTTGGCAAAGAATGAAAGGTTCATGATGATTCTGTTTGGAGATATATGCAGAGTCGATTGGTAGCCTTGAAGATATTGTTGTCTCATTTAGTAAGGATATATCAAGGACAGGCTCGTGTGGGAAAACGTAGCATGATCTCTACCCTTAGAAAGTATTGGTTTGCCCGTGATTTTGCATCTCTAGCACAGGACCTTTGCAGATAGTGTACTGTTTGTCACCAACATAAAGTTGGCATGACTGTCCCAAATGCCCAGTGGGTACATCTTCTCCCTTATGGACCTTTTGGAACATCCAAACATTCCTTCAACTTCTCAATTGCCAAAACTTTCAGTTTGTATTGGTTATTCTGGACAACTTCCCGGCTCGTAGTACACCAAATCGTAAAACTGGTCCCGTTGAAATCCTGTTTGGGAGACCTATTAGATCACTGTCCTCTCCTCCTGTTGAAGCTGCTCACATAAACATCAAATCGTCAATCTGTCTGACGATATTTTGCATGACTATAGTAAGAGCCTCATTTATTCAGTCAGCTATATACACTCGCAGGTGAAGGGATATCTCCCGAAACCCCTACTGAAGACTGCCATTCACTGGAACTGGAACCAGAAGTTATCGACAGGAATCTTCCCTTGCACCCAGCTGGAGAGGACCTTTCCAGGTGATCCTTACTACTAATACAGCAGTCAAGGTATCCAAGATGTCTATATGGATTCAGGCTAGCCATTGCAAGTGTGAAGTGATGCCATTAAGTTAGTAATTTTGCCAAAAGATACTTGTTGACTTTGGCTATATGCTGCATTATTGTTTTGTCCAACCGGTTTTTCTCTTCATTGGATTTTCAACCTGTCCCAACACAGCATGGGCAAGGGAAAGAGTTTAATTGGTCTCAAATTTGCTCCATCTCAGATATTGAGTCATGGCCCTGGTATTGAAGGAGAGCTATTATGACATGGCAGGCCATGGCCTGTGGCTATGCAGGGAGCTGGAGTTGTGAAATTGACCTATTCTTAGGATGTATACCAAATCCAATGCAATGTCAGCTGGGACTGATTGCTCATGCATATGAAGCACTCCCTAATTCACTCTCAGACAAGAATTATACCTGTGTTCTGGTTGCCAAACAGCCTTCATATACCACCCCCCAATGGTGTTGAAGGTCAGTAATATAGAGCATAATACCGCACTTACTTTCTAGCACATACCTTTACTGCTCCCAAGTGCCACATTGTGATTCTGCCTTATGCGATTTGCTCCTGTGTATCCCATTGTATTTTTCTCCTGTATGTCCCACCATAAATGTGCCCCCACTGTGATTGTTCCCCCACCTAGTTCCCAGTGCAATTAGTGTCCCACCGCGTTTTGAGCAATCTGATGCCCAATATATTCTCTATAACTGCCATCTCAATACCACAACTTGACCTCTTCTCTAGCTTGCTGTGTTGTCCTTAATTAACCCACTAGGACCTGCCCTCTTTGGATTTATCTACTCTGAACTTCACACACTATGCACCACTGTCTTCTTACATAGTGCTACAGTCTCACTGTGTGTCTCACTCCTCCATGTGTTCCACCACCCTCATCCAGGATGAACCGCTGCCCACTGCCCATTGCTAAATATTCCAGCCCTTTCAAGTGTACCTCAGGACATATCCTTACAAGTACCATACCCAAAGTGCAGAATTACTGAGACTTAACCCAAGGGGCACTCCTTCCATCATGTCCCCATGACACACACTGGATGGATACTCCAAGTTCCCTACTTGCAGCACAACTAACCTCACTGCAGTAGCACTCTCTGCCTCTATCGTCAGACACATTGTACATATACGAACTTAGCCACTCACACATGGCAAATGTATAATATTTATAGAAATGTATAGAAATGTATAAGGTGTCCCCTGTGAATCTCAATCACTTCCAGATGGTAGGATAGCCCTTCAACATACATTAAAGAACAGGCTGCTACACATTACATTCCTGGTCAATACATTCTAGCACTTTGAATTGTTTTTGTTTAGTTAGATTAGTGGTGATCTGTGTCAAGTAACATTAGCACACTGCAGAAATGGCAGAGGTTAAAATTGCTGATAACTGCACATTCACGGAAACTAAGGGGGTAATTCATGGAATAAATGTGTGCCGAAATCAGTGGCGCAAGCAGGCGCAAGCGTGAAAAAGCCAGTGCACGCATGCGAATCGCACGCGTGTGATTCATGGAAGGACCTGTGCGTGTAATTTGCGGGATATGTGCCAAATCCGCTCGTGGTGCGCACCGGCGCACGCCTCATTCCCACATCCCGAATGTCGTGTGCGACGTGCACAGCAAAAGTGCACAACGTCAGCGCACACATCAAAAAGGGGCCAGAACAAGGGACGGAACATGCGGAATGGGGAACAACGCATGAAAATAACGGCGTAACAGGGGAAATACCGCTGGGAAGTACCGGAACGCCCACACGCACGCGAACTACACGTATTCATGGAATCGAATAGGTTAAACCCGCATACGTCAAAACACACGCACACGCACAATTACGTCCACCACACGAAAGCAGGCGGAAGCGCCCTTGCGCAGTATAAAAGTGTGTGCAAACAACAAACAAGCATATACATCTACAATGAATGTCCCGTTCCTCGCAACAGTGATCGTGGGACACCGCAGGAGGAGAATAGCCTGGCCCCGCATGTTTTTGCCCAGGACCAGCCTTTTTGGGAAGCCTGATGACCAGGTCTATGATAGTTATAGGTTTCCACCTCATATCATCCTAGAGCTGGTCAGGGAGTGGGAGGATGACCTCACATCACCCACCCTGTGCTCCCAAGCATTGAGCCCCTTGGAGAAGGAGCTCAATGTATTGCATTTTTTGGCAACTGGGTCATTTCAGCGGACAACTGCCATAGTGGGGGGGGTCTCACAGGCCACGCAGTCACGCTGCCTACACCAGGTGTTGGCAATCATCACTGCGTGCCCCTCAGTCCGCAGGCACATATACATGCCCAGAACACCTGCAGAAAGGCAGGCCATGGTCCTGGACTTCTACAGGGTGGCACACTTCCCCAAAGTGCTTGGTGCCATATATTGCACCCATGCGGCCCTACTTCCACCTAGGGCCACAGAGCACATCTATCAAAACCGCAAGCACTGGCATTCCATCAATGTGCAGGTGGTTTGTGATGTCATCACCTCTGTATATGCAAACTTCCCTGGGTCCACCCATGATAGTTTCATATTCAGAATGTCTGCCCTGAGCCCTGGAAGCTGGGAAGCATGGCGACACATGGCTCCTAGGTGAGTACAAATGCCTGTGCACATGCATACCTGTCACACACAGACAAATATAAAAGCCCCACTAATGACAACTATTATCACCTTACCAGGGGACAGTGCCTACCCTCTGAGCGTCTACATGATGACGCCCATATGGAACCCCACCACACCACCCCAGGTAAAACACAACGCAGCCCATATTGCAACCAGGGCCATAGTGGAGCGCACATTCGGAGTGCTCAAGTCACGCTTTCGCTCCCTTGACCGCTCTGGTGGCCAGCTACTATATGCACCCCCAGTAGTGTGCAGGATCATTGTGGCAGCATGTGTCCTGCACAACATTGCAACACATCTCCAACCACACGCACGGCCGCAGCGTATGGGAGGGGAAAGAGCATGTGGCGAGGTAGCCCGTACCCAGCTTGTGGCCACATTTTTCACCTAAACTCCAACCCCTGCGGAGTGCACACAGGCCTGGCACATACAAGGTCACAATCGATGATGACAAAGGGACAGTTGACTATCACTACCTTACCACCCTGAGAATGTGTCCACGGAAGTGCCACATTGTGTGCATCGCTAGATACTTAAACACAACCAATCCCATGTGGCAAAAGGGAACACATTCAAGGCATCTCCCCTCCCCTTGCTAAACAGGGCATGAAAGGACTGGCATGCCACCCAAACCCTCCCAACACTCCTCGCATGGAATTGGAAGAAAGGAGTGACCAAAACCTCACACCCTGAAAACGGTGCCACAAATCCATGCCACCAGTCGATCAAGCAACAAAAGTCTGAATACCTTTTACCATGCACACATAGAAAATGGCCATATCAAATACTGCACACTGCATAGCACAGTGAGTGTGCATTCCATTCCGAAAACACCTCTGCATCATTTCAAAAAATGGCATACAACCAAATATCACCCTTCCATGCATGTCCACGAATAATGACTCGGAAGTGAAGATGGATTGTCGTGACACAGCATGCATGAGAAGGCAATCTGGGTGCAATGTGTCTGGGGTGGTGTTGCCTAAGTGTATTCGTCCATATGGACATGTCTAGAATACATGCATGTGAAATGAAGTGAATGCCAGTGTCCTGTACACAGTACATATGAACATAGCACCAAGGACCCCCTTGTGTCTCAAACCTCACCCATCCCCTAACGCGTCCAAATAAATCACTACATTGCATCAGCCATTGACCAGCAGAACATATCATGTACAGAGTACACCACATCGGCAATGGCAGACAGTGACCCATCACTGAATCATGAAAATCCATGAAATGAACAACACACAAACCTCATCAAAGTGCATCAATGAGGGTGTGAATAAGGGAGAAGAACAGTGCATTCCTACATAGCCTTCAAACAGTCCACAGTGTGAGAATGAACTGGAAAAGCACAGTACATATAAGAAATGCCAGGACCAATAAGGGAGAGCCTAGGGACGGATTGTAGGATGACATTACTAGCATCAACATTCCCATGCCTGATGGGAATAGTCGCAGTGCAGGAGTCACATAAGGAGGGGAGTGACGGAAGAGGATGGAAGACGTGAGGAGAGTAACAAAACAAACTATGGTAGGTCTAAAAAGATTCAACATAGTGCTGGGGAGGCAGAGAAGAAAGACAGAAGGGAAAGGGGGAAGAGATGACCTGTAATCAGTGGTGGAGGGACTAATGGTCAAATAAGCTGTCAAAGTAATACTGAAAATGGTGAAGGTGGGGCGTGGAAGGACGGAGGATAAGACCGCACTTACTTTCTAGCACATACCTTTACTGCTCCCAAGTGCCACATTGTGATTCTGCCTTATGCGATTTGCTCCTGTGTATCCCATTGTATTTTTCTCCTGTATGTCCCACCATAAATGTGCCCCCACTGTGATTGTTCCCCCACCTAGTTCCCAGTGCAATTAGTGTCCCACCGCGTTTTGAGCAATCTGATGCCCAATATATTCTCTATAACTGCCATCTCAATACCACAACTTGACCTCTTCTCTAGCTTGCTGTGTTGTCCTTAATTAACCCACTAGGACCTGCCCTCTTTGGATTTATCTACTCTGAACTTCACACACTATGCACCACTGTCTTCTTACATAGTGCTACAGTCTCACTGTGTGTCTCACTCCTCCATGTGTTCCACCACCCTCATCCAGGATGAACCGCTGCCCACTGCCCATTGCTAAATATTCCAGCCCTTTCAAGTGTACCTCAGGACATATCCTTACAAGTACCATACCCAAAGTGCAGAATTACTGAGACTTAACCCAAGGGGCACTCCTTCCATCATGTCCCCATGACACACACTGGATGGATACTCCAAGTTCCCTACTTGCAGCACAACTAACCTCACTGCAGTAGCACTCTCTGCCTCTATCGTCAGACACATTGTACATATACGAACTTAGCCACTCACACATGGCAAATGTATAATATTTATAGAAATGTATAGAAATGTATAAGGTGTCCCCTGTGAATCTCAATCACTTCCAGATGGTAGGATAGCCCTTCAACATACATTAAAGAACAGGCTGCTACACATTACATTCCTGGTCAATACATTCTAGCACTTTGAATTGTTTTTGTTTAGTTAGATTAGTGGTGATCTGTGTCAAGTAACATTAGCACACTGCAGAAATGGCAGAGGTTAAAATTGCTGATAACTGCACATTCACGGAAACTAAGGGGGTAATTCATGGAATAAATGTGTGCCGAAATCAGTGGCGCAAGCAGGCGCAAGCGTGAAAAAGCCAGTGCACGCATGCGAATCGCACGCGTGTGATTCATGGAAGGACCTGTGCGTGTAATTTGCGGGATATGTGCCAAATCCGCTCGTGGTGCGCACCGGCGCACGCCTCATTCCCACATCCCGAATGTCGTGTGCGACGTGCACAGCAAAAGTGCACAACGTCAGCGCACACATCAAAAAGGGGCCAGAACAAGGGACGGAACATGCGGAATGGGGAACAACGCATGAAAATAACGGCGTAACAGGGGAAATACCGCTGGGAAGTACCGGAACGCCCACACGCACGCGAACTACATGTATTCATGGAATCGAATAGGTTAAACCCGCATACGTCAAAACACACGCACACGCACAATTACGTCCACCACACGAAAGCAGGCGGAAGCGCCCTTGCGCAGTATAAAAGTGTGTGCAAACAACAAACAAGCATATACATCTACAATGAATGTCCCGTTCCTCGCAACAGTGATCGTGGGACACCGCAGGAGGAGAATAGCCTGGCCCCGCATGTTTTTGCCCAGGACCAGCCTTTTTGGGAAGCCTGATGACCAGGTCTATGATAGTTATAGGTTTCCACCTCATATCATCCTAGAGCTGGTCAGGGAGTGGGAGGATGACCTCACATCACCCACCCTGTGCTCCCAAGCATTGAGCCCCTTGGAGAAGGAGCTCAATGTATTGCATTTTTTGGCAACTGGGTCATTTCAGCGGACAACTGCCATAGTGGGGGGGGTCTCACAGGCCACGCAGTCACGCTGCCTACACCAGGTGTTGGCAATCATCACTGCGTGCCCCTCAGTCCGCAGGCACATATACATGCCCAGAACACCTGCAGAAAGGCAGGCCATGGTCCTGGACTTCTACAGGGTGGCACACTTCCCCAAAGTGCTTGGTGCCATAGATTGCACCCATGCGGCCCTACTTCCACCTAGGGCCACAGAGCACATCTATCAAAACCGCAAGCACTGGCATTCCATCAATGTGCAGGTGGTTTGTGATGTCATCACCTCTGTATATGCAAACTTCCCTGGGTCCACCCATGATAGTTTCATATTCAGAATGTCTGCCCTGAGCCCTGGAAGCTGGGAAGCATGGCGACACATGGCTCCTAGGTGAGTACAAATGCCTGTGCACATGCATACCTGTCACACACAGACAAATATAAAAGCCCCACTAATGACAACTATTATCACCTTACCAGGGGACAGTGCCTACCCTCTGAGCGTCTACATGATGACGCCCATATGGAACCCCACCACACCACCCCAGGTAAAACACAACGCAGCCCATATTGCAACCAGGGCCATAGTGGAGCGCACATTCGGAGTGCTCAAGTCACGCTTTCGCTCCCTTGACCGCTCTGGTGGCCAGCTACTATATGCACCCCCAGTAGTGTGCAGGATCATTGTGGCAGCATGTGTCCTGCACAACATTGCAACACATCTCCAACCACACGCACGGCCGCAGCGTATGGGAGGGGAAAGAGCATGTGGCGAGGTAGCCCGTACCCAGCTTGTGGCCACATTTTTCACCTAAACTCCAACCCCTGCGGAGTGCACACAGGCCTGGCACATACAAGGTCACAATCGATGATGACAAAGGGACAGTTGACTATCACTACCTTACCACCCTGAGAATGTGTCCACGGAAGTGCCACATTGTGTGCATCGCTAGATACTTAAACACAACCAATCCCATGTGGCAAAAGGGAACACATTCAAGGCATCTCCCCTCCCCTTGCTAAACAGGGCATGAAAGGACTGGCATGCCACCCAAACCCTCCCAACACTCCTCGCATGGAATTGGAAGAAAGGAGTGACCAAAACCTCACACCCTGAAAACGGTGCCACAAATCCATGCCACCAGTCGATCAAGCAACAAAAGTCTGAATACCTTTTACCATGCACACATAGAAAATGGCCATATCAAATACTGCACACTGCATAGCACAGTGAGTGTGCATTCCATTCCGAAAACACCTCTGCATCATTTCAAAAAATGGCATACAACCAAATATCACCCTTCCATGCATGTCCACGAATAATGACTCGGAAGTGAAGATGGATTGTCGTGACACAGCATGCATGAGAAGGCAATCTGGGTGCAATGTGTCTGGGGTGGTGTTGCCTAAGTGTATTCGTCCATATGGACATGTCTAGAATACATGCATGTGAAATGAAGTGAATGCCAGTGTCCTGTACACAGTACATATGAACATAGCACCAAGGACCCCCTTGTGTCTCAAACCTCACCCATCCCCTAACGCGTCCAAATAAATCACTACATTGCATCAGCCATTGACCAGCAGAACATATCATGTACAGAGTACACCACATCGGCAATGGCAGACAGTGACCCATCACTGAATCATGAAAATCCATGAAATGAACAACACACAAACCTCATCAAAGTGCATCAATGAGGGTGTGAATAAGGGAGAAGAACAGTGCATTCCTACATAGCCTTCAAACAGTCCACAGTGTGAGAATGAACTGGAAAAGCACAGTACATATAAGAAATGCCAGGACCAATAAGGGAGAGCCTAGGGACGGATTGTAGGATGACATTACTAGCATCAACATTCCCATGCCTGATGGGAATAGTCGCAGTGCAGGAGTCACATAAGGAGGGGAGTGACGGAAGAGGATGGAAGACGTGAGGAGAGTAACAAAACAAACTATGGTAGGTCTAAAAAGATTCAACATAGTGCTGGGGAGGCAGAGAAGAAAGACAGAAGGGAAAGGGGGAAGAGATGACCTGTAATCAGTGGTGGAGGGACTAATGGTCAAATAAGCTGTCAAAGTAATACTGAAAATGGTGAAGGTGGGGCGTGGAAGGACGGAGGCAGAAGGGCAAATGTCTGCAAAGAACAAGCGCCTATGTATCACCATGGTCAATGGCAATTGGGCTAGTGGTTGAAAAAGACAGCCAGAGTACAAGGAGGTGGCCAAAGGGGGGTGGGAGAGAAGGGAGGAGGGGGCCAAGCTCAAAATGACCAATGGGGGAGATGGTGAAAGAAAACACACACAGCGGGCAGAAGGAAATCTGCCTGTAAGGAGAGTAGGGGATGTGATGATGAAGGGGGGGAGACAGAGGGACACGGACAGGGGCAGCGGAGACAGGGCGGTCTTCAAGTGACTGAGAAGGCATGTGGACAGGTCTAGACAGGGGCCCCTTAGTGGTCTGTTGATAGTGGTGGCAGGCTCAAGCATCCTGATTGGCCGATTGTCACAAGGGCCAAGTGCAAACAGTGGGAGGGGGGGTCAGTTCCAGGACACAAACTGATAATTAAAATGACAAACAATGTAGTCATAACTCAGATGTCACATCCAAATACCAGCCAGGGCTGGGAAATGGCCAAAGTGGTGCCAGCAAGGAATGGGTGGTTGTTGAAATGCGTGGTGACAGGGGTAACTCAGCGTGCAGCCTTCATGTAGCATATCAAATTCACTGTTGGAAAACTGTCCCAATTCCACAATCTCAGCACATGGACCCCTCCCACCATCAGTGTGTAGTATGGAGACAAAGGGTGCATGGTACCAGCCACAGTAGGAAGTGCATCAACAAACACATTCAGTACATAACAAACATCTCAAGCAAGAAGATGAAATGTACAGTCAGCTTAATACTCACCAAAGTGAAGTGTAGACATGCATTGGAGAACCCATATGGAATACCCACTAGGGGTGTATACACAAGTATAACTGCAGGCTGGCCACAGATATGACGGAAGTCCAATGCCCATGTGTGATATGCTGTTACACCGAGGCATCCTTGCGAGCCCAAGGGAAGCAGGAGTAGCACATGCGTCAGGACCCCAAGCAAAACACATGCACAAGACAAGCCTGAATGGGCCCAGCAGGAACCCACAGTGGATGCCTTCCGATGCCACAAAGCACCACACTGTCACATGTATGCACAATAGACAAAATACAATAAAAAAACAATAGAATACTAAAGAAAATACAAATACATTCAAATAATGTATTGAAAGAAATAAAATGAAAAGAGTAACAAATTAAACAAAAGCAAAATCAATAAAATAGAAATGAAATAATTGAAAAATAATAGCAAAATAACGGCAAATGTAACGGCAAATGTAAATGAAATGAAAAATTAAAATGAAAAGATAACATACTTACCAAAAACCATACAAATCTGATGAACAATCAGAAATATATTCAGATTTAAAACTGCTGGAAAAAGAAGAAAAAAATGCAGGACAAAAAAAAGAAAAATAGCCATATATGACCCAGGGGGTGGGAGGCAACCAGGAAGGGGGGAGGTACAGGGTTCACCTCTAAACCCACATGTGTAGATGTCGAGGCAAAAAAAAAAAACCTCACTGGACTCAGCACCTGCACGGCCCGACCTATTTGGGAGATAGGTTGTCATTGTCACCCTCTGGATCTGATTCAGAAGGTGGAGGTGGTGCAGTTGATTCACCATGCCTAGCCATGCCTTGCCCCTCAACAGCAGCAAGTATGCAGGTCTGGTAAGCCAGGTCCTGATGGGCAATGAGACTGAGGCCAACATGCATTACCTCACGTGTCACATGTGCTTCCTCCTGCAGGGACTGACATGTGAGATGGAGTTCTGCTAGCATAGACTCACATGACAAACGGAGTGACTGCCGGTTTGCACGGAGTTCAGCTGAGATGGTTCTTTCAAGCTGTTCAAACCTGTCTTCTGTCTGCCTACTCTGATCCATCATGAGGTCAGCTAGAGTAGATCGGAGGGCTTGTTGTTCCAACCTCAGGGCCTCACGGTGTGCCTCTGCTTGAGCATTAAGTGCTTCACACAGCGCTGCCATTTCAGCCCAAGAAGACGTGGTCCTTGCTGAGTCGGAGCCACCTCCGGCTGCAGGACTACATCCCTCCGTCGACCTGATGCCTCTGGAACATGGCCAACTGGTGTTGAGTGTTACCGGGTGCCTGTAACCACCACAGGTGGGCATTCCAACCCTGCCTGGATAAAGGGTTGAAGACCCAGGAAGGGGGAGAAAGGGAAGGGGGAGAAAGGGAACGAGCCAAACAGAAAAGAGAAAATAAGGCAAATGAAGTGCAATCATATAATGTCCGTTCAAATAGTGGTAGTGCAGCCAGCAAGTGGCAAGTGCAAGATCATTTGGAAAGGGCAAACCTGATGAGTGCAGACAAAGAGTGCTGGACTGTTTGGGGACAAGCACTGGACCCATTGATATAGGAGGCCTGTAGGCAGTGCAGCAGGGAGGCAGGGTGAGCAGGTACCTGATCCGACGGACAGAGTGTGTTCAGGGGCACAATGCCAACAGCGGAAAATGTTCAGCTGGGTAGAAGAGGGGCTAATGCAAGAGCAAGAAGGAAGGTGTTGAGGTGCTACCAGAAGCAGATATAGCTCCCCTCAAGATTCAACGTGGCCAGTTGGCAGTTCAAAAGTGAGCTCCCAGCTGTACTCACACATCTGCTCCTACCTCATTCATCAAATTTAACGACTGAGCTTGAGGGAGTGTGGGGTAGAGATTGTCAAAGGTATTTTCTACCCAGTCCCAAAGAAAACCTGTGCACAATGCAGACGGCCTGAGGTAACATCCTTGCATCTACTAGTAGCCAGTGAAGGGGTCACATGGCTGGAATGATGGGATCCCAGGGCCTGTGGCCAAGGACAAGTCTTGCAGTCCTGTACTGGATTAGTGGTGGAGGGTGGAGGCCGGTCGATTATTGAATGAGACTGTCACAGTACCCCAACCTTGAATGATCCAGAGCTTGACATACTGTGAACATGTAGGTGAATGTTAGGGAGGGCACAGTACACTTGAGGAGGTGGAGCAATACATTAATTCTAAGATACATCACAAATGTGTGTGTAAGGGGGATGTGTTGAGTCAAAGGTGACCCAGAGGTTCATGGCCTTGCAGGTGGATGCATGAGGGGGGACAAGTGGGGCTGGCCAGAGATTGATAGCAAAGGATGGAAAAGGTGCATCAATGAGGAGGATGTCAGTCTTGCTGGCATTCAGAAAGAGACCGTTGGTAATACACCAAATGCAAATGGTAATGAGGCTATCTGACATAAGGGAGGGACAAGTGGTGTCCAAGGGCAGCCAGGAAATGAGTTGGATGTCATCAGCATAGCACCAGAACTTGTACAAAAAAATGATAATGCTGTAGTTAAGAGCTGCCAGGTGCTCTCTGTGAATTGAGGCCGAAGGTTCAGACCCCTGGTGAACAACACAGGTGGAGAGGGAGATTGAAGATAGGTAAGAACCAACTTGTAGCTGGGCGGGTCACATATGCCAAACACACTTGTCATTGAGTTGCATGCATCAATACTCACCAGATGATGCATCATAGTCCATCCTCTCTCACACTCCACGGGTTTGTTCCTCCGGGATGAACTCTGAAGCGATCTCCTCATGATGAGCGAGTTCATCCTCCTCTGATGGTAGCCCACCACCAGTCACCAGAGACATGGAGTAATTGGAGGCACGCTTCTGCTTAGCACTGCATTTGAGGTCATTCCATCACTTATAGCAGTCCTGAGCTGTGTGCACCTGGAATCCCATGGATGTGACACCATCCGCAACATGCTGCCAGTGGACCCAATGCTGGTGATGTGTTGTATGGCACTCTGGGCCCACAAGCATATCGCGTTGGTATTCCGACACGTAGCCCACAAGGAAGTCCAGTTCCTGATTGCAGAAAGCCTTCTTCCTTGACATGCCGGAGGCCAGAGCCGTGTCTGGGGTCCCAGCCTCTTGTGCAGGAGCATGCTTCCTCCTTTTGGACGGTGGTACTGACCCTGAGGGGGCAATGTGGCCCTGATCAGTGGGGGCAGTGGCGCTGGTGGACTGGACCAAAGCAGTGGGTGTTGGTATGAGGACAGAAGGTCTTGCTTGGGTCTGAGTCACTGCCGGGGTAGTGATAGCTGGATCTGCACATGCAGTTACCACCACCCGGCTGCTTGGGGCAGCAGATGTCAGTACTGCCCCAGATATGTGTGCCACAGTCACAGCTACAGTGGACGCACATGAGCCCACCTTCCGGATAAGATGGAATTCGTCCTGGGCGTCCTCCTCATACAACAAAACATGCACTGCCTGACCCAGAGCCCGGGTGGAGGTGTCCACAGCTGCACCTGCAGCTACCACCACTGGTGGGCCTGTGACAGCAGATGTAAATTGCTTTTGGGAGACATGGGCACTAGGTTGTGATGCAACAGCTGCATCACCAGGGACCACAGGGAGTGGTGGCATGTCAGCGCTTGTCAGTCTAGAAAAATGGATACCTCTACTTTGTGACCGCAAAAGCATTTTGGTGGCCCTGGGCCAACCGTCTCATGCACGATATGACAGAATATAGGTTTTCAAGTTTGCCAATGAACGGCCATTTTGATGTAACAAGAATCGCCATTTTGTTTTCTAACCATTGCTCATTGCTTTCTGTTCCCATTGCTTCGCAGTATATTTTCCGCTTACACTGCTCGACTATAAAACATTGTTGTCTGTATGTGAAAAGGACAAGGCCGCAGGGCCGAGAGGATAACAAGAGTTTGCTGAAACACAAACGTAGGCAGCGCCAGGAAGAATGCCCGGCTCCCTCCCGAATGTAGCCTTGAAGCAGAGCTGCAGGGCATTTAATCATTTCACAGCTGCCAGCCAGTCTCGTTATATGGTAGACTACGTTAGAATAATACAGCTAAAGGCTTGAATTATGCTTTTCTTATGGCCCCCCCCTTTGCTGAGCCCGCTAGAGCGTGTCGGCTCCCAGGACGCAAATAGCACCTAATAGATAGCAAGGTCCAGAATGCAACTCTTCCCCCCGTATGTAGCTCGCTTCCAAGAACAGAAGCGCTGTGTTCTATTCAACAACTGAAAGATGCCTTCGCACTCACAAATTGCAAATTGTTACTAGAATAGATGTTTGAAGGTGTCATAGTAGTCAGAGATGTCCATCATCACACCAAGTTCAAAGAAACCCAATGAAGGGGGGTGTTAAACATGTCATAGCTGATTGTTTGTTATGCATTTTGTATATATGTAACTGATGTATGTAATTCACGCTCTTGCGTCCCTCGAGGTCTAGAGATACACGTCGCGGGCATGAGACCGAGTTGGCCAACTGATACTTTTGCTTTGCAATAAACCCTAGCTTTGGGAATACAACCTCGTGTCTGTCGTATCTATCGTGTGTGGTGACTTGTTTCCATAGATGTCAGGGTCCCCTAGGGGCCCCTTTCAGGCTGTGCGTCCTGCCCCAGGGGGGCACCACTGCTTCTTCCACCCCTGATGCCACCATGGACTCCCCATCCTTCCTGGTCTCCACGCCCACGTGCCCGACGACGTCCAGCCCTTGGAGGATGGCCAGCTTTGCCACCCTTAGCCTTTGGTGGCCTCCCAACCATTGCACCGATGGAAAATGGGCTATGGGAGGTTCACTCAACAATTGTCCTGGGCAATTGGCTAGAAGGGGGCAGGGTACTTGATGGTATAGGTACCCAAGTGCCCCTGCAAGGCTGTCTGTGACCTCTGGGCAGAAATGACGTGTCACGCAACGCTTAGGCACCCCCTGTAAAAAAAAAAAAATCAAAATCAAAATCAAAAAATCAAAAATGAAAATTAATTTAAGCTCCCGAAATTACAATTAAAAAAAAAATACGTGCACGCGACCCCGGTAGCCCACGTGCGTGACTATTACCTCCAGCAGTACGGTGTGGCACCCGGGAACACAAAAAACATGTACGCGTGGAACACACAGGCTACAATGACCTCTAAACAGTACGCATGCACAGGGGAACCACAGTGGGAAAAAAGCGTATGCGACTCACCGTCTGCGTTGCGTGAAAAAAAAAAAGACACGTGCGTAGGCAAAACCCCACCAAAAGAAGAGGTATGGACTTCAGATGTTGTGAAGTAATTGCGTGTGATTCCAGCAGAGTAAACACACGCGTCGGTCTCCACGAACAGCACGTACAGTGTTTTACTGGCCTGCGCTCACCTTTAACCCATGCTGAGGGAAACGCCCGCGCGCGTC
Source organism: Ambystoma mexicanum (assembly GCF_040938575.1). Classification (NCBI taxonomy): domain Eukaryota; kingdom Metazoa; phylum Chordata; class Amphibia; order Caudata; family Ambystomatidae; genus Ambystoma; species Ambystoma mexicanum. Next base: position 418,211,333 of record NC_090927.1, on the reverse strand, counting down.
ACGTCACATACGCTCTTAGGCCCCCTCCTCGATTTACACGCATGCACATCATGCGGACGTGCTGTTTTTTCACGTGCTCAATCACTATGCACCCGTCACGAGGGAAAGCTCACGTGTGTAACGTGACAGACACGCTTAGGCGCTAAGGGCCTTTCCTCAAATTACACACTGACGTGCAGTTTTTTCACATGCCAAATAACTCTGTATCAAGCTGGCCACACGACAACACACGGAAGACCACGCTCCTCACCAGAAGGCCATTTTCCTGCCCCCCAGAACCCCGAGCAGCCTCCCACGAGCCATCTGCTGCAGCCTGCCTGCCTGCTGCCACCGTGCCCTGCCATTTGGTGCCTGCACATCTAACATTTGCAGGGGTCCAGTTGGAGTGAGCACCCCTGCTGGAACAGAAGACTCCTGACTGGTGTTCCATCACTCCACAGCCCAGCCCCAGCACCCAGTTGCCCACCCACACTTGCCTCAGGGGTTGCCATGTCCAACACAACACCTTCTGGCACCAGTGGCAACCCCCAGCCAGAGAGGCAGAGGGCTGCCAGCTTCACTTCCAATGAAGTTGGCATCCTGGTGGAGAAAGTCCTGGGGCAGTATGATGCCCTCTTCACATCATCGTGCGCCGACAAGGAAGGACGGAGGAGGATCTGGATGGACATAGTGAGTGCCATCAAAACGGAGGGGGTGGCACCCCACGACCTCAAACACATCCAGAAGCGCTGGCAGGAGTACAAGTCCAGGACCCTCAAGAAGGCCCGGCGCCTCTTAGACGCAGAGGATGCAGTGGAGCACCAGGGCCAGCTTACCAATCAGCAGATGAGGGTCCTGGAGCGCATTCGCCCAGTGCTTCGCCACCAGATCCTCAGGATGCAGGCCCGCCTGGAGTCGAGCGGTAAGTGGCCATGTATTGCTGTGTGAAACATGGCATGTTGCAGTGTGCTGGTAGTCAGCTACTTGCCTGTATGTGTGACATAGGCCATGTATGGATGTGTGTGTGCAGGGACATCATGGTGCTGCATGTGAGACCAGTCATGCGTGAACCACATGGATGGTGCATGTGTTACAATACAACATGCGGAATGCACACATGAATGCATGCCAGTCTCTGTTGTTGAACATGGATGGGGTGTAAGAGATGGGTGCTGCTGTCAAGGACATGTATGGTGTACATGTCTGTGTCTGAGTAGCGTGTGTATGACTTGTAAATGCCATGGATACATGACACATGTCCGTGACAATTTTCTGATTCACTGATGCAGCCTAGTCATCCTTGTATCCACTGTGTCTGGGGTGTACGAGGCCAGATGGATGAAACTAAGGTGATGTGTGTGCATGTGATCAGCATGACCCATGATGCATGTGAGTTTCAACCCACCATTGTATGTTTCAACAGTTCCTTGGACATGTATGCAAATGTTCTTCATATGTGCCATGCCTGTTTCTGCATGTGTGTTGCCTGCACTGACCCATGTGTTGTGGAGGGACATGATGGAAGTGACGTTTGACAGTGCCACTCATGTGCTATTGCTTTCTGTCCAGGGGACTATTGTACAGTACCCTGATGCTTGTGTTCTATGTCTCCCTCTACACAGCGGTGAGTGAAGAAGAGGGCGGAGTTGGCGCTGTGGAGCAAAGCAGCGGGGATGCTTCCACCGGCTGGCAACGTAAGGCCCAGCCACCCTCCCAGGAATTACCATCATCCGGGAGCGAGGGGACTGGTGCGGTGTCTTCCACTACGGCTGCAGCGGAAGGGGTGAAAGAGCCCCCACAGGGGCTTGCAACAGCGGAAGACAGTGTGGAGCATCCAGGTTGGTGGTTTGCACAGAGAGCAGGAGGCCGCTACTGAGCCTGGTGGGGGTGGTACCACTGGTGCAAGTGGTGCAGTCCGGGGGCAGGGGAAGGAGGCAGCACAGGTCACCGTGGAGGGGCCTGTGCATGTCACTGTCCCTGACACTGTGACTGCACCACCATGCACTAGCAGGCATGCCACATCCCAGGCCCGTCCGCATGGAGGGGGTCCATGTGGACGGTCTACCTGCAGACAAGGGGACCTGTGACCGTATGGAGGCCGTCCTGATTGGTGTTGTGTTGCGCATGCGTGACATTCGTGATGACACGCATGCTTCCTGGGGGGAGCACACATGTCATCACAAAGAGCTGCGTGCCAACGTGGCCCAGTTGGGAGGGGCCATGGTCGGGGGTTTCCTATATGTGTCGGGCACTCTGGCGGCCCTCTCCTGCTCTGTGCAGACTATGCGCCAGTCATTCTCCATGCCGTCTTCTGGCCCTGATGCCACCAGGCCCCCTGCCCCGACCAACGCAGCCAGCCCGGTGGAGATCCCATCCCTGCCACAGTCAGGAGTTGGAGGTCCAGTAGGGGTGGACACCCCAGCAACTGGACCCCAGCAGATGGAGGATGTGCCGGCATCATTGGGCAGGGCACGTGCACAACGGCGCCAGTGGATTCCATCAGCCTGGATGCCGTCGTGCTGGCAGGGGCAGTTGCGTCTGAGACAGCGGCAAGCTCAGCGTGGGAGGCATCATGGCTCGGGGCCATCAACATCAGAGGGGCAGGCACTGGCCGGAGGGCAGGAGGACCCTGGAATGGGAGTGTCTTCCGTGTGGCAGCGGTTGGGCCAGAGGATGGATGCAGAGTGGCGGTGGGCGGAAGAGGCACGGCTCACTATGGTTAGGGCGGAGAACACCATGCACAGGTCATTGAGGCGGGCTGAGTGCCTCGAGGCAACTTGCAGGAGTTGAAACTGGCCATGACTGCATACCTGCGAGACCTCGAGCACAGGTAAGAGGCCCGCCTCCGGGACATCGACGTGGATTTCAATGATGCCCTGGCCCGGAACATCACTGAGTGAGCCGTAGGACTTGCCCGCCGCCATTGTACATAGTTCATTAGTGTTAGGTTTCATTTATGTTTTTCTTTCATTTGGGGCACTTGGACTATGCCCCACCTTTTTGTAGATAGTTCTTTATTAGGTAGGGTTTTTTGTAGGTTTCCTTTCAATAGTTGGGCTAATGGACCCTGGATTGGTCTTTGTATATAGTTGAAGACTGCATTCCTCATCATTTATTTTTTTTCACCATGGAACAATGTATTATTCTTATTTATTTACTTTGGATTTGGTTTGCTGGACAGAAACTTTGGACCCATTTTCATTTGGATTTATTTGGATTCTGCTTTCATATTTTATATTTAATTTTTTTGGAACATGGTGCATTTTCTTTCTTATTTCCATCATTGTGTGATTTGATTTCATCCACTTGCTTTTGTATTCAATACATTTTTGTTTCATACTTCAATGTGTGGTATTCTTTCATTGGTTTCATGCATGTCACGATGTGGGTTTTCTATTTCACTTGCACCCATTGTGTGTGTGTGTGTGTGTGTGAGACAGACATGTGTTGATGTGCATACTTGCCATTTGGGTTGTATCATGTAATGGGCATTTCTATGTGGGTGGATGGAATACTTGGTTGGGTGTTTGGACAGGGGTGGCGTGGGGTGTGATTTGGGTGACCATAAGGCCCATGATTGTGGATCGTGATGATGTGTTGGGGGGGAACATGAGTCGGGGTCTGCTGGCAGGTGCCTGTCAATGCTGGGTGGGTGGGGGTGCAGGGGGGACATGAGTCGGGGCCTGCTGGCAGGTGCCCTTTAATGCTGGGTGGGTGGGGGTAAAGGGGGGACATGAGTCGTGGCCTGCTGGCAGGTGCCCGTCAATGCTGGGTGGGTGGGGGTTCAGGGGGGACATGAGTCGGGGCCTGCTGGCAGGTGCCCGTCAATGCCGGGTGGGTGGTGGTGCGGGGGGGACATGAGTAGGGGCCTGCTGGCAGGTGCCCGTCAATGCCGGGTGGGTGGGGGCGCAGGGGGGACATGAGTCGGGGCCTGCTGGCAGATGCCCGTCAATGCTGGGTGGGTGGTGGTGCGGGGGGGACATGAGTAGGGGCCTGCTGGCAGGTGCCCGTCAATGCTGGGTGGGTGGGGGTGCAGGGGGAACATGAGTCGGGGCCTGCTGGCAGGTGCCCGTCAATGCTGGGTGGGTGAGGGTGCAGGGGGGACATAAGTCGGGGCCTGCTGGCAGGTGCCCGTCAATTCTGGGTGGGTGAGGGTGCAGGTGGGACATGAGTCGGGGCCTGATGGCTAGTGCCCGTCAATGCTGGGTGGGTGGGGGTGCAGGGGGACATGAGTCAGGGATCAATAGTGTATGATGCCATGTGGGCTGGCTGTAGGGCATGCCCAGGGTGTATGGGCTGCCTGCGGGGCATGGCAAGGGGGTGCAGGGTAGTTCCCTGTGGTGTGGGCTGCCTGCGGGCCATGGCCAGGGTTGCTGGCCTGCCTGCATGGCATGGCCAGGGGGTGCAGGGTAGTCCACTGTGGTGTGGGCTGCCTGCGGGCCATGGCTAGGGTGGATGGGCTGACTGCGGGGCATGGCCAGGGGTGCAGGGTAGTTCCCTGTGGTGTGGGATGCCTGCAGGGCCTGGGGAGAGGGGAGAGGGCACACCTGGGAGGACCCACACTGCCAATTCGTGTGTGGTACTCCCCGCGCACCCCAGGAATACAAGTACCCCACTCGGCTAGCAAAATCATGTGTAAAACTCCACCCTGTGGTGTGGGCCACCTGTGGGGCATGCACTGGGGTGATGGGCTGCCTGTGGGGAATGTTGAGGGTGGATGGGCTGCATGCATGTATTCTGAGGGGTGCGCATGGAGTTTTACACAAAACTTCGCTAGCGCGAGCGGGGTACCTGTATTCTGAGGGGTGCACAGGGAGTTTTACACGCGATTTAACTAGCGCAAGCAGGTTATGTGTATTCTGAGGGCTGCGCGGGGAGTTTTACATGCATTTTCGTGGTTGGGGGGCTGTAGGCTGGTCCACTGGCCTGTGCACCATGTACAGGATGTGTGCGCTGTTCATGGCGCACGGGGCGGGTTTGGGGGCGTAACTGGCTCTGCTGCAGGGTCGCTGTGCCACTCTGCACCACAGCTGGTTATGGATGTTGAAATGCATGAATTTGCTGTGCGCTGAAATGGGTTTTGGCGCACACGGCTGGCGCGGACTGCCGGACGCGCACACTGTGCGCCAGCCGCATGCACCACTTGTGCGCCGAATTCTATGAATTACCCCCTAAGTCGTTTGCTTTAGTAACCTGGACATCTGAAACTATTTAATGTTGGCAAGAGCAAATAGTGTCAGAGATAAGTGAAGAATGTTGTGAGCAATTGTTTGCAGGAGGGACTGCTTTTACAGTCATATTTACTCAGACTTTTTCATTCTGAGGATCCGAAGACACAAAATGATTGTTTGACTCGACTTGGTGAAAAAGCATGATTTGGTTTACATAGGCTCATTAAACTGAGAATGAAGGATAGTGAGATAATTGCAGGCTTGCAATGTCACCTGGCAACTATGCGCGAGAAAATGCTACAATTAGAACAGAGTTCAGAAAAGAGTGAACTTAGGGTACAATTACAGGCCAGATGTGATGCATTCAATGTGCAGATTGTACAGAGTGAGAGGCAGATGATTGAATGTGAAAGGGAAATTGCCCATTTGAAAACAGTTTTAGAAGATTATACAGAAAGACAGAGAATTTGCTTTAACGCTTTAACGGAAGTGCAGGCACTACGCAATTGGATTAGTCAATCTTCTAGGGACTTGCAAGTATTAGAGGATGAGGTGCTCAGATGAATGTCTGAGAATGATAGAAAGCTGGAAGTGATCGATAACTATAAGATCCGAATACTGAAATGAATGTAACAGCCTCTATCTAAATCTTCCTGCCCTCACTCTCCGCCCTTTACAACTCATCCAGAACAGGTCTGCGAGACTTATCCTTGGCCTCAAGCCCAGGGACCGTATCTCTCCAGGACTGAAATCGCTACACTGGCTCCCAGTCGCTATGAGGATTAAGTTCAAAACCCTTTGCATTGTCCACAAGGCCTTCTGGGGCCTTGGGCCAAAATACCTTCAACTCTCTCTTCCTAAATATCTTCCTTCTCGAGCTCTTCGCTCATCCACCTTCAACTACCTCAGGATCAGCCGCTTCTCCAAGCAACGAGCTGGGGGTAGATCTCTCTCCGCAGCAGGGGCCTCCCTCTGGAACAGCCTTCCTGCCTCCCTGAAACTTGAGGAGAACCATCTCCGGTTCCGGTAGCACCTCAAAACCTTCCTCTTTGCCTCCGCTTTCTCTCCCTCTCTCCCCTGCTAAAATCACTGAACCTGCACTGAATCTGCAACTGGCCACTCACCGATCTCGGTCCTTGGCCCAGCCACTCTTCCCTGCACTGCCTACCTGCACTACGGGACTGTCTCTGTATCCTACAGTCCCTTCTCCCGGCACTTACCTTGCACTTGCCACCAGCTGGCCCTATTATTTATCTTGTATTCTACTAACCATGTACTGCACTCTCCTTGCACTTGCCACCAGCTGGCCCTATTAGCACTTTTCCTAGTCCCCCTACCCTTGCACTTGCGCCATCTGAATGACACCTGGCCTAGTAGGATCGTTGTCTGTTCTCCCTTTGCCCCCCCCCGCCTCGTCGCGCCTTGAAACACTTGTGTATAGGCGCCTTACAAATGCCATATCATATCATATCATATCATGAGTAAATAGTCAAATTGAGAAAAGAAATCTCTGCATTCTATTTGGAAACACAAGCTCCATGCCCAGTTTAGAGAGATAAGGTGACAACATTTGGATTTTATAAACCCATCACTGTTCTCAAAATCCTGAGGGCAGCAGGGAATTACTCTCCATGGGGCTGGATTCAGCCACAATTCAATTATAGAGACACCAAGACTACAAGCACTCTGGTCGACCCTGGTTAAACCAGAAACACAATACAAAATAAAGACCAGGGGATGGGATTCAATATTACAGGAAACCATGCTAATTAAACAGTATTTAGAAAGAAAAAATATTCAATTTAGTCTTTTATACAAAAATCAATCATAAGTGTATTAATATTCAAAAATCGCAACACTGTTAATAGTTAAAACTTCAAGTCAATATTAACGATAAAACTATTGGTTAATACCTTAGTAAAACAATACCACAAGACATGATCAAAACAATTAATTATAATATTGGTGCACTGACAACAGATACAAGAAAACTCTACTGGATTCAGAAACAGTATGGAAAATGTGCCAGCTGATGGCACTCAAAGAGAGCTGACTACACTCCATTGATATGGACTGGGCCTTCTTGCATGGAGCACAGAGAAGGGGGACAAAATGAAGCACATTTTAGCCCATTAAAAATCATTATTAATTAAGATTCTGATTAAACCATTCAAGAAAAATTCAGAAGTTTCAATTGAGGAACATTTGGTATCTGTTGTCGAATTATTTCAGACTCTAGACATCCCAGTATGGAAGATTGTTTCATCTTGCGATGGATCCAAGTTCTGCAAGCTTCATACAGAGTTTAAATGAACAAGAGAATTCAAGACAATGACTTTCTATGGCTTGCAATGAGAAGTAGTCTCCAAAGTAGCTTGTGAATTCACTGGTGACCAGCGCTTTCAGTGTATTCGTGATCAGGCGACCAAAGTCTATGCAGTAATCCCACATCAGGGTAGAAATAAGGGCAGAAATCAGGGTAGAAATAAGGAGTCAAACCAGCATAAAGTTAAAGAATCTGCCCCTACAGTGTTAGACATCAAATTTGGGAAGAGCATGCCATTACAGACTGCTCAAGTAAAGAATGACACACCACATAACCAGGAGGGTGTGGCCATGCAGAGGAAAACAGCACCATTACAGGCTACTCTATTCCAATCTACAGATCCCAGCCAGAGAGACACTTACATTAGTCCCAGTAAACTTTGTAATTCACCAAAGGTGGGGTTTCACTATGATATAGTAGAGCCTAGTAACACCCAAAGGCAAATGCATTATGGGCCATACCAGGCATTGGGGGCCAAGAGTATTTTTAATCCTGCTACAATGATATATGGAAATCAGACAGGGCCAAGATATGTGGAAAGGTTTGTGGAAAATGTAAATCAGAAAAGGGAACCGTATCAATCAAATGAGATAGAATATGTAACCATAGCCCTCACCCTTATGTTCAGGCCTCTCCACAGGTAGACCATGGACAGAGGACAGTTAGCCCACGCTCTCCATCTCATCTGTCTCAGGAGTTCCGGGGAAACACAAACAGAAATCAGTCTCCGGATAGAATCAAAAGTAGGACTGACCAATATGAATCCAACCAGTGCTGGTCTAGAACACAGAGGTATGAGTTTAGGGATCTGGATAGATTCCAGTGCACAAGTGAAAATGTTAGCTGATCAGATAGGAACACTGTGTGCAGGGTAGAAACAGCAGCTAGGCGGTGATGCAGAATATCATATGACTAATCAGCCAGGTTTTGTATACTGATATTACAAATAACCCACCATTGACTGAACAAACTGAATTACTTGGTGGTGACTTAAAAATTAAGAAAACAACCAGATGATGGTAACATAGGAAATGAAAACACACACAAGAAAGGAGTGCAGTTTAATTTAGAGTTGGATCAAACCATTCAGGTGTGCGAAGATGTGATTAAAGGAAAACTAAATACTCAAGATGAACCCAAAGAACAAAGAATTTAAAGACAATTTTAAAAGAACATGCAACATGAAATAAATGAAATAGACGAAAACAGAAAAAAATAAATGAAAGGATTTCATTGTTTGACAATTCTAATAGTGATCATAGCTCCACAGAAATGAAAATATTACAACGGAAATCTGCAGAGGATACCTGAGCCACAGATGTTCCAAGAGGCAGAGCTTACAGCTATGGTACAAGAGACAGGTAAGTTTCAAACACAAAAGGGGTTCGTTCTGAAAATGTTGTCCGAAGCCATGGGCCTTCAGACAGTTACTTTCAAATGTTTTGCAACCTTAAGAATCTTATCTGATGGTCTGTACTCTGATGAGTGAAGTGTTTGTGCTTCCTTCACATATCACAATATCAGTGCTTCCGTTTGGGGATGGAGGGGTGTAGTGGCAGATAAAGGAGTTGAAATATATTTAGACAGAACCTACACAGGGTACATGCCTGAGGTGCCTCAACAGATAAAATATGGCAGCAGTTGCCCCGGCTATGGATAAAAGAAGTCAAAGTACAGCTGCCACCGCTAGAATTTTTATTGGATTTAAAGTGATTTAGTGCATACTCTGCTACATAAACGACTGGCGCTGCTGTCATGACTAATGTAAAATAGTGTGTCCATTTGTTTATGCCTTGTCAAACATACCAATTACGCTGACGACACACAGATACTAATCCCCATCACAGGAGACTACACAACTGACTCCCTCGCCATCAACGCCATCTACCAGGTCATCCAAGCGTGGATGGCCCAACACGGCCTCTGCCTAAATGATGAAAAGACAGAGCTCCTCATTCTTGGTTCACCACAAAAACTCACTAAACTTGACCCTGCTTTCAAGTCTTTCACCATTGATGGGAACACCATCCCTATTGCTAAGGACACGAAAACCCTAGGGATTTACATCGACTCAACCCTATCCTTGACTAGACAGTCCAACGCAGTCTCATCTGCAGCAGCGTATACTTGCAAGCTCATCACCGCCTGTCGCCCGTTCCTAACCACTGCCAACTGCGTAACCTTGGCCAGGACCCTCGTACTATCCAAGGTCGACTACTGTAATGCCCTCTATCTAGGTACTAATCTCCGCAACTTAAACAAGCTACAAATTGTCCAAAACAATGCGATCAGAGCGGCCCTTAACATTCCTAGGCGCCAGCATATATCTGACACCAGGCGCAACCTGCACTGGCTTTCTATCCCACATCGCATCTCCTTGAAGTCCCTGGCTCTCACACACAAATGCCTCCACAACCAAGCCCCTCGCTACCTGGCAAACAGATTCTCTTTCCACAATTCCACCAGACCTCGCAGAGCGGCCCAAGCCAACTGCCTTGTCATCCCGCGTTTTAATCTCCAAAGATCAGGTGGAACCAGCTTCCCCATCCTGGCAGCCAAACTTTGGAACTCACTCCCCAATGACCTTAGAGCAGAACCTTCCTTCCTGAAATTCAAACACCTTACCAAAGCTTGGCTATCCGCCCAAGACAGCTAACACCAGTTTACTGCCCTACTTGCACTTTGACCTACTCTGCATCCCTTATTAACTATCCTGTAAATCACTGCCTTATCGATATTCGCTTGAATGTATATTTTGTAAATTTTGTAAATCTTCCTGTAATACTCCTGTAATACTCTGTCACATTGCCTTGTCATGCCTTCATCTTGTTGTAACTAAGTTAAGCGCCCGGTTGCCCCTGGGCCTGGTGCGCTATAGAAATAAATAAAATACTAAAAAATGGGAGGATAGCTCTGGGTTAGTGCTCTGGTCTTGTAAACAAGACTGCACTGAGCAGCAAGGGCTCGGTACCTAGTCTCGGTACTGCATATAGAGGTTGGAGTCCTCCCTAAAGCGCAATTTCAGAAACTGATGGTTTGTTAAAACAAGCAAGTATCTGAGGATGGAGAAACAGGATCAGGTTTTGAAGGGATTTAAATCATCTTCTGGTATATAGCTGTTATTAGGAAAAAAAATAGGGACCACGTCTGGTTAGTATTTATCATGGGATTTGGCATCATTTGTGCACTAGATACATTGATGGATTTGTGTTGGTACCCAGGCTGCTTTCAGAGGTCCCTGCTAAAATCGCTATACTGGTCAAATGTTCATATGTGTTCTCAGCATTGCAGATAAGTGATTGACATGGGACCAAGGATACATGGATTCTGGTTAACATACATTTAGCTCCACTACATTCGCAGAATGAGGATACTCTGGGAGAGTATGGCTATCTGGAAAATTATTAAACAGACACAAAGATAAAATACAAATATTATTGGTAGACCTAAATGCAAAAAATGCTTGGGTATATACTGATGAGATGGATGTGTTAGAGGGAGCCTGGTATTTCGCTTCTCTAAATGTTAACAGAGAGGAGGTTTATTGGACAACTTAATTTATTTGCTTTGCATCATTTAAAAGGATGCTGTAAAGATGATATTCCAGCCCACCCAATGTGTGTTAATTAAGCAATTACAGCTAGGATCCCAGAGCTAATGGGAAATCGTGTTCAATAATTGATGACATTTTAGTTGATATCTCTAGCATACATGGGTCTGTCAGTTTTGAAATCATCGATTGGCCAGAAAGTGAAGACATCCCACTGAGCCGCAGTTTAAGCAAAAAAGTATATTGGGCCACCGAGAAGTGTGGCCATGTTTTTTTAACAAGATGATGGCTCAAGCTGTATTTACTAGCAATTCATCCCATTGAAGAAGTGTTCAAATTGTTCATGTGTTTTAAATAGGAGATTGAACAGTGTCACGTGGGGGCAGAGGAACATGATGTTTTAGGGACGTTTAAGGAACTCTCCAGGCTATTGGTTACTAGGTTCTCCATAATAAGGGATATATACAAACCACTGATCTCAGACAAACATGACATGGGGATTAAAGAAAAAACTATTAGTGCCATAGAACTCTTTGCAGTTCAAATAATTTGGCTAGTCAGAAAGCAAACCTCAAAAAGACCTAACAAGGCTTAGTAAGGCCAATATGTTTAAAGCAATGGGATTGGCCCCTAAATGTGGCCAAAGAAAATGACATACGAAAGCAACACGTAGGGCTACTAATAATGGCTTCCATGGATCGGATAAGCCAATTCCCCAAGAGATATAGGTTGACCATTTATTGGGGCTTTTGCATGAGTAAACCTACAAACAGGCCATTGCTTGATGGCCCTTAGAATATAATAAGAAATATTGAATAACATCAATGACCTTGAAAAAGGGAAGGCCATTGGCTCTGGCAATATGCATTTTAAAATGAGTGTCTCCTTTCAGGATGGGTGGAAGGGTTTGTGACTCGTGTCATTAAATCAATGTTTCAGGTGTGAACCTTGCCTGTCTCCTATGTTCTTGGAATTGTCATTCCAATATGTCAAAAAAGGGGGTGTCCTTGTACTTCTACTTTTACATGTAAATTGCACTGCTAGATATACTGGCTAAATATGTGCTGTAGCGATTTGATATCATTTCAAGTAACCAGACAACGTTTCTCAACTACTGACCACTTTGTGATCCTGGCTCCCGTGGTTGTTAAATGTATACAAAGGTTAAATGTGCTAATGTTTTATAGCAGGCATCTCATTCTATTGACAGGGACATTTTACTACAGTAGCTGTGAAGGATTGGGCTTACTGAGGCATAATGAAATCAATCCAGTTATTTTACAGCAATAAACCTGCATTTGTTAAATGTGTTACCCAAACAACTCATTTATTTAAGCATAATAAAAGGGTTTGGCAGTGGGGCATGATGGCCCCAACACTGTATATTTTGCTGGTGTCTGATATGGAAGCCTACCTAGAGACAAATAATTCTAACCTTCCTGGTCTAAATGGTATCACATATTTATTATTCACTGCTATATGTAGACAACACAATACTGTTGGACCTTACGCAAAGAGGGATAGGGCAAAACTAGGCTGCTGCCAGAAACTATTTCAAATTACTCAGGCTACATTTGAACTAATAGCAATTGAACTTCAAATTGTTTTTGGAGGTTTCTCAGCTTGAGGAAGCAGCTCACTAAAATTACTTGGATTTTATACTGGCAAAACAATGTTTTAGGGTAGCATATAACTGAAAAATCAAGAAATTGCTTGGTCTAAAAATTGGCAGTGTTCTTAGATTCCATTTTATATATGAACCCAGGTGCCATTGAAATGAATAGAGGTTTCAATGTCAAGTCTGCCAGTTCTTAAGTTTTTGGAGCTGAGGTGTGGGGCCACTCTGGAGTGGGCACCCTGGAAAGTGTTAAAAATATGTTTTTAAGTACACTTTTAGTTAAGTGCATAATCACACTCCGATGTGAGCTATCAGACTGGAATATGGCATGCCACCGATAGCTGCATTAACCCAAACAGCTCCTATAAGGTTAATTTAAAGAAGATTATTGGGTGGAGAGAAAAATATCAATGCTCAAAATCTGCTGAGCTTACGTAGGTAAGCTGCAGGAACAAATTTCCCTGGCGGCAGCATAATTATATACTAAGTGAAAGGTGGGAGTGCATAAACCTTTTACATTCCCAATGCATGCTCCTCTGAAGACTTACCAATAACAATTACAAGGTAATACAAAAAGGAGTGTAAACCAAGCAAGAAGTAACGCAATTTATTCTGGGTCCAGTCACAGCTGGGAAAGCAAGATTCCTACAGAATGGGTAACAGAACTGCATGAAAGGTGCTGTCAAGGATATGCCCCAAAAACAAAAGCTTTCATAATCATACAAACTAATTAGCATCAAAACACATTGCAACATTAGGTTAGTCCTTCATGTGAAGCTGATTGGTAGAGGTACATCATTCCCTTATACTGGGACATACATTATCCTCAAATGATTGGGTCATGCAACTATTGCCACACCCTTGACCACCTCTGTGATGTCACAGGGCAACCCAAAATTCCCATATTATAGTGCCAAAACATTGAGACATTTGAGATGACCAGCAGATCTTTATTCATCTGCTGCCGGTCATCTCCATCCGTTTCTCATGGGAATACAATCAATTAGTACCCGGCGCGTGCTGTACACCGGGAATACTACATGTGGATTGACTCTTTTCGACCCATACCACACGGTATTCCCGTGTACATTAGTGCATCCCACGCGTGCTGGGTACTCTGTTCCCGGCGAGGCAGCCCCTTAGCCAATAAGAAGGCTCGAAACAGGGCAATCCCCGCTCCGAGCCGCCCCATGGCTGGAGACAGCTTTCGTCCCCCACCGGGGACTCAGGTACGTTTTTTTTCCCCCAGCCTCCGCCCCCACAAAATCTCCCCTCCCCACCCTCCCAACCTCACTTACCTTCTTTTTTCTTCTTTTCTTGGGACCAAACGCGCTGGAAACACTGCTGTTCCCAGCGGGTCCTCTCCCGATGGCCGCCATGGAAAGGGAAAACAGACTACAGTTTCCCTTTCCCGGCAGCAACTTTTGTTCACTTTCTTTTTGGTTTTCTGTTTCGAAACGCACAGAAAAAAAATGCCATTAGTACCCCGGTCTAATGGGCTGGGGTACTAATGGTTATAAGACTATAAGACCCTCAGTGGCTAATGGCTATAAAACCCTTGGTGACAGGCCAATACCACCCAAGGTAATGCTCCCCGGTGTTATTGCCAAATTATGACATTGCAGGAGCATTGAACCATTGATAAGTTACTGTTTTAATGTTGCATTTTAGGAACTCTTTGAACCTCTTCCCTTGCTCAGATGTGCAAAGGGACAATTTACAACCGCCATGCGACACTTTGAAACCCTTAGTAAACTATTTTCATAAACTAACAGGCCGAATTATCAAATGATTGTGCATTCGCTGCCTTTCCAGGCACCCAGGAGCTTCACTTCCTGAACTTGAAAGTATAAAAGGTTGCTCCTTTCTTACTGTATGATCCTAGGAACGTGTAGTCTGCAATGTGCTACCAGCCTCTGTGGCTACTAGGCAAGTTAATCGAATGTGACTCAGTTTCTAGTGAAAAGCATGCAGTGAGGCCTGTTTACAGTGCCTCAGTCTAATGTTGAGCTCTGCACACTTACCTGTACCCCAACCATATTGGCTATATGTTATTTGCTTGAAACACAATCATTTAGAGCATTCTCCAGCCTAGTACATAGAAAGGTGTGGCTATTAACGATGCCCACTCCCCTTTTAGTGGGCTAATCCCCCAGCTGATAGGTATGCGCCTTTTTACCACACATAACTTGCATTTTTACCACACGATCATTGGGATCTTGGCGGAAGAAGACTGGAGGTTGGATGATTAGTTAGCCACTAACAAGTTCAAACCTTTCAGAATGTGGATGCCAATTAAGGACCCCGTGGTGATGAAGGTTTATTAAACAAATAGGAGATCACCAGGATTGAGAAAGAAGACTTGTGACTGGTATGTTTTTAAATATCGTAGGTATTATGGTGCTCAAAATGGTCCGAAGGATATGATATGATATGATATGGCATTTATAATGTGCCTATACACAGGTGTTTCAAGGAGGAAGGTACTTAGACTGTGAAATTGGAGGCATTAATGATTTGACACATTTTTCTATTCTCCTGCATATAGGAAAAAAGTATTTTAGGTTGTTCCAGCGTAAACACAGAGTTAGACAGAGTTGAGGCTTTAAATCTAATTCTGTCTGCCCCTACAGTTCTAATGGTGCTGAGTGGCGCACGGGTGGTTTGGCAGTGGATGGCAGAATCTTACTACTGTTTTTATTGTGAGGAGGAGCTATGTACTGCTGAACCTGCAAGCACCACCATATATAGCACATATCAACGCAGAGCGTGGTGCATAGTGGAGCACAGGTGGTTTGGCAGTGGTTCAGTGGGTCTCCCCCAAACACATCAAAGACTCAGAACAGGACCTTCCAAGACGTCAGCCTAACCGAGAAGAGAAAAAGCACAGAAATCATGAGGGGCGAGGAACTGAGTACACATTATTGTCCCGACTGCCGGTTGATTTTGAAAACTGTAAAAACTTTCAAGAGAACTCTCAATAACACTTGTGATTAGTAATTTCTATGAAGGATCTCCCTAAAGTACTTGCATTTGTGATTGGCTTGTCAGCATAGTCGCCAAGTACTGGTCACCGAGCACCCGAGGAATTGGTCAACCTGACTGCTATGGGCAAAGCAGCTGGAGGAAAAGTAATGGGAAGGGGCTTGAAGTTGCTAACTCGTTGTCGGGTCGCACCCTCAGTAAAGTTAAGGCAAAGCTTACCTTGCCGTAGGTCGACCAGGGGCTGACTAGAGGCATTCGGGGCCCACCAAGCCATCCAGCAATGGGGGAGGCAGAAAGGGAGACAATCAATGGTACGGAAAGAGTTCTGCGAGACACAAAGTCACAGGGTGAACCTTACAGAGCAACTCTTGCGAGTTGGCGACGGGAGGCTTTGTGGACAAAGACTGAAGCCGATGGCAAAGCAATCAACAAACAAACTGAAGAAAGGAGGCTAGAGGAAATTGAGAGACCCCAAAGAAAGTGGAGTGATGGCCCTGGCTGATCCCATCAGCATACAGCTAAAGGGCCAAGATGAGGAAACCCACTAAAAAACAGGGTTCATTAGAAGATGTTGAGGTGCAAGTAGAAGGTCCAAGGAGATATGCAGGAGACCAAGCAAGAACCAACCAAGAAGGGCTAATGAATCAAATTTGAGCAGGCAGGCATGAAGAGGACACTGATGCTAATACACTAGTAGAGGGAACAAACTCACTGTGAGCCAAAAGGAGTAAATCCCTGTGACACATCACCTGGAGAGATACACAAGCAAGATCCAGTGATAAGAAGTGAGCAGGAAGTGTCAGATCTGCAACTTCTAAATATCTTGGCTAACTTGGATCCAACTACACCCCAAAGGCGGAGGGAAGCAGGCGAAATCACCTCCATGTCAAATCAAGTGGAGGTGTTCAGTCAGGGAGGCCCAGAGTTGATCCCCTTAATCCCATCTGAGAATGGGACGGATGATTCACTGAGGCCACAAGGGAATCAATTACTATACAACCAATTACAATCTGACATGGCTGGGAGATATCCACACATTAAAGCAAAGGGGACTGAGAGACCAGTGGCTAAGGTGGGGGCTAATTCTCAGTGTCCGAGGCCCCAGGTGAACATTCAGTTTGAGGTAGACCTTGGGCAGGGGAAACCCCAAATCTGGGTGGGCACCTAATAATGAGCTTGTTGGCTTGGCTTCCCCGATAATGCAGAAGGTTCTCAGAGAGAAGGACAGGCAAACAACTATGGAAGATAAAGAGGATGACACAATCGCAGAGAGAAGCGAGGGGATACATTCGAACACAGTGGCAGCTCTGGCTATAGTTCTGGCCCCCTTCACAGAATTGTGTGAATCCTTAAGTGAGACAATAAAAGATCAGGCAACCCTCCTGGCAATGATGCACATACAACTGATATACATGGAGGGCTTTTTTGCAGCTGTTCAGGGAAACGTAGATAAGAATCTGGACAGACAGGTGAAAGCAATCCAGTGCATCTTCGAAAATGTGACCAAGGAGGGAGGGGAAAGAAAAGCGTCAGTAATGCTCTTGGCGACAGCGGCATTAGAGAGGACTACAGCAAGTGCTGGCAAACCAGAGGACTGGTCAGGAGATTTACCCCAGGAATATGTCCTCCCAAATCTGGTGAATGCTTCAACACAACCTTCCTCAGAGATACCTCGAACAGAAGGAGATGTGGTTGAGAACCTGGAAGAGGAGGAGGAGGTATTATGTAGCCTCCAGGAAATGCTGTTTAGTGACCCAACATTGGAGGATCAAGTGGGAGGGCAAGAATCAAGGAAGGAAGGAAATATACCCACCCATGAGGAACAGGCACTGGAATATGCAATTATCATGAAGACACAAGAAATTGAACTAAAAAAGACAAACCCCCCCACAATTAGTCAAAAGGTCGAGAATATGTCAGAGATGTAAATCCATTGTGGCGAGAAAAGCAATAAGACAACTTTCTACTCTGGCACTAACAAAGCAATTAAGGGTTCCTGTGGGGGGCAGCCAATCAAACAAAGCTCAGAAGAAAAAAAGTAAGAGGGGCGAGTGAATAAGTTTTATTTATGAACATGAGTAATGGGGAGGAATATGATTCCCGAAGGCCAATGACTCCTCAACAGACAATTTGAGGGAGCTCATGAATTTGTCAAGTTATTCCACTGGCCAGCAGGGTTTTGTGGCTGCTTGTAGTTCAAGTCCAAGCCAGTACAATCCCCCGGAGATAACACTAAGCCACACTGAAGTTGAAATAATGGAGGTGGTGCACAGAGAGGTTGAGGGGAAAAGTGAACCTAAGAGAGAAGAGTTCATGAACCTGAGAGAGAAGAGTTCATTACCCTGGAACAGCATCGGAAGAACATTCTGAGTACTTGATCAAGAGTATCTAAGCTGAATCTGGAGGGTTTGGACCTGGATGAGGGTGGGGGAGAACAGATCTTAGGGCCCCTCAAACACTGAGAAATGAAGGCAGGTGTGTTCTACTGGTTAGGATCCTGGACATAAAAAACAGATTGGTACCAAACAGGGGAAATGTGCTGAGGCTGTTTCAGCACCTACCGAGACTACATGCTATACATTCAAAAGACATTGAGTCGGTGGAGTTTATGAGTGCCACATGCACCGATAATAAAGAATTATGTCTTACCTCTTAGTTGGTTAAAGAGAGATTGATGGAGGATTCCGCCCTTTTCCTGCCCCTGGGGTTTGACTTGACTGACTTGCTGCCAGAGAAGGATGGGCTGCGAGAGAGGGGAGAGGGACTGGATGGGAGTGAAAAGGGAAGGGGGGTCCCTGGAAAATGGGATGGGGAATGATTGTAAGGGAAAGAAGATGGATGAAGTGAGACACGTTGCTACAGCGAGTTTTCTTTAAGTGGGATGATAAAGCCACTTTTAAGGTAATTATCAATGAACGGGATGGCAGGAGTAGGACAGTTGAACCTCTTACAGATGGGGCAGTGAGGAACAAATGGGAGGAAAGAAGGGACTGGCTACAAGAATCTTGGCTAACAAGAGCAGGAAATGACAGCCAAAGGGACGGGAAGGCCAGAGAAGTTGGAATATGTGCTCTTGGAAGACGAGAGGATTTGCTCACTTGTTTGGCTAGGGGGACATAAACTTTACCTTGCATGATATCCTGGGTTTCCAGGAACGTGGTTAACAAAAAAAACAACATTGGATGATCTTTCAGTTTTTTTAAGCCAGCAAGGAAAGGGGTAAAGGGTAGGCCGATGTCGGGACTTCTGACCACAGTTAGATCAGGCCTGGCATGGTCAACGGGGGCCTCTTTCATACCCAACCTATTCATCTAGGCTCTATTGATTAGATTACCGGACGCTCCGAGTGGTAAGTGAACAGATCTACTCTTAGGCAATATATGCTGGTGACTGGAAGCTATATCCGATCAATCATTTCTGCAGAATTTGCAGAATATTTTGGATGTCAGTACTGAGTTGACCTCAGAGCATGCTGTTATTTTATGTGGGGATTTCAATATGCCATGCCCAGGATTAGGGGGGAAGTAAGATAAGGGGGAGATGGAAGGGCAGGGGGAGAATGTGATTGAGAGAGAGTGGATGGAGGAGGTAGGTATCTCTTAAATGGATCAGTCTGAGGTGAGGTGCCAAGTGGGCCCAACTGGAAGAGAGGAGAGTCTAGTTCAATCTTTGACCACATTTACATCTCAGCCAACTTTCTCCCTCGAGTAATAACTATGGAAGTCCTTGACACAGACAATAGTGATCACAATTGCCTGAAAATGATCTGGAGTAGTGGTACTAAGTTAAAAAAGTGGGTTCCGAAAGACCTGGAGGTGACACAAGGCGGCAATAGATTGAGACTTAAAGGGAAATTGAGCACATGACAAAGAAACTCAAGTGGGGTGTCAATGGCTCCATTGTCAATTACCTGGTACTGCTGGCAGAGTTTGAGGGGAAAAAAAGGGGGTGAATAAACCAAAGGTCATTGTAAAAAAGCATGCATATGACAGGGAAATAGTCCTGGCAAACCGCTCATTAAGAAAATATATTGAGGTAATTAAATCACAATCATCTATCGCAGCCGAGGAGAGGGTGAGTCTCCTGAGGGTTAGGTGTGAAGTATACAGAAATTGGTCCCGATCCAGGTGCTCTTTGCCACTCCACAAAGACGCTCAAGCCATGCTTTAGGGAAATAACTTCCAAAAACAAAAGAGACATTTGGAGCCTGATTAAATTCTCTGGAGTCCTCCCACAAGTGAATTCAATTGAACACTGTAGCAGAGAACGATTGGATTGACCATTTTACAAGCATTTTTAACATAGCTGGGGGGGGCAATTACATCTGAGCGCCATGGAAGTGGAGGGGGTTGGTGTATTGTTTTCGACAAAGCTGATATCTTGATGCTCATTAAAAAAAAGGCCAGCAATTCGAGGGCACCTGGGCCAGACGGGGTAACAAACATCATGCTAACAAAAGTCATTTTGGGAGGTGTAAAGTGTATGACATACCTGTTTAATTAAATCTTGGCAGTTGGCTGTGTCCAAGCCTCTTGGAAACAATCAATCACCATACTAATTTTTAAAAAAGGAGATTGTGTGGACCCCAGAAACTACAGACTGATTTCTCTGCTGGATGTAATAGGGAAAATGTGTGCAGGTTTACTCCGACAGAGACTAGAAGAATGGGTCATAGAACAGGGGCAGTTGACACTTACTAGTCAGGTTTCGTGAAACGAATGGGGACATGCTGTAATTTGTTGCTGCTCAGTGTTCTAAAGGCTCAGGCCCTGCTGATAAGAAAAACAATATATTTGGCGTGCATAGATCTCGTTCAGACCTTTCATTTCGATGAATATACTGCCCCTAGGGCAGAAACTGGCAGGTGGGATTGTCCTAGTGATCTGGGTTTCTGCCATTAGGGTGCTGAACGAGGGAACAACTTTAAGGGTCAGGCTGAATGGAGCAGGGCTATTGTCCAGATCCATAAAATCATCTAGTGGACTCAAACAGGGTTGCTGGTTGCCACCTATTTGTTCGCGCTCTTCATCTCAGACATGGGAGAAGCACTGGGATAAGTAAGGGGGTCCCCTCCAAAAGTAAATGGGGAACCAATTGGCCACATAGTGTATGCAGACGATTTGGTACTCTTAGACCAAATTCCAGTGGATTTGCAAAGAAAACTGAATTCACTCTTCAAATACATCACAAATAATGGATTGAGTAGTAATCCATCTAAGTCCAGGATTCTTGTCATGATGCCACTGTAGGGCAATAGTGTGAAATTGCGAAATTGGGTTCTAGAGAGTGAAAGGGTGGAAAGTTTTACATATCTAAGAATGTCCCTAAATAGTAGCAACACTGATAGAAAAATTAGAAGTTTGGCAGGACAGCGATTGTTGCTCTCAAAGAGGTACTGTAAGTTTATCCTAACTCCATTGATAACCTTTTATCGGTTAAAGGTCGTTCCCAAAGTGACGTATGGAGCAGAAGGTGCTCTGTATATTCCAATGAAGATGTGGCGAAAATGTGAGGCCTCTTTCGGAGGAAAGTGCTGAGGCTCCCGTGAAGAGTCCCAATCCAGGTTATTAGGCATGAATTGGCACTACTATCACTGGAAGGAATGATAACCTGGAAAACTCTTTCCATCTGGTGAGAATATATAATGAAAGAAGCAGCAAGAGGATTTAAAATCCTGGGGGAAGCAATCAAAAAGGTAACTGATCAAACATTGGCGAAATGTAAATCTTCCTGCCAAGCCTTTCTATGTGAATTGGATGTGAATGAAGAAAGTCTGGTGCAAAATGCCACAATATTAAAAACAAATTATGGAAAAGGTATTGGGTTCAAACATGCCAACAAAGAGTGGGCTTGAAACTCTTCCCGATAACAGCTTGGGAATCGAGAGAGGGGGATGTCCTGCCTAGGAATTTAAAGAGAATGCCCAGTAGCCTGTTCCGCCAGAATTTCTTAAGATTCCGGCTAAATGTCTACCCCACAAAGGAAGAAGTATTGCTGGCAAGGAAACAATGGAGCAAGAGTGACCCGGATTGCCGATTTTGCAAAAGAAAAAGGAGGTAGTGGAAACATTAGAGCACATGGTTTTGGGCTATCCAGGACTGAAAGATATCAGGTCAAGACACTTGGGGAAATCGTGGAGGAAGTGTCTACATTGAGGGGGCTGGGGGGCTTTGGTCATGGGTTCGTGCAGGAGAAAGAATATCCTTGATTATTGGTGTTTTAAGATTTCTGGGTGAAGTGTTTGATAAGTCATGCTAATAGAGAACAAATCTCTGACGCTGGTACCAAGGCTGGTGGAGGGATCTCGTGTTCAGAAATCACTATAAAAAATAAGAGTTTAACTCATTTTATCACCAAATGATGTTTTTAACAATGATAGATGTTTAATTCTTTTTTCTTGTATGACATGATATGTGTTATGACTGTCTTCGAGTCAAAAGGAAGTCATGATTTGTTATGTATTTTGATATGAATGCTTTTAGGTGAGAGGTTTGCATTTGCAGGCCCAACACTGATAAACACATTAAAAAAATAAAAAAATGAATTATGGGCTGCCCAGCAGGAGTACATGAGGATATTACTGTGACTGGATAAATAGGAGTCCTTCCGTATGGAGAAAGCATTCTGTTTAAGGTGTCATATTTATTCCCTTAGGACATATGGCAATGTAATCATGGTTTCAATTGCATTTAAAATTTGTATTTAATGTTAAAAACTGAATACAAATCTTTTGAGTGAGTGACTTGTTGCTATGGTCCTCCATGGCCCACCTCTCACCCTGAATGTGGTACTACAAAATCTTCTTTGCAGTAGAACCCTGGGCTTGTTTTAGGAGCCTGCTGTGCTCTTAGCTGGGTCTGGGTGTACAATTGCCACCTCCTCTAGGCTGGTCCTTGGTGCGCCCTCCCCCATACCCATTCCCCAAGGTTTGTTCTGCATGGCCTCGCATCCTCCTTCCTCTAAGCTGTTTCTGTTGCCCGATTCCCACCTCAGTTGATACGGTGCGCCCCATTCCTGGGCTAGTTCAGTGGGCATCTTTACTGCCTTGGGCTGGCCCTGGTTGCCCTTCTTCCTCGCTAACCTTCCTGCCCCCAATGGTAATATCACACTGTTTTAATTCATCCATGACAACCACCCTTAGGTTTCCATTCTACACCCAGCACACCACTTCTTCGAATTGTAGAGCATCCAGATATTGGACTGCTCCCACCATTCCTTGTTTTATGCAATGAGTTTTTGTTTAAACCCCATTTACCTAATTTCTCCAACTGATACAAATATAAATAAATAAAACGGCATGCTGCCATACTTCTTTGTTCCTGACATCCCTGTTTCTTGAGTTTATAAGGGTTCCTGAGCGATCTATATGTTTTCAAATTTTGAAATGTATAACAAACCATGGATATAAGTTAGACAATTATTGTGAGGGTGCGGCACAACAACATCACCATGCTATAATATTATACTAAGCATAAAAGCGCGTGTATGTGTGTGCCTGGACTAATGTGGTTGCTTCCTTAATTTAGTTTTGTAATTTTTGATTGCCGCGTTCCAAATGAAGTCGCACAACCTTCGAGCAGTAATTAGCATGCATGCTATTAAAAGGGAAAGTCTGGATTGTAGTATTTAATTAGCATGATGATGATGGATGTACTCTTTTAGAAGGATGCAACAAATTACTGTTAGCCTTCCCATATGCGAAGGCTTCGTGCTCTTTTCATCTTTCAAGTACTCTGGGAGCTATTACCGCGTCAAGCACGTCAGATGTTTCTCTAGGACCACTTGATGGTAAAATAACAGATTGTTATTTTTTATTTATTTTCGGAGTTTCATGTAGTGTGGGTGTATAATCAAAAAGGACTGAATAGCTCACCAGAGAACCTTTTTTCTTTAGCAGCAACATCAAAGATGCAAAGTTCAAGAAACAGTGCTGTGTGTTGTGCCAAGAAGATATGACACTACTGAAACAAGGATGCGAGTGGTATATGGGCTGGGAATATGTTATGGGGCAGTCGTAGAAAGCACAATCTGCCGTTTTGTTTTCACATGTTAGCAATATGTCATCCATGTTTGTAATTTGAAGCACAGGGAGATCCGTCCAGAATCACACATGTTTTTTTCTCATCAAGTGGCGAATCAATAATTGAATGTCTTGATTCCAAAGTCAGCAACTTCTCATGCAGCAACGCCCCAAAACTAAGAAGGCGGGTGAAAAAATATTAGGGAAGTGCCTCCTTTCCTAATACATGTTCATCAACCCTTGTTCCTCTGAATCTGGGGGCCCAGTTCCACAGGCGTAGACAGGGTAGGGCCTGAGCGGGCAAGGCCCACCCAAAATCTGTTAATGCCCACTCAGCAGCACTTTGTTGGCATTTTCAGATGTTAATGTCACTGCTGTGGGCCCAAATACATTAGCTTCAGGCCCCCACCTGCTAGACAATACAACAAGAAACATTGGATGACCTGTGTTCCAACAATATTCTTCTCAGAGAGCACCTTGTTATGCACACTGCAAATACATGCACAGTGACGGCGACAGTCTGGTGGTGGTAAAAGATCAAACTAAAGTCGCAATTAGTATTTCCCCGAATTCCTGTGATAAGCTTGTGATTCACCCTAACAATCCTGACATTTTTCTGACACTTTTGAAAGGTTGTTTGTTCAAATCTGAAATCGGTTTACGCATAGAAACATATTGTTATAATGTGCAATATCAGTTTTGCATATAGACCCAATTCAAGCAGTTACCAAGAGAAATTAGTCCATATATTGGGCCTAATTCACAAAAGTGTTTCACAATGGCTTAGTCTCATTAAAAAGTGCTTTGTAAATAGGGCCCAACACAGGGTACATTGCGCATGTGCCATTCTTTTGCGGCTTGGAAACGTGCATAGTTAAAGAGATACTGCTCAGGGAATGTTCCAGAACTATTCTCCTCAGATACCACCAGGGATCAAGTCCTAAAAATTAAAGTGAGGGGACTCATCACCAAACGCAATGGGATGTGACGTTGCCAGAAATTAGCATATTACGGTGAAATATGCACATTTCATTAAATTGGATTGGCATAACTACCCAAATTGCACAGGACGAATGGAATTTGCCTTTCATAAAAGCAACACACACACAAAACCAAGAGAGGATATTGTCTTCTAACAGTGCTTTTGAAAATGTTAAAAGGTGTGCATGTTTTAAACTCCAAGAAACAATACAAATGTTTTCCTTGGAGCTGCAGTACCGGAATGGGACATTTCACCTTTAGTTTGTTATTTTTCATCAGGTTATATGGTGTAGCGTTGAAGTGTCCCGCCTGCAAACCTGGCAACGGCGGTTCGTCGGCTATAATTCATAAATTCAAAGAAGACATTCAATGTTTCTCATTTTAGCCCGGGGGACTGAGTCCACCCTCTGAAAAAAGTGGATGGACTCTGTCCACCCCCTTGTACCCTCGACTTGAGCCCTGGATACCACTGTATTCATGTGCAAATGGCAGTTAGCGTTATTTGACCAAAAATAATGCCGAATGCGGAGTAAATAACAAAAATGGTACCAATGCTCTTCGTTGAACAAATACAATTTCGAAATACGGGCGCAAAATACATTTATAAAATGTCTGTACCTTTTGTCCATATCACCATCAAAATAAAAGTACAACACAGATGTAGTGAAACTGCGTAATGAAGCAAGCATATTTTGTACCGTAAAGGCAATTTTAGGCCAATCTCAAAATCAGGCTTTATGTCTCAGCAACAAATTTGTTAATTATCAGTGTCAAAAAAAGCAAATCTAGGGCTGATAGCTGGGTAATTAAAAAGTATGGTCTTATTAAACAGTCAAAGCATATTAACATATTACTATACTATACTATTTACAGCACATCACCATACACCTCAACATACAGTGATGTCCATGCCACCATCAAAATTAAAGCGCAACATAGATTTGCTGAAATGGAGCATTCAGATTTAGGACCAAAGACGTTAATTTTCCAGAGACTTAGGAATAGGGCCAGGAATGCATTTCCATAAAATTCCTATTTAAAAAGTGTATTTAGCTCTGCTAGTAAAAAATGGTGTAAAATATATGTATCAAGGAAAAATCTTTAGTTGCAGGGAAGTTAAGGTGAGCAATACTTTGTAACGAAACCCTGAAATGCAAGGGAACAAAGTTGCAGGAACGTTAAGGTGAGAACGCGGCACGATATCGAGGCTGAACCTCGATTTGATTCGAAAGAACCGCCGGCAGGCGGAATCGCCGGCGGCCAATCCCAAGGCCATACAAAGGCCTGTTCTGTGCCTGTTACGCGCATGGCAGCGCGGAGTGGCCATCAACTCGGCTCAACTTACACCCTTCCCTCCACCAGAACCCTCTCGCATAAGGAGAACGTACTGTAAGTTCCTGCAAGTACCGGGACATTACTGCATGCATGTACTTTTAGCCACCTCTACTGAGATGGTCTATGGTCACTACTACCAGTCACACACCCTCTGGTCGTATTTAGACCACACTACTGTGTTGTGCCTTATGGTCGTACTTAGACCACACTACTGTGTTGTGCCTTATGGTCGTATTTAGACCACACTACTGTGTTGTGCCTTATGGTCGTATTTAGACCACACTACTGTGCTGTACCTTATGGTCGCACAGTGACCACACTACTGTGTTGTGCCCTATGGTCGCATAGTGACCTCACTATTGTGTTGTGCCTTATGGTCGTATCTAGACCACACTACTGTGTTGTGCCTATGGTCGTATTTAGACCACACTACTGAGTTGTGCCTTATGGTCGCATAGTGACCACACTACTGTGTTGTGCCTCATGGTCGTATTTAGACCACACTACTGTGTTGTGCCTTATGGTCGTATTTAGACTACACCACTGTGTTGTGCCTTATGGTCGTATTTAGACCACACTACTGTGTTGTGCCTTATGGTCATATTTAGACCACACTACTGTGTTGGGCCTATGGTCGCATTTAGACCACACTATTGAAACAAGGCGGGTGCCTATTTCATACCTGTTACACGCCAGTGCCTGCCGACGGCCAGACCCCCGGCATCACAACCCTATCAACTACCTTTATCTAGGGGTTACATAGACCATCCCAACCACGGTCACCTTAACCAGGTATTACTCAGCGTTTCCATAACATTCTCGACCCCACCATTTAGCATGTATCTACTCACCTCCATCTTGCTTGCCTACGTCATGACCAGCCTCAATACCACATTTCCGACCAAGATGGCTCCACACCTACCCAACATGCCAGCCCTACCCAGGCGTAACAACCAAGTACCTTACTCAGATTTAAACGCCTCTCAGACACTATCTTCCAGTCACCCTCGCACCACCACAGAAAGGAACTTAGGACTTAGAGCTAGACTAGCCAAAATCCATGAACCACTTGCCCGCTCACTGTCCACTACACATAACTCTAGATCGCTGCCACCGCGACCTATTACCTCCACACAACCCAGTAACCCACTACAAACCCTTCAGAACTCCCGCAACCAGGGTACCCCTAAACTTACACAAGACAAGCGCCATACTACTACCTCAAAAAATATAGCTACCATCTCTAAAAACAAAGCTAGCCCCAATATCAAGGGAGCCTTGATCAATGCCAGGTCGCTAGTAGCTCATGCTACAGAAATTGCAGACCTAATACTCACCGAAAACCTTGACTTCCTCGCCATCACTGAGACCTGGCTACACCCAGCAGCAGGCCCTATGCTTATGTTGGCAGTCCCAGATAACTATTCTATCCTGAGACAAGACCGCCCTAACTCTAGAGGAGGTGGTGTCGCCTTTATCCACAAGTGCAGTCTTACCATGAGACTAACCACCTCGACCGACGCCCTCTCTTGCGAATCACTAGCAGTCAAAATACCACTCACTAACTCCCAAACTCTTAACATCTACCTGATCTACCGTCCGCCATGCCCCATCGGCACCTTCGATGAAGACCTTAACTCCATCCTATCCAGCAACCTCAAAAGCTCCACTCAAGCCCTCACCTTAGGAGACTTTAACTTGGGCTACAATGACTTAGAAGACCATTCCGCTAGTACCATAGCTAATACTCTTACTGAATTAGGCTTTGTGCAAAGATGTATGACACCTACGCACACGAAAGGTAGAACACTTGACTGGGTGGCCGACCATAACTGCCTAGTGAACATCACTAATATCTCACCCCAAGCCTGGACCGACCACCACTTGGTATCATTCATGCTCTCCACCGACAGACCCCCACCCCCGCCCACCATCAAGGCCCCACCCACTCTCACTAGAAACAAGAAGAACATGACAGTAGAAAGACTTATCCCTGACCTCCTCCCCATTCTCAACTCACTTCCTGATAACTTGGACCCTGAGTCCTTAGTTGAAGAATATAACAAGATTATGGCCACCTCACTGGACCGCATCGCCCCCCTTGAACTGAGATCCAGTAAACCGAAAACGCACCTCAACAAATGGTACTCACCATTCCTCAAAAAACTAAGACAGCAAAAAAGAAACTGCGAGGCCATCTGGAAAAAATCCCCTTCAGTCTCTAATAAACTAAAACTCTCCAAACTAGCCGCACTTTACAAAAAAGAAATCTACCTGGCCAAACGAGCCTCCTTTGACTCTCGTATATCCCAAGCGAAATCTAACATGAAAGAACTTTTCTCCATCCTCAAAGAAATAGAAACCCCCATAGCACCCCTTGACACGTGCACCAAAGATAAAAACTGGTGCTCAGAAATTCAAAGTGCCCTAGCCAACAAGATTGCGACTCTTCAAAGTAAAATCACTAGCAAAAGAGCATCCCTGAATGACACCCTCAACTCAATAATTCCGGACAAACCCACACCCACTGACCTAGCCCGCTTCCAATTCACCAAAGTCAACATACTGGAAGTCGAAAAAATTATCCTGTCCTTGAAACCGTCTAACTGCCAGGGAGATCTATGCCCTGCACAGCTCATTAAAGATGCTGCCCGCGACCTCTCCCCTTTCATTACAAAATTGATCAATGCCTCCTTTGCCACTGGCTCCATCCCTACTAACCTAAAACAATCCTGGGTACTACCTCTACTGAAAAAACCTACACTCGACCCAGCCACACCCACAAACTACCGACCCATAACTACTGTTCCCTTTCTACTAAAAATTCTGGACAAGGTTGCCTATGTACAAATACAGAAGCACTTGGAAGAACACA
Organism: Ambystoma mexicanum; assembly: GCF_040938575.1. Classification (NCBI taxonomy): domain Eukaryota; kingdom Metazoa; phylum Chordata; class Amphibia; order Caudata; family Ambystomatidae; genus Ambystoma; species Ambystoma mexicanum. The sequence goes on along the minus strand of NC_090927.1, from coordinate 418,182,493 downwards.
ACCTCTTAGGCTCTAGACAATCTGGATTCCGTCCCCAACACGGGACTGAAACCGCCCTTATTGACTTGAAAGCGCAGATCGATTCGCTCAGAGACAACGGACAAGCCGCCCTACTCCTCCTCCTCGACCTATCTGCAGCCTTCGATCTGGTCGATCACTCCGTCCTTTGCTCACACCTCCACTCCTCGGCTCATTTCTCCAGCGAGGCCATCACCTGGATCACATCCTTCCTTAACGGCAGGACTATGAGGGTCTTCTCTCCCACGGCGGCAGCAGACCCTATACCCATCACCTGTGGTGTTCCTCAGGGCTCTTGTGTCTCCCCCACATTATATAACATATTTACCAAGCCCCTTTTCGATGATTTGGATCATCTTGGTATCACCTACACTAACTATGCAGATGATACTCAGATCCTCCTTCCGCTTTCAGGAGATTATGGAAAGGATTTGGCCTTGTTAAATAGGGTGTACATCATCATCCAGGCATGGATGGCTACTCATGGACTATGCCTGAATGATGATAAAACAGAACTCATCATCTTAGGCACCACAATCAGTATAAAGAAACTTGGCCCGGCTTATAAATCCTTCATGATTGACGGGAACAACATCAAAGTCGGACTGGAGGTCAAAACATTGGGATTCTATCTAGACTCCAATTTTTCCCTCAAAAGACAAGTGAGCTCCCTTGCATCCTCCACGGCTTACACGTGCAAATTAATCCGTGCAGCCAAACCTTTCCTGTCCGACACTAGTTGTCTGACACTCGCCAGAGCCCTCATACTGTCTCGCCTTGACTATTGTAACGCCCTCTACCTAGGATCCACCAAGGCCATCACCAATAAACTGCAAACCCTTCAGAACAACGCTCTCAGAGCAGCTCTGGGCATCTCCAGAAGAGAACACATTACAGGATTCAGCCAACAGAACAATTGGCTCCCCACCAGAGATAAAATTCTCTTAAAAACGGCATCCCTCACCCACAAGTCTCTCAACAACGCAGCCCCAACCTACCTGATCAACAGGTTCCACAAACTATCCTCCTCAAGACCCATCAGAACCGCATACAAAGATTGCTTATCTGTCCCCCACTACAAACGGGCCACTATAGGAGGCAACAGCTTCCCGGTAAAAGCTGCCAAGTTCTGGAACTCCCTGCCTCCAAACCTCAGAGCAGACTTGCCTTATCAGAACTTCCGTTCCAAGTTAATCTCCTGGCTGAAACTGGAGACCCACTAAAACCAGGTAGTGTCCAGCGCTACACGCACACATCGTAACCACGTGTGCCTCTTGCTTATCTGTATATTACATTACGGCCTGCTGGCCTACTGTTGATTTGTATATATTGTATATAACATTTGTGCACCTATATTTGTATTATGTATTTTCCTCGTGTAGTGTAACCAAGCTTCGAAAATTCTTGTAAGTCTGCGCCCTGATACCCCCGGGTACGCTCGCGCATTATAAATAATAAAACAAACAAACAAACAAACAAACAAACAACGTAATGCAACAAAACCCCTGAAATTCAGCTAAAGCCACCTTAACTCCACGCCCCCTGTTGGGCAGCCTATGACCACAATGATGACATCACAGATCACATCACTGATGACATCACTAATTACATGTTGTATGAGAACATTAATGACATTACAAATCACATCACTGATGTCCGACTGGTGACAACACTAATTACATTGCATATAACTGATTACATCAAAAATAGAATTAGACATAACATCATTTATAAGCTAGCTCATGAAAAGTTTGATTACCTTAATAACAATTTGGGCCGTGGACTTGGCCATAACAAAGTCTGGGCTCACTGGCCAGTACCAAACACCATAGCTAGAGGTTGGTTACTGTTGAAAAATACCAATGTACATGGTTAAAAGCCATGGCTAGTAGCCCATCCCTGTTTTAAAATATAGAGTGGGCAGAATTCAAAGTTGTAGTCAGTGGCCATGGCTAAAGGCCATAGCTAGTGCCTATTTATATGTTAGAATATACCATCCGCATAGCTCAAAACCGTGGCCACTGGTTGGCATTGTGTTGAAGAGCATGGCTAGTGGCTGGCTAGTTTATATAATATACAGTGGGCATGGCTGAAGGCCATAGCTAGTGGCTGGTTTGTATTGTATGATACACAGTGGGCATGGCCGAAGGCCATCGCTTAGTGCATTTTATTATTGTAAAATATTATAGTGGACATGGCCAAAAGAAGTACACACTGCTTAAGGTCAAATGTTATGGCTAGTGGCCTATTTATATGTTAGAATATATAGTGGGCACAGCCAAAGATAGTGGTCTCTTGCCTGTAATGTGCTAATGTCCATGACTAGTGCCTGATCAGTGTATATAATATACAGTGGACACAGTTGAAAGCTGTACCACTGGTAAAGGCCACACTCTATGGTTGGTAGACTGTTAGCATTTTAAAATATTCAGTGCACATGGGTGAAGGTTGTCACCAATGCCCATAACTGAAGTCCATCACTAGTACCAATTAATGTGCTAAAATGTATTTGGTCATGCACTCTGACCATGGCTGAAGGCCAAACCTAAGGCCAGTTATTGTTGTAATGTAATTAGTGTTGTCACGAGTGATGGCATCAGTGATGTGATTTGTAATGATATGATATGATGTGGCATTTATAATGCGTCTGTACACAAATCCTTCTAGGCGTGACGAGGAGGGGGAAACAAGAGAGGACAAAATAATGATTTTACTAGGCCTTGTGTCATTCAGATCGTGCAATTGTGGGAAAGATGGAAGGGGAGAGGTGCAAAGGGAAGGGCAAGGGGGAAGTGCAGTTAACCCACAAGTGCAGCCAGCAAGTGGCTCATAATTGTAGATAGAAGGGACTGTAGGGTTGCAGATACAGACCCTTAAGTGCTGGGGAGCCCGGGGGCAGTGCAAGGACAACTGGACAATCAAGAGCCTGGGCTCGAGTTCAGAGGGTGACCTGGTGACCAGTGCGTGGATCAGTGAGGTGCATCAGCAGGCGTGAGGAAGAGAGAAAGCAGAAGCGAAAAGGAAGGTCTTGAGTTGATTCTGGAACCAGGAGGGGTTCTGCTCAAGTTTGAGAGAGGCAGGGATGCTGTTCCAGAGGGAGGCCCCAGACAGCCAAGGTAGATCTGCCCCCAACTCTCTGCTTGACCCTCACAGTTGGAGGTGGATGAGTGGAGAACTTGAGAAGGAAGATGCTTTGGAAGAGGAAGTTGGAGGTAGAGCAGTCCCGGGCCCGAGAAAGCCTTATGGACAATGCAGAGGGTCTTAAAGTTGATCCTTGCAGCAACAGGGAGCCAGTGAAGATATTTCAGAACTGGAGAGATACGATCCCTGGGCTTGAGGCCAAGGACAAGTCTCCCAGTCCTGTTCTGGATATGTTGTAAACGTCGATGAGTAGAGGTGGGAAGATTTAGAAAGAGGCTGTTGCAATAGTCCAGCCCAGAGAGGACCAGAGCTCTGGAGACAGTGAGCTTCTGGGGGAAAGTGAGAAAAGGAAGAATATCTCAGAGGAGGTTCAGCTGATAGTTGGACTTCTTAGAGACATCAAAGATGTGAGGAGCGAAGGAGAGGGTGGAGTCGAAGATGACACCAAGGTTCTTAGCCTTACAGGAAAAAGCATGAAGAGGGCCCAGAGTAGGCGGCCGGAAAAAGAGGAAAGGAGGGAGCGGGTGTCCCAATGAAGAGGATCTCAGTCTTACTGGCATTAAGGCAGAGTTCATTGGCAGCACACCATTCCTGAATTGCGGCCAGACAGTCTGGTATGAAAAAAGAAGCAGAGGTGGCCGAGGGGAGCATGAAAGAGAGCTGAGTGTCATCCGCATAACATTGAAGATTGGAACAGAAAGTAGCAATGCGGTAGGAAAGAGGTGCCAGGCAGTGGTTGAAGAGCCAGGGTGAGATGATAGACCCCTGGGGAACACCACAAGTAGAGAGACAGATAGAAGAGAGGAAAGACCCCAGTGAGACCTGAGGGGTTCAGTCGTGAGAAAGGAGGTCAACCAGGAGTGGGCCTGATCAGTAAAACCAAGGTTGTCCCGGAGACTACTCAGCAGGATGGCATGGTTGACTGTGTCAGAGGCAGAGGATAGATCAAGGAGAATGAGGACAGAAGAGAGATTAGAATCAAGATTGGAGAGAAAGTCGCAAAGGGTGATCAGGGGAGCAGTTTCCGTGCTTCTGGCAGCTCTGTAGCCAGACTGATAGTCATGGAGACCACCAACAGATTCATTATGTAGATTAAGCTGGGAGATGGCCAGCTTTTCCAAGAGTTTGCCCAGGAAAGGAGTGATGGAGATTGAGCGATAGATAGCCGGAGAGGAAGGATCGGCCGAGGGCTTCTTTATAAGGGGATGCACAAGAGAGTGCTTAAGGTGAAGGGGAAAGTTCCAGTGGAAAAAGAGTGATTGCAGAAATTGGCCAAGGCTGGAGCAAGGATGTCAATGTGGTCCTTGATTGTTCGGGATGAGCAGAGGAGAACCGGTTTTGATGAGCAGAGGAGAACCTGTTTTGATGAAAGTATCATAGATCGGACTTGTCTAGAAACTTTATCATGGGTGAACAGGGAAAAGAGGAGAATGGAGGAGGAGAGATGGCCTCAGACGGACCAGTAGTGTTGGAGGAGGGGGAAGAGGAGGTAGAGGAAGAGAGGGTGGACAGGATGTCCTGAGTTTTAGTAGTGAAATGAGAGGCCAAGGATGTGCAGAGGGCCTGGGAGGGAACAGGAGAAGTAGAGACTGCAGCAGGATTGGGCAGCTCCTTGCAGATTTTGAAAAGGTCGGCCGAGTTGTTAGATGCCGCAGAGATGCAGGCTTAGATATTGCCTCTCTTCTTAGAGAGGACAGAAAGTCTGTACTTCCTTTGGAGCAGGTGGCAGGCCAGTTTGACAGGGGGTGTGCCCGAGGCCTCCACTTCCTCTCTGCCACCCTACACTTTCGTTTAAGGGTGGCGAGGTCAGAATTATACCAAGAGTTGCACCTGGATTTGGGTTTCAAGCGGATCCTCATAACAGGGACAAGGACATCCAGAGTGTTAGAGATAGAGAGATGGAGGTTAGAGAGGGCTTTGTCAGGGTGTGACTCAGCCATAGGTGTTGGAGGAGTAGGAGGAGTAGAGAAAGTAGCGGCAAAAGCCTCAACTGACACACGTAGGTGGGAGTACTGGAGTCGGCTTGACTTGTGGGGAAGAGAAAGAGTGGGGAGAATAAAAGAGAAAGTGATCACTCCAAGAGAGAATGTGGTGAGAGGGTTAGAGAAGGAGAGGTCTGAGGAGATAAGAACCTCTGGGGTGTGCCCTGCAGAGTGAGTTGGGCCAGAGGGAAGAAGAGAGAGAGAGAGAGAGAGAGAGAGAGAGAGAGAGAGAGAGAGAGAGAGAGAGAATCGCAGAGGTTGCAAAAGAGTCTTGCAGAGGGGCTGGTAGCATCCAGGTGGTTGTTCAAGTTTCCAAGGAGGATAAGTTGGGAGGTAGTGGCAAGGGGCGAGGAGGAGAGATCAGCCCACTCAGAGAAGAAGAGGGCAACCTGGCTAGGTGGCCTGTAGATAGTCACCACAGAGAGAGTGGCCAGGAGAGATGGAGAGCCTGCAGATCAGGCATTCAAAGGAGGAGTAGTGCTGCATTGGAATGACAGAAGCAAGGATCCACTCTGGGAAAGTCAAGGCTACACCCCAACCGGGATGGTTGGTTCTGTGTTCAGAGAGGATCTTGTAGCCATCCGGAAGGAGAGTGCCAAAACCCGTGACAGAGTTGGCCATGAACCAAGCCTCAGTGAGACCGAGTACATCCAAATCAAGCTCTTCTACGAGATGGCAGATGTCAGAGGAGTGTTTGACAGCTGAACGAGAGTTTAGAATAGCGATGTGGAGCAGGTTGCTCATTTGAAGGACTTCCAGGGAGGAGTACAGGCACAGTAGTCAGAAAGGGAGAAAAGAGTGCCAGATGGGTGGCAGAGGAAGGAGGCAACAGGGTAGCCAGAGAAGCATCAGGGGTGCCAAAGAGGTGGCGTAGGAAGAAGGTGACAGGGGTGTCAGAGAGGGGTAAGAAGGGAAAGCAGGAGAGGAAAGAAAGTTGGTAAGGCGTGGGAAGCATCTATCTAAGAGAAGGAGATTGGCCTGAGGGCCCTGGACCAAGATGGTGCCATTTAAGTAGACATTAATGATGGTCTTATAGGAGTGGGAGAAGGCCAGGAGGGCCTCCCACTGGGTGCCACCATTAATGGGAGAAGAGGAAAAGGAGAGTAAACAGAGACCATATGGGGTCTCCTTAGGCCTGGAGAGGGAACAACAAGAGTATGTCACTAATTTACTGTCTGAAGGAAGCACTGGTATAGGTATCAGCGATAGGGAGGCCTGGGTTGGAGACCAGGATGTACCTTTTAAGCTCTTCCTGCCAGATGTAGTGAGAGCGACGGGATAGTCGAGAGAAAAGCAATTAGAAAAGATAGGTGAGACAGAGAGCATCATAGGGGTTGCTGGGAGGAAAGAGGGGGGTAGGGAGAGGGGAGCCCAGGCAGGGGAAGGGAGAGGAAAGGTCAAGGAGGGGAGTGGGGCAGACAGGAGGGAGGCACAGGGAGACATGAAAGGGAGTGGGGTACAACAAAGAACAAGAACAACGGACCTACAAATCAGATGCAGTACAGAACTATCAGAAAGAAAGGAGCACAACAGGGAACCTAGAAGTAGAGAATGCAGATGTAGCGCATAACCAAGGCAAAGCACAAATCACAACCGGGAACCTGGAAGTCAAGAAAGCAGATGCAATACAGGACCAAAAGCAAAACACAGAGGTCAGCAGGGAACCTAGAAGTGAAGAATGCAGATAATTGCAATGTGATGCCACAAACCATGGATAGCAACATAATATCAAGAACAGTAGAGAGCAAACACCAAGTCAATACATCAACAGTACAGTCAATAAGGCACAGAATACAACAGCAACCTAGAAGAAGAATGCAGGCAATACAAAGTAATTCCAGAAAAAACAGTGGAGCACGAGACAGTTTCAGAATAGTACACAATTGATCAAAGAGGGAAGTGCTAAGATGCGAAAGGAAGGAAGGGAAACGCAGGAGGGGGACAGAACTGGATGTGGGGACCTACCATACAAGGGAGCACACAGGGCCAAGTTGTTGGCTAAGTATTTGAGCACAGCATAATATGACACACCCAAATTTGACTTACCTGATCAGTCGCAGCAGGTCAACGGCAGAAGGCTATGTACTACCACAGCAGACACTGGCAGACACCACTGAATCTGCCTGCATGACTAGGTCAAGTACTTCACTGGATTTTTCTTGCTGGTACACAGGTGTTTAGATTGACACACCAATGCTAGGAGAGATGCTGCGTCGGCAAGTCCTACTACAGATGTCAGGATTTGTTATGGTGCCACTGCTGCTGGGGACTTTGCTGTCCTCGATGGGATGATAGAGCCAATTTGTGTTCCTGCCCGTACACGGCATGGAGTGCTCCTTCCTCTGTGATTCTCTTCCTATGTCATCAGTGTTCTCATACAACACGTAATTAGTGATGTTATCAGTGATGTGATCTGTGATGTCTACATTGTGATCATAGGCTGCACAACAGGGGACGCAAAGTTAAGGTGGCTTTAGCTGAATTTCAGGGGTTTCATTGCATTACGTTCTCACCTTAACGTCCCTGCAACTAAAGTGGTTTCCTTGAATTTCAAGGACTTTATTCCAAGGTATTGCTCACCCTATCTTCCCTGCAACTAAAGCTTTTTCTTTGAATTTAAAGGGTTTTGTTATTGTGTACATAATTCACATTAATAATACACACAATTCAGCTAATCAAAACACTGTATTATGCCTACAAAGTAAAATAAAGAGCAACTGAAGATCCGCATACCCCACAAATAATCTTGTTGTTACAAAAAAAGTGTGCATATGTACTTAACTTGTTCAAGTATTTACATGTATATGTACTGTTCATGAATAGTTATATAATTCTTACAGTAACTGCAATATATTTAAAAATAAATATTTACTAGAATACTGCCTATATATATGTGGATATATATATTTTTTTAACTATTGATTTATAGCTGCATCTACCATGGATACATGCGTGGCTACGCTACACGACTAGAAGGGTGGAGGTAACCCATGTGTCCGAAATGTGCCAATAGAATGGCTGCATCATTCGACTCGGCTACGCTTCTTCCCGCCAAATATCGCAGCCAAGGGTTTTACGCGCTGCAGTTCAGCGCCCACACATTATACCTGACAACAAACAAACCAATTGCACTTTTGCGAAACATGCACGCGATTACGCCCATGCTGTTTAATGTAACCCACATGAACGAATAAGCCAATGAGACGTACAACTCCTGTGATGCGGCTACGCCTCTTTTAGAAAAATACAAATGCCAATCATAATACATGCTGCGGCTCCGATCCTACATGTGACTTGTTTGTGCGTCAATGATTCATCCAATCAAATGTTGTGCTGCGGCTATGCCCACACCGTTCGGAGACATCTGCGCATGCAAGGCTGTCCAATCAGGCAGCACGGCAGTTTGTAGCCGCAAATAATCACCATACCTACAAAAACATAACTTTACATTAATCATTGCTTTCTGTACTTGCTAGTGAAAGGTTTTCTAAGTAACTCCAAGCACTTTTGGCACTCCTTATCCTTTTTATGCAGTTTTCCCAAAGAACAGTTTTCCTTTGTCTTGTTATTTTTTTAGTGTGTCTATTTTTTGTCATACATTTTTTCTTTTTTTGTTACTTTTTCTTTTGTTGCAGCATTGTCTTTTACTTGTTGTCATTTTTATTCTTTGATATTTTCCTCCCCGCTTGGACATTGCAACATGTCTGACCATGACAGTAGGAGCAGTGAGGTTGACGCTTTCATTTGGGTGGACAATCCTTCACCACCAATGAAGTAGCACACAGGCATGATGAAAACTGCAGACAGTTGGCGCTTCTTTAAAGTGAAGGAACACCACTCCAGGAAAGAGGTGGAAGAGGTACTGTACACCTTCTGCAACAAGAGTCTACGGCGTTGCCCATCCAATATTCTGTGTCATAGTCTGGGAACATCAATAATGATTAACCATCTGGTGAGAGTCCACTGGCGATGTTGATGATGAACATCGAAAATCCAATGAACATCACAAAAGAAAAATGCATGAGACCCATTTTTGAAAAGACAAAGATCAGCACCACCTTCAGAAACTCCATCCACCAGTACAGCAAGAATTCCAAGTGCAAATGAAACATCTACATCAGCAGTGGTTTCCAATTCACTGACTACTCTGTTGCCGACACCCGACCTTTCCAAGATGCAAGTCATGTTAGTCAAGGGAGATGCCACAATTGAGCAATAGCTAAAGGTAATCGCTCACCATCAGATTAACTGTGAAGGTGAGAGGCCCCCCGCAGGCCTGTCGGTGAACTACCAACAGAGTCAATAAAGGTACATTCCAGGAGGGAATAAGACCAAGACCAAGTGAGAGTGCTGTTAAAGGCTTTATCTAAAGTTAGGGCAAACAGAATCTACTCAGCTCACGCTGAGAGCACTCTGCAGGAAACATGTTACATTTAAGTTTTATGCATAGAATGACACGTCGATCAGGGGGTGGCCTAGGGGGCACATATTTGATCGGGATTGGTCACTAAGGGGAGGCACCTATGGGTGCTATATGGTCGGCGATAGCTGATTGTCCCATGGGTGGGTGGCGAGTTGACATCATGATGTGGTACGCAGGGTCAGCAGTTCATCCGAGATCATCTATCCAATTTCCGACGAATTGACCACATCACATCCTGGCCCTATCACATTTTGCCCTGTGGCCACACATTCTCATCCGTTCATACATTCAATCACTTTGTTTGGCAGCGAGGCCAGTAAGTTGCACATGTAAAAACAAGGCATGATTCTCTAGCATTGAGCATCAATTGTATGTTCCTTGCCAAGGATATCACTTTCATGTCAAAACACATTCGGTTACTGGGCCGGGGGGCATGTACTCATTATTGACAGGGGGAGGCGGGGGTATATGGTTGCTGTGAATGGATTTCAGTACATACATTTCATCTTAGACGTGTCCTTCCTTAAAAGGGTCTCACTGATTAGGTGTCCAAACAACATAATTCAACACTGGGCTGGGGTGTTCTGGAACGGGTTTAAGGTCCTCCTTCGGAGGTTTTCAGTTTCACATCTCCAAAGTGGCTGGGGTTTTATATATTTACACATGACAGATTACTGCTTCATATACGCTTAGCTGTTTCTTTAATTGAGAGGAATGTACTGTGACATCGTTCAAACTTCATATACTTTGGACAAATTCATAACACAAGAACAAGGGGGTGGTGAGAAGGGGATGGCTGGCACGCAATCAATAGGACACAAATAACCAAGTACGATCAGCAGTTCATATGAGTCTGTCTAATGGTATGCATAGATGTACATTCTACATTATCAACAATGAGGTAGCATTGTGTGAGTTTGCATAGGTCTCTGGCTTGTTTATTCATTACGGAGCCCCACGTTAATCGTGCTAGTGGGTAAATGCTATAAGTGGACATACACCCTAATTTCAATAACACACGCTATCACAAAACTTCTAATAACACACATATATGTATTTACACTGTTAGGCTCATGGGCTTGTTTAAGGTGTCAGTGGGTTTACATGTATTCCAAATGCAAAGAGAGGGCCTTCTTTTCCGCATATGAGTTGGAAAGGGAAGATACATTTGTCATTTTAAAGGTCTCTCTCTTTGTTGACTCTGCTCTGGGGTACACGGGATTAGGTGTCTGTGGCCTAGGTCTAAAGGGTGCGGGGCAGGTTTTTACGGAGACAGATAGCCTTGGCCTTCGCCTCCTCCTCTCGGGCTGCCTCTGAGTCAATAGAGGGAGTTTGGACAGCAAGTGAGACAGTGCAGATTTTGTTACTTTTCTGCTGCCAGCTGTCTCATGGGTTCCAGGCAGTTATGCGGATGGCAAAGGGAAGGTGGCGGGGGAGCATCACACTGACTTTGCGCTTCCAAGGATGGTTGCAGGTTGGGGTGAAATCTGAATACCCTCTTGCCTATTTGCAAGATGGAGTCTGTATGGTACAAAATGGAGTTCTGACCTAACCTTATAATGTAGTGTATATGAATGTGGCAGTGATCATAAGTGTGTTTGCACAAAAGGAGTGATGGTTCCCTGAGGTCTTCTCACATGAGTGCCCCAAGTCCATGGGAATAAGGGGGGGGGCTTGAATGTCCCCTACTCCCACTCATTTTCCCCCTTTCGTTACTTAAGTAACGAATACTGCAACTGTCCCAACCTCTTGCTTTCTTCCTCCTCGCCACTGCTTCGTCCCACGCAGGTGTTCCTTTTATTGGCATCCATGCTCTACATACTGCACGGAGGCTGTGTCCCCATTTAGCATACAAATCTGGAGTGCAACTTAGATACATGCACCCTCCATCCCCCTCTAAATCTACCCATACCTCCTTATACCGGCATAACTTGTGGGGTCCTTTTATGGTTGTGTGGTATAGGCTATCAACTATGTGCCCAGTGTTATATACTGCAGTCATTCTGTATTTAGGACCCAGGGCATCCCCCGTTTGCACCCCTGCCTCATGTTTTATCTGTGCCACACCATTTGCACGTCCCATTGTCACCATCATTAGCGCGCCGTTTGGAACTGCATTTGCACAGCATTAGAGTCCTAATTGGCACACACAAAATATTAGGAGTAAAAAGACGATGAGAGGCATGAGTACTTTTACAGTCATTCCAAGCCATATAGGCACCCACGAGAATAGGTTGTCGAACCAGGTGCTGGGCTCTGTTCCTCCTTTGTTCTTCATCCGCTCACCGAGGTTGTGTACCGTAGCTATTACGTGTGACAGGGAACCATTCTCCGCGTCGGCAGAGGGTACAAATGTGCAACATGCACTCCCGATTTTTCTGCAAACACCTACATCGATTGCACTCAATAAGTCCAGTACGTATCGATTCTGCATTGTCATCAATCGCAAGGCCCGCAGTTCCACCTTCATGACATTAAACACTTCTTCAGTGTCGTTGGCCAGCTGAGCTCCGACCTTGTAATCTGCAACCATTTGGCAATTGCTCTCGCCTGGACGCTGGGGACAAGTGATGCAAAAATGTCTCCACTGAACTAAATAGTCTGTACTTGTCTGGGATCTGGGCCAAAAGTTTGGATGACTTTGTGGTGATATAATGGGATGATCTTCTTCTCCTTCCGAATGTGCCGTGTTCCCCTTCCTCATTTGGAACGTCTGCAGGTTCTCTCTTGAATGTTGTTGGGAAAGGCGCATCTGCACTTGCGGGTGTTTCACGCTTTCCATTGATGTGGCTCTCTGGGTTCACCATTCGTGCAGAATGCAGTGTTGCCATGGAGCATGTTCCCTTCCAGTACTGCGGAAGATGCAGGTAAGCCATGTTGCCGCAAACCCAGTATGTGTCCATCAAAGCTGCGGTGCCTTTCTTCATGTCGGTATTATGAGCAACTTACTGCAATTTTCGTTTCTCCCCATGTCCTTTTTCCCTTCTCCATTGAAGCACAGTTCATAAGAGATGTTTTTCTGTAGTTTGAAAGGTTTTTCGATAATGCTAACCCATGTTAGTTTTCTTATATGTTTAGTCCATGTGGGAGTGCATGTTCACTGTACCCATGAGAGTTTATCCTCTGAGAGGCACCGGATGTCATGATCACTGCTTCCAAGGAGTCAGGAACAGCCCAACATCCTTGGAAGCAGGCCCCTAACCGTTATCTTAGGCACCAGCCGGTCCCCACTTGGACCTTTTGGACCTTGCCCTGGCGCCGGTGGCACCAGGCTCATCAAAGTCATCGGTCCAGGCACTGGAAGCGCCAGGCTCAGATTATGTATGAAGATGCTTGGGTGGACTTACCTGCAGCAGACCATGCTGCTTACTTACCAGCCACTTAGAAGTCCTCTGTGAACAGGAACTACTTTCTTACCTGGGTGGGGCAAGCTCCACTCCCTGGATACAGCACTGGAACTCTTCTGGAACTGGAACTCTTTTCTTACCTAGGCGGGGCCGTGGAGGAAGACGCCTCATCACTCCAAGGCTATTTAAACCACACCCGATAGATGAAACGTGCTTCGCGTTATTCTGCATCTGCAGCAGAACGCTCACCGAGTCTGTTCCAGCCTTTCTTCTTTCGATCCTCAACCTGCAAGAATTATACTTACCATTCCTGTATCCAGTCAACAACAGCACCTGCAAAGACAAGAAACCACAGGTTAGCAAGGCAACCTTTACACGCAGTGCTTACTCACCTGATCCATCGGCTGCGGCCATTTCTTCACGCAGCACCTCCGCCTGTGAAGACAAAAGCATTGTTATTAATTACCGGCACTCCGCGAATTCCGGATTTCTTCACGCTGCAGCTCCGCCTGTGAAGGCAAAAGCATTGTATTACTTACCGGCACTCCGCGAATTCCGAATTTCTTCACGCTGCATCGCCGCCTGTGAAGACAAAAGAGAGACATTAGACAGGTATTTACTTACGTCCATCGCGCTCGTCACAATAGAACGCCTGCAAATACTCCGGCGTCTCTTCAGCACGAACTAAGCAGCAAGGGAAAAAGACAGTTTGAGCGCTTGCATTTACTTACTCATTTCCAGGCACTTCACTCCATCTTCCATCTCCAGAGTCCTGCAAGACAAAAAGGGAAAAGCATTATACAGAGTCCTGTTCAATATTAACGTGCCACGCACCTAAAGACTATAAAGACTAAAAAGGTGTCCGGAAACTCACAGCTCGTGCAGTTAACGACGGTAACGATCCTCTGAGTTCAAGAGGCCTATGCTTCACCAGTGAAGGAACTGGCAACGGCACCCTGCACCAGACGCAGATGGAGAGTCCAGCATTCACCTATCTAAGGTGAGCACGTTGACCTGGGGGCTCTACGGAGAAGCTAGGAAGAGAGGGAGAGAGAGAGGGACATTCAACAACCCAGACCCTTAACCCCATATTCTTTCACCTGCAGAAACCTCACCCTTCGAGTTCGACACACAGTGAGAAGAGGTTCGACCCCAGAAGCCAATCGAGTCCTGCACATCACTTTTCGAGTCGCAGACACCTTCCTGCCAAGACCAGTGCCTCCGTGGGAATCAGGTGAGCGTTACACCGGAGTGCTTCTGCTTTGCACAGGACCTCCTCCTTCTGCCACTTGTTGCCAGCATGCAATGTGCCTTTTATTACCAAAAAAGGTTCCTTTACGCATACTACACCTTTCGGCCGGGAGTAGCATGTGCGTTCATTTTGCAGTAGTTCAAAAGACACTGTGTGTGCTTGAAAAGTATTTTTGATTCGACACAGCGTAAGATATACAAGACATTGGGCCTCTGCAACTGGTATTTCTTGTGGCAACAACACTTTGGGAGTACCTGACGCGTGGGGAATAAGGGAGCAGAAGTAGCAGCTTTTGTTAGTTGTTTGTTGTGCCGTGTGGCTCATGTCAGCATACCATTTGTTTGCTTGGTGGGGGTGTTGGGGATAATCCACTGTATCCAAGTCAAAGTTATATTCTTCCTCCCCCTCATCTGCCTCTGTTTCCCTTCCTTCCCTCTCCAATGTCTTCCCTTCCGCCCCCCTTCTCTTGATCTTCACAACAGTATGAAAGCTGTCATTATCTCTAAACACCATTCCCCCTTCATCATACCCCCCTTTAGTAGTTGCGTCAGGGTGTCCGCTTATTTCTCCTATTGCCATAGTGGTGGGATATGGATGGTTCAACACCATGTTAGTTCTGAGGGTGTTTTATCATTCATTGTGTATACATTAAACTGTGCATTTTTCACTGTTAGGGGTGATGTTGTGTTGTGCATTTCAGTGGCATTGCTTGTAGTATTCAGGTCGTGTTCTGGGGTTCAATAACCCCATATTAACCTTGCCCCATCCCAGATCAGGTGGGTTCCTTTCTCTATTGTCTTTGTGCCGGCACCCCCTTTACCAACATGAATTGAAATGTACACTATGGCCCAGTACAGGAACAGGCCAAATAACAATGTAAAGAACACCAAAGCACACAAAAATAACATGCACTCATACGAATAGCTAGGGTATAACGCTCTCCTCCTTCTATTCCTATCTACACTATCACTAATTGTGCTTGGAGGCTTGTCCATGCTTGGTGAGTTTCCTAATTAATGAAACATAAGCACTTGTTAAACACGCATAACAGTATGTACATTACATGTTCTACCATGAATGGGTTATTTTAAACTCTCGTCATTATCGTTTTTGTCGTTTTAACTTTTCTTGTCATTTCTGCTTATTATATATATTATTTACATTTCGGGCTATGTACGTCCATCACCACTCCCATTGTACATTTGGGGAGGGGAGAGGGAGGGAGGCATGTGCCGTGCTTGTATTTCTTCACTGTTAGGGAGAAAAAGGCATTACTCACACATCGCTATTGTATACTTTGAATCATGAAATGCAGTCATTTTCATTAGCTTTCTCATGTTTTACGGTACCACATATTGCTGCCATATTTACACATAATTTTACATTTCTTACCCCCACTAGGGTTTGTAAAGCATTCAATGGGATACCAATGTCCCACCCCGTCCCAATATTGTGTTTGTGTATCACCCTCTTCCACACCCTCTTGGGCATCCTGATCATCTATGTTCCCGTTGGCCCTGTGCACATCTGTCAAATGCACCCAGTAACATAACCCTTCTACCTTGACAGCTGTAGGTGTGCAGAATATTGCCTTATATGGGCCATTGAACCTGTGTCCGTTCCATCTCCTTACAAAACTCTGTACATAAACCATGTCGCCTGTCATCAGCTGGCAATCTGCATTTTCTGTTATAGGGCTTGCTTTGTTTGTCGGCGTGTCATGCGTGAAGGGGGGTGCTATTTGTTTTGCTATTGCTCGTGCCGCTTTTGTCAGGTTTCTGAGATACTCATGGAACTCATCGGCTAAGACAGTGGCGCATTGATGGGCGTCTGACTGTCTTCGTAGGGGTGAGTGAGCAGTGTGCATTCTCCGGCCTGTCACAATTTCATGTGGTGACAGGTGGTGGTCCTTGCTGGGTTGGTTCCTCATTTCAAAAAGTGCTAGGGGTAAGCAATAAACCCAGTTCTTTTTGAGAGTGTGGCACAGTTTAGACAAACTACTTTTGAGTAGTCCGTTCAATTTTTCTACAACGCCATTCAATTGTGGGTGATAATTTGTGCAGAGCTTGTGTGTTATGCCTTGCATTGCTGTAATGTGCTTGAACATGTCATTCACAAAAAATCATTCCGTTGTCAGAATGGATGACATCACAAATGCCCAGGCGAGGGAACACCTCCCTCACTAGGAATCTAGCCACACATCGTGCGTCTGGGTGGGCACTTGGTCCTGCTTCCACCCACCGGGAGAATGGGCACACACCGACAATTAAGTATCTTGCTCTATTACACTGTTCTCCCATGTCGGCATAATCTATGTGTAGTTCTCTAAAGTGCCCTTCCGGTTTTGGTAGTGTTCCTCTGGGTGTATGTAATGTCATGCCAGTATTATAGGTCTGACACGTGACGCATTCCACTATCAGTTTTGTTACATGCTCCTGTAATCCAGGGGCAAACCAGTTTTCCTGAATTTCTGCAATGTTGTGCTGTTTGGTGTTGTGGGCCGGGAAGTTCAACTGCTTAAATGCCACTCCTAATAATTTCGTTGGCATCACTACCTTGCCAGTGATGTTTTGCCTCTATAGTAAATCAGTGGGGGACTGATTGCACCCCCTTTTTACCCACATTTCCTTTTCCTCGCTGGATGCATCATGTTGAACTTCAATTATTTGGGAAACTGGCAAGGAGTTAAAACCCTCTGGCTGTGTCTCTTCTATTGCTTTCTGTAGTATGTACTCACCTGCCAGGCCTTTCGGTAGGTAGGAGGCTTCTTTGGCAGCAGCGTCCGCTGCCGCGTTCCCTAATGAGATGACTTCATCAGCTCGAGTGTGGGCCTGACATTTCACGACCTCGACAAGTGTGGGCTCTTTCAGGGCGTCGATCAGATCGCTTAGTAGTGCTGCATGTTGTACTGGGAACCCATCAGCTCTCCTGAATCCCCTTCTTCCCCACCGCGCTAGTCCCCCGTGCACTGTGGTAGTCATATATGCAGAGTCTGTATAAATCATTACCATACATCCTTTTGCTGTATGCAGTGCTTATATCAGTGCTACTAGCTCTGCCGCTTGGGCTGAAAAGTGTGGGGATAATGTCTTCTGCACAATTACTTTAAACTCCCCATCCTCCACCTGTACTACTGCTGCTCCTACGTGCTTTTCTATTATCAAACGGTTATATGTCACAGGTAGGGATCAAAAAAGACTTCTTGCTCTGTGGATCTATAATCTAATATTCTAAAATACAAAAAGACAGTCTTATATTCTGATAGGTATCATTTTGGGTTCTTCCCAAAAACATGAGAATTCATTATCACACAATCTTATTAAACATTAATCATTAAGTTCATAAAATAATCATAAAAATAATCATCATACGTAAAATACATACATCATGTAAAAAACCACACAAGTAGAAGCACCATGCGTGAGTACATTGCAATAAGTTTCCAAGGATCTTAAAAGTGTATCACTAATCACACTCTGATTCCTATGCCTCACTATTTTCAGCCTATTTCATGTTAATATATTTCAAAAAACTGACTTGTACAAGTTTCTGTCCTTAATATACAACCATGTAGGACATTCTTCAGGGGAATGTGTCTTGTGCCGGTATTTAAAAATCTTCTTAAGATGGAGGGAGTACCCTCTCTTTTCCTAGTAGCTCTTGGACCTTTTCTGGTTCCTAGTGCAGGTCCCCAAATTTCTTACGGGAATTCTTGCAAATCCTCTTCACCTCTCTAGAGAGTCTGTGAGTCTTCAAATCACTAGGTTTTCTCAAAAGTTCTTACAAACAAAAGACCACAGATGTGGATAATCATCTTGTGGGTCTACATGAAACTCAAAGTCGTTTCTTCCCTTTCTGTAATTTTCTAGTGAGAGCAAAATAGAATGCTTTAGCCCCAAACTTAAATTGTATCGAATGGATCTCCCTCTCCGAGTCAGTGTCCTAGTTCGTACGGGTCTGCACAGCTTTTCTCCTGTCTCACAATCAATGGAGGCAGACCTGTCAACAAAGTACACTTCTCCTTCTGATAGCGCAGTTTTGTGTGCCTGTCATGTGTCATCGTCATCCCCTGCATATGTGGCGCAATCATGTTGTTGCATGTCTTCCACTGTGCATGCTTCTGTAATGAACATGGCTGGATTTACACTCTTGCACCGCATTATGTGGACATTGGGGCTGGAAATGATCAGTTCATATGCTGTGGCCCTTTGGGTGGTTAGTGTACTTTTTAATCTCTCAAGTATGGTTAACAGGGAGTGTTCTACGTACAACGTGACGGAGCATCCCATCACGATAGTAGAGCTTTGCTCTATCACGAACGCGGCAGTTGTGAGAGCCTGTTCGCAAGCAAAGTGTCCTTGCATCACCGTATCAAGTGTTCCACTATAAAATGCAAGAGGTTTGTGACCTAGTGACATCTTTTGTGTTAACACAGCAGTCATGAGTGATCCGTTGCATTGTGAGAAAAGATAAAATTCCTGTTCATAGTTTGCGAGAACTGGTGCAGTGGATATCAACTCCTTGAGGGTATCAAAAGCTGTGTTCATTTCTTGTGTCCATTGCAATTTAGTGTTCTCCCTTTGTGCTTTCTTGAGTGCCTGCAGCAGGGGCTTTGTGTATGATGCATAGTCTAGTATCCATGCGTGGCAGTAGTTACACATGCCGAGGAATTTCTGCATCTCCTTTGCCGTACTTGGCTCTTTTACTGCTTTTATGGCTGCTTCTCTGTCTGGGATGATTCTTTTACCGTTTTCGGAAATCAACTGTCCTAGGTACAATATTTCTGTTAGACAATATTGCAGCTTCTGCCTGTCTATCTTGTACCCTTTCTGGGCCAGGTGTGTCAATAGGATGATTGAATCTTTTCTGCACTCACTCTCAGTTTTCCCGCAGACCAACAGATGGTCTAAGTACTGAATTATGGGGCTTGCTGTGTGTATGTTCCCAAGATCTTCATGCAATATTCGATTGAATATACTGGGACTCTCACAGTATCCTTGGGGCAGTCGGCAATGTTCTTACCTTTTTCCTCCTAGCGTGAAAGACCATTTGTCGAGTGGCATTGAAAAGAATGCATTCTTCAGGTCCACTACCGTGAAGTGAGTGGCTTCTGTCGGAATGCTGCATAGTATTGAGCCCGGATTTGGGACAAGAGGGATCTCCTTCTGGACTACGTCATTGAGGGGACGTAGGTCCTGGATCATCCTCCATGGCCCTCCTTTTGCTTTCTTAATCGGATAAATGCAGGTGTTACATGGTGAGCTTGAAGGAACTATTATGCCCTGTACTATTAGTGCATAAATTGTGTCTTTTATTCCCTCCTCAGCCTCCCTTGATATGGGGTATTGCTTCACCCGGGGCAGGATGGCACCAGGTTTGAGTTTAATCTTCACAGGTGTCACTTCATGCAGTAGGCCTACATCGTGTGGGCCGGTTGTCCATAATTGCTGTGGCACTAGGGACATGCCTTCTTCAAAGTAAGCTGGTGAGGCTTTGATTATTGCTACAAGGGGTAACTGCACCTCTCGTCTTTGAATCATGACGTCACAAGGGATTGCAATTTCCATCACTATTTACCTGGCGTCTTCTGTGTCACTGAAAAGTTCCTCATCGGTCAAATCTCGAAGGGCCTTATTGGCATCAATGCACAGTACCGTTCTCCACTGGCATCCTTGCATGTCCATTGCTATCACTGCTATCCTCTGCTCGAATACTTGCACGGCAAATATGTCTAGGGACACAATGGATCCTGGCACTATTTCTGGGTCTGCCACTGGGCGAAATATGAACTCTGAAGGCACTCTCCATTTAATATTTTTTAACTCTGGCACCACTCGTGTTAGCATTCTCAACCCTTGTATGAACATGTCAGGGTTCACTGGTATGCCTCGTGTTTGTGGGAAACCTGCTTGTGTATGTATCACTAACATTGCACGGATTGTACATATGCCTGGCATTGTAAGAGGATTCAATTCAACACTACAGCTAAATCAATGCCTAGTCTGGGATACTGAATGGAAACCCTTATTGATATATCTTTATGTCCAGTTCATGCGTTCTGGATGACTACCCCTATATAACACCCCTCTCTTGGAATCCCCCTGACCCCACTGAGCCAAGAAGTAGTTCTGTTTTGCAAGTTTAAAAGGTTTATTTGATAATTTAAACAATAGATATATATATCACACTTTATAATAAATTAATAATTGAATATCACACTTAATCTGAGCAGTAATCAATAATGGATAGTCCGGCACTAGCACACTTCTTTATAATCAATGATGAGTGGTTATAGGATGGATAAGATAGCAACAATACTTTTATGGTTTCAATGGATGCAATGTGGAATGAAATGCAGTACAGAAAATAACTTGATAGGATTTCAGCAAAAGACAATGTAATCACTTTCTTGGACAATTCACCCCCCCTTTTATGCACTGTAAGGAGATGAAGATGACACAGTTCTTAGGAATGCAATCAAATAGAATTCAGTTCAATTCCCCCCAGCAGCTTATACAACAGATAGGAGTTTTGAAACACAGGCAAAATGCTTTGAATATGGTGACAACGCAGTGAGAAATATGCTGAAAATGCTTTTAATTCCCTTCAGGAGGTTCAGGGTGAGTGAAATATACTTGGGATGAGTTCAGGCTCACTTTAGCAAGGATCTAGGAGTAACTAGCAGGTTAAACGAATTTTTGGCAAAGGAAAGCAATGAAGCTGCTGTTTTCACACGTGGCTGGATTTTTAACCAAATTGCAAATCGCGGTAAAATTCGCGAGTGCGAGAATCGTGATTACGGCAAAAGTATGAGGAGTTGCTAGCCCAAACGGTTCCAGAGATACGGACGATTAAATAAAGGTAGTTTTTCGGATTTTAAATTTTAAAAGTTCAAAGCGACAGGTTACAGCTTGCAGCTAGAAATTGACAAGTGACAGCTTTGCAAATGACAGGTGACAGTTAGGAGGCAGTTCTGGTTAGATTAAAATAGATTGAATTATATTATTTTAACTAAGAGATTGGTTCTGCATAGTTCTGCTAGGTACTCACAATATAATTTTAAAAGGAATGGGCCTTGCCACGGATCTGGTCAACAGGTTTTCTTCACTCGCCACGGACGGTTTCTGGGCAGAGCGTCTGGGTCAGCTCTACTCTGCTAGTCTGGTCAGGGTCTCTGGTTCTGATCAGGTCTGTGGGTCCGGATACAGCGGTCTCCGGTTCAGCTGGTCTCTCTCTGGATACAACACTGCTCTCGGGCAAATGGCAAGAGTTCTTGCAAAGAATTCAAACAGCTCGCCTGGCTGTGAATAGTGGCAATGATTTGAGGCCTGCTAAAGAGGGATTTAGCTTGTAGTTGACCTCTCTGCTACAAATTCTGAAGTAAAGTCTTGGTCTCTGAAGGTGGATAGATTGAAGTCTCTATGTTGGCTCTCTGGAGGTTGATGGAGGTAAAGTATGGATTTTCCCGGCAGAGCGTCCCGCAGCAGATGGAATAGAATGTCCCTATCTGTCTTGACTGTCTGCTTTTATGTGTTTTGAAAGTGGGTGGAGAGGCTAGCTTTCTAGGCCCTACCCCTCTCCACTTGACATTGGCCACTTCCTCCTCTTCCCCTTGATTGGGGGAATGAAATGAAGTGTCATCATGATGAGGTCTGTTTATTATACAGAGAACCCACCCCTGTCAACTTTACACACAATCTATATTTGACCTAAAGACATATTTCATAGATACACAGTGGTTTGAAATTACATGCACCCATCACATATCACATGAGGTATCCCCTGTTCAAACTCTGCTCTTCCTGGGGGCTTGGGTTAAAAAATGGCAACATATTTCACTTTTTGGTCGGGTTACCAATATTGGATTTGTCTCCGCATTTACACAAATGTTCGCAAAGCATGTGGGCATTAGGTGGTGGAGTGTCAGATTTTTAACATACATACATTTAGAGTAATATCCTCTTTTCCGCTAAAAACCCCCCTGAACATACCACCGGGTCCTAACACGTCTTCAAATGTGCACAGAAAAATCACAAGAATAATGATATCACTTATAAAATTTTCACAAGTCCGCTCTATGAATGATCCATCTTTTTAGATTTATGTTCTGGCCCCAAAGGGGTGTGGTTTCCCAGGTCACATGGTGTAGAAACCAGTTTATCCAGTTTCTGCCAAGCTCAGAGACCCTGCCCCTCCCAGCTTCTGCCAAGAGGAAGCTATTTTACGGTCCCCCTAATAAACCATCTGCCTGGGCCCTGGAAGGCCCATTGTTCAAGAGGAAGCCATTTATGGCCTCCCCCCAATAAACCCTCTGCCAGGGCCCAGGACAGGCCTTTGTTCAACTCCCTGTAGCTGCTCCACCCCTAATCTAATCAGAGAGGTGACAACTCCTTTTGGCAAGGGGAAGAGTGGCTGAGCAGGTTTTAACTCCTGTGGGGGTAGATGTCAGGCAGAATTCAGTTCCTTAAGCCAGGCCCCAGCTAATGTCACTTCTAGTTACCCAGTTTTCTGCATTCAAATAAACTAACAATTTTTACACATTCAGCTAGAATGCTGATTCTAAGTTCAAAACTATGACATTTTAACAGTTACAAACTATGTGACACTCAAAAGCAGGTCACTCAGTTAATTTAAACATTTCGATTTTGGTGGTTTTAATCCAGTTTCAGTTAGGCTGCTGACATGCATAGCTCAGCCAGTTTTGTTATGAACATTGTTTTGGGCTCTTCATCTTCCCAGATTTAGTATGCACACATACTTCATTCTGCCAGATGTCCGCTGGTGTTCAGTGAGATTTTTGGATGTGTTGCAAAGTTTGAAAATAGGCATCTTGAGCTGGCATTCAGAGAAACAAGGTGATTTTAAAGTGCTTTCTAGCGAACAGGCACTGCTGTTTTTCTCTTTGGCACCCCATTTCACTCATGGCTCTTCTGACCCAGCACACCCGCACCGGGGGGTGGCAAGTCAGGCGACCATTTTGGTGTGCGCACAAACTGCGCGGTTTTCATAGATTCTGGTGCACATGTGGGCTTTTTCGGCTATCTTGGATTTCCTAAGCCCACAGCACCAAATGTTGTAGCATAATAGTCCAAACGTGGGTCAGAACACCCAACAAACCCACCCGCCCGACTGCACTTGGATTGAGTCGAGGGGATGTCGGGTGCTAAGGATGTTGACCCACGTGCTGGGAGGTCCGCATCATCTTCTTCCAATTCCGAAGATGACAAAGTTCAGCATCCTTTCCTCCATCAGGGGTGGATCAGTCGGTTCTCCTCGCCGGTCCTGATGGGAGTATTGGGCGGTACACTGGCCCCCTTGCGTCTCTGCTCCCGGTCTCCGGATCGTCCTCCTTGGCCAGTCTCCAGGTTTTTTTTCTCCTAGGACGACAAAGGAAGAGCGGCAATACCTATTCATGGACATTTCTCCCCCACCATTGATATAGTGGGGTGGCATATATATTTTAGAACTCAACAGATATGAACATGCACATTTTTTTTTTAAATTAAGAGACAGGAACACATAAACTTGAGAAACACAGAATTTGATGGGCTATAGGTAGGATCTTTTAGGGTTGGAATTGAATTACTCTGGAGCGGTACCCTCTGGGATTACCGAGGACTCCTCCAGTTGCTGCAAAGTGTGCCTGGGATGGCAACACTTCAACTGGTTTATGTGGACCCACTTGTCTTCCCCCTCTGCCAAACCGCCTTTGGGGATGCGGATCTTGTAGGCCACAGGGGAGATCTTGTCTATAATCTCAAAGGGTCCTTTCCATGTAGGCAAAAATTTCCGCTGTTTGGCCTGGTTCCTTTGGAAATTGTATAGATAGACCCGGTCTCCCACCTGATATTCCATCCTGGAAGTTTTCAGGTCATAGTGGGTCTTCATGCTATCAGCTGATCTTTCTAGATTCCGCTGAGCATAGGCAAAAGCATGTTGAAGGTGTTTCCTTAAATTCTCCACATACTCATGAGTTGTGGAGGCATTTATCAATGTCTGCTCTTGGGTCCTGTAGAGCAAATGCTGCGGAAGCACCATCTTGCGTCCAGTCATCAACTCAAATGGTGACATTTTGGTCACAGATGAAGGGGTAGATCTGATGGCCATTAGGACCAGAGGTAATCGGATATCCCAACTTGGCCCAGAATCTGCCACAAACGTCTTTAATATGCTCACAATGGTTCGGTTATATCTCTCTACTGCCCTAGAAGAAGCTGGCCTGTAAGCAATGTGTAGCTTTCTCTTGACCCCCAGTATCTCCCACATCTTTGTCATTACTTCACTGGTGAAGTGGCTACCTCTGTCAGACTCAATTCTGTGAGGTAGACCAAACCGAGAAAAGATGTGGTTAATCATCAGGGCAGTTGCAGTTTCTCGCTTGCAATTTGGGGCTGGGAGACATTCCACCCACTTGGCAAACAAACATGTAACGGTCAACATGTACTTGTTTCCTCTAGTCGAGCGAATCACAGGGCCTACAAAGTCGATTTGTAAATCTGACCATGGCAGTGTCATCCCCCTCTTTTGGAGAGGCGCCCGGTGTGTGAGGGATGTTGGCTGAAATTGTGCACACACAAGACAACCCTTCAAGTATTGGTTGAGGTCCTGGCCCATGTGTGGCCAGTATGCAACCTCTCTTAAGATTTCCAGTGTTGTGTGAAACCCCCTATGACCGGCGGTGGCCGCATCATGGGCGTGACATAACATCAGGCTTCGGAATGAGGTAGGAACCACCCACTGATCGTGGCCAGCTTTCGATTTCCTTACCAACAAACCGTCTTGGATTCTGAACATTTTTGGACATTTCATCAGCACTCTTAGGTCCTCTTTCCCAATGTAATCGGTATCCGTCAGGGGAAAGTTCTCAGGGTCCTCAATGTGCTGGTAAAACCTGCCAATTATTGGATCCCCCTTCTGAGCTGTAATTAAATCAGCATCAGGGGTCTCCTTACTCCATTGTGCAGTGGAAAGATCATTGTGAGCATTTGTCTGGGACCTAGTGATAACAGTGACCTGGATTTCCCCCTACAGGGACTTAATCTCAATTAGATCCCCTTGGATGGCCCCGGCTTTGGCCAGCTGATCAGCTAAGTCTTTTTCAGTTTTGTCTGGTCCCTCTACTTTGGAATGACCCTTGATCTTTTTCCAATAGATGGTCATCTCATTCGAGGTGACCAGATCATCAATGTTTTGGATCAACTTCCCATGTTTCAAGGGTTTGTGGTTAGCACATAACATGCCTCTGGTTTTCCAATTAACCAGGTGCTCCACGAACCCGTTCCGTACATAATCCGAATCTGTGATTATGACCAGTTCGTGGAGTTGATGCTGGACAGCAGTGAGGATGGCCTGATGCACAGCCATCAATTCTGCCACCTGACTACTTCGGGGACCAATTTTGTATCCAGCGAAGGGTTCTGGGGACTCATTCACCCATGCATTCCCTACGCCGACCACCAGTTCTTTCTCCCCGTTGTTGTCAACATGGTAA
This sequence comes from Ambystoma mexicanum, assembly GCF_040938575.1. Taxonomy (NCBI): domain Eukaryota; kingdom Metazoa; phylum Chordata; class Amphibia; order Caudata; family Ambystomatidae; genus Ambystoma; species Ambystoma mexicanum. The sequence goes on along the minus strand of NC_090927.1, from coordinate 418,156,839 downwards.
GAGCATCCATCCACATAGACAGTGGGAATTCCCTCACACTTGTCTTCTTCAAAGACTTTGTGTGGGGAATTAAGGTATGCCTCCGTGTTGTCCTTGATTTTTAGACTTTCGTCCTCGAGACAGTTTTCTCTGGCACAATCATGCAAGTCAGCCAGACCTTGCGCGAGGGGACTCTTCTTGTTTTGGCCATATCTGACCTCCACAGGAAAGCCTTGCATTGACAGAATCCAGAAAGTAATTCGGGAATTACTCACATTTCCGGCCCGGATTCTGTCACTTTTGAGATATTGCAGAGGCTGGTGTGGGGTCTCCACTATGATGTGTTCCCCCTGGATAAACGGGCGGTAATTCTTCAATGCCCACACCGTTGCCAGGAGTGCCTTCTCACAATCGTTGAATTTTTCCTCCACAGAGGATAAAGTTTTTCTCGCATAGGAGATTACTTTATTGACCTTGTCATGCTTTTGGTATAATACTGCCGTCAAGCACGTATTAGAGAACCCCGTCTCCAGGAAGAACTCCTTGTTTCTGACAGGGTAAGCTAGGAAAGGCGCTTGTGAGAGGCTTCTTTTGAGTTGTCTTACTGCCTCGGCTTGTTCTGGACCCCATTCCCACTTGACCCCCCCCTTCAGGAGATGAATCAGGGGTCTGGTGATCTCTGCGTAGCCCTCAATGAACTTTCTGCTGTAATTAGTCAGTCCGAGGAGGCTCTTGAGTTCCCGCAGAGTTGTGGGGTCTTTCAGTTTTTGGAGTGCTTCCACCTTCTTTTCCTGGGGACAGAGACCCTGAGGAGTAATCTCATGCCCCAAGAAATTAACACGGGTTCTACACCACTGTGCTTTCTGAAAGGAAAGTTTTGCTCCGGCTGCCCTCAACTGCGTCAGAACATAACGGATCTCCGCTATGTGTTTCTCCACAGATGAACTTTTGATGAGGACATCATCTACATAAGCCAGGTTACCCCTTGCACCCAGGTCGGGCATGGCCTTGTGTAGGAAAATGTTGAATTCATTGCCGGAGTTGAGGTATCCGAAGGGAGTCCGGGTCCATGTGTACTGCTGGCCCCCAAAGGTAAAAGCCAGCTTGTATTGGTCCTCCCTACTGACAGGCACAGTCCAGTATCCATTGGTCATGTCTATTGCTGTGAATACCTGTGACCCCTGGATCTGGGCCAGCCCTTGGTCAATGTAGGGCATAGGCCATCGGGAAGTATGGACCCGTTTGTTGAGCTCCCTGAGGTTGGCGCAGAGTCTCCACTGGCCGTTTGGCTTCAATATTCCCAGCACCGGATTATTGAAGGTGCTGTGGACTGGACGGATTATTCCCCGGGACTCAAGGTTCTTAATTATTTCAGTAAGGGACTCCATTGATGCGAGAGGCAAGCGATATTGCTTCACAAACACAGGAGTCATGCCAGGGGCCGTGGGGATTGTTGTGTGGATGTCAGTGCGACCACAGTCATATGAGTCTACCGCAAAGAGATCTTGGAAATCCAAGAAAACTTGTTTCAACTTTTGCTTTTGTTCCAGAGTCACAAAGGCATCAGCTAGGTTGACTCTCTCTTCCACCATCTGCCTGAAGCCTGGAAAGACTTCTGGTTTGGCTATCTCAGCGGCCTCCTCCAGCTGGGTGGAGAAGTCCCTGGTCAGAGTGCTGATTTGGACTGGAGGACTCAGGTGGGAAAGGCAACCCTCATGGACCTGGAAAATCACCTCATCCCTCCTGAAGTCACAAGTCACATCTTCCTTACCATAGGGGCAGGAAGTGTACACCAGGAAGTTCCCCCCATGCCGGGCAAAAATCCTGTCTGGTGTTGTATTGTCATCACTGTCACTGTCCAAACAGTCCTTGGGGATTTGTCCTAACAGTTCATTTCCTAAATCGATGGAAAAATGTCGGTCATCAACCGCCATTCCAATAATGGTGCCTGCGGCTAGAGTAATACTCTTTAAGTCGCTGTTATCCACCTCTATTAGAATGGTGTCATGTTCTATGTTGACTAATGGAGTTGGGTTTACCCCCAACCCTTGCTGTTGGAGAGAAGCATTTAGATGTATGTAAGCATCAGGGTTTTTCAATTTTTGTCCTCTTTTAACTTTCACTTCCAGGGAGAATTGTCGGGTCCTTTCTGGGATGGTGACTTCCTCTTTAATCTGAACTTCAACTGCATAAGGTAGCAATTGAGCTGACCTAAATGCTTTTTCTGGATCATCAAAGCCCATGGGATTATCCGCTAATCGGGACCAAGCTTTGAAGTTTATTAGGTCCAAACTAATGGCAAAGCGATTGAGAATGTCACTGCCTAAGTAAAAGGCGGCAGTGACGTCTCGCACGACCCAACAATTATGGACTATGCTCTTGTTGCCAATGGAGCTTTTGAGCATACCCTGCTTGGCAGGAGATGTTTGGAATTAGGCGCTTCCAGGTCCATTTCCCATTTGTCTATCAGTTTGAATGTGGGAATGGCTGGATCTTTTGGGAGTTGGCGGAACATGGCTTTGCTGATGAAGCTCTTACCGTTGCTCACACACACTCGGGCGAGAACAGAGTCCTTCCCATCATTTAATTGAACAGGGATGAACAACTGCTCTCTAATTTGCTGAATATCTGCCAGGCTCTGAGCTGATTTCACATCTTTCTGGACTATAGGAGTGGGAGTTTCTGATTGTGGATTAGTATAGAATTTCAGAGTGTTTCCTTCCAGCGTGGAATACCACTTTAGACTGGAAGGAAGGTTGATTTTCAGAAATAGAGAGGACCCCCCATCACCAGTCTGTTGTCCTACTGCTATTACTGTCACGTCTGGAATTTGGTTATTCTGGAAGTGGAATTCTACTTGGTCAGATTTTTGTTCAACCATGTGGCATGTGCCGTTTAAACTAACTTGGTTGACACTCTGTTTTAATTTAATTCGGCTAGTCTGGGTCCAGAGGACCTTGTTTACGCAATCTATTAGGGGTGACAACCTTCTCAGGAGGTCATTCCCTAGTAAACAAGGGGTGCCCTCTGGAGTCACTACTATGACCGGGTGTTTCACCTTGTGTCGCCCAATTTTAATGTCCAAGTCTGCAGTCCCCTCAATGGGAATTTCCTTCCCGTCAAAGTTCTGCAGTTGTCCAGGAAGAGAGGTGAGAGGAATTCAGTAATTCTCCCCCCTTCCTGCGTTTAGGGCCCTTTTGGACAGAAGGGTAGCTTGGGGTCCAGTGTCCACCAGTGCCAAAATTGTACCCTGCCCCTGTACTTGTACCGGGGCATAGTATCTTCCCTCCTTCTCCTAAAGGGGGCACAGATAATGCACATTTTTGGACAACTGGTGGGATAACTTTCTGGTTTTGGACATTGCTAGCGAAGAGATTTGGGCAGAATTCTGTGGAGAACCTCGGGAATCTGAAAGAAAAAGTTGGCAACTGGAGATCAGAGCCATTGTGGGTTCCCCTGGTTCCGGTTCTGGGCCGCCCCCCCCTTTTTGGAAGCAGTCACCAGGATGGGTTTGAACCAGGGGATTTCGGTATTGTGGGTTCTGGGATGAGATGATGGGCGGCGGTAGGTCAGTCTCCATATCTCCCCAGTCTGAATTGACATCCCTTGGGACCCATTTTTCCTTGGGAGGAGTTCCCCCATCTCTGAAGGAGAAGATCCTTTTCCCAGGATCTTCTGAGGATCCCTCTCCCTCAAATTGGAAGACCTGTACCTCCTCCACAAAGTGGGTCTGTTTGGGTCCTTTGTTTCTCCTACCCCCCTTCTGCTCCTTGGGAGGCGGGCTTTCAGGGGCAGGAGATTTTGTTTCCGGTTCCTGGGTTTCCAGGGGCTGTTTACAAGTTGGGAAGGAAGCTTCCTCCAAGGCTTTACACCCCCCTTCCCCTTGTGCCTCCTCCCTGGGAACCAGTGTGTTATCGGGGTGCTGCCCCCGTCATTGTTCTGGAGTACCAGGTCCAGAGTTTGGGGCATTCTGCGGTGGCATGCTCATCTGAGGGTTCTGTTGAGCCCTCAGTATGTGACCCAGATCCCGTGCCATATTTTGGACCTGGCGCTCTAACTGGGAAACCCGCTCAGGCTGATACGGGGCTCTATTTTCTCCCCTGGGCTGATCCCGGGAAGGGTAGCTATCCCTTCTCTGGTAGTACCCCTGGTTGGGAAGATTTTGGTACCCCTCCACCCTTGGCCTCCCCTCTCCCGGATTAGGTTGTCTGAGCTCAGGGAATTGGGGAAAGAAGGATGGATGATTTTGGGGGTGGAAATTGGGTGGATACCTGGGGAAAAAGTTCTGCCCAGGATTTGGAGAATTTCTGCCCTCCTGGGGGAAGTTAGGAGGGAAGTTCCCCGGGTCAGGTGCTTGGCTGGATCCCCCCCCTTGGGCTGGGGGAGTCCACACATAACCCAGGATGGGTCGATTTCCCTTGTAACGGGGACTTACATAATCAGGAGAGCGAGGGACCCCATTTGTGGGGCTGCCTCCTTGGCTCCCTGTCTGTGACTGGCCCGAGGACCTTCTGGGCCTAGCATTATTAGGTGCAGGTAGGTTTTTAGCCCCCCCCATCTCCAAATCCAAAACGGGGGCAACCTTTACCTCAGCCACCTTGGCAGCAGTAGGGGTGCTGTTGGTTTTGGGGTTTTTGGGCTGGTCTTTGTTTTCCACCGGTTTCTGCACCTCGTAGATGCGGGTGGCTTGTTCAATGACCCATTCTAAAGATCTTTTCTCATGAAAATCTCTCACGAGCTGGGTCATTATGTATTTGGGCAAGGCATGGAAAAAAGTATTAACAAATTCTCTGCTGTCTGTGCGCACCCTTCTGGTGGTCTGCGCAAAGGCACGTTTCAGTTCTTGCACGAATTCTTGTGGGGCCTGATCCTCCCCACATTGCAAATTGTAGGCTGCCTTGCGAGCCTCTTGAGGATTTCTGTGAACAGAAAAATGTTTCAAGATGGCCGCCTTATAGGTGGACCATCTTAAATGATTTTGGTCCTCCAGCCCCGCAAAGAAACTGGAGTATTCTGGTGAGAAGGTCCACTTTACATATTGGATACAGCTTTGGCTGTCCTTCAAATGAAAAGTCTCCATCATTTGCTCATAGAGCTCCATGTGTTCCCAAACAGAGTACTTGGCGTTCTTATGGTAAGGCGTGATGACACTCCTGATTGCCTTAATCTGTTTCAATGGGTCCTTAAGCAAGGCCCTTTTTGCCTTATTGGCCTTTTTGGTTTGGGTAACCCTGGTCCATTCATCCTCTGACTCAGAGGCACTGCTTCCAGAGGTTCCTGTCTGCTCTTCCAGGTTTTCCCGGATTCTGCGAGCCTGGGAGTGGCTGGCAGAATGTGGGGACCTGGTCTCCTGTGTCCTGCGCCGTTCAGAGGAGTCTTCAGATTCCTCCTTGCTGCCAGGATTTGATGGGTACCCCCCCCACTGACCTAACTGGGCAGAAGTTTTCAGGATGCCCTTAATGGGCCTATTCTCCTGGGGTTCCCCACTAAATTGCACTGTGCTTGGGTGCCCATACCCGGATGCCCGTCCATCCATTCCTGGAAGGTACTGGCCTATGAGCCCCATGCTTCTGGCTGGATAGTAATCTGCCATCCCTGTGGCCCGGTGCTCATGTGCGCCAGGGGACAGGGGGGTGGCAGAGTCCAGGGACTGAGAGAGATAAAGGCCTCTGGTACTAGGGCTCCTGAGGTTATGCTCAGGAGTTTCCCTTTCCCAGCGAACCTGGTCTCCATCCGCCCCTGCTCCCTGTTGCAATGCAAGAGCCTGCGCCTTCAGTTCCTCAGTTAAGGCCTTACTAGACTCTATCAGTCTCTCCTGCATCGCTACCTGTTGTTGGAGCCTATCATTGTGCTGGCAGAGAGCCTCATTCTCTCTCTGCGTTTCCTGATTGGTCCTGGAGCACTGGGCCAGTCTTTGCTGCAGGAGGGTTACCTCCTGAGCTGTGTCCCTATTGGCCTGCTCTTTTCTTGCCAGAGCATCCTCCACCTTCCTGGTGTGCTCTAACAAGTTATGGTGTTCTTTTTGGAGGTCACCCAGTCCCTGGAGGGCCAGGTGATTTTCTTCCATTTTCCTTTTTAAGTGGCAGACTTCCTGGCCTAAGGTATCCCTTTCCTGACTAAGAGCCTGCAACTGTGCCGCCAGGTCGTCCCTTTGCCTTTGGAAGGCACCAGTTTTCTGGCGCTCCTGGTCAAACTCTGCCTGGGTATCCAGGTCTTTCAAAATCAGTTTATTGCTCTCTGCTTGCTTCTCCCTATCTAGGTGGCTTTGCAGGGTGACTACCTGCTCAGCACATGCCCTATTGAAGTCTAACTGTTGCTCCAGCTTTTTCTTGCTCTGCAGTAGGGAGTCCAAACCTTCTTGGTGCTCCTTCTGCAAGGCCAGAAATCTGGTATCCTGGTCCGCCTTTTCCTGTTGCAGCACATCCATATCCTCCTTTATTTTAGTGATGTACCGTCTGCTGTCATTTTCTGACTCCTGGCTCCTGAGCAGCGTCTGCTCAGAAGAGTCCAGATCAGATTGGGCCTTCTGTAGTGCCAGCAAGTGCCTACTCGCCAGATCTTGGCCTTCAGCACATTTGTCCTGCATGGCTCCCATATGTAAATATAAATATGCCGCTACCCTGGCAATCTTGTGGTGCTCATCCTTGGCCTTCGGGGCCATGTATAGTTCACTCAGGGCCACATGTAGGGGACCCTGATCTCCCCATATACCTGACCCTGTTTCAGTGACCTGTTGAGCGATTGCCTGCAACCAGACCGTTTGGTCCTGATGATTCCACTCACCTCTCACAAATAGCTTATGTAAGAAGTGTTCTCTGGCTATTTTCATATCTACCAAGGTCGTCATTCTGGAATTTGAGTTCCTTCCTGACTTACAGAAGTTTATATTTTATTTTTGCAAAACAAACCTTTTCCTTAGAGCGTTCCTTTGAGGAGTGCTTTACAGCGTAACACAGCGTGGTGATCCGACCGGATATGTGTATCTGGTCAGCTGGCACACTGTATTAATCTGCACAAGTGATAGATCTAACCCAAACGTCCAGCTCGAGCCCCCAATTTGTAAGAGGATTCAATTCAACACTACAGCTAAATCAATGCCTAGTCTGGGATACTGAATGGAAACCCTTATTGATATATCTTTATGTCCAGTTCATGCATTCTGGATGACTACCCCTATATAACACCCCTCTCTTGGAATCCCCCTGACCCCACTGAGCCAAGAAGTAGTTCTGTTTTGCAAGTTTAAAAGGTTTATTTGATAATTTAAACAATAGATATATATATCACACTTTATAATAAATTAATAATTGAATATCACACTTAATCTGAGCAGTAATCAATAATGGATAGTCCGGCACTAGCACACTCCTTTATAATCAATGATGAGTGGTTATAGGATGGATAAGATAGCAACAATACTTTTATGGTTTCAATGGATGCAATGTGGAATGAAATGCAGTACAGAAAATAACTTGATAGGATTTCAGCAAAAGACAATGTAATCACTTTCTTGGACAATTCAGCCCCCCTTTTATGCACTGTAAGGAGATGAAGATGACACAGTTCTTAGGAATGCAATCAAATAGAATTCAGTTCAATTCCCCCCAGCAGCTTATACAACAGATAGGAGTTTTGAAACACAGGCAAAATGCTTTGAATATGGTGACAATGCAGTGAGAAATATGCTGAAAATGCTTTTAATTCCCTTCAGGAGGTTCAGGGTGAGTGAAATATAGTTGGGATGAGTTCAGGCTCACTTTAGCAAGGATCTAGGAGTAACTAGCAGGTTAAACGAATTTTTGGCAAAGGAAAGCAATGAAGCTGCTGTTTTCACACGTGGCTGGATTTTTAACCAAATTGCAAATCGCGGTAAAATTCGCGAGTGCGAGAATCGTGATTATGGCAAAAGTATGAGGATTAGGAAGTAGAAAGCTTGTTGAAAAGCTGATATTCTAAGCTTTCAGAGGAAAGTTAAACCAAGTTCCTAGCCCAAACGGTTCCAGAGATACGGACGATTAAATAAAGGTAGTTTTTCGGATTTGAAATTTTAAAAGTTCAAAGCGACAGGTTACAGCTTGCAGCTAGAAATTGACAAGTGACAGCTTTGCAAATGACAGGTGACAGGTAGGAGGCAGTTCTGGTTAGATTAAAATAGATTGAATTATATTATTTTAACTAAGAGATTGGTTCTGCACAGTTCTGCTAGGTACTCACAATATAATTTTAAAAGGAATGGGCCTCGCCACGGATCTGGTCAACAGGTTTTCTTCACTCGCCACGGACGGTTTCTGCGCACAGCACCTGGGTCAGCTCTACTCTGCTGGTCTGGTCTGGGTCTCTGGTTCTGATCAGGTCTGTGGGTCCGGATACAGCGGTCTCCGGTTCAGCTGGTCTCTCTCTGGATACAACACTGCTCTCGGGCAAATGGCAAGAGTTCTTGCAAAGAATTCAAACAGCTCACCTGGCTGTGAATAGTGGCAATGATTTGAGGCATGCTAAAGAGGGATTTAGCTTGTAGTTGACCTCTCTGCTACAAATTCTGAAGTAAAGTCTTGGTCTCTGAAGGTGGATAGATTGAAGTCTCTATGTTGGCTCTCTGGAGGTTGATGGAGGCAAAGTATGGATTTTCCCGGCAGAGCGTCCCGCAGCAGATGGAATAGAATGTCCCTATCTGTCCTGACTGTCTGCTTTTATGTGTTTTGAAAGTGGGTGGAGAGGCTAGCTTTCTAGGCCCTACCCCTCTCCACTTGTCATTGGCCACTTCCTCCTCTTCCCCTTGATTAGGGGAATGAAATGAAGTGTCATCATGATGAGGTCTGTTTATGATACAGAGAACCCACACCTGTCAACTTTACACACAATCTATATTTGACCTAAAGACATATTTCATAGATACACAGTGGTTTGAAATTTCATGCACCCATCACATATCACATGAGGTATCCCCTGTTCAAACTCTGCTCTTCCTGGGGGCTTGGGTTCAAAAATGGCAACATATTTCACTTTTTGGTCGGGTTACCAATATTGGATTTGTCCCCGCATTTACACAAATGTTCGCAAAGCATGTGGGCATTAGGTGGTGGAGTGTCAGATTTTTAACATACATACATTTAGAGTAATATCCTCTTTTCCGCTAAAAACCCCCCTGAACATACCACCGGGTCCTAACACGTCTTCAAATGTGCACAGAAAAATCACAAGAATAATAGATTTATGTTCTGGCCCCAAAGGGGTGTGGTTTCCCAGGTCACATGGTGTAGAAACCAGTTTATCCAGTTTCTGCCAAGCTCAGAGACCCTGCCCCTCCCAGTTTCTGCCAAGAGGAAGCTATTTTACGGTCCCCCTAATAAACCATCTGACTGGGCCCTGGAAGGCCCATTGTTCAAGAGGAAGCCATTTATGGCCTCCCCCCAGTAAACCCTCTGCCAGGGCCCAGGACAGGCCTTTGTTCAACTCCCTGTAGTTGCTCCACCCCTAATCTAATCAGAGAGGTGACAACTCCTTTTGGCAAGGGGAAGAGTGGCTGAGCAGGTTTTAACTCCTGTGGGGGTAGATGTCAGGCAGAATTCAGTTCCCTAGGCCAGGCCCCAGCTAATGTCACTTCTAGTTACCCAGTTTTCTGCATTCAAATAAACTAACAATTTTTACACATGCAGCTAGAATGCTGATTCTAAGTTCAAAACTATGACATTTTAACAGTTACAAACTATGTGACACTCAAAAGCAGGTCACTCAGTTAATTTAAACATTTCGATTTTGGTGGTTTTAATCCAGTTTCAGTTAGGCTGCTGACATGCATAGCTCAGCCAGTTTTGTTATGAACATTGTTTTGGGCTCTTCATCTTCCCAGATTTAGTATGCACACATACTTCATTCTGCCAGATGTCCGCTGGTGTTCAGTGAGATTTTTGGATGTGTTGCAAAGTTTGAAAATAGGCATCTTGAGCTGGCATTCAGAGAAACAAAAGGTGATTTTAAAGTGCTTTCTAGCGAACAGGCACTGCTGTTTTTCTCTTTGGCACCCCATTTCACTCATGGCTCTTCTGACCCAGCACACCCGCACCGGGGGGTGGCAAGTCAGGCGACCATTTTGGTGTGCGCACAAACTGCGCGGTTTCCATAGATTCTGGCGCACATGTGGGCTTTTTCGGCCATCTTGGATTTCCTAAACCCACAGCACCAATTGTTGTAGCATAATAGTCCAAACGTGGGTCAGAACACCCAACAGCGTAGAGCACACTATCCCTCTCTCTCTAAAAGAGATGGACATATTGAGTTTGCTGAGAAGGTCCCTTCCCAGCAGGTTAATGGGTGATTTCTCGTAATATAGGAGGGGGCACGCACAGTTTTCCCTCCCACTGTTATGTCTAGTTCTTCTGTGTATGGAACCTGGACCACCGCCCCAGACAACCCCTGCGTTTCCAAAGACAGATTAGAAAGCGGGAATCTGCCTTCCTTAAGGCACAATTATTCGCTCCGGAATTCACCATGAAAATACATTTCTTGTTTCCTATTGCTGCCCCTACGAGTGGTTCCTCTGCTGCATCGCGGGTTACCGATAGTACTGGACAAGCAAGTGCTCTCTGTGGGCTGTCCTATGCTGAGTGCCATGGGAGTTCATCCACGTTGAAAACATTCCCCGTCACTACCGCAGTCACCCGGCATGGTGCTGCTGGGGCCCCGTTGGCAGTGGTGGCATAAGTTTGGTTGCACACATGGGTGGCATGGTTGTGACACTGGGGGTGTGAGGGTGTGTCCTGCAGCGGCATTGGGTGCTCATTCACATACCTAGGGTCGGGTTGGCCGTCTCTTCTACTACCGCCCATTGGCAGCCCATACGGGCTTCCTGGATGTGGGTGTCCGTTTGTATATGAGTTGTTTGGTCTGCTTCTGCACTCTCGCATAAAATTGCCCCACCTTCCACACTGCCAACATTGTCCTTGCATTCCCCCTCGTTGCCCTCCATATCCTACACCTCCTCCTCAGGACCCCCTAAATTCCCCTCGGTTGCCTCGCCCTGCTCTTGATTGCCACTGCTGTTCCTCGTACTGGTTTTCTCCCGCCCATTGCTCCTGACTATTACCTGTCCAATTGGTCACCATCTGCATTGGTATTCCCATCTGGCCGTCTTCTTCCTCCCTCTCCCTTCTTGCCTCACTCATGGCTGTCGCCGTACTGACCTTCATCAACTTGCTCAACACTAATTTAGACTTGTCTGTCAACTGCCGCTGCGCTATCTCCTTCTCTTTCTCTTTGATCTTCTTGCAGTGGTGCACTATGATGCTTTGAATTTCAGGCCACCCTTTGGCTTCAATCCCAGCTATTTTATCAAGGGCCTTCTGCACTTCCTTGTGGAGCCCCCTTTTAATAATGAAGTAAAACAGGGATGTTGATTGGTCCCAGGCCGTACCCGTTTCCGCTCTCCACATGTCCTGCACCCAAAGAATGAAGAACATCGCATCTTCCTCATCATTAATGGTACATTGCATCACTGACTGCAAATCGGGAGTGTCTGGGATTGTTTCCCTCAACGCATCCCACATGCGTGCCCACACTGTGTTGAATGAGGCCCCATCATGGAGGTCGCAATCAAACGTTATTCCTGGGAACCCCGGCTTTGCCCAGACCCTGTTAGCCTGATCTCCCACTGCAGACACAAGCAAGCTTTTCACATCCCCCACTGCCAAGGGCACACCCGCCCTGTGTTTTTCGAATGCATATATCCACTTGCTGGTGCCTCCAGAGAGTGTTTGTAACTGCTTAAGCAGGTTGGCCTTGTCCATTTGGGCCCATGGTATGTAATTTGGCCTTCCCGCCCCCCGGTGTATCAGAGGCAGCTGCACATTTTTCCCCCCTTCTTAGTACTCACCTTCTTCCCTTTCTTTCCGATCACCGCTATACGCCCTGTCCTGTTCCTCAGCCTCCCTGTCCATTCCTCTATCGGTGACAACCCTTCTGTGACCGATACACCCCCGGCAGCGATCCCTATCCATCTGTCCTCCTCCTGTTCTTCTATGTCGCTCCAGTCCTCCTCCTCTCTCTCTGACAGTGCGCCTCCTTCTTCTGCTTCCCGCATGCTTTATACAGTGTTTATTTCTATTATTCGTGTTGGGGTATCATTAATTCGGAACAAGATCTCTCCCTTTTTCCATCCATCTTCCCCCGTTCCCGTACTCGGTGTGGGAGTGCCGTCTTGGATCGCCCGTGGGGTGGATGTCCATTTTCCGATATCGACTGTTGAGCTATCTAGGGGTCGTGTTACACTTTGGCTTTCGTATGGAGGTGGTGCCATAGCGGATGGCTTGTGTACAGGTGGGGCTGTGGGCTGTGCTACATACACGGGGTTGCTATAGCCCTCTACAGGTTCTGGTTTTGACACCAAGGTATAGACATGCGTTACCTCTATGTTCTTTTCATCTTGAATGGGCGGCCCTGCATTGCCAGCTGTTGCCAGGGGAGATGCATTCTGCTCACTATCTTTACCTGGGGGCACCTCCTCAAAGAGGCGCCACAGATCCAATATCTCTCTTCTGTTATGGAGCTGCTTTCCCTTGTATTTAATGAACAGACATGTGGCAACCATATCCAATACTTCCTTATCAAAAGAGCCCCCTTCTGGCCATACTTGGGGTAATCCCTCACCTTTCAATTCTGTAATCCACTGTTCGTGGTACTTCCTAATCTTGTCAGCATAACCTGGTAGCGTCTTACAAATATGAGCAACTCACTCTTACGATACCTTACCTGGTTGGCCTACCGTGTACTTAATCGTTGCTCGTATACTCAACTCACTCTGTATTACAATTCTCAAATGGTTAATCACCTTTTAGTATTCTCACACTGCACCGTGTACCAGGCAATTCCCTTTTTAAATCAACTAATCTGCATTGAACATTGTACACCAAAAATAGTCATTTCACAGGTGGAATAGACATTTAACGTTTACACAGACAAAGAAAAACATAGACATGAATATAACACTTCCTGTCATTCCCAATATCCCGTTCTTTTTACCCAATCCCTTGTTACTTCCCCAAGTTTTAATCCCTTCTCCTCCCCTGTATCGATCCACCCACTTAGGAAGGCAAGGAGAAGAATGAGATAAGAAAAGGTCAGAAAAAGCATTTCTACCTAATACTCTGGGTCTATCTGTTGACCCCTTGATCTCTTTTGTTTTTCCCTTTTTACTTCAACTTCTTACACCTCTATATCCTCTACTAGTCGAGATAGCACTATGCAGCGCCACCTTCTACTCCCCACGGAGATAGGATCCCTTTTAACTCCTTTTCCTCTTTTATTTCATATCTGTTCTAATGGCCATATGCGATAGAAGGAGAGCAGTAAGAAAGATAGAAAAAGACCCCAGGCTCCAGAGCCTCTTTTCGCTCCCCCTTAGATTCGCCTTTACACTCCCTCAGGGTTACCCAAATTATTTACTTTGTACCCACACCCTTCCTAATCTGACTCCCACCCGCGCCTTTAATATCACTTGCACTTAATACTCACGTGTCCGTCTTGATCCGAGAACCTCTGGACCCGATCGGCAGGGCACTGCTCCTTGCTCAAAGGCCACACCCGGCTCTGGTGAGTGGTATGTATGGGTTTTGTTAAGTGGGATCCCGTACCCGCTCGACCTACTGCGTGCGCACGTCTAAGTGTACCGGTTGCCCTCGTCGGGAAGCTGTTGAGGGAGCGCGCTCAAGTTCAAAGCAGGGGGGCGTCTCGTGCCAGAAGGATGGGAAGGAACGCTATCACGTTGGGGTCACCAATGAAGGTGAGAGGCCCCCCGCAGGCCTGTCGGTGAACTACCAACAGAGTCAATAAAGGTACATCCAAGGAGGAAATAAGACCAAGATCAAGTGAGAGTGTTGTTAAAGGCTTTATCTAAAGTTAGGGCAAACAGAATCTACTCTGCTCACGCTGAGAGTGCTCTGCAGGAAACATGTTACATTTCATTTTTATACATAGAATGACACGTCGAACAGGGGATGGCCTAGGGGGCACATATTTGATCGGGATTGGTCACTAAGCTTAGGCACCTATGGGTGCTATATGGTCGGCCATAGCTGATTGGCCCATGGGTGGGTGACGAGTTGACATCATGATGTGCTACGCAGGGTCAGTAGTTCGTCTGGGCTTATCTATCCAACTTCCGACAAATTGACACATCACATCCTGTCCCCATCACATTTTGCCCTTGTGGCCACACATTCTCATCTGTTTCTTAAAAACAAGGCATGATTCTCTAGCATTGAGCATCATTTATATGTTCCTTGCCCAGGATATCACTTTGATGTCAAAACACATTTGGATACTGGGCCGGGGGGCATCTGTTCACTATTGACAGGGGGAGGCGGGGGTATATGGTTGCTGTGAATGGATTTCAGTACATACATTTCATCTTAGACGTGTCCTTCCTTAAAAGGGTCTCACTGATTAGGTGTCCAAACAACATAATTCAACACTGGGCCGGGGTGTTCTGGAACGGGTTTAAGGTCCTCCTTCGGAGGTTTTCAGTTTCACATCTCCAAAGTGGCTGGGGTTTTTTATATTTACACATGACAGATTACTGCTTCATATACGCTTAGCTGTTTCTTTAATTGAGAGGAATGTACTGTGACATCGTTCAAACTTCATATACTTTGAACAATTTCATAACACAAGAACAAGGAGGTGGTGAGAAGGGGATGGCTGGCACGCAATCAATAGGACACAAATAACCAAGTACGATCAGCAGTTCATATGAGTCTGTCTAATGGTATGCATAGACGTACATTGTACATTATCAACAATGAGGTAGCATTGTGTGAGTTTGCATAGGTCTCTGGCTTGTTTACTCATTACAGAGCTACACATTAATCGTGCTGGTGGTTAAATGCTATAAGTGGACATACACCCTAATTTCAATAACACCCACTATCACAAAGCTTCTAATAACACACATATATGTATTTACAATGTTATGCTCATGGGCTTGTTTAAGGTGTCAGCGGGTTTACATGTATTCCAAATGCAAAGAGAGGGCCTTCTTTTACGCATATGAGTTGGAAAGGGAAGTTACATTTGCCACTTTAAAGGTCTCTCTTGTTGTTGACTCTGCTCTGGGGTACACAGGGATTAGGTGTATGTGTGTCTGTGGCCTAGGTCTAAAGGGTGCGGGACAGGTTTTACGGAGACAGATAACCCTGGCCTTTGCCTCCTCCCCTCGGGCTGCCTCTGAGTCAATAGAGGGAGTTTGGACAGCAAGTGATACAGTGCAGATTTTGTTGCTTTTCTGCTGCCAGCCATTTCATGGGAACCAGGCAGTTATGCAGACGGCAAAGGGAAGGTGGCGGGGGTGCATCACACTGACTGTGCGCTTCTGAGGATGGTTGCAGGTTGCAGGTCGGAGTGAAATCTGAATACTCTCTTGCCTATTTGCAAGATGGAGTCTGTATGGTACAAAATGGAGTTCTGACTTAACCTTATAATGTTGTGTATATGAATGTGGCAGTAATCATACGTGTGTTTGCACGAAAGGGGTGATGGTTCCCTGAGGTGTTCTCACATGAGTGCCCCAAGTCCGGGGCCCTGGACGTGAAGCAGGCATGACTGGGCCCACCTGGGAAGCATGGGAATAGGGGGGGGGGGCTTGAATGTCCCCTCCTCCCACTCACCTGACTTGCTTAGTATATATTTTTTTAAAGTGGTAATTTTTTTTCCCCTTTTTAAAAAAGAAAAAAAGAAAAATTTAAAGAAATGTATGTTGTATTTTATTTTTGATTCCTTTGATAAATGTTTCATCCATATGTAATTTCCTCCCCTATTCCACCCACCTCTTTCCATCCCCCAAAACGGCCCTTTTAAGGGCCATCTTTCATGTTACAAAAATGGATAAAATGAAACATAGACTGCTAAAATATATTACAATATCTACTGTCATTTATTTTATTCCGTTTCAGTACTCAAAAGTGTCAATTGTGGCCTATAGCCATGACTATTAGAGCCGCGAGTAAAAGCGCCCCAGTCGCTTCTTACCTTAGCCCTGAAAAAACATTGCTTCTATGGTATTCACCACAACAAAAGAAACACAAAATTATTTATGTTTTTCTCATAATGATACTAAGAGAATACTAATTGTATTCCAAGTGTTAAACCATTAGCAAGTCGTGTTCATTAGGAGGAGAAGTTGGGAGGTAGAGGCAAGGAGCGACGAGGAGAGGTCAGCCCACTCAGAGAGGAAGATGGCAACCTGACCAGGTGGCCTGTAGATAGTGCCCACAGTAAGAGAGAGGCCAGGAGAGATGATGACTAATTTACAGATTACTTTATGCAAACCTCACCAGGAAACCAAGACATATAACATATTTATGTCTTCAGTTTTACAATGAAATATATAAAGACATGTCAACACTGTAACATTATTTTGAGTATTGATCTTTTTAAACTATAGCCATACCTATATTATAAATAATAGGTAAACAATAGAAACTGTTGTGATTAAACATATTAACAGTTAGCAAAAACGACACTAATAACCTAACAAATGTAATTTCCATACTTCTTAGAAAATCTGTGTGCATCCTATGTGTGACCACCTACACACATGAGAAGTTAATAATGACATTTCATATTAAAAACATAAAACTAAAAATTATGTAAACTTGTGTTAGCACTGGCACTGCTACTCATAATTTGGTGTGCGTCCGTTTTCTGGCCACCTGCACACCTTAGAAGCTAATCACAATTATCTTAATCCTACCATACAAAATTAATCAATATGCACAGTTTAATGACTCCACCCTGCACATACAACTTATTTATACATTTAACAAACTAACATTTTCAGGAAGTTATTTTGATTTTGTACTTTAATTGCACCATATGTTTTTGTATCTACAATCTACTGTTTACCTGTATCATATGTAGTGGGTCATGAGCTTCTACAATCCCTTACACTCAAAATAATGTACCTGGAACCATTTATGTAACCTCACACTTATAGGGAACACTTGTACATATTAAAATAAGCAGTGTTTTACACAATAAAACAGACGTAGAAGATTGCAGAATGCTATTTTCTCTTCTAAATGATATAATCTTCACAATACTACGTCTACACTTATTTAGTATTATTTTGTAAAAAAACATCCTAGTAGCAAACCATGTCCTACTTTATATAAACCACTTATTATTATATTTATCTATTTCAAATTTGTATTTTGCATATTTAGAATCACAAATAATATTACACATATATTTCAAAACTTTGTTTCTAACAACAGTAAGTCAGCATTCTTTAACCCCTTTGGCAATCTAGCTTGGTGTGTGACTATATAGTCATTACAAACAAGTCAATCTACTTCTGTACGCACACATGTCATGAAATGTCTAGATTAAATGGATGCACCCTCATGAAAAATAATTGCAAACGTTTTAAAAGTTTTCTTACCAACAGAAACTTGACTATTTACAAAATTCATTATTGACATGTTGATTTTTCTACCATCTACATTGTATCATTGAAACATAATCAATACATTCTTATTAAAACTAGATTGTGCACCGTTGATTGTAAATTACAACCACAGTCACTGCATTTTATGTCATGGAATGTTTTAGTTACAAGATCAGAAAAGGGTAAAATGTTCTGATCAGGCACATGCAGATACACACATCTTTCACAAAGATCTGGAATAGAATACTCTTTTTTATATATTGGACACATATGCTTCCATATGTGTCATATATATATATATATATATATATATATATATATATATATATATATATATATATATATAGTTTGTAACTAATTCTAACATACATATCTACATTAACAATTTTTTTCACTAATATCTCAATGGCATTCATTACAAATTCTTGACTATGTGTGGTTTTTCATATACAAACATTTTAAGAAATGAAAATTCAACACATAGCTTCTTATCGGCTGTTGAATCTATTTCTTGCATCAATTAAATTATTTGAAACATCATACACAAAGCTGCATTAAAATATCTTTCAACTCCTCTTTCATTACTAAAGCTGCAATTACAGTATGTTACAGTTAATCGACTCCAACTACATTAAATTCTGTGTTTTTTTTAGACTTACAAGGACTGATTTCATTTGAATGTGCTTTCACTGACTCCTTACGTTTCCTGGATGACTGCTCCATAAGTACAGTTTTAAGGTTTAGGTGAAGAACATACAATACACAACCTATTATATTCTTCAATGCAAGAAATGTCAGCTGTCACTTTGCTTTCATCAAAGTTTATTAAAAATAAACCTTGTACATGTTTCACACATGACAAAGCTGCATATGACATTCCTTCTTTAATCACTGTATGACCAATGTCAATAAGTGTTGCTTCTAACATCAACCCTTGTGATTTATGAATAGGTATGCATATGCGGAGCACAATGGAAACTGTGCTCTTTTCACAAAGGTATCCTTAAAAAGCATGAAACGTGAAAAGTTCAGAGAAATCAAGTGAGTTCCTTCAACACAATCAAACTTAACTTCAACATATTCAATACTTGTACTGTAAGAAAAGTGTGAAATGCAATCACTCTTCCCATTGCTCCATTGACTAAACCAATTTAAATTAAAATTCCTCTTCAACATTACTTGTGCAGTGATGCAGTTTTAAAACTCCTTCCAGACCTGCAGTTTTAGAAATGGAATTCTCCAGTTGACCTAATCGAGATTATGCTCTCTTATCCAAATCTAAATGCATAACATGACCATCTAAAACGTCACATGATTGTATCTCTACAATATTTTGCATCTCTGACAGTTGCATTGTAGGATTAAACTTGTTACAATCTGCAAGTGTGCACATCAAAGCAACACAAATTCAACAGCATCTGAGCTAAATTAAATCCTATTGGCAGCCACCCACCACACAAACAATGAACAAACAATCACAAAGCAAACACAAACATCCCACCTTCTCCCCTCCATTCCAAATTCGAAATCTGAACTGACAAGAAGCATTTCTCCGTACCACTAAAACAATGAAACAGTACATGGAATGGCTGGAGGAGAATTACCCTACAGAAGAAGACATTAAAAAAGAAGACACACAAAACAATGCTCTTGAAGAAGATACACCACAATCAGCATTTTGTAAGTACATTCTATACATTCATGTAAAATGTGGCTAACAATTACATTTAAATTACCAAATATCAGTCACCAAACACATATCATTTATCTACCTATTGTCAAACTTTCAAATGTGTATGCAACTAACCCACATATGTTGAAAGTGTATTATATCTTCAGTTTTTAAAAATATTTCAAATATTTTCAAACCGTTAAAGAAGTGATTCAAGTGACTAGAAGGTTCACAAAGGAAGCAGCACAACAAGGACCCAGCAATCTGATTATGGATTCCTTGATAGAATTAAAAGAAATAATGATAAATATACAAAAAGACATACAAGCAACTAAAAAGGACATTGAACATTTAAAAGTAATCATGGAGAGTAAACATGCAGAAAATGTGGCTACAGAACAAGATATATCATGTATTACAACTAAAACTGAAAGAAACTCCATAACCACATCCCCTCCCAAAATAAACCTGTTTTCAACAAACTGTGTTTGAATATTTATTTACCCCATTCAAATATGGACACCTTTATGCATTAGTATTGATTAAAAAGTATTTTGAATGTTACACTGAATGTTTGCTAACACTACACTCAAAACATATTTACAAAATATCCCAAATTTAATTTAAAAACAAAAAATATATCTTTAGCTGCGACTACCAAAATATCTAATCATGGTGCGCCATTGAAATGGCACCTGGCAGACCCCATAGTCCTTGCTGCTGTTACCTGCATCTCCAACTGCCGATGACTCATTGGGCAGTGTCCTAGCGGTGTCTAAACATCTATGTTTAAAAAAAAATATGATATCTTTCTATCTGAACAAAGAAAACAGAATCTGTTCAATGATTCACACACTTTAATACACACAGTTTAATAGACACATTTTTATGACCCTCATATTTTATATGCAGTGCATCAAATGCACTATTCAACAGACACAACATTAGTGCATAATACACTGTTGTTCTCTTTGCACATACTAATCATTGGTTTGTTGGGAGAAAAAAAATCTAACCTGGATTAAAAAAACACATACAAGAAAATAACAAACTATAAGAAAACACCACTACAAAAAACAAACAGGGATTTATAAACTGGGCGAAAGTAAACATGAACATTATACTGGTAGCATGCAGAACAAATTATGAGAAGGTAAATAAAACTTGGAGAACAAGAGAAAATAGGGTGGGATAAGTAAACTTGAGAACAAGAGAAAATATGGTAGGATAAAGAACCTTGGAGAACAAGTCAACAAACATATATAGTGTATCAAACTGCTTTTTTTCTACTTTTTCATTTTTGACAGCATTGTCTTTTTCATGTAGTCATTTTCAGTTGGCGCTTCTTCAAAGTCAAGAAACACAAGGTACTCTTCACCTTTTACAATAAAACGCTACGCCGTTGACCTTCCAATGTTCCAATGCAAAGTTTAGGAACATCAATAATGATTAATCCATCATAAAAACAATGCATGGGTCCCATTCCTTACATAGACAGAGATCAGCACCACCTAAAGCACCTCCATCCACTAAGGCGACAACATCAACAGCGGTATCAAATGCACAGACTCCTCTTTTACTGACTTCCCTCATCACTGGAGCTGCGAGCAGTGGTTGTACAAAATCAAACACCACACATTGAAGGTGCTGTTACCAACAGCCAGACTGTTAAAATACCTGAACCACTGCATTTAAAGAATCATCCAAAATGCTAGAAAAGTCACAAAGGAGGCTTGTTATGAAGAGTCTACAGGTGTACTGCTCCCATCTCCGAAAGTACCACTATGTTTTGAACTTAGGTTGCCCTTTCACAGGAGTTAACTATACAACATCTAGTGCAGATCCACTCTAATGATGATAACAATGCAGCTACAAAAAATAGAAAAATAAGCACATTACAAAAATGAACTTGCACAGCACCACCAATTGAATTACCTCACAAAACATTCAAAACACCTACAAATAATGGATAGCTCAAAATACAATCATAGAAACCTTCAGCCTTAATAACAAATACAAAAGCTACATGTGCACATTTTTCAAACTTAAAAAGTACAGTACAAAACTTGCCACTCAAACACAGCAAATGGACTAAATAATAATGAACACTATCTAATAGCAATGGTCACTACAACTAACACACACAACACTGCAAATAAAGCTTCAGATCTGTACCTACACTTACTATCACATCAGCCATACTATCATATCAGCCACACTCCTGCCATATGCACAGTCAGAATTCAGGAATCAAAAAGACAAAACTGCAGAAAATTGTTGTTTTTATGCTAACACCAAAAAAAGAGTACTATATACTAATAAAACGATTAATATGGCGCACAGATTTTCAGCACAACCTGTCACTAAGCCCTACACAAATGAAAAAGTAACAACAACCAATAACAAACACTGAAACTGACACAAACCCACCTAGTATCTTTCATAGCCACAGCTATTCGTTGCGGATCCCGATTTGTACACATGGCTGCATGCACATTTTCCTGCAAGCCCTGAAGCAAACTAAACTGCCTTTCAAAACTTCAAATCAAATAAGCGAACAACTAAGTACATAAAATAATACACACAAATACAATTCTTTATTGTATCATGCACATGAACATATGATTATTGCACGGAGCATTTATATTTATAGACGCAGCTGTAAATATACCCACAGCTCAGGCTGCAATGAATGGAACACAGAATAGTATTGAAGCACCTACACCCATGCTTTTTATAGATGCGACTATTCTAGCACCCATCCTACACGTCGGCTGGTAGCCACAAAAACTTTTAATGCAAAATTGCATTTCCACTGCAACAAACTTCAAAAACTGTCCCTGACATACCTGCCCACCCAACTTCGACTCCTCGTAGTCCTCCTTCACTCCCCTAGTGTCTTACAATACCCCAAAATACTAAATGCATATAAGATGCCACCCCACCCAAAATTTCAAGTAGTCGCGGCTACCACACGTACACAAACATACAACATGTTATTTGCTCTAATATAGCCATGGCTACAAAGAGGGAGGTGTAGCACCATCCACCAATTACAAAGAACAACACACACACATGTCATATGTACCCTGCCCATACAAAGTACTAGAAATTCAAACTAGCAATCATTTTCCTGGAAACAGAGAAATACTGCAGATATCATGGCTGGTTTGAAAACTGTGTGGCTGGAGATAGTTGGCTGTTTTGGCTGCTCGCTTTTTGTGAAAATCTAAATATTAACACAGACCTAGGTTTGAGAGATTTTATGGGGAATGCGTTGGTTCCAGGTTTTTCTAAAATTGTTAAGTCTGAGAAGTACAGGGCACCCAGACGTTATACTAATTAATTGTGGAGGCAATGATTTGGGGGAATGTACAAGATTTAATGTTAACATTGAAAAGTCCCAGAGAAATGTTAATAAAGCAATATTAGCATTCATGACAGGTCACAATCTACTATGGATTTCGAACAACACCATGCAGTTCTACATGGCCAATTTCTATAGGCATGACGGAGTACACCTAACCGATGAAGGAAATGCAGTGTTCCTTCATAACATCAAAACAGTGCTCCTGGTGTGCTAAAGTTCTACATGCAGTGTACCCCAAAACAGTCCTTTTAAGGACTACTTATCATATATAAATACACAAATACAATAAATAATAACTAAACATTTTTTTATTATACCCGCGGCTACAGTTCATTGACTTTTAACTTAGCAGCGGCTACAAAAAGTCAGTTAAAAGGGAGACGGACTTCAAGTTTTATGCTACAATGCATCTTAAATGAAGAATGCAGAACAACACTACTCATGTACTAATGTAAAGTAACTGGAAAATAAGAATCTTGAAAAAAATACATAACAGTAAATTAGATAGGCAAACGTTACATAAGTGAGAATACTCAACCTAAAATACATTGCGTAGCACATCTAAAACTAGAATACAATTGCTCCTTTTTATAGTGATTTTGTTAAACTATTTTCTTCTTTCTCCAAAGTCTCACATGCTAAAATGTCTGAAAAAAAAACTGAAAAAACACATCCAAAATAAACTCTCCAAGACCTACCAGGTCAGCGACCA
The DNA here is from genome assembly GCF_040938575.1 of Ambystoma mexicanum. Lineage (NCBI taxonomy): Eukaryota > Metazoa > Chordata > Amphibia > Caudata > Ambystomatidae > Ambystoma > Ambystoma mexicanum. Next base: position 418,133,669 of record NC_090927.1, on the reverse strand, counting down.
TGGCCTTTTTCACTCCTGACGTCACTTTACCTATACAAAGTACTTTAATAAAAATATGAAACACTGACACCAAATAGCCGCGGATACAGAACTACACATACCCTCGGCTATCTGTAGTCCTTTGTAGGCCTGGATAGGCTCAATGTCTTAAAATCGCAGCAAAAATGGGCATGTATACAAAATATTGCGGCAACAATGCTGTGGTTTTGCCGCCACAATCCTGTAAAGGATGCGGGGGACACCGCCGCAACCCCCGCTCCCCTTAAATGATATAATGGGGTACATCTTTACCGGGTCAAACCATGGCATTTTCGCAGCAATTTTTTTTACCGCCGATATTTTTGCCACAATTTTATTACCTGATACCCCCAGATATAGCCGCGAACATCGGCAAAATGGACAGAAAAACATTCTTTCCTGCCCCAACCCCTTGCACCTCACCAAATCACCCCCTCATCTGTGCCAGCTCCTCCTACTCCCCAGATGGCCTCCTCACCTCCCCCTGCCCTCTGCCTTTCACCCCAGAACACACGCTCCTTCTGTGACACAGTTTGCTTTCAGATGTCGGCTACTTGCGGGTATAGCTGAGTCTACAGAAAGCTTTGTGTTGCAAACTCGGTCACTGGACCTCCTCCAACGTTTTCACTCAGTGCTTTCTATCCATCCCCACACCTCTGCTTTAATGGCATTTGTATGTTTTTGACCTGCAAACAGGTTTTTTACAGCATTTAATTTCCCCATAACCTTGGCGATAATCTCGAATATCTCTCGCTTCGAGAGAAAAACAAGACGGTGGTTGTTTCATTTCTGAAAACCATTATCCTGCAATGCACCATGGGAGATAGAACTATAATTTTTGGGGTAGGGGCACGCCCTTATCCGTCACATTTTAAAATAACCACAGCACCGAATAACCCCAAACTATGCATGGCGTGCAAGTCAACGCTTTCTGCCCAAGTTGTTTCGGACCTGGTCCAAATTCGTCCTGCTGTGTGCTTTGGCAAAAAGTCACCCTTTTGTCTATGGGAAAATGAATGGGAAGTAGGCCACACTTTTGGAAAATAAATACTTTGGGATGCTTAAAAAAGTTTGTATTTATTAAAGAATCTTTACAAAACTTTGCAGTCTGGGGGGCCTGCAGACTTTTAATCACTTTCAAAATTTTAGCCAAATCTGTTACTCGAATCAAAAACTATTAACAATAGAATTTCCAGGGGTTCCTATGTGTCTCCAACTCACTTTATCTATAGGGTGGCTACGGCCGCCCTATAATATATATATTTTGGAGGGCGTCCACACAAAGCATAATGGTATACTATCCAAAAGTAGGTCTTTTTAAAATCGCACAATTTCCCCTTTACACATTTTCTGACGTTCTCTGCAAAACCTTGCAAACTTCGAAAGTAGCAAAGATTTTGGCAGCTGACATTAAATAACCATAAATCATATTTTGCTGTGATTTATTAGCATAGCAAATTGTGCTCAACAGATTCTGCATTTTTCCATTTCTCAAACATCTGTAAACAGAGAACGAATTGCACTAACATGTACCCCCAACAGTGGTAAAATAAAAGTAGGTGTGAAAAAATATTCTATAAAATACCTATTTGCTGCAGTTATTTCTCAAGTACTTTGTGGAGTGTGGAAGTATGGAAGCAGACTCCAAGTAAGCTTGTGTTAACAGTGCCTTCTTTATTGTACAAGTGCAGGACAGGCAATGCAGGTACAGCTTAGTTGTTAATAGGGAACAGCCAGCACCACCCGGGCAAGTCCTCTTCACTCAGCAGAAACGGCTCAACTACAAGGAATGGAACACAGCTAACAAACTCTTACATTCTGACCTCTCATAGGACTTCAGAGCATAACAAGTGTGAGGTCACAAAATGGTGACATCAAGACACCTCAACATACCCCCCTCCTTAAGGAAACACAGGACAATCCCCACATGTGAGGTCACTGAATGGGGACAACAGGGGACAGCAATACACCTCACCATACTTCCAGGTCAAAGGGATGATAGGGCTGAGTATGCCTTGCACTGCAGGCAGCAAGCAGGATATGCAATATGCCACATCCACTTTCGCTTGTGACTGCCTTGGAGTGAAGATTGACTACATCTTCATGACCGGAAGAATCTGGGTGCACCCTTTGTTCTGCTTTGTGATCTTCACATTTTCCAACACTCCATTTTATAGAGTGTGTTCACAGCTCAGCAACATTTGAAGGTATGCTACACTTAAGTAGGGTTATCAGTTGCAGGCCTTTACAATTGCACACTTGGTAAAATTTACAACAAAACATTGCAACCTTGAAGTTGCAAAGTTCTTTTTTTATTATTTTTTATTGTGATTTGGTTTGCATAAAACCTTACACAAGTTAGAAAAAGACACATGACAAAAAAGCAACATTAATATACAGAAGAAGAAAAATAGAAAAAAACACAAGTCAATCTCCTATAAAAATCATACAATTTACAGAGTAAGATCAATTTCATTCAAAAAATGAACCAAAGCAATGATTAATGAAATATTCTCACCCCACATGAATCTCGACCATAGCAATTCCTTAGCATAATTAGATGTAAAGCCATTGGATTCTTTGGAAAAGGCAACAACACGAATTGCAGACAAAGAGAGGCATTCTAAGATCCAGTGCCTTAAAGTTTCAATTGACAAGACAGATTTGCAAAAGCGACAAATTAACGGAATACCTACCATGGGAAGAGACGACCAATGTTTGGTCCTTTACTTGGTATGGATTTGATTCAGTTTAAATCTCAAGCAGATGTTATGAATCTCTTTACATGGAAAACACCTCAAGTAAGTAGATAGATGACCTTTCTTATGTGGGAACCTAGCACATTCGAGGTAGGAAGAATAGGCAGACATGGCATTGATAGTCAATCTCCAGTCATCCCTGTAGAGTTTGCATTTAGTTGCATCCGAATTGCCTATTAATTCGGACTCCGAAGAGTCTATTCTTCCCAAAACACCATGCATGGTATCCGTGTAGAAGCGAACTAATTTTACTGTACGCTCTTCCCAAATTTGATTCAGATCTACGTAGAGGGAAATTGATGAGGAGAGAGTTAACTTGAGTAAATCAGTAGTTGACACCAATGAAGCCGAGCCGTCAGTGATGTTAAATTTAGTTCATGGCATATTACAGCATTTGGAATGGAGGTTGAAAGTCACAGCACGTTCTTCCATATAAGGCCATGTAAAGAATCCAGATATGGGCCCATATTTACCATCGTCATGTCTAACCCGTATAGTAGTATGGCTCAATCTTACCCAAATAGTACATAAGTACGGGGAAAATGGAAAATCTGTTGAGTTTTCCAAAAATCTGCTTCATGGGTGCTAGAAGTGGGGCAAGCTTGTCTTTTAAGGCTCCCTTCCACATACTTAGTGAAGATATGTTTGTTAGAATATACCCTAGATAACGGAAAGATGCCACCAACTCAACCCTTTCCGCCCCCAAGTAGCAACACAAAGTTTTAGGTATTTTTTGTTTGGAGAATAACTACCTTCAATTTACTGCCGTTAGAAATCAGATTGTTAGTTATGGTGTACAAGCAAAATATATTCCAAAGGTATGAGACCTTTACAAATATATAAAAAGAAGATACAGAAAAATAACAGAAAAAGCATCTACAAAAAGACAATTCATGTAATAAAAAACTTCAACAGGATTGCATTGTATATGAGACCAGCAATGGGCTATTGAATCAAACATTTAAAACATAATTGCGAATGTTAGCTCACTGTCTGAAGTCCTTCAGCAATAACATTTACCAACCATACAGTCTTAAGTATGGAAGAGTTAGTAGCACCCCACATACATTTTAGCCAAATCCAGTTTCTAGCTATGACGGAATTTGCCTGATAAAATGAATTCATTTTTCTGCATCGATTATTTTCTAAATATATATAATAGAGAAAAAGATGTTTTAGCAATTCCTGAGTTAACTTACAAAATCTGCATATCTCAACACCGTCTAATCTGTTTTTATGCCAATACTTCATACGCACCCTTGTAGAAGGTCCAGTCTAAACAGCATGTAAGTCCTACGTACCTGTGAACATGAACACAATGTTATATATGAGAGGCGTGGAGATTGCTTATGGCAGAATTTAGCATATTCTGCAAAAGATGGATATCCCTGCATCTGCAGGCAGCCATCCACCCAATCGTATTCAAATATTTTTTTCTTGACCTTTGCTTGAAATATTTCCTAATCCTCAGCAGACATATTGATTTTTTCCAATAAAGACAGCATACGCACTTTATATTTTACCAGAGAAGGAGGGTAATTGCTGACAAGCATATGATTTAATCCAATGTATAAAGAATGTTTAGGGGGAAACATCATTTTGGAGAAATTGGAGAGTAGGCGCCAATTGTATCTTGCCGATAGTGCATTGAGGCCCAATTTGTGCCTGAGATTTGCATTTGGCATAGAGGCTGGAAGGCTCAGTGTACACTTCCAGATGGAACCCTGTAGTTCATCTAAAAGGGGACCAAGGTTGTTTAGAAATAATTCCACTCCATAAAGCATAATCGCCTCAACTTTTATAATGGTAAAATTCCAATAGAGGGGTTAACGAAAACGTGCAGATTTTGTGAAGCAAGATTTTCATTAGGCCCTTCAAAGGAAGAACATTTACCATAAAAAGTTTTTCAATTTTTTTATACAAGATATTGTTCATCAATATTAGTCCTAGATAAGGTACATTTATAGATACAGCTATAGGCAAGGCATCAATTGTCCAAGAAAAGTGCCAGACTTTTTTCCTGTTGCAAAATACAATTATATTTGATTTCTGAGGGTTTACGGTTAAGTTGTTAATATTCCCATATTGTAAAAAGCTTACCAATTTCATTTGAAGGCCTGCTTGAGTTCGATCAAACAGCAGGATATCATCCGCATATGCTAGCCAAGATAGGTTCAAAGACCCTATACGAGCTGCAAAAGATTTCTCTCTGTGCCATATCTCATCTATGTCTGCCAAATAGAGGTTAAAAAGAATGGCTGCAAGATTGCAACCTTGTTTGACACCAGTCCAACTTGGTATAGCCTCAGTAAGTGATCCTGCACGATTGATTCGCACCTTTACGTTAGTATTAAAGTGGAACATTTCTACTAAAGTTATCAGATACTGTGGGTATTTCGCTTTACGTACTTTTTGCCATAATTTGCCTCTTATAACGCAGTCAAAAGCTGCCTTTAGATCAAGAGATGCAACAAAAATTGGACTTTTGTCAGAGCAATTAGCAGAAGCAATAACGTGGGCAAGAATGCAAGTGTTAAGAGGGGTGCCCATACCTTTTATAAACCCTACTTGTGCAGTGCTCAGACAAGAGTTGTTACGAGTAAATATTTCCAGCTCTTAAAGGATTATAGAAGCGAAGATTTTCGCTGCTACGTCAATAATGGCAACAGGTATATAATTGTTAGGATCGGATATAGACCCCTTTTTGTGTAGTGGAATAATTATTGAAGTAAGCCAGGAGTTGGGAATAATTTTCGAGCAAAAGATTTCTTGGAATATGACACTAAAAATTGATGACCAGAACAACGGATCATCTTTAATCAAACAAGGCGGTAAACCATCTGGCCCTGCACATTTAGATCCCTTCAATTTATGAATTGCGAGAAGTATATCTGTAGTTCCCCAAGGACAAACATTTAGAATTAGGTGACAATCAGGAGGATGTTTGTATGATCTGAATTCAGCTGGAAGAGCAAATTTGGAGAGAAAGAATGAAGTCCAAGATGAGCTATCAATTCCTGAGTCGAATTCGCGAGGCTCTTCCTTGTCTATTGATCTAATAATTTTACACGTATTTTTTGTTTTCCGATTGCATAACTAATTAACTATTTTTTGGTTTTGTTTTAATTTCTCCTGGGCCCGGATTTGGCGTAAAGCATATTTATAGTTAAATATGATTTTTTTTTTCTTGTTACATACTCAGAAGTAATACCACTCAACCTGGACTTCCTCACCTCTCGGAGGTCAGCATTTTTCTTCTGAGTGAGGCTACTGCTTAAGAATATTGGGCTTCCTCATTTTGCTTGTGTTGTGCGCACCAAACATGTGGGCAAATTTTAAAAGATGAGAGGCAATCATCTGTGGATTCCATTTTAGTATAGCTTCATTTTCATGGCAATTTTTCCCTTTGCTCTTCCATAGATCTCTGTTTACAAGAGCAGTGAATGTTCTACAAGTAGAAGGAGACCAATTAATCGACACTGTAGGTCTATCAATCTGAATTAGGGCTAGATGAGATTCCTGATGTCGAGCTTTCAAATAGTCTACAATGGAAGCTGCAATCATTAAGTGATCACCCAGGTGAGTTTCTATGGTGCTTACTTTTGAGAGCATACCTGATAGACATTTGGAAGAAAACATGTGATCAATCCATGAATGATGACCTCCACGTTTCCAAGTGAAATTCGTGTGATTGCATTCAGGTTGTAATAAATGAACATCCCAACACTTTAAAAAAAACGCTCCATACATTTCCATTTTGTAAAGAAGTCTGAAAGTAAGCTGAACAGTGGGAAACATTGCTATTCTTTGTCCAAAATGCTCCATTGAAATCCCCTTCAAGAAGGATTTCAGCAAAAGGCGACTTATCGTAAGCCTTAATGAGGGCATCATTCAATGTGTCACACGCTATTTCAATTGGGTATCGACCAAGATTCCAATATAATGAAATCATAAAGAAGATTTTAAATATGTTTCCACTATGTAGAGATTCAAATCTTACATCCATCAGTAAAAAAAGGTCAGATTCAAATACATGATTAATTGTAAAATTCAATTTGGTGTCAATCAAAATAGCCAAATCACTTGCTGGTCTACTTCTAGACCTCTAGTCGCATGGTATACGCAGGAAAAAAAAAACATACAATTCGATGCTTGCAACAGCCATGGTTTCTTGAACCATCAAAATGTGAGGAAGAGCTTCTTGATTTCTCTTTTTCCTCCATTTCGTGAGATTTGCGAAGCCGCAGCAATTCCACGAAGCAACCTTAAGGTCATGAATTTATGATGGTGCATGAGGGGTAATTGTGTTGGCAGCTGTTTTAATTAGCAGTTCAAGCCATTTAAGACCATTCAGGGCATTTGTGAGCGCTGACAGTTGTTCCATCATGTTTTTAGAGGGATCGTTATAGCACGTTGGATTTTCGCCATTGCTAGGAACAGCCATAACAGGAGCTGGTTGAAATTCTAAAAAGTCCATTGCATCTTTAATATTCAAGAAAGCATGCATATTAAGACCAAGTATCTCTAGATCACTTTGATGTTCCCAAATCAATTTCGTAATTATTGGGGAAACATCTTATACAGCATACGGTTGTTGTTTTCATTTAGGAGCCGAATACATTCAATGCCATTTGTGACTAGGCTACGGAGCGAAGGAGTCTTAAAGAGAGCATTCATTAAAAAAGAGAGATTTATACGAACAGCCCCATTAATTTTAGCATCACTCTTCCATCCGATGGTATTTTTCATCTCATTCGGAATTGAATGAAAGGTATGGGAGAGGATCGCAATGGCCGCCACAGGGTGGGCCTCTAGCTCCTTTTCGTCTTTAATGGCTTCATTTGACTGTTCAACCAAGTTCACAGGGGCGTGTGTGTTTGATTTCTTGGTTCACGCTCTTCTTGAGCCGTTTTTATAGAGTGAGAATTCGACAGGATCCCCGAAACCCCCTCAGGGGGGATATTAGGAAGCATTGACGTTGACTGTGATGGTACAATAAGATTAGAACTGTGTACAGGAGGCTGTTTTTGCATGCAGTGGTTCTTCAACCCAGCATCGGCACAATTAGAGCTTGGCTCCTGAATTGGGGGAATTATTTTAGCTTTTTCAACTGATGCCTTTGAATTCGAGCATTTCTCCTCAGTAACCTGGTGAGTTGACTTTGTACCCACAATTCCCTCTTTTTCTTTGTTTTTTCGTTTCTCGCGAAGCCATCAGGTTTTTTCAGTGTGATGTCTGTGAAGAAGAAAGTTAAATTTGGTTGTATCTATGTGTATTAAAGAGTTCGCTTTTTTAGCAATCAGTGCAAAATTCTGAGCCATTGGTTTAGGATCTGTTTTTAAGTTTGCCAATTGTTTAGGGATCTTTTAATGAGTGTTTAAAGAGCTAATCTGTAAAGCTCTTTTACTTTCTTCATTCAGCTCACTCAAGTTCAGAATATGCTCAGAAGATGTGGCATTTTGAGAACCTTTACCATAATTTGGTTCAATTTTAATGGAATTGATGATTTTGGGGGAGCTCCCTTTTGCCGCTTTCTCTACTCGTGCAGAACCCCCCTTATTTTTATGTCTTCTTTTTATGGCTTTTTGATGGTACTTTTTGGCCCTTCTCGATGTAAATTAGAAATTATCTCTTGGGATCCTTTCTTCTTTTTGCCTTTCGAGGCATTTGTCTTGTTCAATAATTTTGATGAGGATCGATGGACTGTCTGGCGACTCTACAGTCGTGATCAAATTAGTATCTGCTGCTTCTGCAGTTGCAAGGATCTCAAGAATTTTTTCTTTGGGATTCATCTGCACTAAGATTTGTTCGACCTGTAGTAGTCTTTCGTGTTGAGATTTTGCGACCTACAGATAATCAATTGGCTCACTCAGAGGTATGCTCATGGTATCCTTTACAGTATCTTCTTTGCGATGTATTATTTGCGCGAAGGTCAAAGGTACTCCATTTAGCAGTAGGGGCTCAGCTAATCTTTGAGATCCCACATATTTTTTATCCACATGTGGAGTGCAATTTAGGAGCTCTTTTTTTACAATTAAGGCTGCTCTTTCATGGCAATTCAGGTGAAGTTTATGACAAGCCTCCTGGGCTAAAATGTAGCCTTCTATTTTCATTAGTTGCGCAGAGTTTGAGGTCCGATCATTTTTTATCTCCTGCAATAGCAGATGAGACTATTTGTGCCCTTGATCTAATAAATTTAGAATTCTCGTAAAGACAGGCAAATCTTTGATGTTGTGCTCAGTGAGTTCTTCTTCGATGTTTTCTTGACAAAGAGGTACATCAGGAAGATTTGAAAAGTTAAACACTGGCATAGATGCATTCAAATTCCTTTGGGTGGGAATTAGGTTTCAAGGTTTTGCTTCTATTGAATATTTTGCAGTAGAACTAGTAGAAGGAAATTGCAATTTTTGAGTGAGTTGATACTCTTTTTGTTTGTGACAGAATTGTGGTCTCAGTGGCTCCTTTATATTAGACTTATGAAAGTGAACATGTTCTCTATAAATCCCGTTTGTTGATACAGGCGTCGAGGGACCGAGAGATAAACGTACTCTCTTATCGAGATCTGCCATGATAACAGGAGCAAGCATGGAGATATCTGCCACAGGAGAGAATTTATGTTCGTGTATCTCTGCAACCATTTTTTTATCCCTTGGTAGGTTGTCAACTGCCGCAAACGGATCTCTTGTGATATCCACATCTGCCTTTTTTAGAGTGCATAGTTCTTCTATAACAGGCTTGGTATCCTGTGTTTCCGGGTTGTTGCTCTTATCATTGAGAGGAATAAGTTCCTCAGTGTGAGCAGACATGGAAAGAAAATAACGTTTTCCATTTAGGGAGAGAAAAGGGCTATTTATTTTTTTCTTAGCATTTTTGGGGGATTCAAGGGTTGGTTGAGTCTTGGAGGAGCAACCCTTCCACTTTTTACCATTCCTAAGAGTGGACTCCATGGAAAGCGAAAGATGGACACAAATCAGAAAATATTGCAACAAACTCTTAATTGATATTATTGCGGGGTTTTTAGATCAGTGTAGAGTAACAGACATTCACCCACCACAACTAAGTAGATCCACCTTACCAGATATGAAGAAGAAGTGCACACCCTCAGCCCACTATAGGCGTGTAGCAGAATCGCTTCACAGCGTTCTGCCATGTAAATGTGATCATTAACAACTCATCCCCTGCGTCCCGCGCCGCGCACTGTGAACAGTAAACCGTACTTAGAGTACTTCATGATGCACGCACAGGTGCACTGCCTGCTGGGATTATATCCTGGTTAGAGTGGGGCGTGGGCACCAAGGGGGCGGAAACAACAAGAGTTAGGACCTACAAATAAATTCAAGAAAGCTGTGTAAGCGTATGAGCGCAGTAATAATAGGGTCTACTACTGCACTATATTAAGGTGCACAACGTGAACACGAGCACAACGTGCCCGCAACAGTCACCTTGTTTACTTTCGATGGACCAGGCAGAACGGTGTTGCTTGCAAAGATGTCCTCCCGGCGGTGAAGGCTCAGCAATATAGAGGTGAAAGGAGTCAAAGTCCCAGTTCCAGCGCAGTGCAGAACCGCCAGCTGCACCGGTAAACAGTGCTTAGAGTACTTCACGGTGCGCGCCAATTTTTGTTGGAGGCCAAGGGTGGTCCTAGCAAACAATATAATATCATCAGCAAAGGCCACCCAGTGCATCTTCAGGGTGCCTAGCTTGACTAGTCATAGATGTGCCATTGATCATCTAGGTCGCTAAGATAGATATTGAAAAGGGATGGAGCCAAAATGCAGCCCTGTCTGAGACCCAAGCCCGCGGGAATGGCTCTGGTGACCGACCGCTCCTTCCCTAGTTAAGCAAACTCTCAGGGTGGTATTTTGATACAAAAGGGCAATCAGCTGCACTAGTTTCAAGGGGACATTGTACCTAATCAATGTTACTCATAATTGTTCACGAATGACACAGTGAAATGCTGAAGACATGTCCAATGATGCCATAAAGATGTTACCCTCATTGTTGCCCTTTGTGTTTTGGATTAAATGTTTCATTAGTGTGGTGTTCAGGGAAGTGCCCATATTTTTGTGAAAGCCCACCTGAAAACGTGATAGGATGTCAAAATTGTCAGACAGATGTTTAAGTCTCTAAGTAGCAGAGTGGCAAATACTTTGCTTACATAATCTATCAGGGCAATCGGTCTATATTTGCAGGAACGGGTGTTAACGCCTCGAGTCCCTCATTAGAAGCCCACGCTTCGCTCAGGCTTTTAACTTGGGCTGTTAACACCCGTTCCAGCTCCTGGAACGTATGCTTAACGTATGCTTAACGTCTCATTATGATTGTTTAACGCCTCATTATGATTGCATTGCATATTCAAAAAACCAAACTAATTCACCAGTTATGGTCAGCTGTAAAAACCATACCCTGCGCCCCACCATGCACAGCTCAGAATAACACCCAGAACATCAAAGATGACATCAGAAATGGTGACTTTTAACATATATGATGGAACAATAATGCTATTTTAAAAAACATGCAGTGGTCCTGGCCCCACAAAGCCACCCTCAATATCCACTGGACGCAGCCTGCACTCTGGTCCACTATACCGCCACAATGTCATTGCAGGCCACTACCCAAGGTTTGCGGCCAGGACTAGTGGCCACAATCACTGGGGCATTGGCTTCAGCCATATCACAAGCCATGCAAACCTTTCTACAGTAGAAATTGGGCAGGGCGCCTTAACCCTAACGTGCCTTGAGCAAAACAATTTTCAGTGAATTTCAACTATTTTTATAACTGAAGATGTTTGATTCTTTTCCAGCACTGTATGTTCGTAGTAGAAAATTCCTCTTTAAAATATATGAAACAACAATGAAGTTCCTTTAACATCTATTTTGCAGCACACATCGAGGTATGTGACTTTGAGCAACACATTCTGGGTATGCATGTTATGGCTGAAGTGCATGTGGTATGAGGCACAGTCAACACCCCTGTTCTACTAGCCATACTAGCCATATGGGATTTCATTGAACCATATACTAAAAATGTTTGGAGTGGCAGAGGTCGTCAGTAGAAGTCTCTCTGACCTCAAAAATAAGTCATAGATCATAGAAAGCAAAGGGTAAAAAGCAAAATGTTCAGATGTCTCATAACATGGGACAACCAAACCCAAAAAGGGGAATTCTGCACTAATAAGCATAATAACCAATTTATCAATGCCAGTTTTCACACAACCTTTGCTCCAACCTGGTTGTGCAGCTCAGTCACATTGAGATGCATACTCTATGCAATTTATTTATGAACAACTTAACAATTTTAATATTTTCTCCTCAAAAATTCTATTTTTTTCCAATGTACCCTGACCTCTGCAAGTGTATATTACAAAGTGTTTGCATTATTTTTGTATTGGCCCTCATTACAACATTGGCGGAGGACCATGGTGCTATTAGCACCATGGTCCATGCCGCTAAGGTTACGATTCCGCCATGGTGGATGGCGGAATTACCGTCCCATTACAAGGTGAGTGGGGCGGTAATTCCCCATTCACCAATGGCCCCTTCCCCATTCCCATTTTTGCCCCATAGGGCATAATGGGAATGGGGAAGGCGATAATTACGGCACCGTAAATTACGGTTGCCGTAACTATCGCCAAGGTCCCTTAGCCGGTTGGTTTTTAACGCCTGCAAAAAGCAAAGTCACCATCCCGCTAAGGGACCTTGTAATCAGGCGTTAAGTGTTTAACGGCGCCAACGCTCTTTACGGCGCCGTTAAACACTTACCGCCTAGGTTGTAATGAGGGCCATTGTATTTTATTTAGTCCAATCAAGCAAGATTCAATTTCATGAGAAGATGAACTAATAAATATCTCAAAATAAGAAAGCTGGAGAAAGTAAGAAAGTGACCACCTCCTAGATAGCTAGCAGTGTCACATATTCTGGGATTCAACTATACAAGTTCTTCGGAAGTAGTCCACTGCAGCAGTCACTGTCTGGTACATGGTACAATCACTAGTACCGTCCTCGTAGTGAACAAAGAAGTGCTACAGAGCCAAAGGTGTCATCTGATGTGAATCATGGGATGGGGTGCCTCTTTTGACAGGTGCTGTAGTGATGGTGGAAATAGTAGGTGGTGTGGTAGTCATAGAAAGCAAAAGAAATTCCCCTCAAAAACGCAGATGTGGTTGCAGACAAGGGCATCACTTTAGAGGAAATGTATGAATGGTAGTGAAAGCAAGAAATACATCAGCTATTCTTCACCATTGCACCCTTCAGGTGATGTTGCTGGGTGATGTTGCCCTCTATGGATCGCTGCAGGCCCAGGTAAAATGGTGATGCAAGAATCGATGATGCTTTCTACTGGTGATGATCCGAAATGTGCTACATTTGGCCCTAGCCTTGCGATTGCAAATGTGACAACGGGGCAACAGAAGCACATTGCATTGCGACCAGTATCTGTGATACCCATCATTACCATTGTTTAGCCCAAGAAGAAGAAACTCATCCATGATAGAGCAAGGAAGTACCTGTGCAACTGCAAGCACAGCGTCAGAAATGGACAGCGCTCTAACAACAGCAGGAGTCCTGCACTCTAGAAGAAAACAGTGCATTTTGGGAAACCCGGAACATATTGGGGTACGGTGGAGGCACTTGGAAAACAATCTTTGAGGGGAATTGTGTGCAACTGCTGGAACAACTTCTGAAGGAACAGTGATTACAGTGGGAAAAAGATGACAATGGTGCAGGAGCTGTCAGAGCACACCCTGATTCATTGAGCAGGTATCCAGCGCTGGCCTGCTTGTGGAGATCATTGCTTAGTAAGCCAGGTACTTAAACATGCCAATATCAAGACTCTGTTCACAACGTCTACAAAGTACCACAGGAACAAAGGAGGTCAAAGCCTTTACCCGAATCATAGGGATCTGTCATAATATTGTCAAACTCCCAACTCCTAATTAGTCATCCCAGGGTAAAGGGTAAACATCAATTTCAATTGATTAACAACTTCATGTAAAGTAAAAAGGAAAGCATTATTCGACGCTCTAAATCATTCTTGGCGTGATATTGAAGTCATCAAGGCACAGTGGAGACAGTCACCGAAAATTGTCACCGAAATTTGGGAATGCTTATGTGATGCTGTCAAAGAGAAGCGTGGTAGATCGTTTTGGAATATTGTGACCAGGGATTCTACTGAATTGTACATTGGTTTAAGATATGGACCTGATGTCCAAAAATGTTTGTATTGGACATTTTCAGGCTCTCTATGGCTGTAAGGGCAGCCTTAGCACATCTACTCTGACCTCCTGTATTTCTGAGGAGGCCAAACTAAGGGCCTGATTCACAGAGCATTTTCTATGGAATGGATTGCGCCATTATAAAACACATCTGTGAATCAGGCCCTACGTCCAATTAACCTACAGGAAAGGAAATACGCTATCTCTAGGCAAAGGGCCTACAAATCACCTGGGTTTGATTGGTTTCTAATATTATTTTTCTCTGCCAAATGGGCGCCAGTTATCATCTAGCTGTTAAATGCATGGATTACAACTAATGCGTTCCCTTGCAGTTGGAAAACTGGGATCATTGTTCCAATGTATAAAAAGGGCAATAGATCAGATCCATCAGCGTACCTTCTGGTGATTCTACTGTATGGTACCTCGAAACTGTTTTCAGGCATTCTCTTCAAAAGATTGGAAGAGTGGGTGTAAGAAAGAAATGTCTTATCAGACACCCAGCTCGCATTTAGGGCAGGCACTGGTAACACCTACCAGGGTCGCAATCTATATTTAATACTGGACAAGTATGTGAACATTCGTTCCCTGATTCATGGAATTATTTGCACTGAAAATAGGTAACTTGTGCACCAAATTGCACGCAAATCCGCGTTTGCTGATTCATGGGACTGACTGCATTGGACTTTCTTGGGACTGGAACGTCTGTGTGAGTCGACGGGCGCCTTGCATTATCCATGCAGAGTGTGGGCCGGACTTGCGCGTTGACCAAAATAGGGGGTGGGGGGACATGCAGAATGAGGAAGAACATACCAAAATGTAGGCGTGTCAATAAATGTACACGGCCAAGCAATCGCACGCCCATCGCCATGCAAATATAACCGTATTCATGGATTTGAACTGGGAACGTCGAGTCGCAAAAAACGACATGCAAATCCTGGAACCCATAAGCCACATGATAGCAGGTGTAAACGTCAATGCACGTAGGAACAAGTGCATATGAACCATGCAATACACATCAAACCAACATCTACAGACATGAGGAATCCAGCATTACTAGGCGCCATTGTGAATGGACAATGCAGAAGGACGAGGATGCCCAGGGCCCGGATGTTCACAAAACATGCAACACACTTTTGGGATGCCTGATGATCAGGCCTATGGAGGTACAGGTTCCCCACCATATAATCCTAGACCTTGTCAGGGAGTGGGAAGATGACCTAACATCATCCACCATCTGTCCCAGGCCCTTAACCAGCTAGAAAAAGTGCTCACTGCACTACATTTCCTTGCCACTGGACGCTTCCAGATGACCACTGCAGTAGTTGGTTGGATCTCACAGGCCACCCAGTCGGTGGGATCTCACAGGCCACCCAGTCACGCTGTCTACACCAGGTGCTGTCCTGTATAACATCATGTGCATGTGTGCACAGGCACATATATATGCTCTGAACACTGACGGAAAGGCAGACAGTCATTGGGTGTAGTGGTACGCTTCACCCGTGCACTAGGTGACAGACTGCACTCATGAAGCGCTATGGCTATTGACAGAGCACATATACAGGACCAGAAAGCACTGGTACTCCATTAACAGGTCGTGTGTGATGCCAAGGGAATCATCATGGAGGTCTATGCTAATTTCCCAGTCTTCCGTATGTCACACTGCACTGGGCCCACGTAGCTGGAAAATATGGCAACGCATAGCTCATTGGGGAGTATGAACACTCATACACATGCATGCACGTCACAAACTAAATAGACACTGCCAAAACATGACAATAACAAGCATGTCCACATTTACAGGGGACAGTGCCTGTCCATGGACTACATTTATGATAACACCCATCAGGAACCCCACAACACCAGCTCAGGTAAGGTACAATACTGCACATATAGTCATTCGGTGCATAGTGAAGCGCACATTAGGAGTGCTAAAGCCACGGTTCTGCTACCTTGACCACTGTGGTGGGTGTTGCGTTATGCACCACCAGTAGTCTGTCAAATAACTGTGGCTGTATGTGTCCTTCAACATGTTGCCTCATGGTGCGGTGTACCACTAGACATGCAGATGGGACACTGCACACACCGAGAGGCAGCACCCTTGGCCATGGGTGGCTCAAGGGCACATGGTGAGGCTGCATGCACACAGCTGGTCCATTCATACGTCACCTAAATAACATACTGTGTGGAATACACACAGTGAAGCCACCTCCCAAGTGCCTTTCAATGATGAATTGGGGCCTATCCTTTCTGCCCAAAAGAACACCCTGAGAATGTGCCACTTGGACTGCAAATGTGTGTGTGTGTGTCATTTAGACATAAAACAACATTGCCAATCAAAGACCCCTGAAAATACTTGTAAGCAGCAGTATACCACTACCACTCTGTGAAGTATCTAGTGAAATCAATCTTGAATATCAACAACTGTAGAAATGCTAAATATCCTGGCACAAGTACAGATATGATGCTATAGAAAAATGCTTGAAATAGGCAACAATCCATTGTTCATACCTAGCCTTTCATGGGCACCAAATTCAGCAATTCCACCAATTTCGAGAAGCAAACTATAATCTGATGAAAGACCTGTGGGACCATGTGCACTACAGGCAAAAACATATCCATGTTGCTGTGAGTGTCAAAGCAGGGGTGCAAGATTACACATGTGACATACATACTGGGAATAGGCATACATTGCTCCCCAAAACAAAACATCAGATTAAGAGCCGATTTGCAATAGAGCAAAAGTGTTTGACACACCCCAAGGGCCACATTCAGAGGTCCGTCAAATAATGGTGTAACCACACATGAAAGCAGCCTGTGACTCATGCCCCTAATCTGCATGGCAGTGTACAACTGAACCACACAGGAATATCAAATTGACACAACAGTGTCCATGTAGTACACACAAAGGCACACAGCACAAGGAACAAAGTCCTAGACCGCCGTCACCTGTACAACAACAACTTGACTGCAAGTAGACAACAAAACACACACGAGAGACCATAAGTAGGAAGACATACTACAAAGTTGATGCTAACAAAGTCATGCTAGGACAGCTCTGGACCCACAATGTGGGTCACACAACAATGAACTGGCTCAGTGGACAAACCATTCCCTACCAACCACTATGCCCACAATACAATGTCACATCAAAGCAGTCATGTTGAAACTGTAAAATAAAGTGCACTGCATGAGAAGTGAACATTGTACCTCATCCCATGTGAGCCTGCATCATCAGGACTGTTCAGTCCACCAAACTCCCCCTCTGGTGGTCTGGAACCCTCCAAACCCTCATGCTGTTTCCTGTGCATGCATTGAGCTGCTACTTCCAGCACAATTCCTGCATCCATCATTCCATGCCAAAATCATCTGTAGAGAATAACAAATCAATGTGAGTGTTGGCAGCACATGCATGCACCCACACATACACCAACATCTGCCCCACTGTGTGACATGCTACAAATGCATTTAGCAACTCATCAGCCACCCATCACCATGTGTCCTGGCACACATGCAGCCACGTACACCCACCTCACGACAATGTAACATGAAAGTCCACACAGTTACACCTTAGCCACCCACAACCTCTACACTGGGAACCCCCCGCCTCCTGAGTGACAAGCAATGAATGACCATGTTTCACTTACCGATCATCATGCTGATGGTACCTTCCCAACACATGCATCTGGCCACAGTCAGCATGACACAGAGGTGACCCCCAAAAAGAGAACATTGAGAAGATGGAAACCCAGGAGCACCTTTGAAGTTTTGTCAATGCCATGATATGCCATCCCCTCATCAATGTGGCAGTTTGACAATGCAGTAAACACTGGCAATGTAGACGATGATGCTTAGTCCAAGAAGAAGTGAAACAAAAATGTCACCAATTACACACAAAACTTGATCTTGCAGAAGGCAGCAGTTGACAGAGGCAACTGTTAGACTACAAGGCAGGTCAATGAGGCAACTGGCATGAAGCACACAATTAGACATGAGAAAGCAATGAAAAACAGAGGCCAAGGACAAAGACACACAAAAGGGAGCACGCAAAAGGAAAGTGCAAGCGAAATCAGACTTGACTGGGCATGGATTGAATTGGGTGAAATGTTCATTGAACTGAAGTTAGCATTGAAATCGACTCAGCTGTCAAAAATGCCTCATAATACGTGTGGTGCACCCTGCATGGTACATGGTCTCCAAGGCAACCAACAAAGAATGGACAACCATGTGTTCCTGGTGTCTGTGGAGTGCATTGTATCACAACAATGTGCAGCAATGCTGGTTGTGTGTGGATTGGTCTTGGGACAGGAACCCCAGAAGGGGAAGAAGCACCAAGATTGGGCTCCCCGTGTGAGAAGGAATTAAAATTAAAACTACTTCAAATGGGAAGACATGTAGCAGCCAAGACGCATGTGTAAAGTTCAAGGTAACACTCACCACCACCTTAAAGATGTGTTACAGCCCACAATCATCCGTGGTTGCCACCCTCATGACAACTCACCAACTAAAGCCCTGCAGTGATACCCACCCCATTTAGGATCCCACAACCAGTGCCCCCATGATTATCTTGAAAAAACAGTATGCATATATAAATAAACCTAACAACATGTGTCACATGCATCCACGAAGCTGGACCCGTCTCCCCAAACAAGTAAAATAAAAGCAACCCCACACAGTGCCAGACTCCATGCCACAAAACAATACACATGTCAAACTCTGAGTGCACTTCACTTACCTGCACACATAATCCACCTGCCTTGCATCCACTGCATCCCACCTGCAAATACATTTGCAAATCACAAAGACATGCATTTCAACAATTTCAAAATACTGGTCAACCATGATAACACATGTAGGCATGCACCACCCAGTGTACAAGGATCACAGAGTGCAAGAGGGAGACAGGACACAGACTGACGATTGACAAACAGTGGAGTGGAGTGGGAGAGAAAGAGAAAGAGGGACAGGAAAAAACATTGCAAGGAAGAGACTGTCTGGAGCAGAGATGAGAACGGACCTGACAGACATCACAGTATGTGAGGGAATAGACAACCCACTCTAGGGATGGAGACATTAATACCTCTTTAAGTAGCTTTCTGATTTGAGAACATGGAAGGAACATAGATGGTCAAGAACCACATCTAATGGTGCAGGAAGGACAAAAGTGGGTGACGATGAAGGGCAGACTGGCAAAGAATGGGCACATATGAAAGGTCAATCATCTGCTCTACACCGGAAAAAACACTGGCAACACACATCATGGCATGCAAATCTCCCAAATACCCATGAATGCTACACCCCTGCAAAGAAATCACTCCAACCATATACACAGACCCGAAAGCAAACAAAATACACCCCGGTACTGCAACACTGCAAATGGACCTACGGACAACATGCAGCTGTTCCCTCACCCCCAATACCTGACACACCCTGATTGAGACTATCCCAAGAAGTGTGCATGGATTCCAGGGTGCACTTACAACTCACACAGGGAGAACCGATGAAGACAATTTGTGGGGAGTGGATGATCATACACATGCATGGGTCCACAATGTGGCATGAAATGTTCACTCACTGACCCTGGCAGATGGCATGAAGAAGGATGTAACACACCATGGTGCCGATAATCTACAAAATCAAACACTGTAATAAAAGTGTCCTCATTGTGTAACACAGAACCAGTCTGTCACAGGAACACATGCACATATTAGTCTAACCCGACATGCATCAAGTGTGACAAAAATGTCCTGTGGAGTGAATGCACACAAAAGGCCACAAAAATCATCCATAGTCTACATCATGAAGCGCTGCAGCGGAGGAGGATGATACATGAGAACCAATATGTGTGGCACATATTGAACAGTGGCATGTCTGCGCATGTCATGGAAGTGTAGAAGGGAGTGGATTGTGAAGTGGCACAGGTCAAAGAGAAGTGTGTAGAGGGAGTACCCCTTCAGGACATGGTGTGAAGCATGTGCCCAGGGGGAGTGGAAGGGTGGCAGCAAGGACACATCATCGTGGTTGGTCATGCAGATGCACATTGAATGCATGCCATCAATCAGTCCGTATATCCAGATTCAATAAAACACTGCCAATGGGAAAGGTGTGTATAGTACCGTCCATTTACTTCCAATTATGGCGTCAATGATCTAAGTGCATCCACGCACACATTGCACACGCATAGAAGTGTAACTGCACATACACACACACATGCATGTGTACAGACACACATCTGCCTATACAATCCCCAACACATAAGGTTAAGCCACCACTATATCAAGATGTGTACTGCATGCACATTCCATGGTGACCAATTACACTGAGACAACATGCGAGACATAGCACATGTTCACCTGCTGACTGAGCTGGCATGATGTAATTCCCTCATCACCTCCACCCAAAACTTTTCTTCCAAATGTGTGAGAGGAGGGCCAGTGCCTGGTAGAAGGCATGGGGACTATGGATGAAAAAGTGTGCATGGTATTCCTCTGATGGAGTGCGGTCACTGCATGACTCTGTAGCACTGCAAAAACATGGGACAATCCATTACAACAGCTGTATTTCACATTCACTCATCAAGCACACATACGTTGAGAATCACTTCACCAAATGTTACCTGTACATGCCCTCCTGTTTTCCATGATGCAACCATGGCAGTTGATGTGACTGTGCATGGCTGCTTGTCCCCAACTGCATCCATCATGCCCCTGACAGTGCAACTGCACATGTCAAGGGACACCAAATAATAAAAAAGAATAAATCCACCTTGGAAAGGGAAACAAATAGATAAGCCCACATTCGGGCCAGGGGAATGTAAAAAACCAACAGAAAATGTCCATGCAGAATCAAACAAATGTAAATGAGCTCTGGCCATGGACCAAACATTTTTTAAAAAGGTCCATCATAGACAGGAGGTGGGGAGGAGGGAATTCCACCCTGGAGAGGAGAGGGGTAAGGTGCATGTCAATGTCCAAAAACTCCATGGACTTATGGACCTCACGGCAAAGGTGGACAAGGAAGCTGGTATGTGCTGGGACCCCCCATCCTGTGATTGATCTGCAGGAGGATGTGGTGTTGGAGCCACACCACGCAGCCATGACATAGTTGAATTCACCAGCACAGTGAAGTTGGTGAGGTCTCCTTGCATGTCCTTGCTGATGGCTGCAGAGTCTGCATGCATTCTCACCCATGCTGCAATGAGTTGTTCGGAGAGTGTCTGCCTGAAGGCATTCATCTCCTCATGGATCAGTCCCCGTGGGTGAGAGCTCTTCATGGATGGCAGTCCTCATGGCGGACATTTCACGCCTCAGATCTTCACTGTCAGCCTGTCAGCCCTTAATGTTCACCTCCATGCTCAGTTTGTCGAAGCGGCATGAGGACTGCATGTCATGCAGCTGTTGCTCTACCTGGGCTACTGGTGGAGTCATAGACTTGGCCATCCCCTCAGATATCTTGTCCAACGCATTCCCATTTCTGAGGACGGTACACACCATCTGCTGCTCCCAGTCTGTCTCCCAGCCTGCACACATCCCCCACATGCATGGGGCCCACGGCAACCTGATGCAAGTTTCCATGCCTGTTGCTGTGGTGCCCCTGTCGTTGGCTGCAGGACTGCAATCCTCCCTTGGATATCAACCCCAGGACCTGAAGCCAAATCATGGGAGGGTGGCCTTGCAGCCATAACAACCTCTGACGAGTGGGGGCAACCACTGAATGGCCTTGAGAAGTCTGCTGCCCCACTGTAGACTCAAGGATCTCACCTGATCCGCCCATTGGGCCACTCACCTTTGCCCTCTTTGAGGTATGTACATCAGGTTCAACATCAAAGCCAGCTGAGTCAGAAGAGTATCCATCATGACTTAGGATGGTCTGGAGCACCAGTGGACTGTCACGTCTACTACACCACGTCCGCCACTGGTGGTCTGACACACCATCAACTCTTCCATCTCCTCCTCCTCCTCAACTGCAACTGGTGCATCCTCACCTGCACATTGACAGAGAAAGACATATTGATCCATGTTCAAAGAAACAGCAATGCACATATGCTTCAAGGAGAACTCCAACAAGAAATGGTAGGACACGCACCCATCAGACATTGTGCATTCACACACTTGGTCCTGTAGGCAACATATGCATGTAATTTGATGACATGTGACCCCCCCACCCATCATGCCCATGCCAGCAGTGAGCACATTTACATTCAACAGTGGTGCAAAGGCACAATGAGGGGCCATTCAACTGTCAAGTAACCACACATACCAGCAGAAAAGTAGTGCACATGTGACATTTGAATGTTCCATGTCATCACATGGGAACAGCCAGACATCCATATCCACAGACAAATCCACGGTCAGCACATGTCTGGGAAATTGAACTGGAGACAACGAGAACCTCCAGGAAAGCGTGGAAAGGAAAGAAGCCCATGAGCAGGCACACCTGAGAGATGGAGAGTGAATTGGACGATGTAAACCATGTCCACAGATCCACAAGAGGGAGGGTAAGAGGGAGCATGCGTCACAATGAGTAGGATCACTGCGTCACTGGAATTGAGTCAATGTGTATGTGGTCTGTGGACACTCATGCATCTACACTCTGGGAACACAACAGTGTGCATTGACAGACAGCTCAGATATGCATCGTGACAAGGAAACCCTAGGAGCAGGTGACAAACGGAACATGCAACTATGCATGACATGGCGTAAAAGTGAAAGTTTGTTTGTATGCACTGACCTAGCAGTGAAGAGTGAAACGCAACACAAATGGAGCATGGAACAGTACTTGTAGGTGTCACATGGTGCACATGTTCTGGGGGAGTGCCCTTTGGGGGATGTGTCCTGTCACACAGACACAGGCCACAAATGACAGCTACATTGGCTATGGCCAGTATGATGGCCTTTTGACATGAGCCTGTACGTCACAGGACATGCTTTACCCAGGGCTGCATACAAATGCAGCCAGATGTGCAAATACACAAATGATGTGGATGATGCATGACTGGCAAAACACAGGAGGCGCAATGACAGACACTCACCTGATCTGTCCTCATAATTCTCCAGGCCTTCCATGCCTTGCACCTGATCAATGAGGATGAATTGGCTTGTAGCCTCTTCCTGCAGTGTCAGCTGCTCCTCTTCTGTCTGACCCACTCCAGTTGCTATTGCACAGGCCAGGTTGACACTCAGCTTGGTGCGACGGGTGAGATAATTCCTTCGCTTCACAACCTGTTCTGCAGTGCGCATATCCACCCCTAAGGCATTTATCTGGTCCATGACACGCTGCCAGTGCACCATACATTGTGTGGATGTATGTCTACTCGCTGCATATAGACACATGTCACAATGGTTTTTAATCACATAGTCAATGAATATCTGGAGCTCCTCATCAGTGAAGTTCACAGTGTTGTTTGCTGTGTGTTGGGGTTGAGCCTCTTCCTGCCACAAATGCCACAGGGTGTTGGAGCTGCCGGTGTGTGGCTGGAACCATATTGGCATCCAGGTGCTGGCCACCTTTGGACTGGGGTCTGCTAAGTCCTCCTGAGGCTGGTTATACCACAATTAGGTATTTTCCCAATTTTTTTTGTTTGCTAGAATGGCGGAACAAAAGAGAAACTTGGATACTTTGTTGCTCTAAGAATGAGGAAATTCGCTCTCTTTTGCTGAGTAGAACTAATACGCAATTTGAAAAACTTTATTCCATAAAGGAAGTCGCTCACTTGGGCCTCTACTTGTATTTATAAACAAGGAGTAGTCCCTTTGCTGTCAAAAATTAAAAACAGGTGATAAAGAATATATTTGGTCCTAAAGAAAAGTGGAGCTTCTCTTCTAACGAACTGACAGTACTGAAGGAACAAAACAGCCATTACCGATACATTTGGGTGTTCCGTGCAAATGAATGTGAATTCCTGATTTATTAACTTGGAAGTGGATGTTCTCACGCCTATACCATATGGCAATTTTCGCTGATTATCAAATAATGGTGAATACAAGACTAACTTGCTGAGTAGAAGAAATATTCTGTCCTGAAGAAGGCCCTTATATCTATTTAGAGATATTGTCCCATTCAAGTCGAGGCCGAAACATGTCGACAATCTGTAAGACTACAAATAACAGTCTTTTTAGACAAATACATTTTTCATGTTATTTGATATTTACTCCTCTGTAATTTTGCTGTTGCTGTTATCACCTTCTGTGAATACTCAATGGGCAATGTTTTAGCAATTGTTAACTAAGACAAAGAATGAAGTTATGTTGCCTAGTGTTTCAATTTTGTATTCATCGTGAACATTTAATAAAATAAAATGGTTCTTCTGAATATATGTGTGTGGTTTCATGGTGGGAAATTCTTTTTCCTATATGGTCATCAAAATGAGCTATGTTTTGATCTTCATTATGTTTCTGTAAAAGCATCACCAATCTATGTGATATCGGCGTAGAGAGGGGTAATCAATTTCTCCTGTTTTCTATGTATGCTTCTGAGGCTGGGACAGGTGTCTCCACACCACATCCCAAAACTTGGCATCCTGCTGGATCGGGTCCTGGGCGCCTATAATGCCCTCTACATCCCAGCTACACAGCTGGGCACCAATGCAAGGCAAAGGATCTGGGATGACATCACAGCTGCCAGCAACGCGGAGGGGGTGGAAGTCCGGTCCATGGAGACAATCCTGAAATGCTGGGATGACCTCAAGACCCACAGCCATATCAAGGCACTGGTTGCCCTACCCACAGAACCCACCATGGAGGTGTACCACGGTGGCTGCCACCGGTTCAGCCAGATACAGCTGTGGGTACTTGAGAGGTTCTATCAGAACCTGCACTCCCGACTCTTTGCCTGGAAAAGTTGTCTGGATGCCGCTGGTGAGTACCTGTGTGGGACAATTATCTAGGGTGTGTGTGTGGCATGCATTTTTGCAAATGCCATATCCTGTTTGTGGCTTGTTTGTGTTGTGAGATGCAGCTGATTGGTGACTCATGCCAATGCATACCATTTGTGACGTCAGACATTATATGCTGCAATTTGCATGAGGATTGCCGTATTGTGCATTCATGGATTGTTGTTGTTGTGCACGTGCAGTGTGTGAGCATGGAGCAAGTGCTTGGACATGACCAATGTGGACATGCTATGTTGTGGGCATGTGAGTGATGTGTATGATGTCCAAATCGATGTGTGGAACATCTGATGGAAGTGACACATGTGCTTTGATGCCTGCGTGGTTGGGGTTCATGCATTCATGCCTCTGGGACTGGTATGTGACCTGTCATTCCACTGGATTTGTAAGATGATTGCATGTGTGTGTACATGCAATAATAGTATGGTTGGCCAACTGACATGTGAAATTTGATGGGTGGCGCACATGTTGCCTGCTTGCAGGTCATACTGTGTCATGTGGACATTGGTGACTGGGTTTTTTGTGTGCAGGTCACCTGGTGCTGTCTCCCTGACCATGGCTGAAGGTCGTTTTTGTGTTGGTTGATGATTGGTACGGTGGCATTGCCTGTTGTAGGGGATGTGCTGTTGGGCACAGTACAATGTGCGCTGTTCACATGTGCATGGGTCATGACTGTGATTGAGCCTACAAAAATGCAACATTTTCAATGCTGTTTGCCAGGGCACATACATGTATGTGTGCATTGTGTGTGTGTCAGTTCATGGTTGTGACATGATGCATGATTCCTCGTGTTAGTTTTGTGTATGCAAGTCATCGATTGATGATGTTTACTGATGTAAATGTTTTTTGGGGAATTTTCTACAGTTACTGCAGCTCGTGAAGAGGGCAGAAGAATTATTGTGGAGCAGAAGGGCAGGGACAAAGCCAGGCACAAACCCCAGCCAGCCCAACTGGAGTCTACATCTTCCAAGAGTGAGTGGAGCGTGAGTTCCATCGGGCAGGATATGTCCCTGGAGGTTGTTGTGTAGGGGGACTCCTCAGTGGCTGTGGGCCAGGGTGCAGGGACAGAGGGGCCATCCAGAGAGGAATGCTCTCTGGAGTCATCCAGGGAGATGGAAGTGGTGGTGGAGGAGGAGGAAGATGAAGGCAAGTGCACGGAATCAGGAGGGGACATGCAGCAGGGTGTTCAGGCTGCACCCCTGGGTCAGGGACAGGAGGATGTGCAATGCACCGTGGAGGGAGCTGACCATTCTCCTGTCCCTGCTTGATCTGATGCAGCCGTGACAACCATTGTGGATGCCTCTATCCAGGATGGACCCACCTTTGGGGCCATGGAGATCACCCCTGATGTGTTGCATGCCTTGCAGGCTGGGATTGCGAGGCATACGTGCAGGATTCCTGTTGATGTGAGAGAGATTTGTGACCTCCTCTCACATCATCACAAAACCTTGGGTGTCTCAATGTCCCAGCTGTCACGTGTGCTGCTCTCAGGGGTCTCTGTGCCCCTAGTCGTCCTCCGGGGGGGAGCTTCCTTGTTACTTCCCATCAAGGCCCAAACTCCTCCTGTCCTCTCACACCACCCAGTCTGTTGGTCAGCACATCCCTGCTTAAGGTGGAAGTTGAAAAAAGTACAGTGGAGGTGGGGAAGAGGCATCAGTGGGGCAGCTGGAACATCATGACAATGCTGGTACTGTACCCCTCTGCCATCGTACAACATCCAGTTGGCGGGGGTGAATGCACAGGGAATGCTTGGCCAGGCAGCAGCACTATAGGACTATCCAGGGGCAAGCAACACAGGGCCGAACAACATTGGAGAAGCAAGCAAATGAGCAACGTTTGGACAACTGGCAGGCAGCTGATGGCAGAGAGGCAGCGGGCTAGAGTGGCAAGAGTTGCCAGGGCAGAGGTGGTGGAAAGAAGGACACTGAGCCAGGTTGAGATTCTGGAGGAGGGTTGCGGGGGAGGAGGGGAGGATGAGTGACTGCCTGGAAGCCATCCAAGACCGGACAGAGCCCTGCCTTTAAGTGGACGATGATGAATCTGACTCTGCCCTGAAGGGCGTAATGGCAGTATTGAGCCCTCTGTAAATAGTTGATTTGGTGTTTTTTTTGTTTTGGTTAATTTTTCCCCTTGGACATTTCCCCCAATCCACATGGAGATGTTTGCTAGTGTATATATTGTTAATACAGTTTCTCATTGTTCATCACACAGTTGTTGTTGCCTCTTTGTTCATGTGTTTTAGTTTATTTTCCTATGCTTTTCTTGTGTGACTCTCCCGTGGGTTGGGGCCAAACTGGGGGGAGGGGGGTTACATATGCTCTACAATTAAGAATGGGACTGGTGTGGGGCGGGGGGGCATCACAATGCTTGGCCCCCTACCAACACACATCAACTTCCAAACAGTGTGCAATCTCATGTCACGCAGCACCTCTGCCACTGTATTACTTTTTCATCACATGTCAGTTTGGTTATATGTGGCTGTACACATCATATGTCTGCTTCGCTCACATACTTTCAGAATTCCTTTACATCACCCCAAAATATGCCTGTTCAAATGATGTTGGTTGCAGGGGCTTAGAATGCTGTGCTTTCCAGCCTCAGTCCATTGATTCATTTCATGTTGTCTGCTACTATGCACTGACATCACATTTGCCACTGTTGTTTCAGTGATGTCTTGTACTAGTGTCCTTGTAGATCATTCCCCTACAGAAGTTTGAGGCTATTGCAATGACACATGTGCACAATGATACGTTACATTGCTACACATTGCTTTACTGTGTGACATGGTGGTTTCACTGTGTAGCCGATGCTAAATTCAGCTGTCCTGTTGCTGTGTCACTGGTTGTTATGTACCAGGGAGTCCTGTGATGAGGTAAACACCTGCATTCAGCATCAGAGCACACAGTTGTTGGGTACATGGGTGCATATGCGGCCTGTGTGCTTCATGTTGCTGGCAGGCCAGTAGAACTGAGGTAAGTTGCTGTGCACTGTTGCATTGTTAGGGGATGATGTAGCAGGACCAGGCTAGGTTGGTGTCAGGGTGGGGGGTGGTGTCTGGACTTGAGTGAGCTGCCTGGGTCAGTGTGGGAGGTAAGGGCAGTGTGGGTAGGAGAGAGGAGTGTAGTGTCAGCAGACTGCCTCAGCTAGTGTTGTGGTGAGGGGGGGCTGGTGGGTGGTGACTGGACTTGAGGGGGCTGCATGGGGGCAATGTCAGAGGTAAGGGCAGTGTGGGGAGGGTTGAGTACTGTGAGAGTGGTGCCTGGGATGGTGTGGGAGGTGAGGGCAGTGTGGGAGGGGAGTGTACTTTCAGGGGCTGCCAAGGGTAGTGTCAGAGGTGAGGGGGGCTGGTGGGTGGCATCTGGACTTGAGGGGGCTGCCTGGGGGCAGTATCAGGTGAGGGTGGTATGGGGAGGGTGGAGTACTGTGAGGGTGTTGCCTGGTGTAGTGTCAGAGGTGAGGCCATTGTGGGGAGGGGAGTCTACTGTCAGGGGGCTGCCTGGGGTAGTGTTGGAGGTGAGGGGAGCTGGTAGGTGGTGTCTGGACTTGAGGGGGCTGCTTGGGGGCAATGTTGGAGGTAAGGGCGGTGTGGGGAGGAGAGTTCACCATCAGGGGGCTGCCTGGGATAGTGTCGGAGGTGAGGGGGCTGAATGGTGATGTCTGGACTTGAGAAGGCTGCCTGGGAGCAGTTTCAGAGGGGAGGGGAGCTGGTGGGTGGTGTCTGGACTTGAGGGGGCTGCCTCGGGACAGTGCTGGAAATGAGGGTGGTGTGGGGAGGAGAGTGTACTTTCAGGGGGCTGCCGGGGATAGTGTCGGAGGTGAGGGGGGCTGAAGAGTGGTGTCTGGACTTGAGGAGGCTGCCTGGGGTTGTGACAGAGTTGAGGGGGGCTGGTGGGTAGTGTCTGGATTCAAGGGAGCTTCCTGGGGCAGTGTCCGACCTGAGGGCAGTGTGGGGAGGGTGGAGTACTGTGAGGGTTTTGCCTGGGGTAGTGTCGGATGGGAGGGCAGTGTGGGGAATGGAGTGTACTGTCAGGGGACAGCCTTGGTTAGTGTTGGAGGTGAGCGGGTCTGTTGGATGGTGTCTGGACTTGAGAGGGCTGCCTGGGGCAGTGTTGGCGGTGAAGGCAGTGTGGGGAGGGGAGTGTACTGTCAGGAGGCTGTCTGGGGTAGTGTAGGAGGTGAGAGGGCTGGAGGATGGTGTGAGGGCTGCCTGGGTCAGTAGCATAGGTGAAGAGGGCTGGTGGGTGGTGTGAGTGCTGCCTCGGGTAGTGTCGGAGGTGAGGGGGGCTGGTGGGTGTTGTGAGGGCTGCCTGGGGTAGTGGCAGAGGTGAGGAGGGCTGGTAGGTGGTGTGGGGGCTGCCTGGGGTAGTGTCAGAGATGAAGGGGATTGGTGGGTGTTGTGATGGCTGCCTCGGGTAGTGCCAGAGGTGAGGGAGTCTGGTGGGTTTGTGAGGGCTGACTGGGGTTGGGGCTGAGGTGATGAGGGCTGGTGGGTGGTGTCTGTACCTGAGGGGGCTGATGTGCTGCTGCGGTATGTGACAGCACTGTGTGTGCAGTGGAAGTTGGGGGGACGGTTTGCAGGGGTACATACATTAGTTATGTGGGGCCTCAGGCACAGTAGCTCTGGTGCATCCATTACTTACATGGGAACTTACACAGTCAGGGCTTGACTGGCCTATCGGTCATACGGCTCGTGGCGTCTTTGAGGACCAGGGGGCCGGTTTATAACAAGCCGCCCTGGGTCGTTTTTTTGTGTGCAATTTTGATTTGTATTGGTTTTGTAACTTACGTTTCTTTAAGTAACGAAAGATACTTTTGCTGCCTGGGACCGAGCCAGCTCGCACTAGCAGCAGATTGGTATTGACGATGGTGGCAGGCCTGCAGCATTCATCACAGCAAGGTTACACAAACACGTTGGTTACCTTGCTTTGATGAATTATGAAGTAGGGGCCGTGCTCGCTGGCCTGCCTCAGTGGCCTGGCAATGTCATCCGCTGCCGCAGCTGGAGGTGTGGCTGGCGCTAGTCAGACCGCTCCTGGCTGTGAATTCTAGCACGGCTTCTGGCACCCTGGGCTAGTGGGCTACTAATGTGGGCTGTGCCTAACTGTGCTGCAAGTTGCTTTCAACTTTACAGGTGTACCGTGCCAAAAACAAATTGTTGATTTCAACTCTGCACGTGTGTGCAACAACTCTGTTGTCTGAGTTCCCTGGGGGCTGGGGCCCGGAAAATTGCCAGGCAGTACTGAGCCACAGTGAGCCTATAAAATTCAGGGAGGAGGAGCACTGAGGAGCGAGAGAGGTGGGTCAGTGTTATAATATGTACACACTGACCTTAGGTCAGTGTGGAATGTTTGGAATTGAACGCTCTCACTCAGAGTGTTCAATTCATTTCACATCATAGCAGCCCACCCACCGGGGGCCTTTCATTAAAGCTTATACAAAGCTTTCCTGGGTCGTCTCCTCATTACTTCAAATGGCGACGGCCCACCCACCTGGGGCCTTTCATTAAAGCTTATACAAAGCTTTCCTGGGTCGTCTCGAGTCAGTGGGAGTGGGGTCAGGTGATTGGCTGCCTGGGCATTTTAATTTGGGCGCACACACAGTCCCGGAGTTGACTTTGTTCGACTTTGCCCTCCGCGTGGCTCAGCCAGCCTCAGCAGCAGCCAACAGGCCAACAGGCAGGCTGCAGCAGCTCAGAGGAGAGAGGAGTCGAGCCGTCACGTCAGGTGCCTGGTGATGGCTGCTGCAGTGCCTGACTCCCAGCTGACTGTGCCGGCCCGCGGGGCAGCCATGGACCCCTGTTCAGTGGCCCACTGCTCGCCCATACGCACACACTGCTACCCAGCCTGCTGAGTCCACCGTCAGGCACATATGGGACCTTTGATATCCGGCAAGCAATACTGGATTTATGACTATACCCTGCCCTGGACGCAGAGGAGGTGGGATGGCAATCCCAAAGTCATACTGAGGAGCTGTCTTTTTGCGTTCCCGGATTGCCCTGCATGGCCAAAGAAAGAGGAAGTGTCTCCCCCGGCCTGTGTTTTTAGATTGTAGCCTACGTGGGTAGCCTCTGTGCCTCTCCTTTCTATTCTCCCCTCAACCTACAATGGAATGCCAGGAATGCGAATGTCACAGCATCCTCGGACACCAGGATTGCCTGTTGTTTTAGGATTTAAACCCAAAACTTAAACCGGGGAGGGCCATCGCATCTGTAATCCCATCCAGCAACGGATACCTGTTTGGTGAGCTAAGTAAGATATGTTTGTGTGTGTGTGTGTATGTGTGTGTGTGGAGGGGCGGGTGGGGCTTGTATGCAACGTAATATTACAAATTATATAGTAAAACCCACCTCAGCTATTGATGGTGAACTTCGCAAAGCTTCAGTGCTTGAAGCACACACTGAGTAGTTTGACAAGCATGTTAGCGTGACATGTATTTTTGTGCCAGACTGTGACAGTTTGCTCCACAGAAGCATAGCATCTCCCTGCAACACCTCTTGAAACCTAATTTCTTGCCACCAATAAAACGGCTTGTCAGTTCAGCTGACCACATACTTAGGTTAGGTAGGTCGGCAGCTAAATATTTCATCAGAGCAAGTAACCTCACAAGTGAGATAGTTTTCATTATGCCCATTAGTTGGGATCCACTTTGTTAGTCATGTTCCCTCATGTACCAGGCCAGGTATTGATTCTCTTTACAGACAAAATTCAATTTAGCAACTTACTGTTTGATAAAAACAAAGGTATGCCATGCACCATCTATGTCACTGATACCTGGGCCACCCACCTGCAATAGATCAAAATGACATGCCAAGAGCGTGCCTTTGCTTTTAGACTACTAGACACACTATGACTACACAATGACTACACAGGGACAAGGTGTCTATGGTCGGAATGGGCTGGCTGGGCATACATTTCACTCAGGCACTGTTAGGTAGGATTTGCACAGAACTAGTCAATCTTCCTGTCCTGGTTCAACCCCAGAACATTTTGCTTTATTAGTGATATATTTTTTATTCAGACCTTCCAGGATTTTGCGGCATGAAATGGCAAATTTTGCAGCACAAACCTTTATTTATTGCAGCATTTTTGCGGGACATTTTGCATTAACTGGAGGGTGTAAGATTGCCACATTGCAGGAAATAGGCAGAGTGCAAGGCTACAAGAGAGTCAGGGTATCATTATTATGTATCTTTTGTATTAATTTAATAGGAAGAGTCCCAGATGTCTCTGGCTTGGCAGAACAGTGTTTGATTTGGCTACATTTCTGGTTTAATGTTCATGCCTATTTAATAGTATTAACTAAATTGATCATATCAATTGTAATGCTGAAAATATTCCCCTTCTATGTTCTTCAATCCCCCAAACGCCCACACACCTCTCTCACCAACACACATCTCACCAACTCTCTATCACAACTTCCATTCCTTAACCTCTCACTCTGTCATTCAAATACTCACGTGCTATGTCACACTGTCAAGTCACAATTTGCACTGCCCAGCCCCTGCCACATTCCAAATCATACTCCCAACTCACACCTTGCACTCTACAATTCCTCCCACAATATACAGTCCTTCATTCTTTTGTGCTGCTTCTGCATCTTGCATCCTTTCTCCCATTCCATCGCACTCTTCCCTCATCCTTTTTCCCAATCTGCAGCTCACTGCCTCTTTCTGGCCAACCGCTTCCTCTCTGCTTTCTGGCTCACTGACCACATGCTCCCTCTACTTTCTGTACCTCTGCTCGCTCTCATATTTCTGGCCCACCGCATCACTGCTTCCTCTGCTCTCTTGTGCAGCGCTTCCTCCTCTGACCCACTGCTCTCCCTCTGCTTTCTTGCCTATCACCTCACATCTCACCCATCACTCTCCCTCTCTCTCATAGTGTAACCATTTTTTTTTAAATGTAGATTGTGACCCAGTTCCTCAAATAATAGGGCATTTAAAAAAAGAACAGAGGATATGCTAATTTTAGACAACCCATTTTTGAAAATGAGCAGGTCACCTTATTCTCAAAGGTGACCGGCGCATTTCCACAGGCTTGACCTGTAGCGCAAATTGTGCGCTGGCCAGCTGCCTTGAATGGTGTTCTGGGTTGTTTGACCGAAGTGTAATTATTTGCGGCGGAATTGACCGTAGTGAATTTTGCTGTGAATTGATTTGCACTTCAGCCAAACAACCCAAAATGTACCTTTCACCACCACCCCACCCCCTCCCCAACTTAACTACTTGGTTGCTGCCGCATCCCCTGCAACCCTACGGTGCCTGATCCGTCCCTCTAACGTGGGTCGGATCCGACTTTGCAGGATCCCTTTTTCGTTATTTTCTTTTTTTTCTGTCCCCGCCTCCAATTTTGAGGAAAAGGGGGAAAACACTTCTGCAACCACCCTAGACCAAAAATACTGAACATGGCTAGCGGGTGACACCCCCGCAACACATGTTCAGTAGTTATAAAAATGTATCTAATAGTACTGGACGAAATAGGTCAAATTGTAACATTCGACAGATTTTTGTCATCAAAATGGGCAGTACTTTGAATCGCTCTCCCGACAGTGTTCTGCAAGATCCCAGAGCCTCTCACAGGAACAGGCCCTCCAGGTGCCTGCCGCTGTAAAATGCGACCCAACAAATGCATTTTTATCCTGTTTGAGGAACAGAAATGCAAGTGATACAGCAGCAGTTCATACCTTAAAAGAAATGCATGACAGGTTCAGGAAAGACCCTGTCATGCAGTGGCAGCCCCACATCTCGTGCGCGTAGGGTTGCCTACAATTTCTGCACATCTAAAAGTGCATCTTGCTTGGAAATGAGGAATGCGCTTTTAAATTGACAGAAACGCCACTTTATTTTATCAAGGAGGTGAAAAAGGCCAACTGAATGGGCGCGCATATAAAATGTGCCCATTCATGTGTCCCTTGTGGATTGGGCTGCACTTTTTTGGGGTGATGATATGTGTTAGCGCTTTTCCTTTCTTGTGTGAAAAAAAAGTTGAGAACCTGGCACCCTGAGTATCATTTTTTTTACAAGAGTAATTTTTGAAGATTACTTTAAAAAAAATGTTAAAAAAATATATATATTGTTTTTAAACATGCTGTTTTTGCACAAAACGACAGTTTTTGCGGCATTTTGCGCAAAATGGCCGTTTTCGTGACATTTTGCAGGATCGCAAAATCGCTATAAGCTGGGGGGTCTGTTTATTAATACCTCAGTGAGTGGGAACCCTTTTCCACACTCACATAATCTTTAACTCTTTTTATGGGTTTCATTTTTAAGACTCTCCATAGTGTCTTTTTTAAGTTATCATCTTTAACAACTTATTGGCAATAAGTGCCTGTTGTTGCTGGGTTGCCCTAGGGCCTCCCCTTTTAACTTCACTGTGCTAACCTGGAGTGAACTACAGTTCCCAAGGGTAGAAAGGATCTTTGGTTCCCTTTTACATTTTATTTAGTGAAACCAGCACACGCCACCTTACGTGGAGTGCTGGGGAGATACCGTGTATGCCCTTTAACACTAAAACTGTAACAATTCTGTTACAGTGACAAGTTTACCTGCAATGGCTGGTGGCGCTGATACCTTGTATTAATATGGTGCACCTTT
This sequence comes from Ambystoma mexicanum, assembly GCF_040938575.1. NCBI lineage: Eukaryota > Metazoa > Chordata > Amphibia > Caudata > Ambystomatidae > Ambystoma > Ambystoma mexicanum. Next base: position 418,099,203 of record NC_090927.1, on the reverse strand, counting down.
ACTGCGGACTGTGTTCACAGCTGCAGTAAAGGGACTTAAGGGTGTCAATTTTTTACCAAAATGGCCCCTGTCTTCCTTTTTTTTGCTCGAGTTCCTGAGAAATACTGCGAACCTGGAAGATGAAGACATGTCGACCATTGGAACTTAAACCAAAGAGGATGACAAAGGAAAAGCAGTGGAAACCATTTCCAGCGACCAGAGAGCCTGCTTTGTAACCCGAGCCTGCTGCAGCCCTTCTTTCCAATCAACCTGGCGACCTCGAAAACAATGACCCGAACCCAGAGCCTGGCGATACCCACTAGACTCAAGAAGACCTGCCTTTTGTGCCATTTCACGCATTGCTGCAACCTTGTGTTGTTGCAATACCCCAATATCCTGGGACCTCAAGCCATTATGAATCTCGCTGAAACTTTGTGGGTATCCTGGTGGATCTCGAAAGACACAAATTGAGTCAAAAGAATCCCCTCACCAGAGTGCTGGACCTTTAAAACAACGAGAATTCAACCACGATTTTCCGTCTTCTTCTATGCGCCTTGAAAAGGCACCAAATCTGTGGAACTGCATTCAGCCACAAGGGAAACCTTGCCTAGAGCCTTCTTCATCGATCCCTGCTGCAAAGTCCTTTCTGAGGTCTTCTTTTCAGTCTCCACGACAAGGAATCCATTGACCGGGTATTTGGCTGCAGACCCTGAAGTTCTCCTGCTGCAAAAGCTTCTTCAATGCTGAGGTAATGTGTTGGCTTGGGTATGTACTTAACTTAAGCCTGTTAGGATTTCTGTGTAGTTAAGTGGTGTTTTCTGTGATTGGGGGGTCCTTCATCCATTACACCCAGTCCAACTGCTAGAATCCTGCTAGGGTGTCTTCTGTGAAGCCCCTGGACCCTTTTCTAACTCTCAAGTGAAGTGCTCCCCTGTTTGCCCAGTTTTCCTAAGGAAACTCTGACTTTTGCTACTAAAGAACCTATTCTGACACTGCCTTTTGGTCACTAGTCCTAGTGACCCCCCTTCTGCCACTGAGAACACTCATGCTCCAAGAATCAGGGAAAGACTGTCAAGGGATTGGGACTTCTGCCAAGGAAAGAAAATATGTTTTTAAAAGTATTTTGCTTGTAAAGAGTTGGTTGGTAACTGTAATTCTAAGAGTGAACAGTTACAAAAGTTCTTACCAATCTTGAAAATGTGATGCACTATTCTTAAAAGTATGGTTAACATCTTTTCTTCCTTAGCAACTGTTTTGCCAGTCTAATTGAAAGTAGATGTGAAGGTATTTTACTCACCTGTGATTAGGTTGTGCCTCTACCAAAAAGTGTTGGCATAACCACATTATTCCTGCAGGGTAATTGTATGAGTGTCCTCCAACTATTGGTATCACCAGATTAGTCCTTTGAAGATAATTGTATGAGTGTCCCCCAACTGGGTCTTGCTTTCCCTGACTTGCTGCTAGCCTGTCCTTAATAAGTCTGAATTAGGTTGTTGCCTACCTAGAATAACTATTCAGTAAAGTGTAACATTGGGTTTTACTTTCCCCTTCCTTGTGAGGTTAACAAAGTATGTGGGGTTTACTTACCTTGTGTTAGCTGTGTGACATCCAAAATAAGTTAAAAGAGTTACTGCATACCTCAATCTGGGGTTCCCCGATTTCAAAAGCACCTGCAATTGGATATTACATCTTTGATGTTTTACTCACCTAGTATAACTGTGTTATCACAAAAGTAGTTTTAGGTTTTTACTGCACCTAAAATAAGTGTTTCACTATTCATTAAAAGTATGTTGTCCAGTTGACTGATTAAGTGATTTGTGCTGAGACTCATTATACAACTGGAAGGGTCTACGGCCCTTGCATCACTGACTGTAATTGTAAAAAAGTAACCGTGGCTTTTACTCCCCAAGAATAGGCTTGACTTATACTAAATGTGTATGAAAAGGTTGTGACTTCCCTAGAACTACTGTTAGGTTTTTCAAATAAGCTCTATACTTGCGTCTGTGTACATTCAAGTATAGTGTTGTGTTTTTATACTGTGATTTCATATAATGTTATAGTGCTTACTTACCCCTAGATTTATCTGGGCCTACTTGTATTTAAATGAATCCTTTATTTATACACACATAGGGCCTCATTCCGAGATTGGAGATAGCCACGGCGCTAATAGCACCATGGCTGCCTCCAATAATGGTACCGAGTCATTCAATGGTGACCTACCGGTCTAGTCGGACCTTTGCGGGACCGGTAAGTCCTGTAGAGTATTTTGTGTAAATTTGGGGCCTAGCAGTATTTTCTTACCGCCAAAAACAAAGGTAATTTAGCAATGACTACTCCTTGCATTTAGATTGGATTTGGCTTTATGGTGGTATAGTGACTATTCATTATTTCAGTACACAGATACATTTTGTTGGTGTACATTTTGTTGTGGTATAGTGGCATAATTGTCTTTTCTATTTGTGGCCCTAATATACAAAACCCCCTTTTTCTTGCTTGATCGGTTTGTGTGATCACTAGAGGCCTCAGACCTACATTATTCAGAAAAACCACATTTTCATATAGAGTGCCACCTATGGCTGTTATCACTGATTTATCTATACCAGTGAACTATGTTTCCATAACGTATTCACACTGACATGTGGTATTATCCCTAATTTATTTACAATAGTGAGATTATGCTTCCAGAGGCCTCTCTCTGCTGATTCATGTACGCTCAGCAGACTATTGTATTATATTCCACTCAGAAGCCACAAACACATACCCTGAGTGGAATCACGCACACAGCTATTTATAATTGCTCATGACATTGCTTAATCTGTATAGGAAACTTGGCACAATAAACATTGTTCCCTCTCTTGCAGAGTATTTTTTTTAGAGGCACCAAATGAAAAACAGAAGCAAGAACACTCTTAGGCAGACTGTGTGTTATCACAATTTCATTTCAAAATGATACATTACCATTCTTGTGAGACAATCCTCTCTGAAATAAACATAAGAGAAACAAATGCAATAATACCACAAATTTCACTTTACATTTGCAACAAGAAAGATAAAACTTGCATCATTTGCCTTGCAACATTATAACGTGGCAGTTAAACACAGGGGAATTCCCTATCGCTACTCTGCTGCCTGATAGTAGATCATTCGTACGGCAGTCACAGTAATCTCACTCCATTTGTATAATTACCAGCTATCTGTAGCTCTCCTACACGCGATCTCCCTTGGCTAGTCGCCTTCGATGAATGGGCCCAGGGTTTTCTTTGTGTTTGAAGTTTGAAGTGCACAGCGAGAACACGGAATTCTCAAGCCGGTGCCAAGTGATTAGGAAACACAAGTCTCTGAAGGTCAGTAGTGCAGCTCCTCACAGCAGCCCAGCAAATGTGACCTCACTGCAGCTCTGCAAAATGTCTTCTCCCTATAATTCTGTCAGAGCTACTCCAAAAAACCTCTGTTACATCCCCTAGGCTTACGTGTCACCAATCAAATTCATAATATCGTATCCTCCTTCCTCAACATTAGCTCACATTTACAGTAAGCAACTGTATCTAACTAATTTCCTGGCATGCAGATTTAGCTTCCTGCAACACAGTGAACAGAGAGAGCAAGAAAAAAAAATCTAACTGCATGTATAAAAATGACTCTCAGAGCATGTCTTTTCTGCCTCCTCTTTTCACATGGAGAGCACATTATAATGTTAATGAGTTAATATTGGTGTTAGTATTTGTTAATTAAGTCAGTCAATTAGATAGCTAATGTGGTCTCATGTGAATGAGGCATTTCAAGTGAGAGAAGAAAAAGAAAGAAAAATTCTGGTGTGATATAGATCTGTAGAGAAAAACGAACTTCTGTTTTCATTTGCATATCCAAATGTTACACTGGCGACACATGCCTGGCTATATGTGCCACATTATAGCAATAATGTAATCCCATGCATTGCCGCTGCACTCCAAAACACACTAAATTATACTAAATACCCTCCTTTTTCTGAGAATTTGGCCATGGTCCAAGCCACAATTGGAAGAAACCCAACTTGCTCCTTTTCTTCTTTTAAATCATAGCAATTCAACAAAATGAATATTCACATATGAACAAATGAAAAATGAAAATCACGGTTCAACCATCGTAATATTAAAATTCATCTCTGAGTCCATCAGTTCTTATAAAATATTTTACATATTTCGTCCCAACAGAAGTGTCCATAGTCCAGTTGAAGTCAACCATAAAACAATAAAATAATATGAATAATTAAAATAAAGAATTAACATAACAGATTAAAATAATAAATTAAAATAATAAATCTGTGGAACTCCATACTCCAGGTCACTTGTCTGCCTCAGATATGTCCTGAACTGCAACGTCACATCACTTGGTTTATTTGGGGCGCTCTTGCATCCTGGCACTCTTGGATGCTTTTTCCATAGGAGTCATCTCTCTTGGCATCCCGGTTACTTTGTCTTCAACTCCATCCGGAGGCAGGCATCATTTGATCTTCATCCAGGGAACTCCAGGACTCCATCGTCTCCCGCATCCTACGGTCCCGTGACCTCCGACCCAAAATACGTTAGAGTTCTAAATCAAATAGAAAAGGAACAAATTAAGTACATAGCACAATACTAACTTCACCATTTGCCAAAAATAAAACATGCTTTGCAAAACATTTCGCCCTTTTCCTCTCGCCTTCTGAAATCAAACACATGTTAGAGAGAAAACAAACATATATAAAACAGCATTCAACATTTAATACATTTTCATTTTGCAAACCAACTCCATTAATTTCAGCTTTCATTTTTTTTAATTATTATATATATATATATATATATGTCACAATGTTTATGTTCCATTATAATAATCAACCAACTCTATTTTATTTCTCTGCCACTGCCTGTCCAATAGACTCATTTATTTTCTTTCATGTATTCAAGTGGCTTTATCTGTTTCTACACGCTCAAGCCTCTTTACCTCATGTTTGGGTTGCCATGGCTTAATTTGATTTACATGAACAAACTGTTCTGTTGCTGTTTCACCCTCAGTTTTCAAAATTTTGCACACTACGGGAGAGATCGTATCTATAATTCGAAATGGCCCCTGCCAGGCTGCCAGAAATTTGGAATTTTTCAGTTTACCTTTTCCAAAATGAAATTTATACACCTGATCGCCCGCACAATACTCTTTCACTGATGTCTTTTTATCATAATATGACTTTGCACTGTCAGCAGCTCTTTCTAGATTTCGCTGTACAAAAGCAAATGCATGTTGTAAATGCTTCCTCAGCTCATCCATGTATTCATGAACTGTAGATTCGCTTACAAGTGTCTGCTCGTGTGTTCTGTATAGTAGGTGTTGCGGTAACACCATTTTCCTACCTGTCAAAACCTCATGGGGACTAATACCTGTTGCTTTGGCGGGAGTTGATCTGATTGCCATCAAAACCAAAGGTAAACGTAAATCCCAGCTGGAACCTGCTTCTGCTACAAATTTCTTTAATATCTCCACAACAGACCTATTACAGCGTTCAACTCCCCCAGAAGAAGCAGCTCGATATGCAATATGTAATTTTCTTTTCACTCCCAATATTTGCCATACCTTACTTATTAAAGCGCTTGTGAAATGACTTCCTCTGTCGGATTCTATTCTTTGTGGTAACCCAAACCTTGAAAACACATGATTCACCAGTAATGTAGCTGCTGTTTGCGCACTACAATCTGGTGCAGGAATACACTCAATCCATTTCAACATCAAACACACCACACTAAAATATCACGGTTCCCCCTGCTCGACCTCTTTACAGGCCCTACATAGTCTATTTGCAAATCTGACCATGGAAGAGTTAAGCCTCTTTTCATTAATGGGGCTCTATGCATTGGTGAAGCAGGTTTAAATTGGGCACATACTAGACATCCTCTAGTATATAATTCCACATCTTGGGACATATGTGGCCAGTAAGCATAATCTTTTAGTATCTCCAATGTTTTTTTGTGAACCTCTGTGGCCTGCAGTTATCGCATCATGTGCATGGTGTAGCATTAACCCTCTGAATGAAAGGGGTACCACCCACTGTATCTATCCTGTTATAGACTGTCTAATCATGAGTCCATCCTTTAGTCTAATTAGTTTTTTATTCTTTAATAGCACCCTCAACTCTTCTTTTCCCATACAATCATTTTCTGTTAAAGGGTTTTGTACAGGATCTATCAAATGATTATAATAGGTTCCCAAAATTTGATCATCCTTTTGTGCCTCAATCAGATCTTGGTCTGGTGTATCATAACTTCATTGTGCTACTGGTCGATCTACCTCCTTCGGTGCTTTAGAACGTGTTACTGCATCAATTTGTATTTCACCAAGTAAATGTTCAATAGGTAGCAATTCTCCCATCACAGCCCCAATTTTAGCCAGGTGATCTGCCTTATCATTCCCCTCCTTATCCTCTCCTGGAGTTTTTAAATGCCTACAAATTTTCCTCCAGTATATTGTTAAATCATTCTCTGACACCAATTTGTCTATGGCTTTCATCATTTTTCCATGTTTAAGTGGCTTTTTGTTGTATGTAATCATGCCTCTCGCTTTCCAGCCAGGTAAATATTCCACAAAGCTATTTTGTGCATAGTCAGAATCAGTCACTGGGCCAAATTCACTAAATTTATTATCAACTGCAGTAGCAATTGCTTTATAAATGGCTGCCAACTCCGCTACTTGACTGCTCCTAGCTCCAATTCTCATCCCTATACTGGGGACGACTTCACATTTCAACCAGACATTTACTATTGCTGACACTAATTGTTTATTACTGTCATTTTCAATGTGAAAAGCACAACCATCAACATATACAGTTGGCAAATCCTTGCATGTCTTTTCATCAAAAGCTTTGTGTGGTGATTGCCCAAAATCCTGTAAACTATTTTCCACTTCTACTTCGTTTGTATACATGTTCAGCTGCACAGTCATGTAGATCTGCTAAACCTTGAGCAACTGCACTTTTTTTTTATTTTGGCCATATCTCACTTCTACAGGAAAACCTTGTAATGCAAGCGTCCATTAAGTGATTCTAGACTGTGCTAGGTTACCTCACCTGATTCTTTTACTCTCTAAAAACTGCAATGGTTGATGATTGGTCTCAATAATTACCTTTTCTCCCTGAACAATGGGGCGGAAATGCTGTAGTGCCCACGCAGTGGTCAAAAGGGCCTTTTCACATTCACTGAATTTAATTTAACTTGGGAAAATGCCTTACTTGCATAGGCAATGGTTTTGTGATTCAAATCATGTTTTTGTGATAGCACTGCTGACATACACTGTTCAGAGAAACCTATTTCTATAGGAAATCCCTATCCTTTATGGGGTATGCTAAACATGGTACCTTTACAAGACATTCCTTTAATTTAGCCACTGCCTCAGACTGCTCTTTTTCGCATTTCCAGGGTGTATTCAGCTTTAACAGCTTAGTCAATGGTTGAGTAATTTCAGCATAATTTTCAATGACCGTCCTGTTATAGCCGTCATTCCTACTAAACTTTTTACCCCTTTCACATTTTTATGGTCTTTTAGTTTTTGTATAGCCTCCACTTCTTTTGTGGGTTTAATCCATGTTCAGTCAGTTCATGGCCTAGACAATTTACCTTTTTCTTGCACCATTGTGCCTTTTGTAAAGATACTTTGGCGCCTCTTTCTGCAATTGGCCAAGAACATGTCTTATTTCATCATAATGGTTTTTCAAGCTTTCATTTTTTATCAGTACATCATCCACATAAACTATGGTACCTCTTTCCGCTGCATCAGGCATAGCCTTTCTCAAAAATATGCCAAATTCACTCCCACTGTTGACGTACCCGAATGGAGTTCTAACCCATGCGTATTGGGCCTTGTCAAATGAAAATGAAAATAAATTCTGAATCTCCTCTGCCAATGGCACACACCAATATCCAGATGTGAGATCTAATGTAGTAAATACTTATGAGCCATGCACCTGAGCCAGGCCTTGATCAAATAATGGCAATGGCCATCTGGACACTGGCACTCTTTTATTTAATTCTCTCAAATCTGCACACAGGCGCCATTGACCATTTGGCTTTAAAACACCTAAAATAGGTGTGTTGGAAGTGCTATGAATACGCCTGATAATTCCCAGAGACTCCAAATTTTTAATTATCTCTGCCAATGACTCTAAACATGCCAGTGGTAATCTATACTGGCGCACAAATACTGCGTTTCTACTACACCCTTCCGGTAGCGTGGCCACATGCAAATTAGTTAGACCGCAATCATAAGCATCTTTTGCAAATACATCTTTAAACTCCATAAGTACCTTCCTCAATTCATTTCTATCCTCATCGCTGTTGCATGCATCTGCTGATAAAATCTGCTCCTCCACCATTTTTGAAAATTCTGGAAAATCTTCCAGTAAAGGAATCTCTGTGCTTTCCTCTAATTGTGTGGCTGTGTCTCTCTGTAAAGCTGCCACTTTTAAATATTTTGGCATATCAGCTTCCACTTCAATGGGCTGATTTTCTTTTTCATTTTCATTTATGTTAAATGTTATGCAATCCTCTTGATGACAGCACACTGTCTCATTTGAATCATAAGGGTACCCAGAATTAATTTTAAGTATTCCTTTGGGCTGAGAATTCAGGTGTTCTGGCAACTCACCCTTGGCATCTACATACTTTTCAGGTATATTTCCAATCACCATGTTATTCAGATCTGCAGTATAATGTGAGTTTTGTATGGCCATTCCTAATGAGGAGTTTTCCTCTAAATGAATATCTTGACAACCTTTATTATTCACCACGATTTTTACAGACCCTTCACCAACATCTATCAATGGAATGTATTCATAATCCAGGCCTTGCTGTTTTATGGATTCATTCAAGCACACAAATGCATCAGAATCTTCCATCTGCTGTCCATTTTTGCACTTCAGTGTTATTACAACCTGTTTGGTGAATGCAGGGATAATAGTATCCTTCCTCATTTGTAATTCAATTGCATATGGGACCAGTTGTGCGCAATGATAATCCCTTCTTTTGTCTTCAAATTCAGGTGCAGGCCCACCTAGGCGTGAAATGTAAAAGTCATTTTGTGTTCCACTCATTTTCAATACATTATGGTAAATTGTTTACTGCCCAATACTAATTTTTAACATGCATCTGCCTGCAATTCGGTTTTCAAAGTCTGGACTGTCCAAGCCAGAGACATATTGGTTTTTAATTCTAAATTTCGGGATCTCCTCTCTCTCCATTATTTTTTGCAATAATTCCTCGTTAATGAAGCTCCTTTCCTGTTCAAGAGCTAAAGTGGCTTTTATTGTTTTAGAATAGTTATTTATACCAATGTGAATCCATGGTTGCTCATCTTCCATATGTATTTCAGCAAGAGTGGTGATGTGTTTTTCTGCATCTGTTTTAGGAACAGTATTCTGTTTGCATGTTTTCTCTTTTAAATAAAAGCGTAATGTGTGCTCATCTATGGGAGTTTGCCATCTTTTCCTTGGGTCCAAGTATATGTGTACAGATTGTTTCTCATCTTCACTCTGCATTTCATCTTGGCACATCAAAATGACAGGGACGCTAGGTATACAGCTGTTCTGGAGATATACCTCTACTGCATCATTTGTTTCGGCAACGGTGTGACATTCATTTATATTGCTGTTTTGTGATTTTAGTTTCTTAGGTCTCAAAGTTTTTTTGGTTAAGGACCACAGTACTCCATTCACCCCATCTATGAGAGGAGACAATCTTTTCAGGCAATCTGTTCCCATCAGAAATGGAATATCACAAATGGATGAGACCAATACCTCCTGTTTCATTCTGTGTTTACCTATCTTTATGTTAACCTCGGTGACGCCTATAATAGGCACCTCCTCCCCGTTAAAATGATGCACTGGATCTTGATTTTCCTTCACTGTGATCTGATTCTGTTGGGATCTCCCTTCATTGATACTCTTTACCAATTCTTTAGACATAATTGTGGCCTGTGCGCCAGTGTCAATCATTGCAAATGTATTGCATTTTTCTTTTTCAGTGATGGGAGCATAATACCTGTCTTCAACTTCCTCTAACACACATAAGTAGTGCGAATTCTAACTGATTTCAGGGCTCACCTTTCTCAGGCCTTTTTCACTTTTGGCTAAGCACATTGGTAAATGGAAAGACATTTTTCCCTCCTTTTTGCCCATTTCTGTGTGAGAGACTTTATTCATTTCTCCATGCTCAGAGGTTTTTTGGAGTGTGGCCACTGTTCGCCTATCCATCCAGGTATCATCAGAGGTCACGCTACAATCCTCCAACTGAACATGTGTAACAACATCTTTTAGCAATTTGTCATTGTCTAATTATGTGCATTTGTGATCATTTAGTGTGGTACCAGCCCTTTTCACCTCTTCAAAAATATGTGGCTCAAAGAATTCTTCAGGTGATTGACACGTACCCTCCTTTTGAGTATTTCTGTTTACTGCCTGTGTTTGGTTATTGTTCTTATTGCCCAGGGAAGGAGTTATAGCATCGCCACTTACTCCCTGTTCACTGGTATTCCCCATGCATGAGTCATTTTTCTTAAATCTGTCTCTTTGTTCTTTTGGAATTTCAGGTTTTCCTTTTCCATTTGTACAAATCTCCAATGTTTGATTTAGCTCTATGTTAAACCGTACCTCTCTTTTGGAAGTATTTGCACTTTCTGTTACATGTTCATTTACTGGTACTTTATGTATTTATTTATTTATTATTTATTTATACAGATTGTATGGTTTCCGTATTTGAAACCTTTAACCTGATCATGTCCATTCTTCCGTGGTATATCTCCAATTTAGTGTGCGGTGTCTTACTTGCAGTGCTTGATATCGCCTTATGATACCTAGGTTGTGTTGTTGATCGCCTCTAGTTTCTTAAGGATTAAAATAACTAGTCTTATGAGTGCTAATGTCATTTTCATTTTTTCTCCTTCTACAAGAGTCCTCCACCACTCATCAACATTCCTTGTCATATGGCTTCTAATGGTGTCCCCCAAGCACTGCTCTCTGTCTTTCCTTAGACCGGTACACTGTAATGTGAGGTGTTTCAGAGATTCTATCTCTCCTTTTATTTTACACATTCTGCAGCTTTTGCGGATATCCAACCTTTTCCTTCTTTGTAATATTTCTCCCGTTGGTAAAATGTTCAATCTGAATCTCAGAAAAAGGTCTCGGAAGCACCAGTTAGGGAATAAGGTCAGGTAGCTCGGGATCTGATTCAATTTTCGTGGCTGGGCCCAGAAGTCTTCATAGCCTTTGTATTTGCAGTTGTCTTCTTGGGTTTCTATCCAATCTGCCATGTATAGTTTCTTTTTAGATTTGTCTGGGTTGATCCACAAGTCTTCCTCTGACTCACTGAGGTTCACTAGGATCCCTCGACAAATCTTTTGCCATTCTGTTAAGATTATATCGGATTGGTCTTTTAGGGCTTTTTTCAGCACCCTAAATCTTCCTGTGGTGTTTTTCTCAAGACATTTTCGATAGAAGCTTAGCATTTTCCATACCTCTATTTTTTAAGTGATTTCAATGCCAGTTCTCTCCTTATTTGCTGTATTGGAACTGATTTAGGCAGCTGTAACGCTTTCCGCCAAAACAGGTCCTCCAGGATTGTTCATGTTTGAGCTTGTAGGGGAGTTGGTGACTCTACCCCGTATGTTAGTATTGGCACCACTTTCATCCTATAAATGGATACTAGAGGTGATAAGGTGAATCTGCAGTATCTTTTACGCAGAATTCTCCCTTGGGCAGCTAGATTGCTTGCTTTCCTTTTTAGCCCCGCTATTCTTGGCATGTTGTTTTTCGTGTTGTCTATACAGGCTCCCAAGTAAGTGAACGCTTCCACTTCCAAGATTTTTTTGTTTTTCAGTGACCATCTTAGTTTTTTCCCTTTATTTTTATTACCTCCTGGGCATAACTTCAAAATTCTCGATTTTTCTGGATTTATTACCAGATCATTGGAGTCCACGTACGATTGTAATGTTGTAAGCTGTCTTTGCAAGCCAATTTGGGTTTGGTCCATCAGGACGATGTCATCTGCGTAAAGCAGCCTCCCAATCGGCGTTCCTGCTATTTTTGGTGGAAAGCAGCGGGTGGACTCAAATGAATCTTCAAGATCTGATGTGAACAGATTGTACAGTTCCGGTGCCAGCGGGCATCCTTGTTTTAAGCCCATTTTGATCTGAATTTCGTCTGTTAGTGTACCCGCTGTGTCCAATCTTACTCTGATGCTTGTATCCGTATGCAAGTCTCTGATGTTCTCCACCAGTGACTGTGGACATTCCCAGCTTTCCATTTTCTTCCATAGTTTGGCTCTTTTTATGGTATCGAAAGCTTTCGACAAATCTACAAACGCGATGTAGATTCCTTGGTTTTTGTTCCTTTGTGTTCTAGCTTTCATTTAATTAATCAGGAAGATGTTGAGGGCTGTGCCTCTTCCTTTCACAAAACCCGATTGCCAGGGATCACGTCGTCCACTTTGCTGTACCCACTGATCTAATGCTTTCAGTAGTGTAGATGCAAAGACCTTCCCCACCACATCCAGTAATGCGATCGGTCTATAGTTTTCTGCTGATGTTCTGAGACCCTGTTTAAAGATGGGCACCACGACAGCTTTTCGCCAGTAATCCAGAATTTTTTCTGTTGTTAATATGTATTTGAATAGAAGGTGTAAAAATGTTGCCCATTCACCTGGATTGCTTTTCAATATTGCATTCGTCAGCCCGTCAGGCCCTGGGGCTCTTGAATCTTTCAGTTTTTTTAAGATGTTTACGATTACTAATATCTATTATTGCCTCTTTTTTGTTTGTCAATGATTTCCGCTTGGGTTCGGTGTAAATTTCCCCTTGCAGCTGTGTATAGTGCTTAACCCATGAGGAAGCACTTATTGGGTTCATTTGACTTGTTGCTTGAGGCTTCTCCACTTCGTTGATGATTGCCCAGATTTCTGCTGTGTTTTTAGTTCTTATTTTTCCCAACATTCTTTCTGCATCCTGATTTAGCAAAGTCTTCTTGTGTCAGTGTAGCCAGTTTCTGTACTTTTGTTTTAACTTGTGTATCTCTTTACTCCAGTTGTCGAGTTTGTTCTTTTTTAGTCATCTAATGTCTCTCCTTAATACTTTTTTCTTTTCTCGTATACGACTGTCATACTGGTGTTGGTGGGTCGTTGTTTGATGGTTACTTCCCGACTTCCTTTCTATAACAAATACTCTGAAAATGGGGTGTAGTCAATCCTTTTTTGGCCTTGTTTGTTTTCAAGCGTCGAGATCATTTGTTTTAAATTGTGGTTTAGTTCTCTTGTTTTCTCTGGTCTAATCCTTAGTATAGTACCTATTTGATCTGTGACCAACTTCTGGCTGTAAGTTCTGATCTTGTTGTTGCTGATGTTTTTGCACGTCAATTTTAACAGGTTGAGGTCACTTTCTACTGTTGGAATTACTTCCAAGGTCTGTATGTTATCTGACAAGTTGCTTGAAATGCAAATATAATCCAGGATCTCTACTGATTGTGTTCCCTTCCAAGTTGGTTTTGCTGGTTGGTCCCCCTTCACCTTTCCATTTAGTACGACACAATCCCTTGATTGTACCATACGATTCCACATTGTTCCTCTTTTTTCCTTTGTTGAAGCTGTTGTTGTGTCATGCTCTGATTGGTTGTCCTTGTTCAGGCACGAACAGTTTAAATCTCCTATCAGTATGAACATTGGGTCTATCCACTTTTCTCTCTGTTCATCAATTAATTCTGCTATTTCATCTGGTAGGTTTCTATGTAGTGAGTTTGCTGGATTCCAGTATATGTTGATCAATATTAATACTTTACTGGCTTTTTTGTCCGGCTGTATCACTACCATCTGGATGAATACATTTGGATTTGTCTCCTCCAGCACTTGCCAATCCAGGTCGTTTTTGATGGCTACCAGTAGGCCAGACATAGGTCTACTTTTTGGACCTTTGACTGCTGGGTTTAGCAAAGCCGCGTATCCTTCCAATGTCGGTGGTTGCAACAGCCATGTTTCCTGTAAGCACAACACACTAAAGTTCTCTTTTTGCAGCGCTCCATTAGTAAAAAGGTGGTTAGAGCCTCTTGTGTTCCAGCTTCCTAGGCTCCATGAACCCACACTTTTTACTGTTTTATATTATTGGGTGTTTGCTTTATCATCGATCTGGTACTTTAACTTTTAAATCATTAGGCATCTCAAAGTCATTATGCAAAATTACATCAGAGCAATCTGTCTTTTTGGCACTGCAGGTATCATAAATACTTAGTCACTTATCAGAAACCGCCCGGTCATTGATATGTCCTTCTGCCCCCTCCTTTGATGACTGTTTTTGTGCTGTACAGAGCTTTCCTATTTGTTCACCTAACATTTTCAATTGGGCCTCGAGACACTGTAATCTTTCCATCTCTCTAGAATCCACTCTGTGTGGCCTAGATCGATATTGGTTGTTTTCCCCCTGATTGGATGTATTCTGATACCTCTCAGGTGCATGATTTCTATTGGGATTGTTCCTGAACTCTTGATTCATATGTGGAGGGGAGCGGGGTGCACCCATCCTTTGATTGTAGTCCCCTGGTGGTGGTGATTCATTGTACTGACGTGGAGCATAATTCATATTCTGCCTCATGTCCTGTCTCTCATGTCGTGGATATTGACCCCTATGTTGATTCCCATTATCAGCAAATCGATCCACATATCGGGGTCTATCTTGATTACCATATATCATGGTATTGGGATCAAATTTGCTCTGAGTCCCCAATGTATGGTAGGGACCGTCATTTCTTTGATCCTGATTTTGTCTCTGGTCATTGTTCATACCTGACATATCAGGCCGATAGCCTGCCCGGGGCCTATCTCCTAAGTACCTGGGGCTGATGTAGCTCTCCCTATTACTAGGATCATGTGATTGAAACATTGGTACAGGAAGTGATGATCTTTGTTGATTACCCATTTGTTCAGGTGTCAAAATATTTTTACCTGGACTTTGAGAAGACTCAAGGGGCATTTTGGCTGACCTGATTTCCATCACTGTTGCTGAGGGTTCTTTAGATTTTGGTCTAGTGTCTTTCATGCTATCACTTTCTCTACCCTGACAATAGAATACTTCATATAGTTTTGTGCTTTGGTGCACAATCCACTCAAGGGACTTGTCACGATCAAATTCACGGACCAGTTGTGATATAATGTCTTTCTGTAACCAATAGAAGTATGCAGTTTTAAACTCATTAGAATTGGGGTCAAAAGATACATCAAAGCGAGAAAATGCTCTTTTTAAGTCTTGTAAAAACTGGCGAGGGGATGTATTACGCCCAGCAGTGATTGTGTAAGCGACTTTCTTTGCCTCCTGCAATGACTGGAAAGGAGAAAAATTACACCTATTCTCTTTTTCAAACTCTGCCCATGTCATATTCTGCTGCTCATTCAATCCCCTTATGATACTGGCCTTGGGAGCAGCTAAAGTTAAATGAAAATACTGCCTGTACTGTGCCTTAGGTATCTGGAGGGCTTTAAAAATGTCATGAACCGCTTCTAAGTGATGCTCTATGCAGCAAGCATTCCCCTCCCTTTTTAAATGGTTTGATCAGGGCTTTGATGGATTTCATTATCTTTATGGGGCTACTTGTTGCAATGCATGGAATTGCACTACTTGGTGATTCAACCCTGGTTCCAGGTGAATGGGATTGGTGCCGGCCCCCAATGGGAGTATCAAATCCCCCAAGGGCGCTGCAACCAAGTTCAGTCACCGGCCCAGTCACAGGGGCACTAGCTCTTTGGGTAGAAATAGAATTCACCTCAAATCCATTGAATGTGGTGCCCTGCCGTCTATCCTGGGACCTGGGAATGCACATTTGCTGTTCCAAGTCCTTACACTTTTTAAGGAGCATGTCTGCTTTGTTTTGCAAATAGTTGTTTTCATCACTCATTTTATTAATTACCTCCTGCATGTCGCACATTTGCATTTGGCATTCATTAAATTCTTTGTTTCTCTTGTCTCTTTCTTGACACATTTTAACCATTTCCTGTTCTGCATTTTGGAGATCACTTTCTTTTTCATAATGTTCTTTTTGTAAAATCTGCATTTCTGAAACCATCTCATCTTTATCTAGTCTTATGTGGTCCACCAATGCCTTTAAGTGTACCAATTCTTGTTCACTGTCCTCAAACTGTTTCTTGCTTTTGGACAATTGATTATCAAAATCTCTGCATTTTAACTGCATGTCTTTCTGACATCCTTCTTATTCTGCTCTTAACATTTCCTCCTTTTTACTTGCCACATCTAGGTCAGCGTTTACCCTGTTAATCAACTTGGTATCATTTTCATGCATTCGCAGGGACCTATTCAAAATAAACCAGATCTTGGCGCATAGCCGTATCAAACAAACTTTCTCTGCATGTTTATCGGCTGCATTTAATAACCTTAGAAGGCAGACCTGAATTATGCTGCCTTCTGCATAAATATTGTCTAGTTTTTCTTTCTGCACCTCACCATGAATGCAGTCATGCCATTCTGAGGCACTGTTCAATGACCATGTCCCATGTGCATGTAACTTTGCCTCTAAATATTGCACTAGCTCTGAGAATGTGGCTTCCATTTGAGACATTCTGAAATTAATTTTTAGTGACACACTGCTATTATGAAATGGGCTCCCTTTAATGTACAGATGGCAGTGTGAGACACACTTGCCCAGTAGGTGCTCAATGATCACTTTCCCGGCCTGCAACGCACCATAAATATGTAGGGTATTTTGTGTAAATTTGAGGCCTAGTGATATTTTCTTACCGCCAAAAACAAAGGTAATTTAGCAACGACTACTCCTTGCATTTAGATTGGGTTTGGCTTTATGGTGGTATAGTGACTATGCATTATTTCAGTACACAGATACATTTTGTTGGTATGCATTTTGTTGTGGTAGAGTGCCATAATTTTCTTTTCTATTTGTAGCCCTAATATACAAAAAAACCTTTTTCTTGCTTGATCGGTTCATGTGATCAATAGCGGCCTCAGACCTACATTATTCAGAAACACCACATTTTCATATAGAGTGCCACCTATGGCTGTTATCACTGATTTATCTACACCAGTGAGCTATGTTTCCATAAAGTATTCACAATAACATGTGGTATTATCACTAATTTATTTACATTAGTGAGATTATGTTTCCATAGGCCTCTCTCTGCCGATTCATGTACGCTTAGCAGACTATTGTATTATATTCCACTCAGAAGCCACAAACACATACCCTGAGTGGAATCACGCACACAGCTATTTATAATTGCTCATGACATTGCTTCATCTGTATAGGAAACTTGGCACATTAAACATAATTTCCTCTCTTGCAGAGTATTTTTTTAGAGGCACCAAATGAAAAACAGCAGCAAGAACACTCTTAGGCAGAGTGTGTGTTATCACAATTTCATTTCAAAATGATACATTACCATTCTTGTGAGACAATCCTCTCTGAAATAAACATAAGAGAAACAAATGCAGTAATGCCACGAATTTCATTTTACATTTGCAACAAGAAAGAGAAAAATTACATCATTTGCCTTGCAACATTATAACGTGGCAGTTAAACACATTTGTATAATTACCAGCTATCTGTAGCTCTCCTACACGCGATCTCCCTTGGCTAGTCGCCTTCGATGAATGGGCCCAGGGTTTTCTTTGTGTTTGAAGTTTGAAGTGCACAGCGAGAACACGGAATTCTCAAGCTGGTGCCAAGTGACTAGGAAACCCCAGTCTCTGAAGGTCAGTAGTGCAGCTCCTCACAGCAGCCCAGCAAATGCGACCTCACTGCAGCTCCGCAAAATGTCTTATCCCTATAATTCTGTCAGAGCTACTCCAAAACACCTCTGTTACATCCCCTAGGCTTATGTGTCACCAATCAAATTCATAATGTCGTATCCTGCTTCCTCAACAATAGCTCACAATTACAGTAAGCAACTGTATCCAACTAATTTCCTGGCATGCAGATTTCGCTTCCTGCAACACAGTGAACAGAAGAGCAAGAAAATAAAATCTAACTGCATGTTTAAAAATGACTCTCAGAGCATGTCTTTTCTGCCTCCTATTTTCACATGGAGAGCACATTATAATGTTAATGAGTTAATATTGGTGTTAGTATTTGTTAATTAAGTCAGTCAGTTAGATAGCTAATGTGGTCTCCTGTGAATGAGGCATTTCAAGTGAGAGAAGAAAAAGAAAGAAACATTCTGGTGTGCTTTAGATCTGTAGAGAAAAACAAAATTCTGTTTTCATTTGCATATCCATATGTTACACTGGCGACACATGGCTGGCTATATGTGCCACATTATAGCAATAATGTAATCCCATGCATTGGCGCTGCAGTCCAAAACACACTAAATTATACTACAGTCCCCATTGAAAATACCATTCCCCATTCCCATTTGAGCCCCTATAGGGCTCAATGGGAATGGGGAAGGTGCAAATAACAGTACCGCAATTTGCGGTGCTGTTATCTGCTCCCTGGACCCCTTGCGGCTCCCGCTAAGGGACCTCGGAATAGGACGCAAAGGGATTACCGTCACTGGTGTCCTTACCGGTGCCGGTAATCCCTTTGCCCCAGCCTCGGAATGAGGACCATAGTGTTTCAGTGTTCCTTAATAATTTGGATGACAATTTCAATTGTACTGATTCTACAGCCCTCTCCCCCTCCTAAGATAAGCCTGGCTGCTCTGTCTATGCTACCATATACTCCGGTGGTACAGCCTTATACTAATAGTGGAGTCTTGTACTGCCTCAGTTGAATGGTTTACTAAGCCACTTCAGAAAAACTGTCCTAACAGGCCCCACCAAAATAGTGGCCCAGTTGCAAATATCAATTCATTCCTTTTGTGACAGACTGTTTTAATAGTTCCCAAGGGGGGATTTTAGGATGAAACGTAAATAATGCAAATTGCGCAATTTAAAGAATATTGATTCAGCAACAATGGTCAAAACTACTAGCCGTAACTTAACAGCCACATGTAGCACTGTTTGATATGTGCACTAATTGTAGCACTCTCTTGAAGCATTTGAACAGCTATTACGACACATCCTGGCACAACAAAATCACTGGAGACAACAAGGGACACTCTGGTGACAACCTAAGCTAAGTACTGCACTACCTCATGTGTGCTTTTTATGATGCTGTGCCTTTGTATACTGCTATAGTGATATTGTATATGTGTGTAGAGTCAGAAGCAGGGATGTGTGTTTCTATGAGTGTAACAGCTCGCTGCAAGCCTGTGCCGTGGTCAAAACCTTACCATAACATCCCTAACCTATCCATAACCTCTCCCTGAACCTCATTCCTGTTTCCCTACTTCCTCCCCCTTCTTATCCAACCATTGTCACCCTAACCGTATTTCTTGCTGGGGTTGCGGAGCCCTGTATAAGCATCGACTTACAGCATGTCCCAAAAACGCAATGGGGTGATTGGTTTATGCTACTCCTGCGCCTCTGAGCTCTGGACCCTGTTACAGAACTGTATGCAAATTTATGTTATTTTATTAGTTGTGTTGTAGTGTAATATCTGAGCATAAATACAACTGGCATGGTACTTTCTGGTGTACTGTCCGGTTTCATCATTTGGCTGTACTGCTTATTAAATGCAACTCTATTTTCATTACTGGTGGCAACGAGTAGACATGCCTTTAGCCTGGTTCTGCAAAATAAGTATTAGCTATGTGATGATATTTTATTAAAAAAGAACAAAGGGAATGTTATCACTTTCTCAAGCGTTTACATGAAACATAACGTGCAACAGACACATGAACCCTCCACAAGTAGCATTTTCTGTTAAGTTGTGAATTGACGAGATTCACAGATGATGGTTTGAGGGCCACTTTTTTGAGGTGAGGGGTGGGCCACTTTTTCTCGGGTGTCCGGGCCTATTTCGTGTCCCAGTCCAACCCTGCGCACAGTGTAGCTGTGGTACAGCTGTTACTTACGTGGGCCTCCCGCAGAGTGGCTGGGGTACAGCCGTTCCTTACTTGGGACCTCCCGCAGAGTAGCTGGGGTGCAGCCGTTACTTACATGGAACCCCACACTGAGTAGCTGGTGTGCAGCTGTTACGTGGAACCTCAGGCAGAGTAGCTGGCGTGCAGCCGTTACTTACATGGGACCTTGTGTAAAGTAGCTGTGGTGCAGCTGTTACATTGAATCTCACGCAGAGTAGCTGGGGTGCTGGATGTTATGTCGGCGGTGGAAAAAGCTTTTACGGAAAGGTTGGTCTTCGGCTATGTTTTTGGTTTGCGTGGGAGCGTGTTGTGGGTGTTCCTCGTGCAGCTCGATTTCCGTTGCGTGTCTGCTAGAAATACGCGTTTAGATTCAGGAATAAGCAGAGCCTTCATGTGCTAGAGCAATTCGTTTTACCATGTGGACAGGAGTCTCCTTTAGTCTACCTTAAGTGATATTGGGGTGCCAAAACCTGTACTCTCTATGACAGAGGCCTTGCATACATATTCCAGTGTGTGTTCATTGTGGGATTGGAGGTGAAATGAGCAAACACATTGAAGTGTGGAAGGAGATTGCACCCCACCTCCCCCCCGTTCAATCTCTATGTTAATTCACTTGCGAATAGCCTGCAGGCCATCAATGCAGATGTACCAAGATGTTTGTGGGGGATGCCAGTACTGAGCTATGCACATAATGCTGTGCTCCTGGCCAAACTCCAAGCACACTTCAATTACTGGTTAATGAATATACACGTTACATGACAGCCAGGGGTTTATCGGTTAACCACAGTTCATAGTTTATTTGTGTGCATGACGGTTACAAAAAATAGATTAATTCCAATTTGTATGGATGGCCACCAACTTGCAACATGTGATCATTTTGATTGTTTTGGTCTTAGATTTAAACACTAGGCTAAAGTGGGAGAAAATCACATTGAAAAGTCAGCCATAAAAATCATGCAGGTGTCGTGGGATGATCTGCCAAAAGTATGCACAAATTTATAGCAGTCCACATGCTATAAATAGGGACAAAGCTATTATTCAGGGTTTAGAGTTTTGCGTTTACTTATTTGAGTGTACACATAATAGTGTAAAGTTTAATAGTAAGTTAACATTTAATTGAGATACAGATTTTATGATTCCCTTGATCTCACTTATGCCTGCTTTCTGTTGCAGCCATCTCCAGTGCACTTCACTAACCCTTGTGCTCCTGGTAGTGGCCTTCTTCCAAAAAGAACTACGCAATTCCCAAGAGCATTCACCAAGAGTGGGCTATCAGACTTGCACGCATACACATGTGTGTGGTGATTTTTAAAAGCTAAGAGAATTGTCAGGACATCGTGGGCCTGATTCATGGAAGTGTTTTATAATGGCGCAATGCCATAGAAAACGTCATGTGAATCAGGCCCTTTATCTCATAAATGAATTGTGCAGGCACATACATATTGCTATCGGCCAGAAAACAACAAAAAAATTGCAAACTTGCAACTGAATAGCCGTGAAATCAAGAACTTTGCGAAATCATGCTGGTGACAAAAACGTTGCACACCTCTACAAAAAAGGTTCTCAAATCTCACAGGAAAATAAAACATAATTTACATTTTTATTTTTTCTACTATAAAATTCCCTGTACATAATAGTTTAATTGAACATATCAGTCATTAATTGATGAGTTGGCAGTAAAGATTACAGGAGTGCATGTATTCTTGGAAGTCATTAGTGGTGTTAGTTCAGCTAATAAGGCAACTTGTAAAACACGCCCCCAGTGACTGTGTGTATAAACAAAACAGAAGTTTAGTCTAGTGTCACTGAACTGCCTAATTGGCTTCTTCCTTGATTAAAATAATCTTTTGCTGCATTGTCTCCCTACAGTATGAAGCCAGTGAATGAATGAGGTCTGCTGACTCTCGCTAGAATAGTGTTTACTTATCTGAGAAGCACTGTTATATTTAACATAGTATGTGATGAATGCGTATGGTTTCTGGTGACATACAAAGTCACTGTAAGCCAACGTTATACCAAAGAAATCTTTAAATGTGGAACAAATTGAAGGATTTGCTTCTGCAATTGTCCTTCCGACATCTTCCAAAGGAGCTGATACTGGCATTTATGTGCCTTTAAAAAAGGATACATTAAGTTTTGCACATGTTTTTCTTACGAAGCAACAACCAAGTCATACAAACTGTTTACAAATTAACAATTCCTAGAATTTCTCATGAACTAGACCATGATCATGCAAATTAATTATTGTATAATCACTGCTATCATATGAACAATAATACATTTCATAAAGCACTAAATCTAAATGCGAACCAAAGGTTTCCCACAGCCCTGGTTTTGCACAATAAACAATGGTCGGCTTTGGCAGTGCTGGTTTATTCACAATACTCATTTGTCAATTGTGATATAAAAGGTGTACCCCCTTTAATTCCCACAGGAAACGTCTTCTACACTTACCTATTCTGCATTCACTTCTTCTGACATTTACTTATTAATTCATTGACTTCTTCTTACCTTTACTTCATCTTCATCTTCACATTCTCAAGGTGGCACGGGACAAGTTAGCTCTAAGGTTAGTTAGTTGGGTTCAAATGGGGTAGGGGAAAATATGGGTTGGACAAGAAGGGGGATTACGGATGGGCTCCCCGTAATAACTAAGTGAATGTTAGAAAAGGTGAAAGGCAGACGAAGTAAAGAGATGAAGAGGTAAATGTGACAAGGTGAGGGTGATGAGCGCCGTCAGGGTCGGCTGAAGATGCGTGGGGTATCATTTCAACATGAAGTTGGAGGGCACCCTTGCCTTCAGCAGGGAACCCCACCTGCATGTGTCAGCAACAAAAATGCATTGATGTTGTGTAGTTTAACGTTTTCAAAAGCAAAAGGGCAGTGAACAATGTTAGATACATTTTTTGGGACAAGCAATTCGAATTGGTGCAAATATTCTTTCTCATGCTTCCCAACATTTGTAACATCTTCCTTGATGGACAACACCTCTCTTAGAGCTACATAATGACAATAATGTATCTTCGTTAGTGAATATGTTATGCTATGCTAAGAAGATTTTATTCTGCTTGTGCCTGTGATTCTTGGGTGTGTGTGTGGATTCTGGTTATCAAGGACATCTCTGCACAGAATAATGAAAGGCAGGAAGGGGGGAGCTGAACTCCTAAATAACCACTTAAGAAAATATGTTATGCCTTCTTTTCCTTAGTCACAGGGTCCTCCAAGGCGTGGAGGCCTAATCCAATTGAAAAGATTTGATGGCCCTAACACTGTCACTGGATAGGCTACCAGAGCCATTGATGATACAAATCAAATTCCTGGACAAACCCATACAACAGATGCCCCAATCCATCTTCCATATCTCAACTACTTTAGTGAACTCCCTGGGTTAAGCACTGAATAATTAAACCGGTCTTTGAAAAATTGCTCAATCCCCCTAAGGTTAACAAAGCATTTCGCTCAAAGACGTGATAATGATGCTTAAACTGCTGAATCTTAAAGGGACTCATTGCTCGTGGGACTAAAGGTAAAGAGTGAAGGAGTGGGGCAGATAAGATTTTCAAAAACTTAAAATAAATTGTGAAGTGCTTCCATTTTATGACAGGCATTTTTGTACCATTACACCAGGAAGGAAAGTGTTCACGTTAAGACAAAGAAAGGATTGAAACCTTGCAAAAGGAGAGCACAGAGGAAGTAAAGGGAAGCGCTCTAACATGCTTCATAATAAAAAGAAACAACATTAAACCTTACAGATGCAAGAGTAGCTTTCAAGTCATGCCAATGCAGTTGCTGAGGTCCTTTCTTCCAATCGAATTTCATTAAAGAAATGGGAATCAGCAACACTGCTTACATAATTGGACACCCAACTACACGGTGCCTCCTCCCCCACCACTGAGCAGAGCCAGTATTTGTTAAACTGCATTAGGTTGCGGCATAGCATAACCTCACTCAGTGTGAATTACATGCAAGTGGGGTGCATCCTTGCTGCCCTTCCTAACAGCCTCATGTGGCAGGTTTTCGCTTGACGCAAGCACTGTTTCAGATGTACTTTCATGTAATGAAGTACCATTGGAGGAACGAAACCCAGAAATGCCTCTTGCATTGTGACATCATTGTGGAATGGGAAACACATGATCATAGCACACCGGATGTATAACCATCCATAATTGTTATAGTTTTTTCCTTAACGTTCCATATCAGTGATTTTGAAATACTCAAAGTGTCACAAAATGGCTAATTATGAACCCCAACCTAAAATTGTAGAGGCAAGAGAACTAGAAAGAAAGGTAAACATGATGGATGGTTTGGTGTTGGAGAAAATGGCAACAGTAAAAAAGCATATCAGTCAAAATGCAACAGGAATAGATCAAAATACCTCACATACCTATGAAGAAGGCACCAAGATAGCTCATATAATACATGGACATCTTACAATACAGATTTGACTTCACATGTGAAAATAATATTGCCCTAAATGTGGAGCTAACTTTTCAAGTGTTAAGAGGGTCCACTTATTTGAGATGCTGAAACAAGTGCTGCATATTTTTCCTGCATAAACTGTTCTCACCCAGATTCAGATTTTCCCCCATCACTCACCACACTCACCTCTCCTCCATTCTAATTCTATTTCATCACACTGGAGCCTTTGGCACAGTGAATGATCCTTGCAGCCAAAACACCCTTACCTCGTTTATTTAGGGAAACCATACTCCCTGGAATGGCCTCCTACTTTTCAACCATTCCTGTGCCATCTCATAGAAATCTACACCTACTCCCTGCCATCTAGCAAGGGTGTCATTCTGATACAATTAATACAATTATATGGTTTATTCCATCTCATGAAGGGTAATCTGCTATCAGATTCCCCTTTCAAAAGTTCCATGCCAAAAGCATAGTATACAGCTGTGCCCTACTGCATCATTAGCCAGATCTACAGTGCCTGCTCCCCAGTGACACATACCATGTTAAGAGGTCATAGGTGCCAATTTGACAGCTGCAATGACAGCCAGGTCTCTTAAATATAAGCCATATGTGAGTTTTAGATATGGTGGCTAGAATCTCTCCTAATTCTCCAAACCACAACAATATGATATCACACATGTCAGACCTGTGAGCCCAACTCTGTTGTAAAAGAGTTATGTGCATTCCCTCATCCAATCTGTGCTTGCTGCTGCCAGCAAGACTATTCCTTGGGGTTACCTCTCTATGTTCCTTTGTGAGGGCAGGTAACACCCTCATCCAGAGACAGCCACTCCACCAGAAGCTGTCCTGGGAACAGGAATCAGAGGCTCCCGCCACAAAAGGAGTATCCTCAGACCAGGGTGCTGCACACTAAAAGGGCATTTGATTCCATTGAGAAGGGATGGGCGGGGTTAGTATAGACAGAGGGGGCTCTATACAGCTGGTGGAAGGTTCCACAATCTCTCTCTCCATCTTTCTTTCCGTCCCCTCCACTTTCTGTAGTACAAATAACTTTACATTTGATGTCACAAGACACAGTCCAGTTGCTCCAAGGATAGGGATTGGACCCTAGAAACAGGTGTGTTTTTGCACATTCACCTAGTGACTTTTGCCTTTAAAAGAAGGGGTCTCCCACTCCTTCATAGTTTCACATTTGGACAAACACTTAAGGAAGAATTCATTAGACCTCTTTTGGGAGATTTAATCGTTCCAAAGTCCTCTGTCAGTGAGGTGAAGTCTGAGTGTCCAAGGCAGAGGCAAGCTCTCTCCCCTAACCATTTCCAGGTCACATTGGTGATAAACTGCTGATGGGACAAGACCGACCTCTCTGCCAGCCACAACAGCCCAGGACCTCACTGCACCGAGGAATGCCTGCAGTTGTGTGCCAGCATCCTCTGTGTCTGCTTCTTGAATCCTTTGTTAGGCAAGATTGTATGCAGTACCCTTTGGGTGCACTACAACAACCCTGACCTCCTTGCCATAGGAACACAACCTTTGGTATAAGTCTATACTACACAGGTTGGTAGTGTGTTGAGCAGCTAGGCCTATCTCAAGAGGGGTCAATGTGAGCTGTAGGGGAGTTACACAGAGATTCACACTGACAAGTATTCAAACAAAGTCTTGCACACAAGGTTTCTTGATTAAACAATTATTAATGTATTTAACAGTCAGTTAGAGTAAGCCTTCTTCAGAAGGGAGCAATATAAAGCAACACACAAATATACTTCAGAAAATACACACTCAGTTTTCTAAATCAGAAAATGGCCCACAGACGCTACCTACACCCTCAGGTGACTTCAATAATTAGGGTGCTGGGGGCATTAATATATCACTGTTGCATTTAGAATATTCTTGAGAGGGGTGTCAAGGAAAAGAGGGATCAGACTAGACAAGTATTTGCACAATTATTCTTAAGCAGGTAATTACTTTCAAAATAACCCCCCACCCCCCCAATGCAAAGTCACTTAACCCTTTCCTGGAAGGAAGGTAAAACACGTAAGCAGAAGAGAGAAGAGTCATTCAGGGAGCAAGGCCAGCTAATGTTAAGTTAGCAAAAGTTAAGGTGAGCTGAAGCACTTCTTGCAGGTAAGTAGAAAGTATTTCACAATGTTTAAAAAGTCTTTGTAGAATAGAAGAAACCAAAGTAGGGCCACAAGCTCATTAGGCTTGTAAGGTAAAGAAACTGATAGCAATTCTATGGATGCAACCAAGACAAGTCTCCAGTGAGTACAAGTAAGGTTACACTACAAGAGGTAAGTTCTCTTAGACTGTACAGTACCTTTAGGTTGAAGAGCAAGTGCAGCAGATGGCTTCTGTTCCTGTGCAGCTCTGCTGATCCTGGTGTTCTTGGGCCTCAGTGGTGGGGACAAGAGGGAGGACTTCTGGGGACTCCTGCACTGCAATGGAATGGTCACCGACCGCAACTGGCAATCTTCAAACAAGTGGAACTTTGGAGTGTCAGCTGCTCTCGTGTCTACAGCAAATAGCAACACTGCGGTTCCTGTCTGTTGAGACAGTCTTTCCTTGGATCTGGGGCCCCGCACTCTGTTGAAGGGGCTCAGGCTTGGTCTGTCCTGCTTCCTGGGAGTCCGTAGGATCTTCCTGGAGCTCTTGGCCAGGTTAAAAACAATGCACACGATCTGGTGTTCCTCTCCCTGGTTATTCGGTTCCAGCATCGACTGCAGTGAAATTCAACCAGCTCCAAGAGGATGTCCAGATAGCTTAATTTAGAGTTCATTGGTCCCACCAACTCAAAGGGAGAAGTAATCCTTGCAGGGGCTTCTCTGTTGATACAAATTTTGAGTTTCAGCACAGCAGCAGGGCTTCACCGGGCAAACCGACTGTTCAAGAGTTGTAGCAGGTGTCCTCTTCACGTTCTTCTTCAGATTCCTTCGTCCAGTGGTCGACTCTGCCTTCCAAGCCAAAAAGCCTTGCTTTTTTGGTAGGTTTCTCCCATTCATTCCAGCCCAGCTGTCAGTCACCCAGCAGGGTGTTTGTCCTTGCCGGACAGCCAGCCAGCCAATCACCTAAGAGTGCATTCCTGTCTCCTAGGAGACTAAGCACAGGGAGTTTCGGGCACCTCCCTTGTTTCCTGCCACCGCCAAACACCCTTGAGCCAGAGGCATGCTTCACTCATGAATTCCCCCCAAAGACAAAATGAACAAAGGGACCAAACCTGGTTTGGTGTACAGGGTAAATCTCAATAAGGACCCTTCCACAAATAAATGGCGAAAAAAGAAGACCAGGGCCATTTTGACAAAAATTGCACCCTTGGGTGCTTTACTGCAGCTGCGAACGCAGCCCACAGTAAATGTATACCACAGTAGTTAAAAGTAAACCACTGCCACCAGCCATTCATCGAGGAAAGGGTTACATAAAAATGTTACATGAGAAGCTAGACAAAGGGGATACTAAGTAACCCCTCCAGCACCCTATTGCAAGATGGTGTGTGCTGGGTCTAGAAAGTTACAAATGTAAGTAAAGTCAATTTCCCTTTACTGCTCTTGGAAACAGTAGTTTATCCAAGAGAAGGTATTTATACCTTTGGGAAATCTGAAAGACTTCCCTGTGCCACTGACCTGGAGGTGCTGTTGACACAATGTAAAAGATATGCCTATGGAGTTTGTCAGACTTCATAACCAAAAGAAACAAACACAGAAAACACATAGAATTTTAAAGTTCAAAGTCCCAAAGTTCAGCAAAATAGCTGGGGGTCTCTAAGGTGGGAGGAATTTAGCACTAAACTGAAAATTCTCCCTAACACCATGAATTGGAATTTACAACAATCTGAAAGGCAGGGAAACAGGATCCGAGTGTTTTCACGTCTAACTGATTCACATAAAGTTCCCAATGATGCTGCTTTTGGCACTCAATCTTCGAACCACTGTTCCAAACTTCAAACCACACCAGCTGAGCACATTAATGCCACGGCTCGAACTTGAAGCTCATTAATGAACCAGCCACCTTCAAACTGCTTCTTCGAATCACCAGCATCTTCATTGCTGATCTTCATCAACAGTCTAGTGACTGTTGATGAAGATCAGCAATGAAGATCAGCAATGAAGAGGCACTAGACTCTAGGGAACGCTGCTCCGGAGCAACCCAACTCAAACTGCTCATCCACTCACCGGCATCTTCGCCATCGAAGAAACGGTCGAACAGACTCTGGTGGCTCTCACAATCTGCACTATGCCGAACACCGCTTCGAGCCACCCTTCAAACTACCAGTTTTCTTTTTTTTTAAAAGGAGATTGAACCATTGTGATAGTAATACCACATACTTACACTATGCATACAATTTAATTCTGTCTGCAACGAATAACTGGAAAGTGAAGTCATTTTAATCACTTGGTAATAAGTCTAACACATGAAATGTTCACAAGAGAAAAGCATGTTTTGAAATGCACATCATAGGGAAATATTATTTTTTACCTATCAATGTTTCATTCCAAAGGAGTAAATAAAAAAAACACAATTCATACCAGGAGACAAAAAAAAGGAAGTAAATCAAATTCACACCAACACGGGTTTCAATACAAGGGAAATGCTGGTGGTTCTGGTCACATGTCTCACTATTGACAAGCTCGCAATTGTAGATGGCATTATAATTACTAACGACCATGTTTGTTGTGTTCTAATGTCCATTCCTCCTGCGTCTTCCTCAGGGTTGATTATGTTTCACGAATAACTCAAGCTGTCATGACACAGCTTCAAATTCCAAGTGTTGGTGCTTGTGGCTGTAGAGATTGCAGTATGATATGTGTCTTACAGTGTTTCCCTATGATGCGCATTTAGTCGTAGAGCGCACTCATCGAACTACAACCCATAAGGCTGCATCGGACACATCGTTTCAAACGCTCATCCAGTCACTAACAACTTCACCGTCAAACTGACAGTCTAACCGACCCTGGTGGTAGACGCAATCTATACTTCTTCGAACAGCATCAAACTTCAGTACAACCCCGGGTTGACACCTGCTCCCCGTCTGGAACAACATGTCCAACACATTCGTTCCTGAATGGAACCACACGAACAGTACTGAGCAGCCTGGTTTGACGCTGTTGAACTGTCAAGAACCGCAGAAAGGTATTATTGACTGCTAAATGCCCGTTTATTTCTCCTTTGGGCCCCACTGACCGGTTAGGTCACCTTTTGTTTGTTTATTGTTTTTATATGGCGCACCAAACCCAAAGGTAACTGGGCACAAGCAGTACAAGGAGACTTTAGGCTTGATGATACATAGAATTACAGTCATAGTATTACCGGTACAAAGGTGACGATACTTACAGTTCCCAAGTTGTGATTCACAGGTTACAGGTGAGCAGTTAAAGATATATACAGTTACATTACAATATATACAGTTACATTACAAAGAGCAATATAAGGTGTAATTTCAATTGCCAACTTATATGATGGCAGATACTAGCTTAGTCTGTTGTTTGACACTGAATTGTTGGGTGAGCGTCATTGGTTCTAATCCATTTGTGTGTGTTTCGTCTGAAACTGGGGTAGGTTTGATCAGCCCAGAGTGAGTAGGGGAGTGAGTTCCATGTTTTGGCTGCCATGACTGGGAAGCTTCTGCCACCAGATTTGTCTAGGTTGAAGCGCGGTACGCTAAGGTAGCACGAGCTGGAGGACCTAGTGAGGCGATTGGTAGTTTTCTAGGCTATCCGGTCAGAGAGGTACCGTGGTACGGCATTGTTGAGGCATCTGTGGGTCAAGGGAGTCGTTTTTAGCATAATTCTGTCTTTAATTGACAGCCATTGGTGTTGTCTTCTAATCACAGATATGTGATATTTCTTTGGGATATTTAGTGCTGATCTTAGTGCGTTATTTTGTAATGTTTGGATTTTGTTTAAGATGTACATGTTAGTCCCCATGTAGAGAGCATTACAAAAATAAATCCAATCTTGAAAGTATAAGGACATTTGCAAGAGCAGTGCAGCTAGTTGGGGATAGGTAGGGTCTGCAGGCCCTGATTAGTTTGCATGTGTATGCTGATGTGGACGCTAAGGAGTTGACTTGTTTGCTCATGGTTAGGGTGGAGTCAAGGTAGAATCCAAGCATTTTTACTTCCTTTACAACCTTGATAGAGTTGCCATCAATGTTGAAGGAGGAATATTCGTTATTGAGTTTTTTAAGGTTGGCCGGGGTACCTAGTATTAGAAGTTCGGTCTTGTTGTGAATTCAGGCAGAGGCTGTGTGTGGCCATCCATGCCTGAATGAGGAGGTAGATTCTGTTCACAAGAGCCGTGTTGGTGATGTATTTGCCCGAAAGGGGTATGAGGATCTGGGTGTCATTTGCATAGTTAGTGTAGGTGACACCCAGATTGTCCAATTTGTCAAACAATGGCTTTGTGAAGATATTGTACATAGCGGGTGAGAAGCATGAACCTTGTGGAACACCACAGGTTATGGAGATCGGATCTGCTGAGTCTAAGGGGGAGAAGACTTTCATGGTTCTATTGTTGAAGAATGATTGAACCTATGCTACTGCGTCCTTAGAAAAGTGAGTCGCTAAGGCAAGGTGTTTGCAAAGGACTTTGTGGTCATCAAGTCAAAAGCAGCTGACAAGTCAAGGTGGAGCAGCATGGCAGTTTTACCTTTATCTGTGAGTGCCTTAATTTGTGTTTTTAAGTCCATCAGTGCAGTTTCAGTGCCATGTTGCGGCCTGAAACCTGATTGGCGGGTGCCGAAGGGGTGATTTGTTTCCAGGTATTGTTGTATCTGAATGTACGCTACTCTGTCAAGTATCTTCAAAAGGAAGGGAACCGTCGTGATTGGCCTGTAATTAGTTGGAATGGCTGGATCTAAGGTTTGTTTTTTCAGCAAAGGTAGCACCCAGGATTCTTTCAAGTTACTTGGGACAATATTAGTTGAAAAAGATGCATTGATGAGTTTGGTGATGAATGGAGACAAGTCTCTCACTGCATCTTTGATTAATTGTGCTGGGCAGTTGTTGCCCTGGCATCTAAATGGCTTCATGGAGGAGATAATTTTCTACACTTCAAAGATGGAAACTTTTGAGAATTTAAATAGGTCTGGTTTATTGGTTGGTGTTTTGGTGGTTTGAGAGTGAGCATCATGTTTGGTAAGAGAGGATTTCTTGTTCGCAATCTTTCCTTGAAGGAGTACAATTTTGTTGCCTAAAGCATTCTGAATGTTGGTACACCAGGCTTTGTCTTTAGTTATATTATCAGCTGGAGGAATGGGTGTCTTCATTTCTCGTAGTATGGTAAAGAGCTCTTTTGTGCTTTAGCAATCCTGTCGTTGTAAAGGTCTTTCTTAGTGTTAATTATTTATTTTTTGTAATGGTCGGCAAATTTAGTCAGGTTCGTTTTATTTTCTGCTGATGGGGTGTGACGCCATAAGGCTTTCACTTTTCTTTTTTTTGCCTAAGTTCTTTTAAATGTGGGGTGAACCAAGCGTTCAGATGTGCTTGTGGTTTGCTTTTACGCAGTTTAAGTGGTGCAATAGAGTCCAATGCTATAGACATAGTTGTATTGTAAGTGTCAACTAGTATGTTAGGGACTGTGGATGATGATAGACGGCTCAATGATGGCAGGATGAGTGGTAAGAGCCTGGCCATTGTGATATTTTGTTCCTGGTAGGTTGAGGAGGGGCTATAGTCATGTTTGTGTCTGTCTATTACCATAGTGAAGGTAATCAGGTGGTGGTCAGTCCACGGCAGTGTAAAAGTGGAATTAATAGAGAGGTTACAATTTAGGTTGGCCACCCAGTCGAGGGTTCTGCCTTTTGAGTGTGTTGGTTGGTTTACTGTTTGGGCAAATCCTTGTTCTAGGAGCATATTGGTGATAGTTTTGCATCATTGTCTGTTTGGTCTTTAAAGCCAAGGTTGAAGTCCCCTAGGATAAGTACCTGAGAGGTTGCCTTTGTATTGTTGGTGAGGATACTTGAAATGTCATCCTCGAAGGATCCAATCGGTCCTGGGGGCTTATACACTAGGTAGATTGTTAGTGTCTTAGAGTTAGATATTGGTATTTTTGCTGTAATCATTTCGCAGGAAGTATTTGGAGGCTAATTGCTAGTTATGTTTTAGCTATGATGGCGATCCCTCCTCTAGCGTTAGTTCCATCTGCTCTGAGGATTTGGTCATTTTCAGGGACTGCTAAGGTAAGGGCAGGATCTGCTCTGTCATGTAACCAAGACTCAGCGACTGCTAGGAGGTCAAGATTATTTAAGGTGATCAGGTCGGTTATGTCTGTAGCATGTGCTACCAGGGATCTAGCATTTATTAAGACCATGTTGAGGTTGGCAGAGTGGACAATGGTATGAGTTTTAGTGGATTTGCGAAGGCTAGGTTTAGTTTAGGCTAGTTTCTGCAAGGTAGCTGAGGCTGTTTTATCAGGATAGTGGGGTAGTTTAGATTTGGAGCGGTTATTGTTTGGATAGTAGTCCTATTTAGATAGGACGTTCGCTCGTGGTTCATGGAGGCGAGGTAACCTAACTCAAAGTTTGTTGTTCCTTTTTATGACTGGACAAGGTGCGGATCTGGTACTGGTCATGGTCATTGGAGTGTGGCTTACTGCGAGGCAGTTAGTAAAGGTAGTCTGGTGGATAATTATTATAATGGTAACTGTTAAAGAGGTTTGGGCAAGGTTTCTTATAATCATATTTGCAGTAAGGTGCTATAGTTCAGTTTAGTCAGCAGTAGTGTGCTATGACGGGAGAGGGGGGAGGTAGAAGCAGTGCAAGGGTGGGCTAGTCCCGCATAGGGCAGTCACAGTAGGCAGCTCAGAGTAGGCTAGTCACAATAGGCAGAGTGGGCTAGTCTCGAATAGGGCAGTTCACAGTAGGCAGCTCAGAGTAGGCTAGTCACAATAGGCAAAGTGGGCTAGTAATATATAGGCAGAGTGGGCTAGTCCCGCATAGGGCAATTCAAGTAGGCAGCTCAGAGTAGGCTAGTCACAATAGGCAAAGTGGGCAAGTTCACAGTAGGCCACTCAGAGTAGGCTAGTCACAATAGGCAAAGTAGGCTAGTTCATAGTAGGCAGCTCAGAGTATGTTAGTCACAATAGGCAGAGTGGGCTAGTCCCGCATAGGGCAGTTCAAGTATGCAGCTCAGAGTAGGCTAGTCACAATAGGCAAAGTGGGCTAGTTCACAGTAGGCCGCTTAGAGTAGGCTAGTCACAATAGGCAAAGTGGGCTAGTTCACAGTAGGCCGCTCAGAGTAGGCTAGTCACAATAGGCAAAGTGGGCTAGTTCCGCCGCACAGGGCAGTTCGCAGTGGCAAGACAGTTATGCCGTTCATAGGAAGCTAGTTTAGCATGGTAAAGCATTTAGGTATTGCAGGTACAGTACAAGAGACGAAGTTTAGCAAAGAAGAGCATATATAGTTTGAGTATGCATGCAATTAGCTCTCAGGCGTTTGGACCATAGGGCAGCAGGATGCTTGTTTTGGGGGAGCATGTTGCAGATTACATAGCGCAAGGCCAGACACGGAATAACTGTAGCGCATGAAAGGTTGGCTAGTATATGTAACATTGGTATCTGTAATAGCCAGTGACAGTGGCACAAATTAACAGCTCTGCATTGCAGTGCGATAGTGCATGGAGTCAGGCAGTAAGTAATATGGGGACAAAGCAGTGGAATACAAGATACATAAGAGTTCTAGTAGGCAGGCGTTAAGCTGTGGTAAATCGGGTATCACGTTAAAGTAATTTCATGAGATTATATTGAGTGTTGGGGGCATCTTACCTGGATACACGGCAGCATGCGAGTGGCTGGAGGAGAACAGGCAGAGTTTCTGGCCATGGCCTCTGATGCCTCTAGACAGGTTTTGAGACAGACAATGATCCTTGTTGTGAGGATCCTTAGTGGGAGGTCCGGCGGTCACCTGCACTCGCATGATTGGCCCTCAAAAGGGGTGGCTGGCCAATCGGTGCGCATGTGCAGAGGTTTGTGGGCAATCTGGGTCAGGCAGCATCGACAGCAAATAGGCAGCGGCTATTTTGGACAGGGAACACCTTGTGTGTTCCAATGGAGGTCGGCTGCAAAGTATAAAATAAACATTTTGTAGGTCGGATTTGTGCCTGAAAGGCAATTTCTGGTGATCAGGAGCCGAAATAAAGAAATATCACGCAGCTTCCGCAGGAAGGGGAGGTAAATCAGGCAAGGGGCCTACCTTTCACCAGGTGGGCTCAGCATTAGTGCTGGGCACTGCTCCTGAAGTGGGGAGGGCTCCTGTGACTCCGATGTCAGGCGTACACTGATGAGTTATGCCTTTTTGCACACAAGGACATAAACTTTTAAAGAACATTGTGTTTTGTATTGCTGCTTACCCTGGATTCATTGCCCAGAGCGCTGTGTCTATCTTCGTTGTTTCTGTGTGTATTCCGTATGAGTAGGTTTTTGTGTAGTGTTTTTTTTATTTTTGTTATCTTTGCAGATGCTGTGTCTAATACAATTATATATTTTTTTATAGAACCTTGATTGGATATTCCCTTTATTTTGGACTTTTGTACTATTGCTGTTTGAGTTGCTACTGGATCACATCCACACATCTCTTGAGAGTAAAGCATCCCTCGACCCACATTACCACAAAAGCTAAGGAGATACATCTCTTATCTGTGCCTGTTTTACATTTATGATTGGCATCACTCTTGTTTTGTAGCAGATCGTTTGAGGCCGAGTTGGTGCTTTAGCCACCACTCACCCTTATACTCCTGCAGGGCAGACATCATTTCATCACACACCCCACTTTCAGTGGGTGTCCCTCCAAGATCACTCACTGACCCACTTCCCTTTATCCTCCACACCTCCTCCCTGGGGACATTCAACTTATCCATTGGCTTTCAGTACAACCAATTTGCGAACAGCACTCAGATCTTTTTCAGATTCCCCTGCTACATCCCACTACCTCAGAGTGCATTGCCAGGGGTCTCAGAGCTAACTGACACTGAATGGATGTTCATTGCCTGATGTTTCTACAACTTCTTTCAAGATGCAAGTCATAATTCGCTCTGCCTCTACTCATAATCCCACTATGCCATCTCCCGCCTTCTTCCTCTCTAGTAGTCTACCTACCCAAGGCTCCTAACCATGGGGCCCTCTTTGATAATGTTAGACTGTAGGAGTTCATCGCAACCGCTGGCAATGCTGCCATGATTAATTGTCTCAGTATTAGCAAGCTGTGCCTCCATCCCATCCCATCTATCACTGGAATAAAACTCGTATCTCTACTCTCATGCTCTTCTACCCCTTCTCCAGCTCCCCCAATCTGACTCCTAGTCTACCGCTCCTGATAATGTCAAACATGATTGTCCTGTGTAGATTATGGGACTAGGCCCCTTATCTATATCATATTTATGTCTGCTCCATAGTCATTCTCCCTGGACTATGTCCCACTTACCTACCCCCCTTGCACCGCCACCTGATAAACTGTCATCCAAAAACTATCAGATGTTGTACACCCACCTCACCCAGCGATTGCCTCCATCATCTATAAAAATACGCGCCATTCAAAATGACATCCCGATGATTCAATAAATAAAAAAACAATACTGCTAAAAAATAAAAGCATGTGCAAACCAAAGTGAAAGACAAAGAGAAAGGATTGGTAACTCATTGAACAATTCTAATGTCAAAAGGATGTTGTTGATGCCATCTGGACAGGTAGTGTCCTCTTTTATCTATAGCATTATACAGCAACAATTGAACCATTATTAATATCATGCATTGAATGTTGGATGAGAAAGGACTGATATGAGCAAAGGATGGGTCCTTGTTAGAGTGATGGACCAATTCAGGAAAGGACAACAACCTACTTGGATAGATTTTGAGTATGATTTAAAAACAGTTTAATTGCAAACAATGGACCTCATAAGTTCCAGAAACTGTGGTAATTAAGTAATAAAGCATTACCACCGCATTTGTTATGTATTGTTTTTATGGGTAAACAACGTTAACCTTTAACACCAAAAAAAATTACTACTGCATTACCAAACCGCTGAACTATAGGTTTCGATGTAAGGTGGAGGAAAAACTTCCAGCAAAATGCAGCAGGTAATTCCGCCACCTTACTGACAAAAATGGCAATGTCGGCAGAATTAATGCCGGCCGAATTACCACTGCTGGCAACTGTACCAAAATCCCCATGGAGCCCTATGGCCTCCATAAATGGAGATTAACACTGCCTACCATCACTTGTAATCTGGCAGTAATTCCGCCAGATGAAGTGACGGTAAGTCCATTTCGTGGTATCTCAGCAGATTTACTGCTGAGATGCCACCAAACTTGCAATGAGGATCAATAGTTATTTATTTATATACAAGAGGAACACTGCTCTTTTCATCACAAAAGAACGTACAATAGATAAGAAATCAGATTTGACGGGATGTAGTGAGCTTCTTACAATGGGGTGAGTTTGATGGACATTCTGACCAGGTTGTGGAGGGGAGTAAATGGAACAGTCACCGGGGACAATACATAAGTGGACATACATAAATTAAGGACAAACAACATTTGACATTTTGCTAGGCGGTACGCCCAGCAGTGCTCGGGATATGACAATGATAAGTGAAGTGCTAAAGCGGAGGCAGAGCAAGTGAGGGACAGAAACAGGTTAGACACGAGGGAAACATTTTACCTAGCAGGCAAATGGGAGGTAGGTTAAGAGAGTAACACAGAGGCAGTGAGGTAGGCTTTCAGTTTGGTTTTGAACAAATCCATGTGGACTGTTTCTTGGATGTCCGTGGGAAGAGCATTCCGTGCAAGTGTAGCAAGAGGAGAGAAAGAGCAGAAGTGAGAGGAAGCACAGGGACAGTGACGAGCCACACCGGTAGTCGAGGAAGCAGAGCAGAGATTGCGAGAAGGCTTCTAGAGTTGGATATAGGAGGATAGATACAGTGGTGCCTTACCATGGATTGACTTGTGAACCAGGATAAGAAATTTGAATCTGGCCCTATGTTGCATCATCAGCCATCCAGCCTGATCACAGTACGAGGAAGTAGATGTGAAGTGAGGGAGCTCAAAGAGAGTCCTGGTAGTTAGTGATCTTGTTGAGAAGAAAGAAGACATATTTGGGGAAACTAAAGATGATGTTGGGGAGGTAGTTCAGTTTAGAAAAGAGAAGAGTAGTTAAGAGATGCTTGGCTGTGTTGAAAGGAAGGCAGTGTCTGATTTTCCTAATATTTAGGAGGTTGAGGCGAGCTGCTGTTCCAGGTTTGAAGTTGAAAGAAAAGAAGGTGGGAAGGGTCATAGATGACGCTGAGGTTTCTAGCTGAAGAAAAGTATGGGAGAGTGTCAGGCGGGAGTGGATATGCAGAGGAAGGGATGATAGAGAGCTTTTGGCAGGGAATGTTTGTATGTATGATGAATTACATGAAACAACAAATGCTGGGTGCCCCCCCTCCCGAGACAGTCCCCACCTTCACTGCTGATTCCAAATTGTAGGCATGAGTTATTAACTAACTGTTTACTAGGCAGAATCATGTTTTCAGGTCTCTTGTTTATTTGGCACAGGCAAATGGGAGTGGATATGCAGAGGAAGGGATGATAGAGAGCTTTTGGCAGGGAATGTTTGTATGTATGATGAATTACATGAAACAACAAATGCTGGGTGCCCCCCTCCCGAGACAGTCCCCACCTTCACTGCTGATTCCAAATTGTAGGCATGAGTTATTAACTGACTGTTTACTAGGCAGAATCATGTTTTCAGGTCTCTTTTTTATTTGGCACAGGCACCAAGGAGGGAACATATTTCTCTATGTGGATTTTCAAGGAATAACCGAGAAGCATACAGAACGTATGATTTTCGAGGAGTGAGGGTGTGTGGCATGCCTCGATGAATCCTGTGTCACTACAAACAGGCAGGTTCAGTGATGCAAGTCATTCGTCAAGTATAGGGAGTGCATCACAGTGTTGCTGCTCTTCCCCTAATTGCCACGGTCTGATGCAATGCTCAGCCTGCCACACCTGCTTTCCTCTCAATATCACTTTGGTATGAGAGGAGGGCAGACAGCAGGTCAAAGCAGGGGAAGGCTAAGAAAGCGCATCCCTCTCCCGCTGAAATCAGGAGAAGAAAGGCATTGCCAACAAGTTCCCACAACCTGCCCTCCCAGTGCTCCACTGTCTGGCTTCTTTCTCTGGTCATACTGCCAAAGACTGGCAGGTCGGGGAGGTAGGTGTTCATTGGGTGCATAGGGAAACCATGCTAAATTTTCTCTGCTCTCCAACTTGACCATCCCTCCCATCCCCCAGTCATAAAAGCAACAAGGCAAGACAGAGAGTGACGATTCACTCCTCACCTGCAGCCGACTCATTTACATTACTGGTGGATGGGAGAGGAGCTCAGAATCACATTCACTAGTAATGAAGAGAGCACCTAGAAATGGCATGTACATTGGGGACAGTAGCTGTGCATGCAATTACAATCCCGTGAAACAGTCTGAGCACCTGCACTAATGGTGGCAAGCCTATATCTAAAATGCCTTTGCAATGTATTTACAAAAAGCAAAATGGTTTACCTTTTGTGAAAAGTTATTTCATTAGGATGCTGATTTAGTCTAAAATAGAATAATGTATTCCTGCATTCAGCTTCTTGAACGGGCTTGAGCAGTCATCATTATACCAAATGCGTGTCTTAAATCGATTATTAAGAGAAAAAGTGTGACCGATTTCGTCCTTGCACCTTTATGATGTCACAGAGTCACGCTCCAGGAGCAAAATACATGTGACACACCAGCAAGGATGGCATATTCAGCAGTCAATAAGCAGCTTATTGGCTGCTGCAACCTTCTCTCATCAGCATTTTGCGGGCAGTGTTTTGCTTGTGGAGCATTTCAAAAGGAATTCCTTCAAGACTCTCACTGAGCAAAATACATTCTGCATGCCACTGAAGGTGACGTCTACATAGTGTGCAGAAGGTATTTTGCTCACAGAGGGTCTCCAAGGATTTCTCTACGTGAACTAGATGAAGCATGGGAATTCAGTGCATTGCAGGCCAGAAGTTCAAGAAGTCTGATGGATTTTTCACAATCAGAGCGATCCAACCAGACTCTGAGATCCCCAAAAATTAAAAAGCTTCTAATTTTGAAGTGAGACTAGAGAAAGAAAGTCCTCCCGGTGTGACAGGAAATGACTAGTTGAGCCAGGTGGCCAATAGATTAAAATGGCTCGAATTGTTTCTGAAGAAGCATATCCCTGTTGGTCCATTTAATAGAGGACCCAGCCGGGACACGAGGTGAACAATGGAGGACCAATTAAAATTGAGCAAAAGTCGGCGATGGCAGAGTTATTGCTGAATGTAGCGCTGAGGTTGCACATAGTGCAGGTTAGTGGCGATTGGACATTCTCAAAATGGCGCTCAAGGAGGCGAGATTCAGGGCTGGGCATAGTCTGAGAGGAGTTGGGATTGCACTCAATTTTATTTTGGATTCTGAAAGTAATGAATCCGTTATTATTAAGGATGGGTAGCACATCCCTCGGAAATTACCCCTTGGTCCATTTAATAGAGAGCCCAGCAGGGACCACGAGGTGAACAATGGAGGACCAATATAAATTGAGCAAACACCGGCAATGGCAGAGTTATTTGCTGAATGCAGTGCAGGGTTGCACAAAGTGCAGTTTAGTAGCAACTGAACATTCTCAAATAAATTTCAAACAGGTCATATTGAAGGATGGGCGAAGTCTGAGAGGGGTTGGGCTTGCACTCAATTTTAAATTCCCAGATTTGTTTAAAGGTTCCAGAAGTAATTAATCAGTTATTATTACGGGTGAGAAGCAGATCCCTGAGACATGATCAGAAGGTAGACTCAATTAAAGAATAGTGGCTTGGGAGCATAAAGTGGAACATCAAGGATTAGTAAAATGAAGTAGACATGATATCTTCTAAAAACACTGCAGAGAGCATAGAGCCAACTGCGTAGCGCAGCCAACATCCCTCCAGGGCTGAACTGGCCTAAACAGGCTTTGCGTCATTTAAAGCCATTGGGCGCATTCAAAAGATGAGAATTGCTGAGCGTGCTGCAGGGGAAAATGGGAGTGGAAGGGCCAATTAAAGTTAGGCAGATTAAGACACTAAGAAGGGAACCAGGTCAGAAGCTTGGTTAAAAACGGCAAGCAAACCGCAAGTGAAACAGACAAATAAATATGGATGGAAACATTTCAGTAAAAAGTAATATTTTATCAAAGTACTAAAATCAATTATCAAAAAAAAATCTGAACTGAAAACGAAACTATAAAATGATTTTGGTTTGGTACAATACTTTACTATTTTGAAGAGGGCTTTGCTGCCTCAATGGTGGTGGAGTTCAAAGCATCTTTGTCCACAGTGATCGGAATCCAAAGATTGGTGCTGAGAGAGTGGAGGTTGGTGAGATCTCCAGGGTTATGGTTTTTAAGACACAATTTCCCTAGGGCTCTGATTATTGGAGGCGAGCTAAGGAACCTAACAAGAGGGCAGGGGTGGTTTGGTCTTAGCAGAGATGTTTTTTGGGGAGGCATGAGTGTTCACCAGTTTCATCGCTGAGTTGTTGAATAATTCTAAGAAGACTGAGGAATTTCCTTTAGCAGGGATGCCTGCAAGTTTTCTTCCAGCTCATTTACTGGCATGGTTTTGAATGAGCAGCGTTGAGTGAGGGGAGGTTTAGCCTAACGTTTCTGGGCCATGGGCGATAAACTGATTGGTAAGTGATGAGGGGGGATGATATAAAGACTAGGTCTAGGCTGTTACCTTTGTTGTGCCTGGGGGATGGCTCAATATTCATATGGTCCATGGATCTGGTCAGTACCGGATCCATGGATCTGAGAAAGACATTATTAGTGTGTGGTAATTTGGCAGAGGAGAGTAAGTTGGTGATTTCAGCAATGTAAGAATCACTTCTATGAGCTGGTCTATGGATGAAGCTGAAGGTGATGGGTTCCTTGGGAGCTCAAGGGGAAAAGCATTTGAATGATTCAAATGAGCTTATTCAGGGTGAGGGAATGATTGAGCATGGCCAATCACTGCTGTAGATGATTGCAACTCCACCTTCTGCCCTTCCAGGCAGGTCGCATGTTGGGTGCAGTAGCTGGGTGGTAGGACATTGAAAACATGGAGGGAGGACAGGATAAACCATGTTTTAGTCATAAAGAGGGCATCAAGTTTGTTCAATACTGAAACAATACTGGTACAATACTGAAACGTAACAAAGGAAAGGGGCAGAGATTGCCTGCTGGAAACCCAGCAGTCAAACTCTGAACAAAGTAATTACACAAGGCACAAGTGAAAACAAGAACTGTAACAGAAATATCCAGGGAAAAAAGGAAGTGAAAGTGAGCAAAGTTCAGGACAGAGAACCAGAAGAAAGAAGAAAAGCAAACAAACTAGAGTCTAAGTGCAGGAATAAGGAGACTGGAAACTGCCAACCGGTAACAAGGAACAGTAACTCTGCACTGGAATAACAAGGGCAGGACTGAATATAGATAACAAGGAAACTGTAGCTCTGAAGTGGGATGAGAAGGGCAGGACTAACACGGGCAATGGGCACAGAACAAGGAACTGCACGCAGGGATCAAGATAATTTGTGTTAAAGAGCAAGGGGCTGTAGACAGGGGACAGAGGACTGCAAGCAGGGGATCAGGACTGCAGTGTAGACAGAGGACTGCAAGCTGGGGATCAGGACTGCAGTGTAGGAAGCAGAGGGGTGCAGGGCAAAACGCAGGGTAGTGAAGGCAGAGTAGCAAGATTGCAAGGCAGGGAGCACAAAGCGCTGGAATAGTAGCAGGTTCTGGAAATAACAGGAAACATCTGAAATCCAAGGAACAAAGGGCTGGAAGCAAGCTCAATGAAAGAGACTTGTGCTTCTGCAGGTGGCTGCTTAAATACTGACCCACCGTGTGCTGAAGAAAGCTAATTAGCAGCACCTGGAGCAGCACACCTAAAGGTAATTGGCCTACTCCCTCTTTGGTCCTGGGAAAGTGAATGCAGCACTGATCTCTAAGGATTCTGGGGATTGTAGTTATAAGGCTGCTGCATAGAAATAGCGAGGGAAAGGGAACTGCCATAAGGTGCATTATGGGACATGTAGTTTGTGAAATTAAATGAGGAAGTTCCAAAGTCTTGCAAACGGAAAGTAAAGACATAAACATGAATAGTTATTGTCCAGGAAGGTTTATGGTGATGATTGAGTACCATATAGTTCACAATGGGTGCCAATTGATGCTCCAGTGGCGCAGTCATGACAATTAGTCCCAACTAGTAAAAATACTTTACTTGGTGTAGTATTTGTGTGTATTGTTTAAATTTTTAACTTAGCTGGATCATGGTGGGCAGGATGGAATGTTGCAGAAACAAAGGGAAAAATAGAACAATGAAGAAGATAACTCCCCTTCCCCATAAGTGAGCTGATCAGGGAAGAAGATACTAAATAAAACTATTAAGAAACGGGTGGCTTTGGAGACAAGTAGTAAAACCACTTCTCTGGGGGGCAGTGACATCCAGTGGTCCCAGGGCCTAAACACGATTCCCCGCTGGGCCACATGTGTGGGGCAGCCATGGACTTGGGCCATACTGGACAGGCCAAAGCATAAAGAACACCCCCAGGCCTTATGTATGAGGTAGCTGGGGGAGAAGAAGGCGCTACCCAATCCGAGCCATGTCTGTTATGCGGCCCAAACAGAGTGACATGGCTGTGCACACTGTCAGTCGACCCCAGGGTCAGTTGGGGCAGGCTCTACAGAGGAAAGTCCTCCCACCCACATAAACTAGGTAGGTAGGGAGCTGAAGAGAGAGAAAATGGAAAACTGCCCCACATCAGCAGGTGGGGAGGTGAAGAAAATACCTTGGGAAGCCACATGAGGTGGCCTGCGTGAAGAGCAGAGAGGTTGAAGAAGTCTGCTCCATCATAGGATGGCAGAGACATGAGGAGAACTCGCAGTCCACCACGTCGAACATAGCTCCTGGAGAAGAGCGGCCCACC
Source organism: Ambystoma mexicanum (assembly GCF_040938575.1). Classification (NCBI taxonomy): domain Eukaryota; kingdom Metazoa; phylum Chordata; class Amphibia; order Caudata; family Ambystomatidae; genus Ambystoma; species Ambystoma mexicanum. The sequence goes on along the minus strand of NC_090927.1, from coordinate 418,055,885 downwards.
CCTTGTCATAATCCGAAGCGATGAAACCACGAGGCTCGAGTGCACACGGACGTGGCAATTGATGACAGCAGCATCTCCATTGCAACAGGGATGCAACCTGAAGAAGCAATTGCACTGGGGTGTGGTGGTGATCGTGGGCAGCCAACCCGAACATGGGGCCACCCAGAAGTTGAAAAAGGTTGTGATGCTGTGGTGGAGATCATGGGTGCCCCCCTGTGTATGGGGCCCCCCACAAGGTGGAAATGGCTCACAGGCTGTTGCAGTGATTGCAAGCAATGTCACAGGGCATGAAGCCACCCAAGAGAATAACAGCAGGCCTCTGGTTTTGGTGGTGATCACAGGTGACCCAAAGCCATGGGGCTGCAGATCATAGGGTGCAGTGTGAGTGTGGTGGGCTCCCACCCAGGCATGAGACCTGCCTGTGGACAATGTGTTTGCTTGGGGCCACGTGGTGAGTTTGGGTGGCCCCATATAGTGGATGGAGACACATCAGATGAACAAACTGGGGTACAGCCCCAACTCCATCATGGGACAGACCACCCCAACACCATGAAACAGGGACCAGGTACTGTAAAAGGGTGGCTGACTCTGGCAGTCACCACTATGTAAAATAGTATGTTTGTATATGTTATTGCTTGTGTATGTGTAAATGTATATTAATTTGCATGTTTGTAATTATAGTTATGTGGTTAATAGTTAGGAGGGATAGTGAATGTTAATAGTTAATTAGGGGGAATGCATGCAGAAGGGGTGGTTGTTTAGAAAAGGGGGAAAAAAAGGTTGGTGTTAGTACTCTAGTGTGAGGCAGGCAGGGGAAATGGCAGACTGCCAGAGGCCACTTAGGGGATGGGACCACCCGCTACAGTGGGTGATGCCAGGTATAGGTCGAGGGTCTGTTCCGTTAGGTCCACTCCAGGGCTTCCCTCCTAACCTCTAAGGCAGTGGTCTTTAAACATTTTGGCCAGGGCCTCCTATGAGCAAATTGAGGGAAGGCCGGGCCCCCCCAAAAATGCCAAATGGACAGTAAGTCTAACTGTCTATGAACTATCGTGCGCCATCACTGCACCCTACTCCCAGTATAGTCCCTAGGTTCCCCTACATGCTCCCATCACAGTCTCTGGACTCCCACATCCCATGTCTAGCCCAGTCCCTGGGCTCTCCCCTCCCCACCACATACCCAGCGCTCTCCCCAACCTGCTACCACCACTATGCCATGGCTCAGCCCCATCCTGCTTCCACCACAGTCCCTGGGCACCCCTGACCCCCCTTCCAGCACAGTCCCAGAGGCAGTGGCGGCTGATAAATTCTTTAAGTGGAGGGGCATAAATATTTTCCCCAGATATGCCATACCGACTGAGAATAGTGAGGGAGCCGGAACTAATGAAGGGGAGGATTGGGGTGGGGGCTTCTGCCCTCAGCACATTTTTTTTTAAATAATGGGATAAAATGCATTTTAGAGCATAGTTTTTTTTTTTTTAATTTGGTAAAAAGCCAAACCGTTTGGAATTGATGCTGGGGGGCCTAAGGGGCAGGCATGGTAATGTTTACTGAACATCTATTATAGATGTCCAGTAATAAGATACCATCCCTGTTCCCTGGGCCCCACAACCCCTCACACACTCACACAATCGACGTGATGATGTGTATATGTAAGGCGCTGCAGGGTGCACAGGGAAAGCATGGTATTTTTTACTGTACATCTATGATAGATGGTCAGTAAAAAAATACCATCCCTACCCTCTGGGCTCCACAGCGCCTCAAAGAGGTCGCTGATTTTTGCTGGTGGGCAGGAGGATTGTGCAACAAAGGCATTTTGTAAATTCCTTTGTTGTACAACCCTGCTCCCCCCAACCCACAACGGTCAAAAACACCTCCATGGACCAACACAGATACAGACACACACACACATTCACACAGCATTCAACCAGCTAGCACTCTATTATTCACACGAGCACCCATCATCATACACTCACTTATAACACAAGCATACACGCATCCATACACATATTTAAATAAAACATAAATTAACATAAACTTACCTTCTGTCCCGGTCTTGACGTTTCCTACCCAGCACTCCAGCTCCTGCATCATGAGCAGGAATTGGGAAGTAAGAGCTTCCTGGTTCCTGCACATACATGCAGGGGCCTGAGCATGGGTGCTGAAATGCACCGCTCCAGCCTGCTTTGTCAGTATATGCTCTGTCAGTATATATGAGGATTCATAGGAGCTTCCCCTCGCACATACAAACATGTGGATCCTCAGACAGTGTTTCCACAATGAGCTATGCAAGGGTGAAGCAAAACGCCCCCAGCCTTGCATGGCTCATTGAGCATGTGCAGCTGAGGAACTGAACTATCAAAGGGAAACAGTGTTTCCTTTTGATAGTTCAGCAAGCCCAGGAGCACTGGAAAAAGCAGCTGAGGGGGTGCTCAGTGTTTTACTGGGATGGCTCCTCGGCTCCTCCAAAATGGGCAAGGGGGTGCTGGGTTGACACCCCCTCATCCATTATAGATGAACAGCCACTGCCCGAGCTTCTCCCTGCACCGCTCCTCCCTACCACACTCCATGCATAGACCCAAAACTCCCCCTAACCCACACACTGCTCGGCCCCTCACCCGCTCCAAAAACAACCCAGGGCTCTCCCTCCCACTCCAAAAACAGCCCAAAAGACCCTCCCACCCGTTCCACAAACAATCCCAGGGCCCCCTTCTTACCTCGTATAATCCTGGTCCTGTTTCATTCCTGCGACTAGATTCAAACACCCTGGAACGACGTTAGGGATAGAGATAGAGATAGGGATAGAGAGCACGCCTCCAGGGTGTGTATTTTCTGGGTCAGCCACTCCCACTGACCCTAAGCCTGACCCTAAGCCTGGCCCTGTCACACCATGTGTGGCCGGGCCATGGAAGGATGGGATATGCACAAACGTGCATGTCCGATGCCACGCCAGGTTTTTCTTTCTTAATCTTTCTAAAAAAAAGGTTCTAGAAAAAAGGTTTTTTTCCATTTCAGGCTGGGGTCCTGCGCACCTCCGGGAATGAGGCTGGGGGGGCGTGCCCTACAGTTTGAATACCTCTGCTCTAAGAACAGTGGGCTGATTGGGGATATCCCTAAAGAAAAAAATTCTCACCAGGGGAACCTAGGAGGGGATTCATGTTAGGAATGTTTAGTAAGAACATGTATTTGTTTTTTTTAAATAAAGAGTGGCCCCCACTGGGACGCCAACAAATCCACGTTGTATCTGTGTCCCATAGGAGTAAGGTAAGCACTCAGGACATAGCCCATCTCCTGGTTAACAGGAATTTTATTTGCAGGTGCAGAGCCCCTCCATGTCCAGCTGGCTTGAGGGGTGGAGGTGGTTAGCTCCTGTGTTGACTGCCCATGGTATAGGGTGAGGGAAGTACACACCCTTGCCCCGGACTAGAGCTGGAATTCAGGGACTAGATCCTTGTCTTCGTCTGAACATTGGTGAGGATGACGGCGATGAATAGTGCTGACCTAAGGATGACTTGTGAAATAGATGGGCTGAGCAGCTGAGCGGCAGGGTCTGGTCACATGAGCAGAATCCTCCTTAATTCTGTCAGCCTCGAGATGGCCTGGAGTCCTTATGTAGATGCCTGGCAGGCAGAAAACTAGTGTTGAGTGGAGCTGCTGAGTGGCTGGGCCTGCTCACATGACCAGCACCCTCCTAAATGCTGTCTGCCTGGAGCTGTATTGGAGCACTTTATGTAGTCACCTGAAAGGTCAGAAACTGGTGGTGGACTGAGCAAGTGAGTGGTAGGTCCTGGTTATGTGACCAGCAGCCATTTCAATGCTGTCTGGCTGGAGATGGCCTGGAATCCATAAGTAGCCATCTGGCAGGCTGGAAACTGGTGATGGGTAGAACTACTCAGTGGCAGGGACTGGGCACATGACCACCTTCCTACGCAATGCTGTATCCCTGGAGCAGGCCTGACGTTCTGTATGTAGCCACTGGGAAGGTAATAAACGAGCAGTGGGCAAAACAGATGAGCTGCAGGGCTTAGTTACATAACCAGCAGCCTCCTTCATGCATTCCCTAATATTACAGTGTTTGTAACCATGAACCATAATTGCTCATTTAGACATCCAAAAGACGTGCATGTGAGGATGAAAAGGCCTGGGTCTCGGTGTAAGGATCGTTTGTTTGCATGCCCAGCCCATAGCGCAAATTATATAGAATTATGTATGTCGGATGGAATGAGAGAGCCTACAGAGAGTGATTGTGTAGGAAAGCAGGGGAGATTCTGGGATGTGCTCCAAATTATTCGGGTAAAGCAGGAACAGTGGCTTATTATTTTTTTAAGATTTTGCGCTGGCTTTATCACAACTTGAACATCTGGCTCCACAAATGCAGCTGAACAAGTACAGCGAAATATATGTCTAGAATAAAATAAGGTTGTTCTTCTCTAATATTCTTAATCCCTTAGAAATAATTTCTTTAACAAAGTGTGTTCCTTCGGGGATTCCTGTTTTAAGATATGATATGTGCATTATGGTAAAATTGCAACCCAGTAAAACACTCAGATTATGGTAATGTCTCAAATCACTCAAGACAAACCAACCGTTTGCAAACTAATTGCGGCCTTTTGCAGACTGGCATTCGCGCAGTTCTTCTTTAAGCCACCTTGCGTGCAGTGAACACTTGATTGGTGAGAGCTGTGAGGCTTGGGGGATCACCCACTGGGCAGAGATGAAAGTCCTATCCTAATTAGGCTGAACGCTTTCACATATTTCTTTTCTTCACATTTTGACAGCCAGGAAATTTCCATTGGCAGCGGGATAAAAAAGGGAGTTACAAGGGCATTGCTAATACATGGAATGACTTTCTGGTAAAGCACAAGAAAGAAGGCGCTTATTTGTCTTGCATGTGGACATTCCCACTTATTTTAGCATAATCTGATGTGATTGAGCAGCAATGGTTTACCAAATCATATTTTCTTGGAGGCTAAACGATATATAAAATGGCAAGAATGCTCAGCATGCTGGAGAATAACAACTCCAGAGCAAATGTACACATTGGTATATGGCTATAAACCCTTTTAGGTGCTGCAGGAACATAGGTAAACTGGACTTAATCTGTATATTTTCTAAATGGGGCAATTTGCTTGGATGGGTCAGAAGACAAAAGTCCTTTCTGTGCATTGATTATGACCCTGGCGGTACAGTGATAACGGCGCCGGTAGTGATGCCGGCGACAGTAGTGATGCCGGCGCCGTTATCACTGTACCGCCACATTGCGAGTTCTGCTCGTGGGGGCCGCTCTGCACGCCTGGTCAGACCAGGCATGCAGAGCTGCACCCGTGAGCAGAACAGGATGGTAGCAACGTTACCGTTATGAACGGTACTGCTGCTACCATCCCCCATTCCCATTGAGCCCTATGGGGGCTCAAAGGGGAATGGGGATGTACCGGCACCGAGTCCCGCGCAAGGGATATTACCGGGCCCTCCAAGGTTGGAATGGCCTGGTAATTCCCCTTTCGCAGGACCCGGTGGCGGACCCAAGTTTGGGGGTAGCCATGCCCTTATTCTGACAAAATACAAACAGATTGTGTTTGCGTGACATCACAATATGCCCTAACCAACAACCCATTACAATGTAAGCAAGCAATACCAGTCAGAAAATGAAACCTTGACTCGTTGTCTATAAACTTGTCTTCAGTAAAACTTACATTACATTTGGTATTTCCATTCTCTTGGTGTATTGCAGAGTGCCTGCTCTGATCAACGGTTTTCATGAAATGAAATTACATGTTCCTTTGTCCAGTTTTAAAATGGTGAACCTTATCATTTTTGCGCCTATTACACACCTCCCGTCCTTCAATCCATAGCGAATCCTCCCTTTCTTTCAAGGACGAACAACTATTGAACATTCTTTGGAGCGCCTATGCTAAGTTTCGTTTTGGTAAAGGAAAGCCACGAATCAAAAACATACTGTACAAGACACATTGGTGTGAACTCCCCACAAGCAACATCAAACACAGTGACCTTCACACCATGGGAGCGATTAGCCCGTCCGACCAACGTGGCGTTTGAAATATGTTCGAAAAACAAACAAATTGTTTGCTGGCATCCACCAATGCTGCGGTATCATGAAAACTTTTTTACTCTTCTATATTGATAGTGATTTAGTTACTTTATGACAACAGTTCCAGTTAGGGTCCTCGCCATTGTCACGTCTATGCGTGCCCTGTTTTCAAGGAGGAATGTGCCCTGCGGATAATGTGAGACACTGACAAGTCATAAATGCAAGTGCCCTTCCATCCTCACTGAACTTCCCGTGCACTAACAAATGTAGGAGGAGAGGCGATGTATCCCGCCCCCGTGCACCATTGTCGTACTGGGTAAATGACGTATAAGCTAAGGGGTGGACATCTCCACCCCTCCTGTACCTATTTGCATCACCCATGTTTCATATAAGTGTATTAACGCTGTGCTAATGTGTATACTTTGAACTCCATTTTGTGTACTTCCAAACACCATCCTGTTCTAGGCCCTCTGCCCCTCTGGCGAAATGTTCACTCTCCCTCTCCCAGCGCTGCACACCACAAGCCCCCACCACCTCTGTCCTCTGTCAGCTCAGGGCGTCTCCTATTCTCTTGGAAATGCAGCTATTCATTTTTGCCAGTAGCGAGCCCTGACAAAATGTGCTCATCCAAGAATGTGAGACCAAGGCCTGCTCCAACCTTAGTGCCCCATCCATATCTGCTGACCGACGCATGCCCTCTGCACCCCCTCCCTGCCAGTCCATGGTCCCCTGAACCAATGGCCCCTTTTCCCTTTCAATGCATCTGGTCGCCAGACCCTACCCACGCACCACCTCCAATCCACCTACCATATACCTAATATAGAGTGCTCATATATTTTGGTTACAGTTACACCTATCCCCATTTGTTTGAAATCATGCAGTGGTTTGCTTACAGTTATTAGTTCTTGCATGGCAAGTTTGTTATTTATCTTAGTCAGATAGATGTACTTCATCTCTGTGGAACTTTGCCCGACCTTCACCCCGCCGAGAGGAGCACAGCTGACCCACGTGCGGCCCGCCGGATCTCCAAGTCACCAGCCAATCCTGTGAAGCCAGTTCCTATATCTATATACTGTATCCATGTCTTCCTCCAATCCTGATGTAACACTACGCACCTTTAGGGAAACATCAGTAGTGATGTTTTGAGAACTTATAATGTACTGTTCTTGTAATGTTCGGCAGAGCACTCTCAGGCAGCAGAGTCCTTTGCTCCATTTATTTGCTTATATAAAATTTGGTTCCCTTGAAATTACTCTCCTGGTCTCATTCCCTAGATGGACGCGTATTTATTCTGTCTATTTGGACATGTGCATGCTAAGGCAACTGCATACCACCCTGCTCCCTTATCAGTGAACGACCCACAAGAGCTGGCCGAAAGCGTGAAGGGGGAATACACAGAGTTACACTGTATGGCAAAAAGTTGACAAAGAGGATACTTTTGATACTTTTCAACGCTATGGCCACCTATGTTGAGCTTTACAGACACCAAGCAACCACAGGCGTGCCTGGTATCGTTTGAAATATAAATTAATGATTCATAAACTGGATTTAATGTGCATAATTAAATACTTCTTAATACTTTTAATAGCTCTGAAAATCGAGTTTACTAGCATTCCTTTGTTCAGGTACAATGTACAAACATTGTGACACATACACCCTGCTGCTAATAATTTATACCGGGAAGTCAACTGTTCAACAAGTTCCGCTTTTGGTGGACAGGGCTCGTTTGCAATGTTTTGTGGCAATGTGTGTGTCCTAGGAACATAATCAGGATTGACTCCATGAGTATGCATGGCCAACACAGTCAAAGTGAGATCTTTCACAAAATCGAATTCCATTTCCTGGTATATTGGCTTGGCAACCCATTTTGTGCTTCATTTTGCAATGGCCATTGTGTAACGAAGCATTCCAAAGTTTCCTGCAGTTCTCGATTGTTCTCTGCCTAGATTCTCATATGTGCTAATACGGCTAGTAATGTTCTAGATTGCATACTGTCTATGCCGAAATGCCTTTTGGTCCTGTACTTTAGGCACGTATTGTGGAAAACCTCCAAATCTCTGTGTGACAGAATTCTGGGAGTCCCTTCAGGTCTCTTGAAAGCGTTTCATCAAACACGATTTTCTCAAGAGCTTTGTGTGGAGGTGAAGATGGAACCAACCACTTCTTCTTGCATTCCTGCTCCTCCAATAAAGGTTCACGTGCACATTTTTGAAAATGTTTGTTTTCTGCCCATGAGTAAACGTTGGAACAGTGGTGCATCAATGAGCTCCATTTTTCAAGTAGAATTTCCACAGACCCATCACAGGTTTTGGAGCTCCAGCAAAGATGGTTGCTGAGAGATGGAGACCACTGTAAAATATTTTTCTGAACCCTTTTTTTTTACTAGCAGCTGTGATTTTTTGCCATACGTCAAATTGATGGCGAAGGGTTGGAAAATGCTTCTGAGGGCCTTGGCTATTGAAACATGTCTGTCAGTGGCTATGAGGTCTATTTGCATTCCCCTCGATTAAAGATGCTCGAGGGATTTTATGAAAACTTGCTTCTCCATGGCCACTGAGGATTTACATTGGGACACCTGCACAACCTCCGAACTCACAATTTCTTTAGTTTCCATGTCCTGAAAGTGGTATGTGCAGTACTTTGCTGAAAATCTGGGGCTGTCACACTGTCCGTCGCCAGCTAGCCTGAACTGTTTGCCAGAGAATGTGCTTTCAATTGACATTTGTTACATTTTCCAGGCTTGCTAGGGAATTGATATTTGTAGTACTGTGTTTTAGCAAGGAACTGAAGTCCCACAAATTGACAGAAACTGGACAACTTACTAAAAGTCGAGCCACAGAAAAGTAAAGCTGTTGAACACAGTAGATTTCCAGCTGGCACTCTGCCCAGCACCGATTGAGCGGACCATACATATGTATCATGGAAGTGGGCACAGGTGGCTTGGATTTTCAGGTTAGTGCCTTGTAATGCATGAGTCACATTCACCAATGGCTCCCCGCATATTTTCCCCCTCACTGGATGTACACATTTAGGCATCAGTATAATCTCTACCAGGCAGTTGTCAATTACAATGTATTTCTGCTCCTTTATTAGCCAATCATCCTGCATGATTGTGGTTTGTGAGTCAACTGTGGTGGACAAATCGGCCAAACTAGACAAACTGTAGTCAAGATCTTTGGCAAGTTCCTCGGTCAATTGCGTTGAAGCTTCAGTCTCTGTTAGTTCGGATTGTGTTGTTTGCACACGAATTGGAGAAAGCATCAACGTCGATTGTTTATTGGGTGGATCTTTTTGCGTGTGTAGATTGGGTCAAGTGGTCACTGAGGAATTCAAAAGCATCTTCATTATATTCAGTTTTATCATGTCAAGTTCTCACATTGTAGCAATGGTCCAACAACACTTTGCTGGCTTTGCCGGTCACACTGAATTCAGTTTCTGGCCATTGGACATAAGCATCTCGAGTCTGCTTATTGACTGGACCATGCTGCACCTCAAATAATAGTTGCTCCATGGTGGGTTTCATTTGTTGTCTGTGTCTTTATACTTCGTTTCCTTCTGGGCCTCTAGGAGATGGGTTGTAAAAACATGTTCAATGTAAATCATACATACAGTAGATACTTTAAATAAAAAAAACATGTTATGAAGAAAACACCAGCCCAAACCACTCCTAGAAAACAAAATTGTTTGTTAGTTACCCTTGTTTTCTTTATTTTCTGTGAAACTGTGGTCTTCTCTGTAACGTCCACCAACTCGGATCCATGTACCTTCTATTATAATTTCACATCTTGTACACATTCCTTGAACAGAATATTCATTAAAAAAACTAAAGTCAAACATATTGGAAATTAAAATCTTTCATTGCACACACTGCTTACATACATACCCTCACAAACAGTGAACTTCATTTAGTCAAAATATACATTTCGAATTTCACCTGATTGATGGCAAGTGTACTCGATTAGAGATCATGTGCAAAACACACTGATTGTAATGTTGCCCTCAAACATTTTGCAATGTTTTCTACATTAGGGAGGAAGTGTAACGTTAGGACTGAAATCATAAAAGTTTGAAACACTGCATGTTTATATGAATGTCACTGTCTAATAGTGCCCTGGGTAGGATGTATCTTCTTTAATTCAAAGGAACTATCAGTACGCATACATAATAATCTGGATCAGCTCCAAAGGATGATGTGATTGTAGTCAAAGTACCAGCATCCCCCTGTAATACAGTACATGCTTTATTATGGATGAAAACAGCTAAATGGAACAGAGGCAATGGGATGCAGACAATTGTACATTTAAAGAGTAACCCGTAAATTACACATAGTGTAAACAACCAACAGGATACATAAACGATTCCATATTATTTTAAATTCCAAGCATAATACATTCTCAAAATTGAAAAGTGAAATAAAATTACCTGATAGGCACTTGAAGTTGTTGTTGACTCCAGAAAAGAAATGAATGCAGAATCTTTCTCCTTCATTTTCAGTGCATTGTCACAAAGTGGTAAAAGGGAAAATTAGATTTGCATTAGATATGTGGGAAGATCCAACTGTTGATAATATGATGTTCTGCAAGTCTGTAGGGCTCACCATTGGTATTATGGACGTGTGGGTGGTTTCGTCACTTGCGAGGGTCTGTGCTTCCGTCAGTATGCTCTCCTAACAAAATGGACATGTCAAGCAACTGATTACGAAAACATTATGCTTCTTGGCAATGGCATTGGTTTCCATGGTCATAATTACTTCATTTGAGGCTCCATAAACCAGGGACAGATATGGAGTAAAATGTGGTATGGTTAAAATGTAGTACAATCTGGGAAATATGCAAACTTTAGTAGGGCACATTTACACCGAAAGCACCAATCCGTTCATGGAGTTACCTGTTCAGTATCCCACCACCTACAGCTAATTCAACATCCGGGACTCACCTGAGGTAGCTTGTGTATCAATAGAGTTGGAATTGCATTTGGAAGCAATTTACGAAACATTTGTGGTCGACCCTTTTTTGTGCTCGTCGATTGGTCGTACATATCCTGGCTAAAGTGCAGGCTGCAGATGCGGAATTGATTGGCCCTCAAGACTCCAAAGACAGCCTGGGCTCTACTTTCAATCTCGTCCACCGCAAGAACACAATGTCGAACCCATCTTCTTATTAATTGAATATCCTTCGGGAATGTATGCATGATTGTGCCCTGACTTTTGACATGGCTCCTAGAACTGTAACCCAAAACCATACAAGCAGGCATTCTTGAAAAGCCGATGAGATCTGTTTAAAAGTGCTCACAGATGTTCACAGGTAGCACGATCAAGAGCTGACTTCCAGTGCTCACAGAGGTTCACAGGTAGCACGATCAAGAGTTGACTTCCAGTGCTCAGAGATGTTCTGCGGATAAATATCAAGGGGTTTAAAGGATTTGAAAAGTGGGTGTGTATGTGAATGTGTGACATGTTTCTGAAGCGGTATGCTTCAGGGGAGCCTGGAGACAAGGGGTCTGGGGAGGCCATGTGCACAATGACCCCTGTGTAGAAGATACCTTTGAAGTGTACATGGTGTTTGGCAACTTGGCCGTTCCCACCCTGCCAGCCCCCTTGGGAGGGCAGGGCCAAAGGTGCCATTGATAGTGGAGGGGGGATGGATGGGCAAGAGGCGTGCAGACCAGGCCTGGAACACTGCTGAAGGGAAACACACTTATGTGGATTGCAGGGGCGCGGTCTGCAAGAGGGGAGCCTGGAGACACAGGGATGGGGAGGATGTGTGTACAATGGCCTCTGTGTGGAAGATACCTTTGAAGTGTACATGGTGTTTGGCACCTTGGCCGTTCCCACTCTGCCAGCCCCCTATGTAGGGCATGGCCACAGGTGCGAACTGCCATTGATAGTGGAGGGGGGGATGGATGGGCAAGAGGGGTGCAGACAAGGCCTGGAACACTGCTGAAGGGAGACACACTTATGTGGATTGCAGGGGCGCGGTCTGCTTCAGGAGAGCCTGGAGACACGGGGTCTGGGTAGGCCGTGTGTACATGGCCCCTGTGCAGAAGATACCTTTGAAGTGTACATGGTGTTTAGCAACTTGGCCGGTCCCACCCTGCCAGCCCCCGTGGGAGGGCAGGGCCACAGGTGCAAACTGCCATTGATAGTGGAGTGGGACATGGATGGGCAAGAGGTGTGCAAATTGTTGCTGAGGAGGTGATAGCAAAAGGGCACCAACCATTGTTGCATGTCCCTCATAGACAAGTGAGCGTGTCCTTGATTCACTGAAAAATTTAAACAACTATTCGTAAAAGATCATTTCTATTTTATTTTGTTGCTGATGTTGGTGGCAGAAATGTACTACACTTTGTATACTTCGGGTTCCAGCACAGTGTGGGAAAATCCCCTGTACTGTCCGCTGTCAGAGGGGAATTTGGCGCGAATGGCTCCAATGACACAGGCGGGTATTAATTGTCAAAAGACACATAACTTGACCACTGTGATTTCCCCAACGTGCAAGAGATGTTTTAAATTGCCAGACTACATTCATTTGGCTGTGATAGATGAAAGTTAAGACAATATAGGAGGCAAACAAGAAATGTTAGTGGCCTCAGTGGTCAAAGTGACATCATATCTAGAGTACACATACTCGTTACTTGGAATGCGAGGGCGAACTGTTGTGCTAAGTTTGTGCATAAGCACCATCATAATCCTCAACACGGACCTTGTGAGGCAGGCTGCCCTGAAGTCATGCAGCTCGATAACGCATACCGGTGGTGTCTCTTCTTCTGATATGTAGGCCAAGCATCCAGAGTTTTCTCTTCAGCAGCAATTCGCCTCCTAGGTTGGCATGACCTTGCACTGATTGCAGGTACATCAAGTGGAAACGTCTGCCATGTGACTAGGCTCTGGCTCAGGATCCAGTGTTTTGTCTTCCCAACTGTCGCCAGATGCCCCATCATTTCCGCATCTTTCTCTATCAACTAATTTCGCCTCAGAATACTCCAGCTCGTACTGGTAGGGCTGTATTGTTGCCATTATACGACTAAATTAAAATCGATTTTAATGCTAGTATAACTATCTGTTCGCACGGGCTCCGAGCAACGGAGATAGCTGAACAGAGCAGAAAGGAGTCACAGGCTATACAAAAAAAAAAACAGTGAAACGATTGAAAAAGCAACTCTGATGTTGTTTGTTGAGAAGCGGTCTGTTTATACTTATTGAGGAAAGAGGCTTCCTGCCATTTCTATGGAGACACTTCATTAGCTGGGGCACAGAGAACATTGACACGAGGCTTGCATTTGTGTTGTGAAATGGGCCTTACGCGTCTAGTGATGTCAGCTTCAGAGGGCGGGGGATATGATTTAGTGCCGCAAGGGCAGTTCAACTTAGGGCGATGTGGCAGTGGATAAGATTAGCACAAGATGGTCGCGCCCGCTCGCTGATTTCACATGTGTAAAAGTGAGAAAAACTAAGGTAAGGTGCATAGGAAATGTTTTTACGATCGATCACAGTTTGCATAAAACCACATGGAGGAAAGCTTCGGACAACACATTTTTTTAGCGCACTATTCTTTTAATGACCACACAATAGTTCAGTCATTCCTAGACTGAGTGGATTCTCAAACAATATGTGCACACACAATGGAAGGTGCATGTGCATTTGGCATCTTGAGTTCACAGATTGCATTCATTCTCAAGTGCTATAAGGGCTGGCAGCAGCCACATAACTTCTGACATAACTCTACTCTGACTATATCAGTGGCATGTCTACTTCAGTCACCAAGATATTCCTTGGTTAGGGTCACCAACATTGTGATCAGCCGTCCGTCACTTAACAATGCAGACCACATTCATAGTGATATACCTTAAAGGGCCACCACTGTAAACGCATTTTATTCAAACACTAGGGGCCAGTTTATCAAACGTTTGCACAAGTTCTTATAGGTGAGCAAGTACTTTGATAATGTAGAATGGAGCAAGCATTTTTTATCACAATCCGTATTATCTAAAAACATTTGCAGTGGGGCAAACATAACTCATGCTGTTTTTTTTCTTCTACGGTTGCTGCATGACATAAAAAGAAATCTGGTACCTTTCTTTTCATGTTACTCATCAAACATAGTAAATAAAACAGTCCGTTTCCTTTTTGCCCTTGTGAAAACATGTTTAGATAATACAAATTGTGGCTAAATCTGTTTGCACCATTCGCAATTGTCTAAGCAGTGCAATTGGTGCCAAATGTATTTGCTCCACTTTTTTGCACCAGTGCAAAGCTTTGATAATCTGGCCCCAAGAGTGGCACAGAAGCAGGAATAGAAAGCACCCTGTCCGGCCTTTTCCGGCGCTGCTATTTTACTGGGAGGTTGTGGCGCAGCGTGTTTGGGGCATCACTTCTTTTGGCGCAGCTTCTTCGCCACGGCCATCAACGCAGGGAACTTTCAACGTGATGAAGTGAACTAAGGGTGTAGGATGATAATAGATTTAAGGCACGCAGTACACGCTCAGAAAATGAAGCAGCACTTTAAAAAGTGTTCGTTTAAAGCACTGCTTCATTTTCTGACCGCACACCTGATGTCATCCTTCCCACTTTCATCGCACCAAAAGTTACCGGCGCCCACAGGCCCCTGCGCCCAGCTGGCAGCGGTGAACAAGCCGTGCCAAAAGGAGAAGTGTGCCAAATACTTTGCACCAAAATGTCCGGCAGCGAAATAGTCCGGCCAAAATGTCCTCATCCGAAACCATCCTGCATTCTTAATCTTTGAAGTGGTCCTCTAATACCATTGTGCGTACCACTATGATTTGACGAGAGAGCACATGCACGGGGAAAGAGGCAGGTGCACCCAGAAGCTCGTCCTGCTGAGAATCAGTAGGCTCGTTCAAGAGCGCCTGGAATCCCCTCTCTGCTCCCATGGCCTGCCACTGCACGCACATGCACAGGGCTGGCCTTAGAGGCAGCAGCGCCCTGGGTGAATTGGCGCCCCCCACGTGCCCTAGTAAACAGGGGGAGAGGCGAGGGGGGGCACCACATCTGTTTTGTCCTTCCCTGCACGTCGCCTCGCAGGGGGTTAATCACTAGAATAGGGCGCTCATGCTAATGCATGAGCGTCCTATTCCAATGAAAACCTCCTGGCTCCCGTGTCGGAGCAGGGAGGTAATCATCCTGTGATCAGCACCCTATTACCGGCGCTGGCGCATTTGATAACATAAGGGCGCCTGCCGCACCTTCTCCCACTACGCCACCTCGGGAGAGTCCTTTAAAGGCTCCCCGAGCTAGTCTGGTGGGGGGCTGATGGCGCCCTGGCCGATTGCCCAGCCTGCCCTCCCCTAAACCCGGCTCTGCACATGCATCTACATCTCACAGCTGGATTTTTGAGATTCTGTGCCATGAGATTTTGTTTTGTTTTGTTTGCATCTGCATTTGCATGCATGAGAATCAGTCCCACTACATCAACCAGGCGGTCCCACATCACCTTGTCAGCGATTCCCCGGTTTCAGAGTTCATCTGCCAGGCTGCCGCTCTCACTAAAGGAGCGTGACCACTTCCCCTCACTGTCAGTATTTAAGCGGGTGCCTCTAAGTAAGTAGATCCGACTTACAGTAATGGCCTAAGAATTGCGGATCAGGCCATCCACCACTTACGGCCGCATTGCGTAACAACCAAATATCCCTGGTACATGCCATTATACCCACAGATATCCTGTCAGGAGTTGCTCCCCAAAATTCCATGAAGATATGCAGTTCTTTTGTTATATGCAGCCTCCACATGGCACTCTCTACCACTACTATAAATGCCATCACTGCCATTTTCCTTACGGAAAAGGCTTTGTACATTCGCCTTCATTATGTCCTATTCACCAATTTTACTTTACATTTAAAGATGAGTTTTATTTACTTTGGAACATTTCAGTGAGTTTTGCATTCAGCTCAACTGATGCATTTTTGGTGAGATTGCAGCGAAATGGCTTTTGTTTTAAATGGATAAGATGAAACGGAAGGCGACCAAACATTTTGCGGGTGCACTTAGCAAATCCCAAAGCATAACATTGTAGCAGCTTGCGACTAACGTGAACAATTGTTCAATCACAAAGAGACATAGGGCCTGATTCATGGAATGTTTGTGCACGGTGCAAAGAGACTTTTCACTGGTGGATCCAATCTGCCCGGCCTGCTCCACTACAGCCACTTGGCGGGGCCCTCATCGTCACTATAATAAAGGTTGACATCTGCCAGAAGTACTGCAATCCTTTTATTGGTGATAAAGGTGAAAGGTTAACAATACATGGCTGAAGTAACATCCCAATCCTTCTTCTCCAACTCCCACTCCTTCAGCCTCTGCATTCTCCTCCTACTCTTTCTCAAGCTTCTGAGAACCTTCCTTCTCACTAAACTCTCTTTAATGAACATAAATACATGCTTAGAGAGAACACAGGCTAACGTATGCAGTCGTGGGATTTGAACATAACGTAAAATGATCCCATTTACATCTACACATTGAATGGTGGGATTATGCAATCTCTCTGTATGGTGATGTAGGAGATGGTGGGTCCAAAGAGTGGCGAGTGTTTCATCTGTTCATCATGTCTGTATTGGATGCGTGTATTGTTTGCAGGGATCTCAGGAAGTGCGTTCATTTAGTTCTGTATGAACAAGCCACGTTTGAGCTCAATAGCTCTGCATCCTGATCTGTGTATGAATGCTTTTGAATATGATAGAATCGTGTTTCTTTCTTACCTGAGTGACTGGTCTATCCGATCCACAGGAGTAACATCTGGTACAGTGGATACAAAAATTGATGCCTGTCTAGTACTGGTGTGTTGACACTTCCTCACACATGGGACTAACACATGACACTGAGCCATCAATTCCCGCTCTTGGTAAAGAGGTTAATTAGTATCAAAGGAAACTCTCTCCTCTTCTTCCATCCATATTTCTGATTGTGGAGTATTAAATGTGTCCCTAATGAATTGAGGTTCGGTGATTTGTGGCCATTCACTGCAAGGATGCCATCACAAAAGATGTTATAATTATTAAAAGATATATGTGATTTGCATCACAATAAATGGCAGTGATTTCTCTTATTGAGTTTCTGGGTAAGTGTTGTCTTCCAAATAGTCTTCATTGTGGGTAGTGATTATTATTGATTTTTTTTTATTGATATTTTATTTCTATAGCGCTCGTACACAAGTGTTTCAGAGCACGACAAGGCACGGGAGGGGAACAGGGGAGAACAAAAACAGTGATCTTACTAGGCCCAGTGACATTGTGAATGCACAAGTGCATGGGAGAGCGGGGAGGGGAAAGTGCATGGAAGGGGGTGAGGTGGAAAGTGCGAAGCAGAGGAGAAACAGATAAATAACAATAAATAAATAATAAAGGCAACAAACAGTGGTAAT
Source organism: Ambystoma mexicanum (assembly GCF_040938575.1). Taxonomy (NCBI): domain Eukaryota; kingdom Metazoa; phylum Chordata; class Amphibia; order Caudata; family Ambystomatidae; genus Ambystoma; species Ambystoma mexicanum. The sequence goes on along the minus strand of NC_090927.1, from coordinate 418,038,467 downwards.
GCAGCCAGCAATTTGCAAGTGCTAGGTTTAAGGCAGCAGACAGGGTAGGTCTGATAAGTGCAGGAAGAAAAAGGTGGGGCTGTATGGGTACAGATACAGACCCGAGAGCAAGGGGTGGCCCGGAGGCAGTGCGGGAGGGTGGCAGGATGAGCAGGTACCTGGGCCCAAAAGACAGAGTGTGGCCAGGTGCATGGTGCCAAGAGAAAACAGATCAGCAGGGGAGAAGGGGAGCGAAGGCAGAAGAAAAGAGGAAGGTTTTGAGGTGCTTCCGGAACCGGAGATGGTTCTCCTCAAGTTTTAGAGTTGCAGGGAGGCTGTTCCAGAGGGAGGCCCCAGCTGAAGACAGAGATCTACCCCCAGCTCGTTTCTTAGAAAAACGACTGACCCTGAGTGAGTTGGAGGTAGAGGAGCGAAGAACTCGAGAGGGGAGGTATTTGCGGACGGATGGCTGAAGGTATTTTGGACCCAGGCCCCAGAAAACCTTGTGGACAATGCAGAGGGTTTTGAATTTAATCCTTGCGTCCACTGGGAGCCAGTGGAGAGATTTCAGAGCTGGAGAGATACAACCCCAGGGCTTGAGGCCAAGGACAAGTCTCGCAGTCCTGTTCTGGATTAGTTGCAGAGGGCGGAGAGTAGAGGCAGGTAGATTTAGATAGAGGCTGTTACAATAGTCCAAGCTAGAGAGAACCAGAGCTTGAGATACCATGAGCTTCTGGGGGAAGGAGAGGAAAGGCAGAGTACCTCTGAGGAGGTGCAGTCGGAAATGTGACTTTTTAGAGACCTCAGAGATGTGGGCGGAGAAGGAAAGAGTGGAGTCAAAGATGACCCTGAGGTTCTTAGCCTCGCAGGTGGGGGTAGGAGGAGGGCCAAGGGAGGCCGGCCAGAGAGTGAGGGAAAAGGATGGTGAAGGTTTGCCGATGAGGAGGATCTCCGTCTTGCTGGCATTCAGACAAAGATCATTGGCAGCACAGCAATCTTGAATGGCAGTTAGGCAATCAGAGATGAGAGAAGGAGAGGAGGTGGCAGAGGGCAGCCTGAAAATTAGTTGAGTGTCGTAGCGTAGCACTGGAAATTTGAGCAGAAAATGGCAATGCAGTGGGCAAGAGTTGCCAGGTATTGTATGAAAAGCCAGGGCGAGAGGTTAGACCCCTGGGGAACACCACAGGTAGAGAGGAAGATAGATGAAAGGAAGGACCCAAGTTGGACCTGGGAGGGTCGACCTGAGAGGAAAGAGGTCAGCCAGGCCAGAGCCTGATCAGTGATACTCAGGTTTTCACGGAGATGGTTGAGCAGGATGGTATGGTTGACCGTGTCAAAGGCAGAAGAGAGATTGAGGAGAATGAGGACAGAGGGAATGTTAGAGTCAAGGTTGGAGAGCAGATCTTCACGGATGTTCAGGAGAGCAGTTTCCGTGCTTCCGGCAGCTCTGAAGCCAGACTGGTGGTCATGGAGACAGCCAACAGAATTGTAATGAAGGTTAAGCTGAGAGATGGCCAAAATTTCCAGGAGTTTGCCAAGAAAGGGAGTAATGGAAATTGGGCGATAGTTAGCTGGACAAGAAGGATCAGCAGTGGGTTTCTTGAGAAGAGGATGCACAAATGAGTGCTTCAGAGGGGAGTGAAAGGATCCAGAGGCAAAGGAGTGGTTGCAAAAATCAGCAAGGCCCGGGGCGAGGGTGTCAATGTGGTCCTTGATGGTTTTAGAGGAACAGGGATGAACCTGTTTTGAAGAGGCTTTCATAGATCACACTTGTCTAGCAACCTCATCAGGGGTGAAATGAGGAAAGGACGAGAAGGGTGGTGAGAGGGTGGCTAAAGGAGGGTCAGCAAGCACAGATGGAGAGGGAAGAGGAGGAGTGTGGGTGGGGAGGGTGGACAGGATATCCTGGGTTTTTGAAATGAAGTGAGAGGCAAGGGCATTGCAAAGAGCCTGGTAGGCAACAAGAGGGGTAGAGACTGCAGCAGGGTTGGCCAGCTCCTTGCAGATTTTAAAGAGTTTGGCCGAGTTGTTAGATGCCGCAGAGACACGAGCTTGAATATGGACTCTCTTCTTGGTGAGGACAGAGAGTCAGTATTGCTTTTGTAGCAGGCGACAGGCCAGTTTGTCAGAGGATGAACAGGAAGTCCTCCATTTCCTCTCAGCTGCCCTACACTTACGTTTAAGTGTAGCTAGGTCAGAGTCATACCAGGAATGGCACTTGGCTTTGGACTTCAAACGGATCCTCATGACAGGGGCAAGAGCATCAAGCGTATCAGAAATGGAAGAGTATAGCAGAGACAGGGCTTTATCACGATGAGAGACAGCCAAACGTGGAGGGGGGTGAGAAAGTGGCGGCAAAAGCCTCAACTGACACACGCTTCATGCGACGGATGTCCGAGAAGGTGGGTGGCAGTGTTGGGGTAGGCTTGGCTTGGGGAGAAGAGAGGGAGAGATGAGATGAGAGGAGGGAGTGATCTGTCCAGGAGAGAGGAGTGGTCAGACAGATGGAGAGGGGGAGGTCAGAGGAGATCAAGACATCCAGTGTGTGCCCTGCAGAGTGAGTCGGGCCAGAGGGGAGGATGGACAGGGAGAGAGAGTCACAGAGGTCACGAAAAAGTACAGAGGAGGAGCAAGGAGAGTCTAAATGTATATCTAGGTCACCGAGGAGGAGGAGTTGAGTGGTAGAGGCCAGGAGGGAGGAGGAGAGGTCTGCCCACTCAGAGAGAAATGAGGTGATTTGACCAGGAGGCCGGTAGATGGTAACCAATTAATAGAATGGGTAGGCGAGAGAGAAAGCCTACAGACAAGGCATTCAAAAGAGAAGTAGGTCTGAGTGGGAATGATAGAGGCAGGAATCCACTCAGGAAAGATCAGGGCTACCCCGCACCGGACCGGGAGGATCTGGGTGCTGAGAGGATCTTTTAGCCATCAGGGAGGAGAGTGTCAAAGCTCGTAACAGAGCTGGCCGAGAACCATGTCTCAGTAAGACCAAAGACATCAATGTCTAGTTCTTCAAGGAGGTGGCAGATGTCAGAGGAGTGTTTGACGGCAGAGCGAGAGTTGAGAGTGGCAATATAAAGAAGGTTGCCAGCCTTAAAGACCTTCCGGGGAGGGGTACAGATCAGAGGTACGCCCCGTGGAGGAGAAAGAGCCCTAGGAGGGGCAGAGGAGGAGGAGAGAGAGGGCAAGGTAGCCAAGGGGGGGGGAGGGGACAGCAGGAGATGAGAGGAAATTGATGAGGCGAGGGAAGTGCCTATCAAAGAGGAGGAGATTGGCCTGAGGGCCTGGACCATGACAGTGCCATTTAGGTAGACATCAATGATGACTTTAGAGGAGTCTAAGGAAGCCATGAGAACTTCCCAGTGAGTGCCACCATTAATGGGAGAGGAGGAGATAGGGCAGAGCACAGAGACCATATGAGGAGTCCATAGATCTGGGGAAGGAACGACAAAGAGGATGTCGGTAAGGGTCTGTCTGGCGGAAGCATTGGAGTAGGTATTGGTGATAGGAAGACCAGGATTAGAGGCCAAGATATCTTTTTTGAACTTCTTCCTACCAGACTTAGTGAGAAGGGAAGGATAGTCAATGGAGAAGCAGTTGGAGAAGATAGGAGAATATAGGAGGAACAGAAAGCGCCTTGGGGTGGAAGTAAGGAGAGGATGGAGATACTGGGGGGGCTAAGGCAGGTAGGTGTGAGACAAAAGAGAGTGGTGAGGTCACTGGGCTGGCAAGTTACAGAGAAGAAACAGCATACAAGCAAAATACAGAGAATTTCGCGATGGGCAGCAAGATATGACTTTTTAGCACAAAGCAAAACAGCAAGATTTGACTTTTTCAATCTTGGAATCTGATGTTAGCAAAGGGTTTTAGGAAGCACTGTGCAGCAGGATGACAACATGGGAGCAAAAAGCAGAAAAAACAGTGATAGTCAAAGGCAGTAGAAGTGAGTCCATAAGGAGGGAACTAACCCATAGTTCTGGAGGTGGCAAAGTCAAGGCAGTCCGGATTTCTTAGTAGAGTGAGGTGGCAGCATCATTGTGGTTAAGGTGCAGGGAGGACCCCAATTAGCGTTCCGGAAGCGGACAGGGAGCAGACAGGGGCCTCGGAAGTGGGTCTTTGCTGAGAGGGCCGGCTGAAGCCTGCCGGTCCCTGATTGGATGGAAGAAAACACTCAGCAACCAATGGGAGTGCAGCACAGGGAGAGGTGAATTAGCACGGCCTGCCTCCTCAACAAAGAAAACCACAGCAGCCATCTTGGAAGGGCCAAAAACAGTCAAATAAGCAGCAATAGTAGGAAAAAACGAGTGCTTTCAAAATAGCAACGCAGCTCCAGGTATCAAAAAGCTCAAAAAAAAATGGCTACACGATGAAAATGCCAAATAAAACAGTCCTTTCCAACAATATTATGCAAATTTCCTCTATTTTTCTTTTTCTTCTTTTTTTCAAATTTCAATTTTTCAGGTTCAATAATTCCCCAGGAAGTGCAGTAATGCACAGAAAGTGCACCTACCTAATGGAATGGTCAGCAGTCAGGCACAAACTCCACATGTGCAGGAGAACAACAGATGGCCAGGAGGGTGGAAACAGGACCTCACTCCCAGTGAGAAGCAGCTGAAAGAAACCAGTTCCAGCCAGTGGGCCTTGCTGAGAGGGCCGGCTGAAGCCTGCCGGTCCCTGTTGGATGGAAGAAAACACTCAGCAAACAATGGGAGTGCAGCACAGGGAGAGGTGATTCAGCACAGCCTGCCTACACAACAAAGAAAACCACGGCGGCCATCTTGGGAGGGCCAAAAACAGTCAAATGTATGGTGTGTCACAGCGCTCTGCATTCTTTGATTCTCTCTCTAGAAATGACTACACTATTATGTCCTTCTTTATTGGCCAACAGTGGAGGCTCGCCCATAAGAGGCTCTAAGGTGGTTCCCTCAGTTTCCTCACCCACACACAATCCATACATTTTCAGGACCTTCCTGGTCCTGCAAATAAAAAAATAAATAAGAAAAAATCAAAATAAAAAATGTAAAATAAATGCATTTGCATTATAGAGCAAGTGATTTTAACTTGCTGCATAACAATGCAAATGTAGTATTTGCATTTGCAAAGAATCTAAAACATTTAAATGTTTGTAAAGGCAAAGTCTGGTGGTGTCCCATATGCCCTACACAGCACTTTACATGGGTGAAGGCCAGGGAATAAAACGTCCATGACTTCATTCATGTAGAGATCTGTGAAAGGCATTGAGATATCATGGGTGACATCAGCTCTCAAGATTCCTTGGGGTGCTGTTGAAAACTGCCCTGGAGGCATCCTGAATGACTCTTCACAGCTTCCTCTGCCTGTCTGTCTAAAGCTGGGGGCAGGGTCAAAAGGCTGACCCTGTGTTAGGCAGAAACATGTGCAGTTCCCTTAGGGACCACTGCAAAAGGCTTAAGACTGCAGGTGTTGGCAGTAAACCCAATTGGTAGCAGTCTGCACCACCCAGATTTACCTGGTAGCTGTGGCTGAGCAGCCAGACTTCTCTCAAGAAGAGTTAGCCAGTATATAGAGTATACACATTAGGTACCAAAATACAGTAGCACAAGCAAACACCGACCAGAGCTTTGGTATAAAAGTATATCATTATTTATTTAAAAACACACTTGTAAAAATACACTAACACTAATATGGCAAGCAAGTTCAAAACACAGTCATTATCAATATATATACATCCCTGAATACTTATTGAACAAGTCTTAGTTAAAACACCACTTATTTGCATACAGAGGTGAGCGCTTAACATAAGATGGCACTCTAATAAGTTAGTTAAAAAGGGAGGGGAAAGGCAGAATTAGAAAGCACACAATACCAACACTTTTAAAAGAACCACAGCAAGGCAAGAAAGGCAGAGTCTACTGTAGAGCAAGAAAGTTCATAGGCCAGGCCCACTCTTGGAGAGAGCAAGGCGGAATGTGTCCAAGATCCCACAGTTGAATTGTACTTTAAAAGTCTTTGCAGATAGTTCAGAAGGAGTTGGATCAGTTTGGAAAAAGTTAGTTAGCAGGTCCCAGGTCACCCCAGGATAGAGAGTCAAGGATTTACGGGACACCTTGAACAGTGTGTTGCAAGGGAGACCAGGTGGACCACAGTACATGAAATGGTGAGAAAGCTCCAGCGGGGGCAGTTGTTCCTGGCAGTGGGTGCAAGTTGGTGCTTCGTCCAGGGGAAGAGGGGATCTCGACGTGGAGGAAAGCTGGAGGTCATTGCACTGCCAGGGAAGAAACCAGCCGCAGAGTTTCCCGGTTAAAAGGTACTACCCTTTTATTTGCTGTAGTGGTGAAGCGTGGCTATCCGGCTGCCGGGGTGCTTGGCACAGGCGATTTGACCACGAGACGATCCAGGAAGGCGAAAAAGAGGGCAAACTGATTATCCCCACCAGTTCAAAGGAAGAAGACTCTCGGGGATGAAGATCTTGTCTGTCGTCGGGAATTGGTGAGGCAGTTCAGCAGGGCTCATTGCAGGTCGGCTCAGTTTCTCCCTCTTCGGATTCTTTGGTCCTGTGGCGACTTCTGATGTTCCAGTCCCCAAAACCCTGCTTTTATGCAGAAAACCCCCATTCATCAGTCCTAGCTGTCACTCAAACATGCTAAGTGGTGAGCTGGGCAGCTCACCACTGGGCCAATCACACAAGAGTGTGACTTGAGTTGAAGAGGCAACTCAGTCCAGGGTGCCTAAACCCCCTCCCACCCATCCTGTAGACCCAGACAGAGTGGCACCACTTTGGAGGGCTTCTGTGCAGAAGCCCGCCAAAAAGTGGAACAAAGGGCTCGACTTGGGTTAGAGTTACAAGAGCGAACACAGACGCCTATTTGGCACCGAGTTGTGGCAAAAAATCCCAACGGGTGAATTAATATTAATTTAATAAACCGGTGGCATGTTTGAGGCTATGCTAAAAAGTGGTAGCCTCGAACAATGGGAAAATCCCATAGGAATATATTTGCGGTTGAATATAAAAAGTAGTATAAACTGCCACCAGCTGAAACTCGATCAGGGGGGACTGGACAGTGCCCCCTCGAACAATAGACCCTGGTGCAATCTAATTGCCCCTACCAGTATGTCCACAATATGATGGTTTGTACTGGTTCTGTTCACAATTTAGGACTAGAAAAGCCAATGGTGACTTTACATGCCCTGGGAGACAGTAGTCAGTCCCAGGGTATGGAGTCTATGTTTGGGGGTCACTATGACACCCCTGTGTTACTGCACGGAGGGTGCTGTGTAACACACACCAAAAACACATGAAGCCCTATGGAGTAAAAGACCCCATAGCCCATAAAACACATTCAAAGTCAAAGGAACACCTCAAATCATGTCTAGGAGTGGGAGTAAAAGAGTCTCACTCTTACTAGGAGAAAAAAATAAACCCCAAAAATCCAGTAAAGCTGCTTGGGGACTCACTAGGTTTGGGAAATTAGCCTTAACAGAGAATTCTCCCTAACACTCGCACCCCCCCACCCCCCAGGCTAAGGGACAGGAGGATTTAATCCACTCCTGGATGAATCTCATACCTCTAGTCAATGACATACATCCTAGAGAGACCATCAGCATTTTGGTGGTGACACCCTGACCTGTGCTCAATGGTGAAATCAAACCCTTGAAGGCAGATTGACCATCTCAATAGTTTTGGGTTTTCCCCTTTCATTTGCATCAACCATCTCAAGGGTTGGTGGTCAGTCTGAATGACAAAAGAAGAACCATACAACTATGGCCTAAACTTCTTCAGTGCCCACACAATAGCAACACATTCTCTTTCAATTGTTGCCCACCTTTTCTCAGGATCCTTCAGCTTTCTGCTGATGAAGCAAATGGGGTGCTCCCTACCTTTCTCATCCAGTTGGCTAAGGACTGCACCTATACCTACATTAGAAGCATCTGTCTGCACAATGAAAATTTGGTGACAGTTAGGAGCTCTCAGTACTGGTGCTTGGCAAATAGCTTTCTTCACGTTTTCAAAGGCCTGATTGCACTCCTCATTCCATCTGACCTTCCTAGGGAATTTTGGAGAGGAGATTACATTCAGTGGAGAAGCTATGGTCCCATAGTTCTCAATGAAATTCCTGTAATACCCAGGTGAGGCCTAGAAAGGCTCTCACCTGGGTTTGAGTAGTAGGTGTTGTCCAATTTTGCACAGCTTCAATTTTACTGAGCCAAGGCCTTATTTCTCCACCTCCTACCTCATGCCCAAGGTAGACCACTTTACTCTGTCCAATCTGGCATTTAATTGCCTTTATGGTCAGATTGGCCTGTCCAAGAGCCTGCAAAACATGTCCTAGGTGGTTAACATGTTCTTCCCAGGATTGGCTGAATACTGTAATGTCATCCACGTATGCCATGCAGAAGTCCTCCATCCCAGCCAGGACCTGATTTACCATCCTTTGGAATGTAGCAGGTGCATTTTTCAGTCCAAAAGGCATAACCTTAAATTGGTATAAGCCAACTGGGGTAGAAAATGCAGTTTTCTCCTTGGCATGGTCTGTCAGGGCTATTTGCCAATAGCCTGATGTAAGGTCAAATGTGCAGAGGAACTTGGCTGAACCAAGTCTATCCACCAACTCATCTCTCCTTGGCAAAGGGTGGGCATCAGTCTTGGTGACTGCATTAAGAGCTTTATAATCCATACAGAATCTCAATTCTTTGGATCCTACCTTTGATACTAACACAACTGGGCTAGACCATGGACTAGTAGAGTGCTCTATTACCCCGAGATCAAGCATCTTCTTGACCTCCCCTTTGATGTGGGTCCTTACATTTTTTGACATTCTATATCCTCTGCTTTTGAATGGGCAGACAGTCACCAGTGAGAATATCATGCTGGCCCCAAGGGGTCAAGCCTGGTGAAAGTGAGAACAGAGAGGCAAACTGGTTTAACATAGATTTGCACTCCTCCTGTTGCTCAGGTGTCAGATTTGAAGAGAGATTAACCCCTTCAATCTTTTCATCCAAGGGTAAGCCTCTGAGGAGATCAGGGAGAGCTTCACTCTCTTATTCCTCTTCTGTTGAAGCTAGAAGCAAGGCACGTACTTCAGGCCTGGAGACATACGCCTTTAGTCTGTTGGTGTGGAAGACTCTGGGAGCTTCCTTGGGATTGCCCAAGTCTAACAGATAGTTCACCTCTCCAAGTTTACCCACAACCTTGAAGGTTCCCATCCATTTATCTTGCAAGGCCCTCTGAATTGTTGGGATCATAACTAGAACTAGCTGGTCTTGAGTGAACTCAACCATGTTAGCCTTTTGATCATGGCAATGCTTGACCAAAGCTTGTCCAGCTTTCAGGTTATCACTAGCTTCTGCCATCATGTGTGACATTCTCCTCTGGAGACCTTTCACATAGTCAGTCACTCTGACTGGCTTGGGGGAAGGAGCACTCTCCAACCCCTCCTTAATCAGGGCCAATGGACCTCTGACTGGATGGCCATAAAGAAGTTCAAAGGGAGAATAGCCTACTCCCTCCTGAGGGACTTCTCTATAAGCAAAAAGAAGGCATGGCAGTAGAAGGTCCCACTTTCTTTTAAGGGGATCTTCTAAAGCACATATCATGCTCTTCATGGTTCTGTTGAACCTTTCTACCAACCCATTTGTCTGAGGGTGGTATGCGGTAGAGAACTTGTAAGTAACTCCACAGATTTTTCACATGGCTTTCATGTAGTGGGACATAAAATTTGACCCCCTGCCAGAGATTACTTCCTTAGGAAACCCAACCATGGTAAAAATACCAAGGGGGGCCTTAGCCACAGCTTGAGCTGTAACAGTCCTCACAGGAATTGCCTCAGGGTATCTAGTAGCATGGTCTACTACAGCAAGGATACAACTGTTGCCTGAGGAGGTTGGAGGATCAAGGGGACCAACAATGTCAATCCCTACCCTCTCAAATGGGACTCCCACTACTGGGAGAGGCACTAAAGGTGCCACATTCTTGGTACCAACCTTACCAGAAGTTTGGCAGGTGTAGCAGCTCTTGCAAAACTTATCTACCTCAGCCCCCATCTTTGGCCAATAAAAGTAGAGTGAGAGCCTTTCCTTGGTCTTCTTGAAACTCAAGTGACCAGCCAAAGGAAACTCATGGGCTAGTTTCAAGAACTGTTGTCTGTTTTCTTGGGGTACTACAAGCTGCTTGTAGTCTCCAGGTGCAGACTCAGTCAGTTCACTGTAGAAGAGGCCATCTTCCCAGTGCAGCCTATACTTTCCAGGCGCTTGCCCATCAGCCTGAGAAGCAGCCTATTGGCGAAGACCTTCCAGAGTTGGACATACTCTCTGTCCCTTACTGAAGTCTGCCCTGTTGGGTCCACCTTCTGCCAGTAAAGACTGCAGCTCAGGATGGTCAACAGGATCCAGATCTCCAATGAGTTCTTGGCCTTCCACTAGCTCCTCTTCAGAGGCTAGCTCAACCACACAGGGTTGTACCTCCCTCTCAGCCTCAGCTGGAGGTGGAGTTACAGGTGTAACTTTGGACAACCTAGGGGAAGTCCTTGTTGGAAGCACTGGAGTGCTTGTTGCTGGCTGTTTCTTAGAAGTCTTGGGTTTCCCCTTTGCTTCTTGTTGTTCAGAGATAGCAAGTTGTAACTCCAGTGGAGTAGGAGTGATATCCTTCTTCATCACCTCTCCATGAGTACCTCTCATGGTTCTCTCCCTTGCAGGTCTGGTGAGCTCCTGTAACCTCTTACTAGGAGGTCTGGGGGTATGTGACACTACTCCAAGAGTCCTCAGGTCATTTACCAACAGAACCCTTCCTGGTACCTCCCTTTGTATGCTGACAGGTATCTTCACAGTCATGTCATTACACTGGATGAGAACTGGTAATTGGGGAAGCATCTGCACAGGCCCTCCAGCTAACTTGGTGAGGCGTTTGAGTGCCTTAGCAACATCCTCTGCCTGAAAAAATGATTTATCCACCACAGTTATGCTGGCCCCGGTGTCCCTAATGGCAGTGGACCCCTGACCATTCACCTGGACACTGTCCTTATAATACTCTTTAGTATTATCTGGGATAGAATTATATACATCTAAATGCTGTTATTCCCGCAACCCCAGAGACACTAAAGAAACACTAGCTGAGACTCCAATTGGTTCATCAGCTAGTAACAGAAAGTTTCCACTGGCCATCTGTACTTCCTCCTCTGGAGCGAAGGATAAGGAGACAGTGTGGACCCCTGAAGGTTTACCCTTACATCTGGGATCCCCTTTCACATGGTCAGGCGAGCTACAAACATAGCATTTACCAAATGCTTTCTGGAATGGTGGCTTGCTCTGACCTCCTTCTGGTTTGGCACCAGAAGGTACACAAGCCTGATTTGGTTTCCCTTGTGGCTTAATCTTATTGTTTTGTTTGGGGCCCTCTTTGGGATTGGAATTATTAGAATTCTCTTTGGAGTCCCTTTTAGGCTGTTTCCCCTCATCCTTTTTCTGAGTTACCCCAGAGTCCTTGTGCGTAGCCCTGTTGGCAACCCACAAGTCAGCAGCATTAGCTAGCTTCCTGGAATTTAATTCCTTTGAATAAGCCAAGTGCTGTCTGAGCTCAGGAGAGCAGGCATCATAAATTGACTCCAACATCACAAGATTCTTCATTCCCTCATAGGTGTTCACTTTGTAACCCTTAATCCATCCCTCTAAGTTTTTCAAACTTTCACTCACCCAGGTAGCCCAAGGGGTACCATCATGCTTTTTGAGGCTCCTAAACCTCCTAAGGTACTGGGAAGGGGTCTCCCCAAATCTAGCTATCAAGGCTAGCTTCACACATTCATAATCCTTTTTATCCTCCTCCCCCAACTCCATTACCACATCAGTTGCAACAGGGGGGAGCCTAGAGAACAACCAGGAAGGTAACTAATTTCCTGTGATGTTCTGGAGCCCATGATTATACTCAAACAGGCTCAACCAATCCAACACATCCAACTTAGGCTCATACATACCCACAAGCTCTTTAGGCATCCAGGGTCTTTTGGGACTGGAACTCCTAGAGGATCTGGAGAGAGAAGCATTTTCAACAGACAATTTCTTCATCTCTAGCTCATGCTTGAGCTCCATTTCTTTGAGCCTTAGTTCAGATTGGGCAGTTAGTTTCCTGAATTCTAATTCAAGCTTCTTTTTTTCTAGTTCCAGATATTGAGGACTAAATGTGGGACCTGGCAAAGGTCCAGTAGGTACAGCTGGCAGAGCAGGTAGAGGCCTAGGGGGGACAACTTCATTATCCCCACCCTCCTTTTCTGGTTCTGACTCAAGATTATCAATACTTTGATCAAAATCAATATCATTACTGTTATCTACATTTGCTGGAGTGATAGGTTCCTCTTAACCACCATCCAAACTTTGGTTTGCTAACAACCTTTCTATTAGCTCCATTTTCTTGCCTTTAGTAAGGAGGTTCTTATGCTTACAGAGAACTCTTAAACAATCAGCAGTTTTTGTAGCAAGGGACTCTTGACTATAACTTTCCATAGTAGACAGGTTTAGAAAATAAACTTTTTAGTGCTAAGCTTTGTGGTTAGTTGCACTAAGGTATCTATAAGCACACTAAAATGTATACTCAATACAAATCCCACCGCTGCCACCAGTGTTAGGCAGAAACCTGTGCAGTTCCCTGCGGGAACACTGCAAAAGGCTTAAGACTACAGGTGTTGGCAGTAAACCCAATTGGTAGCAGTCTGCACCACCCAGAATTACCTGGTAGCTGTGGCTGAGCAGTCAGACTGCTCTCAAGAAGAGTTAGGCAGTATATAGAGTATACACATTAGGTACCAAAATACAGTAGCACAAGCAAACACTGACCCGAGCTTTGGTATAAAAGTATATAATTATGTATTTAAAAATACACTTGTAAAAATACGCTAACACTAATACGGCAAGCAAGTTCAAAACACAGTCACTATCAATATATATACATCCCTGATTACTTATTGAACAAGTCTTAGTTAAAACACCAATTATTTGCAGACAGAGGTGAGCCCTTAACCTAAGATGGCACTCCAATAAGTTAGTTAAAAAGGGAAGGAAAAGGCAGAATTAGAAAGCACACAATACCAACACTTTTAAAAGAACCACAGCAAGGCAAGAAAGGCAGAGTCCGCTGCAGATCAAGAAAGTTCATAGGCCAGGCCCACTCTTGGAGAGAGCAAGGCGGAATGTGTCCAAGATCACACAGTTGAATTGTACTTTAAAAGTCTTTGCAGATAGTTCAGAAGGAGTTGGATCAGTTCGGAAAAAGTTAGTTAGCAGGTCCCAGGTCACCCCAGGATAGAGAGTCAAGGATTTAGGGGACACCTTGAACAGTGTGTTGCAAGGGAGACCAAGTTGAACACAGTACCTGAAATGGTGAGAAAGCTCCAGCAGGGGCAGTTGTTCCTGGCAGCGGGTGCAAGTCGGTGCTTCGTCCAGGGGAAGAGAGGTTCTCGACGTGGAGGAAAGCTGGAGGTCGTTGCACTGCCAGGGAAGATACCAGCCACGGAGTTTCCCGGTTAAAAGGTACTACCCTTTTATTCGCAGTAGTGGTGAAGCGTGGCTATCTGGCCACCGGGGTGCTTGGCACGGCCAATTCGACCATGAGACGATCCAGGAAGGCAAAAAAGAGGGCGAACTGGTTATCCCCACCAGTTCAAAGGAAGAAGACTCTCCAGGATGAATATCTTCTCTGTCGTTGGGAAGTGGTGAGGCGGTTCAGCAGGGCTCCACTGGTGGTGTCAACATTGCAGGTCGGCTCAGCTTCTCCCTCTTCGGATTCTTTGGTCCTGTGGCGACTTCTGAAGTTCCAGTCCCCAAAGCCCTGCTTTTATGAAGAAAACCCCCATTCATCAGTCGTAGCTGTCACTCAAACATGCTAAGTGGTGAGCCGGGCGGCTCACCACTGGGCCAATCACACAAGAGTGTGACTTGAGTTGCTGAGGTAACTCAGTCCAGGGTGCCTTAACCCCCCTACCACCCATCCTGTAGACCCAGACAGAGTGGCACCATTTTGGAGGGCTTCTGTGCAGAAGCCTGCCAAAAAGTGGAACAAAGGGCTCGACTTGGGTTAGAGTTACAAAAGCGAACACAGACGCCATTTTGGTTCTGGCAAAAAATCCCAACCGGTGAATTAAAATTAATTTAATAAACCGGCGGTATGTTTCAGGCTATGCTAAAAAGTGGTAGCTTCGAACAATTGGAAAATCCCATAGGAATATATTTGCGGTCGAATATAAAAAGTAGTATCCACTGACACCAGCCAAAACTAGATCAGGGGGGACTCGACAGTGCCCCCTCGAACAACAGAACCAAAACACATGTATTCACTGCCACCAGCCGAAACTCGATCAGGGGGGACTGGACAGTGCCCCCTCGAACAACAGACCCAGGGGCAATCGAATTGCCCCTACCAGTACGTCCACAATATGATGGTTTGTACTGGTTCTGTTCACAATTTAGGACTAGAGAATCCAATGGTGACTTTACATGCCCTTGGAGACAGTAGTCAGTCCCAGGGTATGGAGTCTATGTTTGGGGGTCACTATGACACCCCTGTGTTACTGCACAGAGGGTGCTGTGTAACACACATACCAAAAACACATGAAGCCCTATGGAGTAAAAGACCCCATAGCCCATAAAACACATACAAATTCAAAGGAACATCTCAAATCATGTCTAAGAGTGGGAGTAAAAGAGTCTCAGTCTTAGCAGGAGAAACAAATAAACCCCAAAAATACAGCAAAGCTGCTGGGGGACTCACTAGGTTTGGGAAATTAGCCTTAACAGAGAATTCTCCCTAACACCCTGCCAGCTGCCTGATAGAGGAAAAGGCAGGAGGAGGAGTGAAGGGCGTTTCCTGACCATGGGCGTAGAACATGGGGGGATATGGGGAACAACTACCCCCCCACAATGGCATGTGTCCCCCCAGAATCTCTTGTTGTGCACAGACAGTGCACTGCCACTGTCTGCTGCTGCTGCTGCACATAATTCCTGGCTCAGCCATGAATAGCTGCCAGTGCTGGCCACAGGGCTGTCACAAGAGGGGTGTAGGAAAGGCAAACTGCCCGAGGCCTCGCACTTGGGGGGTGCCTCGCAGCGCATTCAATGACAGACCGTCATTCCATGCCTATAGAGGCCCAGAGACCGCGGTCTCATGGAACTCTGGCAATGCTGAGCAAGCTTAGCCGCTATTGGACAGTGGCCCATCTTTTGGCATGACAGCTTTATATCCCTGATAACTAGGGGGGTAACGAGTAAAAGGGGGTCATTACAAGTTTGGAGGTAAGAAACAGTCCTCACCGGCATGGAGCAAATACTGTGTCCGTGTAGGAAAGAGCCAGCTAATAGTGGGCTATCACAATTTCGCGTGCACGAGTTTAGCGGCATGCCGGTAACAGCAGTACTGGAATGCCGCTAAAGTCCCAAAAATGCTACTTAGCGGCATCATGGAAAGCGCAGACAGCACTACCGGCATCAATGTGAAGTGGGAGAATGGGACAAAAGACTCCCCCCAATCCCGTCGCGCCCCTGGCCTAGAGGATCGCGACCCCGACACCCGCCACGAGATGAATTTGGCTATTTACCAGACGACCAAATACCCTGGTACAGGAACATACGGATGTGCCCACCAGCCTGCCCACCAGCCTGCCCTGCTCAACCCGACACCTGCGGCATGGATGAACTCGACTGAACCATTCAACAATAAATAAACACATTGTTAGAGATGCCATGACGACCTAGCCAACGGTCAGAACACCTGTGCAACCATGCACACTGGACACTCCCACACCAATCCACATGAAGAACATATTCAGTGCTATGACGTAGGTGACGGACACACCCACTGACGCGCATCTTTATTATTTTTCACATAGGGTTGTCAAAATGCAGAAACGCAAGACGCACAAAGCACTCATCTAAAATGCTTGCTGACGCTTCTCCTAACCCATGCATTGTCATGAGACATGCAACGAAGACATGATACTGGATATGAAGCAATATGATACTGTAACTTAAAGTGCCGTACATTGAACATCCCCACCTATACACTAGGCCCAATTAGGCCGCAAGCAAGAGCCTCCACGAACATTGAACGAACAAGAGTACAATTGCTGACCCTGCAGAATGAGCCCAGCGAGAGCTGACAGCCAAGGGGGCAATGTTGCAACTCGCATGCCACAAGCCGAGTCCAAGGCCACACCTGCAAACTAAGCCAGACACTCAGTGGAAAATACAACATTAAATGTGCAGAATTCTGCCCCAACCACTGTCTCTCCTCACGTGACCAAGCCGAACCTGACAGGGTGCCAGCCCCAGGAGGGAGAAGTCGCCTAGGTCCCACGTCTGAGACACAGGCTGCAACAATGAAATGACCCAATGGACACCTACAGCGGTGGGAATAGTCTGCTCTCAAGCATATGAGCAAATCCACGCATTGTCTGCATAAACACATAGTTACATATTGTTGCAAATGACAGGTACACCGCGAGCTGGGAACAACGATGGTCCCAGGCTGGGGGGCTCGCGAGTGGACCAATCAAAATATGGGGCACTCATCACTGACGCCACTAACATTAGCCAATCATCAGGGGTCTTCGTGTAACAATTTTCATGTATCTAATAGAAGGGACAGCCCAAGTATAACACCTGACTGACCCTTAACCACTAACAACGTTCTCTATACGTATGCTATACTAACCCTACCACTCGAGGAACCAATCCAGAGTGGCAATAGGTTTTTTGCTAACTTTCCCAGGTGACGCAAGTAGCGCGTCATACTGAAGCAAAAAGGGGCCTGCGAGCCCCACGAATTTCGAGAGTCAGGACAGACGCGTACGATCCTAGACACATCCCTGCCGTTGTTAAATAAACAGCAGAACCACCTTGCTTCTTGTGTGTCTCATACTCATTTTTGGGATACACGGGAGGTCCGCGGGCGGCCCAGCCGACCCCCGGGAGAATTTCCCCCCGACAAGTTGGAGGCACCGCTGAGATCTGTTTAAGATCCGCTTTTTATTTTATTTTTCTGAGTGCTCTCGTTGCGAGGAGGCCCGGCGGCGCGGCCCCCTCTGCCGCTGCCCCTTTTTGAGGACACAGGACCATCGCGGAACTGCGAGAAGACCTGACAGCGCAATCCAGATATTGGCCTTCGGGAGCCAGTTGAGAAGTATCCCGCCCGCGGTTGGCGAGTGTCCAGAGGTGGTCCAGACGAGGGGAGGTGGCGAGCCGCTTGGAGGGGTGCACGCAGTCGAGCCGCCCCGCATCAAGAGAACTTGGTGAGTATGCCACGCCCAACAAGCAATGTGAAGTTGTGAGGGAGGGGGGAGGAATAGAATTTGGGAGGTGGGAGGTTTTATACAGGTGCGCGGCGAAGGTTTGATAAATTAGTGTTGACGGCGAAGTGAATGGTAGCTGGACAAGTGCGAGAGCAGTCCACCACGTTACGAAGAAGGAGGGGGCAGAGCACGAAAACATTACGTGCGGCCGCTCGTAGACACTGATTGGCCTAGGTCGCGACCACCTATAAGGGTGTGTGTGCGGTTTCCTACGAATTGGTGATTATTGATCAATGAGTAGATGAGGATCCCTATTGATCGAGCAGAAAACTCGATAGATAGATGACGTTTCCCTGTAGGCGGTAGCTAGCTGGTTGCCTAATACGGAAGATAATTGGCTGGTTAAGCCCTCCTGTCGAGGGGCGTATCACACGCGAGGCGACGCAGTGTGCGCAGTCTGATTATATTGTTGATTACCTTGTTCAAGGCATGACAAGAGGACAGCTGTGGGGTTAATCGGGTTAGATTGCAAACTTATTTCAAACTTTTAAAAACCTGTAAAGAACTTACCGGTAGTTTTGGAAGAGGTCGGTGACGTCACCAGTAGGGCTTTCATTGGATATCTCGAGCACAAGGCATTTTTTGGAGAATGGAGGGGAAGAGAATAATGGTAAGGGAGTGGAGACGGAGATGAACGGTAACGATTAGATCGGGGTAAGGTGAAGAGAAGGACGTGGCCCCGCACGGAGAACACCGGCCACGACAAGTGAAGAAAGAGGAGGAGGGGTGAAATAAAGTGGGACGGCTGTATAAGAACGTCACACAGGACACGCAGCCGCAGGGGGCTACGTGCGCCTCGGCCGTAGGGGGCCGTAACGGTGTTAGGGGAAGAAAAAAAAAAAAGAGAGAGAGAAAAGAATATACAAATGCAAATGCTATATTTTACTATTTTCTTTTAGCGGACAATCGCAAGTCTCCAAAATTACGGGGCCAGGTAAAACATCTGAAATTGTATAGCGTACATTATTAGCAAGATAACCGCTACCATATAGAGGGAGGATAACAACTCAGCGCTACCATGTCATACGGGACAGGTTCGGGGGGGGTGGGGGAACACCCTCACTACCCCGCTACAGCACATATGTAAAACACTGTCACCCCATAGGGAGAAACTCATCAAATACAGCATAGAATGGACACAGGGGACGGACAACAAAATGACGACACCATGGCCGTCTAATGGCAGTTTCGACCCATATACCCAACACTCACTATTAACCCATCTGCATAACACATACAAGGGGAAGTAGTTGACACACCACGTGGAGGTGTTTAACTTATGGAGAATGTTCCACGGGTCCCGACCAGGACCAAACGGAATGTTCACTGTGGGGGAAACAAAGGAAGAGAAGAAGATTAAGGAGGAAGAAGAGAATGGGGAAAAAGAGAGTGAAGGCACACAGTGCACGGGGAACGGACAAGAGGGAGGAGAAAAGAGTAGCACCCCAAACGAAAAAGAAATAAAAAAGGAACAGAGCGACGACATGCCCCTAGCGAAGGTAGTGAAAAAAGAGGAAGGGGGGTTATATCCTTTAACGGAAATACGAGAAATAGTGAGAGAACAATTAAGGGCGGCTGAGGGGTACTCGAACCTGGCATACAGCCCACCACCATATACAGCTACAGGTGGCCACACGGGAGGGGAGCAGACAAGTACGGCAGGGCCAACTTATACGAAGATGCCCGCAGAGGAGGGGAGGACTAGCGAAGAACAAATCGCAGCAATAGGACATGACGAGTGGGTAGCTGCGCAAGTATTATTAAAACTACGAGGTTCATTAACAGGAGAAGAGAAGGAGGCAGTTAGGAAAATGGACGAGGAAAATGAGAGAAAGAGCGAGATGAAAGGGGAAGGGGGAAAAAGAAAGGAGGAAGAGCTGTCATGAGAAAAAGAAGAGATTTTGGAGGAACGATTAGCAGAATTAAGAAATGAGCAAAATGCCCTGATCAAGCAGCTTGAGAGAGAGGAAAGAGAGAGAGCACGGGAAAGGAAAGAAAGTAAGAACGAGTTGGAAAAAATGAGGGAACGAACCGAAGAGCGAAAGAGAGAAGCTGAAAGAGTAAAGGCAGTAGCAGAAAGGGTATCCCGAGCAGCACAGCGGGACAAGAAAAGAGAGGAAGAAGAGAAAGAAAAAGAAATGGAACTATGGAAGAGGAGAATACTATCAGAAACTACCAAGAAATACGAAGAAGGGAGGATGATAGAAAGCATATTAGAGCGGGAAAGAGAGAGATGGGAAAGGAAGAGAGAAGAGGAAAGGAAATTGGAAAAGATGAGTAGTGAAGTAATGGAGGAATTAATAAAGAAAAGAGAGGAAATTGGTAGAGAGATAGCGGAGAAAAAAGAAGGGGAGAGAGAAGTAAGGAAATATGTACGCAGAGACACAGAAGTAGCTACAACATCAGCACAAAGGGGAGCAATTGGTAAAGAAGAAACGGGACGAACTGATTTAATAGACTTAAAAACAGTAACGATTAGGGGGAAAAAGACAGATTGGGGGTTGTCGCTCCTGGATGACTTTTGTAGTGAGGAAGAAGAAGGAATGGAGAAGGAAGGAAGAAATAGGGAAAGGGAAAGCTTAGATAAATTGTACATCACCCGGACAAACAGGGAATCACCATGGTCCTGCAGAAGAAAGGAAGAACTGGGGGGAAGTGAGGGGAAGATCAAGGAATGGCGGGAAGGCAGACACGTACAGCTACACCCTCATCATCCCGTCCAACATGCTCCACCACCCCACACTCATCCCATGCAACATGCCCACCTACACCCGCACCCGCCCCTCACGAACTCACACCCTGTGCAGGCAGGCTTAGAGACCTCCCCTGACGCAGGCAGGAAGAACGAATACACACGCCCACATTAAATAAAGGAAATGATAAAAGAAGGGGAAGAGATGGAGGAGAAACAGTAAAGAGCAGGGGAAATATGGACACAACATACGATGTAGACGACACGGAAGAAGAGGAGGGGTACACGGACTCGACTCGGGGTGCGGGGAAATGGATATATGAAATGGAAAAACACACAGCAGGACAGAAACTGGCAGTAGGAGATGTAAAGGGCCTCCTAATATCAATATTGGGGGATGCAGCAGATGACATCTGGAAGAGAGCAGGCTTCCCCGGGGTCACAATAACAAACACATCACACGATGGGGCACCATTCGCAAACTGCAGACATGCATTATGGCAAGCGCTGAGGGTACAATACCCAGACACATCAGACACAGGAGCGATTACATCACGCAAGATGCGTGAGAACGAAGATCCTGTTGATTATATCCAGGAAATTCAAGAGAAGTGGCGTATGGAAATTAGAGAACAATGGGACAAAACACCAGCAATATTGTATCATATACTAATACAAGGGCTCCCAGAAGCAGTCCAGAAACAACTGAAGAAAGTAGTGGGGATGGAAGCAAAAGCATGGCCAGAAATACAACTGACGATAGTACATCATTGTAGGACATGGCAAGAAAAGATGAAACAAAAGGAAGAGGATAGAAAAGCGGAAGAGGCTAAATTGGTGCAGAAAAAATGTACTAACTACACGATGGAAGGTGCACTAATAACTACACCCACAACAATGACACAAAACCCCACGCAAGTAGTGGCTGCACAAAATCCCTCCCAAATACAATCACCACAGATTGTAGCACAGCAGCTGCCACCACCCCCACCATACACGACTAACATGGGAGGAGGATACTCAACATCAGGAGCTGGATATTATAATTATAACAGGGGAAGGGGAGGAATGATGAGGGGGAGGGGATACGGCTATAACACACAACAGCAAGGGGGAGGATTCAGAAGTTTCTACCCCACTGGGCAACCAGTATACCAGGACAATTCAGGAAGTTTCCCATGGCAGACCAGGGAACCACTGGTATGTTGGATTTGTGGATTATTGGGACACATGTCACGCACATGTAGAATGAGACCCGGCACACCAGCATGGGGAGAACAGGGACAACAAGGGCCTACAAGGGAACAGCAGGGCCAGCAACAACAGCAGGCACTGCTGACGGGAAATGTGCAGCAACAACTAGTAACACAACAACAGCCACAGACATATTCACTACCACAACAACAGGTAGCGATAACACAACAACCTCAAGTGCAGCAAGTACAACAACCCGCTCAAATTCAAGACCATAAAATAACCTCTACCAATACACAGTTACAGCAAACACAACTGGGAAGGGTGACGGTCCTGGGACACAACCCTTACACCGGAAGTGGTCCATCATTATACCCACAATAGGACAGCCCACATACGACCTTGGTGTGTCCCATCCTGTCGGTAACACCTAATAGTGCGGAGGAACCACGCATAGAGGTAACGATAGGTGACAAAAAGTTATAATTCCTTGTTGACACCGGGGCGACCCGGTCTTGCATAAGGGAAGGTAAATTTAAGATGTCAGGTGATGCCATGAACACCCAAGGATTCTCTGGGGCTAGAGGTTTGGTTCCCTTTACGGATAACATCCCCTTATCGATAAGGGATTATGACATGTCCGTCCCGCTTTTATATTCAAGGGACTCACCAGTAAACATACTTGGGAGAGACATAATGAGCAGGTTGAATATGACAATCTCCTTCACGGAGGACGGCATAATGTGTTCCACTCCTGGAATCAACATGCTCACTGCACGGCAAATTATGCAAGCATACTGTGGACAGACAGTGATTAGGGCCGAGCCAGTAGATGGCGAACTGTTCCAGTACAGAACAGACATGGCATTCGCATGGATGCCAGGAATAGAAGGAAAGATCTGGAGAAGGCCGACAGCCTACTTGTTCAGACCAGAAACACGAGCCAATGAACCAGAAGGAAAGGTGATTTCAGTGAGCATGGAGAGCATTATAGCGACTGCTGATTACATCGCAGTACATGCCAAAGACAGGGAAGGAAGAGCATGGAGGGCAGTGATAGCCCTAGCTGAGGAATGCAGGCTCACCCAGGTGTCAGACGAGGAGCTCTTTTCAGAAGAAAAGGAAGAAGGCGAAATGGTATTTATGATGAGTGTAGATATATGGCTAAGAGTGACATACAAACAAGTGGCACAGAAAATTGCAATGGCACTTGAAGCACCCACATCCACCCCAGTTCCCTTTTTTGAAGACGATATGGCAAAAGTTCCAACGTCATTGTGGACCACTAGTCCCTATGACGTGGGATGTATAAAAAGTATAGGGGGGGTAAGAATTAAATTGAAAAAAGGTGCAATACTCCCTAGAGTGAAACAATACCCACTATCAAAAGAGGCAGATGAGGGCATATATGAAACAATAACGGCCCTTATAAATAATGGCATATTGATACCATCAGAATCACCATGTAACACAGCCGTATATCCAGTGCGCAAAGCTAAAGGGGGGTCTTGGCGTTTCATCCAGGACCTCAGGCCCTTGAACAACATAGTGGAAGCAGAATACCCAATAGCAGCAAACCCGGCCACAATATTGTGTGGAATTCCAGCAGAGGCATCACGATTTACAGTGACTGACCTCAAAAATGCCTTTTTCTCAATACCCCTGCATCCAGATTCACAAGATCTGACAAGCTTCACGTGCATAAACACAAAATGGAAGCACCCAAGACTGCCACAAGGGTACTGCGAGTCACCCTCAATTTTCAACAGAGTAATACAGATGGACTTGGGAAACATTGAATTGGAAAGCACAGTGTTGCAATATGTTGACGATATAATAATTTGCAGCACAAGTGAAAAAAGATTTAGGGAGGACTCATTGAAGATGCTGACAATATTGGCTGAAAAGGGTTACAAGGTAGACAAAGAAAAGTTACAGTACTGTCAGGAACAGGTATTATACATTGGTCAGCTGATATCCCAACACGGAAGAAAGATTGCACCACAAAGAGCACAGGCTATATCAAAAATGCCATTGCCACAAACAGTGAGGGAGCTGCAGCAGTTCCTGGGATTGTGCAACTACTGTAGAGCATGGGTATTTGATTACAGCTCATACATAGAACCCCTACTTGAAGCATTGCGAGAGGCTAACAAAGGGGAGAAAAATTGGGGTGGACAAGGGAAATGAAAGAGGCCTTTGATGAACTGAAAGACGCAATATCAACTGCTCCGGTGCTGGCCACCCCAGATTATGAACGACAATTCTTTATATTTTCACATTGCGACTCAGCAGTAATGAAAGCAGTGTTGGCTCAAAAAACAAGCATGGGATACAAACCAGTAGCATTTTACAGCGGTCATTTGGATCCAGTTATGTTAGATCATTTCCCTTGCGAACAAGGTCTCGCCGCGGCTGCCTTCGCGGTAGAGAAAGCATCATCAATTACAATGGGATGCCCAACCACACTATTTGTGGAACATGCCCTATTTGCAATATTGAACAAGCCTAAGTCCACACTAACCACGCAGAGGGCGTCAGGTTATGAGATCATCTTATCTAGACCAGAATTATCCATTGTTAGATGCAGCACAGTTAATCGATCACGGTTTATAGCGGAAGTTATTGAGGAAGGCGACTATGCACATGATTGTACGCAGACTACCGAAATGTACTCATGTACTAGAAAAGTTGAAGAGGATGCGCTAAATGGAGGAGAGCTCTTGTTCATTGATGGGTCATCGACAATAGACCAGAGTGATGGGATAAGGAGAACTGGGGCAGCAGTTGTAAAAATGACAAAGGAATTGGTTTGTGTGGCAGTGAAATGTGTACAATTACCACAACATTACTCTGCTCAAGCAGCAGAATTGGTTGCATTGATCTTGGCGTTGAAGGAAAGCTTTGACAAAAGAGTTACTATATATTCTGATAGCGCATATGTCACGTCTACTGTCCACTCAGGATTGACAAAATGGAGGAAAAGAGGGTTTAGGAGAGCTGACGGCACCCCAGTGCAACATGCTCTCTTATTAGCTGAGTTAATTGAAGTAATAAATGATCCCCAAGAACTAGCTTTGGTCAAATGTCTTGCACACACTAACGGAGAAGATCATATCTCAAAAGGAAATGCAGCAGCAGACGCACATGCAAAGTATGCCGCATATTTTGGTGAGATATGGAACCCCCCAGAGTCAGAGAGAGGGAGAGGGAGGGGGATAGCTAAAGAGATGTTGATGAGAGAAGGGTACACTCATCTCCCAGCCACACAAACAATAGAGTTACAAGCGGCTACACCAATGGCAGAAAAAGAAATATGGGTAAAAAGAGGATGTACAATGTCGCCAACTGACGCACTATGGCGCCAGGGTAACACTGGAAAGATGGTAATGCCATTGGCACTATTGAACACCGCCTTGAGCCAGCTCCCACCCAGCCCACACAGGCAAGGAAGTTATTGCAGCACGAATTAGGGAAGATTGGTTCTGTCCCGAGTTAAATTCCCATGTGACAAATTTTATCAGCAATTGTCTCACATGTCAACAGTTTACGGCCGGTCACACGCTGAAAGTGATAAAAGGTACTATACTCCGGCCAGGGGGACCCTTCCTGCACATCCATATTGATTACGTTGATATGATCAACGTATGTCAAGGAAATAGGTATATGATTGTAGTGGTATGTCCATTCTCCAGGTGGATTGAGGCAGGACCCTCCTCACATCCAGATGCGTTTAGAGCAGCTAAATTTCTAGTGAGGGAGGTTTTCCCCAGGTGGGGAGTGTGCGAGGGACTGCGGTCGGATAACGGACCGCATTTCGCTAATGAAATGTTCCAGCACATCACATCCTTATTGAACATCAAGCATAAATTTGCGTGTGCATATCACCCGCAGGCCAACGGTATATGCGAACGCCTGAATGGCCTATTGAAGGAGGCAATTGCAAAGATACAGCAAACGACAAAGAGGAGTTGGTTGTATTGCCTTCCACTGGCTCTATTTGAGCTAAGGAATAGACCAGGCTCCGACCACCACCTCACTCCTCACAAGGTGGTGACCGGACGTCAAATGCGCCTTCCTCTAACGCCAACATCAAGAGCATTCACAGACCACGAAAACACTGCAACTGTTCTTGGTGATGAAATGTACCAATATGTGTCTTCTTTGATTACTAGTGTAGTGTTTGTGTCTCAACAGCTCGAGCGCACGCGGGGCGGGTCTAAGAGTGATCAACAAGAAGACACGGATAAAGAATTGGAAAAGGAAAAACTGTGCAAAATTGCTAAAGGTGACCACGTGCTACTCCGCAATTTCAATAGAAAGTGGAACAGCCCGCGCTTCACTGGCCCCCACCTGGTAGAGGAGGTATCTACGAGAGCAGTAAAGTTGCAGGATAAAAGTGCTTGGAATCCCCTACACGACATGAAGATCTGCAAACTCCAGACCCGCCCTAGCGTCAACGACAGGGCAATTGGAAGAACAACGACAGCGTCACCTACGGAGAAAGAGAAGTCTACCACAGCTGATGACCTCAGTGTCTCCATACCCTGCAACCCCCCAGAATACCCAGAGACAAGTACTGAAATAGAAACTGGTAATTCCCATACCGCCCACCCCATGGTCACACGATCAAAGAGCAAAGAGACTTCCGGCAATTGAGCCCCAAACCCTCTGCCCACAAACCCCCTACCCACTACGGCCACCACCCAATTGAAGGACATTGTTTTTTGCACATATACACATGTAAACACTTGTATGTTCTCTTTTTCTTTCTCGCACATGCAGGTACTGTGTGTTATTGTATTACTAAGAAAATAGATAACTAACAGCGTATATATTACATAAAAAGGCCAAAGTACCTAAAAAGAAGGAGGATACGTGTTTACTACACCGCATTTATCTTGGCCATAGAACAATCAATGCCCCATCTTCACGAGCACTTACCTGCCCCAAGAGACAGATCGCTTAGATTGACGTGGGAACAGCTCTTCGCCTGGGCACTGAACGACTACTTGATAGGGAGGGCTTGACAACAACAACTAACAATAATAACAAGCTTATTGGGAATTTTCAGGCGGGCAACTTTAACGTCGCAAGAATAAGCTGCCGGACTGCAGCAAGGTAGGAACAAAATGCCGGTGAGACTAGTTTTTGTAATAAAGATGATAGGGGTTTTGATGATCACTGGTTTTTTGCTGCCTCTGTATGGCAGAAAAGTTACGCTATCAATATTTTGGCTGCACCCAAACCTAATGTACCCCCACCCACGGCTGCAACAGGTGTTACGTCAGGTGGTACTAGCAAACCTCCACATAAGGGAAATAGAGTTAAACGCAGCACATACTCAGATAATAAAGGCATTGATAATTACATATCAGATTCAGCACACGTCTCGAACAACATATGGTACCAACACATGACCCAAATAGGTAAGCAGACAACAGAAGATAGCTGATACGTCTGCTCATTGATCCCATACGCCATGAGCGCTTCTCGAACATTCGTTGCCACGGAAGTAGATGAAAAGACAGCACGATGTATAATATACCTAGCACTATTCCAAACGAGAGGGCGATTTCAAGGGACGGTGGTGAGACTGGTGTGGAAAACGCGTGACACATATCCATACGAAAACAACTTCCTCAAGACTTATTTGAGTTATCACAAGAGCAGTTTGCATGCCGAAGCATTCAGATACATGCCAAGTGGTCCTGAAAAGGGAGAAACGAAGTAAGTAACACTACAATACCTACCATGTGACTGGTATGCCACTGAAGTACCTGGTACACAAGGATGTTGGGAAAGACCACTGGTAACAATAACAGGGAAGGTGTACATGGACAACAAATGGGACATAGGGGTGATTGGCAGCAACATGGTAACAAGAGAAAATATTACCACTATTGATGAACACAATAACAGATGTTGGACAATTTGGGGCAAGTACGTACCCATGCTGACGTGGATGGAGAAGGATGAAGACCCAATGAGCATACTGCCGCTGTCTGCACCTAAGATATGCTATCAACATAGAGGAGAAGGGGACGTGGGATACAACACCAACTGTGCCAGCGTGATAGAGTTACCTGAGGGGGGAGCAGGAACAGCAGTATTGATGGACCACTACTGGGCGTGCGGAAACAAGGCATACCACACACTGCTCCCTCTGTGGAACGGTATATGCACAATGGTACATATTAATGTACCATCACTAGTGGTGCCCCAGAAACATGTGAACATGGCGAACTTCCCCAAAATGGATGAAGGAAACAAGAGGAAGAACAGATCAGTACAACCTCAGAAGGGGTCAGAGAACGAAAACAACAACAACAATAATGTCCTGAATAGAAAAAAAAGACAAGGAGAACCTCTGACAGGAAATTACCTATGGGGAAGGTCGGAAACAGCACTCACTTCAATCCCACCAGAACACAGACTATTCAGCAGAGCAGCAATGTTTTTCTCGTCAATAATCCAACCGGGACTACAAGCTTACGCAAACGCAAAATGGCTCCAGATAACCCGATGGGAGCTGATGATGACAATTAATTCTACAGTAAATGGATTCAACGCAATAAAAGAGGAACTGCGAGCAGTGAGGATGGTAGCACTACAGAACAGACACGTATTAGATCTCCTTACAGCAATGGAAGGAGGAGTTTGCGCAAAGATAGGACAATCATGCTGCACATTTATTCCTGCTAACAATGCTGACAATGGCACACTCACCGAAGCAGTATCACAACTGGCCCAGATGCACTCCAAAATGATGGAAGAAAGTAAAGGAGTGAAGAAGGATGACAGCTGGTTTTCAATGTTATGGTCATGGATGCCATCATGGCTGTCGGACGGACTGAAGATTATAGTTGGATGCATAATATTGGCTGGAGCTGCACTGATAATAATAAGGTTTTGGAAAGCCCGGAAAGCACGTACTACAGACGAAATGATCGAAATGGTTGGTATGCACACCTTGATGCCGACTGATGATGGCCAGCACACAGACACAATAATAAAAGAAAGAGAAAAACTACGCAAACAAATCATCACCAACCACCTGGACCCGCCATCCGTGAAGCTCGAAAACCCAAGAAACCCGAGGAGCTATATCGGGAAATGGGTATACTGCACACCTGGAGGAAGTTGTGTGTATATGTATTGGTCATTTGAAGACCATGTCAACCACTATGGACACCTGGGAGGAGTAACTAAAATATGTAGAGTAAGAGGAGATAAGGAAAAAGATATGTTTGTGGTCGACAAGTCAACCAGAGGGGGGACTGAAGTGGGAGAATGGGACAAAAGACTCCCCCTAATCCCTCGCGCCCCTGGCCTAGAGGATCGCGACCCCGACACCCGCCACAAGATGAATTTGCCTATTTACCAGACGACCAAATACCCTGGTACAGGAACATACGGATGTGCCCACCAGCCTGCCCTGCTCAAGCCGACACCTGCGGCATGGATGAACTCGACTGAACCATTCAACAATAAATAAACACATCATTAGAGATGCCATGACGACCTAGCCAACGGTCAGAACACCTGTGCAACCATGCACACTGGGCACTCCCACACCAATCCACACGAAGAACATATTCAGTGCTATGACGTAGGTGACGGTCACACCCACTGACGCGCATCTTTATTATTTTTCACATAGGGTTTTCAAAATGCAGAAACGCAAGACGCACAAAGCACTCATCTAAAATGCTTGCTGACGCTTCTCCTAACCCATGCATTGTGATGAGACATGCAACGAAGACATGATACTGTATATGAAGCAATATGATACTGTAACTTAAAGTGCCGTACATTGAACATCCCCACCTATACACTAGGCCCAAGTAGGCCGCAAGCAAGAGCCTCCACGAACATTGAACAAACAAGAGTACAATTGCTGACCCTGCAGAATGAGCCCAGCGAGAGCTGACAGCCAAGGGGGCAATGTTGCAACTCGCATGTCACAAGCCGAGGCCAAGGCCACACCTGCAAACTAAGCCAGACACACAGTGGAAAATAGAACATTAAATGTGCAGAATTCTGCCCCAACCACGGTCTCTCCTCACGTGACCAAGCCGAACCTGACAGGGTGCCAGCCCCAGGAGGGAGAAGTCGCCTAGGTCCCACGTCTGAGACACAGGCTGCAACAATGAAATGACCCAATGGACACCTACAGCGGTGGGAATAGTCTGCTCTCAAGCATATGAGCAAATCCACGCATTGTCTGCATAAACACATAGTTACATATTGTTGCAAATGACAGGTACACCGCGAGCTGGGAACAACGATGGTCCCAGGCTGGGGGGCTCGCGAGTGGACCAATCAGAATATGGGGCACTCATCACTGACGCCACTAACATTAGCCAATCATCAGGGGTCTTCGTGTAACAATTTTCATGTTTCTAATAGAAGGGACAACCCAAGTATAACACCTGACTGACCCTTAACCACTAACAACGTTCTCTATACGTATGCTATACTAACCCTACCACTCGAGGAACCAATCCAGAGTGGCGATAGGTTTTTTGCTAACTTTCCCAGGTGACGCAAGTAGCGCGTCATACTGAAGCAAAAAGGGGCCTGCGAGCCCCACGAATTTCGAGAGTCAGGACGGACGCGTACGATCCTAGACCCATCCCTGCCGTTGTTAAATGAACAGCAGAACCACCTTGCTTCTTGTGTGTCTCATACTCATTTTTGGGATACGCGGGAGGAGTCGGGACCTCCCTGCCCGGAGGTCCGCGGGCGGCCCAGCCGACCCCCGGGAGAATTTCCCCCCGACAAGTGGATACGGGATTAACGGGCATCGCTATTAACAGGCACCGCTATATGTGGTGACCGCTGATAGCGGTGCCCGCTAATAAGCGGAACTGGAAGCAACGTCATCGTGCCGGAATGGGAAAGCGCACGTCGGCCATCTTGAAAATCACGATCCATTGCAATCCCATGGCTACAGGCACTGAAATCCAAAACCGAGATCCCAGCCTGCCAGAAAATGACACAGCCCACCTTCAAAGGCACACCTCATCTGCACAAACAACGTTTCTGCGACAAGGAGCTAAACATGCTGTCTGACACCCTGGCCCATCATGCAGATGTGGTGTTCAGCAGAGACCTGCGCCGTGCGACACAAATCAAGAAGAAACAGATCTGGGAGGAGGTGGCCCAGAAGGTGTCTGCAGTGGGGACAACCACACGCAATACAAAGGAATGCCGGAAAAGGGTGGGTGCGTGTCTGCAACATACTGACTACCAACCGTCAGCAGGCCCAGGCAACAGGAAGTGAACGGCCATCAAGCTCGCATGGTGGGAGGAAACGTGCTGCTCCCTGATACACATGGAGGTCATTGAAGGGGTGAGGCGTGCTGAGACAGGAGTAACATCATTGGCTGACGAAGGTGAGTGAGCGTTGGCACTACAAAAAAATGAACACACACAACCAACCCAAAATCCAATGGCTGAGTCCAAATGGCAAGTTGATGACAGCAAGTACATTGCCCATCACCACCCACCTAATGACTGCCCAACAGAAATGCCACACCCCTGTCACGGACGCACGCAACCAACCCCACTGACACAAACCACCAGTGTCCAATTCAAAACCCAAGTAACATCAGCATGCAGACACACACATGCCGCACTGCAGAGAAGCAGGCCCACCAGTGTTACAACCCACTGCATGGTGCAGACATCTCCACCACCAAGTGTACACCAGAGCCCTAGAGACACATCACATATCACGCACACCGTGAGG
This sequence comes from Ambystoma mexicanum, assembly GCF_040938575.1. NCBI lineage: Eukaryota > Metazoa > Chordata > Amphibia > Caudata > Ambystomatidae > Ambystoma > Ambystoma mexicanum. The sequence continues at coordinate 418,007,542 of NC_090927.1, read as the reverse complement.
CATGTACACTGCACGCAATCCACGACACACCCGTAATCCACCAAGCAAACTGCATGCACAACATGGATGCACTAGAAGGATGCACAGACACTGCACAACACACTCAACACCTGTAAGCACCATGTCTGACCCTTCAACATACAGACAGCAATGCACAGGACCCAAAATGTACTTACATCAATATATGTTGGATGACCCTACACCCATGACTCATGCCCTGCCTCTCCATCCCACACAGGCACAGTATCAGACAGCGATTACAGGCCCACCGCAGAAACAAAGCCAACAGCACCATGCAGAAGCAGAGGTGAAGATGATGGCACCAGGGTGTCCACGTCAAGGGCCGGGCGGATGAAAGCCAGCACCCCCATGCCACAACGGTCCAGTAAACAGGGGTCACAAGCTGTAGGACCTGAGGAGCATCCACCCCTGACACATGGGAATGTGCATCGGCCTGGAAAATTGGGTGCCATCACTGCACACCTGCCACAAGGCACACCAGCCCCCAAGCCCACAGACCAAACAACCCCTGCCCCACTGCAGCCAGCTCATGTGGACGAGGAGGGTACACCAACAGCCAGCAATGGTGAGGCTCCTCAGTCAACGGCCACTAGCGACCCAGGGGAGGTGGCCCAATCCGCAACAAACAGTGCAGAGGATGATGTCCAACAGGACGAGGCTGACACGGCAGGGCAATGCATGCCGGAGGACACTGAGGGAACACCATCCATGCGGCACACACCACAGCACTCCCTGGGACATGTGTTGTGTGGTGATTGCTCTGTGGAGGAGACGCCTGGACCCGTATTCAACCCTAAATTCAGTCCAACTCCAGCTCCCATGCGACCACCAGCAGGCAATGACATACGTGATCTAGAGGCCCGCATCACCTGCATGGAGGAGCGTCAGCAGTCCATGGACGAGATGTTGCGACAATTCATCACTGTAGGGGAAGCCACACGCCAGGCCCACCATGACAGCACACAGGTACTCACCCGTGCTGTAAACCGTGTTGCCAGGAGGGTGCGCCAGGGCATGGAATCAGTCACCCGCGCACTCACACATTTGGCTGCCACCATGGCACAATGCCCTGCCGCACCTGGCGAGTCACAACCCCCGCCATCCACGAGCAGTACCCCTGTAACCTCAGCTCAGACAAGTCCAGTGTGTAGATCGCTATGCACCATGCGCCGGCCAGGGTAGCCACAGCCTCAACGCAAAAGGGCCCGACACTAGCTGGACAGACATGCGGGATGGAGGCTGTTAGAACTCATATTGTGTGCCGGGATATGGGTGTGTGGGGGAGTTGAGGGATGGGAGGTGTTTGGGGGTGTGTGGGGGTTAGAGGGATGAGTGGTGGAGGGTGGTGGGAGGGGACGAGGGTGGGTGGCTAGACTCATTTGCATCGTGGGTGGGCTGTTCATCTATGTAAATAGTTTCATTGATAATTACATATCATTTGGAAACAAATATAATGACTGGGCATTGCTTCTTGATTGTGTCAGAATTTAATGCCAAACAGTGTACACAGCTCAGAGTCCCCCGATCCCAGTGCACAGCGAGTGGGAATTGATGCACCCTCTTCATCAGAGTGCATCAAACGTGCATGTCCATCACTGATTGGCGCATAGCACTCCATCATGGGCATTGGCACATGGATGATGTACTACTCTTATCCTTCATCATCCCCATCTTCACCCGGTGGTTGCTGGCCAATGTCAGGTGGTAGGGGTAAGTTCCACCGGATGCACATGTTGAGCAGTATAGCACAGACCATGGTGATCTTATCCACCTTCTCAGGCCCATAAAGGAGTGCTCCAACAGACCTGCTGAGGCAGCGGAAATGTGCCTTCAACAGGCCAAAGGTCTGCTCGATCACAACGCGGGTACGGGTCTGAACCCGATTGTACTCCTCTTCAGCCTGGTCTGCGGGATCTGAACAGGGATGAGGAGCCACGGATTCAAGGGATAGCCACCATCTCCTGCATGGGAGCACAATGAGGTATGTGTGACTCAATTTCTGGCATTACACCTGTAGTAGTCACTGTCATGGCTGCAGCTATTTGGTGTTCACGTGCACATGTCCCTGGATGTTTGCATACAGGTACATTTGTCGCAATGTGTGCTGGACAATGGTCTGTAGGTGTGGATTGCGTTGTCCAGATGTTGCAGGGTGTTCACTTGCATACTGTTGCAGATGTCCTATGTTGCGCTTTGCTGCATTCATGTGTGTTAGGCATACTCACTGCATGTTGCTGGATTGTGTTGCAGAGGGTATACTCAGTTGATGTGCAGTGGATGCGTTGAGGGATGTGGCCTGCTTCTACTTATGGCATAATGTCATTGGTGTGAAACATTGGTCTTATGTAAGGCATTGTTGGGTCTCGTTCAGGTCGGAAAATGTAGGGCCACAGTGTTATGCTGTATGTGCTGTCTCCACTCACCCCCCAATCCCACACAGGTGGAGTATTCACCCCCCCCCAACTGCACTGCCATGGGCCTGTTAGGTGACTTACTGAGCAGCCAGGCACGTCGTCCAGCATGTAGCGGGGTAGCGAGAAATTGTGCAGCACCATGTCATCATGTGTGGATCCGGGATATCGGGCACAACCATGTGTGGTGATCTTGCTGGAGTCACATACCATCTGCACATTGATGGAGTGGTATTGCTTACGATTTCGGTACACAACTTCTATGGCATGTGGGACCACAAATTCAGCATGGGTGCAGTAGAGGGCACTGATGCAATTGGCCATGCCTGCCACTGCATGTAAGCAAACTTCAGTGTCAGCGAGCTCCTGGCCAGTCTGTGGTAGGGATATGCGATTGTGTGCGTGATTCAGGAGGGCATCCAGCACTTGGGTCAGCATGCATGGAAGGAGAGGTTGTGATATGCCATGCAGCTGGCCCACTGTGGGCAGGAAGTGGTACACAGACACTACCTTCAGTAAAGGGGGGATGGCAGTGCGATTTCAAACAGGCTGACGCTGTCGATGTGTATCATGTCGACTATGGTGGTGATGGTGTCCCAGTCCAGCCGGTACAGGGTGTGGGTCTGCTTTGGGATTAGGTTGAATGGACTGGCTCTGATGCGAGGGATTGGGGGCGCCTGCGTGGTACCACTGGCTGCACTGGTGGGGCATGCTGGGCCTATCTCACCCTCCTTCTCCTCCTGCGTCTCCTCTGTGGTGCCTGCTGTTGTTGTTGTTGTTGCTGGTATAGCAATGCAAGCATGTCCTCCAGCCCCAGTATTGCTACTACAAGTGGAATCATTTTGGTGTGGGAAGGGGTGTGGTGTGTGGGTGTGCTCTTTTTTTGCTGGCCCAGACTCCATTGCCTCCACCTGTGCTGATTGTGTGCGCCTGTGGCAGTTCACTGCACATAGCAGTTCACGGTTGGTTCGCGATGCCGGTATTGCCGGCATGCCGGTATCCCGTATTAGCGCCTTCATGATGCCGGTATTTGCATCTATGCCTAACTTGTGATGTCCTCCTGTTTGCGGCATCCCGGTATTGCCGGCCTGAAGGCCAGCGTGCCTGCGCCCATGCCGCTATTAGCGGCAACGTTATTAGCGGTGTCTCTAATACCGGGTTCTTGGGTTGGAATAGCCTGGAGCGGCATGCGGTGCGGGTAATCCTTTACCCGCATCGTTTTTCTATTGCCTCCAACCTCGTAATGACCCCCAAAGACTCTGAGAGCTTGTATACTGTAACGGAGGTGACACATAACGCACACAAAAACACACACACATACACAGACGCGCGCTGTGGGAGTTAGGGCAGCAGGATGGCGTAGATTTTACTAATCGATTACAGAACATCATTTTCAGAAGGTACAGCGTCTCCTATTAAGCTAAAAAACCAGAAAAAAATGTACCTGCTGCTGGCCTTGCACACCACACTCAGAATGAGTGTTGCTGACCTTCCAAAACTTTAACAGGGTGGGATGTACTCTTGCCAACCTTCCAAACCACACTCAGGTTTAAGGCGCATTTCTCCTCTTATAAAGCACACTTGAAATGGGTAAAACATAAACTTTCCATCTTCAAATGCATTATAACATGAAAAAAATATATGCTCTGAATGAACCCACTATAAAACAGAAGAGTGATATACTGCATGAAACCACTACAAACGAGCATTGATAAAGACAACAGATTTGGGTTTTGTTTATCCATGGGATAGGCATTTGGCGGTTGTATACGAATTGTTTGAATGTCAATTGTTCGAATAACAATTGACCTTCTGCACAATTGACTGAATTTAAACGGTCAATTAGGATATATATGCGGGGGAAACCCCCCACAGCCCCCTACCCAATCCAACCCCCCTCCCAATCCCCTTATATTATTATTACACCAAGCCAACCCATAATATATATTAAAATGACCATACGGTCAATTGTGCAGAAGGTCAATTAGGACCCCTATTATTCGAACAATTGTGTCATTCAAACAATTGTAAACAAACAATTCGGGTAATACCCATTTGGCATGCACTGCCTGAATGGTGATACTTGACCATGATACAACGGCTGCAAAATGGTGTGAACACCTGGGCAAATGATACTAGTGCTAGGCAAATGCCTCTGATACCTATACACAATCCATTCAAAACTGTTGTCTTTTAGAGTGCTTCTTTTTCTTATGACTTCAGTGCAAGGAAGAGATGCAAGGACACACACACTACTTATAAATCAGGTGGCTGAAGGCACACTTGGTTAAGACATGTTCAATTACACCAGTAGCAAAATTACAGCTGCAATTATTATTTGTATTTCTATTATTATTATTAGGGTATTTATTGAGCACAGACCGTGCTTTGGCAAGCAACAAAGCACTTTGCAAGTCTTAGGAGAAAGTACACACTGAGGAAAGCAGAGATTCAACGGACCGGGGAGCAAAGACTGGGGCTGGGGGGGTTAGACAGTTTGGCAGCAATGGATATGCAAGCAAACAGGGGAGAAAAAAGGAGGGAGCAGATACCCCAGTCTCAGGATAGGTGGGAAGTTGATCCAATAACTCTCAGAAGACTGCTTAGAAATAACACTGTAAGGCCCTCTACTGCACAAAGTTTGGTGTTACTGTTTGATCGAGATTGCTCAAAGAGTTCTCATGAGGATATGTTTTGGTTGGGAAGATGCAGGGAGTGGGTTGGTATGGCGTTATGGATTATTAGCATGGGGTAGTCAATGGGTGAGTCAATAAACAAACAACACCCAGAAGCTGTGTGCCTCTCCTGATATCCTATATCTCTCCTATATTTAATCCAGTGTAATAGGTCTGGCTCATAGGTGGCGCTAAGGCACCACCTAATAACCAAAACTAATAAGGGGTGCCTCCTACCACTCTGAAACAGAGGGAAGAATCCACATATTGCATTAAGAACACTGATATTGAATTTAGCTATAGCCTTCCACCTTTGCAGCAAATCTGAAAATGTAAAATGTGCCTACTTCAAACCTCCCAGGCATCTCACCCTGTGATCCACTCTGAGAGCAATCAAACATCTACTGGCCTAAGAATAAATATATTGCCAGGCCAATACCTCTGAAAGACTTATAGGGCTGTTGCAGAGTCTGTCAGTGGTTAATCAGAGCTTGATGTGAGACTGGCAGAGTCTATCCCAACCCTGCTGAGCTCCCAGAGGAACAAACCCTTTGAGAAATGCCATAATTTGTCCAGCGGTGGGGGAGCCAGCTTGCCCCCACACTGGGCTCCACAGTGCAGAAAACCTCCTATGGCCATGCTAATCCCTATGGCAATACCCACCCAGTTCTTGCCTACCCCCACCCAAAACACTTCCTCATTGGAACTTTTTGAGCTAACGTCAATCAAGACTTACCATCAAACTTTGCCCTCAAAGTGTCTGTGAGTGGTTTCTCAAACAAGTCTTCTGAGAGATAATGACTAGTTGAAGATGTAAACACGCTACTGCTGTGATAAAAATGTCTTCGCCAGGTCTGCCTTCAGCCACTTAATTTTCAAGCACCACATGTCTTTCACTGAAGTCCTGTTAAAAATAATCAATGGCAAAGCCAACAGTTTTGGCTTGTGCCTAAGTATTAGGCGTTTGCCAGGCACTGCTATTTGATGCTCAGGAACTCAAACCATTCTGCACCTGCTACCATCAACTGCCAATTAATACCAATACAGCAGTGCCTTTCCCATGCCTACACAAATGCCCAAATTGTTAGCATTGCCAATGCTTGTTTTGCTTTGCCCTTGATTTACAGGACCATGCATCCAGGGAAAATCAAATATACTACTTGGCTAAACTGAACCACGTTGAATATAGGTCGGTCTAGTCAGTAATAACATTTATGGTGCATAGTCAGCCTGAACATGCTTTCTTTTACTGGCTGGGAATCCTTATATTGTAATAATGGCATTTATTGGTGCAGCTTGAATGGACATACATGGGAACAACCAGCACAAATATATTTTTATATTAGCATACATTGTGTGCAAAAACGGCATGACATGTATTGGAAAATGTTCCTGTGCGTGGTTGGTGACTTGCAACTATTGTGTTTTTTCATGTACTTCTGTACAAAACCAATTGCAAATTGTATGGATTTCTACCCAATTTTGCAAAGAAAGTGCTGTAAAATGCATCATTTTAACCCAATGTTTCTTGGGAGTGAGGCACCCCTCAATCTCCCTTTGTTTGGTTTGGTCTACCTCACTGTGCTTTGTGGATCCTGCATAATTGATGCAAACATTTAAGTCTCTTCCGTTCAGAAATTCACCAGCCCCCACTTTACATCATCTATCTGTCACTGTTTATGATGTGTGTTTTAATATGGCCACAGGGGCAGGATGCTCCTTAATGCTGGTATGACGCACCACACTCCGTCATACCATCCTGTATATCTTTATGCCTATGATACAAAAGTTAGTCTGGCATAAACCTTTCTTCAGCACAGAAATCTAACTTTGCTGTTGTTGATTTGCAGATAATAACCCATATTTAGATTCCTCCACATAAACTCAAGTGGAGATTTCTCGTGTCTCCTGTTTGCGGTGGTGCCGCCGCTGGCCCAGTGCAAAAAATGGTAAGGGGGCCTCACCCAATTTTTTGCCCTGGGCCTCAACACACCTTCTGACAGCCCTGGCTGGGTAGTTGTTTGCCACTTCACTTGCGTGCAAAGACAAAAGTTCTGCTCGTGGCGTGCAACGGCCCGAGCCATGCACCTGCACAAATGACTCCAGGCACTGCCCAGGTGAGAAACAAACTGCACGTGCCCGTGCGCAGTGCACGGCTGAGCAGCCTCTGGAGTACAATCACAGTGCTGCTGACTACTGCCGTCGAAGCGAGCACGTATCATGAGCGAGCAGGTTGACTGAGGCAGCAATGCTGCGTGCTGAGTCTCAGGCTGGGCAGGGACGGTCACATCCTATTTGATTTTCAAGCAGGGACCAGCGAAATTCAAGTGGTTGCAGTCTCACTTGCTGCTTGCTGGGCTGTCTGGTGTGGGCAGAGGTAGCCCTGCAGCGGGGATTCTGGCGTAGACAGAGGGATCCCTGCAACAGGGGTTCTGGTGTGGGCAGGGGTATGCGTGTAGCAGAGATTTGAATGTGGGAAGAGGTCAGTGGTTGTTCATTGGATAGGTGGACAAGTGCTTAATTTGGATTCATCTTTAAAAATATAGTAGAAACTGCTTTTTATTTCTTCCACATTTCCGTATGTGTCTCCCGGCCTTCTCTGTCCCAGTTTTCTTCTATCCTGCCCCTTGTTCTCACGCCCCTCTGCTCATGGGTGGGGTAATGTGTTGGGTTGGCTGCCTGAAAGGAGAACAATCGTACTTGTACCCTAACCCACTCTGGCCCCATGCCACTTCAGGGAACGGGTCACGGTGACCCGGTAACCCTGCATCTACCCTGAAACGCAATAGGGGAACTACAGCACAGTGCGGGCATTAGGGGCGGTGTGGTATTTGGATGATTACTGAAGAGCTTAGCACTGGCCACTGGCTTAAGAGGTGCTCTGTGTGTCTTTGCACCACTTACATTCTTTGGTGTGCACGTGCACCACCTGTCAAAAGGCTGCTGCCAGCCCCTAACTGCTGTGCATGCATAAAGGGGGCCTAGAAAATGTCCAGGCTTCGAAGGCTCAGAACCGCCCATGTATCTTTTAATCATTAATGGTCAACAATGGGAATCACCAATGGTGGAAATTTGGGAGAGAATTGGAGGTTATCTACCTTTGCAATCAAGGCACATTGGTGGAAGGGAACTTCTAGATGGAGGGATGTTGAAAAGAATACATTTTAAGACTAGAAACTCATTTTAATTATCTTAAATTGTGAAAACAAAGAGAAAATATTGAGGCCGAGTACCCCAAAAGGAAATACACCGAACACGGGTTACAAAGGAACATGCTAAAATCTTTATTTTATACTGACCAGTTTTCAAAGGACAGAGCAACGGGGTAGCTATCGGCCCTCAGTACAACACGGCGAACTCCAGCATGGTTCAGTGTGCTCAGTGAGTGGGGCTGTACATTAGAATAGTCACACTTTATATACGTTTGAGAACATGATGTTCAACCCTTCTGTAAGTTAATATTGGTTAATAAATTACGGATCTAGGGTTCGTGCCGAGTTCACACATCTGTACACTTAGGGTTTTCCTTTTATACATTCGCCAACAAGCCTTAATGGCAACAGTATATTTTAGGATTTCTTGTTAAACCTTCTCAAACATCTATACAATGTAGTTTAAACAAGTGCTCTCAATTCAGTATTTGGATACATTGTTCTTAACATATGCTCGCAGATTAGCTTCATTGGCACAAGTAATCCTCTATACACAGGTTAACGAAGGACAAGGTCTCCGTTCATGACCCTAGCATGTGGCTTGCAGGCAAGTTACACATTAGTTTGTACACAGAGGTCAAGACGGCCATGTTACATTCGGAATGACACTTTCCACCATTTTAGCTCACAGGGTGACTTTACGGAGAGAACCTAAAATGGCGGATACACCTAAAATGGCGGGTTACATTAACTCTAAGTTCAAGACCTTGTAGCGCGGATTTCTTCGCAAGTGGCTTATAAGCAGCTTGGCGTAGACCAATACATATGTATTCATCATAATAGGAGGCACAATATAATTTCCCGTTCGACAAAATGGGGAAGTGAACAGAGGCACATGTGTTCTGCAACCTGGCAGAACTGCCACCCTTAATCCAAAGATTATCGCGCTACACAGGACAATGTTTCACTGTAGCATTTACATGCTATGCCACACTTTCTCGACAGTAGTAAGGAATTGCTCTGTGGAAAAATCCCTGACAGTGGGACTAAACAATTCCTTGCCTGAATGGAAGATTCTAGGAGTGCCTCGCAATGCTACCTACATCCAGTCCAGACTGAGCCAATCCTAAAAACGCTGGCATTCCTCTGCTTTTGGGGTTCAGCGTGTGCTGGGTTTGTCACCTCTGCTGAAAGAAAATGAGTTTGCTTCAAAGCAATAGTTCATTGTAATGATGTAATGAAATGAAGCAGCCTCAGGTGCTCTCATTGAAGCCTCTTTCACAACCACAGTTTTCACCTGAGAGCCTTGATGTGGGGAAGTCACTTCTGGGGTCTACATAGGTAAGTTCTCATGCTGTGTAACATTCACTCTCTGTGGATTACCCTGCATTCCTGTTGAGGCTCTCCCTTTGTCTTCCTATTTTACCTCTCACAGTTGTGAGTGTTCATGCAGACTGGACTAAACAAGGCAGGACAGTCCCACCCACCCCCCCAATGTGCTCTGGCTCTCTCTGCCAGATTCTCTACCACCATTCAAATTTGCTTGCAAATATTAAAGCAGATATTAGGGTGACCGTGCATTTTAATCGGTCATTACTCTGCTACGACACCCGAAAGTATAGTATAGTGTATGTTTCTTGACCTTGATTCAAGCTTCAGCTTCGTTCCTGTATGTGGTCATGGGTCTCCTAGGTCGGTGACTGCAATATACTTTATCCCATGCGCAATTCACATGTGCTCTGATTAAAAACACACCGCTGTTGCAAACGCGATAAACCTTTGGCACTCGAAACACATGTGTTTCTGCTTTTGGTATTATCATGTTAAAACTCTAATTTGTCTGTCTTATGTATCGCTTGCATCAAAAATTGCACAGATGAGTTGGGTGTCTGTCTTGAGCCATCTCACCAATATTCACATTACACATTAGACTCAATCATGTTTGTGTGTGTAATATACACAAAGATATAATGGATCTGGTTGACATACAAACAATAGTGACAGAATTTAACATGCGTATAGAGCGCGCAAAAGGAATGTGGTTTTTTTAACAACTGTGCGTGATCATCACTCACTACAAATAAATTGACAGTTCATTTTACTCTGTGGTTTGTGTCTGTAGCAAGGTCCCCAAGGTGTCCCCTTGCCGCCACCCCAGATTTTATGTGTCTCCTATGCCCCTGTTCCTGGCCCTTTTCCAACAACATGATAATATTGGAGGAAGAGGGAGACAGCCTAGGCCTTCCAGAGATGATCACTGCCACGGCCCGCTCACTTACTAGGTGTTTAAAATGAAAAATAATGTTTGTGGGGTGGGGGGGCTTGTGTGTGTGTGTGTGTGTGTGTGTGTGCGTTGTGTGCATACAGGACCGTGTATTTTGCATGAATTAAGTGTTCTGGTGAGTGCTGTGTGTATAATTTATGAGAGATGCTGTATGGGTGTGTGACTGCTTGTGTGGATGCTGTCATTGTGTTTTTGAGGGCCTGATTGTGAGCTCCATGTAAACTAAGAAAAGTGTAATTCCATGATGGAAAGACACTTTTATTATTTACACAGGACTTGCAATCAGGCCCTGAATGTGTGTGTCTGTGTAAGTGTTCTGGTGGGTGTCGTGTATGATTGGGAGATAGGGTGTATGGGTGCCTGGCTTCTTGTGGGAATGCTGTGAATCTGTTTATGAATGTGTGAGTAAGTGTTCTGGTGGGCGCATTGTGCATGTTTGGAAGAAGCTGTATGAGTGTGTGACTGTGTGCATGTAATAATAATTTAATTTAATAATTTAACATTTATCTAGTGCTACAAACCCTCAGGTATCTATATGAATGTGAACATGCATGAATGAAGTGTTCTGCTGGGCACCATGCAAAGGAATCATTCACACGGTGAACAGCAGAACACTTACTCAGGTATACATACTTATTCGTATATGCATGCACACAACCTGACACACACCCAAACAGCTAGAAGCTGTATGGGGGCGTGACTGTGTGCATGTCTATATGAACATGTATATCTGTAAGTGAAGCGTTCTGGTGGATGTCATGTGCATGATTGAGAGAGGCTGTATGGGTGCATGACTGCTTGTTTGCAGGTGCATGGGTATATGAATGTGTGAGTGTGTGGACTTGGGTTTGAAGAGGGCATTGGAGCAGGGCAATAACATGGTGAGAAAACCTGTTCTTACTGACTGCGTGCAATAGCCAGCAAAAACATGTTTTCTTACCTTGGTATTGCCCTGCACAAATGCCCCCTCTATAGACATGCACATACACAATTTTGCACCCAAATAGCCTTTCTAATCATTCACACGACACCAATTAGCCTCCCCCACCCTCTTCATCTTGAGCAGGACCTCCTAAAGTTCTGGAAAAGCCTCAAGACCTCCCCCCCAGGGATGTCATTTAGGGGTTCGCCAGAGGTCGCAACTGCGACCTCTGTGGTCTCCCTTGCGACCTCTATCTTAAAAACAAAAACCTTTTTTTTTATTTTGGTAATGCAAGCTCCTGGTCTGTGGCCAGCACCATGTGGCTCTTTACTTCTTGAGTGGCTGGCTTTCTTGATCAGGCCCCTTTAAAAAAAAGAAGAAAATAAGAACAGGAGTGCCACAAGTCTAACACTTTCAGCATTGATCCTAAGTAAGAAAGAATAGGAATACCAAATAATGTGTCTTTCTGGAATTCTATGCAATAATTGCTAGACTCATTAAAGGTTTATTTCAGGCACACTTCAGCGGGTGAGTCACTGATTTAGTCTGTTCTTAAATACCTCAACTCAGCCGTTCATCCTTCTGAGGTCGATAAATGAGTACCAACACAGGTTGGGTGATAGTGGGTGTATATTTTTTCTATATAAAGCACTTAAGCGTAAGTGCTATATGATAACACCTCATTATCATTTGGTCATGTACGTCTGCTTGCATTCACAGTAATTTAGTAATATGGGCCTATATACACTGATCTTAATGATACATATGGCAATCCATTCTTGTATGAAATGTACATCACATTATATTGATATTGTAACCATATTTTTCGTAGTGTACAATGCTATGTGATGCCACTTCCTGTTTTGTCAACGAGTGAAAGGTCGTATTCCATCGCTTCCCGCGATATCACTTTGGGGCGTGGTCAAATGACATCACTTCCTGTGATGTCATCAGAGGTCAAGGGTCGTTTGATGTCACTTCTGCTACCCCTGGCATTTTGGTGAAATGACGCCCCTGCTTCCCCCTTACCTCTTCTTTCCGTCCCTCTCTCCCCTGCTAATCTCACAGTAGCCAGACTGGTGTGGAGGGCACTTATGCATCCCTGGGGCCCCGTCCTCCCTCATCGTATCTTCCCAGCTACTGTCTGTCCTCTGCACTTGCCTTAGCTCACCCTCCACCACTGGAGGTTGCACTTACTCTTCTCCATAACACTTCACCTGCTGCTCTCCATGAGCATTACAGCACCTATCCCATACCCATCTCCCCTCTGCACTTGCACTTTCAGAACTATCACAAAGCATAGTAGGTTCGTCCTCCCCCTCCCCAATGTATATTTTTTTCTGTTTGTATTTAATTAACCTTGTTTTATTACATTGTTTATCATCCCATGTCCCCTCAATGTTGCCCTATAAATAAACTAGAACACTTCACTCATACATCATATATTTGTGTGAGTGAAGTGTTTTGGTGGGTGTCATGTGAATGATTGAGAGAGGCTGTATGGGTGTGTGACTGCTTGTGTGAATGTGTATATGATTGAGTGGGCTCGGCCTTGGAGGGGGTATTGGTGCAGCAGTGATGGCTCCTACATAATGGGCTGAGGTCACCGGCTCATTGGCACCCCACCCATTAGGGAGGAGCCAGACCAGTGTAAACATTGAGCTCTCCCTCAGCTGCTTTTTGCAGTTCAGGGAACGCTCCTGGGCTTGCTTGAACTATCAAAGGAAAACATGGTTTGCCTTTAGCAGTTCTGTTCCCCAGTCACACAGTCTCAATGAGCCATGCAAGGCAGAGGCTTCCCCAGCCTTGCATAGCCCATTGGGAATGCAGGCTGGGGAACTGCATGTTTTTATGTGTGAAGGAGTGGGTGTTCCTGCTCCTCCCCACACATGCAAGCCATGAAGGGCTCTTCATTATCAGCATCCTGGCCCCATGCTCCTGCATGTGCAGGAACCAGGACATTCTTACTTCCTGATTTCTGTTTGTGCTATGCAGGAACTGGAGAGCTAGGAGGAAACAACAGGACCAGGGCAGAAGGTAAGTTTATGTTAATTTAAATGTGTGTTTAGATACATGTATGCTTGTGTTGTGAGTGAGTGTAAGATGATGGGTGCACGTGTGAGGGAGCAAGTGCTTTCTTCTTGTGTATATTGTCTCACTGTATGTGTCTGTATGTGCTGGGCCAGTAAGCTGATTTTGGCGAGTGGGGAGGGCGGATGGTTGTACAACAATGACATTTAAAAAATGCATTTATAGCACAACCCCCCCCCCCCACTGGCCAAAAACAGCTCCCCTTCCGAGGCACTGTGGGTGTCCAGGGGACAGGGATTGTATTTTTTTTAACTGGGCATCCATAATAGATGTCTAGTAAAACATGGCATGCCTGTGCCTTTGGCCCCAAGCACTTCACATACACACATAATCACATAGATCGTGTACATGTGGAAGTTGCTGGTGGGCCCAGGGGTTAGGCATGTCATTTTCTTTACTGGGCATCGAGATAGATGCCTCATAAAAAAGAGCATGGCTTCACCCTGGTCCCCCCAGTGTCTTGCATACACACAGAATCACATTGATTGTGTGTGTGTGTGTGAGGTGCTGGATGGTGCAGGAGGCAGCTATGGCATTTTTTAGGATAGATGCCCAGTAAAAAGTGTCATGCCTGGATCCCCAGCACCTCACACTCACACAATTGATAATGGGTTTCTGATAGGTGCTGGGTGCCCTAGACGTCCCATGCGACCCCAACTCCCCACATCACATAATCTACCCCATTTGCCCCCAGGCACCTCACACACACACACACACAAACACATAATCACATTCACTATGAATTTAATTATGTGTGAGTGTGAAGATCTGGCACACTAGGGGGCAGGCATGGCATGTTTTACTGTCCATCTATGTTCAAGCACGCATTCTAAGTGTTATTATATGGCTAGACTGGCATTTTGGCACAGCTAGTCTGAGCATATCTTTCTGTGGCATATCATTTTATATTGAGCATCTTTGATAAAGCAATCATGGCAAGTGTTATTGCGTGGCTAAACTGTCATTTTGGTGCAGCTAGTCTAGTAATGTCTTACTGTGGCATGATATTTTATATTGGGCATCTTTGATAAAGCAAGGATGATAAGTGTTATATTGTGTCTACTAGCCTGCCATTTGGTGCAGCCAGTCTTGTCCTTTCGTACTGTGGAATAACTTTGTGTATTGGGCATCCTTTGATAAAGCAAGCATGATAAGTGTTATTACATGGCTGGAATGGCATTTTGGTGCAGCCAACCTGGCCATTTCTTATTGCTGTATGACATTTTGCAATGGGCATCTTTGCTAATGCAAGCATGATATGTAGTTAGACTGACATTTTGTTGCCTACAGATTGGACACGTTTTCATACTGTGACATGCATTTTTAATGGTAAAGCCAGCTGGAGTATGTCCTTATATGTAAATACTACTATGTATTGGCAGAACAAGCATTGACATGGTTTCTTATAGTATCGTTACCGGTATAATCCGTAAAGCGTATGTTCTTATATGGGAATACTGGCATATGTTGGTGCAGCCAACATGGAAATGTACGGGAACAGACAGCATTCAAATGTTGTTATATTGGTACAGATTGTGGAAAAAGGCATCATAAAAAAAATGTATTGGAGAAATGCTATTGGATGTTTATATGAGCTATCCTACAAAACCAATTGCAAACTGTTTGGCTTTGTACCCAATTTTACAAATAAGAGTTCTCTAAAATGCACCATTTTAACCCATTATTGTTTATTTAAATAAAGTTCTTGTGGGGAGAACCTCCCCGAATACCCCTTGATAGGTTCGGGCTCCCTCTCTACGCTCGGTTGCTAGGGCATATTTGGGGGAAATGTTTACACCACTACACTTTAAAAATTCACCAGCCGCCACTGATGGGCAATTTCCCCTTCTCTTTCAATAAACCCCTGTGCCCTGTTGGGAAGTACAGGGCCTTCTGATCCCAGGTTATAGTTCAGTTTGGTTCATCTGAGACTGCTAAATGATACATGCTTCTCTTGTGAAGTGTGAGAACCACTACTTCCACTTGTTCTCTCTATCAGAGCAATTTTTGACACATTGAGAAGTGATTGCACTTCAACTCTCAGAACCTAGTTCACCTTGGTTCTCGTCAGACTTCACAACATCATGCACTTACCTAGTCAATTAATACACCTACTTCTTCCACTTTCTCTTTCAGCCGCTTGCACCAGGTTACACAGATGTCATTCTGGTTCTCTTGAGGCTTTACAGTGCTGCACACATGTCTTGTGAAATGTTAGAACAACTTATTTCACTTTCGCAGTGCCACGTGTACCTTGTTAGTGAGTGCAGCAGTTCACTTGCCTGAAAACAGCTTTCCTTGGTTCACTTGAGACTGTTATGTGTAACATGCTTGCTTTGAGAAGTGTTAGAACTATTACCTTCAAGCAAATCATCTTTTTTCATAGGTTATTTTGCTCTTTACTCCTGCACTATGTTGGGGACTTACTGGATAGCATCTCCAAAATCCATTTCTCCTTGACTTCCCGACAATGTTTTAGAACGCCTCACACATTCTTCTGCAGCATGCAAGAGTGGCATTTCCCAGCATGCAGTTTTTCTGAGCTCTCCTCCTGCCTCTAAGCAGGACTCACAGACTGGTATGCTCTCAATAAAACCTTCTTGTCTGCAGACGCTGGCTCTGTGTCTGAGAATCTCTTGCCAGATGTTCATCCACTGGAGTCTTTTCCACTTGAACCCACATGCAACCCCAGCCCTCACTGGTAAGAGGTTCTCCTTGAACCTGGGCTCGGCAATATCACAACAGAGTGCAGCCTCACATGGGTGTCCTCTACCCAGATCAACTTCATTTTAATCTCCACTCTGCCCCTTCTTTACCCCACAAAGGCATGGACCCGCCAGGTCCCCATAAACAGAGACAAAAGACTATCCGTTGAGCCCTTCGCTTTTGCTGTGATTGACACAACGCCACAGATGACCTCTACGTTTTCGCCTGATTGGTGTTTGCCTGGCACCGGGCAATACCTCTGTGAAGCTATCCCATATGGGAGTTGAACAGGTATCCAGTCCAAGTAGATGTGAGGCACTCAGGTAGTTCAGTGATTGTGTGATGGGTGCTGAGATCTTCATTTAATCCTCTGATCACATTTGTTAATCCTAGGAGGGGCAACTGATGAATTGAGTACCAAATGTCCTTCATAATAATGCTGGCTATTAGCAGTGTTGCAAAATCTACATTCGATTAATTGTAATTTGTATAATGAATACGCTTTATTTTACACATCTTAACATTTTGTGTAACCAGTATTTTGATTAAAGTACAATCATAGTCTTATAATTGCCCAAATTGTTGCTTGCTTTCAGGCTTTTCTGCACTTTTGGCCTCCAACCCAGGTTGGAAAGATGATCCCCAGTGTCTATGACTTGGGTACTTGGTTACTATAGAACACTCAATTTAACAAGGGACTCTCACACAAGCCTTTTACTAGGGAATCTTGAAATCGGTCAATTTTAGCCCCAGACATTTATCCTTGCTTTCTAACACTCTCATGAGAGCCAGAAAGTACATTTCAGTGAATACATTGGGTCTCATTACCAGTTCGGCAGTGTGAGAAAAATGGCAGCAAATTGGTGGAAACAGAATGACCACTACATTGCTGTCACTTTTCCTGAAACACGGAATTCCGAGAGAGGTATTACTGCTGCTCTTATTGTCTCCAGAGGACGTTAGATGGCAGCGTTTAATTCTAAACTTTATGGAAGGGGCTTTTGATTGATTGATTGGTTGATAGGTTATTTATAATGTACCTATACACAAGTGCTGCAAGGTGCAACCAGGCAAGGAGGGGATTAAAGGGGAGAACAAGACAAACGATTTTACTAGGCCTAGTATCATTCCGATCGTTCAAGTGCGCAGACAAGAAGTGCAGGGGAGAGGAAAGGGGGCAGAACTCAGAAGTGCACCCAGTGGAACAGTGCCCTGGGTTAAGTGCAAGGAAGGCAGAGCCTCCAAGGGAAACATGCCCTGTAAGTGCAAGGAAGGCTAGGGGGCATGCAGAAGGCCCTATGGCAAGTGCTAGGGATTGGGCAGGAGGGAGGGGGTTGTCCTATATGACTCAGAGGAGCACCAGGCAGCCCGTCACATAACTGAGCAAGAGGAAGGGAATGATAGCAGAGGGTAGGCAGATAGAAAAGGAGGTGGGAAAGGTTATCCGGGGAGAGGCAGAGAGAAGAAAGAGAAAAGGAAGGTCTTGAAGAGCTTCCGGAATTTGAGGAGGTGTGGCTCCAGGCAGAGAGTGGCAGGAAGGGCATTCCAGAGGGAGGCACCTGCAAAGGAAAGAGATCTACCACCCCGTCCCTGCTTGGAGAAGCGACTCACCTGAAGAGAATTGGAAGTAGACGAGCAGAGGGCTCTGGAAGGAAGGTACTTAGAGCGTTGGAGATAGTACAGGCTCCAGACCCATAAGGCCTTGTGGATGATGTAGAAGGTCTTGAACTTGATCCTTGTAGCCACCGGGAGCCAGTGGAGGGGTTCAGAGCCAGAGACATGCTGTCCCTGGGCTTGAGGCCAAGGATAAGTCTTGCGGTCCTGTTTTGGATGAGTTGTGGAGGGTAGAATAAGGTAGATTGAGAAAGAGGCTGTTGCAATAGTCAAGCCAACAGAGAACCAGGGCTCTGGAGACAGTGAGCTTTGGGGGAAGGTGAGAAAAGGTAGAATGCCTCTGAGGCAGTGCAGTTGGAAATGGGACTTTTTGGAGATGTTCGTGATGGGTGGAGAGAAGGAAAGAGTCGAGTCGAAGATGACCCCGAGGTTTTTCACCTCACTACAGGGTGAGGACACAGGGCCAAGGGAAGCTAGCCAGAGTGAAAGGGGAAAGGTGCAAGCAGGGGTCCCAATGAGCAGAATCTCTGTCTTACTGGCATTAAGGCAGAGATCATTAGAGGCGCACCATGCCTAAACAGTGGGAAGACAGGGATGAGCGAGGAGGAGGCCAAGGGTAGCCTGAAAGAGAACTGCGTGTCATCTGCACAACACTGAAAGATAGAAGAAAAGGTAGAGATCAGGTGGGCCAAGGGGGCCAGATAGACATTGAAAAACCAGGGTGAGAGGATAGCTCCCTGGAGAACACCACATGTTGAGAGTGTGATGGAGGAGGGGAAGGACCCAAGTTCAGCCTGGGAAGGTCGATCCAAGAGGAAAGAGAATAGCCATTCCAGAACCTGATCCATGATGCCCAGGGTATCTCGGAGACGGATGATCAGGATGCTGTGGTTCACTGTGTCAAAAGCAGAAGAAAGGTCGAGGAGGATGAGGATAGAGGGAGAGTTAAAGTCAAGGTTAGAGAGCAAATCTTCACTGGTGTTCAGGAGAGCAGTGTCCATGCCTCTGGCTGCTCTGAAGCCAGAGTGAGGGTCAAGGAGACAACCAAAAGATCCAGTGTGGAGGGTTAGTTGGGAAATAGCCAATTTTTCCAGATGTTTGCCCAGCAAAAAAATAGAAATTGGGCGATAGTTTGCTTGGATTGAGGGGTTGGCAGAAGGCTTTTTGAGCAGGGGGGTTCATGAGGGAGTGATTGAGAGGAGAGGGGAACACTCCAGTGGCCAGGTAGTAGTTGCAGAGATCGGCCAAGGCTGGTGCGAAAGAGTCAATGTTGTCCTTAATGGTTCTGGAGGGACAGAGAGACACTTGTTTTGATGAAACTTTCATAGACCAGACTTGTCTGGAACCCTCATCAGGTGTGACAGGAGAGAGGGAGGAGAGGAGGAGGGTAGAATGGGTGGCCAAGAAGGGCCTGAGCGAGGTAGAGGGAGGGAGGGGAATGGATAAGAGTGAGTACAGGGTGTCCTGAGTTTTTGTGGTGAAATGAGAGGCCAAGGTCAAGCAGATGGCCTGGGTGGGTGTTGTAGAGGAATATACTGCAGTAGGATTGGCCAGTTCCTTGCAGATTTTAAAAAGTTTGGCCATTTATGTTAGATGCCGCCGAGATGCAGGCTTGAATGTAGACTCTTTTTTTAAAGAGGATGGAGAGTCTATATTGCCTTTGAAGTAGGCAGCAGGCCAGCTTGTCAGAGGGTGAACCTGAAGCTCCTGATTCACGTTTAGCTGCTTTGCACTTGTGTTTCAGGGCGGCCAGGTCAGAGTCGTACCAAGAATTGCACTTTTTGGCAGGCTTCAGGCAGATCCTCATGACAGGGGCAAGGCTGTCAAGAGTGTTAGAGATAAAAAAGGTGAGAGTTGGAAAGGGCTGTGTCAGGATGGGAGTCAGCCACAGGGGTAGGTGGAGGAGAGTAGGTGGAGGCAAAGGCTACCACTGACCGAGGACCATGAAGGAGAGTGGCAGTGGTGGGTGGGTCATTGCCAGGGGAACAGGAAGCTTAAAGTGAGAAGAGAGAAGAAAGTGATCAGTCCAAGAGTGAGGAGTAGTGGGTCTGATCCGAGGGTAGAATGGAAATGGAGAGAGTCGGACAGGTTGCAGAAAATCCCTGAGGAGTCAGGAGAGGCCAGGTGGATGTTGAGATCCCCAAGGAGGAGAAGCTGGGAGGTAGAGGAGAGGAGAAAAGAAGTGAGGCCAGCCCATTCAAAGAGAAAGGGGGTGGCCTGGCCAGGTGGACTGTCGAGGAGGCCAGAGTCAGAGAGGAGCCAGAAGAAACAGAGAGCCTGAAGACCAGGCATTCAAAGGAGGAGTAGGCTCGAGTGAGAATGATGGAAACAGGAATCCACTCAGGAAAGACCAGGGCCACTCTGTCCCTGGGCCTGTTATGCCTGGGCACAGAGAGGATCTTGTAGCCCCTAGGGAGAAGTGTGTCAAAACTTGTGACAGAGCTGCCCTTAAACAATGTCTCGGTAAGAACAAGAACATGTAGATCCAGCAGTTCAAGGAGAGGGCAGATGTCAGAGGAGTGTTTAACAGCAGATCGACAGTTTAGAGTAACAGTGTGGCGCAGGTAACCACTTTTGAAAGACTTCCACGGAGAGATAAAGGGGGACAGGGTTCCCCACCAGAAGTGGCAGAGAACCCTGGCAGGTAGAGAGAGGAGGAGGCAGAGGAGCCAATGAAGACGTGGATGGCAGAGGGGCTAGAGAAGTGGCAAAGTATCCAAGAAAGGGGTATCTGGAAAGGAAGCCAGAGAGTTAGAGGACAAGGTAGGCAAGGGAGCCAGGAGAGCCAAAGCTAGCAAGGGAACCAGAGTAGAGGGGGGATGGGGTGGCAAGGGAGCCAGAGTAGCGTTGTGAGGGGGTGGCAAGGGAGCCAAAGTAGTGGAGGGACGGGTGGAAAGGGAACCATGGAGGAACATGGCAAAGGAGTCAGAGAGGTGGATGAAGGAGGCTGAGGGACCTGGTGTATTATATGGGATTTATATGCACCTTGAAATGCCATTTGCTGTATAGTTGTATTATAAATACCCAATAAATAAAATGGAGACCGGAGGTTTTGACAAGGGGTTGCAATAAGAAGTTGGGGCTGTATAAACCAGGAGAGTGTGTGACAGTGAAGCAAGGTAGCTAGAAGCAGAGAGGAGATGGCAGAGAAGGAGAAATGTGCAGTATAGGCTAAGAGAAGTGGAATGGAGGTAAAGGAATGTTAGAGTAGCTATGCAAAAGAGGAAGGAGATAGAACAACAAAAGGGAGGAGGTGATGAAGTATAAACAGAGGGAAGAGGAGGTGAATGGGGGTAGAGTTGCCAGGAGAAGGAGGCAAGAACAACAGCAGAGGAAAAGGTGGGAACAGTGAGAAGAGATATACTCAGGAGGCAGAAACAACAGTAAAAAAAGATGGAGAGGTGGTAAGGAATATCAAGGAGGCGGTTGCAAGAAACATAAAGAGGAGAGCCAGTGCTTGCAACAATGAGTTGAGGGACAATGAAGCCAGTATTGGAGGTGGAGACGAGGGTTGGGTTGTCAAGGAGGAAAGGTAAGTAGAGAAGCAGGAGGAAAGGAATAAGGATACTGATATAAAAGAGAAGAGGTAGCTCAGAAGTAGGCAATGGCCAAGACAACTGGCAGAAAGCCAGCCGAGAAGTTTAGACTAAAGTGCTGAGAAATTCTTTGGCAGGGCCTGTCACCAGCACAAACTGGTTTAAGGCTGATAACCCAGGGTACAGAGGCATAGCCGGAATTGCGTAACAAGTGGGGCTTAGAGCTAATGTATTACCTGCAGAGGGAAGGGGACTTGTTTTTCCCCTGGCCGAAAACACAGCAGAGACCAAGCATAGCGAGGAAGTGCAAACCAATCAACAGGGGTTTGGTGGGCTTCCCGCCCCAAGGACTCGTTGCCACCTCCTCAGATGCTCCATAGACCTCCAGCTAACACACTCCATGTAGGCAGTGTGGGATATATTGACCCACTCAACAGCATTGCCTCACATCACAAGCTGCATTAACACAAGAAACAGCAAACTGGCTGCGCTGGCTCCTGTGCGGACCAGGACCTCAAAACTGCATTTTGGGCAGCAACAAAAGATGGCTGCACCATCCTGCCTATCACACTTGAGGCAAGATGGAACAAGGGGACACACTGAAAAGGTATGCCGGTGTGTTGTGAGACATATATATGAAATCAAGTGAACTGGCAGCACTGCATTGCTGCAAAAGCCAAAAAATAATCTTCAAAATGAAACCTTTTTTCACCCTTTCAAAATGCTGTGTTATGTTATTTCCATCTGTACATTCTGAAACCACTGTGATGGAAACTGCCCTGCCAGGCCCAGGATAACTCATTGTGCCTCAGAAAAACCGGGCATAATTCCTGATGGCAGGTCCTGTCAAAGTAGATTGAAAGAAATGAACAAGCAACCTTCTGTTCACCTGCAAGGGAACACATGTTTCTTTCTTGACAAAATGTATCCAGGCACAATGTATCTGCTCATCGGCACACCCACTCCCTCCTTCCCTGCAGCTCTCTGGCCGGCCTCTCTTGGCCCTCTTCCTGCTCCTACCTGCAAGGCAAAAAACATTGGGGTTATCTTTGACTCCACACTCTCCTTCTCTCCTCATATATCTGACGTCTCTAAGAAGTCACACTACCAGCTGCACCTCCTCAGGTATTCTTCCCTTCCTCTCCTTCCCCCAGAAGCTCGCTGTCTCCCGAGCCCTGGTTCTCTCAAAGCTGTACTACTGTAACAGCCTCTATCTTAATCCGCCTGCCTCCACACTCCGCCCTCTGCAACTCATCCAGAACTGCGAGACTTGTCCTTGGCCTCAAGCCCAGGGACCGTATCTCTCCAGGACTGAAATCTCTACACTGGCTCCCAGTGGCTGCGAGGATAAAGTTCAAAACGTTCTGCATTGTCCACAAAGCCTTCTGGGGCCTGGGGCCTAAATACCTTCAACTCTCTCTTCCTAAATATCTTCCTTCCCGAGCCCTTCGCTCATCCGTCTCCAACTCCCTCAGGGTCAGCCGCTTCTCGAAGCAACGAGCTGGGGGTAGATCTCTCTCCGCGGCAGGGGCCTCCCTCTGGAACAGCCTTCCTGCCCCCCTGAAACTTGAGGAGAACCATCTCCGGTTCCGGAAGCACCTCAAAACCTTCCTCTTTGCTTCTGCTTTCTCTCTCCCTCTCCCCTGCTAATTCTTCGCTGAAACTGCACTGAATCTGCAACTGGGCCACTCTCACCGACCTCGGTCCTGGGCCCAGCCACTCTCCACTTGCACTGCCTCCCTGGCAACCCCTGCACTGCGGGACTGTCTCTGTATCCCTACAGCCCCCCCTTCCCAGCACTTGTTCTGCACTTACCTTGCACTTGCCACCAGCTGGCCCTTTTATTTATTTATTCTACTTACCTTGTACTGCACTTCCCCCTCCCCTTCCCCATGCACCTCTCCCTTCCCCCTACCCCTGCACATGCGCGATCTGAATGACACCTGGCCTAGGAGGATCGTTGTCTGTCTTCCCCTTGTTCCCCCCTCCCTGCCTCGTCGCGCCTTGAAACACTTGTGTATAGGCGCGTTACAAATGCCATATCATATCATATCATATCATATCAGGCGCAGCAGTTCCAAGAGACTTTTTACTCTCTGAGCCAGGTCAAGGATAAATATATCTATACTTTAGATAAGAGTCCTGTGGCAATGAAAATGACTACAGCTGCAAAGACAGTGGCAATCTGAGGAGCTGCAAACCAAATTAAAGTAAGAAATGCTAGCAATTTTTAACCCATGTGGAAAAATGGGCTCTGCTGACTGAAAAGAAAAAAAATGCCTGTTTAAAACTAAATTGTTAATGAAAGCCTGATTACTTAGCAATGTAAAGGAAGTATGTTGGTGGTGATAATACACACATAGGATATCTTCTGTCAAAGGTTTGTGTAATTCAAGACCCAAAGTAAGAAATTAAATAGTTTAAAACACATAGGTTGGAGTTGCAAGCTCTCAGAAAAACCTGTTATTCCAGTTGCCAGCCAAGAAACTTCTCCAAGGAAGGGAGATACACCCTAAATCCAGGACACATAGGTGCGAAGTGCCAGCTTGAAAAACTTTGAATGGGATAGGACAATGAAAGTTCACATGCTCATCAGACATTCATCTGTGCTCCAGGCTGGGACAATAGCAGTCCTGTCCTGGGAAACTCACTTGTCAAGTGTGAAGGGGAAAAAAACCTTCAATTAAGACTGGAAACCCATTGCCTGGAAGGAAATGACAGCTGCTTGCAGTTGGAGGAAGAAAAAAAAACATGATCAAGTAACAAAGGGACTGTCATTTGGTGCCAAGGACTATGTTATAAAGAAACGTTAAAGACTTTTATTTGTGCAGCAAAGCTTAGCAAAAATGTTAAAAGTTTGCAGTGTTAAATCTAATTTTGTAGGCTATCTGTTAAAACTTGGTAGAACTCATTGCTGCATGGGGAACAGAATTTATGAAAGATAACAGATTCCCTGGTAAGTATTAATGTGGCAAACATAAAATTGTGTACATACATCCCTGGGGACAATTCCCATTTTTGTATAAAATTGTGGAATTTTAGACCAAATCTTTAATGTGTAAAACTACCAAAATGTATCAGAAAGGCAAAACAAGGTCACACAGACCTGAGGGTTGGACTGAAATGTGATGGACATAATATGTGAACTGTGTGTATAATTTGCCAAGAGATTGCAAGTGAAGGAATATATGTTTTTGGCAAAATCAGATTTTAAGTAAAGTAAATGTGGGAATGTTGGGACATTGTAAACCTCACTCATAAACCTGACATTATCCCCTTAGAAATCCAACCAACTGAGAGCGAGGTGGAGACTAGCTCCCCTGCCCAATCCAAGAAGTTTAGGGGCAGGCGTAGTCAACCCTGCCCAACCTCTACCTTGATGATGTCATTTTGCATTATAAATAAGGGTTGTTGACAAGACCCTGGAGACACTGATTCCTGATTTCCTATGCCGGCCTCCTGTTCCTGTCTGTTCCTGTCTTCATCTTGCATTTATCCATCTAAACTCCAGATCCCAACCACAAGGCCAAGCATTGCTTATCCTGCTTCAGCTGGGCCTCAATTCTAAAATAATCCCAATAACCAAGGGAAACGCTGTGGTGTTTTGGGAATCATCCTGAATTAACCTGGCTTGCTACTCACTAAATGCATGCCTGCTGCAAACCTGCCATCCAGCTGATCGGTAGTAGCCAGCAACCATAATTACCAGTCCAGAAGAACTATCCTTTGGTATCCAGTCCCTGCCCAGTTGATCCTGTCCCGCTGATCTTGTCCAGCTATCCTTTTTTAAACCAGACCCGTGTGGTGACCAAACCATTGACTGTCCAAAATCCAAACTAAAGTGGACTGTGAGTATCAATAGGAACCATAGAAACCATAGTATAACTTGCCTTGCCTTGTACTTAGGTCCACTCTCTAAGTCATCCCATACTTATCCTGATAACTTGTAATATTGTCAAAATCTTAAACTATTAATCCTGTTTGGAGTGATCGGACTGGGTTCTGCCAGGGCGGACGCGGAGGTCATAGGGTTGAACTCGCGATTCAACCCCAGAGCTTACTCTGCCTCAATCTGGTAGCCTAGCCTGAATGCCCTAGTGTAGAGTGAAAATGTCCTGGTCCAAATTGATTTCTTTTCCTTTTTTGCATTTATTTTCTCAAAAACGCACTTCACTAGATCTTGCATAACCCACTCAATTTACCAGCTAGAGACCTAATTTCACATTCCATATTGTACCTAGGATCCATAGCTACACCCCAAGACAAAAACCGCATCATGATTTACAATATTTCACCCATTTTTATTAAAGAAATGTTTGGTAAATTTAGGCGGGAATGGCAAAAGTTTGCTAATTTTACAACATGTCATTTTGATTATAAACTGTTTTCAATCTTCCATGTAATTTCGAATTGTATGCTTTTGCTCAATCCATAGCTTGTGATTGCTAGTATCTTTCCAGTGTTGATCCAGTAAAAATTGTTTTTGTATCAAGATTTTTATACACATTCATTGTTTTATTCATCCATTCCCAAGTGTCATTTAAACATTGCAAGGTTTTCAAATCCGTCTTTCAATCTCATTTGAGGAGGGAAAGTTAGATTTGAATTCCGTTTCCAGATTCATAGTCCTAACTGCCAGCTGCTTCCTTATATCCATTCAGAAGTGATTGTTTGTGGGTTGAGGGAATTTTTCAGGGGGAAATCATAACATTAGTACTATGTTTCCAAAAATCATAAAGTGTTTCTATTCCCTGGTTTTTCTGTCTGTGTTGCTAAAGGGTTGAATTAGGTGCATTGCCTCCATTCCTATTGTTCTTATCACCCCATTGGTGATTGCTGCCCCATATTAAAATTGTATGATTCTTTTAATTTTTAAATAAATATTATATTTTATCAAACAGCCTGGTTCATGGTCCATTGTGACCCAGGGTATTTGAAAAGGGTGTGTGATATGAGTGGTATATCATCTCAATATTGAATCTATTCTATACTATAAGTATTTCAATTGCGTGCTGCATTCTGGGCCGAGACTAAGGTGTGCGTCGCCTGATTGAAATCCTTAACATCAGGAACCAGGAAGCAGGGAGAGCCTCCTGGTTCCTGAAATGCGTGGAGCGTGGGAGTCGCAGGAGCAACCCCTGCTGCTCAGTTTGCAGGGTAAAATCTGTAAATGTCCTTGCAGAGCTCCGTGCTGAGTGAGCATTTACAGATCTTTGATTGGCCTAGCCCACTCAGGCCCTATCCTGTCCATGTCTCTGCCACGGCATACCATGATCTTAGCCACGATCTGTTGCAGTTTTATGCCGGGTCTCCTGGACTTGCCTTATGCCACGTACAGAAGGCCCAAAGACCCAGAGCGCACCACTTGGTTGTGCAATTTGCACATCCTGACTAGTTTTATGAATGCCAAGTATCGTACCATCTGGAGCACTTGAAAGACTATGGGTAACTTTTTAATTGCCAGTTGGGAAGAGCTAAGGGAGATATAATGGAGAGTTATTTTGTATTTCCCATAACACTGCTTCAGTTCAATCTAATCCCTTTGTATTTTGTTGTTTAATAAAGACTCCATAACCATTAAACCTTGGTTTGGAGTTGTCTGTTAATGTTCCTGTTGTGAAGCACTTGCTGTAAGTGTGTTTGGTAAGGAGGGAGATGTGTTGTGAAGTGCGTGGTTAGTCTGATGTGGTTTGTCATGTGATTTGTGATGTCACCTGAGTGCCTGTGGAATGTTGATGTATGAGTGGGAGAATGGTGTGGTGAGTGTTCTATTGTTGAATCAGTTGAGCCCTCCCTCCCTGGGTGATGGGTGCCGGTGTCTTTATTGCTTATGTCTTAATCCTGTAACTGTAACTTATGAACTGAAGTAAACTTAAGAAGAAGTAACTCAAAGCGGTGTGGACATTGCTTTATAACAATGGCGACGAGGATGGGATAATAGAAAAGTATCCATGCTGCAAAGGGAAGGAGAAGACTGAAGAGGACTGCTGCGTGGCATGCAGGAAAAATCAGGATCGGAAGAAAAAGACAACACCGCCCCCAAGTAAGCAAACCCATCACCCAGGGCGGATTAGGGAGGAAATTACATAGATCGTATTAGATTGTATCAGAAGCCCATAGTTCTTGGGAGTGCTGAGCCGTGAATATAAGAAGCTGGAAGTGGTCTATGAGAGGAGGGTACCCCTGGCATTATGAGGCTGGACCCTGGGACCATTTGAACACAATGAGAACCCCTTACGAATTTGGGAGTCACGGGCCTGAGCATTAAAGGAAGGAGTGACATTACGCTATGCGAAGGAAAGTCCCTTCTAAAAAGCAACTGCAGCTTATAGTCGTGTGAATGCTGGGTCCGGGGATTGTGATGATCGTATCATAAGGAAAGCGCAGTAATGAGCAAGGGCCCTGAGAGCAGGAGCTGCTCAAAAAGTTAAAACGAGCGTGAGACTGGTCAATTCTGAAATATATGAAAGATTAAAGGAGACGGCTCATCATTGTTATGGAAGCAGGGTCATCGTGTGAGGGAGAAGCGTAAACATGATGTTCCTTTTAAGATGTCTCTGTGTTCAAAGATTAGAGGCCCAGAAATGAGTGGATTGAGGGAAGTGCTTGCTTTTGACAGTTGGCTTATGGATCATCGTAGGAGCTTCGCTGTCCTCTGTGAACTGTTTGAAAGTGATGACGTCGTCATCCTACAAGGGGGATTCGGCGAAGCTGTGGAATGTTGTGGCTCAACATTCTCAAGAGGTTTCCCATCTATAGTGCAAGGAGCAACGAGAGAAACCAGTGTTATGGAGTAAAGGACCGTGTTTTTTTGGCACAACGCAACGTCACGTCGCACCATCCGGAAGTCTTAAACAGGATGTGTATGCTACGAGAGAAGGAAAGGTGCTGCAATACCGTTCCGCCTATTAGAGGTGTAGGATAGCGGCCAACGGTAGAAATTAACAAGAACAGTTGTAAGGAAGGGGGCCTATTTTTTTTTTCATTTACCTCATGTTGAATAATAAAAATGCCGCTCCGCCTACTAGAGGCGTTTGGTAGCGGCCAACTGACGCGATGTGCAGAGCAAGACAGTATTTGAATTTGTCTTTCTCCAAGGCGTAGGGGCGCATCGTTTAGGATTTATGAGGCCATTGGTACTCAAATTGTGGCTTTTGAACATATGATGTATAGAGATGCCGGGTGCAGCGTTGGTTCGTAATGTGTGTGAATTTCAAAGTATTGTTGGTTAGCAGCAAAAAGCAACATGCATGGGACAATTAGCCATAGCGGCACAATAAGTGAATACAGCGTTGTCTTATATTGTCATAATGTTTTAGGCACTTTGGGCCTCATTACACGTTAGGCGGTAAAAAATGCGATTTACCGGCATGGCGCTATTAGCGTGTCCGCCCCCGCAGGAGACCGCTAATAGCTTTCCATTACGAGTAAGAGGACACGCGCGTAGGGCCATGCCGGTAAATGACCCTACCGCCATGGCGCAAAAGCACCTTTCCGGCTCCGACCAAAGTGCTGATAGCACCTCCGCCCTCATGCTGCATGTTATTAGCGGTCACCGCTATTAGCGGTCACTGCTATTAGCGGTCACCGTAAAACACCGGAACCGGAAATAGCGTCATCGCACAGGAACGGGAAAGAGAAAGAGCCCGGCGGCCATCTTTAAAAACACAATCCATTGCCATCCCCTGCACTCAGGACCTGCAGCAACACCACAACTGGCAAAACCACTTCCCACAATAACAAACAATGCCCAAGGCACTAAAGAAAGCCGAAGTGCGCCAGCGCAAAGAACGCTTTTCAAACGAGGAATTGAAAATGCTGGCAGACACCCTGGCTGCAAATGCAGACGTAGTGTTTGCTAGCGACATGCGGCGCCCTGCACTCCTGAGAAAAAAGGAGATCTGGGCTGAGGTGGCGCAGAAAGTCAGTGCGGTGGGCTCCACCCCCCGCTTTGTAAAGGACGTGCGCAAGCGGTGGGATGATCTGCGCCTCCGTGTACGCAGCATATTATCGGCCAACAGGAATATGGCCATGGGCACAGGAGGCAGAGGAGGATCCCCGATGAAGATGCAGGAGTGGGAGGAGACATGTGCCAGCACCATTGGCATTGAAACCATCGAGGGAGTGGGCCGAATGGAGTGCGGTGTGGCAACAATGTCAGGCGGAGGTGAGTGTCCACGCAAAACACTGCAATGCAAAGCATGAGTTCCTCCCCCAAATGTGAAATGGGAATTAGCTAATGGATGGGGCCATCACACACACATGTACACAACCCTGCATATATGCCGTGCACATCCCCACACAACCACATGCATTCAGCACCTCACACACGTGTCACCCTGACTCATGTCCGGATGACCAACCGATCTGGCCAACAACCTGCATGTCCAAACTAGATGTCCAAATCCAAAGAACTGCAGCAACAACAACATATGCATGATGCACGTTGACCCATCACTGATGCTATCCCTGTCTTGCTCCCCCACAGGGTCACATACTGACAGTGAGGAGCTGGACTCTGCAACGCAGGCCCCACCACCCAAAAAGCAGGCCAAGGGAAAGGATGCAGGCACCAGGCCCAGTACATCGAGGGGCACTGGGAAATCTGGAGTGGCCCAGCGTTCACAAGCCACACACGCACCGACCACACCAAGGGTCGAAATGCCATCCGACACTGTGGTAGCACCCACACCACCCACCCCCACCACTCAGGAGCCAGTGCCAGAAGGCACGCCGTCCGCACCCAACAGCTCCGTCGGGGAAGCAGCAGCCACAGCACCCATAAGTGATGTGGACGACCCATGTCCGACACCGGAAGGGCAGCGTACACCCAGCAACCAGCTGTCCCCACACCACAGCCCATGCAACACATCCAATGACAACATCCATGAGGTGCATGCCGGAGATTCAATGGATGGGTCATTCAGTCCCGTGGCGAGCTCACCTGATGTCGGCCACATGCAGCAAGCGGCGCCGAGGAGTAACAGGGGCAGGGCCGCAGACGACAGCATGAGCCTGATACGACAGCGCCAGGAGGAGCTCAATGCCCTGGTTGCCCGGCAAGTGAGCGAGGCTGCCTTGACCAGGGAGGAGATCCGGGGGTTATCAAGGGACATGAAAGCTGCCTTGGACAGCAACACGACGCGCCTATGTGACGAGATGGCCGCTGTGAGGCAGGTCCTAACGCGCATTGTTGAGGCGATGGAGAGCATGCGTCACACACAGGGAGCAGATCAACTAGCCACCCCCTCGTCTACTAGCTCCGACCAAACAACCATCCTGCGCAGGTCCAGCCGGTCCTTGCGGCGGTCAGACTCACAACCCTCCAATGGTGGTAGTGGAGGAGGGAAGTAGGGCCAGCCTGTCACTGTTGACACTTGGAGACTAATGCAGCACTTATGTGCACACCATGTTTGGTGGAGTTGTGGGGGGAGTGGGGTGAGGGTGTTTGGTGGAGTTGTGGGGGGTTGGGGGTGAGGGTGTTTGGTGGAGTTGTGGGGGGAGGGGGGTGAGGGTGTTTGGTGGAGTTCTGGGGGAAGGGGGGTGAGGGTGTTTGGGGTGGAGGGTACATGCACGTTTGAATGACATAATGCTCAATACACACGTAATGGCATGGCTAATCACATGACTGGACATTGATTATTGTGTATGTGTGCTTTATTGTTGAAGGGTGCACTGTGTTAATGTCCTCCATACACCCCGTGCCCTGAGCTCCACATCAATTGCACCCTCCTAATCCATGTGCATCAGAAACAATGGTCACAGCACGTCCCTCATGGGCATCGCCACCTGCATGACCTGCAGCCCCCTCTCCTCCATCCTCATCCCCGTCATCATCCTCAGACGGTGGTTGCAGTTCAATGTCAGGGGGCATTGGCACATTCCGTCTGATACACATATTGTACAGCATGACACATGCCATGGTGATCTTGGCCACCTTCTCATGCCCGTAATGGAGTGCCCCGCCCGACCTGCTGAGGCACCGGAAGCGTTCCTTCAATAGGCCGAATGTCTGCTCGATCACCACGCGGGTACGGGTGTGTGCATGATTGTAGTCCTCTTCGTGCCTGTTCTATGGGTTCCGCACAGGGGTAAGGAGCCACCTCTTCAGGGGATAACCTGCATCACCTGCATGGGTGCAGCAATGGGTATGTGTAAGTGTCTACATAAAGTGGAGCCTGCACATATCACACAAACAAACATAGCATTTTCAACGACATCCACTGATCCAAGCACGCATGGCAATCAGGGTAACTGCAATGTGGGAAGGTGAGGTGGTCCTTGCAAGTGGACATGCACCATGCATGCATACGGCAGGGATTGCCATGTCCCGCCTGAGTTTAAGTAATTTGTGTTTCCTGGCCCTGGCAACGTTAGTGCCACACTGCTAGTACACTGCCATTCCTTAGTTGATGTCCCCATGCTGTTCCATGGCAATTCAGTGGTGGGGTACGGGTGTGGCTCACTACATTGGCTACAGGAGATCCATTTGTATGCACTCATGTGCGCGGATCATTTCTGATGTTGTTCAGCGTACATTTCAGATGTGATTTTTACATGCATGTTGCTGATTTGTGTAATGGGGGAATGGTGTGTTGTGCGGTGTGCATGTTGTTTGGAATGGCCTGTTTGGCATAATGGATTGATATGTTTGTCGTGGCACTCACTTCTAGCATGTGGTTTTGTGTCTGGTCCATTGTGGGCTGCCTCACTGTACAGTGATGCAAATATGTATGTCCATTCTTCTCCTGACACCAGTTCACGCCCAGTTGGAGTATGCATCTCCCCCCCCAATCTCGCCCAGTTGGAGAGTTGGAGTATGCATCCCCCCCCCATCACGCCCAGTTGGAGTATGCATTCCCCCCCCAATCACGCCCAGTTGGAGTATACATCTACCCCCCCACTCACAATCCACATCACACTGCCATGTGGTTGGCCTGCTACTCACCAAGTAGCCACAAACGTTGTCCAGCATGTCGCTCCATGTATCGTGGTATTGTCGAGTTCCGCAGGACCATTGCATCATGGGTTGAACCGGGATATCGGGCACAGCAATGTGTGATGATCTTGTTGGAGTCACATACCATTTGGACGTTGATGGAGTGGTATTGCTTTCTGTTACGGTACACTACCTCATTGGCATGTGGGACCACCAGTTCAACATGGGTACAGTCGATGGCCCCGATGCAACTTGGGATGCCTGCCAGTGAATGGGATCTAACTTTGGTGTTGGAGATCTCCTGGGCAGTCCGTGGCATGTATATGTGTTGACTTGTGTGCTTCAGGAGGGCATCGAGCACCTGGTTCAGTGTGCGTGAGAATACTGGTTGTGATATGCCATGCATCTGACCTACCGTATGCTGGTAGGTGCCTGTGGCCAAGAAGTGGAGCACAGTTACCACCTTCAGTAGAGGGGGGATGGCAGTACGGATGTCAATGAGACTCACAATGTCGTTCTGTATCATGTCTACAATGGTGCTGATGGTATCCCGGTCCAGACGGTACAGGGTGTGTATCTGCTCACGGGTTAGGTTGAATGGACTGGCTCTGATCCTGGGAATTGGTGACTGCCTCTGTGGTATCACTAGGTGCACTGGTGGTACTTGCTGCGCCTGTCTTGCCCTCCTCCTCCTCCTCCTCCTGCATCTCCTCTGTGCTGCCTGTTGTTGTAGCTGCTGCACTGAAATCATGTCCTCTAGCCCATGTAATGCTGCTAGTATTGCATCCATCTTGGTGTGGGAATGGGTGTGGGAAGGGGTGTGGTGTGCTCTTTTGTGCTGCCAGTCTCCATTGCCTCCACCTGTGCTGATCTTGTCAACCTGTGGCAGGTAGGAACACTGCTGTGCTCTTTTAACGTGTGGTTCGCGATGCCGGTATTAGCGCCTTGCCGGTAAGGGGTTTTTGGGTCTACTACATGCCGGTATTGCCATGTCCGCATGGCTCGTGATGGCGTGCTATTAGCGCTATGCTGCTATTTCCAGACTGAGGGGGCGCGCGCTCACGGACTTGCCGCTAATAGTGCCACCGTTCTTAGCGATGCCGCTAATAGCGGTATGTCCGGGTCGTAATTGGGGAGGGGATTTACCGATACCGGTAATCCCTCACCGGGAATGGTAAATCCCTACCGCCTAACGTGTAATGAGGCCCTTTAAGTTTAATTGCTTATCGATGTTGTATTGTAAACTGAAGAGAGCGTGATGGTGGGTCTTAGTGAATAAGGCAGTGTTTGAATGAATGGTCATGTTAGAGTGTGTATGACAAACGTTAAGTCACTGCTTTTGGAATTCCCACCTTATGTTTTTGTGTCCTTGTAGGTAATTGGATTATAGTTAATGTAGTATGATTTAAAGGATACAAGTATTTGTGTCTGCATACACGTACATGTTTGAGCTAGATTAACTTTTTGAGGATTTCTAGGAATCAAAAAGGACTAATGTAACGTTATGCTGAAAAGGGTGTGATCATATAACATGTATACTCAAAACAGTTAGCATAACACTTTGAGGATTTCTAGGAGTTAGGTTGTTTATTTAACAACATGGACTTTTAGTGAAATGCACCTACCATAAAACATGGCCTGTGTTTGATGTTAGAGTTTAAAAATGTTAAATGAAGATGTAGAAATGTCATTTATAACCGCGTACTTGAGTAGTATGGAAGTGAAGACATGTCACGAGTATATTTCCTAATTATTAGGTATGGATGTGTAAGAGAATGAGTGGGTGCAACATTCCTGTTTTTTATTCAGTGTAACTTTTAGATATTAGGGAGGTAGCGCCTCCGTTGGAGTTAACAGTAGGTAGTTCCACTGTTTTGATGAGTATTGTTAGGTGGTAGCGCCCCTCAGTAGTGTACTCTTTTAGTGATGTTAGTAGCACTGTTTAGGTCATGGAGATTGCGTTTTGTGATTGCGTAAGGTGAGGTAGCGCCTCTGTAGGTTTTATGGGTGAGTAGCGTTTGGTGATGCAACTAAGGTGAGGTAGGCCTCCGTAGGTTTTATGTGTGAGTAAGGTGAATCCTGAGGGTAGCGCCTTGTCAGGAATTTTAATGAGTGGTTAGTGAGAGTTGCACTAATGTGAATGGTAGTGGAAAGTCTAGTGCCTTTGGTATGTCAGTAGTGCACTCTTTGGAGAACCTGATTCTTATCCTAAGGGACAGCTAGTAGAAGTTAGATGAAGTTTTACTGGTAGGGGACGCCCTCTAGTTAATAATATGTTAAGGTTAAAGATGCTGTTCTAGGTGAAGAGTTGCAGGGTGATTTGTTTATCTTTATGTGTTATGTGTTAATCCTGGCTATTGTTATCTGGTCAGGGTTTGATTATGGGACTGGATTGAACTGCAGTTGAGAAGAGTGGTAGAGTTAACCATATGTTTTTGTAAGTGGTCTTGGAGTTGACTGGCCAGCATCTCCAAGCAGTTTTTAGGAGCTTTACACCATGGCATGGTTTGGTTTGTTCGATTGGCTTGGTCCATCTGTATATCTGTGTTTCTGAGGTATGCGTGTTGCTGTTAGTGAGCTGTAGAGTTTTACTGAATTTCTTATCTGACTACGGTGATTTTGTTGTCATCCTGGATGACTAGTATTGCGTCATGATGACAAGTGGTGCATCAGGGTGGCAGCCTGATGGCTCGCCTGTGGCGGGGGCGGGCAGGAGGACCAAAGTTTATTTTGTGTTGGTCATGGTATTGTTGGTTAGGTATAGCCTTGGATCTGGGCTGGGTTGTGTCTAGAGTGAGAGTCTAGAGTCTGCTTGTGGCAGGGGTGGACGGGAGGTGATTAGTGTTGCTAATGATGGTGTTTGAAGAATGATAGGCGGAGTTCTGGAATTGCGTAGTTGGGGGTTGTTCATGTAGAGTATCCACTGTACTCTGGTCTGGATGTAATGTATGTTGTTTTGTGAAAATGTTCGGTAAGGAGGGAGATGTGTTGTGAAGCACTTGCTGTAAGTGTGTTTGGTAATGAGGGAGATGTGTTGTGAAGTGCTTGTTTAGTCTGATGTGATTTGTCATGTGATTTGTGATGTCACCTGAGTGCCTGTGGAATGTTGATGTATGAGTGGGAGAATGCTGTGGTGAGTGTTCTATTGTTGAATCAGTTGAGACCTCCCTCCCTGGGTGATGGGTGCCGGTGTCTTTATTGCTTATGTCTTAATCCTGTAACTGTAACTTATGAACTGAAGTAAACTTAAGAGGAAGTAACTCAAAGCGGTGTGGACATTGCTTTATAACAGTTCCATATAAACATGTTATGTTATGGAGACAGAGCAGTGCATCAGCCCCTGAACCACATGTTCCTATGATGGGTAAGTATTCTAGGGCTCTGTCAGGGATCCTGGTCAGATTGGTCAGTGAATCCATAAACAGACAAGGATGTCCTTTTGGGTAGCATTGGTTTCATGGGGAGGCAGCTGCTCAGTCCCCTGTGCAAGTCTTAATGCCATTTTGCAGTTTCTTTTTCTGTATTGTTTTTGCTACAGGTGGGGCTTCAGTGTCAACAACACGGCTGATGCTATAGGATTAAGTTGCACTGGGATTCAACATACAATGCGCCAGTTTGTATTTTTAATATGCATGGGCACTAGGGTCGGATAGACAGTTTGCCTTTCAATAACCATTACCCCCTGCTTACCAGTTCACTGACTATTACCTCCATTCTCTATCTCAATCAGGCAATTTCTTGCAAATGAACAAACGGCCACATTACAAGTTTGGTGGTAACACTTTGGTAAATCAATGGTGTAAATACCCATTATTGGAGTCCATAGGACTTCATGGGGATCTTTATCTGATTTTCTGCGAGCTGTAATTCGGTGCAGTAAATATACAAAGTGTTGGGAGCATTGTCACTGTAGTGGTAAGAAAATTACTGCCGCTTTACTGCCATTTTTACCACAGCACCATACTCGTAATGAGGCCGAAAGTGGTGTTCGCAGTTACCAATGGGTTTATGGAGGTCTGAGTTTTCTCACAGCACAGTGAAGGCAATACATAACATAGCTATTCTAATCTCCATTAAAAGCCTGGCATTGAATTTTTGGTTTAGAATGAAGTGTTCTTTACTACACCAGTGGATCATGTTATCAATATTATCTACTTCAAACATCAGTCAGGGATTTCATATTCATTAGTACCCGGCACGCGCGGCGCACCGGGAATCCAACATGTTGATTGGCTCTTTTCCGAGCCATTCCACGCGGTATTCCCGTGTACACCGTGTGTGCCGGGTAACTGTTCCCGGCGAGGGGCGTGGCAGCCCCTCAGCCAATGAGGAGGTTCGAAACGGGGCAAACCCCATGGCTGGAGGCTGCCTTCGTCCCCCGCCGGGGACTCAGGTAAGACTTTTTTTTTCCTCCCTCCTCCCACCTCCCTGCCCTCCCCACCCCACATACCTTCTATCCCTTGGTCTCCGGCAGAGGACGATGGAAGCCTCCAGGCATGTGGAGGCTCGGAGCGGGGTTCCTCCCTCCCCACCCCACTTACCTTCTATCCCTTGGTCTCCGGCAGAGGATGATGGAAGCCTCCAGGCGTGTGGAGACTCGGAGCGAGGCCATCCCCACTCCGAGCCTCCACACAGCTGGAAGCTTCCATCGTCCCCTGCTGGAGCCGCAGTATTTTTTTCCTTTTTTTTCCCTTCACCCACCCAAGCCCACTTACCTTCTTTTTTCTTCTTTTCTTGAGAGCGAATGCGCTGGAAACACTTTTGTTCCCAGCGCGTCCGCTCCCAATGTCTGCCATGGAAAGGGAAAACGGACTACGTTTTCCCTTTCCCGGCGGCCAGTTTGTTCACCTTTTTTTTCTGTTTTGAAACGCCGTAGCATTTCTAAACAGAATAAAATGCCATTAGTACCCCGGTCTAACGGGCCGGGGTACTAATGGCAATAAGAACCTCGGCAGCGGGCCAATACCACCCATGGTAATGCCCCCGGGGCTTCGTTAAGGCCCTTGCTACGCTGTAACTGTGGACCCGGGGGCATTACCGGGTGCGATATTGGCCCGCCGCCTCAGGTCTTATTGCCACAGTATTTTACATCATTCACAAGCAGAATCATTCTGACACCTGTGATTTGCAGAGATCAATGTTCTATGATGACATTACTCTTCTGCACAAAGGAGATAGATGGTACTATGTATTTTTTTTTGTTGAGCTGCTAGTCCTGGCTAGGTAAAATTGGACGCAAGGTATATCTCCATTCAGTTATCATGAAAAGAAAAAGGACTATCAAGGAGGTGGTTGCAAGAAACATAATTTGTTGCACCAGTGCCATGAAGACTACTCAGTCGGCACTCGCAGTGCAAACCGAGAGATGGTCCTAATTCAAAGTAACCACGGGACTGTCACCCACTAGGATTTCGCCAACAAGGGGGTCTTCTAAATAGCATGAAGTCATTCTGAAGTGATACAAAAAAGTGAAAATTCCAAACTTTTTAATTAAGAAGAAACCAGGAAAAAACAGTACTGCTCCTTTTAATATTAAAATACCCAGTGCATAAAGGTTAAAAAGGTTGCTCACAAAAGCACTTGTTTTTGGTTAATGGTTACCTTGCAATGGTAAATTTCCCTTTTACCGTCTTTGGCTGTCACAAATGCACCCCATTCAACGGCATGCATCTGCCCCTTTACTTTGTTGTGACTTCTCTCAAGGAAGTGTAGTAACTCGGTGTCCCTCATTTCCCGCTCTCTCAACATTCACTTCTCTGTGTCCCCTCTTCCCCCACTATTTACCTCACTCCAAAGTCTTCTGACTTTGGTGCTGTGCTTTCACTCCTCTAATGAGCACGCGCTCTTCATGTAAAAGGGAAAATACCCCCTTTCTGTGTTGTGGGCTGCCATTTTAACTTTGTTTTATGTTTTTTTTATTTTTTATTAGGATCAGATAAATGCCAAATACGTAGTCAAAATTGCTTTAAAAAGAAACGGGTACCCCAGGACGAAACCTCTGTAGGTCTAATAGCCCTTACTACTTCCTTGGGGTGCAAACATAGCCGTTAATGACCCTGAGCCCTCGTGAGACCCATGCTGCACTGTGGCATTTAAACCCGATGCGGCAGAGTGGTGCAAAGAGTTATCAGTGTTGGAGACTCTCTTTTGCTTGCTGCTGCAACACGCTTACTACATCCTCAATGAAGCGAATAATAGCTGAGGGGATGTCTAATAAGAGGAGATCACTAAGTGACAGTATCCCTAGAGAAGGAAGACCATCAGACCAATTGCAATTGTACCCGCAAACGGATGTCGCTGTAACGCGAGAAGTGGCCCGGAGGCCTACCAACATCGATGGCACATGTGACTCACTGGACAGTGGGGCCCTACTTCTATGGGGTGTGTTTCAACAGGCCCTATAATGAAGATCGCAATGAAGATCTCAATCAATCCCCAGGAGTTTCTATTCATAACAGTTCAATGTCAAATCTAACTCTATCATCCCTGAGTTTTCTACTCAACTCCTTGGTTAGCATATTTGAATTAGTGTGGACAGAAGTTCAAACTCAGTCAGGTACGCTTCTGGAATTAACCAAGGAGGTGGGGGTTTGTGAGTCTGCAACGGTAGGCCTTAGTAGCTTACTAAATTCGACGGGCTGCAAGGACTTGGGTCTCCTCAAGGAAGAAAGCTGCTCCCAATCTGCGATGTGCAAGGAGATCAGGTTCCAACTAGCAGTGTTTGATGAGTAATTACTTAATGAAATTGGAGCTAAAAAACATTTGGGATTAGGCCAAGATGCTGGATCCCCCTAACATGACAGGGTCATTGGAAAATATCCCACTGGACAACACCCCTTTGTCACAATGAACACTTGAAGAATTTATAAGGCTGGCCCAGTGTCACGACCCTCACCCAAAACCCCCTCTGGCAAACCCATTGGCCAGGTGGAGTCAGGACTCGGGCCTCTAGAGCCTGGCATCCTCTTCAAAAACCCTCATGGGGCCAGTCCTGGCGCCTATGGCGCCAGGCTCATACAGCATGAAATATAATGTGCTTGGGAACTACTTTATTGTATTGTCAGCCAACATGGAGGCATCCACATAGCTTGGTTCTTAGGAACCAAGCTATCTGGTCTAGTGTTTTGGGTGTGGCAGCCTAGGGACTACTTTACCTGGACTATTTTGTTGGGGCTATTTAAACCACACCCGAGCAAGACAACATGCTTCGTGTTACTTTGCAGCTTGCAAAGTGACGCTCACTGTGTCCAGCTATTCCCTCGAACCTCGGAGAAGTAGAACCTGCAAGGAGACAAAAGGAACATCATTAGCAGCAGCATCTTACCTGCAGTGCTCATCTTTAAACACTGGCAACTACTGAAAACAGCTTCCTCGAATCTGCACGCCTCCTGGACAGAACGACCTGAAAGAGGAAGATAGAGGCAACATTAAAGAAAGCAGTAGAGACATTTACAAATTATGAACTGCTCAAAAGGCTTATCTGGCTGGTCGCCTCTCGGCTGGCACCACTCCGGACATTCCACTCGCGCTGAAGAACACTATGACCTACAAGGAAGGAAAACACAGCTTAGCAAACGCATGACTTCGCAGCGCTGCGCATAGTGCTTACTTACATCATAGCGTCATAGCGCTCTTAATGCACCATCATTTACCAGCGGGGCTCAACCAAGCCAGTTCACCGCGTTGAAGTTCCACATACCTAAGGGAGAAAAAAGAGACATTTTAAACAAAGAAAGGCATGCAGGATAGCAACAAAACTAAAGAACAGCAATAAGACCTACCTGAACAATATCAAACGGACTGTCGTCAGTGAAGTAACTGGACCACACTCGCCCTTGAAACAAAGCGCCCCTGCAAAGAAGGCAGGATGGAAAGCATGCCTAATTCTACCACAAGGTGAGGAGAGGGCGCCAGAGGGACTGAAATCATACGGGGGTGGAGGGAGGATACTTACCCCAGTCGGTCAGTCTTGAACACAGTCCTCCTGTATTTTCAGGCAGAACCTTCCCCGTAGACCACATCAGGGCAAAGCTGAGAAGCATACCAGCGAGTAACACGGCTGGGTGGCATCCCTGTGGACACCAGGTGAGCGTAACACCCAGTAAAGGGAAGCCATTTCGGGAAGGCCAAAAAAAGAGGATAGATGATGTAGGGCCAAACTCAGCTGAAGCCTTGGGACATGATCCTGCTCTTCACCTACCTCATGTGGTTTCTTCCCTGCCCGAGGTACCGCAGAATGTACCAGCAGTCATCAAAGTAGAAAGTCAGGGGGAAGTGTAAGAGATTTCAATTCGGCACACCCCCAAGTCACGCCCAACGTGTAGTGCACAATTGAAACCCTTATTTATTTTATCTATAAATTCAATATTCTGAACAATATATCACTCGTATCACACGCTTCTCCTGGAACGCCCGGTCACACTGAACCAGGCTAGTTTGCATAGGTAATATTTATTTATGTATTTAGAATTCAAATCACAAGTTATTTTAATAGGTAACAACAATCACCACTGGGGTGACAGAACACTGAATAATATCTTTTAATGCACTAGGAATCAAGTGATGAACACAAAAACAAATGCAGCACAGGAAAGAATACTTTTGAATTGGTGTAGAACAGATTGCAATATGGTTAGAGGTTCCCCCTGCAACACCCCTCAACCCACCAATAGGCAATGTAAAGAGATGGGAGAGAAAAACGGAATTGACTTTTCAGCTGTCAGTATGGCTTTGAAATTGTCTTTGGAATTGGCTGGGCAAAAACACCAAATGTAGTCAAAAATGCTTAAATTGTTATAAATTCCTATGGGAGCCGCTTTGAACAGTTGCACACAATTACAAGCAATAATTTAGACAGAAGAAAACTTTTGAAATCTCAAAGTCCAAGCGGAAAATAAATGAAAGCTATTTCATATGTGTAAAATTTCTCAGAATGTAAAATCGCAGCAAACTTTTCCTTATGCGATATTCGCCATAACGGGAGAATCACACTGTTTTGCAATGGATAGCTAAGGATGTTAAGTATAAGTAGGAGGTGAAATTTTGCTTCTATCATAACAACTGAGGGAGTTAAAGAGGTTTTAGTAAGAGGCGTTTTTGCAAAATAGGCGTGAGAATGGAAAACAGAAATGCACTTTGAAAATGAAAGATGGGTTTGATTACGCTAGATTATGACTATGAAAAAGAGGATGCCACACATGAATCTCCACAGTTACGTGGCCAGCGTAACCCTTCACGTGGTGGATACTCAATTTCTTTTTGGAATTTACTTGAGTTACTCAAAATCACTAATGACTTATGATTTTATAAAACAAATGAGAGAAAATCATCGCAAAACTATGATTCTGAATTTACAGAAAGGATGGGTTGAGAGTGGGATAAGACAAGGCAAATATACTATGGGTCACTTTTCTTCCTATTAATGCTCACAGAAGAAGTTATTAAATTGGACCGTCAGTTCTGGTCATGGTTTGGATCTGGTCTAGGAAGAACAGCACATCAGGTGCGGGACTGGATCAGCTGGGCCGGTCACCGGATTTACACAGGATCTGCCCTTCTTGTGTGTGGGTATTGCAATCAGCTGGATAGTGAGTTCCTCAGGCAAGCTTTGTGGTAGCAAGTCAGAGAGCTTCAGGATACTAGTTCAAAAGGCCTTTCCACACCGCACAGCGCTTCACTGGGTGGTGAGAATTAGTTTGAGGATTTGGACCTTGCTGAAATCAATAGTTCTCTACTGCTGGCAAGAGTCAGCATCTGGATCTGGAAGGATGTTTAAAGCTGGATTTAGAATGCTGGATCAGAGTGCTTAGCCGGAATCAGGAAGATGAGTGAATCAGTCAGTCCCTATGTGTTGTCAGCTGTCTCTATTTATCCTGTAAAATGACATCACAAAATGGGTGTATGGGCTGGCTTAGCTAAACTTACCCCTGTGCGCTGGGATTGGATCAAAACTTCATCTCTGCCTTGCATTTGAGTGATTGGATCAAGGCCGGATGATGTCACATCTTATGGTTTGGCTGTACAGTTCTTAGAAACCTCCCTTTAGCCACTGGTCTCAAAATCGATTTTTATAATAAATGCACATTTCTACATTGGTCACCTTTACACAAATCACACACAAAGATTCCATATTTTTTGTAGCATATGTTCCTCAACATCCTGCAGCTGTGGGATCTTGTCTCAGCTTTCTACAGAATGTTGTCCTTTTTGCTATGAACACAATTTCCAAACTTTATGCAAATTTTCACAAATGAGTGTGTTTAACAGAGGGATGTGTGTGTAAATTTTCATAATTCTAGGATTAATACCATTCACATAAAACCACATATATTGCCATTCCTGTCCAGAACATGTTACACAGTTCTGCCGCCTCTGAAAACGTGCAGCCAGAAATTAGGTTAACAACTCTGTCCTTTTTATATTTTTCAAAACTTTGAATCACAAGCTTGAGTCTCTGAAAATTGTTCATTGTTCATTCTCAACAGCAGATGGTCGCTTGGCTCCACCCCTTTGTCTCTCCTGGGAGTCCAGGAGCATCCCCCTCCATGGGGAAGTTCCTTCCAGGAGCCATTTACGACCCTCTCACACCTCTGTTTCCTGGGCTGAAGGGCCTGCTGTTGTTCATTCTCTTTCTGTAGACAAAAGCCTGGGTTAAGCCACAATTATCATCTCCCTGTGTGTTTCTGTTGAGAGGATATCCCTCCCCCTGGGAGAAACCTGTTTGTCCACTTCCAAAGGGTTGCAGCTCAGCCAAGCTAATTTATTCTTAATTTAAAATCCAGGAAAAACCAAACTTGTTGCATCACACATAAATACATTACTTTATTAGCTTTAACTCTGTGGGATAAAAAGCAACTGAGATCTGTAATTTTTTTAGCCACAATCCTTTTTATGTTTGCCTATCTGGCAGACTTTTTGGTTTAGATCACTTTGAAGTTTCATCGGTAACTCATCTGGCAGCTGTCATTCAGGTAGCCCGGTACTGCACCCAGATTTTGACAGGGGCTGTCAGTTTACAGACAATCCAGTTTGCTGATGAATGTTTTTCTCTTCACATTAGGACTTTGTATGTTTGCAATCTTCATTAGATTACATGAATTTTAGCGCCAAGCAAGACTTTGAATGTTGAGATGTGTTGTATTATAGTCATTTTGGAGGTTTTAGCAACAAAGCAAATGTCATTTATAGGCACATTTTGGTATTTCATTTGCAAAGCACTGCTTCTCTCTCTGCACTCTGTTTGCTTGGGCTGGAGCCCACTAGCACTTTTTCTGCAGGGCGTGCTCTATTCCACCACACATGCACCATGGGTGGCAGTTTGTGAATCCATCTTTTTGCATGTTTGAGAACGTGGTTTTTGTAGGTTTTTGTAGGTTTTTGTAGTGCACAAGAGTTGTGCCGCCATTGTTGCAGTTCCTTGCACCATGGTATCAGAGTGATGCCGCATAGCATAGCGGAGTGGGTCAACACATCTCACAGAAGGTAAGAGAAGGAAAGCCAAGGGAAGGAAAAGAAAGGACGCCCAACAAAGAAAAGAAGTTGCCAAGGAAGTTCCCCACACTCAGCTCCCAAAACCTAAGAACATTAAACAGATAAAGCAAAAAAGTTCAGGAAAAAGGCAATTCTTCAATACCCTGAACAAAGCTGCCAGTAATGTAATAAAAGATGTACCAAACCATATATATATTACCAATGGCTCCATCCCAGCTGATATCCTGCTGGCAAACATATGGAAAGGTGGAGCACTTGTGTCCACCAATGATTATGTAATAATGTCTGAATCCCTCTTTAATGAGTGTTGGGAGTTCAAGGCTGTTGACATTGGCGCAAGCGATCAAATACTACTACTAGCAATTTTTGGTCAATATAAATTCAATTCTCTAAAACCACAATACACCCCAATTCCTTTGGTAAATCATGGCAGGAATCTCTTGGTAACATTCAAGCATAGAGGGGGTCATCTCAACTCTAAATTGGATGATCTATTGGGAGGCTCCAGACGTTATAGACGTTATATATGACCCTAAATCCTTTATCAACCTCCTTCGGGGCACTGATAGGCCCGTTATTAAACAAGGTCATGCAAGGAATATTCATCGTCATAGTTATGATTTAGATACTATGGAGTACAAAAACGTTTTGCGCAGTAACACCCAGGGGCTGCCAAGGGACGGTTTAGAATTAGAGGTATTCCACCAAGAAAAGCGCTCACAATACAGAAATTGGTTGAGGAACAA
Organism: Ambystoma mexicanum; assembly: GCF_040938575.1. Classification (NCBI taxonomy): domain Eukaryota; kingdom Metazoa; phylum Chordata; class Amphibia; order Caudata; family Ambystomatidae; genus Ambystoma; species Ambystoma mexicanum. Next base: position 417,962,955 of record NC_090927.1, on the reverse strand, counting down.
AATGTTTGAGAGTAGCCTTTCGGACAGATTGCCCATGCTAAAAGCAGTGACAGAAAGTAATTCATGTAATTTCTGGGGTAACAAAAACCAACAGCCACAACAGCAAGCTTCAGTCCAGTCTAATTGCATCATGGAATCGACTTGGACAGACTATTTTAAAGGGTTCTTTGAGAAAATGAACCCATGTGGATGTGCCTTGACGTCCAAAGTGAGGTGGGAACTTGAAATTGAGGAAAATGATGCTGAAGGCCTAATACGCAGCTTGTCGAGATCGAGGGCTGCCGGGGCGAATGGCCTTACCAATGATATGTTAAGGTTCTCAGTGGGTCTCTGGATCTCTATCCTCTTTAACCCGTCTAATAACATCATGAAAATATGTTAATGCCCTGAGTCCTGGAGTTCAGCAATAATAATAATCAAGAAAGGTGATGGGGGCAATCCTGCCAAATATAAGCCTATTGCCCTTATGGACATAGAGAGCAAAATAGTTGCTCGGATCATCCTAAACGATCAGGAGAAATGGGCAGATCAGGCAAATATCATCTCAAAGTTCCAGATTGGTTTCTGGAAGGGACTGCCTACGGCACTGCACAGCCTGGTACTCAATGTGCACGGCCTGGTGCTCAATATGCCAAATCCAAAGCAAAATAAACATCTATGTCTCTATGGGGCATAGATAGATCTGTCTAAGGCTTTTGATACCATCAACCGAGGGAAACTATGGTGCAAGCTAAAAAAATGGGGATTTCCTGCTGGTCTCTGGGCTATTCTAATTTATTTAAATAATAAAACTGTGATTCAGGTAAGACTGGACCTTGAAGATCACTTGTCCTCACCTAGCTCCACTGCTAAAGGCTTACGACAGGGATGCATTTTTGCACCCTGTCTTTTTAACCTTTTTCTGGCTGATCTCTGGAACAAACTTGCACCACACTCATTGGCTGCACCAACAATTGGTAATCTCAAGGTAAATTGTATGGCTTAGGCAGACGATGTGGTCCTTTTAGACCGTATCCCGATAGACCTACAGCGTCTCATCGTAGTCTTTGAAAACTATGCACGCTTGAATGACCTAATTATCAATTCAAGCAAAACCTTCATTATGACCTATGACCATTCAAATAAGAAAGGGACAGGTTGCTTCAAATGGAAGATGGCAAAACAGACCATGCCTGCAGTAAAAGAAATAAAGTACTTGGGCTTTATGATAGGATCAACTCTCTCCATGAGAGCACTAGAGGCTGATTTAGGGAAAAAGGTAGCTCAACTTGTTTGTCAAATGATAAAAATCCTCTGTGCCTATTGCATATTCACCCTTCTACCACTAATTAAGTTCTATAAGGGAAAGGTGATTCCTTTTTTAATGCACGCAATTGAAATTGAGAAATCAGACCGTAAGATTAATTGGATCCGAATAGAGGGCTCAATTTGGAAACAAGTATTCAATTTACTGGGATCCTTACCTATGGCTTTGTTACAAACTAGGCCTGCAATCCTTAAAGTCTCATGCTGAATGGAGACGGCTCATGTTATACAGATCAATCTTAAGCCCCAAAATAAATTCCCTCTATGAAGATATAGGTGGTCTAATGGTAAAAAAATACCAGTGTTTCCCTACTTGAATTGAAACATGATGCAATAGCCATATTAACGAAATGTCAGTCCACAGAAAAAGAACTGATGGACAATCCACAGAAGCTAAAACAATTGATGGGTCTAAATGATTGGATTGCAACTAGGATGTCGTTCATAAACATGAAATGCTTTGTGAATTACTCAGTAAATGATAAACCCCCAGGCAACTTTTTACCCTATCTAAAAAGGTCCCCCAACCCAAGATGGAGGGCAAACTTTTTAAGGTTTCACCTAAACCTTTATACCACAAGCGATCTACTGAAAATCCGGAATAAGGGCGCATTAATGGATAGATTTTGTAATTTTTGTGACGTGGGTGCTCAACAAAATATGAAACACCTATTAATATCATGCTTAGGGATTAATCAGCAAATGACTGATTATTTCTCCGTTTTTGTCCGTAATGTTGACTGGTTGCACGCTGATGAATTTTGGAACCAAATGCTAGTGGGGAAAGAAACTTTCCTTTCTTTGGAAGTTCTTAGATTTCTGGAGAACATTGAGCCAGGAATGAAGGTCTAAATGCTACTCAAAATTCGTTGGTTAAATTGTGATATTCAGGCTTAAGTAATCCTGTTGGTTTGAGTGTTCAATTCTCTGTGACTGTAATATGTTGACTAAACACAAATAAATAAAAAATGAAATTACTTATTTACATAAATATGAAGCAGCAAGATATAGCAGCCATGTATGCGCTGTCAGCAATCTAGTCCCCAAAAATGAACATAAATTGCTTAAACAATATCTGCTTGACTGGCCTGCAATAGCTCGGGTCCCAAGTTATAGGCCCAAGCAAAGCAAGCACCTTAACTCTGGGCTGTGTTGCTGTTGCCGGCTGATGAAGCCCACCAATGTGAACATTATTGATATTAGCACCACAAGGCCAACCCTTGAGGAGCAAATATGTATTTATTTTTTTATTGGGTATTTATAATGTACATACACACAAGTGTTTTAAGGTGCAACTAGACAGTGAGGGGATGAATAAAGGGGATGAAGAAAAACATTAACATTCGGGTAGTGCAAGTGTAGTTACAAGAAGTATGGGGGAGACCAGAGGGGAGGTGCCAGTCAGGCTGGATGGGCCCGTGGGTAATGTGAGTGCCAGGGGAGGCCAGGTAGAAAGTGCCAGGGAAGGCTGTGAGTGCAGGAGAACGAATGTCTATGTGCTAAGTGTGAGGGACAGGGCTTTAAGAGCTCAAAGGGTGCAGGCACAGCCATACTATTGTAGGGGGCGGGAGCCCAGAGGGGAAGTGGAGGTTGAGGTGGGGATCAAGGGGGACCAACTACAGGGGTAGACTGGTCAAGCAGGGCTGGTGCCCTGAAGGAATCTGAAGAAACCAGAACGCCAGTCAAAGAGCCAGAGGGGGACATTTGCAGGGGAGGGGGATGGGGAAGGAGGAAGAGAAAAGGAGGGTCTTGACAAGCTTCCCGAAACTTAAGGAGATCCGGCTCAAGTCTGAGAGGGGCAAGTAAGCCTTTCCAGAGGGAGGCACATGCGGAGGAGAGAGATCTACCCCCCACTCTCTGCTTGTTCAAGCATGTTCAAAATTGCAGTGACTCTGAGCGGAGCCCCTTTTTAATTTTTATGGCAGAGTTGGTGAGGCAGAGCAAGTGAAGGTGTGGAGGAGAAGTGGAGGAGAAGTGAGCAGACCAGAGAAGAGGTGCTTCCATCAATAAGATTGTTAAGGTAAATGTGAGGGACAGAGTGGGCCAAATAGTAGGGCAGGGGGAGTGGCACAAACATGCGTGGGTGGCAGCAGCCATCAGCCTGCTTCAAACAAGGGCATAGGTCTGCAGCAAGATAATAGTTGCATCCACCAAGGGTGCTAATAAATGTCACCCTCAGACATAGAACTAGTTGGAACCTTTTTGTGCTATTTCAAAAAATTAATTTGTGCCAAAGCATTTTTCATTATTTTCTGAAAACTTATTAATTTGCTGCACTTACAAGTTGATATTTCAACATATAATAAACATAATGGGTAACAGGAATATTCAAATGATAGTCTTGATTAATTTTTGGTGCTGTTGTACAGGGATGGGCTCAGAAGAGGGAGAGGGGGCAATTGATGTGTTGTTGCTGTCTTGCCCATGGCTTCAATATGTAAAAGAAATAATTGAAAAAGACAAAATTCTTCAGAATTCAGCCTACCTCAAAGGAACCAAGTACTGCAAGGCCTGCTTGTCATCTGTGTAAATGGAGTGAGCCACTCTTCTTGATTTCAGCAATGTTGTAGATGGGCCTGGGTGACCTCCATCCATGGGTCTCCCCAGTGAGAGAGTGAGAGGGAGAAGAGGCTAGCCTGCTGTGGCATGTTCATATCCCTCATCAGCAATGTACATATTTAAATGACAGGTCCTGTGACTTAGATGGTTATGCTGACACCATAGCGTGCCATTACACCATTGTGTTTTACAATCCAAAGCACCTTATCACGACTCCTTCTTGTCAAGGAAGCCAGAGTCCATATCGCATTAGAGTTTTTCCTCAGTTTATTTACTTTAAGGAATTTATTGTGCATTTGTAAGGCTCTTATACATCAAGTAAATTGTGTTTCAAAGCACCCACAGGGCAACAGGGAGGCGACATGGGGATGAAGAACAAATACAACAATGAAAGATAGAGGCGGACCTACTAGACCTTGTTTGCATTCAGAACGCGCAAGTGCAGAGAGAGAGGGGGGTTAGGGAAATGGGGGGTAAGTGCTAGGTGTAACAAGAGCTAGGGCGTGAGCAGCTTTAAGTGCCTAGGTGGGTTGTCAGCCGCCAATAAATAAGTGAAGGCCTGTGGTGACATAGGCCAGTGGGTGCCAAGGCAAAGTGCTGGTTTCATTCCTCAGTTTCAATGCAGGTTCCTCAGTTTAATTCTGCAAGAATTCTTCCCCTATGTTCTGGTAAATGTTACGATAACTAGTGAGTTCATTACAAAAAGAGTTAATAGCGCCCTGAAGAGCACCCATGAATAATACTATACTGTGGTAATAGAAATTGCTGTTAGATCATTTGTGGTACTCACTTTTGAGCACAGTTGAAAAACACATACAGACAGAGAGAGGTAACATTCAGGTAGTAATTATTAGTTTTAATGCACACAAGAGAAATTCTGACCCTTCTATGCATTACATAGGTAAGGTGGTGAGAGCGGGCAATCAGAGATGCTCACCTTTTCACTCCTTAACATGGCCCTTTATAAAATGTGTTTCACTCTGTTGCAGGGAAGCACCTGTGCTTACCTTCTGAATACTAAAACAATGTTTAAAAAATGGTGGGGCAGATGTTATGTTATGTTAAGACTTCTTATATACCGCACGGTCGCCCTAAGGCATCATGGCGCTGCAGAGAAGGAGGAAAAGCCCAGGAACTGGCCATCTGCACCATTAAGAGCATTCCTAAAGGCTAGATGGTTAGGCATTTTGTTCAGTGCAGCAGGAAGCTTGTTCCATAACTGAGCAGCTGCAATGGAAAACGCACGTCCTCCAATCCAGGAGCGGCGAAAAGATTGAACACAAAGCAGGTCAGTCGATTCAGATCTCAGGGAGCGCTTTGGAATATATCGTAAAAATGTAGTGTAAAGGTACTCCGTCCCCTGGTCATGCCGAGCGCCATGCACAATGCAAAGTGCCTTGAATTCGATGCGTTGGGCAACCGGTCGCTAATGTAGGCAACAAAGGGCCAGAGAAATATGGGCACTATAAGGTGATCCCGTCGCCACCCGAGCAGCAAAATTCTGCAGGCACTGCAATCGGTGGATCAGACCCTTGGGCTGTACAAAATAGAGAGAATTGCAATAATCCAGGCGACTGGATACCAAATCATCCACCACCAGTGACCGCAGGGCAAGTTTCAAAATTTTCAGATGGAACAACCCAGTCTGACAAACAGAAGAAACCTGGGCCTCCATGGACAGGGTGGCAGTCATAATTACTCCCAGATTCTTATGTTCTGCTGTTGGAACAGGAAGGGAACCCAGGGAAGAAGGCCAGAATGTTGAGATCCAGAATGTAGGGTCAGGAGGAGAACCCACCACCAACACCTCTGTTACGTCCCCATTCAGCTTCAAACAGTTCAGGCCATACCCCCACGGCCGTCAGGCACTTATGGAGGCGCAAAAACACCTCAGTCCGATCAAGATCTAACCGAATCAGGATCTGGGTGTCGTCGGCATACGAATAGCACCCGACGCCGAAGGAGCGGATGAGACACACTAGGGACCAGATGTATATGTTGAAGAGAATGGGGGACAGAGCAGATCCCTGGGGGATGCCACAAGTGAGGTGGGAAGAATTGTAAAGGAAAGGGGAGAGCAAGAGTGATTAAGATCGGTCCAGAAGAAAAGAAGAAAACCAAGTTAAGACTTGACCGGATATACCGACTTGGGCCAGGCGGGAGAGTAGGGTAGGATGGTCGACCGTGACGAAAGCCGCTGATAGATCAAGTAATATCAGGGCTCCGACACCCCCTGCATCAACCAGCCTGGCCATATCATCCTGGACAGAGACCAGGACACTCTTGGTACGCCTGCAAGGCCGAAATCTGTATTGGGCTGAGTCAAGACAATCAGATAGTTCAACGAAAGAGGAGAGAAGAGGGGAGACCAGTGATTCCAGATGTTTCAATAGAGCCAGTAGGAGAGAGATAGGCTGGAAATTAGATGACAAAGAAGGGTCGAGCAGAGGTTTTTTTAGGAGTGGTATTACCGTGGCATCCTTTAACTCTGGAGGAATGTACCGGTTTGACAGGAGGCATTAAGGGCCTCCGTAATCACCTCTAGAAGGACTGGAGAGATCATCTTCAAGACTCTTAGTGGCACTGCATCAGAAGGCGTACTTGATTTAATCTGCTGAAGTGCCTTAAGGACCGACTCGTAAGAAAAGAGGGGGAAGGAGGACCATCTGGTGGTATCGTGTCCATGACAGGGTCAGAGAAATTATTGCCAAGAGTCGAAGCAGTAAAAGCCAATGCAGTTTTCACAGAAATGTGTGCACAAATGATCTCAATCTTTCTAATAAAAAACTGAGCGAGGGAATCGCAAAGCTCCTGGGTCATCTTAACAGTAGGTGTACAGTTAACTGAAGAGGTTAGAGACTCAACCACTGCAAAAAGAGCCTTGGTCTGACCTAGGGAGGTTTCAATTTACTGGGCAAAATAAGACTTTTCTGCTGCTATAATTGCAGCTGAATAGGCCGTAGAACAGGCTTTAAACATGGTTTTAAGCTGCGGGTCATAGTTGCAACGCCATTTGCACTCTGCTTGACTGAGATGCAATCTGGCTGACCTGAAATGCTCTGAAAACCATGGCTCTGATGGAAGTGTACAAGTTTGCGTCAACCATTGCAGAGCTACCTCGTCTGCTGCTACCACAAAGGAAGTAGCCAGCAGTGATAGCAGTGATAACGAGGGGGGCCATAGCAACCGCACATTTGGCAGGTTTTGAAGGTTAGCCGAGCGCCAAGCCCGTAGCCAAACCTTTGCTGTTAAACTCTTAGGCTGTCCTTGCACTGGCATAATTGTGTAGGTTACTAAGTAGTGGTCTGACTACAGAATAGGCTCGGCTGATTGAAAGGTGTGAAAAGTTTTACTGGCCAGCACTACGTCAAATGTATTTCCCAAATTATGGGCACGACCTACCACATGTTGGTGAAAGTCTAAGTCCATAAGACTAGTAAAGAAAGCATCAAGGGCAGGGGCTCTGGAGAGGTTAAATTTGAGATTTAAGTCGCCCAGCATGATCAAGTGTTTATGTTTAATATGGAGGTCGGCTATAAGGTCAACTAGTGAATGCAATAGCCCAGCATACGTCCCAGGGGGACGATTGATCAAAAGAAAATGACAAGAAAAGGTGGATGAGATCACACACCTCACTAGCAGTGACTCAACAGATGAAAGATGAGGACAATCCAGGTGGGTCAAGACAAAGTCTGCTTTAAAAAATAGCAGCCATCCACCCTCATGTTGAGGAGTGGGACGATCCAGATGGATGATCTTGTAACCATCCAGTATGGCCTTGATAAGAGCAGGGACAGAGCTCTCCTGCAACCAGGTCTCAGTAAAAAATAATAAAGCCGGGAAATGATCAGACAACAGGGAGTTGACTTCCGTTGCATGCACTGGAAGGCATTGAGCATTTAACAATAGTAAAGAATGTATCTTGATATTAGGATTACCCATCCTCAGATTTTGCATATCTGGAAGTCTATGACTAGGAGGCTCAACCGTCCATCCAGCCGGGACCACCGTACTAGGTGGAGCCAAGGACAGGAGCCTATCCCTGGAATATCGTATCAGGCAGCCCTCCATGCCCGACAGCACACCTGCTGCACCCGTCCGCTGTGCCGGAGAAAGAAGACTGGCCCTAACTACGGCATCCAAACAATTAGCAAATCTGCATTCCCAATCGTGAGTTAACCCACCTAAAAACACTAGACGACTAAAATAGTCTAATAAACATAGCAAGAAGCAATTTCATAAAATAATTAGCAGATTTGTTTTTTTTACCTCCACATCAGAGGTGGAGGTAGAGTTAAACCATTAAAGGATGGAGCAAAACTGGAACAGAAGTCTGAAAGTTATTTGAAAGGAACTGGGGTGAAAGGGTATTGACAATGTGGCACAAGGAAAGGACACCACATGGTGATGTATAGGGAAAATTGGGTAAATGAGACAGAGATACACATCTGGTAAGGTAAGTCAGCAGGTTAATTGAATTTTGCTGAGATCTATGTCTGATCTGCATGCCACTCACCCGATTGTGGGACTAGCTTGACCCTTTTCATTTGTCTAACAAAGTGATGAATATTTGCTTTATGTTTCAATTAATACTTCTTACATTTTTTTCAGGTTTCTTTATCATGTTGCTTGGTGCTTTGGAAGTGCACACAATTGTACAGACTAAGATTATAATTAGAGTGAGTTTTTAGTATAATTAAAATCTTAATCTGTACAATTGTGTGTACTCTAATATGTTTTTGCCCCAGGATATGGATGATTAATAGGCTATGGTGCTCATTATATGTTTGGCGGTGTGGGGAAAAAAGGGGCAGTAATTCCATAACCACCACTTTTACTGCACCACCAATCTACAAGTTTGCCGTTGGGGACACCTAATTTACTTCCAGCAAAGAGCTGGAGGTAAGTTAGGCACACAACTGTCAAAAAACAGTTGGTATTACCAGCAATGGTATTACTGGTACTAGTAATACCAGCAATCCCCCATTGAGTCCTATCGGATTCCATGGAATGGGGAATTATTTACCCTTACTGGCAGCTGTAATCTGTATGAATATTCGGCAGATCAGGCACCAGTAATGGTAATTCCATTTGGTGGTACTGCACTACACCAAAAGTTGCCAGTACTTCCCTGCTGTTGAACTTCATATTACTTGTGCTGCATCAGGTTATTGTCTATTTACCACATGTATCATGACCTCTAAACATTAGATCATGAAAATAAAATCATTCACACCCGGGGAAGGGCGCTCAGCTAATCAGATGGCTCTAAGCTTGGACGAGTAAACACAGTGTAGCTCCTGTGTATCTCCAGGCACACAGGGCCCTTCCCCAGGTGCTGCCATCTTGATTGCAGGGATGCAACAGGGACCCCTTTATTTTGCCTCCTCATGCACCACCCTCTACCCAAACCCCTAAGTCATGCTGCACTCTTCCCCCACATTCATCCCTCCCTACTTACCTCCTTAACTGGAGCTTTGGCTAGGTCCAGCCGTCGGCCACCATAGAAACAGTTGACAACAGCCGTGAGTGCTCGCCGAGGCCCTTGCTTAGTTTGGGTCTGCCTATGCACGGTCTAGCATGCCGTTTCTGGCCCTGTGCGCCACCCTAAGCGGGGGTGATTGCAACATCACATTGTGAGTCATCCTTTTTCAGACATACTTTGAAAATGTTTTTTGTCATGGGTTACGGTTGTTCTATAATCGGAATTCTAACGGAAGAAGAATTGTTTTGTTTAAACAAATGCAAAATCGTATTTTTCGTGTGATTGAATTACACATTATTCATTAAAGTTATATCCGGTCCTATATTAAGTCATTAGGCCTCATTCCAAGTCTGCCGGCCCAGAAACACTGTGCCGGAAACATCGATTACCAGCACAGTTTATGGTCCGTTGCATTATGACCCGCGATGCCGGTAACAACGTTGTCGCTAACATGGGCTACTGTGCTACTGTAGCCGACACCACCATGAACGGTAACACCGGCAACCCCGAAGGGCATGCAGGAAACAACAGCAATACGGTACAAAAGGAGCATTACGACTGCAGGCATCACGGAAAAATCAGCAGCAAAATACTGGTGTCACTGTGAAAACCACGCCGGAAACAACAACATCACAGAGAGGCGTTAAGCAGGCTCAGGTGTGCAATAACAGCCCACAAGTGGCCCTAATCAGCCCAGCTGCACACCATGAGCACTGTGACCACACCCATACCCCACACTTCTTCCAACACAACCATGTTGCCACTTGCAGCAGCAGCCATGGAGCTGGAGGCTCTGCATGCAGAGATGCACATCTATGAGTATGACTTGCAAGAGGCTGACAGGTAGAGGAGGAGGAGGAGGAAGAAGATGGCAATGCAGAGGACCAATGGGCAGCAGGTAGCACCCATATCTTGCATAAGGGCCACACCCGGGAGCCTGACTAACTGACAGATACATGCAGTGTATCACCTGGGCAGGGAGACCATCTGCAGCATAGTCAACTAAATCCAGGACGACATCAGGAGCCTAATTGGCATCCGGTGCGCCATACTCCCCTTGCTGAAGGTTGTATCTGTGCTTCATTTTCTGGCCACCGGCCCATACCAACACACTGTTGTGGATCTGCATGGGATTTCCCAGCCCGGTTTCTCCAAGGTGCTAGTGAAGGTCCTGGATGCCCTCATGCATCATGTGTCCAAGCGCATTGCCCTTCCCACAACACCTGCCTGGGTCAATCCCACCAAAGTATGTTTTCCTGCCCTGGAAGACATGCCCAGTGTACTTGGGGCACTCGACTGTATGCACATTGAGCTGGTGGTCAGACATGCCTTTGAGGAGGTATACCGGAACTGGAAACCATACCACTCGATGAACGTACAGTTTGTGTGTGACACAGACCTCATCATTACACACTGCTGTGCACGTTTCTCTGGATCCACCCATGACTCCATTGTGCTGCGTAACAGCATGCTGCCAGGGCACATGGCACGACAACGCAGCTAGCAAACCTGGCTGTTGAGTGAGTGAACGTACATACACACACCAAACATAGCATGTGCACGCGGAATGGGGGGTAGGGTTATCCACTGTCACCAATGCATGTGCGTCATGCAACAGTATTTACACAGACTGCATGCATGTGCAGGAGACTATGGTTGGCATGTGGCACATGTGCAAATGAAAGGATACACCATCACAATATGGGCACAAATGGACAGGCACATGACATGCACCACAGGTACCAGAATGCATCACTCCCATGTCACCTACTGCAGCATGTCCACACTGTACATCCCCCACCACCTGCATCACAGCCATGTGAGACTAATCACAGCAACCTCCCAAGCAGCAGTGTGTGTCACAGCGTATAGCAAGGTGATTTGCCTGTCACAAGCACACATACTCATATGCATGCCACAGGAATCTAAACAAATGTAGGACTACAGAATAACGAATGGGCAAGATGACTAATAATCTTCATGGCAAAGACATTTATCATGGCGCCGTTTCAAAACAATTGAGATGTGTATGTCAGCTAATGGCCAGCTAATGGCCAAGGTGGGGGTCAGTTGGGGGCCAACCCCTGCAACTCAATATAAATTACTAAAAAAACATAGGGTCATTTGTGCCATTTGTTATATCTTGCATCAATCCCATATGACATAGACCCACATCCACACATGGCTGCATTGCCTCTACCACCCAAATGATGATGCCACTCTTGTGTCCTTCCCATGCAAGTGATTCTGGATACCCCATGCTGCCATGTCTTATGACACCTGTCAAGCACCCACAGACCCAGCAGGAGAATGCATACAGCCGTGAGCACATCAGGACGCGGCGCACCATAGAGCATACCTTCGGACTCCTGAAGGAAAGGTTCTGCTGCCTACCTTGATCGGGGGGGACTCAGGTACAGTCCTGTGAAAGTGAGCAAGATTGTCCTGGCCTGTGCCATGTTACATAACATGTTTGTCAGGTGTAACATTCCCCTGCCCCCGGTAATGGACATGCTTCCAGTGGAGGGTGAAGACGGCGATGATACTGAAGCAGGGATACCGTAGCCCCATAGCAGGGATGACTTGGATGAGTATGAAGTCCATTATGAACTAATTAGGATTTATTTCTAGGCACAGAGCACAAGCACATGGCCTAGGCCATACACCACATGTGAGACTTGGAGAACGTGGGCTCTAGGATGGAACCGACCTTGCTGAGCTCTAGTATTGAAAATCTGCTTGGTTAGTTTTTTGGCAAGATCACAGGTTGGTATTGAGGTGCATCCCACACCTCGTTTGTTGGGTAGAGAGAAGGAGGTAATCTGGATACCTTGCGTTTGTCAAGAACAAGAATTGTATACTTTATGCAGTTTTGTGCTTGGTTGTGAAAACCGTTAATTTATTTGGTTTGTTAGCTTGTATACACCCTTTATAGGTACAGTCGGGGTTCATATATCCCCATGCGGTCAGCCGACACGTGTTTCGACCCATAGGTACTTCTCAAGGCTATGGAGTGCAGTCCGGTGCCCCTTGTGGGGTACTATTGGTCGGTAGGGTTTGTTCCATAGCACCGACAACGGTGGGAGCAAGACTCCAGGGCCCAACAGGAGCCACTGTATCAACCAAATAAACTAACCGTTTTCACAACCAAGCACAAAACTGTGTGAAGAATACAATTCTTGTACTTGACAAACGCAAGGTATCCAGGTTACCTCCTTCTCTCTACCACATGTGAGGCTGCACAGGAAATAAAGCACACTACCACAGAAATAATGAACGTGAAGTCATGATTTGCAATGCAACACCTGGTGTCTTATGAAATGTATCAGTAAAAGTGAACTGGTGGACGACCCAACTATCCCTCCTTGCACCCTCTCCCCAACTATCCCTCCCTGCAACCCCTCCCCAACCATCCCACCCACACCCCCTCCCCAACTATCTCACCACACACCCCCTCCCCAACTTGTGGAACAATGTCAATACCCCAGTGCACGATTGTCCCATGCCACATGTGAGTCCTGGGTTTATTCACGTGGTTTCTTGCCACATGACCCACCCTTCTGCTGCAGGACTAGTCAGTGGCATGCTGATCCACGGCCGCCTGCAAGACGAGTCAGTGGCATACTGATCCAGGGCCACCTGCAAGGACAGAGATAGGGACTCAGCCATGGCCAAAATTGTTCTATTCCCCTCGCGGACCCTCCGACCAGGGAGCATGATGGCTCAGGTCGCCAGTTCCAGTGCACATGCACTGTGATGCCTGGACACTCTCCCTGATGAGCTGTGCCTCGGCATGCAGCAAAGCAGCCTCCTCCCACATCAGGTGCTGATATACCATGCCTGCAATTTCTACATGCCGCTCTTCCATGCAGCACAGACGGCCATGCTTGCCCCTGGAACTGTGGAAGGGCAGGCGTGGAGGGCTGTGGATGTTGCTGGGGCTGAAGCTTGGCCGCTCGTGTGGGTTGTGGGTTGAGGTGCCATCCGTGGGCTCCCCAGCATCCTCTGCAGCATCATCTTCAATGGAGGCAGGCACATATGCTGGAGGCTGGTTGGGGTGTGGCTGTCCTCCTGCTGACACCCTTGTCACAGATTGAGCCATGTCAGTGGCTGCAGATGGATGCTGGGTGGTGGTAGCTGCTGCTGTTACTGTGGCCACAGATAGAGCCTGGCTTGTGGTATCTGCTGCTGTTATTGTGGCCGCACATGGAGTCTGGGTGGTGGTAGCTGCTGTGATTGGGAGGGTAGCCATTTGTGGGTGCTGGTGAGGGCTGGAATTATTGTGTTGTTGTGGATGTTGTGGCACAGCATGCACACATGCAGTACGATGCGCCAGGGAACATTGGGTCTGTGTCTGGGGAACATGCAATTTCTCTTTGCAATACAGGGTGCCTGTGAAATGTTCTTCAGAGATTTTTGGCATGGGTCCATATCAGGGGGCCTGGACGAATGCCAGCAACAGTGCCCTGCATGTGTTTTCAGGTGTGTGGGAGTGTGCCTACAGGGTGTGGCTGCATCCAAGTGTGCAGGTGACACAGTGAGGTGGCTTGTCCTGTGGGTGGGAATGGAGCCAGCATGGGAGACAGGGCATGTGACTTGGTTGGGGCCGATTGGACATGGTTGGCAGGGGAGGAAGTGCTGGTGCAGGATGTCATTTGGGGGGTTCATAGTTTGGAATTGCATATACAGTGCTGCAGTGGTATGGTGGAGATGACAAGGTGGGCATGGTGAAAGATTATTGTTGGGCTGACCAGTCATTTGTGTTGGTCCATGTGCCATAGTGAAGGTGTGTGGTGCTGTTGTGGACTGGGTAGGGCGGCAATGCACTTGGCCATGTGTCTATGGAAGCTGTGCCTCCCCACTTGGCCTGGCATGGTCCATCAGACCACCTTTGGTGCATTCCTGGCAATGGGTGTCTGCTCAGCCAGGGGGGGAGACATGTGTAGGGGTTAGGTGTGTTGTAGTGCATTACCATGGGGCACAGTGCAGGGCTGCTGCACCGGGTATGAGGGTGCTGGTACCATTGTAGCAGCACATTTCCCAGCCAGGGACACTATCATTGTACATTGCAGTGTCTGTTGCTCCCGGCTGGTCTGGCCTTCCGAGGCAGTGGCACCTGCAGGCATGGTGTACACAGTGGTGCCACCACTGTTGCCGACAATGGCGGTACTTCCGTGCACCCATGCCCATTGTTACCTGGGTGCCTTCACGGGATGGTAGACTTGGGTTTTGCGTTGCCTAAGTCACACCCCGCAGGGGCTGCTGTTGTCCCAGTGGAAACATGCGGCAATGGGAAGGTGGTGCATGTTGGGTGCCCACACCCCAGTGACACGGGGGTGGGGGCAGGCTGCCAGGCGTCAGGTGTGTTTTTCACATTGGGGCATTATGTACTCACTGCCCTTAACGGGTGTCCCAGCTCCAGCCTCTGCAGCTCCTACGCCTTCAATCCCCCCCATGTGCAGCACACTGCTGCACTACTCCTCCCAGGGCATCAGATGATTGGTGAGGATGTTCTCCCACCTGTGGCCACACATGGGCAGAGAGGAGGTTTCTCACTCTCAGGTGGAGATCGCCCACCACTTGTGGCAGATGCGGAATGTACTTGGGGTGGATCCAACCACTGAGACCTTTTGGGCCACTTCCTCCCAGATGGCGTTCCTTCTTTGCTGGGGTCTGCAGCGGTTGACAGTGGCAAAGATCTACCCAGCAGGCTCAACAATGGTTTCAGTGAGCATGTTAAACTCTGCCTCTGTAAAGAGTGGCTTGCGCTGGCGTCTCTCTGGTATCCTTGATGCCATTGCTGGTGATGGACATCTACAGTCAGGAGGTGTGGATGGCTACTAGAGCTTTCAGGTTTTAAAAAATCAACGCCAACGTGAGTTTCCTGTTCAGGCGATAACTTTATTTCTGGTCACAGTGTTTCCGTTGCTGTTGTTTCCGGTGCCATTTTTTTCCAGTGCTGCTGCGTCCAGTATAGGCATGCCAGAGACGGTGTCACCGGCACTGTGGGTGATGGTGCATCTGGGTTCTTTGCCCATTTTCGTGTTGTTTCTGTGGTGCCAGTGTCAACGTTCTGGGCATGTCGGGATGCACACGGCCGACAAGCCGCAATCTGCTGCTGGTTCTGGCACTCCGGGTGCAAGAAATGTGGCCATTTTGCAATATACAATCCTAACTTTTTATTTATGCTTTCCTAAATTAGTATATTGAAATAGAGATATTTATTCTCTATCATAAAATTAAAATTGACATGTGATGTGTCATAGTCATATTATTAAAACATTAAATTGTACCTGGGTTCTTGGGTTCTTGAATGTCAATAGCAGCCGTCCTGATGTGGCAAAGGTCTTTCCTGCTAAAGTATTGCTCTTGTGCGGTTGAGCTTGGCTGAACAATGTCACGTTACAGGTTTCCTATTGGTAGGAGATTAACACAGCCGCTTTGATTTTGGTTAGCTATTTTGAATGAATTGACAGTTCTGTGTTCTGTATCTATGTGCTTAGATATGTTGATGACTTTTTAAATGTCACTCTATGTATGTGATGTGTCTGCATTTTTTTACATTTGTATTTGTCACATAAAATATGTGTGCATTGCAATTATGATTCCAAATTTGATTGGTCCTAGCTGTAGGTCGCATAATCTCTTTTGGCTTCTTAATTTACACCAACAATAAAGATTACCCCTGCTAACCGCGCAGGGAGTATTAATTCTATTAAAGACTAGGAACCGAGCATTATGCTTCAATTTCTTTTATTACTACTCTCCAGCAGTTTCAACAAAACTATAACAAACAACTTTTGAAATGTCCCAAGTGACTTTTCTGTCCTTGAACTACAAGTCCCATAGTCTCTGTAGTCCTTAGCTCTCCAGCTCAGCTATGACCACATCCTGTCCCTGAGCTCCTCCTCTCTTTTACATGCTCTGAGTGTCATTTAAACTTTAGAACTTTGTCCCACGAACTGTGCGCAGACTTTATCCTCTCAAACTGCGTGCCGATCTTTCCCTGGTTGTTTGCTCACTTCTTCGTTATTAGCCATCCCACTCAACCATTCTTCTGCTCTTCTCCTAAGGAAGATACAAACAGAACAAGGGTGGTGTCTATGCATTGTTATCATATCCATACACATTATAATCCACAATTCATTTGATCAACAATATATAAACATATTTTAGGGTGGGAAATTAATGCTCGCCTCTTAGTCTTTAATAGAATTAATACTCCCTGCGCAGTTAGCAGGGGTAATCTTTATTCTATGGCAAGAATGGAGGCAAGCATTATGCTTGTTCAACGCTTCCCTAATACTGCAATTGCTATATTTTCCGCTGGCTTAAAGTAAAATTCTTTAAAGGTACGATCATTAGTCCAATCTGCTGCTAGCATGATCTCTTGCAACAACGCTCCCACTGTATATGCTTTGGATGCCATCGCTCCTGTTACGGAGTGAACACCATATTTTCGCAGGTCAATCCCTGCAGCTTGCATCACTTCCCTGATCCATCTTGCAATGGAAGCTGTCTTTACTGCGTGAAAAGGTTTTCTTCACGCTATTAGCAGTTGGGTGGTACTCGCTTCCCTGTTCCCCTCTGTCCTAGCTTCATACTCTTTGATGCAAATTGCTACGCACTACTTGATATTATTTTGGGAAATACGGGTAATGAACTGAAGAAGTTCCTGTCTTAGTTCTCCTCACTATCATGAAGGTTACTCCCTCTGGTCTGAATGTCTTCCTATTGACCTCTAAAGCTCTAATATCTGATACTCGTTTACAGGATATGAGACAAAGCAACATCGCCAGTTTCCCTGACAGTTGCTTGAAGGATAGATATCTGTCCACTGGCCAGCTCTCTATCAACCGCAGAACAGCGGTAACTTCCCATAGCGTATTGTACGTAGGCTCTGGTGGTGCTTTAAACTTAGCTCCTCTGATGAGCCTAACTACTGCTGGATGCTCTCCTGCTGGAGCCCCGTCGATCGGCAAGTTCCCCGCAGAGATCGCTGATCCGTACACTCCTATGGTGCGGAATGCTCTTCTGTCTTGTAGGAGCTGTGCCAAAAAATTCAGTATCACTACTACAGGCGCTGAAATGGGATGAAGACTTCTCCCTTCACACCAGCTAGACCACTTGGCCCAAGCTGCGTCGTAGCTCCTCCTAGTAGATGGAGCCCAGGATTCCGCGATGAGTTCTGCAGCCTGCAGTGAAATGCCCGGCAGCTCCCATCGTTTCCTGATATCCTGCATGCGATGAGCGGGAGTGTCCCTCTCACTCTCAGAGGATGAGACAACCCAACTGTGTCCATGAGGAGTCACTCTCCTTCGGGGAGGACCCTCGGCAGGTCTATCGAGAGCTCTATCAGAGTAGGGAACCATATTTGTGACTTCCACAACGGTGCTATTAAAATTAGCTCTGCTTTCTCCCTCCGACATTTCGCTAGAACTCTGCTCAACATCATGAAGGGATGCTCAAAAGCATAATGGAGGTCGGTCGACCAGTCTTGCAGGAAAGCATCTGTCCCTTGAGCACCTGGTTCTAATCTCCAGCTGAAGTAATTGGCTTTCTGTGAGTTGAGGCGGGATGCAAACAGATCTGTGTGTAGTGGCCCCCATCTCCGATCCAGCATCTGAAATACTGTTGGATCCAGCTTCCAGTTGCTGGAGTCCGTGAGGTATCAGGAGTTCCAGTCTGCTACTACGTTCAGTGCTCCGGGCAGGTATTCTGCCATCACTGAGGTCAATGAGGTCCCTGTCTGCAGGCAAAAGTGCCAAAAATCCTTTGCAAGCTCTGCTAGCATCTTGGATCTTGTGCTTCCTAGCTGATTTATGTAACAAACTGCTAAGATGTTGTCCATCTTCAACAGTGCGCATGACTTTACCCTGTCCCTTGTGAATGCTTTGATTGCGAAGGAGCCCGTTAGGAGCTCGAGGCAGTTTATGTGTAGCTGCAGCACTGCTTTGCAACTCTCTGCATCTTGCTCCCCAGCCGAGTCGGCTGGCGTCTGACTCCATGATCAGGTCTGGTCTGTCTCCGAAAATGGCATTCCAGGCGTCCATATGCTGCAACCACCATTCCAGTTCTGTGATGGACTCCGGGTCCAATGGTATCAGTTGGTGATACTTCAATCCCTGTTGTAAGTGTCTTATTTTCAGTCTTTGTAATGCTCGATAGTGTAATGGACCTGGAAATATGGCTTGAATGGAAGCTGCTAACAGCCGTAAGATTCTTGCGAGGACTCTCAGAGAGATCACTCCTTTCTTCAGGCATAATCGGATCTCCCTCTTGATATCTCGTATTTTCCTCACTGGTAGCTTTCTTTGTGTCTAATGCGAACCCCAGAAAGTCTAGTCTCTGCGCTGGTTTGGTATCTGACTTCTCGGTGTTCACTAGGAATCCTAAAGACTAGAGTAGATCCAGAACCCAACTCGTCTGATACACTAGCGCATCTCGATCCTCTGCAAGGAGCAGTAGGTCATCTAGATATATGATTAGTCTTATGCCCTTCCCCCGGATTGCCGCAGCCACTGGTTTCATCAGCTTGGTGAAAGCCTAGGGTGCTGACGCAAGCCTGAAGGGCATTGTCTTGAATTGCCAGAGTTGCTTCTTCCAGCGAAAAGCTAGGAGTGTCCTGAAACGCTTCTGCACTGGAAACGTCAGGTAAGCATCCTTCAGATCTAGTCTCGTCAACCAGTCTCCTTCTCTCAGGCAATCCCTGAGCTTGTGGAGCCCTTCCATCTTGAAATCATGGTATACAATCCATCCGTTCAGCGCTTTCAGATTTATTTCTGGTCGCACTTTCTGTTTTCTGTGTACGAGAAACATGTTGCTTATGAAACTGGGGGTCTCTGAGCACCTCTCTATGGCTTCCTTCTGTGCTAGTAGTGATAACTCGTGATCTAGGCACTCCTGCTCTGGTACAGCTAGATGCTGCTGATGGGGGGCGCGCGCCTGCACTGGTGGCTGTATAAATTCTATCAGCCCTCTTACTGTTTGCAAAATCCAGGCATCACTGGAAAGCATGCGCCAGTTTCCCCAGAACATACTGGCCCTCCCTACTACCGGGGGATAAGCAATAGTTCTTACCTGGTGTAAATCCTTGCCCTCTGCTGAAGCCTCTTCCTCTGCGTCCCCTGGGGGTATGTCCTCTGGTTGGGAATAACGCATCCTGGTGTCAGTTCTCCCAGTATTGTGCTATATGGGTGGGGGGTCTTCTCCCTTGTTGTTGGCGACCAGTCGAACAATCCCTGAAATGACTGGTCCCAGCAAAAACCCTATTCGGGAATATTTTTCGGATGGATGCTTGGGCCTTCTCCAACGATGTGTAGGTGCCTACGAAACCATCTCTTTCCCAAAAGTTTCTCCAAAAAGGAGCCCTTGAGCTTCTCCGGCCTCATAGCTGAGCTTTGGGTCTATTTTGAGCAAGAGGCCTCTCCTTCTCTCCGAGGCGATGGCGCAGTTAGCATTCCCCAGCAGGCAAACGGCTCTTTGCGCCCATCCTGCCAAGGCCTCTGGGTCCACTTCTTCTCCTGTGTCCCTTGCTCTTTCTGCAAGATCCATGATGTTCACGAGAGGGCCTGCCAAGTCTAGCACTTTCTCTTGGCAACTCTTCCACAATTTATTTGTACCCCTACGGGGGTCCTTGCTGGTCTTGGATACAAAGGTAAGCATTTTAGTGTCCAGCTCAGAGGTCTCTGTTACCCTTGTCTAAGGCTTTCCTCAGCCTCACCGTCATGTATTGAGCTACTCTGGGTGACGGTTGCAAGTCTGATGATCTCGGATTTCGGATGCTGTCCGGATCGAACATGTCATCCTGTTCCTTCTCAAGGTGTTTCTCCTTGCGGGCTCTCTTACCCCTGCTGAGCTTTGCCCATTCTTCCTCGACTGGCTCCTCTGTTTCCTGAAGGGAGAGGTCCCCTTGTGTTGGCTCCTCTTCCGAGCCTGGGTCCTCTTCTGCTTCTGTATCTTCCCCAGAAGTGAGGGTTATGAGGTCTGGCACTGCCTGACGCTGTGAGTAGGCTTTTTTAAGCTTTGCGAAGGCGTCGGCGACCTCCAGGGCCTTTATTTTCACCCCTTTCGAAGAGCCCTGGGGGTCGTCAGAGGATTGCCTCTTTTGGGCCTGAGTACTCCCCTTAAACCCTTCTCCAGTGGGTCCGGGGGACATGCTGTCTGCCCTTGCAGTGCTATCTTTAGGCTGGTTAAGCATTGCTTCCAAAGTCTCCAGCCTTTCCTGCAGGGATTTTACCCCTTGTGCCACAGCATCTACTAGCGAATTCCCCAGCACCTCTTTGAAGCTGGCAGCTAGGTCTAATGACTGCTCCTCCTCACTTCATTCGAACTCTGACATCTTTATGAGCGTGCTGTGCGCCTGAAATACCTGCAACAGATGTATCTTGCACGCCCACTTCGCTAGTAGGTGCTCTTATTTGAGATCTTTTCCGTAATGTCTTTGACCTTTATTTATTTATATATTTATATATTATTTTTTTGTTTTTGTGTGTGTGGCTGCACCAGGCTTATGCAAATTCTTTATGCCTGTGATGGCTTATAGTTCTTTTTGCTTTCTCCTCTTGTTCTGAGGCTTAACTACTATTAACCAGCAGTATGTTTGCCTCACTTGTGCTGCATAGCTTTCACTTTTCTGTTCCGGGTGCTGGTCCCCAAAAATGGCGAGTCTGCACTCCTCGCTTGCCACCCTTATCTTTTATCTTCCACACAAGCGTGTGAGCGTTCGCTGCCAGTCACTGGATGTCTCCGCGTCACATTTGAAATGCGACGCAGAAGCAATACGGAAGCAATGGACACCCGGCTCCAGCCACAGCGCCACAAAGTAGGGGGTTGCAGTGCTCTGGTGCTTCCTCTCCCTCGTCTGAGGGCTCTGACAGCTGCGCGGGTGAACGCGCCCCGGACTCTGGCTCTGCCTCCACATAGGTGAGGGCTGGAGTGCTACGGCACTTCCTTTCCTTCATGTGAGGGCCCTGACAGCTCTGTGGGCAATTGGAAAAACTCCTGAGGTGCCGGTCATACGGCACGGAGTCGCTGCACCATAGGAGTACTGTGAGGTATTGTTGGAAAACAAACCATCTCTATCTGATGCTAAGCTGAAAAGCTGTATCACTGATATTCTAATTACTGTAAATGTCCGCTACGCGCTTTGCGCTATGTTGTATCTGCGGTCCCTCGGGCATAAAACACTGTCTATCGCCCTGATCTGCATCATTCACTATACTTATAAATCACAATATGTTATAGTATTCTGCTTTCATACGATTTATAGGGAGGAAGAGAAAAACATTACTTATCTGCTTGAAGAGCAGTAAAAGAAGAGAAGGAGCTCAGGGACAGGATGTGGTCATAGCTGAGCTGGAGAGCTAAGGACTGAGCTGGAGAGCTCAGGGCAGGAGAGCTAAGGACTACAGAGACTATGGGACTTGCAGTTCAAGGACAGAAAAGTCACTTGGGACATTTCAAAAGTTGTTTGTTTGTTATAGTTTTGTTGAAACTGCTGAAGAGTGGTAATAAAAGAAGTTGAAGCATAATGTTCGCCTCCAGACTTGCCATAGTATGCTCTAACCTTGTTGCAAACATAGCGTCCTTGTTCAGCTGCTTGAAAATTTAAAGTGATTATTTCTGTCTCATTACAAGTTCTCTGTCTTCACCTCTATCCTGTTGATTAAGCCAGCCACTACGGGCCAATAATACATATTGGCCCTCATTACAACCCCGGTGCTAAACCATGGCGCTATTAGCACCATGGTTGGTGCCGGTTTTGTAACGAGTCCGCCATGGTGGAATGGGGAAATACCGCCCCATTCCAAGGTTGGCGGGGCGGTATTTCCCCATTGCACCATGGCCCTTCCCCATTTCCATCTTCGCCCCATAGGGGTCAATGGGACTGGGGAAGGCGCTAAGTACGGTACCGCAAATTGCGGTACCGTAATTAGCACCGAGGTCCCTTTGCGGCACCCTACTTTAACGACTGGAAAAACCAGCCGTTAAGGTCGGGTCCCGCAAAGGGACCTCGTAATCAGGCGTTAAGGGTTTTAATGGCGCCGACACCTTTTACGGCGCTGTTAAACCCTTAACTCCAGGGTCGTAATGACCCCAATTGTACCCAAATATTAGTTTATGTGATAATTGAAGCGGAAGTGAGCTACTCAAAGTTTTTGGAAAGTATTTGTATTGCTACCACGTTTCTTATACATATTCTTGTACAGAGCTTGCTCGTGCTACTGCCAAATCCGCATGTAATCTAATATGTTATGTTAGTGATATTTATACCTCACAACACTGCCTTTTGCGTAGTCTCCAGGTGTTATGACGGATCTGAAATTACGACAGGGGTTGATTTGTTGGTTGGTGGAGAGGGACCACTCACATGCTTTTGCTATGACGTTTTTAGCTTCAATTCACAAAAAAACAGTATTGTGTGTGTGTGTTTGCCTTTAGGCGGTCTGGGTTGGCGTTCAGGGCATTTGTGCCCATAGCTTAGGGATGCATTGGCCGTGTTGGGATTGTGCAAATTGTTAGAGCAGGCGTGGTGTTCTGCTGTTTGGTGTCAGCGTGGAGGTGTGGCGTAACACAAAATGTGGAGGCCCCCCTGCGAGCCATGCTGAGTGAGCCACTCCCCCAACTCAGCAACAAATCACAGGTCACGCCACACTCTGGGCTGGCCTAGATTACGTTTGCGCAATACGCACAAATGTGCTGTGGAAGGGATACACCTCACAATGCACTAGGAGAAAGATATAAATATGTGTTTTAATGCCATATACAGCACACTTTCTGAGAAAAATTGGTTAAAAAGCCAGAGTGTTTGCAATTGTTTTGTAGGGTAACACCAGTCCAATACATGCAAGTCACCAACAGTGCACAGGAACATTAATGCTTTGCTATTAAAAATGCCATGCCACAATGAAAACATGTCCATCTGGCTGCACAATGTAGACCAGTGTAGACACGTAATATTATTACAGTAAAGCATGCCAGGCCACATTTAGACATACCTAGACTGGTTGCACCAAAATGCCAGCCGAAGCAATAACACTCACCGAGAAGAGAACACACATTCAATCCTGTGTCTCTGTGGCCTCTAACAACGCGCCAAACTCTTTAAAAACTGGTCAATCCTGTTGCAGTCTTTACCTCTCCTGTTCCCTCCCAGGTCATCTGTATGGCTCTGTTCTCTCACTTCTCTGTTTAAACTCAGGACATCCTGCCCTCCATCTCCTCTTCCTCTTCCTCTCCCTCTCTCGCCCCCCCTTTGGCCCTCTCTACTTCTCTTCCTCCTTTCTCCTCTTTCTCCCAGACAATACCTGATGAGGTTTCTAGACAAGTCCGATCTATGAAAGTGTTGTCCAAACAGGTGCTCCCCTGCACCTCTAGAACCATCAAGGACCATATTGACACCCTCGCTCCAGCCTTGGCCAATTTCTGTAATCACTTTTCCACCACTGGAACGTTCCCCTCTCCCCTTAAGCACTCCCTTGTGCACCCACTCCTCAAGGAGGCCTCTTCCTTTCCTGCGTGCCTGGCAAACTATTATCCAATCTCCATCACTCCTTTCCTGGGCAAACTGTAAAAAAAAACTGGCTATCTTCCATCTTACTCTCCACTCCGAATCTGTTGGTTGTCTCCATGACCATCAGTCTGGTTTCAGAGCTGCTAGAGGCACGGAATCTGCTCTCCTGAACACCTGTGAAGATCTGCTCTCTAACATTGATTACAGCATTCCTTCTGTCCTCATCCTCCTTCATATTTCCTCTGCTTTCGACATGTTCAACCACACCATCCTGATCAATCGACTCCATGAGAACCTTGGCATCATGGATCAGTCCCTTGAGTAGCTGACCTCCTTCCTCTTGGACTGCCCCTCCCAGGTACAACTTGGTCACTTTCTATCTGCCACATATCTCTATACCTGTGGCTTTCCCCAGGGCTCCATCCCCTCACTCTAGTTTTTCAACCTCTCCTTGACCCCTTTGGCCCACCTGATCTCTACCTTCTCCTCTGATGCGGATGACACTCAAGCTTTCCTTCAGGCTCCCCTCAGCCTCCTCTCCTCTCTCTCTCATTCCAGACTGGATTGGTGCGCCTCCAACAACCTCTCCCTTAATGCCAGTAAGATGGAGATCCTTCTCATTGGGACCCCTGCCCCTGCTTTCCCTCTCGCACTCTGGCCGCCCGCCTTGGGCCTTCTTCCTTCGCCTTCCTGCAAGGCAAAAAAAGTTGTCCTCTTTGACTCCATACTCTCTTTCTCTCCTCACATCTCGGCCGTCGCCAAGATGTCCTGGTGGGGCCTCTGCACTGCAGGGAGAGTGGGGGCCCCCATTAGTCCCGTCCGTGAAGGGGTGCTATTGGTGTCATGTGTGTGGCATAGTTTGTTTACGTTTGGTATGTTTTCAGGAGTATGGAGGGTTTTAATATGGGTTAGTGGAGGAAAGAGAGTGCAAACCTTATGGCATCAGGTTAAGTCGCAGATGTGCAGGGAGTTTGTTGGGTAACTGAAACCTAGTTTGCCATGGCCAATTATGTTTGGTCTCTCTTTAGCATGGCATATGGTTTACTAGTTAGCTCAGCAGTTCTACCTCTATTGGATGTATTCACTTGGGGAGGGAGTTCCAGAGTTTCGTTGAGATGCTTGAAAATGCCAATCCACCATATTTCATTTTCAAATGACATTTGGGACCAAGGTGTCTGTCATTGCTAGACTTTAGGGTTCTGTTTGGTCTGTAGATCGAGATTTATTCTTGCAGGAATTCTCCACACAGGCCACATAATTGCTATTTGAACAAGAAATCGATCCTTCTCTTGACTGGTAGCTAGTTCAGTGATCTTAGTGCTTGCAGGATGTGTTCGCTCTTGTTGAGTCTTAGAAGCTGTTTTGTTGTAATTTTTGGGTGAGTTAGTCAGGTATGTCAATGTAGATGCTGTTGGCATAGTCTATTCTTGACATGACAAATTAGATAATGATGACTGTTCTGTGCGGAAAAGTGAGAAATGGTAATATCCGTCTGATAGATTATAAGTTTAAGAAGCATTTCTTTTCTTGCTGTCCCAAGATTTATAACCACTTTGGAGGCTTCTGGTCTGGTTTCTATTTCCGTAGACAATGGTATGGGCAGTTGGATCGACGACTTGTTGGGCATGATCATGATTTCAGTTTTAGCCAGGTTGTGTTTTTGCTCATCCATGCATTCATTTTTGCAAAAGACAAGGGTTTGGTCTATGTCTTTGCTGGTGGCTATTTCGTAGATGTTTGATTGTCATCTACGTAGTTAAAGCATGCAAGCTGTGTCAGTGTAGTAATGAGATGGATGCCTTGTGTGTCACCACATGTGAGTATGCGTGAGGTTGACCCAAAAGGGAGTAGCCAGGTGGTTTTTGTTCTGACAGGAAGGATTTCATATATTGTAGCGTGATGTTACTTACACATGTTCCTTCCATTCGTTTGATGAGGGTTGTATTGTTTACTGTGTCAAAAGCCACTGAAAGGTTTAATGGTTCAGTGTGGAGGTGGTGTTGGAGTCTGAGTTTATTTTTGGGTCCTCCGAGATAGAGAGTGGTGCTGATTCATTCCCTCTCGTAGGTCTGAACACGATTTGTGCCTGGGCCAGTAGATTGTTGGTTTCCATATGTGTTAGGATTTGTCCATATACCTACATTTCTAGGCGTTTGTTGGGTAAGGGGTTTTTGACATTGTCCGTTGGTTGGTGGGCTTGTCTATGCTTCCGGTGAAATCTTTGAGAAGGGGTTTAATGTAGGTGGATTTGAAGCTTCTAGGGAGGGTTCCTGTTTCCAGTGAGTGGTTCATGAGCTAGCTTGCAGAAGATTGTGCAGGTGTTCATTTGATGTGAAGCCGGCTTTGTGCGTTCCTTCGCCAGTTTAGTAAAGTCTTCTGTGGAAATCGGTGTGAAACAGTACAGCATTGTGGTTGATTCTGGGGATGTGTCAGTGGTGATATTGTTGCTTATGTCCTTGGACACAGCGCTCATAATTGCTGTATGTTTATGGTTTTGTTTTGAAAGTAGTTTGTAAGGATGTCACAGAGTATCTGTGATTGAGGTGGGAGGTTATTGCATGATGTCTGGTGTCTTATCTTGTTTATGATGTTTGAAGCTTTCATTGTATTGCCTGCTTGCGATATTCGTTCAGCATTTTGTATTTTCTTTGCTTTTAGGATTTCTGCTTTATAGAGCCATATCTGTTTTGGTGCACCATTTTTTTCCCATTGTTTATAATGTTTCCTCCATACTTGTTCTAATTTCCGTTTTGTTTTCTTCAAAGCACAGAGGTGGGGGTTAAACCATTTTGTGGCCAATTTCCTAAGGGAGGGAGCTAGAGATTCTTCAGAGCAATGGTAAAGGGCTTCTGTCTCCATTATTTGCTCGGGTGGGAGTGTGTCCAGGAGAGAGTTGTATGGTTTTGTGGATTCCAATATGATGTTCAGTTCCACGGTGTTGTTGGATTTCCCTTTACAATTCAATATACATATTGCATCACATATATTTCATGAATGCTTTGACAGTTTATGATTTGTGTGATAGTGTATTATTTATCATACCCTTTGCTTTCTTGATCCCAAATCAATTTGGTAAACGTCTGGTAAATATCCTTCCACTGTGATATTGTTTATTGTACTGCATCAAGTGCCAGTGGTTGTCTGTAAAATTGCATGGTCACTGTTCAATATGATTTTGTTTGTAGCTGCTTCTTTTGACTATATTTTCAACCACAGGAATGCAATTCTGGCTGTGCTGTAGTTGGGAGTTTTATGCAGCTTGTATGGGTTCCGATTTAAAACATTTCTGAATGTGTTAGGGTCTTTTTCTGAGCCTTCCAAAATTATTAGGACAACATCTATGCAACACTTCCAAATTACACTCTTTTTGTTGTTAATTTCTTAATCATTTTTTATGCATATTTTGTTTTGCATTGTCCTATAAAGAAACTAGCAACAAGTAGGGCATGTTTGCCCCATGTCGACTCCTTTATTTTGTCGATAGAATTATCCATTAAATAAGAACACATTGTTCATAGTCAAGTCAAACAATTTTCAAAAGCATTTGGGAGGGGAAGGAGAAGGGTAGTTGAAAGCTGGCTGTAGATGGAAGCTGGGTGATCTTTCACCAAATCATATTGTATTACTTATTTTCATAAATTGTGTTGAAATCATGTATGCAATGCTATTACTTCATAAGTCACTAGAATATGGCTTGATTCCAATTTATAATATCAATTATTGAGAATGTCCATGGAGGTCCTTTAATAGGAGTCTATTTTTTTAACACTTTTTAAGGTGAATGTCTCTGAATTCTGATAGTTTTAGGTTCATGACAGTTTAACCAGTCATAGTTGCCTGGAAACTTTATAATCAGACCATCTTTCTCTTCATCCTTTATTAGGCCAATGTTATAAATAGTAGACAGTACTGGTTACCTTTCAATTTTTGATTATTAGTGAATCTTATGCATAAAAATGATTCTTACACTAGTTGCCATTTTCCTCCATGAAATGAATTGCTTGCGATCGTGGTGTATCGAGGGAGTGAAGAAAGGGATCACTCACCTCACTTCCTCGATACACATATCAGCATTGGACGACGACAGACCCAATTCTGGGAGACACAATACCATACCCATACCATATTAGGCACATCCTGGGGCAACATCCCCACTCTTTCTACCATTAATCCTGCCTAGATAAGGACCCCCGGGGTCAAAACACATGTTGGCTGACCACCTTTTAGACCATGTGTGTACACCACAATAAATAATTAATTTCACGTAGAAAAACCACAACTAGCGTGAGAATCATTTTTATGCATAAGATTCACTAAAAACTAAAAAGTGCAAGGTAACCAGTATTGTCTACAATTTCCTTACTAGAGGTATGGGTTCACCTCTACCAACCTGTGACCTTGCATAAATATATCCAGAACATTAGACTAAACACCCAGCTCAGCACAGGAGTGTTCATATCTAGATCCAAGCCTTCTCTCTACACTGTTATAAATAGTTTCCGTCTGCTCGCTGGCTGCAAATACTCAGCCTGCTTTATTATTGAATATAACATTTGCTCCTTTGTCAGCTTCTTTTCATATAATATTCTGGTTTGTTGGAGACCTTTAAAGTCATTCGTTCACAGAGGTTTAGGTTTTAACCATGATGGTGTTTTTTGTTGCCAAATATTCTTATACTTTTTTTATTGTTCATGGTTAAATAGCCTTTAAAAAATGTCCACATTAATAAGCAAACAAAGTCAAGTTAACCAAAGTAACACTATTAGAAATAAACATAAGCATAGATCAAATTTGTAATGAACCACTCAATAATCAAATAAAAGAAATATCAAATTTAAAAATCACCAAAGACTTTTATGATCGAGTGATCTCATACTCATACCTCAAATAAAAAAACATACTTTTGTTAAAAGGAAAAGGCTAAAAAACATGAGAATTGTTATTTCATGCTATGAAGCTGTCGTCTCCAATACAGTATTGGTGTTGAACTAACCTTTGTTTAGATTCAAAGTTTTAAAAAAGGAGGCTACAGGAAGAGTTTCCAAAGTGTTGCAACCGCTCAAACACCAATGCCATATTTGTTGCTCATTAGCCCATTGGTGGTTCAGATACATTTTAGCCAAGTAGCATTCTCGTTCTGTATTCAATTCCTTGCAAAAGGAAAGTAAGTGTCTCGTTCACTCAACAGATCCATCTAGATGGCAGAATTGACAAACCAATTATTTGGGATCAATTAGGCTGCATCGTGCAAGCATTTCTTTTCTGTGCAATAGATTCCAACTCACTTGCATAAAAGTTCACCTATGATGTTTATCGGGGAAGTTATGGATCAATCTCTCCTCGTTTTTTATGTTCATTGCTTAGATGTACCATATAGGGGTATCTATGCAATTTGTCAAAAGTTTTTAATTCAATCAAAATCCAATAATGTATTTTTTACTTTATGTAGATTGGATATTGGTGTCTCGATATTCACATTGATTTGAGAATTTGTGCACAATGCATCTCAATTGATTTTACAACATCAGGTTTGCTCCTAACACAGGTTGTCTGCATGCTTTCAAGGAGACTCACATACAAGGACTTCCCAGAAGATAGAAGTATTTTTCTGAACAAAGAAAGCAGATTACACTCTACCCTAACAGAAATGGAGGATACACCTAGTTAGAATCTTATATTCACGTAGCTCATTTGTAACTGCAACAGTGGTCAATGTAGTTATCCCTTGGCAATTGTGTAATTCATTAGTACGTTATCTTGAGTCACATTTAATGTATGCAGAGACATGATTTACATATATTCCATTTTTGGGCATGTATTGGCTTCCAGTGACATTAATAATTGAATTTCTTGCATCTCTCATATTATTGTTAATAATGATTCTGATTTTGTTGGCAATACGTTTGTCCCGTTTTTTGAACAAATGTAACACGTCAAATAATAGACTAGTTGTACAACATGATTGAATTGTGCAAATAATAGTCCTTTTTCTAGCACCTGTACTTTTTTTCCATTTTGAGTGTGTGTGAGTGTGTGCGAGTGTGTGTGTATGTATGAGGTGATAGAAGTGTTATTCAGTTCTTCGTCATCTTGGATATCTCTAATGTGTTGTGGTCTTATATTTATTTCAGTCTCTTCTGTGCCTATTTTTAGGTCTGGCTTGAGAGAGTTTTAGTTCTCTGCAAAAGCTCTTGAATTAGTCTATATAGGGCTCTTCATGTCATTCAGATACTGTGATGCATAATGTGTGCAGCATAGTGAACGCTTTTCTATAGTGTATGCCATTTTGTAGGGTCTTGTGCAACTGTGTAATATGATCATTGTTGAATGTTACTGTTAAGACCTCCCTTTGTTTCCATGATGATTGAGGCATTGTTATATTGTGGTTAAAAAATATAATAGGGAGACAGCACATTTATCAACCAGATGTTCTGTGGTGCAGAGAGTACATTTCATTTTTCAATTGTAGTTCAACAAAACTACTCATTATGTTAGCACCAGCTTGAAATAGGACATTCCTGACAATGTTATTGTTAATTGGGTGTGAGCTAGCTCTGTGATAAAGTTTCTATTATTCCGTGTGTGAGGTCTTCCAGCTCATAAAGAAATACTAATGGGATCATTTTCACATACTGATTGTTCTTGCAAGATCTTATTTTTGAATGGGCACAACAGAAAGCTCATGGGTTAGCTGCAGACCTTAATGGCATGATTTAAGAACTTCTAAGTAATTCGAATGTTTCCATGAAGTGTGGCATGCTTCTGGTTGTTTCATCTCTAAACTTTAGAGAGAAAACAAAGTAAGGCGAGAATTAAAACAGGTAAAGGCATCTTCATTTTATATATGTTTATGTCCATACATGAAAGCGGAACAAAATTGCGGAACCAAAACATAAAATATTTAATTTGAAATTTTCAGTACTTCAATTGTAACATAAAAAGCAATAACCATACACAAAAGTGGCTTTACGGGACACCAATCACATGAAATAAAATTATATAATAATGACACAACAAATTGGGAAGGATACATCAAAGTAGAACCTTGTGATTATTATTAAGAAGTATATGCTTAAGTGTTTTTATGAGCAGAGAGGAATCATCATTTGAGTGGGAAGGGATTCAGTGCAGTCTTGTCATCTTTGGTGACTAGGAAACTGTATGCTCTTGGGTTCCGGCCTTTGGGAGGAAAGCAATCGCCACAGCAGTCAGTACAGGGGTTGGAGGGAAGCATTACAGTGCAGCCTTGGAATGTTGGGAAAACAGTATATTCTGATCTTATCTATTCAACCAATGGGACAATGGAAGTAATCGACAATGGAATGTGAATGCACTATTGCAGAACCCCCGAAACACCTTCGGCAAACAGTATATTCTGAGCTATCAGTCTCCATCAGGAAAAATGGCACACAAGACGGTGGAGGAGCATTTCTTCCTGTGCGATGTTGCATCCTAAACCACGGCCTTCATTGCAAATAATCCATTCTGAAAATAGGGCCTGTCTTGACTGGGAGCAGGCTGAAGACTGAGGCTCTGATTTACAAAAGCGTTTTACAATGGCGTAATCCCATGCTGTTTAGAGGCAGGTTTAAAATGACCCAGAGTGCCATCTATTCCTTCAGATTTCTAAAAAACGAGCTAATTTGAACTGTATCTTCTCATTGACATGTAAGCCCCTTTGCTGTGATACAAGACCCATTGCCTAGGCGAGCAGGCTCTGTGGAATTTACTGTAGTTGTGGATACCCTGCATGGGTCTAGTTGCATGGTATAGTACTCTGTGTTCAGAAGTGAGCAGTTGCAAATGCGTTGTTTATCTGCACTGCTTTTCCTTTCTGGCCTCTATGATGTGTGCTCTAAAACACTGCACTCAGTCATGCGTGAATGGGAGGGACAAGGGAGAGAAAGGCAGTCTCAGCTAAACTGCGCTCTTGAAAAAGCTTTAGCCATGGTGGAATTCATTGAAATTATGACTGTGTACAGCATGGGTCGCCTCACCAAATGCATCTACATGCTCAAGACATGTGTGTTGGATGTAATACATACCACTAGGCCTAATGCACTCTGGGATATGTAGTCCTCTACTGATAAAAACAGAAATGCAACTGTAGGTGCCTGCATCTACCAAACACAAGAAATATTAAAACACTAGTAACAATATCTACTGTAAAAACAGCAGGTGATATATTAAAACAAACAAAAAATAGTAAACAATTAACAACAATTAATTAACAGATAAACCCTCTTCTGTTACAACCAAAGTATGGTTTAGTTTTGCGCCTTGATTTAGTTTACTCTGTAAGTGGCACTTTACAAATCAAATCAAAACCGTCTTGCACCCACAAAAATAATAGAGTACCGTATATAACACACATAAAATAAAAAACTGAGGACAATTCAAACCAATAAATAATATAATATAACAACGGAGGATCATACCAAAACCTGGGACCAAGTGTTGATTTAGCAAAATTGTCCCGGGAGGATATCTCAGCAGCAACGTGCTCAACTTGGAAGCAAGATGACACGAAGCAACACAGGTTCGATCCCTGGTCTGCGCTTAGAAACCTCTGGTTATTTAACCACGTTATAAATATGCAACTAAAACAAACAAATCCTGTAACAGGCCTCGATGCCCCTGGGCTGTGTTAGTGCTTTAAAAATGCTAAATAAATAAATCGCAGAGTCGATGAGGACGAATCACTTGCTCAGTTGATGGGGTGCACACCTGGCGATGGTGTGGGTGTGCACCCCCACTGCATGACAAGGTGTATCCGAGTAATAAAATGATAGAAAAAGTCTCAGAAGACTGTGTCAGGCATCATTAAGCCCAAGATAGTGCTCAGATGTGTTGTTGAGATGGTGATTGGGCCAATAAATTAGTAATATGTACAATTATTGCTCTCGAGTACTCTTGCTACTTGCCAAATATAAATGTTATGTTTTTGGATCATGTCAATAGCATTTATATCTGTTGGCCGTAGGCCTCAGGTGCTCATATTTACTCTACAATAGGTAAAGTTTTCATCCTATTTCTCTGAAAAATTATGTTTTTTCTTAATAACTATTTTGCGGTTAGTCAAATCGAAGGAAGATGTTCAAAATACAGCAATGAAGTTAATAAGTGCAACTAAAAATTACGCATTATTCTAGCTTTAAAAACATATTTTTTATGGCAAAGGCCAGATGAACCACAACTTGGACAATCCAACCCAGTATAGAAGGCTTATGAGATACATTCAGCCACCTAGAAAAATAATTTGACCACCCGTTGGTTAATTCTTTCCAATACATTTAGTAAAGCGGCTGGATTGGTGGTGGTGAGGAGTGCATCCATTTTGTGAAAAAAGCTTGCATACCTTATTTGTGAAAAAATAACATGATTTTCAGGAAGGAAGAAGCAGTGGCCAACCCAAAGGACATGGATTTATGGGGATGCAAAAACATTAAAAAAAACAGATCAGGTTGTTGAGCAAACCTGGAGCAATCAGTTACACATATGAAATGGAAGCATTGACAATTGCCCTCAAGGGACAGATTCAATAAGAAGCAATGGCAAAACCAATAGATCCTGAATTAAATGTAGACATTAAGCCTTGTTTGTCCTGTTGTGGCGCACGGACACATCCTGCCCTCTACCATTACAAAGACTGGCTTTGTCGATGTTTGTTTTTAGCGAATTTGTCTTGTTTTCCTCTAAGTTGGTGGAATGAGTCTCCTGTGTATCTTGTATTAATGGTTCCTGAAAAGTTGTGTCTAGTGTGTTACTCCTGTGATATTGGTGAATCTCGACTAAAAATTGACTTTAGAATGACGTTTCATGGAAGTAGGTTATGTAGTTTGCTACTCATGTACTGAATTCTGGATCTCAATTTGTTGGTGCAGTTCCTGCATTAGTTCCTCTTACATGTTTCGTTCTTGATTGATTATTGTAGCTACTCTGAAAAATATAGGTTCTGCCTCCACAATAGTCTTTTTTATTCCAAATATGTTTTGAACTTTTCTTAATTGTTTGCCATTTTACAATTCTAGAAGCATTTAGTCCATCATTTTCAAAATTGTTTTGGTACGTTCTGATAGGTTTCATTCATATGTTTGCTGTTTAATTTATTTTTTCTTCATATATTCCTAATTTTGTATGACATTTCTGGGCATGTTCATTTGATCTTGATAGTAGAATCCTTCTCTATTTTGTCCTCAAATCTTCCCTCAAACCTGCATACTTGCCATCCTAAAATTAGGGAAAATGCATCCTTCGAGTCCATGTGGGACTCATCCATCATTTAAATATTATTAGTGGGTTCTGATTAACCAGCACCTGCTTGTTTCTCTTTTCCATATTATTTCCAGATGCATAATATGTCTTTAGTGGCTCCTTGGTTATTTAATCTGGTGCAGAGTGATGGTTGGGCTGCCTTAGGGAGCAATTAATGCTGCTATTTCTTCCTCGCCTCAGGGAGCAATTAATGCTGCTATTTCTTCCTCGCATGTATCTCGATAAGAAGCATTGTCAATTTCATGAACATTTTAAAGGGTTCTTTCTTTGAAGTTAACGCTGCATTATTCACCCAGACTTTGGAGCATACACCCAATGGCTCTCAAACAAATCTCCTACAATCCATGAAGTAACATAAAGCATTTCCCTTTTAAGGCAGTATGTGATTTTGTAAAGGAGTGTAGCTCCCAGCCTTTTCCATACCCCACATCTATTTACCCACTCCGTGTCTCACCCTATGATTGTAACTGACAGTTTATGGATGTGCTTTCCCTGAACTATGTAAACACTGTTTTATGTACTCTGCAAGCTTGAGCCAGCTGGTAAGAAAATCATTACTCTACATACAGCGCTCAGCTATGTCTCCTACACAGATGAGCTCTAGATAATGCATGATAGTCTGAAATATCCATATAAAAGTAGTGGGAAGCGATTGCACAGCTACGGTAAACTGTAACATGCTTTATTTAGTTACAGGGCAGCAAGCCACCCACTGGACCAACACCTCCAATGTACTCGGCTCAAGTGACATCTGTGGAGTCCAGAGATTAGTTTACCTTCCAACCTTCCACGTAACGTTCCAGCAATGACATCCCTCACATTCCACACCACGGACTTTGCAACAAAAAGCCTGGCATTTTTTTATTTTTTATTATTATAGGTTCGATGTGACAACAAAGCTGACCTGTAATTAGAAAATGACATCACAGCTGCTATGTAATAATTTATTACGCTTTGGTTGTGATGTCACAAGGCCCCCTGCTGTCACTGCTCTGCTTGATTAAATGTGTAACAAACTTGTCAAACTCCTTGCTTGTAAAATAGTGTTCTGTGACACATTACAGCCATTCACTGACAAGGAACTGTTTATGGAAGAATGTTTCAATCGTGCAGTGCAGAATTTTTACACATACATGTTTGCACAACATGAAAACATGTTTTTGGTGCATTTCATTAAACTGCTAAAAGTATGTTCTGCAACGTATTAGCTTATTCTAATCCATACAGATTCTACATTGATTATACAGATCAGAAAATGTAGGATCTTTTAGGTTAGATTAAGCAAGAGGCCCTGTATTAAAGGGGATGACAGTGGGCCTCATTACGAGCATGGCGGTAGCCGTGCCTGAATGGCAGGCACGACTATCGCCATGCTCGCATCCAGCACCGCCTCCCGCGACTGGGAAATAACCGGCCCATTACGAGGTGAGTGGGCCGGTAATTGCCCATTCACGGGAGGCTGTAATGCCGGGCTCCCAGTCCCCATTCTGCCCAATAAGGCAGTCAATAACGGTGCCGTCGGCATTACGAGTTCCGCAAAGCCTGCCAGGTAAGACCTAGCGGGCTGTCAAGAACCCACGAGCAGAACTCGTAATGCGGCAGCCCAGTATGTACAGTGCCGGTGCCTTACCTGTACCGTTCATACCGCGGCCGCCAGCCTCATAATGAGGCCCAGTGTGTGGTTAAGTATTACAAGTAATAAAATGCCCTGTGCCGTATGTAAAAAGGATATTGCAAGTCACCTCGGATTTCCATGATTTGATGAAGGAAGTCAGCTTTCAGCCTTGTTCCACTATTTTGTCACACAACTTGATCTGTGACTTGCTGGATACTTTTAATGTATGATATGGCAACTTTAGCTTCAGCCCATATATAAATATCCCTGTTTAAATGTGCTTTAGTACCAGTGTTGGTGAGATCCAGCCTAACCATTGCTTTCAAGGATCCCTGCGCTTCTCATAAATAACAAGAACCATATAATCTGGTGATATGAAATGATATGATATGGCATTTATAACGCGCCTATACACAAGTGTTTCAAGGCGCGAGGAGGCAGGAAGGGGAACAAAGGGAAGACAGACAACGATCTTACTAGGCCAAGTGTCATTCAGATCGCGCAAGTGTGTGGGAAGGGGGAGGGTCAGTGAGACCAGAGACAGGGTTAAGAGCATCCTATAAGAGTACAACTCCAAATACCTATTTATAGAGATCACTAAAGTACACATGTTTTGTCTGGGGAAATATGTGTGTAAATGAGTATATGCTCACAAATACTAATTTGTGCAAATGTGACAACTATGTCAATTCACAATCTCAATAAACAGGACATGTGCAATGTTGCATAGTATCTCACTAATAAGAACTTGATTTTGTTATGGTTGTGTACTCTGTTTAAGGAGACACATGTGCAGATTTGTATTAAGTTAAGATGTCCATAAAGTTCTGGTGAAATGTACATGAGCAAAATCTACATGTACTCTCTGCTGTACTCAGTCTTGCAAATAAAAGGATACCATACTAAAGAGGGCTCGAGGGACAGTGGGGAATCCCACATACCTTGCGTTTGGGGAAAACGTTCCCACCATCAGATCTATGCATTCTGGGTCAATTGTTTTCACAATTGTCTCACTCCCCGAATCGCATGTTCAGAAAAGTGTTGTCAAAACATCTGGCTTTGTGTTGGATGCATTCACTTTTCCCCGTTATGATTGGCTTCTGTTCTCTAGTTTTCCAAGCATTCTGTTCCCCTTTGCTCCCATTTCTGTCCTGCTCTCTTGTCTGCTCATCACCCCAATGCAGTTCCATACTCCTGGTTCTCCTTTTTTCCATTCAATTGCAGTCATTTTTCATGAATGAAGTGACCCTCTCCCCACCCCCGTTGCTTTCCTTATGCATCACCTCTCCTCGTTCAACCCCATCACCTGCCTCACTTTGCTGTTGTCTTCGCTACTCCTGTCTTCATTGTTAAACACGTTTAAAGAAAGTGTTCCTGAAGGGGCTGTATATCAGCTAGTGTGAGGCAAGTTGCATTGGTAATTCATGGATTATTTGCGCCAAAAAAAACAGGATTTATGCGCCATTCTGCCCGCAAATCCCCATTTGTTAAACAGGGATTTGCGGGCAGAATGGCGCACAAATCCCGTTTTTTTGGCGCAAATAATCCATGAATTACCCCCACAATTTCATGAGACATTGACTAAGGCAGAAATAATACGATGTATTTATTTTATATTCATTTATTTCGGAGTTTTGCAAAAGGTGCAAACCCGGAAGGAATACTGCTTAAACGCGCCAAAAAGTAAGAATTACAAATACAAGAAAAAGACGGATCAGTGAAATAAAAACATTGAAAATTAATTTAAAAAAAATAGAGTAAACACAAACAACCCTGGGTTGGCACTGCATGCACTCTAAATCATGATCGAGATTTTAAATGTCAGATGCCTAAGACCCCACTGTGCTGGAAGCCCTCTTGGGCTGCATCAGATGCATTTCGCTGATGCTAGGTTATTTTGCATTGGCAGAGGAAACCTTTTCTCTGAAACCCGGAAAACAGCGAATAATGCTAATTTCAGTGCTAAATTGTCTGGCATCAGAGCATAAAAGCCCCGACATTTAAGCAATTTATAACATCTGTCTTTTCTTTTGTTAAAAAAACTATCAGTGATGTAATGAATAGATGAGAGAGCCTCAAGAAAATCTAGACAGGGAGAAGCAGATTCTAGCAGGCGATTCAGGACTGGAAACAGATCCTAGCAGGCGATTCAGGGCTGGAAACAATGCAGGAAGCAGATCCTAGCAGGCGATTCAGGGCTGGAAACAATGCAGGAAGCAGATCCTAGCAGGCGATTCAGGGCTGGAAATCGATCCTAGCAGGCGATTCAGGGCTGGAAACAGCGCAGGAACCAAATCCTAGCAGGTGATTCAAGGCTGGAAACAATGCAGGAAGCAGATCCTAGCGGGTGATTCAGGGCTGGAAACACTGCAGGCACCAGATCCTAGCAGGCGATTCAGGCCTGGAAACATTGCAGACACCAGATCCTATTAGGCGATTCAGGGCTGGAAACATTGCAGGCACTGACAGAATTTGAGGAAGCCTTGGCAGGAAAGCTAAACTCTGGACGTCAAGACGGCCTAAACATTCTGCTAGTGATGAATACAGCATACATACTGCGCGTCACAATGCTCATTTACCTGATACCAAACAGTGCCTACAACTGTATGGAATGTTGACTGCTCCTAAGAAATGTATGAAGGAGAATTTAAATGTTTTTGCATGGAATGAAAGTTCCTGTTATGCATGTTGCCTGGTTGCCTGGTTAAAGCTTTTCAACAGTCGTATATACATATATTTTTTTATTGTAAAAATATATTAGTTTATTACAAACTTCAATTTTACATTTACATTTCTCCAGAAAATGTCCATCCATCTTATTTAAGACAAGAGAAAAAAGAAAACAAACACACCACCAACAACGAAATCACAAAACGAAACATCAAAGAAGCAAATACGGATTATGAATTTGTTGTGACTTAAGTCACTAACCTTAGAGTTTCCATGCATGATTATTGTGCAGTTGTACAGTCAAAAAAGTCAATTAAGGCATATCAGTCATATCAGCCGCATGGAAAATTGGTTTACGATAAAAGTATGTTACGTTATGTTATGTTATGTTGTGTTATGTTATGTTAAAGGTTCTTGTACCGTACTCTGTTGCCACTTGCGTGGTCTCTTGGCGCTATCGCAGATCTGCAATGGGAGGGGTTTGGGGTGTGTTAGTGGGGTTGAGAGGGAGAAAAGCAAGATAGCTTTGATGTGATGTTAGTTTGGTTTCATGTTGGGTGTTGTGACCTACATGCGGTTTATGGTGCAGTAGAGGTATGGTTGTGTTTTGTTCAGAGTTTGAGTGTAAGTATGCAGAAAGGTGTATTTTTAGTATGGTTTGTTAGTAGCAATGCATTTCCTATCCCAAGGCTTCCATCTAAATGTGACACGTTAGTGTTCCCAGCAATCCATCTAAGTGTGGTATATTTCCTACCTCAGCAAGCGACCTAAGTGTGGTACGTTTCCCACCCCCAACAATCCATCTAAGTGATGTGCATTTCCAACCCCCAACAATTCATCTAGGTGTGCGTTTCCCACATGACAATCTATCTGATTGTAGTGCATTTCACGTCCCAACAATCCATCTGAGTATTGTGCATTTGCCACCCCCAACAATCCCTCTAAGTGTTGTGCAATTCCCACCCCGAAAATCCATCTAAGTGTGATGCATTTCTTACCACAAACAATCCATCTAAGTGTCACACATTTCCTACCCTCAACAATCCATCTAAGTGTGGTACATTTCCTACCTAAGCAATCAATCTAAGTTTGGTATGTTCCTGCCCCCAACAGTCCATCTAAAGGTGGTACATTTCCCACTCCCAACGACCCATCCAAGTTCAGTGTGTTTCCTACCCCCAACAATCCATCTAAGTGTGACACATTTCCTGCCCCAACAATCCATCTAAGTGCAGAAAAGGTGAAAAGTCTGCATTGCCAAGGGGCGCGCACCTATCAGCTGTGGGAGTGATGGGTAAGGGGTGTCCCTAGAGGGAGGGACATCATTGACAGCTGCAACATGTAACTTATGTGCCGTGTGCTCAGGGGCGGCTAGGAAGGTCCATGGGGAGGAGCGGGGGTGGGGCTCCCAAGGTGGAATAGGAATCTGGGCCAGGGGCAAAGGGGAGAAGGGTTAGTACAGTAAAATATGAACCACACAACAGCAATTCTGAGGCATAAGCTGCATATAAGTAAACAACTTGTCTTTTCGTACCCACAGGCCCTGTATTTCAGGGCAGAAATGAATTTTTTGAGCGCTCTGCCACAGAAATGTGCTGGAGAAATGTTACAAGCTGGCCATTCCCAGGAGACTGTAGTCGCTGTGAAATGGGTCCAGCAGATACTTTAAAGATCGCCGAGCCATGCACCTGAGCACACACTGGGAAATGAACGGATTTTACTAATAAATACAGGCAAATTGGAGTAAAATCATGGTGGGTTTGCAGTTTCAAATCACCCCTTGGCAGATGGGTTTGGGATGCGTGCTGTGGGGTAAGGTTGGTGAGCCAGGTGGGGAGCAATCAGGGAAAGAGTTTTTGTGTCCCTAAGGTGCAACAGTGTTTTGTGTCCTTGCTGATGTCCGTGAGGCTCCTTATTGAGTGGATGCTATGTGAATGTTTCCCCGTAGCCAAACTCAGGATGTTTTTTATGTTCTATGGGATTTGACCAATGCCAGATAAATAAAGTTCCAGTGGTCAGCACAATCATGTAATACTTTGGCTCACAATTGTGCGGCGATGTGGGAAGGTTTTTGACATCACGTAGGGTGGAGCTCGGCATCGTGGGTATGTAGAACCTGTTTCAATAGTGACTACGTAATTTATGTTCAGATATAGGGGACTGACGTAGTTCAAACAATAAGCTTTGTAGGATGGTTTTACTAACAGCTAATATTTTTGTTATGCTAGTTATGTGAGAAATGGATACAAAGTTTACCTGCAGTAGGCAGCGTTGCCATCTACCCTCATTCAGCTCTGTTCCACTGTGCTGCTTGAATTGTGCTCTCCCAGCTGTGTCTGGACCTGTAATAAGCTGCGTTACATCTTGCTTGGTGTACGCTGCTTTTTGGATTACTTTGGTGTTCCAATGATTACATGCCTTCAAAGGACCCCTGATGCATAAGTGTCACGTTTTTCCTGCCCCCAAAAATCCATTTACGTGTGGTACATTTCCCACCACCAACAATCCATCCAAGTGTGGTACATTTCCCACCCACAACACTCCATCCAAGTGTAGTGAGTATCCTACCCCCATCAATTCATCTATGTGTGGTACATTTCCCACCCCAACAATTCATCTATGTATGGTGTGTTTCCTACACCCAACAATCAATCTAAGTGTGGTGTGTTTGCTACCCCCAACAATCCATCCAAGTGTGGTGCATTTCCCACCCTCAACAATCCATCCAAATGTGTGTTCTCTACCCCCAAAAATCGATCTAAGTGAGGCACATTTCCTACCCTTAACAATCCATCTAAGCAAGGTAAATTTCCTAACACCAACAATCCATCTAATTGTTGGGTGTTTCCTGCCCCCAACAATCCATCTAAGTGTTGTACATTTCCCACCCCCATCAATCCAGCTAAGTGTTGTGCATTTCCCACCCCCAGCAATTTATCTAACTGTGGCACATTTCCTACCCCCAACAATCCGTCTAAGTTTGATGTGTTTCCTACCTCCAACAATCTAAGGGCCTCATTACACGGTAGGCGGTAGGGATTTACCGGCACCGGTAAAAATTGCGGTGCCGTAATTAGCGCCTTCCCCATTCCCATAGAGCCCTATGGGGCAGAAATGGGAATGGGGAAGGGCAATGGCGGAAGGGGGATTTACCGCCCCTCCAACCTTGGGATGGGGCGGTAAATCCCCTTTCAGCCAAGGCAGTGCCAGTATTTTACCGGCATGAGCCATGGCGCTAATAGCGCCATGGCTCACCGCCTACCGTGTAATGAGGCCCTAAGTGTGGTACATTTCCTACCCCCAACAATCCATCCAAGTGTGGTGCATTTCCTACCCCCAACAATATATCTAGGTGTGGTACATTTGCTACCCCCAACAATCCATCCAAGTGTGGTCCATTACCCACCCCCACAATCCACCCCAATGTGACGCCTGTCCAGTCCTCACAATTCTATCCGGTTGTTACGCGTGACTAGTCCTTGCAATTCCTAAATACAGAATATTTCTAATTGCAGATTATGGCTACCTTACACAATGGGGGTAATTCATAGAATTCAGCGCACAAGTGGCGCACGCGGCTGGCGCACAGTGTGCGCGTGCGAATCCCTGCGCCAGCCGCGTGTGCTAAAATCCATTTCAGCGCACAGCGTATTCATGGATCCCAGCTACCAAAACCAGCCGTGGCGCACAGTGGCGCAGCGACCCTGCAGCAGCGCCAGT
The DNA here is from genome assembly GCF_040938575.1 of Ambystoma mexicanum. Lineage (NCBI taxonomy): Eukaryota > Metazoa > Chordata > Amphibia > Caudata > Ambystomatidae > Ambystoma > Ambystoma mexicanum. Next base: position 417,920,811 of record NC_090927.1, on the reverse strand, counting down.
TACGCCCCCAAGAACGCCTCTTGCACAGGGAAAAGCCATCGAAATCCCCAACCCAGCGCAAAGGGCTGCGCCAACCCTGTACCAGCACGGCAAGCGGGCTATGTGTATCACTGGGGTGCGCGGGAAGCACCTCACGCCATTTCAGCTTGGTACGTGTATTTCAGGGGTGCGCTTGAAGTTCCACACGCGATTCCATCAGGGTACGTGTACATTAGGGGTGCGCAGGAATTTTCACACGTGAATTCAGCAGGGTACGTGTATTACTAGGGTGCGCGGGAAGTTCCACGCGCGAATGTCCTGGCTACGTGTATTTCGGGGTGCGCGGGAAGTTTCACACGCGATATCAGCAGGGTACGTGTATTACTGGGGTGCGCGGGAAGTTCCACACGCAAATGTCCTGGCTACGTGTACCTTGGGGTGCGCGGGAAGTTTCACACGCGAAGTCAGCAGGGTACATGTATATCAGGGGTGCGTGGGAAGTTCCACACGTGAATATCCTGGCTACGTGTATTTCGGGGTGCGCGGGAAGTTTCACACGCAAAGTCAGCAGGGTACATGTATATCAGGGGTGCGCGGGAAGTTTCACACGCGATATCAGCAGGGTACGTGTATTTCAGGGGTGCGCGGAAAGTATCACACGCGATTCCATCAGGGTACGTGTATTCCAGGGGTGCGCGGGGAGCACCACACATGAATTGCACGTGTGGGTCCTCCCAGGTGTTCCCTCTACACCCTCCACGGCCCCTGCAGGTGGCCCACACCACAGGGGCCTACCCTGCACATGTCCTGCAGGCACCCCATCCACCATGGCCATGCCCCCCAGCCAACCCACAGGTCAACTTGCACTACTGCCAACCAACGCATGTCCCCCTGCACCCCCAGCCACCAGGGGCAGCCTCCACCAGGCCCCCACCCATGTCCAACTCATGTTCCCCACCACCCCCACCCCCCAGCACTGTGGGGCACCTGCCAGCAGGCCCCCACCCATGTCCAACTCATGTTCCCCACCACCCCCACCCCCCAGCAGTGCAGGGGCAGCCTCCACCAGGCCCCCACCCATGTCTCCCATCACCCCCACCCCCCAGCATCCAGGGGCACCCTCCACCAGGCCCCCACCCATGTCTCCCATCACCCCCACCCCCAGCATCCAGGGGCACCCTCCACCAGGCCCCCACCAATGTCTCCCATCACCCCCACCCCCAGCACTGTGGGGCACCTGCCACCAGGCCCCCATCCATGTCCAACTCATGTTCCCCACCACCCCCACCCCCAGCACTGTGGGGCACCTGCCAGCAGGCCCCCACCCATGTCCAACTCATGTTCCCCACCACCCCCACCCCCCAGCAGTGCAGGGGCAGCCTCCACCAGGCCCCCACCCATGTCTCCCATCACCCCCACCCCCCAGCATCCAGGGGCACCCTCCACCAGGCCCCCACCCATGTCTCCCATCACCCCCACCCCCAGCATCCAGGGGCACCCTCCACCAGCCCCCCACCCATGTCTCCCATCACCCCTACCCCCCAGCACTGTGGGGCACCTGCCACCAGGCCCCCACCCATGTCCAACTCATGTTCCCCGCCACCCCCACCCCCCAGCACTGTGGGGCACCTGCCAGCACGCCCCCACCCATGTCCAACTCATGTTCCCCACCACCCCACCCCCCAGCAGTGCAGGGGCAGCCTCCACCAGGCCCCCACCCATGTCCCCCATCACCCCCACCCCCCAGCATCCAGGGGAACCCTCCACCAGGCCCCCACCCATGTCTCCCATCACCCCCACCCCCCAGCATCAAGGGGCACCCTCCACCAGGCCCCCACCCATGTCTCCCATCACCCCCACCCCCCAGCACTGTGGGGCACCTGCCAGCAGGCCCCCACCCATGTCCAACTCATGTTCCCCACCACCCCCACCCCCCAGCACTGTGGGGCACCTGCCAGCAGGCCCCCACCCATGTCTCCCATCACCCCCACCCCCCAGCACTGTGGGGCACCTGCCAGCAGGCCCCCACCCATGTCCAACTCATGTTCCCCACCACCCCCACCCCCCAGCACTGTGGGGCACCTGCCAGCAGGCCCCTACCCATGTCCAACTCATGTTCCCTACCACAACCACCCCCCAGCACTGTGGGGCACCTGCCAGCAGGCCCCCACCCATGTCCAACTCATGTTCCCCATCACCCCCAGCCCCACCCCCCAGCACTGTGGGGCACCTGCCAGCAGGCCCCCACCCATGTCCAACTCATATTCCACAGCCAACATGTCATCACAATCTAGATCCCTGATCCCTATGGTCAGCCTCCAAATGCAAAACACACACCCGAGTATTGCATCCACCCACTCAGAAATGGGAATTACATGACAGAACACCAATTGCAAGTTTCGAAACAAACACATGTCCCTCACATGCACCCAATGGGTGTCAGTGAATCTCAAAACCCATATCATGATATGCATGAAACCAATGAGATGATACTACACATTGAAGTTCGATCAAAAAATATGTATTAAAGGAAACATAAATAGATTCAAAAATAAAGAAACAGAAATGGGAATGTACAAAAATGAAAAGAAGCATGTCCGTGAAAAAAAGCAAAACCAAAAATCATAATCCAAAGGAATGGTGTCCAAAGTCACAGTCCACAAAAGAAAATCCAATGGAAAATAATAATTGAAAGCCATTGCTCCATGGGTAAATTGTGAAAGAAAAAGAAAATCCAACAGTGAACTATGTACAGACGAACAAGCCAGGGTCCATTATCCCAACAAAAGAAATGAAACCTATCTAACAACACTAACTAATAAAATAAACTATATACACAAATGTGGCCCATTGTCCAAAAGGTCCAAAATAAATTAAAAAACAAAGGAAAACTAACACTAACTACATAACTATGTACAAGGGCAGCGGGTAACTCTGACGGCTCACTTTTGGATGTCCCGGGCCAGGGCATCATCAAACTCCTGCTCAATGTCCTGGAGGCGGTCCTCCTCCATGGCCCCGAGGGTCCGCAGGGCCGTCGACGTGTCCACCTCCAAACCCCTGCGGATTACCTGGAGGCCCTTCGCCCGCCTCAGGGCCCTCCGCATGGAGTTCTCGGCCCTGACCATTGTGAGCCGTGCCTCTTCCGCCCGCTGCCGCTCCGCATCTATGGTGTGGCCCAACAGCTGCCACACGGAAGACACTCTCTGTCCTGGGTCCTCCTGCCCTCCGGCCGATGCCTGCCCCTCCGATGTTGAAGGCCCCAAGCGTTCATGGCTCCCACCACGTTGCTGCTGCTGCTGTGCCTCTGCCCGTGCACTGCCTCCTGCTGCCTGCACATCCTCTGCCGGCTGGGGTGCAGTTGTTGATGTGGCCACCCCTGCTGGACGTCCGACTCCCGACTGTGGCAGGGATGCCTCCTCCACCAGCCTGGCCGCACCGTCAGAGGCAGCTCCATAGGGCACCCAGGTGACTGATGGGTCGGAAGATGGCACGGAGGACGACTGGTGCGTAGGGGGTTCAGTTGAGGAGGGGGTCGTAGCAAGCCCCATCAAATGGAGGAATCCGGCCTGGGTGACCTGTCCCAGTAGGCTGACGTGGTCAACGAGCCATTCGAGATGACGTGCAGTCTCCTCATGAAAAGACTGCAGGTCACCTCGCATGGCCTGTTGACGCAACGCCACACCAGTCAGGACAGGCTCAACCCGGACCCGGATAGCCACGTCCGCAGGCAGAGGAAGGCCAGTTGTCGTGCGCTCATCCCCTGCCTGAAAACGGGTCTGGACGTAGGCATCCCTGCTGGTGCGAGATGATGCAGGGACAGGATCAGGGACAGGATTGCACACAGGCACCTCCGCGGCGGCCTGTGCTGCCTCCTGTCCCTGGTCCTGCACTGCACCACTAGCACCAGTGGGATCCCCACCTCCAGACCCCATCTCTGTTGCTTGCACGGCCTCCTCCTCCACCAAACCCCCCACCAACCTGGATGACTCCGTGCCATCTTCCCCTGTTGGGCCCTGTGGGGTCCCAGCTGCCCCTTCTGCTGCCGAGGAGTCCAACTCCAACCTCCGCCTCTTGGATCTCCCCCCGGCAGCTGCGGCCTGGGACGCGGCACCGTACTCCTCACTCCCCGACGAGATGACAACATGGGAGGGGAGCCGGGCCTTGCGTCTCCGGCTGGCGGTGGGATCCCCGCCGCTGTGCTGCACAGCACCTTCTCCACCCTCTTCATCAGTTGACGCTGCAGACAGGGAGAAATAAAACACAGGCATCAGGGCAATGTACAATGGACACATACACACATGACAGTTGTACATGAGTGGCATTGGCAAACCTCAGACATGCCATCACAATACCCAACACACATGTCATTTCAACTCGCACACATGAGCCATACCACATCCATATCGCAACTGCCAGCACCATCCATACACATACAACAGCATGAGCAGGCAAAGCTGAGCCAGACATCACATGCAACACAGGAAGTGCACTACACATGTACACACACCACCACACTTGCATGCATGTGTACACCTCTGCCAAGTGTCGCAGTGTTCAGATGGGCATCCCGCTGTCACATGCATCCATGTTGCATCACTGTTGCACCCTTGTCAAATACACACAAATGCACATGTACACAGTGCTGATACATGCAGCTGAAAACAACATACATGCTTGACATCACAAACGTGTCTACTTACATACACATTCATCCAAACATGTGTGCCCACACAACTGCATTTGGCATGCAAGCCTACACACACAAGCACCATCCATGTCTCACACATTACAGCCCTCGCATGTGTTAGCCTCACGGCCCTGTACACCCCCACCCATACTCGACCCCATACAAACAGATGTGCAACCTGCACACTACTGAAACATCACCACACGCACAGCTCTAAATCAGGATACATGTACACTTACCGCTCGACTCCAGACGGGTCTGCCTCTCAAGGACCTTGACGTGGAGCGCTGGGGATATGCGTTCCAGGACCCTCATCTGATCTTCCGACAAGTGGCCCCGGCGCCCCTTGGCATCCGCTGCCTTCAAGAGGCGCCGGGCCTTGTTCAGGGTCCTGGACCTGAAGTCCTCCCAGCGCTTCTTGACATGTTGGAAGTCGCGGACTGCCAGCCCCTCCGTGTTGATGGCAGTCACAATGTCAGTCCAAATCCGAGTCCGTCCTTCCTTGTCGGCGCGGGAACTTCCGAAGAGGGCATCATACTGCCCCAGGACTTGCTCCACCAGGACACCAACTCCCTGGCACTGAAGCTGGTGCCCCTCTGCCTCTCCGGCCGGGGGTTGTCAGTGGTGCCAGATGTTGCAGTGCCCGACATGACAACCCCAGAGGCAGGAGTGGGTGGGCAACTGGGTCCTGGGGCTGGGCTGTGGAGATATGGAATCCCAGTCGGGAGTCTTCGGTTCCAGCAGGGGTGGTCACAGCAACAGCACCCCTGGCTGATGTGCAGGCAGCAAATGGCAGGGCACGTAGGCAGCAGGCAGTCAGGCAGCAGAAGATGGCAGGTGGGAGCGTGCTCGGTGCTCTGGGGGGCAGTAATTTGGCCTTCTGGGCAGGAGCGTGGTCTTCCGTGTGCTTACGCGTGGCCAGCTTGATACAGTGATTTGGCATGTGAAAATTCGGCACGTCAGCGTGTAATTCGAGGAAAGGCCCTTAGCGCGTAAGCGCGTCTGCACGCATACGCAATTTCATTGGACAGAAGGCCCCTCAAGCGCAAGAGCCCCTGTGACGTGTCACGCACAGCCGTGCATGGGCATTTCAGCGCGCGTGAAAAACTGCACGTCCGCGTGTAATACAAGGAAAGGGCTCATGCGCGTAAGTGACGTGACGCGCGCGTGCCTTTCCCTCAGCACGGGTTAAAGGTGAGCGGGCCCAGCAGTTCGCTGTACGTGCCTTTTGTGGAGACCGACGTGTGTTGCTGCTTCCTGTTGTTTCGCGCGCCATCACAACTTCACAGCTATCAAGTACGTATCTCTTCTTTTGGCGGGGGTATTGGCTACCCGTGTTTTTCTGCATCGCACAAGTCAGACGGTGAGTCGCACACGCTCTTTTTCCCACTGCGGGTGCCCCTGTGTATCGCACCCATTTTCGATGTCATAGTAGCCTGCGTGTCCCACGCGTACGCGTTTTTCGTGTTACTGGGTGCCACCGAATACTGCGGGAGGTTGAATCCATGCACGTAGGCTGCAGGGTTGCGTACACGGTTTTGATGTTGCTGCGCACGGTTTTGATGTTGCTGCGCAGGGTCCATTAGTGGGCACCCAGCTGCCACTGACACAAGTCAGGCCTTTGGTCATCCCTCCACCTGCCACTCCCTTGGCTCAATCCACCGAACCCACTGGACATACTGGTCAGGGCGGCATTAGCCAGCCAGGGTCTGTGCCACAGTCCAAGAGGAGGAAGGTTGCACCTGCAGCACAGGCTGGGACCCCACACACAGCCACGACCTCCTGCACGTCGAGGAAGAAGCCTTTCTGTAAGCAGGAACTTGACTTCCTCGTGGACTACGTGCGGGGCCACAGCCGTGACATGCTAGTGGGTGCCAATAGTCAGACTACGGCTGCCCAACGTGACACCCACTGGAAGCATGTTGCGGAAAATGTCAGTTCATTCGGCCATGAGGTGCGCACGGCGCAAGAGTGCAAAAAGCGTTGGAATGACATCAAACGCAGCACTAAGGCTAAGCGTGCCTCTAATTACAACTTGACTCTGGTGACTGGCGGTGGGCCTGCACCAGAGGAGGAAGAGCTCACTGCGCATGAGGCACTCGTTGCGGAGTTCATACCACCTGAATTGGTCGAAGGAGTGGGAGAGATGCTGGACTTTGATGCCCAGTCCAGTGAGTGTTGATGCGTGTTTGTTGAGGACGTGTGTGTTTCACTTGTGGGATGTGTTGTGCATGATTGCCGCTACATGTGACGTGTACATGGTTCTGATGTGTAAGTAATGCAATGCTTCCGTCATGCATGTCTCCTCTGCCTGCATGCGGGGACTCCATGTAGGCATGCTCCCTTGCCCCTCCTCCGCCACTCTGCACCCCAGTTCCACCTTTGCACTGGTGTTCTTCAATCTTGCCAATGTGTACTTTCTTGTTCATGCGTCCTGTGTAGATGCTCACTTCCAGCGTAGAATCTGCCAAACATATGCCGTGTGGTACAGCCTTAGTACTTGATGCAGGGTATCTCACTTGTACTGTGCATAGGTCAGATGTCCCGCAGGGAGATGAGTGCCCATTCATGCTCCATGTGGATTGCACGCATGCCCCTATGTGTCCTTGACTGGATGATCACTGTAATACAAGTCCTTGGATACATACATTGCCTGCCATCTCATCAGCCTTCCCATGTCAACTGTGGCTCAGTCCTGCGTTGCACACATGTTTAGGGTCTGACAATCTGTGTGGCTCACAGGCCTCAGCCTGTTCAATGGCCAATGACTCAGTCCAACTGTTGTTGTGTCTTCTTCACACATGGGCGGAATCCAGAGTTTTCATCTTCTGTCCTGCTTACTGTCCCAGCATCATTTGCAGTGTTGTCACTTGAATCACATTAAGCTGTTGATGCAGGTCAACACTGCCTGTCAATACACAGGTGTATGGTCAGCCTTTTGATACCATGCTAGGCATCCCTGCTTTGGTACTGGGGTGGAGGGGTGCTTGGCTTCTAGATATGGTACACATTGAATGCACAATGCACGTGATGTCTGAATTTGACATTGCACTGCCTTCACATTTCCTGGCACACACCATGGAGTCCTTGTACATGTAGGTAGTGAGTGGCGTACACATTTTCTGCACTGCATAGACCCACTTCCATGGAAACTGCCACCTTTCAACAGGTCTGATCACAGAAGCAAATCAAAGTTGACCCAGCATGCATGCCAGGTCATATGTTGTGTGTCACATGTCTGCCTTATGCGTTTGCTGTCGGTGTGGGTGTGTGTTGTGTCCTTCTGACATGTGTAGTGACCTTTTTTCTCTCTATTTTTCAGGTGATGACGCAATGGAGGCGGAGGATGGTGTTGTCATGCCAGACACAGGGTTGCTACCACTACATCAACCCGGAACTAGTGGGGGTCGTGGGGTGGTAGGCCACGAAAACCCCCAAGTGCTACAGTCCATCTTGTCTCTGGCGGCCTATGAGTCCAGCCTTGATGACGACTCTGACATCCATGTTGAGTTGGATGAGCATCAAGTCCATGTGTCAGGGGTGAGTGATTCTGATGTGGACACTCCTCTGTCTGCGACACCTGCACTGAGGGATCAGACAGTCTTGGTTCCTCTGCCCGTGGTGGATCGGGACGCAGGGTCACCCTCCACACCAGTCACTGATGTGCCTGGGACATCACGTCGAAGGGGGCATGTAGTCGTGCAGCCGCGGGCGGTGCCAACACAGCGAGGACCCCCGGTCCTTGGGTCCCGCAGGGGTCAAGCCCGGCAACGCGGTCGCTGCGCGCAACCGCAGTATACTGAGTGGGAGCAAGACATGACTGCCAATTCAGAACGGCAGGGGGCAGCAATGGAGAACATCGCTGAGAGCATGGAGCGTGTGGCCCGATCTGTGCTCCCCCCTCTCCAGCAGCAGGCGGCACGGTCCACGGCCCGCTCGCTCAGGCTGGGCATGGCGGCCTCAGACAGGGCACGCCAGGCTGAAATGTCGTCTCTGCGTCAAGCAATTGCTGCTCACGCAGAGGCGCACATGGATGCCCTGAGGGAGGAGTATGCTTCCCTCAGATCCACTCTGGGTGTCCTTATGATGTCCCAGAGGCAGCAGGCAGAGGAGAGGTTTGCACAGCTTGAGCGTACCATCTCGGCTGAGCTACAGGCTTGCCAGGAGGTGCAGCGGTTGTCCAGCCAGGCCTTGCAGGAGGAACTCCGTGTTACACGTGCTACCTTGCAAGAGGAAGCACGTGTATCACGTGAGGTTCTGCATGCAGACCTACGTCACATCGCCACACAGAACCAGGCTCACCCGTCTGGCAGACTTGCTGCCAATGAGGGGCAAGCTGCGGCTAGGCGTGGCCAGGCTACTGTGCCACATCCTCCTTTCCAGGATGAGCCAGACTCAGACGACCATCTATCTCCCACATAGGTCGGGCTGTGCAGGCGTTGAGCCCATGGAGGTTTTTTTTTTGGCTCAGCATCATCGCATGTGGATGTTGAGCAGCACCCTGTACCTCCCCCCTCCTAGGTGCCTCCCCTCCCCCCGGGTTGTATGTGGCCATTTTTGATTTTTCTTTTAGCTTAGTTAGTTAAGTTTCTGTTTGATAGTTAGTTTAATTAGGTAATGTAGGTTTTCCATAGTTAGTGTAATTAGTTAATATAGTTTAAAATTGCTTGTCTATTGTGCTTTCATGTGACGGTGCGGTGCTTTGTGGCTTTTGAAGGCATACACTGTCTGTTCCAGCTGGGCCCTTCAGGCTTGTCTTGTGTATGTGTTTGGTGCCTGGGGTCCTTGACTCGCATATGCCACTCCTGCCTCCCTTATCCATGGGCTCGCAAGGATGGTTCAGTGTCACAAACTTTTACACAAGGGTTTTGGACTGTCATATCTGTGGCATGTCTGGTGCTGTGTGACTTGTGTTTACAAGCCTAGTGAGGATGATTTTGGTGTCATTGTCCACTGTTAAGCTTGTGCTAGATGGGGTGTTTCATTATTAATGTGTACATTAATTACTATGCATTGTGTAGTATGTTTCTTATCTTTACTGTATACGTGCTTGTTGCAATTCATGCTGTAGATAGTGTTCCACACTTTGGATGTGAAAGACGGACTGATGGTGTGATTTATGGTGTGACTTTCTGACATGGTCAAGTAATGAGATGCCTGAAGAGACACACACAGATGACTTTGAAGCATTAATCATGTGTTTCATACCCTTTCTGCAAGGGGATGAGCCTCCAGAGCACCTTTGCCAGCAGACATGGCCCATTGGACGACGGAATTCTGGACACGTTTGTTGGTGCCCACATGCACATATGTGCACAAGCAGAGGCACAGGGATTGCAGACCTACATCCTAGAACTGCTGACGTGTTCAAAGGAACTCCAGGCAAGGTGAGCAGCACAGGGGGGCCACAACACAGCAAACCTTGCACCAGGCGAGTTGCACATGCAGGCTTAGTCACAGCACTGAGGGTGAGCTTGGACGGATATTGGTGTTGAAGCACACAATGCAGCTCAGATGTGTTGGTGGTCTGATGGCTGTTGATTGTAAGGTTGTCTGGGACACCTGCAGGGGCGGTGGCACATACCCTCCAGTACACCAAGGTACATTGAGGCACTTGTATCAACCATGTAGCCTTCCGAGACATGGAAAGGGGCAGCTCACAGGGACATACAACAAGGGACATACTCGGGTGCAGTGCATCTCATTTCCATGTACTTTATGATGAATGCACTGCCAACTTTGTTTCGGTCATTGTGGTACTCAACTTGCTCTGAAGTCATGGCTTGCTATATGGGTCTGTCTGCTTACCCAGGGAACATTGCATGTTGTGTGAATTGTGACACATTGGTGTTCCATTTGCCACGCACCCACCGGCAGCTAACTTACTGCATTGACTGTGTATGACCCGTCACAGGGGTAATGTTATATATGGGTACGAAGCATCTACACCAGATTGTCTGTTTGTAGAGTAGTTTGTTGCTATGGGGCATGTTTGGTGGTGTGTTTTTGTGTAATTGGCACGTACAGGTTGTTGACTGTGGCTCTCTTTGCAGCATTGCAGTGCTCCTGTAACCGGACCTGAGAGTGCGCAGGCAGGAGGCCAGCACTCAAAACCAGAGCTAAGTGTCTTGTTGTTTTTCTTTCAAACTGCTCTGCATAGGCTTGCTGGGGGGTGCACCAATGCATGGATGTATGTGTGATTCAATTTGGTATGTTTTTTTCCACCTAATCACCCAGAATCCTATGCAATTTTGAACCCTGTACCCTCTACCCGGTGTTCCTGCTTCCCGTACCTATCCAAGCAACGTTCCCTAACCCTCTTTCCCCGCTGGGGTTGCGGATGCCTGTGTAAGCCCCGAACTTGCAGGCGCCAAAACCCTAGAGGGGGTGGTTGGTTCGTACCACTCCTAAGCCTGGACTACAGAAGGCCATGACAATGATGTCCAAGTTTGTTTGGATTGTGTATGTGTTCATGCAGGTAGTACATTTTCGTGCATTACCTGCTTTCATGTGTCATTCCTCCTCCCCTCTCCTGCCACTCATTCCAGTTATCCAGTGTGCCAACACCTGTCCCGACTGCATATCCCTGACCCTCTATCCCCACCAGGGTCTCAGGGGCCTGTGTGAGTTTGACCTTGCAGGCACCCGGGACACAGTGGGGGTGGTTGTTTTGTGACACTCCTGCGCCTGTTCATGGGACCTGTGACAGTACACATCCGTTCATGGTGCATCATCCTATGTTATGTACCACACATGGTTCACATCCTGTTGTGACATTGTTTTACTGTGCTACCTTGGTTGTTGCATCTTTGTGGTAGTACTTGGCCTTTGTGAGGTACTGCTACGTCAAGTCATCTACTGGAGGGTGTTCTGGTTTGTTTTTATGCCTTGGATTTTGTGATTTTGGAAATGAGTGTGGATTCTGAGGTTGCAGGCACCTTTTTACACACAAGGCGGGAGATGGTGACGAAGGGTAAAGGTGATCCTGTGGCCAGGTGGAATTGAGGGTTGAAGGCTCCATGACACAGGTGCAGTTGTTCAGTGGGTCATGGTCATTTGTGAGGGAGGGGGGGGTTGTTGTTGATAGTTGCCTTGCCCTGCAGTGTGATGGGAACCCTGACATTGTAATGGTGGTATCCTATGTACATGTTGTGTTCTGCTGATCAATGCCTGTTCATGTGTTGTGTTTACCTTTCAGGTGCGAGGGGATAGTTGTGGTTTGACATGCTGGGGTGTACACATGGTGAATATTCACATGTGATGTGTAGAGAACACTGATGGTCACTTGATTGCACATGCATATGTTGAGTGCATGTCCTTGCAGACCCACACACTTGCACTCTGATGCACTACATGTACTCCCACCTTTGCATATCCACGTGTACACTGTTTGCCTTCTGGTGCCCACTGTGTCCCTGCAGCACATGTTCTGTGACCAATTATGGATCCTGTACATGCCTAATGTGCTTTTTGATATGGTCTGTCGCTTAGATGTAATGCACAGGGTGTGCATCACACACAATGGCTGTTCACTGTGCTGTGCGCTGAGCAGTGTGTTGCAGGAGTAGGACACAGCACACAGAAGCTGCAGTGTTGATTTTGCAATGCACAATGTGCATGTAGACAGGCATTCATTGTTATGTTACGTCTACAACTCTTGTAATGCATTTTGAAATGACTTATTTTGGGTGGGAGGTTGTTGGTCTGTCATTTCATCTGATTCCAGGTCAGGCATCATTGTCTGATGCCACTGTACATTTTGGACATGGCAATGTGTACCTTATTGTTACTGTGTTGGTGTATGGGTATTGCTTGCCATGTCATGTTGTGGTTTGGGAGGGTTTGAGTGACATAACAGTGATGGCCATGGCCTGTTTTGCAGGTGTGTGTGATGCACACCTTGCATGTCAGGGTCATCCGCTTCTCAGCGCAACTAGCTGGGGGTAGATCTCTCTCCGCGGCAGGGCCCTCCCTCTGGAACAGCCTTCCTGCCTCACTTGAACTTGAGGGGAACCATCTCCGGTTTGGGAAGCACCTCAAGACCTTCCTCTTTGCTTCTGCTTTCTCTCTGCCTCTCCCTTGCAGAATTCTTCACTGGAACTGCACTGGAGCTGCAACTGGGACACTCTCACCGACCTCGGTCCCTGGCCCAGCCACTCCCCACTTGCACTGCCTCCCTGGCAACCCCTGCACTGCGGTACTGTCTCTCTATCCCTATAGCCCCCCCTTCCCAGCACTTGTCTGCACTTACCTTTGCAGTTGTCACCAGCTGACCTATGTATTTGTTTTTTGGACTACTTCACATGTACTGCACTCCCCCCCTCCCCTTCCCCTTGCACTTTTCCCTTCCCCCTACCCCTGCACTTGCACAATCTAAATGACACCTGGCCTAGTAGTACTGTTGTCTGTCTTCCCTTGTTCCCCCCTCCCTGCCTCATCGCACCTTGAAATACTTGTGTATAGGCCATATCATGTCATGTGTCATATGTGTGCCTTTTGGTCACACAGGATAGCTTGTGTTTAAGTAGCTAGGGATGCAGACAATGTGACACTTCCATGGCAACTAGCTCAGGGTGGTAGGGTTGTGACAGTTGACTGTCTCTTTGTCATCATTGATTGTCACCTGGTATGTGCCAGGCCTGTGTGCAGTCCGCAGGGGTGGGAGTTTAGGTGAAAAATGTGGCCACAAGCTGGGTCCGGGCTTCCTCGCCACGTGCCCTGTCCCCTCCCATGGGCAGCGCCTGTGCCTGTGTTTGGGGATGTGGGGGCACCACCATGTCCACCGGGACGCCCTGCCGTGTTGCAACATTGTGCAGGACACATGCTGCCACAATGATCCTGCACACTACTGGTGGTGCATAGAGTAGCTGCCCGCCAGAGCGGTCAAGGGAGCGGAAACATGACTTGAGCACTCCGAATGTGCGCTCCACTATGGCCTTGGTTGTAATATGGGTGGCGTTGTATCTTACCTGGGGTGGTGTGGTGGGGTTCCGGATTGGCGTCATCATGTGGTTGTTCAGAGGGTAGGCACTGTCCCCTGGGGAGGTGATAATAGTTGAGATTATTAGGGTTTCGGTATTTGTCTGTGTGTGACTTGCATGCATGTGCAAGGGCATTTGTACTCACCTAGGAGCCAGGTGTCGCCATGCTGCCCAGCTTCCAGGGCCCGGCTCAGGGCGGACATTCTGCATATGAAACTGTCATGGCTGGAGCCAGGGTAGTTTGCACAGACAGAGGTGATGATTCCCTTTGCATCGCATACCACCTGTACATTGATGGAATGCCAGTGCTTGCGGTTTCGGTAGATGTGCTCAGTGGCCCTAGGTGGACGTAGGGCCACATGGGTGCAATCTATGGCACCGAGCACTTTGGGGAAGTGTGCCACCCTGAAAAAATCCAGGACAACGGCCTGCCTTTCTGCGGGTGTTCTGGGCATGTATATGTGCCTGCGGACTGAGGGGCGCGCTGTCATGATTGCCAGTACCTGGTGTAGGCAGCGTGACTGCGTGGCCTGTGAGACCCCCCCCCCGACTATGGCAGTAGTCTGCTGAAATTACCCAGTGGCCAATAAATGCAGGACATTGAGCACCTTCTCCAAGGGGCTCAATGTTTGGGAGCAAAGGGTGGGGGATGTAAGGTCATCTTCCCACTCCCTGACCAGGTCTAGGATGATGTGGGGCGGAAACATATACCTGCCGTAGACCTGGTCATCAGGCATCCCAAAAAGGCTGTCCGTGGTGCGAAAATGCGTGCCCTGGCTATTCTCCTCCTCCTGCGGTGTCCCACGATCAGTGCTGCGACAAATGGGGCATTCATCGTAGCTGTATATGCGTGTTTGTTGTTTGCGCGCACTTTTGTACTGTGCGCGAGGACGCTTCCGCCTGCCTTCGTGTGGCGGACGCGTTGACGCCTGTGTGCGTCTTTTGCCGTGTGCGGGTTTCCCGTATTCGGATCCATGAATACGGGTTGTTCGCGTGCGTGTGGGCGTTCCGTGTAGTTCCCTGCAGTACTTCCCCAGTTACGCCTTCTTTTTCACGCGTTATTCCCCATTCCGCGTGTTACGCCCACTGTTCCGCCCACTTTGTTTGTGTGCGCCGCGCTATGTGCGCTTTTGCTGTGCGCGTAGCGCACGCCGTGTATGCCTGCGTGCGCCATGGCTGGATTGGACGCACGGACAGCGGGAAACACGCGCAGCGTCTTCCTTGAATCGCACACGTGCGCGTGCGCTGCGTTTCTCACGCTTGCGCTCCCTTGCGCCTGCTTGCGCATGGATTTTCGGCGCACGTTTGTTCCATGAATCGGCCCCAATATGTCTAGTTTGGAGATATGGCTGACTAAAAACAAATGGGCTAAAAGCAGGTAAGGTTTCCTTACATAATTAGGCTTTAATATAATAGGTAAGTGGTGGGGTTTTAATGATGTACAGTAATGGCTGTACTCCCTACCCACACCACGCTTACCTTATCAGTCGCTGCTGGTTGACTTTGGCAGGCCACCCAGGCAAACACAGTCAAACACAGAGTGGAGTTGCTTAGGTTGGAGGTGCCCATTGCCTTGTGGCCCTTAGCCAGTAGCTGCCCAGGCAGAGGCTGCCCTGAGTGGTACTCTGAAAAGGGTTGCTCAGCCCAATCAGAAGTTGGAAGGGTGGGATGGGAGGCGGTTGTCTGGGTGACCAGGAGGTGAGCGTGGAGGGGAGCAGGGAGGGAGAGAGCGGCAAGGAGCACAGACATAAATAAAACAAATGAAATCCAATGGACAGAGGGGAGCGCGGAGGGAGAGAAAGCGGCAAGGAGCGCAAAATAAATAAAAAATGAATTCCAGTGGACGGAAGAGAGTGGGAAGGGAGCGAGAGAGAGAATGCCAAGGAGTGCAAAAAAAAAAAAAGGACGGGTGGGGTCACGTTGAAGGGGAATTACTTTCCTCAATGTGCAGCTCAAGCCGAGTGGTTCTGGGGGGCTAAACTGGGAGTCTAGTCCCACATGGTACTTTTTTTGTTTGGTTGCTTGGTCCAATCAGAAGTTGGATGAGTGGAATGGGATGAAGGTGTCTGGGTGACCAGGAGGCGGGGGCAGAGGGCAGCGGGGAGGGGGAGAAATACATTTTTAAAACATGAACTTAAATAGATGGAGGAGAGTGGGGAGGGAGAGGGAGCGCCAAGGAGCACAAACATGAATACAAAATGAACCACAAGGATGGATGGGGTCGTGCTCAAGGCGAGTCACTTACCTCAATGTGCAGCTGAAGCTGAAAAACGTAAACGTGTGAAAACCGTGATCACCTGACCGATCATCCGCCGGGAGACCATCTCAGAGCCTAGGTCCTGCCTAACCGGCCATTGATGCCATTGCACCCATAGCTTAAATGAGTCAAAAAGGACAAAACATCAATGCCAGTCAAAGGCATGGCTCATTGCACAAACCTAGCTAAAGGGGGAGATGAAATAGGATAATGTAGTGTCTGAATAGAAATGACCAGTTCATCCCAAGGCATTGTCAATACAGCTACCTAGTACTCAAATGCACATACGCAACAGGTGACGCAGAGTGCAGGAGATTCAAGAAAATCCAGGAAGAGCATGAGTCCTATGACTAATACTGAAACTAACTCCCCAAAAGCAAAACACCTGCCTGACAGGTCTATGACACAAAGAAACCAGACACATCAACATCAGTACTTTGGCAGACAGTTGCTATAGGAACAACTCACCTTTATCTTGCCAAATGCTAACAAAGAGATAGGACAACATTCATAGCCCACAGGCAAGAATAACGGGCCCTATGAAGAATAGCCATACAAATTCCCTTGACCAACCAGTGGGAGCTACGAACCTGCCCTTTGTCTGCTGTGAATGTGGGCAGCCCCTGAAAAATAGGTAACATACATCGATGATTGTGCATGGTGAAAACTATTAAAATAAGGGTGGAGGTCTCAAAACCCTTTGTAGGTTACATGATCTCATCTCTGTACCTCATACCCTAGTGTTTATCATGTTCCCTTTACATTTTACCACACTAAGGTTAGGGTATCCCTCTGCCTCTATAGATGCCAATCATTGCTGGATGATGTAATCTGAACATAGCCCCTCGCCTAAGAAGGATGTGACTGGCAGTATGTGTACCAATGGGTGTGGCACCGGCGGAGGCTCTCTTCCAAAGATGCCCGAGAGACGTCATACCGGAGGTGGGGGACAGGGACCCCGCCGTCATTGACAATGAACAGGTCGAGGAGGACAGACGAACAAGGACGCAGATGGAAAACATCCGGAGAGGCCTGAGACCCCCACATATCGCGCTGGGAGATGAGGTGCTGGTGAGGAATCGCCACCCACAAGGCAAGTTATCCCTCACGTATGAACCCGCCCCCCTGGATGTCGTGACGGTGAAGGGCTCTATGGTGACAGCCTCTGATGGGACATCGTCCGTGACTAGGAATGCTTCCTTCTTCAGGAGAATCGGCGACCCGAGAGTGGACAACCTGGACAACCGAGAGGGTGAGGATGCATTGGATGAAGGTGGGGGTGAAAACCCCGCCGTGGACTCTCCTGCTCGGGGCAGACCAGGTCAAGAGACACCAGCCAGAGACGTTGGCAGGAGGTACCCCCTGAGAACAGGGCGTGGGAAACCTGCCCGTCTCACAGACTATGTAACGGACTGCGCTGGGGAGGCTAACCTGGGGACAATGGTCAGGCCGTGACAGGCACCCTCGGGGGATCCAGGGTGGCTGTTAATAAATGAGGGTTTTGGTATGTACATAGTTGCGTGCTTTATAAATGTGTGATAGTTAGTCCCTCCTGTTTTCAATTTGTTGTTATGGAAAAGGAGGAGTGTGGTGTTGGCCCTTTAAGGGCAAGCACGCAACGGGGTGACGTTCACTCCGTCGCGTGCGCAGTTAAATAAACGGGGTGTGCCCGGTGACATCAAATCACCGGGGAGCCCACACTAGCAAGATCGCTGTCTCCGAGTCTCTGTGTCACGGGGGGTGGGGGGCTCACGGACGGCGGAGTCCGGACACCGCCAACAGTGGCCTTCACACTGCAAATTGATGAAATAAGGAAATCGCGGTCCTTATGAAAGGCAATGGCGTAATTCGCGGTGAAAAAGATAAAACAAAATCCGTACTGACTGAACAGGACACGCACTGCAATTAATGCGCCATAAGCCCATGGCGCCATAAACCCATGCTTGTTACACAACCCTGTAGGACCTAATGGTGCTCAGAGACCATGACCTATGGATAAGTGCCAACGCTGTTGCCGAAACACCAACAATTACACCTCACACACATGAGGTAATGTACCTTTGTGTAAAGTTAAGGGCTTCTAAGCACGCTCACGTTCCCCTTAGAAGAATGGGCTGGACAACCTGTGAAAGACCATTCTGCAAGAGGAAAGTTGTGCCAGTAATGTTTCCTGGGGCCAGATTACAGAAACTTTGCACCTCTGCAAGCGCAAAATTTGCACGGATTACAGAAACTTTGCACTTGCTGCCGTGCAAAGTTTCTGTAATCTGGCCCTAGGTGCATTTTTGCATACCATTCCGTATTAGCACTAGGGCATATTTTGCCCTGATACAAAAATGTAGTGAAAATGCATGCTCTGTGCACTAGGGCAATTTTTGCTGTGGTGCTTTTGATATACCAAAATGCACTTGTCGAGGTGCAATGTTTTTTGTATGTGTCCCAGTGTTTTTAAAAATAGGGCAAAAATTGCCGTAGTGCTAATACCGTGCAAACTTTGCATTTGCACTGGTGCAAAGTTGCTGGGATCTGGCCCCTGCGGTGAGAAGCTGGTGCAGTTTTTCCGCTCCAAATGTGTACAAGCACATGCTCTTAGCCTTTACAGGCTTTCTCGCATCCGGAGGCGGGCCCTCAACGCGAAAGACTATTATACAATGACAAGCCACTGAAGTAAAACAAAAGAAAACCTCTTAAGTTATTACCTATCTAGACAATACTTTCTCCTAGTTCCTGAACAAATCCGGCAGAGCATTATAATTTCTGGCATGGAGAAATGCATTCTCACTCTAAACGTGATGTGCTATAGGAATAATTGCCTTTGTACCAACGGGCGAACTACAAGAACAAGTTGACCTGTTGAAGAATAGAGTCTTTCAGAAAAGCAATATTCTGCTCATTGAACCATAGCACAGAATAATGCTGCAGCGTTGCCTCAGACAAATACTTGTCAAGGGAATTACCATTCAAAGCAACGCTTTCTGCGCACCATCCACATGTGCTCTAGTGTTTAAGTTTTGGGGTCAGCACGGTTCACATTTTCTTCTGACAAGGCTGAAGCTGAGCATTCTTCCCAGGGCAACAGGAAAAACACGTTTTCGTTTCTCCTTTAACATCAAGCAGTTATTTCGAGTCTATCTGATAATAAATCTACTGACGTGTTTTCCTGTTCTTATCTTGGAGGCAAGTCGTTTTCGTGTATGGCAAAAGGGATTCATGGCGTCTGTCACCCCCATCTGCCCCGCCATGCAAGCCTGCATGCATCATTTCCTGCATCGGATAGCCATACTAATGGTAATGCATTGGAGTCCTAGGGAATCCACATGCCGGTTCCATCTGCTCAAAGCAAGCGCATTCCACAGACCTCCATTTTACATTGATTCTCATTCCATAAATGGTAAGCAGAATTTACACAATTTTGACTCCGAAGTAAGCAAATACTTATGAAAAGCCCTTGTGGACATATGTAGGGGGGCTGGGTAATTTAATGGGTTTCGCATGTTGTTTCACACTTGTTTACCTCAATGCCAGCAGTGTCATACCAGTCTAAGGCTAGAGATATTACACTTTAGGAGGACTTCGCTCATCCAAACGCCACATTTCAAATCCGGTTTCTTTTCCAAAAAGACAAAACATATGTTATGTTCATGCTATTTATACTACGCACCAATGCCATCTTCATGGTCCCCAGGCGCTCAAGAGGGAGAGCACAACAATGCTTTGCTATTTTGGTGGTAGTTTCAGGTCAGAGAAACCGGTCACTGGGTGTGGGTTTGCTTCTCGGTGGTATGGGTTGATAGGTGTTTGGGCATATGAATCTGCATGGGTGGTTTTGTGGCCCTGTGGCGTGGGTTGGAATTGAGCCGTTACTGGAGAAGATGTGCCTTTTTGCAGTATGGTGTTAGAGTGAGTGTTGTGTTAGCCCTGTGTGGGTGTTATATTTGGTCAGAGGCGTTGCTGAGGGCTAAGAGGTCTATAGCCCTGGGTCTTTAGGTTGTAGCCCCAGATACAAGCTCACGGGCTACAACCAAAAGGCCAGCTAGCCCTGAATCCCACCAGTCGCGACATTAGCGTAGCCCCAGCTATTTTCCAGACCTAGCAACACCCCTGTATTTGGTCTCTGTGGGGTGTGTTTGCAGGAGTATAGGGAATGTATTGTGGTAATGGTAGGAAGTGGGTGATCCTTGTGCTCCTCTTCAACAGATTGTTTGGTGTTTAGGCTTCTTCTTTTACTCAAGGCTAACCAGCTTGGTTGACTTGAACTCGGAATCACGAAACTGGACCCAATACTTCGCTTTGAGGTTGCACGCTTCTCTACGACCATGGTTTGGCTTTTTAGTAGAGTAAATCAAAGGAGCCAGGTTTTTAGTGAGGGTCTGGTGTGCGATTTATGAAAAGGCTTTGCCACCATATTTCATTTTCTAATATTGTTTGGGTTCCAGACATATGGCATTGCTAGAACTCAGAGTTATCTTTGGTCTACAGATGGAGATTTATTCTTGCAGGAATTCTGTTCCATGTCCATGAATTGCTCTGTGGGCGATACAGAGTGTTTTGAAATTAATCCTTTTTTTGATTGGTAGCTAGTAATTAGTTCTTAGTGCTGGTGTGATAGGCTCTCTCTCTCTGGTCTCTGTCTTGCTGCAGCGTTCTATACCCAGTGCAGTTTTGTGACAAGGCAGTCCAGCATTCCAAGGTAAATGCTGTTGGTGTGGTTTGTTTGTGACATGACAAGAGAGATGATGGCAAGTGTTCTGTGTGGGAAGGTGAGAAAGGATGGTATCTATTGAATTGTGTGTTGACGTAAGATTAAGTTCTTCACCACTGCATTGATTTGGTGTTAGGTTGTTGTAGATGTCTAATGGGCAAAGGTCTACTGGTAATCTGGATTTGGTGCTTTCCTTCACTATATTAGTGAAATCTTGTGTCGAGATCGGTGTGAAGTAGTTCAGTTGGTGGTTGCCTCTGGAGTTGGATCGTTGGTGATGTTGTTGCTTATGTCGTCACAGACATTCTGTGAGGGAGTGGGGGCATTAGCATAAACTGTCAGGTTTCTTATCTCATTGGAGATGTTGAACATCTCTTTATGCATTTTGTTTTTTTCTTTTAAGATACATTTGGCAACATACAGTTTTTTTACTTTGAGGATTTCAGCTCTGTATAGCCATATTTTATTCCGTTGGTTTTAATCTTTCCTCCAAGTTTGTTACAATTTCCTGTTTGTTTTCTTCAGGGATATGAGGTGGGGTGTAAACCATCTAGCAGCAATATTATTATGGGTAGTGTGAAAGCTGTCGTTGGTGCAACAGCATTTTGAGCTTCCTTGATCCATTTTTGGCATGTCTCAATTCTTTCTTCTTTTGAGACTGTGTCCAGGACACTATTTGGTGGATTTCAGTCCGGTGTTGCGATCCATGGTGTTGCCAGATTTCCAGTTTCTTTTCTGAAATGAAGTTGAATTTTTTTGGTGGCATGTACTTATGTTGAAGCATGTACTGTGAAAGGTATTATAAGGTGGTCAGTCCAGAGAATCTGTTGTAGGTGCATGGCGGATAGTTGTGAGTTCAGTGATTTGGCAGAATTGGTGTTTTCCTTTTCAAAACAGATATTGAAATTTCCGAGTATGATTAGGTGGTCGAGTTCTATAGCAATGCTGATTATGGCATCTTTAAAAGCCTCGTTGAAAGACGAGTCGCATGTTCTCATTCTGTAGATAAGTAGGAATAAAAGACTGTATTCATGGTCCAAAATTAGGTGGAGTAAGAGAGATTCCCAATTTGGGATATTTAATGGTAGTGCCGTTGTGATTTTTAGGTGATCCTCATATGTAAAGGTAGGGTCCCTCCAGCTTTTCCTCTGAGTTTGACATTATTCGGGAGTGTTTTGTATGCAACTCCTTTGAAGCCCTTCATAAGCCAGGTTTCTTTGAGGAAAAGTCTGTCAGTTCCACCTTTGCTGAGGTGCTTGTGTATCTCAGTGCTGTGTTTTGACATTGATTTGGCGTTGACCAGGTTGCAGTGAATCTTTGGACTTTCCGATTTCAGTTTGTCCTTTGGAGGTTGTGTCAATAAGGTAATCTGTTTCAGTCCTGTTGTTGGCTTTGCTGTGCAGGTTGTGGTGCGAACCTTCATGTTTCCAGTTTGATGTCATCGTTACCCACTTTGTGACAGCGTTACCCACTTTCTCCTCACCTGAATCTTCACCTGAAGACTGGGGGGAGGATTCCTAATGGGGTATCGCCTTGTTCATCTTCTTCTTGGAGGTTTTCCTTCCTGTGTACAAATATGGTCTGTCACGAAGGGAAGTCACAATGCCTGACTGGGTATAGCCCAGGCAAGAGGCTCGGCCCCCGGAACGACCGAATGAGGGGGGGGGAGAAGCCTAAGGGCTAAAAAAGAAACCTGGTGAGGAGCACTGCTGGTCCCTGCGATGATTCTAACAGGTATACAGCTGGAGCGGAGCTGGAGATGTTGCTGTTCAGCAGATGAGCGTAGGTCCCAATATGAACGATCGCAACAAGTACAATGAAGGCAGCCAGGTAAGAACGAGCAAAACAGGAGTCAGAAGAGGGCTCGGGAGCACGGACAGAGAGAGCGAGAAGGCAGGGAGGACACAGAGGGCAAGAAAAAGAGTAGGGACAGAGAACTATCATCTCACCCTGATTGCAGGAAGAACGAGGGTTGCAACGCACTGCCATAGTTGCAGTGAATGAAGATAAGCTGTCCGGAGGCAGCCTCTTGAAAGAACCAGATCAAAGACAGACATTCCTTGAGACACATGTCGGCATATTAATGCAAGAGCATCCAACTCTTCCATAAATGCCAGGAGGGGCGCGCTGTGACAGTCTGTTCCAGTTCTTTGATCCTTGTTTAGTCCATCTGTGGTGCTAGCTTCTTCGCTCCCTGTGTGGTTGAAATGTCTTTGGATTGCTGTTTGAGATGGCTTGTATGTAGGTAGGTAAGACAAAACATAGAAAGATTTTGTTTGAGATGTCAAGGAAGGGCTCTCTTCCATGAAGGGGTTTTGTGCAGGGTTTCCCAGTGAGTTTAGCTTCCACAAGGTAATAGGTTGCGATGTTAGTTTTTCTTCATGGGAGCTTGCAGTTGTATGGGTGGTATTTGTCTCCATTTTGAGATTTGTGAGATTGGATGTGTGGTTGCTGGAGGTTGTCTATAACTTATTTGGCTTTAGGGTATCCTTGTTCTGATGTATTCATCCAGAAATGTGTTATATGATTAGCTACATGAGAAAAACGACACAATAGATTATGAATGAAAAGATCTTACTGTGGCAGGTTATCCAGGTTGAGGAGTGCCCCGGTGTCCGGTACTATTCGAGTGGCACTTCATTGTGGTGGGCAGATATTACTGTTGCTAGTACATACAATAGGGTAATAGAATATTAGTAGCCAATTGTCCAGGTTGTAGAATATCTTAGTGTCTAAATACCCCAGTGTCCAAGTACCCTGTGGCCATGTATTTCAGCAGCCAAGTAGCCCAGTGGCCAGTAGCCTAGTGGCCTATTAAGCCAGTGCTCATAGAATTGGGGCTTGTCAATCATGGGTTAATAACACCGTAACACAGGGAACCCGTATTAAGGAGTAGATTTAGTATAGCAGGTCAGCTATGGGGGACCAGGGGGAAACAGCTATCAAGAGTGTCAAAGTGGGAAATTATTGAAACAAGCTATGAAGGTGGCAGCCTATTTTAGTCCTATAATATCACTGTAGCAAAATATCACAGGGGCAAAATAAGAATGAGGCATAATAGCTCAGTGGCAAAATATCAGAGTGACAGAAGATCAGAGTGTCAAAATATCATACTGGCAAACTATCACAGTGGGGCAACACAACGTATCACAGTGGCAAACCAACACAACAGCAAACCATCACAATGGTGAAAAATCACAGCAGTAAAATAACAGAGTTGTAAACTATCAGGATGCCAAACTATCTCAGTGGCAAAATATCAAATTGGTAAAAAAGCAGAATAGCAACATATGACAGTGGCAACATATCACAGTGACAGAAGATCAATGTGGAAAAATATCATATTTTAAAATATTCTAGTGGCAAACAATCAGAGTGGCACACTGTTTGAGTGGCAACATATCACAGTAGCAAAATATCCCAGTGGCAAATTGGCCTACTGGCAAAGTATCAGAGTGGCAAAATATCAGAGTGGCAAACTATGCTGGTGGCAAACTATCCTAATGGCAAAAATGCCCAGTGGCAAAATATATCAGTGGCAACATTTCAGAGGGGTGAACTAACAGCGTGCAACGTATCAGAGTAGCAAACTGCCCTAGTGTAAAAATGTCTCAGTGATAAAATATCACCATTGCAAAATATCAGAGTGGCAAAATATGAGAATGGCATGCAAATCACGTTGGCAAGTATTCTACACTTAAATTATTTTCATGTGCATTTTCCTCACATATATGTATATTCTGAAACACTGGCTAGAAACACTTGTGTATATGCGTGTTATAAATGCCATATCATATCATATCCTATAAATGGATGAGAGCAGCCCCATGATAAATCATTATTGTTGGACGTTTTTGATGGACAACTGCTTGTGGCATATCTTTGCTTGTTAGGACATGCTAGAGTTCATAGTGCAGCTGGTGTCACCTCACATAGGAGGCCACTGCTCTGCAGGAATCTAAATACGTCTGTAAGTATCATTGCACCCACTCTAGATTCTGGAGCTTAGTGCATATTTCCAGTGTACTGTGAAGAGAGGTTCCCTTGGGGCAGCGATTTACTAAGGCACGCATGCTTGCAAGAAAGGGCTTTGGCTTTTGATGCTCATATCCCTCAAGTATTACACACACACAATCAAAACCAAAAGCAGTTTTGTGTTCATAGACTGTGGAGCCTCACCTACTCCATAGGCATCATCGTTTTACTGTGTGTTAAACAGTACCATCAGTGCAGTGACACAGGGTTGACTTTTTAGGCTTCCCAACTAAGACTCCATTTCTCGGACTGACTACTAACTCCCTGAACATGTAAAGTTGCCATTGACTTTATTAGTCTTTTTTAAAACCCACAGACCCAGTGCAAACTTTCCTACATAGAGTACTGGAAAGGGTTAATAGTTATCCCTTTTTGTAGGTTTCTCATGGAACATTGTTTCATTCCCTTTTCATTAAGACTTGGCTGGTGGCAGTGGTATCTACCCTATTTTTCCTACCGCGGTTATTGTATATAGTCTTGGTAAAGTTTTAGGCTATCTTGGTAGCCTCGAACTTAAACCCGATGGACCATATACTGTTTTATACGGTTCCGGCTGGGTTTAGTCGCCATTTCTTTTTGTAAAAGTCTTTCTCATATTTTACTGTGCACGCCAAACCAGGTTTGGTTCCTTTGTTCACCATCCTTTCGCAGGCTTCTGCACAGAAGCCCTCCTTAGGTGCTTGTATGTCTGAGGGGGGCAGGACGTGAGGGAGGGGTTTAGGACTCCCTGCACAGGGTCTCCTTCGAGACCCATGTTGCACTTTGATATGATTGGCTGTGGTGACTGTCCCGGCGGGACAGCCACCCTGCTGTGTGATTGACAGCCAGGCTGTGTGAATGGGGGAAAACGGCATAAAAAGCAGGTCTCTGGGGATGTAAAGGCAGAGTCGCCACTGGATCGAGAGAACCGAAGAGAAGCTAACAGAAGAGGAGCTCTACCATGACTGAACCTCCCGGTGAAGCCCTGCTGCGGGTCTGTAAAGGACCGGTGGGGGGTGTCTGTACTTCTGCTCTCTATATGGTAGAAGAGAGGCACAGAAGACCCCAGCCAAGATTCTCTATTACGGTAGCAATGGACGAGCAATCAAGGCCTAGCTTCTCAGGAGGTGATGCAGGCTGGTTCTTAAGTACAGTGTAGTCCCCAAGCCCCCACAAAGGAATGTCCACACACTGTATTGGTTAGAACACAGTCTTTATATAATCAATATTCAAGGTTATGTACACTTATCATAATAACTCACTTTGTACTTAGGAAAATCAACAATGGCAAATATATACAATTCTAAAGTGGTACCACCCTTTGTATTAGATCTCATTAAAGTGCATCAACAATACTGTAACAATGTCACACAGATCAATAGAGTGAAACCAGCAATAGACAGAGGAGAGAAAATAAGATGGTTGAGCAATAGGCAGAATACTGGCCCCTACCACTAGACACAGTTCTGTGTGGAGATCCCCCCACCTGGGCAACCTGTAAAATAAAGATATAGCACAAGCCTAGTCCATATATTGTTCTGGAAGTCTTATTCCCTCCTATAATGTTTTTACCCCCCCAATGTACCTGGTGGAGTCGAGTTCTTCGAAGAGGCGTCGACAGATCCTTCTTGAGCGACCCCCTTTCAAGCGGGAGTCACGGATCGTCGAGAGGCGTCGAGAAGCGTCGAGGAACTCGGCGTTCGGCGGCGGGGAATCGATGGCCCTTCTTGAATGCCTTCCCTTTCAAGCGGGAGACACGGGGCGTCGAACGTCCGTCGAGGAACTTGGCGTTCGGCGTCGGGGAATCGACGGCCCTTCTTGAATGCCTTCCCTTTCAAGCGGGAGACATGGGGCGTTGAACGTCCGACAACAAACAGGGTAGAACGGCGTCGATGAGGCGGCAGCTTCGTCCGAGCGGTGCTCGTCGGCGTCGGAGCGTCGGCGTCCTGCAAGGCAGAGGCGTGCGGGGCACCTCAGTGACAATAGTTCTAGACCGCAAAGATTGTGGAGACGGAGGCCCAGCAAGGGCGTCGAGTCGTTCGAGTCTTTGTGGTCTTCGGGTGGTTGGGGACCCAACGGTAGGTTTCTCCTCGGCGCGTTGGTCGACCTCGACTTTCTCCGGCAGGATAAAGCGGTCGACGGTGCGGACGAGGGAGTCCTTCGATTCAAATGTTCTTAGGCAAGGAGCGGACGGCTCCGGTCGTCGGTGGCACGGCGTCAAGTGGTTGCCATGGCTGGGCAACACAACTTCGACGGGCCTCCAGCGGTTACACAAACCTGCGAACCCTGGTCGACGGCAATGGACTTCGACGGCGGCGATGTCCGGGTGCTTCACTTCGATCTCCTCGGCGGTCCCGTCTCGTGTCGGCAGCCTTTCGAGGGTCTGACTTCCACGGCGCTTCAGCGAAGATGGAGCGGTGCTCCATGGTCCCTCGGAGCACGGAAAGAGGGCGCCTTACCAGGTCCTCTCTCGGGTCAGTCTTCGACGATTTCGGCAGCCTTCGGATCGGTCGAAGCAAATGCAACAGCAAGTCTTCTTCTTCCAGCTGGACGTCGAGGATCAGCAGTTCCAGTTACTCTTAGAGTTGAGACTCAACTCCAGAACGCTTCTGAACGCTTCTGAACGCTTCTGAACAATTACCAGTAGTGAGAGGTCCCCAGATATACTATTCTGTCTCTCATCCACACTGCTGGCACACACTCAGCAGCCAATCATACAGAAGGGCATTCATGCAGTCAGTCAACCAATCAGGCACACAGTGCATTCAGGCCACACTCCTCCCTTTCAGACACTCACAACAAGGAATGTGGATTGGGACAAGTACCCAGCCATTCAACACTACACACTGCATTCAGGCCAGTTTCGGGCAGGGCTGTCTAAGTCTTTGTCTCTCATGCCAGAAACCAGACAACCACAACAAGGCGTGTATATTGGTCACACACTCCATTCACCCAGGTCCCACCCACAGGAGGTACCCACAGCATACAGTCACTGGGAAGGCTCCAGTCAGTCTAGTTGGGCCTTCACAACAACACCATATATGGAACTTCCACCCAACAGCCAGTCAGGGGGAAGGGACAGAGTCAGGGCTTCCCAGGACTTTGGGAAAACAAGGTAACAGGCAATAGAAAGCAAGAGGCCACAGGGGCCATCTTGTTTCCTATCAGGAATCAACTGATCCCAATGGCAGGGCCTGGGTATCCCAAAATGGAAGACACCCAGAGCACCTGTCAAATTCAGCATGGAGCTGCCACCAGCCCATACCCTGCTCTGTGGGCCACCCACAGGTGCCCGAAAACATACACTAGGGGCACAGGGTTGTACCCCTACCCATGGGTGCCATAAGGGTATCCCATGGGTCTGTTCACCAAACTAAAAGAGAGAGCTGCACTGCCAGGAGTCCCACATGGACTCCTGGGCAGAAAACACGACAGAACACACGATAAAAAGCAGTAAAGGACAAGGACTCAGAGGCCCTGTCCCTCTGATGCATTTCCAGCATCACAGGGTCTGAGTCTCCAAACTTCGACGACAGGGAAGATCTGCAAGGTATCTTCTCCCCTTGAGCTGGTGGGAACAACCGGTTCACCAAACTGCTAGCCAGGCCTCCCTCCTCTGGGACCCTGCTTTCTTTTTAAGGAGCGCACCTTTTATATGTCGCTTTGCTCTGCTGCTGGTTTCTTCCCGGGGCAGTGCAGGACCCTCCAGTCTTCCTCCTTCTTGTCAGTTCGACAGTCGATTCATGAACCGTTGCCTGCAGGACCTGCCAGGAACGTCTGTCTCAGCGGCAGCATTCTTCTGCTCTAAAGATACTGTGCTAACCCAGTTGTTTGTTTCATCCAGCCGGGGTGAAAGTGTGTGAAATCTTTCACCAATCCGAGGGCTTGTACTTCTCTATTCTTTAAAGTAACTTTTCATCTGACCAACTTCGTTCTGAACTCTTGGCGAAGACTTAACCGCAAACTACCATGAACTGTGTGATCCTCTGCAAAGATTTTGGTCCATTGACTTTGGCCCTGGCCTTTTGATTTAATTTCCTCACTGTAGTTCCCTTTTCTAGATTGCCCTGCTTACTTGCTTGTTGGTCCTGTTCAACTTCTGTCTAACTTTGTCTTTCCCTCCCTTTTTATTTCTGGAGTGCCATTTTGCTCACACTTCATTTTGAGCCTAACTTGTCCAGAAGCTATTGGGTGTGGTGCAGTGTATTAGAACTGTGATTTCTCAACTGCTTGATAATAGTAAAATGTTTAATAACTGATGTGTAAATAAATGTATATTCTTTTATTCAGAAACATTGAGTCAGTGTTTGTTTGAATCAGAGTAATTGTTGTCCTTTGTGTAACTATTGATACTGCTCACTTTCCTCTTGAGATACGTCTGGCTGCTCAGCCATCGCTACCACTTTACTGTGTAGTACAGGCTTTTACCAAAGGTGAATTTGTACTGTCACTTGTAGTCCTAATTGTGTGTGGTGTTCCCAAAGGGTACTACATATAATTCTGCCTAATACTGGTGGACATCGGTGAGGATCAAGTATAGTGATTACACTTAGAGTGTTGCTATTACCTTGGCTCAACTAACCACAAGGCTAAATATCACTAAAAACAATATTAATCATGTCTGATATGGAAAGTTACAGTCAGGAGACCCTCCTTAGTGACACTGTGTAATATCTGAAAAATGTGTGTAGAGAAAGGAATCTCTCGGTTAAAGGCAAAAAGTCTGAACTGATTGAAAGGTTGTTAGAAAAACAAAGTCTGGAGGCTGGGTCTGAAATACCTAAACCCTCAGCAAATGTGGAAAATGATGAGGATGATAATGTGTCTATTACTGATGAGTTATATGAAACAGGTGTGTCCCACAATGTAGGCATCACTGCTCCTTTACCTGCTCAACAACCTAAACCTTTGCCCACTGGGACCCCTACAGGTCCTACACTCAGTCCTGAAATCATTACTCTAGACAAGATGAGGCTTGAATTGGAATTTAAATGGTTAAATGGTCAAACTGAACAGAAACATCAAGAACTTAAGCTCAGAGAAATTTATATAAACCATGCCTTATAAATGAAAAAGTTGTCTATTGAAAATGCTTCTCTCCCAGAGTCTTCTAGTCTTCCAGCCCTAAGAGACCCTGTGTGCCTAAAGACATTGTGGGTATGTATGAGGTTAAGCTTGATATTTTGGATTGGTTGGCAATGTTTGAATATAACCATGGGATTCAAGACATTACATGGAATCAGTTGCTTCCTTGGCTCTTCTCTAGGCTACTCACTGTTGCATCTGATGTTGTGATGGAGTTGGGGGATGTGGATAGGATGTATTATATGTATTATGAGTGTGTGAAGCTATATTTAATTGCTAGATTTGGGAAGACCCCTAAGTACCTTAAGAGGTTTATGACCCTCAAAAAGCATGATGCTACCCCTTGGGCTACCTGGGTGTGTGACTGTTTGAAAAACTTAGATGGTTGGGTTAAGGGTTACAGAGTAAACACTTATGAAGGTATGAGAAATCTTGTTATGTTGGAGTCATTTTATGATGCCTGCTCCCCTGAGCTCAGACAGCACTTGGCTGATTCTAAGGAGATAAATCCAAAGACATAAGCTAAGGCTGCTTACTTGTTGGTGGGCAACAGGGCTACCCACAAGGATTCTGGGCAACTCAGATGAAGGATAAGGGAAAACAACCAAGGAGAGATAACAAGGATAATTCTAATACCTCCAATCCAAAAGAGGGCCACAAACAGCAACATAAGGGGAAACCACAAGGGAAACCCAATCAGGATAGTGCACCATCTGGACCCAAACCAGATGGAGGTCAGAACAACCCCCATTCATCAAGACATTTGGGAAATGTTATGCTTGTGGGTCAACTGACCAAGTGAAAGGAGATCCCAGATGTAAGGGTAAACCTTCAGGGGTCCACACTGTCTCCTTAGCCTTCTCCCCAGAGGAAGAAGTACCTATGGCTAGTGGAAACTTTCACCTACTGGCTGATGAACAAATGAGAGTCTCAGCTAGTGTTTCTTTAGTGTCCCTGGGCTTGTGGGAACAACAGAATTTAGATGTCTATAATTCCATCCCAGATAATACTAAAGAGTATTATAAATATATTGTTCTTGTGAATGACCACGAGACTCCTGCCATCAGAGACACTGGAGCCAGCATAATTGTGGTGGATGAATCATTTTTCAAGGTGGAGGATGTTGCTAAGGCACCCAAATGCCTCACCACGTTAGCTGGAGGCCCTGTGCAAATGGTTCCCCAGTTACCAGCTCTCATCCTGTGTAATGATATGACTGTCAAAATACCTGTTAGTGTGCAGAGTGAAGTGCCTGGGAGAGTACTGTTGGGTAATGACCTGAAAACTCTTGGAGTTGTGTCAAGCACCCCCAGGCCTCCCAGTAAAAAGAAACAGGAGCTCACTAGGCCTGCAAGGGAGAGGACCTCGAGGGGCTCTCCAGAGGAGTTGATGGAAGAAACTATCACTCCCACTCCACAGGAGTTGCTCACTGCTATTTCTGGAAGAAAGAGGCAAATGGGAAACCCAAGACCTTGAGGAAAAGGACAGACAGCACCCCTGTACTACCAACAAGGACATCCCCAAGAATGTCCAAGATCACACCTGTGACTCCTCCACCTGCTGAGGCAGAGTGTGAGGTACAACCCTGTGTGGTTGATCCAGTTTCTAAAGAATCATATCCAGAGGAAGACACTGTTTTGGTTGAGGATCTTGACCCTGTTGACCATCCGGTGCTGCAGTTTTTAATGGCAGAAAGTGGACCCAGCAGGTCAGACTTCAGCAGAGGACAAAGAGAGTGTCCTACTCTCGAAGGTCTTCGATAACAGGCTGCTTATCAACTTGATGGGCAAGAAGTTGGAAAGCATAGGTTGAGCTGGGAAGATGGCCTCTTCTACAGTGAACCGACTGAGTCTATCCCTGGGGACTGCAAAAGAATTGTAGTGCCCCTAGCCAACAGACTCCAGTTCCTACAGTTGGCTCATGAGATACCTTTGGCTGGTCATTTGAGTTTCAAAAAGACCAAGGAAAGGCTCTCCTTATACTTCTACTGGCATAAGATGGGGTCAGAAGTTGACAAATTCTGGAGGAGCTGTCACACTTGCCAAACCTCTGGCAAGAGTGGAACCAAGAATGTGGCACCCCTCCTGCCTCTCCCAGTGGTGGGAGTTCCTTTTGAGAGGGTGGCCATCGACATTGTTGGTCCCCTTGACCCACCCACATCTTCAGGAAACAGGTTTATCCTGGTTGTAGTAGACCATGCTACTAGGTATCCTGAAGCAATACCTATGAGGACTGTTACAGCTCAGACTGTGGCTAAGGCTCTACTTGGTATTTTTACCAGAGTAGGGTTTCCTCAGGAAGTGATATCCGACAGGGGATCCAATCTTATGTCCCACTACATTCAAGCCATGTGGAAAAACGGTGGTGTCACTTACAAGTTCTCTACAGCCTACCATTCACAGACAAATGGACTGGTAGAGAGCGTTAACCGTACTATGAAGAGCATGATCAGTGCTTTAGATGAAACCCTTAAAAGAAAGTGGGACCTTCTACTGCCATGTCTTCTCTTTGCTTATAGAGAAGCCCCTCAGGAGGGAGTTGGATACAGTCCCTTCGAACTTCTCTATGGCCATCCAGTCAGAGGTCCATTGGCCCTGATTAAGGAGGGATTGGGGAGTGCTCCTTCCCCCAAGCCAGTCAGAGTGACTGACTATGTGATAGGTCTCCGGAGGAGAATGTCACACATGATGGCAGAAGCTAATGATAACTTAAAAGCAGGTCAGGCTCTGGTCAAACATTGGCATGACCAGATGGCCAGCGTGGTTGAGTTTACTCAAGACCAGCTTGTACTAGTTATAGTGCCAACAAGGCATAGGGCCTTGCAGGACAAATGGATAGGACCCTTCAAGGTTCTGGGCAAACTTGGAGAGGTGAACTATTTGGTGGATTTAGGCAGACCTAAGGAGGCTCCCAGAGTCTTTCACACCAACCGTTTGAAGGCATATGTCTCGAGACCAAAAGTGGGAGCTTTGCTTCTAGCTTCAGATCAAGAGGAGGAGGAGAATGAACCTCTACCTGACCTCCTCAGAGGCCAGCCGTTAGATGGGAACATAGAAGGAATCAATCTATCTTCTCAACTGACATCTGAACAACACGAAGAGTGCAAAGTTCTGTTAAACCAGTTTGCCTCCCTGTTTTCACTTTCACCAGGCTTGACCCCTTGGGGCCAGCATGATATTCTCACTGGTGACTGTGTACCTGTGAAAAAGCGAGGTTGCAGAATGTCAGAACATGTGAGATCCCACATCAAAGGAGAGGTCAACAAGATGCTTGATCTCGGGGGTATAGATCCCTCTACAAGTCCATGGTGTAGTCTAGTTGTTCTAGTACCAAACGCAGTATCCAAAGACTTGAGATTCTGTGTGGACTATAGAGCTCTAAACGCAGTCACTAAGACTGATGCCCATCCTTTGCCAAGGACAGATGAACTGGTGGATAGATTTGGTTCAGCCAAGTACCTCAGTATATTTGACCTAACCTCAAGTTCTGAATGGGATGGAGGACTTCTGCATGGCATACTTGGATGACATTGCAGTGTTCAGCCCAACTTGGAAAGAACATGTTGATCACTTAGGATATGTTTTGCAGGTGCTTGAGTAGGCCCATCTGACCATAAAGGCAAGCAAATGTGAAATTGGTCAGAGCAAAGGGGTCTACCTTGGTCATGAGGTAGGAGGAGGTGAAATAAGGCCATTTCCTAGCAAAGTACAAGCTGTACAAAACTAGGCCACCCCTACTACTCAAACCCAAGTGAGAGCTTTCCTAGGTTTCACTGGGTACTACAGGAATTTCATAAAGAACTATGGGACCATAGCTTCTCCCTTGAATGTAATCTCCTCTCCAAAATTCCCTAAAAATGTTAGATGGAATGAGGAGTGCACTCAAACCTTTGAAAACCTGAAGAAAGCCCTTTGTCAAGCTCCACTCCTAAGAGCTCTTGATTATCACATACCCTTCATTGTGTAGACAGATGCATCCACTACAGGCATAGGTGCAGTCCTTAGTCAACTGGATGAGAAAGGTAGGGAACACCCCATTTGCTTCATCAGTAGGAAACTGAAGGAACCAGAAACAAGGTGGGCAACCATAGAGCATTAATGTTTTGCCATTGTGTGGTCTTTGAAGAAGTTTAGACCATACCTGTATGGATCTACTTTTGTGATTCAAACTGACCACCAACCCTTGAGATGATTAATGCAAATGGAAGGGGAAAACCCAAAACTTCTAAAATGGTCAATCTGCCTGCAAGGGTTTGATTTCACCATTGAGCACAGAGCAGGATGTCACCACCAAAATGCTGATTGTCTCTCTAGAATGTTTTTGACCGACTAGAGTGAAGAGATTCATCCAGTAGTTGATTAAATCCTCCTGTCCCTTAGTCTGGGGCAGTGTTAGGGAGAATTCTCCAGAATTGCTAATTTCCCTTACCTAATGAGTCCCTCAGCAGCTTTGCTGGATTTCTAGGATTTATTTTTTTCACCTGGTAGGAGTGTGAGCCTTTTTTCCCATTCTTACATGTGTTTTGCTGTGTGTGTTTCACATGTTTGTGTTCATAGACTGTGGAGCCTCACCTACTCCATAGGCATCATCTTTTTACTGTGTGTTAGACAGCACCTTCAGTGCAGTGGCACAGGGTTGTCTTTTTAGACTTCCCAACTAAGACTCCATTTTCTGGGACTGACTACTGTCTCCCTGAACATGTAAAGTTGCCATTGACTTTATTAGTCTCTTTAAAAACCGAATTACTGTGTAGTACAAGCTTGTACCAAAGGTGAATTTGTTCTGTCACTAGTAGTCCTAATTGTGTGTGGTGTTCCCAAAGGGTACTGCATATAATTTTGCCTAACAGCAACCACTCTAGATTCTGGAGCTTAGTCCACATTTGCAGTGCACTGTGAAGAGAGGATCCCTTAGGGCAGCGATTTACTAAGGCGTGCATGCTTGCAAGAAAGGGCTTTGGCTTTTGATGCTCATAATCCTCAAGTATTACACACACACAATCAAAACCAAATGCAGTTTCTTTGTTTCATCAATATGTACTGCTTGTAGCAAGAAACATTACAATATACATTAAAACCTTATTACATGTTAATATTCATACAACTTTAAAACACATGTCATACCATAAGAACCAGCTATTAACTGTAAACAAAACTTAAACAAGGCTGTAAATCTCTCCATTCAAGGGCTGTGAAATATATGTATCGTCCTACACTGCTATATCCAAAGGTTCTGGTCTGTGGCTGCTTAGTCTCCATTGTATAAACTGATGCAACTGATCCCCCATGCCTTAGCGAGGATATGGGACATGGCTCTCGGGGTTGGCTTTGGATCGGACCAGTCTAAAAATGGCCAAGCCCTCTCCTACGTTATGAACACTGGCTTAGACCAGAGCGTGTTCCAACCGTTCACTCTGCAAGATGATATAACGTTGGCAAAAGAAAAGATGGTGGGCCTCAGTTCCATGATAGTATGGTCACACCGAAAAGAGGGGTCATGCAGTCCACATTATTCTAAAATACAAGTGAGTGCGACACGGCAAGATAATGGAGTGATGGTTGGGGCCATCATGAGAAGATTGTAGCCAAGTAGTGGGCAGAGGCTGCAGAGCCATCCACCCCCCTACAATAAGGTAAGAAACTGTGGGGGGCTTGGGATTTCCCTGCGTATGGCCCTGCATGAAGAGGGTTTGTCAGGTGCTTAGAATGAAAGGCAGATGTGAATCCTCTGGTGTTGCTGCTTGCAGGTTCTTCCTGTTATTGAGAGTACTGAATCCATTTTAATGTTGTTGTGGGGTTACTGACTTAAATACTTCCAATCTCCTGTAGACCTTGGCTAATTATCTGTGTTCAGGTTTGTGGTCTGTTCTCGTAAATAGGCAGAGCAGGTTCATATGGCTGAGAGTGGCCATCATTTGGTTGAGGGTTTTGTGCTGATTTTGAGCTGTTGCCAGTTGAAAAGCCAGATGTTCGTGGATTT
This sequence comes from Ambystoma mexicanum, assembly GCF_040938575.1. Classification (NCBI taxonomy): domain Eukaryota; kingdom Metazoa; phylum Chordata; class Amphibia; order Caudata; family Ambystomatidae; genus Ambystoma; species Ambystoma mexicanum. The sequence goes on along the minus strand of NC_090927.1, from coordinate 417,885,124 downwards.
TCTGAGAGGGAAGCTGGTTTCCTTTTGTGCACAGATGTCTGGTTATAGAAGTTAGGGGTTCTGTTGGGAGAAAGGGGACGGAACATCCTTCCTGGTATTCTGAATGAGTCCTGACACCATTACTACAGCTGTGTTGATGGATCAGAATGTTCTAGTTGGCCAATGTGAGGTACAGAATGTTTCACCTTTTCACCAATGTCACTGGTGGGCACTGCCTAACAGCCATGTGATGACCACTTGGTCGTTGCATACTATATTAATAAAATGGCCACCTTATTGCTGCAAGGAAACTTGAGACCAATGCAGCCATTACTGTATCTATACCATATCAACCACATGATCCAGAACATCATCCTTTTAGGAATGGCTAGAACTCCTTACCAGTGTTAGTCTAGTTCAGACAAAATCTTCAATACGAGAAACCTGAATCTATGGCTAATATGAGATTCAAATACATGTTCTACCCCAGCATGAACTTGCTGAGTTTCATGCAATAGGTCTGTAATTCAACACATACAAAATAGACAATTTTATGATGGCCTGTTTATCTGGACCATTAGATTATCACCCCAGTCTACATGCAACAATACTGGAATGGCAACCTAACGATCACCAGTGTACTAAGAAGACCATGTTCCCATGTTAAAATCAATTGGAACAAGGGAATGTCCACCATCACCTGGAGACCTAGTAAACAGTATGATGATTTGCAAGGTGTAGTCACTTCTCCCCAGCGGGAAGCCCTTTCCTATGAGCTTAGGGAAGTGCAGCTGCTACCCAAAAGTCCCCCTACGGGTGGTCTACTGAAGGAGGACCTCATGGGGAGGACGATCACCTAGAATAAAGCATGTTGATCCACATCACTCCCCGACATTCCCTAGCTCCCCCTTCCATACCAAGCTATGTCATCAAGCGCAAGCACTAGTATTTTTTGTAGCACATGGGATATTGCCAGAACATACTGAGTCGAGGGAGAACACAGCAACCATGAAGAGTAACCAACTCTTAAGTACTGCCACGAGGTTGCTCGCTGGAGGTTTGAGGAATGCAAAAGAGACATTATCTGAAGGTATTAATGCTGCACTTGGGTGGAGACCGGAAGATAAAAAGGAAACAGAAGAGGGACTAAAGGAAGTCCGATCGTGGGGAAGCAAGGGGCCCCCTGGAGCCTGGGAGTTTTGAACTCCGACTGAGAGCTGGAAGAAAAGCTGTGCAGGGGATGCCGGCAGTAGGCTGCAAAAGTCCATTCTGGTTTGGAGAGGAGCAGACTCAGCTGCAAGGCCAAAGGAAAGACGCAGTGGTGGGATCGCAACAACATGGACATGGCTCCCAAAGTGGAGCCAAGACCATAAGTAGCGGAGGACCGCACATGTGCAGCGGGACCGCCGAAGAGGACAAGAAGAGCAGCGGAAACCGCCGACATGAAACCCCATTCTAGGAAGGACCAGTGATGTGCCATATCCCAAGAGGAGGTGAATGGAGGAAAAGGAGACCCAGTAGAGATATGCATGAGGCGGAGAGAGGGACACAACGTAATGCTCCTCACCCCAGTGGCAGCTATTGGACTATTGGGGAACAGAACTGTGTAGTGTGCATCAGGGAGGATTTCCCTTGTCCCAATAGTAACAAAATAGCTACTGAACACTGGAAGAGTGAAACAAGCATCTGAGGAGAACTTCCTCATTGCAGTCGCCATAATGAGTCCAGTGACCACCAGAGAAGGGTCTGGTATCTCAACAAAAAGGGACTAAGCATCTGAGGAGAACATCCTTGTTACAGTGGCAACCACAAGCCCACTGACCACCAGAGAAGGGTCTGAGAGCCCGATACAAGGGATCTGAGAACACGAGGAGAACTTCCTCATCGGAGTGACAAAGATAAGTCCATTGACCAGCATAGAAGGGTGCTCGACATTCCTGGTACCGAGAGAGAGTGGAAAAACATACAGAAAGTTGAAAGACATGAAAAATAACTTTTCAATACCAGGAGAAGTAATCCATTTTCCTAGGATGACACAAAGCACTTAGGAACATATTCAGAAGACACCAAGGGAATGGAGTCAGTCTCCTTGGCCTTATTGTCTCCTGTACAAACTAGTACCAGGCGCAGGGAGGCATTCTCCTGGTCCAGAATGTGGAGTTGTGCAAAGATTGTGTGGAACCCGCAAGTCAGGAGTTATTCCCCCGGCAAACTTTTTTCAAGAGAACGTTCTTTTAAACATCGCCCGAATACCAGTTGAAGGAAGTCATTATCCTGAATTAATATTTTTCAGCATTTAATATATTTATTCCAGTGTTTTCTGACACCAGTATTGAGATTCACTATCAGTCATCTGCATAAAGATTTGATGTTTTTTTGTGTGAAGGGCTCAATACATTTTAGGGGCTCATTATGGGTTTAGTGGTATCTCAGCTGTAAATCCGCTGAGATACCACCAAATGGATTTACCATTACTGCCACTTGGTCCACGGATTTACAGCTGGATTACAAGTGGTGGTATGATGGTGTTAGACCAGATTTATGGGAATTTCGGCAGATTTTATTCTTTTTTTTAATACAGTTTATTACAAACTTTTCAAAATATCAGATAATAAGTGAATCGCAATGATTTACTCATATAATTACACTAGCACACACAAAGATATCCTAGTCATAAAACAAAATGTTAAGGCAAATGTCAGCTTGTTATTCGTTCCTTCAGACATCATTGCCCACCATTCTTCCCCACTTAGAGACGGTTGTTTATTGAAGTTTCGTGCAGAATAGCACCAGATATTTCAATGTTTCGTCAGTCGTTGCACAAAATATGCATTTAATGTCCACATCAGAACTTCTTTTTCTCAGGTTTTGTATCTCCTTAGTTTGGAATAGATTTAGCCGAAACATCAAAAAGACTGTTCTCAGTCGATTACAAGGAAACTTTACCAAGTATTTTGGCAGCTGGTTGAGGGCCTTGGCTTCTTGTGAATTATGCTGCATGAATCTATGCAGTGCTGCTGTTCGGTCGTTTCAGTCCAATCCTGTTGCCATCATTTCTTTTTAACTAAGTTTGGATTGTTCATCAGGATGTCTGTGTCAGTGTATCAGTGTTCATTTGCGTAAGGATTGTTTCACAACGATGCATCCATTTACTTAGTGTAGTCTCACTTTTGTCTATTATTGGTGAATTCAAAATCTTGCATTGCAGCACACTGTCCGCTCCAATCACTTTCCTATACAGCGACAGTGTATTGGAAATGACCCTTGCGTTGATTGAAGTGAGACTTAGCTCATATCGGATGCAGGCTGTTGGTGTGCCTTTCGGAAATTGTAAAATGATCCTCCAATATACTTGTTCACACAAGCACCATGTTGAAAAGGAAAATCCCAGCATTGCTTCTGCTCCATGGATTAAAGCCAGTATGACTTTTGCTTTATAGAAATCTATAGCAGGTTTCACTGTGAACTTTCCAAATTTTCTGTTTATCATTGCTCCTTGGACAGATAATAGTTTACACTTCCTTTTAATTTTCGGAGCCATTGGGTCGTCGTTAGTGTACGAGCTAATTAAAACTCCCAGATATTGTGTCTGGTTTACACATTTTACTACTTATTGCACCAGCATCCATTGGAACTTTTTCTTTTTTTCCGCTTCGGATCCTTTAAGATTTTTCAGAATTAGGATCTCTGTTTTTGCAACATTTATCACTAGGCCATTGTTGTCAATATATGCTTTCAGTGCTGACAGTTTACGCTGCAGGCCAATCGGAGTTACATCCAATAACACTATGTCATCTGCATATGGCATGTAGCTCAGATGGTTTCCATTTATTTTCGGAGCAAATTCTTTGCTTCTTCCAATGAGCGACCAACATCGGCTATTAACAGATTAAACAGTGTTGATCCTAAGGGGCAGCCTGTTTTAGGCCTTCTGATGTTTTTATCGGGGCTGATAATTACCCTTTTTGGTCTAATCGGATTTTAATTTTAGTATTGGTATGGAGCTCTTTAATTGCCGTGAGTAAAGTTGGAGGGCAGTTCCACGTGGCCATCTTCCCCCATAATAATTCTCTGTCAACTCCATCGAAGGCGTGAGCCAAGTCCACGAAAGCGAGATAGATTTTCGTTCCCTTTTTAATTGCTTCCATTTTATGCAAATTAAGCATTAGGAGGTTTAGGCCACATCCTACTCCTTTAACAAAGCCTGTTTGCCGGACATCCCTTTTTGAATATTGGTACTATTATTGCACCCTTCCATGACCTGGGGATCTTGCACTCTTTCAATATGTTCTTAAATAGATTGTCACAAAAATCTGCCCACTCATTGGGATTTTCCTTCAGCATCTGATTTGTTAGACAGTCTGGACCAGGAGCCAGTGGCGTGCTGATTTGCTTGATGTTTTACAAGATATTGTCTCTGGTGATGTTCATGTCCAAAGCATTTTGGCGAGGGCGCTTTAACCAACCCCTGTTTTTTTGATAGGATTGTTTAGTGGTCAATCCATTGTGCCTCCGTGAACATGTTGCATTGACTCGATTGCTGGGGAGCCTCTAAGTTGTTAATAACTGCCCGAACTCTCTTGTCTTCTTCTGTGCCATATTTATCAACATCCTTTCGGTGTCTCCCTGTTCCTTAATTATTTTATGAGGAGATAGCCAATTTTTGTATCGCATTTTTTATTTCTTTATATCCTTCTTGTAATTTACATTCTTACTTTTTCTGATGGCTCTGATGATCTTCCGTAATTATCGCTTGTTGCAAGCGATTTCCAGGTCATATGTGAGTTGTTTTTTGCATCTCGATTTTCCCAGGCAATTATTCCTTTCAATGTATTGCTGTAGTTTAGGACAGTAATCGACTTTGTCTACTTTGATGTTTCTTTTATTATTAAGGGCCTCCGTCATGTTCATGATTTTAGTTCTGTCAATATGTTGTCTATTCCTCCCTGGTTCTACATTCACAGCATGGCTCCATGTTTCAGCCACAAGTTTCTTCACTCCTGGAAAAGTAATTTTTAGTAAGTTATGGTCACTTTGTGACATGTTGATGACACTAAGATTGAGGATTTTTACTGCCTCCTGCTCAGATGCATAGAAGTAATCTAGTACTGATTTTTGGGAGCCTCTTCTCCACGTTGCCTTAGGCGGCATGTCACCCATGGTGTTTCCATTCATTAGGGACAGAGATCTGGCCTCCATCTCATCCATTCATGCTGTTTGAATAGGTTTAGAGGGCTACCTTTTCTGGATTATGCTCTTTTTAGCATTTTCCAACGAGATGCACTCCATATTTAAATCTCCACAGAGAATAATATTGGGGTCTGGCACATTGGCAGAATTACCACCAGCTATAATTCTGCCCACAGAAATTCTGCCAAAATGGCCATTTTTTGCTCGAGGTTTTTTTCCTCCACTTTAGCTCCAAGCCCATAGTTTGGCGGTGAGACAATTTATGGGAATGCAGTGGTAACTATGTTACTACTGTATTGCAACCATTTTTGGCCACAGTGCCGAACTCAAAAGGAGGACACCTCCACAACCAGAGCAAGGAGTGGCTTGGCATTTCCAAAACTTCGAAAATACTAGGAAGCTACTCAGCTGCAAGTTTTGAAAAATTACACCCCAGTCATCCAAAACATGTAAACTGATCGACGATTATATCTTTGGAATGCCCTTAAGGCACATGATGTTGCTCCCTAAGAGAGATAGACCTACAACAATTTCTGAGTTTCCCTCTCTGAGCAAAGTGTCCAGGATTTGGGTAAGCAGTTCAGGTAAATTAGGTCTAACTATCCAGGGCTTGTAGCCCGAGGTACATAATGATCCGGAATTCACACAGGCTTATGAGGTACAGGCTCATCACGAATGGGAGTAGAGGAGTATGTAAATCTTTATCACTCAGGTTTCAAGGTGGGAAGCTCACAACTTTGATTCCTGTAAAATATCTTGGAAACAGGAAAGGGGGAACAACTGTGCTACTTCTAACTCAGACATTGGGCACCAAATAAATGATTCAAATAAGGGCCCACATGTGTTCTGGTGGTCTTTTAAAAGCTGGCATTTTAGTACTCTCTAGGAATAGCCTGAATTTGGACATGTATATACATTTAATTACCGCTATCATTAAGTGTTACCCTGATATGTTGATACAACTGTGGGTCAAAGTTTGGAATTTAAAATTTGATGCATTGCCCTAGCATATGGCTGCATCATAATATTGAGTAGGTCCTGCCAAGTTGATATTCTTTCTTGCTTATGCAGGCTTTATTGTGCATGTCTTTGTGATGAAGGCTCTTCGCCTAGTATGTAGGTATGCTCACCTTCAAATCTCTCATATTTTACGTTTTGTTACGTAGAGTCAATTGGGACATGCAATTTTGCAAATGGTGCACAGGCCAAGGCCAATTTGAGGGCACCAGTCCAGGATGGTTGTGAGGCAGACATGGTGAATAAGGCTGCCATTGTGTCACTCGGCACAGTGCTGAATAGTACACCATCCTCATTATAGCACATGAATCAGTTGGACCATGCTTCAAATATGCATTGCTGCAGGCAAAGGTATATGTCAAAGATGCCTGCAAAAGGGATGGACACCTGGATGATGCCACAGGTGGCGGCTGAAGTAGGATAGGGGAAAGGACACAGTATGGGGGTATGTACGAGATTGATACTTTGGGAATGACCTAATCAAGTCCACTGTCATTTCATGGAGAATACAAATGAGGATTGAATGCATCACTGCGTGAGAAGCATATGACACCTCAAGGATGATGAGGACACCTGGGCATTATGAATGGAGGGATGCCACCATTCAACATGTGACCCCTGTAGAGTAGTGTCTGTTGCCCTGGAGTGTTTCAATCCGCACTGGTGTTGATGTACATCCACAAGAATGCCCTCATGTATGATTTCAAAAAAGATGATTTTAAGGTCCTGGAAATCATCTGCCTCTTTTTGTTTTGACAATTGGGTGGAAGTGGTGCTCACTGTCTCCACCTATGAAAGGGCTATTTACAAGGAAGCGGGGGATACTGATAGGTTTCTGGCACATGGGGTACATGGGGTAGCTTCCTTGATGCCTATGGTTAATGTGTCTGAATCAAAGAATCAAAGCATATACTGATCTGTTCTATCGTAATTCAATGTTGTTTGCAAGGTATGTTGATCTGTTCTTTGTGACGTTATAGGCCATTGTTATTCAAGCCAAAACAATAATCTTGTTGAGGATTGTTTTACGATTATTCATGAATTGTACACTTAATATGACATGGTTTTCCTTTATGGAGTTCTTATTTTCTCTTGTTCTTCCTTTCTTTTGTCTCCTCTTTCTCTTCCTTCTCTATTCCAGTATGTTCTCGCACGTTCTCTTTTAGTGACCAAGTTTGTGAATTCATCTGTAATCTTTTATGGTATATTTGAACCCCTGTTGTTATGATTTATTTGACTATAATGCAAAATAAAAGTTGAGAAAACAAGAATGCCCTCATGGGTGTACATTAGTGTGCAGACAAAATTGGCAAGCATTATCTCCCGGAAGGTGTATAAAGCTATGCCCCAGTATGTTGGTGGTGAGGAAGGCAGTGCATACGTCATAGTAACGATGGTACGCACAAGTGAGTGCCTGAAGGAGGATGGAAATTAAACACCATGAAATGAGTGTTTGCATAGATCACCAAGAGCATTAGACAGAGAGGAGATGTTTGCAATGAGGGTTCTGTAGGAGGAGATGTACACCAATAGGGATGACAGGAGTGAATGAGGAGAATGAATAATGAGTATGGTGAGTGTCATGGGGTGGTGAGGTGCGGAGGGTTATGTTTGAAGAGCCTGTCACTCAGTTCAGTCACCCGTGTGTATTTGCAAGACATATGTGCTGCTAGCGCATACCGAAGCTACTTTGAAGCAGTTCATGGAGAATATACAGTGGATGTCTTGACAGTCATTGAGCCACTCACCTCTTACATCTCTGTCAGAACCCTGCTTGATGGCACAAAGTACTTCTGCATACTGAAAGAGCCGCAATGGAATCCATAAGCCCACAACACAAAGCAAAATGAAAATTACATCCACAATGAAAGAATGCTAAAAGTACACTGTTAACCACCAGACCATGGTCAATGCAGACTTCATTGTCACTGCATAGCAATGGTGTAATACTGCATATTTTCCAATGCAGCACCACCATTTTCTCAGACGCATTGCACTAGAAGCAGCATACACCATGTTGCTGCATGCATTAGGAAAAGGAAGAAATCAAACTAACCAAATGAAACCTGATGTGCAGTTACACCAAACATCCCACATACCATCAGACATAGCAACATGTTTGTGGCTTCACAATGCTGTAGGGCACACTAATTGTTGAGCCATAATTGGGACCTGTCAAATGTGACAAACATCGCTAATCACAAAAACCCTGCTAGTGATCTGATGTGTCACTCATTAGACCTGATAAAACTTGAATGAGCCACACCTCACACCAAACATCTACACCTGACACAGTCCATCAACTGTTGTCCATGCTGCACACTCCCAAACAACCACGAAAGCCAGACACACAGATAGAAAGCACAGTGATCATAATCAGTGAACAGTTGCCCCAGCAATCCATTGGAAGAACATGACCATAACCATCATTACAATCACCCCCGTGTCAATCCTGCTCAAGCAATTGTGATTGAGCACAAGGTAAGTCAATCCACAGTGAACACAGTGGCCTATGTCCATGAAAACACCCTCAAGTGTCTGCAAAAGCCATGCACTTACCTGTCCATTGAACTCACCTGTCTTGCATACGGTGCACACCATCGGGAGACACTTTACTAAAATGGATTGCAATGCGGAGTAACAGCATTAACAACATCCACATATATGATCATTCTATATCACATAAAGAAAATGTGCATAAAACACACAGTGCAGGAGCAACACAGGGTGCCACAGAGTAAATGGTTATCAATAGAGATTAGTTTGGGAGTACAGTGTACCACAATAAAGAGAGAGAGAGCGAGAGAGAGAGAGAGAGAGAGGGAGAGAGAGAGAGAGAGAGAGAGAGAATGACACAAATAGGGAATAAAAAGGAAATGACAGATCAAGGAGTACATGGCCTGGTTTTCAGATGTAAATTAACAAGGGGGGTCCTGGGAGTCCCTCTGCCAGACATTAGTCCTGGTTGCGAGAGACTTACCCAGAGTCTTTAGCTCACTATCTTTCACAGAGAAGAAATATCCTAAACATATCAGTCTTTGTCCTGCCCTGAGGCAGTCCAGCACCGAAATGCCAGGCAATTCTCCTCCGAACAAGAGTACCAACAGCATCCCCAGACACGTGTTTCGGTCTGGTTGGACCTCATCAGTAGGGAGGAGCTGCGCCTCTCTAAGAATAGTGAGCAAGGGGTCCACGTCTGGATTCCCCTGGTAACTTAGGGTGAGACCCAAAGTTACTTGCATATGCAAATTAACAAGGGGGGTCCTGGGAGTCCCTCTGCCAGACATTAGGACCCCCCTTGTTAAATCTGCATATTTAAGCTCCTTGCACTTCACCGTGGCAAAAAGCAGTGTAAAATGGGATGCGCCCCGCTGGTGCAGCCAACCCAATGTGAATAGGATGTCATTGTTGCCACAGCGCCCCCATGCTGCTGGTAAATACTAGAACTTCAGAGCTTATTCTTTTGAATCTGTTTTGTTCTGGAGTGGAACACACTCACACCTGGGTGAGGGGTCCTGGTGGGGGGGTGGCGCCCTGCCGCCCTATGATAGCGGCCGCCACTGAATGACGTGCTGCCCAGCACAGTCATTGTGCCCATAGAGGAATACACATCGGTAGGTTACACAGTGACATGAGCCCCATTGAAATTACCATAACAGCATCTCAGGATGCAAAGGACATATAAGACAACCGACACATGCAGCAAACATGCACAACAATGAGTCAGGCTCAACATGCAAGACATTGTAAAAGCTTACCCGCTGACTGTGCCTGCATGGTGTAAATCCCACATCACCTTCACCAGTTAGTGTGGCTCCTAATTTGGTACAGGAAGCACAGTGACCGGTAGATGGCATGGGGAGTGTGGACTTGCTGCAGGGTGTCTCCCCCGGGACAGCAGTAACTGCAACATCACGTATTAATGGAAAAACATGGGAGAACCTCAGTTCAGCCCGTCCGCTCCTGCTGCTGGCCTCCATGTGCAGCCTGTGTGAGCGGCATGTGGACTTCAATGCCTGCAGCTGGTGCTCTACCTGTGTTTCTGGTGGTATCATGGAATTGGCAACCCTACCCATGCCCTCATCCAACATCTCATAGGCAACACACTGTTTTGTGCAACACGCAACATTGACTGCTCCCACACTGGGACATCTGGCACGTGTGCAGCACCCATGCCTGCCTGACCCAAGGGAGCATGGCCTTTAATGTGATGCCGCTGTCTGTGGCTGCAGAACTGCATCACTCCCCTGGACATCTGTCCGAGGACCAGAAACCAATACTGTGGGGCGTGACCTTGCAGCCGTAACCACCAGAAACGGACGTGACACCACTGACTGGCCCTATGAGGGCACCTGACCCCCAGCAGACGCACGGGCTACTACAGATCCAGCACTTGGTGCACTCACCTCCAACAGCATAGAGGACTGGACATACAGTTCAGCACCAGAGCTACTGGTTTCATCAGAGTTGGTGTTGTACTGAGCCGTGCCCCGGATGAACTGTAGTACCAGTGGATTTTTATGGGCTGCCACACCACGCTTCCACTGGTTGTTGGTTCAAGCTTAGACTCCCATTCCTCCTTCTACTCCTTCCCTGCATCTAGTGCCTCATCACCTGCACCAGGGCATATAAAGACATGAAGAATCATGTTAATGGCATCAACACTATACATTTGAATCACAATGCTGTACTGCAACACATTGCCATGCATGTTACCATGCCATAAAATGCAGACACACACACTATGTGAAATAGTCTTCCAGATAATGGTGTATGAAACCTCATACAACATCCCACGTCCCTGACCATCTAGCCAGTGGACCCAACGCCAACAGACATGGATCTCTGAAAGCAAATTAGGTCCCATGGCACAGCAAAAAGTAGACAAAAACATGCCACATGTGAATCATTGTGTGGCTATGGAACATGCCATTACAGTACCTCTGAACACGTGCGCACATGATCACAGCCAAGTCCACTACATTTACATGAAACAGCTGTGTACCACTTGCATAGGGAGTGCCCATAATGTGGACATGACCTGAGTGTGGAGTCCCAGGTGTGTGATGTGGAGAGAGTGATGGCCAGCACTAGGAGATAGGAAGAGAGGACAGTGACACGCAAGAGGGACAGGGTCATGGTCCATGGAGTGTGTGTTGAGTGTTCGAGGTTCACCGGGTTGATACATGAAAAATCTTTTACATCAGGGTCAGTGCCATAGCTGTAGAGGGGATGTGCACAGTGTTGAAAAATGCAATTTCATTCATGGCATGCTGTCAGGCCTGCTGCCAGTCTTCATGGAAGTCATCTGCAGCATGGAACCACCTACGCACATGTATGGAAGGTCTATATACAGTATGCAGTGCATGATGTGTAACACGTGCTTCACACACAAGCACTTGTCTAGCATAGCAGTGTCAATAACATCAATGATGCAACTACCCAGATGCCACGTTGGTATGATGGTTGGTGAGGAATACTGTCAGAAAGACATGATCGGCAGATGTGTTGTATGCACTCTGCAGTACACTGTGCATGAGTCAGCACACCATGCCATGGATCACCCAGGGAAGTCATTCAACTGCAGGCAGATGTGCAACACATTCATGCTACCTTTTAAAATCTACATACACATATTCAGGATACAAATGGTTGATCACTCACCTGACGTGTCCTCATAATTTGGCAGGCCTCCCACGCCTTGCTCCTGATCCACATGAATGAACTGGCTCATGGTCTCTTCATGTGGAGTGAGCTCCTGCTCCTATGGTGAACCCACTTCAGTTTCAAGAGCAGAGGCTAGGTTGGTAGCCAGCTTGTGTTTGGTGCGACGGTGGAGGTCATTCCACCGCTTCATGACCTTAACAGCAGTGTGCCGCTTATTCCCCAAGGCGTTGCTGTCATCCGTGACTCGCTGCCAGTGCACCATACGCTGAGCAGGCATCTGTGTGCTCCCTGGCTGCGTGCACAAGTCACGGTGGTGTTCGCACATATAGTCCACGAGGATCTAGAGTTCTTTATCATTGAAGCTCCTCTTCCTCGACGTGGCGGTGTCCTGTGCCGTGTTTTGAGGTTGAGACTCTTCCTGTGATTCACGCTTTGCGTTATTGGCATCTGGTGCAGACCTTGTGCGGCTTGGACCACTCAGGGCACTAGATGTTGGACCACTAGTGGCCTGGGCCATGCTATCACCCACTGAGGATGGGACAGCAGCTGCCCCTGCAGGTCCCTGACCCTGGGTGGTGCAAGACAGGAGTTTTAGGGGGGGGGGCGTCCCTTCCCCTTTGAGGGACGGACATCAGCTTCCCCTGGGTATCCATGTACCTAGGGGGGATGGACATAGTTACCGCTGCAGGTCCCTGCCCCTGGGTGGTGGGGACAGCAGCTGCCCCTGCAGGACCCTGACCCTCGGTGGTGAGGACAGGAGCTTTATGGGGACGTCCCTTCCCCTTTGAGGGACGGACATCAGCTGCCCCTTTCAATTTCAGAGCATAGGAAACCAGACTGAAGGATCCTGTACTGTGTGTCAGAGATACCCGGAGACCTCCAATTGTGAACCTGTGAATTTGAAAATCCTGATATGAAAGGAACTTTGGTGTTTGTTTGTTAAGTCAGGCCCACTGCAATAAGAGACTGTCATTGGGAGAGAGACTTTGGCAGAAGGAGCTGATACCTATTCTTTGAACTGTTTCCTCATGGCAAAGAAGCCAGAGTGTGTTTTTGAAGCTCACACGTGCCACCTTGTCCCATGCCGAAAACGTGGGCAAGGGAAGCCAACTGCTCAACTATACTGAAATATCATTTCTTGAACACTTAAACACTTTTCTTTTGCCTACATTGTTGTTCCACACATTTTGTATTTAGAAGTAAGGATTGGCAATAGGTTTATTAGTATATGCCCTTTTATTTTGACAGATACTCCACTAGGACTGCGTTATTATTATTTGATGGTCGTAGCTTGCTCGCATCCTTAGTATTAGCTAGCTGTCCAACCAAACCATTGAAATTCAATGAACACCCTTGATCTGTGATCACTTGTGTCTGTCTTCACTGTTTGATACCATGCCTTCCTTGCAGAGAAAAGGAGGTGGGGAAAGGTTAGCAGAGGAGAGGCAGAGAGAAGGAAGAGGAGAAAAGGATGGTCTTGAAGAGCTTCCGTAACTCTGATTGTGCTCTGATTGTGTGGCAAGAAGTTTTTATGTATTTTTTAAGTTTCCCTAATATGAGCCTACAAAATTTGATTTGTCAATCAGTGCCATTTACATGCAGGCATTTTGTTTGTGTATTCATGTTAGTGATGTAGAAGGTGTATTTGATTGTATTTGTTGTACCTGTAATACACTTTCAGCTATGAAGTACTCTTAGCTGTTTTGAGTTTTCTGTGAGGTAGTACAATTGGCGGTGCTTTGAAAGTTCATTTTAGTCATTTTTAAATGTTTTTATTTTTTTGTAAGTGCTGTAAGTGAGAGGCCTTCAAAAATACAACCAATTCACTCAATGGGGTCAACCAAGACACATCCTGGAAGGGAATGAGACCAAGACCAAGTGCTGATGTTAAAAAAAGTTGTTTATCTAAAGCAGAATCTACTTTGCTTTCGCCGAGAGCGCTCTGCAGAAAACATGTTATCATTTTTTTTTATACAAAAAATTTGTCATCAAGCAAAGGGATGGCCTAAGGGGCACATGAACAGTTGGGATTGGTTACTAGGGGCGAATACCTATAGATGCCATAGTGCTGGAGACGCTTGGTTGGCTGGGAGCACGTGGTACGGCGATGACACCTCCTGGGTCAGTCGGTCAGCCAGGTCCATCAGACTGGCATGTGAGAACGGTAACTTTTGACGTTGTTTCTTTGTTAGATTTGTTAAATAACTATTTAACATTTGCCCTTGTGGCCACACATTCCCATTCATTCACTACCATAATCTGCTTGGTCAGCGAGCTCAAAGACTTATGGCTTAAACATCTATGAAAATGCTAGTTCAAATACAGGTTAATTTATCATTGGGCAAAGGTTAAGATGTATCCATTAAATGCAGCGCTTGATCTATTCAAACAGTTCAGACAATAATGTTAAAGAAGTATAGCTCTTAAGGTCACAGTATGATCTGGGATGTTCACCTGATAAACTACAAAAGAACGTTCTAAATCTAAGACTAGAAAAATTAGGTCACAGGAGACACATACCATCATGGGCATACATTTCATTGTGGGGGGTTTTATTGCTCGTAGTTCAAACATCATTAAATCTCTGCTAATCCACCTTGACACCACGAGGGGCAGAGGAGAATCAAAATCTCTTTGCGGTGTGATTACGCGTTGCACAAAGAAACAGGGCCTTCATACATTGCTTGCTGTGTTACATTCAGGTTATGCTCATTTTAAGAGTATACTATATTTCTTAGCTAGCTAAACATTCTCGTTGCACCAAAAATCATAAAACAATCAAAACGTGAACTTGAATTAGTTTATAGCTCAAGGTCTGTGCATACGGTCTTAACACATGTTGCCATAATACGAACACTCTGGTCAGGACGACTATCTACTGTATTAGCTTTACTCAGTATTATGCATGTATTTACATTTTAACTAAAAGATGAGGTAGATTAGTACTGGTGTGTACAACATTATGCTGATTAGGCACTTCATTTCTCTTAGCAGCATTGTTTCGTATGTTAATATACGTCACGCTTTCAAAACAAATTTCTAATGTTAGGACTTTTGTTACACTTATGTCGTACGTTATGCTAATATCCTTACATTATTCTACATGAAATAAGCAGCTTATTCAAATAACGAGCAATTAAACACTTTGGTTTTCTTTTATTAAGGCACGGATGATGGAGTATACTTAAAGGTCATTTCTAACTGTTTGATCCTGCTTTAAGGAGTGTTGGGCAGGGTATTCTTTATGGCCGTGGTCTTCTGGGTGGGGGGCAGGTTTATAGAAATGAATGTCTTCTGTGCTGGCCCTGTACAGGAGCGTGTCAGAGTCAGTGAAGTAAGATGGAAGACAGAAGATAAAGTGTAAAGTTTTTTGCATTCTCGCGACTAGTCTCTCATGAGAACTGAACAACTGCAAAGACGGCAGAGGGGAGGAGGTGGGGGACCAGCTTGCTTGCTGTGTGCGCCTGGCTGGGAGAGCTGCAGGCCTGTGTTGACACTTCACAACTATTCTTCCATTACAAAATGGAGTTGGTAGCTTATACATTACAAAATGGAGTCTCGTTCAATCCTGGTCTTACGCTCTAACAAGGGTGGTCACAGTTTCTAAGGGTATTTCTGCACGAGTGCTCAAGGGCCAGGCCCCTGGACCCAAAGCAGCCACCGATGGGCCTACCCAGGAAGTGTGAAGAATGAAGGGGAGGTTTAAGATTCTCTTTTTCCACTTATTCCCCCATTTTGTTACTTAAGTAACGAATATTGTAACTGTCTCAATTTCTTACGCTCTTTTTTTCTCAGCTACTGCTTCATCTCATGCTGGTGTCTTCTTTCTTGGCATTCATGCTCTGCATACCGCTCTAAAGCTTTTTTTTTTTCTGGCATACTCATTCGGGGTATAGATCATATAAATACACTATTCATCGCTCTCTCTAGGTGAGTCCATATCTTCTTATATCATTTTAACTCTCTGGGTTTCTTAATGGTTGTATGATATAGATTATTCACTCTATATCCTGTATTGTATACAGCAGTCATTCTGTATTTGGGTTCTGAACTATCTTCTGTTTGTACTTCTGTCTCATGTTTAATTTGCGCTACTTTATTTGCACGGCCCATTGTTATCATCGTCAGTGCACCATTAGGCACCGCAATTGCGCAGCATCGGAGTTCTAATTGGCACACCCAAAAAATGAGGAGTAAAAAGATGATGGGTGGTATGAGAAGTTTCACTGTCATTTCGAGCCAGGATGCTATTCAGGAAAAAGATTGTCGAACCAGGTGCTGGGTGGTGCTTCTCCTTTGTTCTTCATACTTTCTCCGAGGTCGTGCACTGCAGCTATCACGTGTGAGAGTGAATCATTCTCCGCGTCTGCAGAGGGTACGAAAGTGCAACATGCGCTCTCGATTTTTCGGCAAACACCGTCATCAATTGCTGTTAACAGGTCTAGCACATATCTGTTCTGCCTGGTCATTAATAGCAGGGCTATAAGTCTTTCTTGATGACGTTGAACCTCTATTCAGTGTCGTTGGCCAGTTGGATAAGCTCTCACCTGGTGATTTGAAGCCACTTTGCATTTGCTCTCGGGACAAGTGATTTGAAGAACGTTTCAACAGAGATGAACAACCAGAATCGATCCGGGATCTGTGCCAGCAGTTCTGATGATTTGGCGGAGATATAGTTTGATGATTGCTTTTTTTTCAGATGGTGCTCTGCAACCTCTCTTCGTCCATTGCATACACGGGGGCAACTTCGGGCGGCGTTGGCGAAAGTTCACTTGGAGCTGCCGCTTGCGTTTTTCTTTCTTGGATGTGGATTTCTGGAATCATCATTAGGGCAGAATGAAGCATTGCCAGGGAGCTTGTGCCCCTCCATGATTGCGGGAGGTGTAGGTACGCCTTGTTGCCGCAAACCCAGTATGTATTCATCATTGCAGCCTTTTCTTTCTTAATGTCTAGTACTGTATGGGAGGATTGGTCTGTAGGACCTCCCTCCGTACATAGCCCACCTACGTGAGGCTCATGCCTCGTCGGCAGGCCCACATGCACCTGGGCCCGGGAGGCAGGGCGGCTGCGGACTGACACATGAGGCTGCACAGCCAGTAGCCTGGCATAACATAAGACACCATTTTGTAATAAGCAAGACTTCATTTTAAGTGTGCTGAACCCAGGCCTATGCAGAATAGATGGCATACAAACCTGCAGCTCAGCCCCCACTTCACTTCACACGGAGAGGCCTGCACTTCCCCCAGCCTCCACCCTATGGCAGATCCGCTGAAAGCCTGTTCCCAAGAGCAACTAGACACAAACAAGTAACAGAACAAACACTGTTTTTACTTTCCGCATTACATCATTGCCCTAGAAGTGACCGGACTTGTAGTTGGAGTCTGGACAAGAACAAGAACCATCCCTCTCAAAACACACCCTGACCCTGCGCCTAACCCTGCACAAGTAATATATGGTGTCCCTGACCCCCCTACCCAGTTCCCCAGATGAAGTGTTAACCATACATACTAAACCCTCGAGTCAGCCTTATTCCTGTTGCTAAAGAATGTGTAGTGATTAATGGTATATGTATAATACAAACTACTTAAATTAAAGCAAAGTGACGCCTTACACCCTCAAGGTGCCGTCATGGTCCAAGGCCCAGTGTATTACTACTCGACATATTCACTCTGAGCCAACCAATGGTTGCTGCTATTGTAAAAAGGATAATTGAAAAAGCAATACATAAAAAATGCTTGTGTATGATGTCACAAATTATGTCGTATTACATGTAAGCTGCATAGGGTATCGAATCAGTTTGTAGTATAGTTGAAACAATAGATTAACATGTTGCTTTCATGCTCTCGAGTGTATGACCCAACCTGATACTACCTCATCTTTTGTTAGTCATTCGCCTTCTCATGAATTACAAGTATTAAGACCGGCTAATGTTATGTGCTGCATGTGATGTTAAAAAATCTCCATTGTCATGAACTTAGTAATGTAAACATGTGTAAACGGCAGAAATGTGTAATTTCCCTAATACTCCCAGCTTTAGCATTTGTCCCCTCCAACGGCATATTGTGCAGCCCCGTGAATAGAGAGTTGTCCAGAGTTACAAGGCCATCTCCCCCTCCTCCCGCAAAGGCCTGAAGGGGTTTGCTGGTGTTCGAACAGCACACCCTCAACTCCCCGCATTCCTGCTGGACCCACTTCAAGTATTTACCTCCCCCACGGCAGAGACCGCCATGGCCATTATGAACTACCTGGTCCTAAATACCACCGCCTTTGAGGTGCCAGCTAGGCACCCCCTCTGACCCAATGGTATCCCAGTTCACCCCAAATCCAACAAACCACAAAGGCAGTTATCCGTCCTTGTGCGAACCTCCCCCAGAGTCATCATTTACTGCATCAAACAGAGTAAAATGATGAAGATAGCCTAACCCATGTCCCCTGACAAGACACCTGGACCCATGAGACTGGACCCCTTGCTACTGACAACTTTATGATGATGTATGGAAACAGCCTTGTATTGCATATTGTTTTCCTGTGTCCCCCACCCAGGTATTAGATTAACGTGTTAGAAGTTTAAATAACAGCTTGATATAGATGAGCGTGATGAATGGGTATGAAAGGCCACGAGGGCAAGTTTCATGAACTATTGCGGTGAATCTCCAGTGACAGCCAGCGCCTAAGAGCTCCACCCCGATGAGCCCAGCTGACCCAAGCAAGTCATGATGCCACCACGTGGATCTCCGCCAATCATGGAGCACCGAAGTTATACTCTATACAGTAGCTAGACATCGCCATCCAATCCCCAAGACTGTGTGCCCCTATAGCTTACCTCATGCATGACGTGTATTTGTAATATAACTGACTGTCTTTGCTATTGTCAGACAGAGGGCTCTCAGAGCTTGCAGAGTCCTTTGCATGCCCTATTTGATTTAGATAAAAACCCTTTAACTTCACCCGCACTTGGTCACCCGCACTTGGTCGTGGTCTCATTCTCTCCTGGGGTGTGTCCTTTACTGACTCTCAGTAAGGGGGGCCTTCTGCCTTATTGGGGGAACGCTTACTTTCAGTACAATGATAGTTTTGCTACAGTTTTTGTTTTTTCTCATGTTCTTTTTCTTTTTTCCACAGAAACAAGTTCGTAATAAATGTCTTTTTGTAGTTTGAAGGGTTTCTAAATGCCGGTGACCCAAGTGAGCTTCATTTGTGTTCAGTCCATGTGGGAGCGCATGTTCTCTGTACTCATGACAACTTTCCTTTCGACAACCCTCACAGTGCCTCTGCTTTGTATAGTATTTCTTCGTTTTGCCATTTATTGTCCAAGTGCAATGTTTTTTTATTACCAGAAATGGTTCTTATACACATATTACTCCTTGCAACAGGGAGTAACACGTCCGCTCATTTTGCAATAGCTCAAATGAAACTGTGTGCGCTTGAAAAGTATTTTTGATTCGACAAGATGCAAGATGTAGAACACAATGAGCCTCTGCAAATGGTATTTCTTGTGGCAATATAATTTTTGGGGTGCCTGAGGCATGGGGTATAAGTGAGCACACGTAGCAACTTTCGGTAGTTGCTTGCTTTGCCGTGTTCTTCATGTCAGCGTATCATTTGTTTGTTTGGTGTGGGTGCTGAGGATCATCAACTGAGTCTAGGCCAAATTTATAGTGCTTTTCTCACTTTTTTTGTTGTGTTTTTATCTTTTTTCTTTTAAGTTCATTTTCTTCATTTTCTGGGCTGTTTTGCTATTCTCTTTTCTTTCTCACTCTGTGTACAAGTTATAGTAGTTCACAAGACTTCTCACATATACCATGTCATCTGTCATCAACTGGCAGTCTGGGCCATCTGTGGCTGGGGTGGTTGTATCCGTGGCATTTTTCGGTCTAAAGGGTGGCACTATTTGCTTGGCTATTGCTCATGCAGCTCTTGTCAAGTTTCTAAGATACTCATGGAATTCTTCTCCTAGGACTGTAGTGCTCTGGTGGGCATCTGTTTGCCTGCGCAGGGGTGAATGGGTTGTGTGCATCCTCCTGCCTGTCACAATCTCATGCGGTGACAGTTGGTGGTTCTTACTGGGCTGATTTCTCTTTTCGAAAAGTGCCAAGGGTAAACAATATATTCAGTTTTTTTTTAAGTGTATGACACCTTTTTGACAATCTACTCCTGAGCAATCCGTTCATCTTCTCAACGATACCATTCGATTGTGGATGATAAATCGTGCAGAGTTTATGGGTTATTCCTAGCATTGCAGTGATGTGCTTGAACACGTCATTTACAAAGTGAGTCCCGTTGTCGGAACGTATGGCATTACAGATGCCCCAAGGGGGGAACACTTTTCTCACTAAAATCTTAGCGGCGCACCGCACATCAGGATGAGCGTAGGGGCCTGCTTTCACTCACTGGAAAAAGGGCATATCACAACAATCAAGTATCTGGCTCCATTACACCTCTCTCACATGTCTGCATAATCTATATGCAGTTTCCTGAATGGCCCTTCAGGCTTTGGTAATGTTTCTCTGAGTGTTCGTAATGTCATGCCCGAGTTGTATGTTTGGCATGTAATACATTCTATTATCAATTTTGTCACATGTTTCTGGAGCTCTGGGAAAATCAATCTTTCTGTATATCTGCAATTATATGCTGTTTTGCATTGTGGGCCGGGAAGTGCAGCTGCTTGAATGCCACCTTCAGTAATTTTATGGGCTTCACTACTTTATCAGTGTTATTCTGTCTCCATAATAGATCGGTGGATGACTGGCTATACTTCCTTTTCAGCCATGTCTCTTTCTTCTTGCTGGGTGCATCTTGCTGGAGCTCAATGATTTGAGAGACTGGTAATGAGTTGAATGCTTCTGGATGAATCTCTTCTACCACCTTTTGCAATATGTACTCACCTGTTGCAGGTTTTGGTAAATAGGAGGCTTTCTTGGTGGCAGCGTCCGCTGCTGCGTTTTCCAATGAGATGACGTCATTATTACCTCGTGTGTGGCTTGACATTTCACAACTGCTATGAGTGTAGGTTTTCTCAAGGCATCACTTAACTCTTCTAATAATGCTGCATGTTGGACTGGAGACTCGTCTGCCCTCCCGAATTATCTTCTTCTCCATCGTGCTAGTCCTCCATGTACTGTTGTTGCCATATAGGCAGAATCTGTTTAGATGGTAACTGCACATCTCTTTGCTGTATGTAGTGCTTCTATGAGCGCTACTAGTTCTGCTGCCTGGGCTGAAAAGTGAGATGGTAATCTTTTCTGTACAATTATCTCAAATTTCTCATCTTCTATCCATATTACCACAGCTTTTATGTGTTTCTTTTCCTGTGTCACAATCTATAGAGGCAGACTCATTTACGAAGTTGTGTTGCTGCATGTCTTCTACTGTGCATGCTTCTGTAATGAATGTGGCTGGGTTTACACTTTTGCACCGCACAATGTGAATGTTCATGCTTGATATGATCAACTCATACGCTGTGGCTCTTTCGGTGGTCACTGTATTTTTTGATCTTTCTAGGATGGCAAAAAGGGAGTGTTCTAAGTATAACATGATGGAGCATCCCATCACGATGGTAGAACTCTTTTGGATTGCGAATGCAGAAGCTGTGAGAGCCTGTTCGCAGGCGAAGTGTCCTTACATTACTGCATCTAGTGTTTCACTGTAGAACGCCAAGGGCTTGTGACCCAGGGATGTTTTTTGTGTCAATACAGCTGTCATGAGGGTGCCATTGCAATGTGAGAACAAATAGAATTCCTGCTCATAATTTGGAGTTGCGAGAACTGGGGCAGTGGATATCAATTCTTTCAGTGTGTCAAAAGCTGTGTGCATTTCTTGTGTCCATTGTATTATGGTGTTTTATCGCTGTGCTTTCTTGAGTGCTTGCAGCAGGGGTTTTATGTATGCTGCATAATCTAGTATCCATTCTCTCTATACTTCTTTTCATCTTTATCACAGACCAGCAAATCGTTCATGTACTGAATTATTGGACTCGATATATGTATGTTTCCGAGGTTTTCATTCAATACTCTATTGAAAATACTGGGGCTCTCACAGTACTCTTGGGGCAATCTGCAGTGCTCATATCTCTTCTCCCCTAGCGTGAATGCTGTCAGGTATCATGACCCTTGGTCGAGTGGAATTGAGAAGAAGGCATTTTTTAGGACTACTACTGTGAAATGTGTGGCCTCTTTTGGGATGCTGCATAGGATTGAGGCGGGATTTGGAATGAGAGGGAACTCTTTTTGTACTACGTCATTGAGGGGGCATATGTCCTGGATCACCCTCCACGCCTCTCCCTTTGCGTTTTTGATCGGGTAAATGCAAGTGGTGCAGGGCGAGTTAGATGGTACTATTATTTCCTGTATCATTAGTGCACATAGAGTGTTTTTATTCCCTCCTCAGCTTCTCTGGATATTGGGGTATTGTTTCACTCAGGGCAGTATAGCTCTAGGCTTGAGTTTTATGTTGACAGGCGCCACTTCATGCAGCAACTCTACATCATGTGGGCCTGTGGTCCACAACTGCTGTGGCACTTGCAACATGGCTTTTACGAAATATTCTGGCAGTGCTTTCATAACTGTTATGAGGGGTAGTGGCACCTCTTTTGTTTGAATCGTTACATCACAGGGGATCGCAATATTTATCACTATTTCTCTCTCATCTTCTGTGTTATTAAAAAGTTTCTCATCTGTCAGGTTTCACAGGGCCTTTTTGGCGTTGATGCACAGCACCGTTCTCCACTGGCATCGATGCAAGTCCATTGCTATTACTACTATTCTTTGCAGTGACACTTGTATTGCATGTATGTCCAGGGATACTATAGATCCTGGCACTATTTCTGGGTCCGCGATTGGGTGAAAAATGAATTCTGAAGGCACTCTCCATCTTTTACTCTTCAATTCGGGCACTATTTTCGCTAGTATTCTCAATTCTTGTATGAACATGTCTGGATTTACAGGTATGCCACGTGTTTGCGGGAAGTTTTCCTGAGTGTGTATTGCTAACATGGCGCGAATTGCACATATGTCTGGTGTAGAACACATTATTCCTCTGTCAGTGAAGGATATGGTCATGTTGAGTTTGCTGAGAAGATCTCTCCTCAGCAAATTAATAGGTGACTCTTCATAATACAGCAGGGGGGCCCTCACAGTCTTTTTCCCCACCGTTATATCTAGTTCTTCAGTGTACGGAACCTCAACCACAGGCCCAAAGAATTCTTGTGTTTCCAAAGTCTGATTAGAAAGCGGGAATCCGTCTTCCTTGAGGAATAATTTTTCGCTCTCTAATCCACCAGGAAAATGAACTGTTTGTTTTCTATCGCTGCCTCTACCAGTGGTTTCTCTGCTGCGTTAAGGGTCGTAGACAATACTGGACACGCAAGTGCTCCCTGTGGGCTGTCCTATGCTGAATGCCATGGGAGTTCATCAACATCAAAAACATTTTCTGTTATCATTGCTGTCCCTCTACACGGTGTAGGTGCTCCATTTGCAGTGGTGGCATAAGTGTTATTGCCCATGGGGGCAATGTTTTCATGAGACTGAGGATGTGGCGATGTGTTTTGTGGGGGCATTTGGTGCTCATTCATGTATCTAGGGTCAGGCTGGCTATCTCTTCTATTCCCATCCATCGATCATCCGAAGGGGCTCTCTGGGTGTGGGTGTCCATTCTGTTGTTCATTTAAATATGAGTTATTGGGTCTGTCTTGGCATTCTCTTATAGAATGTCTTCAACTCTCGCAATTTCAACATTGTCTTTGTCCGCCTTCTCGAGGCCTTTTGTACCACGCACTTTCTTTTCTCGACCCTCTGAATTCTTCTCTATTGCCTCGCCTCCCTCTCAATGCCCACTGTGGTTTCTCATATTGATTTTTCCCTGACCATGGATACTGGCCGTTACCTGTCCAGCATGCCGCCATTTGCATTGGTATTCTCATCTGTTCGCCGTCCTCCTCTCGCTCTCTTTCTGCCGTGCTGGTTGCTGCTACTGCACTGACCTTCAATTGTTTGCTTTGTACTAATTTAACCTTGTCTGCCAACCGACGCTGTGCTATCTCCTTTTTCATCTCTTTGATACTTTCACAGTGGGGTACTATTACGCTTTGAATTTCAGGCCATTCCTTGGCTTCTATCCCAGCTATTCTATCAAGGGCCTTCTGCACTTTCTTTGGGAGCCCTCTTTTTATAATAAATAAAACAGCGAAGTTGATTGGTCTCAGGCCGTATCTGTTTTTCTCAAGGCATTCCCCACGCATACTCGCACTGTGTTAAATGAGGCCCCATCATGGCGGTCACAATCTAAGGTTATTCCTGGGAACCCCGCCTTCACCCAGACCCTGTTTGCCTGATCTTCCACTGCAGATACCAGCAAGTATTTTAACATCCTCTACCGCCAGGGGCACTCCTGCCGTGTGTTTCTCAAATGCATATATCCAGTTACTGGCACCTCCAGACAGTGGGGGTAACTGTTTAAGTAAGTTGGCTTTGTCTATCTGGGCCCATGGTATGTAATTCGGCCTTTGTGCCCTTCTGTGTATCAATGGCAGCTGTAGATTCTTTTCCTTCTTTTTAGTACTCACCTTCTTTTCTTTCTTTTCAATCACTGCCATGCGCCCCGTTCTGTTTCTCAACCTCTCTGTCCACTTTTCTATGGGGGACAACCTCTCTCCAAATGACGTTTCACCTGTGGCAGTTTCTAGCCTTCTTTCTTCTTTTTCTTCTTGCTCTTCTAAGTCACACTAATATTTCTTCTCTCTGTCTGATGTTACTCCTCTCTCTTTTAGCTTGCGTTCACTGCCAGCTTTGTTTATTGCTATGATTCTTGTAGAGGTATTATTTATTTGGAATAGTATTTCTCTCTTTTTCCATCCATCTTCCGCTGCCACTTCACTCAGATGCGGCATTGCGTCTCGTTCTGTGCAGGGGGTAAGTGATCCGCTCTGTTCCCCCATAGCCCTGAGGCGGGACAGCTCAGATCGAGCCATTGTTAATCGTGAATCTAGATCTTGTGTAATATTCTCAATATCGATGTAGGGGTACTCACCTGTCCTGTTGCTCCCTGGCTCTCATATAGGGATGGTGCTGTGGCAGACGGCTTAAGTATGGAGGGCGCTGTGGGTTGTGTTACATATACAGGGTCGCTATATCCATCTGCGGGCACTGGTTTTGTCAATAAAAGGTATACACGTGGGATCTCTATCTTATTCTCATTCTGTGTAGTTGGCCCTTCACTGCCAGTTGTTGTCAGGGGAGATGTATTATACTTGCTGCTTTTCTCTGGGGCACTTTCTCAAACAGCCGCCACAAGTCCAATATTTCTCTCCTATCTTGCAACTGTTTTTTCTTATACTTAATGAACAGGCAGGTAGCAACCAAATCTAGTACCGCTTTATCAAATGACTCTCCTTGTGGCCAAACTTGGGGCAACCCTTCTTTCTTAAGTTTCGTGACCCACTGGTTATGGTACTTACTGATTTTCTCTGCGTAGTTAGGCAGGGTCTTACAAATGTGGGTTAGGGGCATTTCTGCATCCATTGTACCTGACTGCGCGTATCACTCAACTGCAACTCTTTGTCTAGACTCTTACACTTCTTGTATGATTTACTCAATATGTTATGCAAACCTTTTCAAAGAAATTGGCTGTTTACTCATTTCACATCAATTCATTTCACATCAATTCTGAATTACATTTGTTTAACCAGCATCTCCTTCTATACCACGTTAAGCTGATTTCATTAATGTTCATCGACACCAAACAATGCTTACACTGTAATGGCTTGGCAGGCGAAGAACGGTGGTCTGGAGGGTTGCCCAGAGCAATGCCAGTGGTTAAGATTCATTCTAAACCTTCCAGCCATCACCTCTTTGTTTTTGCTTTGTCACCCCGAGTGGGACGGGTATGCCCAGACATGGGTCCCGTGCCTGCTGGGCCTAGAGACTCAAGCTAC
Organism: Ambystoma mexicanum; assembly: GCF_040938575.1. Taxonomy (NCBI): domain Eukaryota; kingdom Metazoa; phylum Chordata; class Amphibia; order Caudata; family Ambystomatidae; genus Ambystoma; species Ambystoma mexicanum. The sequence continues at coordinate 417,859,344 of NC_090927.1, read as the reverse complement.
TCCTCACTGATGAGCCCCAACAAGGGCGAAACATGTTTGGGGATGTTTGTGGTCTCGTGCAGAAGGGATGTGGCCTAGCAGTTCGGGCTGGACTGCCCCTTTTGGGGTGGGGCCAAGCCTGATTTGCACATGGACTTTCCCTTCTGTAATGGCTTGGCAGGCGAAGAACGGTGGTCTGGAGGGTTGCCCAGAGCAATGCCAGTGGTTAAGATTCATTCTAAACCTTCCAGCCATCACCTCTTTGTTTTTGCTTTGTCACCCCGAGTGGGACGGGTATGCCCAGACGTGGGTCCCGTGCCTGCTGGGCCTAGAGACTCAAGCTACTCCTCACTGATGAGCCCAACAAGGGCGAAACATGTTTGGGGATGCTTGTGGTCTCGTGCAGAAGGGATGTGGCCTAGCAGTTCGGGCTGGACTGCCCCTTTTGGGGTGGGGCCAAGCCTGATTTGCATATGGACTTTTCCTTCTGTAATGGCTTGGCAGGCGAAGAACGGTGGTCTGGAGGGTTGCCCAGAGCAATGCCAGTGGTTAAGATTCATTCTAAACCTTCCAGCCATCACCTCTTTGTTTTTACTTTGTCACCCCGAGTGGGACGGGTATGCCCAGACGTGGGTCCCGTGCCTGCTGGGCCTAGAGACTCAAGCTACTCCTCACTGATGAGCCCCAACAAGGGCGAAACATGTTTGGGGATGCTTGTGGTCTCGTGCAGAAGGGATGTGGCCTAGCAGTTCGGGCTGGACCGCCCCTTTTGGGGTGGGGCCAAGCCTGATTTGCATATGGACTTTCCCTTCTGTAATGGATTGGCAGGCAAAGAACGGTGGTCTGGAGGGTTGCCCAGAGCAATGCCAGTGGTTAAGATTCATTCTAAACCTTCCAGCCATCACCTCTTTGTTTTTGCTTTGTCACCCCGAGTGGGACGGGTATGCCCAGACGTAGGTCCCGTGCCTGCTGGGCCTAGAGACTCAAGCTACTCCTCACTGATGAGCCCCAACAAGGGCGAAACATGTTTGGGGATGCTTGTGGTCTCGTGCAGAAGGGATGTGGCCTAGCAGTTCGGGCTGGACTGCCCCTTTTGGGGTGGGGCCAAGCCTGATTTGCATATGGACTTTCCCTTCTGTAATGGCTTGGCAGGCGAAGAACGGTGGTCTGGAGGGTTGCCCAGAGCAATGCCAGTGGTTAAGATTCATTCTAAACCTTCCAGCCATCACCTCTTTGTTTTTGCTTTGTCACCCCGAGTGGGACGGGTATGCCCAAACGTGGGTCCCGTGCCTGCTGGGCCTAGAGACTCAAGCTACTCCTCACTGATGAGCCCCAACAAGGGCGAAACATGTTTGGGGATGCTTGTGGTCTCGTGCAGAAGGGATGTGGCCTAGCAGTTCGGGCTGGACTGCCCCTTTTGGGGTGGGGCCAAGCCTGATTTGCATATGGACTTTCCCTTCTGTAATGGCTTGGCAGGCGAAGAACGGTGGTCTGGAGGGTTGCCTAGAGCAATGCCAGTGGTTAAGATTCATTCTAAACCTTCCAGCCATCACCTCTTTGTTTTTGCTTTGTCACCCCGAGTGGGACGGGTATGCCCAGACGTGGGTCCCGTGCCTGCTGGGCCTAGAGACTCAAGCTACTCCTCACTGATGAGCCCCAACAAGGGCGAAACATGTTTGGGGATGCTTGTGGTCTCGTGCAGAAGGGATGTGGCCTAGCAGTTCGGGCTGGACTGCCCCTTTTGGGGTGGGGCCAAGCCTGATTTGCATATGGACTTTCCCTTCTGTAATGGCTTGGCAGGCGAAGAACGGTGGTCTGGAGGGTTGCCCAGAGCAATGCCAGTGGTTAAGATTCATTCTAAACCTTCCAGCCATCACCTCTTTGTTTTTGCTTTGTCACCCCGAGTGGGACGGGTATGCCCAGACGTGGGTCCCGTGCCTGCTGGGCCTAGAGACTCAAGCTACTCCTCACTGATGAGCCCCAACAAGGGCGAAACATGTTTGGGGATGCTTGTGGTCTCGTGCAGAAGGGATGTGGCCTAGCAGTTCGGGCTGGACTGCCCCTTTTGGGGTGGGGCCAAGCCTGATTTGCATATGGACTTTCCCTTCTGTAATGGCTTGGCAGGCGAAGAACGGTGGTCTGGAGGGTTGCCCAGAGCAATGCCAGTGGTTAAGATTCATTCTAAACCTTCCAGCCATCACCTCTTTGTTTTTACACAGAGGGATCAACACTTAACAAATTTCACATACAACGGAAAGCATAAACAACATAAAATGAATCCACCTTTCCTACTGGCTCTTCTATCCATGCTTAATTATACTCCCCTTGAAAAGCTCTTTCCTCTATTTTATTTCAAACCTCTCAAGAGAAAAAGAGAGAGAGAGATACAGTCGGAAAAAAGCGCTTCTAAATACTACTTCGGGTCTTTCTTTAAGACCCCTACATTTTATTCTTTTACCTCAGTATTCCCATATCCACTTATCCTGTACTAGTCGAGATAGCATTATGCAGCGGTGTCTTCCACCCTCCAACAGAGATAGGATCTCTTAACCTCTTTTTACCTTGTTCACTGTTACCATCCTAATGGCCATATGCGATAGATAAAAGTAGATTGGAAAGACAGAAAAGACCCAGACTCTCCAGGTTCCCCTTTATACTACTATCTCAACACCTGTTTACCCAGAATGGTGCTATTTTGTCCCGAACCCTTCTAATCTGACTCCCACCCTTCTTTTAATACCACCCGCACTTGGTACTCACATGTCCGTCTTGATCCGAGACCCACTGAACCCGACCAGTCAGTGCACCGCTCCTCGCTCAAAGACCACACCCGGCTCCGGCGAGTGGTATGGTGGATTTTGTAAAGGGGTATCCCGTACCCTTTCCCCCTATTGTGTGCACACGTCTAGGTGTACCGGTTGCCATTGGTGGGTAGCTCTTGAGGGTGCACGCTCCGGGTCATAAACAGGGGGACGTCTTGTGCCAGAAGGACGGAAAGAACGTTATCACATCGGGTCACTAATGTAAGTGAGAGGCCCCCAAAAATACAACCAATTTGCTCAATAGAGTCAATCAAGACGCATCCCGGAAATGAATGAGACCAAGACCAAGTGCTGATGTTAAAAAAAGTTGTTTATCTAAATAGGGCAAGCAGAATCTACTTTGCTTTCGCCGAGAGCGCTTTGCAGAAAACATGTTATAATTTATTTTTATACAAAAAATTTGTCATCAAGCAAAGGCACGGCCTAAGGGACACATGAACAGTTGGGATTGGTTACTAGGGGCGAACACCTATAGATGCCATAGGGCTGGAGACGCTTCGTTGGCTGGGAGCACGTGGTACGGTGATGACGCATCTTGGGTCAGTCGGTCAGCTAGGCTCATCAGACTGGCATGTGAGAATGGCAACTTGTGACGTTGTTTCTTTGTTAGATTTGTTAAATAACTATTTAACATTCGCCCTTGTGGCCAAACATTCCCATTCATTCACTACCATAATCTGCTTGGTCAGCGAGCTCAAAGACTTATGGCTTAAACATCTATGGAAATGCTAGTTCAAATACAGGTTAATTTATCATTGGGCAAAGGTTAAGATTTATCCATTAAATGCAGCGCATGATCTATTCAAACAGTTCAGACAATAATGCTAAAGAAGTATAGCTCTTATGATCTGGGATGTTCACCTGATAAACTACAAAAGAACATTTGAAATCTAAGACTAGAAAAAATAGGTCAGAGGACACATACCATCATGGGCATACATTTAATTGTGGGGGGTTTTAATGGTCGGTAGTTCAAACATCATTAAATCTCTGCTAATCAACCTTGACACCATGAGGGGCAGAGGAGAATCGAAATTTCTTTGTGGTGTGATTCTGCGTTCTGCGTTGCACAAAGAAACAGGGCCTTCATACATTGCTTGCTGTGTTACATTCAGGTTATACTAATTTCAAGAGTATACTATATTTCTTAGCTAGATAAACATTCTCGTTGCAACAAAAAACATAAAAGAATCAAAATGTGTACTTGAATTAGTTTATAGCTCAAGGTCTCTGCATACGGTCTTAACACATGTTGCCATAATATGAACACTCTGGTCAGGACGACTATCTTCTGTATTAGCTTTACTGAGTATTATTCATGTATTTACATTTTAACTAAAAGATGAGGTAGCTTAGTACTGGTGTGTACAACATTATGCTGGTTAGGCACTTCATTTCTCTTAGCAGCATTGTTTCATATGTTAATATACGTCATGCTTTCAAGACCAATTTCTAATGTTAGGACTTTTGTTACACTTAAGTCGTACGTTATGCTAATATTCTTACATTATTCTACATGAAATAAGTATCTTATTCAAATAACGAGCAATTAAACACTTCGGTTTTCTTTTATTAAGGCACGAATAATGGAGTATACTTAAAGGTCACTTCTAACTGTTTGATCCTGCTTTAAGGAGCATTGGGCAGAGTATTCTTTATGGCCGGGGTCTTCTGGGTGGGGGGCAGGTGTATAGAGATGAATGACTTCTGTGCTAGCCCCTGTACTGGACCGTCTCAGGGTCAGTGAACTAAGACAGAAGATAAAGTGTAAAGTTTGTTGCATTCTCGTGGCTAGTCTCTCCTGAGAAATGAACAACTGCAAAGATGGCAGAGGGGAGGAGGTGGGGGGAGCAGCTTGCTCGCTGTGTGTGCCTGGCTGGGAGAGCTGCAGGCCTGTGTTGACACTTCACAACTATTCTGCCATTACAAAATGGAGTCGGTAGCGTATACATTACAAAATGGAGTCTCGTTCAATTCTGGTCTTACGCTTTAACAAGGGGGGGGTCACAGTTTATTAGGGTATTTCTGCACGAGTGCTCCGGGGCCGGGGCCCTGGACCCAAAGCAGCCGAGGCTGGGCCTACCCAGGAAGTGTGAAGAATGAAGGGGGGGTTTAAGATTCTCTTTTTCCACTTAGTGCATCGTTCTCATCATCTCAGTGTACTTGCACCAGATGTTGTACAGTTAGTACAGTTAACTCCTGTGAAAGGCCAACCCATATTCAAAACATAATTGTACTGCTGGAGATGGGAACCGTACTTCTGTAGTCAGTTAATGAAAAGCCTCCTTTGTGGACCTTTTTAGCATTTCTGATGATTTTTCAAATGGAGTGCTACAGTGCTGCAGGTGTTTTAAGACTTTGGCTGTTGATGGCAGCATCTTTAATGTGTTTAGGTTGATGGTGCACAACCACTGCTCACAACTCCAGTGATGAGGGAAGACCATATGTAAGTCAAAAAAGGCTGCAGCCTAGTATGGGGCAGACGAGCTAGAAACATTTGAAGGTCCACGTCTTGGTGTTTTTTTTGCACAAGGTACATTGAACTTTCTCCGTTTCTTTTTTGCCACAAAATATGAAAAAAGTTTTTTTTTAAAGTACTTGTGTTTCCACCTGTTTGGTTGTTTTCTACCACATGCTCTCCAAGTTTACCTATGCCACCCTGTTCTCTATTGGTCTCCATGTTTACTTAAGCTTCCCCATCCTCTGTCCTGCAACCACCCAGTATAACAGCCTTTGTTTATTTTTAACTAGTTTATATATCCCGGTTTGTTTATTGTAGTGGTCGTTCGTGTATTTTTTTTTATCCATGTTGGATTTCTCCCAATGATCCAGTTATTAATATGTGTAAAGAGAACAACAGTGTTCTGTGCACAAATGTTGTTTCTTATATAGTGCATGTGATGCATTGCATACAAGATATGAGGGGTCATAAAAACATGTGTATTAAATTGTGTTTATTAAAGTGTGTGCGTTCTTTAACTGATTATATTTTCTATTTTTCAGATAGAAGGATATCATATTTTATTTAACCACAGCAATGAATGGAGAGGGTCGTAGCTGCAGGTTTGTTGGACCATCTAGCGGCAATAGGCCTCAATGTGCTAAAAAGTACACTGTTTGTACAAGAAAGAGTCCTTTCTAAGAACAATGTATTATGTGTATATTTATAAAAACATCTATGTGACTTACCCACAAATGTTTCATATTGTAACTGCATCTAGAAATAAAGTCAATGAAAACTAGCCACAGCTATGAGTAATGAGTTATTATGTACTTTAGATAACTCTTTTTATGTACTCGTTATACTGTCTCTTTTGTTATTCACATTCTAGACTCTGTTTCTAAAAAAAACACAAAACTCCTATAACCGGGGTTACTGTAAATGGGGCGCCATTGATATATTCATGATCGTGTCTAGGAGTATCAACGACTGGTGTTTGTCCATGGCTATCCCAAACCCACCCCATGTGCTAGGTTGTTATCCATTGTGTAGCTGCGGCTATAGAACATTTATGAATACAAAATTACATGTGGGCGGTATTGAGTTTAGGGTTTGGAAACAGTTATTGTAACATTTTAAATACTTTTTATTCATTAATAATACAAATAAGTGTACATACTTGAAAAAGGTAAATAAATATGCAGACAAATTTTGTTGAAAACAGGTTTTATTGGGGGGATGTCATTGTGGGTTGTCTTTTTCTTTTAATTGGAACACATAATACATCTTCTTCTTTAGCCCAATTATCTGGGTGTTTACTGTCCATGATTTGTCTTAAATGTGTAATGATCTTTTTCAATGATTGCACTTCTTTTTGAATATTAATTAGCAGTTGTTTTAATTCTGTTAATGAATTCATGATTAGTTGGGTATTTGTTGTGGTGCTTCTCGTTTGATTCTTCTTGATACTTCAATGACTTCTTCATCTGTTTGAAAATATTTGTGTTGGTTGTATAGACATTTCATAGTAGGTAGATAAAGTATATCTGTTTAGTGACTGATATTTGTTCCTTAAAATATTATTGTTAGCCTGATCTGACATAAATATAAAGAATGGACTTACAAAATTATGAATCTAGAAAAATCAGTCTAGAAAAATGGATACCTCTACTTTTTGACCGTAAATGTATTTTGATGGTCATGGGCCAACCGTCTCATGCACGATATGACAGAATATAGGTTTTCGAGTTTGCCAATGAATGGCCATTTTGATGTAACAAGAATCGCCATTTTGTTTTCTAACCATTGCTCATTGCTTTCTGTTCCTATTGCTTCGCAGTATATTTTCCGCTTACACTGCTCGACTGTAAAACATTGTTGTCTATATGTGAAAAAGACAAGGCCGCAGGGCTGAGAGGATAACAAGATTTCGTTGAAACACAAACGTAGGCAGCGCCAGGAAGAATGCCCGGCTCCCTCCCGAATGTAGCCTTGAAGCAGAGCTGCAGGGCATTTAATCATTTCGCAGCTGCCAGCCAGTCTCGTTATATGGTAGAATATGTTAGAATAATACCGCTAAAGGCCTGAATTATGCTTTTCTTACGGCCCCCTTTGCTGAGCTCGCTAGAGCGTGTCGGCTCCCAGGTGTCATGATCTCTGCTTCCAAAAGGTCAGGGTTTTCCCAACTCCCTTGGAAGCAGATCCATAACCCAGGTTCCGAGTGCCAACCAGTCCCAATTGGGACCTTTTGGACCCAGTCCTGGCGCCAGTGGCACCAGGCTCATAAATATGCCCAGTCCCAGCACTGGAAGCGCCGGGCTCATAATGCTTGGGTGGACTTACCTGCAGCAGACCATGCTGCTTACTTGCCTGCCAGTTGAGCCTCTGATCCTCTTCTGTTTGGAACTACTTTTTCTGTTGGGTGGGGCAGGAGCCACTCCCTAGGTTCAGAACACTGGAACTCTTCTGGAAAGCAGGAACTCTTTTCTTACCTAGGCGTGGCTGTGGAAGGAGACACCTAAGCACTACAGGAGGCTATTTAAACCACACCCGATGGATGAATCTTGCTTTGCGTTAGTCTGCATCCTCTGCAGCAGAACGCTCATCGTGTCTTCTGCATCTGATGCTGGGCCTAAGGAAAAAGGCTTACCATCCTGAGTCCAGTCTTCAGCAACACCTATAAAGACAAGAAAGAACAGGTTAGCATTACGGTATTCAGTGACAGCGCTTCACTTACCTGGTCCATCGGCTGTCACCAACGCCTCGCGCTGCATTCCGGCATCTGAAAGACAAAGGCTTACCTACTCTTCGTGCGCTCCGGAGGTCTTCGCACTGCATTCCGGCATCTGAAAGACAAAAGCTTACCAGCTCTTCGCACGCTCCGGAGGCCTTCGGCGCTGCATCCCGCATCTGAAAGACAAAACAAAGGTGCGTTTAAAGACATTGGAGAACTTTAATACTCACGTGCCATTACTCCTTTCCACATCTAACCCAGTGGGTATTCCGGCACCCTGCAGCCGCTCCGAACTTGTACCTGCAAAATAAAAAGACAGTTAGAGCGCATCGTGAAGCAGGCAACAAGCGCTTACTTACGTGCTTCCAGGCTCCATCTTCAACTCACTTCAGCCCGTCATCCGCCATCGCCGGAACCCTGCAAAAACAAGAGACATCATTACTAAAGACTTTTAAAGGCATTAGAATTACTCGAAACTTACCGTTCGTGCAGTAAACGACGGACAGCAGTCCTCTGAAGTCAAGAAGCCTGCTCCCCTTATCCAGTGAAGAAACTGGTTACAGCACCCTGCCCCGAGGCAGATGGAGAGCACGGCGTTCACTTACCTAAGGTGAGAGCGTTAACCTTTGGGGTTCTACAGGAGAAGAGAAAGGGAAGAAGAGAGAGACATTCAATAACCCAGTTCATTAATCCCATATTTTCTATCTGCAGACATCTTATCCTTCGAGTCAGACATACAGTGCACAGAGGTCCAGCCCAAAGAGCCAGCCGTGTGTTACACATCACCTTTGAAGATACGGTATACGCCCAGTCAAGACCGGCGCCTCTACAGGAATCAGGTGAGCGTTAAACCAGGACACGAATAGCACCTAATAGATAGCAAGGTCCGGAATGCAACTCTTCCCCCCCGTATGTAGCTTGCTTCCAAGAACAGAAGCGCTGTGTTCTATTCAACAACTGAAAGATGCCTTCGCACTCACAAATCGCAAATTGTTACTAGAATAGATGTTTGAAGGTGTCATAGTAGTCAGAGATGTCCATCATCACACCAAGTTCAAAGAAACCCAATAAAGGGCGGGGGGTAAACATGTCATAGCTCATTGTTTGATATGCATTTTGTATATATGTAACTGATGTACGTAATTCACTCTCTTGCGTCCCTCGAGGTCTAGAGATACACGTCGCGGGGCATGAGACCGAGTTGGCCAACTGAGACTTTTTGCTTTGCAATAAACCCTAGCTTTGGGAATACAACCTCGTGTCTGGCGGAGAACGGCGAGGACGGGACCATCGAGCCGGGATCAAGAGGTGTTCGGGGCGCCCTGTAAAAGTGATGAGAGACTCCTTTGCAGATCTGCACAAATCTGATCCCTGATCGACGTGCCTGGCTAGAGAACAAGGAAGTGAGGGTCCCGAAACGAGGCGGAAGCCAAGAAACGCAGACACGACGTCCTTTGGTGCGTCAGTATACAGACGACTTGATTTATCAGGTGAGTCATTCCCCGATTCAAAGTAATCCTGATATTGGTTGAGAGTTGACTTTGCAAAATCAAACACCCTAGGTAAGGTTGATTAACCAGGGGGAAGGTTGAAACATGCCTGGGGTATTGTCCACCTTAGCAGGGTTTTTCTGCTGTGGTAGACAATCTTTGGAAGATGGCCAAATTGTACCACCTGGGGGAACACTGGCGTATGAGATGTATGTGAAGTATGGAGTGGGTGCGATAATATTCTGTGAGACTTGGCATAGGAAAACCAGAAAGCAACAAGACCATCAGTGGCCGATTAATGGTAGTTTTGAGATAGCGAGGATAGACAACCTGGAAAGGGTGTTGATAAGAAAGAAAGCGCGTCCTGAGAGTCTAAGAAGGGCAGGTAGGCGAGACCAGTTGAATATAGAAAAGATATATCCGCAACGGGAATTACGTATAGCAGATGAATTAATAGAAAATATATTGACCCATACAAAACATGGCCCAAGATCAGAAGTAAGACCAGACACGTCTGTAGCTATTGCCCAGACCCCGCCCATAGCTCAAGCTCCCCCTCCGGTAGCTCAAGCCCTCCCACAGCCACAAACCGCGCGCGTAACTCTTCCTATTAGCCAACCAGGCCCACAAAAGACACTCCCTATTCCCATTGTCCCATCCGCACCTCCAGCTTCAGAAACAGACTCGGTACCGTCCGTCCCTCCCGGGGTTGAAGTTGAAACCACGGGGGCAAGAGGTGGGACTGACCAACGGGGATGCATGAGGGTAACTCGCAGCGCAATCAGCAAAGAAAGGAAGGTGGAATTGCAGCAACAGGCAGAGATGTATATAGACGGGAATGATGGGACGATAGCATTGGCTTCGATATATGACTTCCGTAGAAGCAACGAAAGACAGGTAGTGTTGGAATGCATGGGTGAATATTTGGTGGTGAAATGGAAACAGTTAATTGGGAAATTACCACCGCAGTGATTGTTAGATTTAAATGCATTAGCACGCTGTAGGGAGAGGGATGAAGAAGTGGGAGAACATGTATATGGACTTTTTGAACTTAAAGATGAATTAGATAATGATTATGCCGAAATGTTTGCTACACCTAGGTACAGGAGTAGGAATATCGGGAGAAATAGGAAGGAAACTGTAGAGCCATATATACAACGACGACATTCAATGTTGTCAGTACAAAGGGGCGACAAATTAAAAGTATGTATACGAGAAGCATTTAGATGGATGTCGGATCCTAGTATTCCCACAATGGAGATACACAAGATATTTGATGAATATTCCATGCCCATGAAAAGAAAAGCACTACAGTCGATGGCTGAACATTTATTAGACAAAGATATAAAAAACGATAAGGCCAGCCTACCCAAAATAATGGCAGTATATAGAAGAGCGAGGGACAGGAGAAACAGCCCTAAAGTTGGATCTGGGAATATTGTTACATCTAAGAGAGGGGGGGGATGGTAAGTGGGGCATTTCCTATGAGAGAGGTCCCACCTACCTTTGTGTGCAGGTAACACCAGCCCATTACACCGCCCAATATGTGCATGTCCCCTTTTCCAGACAGGAGGTGAACAACATAAAGCAGACGATTCCTGATATAAGAAAGAATCCTGCAGGGTTTTACAAGGAAGTAGAGTCCTGCCTACAATCATCCGTGCTTACCATGGGTGATATAGACCTAATATTCCCGGTGATCCTGCCAGCAGACATATGGAAACAAATAAGGAAGGTAGATGACCCAACAGCCTTTGACGCCACATGGGTGGACTTGATAATGGAAGACAGGAATAAAGCGGTTGGAGGGACACCAGGAGCAAACCTGGTGGCATTACCAGCACGTATAGTGCAGAAGTTAAAAGAAATTGTCCCAGAGAAAAGAATTCAATGGGACAAATTGACTGCATGTGTACAAGGCAAGGATGAGTTGGCTACAGATTATTTTAATAGATTTGAAGAAGTATTCACAGGCTTCAGTGGGCAGGATGTGGGCTCGGAAGCGGGAAAGAGGTTATTTGTTGACAAATATGTGAGGGGGTTAAACTTCCAATTCAGGATCTAATAATGACATCAGATAGTGCATGGCAAGTAAAAACGTTGGGCGAAGTATTACATATGGCCCAATATTATGAGCGCAGAGTGACTGCGGGAAAAGAAAAAGAAGAGAGTGATAGGGTAAATCTGAAAACACGGGTATTAATGCAGCAAGTAGTAGGACATAATAGTGGGCGAGGGAACGCACAAGGAAGGAGTAATTCGAATATGCATGGGGGAACAGTGGGACCGAATCAGTGTGCGTATTGTAAGGAGGAAGGACATTGGCGAGCACAATGTCCGCATCTACAGAATAGAAATGGGTCTGGTCAGAGGAGACAGCATAGAGGACACCCAGGAGTGAATGGACCAAATAGGAATACTTTGCAGCAGCATCACAATAACAGAGGTAATGAAAACCAAGGCCAAAACCAAAATGCCCCGAACCAGAGTCAGGGACAGCAAAATCAACAATATGGAAACCAGAGTGGGGGAAATAGAGGAAAGAGTGGGAACGTTTTCGATACACAGCCAAACACGTATTACAGTAATAGTAATGATTACACATTGGACGATGTGTTATTTCCCCAATAGGACAGACCAGGAAAGGGGTCGGAACCAGTGTCTATTCCCATGAATCAGAGTGGACCCTACGTAGAAATGAGAGTCCGGAATGAGGAGCACCGCTTTCTTGTAGATACAGGAGCACAGAAGTGTTCAATAGACCATCACTTGGTTCCAGATATACCACTGGCAGGGAAAAAGAATATTTCCGTAGGGTTCGCAGGTACACCAGTCATAAACCCAGTGTCCAAACCAGTCCCAGTTACCATAGGACTATTTACTGAACATTGTCCTTTCCTTTTAACAGAAAATTGTGGGGAGAACTTGTTGGGATTAAACTTGTTGAAAAAACTAGGCTCCGTTATACATTGCACGGCAGACGGAGTGTTCCTAACGATTTGGCCACACGATGCCCCTGTGTCAGAATTCATGTCTGAAGCGTTACCAGGGGAACTAAGTAAAGTACCAACCAGTATATGGGCAATGCATGGCAATGATGCAGGATGTTTAAAGATAGAGCCAGTAAAGATCATTTTGAAAGAAGATGTTCCCCTACCGCGAATACCCCAACACGAGATTTCGGCTGAAGGTTAGAAAAGATTGCAAAGTTTTGTTACAGATTTGGTGAAATTAGGGGTAATCGAGGAAATTACAGGCAGTACATGCAACAGCCCGATTCTTCCGGTTTATAAAAAAGGGGGCAATGAGGTACCATACCGTTTCATAATTGATTTGCGCACATTGAATAAGGTAGTAGATCCACAATTTCCTCTAGTGCCAGACGTCACTACAATATTGACAATGATACCTGTTTCAGCAGAATATTTGAGTGCAGTAGAAAAACACGTTCTTCAGTATTCCAGTGGACAAGGACAGCAGATATTTGTTCGCGTTCACATTAGGAGGATGATCATTTACATTCACGCGGATTCCGCAAGGTTACACGGAAAGTCCAAGTATTTACAGTAGAGCATTAAAGGAGCAGCTAGACATGCTGGAATTACCCGTGGGTTGTGTACTCTTGCAATACAAAGACGATCTATTGCTAGCTGCAGACACAGAGGAGATTTGTAAAGAAAGCACTGTATTACTACTGGGTGTCCAGTCATAATATCGAATAAAAAATTTCGAATGTCAAAAAAGTTGAATCAAAAATGTCGAAAATAAAAATGTCGAATTATTTTTTTTTTCGATATTTTATTTTGGCTCTAGTTTATATAAAAAAAATAGGTTAAAAAAAGGGGGGGTGTTGGTGGGGGATCCCCCCCATTTCGAAAAAAAAACGTCATAAAAAATGTATTCGACATTATTTTTTTCGACATTTTTTTTTCGACTTTTTGACTTTCGAAATTTTTGATTTCAAAATTATGTCTATAAACCTTACTACTGTCACACCTAGCGGCACATGGCCATAAAGCTAGTTTGGAGAAATTTCAATATAATCGAAAGGAGGTGGCCTGTTTGGGCTACCTACTTTCGAAAGGAGGGAGAAGACTAACGCCAGAACGAATAGAAAGTATTTCTTGTATGCCTATTCCAAAAACACAAAAAGGAGTCAGAGCCATAATAGGCCTGGCTTCATATTGCTGACAATGGATTGGTAATTTTGCGTTAATTGTGAAACCGCTGGTAAATTTAACTAGGAAGGATGCAGTTATGCCTTTGCAGTGGGATGAGGAATGTTAGAAAGCATTTGATGGATTGAAAACTGCATTATGCTCGTCTCCAGTTTTGGGTACGCCGAATTATGAGAAAATGTTTAGACTATTTGTGTGTGAAAGTGAAGGATGTGCATTGGCAGTTTTGTCAAAGGAACAAGGTGGAAGAAATAGGCCGTTCGGCTATTTTTCTTCTGCGCTGGACCCTGTAGCGTGCTCACTACCACAATGTTTGCGATCTGTCGCGGCGGCCGCTGCGTCAGTGAAACAAACGGAAGGGATGGTATTTGGGCACACTTTAATTTTGATGGTGCCACATGCCATAGACGTTCTATTAAATAGGACAGAGACGCAACACCTCAACTCTGCTAGATTGATAAGATATGAGATTATCTTGTTCGCGCCCCATATCCAAATTATGAGGTGTAGCGCTTTGAATCCTGCAGAATTAATTCCACCAACCATAAAAGAAATTGGGAAGGATGAATCACCCCCCCCCACGATTGTTTAATGGTCACTGAGGAAGAAACCAAGGGGAGAGTTGATTTAAGTGATATCCCACAGAAAGAGCCAGATTGTGACGGCTCATGTTTTAAATTACCAGATGGCACGACAACTGCCGCATATGCTATCACTACCCTAGAGAGCGTTGTAGAAAGCAAAAGAATTCCCTATAATTCAGCACAAGCCGCAGAAATAATAGCATTAACCAGAGCCTGCGAGATTTTTGAAAATTTGAATGTGAATATATATATTGATAGTCAGTATGCTTTTGGAGTGGTTCATAACTTTGGTCGACTCTGGGCTGAGAGAGGGTTTTTGACATCACATGGCGCCCAAATTCAACATGGCCCTTTGATTGTACGATTGCTGTCTGCACTCACGTTTCCAAAGTGCCTAGCAATAGTGAAATGCGAGGCACATAAAAAGTAACATGCAAAGTAGGAGAGGGAAACGCGTTTGCAGACAGAATTGCTAGACAAAGTGCCACTGATTTGAATACCAAAATGATGACGGTTCATATGGAGGAAGTACCCTGTATGATAGAAAATGGAGTTGCCACTGTCAAAGAAATGCAGGCTGAAGCTACGGCCGATGAAATACAAATTTGTACGTGACTGCAATGGTCACAATGGCCCACAGCCCTACGCACATCTGTGTGAAGAAAATAATACAGCACCTTTCTACAGTTTGGCAGAATGTAAACATAAAAAAGAATGCAGAGAGGTTGGTGCAGAACTGTATCACGTGTTTGCAACACAATGTAGGGAAGGGAACAGTGACTCCAACAGGCAGTTTTGGCCCGCCCTCCATGCCATTTGAGGTGATTCATTTTGATTTCATAGAGATGGAGAGGTGCCAAAACTTAAAATACGTCTTGGTGGTGATCTGTGCATTCAGTAAGTGGGTGGAGGCATATCCCTTGAAGGACTGCACAGCAATGAGCACGCCAAAAGTAATGTTGAAGGAGTACTTTGCCAGATTTGGCTTGCCCCGTGTCCTATGGTCTGATAATGGACCACATTTTGTGGGCGCAGTGGTATTACAGATATGTGCTGGTCTTCAGATTGATAAGAGATTCCATAGTTCAAGGCATCCGAGTTCTGCCGGTCTTGTGGAGAGGCACAACGGGATTCTTAAATCAAAGATTAGCAAGATTTGTGCGGGAAGCAAGTTGAGTTGGGTGAATGCATTACCAATAGCACTATTATGTATGCGTACGTGTGTACAGGCTAAAACTGGGCTCTCCCCATACGAGATCATGATGGGGAGGCCGGCAAATGTATGGTGCGCACCACAGCCAAAATGACTTAGCGAGCTAGAACATCCTGTGCTTGGTACTTATTGTGGCCTTTTAATGCAGAAATTGCATTTGATTCATCAGCAGGTGCAAGAGGCATTACCAGTGAGATACACCGGTCCGGGGCACTCGCTGAAGCCAGGAGACTGGGTGCTGCTAAAGAATTTTGAAAGAAAGTCATCATTGGCACCCAGGTGGCGCGGGCCCTATCAAGTACTCTTGGCGACGCAGACGGCAGTACGGGTGGATGGAAGGAAGTCGTGAATCCATGCCACCCATGCCAAGAAGATTCCAACTGCACTGAAAGACTTGCCTGACACTGATGACCGGAAAGAGACAGCGGTCCCAGAAACGAAAGAAACTGTTGCCAGTAAGCAGCCAAAACGAGAAGTGAAACTCGAAACAA
Organism: Ambystoma mexicanum; assembly: GCF_040938575.1. Classification (NCBI taxonomy): domain Eukaryota; kingdom Metazoa; phylum Chordata; class Amphibia; order Caudata; family Ambystomatidae; genus Ambystoma; species Ambystoma mexicanum. The sequence goes on along the minus strand of NC_090927.1, from coordinate 417,843,413 downwards.
AGCCTGAGACGATTGGCAAAGAGGGGGAAGGGCAAAAAGTGCCCCAACGTTGCCCAGCAGAATCGACATCACTGCTGGCCGACACGAAATCTGCCTTGCAAATACCAGCAGAAACAAATCGTGTATCCCTTTGGCGCCCACCAGCACTTACCAGCACACCAAAGAACGGATCTGCATCATTGGCACGGCGCACACCAGCACCTGCAGTAGCGCCACAGGCTGACTTTGAGCCTGAATCTGGAAGTGCACCGGCAGTGTTCACGGATCATACGATACCAGGAGCAAGGCAATTCAACTTGCGGCCTCGGAAGACAAAGTGATCCGCAGTTCTTTTTGGTGTTTATGTCAACCTCTGGTTCAGCACATGGACGGAGAAGGAACCAGAGGTGTAGAGGAGAGAATTGTGCAAGTCGGACAATTCAAGACTCGCGGCTCCTCGGTGCGATTATAAAAGTACATGTGTCCTGAACCAGAACGGACAAGCTGGGCACACATGGTACTATGGCAAGTGAGATAACTGATTAAAAGTACAGGTGTCCTGAACCAGAGCGGACAAGCTGGGCGCACATGATACTAAGGCGATAAGATAACTGATCAAAGGTCCTCTGAGTAGTATAAGGAAGGTCAAGTGATCTTGCCTAAAAACAAATAATCGAATCCAGGCTAAAAAAAGGACAGGCAGAACTGAACTGTGACAATTCCATTGAACTTATTAACATCAGAGCAAGCGCGACGAAGAGAGATATCCACAACGAACTGTGATAAGAAAGAAGAAGGACGACGAGAAACATGCCGGGACCGGTTCCAGCCTCCTCCTGTCAATTATAAAGACTGTAAGCTTAAGAAAAACGCATTGGTAAAACAAATTGTATGCTGGTACTGACAATAATAATGTGCTTTATGAGCGTGGTAGCACCAATATCGACAGCCCTAATATTATGGTGGGTGGAAACCATACACCCATTAGAAATGTTTTTACCAATAATTAATATATCCACTACTGAAAGCCTGGTTCAGTTGATCACTTATACCCTGCCCCCAATGGAAGAAAGACATAGGGAAGGTTTTGGAAATAATACTTTGCTATTGATCATGAACATGACACATGCAATTCTGAAGAAAACAAATTGCTGGGTATGTGCCCATTTACCACAGCATGCTGGGAAAAGAATAGGGTGGTATGTGCAGCCACTACCATTAAGTTCTGCATGTAGTGCATCTTTAGGTGCAATGTTCTATGGGAAATTTAGGGGCCGATTCATGGAACAAACGTGCGTCGAAAATCTTTGCGCAAGCAGGCGCAAGCAGGCGCAAGCAGGCGCAAGCGCAAAAAAACAGGCATACGCGCACGCGTGCGATTCATGGAAGTTCCTGCGCGTGTTTACCTCGGGATGTGCGCCAAACCCGTGCATGGCGCACAAGTCACTGCAACATCCCGAAAGGCGTGCGCGACGCGCACAGTGAAAGTGCACAACCTCGACGCATACACCAGAAAGTGGGCGGGACACGGGGCGTAACGCGCGGAATGGGGAACAACGCGCGAAAATAAGGGCGTAACTGGGGATGTACTGCAGGGAAGCAGACGGAACGCCCACACGCACTCGAACCACATGTATTCATGGAAACGAATAGGGCAAAGCCACGCACAGCCAAAGACACGCACAAGCTGAAACACGTCCGCCACACGAAGGCAGGCGGTAGAGTCCCAGCGCATCACATAAGTGGCAACATACAGCAATTGGACCTGTGCGAGCCGGGCACGTGTATTGCGGGGGTGCACGGGAAGTAACACACGCAATCGAGCGGGGTACGTGTATTTCGGGGGTGCGTGGGAAGTTACACATGCGATTGAGCGGGGTACGTGTACACCGGGGGTGCGCGGGAAGTTACACACGCGATTGAGCGGGGTATGTGTATTTCGGGGGCGTGCGGGAAGTTACACATGCGATTGAGCGGGGTACGTGTATTTCGGGGGTGCGCGGGAAGTTACACACGAGATTGAGCAGGGTACGTGTATTTCGGGGGTGCGCGGGAAGTTACACACGCGATTGAGCGGGGTACGTGTATTTCGGGGGTGCGCGGGAAGTTACACACGCGATTGAGCGGGGTACGTGTATTTTGGGGGTGCGCGGGAAGTTACACACGCGATTGAGCGGGGTACGTGTATTTCGGGGGTGCGCAGGAAGTTACACACGCGATCACATCAGGGTACGTGTATTTCAGGGGTGCGCAGGAAGTTACACACGCGATCTCATCAGGGTACGTGTATTTCGGGGGTTTGCGGGAAGTTACACACGCGATCTCATCAGGGTACGTGTATTTCGGGGTGCGGGGGATGTATCACACGCAACATCAGCAGGGTACGTGTATTCCAGGGGTGCGCGGGAAGTTCCACATGCAATTCCATCAGGGTACATGTATTACAGGGGTGCGCGGGAAGTTCCACACGCAATCTCATCAGGGTACGTGTATTACAGGGGTGCGTGGGGAGCACCAAACGTGAATTGCACGTGTGGGTCCTCCCAGGTGTTCCCTCTACACCCTCCACGGCCCCTGCAGGTGGCTCACACCACAGGGGCCTACCCTGCACATGTCCTGCAGGCACCCCATCCACCATGGCCATGCCCCCCAGCCAACCCACATGTCAACTTGCACTACTGCCCACCAACGCATGTCCCCCTGCACCCCCAGCCACCAGGTGCAGCCTCCACCAGGCCCCCACCCATGTCTCCCACCACCCCCACCCCCCAGCACTGTGGGGCACCTGCCAGCAGGCCCACACCCATGTCCAACTCATGTTCCCCACCACCCCCACCCCCCAGCAGTGCAGGGGCACCCACCACCAGGCCCCCACCCATGTCTCCCAGAACCCCCACCCCCCAGCCACCAGGGGCAGCCTCCACCAGGCCCCCACCCATGTCTCCCAGCACCCCCACCCCCCAGCCACCAGGGGCAGCCTCCACCAGGCCCCCACACATGTCTCCCACCACCCCCACCCCGCAGCCACCAGGGGCACCCACCACCAGGCCCCCACTCATGTCTCCCACCACCCCCACCCCCCCAGCAGTGCAGGGGCACCTGCCAGCAGGCCGCCACCCATGTCCAACTCATGTTCCCCAGCGCCCCCACCCCCCAGCACTGTGGGGCACCGGCCAGCAGGCTCCCACCCATGTCCAACTCATGTTCCCCACCACCCCCACCCCCCAGCACTGTGGGGCACCTGCCAGCAGGCCCCCACCCATGTCCAACTCGTTGTTCCCCACCACCCCCACCCCCCAGCACTGTGGGGCACCTGCCAGCAGGCCCCCACCCATGTGCAACTCATGTTCCCCAGCCAACATGTCATCACAATCTAGATCCCTGGTCCCTATGGTCAGCCTCCAAATGCAAAACACCCACCCGAGTATTGCATCCACCCACTCATAATTTGCAATTACATCACAGAACACCAATTGCAAGTTCCGAAACAAACACATTTCCCTCACATACACCCAATGGGTGTCAGTGAATCTCAAAACCTATATCATGAAATGCATGAAACCAATGAGATACCACACATTGAAGTTCACCAAAAAAAATATGTATTAAAGGAAACATAAATAGAATCAAAAATGAAGAAACAGAAATGTGAATGTACAAAAATTAAAAGAAGCATGTCCGTGAAAAAAAGCAAAACCAAAAATAAAATTCCAAAGTAATGGTGTCCAAAGTAATGGGGTGCAGTCGTAGATGTGGCCACCCCTGCTGGACGTCCAACTCCCGACTGTGGCAGGAATGCCTCCTCCACCAGCCTGGCCGCACCGTCAGAGGCAGCTCCACAGGGCACCCAGGTGACTGATGGGTGGGAAGATGGCACGGAGGACGACTGGTGCGTAGGGGGTCCAGTTGAGGAGGGGGTCGTAGCAAGCCCCATCAGACAGAGGAATCCGGCTTGGGTGACCTGTCCCAGCAGGCTGACGTGGTCAACGAGCCATTCGAGATGACGTGCAGTCTCCTCATGAAAAGACTGCAGGTCACCTCGCATGGCCCGTTGACGCAATGCCACACCAGTCAGGACAGGCTCAACCCGGACCCGGATAGCCACGTCCGCAGGCAGAGGAAGGCCAGTTGACGTGAGCTCATCCCCTGCCTGAAAACAGGTCTGGACGTAGGCATCCCTGCTGGTGCAAGATGATGCAGGGACAGGATCAGGGACAGGTTTGCACACAGGCACCTCCGCGGCAGCCTGTGCTGCCTCCTGTCCATGGTCCTGCACTGCACCACTAGCACCAGTGAGATCCCCACCTCCAGACCCCATCTCTGGTGCTTGCACGGCCTCCTCCTCCACCAACCCCCCACCAACCTGGATGACTCCGTGGCATCTTCCCCTGTTGGGCCCTGTGGGGTCCCAGCTGCCCCTTCTGCTGCCGAGGAGTCCAACTCCAACCTCCGCCTCTTGGACCTCCCCCGGGCAGCTGCGGCCTGGGACGCGGCACCGGACTCCTCACTCCCCGACGAGATGACAACATGGGAGGGGAGCCGGGCCTTGAGTCTCCGGCTGGCGGTGGGATCCCCGCTGCTGTGCTCCACAGCACCTTCTCCGCCCTCTTCATCAGTTGACGCTGCAGACAGGGAGAAACAAAACACAGGCATCAGGGCACTGTACAATGGACACATACAAACATGACAGTTGTACATGAGTGGCATTGGCAAACCTCAGACTTGTCCTCAGAATACCCAACACACATGTCATTTCAACTCGCACACATGAGCCATACCACAGCCATATCGCAACTGCCAGCACCATCCATACACATACAACAGCATGAGCAGGCAAAGGTGAGCCAGACATCACATGCAACACAGGAAGTGCACCACACATGTACACACACCACCACACTTGCATGCATGTGTACACCCCTGCCAAGTGTCGCAGTGTTCAGACGGGCATCCATGTCACATCTGCCAATCAGGCTTCCACATACCGCTGTCACCTGCATCCATGTTGCATCACTGTTGCACCCTTGTCAAATACACACACATGCACATGTACACATTGCTGATACATGCAGCCGAAAACAACATACATGCGTGACATCACGGACATGTCTACTTACATACACATTCATCCAAACATGTGTGCCCACACAACTGCATTTGGCATGAAAGCCTACACACACAAGCACCATCCATGTCTCACACATTCCAGCCCTCACATGTGTTAGCCCCACGGCCCTGTACACCCCCACCCATACTCGACCCCATACAAACAGATGTGCAACCTGAACACTACTGAAAAATCACCACACGCACTGCTCACAACTAGGATGTATGTACACTTACCGCTCGACTTCAGACGGGTCTGCCTCTCAAGGACCTGGACGTGGAGCGCTGGGGATATGCGTTCCAGGACCCTCATCTGTTCTTCCGATAAGTGGCCCCGGCGCCCCTTGGCATCCGCTGCCTTCAAGAGGTGCCAGGCCTTGTTCAGGGTCCTGGACCTGAAGTCCTCCCAGCGCTTCTTGACATGTTGAAAGTGACGGACTGCCACCCCCTCCGCGTTGATGGCAGTCACGATGTCAGTCCAGATCCGAGTCCGTCCTTCCTTGTCTGCGCAGGAACTTCCGAAGAGGGCATCATACTGCCCCAGGACTTGCTCCACCAGGACACCAACTTCAGTGGCACTGAAGCTGGTGCCCCTCTGCCTCTCTGGCCGGGGATTGTCAGTGGTCTCAGATGGTGTTTGCCCCGACATGACAACCCCAGAGGCAGGAGTGGGTGGGCAACTGGGTCCTGGGGCTGGGCTGTGGAGCGATGGAATACCAGTCTGGAGTCTTCGGTTCCAGCAGGGGTGGTCACAGCAACAGCACCCCTGGCTGATGTGCAGGCAGCAAATGGCAGGGCACGTGGGCAGCAGGCAGTCAGGCAGCTGCAGAAGGCAGGTGGGAGCGTGCTCGGGTTTCGGGGGGGCAGTAGTTCGGCCTTCTGGGCAGGAGCGTGGTCTTCCGTGTGCTTACGCGTGGCCAGCTTGATATGGAGTGATTTGGCACATGAAAAATCTGCACGTCAGCGTGTAATTCGAGGAAAGGCCCTTAGCGCGTATGCACGGCAGCACGCATATGCGATTTCATTGGACCAAAGGCCCTTAGCGCGTGAGCGCGTCTGTGACGTGACGCGCGCGGGTGTTTCCCTCATTGCACGTGATGACAGAACACACGTGGATTTCCACCAAGCGCGTGTGAAAGTTCCCGCGCACCCCGAAACACGCGTACCCAGGCTAATCGCGTGTGGAACTTCCCGTGCACCCCGAAACACATGTACCCAGGCCAATCGCGTGTACGCTCACTCCCCTCCGATCACACGCGATGACACTCGGACGTACAGTCTTACCACATATCCGAATATGGGAAACCCGCGCACGGCAAAAGACGTGCACAGGCGTCAATGCGTCCGCCCATACGAAGGCAGGCGGAAGCGTCTCCGCGCACAGTATAAAAGTGCGCGCAAACAACAAACGCGTATATACAGCTACGATGAATGCCCCATTTGTCGCTGCACTGATCGTGGGACACCGCAGGAGGAGGAGAATTGCCAGGGCACGCATTTTCGCACCACGGACAAGCCTTTTTTGGGATGCCTGACGACCAGGTCTACGGCAGGTATAGGTTTCCACCCCATATCATCCTAGACCTGGTCAGGGAGTGGGAAGATGACCTTACATCCCCCACCCTTTGCTCCCAGGCATTGAGCCCCTTGGAGAAGCTGCTCAATGTCCTGCATTTTTTGGCCACTGGGTCATTTCAGCGGACCACTGCCATAGTGGGGGGGGTCTCACAGGCCACGCAGTCACGCTGCCTACACCAGGTACTGGCAATCATGACAGCACGCCCCTCAGTCCGCAGGCACATATACATGCCCAGAACACCCGCAGAAAGGCAGGCCGTTGTCCTGGATTTTTTCAGGGTGGCACACTTCCCCAAAGTGCTCAGTGCCATATATTGCACCCATGTGGCCCTACGTCCACCTAGGGCCACTGAGCACATCTACCGAAACCGCAAGCACTGGCAATCCATCAATGTACAGGTGGTATGCGATGCAAAGGGAATCATCACCTCTGTCTATGCTCCACCCATGACAGTTTCATATACAGAATGTCTGCCCTGAGCCGGGCCCTGGAAGCTGGGCAGCATGGCGACACATGGCTCCTAGGTCAGTACAAAGTCACACACAGACAAATATCCAAACCCTAATAATCTCAACTATTATCACCTCCCCAGGGGACAGTGCCTACCCTCTGAGCAACCACATGATGACGCCAATCCGGAACCACACCACACCACCCCAGGTAAGATACAACGCCGCCCATATTGCAACCAGGGGCATGATGGAGCGCACATTCGGAGTGCTCAAGTCACAATTCCGCTCCCTTGACAGCTCTGGTGGGCAACTACTCTATGCACCACCAGTAGTGTGCAGGATCATTGTGGCAGCATGTGTCCTGCACAATGTTGCAACACGGCAGGGCGTCCCGGTGGTCATGGTGGTGCCCCCACATCCCCAACCACAGGCACAGGCGCTGCCCATGGGAGGGGACAGGGCACGTGGCGAGGAAGCCCGGACCCAGCTTGTGGCCACATTTTTCACCTAAACTCCCACCCCTGCGGAGTGCACACAGGCCTGGCACATACCAGGTGACAATCGATGATGACAAAGAGACAGTCAACTGTCACAGCCCTACCACCCTGAGATAGTTGCCATGGAAGTGCCACATCGTCTGCATCCCTAGCTACTTAAACACAAGCTATCCTGTGTGACCAAAAGGCACACATGACATATGACATGATATGGCCCATACACAAGTATTTCAAGGCGCGATGAGGCAGGGAGGGGGGAACAAGGGAAGACAGACAACGGTACTACTAGGCCAGGTGTTATTGAGATCGTGCAAGTGCAGGGGTAGGGGGAAGGGAAAAGTGCAAGGGGAGGGGTGGGGGGGAGTCCAGTACAGGGGAAGTAGCCCAAAAAAATAATACATAGGTTGGCTGGAGGCAACTGCAAAGGTAAGTGCAGACAAGTGCTGGGAAGGGAGGGCTGTAGGGATAGAGAGACAATACTGCAGTGCAGGGGTTGCCAGGGAGGCAGTGCAAGTGGAGAGTGGCTGGGCCAGGGACCGAGGTCGGTGAGAGTGGCCCAGTTGCAGCTCCTGTGCAGGTCCAGTGAAGAATTCTGCAAGGAAGAGGCAGGGAGTAAGCAGAAGCAAAGAGGAAGGTCTTGAGGTGCTTCCAGAACTGGAGATGGTTCCCCTCAGGTTCAAGTCAGGCAGGAAGTCTGTTCCAGGGGGAGGGCCCTGCCGCAGAGAGAAATCTACCCCCAGCTAGTTGCTCTGAGAAGTGGATGACCCTGACATGCAAGGTGTGCATCACACACACCTGCAAGACAGGCCATGGCCATCACTGTCATGTCACTCAAACCCTCCCAAACCACAACATGACATGGCAAGCAATACCCATACACCAACACAGTAACGATAAGGTACACATTGCCATGTCCTAAATGTACAGTCTCATCAGACAATGATGCCTGATCCGGAATCAGATGAAATGACAGACCAACAAAATCTCCCACCCAAAATAAGTAATTTCCAAATGCATTACAACAGTCGTAGACGTAACATAACAATGAATGCCTGTCTACATGCACATTATGCATTGCAAAATCAACAATGCAGCTCATGTGTGCAGTGTCCTACTCCTGCAACACACTGCTCAGCGCACAGCACAGTGAACAGCCATTGTGTGTGATGCACACCCTGAGCATCACATCTAAGTGACAGACCACATCGAACATCAAATTAGGCATGTACTGGATCCATAATCGGTCACAGAACATGTGCTGCAGGGACACAGTGGGCACCAGAAGGCAAACAGTGTACACGTGGATATGCAAGGGTGGGAGTACATGTAGTGCATCAGAGTGCAAGTGTGTGGTTCTGCAAGGACATGCACTCCACATATGCATGTGCACTCAAGTGACCATCAGTGTTCCCTACACATCACATGTGAACATTCACCATGTGTAGGGTACACCCCAGCATGTCAAACCACAACTATCCCCTTGCACCTGAAAGGAAAACACAACACATGAACAGGCATTGATCAGCAGAACACAACATGTACATAGGATACCACCATTACAATGTCAGGGTTCCCATCACACTGCAGGGCAAGGCAACTATCAACAACAACCCCCCCCTTCCTCACAAATGACCATGACCCACTGAACAACTGCACCTGGGTCATGGAGCCCCCAATCCTCAATTCCACCTGGCCACAGGATCACCTTTACCCTTCGTCACCATCTCCCACCTTGTGTGTAAAAAGATGCCTGAACCCTCAGAATCCACACTCATTTCTAAAATCACAAAATCCAAGGCATAAAAACGAACCCGAACACCCTCCAGTAGATGACTTGACGTAGCAGGACCTCACAAAGGCCAAGTACTACCACAATGATGCAACAACCAAGGTAGCACAGTAAAACAATGTCACAACAGGATGTGAACCATGTGTGGTACATAACATAGGATGATGCATCATGAACGGATGTGTATTGTCACAGGTCCCGTGTACAGGCGCGGGAGTGTCATGAAACAACCACCCCCACCGTGTCCCGGGTGCCTGCAAGGTCAAACTCACACAGGCCCCTGAGACCCTGGTGGGGAAGGAGGTTCAGGGATATGCAGTCGGGACAGGTGTTGGCACACTGGATAACTGAAATGAATGGCAGGAGAGGGGAGGAGCAATGACACATGAAAGTAGGGAATGCACGAAAATGTACTACCTGCATGAACACATACACAATCCAAACGAACTTGGACATCATTGTTATGGCCTTCTGTAGTCCAGGCTTAGGAGTAGTACGAACCAACCACCCCCTCTAGGGTTTTGGCGCCTGCAAGTTCGGGGCTTGCACAGGCATCCGCAACCCCAGCGGGGAAAGAGGGTTATGGAACGTTGCTTGAATAGGTACGGGAAGCAGGAACACCGGGTAGAGGGTACAGGTTTCAAAATTGCATAGGATTCCGGGTGATAAGGGGGAAAAAAACATACCAAATTGAATCACACATACATCCATGCATTAGTGCACCCCCCCAGCAAGCCTATGCAGAGCAGTTTGAAAGAAAAACAACAAGACACTTAGCTCTGGTTTTGAGTGCTGGCCTCCTGCCTGCGCACTCTCAGGTCTGGTTACAGGAGCACTGCAATGCTGCAAAGAGAGCCACAGTCAACAACCAGTACGTGCCAAATACACAAAAACACACCACCAAACATGCCCCATAGCAACAAAGTACTCTACAAACAGACAATCTGGTGTAGATGCTTCGTACCCATATATATCAGTACCCCTGTGACGGGTCATACACAGTCAATGCAGTAAGTCAGCCGCCGGTGGGTGCGTGGCAAATGGAACACCAATGTGTCACAATTCACACAACATGCAATGTTCCCTGGGTAAGCAGACAGACCCATATAGCAAGCCATGACTTCAGTGCAAGTTGCGTACCACCATGACCGAAACAAAGTTGGCAGTGCATTTATCATAAAGTACATGGAAATGAAATGCACTGCACCCGAGTATGTCCCTTGCTGTATGTCCCTGTGAGCTGCCCCTTTCCATGTCTCGGAAGGCTACATGGTTGATACAAGTGCCTCAATGGACCTTGGTGTACCGGAGGGTATGTGCCACTGCCCCTGCATGTGTCCCAGACAACCCTACTATCAACAGCCATCAGTCCACAAACACATCTGAGCTGCATTGTGTGCTTCAACACCAATATTCCTCTAAGCTCACCCTCAGTGCTGTGACTAAGCCTGCATGTGCAACTCGCCTGGTGCAAGCTTTGCTGTGTCGTGGCCCACCTGTGATGCTCACCTTGCCTGGAGTTCCTTGGAACATGTCAGCAGTTCTAGGATGTGGGTTTGCAATCCCTTTGCCTCTGCTTGTGCACACATGTGCATGTGGGCACCAACAAACGGGTCCAGATTTCCGTCGTCCAATGGGCCATGTCTGCTGGCAAAGGTGCTCTGGAGGCTCATCCCCCTGCAGAATGGGCATGAAACACATGGTTAATGCTTCAAAGTCATCTGTGTGTGTCTCATCAGGCATCTCATTACTTGACCATGTCAGAGAGTCACCTCACAAATCACACCATCAGTCCGTCTTTCACATCCAAAGTGTGGTACACTATCTACAGCATGAATTGCAACAAGCACGTGTACAGGAAAGATATGAAACATACTACACAATGCATAGCAATCAATGTACACATTATTCATGACACACCCCATCTAGCAAAAGCCAAACAGTGGACAATGACACCAAAATCATCCCCACTAGGGGTGTCAACACAAGTCACACAGCACCAGACATGCCACAGATATGACAGTCCAAAGCCCTTGTGTAATATTCTGTAACACCGAACCATCCTTGCGAGCCCATGGATAAGGGAGGCAGGAGTGGCATATGTGAGTCAAAGACCCCAAGCAGCAAACACATACACAAGACAACCATGAAGGGCCCAGCTGGAACAGACAGTGGATGCCTTCAAAAGCCACAAAGCACCGCACCGTCACATGAAAGCACAATAGACTAGCAATTTTAAACTAAATCAACTATTAACTAATTGCACTAACAATGGAAAACCTACATTACCTATTTAAACAAACTATCAAACAGAAACTTAACTAACTAAACTAAAAGAAAAATCAAAAATGGCCACATACGACCCAGGGGGAGGGGAGGCACCCAGGAGGGGGAGGTACAGGGTGCTGCTCAAAATCCATGGGCTCAACGCCTGCACAGCCCGACCTATGTGGGAGATAGATGGTCGTCCGAGTCTGGCTCATCCTGGAAAGGAGGATGTGGCACAGTAGCCTGGCCACGCCTAGCCGCAGCTTGACCCTCGTCGGCAGCAAGTCTGCCGGACGGGTGAGTCTGGTTCTGTGTGGCGATGTGACATAGGTCTGCATGCAGAACCTCACGTGATACACATGCTTCCTCTTGCAAGGTAGCATGTGTAACACGGAGTTCCTCCTGCAAGGCCTGGCTGGACAACCGCTGCACCTCCCGGCAAGGCTGTAGCTCAGCCGAGATGGTACGCTCAAGCTGTGCAAACCTATCCTCTGCCTGCTGCCTCTGGGACATCATAAGGACACCCAGAGTGGATCTGAGGGAAGCATACTCCTCCCTCAGGGCATCCATGTGCGCCTCTGCGTGAGCAGAAATTGCTTGACGCAGAGACGACATTTCAGCCTGGCGTGCCCTGTCTGAGGCCGCCATGCCCAGCCTGAGCGAGCGGGCCGTGGACCGTGCCGCCTGCTGCTGGAGAAGCACCTGCCTAGCAGGGGGGAGCACAGATTGGGCCACATGCTCCATGCTCTCAGCGATGTTCTCCATTGCTGCCCCCTGCCGTTCTGAATTGGCAGTCATGTCTTGCTCCCACTCAGTATACAGTGGTTGTGCGCGGCGACTGCGTTGCCGGGCTTGACCCCTGCGGGACCCAAGGACCGGGGGACCTCGCTGTGTTGGCACCGCCTGCGGCTGCACGACTACATGCCCCCGTCGATGGATGACCCAGGCACATCAGTGACTGGTGTGGAGGGTGACCCTGCGTCCCGATCCACCACGGGCGGAGGAACCAAGACTGTCTGATCCCTCAGTGCAGATGTCGCAGACAGAGGAGTGTCCACATCAGAATCACTCACCCCTGACACATGGACTTGATGCTCATCCAACTCAACATGGACGTGAGAGTCGTCATCAAGGCTGGACTCATAGGCAGCCAGAGACAAGATGGACTGCAGCACTTGGGGGTTTTCGTGGCCTACCACCCCATGACCCCCACTAGTGCCGGGTTGATGTGGTGTTACCAACCCTGTGTCTGGCATGACAACACCATCCTCCGCCTCCATTGCGTCATCACCTGAAAAATAGAGAGAAAAAAGGTCACTACACATGTCAGAAGCACACGACACACACACACACCGACAGCAAAGGCATCCGGCAGACATGTGACACACAACATATGACCTGACATGGATGCTGGGTCTACTTTGAGTAGCTTCTGTGATCAGACCTGTTGAAAGGTGGCAGTTTCCATCGAAGTGGGTCTATGCAGTGCAGAAAATGTGTACCCCACTCACTACCTACATGTACAAGCACACCATGGTGTGTGCCAGGAAATGTGAAGGCAGTGCAATGTCAAATTCACACATCACGTGCATTGTGCATTCAATGTGTACCATGTCTAGAAGCCAAGCACCCCTCCACCCCAGTACCAAAGCAGGGATGCCTAGCATGGTATCAAAAGGCTGGCCATACACCTGTGTATTGACAGGCAGTGTTGACTGGCATCAACAGCTTAATGTGATTCAAATTACAACACTGCAAATGATGCTGGGACAGTGGGCAGGACACATGATGAAAACTCTGGAGGCCGCCCACGTGTGAAGAAGACACAACAAGAGTTGGACAGAGTCATTGGCCATTGAACAGGCTGAGGCCTGTGAGCCACACAGATTGTCAGAGCCTAAACATGTGTGCAACGCAGGACTGAGCCACAGTTGACATGGGGAGGCCGATGAGATGGCAGGCAATGTATGTAACCAAGGACTCATATTACAGTGATCATCCAGTCAAGGACACACAGGGGCATGCGTGCAATGCACATGGAGCATGAATGGGCACTCATGTCCCTGTGGGACATCTGACCCATGCACAGTACAAGTGAGATACCCTGCATCGAGTACTAAGGCTGTACCACACGGCATATGTCTGGCAGTTTCTACGCTGGAAGTTAGCATCTACACAGGACACATGAATAAGAAACTACACATTGGCAAGATTGAAGCAGACCAGTGCAAAGGTGGAACTGGGGTGCAGAGTGGCGGAGGAGGGGCAAGGGAGCATGCCCACATGGAGTCCCGCATGCAGGCAGAGGAGACATGCATGACGGAAGCATTGCATTACTTACACATCAGAACCATGTACACGTCACATGTAGCAGCAATCGCGCACAACACATCCCACAAGTGAAACACACACGTCCTCAACAAACACGCATCAACACTCACTGGACTGGGCATCAAAGTCCAGCATCTCTCCCACTCCTTCGACCAATTCAGGTGTTATGAACTCGGCAACGAGAGCCTCATGCGGAGTGAGTTCTTCCTCCTCTGGTGCAGGCCCACCGCCAGTCACCAGAGTCAAGTTGTAATTTGAGGCACGCTTAGCCTTAGTGCTGCGCTTGATGTAATTCCAATGCTTTTTGCACTCCTGCGCCGTGCGCACCTCATGGCCGAATAAACTGACATGTTCCGCAACATGCTTCCAGTGGGTGTCACGTTGGGCAGCCGTAGTCTGACTATTGGCACCCACTAGCATGTCACGGCTGTGGCCCCGCACGTAGTCCACGAGGAAGTCCAGTTCCTGCTTACAGAAAGGCTTCTTCCTCGACGTGCAGGAGGTCGTGGCTGTGTGTGGGGTCCCAGCCTGTGCTGCAGGTGCAACCTTCCTCCTCTTGGACTGTGGCGCAGAGCCTGGCTGCCTAATGCCGCCCTGACCAGTATGGCCAGTGGGTTTGGTGGATTGAGCCAAGGGAGTGGCAGGCGAGGGATGACCAAAGGCCTGACTTGTGTCAGTGGCAGCTGGGTGCCCACTAATGGACCCTGCGCAGCAACATCAGCTGTGGCAGGGTCATTGACCGCAACGGTCCTGGTTGGCAGACTCACAACCGGGGTGCTGTTGGGTGCATCTGCCCCTGCACTTGCCAACACCCGGCTGTTCGGGGCAGCAGATGACATGACTGCCCCAGGGACACGAGTCTTGGTCTGAGCAGCCCGGCCTGCACCTATGGTTTCCCCCCTGGCCTGTTGGAGATCTACCCAGGGCTCTTCAAGTGCCAACGCAGCCTGCGCTGGCAGACCCTGAGCCTGGCTGGCGGTGTCCACAGCTGCACCTGCAGCTACCACTACCCTTGGGCCCGTGGCAGTCGATGGAACGGACTGCCGGGTCGTACGGGTGCCAGTGCCAGATGCAGGAGCTGCATCCCCCTGAACCACAGGGGGTTGTGGCATGGCTGCACCGACACATGGCACAACATTGTGCTCAAGTGGCGCACCCCTGCCTCTTCCCCCTCTGTGGCTGCCCTGGACACCCTGGAGTCCCCCTACTCCCTGGTCACCACGGCCACGTCCCCGATCACGCCCACCACGAGGATGACGCCCAGCTGAGGCGCCCCTCACCTTTGGTGCCCTCCCAACCATGGCACAGATGTAGTAGTGCTGGCACAGATGGAGTGGTGCCAATGGGAGGTGTACACCACAATTGACCTGGGCAATTGGGGTGAAGGGGGTGGGAAGCAAGATGTTAACAGCCCCCCTGCACCTGCAAGGCTGTATGTGACCCCGGTGATGTGGTGACGGGTCACGCAACACTCAGGCACCCCAAAACTGCAGTAAAACCGTGCACGCAACCCTGCAGCCTACGTGCGTGGATTCAACCTCCCACAGTACGCGGTGGCACCCAGTAACACGAATAACACGTATGCGTGGGACACGCAGGCTATTATGACATTGAAAATGGGTGCGATACACAGGGGCACCCGCAGTGGGAAAAAGAGCGTGTGCGACTCACCGTCTGACTAGCGCGATGCAGAAAAACATGCGTAGCCAATACTCCCGCCAAAAGAAGAGATACGTCCTTGATAGCTGTGAAGTTGTGATGGCGCACGAAACAACAGGAAGCAGCAACACACGTCGGTCTCCACGAAAGGCACGTACAGCGAACTGCTGGGCCCGCTCACCTTTAACCCGTGCTGAGGGAAACGCACGCGCGCGTCACGTCACTTCACTTACGCGCATGGGCCCTTTCCTCGTATTACACGCGGACGTGCAGTTTTCCACGCGTGCTTACGCGCATGGGCCCTTTCCTCGTATTGCACGCGGACGTGCAGTTTTTCATGTGCGCTTACGCGAATGGGACCTTTCCTCGTATTGCACGCGAACGTGCAGTTTTTCACGTGCGCTTATGTGCATGGGCCCTTTCCTCGTATTAGATGCGGACGTGCAGTTTTTCACACGCGCTGAAATGCCCATGCACGTCTGTACGCGTCACGTCACAGGGGCGCTTGCGCTTGAGGGGCCTTCTGTCCAATGAAAATGCGTATGCGTGCAGACGCGCTTACGCGCTTAGGGCCTTTCCTCGAATTACACGCTGACGTGCAGATTTTTCACGTGCCAAATCACTCCGTATCAAGCTGGCCACGCGTAAGCACACGGAAGACCACGCTCCTGCCCAGAAGGCCGAACTACTGCCCCCCAGAGCCCCGAGCACGCTCCCACCTGCCATCTGCTGCTGCCTGACTGCCTGCTGCCCACGTGCCCTGCCATTTGCTGCCTGCACATCAGCCAGGGGTGCTGTTGCTGTGACCACCCCTGCTGGAACCGAAGACTCCCGACTGGGATTCCATCGCTCCACAGCCCAGCCCCAGGACCCAGTTGCCCACCCACTCCTGCCTCTGGGGTTGTCATGTCGGGGCAAACACCATCTGAGACCACTGACAACCCCCAGCCAGAGAGGCAGAGGGGCACCAGCTTCAGTGCCACCGAAGTTGGTGTCCTGGTGGAGCAAATCCTGGGGCAGTATGATGCTCTCTTCGGAAGTTCCCGCGCCGACAAGGAAGTACGGACTCGGATCTGGACTGACATCGTGACTGCCATCAATGCGGAGGGGGTGGCAGTCCGCGACTTACAACAAGTCAAGAAGCGCTGGGAGGACTTCAGGTCCTGGACCCTGAACAAGGCCCGGCGCCTCTTGAAGGCAGCGGATGCCAAGGGGCGCCGGGACCACTTGTAGGAAGAACAGATGAGGGTCCTGGAACGCATATCCCCAGTGCTCCACATCCAGGTCCTTGAGAGGCAGACCCGTCTGGAGTCGAGCGGTGTGGTGATTTTTCAGTAGTGTGCAGGTTGCACATCTGTTTGTATGGTGTAGAGTATGGGTGGGGGTGTACAGGGCTGTGGGGCTAACACATGCGAGGGCTGGAATGTGTGAGACATGGATGGTGCTTGTGTGTGTAGGCTTGCATGCCAAATGCAGTTGTGTGGGCACACATGTTTGGATGAATGTGTATGTAAGTAGATATGTCCGTGATGTCACGCATGTATGTTGTTTTCGGCTGCATGTATCAGCACTGTGTACATGTGCATGTGTGTGTATTTGCAAGGGTGCAACAGTGATGCAACATGGATGCATGTGACAGCGGTATGTGGAAGCCTGATTGGCAGATGTGTCATGGATGCCCGTCTGAACACTGCGACACTTGGCAGGGGTGTACACATGCATGCAAGTGTGGTGGTGTGTGTACATGTGTGGTGCACTTCCTGTGTTGCATGTGATGTCTGGCTCACCTTTGCCTGCTCATGCTGTTGTATGTGTATGGATGGTGCTGGAAGTTGCGATATGGATGTGGTATGGCTCATGTGTGCGAGTTGAAATGACATGTGTGTTGGGTATTGTGATGGCATGTCTGAGGTTTGCCAATGCCACTCATGTACAACTGTCATGTGTGTATGTGTCCATTGTACAGTGCCCTGATGCCTGTGTTTTGTTTCTCCCTGTCTGCAGCGTCAACTGATGAAGAGGGCGGAGAAGGTGCTGTGGAGCACAGCGGCGGGGATCCCACCGCCAGCCGGAGACGCAAGGCCCGGCTCCCCTCCCATGTTGTCATCTCGTCGGGGAGTGAGGAGTCCGGTACTGCGTCCCAGGCCGCAGCTGCCGGGGGGAGGTCCAAGAGGCGGAGGTTGGAGTTGGACTCCTCGGCAGCAGAAGGGGCAGCTGGGACCCCACAGGGCCCAACAGGGGAAGATGCCGCGGAGTCATCCAGGTTGGTGGGGGGTTTGGTGGAGGAGGAGGCCGTGCAATTACCAGAGACGGGGTCTGGAGGTGGGGATCCCACTGGTGCTAGTGGTGCCGTGCAGGACCAGGGACAGGAGGCAGCACAGGCCGCCGCGGAGGTGCCTGTGTGCAATCCTGTCCCTGATCCTGCCCCTGCATCATCTTGCACCAGCAGGGATGCCTACGTCCAGACCCGTTTTCAGGCAGGGGATGAGCTCACGTCAACTGGCCTTCCTCTGCCTGCGGACGTGGCTATCCGGGTCCAGGTTGAGCCTGTCCTGACTGGTGTGGTGTTGCGTCAACGGGCTATGCAAGGTGACCTGCAGTCTTTTCATGAGGAGACTGCACTTCATCTCGAATGGCTCGTTGACCACGTCAGCCTGCTGGGACAGGTCACCCAGGCCAGATTCCTCCGCATGATGGGACTTGCTACGACCCCCTCCTCAACTGGACCCCCTACGCGCGCCAGTCGTCCTCCGTGCCATCTTCCCACCCATCAGTCACCTGGGTGCCCTGTGGAGCTGCCTCTGACAGTGCGGCCAGGCTGGTGGAGGAGGCATCCCTGCCACAGTCGGGAGTCGGACGTCCAGCAGGGGTGGCCACATCTACGACTGCACCCCAGCCGGCGGAGGATGTGCAGGCAGCAGGAGGCAGTGCACGTGCAGAGGCACAGCAGCAACGTAGTGGGAGCCATGAAGGCTGGGGGCCTTCAACATCGGAGGGGCAGGCATCGGCCGGAGGGCAGGAGGACCCAGGACAGAGAGTGTCTTCCGTGTGGCAGCGGTTGGGCCACGCCATAGATGCGGAGCGGCAGCGGGCGGAAGAGGCATGGCTCACAATGGTCAGGGCGGAGAACTCCATGCGGAGGGCCCTGAGGCGGACCGAGGGCCTCGAGGCAATCCGCAGGGGTTTGGAGGTGGACACGTCGACGGCCCTGCGGACCCTCGGGGCCATGGAGGAGGACCGCCTCCGGGACATTGAGCAGGAGTTTGATGATGCCCTGGCCCGGGACATCCACAAGTGAGCCATGAAAATAGCCCGCTGCCCTTGTACATAGTTATGTAGGTAGTGTTAGGTTTCATTTTTGTTTTGATTTTATTTGGACCTTTCGGACATTGGCCACATTTTTGTATATAGTTTATTTTATTAGTTAGTGTAATTAGATAGGTTTCCTTTCTTTTGTTGGGATAATGGACCCTGGCTTGTTCCCATGTACATAGTTCACTGTTGGATTGTATTTTTTTTCCACATTTTAACCATGGAGCAATGGCTTTCTTTTTTATTTCCCATTGGATTTTGTTTTGTGGACATTGACTTTGGACACCATTACTTTGGAATTTCATTTTTGGTTTTGCTTTTTTTCACGGACATGCTTCTTTTAATTTTTGTACATTTACATTTCTGTTTTTTTTTGGTGAACTTCAATGTGTGGTATCTCATTGGTTTCATGCATTTCATGATATGGGTTTTGAGATTCACTGACACCCATTGGGTGTATGTGAGGGAAATGTGTTTGTTTCGGAACTTGCAATTGGTGTTCTGTGATGTAATTGCAAATTATGAGTGGGTGGATGCAATACTCGGGTGGGTGTTTTGCATTTGGAGGCTGACCATAGGGACCAGGGATCTAGATTGTGATGACATGTTGGCTGGGGAAAATGAGTTGCACATGGGTGGGGGCCTGCTGGCAGGTGCCCCACAGTCCTGGGGGGTGGGGGTGGTGGGGAACATGAGTTGGACATGGGTGGGGGCCTGCTGGCAGGTGCCCCACAGTGCTGGGGGGGTGGGGGTGGTGGGAGACATGGGTGGGGGCCTGGTGGAGGCTGCCCCTGGTGGCTGGGGTTGGGGGTGGTGGGAGACATGGGTGGGGGCCTGGTGGAGGCTGCCCCTGCACTGCTGGGGGGTGGGGGTGGTGGGAGGCATGGGTTGGGGCCTGGTGGAGGCTGCCCCTGGTGGCTGGGGGGTGGGGGTGGTGGGAGACATGGGTGGGGGCCTGCCGGCAGGTGCCCCACAGTGCTGGGGGGTGGGGGTGGTGGGGAACATGAGTTGGACATGGGTGGGGGCCTGCTGGCAGGTGCCCCACAGTGCCGGGGGTAGGGGGGTGTGGAACATGAGTTGGACATGGGTGGGGGCCTGGTGGAGGCTGCCCTTGCAATGCTGGGGGGTGGGGGTGGTGGGAGACATGGGTGGGGAATTGGTGGAGGCTGCCCCTGGTGGCTGGGGGGTGGGGATGCTGGGAGACATGGGTGGGGGCCTGGTGGAGGCTGCCCCTGCAATGCTTGGGGGTGGTGGTGGTGGGAGACATGGGTGGGGGCCTGGTGGAGGCTGCCCCTGGTGGCTGGGGGGTGGGGGTGGTGGGAGACATGGGTGGGGGCCTGGTGGAGGCTGCCCCTGGTGGCTGGGGGGTGGGGGTGCTGGGAGACATGGGTGGGGGCCTGGTGGTGGGTGCCCCTGCACTGCTGGGGGTGGGGGGGTGGGAGACATGGGTGGGGGCCTGGTGGTGGGTGCCCCTGCACTGCTGGGGGGTGGGGGTGGTGGGAGACATGTTTTGGACATGGGTGGGGGCCTGCTGGCAGGTGCCCCACAGTGCTGGGGGGTGGGGGTGGTGGGGAACATGAGTTGGATATGGGTGGGGGCCTGCTGGCAGGTGCCCCACTGTGCTGGGGGGTGGGGGTGGTGGGAGACATGGGTGGGGGCCTGGTGGTGGGTGCCCCTGCACTGCTTGGGGGTGGGAGACATGGGTGGGGGCCTGGTGGTGGGTGCCCCTGCACTGCTGGGGGCTGGGGGTGCTGGGAGACATGGGTGGGGGCCTGGTGGTCGGTGCCCCTGCACTGCTGGGGGGTGGGGGTGGTGGGAGACATGGGTGGGGGCCTGGTGGTGGGTGCCCCTGCACTGCTGGGGGGGTGGGGGTTGTGGGAGACATGGGTGGGGGCCTGGTGGAGGCTGCCCCTGGTGGCTGGGTGGTGGGGGTGGTGGGAGAGGGGCCTGGTAGAGGCTGCCCCTGCACTGCTGGGGGGTGGGGGTGGGGGTCGACATGGGTGGGGGCCTGGTGGAGGCTGCCCCTGGTGGTTGGGGGGTGGGGGTGGTGGGAGACATGGGTGGGGGCCTGGTGGAGGCTGCCCCTTGTGGCTGGGGGGTGGGGGTGCTGGGAGACATGGGTGGGGGCCTGGGGGTGGGTGCCTCTGCACTGCTGGGGGGAGGAGGGGTAGGAGACATGGGTGGGGGCTTGGTGGTGGGTGTCCCTGCACTGCTTTGGGGTGGGGGTGGTGGGAGACATGGTTGGGGGCCTGGTGGAGGGTGCCCCTGCACTGCTGGGGTGTGGGGGTGATGGGAGACATGGGTGGGGGCCTGGTGGAGGCTGCCCCTGGTGGCTGGGGGGTGGGGGTGGTGGGAGACATGGGTGGGGCCCTGGTGGAGGCTGCCCCTGCACTGCTGGGGGGGTGGGGGTGGTGGGAGACATGGGTGGGGGCCTGGTGGAGGCTGCCCCTGGTGGCTGGGGGGTGGTGGTGGTGGGAGACATGGGTGGGGGCCTGGTGGAGGCTGCCCCTGGTGGCTGGGGGGTGGGGGTGCTGGGAGATATGGGTGGGGGCCTTCTGGCAGGTGCCCCACAGTGCTGGGGGTTGGGGGTGGTGGGGAACATGAGTTGGACATGGGTGGGGGCCTGCTGGCAGGTGCCCCACAGTGCTGGGGGGTGGGGGTGGTGGGGAACATGAGTTGGACATGGGTGGGGGCCTGCTGGCAGGTGCCCCACAGTGCTGGGGGGTGGGCGTGGTAGGAGACATGGGTGGGGACCTGGTGGTGGGTGCCCCTGCACTGCTGGGGGGTGGGGGGGTGGGAGACATGGGAGGGGTCTGGTGGTGGGTGCCCCTGCACTGCTGGGGGGTGGGGGTGGTGGGAGACATGGGTGGGGGCCTGGTGGTGGGTGCCCCTGCACTGCTTGGGGGTGGGGGGGTGGGAGATATGGGTGGGGGCCTGGTGGTGGGTGCCCCTGCACTGCTGGGGGGTGGGGGGGTGGGAGACATGAGTTGGACATGGGTGGGGGCCTGCTGGCAGGTGCCCCACAGTGCTGGGGGTGGGGGTGGTGGGGAACATGAGTTGGACATGGGTGGGGGCCTGCTGGCAGGTGCACCACAGTGCTGGGGGGTGGGGGTGGTGGGGAACATGAGTTGGACATAGGCGGGGGCCTGCTGGCAGGTGCCCCACAGTGCTGGGGGGTGGGGGTGGTGGGAGACATGGGTGGGGGCCTGGTGGTGGGTGCCCCTGCACTGCTTGGGGGTGGGAGACATGGGTGGGGGCCTGGTGGTGGGTGCCCCTGCACTGCTGGGGGGTGGGGGTGGTGGGAGACATGGGTGGGGGCCTGGTGGTGGGTGCCCCTGCACTGCTGGGGGGGTGGGGGTTGTGGGAGACATGGGTGGGGGCCTGGTGGAGGCTGCCCCTGGTGGCTGGGTGGTGGGGGTGGTGGGAGAGGGGCCTGGTAGAGGCTGCCCCTGCACTGCTGGGGGGGTGGGGGTGGGGGGAGACATGGGTGGGGGCCTGGTGGAGGCTGCCCCTGGTGGTTGGGGGGTGGGGGTGGTGGGAGACATGGGTGGGGGCCTGGTGGAGGCTGCCCCTTGTGGCTGGGGGGTGGGGGTGCTGGGAGACATGGGTGGGGGCCTGGGGGTGGGTGCCTCTGCACTGCTGGGGGGAGGAGGGGTGGGAGACATGGGTGGGGGCCTGGTGGTGGGTGTCCCTGCACTGCTGGGGGGTGGGGGTGGTGGGAGACATGGTTGGGGGCCTGGTGGAGGGTGCCCCTGCACTGCTGGGGTGTGGGGGTGGTGGGAGACATGGGTGGGGGCCTGGTGGAGGCTGCCCCTGGTGGCTGGGGGGTGGGGGTGGTGGGAGACATGGGTGGGGCCCTGGTGGAGGCTGCCCCTGCACTGCTGGGGGGGTGGGGGTGGTGGGAGACATGGGTGGGGGCCTGGTGGAGGCTGCCCCTGGTGGCTGGGGGGTGGTGGTGGTGGGAGACATGGGTGGGGGCCTGGTGGAGGCTGCCCCTGGTGGCTGGGGGGTGGGGGTGCTGGGAGATATGGGTGGGGGCCTTCTGGCAGGTGCCCCACAGTGCTGGGGGTTGGGGGTGGTGGGGAACATGAGTTGGACATGGGTGGGGGCCTGCTGGCAGGTGCCCCACAGTGCTGGGGGGTGGGGGTGGTGGGGAACATGAGTTGGACATGGGTGGGGGCCTGCTGGCAGGTGCCCCACAGTGCTGGGGGGTGGGCGTGGTAGGAGACATGGGTGGGGACCTGGTGGTGGGTGCCCCTGCACTGCTGGGGGGTGGGGGGGTGGGAGACATGGGAGGGGTCTGGTGGTGGGTGCCCCTGCACTGCTGGGGGGTGGGGGTGGTGGGAGACATGGGTGGGGGCCTGGTGGTGGGTGCCCCTGCACTGCTTGGGGGTGGGGGGGTGGGAGATATGGGTGGGGGCCTGGTGGTGGGTGCCCCTGCACTGCTGGGGGGTGGGGGGGTGGGAGACATGAGTTGGACATGGGTGGGGGCCTGCTGGCAGGTGCCCCACAGTGCTGGGGGTGGGGGTGGTGGGGAACATGAGTTGGACATGGGTGGGGGCCTGCTGGCAGGTGCACCACAGTGCTGGGGGGTGGGGGTGGTGGGGAACATGAGTTGGACATGGGCGGGGGCCTGCTGGCAGGTGCCCCACAGTGCTGGGGGGTGGGGGTGGTGGGAGACATGGGTGGGGGCCTGGTGGTGGGTGCCCCTGCACTGCTTGGGGGTGGGAGACATGGGTGGGGGCCTGGTGGTGGGTGCCCCTGCACTGCTGGGGGGTGGGGGTGGTGGGAGACATGGGTGGGGGCCTGGTGGTGGGTGCCCCTGCACTGCTGGGGGGGTGGGGGTTGTGGGAGACATGGGTGGGGGCCTGGTGGAGGCTGCCCCTGGTGGCTGGGTGGTGGGGGTGGTGGGAGAGGGGCCTGGTAGAGGCTGCCCCTGCACTGCTGGGGGGGTGGGGGTGGGGGGAGACATGGGTGGGGGCCTGGTGGAGGCTGCCCCTGGTGGTTGGGGGGTGGGGGTGGTGGGAGACATGGGTGGGGGCCTGGTGGAGGCTGCCCCTTGTGGCTGGGGGGTGGGGGTGCTGGGAGACATGGGTGGGGGCCTGGGGGTGGGTGCCTCTGCACTGCTGGGGGGAGGAGGGGTGGGAGACATGGGTGGGGGCCTGGTGGTGGGTGTCCCTGCACTGCTGGGGGGTGGGGGTGGTGGGAGACATGGTTGGGGGCCTGGTGGAGGGTGCCCCTGCACTGCTGGGGTGTGGGGGTGGTGGGAGACATGGGTGGGGGCCTGGTGGAGGCTGCCCCTGGTGGCTGGGGGGTGGGGGTGGTGGGAGACATGGGTGGGGCCCTGGTGGAGGCTGCCCCTGCACTGCTGGGGGGGTGGGGGTGGTGGGAGACATGGGTGGGGGCCTGGTGGAGGCTGCCCCTGGTGGCTGGGGGGTGGTGGTGGTGGGAGACATGGGTGGGGGCCTGGTGGAGGCTGCCCCTGGTGGCTGGGGGGTGGGGGTGCTGGGAGATATGGGTGGGGGCCTTCTGGCAGGTGCCCCACAGTGCTGGGGGTTGGGGGTGGTGGGGAACATGAGTTGGACATGGGTGGGGGCCTGCTGGCAGGTGCCCCACAGTGCTGGGGGGTGGGGGTGGTGGGGAACATGAGTTGGACATGGGTGGGGGCCTGCTGGCAGGTGCCCCACAGTGCTGGGGGGTGGGCGTGGTAGGAGACATGGGTGGGGACCTGGTGGTGGGTGCCCCTGCACTGCTGGGGGGTGGGGGGGTGGGAGACATGGGAGGGGTCTGGTGGTGGGTGCCCCTGCACTGCTGGGGGGTGGGGGTGGTGGGAGACATGGGTGGGGGCCTGGTGGTGGGTGCCCCTGCACTGCTTGGGGGTGGGGGGGTGGGAGATATGGGTGGGGGCCTGGTGGTGGGTGCCCCTGCACTGCTGGGGGGTGGGGGGGTGGGAGACATGAGTTGGACATGGGTGGGGGCCTGCTGGCAGGTGCCCCACAGTGCTGGGGGTGGGGGTGGTGGGGAACATGAGTTGGACATGGGTGGGGGCCTGCTGGCAGGTGCACCACAGTGCTGGGGGGTGGGGGTGGTGGGGAACATGAGTTGGACATGGGCGGGGGCCTGCTGGCAGGTGCCCCACAGTGCTGGGGGGTGGGGGTGGTGGGAGACATGGGTGGGGGCCTGGTGGTGGGTGCCCCTGCACTGCTTGGGGGTGGGAGACATGGGTGGGGGCCTGGTGGTGGGTGCCCCTGCACTGCTGGGGGGTGGGGGTGGTGGGAGACATGGGTGGGGGCCTGGTGGTGGGTGCCCCTGCACTGCTGGGGGGGTGGGGGTTGTGGGAGACATGGGTGGGGGCCTGGTGGAGGCTGCCCCTGGTGGCTGGGTGGTGGGGGTGGTGGGAGAGGGGCCTGGTAGAGGCTGCCCCTGCACTGCTGGGGGGGTGGGGGTGGGGGCCTGGTGGAGGCTGCCCCTGGTGGTTGGGGGGTGGGGGTGGTGGGAGACATGGGTGGGGGCCTGGTGGAGGCTGCCCCTTGTGGCTGGGGGGTGGGGGTGCTGGGAGACATGGGTGGGGGCCTGGGGGTGGGTGCCTCTGCACTGCTGGGGGGAGGAGGGGTGGGAGACATGGGTGGGGGCCTGGTGGTGGGTGTCCCTGCACTGCTGGGGGGTGGGGGTGGTGGGAGACATGGTTGGGGGCCTGGTGGAGGGTGCCCCTGCACTGCTGGGGTGTGGGGGTGGTGGGAGACATGGGTGGGGGCCTGGTGGAGGCTGCCCCTGGTGGCTGGGGGGTGGGGGTGGTGGGAGACATGGGTGGGGCCCTGGTGGAGGCTGCCCCTGCACTGCTGGGGGGGTGGGGGTGGTGGGAGACATGGGTGGGGGCCTGGTGGAGGCTGCCCCTGGTGGCTGGGGGGTGGTGGTGGTGGGAGACATGGGTGGGGGCCTGGTGGAGGCTGCCCCTGGTGGCTGGGGGGTGGGGGTGCTGGGAGATATGGGTGGGGGCCTGCTGGCAGGTGCCCCACAGTGCTGGGGGTTGGGGGTGGTGGGGAACATGAGTTGGACATGGGTGGGGGCCTGCTGGCAGGTGCCCCACAGTGCTGGGGGGTGGGGGTGGTGGGGAACATGAGTTGGACATGGGTGGGGGCCTGCTGGCAGGTGCCCCACAGTGCTGGGGGGTGGGCGTGGTAGGAGACATGGGTGGGGACCTGGTGGTGGGTGCCCCTGCACTGTTGGGGGGTGGGGGGGTGGGAGACATGGGAGGGGTCTGGTGGTGGGTGCCCCTGCACTGCTGGGGGGTGGGGGTGGTGGGAGACATGGGTGGGGGCCTGGTGGTGGGTGCCCCTGCACTGCTTGGGGGTGGGGGGGGTGGGAGACATGGGTGGGGGCCTGGTGGTGGGTGCCTCTGCACTGCTGGGGGGTGGGGGGTTGGGAGACATGAGTTGGACATGGGTGGGGGCCTGCTGGCAGGTGCCCCACAGTGCTGGGGGGTGGGGGTGGTGGGGAACATGAGTTGGACATGGGTGGGGGCCTGCTGGCAGGTGCACCACAGTGCTGGGGGGTGGGGGTGGTGGGGAACATGAGTTGGACATGGGCGGGGGCCTGCTGGCAGGTGCCCCACAGTGCTGGGGGGTGGGGGTGGTGGGAGACATGGGTGGGGGCCTGGTGGTGGGTGCCCCTGCACTGCTTGGGGGTGGGAGACATGGGTGGGGGCCTGGTGGTGGGTGCCCCTGCACTGCTGTGGGGTGGGGGGGGTGGGAGACATGGGTGGGGGCCTGGTGGTGGGTGCCCCTGCACTGCTGGGAGGTGGGGGTTGTGGGAGACATGGGTGGGGGCCTGGTGGAGGGTGCCCCTGCACTGCTGGGGGGTGGGGGTGTTGGGAGACATGGGTGGGGGCCTGGTGGATGCTGCCCATGGTGGCTGGGGGGTGGGGGTGGTGGGAGACATGGGTGGGGGCCTGGTAGAGGCTGCCCCTGCACTGCTGGGGGGGTGGGGGTGGTGGGAGACATGGGTGGGGGGCCTGGTGGAGGCTGCCCCTGGTGGTTGGGGGTGGTGGGAGACATGGGTGGGGGTCTGGTGGAGGCTGCCCCTGGTGGCTGGGGGGTGGGGGTGCTGGGAGACATGGGTGGGGGCCTGGGGGTGGGTGCCCCTGCACTGCTGGGGGGTGGGGGGTGGGAGACATGGGTGGGGGCCTGGTGGTGGGTGCCCCTGCACTGCTGGGGGGTGGGGGTGGTGGGAGACATGGGTGGGGGCCTGGTGGAGGGTGCCCCTGCACTGCTGGGGGATGGGGGTGGTGGGAGGCATGGGTGGGGGCCTGGTGGTGGGTGCCCCTGCACTGCTGGGGGGGTGGGGGTGGTGAGAGACATGGGTGGGGGCCTGGTGGAGGCTGCCCCTGGTGGCTGTGGGGTGGGGGTGGTGGGAGACATGGGTGGGGGCCTGGTGGAGGCTGCCCCTGCACTGCTGGGGGGGTGGGGTGGTGGGAGACATGGGTGGGGGCCTGGTGGAGGCTGCCCCTGGTGGCTGGGGGGTGGGAGTGGTGGGAGACATGGGTGGGGGCCTGGTGGAGGCTGCCCCTGGTGGCTGGGGGGTGGGGGTGCTGGGAGACATGGGTGGGGGCCTGGTGGTGGGTGCCCCCGCACTGCTGGGGGGTGGGGGTGTGGGAGACATGGGTGGGGGCCTGGTGGTGGGTGCCCCTGCACTGCTGGGGGGGTGGGGTGGTGGGAGACATGGGTGGGGGCCTGGTAGAGGCTGCCCCTGGTGTCTGGGGGGTGGGGGTGGTTTGAGACATGGGTGGGGGCCTGGTGGAGGCTGCCCCTGCACTGCTGGGGGGGATGGGGGTGGTGGGAGACATAGGTGGGGGCCTGGTGGAGGCTGCCCCTGGTGGCTGGGGGGTGGGGGTGGTGGGAGACATGGGTGGGGGCCTGGTGGTGGGTGCCCCTGCACTGCTGGGGGGTGGGGGGGGTGGGAGACATGGGTGGGGGCCTGGTGGAGGCTGCCCCTGGTGGCTGGGGGTTGGGGGTGGTGGGAGACATGGGTGGGGGCCTGGTGGAGGGTGCCCCACAGTGCTGGGGGGTGGGGGTGGTGGGAGTCATGGGTGGGGGCCTGGTGGAGGGTGCCCCACAGTGCTGGGGGGTGGGGGTGGTGGGAGACATGGGTGGGGGCCTGGCGGAGGTTGCCCCTGCACTGCTGGGGGGTGGGGGTGGTGGGAGTCATGGGTGGGGTCCTGCTGGCAGGTGCCCCACAGTGCTGGGGGGTGGGGGTGGTGGGAGTCATGAGTTGGACATGGGTGGGGGACTGCTGGCACTTCCCCCCTCAGTGCTGGGGGGTGGGGGTGGTGGGAGACATGGGTGGGGGCCTGCTGGCAGGTGCCCCACAGTGCTGGGGGATGGGGGTGGTGGGAGACATGGGTGGGGGCCTGGTGGAGGGTGCCCCTGCACTGCTGGGGTGTGGGGGTGGTGGGAGACATGGGTGGGGGCCTGGTGGAGGGTGCCCCTGGTGGCTGGGGGTGCAGGGGGACATGCGTTGGTGGGCAGTAGTGCAAGTTGACATGTGGGTTGGCTGGGGGTCATGGCCATGGTGGATGGTGTGCCTGCAGGACATGTGCAGGGTAGGCCCCTGTGGTGTGAGCCACCTGCAGGGGCCGTGGAGGGTGTAGAGGGAACACCTGGGAGGACCCACACGTGCAATTCACGTGTGGTGCTCCCCGCGCACCCCTGTAATACATGTACCCTGATGGAATCGCGTGTGGAACTTCCCGCGCACCCCTGAAATGCGCGTTCCCTGC
This sequence comes from Ambystoma mexicanum, assembly GCF_040938575.1. NCBI lineage: Eukaryota > Metazoa > Chordata > Amphibia > Caudata > Ambystomatidae > Ambystoma > Ambystoma mexicanum. The sequence continues at coordinate 417,814,666 of NC_090927.1, read as the reverse complement.
TCGCACGGGCCCAGTCGCGTGTGGAACTTCCCGCGCACCCCTGAAATACACGTACCCTGATGGAATCGCTTGTGGAACTTCCCGCGTACCCCTGGAACACACGTACCCTGCTGATGTCGCGTGTGCAACTTCCCCCGCACCACGAAATACATGTACCCAGATGAAATCGCGTGTGGAACTTCCCGCGCACCCCTGAAATACACGTGCCCTGCTGATGTCGTGTGTGAAACTTCCCCCGCACCCTAAAATAACGTACCATGATGAAATTGCGTGTGGAAATTCCCGCGCACCCCTGAAATACACGTACCCTGCTGCAATTGCATGTGGCACTTCCCGCGCACCCCTGAGATATGCGTACCGTGCTCGTACGGGCCCAATCGCGTGTGGAATTTCCCGTGCACCCCTGAAATACACGTACCCTGCTGAAATCGCATGTGGCACTTCCCGCGCACCCCTGAGATACGCGTACCCTGCTCGCACGGGCCCAATCGCATGTGGAAATTCCCATGCACACCTGAAATACACGTACCCTGCTGAAATCGCGTGTGAAACTTGCCCCGCACCCCGAAATACATGTACCCTGCTGAAATCGCGTGTGGCACTTCCCGCGCACCCCTGAAATACGCGTACCCTGCTCGCACGGGGCCAATCGCGTGAGGTACTTCCCGCGCACCCCAGTGAACACGTAGCCCGCTTGCCGTGCTGGTACAGGGTTAGCGCAGCCCTTTGCGCTGGATTGGGTATATTGATGGCTTTTCCCTGCGTGAGAGGCGTTCTTGGGGGCGTAACTGGCGCTGCTTCAGGGTCGCTGCGCCACGGCTGGTTTTGGTGGCTGGAATCCATGAATACGCTGTGTGCGGAAATTGATTTTAGCGCACGCTGCTGGCGCAGGGATTCGCACGCGCACACTGTGCGCCAGTCGCGTGCGCCACTTGTGCACTGAATTCTATGAATTACCCCCTAAATGAGAGTAGTACGGGTCAATTAGATAGAACCAACATGAATGAGTTTGACGAGATAATAATGAAGGCTGTGGGTTGTTCCATTTTCCGTAAAGCACAAGGAATAGCCCCAGAGCCCACGAGGAAAAGTACACGAAAGATAACACGACAAAATAGACGCGATAGATTGTCCCCACCAGAAAAAACATCTGTAATGACGTTTCGTGTAAGAACAGAGGGGGACAAAGATGCAATTCCCCCATCTTACACTGTGAATTATAGCCCAAGAACTGTCCCTTTTTGTCTAAAAAAGAAAGGCTCTTTTTCAGTCGCAACATATACTGGTTGCATGAATACGGTGGTATTAAAATGGGAAATAGAACCAGTATATGTAGGTGACCCAGTTTATTTTATATGTGGAGAGAAAGCATATCCTTGGTTGCCCAGAAACTGGGGATGTACATGTTACCTAGGGCTACTGTTCCCAGGAGTATTCCTCTTAGAAACAGCAGCCATGGCCAGATTATCCAGAACTAGAGTCAAAAGGACTGACGAGGGTGTTTTAATGGCAACTGATGTAGCAAAATCATTAATTCCATTCTTAGGGCAGATAGTGAACTCCTATAATATAAGGCAACTGTCCAGAATCCTAAAAAATACAATAAACACAACAACAGATATACTATTTAACATGACGTTGGAAGAAAGAGGAATCAGGTTAATGACACTGCAAAATAGAATGGCTCTCGATGTGATCCAGGTTGATCGTGGGGGAATTTGCAAAATAGTGGGATCAGCGTGTTGCGTTTATGTTGATGACTATTCTCCCACGATCTTTGAAGCAATAAAAAAATGCACGTCCTAAGCTCTGAACTCCCTACTGGAGAAGGGAGCTGGGGAATAGGATCTTGGTTTTGGGGAATACTACGTTATTGGGGATGGAAGTTGATCTCAATATTAGTAGTGGTGTTTGGAATATTCGTAACGTGCTGTTGTTGTATACATTGTTTACCCATAGTTTGCGCTGAGGTAACTGAGGGATGTACGGAAGGATGTATGCATATGATGACAAAGAAAAAACAACCTCATGATCGAACTGACCCAGACCCAAATGAGATGAGAGCAGTAAAAGAGTTGATGGCAATAGATATTGATGAAGATGATGATGTCTAAGATAGCATGCAAAATTCAGACATAAGTACCTCAGACTCATCATATCTAGAGGAGGTTTCAATAAATAGATGAGACGTTTGGCATACGGCCAAAGGAGGGTTTGTCACTCTAGAAAAATGGATACCTCTACTTTTTGACCGCAAACATATTTTGGTGGTTGTGGGCCAACCGTCTAATGCACGATATGACAGAATATAGGTTTTCGAGTTTGCCAATGAACGGCCATTTTGATGTAACAAGAATCGCCATTTTGTTTTCTAACCATTGCTCATTGCTTTCTGTTCCTATTGCTTCACAGTATATTTTCCGCTTACACTGCTCGACTGTAAAACATTGTTGTCTATATGTGAAAAAGACAAGGCCGCAGGGCCGAGAGGATAACAAGAGTTCGTTGAAACACAAACGTAGGCAGCGCCAGGAAGAATGCCCGGCTCCCTCCCGAATGTAGCCTTGAAGCAGAGCTGCAGGGCATTTAATCATTTCGCAGCTGCCAGCCAGTCTCGTTATATGGTAGAATATGTTAGAATAATACCGCCAAAGGCTTGAATTATGCTTTTCCTACGCCCCCCTTTGCTGAGCCTGCTAGAGCGTGTCGGCTCCCAGGACACGAATAGCACCTAATAGATAGCAAGGTCCGAAATGCAACTCTTCCCCCCGTATGTAGCTCGCTTCCAAGAACAGAAGCGCTGTATTCTATTCAATAACTGAAAGATGCCTTCACACTCACAAATTGCAAATTGTTACTAGAATAGATGTTTGAAGGTGTCATAGTAGTCGGAGATGTCCATCATCACACCAAGTTCAAAGAAACCCAATAAAGGGGGGTGTTAAACATGTCATAGCTGATTGTTTGATATGCATTTTGTATATATGTAACTGATGTACGTAATTCACTCTCTTGCGTCCCTCGGGGTCTAGAGATACACGTCGCGGGGCGTGAGACCGAGTTGGCCAACTGAGACTTTTTGCTTTTGCAATAAACTCTAGTTTTGGGAATACAACCTCGTGTCTGGCGTATCTATCATGTGTGGTGACTCGCCTTGTTTCCATAGACGTCAGCGTCCCTTAGGGGCCCCTTTCAATGTGGTGTATTTTCTTCCGGTTCATTTTCTTCAGCATCTTCTTTTTTTAATGTCTTCCTCTGTAGGATAATTGTCCTTCAGCCATTGCAGGTAGTTTTCCATTTTAGTGTGGTAGAAAGAAATGCTGCTTGTCTCTTCAGATATTAGAATTAGCAACGGAGGAAGAGTAAATGAGGAGAGAATATTGAATGTTTGTATTTACTTTCTGATTGGTTGTTCATTGTCTGTGTGGTCGGTGTCTGCCAATAGGATGTCAAGTACCTCGGATGATGTTGAATTGTTGAACCTATAATAGAATGTATTTTTTTAAGGCTTTTATATGCCAATTAAAATGTAGATTATATTGTATCATTGTATTAAGATGTGTTCTACATAATATATTTGTATTGCTTGAGACTCAAGTGTCATTTTAGGAGATTGTGCTATTTTTGGGGTATATTTATTGTTTGACTGGATATTTCAAACATGCAGCCAATTTCAGAAGGAGAGGATTTTCATTGTTTAGAGGAATGTGGAGAATTTGAGAATTTTGAGAATGGATTTCATAGAGATGTTGAGGACATAGGTGATGTGTTGTCAAAGCATTGGTTTACAATGTTTTTATGGTTCTATAATATTATTTTAGATGGAGTTTTTCAAATGCGAAGTTTATGCCACAGTGGTGGAGAAATATTTTTGACAGTGAGCAAAGGTTTTTTTCTCTTTGGGAAAAGAACATGAATTAGTCAGCTAAAGAATGAGCACGAGAAATGTGATATGAATGGTGGTGCAAAATAAACCCTGGTGTCAACCAAGCAGCATAACTGTACCATTGATCAATATTGCAGCTGGGTTTGTGCTTTGTATCTGGATATCAAGATGTTTCTGTGACCCTATTTTGGTGATTGTCTACTGTCTTAGAATTGTAGAAGTGTTTGAATGGGCCTTTAAATTCGCGAAGTTTCTATGAGGCAGTTCACTGGATGAATGCTAGCTTGGTTACGATGTTCAACAATGTTATTTTGCTTATTTGTGGAGGTTTATGCATTCTGCTAGCTTACCGGGAACGTTAATTTGAACTGGTAAGTTTGGAGTGAACTTTTTTTTTTATCTTGAGAAGTGGTTTAGGAATTGTACTGTGAAGTTATGGCTAGAGTATGCCAGGTATCGCGTTTTTTGGCATTCGAGGCAAAATACAGCAGGTAAATCGTTTCTGAGAAATTATGAAGCAAACGGAAGAATGTGAATTCATAGTGGCTAAGTGGATAGGATCTTAAATTTGCATTTCAGTTTTTATGCAGTAATGTATAAAATGTTTTTGACTCTTTCTAAATAGGTATGAGTTTGCAAACGACATGGTTTATGCATATATTTCACGTAATATGTGCATGCATTATCATTGATTGTTAGGTTATGAAAGAAATGGGTACTGTGGCATATACGATGGGATACCTACATTTCACATAATGAGAAATCTTGGAAATGTATTTTCTTCAAATTTGGTTGGGTAAGTGGGTACATTTTAAAACATAGATGGGGTGGGGTAAGGTGATAGGATAAGGTACGGGGAAGAAGAGGAGGAGGGTGGTAAGGGCTCCCCCGCTAAATAAAACAAGAATTAAAATAAATATATATAATTAAAAGATTTCACCTTTAGGTGAAGTAGATTCAGTGAAGTCACATACAGATTAGCTCACTTGTTACTTAGGCTTATCATTCAAAAAATGTACTGTGCCAACTGCAGATTTATCACAACCCAACAAACATAATGCCCACCCAGTGAAACTCTACTATTCTCATCTTATTTACACTATATGAGATGCTCAATAGCATCCCACATTACTCAAGCACTTAGAGGGGAGATCTACATGGGACATTATTTTACACTGCAGTATTTCCACTCTCATCTAATTGTTGGTGGTAATTTAGAAATAATAATCAGCAACCGTATTTGGCTATTTCTCAATTTGCTTGGAAATGGTGTGCTTTGGAAGGGCAGGAACCAATTTGGGTTTCATGCTATGGAATCTCATATGTTGTTAAACAATGCGCTGACATAGAGAGATGTAAAATGAAAATGGGTGCATAGTAATTTGTATCATTAAACAAGCAGCATACATCTACTCTTTTAAAATATTGCTGATGTGTTTGTGCTTTGAAGTTGGATAGCAAGCTCTTCACTACGATCCCATATTTGTAACTACTTTTGTGTTAGATTTGTGAATGATTTTGAATGTGGCCTTAAATATGACAAGTTTTATGATGAGTGCAGATGATAAATGGTAAATTAGTTTTGATTTTGGCAATGTTATTTTTTTTTTTATTAGTGGTAAATCATGGATTCCGCCATGTTACAGAGAAAGTTAATTTCAATTGGTAAGTTTCCAGTGAATATTTCTTCTCTTTATCAGTGTTTTGGGAATTCTACTCTGAAGTTATGGTTACAGTATTACTGAAAACATGTTTAGTGGGATGAGCAAGGGTATTATTGATGAGGTTCACTATGGTAGCTTTCTGGGCTACCCAAGGGATTTGGCCATTCAAATCCTAGTGTGAGTGGGGATGGGTAGTGGACGGAGGATAAAACATGCTGATATCTTTTGTTGAGAAGTAGTAGTAATGATTAGTTTGTAGGTGAAATACAGGGTAGAGGGTCAGATCATTGGCCCTGTGATGCTTGAATAGGTTTAGACAGGTGAGATGCTTGACTTTGCATATTCGGTGATGAGGGCGCTTACGGTGGACTGATTAAATGGGTGGTGAGAGGAGCAAGGGTGTGGCAGGGCCGAATTATGTGACCAGCAGTACACTGAATGCTGTTTTCCTGTAGTTGGCCTACAGTTGTGAAGTAGAGGCTTGTAATGCGTGAAAACTGGAGTTGGGTGGAGAACTAAGTGGTCGCTTTGTGGGGCAGCCCAGGGCACTTGCCATTTAAAACAAAGTGAGAGTGGGGATGGGCAGTGGAGGGAGGACATACATGCTGATATCGTTTGTTGAGTAGCAGTAGTAGTGATTAGTTTGTAGATGAAATGCAGGCTAGCGGGTCAGGTCATTGGCCCTATGATGCTTGAATAGGTAGAAACAGGTGAGTTGCTTGACTTTGCATGTTCTTTGATGAGGATGCGTAAGGAGGACTGACTAAATGGGTGGTGGGAGAAGCAAGGATGTGGCAGGGCCCAGTCTTTTGACCAGCAGTATACTGAATGCTTTGTGTCTGGAGTTGGCCTACAGTTCTTAAGTAGACGCTTGTAATGTATGAAAATGGGAGCTGGGTGGAGCAACTGAGTGGAAGTGCATTATCCTGCAGCTCTCATCTCTTATCACCTTCCTCTTGAATTGAGGACACACCAGAGATACATGAATGGTAGGTTGGTACATCAAGGCAAAGATGTGTAACAGATTATCGTGCACCACCTTTATGAATCTGAATTAAGAAACTATGCTAGTTTATAGTGATTAATTAATGTAGAGAGAGAAGAGCACGTGCACTTCTTGGAAATTTCTGGTGAAGGAATGTCTTTTGTCTAGTACACTGAGATACCTTTTGTAGATTAGTCTCATATGATTGGAGAAAGTGTGTGAAGGATTGCATGTAGTGTTATGGAGTTATTATGTTCACAAAATCTTCTCTTGCTGGGCACTCCAGACTGCACCCTTTCTCATTCCATTCCATGCAAAATAACCACAGAATAGCATCTAGAACCCATAACCTCACTGTCACAATCAGATATTCTGTTGAATAATAAAAATGAAGAAGGTCACACTATCTCCCAGCCCGTTGGCTCTCTTACCTGTATTTTACTTAACACCAGATCCTTGGTTAAGCATGCCCATGAAATATCCGCCTATATCGAATAAAAAAAACTCGACATTTGCGCTATTACAGAAACGTGGGGCTCTGCTGCTGCAGGCCCTTCACTTCATCTAGCCATTCCTGATAGGTACTGCATGCTTAGACAGGATAGAGAGTCAGGTAGGGGGGGGTGTTGCCTATATACTTAGGAAATCCCTATCAGGCTGGAAAATTAAGGGGCATCTTATGGAAGGAGTAGATTTCCTTCACATAAAAATTGGGATGAACTCAAAAACAACTGTTAATTTCATCCTCATTTACCATCTACCTTTCTGTTCAGGCAACCTTGCCTTGGCACTCTCCAGTTATCTTCTCCCACTATTGAAACCTAATGCCCGCTGCATAGTACTGGGAGACCTCAATCACTGGCTGTGACAATCCGATGACTATATTGCAGCTGAACTAGCTCAATCCTTTTCTGATTTGGGCTTCATACAAATGGTCCACGTCCCCACCCATAACCTGGGTCATACCCTTGATTGGGTTTCTGCCATCAACAGCCCTTGTCACGATGTGATGGTAACACCCTGTCCTTGGTCAGATCATGCCTTTGTTCACTTCTCGACCAGAGTACCATATGTTACTAAAGCCCAGCGGGGTAATTCTGAAGCAATATCATTTCGCAACACTAAATTCTTAACGCTAGAAAAAATAGAAGTCTTGACAGCACAAGCCATGCCGATTTTGGAGACCAATGACACAGGCACTCTAGCAAAGAAAATTAAGTCCTTTTTAAACTTGGTGGTTAACACTCTCTCGCCTCTGAAAAATAAAATAAAATCTGTAGAAATCAAAAGCACTAACTCATGGTTCTCCCCTGAACTTCAAATTCTCAAAGCTGCATCCATTAAGCTATTCTACATATGGAAAGCCAATCAATCCCAATTAGCTCTTTCCAATTATAAAACAGCATCCAAAGCATACAAAACAGCTATTATAGAAGCCAAGAAATCACATCTGGACACTAGAATCGTACATCCATCCTCTGATTCTCGGGAACTGTTTAAAATTTTGAAAGAACAAGAGGTTGTTCCAGAGCCTGTAGCATCCACGATCACCAAAAATAATGATTGGTGCCTAGACATCCAGAACGCCATGGCAAACAAACTGGTTGGAATCCGGGAAGGCATAGCTGCAAAAAAAGTGCCTACAAGACCCAGAGCACACATACATCCAGCAACATATTTACTAGGAGCCCAGATATTCCTATTTTTGATTTCACTCCTATATCGGAGGAAGAATTAGCCTCTATTATTTCCAAATTAAAAGCCACTAATTGCACAGTGGATCCCTGTGCCTCTACTATTATTAAAACTTGCCCACCTACATTGGTACAAGCCATATGTAAATTTGTAAACTCTTAATTTCTCAATGGCATTGTTCCAGACGAGATTGAGCAAGCCTGGGTTACCCCCCTTTTAAAAAAAACCAACCTGGATCAGACGGTCCCTACTAATTATAGGCCGATAACCAACACCCCCTTTCTGCTGAAAATATTGGACCGGGTTGCATATACTCAAATTGCTCAACACCTCAATGCACACCCTATCCTGAATTCCTTTCAATCAGGTTTCAGACAAGGCTTCGGCACCAAGACCTCCCTACTGGACCTTAAATCCCAACTGCTCCAGGGACTGGACAACCAGCAGATTTCGCTGTTAATCTCGTTGGACCAATCTGCGGCATTTGACCTTGTCGACCATTCCATCCTGACAGACAGGCTATTGTCAGTTGCCAACTGCTCCCAGGTTGCCACCAAATGGTTTCTCTCATTTTTGTGTAACAGAGTCAGCAGGGTGTGTGCCAATGAGGCAAAGGCACCGGCCATTCAGGTGCTCTTTGGAGTTCCTCAGCGCGCTAGTCTATCTCCTTGTATTTACAATATATTCATGGCTCCCTTCTTCACCCATCTCGCTCAAGAGGGTATTTTATTTCCTAATTATGCTGATGACACACAATGTGTCATCCCTCTCACGGGTCAGCATGACCAGGACGAGAAGGAACTCAATCGCATATTTTCCATTATCGAACAATGGATGATGTTAAATAACCTCGCGCTCAATCGAGGTAAGACTGAACTTATGGTAGTTGGATCGGAGAGCATTTTAGCTAAACTTGATCCAGCTTATAAGCATTTGCAGTTAGGGGATGATCAAATCCCCACTCTCCCTAAAGTAAAAATCCTGGGTGTGATCCTGGATCAGTCGCTTAACATGAAGCCCTATGTAGCCAGTATAGTTTCATCTGCTACCTACTATATCAAATTGTTGGCACATTTGAGACCGCTCATCTCTCAACAGAATGCCGAGTCTATCGCCCGAGCGATTGTAGGAGCCAAATTGGATTATTGCTGCAGCCTGCTAGCAGGTGCCAGTAAATCCACCATCAATCGTCTCCAGGTGGTTCAGAATGGCGTGGTCAGAGTCGTAGTGGGACTCTCGTATAGAGCCCATGTCTCAGAAGCGCGTTGTGCCTTGCACTGGCTCCCTGTGGAGTCTCGGATACCCTTTAGACTTTTGGTTATCACCTTCAAATGTCTTAAGGGAACAATGCCCCCTTACCTACAAAGGTAAATAAGAAAAAAACCCTGCCTCAGAAATCTACGATCTAACAACCTTAACCTCCTTAACCAGCCAAGATCTAAAACCAAAAAAGTGCAATTGGGTGCCTTTGGGTTTGCAGCCCGGCACTTTGGAACGCCCTGCCTAGTCACCTGAGTAATTCCTCAGTTTTGAGTAATTTCAAAAACGGTTTAAAAACACTTCTTTTTAAATAAGCTTCCATCTGATATCCTCTCTCTCTGGCATCTCTTTGACCTCAGTATACCTTCTGCCTGTTTTTTGTCATGTTTGTCTTTGTCCACACCCTCACACCCACGGGTCTATGGCTGTGCAATACAAATGTTATAAAGTAAAGTAAAGTAAAGTAAATAAGATGAGCAAATTATAGTTTGAATGGGTGGCAATTGAATTTCTCATTTTGTGATGCATATGTGTTTTGTATAGTACATTTTCAAGATGCTAGGCCTGAATGATACCTGAGTTAATTGCGTAGGTGAAGATATGCGCAACCTAGTGAAACTCTACTTTTCTCATTTTCTTTACGCTATATGAGCTGCTCAATAGCAACCCACATTACTCAATCACTTAGAGGAGAGGTCTACATGGGACATTATTTAAACTGAAGTATTTCCACTCTCATCTAATTGTTGGTAGTAATTTAGAAATGATAATCAGCAACCATATACAATTTGCTTGGAAATTGTGTGCTTTGGAAGGGCAGGAGCCTATTTGGGTTTCATGCTATGTAATTTCATATACATGGGGAGATGTAAACTGAATAGGGGTGCATAGAAAATTGTATTGTCTCTGGAGGATAGCTCAAGGGCAACATGCTCGCCTTGGAAGCAAGACAACACAGAGCAACACAGGTTTGATCCCCGGGTCCGCGCTTAGAAACCTTTGGGTATTAAGCGCATTATAAATAACCTATCATATCATTAAACTCATTAAACAAGCAGCATACCTCTACCCTTGAAAAAATTGCTACTCTGTTTGTTGTTTGAAGTTGGATAGAAAACTCTTCACCATGATTTCATATTTGTATCTACCTTTGTGTTAGATTTGTGGATGATTTTGAATGTGGCCTTAAATATGACATGTTTTATGATGGACTGCATCTGATAATTGTTAACTTGGTTTTGATGTTGGCAAATGTTGTTTTCTTTATTTGTGGTAATTTGTGGATTCTGCTGTTACATACAAGGCAAGTTAATTTCAATTGGTAAGTTTCCAGTGAATATTTCTTCTCTTTAGAAGTGGTTTGGGAATTGTACTGTGAAGTTATGGTTACTATATGCCAGGTATTACAGACAAAATATTCACTGAAATGGTGGCCAGGGCATTATTGATGTGGTTTGCTAAGGCAGCATTCTGGGGTTGCCCAGAGCACTTGGCCATTCAAACCCTAGTGAGAGTGGAGATGGGCAGCAGAGGGAGGACGCACATGGTGATGTCTTTTGTTGAGTACTGTTACCTATTAGTTTGTAGGTAAAATGCAGGATAGCGGATAAGGCCATTAGCATTATCATGCCTGAGCAGGTACAAACAGGTGAGGCCTTTGTCCTTTGATGAGGACGCTCAAAGAGGACTCTTTAAATCGGTGGTGCGAGGAGTAAGTTAGTGGCATGCTCCAGCCATGTGACCAGCAGCCCACTCAATGCTGTGTGCCTGGAGTTGACCTACAGTCTTTAAGTAGAGGTTTCTAAGGTGTCAATACTGGAGCTGGGTGGAGCAACTGAGTGGCAGCGCATTACGTTCCAGGTCTCCTACCTCATCACCTTCCTCATGAATTGAGGACAGACCAGAGATTAATGAATGGCAGGTTGTAACATTAAACCAAAGACATGTAGCAGATTATCTTGCCACACCTTTTTTGCATTTAAAATAACAAGTTATGCTAATTGATACCATGTTTATTGTGTTCAGGACTAAGATGCATACTTTGAATGTTCCTTTTTATGTGATGAATGAATCTAAAGGGAGAAGACTATCTGCCCTTCCTTCAAATGGCTGCTGAAGGAATGGCTTTTGCCCTATAGGCGGAATATATTTTATACATTAGCCTTACATGATTGGAGAAAGTATGTGAAGGATTGTATTTAATGTAAATAAGATGAGCAAAGTACAGTTTGAATTGATGGTAACTGAGTTTCTCAGTTTGTGATGCATTTGTGGTTGGAACAGTACATTTTCAAGATGGTAAGACTGCATGAAAGCTGAGGTAATTGTATAGAGCATAGTGACCAATTGTTTTACAGCCTTAGAAATCATGATAAGGGATGTGCCTATGAAATGAAAGATATGCACCAACTAAGGGAATTGCCGGGTCATATGTATAGAAAAAGAAGGAAGGACATTTGATCAGGGGCGTCATTTCACCAAAATGCCAGGGTAGCAGAAGTGACACCACAATGCCACGCCCCCAAGAGTGACATCAAGGAAGTGATGCCATTTGAGCCTGACTTCATGTGACATCTCAGGAAGTTGTGTCATTTGACTATGCCCCCACGTGACATCACAGGAAGTGGCATCATAAAACATTATCCTTCAGTACACTAATAAAAATATGGTTACGATATCACTGTATTGTGACATTTCATACAAGAATGGATCATCATACGTAGCAGTGTGTCAAGTCCCATGTTGCTATGGGAAGCGTATGAAACCAAATCCCCTCTTTATGTGTATCCGCCCTGTTATTTCAACAGGTCTACAGAGCGAAATCACATTCTGGGGGGACAGGGACGGATAGGCAGGTATAGGGATAGGGGAAAGCCAGGATAAAAGGGGATATGGAGAATATTTTACCAGAGAACATGTATTCTTCTTGTCAATGGCATCCACAGTCTTCAATGATTTTGGTACTTACCCCATTTTCTTCTGATTCAACGAGTTACATTCAGTGTTGTGTTGTACTGTTTGCAGTTTTTTCATGGACTTCATTACTCCTGCACAAAGACGTCTCCGATTTTCATCTCCTTCAGAACCTAGAGCTAAGTTTAAAATGCGTTTGATTAGTGCATTGGCAAATAATGCTAACTGATCATCTTCCTGTATCTCTTCAAAGTGCTTTAATAACTCAAGAGGCACAACACATTTCAAGTTCTTGTTTCTATACATTACTATCATCGCACTCTCACACTTTTAAAACAAGTACTAGAATTGAGTGAGTGGTAAATGTATGTACTCTGTCAACAAACATTTGACAGCATGTTTAATTCAGAAAAACATAGTTGGTTCAGCACACATGCAACCTATATGACATGAGTTCACCCCAGAGTTATATGGCTACATAAAACAGGAACACAACAAATATTTATATTTTGGTGCCACATAACTTTTTTCAACATTGTCACTTTCTCCTAAATCATACACTATGTCACCGCAATTAAGTGTGCAAATACAATTCCTGAGCTTTCCCCGCATGTTTGTATGTAGAAGAACCTGACGTCCCCGAATACACGTACAAAGTACGTTGTACAGAGAACTCCAAGTTAAATAACTGAATGTGTATTGAAACATATTCCTTTCAAGATCTCCTATTCTTGACACTATCTGCTTGTCATTTCTTTCTCTTGTTTCCTCTCTTGCATCTGTGCTATCAACTTTCTTACCTGTCCTAGCTCCATTCTTAACTCTCACTTTCCCCCACCTATCCTTTTGTACTCTCTTCCTTCTCATCCCTTAAGATTATGTCTGTTCTCCTTCCTTCTTGCTACTTTTTAATTTTTTTTTATTTTATTAGTTTAAAGTGCAATTGGGTTAATAAAAACCTTATACACTATAAGCAAAAAACAGATACATACACATTCTTAATTACGCAATCTTAAGTAAACCAAGAATACATTGAGATAAAAGATTACATTGATTAACATCTCAATACCTTTTTGCAGGTCAAATTCAGTTGAATTCTAATTATTAAAAACAAATCAACAGTGTAGATTATATCATAAAATATTTTTAAAAGAATTTTGTAATGATTCCCTCACAGATGGCTCTTTTTCAAATATAAAAAGCTGCCACAATGTAAATCTTGATCTCCCCTTCATAAATAGTTGCCCAAAATTGATCTTATTCAATCATGCTCAGGTCCCTAGCCAGATTTCCATATCCTTTATGGTACCATTCCTTTAATTCAGTGCACATCGTAAGAATGTGCCTTGCGGTCTACACCTCTATTTTGCAATGCCTATATAGTCATTCTGCTTGGGGGGTATTTGTCCAAGCACCAATATAGTCATGACACAGAAGGATGTTCATAAGTAATTGCATAATGAATCTTCTCAGTGCCCTATTACCTTTTTTTAATAAATATTCTCTTGGAGTGGCCGATTTGAGTGCCTGTAGAGCATAGTCAGCATAGTATCTTGGTATAAAGATGGGACTGGTTTTCACATAGGTCCAAAATGATTGTTTTTTTCTTAAGATTTTTAGAAATTATAATAACATCTTCTTTCTCCTTTGGTACCCTTCCTCCCCCTCCCCCATCATCATTCTAAAGTACAGTTTACAACATCTTATTTTCCACAAGGTCATCAGGGAAATAACCCCCAGCTCACATCTTATTACCCCTATTGGCACAGCACTAGGTAACCCTAATACAGGTCTCCAAAGTTTCCCTTTCAATTTGCCTAGTTTACTCAGATATTTTCCCTCCACTTTTTCCAAGGCATACACTACACCAGGTACAATACAACACTTGTATACCTCTAGGAAACCTCCTAGACATGTATTTACATATGACGTTCCACTTTTTTAATATTTTGGTTTCTAATATTTCCTGGAAGAAGTTTATACTAGAATTACTTAAAATTGGTGTCCCCAAATATGGGTAAGCATCTACAACCTCCAAAGTTACGGAGTTAATATGTCATCTGGAGGCCAGTTTTGTTTCTCTTTCTTGGTTGCTCCAAATATCATGATCTTAGTCTTGTTAATATTGATATTTAAGTAATTTCCCTCTGAGTAGAGGTACAGTTCGTCCAGCAACCTTTGTAAACCCACAGGAGTTTTATCCATCAAGATGGTATCACTCTTTGGGAGGAAAGCTATTTATAGTAATGAATCTATCCCACAGGTCCAATACATGCAGATTATATAGAATCAGTGATGTAACACATCCCTGCTTAAGGCCAGTGTTTGTTCTAATCGCTGGGGATATCATCCCCCTTTACCCAGGCAGATAGAAACCATTGTATTCCTATACATTTATTTTAAGAAGTGTAGAATTCTTGGACATATTTTTTTCTCACTTAATTTTTCCCACAATAAATCCCTATTGACACAATCGAACGCTTTCGAATAGTCAATAAAGCACACATATAAACTTTCCCCTTTTTTTATCTTTTGTCTCGACAATAATATGGTTCAGCATTGTCAAGTAGTCCAAGGTGCTATGGTCTTTTCTAAAACCCGTTTGTTGGGCAGATAATAGTCCCTTCTCCTTAATCCAATTATTCAAAGTGCCCACTAACAGAGAGCAGAAAATCTTGTAGCTACTATCAGCCATAGCTAACAATCTGTAATTATCTGGTATTTTCCTATCCCCTTTTGTGAAGATAGGGATGACTATAGCTTTCCTCCAACTATCAGGAATAATTCCCTTTTCCCATATTCCAGTAAATAGTTGGAGAAAAAGAACTGCCCATTTTTTGGGGTTTTGTTTGATTACAATATTAGCGAGCCCGACTGGGCCAGGGGCTCTCGATGATTTCATTTTGGTAATAACTTGAAGGATGTCTGAAATATCATAAGGAAAATGTTGTGTTCCATAAGCTCCGCTACTAATGCGAGGTTCAGTAATATGATTTACCTTGAAGAAGATAATATAGTGCATCCATACATCATGTGCCACGTCATTGTTTTCTCTATTTTCATCCTCCATCAGGAATTGACGACATAAGTCCAACATTTTTTATAATCATGGGTTTTGCATAACTTATATATGCACCTCCAGTTAGCATTATTGATATCATATTTGTAGTCTTTGAGACAGTTTTTAAAATGTGTCATAATATTACTATATCACATTTCTTCTTCGTTTAAATCACATGACTCCTTAAGCTTCTTGATTTCGCGCTTCATTTCTCTTTCCTCACCTGTATCAGGTGGTCACATTTATTTGTATGATTTTTACCTTGTTTGTATTTCAAAACCATCTTGTCATTTATTTTTTTATATCAAACCCAACAAGTTCATAATCGTATTGAAACCATTAAGGACTATTTCCTGGCCATCAACGATGATCCGATCAAACAGTCTCTTAAATGTATCTCAGTTTTTATAAGACCACGTAATCCTATTCCCTCCCGCCGTAAATTGTATATTCATCACCTTTCCTACCTCCCAGCTCTGTGTTTGAGATTTAGCAAATTTTCCCTTCAGAGCTTTGTGGTCACTCAAAGGAATTGATACATGTTCAAACGAGATACTGGATTTACTTAGTCTTTCATTAACAAACATGTGATCAAGTCGATACCCAACCTTCCCATTAGTCCAGGTTTCACCAGTGCATATACCTTTATTAAGTTCCAGATACTTCAACCCCCAATTTGACAACAATTTCAACCATCATGCTCCATATAGAGTTTGCTGATTTTTCCCCCCATCCAAACCATAATTCTGTATTTCCACAGGCACAGAGATGAGTGATTCGTCCCACAATTCATGACACCTATCCATCTCTTTTTTAACGGTGTCGCAGTAGGCATTAAAATCCCCTACTATACAGATTTCTGAATCAGGGTATAACCATCCTTCAATGGTATTATTTATAATTTCTCCTATCTCAGACATATTCTTCCCCCCGGTGGGAATAAATGTTAATGAGAAGCAGTTTGCAAAATTGGCTTCCATTGTCGATACCTGCCCAAATAACAAATGGGGAATTCCCATACTCATCATATGACGTGTATTAGATGTGATTTTTCAGCCCTATGCATAGGCCTCTAACCGGTCTGCCTTTTTCCCCTTTAATAGCAGCTTTGTTCCTAATAATATATCCTTCCAGTAACATTTCCCTACACACCCAGGTTTCTTGGAGGGAAAATATATTACTGTACAAGAAAAGTTGTATTCCATCCATATGGAGTAGAGAATTAAAACCCCTACTATTCCAAGATAATAGGGTAATTTCCTTTTTACATACTTCATCTCAACTTTCTATAGGTGAGTTACCCTCCAAGAATCGCACTTCCTTTTGGTTACCCCTGTATCCATTCTTGTTTTTGGATACTCCCCCTGTTCAGTATTTTTATCACACTGATCTTGATTTGTTGTGGTGTAACAAACAACAATTTCAAATACGTTACCCCACACCCCATTAGAATGTTCCCGAATCAGATCTACAAGAACTGCGGATCTAAATTGAGCAATTACCTAGTTTTCCCAGCTCCCAATTTTTGGCAGAATAATTGTATCAATTGAATTGATATTGTGTTACTGTGGGATTTGTGACAATGTATTCAATATCCAAGCCCTATTTAAGAAAGGGATTTCATCAGTGGTAACTTTTTCAATGATCTTTATACTTTTCCCCACAGTAAATTTGAATTCCTCTTTGTTACCAGTATAGTTATTCATTCTTATTTTTGAATTTCCATTATTTGCCAATCGTTCCATCTCCTTACTGTATTTCTCCCTTTCCTTACTGGTAAGAGACAGAGCCATTTCATTAATAGGGATATTTACATATTTAATTTAATTTCCCAATAACTCTTCTCCATTAGGTTCCATTACATATGTGGTCTGTTATTTGCCCCTTAACCAATTATCTAAACCCCTCCCTTTGGTCACCGCCATTTTACCCTCATCCAGCTTCCTCTGGCATTCAATAATTTCAAAGCAGTTTCCAACTTCAACACATTCAGAGTCTAATGGAGAGGTGGTGGCTAGACCCAAGGTATTCCTTTTGGCACACTTATGTGTTTTAACCTTAGCCATGGCCACCCTATTTCGAGTAGTTCTTTTATTTTTCCTTTTACATTTAGTTTGTCTATTTGAACCCTGGGACACAGTTATTTCAATAACACTTTCACAGGCATTAATTTCATCTTCCGAAATCTCCTTTGATGAGGCTATCTGGGTGTTCGTTTATCTGTATCTCACCTTTCTCATTCTCTCTCTCAGCAGCCAAGCACAATTCACTCAAATCACCTAGAACTACATTTTCAGATTTGTAGTCATTATTATTGCGATTCTGGTCATTACCCCTATTTTCCTCTAAAATAATACCAAGAGCTTTGGTATTATCAATAGTCTGCTGTACCAATAATTTGATGTAATTTTGTTCCTTCAGTAACTTGGTGCAAATGGTTAAAAGGACATCCATCATGGTAGTAAGGGCATCACATTTCTCCCCAACTTTAAGTGAATTTTCACTTCTACTGCTCATTCTCCGATTAAGTGTATTTTCAATAGAATTCCCTGTTTCATTCCAGGACACATCCCCTCATTACATTCAATAGCAATCTGTGTGAATCTTCCCAAATCAGGTGTGGCTGGCAAATTCATTCCAATAACATTATTCATGTTGGTTTCATCCACTGCGGAGATATCCAGATCCATACATGTTCCCATAGATTGACATCTGAGGTTCTGTACTAATTT
Source organism: Ambystoma mexicanum (assembly GCF_040938575.1). Classification (NCBI taxonomy): domain Eukaryota; kingdom Metazoa; phylum Chordata; class Amphibia; order Caudata; family Ambystomatidae; genus Ambystoma; species Ambystoma mexicanum. Next base: position 417,796,470 of record NC_090927.1, on the reverse strand, counting down.
CAACAATGAGTTATTGTCGATCATCAAGATATTAATAGGGGGAGGTTGGGTCTCTACTCTCTCAGGTACATTCACCTTTTCTTTTATGGTTAAAAAGCTCAGTATCTTAGGTAGCTCTAATAAACATATATGACTAACATCTTTATTACCTCTTTTCTTCTTGCTTTTTCTCTTTGCCTAACACTGAAGTCCCCTGTTTTGCAATTACAATAGGCAGATTTTTCTTCCCCTTCTTAGATCTAAGATTATGTGAGCATGAACTAGGGCCCAGATTACTAATCTCAAGACAAGCCAACTACTCAGAATTATGTGCAAGGGGGGGGGGGACTTCCCTAGAAACCACCAGAGGAGAGTAACAACCTTGCGGCCTCCAATGATTAGGGATCAGGGTATTTTCACAAATAGTGAGCCTAAGAGAGCTTCCTACAAACCAAGGGAGGCTCAAAATGTAAAAGTGCTAAGTGCCGTAAACCACAGTAGATAACAGTAAAGATGAACAATGGGGCCAAAACCAGAGTTAAAAGTCCATACCTAAAATTATAGGGGAGAGGAAATCTTTGCAGCCCCAATCTATATTAAAATAAAAAATTAGCAAAATTTAAAAACAATATCGCTCTATAAAAAAGGATAAAAAGCACTGTATACAAAGGGGATTATCTTAAAAGTCTGTCATAATGAAAATAAAAAAAATAAAAAATGTGATCATATAATTAGAGTTGCAAAAATCATATTAAATGGCCTGGAATTGCCAGGTTAAGGGAGGTAAGCACCGCCAAACGTGACCGAAGAATACGATGAGAGGGACCGCCTGGGTTGGGTACGCCCGTCAGCTTGAGGGGCTGCCTTAGTCCGACTCCCACCCCCAATCAGGCGATCCTTTATATTATGGTGAGTAGAGTTCTTACTTCCAATCCTTAGCTTGCAACAATAAGTACACCGGGAGTTGCTGGGCAAAACAAAGCTCTGTGACTGATATTCGTCCCGCCAATCTCGCCCAAAAGCCTAACAGCAGTCACCCGCCCTTTATTCCAGCCGGGCTTCACAAAACAAGGGCGACCGCGCAGGAGTTTAAAGGCCTACTTCTGGGGTGGGCGTGACCAGCGTTCGTCGAGCGTTGGCTCCTTAGGAAAGTCAATTAAAATATGAGAAACGCTCAGGCAGCAGAGCATTAGCAAGAGCCTTCAGTTAAGATGCATAAAAGCACCAGGATGAGGGTACATGCAGGTTTTGAAGGTCCACTTCCGGGGTGGACATGGTCAGCGTTGGTCGAGCGTTGGCTTCATAGGAAAGTCAATTAAAATATGAGAAATGCTCGGGCAGCAGAGCGTTAGCAAGAGCCTTCAGTTAAGATGCAGAAAGTTTCTTTTTTCTTTCCTACTTTCTTTCTCACTTTGTCTGCCCTGCTGTCACCTACTGCATACCTCACTAATCGTATTCTGCCTCCTATTTCTCCTCCCCCCACACCCTTTCATTCAGTGTCTTGGCTGTCGACCAGGCTTCATCTGTTTCTGCTCTTCCTTTCACTTCTAGCCCTCATTGTTTTGCTTTTGCTCTGCTGTTGGTTCCATGTAATAATGTCGCCACAAAAATCTCGCCACGTTTTTTGTGGCGACATTACTGCATCGAACATGCAGGGGACACCCCCGCAACCCCCAAACATTTTTTTTTCTTTTTTTTTTAAATAATTTAATTTTTTTGCCCCTGTCCCCATATATATGGTCACCCAAATAATATCGCCACAACATTTTCCCAGCGATATTATTTACGGCGACCATATATATGGCGATATTATTACCTGATACCTTGCTGTTATATCTTAGTTATGCTTCCATTCTGCCTGTAATCTCTTCCTTTTTCACCTTCTCTTGCTCTTCACCTCATCTTCTCATATTTGCTCTCAACTTTATTTCCTCTTTCACCCCTCCTTTATCATGGAGCTCTCACACTGCCTTTCTCTCCAACCCCCATCTATTTCTCTGTCCCTCTCATTTGGAATGCCATTCTCTCCTATTATGTTAGCTTTCTCTCTGTTCTTCTATCCTTCTCACTACATTGCACTTGTCTCTAACTCTTCTCGCTTCCTGATGAGTTCCCATTCAGTCTCACACTCTTTTCCCCATTCTCTGTCCCCCTCGCTCATCGCTCATGTTCTCTCCCTCTCATTCTCCCTCTTCCTCCTTTAGTGTCACGCAGCCTTCTCTCCATTAATTTTCTTTCATCCTTTGTTCTTACTCTTGCTTTCTCTTCTCATTTTCCCAATTGTTCAGTGCCTCTTCCCCAGCTCTCAAACCCTGTTTACCCTTTTATATCTCATATCTTTTTTTATTCAGTTCTGTCACACTTTCTTGTGTGTGTATCACTCGTTGACCACCCTTGTATCCTTGTGTCTTTCATAAGGGACCTATAGCATGGTAAGGATGTTTTGAAATTCTATGGGTGGGATTAATGTGCAGGAATGAGTAGATTTACATTGCTTTATTTGACATAAATGTTGACTTTTACTGAAAAAGGTGCTTAAAAAAAGTTTTGACAATGTTTCCCTTTCGGTATGCTTCTCTGTTTCTTTGAGTTTCTTGTCTGGGAACCACAACTGTCCCAGTCTTTTGGTACAGGCAAAGGCATGAGCTCCCATTTCTAATAAGTGCTTCCGAAAACACAAAGTAAAAAAGGAAACACACTATGAACTTCCAGGCTGTTAATTTTTGAGCATCTTTCAACTTATCCCCTCCTTCCCATAACAACAACAATACTACACGGCAAATAGAAAAGCCCCACCAGCTAAGCCAGCCCCCAAAAAGGTATCCAACTACATAAAATGTAGGTGGAGACCTTTTTGCTATGGTAATGAATCCTGGGGTGGGCGTTTTCAGACCATCAGTAGCAAAGGGCGCACTGCGGATTAGAGAAAGCAATCGCAACAAGTCATAAAAAGGCTGCAGGCAGCTGAGTACCTGCCAGCGCGTGTCAATGCATGAGAATAGCGTCCACCCTGCCTTTTTGGTCCCCCAGGAACTGTGGGTGCAGCAGTGCTTCTCATAAAGGGATGCTTATTCACTGTGACCCCAGTTATTTCTCATTCCGGTTATTTCTTAATCCGGTTTCTTCTGAAGCTCTTTTGTTTCCAGGAATAGAGTTTTGTCGGTGCGGTAGATTGGATTAACGCAGTCTCCCCCCAAACTCCCATCCCTGGGGAGAAGGTGAATAATGGCAGGCGAGGATCTGTCATATTTTAGGTAAGAGTGAATTACAGCACTAAAAGGAAATTGTCACTTAGAGGCAGCAGGCGGAAACAAAAACAGTCTGTAAACCCAATTTGAAAGGGAACATGCTTTAAGAGTAATTTGGGCGCGAGAAATGTGTGTTCTGGGGCCGGGCATCGGGGTGTATGTGGCTGTGTACCCTGCTCGGCAGAATCGCTCTTTCCTGTAGGACAGGCCTTTGTAAATGAGAAGGTGTTGATGCTCAGCCCCAGTTTCAATGCGTGTGAAAAAGCTGTGAAAGGATGGTCACGGATGTTAATTCTCCTTACGTGCGTGTTTTTACAGGCAAGCACACAACTCTCTGCACCACTCTGCTCTTACTCCAGTGTCAGTCTTTCCTTCTTTCACGGGGCGAGGGATGATGGAAGATGAGAACCAGGCACCAGCAGTGTGAATGGAGGCCTATACGCAGCACTGTGCTTGCTGTGATGGCCACACCCCCTCCGATGGCCACACCCCCCTCAGAGGTCGCAAGAGATTGGCAGAGGTCGCCAGCCAATCTGCAGAGGTCGCTCAAGCGACCTCTGGCAACCCCTGAATGACATCCCTGCATTTGATATAGGAAGAATATTTGTTTTCATACATAGCCATATCATATCATAACATGTACTGCTGCTTGAACCCTCTTCAGAAAACACTGAAATTAAAAATGGAAAAACCTCCTTTTCAAGTAATACCTATAAAATGTATTAAATTACAAACCTAAACGTACTGAATACATTTGATATAAAGCACAATTCATATTATATATTGAAAATATAAAGAAACACAATGACTGACCTTCACCGTTGCATTTTTTTTTACAGCTTTTTTGTGAGATTCTCTCAAGAAAGCAACAACATCGTGCTATAAGAAAGAATCATGTGCAGGGAAGTCATGTTTTAAAATGTAATATTTAAAAAAGCAATGTTCTTAGATCTGTAGATAAAAATACTGTAGAAAATACTACAATACCTGTGATCGATAATACTTTAAAAAATATGTAATTTCAAACAAGATGTGCCAACTGACCAAATAGATAGAACCCAGAATGTTTTTAGTGAAAGTAAGAAAATAAAAAATGTATCAAATCTGTTAGTAGCTCGTAAAAAAACAACGATTTTTAGAAGAAAAGATCTGCTAGCAGTTTGAAACAGAGGAATAAAGAAGATATATATAGGAAAATGTACCACTCTCTGTTTTTTACTAATCTTCAGAGAAGTGTGAAACCAAAATCTAGATTTGTGGGAAAGCATTTTTTGCAAAAGATAAAAGCAGAAGTAATAATTAAAAAAAAATTTCATATGAAAAGAAAAATTGTTCATTTTCGAAATTAATAAACTTAAGTAATTACTTAAGGTGACTACACCATTCTATACACATATGGAAAGAGTTCATGTACTTACACGTGACAACTTTTGTGATGTGTTTGTTGGAGACTGGAAACACACTTCTCATACAGAAAGATGTTTTAATGAGGAGAGTTACATTCAAGGAAAGAATGTTCCCCTAGCTGTTGATGAGAGTGGATGTAGCTATGAAGTCCGAAATGGTGTGATTTCTAAAAAAGAAGAAATCTGATGGTCTGATAATACAGAAATTGAATGTTTAGGTCAGTCTAAAATTAATCAGTCAGGTAATGCCCCACGGTGAGGGGCGTATTGCTATTAGTTCCCCAGCCCGCAAGACCGCTCGCTCCCTCGCTCCCGAAAAAGGAGAGAAATGCAGGTAAGGGGTTTAGGAGGGCAGGAGGGAATTGTTTGTAAAGGAGGGGGAGGAAGAAAGAAAACACTTAGCTGAATCCCCGGTGGGGAGGATGCAGCCTCCAGCCGTGTGGAGGCTCGGAGTGGGGATTGTCCTGTTTTGAGCATCCTCATTGGTTGCGGGGCTGCCACACCTCCCGCCAGGAACAATGGAAAGGAATCCCAGCGAGGGATTCCCAGTCGGGTAAAGCCCCGGCGAGGGCCACTCAGATTGTCTATTCTGATTGAGCCGCGCCGGGTACTAATAAAACATAAAAAGCATTGTGAGATATGGACATGCAATTCTTTGTCCAATATTGATACATTTTCTTGTAAAGTCTTAAAGAGATTTTTGCAAGTTTTGCACAAAAATAATAATGTTCAAAGACAGATCAAGATGTTACAGGGAATAGATGACTGTGAAGTTTGTGAAAAAACTGGACTTCTGCGTCACTCTCTAGCTTGTCATGATAAAAGTAGATTTAAGAGTCGGTTTCATCATATACAGATGCTGGCTGCACATCATGCTAAAATGAGTTACCGTCCAGTTGAACTGTATGAGTGCACAATACCAGGTATGTCAAACACTTCTGACTGGAACTGTAAAAAGTTTAGTTTCTACAATGTAAATGATAAATATCATGCATTTGAAAGAGTATGTGTACAGAGATGAAACACTTGCAGGAGATAAAATCCTATGCTTTCAAAGGATCTGATTTTTCAACAGTATAAAAGAAGTATCTTTGAGTTGTCTTCTACTAAAAGACCTGACAAATTGTTTGCGTATTTTGTCGATGCACTTTTTATCAGTCTCGAGTGCAACTAGTGTACAATGAGGAGAAAATTAAACACAGTGGGACTCATCACGAATTGGGCGGTTGCCCTTAAATCCAGTGGTAACGGTATTAGCGCTGCCAATACCGCTCTGCCGGATCATGACTGTAAATCCGGTCAGCACTATTACAGCCGGCACTATTACAGCTGGCACTATTACAACTGGCTCTAATAGCGGCAGCTGTAATAGCGCCAGCAACCAAAAGCGCTATTACAGACCTAGCACAAGTACAGTGTTAGTGTGCCTAGCGATGTAAAACCAGCGCTAATTCCGCTGAAAATAGCCCCGTACAAATGATGGAGGTAAATGACAGTAGTAAAGGTCCAGGTGGAAACAATCAGGGGAGTTGCTAGGTCTGGAAAAGACCCGGGGCTAAGCTGATATCGGTACTGTTGGGACTGGGGGCTGGCTAGTCTTTTGGCTGTAGCTCCTGAGATTCTATCCGGGGCTACAACCAAAAGATCAGGGGCTATAGCCCCCTTAGCCCCCCCCAGCAACGCCCCTGGAAACAATGCATATAAGAAGCCTACAAAATACCTAACCTCCCCAAGACCATGTAGCCATTAGGAGCAGGGAGGAGACAGTAATAAAGGACCAGATGGAAACAATTCACACAAGAGGCCTACAAATAACCTACCCATGCCCTACACACCCTCCTCAACACCATGTAGCCATTAGGAGCAGGGAGGAGACAGTAATAAAGGTTCAGGTGGAAGCAATGCACACAAGAGGCCTACAAAAGACCCACCCATGCCCCACACACCCTCCCCAACACCATGATGCCTCTACCTGCTGTGCTAGGAGCTACAGAGGCCTGACAATCAGCCCAGGGCACAGGGAGCAGAGGGTGGGGCGAGGCGGAAGAGGAGGAAGAGGAGGAGGAGATCAGCACCTGCAAGGAGGCCAGCCATCCCCAGCATCAGGCCAACACCCTGGGCTCTGACTGATGGTAAGTTGGTATCTGAGTACAGGCTGGACATGGCAACCATCACCCAATTGTTTGACACAATCCAAGGTGACATAGCTATACGGATTGCCATCAGCACCACTGTGCCCCCATTTGTGAAGCTTGTGTCAGTCCTACAGTACCTTGGAACTGGCAGCTTGCCATGATGCATGGCATGGCCCAGTCCACATTCAGTGCCATGCTGGGACAGGTGTTGGATGCACTGCTGCAGCATGTGAATGAACACATAGCATTGCCTGCCACCCAGGCACAGGTCAACAAAGTCAAGGCACAGTTCTATGACATTGCCCAACTCCCGAACGTGATAGCAGCCCTAGACTGCACACATGTCACACTTGTAGCACCCCGGGATCATGAGGCAGCCTACAGGAATCAAAGGAATTTCCATTCTCTCAATGTGCAGATGACCTGTAGCCAAGACCTATCACCCACTGCTGCGCCCGCTACCCAGGACTCACCCACATCTCCATGGTGCTGCGCAACAGCACGCTGCCAGCCTACATGGAGAGGCACCGAGACCAACGCACATGGAAAGTGGGTGTGTACAAATCCTGCATGAAATGCATGCCAAAGTCATTAGTATTTAATTCATGGTCTACTGAATTTAAGGTATGAGTTTGCAGAAACTAATGTATAACAAGTCACATGTATTGATTGATGAAATAATGCTATATGTAACTGATATTGATTTATGAAAAATTGTGATAAGTTACTAAATTAAGATTGATGTATTTTGATAATTTTTAAGAATCTAAGAAAATAACATGTTGTCCCTGATGAAGAGTGATATCTCGAAACACGTTGGATGGACAATACAATACATTTCAAGTGTTTGTGATAAATTTGAAGACTGTCATTTGAAAAATTGCTGTTTTCTCTATCTAATCTATGTTTTATTGTCACCTTTAAATTGGATATTAATTTCCCTAAAACCAGTGGGCCAATACAATAGGTAGTAGGTCTATTACCTTGCAATTACATACCACTTCTAAATTATTGCTCTCATTTTTTCAGACAGTGTGCAGGGGACGGTTGTTCCCTATTTTGGGAACACTTTTTTCTGTTTTTATATTATTTCCAACCTAGATGCCAAGGTTGAGACTATCTCCCTCACACCTTTAATTTTTTGTAACTCATACCACAGAACATCATTCTACTACATCCAATATTGGTAAATACAAAATAGAAATAGGTGTGCTTAGTGTTTTTCACCAGTTCTCACATTGTATCTTTAGTCATCAATCAAAAATCGCTAAGATGTTTAAAAAGTGCATCTTTCCTCAATTGTGATAGTGCAGAACATTCAGTTAAAAGATGTTGTAAAGTCTTGTCATGCTCAATTATGTGACAAAATCTACATGTAATATCTGGGTTCTGTGTTTTATTGTACCAGGCTAATTGAGTCTTGGTAGGCCACATATTTAAACGCAGCCTTAGAATCGAGTGGGCGTATTTGGTGTCTGGACATTTCATCAGCTATATTGGCATTTCATGGAGTGATTTAATGAGAAAGGCGTCTCGTCGAAATGACGAGTATGAATTGCACATCTCCCAAGTTGTGCGCCAGTCCCACCGCCACAGTTTGAGTTTGGCTTTATCTGGAAACTCAATTAATAAATCATGTGTAATGTGTGCATCGTTCAAAGTAGTAGTACAAGCTGCCTCCCATAGTTGGAGTGGACTGTTCTTCGTGGTTTGAAGGATCGACCTGAGTGATGGTAGTAAGGTGCTATTAGTGGTCAAATTGCAAATGCACTTTCTATTGGATGATAGAATTTGCCATGCAACTGAGCTGACAGAGAGATGAGTCCTAATTTGAATCTGATGATTGCAAAGGGCGTGCTTGTTGGGAGAGATACGATTTTCTTCCAGTAAATCCCTTCTAGAAGAGTTGAAGGGAAGTTGAGATTGTGCACCATAAGTAATTATCAGTGTGACTTTTTGTTTATAGAATGTTTTCGAGGGTATATATGAGAATTTTCCATATTTATTCTGGATGGCTTTATCTTAAACTGCTAGAAGTTTCATTCTTGTTTTTAATTCTAGTTTGTAAGGAGAGTCGGATATGTGCGCATTGACATTTAGGCCAAGATATTTGTACTGGTGTACTTGGAGGAGGGATGTTCCCGCTAAGGTCCAGTTGAACTTGAATTTGTGCCTGGAGGTTTTGTGAGTGAAGAACATTGCATCCGATTTCTGTACATTTAGAACTAGATGATTATCGTGGGCATATTTGTCCAGAGCTGCAAGCCTCCGTTGCAACCCTATTGGTGTTCTGTCAAGTAGCACAAGATTGTCAGCCACGATATTTCTTTCGAACCAAGTTTCGGTTGGAAGGAACAAACAGTTTCAAGGGCTTTATTAACATCTTTAATGTAAATAAAAACAACACTTGTAAACATTCATCAATCTCCATGTTTTCTGTCCAGTTTCAACAGGCTTAAATTTTAGTGGAACAAACCCCCTGCCCTCCACAAACTCCCAAGCACATATTACCACCTCCCCCCACCAACTCCCCAGCATACATTCCCCCTCCCCCCCTTACTCCATAGCAAATACTACCCCCTTCCCCCACCAACTACCCAGCACACATTCCCCCCTCCCCAACACAGTGCATATGGGTCCATGTGCCTGGCCCTCAGGCCAACAGTGCATTGTCCATCTAGAAATTATGTTGACGCTCCCCACGTCCTACACCTTCTGGTGTGCGCTGCTGTGAATGGTGCAGGGAACGTTGCCTGGGTGAACCCTGTAGGGATCCCTCAGTGGGGGTTGTCGACGTCGATGGCAGCGATGCCGTGAATTGCAGCTGCTGGCGAAGGAGGTTATTGGCCTCAGGCATCTGCTCTGCATGTGCTGATTGTACCTCACAGAGTTCACATACTCTCTGCACAAACCCTGAGAGAGCCGCAGTGCACCCCTCCATGATTTTACGGGTGCAGGCATTTTCCCACGCCATGGTTTTTGCTGCACCCCAAATTGCACTGCTGATCGCCTTTATTTGGTGGTTGTGTTCGACCGCCCTGCCCTCAATACGCATCTGACGCGCTATATCACGTCCAGGTGTGCCATGACTGCTGTTGCCAGAGCTGTGGGTCTGTCACATGTCGGGCTGATTGCCCTGCAGGGCCTTCACAGGGTAGTGGGGGTGCTGTTGGTAGATGTGATGGCCTGTCTGGAGGGAATGCCGTGGATGGAGGGGCTGCCGGCAGGTGACTCATATGAGGGAGTGTCCTCATCTGGAAACGGTGTGTGCATATGACATCGGTGTGCAATGACATGGGGTCTTAGGCTTTCACCATGCTGCTCCTCACAGGATGTGTTGCCGTCCTCTGTGACCACCTGGTGGCTTGGGGCCGTAGAGGCGATGAGACCCTACTGCGGTGGGGTGGGGGGTGTCCTCCGCCTTGGTGTATCATGCCAATCCCTTAGCGGGGGTGGAGGCGCGTCTGGGAGTATGTCGCAATGGGCCTGCCTCCTCTTCTTCCACATTTCCCGCCAATGGTGGCTGCGTGCCTGTACTATACATAGGGTGTGATATGAGGACAGGGCAACTTATATTTGTTTCATGCATTTCATGCTTTACAGAGGGTGAGAGGACAGTTTGTATTATGCTTGGCAATTACCTGTTTGTTATTCAAAATGTTGGGATTGATGGGGCGTACTATATGGGGAACACAGATCAGACTTGTTGGTGTGGCATCTTCAGATGTCTGATGTGAATGCACAGCTGGCATACTACTGTAAGTGAGGGGGGGTTGGTAATACACACACACTCATGACGTTGCTGTGGCTAAGCCATGGATCTGTGTGCCATGGTGCTTACATTTATACATTGGATGTACTACTCCATACTACTCTGGATACCTGGGGTCGCTAGGGTGCACTGGTACAAGGGTCCACTTGTGGGTGGCTGCGGTACGTCACACGCACTGCACCCACAGTGCCTGGATGTCAGACCTTCACACCGGGTAGGGACGGGTGGTCCAGTCACAATGCTATTTGCAAGGGGGGCGGAATCACCTGCAACCTCCTGGATGCCTGTGCTTGCCCCAGCTCCTCCCATTCCCTCAATTGTACTCATGTCAATTAGGGAGGTGCACTCCTCCTCCCATGGTGGGAGCTCCTGTGGTGGTGGCCCCCATCCAGTCCCCATGGACTCAATCCGGTGCTGGGCCAGGAGGCCCCGAACATGGGCCTGCAAGTCATTGAACAGCTTGAGGCAGCCATCCCCATCCCTGGGGACACGGCCCACCACTTTCACCATCTGGCTGATGGATTTCCATATCTATGTGCACCGCTGTGTGCCAGTCTTTTTCTGCTGTGGGCCATAGAGCTCATCCTGATGGCTTATTACCTCCTCCACCAGTATTGTCAATTCAGAGTCTGAAAACATGGGTTTACGCACCCTGTCCAGGGCAGACTTGCCCCTGACATGCTTCTGGGACATTTTCCTGTGTTTTCAGGTGTGGATGGCTTCCAGGGGCTGTGATTTTTGGTGGATTGTGATTTCCAAAATGGCCACTGCTTTGTTTCCCCTTCTGGCGGTGACGCATTTCCTGTGGTGCTATTAGCGCAAGCCAATATTGTGGGACGCCAACATTAATGCAATGTGCAGTGAGTTTTCGGGTTCACAGCCACCATTCCCGCCAGACACTATTTGCGTTAACACCACATCCGTGTGCGTGTGCACTCCAACTAGTGATGGGGTGTTGTTTGCACCACACATCATGGCATTAACGCAAATACCGCTCAGCGTTTATTTACTTCTCAATTAAGAAGAAAATTTGAACACACTAGGAGTGAAGCGTGACATTGCAGATTCTTTGTTTGTTTTAGTAAATGGTGTTGTCACTAAAGATGAGAGCATTTGGCAACAGTTTATAGATATTGAAAAGCAGAAAAAAACATTGTTTTTTTTATTGTAGCACAATGGGCCTCATTCCGAGTACAACGGTATCCCTACCAGTGCTACCGCTGAGTTGCCGCCGGAATCGGAATGATTTACCGGCGCCTGACCTCCCGGTGCTACAGGGCTATTCTAAGTCCGGCGGCCTGGAAGTCAGGCCCCAGTAAAATGTTGTTCCCCATCGCTATAGAGTCCTATTGGACTCTATGGGAGTGGGGACATGGGAGCACCGGTACCGTTTCTAACGATGCTGGTGCTCCCGTGAAAAGTCTACCTGCCATGACCACTGCACCCAGCAGGGTCAGACCTGTCAGGCACAGCAACCCCGGCAGGAAGACTTGTAGTTTGACGGTCCGGAAACAAGGGTGCACGTGAGTTTACTGCCACCCTTGTTTCCGGGATGGCAAACTTATAATAAGGCCCAATGATTTATACAAAGGCAGTCTGATTGTTCTAGACTAATCAATGCTTGATGTTGAGTCAACAATAAAAAGTAGTGAAGGGAATAGTTTGTATTAACATTAAGCTGTTCATCCTTTACACTCAAATGAAGTCATGGGTGACAGTTTAGAATTGTATCCAATGAAGGTTGCACCAATCAGTGCCTTGGAAAAGACGTTAGAAGCTTGTTGTTTCCCTACTGGTACAGGAGGTAGATTGGATGATCAGAAGGTTTGAATCTCTTCTTCAGAATATCGTTGTGCAAGAATGTGTTCGAAGATTCCCGATTTCGCACCAATGTTGAATATATTTTTCACTTATTGTATGAAACTGAATTTTCAACATTATGTTATGATGTTGCTCATACACTTCAGACCGGAACTACATTTCAAAATCTTTCCGCATGTGAGATGCTGCAACAGGGGTACAATGAGAGGAACCAAGGAATATTGTTATAGGATACACTTAGAGGTTAGATGCATGATCAGAAACTTGGGCCATCCGACTTGGTTTGTGACTTTACCTTGCGCTGAGAATGGTTGGCATGATATTGCAGAGAGTACTAGTGAAGTAATCAACAGAAAGAGGACATAGTACACATCACACCAGGAGAATTGTGTTCCATGGACCATGGACCCTGTAAGTGTATCGCGGTGCAGATTTGGCTTTCCAAGGACTGTGACACCAGTTGGTCAAGTGAATAGTTTGTTGTCATCTGTTCAACACCATGTTATGCTTAAGTCACCAAGAAATACATATAATTTAAAAAGAAATAAGCAATGCCAATTCATTGATGATTACAATCCTGTCATTGCACAGCTTTGGAATGCAAATACTGATGTACAGTTTATTGTTGATGATAAAACAGCTGTTGCTTGTTATGTTGCAGCATACATGATAAAAGCTGAAAAGAGCTATGTAGTTGAGGTATGGGCAGATTTATCAGAAGATAAAAGTCTTAGACAAAAACCTCTAAGCTTTGTTGTGAAGATGCGCTCACATAGAGAGTGTGGTATCTACAAAGCTGCAGATCGGCTAACTAGTTTGCCTCTGTAGGGAGGTAGCATTAATGTACTTTGGTTAAATCTTGGCCCAGCTCATACTAGAAATCGGACACTGAAGCCTTTGAGTGAAATTCAGTTAGCTGAAGCAGTACCTGACAATAGAGAGATTCTGAAAACTAACTTGGGACATATTATCCCAATCGATCTGTAGCGATGGAGTATCTTTGTGTATATGAAGTAGCAGAACACTGCTCATATTGAAATATTGAAGCAAACAGTGACAGAGGATGGTTTAAAGTACATGGATGTACTGGTTGTCTAATGAGACACGCATCAACCACATGACAATGCTTTGCCAAATTGCAGAGTAAAATTATTTATTTTCTTTTTTTCTTTTACAGTTGTTCTTCCCAAGGCGTGCAGAGAGTGATTTGCTTGGAAGTTTTGAAACTTTTGAAAATCATTTTTTGAAAAAAAAGCTTATTTATATATCCAAAATGTGAGCAGCACTTGGAGTTACTGGAGAAAGAACTATTTCATGAAGAACTTCTAGCAGGTGAATTGGCAAAAGAAACTCCTGAGGGAAGTCAAGATTCTGCAGCAGGAAGTCAAAATGTGCTTGGTGAGGCAATTATTCATAATGATGTTGAGCTTGCCAAGAAGTAGAAAGTGCAATGCAACAAACTAAAGTTGCAGATGTGAATTGTGATGAAATAGTAAACGTGATGTAGAACACAAGGATTATAACATTAAAGATAGGTTCTTACATGGTTTACAGCATGACAAACACGAATGTTCTTGTGTTCAATATAAACCTGTATTGTTGTATGTGAGTGGACGAGTTTGAAAAGGTAAATCTTTTTGAATTCATGCAAAAGAGCTATGATCCAAAATGTAACCAATTGCTCTGTGTCCTGTATTATAACTGCTCCAACAGGTTTAGCAGCATTTGATCTAGGAGGTGTTGAATACCTTTATTGTATTTTGAATACTGAATACAACGTTTTGTTTGGAGGTAAACATGTACTTGTTTTTGGAGACTTGTTACAATTAACTTCTTTGACAGGTCAACTGGTTTTCAAAATGCTGCAATCCACGGATAGTCCAAAAAGTATAGCAAGTATTAGTCATTTTAACCTTTGGAATTGTTTTGAATTCCAGGATCTTACCATTAATATGATGTCATCTGCAGACTTAGAGTATAAATAAATGCTTAATGAGATTTGTATAGGTTTTCTTGAGGAGGATGCGAAAGCATTCTTAAATAGAACACTGGTTTCGAACATGTTTCAATCAGATTGTAGTCCATTAAGGAAAGAAACAATTCTTGAGTTGCTTCGATGTGCACACTTGCAAAGTATAGCAAGTTTAACTCTACAATGCTACTGTCAGAGAAGCAAAATATTGTGGAGATAAAATCGTGTGATATTTTAGATGGTCATTTTATACAATTCGAAATGGATAAGAGAGCAAAAGCCTGATTAGGTCACCTTGAGAATTCAGTTTCTAAAGCAGCAGGTCTAGAGGCAGTTTTAAAACTGTGCATCAATGCACGGGTAATGTCAAAGAGGAACTTGAATGTAGGAATTGGTCTAGTCAATGGAGAGATGAGAAGAGTGATTGCATTTCGCACTTTTCCTCACAGTAGAATAAATATTGAACATGTTGAAGTAAAGTTTGATCATGTAGAAGAAACATATTCGATTTCTCTAACCTCTGTACATTTCATGCTTTTTAAGGATACCTTTGTGAAAAGAGTGCAGGTTACATTGTGCACTGTATATGAAATAATTATTCATAAATCACAAGGGTTGACTTTAGAAGCAGAACTTATTGACATTGGAAATATGAAATGTGTATATTTGTCACATGTGAAAAATATAGAAGGATTATGTTTAATAAACTTTGATGAAAGAAAAGTGACAGTGGACATTTCGTGCATTGAAGAATATAATAGGTTGCACGTAATGTATGCTCCCCACCTGGACCTTAGACCTGGACCTGCTAAGCACTTAGCCAGGAAACATACAGAGTCAGTGAAAGTATGTTCAAATAAAAGCATCCCTTTCAAGACTAAGAAACAACAGAATCTACTGGAGTTCGAGAGTTTTTCAACTATGACATACTCTCATTGCATATTTAGTAATGAAACAGGAGTTGAATGCTATTGTAATGTAGCTTTGTGTATGGTGTTTCAAATGACACTATTGATGCAATAAATTGCTTCCACAGCAATTCTCTCAAAATGCAAAGGAAGATAGTCAATCATTTTTAATAAATGTCTTCAATTTATTAGTGCAGTATAGTATTAGTGTAGATAGGAATGTAGGAATTTTTGCAAGAGGCATCATATGTGTCCACAATGTAAGAAAGATTATGCTACTCAGGATCTTTCTGAAAGATTTGTATATGTTCCTATCCCTGATGAGAAGAGTGTACTTTTCTAACTAAAGCATTCCATGACATGCAATGCACTGACTGTGGTTGTAATTTACAATCAACACTGCAAAATCTAGTTTTTTAATAAATATGTATTGATATGTTTCAATGATACAGTGTAGATGGTAGGAAAATTAACACATCAGTAATGAATTTTGTAAATAGTCAAGTTTCTATTAGTAAGAAAACCTTTAAGATGTGTGCAATTATTATTCATGAGGGGGCATCCATTCACTGTGAAAATTTCACAACATGAGTGCTTACAGAAGTAGATTGGCGTGTTTGTAATGACTCTATGGCCACACACAAAGTTAGATTACAAAACGGTTTAAAGAATGCTTACTTAATGTTGTTAGAACAGACATTTTAAAATGTATGTTTTGTATTCTTTGTGAATATAAACATATAACATTACATTACAAATAGAAGAATAGGGTAATAAGTGTCTTATATAAAGTACAACATGAATTGTTACTGGGATGTATTTTAAAAACAGTACAAATTAAATGTAAAAGTAAGATTCTTAAGATGACATAAATTAGCAGAGAAAACAGCATTCTGCAATATTCTAATTCTGTTTTATTGTGTAAAACAATATTGTAAGATGTACAAGTGTTCCCTATAAGTGCTAGGTTGCAGAAATGGTTCCATGTACATTATTCCGATTGTTAGGGAGTGTAGATGGTCATGGCTGTTTATATATGAAACAAGTAAACAGTAGGTTTTAGATACAAAAACAATAAAGTGCAGTTTGTAAAGTAAATCAGATATAACTACTAATACGATTTTTAGGGAAGCATTTAAATGTACTGTGTTTACTTGTTATTTGTGTAGTACTGCTGGTGGTGAAAATAGTACACACAAGGCCTCATTACAAGTGAGGTGGTAAGGGGTTTACGGCACAGGTAAAAGTGCTGGTGCCGTTAACCCTGTACTGCCTCATTACGAGGTTCCCTCGCAGGACCAGCTCTGGACGTCTGATCAGACCTGACGTCCTTTGCGGATCCCACGAGGGGACCAGAATGCTAACAATGGGCTGTCATTAACGGGCCAGTTTTTAGCATGCTCCCCATTCCCATTGAGCCCTATGTGGGCTCAAATGGGAATGGGGATGGACCTGGTTCCCTGAATGGGGAAATACCGGGCCCTCCAAAGTCGAAATGGCCCAGTATTTCCCCATTCAAGGACCACAGACCCGGACCGGAGTTTGGAGGCAGCCATGCCTTTATTAAGGGCATGGCTACCTCCAAACTCTTAATGAAGCCCACAATGTTTTAAAAAGTATTCCAATTTAATTAAAAAATAAAAACACATTACTTGAAGTGTTAGTTTGTTCAATGTTTAAATATGTTCTATATGCAGTGTGGACGGTTTCAGAAAAGTAATACAATGTATTGAGTCATTCATCTATGGATGTTTTTTTTCTTTTTTATAGTAGGTTTTAGAAAATCATCATTAGCTTCTTAGGTGTATAGGTGGCCAGAAAAAGGATGCACACCAAATTATATAAGAAGTAGATATCATTTTTATATTTTAGAATTAATTTTGATACCATAAAAAATATTCCACACTGCACACAACTATCTGTGCCAATAGATGTTTAAATAACAATTCCTAGTTTTAAAAATGTTTAAATATGATGGGTACATTTTGAAATGTCATTATGTACTTCTCATGTGTGTAGGTGCCCAAAGGACGCACACAGATTTTTTAAGAAGTATGGAAATTGAAATATTGGTATGACTATACTTTCAAAAGATGTATACTCAAAATAATGTTACACTGTTGGCATGTTTCATTTATTTATTTGTAAAACTGAAGACATAGTTAGGTTATATGTCTTGGTTTCCTGGTTAAGGTTGCATACGTTAATCTGTGAATTTGTCATCATTTAATATTAAATAATGTTTGTACAGTATTTTAACATATCTTCAAAGTATTGAAATGGGTTTATAGGTGCACAAACTACTGACATTGTAGGCAATTTGTTTTTAATTTGCTGATGCAAAAACAAGTTTGTAGTTACCTAAATGGTTAGTATAGTTGAGGTAATCATTCTGCATGTTTTCCAATACTACATTGTAGCAACCTTTTCTTTTTGAAAGTGTTATTTTATAAGGGTGCTTTTTGATACAATGTTTATTTTATAAAATTGTTTACATTTTTATTTCACATGTTATATAGATATACCTGTAGAAAGTTAGTGTATAATTTGTTTATGTATATATATTTACTGATAAATATTTAAAAGAACTGAATAGAGTTTTTTTTTTTCTCTTCAACAAGAAGTTGTTTTCCTCTATTGCATGATTCGTTAATACAACCGTTCATTGGTTGTGTACTAGGAATACATTCAGTATTCACTTAGTATCATTTTGAACAAAACATTCTGTTTCAGAGTTAGTAATATTGATGAAATAAGACAACACATATAAGGTATTGGGTCAGACATTTGATAAATATGATATATATATATATATATATATATATATTCAGTAAAAAAAACTTTGTTAACGGAACGTTATGGTTAAGTTGCGCTACTAAAAACCTATGAAATTCAGTTAAAAAACTTTATTAACGGGACATTATGGTTAAGTTGCGCAACTAAAAACCTATGAAATTCAGTGAAAAAACGTTGTTAAAGGGACGTTATGGTTAAGTTGTGCTACTGAAAACCTATGAAATTCAGTTAAAAAACTTTGTTAACGGGACATTATGGTTCAAAGTAAAACCGAAAAACCCCTGAAATTCGACAGTTATGGTAAGATAAGCAACTTTTTTTTACTGAATTTCATAGGTTTTTAGTAGCGCAACTTAATCATAACGTCCCTTTAACAAGGTTTTTTTACTGAATTTCATAGTTTTTTAGTAGCACAACTTAACAATAATAACTTTGACCTTATGTATATGTAATATGGAACATACTGAACCCTTTCTACCGAATTTGACTGTCCGCGGACATTTCGAACAACAGTACCAGCACCTAAAAACTCTGGGGGGGTATGTGTAATTGTTATATCATAACATAGGAACATTTAACAAATTCACAAAGCAGCACACATACAAAGTATATGTAGTAATAGTTAAGAAATGTAACCCATATATGTAACACACTCACCATTCATTTACATACAATATGTTCTAAAATGGAATATACCAAAAGAAGATAAAGTAGCTTCCAACATAATTACCTCACAGACACTCCACAAATAACAGCAAGACCAGACGTATAGACTACTGATTACATATCTTACCAGATAAGAGTCTATTTGTGTTTTTTGAGTATTGGCTTCTTTGCAAATTGTGGGAAGGTGGGAATAGCGGGAGGGCACATATTGATGATGGTTGGGGTGCAAAAGGGTGTGGGACTTGCTGACTGGTATGTTGTCTGCTGGATTCATTTTGCTTGTGGAGTTGGAGATATCTTCACTGATTTTAGGGGGAGAGGGATTTGGGGGCTTTTCTTCAATGGAGTTTAGGCTTAGCAGTGCACAGTGGTGGCGCGAGTTATGGTTGCTTAGCTTACCATAACTGGCGAATTTCAGGGGTTTTTCGGTTTTACTTGGAACCATAACGTCCCTTTAACAAAGTTTTTTCACTGAATTTCATAGGTTTTTAGTTGTGCAACTTAACCATAACGTCCCTTTAACAAAGTTTTTTCACTGAATTTCATAGGTTTTTAGTTGCGCAACTTAACCATAACGTCCCTTTAACAAGGTTTTTTCACTGAATTTCATAGGTTTTTAGTTGTGCAACTTAACCATAACGTTCCTTTAACAAAGTTTTTTCACTGAATTTCATAGGTTTTTAGTAGCGCAACTTAACCATAACGTTCCGTTAACAAAGTTTTTTTTACTGAATTTCATAGGTTTTTAGTAGCGCAAGTTAATCATAAACTCCCTTTAACAAACTTTTTTCATTAGCACACAGACAATATACAAAGATGGAGTGTAAAAAGCAATTTCTAAGGGATGGCTTTACACAGAATGTTGCAAAGTAAGAATTTATGCTCGTTCACAGTGAAGGTCAGCTTCTTCCATTGTTTGCTCGCGGGCCGGAGTGGCCCACGACTCGCACTATAAGGTTCCATTGTTTTTTTACCTTGACAGACAGGGATCGTGCCAAAAGACTTCTTTTGAAGGAGGGGTGCAAAAACGTAAGAGACGATAAGGATGACATTTCTGAAACTAAACCGATTTTATATAATATATCACTATGAGAAAGATCGTTGGCACAGACGGAGTTGTATTTAGGGACTGCATTACGCGTAGACAATGGAAAATGGCAATATAATGTAAGTAACCCTTTAGATTATTTTATACCGGAATATAATAACAATAGCGTTGCGTTAAACCCGGTTAAGTTGTACTTGTTCGTTCAATGTGGCATATTGTTTTGTACCGCGCACTATCACCACCGAAGTGGTCCCCTGGCGCTCAGACGGCTCTGAAAAAGTCAGAGGAGAGAGGGTGGGTTAGTAAGTTAACATACCCCATTGCACTATCCTCGCTAGCAAATAGTTTCACGCCCTAATAAATAAAATGAATATTTTTAATAAAGATCGGCTCGTGAGACTAATTTATGTTTTTTAAACAGGTACATCCTTCCCTACTGTCAATGCCACGATTTTCAGGCCCCCGCCGACGTATTCTTCAACTGCCAGGTGCAGCTACTTCTAAACAACTTCATGACCCTCGCCATCTTATGGGACAATCGCCAAGTACCAATATGTCCTTACGCGGTACTTGCGGCTAGAAGCAACATACCAACCATTATGGTGGTCTAATCCCTCGTTGTTGGAACAGACTTCCGATTATCAGTGCGACCATAGTGCTTCTTTTAACATGAACCAACACTCTGTGTACCGCAAAGGAACAGCGCGTGACTCAAGATGAACTTTTGTGGATCGACAGCAAAGACAAATGCAAATCGCTGAATATTCGCTAAACATTTGATGTCAAATAAAAGTACTTTACGAAATGTACAATCTTGCTGTTTGCTTTTAAATCACAGTTTCATATTCCGAATTGTGGCGTGCTGTGTTGTGAGATGATCTGTGTTGTTTTTCGGGTTCTGTATAAAGTCGCGTAGGACTGGAGACGACTGGGCATTACGCGGTACTAGCGGCTAGAAGCAACATACCATCCATTGTGATGGTCTAATGCCTCGTTGTTGGAACAGCCTTCCGATTATCAGTGCGACCATGGTGCTTCTTTTATCATATCATGCCGGTCAAGTGGCACAGCGAGTAGAGCGCCCGCTTTGACACCCGTGCAGAGCCTGTTAACGCAGGTTCGAATCCCGGCGGGGCCAAACTCAGCCTTTCATCCTTCCGAGGTCGATAAATGAGCACCACACACCGTGGGTAATAATAAGCAGCGCTCAGATACCTGAGGGTTTGTAGCGCTATATAAAAGCCTAATTATTATAAACCAACACCCTGTGTACCGCAAAGGAACAGCGCATGACTCAAGATGAGTTTTTGCGGATCGACAGCAAAGACAAATGCAAATCGCTGAATATTCTCTAAACATTTGATGTCAAATAAAAGTACTTTACGAAATGTACAATCTTGCTGTTTGCTTTTAAATCACAGTTTCATATTCCGAATTGTGGCGCGCTGTGTTGTGAGATGATCTGTGTTGTTTTCCAGATTCTGTGTAAAGTCGCGTAGGACTGGAGACGACTGGGCGCGTTTGGCTACGCACCTTGTAACGTCACGGAGAGAGACGGGGAATATGAATGCTTTGATAATGTCAGGCTTAGGGGCGGGAGATATGATTTAGTGTCGCAAAAGCAGGTCAGCCAGGTAGATGGGGCAAGTGATAGGATTATCATATAATGTCAGCGCACAGCAGCCTGATTTATCGTTTGTTTAGTGCACAAAAAGTCAGGTATGGGCCATAGGAAATTGTAATGTCAACGGACATAAGGAGGGTTCTTAGAACACTTTCAATCTGACAACGAACAATACGAGCAGCGTTCTCAGACCACCCCCATTTTGTTTAATTGCAAACATTACCTCCACGTCCACTCTTCCTAGTCCCAGTACTTACTTCATGAGGCCCCTGCCTCCGACACAGGACCGTCTTCTATTTCTTTAAATTCCTATAACTCCTCCCCCACATCCACATCACTCAGTTTCCATGGTGGCGCGAGTTATGGTTGCTTATCCTACCATAACTGCCAAATTTCAGGGGTTTTTCGGTTTTACTTTGAACCATAACGTCCCTTTAACAAAGTTTTTTTATTGAATTTGATAGGTTTTTAGTAGCGCAACTTAACCATAACGTCCCTTTTAACAAAGATTTTTCACTGAATTTCATAGGTTTTTATTAGCGCAACTTAACCATAACGTCCCTTTTAACAAAGTTTTTTCACTGAATTTCATATGGTTTTAGTAGCACAACTTAACCATAATATCCCTGACTTTATATACATGTAATATAGAACATACTGAACCCCTAGCTAGTGATTTCGATGTCCGTGGACTACCACCATGTCCGCGGACATATGGAAAACCTGAGCGTGGTGAATGTAAATAGTGTGCCCCAATTCCCCTTTGAGGTTTTTTTGGGGTTTTTTGCAGATGCTTGACAGACACCTGTTATTTTGTATTGTTTTATTTTATTTTTCTTACTTTACTCCTAAAATCTTCACATAACCTTCTCCAAAGCAACCCTTACATTCCAAAACAGAATGGCATTTCCCATAAAAGATAAGGAAATGCCATCTTCTTCAAAATAAACAGCATTACTGGAATCAATATTCTCATTATTACAGAAGAACATACCAGCTCTAAGCATGAAGGCACACATGCCTCGGTTGATTACACACCTAGCATTGTTTTGCTGAGGACAAAAACTGAATTGCCCTAGGTATTAATCCAGAAAAAAATTACTTTGGCATTTTGAAGGATGTTCAATACTGCTTGAACCAAGTGTTCCAAATCTGCCAACAAAGTAGGGGCACTGACATAGCCCAAATGGAAAGCACCATAGTGCAAAGCTACCACATGGGGACTGTTGATCCTGCCCATATCTTCACAAACTTGTACAATTCCCTGTACATTGCAATCAGGCACAGTGCTCCACACCACCTCCACTCCTTTAACATCAAAATTCTTTGCAACATGCCTGCATTGAGCATACTCTTGTACACCATGCACAAACATATCTCCGAGCACAACACCCTGACTTTCTCCACTTCTGCCATCTTCACTACACACACTCTCTTTGAACACAAATCCACAACCTCAACATCTGATTGGCTGATCCCTACAGTCTTCTTTCCATGCTGGATTTGCTGTAAAACCCTGGATGTAGCACGCCCTGTCCGCAGACCGTATAACTCTTAGACAGCCCTTCTACCATTTCCACTTCATTCTCTGTGCCATTCGCTCATTGGATACAGCTAAGCAGGCACACAATACAGAGAAAGTCCTCAGAACACCCCCATTTTGTTTATTTTCGAACATTTCAGGACACCGCAAGTGTTCTTAGAACACATTCAACTTGCTAGCGAACAATACGGACAAAGTCCTCAGAACACCCCCATTTTCTTCATGTACGAACATTTCAGGACACCGCGAGTGTTCTTAGAACACTTTCAGCTTGACAGCGAATAATACAGACAACGTCTTCAGGACACCCCCTGCAAACATTCCAGGACCCAACGAGTCTTCTTAGAACACTTTCAACTTGACACCGAATCCATTCTGTTTATTTACGAACATTTCAGAACAGCCGTGTTAGCCGTGTTGTCCGCAGAAAAATCGAACACAACAAAAGTGTCTAGCACATAAAAAAACAGAACATTGAACCTATCTCATACTTCCCCACCCTCCCCAAACACTCTTACACACCAACACACTCCACTAAATAACATTTTTAATCCAAGTTTCACCGCGCTGTCCGCAGTCGTCCGCGAAAGCAAGATGGCGGGCGCCAAAGAAAATCTTTCGTGCTTCACACACCACTCCGTCCGATCAGCGAACACGTTGCATATCCGCAGACATCACGCAAGCCGCTCGGCCAATCAGGGCACTGTCCATGGAGCGAACCGGGTAGTCCGTCCGCGGAGCGAACGGAGATATCACACATTTTTTTGCCTTACAGTTTGGTCATTTTAAAAAAAAACTACTGGACGGATTCACACCAAATTTGCAAAAGCACGCTTTCGGGACCAAGCCCCCACTCCTGCCGCTAATTTGGTGTAAATCCGTCCAGCGGTTTGGGCTGTAGGCATGCGCAAAGGTTTTTCCAATTATGTCTATGGGAAAAAACAAAAGTTTTAGGACCCCCCTATAACTTTGCCCCCCCTGTACCAAACCACTCCAAACTTTGAGTGGGCCATATACTTTGTTTGCAAAGTTTGGTGAGGATTCGTCCTGAGGGAGGGAAGTTATAAGCCACCCAAAAAATGCTCTTCCTATGGAAACACCAACTTAACCATAACTACATGGATCCATGTAATATATATATATTTATATATGTATATATATATATATATATATATATATATATATATATATATATATTCAGTGAAAAAAACTTTGTTAAAGGGACGTTATGGTTAAGTTGCGCTACTAAAAACCTATGAAATTCAGTGAAAAAACTTTGTTAAAGGGACGTTATGGTTCCAAGTAAAACCGAAAAACCCTTGAAATTCGGCAGTTATGGTAAGCTATACTCATGTATATATAACATGTTCATGGACATGTTCGGAGAACAGTACCACTACCTAAAAACTGTGGGGGGGTGTGGGGGGTATGTTTGATTGTTATATCATAATATAGGAACATTTAACAAATTCAAAAAGCAGCACACAAACACATTATATATAGTAATACATAAGAAATGTAACCCATATATGTAACACACTAACCATTCATTTAAATACAATATGTTCTGAAATGGAATATACCACAAGAAGATAAATTGGCTTCCAACATAATTACCTCACAGACACAACAGAACTGAGAACAAGACCAGACCCACTGAATACATAGGACTTATCTTATCAGAAATAGTAAGTGTACTTCATTTTACTCATATATTTATACATTTTCTGTATTAGATTAAAAAATATATAATATAATATATAATATATTTCTCACAGAAATGTCTAGTACTCTGGAATGGCTAGAGGACAATTTCCCACATGAAGAAATGTCACAAGATAGTGAAACTAATGGTAAACACTTTATAATATAAACCATTTATTTATTATTTTTTTTATATACATTTAACCTATATATTACTTTTTTGTACAGAGCATACCAAAATAGAAAAAACTTCAGAAAACCATGTTATGGATAACAGTCTTCACAATATAGAAGAAAAAATGGATGTAATGTTGGCTAATTTTAATAATTTAAAAACTTTTGTAGAAAATCATTTCAAACCAAAAACCTCGTACCATTGCCCCACATGTACTTGTCCCTCCTCACCATATCCCAGTCAATTACCCCCAAACCCTCTCCATAATCCAAAACGTTTTGATGAGACTTCCATCCCTTCTTCACCTAATACCAATCATGTTGAAACCCCAAATTCTCCTGTTTTTGTTTCTGTTTCTGCCTCACCTTCTCTGTCATAAATTATTAATATATGTTAAATAAAGTTTAATTTTTATATTGTATTGTGAATAGTTTTCGGTTTTTTTACTTAAAAACAATAAAAGTGTCCGCGGACAGTGCGAGTGTTCTGAAATGTTCGTACATAAACGAAAATGGAGGTGTCCTGAAGAACACCACACCTGTTTGTACTGTTCGCTAGCAAGTTGAAACTGTTCTAAGAACACACGTGGTGTCCTGAAATGTTCGTAAAGAAACGAAAATTAAAGTGTTCTAAAGAACACTATATCTGTCCGTAATGTTCGCTATCAACTTAAAACTGTCCTAAGAACACAATTGGTGTCCTGAAATGTTCGTAAATAAACAAAAATGATGTGTCCTGAACAACAGTACAACTCTTCGTAGTGTTCGCTAGCAACATGAAACTGTACTAAGAACACACGCGGTGTCCTGAATTGTTCATAAACAAACAAAAATTAAAGTGTCCTAAAGAACACTATATCTGTCCGGTACTGTTCGCTAGCAAGTTCAAACTGTTCTAAGAACGCTATTGGTGTCCTGAAATGTTCGTACGTAAACGAAAATGGAGGTGTCCTGAAGAACACTATACCTGTTTGTAGTGTTCGCTACCCAATTGAAACTGTTCTAAGAACACAATTGGTGTCCTGAAATGTTCGTACATAAACAAAATTACACGTGTCCTGAAGAACACTATATCTGTCCTTACTGTTCGCTACCAAGTTTAAACTGTTCTAAGAACACACGCGGTGTCCTGAAATGTTCGTTTCATGTGTGACGCACTTTTAATTATTTCAGAACCCGAACAGTGTCCGTAGGACATCAATGCGCATGCGCTAACCAATCTCTGTGCACTTGGTGTCCTGCGGACAGGCGCTTCCTTCGCGGACTAGTTCGCGAACGGATCATATGACCGCGCCCACGCTCATCGTGTGTCCTGAAATGCAGACACTGTTCGTGTCCCCGAACAATTTAAAAGTACATTTTCAGTTAATCCATAATATTTTTCAATAAAATCTCACGGTGGCACAAGTCCCACATAGCAATCTTGAGTTTCTATATACCTTTTGAATTTTTCCGATCCTTTTTTTGTGTTCGATCGGTCCGCGGACAGTGCGCATGTCCGCGAACCGCGCACAAGGACCCCTATAAAAGACCACGCCCAAGAGCTTATTCCCATTGTGTTTCTGGCTATTCTTCAGAACACAGTGATTTTTGCTGCCACCTGCAGACTACACCATCATCGAGATGGCATCCTTGGCTGCTGAACTGCCACTTGGTGCTGCACCTGCTTCAGCACCAACCCCACCCCCTCCACCACCAGCACCTCCCCAAGGGCCAGAAGAGGGGAACAGGAGTGAGGATGCGGAGGAGGAAGAAAAGGATGATGAGAATGAGGTAGAGGAAAACCCTACTACCCGCACTAGGCGTGAGTCTTGGGTGTGGCGGTTATTTACCATTCATGGTAATGTTCCTATGGCTCGTGCGAACCATGTTACCTGCAATGAGTGCAAAATGATACTCAGTCGCGGGAAGCACGGTAAGTACAGCTTTGGGACCACTACTATGAAGCGACACCTGAGGTCATTTCACTCTGGGGCTATTTGCATGGTTGTACCTTGCGAAGAACATAGCAGGTTTATTTCCTCTACTTCATCCTCTGTTTCTGATCCTGTCACCACAAGGACCACCTCTGTGTGACAGCGTCTTCCTCAAGCTGCCTCACAGGCCATACAGAATGCTGATGACCCTTACCTTTTGAGGGTCACAGTTGTATGTATGTACTGTGACACAGTACTCTGCAGGGGGGAGCGACTTCGGAGTGCTTTTGAGACTATCTTCTCAGAGCACGAGAAGACCTGCTCACTACCCAAATAAAACCCACTCTACATCTTCCTCTCTCAGCTCGCCCTTTCTTATCCCTGTGGTTGGTGTCCCCCCCTTTACCCTCCTTTACCCTCCTCTCCTAGTTTGTTGTGTCTGAAAAACAAAAAAAATACAAAATTACAAAAATAAAAAAAAAATAAGGCTCTTTTCAGAGCCGCCTTTCCCAGTTAAAAAATAGAAGTGAAAATAAATGAAGCAGGTCTCTTTGTATTTTTTAGAAGTCCGCAGACAGTTCGCGAACATTAAAAAAATTGGGTTGCTACTCCATCACAAACATTGTAATTTTCTCTGGAAAGAAGTGGTGGCTCTGAAAAGAGCCTTTGGGTGGTGTTTGTAAGTCAAAAATTGTAAATGCTTAACATCTACTTCAAAATCGTTGTTGTAATTCCAAAAAAGATCGCAATGCATTTTGTATATTTCTCAGAAAAATCTGATTGCCAGCATAAGTAAGATGGACTCCATCTCTGCGAAAAATGTATGTACTACAAAACATAATATTTTCATTGTGAAAAGAAGACATGCCAAAATCTCTTAGAAAGGCACAAACAGCCTTATTAACATTGCGCCTTGTTTTTGTGGACCAAATGAAGAAGAACGAAGCCACATTTGTCTCTGCACAATCCGTGAAAATATCACTTGAGAAATAGGAACCATGTCCATAACCTTCCTAAGTCCTTCTTTCATATCAAATTGCAAAAAAATTCCAATCACATGTCCTAAACTGTTCCCTCCACAATGAATTACAATTGTGTCTGGATGTTGCTCTGTCTCCAAAGTAGCACAGAGAGGTAGCAAATTCAACCACTTCATTCCACGTACTCCATGCCAGTGTACTTCCACATGTGGAAATCCAAGATCTACAGCTACTCCACAGCTTTCTGCATGCACCTTCAACCAATGTATCCACGAATCTCCTAAAATCCAAACAATCTGTTTTCTGAAACACACAGCCAAAGCTATCTTTTGTTCTCTCAGCAAAAAGAGTATCTGAGAAAATCTCTCCTGGCACAACACACCCACCAGACTTTCCTGACCAATCCCTTTCAGTGCTTATTCTCATTTGCATGACTTCTGAACCCAAAAATCCCCGGATGTAACTCCCGATGTCCGCGAACTACCGCCATGTCCGCGGACATATCGTAACATGAACAGCCCTTCTACCATTTCCACTACACTCTCTCTGCCATTCCCTCATTGGATGTACCTCAAAAATCACATGACCATGCACCAATCACATTCAAGACCTCTACATCTAACTGCATCATCATAGATCAGCACTGCAAATGCACTCTGAATCTCTCTGAGTACAAGTGTCATATCATTGGCAAGCAGCATCTACCAGAAATACTGTACAAGGCTTCAAGATTTCTACTTGCAGCTCCATGCATATCCATATGCATGAACACAAACTTCAGGTATGCATATTTTCTGTATAGTAGATGAACACATTTTCAAACAGACTTTTACCTTGTAAAATCTGTAAAATGAATTTACTGTACTTTTTCAATTTTCTAAAATCAACTATCACTTATAAACCTTTATACTATTTACTTTCTTTATACACACACACTCAAATCATGTTAAACTAACAATTTCTTTAAATGATTAAATGAAATATATAGACTACATATATTCAAACAAAATTGCATGCAAACACAATCTATGTTTAAACCTTTATAAAAATACTTATACAATTTCATATTTTTTGTTTTTATTTATTTATTTACTTAATTACTTTAAATTAGACATGGCATTGAGGCGCTATTACCTAGAACAGTTTATTTACAGAAATAGTGGTATTCACTAATATATTATAAATTTCACAAGACATAGTAAAGATATTTTTTTTTTGCTACAGTTAGTCATTCAATACAATTTGTTCATTAAGAACATATCATATGTACTGAACTGATGCAATGTATCTTATGTAAATAAATTAGTTTAATGGTTTTACAGAAGGCACTGAGGATTTCAATTAAAAAAATCAATATCTAAATTAAAAACAGTGCTATATACAAACAAAGTTACTAATTTGAAGCTTTTACAATTGCAGTGAAGACCAGTTTCCTGAAAAGAAGCAGCCGAATTCAAAGAAGAAAGAAAAACTAAGAAGTTACCTGTTAATTTTTTTAAAAAGTAAGTAAAATATCACCATAATATTTGTATTATTAATCAAATATACTATAACGTTAATACGAGCTATTTCGGTTTCTAAAAATAGAGATTTTGTACCATTTTGTCCAAAAATGTCCATGTTTTAAACAGCGATTTACAGCCAGAATGGCCCACAAATTTCTATTTTTAGACACACAAATTACCCAACTGAAGCACTACAATGTTCATATTATAGAACAAACAACTGTTTTAATTGCATACATTAGATTTACTATTTATACTTTTCCACACCACTAGCTTACTTTTTTTGTCATCTGAACCCCAGTTTAGTAACACATAAATTCAAGAATACCTATCCCTACTAGCTTTAGTTCCCAATGCACAATCACACACCATTACATACATCTTTATCATCTTACTCAAACACTCATGCACACAGCACACATACATTCCAGAACACCCCAACCCATATCTTCTTTATTTTTTTCAACAGACCCTAAAGAATGCCTACCAAAAGTCAAGCCCGTAGAAAGCAACGCAAAAGTAGAGCAAATGAAAATAAAGGTGTCCAACATAAGCATCCATCTCTAGCAGAATTTGTAAAAAAATTTGAAACAAAACAGATAATACAATCATTTAGTGAAACACAAGAAGTTTCAAGTACAACAACTTCGCTTCCTCGATCAAAATGTAAAACAAACCAAAAATCAATGAACAGAAAATCAGCTATCAGTACAGATAAAACTACTTTTAATATAGTGCAAAGTAAGCATACCAAGAAAAGTATTTTAGCCAAAATATACCGTCACAAAGTCCTTCAAAATCTTATAAAAACAGGAGAGAAATCAGGTTCAAAGCTTAAAACCTATCGTAGGAAATTAATCTTAGAAGCATTGATGGACAGTGCAATTCTTCTCAAAAGAAATGTATTTATTTTACTGTTAAACAAAATGAAACCACTAACAAAACTAATAACTAAATTACAAAAAAGACTTCTCAATAAGCGAAATATCAACAGAAAGAACTTCTTAAGTATCAGCGGAGGTGAATGGAATCACCCTACAAGCACAGAACCATATTTTAATGAAGAAGCATACAAACAAAAGCAAATTAATACAATTGCCATACATAGCAGTGGTCGAGGTTATGAAAAAGTGAATAATACCATAATGGAACAAGAAGTACTTCTTACAAAAATATGCCCTGAAAACTTAGAATTACCCCTCCATTCAACTGAATCAGAACGTTTAGTGTACAAATGGCCATGCACGTCAATGTGTAACATTCCCAAACAACGTTTCAAATCTTTACGCCAATTCCTCAATAAATATGTAAAAAGCAAAGACAAAATCAAAATTAAATTACTGCAAAATATAGATACCTGTCCAGTGCGCAAGTACACAGGACTACAAGGACATTCATTGGCCTACATTACAGGACCTACTTGTAAAACCACTTTCCATGATATCAAAAGGATATCAACACATCATTCAACTATAAGAAATCTAGTCTATAAACTGTACTATGCTAAAAGTCCTGCTTTAGCACTAGCAAAGTTAAATAACATCCTTCTACATGGTACAGCAAAAGACCTACTTGAAGAAATTCACTATATCAAGAAAAAATATTTTGGAAGTGAAAGCCATTTACAGAATGAAATAGCTTTAAAACAATTAAGCAACAATTCTACACATGGCAACCTTTTGCTAAACACATACAAAAAAGAAATACTAAAATTTAAAATTACATCAGCTGAAGTACCAAACCATGTATGTGTATGTTGCCGTAGAAATCTTTATAAAAGTAACACAAAAACTGTGGACCTATCATACAAAATAGAAGACAATGAAGATTCTAAATGGTTTGAATTAGCTCTCTACCTTGTAGCAGAAAACAAATATGAAATAACTGAGCCCTTAATACTTTGCAGTTATTGCACTACAAAACTTGACAACAACCAAACTCCTTCACGTTGTATCACAAATAATTTGGAATTATACCCAGTACCAAAACCTCTACAACAACTTAATTTATATGAGAGCATCATAATTCAAACAGTACACCCATTTCAAGCAATAATACGCCTTCAACCAAAAACAGCAAAATTACCTCCCTCTGAATTGTTAAAAGGCATTTGTGGAAAAGTAGTTTATTTACCATTAAATCTAAAAGAAAATGTGCATACTCTAGGGGTGCAACGTCCAATGCAGCAATCATTAATTATATTAGTAAATGGAGTACCTACAAAAGACAAAAAAATATGGCAACAGCTGGTAGATTTATATAAAGTTAGACAAGCCTTCCAATATCTTAAAGAGAATAATGAATATTACAAAGAAATTAATATTGAAGAAAACTTGAAAGATACAACTGAAATAATTCAAGAAACACAAGAAGCTGGTCAATTTGAGCTACTAGATCCTGCTACAATATCAAATACTTTAGACCATTATACAATTCATCCTTTGCACTGTAATGACACCGTACAAGATGTACTGGAAACTTACCAAATGCGTCAAACAAAAGGATCGCCAATCAGTATATGGGAAAAAAGTATAGAAGCATGTGCTTTTCCTCTACTCTTTCCTACTGGCAAAGGAGGAAGGTATGATGATAGACCTATTCAAATATCAGCTTCAGAATACCGCTCATTACTGATGTATTCTGAAGATCCCAGATTTAGACAAAATGTGGAATACATATTCCACCTACTCTTTGAAAGTGAACTAGCAACTTTATGTTACGGAGTTGCACACATATTAAAATCAGGATCACACTTTCAAAATATGACAGCTACACAATTATTAGAGAAAGAGCAACAAAAGGATGAGGTTTTACAATCAAATATTACAAATCTATTAGCAAATATGCGTGGTACTAAAGAGTACCGGTTTCGACGTAATGGAGATGTACGTTGTATGATCAGAAACCTTGGCCCACCCACTTGGTTTGTTACATTAAGTTGTGCAGAATATGCATGGGAAGATTTACATGATTTCCTACGCATATCAAATAAAAACAAAACAAACATAGATATTCTAACACCTGGAGAACTTTGTTGTTTGGATCCTGTTAATGTTTCAAGATATTTCCACCATCGCTTCATTGCTATGCTACATTTTATTTGTAATAAAACTGTTCCTCCCCTTGGAGAAGTGCAACACTTCTTTTGGAGAAAAGAATACCAAGCCAGAGGAGCACCAAATATCCACATGCTTTTATGGATTAAAGATGATCCTAAATTTGGTCAAGACAGTGATGCCACTGTTTTACAGTTTATTGAAAAATATGTCACTTGTAAAATTCCATCAGAAGCCACAAATAGTGATCTTCATGCACAAATTTTACAATTTCAAAGACACAAATGTGGAAAATATTGTCGTCGCAAATACAAAAACAAATGCAAATACTACACCAAATGCCGATTTGGTTTCCCTAGACCAGTTACAAATACAGGTCAAGTAAACAACCTCATGTCTCCAGTTAGACATAGTGTTAAATGTAACACATTTTATGTGTTATGTAAAAATACATATTACATAAAAAGAAAAGAAGAAGAAAAATATATCAATGATTATAATGCAATCATTGCCCACTTATGGAATGCAAACATAGATGTGCAGTACATTGCAGACAATTCTACTGCAGTTGCACGATATGTCACAGCATACTTAACTAAAGCAGAAAAGACAGAGCTCCAAGACCTCTGGAATGACCTGTCATCAGATAAAACAGTATCTCAGAAATTATACAGATTGGCCATAAAAATGCTCACCCATAGAGAATGTGGATCTTATGAAGCAGCTGATCGTTTAACTGGTACATCATTGTATGGTAAATCTGAAAATATAGTATGGCTAAGTCTTGGTCCAGCTAAATCTAGAAAAAGAGTTCTAAAATCATATGAAGATATAAAAACAATAGCCAAACATGATCCCAACAGCTAAGACATTTTAAAAAACAATTTATTGGACATATACTACCAAAATAGAAGTAATACTTTGGAAAACATGTGTCTATACCAAATAGCCCAAAACTACACATACAAAAATAATATGAAACCTGATGAAAAAAAGGTAAATATAGAGTGACAGACTGTGAAGGCAGCTTAGTTAAACTCACTAAACCAAATTTAATTAATCATATCAAATTGTCATTGAAGACTCCTCAACATAAAGAAGTATATTACATGTCCCTGCTACAACTCTTCAAACCATGGAGAAAAGAAGAACAATTACTAGATAACTATGACTCATATGAGGATGCTTTCAAAGCAAATGAAAGCACTATAACTGATGTAAACTTTACACAGTACAAAACAATGTTGCACAATGAACAGCAACATGAAGAAGAACTCCAAGCCCAACTAGATAAGGATACTCCTGACAGTAGTCAACCTTCTGTAACAAGAAGCCAAGAACCACTGGGAGAACCACTAATAACAAATGAGGCAGAATTAGCTATGGTAGAAGTAGAAAACACCATGTGTCAGTATGAAGATAAGGAAGACTTAACTATACTACAATCAAAACTAAACAATGAGCAAAGTAGCATTTTTCAAGAAGTAACAAAACAAATTGCACATGGTGTAAAACATGAAAATAAAGAATGTTCCTGCCATAATTATAAACCTATACTACTGTACGTCAGTGGTGAAGCTGGTTCTGGCAAAACATTCCTAATCAAAATCATTAGTAAGTTCCTTCAACAATTGACAAACAACAAACTGTCAGCTGTTGTCACTGCCCCCACAGGTTTAGCTGCCTACAACATAGGTGGTGTTACATTACACCGATTACTACTATTACCAGTAGAACACCAGAACAAATGAGACTATTACAAACTTTCTGCAGAAGCTGCAATGGAATTACGCAGAGTATTGAAACAAATGAAAATGCTACTAATAGATGGAGTGAGCATGGTCTCCAACCTGATGTTAGCTTTGATTCACTTCAGATTACAAGAAGTACTCAAAACAGACTATGAAGAGCTCTTTGCAGGAAAACACATTATTGTTTTTGGAGATCTGCTTCAATTAACACCAGTAAAAGGTGAACCTATTTTTAAAACATTAGGGCACAAACTCTGCCGTAAAACTGTTGGCAGCATTGGAAATGTCAACCTTTCGCAACATTTCCAATACAGAGAATTAACAGAAAACATGCGCCAATCTGCAGATCTAACTTATGCCAACATTTTAAAAAAGTTTGAGAGTTGGTATACTTTCTAAAGAAGCAGAAGCAACATTGAAAACCCGGCACATTAATGCACTTTATGGCGATAATGCATGTGCTACAGCTGTTATGGAACAATTAGCCCACAAAAATGTCAATTGTATGGCCTTAATGCCAACACTTGCAAGCTGTTGTAAATTCAATGAAATCATGCTAAGTAAAGAAATGCAACCAATAATGGAAATTAGCGCCACAGACAAACTAGATGTACATGGTATGACACTACCCATGTGAGACCAAGCCACAACAAGACTAAATAATTTAGAAAAATCAATCTGAAACACAGCAGGCTTAGAAAAGATGTTAAAATTATCCTTAAATTGCAGAGTAATACTTAAACGTAACCTTGACGTGGACCAAGGACTTGTTAATGGAGCACTGGGTACAGTTGTTGGCTTTCAAACATACCCACATGACAACAAAATTCAGTTTGTCAATATACTCTTTGACAAACTCTCAGAAGTAAAACGGATAGGACGCTCAACAGCTAGATTCCTTCTCTTCAAAGATATCTATGTACGCAGAGAACAATTTTCTCTAACTCTTGCATACACAGTCACGATTCATAAATCACAAGGTCTTACCCTAGACAAAGCAAAGATAGATATTGGTAACACAGTCTTTAAAGAAGGCATGAGCTACGTAGCACTATCACGCTTACGTACACTTGACGGTCTATTTCTAATTAACTTTGATGCAAGTAGAGTAAACGCTGATATTCCTTGCATTTTAGAATATAATAGACTTTGCTCACTACACACTCCCCATCTAAACACATATTCTGTTCCACAAAAACTAAAACATTGTAAAAGAAAACTAAATCAAACAGAAATGCAACAGGACATCACTGCAAATCCTCCAAAGAGAGTAAAAGAATCTAATACTTCATCAAGTACCACAAACAAAAAAGAATCAATTAGAGAAAGTAAACCAGGTACTTCTTTAAAGAAGGAAGACAAACTCCAAAAAAAGCAGTTAGATACAGAACTACCTGGACCATTTAAATTCTCAAATATAGTTGGTGTAAGTTGCTATGCAAATGTAGCAATGAATATTCTATTTCAATTACCACCAATTGTTGACAACATTTACTCACACAGTACAGACCCATTGTGTTTGCAAATGTTAGTACTTCACAGAAATGCAGCAAACAATCCTGACAACACATATAGTGTTTTTGGAATAAGACGACAATTGGACTACTGTGCTGGAATGGTGAAACTCACAGGAAGATCCACAAGAATTTCTAATGTACTTACTACAAGTACTGGAAAACAAAAACATACCTATAAATGAAATCTTTCAGATTTCATACATGTGGAAACATACATGCACTCTCTGCAACAATGTGACACAAGACGAAATCCCCAATGAACGCTTCATATATATATCAATACCAAATTGTGAATCCATTCCATTTCAGCAACTTGTACAAAATGCAAACCATGGTACATTATGCTCTACCTGCAATTCAGATAATCGCTCCACGTTAGTAATACAAACACATAGTAAATACGTAATACTAATGCTTCTACGTTACAATGCAGATGGTACCAAAAACAACTGCAAGCTGACTGGATTCACACATGGTCAAATATCACTTGGTAAGAAAACCTTCACAACAATAGGTATAATCTACCACGCAGGAGCCACAACCAATTCAGGGCACTACACTGCATGTATAAAAAAGAAATGTGGATGGTTTGAATGTAATGATAGTACCATTACTCTAAAGCAGAGATTACCAGCAAA
Organism: Ambystoma mexicanum; assembly: GCF_040938575.1. NCBI lineage: Eukaryota > Metazoa > Chordata > Amphibia > Caudata > Ambystomatidae > Ambystoma > Ambystoma mexicanum. The sequence continues at coordinate 417,760,311 of NC_090927.1, read as the reverse complement.
TCTTACAAACGCTTATTGGATGTTCTTAAAACCAAAATTTCATAAATAAACTGTATTTAAACCATTAAATAAATTTGCGTTAAAAAATATAAACTGTTAGAATACTCCAAAAGCTATCTAACTGCTCAAAGATTCTACAACAACTAATCAGATAAATGAATACCACTAAATTAGACCAAAGAATACACAGTTAGAATATGCCAATTGGTATCTAACTGTCCCAAAATTATAAATTTGTGTTAAAATAATATAAACTGTTAGAATACTCCAAAAGCTATCTAACAGCTCAGAGATTCTACAACAACTAATCAGATAAATGAATACCACTAAATTAGGCCAAAAAATACACAGTTAGAATACGCCAATTGGTATCTAACTGTCCCAAAATTTAACAATATCCAAATAGATAAATCAAAACCACTAAAATATATTAAAAAAATAGACAGTTAGAATATGCCACTTGGTATCTAACTGCTCCAAAATTTTATAATATCAAAACAAATGAAAAATCTGTTACTGCTCCAAAAAAAATACAACAAAGCAAAGTATAAAGCATTAGCCAAAAACAACAAAGGAACACTGAAAACAAACAAACAAATAAACTGTAGCATAACAGAAAAAGTTTTTTTTTTAATCCAACATGGATTTTTTTTTCTCCCACAGACCCAATGATTTTAGCAACAAATACAGAAACTGAGCAAATTGCACAGTACTCTGATTTGTACTCTACTAAATATAAGGGTAAAAAAAAAAAAAAAGTATATTGCTTATACAATGTAATAAGTCATTACAAAATATTAATACTAACATGCTATTTTCTTTTATCACAGAAATGAAGAAGAAAAACATGGACTCCCATTACTAGACCAAACAGTAAGTATACAATAATAAGGACAACCTTAGCAGCATATCACATCCAAAGTATCTAATACCTTTGTTCCTTATACATTTGTTTTTCACCCAAAGTTATAAGCAAATATGAATGTGATATGCTGCGGTGGTTGTTGCCAGGGCATACAATCTTGGGTGCATGGCCAAATGGCCATGCACCCAAGACTCTATGCCCTGGCAACACCCACCGCAGCATATCACATCCATAGAGTCAAACATTTCAACTATGATCTATGGGAAACTTTTAATGTCCGCGAACAATGTGAGTGTTCTTAGAACACTTTGAACTTGCCAGCGAACAATACGGACACCGTTTTCAGGACACTCCCTACGAACATTTCAGAACAATGCGATAGTTCTTAGAACACTTTCAACTTAACAACGAACAATACGGACAGCGTCCTACGGACACCCCCTACGAACATTCCAGGACACCGGGAGTGTTCTTAGAAGCATCTTCAGAACACCATCATCTTGTTTATTTGCGAACATTTCAGGACACCGCGAGTGTTCCTAGGACACATTCAACTTGACAGAGAACAATACGGACAGCGTCCTCAGGAAACCCCCTACGAAAACTCCGCGGACACCGCGAGTGTTCTTAGAAGCGTCTTCAGAACACCACCATCTTGTTTATTTGCGAACATTTCAGTACACCGCGAGTGTTCTTAGGACACATTCAACTTGACAGAGAACAATACGGACAGCGTCCTCAGGACACCCCCTGCGAACACTCCCCGGACACCACAAGTGTTCTTAGAAGCGTCTTCAGAACACCCCCATTTTGTTTATTTGCGAACATTTCAGGACACCGCGAGTGTTCTTAGGACACATTCAACTTGACAGAGAACAATACGGACAGCATCCTCAGGACACCCCCTACGAACACTCCCCGGACACCGCGAGTGTTCTTAGAAGCGTCTTCAGAACACCCCCATTCTGTTTATTTGCGAACATTTCAGGACACCGCGAGTGTTCTTAGAACACATTCAACTTGGCAGAGAACAATACGGACAGCATCCTCAGAACACCCCCTACAAACATTTCAGGACACCGGGAGGGTTCTCAAAAACGTCTTCAGAACACCCCCATTTTGTTTATTTGCGAACATTTCAGGACACCGCGTGTGTTCTTAGAACACATTCAACTTGACAGAGAACAATACGGACAGCGTCCTCAGGACACCACCTACGAACACTCGAAGGACACCGCGAGTGTTCTTAGAACAGTTTCACTTTGTTTGCGAACAAAACGGACACATATTGACTCCTTAGAACACCCCCTAGTCAGTTTATTTAGAACATTTCAGAACACCCGTGATGGCCGCAAACAAATCGAACACAAAAAGAATGTCTAACACATAAAAAACACAACTTTCATCCTATCTCATACACTCCCACCCTCCCCAAACACTCCTACACACCAACACACTCTACAAAATACACATTTTGAACAAAGTTTCACCGCGCTGTCCGGGGACGTCCGCGAATCCAAGATGGCGGGGGCTACCAAAAAATCTGACGCGCTTCACGCTCCACGCCGTCCAATCAGCGAACACTTTGCATGTCCGCGAACATAACGCAAGACGTTTGGCCAATCAGGACACTTTCCGCGGAGCGAACAGGAAAGTGTGTCCGCAAACCGAACACAGATATCACTAATTTTTTTTTACCTACTTTTTGGTCATTTTAAAAAAAACTACTGGACGGATTTTCACCAAATTTGCAAAAGCACGCTTTCGGGACCAAGCCGCTGCTCCTGGTCCAAATTTGGTGGAAATCCGTCCAGCAGTTTGGGCTGTAGGCGCGAGAAATTTTTTTTTCTCATTCACTCTATGGAGAGTGAGTATAATGTATACATATATGAGCATATAGAGGGAAGGTAGAGTAATAAAAATAAAACTATGAGAAAGTGCTGATAACCATAATGATTATCTTCATGCACAGAAAGGATTGCTCTCTTTCAAGCCTGTATCTTCCGCTATGTATATGTTTCATATGATGTGACTGGACCCTAAGTCTACAAATATAGTACCTTTTCAATTTTTACTTCCTGACTGTTACTGAAGAAAACTATGTGGCTTTGATATGTCAGTAAAGGATAAAAAGGGATAGCCAGCCATGTGATGTCATCAGTGATGTCATCTATGATGTCCTGGGTGTTAGTGTTAGCAGTGCACAGTGGCGCGAGTTATGGTTGCTTATGTTACCATAACTGCCGAATTTCAGGGGTTTTTCGGTTTTACTCTGAGCAATAACGTCCCTTTAACTAAGTTTTTTCACTGAATTTCATAGGTTTTTAGTAGCGCAACTTAACCATAATGTCCCTTTAACAAAGTTTTTTCACTGAATTTCATAGGTTTTTAGTAGCACAACTTAACCATAATATCCCTGACTTCATATACATGTAACATAGAACATACTAACCCCCTCGTAGTGATTTTCATGTCCGCGGACTACGGCCATGTCCGCGGGCACATAGAAAATCTGAGCGTGGTGAATGTAAATTTAAATAGTGTGCCCCATTTCCCCTTTGAAGTTGGCTCTGAAAAGAGCCGTGTTTTTTTTTTCCAGATGCTTGACAGACACCTGTTATTTTGTATTTTTTTTCTTGTTTTTGTTTTTTACTTTACTCCTAAAATCTTCACATAACCTTTTCCAAAGCAACCCTTACATTCCAAAATAGAAAGGCATTTCCTGTAAAAGATAAAGAAATGCCATCTTCTTTAAAATTAACAGCATTACTGGGATCAATATTCTCATTGTTACAGAAGAACATACCAGCTCTAAGCATGAAGGCACACATGCCTCGGTTGATGACACACCTAGCAATATTTTGCTGAGGACAAAAAACTGATCTATTGTCCCATATTGCCCTAGGTAGTAATCCAGAAAAAATTACTTTTGCATTTGGAAGGATCTTCATTACTGCTTGAACCAAGCGTTCCAAATCAGCCAACAAAGTAGGGGCACTGACGTTGCCCAAATGGAAAGCACCATAGTGCAAAACTACCACATGCGGACTGTTCATCGTGGCCATATCCTCACAAACTTGTACAATTCCCTGTACATTGCAATCAGGCACACTGCTCCACGCCACCTCCACTCCTTTCACATCAAAGTTCTTTGCAACATGCCTGCATTCAGCATACTGCTGTAAACCATGCACAAACATATCTCCGAGCACCAACATCCTGACTTTCTCCACTTCTGCCATCTTCACCACACACAGTCTCTTTCAACACAAATCCACAACCTCGACATCTGATTGGCTGATCCGTACAGTCTTCTTTCCATGTTGGATTTCCTGGAAAAAAACGGATGTAGCACGCCCTGTCCACGAACAGCCGCGGTGTCCGCGGACGGCGTCCACTTTACTCTCTGTGCCATTCCCTCATTGCATACAGCTAAGCAATCACACAATACGAATAACGTCCTCAGAACAACCCCATTTTGTGATTTTTCGAACATTTCAGGACAATTATTATTTAATTATTCAACATATTAACATTACACATATTATACTTTCATCTTGTACTCTGCACACAATGCTATGTTTCTCCATTAGTAGCTCAGTATGCTAGATAGAATCCCATAATACAATGCTATTTATATCAATGCATCGTTCAAAGCACTAATAACGGTATGATATTTATTGCAATATCCTTGACACTTTTTTCGAAACATTATAATAAAAATCCCTAGTACACAAATTCCATGAAAAGTACATACACACGTGATGTCATCAGTGATTTTATCAATGACATTTGTGATGTCATCTTTGATGTCCTGGGTGTTAGTCTTAGCAGTGCACGGTGGTGGCGCCAGTTATTTTTCAAAGCTTACCATAACTTGCAATTTTCAGGGGTCTTTTGGCTGTACTTAGAACCATAACATCCTTTAAACAAACTTTTTTTAATATCACGCAAACAATATACAAACATGGCGTGCAAAAACCAACTTTTACAGATGGCTTTACACAGAATGTTGCAAAGTAAGAATTTATGCTCGTTCACAGTGAAGGTCAGCTGCTTCCACAACTTCGACAGATGGCTTTACACAGAATGTTGCAAAGTAAGAATTTATGCTCGTTCACAGTGAAGGTCAGCTGCTTCCATTTTTTTCTCGGGCCCTGGAGAGGCTCACGAATTGGACTATAAGGTTGTATTGTGTTTTGACCTTGACAGACAGAGATTGTGATGAAAGACTTCTCTTGAAGGAGTGTTGCTAAAACGTAAGAGAAGATAAAGATGAAATTTCTGAAACAAAACCACTTTTATATATTATATCACTATGCGAAAGATCGTTGGCACACGCAGAGTCGTATTTTGGGACTGCACCACTTGTAGACAATGGAAATTGCAATTGTACTGTAAGTAACCCTTTAGATTACTTTATACCAAATATAATTACAATAGCGTACCATTAAAGACCGCTCAAGTTGAACTTGTTCGTTGAAAGTGGCATAATGTTTTCTACCGTGCACTATCACCGCCGAATTGATCCCCTGTCGTTTAGAGGTCTCTGAAAAAGGCAGACGACACAGGGTGGGTTAATAGAAATAATTTAACCGGTCTATAGGCGGTCAAGCGCTCTACTCGCTGTGCCACTTCACTGTAGCCTGTCAAGTGGCACAGCGAGTACAGCGCTCACTTTGATATCCGTGCACAGCTTGCTAACGCAAGTTTGAATCCCGGCAAAGCCAAACTCAGCCTTTCATCCTTCCGTGGTCGATAAATGAGCACCACACACCGTGGTTAATAATAAGCACCGCTTAGATACCTCACGGTTCTTAGCGCTATATGAATGGGAAAATATTATTATTTTATTATTAACATACTCTGTTGCACTATCTTCGATAGCAAATATTTTCACGCCCTAATAAATAAAATGATGATTTTTAATGAAATTCGGCTGGTGAGACTAATTTATGTTTTTTAAAACAGGTATGTGGCTCCATTTTGCCTATGTCACGATTTACACACTCCAGTGGATGGGGTCTTCAACTGCCAGGTGCAGGTCCAAATATGCAACTTCATGACCCTCACCATTTTATGGGACAATCGCCAAGGACCAATATGCCCTTACGCAGTACTAGCGGCTACAAACAACATACCAACCAATAGGGTGGTCTAATGGCTCGTTGTTGGAGCAACCTTCCGATTATCAGAGCGACCATTTACTGCTTTTATCATAAACCAACAGCCTATCTACCGCAAAGGAACAACGCGTGGCTCCAAATAAACTTTTGCTGATCGACAACAGAGACAATAGCAAATCGCTGAATATTCACTAAACATTTCTTGTGAAATAAATGTACTTTACCAAATGTACAATCCTGCTGTTTACTTTTAAACCACAGTTTCATATTCCGAATTGTGGCGCAATGAAGTTGTAAGCTGATCTAACACTCTCTGTACCGCAAAGGAACATCGCGTGTCTCAACATGAACTTTTGCGGATCGACAACAAAGACAAATGCAAATTGCTGAATATTCTCTAAACATTTGATGTCAGATAAATGTACTTTACAACATTTACAATTTTGCTGTTTGCTTTTAAATCACAGTTTCATATTCCGAATTGTGGCGCGCTGTGTTGTGACATAATGTGTGTTGTCTTCCGGGTTCTGTGTAAAGTCGCGTAGTACTGGAGACGACTGGGCGCATTTCATTACGCACCCTGTAATGTCACGGAGAGAGGCGGGGAATATGAATGCTTTGATAATATCAGGTTTAGGGGCGGGAGATATGATTTAGTGTCGCAAAAGCAAGTCAGCCAGGTCAATAGCGCCAGTCATAGGATTATCACACAATGTCGGCACACACCAGCCGGATTTATCGTTTCTTTAGTGGACAAAAAGTCGGTTGACGCCCGTAGGAAATTGTACTATTAGCGGATAAAAGGAGTGCTCTTAAAACACTTTCACCCTGACAACGAACAATACAAACAACGTTCTCAGAACACCCCCATTTTGTGTAATTGCAACCATTTCGGGACACTGCGAGTGTTCTTAGAACACATTCAACTAGACAGATTACAATACGGACAGCGTCCTGAGGACACCCCCAGTTTGCGTATTTACGAACAATTAAGTACACCGCGAGTGTTCATAGCTCATTTTTACCTTCCTTGCGAATAAAAATGACACATACTCCGTCCTCTAAACACCCCACCATTTAGTTTATTTACAAAATGTCAGAACAGCCGTGTTCTCAGCGGACAAATCGAACGCAAAAAAAACGTCTAGCACATAAAAAACAAAACATTGAACCTATCTCATACTCCCCCACCCTCCCCAAACACTTTTACACACCAACACACGGCACTAAATACAATTTTTTATCCACGTTTCACTGCGCTGTACGCGGTCGACTGCGAATGCAAGATGGCGGGTGCCACAGAAAATCTGACGCGCTCCACGCCCCTCGCCGTCCAATCAGCGAACACGTCGCATGTATAGTTAAGTCTTCCTTATCTTCATTCTGACACATGGTGTTTTCTACTTCTATCATAGCTAATTCTGCCTCATTTGTTATTAGTGGTTCTCCCAGTGGTTCTTGGCTTCCTGTTACAGAAGGTTGACTACTGTCAGGAGTATCCTTATATAGTTGGGCTTGGAGTTCTTCTTCATGTTGCTGTTCATTGTGCAACATTGTTTTGTACTGTGTAAAGTTTACATCAGTTATAGTGCTTTCATTTGCTTTGAAAGCATCCTCATATGAGTTATAGTTATCTAGTAATTGTTCTTCTTTTCTCCATGGTTTGAAGAGTTCTAGCAGGGACATGTAATGTACTTCTTTATGTTGAGGAGCCTTCAATGACAATTTGATATGATTAATTAAATTTGGTTTAGTGAGTTTAACTAAGCTGCCTTCACAGTCTGTCACTCTATATTTACCTTTTTTTTCATCAGGTTTCATATTATTTTGGTATGTGTAGTTTTAGGCTATTTGGTATAGACACATGTTTTCCAAAGTATTACTTCTGTTTGGGTAGTATGTGTCCAATAAATTGTTTTTTAAAATGTCTTGGCTGTTGGGATCATGTTTGGCTATTGTTTCTATATCTTCATATGATTTTAGAACTATTTTTCTAGATTTAGCTGGACCAAGACTTAGCCATACTATATTTTCAGATTTACCATACAATGAAGTACCAGTTAAATGATCAGCTGCTTCATAAGATCCACATTCTCTATGGGTGAGAATTTTTATGCCCACGCTGTATAATTTCTGAGATACTGTTTTATCTGATGACAGGTCATTCCAGAGGTCTTGGAGCTCTGTCTTTTCTGCTTTAGTTAAGTATGCTGTGACATATGCAGTAGAATTGTCTGCAATGTACTGCACATCTATGTTTGCATTCCATAAGTGGGCAATGATTGCATTATAATCATTGATATATTTTTCTTCTTCTTTTCTTTTTATGTAATATGTATTTTTAGGTGACTTACCTTTAACACTATGTCTAACTGAAGACATGAGGTTGTTTACTTGACCTGTATTTGTAACTGGTCTAGGGAAACCAAATCGGCATTTGGTGTAGTATTTGCATTTGTTTTTGTATTTGCGACGACAATATTTTCCACATTTGTGTCTTTGAAATTGTAAAATTTGTGCATGAAGATCACTATTTGTGGCTTCTGATGGAATTTTACAAGTGACATATTTTTCAATAAACTGTAAAACAGTGGCATCACTGTCTTGACCAAATTTAGGATCATCTTTAATCCATAAAAGCTTGTGGATATGTGGTGCTCCTCTGGCTTGGTATTCTTTTCTCCAAAAGAAGTGTTTCACTTCTCCAAGGGGAGGAACAGTTTTATTACAAATAAAATGTAGCATAGCAATGAAGCGATGGTGAAAATATCTTGAAACATTAACAGGATCCAAAGAACAAAGTTCTCCAGGTGTTAGAATATCTATGTTTGTTTTGTTTTTATTTGATATGCGTAGGAAATCATGTAAATCTTCCCATGCATATTCTGCACAACTTAATGTAACAAACCAAGTGGGTGGGCCAAGGTTTCTGATCATACAACGTACATCTCCATGACATCGAAACCAGTACTCTTTAGTACCACGCAATTTTGCCAATAGATTTGTAATATTTGATTGTAAAACCTCATCCTTTTGTTGCACTTTCTCTAATAATTGTGTAGCTGTCATATTTTGAAAGTGTGATCCTGATTTTAATATGTGTGCAACTCCGTAACATAAAGTTGCTAGTTCACTTTCAAAGAGTAGGTGGAATATGTATTCCACATTTTGTCTAAATCTGGGATCTTCAGAATACATCCGTAATGAGCAGTATTCTGAAGCTGATATTTGAATAGGTCTATCATCATACCTTCCCCCTTTGCCATTAGGAAAGAGTAGAGGAAAAGCACATGCTTCTATACTTTTTTCCCATATACTGATTGGCGATCCTTTTGTTTGACGCATTTGGTAAGTTTCCAGTACATCTTGTACGGTGTCATTACAGTGCAAAGGATGAATTGTACAATGGTCTAAAGTATTTTATATTGTAGCAGGATCTAGTAGCTCAAATTGACCAGCTTCTTGTGTTTCTTGAATTTTTTCAGTTGTATCTTTCAGGTTTTCTTCAATATTAATTTCTTTGTAATATTCATTATTCTATTTGAGATATTGGAAGGCTTGTCTAACTTTATATAAATCTACCAGCTGTTGACATATTTTTTTGTCTTTTGTAGGTACTCCATTTACTAATATAATTAAAGATTGCTGCATTGGACGTTGCACTCCTACAGTATGCACATTTTCTTTTAGATTTAATGGTAAATAAACTACTTTTCCACGAATGCCTTTTACCAATTCAGAGGGAGGTAATTTTGCTGTTTTTGGTTGAAGGCGTATTATTGCTTGAAATGGGTGTACTGTTTGAATTATGATGCTCTCATATAAATTAAGTTGTTGTAGAGGTTTTGGTACTGGGTATAATTCCAAATTATTTGTCATAGAACGTGAAGGAGTCTGGTTGTTGTCAAGTTTTGTAGTGCAATAACTGCAAAGTATTAAGGGCTCAGTTATTTCATATTTGTTTTCTTCTACAAGGTAGAGAGCTAATTCAAACCATTTAGAATCTTCATTGTCTTCTATTTTGTATGATAGGTCCACAGTTTTTGTGTTACTTTTATAAAAAATTCTACGGCAACATACACATACATGGTTTGGTACTTCAGCTGATGTACTTTTAAATTTTAGTATTTCTTTTTTGTATGTGTTTAGCAAAAGGTTGCCATGTGTAGAATTGTTGCTTAATTGGTTTAAAGCTATTTCATTCTGTAAATGGCTTTCACTTCCAAAATATTTTTTCTGGATATAGTGAATTTCTTCAAGTAGGTCTTTTGCTGTACCATGTAGAAGGATGTTATTTAACTTTGCTCGTGCTAAAGCAGGACTTTTAGCATAGTACCGTTTATAGACTAGATTTCTTATAGTTGAATGATGTGCTGATATCCTTTTGATATCATGGAAAGTGGTTTTACAAGTAGGTCCTGTAATGCAGGCCAATGAATGTCCTTGTAGTCCTGTGTACTTGCGCACTGGACTGGTATCTATATTTTGCAGTAATTACATATTTATTGAGGAATTAGCGTAAAGATTTGAAACATTGTTTGGGAATGTTACACATTGACGTGCATGGCCATTTGTACACTAGACGTTCTGATTCAGTTGAATGGAGGGGTAATTCTAAGTTTTCAGGGCATATTTTTGTAAGAAGTACTTCTTGTTCCATTATGGTATTATTCACTTTTTCATAACCTCGACCACTGCTATGTATGGCAATTGTATTTGTTTGCTTTTGTTTGTACGCTTCTTCATTAAAATATGGTTCTGTGCTTGTAGTGTGATTCCATTCACCTCCGCTGATACTGAAGAAGTTCTTTCTGTTGATATTTCGCTTATTGAGAAGTCTTTTTTGTAATTTAGTTATTAGTTTTGTTAGTGGTTTCATTTTGTTTAACAGTAAAATAAATAAATTTCTTTTGAGAAGAATTGCACTGTACATCAATGCTTCTAAGATTAATATCCCACGATAGGTTTTAAGCTTTGAACCTGATTTCTCTCCTGTTTTTATAAGATTTTGAAGGACTTTGTGACGGTATATTTTGGCTAAAATACTTTTCTTGGTATGCTTACTTTGCACTATATTAAAAGTAGTTTTATCTGTACTGATAGCTGATTTTCTGTTAATTGTTTTTTGGTTTGTTTTACATTTTGATAGAGGAAGCGAAGTTGTTGTACTTGAAACTTCTTGTGTTTCACTAAATGATTGTATTAGCTGTTTTGTTTCAACTTTTTTTTACAAATTCTGCTAGAGATGGATGCTTATGTTGGACACCTTTATTTTCATTTGCTCTACTTTTGCGTTGCTTTCTATGGACTTGACTTTTGGTAGGCATTCTTTAGGGTCAGTTGAAAAAAATAAAGAAGATATGGGTTGGGGTGTTCTGGAATGTATGTGTGCTGTGTGCATGAGTGTTTGAGTAAGATGATAAAGATGTATGTAATGGTGTGTGATTGTGCATTGGGAACTAAAACTAGTAGGGATAGGTATTCTTGAATTTATGTGTTACTAAACTGGGGTTCAGATGACAAAAAAAAGTAAGCTAGTGGTGTGGAAAAGTACAAATAGTAAATCTAATGTATACAATTAAAACAGTTGTTTGTTCTATAATATGAAAATTGTAGTGGTTCAGTTGGGTAATTTGTGTGTCTAAAAATAGAAATTTGTGGGCCATTCTGGCTGTAAATCGCTGTTTAAAACATGGACAGTTTTGGACAAAATGGTACAAAATCTCTATTTTTAGAACCCGAAATAGCTTGTATTAACATTATAGTATATTTGATTAATAATACAAATATTATGGTGATATTTTTCTTACTTTTTTTTAAATTAACAGGTAACTTCTTAGTTTTTCTTTCTTCTTCGAATTCGGCTGCTTCTTTTCAGGAAACTGGTCTTCACTGCAATTGTAAAAGCTTCAAATTAGTAACTTTGTTTGTATATAGCACTGTTTTTAATTTAGATATTGATTTTTTTTAATTGAAATCCTCAGTGCCTTCTGTAAAACCATTAAACTAATTTATTTACATAAGATACATTGCATCAGTTCAGTACATATGATATGTTCTTAATGAACAGATTGTATTGAATGACTAACTGTAGCAAAAAAAAAATATCTTTACTATGTCTTGTGAAATTTGTAATATATTAGTGAATACCACTATTTCTGTAAGTAAACTGTTCTAGGTTATAGCGCCTCAATGTCATGTCTAATTTAAAGTAATTAAGTAAATAAATAAATAAAAACAAAAAATATGAAATTGTATAAGTATTTTTTATAAAGGTTTAAACATAGATTGTGTTTGCATGCAATTTTGTTTGAATATATGTAGTCTATATATTTCATTTAAAAAATGTTAGTGTAACATGATTTGAGTGTGTGTGTATAAAGAAAGTAAATAGTATAAAAGTTTATAAGTGATAGTTGATTTTAGGAAATTGAAAAATGTACAGTAAATTCATTTTACAGATTTTACAAGGTAAAAGTCTGTTTGAAAATGTGTTCATCTACTATACAGAAAATATGCATACCTGAAGTTTGTGTTCATGCATATGGATATGCATGGAGCTGCAAGTAGAAATCTTGAAGACTTGTACAGTATTTCTGGTAGATGCTGCTTGCCAATGATATGACACTTGTACTCAGACAGATTCAGAGTACATTTGCAGTGCTGATCTATGATGATGCAGTTAGATGTAGAGGTCTTGAATGTGATTGGTGCATGGTCATGTGATTTTTGAGGTACATCCAATGAGGGAATGGCAGAGAGAGTGTAGTGGAAATGGTAGAAGGGCTGTTCATGTTACGATATGTCCGCGGACATGGCGGTAGTTCGCGGACATCGGGAGTTACATCCGGGGATTTTTGGGTTCAGAAGTCATGCAAATGAGAATAAGCACTGAAAGGGATTGGTCAGGAAAGTTTGGTGGGTGTGTTGTGCCAGGAGAGATTTTCTCAGATACTCTTTTTGCTGAGAGAACAAAAGATAGCTATGGCTGTGTGTTTCAGAAAACAGATTGTTTGGATTTTAGGAGATTCGTGGATACATTGGTTGAAGGTGCATGCAGAAAGCTGTGGAGTAGCTGTAGATCTTGGATTCCCACATGTGGAAGTACTCTGGCATGGAGTACGTGGAATGAAGTGGTTGGATTTGCTACCTCTCTGTGCTACTTTGGAGACAGAGCAACATCCAGACATAATTGTAATTCATTGTGGAGGGAACAGTTTAGGACATATGACTGGAATTTTTTTGCAATTTGCTATGAAAGAAGGACTTAGGAAGGTTATGGACATGTTTCCTGATTCTCAAGTGATATTTTCACGGATTGCGCAGAGACAAATGTGGCTTCGTTCTTCTTCATTTTGTCCACAAATGGAAAAAGCAAGGCGCAATGTTAATAAGGCTGTTTGTGCCTTTTTAAGAGATTTTGACATGTCTTCTTTTCACAATGAAAATGTTATGTTTTTTAGTACATACATTTTTCGCAGAGATGGAGTCCATCTTACTTATGCTGGCAATCAGATTTTTCTGAGAAATGTACAAAATGCATTGCAACCTTTTTTGGAATTACAACAACGATTTTGAAGTAGATGTTAAGCATTTCCAATTTTTGACTTACAAACACCACCCAAAGGCTCTTTTCAGAGCCACCACTTCTTTCCAGAGAAAATTACAATGTTTGTGATGGAGTAGCAACCCAATTTTTTTAATGTTCGCAAACTGTCTGCGGACTTCTAAAAAATACAAAGAGCCCTGCTTCATTTATTTTCACTTCTATTTTTTAACTGGGAAAGGCGGCTCTGAAAAGAGCCTTATTTTTTTTGATTTTTGTAATTTTGTATTTTTTTTGGTTTTTCAGACACGATACACTAGGAGAGGAGGGTAAAGGAGGGTAAAGGAGGGAACACCAACCACAGGGATAAGAAAGGGTGAGCTGAGAGAGGAAGATGTAGAGTGGGTTTTATTTGGGTAGTGACCAGGTCTTCTCGTGCTCTGAGACGATAGTCTCAAAAGCACTCCGAAGTCGCTCCCCCCTGCAGAGTACTGTGTCACAGTACATACATACAACTGTGACCCTCGAAAAGTAAGGGTCAACAGCATTCTGTATGGCCTGTGAGGCAGCTTGAGGAAGACGCTGTCCCACAGAGGTGGTCCTTGTGGTGACAGGATCAGAAACAGAGGATGAAGTAGAGGAAATCAACCTGCTACGTTCTTCGCAAGGTACAACCCTGCGAATAGCCCCTGAGTGAAATGACCTCAGGTGTCGCTTCATAGTAGTGGTCACAAAGCTGTACTTACCGTGCTTCCCGCAACTGAGTATCATTTTGCACTCATTGCAGGTAACACGGTTCGCACGAGCCTTAGGAACATTACCATGAATGGTAAATAACCGCCACACCCAAGACTCACGCCTAGTGCGGGTAGTAGGGTTTTCCTCTACCTCATTCTCATCATCCTCTTCTTCCTCCTCTGCATCCTCACTCCTGTTCCCCTCTTCAGGCCCTTGGGGACGTGGTGGCGGTGGAGGGGGTGGGGTTGGTGCTGAAGCAGGTGCAGCACCAAGTGGCAGTTCAGCAGCCAAGGATGCCATCTCGATGATCGTGTAGTCTGCAGGTGGCAGCAAAAATCACTGTGTTCTGAAGAATAGCCAGAAACACAATGGGAATAAGCTCTTGGGCGTGGTCTTTTATAGGGGTGCTTGTGCGCGGTTCGCGGACATGCGCACTGTCCGCGGACAGATCGAACACAAAAAAAGGATCGGAAAGTTTTAAAAGGTATATAGAAACTCAAGATTGCTATGTGGGACTTGTGCCATGGTGAGATTTTATTGAAAAATATTATGGATTAACTGAAAATGTACTTTTAAATTGTTCGGGGACACGAACAGTGTCCGCATTTCAGGACACACGATGAGCGTGGGCGCGGTCATATGATCCGTTCGCAAACTAGTCCACGAAGGAAGCGCCTGTCCGCAGGACACCAAGTGCACGGAGATTGGTTAGCGCATGCGCATTGATGTCCTACGGACACTGTTCGGGTTCTGAAGTAATTAAAAGTGCATCACACGTAAAACGAACATTTGTGATATCATCTTTGATGTCCTGGGTGTTAGTCTTAGCAGTGCACGGTGGTGGCACGAGTTATGGTTGCTTAGCTTACCATAACTGGCGAATTTCAAGGGTTTTTCGGTTTTACTTGGAACCATAACGTCCCTTTAACAAAGTTTTTTCACTGAATATATATTATTTCTAGCCGTGGCTACAGCATCAGCAAATGAGTCACAGGATTATGCTTTTGCAGCTAAGGCGAGCAACGACGAGTCGTTCTATCCGTGGCTAAATGGCTGCCCTGTTAACATTGTAACCACAGTTACAAGCATTTGGGGGGATTTTAGGCACTCAAACTGCATACAATGATTTACAATAGATATTTTAATATATTTTTGAAGTCTGTGTTCAATTTTATATGTTTTTGTAACTTAGAGGGTGGCCCTTCAAAGGGCCATTTTGGGGGAAGGAAAGAGAGTGTGGAACAGGGGAGGAATACCTCCCATGGATACCCATGCGAGGCATCCTCCACACAGGACTCTCATCACTGAGAAATCAGGAACCGGTAACTTGTAACTTGAGCAGTTGACACTGCTGCTGCAGTTGAGGCTTCTTTGAGTGTTGGTGATGTCCCACTGGTGGGTGCAGGTCCTGTAGATGGTACTGATGTCTGGGCACATAATGCATGAGCTCCATGCATTTTTATTTTGTGGTGCTCGTGTGATTTCTGATAGGCATCATCCACATCATCCCAATGGACAAGCACCAGATGGTTTATCATTACTGATGTTCCTAGGTTGTCTTCTTAGGCTTTGTGACAATAAAATAAAATGTGCAGGGTCGTTATTCTCCCACCTTGTAGCAAAAACCTGAAATTACCTCCCAAAAAACATATGTAATGCAAAGGCTCACCTGAAATTCAGAAAACTACTGAACACTTGGCTCTTCAGATCAGAATCAAAAGGGAATGACTAGGAAAAACAAAGACTGTGCTTGAAACAGAGCACACTTCAACAAACTAAGATTGAAAGAACAAGCCAGGAAGAAAGCTTACGAAAGAACGACTACCTCCAATACTCCAATCTAGTCAATTCCCTGGAAACAGGACCACCAGCCGCAGACGGGGGTCACATTAACCAATAATGTCAACCCAAGAACCTTCAGGGCACACACTCAGGGCAGGTAGGGGCTCCACACTAGAAACCCAGGGAGACACCAAAAAAAACCTAACTTAATCACTTCTCCACAACCTCTCATGCCCACAAACTGCTAGAAAACTACAGAGGAAAGCCACCAACCTAGGCAGTGCCTGTCGATTAAACTGCCACATAACATCCGACACAAAGGATGGACAGAGATGATGAGCATAGAAGTCAAAAGAAACGAGGTAAGACAATTCCCACTAACCCAAACTCAAAATTTTCTGCATGCACTTCTCTAACGCAAACATACACAACCGCATCTCTGCACAGCAATCCACACACACTTCACCACACTGCAACACCAAACAACCAACACATAGCCATGAACAACAGCACATGTGAATTATACCAACCAAAAAGTTTCACCAAAGGAAATCCCCACAGCAACAGGAGTCAAACAGGGTTGCCCACTGGTACCAGCTATGTATAATGCTTACATGGCAGACTTTGAAGACAGTAAAAAGGGAATCAGAGCCTTTCCACCGACAATAGGTGATTCGAATGTCTCACATCTACTTTACGCCGACGATATCATCTTACTGGATCAGACGGCTGTGGGCCTTCAAAGACAATTGAACAACCTAATAAAATACCTACAGGAAAACAACTTGGAGCTAAATAAGGCAAAAACAAAAATTATGGCGTTTGAAAATTGAAATGGTATGCCGATGGTGTTGTATTTGTATTTTGTATTTATTGTGTTTATATAGCGCTTTAATCCAAAGCACTGTATATTATAACAACAAGGTACATTAAACATTTCAACAGTAGAAGCAATTTATAAAACATTAATCAAATCAATAAAACAGTATGTAGAGCAATAGAGAGTAGGGTAAGAGGGAAGGAGGGGTGAGGATGGGAAAGGAGGAAGGAAAAGAAAGGGCATTAGGGTGAAGAAGCAAGGAGGGTAAGGGAAAAAAGGGGGGTTAGGTAAGGTTCTTAGTGGGAGATTTGAGGGCAAGGAGATAGTAATTGGAGACGGTATCAGGGTGGGGGATGGAGAAGGAGAGCTTTCAGGGAAGTACAGAAGGAGGATAAGGTAGGTATGGAGTGGATAGAGAGAGGTAGGGAGTTCCAGTGCAGGGAATCTAGGAGCTGAAACGAGCGGAAATGGGAGGAGGCACATGGGGAAGGGGGAACAGTGAGATGGAAGAGATTAGCAGAACGAAGGGAACGGGAGGGGGTGTATGAAGAGAGGAGAGAGGAGAGGTAAGGGGGAGCAAGATCATGGAGAGATTTAAAGACAAGGCACAGAAAATTAAATTTAAGTTGGGAGTGGAAGAGAAGCCAAGCATGGAAAGAAAGCGAGGAGGAAAAGGAGTATTGAGGGGCAAGGAGGCAGAGGGTCCGGACAGCTGAGTGGTAGAGGGATTTGAGGGGGGTGAGATGATATTCAGGTAGTTCAAAGAGTATAGAGGAGCAGTAGAAGAGGCGAGAGAAGATAAGGGAGGAGATTAAAAGGTTAGTGGCATGGAAGGTGAGAGAGGAGCAGACTTTGCGAATGTTGAAATGGTGGTAGCAACAGGCGCAAGAGGTAAAAGAAATATGGTGGGAAAATGAGAGGGAGGAATCAAAGTGAATGCCTAGATTGCGAGCGTGGGGGGAGATGGGAAGATTAGAGTGGGGAAAGTGGATAAAAGGTGGAGGAGAAGAAGGGGGAAGAGTGTCGGAGGGAAAGAATAAGACTTCAGTCTTATCAGTATTGAGGGAAAGAAAGCAGGATGACATCCAGTTCTGAATGGCTGTAAAACAGGAAGAGAGTTTAAGGTGGAGGTGAGGAGAGAAGGAAGAGAAGGAGAGGAAGAGTTGGGTGTCATCGGCATAGCAATGGTGAGAAATACCAAAGGAAGAGATGATGGGGGCAAGGAGAGAGGTGTAGAGAGAGAATAGGAAAGGGCCGAGATCCGAACCTTGGGGTACTCTGTAAACCAAGGGGAGGGTGGTGAGGTACAACCTCCCCAAGAGATAGCAAACGAGTGGGAGGAGAGGTAACAGCAGAGCCAGTTGAGAACAAAGCCTTTGAAACCAAAGGAGGAAAGAGTGTTGAGAAGTAGGGGGTGATTGACGGTGTCGAAGGCAGCAGAAAGGTCGAGGAGGATGAGGACAGAGGATTGTTTAGAGTATCGAGCATAGAGGAGGGAGTTAAGAATATAAGTGGGGGCAGTTTCAGGAGAGTGTTTAGGTCGGAAGCCGGTTTGAGAGGGGGGAAGGAGGGAAAGGTTAGTGACAAAGGTTGAGAGCTGGAAGTAGGCTAGCCGTTAAGTAGTTTAGAGAGTAATGGGAGGAGAGAGATTGGACAGAAGTTCGAGGTAAGAAGGGGATCAGCAGAAGGAATTTTCAGAATAGGTATAATAGTGGCATGCTTGAATGCGGAGGGGAAGGTAGCTGAGGAGAGATAGATGTTGAATAAGGAAGTTAAGTAAGGAATAAGAAGAGGGTAGATCTTCGGGGGGAGGAGGATGGGGAGAGGGTCAGTAGGGGCCAATGTAGGGTGGGCTTTGGACAGGAGGAGGGACACATCAGAAGGGGAGACAGGTGAGAAGTCAGACATGTAAACTGTAGGGGAATAGGGGGAAGGGGAAGGGGGGAGTAGGGAGAGCAAAATGAGAGAAGGTATCAGGGTGGGGGGTGGAGAAGGAGAGATTTCAGGGAAGTAGAAGTACGGAAGGAGGAAAAGGTAGGTGTGGACCGGATAGAGAGAGGTAGGGACTTCCAGTGCAGGGGAGCTAGGAGCTGAAAGGAGCTGGAACGGGAGGAGGCACATGGGGAAGGGGGAACAGTGAGAAGGAAGACTGGACATGGTGTTGAGCTGGACATTCATAACACTACAAACATAGCTTCACTTCGGCCGGGGATTTTCTCTTATTCAAGAAGCTTTAGCAGATTCAATATGCAGAGGCTTAGCATTTACTTCATTGACCCATATGCAAGCCGGTGTAACAACCGCCCCACATCAGATGTAGTCCTCTTTCTTTCTCCATTGCCGAAGTCACTTCCATATATACACTCTACGGCTACACGCTTGTAAGTCTTCCCTTAGTTGGAATGCTTTTCAGAGTTTCAACTGCAGCGGCCCGAACGAGATCATTGCACTGCACGCTGCTTGATCGTGTACGCTTTCAGGTGAGACCATAATATCAAAGGCTTTGCGCTCCGCCTGGCACAGCAAAATTCCAATCTCGCATAGCAACCACATAGCTCTATTTGTAACTATGTGGTTGATAACTTAGTTGCTTAGACTTTATCTTTTGTTTTGTTCCCGTTCAACACCACACTATTTGCTGGAACTAAAGCCTTTAAGGACCAGATCACTATAACTTCACTTACCAAGACGCGTAATTTTTTTAACAACATTTTGCTAAGCTTGGCTTTATTACTATGGCATAGCTGATCAAACAAAATTATTTGAAGTGCCCTAATGCAGCGTCATCGCCTTCTGTCATTTGTCTCCGCTACTAGCTGGACCGATTCAAATATGTAAGACCAAAATCTGAACATTGTTAATGAAATCAGACTAGATCCCGCGGCTGAATTTCCTACTTCCTATTCCAAGGCCGTCATTTGATATCCTCTGACAAAGCACTAATTTCTTACAGTACTATAATGCATTGAGGTAAGCATTCTCTGTACTTTTCAACATTTAGTTTTCCAGCTTTCCCTCTCTAACTTACTCCTCAACCTGTTTTTATGAACCACTTGGACCTGCGCTTCCCTTAGGTCAACATATTTCATCATCTTTTGCACAGACTTTTTTCACTTGTGACACCAATTCTGGGCTTGATTGCCCAGCTCCATGGAATAAATAAGCCTCTCTGTTCCTAACATGGTACCTGTACTATAGTTATTCACTCCCTTCCTTGTTAAAGTTTCCAAACTGGTAATGCCGGGTTATTACTATTTTTTCTAAATATTTTATTTTCACCACTTCGTCTAGGGGCTGAATAGAGAAAAACTCTTCCTGTTGAAGGTGGTGCATCCCTCTTTCTCCACCGCCAACTGTGCCACTTTTTTGCTTAGTTACTTTAATGTACAGCCAGAACAATAGCCTGTGGCCCACCATGCTTACACTAATTCCAAAAGCGGATGGCGTAGGCTTCTTCTTTTTATCAGTCTCACTCTGGTATTTAATAACCAAGAGGACATTTGTTGATATTTTTTGATTTACAATGTATGTGGATATCAGTTAAATGCATGCATTCAAAAGTCACATTGCTTTTGTCGAATTTGTTTTTGAAGAATTGACTGCTTTTCTAACAATCAGCTCCTTACCGGTGTCTCTTCACACAAGTGTGTGTATATATTAATTTACCTCTTTCATCTTTTTGTTTGTCAATCATTTTTTCACATGCAAAACCATACTGTTTGTTTACTGACATATTAACAAGTGTGTTGATCTATTTTGAGACATTTCCTTTTTTGAAATACATTTTTTATAATGAATATACCTAATATTCTTTTTCTTGTTTCATAATTTTGGTTTCCATGAAAATATAGTCATGTTAATAACCACAGGTCCCATGCTTTTACAAACTATGTGATTCAATCACTGCTACATGTACTAGTAAATGTAATAAACGTATTAACTACTTAATTTATTTCTCTACACAGGAACACCATTTTGTCATACCTATTAGATTACTCCATTTAGTTCCCAGTGTATATGGAGTTCCTCTTTGTTTCCATTTAGCTAGAGAGGGAGAAAAGTTTCAAATACCTTGGTGTAACTATGAACAACAACTCCTCGGAACTACCTATGCAGGCGATTCTCCATGAAAAGAGGAAAGTGCTGACCACCCAAGGGATGGCTGTGGATAGAACATTTTTGCCGATTTTCCTTGATCCAAGCCTTGAACTATTACAAAGCCAAAGTAGTCCCAAGTGTATCCTATGGTGCAGAAGCAATGCCTAAAATCCTGGAAAAAATATGGCCTAAGCTAGAGCGATACTTTTGGCGCCAGGTCCTTGCCTACTGCAATCAACTCCAGTGGTCCGTATTCGTCGAGAACTGTGTTTGACATCACTGAAGGTGCTTATTGCCAGAAACGCCTTAATGTTGTACAGAAAGTTTATTTCTCATCCAAAGCCAAAAATCTTTGACATCATCGCAAGAGAAATGGAGGGAGGCAAAAACTAAATGCTAGAGAATTGGGCTTTTGAAAACAATCGACTCCTAGATGAAATAGGGTCAATGGAAGAAGAGCTCCTAAATAATCTGACCAAAGTCGTAAACAAATTAATTTAAATGGATTGGATTAAGACCCTGGAAGTTGCTGATAAATATAAACTAACCAAGAATCTTCCAATCAACATAAAGAAAGTGAACAAAGTCAGGGGATATCTAACGAAATTCCCAGACAAAACCTTAGGCCAGATTTTTTTGAGGACAAGTCTTAATCTTATGAAAACTAAGGAAATAATGGCAATAAGAGCCAAATCCAGTTCTAATGAATGCCGCTTCTATAGAGTTACAGACCAAGTAGAAACATTTCGACATCTGCTCTTACCCTGTATCGGGACAAAGAAAGCAAGTGCTACATACTTGGGCAACATTCTGGAGTCAGCAACCACCTACGATGAAGAAACATGGTGGTCTTTACTAATGTGCGGTGAAATGCACAATGGGTGAATGCTGTAGCTTTATTTATGCAGAACATTGGTCTGGAAAAGGATTTGAACTGAGTTAACCAGGAATCAAGGAGGAATCTTCTTCTTTTACTGTTGCAGTGGAACTTCACTGTAAGAGACCAGGATGTAAATTGTGACAAAGTTTTGTTTTGTGAAAAATGTGTTACAATTAAAACAATAAAAAAAAAAAAATTAAATGGCAGTCAAGCACAATGAACGGAGCAAACTGAACTGAAGCTGTCAACAGGATATCACAACTCTCAATTTACCTATTCCCGCTATGCCCTACTAACCACCTCCACACTCTCATTTCAGATCTACCAGAGTGCCAGGGGACCACTCTGGTGATGATTGTGTGCAGTGCAAGTTCCCTTTAACATTAACATTAAAAGGGCCCCATTGTAGAGTTTCCTGGCACAATGTGCATAAACACGTGTCTCCTCTATCTGGTGCTGCACCCACTGTGGCTCAACTAATGGGTAAGAAACCTGCTACCTCGCATGTGTCAGTTATGTATGCTGCTGCAATGTTCCCATATCATGCAGATACCATCCCATACCATTTAGTCCTGACCTGTGGCTACCCACCACCACTCAAGCCTAACAAGCCCAGCATCAGAGCTAATCCCTCTGTGCCACTTGATCCACTGCCACCTTTCACTCCTACTGACAACACATCACACTGACCTGCTTCATGCCAGCCGCCTCAGTACCCCGACCCTCACCTAGCCACACAGCACTATCTATACTAGCACACCTACAGATACCTATCTCCGCTCTATGGTTTACTACGCTACCTAAACCCACACCCTTCTTACTGCCTGCCCACCACCAATTTACACCCTACAACACACCCACCCAACTATTTGTATGCCTTCCCCTACCGAATACAACTTTGGGTGAACTACCAAGTCCCACTGCATTCCTCACCAACACTAATGTGTCCTTCAACCCCCTCAACTCTTCCAAGTGCCGCCCAAAGCCCGACATCTATCAAACCTGGCCCTGGCTGGCCTTACCTCATAAGCCATCCACACACAGCCCACCACTCACCTCCCACCCGACTCTGGGACCTCAGAGACTTCTCAATTTAAGATCCAGAACACACCTAACCACAGTTCTTACTGGCCTTACCTACCCAGCTACAGCTGAGTCCAGACAGATCAGACTCGCTGGCAGAACCATTTATCCCCCAACTCCTCACCCAGCCCCACCCCATTAGCAGCCAAGCCATACCACTCCCCATAACTAAGCAGAATGTACTGCTTAACTGCATGCTCCTGAATGTACGCTCCCTGGGAGTTCACGCCATAGATGTCCATGACCTCATACTGCCCACCATCTTTACCTACTCACACTAACATAATCATGCCTCCATAGTGCCGCTGGCTCCTTGCTCAGCATTGCCATTACCCCTAACTATACAATCTATATGGTTTATTGCACCACTGCTATCGGGCTGAGTCACCCATTTTGCAAATCTTCCCTCCACCTTCGCACATACCCGACCCGACCCATCCAGGGATATCAAACCCTGCTATTGAAACTCAAGACCAGCCTGCAGACCTCCCACAACATCCTCCTCAGATATTGTCAACCCAATCCCAGCCTCTGCCTTGAATATGACATCTCCCTCCTCATTACTTCTTTCCTCAAACTAGCTACTTAATGTATCATTCTAGGAGACCCACTGACCAAAAAGCCACATTGCTGCTACAAGCTCTCCATGACATGAGCTTCACAAACCTGGTCACTGCACCTACTCATGTTAAAGGATGATCACTGTATTGGATTTTGACTGTTAACTCCACCATAGTCATTGCTCACATCAGCCCACTGCCATGGTCCGATCACTACCTGGTAGAATTCACACTTCTTCACACAAATCTCGTGCCTAGCCAAACTCCAGCATACAGTCAGATTCTGCCAAGAAGTACCTGAAAACCCACGCATGAAACACTTAAGCCCACTCTACTAATGCCCCTGGCAGCCCCCCTAACAGACTCTAAGTGTCCTGCTGCCCTTGTAGCACACCCCCACCACAGCCTCCTCCTGACGCTAGACCAGCACGCACCACTAAAAAAGAAAACCCTGAAACCCACCAAGCCCACTAACATTTGGTTCACTGATGAACTGGTTATTCTCTGCAGAGAAAAAACAGCCATTGAACATTTCCACAAGAAGCACCCCACCCTGACCAATGCCACTAACCTGGCCAAAGCCATCAAAACCTTTAAGCAGCTATCATCCACACCAAAGTCCAGTCTTATGACAACTTCATTTTGCGGGAATTGGCAAATCCTGTTGCACCTACACTGCAGATGGTCCCTGATAAAGCATGGTGTACCACCATGCAAACCACCCTTTCAACCCAAATTAGATCTACTGAGCTGCAAAATCATGACCAAGAAAGCCCTCCTAACCACCAAACACACAGTTGAGATGGTCCATGAGCACCCTATCCTGGCCACCACATCACCTTGTTACCGGAGATGAATTCACCTTCCATTCTGTCACCCAAGAATCTGTCTGAAAATCATCCAGGCTCTCAGGCGCTCTGACTGCAAGGGTGACTCCTGCCTTTCCCACATCATAAAGGCCTGTGTACCCAGCTTTACCCTGTCATTACAGATTTGATCAATGTCTCGATAAAGTCCTACACTAGCCCCACTAGCATAAAAGCAGCTGGGTCACCCAACTCCTCAAAAAGCCCATACTGGACCCCACAGTACCCACACACTATAGGCCTATTGCAACCGTACCATTCCTGCTAAAATACTAGAGGCACTGCCTACCTCCAAGCACAACAATTCCTGGAGCAATACTTGCTCCCTGTTAACCAGACCGTCATGCTTCCGACTGAAACATAGATCAGAAACAGCCGTCCTAGATCTAAAACTCCAGCTTGACCACATCAGAGACGGTTCTACGTTATTTTGCCGCAGGATTTTTCATCGCAGGACTTTTCATCGCCATTTTTTTATCGAAAAAAAACCTTTTTTTATTATTCCCTTTCACCCACAAATATTCATTTAATTTTTAAAACCCCCCAAAAAAAAACGATCATTTTTTTTTATAAAAAAACACTGATGAAAAGAACGGTATACTATCAGAGACACAGGTAACCTAGCAATTCTCCTCTTCTTAGATCTTTCGGCTGCATTTCATCCAGTTGAACATGATCTGCTCTGTCATAATCTTTCCTCCCTCTTCCACTTATCCACAGAGGCTGTCTCCTGGATGAAATCCTTCCTCAGCGACAGGACCTCTATAGTGTACATCGATAACCACTCAGCTGATCCCCTCCCGGTCCCCCTCGGTGACCCACAAGGATCATGCTTATACCCTACCCTCTATAAAACGCTCACTAAACCACTCTTTGATATCCTCGACACCTTAGACATCACATATACCAAATTCACGGATGATACTCAAATTCTCATCCCTATCTCCGGCAACCACATCAATGACACTGCCACCATCAACAAAGTGTTCAGCACCATCCAAAACTGGAAGGCCACCCATAACTTATGTCTTAATGATGAGAAGACAGAGTTACTCATGGTCGGCTCACCAAACTGCCTCAGAGCACTCAACCCTGCCTATTCCTCATTCCTTTTTGATGGCTCCACCATCCCTGTTCTCAAACACGCCAAAACACTAGGTATTTACCTTGACGTCGAGCTATCCATGTCCAGGCACATTAATGCCTTTGCTTCCTCTACTGCACATATTACCAACTCATCTCACTAAGCAGAAAGTTCCTGACCATCAACAACTGCCTGAACCTTGCCAGAGCATTGATTTTGAGTAAACTTGACAACTGTAGGGTACTCTTCAAGGGCTTATCAGCATCCAATCTGGCCAAGCTGCAGTTACTACAAAATAAAGTCCTGCATGCAGCCCTCGGCCTCCTCAGGTCCGACCACATCTCTGCTACACGACAGGATATCCACTGGCTGCACATAAAAGCCAAGACTGGCTTCAAAACCTTGACCATTGCACACCGGTGAATCTATAAAGTAGCACCCCAATACCTGAACTACTGCATTGCAAGAAGAAACCATTGCAGATCTCTCTGATCCACTGGGCAACTCACCCTGGTGGTTCCTCGCTTTAAGCTCACCACCAGGGCTGGCGGTGTCAATTTCAGCACTACAGCCCCCGCTCTCTGCAACTCACTCCCTCTGTACATCAGAAATTAACCCTCTTACCCCACCTTCAAGAAATTACTGAAAACCTGGCTATTTGACAGATATGAATAATTCTAACTGTGTCTGAGAGACATCTTCACCATCTTACCATCTGCTGTGTTTAATACTTGTATGCTTATTCTTGTTCCTATGGTACAAACACTGTGATATTCGTGGGTCTGGCCATTAAACAAGTGTAATCAATGAAATACAATCTCCTCTGCCTCTTTTTTTGAACAGTGTTCTTTTACCTTGAAGTAGCGCCAACTGTCTGCAATGGCTATCATTCCAGCTCCTTTCTTCCTGGTTGGCGATGGATTGGGAACCCAAGTGACATTGTCATCACTGCTCCTACTATCATGGTTGAACATGTTGGAATGTCCAATGGGGGTGGAAAAAAAATGACAACACTAAAAATACAATGCCTCAAAAATGAAAACATTTAAAACAAAAAATGTATATATATATATATATATATATATATATATATATATATATATATATATATATATATATATGAAATTGAAAGGTAAACACAGACCGCGAGGTTGAGTTCCTTTAGAAGTTGCACTCCCTCACTCCCTTTTGGTAAACGAAATCCATCAATGTTCAGCAACAAGTGCACACCGAAAAATAAATCACTGCACTGCCAAAAGTTTGTTATTTTAAAAAGTTATAAATTTTAATTCAAAAAATAATATGCAGTAGAAAAACGGCTTCCCAGTAGCAGAGAGAATGCTACCTGACGCGTTTCGCCACACTCCTGTGGCTTGTTCACAGTTGCTCCACCCTGTTGTGGGAGCTCTTTAACCCATGGCATACCTCATGAACATAGAAAAGGTGACTGACAAAGATGAAGTTTTTACATTCGGCCATCTTGTACAATGCAAAATGCAATTCGAAAACCAAGTCTGCATATAGACAATGTTACTCAAAGCCTGACGAATTATAGATTTTTCCAGGTATCCCTGTATAGATATACATTCCATATTAATTTCAAAAATAATTCGGAAAATCTTATCAAGGTTTAGTACACCTAGTCAGATTCGAGCATTCAACATTAAATAAGCATTGTAGTGACGTTGTTAATAGGACACATAAAGGTATGGTATGGTGTCTCAAGCTCTTTTACAAAAAGCTACATAACAGAAAAATTTGTTATACAGAATAATGGTGTGGCATTATGTAGGTTCATATGCATAAAAGACAATGTATGATTAAAGTGCAAGTGCATGGCAGCTTTTTAGTATTAAAGTGCTAGTGCATAGTGCAATCTTTTAGCAGCATACTTCGATGACCAGACATTGTCTTGTAACCATCAATTAAAGAGCAAGTGCTTTACTTAAAATCAATGCTCCTACATAGCACAACATACTCTTAATTCGTAAATGCTTGGAAGACCTTATATGCCTGGAATCTAATCTATTTAACAGTCATGTATGAGCAGGTATTGTGTATCACAAAAAAAATGCACCTCTATTTGATATTTCATTATAAACTATGTTCATGGGCGACATGTGAAAAAACATTGATAAAATATAAGTTAAAAAATCTACCCGCAAAAAACCTAAGGGGAAGAGAGGCATCTGAACGCAAAAAAGACATAGGAACATGGTAAGGAAACTGAAGCATGAATACAATATTCAAAAGGAGGAAACCATTTAAGCGCTGACCGAGAGAAATACACAAAGTAAAGACAAATAGTCCATAGCCTGTTAGAGTTAGGCTACTTGAACAATATTGTGTACTACTAAAAAGGGAAAGGCTAATTAGCACATTTCAGGTTCCCAAGAAAGTGTACAGTTCTTCATCCACATTGTGACCCATCGGGGTTTTGCTCTCGAAGTCTATAATATGTCTGGTCCCCTCATGTCGTAACAGTTTCTCATTATCGCCCCCTCTTGGACCGCAAGTAACTTTATATACACCAAAAAACCTCAGAGTGCTTGGATCTCCATTGTGGCACTCTGTAAAATGTTTGGCCATGGGATAAGTGTGATCTTTATTGACAATAGCTTGGATATGTTGCAAAATACGTATTTTTAATTTGCACTTAGTGCTGCCAACATACCATTTGGAGCATGGACATTTCAGAACATATACTACCAGTTCCGACTCACAGGTGATTCTACTGGCTATTTGTATTTCAGTCCGGAGGATTGGATGAGTATAGCTTCTGCAATTGAAAGCATATTGACATGCTTTGCATGTGCAGCACTCAGAGAAGCTTTTTTGTCCTGCTATGAGCCAATTAGTTCCTGAGGATACATCTTCGGAGGCCATATAGCTTTGAACCACCAGATCTTTGATGGCCAGACTTTTCTGGAAAGTGATATCTGGCCGTGCATTTAGCATACTACCTAGATCTTTATCCACCTTAAGGACTTTCCAATACTTGGTGATTATATTTCTTATGATAGTAGAGTGGCTCCCGAAGGTCAGTATTATCCTGGTAGTATCTTTGTCTGTAGAGGTCCGAAGATCAGTTTGTGATGTTGTCAAGAGGGTTTGTCGATTCATATCTCTGACCTTTAGGTAAGATCTTTCAATTACCTGTGTGGGATATCGCTGTTTGAGGAAATTATGAGCTGTAATTTTACTTGCTGTATCATAGTCTTTCACATCACTGCAGTTTCTTCTAATTCGAATGAACTCTCCTTATGGGATGCTCCATAAAAGACTTTTAGGGTGTGCGCTGTTTGCATGCAATGGAATATTAGCTCCAGTTGTCTTCCGATGCAATTCACACCCAATTTTATGATCCTTAATTTTTACCTTCACATCCAAAAAGACGATAGATTGTTCACTATGTTGTTCAGTGAACTGTAGATTCATTTCATTGACATTGAGGAATTCAACAAACGCTTTCCAAGTTTGAGCTGTACCATTCCATACAATGAATAAGTCGTCTATGTAGCGTAGCAACAAAATTATTTTATTGGTGAAGTGCTCATTTCCTTCAGCCCATACCACAGTTTTCTCCCATTTCCCCATCAAAAGATTTGCATAAGATGGTGCAAAGGTGGTGCCCATTGCGGTTCCTTGAATTTGACGAAATAGTTCATCATTGAAAAGAAAGATGTTATTTTCTAAGCAGAGTCTTATCATTTCTAGGATCATTGTAGAATGGTCGTGGTAATTAAGAGAACAAGTTTTCAAAAAAGTTTCACATGCTTTAATGCCATCTTCATGTTGTATGGATGTGTATAAAGATACCACATCCATAGTGGCTAGCAGATACGTTGGTTCCCACGGCAAGTCATCAATTTTGCAAAGGAAATCAGTAGTGTCCTTTATATACGAGGGCAGAGTTGAAACAAATGGACACAGCGTCTCATCCACAAATTTGGACATGTTTTCAAGCAGCGAGCCGCACAATGTAACTATTGGCCTGCCGGGTGGTTTAGAAGTGTTTTATGAATTTTAGGCAAAAAGTATATCGTGGGGGTGACGGAGTGTTGGGTGAACAAAAATTTCACCATGTCCTCATCCAAAATGCCAGCATTCTCCCATTTTGCTAGGAATTCCCAGACTGTTGTTTCCATCTGTTTGATGGGGTTTTTCTCAAGTTTTTCATAGCATCTGGAATTATTGAGCTGTTTGTAAGCCTCTTTGATGTAGTCCACCCTGTTCATCAGGACGATGTTACTCCCTTTATCCGCAGGTTTAACTATACATCCATCCATCTTGCATATATTTGACAGGGCATTCCGTTGTTTCCAGGACAAATTACTTTTGATATGTTTATTATTTTTCCTTCTTTCTAATTTGAGATCATCTATCACTAGCAATCACCCTAGCTAAGGCCAAATCCTTTGAATCCAGAATCTCTGAAGCCCAATCCAGCACTAAAGAAATCTTTGCCATTTTCAGGGAGCTAGAGACACCCGCGCCTGCCCCCCAGAACTTCACCAAAGACAAGGCCTGGTGTGATGATATACAAGCAGCCATGAAAAATAAACTGAGTCTGCTCCAAAACAAAATACTAGCCACCAAGCAAGCCCTACCCAACACACACACCCCTGTCCCACCACCTGCCCCGGACACCCCCCAACCCTTTTCATTCAAACCCATTCTAGAAAAAGACATCACCAACATAATGAGGAACATCAAACCCTCCAATTGCAAAGGTGATGTATGCCCAGCCACCATTATCAAAGACTGCGCCGAAGCATTAGCTCCCTTCCTTACAGCCTTTGTAAACGCCTCCTTTGCTACAGGGAAAGTCCCTGCCTCCCTCAAGGAAGCCTGGGTCCGCCCTCTCCTAAAAAAAACCACCCTTGACCCCACCTCCCCCAACAACTATAGACCCATCACCACTGTCCCCTTCCTCCTCAAAATACTGGACAAAGCAGCATACCTGCAGGTTCAACATTTCATTGAAGAGAACAAACTCCTAGGACTCCGACAATCAGGCTTCCGCCCCAGACACGGGACCGAAACTGCCCTACTTGACCTGAAAAACCAAATGGACGATGCCAGAGACATGGGCAAACCAGCACTTCTCCTACTTCTTGACCTATCCGCGGCTTTCGACCTCGCGGATCATGACGTCCTATGCCACCACCTCTCCTCTACGGCCAAATTTTCCCCTGAAGCCACAGCATGGATCACTTCCTTCTTACAAGACAGAACCATGCAAGTATTCTCGGACCTAGCATCCGCCTCACCTACTATCATACTCTGTGGTGTGCCCCAAGGCTCCTGCCTCTCACCCACCCTCTACAACATCTTCACACGACCCCTTTTTCTCATCCTTGACGCCATGGGCATTTCATACACCAACTACGCTGATGACACACAGATCCTCCTCACCCTCACTGGCAACTATGACACTGACTCCATGACCCTCAACAACCTCTACAACACCATCCAAGCCTGGATGGCAGACAATGGACTATGCCTCAACTCAGACAAGACTGAACTCCTCCTGGTAGGCTCACCCGACACGCTGAAAAATCTAGACTCCCAGTTCAGTCACTTCACCATAGACTCCATAAAAATACCTGTCTCAGAATCAGTCAAAACACTTGGCGTCTACTTAGATTCCAACCTATCCATGGTTAAACAAGTCAACGCTATAGCCTCTGCAGCTGCATATCATGCCAAACTAATCAACGCAGTCAGGCCCTTTCTCTCCAAAGAGAACTGCACTAACATAGCCAGAGCCATCACTGGATCTAGGCTTGACTATTGTAATGTACTCTTCCTAGGTACATCCAACAAAAACCTAGAGAGGTTACAAATCATTCAGAATAGCGCTCTCCGGGCAGCCCAAGGCATTGCCAAACGAGAACACATCTCGGAAGCCAGAAAACGAGCACACTGGCTCCCAATAAAAGAAAGGATCATCTTCAAAACGCTGACACTGACTCACAAGTGCTTTCACCTTACTGCCCCCGACTACCTCTCCCAAAGGATCCACCCCGTCTCTACTACGAGGCCAACCAGATCACCATATACTAACATGCTTTCTGTGCCATTAGTAAAAAAAGCCAGAGCTGGCGGCTCCAGCTTCCCATATCTCGCACCCACTCACTGGAACGCCCTACCTCCTATAATCCGAGGTGAGGCCTCCCTTTGCACCTTCCGCAAATCCATAAAAACCATCTTATTCACATAAGATTCCTCGCACCAGCTGAATACATCTCCTATGTTCCAGTGCATAAACTGTTTGTAATGACCAACTGTACCAACCAAAACAGCAGCTCTATGCCTGTTGAATACATAATGTACTGATAAATGCTTCTTTGCCTGTAACTAAGCTCTTGCAAGTAACAGCGCCTCAATGCCCATGGGTTACTTGCGCGCTATATAAATTTAAATAAATAAATAAATAAAACTACATTGGAAAAGGCTTCAATGTGTACATTTTGTGCACTCAAAGGATTAAACCTGGATTTACATTTCAATTTACTCTTTGATGGCCAGTCAGTGCTGATACCTTGTTGTTCCATGACCGATCTGTCCAGATTAGCAGAGTTTGTGATATGTGTCTGTTCGCTTTCACTTTGAAGAGTAGCCAATGTACCGAGGGTATCCAGATCAGAAATAGTTAAATCTGTTTGTCCTTCCAATGGTGGTTTCGATTTCTTTGTATATGTGCTGGAAGCAAAAAACTTTTTTAGTCGCAGCTTGCGAACAAAGCTATCCAGATCTAACCTTGTTTGCACATAATCAAAACCTGCCAGAGGACAGAAGTTAAGTCCCAGTTTAAATAGTTTGTTTTCCTCTATTGTCAAAACATGATTAGACAAATTGATAATCTGTTGCTGGGGTGGGCTTTGCTCATCATCTTGGTTTAGTTTCCAGAGCGTAGTGATCTTGGAGGAAGATTGCTGTTTGTGTTTGGTGCCCCTCTGCCCCCTCCTCGTGGCTTTCTGCCTCCTCTGCCTCTTCCTTTTTGGCCAGTCCCGCTTCCACGTGTATTTGTGTTGTTGTTGGTGTTTGCCCGGCCATCTTGGCACAGTAGCCTCATTTCCTCTAAAAAATTGAGGCGTGCTATAGGTTCTTCATCTTCATTCTCAGTCACATCAGTCTCGGAATTGGATGCTGCAGATTCTAAATTGAATTCATTTGTTGATCCTGCAGGGGCTGCAACTGCTTTCACCTTTTGCCTCATTTGGTCGAAACGGTGTGCAAAAGTGTACACTCTGCCCTGTTCGTAATCTCCTTTGTCACGTAGGAACTTATGCTGTTTTCTCATTTTTATATCCTCTTCATATGTTTTTAATCCATTCTCAATATTAGTTTTGAGTTTCTTCCCTTCCTCACTTTCTTTTGTGCTTTTAAGTTTTTCTTCAAGCTCTTTTATTTGTACCAATGTTTTAATTCGATCACTTCCAGCATATTTAACTAATATGCGCAGAAAGGTCTTGGAACAGTGGTCAGAAGCATCACCCTCGGGGAATTCGACCTACATCCAAATAATTTTGGAGGGAGGGTTCTTCCCTCCATTTGCTTATTTCCTTTTTCTTTAGCTTTTCTAAATCTTTCAACAATGTAATTTCCATGTTGTCCTTTACTTTTTCCGTTCTCGCCATATCCTTCCCCATGGCTGCGGGAAGAGTTTCATTCAACAGGCTAGCTGCCTGTTCTTTTCTTGTAGCCTCAATGCTGGCCTGGGAAGCCATGAATGTCTTTTGGTCGTGGCACTGTTGTAAATCCTAAGCACACTTAGTGCACAAAATTCCGACTGGATTTCATAAAAAAATGTATCATACACGTGCACATAAAGGTCATTTTGCACTTGAACGCATGTTCGTGCAATGAGGTGTAAGGAACGATGAAAACAATGCACACCACACTGCCAGACTTATATAAGTCTGAAACACTCAGCCAAGTGAAAAGCACTTACCCCCGCGGTGTTCACCGGCCGCGCCCTCCGACGCTTTTCAGATTCCACTGAGTCGAGCGGCAGGCTTTCACTAACAAGGCACAAGTGTTGGGTGAGGTTCAAGGAAATCCTCCAAAGCACGTTTCTCTGCCGCTTCCAAGAAGTCTTTGTTAACACTCCGGACATCACTCCGGACTCATGGACATCAAAAAGGCTGCCGAGCACGGAAAGTTCCAATTCGTCACCGGTGTCCCCAGCGTGAAATAAATGAAATTGAAAGGTAAACACAGACCGCGAGGTCGAGTTCCTTTAGAAGTTGCACTCCCTTTTGGTAAACGAAATCCATCAATGTTCAGCAACAAGTGCACGCCGAAAAATAAATCACTGCACTGCCAAAAGTTTGTTATTTTAAAAAGTTATACATTTTAATTCAAAAAATAATATGCAGTAGAAAAACGGCTTTCCAGTAGCAGAGAGAAGGCTACCTGACGCGTTTCACCACACTCCTGTGGCTTGTTCACAGTAGCTCCACCCTGTTGTGGGAGCTCTTTTAACCCATGGCATACCTCATGAACATAGAAAAGGTGACTGACAAAGATGACGTTTTTACATTCGGCCATCTTGTACAATGCAAAATGCAATTCGGAAACCAAGTCTGCATATAGACAATGTTACTCAAAGCCTGACGAATTATAGATTTTTCCAGGTAGTCCCTGTATAGATATACATTCCATATATATACAAATAGGCAAACTGAACAAATCACAAGACAAGGGGAAAGAGGATTAGGTGAAAAGTGGTTAAAAAGTAAGAAGGATTAAATGGTTAAAGGGCCAAAGGTTATTGCAGTTACTTGGAAAACCTTTCACTAACAAGCACTGATAGCAATGATTAATATAAACTTCTTTTTTTGTTGGTGGGGTGATTATTCACAGCTACAGACTGCAGCACGTGCTAATTGGACACTTCTGCATGTGCCAATTTTCTCATATGGTGTGGGAATAGTTGCGTTGATACAATGCAACGTGTGATTTCAACAGAGCATCAACACGTGATATGATTGGCAGATGCATCAGGCACGAAGATTGGTAACCGTGTTAAAGAAGCTTGACGTCCTAATGGATCCTTTTGCACACATGGATTTCGTCACACGGCATGGGCATAGCCGCATCAATAAATCACAACATGTGTTTAAACCGTTCATTAACATGGAAGTCACCTGTATGCATATAGACGCAGTGCATGATATGATAGGGTCATTTTGTACGTGCAGATAGCATGGGCATAGTTGCATGAATTTATCACGGTGTGTCATTGGCTCGTGCGTTGACATGGCTAGAGGGGCAGAAGCCCACAACGCGATTGGCTGGTAAAAACTGGTGCAAAGCCACCCAGCTGTGTGAACAATAACGGTCAAAGTGATTGGGCCTTCCATTGATGAGGCTACTGCCACTTGCATACGAGACTCTTCATTGGACAATGTCCTTTGTCAATAATTTAGGTGCAAACACATCATTGCGCTTGGGAATACGGAAAATACATTCTGGTTCACTATATCCCATAACCACGGTAATACCTATCTCACAAACAAGTTGTTAATATTTTCTGTCATTGCTTTTTGTGTCTTGGTGGGTGAACTACATTGTGAGCCTTCAGGAACTTTTAAATATCTTCATTTATCCCTTTCTTCCTATACCTTTGTCCTTGTTTCTTGTGCATGATAGTTTGTCAGTTTTTGTTATTTTGGCTTGTTATACATTTTGTGTAAATGTCTTTTTGATCTTTGTGTTGTGTATTTTTACATTATTTATTTATTTTTCCTCCACGGTCCTGCATTTTATTATGACTACCTCCAACCATGATTATCAGGTGGTGTGGATGGCTTCAGCTTTACCACTGTGGAAGAAGCAATGAGCACAAAAAAACATTGCTGACAGTTGGCAATATTTCTGTGTAAAGGGCCATCGCAGCAAAAAGGAGATCAGTGAGGTCTTGTATACATTTGCAGTAAGGTTTGTGATGGGGACTTTCACACAAGCCATCACATAGCTTGGGGACATCGCTGTTAATCCAACATATTGTTCGTGTTCATTGGGACGAAGTGGATGAATCCTATAGGAGGGCTTGTGTAAAACATGAGGTGAAAGCACATGGAGTAAGATCAGCATAGCAGTATTTGTCATCTGTGCCAGAGACTTCAGACATGATTACTAACTATTTTCCACCATCTAACACCCAACCTTAGTCCATCCTAGTTGCACCTGATCTTTCTAACTTTCTTGTGATGTGCAAATAATGTTACAGCTTGATCGAGGTGGGAGGTGGCACCCCAGACGGTTTGAGCAAGGCTCTTTCGGAACGTATGGCCAATTGCCAACGCTAGGTATATTTTTAACTGTCCATTTTTTGTAACCCTATTCTTTGTTGTATGTACGAATCCTAGTGTGTTTCCCTTCCAAGTTCCCACCTCTTTTGTCATTACTCCCTAAAACGGTCCTTTTCAGGGCCAACCTTTCAGTTATAAAAATAGACAATAAAAACACATACTGTAAATATGGATCAAAGACGTTTAATTGATCCTTTCAATACAGTGGGCCTCATTCCGAGTATGGAGGTAGTCTCCCATACCGGTACCGAGTCCGACCTGGTTCAATGGGGACTTACCGGTCCATTCCGACCTTGGAGGGACCGGTGAGTCCCCATTGAAAAAACTATTCCCCATTCCCATTTCAGCCCCATATGGATCAATGGTAATGGGGAAGTGACTAATAACAGTACGGCAATTTGCGGTACCGTTATTAGCTCTAAAGTCCCTTAACGGGTCCCGTCCTTAACACCTGGTCAGACCAGGCGTTAAGGAAGGGACCTGCTAAGGGACCTCGGAATAGGGCGCACAGGGATTACCGGCACCGATGTCCTTAACGGTACCCGTTATCCCTTTGCGCCCACCTCGGAATGAGGCCCAGTGTGTGTTAAAACACGAAATACCCTTATGTATATCATTGCAGTCGTGGTTATTGCATTTGCGAGCTGTGGATAGAGCCCACCAGCCATTGCTGCATGTAACTGTGCATGGATTTTAATAGCCATGTCTATAAAACTGATTTAAATTTTTTTTATATATATATATATATATATATATATATATATATATATATATATATATATATATATATATATATATATATATATGGTCAGTAGTCTTGTAAAGATGTATTTTAAGATATATTGACTGTAGTCTTTGTAGACAGTTACAGTAACACTTTAATAACTTTCTATTCATCAACATTACTTGTAAATGTACATTACTTATAAATGTAAACACTTTAAAATGTTAAGTACATATGCAAACCAAGTTTGTTATGAACAAGTTTATTTGGGGAGGGAAGTGGTCACGCAATTTCTTTTTATTTTACTTTCTAGACATGAAACATTGTTTTCTAATTGTCTGTATTATTGATGTCAATTATGTATGGAATAACAAAACCCGTGAGATTCAAGGAAATATCTTTAGTTGCAGGGACGTTAATGTGAGCAATACATTGAAACAAAACATTTGAAATTCAAGGAAAAAACCTTAGCTGCAGGGAAGTTAAGGTGAGAACTTAATGCAACAAAACCTCTGAAATTCAGCTAAAGCCACCTTAACTTCGCACCCCCTGTTGCGCAGCATGTGACCACAATGATGATGCCACAGATCACATCAATGATAACATCACTAATTACATGTTGTATGAGAACACTGTTGACATTACAAATCATGTCACTGATGCCATCACTGGTGACAACACTAACTACATTGTATATAACTGATTACATCAATGATGGAATTAGACATAACATAATGTATAAGTTAGCTCATGAAAACATTGATTACCTTAATAATAATTTAGGCCATGGACTTGGCCATGACAAAGACTGTGGTTACTGGCCAGCACCAAAGGCCATAGCTAGTGGTCGGTCAGTGTTAAAAAACACTGTTTTGCATGGTTAAAATCATGCCTAGTAGCCCGTTGCTGTTTTAAAATATACAGTGTGCAACGGTGAATGCTGTAGTCAGTGACCATGGCTAAAGGACATAGCTAGTGCCCATTAATATGTTAGAATATACAGTCGGTACAGCCAAAGGCCATGGCCACTGGCTAGTATTGTGTTGAAGACCATTGCTAGTGGCTGGTTAGTGTATATAATATACAGTAGGAACGGCGGAAGGGCATTGCTTATTGCATTTTATTATTTTAAAATATACGGTGGACATGGCCAAAAGAAGTACAAACTGCTCAAGGTCGAAGGCCATGGCTAGTGGGCCATTTATATGGGAGAATATATAGTGGGCACAGCCAAACGCTGTGGCCACTAGCCAGAATTGTGCTAAAGTCCATGGCTAGTGCCTGATCAGTGTATATAATATACAGTGGACACGGATGAAAGCTGTATCCACTGGTAAAGGCCAAAATCTATGGTTAGTAGCCTGTTCCTGTTTTAAAATATTCAGTGCACATGGGTGAAGGTTGTGACCACTGTCCATAACTAAAGACCATGACTAGTACCCATTCATATGCTAAAATATATTTGGCCATGCACACTGACCATGGCTGAAGGCCATGCTTGATGCCAGTTACTGTTGTAATGTAATTAGTGATGTCATCAATGAAGTGATCGGCGATGTCAACCTTGTGGTTATGGTCTGTGCAACAGGGTGTGTGAAGTTAAGGTGGGTTTAGCTGAATTTCAGAGGTTTTGTTGCATTAAGTTCTCAGCTTAACGTCCCTGCAACTAGAGAGTAAAAGATCCTTTCCACTTATGAAAAATTAAACCTATACCATGTATCGATCCTTAAAATATGGCTCCAATATAATTTCATATAAAGATTAGAGCACATGAGGATACTTCAATCTACACAAACAAGTCCCACCTCTGCATGGTAGGTCAATTTGGCCACACCAAAAATGTATTGGGTCAAGGTTTTTGAATCTGTTTATGAAATGTTTGTAATATTGTTTTTTAATTCCATGTCATTTTAATGTATATGGACATCAAGATTTCAAAACACATTGGCATGCAGTCATTGAAACATGCATTAACAGAATGTGCTGTGCACACACATTGACCTGATCACAAAGATTCAATATTACTTCTGCCATTGTGCAAGCGTTCTATTCAGTGCATGTTACAAATATCACCTAATGTGCGTTGTGAATAATGATTAACTACAAACATTCCTGACAACACCATATTTTCTCATGAAGTGAAACATGTTGTGATCATCTGGCAATCAGAAAAGAGCATGCACTAAAATATCAAAACAGGATGTGACGAAAACCAGTATTTTTAATGTTTGCTTCTAGGTGGCGCTAAAAACCTCTTAGCCAAATACACTACACTGAAGTAAAGGTAGGAGGGAAATGGGATGTGGGGATGGTCACACAGCATGTGGGTGTTGTTTGGGTATTTACCCACCCATTGACTGGGCAATGTGATGCTAATATATTTGGCCATTCCCACCCATTACCAGGCCCTACCTGCCCAAAATACATCCTTCTGCGATCTCTATGATCTTTAGCATGCAGTAACGTCCAACTATATGATGTACATTGCTGAAAGTGTTATTTCAAGGCAGTCTTCTCAGACCTAATCTCTTAATTGCAATTATAAATGTACTACAGGTGTATAACGGGTGTAATAAAAATGCCTCATCCAAATGAACATCTGGTACACTTCATAGCCAGGTTGTACCATTACAGCAGCAGCTGGCACATCCCTATGCAATGCCCACACAACAGGTCAATGCTTGTCAAGCTGTGCCTGAAAAACTTACAGAGGTCTAGGGTTTTTTTTGGAAAAGAGAGGCTTAAGACAGTGCCTTATACAAATTGTTTAAATTACAACAAAATGGTCTTAACTCCTCTCTGAAGCTCACCCTTTAAGATCTAAATTCATCTATAGGGAGGCATTAAGAACTGTACTCCTCAATTGCAACAAAAGACACTACAATCATGTTTGAACAAATATATATATATATTTATTTTATTCATACGTTTGAATTGAAAACCACTTTATTAAAGAAAATTGTCTTTTTAAAAATATATAAAAGGATGGTATATCACCCGTCACAACTTCTAATATGCTAGGCAACAACAATTAAACAGAGACAAAAAAACAAGTTTGTAAACCAAGTTTGTTCTAGAAAAACAGTCCTAGAATAGGACCTAGAAAGATTCTGTGGATGAATGAAATGTAAACCTATACCCTGAAAAAAAAGTAAGAAAACAGAAAACCAATTACCACAGACAAGAAAGTAGCTGCAAGAATTATAGGACAAAACTAGTAAATGTATACTGAAACGACCACATGGCATGAAAAAAATGCAACAATAACATATAAGATAAAACACACCATTGATGTCAAATCTAAAATCTCTATTTCTATACTGAAACGTTTACTATAGTTCTAAGTGCAAAACAGCTATAAATGCCTTATTGAGCTTGTGATAGCATTCTCACAAAGAAAACATTAGCCCGACATGTTTCATTCCCATTGACCTTGAATAGGATAAGTAACGGGAAATTCTTCAGGGGGTGATGTCACAAACATGAGGTAGTATGTCGATTACTAGAAAGATGTCGTATACATTTTGTGACGCTTGATGCAAAGACAGGAGAGCAGTTCTTTAAGGGTGACTTATTTTGTTGTGAAGTAACAACCTGACTGCCGATTTATAAGTAGTAGCAGGGGTAATCACACGATCTGCTTGAGTAGGAGGTTTTCTCACTTTTAATGCGCTCCTCGGTGCTTACTTCGCACTCGTACGTGAGTTGTTAGAGCAGCCGCTGCTACCGCAGCATGTGCGGAGAAACATTCCAAAAAGTGCTTTTACTGGAGGCTTGCACGTTCCTTGTTTCACGGTGTGGTTTCTTCACTGAATATGATCGCTCTCCCGGGCTCTCCTCAGTCGTGTGTCTACAAAAAGACCATGTGACTCAAGCTGTGCCAACAGTAGTGAGTGCTGACTTCATTCCAACAGAAGGACGTTATGCTGCAGCACGGTCACTGATACATTCTACATGTTAAATTTGTGAACAATGATTTGAATGGACAGTATTTGCAATGTGTCCAAAATGCAGCAGATCCGGTCTTCCTCTGTATCACTCCATTGATAACAAGGGTCGCCAGATGACACGCTGAAATGTCGTCCTAGAGAGGCGCCTCATTTCCTGGAATATTAGCTTTTCCCGAAGGTAAGAACTCGTGTGCTGCAGTGAGCTGGACAGCAATGCCTAAAGGCCCTGCAGGTCAAATTTAAATATTAAACAGATTTACTTTGAAGTTTCCATGGTTTCTGGAAATGTGCGGTTAGCAAAACTAAACAGTCTTTAGAGAAGACTGAAACCTGCTTGGTTCGGTAAAAGTCCTATTTTTGTCTCTAATGGACCTGCTCTATCATTACATGCTGGCTGGTCAAATAGATTAGAGGGTTTAGCCGTTGTATATCTTCTGTACCAGGCTACAACCCCAAAAGCTCTGACTCAGCCCTTTAACTCTGATAAACTGATGTTGATGTTTCATTAAATTGGGTAATAACAGTGCCTTGAAGAGGGAGGAACTCGTCAGGAAGGCAATATAAACTCCTGCTATTACACATACATCATTATTCCCTAAAGGAAATTTGCATTGATTTGGAGTATTGGGGGTCGCCTACCATGGACATCCGGCAGGCGCCCCTGGGTGCTGTTTCCATCAGCACACCACAGGCCCAGTGGCACTATGGGACATCAGCGCCATCGGGGTGGGGGCACATCCTGCCAGGCTCCTGACCATGCGGACCTCTGCCACCGTCCTGGCACGAGGGTCCCATGGCACCAGGGCCTGCAGGCCTACATCATTAATGAGACATGGACTCAGACAAACCTCTTATGGAGTCTGCAGCCGATCTGTCTCACGTGCCTGCAGGGGCTCCCATCTTAAAGGGGCAATAGACATAGGGGAAACACATCCCCTTAAAGGGGCACTGCACACGGGAGGGTCTCACCTAACATGGAGTACAATTTAGAAAAGACTCAAAAGAAAGCAAGACAAAATGTTCCTCGTGAAATGTGACTTATTACTTGCAAACGGAAGTCTCAGACATCAAGAAAACCTTCAAACTGCAGTGATGTGGTCTGATCCTTTGGAAAAAATACAGTACTTTGCAATATGTCGATTCCTAAGGATTTGGCAAGATACCAAACACAGTCTTACCTTGAAAAGAAAAGTCATACATGCTGAAAATTGGAGCAGATCTCCCACATATCCTGAAACCGCATGAACACTTACAGTAACATTAAGCAATCACTCCCTATAGACATCCAACAATCAATTTCAATTAGAACACGAGCTGGAGCGCGCTCTTAAACACTCGCAGGGACAGGCAATCAGCATTCTCAGACATCTCCAGCAATCTATTTCAAACTGAAATAAATGTTCCATTGAAAAGGAACGGTGAGAAAAAGGCAAGCGGAGGTAGGAGCAAGGCAAAGGAAGCCATCCCATGCAGAGGAAAGCTCGCACTGACACAATGATACTCATCATGACACAGCTGAGAGGGTTTGTAGTTAAGCAATATTTATCGATGGGGTAGGGCAATCTCAGCTATTTTTGACTCGAATGGAGGGAGTGAGGGCTGAGGCAAAGCCAATACCCTAATTCATCACCAATCAATACACAACTGGGATTGACCTATCATTTGCGAAAACTGTGGTTGTGAACCAGAACCTTTCAATGTTGTTTTGATTCAAAATACCCTTTCAAAAAAAGATACTGTTTTGGATTAACATGTGGTGTTTGTGACGAAACGAAATCTGCTCTGCAGGAGTATAAGGATGACTAGTTTCTAAACCACTTATTCAGCCCACACGGTTTCACAAACCAGTAGTGACCCCAGTCATACAGGTGAAGCAGGCACAGCTAAAAGATATACCTCCTTTGACTTTTGTGATAACATGGGCCGACGGAAGGCTATACCCTCAGAAGGGATGTGAATGTGATCCTGTGGCAACCCAAACAGCAAAGTACAACAGTCCAAAATGAAAGGAATGTTCAATCAAAGTTCTATTAAAGATATATAGTTCAATTAAAGACACAAATGTACACATAACTATCAAAACGCTATATAAAAACCCACCCTGTACAGACAATACAGAATATGCAAATGATAGAAAGATGCAGCAATCTGGGTAATGAAAAAGGGGTGAAAAGGCATTCAGGAACCACAATGAATTTAAAAAAGATTTGTCTTTGATTGAGAAAAGGTGCGAAAGGGACTTGGCCAGTCTCTATGGTCCCAGAAATGGACCGGAAGGACAGAGCTTCTCAATAGGACCTTATTCCAATGTTTGGTGGTTCAACACGATTAAACCCGGGCTTTGAGCGGTTGTGCGTGTGTGTCAAATTGAGCTGGAGCTGTTGAGTGTTGTTAATCCAGGCGATGAGTCGGCATGGGATCGGGTTTGAGTGGGTGTTCCATGCGGTTCTGAATTAGCGTTGCACAGTACAGGTTGAATGGATCACCAGTAGCTGTTCAACAATCAAGCGTGTTTTGAGATGATGAATACTGCTGGTTCAGGCCCATGAGTGATGCAATAATCTAATGGTTCATGTCGAGATATGATGATACGTCGTGGTGGTTTGATACTGTGTCCGATGGAGTGATTCACATTCAAGCGCCTGGTGCTCGAGCCGGGAAGGTGAAGATACTCTGATGGGGTGCTATGTTGTCGAACCAGTTTGATGATGAGAGCACAGTGGTTCAACATGGAGCGAGTGTCGAAGGCTGCACTTGCAGTCCCCATTTGCTTGGAAGCATTGAAGGTATTTTGAGGTATTTTGACAGTGAAAAACAGAGATCCTGGCTTCTCTATGTTATATGGTACTGCATTGCAGGCTGTGGACTGTACA
This sequence comes from Ambystoma mexicanum, assembly GCF_040938575.1. Classification (NCBI taxonomy): domain Eukaryota; kingdom Metazoa; phylum Chordata; class Amphibia; order Caudata; family Ambystomatidae; genus Ambystoma; species Ambystoma mexicanum. The sequence continues at coordinate 417,716,991 of NC_090927.1, read as the reverse complement.
TATGGTTTACTTTAAAAGCTGCTCTTTAAGTCTGCATGTATATAGTTGAACGGTGTTCTAGGTTCCAAATTGGAGGGGTGTGGAGTGAGAGTACTGAGCAGCAAAGTTGGAGCTCAGCTGGAGAAGAGACAAGCGAGATTGAGAAATGCTAGAAAGCTTGGGGCTTGATTACCCACAACTTTGTGCATCTTGAATAAAAGATAGAAAACAAACTGAGAGCTGTTTGCAGTCGACCTCATTTCAGTGGCGACGAGCTGGTCTAAATCCCCCAGGGACCAAGCAACTGCCTTCCCTGGTTGGACACGTCTCTACTTTACATTGTGTTTAGTTCTGCTCAGGAAGTAAAGGGAGAGTGCTGCTGGATTGTGGTGTGGAGGTTTAGCTACCCCACAGCATTGGAAGGAAGGAAGTGCCGCTGATTTATGGATGTTGCCGGCGCACACAGTGCCATGAGGAAGGTGCTGCCGTGAGGAAGGTGGGGCACAGTTGCCGGCACGCACCAACATATTTTCTGTGCCTGCCGGCAGCAGCTGCTGTGTGGAAAGACAGCACCGTGCCAGGCGCACATGGTGCCGAGAAGAAGGTACCGCTGTGAGAAAGGCAAGCACAGTTTCCAGCACGTGCCACCATCATGCCTGTGCCCACCACCTCTCACTCTGTGCCGAGTTTTGCTCGGCTATTGTTGTTGCAGGGACGAAAAGATATGGCTGTGATCCCCACATGCTGACGAAGGCAGCCTTCCGAGGCCGGTTGCACAGCAATGCAGGATGCTCAGCGTACATTTCATGTTGTATGGCCGGTTGCCCTAGCTTGGAGCAAATCCTGTGCCAATTGAAGGCTGTAGTTAATCTTGCCCTTTGAATGTACTTGGAAAAGAAGCCTTGTCTATGACATTGTGGCATAGTAATGCACTTACTTTTTAAGTCTTGTTTTCAGGACAGCTAACCTTTAAAAATGCGCCTTCTATACCAGGTTGTATTTGTTTTTAAAACTGTGTAATTGTATTTTAATACGTGTGTGAATCTCTGTTGTAGAATTCCAGATTAGGTGCATTCCGAGCATTTATCCTGCTGAAGCTAGCACAGGCTTTTCAGGCTCTCCCTCCTCCTTCAAGCACGGTGCAATTTGAATCAGAGGCCCCTGTCCTCTGCACACACTCAGCCCGGTGCAAACTACAATCCCCAGCGGAATTGTAGTTTCCGGAAGCTTTCTTCTATTCAAATCCGGCGCAAACACGTCAGCCCGGACGGGTCGGTACAGTCTGCTTAGTCCGCAGCTAGAACGTGCAGTTAAACACATCATGGGTCTTGTTGAAGTCCTAGCACTTATTGATGCCGAACGTAATCATTTGCTACTCCGCACCGCAGCTACCAGTGCTTTATCTAAGGTAGGTCCTAATCAGCTATCTTCGCAGTCACCTGGCTCTCTTAAAGTTTCATGCCCTACTAGAACGATGAAACAAGACCTTATTTCATTACTGAGCATTCCGGATGCAGGCTTAGGGGCTAACCAGGCAGAAACCTGCATGGCAGTAGACCTTAACTTAATTGACCCTCTTCCGGATAGCCCCCTAGTGCATAAGGCATACTTGAATATGGCAGAGCAAATAATAGTTCCTTCTTGTATCCTTCTTAGTACTAACTCTCCTGTCTCAGATTTACGCTGTGTGCTGCTTAATACACGTTTTTTAGTCAAACCCGCCACTGAAGTCTCCAATTACATTGAACATAACAAGATTGATATTAGCGCCGTGTCCGAAATGTGGGGATCTGAGTCTGCTGGTCCCAGTCTTAACCTAGCAATCGCAAAAGGGTTTGTCATGTTATGCAAGAACAGACAGCAAGGTAGAGGGGGTGGTGTAGCCTTTATTCTAAGAGACTCTTACTCTATATGGGAAATCCCAGGGGAGATAGTTAAAGAAATTGACTCCCTATATATTAAAATCGGCATGAACGCTGAATCTACACTTAACATTCTTCTCCTTGATCGCCCCCCTTCTTTGAATGGTAGCTGTTCAGCAGCACTTTATAATCTCATGCTTCCCGGCTCAAACCACACTCTCTCTCTTCATTATTCTTGGCAACTTTAAACATTGGTTAGGTGATCCAGAAGATCCTCATGCATTTCAGTTACAACAGTTACTGTCAGATTTAGGTTTTGATCAACAAGAGACAGAACCATGCACTAGGACACACTATTGACTGGCTAACTACTCTTAACAATATTTGTTATGATGTAGCCATTACATCATGTCTTTGGTCAGATCACTTTCTAATACATTTTCAATGTCAGTCCCGTTCCCTCTTAAATTAAGAAACGCTTCTAAGGGATCCTCTTTGTCACGTAACCTAAAACGTCTCACAGTGAACAACATAGCACCATTACTGGACAACAAAATAAGCTTCTTGCCTGACACTACTCCTCATGCAATGTTGGTGATTCTGGCTTTCAATATGGCCAGTATTTCTAACACCTTAGCCACTGTGAGGCTAAAGAACCAGACAAATGAGGAGTTGAAAAGTCAACCTTGGTTTACGGCTGACCTCGGAAAGCCCAAAGCCTTAACGCTCAAGGCCTTTTTCCTATGGAAATCAGCTCTAACCCCTGCTCTAGAGCACTCTTAGAAGGCCTTAGCAAAGGACTGTAAATCTGCAATACTTGAGGCCAAACAGAATTTTCACAACACTAGAATAGCTAATGCTGCCTCCGATGTAAAGGACATTTTTAAAATCCTAAAAGAACAAGAGGCAGTTCCTCTCCCAGATGACCAACTGGAGGTTAGAGATGCCACCTGGTGTCAGAATATACAGGATGGAATGCACAATAAACTCCTGGGAATAACAGCAGGGATGCGGGAAAGAAAGAAGGAGCTAACTGTAAAGGCCACAAGTGAACATCATAAGTCCCGATCATGGCAGTCGACGTTCCCACAATTCGACTTTCGCCCAGTCACAGAGGAGACTTACAGCAAGTCATCCGAAAATGAAAGCCCACTTGGTGCAAATAGGACTCTTGTGCCTCATTAATAATAAAAACCTGCCCTCCCCACCTAATAAAGGCAATCTGCACTTTTGTTAATGCGCCATTGTGCAAAGGAAAGGTACCTGACGATTTAAAACATACAATGGTTACTCCCATACTAAAAAAAATCAGATTAGCTAGGGATAACCCACTAAATTATTGCCCGATCTCAAACACGCCTTTTCTGGTGAAAATCTTAGATAAGGTAGCGCACGGTCAGTTTTCCGAACATCTAAATCTGTAACCCATGCTTAACAGGCATCAATTAGGGTTCAGACGGGGCTTCGGTACCGAAACTTCCCTACTGGAGCTAAAATCCAATCTGTTGGAGCGCATTGTTAAAGGGTCTCTTTCTTTGCTAGTCTTGCTCGATCAGTCTGCAGCATTCGACTTGGTCGACCACTCAATTTTGAAGTCCAGACTTTCCGAGATCACTAATTTTTCACCTTTGGCACTCTTGTGGATCGCATCGTTCCTGGAGAACAGAGTTAGTAGAGTATGTTCAGAAACAGCTGGTGCCACTCCTATTCCAGTCCTCTTTTGGGTACCCCAGGGTGCCAGTACATCACCATGCCTCTACAACATATTCATGACTCCGTTTTTCTCTAAGTTAGAGGCAGAGGGAATTACGTTTTGTAATTATACAGACTACACACAATGTGTCTTCCCGCTTTCAGGCTGTCATTCTCAGGATGAACTTGAGTTGAACAGAATCTTCATCATAATAGAGAACTGGATGCTCAATAACTTGGGCTCTTAACAAAAGTAAAACGGAATTCATGATTGTGGGTAGCTCTGTCGCCATGAAAAACAGACAGAAGTTTTTGTTCCTTTAGGTTAGATGCTGACCTCATTACACCAGTTCCTAAACTGAAGATCCTGGGCATAATTCTCGACCAATCCTTCACCAAGGCGACCTCATGTCTCTGGCATTGTTACTGCCTCTGCGTATTATATCAAATTGATTCACCATCTTAAGCCGCTTACAACTCAGAGCCATCATTGGCGTGAAGATGGATTACTGTGAGAGCTTACTGGCTGGTATCAGAAATTGTGATGCACACAGGCTACAGACCATGCAGAACAGGGCAGTGAGAGTAGTTCTGGGTCTCTCAAGAAGAGACCATGTAATGGGCACCAGGCGGTCTCTTCATTGGTTGCCCATTGAGGCTAGTGTTACTTACAGGATCCTCACTATGGCATTCAAGTGCAGACTAGGGACCATGCCAGCATACCTGCAGGACTCCATCACAGAAAAAGCTAATGGAAGAGAGATAAGATCCAGTGGGCAGAACCTGCTAGTCCTTCCCTGATGTAGAACCTCAAAAGCCAAGAAGGGAGCTTTCCATTTGGTGGCTCCCAAACTTTGGAATCAACTTCCAAAAAATGTAAGATTCCAGAGCTTGTTGACGGCTTTTAAGAAAGAGCTACAAATCTATCTGTTTGCTTAACCCTCATTTTCTTGACTTGTTCTCATACATGCTCTTTTCTTGCTCACATTTCACCATTTGACTATTGTTCTTCGTAATGTGTCTGTCCAATTGTCTGCGCCTTTAGGCTTGAGGGTCCACAGCGCGCTATACAAATACCGTAATGTAATGTAATGTAATGTAATGAAACTGAGCAATCTGAATGGTGACTGACTGTAGTTGGACATTGGGAAGGCACTAAACATATTTAAAAGAAAGTAAGCAGTGAAGAGGGAAGTGCATGACTTAGGGAACAACTGGTGACCAACAGAGATAGTAACAACTTGCTTTTATCTGCGTCCCATAGAAGAAGAAAAAAGTGAGCAATCTGCCAGCCGCTCCCAGAAATCCAACTGTGAAGTGGCAAATGTGGAAGGAGGACTTGCCATCCATAGTCCATCCGAAAGCACTGCCCGTCGGCTTTCCCTCCTCATACGCTGTCTTGTGTTTGAGGGTAAACACATCCTCAAGAGTCTTCTAGAACCAATCCATTGGGGTGCTGTTGGATGCTGACAAAGGGGGAAGTGGAGAACCTTTAAACCCATCTGCAGTCATTCTTAGGATGCTGGATGTGCACTTTGAGAAATAATCCAGCATTATACTGGAGAGGTACAATATTGGAATACGGGAGCAAGCAGTAGGGGATTCCATAGAAGAGTTCATAACATGGCTGAGGGAATGAGCCAATAAGTGAATCTCTGAAACGTCCCATGATGAATGTCTATGAGGCCAATTCATGTTGAAAGTGAGGGAAAGTAAGTAAAAGAAGAATTTTGGACCAAAGGTGATTCCAGCCTTGCAGAGGTCTTGGACTTGGTGAAAGAAATGGAGCACATGATGGCATGTAACAGCGCTAGACAAGTAGGGGGGTGACAAGATATGTGCTGTCATAACTGGAAAGAAGAAACATAACAAATTGGGGCATAGAAAGAATGTTCTGTCAAAGAAAGGTGTCAAGGAGAGGGCAATAGGTAGTGCATCTGAGGGGCCCAAGGGGAAGGATTTTGATATGAAGAAGTGTTTTAGTTGTGGCAGCACCTTTCATTTTGCTAATAATGTAGGATGTCTTGGTCTTAAAGCACTCACAAATGTGCAAAGCAAGGGTATTTTGTCAGATGTTGCAAGAACTTTTTCACGAGTGATGTTAAAGAAATTGGAGAGACTGCGAGTGAAGATGGAGACGATAATGATGATGAACCGGTTGATTGTGTCAGTTGGTCAGTGAATGAAGTTGGCTTAAAGTTGAAGAGAAGCGAGAAACCACATGCTGTGGTAGTTGTGAATGGTGTTGGTGTATTAATGTTGGTGGACTCAGGTTTCCGATTACACCATTCTGGATAGCTGGATTTGGAAAGAGAGATCAAAGGTACTAGATTAGAACATCCAGCATTCAGGGTGAATGCCTACGGTGGTTCACACATTGGATTCATAGGATCTATCCACGCCAAGTCAGAATGAAAGGGGAAGGTTACCCTTGCAAAGGTATGTGTCTCGAGGAAAGCAGTAGGCTTATTGGGCTGGTACGAGCAGAGTGAGATGGATATCGTGTTGGACGCCAGAATCTCGGGCCACATTGCAGTTGTTACTGATGGTGATCTTGCACACTGGAGGAAGTGTACAAAGTTGAGTTCAGTGAGGAGGTGGGGTGCCTAAAAGGACATCACCACCGCATTAAATAAAAGGTTGCTGCAAAGCCAGTAGTGACAAGGGTCAGAAAAGTTCTGATGACCATGAGGAAGTAAGTCACCTTGTAGTTAAAGAGGTTAGAGCGTGAAGCCGTAATTGAGCCAGTAGAAGCTTCGGAGTGGGTTTCACCCATTGTTGTGGTGCGTAAGACCAGCAGAGAAATCTGATTATTTATAGACCTCAGAGTTCTCAACATGGAGGTTGTAGTGGATCAATTTCCACTACCCAACATTGGGGAGATGGTGAGCATCGCAGCTGGAGCAAAGGTGTTCAGAACACTAGACTTGGCTTCTGCAGATCACCAGCTGAGGTTAAATCTAGAATGCAGAGATTTTACCACATCTGTGACTCCAGAGTGGACATTTAGGTGCAAACGGATTCCATTTGGTATGGCTTTAGCAGTGGCATTTTTTAAAATGGTCATGCATGAGATGCTGAAGGATAACATCCCTCTTAGAGGGAAAGATTTGCGGGAGCATGACCAGAGGCTTGATATGGTACTTGAAGTGCTGTCAGAGGTTGGAATGACTCTACAGAAGGAGAAATGTACGTTTAGAGAATGTTTTATTGATTAAATGGGACACAAACTTAGTGAGAAGGGGATGGAACCAAAATGTGAGCTGGTAAATGCAATACTAAATGTAGAGGACCAAACTAACAGGCAAGAAGTAATGTCATTCTTAGGGTACACTGAATATTATGCACAATTTGTGATACGCTTTGCAGATAGGTGTAGTGCAAAAAAGGTGACTCTGCAAGAAGGGTGCATTGTTTGTCTGGAGTGAGGAATATCAGAGAGGATTTAAGGAAAGAAACCAAGCTAATGCCAGTGCACCAGCATTGGCAAGCTTTAACACTGGATGTGAGACATTTATTATGACGATGCCAGTGACATAGGTCTTGGTGCTGTACTTATGCAATGACATTGTGATTTTGAGAGAGTCATTTATTTTGCGTCCAGGGCTCTGAGAGGTACAGAAATGCAGTATTCAATGATAGAGAAAGAAGCGCCCAGGCTATAAAGTGTTAAAAAATGTAAAGCATTCCCATGGTGAATGAAATTTGTGGTGTGCATCGACCACAAGCAATTAGTAGTCATATTTATGAGAAAAGGTCTGGATGAAGTGTCACTCAGGATAGTTGGATGGGTGACTTAATTTCAAGGACATGAGTTTATAGTAGAACATGTAATAATACCATGGCTGATTATTTGTCAAGGGTGTCCCATGTAGACAACGATGAAGAACATATGATGCTGGATAGCGAGACAGACGATCAAGTGTTTGTGGTATGCAAATCCATTGTAGGAAGGCATGAATGGGAAGATGCTGTTGCTGAAGATGTGGAACTCTGGGCTGTCAAGAATAACATTGAAACTGGGTGGAATGACTGGATGGAAGTCCACGGCTTAGGAGCCTTTCCGCAAAGTGAGGCATGAATTCGGTTTTGAGGGTAAGCTGTTATGTAATGCCGGACGTGTTGCTCCACCTTTGGGGGTCAGGAAGAAGCTTATAGTAGTGGGACATGAGGGTCACTTGGGCATGACGAAAACTTAAGGGAGAATTAGGGCTAAATATTGGGGGTCAGGGTTGGATGGGCATGTTGAACAGATAGTAAAACATTGTGCCTTGTGTGGGGAAGCAGAAAATATGCTAGGAAATTACATTCAGCCGTCAGTCCATTAGAGTTGCCGAGTATGCCATGGGAGTTTGTGGCAGTAGATATTTTAGGGCGCATTGGAGGTGAGAGGGGTCGAAGGGAGTATATTATTTTTTTAATTTTTATTTTTTTATTTGATTTATTTGAAAAACTATTTTACAAAACTCCAATACCTAAGCTCAACATTCCAAATTTCCTTAAGACTAATAGTAACATCCTCATTTTGAGTGTTCAAGTTCTCTTGTTATGTTTGTTTTTTGTTTTGCTTTTTACCCACATAATTCCTATTGACTTGTTTTTGGATATTGTTCCTATCTCTTTCACAAGCCATGGTATCATGAAGTACAAGTGCCACTGCAATCACCCATGATACCTTCTCTCCGCTCAGCATGCATCTCCACCAATCTTCTTCCTCAAATGTTTCCATCTTTGAAAAATGGTACTTCAGATAAGTGGACCTCAATGTTTTTGTGCCCGAGCAGGAAAGCAGCAGATGTCTCACTGTTTCTATCTCAATTCCTTCTTCACAATGTCGCCATTATTCAAAGTGGACAAGCCTCTTATGGTCAGAATTTCATTTGTCGCTAAGAGGTTTAAGCAAGCTCTCAAAAAGGTATTTCGTAGCACTTTATTTGGGAACATTTTCGTATATTCCGGAAGTTCATTCTTCCATTTTGTGTTAATCGGCAAATAAGTAGTCAATTAGTTGTTGGACACGTTGTCGAGTGTCTTAATCCAATCCCATTCTTCTATTTTCTTTTTAACCTTATTAGGGTTGTCTTTTAGTTCTTCTTCTGTGCTGGAAATTTCATTAAGAAAATGTCATGGTGCATGCTCCAAAACACTTGGAGCTGGCAGGTCTTTCCCAGTCACTGACACCCATCAGGGCTCAAAAAGCCCCAAAGGGTAGTCCAAGGACTTCCTGGACTCAGTCCTGGCGCCGTTGTCGCCAGGCTCATAATTTTTCATCTGGTAATGCACTGCATGCAACTACATACATCCCAGTCAAAGGGGGATGAACCATCTGGCTTATCCTGGGTGTGGCTGTGGGACTACTTTACCTGTGATTGCAAAATGAGGCTGGAGGGACTATTTTATTGGAACTACTTACAAGACTATTTAAACCACACCCTACCGACAGAACATGCTTCGTGTTATTCTGCACTCCTACAGCGTAATGCTCACCGTGTTTGCTTAGCTCCAGTATCTGAACTCCAGCAGCCACGCCCGTTCTGGAACTTCCATCCATCGGAACCTGAGAACAGGAAAAGAGAAGAAAGAAACAGGAATTTATACTGAGTTTTCGACCTTAGCTGAAGGATTCCATCCGAGCGGCCGCTCCTTCAGCTGCTCTTCAGTTCGCTGCATCTGCAGAAAGGAAAGCATCTGCAAGAACAGCTGATACTCACCCAGAGACCGCTTCCCTGGAATTCCTCTGAAGCGGTTCCTCCGATCGCCGCTCCGGAGCCACGCTGCAACTGTTTAGCAGGAAAGAAAAAAACACAGCTGGTTAGTCGCGCACAGAAAGAAACCATTATAGAGACATTCGGCGCCACTCACGAACGCCATACTCACCCGCAGAGAATATGCTCAGCGTTGAAGAACGAGTCAAATCTTCATTAAAAACCACTTAAAACCTGGGTAATAAAGACATTTAAGCAAATATTCAAAGCATCTATTGGCATAGAGACTTACCTACTGAGTCAAGCAATTCAAGACTCCGCTACACCCCCACAGGATCAGTGAAGGAACTTGAGCCAGGGAGAGACTGTCATATTGCGCCCCTGCAAGAGACCGCAGGACGGAGAGTCCACCACTAAACAAACCAAGGTGAGGCTGAAGCAGAGAGCGGTCATTAGGAGGTTACGGGAGGTGGGAACTCAACCCCGCTCCTCACAGTGCTAACATCCTAGTTCGACCTTGTAGGCAAAAGACTTCGGGAAAGTGACAGGGAAGGAGAAGTCGAGTGCAAGTCTCTCCATCCAGCCGTGTAACGCCAGTGCAGACATCATTCCTGCATCTTCGAGCGACGCCCCCGAGGAGACCAGGTGAGCGTGACAGAAAATCTTGGTTTTTCGATTGTAACTTCTTTAGCATTTGATTGTGTCCTCCCTTGACTTCACTAATGATAGCCAATATTTTCGGTCGAGTGGGAAGTAGTATTTTTCTATACAACAGCAGGCTGTTTCATTCAATTACAACCTGAAGTGACATCAAAGACAGTTCTCTCCTTATTGAAGCCATTAGAGTTGATTTTGGCAAGTTCAAGACTCTCCGCCAGTAAAGGCCCTCTATTTTTAGCCATATTTTTGAAGGATTGTAAGGCATTGCTTCAACTCCGTAGGACAGGGATGGAATATTTTTTTTCTTTATAGAAAAGTATGGTCAGTATGAAAGAAAACCTTCCAAATGTCTTATCCACTGCACTTTTCTGTGCTGCCAATATTTAGTTTTTTTGAAAAAGGACTGTGCATCGCTGTTTCTGTGATGTTGCTGCTCAAGGTTGCTCCCAAATATTTGAAATTCTTTGACTCTGCCTCTCTACTTTCCATCTAAGAACCATTTAAATTTTTCGCTGCTCTTAGTCGATTATTGTATTGATGGATCTCTACTCAAAGGGGGTAATTCACGGAATAAATGTGCACCAGAATCAGTGGCGCAAGCTGGCGCAAGCGTGAAAAAGCTGGCGCATGCATGCGAATCGCATGCGTGCGATTCATGGAAGTGTGTATTTTCCGGGATGTGCGGCAAATCTGCACATGGCTGACACCGGGGCACACGTCACTTCCACATCCCAAACACTGTTTCGGAATCATGGCTACACATGGCTCGTAGGTGAGTACAAATGACTGTGCACATGCATACATGTCACACACAGACAAATACACAAGCCCAACTAATGACAACCATTATCACCTTACCAGGGGACAGTGCCTACCCTCTGAGCACCTACATGATGACGCCCATACAGAACCCCACCACACCACCCCAGGTAAGATACAACTCAGCCCATACTGCAACCAGGGCCATAGTGGAGAGCACATTCGGAGTGCTCAAGTCACACTTCCGCTCCCTTGACTGCTCTGGTGGACAGCTACTATATGCACCCCAAGTAGTGTGCAGGATCAATGTGGCAGCATGTGTCCTGCACAATGCGACAACACAGCATGGCGTACCGTGGATATGGTGATGCCCCCACATCCCCAACCACACGCATGGCCGCTGCGCATGGGGGGAAAGGGCATGTGGCGAGGCAGACCGTACCCAGCTTGTGGCCACATTTTTCACCTAAACTTCAACCCCTGCGGAGTGCACACAGGCCTGGCACATACCAGGTCACAATCGATGTTGAGAAAGGGACAGTTAACTGTCACTACCTTGCCACCCTGAGAATGTGTCTACGGAAGTGTCACATTGTGTGCATCCCTAGCTAAGTAAACACAACCAATCCCATATGACCAAAGGGAACACTTTAAAGGCACCCCCCTTGCTAAACAGGGCATGAAAGGACTGGTAAGCCACCCAAACCCTCCCAACACTCCTGAACCCTGACTACCACGCCGTACCATGGTATGCAACGGCAAAACATCCAACCATATGCACAACACATGACACAATAGTCATGAAGTGCCACGTGATAAATGTAAATAGGCACCAGACAATTATACCTGACATGGAATTGGAAGAAAGAGTGACCAAAATCTCACACTCTGAAAACGGTGGCACAAATGCATGTCACCAGTGGTGCAACCAACAAAAGTCAGAATACCTGTTGCCATGCACATTGGACAATTGCAAATTGCCATATCAAACACCTTACACTGGACAGCACAGTGAGTGTGCATTGCATTGGTGAAAACTCTTCTGCATCATTGTAAAAAATGGCATTCAACCAAATAGTACCCTGTCATGCATGTACACGATCAATGACTTGGAAGTGAACATGGATTGTCGTAACACAGCATGCTTGAGAAGGCAATCTGGGTGCACGCATTTGCATGGTGTCAATGTAGTTGTGGGGGCGTGTATTTGTTAGTAGGGACATTTCTAGAATACATGCATGTGAATTGAAGTGAGTGCCTGTGTCCTGTACACAGCACATGTGAACATAGCACCAAGGACCCCCATGTGTGTCAAACTATACCCATCCCCTGGCACCTCAAAAATGAAGCACTACATTGCATCAGCCATTGACCAGCAGAACATATCATGTACAGAGTACCCCACATCAGAAATGGCAGACAGTGAGCCATTATTGAATCATAGAAAGCCATAATACGACCTACACACAAAGTTCATCCAAGCACCTCAATGAGGGAGGGAACAAGGGAGAAGAACACTACATTCCTGCATGTCCTTCAAACAGTCCACAGTCTGATAATGAACTGGAAACGCACACTACATATTACAAGTGGCTGGAACAATAAGGGAGAGTCTAGGGAGGGAATGTTGGATGACATAACTAGCATCAACATTCCTATGCCTGACAGCAATAGGCGCATTGTAGGAGTCACATAAGGAGGTGAGTGAGAGAAGAGGAGGGAAGCGGTGAGGAGAGTAACGAAACAAATGACAAACTGTGGTAGTCCTACAAAGAATCGAGATAGTGCTCGGGAGGGGGAGAAGAAAGACAGAAGGGAAAGGGGGAAGAGATGACCTGTAATCAGTGGTGGAGGGACTAATGATAAAAGTAACTGGCAAAATCATACTCAAAATGTCAAAGGTGTGGTGTGGAAGGACGGAGGTAGAAGGGCAAATGTCTGTAAAGAACAAGCACCTACGTATCACCATGCCTGGTGGCAATTGGGGTAGTGGTTGAAAATGACAGCCTGAGTACAAGGAGGAGGGTAAATGGTGGTGGAGAGGGAGGAGAGAAGGGAGGAGGGGGCCAAGCTCAAAATGACTGATGGGGTAGATGGTTAAAGAAAGCACACAGAGGGGGCAGAGGGAAACCTGACGGTGCAGGAGAGTAGGGGATGTGATGATGAAGGGGGGAGACAGAGGGACACTGACAGGGGCAGGGGAGACAGGAGGCATTCAAGTGACTGAGAAGGCATGTGGACACGTCTAGACAGGGCCACCTTTGTGGGCTTTTGGTAGTGGTGGCAGGCTCAATCATCCTGGTTGGCCGGATTGTCACAAGGGCAAAGTGCAAACAGTGGAAGGGGGTGCAGGTCCAGGACACAAACAGTATATTCAAATCACGAACAATGCAGTCATAACTCAGATGGCACATCCAAACATCAACCAAGGCTGGAAAATGGCCAAAGTGTTGCTAGCAAGGAATTGGTGGTTGTTGAAATGCGTGGTGACAGGGGTAACTCAGCGTGCAGCCTTCATGTGGCATATCAAAATCACTGGTGGGAAACTGTCCCAATTCAACATTCTCAGCAGATGGACCACTCCCACCATCAGTGTGTTGTATGCAGCCAAAGGGTGCATGGTACCAGCTACAGCAGGAAGTGCATCAACATAGAAATTCAATGCATAAGAAACATCTCAAAGAACATGATGTAATGCACAGTCAGCATAATACTCACCAAAGTGAAGTCCAGACATGCATTGGAGAAACCATCTGGAATACTCACGAGGGGTGTCCACACAAGTAGAACTACAGGCTGGCCACAGATAAGACGGAAGCCCAATGCCCATGTGTGATATGCTGTTATACCGAGCCATCCTTGCGAGCCCTTGGAAAAGGGAAGCAGGAGTAGCATATGTGTCAGGACCCCAAGCAAAACACATACACAAGACAAGCCTGAATGGGCCCAGCTGGAACACACAGTGAATGCCTTCCGATGCCACAAAGCACCACACTGTCACATGTATGCACAACAGACAAAATAAAATTGAAAAAAAAGAATTCAAAAGAGTAATGAAAGAAAGAAAAACAAAATCAATAAAATTTAAGAAAACCAGAAAAAAAACATAACAAATAAAAAGCAAAGTGAAATCATTGTAAAAGAACAACAAAATAAAGGCAAAAAAATAAAATGAAAAATGAAAATAAAAAGATAACATACTTACCAAATACCATACAATTTTGAAGAAAAATCAAAAATATTTGTATTTAAAAAAACTGCTAGAAAAAAAAATATTTGAATGAAAAAACAAAAATAAAAAATGGCCATATATGACCCAGGGGGTGGGGGCACCCAGGAGGAGGGAGGTACAGGGTGCACCTCAACAACCACATGTGTAGATGTAGAGGTAAAAAAAAAAAAAACTCACTGGGCTCAGTGCCTGCACTGGCCGACCTATGTGGGTTGTCATCGTCATCCTCTGGATCTAAATCAGAAGGTGGACGTGGTGCAGTTGACTCACCACGCCTAGCCGCACCTTGCCCCTAAATGGTAGCAAGCATGCAGGTCTGGTAAGCCAGGTCCTGCCGGGCAATGAGACTGAGGTCAGCATGCATTACCTCACGTGTCACACATGCTTCCTCCTGCAGGGACTGACGTGTGAGACAGAGTTCTGCTTGCATGGCCTCACATGACAAACAGAGTGACTCCCGGCTTGCACAGAGTTCAGCCGAGATGGTTCTTTCAAGCTGTACCATCCTGTCTTCTGTCCGCCTACTCTCATCCATCATGAGGTCAGCTAGAGTAGATCAAAGGGCTTGTTGTTCCACCCTCAGGGCCTCATGGTGTGCCTCTGCTTGAGCATTACGTGTTTCACGCAGAGCCACCATTTCAGCCCAGTGCGCCCTCTCAGATGCCGCCATGCCCAGCCTGAGTGAGCAGCACGTGGACTTCGTAGCCCGCGGATGGAGCACCATTTGCCTTACAGAGGGGAGGATGGAATGGGCCACACTTTTCATACCTTGAGCAATCATCTCAACTGCTCCCACCTGTTGCTGTGCTATGACAATCATGGAACGCTCCCACTCAGTTGACCCCGGTGTCACACAGCCACCGCATTGCCAGACACCACACCTGCTGGGCCCAAGGAGCCGTGGTCCTTGCTGGGTTGGTGCCGCCCATGGCTGCAGGACTGCATCCCTCCATCGACCTGATGCCCCTGGAACATGGCCACCCGTAACCACCACAGGCGGACATTCCAACGCTGCCTGGACCCCTACTACAGGTGTTGCAGACAGAAGACTATCCAACACAGGATCACTTACCGGCGACGACACGTCATGATGCAGATCCGGCTCAACATAGTGGTCAGAGGATACATTGGAGCCTGACTCAGAGTCAGCTCTGGACACGATGGCCTGGAGCACCTGTGGGTTCTCGTGGGCTGCCACCCCACGACCACTACTGGTGCCTGGTTGGTCATGTGAACTGACCACCGTGTCTGGGATGACATCTTCATCCCCAGCCACCAGTGCGTCATCACTTGCAACGTAAAGAAAAGAAACAAGGGCACGCATGTCAGTAGCACATACGACACACATACAGTTCAAAACATTGACAGCCAAATAATGAAACAGCCATATCACAGGCAACTCAAACCCCAACATGCATCCAGTTGCATTGCAATGCAAGGCCATCCAAAAGCAGAAAAGGATGTGTGCAAAATGTGAATGCAACACATGTATTGCATTTTGTACATCACCTGCATCACACACAACCTCTAGAAGGCATATATCCAATGCCAAAATGAGAGATGGGAACAAATAGTCTGCACCTAGCATAAGCATGATTGAACAAACAAATAGACACAGCTAGACATCTAACCTAACACACCATGATACATTTAACATGCATGTTCATGTGCAGCACTCAACTACAATCAACTATGCACAATACATGAGTCATAGGAGGCACCTACACTAGTGCCTTTCCATACTGTGAGAGGAGGGACATGGGTACATACATGTCAGGTCAACATCACACCGCACCATCATGATTGCATGTTGAAGGGCTTAACTTGGCACAGGAGTGGGTTTGTGTGTTGCAGTGCATTTGTAGCCCCTCAATTTACAACATCAAGACGTACGTAGTGATGACAATATTCAAACATTATGGCAGTGTAACGGATTGCAGCCGTCATGTGCAAATGGCATGCACCAGGTAGCATAGTTTCGGTGAAACACCCGGCCTCTAGCCAATAGCAGGGAGGCACTGCATGGCAATGACATGTTCCACGCAGAACTGTGCATTGCAAGACAGTGTAGGCATGCGTCTATTGCATTTCATCATTTTAATGTCACTAAAGCCAATGAGAAGTGGACATGATGGAGGAAAGGTGAGGAACCATACATAGTACATCCATGCATGTAGAAGACACCAGTTGAAAAGAGGCTGTGGGCCATGATACAGATGTGCACAGCCTAAAGTTGTGCGTGATGACACACAGACCTACAGTGAGCATGGCATGGCTGTCCAAATGAGATGACACTTGGATCATCCTGCACAAATACAACAATGAGCAGGTGGTCAAGGACACCTAGGGGCATACATGGAATGCACATGTAGCATGATTGTGCACATTTGTGCATGGGGAGCCACTGCCATCAGCATACTCAGAGTGAGCCACACGGCACCAAGGACAAAGGATGTGTATGACATGATTGACATCTCATCGAGCCTGCACTCGTACACAAGTGGCTCAGAGTGCAAACAAGCAAAGGAAGGGGAACAAGGGAAAAAAGGAATTCAAAACAACTATCATACTGCGCAAAGTGACATTGAGAACACGCAAGTGCATGGAGAAGGGATAAAGGGTTGAAGACCCAGGAAGGGGGAGAATGGGAATGTGCCAAACAGAGGAGACCAAAGAAGGAAAATGAAGTCCGATGATAGAATGTCCATTCAAAAATTGGTAGTGCAGCCAGCAAGTGGCAAGTGCAAGATGATTTGGACAGGGGCAAATCTGATGAGTGCAGACAAAGAGAGCTGGACTGTATGGGTACATCAATGTACTGTATGGACTCATTGATATGGGAGGCCTGTAGGCAGTGCAGCAGGGAGGCAGGGTGAGCAGGTACCTGAACCGATGGACAGAGTGTGTGCAGGGGCAGAGTGCCAACAGAGGAAACTGTTCAGCTGGGTAGAAGAGGGGCTAATACAGGAGCAAGTAGGAAGGTGTTGAGGTGCTTCCAAAAGCAGATATATTTCTCCTCGAGATTCAACGTGGCCAGTTGGCTGTTCAAAAGTGAGCTCCCAGCTGTACACACAGATGTACTCCTACCTTATTTATTCAATTAACGACTGACCTTGAGGGAGTGTGGGGTAGAGGAGCAAAGGACTCAAGAGGGGAGGAATTGGTAGAGGGATTGTTGAAGGTATTTTCTACCCAGTCCCAAAAAAACCTTGTGCACAATGCAAAGGGTCTGAAGTAACATCCTTGCATCCACTGGTAGCCAATGAAGGGGTTACTGAGCTGGAAAGATAGTATCCCAGGTCTTGATGCCAAGGACAAGTCTTGCAGTCCTGTACTGGATTAGTGGTGGAGGGTGGAGTGTGGAGGCAGGTCGAATATTGAAAGAGACTGTCACAGTACCCCAACCTTGAGTAAACCAGAGCTTGGCAGACTGTGAGCATGTAGGAGATTGTTAGGAAAGGCACAGTACCCTTGAGGAGGTGGAGCAAGAAGTTAATCCATCTCAAGATACGTCACAAATGTGTGTGTAAAAGGAATGTGTTGAGTGAAAGGTGACCCTGAGGTTCTTGGCCTTGCAGGTGGAGGCAGGAGGAAGGCCAAGTGAGCCTGGCCAGAGATTGATGGCAAAGGTGTATCGATGAGGAGGATGTCAGTCTTGCTGGCATTCAGACAGAGACCGTTAGTAGTACACCAAAAGCAAATGGCAATGAGGCTATCAGAAATAAAGGAGGGACAAGAAGTTGCCCACGGCAGCCAGGAAATGAGTTGGTTGTCATCAGCATAGGACCGGATCTCGTACAAAAAAATGATAATGCAGTAGTCAAGAGCTGCCAGTTGCTCTCCATGAATTGAGGCAGAGAGGTCAGACCCCTGGTGAACAACACAGGTGGAGATGGAGATTGAAGATAGGAAAGAGCCAACTTGTAGCTGGGTGGGTCAGACATGCCAACACACATGTCATTGAGTTACACGCATCACCACTCACCAGATGATGCATCATAATCCATCCTCTCTCCCACTCCACGGATTTGTTCTTCCGGGATGAACTCTGAACCGATCTCCTCATGCTGAGTGAGTTCATCCTCCTCTGGTGGTGGCCCACCACCAGTCACCAGAGACATGGTGTAATTGGAGGCATGCTTTTGCTTAACATTGCGTCTGAGGTCATTTCACTCCTGAGTTGTGTGCACCTGGAATCCATGGATGTCACACCATACGCAACATGCTGCCAGTGGACCCAATGCTGGTGATGCGTTGTATGGCACTGTGGGCCCGCAAGCATATCACGTTGGTGTTCCGACACGTAATCGACAAGGAAGTCTAGTTCCTGATTGCAGAAAGGCATCTTCCTTGATAAGCTGGAGGCCAGAGCCGTGTCTGGGGTCCCAGCCTCTTGTGCAGGAGCACGCTTCCTCCTTTTCACCAGTGGTACTGACCTTGAGGGGGCAATGTGGCCCTGATCAGTGGGGGCAGTGGCGCTGGTGGACTGGACCAAGGCAGTGGGTGTTGGTATGAGGACAGTAGGTCTGGCTTGGGTCTGAGTCACTGCCGGGGTAGTGTTGGCTGCATCTGCACATGCAGGTACCACTACCCAGCTGCTTGGGGCAGCAGATGTCATAACTGCCCCAGATACATGTGCCACAGTCACAGCCACAGTGGACGCACATGAGCCCAACCTCTGGACAAGATTAAAATCGTCCTGGGGGTCCTCGTCACACAACGCAACATGTGCTGCCTAACCCAGAGCCCGGGTGGAGTTGCCCACAGCTGCACCTGCAGCTACCACCACCGGTGGGCCTGTGATAGCAGATGTAAATTGCTGTTTGGTGATATGCATGCCAGGTTGTGATGCAACAGCTGCATCACCAGGAGCCACAGGGGGTGGTGGCATGTCTGCACCAGCACGTGGCTGCGCATCCCGTCCAAGAGTGGCACCCCTGCCTCTTCCCCCCTGTAGCCACCCTGGACTCCCTGTCCTCCCTGGTCTCCATGCCCACATTCCCGACCACCCCCAGCCCTCAGCCCTAGGACGATGGCCAACTTTGACACCCTTAGCCTTTGGTGGCCTCCCAACCATGGCACCGATGGAAAATAGGCTATGGCAGGTTCACTCAACAATTGTCCTGTGCAATTGGCTAGAAGGGGGCATGGTACTTGAGGGAATAGGTACCCCAGTGCCCCTGCAAGTCTGTCTGTGGCCCCTGGGGAAAAATTTCAGATCACGCAACGCTCAGGCAGCCCAAAAAACAAAAAAACTAAATCAAAATATCAAAATATCAAAATATCAAAAAATATAAGAACAGGAAATTGAAAAATATATATATATATATTATGCACGCGACCCCGGTAGCCCACGTGCATGAAATTTAGCTCCAGCAGTACGGTGTAGCACCCAGGAACACAAAAAACATGTATGCATGGAACACGCGGGCTACTATGTCCTCGAAAATGGTACGCATGCACAGGGGGAACCACAGTGGGAGAAAAGCGTATGGGACTCACCGCCTGCCTTACGTGGAAAAAAAAACACATGCACTTGTGCGCCTAGGCAACACCCCACCAAAAGAAGAGGTACGGACTTCAGACGCTGTGAAGTAATCGGGTGTGATTCCAGTAGAGGAAACACACGCGTCAGTCTCCACAAACAGCACGTACAGTGGTCTGCTGGCCCGCGCTCACCTTTAACCCATGCTGAAGGCAACACCAAAATGCGTAACATCACTTACGCGCTAAGGGCCTTTCCTCGAATTACACGCTGACGTGCTCTTTTTACACGTGCCAAATCACTCCGTATCAAGCTGGCCACTCGACAACACACGGAAGACCACGCTCCTGCCCCTAAGGCCATTATTCTGCCTCCCAGAGCCCCGAGCAGACTCCCACCTGCCATCTGCTGCTGCCTGCCTGCCTGCTGGCCACGTGCCCTGCCATTTGGTGCCTGCACATCAGCCATCTGCAGGGGTCCAGTTGCTGTGACCACCCCTGCTGGAACAGAAGACTCCCGACTGCTGTACCATCTCTCCACGCCCAGCCCCAGGACCCTGTTGCCCACCCACACCTGCCTGGGGGGTTGCCATGTCGGCTGAAACACCATCAGACACCAATGGCCACCCCCAGCCAGAGAGGCAGAGGGCTGCCAGCTTCTCAGCAGGAGAGGTTGGCATCCTGGTGGAGCAAGTCCTGGGGCATTATAATGCCCTCTATGGAAGAAGATGCGCCAACAAGGATGGACGGTAGAGGATCTGGCTGGACATCGTGGTTGCCATACAACACGTCCATAAGCTCTGGGAGGACTTCAGGTCCAGGACCCTCCGGAAGGCCCGGCGCCTCTTGGGTGCAATGCATGCAGCCGGGTCCAATTTACCACCAACAACATGAAGGTCCTGGAGTGTATTAACACACCACTTCACTGCAAGGTCCTTGAGAGGGAGTCCAGTCCGGAGTCGAGGGGTAAGTGTCCTTGTGTACTTATTGGACGCAGTGCGTGTTGAGGTGTGCAAGGGGTGTGCAGCTTGGACATATGTCTGAAAAGGCCCATGTACAGATGTGTATGTGCAGACACATGACCGTGCTGCATGTGAGTCCTGTCATGAGTGATGCACATCAATGGTGTATGTGTTCCAAAGCATGATGCACCACTGCATGTGGAGATGCGCACATGTTGGTATTTATGTGTATGTACTATGGCATGGTTGGGGTGTGACATATGGATGCTAGTTACGGCATGTGCACGGCATACATGTGCATGTGTGGGTTGCACGTGTGCGACAGTGATATGACATGGATGCATGTGACACGGACATGTCTGAACCCGATTGGCCGATGTGACATAGTTGCCGATGATTGCACTGTGACAGGTAGTGGAGATGTACAGATGCATGTCTGTCTGTTGGCACGTGTGCATGTGTTCGGCACTCCCCATGTTGCTTGTGACGTCATGCCAACCTTCGGATGTTCATGCTGTTGTGTGCGTATGGATGCTGCTGCCTGCTGCATGATTCCTGTTAAATTCTGCATGTGTGTTTGTTCAAATGATATGAGTGTTGGGGAGTGTGATGGTATCTGTGAAGTTTGACACTGCCACTCATGTGCAACTGTGACATGTGTATCCGACCTGTGTTCTGTCTCTCTCTGTCTGCAGCGTCGATTGATGAAGAGGGCGGAGACAGTGCTGTGGAGCATAGAGGCAGGGATCCCACCGTCAGCTGGAGACTCAAGACCCAGCTCTCCTCCCACGTTGTCATCTCTTCCGGAAGTGAGGAGTCTGGTGCTGCGTCCACGGCCGCAGCTGCCAAGGGAAGGTCCAAGAGGCGAATGTTGGAGGTGGACTCCTCGGCAGCAGTAGGGGCAGCTGAGCCCCCACAGGGGCCTATGGAGGAAGATAGCACCCAGTCATCCAGGTTGATGGGGAGTTTGGTTGAGGAGGAGGCCATGGAAGGCCCACGCACGGGGCCTGTAGGGGGGCATTGCACTGGTGCTAGTGGTGCAGTCCAGGGGCAGGGACAGGAGGCAGCACAGGCCACTGCGGCGGTGCCTGTGAGTAATCCTGTCCCCGATCCTGTGACTGCATCATCCCGCACCAGTAGGGATGCCTTCGTCCAGACCTGTTTTCAGGGAGGGGATGCGCGAACAACAACTGGCCTTCCTCTCCCTGCGGACGTGGCATTCCGGGACCAGGTTGAGCCTGTCCTAGCTGGGGTGGTGTTGCGTCAACGTGGTATTCGGGATGACGTGCACGGTTCTCGTGAGGACAATGCATGTCATTTTGAATACCTCATTGACCACATCGGCCTACTAGGATGGGTCACCCAGGCTGGGTTCCTTTGTGTGCTGGATCTTCTAGCGACCCCCTCCTCAACTGAACCCCCTATCCGCGAGTCATCGTCCGTGTCATCATCCTGCCCAAGTATCACCTGGGCACACTGTGGAGCTGCCCCTGAGCCAGTGGCCAGGCTGATGGATGACACATCCCTGCCACAGTCGGGAGTTGGAGGCCCAGCAGGGGTGGCCACCCCAACAACTGGACCCCAGCAAGAGCAGGACATGCAGCCATCAACCAGCAGGGCACATGAACGGCAGCAGCAGGCTCAGGGTGGCAGCCATGATGGCTCAGGGCCTTCAACATCACAGGGGCAGGCATCGGCTGGAGGGCAGGAGGACCCTGGATTGGGAGTGTCTTCCGTGTGGCAGTGGTTGGGCCAGCGGATAGATGCGGAGCGGCAGCGGGCAGAGGAGGCACAGCTCACTATGGACAGGGCAGAGAACTCTATGCGCAGGGCATTGAGGCGGGCTGAGTGCCTCAAGGCAACTCGCAGGGAGTTGGAACAGGCCATCACTGCATCCCTGCGACACCTTGAGGCCAGGGAAGAGGCCCGCCTCCAGGACATCGACATGGAGTTCGATGATGCCCTAGCCCCGAACACCAACAAGTGAGCCATTGGACTTGCCCGCTGCCATTGTACATAGTTCATTAGTGTTAGGTTTCCTTTGTTTTTTCTTTTATTTTGGAGTTCATGGACATTGTTCTAATTTATGTATATAGTTTTTTATTCATAGGACTTGTTTTTGTAGGTTTCCTTTTGTTTGTGGATCATGGACCATTTGGACTTCCATTGTATATAGTTGCAGACTTGTACATACTTTCTTTTTCTATTTTCCCATGGACCAATGGTTTTCTTTCATTTGGATTATTCATTTCTTATTGACATTGGCAATGGACCACTTTTTTATTCAACATGATGTTCATTATTTTTTCCTTGGATTACCAATTTTTTTGGTTATATCTGTCATTGTACATTTATTTTCAAGTTTGATTTCCTCTATGTTACTTCATTATGTTTTGAATACATTTTTTCTAACTTCATGATTGGTGTTATATTCTATCATTGGTTTTGTGCATGTCTCAATGAACATTGCCTCAGTCATGTGTTGACACTGTGTGGCTCTGTTGTGCATTCATGATTGGGCATGGTGGTTCTTTTAAGACTGTCATAGCATGGGTAATTTGGGAGTGGGTGCTGTGGATGGTTGCATGCTTGTACTGGGAGGGAAGGGGGATTTGGGTTGGCATTAGGGCCATGGGTCTGTTTTGTTAGGACATGTTGTTTGGTAGGCCATGTCTCACGGCCTGTTGGCAGGTGCCTGTCAATGGGGGTGCGTGGGCGTGCGGGGGGACATGAGTCGGGGCCTGCTGGCAGGTTCCCGTCAATAGGGGTTGGTGGGGGTGCAGGGGTCATGAGTCGGGGCCTGCTGGCAGGTGTCCGTCAATGGGGGTGGGTGGGGGACATGTGTCGGTGCTCCCGAGTGCATGGTGCCATGTGGGCTGCCTGCGGGGCATGTTCAGAGATGTAGGGTAGTCCCCTGTGGTGTCGGCTGCCTTACAAAAGTCCACGCGCACCACCGGAATACATGTACTCAGCACGCACTACCAAAAATGCGTGTAAAAGTCAACGCGCACCCCCGGAATACACGTACCACGCATGCCCGCCTCAATGCCTTGCGGATGGAGTGTTCCAAAGAGAAGGTTACTCGAGGAAGTTGTTAACGGCAAGGGGGTGAAACTAATATCTAGGATGATGGTGCTGTTTCTGGAAATAGTTGGGATAGAGCATCACAAAATCACTGTACCATCCTGGGACCAATTGGTGCTTGAGCAGTTCAATCGCACCCTGATGGAGGTATTAGGAAGGCCACATCTTCTGGGATTGCATGGGAGAAGCTAGTAAGGAGGATAGTCTGCACCAACAAGGGGCATCCCATGCCAGCACAGGTTTGGTGCCATTTGAGGTACTCTGAAGGAGAAAAGCCCACACCTTTGTTTGTCCACCATGGTTGCGATGTGTGGAATGGGCCAAACAGAGAGGTGGTTGAGAGCAAGGATCTAAGGATGAAGGAATGGTTTTAAGAATTGAAAAGGGTGAGTATGTGTGAGGTTTAGAGAGAGAAAGCATGTGGATAAAGAAACCAGGAATGATTAAAAAGGAGATAGGGTAGTGCTGGGGTCCACAGCAGGTGAGGGGGGTGCTCAAAGATGCGGTTGTATTTGTGAATGGCAGAGTCTGGAACAAGTTCAGAATTGTAAAAGGAAACATGAGGTAATGCAACCATGGGTATGTGGATGGTGGTGAAAGGGAGAAATGTGTTATATGGTACAGCATTGCATGCTTTTGACTGTACACATGGTTTACTTTTGAAGCTGCTCTTTTACCATGTCAACATGTGTATAGTTGAACTGTGTTCTAGATTCCAAATTGGAAGGGTTTGGAGTGAGATTGCTGAGAAAATCGATTGGAGCTCAGCTGGAGAAGAGACTCATTAGATTGAGAAGGGCTAGGAAACGGGGGCTTGATTACCCACAACTTTGTGCATCTTGAACAAAAGAGAGAAAAATAGCTGACAGGTGCGTATGACCTATCTTAATTCACTCTGGCTCTCAGGTTGCTTTGAAATCCAATGCAGGACTCTTGGACAAGATGAGCCCTTTCATTTCATTTTGTCATTTGTATAGAGCCTTTCATCATGGGTATGGTCCCAAAGTGTTGTTGGTTGAACGCCCTCAGAGGGACTAAAGTCCAAAGTATGGGAAAGTTAGGAGGTTCTAGTATAAGTGTGTGTGTGCATAATGACCATTAAAGATTATGAGGGCATGGCCGAATCCATACTAGCCACCCATGTCTAATCGGCATGTGTATGGGTGGAGAGAGGTCCACTAGGAAAATAAGCTGGGAGAGAGTGGTGTAAGACGATAATCAGTTGTGTGTGTACCTACAGTTTGATTTTTTTGTCGTGAAAGGTAGCTACATTCTTATGGCAGAAGTGCTTTACAAAGTGTAATTCCAGTTGTATGTGAATACAGATGCATACGGCGTGTGGCCGTGCCATTGACTAATTCTAAAGCACGGAGTGCAAGAGGAAAAATGCATTTTTTCAAGTGAAAGCCTAGAAATAGTACATTTGGCAAATCCTGACAGCATCTGGGTTGATAAAATATGGTGGGTGCATGCATCCAGCAATCATTAAGTGGCTACATTCAGGACCCCCTTAACTATGAAGGCAGCATTCTGCCAACACCTACATTCCATGTAGTGGGAGCCATTCTACAGTAGGCCACAATCCATAACGTGGTCGCCCTCATGGACTCGACTAAGTACAGCAGCGTGGTCAATTGCACAAGCATTCTAAGGGCTATCACAAAGGCTATCACAAGAGATCCACTGGTGCAAGGCTACAATCTGTGCAATACAATGAATACCATTGCATTATCATCTGAGAGTAACACCCTGGTTTCCCTCTTGAATTCATCCAAGTGCCGCACAGTGGCCAACCGCACAAGTGTTCTAAGCATAACATGTTGGGTACCCTAATGGATATTCAGAGCAAAAACCTTAAATACTCTGAGAGCAGATGCAATGTCCACCTTTCTAATGATGTTGTCCAACATGTTGGCCACGCTCATAAATACCTCCAGTGCAATACATTGCCAACACCCCACAATCCATCTAAGCGCAGTATATATCCAAGCCCCAAAAGTCGATCTAAGTTCAATACACTGCCTACTCCCAGAATCCAAGTGCAATGCATTGCCTACTCCCCCATCTAAGTGCAATACCTAGTGTCAAGAGACAGAAGAATAAGTCATTAATAGCAACTGCCCCCCCTCTCCCCAATATCGTAAAGCAGAGAAACACTATGGTCTAAGGTGACCATACCAGCCTTATCACAGATCAATATAGGAAGAGATGGACCTGATGTAACCAAAAATGTCAAGAATAAGCAAACCTGCTGTTAAACTGACATACACGCATGCAATAGACACAAAGCAAATACGCACTCACCCTGAAGAAATTGAGACGTTATGGAAAATGTGCGTTTAGACACAAAGAATATTGCTTGTGCCATAAAGACAAAGAATAAAACTCAAGCAATGTATACGCTGAAATGCAACGAAAACTATATACATACAAAAGCAATGTTTAAAGGCTAACATCTTCGTAAAAATGGAAGACGTGACACGCATTGAAATGAAAGAGGTCTCAAAGATTTATGAAAATTCAAACTGCTGAATCCACTAAAGTACAGATTTGTGCAGGGCGCAGCCAGTGGCTGCGCGGCCCCTCTTCAAGATTATGGAAGACTTAAGGGAAGGCTTGAATGGTCAAGAAGAAAACATGAGATAGGATTTCCCAAGACATATTTCTCTTAGATTGCTTGAAGAACAACCAGCATTTGAATACCAGGTGCCGACTAATTATAAATTTAAACGTAGTAAGGAATGGATAGGCAAAGTACCTAGTGGTTGGAAAATTAATAACACTTGCATTCATATTAGCCAAAATCTCAATAAATACAGGATGGGATAATTCAGAACACGGTCTCCTCACATGTGACCCATAATTCAGAACTAGTGTCTATTCATTAGGGCTAGATTGTCCCAGCACCGGCCTCCGCCTCTCACATGTTCTCAGTATCAAGGCACCTAACGAGAATGCAGGTCTTGGACTTCTCACCCCTGACTCCCATTTTTAGTTCATGTGTTGATGGCCTGTCATTTCCAAGGTTGGTGAGCAAAATGCCGACCAATGAAAACTCTTAATGTTGTTCTGCCCAGTACATGTTGCAGTAACCAATAGTCGACTTTAAAAATGAAATATACTCTTTGCAATCAATGTAGAGGTGGTCCCGGGTGGAACCATCTGATAGCGGTATAACCAATGGAAGGACTAACTCATATAGTTTCTATATTTAGACAATTCCCTTACCCAATCCCTGTACCCCGTAGGTTTTTGTAACCAAGATTGTAGTGTAACATCAATGGATCAATGGTGCTGTATTTTTAAGTTTTAAGCTGTTGTCATGCTTGAGAAGGATGATAGCTCACAACTATTATGTTTGTATGCTTTCCCTGTTTTATGTGGATTGTTAATAAAGCAGGATTTCGTCATCTACTTTGACTATTTCTGTTATTGGGTGCGGGATATCCCAGCCTACCTGTTCCGCTTAGACTGCAGTTTTCCAGTCTACCGTTACATATGGTAGTGGTTTGGATGGTTTGTCAGGATCCCCGGACCATCGAAAGTTTCCCTATTGTGGCCTGAGGACCTATGGGAAGACCTGTGGATACCAGTGAATCACATTTGAACTGAGAAGGTCGACAGGAGCCGCATTGAAAAATGGCTTTTCGATCCCTGCAGGCCACCCGTAGGGTGAAAGGCATCTGTCTAATTGCGGGAGATTCGATACTTGATGCCTTCAGTCGATCCACAGATGTAAATATAGGTCATTGACTTAGCAGAACAGGGGTAAAATGGTGGAGAGAAGTGTTTGTATATTGAGAATTTGTGAAATGATAAGAGATTGAATAATAGAATGCCTGTAACAAGGTTGCAGAATGTGACTCACTAAACCTCACGCAATTATTGAGTGGTGCGATATCCTCGGACAATGTCACAGAAGAGTGCATTGAAAACCCCCTTCCAGGCTATGATAAGGAAATAAGATTGCCTCACAGGGTGGAAAGACTGCTGTGTTATGTTATAGTATATTCATGTGTTTAGTTATTGCTGGCGCTAGTAGTAGGGCGTAAAGCGGTTCAGAATTGTGAAAAGTAAAGGGTTGTGCAGATTGGTACAGAGTGGAGTTGTAGTTTGGACCAAAACAGCATGGTCCAGTGCGTAGGTAGCATTTGTGCTGCCTGCCCGAACAGTTGTTGGAGCGAAGAAGGTGTTGGGCAGGGACATAGAAGTGTTGTTAATAAGAGAGAAATCATATTGCAAGAAGAGTGTGAAGAAGAGGTGTAGAGGTAGTAAGGTTGAAGTTACCTTTAAGATCTGGTAAGTATCAGGAGTCTAAATTGTGATGTGCCATTATAGGAGACACTCCCCTTATTTTTTTCTTTTTTCTTTTTTCTTTTTTTTTGTTCTATTTAATTGCTTTTGGTTGAACATTTCCAAACCTTTTACACTATATTAAAATAAGCCAATATACAAACAACAACAAATACAACAATATCAATTTCAATATGCATTTCAAATTTAATCTTCATGTTTAAAGCATCAATATGTACTATGATATAAATATGTTTCAATAAAAATGTATCATCTAGTGTTAAATTGTAGAGAAAACTAAAAGCCTATCAGCCGCCAATTGCAATATTTGATAGGCAGCCGCAGCAACCACCAGTAACTAAGCACTGAAGATTATACTCCAAAATTGGTCAGCTGAATGGAGCTTAAATTCAGGTGAGAATGTGCTGTGGGGTCTCCACTTGTTTGCCACACAGCCTGCTGAGCCGATCTCCCCTCGGAATGCCCACCCAAGCACCAGTATTTTCTAGAACAGGTAGAATATGAAGACACACATGTAAAATAAATCTAATCAATGCAAGTAAACAAAGTTTGGTGAGAAAACACACTGGTTGTTCTATACAAAACCTTGATGTGAATAAAGTGAGTACCTACATAGATTAGCCAAATGGTTAATTGCCTCAGAAATGTCGTACAATCTCGACTTTGTTTCCAATTTACATTAATTGAAGTCCAGCCACGACTCTGGCACACTGTGCAAACCAATTTCAATAAAGAGTTGAGTTACCATCTGCTCCCAATTCCCTGTTCCATACACTTTTTCCAGAATCGACTGGTGTGGTTGACAGCCAGGCTTAATAAAGTATCTTGCTCCAGTCAACCATAATTAAATTCGAAGGTTTCCAAAGTGATAGGAGAGAAGGCAAGCAGAATTTGAGTTATATAGTTTTTGCAGGCACTATCCCTGCCAGGCAAAGTAAAGACCTTCTCTGGAAAAACTTCCAGGGTGCATAGTATGCCCGGAACAATTGAAATCCTATATGCGTTGAACTTTACCTCCATAGGCATCACTAATATTTTTAATTGTCAACCACTTCTGCCATGCCCCAAGCGAAATCCCCTCGGCCAAATAAGTTGACAAGGTAGTAGCTCTAATACAGATGCCGAGATATTTATATTCCTCAATCTGCTTTAGTCCAACACCCCCTAAAGTCCAGAAAAATGACAAGGCACCATATGCCCTTTTACCAAAATTCATGGCCTTCATTTTTATGGCGTTAGGACACAGACCATGCTAACGAGCAAATTTGTGTAGAACATCTAAAGAGCATTGAACATGGACAGCTGTGCAATCTAATATAACAGTGTCGTCCACATACGTCAGGCATGTAATACATTCATTGCCATAACAAGGCAGATTGTTCTTGGCGGCCTTCAACGCAAGGGCTGTCTCAGCCATATAAAGGTTAAATAGTAGGGGTGTGAGGACACAACACTGCTTAAACCCTCGGTTGGTATTAATGGGTTTAAAGAGTACCCCCTGCTGGGACATTCTAACCCCAGCCTACGTATTGTTATATAATTATTTAATAAAGTATAGTAACAAGGAGTCAATGCCCCATATTGCCAATTTTGACCCGAGTTGTAAAAAGCGACAGAATTTTCCCAGAAATGCAGCGTAATTCAGTGACAGGGTAGCAGTGTATGTCTGAAATTAAAGTTAAGAAGACCCAGATGGAGTAAGTGGCCCCGCAACACTTTCTAAATCCAGTTTGTTGGAAATTCAGCAAGCCCCTCTCTGCCACCCAGGAGGAGAGAAGATCCAATAAAATATTTGCAAATAACTTGGAGATACAATCCAACATGGCCAAAAGCCTATAATTTGACGGTTGGTCGCGTGGACCTTTCTTATGCACCGATATCAACATGAAACATTTCCAGAAGCAAGGGATAATCCCAGTTTCACATATTTGCAGAAATAAATATTGTAACAATGAAGCCCAAAACTGGGGATCACTTGTGATGACAGAATTGCAAAGACTATCAGGGCCATTGTCTCTAGAAGCCTTATTTTATTTATTTATTTATTTATTTGCATTTATAAAGCGCACAGAACTGCCCTGGGGCATCGTGGCGCTGTTACAGCAGACTTAGTCATGAACACAAGCATAGGAATGTGTTTACAGATGTAACCGAGTTACATAGTACATTTCACATTGGTAATAAACATTGAGCTTAAAGGTTATGCTATGCTGTGGATACAATGCAAGCATGAGAGTGAATGTGGCAGACTTTAGCGGAATAGGAGGGTTTTGAGGTTTTTACGGAAGGTATGGTATGATTTTTCGTTCCTTAGTGAGGTAGGTAGGGAGTTCCAGTTTTTTGGTGCGAGGTGTTGGAAGCTGGTTCCTCCCGCCCTGGATCTTTGAAACGTGGGGACATCAATCATGTTGGTGCGGTGAGCTCTGGTGGGTCTGATGGAGGCTTTCGGTGTGATTCTTTCTGCGAGATAAGGTGGGGCATCCAGGGATAGGCATCTGTGTGTGATGGTCATGGCTTTGAACAGTATGCGTTCCTTCACAGGTAGCCAGTGGGCATCTCTCCTTGCTTGCGAGATGTGTTCTCTTTTTGGAATGGACAGTGCTGCCCGGAGCGCATTGTTTTGCGTGATTTGGAGTTTTTTTAGGTTGTGGGCGGAGGTGCCTAGGAACAGTGCATTGCAGTAGTCTAGTTTTGTACCTATAGTGGCTCTGGCGATGGACAGGCAGTTTTTGGCGGAGAGAAACGGCTTGACAGCATTTATCATCTTGGTGGTAAGTGCTGAGGAAGAGGCAATGGCGTTGACTTGGCGAGACATAGATAGTGAGGCATCTAGGTGAACGCCTAAGGTTTTAACAGACTTGGAGACTGAGATGGTGGAGTTGTCAATGTTGAAGGATTTGTATTGGGGGGGGAGTTTGTTGAGAATTTCATTGGTCCCTACTATGAGGATTTCGGTTTTGTCCCCGTTTAGGCAGAGGCCGTTGGCCGCCATCCAGGTTTGGATGGCTGTGTAGATTTTGGTTAATGCAGTAGCATCTTCTTCGTAGGTCCCAGTTAGAGGGAGTAGTACCTGCGTATCGTCTGCGTAGTTGGTGTACGCTATGTTACGACAGTCGAGGTCCTTGAAGAGAGGAAGGGTGAATATATTGTAGAGAGTGGGGGCGGTGCAGGAGCCTTGTGGGACGCCGCAGTGGATGGTGGTAGGGGTTGCCGAGGCAGTGTCTGAGAAGACTTTCATGAGTCTGCCATTTAGGAATGAGGCAACCCATGCAATGGCTTCCGGGGAGAAGTGTGCTTCATTTTTTAGGTGCATGCCTAGGATATCGTGGTTGACAAGGTCAAAGGCGGCAGATAGATCCAGTAGGAGAAGGAGTGCCGGTTTGCCTTTATCCATAGTGTCTGCAAGCTGTATTTTAAGATCAAGTAGGGCTGACTCTGTTCCGTGACCTGGTCGGAAGCCTGACTGTCTTTTTCTTAGGATATGGTTGGTTTCGAGATAATCCTGGATTTGTGTGTAGGCCATTTTATCCAGAATCTTGAGCAGGAAAGGCACAGTGGTGATGGGCCTGTAGTTGGTAGCTACTTCAGGGTCGAGGGTGGTTTTTTTTAGAAGCGGGCGCACCCAGGCTTCTTTTAGACTGTCAGGGACAGTGTTGGCTTTGAAAGAGGCATTGATGAATGATTTAAGGAAAGGGGCGAGTGTTTCAGTGCAGTCTTTGATCAGGCTGGCGGGGCAGGGGTCTCCTTTATGCCCACCATGTCTGCCTCTCTTATATGTGTGCAAACCAGCGACTCACGCATTGTGTTGGGATTCCCCATAAATCTGTGTTCTGAGTCCCACCAATATGTGTGCTCAATAAAAATACCCCATTGCTCCTCTGATATACAGCAGATTTCCTTGGCGGTACTGCCAGTGCCATGGCTACGTATGAGGTGCTAACATTTCTTAGTGCCATGAGTCCTAATCAGATGATTGATGTTCTCTGAAAAAATCTGTATCTCCACAGCTGTGTCAAACCTGGTGGGTAGATTGGCATCAGTAAGAGGAAGGGAGGCTGGCATCAATACAAGAGACTGTTCTGCCAATTGGATATCAGAAGAAGCAGAATCAGTGCTAGCCAAACGAATTACATCAACCACTTTAGCGACAACTTCCTTTAGACCTTGTTGTTCAGCTGCCACGTTGCTGCATAGTTGGAATAACGCGTCAAGTATTGATTGCAGGACCCCCAGTAGAGCTATGATAGACGGTCTAACATTATAATGATCACAATGAGCAGTAACCATCAGCCGGAGCTTTTTCCTCTGAGTCACTTTAGCTGGATGATGATTCGGATGTTGTGAGTAATTTCTCCAAGTCAGGACTCAGAGATCAATCTGTTCCTATAATGCTGTCATAATTAAAATCCTTGGGACCAATAGAGTTCCGTTGGATAACCCTGGAGAGCTTTAAGAAAGATCTGTTATTGTCATTTGAAATTTTAGAGTCTGGCATGTGCTCAACCTCTTTTTCAATGCTGGGGTCAAGAAAAAATGCTCCTTGTTCCGTCACTTGAGTGGATGCAATATTTTCAAAGTAATCCATTATTTTCAGGTGTAGTGTATCCACAATATGCATGGTCTCCCTTTTGTCTTTTTTGCTGTGGGGAGATAAGTTTAAATTGCGCTGTTTGCTATGTGTGCTGTGTTTGGACTTTCCTGTTTGGCAAATTGCTGCATAATGTAAAGAGGTAGAGCTTTTTAGATATAATTTGGCGATTACCAAAAGGCTATGTAGAGGGAATGTAAATGGTCCGAAGAGCGGAATTTTAAAGCAAAGGAGTGAAGGAGTCAGGCCCTAGAAAGCAAGCTATGTACCCACCAGACCCCTCAGACAAGTCTGTCCATAAACTGTAGTGCTCTCCTGAAGTCGCAGTAAACAGCCACAGCTCACCGCTCCACAGCAGCCTTTAAACTTTCCGGGTGTGTTCTTACCTGCTCCCAGGACCAAAGCACCAAACACTCACTGCCTCACACTATGTGCATCGCGCTTCACGCAGGTTCCGGTTATATTAGTCTCCAGTAGTTAAAGAGCCAGTGCCTGCAGCAGAAGGGCAGGTAAGACAGAGTCTAATTTTGCAGCGTTTCCACCAAGTAACACCAAACACTCACTGCCCCGCACTCCACGTGATCATACTAGGTGCTTTTCGGTTTGGCGTAAATTGCACAGATTGCAAATATTGCAGTTAGGTGGAACAGAGAGGAAAAATAACTAGTGGGTTGAATCATCTTTATAGATGACACACAAGCTTACCGTAGAGTTGGTTAACCCACCACTTTTGTTGCAGGGCCGCCCAGCACTCCCATAACTCCTAAACCACACTCCTAGTCTCAGGGGTCCTTCCGGGGTCCTGCGGACTGCTGAACACCAGCACAAAACACGTCTGCACACTTTGCTCGCTTTGCTAAGTATGCAGATTTAAAAGGGAAAGCAGATCCTTCCATTTTCGAGTCCACTCTCCTTATGCATTTATGCAAAGCATTACCCTGGTATATGGACAAAATAATTAAGTATCATTCGCTGACGCTACAGGCAAGATGTTCGTGCCCTGGCAATAGGTGGGAAATCTTTCGAGATAAGTGCTGCAACTCATGACAACCGATCTACAAGCCACACACAAAGGGAAAAAATTGCAAAAGTGATTAGCCATTCTAGAACTGTGGAAGATGTATGGGGATGAGACAGAAGAACCACCCATGGGAGCGTGGATGAAGGGGAAGGCACAGTGCCCTCGGCTCTCCCACCTCCCAAGAGCATTGATATGCCATCTGAAGTATAGGGTTTATATCCATTGAAAGATTTAAACAGCAACTGGA
The DNA here is from genome assembly GCF_040938575.1 of Ambystoma mexicanum. NCBI lineage: Eukaryota > Metazoa > Chordata > Amphibia > Caudata > Ambystomatidae > Ambystoma > Ambystoma mexicanum. The sequence continues at coordinate 417,683,402 of NC_090927.1, read as the reverse complement.
TACACTAACCACACATATGTGCCCCTGCTTATAGTAGCAAATACGTTCTAAATGGAGAAAAAATTCAAAACAAAATTCCGTTTCTGTGCATGATGAATGCATTGAGTGCTGTGAGCTGCAGGTAAAATTGATAGAGGCCGAGGAAGAGATTCAGCAGCAAAGAGACGAACATGGCATCAGGGAAGATATGCCAAAGAAAGAGAAACGGAAGTTAGAGAAAGACAGGAGAACGAAGAGGAAGGGAGAAGAGAACAAGAACAAGAGGAATGAGAAAGAAGAGTGCGAATGAAACAAGAAAAGGGGTGGGAATGAAGGCAAGAGGATGAGGAGGAGAGAAGCAGACAGGGGAAAGGAAAAAAGCCAAAGGAAGAACAGAGAAGGGAACAAGAGAAGAAAATTGAGAGGAGAAATGAGGAAGAAAAGGAAAGGGCGAGAAAGCAAAGGGATAATGGGAAAGGGAGAAGAGACGGGAAGAGGAAAAGGAGTAGAGAGAGACAACGAGAGGCAGAGAGAAAAGAGATTGAGAAATAGAATGAGAGATGGAAAAATCAAAAAAGGTAACGTCAAGAAATCAATAAGATTGTTAGAGTTCCAGGAGAAAGAGGTAGACAAGAACCAGGAGCAGAGAGAAAGGGAAATGAGTTTATAAAGACTTTGAAAGGAATTGAATAAAATCCCCAAAATGTACTCAGGGCAGATGAAGAGGAGGGAGGAGTTATGCAACAGAGGTTTGGTAATTCGTACAGAAGCAAGAGGGACAGTGGGTCTGTATAGTAAACCAGAGTAGAGGTGGATCCCAACAGAGGGGCGAAGGGAGTATGTGTTATATTCACCTGGGTCCCTGTGGGAGCGATGAAGCCTTCCGGACCCCTTCCCTACTTTCCCAAGGTTAATAGAGTTGTACTACAGGTACCTGTCAAAGAGAGAGGTGAGATGATTAGTCTACCCGGATTTGGACCCAGAAACCTCTTTCTCCCTCCTCCCCTTGTGTGTACTGTGATGGTGAAGTGTAGGAGTATGGCTCACCTTTGGGATTAATTAGGCAAAAGCTCCATCCTGAACTATACAGGGCTGCTGTGTCTCTGGGACCCTTGGATCGGTACTTCCTTAGACCCAGGGCAAGTCTCTGTTCTGCCACTCACTGTGTTCCTTCACCCAGCGATGATATAGCAGATAAGTTTGGATTCCAGTTGCTTCACTGGTGCTGTTTGCAGGTAAGCGCTGATTTCCAGTTGCTTCACTGGATCTGGTGCTTTTGCAGGTAAGTTTTTGATTCCCGTTGCTTCACTAAATCTGGTACATTTGCAGGTAAGTTCTGGTTATTCTGCGTGTTAGCTGCAAATTCTTAAAATGCAACAAGTTCTGCATGCTGGAAGGAAGTTGCAGATACTCAGATTGTTAGGCGGAAACCTGTGCAGTTCCCTTTGGGACCACTGCAAAAGATTTAGGACTACAGGTGTTTGGCAGTAAACCCACTTGGTAGCCGTCTGTACCACACCACACAGATTCACTTGGTAGCTGTTGCTGAGCAGTCAGACTTCCCTCAAGAAGAGTTAGGCAGTATGTGGAGTATACAACATAGGGCAATTCTACACCGTAAAACAAGCAAACACGCAACAAGGCTTCAGTGTAAAGATATAAAGGTATTTATTTATAACGACACATCTATAGAAACCACTCTGGCACTATTACGGCAAACACTTCAATTACAATTACTCTACGAAGAAAAAGATCAATCCCCCTAACAATAGTTTGACAAGTCTAGGTTTACCAGCATCACTTATTTGCAGACAGAGGTGTATGCTTCAATCTAGATGGCACGCTAGTATTTGTTAGGACGGGAGAGAAAAATAAGCAGGTTCCAATACTTTACTGACAAATGCAAGGCAAGAAGGCAAGAACCACTGTAGATCATAAAGTTCAGAGGCCAGGCCTACTCGGAGAGAGGCAAGGCGATATGTCCCAAAAAGTATCTTAGTGGAAATGCGTTCGAGTCTTTGAAGCAAATTGTTATCGGCAGATTGGACCAGTTCAGAACAACATGCTAGAGAAAGCTTGGAGGCGACCCTATGGAGAGGCGAGGATTAAGACACCTCACTCTATCCGGCAACAAGGGAAGCCAGGCGGACACAGTGCCTTGATTGTGGAGAGACAGCTCCGGTGGGGGCAGTTGTTCCTGGTGGTGGATGCACGTCCGGTCTTTGCCAAGAGAAGAGATGATCTCGTCGTCGAAGGAAAATTGAAGATCGTTGCACCACCAGGGAAGAGACCAGCCGCGGAGTGCTCCGTCACAAGGCACCACCTTTTGGTCACGGTACAGGGGTAGTGGCTATCCGGTTGCCGAGGTGCTCTGCACGGGCAATTCGACCACTGCGTCCTGAGGCGAAGAAAAAGCAAAGGGGACTGGTTGTTCCCACCAGTCAGGGGAAGAGACTCTCCGGCAGGGAGATCTCCTCTGTCGTCGGGAAGTGGTTAGTCGGTTCAGCAGGGCTCCACCGGAGGTGTCCTCATTGCAGGTCGGCTCAGCTTTACCCTCGTCGGATTCTTAGGTCCTGTGGCGACTTCTGAAGATCGAGTCCCAAAAGCCCTGCTTTTATGCAGAAAACCCCCATTCATTCAGCCTAGCTGTCACTCAAAACACGCTAAGGGGTGAGCGGGGAGGCTCACCACTTGAGCCAATCACACCAGAGTGCGACCGGAGTTGGCAAGGCAACTCGGTCCAGGGTGCCTAAACCCCCTCCCACACCCCTGTGGTAACCCAGACAGAATGGCACCACTTCAGAGGGTCTCTGTACAGAAGCCCGCCAAAAGTGGAACAAAGGGCTCAACCTTTGGTTTAGGAGTCACAGAGACGAACACAAATACCATTTTAAAAAGCCGAGTTCTGGCAGAAAATACCATCCGATAGACTTATTTAAGATAAGTAGACAGGAGGCATGTTAGAGATTAACGAGAAACAGTATCAATCTCCAACAATGGGAAGAATCCCATAGGGTTATATTCGGGGTCGAACATAACAAGTAGTTTCCACTGCCACCAGCCAAAACTCGACGAGGGGGGACGGGACAGTGCCCCCTCGAATAACAGACTTAGGAGTAATCGAATTACCCCTACTAGTACGTCCACAATAGGATGGTTTTACTAGTTCTGTTAGTAAATTTAGGTCTAGTAAAGCCAATGGTGACTTTACATGCCCGGGGAGACAGTAGGCAGTCCCCGGGTATGGAGTCTATGATGGAGGTCCGCTAGGACAACCCTGTGTTACGGCACGGAGGGTGCGGTGTAACACACATAGCAAAACATATGACACCCTATGGAGTAAAAGACCCCATAGCCCATAGAACACATTGACATTCAAAGGAATTACACACATTCATGTCCAAGAGTGGGAGAAAAAGAGTCTCACTCTTGGCAGGATGGAAAAAACAAACTCCATAAATCCAGCAAAGCTGCTGGGGGACTCACTAGGTTAGGAAATTCAGCCTAAACAGAGAATTCTCCCTAACACTCGCCCCCCAACCCCCAGACTAAGGGACAGGAGGATTTAATCCACTCCTGGATGAATCTCATACCTCTAGTCGATGAAAGACATCCTAGAGAGACCATCAGCATTTTGGTGGTGACACCTGACCTGTGCTCAATGGTGAAATCAAACCCTTGCAGGCAGATCGACCATCTCAATAGTTTCGGGTTTTCCCCTTTCATTTGCATTAACCATCTCAAGGGTTGGTGGTCAGTCTGAATGACAAAAGTAGAACCATACAAGTACGGCTTAAACTTCTTCAGAGCCCACACGATAGCAGAGCACTCTCTTTCGATTGTTGCCCACCTTGTTTCAGGATCCTTCAGCTTGCGGCTGATGAAGCAAACGGGGTGCTCCCTACCTTTTCCATCCAGTTGACTGAGTACAGCACCTATTCCTTCATTTGAAGCATCTGTCTGCACAATGAAGTGTTGGCGGTAATCAGGAGCTCTGAGTACTGGGGCTTGGCAAAGAGCCTTTTTCAGGTTTTCAAAAGCCTGATTGCACTCCTCGTTCCATCTAACCTTTTTAGGAAATTTGGGCGAGGAGATGACATTCAGGGGAGATGCTATGGTCCCATAGTTCTCTATGAAATTCCTGTAGTACCCAGTGAGGCCTAGGAAGGCTCTCTCTTGGGTTTGAGTAGTAGGTGTTGTCCAATTTTGCACAGCTTCAATCTCACTGAGCAAAGGCCTTATTCCTCCACCTCCTACCTCATGTCCAAGATAGACTACCTTACTCTGTCCAATTTGGCATTTACTTGCCTATATAGTCAGATTGGCTTGTCCAAGAGCCTGCAAAACATCTCGCAGGTGGGTTACATGTTCTTCCCAGGAATTGCTGAACACTGCGATGTCATCCAAGTATGCCATGCAGAAGTCCTCCATCCCCTTCAGAACCTGGTTTACCATCCGTTGAAATGTAGCAGTTGCATTCTACAATCCGAAAGGCATTACCTTAAACTGGTATAAGCCAACGGGGGTAGAAAATGCACTTTTCGCCTTGGCATGGTCTGTCAGGGCTATTTGCCAATAGCCTGACGTCAAGTCAAATGTACTGAGGAACTTGGCGGCGCCAAGTTTATCCACCAACTCATCTGTTCTTGGCAAAGGGTGGGCATCAGTCTTGGTGACTGCATTAAGAGCTCTATAATCCACGCAGAATCTAAGCTCTTTAGATCCGGCCTTTGGTACTAACACAACTGGGCTAGACCATGGACTAGTAGAGGGCTCTATTACCCCGAGATCGAGCATCTTGCTGACCTCACCTTTGATGTGGGTTCGTACGTTCTCTGACATTCGGTATCCTCTGCTTTTGACCGGCAGACAGTCACCAGTGAGTATGTCATGCTGGCCCCAAGGGGTCAAGCCTGGTGATAGCGAGAACAGAGAGGCAAACTGATTCAACATAGATTTGCACTCTTCTTGTTGCTCGGGTGTCAGATTTGAAGAGAGATTTACTCCTTCAATTTTTTCGTCCAAAGCTAAGCCTCTGAGGAGATCCGGAAGAGCTTCACTCTCTTCTTCTTCCTTGGATGATGCTAGAAGCAATGCTCCTACATCGGGTCTTGAGACATACGCTTTGAGTCGGTTGGTGTGAAAGACTGTCGGAGCCTCCTTGGGATTGACCAAGTCCACCAGATAGTTGACCTCTCCGAGTTTGCCCACAACTCTGAAGGGTCCCATCCATTTGTCTTGCAAGGCCCTCTGCCTTGTTGGGATCATAACGAGAACGAGCTGGTCTTGAGGGAACTCAACCATGTTAGCCTTTTGATCGTGCCAGTGCTTGACCAATGCTTGTCCAGCTTTCAAGTTATCGCTTGCTTCCGTCATCATGTGCGACATTCTCCTCCGGAGACCTATCACGTAGTCGGTCACTCTGACTGGCTTGGGGGAAGGAGCACTCTCCAACCCCTCCTTAATCAGGGCCAATGGACCTCTGACGGGATGACCATAGAGAAGCTTGAAGGGAGAGTAACCTACTCCCTTCTGAGGGACTTCTCTATAAGCAAAGAGAAGGCATGGCAGTAGAAGGTCTCACTTACGCATAAGGGGTTCTTCTAAAGCACCTATCATGCTCTTCATGGTTCAGTTGAACCGTTCTACCAACCCATTGGTTTGTGGGTGGTAAGCTGTTGAGAACTTGTAAGTAACTCCGCAGGTTGTCCACATGGCTTTCATGTAGTGGGACATAAAGTTTGACCCCCTGTCAGAGATTACTTCCTTAGGAAACCCGACCCTAGTAAAAATACCAAGGAGGGCCTTAGCCACAGCCGGAGCTGTCACAGTCCTCATAGGAATTGCCTCAGGATACCTAGTAGCATGGTCTACTACAACAAGTATAAACCTGTTGCCTGAGGAGGTTGGAGGATCAAGGGGACCAACAATGTCAATCCCTACTCTCTCAAACGGGACTCCCACAACTGGGAGAGGCACTAAAGGTGCCACATTCTTGGAGCCCACCTTACCAGAGGTCTGGCAGGTGTGGCAGCTCCTGCAGTGTTTTTCCACTTCGGCCCCCATCTTTGGCCAATAGAAGTAGAGAGAGAGCCTTTCCTTAGTCTTCTTGAAACTCAAGTGACCAGCCAAAGGAATCTTGTGGGCTAACTGCAAGAACTGTGGTCTGTTCTCTTGGGGTACTACAAGTCGTTTGTAGACTCCAGGTGCAGACTTGGTCGGTTCACTGTAGAAGAGGCCATCTTCCCAGTGCAACCTGTATTTCCCAGGCTCTTGCCCTTCAGCCTGAGCTTCCACCTGGTGGCGAAGACCTTCCAGAGTTGGACATTCTCTCTGTCCGTTACTGAAGTCTGCCCTGCTGGGTCCACCTTCTGCCAGTAAAGACTGCAGCTCAGGATGGTCAGCAGGATCCAGATCTCCAATGAGTTCCTGGCCTCTCATTAGCTCTTCCTCAGAGTCTAATTCTACCATACAGGGTTGTACCTCCCTCTCAGCCTCGGCTGGAGGTGGAGTTACGGGTGTAACTTTGGACAACCGCGGGAAAGTCCGTGTTGGCTGCACTGGAATGCTGGCTGCTGGTTTTGGGGCAGAAGTCTTAGGTTTCCCTTTCGCTTCTGTTTTCTTCGAGACAGCGGCCGACAATTCCAGTGGAGCAGGAGTGATTTCTTTCTTCATCATCTCCTGGAGAGTACCATGCATTTACCTCTCTCTTGCTGGTGTGGTTAGCTCCTGCAACCGTTTACTAGGAGGTCTGGGAGTATGCGATACAACTCCGAGAGTTTTCAAATCGTTATCCAACAGTACGCGTCCTGGTACCTCACTCTGTATGCTGACAGGTATCTTCACAGTCATGTCGTTACACTGGATGAGAACTGGTAATTGGGGAAGCATCTGCACAGGCCCTCCAGCTAACTTGGTGAGGCGTTTGGGTGCCTTAGCAACATCCTCATCCTGAAAAAACGATTTATCCACCACAGTTATGCTGGCCCCAGTGTCCCTAATGGCAGGAGTCTCCTGACCATTCACCTGGGCACTGTCCTTATAATACTCTTTAGTATTATCGGGGATAGAATTATAGACATCTAAATTCTGTTGTTCCCACAACCCCAGAGATCTAAAGAAACGCTGGCTGAGACTCCAATGGGTTCGTCGGCCAGCAGTAGAAAGTTTCCACTTGCCATTTGGACTTCCTCCTCTGGAGCGAAGTCTAAGGAGACAATCTGGACCCCTGAAGGTTTACCCTTACATCTGGGATCTCCTTTCACGTGGTCAGTTGAGCCACAAACAAAGCTTTTACCGAATGCTTTCTGGAATGGTGGTTTGTTCTGGCCTCCTTCCGGTTTGGCACCAGAAGACACACTATTCTGCTGTGGTTTTCCTGGTGGCTTACCCTTCTGGTTTTGTTTGGGGCCCTCTTTGGAATTTGAGTTATTCGAATTCTCTTTTGAGTCTTTTTTGGGCTGTTTTCCCTCATCCTTTTTCTGAGTTGCCCCAGAATCCTTATGAGTAGCCCCGTTGGCAACCCATAAGTCAGCAGCCTTAGCTAGCTTGCGGGAATCCAATTCCTTTGAATCAGCCAAGTGCTGTCTGAGCTCAGGAGTACAGGCATCATAATTAGACTCCAACATAAAAAGATTCTTCATACCCTCATAAGTGTTCACTTTGTAACCCTTAATCCATCCCTCTAAGTTTTTCAACCCTTCACTCACCCAGGTAGCCCAAGGGGTACCAAAGTGCTTTTTGAGGGTTCTAAACCTCTTAGGATACTGGGAAGGGGTCTTCCCGAACCTAGCTATCAAAGCTAGTTTCACACTTTCATAATCCGTCTTATCCACCTCCCCCAACTCCATTACCACATCAGTCGCAACAGGAGCGAGCCTAGAGAACAACCAGGGAAGTAAATCATTCCCGGTGATGTCCTGGAGCCCATGATTGTACTCAAACAGTTTTAACCAATCCAACACATCCAATCTCGGTTCATACATACCCACTAATTCCTTCGGCATCCGGGGTCTTTTGGGACTGGAGCTCCTAGAGGAACCAGAGGAGAGAGAAGCATTTTCCATAGACAACTTTTTCATCTCTAACTCTTGATTAAGTTCTATTTCCCTGAGTCTTAACTCAGCTTGCTTTTGCTCAGCCTGGGCATTCATCCGTCTGAACTCGAGCTCTTGGTTTCGTTCAGATTGAGCCAAGAACCGTTTGTATTCTAATTCGAGCTTCAGTTTTTCAAGTTCAAAATAAGCAGGGTTACATGTGGGACCTGGTATGGGCCCCGTAGGTACAGCTGGTAAGGCAGGTAGAGGAGCAGGGGAGACAGTTTCGTTAGCCTCTCCTTCCTCTTCAGCCTCTTCATCGCTATCATCAGAATTATGATTTAGATCAACACCATCACTGTTATCTACATTTGCTGGAGAGATTGGTTCCTCTGAACCAGTACCCAGACTTTGGTTTGCCAGCAATCTCTCTATTAGTTCTAACTTCTTGCCCCTTACAGAAAGATTCTCTTGTCTACAGAGAGCTCGCAAACTCTCAGTATTTTCACCTGACAAGGATTCTTGACTGTAAGCTTCCATAGTAGACATGTTTTTGAAAGTTGTTTTTTAGTGCTAAGCTTTGTGGTTAGTTATTCTAAAGTGTCAAAAAGCACTCTAAACTGTATACTCGATACAAATCCCACCGCTGTACACCAGTGTTAGGCGGAAACCTGTGCAGTTCCCTCTGGGACCACTACAAAAGATTTAGGACTACAGGTGTTTGGCAGTAAACCCACTTGGTAGCCATCTGTACCACACAGATTCACTTGGTAGCTGTGGCTGAGCAGTCAGACTTCCCTCAAGAAGAGTTAGGCAGTATGTGGAGTATACAACATAGGGCAATTCTACACCATAAAACAAGCAAACACGCAACAAGTCTTCAGTGTAAAGATATAAAGGTATTTATTTATAACGACACATCTATAGAAAACACTCTGGCACTATTACGGCAAACACTTCAATTACAATTACTGTACGAAGAAAAAGATCAATCCCCCTAACAATAGTTCGACAAGTCTAGGTTTACCAGCATCACTTATTTGCAGACAGAGGTGTATGCTTCAATCTAGATGGCACTCTAGTATTTGTTAGGACGGGAGAGAAAAATAAGCAGGTTACGAAATCAACACGGTTCCAATACTTTAGGGACAAATGCAAGGCAAGAAGGCAAGAACCACGCTAGATCATGAAGTTCAGAGGCCAGGCCCACTCGGAGAGAGGCAAGGCGATATGTCCCAAAAAGTATCTTAGTGGAAATGCGTTCGAGTCTTTGAAGCAAATTGTTATCGGCGGATTGGACCAGTTCAGAACAACACACTAGAGAAAGCTTGGAGGTGACCCTATGGATAGGCGATGATTAAGACACCTCACTCTATCCGGCAACAAGGGAAGCCAGGCGGACATAGTACCTTGATTGTGGAGAGACAGCTCCGGCGGGGGCAGTTGTTCCTGGTGGTGGATGCACGTCCGGTCTTTGCCAAGAGAAGAGATGATCTTGTCGTTGAAGGAAAGTTGAAGATCGTTGCACCACCAGGGAAGAGACCAGCCGCGGAGTGCTCCGTCACAAGGCACCACCTTTTGGTCACGGTACAGGGGTAGTGGCTATCCGGTTGCCGAGGTCCTCTGCATGGGAAATTCGACCACTGCGTCCTGAGGCGAAGAAAAAGCAAAGGGGACTGGTTGTTCCCACCAGTCAGGGGAAGAGACTCTCCGGCAGGGAGATCTCCTCTGTCATCGGGAAGTGGTGAGTCGGTTCAGCAGGGCTCCACCGGAGGTGTCGTCGTTGCAGGTCGGCTCAGCTTTACTCTCGTCGGATTCTTAGGTCCTGTGGCGACTTCTGAAGATCCAGTCCCAAAAGCCCTGCTTTTATGCAGAAAACCCCCATTCATTCAGCCTAGCTGTCACTCAAAACACGCTAAGGGGTGAGCGGGGAGGCTCACCACTTGGGCCAATCACACCAGAGTGCGACCGGAGTTGGCAAGGCAACTCGGTCCAGGGTGCCTAAACCCCCTCCCACACCCCTGTGGTAACCCAGACAGAATGGCACCACTTTGGAGGGTCTCTGTACAGAAGCCCGCCAAAAGTGGAACAAAGGGCTCAACCTTTGGTTTAGGAGTCACAGAGACGAACACAAACGCCATTTTAAAAAGCCGAGTTCTGGCAGAAAATACCATCCGATAGACTTATTTAAGATAAGTAGACCGGAGGTATGTTAGAGATTAACGAGAAACAGTATCAATCTCCAACAATGGGAAGAATCCCATAGGGTTATATTCGGGGTTGAACATAACAAGTAGTTTCCACTGCCACCAGCCAAAACTCGACGAGGGGGGACGGGACAGTGCCCCCTCGAATAACAGACTTAGGAGTAATCGAATTACCCCTACTAGTACGTCCACAATAGGATGGTTTGTACTAGTTCTGTTAGTAAATTTAGGTCTAGTAAAGCCAATGGTGACTTTACATCCCCGGGGAGACATTAGTCAGTCCCCGGGTATGGAGTCTATGATGGAGGTCCGCTAGGACGCCCCTGTGTTACGGCACGGAGGATGCGGTGTAACACACATAGGAAAACATATGAGACCCTATGGAGTAAAAGACCCCATAGCCCATAGAACACATTGACATTCAAAGGAATTACACACATTCATGTCCAAGAGTGGGAGAAAAAGAGTCTCACTCTTGGCAGGATGGAAAAAACAAACTCCAGAAATCCAGCAAAGCTGCTGGGGGACTCACTAGGTTAGGAAATTCAGCCTAAAAAGAGAATTCTCCCTAACACAGATTGCATGCAAGCTTGCAGGAAGGAGTTGGGTTTCAGCGCGAGCTCTTACAAGTACTGACTTTCTAGTGTTTTCTTTTTGTCCCAGATGCTGAGTTCAGGAGCGTGCATGCTGAGGATCCGGTGAGAATGCCAATGTAGGAGAAGTTTGTAGATTGCGGTGAGCGTGTTGATTGAAGCCACAGATGCAACACGAAGCACGGGTCTGCCTTTGGGCGTGGCTTATATAGCCAACCACGCCCAGAGGCTAGAGCGTTCTACTGGATTCACAGAAAGGCTGCCAGGGGCCATCTTGGGTGTCTAGGAAGTGTGGCTGAACCAATCAGATTCCCCCAAGGGGGCTGGGGCCAACTGTGATGTGTACCTGATTGTGAGAGGGTGGAAAAGGAGTGCTGGATGCCTGCAAGGCGTGTTTAGTCTGCCAGGCTCTAACCCATCTTGCCCCTGCCTGCTCTCCAGTATATGTGACAGTCTTTCCCCTCAAGGCCCCTCATAACGGTATACTTCCTGCCCCTCATTACGTAGGGTTATCTCGGTGGAATTTGCAAAGTAATCGAGGGGCATGGATGTTTTTACTAGGTTCTCATGACCTATCTTGGGGTCCATACCTTTTCCAATCTATCAAATAGTACAGGGTCTTCCTGATGATTTTAAAGCCCTGGGTACATTTTACTTCGTATTCGGGTTCTTCTCCTTCGACCACAATTGGTGCCTGAGGAACTTGCACTTGAGTGCCTGAGTGTACAGGTTTTAATAATGAGACGTGAAAGACTGGGATAATGTGCATGTTAGATGTTAAGGTTAGTTTCATGGCTCCTGGATTGATTCCATTTTTGATGGTAAACGGGCCGATGTATTTTGGCTGAAATTTCCTGGGCCCTTTCAGGGCTATATATTTAGTTGCCAACCACACAGAATCCCCTACTTGGTAAGCCGGAGCTTTCCTCCGATGTTGGTCTGCATATCTCTTCTGTGTAGCGTTGGCTGTCTGTAAATGTCTGGTTGCTTCTTGTGCTGCTTGAGTTATTCGCTCATGCAACTTTTTTACCACGGGCATTTGAATTGCTTCCGGTGGGTCGTAAAATGAGGTTCGTGGATTTCGGCCATACAATGTATAAAAGGGGGTCTGCTGTGTAGAAGCATGGATTGAGTTATTATAGGCATATTCAGCCATCCATAAGGTTTCTGTCCCAGCTTGGTCGATCTGATGTAAGAGAAAGCAAAGATTCTGTTTGAGGGTGTGGTTAGTGCATTCAATTCTGCATATATGGCAGTTAGTATCCCAAGACGGAAGAAAAGAGAACACTGAGAGAGCCGAAGCAATCATGAAAACAGTCAGACCAAAGACAGTGAGAGAGATGCAATAAACTGTGGGTATTTGCAACTACTGCATGACTGTAGTGCCTACGTTAGACTACTCTTAAAAGGACACAAGGAAGCACAGAAGGATGACAGGGACATAGCCTGGACAGGTGAAATGGTAGAGACCTTTGATGTGTTCAAAACAGCAATATGCACAGAACTCGTGTTAGGGATCCCTGATTACAGTGCAGAATTAGTTTTGTTATCCCTTTCAAATGATGTAGTATTCACAGTCCACACACAAAAAAACTATGCTAGGGCACAAACCACTAGCATTTTACAGCAGGATCTTAGATCCAGTCATGAGAGGTCATTATCCTGTGAACAATCACTGGCGAATGCAGCCTTTGCAATTGAGAAATCTGCCAGTATTACGATGATCTGTAAAGTAATGTTATATGTCGAGCATGCCCTGTTTGCTATCCTTGAAAAACCCAAAAGCACATTAACCTCACAAAGAGCCTCTGGTTACGAGGAGATTATATCAAATTCAGCAATCAAAATTGTCAGGTGCAAATTGGTGAACCTAGCAAGATTCATAACAGAGCCAGTAGAGCAATTGGTAGTGCACATTCTGACACTTGAGTCAGTAACAGTATTTTTTGACTCTGTCAATGTGACGTCAACAGAACACGCAGGACTGTCATGGTGGAAAAGGCGCGGCTTCCTACATGAAGACGGCACACCCATGAAACATGCGCCATTATTGGACAGACTCATAAACACACTCCAAATCCCATTGGCCATTGCCATGGTAAAGTGCACAGCCCACACTAAAGGCTCAGATTTGGTTTCCCACAGCAATGAGGCAGCCAACCTACAAGCCAAAAAAGTAGCATATTTTCCTGAAATATCTGAGTTGGACACTGCTCCAAATAAATGCACATAAACCCAAAAACAATGAAAGAAGGCTACCCATTGCCCAAATGATCATGTTACAGGAATGAGCCTCACCAGAATAACAAGATTTGTGGAAGCGCACAGGGTGTTCATTGTCCACCACAGATGCAATGTGGCAGCAGAACAGTACCGGGAACCCACACATGCTCCTGGGACTGCTTAAATTAATATTAGATCAACTATACACCCAACATACACCACACAAGAGTGTCTTGCAGCCTTAATCTTGGAAGAATGGTTCATACCCAATGCGGTGGAGCATGTTTCTGCCTTTATTGTCAACTGTCTGACCTGTGAATAATACACCTGAGGGCTAATGCTGTGCACACTGAGAGGAGCAATACCCTGTCCTAAAGGACCCTTCCAGCATATGCATACTGACTATGTAGATGTGTTCCATGTTTGTAATGGTGATAGATGTATGCTAGTAGATGTGTGTTCTTTTTCTCGATGGATTGAGGCTGGACCATGCACACATCCTGATGCCACATGTGCTGGGAAGTTCCTCATAAGAACGCAGGAGTGCATAGAGGAGATGAATGTGCAGAGTGATGAGTGTATAGAGCGGAGGAGTATATAGAGTGGATGAGTGTATAGAACGGATGAGTGTATAGAGCGGATGAGTGCATGTGAGCGAACGGCTTTGTAGAGCAGATGAGTGCATATAGCAGATGAGTGCGTGGAAAGAACGAGTGCATAGAGTGGATGAGTGCGGGGAGTGGATGAGTGCGTGGAGCGAATGGGTGCGCAGAGCGGATGGGTGTGCATAACGGATGAGTGCACAAAGCGTGAAGGGTGCGCAGAGCGGAAGAGTGCGCAGAGTGGAAGAGTGCGCAGAGTGGAAGAGTGCCCAGAACGGAAGAGTATGTAAGAATGGAGGAGTGTGTAGAGTGGATGAATGCGTACAACAAACTAGTGGGTAGAGCGGACGAGTGTATGGAGCAGACAAGTGCGTAAGAGCGGAGGGGTGCATGAGAGCAGAGGGGTGCGTAAGAGCGGGTGAGTGCATAGAGCGGGTGAGTTGCGTAGAGCGGGTGAGTGCGTAGAGCGGGTGAGTGCATAGAGCAGACAAGTACGTAGGGCGGATAACTGCGTAGGGCGGATGAGTGCGTAGAGCAGATGAGTGCATAGAGCTGGTGAATGCATAGAGCGTGAGAGGGCATAAAGCGGACGAGTGCCTTGAGCGGACGAGTGCCTAGAGCGGATGAGTGCATAGAGCAGACAAGTACGTAGGGCGGATAACTGCGTAGGGCGGATGAGTGCGTAGAGCAGATGAGTGCATAGACTGGATGAGTGCGTAGAGTGGATGAGTGCGTAGAGCGGATGAGTGCGTAGAGCTTGTAGAGCGGATGAGTGCCTAGAGCGGATGAGTGCCTAGAGCGAATGAGTGCATTGAGCGGATGAGTGCATAGAGCGGATGAGTACGTAGAGCCGCTGAGCGTGTAGAGCGGACGGAACGGGTGAAGTATGTGGATGGAATGGGTGACGTATGTGGATGGAACGGGTCACGTATGTGGATGGAATGGGTGAAATATGTGGATGGAATAGATGAAGTATGTGGAAGGTACTGGTATAATATGTGAAAGGTACGGGGAAGTATATGGATGGTACGGGCGAAATACGTGGATGGAGTGCATAAAACAACTTACACGGAAATACACGGAACGGATCAGAGTACATGGAACAGATTAGAATGCATGGAATGGATTCAAGTGCGTGGAGCGGATTGGAGTGCGTGGAATGGATTGGATTGCGTGGAAGGGATTGGAGTGCGTGTAGCAGACTGGAATGTGTGGAGCGCACTGGAGTGCATGGAGTGGACTGGAGTGCGTGGATCGGACTGGAGTGCGTGGAGCGGACTGGAGTGCATGGAGTGGACTGGAATGCGTGGAGATGACTGCTGTGCATGGAACGGACTGGAATGCATGGAACGGACTGGAGTGCAGGGAGCAGACTGGAGTACATGGAACGGACTAGAGTGCATGGAGCAGACTGGGGTGCATGGAGCGGACTGGAGTGCATGGAGCGGACTAGAGTGTATGGAGCGGACTGGAGTGCATGGAGCGGACCGTAGTGCATGGAACGGATTGGAGTGCATTGAATTGCGCGATTTACATGGAATGTTTTGGAATGTATGTTTGGTCTAGCTGTTCTCATACCAACATCTGCCTCATACTCCCCATCACTCTAACTAAACACTGCTGATTACACCCCCCCCAGCCAGGCGTTCTCCTCAGGCCTAACGCAGCCACAATCAGCCTGGATAAATCCTGCCAGAACGAACACATATTCTTGATCTCTCAACCACCACACCTACCGCTAAGAAGCAGCTATTACATGAATGCCACACCAGCTGCACACATATCAGGTGCTCACACGCACCTTTGACTCTCTCTACTCTCTCTACTAACTTGAACTTCGGTTCCCAAGGGCGTTCAACCTACCAGCACCTTCAGGCCATACCAGTGGTACATAAGGCGCTATATAAATGCAAAGTAACATAACATAACATATGTGATGTCTTCCCGAGTTGCGGAGTGTGCGAAGTGCTCAGGTCTGACAATGGACCACATTTAGTAAATTAAGTTTTTGATCACATTACAATCCTGCTGGGTATTAAGCACAAGTACTCTTCAGTTTATTATCCACAAGCAAACCCCATATCTGAGCCCCTCAATGGCCTACTTAAAGAGCATATTGCCAAACAAAATGTCACCTTGAAAAAAGGATGGCTCCATTGCCTACCCTTAGCCTTATTTGCATTACGCATTCAACCCGACTGAGATCATCACCTGACTCCTCAAAAGTTGGTGACGGGACGCCTCATGTGTGTACCCCTTCTTCCTCCTACTTGAGTGCAACCTGATGCCCATAATGTATCAAATGTGCTTTGTACTGAACTGCATTATTTTCTGACTACTATAATGGTGAGTGTCACCTTTATGTCTCAGCAGCTTCATGCACAGCGGGGGAGGTCAAAGAAGATTGATGAAGACAACAAACAAATTGATCCTGTAACAGTGTTGAAACCCCTATTGTTATACCTGGGGATTGGGTGCTCATTAAAATCTTTGTACGTGCAGGCATAGGTCGAGTTTTGAAGGTCTGCATATCATAAAGGAGTTGACACCCACAGCGGTCAAGGTGAAGGGCCTGGCTGCAACTTGGTGAAGTCAAAGCCTACAAAGGGGAGACCCCCCTGCTGGAACTCCTTAAATCCAAAGGTAAAGAAGACACAACTGTATCCAGACGCAGCCTACCACCCAAGCCAACCAACAGCCAAAGGATTAGGAGAGAGAATATTTGTGTGCTTTCAAATAATAGCCGAAGCACTTTTAGTGGACTTTTTCTATGAAACATTATACCTGCACACAACAAGGACTGGCACTTTCACGACAAAGATACGCTAAATGTTTTCTCTCTGAAACATTATTGTTTGTGCTCTTTACTTACTTAGTAGACATGTATACTGCATTAAGATTAAGAAGAACTATTGCTGCTCTTTTAGGGATCCCAAAACACATTTCCGTTTTGAAAGAATCTTTATCGGCATATTACTCCAATTTTTCTGAAAACATTTAAATTTTGTAGAACCGGAAAAGACATTGGGCCTCATTATAACATTGGCGGAATGGGTTAACGGGTGCCGCTAATGGATGCGGACCCGTTAAACCCAGTCCGCCTCATTACGAGGTACCCTCACGGAACTCGATGTGGATGTCTGGTTTTACCAGACGGCCTTACCGGGTCCGCTGAGGGGATCAGGGAACTAACAACGGGCCAGTGGTAATGGGCCTGTTGTGAGCTCCCTGCACCCATTCCCATTGAGCCATATGGGGGCTCAAATGGGAATGGGGAAGGTCCAGGCCCGGGTTCCCTGAAGGAGGAATTACCGGGCCCTCCAAACTCGGAATGGCCCAGTAATTCCCCATTCAGGGAACCCGGACCCGGTTTTGGTGGCAGCCATGCCCTTATTAAGGGCATGGCTACCGCCAAAGTCGTAATGAGGCCCATTGAGAAGGAAGAAAATGGTGTTTCTTAATTCTGTTAGGTGCTCGCTTCTGACTTCCTGATGAAATCATGCACGTGAGTATTTACAACAAGTATATATGCTGGCAATAATTCTTCTAGCAAAGTTTTTAATATTTTGCAGTCTTTAATGTTTCATTTTTATTGTATTACAAGGGTTGGTCCTGTATAATGAATCGAGGCCCATCTATAGCAATGTGATCCCTAGCCTCATGACACATTGAACAACAACCCCAGCATTTTCCATGTTCACTACAGAAATTACAAGGATTAAACAAAGTGTGATGAATGTCTTTAATTCATTTATTTATTGAGTATTTATAATGTACCTATACAGCAAAGGGTATTTCAGGGCTCAACAAGACAGAAGAGGTGGGGCGGACAGATGGAGAATAATAGAAAATGGTCCTACTGGGCCTTAAGACATGCAGATCATGCAAGTGCAGTAAGAAGTGCAATGGAGTGGGGAGATGAGGGGAAGTGCCAGTCAGAGCAGAATGTGCTAGAGCTAAGGAGGGAAAAGGAAGTGCAGGTCGCAGTGGAGTGTTGGGGATGGAGGAAAGGGAGGAAGAGGGCCCCTGAGCTAGGCGAGTGCTAAGGGGGAGGCTGGCTGGACAGGTACCAGGGAAATGAAGAGAGTGCAGAGGATGGAAGGTCCACAGGCTAAGTGTGAGCAAAGGGCTGTAAGAGCTCAATCGGGGTGCAGGCCCAGCCAGGTTCATGCAGGGTGATGGAGCCCAAGTGCAGGTAAGCGGTTGGTCAGGGGAGACCAAAGTGCTGTGGTGGACTGGGCAAGGAGAGCACGGTGCCCTGCTTGAATCAAGAGGAACCGTGCAGCCATTCAAAAAGCAGCAGACAGGGACATTAGCAGGAGAGGGGGGGAGAGTGAAGGAAGAAGAGAAAAGGAGGATCTTGAGAAGCTTACGGTACTTAAAGTGATCCGACTCTAGTCTGAGAGGGCCAGGAAGGCCATTCCAGAGGGAGACTTTGGGGACATGAGTCCATATATAACGGATGCTGCCCAAGTTCGTAATCATTTATGGTATCAGCACATGACACGCGTGGGAGGGAGACATCTGATGAGAGATGCAGTGTATGCTCTCTTATCCCCTATGCTATGAGTGCATCCTGAGTTTCTATAACTATGGGAGTACCTGCACACAAAGCGTATTGCCTAACAAATTGCGCTGTGATTGATAAGGGGGCAATTCCAAGGCCATACTGCCTCACTCGTATGGATAAACAAAGCAAAGTCAACACGAGAAGACTATTATATGTAAGACATGAAAATGATGAAAAAAACTGAAACACAGCACAGTGTTAAGATATTTTCTGTCCAAAATAAATGGGGCAGGCTTTAGAAGAGAAGAAATACCTGGGAGTTGGGAAAGAGGTCAATTGCAAATAAAGGGAACTGTGCTCACACTAGGCCCTGTGCAGTATTGAATTCAGGGGGGCAGTAACCAGCATAGCACTCCTGGCTGCTGGGTGAGTCCAACTACTAGGCCCTGTACAGTGTTGAACTGGGGAGCCAGGGGGTCAGTAACTAGCATAGCACTCCTGGCTGCTGGGTGAGTCCAACTACTAGGCCCTGTGCAGTGTTGAATCATGTCCCAGTATGACATCCATGACCAGTGGATGTTCACATCCCATGCATCAATCCGTCATTAATCATATTGCAATCTTCTAAATCAATTAGCTCTATGAAGGTGCACAGAGGCCACACAGGGCGTTAAAATTAGAAGCTAGATGAAGAATAATAGCAAGGTAAAATCTTCCCTACAATTGTAAAACCTGCAAACCACAAACATTGAAGTGGACATGACCATACTCAGCGTTGTGAGTGCATGAATTGTGCAAATGTGTAGGTGTAAGTCAAGGTACAACACGTGAATACCATGCCAGAGTGCAAGGCCTTGACAGCCGTGCCTCCATGTATGATGCATATACTACAGTGCATTCATAACCACATCTATTCTGTACAGCGACATCCCAGCAACTACATGTACCAGAATGCACCAGAATGCACCACATCATTGTGAGGATAACACAAAGCAAAAATACAGTAAAAAAAACCTACAACTCATGATGCACAGCCACAGAATGCAGAGGTTACTACCCTCAAAACATTGTTTTGCTGCAAACACATGTGACAGGTAAAGTTTGCCTATTAGTACCAGATACATGTCTTCATTACTGATACTTTTCAATTCAATGCTTTTATACTGACACTTGGAATATGTAAAATCATTGAAAGATGTATCCTCCCTAATATTTGATTCTTAGAGGGATTCCCCCCAAACACTGATTCCCACCCTTAAATACCCTCCCCCACCTTTTTCTAAATACTAACCCTCACAACACACACATATCATCAATATGTGTTTTTGTCATATGAGTCTACGCAATATAAGCATGTCTATATAGAGAATTCGTCATGAAGAATGCATACTGTTAGTACCACAAAATCCCACCTACATATCATTGAAATACTAAGAGTACCTGTGGTACATGGACATATAGTAGAATTTCATGTGTAACACATAACTGACATATATCCATTGTATTTGTGTCAATTGTACGAGAAGTGATGAAGCTCATGTTGTGTATGAATGGTCCATGAAACACTTGTGTATAGGAGCGTTATAAATGCCATATCATATCATGTGAATGCAACTGCACAACACACACTCCACATGCAAACTGACAAAGTGCCCCTCTGGTACACGAAAATGAACATATGCTAGCTAAACTCAATTTTTCCCTTGTGCATGTTATTCTTCTCAAATGAACACTATACAGCCTGTGCCAACATGATATGATCAGGAAATTGACATATACACGTTCTGTTGCTCCTCTGCAGGTGATGCTCGGTATCCCCTGATGCCATGATTAATGACCCCCTTCAGGCAACCCGGAACATCCACGGGCAGGCATCCAACCGTGCCCATGTATGTACTTGCAGCAATAGTGGACCTGATACATGATGACCTGGTAAGCCTCATTAATATCTGCACAGCCATCCCCCCCTTGCTAAAGGTAGTGTCTGTGCTCTACTTCCTTGCCACAGGCACATACCAAAACACAGTTTGGCAGCTGCGTGGGATCTCCCAACCCTGTTTCTCCCGTGTGCTCTTCCAGGTACTTGATGCACTGCTCAGCCACGTACAAGACACATCAGCTTACCCAAGACTGCTGACGATGTGAATATGACAAAAATAGCCTTCCATGCCCTTTCAGGGATGCCTAATGTAATTGGTGTGGTGGACTGCACACATGTGGAGCTCGTGGCCAGGCATGCCGTGGAGGCAGTGTACCACAACAGGAAGCTGTTCCATTCACTGAACATACAGATGGTGTGTGATGTCTGCCACCTCATCACCCATTGCTGTGCAACATTTCTTGGCTCAACACATGACTCCATGGTGCTGCCGAACTCCATGCTGCTTGGTACATGGCATGACATGCTGGACAGTGTACATGGCTGCTGGGTGAGTCCGACTACTAGGCCCTGTGCAGTGTTGAATTTGGGGTGGATAGCAACCAGCATAGCACTCCTGGCTGCTGGGTGAGTACAACTACTCGGCCCTGTGCAGTGTTGAATTTGGGGGGCGGGGGGCAGTAACCAGCATAGCACTCCTGGCTGCTGGGTGAATCCAACTCAGGGCTCAAGTCGAGAGTACACACGGGGGACAACCTCCACCCACTTTATTCAGAGGGGGGACTCAGTTCCCCCAGCTAAAATGAGAAACATTGAATGTCCTCTTTGAATTTCTGAATTAAAGCTGACCTCGGGGATCAAACCGCAGTCGGCAGATTTGTAGGCAGAACACACAACCACTAAATGATATAACTTGTTGAAAAATAACAAACAACTAAAGGTCAAATGTCCTATTTCGATACTGCAAGTCCCAGGGAAATATTTGTAATGGTTCTTGGAGTTTAAAACATGTACACCTTTTAACGTTTTCAAAAACACTACTAGAAGAAAATATCCTCTCTTGGTTTTGTGTGTGTGCTGATTTCATGAAAGGCAAATGTCATTTGTCCTGTTCCATTTCAGTGGTTATGCAAAGCCAATTTAATGAAATGTGCATATTTCACTTTGATATGCTAATTTCTGACGATGTCACATCCCATTGCGTTTGTTGATGAGTTCCCCCACTTACATTTTTAGGACTTGACCCCTGCTCACACCTGAGAGATATACTGTGGTCTTGGGAGAATGGGAAGAAGTAGTGCTAGAAGTAGTGCTAAATGAAAATCACCTCTGTCTCAACATCGGTCTCAACATATGACTGGAAATCGCAAAAATACTCATATGGGTTCATAACGAGGGGGGGTCAAAATAATACTGCTGGAAAATGCTACCATATGTTTCCAAAATCATGGTACAATAAACGTCCGAAGGAGCACCAGTCGAAACGTATTTGCGATGTACCAGGCATGACAACAGGAACAGCAGTGTTGATGGACCACTATTGGGCTTGTGGTACCAAAGCATATACGCAGCTGGGGATGTCTATGTTCCATAGTACAAGTGAGTACAACAGCCCTTGTAGTGCCCCAGAGTGATATACAAATTCAATGAAAAAACTTTGTTAAAGGGACGTTATGGTTAAATTGCACTAATAAAAACCTATGAAATTCAAAGAAAAAATGTTGTTAGAGGGACGTTATGATTACAAGTAAAACCAAAAAACCTCAGAAATTCTCCAGTTATGGTAAGCTAAGCAAACATTACTCGCCCTACCACTGTGCACTGCTAAGACTAACACGCAGGACACCAAAGATGACATCACAAAGAATCATGGGTGTTGCAGTTCTTTGCCATTGTTGGGAATGTACCAAAGGCTAAAGCTACCAAATTGAAATGCACTGAGTGCAACTTTGTACTCAGTCTCAGACTACCTAGACATTACTCCTATGGAACCACACCCATGCGCCGCCACACCAAATCCAACTACTGCAATTCTTTCAGAAAGATTGTCTTCCGCCACATCACCTTCCTCAACCAATACTGTTACCACTCAGTCTACTTCTGTGGGACACAAAATCCCACCAGTTACCTTGAAAGCAATAAAAGAGGTTGTTGATCCATATCTTTGGAAGACAACAGTCCTCTGTATATACTGCAACACACCACTCTGCAGGGGGAAGCAATTTCGACATGCCTTTGAAGTTGTAATCAAGGAGCATGAGAAACACTGCCCACTACCTTAGAAGTAACACACGCGCAACATCTTCCCCTGTCCACCTGCCCCTCCATATTTGTTCTTGGTGTCTCTTCCCTCATTTCCCTCCTCACCTTACGTTCTAACCTCTCCTGCAAACATTTTTTTTTTTTAAACAAAAGAACGGTTCCTTTAGGAACCACCTTTCACAGTTAACTAATAGAACAATAAAGAAATCTTATAGACGCCATCTACTTTACATTTCTCAGTAAAGTACATAGGGCCTCATTACGAGGTGGGCGGTAAGGGATTACCGGCACCGGTAAGGGCACCGGTGCCGGTAATCCCTTACCACCCTACTATGAGTTCCCTTTGCAGGTCCTTCCTTAATGCCTGGTGTTACCAGGCATTAAGGACGGGACCCGCAAAGGGACTCTAGAGCTAATAACGGTACCGCAATTTGCGGTACCATTATTAGCGCCTTCCCCATTCCCATTGAGCCCTATGGGGGCTCAAATGGGAATGGGGAATGGCCCTGGTGAATGGGGAATTACCGGTCCCGCCAACCTTGGAATGGACCGGTAATTGCTCCATTCATCAGGGCGGAGTCGGAACGAGTTTGGAGGCAGCCATGGTGCTAATAGCGACATGGCTGCCTCCAACCTCGTAAAGAGGCCCATACACCCAATACTTTTTTCCAACGTTTCCATTAGCATTTTGTGTTATGCTAATGGGAATAATGTGAAGTTCATCAGCCAAAGCGAAGAGTGTCTGTGTGCGCCCTGATGCCTGCGGGCTAAGTGCATTATAAATAAATAAATAATAAACTAGTGCTCTGAACCATTACCCTCCATTGCAGCCCCTGCAATGGGGGATAAAGGCCATTAGCACCCCTCGTTCCCAAAGCGGGAACCAGGGGTGCTAAAAAATCGATATTTCTTCCTACAGCAGGACACATGCAACACCCCACTGTAGGAAGGAAAATCCCTTTCCAAGATGGCCACCATGGAAAAAGATGGCAGGGCTTCGTACAGAGCCTCTCTTCCCTTCCCATGGTAGACTGCAGAAGGCGAAGTCAGAAACTTATGACCATACTGCCATGAGCACATTTTCTTTCTCCATTTCAAACCTATCCTACTTTCAAATAACGTTACCACATAGCCGGTCCCAGGTGGCCATGGCCACTTTAATGCAATTTTTTGTCCCTCACAGTCATGGCCAGTAGCCAGATTGTCTGGGTCATGAGCTTATTCCATGACCCGGATAATCTGCTCACTGCCCATGGTCACAGGCTATAGCTCAGTCACCAAAGGTACATCGCTATTTTTTGTACCTACATTATGACACTTGTCAAAAAATAAAACACAGGCACAATTGCAAAACCATGCTTTAAGCTTTAAGGTCCTTGCCAATGCTCCTTACACGAGTTTGCTTGAAATCCACTCATGTTTTATTTTTTCCAAAATGCATGTACATACAATAGTCATATAACTTAGCCCCTACTTGACAAAAACCATTCAGTCTTTACACAAACATTGAAGGTTGGGTCTATAATCTTTCTGAAAACTTTTCTCCACATTCTTTAAATGGCAACAAAGTTATAAGCCATATACAAAATGGTGATACCCCCTCTAATTTAGCCCCCTATTGAGAACATCCCACCAAACTTTCCAAAAACATTTATATCTAGATTTAAAATTGTTTTGCAAACTTTTGTGCAGATTCGTCAAATGGCACCACATTTATAAACCTTTACAATATTTGGGCACCCCCCTAAATGTGCTCCCTCTTGACAAAACAGCTCTACACTTTTCAAAACCATTCAGAATCGAGTCCAGAATTAAATTACAAAATGTAATGCAGTTTCATTGAGTGGTGCCAAAGTTATAAGCCATCCAAGAACTGCTTTCACCATCCCTGTAGTACAGAAATAGGCATATATGTCCCTGAACATCTAAAGTATTCATGAACATCACATGATTGTCCCAGAACATCCGGACTGTTTGGAGACTTTCGGAGGTGAAAAACACACATTTTTTTAGCTTCTTACACCCATATCCCATCCAATCCGCATCAACCCTCACTTCACAAGGGATTGTTTGATAAGTTTGACAAGTGCAATGTTGTGTTTTTTTATATGTTTCTACCGCAGTGTTACGCTCACCTGGCTCCCACAGGGGCGTCGGTCGGACCCGGACTGCTGCGGCCTCCACCCACGTGATGCGTAGTGCAGCGATGACTAACTGGATCTGCCCTCCTAATCTTGTCTGCTTTGCCCGTAGAAATATTCTCCTACAAGTGGAGAGATAGATTTAGCCACTTGTGGATTCAAGTGATAGCACCCACACGGTCCTCTCCACTAATCACCTCTGAAGCGCCCTCTCAGCAATCTCACCTTATATTCTTGAAGGATGAGCCCTCCATCCTGCAAAGCAGGCAGGGGAGCGTTGATGACCAGTTACTTCTCTGGCCTGAAGATATTGGAAGAGTTGTAGACGAATCCTGACTCCAAAAGGTCCTGGCGAAGAGCTGTAAGTATATAGTTTGTAAGAGTTCAAAATGTCTGGAATTCACTCCTGTCCAATTCCTCTTTTATCTTGCAGCTCTGACCCAATAAGAAGATTGACAGCTGAAAGCGCTCCGGTGAAAGTCTGTGTTACCCAAAACTGTCCGGTAAATAATGCCAAGGGTTAAACTTGCTGCTTTCTCTTTATCTTAGGGGTGCGGCATTAAAAGATGTGGCGTGCTGAAGAATTATACCTCCGGCGGTAAAATCAGGTAAGCATATGGCGGCTAAAGAGATTGTCTCTGTCTGTTCTCTCTGCTCACCTTGTTGTTTCTTGTCCCTCTTAGGTGCTGGGATTTGGCGATGCAAAGATGGAGACAGCGCCAGATCTAAGAGATGCTGTGTGGAACGGTGAGTATGGTGCGGCGCTGCTGCTGGCGATGCGACGCGTTTAAAACAAAGTCTTTCCTCTGGTTTGAAGATGCGATGAATCCGGAATCAGGTAAGAAATCAGGTAATGCTCTTGTTCTAACCTTTGCTTCTTTCCTTCTTTCTAGGTGCTCCAGGTTCGAGGCGGGCGTGGCAGAAGGCTGGATGCTGCTGCTGGCACGGTGAGCGTTACGCTGCTGGATGCAGAATAACGCGAAGCGTGTGCTGCTCTTCGGGCATGGTTTAAATAGCCTCCAAAGTAGTCCCAGGTAGGTATTCCTCCCTGACCACGCCCGAGTAACAAAATAGTCCCTAAGGTAAAATATTCCCTTCCAGGCCTCACATGGGCTTGGATCTTCTTGCAGCATGGTCTGCATCAGGTAAGTGTGCACCTATGAGCCTGGCGCCTATGGTGCCAGGACTGATGTCCCATATGAGCCTGGAGCCATAGGCACCAGGACTGAACCCAGACAACCCCTGGCAGGGGTTGCTGGGTTTTCTCAAGGCGACATGATGTCTGCTCCCGGGGCTGATGGACATGGTCTGGATGCCCGGGGGTATGCATCATGACACACAATTTCTGTGGACACTGGTGAATGTCCACGAATCCAACATGGTGGGCATTTCCAAAAATCGGATGCACTTCCCGCTTTTACAATCCAATCAGTGAGCGCATCCAATGTCCGCAGCAGGGAAATGGGTCAGTGAAGTGGAGCCAGATATTACTCATTTTTTGGACCTACTTTTTGGTCATTTTAAAAAGGATGACTGGACAGATTCACACCAAATTTACAAAAACACGCTTTCGAGATGAAGCCGCCGCTCCTGGCACAAATTTGGTGAAAATCTGTCCAGTGCTTTGGGCTGTAGGCGTGAGCAAAATATTTTTCCATTAAGTCTAGGGAAAGAAACAAATATTTGGGCCCCCCCCTATAACTTTGACCTCCCATGACGAAACCACACCAAAACTTGCCAGATAAATGCAGAGAGGGCCATATACTTTTTTTTACAAAGTTTGCTAAGGATTCATCCAGGGAGAGCGAAGTCATAAGCCACCTAAAAAGTGCTCTTGCAATGAGTTGAGCAACTTAACCATAACTACATGGCCGCTACTGCTGGCCGTGTAATTACTAACTTCCTTAAAATGGATGCACATTACATTTGCATAAAAGAAGGTCCCTCACTGTTTCTCAACAAAATCAGAAGATGCCATTGACGACATACTAGATAAGCACAAATTGTTTAGCAAAACGGAAGTGATTTTCTCTGCTATTTTCCTCCCTGGAGTACAGGTCACTGCTAATGCAAAATGGCTCCACATCACAAAATGGGAGCTTTTGCAAACAATCAACACAACAGTGAAGGGATTTAACGGCATAAAAGATGAGCTAAGGGCCATAAGACTAATGACCATTCAGAACAGGTATGTCCTTGATCTCATAATGGCCATTGTGGGGGGCGTTTGTGCAAATATTTTCCCATCTTGCTGCACGTCTGTACCCGCCCACAATGAGGAAAATGGGACCCTCACAGAAGACCTAGATTTGTTAATAGATCTACACACAAAAATGACAGAGGAGGTGGAAGACATTTTAGATGATGACTGGTTCTCTTATCTATTCTCCTGGATCCCCTCCTGGCTGGCTAATCCTTCAAAAGTACTAATAGCAATAATGCTACTGGTACTACTAGGATTCTGCACCTTGAGAATAGCCATAAGCCAAAGCAAGAAGACTGCCAAAAAGGTGTTTGGAATGAAAATTGTGATAAACATGGATACTGATGTAAACAAATACACACAAACAGATAACCTGCCTCATATCCACATAAGAGAAAGCCCTATTATCCCTCCAAGTACGACATGTATATATCCCCAGGACCTTGGCAATTACGTTGGGTGATGGGTATAGTGCAAACCACATGAGGGGGTGCTGCTATTTGATCTGGAGTATGGATGAACACGTAAGGGGGGAGCGACTAAAAAATGGATACCCTATGTACCTCACGCAGAGGAAGGTCAGAGTGGGGTGTGGTTGAGGACTCAACCAGAGGGGGAAATGTCAAAAGACAGATGAATAAGTCATTTATGGCAACTGCCCCTCCCCCACCCCAATATTGTAAAGGAGAGAAATGCTATGCACTAAGGCGACCATACCAGCCTTATTCTTGATTAAAACAGGAAGTGATAGACCTAATTTAACCAAAGATGGCAAGAATAAGCAAAACCTGCTTTTAGACTGACATACGTGCATGCAATGGACATGAAGCAAATACGCACTCACCATGAAAAACCACAGACATTAGGTCAAAGGTGCATTTAGACAAAAAAATATTTCTTGCACCATAATGACAAAGAATATAAATCAAGAAATGTATAAGATAATACACAACACAAATGATGTGCGCAGATAGTTTACTAACTTAGAAAAGCAATAGTAAAAGGCTGCCATCTTTGTAAAATTGGAAGACATGCCATGCATTGAAATAAAGAGAGGTCTCAAGGCTTTTTGAAAACTCAAACTGCTGAATCCACTGAAGTACACATTTGTGCGTGGCTCAGGCAGTGGCTTTGTGGCACCTCTTCAAGGTTATTGAAGTATTAAGGGAAGACTCAAACGGTGCAGAAAAAAATATGAGTGAAGGATTCCCAAAGTATAAGATATATTCCCCTTTGATTAATTGAAAAACTACAGCTAAGCGTGACACATGTTCGACCCCCAACAAACCATCTAAGTGCAATGCATTTCCCATCCCCAAAAAATCCATCGAAAAGAAACACATTTCCAACCCTGAAAGTACAGCCAGGTGCAATGCATTTCCCATCCCCAAATAGTCAATCTAAGTGCAACACCTTTCCTCCCCCAATCCATAGCTAAGGGTGTCACATCTCCTACCCCCAATAATTCATCTAAGTGCAACACATGTTCTACCCCCAAAATCCATATAAGGGCAATACATTGCCAAACCCAGAAATCTATCTAAGTGCAATGCCTTGCCAGCCCCCCAAAATCCAACTAAGTGCATGGTAAAACAGGAACAGAGAGTGTACGGATGGGGAAAGGAAGTATCAAAGTTGCAGAAATAAACAAAATGGAGGAGGGGGCACTCACCTCAAACAGGCCAGGACGGCTGGGCAAGAAGAATTCTCACAAAAGTCATTAGGCCCCCAAAGCAACTCTGTATACTATTTTTGCTGGCTGGAGTGAACATGGTCACATAACCATCAAGGTACATACTTTCAACAGCCCAGGTGTCCTGCAATAGGACCACATCACATTTATTTATATAGGGCACACTGGCAGGGTCCTGAAATTTGGTGTTGATACCTGCACTACTCCCCATCCAAGCCTACCTCAGGACTCAAAGAAGCCATTGAGACTGTTTGTATATCTGGGATAAGTCAGTCTATCTCTTTGAGCGTAGATAACGCTTTGAATCAATTGGACACTACAATAACCCCTCCCTCCCTATGACTCGCCTGGCAGCCTTCAGTTGATGTGATCAATCATGGGGTTGTTGCCCAGTGCTACTTTCCACTGGGTTAACACAATGTTGTTGTGGTACTGTGTAGAACTGCTTGGGCCTGCCTTGATAGCTAAGAAAAGAAGAATAAATACTTTCCCCTGGACAAACACGAAGTTGTAGTACTATAGAAGCTGCTTCAGACTGCCTTGAGTGCTAGGACAGGAAGAAATAAGAGGATACAAAAATATTTTGCTATTTAGAGCATATCTGGAAGCTTTGTGAATTCTAGAAAGATTTGAATTAAGCAGATCATTTAGGAGGAAAGGATGCACAAAAGTAACTACAATGCAGTCTCCTGTTATGCTTTTTGCCGTTTGCCCCAGACATCTTCCTAGCCATCAGTACCATCCGAGGACTGATTTTGAGTATGATCAGCTTTGTATTTAAACCAATGGGCCACCTTGTTTTTCAGCTTAACAGATTCAATGCTTCCTTGAGGAAGAACTGGGGCATCTATAATTATATCAATGAGTGGGGCTGCAGCTGGAGGAAGGCCAAAAACCCCACTCCCAGCCCCAGGGTTGTTTTTGCTGCCTACCATTTTCCCACTACACTTTCCCGGTGGGGGGGGGGGGTCAATCAAGCTCGTTGGTTGCACAAATATTACCCTTAACTTGAATAGGAGTGTTTGACATCATATGACCTTCATTCCATTCCGGGACTGTGATAAGTGAATCCACAAACCTTTTCTTGAGCTCTTTACTTGAACTCTGTAATTAAATCATCCATTATT
This sequence comes from Ambystoma mexicanum, assembly GCF_040938575.1. Classification (NCBI taxonomy): domain Eukaryota; kingdom Metazoa; phylum Chordata; class Amphibia; order Caudata; family Ambystomatidae; genus Ambystoma; species Ambystoma mexicanum. The sequence goes on along the minus strand of NC_090927.1, from coordinate 417,653,947 downwards.
GCTAGAGAGCTCAGAAAAGTGGAAAACGAAGAAATGTAATCTATTATTGGTCGCAGTTTCTTCCTGACAATTCGCTAACTGAATCTGATATGTGAACCCTCACAGCCACTTCCTTTGCAGTAGAGGCTCATGTCAAGGTGCATACCAGTGCCCCAGACAGAGACAAAGGGTCAATGGGCGGAATGCCCACAATTCCCCCTACAGTTTCCTGCAAAGTATCCTGCACTGCAAGGGATCACCTCCCCCCTATCACTAACTACATCAGCAAGAGGTAAAATGTCCTTAGTATTTACTCCCCCCAAAATCACCAGCTTCCCTAACCTGCTTGTATACCTCGGCCACCTTATGACTTGCCCTCAAATGAGTATCCAGACCCCTCTCCTTAGCCTATGACTCTGCCATGGTTAGAGTATTGTAGTGTAGAACATGAAGCCTCACTTTGCATAGTGGCCACTATAGCCTCCTCTACTACCATAATATACTCTTTCCTTTTTCTACCAATTTCCAATAAATAATAATCAAGCAAAGATTGCAAGCTGTTTGGTTTTTTTCCCCACAACTTTCTTTTGGTTTATTGTTGGCTTAGAGCCCGGTTGGTCTTCCTTGGCCGTTCGCTTTGCCATTGCACCTTAATAGTTACCAGTGCATAATAAAAAAACAAAAAAAATACAGTTAATCCCAAAAATTAGCTTAAAAATAAATATAAAAAAGAACTAAAAACACATACCACACATATAAAATCCCCTTATAAAACCCATCTGGGTAACATAGCAGCAAATGTAAGTTAGCATCACGTTAGACACAAGGGCAGACAGGGAAGGGGGGCAAGGTGACAATGGTCCCCCTGGCTGGCTGGGCTCTTGCCCAATGGGCCAGAGGTGCAACATTCTAAAAACAGTTATTGAAAAAGACATAATCCTTCAGAATTCAGGAATCCAGAGCTGCAAAGACTGCTTGGCTTCTGCATAGATGGGATGAGGCACTTGTCTTGATTTCAGCATTGTAGATGTGCATAGGTGTTTCCCATACATGGACCTCTGCAGTGAGCCAGTGTGGGAGAATAGTCTAGGCTGCAGGTGCATGTTCCGACTGCCCTGGGGCAATGTAATCATTTAAATGACAGATTCTGTGGCCCTGTATGGTAATGTTGGCACCACTGAGTCTCAGACACAATTGGTCTGTTACAAACTATAGCAACTTATCACAACTACGTAAATGTCCATATCTTTTTAGAGCTGGCCATCGGTTTCATTCTGTAAGAATGCTTACTCTATGTCCATTACAAAATAGTTTAATAGCACCTTGAATAGCACCCTTGGGTGTTACTGGATGGTGGATATAGAAATGGATTTTGGATTGTTTGTTGCACTTATTTGTGGGCAAAGCTGAAAAACGGATGCAGAAAGATTTAATATTCAGGTATTAATAAACTACAAACAATGGGGGGATCATTCAGAGTTGGGTGGATTTTTTAAATGAAATACCACTGTAGAAAGTTGCCACCTCCTCAGGTTGTATTTCTGAAAATCCGAAGTACCATCAGTGGAGGTGATATTTCTGGAATACCTCCAGGACTATTTTAGAAATACCACAGTAGCCAGTGGTAACGCAAAATGTTTCATTTTAACATTTCTTTCAGCTATTTACACCATCAAGGGAGAGAAATGTATTATGTGCAGTAGTGGTTCCGAAACACTACTATACATTCTTTGTGCACAAAAAAGGTCTATTCTGACCCTTTTATGCATTACATGGGTTAGTTGTTGACGGGCAGGCAATCAGAGATGCTCACTTTTTCACCCCCTTGACATGTCCCTTTCCCCCTAATTCTGTGATTGCTGTTCATTGTCTTGTGCAGAACACTCTTATATTATGTGACTAGCAAAGCACACTCATGCAAATCAACAACAGATTCAGATATATAGATACAAAGTCACATGAGCACAGAAACATCCTCCGACCTATACTTTCCATAGCCACACATACACTAAAACACATCAGCACAATCACAAACACTGAAACACACACAAAGACACACACACACTCGCACACACTCTGACTTGTTTGAAAACACACATAAATATATATAAGGTCTCTCATGCTGCTTTTCCATCACCAGATTGCAGGTGGATGCCCCTTGCAATTCCCTCTGTTTCCATGAATTGAACTATGCAGCCGACTTTCTAAGAAAGTGCAATTTGGGAGCATAAAAGTCAAACCCTCTCAGCGTCTTTTGCTCTGTGTTGTCCCAAGTGCAGACCCCATAGCCACAATTACCAGCAAGACATCCACCATGGCTTTGTGTCATGTCTGGCAGATGTTAATGGGCAAAACATGGTGTTCTACTCTCTGCAGGTGAGCAGGCCAATGGAATCAGCGAGGGGTAAGTAATGGGATTTGTATGATGGGCAACAAAAGGGGGCGATTGGCAAGGAATTGGTGACTGGGCAATTAGGGCAAGGGAAGTGGTTCCATGCAAGGAAAGGGAAGCGAATTGAATTAAAGGCTAAAAGATGGAGGGCTGAAGATCAATTGTAAGGAAAAAGGGAGTTGAGAATGTGGAACAAGGGAAGGACTCCTGAGGGTGATGGGTATGTAAAATAGGATAAATGAGGTACACATCTGAAAAGGTCAGCAGGCTGATTGACCATTGTTGGGATCTGTGCCTGACCTGCATGCCACTGCAGCCAATTGTGGGACAGGCTCATCCCCTGTCTTTTTTTCTGACAAAGTGATGTATATTTGCATTATGAAGCTATGTTTCAATTAAGACTTCTCTTCTATTTTTCAGGTTTCTGTTTCATGTGAATTGGTGCTTTTAAAGCACACACAGTTCTACAGACTAAGATTATAATTATAATCTGTACAATTGTGTGTACTCTCAGATGTATTTGCTTCAGGATACAGATGATTAATAGGCTTCCATCTTGTATGTACATTGGTGCTTTGAAAGCAAGATGTAGTGATTGTTTATTTATCCCTTAAATAACAACTTTGTTGAAAGTGTCTTATTGTTTCTCATTTGGGAGATGGAATAGGATCAGATCAAGATTCCCCTGATTGCTAAATTGGAAACTGTTGAAGTGGGAAAACAGGGATCAAATCTCCACCTTCCACACTTCATACATCATGTGATCCTGAGCAAATCACTTTTTATTACTGTTCCTTATTTTTCTTAGCTATCTGTTTAGAAAGTCTCACTCATATGGGTTTGTAGTCTATAGTGTCACTCTATAAATCATTTAAACCATTTATACAATGTGCAGCCTGCTGTCAAATTTCAAACTGGGAAACAATGAAACCTGGGTTCAAATCCGAGCTTTCTCAATTCACTTATTATATTATTCTGTGAAATAATTCTAATCTGTTTGAAATGTGTGAGAGTTTCCTGTGGTCCGGGTCTCTTAGAAACCACAAACATAACTGAAAGACATGTTTCATAAAAGGAAAGTAATGCCAATGATTTCTACCATGTCAGAAGGGGAGAATATTTTATTGAGTATACTTGTTCTGGAAGTTGGCACTGCTGCATTGTGGTCTTGGGCCACTGTACTGTGGGCCAGAAAAATACACTTGCCCCCTAAGATAAATGTTGCCAGTCATCCCCTGGTTAGACACCAGGCTTACTTCATCTACAATCAAGTCATTTAACTTTCTTAGAAATTTCTCTACTTCTTGTGCTGCACTTGATACATGTTTCGATACTCAAGTTTATTGCCATGCTCCACTGGTAGCCTCAACAATTGATGGAAAGTAACACCCCCTATGTTGAATGCTGCTAAACCAGTTGGAACAGATACAATACATGACAGAGAGCATTCGGTTACACGTTGTATCATTGTTCTCAATGCATACATTAAAAACGATTTTCCTGTTCCTGTTTGTCCAGTGACATACATCAATAGAGGTCTGTATTGAACACAAGAACATTCATGCTTGTCATGTTGAAAACCATGTACATTTTAGAATAGGCTTCCTTTTGCTCTGCATTAAGTCTATTTACTAATGTCTCATAATTTTCATCTGCAACTTCAGTGTGTTACAATGCACTTTCTATTTCTTCCACGGTGAGCTCAACATAAGTTTGAATAATTGGTTTGCCTAAATCATTTTTACTTCCTTGTGCATAATCTTGACCGCCCTCAGGTATCTCGTTTGCCAATTCAGCTGCCAAAAGTTCATCTTGATGTAGTTCTCTTTCCAGTAACTCTAAGTATTGTTCACATTTTGGATATCTAATTGTCTTTTTTTAGCAAAAACATGATTGTTCAAAAGTTTAAAAACTTCCAAGCAAAGCCCTCTCTACCTGCAATGAAAATAAAAACTGCAGAAGGTAAAGAGAAAAGAATTTCTTTTTCTCTGCAGTTTGGCAAGACAGTTTCATGTGGTTGATGAGACTTGGCTTTTCATGTCTCACTCGGCAACCAGTACATCCATTTACTCTAAACCATCCTCTGTCATTGTTTGGTTTAATGTTTTGATATGAATAGCGTTCTGCTAATTCATGCAAGGCTCCTCCAACGCTGCAGACCTATTTGGATAATAGGTATCAATCAAGTTGGTTATGAGAATCTCAGTACTATCGCGCATTCTTTCAGCTAACTGCTGAATTTCATTCAAAGGCTTCAGTACCCGATTTCTTGTAGGAGCTGGGGCAAGACCTAACCAGAGTACATTAATGCTATGTCCATACAGAAGAAAACTAGTTAGCCAATCAAAAGAGATGTGTCCACTGATAAGTCTGCCCATACTTAAGCTGCATTGCTCTTTTCAGCTTTTGCCATGTAGGCTGTAACATAACAAGCAACAGTGTGTTAAACAGTGCTCTTTCCTGATAAAAACGAATGAAGTTAGGCTGGAGCAGGTCAGATATTTTGATTATTTGGGGCATCAGATTTCATAAACAGATGATTGGTCTCAGCATGTCCTTAAGGCAGGGAACAATATAGATAAGCATAGCAGGGCTATCCAATCTTTTTTTTATCAAGCATGGAAGTGGCGCAGGATCCCCGGCTCTAGACTTATATAAGAAACACACCCTTTCTGCATCCATCTATGGCTCCGAATTATGGAGCTATGCTGCTATAGCGAAGCTGGCTATCTCAGAGCATACGTTTTGAAAAAGCTAGTTCTTCTCCTGAGTAGTGCCCTTCATCTTTACTACAACTTGAGTTCCCTCTGTCCAACCATTCCAGAGGGGGTGTAGCCCTGATCTTCCACGAATGGATTCCTGCCTCTGTCTTTCCTATACAGGCCTACTCCTCTTTCGAATGCCTTGTTTGCAGGCTCTCTCTCTCTCCTAGCCATTCCCTTACTCTGGCTACCATCTATCGGCCACCTGGTCAGTACTCCTCCTTCCTCTCTGAGTGGGTGGACCTCTTCTCTTCCCTTCTGGTCTTGACCATTCAACTCCTCCCTCTTGGAGACTTTAACATCCACCTGGGTGCTTCCTGTCCTTCCTCTGTACTCTTTCGAGACCTCTGCAACTCTCTGTCACTCTCTATTCTCCCCTCTGGCCCGAATCACTCTGCAAGGCACATTCTGGATGTTCTGATCTCTTCAGACCTTCCCCTTTTTATCCTTCTCACCACTCCTCTCTCCTGGAGTGATCATGTTCTCCTTTCCTCCCAGCCCACCCTCTGTACCCCTTACGCCAAGCCACCTCCAGCACTGCCACCCACCTTCTCGGTCATCCGACCCATGAAGCGTGTGTCAGTTGAGGCTTTCGCTGCCATATTCTCACCCGTGCTCCTCCTTTGGCTGACTCACAACCTGACACAGCCCTTTCCATGCTCCACCCTGCTATATATGATACTCTTGTTGTTCTTGCCCCTGTCATGAGGATCCGCTTGAAGCCCAAAGCCAAGTGCAACTCCAGGTACTACTCAGACCTTGTCACCCTCAAATGCAAGTCAAGACCCTGGGTGTATACATGGACCCGAACCTGAACATGAATAGGCAAATCAATGCCATTGCATCCTCCTCAGCCTATTACTACAAACTTCTCAACGCAGCAAGACCGTACCTCTCCCAAAAGAACTGCCTGACCCTCGCCAGGGCAATAATTGGCTCAAGGTTGGACTACTTCTAATAGGTACGTCAGGAAAAAACCTTAATAAACTTCAACTAGTCCAAAACAATGCCCTCTGGGCAGCCACGGGACTATCACGGAGGGACCACATCTCTGACCTTAGGTGTCAGGTCCACTGGCTACCAGTCAAGGAAAGAATTATCTTCAAAACTCTTGCCCTCACGCACAAATGTCTCCACGATCAGGCCCCCCAGTACCTCATGCAGAGATTCTCTAAACCTTATACATCCAGGCCATCCATAGAGGCCTACTCCAACTTGATCACTGTGCCAAAAACCCGCAGAGTACATGCTGGGGTCTCCAGCTTCCCCACCAGGGCAGCCACCCTCTGGAGCGCTGTTCCACTGCACACCAGACAAATTGACTCTCATACTTCCTTTCGCAAGGCCATCAAGTCCAGTCTCTTCAAATAAATGTGCCTGTTTTTTGGTCCGCAACCTAGCAACTCTGCATATGTAACACTGTATTCATGTCTAAGAACACTTCTGGGGCAGCTTTTTTGTAACCCCTAATCAAGCCTTCCTATGCACCGCTTACAGCGCCTCAATGCCCGTGAGCTGCAGTGCACTTTACAAATGTAAAACATTAAAATAAAATAAATAAGTGCAGGGTGGCTGAGAGGAAATGGCATGTTTCTGGTACATCCTCTGTCAAACAGGCCTGCTGCCTGCTCCAAAGGCAATACCGGCTCTCTGTCCGCTCCAAGAAGAGAGATCACAATCAAGCCCGCGTCTCTGCAGCATCATGGCAATACCGGCTCTCTGTCCACTCCAAGAAGAGAGATCACAATCAAGCCTGCGTCTCTGCAGCTTCTAACAATTCAGCCGAACTCTTTAAAATCTGCAAGGAACTGGCCAATCCTGCTGCAGTATTCACCTCACCTGCCCCCTCCCAGGCCCTCTGCACAGCTCTGGCTTCTCATTTCATCTCTAAAACTCAGGACAGCCTGTCCTCTGTCTCTTCCTCTGCCCCTCCTCCCTCTACTCCCTTCTCTTCCTCTGGCCTTTCTTCAGCCACCTCTCCTCCCTCCTTTTCTGCCTGTCCCCTGTTCTCCCCAGAAAAGGTTTCTAAATAAGTCCGATCTATGAAAGTCTCATCAAAACAGTTTCACTCCTGTTCCTCCAAAACCACCAAGGACCGCATTGACACCCTGGCTCCTGCTCTGGCTGACTTCTGCAACCATTCCTTCACCACTATAGCCTTCCCTTACCCTCTGAAGCACCCCCTTGTGCACCCTTTTCTCAAGAAAACGCCTGCTGACCCGTCCTGCCCAGCTAACTATCGCCCCAATCTCCATCACTACTTTCCTGGACAAACTCCTGGAAAAGCTGCCCATCTCCCAACCTAATCTTCACACTGAATCTGTTGGTTGTCTCCATGACCATCAGTCTGGCTTCAGAGCTGCCCGAAGCACAGAAACTGCTCTCCTGAACATCCGTGAAGACCTGCTCTCCAACCTTGATTCCAACACCCCTGTGTCCTCATCTTACTTGATCTCTCTTCTGCCTTTGACATGGTCAACCATCTGCACTGAGTACAGTACTTGCCTTTACCTTTATATTTTCTCTGACAGTATTTTCCACATAGGGCTTTTGAAACCTTTCTACCTTGTTCCGTAAATCATCATTAACATGCTGAGCAGGGATGAAACAAGTAGCATATTTTTGTTTAAAATCCATCACACAGCTATCACTTTCGTAACCAAACTGAAGAGCATCTTTAATACACACTAGCATATGTATATGTGGAGCCCACATGCCTGGTTCTCTTTTCTCACAAAAGAAATGTTCCACAGAACCTAGTGGACCATTTTCTTTATTATATATAAAGTGTGACATGGCTAAATATTGATGATGGAAGAATTGTGATACTCTTAAATGGTCAATGTAACACAATTCTCCCAGTGTCATTGTTCTATGTCTTCTTTCTGTGGATTGCTTTCACAAATTCACTCTGCAAGATCATCCCAACCACACTCAGCACAACAAACGAAATTGGAGGGCCCACATTTATGATCATGCATCTAAGCTCTGAGTGTCTTCTATACCAAAATTCCTTAGTTCCTCTCATTGTGTCAAGGGTACCGGTAATATTTCCTTCTAAAAAGTTTTTTTTTTCTTTTACTTCTTGAAGTATCTCACATGCAGAAATCTGAAATCTGGTTCCTATCTGAACTGAATGAGCAACAGCATAACATAATGTTGAAAGTTCACTTTCATACAGTAAGTGAAAAATATATTCAATATTGGTGCGGAATCGGGAATCTTCAGAATACATTTGTGTGCGCTGCTATTCTGAAGATAAATTGCAAGCATTTGATCATCCAATCTGCTGCCTTTTCCAGTAGGACAAAGCATAGAGAAACAACAACCTTCTAAAGTTGTTCCTCAGACACTGACTGGTGCATCTTGTGTTGCTTTCATCTGGTATAATTCTAAACTGTTGCCGATGACTTCACATGAGTGTTGATGATGAATACTGTGATGTTCATACAAACGATTCCCTTCTGCAACAGATAGATGTTGGAGGTGACCTTCACTGCTCTGGCTTGTGGATTCAACATGAAGCATAGACACATATGTTACAGTCTACTGCATTTAGACAAATCCTTATGCTATTGTAGAAACTGTAAAACTTCTTTCACCTTTCTGATGTCTATAAGCTGTTGCCAAACTTACTTATCTTTTGTGGCTAATGACAGTGGGAGTCAATGGGCTTCCACCATCTGTCTTTGCCCAAACAATTATAGCACAAAATAGACAGTAGTTGTTTTATTAAAAACTATTTATGCCTAGGTCTAAGTCCCTAATGCTAACTTTCTTGCCCTGTGTGTGAATAACTCATAACCCATGGTGTAGCATACCCATGCCTAGTTGGTGATGGTGTGCCGCCTACAAGGGGTATGGGAATTCTTGCCCTCAACTCTCTCACTACTTTCCTCAATCTAGGTAGTAATTCACATGTCCTGGGGGTCTGTGTCTTTGTTTATTAGTACCGCCTCCAGTCTATGGGCCTCATTCCGAGTATGGCGGTAAGGGATAGCGGCCACCGATAACGAGACCGGTGGCGGTAATCCCTTACCGCCATACTCCGAGTACCCTTTGCGCCCTCGCCCTTAACGCCTTCTTTGAGCAGGTGTTAAAGTCGAGGGCGCAAAGGGGCCTCCAAGCCAATAACGGTGACCGTAATGAACGGTCACCGTTATTTGCATCTTCCCCATTCCCATTGAGCCCTATGGGGGCTCATTTGGGAATGGGCAAGAGCCTTGGTGAATGGGGAATTACCGCCCCGCCAACCTTGGAATGGGGCGGTAATTCCGCCATCCACCAAGGCGCTGCCGGTCCGGGTACGGCGTTAACCAAGGCGTTAATAGCGCCATTGGTTAGCGCCTTACTCGGAATGAGGCCCCATGTGTCTTATAATTTAAAAATGTGTGTTTTGACCAATACCGGGTCAAAGTAACAGTGAAAAAGAACTGTTTCTATCAATCACTAAGGAAACTTTATGTTGTTTTAATAGGATAAAAATGATGACATTTAATTATTCAAGTCCATTCCTCAAACTAATGTAGGGTCTTAGAGTTGTGGTCATCAACCTGACAACTCTTAAAAATAGTCAACCGATTTCAGCGGTTCTTATAACTGGCCGCCTTATTCGGGACGGAGAATTTTTGCATTCTCATTGGCACCATGATTTCTTCACATAGCTCCACATCTTGGAGGGATTATGAGAGGTGCTTCGGGGTTACCCTCGGGTGTTTTACTTGTGTCCCGATCCGTGTTGGGTAACAAAAAAGGACAAAGGGGAATTATAAGTGCGGGAAATATTGTTAGATTATAGGAACAGCCATACAGGTTGGGAGATGTTACCTGTAATTCCACTTTCTGTTATCTGGTCTTGGCTGGATGCCTCTATATTCTTAGGAAGTAATTCATAGAATTCAGCACACAAGTGGCGCACGCGGCTGGCACACAGTGTGCGCGTGCGAATCGCTGCACCAGCCGCGTGCGCTAAAATCCATTTCCGCACACAGCGTATTCATGGATTCCAGCCACCAAAACCAGCCGTGGCGCACAGTGGCGCAGCGACCCTCCAGCAGCGCCAGTTACGCCCCTAAGAACGCCTCTCGCGCAGGGAAAAGCCATCAAAATCCAGCGCAAAGGGCTGCGCTAATCCTGTACGAGCACGGCAAGCGGGCTACATGTATCACTAGGGTGCGCGGGAAGTACCTCACGCGATTGGCCCCGTGCGAGCAGGGTACGCGTATTTCAGGGTGCGCGGGAAGTTCCACACGCAATTTACGCAGGGTATGTGTATTATAGGGGTGCGCGGGAAGTTCCACACGCAATTTCAGCAGGGTACGTGTATTTCAGGGGTGCGCGGGAAGTTCCACACGCGATTGGCCCCGTGCGAGCAGGCTATGCGTATTTCAGGGGTGCGAGGGAAGTTCGACACAAGATTTCCGCAGGGTACGTGCATTTCAGGGGTGCGCGGGAATTTCCACACGCGATTTCAGCAGGGTACGTGTATTTCAGGGGTGCGCGGGAAGTTCCACACGCGATTTCATCAGGGTACGTGTATTTCGGGGTGCGGGGAAGTTTCACACGCGACATCAGCAGGGTACGTGTATTCCAGGGGTGCGCGGGGAGCACCACACGTGAATTGCACGTGCGGGTCCTCCCAGGTGTTCCCTCTACACCCTCCACGGCCCCTGCAGGTGGCTCACACCACAGGGGCCTACCCTGCACATGTCCTGCAGGCACCCCATCCACCATGGCCATGCCCCCCAGCCAACCCACGTCAATTTGCACTACTGCCCACCAACGCATGTCCCCCTGCACCCCCAGCCACCAGGGGCACCTGCCAGCAGGCCCCCACCCATGTCTCCCACCACCTCCACCCCCCAGCACTGTGGGGCACCTGCCAGCAGGCCCCCACCCATGTCCAACTCATGTTCCCCACCCCCCCACCCCCCAGCACTGTGGGGCACCTGCCACCAGGCCCCCACCCATGTCCAACTCATGTTCCCCACCCCCCCACCCCCAGCACTGTGGGGCACCTGCCAGCAGGCCCCCACCCATGTCCAACTCATGTTCCCCACCCCCCCACCCCCAGCACTGTGGGGCACCTGCCAGCAGGCCCCCACCCATGTCCAACTCATGTTCCCCACCCCCCCACCCCCAGCACTGTGGGGCACCTGCCAGCAGGCTCCCACCCATGTCCAACTCATGTTCCCCACCCCCCCACCCCCCAGCACTGTGGGGCACCTGCCAGCAGGCCCCCACCCATGTCCACCTCATGTTCCCCACCACCCCCACCCCCCAGCACTGTGGGGCACCTGCCAGCAGGCCCCCACCCATGTCCAACTCATGTTCCCCAGCCAACATGTCATCACAATCTAGATCCCTGGTCCCTATGGTCAGCCTCCAAATGCATAACACCCACCCGAGTATTGCATCCACCCACTCATAATTGGCAATTACATCACAGAACACCAATTGCAAGTTCCGAAACAAACACATTTCCCTCACATACACCCAATGGGTGTCAGTGAATCTCAAAACCCATATCATGATATGCATGAAACCAATGAGATACTACACATTGAAGTTCAATAAAAAAATATGTATTAAAGAAAACATAAATAGAATCAAAAATAAAGAAACAGAAATGGGAATGTACAAAAATGAAAAGAAGCATGTCCGTGAAAAAAAGCAAAACCAAAAATCATAATCCGAAGTAATGGTGTGCAAAGTCACTGTCCGCAAAACAAAATCCAATGGGAAATAAAATTGAAAGCCATTGCTCCATGGTTAAAATGTGAAAGAAAAATACAATCCAACAGTGAACTATGTACATACGAACAAGCCAGGGTCCATTATCCCAACAAAAGAAATTAAACCTATCTAACTACACTAACTAATAAAATAAACTATATACAAAAATGTGGCCAATGTCCAAAAGGTCCAAAATAAATCCAAAAAAAGGAAACCTAACACTACCTACATAACTATGTACAAGGGCAGCGGGCTAGTTTGACGGCTCACTTTTGGATGTCCCGGGCCAGGGCATCATCGAACTCCTGCTCAATGTCCCGGAGGCGTTCCTCCTCCATGGCCCCGAGGGTCCGCAGGGCCGTCGATGTGTCCACCTCCAAACCCCTGCGGATTGCCTCGAAGCACTCGGCCCGCCTCAGGGCCCTCCGCATGGTGTTCTCCGCCCTGACCATTGTGAGCCGTGCCTCTTCCCCCCGCTGCCGCTCTGCATCTATGGCGTGGCCCAACCGCTGCCACACGGAAGACACTCTCTGTCCTGGGTCCTCCTGCCCTCCGGACGATGCCTGCCCCTCCGATGTTGAAGGCCCCGAGCCTTCATGGCTCCCACCACGTTGCTGCTGCTGCTGTGCCTCTGCCCGTGCACTGCCTCCTGCTGCCTGCACATCCTCCGCCAGCTGGGGTGCAGTCGTTGATGTGGCCACCCCTGCTGGACGTCCGACTCCCGACTGTGGCAGGGATGCCTCCTCCACCAGCCTGGCTGCACCGTCAGAGGCAGCTCCACAGGGCACCCAGGTGACTGATGGGTGGGAAGATGGCACGGAGGACGACTGGCGCGTAGGGGGTTCAGTTGAGGAGGGGGTCGTAGCAACCCCCATCATACGGAGGAATCCGGCCTGGGTGACCTGTCCCAGCAGGCTGACGTGGTCAACGAGCCATTCGAGATGAAGTGCAGTCTCCTCATGAAAAGACTGCAGGTCACCTCGCATGGCCCGTTGACGCAACGCCACACCAGTCAGAACAGGTTCAACCCGGACCCGGATAGCCATGTCCGCAGGCAGAGGAAGGCCAGTTGTCATGAGCTCATCCCCTGCCTGAAAATGGGTCTGGACGTAGGCATACCTGCTGGTGCAAGATGATGCAGGGACAGGATCAGGGACAGGATTGCACACAGGCACCTCCGCGGCGGCCTGTGCTGCCTCCTGTCCCTGGTCCTGCACTGCACCACTAGCACCAGTGGGATCCCCACCTCCAGACCCTGTCTCTGTTGCTTGCACGGCCTCCTCCTCCACCAAACCCCCCACCAACCTGGAGGACTCTGTGCCATCTTCCCCCTGCTGCCGAGGAGTCCAACTCCAACCTCTGCCTCTTGGACCTCCCCCCGGCAGCTGCGGCCTGGGACGCGGCACCGGACTCCTCACTCCCCGACGAGATGACAACATGGGAGGGGAGCCGGGCCTTGCGTCTCCGGCTGGCGGTGGAATCCCCGCTGCTGTGCTCCACAGCACCTTCTCCACCCTCTTCATCAGTTGACGCTGCAGACAGGGAGAAATAAAACACAGGCATCAGGGCACTGTACAATGGACACATACACACATGACAGTTGTACATGAGTGGCATTGGCAAACCTCAGACATGCCATCACAATCCCCAACACACATGTCATTTCAACTCGCACACATGAGCCATACCACAGCCATATCGCAACTGCCAGCACCATCCATACACATACAACAGCATGAGCAGGCAAAGCTGAGCCAGACATCACATGCAACACAGGAAGTGCACCACACATGTACACACACCACCACACTTGCATGCATGTGTACACCTCTGCCAAGTGTCGCAGTGTTCAGATGGGCATCCATGTCACATTTGCCAATCAGGCTTCCACATACTGCTGTCACATGCATCCATGTTGCATCACTGTTGCACCCTTGTCAAATACAAACAGATGCACATGTACACAGTGCTGATACATGCAGCTGAAAACAACGTACATGCGTGACATCACGGACATGTCTACTTACATACACATTCATCCAAACATGTGTGCCCACACAACTGCATTAGGCATGCAAGCCTACACACACAAGCACCATCCATGTCTCACACATTCCAGCTCTTGCATGTGTTAGCCCCACGGCCCTGTACACCCCCACCCATACTCGACCCCATACAAACAGATGTGCAACCTGCACACTACTGAAAAATCACCACACGCACAGCTCACAATCAGGATGCATGTACACTTACCGCTCGACTCCAGACGGGTCTGCCTCTCAAGGACCTGGACGTGGAGCGCTGGGGATGTGCGTTCCAGGACCCTCATCTGTTCTTCTCATCTGTTCTTCCGCACCCCTTGGCATCCGCTGCCTTCAAGAGGCGCCGGGCCTTGTTCAGGGTCCTGGACCTGAAGTCCTCCCAGTGCTTCTTGACATGTTGGAAGTCGCGGACTGCCACCCCCTCCGCGTTGATGGCAGTCACGATGTCAGTCCAGATCTGAGTCCATCCTTCCTTGTCGGCGCGGGTACTTCCGAAGAGGGCATCATACTGCCCCAGGACTTGCTCCACCAGGACACCAACTTCGGTGGCACTGAAGCTGGTGCCCCTCTGCCTCTCTGGCCGGGGGTTGTCACTGGTATCAGATGGTGTTTGCCCCGACATGACAACCCCAGAGGCAGGAGTGGGTGGGCAACTGGGTCCTGGGGCTGGGCTGTGGAGTGATGGAATCCCAGTCGGGAGTCTTCGGTTCCAGCAGGGGTGGTCACAGCAACAGCACCCCTGGCTGATGTGCAGGCAGCAAATGGCAGGGCACGTGGGCAGCAGGCAGTCAGGCAGCAGCAGATGGCAGGTGGGAGCATGCTCGGGGCTCTGGGGGGCAGTCGTTCGGCCTTCTGGGCAGGAGCGTGGTCTTCCGTGTGCTTACGCGTGGCCAGCTTGATACGGAGTGATTTGGCATGTGAAAATTCGGCACGTCAGCGTGTAATTCGAGGAAAGGCCCTTAGCGCGTAAGCGCGTCTGCACGCATACGCAATTTCATTGGACAGAAGGCCCCTCAAGCGCAAGCGCCCCTGTGACGTGATGCGTACAGGCGTGCATGGGCATTTCAGTGCGCGTGAAAAACTGCACGTCCGCGTGTAATACGAGAAAAGGGCCCATGCGCGTAAGTGACGCACGCGTGTGTTTCCCTCAGCACGGGTTAAAGGTGAGCGGGCCCAGCAGTTCGCTGTACATGCCTTTCGTGGAGACCGACGTGTGTTGCTGCTTCCTGTTGTTTCGCGTGCCATCACAACTTCACAGCTATCAAGGACATATCTCTTCTTTTGGCGGGGGTATTGGCTACGCGTCTTTTTCTGCATCGCGCTAGTCAGACGGTGAGTCGCACACGCTCTTTTTCCCACTGCGGGTGCCCCTGTGTATCGCACCCATTTTCAATGTCATAGTAGCCTGCGTGCCCCACGCGTACGCGTTATTCGTGTTACTGGGTGCCACCGCGTACTGCGGGAGGTTGAATCCACGCACGTAGGCTGCAGGGTTGCGTGCACGGTTTTACTGCAGTTTTGGGGTGCCTGAGCGTTGCGTGACCCGTCACCACATCACCGGGGTCACATACAGCCTTGCAGGTGCAGGGGGGCTGTTAACATCTTGCTTCCCACCCCCTTAACCCCAATTGCCCAGGTCAATTGTGGTGTACACCTCCCATTGGCACCACTCCATCTGTGCCAGCACTACTACATCAGTGCCATGGTTGGGAGGCCACCAAAGGTGAGGGGCGCCTCAGCTGGGCGTCCTCCTCGTGGCGGGCGTGGTCGGGGACATGGCCATGGTGACCAGGGAGTAGGGGGACTCCAGGGTGTCCAGGGCGGCCACAGAGGGGGAAGAGGCAGGGGTGCGCTACTTGAGCACAATGTTGTGCCATGTGTCGGTGCAGTCATGCCACCACCCCCTGTGATTCCAGGGGATGCAGCTCCTGCATCTGGCACCCGTTTGACCCGGCAGTCCGTTCCATCGACTGCCACGGGCCCAAGGGTAGTGGTAGCTGCAGGTACAGCTGTGGACACTGCCACCCAGGCTCAGGGTCTGCCAGCGCAGGCTGCATTGGCACTTGAAGAGCCCTTGGTAGATCTCCAACAGGCCAGGGGGGAAACCATAGGGGCAGGCCGGGCTGCTCAGACCAAGACACGTGTCCCTGGGGCAGTCATGTCATCTGCTGCCATGAACAGCCGGGTGTTGGCAAGTGCAGGGGCAGATGCACCCAACAGCACCCCGGTTGTGAGTCTGCCAACCAGGACCGCTGCAGTCAATGACCCGGCCACAGCTGATGTTGCTGCGCAGGGTCCATTAGTGGGCACCCAGCTGCCACTGACACAAGTCAGGCCTTTGGTCATCCCTCCACCTGCCACTCCCTTCGCTCAATCCACCGAACCCACTGGCCATACTGGTCAGGGCGGCATTAGCCAGCCACGGTCTGCGCCACAGTCCAAGAGGAGGATGGTTGCACCTGCAGCACAGGCTGGGACCCCACACACAGCCACGACCTCCTGCACGTCGAGGAAGAAGCCTTTCTGTAAGCAGGAACTGTACTTCCTCGTGAACTACGTGCGGGTCCACAGCCGTGACATGCTAGTGGGTGCCAATAGTCAGACTACGGCTGCCCAACGTGACACCCACTGGAAGCATGTTGCGGAACATATCAGTTCATTCGGCCATGAGGTGCGCACGGCGCAAGAGTGCAAAAAGCGTTTGAATGACATTAAGCGCAGCACTAAGGCTAAGCGTGCCTCTAATTACAACTTGACTCTGGTGACTGGCGGTGGGCCTGCACCAGAGTAGGAAGAGCTCACTCCGCATGAGGCTCTCGTTGCGGAGTTCATACCACCTGAATTGGTCGAAGGAGTGGGAGAGATGCTGGACTTTGATGCGCAGTCCAGTGAGTGTTGATGCGTGTTTGTTGAAGACGTGTGTGTTTCACTTGTGGGATGTGTTGTGCATGATTGCTGCTACATGTGACGTGTACATGGTTCTGATGAGTAAGTAATGCAATGCTTCCGTCATGCATGTCTCCTCTGCCTGCATGCTCCCTTGCCCCTCCTCCGCCACTCTGCACCCCAGTTCCACCTTTGCACTGGTCTGCTTCAATCTTGCCAATGTGTACTTTCTTGTTCATGTGTCCTGTGTAGATGCTAACTTCGATTGTAGAATCTGCCAGACATATGCCGTGTGGTACAGCCTTAGTACTCGATGCAGGGTATCTCACTTGTACTGTGCATGGGTCAGATGTCCCGCAGGGACATGAGTGCCCATTCATGCTCCATGTGCATTGCACGCATGCCCCTATGTGTCCTTGACTGGATGATCACTGTAAATATAAGTCCTTGGTTACATACATTGCCTGCCATCTCATCAGCCTTCCCATGTCAACTGTGGCTCAGTCCTGCGTTGCACACGTGTTTAGGGTCTGACAATCTGTGTGGCTCACAGGCCTCAGTCTGTTCAATGGCCAATGACTCTGTCCAACTCTTGGTGTGTCTTCTTCACACGTGGGTGGCCTCCAGAGTTTTCATCATGTGTCCTGCCTACTGTCCCAGCATCATTTGCAGTGTTGTCACTTGAATCACATTAAGCTGTTGATGCCAGTCAACACTGCCTGTCAATACACAGGTGTATGGTCAGCCTTTTGATACCATGCTAGGCATCCCTGCTTTGGTGCTGGGGTGGAGGGGTGCTTGGCTTCTAGATATGGTACACATTGAATGCACAATGCACGTGATGTCTGAATTTGACATTGCACTGCCTTCACATTTCCTGGCACACACCATGGAGTCCTTGTACATGTAGGCAGTGAGTGGCGTACACATTTTCTGCATTGCATAGACCCACTTCCATGGAAACTGCCACCTTTCAACAGGTCTGATCACAGAAGGTATTCAAAGTTGACCCAGCATGCATGCCAGGTTATATGTTGTGTGTCACATGTCTGCCGGATGCGTTTGCTGTCGGTGTGTGTGTGTGTTGTGTGCTTCTGACATGTGTAGTGACCTTTTTTCTCTCTATTTTTCAGGTGATGATGCAATGGAGGCGGAGGATGGTGTTGTCATGCCAGACACAGGGTTGGTAACACCACATCAACCCGGCACTAGTGGGGGTCCTGGGGTGGTAGGCCACGAAAACCCCCAAGTGCTGCAGTCCATCTTGTCTCTGGCTGCCTATGAGTCCAGCCTTGATGACGACTCTGACTTCCATGTTGAGTTGGATGAGCATCAAGTCCATGTGTCAGGGTTGAGTGATTCTGATGTGGACACTCCTCTGTCTGCGACCCCTGCACTGAGGGATCAGACAGTCTTGGTTCCTCCGCCCGTGGTGGATCGGGACGCAGGGTCACCCTCCACACCATTCACTGATGTGCCTGGGACATCACGTCGACGGGGGCATGTAGTCGTGCAGCCGCGGGCGGTGCCAACACAGCGAGGACCCCCGGTCCTTGGGTCCCGCAGGGGTCAAGCCCGGCAACGCGGTCGCAGCGCGAAACCGCAGTATACTGAGTGGGAGCAAGACATGACTGCCAATTCCAAACGGCAGGGGGCAGCAATGGAGAACATCGCTGAGAGCATGGAGCGTGTGGCCCGATCTGTGCTCCCTGCTAGGCAGGTGCTTCTCCAGCAGCAGGCGGCACGGTCCACGGCCCGCTCGCTCAGGCTGGGCATGGCGGCCTCAGACAGAGCACGCCAGGCTGAAATGTCGTCTCTGCATCAAGCAATTGCTGCTCACGCAGAGGCGCACATGGATGCCCTGAGGGAGGAGTATGCTTCCCTCAGATCCACTCTGGGTGTCCTTATGATGTCCCAGAGGCAGCAGGCAGAGGAGAGGTTTGCACAGCTTGAGCGTACCATCTCGGCTGAGCTACAGGCTTGCGGGAAGGTGCAGCGGTTGTCCAGCCAGGCCTTGCAGGAGGAACTCCGTGTTACATGTGCTACCTTGCAAAAGGAAGCACGTGTATCACGTGAGGTTCGGCATGCAGACCTACGTCACATCGCCACACAGAACCAGGCTCACCCGTCTGGCAGACTTGCTGCCGACGAGGGGCAAGCTGCGGCTAGGCGTGGCCAGGCTACTATGCCACCTCCTCCTTTACAGGATGAGCCAGACTCGGACGACCATCTATCTCCCACATAGGTCGGGCTGTGCAGGCGTTGAGCCCATGGAGGTTTTTTTTGTTGGCTCAGCATCATCGCATGTGGATGTTGAGCAGCACCCTGTACCTCCCCCCTCCTGGGTGCCTCCTCTCCCCCCGGGTCGTATGTGGCCATTTTTGATTTTTCTTTTAGTTTAGTTCAGTTTCTGTTTGATAGTTAGTTTAATTAGGTAATGTAGGTTTTCCATTGTTAGTGTAATTAGTTAATTGTTGATTTAGTTTAAAAGTGCTAGTCTATTGTGCTTTCATGTGACAGTGTGGTGCTTTGTGGCTTTTGAAGGCATCCACTGTCTGTTCCAGCTGGGCCCTTCAGGCTTGTCTTGTGTATGTGTTTGCTGCTTGGGGTCCTTGACTCACATATGCCACTGCTGCCTCCCTTATCCATGGGCTCGCAAGGATGGTTCGGTGTTACAGAATTTTACACAAGGGCTTTGGACTGTCATATCTGTGGCATGTCTGGTGCTGTGTGACTTGTGCTGACACCCCTAGTGGGGATGATTTTGGTGTTATTGTCCACTGTTCAGCTTTTGCTAGATGGGGTGTGTCATGATTAATGTGTACATTAATTGCTATGCATTGTGTAGTATGTTTCATATCTTTACTGTACACGTGCTTGTTGCAATTCATGCTGTAGATAGTGTTCCACACTTTGGATGTGAAAGACGGACTGATGGTGTGATTTGTGATGTGACTCTCTGACATGGTCAAGAAATGAGATGCCTGATGAGACACACACAGATGACTTTGAAGCATTAATCATGTGTTTCATGCCCTTTCTGCAGGGGGATGAGCCTCCAGAGCACCTTTGCCAGCAGACATGGCCCATTGGACGACGGAATTCTGGACACGTTTGTTGGTGCCCACATGCACATGTATGCACAAGCAGAGGCACAGGGATTGCAGATCCACATCCTAGAACTGCTGACATGTTCCAAGGAACTCCAGGCAAGGTGAGCAGCACAGGGGGGCCACGACACAGCAAAGCTTGCACCAGGCGAGTTGCACATGCAGGCTTAGTCACAGCACTGAGGGTGAGTTAGACGAATATTGGTGTTGAAGCACACAATGCAGCTCAGATGTGTTGGTGGACTGATGGCTGTTGATAGTAAGGTTGTCTGGGATACATGCAGGGGCAGTGGCACATACCTTCTGGTACACCAAGATCCATTGAGGCACTTGTATCAACCATGTAGCCTTCCGAGACATGGAAAGGGGTAGCTCACAGGGACATACAGCAAGGGACATACTCAGGTGCAGTGCATGTCTTTTCCATGTACATTATGATAAATGCACTGCCAACTTTGTTTCGGTCATGGTGGTACGCAACTTGCTCAGAAGTCATGGCTTGCTATATGGGTCTGTCTGCTTACCCAGGGAACATTACATGTTGTGTGAATTGTGACACATTGGTGTTTCATTTGCCACGTACCCACCGGCGGCTGACTTACTGCATTGACTGTGTATGACCCGTCACAGGGGTGATGTTATATATGGGTACGAAGCATCTACACCAGATTGTCTGTTTGTAGAGTAGTTTGTTGCTATGGGGCATGTTTGGTGTTGTGTTTTTGTGTAATTGACACGTACAGGTTGTTGACTGTGGCTCCCTTTGCAGCATTGCAGTGCTCCTCTAACCGGACCTGAGAGTGCGCAGGCAGGAGGCCAGCACTGAAAACCAGAGCTAAGTGTCTTGTTGTTTTTCTTTCAAACCGCTCTGCATAGGCTTGCTGGGGAGTGTACTAATGCATGGATGTATGTGTGGTTCAATTTGGTATGTTTTTTCTCCCTAATCACCCGTAATCCTATGCAATTTTGAACCCTGTACCCTCTACCCGGTGTTCCTGCTTCCCGTACCTATCCAAGCAACGTTCCCTGACCCTCTTTCCCCGCTGGGGTTGCGGATGCCTGTGTAAGCCCCGAACTTGCAGGCGCCAAAACCCTAGAGGGGGTGGTTGGTTCGTACCACTCCTGAGCCTGGACTACAGAAGGCCATGACAATGATGTCCAAGTTTGTTTGGATTGTGTATGTGTTCATGCAGGTAGTACATTTTCGTGCATTCCCTAGTTTCATGTGTCATTCCTCCTCCCCTCTCCTGCCACTAATTCCAGTCATCCAGTGTGTCAACACCTGTCCCGACTGCATATTCCTGAACCTCCTTCCCCACCAGGGTCTCAGGGGCCTGTGTGAGTTTGACCTTGCAGGAACCCGGGACATGGTGGGGGTGGTTGTTTCGTGACACTCCCGCGCCTGTACAGGGGACCTGTGACAGTACACATCCGTTCATGGTGCATCATCCTATGTCATGTACCACACATGTTTCACATCCTGTTGTGACATTGTTTTACTGTGCTACCTTGGTTGTTGCATCATTGTGGTAGTACTTGGCCTTTGTGAGGTACTGCTACGTCAAGTCATCTACTGGAGGGTGTTCTGGTTCGTTTTTCTGGCTTGGATTTTGTGATTTTGGACATGAGTGTGGATTATGAGGGTGCAGGTTTTTTTTTCACACAAGGTGGGAGATGGTGACGAAGGGTAAAGGTGATCCTGTGGCCAGGTGGAATTGAGGTTTGAAGGCTCCATGACCCAGGTGCAGTTGTTCAGTGGGTCATGGTCATTTGTGAGGGAGGGGGAGGGGGTTGTTGTTGATAGTTGCCTTGCCCTGCAGTGTGATGGGAACTCTGACATTGTAATGGTGGTATCCTATGTACATGTTGTGTTCTGCTGATCAATGCCTGTTCATGTGTTGTGTTTACCTTTCAGGTGCGAGGGGATAGTTGTGGTTTGACATGCTGGGGTGTACACATGGTGAATGTTCACATGTGATGTGTAGAGAACACTCATGGTCACTTGAGTGCACATGCATATGTGGAGTGCATATCCTTGCAGAACCACACACTTGCACTCTGATGCACTACATGTACTCCCACCCTTGCATATCCACATGTACACTGTTTGCCTTCTGGTGCCCACTGTGTCCCTGCAGCACATGTTCTGTGACCGATTATGGATCCTGTCCATGCCTAATGTGCTGTTTGATGTGGTCTTCACTGGAACTGCACTGGATCTGCAACTGGGCCACTCTCACTGACCTCGGTCCCTGGCCCAGCCACTCTCCACTTGCACTGCCTCCCTGGCAACCCCTGCACTGTGGTACTGTCTCTCAATCCCTACAGCCCACCCTTCCCAGCACTTGTCTGCACTTACCTTTGCAGTTGCCACCAGCCGACCTATGTATTTTTTTTTTGGTCTACTTCCCCTGTACTGCACACCCCCCTCCCCTTGCACTTTTCCCTTCCCCCTACCCCTGCACTTGCACAATCTAAATGACACCTGGCCTAGTAGTACCGTTGTCTGTCTTCCCTTGTTCCCCCCTCCCTGCCTCATCGCACCTTGAAATACTTGTGTATAGGCCATATCATGTCATATGTCATATATGTGCCTTTTGGTCACACGGGATAGCTTGTGTTTAAGTAGCTAGTGATGCAGACGATGTGGCACTTCCTTGGCAACTATCTCAGGGTGGTAGGGTTGTGACAGTTGACTGTCTCTTTGTCATCATCGATTGTCACCTGGTATGTGCCAGGCCTGTGTGCACTCTGCAGGGGTGGGAGTTTAGGTGAAAAATGTGGCCACAAGCTGGGTCCGGGCTTCCTCGCCACGTGCCCTGTCCCCTCCCATGGGCAGCGCCTGTGCGTGTGGTTGGGGATGTGGGGGCCCCACCATGTCCACCGGGACGCCCTGCCGTGTTGCAACATTGTGCAGGACACATGCTGCCACAATGATCCTGCACACTACTGGTGGTGCATAGAGTAGTTGCCCGCCAGAGCGGTCAAGGGAGCGGAAACGTGACTTGAGCACTACGAATGTGCGCTCCACTATGCCCCTGGTTGCAATATGGGCGGTGTTGTATCTTACATGGGGTGGTGTGGTGGGGTTCCGGATTGGCGTCATCATGTGGTTGCTCAGAGGGTAGGCACTGTCCCCTGGGGAGGTGATAATAGTTGAGATTATTAGGGTTTGGATATTTGTCTGTGTGTGACTTGCATGCATGTGCAAGGGCATTTGTACTGACCTAGGAGCCATGTGTCGCCATGCTGCCCAGCTTCCAGTGCCCGGCTCAGGGCGGACATTCTGTATATGAAACTGTCATGGGTGGAGCCAGGATAGTTTGCATAGACAGAGGTGATGATTCCCTTTGCATCGCATACCACCTGTACATTGATGGAATGCCAGTGCTTGCGGTTCCGGTAGATGTGCTCAGTGGCCCTAGGTGGACGTAGGGCCACATGGGTGCAATCTATGGCACCGAGCACTTTGGGGAAGAGTGCCACCCTGAAAAAATCCAGGACAACAGCCTGCCTTTCTGCAGGTGTTCTGGGCATGTACATGTGCCTGCGGACTGAGGGGCGCGCTGTCATGATTGCCAGTACCTGGTGTAGACAGCGAGACTGCGTGGCCTGTGAGACCCCCCCCACTATGGCAGTGGTCCGCTGAAATGACCCAGTGGCCAAAAAAAACAGGACATTGAGCAGCTTCTCCAAGGGCTCAATGCTTGGGAGCAAAGGGTGGGGGATGTAAGGTCATCTTCCCACTCCCTGACCAGGTCTAAGATGATATGGGGTGGAAACCTATACCTGCCATAGACCTGGTCGTCAGGCATCCCTTAAAGGCTTGTCCGTGGTGCAAAAATGCGTGCCCTGGCTATTCTCCTCCTCCTGCGGTGTCCCACGATCAGTGCTGCGACAAATGGGGCATTCATCGTAGCTGTATATACGCGTTTGTTGTTTGCGTGCCCTTTTATACTGTGCGCAGGGACACTTCCGCCTGCCTCCGTGTGGCGGACGCGTTGACGCCTGTGCGCGTCTTTTGCCGTGCGCGGGTTTCCCGTATTCGGATCCATGAATACGGGTTGTTCGCGTGCGTGTGGGCGTTGCGTGTAGTTCCCTGCAGTACTTCCCCAGTTACACCTTCTTTTTCACGCGTTGTTCCCCATTCCGCGTGTTACGCCCACTTTGGTTGTGTGCGCTGCGCTATGTGCGCTTATGCTGTGCGCGTAGCGCACTCCTTGTATGCCTGCGTGCGCCATGGCTGGATTGGGCGCACGGACAGCGGGAAACACGCGCAGCGTCTTCCTTGAATCGCACGCGTGCGCTGCGTTTCTCACGCTTGCGCTCCCTTGCGCCTGCTGGCGCATGGATTTTCGGCGCACGTTTGTTCCATGAATCGCTTGACTGTTATGTGGCACAAGAACCCACCAGATGGTAAACGTAACCTCTGCAATATGCATAGCGTGCATGTAACACTCTTTCTTTACAGGTGCTATGCTCAAGCACGCTAATTCATGCAATAAGCATTTTTTGTTTGTATTGCCCGTTATGCGGTGAAGGTACTGGACTCGAGCACGCTGATTCATGCAATATGCGTTTTCTGTTCGTTGTGCGTTATTTCATGCAATAAGCATTTTCTGTTTGTGCCGCCCGTTATGCTGTGAAGGTACTAGACTCGAGCACGCTGGTACATGTAATATGCAATTTCTATTTGTATTGCCCGTTATAGTGCAATGGTACAGGTCTACAGGTGCTCAAATAGAGCCCAATAAGATAGTCTGTTCTACGAACTGTACGGATAGTTAAATCAAAAAGATGTCTTCTGATCGAAGGCGGGCACTCGTTAGTGCAAATGTGACCCGTTGAACTGTCTTACCTGTATAACACGGGATAGTATCTCTCATAGAAGAGCTGGTTGTGAATCGGCCGCGTTAGCGTCTGCCATCTTTGTTATTTGATGTGTGGGCGGTGGCTATTTGTGGTCACGTGTGAGTGCAGAACTACTGGAAACCCACGGGAAAAATGGGAAATGTAGTCGCCTCGCTTGTGTAAGCCGTGCAAGTGTTAACTATGTCAATGCATCATCAAATCTAGGTCCGTTGCGAATGGTACTAGCGTCATTGACAAAAATAGATGCAAAATCAGTGCATAGGCCATGGTGTACTGCAAGATGATACACCGAGACCTAAAAAAGGGGTAGAATATGATAAGTCACCAAGATGTTTGTAAGTACTGGATTTGAATTATAAATGGAGCGAAATGTGGATGTGTGGATTATATATGCACACATTATGTGGGAAAGTATGATAGAACTACAACATCTGCTGTTGCAGGCAAAAGCCCCATTTGACTAAATTGGGCTGGTGCTAATTATATTTCTGTTGTTATCACAGATATACCCATATGTAGTTTTGTTTAATATGGTTCCACCCAGAGTATATAGTAGAATGGTAATTGTGGGTGAATATCAGAGAATGGAATTACTGCACAGCTAAGGTTTGCCAGCAAATTTCTTCATTTAAGCCAATCTTGTGGCTTTGAAGTCTGAAAATCCACATGTGTTCCCTTTGCAGTAACAGTGCTGCTATATTACCGCCTCTTTTTGGTACCGTCACTTTCTCTAGAATGGTCCATGCTATTTCGTTTTCCGAGTGTCCTTTTTTCATATAATGCTCCACTAATGGGGCATTGCATCTTTTTGTTCTGATATTGGATCTATGTTTGCAGATGCAAGTTTTTTATAGCTCTTGTAGTCATTCCAATATACCTCATATTACAAGGGCAGAGAATTTGGTACCAATTTGGTATTGGTTGTGTTGCAATTTGTAAACGTCCTCTATTCCCACGGGTATTTCCACCCGATATCTATTGTGGCTGTATGTTTCGTGAGTTGGCACACTGAGCAGTTCCCACAGGGGGCATGTTCCACCATTCTTGATATAGTCCATAGGGTGTTCATCTCTGGGGGTTTTGTTTCTTGATAAGTGTGTGTGAGACTGTCCCTAAGGTTTTGCCTTCTTTTAAATGCAAAGAGTGGTGCTGGTAGATTGTTGTCATCATCTACATTTAATAGGTGCCAGGATTTTTGAATTTCTTTTTTAAGAAGGTTAATCACAGGTGAGCAGCTAAAAACTGCTGTAATTAGATCCGTCCTCCTTTCTTTTTTTCCATGCTGTGTGAGGGTGACTGCTCTAGGTATATTACTGGCCCTTTTACACACTTGTTTTATAATTTTGTGGGGATAGTTCCTTTCGCACAGATTGAATGAACGTGTTTGGGCTTGTACATCATATTCCTCTTTAGTAGTGCAATTCCTCCTGAACTGGAGGAACATGGCAACACCATTTACTAAAACAAACTGCATTGTCACATTTCTGTCCTAGAGTGTCGACATTTTCATGCAAATTGAGAGGGAAATACATAACCTTACCTCTCACACTTTGCACTAATGATTTCTCAGGCAGTTTTGTTATCTTTGTTTGCAGTCTAAGAATAACTTGGAAAGGGTTAACAGTTTGCAAGCAAATAATTTCAAACATGTTCAATTTATGAAGCACAGCAGGGATATCAGGCACTAACATGTCATTCAAGACACTTCTAGTATGAATACATTTTCTTTTGTAAAACCCAATAAAGTGCCTACAAACATATAGTGCTTCACTTGTGTCAAAAGCCTGTTCTGAAAACAAATGCAGATAGAGGTCTTTCCAAAAATCTTGTACAGTATCTGTAGTTTCTCCTCATTATACACTATATGTACTTATGCTTTATAGAAAGTGTGTCAACAAGACACACAAACAATGTCAGGTCTTTTGCTTGAAGACAACTCAAACATTGTAATACCTTTTTTGAACTTTTGAAAAATGAGATCCTTGGAAAGCATAGGATCATCATTTCTGCTTCCTGTGAGTTTTTCATCCACATATACATAATCATTTAAAAGAATCATGTTAATCATTTGAAGTGTAGAAATAAAACACTCAACAGTTCAACTCATTAGTGTTTTTTTGTTTTACATTTTTTTAATTGTGCAATTAGCTTGTTTACAGAAACTTTAAGCACATTTATGCAAAAACAATATTCGAGAACATTAAAAAGAAGGACATTTCACAAATGATCTATTTACTTAATATAATCTGATAAAGAGATAGAAATACTCTTCAATTTCTCTTTCTTATCCTGATAATATGGTAAGATATATAGACGATTGAAAATCATTGGTAAATGAGAATTCAAAGATTCAATATGCATATTCTACACATTTAAAATGTCTCCAATACTTCCTTCCATATGTTAAAAGCTGCTGCTAGTACCACTTTCAATTTTGGCCCAACTAGAGTTGACCAATATTGGTCCTTAGAGATATCCTAAAATGTGTCACAAAATTGACATAAGCCCTCTTATAGCATTCTTTCTTGATGAACAATTCGTAAAGATATAATCACTAGTCTCAGTCTCCCTATGATACAATCTACATAGACGTGCTTCAAGAGGAATGTTTTGCCATGCGCCAGTATAGGCCATTTTTGGTAATAGATTTAGGCGTAGATATGATATGAAATGTTTTAGCTCCATTGTGCATAACTTAGTCGGATAGCCAAATAGTCTATACCATGTGAACCTTTGTCGTGAATATTCTATGTACCTTGCCTTCCCAGGAAGCTTATCAACATTTATCAACCTGTCCCAACATCTGGATTTATTTTTTATCTTAATTTCAAAATTGGGATGACTGCTTAAAATATCTGGCTCCAGATCTAGTGCTTCTTTACATTTGTCTGCTGTCTTTTTTTGTTCAGTAATAAAGATGTTTTTGTCTGCGGTGCAAACATGTATTTGATTAACAGAAATAACTCATTGGTATTTTGTCTGTGCTTCAAAATGTTCGTGTATAAGGACGTTTTTTTAAACTGCCGAGTTGTCATTAGTGAGATTAACCCAAATTCCAATCTCAAAGCCTTGACTGGCACAGAGTTTGGTACATTAATCACAGATCGTTTACCTTCAAATTTTGCCAACCAGCATACTTGCTTGTATTTTAGGGCCACCATGCTTGAGCGGTAAATAGGATGCTTGGCACCATGCTTGAGCGGTAAATCTCATGATGGCCCTAAATGTTATTTCCACCATAATGCGCTATGTAGTGCTTGATTGTCAGTTTTTTTTCCAAGTTTCAGCAACAGCCCTCTCCCTATAATATGTCATTCTAGGGTTCATTGTTATTGAAAATCCCAGATAAATATATTCAGTTACTCTTTTGAGGGGCACATTTTTTATATGCCACACATGTTTGCTCTTTGTCATTGTCTTTTTGCCCAGGGACAGGATTTTTCGACTTAGCTATATATATATTCAATGCATTATTAATGGCATATTCATTTAGGGGGCTCATCGATTGCTTTAAGCCAATTTTTGTGAGGTCTAACATTATAAAGTCATCGGCGTACGAAAGCCATGATATCTGCACGCCGTTTTTTTTCCAGTGGAAATTTTCGAATTGCAACAAAGACCTGATTCAAATCTGCAGTATGTAAATTGTACAAAATCAGTACCAGTACGCACCCTTGTTTAAGGCCACAATTTGTGGCTTGGTATTTTGTATTTTGTACACAGTTCTAGACAAACCATAATGGATGTATTTGTGTACAGCTGTTCGATATAATATAGTATGTTTTCATCTAACCCCAGGCCATAGGTTTGTGCCAGAGAAAATCTCTGGGGATGTTGTTGAGGGCTTTGCAAAAATCTATTTAACAACAGTCCAGGTTTGGCCTATTTTAGTTTGCTGTGTGAGCTATGAAGTTCTGCAATACACACATGTTGGAGATTGTATTGTAACTTTTCCTAAAACCTGTCTGGAATGGACTGAGTATTTTGTTTTCCTTAGACCAGTCAGTGAGTCTTCTTAAAAGTAGTGTGGCGAAAATCTTCGGGCTAGTATCCATCATGGCTAAGAAGCGATAATTGTGCAGGTCCAATCTATCACCTTTTTTAAAGATTGGGACCAGCACAGATTTATGCCATGTGGTTGGTATACTACTGATGATTCTATATGTTTACATAATTTTGTTAGGATCCTGGCCATAATGCTGGATGACCTTTCATGACAATGTTTGGTATGCCATCAGGGCCCGGTGCACGCAAACTCTTTAATTTCATTATAATATTAAATACAGACTCCTCTTCCACCTCCAAATCCTGGCTCTTCACCCCATAACTATAAGAACGCCTATGGGGGAATATACAAAACTGAAACAATCCTGAGAGACGAAATTGATTCTCCCGATCCCCCTAAGCTATCACCCATAAACAGAAGTTAAGGAAGAACAATCTATGGCATATCAAATTACCACTGAGAGATAGATAAAATAGAATGATACCAAAGAATGATCACAGTTAGATCGGGATGGAAGGGCAAGGATGATATATCAATAACACCTTGGCCTACAAACTACACACAGGGGACAATGGACCACCTACAGAAAATGGATAGCAAGGGAGTGGGTGATTGCTAATTTACAGCACCAATACCAGAGTAGGGGACAAGAAACACCCCTACCTATTACACTAAGTTCAAAAGAACACAGCTGGGAACGTGCCACACCATCACTCATAACGATTAGGCGGACTTGAAAGAAAAAGTGAAAAATATGCCTGCCTATAGGACAACCGGATACATAGAACAAGAATTAAAAGAACTAAGATATATATATAACCCACTAACACTATGCTTAAATCTCTGCATACCTATCTCACAAGAAAATCCACACAACCACCTTCTTGTTCAGCAAACTGCACGCTCTTCACCACTCTGCAACACCAAACAAACAACACATAAACTGCACCAACAGCACACGAGTTCTCGCATCGGTCTGATATTTACACCAAAGTTCAGTGCATGGAGAAAACCGAACTGAAGTTGTCAACAGCACACCACTTTTTTCACTTTCCTATTCCCTCTTCACCCGACTAACTCACCCCGCCTTCTTGTTTCCAGATCTGCCTTAGCGCCCGGGGACCTATTCCGTTGATGACAGAGGCCCTCGTTACGACCCTGGCGGAGATCCATGGTGCAATTTGCACCATGGACCATGGCGCAGAGCTGCCAACTCCGCCATGGGGGTTGGCGGACTTACCGCCCCATTCCGACCTTGGCGGGGCGGTAAGTCCCCAATCCCCATTTACCCTTCCCCATTCCCATTTTTGCCCCATAGTGTATAATGGGAGTGGGGAAGGCGTTAATTACGCCACCGTAGAATACGGTGGCGTAATTAACGAGGGATCCCGTAGCGCCATGGATTTTTCCGCCCGGAAAATACGGGTGTAAAAATCGCCATGGCGCTACGGAAAGTCCTAATCTGACGGAGAGGTACGCCATGCATTACGCTGGCGTAAACCCCTCTCTGCCAGGGTCTTAATGAGGGCCAGTGTGCGGTACAAATACCTTTACCTATAACATTAACATTAACTTGCCATACTAACTTTAGTTTCTTCCGGTCTGGTCACTATAGTATGGCATTCTCGGTCATGGTATAGTTCTTCTATGTAGGCCAACCATTTGCTTTCTGGAATGGAGTTTAACTCACCCGGTGATAGTCCCTTCTTGTACACATTGAAGTTAGACCAAAATGTATGGCTATTATATGATTTCAACCAGCCAAACAAAAGAAGCCAGTTTGATTTTTTTGTTGAGTACTTATGTTGCTTTCTCCAATTATTATATTTAGTGGCTAGGTTTTTAATACGATTCTGTTTTTTGCAACAGTTCAATATTGGGTTTGTCTTAATTGCAACTCTAGCTTTCCGGTAGATTTTCAGAAAATTGTAAGGATTTCTTGTTTTGGTACTATCATGTTTAATTTTACCACTGCTTTGTTTACAAGTAAAGCTATCATTGGCTGTGATAATTAGTTCTAATAAGTAACACATTTTTTAGGTCACTGCATTTACCCCATAGTGCATCATTTATGTCCCTAATGTTCAATTCTCTCCAGGGTAGACGGTTACCCTGAGAATTGGAAGCAACTTGGCAACTCATATACTCAGTTGTATATGGAATATTCAAATTGAGTTCCCATTTCAAGGTTGAATATTTGTTTATGGCTACACCTCGCTCATGTAATAGGGTCACTTATGATGTAGTCTATGTGTGTGCCAATCTTCCCATTAGAGCAGATGTATGTCAATGATCCTACAGGTGCTGCATCAAGAGGCAAAAAAACAAATTGTGCAATCCTGTAAAAACGTGACCAAGCACAATCCTCTTTAAGAGGGGCAGAGGCATGCAAATGCAAATGTATGAGATTTAAATCGTAGGCTATTACAATGTGTCCCCTTGGTGAGGTCTCCTGCCACTGCATGATGGCGTCATCAATGGTAGACATTATACCTTTAGTTTGCATACCTCCAGGCGGGTCATATATGTTTATTATCAGAATAAGGAGATTCCTTGATTCGGGAAAAACCAATCACACCAATGCTCCTACCTGGTCCCAATCACAAGACCACCACTTGCTCGACCCCTAGACGAGGGGGCCGCATGGTTTTGTACTATTTGGAAGTCTTCTATTAAGAAAGGTTGGGTACACAATGTCTCCTGTAATTGAAAGACGTCACTTGAATTAAATAGTTCTAGGCCTATGGGATGAAATAGAAAATAGCGATAGCCACGTGTATTCCAAGATGTCCATCTCATTGTTTTACTAGTGGCGTGTCAGTTTGATGTCAGTTTGCCCCATTTAGAATTCTTTTGGGGATACAACTTTCTCTTTCCCAAATGTTATTTACAGCTTTGTACTTATTAGTTTGAAGGGCACGTAGGGCAGCTCTCTCTGATGTGTGTTCAGTCTGTGATGAGATGCTTACCTTCTTTCATGTTTTATAACTTCTTGAAAGTAAGCTTCCCCCGATAAGTCAGTTAACCCCCCTCAATGAGAGACAATAAGGACACACCCCAGGAGGGAATGAGACCAGGACCAAGTGCGGTTGAAATGAAAAGGTATTATCTAAATCAATATAGGGCATGCAAAGGACTCTGCAAACTCTGAGAGCGCTCTGTCTGACAATAGTAAAGACAGTCAGTTATATTACAAATACACATCATGCATGAGCTAAGCTATAGGGGCCACATAGTCTTGGGGATTGGATGGTGACGTCTAGCTACTATGTTGTCTATACACTTGGTGCTCCATGATTGGCGGGGATCCACGTGGTGGCATCACAAAGTGCTTGGGTCAGCTGGGCTCGTCGGGGTGGAGCTCCAGGCCACTGGCTTTCAACGGAGATTCACCATTTTGGTTCTAGATACTTGCCCTTGTGGCCATTCATACACATTCATCACACTCATCTATGCCAGGTTGTTATGTAAAACGTCTAACACATCAATCTAATACCGGTGTGGGGACACAAGAAAGCAGCATGCAATAAGAGGCTGCCTCCATACATCATCGTAAAGTTTGTTTGTTTGTTTGTTTGTTATTGTCATTAACAAAGGGTCCAGTCTCATGGGTCCAGGTGTTTTATCAGGGGGCACGTGTCAAGCTACCTTCATCATTTTATCCTGTTGGATGCAGTAAATGATGGCTCTGGGGGATGTGTGCACAAGGACGGATAACTGTCTTCATGGTCTGGAATTTGGGGTGAACTGGAATACCATTAGGTCAGGGGGCGCACACAGCTGGCACCTCAAAGGCGGTTGGATTTAGGACCGGGTAGCTCGTAATTCACTTGGCCTGGCCATGGCAGTACACAGTGGTTGTATGGCGGCCTCTGACATGGGGGAGGTAAATACTTGAAGCGGGTCCAGAAGGAATATGGGGAGTTGAAGCTGTGTTGTTCGAACACCAGCAAGCCCCGGCGGGCCTTGGCGGGTGGAGGGGGAGATGGCCTTGTAACTTTGTGCAAGTCTCTTATTCACAGGACTGCACAAATACAGATGTTGGGGCTAGGGGCATTAGGTAAATTACACATTTCTGCCATTTCCCTGTGCTTACCTTACTAGGTTCATAACAATGGAGGTTTTTCATTGGCACATACATTACATAACGTTAATCGGTCTTATGCTTGCAATTCATGAGAAAGGTGAATTTATAACAAACGTGGGTAGTATCAGGTTGGGTTACATACTCGGGAGCAAGAAAGCAATGTGTTGATCTAATATTTTGGTTATATTAAGCACTGGCTCAATGACCTAGGTGGCCTACATGCAATACAACATATTTTATCACATCATATACAAGCATTTTATACATTGCTTTTCCATTACCCTTTGTTACAATAGCAGCAAAACATTAGTTGGTACAAAGCGGATTTTCTAGTGGTCGCATACTGGGCCTTAGAACATGAAGGTGTCTCGGGGGAGGGCGGAGTCACCTCGCTTTAGCATGAGTGACTTGCATTATACGTTTTAACACTTTTTAACACACATCCTTTAGCAGCGTGGATAAGACTGAGAGACTCGAGAGTTTAGCATATGTGGTTAACACTTCATCTGGGAGAACAGGGGTGGGGTCATGAGCACCATATATCATAAGCGCGGGGGGTTAGGAGCAGGGTCGGGGTATACTTGATAGGGGCGACTTTTGTTCTTTCCCAGACCTCAACTGCAAGTCTGGTCATTTCTAGGGAAATGATGTACTGCGGAAGGTAAATGATACAGTGTTTGTTCTGTTACTTGTTTGCGTCTAGTTGCTTGTGAGAATGGGACTTCAGCGGATCTGCCATGGGGGGAGCAAGTGGGGAAGTGTAGGACTCTCTGGCTGAGCTGCAGCGTTTGTACACAGGCTGTTCTACTGGGGCCTGGGCTCAGTGTGCTCAAAATGGAGTCTTGGTGTGTTACAAAATGGTGTCTATGTTATGCTACACTACGGGCCGTGCAGCCTCACGTGTCGATCCGCAGCCACCCTGCCTCCTGGGCCCAGGTGCATGGGGGGCTGCCGATGAGTCATGAGTCTCACGTAGGTGGGCAATGTGGGGGAGGGGGGTCCTAAAGGCCAGTCCTCCCATACATTCTCCAGGAGAGAACCTCTTGCTTTTGCAGCAAAGGATAAGTGACAATCCCAGTTGTACTGATGAGAATTCAATTAGGGCCCAGTTAGTAGTACTTCCCATACTAGATAGTCAGACTCGTTTTATATCCGAGGACTTGATTTAGTTTAATTGCGGTATCTATTTAAAGATAGCCAGAAGCTGGGTCTGATTCAGAAAAGGGCTGAAACTGGTAGTAATACAACTTTCAAAAGTTCCACTCATTAGTGTTTTATTTAAAAGTGCAAGGGACATACATGGTGTTTTGCACTGATTTAGCTATAATCCGTAGCCAGCATCTGTATATGATGAAACTGACACCTACATCTGCTATTTATCAAGACAAGCTAGAATGACCCAGAAGTCCCAAAAGTCCTGTTTTCTCACAAACCTCAGAGTTCAAAGTCATCTATTTTCTGCAACATCTTGATTTGTATTTGAACAAGAGTTTACAAGAACACGGTCAATATTGCACAAAAAATTACTCCTCCATACCAGAGTTTCTTTTCTTTCTTTTATCACAGACGGTCTTAAACCTTCTGCTTCACAAGTGACTGCCTTTCAGATTTCTTCTTTTTCAGAAATCACACCATGTTTTACTTCATAGCTATGCCCACTCTCATTAATAGCAATTGTTGAATGTAACTCAACGCAGTAAAATATCTTTCTCTTTCAGAAGTGTGCTTCCACTCTCCACCAACGACTTCACAAAAGTTATCACATGTAATTGCATCAATTGTTTGTAGCTGTGTGCACCATGGCATGGTGACCTTAATTAACTTCTTAACAATTTTCTTTTCATAAGAAAAGCTTTTCTGATTATTACGTCTACTTTACTTATTCTTCTCTAGATTTTGATTTCACACTTCTCCAAAGATTTGTAAAGACTCGAGAGTGGAACATTTGTCTAAATAGATCTTTATTCCTCTTTCTAGATACTAAAGAAGTTTTTGTTTGTTTTGTCTTAAAAACCTTGTTTTATTACTAACTACTAACAGCATTGATACATTTTTTATTTTATCATTATTACTTTGAATATGATTGGTTCCATTCAATTGATTAGTTGACATATCTCCTAAATTAATGTGGACATTTTCAAAAGCATTATCACTAACATGCATGGGTATATTTCCATTAAAAGAAGTCTGTACAAAACGTGAAACATTATCATCAACAGTTCTATATTTAAATAGTCTACGTCGCTGCAAATGATCCTTCCTCTTGGCACCTTCGAGATACTTCTTTGTTGGCATTGTGAACAACACTGTAAAGAAACAAATATAATTAGTACATACATGCCACATTTAGTCCTCTAGAATAGAATGATTTCATAAAAGAAAGATCCATTCAAAATGAAAAGGTAACAATAGACAGAGTATAGATAGCATGAGTGGATAGAAATAAAGACGGGAGAAGTTCAGTGTATACATGGCTGTGGACAAAGAATGGCGTACAGTGAATGCATGAGGCTAAAGAGGGTGGTGTCAGGATGCATGTCTAGCAGTAGCAAAAGTGGCAATATGGTGGGTGGAATTAGATAGTGTGTGAGTAAGGTGTTGGAAGTAGGGTGGATGCAGATAGGATGACTGGCTGGTGATACAAACAGTGGAGGGAGGGTGGGTGGGTGAGCACATAGACAATTTAAATATGGTGAATGGATGCAGCTACAGAGTGTGGGGGTAGGGTAGGTACATAGATGTACATAGGTTGAAGGTAGGGTAATGGCATGAGAAGAGAAAACACAGATAGAGAGGGTATGTAGGCGAACAGAGGTTTGAGGTAGGTTGGATAAGTGGATGGAGGCAGAGACGATATAGGTATAGTGGGTGAAGTATAGAAAATAGGAATAGAAAAGGTGGATGTAGGATGAATGATATTAAATATGGTGAAGGTAGGATGGGTGCGTGTGGGTACAGAGAATGCAAGCAAACTACATGGAGATACAGAAAGTGCAGGTGCCGACAGTGAATGCATGGCAAGTGGTGGGCGGAAGAAAGATTGCATGTACAATGAGAGGATGGTGGTAGACAGGTGGAGATAAATAGGATGGGTGGTGGTAGTAAAGGAAGGGGCAGGATGGTGGAGATAGTGCACATGCAGATAGGATGGGTGGGTGTGGGAAACACAGTAAAGGTAGGTTGGCTGTGGGTAGAAGTAATAGAAATAGGTTGAGTGGATGAATGTACACAGTATAGGTGGAGAGTGAGTGGGTAGCTGTACAGAGTGTGGGGTAAAATAGCTGGGCAAGAGTAGAGAGAATAGAGATAAAGAGGGTGGCAATGGTATAGATGATGGGGTACAGTGGGGGTATAGATGATAGGAATAGAGACAGTGCATGTAGGGTGCACGGGTGACCAGAGGAACAGACAATATGAGTACTGTAGGTGGGTAGGGGTACACACTTTAAGATATGGTATCTGCACGGGGTACAAATGATGTACATAGAGATAATGGGTGTGAGTACAGAAGATGGCAGCACCGGGGATGGATTAAGGTACAGAGGGTGTGAATTTAGTGGGGGTGTATAAACATGGTAGGAGTAGAGAGAGTGGAGGTAGAATTAGTGCGCACCGTTACAGTGGACATACACATATTACAAATATGCTGAGTGGATTGATAGAGGTAGAGGGGATGGAGGTAGGACGATAGGAGTACAGTGTGTTGTGTATAGTGGGTGCACGTAGGATGGGTGGGTGGAAATAAAGACTGTGGCCGTACAGTGGGTTCATGGGAATATAGAGGATGCTGGAACAGTGGATGGGTGACAGAGAGTAGGATAGAATGGACAAGTGAGGGTAGAACGAGTGATGAAAGATAGATGAGTAGGAGTAGGTACAGTGGGGGTAGGATGAGTGGGCGTAGACAAGATGGGGAGAGTGATGGCAGAAGTATGGGAATAGGTGCATTAGACCCCAGAGGATGTGGAAGGTTGGAATCAGATAGAAATAATTGGGGTAGGGTGGCTGCATGGTAGTACAAAGGATAGAAGTAGCATAGGTGTACATATATAGAATGCAGGTAGAAACAGTGAATGTTAGGCAAATGGACGCAGGGAAGAAAAAATGGGTGTAGAATGGGTGGTTGGGAATATAGAGGAAGCAAATAGGTTGGTTGAGTGTTTGTTTGTTTATTTTATTTGTATAGCGCTCCAAACCCAGGGGTAGAATGGCGCTTAAGAAGACGGTTACATAGTTGAGAAGTATCTTTGTGTTGCATACTTTGTACATACATACTTATAGTACATGCATATGTAATGTAAGGAATACAATTTGCAATTTAAGTGTTAGAATAATATACAGGTAGCAATATACATTTATAATATACAGTCATATACAGTACATGAGCCAGTTAGTGGTCAGGTGTTAGCTACTCTTTGTTCAGGAGCCAGCTGATGACTTGCCTCCTGAAGATCTGGAAGGATTCGATAGATTTGATGTTGAGAGTTAGGGCGTTCCAGAGTTGGGAGGCAAGTACTGTGAAGCTAGTCCCGCCAACTCTTTTTAGGTGGAATCTGGGCACTGACAGGCATAGAGTGTTGGAGGATCTGGTGGTTCTGGTAGTGGGTTTAAGGGTGAATTTGTTAGTTAGATATGGTGGTGCTAGGTGATTGAGGGACTTGTACATGAGGCAGATGGTTTTTAAATAAATTTTCTGGCATATGGAGAGCCATTTGCAGGCTTTCCTAGCAGTGGAGATATGCTCTCGCCTGGGAATGTTGAGGGCTGCGCGCAGAGCGTTATTTTGAAGTACCTGTAGTTTGTTAAGTACAGATTGGTTAGCACCTAGGTACAGGCTATTGCAGTAGTCTAGTTTGGATTGTATGAGGGCTCTGGCAAGGGTGAGGAAGCTATTAGGTGATAGGAAGGGTCTGCTGGCCCTAATGAGCTTGCCGGTGTAGGCAGAGGCTGAGGAAATCATATTAGTGTGTTTGGAGAGGTTGTTGTTGGCATCCAGATAGAAGCCGAGGGTTTTTACACTTTTGGCAATAGGGGTGGTGTGACCATCGATCGTGATGTTGTTGTAGTTGGGATTGAGTTTAGTTAGGGTGTTGGGTGAGCTGACGATGAGGAGCTCTGTCTTCTCATCATTCAGGCAGAGGCCATGAGAGGCCATCCATGCCTGAATGATGGAGAATATTTTGTTGATCCGAGCGACGTCCGCTTGGTAATTGCCTGTGATGGTGAGGAGTATCTGGTTGTCATCTGCGTAATTAGTGTAGGTGACACCCAGACGATCCAGTTGGTCAAATGGAGGCTTTGTAAATATATTTTACAAAGTGGGGGATATACAGGATCCCTGTGGGACCCTGCATGAGATGGGGATGGGGTCTGCTGCAGCTGTTGTTGAGAAGACTCACATGGTTCTATTTGCCAGGAAGGATTGAATCCATGTGATGGCAGAGGAGGAGAAGTGAGCTGCGGTAGCTAGGTGGTTGCAAAGGATTTCATGGCTGACCAGGTCGAAGGCCGATGAGAGCTCTAAGAGGAGTAGAATTACGGCATTGCCTTTGTCTTTCATTTCATCAATCTGGCTTTTGAGATCAACAAGGGCGGTTTCTGTTCCGTGTTGATGTCTGAAGCCAGATTGACGTATTCCTAGCAGTTGGTTGGATTCCAGGTATTCCTGAATTTGGATGTAGGCAACTCTGTCCAGGATTTTTAGTAGGAATGGGACTGTGGTAATGGGCCTGTAGTTGGTGGGTATGGCTGGGTCTAGGGATTGTTTTTTCAAGAGTGGGAGAACCCAGGATTGTTTTAGGTTGCTGGGGATGGAATTATTGGTGAAGGATAGGTTGATAAGTTTGGTGATGAAGGGGGAGAGCTCTCTAGCTGCGTCTTTTATGATTTGGGCGGGACAACTGTCTCCTTTGCAGTTCGAGGGTTTTAGGGAGGTGATGATTTTCTGAACTTCCGTAGTGGTAACTTTCTTAAATGTGAATCCTGAACTTGTGTTGTTGGGCTTGGGTGGGCTAGAGCTGGTGACCTTGTTATTGGAGAGTTGTTTGCATTTGTCCTCAATTTTGATTTGGAGTCCTGTAATTTTGTTGTTAAGGGCATTTTGGATGCTGGTGCACCAGGATTTGTCTTTCAAACAGGTGTCTGGAGGTGAAATAGGGTTTTCTAATTCCTTCAGAATTTTAAATAATTCTTTAGTGGAGGATCCTGCCTGAGAAATCCTGGTGTTGTATACATCTTTTTTGGTGCAAATTATCTCACTTTTGTATAATGAGGATAGGTTTGTGAGGTTGGATTTATTTTCCACAGAGGGGTTAGTCTTCCATGTGAGTTGTGCCTTGGCTTTCTTTTTTCTCAGTAATTTGAGCTCAGGGGTGTACCACGAGTTCAGATGAGCTTTAGGTTTGTCTTTATGTAGTTTCAGGGGGGCAGCGGTATCCATTGCCTTAGCCATGGAGTCATTGAAGGTGTCAATCAACAGGTTTAAGTCAGTGTTGGCTGGGAGAGCGTTGAGGGTGGGTAGCACCAGGGGTAGTAGGGCTTCAGCAGTAATGTTGCGTTTGTTCCTGGTGGGACAGGCTGGTGCTGGGGGGTATTTATTAGGCAGTATCTGATTAGTGTTGACCTCAAAGGAATCATGTGGTGATCAGTCCATGCCAGAGGTTGGGGGTCCATGCAGATTGTGTTGCAATTGTAAGTTGCTACCCAGTCAAGGGTTCTGCCCTTTTGGTGGGTGGGGAGTGCATTGAGTTGTATGAAGTCATGTTCTGTTAGGACATTGGATAGAGATGCAGCCTGTGCATCGTTCGGGTCCTGATAACCAAGGTTGACGTCCCCGAGGATTATAATTTGTGCTGACGGTTTGGAATTTTCAGTGATGAGAGATGTGATGTCTTCTTCAAAGACCCCAGGGGAGCCTGGGGGTCTGTATATGAGGTGTAGGGTGATAGTGGTTGTGCGGGAAGTTTGCAATTTGCCTGTGAGTGTTTTGCAGGATGTGAGTGATACCGTAGAGGCTGATCTGAGGTCTAGGGAGGATTTGGAGATGATCGCTATGCCTCCACCTCTTGCGTTAGATCTATCAGCTCTGAGGATAGAGTATTTTTCAGGAATGGCTAGCGATAAGTGTGGTCCGGACACCTCATGAAGCCAAGTTTCTGTTAAGGCCAGGAAGTCGAGATCATTGGTAAGAATGATGTCGGCGATCTCTGTGGGGTGGGCAACCAAGGATCTGACATTCAGTAAGGCGCCTTTTAGTAGGGGAGGTATGGGCTTATTCGGCGCATTGTGTTGGGTGGAGATACAAAAGGCAGTGGTAGACTGGTGCAGGTGGAGATAGGATGGGGTTGTGAGGGCAAAGCCACTAGGAATATATTAAGTAGGTTGGGATACAAACAAATAGGGTGAGTGGAAGGAGATACAGATGGCGATGATAGTGTAGATGCACTGGGGTGCAGAGACTGGATGAAGAATGCCTGCAAAAGGATACAAAGAGTTAGAAAAGTACACAAGTAGAAAGGTCTACATTTGTCATACATAATTTTCCCCTGCTAGATACATCCAGGTTTTAAAATACCACATGTTTATTCACAGCCAAGTGTCATCATGAAGTCACTGTATCAATCCAAAATCATAAACATGTGTAAATGTGTAAACATCACTGCTACATGTACATTGAAGTAATGGAAAAAAGAAGTAACCAAAGTCACATTAAGAGCATGTAATTTAGCCGTTGCTTAATTTGTGCCAGTATCTAGCCACATCACTTAATTTATAGGCATATGGTTGTTATTGTGAGAATTGTGCATTAATGCAGAAAATCAGAGCATGCACAGTCACTGCTTGCACCACTATATATGTTCTATGTGAGTGGAGCATGGACTGCAACGGCTCCTGCTATATCTAAACTATGAAACTGGCGCAGGCACTGTCAAGGCCCATAATGTAATTGTTAGTTGTGGGGTGCAATTGCACTGCTATTGCCCATACTGTGCCTGTTCTACACGAGGGGAGCAGGCATTACCAAACCCACACTGCAGCTGTTATATGTGGACTGAGATTGCATAGTATAACTGTTCTGCCTATGCAACGCTTATGTTGCTCTGGTACATGCTTTGTCTAGTTGTGTCAATGAAAGTTGAAATACTTCTGCTTGCAATGTCCCTGCTCTGTGTGTGATAACACATCTTGCTCTGTTAACCCACCGAATTCACAAGATTCAAAGCTAAAATCATTTCAACCCCGTCTTCACCTCTTACCAGTAGGGCAGTTTTAACACTGGTGAGAACCATGCTGTAACCATTCAATTTGATGGAAGCTTACACTGCTGATTCAATCGATTCTACATGATAGATGCGTGAACTCCAATGGCTCATGCTTACAGAGTTTGTGTTGAGGGAAGTTTACCTTACACCACTGCAGCCCACAATGTCCCTTTTCTGTGTCACCTCCCATAAACTTTAGCTATTGACATGGTTAGGGTCTCCCTTTCTAATCTTTTCTGGACTGTTGCAAAGGCATACTTGACTACTAACAATGTCCAATCTATAAAGGGTACTGATTTAAGGACAGGTTGATAAAGGCCCTAGAGTATTATTTCATGGTAAATACTGATTCAATACTGTCTGACTGAGGTGTTTAGTAATACCATTGTTGTAAATTGACAGTATTTGTAAAAATAAACTCTGCATAAGCTTTGTACCGGTATCCAAGCACTCCATATTGTGATGAATCATATGGATCCCTCACCAAATCCCTTCCTGGAAGAGGAAGAAGCAAAGTGGGCTGTGGTATCAGTTGAAAGGAAAGCCCCAGGCAAGAGAAGACACTGGGACTGCTGAATCACCAGAAGCCATGGCGGGTCCTAAAAGAGTCTTTGCCTGTGGCTCTCCCCGTTGCAGAGGTCGCACAGCAGGAAACGTGCAGAAGGGACACTTTCCCGATAAAATGTCATTGTGCAGAGTTCGTCCAGCGGGAAGCAGCACTAATGACAAAAGCATTTCCTCTTTTTAAGTTCAAGTGGGTTGGGGCACACCTGGCCCTGTCCAGAGCAGAGGAGGCTCCATTCCTCAGTGGCGTAAGTTATGGAGGCCCAGAGGAGGATGTCCTTCCAACCGCAAGGAGCCCCAAGCCCTGCAGACTTGCAAACACCCAGTAGGAGCATGATCAAGAGACTTACCTGGTGAGTTCACAGCTTGCAAGTAGTATTAGTAAATGTGTTCACTTTTATTTGGCCGAATGGTACATTTGACTGAATTTGGCCTGTACCATTTGACCAAATAAAAACGTACAAATTGGTTAATACATACCGAACATGTGCTGGGAGTGTTCCAATGGTGTCCCCCCTCCTATGATCGGTATGTATTAGCCTGGTTTAACTTTGTGTTAAACCAGATTTCCTTGTTTCCTTTGAACTAGGCAGAAAACCCTTGGGCAAGGGAAATTCACCCAGGTTATAGGAGGTTACATCGATCCCATTGTGAATCAAATCGTATGTTATACTGTTGAACTGAATTGCCATATATTTCATTTTTCTGTATTTGTTGTGTGAGGGTTAGATATCCTTTTGTTAGAGCATTTTGTTTATTTTATTTTAGGCAGGGCGATCCTCATCAGGGTAGGGATAGTGAGGTGTTTATCCAACCTGTTTATTCAATAGAATGGCTAAAGTTGCAAACTCTTTACAAAGTTGTCCACCTCACATTTCTGACCCCTCAAAATATACACTCTATTTTAGATGCAGGAATACACTTTACACTTTTAAAATGTTGCATCTCCCTTGCTTTAAAGTGTGACTGGCTGTGCCAGTGATAACATTTCAGTTTGCTTCTACCGTATTAGCCAAAGGTTGAGTAGAGTGTTCTCCATTGGCCTCATCATTAATGCATTCCCTCAAATAGCGTTTTCATCCAATAGAAAACAACGTGTCGATAACTTAATTAAGGTAACAAAGTAATTTATTCTGTATTTGTTGCATAAGTGTTTGTCATGAGTGCGTGTATTGTAAAAGTTTGTGGTGTAAGTCATGAGTGTTTGGCGCGTAATTGTCTGGCATGTGAGTGTATGGCATATAAGAAGCATATGAGTGTTTGGTATAAATAATATACACCTTCTGTATGTATGAACACTTGCATTGAAGTCAGGCTTGAATTTGGTGTGAGATTTTATAAATGTTAAAGGCTTATAATCATTGTACAGTTCATATATGTATGAATTTGCATCTGCTGAAAACTGAGATCAAAGTCAGTCTTGACTTTGAGGTGAGTTTTCAGACCTTTTTTAGTGTACATGTATGAAATATATATCTCCCACACGTATGTGTACAGCTCATCCATGATTCTGCTTGTGTGTTATAATAATCCTATGTGCATAAAAGCTCAAATTAAAGTGGGCTCTAACGTTGATGTGAGTTTTCGATATGTTTAAGAGGCATATAAAAGTTTTACATTTCATACATGTACGTAATTTACTTCTCAAACATCTTCTACATTTCCATGTACAGTTTGTATAAATGTGCACATTCATACTACAGGTGTGCAATATATAAATACATTTTACAATGTGAATATCTCAAAATTGGCCAGCTTGTATTAAGAAATTTGTTTTAGTGCACCAATTAAAGATAATATCTTGGTGCATGCCATGAATCGTGAAAGTCAAATCAA
The DNA here is from genome assembly GCF_040938575.1 of Ambystoma mexicanum. Lineage (NCBI taxonomy): Eukaryota > Metazoa > Chordata > Amphibia > Caudata > Ambystomatidae > Ambystoma > Ambystoma mexicanum. The sequence continues at coordinate 417,610,415 of NC_090927.1, read as the reverse complement.
TCAATTGTGAGATATTTGGACCAAATAATATGTGTTTCCATATGAGAAGCCCCCATGTTATAAGCTGTTCATGTGTGATCATAAAAATAACATTGTTTAAAAAAAGAAACAATTCTCAGTCATATTTCTCTACAGTCAGCCACTTCTGACAATACACATACTACTTGTGTGTGGAGGGGAGACATCAGCCGGCTGGGATTGTATTTGTTTATTCACTCCTCTTCACAGTTGAAAAAGGAACATCTCTAGTCTGTAACACATACACCATGTGTTTTATACCATGCAACAGATTGTGTAACAATTTATGCTAATGTGGACCTTACATTTTAACACATTCTTAATGGTCATTTTACTAAATGTCAAAGTATCATGCGTGTCACTATGGGACATAAACACTTCCTGCTCAGGATGACTTGCTATCTTTCACACTTCATTGATGACAAGCAATTTTAAAAAGCTTTTTGAGTTGTGATGCATTTCTTCAGTGTTTTAGTACATTCTGTCAAAGGTAGCTTCCCTATCTTATCATTCCTGGCTATAAGCAAGTTTTGTTTAATGATATGCCATAGAAAACTACATATTCTTATTTGATTTCTGTCATCTCACTGTACACTGACTTCTGTCCACACATGTTTGCGCACAGCACTATATTTTCTATGTTCGCAGCATTTTTGAACTTCCCTGAAAGCTATCTTTTGCTAATTTATACATCAGAAATCTATATTCTGTGTTTAATGTTTGTGTGTAATGTAAACATACTTATGTTTTATGTTGGCTTGAATAAATGTATCCAGTGCTCTTTATTTTCAAGGTACTTGAATAAGGGTAGCTTAACTACCTAAACAGACAAAAACCCTGATATTTACAATGTTGACCAAGAGAGTGGGGTTTTGGCCCTAACTACCATATGTATTTGTCTGCCATAAGAGAGGGGCGGGAATAGTCCTCCTCTAAACCATCCATGCCAAATTTCATGCTGGGGCCTCAAAATGTTACTATGGAATGTTTTTAGAGTTTTTCAGAGGGGTGTAGAAAATCTATTTTCTGAAACTCCACAGAAATTGGTTTTAACTTTGACTGTGTCATGCTCTAGCACAATGGCATAATATATACTATATGCGTAAACCGTGCATATCCTCATCGTGCTCCTGCATTATAATTTCCACATGCATCACTCTTCCATGTCCCGGTACTCCATAACTCATCCATGTTATTACCCCAACCTCCCTCTTCCTCATTCTTGTACGCCCTAAGCAATTCATTCCATTACCCCATCCTCCTTCCTCTTCCCTGATGCCCTGATGTGTAGTACATTACATTGCCTATGCCAACCATTTCCTTATGCTGGTACCCTATACATAATCCATTACATTACCCTACCTCTCTCTTCCTCCATCTTCCTCATCCCAGTACCCCATTAGTAACCTGTTACATAATCATTGCCAACCTCTTCCCCATCCCAGTGCCTGATTAATAATCATTACATTACCCGTGCCTCTCTCTCCTGGTGCCCCATTTTTAATCCATTGCATTATTCCTGCCAACCTCTTCCTCATTTCGGTACCCCATTATTAATCTTTTGCACTACCCAACACCTCCCTCGTACTTGTCCTGGTATTCCATTGCTAATCCATTACGTTGCCTGCCTCACTCTTCCTCATTCCGGAACCCTATTAGTAATCTATTTCATTACTCCCTCCCTCTTCCTTGTCTGATATCTTTATTTGCATCCCCATAACAGTCCATCATGCAAATTCTCTTCACAGTCCCTCACATGCATCATCATCACATTCATTGGTGTGCATCATTATCACAGTTTGTCACATGGATCTTTGTCACATTTCTTTGTCACAGTCACCCTTATGCTTCCTCTTCCTTGTTCCAGTCCATCTTCCTTTTCTGGCCACATTTCTCCCTCCTTTCTCTTGTTCTGTGACATAGCTGACATGGGGCATTATCACACTTCATGCTTAAAGCACAGTAGCCAGTGGCCACAGTCATATGATGTACACTGTGTGCAAAGGATCGGCAATTGGGACAACTCCTTGGTGTGTAGCTTAGAAACACATTGATAAATGTGCATACAATATCAATTACGATATCAAAATAAAACACGGTAGTACTTAAGGTAGTGTAAACAATAGCATAACAAAAAATGTTCAGTGGAAAAAATGTTGATTAAAGTTACAGTCATTAAGGTCAATGCAGCAAAACCCTTGAAATTCAGTGAACAACCCTTAGTTGAAGTGACATCAAGGTACCCATTTAATACAACAACACCCCTGTACTTCTTAAGCTCTTATAAGCAACAATATGTTAGCTCCAAGCTGCCCGTTGCACAGCCCATAAACACACTGATGACATCACTGATGCCACCACAAATTAATAAATCATTTGCTTCATCATCAGTGACATCACTGGAAACTAAAGCACACTGATGAAATCACAAAATGCATCATTATGGCATTACATATGACACCACTTTTGGGATCCCTTGTTTCATCATAGATGACATCATTTTAAACAAGAGCACAGTGATGGCATCACTGATTACATCATTGATGACATCACTAATTTAATCACTTATGATGTCATTGATGGCTTGTTTCAATGGTAGCACAAATTACAACTGAAAGTTGAGAGAAATACAATCTTTAAGTAAATAGTACCTCTATGAACAGAAAAATGAATTGATTTTTTGTCCTAATTTCACATATACACATCTCATACTTCAAATTAATGTCACATTTTAGCTATTAGATTCTAACAGTCCTGAGTGAAATAGTAATTTGATTTGATTCTTTCTGTTTTTAAATTGATATATTTTGAGTGAAAGCCATTTGTACTAAGTCACTATCTCAAACGATTTGAAAAGCAGTAGCTTCAGCCCTCATTATATGTCAAACAGGTACAACGTTCATTCATCGCCCGTTTTTTATTTGCAGCATTTTTTTCAGCCAATATTGTGCTGCAAAAATTCCTCAAAAAATATGGGGGTTAAAGGGATATAAGGGGTAGGGGATGTGGGGACTAGGTTGTAAATAGCTGAGCAGGGGTTTTGGGGGTAACCCCCACCCAGAAAAAGAAACAATTTGATGATTTTTTGCAGCAAGAAATGCAGCGAAAAATAAACAGGCGATGTGATGACATAGAACCATCAAACAATAATCTGTAGGGAAAAAGTCACATGTTCACATGTTCACACTATGATGTTTCAAATAATAGTGATGAAAAAAAAAGATGTGCCTAGTGTAACCATGGATTTACATAATTCCACCAAAGTATAGCAATACAAATCTGAGGTAGAAGCTCACCTCATCACTAACTCACTATACCTTAAGTAGAACATAGCCCTGTGCTATGCAAAATGGTAATGCTTCAATAAAATGACCGGCAAAGGTCAATCTTGAGGAATTAAGGTTACATAGTTTGGGGGCTACAATAGGTTATTAGGACAGAGGGGGAGGATGCAGTTGTGTACTTAAGCCTACAACCTTTCTACTTTTCTGGACTCTACTCTGATGTACAATGTTGAAGCTAAATAATGTTACTAAACTAAATGTTCCCCCACCAACTGCACCCTTAGTTATGGTACTAACTGGAGATCTGTGTTTTTATGATATTAAAACAAAGCACTCAGATGCACTCATGAATGCAGTTCTATTTTGGGTCAATGAGTGCTTAAGAGGTACATTCCTGAGGGATAGCAAAATGAGGATGGCAAAATGAATGGCATGGGTTGGCATTTCATCCAAGTACATCCCAGAGGACAATGTAGTCCTATGCTCGCCCACCCAGCTCTAACCGAGCATCTGTTAAATAATGCATTTTTAGTTCATTTATAGGAACTGAAACAAACGGAGGTATACATTGGCCCCAAGTAACCAGGACACATTAAACAGACTTAAATTGGCCCCCTTGCAGTGCCAACATTTCCCAAAAGAACATAGAAAACCCATTGTTTTTAAACATCCAACAATTTTTTCAAGGTGCTCTCAACATTGGAGAAGAATGATTGGCTCAAGGAATTTAAACTATAACACATATTGCACTACTAGGTGATAAAGACAATGATGGGGTACTACCCCAAGGGTAATGACTTGCTGAGATTTGATACACTGAGAGCGACCCAGGATGCTGAAATTAGGTAAGCCCAAAGGAAAGATAATTATGGACCCAAAAAATTGAAAACAGTGCATCTCACCAACCCATTTACTCATGGACAAAACATTTTAGAGATGAAAACGCCCAATGGTAGGTTACACTCAGATGCACTCATGACTGCAGTTCTATTTTGGGTCAATGAGCGCTTAAGAGGTACATTCCTGAGGGGTAGCAAAATGAGGATGGCAAAATTGATGGCATGGGTTGGCATTTCATCCAAGTACATCCCAGAGGACAATGTAGTCCTATGTTCGCCCACCCAGCTCTAACCGAGCATCTGTTAAATAATGCATTTTTAGTTCATTACTAGGAACTGCAACAAACGGAGGAATACATTGGCCCCAAGTAACCAGGTCACATTAAACAGACTTAAATTGGCCCCCTTGCAGTGCCCAAATCTCCACAAAAGAACATAGAAAACCCATTGTTATTAAACATCCAACAATCTTTTCAAGGTGCTCTCAACATTGGAGAAGATTGATTGGCTCAAGGAATTTAAACTATAACACATATTGCACTACCAGGTGATAAAGAAAATAATGGGGGACTACCCCAAGGGTAATGACTTGCTGAGATTTGATACACTGAGAGCGACCCAGGATGCTGAAATTAGGTAAGCTCAAAGGAAAGATAATGATGGACCCAAAAAATTGAAAACAGTGCATCTCTCCAACCCATTTACTCAGGGACAAAACATTTTAGAGATGAAAACGCCCAATAGTAGGTTACACAGTATAGCTTGGAATGTTGCAGGCTTAAAATCTAAACTAGAGGATGTGGACTGGCTATCCCAGGTACAACAGACCAACATTACAGCCTTCCAAGATACTTGACATCTAGATTCAGTGTGCATCTCTGGATGCAAAGTATTTGGAAAATAAAGCAAGGCTAAATCATATAAGTCACCTCTTAGAAAGACTGTGCGTTTGTTCATTGATAGGCTTAATGTGGTCTTTTAAAGAAAATTATACTAATTGCCATTCTATTTTATGTATCTATGGATAGATATCTGAAGTGGCTGACTTAATTGTTATTAAGGGTTGTATACATTACAGCCCTTCAAGACCCACGGAAGATAGAAAGTTTTCTCTGAATGTGTTGGTTTGCTTGCCTGCCTTTTTGTATAATACAGAGTGCTCAATCAGGAATTAATTAAGAAACCCTGCATGCATCAAATAAATGGATGACTTTAATGTGAAAGTGTCTTCACCCCTAGATGATTGAGAAGATTATTTAAAGCGCGAAGGGCTATAGGGTGTTCCAAAAGTGGTAATTGTTATGATGAAAATAGATGAAGAAGGCTCTGCGGTTGATGGAAATGCTTTTTATACATGGCTTGAGATCATTCAATGGTATAACTATTGAGAACATCCATGTGGTATTTAACTTCATTGCTTGAATTTAAACCAATTTAATAGATTATATTTTCATCACCATGCACTCCCTGCATAGGGTGGTTAGCTTTCAAATCATTGAAAGAATTGAAAGTGACACTAAACCCCTGATAGTTCTTGTGAATATTGAAGATTTGATGGAATCTCCAACCTTGGAACCTGAGAATGGTCGAGTAGATCCACCGGAGATAAGACCAAAAGACAGCACTTATTATGGCATGACTTCCTCTCAAAGAATCTTCGTGGTGAAATGGTCATGGCTGTCCTGCCTGAGACCGAAAAAATGTTGATTTCCCAGAGGGCCTTACAGGCATCATTGGAATGGTTTATGCTACTTTAAGAGAAAAGTTCTCTTAAATGCTCCAAAGAAATCTCAACACATTTCTAATATCAACCTAAAGATGTTGAGAGATAAGATGGTTTGACAAAGACTGCAGCTTTTTAAATTGGAACTGCAAGAGATGCCTAAAATATCCAATTTGAAGTGGGAAACAAAATTAGGAAATCCAACAAAAATATGATTGCCCTAAAAAAGCGACTGTTCCAAATGAAGGAATGGGATTCAATTGCGAATGCAACAGCAAAAGGTTATCAAATAAGTTGCTTATATCTGCAAGCATTAGACACCTGTATTACTGCTTGCCAATGGATAAACCATGTTGCCACTCTCTGTACATATGCAAACCACACAGAATTACTGCATATTTCTCTGCACTAGATTCCATAACAATTATTCATTTATTCCGATTTAATGATTGAGGAAATCATCAAAGCAATCCAGGTGCACGGCAGTGGCAAAGCCCCAGCCCAGAGTGGGAAAGCCCCAGCCCAGACCGAATTCCCCCTGACTTGCCTAAAAAAGATGTATTTCTCAGATGCACTATTTTGGCCCAAGTTTGCACTAGCATTAAGGCCAATTTATACTTCCCTCCATATGAGGAACAGCAGAACTAATCCTGACTTTTAAGAAGGGGTTAAAGAACTCACCCGCATGGATAGACCAAGTTCCCTGACTGACACTCATGCAAAAATATATCAGATAGGGCAATCTAATAGTATCTTACTTTGGGCTAAGGCAAATAAAAAGATCATGACAGTTGATGTTCCAGGAAAAAACAATCACCATTGACCATTGTCTTACTCTCTTCTGTTGATTTATAAAAACAAAGAAATTAACAACCAAATTTTATATCTGGCTTTTCTAGATCTGAGTGCCTCTTTTGACAATATCAGTCGAGTAGGCTTTGGAAAATACTTACTGACATGAATATCGCGTGGGGCATCTACTGCAGTAATGAGGCGTGGGTCAGATTTGACCAAAATGGTCTGAAAAATAACCCATTCAACATTAAAAGTGGCATCAGACAGGGACGTCTTCTGGCCCCACTACTTTTCATTTTATACATAATTGCGCAAGAAACTTCTCCAAATCTGGTCACATAGGATATTCCTAAAATAGCAACCATCCAATATGAAAACTGACTGCTTTCAAAACGTTCTGTTCATATATAAATCTAAACATTAACGCAGAGAATTAAAAATAATGATTATGGGCAGAAAGGATAGAACCAAATGGTATTCCTATTACATAATAATAATATTGTTAGAGTTCAAGTTTTTGATTATCTCGGGGTGGTATTTTTGGACAATAATAAATGGGCAAATCATAAAAGAAAGAGGTGTGTATGCAACAGACTTTTTTGTGCAACTTTTGTCTTTTACAGAAACCGTTAATATTCCTCAATTGGGACAATCCTAAAAGTGAATAACACTAAGTCAGTCTTGCAAGCAATATACAGAAGTGAATTCTGGGTTCATTGTGGGACTAATGAAAAGGATCCACTGAGTCACCAAACACACGAATAATCTCCAAATTAAACATTCTTTTGATGGATAATTTCATTCTAATAGGCGTTCAAAAACTGTTTGTCAAGATTTGGTCAATGGAAAAAGAATTCCTATTGAGTAAGGAGCAATGGTCAAGCCATCATTCATTAAAGAAGCAATGCTAATTATAAGGGGGAGAGAAGATTGGTTTACTTCTCCTGGTGAAATTGGCAGAAAATCGACAATCTGCATTATAGAAAGTATAATTGCTGTGAGGTTAAATGAGAGGAGGAAGAGTAATTTTAATCTAAATTATGTTGCTGGTTACATGGATATGTCAAACTGCCTAATTAATTCCTTTGTCGGCCTTGTGAAGACATGAAGAAGGTGCCTGTGAATAAGGAGGAAGACATGGATGCACAAGCACATATCAATACACCATGCAGTGTTCAATACAACAACATTCCCCACTAGGGATGTCCACACAGTTTTGACTACAGACTGCCCACACAGCTCATGGGAGCTCAATTTCACTGTGTAAGTCACTGTCACTTTGTCACACCCTTTGCAAGCCCATGGAAAGGGGAAGCAGGAGGGGTGTGAATACACAGTGGACGCCCACGGGAGCCACACAAGGCAACACACTGTAAAACAAAACAAAAAAATACAAATATCAAAAATGGCCATGTGTGACCAGGGGGGGAGGCCACCCAGGAGGTTTGAGGACAGGGTGCACCCCAAAACCCACCTGCATGGATGTTGCTAAAAAATAAATACCTCCATGGGCTAAAGGCCTGCATGGCTACGCCAATGTGGGAGAACTGATGTCGATCTCTTCACCCTCTGCTGCTACATCAGGAGGTGGCGGTGCTATGGGAGGCAGCCCACGCAAAGCCCTGGTATGGTCCTCCATGGCAGCAAGCATGCGGGTGTGGAAGGTCTGGTTCTAGAGGATGATAGTACGGAGATCCCCATGCAGCACCTCACAGGTTGCCTGCATTTCTGCACGCATGCCCTAGCGTGATGCCCCGATCTCCTCACGAGTTGCTTGCAGCTCAGCTGAGAGTGAACCTCTGAGCTGCTCTAGCTGCTGTTCTGACCTAAAATTTCAGGAAGCCTCAAGTTCACCCAGAGTCTCCCTGAGGAAATGGAATTCTAACCTCAGGGCTTCGCTGTGGCTATGTGACTCTACAGATATGGCTTCGCGCAGAGTCACCAGTGCCGCCCATCAGTAGCTGTTGGACGCCAACATGTCTTCCCTGTGTGATTGGCAAATGGAGTCTGTTGCCTGCTGTTGTTGCTCCATCTGCCTTTCAGGGGGGAGAATGCAAGTGGCCACCCTCTCCATTGCCTGAGCCACCATTTCAACGATGCTCCCTGTTGTGCTGCTATACTGTAAATGGAGTTTTCCCATACAGTATTGCCTGGTGGCGTACGGCCACTGCGTTGGCGGGCACCACACCTGTTTGGGGCAAGGCGATCTGCACCTTGCTGTGCTGGCACTACCTGAGGTTGCAGGACTGCATTCCCCCTCTGATCTGCTGGCCCAGGAACAGGATCAGTTGTAGTGGAGTGTGACCATACATCCGTAACCACCAAAGGTGGAGTTACCAACACTGACATCCCCATGGAGGGGCCTACCCCCGGTGCAGGTGGGTTGGACAGAACAGCATCGCTGCCAGAAACACTCACCTGCGACAGCACATAAATCCCACTGTCCGATTCAGCACCTCAATCATAGAGGTCTGGGGAGGTGCACCCAGAGACAATGCGATGGTCTTCCAGTGGGCCCTACGTTGAGCGGTCGTAGTCTTACAGCATGCAGTCACCAACATTTCACGGCTAAGTGCCAACACATAGGCCACAAGTTCGGGGTCATTGAAGCTAGGCTTCCTTGACGTGCCGGAGTGTGTAGCCATGTCTGGGGTCTCAGCGTGTAGTGCAAGATCCCCCTTCTTCTTCTTGGAAGGTGGTGCGGATCCTGAGTGGCTTACGCCACTCTTGTCAGTAGGGGCAGAAGCGCAGGTGGGCTGGGTACTAGAAGCCTGTAAAGGCACAATGACCATAGGTCTTGGTGCAGGCATTGGCTGCAGGGTGATTTTGGCAGGGGCAATGTCGGTGTGATGGACCTGGACCGCCACTGTCCCGGCTGGGAGACTCGGAGCTGGGGTGGATTGAGCTGCAGCTGCCCCTGCAGCCACCCCACCCAGGCTACTTGGGGCAGCAGATGACATTGCTGTCCCAAGTCCACATGGCCTGGTGACAGCAACTTTCACTGCCACACATGGATTAGATTTGCTGACCTGGAATTCAGCCTGGGAGTATTCCTGTGCCGGTTCAGGTGACAAAATGGGCCGGTCCAACAAGGGCTGAGCTGGGATGGTATCAGCTATATGGTATGTTTCCCACAACCATTGGGGGGTGGCACAGGTGGCCCCGATTGGTCCTCCACACACTGGGCTCTAGGGGCACCCTGCAAATCCTGGCCACGTCCCCTACCGCGCCCACCACGCCCACCTTTTGGAGGTCGGCCACCTTTGCCTCCCTTACTGCTTGGTCGCCTCCCAACCATGGCACTGATGTTGTTGTGCGTATGGGAGTTGCAGTAAACAATTGTCCTGGGCAATTGGGGTGAAAGGGGTAGGGTACTAGATGGAATTCATACCCTAGTGCTCTAGCACGGCTGTATTTGACCCCTGGGGGAAGATGACGGGTCACACAACGCACAGGCACCCCAAAAACAAAAGTACATGTGCACGCAACCCCTGGTAGACCACGTGTGTGGAAAAATGAATCCGCACTACGCTGTGGCACCAAGAAACACAAAAATAAGCGTACGTGTGTTACACGCAGCCTACAATGACCTCTGAAGGGGTACGCCACACTCGGGGGCAACCACAGTTGGAAAATACATGCGCGACTCACCGTCTGCCTTGGAAAAAAAACCTGAAAAAGACATGCGTGTGCACGTTGGCAACACCCCCGCCAAAAGAAGAAAAGAACGCAGTCTGAGGAAACAGGGAGTACGAACTGGAGACGTTGTGAAGTAATCGCATGTGAACAGACAAGAAGTACGAGAAACACCAACTCGCTCTTCACAAAAAACACATACAAGAAAATAGCGTGATAATCATAACTTTTAAGCCAGCCCACATGTCCAAAGTCACTTACCCGCTTACGCGCTAAGGCCCTTTCCTCCAATAGCACGATGACCTGCAGTTTTCTCACGTGCTGATTCACTATGCACCCGTGCTGTGGGGAACGCCTGCACACGTAACGTCACTTACGCGCTTACGCGCTAAGGGTCTTTCCTCGGATTTCACGCTGATGTGCACTTTTTTCACGTGCCAAATCACTCCGTATCAAGCTGGCCACGCTAAAACACACGGAAGACCACGCTCCTGCCCAAAAGGCCATTTTCCTGCCCCCAAGAGCCCCGAGCACGCTCCCACCAGCCATCTGCTGCTGCCTGCCTGCTGCCCACGTGCCCTGCTATTTGGTGCCTGCACGTCAGCCATCTGCAGGGGTCCAGTTGCTGTGTCCACCCCTGCTGGAACAGAAGACTCCCTACTGGGATACCATCGCTCCACAGCCCAGCCCCAGGACCCAGTTGCCCACCCACGCCTCCCAACCATGGCACTGATGTTGTTGTGCGTATGGGAGTTGCAGTAAACAATTGTCCTGGGCAATTGGGGTGAAATGGCAAGAAATGTTTGGAAAAGTATGCTATGTATGTATTTGTGAAGGTGTGGGAAATAAATCAGACGATGTGATGGGTCCAGAATGGTGATTACTAAAGTACTGGGTGATTCTTTGGTGCTTGGAGATGGGTGAGTCTGAAATAAAGTAAGTAAGGGTTACAAGGACCTTGTGCTTGTGTTGCATACTGAAGGGGAAGGGGGAGATGTTGTATGTCTTGCTTTAGATGATGTGATAGATATGACTTCATCTGTACATAGTTGAATGCTATTGTGAAATCTAGAATGGAATGGGCAACCAGCTGGAATGAGAAAGCTGTGTAGATTGGAACAAGAGTTGTATAGACAGTGATGTTGTTTCAGCTGGGAGCCTTTAAAATGATATTGGCTAACTGTGTGCATAATTAAAGATGCCTGTACTCATCCTGGCTGCGTGTAATTTGATAACACACGAGAAAGCCTTTTTCCATAATTATACTGTTATTTCTACCATCCGTTAACATGAAATAGATAGCTGTGTTTGTTGTATCTGATTACTAATATAGTGATAGTAATATAGTGATTTGTAAAGGATGTTGAAATGATAGAATGTATGTGAAGTATGCAGAATGTATAGAAAGGAAATTGTATGTACATCTTATGCACTATAATGCTCCCATTTTTCCGTGGAAATTTTTTTATTTTTTTCACATTCTCCTGCCGAAAATACATCTTTGCCCAATGCATTCTTATGACACAAATGTTGTCTCCCGATTTGTCCGAGGAAATGTGCCTACCAGGTGGGTCGGAATGTTGGCATGTATGATGTACTGTGCAAAAAATATTCATACCTGTACTTTGTGTTCATGCATGTGGATGTGCATGAATCTGCAAGTAGAAATTTTGGAGAGTTTACTAGTAGTTGCTGTAGGTGCTTCGCAGTCACAGCACAATTGTACTCAGAGTAATCAACAGTACATCTAAAGTGCTGAATTGTGATGATCGAGTTAGCTGTAGAGGTCTTGCATGTGATTGGTGGATGGTTGTGTGACTGCTTAACAGCAGCCAATGAGGGAATGGTGCAGAGAGTGAAGTGGAAAGAGTAGAAGGGCTGCTCCAGTGTTACTTACATGCTCCGAGGACAGCGCAACTGTTTGCAGACAGGACATGTCACATCCGGGGCTTCCGAGCATGAAATGGGAGTGTATTTTGAGGATTAGCCAATCAGGTGTTGAGGTTATGCTTCGTATTGAGAGAGGCTGTTAGCAGTGAAGATGGAGGAGGTGGAGAAAGTCAGGGTGGTGGTGCTTGGAGATATGTTTGTGAATGGTTTGGAGCAGTATGCAAAATGTAGGAATGTGGGAAAAAATGTTGATATAAAATGGGTGGAGGTGGTGTGGAGCATTGTGCCTGGTTTGAATTTGCAGGCAATGGTAGAAGTTTACCAAGATATGGCTAGGGTTAACCGTCCACATGTGGTTGTCCTGTACTGTGGTGCTTCGCATTTGGGTTATGCCAGTGCCCCTACTTTGTTAAAAAGATCTTGAAAACTTGGTTCAGGCAGTAATGAAACTACTTCCAAATGCCAAGGTAATTTTTTCTGGTTTGGTACCCAGGGCAATATGGGACAATAGTTCTGTTTTTTGTCCTCAGCAAAATATTGGTAGGTGTTTAATCAACCAAGGCATGTTTACGTTTATGCTTAGAGCTGGCATGTTCTTTTGCAACAATGACAACATTGACTTTGGTAAGGTTGATTACTTTAAAGAAGATGGCATGTCTTTATTTTTTGTGGGAAATGCCATGCTGTTTTGGAACATAATGGGTTTCTTTGGAGAAGCTAATGTGAAGATTTTTGGAGGATAATAAGAAAAGAAAACCCCCCAAAAATACAAAATAAAAGGTGTTTCTGAAGCATCTGCAAAAAAAACCAAAAAAGGATCTTTTCAGAGCCAACCTCAAAGGGGAAATGGGGCACACTATTTAAATTTTAATTCTCCATGCTCAGATATTTCAATGTGTCCGCGGACACCCGCGCTGTCCCTGAACATTTGAAACACCAGGAGAGGGCTCACAAATTCCAAATAGTATACAGATTGCCAGGGACATAGTGTGGGACATGTGCAAGGCTGAAATTTCCCGGAAAATACCTTGGATTGATAAAAAAAACACTTTTTGGTGTCTGGGGACCCGGACAGTGCTTGTTAACCTTAGCGCGGGTGCGGTCACATGATGACCTCAAGGACAAGTTGGCTAATGGGACACCAAATACGTGCGGTCGAGTCTACGCATGCAAGCGGGTGTTCTATGAACAGTGTTGCAGTCTCCGAACGAATTAAAAGTGTGACACATGTGCGGCGGACAGTTGCAGACATGCGCAATGTTCGTAGGTGCAACGGTGTGCTACGCATGTGCGTGGGAATTCTACCGACAGTGTTCAGGTCCCCAAACAAAACAAATGTGCATCACAACTTTGCAGACAGGCGGACAGGCTATGTGTTCTACGGACATATTCATTCTGGTAACTGACAATGCGAACAGGGGGAATGTTCTTAGGACACTTTATTTTGCATAGCTACGAACATGCGGACATCTTTAGTGTTCTGCGGATACCCCCATTTTGACGACGGCCAATTCAAACAGGTATAGTGTCCTTAGGACACCCCCATTTTGGTTAATTACGGACAGGCAGACATCTTGTGTGTCCTAAGAACACTTCCATCTTGATTGAGGACATTACAAACAGATATAGTGTCCTTAGGACACCCCCATTTTGGTTAATTGCTGACAGGCGGACATTGTGTGTGTTCTTAGGACACCTCCATTTTGATTGCCAACAATATAAACAGGTACAGTGTCCTTAGGACACCCCCATTTTGGTTAATTGAGGACATCCCAAACAGCCGCGCTGTCCGCGGACACCCTAACTGCCTTTTTGAAAAAAAATAAGACACAGAGGAATATACTAACAACACACTTGGATGCGTGCAGCGGCTGGGTGATATGCAAGCCGGGATAAGGAGACAGAGCTTATGCTCTAAAAGAAGACAATACAGTGATTTAGAGCCCCAATCACAGAAATAGTTAGTAAGAATCCATGTTATTAGGCCGGCAGAGTACACCAGTGAAAGTAGTCCAAGTTGGATTGAAGAATGCTGTTTCAATCACAATGTATAAGTCCGGATATGTAGCTCCAGGGAGACAGACAGCACTTGCAGAGATGCACTCCCTTGAATGACTAATACTGACATTTACTTTCCTATGATGTCATATGTGATGTCATTTGGGATGCCATCAGTATTCTAAAGTATCCAGTGAGGTCATTGATGATGATATGCGTGATGTGCTCAGTGCGCTCATGGACTGCGCAATGGTGTACCTCAGAGTTAAGGTGGCTTAACATCCAACACCTGCTGAATTTCAAGGGTTTTATTGCATTAATCTGGCACCTTTCCTAAAGTTGGTACACTGAATAAATAAAAGCATATACTAGCTGTTCCCGGCGTAACACACGCCATTCTAGCATATATCAAAGTTCAAAATCGGCCAGCAATTCATAGGATCACTTCTGTCCACTGTTTTAAATATCAGAATTACCACCTACTTTGACTTATTAATGGTCATTGAAAAGGCTAAACGTATCAGATGGAATGAGCGGTATGCAAGGTATAAGAACAGAATCTAAGGGCCATCAATTACACGGGCTTGTATGATGTGTTTTTGTACACGTGTAATTGTAAACCTTGTTCCATTGCAGAGTCCCTGTGAGAGCATAAGATTAGTAGTATAGTAGTATAATTACAGCATCTACTTTCAGTTTTTGCTGTGAGAAGGCTTTCACCCTACATCGTATCGCTCTTTAGAAACTGAAATGTTGAGCCGGTAATTAACTGTTCATTGACACTGGAACCCCAGTGCCTTGTGTGAAGAGAAGTGGGGGTGGAAAGAAGTAACTTGAAATTATTCTGAATGTTTACGATAGTCGAAGGTGAAGGTGATCACGTAGAACCATGCTCATTCTATTTGTTGAAATAATAGCTGTTGTTGAAGTGGGTGCACTTAGCCATTTAGACAGCAGAGGGCACACTGACACTGATAAATTGCATCCGGATGTTGAAATGATAGGTGCTGTTGAAGTGGGTGCACTTTGCCATTTGGACACTGATAAATTGCATCAGCTGAGTACAGAAACATACCTTAGCATTTTATTATAGGGCAGCGATAGCCGCCCAATAATTAAGGTGAGTCGGAACTCTTCAAAATTCTATTGTTACTAATCTTTGATTCGAGTAATGGATTTGACTGAAATTTCAAAACTGATTAAGGATTCGCTGGCCCCCCACCCCCACACTGCAAAGTTTTGTAAAGACATGTAAAAAAAAAAGTTATTAAGAAGACAAAAAAGTGTGGCTTACTTTTCCCATAGTTCACACATTAAAATGTTTGCCAAAGCGCACACCCCAAACCTCTGGATGGATTTGGACTAGATCCAAAACAACTTGGGCACGAAGTGTTGAATCGCGATCCATGCATGCTTTGGGGTTATTCTGTGCAGTAGTTATTTAAATATTCGACAGAGAAAGTGCCCCCTTCTCAAAAATAGATAGCTATATCTCGGGGATTTACCCAAAACTGTTTTTTTAGAAATGAAACGACTGCCATCTTGTTTTTCTCTCGGTGCAAGAGATAACCGTGGCTATAGCCGCGGATATGGAAAATGAAACGCTTGAAAAAAGCTATTTGCATGTCAGAAAATATGCAAATGCCGTCAGGCTAGAAGTGGGGGTGAATAGGAGACACCAAGTGAAATTTGAGAGTTGGAGGGGGTGTAGGGACTGATTTTGCAACACAAACATTTATGTAGCCTCCAATAGCCAAAATCTAAAAAGCAAACTGTGTCACAAAAACAGCGTGGGTTGTGGGGGGAAAGGGAGAGAGCAGGGGATATGAGGAGGGCATCTGGGGTGTGGGGGGAGCTAGCACAGATGAATGGGGCACTGATTGATGCAGGAAAATTGATTTTTTCCCAGCAGTTTTACCAACATTTGCAGCTATAAAGGACTACAGTTAGGCAAGGGTACGTGTAGTTCAGTACCCGCCATTACAGTACTCTTTTTTTTAAAGATATTTTTACAGCTGTCAGGGGTGAAAAATCACTGGCCGTGGCCAATGCCAAAATTGCCATCTTGGTCGCCCATCCATGAAGTACTCAGAACAGACCCTGCTTAGGTTCTAAGTATGAAAGGTTTCAGCCTCTTCAGGGCGTGCTGCCTAATAAATGATCCAAAGTTACAATACCACTTAGAGAAAAATGTCCGGCCCTTTCCTTGCTTTGAAGCTCAAGCAGGGTCATTGCCGGTTATTGCATGAATGGGCGACTGAAAGGGCATCCACATTTTTTTTAAACCTTTCTACTGTCAGTCATTTAAAGTATTGTAGACTATTTTTGTCCTTTTGCTGAAACGCATTCTGATATTTGTAGTCAATAATAAAAAAATATATATTTTTACAGCAAGAGTGGGTTTCCCATCCCAGCAGTAACTGAGACGAACCCTGCTTGACTTCAAAGAAAGGAAGGGGACAGCCCCCTAAGGCCATGTTGCCTAATAAATGCACCCACTTAGAGCAGCATGGCCTTAGGGGTCCATTGTCTTCCTCACTTTGAAGCTAAGCAGCACATTGTGTATATTCATATGTGCCAGCTTTTGATTTTCACTATGGGGGCAAAAGCACCTGGGCATTTGTTATTCTTGCAGATGATAATTTATTTGACTATTTCCCATGTTATCTAAATGCGGTTAGTTGGGGTTGTTCTATGTATCACAACAGTCACGAAGAGACCAGCTATAAAAAAAAGGGCTTGTAGCACGCTGCATAACCAAAGTGTGTGATCCTCTGCAAATTTAATTTCACTGCACACTGACTAAAAACATTGTGAGTTCTCAAAGCCTGCAATCTTTTATACATTATTAAAAAAATAAAAGATGTGTTAACAACTACAGTGGGTTTCCCATCCATGCAATAACTGAGAATGGCCCTGCTTAGCTTCAACGTAAAGAAAGGGCCAGCCCTCTCAGGCCATGTTGCATAATAAATGAGCCTCCCTTAGAAGACCTCTTAGTGCACCATGGCCTGAGGGGCCGCACCCTTTCTTCCTTTTGAAGCTGAGCAGAGTCAGTCTCAGTTACTGCATGGATGGGAGACAGTTGACACTCTTGAAAGCTGTGTGTTTTCCTAGTTTTAAATATCTCATAACACATAGCCTCTGCATTATTTTTGTTAATCCGTGCTACTGTCAGTCCTTTTTGTTGCCTTTTGCTGAATTTCATTCTGGTATTTGTAGTCTCCCAGTAAAGATGGGGGGGGGGGTAATGCCACAATTATACACCTTTTGCCTAACATAGTTCTACAAGGATTTATATATTTGATTGACACTATAGTATGTGTAATATTCAAGTTATCTTTATAAAGCCGAGTATTGTTGAAAGTCAGACTTGAGGGTGAGGAGGGGAAATGATTAGAGGGCAAGTAAGTCATGAGTATTTGCCCACGCTGTGGCAAGAGAGTTTTCCATCCTGGACATTGGTACAGTTTTTTCCCCTAACTGTGACTGCTTTTCAGGGCACAAGTACAGGACACAAGTAGGTGGCCAGCGGAATTTTTCCTCAGAGTGCTAACGCAACTCCTTGGTTTTTTTTGTTTTGAGGTTTGCAAGCTTGCTCAAGTATTTGGCTACAAGGATTTTACTCAGGTTGTCATGTACCCCAGGCAGAAGCTTACTAATTTAATCGCACAGGGCATTAACTAAAAACATGTTCTCAAAGCCTGCAATCTCTTATACATAATAAAACATATATATTTTTACAGCTACAGTGACTTGGTCAGAAATCACTGGTGACCCTAGTCTCCCATCCATGCAGTAAACGGGATTGACCCTGCTTAGCTTCAAAGTGAAGAAAAGGGATCACCCTCAGGCCATGGTGCCTAATAACTGAGGCAATCTTACAAGACCACTTAGAGCAACATGGCGTGTGGGGGGCAGCCCCTTCCTCACTTTGAAGCTATGCAGTACTGTGTGTGTATATTCATGGGCGCCGGCTTTTGATTTTTGCTACGGATACAGAAAGTACCTGTGCATATGCTATTCTTGAAGCCGTTATTTTGTTCCTGCTCTGTGCTGCTTAAATGTGGTATGTGAATGGAAACACCATGGAGATGTCCCACCATAGGATATGTCCAGGCAAAAGCAATGTAGGGGAGGAATGGTCAAAAATCTGTACTGGACTACTTTTTTGTTTCTGAATCCATCAGCAGCAAAGTCCGCTCCCTGCAGGTCATTAGTATGACCCAGAGCGGCCATAACCTGATTAAACCCGCATTTGAGATTATGCCACATAAGAATATCATGGCATGGGAAGCAAACATTTCGGTAGAGCCCAACAGAACGAGGTTAAGAATAAACTCAAATCAAGTGAACAGTATCACAGACGAGCTCCAAACTAGAAGTTATACCATTTCCTATAATGTGCAAGAATATGGCCCACTGTTGGAATAATACGTAGTTATTAAAGGAAATTTAAGCAGAAACGGCTTCGTCAGACGACATGTGTTTGACTTGGAAATCCTTAAAAAAAGAAAAGAAATCTACGTAAAGAAATTCGATCCATCAGGCAACATACTACCTTGGTGAGAGACATTGGAGAAAAAAAGGTATAAAGCAGAGGTACAAAAACTGGCTAATTGCACATAAATGCGAAATGGAACAGAGAGACGCTGAATACATGATCACTCTTTTGGCACAAAAAACATCAAAAGAATTCTGGAGGATCGTTAACGAGTTTGAAGCCCTGCAAAAATCTCTCTGATGCAACATGGTGTCTGAAAAACAATGGACATCACACTACACTGAGCTATATAAGAACCAGGAAGCAGACACATTTTCGTGTCTGCCTCAAACGGAATAATGGGACATTGTAATGACATACGAAGATATTTTAAATAACATACGGTAAATCAGCTAATCGAGAGCACCGGGACCTGATGGGCTAACCAACAAAATCCTCAAAGAAAATGCAGAGGCATGGGCAAGGTTTTGTACCGTATAATTTAAAATCATATTGAAACAACAGACAATACCAAACTCATGGAAGAGTGCAATTGTTGTTCCAATTTTTTAAGAGGGTCTAAGAAATGAACCGAAAAATTATCGGCCAATTGCACTTCTTTATGTGGTCGGGAAAATCTTTGCTACCCAATTACAATGTCAAGTAGCTAGAACAATGGGCAAAGAACACCTTGTCATATGATCGAAGGCAACAAGGTTTTGTAAAAGGTGTGGGTTGCGGTCTAAACCTCTTCTTGATCACTATATTAAAAATGGAGGTGATTAGGCAAGGAACAAGATATTCCTGGCTTTTATCTACCTTGCTCACACTTTTGATAGCGTCAATAGAGACCTGCTATGGTCTAAATTAAACCAACGAAAGTGCCACACGAGTTTGATCCTAGCAACTAGAGCACTGCATTCAAATACTGACATAAGAATCAGATTAGATCAGGACTGCACCTATGAGAACATTTAGAGGTGTGAAACATGGGTGCCCCCTAGCTTAATTTCTGTTTAGCATGTTCATCTCTGACATAGATGAAAATATGGGAAGTGTACGTGCATTCCCACCCAAAATTAACGGTGTGCATGTGGGGTGGATCCTATATGCAGATGATCTAGTGTTACTGGATGTTAGTCTGATTGGTTTACAACATAAACTGTTTGCCTTGGAGAAATATGTAAAAGAAAATGGGTTAAAAGTAAATAGAGCAAAATCCGAGATCCTTATACTCCAAAATCTGAAAGAAAAAATGCTCCCACAACAAACAACAGTGGAAGCTGGAAGCTTGGAAAGGAAAAGATTAAATGTGTCAACCATTCAGTATACTTGGGGATGGTCATAAGCAGCAACATCAATGATGCCCCTTTGGTGCAAAAAACCAAGGCTACGTGTAAGCAACTTGCATTACATGGTTTTCAATCAAACCAGTGGTTGAATTCTACAAATAAAAAGTGGTACCAGTACTAACTTATGGAGCTGAATGTGCTCTAGGATGTCCGGCATCCTTATGGTCCTCATTAGAAAACAACTTCTGGAGTAAAGTCATATGGTTACTTAAAGGGACACTGACAGCCTGCATATGATATAAACTGGGCTACTCTCATTAAATGCAAAAATCATCTGGAACACTCTTGCTCTATATCGTAAAATGGCAAATGCGAATCCACTTCCTCAATTTGAGATCTTGTCGACAACAATCGGAACATCAAAAGAAGCCATCTTAGCCCAATGGTTTGATCAATGCGAGAATACCCTAAAACAACTAAACATGGATAATCATATATTGCATACTAATGGAATGCAGTGAAAAAAACTGTGGACGCAGGACTAGGTCGATAGCATTGAACAACGTCGGCTTCACAGAGTGATGCACAACAATGCAGTTGAAGCAAGAAGATTCAATGAATTGCTGAATTACTTGGAAAAATTTCCATGTAAACATAGAACATTATTTATGCTCTTTCGGCTAAACCTGTTCAACACGAAAGAGAGGACTTCGCGTGGAAGTCAAACAGCCAAGACGATGGGAAATGCAAACTGTGTAAAAGAGTTAAGGAAGCCATAAAACATTTAACATTATTCTGTCTAGTTCTGAAAAACCTGCGAACAAAATCCTTGGGAGAATTGATTGCACAAAGTTCATCACTTGGTGCAGATGAGTCGTGTATTCGCTTTATGTTGGGAAATGACAAAAAAGTAATCTTTACTCTTACCTGATATTTGGACAACATGCAAAAAGTACTAATGAACTGTCAAGCTTGATGCTAGATACTGATGAATTGCTATAAATGATCTTGAAAGGGCAGTAGTGACATAGGTAATGCATCTAAATGTATTTTAAAAAAGTTTGTAACAAACTTGTTTAAATAAAATAAAACAAAATAAATAAATGTGGTTAATTGGGGTTCTGCGATGTATCGGAACAGTCATCAGGAGACCGGCCATAACACAAGGGGCTTGGAGCAGGCTGCTTGACCTAAGTGTGTGGTCCATGGCAAATAATGTATTTTCACTGCACATTGCTTAAAAACATTGTGAGTTCTCAAAGCCTGCCATCAGAAGTTCATGGCTAGTGGTCTGGTACCATTTTAAAATGGACAGAGGGCACTGACAAAGGCCAAATGCCAGAGTCTATGATTTGTAGCCATGTCAGTGTTTTAAAATATTAATTTCACATGTGTAAAGGTTGTGAACACTGTACAAAACTGAAGGCCATGACTAGTACCCATTCATATGTTAAAATATATTTGGCCATGCACACTAACATGAAGGCCATGCTTAATGCCAGTTACTGTTGTAATGTAATTAGCAATGCCATCAGTGATGTGATCTGCGATGTCATCATTGTGGTCATAGGCTGCGCAATATGGGGCACGAAATTAAGGTGGCTTTAGGTGAGAAATTCACGTCCCTGCAACTAATGTTTGATCCTTGAATTATTTGGCGGCAGCAGCCACCCTATAGTTAAGGTGAGTTGGACTCCCATAGGAACCCCTCAAAATTCTATAATTAATAACATTTGATTACAGTAATGGTTTTTCATGAAATTTCAAAAGTGATTCAACTCCCCCAGACTGCAAAGTTTCGTAAAAGAGTAATTAAAAAAGAAAAATGTTATTTAAGTGTCCCAAAAATGTTTTTTTTCCAAAAGTGTGGCCTACTTCAAATAATTTTCCCATAGACAAACAAGGTACATTTTTGCCAAAGCGCACAGCCCAAGCTACTGGACGGATTTGGACCAGGTCCCAAACAACTTGGGCACAAATCACTGGCTTGTGATCCAATGCGTGGTTTGGGGTTATTCCATGCAGTATTTTTTTAACTAATTGACGGAGAAGCGGGTTCCGGCTTCCCAAATATAGATAAAAATGTCTGTTTTAAAAAAATGAAATATCAGCCATCTTTTTTTTGTCAATGCGACCGATAATAGGTTATAGCAGAGGATAACGGGAAAAGAAAATTAGTTAACAAGCTATTTGCAGTTTTAAATAATTGCAAATTAATTTAGTGTAGAGGTGGGGAGGTTGGTTGAGGACAGCAAGTGAAATGTGGAAGTCATAGGAAGTCCAGGGACAGAGTTTGCAAGACAATGGCCCTCATTACAAGTCAGGCGTTAAGGGTTTAACGGCGCCGTCAGTGCCGTTAACCCTTAATGCCTGATTCACACTTTAATGCCTGCTTTTTGCAGGCGTTAAAGTCCAAGGCGCTAAGCGACCTTGGTTCTAATTACGGCACCGTAATTTACGGTGCCGTAATTAGCGCCTTCCCCATCCCCATTATGCCCTATGGGGCAAAAATGGGAATGGGGAAGGGCAAATGGTGAATGGGGAATTACCGCCCCACTCACCTTGGAATGGGGCGGTAATTCCGCCATCCACCATGGCGGAATCCGGCATGGACCATGGTTCTAATAGCACCATGGTCCACTGCCGGACTTGTAATGAGGGCCAATGTTTTCTGTAGGCTCGGTTATAGCCCTGAATCTGAAAGCAAACTGCGTTACAGAAACAGCATGTGTTGTGGGGGGCATGGGAGAATATAGGGGAGGTGAGGAGGCCATCTGGGAAGTGGGGGGAGTGGGCACATATGAGGGGGCCGCTTGGTGAGGACTTTGGGGTCAGGAAATATTTTATTTTTACAGCTGTTTTTCTGAAATTTGCAGCGAAACCCGAGGATACGGTAGGAGTACAGATAACCACGGGTATGAGTAGTTCTGTGCCGGCGGCCATATATTTTGGGTCAGTGTTTTATTTCTTTTTGTATAGGTATAGTGATGTTGTGGGTGAACCATCACTGGCCGGTCAGTGACACAGTAGGTATTTTGGAGTCTTTTTTTATTATGGCTGATTGTTTTCAGACTTTCATACATGTGAGGCTTTTGAGAAAAACAGAAGAAAATAGTTAAACAAAATTAATATTAAAAGGAGCAATCATACTCTAGTTTTAGATTCACATGCACTGTATTTTATCATGTGTACTCTCACTTATGGTATTATATTATGTGGCTGTGAAATGTGTGCCTACTCAGTTTACTGTATTATTCTCTACTATTCAGCTACTTTACATAAGTACATGAGTAGTGTTGTACTGCATTGACCTCAGAAGTTCTATTGTAGTATAAAACCTGAAGTGAGCCCCCCTTTTAACCAACGTTTTGTAACCAGAATTATGATAAAAGTTAATGAATTGTAGCCGTGAGTATGATAAAAATATGTTTGCGTATTTTATTGTATTTGTGTGTTTATATATAACAAGTATTCCTTAAAAGGACTGTTTTGGGGTACATCGATTTTAGTATTTGAGCACATCTGGAGTACTGTTTTAATGTTATGAAGGAACATTGCATTTCCTTCATCGGTTAGGTGTACTCCATCATATCTACAGAAATTGGCCATGAAGAATTGTATTTTGTTCAAAATCCATAACTGGCTGTGGTCTCTCATGAATGCTGAAACTGCTTTATTAACATTTTTATGGGATTTCTCAATTTTACCATTGAATCTGGTGGTCCATCTCCATTTTTTGCCTCTGAGTTGAATTGGAAAAGGTAAGATGGTGTGAGGAAATAGTTCCATTTGTTTTCTCATGTCTTGTTTCATCATTAAAGTAAGGGACACACTGTGTACATTCCCCAAATCATTGCCTCCACAATGAATTACTATGATGTCCGGCTGTCCTTTACTTCACAGACTGAACTATTTTGGAAAAATCTGGTACCAACGCATTCCCCACAAACCAAACCATTTAATTATACAATCTCTCAAACCTAGGTCCATCTTAATGTTTAGTTTATCACAAAAAGCCATCAATCAAAACAGCCAACTGTCTCCATTTAACCACACAACAGTTTTCAAAGCAGCCATGATATCTGCAGTCTTTCTCTGTTTCAAGGGAAATGATTCCTAGTTTGAATTTTCTATTAGTTTGTATGAGCAGGGTGTGTATGATGAGGTTTTTGATTGGTTGATGGTACTGTTGTAGTTGACCACAGCTATCCAGCAGCCACTCGATTTGGGGCATTGTTACCCATGGGTAAAAGTGGGACGCTGTGCAGTCGTGGCATCTATCAAAAAGCACATGCTTGTCGTCATTTTATCAGGTGTGCCTGTAACCGCCGGTAAATTTAAAGCTGCGTCTATAGTCATACATAATATGTGCTATAATCATATTTTTATGTGGATGATACAGTACAAAACTTTATTTGTGTGTCTTATTTTGTGTACTTCGGTGTTCATTTATTTGATTTGAAGATTTGACAGGCAATTTTGTTTGATTTTGGGTATGTCTAGCCATGGATACAAAGCAGGTTCTGTAGCTGCGTTGAATATTTGCTGCTATTAAAGATGGTAAGTGGGGAAAAATAGATTTCTGTCCATTTCATTCTCTGTTATTGATTGTTGTTACTTTGTTTATTTATGTAGGTCTTAGTGATAGGTTGTGCTGAAAAAGCATCAACCATTTTTGAAGTTTTATTGCTATATAGTCCTCTTTTTTTTGGTATTTGTTATGCAACGAATAAAAGCCACCATTGTCTGCAGTTTTATTCCTGAACTATGTGCATATGGCAAGAGTGTGGCTGATGTGAAAGTAAGTGTTAATAAATATTTACACATTTGAAAGTTTATTTGCAGTGTTGTGTGTGTTATTTATATTAAGCACTGCTATCAGATGGTGTTCATTCTTATTTTTCTCATTTGCTGTGTTTGAGTGGCAAGTATTTTTTAATGTTTTTTGAAATGTTATGTTAGTAAGGTTGAAGGTTTATTTGATTGTACTTCTTGTACTTTTAATGCACTTTGAGTTATGGAGTACTTGTAGGTGCTTGGAGTGTTTTGTAAGGTAGTTTAATTGATGGTGTTTTGTAATTTGTTTATTATTTTATTTTCTTGCAGCTGCATTGTTATCATCATCCCAGTGGATTTTCACTAGATGTTGTACAGTTAGCTCCCATGAAAGCCTCAACCAATATACAAAAGATATTGGTACTGCTGGAGATTGAAGGAGAATATGTATAGAAAGCTTTCCTGTGACCTTTCTAGCATTTCTGATGATTCTTTCCATGGAGTGGTATTGTGCTGCAGGTGTTTTAAGACTCTGGGGCCTGATTACTAGTTGGCCTGTGGCCCTTAAATGCAGCGGTAACACTGTTACCACCGCATTTAGAGCCTGCCCAATCCTGAATCTGGCGTATTTACCCCCAGCTCAGAGCTGGAGGTTAACACGCTGGAGAAATACCATTTATTTCAGCGCAGTTATTGCTGGCGGTATTACTCACGGTAATTGCACTGAAAATTCCACATTGGGACCAATGGACCCAATGGGGAATGGGGAATAACAGTTAGCGCACAACCCGTGATCTGGCGGTAATATGAGGTCCCCAATTGTGTGACACGTCCATCACTGCCATCGCAGCACTGTGCAATAGCCTCCTCATCATCAGTGTCCTCCTCAGCCTCTGGTGGCAGCATGTCCCTTTCGGGGTTCACGGGGATGTTGCGCCTGATGACATGTTGTGCAACATGGCACATGCAAGCACAAACTTTCCAACCTTTTCAGGGCTGTACATCAGCACTCCCCCCGATCTGCTGAGGCAGCAGAGCGTGGCCTTCAAGTCTGCTCGACTGTGCAGCGAGTACATACATGGGCACGGTTGTATGCCTCCTCGTGGATGTTCCAGGGTTGCCGAAGGGGGTCATTAAACATGGCATCAGTGGATACCCAGCATCACCTGCACAGGAGCAACAGAACATTTGTATGTCAATTTCCCGATCATATCATGTTGGCACAAGCTGTATAGTGTTCATTGGAGAAGAATAACATGCAATGAAATTGAGTTTAGCTAGCATATGTTTGTTTTCGTGTCCAGAAGGGCACTTTTTCGGTATGCATGTGGGGTGTGTGTTGTGCAGTTGCATTCACATGGACCATTCATACACAACATGAGCTTCATCCCTTCTCATACAACTCATACAACTGACACACATACAATGGATATATGTAAGTTATGTGTCACACAAATGAAATTCTACTATATGTCCATGTACCACAGGTACTCTTAGCATTTCAGTGATATGCAGGTGGGATTTTGTGGTACTAACAGTATGCAGTCTTCATGATGAATTCTCTATATAGACATGCTTATATTGCGTAGACTCATATGACAACAACACATATTGATGATATGTGTGTGTGGTGAGGATTAGTATTTAGAAAAGGGTGGGGGAGGGTATTTAAGGGTCGGAACCGGTGGTTGGGGGAATCCCTCTAAGAATCAATATTAGAGAGGATACATCTTTCAGTGATTTTACAAATTCTAAGTGTCAGTATAAAAGCATTGAATTGAAAAGTATCTGTAATGAAGACATGTATCTGGTACTAATAGGCGAACTATACCTGTCACATGTATGTGCAGCAAAACAATGTTTTGGGGTAGTAACCTCTGCATTCTGTGGCTGTGCATCATGAGTTGTAGGTTTGTTTGACTGTGTTTTTGCTTTTTGTTATCCTCACAATGATATGGTGCATTCTGGTACATGTAGTTGTTGGGATGTCGCTGTACGGAATAGATGTGGTTATGAATGCACTGTAGTATAAGCATCATACATGGAGGCACGGCTGTCAAGGCCTTGCACTCTGGCATGGTATTCGCGTGTTGCACCTTGATTTACACCTACACATTTGCACAATTCATGCACTCACAACGCTGAGTAGGGTCATGTCCACTTCAATGTTTGCGGTTTGTAGGTTTTACAATTGTGGGGAACA
Organism: Ambystoma mexicanum; assembly: GCF_040938575.1. NCBI lineage: Eukaryota > Metazoa > Chordata > Amphibia > Caudata > Ambystomatidae > Ambystoma > Ambystoma mexicanum. Next base: position 417,583,478 of record NC_090927.1, on the reverse strand, counting down.
TTTTACCTTGCTATTATTCTTCATCTACCTTTGCCTTTATACGCCCTGTGCGGCCTCCATGCACCTTCACAGAGGTTTGGTAATTGATTCTGAAGATTGCAATAGGCGTAATGATGGATTGATGCATGGAGTGTGCACATCCACTGGTCATGGGTGTCATACTGGGACATGATTCAACACTGCACAGGGCCTAGTAGTTGGACTCACCCAGCAGCCAGGAGTTCTATGCTGGTTACTGCCGCGCCCCAATTCAACACTGCACAGGGCCTAGTAGTTGGACTCACCCAGCATCCAGGAGTGCTATGCTAGCTACTGCCCCCCCAGCACCCCAGTTCAACACTGCACAGGGCCTAGTAGTTGGACTCACCCAGCAGCCAGGGGTGCTATGCTGGTTACTGCCCCCCTGAATTCAACACTGCCCAGGGCCTAGTAGTTGGACTCACCCAGCAGCCAAGAGTGCTATGCTGGTTGCTGTCCACCCCGAATTCAACACTGCACAGGGCCTAGTAGTCATACTCACCCAGCAGCCATCTACACTGTCCAGCGTGTCGTGCCATGTACCAAGCAGCATGGAGTTAGGCAGCACCATGGAGTCGTGTGTTGAGCCAATAAATCTTGAACAGCAATGGGTGATGAGGTAGCAGGCATCACACACCATCTGTACGTTCAATGAATGGAACAGCTTCCTGTTGTGGTACACTGCCTCCACGGCATACCTGGCCACGAGCTCCACATGTGTGCAGTCCACCGCACCAATTACATTAGGCATCCCTGCAAGGGCATGGAAGGCTATTTTTGTCATATTCACATCGTCAGCAGTCTTGGGTAAACTGATGTGTCTTGTACGTGGCTGAGCAGTGCATCAAGCACCTGGAAGAGCATACGGGAGAAACAGGGTTGGGATATCCCATGCAGCTGCCAAATGGTGTTTTGGTATGTGCCTGTGGCAAGGAAGTGGAACACAGACACTACCTTTAGCAAAGGGGGGTTGGCTGTGCAGATATTATGAGGCTCACCAGGGTATCATGTATCAGGTCCACTATTGTGCTGATGGTGTCCCTGTGTATCTGGTACAGGGTTTTGATTTGAGCGGGGGTGAGGTTGAATGGTGTGGCCCTTAAGTGAGGGATGGGTGGCTGCCTGCGGGCTGAAACCTGCTGGATATTGGGGATTTGCTGGGCCATGATAGCCATCCTTCTTCTCAAGTGCCGCCACTGATTCCTCCACCTCACTTCCTCTTCAATGAATAGCTCTGCAGGCATGGCATCCAGCTGTAGTACTGCTACAGCTACTGCTAGAATTGTGGTGTCAGGAGGGGTGTGGGGTGTGGGAGTAGTCCTTCTGTGATGTGGCACAGCCCATTCGGTCCACCTGTGCTGACTTAGAGCACCTGTGGCATGTTTCTAAACACCAGAATCCACTCACCGCCTGGTCCGCAATGCTGGTGTTTTTCAGCATCGTGTTCACATTGTTACCGGCATGTACATGCTGGTGATTGCGTGTCCGTGCACCTCAGAATGTGCACTTACTTACGACATGCCGGTATCCCAGGCATGGCTGCTGCGTGTCTCCGCAGATACTGGCAACGGTGTTGCCGAATGCGGTGGGTCACTTGCGATGCCGATGTTACCTGCATTGCGACTCAGATTACGCCGGTCTAGTAAAAGGTGCTGGTATGGATATTCCAGCACTGCTATTTCCGGACTGGCATACTTCTAATGAGGCCCACTGCCTCAAAAATGAAAAAGTTTAAAACCGAATGGAGAAAAACAGTTTTAAAAAAATGGAGAAACTAAACCAATCACAAGACAAAGGAAAATAGGATTAGGGGAAAAGTGGGTAAAAATCATAAAGAATTTAAAGGGTAAAGTGCCAAAGGTTCTTGTAGTTACACAGATAACCTTTCACTGGCAAGCGCAGATAACAATGATAAATGTAAACTTCTTTTTTGTCAGTGTGGTGAATATTTGTGACAACAGACTGCCACATGTGCCACCAGGACAGTGTCGCGTCCGGGGATGTCGTCATATGACATGGGCATAGCCACATTAATATATCTGAATGCTCGATTGGATGATCTTTGACATGGGTACAAATGACACGTAGACGCAAAGCCGCAGCAGGTGATATGATTGGCTATGGAATGAGACACAGGGGTGCGTAGTCGCGTCAATGTAATTTGACACGCTACTCGATGATTTTGCATGCACAGATGTTGTTGAATGGCATGGGCATAGCCGTGTTAATCCACGTGAACGTTTGATCGGACGGTTCGTAGAGGTGGATAGCAATGATGCGTAGGCACAAAAGCACTGGGCGTGATATGATTGGCTGGGGAATGAGGCACTGACGTGCGTATCCACATCAATGTAATTTGACATGCTACTGGATGATTTTGCAGGTGCAGATGTCATTGCATGAATGCACCCCGGTGTGCCATTGGCTCGTTCGTTGACGCGGCTAGAAAGATAGGAGCCTAGAATGCAATGGGCCCATGAGAACATCCGAGAAGCTGCATAGCCACATCAACGGCAGTTTCAAACTGATTGGGCCTTCACAGTCATGGGTAAACCACCTCTACTGTTGCTGTATTTAGCTGCGCATGCATCTTCGGTAGATGTGGCTATAACACTGTTTAAAAACAAACTATATATATTCACTGACAAAAAACGTTGTTAAAGGGACGTTATGGTTAAGTTGCACTAGTAAAAACCTATGCAATTCAATGCACAAACATTGCTACAAGGACGTTATAGTTACAGGTAAAACTGAAAAACCTAAGAAATTCCCCAGTTATGGTAAGCTAAGTAACCATAACTCATGCTACCAATGTGCACTGCAAGGACTAACACCCATAACATCAAAGATAACATCACAAATGTCATTGAAGCATGACAAAATGAGAGACTATAGAAGCCCCATAGGTAGGGAACGCAGTGTGAAAAGTAACACACTTAAAATATATTTCTTCATGTATACCAACACATTTGTTTTTCTTTAACAGAACATACAGGAATCAAATGGGGTAAACCACAAGCAGCACCTCTTCCACAACAACATACGGCCACAGGAACTGAAGGAAACGCTGTAAATACTAAACTAGACCTCCTGGATGCCAAAATGGATGAATTGATGAACAATTTTCGCGCCTTGAAAGATTCCGTACAAGGACTTAGGGCTTCATTACAAGGTAGGCGGTGAGGGTTTACCGGTACCGGTATTTTACCGGTACCGGTAAATCCTTACCCCCTTACTACGAGGTCCCTTTGCATGTTGGGGAATTTAACGCCTGCTTTTTGCAGGCGTTAAAAACCAACCTGCAAAGGGAGCTAATTACGGTACCGCAATTTGCGGTACCGTAATTAGCGCCTACCCCATTCCCATTATGCCCTATGGGGCAAAAATGGGAATGGGGAAGGGCAATGGTGGAAGGGGGAATTACCGCCCCGCCATCCTTGGAATGGGGCGGTAATTCCCCTTTCCACCAAGGCGGTACCGGTAAATTACCCGCATGAACCATGGCGCTAATAGCACCATGGTTTACCACCTACTGTGTAATGAGGCCCATAGTATGGACAAAATAAAATACCACTGCCCTACCTGCACATGCACCCCTTCCCATTTTCCAGCCCCCAATAATTATGTGTCATGAGAGAGGCTTCGATGAGACCTCAATCCCCTTGCTCCCCTCATGACCAACTTGTAGAAATGTTGAAATCCCAGGTATATGAAGCCATTTCTGGTCCCCCTTCCCTTTCCTAAAAGTGGCTGTGAATGTGTGGAAACAAAGATTGATATGTAAATTGATGCTGAATTTAAATGTGCCTTTTGCTTTGTTTTAACAAGCCCATTATAACTCTGTGGGGCACAGTACTGGTGGGGATGATCGCAAGTGTGGTAAATGGAGGTGTCGTACGACCACTGCACCTAGCTGGCCTATGCGCAATCACAATGGAAGCATCCATAGGACGCCACTACAGGCTGCAAGTCCGCATCCACACAACCGCCTGTAAGCAGTTGTAGGAGCAGACGTTTGTCAATCGCACAACTTCGCACATGCGCATCTCTTCCTCTGCCGCCTGGTAACACCGTCCCTGGCGAAGATATGCAAAGAAACGTGTGATGTACTTTTATTAGCGCTCACCCACGTCCTGTGGATACCTTTGCATGTGAACATCCCACCTACTGTACCGTGTGCCATACTTTCAATTAGTCCGGGGATCCCAAGGGTATCCATAGGACACCTATGCACATGGGCACAAAGTATTCCGGCCAATATGCGTCCCGTGGATAGCCGTCCCAATGGAGAACAATCGTGATGTCACCATGGGAACGGAACCATGCTGCCCATGGGCCCTTACTGGGCAGACATGATCCGGGCTTGTGCGTATTTAAAAAATACTATTTTCTACAATGTATGGAGTGTTACAGTGAAAGTTCAGCCCCACAGAGGTCCTACACTCTCCCTTATGCATCTACTTGTTTTTGGGAAAGATTTAGAGACACTTTCCGGTTGCACATGCTCCACAAAAGTCCTATAAAAGGCCACACACCCAGCTGCACTGCAATCCCTGTTTGACTTTCCAGACAGAGCAGCGATGCACATTGCTTCGTGCAGCAATTGCTTTGTGACAAATTCTGTGCTTCGAAAGTACCTTTCCAAGTACCTCTGACTCAGCAGCACCCACACCCTCACCACCATCTCCTCCTTCTGAGGGGCCTGTAGAAGGGAACAGGCATGATAATGTAGATGGAGATCAAGAAGGAAACGAGGATAGAGTAGAACGATTCCCCATTGCCTGCAGCCAGCATCAGCCGTGGGTGTAGAAACTATATACCACCATAGGAGATGTGGCCAAATCTTGTGCTAGCCAGGTGAAATGCACTGAGTGCTGTAAACCTGGCTTGTACAGCTATGGCACCACCTTCATGCGGCGGCACCTGAAATCAAACCACAAGGCAACTCTTCGGAAGGTTGTCCCCTTCGAACAAGGCAGTAGGTTAATGTCCTCTGCAGCTTCCTCTGCATCTGCTCCTGCCACCACTAAGGACACTCCAGTGGGCCAGCGCATCCCGCAACCAGCCTGGCAGGCCATACGCACTGCAGCGGACTTGTACTTTTCAAAGTTCACTGTATTGTGCATGTACTACGACGCAGTACTGTACAGTGGTGAACAACTTCAAAGTGCTTTCGAGGCTGACAAAGAGTGCCCCCTACCTAAGTAAGGCACACCCAACATCTTCTGTTCTCCACTTGCAGTTTCTTATCCCTGTGGTTGGTACCCTTTGTCAAACCTCCTTTCCTTTCCTTCTGTGGTGTGTGGTAGAAGAACAGGAAAAATGCAACACAACCAGAAGGGAGAGGGGCGGCCAAAAAGGCTCTTTTCAGAGCCACCTTGCACTGTTCAAAAATAGATTTTCAATGAAAGCATGCAGGCGGTGCCACAGCCTATAATTGTCGCGTACAGGGTGGTGAACAATGGGTGGCGCGACTCCGTCAAAGACATTGTACACATTCCCAAAACAAAGTGGTGGCTCTGAAAAGAGCCTCTTTGTGCTGTTTGTCTGTGTAAGGTTGGAAGTGGTTAACACCCTCTGTGGAAATGCTTGCTTGCTAAACTTACTGGAAGCGCTGCACTGCATTTTGGATATTACGCAGACACAGCTCATTGCCAGCATCAGTCAGATGAACTCCATCTGACCGAAAAATGTTGGTACTATGAAACTTAATGTTGTCATTGTGGAAGGAGAACATGCCAACGTCTCGCAAAAAGCTGCAAACAGCCTTGTTCACATTGCGCTGCGCTTTCTCCATTTGTGGGGCACACGAGGAAGAACACAGCCACATCTGCCTCTGGGCAATACGAGATAAAATAATGTGCAACTTTGCAAACATGGCCATCAGTTGCATGAAACGTCTGCTTCATCGCAAACTGCAGTAAGATGCCGCTAACTTGTCCTAAACTATTCCCTCCACAATGAAAAATAATAATGTGTCTGGATGATCGAGCATCACCAAACTGACATAAAGAGAACACACATGCAGCCACTTCATCCCACGTATTCCGTACCACTGGACATCAACATTATAGAACCCAAGATGTGGAGTTAGTGCACAGCATTCAGTGTAAACTTTTAACCAACGTATCCAGGAGTCGGCCAAAAGCCATATATTGCCTGCCTACAAAACTGCCCACCCAGACCCATAGCCATATGCGCTCCTACTTGTAAACACACCTTCTGGCACAATCTCTTGTTACACACAACGCCCAGGAAATCTAATTGACCAATCCCAACTCCTACACAGTCCCATTTCCATGGCAGCCACCCAGGAAAGACCCGGCTGTAGCATATGCGCACCTCCAAATGCAGCGGCTTTCGCGAACATATTGTCCTGTGTGGGGTGGGGGTGCTCAAGTACATTTGAAGCTGGATAGAGAATCACCTCTTTGTTGGTAGTTGTGAAAAGGTTTTTTTTTAAAGTGACTTGTAAAGAAACACCTTGTTGTTTGATATTTGTTGGGGATTGCTCTCTGCTTTTCCTCCTTACATTATTACCCGAGCTTCTGCAAACTATATTTTACATTGTGGAACACAAGAATATTTTCAATACGGGTAAACAAATAATTGTCACCTCCACTGACAAACATCACATTAGAAGCACTCAGGTTCTCATGGGCACAGAAGAACATCCCAGCATGGAACAGAGAAGCAGACATACATCTGATTGGATAATCCCTAGTCCCATTTCCATGGCAAGCATATTAAGAAGCACAGCAAAGCAGGGGCAGTCCTTCTTCCCTTTCCAGTACTGTGTTTCCAGCACACCCTCATTAGCTACTGTTAATCACAAGCACATCCACCAATTACATCGAAGAATTCTTCATCTAACGCTATCGTCTCTGTTGAATAGTCTATACTAACCCTTAAAAACGCAGAGGTTAAGTGTCTGGTGAATCAAAAGCACCTGCACTGGAAAGTATTGTAATGATCTATGAGTTGTGCATCCACATTCATCGGCATCGCCACTCAGCAGCACGCCCTGCAGTTATCACTACTATTTGTACAGTACATTTGCAACTGTGTTATATGTCCGTCACAACACGGTACCTGGCACTAAATCTCCATAACGTACTGAAAATGCATAATGTTATTTCTCCCATCACCTACCATGAAATGGCTCCTACAGTGGTAGGTGCTGGCAAAATTGGCATTTGCCCAGAGCAGCCATTGTTATATGGAAACAGTTACTCTGTTCTTTCGGCCTATCAATTTTACAATGCTTTCCCCCATTAAAGAAGCTCCTATGAAATTTGTAAAAAAATGCACAGAAAGGGATCAGTCAGCGTACCCCACCAAACTAAGCATGCATGACACCAGTTTCCTGCCACTTACCTTTCACACTTTATAGTTTGCAATATTTCTTGTGTGCACTAACAGCAGTACCATTCGTAAATTCGCATAATGAAAATAAAGAACGGAAACAATGGCTCCATTCATGTAGCAAGCATATATATGTACAAAAGTACATGCAAATGCACACACAAAAATATTCTGCTTTACAGTCTGTACATCTTTCCAAACCTTTTTTGTCATCCTTCCACAATGAGAAGTACTCCATTCTCAAAGTGATTAGTCTTACACGAATACACACACTTGCTAAATAGGACGTCAGACAGTATACTTGCAAATAACCCACCTACCCCTTCAACAATCATGCTATGCTCCCAAATCCCCATGCATATAGTAAGCCATCCATCCATTTTTATGCACACACATTTTCTCTTCCTGCCAAGACATCCCCCTACAATTTTAAAGAATGTATTGTATAAATGCAATGACTATGCCATTAGCCAACATATTTTCTCACAATCTTCTTATATAGCTGCAGTACCCACCTCTCTCCGAAAAACCACAGGTCTGTGCACTTCAAAATACAACCTGCAATAAACCTACTTGCACCAAGCAACAAAGTAAGTACAATACCATCATAGTGTTTTATGTCTTAATGGGAGAGTGCACTATTCCTGCATTGTAGAATATAGATTTGCTGTAACTCACCAGTATGTACTTTATTGTTACTCATGCCACCTCAACAGGTGTTTATTATGTAACCCCCCATAGACTAATCCCCACATAGTAAGATACTGTCCCCAACCAAACGTTAGAGGCCAAATACAGAGTGACACATTGCCATTTATATGCCTAAACTCATATTGAACCACTCATGCACATTGCACACATATACATGAGAAACGCTACACACCCACACTTCCCATTCTTCTCCAACAGCCACTACATAATGCCTACCAAACTGCAACTCCATAGAAAGCAATGCAGAAATAGAGCCAACCTAAAAGCAAAGAAAGTAGCCATCCACTGCAAGTGGCACTTAAACAGAAAGTTGAAAGAGAAGAGCTAATACAGTCATTGACCAAAATAGATGCAGCTACCAGTAAAGAAAGTGTAATTCATCTGCCAAAATGTGACAATGAAAAGAAAAACACTAAAATGAGTGCAACTCCGACTACTACTAACAGACCACGTACAAATGCTAATGTAACCACAAGCAAGCATTCAAAAAAATTACTTTTACCAAAAATGTTCCACCACAGAGTCCTTCAGAACCTTATAAATAGAGGGATGAAATCACGTTCAACCCTCAAAACTTGCTGCAGAAAAGAAATCCTGGAAGCTCTTGTAGACAGTGCAATTAGTCTGAAACGGAAATTGTTTATAGTAATTTTGAACAGAATGAAAACGCTAACAGCATTAATTGTTAAACTACAAGCGGTACTTCAAAAAACAAACACAATATCAGCATAAATACCTTTGGCCACATCTGTACGTGTGAGTGGAGTCACACCACCAACATAGAGCCATACTTCAATGAAGAAACATACAAAGAGCAAACAAACAAAATTGCCTTACATCGAAGTGGACGAGGGTATGAAAAGATACACAATACCATAATGGAAGAAGAAACTCTGCTTTCAGAAATATCCCCATCAAACTTAGCGGTCACTCTCCATTCCACCAAACCAACACGCCTCACCTACAAATGGCCTTGCACAACAATTTGCAATGTTCACCAATGCTTAATCAAATCTTTGCAGCAGTTCCTCAATCACTAAGTGAAAGGCAACAAGAAAAGAAGAATGAAAATACTACAAACTATGGGCTCCTGTCCAGTGCACAACTACACAGGAATACAAGGACATTCCTTAGCCTGTATTTCTGGACCTGCTTGCAAAAGCACCTTCCACCGTAACAAAATGTTAGCAAACCGCCATTAAACTGTCAGAAATCTAGTTTACAAACTGTACTATGCAAAAAGTCCAGCTTTAGCACTGCAACATTTAAATGATATTCTCCTACACGGTACAGCCAAACAAGTGCTCGAAGAAATCGAGCACATCCATAGGAAATATTGTGGAACTGAAGTGCACTTACAAACTCCAGCATTTTCAGACAACAGTACTGACAACATTGCAGATGTCAACTTTTTATTTCACACATACAAAAAAGAAAAAATAAAGTTCAAAAGCACATCTGCTGAAATGCCAAACCAAGTATGTGTGTGTTGTTGTAGAACTTTCTATAGAAAGAGCACCAAAACTATAGATATAATGCATAAAATAGAAGACAATGAGGAATCCCAATGGTTTCAATTAGCTCTGTACCTTATAGCTGAAAACACATACGAAATTACTAACACCTCCATACTGTGCACATAATGCACTGCAAAACATCACAATAACCAAATGCCTTCATGGGCGATCAGTAATAATTTGGAAGTATTTCCCTGCCAAATGCACTGCAGCAGCTTAATGTATATGAGAACATCATAATCCAAACAGTTACCTCATTTCAAGTAATAATACCACTTCAACCCATCAAATTACTGAGAGGCATTCATGGGAAAGTAGTCTATTTACCATTAGATCTGAAAGAAAATGTAGACACTCTTTGAGTGCAAAGGCCAATACAAGAATCGTTGATTATCCTGGTAAATGGTTTACCTACAAAAGACAAAAATAAAATTGGCAGCAGCTAGTGGACTTAAACAAAGTTAGGGAAGCCTTGCAATACCTTAAAAAAAACAATGAATACTACAAGGAAATAAACGTTGAAGAAAACCTGAGAGAAACCACCGAAATAATTAAGGACTCCCCAACAACTGGCCAATTTGAACGTGTAGATCCTACTACAGCCTCCAATATTTTAGATCACTTTACAATTCACCCACTGCACTGCAAAGACACTATTGCCGATGCACTAGAAACATTCAAATGAGGCAAGCCAGAGGAACGCCAATCAGTATATGGGAAACAAGTGTGGAAGCACAAGCCTTTCCACTACTCTTCCCGACTGGAAAAGGTGGAAGATAAGACGAACGAACGATGCACACAAATAACAGCATCAGAATACCACTGTTTACAAATGTATTCTGAAGACCCTAGATTTAGACAGAACATGGAGTACATATTCCACCTCCTCTTTGAAAGTGAACTGGCAACGCTGTGTTATGGAGTTGCACACACATTGAAAACAGGTTCCCATTTTCAAAACATGTCTGCTACACAGCTACTTCAAAAGGTACAAAACAAGGACAAAGTTTTACAGTCAAGTATTACAAATATCTTGGTGAACTACTGGCACGCAGATATATAGTGTATGCTAGGCGACTTTTGGGCCACCAACATTGTTTTTTCACTTTAAGTTGTGCAGAATATGCATGGGTACAATTACACACTTTCCAATGCATAGCAAACAAAAACAAAACAGGTGTAGACATGAAAACACCAGGAGAACGTTGCTCTCGTGATCCTGTAAATGTTTCACGGTACTTCCATCATTGCTTCCTTGCCATGCTGCACTTCATTTGCAATAAAGCCCTTCCTCCCCTCTGAGAAATGCAACACTTCTTTTGGAGAAAAGAATATCAAGCCAGAGGAGCACCACCCATCCACATACTTTTGTGGATTAAAAATGCTCCTAAATTTGGTGTGGAGAGTGATGAAACTGTTTTGCAGTTCATTAACAAATATGTCACTTGCAAAATCCCTTCAGAAAGTACACATAGTGACCTACACGCACACATTTTGCAATTCCAAAGACACAAGTGTGGCAAGTATTGTCAGTGCAAATTTAAGAACAGAAGCAAATACTACACCAAATTCAGCTTTGGTTTCCCTAGACCAGTTTCAGCAACAGGGCAAGTAAACAGCTTCATGTCTTCGGTTCAACACAGTGTGAAAGGGAAATCTCCTAAGGACACATACTGCATAAAAAGGAGCAAAGCATCAAAGTACATCAATGATTACAATGCAACAATTGCCTTCCTATGGAATGCTAATGTTGATGTACAGTACATTGCAGAAAATTCCACTGCAGTTGCACGATATGTCACAGCCTACTACCAAAGCAGAGAAAACAGATCACTTAGACCTCTGGGATGACATATCATCTGACAAAACAGTGGCACACAAATTGTACAGCTTTGGCATACACATGCTATCCCATAATGAATGTGGCTGCTACAAAGCGACAGACCATTTTACCAGCACCGCCTTATATGGGAAATCTGATAACAAAGTGTGGCTAAGCCTTGGTCCTGCTGCATCCAGATAAAGAGTACTAAAATTGTTCAAAGACATACAAACAATAGCCAAAACCGATCCCAACAGCCAGGACATTTTGAACAACAACGTATTGGACATATACTACCCGAACAGGAGTATTACTTTAGAAGCCATGTGTCTGTGCCAAATAGCCCAAAACTGCTCATACAAAAATAACATTACACCAGATGAACAAAAGGTAGCTACAGAGTGGAAAATTGTGAAGGTAGCCTGGTGAAACTTACCAAACACAGCCTAATTAATCATATGAAATTGTCATTAAAACTCCCCGACACAAAGTACTTTACTACATGGCCCTACTGCAACTTTTCAAACCCTGGAGAAAAGAAGTAGATTTATTAGGCACCCATGCCTTTTATGAAGATGTTTTCAATGCAAGTGAAAGTACAATTACAGATGGAAACTTCACACGGTACAAAATCATATTGGACAATGAACTCCAACAAGAAGACGCACTTCAAGCACAACTAAATGTAGACACTTCTGAGAGCTGTGAACCTTCTCTAACAGGCAGCCAAGAACCACTTGGACAGCCACTCATAGCAAATGAGGCAGAATTAACCATGATGGAAGTAACCACCACCATGTTTCAGTATAAGCAATCTGCAGAGGCATGCCATTTTTCTAGAAGTAAGTGAACAAATCGAACATGGTATACAGCACGAAAGTAAATGTGTACCTCTGACAACTACACACCTATACTGTTGAATGTAAGTGGTAGAGCTGGTTCAGGTAACACATTCATAATACAAATTATCAGTAAATGCCTCCAACAATTAACAAACAACATTTCAGCTGTTGTAACTGCCCTTGCAGGTTTAGCTGCCTACAGCGTAGGTGGAATCACTCTACACCGATTGCTACTCCTTACAATAGAGCACCAAAACAAATTAGAGTACTATAAACTGTCAGCAGAAGCTGTTATGGAGCTACGCAGAGTTTTGAAACAAATTAAAATGCTCCTAATAGATGAGGTGAGCATGGTTTCTAACCTAGTTTTTGTTTTGATTTAACTCAGATTGCAAGAGGTCCTCAAATCAGACTACAAAGAACTTTTTGGATGAAAATATGTCATTGTTTTCAGAGATCTCCTTCAATTAACACCAGTGAAAGGTGAACTAATCTTCAAAACCTTAGGTCACAAAATGTGCTGTAAAAGTCTTGGAAGCATCAGGAATGTAAATCTCTGGCAACATTTCCAATACAGAGAACTAAATCAAAACATACATCAGTCTGCAGACCTCACCTACACCAACATTTAAAAAAAATATGGATTGGTGTACTATCAAAGGAGGTGCAGTCTACCCTCAATACTAGACGCATCCATAAGCTGTACAGGTGTACCACATGTGCTGCTGATGTCATGGAACAATTGGCTCACAAAAATGTCACCTTTATGTCCTTAATGCCAACACTAGCAAACTGTGCATAATTCAATGCAACAATGCTAAAAAAACTAAAACAACCACTAGTGGAAATTCACACCACAGACAAGCTGGACGTACACTGTATGACAATACCTATGTGTCAACAAGCCATAGCACGACTACATTTCTTAGAAAACTATATCTCCAACACAGCTAGTTTGGAGAAAGTTTTAACATTATGTGTGAACTGTAGACTAATTCTAAAGCGTAACCTTGACGTAGAGCAAGGTTTAGTTAATGGAGCACTTGCTTCAGTTGTTGGCTTCCAGACATACCCACGGGACAACAGCATTCAGTTTGTCAACATCCGCTTTGACAAACTTTCAGAAGTTAAGAAAAATAGGATGCACAACAGCACAATTCCTTCTTTTCAAAGACATGTATGTACGCAGAGAACAGTTTTCTCTGTTGCTAGCTTATGCAGTTACTATTCATACATCGCAAGGTCTAACCTTAGATCAAACATTCATTGATATTGGCAGCATAGTTTCTAAAGAAGGCATGAGTTACATAGCACTGTCATGGCTATGTACACTGGAAGTACTATATCTAGTGAATTTTGATGCAACTGCAGTCCGCACAGACATTCCTTGCTTCATAGAGTACGAGAGACTACGTGCACTCTACACACCCCACCTGCACATGTACCCTGTTCCTCAGAAACCCAAAGGTTTCAAAACAAAGCTCAGTCAATCAGAAGTACTAAATGATTTGCCAACAGTACCACCAAAGAAATTGAAATCAGTTCATACTCCATCAACTACCAAAAGCACATACTAAAGTACTAAAATAGACAAGACATTCCCAACTCCACACACAAAAAAAAACATCTTCAAACAAACCATGTGCCCTTCCATCAAAGTACTCAGACAAAGAAGTACCTGGTCCATTCAAATTTTCTAATACAACAGGTGTTAATTGCTATGCAAATGTAACAATGAATATTCTATTCCAAATGCCAGCAATTGTTGAAAACATTTATTTAAATGGCGCAGATCAGTTGTGTTTACAAATGCTCGTCTTTCACAGAAATGCAGTAAGTAATCCTGACAACATTTACAGTGTCTTAGGAGTAAGGCAAGAATTCGACTACTGTGCTGGAATGGTGAAATTCATGTTAAACAGACAAGAAGACCCACAGGAATTTAATAATGTACTTACAAAAATACTGTAAAGGAAAAACATACTCATAAATGAAATCTTTCATATTTCCTACATGTGGAAACATTCATGCAGATTCTGCAACCATGCCATTCAGGAACAAGTCCCTAACAAATACCTTTGGGCTCATTACAAATTTGGAGGTAGCCATGGTGTTATTAGCACCATGGCTGCCTCCATACCAGGGTCCATTACCAGGTTCCTGCAATGGGGACTTACCGGGTCATTCCGACATAGGAGGACATGGTAATTCCTCCTTGCAGGAACCATTCCCCATTACCATTGAGCCCACATAGGGCTCAATGGGAATGGGGAGGGAGGTAATAACGGGCACATTACAAGTGGCTGGTATTACCTCCCTCTTCCCCTCGCGGGACCCAGAAAAGACATCTGGTTTTATCAGACGTCTGATCCGGGTCCCACAAAGGGAACCTCATAATCGGCACTCCCGTAATGAAGGGAGCCGGTCCCGTACCGGCCCCCTTCATTACGCGAGCGCCAGGGTTATAATGAGGCCCTTTGTGTATGTATCAATACCTAACTGTGACTCCATTCCATTTCAGCAACTGGTGCAAAATGCCAACCATAGCATATTGTGTATGTCGTGCAATTCTGATAATCGTTTGATGCTACATGTAGACCTACATAGTCAATATGGAATTGTAATGCTCTTAAGATACAATGCAGATGAAACCAAAAACAACTGCAAACTGACAGCCTTCACACATGGGCAGGTATCACTTGGCAAGAAAACCTTCAAAATTGTAGCCATAATCTACCACACAGGCGACACAGCCAGTGCAGGCCACTATACCGCATACATTAGAAAACAATGGTCATCGTCGGAATCCAATGATACTTTCCTCATTCCAAAGCAGAAATTACCTGCATATCTTGCAAATGCCTATTTAATCTTATAGTCATTGATGTACAAACCTGCTATACCCTACTACCCAGCACCAACCAGTACTTTCCTAATTGCACACAAAAAAGAATTACCTTCCACACTGTCGACCTAAAGCCACTTAGCATACAGCAAGTTTTCAAGAAATGCATTACAGTGTGTGTTGGACAATTTTATCCCCAATGAACCCAATGAGTACACTCAGACAACCAATACGTGTCCACAAATTACAGTAGCAGTATTTTCCACACAATACTTAAAAGGGAAAGTACTAAGCATGAGGGTTCAAAACTATCCTCAGTAACCTTTGAAACCAGCAAGTACGCACATGAGTCACTGCCTCTCTAAGAATACGCATACAAATGCTATACATATGGAACTATCACCACATAACCCCATAGTGGTACACCACCACGTCAGAATGTACACAGATGTGAAACTAGCAACAGGAATGCACAAGCTTGTAAACAAACTCTATAGGAATGGGACACTGTAAACAGTTAGAATATGCCACCTGGTATCTAACTGCAACCAGAATACTACAATATTATTTGCAGCATTACGAAAACCCAGCACAACCTTCAACAACCACTGTGCCACAAACATATCCTTTGAAAGTATGAGCAGTTACAGGATACCATCACAATTCTGCAGTAGCACAGTACAATGCCACAATACTTGGAAAACACCAGCAGCAACCAAACAAATAAAGAAACAATGCTACAAAAAGGAAGCAGATAAACATTTACAAAATACCAACTGCTATACAACGACACACATCCTACCATTTCATTTCCTCCTACATCTAGTGCACACCTTAGAAATGTCTATAACCACTGCAAATGTTACTGTAATTAATTGTGCACCTTAGCAGCAAAGACATTTGGAAGTTTATTTTTTTTAATCGAGCATGGATTTTTTTTTCCCCACTGACCCAATGTTTATGCAAAGAAACACAAGAACTGCGCACATTGCACACTACACTAGTTCAAAGCATAGTACTTATGAAGTACAAGTTATGAGGGTCCAGAAAGTAAATAAATATATGCAATATTGTGGACTGCAAATTAACAAAATACCTGCTCTAACATGTTCTGTTCTCTTTTCCCACAGATAATGCAGCAACGATTACTACAACATTTCCCATTGCATACACAAAAAACAGCACAGGCCATCCTCAATCCAAGCAGTAAGTGTGAAATTATTGGCATCATACTTCTCTACAATGTCCACAGTGCAATGTGTGTACTTATATCTGCAATGCACATAGCAATGCCACAATTTGCAATGTACACCTATATTACACTATGCAGCTTGTGCCTACGCCCTACACACTTCACTACATCTTGTACAGTGTACAGGCTACAGCCATGCACTCAATATTGTAGACCCTGCCCGCAACTAATGCTGCACTGTACAACTAGGCATACAAACATCTATCCACGTACCAGAAACCCCACACATAACACAGCCACCTACCCCTTAGCCACTGCAGTTGTCATTGCCTGGCATTTATTCCACACAATAGATAACCTGTTTCCTATGTACACTGTTCACCTAAGCCTATAATAAGTGGACACACTGAATACACAACAGTACAGTAACCTACTTGATAATCTGCACAATCACAACAATGCAAACTGAACAATGCATTCATATGTCTTACGTAACTGTCCTAACTGCTGCAACATTTGCCTCCTCACATTCCACTAGCACCCTTTAGGGCATTAGGTCATCTTCATTGTTAATAACACCATTTCAAAAGAAGGTATACAGCACAGATGTCACTGGAGCACATGGTACTTAGCTCAGCAGCCATATTGCAAACACTGTGTTACTCCTTTAACTTTCAAACTTCTGATTCCTTTTCTTATTGAGTAATGGAAACACCATTTGAACACCATGCCCCCTTACAATGTTTGAAGGAGGTACAAAGTAATTCCTTTTCTTTGATCAACGACAGCCCCAAACATGTTCCTGCTGCAAGACATCAAACTGTGCACGATGGCCCAGCCACCCATGTATGCTGATCCAGCGCACACACAGTCTGCCATCGTCCACGTTGCCTCGTAACACCCTGCACATATAAATGTTCCTTAGGGACTGTAAATGCACATTTTATGTATGTTGCCATCTATGCATTCAGTGCAGCATGTGTACGGCACCATCATCTCTCCTTATACGTCATACTAACTTCATCGTAATGACACTACCAAGATTCGGAAATGCATGGTACAATCGAAACACGTTGCTGCCAGGATCCGATTTTTCATAATTTCCAGAAAGCGAAATCTAACATACTTCTCCTTCAACAGGACACATGCTCATTGTAAAACAGCCTTGAGTGGGAAGCATGATAAGCTCCAAGGGCAGACATTGTATGGAATTGTAGAAAAAAAGGAAAGATAACTTACAGTGCAGTTACTATGCCCATGTGCCCCAAAGGGAGTCTGCAACGATTCAATACGCCGTACACTGCAATTTGTCATCCACCCAATATAAGCATGGAATTTGCCGAAATTATGTAAGTACAACTTTACATCACATGTGTAATAGGATTAAAATGTATTAGGCTGCAGTTCTGTATGCATAATTATGAATATACTTTACTGCACACTTTCGCTGTGTGCATTATACAGAGGTTTGTGATGGCAGTAATCACGCACCGTTACTGTGCCATCTCTCCACCATTCCCCTTACATTGCAACTAACTGTGATTGTACTTCAATTTCTTGCCATTCTTCGACAGCCCCTGAAAATCCAACATAAAGGACAAGATGAAAAGGTAACGCAATTTGTGCAGTAAAGCAGCAAACCTTATGCTCACTCGTGCAGTGCTACATTCCTGTTTTGCCCTTACTATGCACGTTCAAACAATTACCAGTTCTACACACCCTCATTGTATTGAAAGAAATAACAGGCAGAGGTGCACACAGCAGTCAACCGGCAGACAAACATCGACAGGTCACATTTCAAAGTTTCATTTTTTAGCAAAACAGCTCCTGCATTCTCCTGCAATCCGAGGGAACCCCCATGAGGGTTCTTTTTTAAATGTTATCCTTTTGACAAACACAGAGACATTGTGCTGTGGGTCTAACAACATTCGCTAGCACTGTCATTTTTATAAAAATGCAAAACATGAAAGGAGCATCTGGTGGTAACGTGTCAAAGACATTTCGCTTGTGTGGAGCCGTACAAGGACAGTGGGCCTCATTATGAGTCTGGCGGTAACCGTGCCTGAGATTCCAGCAGGTTACCGCTGGACTCGTAGTACCATTCCGCCTCCATGATTCCCGGAATTACCGGGGCATTACGACCCCAGTGTCCCAGGAATTCCGGAGGCGGAATTCAGAAAATCCCCATTTCCATTGAGTCCCTTAGGACTCAATGGGAATGGGGAAGTGGAAACACCGGAACCATCTCGTGACGGTGCCGGTGTTTCCACATCCGCCTGCAGGCAGGTGGTGTTAAACCCGCCAAGTCAGACATGGCAGGAATGACACCTCCTGCCTGCAGAACTCGAGATCACCCGGTCCAGAAACAACGGCGGCGGCGGGTTTACCGCCACCGTTATTTCCAGACCGGTGACTCATAATGAGGCCCAGTATCACCTACAAAGCAGAGAGCAAGACAGTGGGTTAAAATATGACGCTACTCAATGTCACACAGAACAGGTTCATGAGGCAGCCACCTATTATGACATCCTTTCCGCAAACTCTTGTCCAGTATGTTGCCATTAATAACAGCTACTTACATCTATTCTTATTCCTGTTTCTTCTCAGATACCTTGAACCTTACTGCAGGTGCCACTCCTTCCACATTCCATCAGACGGGTGGTGGACCAAGAATAGCAAGATTACCATAAGCAATGTGTTTTCCGTCGTTGTTATCTGGGCTGACCGATATGGGCCTGTAGTCCAGTTACGGTTCCGGCAATGCAAACCAGGCAAAAGCTGCTAACTTGTCTAGCTTGCTAATAAAATGCCTTCTTCCACACGGCCCACCAAGGACCATAAATGAATCCTTTTTCCACTTTGCCAGACAACAAATGAAGTACAGAAGTGCACAGACGGCATTGTACACCGGATTTTGTTTACAAAATAAAAGAGCGGTTATTGCAGCCACCTTACATGTGCTCGTGATCATTCTGTAGCAAAATAAAGCTCTTGCAACCATTCCACAGTGTTGTTCGTAAAGTATGGGAATGTTCTGAAAACGTATGCTCTGTGTGCGCATGTCTGCTTTTGCTTTTGTTTATGTTGTTCCTTTCCGGAGCTAGGTACTCACATGACAGAGTGCGCTAAGCTTGACATGCAAGTTATGAAAGTACCTGGAGTACACGCTGAGAGCATCGACTCGCCACAACTAAAGTCAGCTATGACAGTGACTGTTGTGATGGTATATCGCGCCCACACGTATAGGTAATGGAAGTGATGCACACATCTCACCAAAAAATGATAGTCACCTGTGCAGCTACCCGCCACTGAAGTATATGTGAGTAGCTGTGCAAATGGTCCATATCACAAACATGTGATGGAAAAAAAATCCTTTATTGTGGCAATGGGCCTCATTACAACCCAGGCGCTAATGGGTTAACGGCGCCGTAAAAGGCTGCGGCGCCGTTAACCTATTAGCGCCTAATTACGAGGTCCCTTTGCGGGAACCGACCTTAACGGCTGGTGTAGACCAGCCGTTAAAGTAGGGACCCGCAAAGGGACCTTGGTGCTAATTACGGTGCCGCAATTTGCGCCTTCCCCATTCCCATTGAGCCCTCTGGGGCAAAAATGGGAATGGGGAAGGGCCATGGAGGAAGGGGGAATTACCGCCCCGCCAACCTTGTAATGGGGTGGTAATTCCCCCTTTCTCCATGGCGGAGTCAGTAACTTAGCACCATGGTCTTCTGCCAGGGTCGCAATGAGGCCCAATGTCTTACTGCCCTCCCTGAAGCAAAGCTGTACCCAAGCCCTAGCCTCTTGGGTACATGAGGAGGCCTACAGCCTCCGTCCATGCACCCAAAAGCCTACACCTTGCCCACAACCACTACAAAGCAATGGAGGCATGCATGGGAACATGTGACCACGTACCATACTTGGCGAACGTACCACAGCCACCTACACCCCTACCGCCACATTACAATGGGAACCCACAAAGAGCACATAACCACCAGCACCCCTAGACAACGTACAACACATTCTCTATTTCTTTGCATCATCTGCAATGCAGTTCCCCATTCCCAATGAAGCGTCCATGCAATCGCCACAGAAGGTTGTTGCCTGAGGAGATACCCGCAAATTGCTGCATTGCTCGCGTACACCCCTGGCACACCACCATCTTCTTTCACCTAAATAAATATATCATATTTTCTGCTTTTCACTCCCCCAAACTTTTCATCCCCACTTTCACCCACCCGATCCCGCAAACCATGTTTTGCAACCCTTTCCGGTGCGTCACTATGCTCCGCTACAACATAGCTGCGTTTTCCAAAACTGTTGACGCTCAGCACACTTCCCTCCAGCAAACCAACAGCCGTGTTCAATATTCGCCGACATCATGGCGTACTGCAGGCCAATGAGACTTTTGTCCTCGGAGCGAACAGGTAAATGGGTCCGCGGAGCGGAGCCAGATATCACACATTTTTTGAGACGTACATTTCAGTTATTTGCAACAAATGTACTGGTCGGATTTCCACCAAACACACAAAAGCATGCTTTCGAAACCAAACCCCTGCTGTTGCCACAAATTTGGTTAAAATCGTCCAGCCAATAGGGCTGCAGCCGTGCGCAAAGTTTTTGCCCATTCAGTCTATGGAAGAAAAACGAATTTGGATCCCCCCTGTAGCCTTGCCCCCCCCCCCAAGCACGAAACCTTATCAAACTTGCCGAAAAAATTCAGAGTAGGCCATATACTTTTTTTGCAAAATTTGGTGAGGAGTCCTCCAGGGGGATCAAAGTTATAAGCTGCCCAATGAGTGATCTACCTATGGGTTTAGCAACTTAAACATAACTAATGTATATATCTATGTAGGCAGTAGGCTTGTAAAGATTTATTTTAAGATATATTGATGTAGTCTTTGAATACAGTTACGTAACACTTTAATAACGTTCTATTCATCAACAGTACATATAAATGTAAACACTTTTAAAAGTTTAAATAGAACAGGGTTATTTGGGGGAATTGGATTGCCCAATTGTATTTTGTTTTACTTTGTACACTTGATACATTGTTTTCATTAGCCAAATTGTCTGTATTATTAATGTCAATTATGTATGGAATTACAATACCCTTGAAATTCAAGGAAAAAACGTTTGTTGCAGGGATGTTAAGGTGAGCAATACATTGTAACAAAACCCTTGAAATTCAAAGAAAAAGCTTTAGTTGAAGGGACTTCAAGGTGAGAACTTAACGCAACAAAACCCCTGAAATTCAGTTTAAGCCACCTTAACTTTGCGCCCCCTGTTGTGCAGCCTATGACCACAATGATGACCTCACATTTCACATCACTGATGACATCACTAACTACATGTTATATGAGAATATTGATGACATTACAAATCACATCACTGATGAGAACGGTGATTGCATTGTATATAGCTGATTACATCAATAATGCTGATAACGTACCCAAAGACAAGCAATGGTGTACAAATATCCAAAATGCCCTCGCTAATAAAGTAAAAACACTACAAACAAAAATTGCTATAAAAAAAGCCTCGCTCCCTCTTAGTGAAATTCCCAGCACGCCCACGCTCAAACCTAGCCTAACACCCTTCAAATTCTCTAAAGTTTCCACACATGAAACTGAAAAAATCATTGCCTCACTAAAACCATCCAATTGCAAAGGCGATTAGTGCCCAGCCCAGATAATCAAGGATGCCGCTAGAGACCTTGCCCCCTTCGTCACTAAACTCATCAATGCCTCCTTCTCATCTAGCACTGTCCCAAGTAGCTTAAAAGAGTCCTGGGTTCTCCCCCTGCTTAAAAAACCTACCTTAGACCCCTCCATCCCCACCAACTATAGGCCCATCACTACTGTCCCTTTCCTCCAGAAGATAATTGACAGAGTGGCCTATCTCCAAATCCAAAAATACCTAGAGACCAACCAACTCCTCAGCACTCGTCAATCAGGCTTCAGACCGCAACACGGCACTGAGACCGCCCTCATAGATCTCAAAGCCCAAATTGACGAGCTCAACGATAAAGGAAACACAGCTATGCTACTCCTCCTTGATCTGTCGGCGGCTTTTGACCTAGTGGACCACGCAGTACTCTGCAAACACCTAGCATCAGCCACCCACTTCTCGAGTGAAGCTATAGCATGGATTCAATCCTTTCTCGACAACAGAAGCATGCGAGTCTTCTCCACCTTAGACTCTGCAGACCCTATCCAGACAACATGTGGAGTCCCACAAGGTTCTTGTGTCTCGCCAACGATGTATAATATCTTTACTAAACCTCTATTCGACAAATTGGACAGACTGGGTGTCACCTACACAAATTATGAAGACGACACCCAGATCCTCATCCCCCTTTCGGGCAATTTCACTACGGATACAGCTTTAGTAAACAAAATGTACACCCTCATTCAGGCATGGATGGCAACCCATGGCCTCTGCCAGAATGATGAAAAAAAAGAGATCCTCATTCTAGGCTCACTCAACAACCTAAAAAAACTTGATTCCAACTACAGCTCCTTCAATATCGATGGCAATATAATCCCCGTCGCCAAAGAGGTGAAAACCCTCGGTTTCTATTTGGACTCCACTTTGTCCCTAAGGAAACAAATGAACTACCTGGCCTCATCCACAGCCTATACCGGTAAACTTATTAAAGCATGCAGACCCTTCCTCTCACCAGCTAGCTGCATTATCCTAGCCAATGCACTAATCCTCTCATGACTGGATTACTGCAATGCACTTTATACAGGCACAAATAAATACATCATCAATAAACTTCAAACCCTACAAAACAACACGCTCAGAACAGCCTTGAACCTCCCAGCTAGAGAGCACATCTCGATACAACTGGCTAAAAATTAGCGATAGGATCACCTTCAAAATTGTCACACTAACATTCAAATGTCTGAACAATGCAGCCCCCCCATACCTTAGGGATAGAACAATAAGAAAAACCACTGCACGACCAACCAGAACAGCCAACTCTTTCTGCCTCCAAACCCCTAGATTCCGACTAAAAAAACAGGAGGTAATAGCTTCCCTGTGCAAGCAGCCCAGTACTGGAACGCCCTACCAGTTGAACTAAGAAGGGACCAGCCCTACAACAGCTTCAGGCACCATACCCGCACCTGGCTTTGACGCAATGACCTGTGAAACCGGTGACCCTGAGCATTGTGACCTGATGACACACATACCCCTCCACTCTTACATGTAAAATTTACCTTTCCACCCTTACATGTAAAGAATGTACATAATGTAATTACTGTATACAATTTATGTTACCAACAACCTGTAATATGCAACCTGTAACTAAGTTCTAAGCATTCTTGTTATTCTGTGCGCCCAGCTACCCAAGGGTTTTCGGGCACCCTATAAATAAACAAACAAAAAAACAAACAAATGCAATTAGTCATAACATTCTTTATAAATTAGCTCATGAAAACTTTGATTACCTCAATAACAATTTAGCCCATGGACTTGTCGATTACAAAGGCTGGGGTCACTGGCCAGCACCAAAGGCCATAGCTAGTGGTCAGTTAGTGTTAAAAAATATGAATGTGCCTGGTTAAAATCCATGCCTAGTAGCCCATCACTGTTTTAAAATATACAGTGGGCATTGTTTAAAGCTGTAGCCAGTGGCCATGGCTTAATGCCATAGCTAGTGCCCATTAATATGTTAGAATATACAGTCGGCACAGCCAAAGGGGGCATGGCCACTGGCTAGTATTGTGTTGAGGACCATGGGTAGTGGCTGGTTACTGTATATAACACCTTAACGTCCCTGCAACTAAAGTTGTTTCCTTGAATATATATATAGATGTGTGTTTCTATGAATATGCATTTATGTAGATGACCTTTAAAGGTGAAGTTAGCAAAAGGCAGCTGGGACATGTACAGGTATATGATGGTGGTACATATTTGAAAAGAAGTGGGGTTGGATTAGGGGCGTAATTGTGTTATGGTAATTTTGATGGAAGCACTAATCTAGCTGGTGTTCTGAGTATGTGCTATGTACTGTTTTAATGGATTAGTTCCATGGGCTAGAAGCCCATAGTAAACTTTGATTGATTTGCTCATATCTCTTATTTTGTAAGATTGTTTTATGGAAATTTGATGTTCTCCAGCATCTGACAAAAATAAATAAGGAGCTCGCCTTCTCCATATGTTCACCCAGGTACTCCTCAACAAGAATAAGGACCGGCTATCATTGCATAGCAAGGATGATGGTAAAAAGTGAACATGAAATAAACATTAGACAAAGGAGGCGAGAGCAAATAGCCCTGCTGAATGCCCCAATCGATGATTCTGGGGCAAGATTCATAAGATAACATTTCCAGTATATGGCCCCCGAGGAAAGAGTTGGCCCATTTCAGGGAAAAGCTATGAACACCAATTGACGAAGCCATCCGCGGGAACGTTGGATGTCAACGATGTGACAGACCGGGCAGATCAGGTGTCTGAAAGTGACTACCGCCACCTCCTCCATGAATTCCTGGGCGGTGTGACATATAGCTAAAAGTCTGCTCACCACAAACTAACATTCAAAACAGTAATAATTGCATGGTTCCAAAGAAAAGCACTAATACATGAAAGCAAATGGGATGCCACCATTGGTTGCTAAGTCCCTTAGGATATTTTAAGTGTTGGGAAAAAAACACAACATTCCAGAAATCGGAGCCTGGAAGTCAAAAACCTCCATAGACTGCAGTCTGTGTAAGATGTGACTTCCAGAAGATTCTTTATCATGATTATGACATGGTTCATTCATTTGAGCTTTTCTTGCACTCCCTCTCTCTTCACCAGGGATCAAGATAGGGAGTGGAAAAATAGGGATGTGCTGGAAAACACAGCATGGCTGGCACCCGGGGGAGGCCCTCGGGTTACGGAGGACAGGCACACTCACCAACACAGTCTGCCCCTGATTCTGGCCACCCTGCCGGCTGGAAGCATGTTTCAGGTGCAAATACGTGTTTCTTATCAAAAGTCTTAACTCCCAAAATCTTTAGCATGGACGTATTTCATTTAAAAACAATTAAATAGAACGTTCACATTTTAGATGTATTTGGATGTCTTTCTTTCCCATAATGTTGTCTTTAGCTTTGGACGTCACACGGATTGTATATGTTACATAACCTACCAGAAAACAACAAAGTAATAATATAATGCAATGTTGAATTGGGATCGATATCATACACCTAATGCCTTTTGTGGAATTAATTCAATAAAAGCATCTTTTAAAAAGAAAATCGTGGAAATAATGTATAGGAAAATGTGTTCAATAACAAGCTACCCTAACTGTTATTCCAGAAATTTGCTTCAATTACATTCGCCTCACTTCCCTCAAGCCGTGCCGCCCCCATTTCTTATTCCATTAACCTGCCCTGCCATAAATAATTCCCTCTGACATTGGATATACATTTATGAGATCGTGCACAATGAATTACAGCAGCTTCGGGGCATAGTCTCCCATTTAGAAAATCTAAATTTGGTTATGGCAATTTGTGGCGGTGCTTTCTCTAATAGATTGATGCTAATTCAATTAGCAGTTTGATGAATAAAAAGGCAATTCAGTAACACATGTTAGAAGTATGAACATGCATTTGTAACTTTATTACTATAATTGATAAACACTTTGAAGCGGAATTGAAGGCCAGAATTATATTAATCTGCCGTTCCGACATGAGTGAATGGGACTTGCTTGTTATTTATTAAATATTTCATCTTTTGACATGTTCACATGAAATGTCCAGCAATCATCTCAAGGCAGTTCAGTTCAGAGTGCAGTTTTAATGATGATTACATGAAGGTGGTAAGAGCCGAAGAGATTGTTTTCTAAATTATTAGTCTAGGCTTTTAAAACATGATCTGTGGAGTCCGCTCTAGGGACTGCCATTGCACACACGTGGCTGTTTGCACCACTTTAACCATGTGTGTGTGATGATATAAACTTGCCAAAAAGACACATCAAGTCGTGACTAGTAACCATGTGAGTGGAGGAGGAAAACAGGAACACTGCCACAGTATAGTATTTACATGCATCCATGCATTATGAACATTCTGCATGTCCTACATATATGTAACATATGCCATATATAACAGATGGACTATAAACGATATATGCGTAATGGATGACATAAGCTGTAGATCTATCTAGCTATCTAACATATACTAAAGTAAGGCATGTCAGCACTTCCTGCTGACATGTGCTACACATCCTTATGCTAAGGGGTTGCAATAGCTCCATTAAAATGAGCTGTGATCCTTAAAGCTCAGACAAACCACTGCGCCTTTACTCCCACTACCAGGCAGTGCTCTTCCCCCACCAGAATCGGGTCCTCAGCCTTATTTTAGAGAGGTACACGTTGAGAAGAGAAAGAGGAGAACGACAGGGGAAAGAGAAGAACATATCAACAAGATTTGGTTGGCAGGCTTGTTGAGTAAGTCTACAGTAAATCATATGTAACCCACTGCAACTAACGGCCATCCCATGCGATACAATTTGCTAAAGTAAAGAGATCTGTCTTAGCCTAAAACTTGCATTGCACCTGCACCTTGCATTGTTTACATAGATGGAAGGGTCTCAGAAGCTATATGTTTCAGACGTTTCCAATATCGCCCTGAAGAAGAGGACGAAAAGGACAAAAAGCAGCACGAAACATCTAGATAAGTGTTCATATCATGCTAGGGTAGCACGATACAATAACAGACAAGAAACGCCAAACAAACTCGCCAGTTAAGAAGCAGTATGCAATGGTCGCCAAGATTGTCATTCTGGTCACTCTGATCTGGATGAAACACAAGTAGCGCTCTGCAACAACACAATGGCCTGCCATGATATCCCACCAGCACCACAGGCACATTTTGTTGGCTGCAGATGCCAGCACATCTAGTTTCTCTATTCCTCTAATAAAGGGTAGAGCGGTAGTGAGATGATATGCTCTAGAACAGATTATTCTCTGACTGTGGCAAATCATTTTCTGTGGCTCCTCCAAACATAGCCCAGAGAGCATTCTTCCACACATAAACTTTACTCTAACTTAACGTCTGGCAAAGTTTCATTCAAATCGCCATAGACATGCTGTGGCAATCTCATGACCAGCTTCCAACAAAACAATTTTAGACTAATGAATATATCAAGACCACTGACACATCTGCACGCCATGCATCCAACAAGCCATGGAAACCCTAGAAACAGCTATTTATGTAATATTTTTCAACACATGTTCACTATAAATACACTTAAAATACTAATATATCCATGCCTGACACTTGCTGCTAGGCCTCTCTTTGGAACCCCATGCAGTTCCCTTGCAACCCCTGGGTCTACATAGACTGCCAGGGCAGCATGAGCCAATGAGGGCAGATAGATGGTGTCACTGGCCACCCACTGGTGCTGGCTGATCCCCAAATCAGAGGCGACCTGGGCAGTTATGTTTTGAAATCCTATTCTGTACCCACTGCTCTAAGATGTGTGAGGCACACTGGGGGATGGTTTCAACTCATATTCAGTGGGAGGGACAGCATGTAAATATCATTGCTAATGCTTCCACCATTTTATTCTGCAAGCACTGCTGGGACTGCAACCATCGATGTCCCAGCAAGTGCCCTCTAGATGCAACCAGATCAGAACGACTCTCCACGACCTCCAGAGATGGCCACTGTGGAGCGCAAAGCTGTGCATAGGCTCCCTCAGTGCCCAGTAGGGTCTGCTCCTAAACTACATCCTATTGGATGAAGGATGCAAGAAATGAAGCAGCTCCACTTAGCCAGGAGTCCCAGCTATACGGCCCCTCACTCCTGTCTTTGCCTGTCTAGATGGCCTGGCCAAAGGAAATGATGCTCTGCACCCACCCATGGCTACTCCTTGGAACACCTGGGTTCTGTTTCTGCAGTGAACCAGCCAGCCATGCATCTATGCTCCAATGTCAGGTAAAACGTGCCGTGGCCCCTCTCGCACCCACTGATTCACTAATATGCCCACTCCATGGACCCTCTGGCTGTCCCGATCATTAAAGAATGCTGGGCCCTCACCCTTGCAGCACCCTGGTTAACACGGGCCATCTGTGTCTAACCTACAAGAACATGTCATATATGTGTCTTCCCTCCCGCCTCCCTTCAGATTACTACCTGCCTTGCTCTGGGATGTTGCCCCGTATCGTGTCTCTGTTAGGGAGAATTCTCATTTATGGCTAATTTCCCTCACCTATGGAGTCCCCCAGCAGCTTTGCTGGACTTCTGGAGTTTATTTCTTTCACTTGGTAAGAGTGTGAGCTTTTCCCCCACTCTTACCCATATTTTGCCATGTGTCTTTTACCTGTTTTTGTGATTGTGGGCTCTGGAGTACACCACTTCAGTGGCCCCCTTCTTTTGTGTGTTACACAGCACCTTCATTGCAGTGACAAAGGGTTGTCTTTTAAGACTTCCCACCGACTCCATTTCTGGGGCTGACTACAGTCCCCCAGAAAAAGTTAACGGTGCCATTAACTTTACTTAGTCAAATTACCACAGATCCAGTACATCCCATCTTCCACAGAGTACTGGGAAGGGTTACTTCATATCCCTTTGTATCTGTACCTCCTAGAGCATTGTTTCGCTCTTTTAACATTTAAACTTGGCTGGTGGCAGTGATATCTACCCTAACTTTTCTACTCCGATTATATTAGATAAATGTGGTATTGTTTTAGGCTATTATATTAGCATCGAACTTAAACCCGCTAGACCAAATACTTTTTCTTTTGGCTCCGGTCGGGTTTATTTACCATTTCTTTTTGTTAAAGTCCTACTGTGTCTTACTTTGCGCAGCAAACCAGGTTTGCCTCCTTTGTTCACCGTCTTTTGGCGGGCTTCTGCTCAGAAGCCCTTCTCCAGGCGCCTGGGTGTCTAGGTGGGCTGAATGTGAGGGAGGGGTGTAGTCACCCCCTGCACAGGGTATCCTAGGAAATCCAAGTCACACTTTGTCATGATTGGGTGAGGTGGTTGTCCGGGCTGGACAACCCCCCTGCTGCGTGATTGACAGCCAGGCTGTGTGAATGGGAGTTTTTCGCATAAAAGGCAGGTCTCTTGGGTTAGAAGTCAGAGAGTCGCCACTGGAACTACAAGGAACCAAAGAGAAGCGGAGAAGAAGTCGACTGCTGCAACTACCCCATCCTAGTGAAACCCTGCTGCAATCCTGAGCTATCTACCCTTCGACGACCAGACAAGATCCAGTCCGGAGTCTTCTTCCCTTGAGCTTGGTGGGGATAACCAGCTCATCTTCCACAGCCAGAGGTTCCTCTTCTTGGTCGAAATCGCTGCACACTGCTGTAGAGGTCCGGATAGCCGTCTGAAGAGCCTCGCCTGTTTTTAAGGAGTGCACCTTTTATTCACCGTCGCTGTTGCCGGCTTCATCCCTGTGTGGTGCAGACCCCTCCAGTCATCCTCCTTCACATCGAAGATCCAGGAACCGTGGGTCTGTGGGAAACCAACAGGAACAACTACCAGGGCACCAGCTTCTCCATTGAATAAGGTACTGTGTTCTGCTTGAGGAATTAGGGTGAATCCCTTTTCTTCATCTCCAAGGCTTGCCCTTGTCTTCCCTCCTTCTTATAACTTTTGCTTCCGAACATTGACAATATCAAAGTACTCTTGGTTACGTTGAATCGTGAACTGTTCGACTGTGTGATCCTCGACAACAGGCATCCGGTGTCACTTGACCCTGGCTCTGGCCCTTTGACTCTTGAATTCCTGTCTATGAGTGTTCTTCTGTCCGCCTAACTATAATATTGCCTATGATTTTTGCCTCCAACTCCCTCTGGGTATCTCATGTGCTAAGTGTGTTTTTGCCCCGGTAGTATTTCTTGTCACGGATGCGCGTTTATTTAGTAGACCGAACTGCCAAAAAGTGTTCGCAATTGTATTCATGGTAACATGTCTTGTTTCATAACACCGGTCCATTCAAACACAGGGTACTTACCTTGAGTCATACCGTACAAAGTGAATTGGTTAGTCGTAGTATATTTTACGTGTGGTTTTGAATTTCATAGAAGTGTTGTGTTTATGACAAATGGTTTAAAAAGAAATGTACTTACATTTTCTACCTGAAACCTTGAGTCAGTGTTTGCTTGAGTCACAGCAATTGTGGTCCCTTTGTGTAATCTCTGCTACTGCTCATGTACTCTTGAGATAAGCCTGGCTGTTCCGCTACTGCTACCACTTTAACATAGTAGTACAGGCTTGTACCAAAGGTAAAACTTGTATTGCCACCTGTAGTCTTAATTGTGTGTAGTGGTCCCTAAGGGCACTGCGCAGGATTCTGCTTAACAGTCTCCACTCTCCCCACCCTTTTTGCATCATTAGTTACATCAACCGATGGCCTGTATCTCGCACGGCCACCTACGTATGGTCTGGCCCATGCCACAGCTACACGATGCCTTGTATGGCAGCGTTCATGCCTTCACAAACTGCAGAACACTTATTTGGACCACGTTTAATGCTGTCTTTGTTAGGAGCCAATGACTGTAGCATGAGCAATCCTGTGTTCTTCCTCTAACCTTCTGATTCACTACATATGCACATTGGACCCCGCATGCCCTCGAGTCCTACTGCACTTTGAATTTAGGGCCCTGGTCCCCATCCTCCATCAAGCACCAGGCATCCATGAACACTTCATTGATCCAGACAGAAGCGGACAGAAAATCAGGCACCTGGGAGGTTTTCATAGTCTTTATTGGCTGGAATAACAAGACACACTCTCAAATACATTTTTTCTCTAACCTGCTTTTATACCCTTTTTGGCTGATGCAACATGTTTATGCAAATGACTACCTTTTCCAGGGTATGCTTTCTGATAGGTCCCTTTAATCAGAGAAAAAACATTACTTCAATATTATTGGATGACTTATTTTCTTTGTACACCATACCCACATTAACATAGCTGGCATCCCAAATGTTCTCTGACGCATGAAACTGATAAGCTTATTTTAGACTTGGCCGGACACAACTTTGACAGTGCTCAACTCTTGCCAAGAACATGTCCACGCACACATATCTACTCCTTATCTGATTTCTGAGGTCCTGCCAAGTCAGTTAGTGCCTTATGCTGTTGGAGAAATATATGTACTCTATTATATGGTGCCAAAATAATTCAGTTGGTCTCTCAGAATAGTCTGCATGACACAGGTTGTGCCCTCTTCATTCAGAACATAGATAATTGCGAGATGCTGCCAAAGACTGTCTCCATGTATCCGCCTCTGTTGCTTGTCTGAAAACGTACAGCATGGTTCATAGTCTTCCACACCTGGCTTAGGCCTGGAAACCATTTTGAAATGTATTTTTGTCTGATACTATATTTTCCTTCAGGGAGCTATTATTTATTTAATTAAGCATCTCTCACTTTGCATCCTTGTGCACTTATGGAGTGTACGTAACATTAAAAGTACCTTCATTTTCTGGGCCATCCCAACACAAATATGCGCAGTGCCATGTGCACTTTTTACTTTTAATAAAGGCACTGTAATCCTGATGTCTGCAATGATGGACGGGAAAGTGAACTTATTTGGTCTGCCTATCATGTTATCTATATTCAGTTGAGGGGGCAGGGGTTGGCACACCCTATACAATTTCCTAAATGTAATATTGATTGTTATGTAGCACTATGCCATTGTATTGCTTCAGCTGTATCTCCCACTGATGCATCTCTCTCTATGCACATTGGCCCCCGCATTCCAGTGAGTCCTAGTGTATTTCCAAATGTAATATTGATTATTTTGCAGCACTTTGCCATTGTATTGCTTCAGCTGTATCTCCCACTTATGCATCTCCCTCTATAGCAAATTGGCCCTGTGCATGCCTTCCAGACCTCCTACACTTCTGGATTATATTATTGGACATGATGAGGCATCCTGCCTCTGTAATACTGCTGTTGCTTCTATTGCTGCATTAAATGACCCCCGCATGCCCATCAGACCTCCAGCTAACCCACCATGCTGTTCTGCCGGTTTTGCTGCAGCACTTTGCCACTGGAATACCCTGCATTACTATTCCTGTAACATTGTAAACTACAGATGCTCGCCACTGCCACCAGACCCCTATAAAAAAGACTCTACGAGAAGGATAACTTCACCTAATGTTGCTTATTCAGAGGAATGTATTGGCGCAGCTCTACATCATGTTCCTATGACAAATCCGGCTACCCCTTCTGCCTGCTTCCTTGTCCACAAATTGCCTCAGCTCCTGCCTTCAACCGAAGCCATGAACACCATAATACAGCACAGAGCAAGGCTGAACATTGTAACATTCCATCTCCACCCTTTGAGATCATTTGTTCATCACTCTCTAGGGGCAAAACCTGCCATGCCAGCAGTGAGGTGCAACATGCTGGGGCTCTGACCAACAACTATGCCTCAGCCCCCACAACCAACTTCCTCCCCCCTCTATTGCTGCCCACCCTAAATTGGATTGGTGCTGCACCCCACCAGACAGCCCCACTGGGATCTGCTAGGAGATCTCCACTTGCCCAGATCTCGCCAGTCCCACTCCTGAGGACACCTCCTGCCATTCCATGCCTTGTCATCAGCCGAGGGGCACCAACTAGTGCTTACTCCCTCTAGCACTCAACCTACAATTCAGCCCACCATCCCAGCATTCTCTCACTTCCTAACTCTAGTAGCCACACCATCCTGCTCTGCCCATCCCCAAGGCCTTGCTACCCCTGACCACCGGGTCTTGGTCTTAGGCCACTCAGTTGCATGCCTGGGAAAACTCCTCAAACACAGACTTCGCTCAAGAACATGTCTCAATAACACCACTACACTCTTCCCCTCGCCAAGAGGTCCCAGGCCTAGATCTAGGACTACAACACCTCTTATAATGTCCACCTCCAAGACAAAGCATGTGCTAAATAAAAATCCCATGAGTTCTCCTACCTCCATGCAACCTACAGATTTGCTTAAAATTGGTCTTATCAATGTGAGGTCATTAGGCACGAACACAGTGGAAATCTATGACCTCATTTTGTAGTTGCAGCTAGACATTTTAGCCACTAAAGAGTGCTGGCTCCACAATACCTGTGGACCACTTCTTTACTTGGCCATTCCATGTAATTATACCATGTACAGATCCAACTGCACTGATGCGCCAGGAGGGGAGTTGCCCTCATATCTAAAATCTCGCTACAAATCAGGACCTGCTCCCTGACCCCGACCCCGGGGTATGAAATGTTACTCCTGAAGTTGATCACATACCCCCAAACCATGTTTAACATGCCCCTAATATATTGACTACCCAACCGACCTAGCACCCCTGATCTCGATATCACACTATTGAGCACGCCCTTCATGAAACCTGCTACTAAATACGTCATATTGGGAAACATTAACCTTGGTTTCAGTGGCGCCTCCAAGACGAAACATACCACATTGTCAGCTGCTCTCAGTGACATGTGCTTCACCAAACTTATTTCCACCCCAACCCATTCCAAAGGGCGCATCTTGGACTGGATTCTCACGTCCAATGTCCACACTAAGATCTCTGCCAGTGAACCGGTACCCTGTTTCGACCACTTTATCATACACTTTACTATCTCCCTTACGAAGCTCCACAAACTCTTGCCTGTGCCACTGAGGCCCATTCTAGTCCGCACCACTCGTAAGTTGAAGCATGAGGACCTAAAACTTTCCCTTCTTACAGCTTTTAGCACTTACGCACTAGCTCCCAGCCATTCTACCCATGGCTTGACCACTCAATACCATGCCTGCCTGCTCCAGCCCCTGGACATACATGCACCACTCAAATCAAAAACTTCAAAACCTCATCAAACCAATAACTGCTGGTCCTCTGAGGATCTGGTCCACCTACACAGGGAAAAAGGATCGCTTGAACACCTTTGCAAATAAAAACCCTCTCCCAAGAAGTTTCAGTTTGTGGATCAAATCCTTTTTGGTCGGACCACATGCGTGTTCATAGGGGAATCAACTGCTGATGCCATCCCAGCCCCACTTAGTGTACCACAAGGATCCTGGCTTTTGCCCACCCTCTATAACAACTATACAAAACCCCTTTTTGACCTCCTTGATTCCAGAGGAATCATCTACACTAAATTTGCAGACAATACTCATATTCTCGTCCCCCTCTCTGGTGATTATGACACTGATACTATCAAAATGAATGCAGTCTATTCCACCATCCAAAACTGCATGACCACTGATGGCCTGAATGATGAAAAAACAGAGCTCCTCGTCATCGGATCCCCACACCACATCAAACACCTTGACTACACTTTTTAATCATTCTTCATTGATAGCACATAAATCCCAGTTTCAAAGCAAATAAAAACCCTTGGGGTTTACCTTGAAGCGGACCTAACTATGGCCAGAAAGATTGATGCCCTTGCAGCCTCCACAGCCTACACAGGCAGACTCATTTCCCTAAGTATGCAGTTGCTCTCTCCGAGTAACTGTATCACACTTTCACAAGCGTTAATCCATTCTAAACTTGGTTACTGCAATGTCCTTCTTATGGGAACTTCAAACGCCAAGATGTCAAAACTCCAACTACTCCAAAACAAAGCACTTCGCTCTGCCCTCAGCCTCAAACGATCGGACCACATCTCTGCTGCCAAACACAAATCCCATTGGCTCTACATCAAAGCTTGTGTAGAATTTAAAACACTTTCCATCACGCACCATTGTGTGCCCAAAGATGCCCTCAGTACCTCAACAACTGCATCACCCTAATTGCCCCTGTATGCACGCTCAGATCTAATTCGAGCATTTTACTGTTTTCCCCATGCTTCAAGAGAAAAAGGGCTAGTGGAGTCAGCTTCTGTGTCACAGCTCTCACACTCTGGAACACACTACCTGCTCACATCCATAACAAACAATCTTTCCCCAACCTTTAAAAAACTAGCAAAGACCTGTTTTGTTTTTTACAAATATAAGAAAGAATTGATCTATGTATTTCCTGTATTGACCATCCTGTACCTGTTCTCTCACCTTTATGTTGTACTAACACTGTCATACCCTCGGGTCTGGGTGTTGTCAAAAAATAAAAAAATAACATTTATTTCCATTTCTGGGGTAAAAATAAAAAATAGCTCCCAGCAGGAGGACGTGAATACCATTAGGATGAACTGTGGAATTTTTGGCAGCTAAAACATATACACATTTATGCAAAATAATTTCAAGGGTTATGTTATTTTACTGAAATGTTATAACTTCTCTAGATGTTTAACTTATATTGAAACTTCACAGTTCCTTCCATGCTTGTGAATTTCTACATTTATAAAAAGTTGACTCACTTGAAAAGAAAAATTCGCTAAGATTTTCTATAAAACAACCCCGAAGCGCTTGCCCTGTCCCAAGTCCTGTTTTGTTTGCATTCTGGTATCTGTTAGCCCTATAATGATAAAATACACTTACCAGAGTACACAGCCGGACTGACTTCACCCCAGCCCTACCAGGCTGTCAGTGGCACAGGCCTAGATATCTTGATTTTGCTGAAAGCCAAGCAGACTGAGAAATAAATGTGCTGCTCTGCCCAGGATCCCTGGACACTACCCTGGGAGCCACTTTCCTACAATTTACAGTAATGTCAAAGAGTGTTGTGAACTGATTCATGAGGGAGTAAGGAAGGCACTATGCTGGGCACTAGGCCCCCACGTATGTTTTGTTTTTGGTTCTTCTTCTATAGAACTGTATTTATGGAACACATGTTTCTGGCTTTCTGGGGACGGTACTGCAAGCCTCATGTGCAGACAAACTCCTCATTCATTTTGTGAAGTTTCAGCAGTGTTTACTCGGGGCTGCCATTAAACATGTATGGCTTTCAGCAGGGGGGGGCGATACGATGCTGCAACTGATGCATTCTATAGGGGTGCACTCGTAGTATCCCCCTGGCTTTGGAACAATAGCATATACACAGTACTTTATAACAGATAAGATACCACACCCATTTTGGAGGTAAACAGGCCGCATTGTATTACAATTCCACAGCACCTATGATGGGGACCGAATAATTCATTTACATCTTATCATCATTGGTTACCATGACCTTGACCCCTAGCCACGCTGCCGACCCGCCAGATGTGCATTTGGCCTACTGGCTGTCTAAGCCGGCCCAGGATTACTTGTAGGAAGTCCAATGTCCAGCCAGATAGTCCAAAGGCCCAAGCCTGGGCTAAAAAATCAACCCAATGGGCAATCTGAGGGGCCACCCCCGCCGGCCTCGCCTGCATGGCCTATTGGATGCGAGTGGACCCCTCAACCCACAACCCGGGTAGCAAATTCATGGTTCTTGTTAATGCAGCATTTTGGTCATGGACCTAACATTTATACACTGCATTGTGTAGGGTCCCTTCCATAGCGACACAGGTTTGATTAGGCTACTCTCCAACAGTCCTGCCCCCCCATGCTTGGGCAAAGACACCGCTGAATACCCCTTTATATATTGTGGATGGAGACATCCACACCTTCCTGCAAAAGATGCACAATGCTGCAACTGATGCATTCTATTAGGCTTGAGGATGCAGCAATCGCACTTTATTCTGTTTTACATTGTCATGGGTTGGATTTTTTTAAATGATAAAATGCTGGATAGTAAATACATTGTTTTGTATCTGTGTGATATCCCACACAACACATACTTTCAAAATTCTGAAATAGGCACATGTACGTGCGGAGGCGCATCTCGCATATGAAAACTGTTGCTGTTTTAGGATATAACTTTCTTGCTTGTTCTGAAAGCACCTGGCCTTATGTGGCTGCACATATATCATTGCAGCACCTGAGCATGCGAGTCTACTTCCTGTAATGATGACAACACATGAGGGCCTAACTGGCAAAGGTTCAGCAAGCCTTTTGTCTATTTTTTCTCGGATGGCACTAGCTGTCACGTCAAGTGGTGAGGGAGCTACTGAAGGACGTGTGATGTCACTTCATGGGATGCCATTGGGTGTGGTATGTCACTTAGGCCACCCCTGGTATTTTGCTGAATTGACATCCCCGAACAATGTTTAAAAAGTTAATAAAGTCTGGTACATTTAACGGTCAAGCAAAGCAATAATTCAATTCACACTCTTTATGCCAATTCTATGGATATTTAAAGCTCCAAAGCCCCCATTCAGAGAGTGAGCAAAAGTCTATAAACAGCACAGATGTGGCTTGCACATTTAATGACTAATTCCACACATTCTGAGAGAATGGTGTTAGTGGCATGCAAAGCTGTCACTTACAAAATGTGTGAATTCTAAATGAGTGCAGACCTTTCATTAGAAACCTGAACATTCAGAAATGAACAACAACAATGATCACTACGTGGGTATTACCCAATTTGTTCAAATTTAATTGTTCGGATGTTAAATCTGGCCGAACTTCGGCCAGTACCATTTGATCGATTAAATTTGAACAAATTTGGTAATGAATACCGAGCATGGGGAGCAGGGGTTTCAGGGTTTCTCCCCGCTCACCGTGGTCGGTATTGATGACCTTGGGGGGTAGGTAGAGTGTCACCCGCTTCCTGTGGATTGGAGGCAGGGGGTGGGAAAAAAAAAGAAAACAAGAGAAACAGGAACCCTGCAGCATCAGATCCAACACGCGTTAGAGGGATGGAACTGACGGCACACAGTCAAGGAAGCAGAACTACCTGACAGTGATCACAAGATCACCCCCTTTAAAACCAGCCGGATTCCCACAAACAACACTGCAGGGTAGATGCAGCACATTAAATAGTCCCACTGTGAATTACAATGCATATTACACATGGCAGACATCCGGATGAGGGTGATTTTATGTAGTTTCTCAAATTAATAATTCTAGACATAAGTCAGGCCATTGCATAATATCTTCAATTGAAGCTCTTGCACACCCTTGTGTTGTCACCTATCATGCATTTACTTGCCACCGGCACAACAATACAGAGATTGCAGCACAAGATAATGGTGCCCAGGCTCCAGAAGGCATTGGTCTACCAAAAGGTGAATTACTCTCATTCCCTCATTCATCTGCCTGCCCATCACACCATTTTGAAGGTCACGCAAGGTGCAGACGTGCTTCCTGACCTATTTTTAGATAGTAATACTAAATGGCCATTTGGCTGGTAAATAGAATGAAGTAGCCCATCAACAAGAGGACAACCTGCACTGCCTTATTGGTTTGCCTCGTTGCCCACAACAACAACAGAGAGATCATAACAGAAGGCCACATAGCTCCAGACCTGATTACAGATTGGGATTCTGGATGGTTATATGGCCCAGACCAAGAAAGCAGGGTCCCATCAATTAGAAATTAATCAGCTCTCTCATAATCATTTGCCTATGAAATAAAACAACCATAAAGAAAAAGGACACTTTTTTTTCCGAACCTGCAATTGTATCTACAAAAAATAGAACCTATTCTACTTTATTTCCTGGACATTTGTCTATGTGATATAGAGGGTTTTTTTAGATGTTTTGCAGGGGAAAATGTGGAAAACAGTATTGGGGTTAGCTCTATCGACTCCAAACATAATTATTTGTCATGAGTTGGGACTACTACCCCTGTCCGTCAAATGGCATTGGTGCCTTCTTTCAAATTACGGTAAAATGTTATCACCACTGAACACATCCCTGTATGAGGATCTGGCTATTATGATCACTGAAGGGTATCCTCCATCTCTTTTGAAATTTAGAAACAAAATGGATGCTATATTACATGCAACTATGATTTCTTTGATAGGAAACGTTGTGCTTTCATGAGTTATTGTTGTGTTAACTATTGTATGTTTAATTCTGTGATAAACTTTTCATATAAAATGTATGTATTCATGAAATACTGATATTGTAAAGGTTCTTTTACCATATACAATAATAAAAAAAGGACACTTTGGTCCTGACCTAATTGCTGATTGGGTTCCTGGCTGGTCACAGGTCTGGGTCACGGAGGGCAGTTGCCCATCAACCACAGCCTGCCTACCCTCCTCTAATACAAAAACATTCAGCTCACTGACAATGGCACACATCCTCTTGCTTAATTACGGGCTGGGATTCTGGCCTGTCATGTGCCTGGAACCCATTAGGTAGCTGCAATTAAACTCGAGTGTGACCTGAATGACCCAATTCATTTACCTACCTACCAGCCAGAGCAAGAAGGACATAAACCTAAGATGGCCAAGAGGCACCTAAACTAAAGGAGAATTGGGGCCCAAATGGTCCCATTGTTGAGAACTAGAAGCCAGTGGCCAATCAACTAAAATATTACCAATGCTCCCTCAATCATAAGTGTTACCCCCTGCCCATGACAACAATTATGTGATATCCTCAGAAGGACATGGACCTCCTGACCTACATGCATAAAGTGATGCTGGCCTTTCACATGGCTGGAACTAGAAGGCAAAGATCCAAGAACTAGAACTGAAATCCAGAAGGACATGTGGCTCCTGATCCAATTGTAGTCTGTTCTTAGCTCATCATATGACATGGGTCCTTCTCCATAATTTCATCGCCCAGAGTGTCAAGCACATGGTGAGACCAGACATGAAGAGGTTGGTAAAGGGAAACCTGCCAAAGTTGGCAGACCTGTTTATTGGTTCGTCCTGGCTCGCCTTCCACCCTCCATCTCATGGTGGTCTTTAACACTATCCAGGTACAGGTACTATGAACCCACCCATTACTCTCCTGCTCATCACCAGCTGGCCTTCTTATAACTAACTCAGATCATTGTGCACACACTAACTCATTTAAACTACCAATTAATCTGACTGTCAGTTCCTACTGGTCTATTATTAGATATTGTTGGTCATAAATGGCCTATGCTCATGTGTATTTGAATTTGTTTGGGTTTAGGAAGGAGTAGACAATAGCGCCAAAGAGCACCACTGGGCTAGTCAGCAAGTGAAGTAGTTTCATCCACCAGGTGTCTAGGATAGAGAAAGCAGAATCAGGATGGAAAGAATTACTTTGGAAATATTCACATATTAAGTTATGAGATATAAGCACTAATTGACCAAAATAAGAGTGGACAGTCATTCCTGAGGAATGTGTCCTGCTATGAGAAACATCTCCTGCCCCATCTGGGGTATTAATTGTGTGGATGCCACTGTTGCCAAGCATATACAATTTGGGATCAAAGTCCCCTAATGGGTTTATAGAAACATATTGTTGTAAACCCATTAGGTCCCACGTTATGCAGGGCCATAAAAGTCAAGCATGATGCTTTGAATGTAATTCTCTCTAGTACTGGAAACCAATAAAGTTGGAGCAGTGATTCTGTGATGCTGGCTCTTTTAGGAAACATGAGAATTAAATTAGCTTCCACATAAAGGCATTCATAAGTAACATTTTGTGCAAATAATAAATGTGGGGCATATCATTCATAGCAGTTGTGGATTATATGAACAAGTCTGTGACACTGTACTAATTTGGATGTCAAAGTCAAATATGGGATCAATACAAACAAACACGTTTCAAACTGCCACCAAGGATTGGAGAGGTGGATCAAAATCAGTTGAGCAAAAAGGAGAAAAGACTAAAGGGTTGGCAGCACTAAACAAGAAAACCTCTGTCTTGGAGTGGTTATTTTTCAGTCAATCTGTAGCTTGGACGTGAAAAATGTTCAGATGGGGTATTGGATCTTATTAACATGTGTGTATCATCAATGGCAGCATATTATTGCATGCCAGGCTCACATAATACTTTTGTCAGTAGCTGGAGATGTAAGTTCAAAAGTAGATGGGAGAAAGCAGTGCCCTGCGGAACATTGCAGCAGTTAAGAAATATCTCAGAGCAATTGTCATCAATAGTATGTATCTGATATCTGTTTGTCCAGTAGGGGTTTACCTACTGCAATGCCATAGCAGTGGCAGCAAGCCTCAGTAAGCAGCATGAGAGGATATTATATTCAAGAGCTCATGTAGTGCCTGAATCAACCAGTTTCCAGATCTCATCAGTCATGGCAAGACCAGAGATTTTGGCCCACTACCGGGCATGAAGATTAGTTGACGGTAATCCAGGATTGCATATTTTTCACATGTACCTGCAATTGGCCAGTGGCAATGGATTGTAACAAGTTTCCTAAACATTGGAGATTGGTCTGAAATTAGCAGGATAGTTAAGATCCAGACTGGATTTTTTGTCAGAGGAATTCACATTGCTCTTCTAAACCCAAATGGTGCTACTTGGGTCAGAAAAGTTTGAGGAATGACTGTGTTCTTGATTGGAGTGATTGATTTGGCAACTTTGTCTTGGAAACATCAAGTGAGGAGCCCCGTGATTTACCTTTTTTGAAAAGTAAACATATTTTGGGGTTAATTGTAGGGTTAAAGGTTTTTATTGAACTGTTGAACTGGTTAGTTTGGAGCACCTCCATTTAACATTAATGCATCTGCATTTGAAACAGGTGCTTTCAAATAGACAGCTCGTCTAACATTGTATAATTTGTCATAAACATAAATGTGGAGATCTTATTACAAAGAACAGCAGAAGCTGTTTGAGTAGTGGGACCAGTAGCTGAGTTGCGGATTTCCTTTGTAACTGAACTACTTCAGCTAGATTATTTGAAGAAAAAAAAAACGAATTGGTAGGAAGAGTCTTTTGACACCAGGGTTGAACATTTTGAGCTTTGGGTTAGACATGTTTAGATTGTATAGGTACAATTCTAACTAATGCATCCTCTTTAAGTGACATATCAATGATATCTAATATTTCGTGAGAATAATTTTCAGCTAACAGATCACTTTTGTATTGTAGCAAGACAGGGAGTAAGACTGTTAAAGTTTATTGATGGCCATTGTTTACAGTATAATTTCAATTGTTAATGGCATCTAATAATGTGTGCATTTTGCATTGTCCTGATCTTCCTGCCAAATAACTAAACTCTCAGAGGAGAAATAGCCAGGATGCTATCATGGACTGGATTGCTATATAATCCCAATAAAGATGTATATCATCTCGATCAGGATCGGCAGGTCAGTAACACATCTAGTCCACAATTTGTCAAAATAATGAATTTTGCATGAAGGAGTACATTTTCATTAAACATGGGGGACTGGAGTTTAGTATGAGTGTAGGCCTTTTTATAAATAACTGCCACCTTGCAACCAAAGCATATTGATAGGTCTAAATTTTGGGTTTATAATTCTGTGGAACCACTTCATTAAGACGATGTAAGTTGGTCTTCTTAAGCCAAGGTTAAGCAAAGGCAATGACATTAGCATTTGTTTACTGTATATGGTCAAATATATATAAATATATATATATATATATATATATATATATATATACATATATATATATATATATATATATATATATATATATATTGACAGCAAACTGGAGTTGAGCCCTTGAGAAGTGCCTGTGGAAAGTGCCCATGAGATGTGCCTGTGAGAGGTGCCTGTGGAAAGTGCCTAATACGCCTGGGGTCTCTCAACAGGACTGCTGTGATGACTTTCCAGTACACAGCTATTGCACCTATCAAAGCCACGCCCCCCTGATTGTGCTCCTCTACAAAAAGGGACGCGTGCACACCTGTGAGAAGTGACTGTGAAAAGTGCCTGATACGCCTGATAGACCTGGGGACGGGAGACTGGGACCTTTGTCAGTGCGCTTGGGCACTTCCACTTGTAGATTGCTGTTTGGGGTGAATGTTGGTTACGAGGTCTTCGTTTAACCCTTAGATTTTCTGCATGATTGTTACGCTGTGTAGAATTCGCTCCGCATGCACTGATTGATATCAGGCTGGAAACTTTGCAGTCACATTTGCGCTAGTATGAATCCCATTGTGACTTGTGCGCATATGTCAAAGTATTGATTTATTGAATCTTGTCATATCAAGTGCCTCTTACTGGTTGCGCGCGAAGGAGAATTTCTTACATTGGGCACTCATTTAAGTCCAACACTCCGACTGTTTGATTCTGCAGTTTCTCATGCAATCCAAACAGGCGTACAGCGCATGATGGTGAAAGGCTTGCACAGTGGGAGGAAACTACAGAATTCTAACAGGGCGTCTCCAGATAAGACAATGGCTGAATCTACTCAGCAGGCTATCAATGTCGATGAGCTTGTCGAGAAGGCACCTCGGCTTACTGACCTACGGGATTGCCTTGCAAGTCCTGCCACGTCTTCTTTCAGAATTGGGCAAGCAGTTCCCGGTGTGGGCCTGCATTCTGCCCTTGAGCATCACCTGACTGATGATTTACCCTTATGTTTTGGCCTACACGAAATTAATGATATAGATGATGATATCATTGAAGAACTGACCCGTACCCATGATAATATGCCTGAAAATATTTCTGATATGAACCGGAAGTTGGAGGAAGAATTCAAAAATCATATCTCTGATATTTCTGTGCTTGTTCCTGCTATTGAGGAGGAGTTGGGGAAACGTATAAGATTATCACTGTGTCCTTTAACTCCTGCTTCACAAAAAAGGAGGGGGGTAGAGAATGTATTCTTGTTCCACAATAAACAGGTTAGCACTAAGCCACTGGCTCCCACATGTCATAATAGACCACATTTTAGTAATTATCAGCACTCCTCTAGCTCTCCGACTTAGGCCAAAAAAAGCACTCACTTAAATATAGAGTTTGATAAGAGAACCCCTGGGATTGCACCTGAAGAAAATAACGACTTTGTCGAATGCCCCCGACTCGTTCTTCTAGTTCATCTCCCAATATCCTGAGAACAGTGTAACAGATAACTATACCTTCCGAGTTCTCACACGGATCCTTAATCTATTAGGCAAGGGTCACGAACAAACGCATTGGGAAATTCGGGAAATGGAACTAACATTCTCACACATTTTAGGCAAACTTAACAAACTCGAGGGTTTGTTTTATACTTACAATATAATGCTGGCCTTAGCATCTGTATAGAAAGGGGGCACCAATCAATGTTCAAAGAATACCCAGACAACTGATTTTACCCCACTCATTGACCCCAACGACAGGTTTTATGCCAATGTTGCTGCTAGTGGGTGCTCTGAAAGTAAGAATAATGTTAAGGTCATGGAGGGTAACCTATTACAAACTGTTGTAAGCAACTATGGAAAAATTGAAGCACAATTAAAAGTCTTGTTGGGCCTTCAAGGGGCTAACTCGAAATTACCATTTGTTGAGTGTAAACCTAATATGGCTGAAGCACAAAATATTCATGAGGGACCTAGTAGTCCCTCGGCGCTTACTGACCTGATGTACTTTGAAGAAAAAAATGACTTTCTACAAGAAGAAATGTACAGCGGGGTCATAGAATTGGAGTGTCATGACACAGCTGATACATGTGTATCCCATACAGAGAAACGCTTAGCCCATAGAGCTCTAAGAAGGAGAATCTATAGAAAAAAGTGCAACATGCCATGGAAAAAAAAAAAAAAATCTTCCAATAAAAAAAAATAATGTACATAATGCCAATATTAAAAACGTAGCTAATACTTCTGATGATGATTCATTCTTGATCTTCCGCAACTTGATGAGAGTAAAAAATGTTTAGACATCAAAAAAGATATACATAAAACTTCACCCAAATCAGATAACTCGGTTGCAGGTAAAGACTTACATAATAA
The DNA here is from genome assembly GCF_040938575.1 of Ambystoma mexicanum. Lineage (NCBI taxonomy): Eukaryota > Metazoa > Chordata > Amphibia > Caudata > Ambystomatidae > Ambystoma > Ambystoma mexicanum. Next base: position 417,538,661 of record NC_090927.1, on the reverse strand, counting down.
TAAGATCCTCTGCAATACAGATGGGAAGGAGTCATCTGATGTAAAAGCTACCAGTGTAAGTGAATCAGTATGGGACCACTTGCTGTTTCCTGATTATCAGAAACAAACAGAATTACTGAATTACTATATAACATGTCGAGGGACAGGACATAGCACGAAGGATTGTGATAATAACTATTTATGAGGGGTAGATAATACCCGGGCTGCCCCTCTGAGCAAAGATCAATCTTCCACATTCAATTTGTTAAGCATGGGTGGCAGTCTGCCGCCGCCCATGAATTGGTCTGTCGATGATTGGTCCCTTGGTCCCACACAAAGTGTCATCCTTTGAAAAGATTACGGCTGGGACTGCCGAGACTTCAACTACGCTGGGTATTGGTAAACAGTGTTCTACCCAGTCAATATCCCCTGTAAGTGTATCCCTGCCACCTCCCTTGCTGAATAGTGATTATAGTATTACAGTTTCAATGCATGGAAATCTTCCTCTAGCAGTGAACTGTCCTGTTGAAAAAGATAAGGAGGAAGCTATGGTTAGTTTAGTCTTAACCCCAGATCTTCCAACTATTATGGGGTGGGAGAGTGACCCTCTAGTAAACGGGAGGTCTAGCTTGTATAGGACATATTTGCTGAAGGCATTCAAATCTATCCCATCATTAAGAACGCTGGTATCTGAAGATAGTGACAGGATAATACTTCCAATCATTAAAAATAACTGCATGATTTGTTATTATCATTATCATTATCATTATCATTATGAAGTTGATATGGGTGCAATGTTGTGATTTGGCTCATATAGGTCTCACGCTTTAGATATTTAACTCTAAGGAGGAGGCTACTTTATTTGTGGAAGCACAATCCCTTCAGAATCAAAAACCGGTTGGTATCACTCAAGATGGTCTACTGTCAGGTATTAATGAAGATATTCTGAAGCAATTTTCGACATTTGCGGAAGCGATTAAACAGCTTACTTGGCGTGAGCCCCTGTTGAAAAATGTATCAGAAAGCAAACCTCCTCCAACTGTATAGCAATCATGCCCTTAGTCTTACATCATGGAATTCATGTGGACTACAGAACCTTCAAACATGGTTGGGTGCGATGTCTCCTCTTGCTAGCCTGATTTATTGTTGGTTCAGGAGACCAGGAGCTCTGTTCATTTCAGTGTAGTAGGGTATGTAATAGATGATCAACCTGCTACTAAAGGATTGTTGGGTAGACCTTGTGGGGAGGTAACCATATTGGTCAACAATGCCATCAGGGCGTCCTCTAGCATAATGTATTGTAATGACGATATACTTGCGGTCGAAGTTGTATTTCATACTGACCCTGGTGAACCATGCCTCATAGTATGCATGTACTGGAACCAAGATAAGCACTCTCAACTGGAGATGTTATCCCAATTGGATTTTATTCTGGAAGATGCAGTGATGCGACATCCTAAGTACAAGATTATCGGGGGTGACTTCAATGCAAATTGCAGGGGTCCTGAGGAGAGTATGGTCAAGGATGATGGCAGTATATCTTGCATTACACATGAAAAGGACAAATCTGGGTAAATTATTTCCTTGATTTGGACTTACAGCTTGTTGATTCACATATGAACTGCTATGATTACATGTGGGCAAGAGGGCAACTCTTACTTTTTTGTATCCACTTGGTTGCTCAATATCTGCAAGCCTGTCCGTATTACCAATCCTTCCTTGGGAGACCACATGCTCATTGAACTATCAATAAGATCCTCACATAGTTATTGGGAATGGGAACCTAATTTGTTCCTGACTGAATCTGATCGACACTTATTGTCAGTGAGGTGGTCACTGAAGCTGTGCAGAAATCTTGCTTGTGCAATGAGCCATGATAACTGTCTTTTTACCTATCATATGATATGATATGGCATTTGTAACGCGCCTATACACAAGTGTTTCAAGGCGCGACGAGGCGGGGGGGCAAGGGGAGACAGACAACGATCCTACTAGGCCAGGTGTCATTCAGATCGCGAAAGTGCAAGGGTAGAGGGGAAGGGAAACGTGCAGGGGGGAAAGGTAGAGGGAAAAGTGCAGTACAGGGTTATAGCATACAGAATAAATAACAAGGGCCAGCTGGTGGCAAGTGCGAGGTAAGTGCAGACAAGTGCTGGGAAGGGGGGCTGTAGGGATACAGACACAGTCCCGCAGTGCAGGGGTTGCCAGGGAAGCAGTGCAAAGGAGAGTGGCTGGGCCAAGGACCGAGAACGGTAAGTGGCCCAGTTGCAGATTCAGTGCAGTTTCAGTAATTTTAGCAGGGGAGAGGGGGAGAGAAAGCGGAGGCAAAGAGGAAGGTTTTGAGGTGCTTCCGGAACCGGAGATGGTTCTCCTCAAGTTTCAGGGAGGCAGGAAGGCTGTTCCAGAGGGAGGCCCCTGCAGTGGAGAGAGATCTGCCCCCAACTCGTTGTTTGGAGAAGCGGCTGACCCTGAGGGAGTTGGAGGCGGATGAGCGAAGAGCACGAGAAGGAAGATATTTAGGAAGCGAGAGTTGAAGGTATTTTGGCCCAAGGCCCCAGACGGCCTTGTGGACAATGCAAAGGGTTTTGAACTTGATCCTCGCAGTCACTGGGAGCCAGTGTAGTGATTTCAGTCCTGAAGAGATACGGTCCCTGGGCTTGAGGCCAAGGACAAGTCTCGCAGTCCTGTTCTGGATGAGTTGCAAAGGGCGGAGAGTAGAGGCGGGCAGATTTAGGTAGAGGCTTTTACAGTAGTCCAGCTTCGAGAGAACCAGGGCTCTAGAGACAGTGAGCTTCTGGGGGAAGGAGAGGAAAGGAAGGATACCTCTGAGGAGGTGTAGTTGGTAGTGTAACTTCTTAGAGATGTCTGATATGTGAGGAGAGAAGGAGAGTGTGGAGTTGAAGATGACCCCGAGGTTTTTTGCCTTGCAGGTAGGAGAAGGAAGAGGGCCAAGAGAGGCCGGCCAGAGAGCTGAAGGGAAGGAGGGAGTGGGTGTGCCGATGAGTAGAATCTCAGTCTTACTGGCATTAAGGCGGAGGTCGTTGGCGGCACACCATTCCTGGATAGCAGAAAGACAGTCAGAGATGAGGGAAGGAGAAGAGGAGGCCGAGGGTAGCCTGAAAATGAGCTGGGTATCATCCGCATAGCACTGAAAGTTGGGGCAGAGAGCGGCGATGCGGTGGGCGAGAAGTGCCAGATACTGGTTGAACAGCCAAGAAGAGAGGTTAGAACCCTGGGGGACACCACAGGTAGAGGAAAAGATGTCAGAGAGGAAAGACCCCAGTTGGACCTGGGAGGGTCGATTTGAGAGGAAAGAGGTCAGCCACACCAGAGCCTGACCAGTGATACCCAGGTTATCTGGCACTGTGACTAGTAGTAATGCCTCCCAAATGGAAGAAAACAATGTTGGCATTATTAAAAATTGTCTTAATGAACTTGTTGACCAAAAACTTAACAAATGCCCTGAAGTGAATCATCTTCATATCTATAACATGGCTGTTGCACACGCTAAAAGCGAGAAAAACACATTGATAAGGCATGCAAAGAAATGTGCAAATACATTGTTGGACTTTTTAAGTCAGAAATGACTACTTTGCTAATCATACAAAAATAAGATAAAAACAATAAACATGGATTTATATATTGCTGATAATCAGCCCATGATTATAACCTGATTAATCATAATCCTAGACACGTGTGGGCTGTGCTTAGAACTATTACCAGAGATGTGTCTGGGCACTCTGAATCCCTGATTTCTGCAGATGTATGGTGTGAATAAATGACATTCAAATACCAGATTCCGAGTCAGCATCGGAATGTCATATGTGAGAACTTGGAAATGTTGAGTTGTGATGTCTCCCCTTGGTCCTTATTAAAATGGGCTATCACACAGCTTAAAAATGTAAAATCTGCTGGCCCAGATGGAATTTTTTTTAGGGTGTCTGCAACTGTGCAGGACTGCAGTCTCCACGCTGCACCCTGTCACCCGAATTCATAGTTCCCATCAGGACATCACCGGCACCTGATGAGACTTGACTGAAACGCAGTTCTAAAGACGGCCGTTGAGAAAATGAAAAAAAAATGTGCATGAAGTGAAAACTGTCGAATTCGCAGATACCAGGGGAAGACTGTTGGTGTGGAGTTTAAAAGAGATTAAACTATTTACAGCAACATTAAATTTACAGTAGTAGTTAAAACTTCTACTATTTTTAACTGGCCCTGAAGAAAGTGGTGGACTGAGCTTAAACCACTGAAACCGGTAGGCCGATAAACAGCCCAAACAAAAGGAATTTACCAGGAAATCTGGTTAAGTGGCTGAAGATAGAAACTTCCCTAGGACACAAAAAAAGAAGGGGATGTACCCGCTCTTTTGCTTTCTATTTTTCTTTCTATTTTTCATCTAAGCAACACTACATCGAGGACAACAAGAATTTTGAACTCTATGTTAGTAAAAGGAGTTTTCTTTTAATAAAAAAATGTACAACAAAAAAATAACCAATTGATCTCGGTAAACTGTTGATGGTATCCCGCATCTTTTTTTGCCTGAAGGCCACGCAACATATTTTTACAATTTCTAATCTCGCCGGCCATAGGAGACGAATTAAGTTGACAATTCTCCACTTGACCAGCAAGGCACACATGTTTGGAGACAGATCCTCATGTGTTTTAAAGCCATAATGCACGCAAAAAATGTTTAGTGTCTGGGCAAGTCTTTTCACTCCTCGTACCTTGACCGTGGAAAAAGAAAAAAAGCACCAGGGGAAAAAAAGGAACAAGAATTCTCGCCTTCACCACCTTGTGAAAAGTGAAGGAGAACAAGAGACACAGCAGCCGAGCAGTTATTACTATTGAAGAATTACTTCAAATGTACAACCTGAGACCTGCAATGTGTGAAAATATTAAATAGGGTATGCCTCAGGTACAGTGCCCGACATGGTTCAATACATGTGTATTCGATCCAGATGGAATTCCTCCATGTGCCTGCTATTTATTTGGATTTATAAAGCACCCAGCGGCCCATAGGCATTGTGGCGCTGTTACAGAATATTCACTTAATAACACAGTATACAAGTTATAGCAGATATTTCATGTGCAATAGTACAGGTTAACATGACATAGCTGATGGTGTTCCAAGGTTACAAAGGAACATTTGGTTACAGGCAGTATATTATTAACTGGTCTAATTAAATAGCTTTGTTTTAAGCACTTTCCTGAATAATGTAAGGGATTGTTCATTTCTTAGGCTGAGTGGGAGCGCGTTCCAGGCTTTTGGGACTAGGACTTCAAAGCTGTTGCTGCCAGCTTTCGCTCTGTTGAAGGCTGGGACTGAGAGTAGGTGAGCGTATTGGTCACGTTTTGGTCTATAGGCCTGGGCCTGGTGAACTCTGTCTGCAAGGTATGCCGGGGCTGTCTGGGCAAGGCATTTGTGCGTGATCGTGAGGGCCTTAAATGTTATGCGTTCTTTGATGGGGAGCCAGCGGGCGTCTTTCCGTGGCTGGGAGAGGTGCTCTCTCCTCGGGATGTTCAGGGCGGCTCTAAGGGCATTGTTGTGTACAAATTGTAATCTGTTTATGTTATTTGCAGATGTGCCTAGGAGTAGGATGTTGCAATAGTCACGTTTTGCGCCAATTGTGGCTCTAGCATTGTTAAGGCAGTTTTTTGGTGATAGGTGGGGTTTTACTGCATTTATGATTTTAGTAGTGAGTGCAGCTGACTATGAGATGGCACTGACTTGTCTGTCCATTGATAGGGTGGAGTCCAAGTATACACCGACAGTTTTCACTGTGGTGGAGGCTGTGATAGTTGAATTTTTGATATTGAAGGAATTGTGTTTGTCGTCTGGATTTTTATGGGATTCTTTTGGGCCTATCAATAGGATTTCTGTCTTTTCCCCGTTTAAACAGAGACCATTTGCTGCCATCCAAGCCTGGATGTGTGCATATGTCTTCTGAAGGGTGTTGAGGTCTTGTTTGTAGTTTCCTGTTAGTGGGAGAAGAATTTGAGTGTCGTTGGCATAGTTAGTAAAAGTTATGCCGAATTCTTCTAGGTCACTGAACAGGGGAAGGGTGAATAGGTTGTAGAGAGTGGGCGAGGTACATGAACCTTGTGGTATTCCGCATTCAATGGGACGGAGAAGACCCTCATGGCTCGGCCCTCCAGAAAGGAGGTGATCCACGCAGTGGCTTCTTGTGAGAAGTCAGAAGTGTCTGTGAGATGTTTTCACAGGATCTTGTGGTCAACCAGGTCAAAGGCTGCCGATAGATCTAAGAGTAGTAGGAGTGAGGTTTTGCCTTTGCCATGGCTTCGAGTAATTGATTCTTAAGGTCTAGTAGGGCTGATTCTGTACCATATCTATGGGCTTCCATTCTTAAGCTAACATTTGATCATATTCTTATATCGAAATTTTTGCCACAATCATGGTGCTCTGCGCTCATTATTCCAGTATATAGGAAGAGAAACCCCAATAACCCAGATAATTATCGGCACGTCGCCCTAATGGACGCCTCTTCGAAAGTATTTGCTGGCTTAATCTAGGAGGATCTACAAAGATATATTGTCCAACATGATGTACTCTCACGTTATCAAGTGGGTTCCACAAATATAAGGGTTGTCCACTGTCTATATTACTGTACTTGATATGACAGCTGCTTTTGATAGAGAAATAAGAAATCGTTTATGGATAAAAATGAATACCCTAGGAATCCCTGCTTATTTGGTTGCCATTATAGCCCGATTACATACAAATACGAATTATAGGGTGAGGCTTAATGCTGAAGGCTCTCTCACTGACCCTATATCTACAAGTACTGGTGTTAAACAGGGATGCAATCTTGCAGCTGTATTGTTCAACCTATACATTTGTGACATGGATAATCTATGGAAACAGGATAACATCTATCCAGTCCGCCTGGGCAAATTGAAGCTCAATTGGATGGCCTTTGCGGACGATTTAGGGCCTGATTCATTACATTTCCTATGGGATTGCACCATTATAAAACATGTCCATGAATCAGGCCCTTAATCTTCTTTGATCGAACACTGTTCGGTCTGCAGAACAAATTGAATATGTGTGTTTCATATGCTAATATGTATAACTTGCTTCCAAACCCATCCAAGTCACACATTGTTATATTTATGAATAGAAAAAGAAAACCTTGTAAGTATACGTGGACAATTGCTGATACCTAAATCAGGCGTACTACTATGCTTCATTATCTGGGATACAATCGCACTGATACAAATTTTATAGCCATGTGGAAAGACTCCCTGAATATCAAAATCAAACCACTAATGACACAGATTAAACTTATTTATCACAAATACTGCACATTTTCCTTGCTTACTTTGATTCAATAAAATCAGTTAAAGGTTGAGGCCATATTACTATATGGCTTAGATATTTGTTTAATTGACGTAGTTCATACTTGGGATGTTATCCTGGGCAAGATATGGAAATATACCCTGGGACTTGCTTCCTCCATACCTAACTCCATACTTTGCCATGAACTTGACCTATCATCACTTTCATTTAAGTGGCATTGGTGGTTGCTTTCCAACTATGTCAAAATTCTAAATCCATCAAGGAATTCTTTATATGAGGACCTCTCCCAAATGCTTACTGATGGTAACCCCCTTCTCTAGTACATTTTGCATGAAGAATGAATACAAGTCTAGTGATGATTAATGTCTTCACCAATGACTTATGTGCGCTATTACCTGGGGTTAAACAGAAATTGAAGGATCATGATTGGTGTATGCTCATAGACAAGAATCATGGTTATAAGTGTTACATAGAGTATGCCAAGTTTATCAGGAAACATGGGGAAAGAGCCCCATATTTACACAAATGTCCATGTGAGAAACAAAGAATGATATATATGTGCTTCAAACGAAATCAATTTACCACCAATGAGCGCATTAGATCTTGGCATTAGAACGATTCAAATAGTGAAGCTGGTAATTGTCATTTGTGCACTAATAATTCAGAGCTTGAAAGCCTAAAATACTTTGTATTGTATTGCACGTACTTTGAGAATTTTTGGATGACCCTTTTTGATAAATATCTAGTAAATAATTCTCAGTTGTCTAGAGAAAGCTTATGGACCAGATGTGTGTGAGGGAGCAACCAAACTCTGGTTCTTGCATTGGTACGATTATTGGACATAATCAACAAAAAGTTATTGGAATTGTTAAATAGTGCATCATTCATGCCTATTTAGTGATAAGTCCTTTAATTGAAAGAAACATTATTTTTGTTTACAAATATCCTTTTTTAAACAATAAGGTCATGTTTTAAGTATATACATATAGTGTCAGATTACCTACAATGTAAAAACTCTTTACTTGAATGATGGATATCTTGTCGTGCTTTATTATAGTACCCTCTGTAGGACAGTGATTATATAATCTTAAAGCTTTTATGCTCACTCATATGCTTGCTGATGTTTTATGATGATTTCTAAACATAAGTAAGAGTTATGTAGTGTCATGTACTTTCCTCTGAGATATATTCTAATGTGAAGTTTAAATGATACAAATCTGCAGAATACTGAACACTAACTTATTAGGTATATAAAGTGATGTGATTTTTACTGAAGCAATGATCGATTGATTTATCTTTATCTGCTGAGTTTAACTTAACAGATAAGGTGTGTTACGCACATCTCAATCTAATTTGTGTTCATTATTGAATCTGATCTACTCATTTATTTTTATCTACTTATTTGGATCTTAGCAGAACTGTTGTACGTGTTGTACTTGTTTTTATTATATATTAACTATTAAGAACTTTTATAATATGTACATAGGATGTTGATTGAATGATATGTATTTATGTGTTTTAAGTATTTCTCTACTTCCTGTATGTGTTAATACAATTGTAAAGGTGTATGTAGAAACCAAAAACAATAAAAAAAGAAAAAAGAGAAAGGCTTTCAGTGATTTATGCTCAAATGTGTTTATGCATATTGGTGATCAGGGGTTGTCAGTAGAATTCTGTAAATGTTTATCATATGTTTCAGAGGAAAGATCTTTCAATGTTTTGGATTTAAAATTTCCAATTTACAGTAGCTGGAGAGATTTGGCATAGGGTCTTAGCCACGGCTGGCGTGGATGAGTGTATATGGGCTTGCCTTTAGTTCCAAGCTGCTCAACCACTGCACAAATCTGCTAAATTTGATTTGATTTGAAGCACACCAATCAGGGCTAACCTCATCTAAGTGAAGATGGAACAGTTCATTCTGAGAACAAAAATCCATAAGGACATGCTGCCCACATACCTTTAGAGAAGAGGTACGGTTTTTGATGTCTTTAAAAGGGACTTAAAGCATGTAACAAACCCACCCGAGGAGGCATTGAGTTCAGAGACGTGGTCCAACCAAAGAACATCTCTGATCACCTCTAGATGATTAGTTAGTAAACAGAATAACTAATATCTGTTTATTCAAAGAGAGAACTGATATGAATAGTACATATTGCAGGATCATATCAATAGGGTAATGAGCCTATCCATGCAGGCATTTGAAAACCATGCACAACATTTCCTTTGCCTGATTGAAAGCCTTGGCAGTGAACAGTGGTAGTCCGAAATTCCATAGGATTTTGGACGTTTAAAAAATAAAACCTACATTGTTCACAGACTGTAAAGAAAGTCATTGTTCAGCTAGAAAGACAGCCAACACTGCATTGGAATAATCCAGATGAGAATTGATAAGCGTGCCAGCTATTTATGCAATTTTCGTAATTGAGGGTAAACTGTATGATCAGCTTTAGCAGGCACAAACATAGGAGGCTGTCACAACAGAACAAATTTGTAGACCTCGTCTCACCTCAGATTGCCATGTGACTCCAAAATGCTTGATTTTATTTTAATATGATAAAGGCAAGCCACACCCTAGTTGAATCCCAGGGCTCCTCAGCATGCCTTTAACCAAATGTCTTTGATCCAAAAGCATTTTCTCTATGTTGGGTAGGTTTAACTGGAGTACATTTGTAAGTATCCAGTTCTTAGATTCACTCATACAAACAGTACATTTCTGTTGTTGTTCTAAACGAGTTAGTTACTCTAAGGAAAATCTATGATAACTAAGATAGAATATAAATGTTACACAGTAAATAGTGTAATTTGAATACCTGCAGAAACCTGCAAGGACCAGCCTACAAGTCAGAAAAGAAACAACCAAGCTTTTTTGAATTGTTCAAGAGAAAGGACTTGAACAACTCAAAGGCAGAATCCAAAAAGCCAACCAATGTTCTAAGACACAAAAGAAGTATTTTTATGGTCAAAGGCCACAAATGGTTCCAACATGAGTAGCAGCAAAAGCCATCCATCATCAGCCCTGGTCAGAATGTCACCCCATACCATTGTGAGTGCAGACTCAGTCATTGGTGTAGTAGGCCTCCAGTGTGCATGGGTCACTGCTACCACATGTCCTTGGGCCCCCTCCAACTTTAATAAGAAATCATTTATTTTGAAGTTAGAGTGACATAGAAAAGCAATTATTTATTTTTGCAGTCCAGGGTGGTCCTCCTACCCCTCAGGACATGGATTGAGGCCAATGGCTTGTTTGTTCTGCACATGACGGGAACTGTGGAGCAGGGAGTCAAAACCCTGCCTGCACAGGAATCTTTCAGTCCCACCAATTCGCTGAAAAAGGTAAAAATATTTTAATTTTTGTAAATGTGTTTGCATGCCTGCATGCAAGGGTGTGTGCATATGTATATTATGTAATGTTTGTGTATGAGTGAGTGTGTGATATATGGGTGGCTGGTTGTGCATGGGTGTGAGTATGGTGAATTGGTGCATGTGTAATAAGCGAGTGAATGGTGTGTGAATGTGTTTATTGCTGGGCTGAGGAACTGATTTTGGAAGCTCGGTAGGGAGGTGCGAGGGAGAGGGGATGTGTGGCGGGGCATATGTATATTATGATATGTGTGAGAATGAGTGACTGTATGATGTTTTGGGTGGCTGGGTGTGTGTGTGTGAGTGCATGGTGCATGGCAACTGAGTGAAGGAATGGTGTGTGTAAATGTGTGTGTAAATGCTTGTGTTAAGTGCTGGCCTGCGGACCTGATTTTGGATGTTATGGGAGGGGGTGGGAGGTAGTGGAGACCTGGGGGGGGGGTGAGGGATACACTCAAACATAATTTTAATGGGCATCCATGATAAAGCAGGTATGACATGTGTTATTAGTGGCTAGACTGGCATTTTGGTGCAGCCAGTCTAGTCATTTCTGACTGTGGCATTTTTATTTTCACTTGGCTTCCACAATAAGCATGATCAGTCGTATTACTTGGCAGACTGGCATTTGGGTACATCCATTTCGTGTTGTGCGATGGCTTATTTTTCTGGTCATCTATAATAGAGCAAGCATCAAAAATGTTATTATGTGGCTAGACAAACAGTTTGATGTAGCCAGTCTAGTAATTTCTTACTATAGGCTTGACATGCTTTAATGGGCATCTCTGATAAAGCAAGAATGTTGTGCCATGGCTAGACTGGCATTTGGCTGCAGCAGTCTAGCAGTTTCTTACTGTGGCATATTTTTCTGGGCATCTATGATAAAGTAAGCATGATAAGTGATATTAATTGGTTAGACTGCCATGTTGGTGCATCCAGTCTAGGTATGTCTTAGTGTGAAATTATATTTATTTTACTGGGCATCAACAAGGCTAAAGCAAACATAATCAGTATTACATTTCTAGACTGCCATACTCAATGCAGCCAGTTTGGACATGTTTTGGTATGTGCTATTGCATTTTTTAATGGCAAAGGATTAATTTAATTAAAGCATTAATGCCCCTGTGCACTGTTAGGTGACTTGCATCTATTGGAATTTTGAATTGGAAATACCCTACAAAACCAGTTGCAAACGCTTTGTTTTTTTTTCTCAATTCTTCGCAGAAAGTGTGTTGTATAATGCACCATTTTCTTCAAACATTTATCTTGGTGGGGGGAAACTCACCCAAATCCCCTTTTGATGCTTTGGTCTCCCTCCCTATGACTGGTCACTCTGGCATATTTGTGTGAAATGTTTATGCTCCTTCAATAAAAAAATTCACCAGACGCCACCGGGTGAGTGACTGCTGGGTGAATGGGTATGAATGTGTGAATGCAAGGTTGGGGCCCAGGCAAAGGGCATTGGACCATGGATGCTTTTTTACTTGTTTTGCTGGCATTGCTGGTCAAAGTCAACTTGATAAATGTCATTAGGTGGACAGGTGGGGGGTTCATAGAGCAACGGGCAGGGAGACTGGACATTTTCTGTGCCATGGCATTTTTTATTCACATTAGGGGCAACACCACATGTATCTTTTTGCACTAGGGCAATTTTTGCCCTGGTTCTTATAGCATGAAAACTGTACTTGTAATGGTGCAATGGTTTTCTAGTATGTTCCGGTGTTTTTAGAAACAGGGCAAACTTTGCCCTTGTGCTAATACCGTGCAACTTTGAACTTGCACCGGTGCAAAGTTTCTGTAATCTGGCCCCAGATGACAAACATATGGCTTCCAATAAATATGTCCATCGAGATACACATGTTTGAGTGAAGGACACCACACTCAGATGGCTCAATGATTTGGAATTCTTAAACTTTGCCACGCAAGCATGCAAACTTTACCTTGGTCCTCCCATGCACCTTTTAGTAAAACTGATGTAGCCAACCAAAACTGTGTGCACTATACAAATCTAACAAATAAATTTAAAAAAATACATATGTATTTATGGTATTTATGAAGTGTGAACCTACCCTCAGTGCATAAGAGTGCTGTACATAGGGGGCACACAACTACATTTCAGGAAGAAACTCAAGGAAAAGCTCCTTGCTAATATCTAGGTCCACACATACACTCCCCACCTAACCACAGGCTGTGTGATCTGCTCCCCATTCTTTTCATCATAATTTCTGGTTGATCCCTTGCTGCCAAACTGCCCACCCTCCCCATCCCTGTTGTTAGGTCCCTGTTCCCTGCTATGTCTCCTTCCCTACATATTTACTTCCTCTATGACTTGTAAAGCGCTCTGTTGCTTCCCAAAGCGAGGTGCATGCTCAATAAATACCTTTCAGAAGAGAAATACCTTGCAGTAGAGAAAGAGGTGTAGTCCGATGTGAGCAGCTGTTTCAGGGGGTGAGTGTGTACCAAGGGAAGGAGCAACCATCTTCATATGTTCTCCTTTTGAATTTCTTGGGTGTTAGTTTGTTCATGGTGTGATGGGTGTTGTGCTGAGCTCCAGGGGTAGTGAGTTTCCCTTTGGGGGAATCAGCATCTTGATTGTTTTGGAATTTCAGGGGTGTGCTTCCTGAATTGGGGCTGAAACTTTGGAGTGCACATGGGGCCTGATTTACAAGGCATTTTCCAATGGGATTGCGCCAATGTAAAACGCTTTTGTAAATCAGGTACACAAGTGCAACAGTCACTGGCAAATCAGTCCGGTTGAAGGCCAGTGATGAATTACCTATCACCTGTGCAAAATTTACTTTTATAGGTCCAATACATGTGATCGGGGTTGTAGATCATTATTTAAATGCACAAATATCCAGCTACTGCCATGCACGTTCCTACACATCTGCTTATAACAATCGTGTCAGCACTAACCTTATAGAATGTATTTATGTGTTTCAATAGGAAAGGCAAACTTTCCCTGAAAAGAGGAAGCCACTACTGCCAAAGCAAGTGTTAACAAGCGGAAGGCAGAGCAGTGAAAACATCGCCTTTACACCGATAAACGATTGTAGGTACTGGACAGGTTTTAAACTTTGTAATTATTTGTTGCTGTGGGCACAGAGCAGTGCACTTGAAAAGGCAACATTTGCATGGATAATGGAAAGCTGATAAACAACAAAAGCACAACATGAACAGCCCAACTACCCGGCAGGTGTATATGAAAAGACATGATTTTATGCTCAAAAGCAATTCATAGCAGATGAAAATATCCATAGAACCTTCTGCTCCAGGGATTGGCAATCTGTAGCCTCGCCCCCTGGATGCTGTTGACAGCTCTGCCCTTGTATCACAGTGGATACAGTGACACCGGAACCACTGCTCTACATCTACAATGCAAACAGTAAATGTAAACTAGCCAGCCGGCTCTGCCTCATCTACATCAGCACTTGATGTTGAGAAGGGGCTTCTACATTGCCAGGTACAAATATACACGGTATTAGCTTGTTACCAGATACAGACAATATTGGCATTAGGTTTTTTTCTCAGAGTGGCATGGAGCAGTGGAGGGCTGAAATTCCAATCCCCAAAAGCAATGCTGATTTAAAGAGTCCTTGAGCAAATGCTAGTCAGGTTTAGGGGGCAACCTCGTCCTGTTCAACAAGCAAACTAAATAATTGAATCAGGTTGCTTGTGCCTATGTTTACTGAACACACATCAGTGGTACAAAGGCAATAATTCATGGGGATGACGATCTAGCTATGGATTTTAACCCTTGATTTAAGTCATTTAGCCTCTCCTATATGACTCAACTGATAGATAAGAATTTGGGTCACTTGCACATAGGGGCTCATTAAATTCAGCGGTAACGGTATTACTGCCACATTTAATGGCTGGCCCTATCAGGAGTTGGTTGCAAAATGGGCTGTTTTACCTAAAGCTTTTTTCAGGAGGTGAACATCCGATTTAGCGCCCTGTTTTCGGTGGTATTACCGCCGGCTGTGTTAGTGTACAGTATTAGCTCTGAACATGACCCATTGGAACCAATGAACCTATTGAACCCAATGTGGAATGGTGATTTACCGTTGACGCCCAACCCGTGATTCGGCCGGGATACCGCCCGATTCATGATGAGGCCCATAGTCTTCTAATTTTTCCAATGTATATCCAGTTGAGGCTGATAGAAAATTGATTTTAGGAAGGGAGCATTAACTTTCAGTCCCAAAACAGATAATTGTACCAATGTAAATCTAATGGTAGGGGGATTTCTAAACTCCTTCTCCATTCACTCCAATAAAGAGTATAGATGACAGTTCCAGTGATTTCTTCATAGTCCTTCATTTACATATTCTTTCTTCTATTTCACCTTCATACAAACACTTGCAACCGTCATGTGTTTCTTATTTGTATGTGCGTTTTCAAGGCTACACTGCTTTTAAATAAATGTATTCGATCTTGTAATTCGTGCACTACTTCATAACATACATCATTTAATTTCATTATAACTTAACCCTTTCATTGTTCGGCGTTGTCTTTTAAAAAAAAAATATTGTGTTTTGTTTAACAATGGACATAACCCCAAACCAGGCATGGCATAGCGACAAAGGTTAGCATCAATACAGCAGATAAGTAACAACATAATCTGTAAGATGTCAGGGGTGCCACACAGCAGAGCACTCCCTTGTACTTCTGTGGGGTGCATATAAAGGCCACAAACAGAAGTCCCTTTCACATAAATAGCAGGCATTTAAATCCTACAACAAAAATGGGCTGGCTTTTGCTTTTATTTTCACATGAATGGCAGGTATTTAAACACTGAGAAAAAGAGGGTGAGGAGGGCACCACGTATTATAGTAGTTGCTTATATTAAGAAAATCATAAATTCACTATACAGTAAGTTTATTGTAATGTTCTCGCCTGGAGCTGCCAATCCAAAAACGGTCCTGTGGCACTAGGACCTAATCGAACAAAAAACTTCCAAGAAACAAAGTGAATCCACTTTGTTAGGAAAGGCGCATCTCAGTTAGCCCCAAATAGGTTGCTAATGTTTAATATGTTGTAGATTAGGTATCCAGTTTACGATATAAAAGTAATGAAGTTCAAAGAAATATTTTTAGCAGGAATTGTTTAATTCACATTCCTGTAATATTTGCCGCCAAAATTTGTTTTTGTAAATCACACAATGAGTTTGCATCTCAAATTGCCTATAATACTCTGGTGCCAATGCATTTCGGATTGAATCCTTCTTCAGGGCGGTATTATAGCAAAAAACAAGTAGTATAGCATGACTTATTACATTGTTAACAGTATATGTACATACAACAGCCATTGTTTAAGGGTAATTACAAAAATCACATACCAATCCGCGAATCACGTCCATTTGAAGAGATAATGAGCAAAAATGAAACAAAACGGCATACCAATTAGTTAACTGAAGTAAATGTGCATATTCTCTCTATCTTTGAACTATATGTGCATGTCATACCTCGGTCATGCCGAACGCTGAAATCGTGGTGTTGTACGGGGGTACAACAAGAGCTACAAGAAAGTTAAACAATAATGCTAAGTCTTCCTCAAGTCCTTCCGTAGGTGAGGCATGTGAAATCTAATTGTTACTTCTGTACTTACTAAGCTTCTGTTGTGCACAAAGCGTGACCGCAGAGCGAGCCACTTGCAACGCGCTTGCGTTAGTTTACCTTTCGTTTTAAAGTTTACCATGGAGACGGTGCGAGGCGTTGTGGTCCTGCCTGGAGCACGTACGCCTCGCGCCCCACCCTCAGGCGCGAGCCAGGGGGGCGGGGATGTCTCCATGGTGACCAACGCATTGAAAGTCAATGCGCGTGATTGTAATTTCATGTCTACAGAGCCTTAAAGGCGCAGTAGCTAGAGCAATTAGGGGACTAGCAGTGTGTATTCATTTAACGGATCGTAATGATGTATGCAAGACTATAGGTCCACATTGACTAAATATGGGAAGTAGGGCGCACCCGTGTAAGTCCCGTGAAGTCCCGCTTTGCCGCGGACCCTGCTTCCAGCGTTTTTTATCGTGGATCCTTGGATTTTGGACTGTCAAACTACAAGCCCCAGCAGGTGAAAGATAAAGGGAGAACAGTTGATTGTGCAAAGGACTAATTAGCTTTAAAGCTAAGAACAAGACTCTAATATACTTCTCTCCTTGTTTAGGCTCAACTACAATAAGGGCTGGGCGGAGCTATATAAGCTCAGGGGCGCGCGCATCGCGCGCGCGCACCCGTGTAAGTCCCGTGAAGTCCCGCTTTGCCGCTTCGCCGCGGTGACGCGGTTATCGTGGGAGAGCTAGGTTTTAAGAATTCCATGATTAAATACTAATACTGGTTTTAAAGTTTTTAAAAGCAAAGAGAGGCATTATCGTGAATCAAGTAAGAGTCAACTATGCTCACCCTTAGATCTGGTATGCCTTGTGCGGAACGTGTGCGTGCCTTATTGGAGTCTACCTCAAGAGATAGCCCAGCGTTATCCTCAAAAACGACGCGTTCTTTTGTTAAAAGTGCGCCTCTGGAGATGCGAACAAAGAAGAAAAGATCACGACTTGACTTTGTTACAGGTGACCTGAGAGACTACGGATTTGATGTTGGTCGATCTCCACGTCCTGTGGCTCGAACTGTTGAATGTAATAATTTAAGTGTATCAAATGTTGAGGCGCATCCCTTCAATAACGAACAAGTGGGTTCTGCTATCCAGCAAACTGCTCTTAGCCCACGGTTGTCTCAGGCCACAAGTGTTGGTAATGAGCAGGGAGAGCAACATTGTAATATCTCTTTATCGGACTCAATGTTGCTGCTGAACGCCCGCTCAGGAGTTGTTAGTTTAGCACCTCTATCTATGCAGAAGCAAGAGTCTGTTGCTGTTGAAGACAATGCAATTATAGAGCTGGAGTCATCGGACTCTTGTTTTGTGGCCAAAGATGATGAATCTGACCTTTCTAAATCCCCTGTTTTATTTAAAAATGGAGACATTTCAGAATCAGAAAGCTCCATCTCATTTATCCCACCGACTCCGAGGAGACTAAATAGTGATAGTTCAGCTGCAAGCCCGACTTTGGTAATAAAAAATGCAGCTCCTGTAACATTAGAAGTAATGAATATGGCCCTGATGTCCCTCGCTAAATTATTTGAAGCTTTAGATTCAAAGATTAACTCATTACAAAATAATGTTGAATCTATCTTGAGGTCACAGAAGGCTTTTGGTTTATCTTTGGCCCAGAAACAAGAGTGTGATGTCGATCAGATAGAACTCCTCTCTAAACAGTTAGGTGAGTTGGTGTTATCATGTAATAACATTGGAGACCAAGTGGATAGGAAATTGAGCTCATCTAGAGCTGAGAAAAATATGCAAAAGTTTAAGACCGCGGTGCCTTTTGTTGAGGGTATTATACGAGAAATATCAGTAGAGGAGGTGGGGCTGGTATCTGTGGTGTCACAGTCAAGCCCTTATGTGAGAACAGCCAATGTCGTTGGTAAGGATGTAAGGGGTCAAGGTACTGTGAAACTGACTAAGTTGGCGCCTATATTTGATCAGGTGGTGTTATGTGAAGAGGAACCTGAGGAACCAAATGTTGTTGCTTCCAAAATAAGTGATGAGCAGCAGTCTAAAGGGGTTTATACAATAGTTGCTAAAAATGCTAAAGGGTTAGCCCACCAACAGAAGGAAAATGTGAAGAAATCAAAAAATCAGAAGTCTAGGATAACTCCTTCGAGTGGGAAAACAAAACAATTCTTTAAATCCCTGTCTAAACCGGATAGGGGTGCTATGATAGCTTCTGATGCAATCTCAAAAAAATATCAGAACTTATCACAAGAGCGACAACGAGTGAAGAGTGGGGGGTTGGACCCCCTTGATGTGATCCCCCCGCATGCTCCCCTAGATGAGCTGGTGCAAATAGTGGAAGATCTTGAGAGTGAATCTTCAAATGTGACAGATCGGAACCCAGCTTTAAGGGCCCCGAAGAAAAAGCAATCGAAAGATGCTAGAGTATCCAACTCAATACCTAACACTCAAGATCTTAGAAAGGCAGTGGATGAGTATATGGCCCAATTTCATCCTGAGCCAACTCTGACTTACCCACTGTCCAGGGTTCTAATTCCAGCAGCAAAAAAGCCTGAATTAGAGGCTGATGGGAAAATAAACACTGGGAGGGCTGCAGATAATCAACTAATAATACCATCTAGAAATGTTTTGCCAGTAGCAGATTCAACCCCTGATACTCAAGATAGTCTACAAAATAATATTTTAACTACAATCAAAGACTGTCTAGTTGCTCTGACCTCAGAACAAATGACTCTTAAATCATCTATGAAGGCAATGAGCTGTAGTCAGTCTGACCTGGCAAAATCTTGTGATGAAAGATCTACCTCTAAGAAGGTTTCGTTCAAATCTCCAGTCGAAGAGACCAAACATTATCCGCCTATAGAAACACTTAGTATTCAGAGTTGCCCTGGCTCCAAAGGAATATCTAAGAGCACATTGCCCCCCCAGTTATTTGCCTTGTTTCTTAGCTGTCGTGAGGACTCCCTCCCCAAGTACACCATGAATAGACGAAGTATAATGCAAATATTCTCGGATGTGCCCAGTTTAGAGGACATCTCCTCTAGGGATGTAGTACAAGTAGAGTTTCCGGATGACAATGATCCAACGGTGTCCTGTTTGTGGTTGGGATCCCGTGTCATCTATAATATTATTTGGTCTGCTAGATCTGATCTTTTTGATCTGGGTTTTAACCTAATTCCAACCACAAAAGAACCCCTGGTATCCGCAACTGCTTGCAAATCTACTAGTCAGGTTATTAGTGATGATGGCAATTCAGCTAGGAGTTGTAGTTGTGGAAAAGCATAACTAAGAACAGGTGAATGTGCTGCGCGAACCCAGAAATTTGTAGTTACGAGCTGGAATACCAGGGGACATAAACACCTGCTAAATAATATGAGTGGTTGTTTGGAAGAATGTGACTTAATTCTTATGCAGGAAACATGGCTAACTGCCCCACTATCATGGGACAATCATTATGTCCATTTGGCTCCAGCGATTAAGGGACAAAAAGGTAGACCTATGTCAGGGATGACAATTGTCACTAAAACGACCACGACAAATACAATCTCAGAAGGTCCCAACCCAAATCCCTATTTGCAATGTTCCATAATAATGTTTCATAAATTGAAATTTCTTGTTATAAACATATACTGGAACCCAATTGCAATTATAACAACTACCTTTTTTAATGATTTGAATGCATTGATAGAAAATACTATAACCACCACAGAGATTGCGCATGTGATACTAGCAGGGGACCTGAATCTTCATCTGTTGGAACCAACTAAGAAAAGAAATACGGATAGAGTCTCCCAATGGTTGGTATTTATTGACACTTGGGATTTAATAATGCTAAATGGAGCAGTTGATTCTGACAATCCACCATCTTTTACTTGGACTTGTGGGGGCCAAAATGCTACAATTGACTATATGTATGTTGACCGAAAGCTATTTGAGAAAATATCCGAGTTCAAGGTTATTCCAACTATAGTAAGTGATCATTGGATGTTGAGGGCTGAGTTTTTACTCCAGGTTGTGATTGAACCTCGATACTGTCAGCATCAATTGAATGGTCTGGTTATAAATCCTCAACGGAACAGGCTATTATGGACAAGCGAGGGACTACATGCTTTTGCGGCCAGTGTAACAAATGATCATCACTGTTTGTTGAGAGGTATTGATTCATTTAATTATCATGATAAAATACACCTTTTTGCCTCCACTTTGTCTATAGGTTTTGGGAAGGACAATAAGTCTCATATCCATGTATTTGATCAGGGTATCAGAGAGAGGAAAGCACAGTACCGAAAACAGAAAAGGCAGTTAGCCCTTCTACCAGTACACTACCGAGAATCTGCGTTGCGCAAACTGAAAACCAATTATAGGAATTGGGTCCGGGGTAACAAGGCAGCTTTGTTCCAATATGATGGTGAAAAGTGGTTACAGGTGGCTAAAACCAAAAATACATCGCAAATTTGGAAATTGTTAAATAATGGAGTAGCTGGTACTCAACTAGCAACTCAACTTAATGGTGTGTCGGAGAAGAAGTGGGTGACCTATTTCTCTGACATATATGATCTTCCAAATAATAGAAAAATCTCACAACCAAATTTAGAATTAAACAATCCATCTTTCCAAATCAATTTTGATCGAGAAGATGTATTGTTTTATATAAACAAAGCAAGCTCATCAAGAGCCCCCGGGCCAGATGGCCTGTCAAATTTTGTATTAAAACAGAATCCGGAACTATGGGCATCTATTTTGTATAAAATTTTCCAAACTGTGCAAATTAAACAAGCAGTCCCTCCATCATGGTGTAAGGCCATTACGGTACCAGTCTATAAGAGCGGAGATCGAGCGAATCCAGCGAGTTATCGTCCGATTTCTCTTCTTGATGCCCCGGGTAAGATCTTTAGTAGAATTATTCTGAGAGAGCTCAACAATTGGGCGTCAGAAGAGAATCGGCGAGACCCATTTCAAACTGGATTTGTGGCAGGTCTTGGCACCAGTATTAACATTACGACTCTTAATGCAATTAAAGAACTGTATGCATCAAGAAATCAACCAATTTATCTCGCTTATGTTGATTTTAGAGTAGCGTTTGACTCCGTAGATCGGAGTCTGCTACTTGAGAAATTGTTAAAATTTGGATGTCCTTCTTCGCTTGTCCATTTAATATACTTACTCCACTCTAATACTTCAATGAAAGTTAAATTGAATCTAGATGGGCTACTGTCTGAAGAGATTCTAACCCAACGAGGCCTGAAACAAGGATGTATCCTTGCTGCCACACTGTTTAATTTGTTTATTCTAGATTTAGGTAATGAATTCAATATCGTAGTGAATGATGCTCCTAAATTAGGGAACCAGATCATTGCATGGCTTTTGTATGCAGACGATTTAGTCCTCATCTCGCAAACGCCGAGTGGCCTACAAAACATGCTTGATAAATTAGATCAATATGTCACCAAGAATAATCTGACTTTGAATCTGGTAAAAACTCAAGTGATGGAATTGGGGAGATTTAAGCCAAGATTAAGGAAACAGTATTGTTGGTTTCTGAATAAACAAAAGCTGAACGTGGTGAATGAATACAAATACTTGGGCGTTCTATTCAGTAATTCTCCCATAAATAAGCCCCAAAGAGACAGTCTAAATGGTAAACTGACCACATTAATATCACAAGCCAGAATTTTGCAACATAAGTATGGTAAGTTCTCATGTAAGCATATTCTTACCTTCTATCAGCAAAAGGTACTTCCCATTATTACTTATGGATGTGAGGCTTGGCTACCTGTGGAGGCTTGCTATTGGAACAAATTCGAGGCAAAATTTTGGAAGAAAGTCTTGAATCTTCCAAACTCTAGTCCAACAGCATTGCTCCGCTTTGAGCTGGGAATTTTATCAGTAAATATACATGCTTCGTGGAAGAGATGCTGTCTATTTAGAAAATGTGTGTTAGGCCTGGTAAGTAATGGTATACTGAAGATTCTGGCAGACTATCTAATACGTTCAGTACATCTATTTCCATCAAGTTGGAGAGCGGCGGTTATGTCCGATTTGACGGAAGCAAATATCTCATTAGACACTCTATTAACTAATCCCTCTAAAGCCAAAATCAAATTATACCAACTTGATTGGCATATAACCCAACAAGATTGTTTAAAATTAAAAGATTTTGATAGAGCTCTGTTTGGGCATAAAAAATTCCGCCAAACTACGGATTATTTACTAAAATGCCCCTCTCACAAACTTAGAAACCAAATACTGAGGTTCCGCCTGAATCTTTGGCCGACCAAACAAATTTTGGTAAGAAGGGGAATCATTAAGTTGGATGAATCATTTTGCCGATTTTGTAATGATAAACTATCTAAAGAAAGTTTGAAACATCTATTAATAGAATGTGCGGCTTTAAAAATGCAGAGAAAAGACATTATTGATAAATTAACGAGACACCATTATATAAGCCGCTCAAATGATGAACTATGGAATGAGCTATTTGCGACTCCAAAAATCACAGTAAGAATAGCCACTATTCAATTCCTAAATAAGCTTCTATGTCCAATTTGTCCAAGTAAGTAATCGATTGCGCTCTTTGTTCTAATTATAAGATCATTCATGTAAGTCACATGTGTTATTGTTCGATGTTTTAATTGGTTACTTGGCATACCTTGCCTTTTTACTGTATGTTTTTGTTTTATATTTTGTATAAAAGTAATTTTGTTTGAAAGGTTAATCTAATTAGCCAAACCAAACCAAACAAATAAATAAAGTAATTTCATGTCTACAGAGCCTTAAAGGCGCAGTAGCTAGAGCAATTAGGGGACTAGCAGTGTGTATTCATTTAACGGATCGTAATGATGTATGCAAGACTATAGGTCCACATTGACTAAATATGGGAAGTAGGGCGTATGAAATAAAATAATCCAGAGTAATCCATCTCTGGGACATGTATTCTATCACTATGGTGTCATTTAAGCAATGAGTTTTCCACTATTATGAAGACATAAACCTAGGTATAGTCCAATCTTAAAGAAAAACATGGCAAGAAATGTAAAATGCAGTTAAATAGCGGAACAATAACAACGGTTGTTTTCATGGAAAATATCGATCTTCTGTGAATAAAATATAAAGTTAATTCTATTCTACAGAAATGATTTTACAAGAAACACATAAAGTTTATTTCTTCATTGAGCCCCCTTGGAGTAAGGGAACTCAGACGGTCTATCCAAAAGGATTCTCTTTGATCCATTTTCCTTTGGAAATTCTCGTGGGTGTCTCTTTTAGAAACCACTTCTAGGATAACAAATCGGATTTGAGCCAGGTTGTGTTTCTTCTCATCCCAATGTCTTGACACCGCTGAGTTCAGATTGTGGTTCCTTATGCATGATCTATGTTCGTTCCACCTAATTTTTGCTACTCGCAATGTCTGACCCACATAATACAGTCCACACGGACACTTGATGGCATAAATCACGTTAATAGAGTCACATGTAGCAAAATCTTTCAATCTGATTGTCTCTCCTGTATGGGGATGTTTTACTGTTTCTCCTTTCATCACATAGCTACAATTGCTACAATTCAAACAAGGAAATGTTCCAATTCTTTCTGTGAGTTTCTTCTTAAGTGCTGGTTTAGTTTGAACTAGTCTATCTTTTAGGTTTTGACTCCGCTGATAGGCAAATGTGGGTACTTCATTAAACAGGTGTTCTACTCTCTGATCACATAATAATGTGTTCCAATGTTTTTTAATAATGCACTTAATACGGTTGCTTTGACGTGAGTATTTGGACACAAAGACCAGTGGGGGAGCCGACTCTTGCCTAGTCTTTATCTTCAATAGGTCTTCTCTGCTTTGTGTGGCTACTCGTGATTGAGCTGTGTTTATTTCTTCTTACGAATATCCCCTCTCCAGGAACTTTTTCCCCATCTCTTGGATGGCTATCTTGTAGTCTTCTGGGTCACTTACCAATCTTTTTACCCTGAGCATCTGGCTGTATGGAAGGTTTTTTATAAGACTCGGTTGATGGAAGCTGAGGCGTTGTAATAGATTGTTCCGATCTGTGGGTTTTCGAAAGATGGTGGTCTGATAGCCTGTGTTGGTAATCTTAATGTCTACATCCAGAAAGTGGATGTTAGTTAGGGAGTGTTCTTGAGTAAATTGGATACGGGCATCTATGTTGTTGAGATATGTGAAGAAGTTGAGCAGTTCTTCTTCTGTATCTTTC
The DNA here is from genome assembly GCF_040938575.1 of Ambystoma mexicanum. Lineage (NCBI taxonomy): Eukaryota > Metazoa > Chordata > Amphibia > Caudata > Ambystomatidae > Ambystoma > Ambystoma mexicanum. Next base: position 417,514,229 of record NC_090927.1, on the reverse strand, counting down.
CATATTCCAAATATGTCGTCGATATACCTGTTCATTTTGTAGTATGTTTTCAAATTCAAATTTGTACATGAATGAGTTAGCATAGGAGGGGGCCATAGTGGCTCCCATGGCTGTCCCAGCCACTTGGAGATAGTAGTCATTCTTATATCGGAAATATGAGTTATTGCTAATAAACTCCAGAAGTACCATTATGAATTCTTTCTGAGCTGGTATCTCTTCAGCATTGAGTAGCATCCATTCCACCACCTCACCCCCTAAATCGTGGGGGATCGATGTGTAGAGGCTTTTAACATCGATGGTAAAACAGATGTTGTTGCAATTGAATGGAGTTCCGTTCAAGAGTTGTAAAAAATGGGTTGAGTCCTTGATGTATGTATTGGTTTTTTGAATCAGTGGCTGTAAAAAAAAGTCCACATATTTGCCTAGAGATTCTAGTATGCTGTTTATCCCTGCTACAATAGGTCTCCCAGGGGGTTTGATGAGGTCTTTATGTACCTTTGGAAGGGTATAAAAGTGTGGTGTTTTCGGGTGTGAATTGGTCAAAAATGTCTTTGTGTGGTGATTAATCCACTCCAATTCCTCTGCTTTATCTAGTAAAGTCTTCAAATTTTCTTTTATCTCCGGTGTGGGATCTTGTGTCAATCTGGCATATGTATTGCCATCACTTAGTTGTCTCTCACATTCTTCTTCATACTCTCTAGTGTTAAGCAGTACTAAACCTCCTCCTTTGTCCGCAGCCCCTATTGTGATTGCTGGATCTCCATATAAGTCACGTATCAACTTTAGTTCATGAGGTTTCATGTTGCGAGGTGACTGACCTTTAAACTTAAGTTTTTCAAAATCTCTCGTAACTTGTTTTTGGAAGATTTCTATTGAAGGTATACTTATTGGAGGGATAAAGGTACTTTTGCTTCTGAATTCCTTGAGTTCTGCTTCTTCCCTAGCTTCTTGATGGTCCAGTTCGCTAAAAAATGCCCTCAGGTTCATCTTTCTGATTAGTTTAAAAGGTTCTATTTTAGACTCAAATAATGTGCTGTCATATGTAGGGACAAAACTTAGGCCTTTCTGTAGTGTTTCTGTTTCTTTATCAGTCAAAACTCTAGATGATAAAACACTGCAACAAAAACAGTCTGGCTTTTACTTTTGTTTCCTCTAAAGTTAAAGAGCACTGTGGAAAGGGAACTACCTATCATTATCAATGGAAAAGCAGCAGTTTAATACACATAAAAAGGAGGAATCAAAAAATCCTGTGACATGGAAAACAAGATTTGTAAACATTGGAAGCACAAACGGCCTGCACATATGTTTGAAAATAAAAACGGCTTTAAAAAGCCACAATGAAAATGATATCACTGCTCACAGAAAAATGTCAGGAAAGCAGAACAGGATGTGTCGGTTGACCAACGCAATGCATACTATGGTTCCCCCACAAAGGCCCAGTGACAGTTGGAGAGACAATTACTTCAGGAAAAACCTGTTCCAGCTGGATGTCACACCTCCCATCGAATAACCCCACAATAACATTTGATGCTTCTGAAGGCGTCAAAATTCCCTATTTTACAGACTTGCTGGCAGGAAAGCAAGGACTTCAAAAGAAGGCCATCCGTGGCTGAAGCATGACTAAAAGGTGCGTGTCCTTGTTGTTGCATCCACTTCAAGAGCCCACACTAACTTCAAAGAAGACTCATAAAAATATTCCTACTCCTTGCCACTGCCTTCTATTCAAAGGAATCAAGCCGAATTGATGTTTGGGTGTGAGTGTTGCCGGGGGGAGTCCTTAAATGTAGGTGCTATCACTTAGTGTGGAATTGTTATTTTCCTGTGTTGTCATTAAAACAAAAGTGAGTGTAACAGTATATTTTAACCTGGTCACTCTAGATAGGATATTGCATTGGTGTTGCCACAATTTTGGTGGCTGCTGTATTTTGATTATCCTCATTACATTGAATAATAAATGAATACAATGGGCCTCATTACACGGACGGCGGTAACCATGGCGCTATTAGCACCATGGTTGCCTCCGGTATTTTACTGAGTCTGCCATGGTGAATGGCGGAATTACCGCCCTATTCCAAGGTGTGTGGGGGCGGTAATTCCCCATTCACCATGGCACTTCCCCATTCCCATTTTTGCCCCCATATGGCTCAATGGGAATGGGGAAGGCGGTAATTACGGTACCGCAAATTGCGGTACCGTAATTACCTCCTAGGTCCCTTTGCGGGTCCCGTCCTTAACGGCTGGTAAAACCAGCCGTTAAGGTAGGGTCTCACAAAGGGACCTCGTAGTAAGGCGGTAAGGGTTTACCGGCACTGGTACCCTTTCTGGTAACGGTAAACCCTTACCGCCGTCCGTGTAATGAGGCCCAATATCTTATTAATGCACACCAGCCTGGTTCCTAGTCCATTGTGACACAGGGTGCTGGTGGAGGTTGGGTACGAGACGGGTTGGAGGCCTACTCAAAAAGAATCTGTAGTATACTAAAAATAAAAAGCGTTTTATTGTGCGCTACATCCATTGTAGGGGAAAGAGTTCCCTGGCTGGCGTATGCCAGGTAATAAATAAACTGTGACACTTCTAAAGGACATTCTGCCACCCACGCCACTCATGAACCCTTCGCTCATCGGCCCCATACATTCACAAACCTCCCTGGACAACCCCAGGCATTATATATCCTCTTTTCCATTGCCATGCATCTGTCAATTTCTGCAACCCATCAAGACATTTGAAAACGGGACGGCACCCCCCACATCATTGAAATAATTTTCTTCACCTGCCCCATGGTGACCGAAAGGAACAACTTCTCAAATTTCCTTTAGCCCGACTCACCCCATATTCCCAGTAACGCACATTTCGTATAAATGTGTATTTCAGTGTGTATCGTCGATGACATTTTGTCAATAAATTTCTGCCAAAAGATCTGTACCTGTGGACAGGCCCACAGGTTAAGGTAGATGGAACCCCATTCCCTCTGCATGGGCGAAGGTAAGGAAATGGCCATTCACATTCTTGGCAACCCAGCATCCGAGCCCAGGCTGTAGAAGGGACATCCTGGCCATTTCAGTGGTGTAAACCCTTAGAAAGCAAATATTTACATAATGCATAGCCTACTTTGTTGTAGGATATTAGTCTATATGGTATACAACATTAGATGTTTAAAATATGGCTTCATTTATTAGATCCCTTAGGAGGTAGGGTTTTCGTGGGCAGTATTGGACTGGTTCTGTGCATTTTTGACCTTGCCTTCTCAAATAGTTTCCCTTCAACCTTATCGTTCATCTCCGGTCTTGCTCACCTGAGGAGTCAGGGACCGGCTCTTTCTCCCTTACTTTTTAATTTATATATTCGCCCTCTGTTGATTCTTATTCATTTGTTTGGTTTCAGGGTCTTTTCATACACAGATGACGCTCAGATCCTGTTTAAACTAGACACGAAACCGGGTGAGGTAAGGGACAAGTTAGAAAAGTGTTTAGAAGCCATCCAGATAAGGATGGAGTCAAATTGGCTCAAACTAAATGGTGGGAAGACAGAGATTCTGATCTCGGACGGCTAGGGGCAGCTGAGAGATGGACTGAGGCCATCTGGGCAGAATCATTGGGCCCATTACCTAAACCGGCTAAAGTGGTGTGTAACTTAAGGATTAAGCTATCAGAATCCCTGTCCTTGGAAGCGCCGGTTAATGCAGTATATGGAACAGGCTTGTTTAAGCTTAAACAATTAAAGAAAGTCCTCCCCTTCATTCCAAACAAGTTTCGTGCTCAAATTGTGGCTGGACTATTGCAATGCCATCTATCTGGCACAGCCTCCTTTTCTTATTCAGAGCCTGCCAGTGCTACAGAATGCTGTAGTGAGTTTGGTTACACACATTCCTGTCAGAGAAGGAGTAACTAGGGCTAGAAAATCTGTATATTGGCTTCGATTGAAGCCGGGGTAAAATTTAAAGCACTATGTATTATGTGCGTTAGGTGGAAATGGATTTGTATTTGTATTTGTATTTTATTTATAATGCGCACCTAACCCAAGGGTAGCCAGGCGCAAAGGCAGCAAGAGGGTTGCAAAACTTAGTTACATACAGTAGGGTGAGGTCCAGCTGCGGTTACAGTGCCGGACGTATCACGCCGAGTAGGAAGGGTAGAACATATACACTAAAGGCAATACTATATACATATTTACATTCAATGAGGTAAGGAGCCACGTGAGGCATTGGCAGGGTCGTTATGAGTCAAGAGTTTTGAGCCAGTGGATAGTCCTGGCTCTGAACTGTAGGTAGGGTAGGTCCTCCCTGCAGGTAGGAGGAAGGGAGTTCCAGAATTGCGCTGCTTTTACTGGAAAGCTGTTGCCTCCAGACATAGTACGATTAAACCTGGGCACCAGAAGAAGGTTAGAATTGGCCGTTCTCGAGGGGCGAGAGAGGGTAGGTCTAGTAAATCTGGAGATGAGGTATTGAGGGGCTGCTTGGTGGAGGCATTTATGAATCAGAGACACCGATTTAAGGAATATCTTGTCCTTGGTGGATAGCCAATTGACAGATATTCTGGAATCAGAGATATGGGCTTTCTAGGGATACTGAGGGCCGCTCTAAGGGCATTATTTTGGAGGATTTGGATTTTGTTTGAGATATATTTGTTACAACCTACATATAGAGTGTTACAATAGTCCAACTTGGACAGGATCAGCGCCCTGGCCAAGGTGGTACAGTTGGTGAGGGAGAGAAAAGGTTTGGCTGCCCTCATAAGTTTGCAAGTGTATGAGGTGGCGGAGGCCATTGAATTCACTTGTTTGTTGAAGGTAAGGTTGGAATCTAGATAGAATCCGAGGGTTTTAACCTCCTTAGCTACCTTAATCTTTTTATCGTCAATTATGAACAAAGAGTATTTGTGGTCCAGCTTGTTGAGGTAGTGAGCAGAGCCTAGAATAAGGAGTTCCGTCTTGTCATCATTCAGGCATAGACCGTGTGAGGCCATCCATGCCTGGATGATGAGGTACACTCTATCAACGAAGGCCAAATCCTTGTCATAATCCCCCGACAACGGGATGAGGATCTGGGTATCATCGGCGTTATTGGTGTAGGTGATACCCAGATCGTCTAGATCATCAAAAAGGGGCTTCGTAAAGATGTTATAGAGTGTAGGGGAGACGCAAGATCCTTGAGGCACTCCACAAGTGATAGGTGAAGGGTCGGCTGCTGCTGACTGTGAGAAGACTCTCATCTTACGGTTATTAAGGAAGGATTGGATCCAATTGGTTGCTTCTTGAGAGAAGTGGGCAGCTTTTTGTAGGTGGTAGCACAAGATCTCATGGTCGACCAGATCGAAGGCCGCCGAGAGATCGAGGAGTAGCAGTAGTGCTGTTTTACCCTGGTCTCTCAGCTTGTCTATCTGTGCCTTGAGATCTATAAGCGCAGTTTCGGTTCCATGCTGTGGCCTGAAGCCCGATTGTCGGACGCCTAGGAGATTGAAGTGCTCAAGGTAATGTTGGATCTGTTGGTACGCTATTTTGTCGATGATTTTAAGAAGGAACGGTACTGTGGTAATGGGGCGGTAGTTAGTTGGAATGAATGGGTCTAAATTCGTTTTTTTAAGCAGAGGGAGGACCCAGGACTGTTTTAAATTATTGGGTACGGTGCCTGATGTGAAAGACGCATTTATTAGTTTGGTAATAAATGGTGCGAGATCACGGGCTGCATCCTTAATCAGTTGCGCGGGGCATAGGTCACCGTGGCAATTTGATGGTTTGAGGGTGAGAATAGTATTTTCTACCTCTTTGGTAGATACTTTATGGAAATTAAAGGGTGGGTTGTGCGCTGGGGGGATGATTGAGTCAGATTAACCTTTTTATGGGTGACGTTACTTGGCTTAGTGGAGGAGAGCAGAGATTCTTTTTTAATGCTTATCTTAGTCTTAAGGGAGGAGATTTTTTTCGCTAGGGCATTTTGTATGCCCGTGCACCAGTTTTTATCTTTGATACACGAGTCGGGCACTTGGATCGGGGATTCAATCTCTTTAAGTATTGTGAAAAGCTCTCTAGTGTTAGATTTAGCTTGTGAGATTCGCGTACTATAAGACGTTTGTTTGGCCAATATAATTTCTTTTTTATATTGGGAGGCTAGACTGCTCAAGTTTTTTTGTTATATTCTGAGGGGCGAGCTCGCCAGATTTTTTCACAGCGTCGCTTTTCCTGTCTGAGGGCTTTGAGATGAGGCGAAAACCAGGAGTTGATGTGTTTCCGGGGCTTGCTCTTTTTTAGCTTCAACGGGGCTATGGCATCGAGGGATGAGAGCGTGATTTTATTATAGGTGTCCACCATCGTGAATGGATCTGTGTGATCCTGGATGGCGTTCAAGGTTGGTGTGATTAGCGGGATCAAGTTTTCAGGGGTGATGTTTTTTTTTATTTCGGGAATGGACAGCTGGCGCTATACTGTTAGCTTGTGCTGGGGTTGCCTCTAGGGTGAACAAGATCAAGTAATGGTCTGTCCAGGGCTGCGGGAGTATGGCAGAGACCAGGACTGGGCAGTTGTGCACAGCTAGCCAGTCCAGGGTTCTCCCTTTGATATGGGTGGGCTCAGTGATCTTCTGGGTGAAACCCAGTTCCTCTAAGGTGTTATTGATTGTACTGGCATTGGCGTCTGCGGGGTCGCTAAATCCGAGGTTAAAGTCTCCTAGTAAGATGCGTTGTGAGGAGTTTTTAAGATTGTTTGATAAGATGTCTGTAAGGTCTTCTTCAAATGACCCTAGAGGGCCTGGTGGCCGGTAGATAAGGTGAATGGAGATGGATTGAGTATTAGATAGTGTTAGCTTGGCGGTTAGAGAGTCACAGGAGCTGACATTAGCAAAGCAATCAGTTGTAATAGGGAATTTAGTTTTGGCTATGATCGCAAGACCATCCAAGAAAAACTGAATAGATATACCCCAGCTCGTTCCTTGAGATCAGCAAATGCAGCATTGCTACTGATACCTAAATACAAGAAAGAACGGTTGGGTTGCTGGGCCTTCTCAGTGACAGGGCCTAGGCTTCGAAATTCATTGCCTGAAAGGCTGACGGAAAGTGAGGATTTTATATCCTTTAAACAAACCTGAAAACATTTCTCTTCTGCTAAACTTCCTTTTTCACATACTTACCTGTGACTCTTCAACATCTGTCTTGTTATCTGCTATTTCAAGCACCATGATGCCTCTGGTGAAAGAGTGCTATATGAATAGGTGATTGATTGATTGATTGATTGATTGATTGATTGATCCCAGTGCATAGGTGTGAAGATAAAAGGGCCCACATACTGCTGTCTTTATCTAAAAAGTCTTGTCAAAAATGTAATTTCTAACCATCATGAAACCTGTCCAAAAAGAGAACATCTGAAAGCAATATGTCACAATGTATTGTTATGCCCTCAATCTATATAAAGTCTACACTGTCATTGCATATTGTCTGTGTTTGCAAAAAGGTAGTAGAAGTTAGACTCACTCGGGTCAAGCAAGTTCTCTATTGCCTCAGGGAACCGTGCCCTCTGAGGGCACACACCACCATCACTTTGTCTAAAACATTGTCTCAGATATATTTTGGGAGTTTAAAATTTAAGATGACTAAGAAGTGTAATCAAAATTTGTAAGTGAACTAAATCACCAGGCATCTATTGCTTCAACATTGATATTTGTATATCTTGCTGGGAAAAGGTGGTTGATCTCATCCACACAAAATCCCCATACAAAACATTATTCATGCTTCCCAAAGATTGATCAAATTAGTATTTTGGACTTCTATTCCATTTGATGACTGCTCCCTGAATAAGAGTTGTTAATCACAATGGACCATGTTTTCGAAAATAGTCATTGGATAATATAGTGCAGATCATATGATTTAGTAGCCATGGCACATTATTTGCTCTCTTTTTTTTAACAAAACATTATAAAGTAAATAGGATTTTTATTGAGAATCATGATATGTCAACTGAAGTAGTGATTTAATTTTCGTATTACAGGTGAGTAGCAATGACACTACTATTATTATTTTATTATCATTATTATTATTATTATTAGGGTATTTATTGAACGCGGAACTAGCGTCGGGAAGCAACAGAGTGCTCTACAATCATTAGGGGAAGAACACAGTGAGGGAAGCACAGAAAAAGGGAGCAGGGAGCTAGCAGGGGAGGGTGAGGGAGGTCAATTGGCAGCAAGGGATCTACAAGTAAACAGGGGATGAGACAGTGGGGAGCAGATCACTGAGTCTCGGGTAGGACGAGGAGTACAACGTTGTGAACCTTCATGTTAGGGACGAGCTGTTCCTTGAAGAGGAAGGTTTGAGCTCTTTACAGAACTGTAGAAGAGATGGGGCAAATCTGATGTTGATGAGGAGTAGATTCTTGGAGCTCTTGTTCTTTCTGTTCTGCAACGTTGGAGTTCAAGTCTGGACATTTGCTTATTCTGGTGCTCTCAGGCCTCCTGAGATGTTGAGTGAGTGAGGTAGCTTGAGGACTTCAGGGTGACAGCATTGTAGATGATGCAACATGATTTGAGGTTGATACGGGTTTGCAGTGGGAGCCAATGCAATTCAATGAGGTGTTGGGGTGATGGGGTTGAATTTGCAGAATCCTTTAATGAGTCGTGTTGCAGCAGTTATTTTACTGGAACAAGAACATTACTCGCACATTTGTATATTGATATTTCAGGCTGCGATGTATTATAAAAAAACATGGAGGATCTGGCTATGAATTTACAGACATTGCTACAGGAAAAGCTACAAGAATGGTTCACTAATGTAGTTCTGAGGAGAGGAGGGAAAATAATCCTTTAAACTAAACATCCGGAAATTGGCAAGAATATTTTTTTGCCAAAGTGCCATCTGGAAAGTTATGAGTTTTCACCTCTCTGATTAGAACCTTCAGGTTATAGTGATTTTACAAACCCGCAAAATGCAGTGAAACTGGCCGTTTATTTTTAAAAGCACAAACAAAGATGTTATGGGCATTGATTTGAGGGAGGGCCAACTTCTCGAGCTGTCTCCCCAGGGAGGGGGTGATTGAAATGGGGCTGGAGTTGGCTGGGCAGGAAGGGTCTACAGATGGTATCATAAGGATGGGGCACACAAGGGAGTGCTTGAGGGATGAAGGAAAATAACCAGCAGCAAAGGAGTGCTTGGAGAGATCAGCAAAAGCAGATGTTACTGGATGAGCATGGGCTCTTTCAAAGAGACCTTCATGGAGTTCACAACTCTGGTGACTTCTTCAGGGGAGACAGTGGAGACAGGAGCGAAGAAGGAGAAGTAGGAAGGAGGAGGGTGAGTGGTAGGGAGAGCATAGGGGCGAGGGTTCTGTTGGAAGAGTGTGTCACAAGTATGTTCAGTATGTCCAGGCTTTTTGAAAACAAGTGAGAGGTGAGTGCATTACAAAGGGACTATGAAGGAGGGGGGGCAGAAGATACTGTGGATGGGTTGGCAAGTTGCCTGCACAGTTTGTAGAGTACAGCCGTGAAGCAAACCACAAGAATGCAAGTCGACAAACACTCACCGCTTGCACCCCTGGCAGGATCATGCTTGATGCATCAACTCACAGAGGCTGATGTCAGAATGGAAGGCTGGCCTCTGAGGCAACTGCCATGGAAGACATAAGCAGACAACACAAAGCAATGTGATACAGCAAGCAAGGATAAATGCATGCTGAATGTAGGATGCAAACACAAAGTGCATGGTCAATGCAGACTTCATTGTCAGAGCATACAATTGGTCAAATACTGCATTCAATTGAATCCAGCAGTACCATGCACCAGCTGTGGTCACCTTGAAGCTGTAAACACCATGGTGCAGCATGCATGCTACATGCATGTGAAAGCACCAACACCACTAACCCTAATGTGCTTCTAAATAACATAGCATCCCCAAAAAGTGCATAAATCTTCATGTCTGTGGCTTTTAACTGGTGCTGCATAACATAATTGTTGTTCCTTAATCAAGAGAGCCCAAATGTGCAATTGATCCTTAACCCAACAAACATTACAAGGGATGTGAAGTGTCACTCATTACACATACTCAAAGTGCTCTGAGACACACACCATCATGACCATCAACACCTGTCACAGGCCACAAACAGCTGGCCATGCAACCCCCTACAAAACACCCATGAAAGGCCCACACTGTTTGAACACCCACAATTTACAATATGATACCAGTGGGCCCAGCAATCCATGGAAACAAAACCATACCCTGCCCATCACCAGAGGCAAACCCTGTAAAACATGCACCCATGAAGAGGTACTGGTGCCCCACAAGACACGTCACTCCCAAGTGATCACACACAGTGCAAGACTCCCATGCAAACACCACACAAGTGGCTGCTAATTCCCTTCACTTAGCTGCACAGGGTACCATCCTGCGTTGCATATGATGCACACCATCAGGAGCCGCTTCTTCTAAATGCAATGCAATGCACATGCACAACAGAAAAAACATGCACATCCATGACAATACATGATTTGATACAGAAAATATGCAGAGAGCACCCACTGCAGAAGCACCACAGGGTGCAAGAGGATTACATGACATAGAGTGTGATCTGCCCAGGAGTGCAGTGTACCACAACAGAGAGAGGGAGAGAGAGTGACACTGAGAGGGAAGACCAAGGAAATGTCATATCAAGGTGTACACTGCCAGGATTGGAGATGGCCAATAACATGCACTACACCACAGTAGGTGCAGCCATAGATGAAGTGACCAAGGTAGGTAACGAAGTGACATGAGTACCACTTAAATAACCATACCAGCATGGTAGCATGCAAAGCACATATAAGTTAAGTTACACATGCAGCAAAAATGGAGACCAATCACGCATGCTCAACATGCAAGACAGTACTCATGCTTACCCACTGAATGCATCGGCATGGTGTTAATCCCGCATCACCTTCACCCAGAACTGTGTCTCCAAATTAGGTACAGGAGGGACATTGCCTGGTGGAGGGCATGGGGAGCATGGACGTCAAAGGGTGCAGGGTGTCTCCTCCTGGACAGCAGTCACTGCCAGATCACGGCTTACTGAAACAACATGGGAGAATACATTACAACAGGCATAGTGAAGTACCATTCACACAGCATATATGTGTGAGGGAACACAGAACCCATAGTTGCCTGCACATGCCATCCTGTGCACCAACATGCAAACATGCACGTTGACCTCACTATGCATGCCTGCATATACACCAATGCAAATGTCATGGCCTTGAGATGTGAACAGCACACCTCAAGGAAAAAATAAATAAAATAATAAAAATTAACAGGATAGGATAACTCAAACATAAAATGCCATCATCCGGGCCTGGGGTGAACAAAAGTATCACAAAAAAGTGTAATATCCATCATGGACCAGGGAGGGGGGAAGGGCAGGGTGCACATCAACTTCCACATGGGTGGATGTAAAAAAACACAAAAAAAACAAAACAAAAACCTCCATGGGATCATGGACCACATGGCTATGGTGGATCGGGAGGCATGTCTCTGCTGGCACCACCATCCTGGGTTGACTCAGAAAATGGTAGTGGTGCTTGAGGCTGACCATGCAATACCCTGGACTGGTCCTCTGTGGCAGCAGCCATGCGTGACACTGATGAATGCACCGGCACATTGAGGGCTTGGAGGTCACCATGCACAACCTCACGGTATGCACAGAGTTCCTCCGAGATAGTCTGCCTCAATGATAGCATCTCCTGTTGGAGCAGTTTCCTGGTGGCTGCCTCTTCCTCATGGATTGCAACTCTGTGGGCCAACAACTCTTGCCTCATGGCTTCCCTGTGTGCCTGACCCTCTGAAAGCAGGGATGTCTGTAGAGACCTCAGATATGTCCGTCGGCTCCTGAGATTGACCTCCATGCACAGCCTGTGGGAGCGGCGTGTGGACCGCAGGACCTGCTGCTGTTGCTCCACCAGTGTTGCTGATGGAGACATGGAACTGGCTACTCTATCCATGCCCTCAGCCAAACTCTCATAGGCAGCACCTTGTCGGTTTGTGCAACGCAACATCTGCTGCTCCCACTCGGTCTGCCCAGGCTGCACATGTCCCCCATGTGTGCAGGACCCACACCTGCCTGACCCAAGGAAGCATGGCCCTTGCTGTGATGCCACTGTCTCTGGCTGCAGGAGTGCAACCCTCCTTTGGACATCTGCCCCAGGAACAGAAATCAATACATGGGTGCGTGGCCTTGCATCCATAACTACCACAGATGGCCCTGACACCATTGACTATCCTTGTGAAGGCACCTGACCCCCTGCACTCATGGCCTCAACTGCTCAACTGCTCCAAGAATTTGTGCATTGACCTCTGCCAGCAATGAGGACTGCACATCCTGTTCAGCATTAGAGCTACTGGAGTCTGAAGAGTCAGAATTGTATTTAGCAAGGCCCAGGATGGTCTGTAGCAGCAGTGGATTCTCGCGGCCTGCCACACCACGTCCTCCACTGGTGGTCTGAACTGCCACAGACTCTTCTTCCTCCTCTTACTCCTCCTCCTCTGCATCTGGTGCCTCCTCACCTCCACATGGACAGAAAAGGACATGAGGAGTCATGTGCAACATGTCTACAGTAAACATGTGTATCACATTGCAGTCATGCAACAAAATGCAGGGCATGTCACCAAGAGAGAAACAGCATCCACACACTGTGTACAAGAAGCTATCTGATCATGGCATACGCAGACTGGCAATATCATTCCCTGCTCAGGGCCATGCTGCCAGTGGACACATTGCCAACAAACAGGATCGTTAGCAAGCACACTATGGCACACTGAACTGTTGACTAATATCAATGAAATTGGTATGGTTATGTGGCTCAGTGACATGCAATTACATGACATGTCGACAGTCAGACACACATTTACATCCACGTTTGCATCCATCACATGCCACACCAGTGTTGACCTGGCACAGGGACTGTACACAATGGGAACATGCCATAAGTGTGGAAAAAAGGAAACAGTCTCAGTTGATGTATGACTGTAAGAGTAACACCTAGACAAGGTCTGTGAAGTGGAGAGAGTAAGTAGATGGAGTTGGAGATAGGCACAAGGTACAGTGAACCACAAGAGGGACTGGACCATGGACCCATGGAGTGTGTGCTAAGTGTGGGAGGGTAACAGGGTCTATTTGATATTACTATCACACCTTTAGATTCTATTTAGATATGTCATGGCTATATTAGTCACGAGGTCTTGACAATTTCACAACTAATAAGGGCTCTCCCTATCGGATCAAAATATAACGTATATATAAATGCTTTACTTTCCTATGCGATGGATGTACCATACCCTATATAGATATCCTCGGTGGTCACTTAAACTTGCCAGAAATACACGCGTAACATTGTATTCATGATAGATATAAATTCTTTGTATCAATATAGGTCAGCAAGAGATTAAAACTGACTGATAGATTAACACTTTGACTCATGCATAATATTCCAGTCACTGATGTGACGTAGGTAAATAAATTACGTGATCACGTTAGAACGTGATGATGCATCAAAACAAATAGATGCCATTTTGGATACAGTGGGTAATCGGAAGCTGTGTAATACCACAGGGAGAATCGATCCAGAGAGCAGGTGAGCGATGAGGTTATACACCTTTACAACAATACCTGGAGCTAGGCCATGGGTACTATTGTACTCCTAAGAATAAGATCACCCGCTATGGCGGTATTTCTATAATCAAGGACGCTCTGTCTCCCACAGAGTTGGGATTTGCATGAAGAATCGAACAAAATGACAGCCGCTACATAACGGGCCGCAAGCTCTCCGCTAAAGAACATCACACAGACAAGCTGGGCAAACAGATGTTAGGTGAGTCGGAAGCTCTATAGAGAAGCCTTAAACATAATACATACAGCTAATTCCTACTAAACATTGACACTCTGTCTTCTACAGAGTAGCCTATGTGAAAATAACCAAATCCAATTCCGGCCGCAGTACATCAGGCCGCAAGTCATCCATGAAGGACATTAGGCAGAGTAAACTGGAATAACAGATGTGAGGTGAGTTACATTATGGTAACTCTGCAAAACACTGAGAGCATAACAGGTCATTCTAGACAATGGGATATTCAGCATATGTAATGGGAATGTGAGTCTAGATGCTGTTTTCTTACAGGACGTGGAACATAATTCTTTTGAATTGGTGTGAAGAATAGGAATTATATAACATCAGGATTCAAAGAACAAAACATAGGAATAGACTGAGCTATATCTCTGGTACATCTATCAACAGGTAGCTCCTCATTTCTGGACTATAATACTCAATGAAGTTTATATTGTTACCTTTATTTTAGCTCTATATATACACTTACACCCTAGGGTTTAAAAGATTATAATTAATTCCTTTTTACAGTTGAGACAGTAGATACTACATGAGATCCTTGGGGATCTCTTGAATATTTTATAGAAAGCAAGAAAAGATTACGTCACACGACGAGATTACAAGTTATGGAAGAATGACAAAAACATCTATATTAAAAGCTCTCTTGAAGCATAGAGTGAGAATAAAGAATTGATTATTATCTTTTTATATTTGTATAGATACAAATATAGTATGAAGATAAATACTGAACACACTGAATAGAACGCTCCTGAGGAAGGGAATACAGTCCCGAAACACGTAGAGCTACATACAAGAAACAAATTGAGAAACAGATAGAAGGGATTTTCTTTATCTTTGTTACAAATCTGTGAAATGATCAATATATTGTTGTTCCTTATATTCAAAACACAAATTATGGATACTTTTGTATATTTATGAATGATAATGTACTTTCTTGATGAATGTAACTATGACCAATGATGCATATTAGTTTATGCCTTCATAATTATTTTTTTACAAAAAAGAACAAAAAATCAACCTTTTTGGTTTTTGACATATAAAAAAGAAATTGCACTCGAAAAGTATTTTGTAGTTATTATACACATATCAGGGTGTGTGAGGGACGGGAGAGTTCCACCAGTTGGTGGACATCTGGTGTATGCGCACTCACAATGATTTGACTCAGGAGTCATTGCCATAGGGGCAGCAGGCACATGCACAGTCTAGACACATGCACACTCACTCAGGGCATTCCGTAAGGCATGTTGGTTGTCATTTTGAATGTTCTATGTAGCATGGAAGCACTTAGGTACATGTGTGAATATAGAACATATACCCTGCAGTGCATGAAGTGTAACTTGTTGTTCAGGCACAAGTACATGTTTAGCAGAGCAGAGTCACTGACATCAAGGGTGAAACTAACAAGAGGGAAAGTTGTGGTATCATGTTGCATGTGTTGGGTGGGAATGCTGGTGGGGGAAGAGTACTGTCACACAGCCATGTTCAACTGATGTACAAAACGTGGGTTGTATCCACTCTTGATTACAGTGGACAGGAATCAGTACACCACAACATGGTTCACCCAGGGCAGCCATTCAAATGCAGCCAGATGTGCACCACAATTATACATCTTGGTAATGCGTCATTACACATACTCAGGATGCACAATCTTACTCACCGAACGTGCCGTCAGAATTTGGCAGGCCTCCCACGCTTTGCACTTGCTTCATTAGAATGAATTGGCTCCTAGTCTCTTCATGCTGGGAGAGCTTCTCCTCCATTGGTGACCCACCTCCAGTTGCCATAGCAGAGGTAAGGTTGGAGCCCAGCTTGGATTTGGTGCAATGAGTGAGGTAATTCCAGTGTGAAGCACAGATGGCAGGATGCACATGAGCAGAAGTGTGCTTCTCAAACCCGAAGGCGCTGATCTCATCCGTGACATGCTACCAATGCACCATACGATGAGCAGGTGGATGTGTGCTCCCCAATTGCAGGCACATGTCATGGTGATGCTCAGTCACGTAGTCCATGAGGATCTGGAGTTCATCATCATGGAAGTTCCTCTTCCTCAACATGCCAGTGTCCTGTGCTGTGCCATGGGATTGAGCCTGTTCCTGTTGTGCAAGCGTTGTCTTCTTGCCACGTGGTATTGGTGTTGACCCTGTGTGGCTGGAACCACTCTGGGATCCAGATGCTGGACCACTTGTGGACTAGGGCATGGCATTACCCCCTGGGGCTACAAGAGCTGCTTCTGCTGCATTTCCCTTACCCTTCAGGGCTAGGACAGCTGCTTCTGCAGGAGGTCCCTTGACCCTTGAGCCTGGGACAGCATCTTCCACAGGAGGTCTCTGGTCTCTTGGGCCTGGGACAGCTGCTTCCGCAGGAGGTTCATGACCCCGGCCATCTCTGCCCCTTTCGCTCTTGGGGCCTTTCCATTCATGTTCCACGTGTAAGTGAACAATGGAAGGCACACCAAGCAATTGTTCTGGGCAATTAGAATGAGGTGGCAGTGTACGTGATGGAATATGTACTTCTTTGGCCGAGCAAGGCTCAAATGTACCCCAGGTGACAACAATATGGGATGCATAACGCACAGGCACACCAAAAATTTAAAAAATGCGTACAAAAGACCAGGATAGCTTCCGTAAAAAGAAAAAGCATTACAACATATGCAGCATCACCCAACAATGAAAAAAATGCGTATGCAAACCCGGGAAAGTTATACTAAAGTTAAGAACAGAGGTACGCGATACACAGGGGCACCCAGAGTAGAAAAAATGCATATGCGACTCAGCGTTAGCCTAGAAAAATATAAAAGTAGATACGTGTATGTGCAAAGGCAAATCCCCAACCAAAATAAGACGTTTGTATGGTCCTTGAAGTGAACGGATTGTGTGGCACCCCAAAATTTGCAGTACTCCACTTGTCCATCTCCTCCCCTCCGCACGCATGGTCAGAGTTGCTTCTATGCATGCTTATGTATCCCTCATTCTGGCGTACTCAATGCCAGCTTGCAGTGCGTGTCACATAAGTTACGTGCTGAGGACCGTTGCTCAGATTTCATGTGTTCGCACTAATTTCTGTCGCACAAAGTCCCATCACTCTGTTTGCAACCCATGCTCCTGCCTCCCTGCCTTTTTACCAGCCTCCTACTGCCCTGTGCTGCCTCCTAAAAAGCCATCTGCAGTTGCCTGTCCAGTGTGTGTGCCTGCTGCCAACTTGCACTGCTTTTGGAAGGCCTGCAGTCCAGCCATTGCCAGTGCTCCTGTCCTTAGCCCTGTGACCACCTCAGCCGCTTCATCAGACCCCCACATGCCATACCACCACCATCGCTCCACAACCCAGCTCCAGGACCACCTTGCCCACCCATTCCTACCTCAGTGGTTGCCATGTCTGCACCGTCATCTTCAGACCAGAGCGGCAACCCCATGGAGCCAGGTAGAGGGTTGTCCACTTCACCACCAGGGAAGTTGACATCCTGGTGGAGAAGGTCCTGGATCCTTATGCTGCCCTTTTCAACCCAGTGTTGCAATGCAGCAAGGAAGGACATCAGCAGATCTGGGACAGGATAACAAATGCTTTCAATGTGGATGGGGTGGCATCCCACACCTTCAAGACCTTGCACAAGCACTGGGAGGACCTGAAATCCAGGACTCAAAGCAAGGCCCTGTGCTACATCCAGGTCGGTGCCACTGTGGAGGTGCATTCAGACGATAGGTGTTTTGAATGAGATATCACTTGCATTGTATGTTGTAGTGCTGCCTTTCAGACGTGCACATTTTTTGTTACTTGTGTCTGAGACATGCCAGTGTGACAAGTGTGACACTTGAGGCAGTGTTGCCCGCGTCAGATGCATGCATGATGTTCATGTGTATGTGCCAAAGATGTGAATGTGTGACTAGCCGTCACTCACGCCTGGATGCAACACATGCATTTGGATGTGTGACTTAGTCATGTAGAGGGTTTACAGTTAACGGGACTCTGATGTGATTGGTAATCACACTGCGTGGGGCCTCTCAGTTGATGTGTGTGCATGGCATGTCTATGTGCATGTTGCTGTGGCATGCTGACATGTACATGTGCAAATGATGCATGTGTGTGGAGCATAAGGAATAGATTGGTTGTGACAGTAGCAAGTAGTCTTATGTGAATGTCTGGAGTGATTGCCAGGTATGTATCTGCATTGAAGTGGATTGCATGGCTGTGTGTGTGAGTGTGCAGGTTGATAGTTGTCCCTGTCAATAGTCATGTTCATGTGAATGTTGGTATTGCCACGCACAAATTGGTGCAGTACACTGATGTTTCTGTTCTGTATCTCCTTTTCCGCAGTTGCATCTGATGAAGAGAGCAGAACCAGTGCTGTGGAGCATGGCAGCAGGGATGCCTCCACCAGGCAGAGGCACAGGACCTAGCCACACCCACATGAAAGCACATCTTCGGGAAGTGATGTGGCTGTGGCAGCGCCAGTGACATTGGTAAGTTCAAGAAGGTGAATGTGGGAGTGGACTCCTCAGCAGCAGTGTGGACAGGTGATGCCACACAGGGACCATCCATGGCAGAAGATGCCCCAGAGTCATCCAGGTTGGCAGAGGGTGAGGGGGAGAGGTGACTGTTGCTGTCCAGCCCTGGGGTCAGGTGGAGGTGTTGAGGTGGGCATGCCTACTGCAATCCTGTCCCAGGGGCATGAGGCTGTGGAGGCCACCCTGGAGTTGCCTGTGCAAAATCTAGTCCCTGGGCCATCAGATATAGCTGTATGCGCCTGTCGGGATGCCTCCCTCCAGACCCACCACCCAGTCTCGGCTGATGTGTCCACCCAAACCGACACCCCCTTAGCATTTGGTGTTGCCATCTGGGACTATGTGCTACCCCTGCATGCCAGTGGTCAATCGTGATGATCTACAAGCTACACGTAGTTTGCTTGTACATCTTCACAGTGAGGTATGCTGCCTCATCACCTGGCTTGCAACATGCCTGTTCCGTGTTGTGCTCCATGGGCTGTTCACTGATGCAGACCCCCCTCGTCTTCCTTCTCCGTGTGCCAGTCATTCTCCAGGGTGCCTTCCAGCCCAGATACCACCAGGGACCCTTGTGCACCAGTCCTACCTACATGTTCCAGTCTGGTGGAGCCAACATTCCTGCCCGAGTTGGGAGTCCAAGGTCAATCAGCTAAGGTGATCACCGCTCTTACCCAGGCACCGACAGGGTCACCAGCAATGTAGGGACAGCCAGCACCCAGAAGCAGTGCACGGGCCGTATGCCCCCGGGTAGCGTCATCAGCTAAGAGGGCGTACACACATAGCAGGCACCGGGCACCATGGCAGCAGGTGACAACAAGAAGGAGGCTACATTTCTCAGGGCAGAACATCAAAAGGGGGCAAGTGCGTGGTGTGAGGCGGTAGGCACACGTACACCTGAGGGACAGTATGTCTTCCGTGTTCCAGAGATATGGGCAGCAGAGTAGGGAAGCAAGAATTGTGTTGGCCAGGGCTGGGATTGCGCTGCATCGGGCGAGGAGGCGGGCTGCCATCCTGGAGGCCACTTGCAGGGAGGCCGAGGTAATAGAGACACAGATGCTCGAGACCCTGCAAGCGCTCCAGGCAATAATGGAGGCCCGCATGAGGTGTGGGGACATGGCGCTGGACTCAACCCTGGTGGAAAGCCTAAGTGAGATTGGTGAGGAGGAGTTGGACTAGCCCGCTGCCTGCGTACAGAGTTATTTATGTGTAGTTTTCCTTTGTTTCTTTATTATTTTTCCCAAGACTTTCCAGACATTCCTTCTCCGTTTTTATTGTATTTAGTGTTTTAAGCAAAAGCTAATGATTTTTTTTATATATTTAGCATGGACTACTTTTAGGTTGAATCGAAGTTTATTTTTGTACATATTTCTTTAATTTACATAATTCTGTTTGCTACAATCCATGCTTCATGCAGTTCATTTGTCTGTCAGCCTCTTTGATAGTTCTTTTTCAGCCAGTGCATCTCTCCATTACAAGTCGTGTGTCTTGTTGCGTGCATGCTTGTGTATTGTTGTTGCTGGGATGTTTGCAGATGGCAGGATGCACATGTGCCTGACATGTGGTGGTGGTTCCATCAGACAACTGGGTCTGCACTGTATTTTTAGATTAGCATTTACCTCTGCTTCATCACTGTGTGTTTGCCATAAGTGTGGTTGGGATGGAGGGAGGTGAGCTCACTGTGGGAGTGTTCCAAGGTCACGTTCATGGCACATTAGTTTGTCATTGCTGTGTAAAACACATGTCGTGCAGACACCTTCACCAGCATGTCCAGTCATACAATGCCTTCTCTCATGTGTTGCTCAACTTCTATCACTGGAATGCAGTAGTGGGCCATATTTTCTCTTCCAGGGTGGCTGCACAATTCATCAGTCTCTGTGAGTCAGGTTCCCTCTGACTGCCCCACCATGCCCATGCATGGCCCTGTTATGTGATTGTTCCCTGACAGGTATTTTGCCACTCTGCTCACTCACGCTCATGCTGTGACATGTGTGGCCATTGTTTGTGGATCTTGCAACAACTTTGGGTATGTTTGCTTCTGTTGTGGGCACACATTCTGTCACAGTGCTTTGATGCCTTGACAATGTGCATTCACTTGTCACATGTGTATGGTGGGGGATGATTAATGCCTAGAATGATGTGTGAGCGATAAAACCGAAGTCCTTTTCTTCCCCTCTAATTCTCTTCCCCCTCCTTCTCCACCCCCTTTCATTCACTTTCCTCCCTCTAATCTTCCTATCTCTCCCCAAGCTCGTAATTTAGGCGTTCTCTTTGACTCCTCTCTCACCTTCTCCCAACACATTTCACTCACCTCTCACACCTGCCAATACCACCTCTACAATATTCGCAAAATCCGTCCCTCCCTCACATTCCACGCTACCAAACTCCTAATTTCCTCTCTCATCTTTTCCCGCCTCTTCTACTGCTCTTCTCTACTCTTTGGACTTCAGCATCTCATCTTGCCCCTCTTAAATCCATCTACCACTCTGCTGTTCGTGCCCTTTGTCTCCTTACCTCCCGTGACTGCATCTCTTCCTCGCTCTCTTACCTTGGCTGGCTACCATTTCACTTACAGCTAAAATTTTACTTTCTCTGCCTTGTCTTCAAATCCCTCCATGGTCTTGCTCCTCCTTATCTCTCCTCCCTTCCGCTCCTTCAAACTCCTTGCACCTCTGCACTGGAACTCACTCCCTCTCACAATCTGCTCTACCACGACCTTCACCTCATTTCGTACGTCCCTTAAATCCCTCCTCCTCCATTCTCCTCCTTGAAATCTCCCCCTCTGCCCGCTCTACTTCCCCTCCCCCTTCTCCCTGCCCTCTGATTTTCTCTCTCCCCTCTCCTGCCCCTCCTCTCTCTCCCTTACATTTCCCTCCTCCAACTCATCTCCACCCCCCACACCTAATCCCACTCCACTTCCCCCCACCTTCAGTTAATTGCTCTTTGCACTGTTTTGTCGAATGATTCATGATGTAATCTTGCTCCCACTGTTATTTTGTTGTTGTTATCTTGTATTATGTTGTTCCACTGTACAGCGCCTTGGTGTAAAGCGCTCTATAAATAAATAAATCAATCAATCAATCAATGGATGGACCTCCGGTGAATCCAGTTGGTCGTATGTGCAGATGACATGTTGGTGTTGCAATTCATGGTGCTGTCAGACCACGGAGGTTCAGGTGAGCAGCAGACATGCATTGCACTAGTAATGTGTCAGACTGTCAAGGTGCTGCCTGGGGGGTGTCACAGGTGAGCGGGAATGGGGGTGTCTATTCTGGAGGGGGCTGCCTTTGGGTGGTGTCACAGGGGTCGGGAACTGGGGGGGTGGTGTCCAATCTGGAGGGGGCTTCCTGTGGGTGGTGCCACAGGTGAGGAGGGTTGAGGGGTGGTGTCCAGTCTGGAGGGGGCTGCCTGTGGGTAGTGTCACAGGTGAGGGGGCCTGGGGGATAGTGTCCAATCTGGAGGGGGCTGCCTGTGGGGTGTGTCTATTCTGGACAGTATTGTCTGTGGTGGTGTCCAGTCTGGAGGGGGCTGCCTGTGGGTGGTGTCACAGGTTAGGGGGCTGAGGGGTGGTGTCCAGTCTTGAGGGGGCTGCCTGTGGGGGGTGTCACAGGTGAGGGGGGCTGGGGTGTGGTGTCCAGTCAGAAGGAGCCTGCCTGTGGGGGATGTCACAGGTGAGGGGGTTTAGGGGTGGTGCCCAGTCTGGAGGGGGCTGCCTGTGGGGGGTGTCACAGGTGAGGGGGGCCGAGGGATGGTGTTCTGTCTGTAGGGGGGTGCCTGTGGGGGTATCACAGGTGAGGCAGACTGGGGGGTTGTGCCCAGTCCGGAGTGGGCTGCCTGTGGGTGGTGTCACAGGTGAGGGGGCTGGGGGTGGTGTCCAGTCTGGAGGGAGCTGGCTGTGGGGGGGGGAGTTCACAGGTGAGGCAGACTGGAGGGTTGTGTCCAGTCTAGAGGGGGCTGTCTGTGGGTGGTATCGCAGGTGAGGGGGTCTGGGGGGTGGTGTCCAGTCTGGAGGGGGCTGTCTGTGGGGGATGTCACAGGTGAGGCGGCCTGGGGGTGATGTCCAGTGTGGAAGGGGCTGCCTGTGGGGGGTGTCACAGGTGAGGCAGAATTGGGGGATGCGTCCAATCTGGAGGGGGCTGCCTATGGGTGGTGTTACAGGTGAAGGGATCTGGGGGGTGGTGTCCAGTCTGGAGGGGGCTGCCTGTGGGTGGTGTCACTGGTGAGGGAGATTGGGGGTGGTGTCCAGTCTGGAGCGGGCTGCCTGTGGGGGGTGTCCAGTCTGGAGGGGGCTGCCGATGGGTGGTGCCCAGTCTGGAGAGGGCTAAATGGGGTCTGGAGGGGGTCTTATCACTGCACTGAGGTGCAGCCTGGGCTTGCGAGGGAGGGCACGTGTTTTCTCTGTGGTGCTGCTTGGGTTTGCGACGTGAGGCACGTGATTTCACTGGGGTATGGGCTGAGCTTGCGAGGAAGGGCACATGTTTTCTCTGTGGTGCGACCTGGGATTGCAAGGTGTGGCATGTGATTTTGATGGGGTGCGGCCTGGACTGCGAGGGAGGGTGCATGTTTTCTAAGGGTTGCAGCCTGGGATTGTGAGGTGAGGCATGTGTTTTCGCTGGGGTGCGGCCGGGGCTGCGAGAGAGGGTGCATGTTTTCTAAGGGTTGCAGCCTGGGATTGTGAGGTGAGGCACGTGTTTTCTCTGGGGTATGGCCTTCGACTGCAAGGTGAGGCATGGAATTTCACTGGGATGTGGCCTGGGCTTGCATGGGTGGGCATGGGTTTTCTCTGGGGTGCGGCATGGGAGTGTAAGGTGAGGCGCAGGATTTTGCTGGGGTGCGGACTGGACTTGCAAGGTTATGCGTGCGATTTCGCTGGGGTACTGGATGCTGGGTCATGGGTGGCGCAGAGGATGGCACTATGTTGGTCCTTTGCCTTGCTTTTTTGTGTGCATCGGGGTGTGTTGTGGGCATTCCTCGTGCAGCTTGTTGTGACTTGTGCAACAGCTAGTAATGTGTCTTGAAATCCATGAATACACGTGGCATGCAATATTTTTTCTGCACCACAGCTCGTGGTGCATCCTTCTTGCCGCGCGGCCCTTGCACCATTTCTTTGCCATATTGTATGAATCGGGCCCACTGTGTTCACCTGGGCCAGGACCTTGTCTTCAAACCCTATCAAGCCACCCCCCATACAAAGCAGCATAATTTCTTGCCATTTGTTTGCCATGTATTGAAGTCCTTAAAACTCCAAATGCAGTCTCGGCAAACACTGGATGCTTTCAGGATTGTCCCTGCATTGCAGTCTGTCTGGATCCGATACTTCGAGCATCACAGGATGCTCCAGGAACATGCATCGTACCCTGCATAGCGGTAAACATTTACTAGGGATTGAGCCTCTAGAATGGGTACTTGGTGCTGCACTAAGGTGGGAGCCCCTGATGCATGCAGTATCAATGTACACACATAACAACTTCCATTCACTTTATCTCTCCTCGCAGTGCTCATGTCTGTGTAACAACTATTTGACAATTCTGGGTGACTTTCATCTTCTATAGCATCTAAGTCAAGTCTATGGTAGGCATCATATTTTTCCTTGTTTGTTTTGTCTTTTCGTACACCTAGAATCTTTTATATGTCCATGAATAATTTTACAACTACTAATGCCATTGGAAAAACTTGTATCATTAAAACACTGGAAAATAATAAGGCCATAGCTATCAATTCTAAAAATCCTGAACCCTTGAGTGTGACTGTAACAAAGACGCAACTGCTGATGCTGGTATGTGAAGTTACATTCCGAGTGCTGGTGTTGCGAATTAGGTACAGTCAGGGCTGGACTGGGAACCAAAAGTGGCCCTGGAAAAAGTTTTCAAAGTGGCCCCATATTTTTCAGAACGAGCAAGCACAGCGTGTTAGCCCAACTCTTCTATGCAGCGATCGGGAGTATCCCCCAAGAAAATGTTGAAAACAATGACTTAAACTGAGAGCATTTAAAGCATGATTTAAATAAGTTAATGATGGGGCTATGCATACAGGGACAGGTGGGGCTGTACAGGGATGTTACACATTTTAAAGATGAGAAAAACAAATTCATCTGGTATTAAAGGTGCCCAGAGGACATGCATCCCTAATCCATTTCATGCTATTCCCATGCTGGGAAGGGCACACAGATAAAAGGCATTCTTAAATGAGCATTGGCAATGGCAACAATTTTGACTTGTGTTGGAATGGGAAAGGGCATTTGCCAGGCACTGCGGTAGTGGTATTAACTGTCCATTGTTGTTAGCAGCAGCAAAGTGGTGAGAGTACCTGGGCACATAATAGCACTGCTTGATGAATGCCTAATATTAATACACAAGCTTAAACTGTTGGCTTTGAAAATGGTTGTTTTTAACAGGGAAGGACAGGCATAGTAGTTCTAAAACAGGTGGCTGAAGGATGACCTGGTTGACATTTTTATTTCATTAGTAGAGCTTTTACAGTTCCAATTAAGGCTGTGTTGTGTCTTGTGTGTGGGGAAAGGAGCAGAGCAGGCAATGAGGATGTAGTCACTATTTCTTTTTTTTAAAGATACAGTGATATTAAAAGACAGTCAGTACATATAGGAGCACGAGGATGGCAAATAAGAGTAGGAAAAAAGGGGAGGCGCCACAAACCGAATATTGTATATGAGTATCCATCGAACATCACTCAGTGCAGGAGTGGTTGTGTGCCTTCAGACCCCACAGCAGTGGTGAAAGAGGGTGTTGACAGCTTGCTCTGTAAAGGAACAACCCCCTACATAGATTGCGGTGTGGATGCAGTAATCAGTGCTGGACTGGCCCACCGCGACTTTCCCCGCTAGGCCTCGGGGTATAGGGCCTCTTTTATTGCTTCGGGTGAACATCCAATTAAAATCGTAATTATTGTAATTATTTTTCACAACACTTTTTTTTTTTGGGAGGATTGGCTCGAACCCCCAACCTTTCAGGTACAAGTCACAACACTTACTGACTGTGCCACAGAGACTGGCTTGGAAACAATTGCACAGTAAGCCTTGTAATATCAATTAGAGCAAATGCTTGTTTTGAATGAACAGGCCAAGATTCACAGACAAAAATGCACAAATGAGATCATATGCAGTTTATAGAAAGGAGAAGTGCTGGAAATATATGATTGGGTTGTGGTTGTGAGGGCGTGTTGGGGGAGGGGTGGTAATTGGTGGGCTGAGATGCCTTTTATGTTGCTGGTCGTCTCGGTTTTTCGTTTTGCAAATCTGGTCACCCTATCACTGCTAGACGAGACGATAAAGGAGGACACCGCCAAGTAAGTGTCTAATATTCTGACAGTGGCAAAAGGGCTTGTGTTGAATTGACTTTTTCAGAAGGATTATGTGCACTACACGAATTAATTGACATGATCTCAAATGACGGTACCGACACTCTGCAGAAACGTGCTGTGTGTGTGCGCACGCATGTTTGGGGTTTATAGAGCACGAAATTAGCAGAGCACAGTCGTGCAAATGATGAGAACCCAGGGAGAGCAGTGGCAGGGCAGTGCACATGGAGGGAAGCACAGTTAATGCACGTGCGGAAACATGAACACAGGTTCATTTTATACGCAGTATTAATTGCATGCAGGGGGTCACCAGCGCTAGAAAATAGATGCTACTGGGTGCCCTGCACGCAATTTTAAACCTTTACAAAACTTAGTCTAAAAGTGAAGAGCAAAAACAGGTGAGATCGCCTCTACTCCTGGTTTTGTTGCTCCTTTTTGTGAATGATGATAGCATGCGCAAGGCAGTTACAATGGCGCTAGATGGAGGCGGAGTGCAAGGTATCCAATCATTTTACGCCCACGTAATGCAACCTGCACTTTGTAGTCAGAGGAGCAAAGCGCGGAAGAAACGGAACTCCCGTTCCGGGTCACTTCTTCACTTCCGAGTGAATGAGCATGCGCAGAGCGATGAGGGAAGCCCTGCTTTTGCACTCCACTGCACTGAATAATGACCCCTAAAGTTTTCTATAATCATTTCAATTGCCAATGCCAGTAGTAGATGCTCTTCCAAATACCTGTTGGTTTTCTCTAAAGCAATTCCTAGATTCGTGGGGCTATATGTAGAGCACACACATTTCCGAAAAAATCCTAACTTTGCACACTTGGGGAGGGGGTTATTGAAAAAAGGCAATTGCACCGAAGGCCGCGACTGCAGCATAACCACCATACACTATTCAATGTGGGTGGCGAATTGGGGGTATTTACAGCACAGCGCTGCGTGGAGAGAGCGGGCAGGCTCTACACCCCATCCCGGCCCTGCGCTGTGAATGCGTCAACATGGCACAGGCATTTACTGATGTTCGTTTGCGCCCGCCAGTAAATCAGGACCTGCTAGTTGTCCTGGTTATAAATGACCTGCTGTGGCCGAGTGAGAGTGGGGAGACCTAATAAAGAAAGGTGCAACGTTACTACGGAGACGTGTAAGGAGTTTCCACAGTTCACTTTCACACCCCTAGAAAAGTGATGCGGGATATTGCACCGACAACATGGATACTGTGCATTTTCCAGTGGGCAAGTATTCCACTTCCATGCGAATACTCGCTCACATAATTCACATCTCTTGCATCAGTGTTTAATCCTTCATGGCAAGTAGTCTCTAGCACTCAGTTCTTAATAAAAGATGTTTGTTCTCAGAAGAGTTCATGTCTCAGCCGCTGGCATCTCTGCGTGTGACATGCAAGCTCTGAGGTCCATTACTATTAAGATATCTCATTGTATGGAGGTGCCTGACTTAGATGTGTACATAACATTCAATCACTGTGAAATAGCTTTATGTATAACCACTATTGCTGCAGAGGTGTGTGTATATCCAGGTTCGAAGTGCTAATCCCTGTCGGATACCTCAGTGGGTTCATGTAAATGCTACACAGTTATGTGCATGTAAGAAGCTAACCCTGCAGGTTCCTTCCAATTCTAGTAAGGGAGCTTCAATGGTTGGCACACCTGAGGTCTGCTTGTGGAATAATCCAAATGATATATACCAACCACTATTGCCCTCTGCCTCCTCAACGCCTCCGGGTTTAATGTGCACTTTATAAATGAAATGAAATAAATAAATACATTGTCTGCAATGACCTGCCTGCATTCCATTGTCCTATAAGATTATGTACAAGACATTGTATCAGTGCATTCTGTGCATTTAACAAATTAGTTTGTGGTCCAGTACCACTAATGCCACCCCTATCTATGCATCTCATCAGCTAATTAGGGGTCAGAGCAGGAGGCCGATCTGACCCGGCAGCAGCAGCCGATCTGATACTGCTTCTTTGGAAAGTCAGGGCTACAATAGAAGTTTGGTGGTATTTCGATGGTAAATGTTCCAAAACAGAATTCATGTTACCACCACTTTGTGTAAATACCCATTGTTTTCAGTCTATAAAAATGGGGATTATCCGTGTAATGACCACTGATGGTAATTCCACCAGCAGTAATTCCGGTGGTTTTTAGCATTATGAAGAAAGGCATATCTGACTGATCACACAGACCCCTGAGTGCAGCAAGTTGCTGGAGGGTGTCACACAGACCCCGGAATGCAGACAGGCCCGGAGTGCAGCAAGGTGCTGATCACAGCTCCTGCTGTGCATTGATCATGGAGGGTGGGGCGTATCTGACTGATCACACAGGTACCTGAGTGCAGCAAGGTGCTGATCACAGCTCCTGCTGTGCATTGATCATGGAGGGTGGGGCGTATCAGACTGATCACACAGACCCCTAAATGCAGCAAGGTGCTGATCACAGCTCCTGCTGTGCATTGATCATGCAGGGTGGGGCGTATCTGACTGATCTCTGCTGTGCATTGATCATGGAGGGACCGTATGGCAGAGGCAAAAAGGCAAGCATGGGGTTGATTAGTGCAAGTAAGAAAGGGGAGGAGAGAAAGAGAAGGATGTGGAAGAAAAAGGAGAGCAGAGGCAACACACCCACAGGTAGAGGCGGACCAGGGGCAGGGGACTGCTGGGAGATAGAGTAGTGCATGCTGAGACAAAGGAGCCGGTAGGAAAAGAGAACAATCTACTGTAGTGACATACGCGGGCCTGTCCTGTCCAGCAATGCTCACAAACAAGACTACCAGGTCAATATGGCGCAGGGCCCTCCAAAATTTAAACATCAGCTGATCCGTCCAGCCTTGCCAAAACTCACACCAATCCACCCAAGCCAGCCAGGCATTCCTGAGGCAGAGTGTGTCAGGGGGCAGCCACATGGGCCAACAGAGCTCTAGGAAGTCAGCCACCTACCATGCATGGATTTTTGGAGGAGCACAGGCAGAGTCTGGGGACTCATTGGGTGTGTGATGACAGCAGTAGAACCTGAGTACCAGGCTCAGTCCCCAGTCCTTCACTTGAAGAGCCACCTGTGTCCCCACACAACAACAACATGGGAGCAGCCAACACTAAATCAATTACAATCAACCTAATATCCCACAACCGCATACCGAAGCCTCTCCGGGTAAATGCTAATATGCTCATTTATTTGCTATTAGTGGGCTTTTAGTGTGTATGAGCGTTTCACCAGTGGATCATAGTTATTGACATCTAACCAGCACTATCTATTTTAAAACCTGCAACACATTTTCCTAGCAGCATGAGTGCCAGCATGTCTCCATTCGATTTGGGAGATGCTAGTCTAGATCTGTTTTTTTCATTGCATTCTATGAGTAATTGTCTTAGAATTCCAATCATGAATCCAGAACTATACATCTGAGAATGCCAAAATAAAACCAGGACTGGATTAACATCTTCAGAATGGATTAGGGTATGTTAGCATCTATGTAGTTTTCATATTACATCACTACCCATCTGCAATAAGAACATGTCATAAGTACCCTACTGTAATATTATTTTACAGTTCAGCTGTGTTGGCCAAATGCATGTTGGCCTGCCAAAGCCAGTCAAAAGTGTTGAAAGCAGGTCCCTGAGCAGAATACCAGCTGCCACTGTTCAGATTCCTTCATTCTGAACTGCCTACCCCTCACAATTCAATATCGTTAGCTAAGAGTAAGATATATTTATACATGGAAGGATGTTTATTTAATATGTAGCGTGCTGTGAGCACAGAAGACAATATTCAGTTGCAATGTTACTAGACATCTTAAAATAAAGCTACTTGCAAAACTAACATAGTTAAACACTTTAAGAATTGGTTTCCAACACAGAACAAGCTAAACATTGGTGTGCTTATTTCTACAGGACGCTCTCTGCGTGTATTCTGCATATTTGCCATTCGTGTGGCAAAGAGCATATGTTTTTACAGGAGTTGGGTGATGTTGTGTCATGCTTAAGGAATACGTACTCTATCATCTGCTGCAGATTCTGCTGTGCCTGTTCATTGTGAGGGAAAGATGTGAGATTGCAGCCTATGATGGCCTGTTCTTTGCTTGAGCGAAACGTGCAGTGTCTGCTATGGCCCATACTGTGCCTCCTTTATGTGAGGCAAGCTTGCCCTGAGGAGGGCCAATGTTGATTTGCCCAATATGAGGAAATTGTGAAATGTTGTAGCCCATGCTGTATCTATAAAAGAGAACATTCTGCTGCTGTGTATGCTGATATGTTCTGTGTTTGATGGAAGCATGCTTGGCTGTTGACCATGCTGTACCAGTTCAATGTGAGTGAATCTTGCACTGCTGCTGCTTATGCTGACCTGTTCTGTCTATGTGTTTTCGTGGGGGGATACGTCCAATCCCCTCATAGAAGGGTTGGGCTCACGTGCTGTGCTCGCTCCTTCGGCGAAAAATATGGGGCCACTTTGAAAACTTTTTCCAGGGCCACTTTTGGTTCCCAGTCCAGCCCTGGCAGTAATCGGCTCAGAAGTCATGTTAACTGCAAATCTAGCTCCCATTTGGCAGCCATGAAACATTTTACAGTGAAAGTGGATATAAACATGCAAAATAACCATTTGTATCTGAAGGAAAATGTTAAAACGTGGCTTTTCGTGAGTAGAGCGGTAGATCACCCTGGCATTTTGAAAAGACCCCATCCTACTCATGGCGCACCAAGACCAGGGTTTCAGAATACACAGCACCCAAATGGCCTTTTAAACAAAAATTACTGTGAGCACTTATGTACCTATAAAAACAATAAAAGCTGGACAAGATTAGTAGAAACATGAAAACATTTATTTTAGGTAATATGCAATGATTAAATAATAACCGCCTTGGTGAGATGATAACTGATGGCAAACCTGGCTGCAGGAAGGGGTTTACTGAAGAATGTACTACTGAACTTGACAGGCGTTTGTCTGAGTAACAATACTTTCAATGGCCCAGCAGTACCCTGTGCATGATTAGAGTACTTTAAAGTGACAGTAACTGCACTTCTCAGCAGGGTTGCAATTCATTCTCTTGCACAGTACCATCACTTTGGAATAGAGCTGCAGCAAATAAAATGAGGCAGCAGCAACATGCAGTGCTGTAGTGCATTGAACTTCACAGCATAGCTGCACCAATTTTAACGGGAGAGGACTAGCACTTTGAGCAGGGCTGGCATACTTGGGATGTCAACGTACTTTAACGGCTGGGTAGAGCTGCAATACGGGAGCTGCACCACAATTTCTCAGAAGGGCTTCTGTGTGTTTAACCGGCAGAAGCTGCACATTTGAATACTGTTGCAATACATGTAATGGTACAGAAATAGATTTTCTCCACCGAACTGTCATCCATGTGACTGTACAGTGCAATCTTGGCTGGGTGGGGCTGCAGGATATATAATGGGGCTGCACCAGCATTTCTCAGCAGAGCTGCGGTGCATTAACTTCTCAGCATTGCACAGCAGACCAGAGCCGCAATACCTTTAATGGGAGAGTACATACATGAGATTAGATACTGCTGTCAAGTCTGGGTAGATCGGCAAGGTATCTAAAGGGGCAGCACCAGCATTACTCATCAGAGCTGCAGCACATTTAATTGAGCAGTTTGCTCAGCATTGCTGCAATACCTTTAATGGTACAGTAACAGTATTTCTCAGCAGGGCTGTCATACTTGCCATGGAATAGTGCAGTCTTGGCTAGGTAGGGCTGAAACGTGCATAATTTCCTCAAAAGCTTTGCAGAATTGTTGAAAAGTGCTAATTCCGTCTGCTGTCTATTTACATGTACTGCCATAGATGTAATTTAGGGGTCTTGATTTCGACTCCTTCGGTCTCACTTGCTACCCCTAAAATAAAATTTGCAAACGTTATTTATTTTTATTTATTTTAATTGAGGCTCATGGGCTGTGTTCAGCAATATGTGGCTCGTTGTTTCTGGAGTGGCTGGTTTTCTGATAGCTATAGACGGTAAGATAGCTCAGTGGGTTGGGCGCTGGCTGCTACAATGTGTGTGTGATCTGCCGGCTCGACTCCCAGCAAGGTCGACTCAGCATTTCATCCTGCTGAGTTTGATAAATGAGTACCAACACAGGTTGGGTGATATTGTATGTATATTTGTTCTATATTGAGCGCTTAAGCGTAAATGCTACATAATAACACATCATTATCGTTTGGCCTTGCTATGTGATGCCACTTCCTGTTTTGTCGATGGGGTAAAGTTTGTGTTTCATCGCTTCCTGTGATGTCACTTCCCGTGATGTCATCAGAGGTCAAGGGTCATGTGATGTCACTTCTGCTACCCCTGGCATTTTGGTGAAATGACGTCCCTGTGTTCTGCACCTCTTCTAAGAAATTATGGTGCTTGTCATTTTTTGGTTCCAGGTGACGCAGAGCGGTCACCATGGTGGACCACATGTCCATACAATTTCAATATTTGGTGCGCACCAGGGGAGAAAGGGAACCACTGACGGCCCCCACATCTCCCCACTTGGCTCGGACGCTGCATCACAGTAGGGCTGCAATGTTTAAAAGTTTAATGCCAGCGATTCTCAGCAGCCCTGTGTCAAGTGTTATCGGACAGGGTGGTCACCCTGGTGCATGTTTTCCCTACTTGTGCCAGCACGTCACTTCTGGATATTAGTACATACTATTGTGCCAGGATCCCAGAGGCACCAGATTCCAGGCATGCAGTAGCTGGGGGTCGCCCAGCCAAGACACGTGGGTGCATGTACACCCTACTAGGCCATGGGCATCCTGTTGGACCATGGCCTGGGGGCACCCAGGACATCAGGACACACAGCGCCAGAGTTGTCCAGCAGGGGCACCGTCATACAGTTCCAGAGTTGTAGGGTCTCTGCTGACATGAGGGCATCAGGGACAGCGTTGCCTTGCAGGGGGCACTTTCCTGGCAGAGGGCCCTGCAAGGCAGGCCCGCTGCCTGCTACGCAGCACCAGCATCGCGCTGCAAAATAATGACCCGGCAGGCAGGGAGTCCGTTGGTATCGACTGATGAGCGGGAAACCGCTCATCTCTTTTATTGAGTGAGTCACATAGTCACGGCATGTGACATTGGCAAGAGCCCTGGCAGGGACTATCTTAAAAGGGGTGGCACACCACAGCTTCCTTAAAGGGACAGCACAGCAGTGCACAGCACTGTTTGAATGCAATGCAAAGACTTTTTAAGGCAAACAGCTGCAGCGTCCAAAGACACAGTGTTGTCATGACTGTAGTTGTAGAAGAGCATAGAGTTTCCCTCAGGTACGTGCATTTGCCAGTAGGTGAGCTGCAGGCAAAGTGTGTAGAAGTTAACGGCAAACACTGTATTTCCCACCATTTGTTGCACTGAGTCCCGGGCTCAGTCTTGAGAGATTTTTAACTTGAGCCATTGACACCAATAGCGAGATCTGAAAATGTACGGACATATCTGTGAACAGGTGAGAGGGATGCGACAAAGTCAGCCAAGTGTTAGACCTACCATGAGAAATAACGCAAATGTAGCCACTATATTAACACATTATGTCATAATGCCAGAAGGCAACCAGGGCAGAAGATCTCAAAGGCTGTGAGTCGAGCTGCAGGCACCCAAGAGCCAGAATTGAGGAGCAGTCGCACAAGATCGGTCCTTTGCTGTGGCCAACAAGAAAGGAGATGGAATTCCAAAAACAGAGAGCTTGAACAAAGTGAGAGCAGAAGAACGCCAGGTGGAAAGAGGGACAGGAGAGATAAGAAGGGAGAAAACAGGAGGAATGAGGGGAGAGAAGGGAGTAAGGAAGGAATACAGAAAGCACATGAAGGAAGGATGCAAAGAAGGACTGTTGACAGTGTAACCTAGTTGTGTTGCTTGAACTTTCAACTTTGCATTCTACAACTGCATACCTTTAGTTTAAAGCTGAATCTAGCTGTGTCTCGATTCGCATGCCGCAACTCCCTATCTTCAGGTTAATAGCAAAAGCTATATCTAACCGTGGTGCTATCTGCGCACCTGACTTAGTCAGCTAGCATGTACTCTCCAAAACCAAACATACTAAGTATCACTGCACTAGATAGGACAGCTAAGTTACCTCTCTACGCTGCCTCCCTCATCATATTAGTGGTATTATCACTCTCCTACCTGACTATGCCTATTTCTCAACAAACCATTGGACCTACAGTAAACCAATATCAAGATGATACTACCACATACAGGGCCTGTAGTACCACAGACAGAAACCTCAAACTTCGTGCTCGCCTACCAAAATTGTACGAACTACCAGTAAAGCAAAATGAACAAATCAACTTCCTAAAAATGAACATACAGCCGAAAACCACTGCAGAACACACTTGGAAAGCTCATATCCCTAAAAGACCCACACAAAAATACTCCAAACCTACCATTATAGCAAGCACCATGCTCACTAAACATCACCTCAAAGGTGCACTCATAAATGCTAGGTCCCTAGTCGCTCATGCTACAGAAATCTCAGATATTATTCTCGGACACCACCTAGACTTCCTAGCCATATCAGAATCATGGCTTCACGATGCAGCGGGTCCCGCCCTCTCCTTAGCAGTTGCCGACAATTATACCATCATACGAGCTGACAGACACACCTCCCGAGGCGGGGGTCTAGCCATTATTGCCAAGATCAGTCTCGACATAAGAGTCTCCACATCCCCCATCACGAAATCTTGTGAATGCCTCTCGGTCAAAATAGCCACCGCCAGCTCCCAAACATTAAACATTGTCCTGCTCTACAGACCTCCTGGTCCTATTGGAACCTTTGTTGAGGACCTCTCCACCACCCTGTCCAACAATTTGAAAAACACCTCCCAAACTATAGTGCTAGGAGACTTCAACCTAGGCTACAATGATATTAAAGACACCCAGTCCACAGCTACTACTCTGATCCTAAAAGAGCTGGGCTTTGCCCAAAGAGTCACCTGTCCCACTCATAATAAAGGTCGCACCCTTGACTGGATAGCTGATCACAACTGTGGAGTAACCATTACAGACACAGATCTGGACGGACCACTTTCTACTTCTATTTACAGTAGATACTAACTTAGCCACAGCCAAGCCCACACCTGCCCCTCCTATACCCACGAGGAACAAAAAGCTAATAACCACAGAAAAATTGTTGCCAATCATACTACCCCAACTAAACTCGCTCCCAGCTAACACGGAGCCTGATATGCTAGTTGATCAATTCAATGAAACTATGAACTCAGCCCTTGATCACATAGCACCGCTCAAATTATGGACTAGTAAACCGAAAAAACATCTCAACTCATGGTTCACCCCCCACCTAAAAAATCTCAGGTTAACCAAAAGAAAACTAGAATCCAAATGGAGACTTACTCCTACAGTAGAAAACAAACTAAACCTTGCAAAGATATCATCCCAATACAAATAAGATATCCTACTAGCCAAACAGGAAACATACAATACCAGAATATCCCAATCTAAATCAAGTGTCAGAGAACTGTTCAGTATCTTGAAAGAGCTGGAAACACCCATCATTCCCCAAGAAAACTGCACCAAGGACAAGAAATGGTGCTCAGACATTCAGTTTGCCCTTACCAACAAAATAGTCAACTTACAAACTAAAATCGCCTTCAAAAAAGCATCTCTCACACCTCAGGACGCTCTAACCCCAGCACCCCTACTTAAATCTAAACAAATAACACGTTTCTGCTTCTCCAAGGTATCTACCATTGAAGTCGAAAAAGTGATCCTGGGACTTAAACCATCCAACTGTAAAGGTGACCAATGCCCTGCCCAATTAATTAAGGATGCTGCGAGAGAACTATCGCCATTCATAGCTAAACTCATCAACTCATCCTTCACTACCGGCATTGTACCGAAAAATCTTAAAGAGTCGTGGGTCCTGCCACTCCTAAAGAAGCAAACCCTCGACCCTGCCATTCCCACCAATTTTAGGCCTATCACGACTGTGCCCTTTCTTCTAAAAATTTTAGACAAAGTGGCATACATGCAAATACAAAATTTCCTTGAATCCAACCACCTGCTCGGAACCCGCCAATCTGGATTCCGTCCCCAGCATGGAACAGAGACTGCCCTTATCGATCTCAAGGCCCAAATAGATCAATGTAGGGACAATGGCCAAGCAGCCTTACTCCTCTTGCTAGACCTCTCAGCAGCGTTCGATTTAGTCGACCATACAGTCTTATGCAGCCACCTAGACTCTGCTGCTCACTTCTCTAAAGAGGCCATATTATGGATCAAATCCTTCCTGAATAACCGCACCATGAGAGTCTTCTCTCCATCAGCCTCAGCTGACCCGATCCCTATAACGTGCGGTGTACCCCAGGGATCTTGTGTATCACCAACCCTCTATAACATATTCACAAAGCCGCTCTTTGACGAATTGGATCATCTGGGTATCGCCTACACCAACTATGCAGACGATACCCAGATCCTCCTTCCGCTTTCAGGAGATTACGTCGTGGATCTGGCTTTAGTGAATAAAATTTACAGCATCGTTCAGGCATGGATGGCCACACACGGCTTATGCCTGAACGACGACAAAACTGAGCTCATAATCCTAGGCACCCCGACATACATAACTAAACTTAACACTGACTATGCCAGCTTCATTATCGATGGGAACAATATCAAAGTAGCAAAGGAAGTCAAGACCCTAGGCTTTTACCTTGAAGCCACCTTAAACTTTGGCAAACAAGTCAACTCCCTAGCCTCTTCTACAGCATATACTTGCAAACTCATTAGAGCCAGCAAGCAATTCCTCTCTACAGACAGCTGCATCACGCTTGCCAGAGCCCTTATACTGTCCAAACTGGACTACTGTAATGGTCTCTACATTGGGGCTAACAAACAGACTATCCAAAAAATCCAGGTCCTACAGAACAATGCCCTGAGAGCCGCGCTTAAGATCAACAGGAAAGAGCATATCTCCTCTATAAGAAGAGAATATAAATGGCTATCCACTCAGGACAAAATCCAACTCAAAATTGCCTCCCTTACTCACAAGTGCCTCAATAACATGGCACCACCCTACCTCATGGACAGGCTACACTTAAGAACCTCACCTAGACCAACAAGAAGGGTCAATGCGAATTGCCTCTATGTCCCTCGCTTTAAACGTGCCACTATTGGAGGACATAGCTTTGCAGTCAAAGCAGCACAGCTTTGGAACTCCCTACCACATGACATAAGAGAACCCCAGCCCTTTGCGAAATTCAGGCAGAATTTGACCAAGTGGCTGAGAGCTAATGACATCTAACTAATCCGACCTGCTTGACCTGACTGTCCCTACCAGCGATCCACCTGCATGCCCCAGCTCTGATACCACGTTCTGTATTTTACACCATTGTATATTACTGTACTTATTCCACTGTATATCACCTCCACATTGTTAAATATTCCTGTACCCTTATCACCTCTTGTCTGGACCTAGCTCCAGCCCTGCTCATTCTTGCTTATTGTATACTGCATTATGACCATGCACATGCACCTGTATATATTTTATTTATTGCAGAATGTACTATGATTATGTAGATGTACCTGTAACAAAGTTGAGCATATTCTTGTCTTGTGCGCCCTGATGCTCCAGGGCTTGGCGCGCCATACAAATAATAAACTAAACTGCACTTCTGCAGCTGTGCATGCAGCAACTGGGTTCCAATGACACCAACAGGTAGGGTGCTGCCACATGTGAGTTGACTATATACGTGATGTCCACTTCTGCTGCAGTGACTACCTGTTGTAATGCCCTCTGGTCTTAAAGATAAACCCCCCAAGAAGCACCCCATTTATCACTGGGCCGGGGCTTAGTCCCGGTGCCAGTGATATAAACCCCTCCCACAAGGCCCAGGCTGGCAATGACGGTGCCCCTTTGGCCGGTATGAGAATAAGAAGGTACCTCAAAGGTATCACCGCTGGGCCACGTCCGGTTGCTTGGAGTAGCCGCCGGCCATCTTCCAGCTAGCATGTCAATGTGGGCATCGTGTGACAGCACCATGGCAACCCGGGGCGAGAGACCGCTCAGATATGCTCAGCCAAGGGCACCGCATGCAGCCTTGTGCCTGTGCCAGACACCTCTACACCAGCGATTGAATATTCAAAACAAGCGCTGAGTGCGCACACACACACACACACACACACACACACACACACACGCACACAGACACACAGACACATGGAAATGGTCCCAGCCAGGGAGAGAACATCTTTGGTGTCAACAACATATGCCTGGCAGTCGGCACGTCATTGTTTTCCGTTCCAAAAGCCACTGAGAGTCAGTGCCCTGTCAAACAGGAACCCTCCAACCACTCACCTGCTGTCGGCATCCCATGACCTGCCTGTAACATGTGTCTAGGAGTGCTAGGAGGCAGTCACCAAGAGAGGCCGTACCGACACCGAGTATCGTGGGAGGGGAGAGGGCTCTCATCACTCTGGCACACCGGACCAGCAGGTGGGCCCCGCATTCGAGGAAAGTTCACAGGTATCCCACCTGATCCCCACCATACCCCGTCTTGCTTCAACCCACTGCACACACCGGATTCCGTCTAAGTCACCTGGTCTCCACTGCTCGTCCTCCGTTACCCCACCACATCTCTGCCATGTAGGCACACGCCATAAGGGAGTTAACTACTCACACCAGCTCTCTCAAAAGTCACCCCCACACAATGCGCAGGTGTGAGGTGAGCCACGGCCAGAGCCTGGAAGCTGGAGCCAGCGAACTCTCCAAGCGGGCTCAGCGGGAAAGCGATTGATCTTAATGTATCCTTCCCCAAACAAAATAGGCCCATGTCCCTGAGGCATACTGAGGAAAGTCCCGGTGTCCCGGTGGGCTTGTCCAGGTCTGGGTACAGTAACAACATAGTAGCATTTGTATTAGTAAAAGGTATGTTATGAACAGTAATGTTTATTTGATAGGCATCATAAACCCCACCCTTTTTATATATGGCCACCATATAAAGGCATCCCCTAAATAGATCACACTATGTAAGAGGAAACCCGGTAGACACTAGCCCACCCCCAGGTAAGTGGTGTCTACTCTGTCTGAATCTGGGGGGATATTTGACACTAATTATACAAGAGACAGAGCTAAATTGACAGGTTGTACCATAGAAATGACTAACAATGTTCAATACACATGTAAAATTCAATCACAAAGTTTTAATAAGTATTTAACAAAGTAAAAAAGTAAAACAATTATTAAATTGTGTTGTCGTCAAGACATAAATCATAGTAACAAACGTAAAACATAGGAATTTGTTAGTGGCAATCAATGATTAGTATAACAAAATTAACATGTGTACACTTATATTATATCTCAGTTTTAATCCAGAGAGTTATCTCGACATGTTTCTGTTCATAAGCAGTTAAAAACAAACATTCATCAGGAGAATAAATAGATCACAAAAATCCTAGTAAAAAAAAAGTCTTCAGCTATGTAAGAGCTGGAATCGTGCAACCTGTAAATGATTTATGTCTTGACAACAACACGATTTAATAACTTTTTAACTTTGTTAGATACTTATTAAAACTTTTTGATTTAATTTTAAACCTGTCACTTTAGCTCTGTCTTTTGTATAATTAGTATCCCCTAAATAGATGCCTAATTTAAACATAAAAATTGCAAACAACCCTGCAATATAATGCATGATACACAAGTATGAATATGAAAATATAGCCACGATACCATAACTAGCATTCTACTTAAGGCACAAGAAGTTGTTTCAAAGCACTGGCTTCATCTTCTGCTGCCTCTGAAAAGCAATTATGTTATATGAAAAGAGAGAGAGAGAGTTAGAGATAGAGAGAGAGCAAGAGAGAGAGAGAGAGTGTGAGGGAGAGAGAGAGAGAGAGAGAGAGAGAGAGCTAGAGAGAGTTTGCGACAGTGTAAGACCACACTCTCTCTGCAAAGTGCAAAGCCCTGTGTTTAGCAGTTCAATTGCAGTGGTACTGGCACATGGTGGTGGTAATAATGAGGTAGTTAATCTGTGCCAGTGTACAATTATTCAGGGCCACTGGGAGTAGAATATGCTCTTTACAGTCACTGTGGGGTGCTCGCTGGATGTCTGCCAGTTGAATCCAGTAGCAGAGCTCCTTCACTTTGACCGCAAGGGGAGTGGAAAAGATGCCCTGATAGGGCCTGTTATACCTGGGATAGCTTCACTGGTCGACAAAATTCTGCACGTAGACCAATTTACCTGAAGTAATGGTTGAGTGGGTGAGGAATCGGGTGGTGCAGGTGCTGCAGCACCCAGTGTTTCCTCTGATCGGGGTGGTGAGATCTGCCCATGTTAGTGTGGTCTAGTAGTTGTTAAATTCTTCTCCTAACACGGATGCTGCCCTTTTAGCATCAGATGCTCTTTTGACAGGAGACAGGGGTGTGTGCATGCGACGACCAGTGATCACCTTATGAGGAGATAAATGATGGACTTTCCAGGATGGTGTATGCATACTGAAAAGTACCAATGGCAAACAGTGCACCATGTACTTTTTTAAAGTGGTACAACGCTTGGATAGCTTACTCTTCAGAAGGCCATTTATCCTTTCCACAAATCCATTGACCTGGGGGTGGTAAATGGTAAATGGTGCACATCTGATGTTTAATGCCAAGCAAGGTTGCAATCTCCTTAAACAATTTATGGAAAAATGGTGTGCCGTTGTCTGATCTTAATACATAAGACACACCCCATCGAGGAAATGCCTCATGTACAAAAGATTTAGCTGCGTTTTTTGGCATCTGGATATGCACAAGGTCCCAGCTCCACCCATCGGTAGAAGGGGCAGACGACAATGATCAAATATAGGGAGCCTTTGTACCTCTTGCCTATAGCCGCATAGTCCATGTGCAACACTTGGAACTGCCCACTAGGGCGGGGCAGAGTGCCTCTGATCATTCGCAGTGTTATTCCTGTGCTAAAGCTCTGACATGTTACACTGTGGATAACCATATTTGCTAAATGCTCCTGAAGATTTGGAATCAACCAGTTGTCCTAGATGTCTGCAGCAATGTGCTGCTTAGAGACATTGGATGGTGATAAAGCTGGTCAAATGCTACTATTAATAACTCGTGTGGCATAACTGCTTTCCCTGTTACCTGCTGTCTCCAGATTAAATCCGTTGGGGACTGTTTACTCCCACTTTTGTGTGGTTGGCAGTATATTATAGGGGACTACTCGATGTTGGGTGTAAACACAGGGTATTCTGCTGGTTGAGTAACTGGAAGGTATGCAGCCATTTCCAAGTGAGGTTTCATCAGTGTTATTGGTCCAATGCGACTATTAATAACTAATGTGGCGAAACCTAATAAGCAATTAGTTACTTCTAAAAACAATGCTACTCTATCACTATAACGGTGTACCTGGCAGAATGGCAGACATGGATATGGGCCCAGGGGAGAGCCGAGGTCATGCTAACTGCATACTTCCCTCATTCCCAGATGCGCCAGCAACCTCCCAAGGTCTACCACCCTTTTTAAAGCTATAATTTCATCCCTCCCTGGCACATCGATGCACAAATCACATGACCCAAATGTGAGGGCAAGATATCCTTTCTTTCTGATCTCTTTGATCAATCAGGGATTTTACAATTTTATAGTCAGTGGTCTGTCCCAGCTGGCCCCGTGGTATGTGGTGGTCTTGGGATATAAGCATAGCAGGGTTGTAATTCTGCTGCAAAAGTGGTGTTGGGGCTAAGGGCCCATGCTATCTGTATCGTGGGATGATAACTGCCAAGAGGCGCTCTGCCCCCTTCTCGTGGCCTTGCAGAGCACATCCTTCCTGGGGCACGAAGGTCTGCAGCCTCTACAACAATGAAAGGCTTGTAACTCCCTGAAGCTCACTTGTCGCGTATGTCTGTGCCAATAATACAAGTCTAATGTTAACACGCTGGGTGCTTTTGCCACGCTTGGGCCTAAATTCCAAAATTGTTGCCAATAACTAAGATGGCCTTTACACTGGCCTCTACTATGTTGCTCCTAATGCATGCACTATGCAATTGTGCACTCTCCTGCATGCACACTCCCACTCCCCTGCTCTCGAAGTGTGCTTTATTGTTTGTTTCCCATTCGGAAGTGTCTATGGGGGTGGGAAGACCCTCTTTTCTTCCCACCATTTTCCCATCAGAAAGATAATTACCAGCATCATTTTAATAATAAAAATCAAAACATCTCAACTGCCATGCCCCACCAGGTGGGATTCTGTCACAGTAGAAGAAAATGTGGGCAGGCAAACGTGGTTGTGTCACATAGCAGATGGCGGTGGTCGAACATAATCAACTCTGTTTCGGAGGAGTTCAATTTAAGGTCTCTGTCTCTCACTCAGCGACTGACCATTTCAAGTCCAGATGTATCTTCAGGGAAGAATTATGAGTGGCCACTGGCACGAAGAAAAGCCTTTGTGCAATCCATTGGGAAAGATGTTGGAGACTCAATCAAATGAGGAGTTTAAAAAAGAGACTTCCTACAGACATGAAACCGGAGGTTGCAAATGGGGATCTCTAAGGCACCACACAATCCACCACAATTTTTTATATTTTTAGTTTTTTTATTATGTTATATAGTTTGCATACAAACTGTTTTACATATTAGTACTCGTTTAGGGGGTAGCATTCCTTCAAAGACTTTCCTTTGATTGGGAAGTGCGGGACAGTCCATTATGATGTGCTGCATTGATTCCATTGTGCTGGATAGTTTGCAAAATCTGCAGTTTCGGTTCTCTTTAGGAATCTGTTTGGTTTTCACAAGATATTCTCCAGTCGGGAGGCCATTGAGGCGAAGTCTGAGAAAGGTTTCTCTCATCCGCTGGCAGGGAAATTGTATTAGGTATTGGGGGAGTTCATTTAGTGCTCTAGTCTCCATTTCTGAATTTATTGTCATTTGATATTGAGTCTTCTCGTTGATGGTTTTATCCAATCATTTAGTTGTATTTGTCTTTTATCCTCCATCGGTCTATTTATTAGTACTTCTGTTGTTGTCTTATTTTTATTTAGCAGATAGTAACATGCTTTTTTCCAACAGTTCAAAGTATGATCATTTGAGGATTGATTTATGGTTCGAAGTATTCTGATGGCAGGGATATCTTCATCAATGACGGTCTTTCTGTAGAGATCTAAATATTTCCACATGATGATTGATTCGAGTGATTAGAGTGCCAGTTCAAAGTGGATCCTAGGCATAGGATATGACGTCGAAAGAGCAAGTATCTTGCGTCAAAAGATGCCTTCTACTGTGTTCCACGTGTGGCAGGATATATTGAGCATGGCCTCGCTTCCATGCGTAAGAATGGCAACCACTTTTTGCCTATAGAAAGTGATTATAGGCATCATCCAATATTGGTCATACTTCTTATGTATAATCATGCCTTGTCTAGCAAGATCTCTGGTTTTATTTTTTAGATGTTCCGACCATTGAGTTTCGATTTCTGAGTGATTAAGCCAAATGCCAATTTATTTTGTTGTTTCATCTGAGTCTAGTTGCTTCCCTTTTAGATGAATTTGTAGGGATTATGTTTTCGAATTTTTGTTGAGGCCCCAATAACTTCACTTGTGTCTGTTAATAGTAATTTCATTTTCAATAGTAATGGCGTTAATAGTAATTTCATTTTCCT
The DNA here is from genome assembly GCF_040938575.1 of Ambystoma mexicanum. Lineage (NCBI taxonomy): Eukaryota > Metazoa > Chordata > Amphibia > Caudata > Ambystomatidae > Ambystoma > Ambystoma mexicanum. Next base: position 417,470,979 of record NC_090927.1, on the reverse strand, counting down.
CTACATATTTTTTTGTTATCCTGTTATCCTCAATCTCTTCTGTAGCCCGATCTGGGTTTTGTCCAATAGGACGAGATCATCTGCATAAAGAATGTAGGGTATTAGGTGTTGCGTTCAGTTTCAGCGGATTTGTTGTGATGCTGTTTTGGTTTTCAGACAGATCCAAAAGGTAGAAGTTAAAGAGTGTTGCAACTAGAGGACAGCCCTGTTTAAGTCCTCAAAGGTGGCTCTCATTGATTTCATCCAGTGTCAATGTTTTTGTTTCAAGTTTTTTATTAATTTCGCTGCTCCTTCTGGGTCCATTCTGCAAGCAATGATTAGGGTCTTTCCATGATGTTTCTTCTTTGCAGCGATTAGTTCATTATAGGAGTGTGTATGTTCCAATTTTAGGTGATCTCTGGATTTCGTTGTATATTTAAATGGTGTTAAGAGCCATTTATATTCGATTTTCCCTTTGCCAGATTTGGTAGATTAATGAAATATTTTTTTCAGACTTTTTATCTGGGTGTCAGAAATTCGAAGTGTATTTAATCCTGCATTAATTTCAATGTTAATAGTGTTTCTTTTGTCAAAGCTGAAATCGAACGGATCAGGGCATGGTGATTTTATTGTGGTCACTCTGTGTCGCCGGAATGACAACCAGTTTTTGAGTGTCTTCTAAGATGTTTATTGAAGCATGTAATCCAGATATGCTTTAGAGTCTCCTCTTGACCATGTATGTTTTGGTGGTTTATTTCCATTTATTTTTCCATTTAATAATGTAAAGTTTCTCTTGTTTATCTCTTTTGCCCATAGTTTTGCTTTCGACTCGAGTTTATCATATGGAATTTCCTTGCCATTTGACTCGAACAGGTGTATGTTAAATTCGCCACAGATTATCATGTCCAATTGATTGTATTTCGTTTGGAGGTTATCTACATTCGTTAACATCTTATCTATGAATGTCTCATCACTCATAGTCGAGGTGTTCCAATATATTTATATTATGGCAATTAGTTTCTGTGTTTATTATTTTTTATTTTATTTATTACATTTGTTAAATGCCCAGACCCTCGGGTATCACAGCTTTGTTGCAGACAGTTTTTAATACATTTAACAAGACTGCAGTTACACAAGAAGACAATGGTACAACTGGTTACAAAGGTAAATACAATGTACACAATTTACAGTTGTTGGTGTCAGTCTATCGTAAAGAGGCATGTAAATAGGCCTACGGTGGGTAGATATTTCATCTAATGTGTGTTGACTAGTATTGGTTGAAAAGCCAGGTTTCTAACAGTTTTTTAAAGCCAAAGAAGGAGTCTTCATTTTTTATGTTAATTGGGAGCTCATTCCAGTGTTTCGGGGCCATAACTAGGAATCTGCTATCTCCTGCTCTGGACCTTTTGAATCGGGGGACATCCAGGAGCGACTTATGGTTGGATCTGAGTATCCTCTTAGACACTGTTTTGCTTATAGAATTGTTTACGTATATGGGCGCTTTGTTGGTAAGGCATTTGTAGGTAATGCACAGTGATTTGAATATGATTCTTGTTTTGTTTTGCAAGAGGTCCCTAGTAAGAGTATGTTACAGTAATCCAACTTTGATAGTATTAAGGCTTTGGCTAGGTTGACACAGTTGGTGTGCGTCAGGTACTGTCAACTAATGACAATCAGTTTGGAGGTGTAGGAAGTAGATGACAACAGAGCGTATACATGTCTGGTCATTGTTAGATTAATATCTAGGTAAACTCCTAGGGTTTTGACATGTTTTGATACTGGGATCAGTGAACCATCTATGTTGATGGTTGAGTAGTCTGAATGGAGAGCACTAATTTTACTTTGGGAGTACAATGAGAATTTCTGTTTTCTCATTGTTGAGGCAAATGCTTTTGAAAGCCATCCCATTTTGAATTATACAATACATTTTGTTGATAGTCATCGTGTTCTGGTTATAATCCCCCGAGATTGGTATGAGGATCTGGGTGTCATCTGAAAAGTTAGTGTAGATGACACCCATAGCATCCAGGGCAGAGAAGATTAGTGTATGCATTATATAAAGTGGGCGAGAGACAGTACCCTTGGGGTACTCCAATGGGGACTGGTATGGGATCGGTGGCTTCTTTACCGATGCTTACCCTGGAGGTGCGTTCGGCTAGAAAGGATTTCATCCATGGGATGGCATCTTTAGAGAAGCAGAAGTAATTTGCTAAAGTGGCACATAATTTGTCATGGTCCACTAAGTCAAATGCTGCGGATAGATCTAGCAGCAGTAGTATACAGAGTTTACCTGAGTCCCAGATTGTGTCTATCTGGATTATCAGGTCCAAGAGAGCTGTTTCTGTGCTATGGTTGGGCCTGAACCCAGATTTTCTATCTCCAAGGACTTGATTTTTTTCAAAGTGGGCTTGAATTTGATTATAGGCTATTTTATTGATGATTTTGAGCAGAAACAGTACTGTAGTTATACATTGGTAGTTGGTGTGTACCAATGCATCAAGGGATGGTTTTTTTTAGCAGGGGGGTCACTCACGCTTCTTTTATGCCTGCCTGGGCTATTTGTATTGAATGAGGCATTTACAAAATTAGTAAAGTAACATTAGGGGTGGGGAGGGGGTCACGCAGTTTGACTAAGTGGCAGGGAAGTTATCCTCTTTGCAATTTGAGGCTTTTAGTTTAGCGATAGTGTCTGCCACTATATCTTGGGTGACTGGGGTAAATTGAAATTACGGGTTTACATTTTCTTTGGTTTTGTTTAGCTTAGAGTTTGTTACATTTTTATCAGCTTGGATTTTTCTTTTAGTGAGGATTTTCTTTTGAAGTAGTTCAATTTTGAAAGCAAGCACGTTTTGGAGGGTAGTGCAAGATTCCTTGGTGGAGTTGGCAGGAGGAGTGGTGTCTGGAATAGGATTCTCCAATTCCTTAAGAATGGAGAATAGCTCTTTGGCGTTAGAGGTGGCATTGCTAATGCAGTAGTTATATGACTTAGCTTTGTGGGTGATGATAGCGGTTTTATAGTTTTTGTTGGCTATTCTGATGGCATTGGCAGAGTCTTAAGTAGGTACATTTTTATTACTGTGTTCAAGCGCTCTTTTAATTTGTCTTGGTGTGACTAGTTCTTCATTGAACCAAAAACTCATGCGTTTGTTGCAGCATCGAGTTTTGGTTTGTAGTGGTGCTGCTGTGTCAATAGTGATGGTAAGGCACTTGTGGTAAGCCTCAGCTAGGAAGGTGGGATTGTTACTAGTGACCAAATTGGAGGACAATGCATTTGTTATAATGGGGCTAGATTCTCAGCTGTTCATTTCCGAAAATTTATTGCTTTGTAAGTGTCTGTGACTTTGGTTTTTAGGGGTCTTGTTTCCTTTCTGGTAAGAGAAAAGTTTATACTATGGTGGTTAGTCCAATCAAGAGGTACAATTGACTCAATGGATATTTTGTAATTAAGCGTAAGTATCCAATCCAATGTTCGACCCTTGATATGCGTATGGGAATTCACCAGCTGGGAGAAATTCATGTCTTTTAGTGCCGAGTGTAGGGCTTCAGCTTTCGTATCCTGCTTATCATTAAAAGTTCATATCTCCAAGGATAATAGATTTAGTGTTAGGTTTAATGAAGGGAGCTAACTGGATGGGTATTACTACTGGGTGATCTGTTACTGACAACAAAGTTAAGTGTGGTTTTCTGGTTAGTAGCGAGTTTGGCTAAAAGTAATTCATAACCTAGCATTTCTTCGATAGGGCAGGATCTGATTTGCAGCTCAAATTTGGCTATTATGGCTACACCACCTCCTATTTATATTCTGGTGGGCTGGCCAGAGCTAATAGGGGCCCAGATTCCAGATGCTCGGTGTAGCCAAGTCTCTGTGACTATTAGTAAGTCCAACTGTTGTTTGATGATAAGGTCACAGATTTCGATGGCGTGGGCTCCTAGTGAGCGGGCATTGATAAGGGCACCTTTAATGTTACATGAAAGGTCAGTAGGTGGCTTTCAAGTGGTAATAGGAGTTTGATCATCCAAGGCAATAGATGGGTGTTTAGCATTGACTCCAGAGGGTTTCTTATCTTGTTTGTTTGCTGTTGGTCTTGGATTGTTTGGGCAGGACGCAGGCTGAGTTATAATTATTAAAGGGTAGCATTGATATGTGATCTTAGTCTGTGTAGTCTAATAGTACCTGAATCGGATAGGTTGTGGATTCCGAAAAATTATTAGAAGAGAGGTTCTGGTCTATCATGGGCGGTGCTATCTTCGATCTTTCCGTGGTGCTTGGGGTGTTGGCAATATTCTGAATAGGCCAGAATGGAGGTATGGTGGGTAGGAATAGTGTGGGAAAGGAGATAGGATGGTGCCGGAGGCCGAATGGTCTAGAGAGGCCATTTCCATGTGTTGTGTAAAAACAACCTAAGCAGGGTACACAGTCTGGCATGATACAAAATGGGAACATGATGGAAAGTAGCAGACCAAGCATGTCTGAATGTCTATGATGGGACAGGAGTACAGTGCTGGAATCTGTACTGTCATTCCAGCTACCTGGGTCAAAGCGAGGGTACTCTGTGACCAGTAAGAGTGAAAGTTAATTTACTCATAGATAGGATGCAGTAGGCTGGCAGTAGTGGGCAGCAATAGTGGGGTAGGCTGGTTCGACTAGAGGGGTATTTGGGTATATACATTTAAGGGAGTGTGCCAGACAAACATAGTACAGTGAATCTAGTAGCTAAATCTAATAGGCAATATGTTTAGCGAAAGGCTGGGTAATATAGTGCAGTTATACAAAGCAGTAGTAGAGGTTGTGAAGTTAACGACCTGCTAGGAATTAGAATACAGTTACATAATGCAGTAGTAAGACATATCTGAAGGACAAAAACTTTAACTAACTGCTCGGATCTAGAGCACAGTTACACAGTGTGGGATGTCTTAACCCACTGGTCCAAGCCCTGCAACATCACTGTGAATTGCTGGCAGCAGAAACCTCGGAAATGGCCGCTGGAAAGCATGCTGCTTCTAGAAATCACCAGAAAGTACGCAGTGAAAATCTGAAAAATAGGCCACCATCTACTTTTGGCTATGTCAGTGCTAACACAGGAGACCACTGCCAAAACACATCATTTGGTTGCCCACAGAGCAAAATCATTGCAAAAGAAACAGAGTTGTTTCAAAAATCCGTTTTTATTTGGTGTCAAAATTGCAAAAATCATGGCTCACAAACCACCCAAAAAGATCTAACCTCCTTGTTGGGTGGTCCACATCATTCTCCTTCAAGAATCTACATAAATATAAGGTCCACAGAAGTATGTGTTATCTGAACGAAGTCCACTTTTGAGGATTGCTTGCTGGAAGAAATCTGTCAAAAATGGGTGTAATACTGTTACTCATCTCTATCAGAAGCCAGCGATTTAAAACCATATTGTGTAAAGTTGTACATTGAACTCAAACTATTCCAAAGAAAGACTTGCTATCAGAAGCCTAAGAGGTGGAGACAATTCAAACCTGTATTCTGAATAGGCTTGAAGTAAGAAATTGTTTGAAGTATGTGTTAAAAATGTGAGTTATATTTTAAGATAAGACAATTATTAGACATTGGGTTTAAGAGGTAAAATGTCCACACTGTGCTTCAAACACATTCCACACCTCTCCCTGAACAAAGGAAACTTCCCCCTGCCCTTGGCTAAGAAATTGACAGGTTGTTGTCAAAAGGAACTAGGAGGGGCACCCTGGACTGTTGCTCTGAGTGAAGAAAATGGAGTCTTTGGGCTGAATAGAAATGCTAATTCGGGTGTGACTGAGAACAAACTGCTGGCAGGAAGAAGGCAGAAGACATGTGACCCTCTGAGTTAACCCAGCTCTGGAGGCAGACCAGAATGAGGATGTGGATTTGACATTGAATTAAATATATGTTTTGGAAAAATGCTTAGAACAAATTGTACCGAACTGACAAAAATGTGAAACTTTGAGATTGTTGAAATGAAAAATTTGCTCACAGTTTAAGACTAAGCTTGAAACCGTGCAATGTTCTGAGACTAAACCCCGGAATTTATTCATATTGTAACTACTGTGTTTATGCTAGGAACATGAAAAATGACAGAAATGTGCCCAGATGGGGTGTGCATGCATGGATAAAAATTGGTGCAGAATTAATATTGAGAAACCCACCAAAAGCGCAAAAAGTTGTCATTTCTGAACCAAAGCTCTTAGGAAGAGGAGGGTTGAACAGAAATGTACCTTAGGCAATCTGTCATGTAATTTATGTAGTATTAACAAGTTGTGCACCTTGTAAATATGTTTTTTTTATAAAAAAATAAGATATACTGTACAGAGAAAAGGGGAGGGGTTTTCCCCTATGCCATAAACATGACACAGGATTACACACTGCTCCTTTCTCCAGTCAGGGGACAGGGAATCCTCTGTCCTATCAGATCCATAGAGGATTGGGCATAGAGAATCAGCCTCCCCACCCACTTTGGAAATACATAAATAGGGACTGCTGAAGACAGACAAGACACACTTTCCACTTCTCAACTGATTTTGGGCAAAGCACCCTGCAGGAAGATCCAGACATAGATCCAGAAACCAGACTCCAGAACCAAACTCTAGAACTTTGAAGCAGGGAGGCCTAACCCACAAGCTGAGCCTTTTCAGAGGCCCTCAGAATCTTTTGCAACCTGATTCTAAACCCTAAACTCCCACGGGTCCTAACCAAACCATTCAACAGCCTGGCTGAGCTGTTTTGCTATTCTGGCTAAGAACCCTGTGCTAGAACCACAGATCCAGACCCAGAGAGCAGAGCTGTATCCAGAACCCGTCAGATCTAGTCCAAAAGGCCACGCAGACCAGAACCTGTCCGGTGGCAAGCAAATTCCATTGAAACCCTTGACCAGATCGTTGACGGCCCATTCCATCCCAAAGCCTAGGAGTGAATATTTAGTCTAGAACTGTCCATATTCATCTCTTAGTATTAAGTAACCTATTCCATCCATTTCATCTATTCAGAACTGCATTATAGAATCTTGTGTCCATCCTGAATTCTTCTCATTATATTGTCTGTGATAATTGTAGCAATAATCATCTTTGTGCTGATATTTTTCTGAAGAGGGACAAGTGTTTTGACGGACAGAAGTCAGAGCGGAGGCGCCACTGTTCTGGTGGCTGCCCGTTGAGTGTCTTGCTTCTTCATAGCTCCTTAGTATAAGCTTATCCTTGTTGGTAAATCTTTAAAGCGCATCTGTCATTTTTGAAATCTTGACTTTGTTTCTGAAAAATCTACCTTGATTAAAACATCTGTAACTTTTGAACCGCACGTCCTAGAACCGAAAACGACATTCCAATCCCTTATAGTTTTTCCGTAATTACGTTTCATGCACGCGGAATAGTTGCCGCGAATCTGCAATTTGACTCAATTTCACCACATGTCAAAATAGCTGTTTCTTGTTTTCAACTGCTGACATTCGTTTTCAATCTGATAATCATTCATAAATCATTGCTAGTGTTGACCTGAACCAATCCAAAGCAACTCTCACTAATCCTGAATCTCCTTTAGTGAATTAAAGTAATTGTTAGCATTTTTCACATTCATTGCAATTACATTCAAAAGCATTTTGGCCTGTTTTAAAATCATACCTGTTCTCTCTAAGCTTGCTGGGGGAACTGGGATTGAACTGCATTGTTGATTAACATTCCTGAAACCTGTGTTCCCTCATTCCATCTCTTCATATTGCATACTGGGGGGAGTGAGTAGTCACAGCGCAAAGAGTGATCATATTGTTTTTTTGATCGAAATCATTTCTAGTTTTATTTCTGTGTTGCATTCTTTCCTATTATTGCATTTCCTTGAACCATACAAAGTATTATCTGCTACCTTATCCTTCCTATTCCTACTCCTAAGTGATTAAAGAGATTGTTGATATTGTAAATATTGCCCATCGCTGCTCATTGTTCATATTCATAAGTGTGCTATTCAGATATTATTCTATTCATAAAAGTGTGAGATATATTGTTCAATTCTTTAAATAAATCTTTTAATTTGCAAAACAAACCTACTTCTTGGCTCAGTGAGGTTGGGGAGATTCAAAGAGAGGGGCGTTATATAAGGGTTCATCATCCAGATTTAAAGAATCTTTGACATAAAAATATATAAATAAGGGTTTCCTTTGGGCATCCCCTACTAGGCATTGACTTATTTGGAATGCTGGATTGAAGTCACTTACAACAGTATGGTATTAAGACAATTCTTGAATACAGTTGCACATACAGTAGTAAGAGCAATCTTGTTTAGAATGAGGTTAACTGACTACTGGGAGTTAGAGCACAATTATACAATGCACTAGTAAGGCATATCTGTAAGACAATACGTTTAACTACCTGCTGGGATCTAGAGCACTGTTGCGCTCTGTAAAATTAGGTATACCATTAACACACTGGCATTTGGGTGCTTATTTGACATGAAATAGTGAACGTCAATGCATGGGATGAATTTGTGGTAAAATGCGGCATATTGTTGGGACAGTACTGATGCGTTAGTGGTTTGAACCAGGCAAGTGAATATAATTACTGCCTATATTTGTACTTGGGCTTGGCGAGTGTCTATAGACAAACTTGCGTGCAGCTCATGATATGGCAGGTCATACATGCATCAGTAGTTATTCTTTTTCGTGTCGACACTAGCTCGGAATGGCACATAGAAGAGTCGGAGCAAAATTGGTCTTACCGAGAGCGTGTGAATGGGCTTGGTGCAAGTCAGCAGACCAGTTTAGGTGTCCGTTATAAGTTATTGTGGTTGGGAGGCATGGGTGGGAATGAGGTAGGTTTGTGCAAGGGTCCTGGCGTGGGTGTGCGGACGTCTCCGACAGGCTCAGGACAAGGGGCCTTATACTCCAAGCCTTATGGCTACCGGGCTACCGGGCTGACTTCCGCCTCCAGTTCCCGGCGGGTAGCTTTTCAAAGTTGCGTGGCTCCGGTTGCCTAGCAACCAGGTAAACAAAGAAGAAACGGGCAAGTGATGGCATCTTATTTTCGGCGGCCATCTTTTGTTCTTTTATTTTGATTGTGTTAGTCCCATTGATTTGTTCGCAGTTTAAAAGTGTGATCTGGATCCAGTGGTTGGGATTATATGATTCAGTTAAGTGTAAATTGGCTTCTGTTTTCTATAGATTCATGAGGCCTGCATATGGACTTTCTTTTGTGCCCATGAGTGCAGGATTATTGCTGATCATGTAGCCGTCACATATCGGTTGATTAGATAATCATGTCTCCTGAAGACAAATTATTTCATATTTGGTTAGATTCTGATTTTCTTTTCTAAACAAGTGCGAGAAACCTCTGGTGTTCCATAAAACCTTCTCCGCCACATTAGATCTTCTCAGCCCTAAGACCAACAATATGGTACCCCCTCTCCCTACCAGAAGTAAGAAGGATATTACTGCTGAAAAACGTATCCCTCTCCTCCTTCCAGCAATTTCTGGACTGGAAAGCAACACCAACCCTGACATACTAGTAAGTACCTTCAATAATACTATGACCAAGGCACTGGATATGATCACCCCTGTCAAACTGCGAAATTGAATGCCTGGTTTACTCCCCAATTTAAAGCTTTAAGATTGGAAAAAAGAAAACTACAATCTATTTGGTGCCACTCCCCTACTGAAAACAGCAAAAACAATCTAACTGAACTTGCCAAACTGTACAAAAAAAAAAAAGAATACTTTCAATGATAGAATTGCTAAAGCTAATTCCAATACCAAAAAACTTTTCTCCATCCTCCGTGAATTGAAATCCCCAATCCGACCGGTATACAATGCCCCTAAGGACAAGGTATGGTGTACCAACATACAAAATGCCCTATCGAATAAAATCTCTTCTCTCCAATGTAAAATTGCTAATAAAAAGGCCACACTGCCACCTTCCGATCAACAAACAACTCAACTCCTGGAGACCAGGATAACTACACCCTTTAGTTTCAAGACTATCTCCATAATTGACACAGAAAAAATAATACTCTCCCTCAAACCTTCAAACTGTAAGGGCGACACTTGCCCAGCGCAAATCATAAATTATGCAGCTAGGGACCTAGCCCCCTTTATCTCCAAGCTCATAAATTCCTCCTTTAAATCAAACACGGTACCTGCAAATCTCAAAGAATCTTGGGACCTCCCCCTACTCAAAAAACAAACCCTGGACCCCACTATCCCCACGAACTACAGACCTATCACTGTGCCATTCTTACTTAAAATCTTGGATAGAGCTGCCTACATACACATCCAGGACTATCTGGAAGTTAACTACCTACTAGGCTCACGGCAATCTGGCTTCCGTCCCCTCCATGGCACGGAAACAGCATTGCTAGACCTTAGGACACAAATCGAAGAACTAAAAGATAACGGAAAAACAGCTCTGTTACTCCTACTGGATTTGTCGGCAGCCTTCAACTTGGTGGATCATGCTGTTTTATGCAACCATCTTAGATCTGCCGCCAACTTCACTGGAGAGGCTACAGCTTGGGTCCAATCCTTTTTAGCTAACCGCACTATGAGAGTCTTCTCCACCTCAGCCTCCGCTGACCCTATCAAAGTAACCTGTGGTGTCCCACAGGGATCCTGTGTCTCCCCTACCATGTACAACATCTTCACCAAGCCTCTGTTTAACAAGTTGGACAGACTGGGTGTCACATACACTAACTATGCAGATGACACCCAGATCCTCATACCCCTTTCTGGCAACTTCGAGACTGACTCAGTCTTGGTGAACAAGATCTACACCATCATTCAGGCATGGATGGCATCACATGGCCTCTGACGGAATGACGATAAAACGGAACATAATCCTAGGTTCTGAAGCTAACATCAAAAAACTAAGCCCAAACTATGCATCCTTCAACATTGATAACAATACTATCAAGGTGATGTCTGTGGTTAAAACTTTAGGATTCTATTTGGACTTCTCTCTCACACTTAAAAAGCAAGTCAACTCCCTTGCCTCTACTACAACCTACACCTGCAAACTAATCCGAGCATCTAAACCATACCTCGCTAGTGCTAGCTGTATAACCCTAGCCAATGCTCTTATCATGTCGAGATTAGATTATTGGAATGCCCTGTACTCAGGAGCTAACAAATATATCACAGATAAAATTCAAAGGTTGCAGAATAACGCCCTGAGAGCTGCGTTGGATGTCCCCAGAAACAAGTTTAACAGGCTGAAAATAATGGATAGAATCCTCCTTAAAACAGCTTCCCTTACTTCCAAATGCCTGAACAACCTAGCACCTCCCTATTTAGCGGAATAAATCACTAGGAGAACAGCTACCCGCCCTACAAGATCTGCTAACACATTTATGCTGGAGATTCCCAGGTATCAAACGATCGACAGCAAGAGGAACCAGCTTCCCTGTTAAAGCTGCGCAATGCGGGAATAAGCTACCACTTGACCTCAGACTAGAACAACCTTACCCTAAATTTAGACATAAGGTACTCAAATGGTTGCGCACTAACGACATTTAACCTGATTTACCTTACTCCTACCTCGCCCGGCTTTCACCTGACCATTGCACCCGCTGAGTCATACTGTACTGTAGGCGAGTATGTATATGCAAATATACATTTTTTAGACAAATTGAGGATTCTGGGCCTAGATGGCCACAACAACCCAAAGAAGTACGCAGGCAAAGGATGGGGAAAACCATCAGGATGTGGAGGAAAAAGAAAACCAGGAGGGGACAAAGGAACAAGCAGTTCAGAGTCAGATGGCAACACGAGAACACGCAACAAGAAGGCGAAATAAATACACCCAATATGGATAATAGCATCATCAGTTTGTCGGATTATATACTTAGCCAGGATCAAACTAAAGTCCTCCAGTATGGATTTAATTTTTGTCCAACTTTCCCATATGACTATGTAGAAACAAGGATTGATTTCTTTAAATACATGCGTAAAATTTGATTAAAAAAATTCTTTCTGCTGAATCCACCCAAGTAAAAAATCTAAATCATTCCACAAGGAAAAACATCCGTCGCTATTGAAGATCTGGACATCCTACTAAATTTAGCGGAACTGGAGTCCTTAGGGAATGTGGAGGCATTGTCCTCCGATATCTCCATGGAAATACTAAACATCGAGACAGATTGGCCGATCAACAGCAAACTAAAGGCCAAATCAAGGTTCAAGCCCCTATTCCAACCGGGGGGAAAAATAGAAGCCTTGCAAGATTTAGTTATCCATGATCTTTAGAAAGCTAGACTACAAAAAAACCAAAATCAAATCTAATTTTTCACCAAAAGAAAGACAAATCCTAAAAGATCTACAAGGTGTCAAAAGCATTGTCATAAATGTGGTTATCCAAAACCGCACAGACTAAATAAGGGAAGTATACAGACAATTGCGGGATGCAAATTGCTACAAGGAACTGGAAAGCAATCCAACAGCGAAAATAAAACATAAAGTGGAGGTTTTTCTTAAAAAATGGTCTGAGATGGATCTTCTTGATGAAGACGACTGCAGGTTCCTTTTTAACAAATTCCCGAGTATACCTACTATCTACTTTCTCCCGAAAGTCACAAACATCCGACTCATCCCCCAGGCCGACCCATTGTCACTTTGAATGGAGCCTCCCTCAAAAACATTTCAAAATATGTGACTCAGACCCTATTACCCCTTGTATTTACGCTACCATCATACTTGCGGGACACTAAAGATTGTCTTAGTAAGATCGAAGGTATATTGTGGGAGGAAGATTATATGTTTGCCACGTTGGATGCCGTCTCACTGTACACCTCCATTCAACACAACAATGGCAAAAAAGCCTGCAAGTACTTCCTTGACAGTAGGTCTCTTAAATACCTCGCACATGGAGAAATGATAATGGAAATGATAGAAATGTTTCTTACCAACAATGTCTTTCTATTCAACAACATATTTTATAATCAACTAAGAGGGACTGCCATAGGCACAAGTTTTGCCCCACCATACGCCAACTTGACAATGGGGTGGTGGGAGAAGTTCCATGTATGGACAGAAGGCAATCACCGGTACACTGATCAAGTGGTTTTATGGCTAAGGTTTATTGATGATCTTTTTATCCTTTGGAAAGGTGAAGAAAAAGATTAGCTTGAATTTGTAAGTATGTTGAATGTGAACAATCTAAACTTACAATTTACTAAAACTCATAGTCGGCAACAAATAATCTTTTTAGATGTTTTGGTGAAAACTGACCAACATGAAATTATCACTGAACTATATCGCAAGCCAACAAGCTCCAATATGCCATTGTTCACCATAAGTAATCACCCGACATCTTTCAAGTGGAGTATTCCTCACAGTGAATTTGTAAGAATAAGACGTAACTGCAGTAAAATAGAAAGATTTGATACAGAATGTAAATTCATAGCAGTGACATTTTTAAAACAAAGATACCCGAAAGCTGTCGTAGAGAGAGCATACATTAAAGCCTGAAACTTAAATAGAAGGACTTTACTTTTGACTAACAAATTGCTAGAAGTTAAAGAACAAGACAATGCAATAAGACGTATTCTTACATTTGGAACACATGCCAATGTTATAAGAAAGATACTACACCGACATTGGCATGTTCTGCAGTCTGATGAAGCTTTGGCACCGGTTCTAAAGGAAAAAGTAAATATAACTTTTAGAAAATCCACCTCCATCAAAGACTCTTTGGTCAGTAGTTTTCTGTTGCCCATAAATGAAAGTCAAAATACCACCACTTGGCTACACAAAAATACTAATGGTTTCTTCAAGTGCTCGAAATGTAAGACATGTAAATTTGCTCAGAATAACTATTTACATCCTATAACAAAGCATCTTGTAGAATTAAGTAGTCACATTACATGTAACACTGAGTTCATGGTATATGCTCTCCTATGCCCTTGTGACCACTGGTACATTGGCAGTACCATCGGCAAGCTGAACCTTAGAATCCTTCAGCATATGAGAGCAATAAAAAACTGTGACCCCTCCTACCCGATGGCGGTCCACTTCAAAGATATACATGAGAGTAAATTGGACAGCCTGAGATTCTTTGGACTACACCACATTCAAGCCAATCCTGGTGGGGGCAACAGAGAACTGGCGTTATGCCAATGGAGACCAGATTTATCTTGGATTTTGAATCGAAAAAACCGAAAGGCCATAACCTTGATGAGGAGCTATATAGATACCTAGGAACTTAAGAAAATGGTTAATCAAGATTCAATGATTGTTTTTAATCATCCTTATTGCCTGATGGTATGATGCTTTTATCAAATCTTACTTAAGATTTTATATTATTGACTAATGCCTGGTTGTAGTTTTATGATTGTTTAATCATTGGTGTCTATGTGTGTTTTTATTTGTATTTTTAAAAAACCTCTACTCCGTGGTGGTTCCCTTGCAAGGAGAATGAGAATTTGCCTTTTAGAAATAATAGTTGCCTTTTTTTGCTGCCAATATTTATACATAGAAATCTTAGCTTGGATTTATGCTTATGATATATAACGATTTTCAAATGTCTATTTTATCTAGAGATTACAGTAGCACTATGCACTTTATGAATCTATCTCAAGTGAAATTTCATCTGCACTATGCACTTTATGAATCTACCTCAAGTGAGAATTTCATGCAATTTGCACTTTAGAAATGGTTACGTAAAGTAAAGCACAATGCACTATACTGACAAGCATTAGACATTTATTTGTATGCAAGGCTTGTTCAATGCACTTTATGACCTGTTTACAGTTAATCAGCACTATGCATTTTATTGTAAAAGTTCAGACTTTTGTCTGCGCAAAAGGCTCATACACTGTACTCTAAAAACAACATTCGTAATTTAAGTAGTATCATTGTTTACTTACTTTATTTTTACTTCAGGTCAACATTTAAATATGAGTGGTACAATTTGGTAAAAATGCACAAACCAACTACATATTATTGAACACACATAAGAATGTGTCAAACGTCTGGAATCTAACTATATTCTTATGGTTAGGTATGCTCCAACAAAAGAGTATCAGTAATAATGTGCATGTGAGAGTCGTTGTAATAGCCATTACAAAATGGCAACCATGTTCAACAGTCAAAATGGGCAAAGAATTGGTGGCAATGAAAACCAAAAATGGACCACCACTGCTAGTAGAAGCATAGAGTTGGGCAATGGTGGGTATATTTACATAATGTCACAGAGCACTCATTTGTACGTGATCAAGCAGTGAGGAAGCTGTGAAACGTGTTGTACCGTGTGTTTTCTAGCTTGGGCTAAATGCCACAATAAAACTGGATATTTTTAAAGGACATTTCAGTTGCTTTTGGCTTTTTTAAAACGGACAAAGCATTTCTCTGGTGAGTACTTCACTGTTTGGAGTGCCATCCCCTCTGGGGAAAGAAGAAATTACTTTTCCTTTCTTTGCTATACAACTATATATGTCAATGTTTCCTTGACCCACTAAGGTTACGCTCTGTATTATATGTATTTATGCACCTATTGTACTTACCTGTATGCACCTGTTTATGCACTGTAACCAAGCCCAGCTACCCAAGGGTTTGGTGCGCATTACCAAATAAATAAACAAACAAACAAACAAACAAGCATATGGTTAGTTGTCATTTGTCCATTTTCGATTGATGTTATAAATAAGTTTTCATTTGACCGCGTGTGTCGAGTTTTTGAGTTTCTTTCCGCCTTCATGCATTTGATTCATATACTGTTCTATCAGGATTTGTGGAGCTTTGTGTGCTTCTTCGAAGCAAAGTATTATTCAAGGGATATTTGGGCGTCTTTTTTTGTAATCCAGCTCATGTCATTTATGGCTCTGTCATTTTCTTGTTGTCTGTGAATTTTGTCTCGCCTGTCGATTATGGTTGATGACGCGTGAGCTGACCCCTGGTCTAATGAGCATTTAAATCATAGTTCTCTGAAATGCTCAGTACACTCTTGTTACACTCACCTGATATCCACGGGGACGCCACTCAGCCCTGGCTGGAAGATTAGCACTCTCAAACCCTCTTCCTTGATAGTGTGTTGGACGTGGATAGCGCCTGCAATATAGGAGAACTGGATATAAGGCTTAAATGTCTCTCTTGGATTGATTCTCACCTACCTGAGCCTCGAATTCCTCCCTTAAGTCTAATCTCTCGCCTCACCTTAATATTAGGTATAGTGTGCTCTCCGTCCTGCATCTCTGTGCAGGGGCGCATTGGAGTTGTGGGCATTTTGCGATCTAGTTGCTTCACTGATGCATTGCCCCGTGTTCGGGTCGAGGGCTGCTGTGACTCCGATTTGCTTGATGAGGGCGGTACTACTGTTTTACAGTCTTTTATCTTGCCCTTTTCCTCTTTTGCCTTTTTGTTGTTATTAATGTCTCAAGTTTCTTTCCCTCAGATGAGTTGGAGAGTTTTGTCATTGCCGTGCTGTATAGGATGACAATCCCAGCAAGGTAAGTGAATGTGTGGTGCGCAGCGCTTTCCTGCCTTTTCTTTTTGCTGAGCTGTGCCTGCGCCGCTTCCTTTGCAGGTCGTTATGATGTTCGAGGCCACTGTGATGTTCCGAGATCAAGGAGAGACTACACCTGATAAGTGGTTTGCGTTGTCCTTGCATGGCTGTGAGCGAGCGCCCACTAACAATGTCTCTTTTTGTCTATTTCAGGTTGCTGCAGCGTTCCAAAGATGGATGCTGCGTCGAGATGAAGAATCCCCGGATGGCGTGTATTCAGGTGAGCAGCTGGTGGTAGTTTGAAGATGGAAGATTCAAGACCAAAGCCAAGCTGCTACTTACAGGTAAGTGCTGAATAATGGTGTTCTTCTTCTTCCAGATACAGGATTCAGCACATGGTAGGATGCAAGAAACACTGGAGATAAGAACTGGACACAGTGAGCGTTACGCTGCTAACTGCAGAATAACGCGAAGTATGTGCTGCTGTTTGGGTGTGGCTTATATAGCCCAAGTAAAGTAGTTCCAGGTAAAGTAGTCCCAGGCCCAGTCACACCCGAAACACTACACCGCATAGTCAGTTCTTTGGAACTGGGCTATGTGAATGCCTCCATGTTAACTGAAGTCCCAATCCAAATGTTGTCCTTCACATAACAGTATGAGCCTGGCGCCAAAGGCACCATGACTGGCTCCAAGAGAGTCCCTGATGGTGTTTCGTGGCCCTTGAGGCCACAATGGAAGCCTGCAACCTGGCCCCAACAGAAAGGCTGGTTTGGCCATGATGACCAGGGGCATGAATCGTGACAACTCTATTACTTTGGGCCTCATTACACGGACGGCGGTAAGGGTTAACGGTCACCGTTAATGGCAACGGTGACCGTTAACCCTTACCGCCGTACTACGAGGTCCCTTAGCGGGTTGGAGTTTTAACGCCTGCTTTTTGCAGGCGTTAAATACCAACCCGCTAAGGGACCTCGGAGCTAATTACGGCACCGCAAAATTGCGGTGCCGTAATTAGCGCCTTCCCCAGTCCCATAGAGCCCTATGGGGCAGAAATGGGAATGGGGAAGGGCAATGGCGGAAAGGGGATTTACCGCCCCTCCAACCTTGGAATGGGGCGGTAAATCCCCTTTCCGCCAAGGCGGTGCCGGTATTTTACCGGCATGGTCCAGGGTGCTAATAGCACCCTGGACCACCGCCTTCCGTGTAATGAGGCCCTTTGTCTGCAATTTGACATGTGTTAAATTGGATTTCAATGCAGTTTGTTCTTTCATCTCTTGGGAACTCTACTACTTTTATATCTTCAGATGTTATCCTATGGAGTGAGGGTACTACATGTAGTAATCGTAGCAAGTTTGTTCTGTTCATTATCACGCTATCTTTCTTTTAAGTTTGCCTCTGCTTAGAGACTTAGTTTTTTGTTAGATGAAGTCCAGGATTTATAAAAGTAGGTAATTTCAGATGTTTGGTTATTTTATTCTTTTTTTGCAGTAGGTGTTTTGAGATTGTGTTTCTCTTCTTGAAAATTTGATTGGTTCACACTTTTGTTTTGGTAGGATTTCTCAGTTATTTGTGTGGATTCATTCTCATGGGTGTTTGTCACACCGTTCTTCGTAGAGAGTTCATCTAGCCAGTCTCCTTTGTTTTCTGATATTTCTTCGCATGTCAGAATATCATCTTTACTTGAGTATGTTTTTCCGTCTTCGTACTTGTCTGTGATATATAGAGATGATGTGTCTATAAGTGTGTTCATGCGTTCTTCAATGGAGAATAAAGGGGCAGCTTCTTCATATGTTGATAAATTCATTAGGAGCTCAATTTTCTAAATTATCCTCTGTTACTTGAGCATTTATCTGAGGAATTGTCTCTGTCCTTTTTAATTGCTTCATGGTGGGCTCTGATTTTTGTGTGTTCTGTTTAGTTTCTTTTTGCTCGGGGTGTATTGCTAAGCTAGGTGGCATAGTCAGATTCCTCATGAATGCCTGTGAGTCTCTCTTTGTCACCTTAGTGGTTTTTTTACTTTATAGTTTCAATTTTATTTGTTTTAGTATTTGCTGAAGTTCTGGCATTGTCAAAAATTGGAAATGTCTTCATTTCCTGTTGTTTGTGGTAAGCGTATGTTAGTTTTTCCCTGTGTGATGTTTGGTTTCACAATAGTACTTTCTTTCCTTGTCTGTAGTTCTATGGGTCTGCGAGGTTGAGTTCCTGGTTCTTTCATCTTTCCTACTTGCAAGTTATGTACTGTCATTGGCTGGTTGCAAGAAGTCTACTTTTTGAATTCATTCACTTGCTGATTGGGTGGTTCTCCTCTAGGATCAATACTTTCATTGCCATTTATTTTGTTTTTTTCATTGGTTTGGTTTGGACCTCCTTTTCCATGTAGAGTCGTTCGCCATATGTTCTCTTGTTTTTCTGATTTCTCCAGAAGCTTGGCATTGATTAGTTTAAGTAGGGTTGTTGTAATTCATTCTTTGTCAGCGTGAGCGCTTCTCGCTACGTCGAACAAGCGGGTCTGCTATTGTAAAGATGCTTCAGCTTACAGGTCCCAGTAGGATTGGATCTTCCATATAAATCTGTTTTGTGTGCATTAAGGAGATCAATGTGGCTTGGTCATGGAATGCGTCATTATTCGATTCATAAAGTTTTATGAATGGAATCAGAGCATGGCTGTTGGCTGCTAGCAGACTGCTCTGTAATTCGGCCATTGTTGTAGGTATAGGAGTTTGTATGCCTTCGTTTTTTCATCGCATTGACATCTCTGGTTAGTGTTTGTGCCAGTTGCTTGTGAAGTCTGTGGGTCGGAGCTGTACATTTCATGCTTAATGACTTCTTCGGTGTGTTCTATAGTTTGGTTGTCTTCCAGTTGGACTGTATTCTGAGGATTTTTCGTAAGTCTCAGCGTTGAGGTTTTGTCAGGTTCTCTTAGATCTATCTTTGATGGCAAGAAACTCCCGAAGATTTCATCTCTTTCTCATGATTCAATTTCAGTAATGTCCAATGGCAGTCTTGCAAGGCGACGATTTTCTATCTTGTTCGTGGCTCGTTTATGGTCTAAAATTCCTGGACTTGGTCATAATTCTGTTGCCAATTCTGTTGCCATAATTTCCTCCCTTATATTACTCTTTTTTTCTATAGAGTAAGTGGTGTCAAGTTCTTGTCTTCCATCTGTTGTGTGGATTCAGTTTGTTCTGTCTTCGCATTTACTTTGTCCAGAATAGGAGTTCTTTCATGATTTTCATCATTCGTGACTTCAGGGTTGTACGGTTGGCAGTTCGTCATGACTATGGGCCTCATTACACGGATGGCGGTAGGGATTTACCGGTACCAGTAAAACACCAGTACCGGTAAATCCCTACTGCCTTACTACGAGGTCCCTTTGCGGGTTGGGGGATTTAACGCCTGCTTTTTGCAGGCGTTAAAATCCAACCCGCTAAGGGATCTCGGAGCTAATTATGGCACCGCAAAATTGTGGTGCCGTAATTAGCGCCTTCCCCATTCCCATAGAGCCCTATGGGGCAGAAATGGGAATGGGGAAGGGCAATGGCGGAAAGGGGATTTACCGCCCCTCCAACCTTGGAATGGAGTGGTAAATCCCCTTTACGCCAAGGCGGTGCCAGTATTTTACCGGCATGAGCCATGGCGCTAATAGCGCCATGGCTCACCGCCTACCGGGTAATGAGGCCCTATGCCTTTTCTGCAAGTTCTTATTGTTGTAATACTCTAAATCAAGTGTTTTGTACTTCAGTAGTTCAGTTTTGAATTCTGTCTGTGTTTGACTCTCGTTGTTTTTGCTAACAGAGATTTAATTGCTTCCAGGTTGCAATGTTATGCAAATTTCTTCCGAAGTTCTTGTCTCCAATTTTTCCGGCTTTCTTTAAGTTGCCGTCTTCCTAATTTGATTTTGATTCCATCACTGTGATAGCTTGAGCAATGGTGCTTGCACCTCTTTTTGTGGCAGGTTTAGTCACAGAGCGCATTGCCTGGCACAATGAAGATGAGGGGTTGATTATGGGGGAGCAAATGTTAAGTTTAGCTGCTGCAGGGTTCAGGCATGTTTTGGCCCGATGCCTAGTTAAGGGGCCGGTTGAAGCGACCATACTGATTTCTCGTGAAGATTTAGCCACATGCAAGTTTGCCTCCCGGCTCACCTCGAGCACACAGTCTGAAGAGTATTAACTTACCTAGATCAATTCCGAGAGGCCTGCGCGCTCCGTGCAGACTCCCACAGACTCTCGAAGACTCAGTACTGACTCTGCAACGCTCCGCGTAGAGTCGGGTGCTATGAGTCTATAGCTCATCTTTCTTTAGTTGCAAATGTAGAAAGACTCTCAATCCTGGAATTAGAGCCAAAATGTAGCAGCATAGTATCCCGCACTCCACACTCTCCAAGACTCAGCACTGACTACAATCTACCACAATGGAAATGATTGCATGGGTCCAACTGAACACATTTTTCCTTCCCCTTCAGAAAAGAATGACATCATTTCAAAGGAATACCCTGCATAAGCATAACTGATTAACAGTATCAAAGTCGGCAGATAAATGCAATACAATGAGGTGTAAATGCCATGACTGATGTGGTAACAACATTGAACGAAATCCAGTAATGTGGCACGATCAAGATGGTTCTGGCGATGATGTGTGAAACCTTTCCAATGTTTAGATATCCAGGGAAGACTGGTAATAGTAAATGAGTTGTTCAAAACAGTAAAGTCTAGAGCCAATTTGTTTACAGTGCAATCAGAATGGCATGCTTCAAAGTAGGATAAACAGGCCTAGAACAGATAGGTTATTATGGCGTTAATCCCCTGTTCCAGTTGCTGGAACGGGGATTAAGGCTATTAGCACCCCGGGTTACCAAAGCGGTAACTAAGGGTGCCAATAAAAAGGATTTCCCAAGATGGCCACCATGGAAAGGGAAGTGGGGCTCCGTATGGAGCTCCTCTTCCCTTTCTATAATGGCCCGCGGGAACAAGGGGAAAGAGCAGATGCGGTGGCAGTGGGCAAAATAAGGTAAGTAGCGTGTAGGGGGCATGAAAAAGCTAAATAATAAAGGTTTAGAGGGTGGGGGAAGATGGCAGAGGGGAGCTGGTCATCAGGCGGCATGGAACGCAGGCTTGTACCGGTGGTTCAAGTCTACATTCCTAGCTATCTGATTGGCTGGTTCCCCTGGCCAGGCTGCTAATAAATGTTAATACCTCTGGGGTATGCGTCAATTGATGTTCTGTGGTCGCAATTGCTGGGTGGCAATAGCTAGGATTTTAGCTGCATCCTACAGAAAGAAAATAAAAACTTTCTCGCTACGTCGAACAAGCGGGTCTGCTATTGTAAAGATGCTTCAGCTTACAGGTCCCAGTAGGATTGGATCTTCCATATAAATCTGTAAATAGCCTTGATTTTAAAAGTTGTGGTGCAAAGCTCTTACAAATCACACCTCAATACTGCTCTGCAAGGAAATATTTTTCAAAATGAAATTGTTGGAACAGTGCTATCAAAATGCTTTGACTATTGTCAGCACTAAGGTGGTTATGAAAAGGGTCATATTTTACACTGAATTTAGCAAGATATAAAGTAAACTCCAAGGGAAGTGCAAATCACATAGATCCCTTATTCCTGTCAATCATCTTTTATTTAAATTTTGTTTTTGGCATGGTGCTCACAACACCTTTCACCTGCTTCAGGGCACTTTTGAGCATGAGTATTAATAACGTGGACAAACGGTAAGATGTCACCACACGGCAGTGCTAAGTCAAGGTAAGTCTGTATGCCTTCCAGGATGGAACGATGTTCTGCAGTTTAGTACCCTCTGGTACTATGCAGAGCTAAGGCATACTTTTGGTAAGAAATCTTCTGTACATTGCGCTGAAGTGGTCAATGCAACAAAGCATTGACGATGGCAAAGTATAAGATCAGGAATACGAGTATTCCTCAAAAGTCGTGGAGGTGGCAGAAGGTGTTGTCGACTACTTTGTTTACCTGAGGACACACAGGTTAATTTGCCATCGCAGGTGACTGGCCTTCTGTGTAGAAGTAGATGGTCATAGAGCATTGACAGTGGTTAATCAAATGGCAGTGGTAGAGGGTGGCCCAGCCAAAGAGATAAATATTGCCTATCAATGTGCACATGAAGATGAATTAATTCTGATGCTCTGAGAGTGTCCTGTTAAAAGTAATTTTAACAGGACACTCTACCCCCCGCCATTTTTGCATTGCATTTGTGTGCTGTTTGGGCATTCTTGAATCTAGGTGTGTTCAATAACTGTACACCACCCCCTTTTGTGCATTGCATTTGTGTGCTGTTTGGGTATTCTTGAATCTAGGTGTGTTGAGCAACTGTACACCCCCCCATTTTTGCATTGAATTTGTCTGTGCTGTATAGGCATTCTTAAATCTAGGTGTGTTTAACAACTGCACACCCCCAATTGTTGTACACAACTGTTTCTACTGCTTCTGTTTGCTCTCCCCCTTCTCGGCTACTGGGCCGCCTGGTAAGTGAGCACGTCCAGACAGATTGTCAATGATATCCTCTTTTCCATCGCCTCTCCAGACCTCTGGACCCTGCATCTTATCTCTACCCTCTCTCCTGTCCTATCCTCACCCGTTAATGGTGGTACGAGATTGGAAGTTCTCTTGGCAGGATTCTCATCATCCAGGTGTATCATTAATGTCTATCACAATGGCACCATCATGGCTCAGGGTCCTCAATACAACCTCTTCCTCTTTGACTGGTGCCTGCTACTCCTTTCTCATCTCTCCCTCTTCCCCCTCCTCTGACTGGTATACCACACCCCTGTACCCCTCCCCAGAAAACCTTTAAAAGGCACAGACCTGCTTCAACTAGCCACGCTTAACATGTGTTCTGCGTTCAAATACTCTGCTGACATCTTCCACCTCCTTGAAGACATTGACCTCGATATACTCGCTCTCACGAGGCGTGGTTCAATGCCAGCTCAGTCACTGCTTTTGACTCACTTTTCCCTAATGGCTACTAGATCCACTCTAAGCCTCACCCTAGCCATCTCAGCAGTCGGGTTGCTCCGATCTTCCCTGAGTGGGTCCCTTCTCCCCTCATACCCACCCAGCCATACACCTCCTTCTAGAGCGCTGGACTGCAAGCTGGTCATCTCCCCTAGCTCCTCCTTGAACATTGCCACTATCTATAGACCACCTGACTCTATCACCCTGTTCCTCTCTCGATGGGCTGATTTCTCTTTTTCTCTACTGACATCCTCCTCTATACTAATTCTACTGGGTGACTTCAACATCCACCTTGACTCTTCTTGCACCGCATCCACTCTCTTCCACAAAGTCTGCACCTCTCTCTCCCTCTCCTTTCTCCCCTCTGGCCCTACCCACTCAGCTGGAAACACTCTGGATGCCTTTATCCACACAGATCTTTCATTCTCCTCCCCACTTACCACTCTAGGGCCCACATTTAGGCCTGTATCTCTGGAGCATCTAACGACACGACTGAACTCTTTAAAATCTGCAAGGAACTAGCCAATCCTTCTGCAATCTCCACCTTGCCTCTTCCCCCTAGGCCCTTTGCACTTCCCTGGCCACCCACTTCACTGCTAAAATTCAGAATATCTTGAGTACTATTTCTTCCTCACCTCCCACCTGCTCCCATCCCCTTGCCAGTCCTGGCCTTCTAACCCCTCTCAGACTTTCTCTCCTCCTTCTCTCATATCACACCAGATGAGGTCACTAGGATTGTCCTCTCTACGAAGGTCTCCACCAAACAGGTCTCCCCTGTTCTTCCAGAACATTTAAGGACAACATTGGCCCCCTTGCCCCTATACTTGCTGATTTCTGGAATCACTCTTTTGCTACTGGGTCTTTCGCCTCTTCCCTCAAGCACTCTCTTGTGCATCCCATTCTGAAAAAACCTTCCGATGACCCCTCGTGTCCGGCAAACTACTGCCCCAACTCTATAACTCCCTTCCTTGGGAAACTCCTTGGAAAGCTGGTCTACCCCCAACTGGCCCAGCATACTGAGCTCGTTGGTTGCCTACATGACCATCAATATGGATTCTGAGCATCCACAGGCACAGAAACTGCTCTTCTGAACACCCGTGAACTGCACACTTCTCTGGACACTAACTCTCCCACTGTCCTCATTCTACTTGATCTTTCCTCTACATTTGATATGGTCATCCATTCCATCCTCATAAAACGGCTACATGATACCCTTGATATCTCGGAGCAGGCACTGGAGTGGATGACTTCCTTCCTCACTGACCATCCCTCCCAGGTCATCCAGAGCCCTTTCTACTCCCCTACCTCTGTCTCCAACTGCATCATTCCGCAGCCCCTAACCTCTCACCCTGGCTCTTTAACGTCTATCTCGCTCCGCTTGCTCAACTTATGTCCACTTTGTCCCCCCACATCTAGTGTTATGCAGATGACACCCAACTCTTCTTCAAACATACCTCTGATGCTCCCCTTTATTCCTCTAAAATTCTACAATTCGACTGCATATCTGCTATTCAGTCTGGGTATTCCTCCAATGACCTCTGCTTCAATGCCAGCAAGACTGAGGTCTTTCCTATTGAGATTCCTACTTCCTCTTTCCTCCTTTCACTCTGGCCACCCTCCACGGGCACTACCCCTTCTGCTGCATCTGAATCCAGACACCTTGGAGTTATCTTTGACTTCTCTCTCTCTTTCCTCCCTCACCTCCACCTCCCAGAGACATCCTTCCTTGCTTTACTTTCTCCCAGAAGCTCAATGTTTCTAGAGCTCTGGTACTCTCTATGCTTGACTACTGCAACAGTCTCTTCCTTAATCTACACTCCTTCTCTCTCCTCCCCCTCCAGCTTGTCCAGAATAGGGATGCAAGACTTATCCTTGACCACCTGGGGACCGTATCTCTCCAGCCCTAAAATTCCTCCACTGTCTTCCAGTTGTTGCAAGGAGCAAATTCAAATCCCTCTGCATCATTCATAAGGCTGTGTGGGGCTGAGGACCAAACTATCTACGACCTTCTCTCACCAAATTACTTCCTTAATGATCCTTCCATTCCTAGTGGCAGATCTCTCTCCTCGGCTGGCTCCCTGCTCTGGAACAACCTCCCCCTTCCTCTCCATCTTGAGCCAGATCTCCTCAAATTCCTGAAACTCCCCAAGACTCTCCTCTTCACCTCCTCCTTCCCCCTCTTACTCCCATACTAATAACCCTCAGTCGGTGAGATCGGTGGCCTGGGATCTTATATGTCATCTGGGTCCCGGCCTTCCGCCCAATCACCTTCAGCCTTCGGCACCATCCCAGCACTTGCCTTCAGACACCCACTGGCTCGTGTTTCAAAGGTCAGCACTTACCAATGGCAGGTGAACAAGCAATCTCTGCCATGCACTTACCGTTACACACAACTGACTCCTCTGCACTTACCTCGTCGGAACTCCAAGCACTTACCCCCTTACCCGTTCCTCTCTCTCTCTCTCTCTCTCTCCCTGCACTTGCATGTTCTGAATACTCACTGGGCCTAGCACGACCGCCCCTTTTACCTGATCATCTGCTCATTTTTTGCCTGTGTTCCCATGTTCCCTCCCTTGCCCTGTGAGCGCTTTGAAACAATTATTGATGTACAAGTGCCATACAAATGCACAGTAAATAAATAGATACATTTTAGAGGATTTCAATAAATTTAGACCTGTCAAAGTCAGCAAGATCGTGATGGTTAATCCTGAAGGTGGCTTTTGTGATTTCAAATGTTGCAATCAAAAATTGTGTTCCCATTCCATGTTGGGCCTTCAGCAGTATACCTTCCAGTCCACTGAACCATGTTACAACATTTTCTCCAGCCATAAATGCAGAATTTGGCAACAAACACGCACAATAGTGCTTCTGTGGTGAACCGTGGTCGCGAAGACAAGATGCTTTGAAAACTGTTCAAACTTATTTTAAAAAATGTAAGGTCCAGTATGGATATAAAAAGAAGGAGCCCTGTTTTTCTATGAAAATATATAAAACAGTATTTTTGGAATAAAACAAAGTGCGTAAAAGAAACATGATATGAAACACAACAATAGGTGAAAACACATACGGCCTATATTTCTAAGTTCTGGGAACAGTAGTCAAAGCGTAAAAACTGTATGCAAAACGTGTATACATTATTTTAGAGCTCAGTTACCACTCTGGGGCTTGTTCATCCTTTTTGTTGGCAGAGCTGGAGCATGGATCAAAATTGATGTGTCTACCTTTCCCTATGGACTGCCAGCAAAAAAAAAATGCATTTACACCAACATGCCACTTTCATGCTGGTACAATTGCATCAGATGCCTATGGAATATGTTTTACATGTTATCTGGCATGAGTAAATGCAGGGAGCATTTACACTATTCACACTCTGAAGTGCTATTACAAGGTGCTATTACTCTGACCTAGCTACACTTAAACGTAAGTGTAGGGCAGCTGAGAGGAAATGGAGGACTTCCTGTTCATCCTCTGACAAACTTTCCTGTCGCCTGTTACAAAGGCAATACCGACTCTCTGTCCTCACCAAGAAGAGAGTCCACATTCAAGCTCGTGTCTCTGCGGTATCTAAAAACTCGGCCGAACTCTTTAAAATCTGCAAGGAGCTGGCCAACCCTGCTGCAGTCTCTACCCCTCCTGTTGCCTCCCAGGCTCTTTGCAATGCCCTTGCATCTCACTTCATTTAAAAAACCCAGGACATCCTGTCCACCCTCTCCACCCACACCCCTCCTCTCCCCTCTCCATCTGTGCTTGCTGACCCTCCTTTAGCCACCCTCCCACCATCCTTCTCATCCTTTCCTCTTTTCACCCCTGACAAGGTCGCTAGACAAGTCCGATCTATGAAAGCCTTGTCAAAACAGGTTCATCCCTGTTCCTCTAAAACCATCAAGGACCACATTGACACCCTCACTCCGGCCCTTGCTGATTTTTGCAACCACTCCTTTGCCTCAGGATCCTTTCCCTCCCCTCTGAAGCACTCCTTTGTGCATCCTCTTGCCAAGAAACCCACAGCTGATCCTTCTTGTCCAGCTAACTATCGCACAATTTCCATTACTCCCTTTCTTGGCAAACTCCTGGAAAAGAAGGCCATCTCTCATCTTAACCTTCATTCCAATTCTGTTGACTGTCTCCATGACCACCAGTCTGGATTCAGAGCTGCCAGAAGCACGGAAAGTGCTCTCCTGAACATCCATGAAGATCTGCTCTCCAACCTTGACTCTAACATTCCCTCTGTCCCCATCCTCCTCGATCTCTCTTCTGCCTTCGACACGGTCAACCATACCATCCTGCTCAACCATCTCCGTGAAAACCTGGGTATCACTGATCAGGCTCTGGCCTGGCTGACCTCTTTCCTCTCAGATCGACCCTCCCAGGTTCAACTTGGGTCCTTTCTTTCATCTATCTTCCTCTCTACCTGTGGTGTTTGCCAGGGGTCTAACCTCTCACCATGGCTTTTCAACCAAAACCTGCCAACTCTCGCACGCTGCATTGCTACTTTCTGCTCAAATTTCCAATGCTACGCTGATTACACTCAACTCATTTTCAGGCTGCCCTCTGCCACCTCCTCTCCCTCTCTCATCTCTGATTGTCTAACTGCCATTCAAGATTGGTGTTCCACCAATGATCTTTGTCTGAATGCCAGCAAGACAGAGATCCTCCTCATCGGCACACCTTCATCATCCTTTCCCCTCACTCTCTGGCCGGCCTCCCTTGGCCCTCATCCTACCCCCACCTGCAAGGCTAAGAACCCTTTCCTTCTCCGCCCACGTCTCAGAGGTCTCTAAAAAGTCGAATTTCCGACTGCAGGACTGCTAGACTTGTCCTTGGCCTCAAACCCTGGGATCGTATCTCTCCAGCTCTGAAATCTCTCCACTCGCTCCCAGTGGATACAATGATTAAATTCAAAACCCTTTGCATTGTCCACAAGGCTTTCTGGGGCCTGGGTCAAAAATACCTTCAGCTATCCCTCCGCAAATACCTCCCCTCTCGAGCTCTTCGCTCCTCTACCTCCAACTCCCTCAGGGTCAGTCTTCTTTCAAAGAAACGAGCTGGGAGTAGATCTCTGTCCTCGGCTGGGGCCTCCCTCTGGAATAGCCTCCCTGCCACTCTAAAACTTGAGGAGAACCATCTCCGGTTCCGGAAGCACCTCAAGACCGTCCTCTTTTCATCTGCCTTTGCTCCCCCTCTCCCCTGCTGATCTGTTCTCTCTTAGCACTGTGCACCTGGCCACCCTCTGTCCTTCGGGCCCAGGTACCTGTTCACCCTGCCACCCTCCCGCACTGCCTCTGGGCCACCCCTTGCACTGGGGTCTGTATCTGTACCAATACAGCCCCTCTTTTTCTTCCTGCGCTTATCAGACCTACCCTGTCTGCTGCCTTAAACCTAGCACTTGCAAATTGCTTGCAGCATTACCACTGTTTGTTGCCTTTATTATTTATTTTTTGTTATTTATCTGTTTCTCCTCTGCTTTGCACTTTCCACTTCTCCTTCCCTCCATGCACTTTTCCCCTCCCCCTCTCCCATGCACTTGCGCGTTCTCAATGTCACTGGGCCTAGTAAGATCGCTGTTTTGTTCTCCCCTGTTCCCCTCCCTTGCCTTGTCACGCTCTGAAACACTTGTGTACGAGCGCGATAGAAATAAAATATCAATCAATCAAATGTGCTGAGTGATTTCCCCTGCTTTTACACCTTTTTATTTTTACTACATAGTGCAAATGATGAAAATTGCTACAGGGGACTCCATGCCATTTACCCACTTTAAAAAAATGACCTCCATTGGTGCTAATGTTGGTCAAGATGGTACGTATCTATATATGTGCGTAATTGCCATCTTTTAAAAAAAATACACAGGTAATTCCTACTCAGAAATGATGGTCTGCTAATCAAACACAACCCCTTTGAAAAAGAACATGGCTAAAAGCATAGTGTATTTTGTGCCCTGTTGCACCTGTCTCCCTGACATGCAGCTCCTTCTCTTCAGTGGCCCAGAATAGTTTCAGAAGTCACAGGTCCCCCGTTAGTCAGTGCTGTAACAGCAAAGTCACTGCAGAGAGATGCAACATTTAAATTACATCTTTGATCTAAAACCATAATTATTATGCTAAACTACCGACTGGTAGCAGGATAATCTTGCAATATGAGCCATACCTAGGTTTTGGTATGGTTGCTGAAAGTTCACATAATTAGTAAAGCCAGATCTGATTTCTAGCATTCATTTGTCAACTCTATGAGCTCAACCCAGCTATAAGAGACTATGTGGATTCCAAGGAGCCTGACTGTCCGCAATCCAATGAATGAGACAAAAGGAAGGTTGCCTGCCTCTATTAACTCTTTGAGAGAAAGGGTAACTTCTCCCTGCCAGGCCGGTAACTCCCACCAGGATATCTCCTGAGAGACTGGCTTCAAAGAGGTACTTCAAATCAAAGGTCTTCATCATACTAAAGGGTAGCACAACTTTGAAACTAAAGGCTTGGTAAGGGGCATCGTTAGAGCAGTCAGAGAACACAAATGGGCTTGAGGATGGATTCCCCCATTCTTCTTTTCTGTGGGCTTTCTCTCCTTCCTGTACCCTCTACCTCCTGTCAAACATGGTATTCTGGGTTTGACATCAGGAGGCAAGGGCCACATGTCTTAAGGGCAGGGATTGGCTTCCTTAATGCAGGCCTGCTTTCATCCAATCCGCTGTGACCTCTTAGCTATGAAAGAAGGGGTCCCCCAATCCTTCTTTGAATCACTTATAGATCTTCAGGGACATCAGGAAGAAGCCATCTGGTCACTATTGCGAGAGCAGTCCTCTGCTAAAGGTGAAGACAAGTGCTCCAAGGCAGAGGCAAGCTCTGCTCACTGCCCATCCCCAGGGCACACAGGAGGTGGACTGCTATTGTTGACCAGACCTTCATCTCTCTTCCAGCTGCACTGGTACCCAGGCCATGACTGTAGGCGCATGACTCTTGCAGGTGTCCCTGTGTCAGGAGTGAAGAGAGCAAGGACCAGTCTTGTTCTCGAGCCCCTGGATTCGCACTCACAGCAACAGAAGAAACAAAGCAACTGTACCCCTGCATTCTTCACCTGTGAACATACATCAAACATCGCATGGTTTCTAGCCACCAGGGCCCTCGTGCTGCCTTTGCACTCTCCTTTGAACTTCATACTGTTGCTTGTATCCATCAAACCGGTTCAATGCTGCTTCATCCCAGCAGAGACCGTCACCTGCCAGGCTCAAGCAACAGCTAACACTGCAGAGATGAGGGGCGAGTCATCCTGGCCTGTGCAACAGTGGCATTGGCCGTGTGCTAATGGTGTGAGCAGTAATTAATTTGCATGAAATTAATGTGTATATATGTTTGAATGTATGTTTGTGTGTTTGTTTTTATGTATTCGTGAATGTACTGAGTTGTGTGAATGCTGTTTGAATATGGGAGTGAATGAGAGAGTGTATGTCATATGAATGCATGTAAATGAGAGTGGACCACTAACTTTAGGGGTAGAGGTTACTCGAGGCATGGCACAGGTTTTGCTTTACTTTTGAGGCACAGTAAAAAAAAATACTGTGCATCAAGGGTAAGGTAAACACAATAACTGTTAATACTTGGCTAGACTGACCTTCACTGGTATAACCAGTATGGCCATATACTCTTAGTATGACATGACATTTTGTTTACTATGCATACATGGCTTAACTGGTATACTTTGGTGGCACCAGGTTGTGTATACTTTCTTTCTGTGGAAAGGTATTTTTTAGTTGCTCGGAACTTGTATATTGAAATACTGGTATATATTGTTGTAACCTGCACAGACATGTATGGGCACAGCCAGCAGGAACAAATGTGCTGGAAAATTCTCCTGTGCACCATTGGTGACTTGGATCAGTTGGATTTTTCTATGTGCTGCCATTGAAAACCATTGCAAACTGTGTTGCTTTTAAACGAGTTTTACACAGAAAGTGTGCTTGGTTGGTTCAGGCCCACTCGCTAAACTCTCCTACATACTTGGGGCAAACACTTACACCCTTCCATTTAAACATAATTACCTGCAGTCACTGGGCTAAAAGAGGACCTGGGATGGGTGGTGGAGCAGGTGAAGGGGGAACATCGATACGTCAGAGTGAGAGCTGAGTGTGACATTTAGCAAAAGGCAAGTTGTTCTATAACGAGGAAGGTCTTTAGGTCGATGTTGTATAGAGGGGAATGTTATCTCAGATGGTGTGGTAAAACGGTAAATATAAAGTTGGCGAAAAAAACATTCTGCTTGCTTATTATGCACCATCCGATTTTGACAAAATTGTGAGAAATTGTGAGGACATAGATTGTCATTTCTGATCTGTCTGTTCTTTCTCACAAATAGATGGGCATGTTGGCCTGCATGCAGTTTTGATGTGGAAGGAGAGGACTTGGATTGCAATGGAACCGCATTTGTTTCCACCTGCAAGAAGCAGCAGGATCTCATAGGAATCCATGTACATGCCTGTCACTATCCACGTGCATAGCCTTAAACATTTACAATGCATTCTGACAATTGTATGAATCTAAAAAACCCTGGCCCGCTCGGATTTCACCGTTAGGGCTACGCAAGTTGACAAAGCCAATCAAGTGGACTGCTTTCCCAGTAGTGCATTTGTAAGAAGCCTCCTATGTGGATTTTTGCGGGGACCTTTATAATGACCCCATCCCAGTACCTGCTGCTTTTTTTTTTATTTCTTGAAAGGACCTAGAAAACTTATTGCATTCCCTCAGATTGGTTTGAGAAAAGATAAAGTGTGATGGCCCTGCAGTGTACAGCTTAATGCCTTTTTCACCTTCAGGTGACCCCTTAGTATACATTAATCTTAGTAGAGAACAGTAATGTGACCAAAAGGATGGATGGCGTTACAGACTGAAGAAAGGGCTATTTTTAGCTTTCTACAAAGCCTCACCACACACTCCTTCCTTCCTTTTGTAAGTCATTGGAAACATGTTTCGTCTTTAGATCTGAAAGGCTAGCCTGCTTTTCACAGCGATTTGCCCCCATTACTTAATCATACTTATCTGCTCATTATAAAAAGAACAACAGGTTGTAAAAAGCCTGCCTCAAATTTGCTCTTGGCTGCATGAGAAGCAATCAATAAAGAGACCATTCTACAAGGACACGGTGTTTCAGTTCCATTACCAGTCCAGCACGGCCTGGAGGCACACACACAGCAAACCCCAAAAGACCGAGGCTGTTCAAATAAATAGAACTGCTATATAAATAACTAGCTTATCTTGATTACATTACTGGGGGCGTGAGGCCTGCCTGGTGAGCCCGAGTGAGGATGAGAGGCAGCAGAGGTGAACAGCCGAGCTCTTGCAGCCAGCACTAGTGATCAGAATTCCGTGACTGGGAATTATGGGAGGCAGTCACAGCAGTAGCGATCAATCAGAATTCGACAACACAGCACACTCCTGTCATGCCATTCCCATGTCTGAATGCCTGATTTAGAAAAGGGCGAAAGTCGGACGTATTTTACACATGGCAATAACACCAAGGCGGGTATTACAGAGTTTTGCGGCTTTCGCTCTGCTGAAAGAACATATTTTTCACAAAACCATCATTAACGTACTTTCAAAATAATGTTTAGCCTGACGCAAAATAAAACACACTGTTCCTCCCTTTAAAAAATCAAGCATTGGCAATGCCAAAACTTTGGGATTTTGTGTAGGCATGTGTAGGCATGGCGAAGGCTCTTGCCAGGCACATCCGTAGTGGTATTAACTACCCATTGTTGGTAACAGGTGCAAAATGGTGTGAGTTACCTGGACATCTAATAACAGTGCCTGGCAAAAGCTTAACACTTATGCACAACCTGAAAATGTTGGCTTTGCCAATGCTTGTTTTAAGGAGTTATTCAGTGACTTTGCCAATGCTTGTTTTTAACAGAACTTCAGAGGAGGACACGCTTCGACATCGAGTGGCTGATGGCAGGCCTGGTAAGACATTTTTATAACCGGCTAAATTCAGGTAAGTACTTCTGCAATTAGAGAAATGCACAATGTATGTATCTCTCTACAATCATTTCCAATTCCTCGCAGTATTTAATAACTGTGTTAATTCAACACTACCTTTAAATTGGTGAAAAGTTCTTGCTGCATAGAAGTGTAAAGGGGGGACTCTATGCCTTGATCAGAATTTGTTTCTATTCAGATAACATAACTCATAGATAATATCAATAGAGCAGTGAAACCTCTAGGTCAAAGCAATACCAAAATGCAATGTGCTAAAATAGCTGCATTGGTTTATGTCCACATATATTAAAGAAAGTTTATAAACATTCTTGTAAAGAAGTGACCTTCAACCTTCTTAGCCTTCTTAGGACAACTTGTAAGGTTTATTAACAGCTTCTTAAGTACCTTCACAACCAGTTACATAGTTTGCAAGTAAGTTACATCAACAGGACAGAGCACTGGCTCCATCACCCAGGAAGGGAGGCATTCTAACTGCCTGGCCTGGAACCCTCACCCATACTTTCTGAAATTCAGGCATCAACACTCCACATGACATCACAGCATTCCTTCTTGCCTTGGCAAGCAATACACAACAATTCTATAAAGTGCATAGTGCATCCTTCTTTTTTGTAACCATTAAGGTTGTACAAAACCAATTCATAAAGTGCAAAGTGCATCAATAAAGTGCCTAGTGCATCTTTCTTTATTTAAAGAATAAGGTCATACAAAGCCTATTCATAAAGTGCAAAGTGCATGAATATTTAAACCTTATTATAATATTAATGGCTATTGCTTTTTAATTAAACACACATGTTAACCCCAAGACTAAAACGCACGATGTTTCAACACGTGATGTCATCAATTTCCTCCATTATTGGCATTAAAGACCATTTAGAACAAGTGTAAACCATTATTGTATGAAGGATAACCAGAGACAGAGAAAGAAAAAAAAACAATAAAAAACAGTGAGTATGAGCACAAACCAAGAGAAAACACACATAACACCTTCAAAATCCAATGTGATAACATTGCACAGAATATTTTCACCTACTAATGCTAACAAACAGATTGAAACATTTATTTGAAAATTCATCAGATACATATATGTTGATTCCAAAAATAGAGGAAAAGCAAAAGGAAAAGAAAAGACAGATTCACTTAGATTAGTCTGAATTTGTTAAGTGCCTAGGAATGTGTATAACTCCTCATCGAGGTTTTTTGGTTTCAAAATCTAAAATGAATTTAGTTTCCATCGGGCAAAGTTCAAGTTTACGATTGCCCCCATGAGGACTTGCTTTAATGTGATGCAATCCAAAGAATCTCAAACTCTCATGTTTGCACTGATGTACATCTCTAAAGTGAACCGCCATCAGATAGGAAGGGTCAAAGTTCTTTACAGCTCTGATTTGTTGGAAAAGTCCTAACTTAAGCTTCCCAATGGTGCTTCCAATATACCAAAGGTTGCAAGAACACAGGAGAGCACATACAACAAACTCATTGTTGCATGTAATTCAACTTCTTATTTCCACTGGATGGCCTAATATGTGATGTGCATAGTTAGTTCTGTTAAAGGCATGTTTATATGCTTTGCATTTTGTTCAGTTAGACAAACCACTAGTCTTCTCACTAGCCAATAGATATTGTTCGAGACTTTAATTGAAGGGGCCAAAAAACTGCAACCAATGAGTCTTTGATGGAGACAGATTTTCTAAAGGTTATATTGACTCGTTCCTCAAGAACTGGTAATAAGGCTTCATCTGACTGTAATGCATGCTAGTGTCAGTGCAGTATTTTTCATGTAACATTTGCATGGGTACCATATGTGAGGATTAGCCTTATTTCGTCATTTTGTTCTTTTTCCTCTGGTATCCTTTTGGCTGAAAGCAGGGTAGTTCGATTTAGGTTACCAGCTTTCAAATAAGCTCGCTCCAAAACTGCTTTAGGATATCTTTGTTTTACAAACTTCTTAGCTGTATATTTGCATTCGTGATCAAAACATTCTATTTTTCTGCAGTTATGTCATATTCTCAAAAACTCTCCATATGGTACACTCCACTTCGATGATGTAGGTTGATTGCTGCTAGCAAAGAGTGGCATGTTGGAACTCATAGGTTTTCTGTACAGTTCAATAATCTCTTTTTGATCTGTCTTGACTAAAACGTTTAAACAGATTAGTTGTTCCCGACTATGTGTTTCAGTGAATTTCAAATTGAAGTCATTCACATTCAGTATTTCCACAAAGTTAAGCCAATCTTGTTCATCACCATTCTAGAGAATAAATAAATTGTCGATAAACATTAACCATAAAACCATCTGGTTGGTATGCTGGCTATTGCTTTCTGTCCACACCATACACTTTTCCTACCACCACATTGCAAAATTAGCATAGCCTGGGGCAAACCATGTGCCCATGGCAGTTCCTCTTAGTTGGTTATAGTACTCAATATCAAACAGAAAAACATTGTTAGACACATGTCTATCATCTCCATGATCATCTGCCCATGAGCAAGGTAATTAAGTGATCTACTATCAAGAAAGTATTGACAGGCTTTCTTGCCGTCGCTATGGTGGATGGAGGTGTAGAGTGAAACTATATCCAATGTAGCACACATGTAATTCTTCTCCCATGCCATCGCTTCAATCTTGCTCAAAAAAGCTTTAGTGTCACGCAGATATGAGGGTTAGGTGAATACCAGAGGTAAAAGAGTTGGATCTACATATTTGAACATGCTTTCCAAGGAAGCTCCATTCAAAGTGACAGTGGGTCGACGAGGGGGACAGGTTGTTTTTTGGTGGACTTTAGGGAGGAAGTAGATGGTGGGTATAGTGGGAAATGTGTTAAAGAGGAACTTACAGTAAAATATTTATAGAACCTTATTTGAACATTTCCTATATTTTGAACTGTGATACTGTATTGTTTAGGTCACTACTGATTTACCTTCACAACCCTCTTAAGAGCATAGCCTTCCCTTTAGTCTCACATTACCCCAAAGGTCAAAGGGGGTATAACCCCTTTTTAACCTGTAGAACTTATTTTCATGTTTGAATTACACAAAACATTGCTAGATTTGTATACCTCTTAACTGGCCCTGTTTTACTTTTCTCAATGCATTGTGTTTTGGTTTGCAAAAGTGTCAGGGCTCAGTGGGTTATATGCACCCTTACTCTTCATTGTACTCCTGCAGAGCCAAATCCAATTTGTAACAGCACTCTCTTTGAACAGTTTTTGTGGAAGAATACATTTACATAAATATAAGTGGTGAGATGTAGGGAACTGGTCTATGAGCCTAGCAAATGGAATGAAACATATTAGCTGTGTAGTTATTTCATCTACATGCAACAATTATGTGAATGGTTTCTGTGGTGGGAAAAGGAATGTGGTTATAATGTCAGATCACATTTATTTTTATATGTGTTGGTTATATGGGTCATTGAGACTGATGATTTCTGGACAGCCCTACCCAGTTATAAAGCGAGTACAAACTTTGGTGTGAGCTGCAATTGGCCCTTCAGAAGAGGTATTAGCCCATTGTTTGGTTACAGAACTTGGAGAGACAAAGTGAAAAGGCATGTCATGACCAAAAGTGTTCTGCAATATCTGCTGAAGCAGCAGCAGCGTAAGTAGGTACCTCCTGCCTACCACCTTGGCTGATCCTGTGGCCCTTATATTGAACTAGTAATTGAGTATTGTTGTAGTGCATTAGGAATGCACTACAAGAAGGAATGATACACCAGGAATTAGGAATGATATACCAGACAACCTCTCCTCTAAGAAACTTAAAAAACATTTGTCTGACTTTGGAACAAATTAAGAGGAAGCACCTAGTCCAATGGACATCATTAATCTTCTGTTTGCTGGCAGTTGCAGCTGCTTGTGATGTAGGTGAGATGAAGACACTGCTTAACAACATATCTGCTAAAGTCACTTCACTGGATACATATATTGCAGAGGGTGAGTTGAGATCAGTGAGCCTGGCAAATGGTGTCCGTGGGAACTACAAAGCTTAACATGAACTAAGGGATGCAATTACTAAATTGCAAATGAAAGCTCTTGTTTAGAGATTAAATGCAGAAATAAAAATGTCTGCCTGCTTGGTGTGCCTGAATGAAAAGGTGTGTAGATTGACTCGGATGTCCTAGCAGTACAAGTGTTGTCAGATTGCTTGGAAGGCAGCACTGTGACTAAAGAAGACTGTTAGGCAGAAACCTGTGCAGTTCCCTCTGGGACCACTACAAAAAGTTTAAGTCTAAAGGAGTTAGCAGTAAACCCAATTAGTAGCAGCCTGCACCACCCAGATTTACCTGGTAGCTGTGGCTGAGCAGTCAGACTTCTCTCAAGATGAGTTAGGCCGTATTTGGAGTATACACGATAGGGCAATTTACACAGTAGAACAAGCAGACACAGATCAGAGCTTGGGTGTAAAAATATAGAATTATTTATTTAAAAACACATCTATGAAAAACACACTCGCACTAATACGGCAAACAACTTCAATCACAATTATTATAAGTATATCAATCCCCTCACAATATTTCGACAAGTCTAGGTTCAACGGCACCACTTATTTGCAGACAGAGGTGAATGCCTTAACCTATATGGCACTCTAATATTCGTTTGAAAGGGAGAGAAAAGGCAGGTATGAAACCAACTCAGTACCAACACTTTTACAAAACAAATGCAAGGCGAGCAAGGCAGGGTATACTGTAAATCACAAAGTTCAGAAGCCAGGCCCACTCGGAGAGAGGCAAGGCGGTATGTCCCAAAAGTATCACAGTGGAAATGCACTTCAAGTCTTTGTAGCAAAATGTCACAGAAAGGTTAGACCAGTTTAGAACAAAAGTTAAGAAGGTCTGGAGGCGACCCAATGGGAAGGTAAGGATTTAAGACACCTCATGCTAACCGTCACAAGGGCAGTCAGGCGGACACAGTACCTTGTAAGTGAAGAGACAGCTCCGGCGGGGGCAGTTGGTCCTGGTGGTGGATGCAAGTCGGGGCTTTGCCAGAAGATGAGATGATCTC
Source organism: Ambystoma mexicanum (assembly GCF_040938575.1). Classification (NCBI taxonomy): domain Eukaryota; kingdom Metazoa; phylum Chordata; class Amphibia; order Caudata; family Ambystomatidae; genus Ambystoma; species Ambystoma mexicanum. The sequence goes on along the minus strand of NC_090927.1, from coordinate 417,432,639 downwards.
GTTGTCGACGAAAAGTTGAAGATAGTTGCACCACCAGGGAAGAGACCAGCCGCGGAGTGCTCTGTCACAAGGCACCACCTTTTGGTTGCGGTACAGTGGTTAGTGGCTATCCGGTTGCCGGGGTGCTCAGCATGGGCAATTCGACCATTACGTCCTGGAAGCGAAGAAAAAGCAAGGGACTGGTTGTTCCCACCAGTCAGGGGAAGAAGACTCTCCAGCAGGGAGATCTCCTCTGCCTTTGGGAAGTGGTGAGCCAGTTCAGCAGGGCTCCACCGGAGGTGTCGTCGTTGCAGGTCGGCTCAGCTTTACCCTCGTCGGATTCTTAGGTCCTGTGGCAACTTCTGAAGTCCCAGTCCCAAAAGCCCTGCTTTTATGCAGAAAACCCCCATTCATTCAGCCTAGCTGTCAATCAAACATGCTAAGTGGTGAGCGGGGTGGCTCACCACTTGGGCCAATCACACTAGAGTGCGACTTGAGTTGGCAAGGCAACTCAGTCCAGGGTGCCTAAACCCCCTCCTACACCCCCTGTTGTACCCAGACAGAATGGCACCACTCTGGAGGGCTTCTGTGCAGATGCCCGCCAAAAGTGGAACAAAGGGCTCAACCTTTGGTTCGGAGTTACAGAGGCGAACACATATGACATTTTAAAAACCGAGTTCTGGCAGAAAATACCAACCGGTGAATTTATTTAAGATAAATAAACCGGCGGTATGTTAGAGACTAACGTGAAAATGTATTAACCTCCAACAATGGGAAGAATCCCATAGGAATATATTTGCGGTCGAATATAAAAAGTAGTATCCACTGCCACCAGCCAAAACTCGACGAGGGGGGACGGGACAGTGCCCCCTCGGACAACAGACCCAGGGGTAATCGAATTACCCCTACCAGTACGTCCACAATAGGATGGTTCGTACTAGTTCTGTTAGTAAATTTAGGTCTAGCAAAGCCAATGATGACTTTACATGCCCTCGGAGACAGTAGTCAGTCCCAGGGTATGTAGTCTATGGTGGGGATCCTCTAGGACACCCCAGTGTTACGGCACGGAGGGTGCGGTGTAACCCACATAGCAAAACACATGAGGCCCTAGGGAGTAAAAGACCCCATAGCATTTGCGGCTTTCGCTCTGCTGAAAGAACATATTTTTCACAAAACCATCATCAACGTACTTTCAAAATAATGTTTAGCCTGATGCAAAATAAAACACACTGTTCCTCCCTTTAAAAAATCAAGCATTGGCAATGCCAAAACTTTGGGATTTTGTGTAGGCATGGTGAAGGCTCTTGCCAGGCACATCCGTAGTGGTATTAACTACCCATTGTTGGTAGCAGGTGCAAAATGGTGTGAGTTACCTGGACATCTAATAGCAGTGCCAGGCAAAAGCTTAACACTTATGCACAACCTAAAAATGTTGGCTTTGCCAATGCTTGTTTTAAGGAGTAATTCAGTGACTTTGCCAATGCTTGTTTTTAACAGAACTTCAGAGGAGGACACGCTTCGACATCGAGTGGCTGATGGCAGGCCTAGTAAGACATTTTTATTTCCCCAATAGCATTTTTACAGCTCCAATTATGTCATTAACTCTCAGAAGAGTGCTTTGAACGAACACTGGCATTCACTTTGAGTCCAAAGTTTGATGGTAAGGCGTAATTAAAGCAAACTCAAAGAGTTCCCATGAAGAGTTGTTTTGTGGGGGAGGGTCAGGGACTTGGTTGGATTGGCCATAGGAATTAGCAGGGCCATGGGCAGTCAATGGGTCGGCAAATTACCAACAATACTTACAAGCTTTGCGTTTCTCCTCATATGCAATTTCTCAATATCTGTACTCCATTGCAATAGTTTTGGCTTATAGATGTCGCAAGCAACACCTAATAGCCCAAACTAAACATGGTGTAGTTAGGATTAAGTTGCTCAACCCATAGTAAGAGCACTTTTTAGGTGGCTTATATCTTTGCCCCCCCCACCCACTGGACAAATACTTACCAAACTTTGCAACAAAAAAAAGTATATGGTCCCTGAAGAATGTTTCTGGGACGTTTGGTGAGGTTTCGTCAAGGGGGGGGGCAAAGTTGTAGGAGGGGTCCCAAAATTTCATTTTTTTCCATAGACGCAATGAAAAAAAGATTTTGCTCACGTCTACAGCCCAAACCACTGGATGGAATTTTACCAAATTTGCGGCAGGGGCATCAGCATGGTCCCAAAAGCGTCCTTTAGTACATTTGGTGTAAAACCGTCCAGTAGTTTTCTTTAAAAGGGGACAAAAGTAGGCAAAAGAAATGGTGATATCTGGGTTCGGTCCGCAGACTCATTTCTTTGTTCGGTCCGCAGACCGGCCTCCGATTTGTCCAGGGGGTGGGGTGTTGTCCGCGGACATCGAACGTGCCCACTGATTGGATGGTGAAAAGCGTGAAGTTCATCAGATTTTTGGAAACAGCCGCCATGTTGGATTCGCGGACAGCCGCCGGTGTCTGCGAACATTGCAGTAAAAACATATTAAAAAACACAACATTGCACTTGTCAAACTTATCAAACTATCTCTGGGGAGGTGAGAAGTTATGAGGATGGGATGGGATATGGCTGTAAGAAGCCAAAAAATTGGTGTTTTTCATTCCCGAAGTCCGCAAACAGTACGGGTGGTCGGGTACAGTCTTGTGATGTTCGCAAACACTTCAAATGTTCAGGGACATCTATGCCTATTTATGCATTACAGGATTGGTGAAAAGCAGTTTTTGGATGGCTTATAACTTTGGCTCCACTCAATGAAACTGCATGAAATTCTGGTATTCTATTCTGAACCTGATACTGAATGGTGTTGCAAAGTTTGGTGGGATTCTCTCAAAAAAGAGCAAAATTAGAGGGGGATCTCAAAATATTGTAAAAGCTTATAAATGTGATGCCATCTGATGAATTTACACACACGTTTGTAAAAACATTTTAGATCTAGATATTAATGTTTTTGTAAAGTTTGGTGGGATTTTGTCAAGAGGGGGCTAAATTATAGGGGGGTCTTAACATTTTTAAATGGCTTATAACCTTGTTGCCGTTTGACAAATGTGGACAAAGGTTTCCAGAATGATTATAGACCCAACCTTGAACGTATGTGTAAAGTCTGAATGGGTTTTGTGAAGTGGGGGCTAAGTTATATGACTATTGTATGCACATGCATTTTGACCCTTTTGAAAAAATAAAACATGGGCGGATTTCCAGCAAACTCATTTAAGGAGCATTGACAGTACCTTAAAGCATGGTTTTGCAGATGTGCCTGTTGTTTATATTTTGACAATTGTCATAATGTAGGTATAAAAAATAGTAACATACTTTTTGTGACTAAGGTATAGCCTGTGGCCATGGGCCCTGGCCAGATTGTCCGGGTCATGGCATAAGGTCATGACCCGGACAATCTGGCTACTGGCCATGACCATGAAGGAGAACAAATGGGGTTAAAGTGGACACTTCCACCTGGGACCAGTTATGTGGTAAAATTATTCGAAAATGGGATTGGTTTGAGAAGGAAACAATTGTGCTTGTGGTAATATGGTCATAGGGTTCTCTCTTTGCCTTCTGCAGGCTGCCATGGAAAGGGAAGAGGGGCTCTGTACGGAGCCCCGCCTTCCCTTTCCACGGTGGCCATCTTGGAAAACGATTTTACTTCCTACAGCGGGATGCCACAGGTGTCCCGTTTTCGGAAGAAAAATCCTTTATTTTTTTTAGCACTCCGGTTTACCGCTTCGGGATCCTGGAGTGCTAATGGTCTTCACCCTCCATTGCGGACCAGAGCCCTCAGTATCCGCCCTCGCTTCACTTGGGCCAATAACCTGGGCTGCTGGGCCATTATCTCCCATTCCAGTCCTTGGAACAGGGCATGAACGCCACATTATTCTGATTAGCATAACACAAAATGCTAATGGAAATGTTGGAAAATCTTATTGAGTCTATGGGACTCATTACAACCCAGGCGGTAAGTTCCCTACTTTACCACCATGGTGTAAACTCTGTTTACACCATGGTGGATGGCAGATTTACCGCCCCATTCCAAGGTGAGTGGGGCAGTAAATCCCCATTCCCCATTTACCCTTCCCCATTCCCATTTTTGCCCCATAGGGCATAATGGGAGTGGGGAAGGCGCTAATTACGGCACCGTAAATTACGGTGCCGTAATTAGCACCAAGGCGAGTTAGCGCCTTGCATTTTAACGCCTGCTACGGCGCCGTTAAACCCTTAACGCCTGGGTTGTAATGAGGCATGTATTTCACTGAGAAATGTAAATTAGATAGAGTCTATAAGATTATTTTTAGTTCTATTTTTTTTACTATAAAAGGTGGTTCCTAAAGGAACCTTCCTTTTGCTGTTGTTCGATGTATTTTTTTTAACATTTTTTTGCACGAGCGGTTAGAAGGTAAGGTGGGGAGAGAAATGAGGGAAGAGGCACCAAGCACTAATATGGTGGGGCAGGTGGACAGGGGAAGATGTTGTGGGTGTTTTACTTTTATGATAGGGGCAGTGTTTCTCATGTTCCTTAATTACAGCTCCCAAAGAAATTGCTTCCCCTGCAGAGTAGGGTGTTGCAGTATATACAGAGGACTGTTGTCTTCAAAAGATATGATTCAACAGCCTCTTTTATTGCTTGCAAGGTAGCTGCTGGGATTTTGTGTCCCGCAGAAGTAGGCTGTGAGGTTGCAGTATTGTTTGAGGAAGATGAGGTGGAGGAAGACAGCCTACTACTTGCTAAGAAAGGACCAACCTTTTTGAGAGCTTATATATTTCATTTATGTGTTTTAACTGTGAAAGGTGGTTCCTAAACAAACCTTTTTTTTGGTGATTTTTATTTAAATTTTATTTTTGTTATGTTTTTTGGTGCAGAGGCCAGGAAGCAAGGCGCGGAGGGAAGTAAGGGAAGGTGCAGCAAGCACAGCTATGGAGAGGCAGGTAAACGGGGAAGATGTTGGGCGTGCATTAACTCTTAGGTAGGGGCAGTGTTTCCCATGCTCCTTGATTGTAGCCTCGAAAGCACTTTGAAACTGCTCCGCCCTGCAGTACTGTTTTCTTGGAAAGATATGTATCAACAGCCTCCTTAAAAGCTTGCAAGGTAGCTGGTGGGATCTTGTGCCCCCAGAGGTGTAGCCTGTGTGGTGGCAGTATTGGTTGAGGAAGATTAGGTAACAGGAAGACAGCCTACTACTTGCTGAGAAAGGAACAACCTTTATCAGAGCATTGCAGTGGTTGGATTTGGTGTAGTGACACATGGAGGTGGTCCCGTAGGAGTACTGCCCAGGTTGTCCGCGAAAGAGTACAATGTTGCACTCAGTGCATTTCACCTCGGTAGCCTTAGCTTTCACACCCCATTGGTGGTAAAGAAGCACCACACCCATGATTCTCTTTGGGTGCTAGAGGTAGGCATTTCCTCTTTCTCATCTTCCTGGTCCTCTTGATTCTTTTCTGCATCATCACACTTTTTCCATTGTCCAGGCCCTCCAGCTGGTGGGGCGGTGGTGTTGGTGGTGGTTGCTTCTGGGTAGGGAGAATGGCCATATATGATGCCATTTTTTAAGTTAACTGGCATTTTTGCTAATATTCTTCCAAGCATGTGTTCTCTCCTGGATTTCAGATGGCAAATCAGTAAGAATAGGTCTAGGAGGTGTGCTAGGGTCAATTTCATTTTCAGCTTGAAACTTCCTAGATCATCTAAAACTGCAGTTTCAAATTGTTTGCAAAGCACGGACACCCTAGTGTAGCGTGGACGCATTCGCAAACACGTCATCATATGTGACACTGTCTGGAAAGTCCACGATGACATCAGACATTCGCGAGCATAGGCAAACAAAAAAAGGTGCAAAAATGGGGAAAAGGTTTATACAATTGTTGAACCTGTTGCTGGAGGTGGGGAATGGCACAATTTTAAGTTGATACTTTATAGATCAGTCGTAAATGCTGCTATATTGGGAGTAAGTATGATATTAGTAAGTTGTAGCAAATTAGGGTGCACGGGTAAAACCCCATGAAATTCAGTGAAAAAACTTTGATGAAAGGACATTGAGGGACATTATGGTTAAGCTACATTAATGAAAACCTATCAAATTTGCGATGCAATCTTTGATGTCCTGGTTGTTAGTATAGCAGTGCACAGTAGTGGAGTGAGTTACGTTTGCTTAGCTTACAATAACTGCTGAATTTCTTGGGGTTTTCAATCATACTTGCAACTATAATGTCCCTTTAGCAATGTTTATTACTGAATTTCATAGGTTTTTATTAGTGTAACTTAATCATAACATTCCTCCTGCCTTGGGTTTTGACCTGACTGAAGTTCTACCAGAGAGGGAGGGGTAGCGAGAGAGGGGAGAATGGAAGGAGGAAAATGAAAATAGTAGAGTGGCCAAGGAAAACGGGAGGTGGGAAAGGATTGGAAGGAAAAGGGTACAGAAGAGGGTAATTTCAAAGAGTATCCTTCAAGTGGGAGGAAAAACCCACCTTCAAAGTAACTATCAATAGTCGTGATGGGAGAAGCAGAATAGTTGAACCTGCTACTGAGAGGGCTGGGAGGGGAGAAGGAGAGGAAAGTTGAGATTTGGTACCAAGAGCATTGGCCAACGAGGGTGGAAAATGATCGGCGGACGGGGGGATGGTCTGAGAAGTTGAAGTCTATGCTCCTGGAATACGAGGGGTTTTGCTCATTTTTTGGGGGAGGGCCACTTTGATTTGACCTCCTATGACATTTTGATCACAGTGTCAGACCCTCTGTGGGGTAAGGAAAAAAACATACTTATTTGTAATATATACTGGCACCCGAAAGCTATCTCCACCCAACTAGTTCTGCGAGATCTGCAAGAAATCTTCGCTGCCAGTACTGATCTATCTACGGAGTACTCTGTTATCTTAAGTGGGGACTTCAACATTCCCTGCCCAGGAGCAGAGGTGGGAAATAAGACAAGTTAGAAAAAGAAGGGCAGGGGGGAGAACGAGAGAGAGAGATTATGGAGGGACGGGGTGGGACTGAAAGAGTGGCATCTCCTTAACAGGTCGGTCTGTGGTGATGTGCCTAGGAGGGCCACCTAGAAGAGAGGAGAGTCCTGTTCAACCATTGACCACATTTACGTTTTAGGTAATTTTTCTTCTCGCGTAATAACTGGATATGGCAAACAGTGACCACAGCTGTCTGAAATTCACCACGGCTGCCTGAAAATGATTTGCAAAAGTGGAACCAATGTCAAAAGGGAATGGGATCCTAAAGATCTGGAGATGACACAAGGTCGTAATAGACTGAGACTTAGTGAAGAGAAAATTGAATATATGACAGAGAAATTTAAGTGGGAGGTGGAGATCAGCATGGGAGGATTGGGAAGTGCATTTGTCGACTACTCAGCTCTGTTGGTAGAGTTTGAGGAAAAAAAAGGAGGGAACAGAAAAAGAGAATTTGTAAAACAACACGTGTACAACAGAGAAATAGTATTAGCTAAGCGCTTATTGAGAAAAGACACAAAGGGAATTAAAATTCTGGTAGGTAGGAGAAAGACAGAGACTTCTGGGGCCAAGGCACCAAGTCTATGCAGGCCTTACAACTCCAAAAGGGAAAAAGCACCAAAAATACTAGAGACATCTGGAAATTGATAACTTAATTTGGGTCCACACAGCATGAAATCCAACTAACTGCTGTTGAAGGCATGGGTGTATTACTTTTCAGATCTGTTTAATATATCTGGGGAGCTAACAACACAACAACGTACTGAGGGAAGAGGGTGGTGGTCCAGTGATTCTGGTAAAACTGACATCATGATGCTATTAAAGAAATGAGCAATTTGAGGGCTCCCAGGCCTAATGGGATAACTAACATCATTCTAAAAAAAGATATGATGGCTTTTATAGACTTGGCTCAGGCTTTTGATTCTATCAACAGACAAACACTATGGCAGAAATTGGTCAAATGTGACTTCCCAAGTTACTTGGTCTCTACCATAAGGGAGGCGCATGGGAGAATAACTCTAAGAGTCAGGTTGAACGGTGCAGACTTACTGTCCGGAACCATAAATACATCCAGTGGACTCAAACAAGGATGCCCACTGGCACCAATCCTGTTCACGCTCTTTATCTTTGACATGGGGGAAGCGTTTGGTTAGGAATGGGCTTCTCCCCTAGAATAGGTGGAGAGCCAATAGGCCACATTGTATTTGCAGATGACCTGGTTCTTTAGTACCAAACACCAATAGGCTTGTAAAGAAAACTGGATGCACTTTCTAAATACGTTAAAAAAATGGGTTGAGAATCAGTCCATCTAAGTGCAGGATCCTTGTTATAAAATCTTTGCAGGTGAAAATGGTGAAGATGAGAAATTGGTTCCTAGAGGGCAAAAGGCTCACATGGGTGGACACATTCATATGTTGGGAATGCCTGTAAATAGTAGTAGCCACGATGCACCAAAGGTAGAGTTATTGAGGGTAACATGAGAAGCCTGGTGGGACAGGGACTGATGCTTTCAAAGACATGTTGCAAGTTCACCATAATCCCACTGTTAATCTTTTATCGTCTGAAGTTCATCCCATCTGTGACCTAAGGAGCAGCTTGCGCACTGTACAAATCAATGGGTATGTGGGGAAATTAGAGGGGGTCTTTTGGAGGAAGGACTTGAGGCTCCCAGAAGGAGTCCCGATTCAGGTTATAAGGCATCTTTGGAAGCAATGGTAATTGGGAAATCTCTTTCCCTCTGGCGGAAATGCATGAGGGAAAACATGAATAAACCTTGGTAAAATGGAATGAGGCCTGCCAAGCCGAACTAAGTGAGTTGGGAGTGAATGAAGAAACTCTAGAGCAAAAACCCATGCTGGTAAAAGAAAAGAAGCTATGGAAAAAGTACTAGGTCCAAACCTGTCAACAAACAGCAGGCTTCAAATTCTTTCTGATAACAGCTTGGGAATCAGGAGGGAGGTAATTACTACCTAAGTACTTGGTGAAAACTACCATTAGCCTGCTGTGCTAGAACTTCCTCAGATTCTGATTAAACCTGTTCCCCACAAAGGAAGTACTGCTGGCAAGGAAACAATGGAACAGCAATGACCCGGACTGCAGATTTTGCAAACAAAGGGAAGTAGGAGAAACATTACACCAGTATCACCAGGGAAAGATACTTGGGGACATTTTTGAAGGACATCTCTATGTTGAGGTAGGAAGAGCTATGGGCATGTGTCTGTGCCAGGGAAAAATCTCCCTGATCATTGGAATTTGATAAGTCAAATCAATAGATTATATCCAGACACACACAGGTCTGAGAAGAGGAATCTTTCAATATGACTTATATAGGGGTTCTGGTCCGAAGAATGTATTAATGAACCAAACACCGACATAAATAAATAGCATAAAAATCAACGCCCCTTTAACAACTTGTTTTCAAGAATATATATATATATATATATATATATATATATATATATATATATATATATATATATATATATATATATATATACATATACATATATATATATATATATATATATATATATATATACATATATATATATATATATATATATATATATATATATATATATATTCAGAAAAAAAACTTTGTTAAAGGGACGTTATGGTTCAAAGTAAAACCAAAAAACCCCTGAAATTACCCACTTACTACATAATTTCATTATTACATATAAAACCAAAAGACAGAACACGACATACAAATATGAGTATATAAAGGGAAAGTGAAGTACGCAAAAAAAGCAGCAGTAGAAACAGAAAGTATTCATAACCTAACTGATTATCTTTATGCACATAAATGCTTGCGCTGCTTCAAACCTACTACTTCCCTATGTATAACTATCACATGATCTGACTGCACCCTAAAGAAAGTAATGCAAATACAAATATGACCATATCCCGAGAAAGTACAGTAATAAAAAAACAGCAAAACAATAAGAAAGTGTTGATAACCTTACTGATGGTCTTGATACACAGAAAGTATTGCTGTCTTCTTTCAAGTGTGTATTTTCCTTATGTATATGTTTCATATGCTGTAAGTGCATCCTAAGTGAATTATTGTAAGAACATATTAGAAGTATAAGTGTACAAATATAGTACTTTTTGAATTTTTTGTTCCTAACTATTACTTGCCAAGATAAATCACTAAAGGAAAAAAGAGCGAGTCAGACATGTGATGTCATCAGTAATGTCATCAATGACATTTGTGATGTCATCTTTGATGTCCTGAATGTTAGTCTTAGCAATGCATGGTGGTGGCGTGAGTTATGGTTGCTTCGCTTACCATAACTAGCGAATTTCAGGGGTTTTTCGGTTTTACTTTGAACCATAACGTCCCTTTAAAAAAGTTTTTTTACTGAATTTCATAGGTTTTTAGTAGCACAACTTAACCATAACGTCCTTTAACAAAGTTTTTTTTTACTGAATATATATATATAAAAAAAGGGAAAGTCATTTCTTCTTTCCTGAGGGCGATAGCACACAAAAGAACAAAGCTGAACACAGTCAATGACTTCTTCCCAATGAATCACCAACAAAGTAATCCTACAATCCTTAAAGTGTCCAGTTTATTGTGGCATCTGCTAACAGCTAAAAACAAGGTAGAAGGCGTTTCACAGCACCCTTGTGTCTTGATCACATACAAACAAGTTACTGAAAAGTTCATACATCTATACAAACAATTGCAATCTCTATGATACTTTTGGTTTGTTGTCCTTTCTCATTTTCTATGAATATATATATGCAAGTCGCAATGCATTAACTCAAAAGCTTATAAAACGCGGTGGCCATTTTGTAATGAGGTAAATCTCAGGATTAACAGCTTTTTTCTGACTTTTTCCCACTTAAGCCCTTGCATCTAATTTATATTATTTGCATTATAATAGAAAGAAACTGTGTTATGTACAATGCAAGTTCTTACAGATGGCTGAACTTGCCACCAATATGACCACAGGCCATTAAAAGCATTGTTAAATTACAAAGCACAAACGTTTCATCGCATTTAAAATACTTTTCAAAGAAAGTAAAAGATTTAACATGACAAATCTCTAACCAGAACAATTTCTAGTGCAATGGCAATCCAGCCAAAGTAAAGATATTTGATATTAATAAGTCGAAGCAAATTTCATTGTAACAAAAGTTTACGCTTGAAATTGCTGTATATTACATGCTAAATGAACATTTAGACTGCCAATGCAAATAACCGGCTAAATTCAGGTAAGTACTTCTGCAATTAGAGAAATGCACAATGTATGTATCTCTCTACAATCATTTCCAATTCCTCGCAGTATTTAATAACTGTGTTAATTCAACACTACCTTTAAATTGGTGAAAAGTTCTTGCTGCATAGAAGTGTAAAGGGGGGACTCTATGCCTTGATCAGAATTTGTGTCTATTCAGATAACATAACTCATAGATAATATCAATAGAGCAGTGAAATCTCTAGGTCAAAGCAATACCAAAATGCAATGTGCTAAAATAGCTGCATTGGTTTATGTCCACATATTTTAAAGAAAGTTTATAAATATTCTTGTAAAGAACTGACCTTCAACATTCTTAGCCTTCTTAGGACAACTTGTAAGGTTTATTAACAGCTTCTTAAGTACCTTCACAACCAGTTACATAGTTTACAAGTAAGTTACATCAACAGGACAGAGCACTGGATCCATCACCCAAGAAGGGAGGCATTCTAACTGCCTGGCCTGGAACCCTCACCCATACTTTCTGACATTCAGGCATCAACACTCCACATGACATCACAGCATTCCTTCTTGCCTTGGCAAGCAATACACAACAATTCTATAAAGTGCATAGTGCATCCTTCTTTTTTGTAACCATTAAGGTTATACAAAACCAATTCATAAAGTGCAAAGTGCATCAATAAAGTGCCTAGTGCACCTTTCTTTCTTTAAACAATAAGGTCATACAAAGCCTATTCATAAAGTGCAAAGTGCATGAATATTTAAACCTTATTATAATATTAATGGCTATTGCTTTTTAATTAAACACACATGTTAACCCCAAGACTAAAACGCACGATGTTTCAACACTTGATGTCATCAATTTCCTCCATTATTGGCATTAAAGACCATTTAGAACAAGTGTAAACCATTATTGTATGAAGGATAACCAGAGATAGAGATAGAAAAAAAACAATAAAAAAACAGTGAGTATGAGCACAAACCAATAGAAAACACACATAACACCTTCAAAATCCAATGTGATAACATTGCACAGAATATTTTCACCTACTAATGCTAACAAACAGATTGAAACATTTATTTGAAAATTCATCAGATACATATATCTTGATTCCAAAAATAGAGGAAAAGCAAAAGGAAAAGAAAAGACAGATTCACTTAGATTAGTCTGAATTCATTAAGTGCCTAGGAATGTGTATAACTCCTCATCGAGGTTTTTTGGTTTCAAAATCTAAAATGAATTTAGTCTCCATCGGGCAAAGTTGAAGTTCACGATTGCCCCCATGAGGACTTGCTTTAATGTGATGCAATCCAAAGAATCTCAAACTCTCATGTTTGCACTGATGTACATCTCTAAAGTGAACCGCCATCAGATAGGAAGGGTCAAAGTTCTTTACAGCTCTCATTTGTTGGAAAAGTCCTAATTTAAGCTTCCCAATGGTCCTTCCAATATACCAAAGGTTGCAAGAACACAGGAGAGCACATACAACAAACTCATTGTTGCATGTAATTCGACTTCTTATTTCCACTGGATGGCCTAATATGTGATGTGCATAGTTAGTTCTGTTAAAGGCATGTTTACATGCTTTGCATTTTGTTCAGTTAGACAAACCACTAGTCTTCTCACTGAGCCAATAGATATTGTTCGAGACTTTAATTGAAGGGGCCAAAAAACTACAACCAATGAGTCTTTGATGGAGACAGATTTTCTAAAGGTTATATTGACTCGTTCCTCAAGAACTGGTAATAAGGCTTCATCTGACTGTAATACATGCTAGTGTCAGTACAGTATTTTTCATGTAACATTTGCATGGGTACCATATGTGAGGATTAGCCTTATTTCGTCATTTTGTTCTTTTTCCTCTGGTATCCTTTTGGCTGAAAGCAGGGTAGTTCGATTTAGGTTACCAGCTTTCAAATAAGCTTGCTCCAAAACTGCTTTAGGATATCTTTGTTTTACAAACTTCTTAGCTGTATATTTGCATTCGTGATCAAAACATTCTATTTTGCTGCAGTTACGTCATATTCTCAAAAACTCTCCATATGGTACACTCCACTTCGATGATGTAGGTTGATTGCTGCTAGCAAAGAGTATGTTGGAACTCATAGGTTTTCTGTACAGTTCAGTAATAATCTCTTTGTGATCTGTCTTGACTAAAACGTTTAAACAGATTATTTGTTCCCGACTATGTGTTTCAGTGAATTTCAAATTGAAGTCATTCACATTCAGTATTTCCACAAAGTTAAGCCAATCTTGTTCATCACCATTCTAGAGAATAAATAAATTGTCGATAAACATTAACCATAAAACCATCTGGTTGGTATGCTGGCTATTGCTTTCTGTCCACACCATACACTTTTCCTACATTGCAAAATTAGCACAGCCTGGGGCAAAGCATGTGCCCATGGCAGTTCCTCTTAGTTGATTATAGTACTCATTATCAAACAGAAAAACATTGTTAGACACATGTCTATCATCTCCATGATCATCTGCCCATGAGCAAGGTAATTAAGTGATCTACTATCAAGTAAGTATTTACAGGCTTTCTTGTCGTCGCTATGGTGGATGGAGGTGTAGAGTGAAACTATGTCCAATGTAGCACACATGTAATTCTTCTCCCATGCCATCGCTTCAATCTTGCTCAAAAAAGCTTTAGTGTCACGCAGATATGAGGGTTAGGTGAATACCAGAGGTAAAAGAGTTGGATCTACATATTTGAACATGCTTTCCAAGGAAGCTCCATTCAAAGTGACAGTGGGTCGACCAGGGGGACAGGTTGTTTTTTTGTGGACTTTAGGGAGGAAGTAGATGGTGGGTATAGTGGGAAATGTGTTAAAGCGGAACTTACAGTAAAATATTTATAGAACCTTATTTGAACATTTCCTATATTTTGAACTGTGATACTGTGTTGTTTAGGTCACTACTGATTTACCTTCACAACCCTCTTAAGAGCATAGCCTTCCCTTGTCTCACATTACCCCAAAGGTCAAAGGAGGTATAACCCCTTTTTAACCTGTAGAACTTATTTTCATGTTTGAATTGCACAAAACATTGCTAGGTTTGTATACCTCTTAACAGGCCCTGTTTTACCTTTCTCAATGCATTGTGTTTTGGTTTGCAAAAGTGTCAGGGCTCAGTGGGTTATATGCACCCTTACTCTTCATTGTACTCCTGCAGAGCCACATCCAATTTGTAACAGTACTCTCTTTGAACAGTTTTTGTAGAAGAATACATTTACATAAATATAAGTGGTGAGAGTAGGGAACTGGTCTATGAGCCTAGCAAATGGAATGACACATATTAGCTGTGTAGTTATTTCATCTACATGCAACAATTATGTGAATGGTTTCTGTGGTGGGAAAAGGAATGTGGTTATAATGTCAGCTCACATTTATTTTTATATGTGTTGGTTATATGGGTCATTGAGACTGATGATTTCTGGACAGCCCTACCCAGTTATAAAGCGAGTACAAACTTTGGTGTGAGCTGCAATTGTCCCTTCAGAAGAGGTATTAGCCCATTGTTTGGTTAAAGAACTTGGAGAGACAAAGTGAAAAGGCATGTCATGACCAAAAGTGTTCTGTAATATCCGCTGAAGCAGCAGCAGCTTAAGTAGGTACCTCCTGCCTACCACCTTGGCTGATCCTGTGGCCTTTATATTGAACTAGTAATTGAGTATTGTTGTAGTGCATTAGGAATGCGCTACAAGAAGGAATGATACACCAGGAATTAGGAATGATACACCAGACAACCTCTCCTCTAAGAAACTTAAAAAACATTTGTCTGACTTTGGAACAAATTAAGAGGAAGTACCTAGTCCAATGGACATCATTAATCTTCTGTTTGCTGGCAGTTGCAGCTGCTTTAGATGTAGGTGAGATGAAGACACTGCTTAACAACATATCTGCTAAAGTCACTTCACTGGATACATATGTGACAGAGGGTGAGTTGAGATCAGTGAGCCTGGAAAAGGGTGTCCCTGGGAACTACAAAGCTTAACATGAACTAAGGGATGCAATTATTAAATTGCAAATGAAAGCTCTTGTTTAGAGATTAAATGCAGAAATATAAATGTCTGCCTGCTTGGTGTGCCTGAATGAAAAGGTGTGTAGATTGACTCGGATGTCCTAGCAGTACAAGTGTTGTCAGTTTGCTTGGAAGGCAGCACTGTGACTAAAGAAGACTGTTAGGCAGAAACCTGTGCAGTTCCCTCTGGGACCACTGCAAAAAGTTTAAGTCTAAAGGAGTTAGCAGTAAACCCAGTTGGTAGCAATCTGCACCACCCAGATTTACCTGGTAGCTGTGACTGAGCAGTCAGACTTCTCTCAAGATGAGTTAGGCGGTATTTGGAGTATACAAGATAGGGCAATTTACACAGTAGGACAAGCAGACACGGATCAGAGCTTGGGTGTAAAGATATATAATTATTTATTTAAAAACACATCTATGAAAAACACACTCGCACTAATACGGCAAACAACTTCAATCACAATTACTATAAGTATATCAATCCCCTCACAATATTTTGACAAGTCTAGGTTCAACAGCACCACTTATTTGCAGACAGAGGTGAATGCTTTAACCTAGATGGCACTCTAATATTCGTTTGAAAGGGAGAGAAAAGGCAGGTTATGAAACCAACTCAGTACCAACACTTTTACGAAACAAATGCAAGGCGAGCAAGGCAGGGTCTACTATAAATCACAAAGTTCAGAGGCCAGGCCCACTCGGAAAGAGGCAAGACGGTATGTCCCAAAAGTATCACAGTGGAAATGCACTTCAAGTCTTTGTAGCAAAATGTCACAGAAAGGTTAGACCAGTTTAGAACAAAAGTTAAGAAGGTCTGGAGGTGACCCAATGGGAAGGTAAGGATTTAAGACACCTCACGCTAACCGTCACAATTGCAGCCAGGCGGACACAGTACCTTGTAAGTGAAGAGACAGCACCGGCGGGGGAAGTTGTTCCTGGTGGTGGATGCAAGTTGGGGCTTTGCCAGAAGATGAGATGATCTCGTCGTCGAGGAAAAGTTGAAGATAGTTGCACCACCAGGGAAGAGACCAGCCGCGGAGTGCTCTGTCACAAGGCACCACCTTTTGGTCGCGGTACAGTGGTTAGTGGCTATCCGGTTGCCAGGGTGCTCAGCACGGGCAATTCGACCACTACGTCCTGGAATCGAAGAAAAAGCAAGGGACTGGTTGTTCCCACCAGTCAGGGGAAGAAGACTCTCCAGCAGGGAGATCTCCTCTGCGTTGGGAAGTGGTGAGTCGGTTCAGCAGGGCTCCACCGGAGGTGTCGTCGTTGCAGGTCGGCTCAGCTTTACCCTTGTCGGATTCTTATGGCCTGTGGCGACTTCTGAAGTCCCAGTCCCAAAAGCCCTGCTTTTATGCAGAAAACCCCCATTCATTCAGCCTAGCTGTCAATCAAACATGCTAAGTGGTGAGCGGGGTGGCTCACCACTTGGGCCAATCAAACCAGAGTGCGACTTGAGTTGGCAAGGCAACTCAGTCCAGGGTGCCTAAACCCCCTCCCATACCCCCTGTGGTACCCAGACAGAATGGCACCACTCTGGAGGGCTTCTGTGCAGAAGCCCGCCAAAAGTGGAACAAAGGGCTCAACCTTTGGTTCGGAGTTACAGAGGCGAACACATACGCCATTTTAAAAACCGAGTTCTGGCAGAAAATACCAACCGGTGAATTTATTTAAGATAAATAAACCGGCGGTATGTTAGAGACTAACGTGAAAATGTATTATCCTCCAACAATGGGAAGAATCCCATAGGAATATATTCGCGGTCGAATATAAAAAGTAGTATCCACTGCCACTAGCCAAAACTCGACGAGGGGGGACGGGACAGTGCCCCCTCGGACAACAGACCCAGGGGTAATCGAATTACCCCTACCAGTACGTCCACAATAGGATGGTTCGTACTAGTTCTGTTAGTAAATTTAGGTCTAGTAAAGCCAATGGTGACTTTACATGCCCTGGGAGACAGTAGTCAGTCCCAGGGTATGGAGTCTATGGTGGGGATCCTCTAGGCCCCCCCATGTTACGGCACGGAGGGTGCGGTGTAACACACATAGCAAAACACATGAGGCCCTATGGAGTAAGGGACCCCATAGCCCATAGAACACATTGACATTCAAAGGAATCAACCACAAATCATGTCCAAGAGTGGGAGAAAAGAGTCTCACTCTTGGCAGGATGAAAAAAACAAACTCCAGAAATCCAGCAAAGCTGCTGGGTGACTCACTAGGTTAGGAAATTCAGCCTAAACAGAGAATTCTCTCTAACACTCGCCCCCCTAGACTAAGGGACAGGAGGATTTAATCCACTCCTGGATGAATCTCATACCTCTAGTCGATGATATACATCCTAGAGAGACCATCAGCATTTTGGTGGTGACACCCTGACCTGTGTTCAATGGGTTCAAAGGTTTTCCTTTGTAAGCTATATGACCTACAAACCTTCCTAGGAACATCAGTCTTTTTAAATTTATAGGGGATCTGGTTGACCAGTCCCTCAGAAGTTGATACAACTACTGAACCTACGATAGGCTTTTCCGAGGAGTCCTTATAAAGAAACTCTTTAGATCTAGAGGGGCATCCAGAGGTCTTCCCTACCTCTCTGTTGGGAGAAGGTTGGGTTTTAGGCCTTTTGGCTGTAGGGGATGGAGATAAGCAAGGTACATGCTTCTCCTTCCTCTTATATCTACCTTTACCTACTTTAGGCGTTTCCCCCTTAAGTCGAGGAATTGGGTTGGAGTCTTCTGTGGAAGGTCCAACAGTCTGAAGGTTTTTGGCCTTAGACTTTTCTTTTCTGGTTTTCCACCAGCACTGAGAATTACCAGTTCTCTTAGGCCTAGTTAGGGTTCCAGTAGGTCTATCCACCTCTTCCTCAGAAGCAGGGGGACGTCACTGACTCCATAACTGGAGGAACGATGATGGGGCTTGGTTGGGGCTCCCATTTCCCTAACATGTTAGCCTGAAATTTGCCTGGGTCAGAGGTCAACTTACCAACACCAGGGCTTGTAGTGGGGGTCTCAGTAGAGGTTCCCACCGGCATAGAGTGGTTCCTTAAGGTGGCCTCTCTAGCCAATTTGGTTTGGTTCTGTTTCTCCATACTGGGAGGCCTGGGGGTACTGGATACTACTCCTAGAGTTTTTAGATCATTCCCCAACATGACTCTCCCAGGCACCTCAGTCTGAACACTGACAGGAATCAACACTGTCATGTCATTACACTGAATCAGGGCTGGTAGAATTGGAACCATTTGGACAGGGCCTCCAGACATCTTAGTGGGACCTTTGGGTGCCTTAGCAACATCCTCAGGCCTGAAAAAGCTTTCGTCCACTACTGTTCTGCTGGCCCCCGAGTCTCTCCTGGAAGGAGTATCCTGCCCATTGACAAGAACACTGTCCACATAATAACATTTAGAGTTTTCTGGTATGGAGTTGTACACACTCCTATTCTGATCACTAACCAGACCCATGGACTCTACTGTTACACTTGCTTGAAGAACCAAAGGTTCCTGAGCAAAGACTTCAAAGTGAGCACTAGCCATTTGGACTTCCCCCTCAGGAGTGAAGGCTAAGGAGACTGTGCTGATCCCTGTAGGTTTACCCTTACATTTTGGATCTCCTTTGATATGGTCAGTTGCCCCACAGAGATATCATGTTCCAAATGCTCTCTGGAATGGTGGCTTGATCTGACCTCCTTCGGTTTGTGGCCAGAAGGGACACTAGTCTGCTGGGACTTCCCTGGTGGCTTACCCTGGTTATGTTGTTGTTTGTGGCCCTCTTTGGTATGGGAGGTATTAGAATTCTCTGGATTCACTTTGGGTGGCTGCTTCCCCTCATCCTTTTTCTGAGTGGCCCCTGAATCCTTGTGAGTAGCCCTGTTTGCAACCCACAAGTCAGCAGCCTTAGCTAGCTTCCTGGAATCCAATTCCTTTGAATCAGCCAAGTGCTGTCTGAGCTCAGGAGAACAGGCATCATAAATTGACTCCAACATAAAAAGATTCTTCATACCCCATAAGTGTTCACCTTGTAACCCTTAATCCATCCCTCTAAGTTTTTCAAACCTTCACTCACCCAGGTAGCCCAAGGGGTACCATCATGCTTTTTGAGGGTTCTAAACCTCTTAGGATACTGGGAAGGGGTCTTCCCAAATCTAGCTATCAAAGCTAGTTTCACACTTTGATACTCTCTCCTATCCTCCTCCCCCAACTCCATTACCACATCAGTTGCAACAGGGGGGAGCCTAGAGAACAACCAGGTAAGTAACTCATTACCTGTGATGTTCTGGAGCCCATGATTGTACTCAAACAAACTCAGCCAATCCAACACATCCAACTTTGGTTCATACATACCAATTAATTCCTTAGGCATCCGGGGTCTTTTGGGACTGGAACTTCTAGAGGAGCCAGAGACAGAAGCAGTTTCAACAGACAACTTTTTCATTTCTAACTCATGCTTGAGCTCCATTTCTCTGAGCCTAAGAATGTGTTGCATTTCTTGGTGTTTCTGTTCAGTTTGAGCAGTAATCCTTCTGAGTTCCAAGTCTATTTTCATTTTTTCTAGTTCAAGGACTTGAGGACTTAGTGTGGGACCTGCTATAGGCCCAGTAGGTACAGCTGGTAACGCGGACGGGGAGCAGGGGAGACAGTTTCATTAGCCTCTCCTTCCTCTTCAGCCTCTTCATCACTATCATCCGAACTTTGATTTAGATCAACACCATTACTGTTATCTACATTTGCTGGAGACGTTGGTTCCTCTGAACCAGTACCCAGACTTTGGTTTTCCAGCAATCTCGCTATCAGTTCTACGTTCTTGCCTCTTACAGAAAGATTCTCTGTCTACAGAGAGCTCTCAAACTCTCAGTATTTTAACCTGACAAGGACTCTTGACTGTAAACTTCCATAGTAGACATGTTTTTTGAAAGTTGCTTTTTAGTGCTAAGCTTTGTGGT
Organism: Ambystoma mexicanum; assembly: GCF_040938575.1. Classification (NCBI taxonomy): domain Eukaryota; kingdom Metazoa; phylum Chordata; class Amphibia; order Caudata; family Ambystomatidae; genus Ambystoma; species Ambystoma mexicanum. The sequence goes on along the minus strand of NC_090927.1, from coordinate 417,412,510 downwards.
TAGTTATCCTAAAGTGTTGAAAAGCACTCTAAACTGTATACTCGATACGAATCCCACCGCTGTACACCAGTGTTAGGCAGAAACCTGTGCAGTTTCCTCTGGGACCACTGCAAAAAGTTTAAGTCTACAGGAGTTAGCAGTAAACCCAATTGGTAGCCGTCTGCACCACCCAGATTTACCTGGTAGCTGTGGCTGAGCAGTCAGACTTCTCTCAAGATGAGTTAGGCCGTATTTGGAGTATACAAGATAGGGCAATTTACACAGTAGAACAAGCAGACACGGATCAGAGCTTGGGTGTAAAGATATATAATTATTTATTTAAAAACACATCTATGAAAAACACACTGGCACTAATACGGCAAACAACATCAATCACAATTACTATAAGTATATCAATCCCCTCACAATATTTAGACAAGTCTAGGTTCAACGGCGCCACTTATTTGCAGACAGAGGTGAATGCTTTAACCTAGATGGCACTCTAATAATCATTTGAAAGGGAGAGAAAAGGCAGGGTATGAAACCAACTCAGTACCAACACTTTTACGAAACAAATGCAAGGCGAGCAAGGCAGGGTCTACTGTAAATCACAAAGTTCAGAGGCCAGGCCCACTCGGAGAGAGGCAAGGCGGTGTGTCCCAAAAGTATCACAGTGGAAATGCACTTCAAGTCTTTGTAGCAAAATGTCACAGAAAGGTTGGACCAGTTTAGAACAAAAGTTAAGAAGGTCAGGCGGCGACCCAATGGGAAGGTAAGGATTTAAGACACCTCACGCTAACCGTCACAAGGGCAGCCAGGCGGACACAGTACCTTGTAAGTGAAGAGACAGCTCCGACGGGGGCAGTTGTTCCTGGTGGTGGATGCAAGTCGGGGCTTTGCCAGAAGATGAGATGATCTCGTCGTCGAGGAAAAGGTGAAGATAGTTGCACCACCAGGGAAGAGACCAGCCGCAGAGTGCTCCGTCACAAGGCACCACCTTTTGGTCGCGGTACAGTGGTTAGTGGCTATCCGGTTGCCGGGGTGCTCAGCACGGGCAATTCGACCACTATGTCCTGGAAGCGAAGAAAAAGCAAGGGACTGGTTGTTCCCACCAGTCAGGGGAAGAAGACTCTCCAGCAGGGAGATCTCCTCTGTCGTTGGGAAGTGGTGAGTCGGTTCAGCAGGGCTCCACCGGAGGTGTCGTCATTGCAGGTCGGCTCAGCTTTACCCTCGTCGGATTCTTAGTTCCTGTGGCGACTTCTGAATTCCCAGTCCCAAAAGCCCTACTTTTATGCAGAAAACCCCCATTCATTCAGCCTAGCTGTCAATCAAACATGCTAAGTGGTGAGCGGGGTGGCTCACCACTTGGGCCAATCACACCAGAGTGCGACTTGAGTTGGCAAGGCAACTCAGTCCAGGGTGCCTAAAGCCCCTCCGATACCCCCTGTGGTACCCAGACAGAATGGCACCACTCTGGAGGGCTTCTGTGCAGAAGCCCGCCAAAAGTGGAGCAAAGGGCTCAACCTTTGGTTCGGAGTTACAGAGGCGAACACATACGCCATTTTAAAAACCGAGTTCTGGCAGAAAATACCAACCGGTGAATTTATTTAAGATAAATAAACCGGCGGTATGTTAGAGACTAACGTGAAAATGTATTATTCTCCAACAAAGGGAAGAATCCCATAGGAATATATTCGCGGTCGAATATAAAAAGTAGTATCCACTGCCACCAGCCAAAACTCGACGAGGGGGGACGGGACAGTGCCCCCTCGGACAACAGACCCAGGGGTAATCGAATTACCCCTACCAGTACGTCCACAATAGGATGGTTTGTACTAGTTCTGTTAGTAGATTTAGGTCTAGTAAAGCCAATGGTGACTTTACATGCTCTGGGAGACAGTAGTCAGTCCCAGGGTATGGAGTCTATGGTGGGGATCCTCTAGGACACCCAGTGTTACGGCACGGAGGGTGCGGTGTAACACACATAGCAAAACACATGACGCCCTATGGAGTAAAAGACCCCATAGCCCATAGAACACATTGACATTCAAAGGAATCAACCACAAATCATGTCCAAGAGTGGGAGAAAAGAGTCTCACTCTTGGCAGGATGAAAAAAACAAACTCCAGAAATCCAGCAAAGCTGGGACTCACTAGGTTAGGAAATTCAGCCTAAACAGACAATTCTCCCTAACAAAGACATTGCTACACACTTCAGTGGAGGCAGGATGGATACTGGGAGGCCACCGTAAATTATTTTCTCTTTTACAAAAGTCCTTTTCAAAGAAATGATATTTTGCGAGGCTAGAGTGTGAGTATCATTGTCAAGGTGTGGTAGTCACATACAGATATACCTAGACTTTCCTAAAGATGTGGCTGCTAAAAGAAAAGCTTTTTGAGAGGCTAAATGGATTGCTAAGGACATCAACATCATGGTGACCCTGCTGAAACATGCAACACTGAAAATGATTCTGAATGATGGAATGAAATTGACCCAGGATCCACAGCAAGCGTGTGCATGGCTTAATGAGTGGCCACCCATGAACATGGACTGACTTTTATTAGCTATTTGTTGGTGACATATTGTTTTGGTACCTTATTTTATTTTGTGACAGCATTATATATATATATATATATATATATATATATATATATATATATATATATATATATATATATATATATATATCAGTAAAAAAACTTTGTTAAAGGGACGTTATGGTTCAGTTGCGCTACTAAAAACCGGTGAAATTCAGTAAAAAAACTTTGTTAAAGGGACATTATGGTTCGAGTACAACCGAAAAACCCTTGAAATTCACCAGTTATGGTCAGCTAAGCAACCATAACTTGCGCCACCACCGTGCACTGCTAAGACTAAGGGCCTCATTACGACTCAGGCGGTAAGGGGTTTACGGCGGCGTAAACAGCACCGACCCTTACCGCCTGATTACGAGGTCCCTTAGCGCCATGGAGGTTTTAACACCTGCTTTTAGCAGGTGTTAAAATCCATGGCGCTAAGGGACCTTGATGTTAATTACGCCACCGTAATTTACGGTGGCGTAATTAACGCCTTCCCCACTCCCATTATGCCCTATGGGGCAAAAATGGGAATGGGGAAGGGTAAATGGGGATTGGGGACTTACCGCCCCGCCAACCTCGGAATGGGGCGGTAAGTCCGCCAACCACCATGGCGTAAACGTAGTTTACGCCATGGTGGTAAAGGTACGACCCAGGCGGTAACTTACCGCCTGGGTCGTAATGAGGCCCTAACACCCAGGACATCAAAGATGACATCAGAAATAGACGTGTAGTGGAACCTACACGTCTAACACATCACCCATCCATTTAAACACCATATATAATGAAATGGATTATACCATAACAAAAAAAGATATGTCTCCAACGTAATTACCTCACAGAAACTTCAGAGGTAGGAGTGACAGTAGACAAACACAACATAATGAATACAAATTACATGAAAGTTGTAAGTGAACTTCATGTTTCTTATATGTTTGTATTCTTTTTGAATGAAGTGCAGAACAAGTAATGTATTTCTGTTAAATGTGCAGTACTTTGCAGTGGCTGGACGAGAATTTTCCACATGACGAAATGTCGGAAGATAGCGATAATAATGGTACATACTTCTCTGCATAAGTAAATTAATAGTCAGTACTTAATATGTACTTAACATATATATATTTATTTTTAACAGACCATGCAAAAAATGAAGAAATTCCACCAAAAGACACAGTGCAAGACACCTTGAAACGAATAGAAGAGAAAGTGGACATGCTGAAAGATAATTTCAATGGTTTAAGGCAATTTGTGGAGGACCACGTCAAAGCAAAAATGAGATACCACTGTACTACCTGTACCTGTCCCCCTTCTCCATTTCCCAGTGAACTATCCCCAAACCCTCAAGGACAACAAAAACTTTTCGACGAAACTTCCATCCCTTCATCCCCTCACAACCAGCCTGTGCAAACCCCTAATTCCTCTATATTTGTTTCAGTTTCTGCTTCCCCCTCTTTTTCTTAATTGCTGTATATGTGTGTAATAAAAAAAATGTTATGCTAGTTTTAATGGAATTGTGTGCGTCACATTTTCTTTTTTTTTTTTTAATAATTTTTATTTTTGTTCAGAGGGTTACAACAGTACTAAACTGGTTGACAATTGGCGAAGCACATCGATCATAACAACATAGATAGACATTAACAGTATAGGTTGCACATTTTCACATTGCATAGCAGTACTAGAGTGGCAACGTCGGATTATCTTCTCCATCAGATATCATATTACACAAATATAGCCTGAACAGTGCCCATATATCTTTGGGTCGGCATCTCGATGGCAATGTTATAATAAATTGTTCCTCCAGTTCAATAATCATTGACAAGTCTTTCAAGAAGTCCAGCCGCCTTGGAGGATGTATTGATTTCCAACATTTCAGTATATTACGTTTTGCAACCACACATGCCAAGTTAAATAGTCGTCTAGTGGTGGTGGCGGTTTTACCGATATCCCCAAAGAGATATTTCAGTGGGGAAGGTGTGGCAGGTATCGCCGTGATATCTTCCAGGATCTCCGCCACCTCCCCCCAGAATGCGGTGACCGGTGGACAGGCCCAGTACATGTGAAAAGAGTCTGCGTCAGGGGCAACGCATTTAGGGCATTTTCCTGTGTGACCTTGTACAAATTTAGCCAACTTAGCTGGGGTATAGTGTAGCTGGTTAAGGACCTTAAACTGAATGAGCCGAAGCCCTGAGTTCATTGGTTACATGTTTGGTCAGCTGGCAATATCTCAACCACGTGTCTTCATCTAGTTCCACCACCAGGTCACGTTCCCAGTTCCCCTTAATATCATTGCTTGACTTGGAATGTGTTTGGACTAGACTGTAGACAGACTTTTACTATGACCACCCGGTTCCGTCATGACTGCAATACATTCATGTGTGGCAGGTTCCTCTGGGAACGAGGGCCATTTAGCGGCAAAGGCAGCCCTCATTCTATGAAACTGAAATCGCTTACGGTGATCTCCACCCACCGGACCAATAAAATCGTCAAGAGCACAGTATTTTCCTTCCGGAAACATATCGCGCATTCAAAATTGCTTTTGTGGGTCCCAATCACCCTGGAGGGCCCTATCAAATGTGGGGCTTATGCCTGGGAAGTTCCATAGTGGTACTTCTGGATCGTATGGGGTTGTAAGGGCGAGCCTATTATATATCATAGACCATGCGCGTACAGTGGCGTTGACAGGGTCGTATTTGCATGACTCTTTTTGTTTAAGATCGAACATGACTGCTCGTAGTTCTATAGGGGAAGCCGCAAATCTTTCCAGGGGGATGTGTGGAGCAGTGTCTTCCGGGTCAAACCAGTGTCTCGCAAAGTGTGCCTGAGATGTTAAGTAAAAGTCTGGGGCTGCAATCCCACCCTTTTCAAAAGGTTCTGTCATTTTGGACCATTTCAACCTAGGCGTATTCCCTCCCCATACAAAAGTGGTGGTTAGACTGTTGAGTTTATTAAAGAAGGCTCTGCCCGGCCAGATCGGTATATTGCAAAAGAAATATAGGAGTTTGGGTAACGCCGCCATCTTAAGTAAGGATATTCGCCCATATAGGGATAAGGGGAGCCTATTCCAGGATTGTAGTTTAGCTGTAAGGGATTGTAAAAGTTCACCGTGATTTTTAGTGTACAGTGTGCTCTTTTGAGACCATGATCCCCAAATTGCGGATATGTATAGGTGACCATTTAAATCCTTGTGTATTTGACATTTCTCTAGTACTGGGCGTGAGCGGGAACAGTTCCGACTTGGATACGTTAATCTTGTATCCCGAGTATTCAGAGAACGTCTCAACCTCCAACATGATTGGGCTTAGGTTTACTTCCGGGTTCCTAATGTATAATAGGGTATCGGCCGCATATAGGGATATGATCTGCGGCTTCCCCGTCATGCGAAGGCCTCTACATGCATGGTTTTGTCAGACATATTCAGCCATGGGCTCTATGGTGAGCAGGATTGGGGAAAAGGGGCAGCTCTGCCTCGTGCCTCTACCCAGACTAAACAGGGGCGACATGGTTTGATTGGTTAGTATTTTCGCTCCCGGGGAGGTGTACAGTAGCTTAACACAGTTGACAAAGTAGTTTCCCAACCCAAATCTCTCAAGGACCTGAAACAGATGGACCCAGCAGACAGAATCAAACGCCTTCTCGGCGTCAAGGGAAGCCGCCACCGCGTCTGCCGCCGGATCTATATGTGCCATAACTCCGAAGAGTCTGCGCAGATTGAGAGCAGTAGACCTCGTTGGTACAAAGCCCGCCTGGTCGGGATCCACCAGTATGGGCATATAGGGCAGCAGCCTGGTGGCCAGAATTTTGGCGAAAATCTTTGCATCTGTGTTAAGAAGCGAAAGGGGTCTATATGACCCCATGTCATGAGGGGGTCTACGAGGTTTAAGCAGAACAGTTATTACTGCCTCTTGCATGGTGTCTGGTAGTATACCACATTCCATTGCTTCTTCCCAAACTGTCAGTAAGAGAGGGGCGAGTACGTCGTGATATTCTTTGTAGATTTCGGAGCCAAGTCCGTCAGGACAGGGGCCTTACCAGGGGTTAATGCCTTTATTGCCTCCGTAATTTAATTTAGTGTTATGGGGTTATCCAATAACATGCGCGTATCTGAGATCAAAGTCGGGAGATCAATAACATGCAAATAACTTGCTATTTCTTCTTTAGTTTTGGTATCTTTATTAGAATATAATGTTTTGTAGAATGCAGCAAACATGTCATTGATTTCTTGTTCACCATTCACAATGTCCCCACTGGGCGCCTGGATGGCTGTTATAGGGGGGTGACCCTGCTCGGTTTTGAGCGTCTGGGCCAGGAGTTTCCCTGTTTTATTACTTTCCCCGTATCTACGAGCTCGGATCGGGGCAGCCATATACTGTACTTCCCTTGCTGCAAGTTTATTAAAGTCTGCCAATGTTGTGTGGATATCTAGAAGGGCCTCCTTACTGTGCGTACAGGTGTATTCAAACTCCAGGAGCTCGAGTTTGGCTTCTGTGGCATCCAGCTCGTGTCTAACTGTTTTAAGTAAACCTGTGGTTTTACCCATAATTGCACCCCGAACCCAAACCTTAAATGTTTCCCATAACGTGGCGCGCCGTTTTACCGACCCCTCGTTTAGTTGAACAAATTCCTCTATTTCAATACGCAATGATTCGCAGACATTCGGGTCTCTAAGTAGGGCAGGGGGCATTCTCCAGCGTCTGGCCTTGGGGACAGCCTCATGAACCCCAGAGTAAGTGATACAGGGGAGTGATCTGAGAGGGTACGGGGATACATTTCACAATGCTGGACCATATTCACAAGTGTAGAGCTCATTAACCAGTAATCAATTCGAGACTCTGAGTCATGCACTGATGAATAAAATGTGAAGCGCTGCTCTAGGGGGTGTAATTCTCGCCAGATGTCTACTATAGTCATTTGTTGCATTATTTGTCGTATGGCTAAAGCGGCTCGGGTTAAGGGTCTGTATGTCATTGTAGACCTGTCCAGAGATGTGTCAAGGATTGTACTGAAATCTCCCCCCCAGACCACCGCGCTGTCTCCAGCTTCAATCAATATATTATATATGGCATTATAGAATTCAGGGTCGTCAATATTGGGGCCGTACGTGTTAACCAAGACCATATTTCGCCCTGCCAACTCTCCCCATACCAACACATATCTTCCCTGTTGATCGATCTTAACGTCATGAGTGCGGAAGTTCAGTTTCGGGTGTATTAGGGTGAGGACTCCTCTAGATTGAGAGGAGTATTCGGTATAATATCTCAGAGGGCCCCACCTAGACAGGAAATTGGAGCAGACCTGCCCTAGTGCGTGTGTCTCCTGCAACAGTATAATCTGGGAGCTATGTCTGGTAATATATGCTGCGATTTTTCTAGATTTAATTGGGTTGTTCAAGCCTCGTATGTTCCATGAAAGGAGTTTAATACTTACACCCTCGTCACTCAGCACCATAGTACAATGTCAATGTCAATGAAGTAGTTCGCCCGTGCCACAAACCATAACTGTCGTGCCTGCTGTAACCTGACTCTGCATTTTAAAACATTTGCCAAGTGTGGCAACAACTCGTGCCCTTCTCCAACCCCCACCCTCACCATCAACCCCAACCCGATGATGTATCCCTTCCCCCATAACCTGTGGAACGTTCCTGAGGGTAGCTGGTCGCAGTCGCCAGGCCTCCATCAGTAGAGACTCACAATCCCAACTTTTCCAACACAACAACTGGGGCCGTTATACCCAAGAGGGTCAGCCACATAACTTGAACAGGATGTTTCCATAGTCTCGATTCAGTCTGCTGAGATGTCATCCCCCCGTCGCGGGGGCCCATTTCGGTCTTGTGGATAATCTTCCGGAGGCGTGGGGATGGACGACTCAATATACGAAATGGCATCCGCCGGGTTCTCGAAGAAATGCGATCTGCCTCCATGTTGGATCTGCAATTTTGCCGGGAAGATGAGGGCATACGGGATACGGCGCAATCTCAAGAGCTTTTTGGCCTGTTCGTAGGATCTGCGCTGCATCTGGAGGCTTGTCGAAACATCAGGATATATGTGGACTTTGTTGCCTTCGTAATGCAGAGAGCCCTTTTCCCTGGACAGCCTGAGCACTGTGTCTCTGTCTCTATAATTGAGGAGACGGACAATGATCGTGTGCGGTGGTGCCCCAGGCTTGGGCGGTGGCGCAAGTGTACGGTGAGCCCTCTCAACCAGAAAGTGGTCAGAAAAGGATTCCGTTCCAAGAAGGGTTTTCAACAGGGCCTCTACCTGTCTCTCCATCGGGCCCTTGTAGAAGGATTCTGGAACGCCGACAACATGGATATTGTTTCTCCTGTATCTAGATTCAAGGTCCTCGCATTTTGCTTGAGTGTTGCGTAGTTCACCTTTAAGCTGTGCTATGTCACGGCCATGCTGTGTTATCACATCCTCGTTAGTACTGATTCTGCTTTCGGCCTCTGTAATGCGAGAGCTTTCCTTGTCCACTCTAGCCTTGAGGGAGCTGATGTTCGAAACAATATCGTCTAGCTTGACGTTCACAGCTAGGAAGCCGTTCTGCACCATGGTCATAAAACGGTCTTCTCTGGCGTCCTGCCCCGTCTCAGCTAGTGTGTCATTTTCAATGGTTGTGGCTGCCGGTGTCCCCCTGAGGTTGGGAGCTGGCAAAGGAGTCCATCGGGCCAGTTTTCTTCCCTCCTGCGCTTTTCTTATCGTATCGGCCCATGAGCCGTCTTTGCAGAACAAGGCCCGATGACGTGGGTCAGGTCAGATTCACACGATGGTATAGTATCCTTCGTGCAGTTGGTACTGTTATAGTATGCGATGAGTGCCGGTATATTGACTCATAAAACCCAAAGAAGTCGGTGTTGCATGGGTTCTGATCTAGCAGGTGAATCCCAGGCAGGGGTTATGTCCGTTATAGGAACTGCCAACCAAAATATCTTGGTGGGTCTGAGGATGAGCCGGGGCGCGGCAGCGGTGCCTCTAATCGCACCTGTTCTTATATATGGAGGGCCACCACCACTCACGCCAGCCGCAAGCCTCTCAACGACCCACCAACGGATTGCTGGTAGTGTGTCGGGTCACCTTCAGCGCTCATCCATGACAATCAATGTCCAGCCACTTGTGGCGCAGTTAGGGAGCCAAGTTGCCGCGGATCACATACTTCTCCCGATGGTGCAGGTCTGCTAAAGGATCAGTAGAGTTGTACAGGCCTCATCCCAGCAACAAAACAAAGCAAGGGGCAGCACCCACAAGTTAACAGCACGGAGGTTTGGCCGGTATAATATAGCACAAGGTCCCCTCTACGGATGTATCGTGCTCTCCCAGAAGGATATTAACGCTGTATATACGCTCCGATGTAGCTGGGTCCGTGCACTTTCAAGCCCCTCACCTGCTTCCGTAGCGCCAGTCGGAACAGAGCTAGCTCGGGCCCGGCGTGGGGGACCGCGTGTCGACCCAGCAGTTGTTCGGGAGGTGGGCAGTAGTGGCAGCCAATCTTCGTCTTGCAGGGGTCTCGGCACCCACACACACGGTCTGCCCGCAGGCCTGCATACCAAGGAAGCGCCGCCGGGAACAGCCGCCAGGATCAGCGCCCCTCCCCCACACGGCCCTCCGGCGTCTGCAGAGCCTCGGTCTGGCGTGTGACTCCTCCGGTTCTCAGGGGCGGCTTGCAGTCAGCCGAGCAGGCCGCCCAGCGAAACGAAGCTCCGAACTCAGCCGTGCCTCCGCGGTTTCGCACAGGATTTGCACACAACGTGCAGTAGGGGTGCCGGCATCAGCAGACATAGTCGTATCCTATCTTCACGGCCCCAAACAGGATTAATTTATGTTAAGGATGTCCTCGGGATCGGAGCACCCCGATCAGGCGGCCATTTTAGTTGCGCGCAACAGCGCCCCCCCATTTTCTTTTTTTTAAATGTCCGCGGACAGCGCGCCTATCCGGCCTGTCCATAATTAACAAAATATGGATGTCCTAAGGACAATACACCTACCCATACCATTCGCAACCAAGATGGAACTGTTCTTATAACACACCAGCTGTCCAAGATGTTCGTAAATCAACAAAATGGGGGCATCCTAAGGACATTATACCTCTCCGTACTGTTTGTAAGCAAGATGAAACTGTTCTTAGAACACACCAGGTGTCTGGGATGTCCATAAATGAACAAAATGGGAGTGTCCTAAGGACACTATACCTGTCCGTACCGTTCGCAGTCAAGATGAAACTGTCCGTAGAACAGGCACGGTGTCCGGGATGTCCGTAGTCAAACAAAATGGAGGTGTCCTAAGGACACTATACCTGGCCGTAGAGTCAGCAGAACATCTACGCACATGCGCACCACACCCGTAAGTCCTGCGAACATCGCGCCTGTCCGTAACTGTCCGTCTCACTTTTAATTAGTTTCAGGACCCGAACACTCTCCGTAGAACACCCGCGCGCATGCGCACAGCCATTCCTGTGCATTTGGTGTCCTGCGGGCACCCATTTCCTTCGCGGATGTGTTCACAACGTCATCATGTGACCGCACCCACGCTGAGCGTGTGTCCTAATTTGCGCACTTTGCCGCTTCCCCAAAATTTTAAAAGAATTTATGCAGACAAGCCAAATTATTTTTCAGTAAAAAATCACCATTTCACATTTCCCATACAATGGCCCTAGCTTTCCACATATTTTTTGGAACTTTTTGAACGCTTTTGAGTGATCGATATGGTCACGAGGCACGCCCTTCCACCCCTACAAAAGGCCACACCCCAGAGCTCATCTTCATTGTACTTCTGCTGATTGCAGATTGACTTTTGCTGCCTTTAGTGCTCTAGCAGAGATTACCTCACCAACCCTAATGGCATCCATGGCTGCTGTTGCTACATCAGCCTCAGCACCACCCCCAAACCCTCCACCACCACCACCTCCTCAAGGGCCTGCAGAGGGGAATACGCGTGAGGATGTCGAGAGCGAGGGTGAAGAGGATGAAGAGAATGAGGTCAAGGAACCCCCTACTACCAGCACTCGCCGGCAGTCGTGGGTGTGGTGGTTGTTTACCGTTTATGGTAACGTACCCAAAGCACGTGCAAACCAGGTCACCTGTAACAAGTGCAAGTTGGTGCTGAGTCATGGGAGACCTGTTTCGTACAGCTTTGGTACGACATCCATGAAGCGACACCTAACTTCATTCCACGGTGCGGACATTCGCAAGGTTGTACCTTGCAATGATCGTAGTAGGTTGAGTTCCTCCGCAGCATCCTCTGTTTCAGATCCTCTGACCACAAGACACACTCCTGTGGGAGAGCGCATCCCTCCAGCTGCTTCACATGCCATTTGCGATGCTGCTGACCCTTACCTTTCGAGGTACACAATGTTGTGTATGTGCTGCGAAGCAGTACTCTGCAGGGGGGGAGAGTCTTCGAAGTGCTTTCGAGACTACGGTCACGGAGCACCAGAAGAGCTGCTACCTACCTAAATAAGGCCCACCCTACATCTTTCTCTCTCCACCTGCCCTTTCTTATCCCCATGGTTGGTGTCCCTTCCTTACCCTCCTTTCCCCTCCTCTCCTAGTGTGTCGGCTGTAGAAAAAGCCCAAAAAATATATAAAACAACAAAAAGGGAAAAAAAAGACTCTTTTCAGAGCCGCCTTTCTCAGTTTAAAAATAAAACTATCAAGTAAACGATGCAGGCCCCATCGCATTTTTTAAAAGTCTGCGGACAGTCTTAGGATACAAAAGATTTTGGGGTGCAACCCTAGCAAAACCGATGCTCTTTTCTCTGATGGTAAGTGGTGGCTCTGAATAGAGCCTTTTGGTGGTGTTTTGTGTGTTTGAAAAACTGGGAATCGTCAACATGTAATGCAAAATAGATAACTATACTTCCAAAAAAGGTTGCAATGCATTTTGTAAATTTCGAATAAAAATCTGATTGCCAGCATATGTAAGATGGACTCCATCTCTGCGAAAAATGAATGTGCTACAAAACATAATATTTTCATTGTGGAAAGAGGACATGCCAACATCTCTTACAAAGGCACAAACAGCCTTATTGACATTGTGCCTCGCTTTCTCCATTTGTGGACCAAATGAAGAACGGAGCCACATTTGTCTTTGCGCAATACCAGAACAAATTACTTGGCAATTTGGAAACATGACCATCACCTTCACAAGTCCTTCCTTCATTGCAAATTGCAAAGAAATTCCGGACACATGTCCTAAACTGTTCCCTCCACAATGAATTATAATTATGTCAGGATGATGACACTCTGTCTGTAAAGTAGCACAGAGAGGTACCAAATCCAGCCACTTCATTCCACACACTCCATGCCAGTGCACTTCCATATGAGGGAATCCAAGATCTGCAGATATATCACAACGTTCTGCATGCACCTTCACCCACTGTATCAATGAGCAGTGGCAGCTGGTGGCTTTGAAAGGTGGTGGGGCGTAAATCTATCAGGGGGAATCCGGAGGGAGCGTCTGCAGGACATGTGTCTGTTTCCAGAAATTTGTAGGAATCACTGGTTTCTGTTGGAAGCCAGACGGACCGCCTTTGCCTTGAAGCAAGCGAGCAAGCTAGCCCATCCCCCATCAAGGGTGGTCCGTGGGGTTTGTACCTCCCACCATCCCCCCCACATGAACATTTTGGAAAAATGGCTTCCAGAATGTGCTATTTACTGTCCAAACCTACACAAACATGATGTAAAAAGCATACATTTTAGGTAGTAATGAAGGTACATTATTTTTATGTGTGCAAGCGCGATGGTTTATTTTACAGCAGATTGTATTATGAATAGCTGGTACTATGTTGTATGCATAAATACATTCAATACATCGATATCCAGAAATGCTTAAAAAATATTATTTCCTCATGCTGTTTCTGGCATTCATATGCGTTCACCCTCTTGTCCTTTAAAATGAAATTCTGCTATGGAGCCTTTTTGAAGTGGAAGCAAGTTCACGGTTAATGTTCTGGATGTACAGTATCTTCTACCATAAATAGTACTACAATATGGTGCTGATCGTTTTTATCCAGAAACCGGGTGCAGCAAACTTTTCATCATACTATTAAAGCAATGATGCCATGTGTACCCAGCTGTTTCAACTGCCGTAGTTCGGGGTGCAGTGTAGTTCACTGAGAAGCAGCTTAATTGATGAGTAGAATTATGAAATCAGCATGGCCTGGGATCATATTTGAAGTGTCGGACGGAGAACAAATCTTTTGTGTTGAAGTCACGTGACCCCCTGAATAGGTGATATGTGGCTGTGGTTTGGGATGTGCTCTATCTTGGGCTGACTATGGGCCTCATTACACGGTAGGCGGAGAACCATGGCGCAATTAGCGCCATGGTTCATGCCGGTAAAATACCGGCACATCCTTGGTGGAAAGGGGCCTTACCGCCCCATTCCAAGGTTGGCGGGGCGGTAATTCCCCCTTCCACCATTGCCCTTCCCCATTCACATTTTTGCCCCATAGGGCATAATGGGAAAGGGGAAGGTGCTAATTACGGCACCGCAAATTGCATTACCGTAATTAGCTCCCTGGGTCCCTTTGCGGGTTGGTTTTTAACGCCTGCAAAAAGCAGGAGTTGAATTCCCCAACCCGCAAAGGGACCTCGTAGTAAGGCAGTAAGGATTTACCGGTACCGGTAAAGTACCGGTACCGGTAAACCCTTACCGCCTACCATGTAATGAGGCCCTATGTGTCATCGTCTAAACCAATTATGCTGAGGAAAGTATTAAAGGCATTGTTGTGCAGGTTAGGTGGATGCATGGAATTATGTTGTTTGGTTAAATGAAGCATCACATGGTTCACTGACCTCCTGTCAACATTTAGTTTGTAGTTATGGGGAACTATAGTACCTCTTGAGCACTTTCAGAGTGCTTTGAAAGCCTTGGGATCCTTGTCAGGGAAAAATGACAGATTGAAAAGCAGGTGATGCATGGGCCTTTGATAGTGTTGACTTTCATAGTGTGATTTTTTGGTAAGTGTTTCCAACTGGGTGGGGACCTACATGTTTCAGAAGTCTACTCCCATTGGCCCTAGCCAGCAGAATCTGCATTGAAGGACCGTGACAGTTGTAGTAAAGTGAATCTTTCCTGGCGGAAAGTTGGCAGACCAGTTTTAATAAAGTATTTATTTAAGTCACCCCCTTCTCTACCCTCCTCCATTTGAAGCCCTTAAAATTGCCAGTGCAGAACTTTGAAGCCACATGTCGAGTAACGAACTGTAAACTCCATCAATAGGCAGAGTTAAAGAAAGCCCGACACTGTGTTCACCATTAACTGACGGCTCACCATTTGCACACGTGCTGGTGCCATTCTGAGGTGTCTAGCTGTAAATAACATTGGCTTTGCTGCTTTATAAGCAAGGTATTGGCAGAAGTCCCAATAAATGCCATGCTGGAAGTGTGGTCTGATGGACTGCAGTCTCCATAAAAAAAAACATGAGCATAGTGGGACCCCTAAACTGCAGGCTGGTGAAGCAACAGCTGCTTGATGTGCCAAGCAGATGGCTCGCTGTGTGGCACCCTCCACCTGCTTTGCCCTGGTGGGAGGCCATACAACAGCTGGACTACTGCTAGTGGTCCTGTGGTTGACCGTCCATGAATGGAGCAGTAGTCCTGCCACCGCTGGGTTCTTCCCGCTCATAGAAAATGATCTTTATTTTGAGCGAACACTGTCCCGAATAGGCTGCTGGGTCAGGGAAAAGTCACCCATAGCCAGTGATCAGGTGTCCGACAGAGACTGGGACACACACCAGCCAGAGTCCCAGTTTATTCCCACTCACTATCCCCACAACCCAACCAGGCTTGCCTAAAAAGCACATCCCTTTTCTCCATGTGAGGAAAAAGTCTGCATGCTGTATTCATTTACATTGCTTCTGAAAATCCTCCTCCTATTGGATTAGTTCGTACAAATCACAGCTGCATTTGAATGGTGTGGGCGGAGGAATACTAGTTGACACGAACTAAGCATGGGGGTAGGGCTGCCCTCTTTGCAATGCGATCTATGGCCCAGGAGGTTCTAGTTTTTGCCTATGATATGGTATGTTATGGCATTTATAACGCGCCTATACACAAGAGTTTCACAAGGGTTATTTTGTTCCTTGCACGCAAACAGGCGCACGTGATTTATAACCTAAAACAAAAGGTCTGTGAAGTCCATAGGTCTATTAATTTGCATGCCTCTTCTAAAAAAATAAAACAGTCCCCATTCACAAAAGCAGCATGGTCAAGAAGCTGAACCGAACACATGCCCCAGCAGGGACGGGGCACCTAACAACAAAGGCAAAATATTCAGATAGAAAACTGGCCTAGATGCCTGGGTGTTTTAAGACTCAAAGCACAGTTGGCATTTACACACAATCACCTACATTGACAAGATGAGGCAGTAGGAGCTAATGATTTGCCTGAAATCACACGTTTTGTCTAATGCTGAAGATGGGATTGAAACAGATCGAGTGCATGTGTAGTTTCCAAGGCCAGGATCGCGGCCACTAGACCACATCTTGTCCTTGGTTAGGTTTACATGGACTAGTCAAAATGTGCCTTAGTGAAATCATATCCATATAGGTCGGCCCCTCACCCACCCTCTTCCCATCGCTCTGACTGAATGCAGGTTTTCCTCCTAAAGTAAACCAACCCTAACTGGCCTGTTCCACCAACCTCACATTTGATTCCACAATCGTTTTCTCAAAAAGTGCTTGGTTTCTCAGTGGTTGTTTAGCGCTATACAAATGGTCAGTTTTGAACCTTGCTTTCGACACGTGTAAATACACAGGCAGTTAGGTGTTACCCAGACATCTGTGTTCATTTTGGGGGGGGGATGCTCCTGGCATATCTAACTGAATCCTTCATTCTTCCAAAGGTCCATACTTTGTGAACAAATCCATTGGCTAATAAAACACCTGTCATTACATCGCTCAAAAGCTGCGTGAATCACTTTATGAAGTGATTTATGATATGTTTACCAGAGTCTAAGAGTGAAGCAGAGTAAGGGACTATGTAGACGTGTAGGGAAGGGAGTGTCTGGAAGGGGTGTCTAGTGTTTGGTATTGGAGAACCCTGGAATTAAATCACTCTGAGCATATTGCCTTCACAATGATGAGCGCTGAACAGGATGAAACACGTCTGCAATTATGGAACATTTTTGAGAGTTGGGGGAGTTGGTTGATAATCCTATTCAAAGGTGACACTGCTCTTGGATTGTGTTTTTTCGTATACTCGCTGAAATTTGCACCCGTCTCTTATTTACATAGATGTTTTGACGTGTTGAATATATGGCTGCAGCACATGCGTTCATGTTTCTGTGTAATTTTACTTTTGTTTTGGATTGCAGTAGCACTGCCCGGCCGAGCCATCTCCAGTTCAACATCAACGTGCCCATGTTGTGAGAGGAAGGCCGACTGCCAATCACACTGCAGCATTTGGCTCCTGACCAAGGCTGAAATACACCTTGCAGTGAATTAACCCAAATAAAACGTTCTTGTTGTGTAGACCCATTCTCAAAATACAGACGCCTTATGCCTTGGCACCATTATTTTCACCCAAAGTTCTCTTTTTGTACCAGCAATACGCTCAGTCAGCACTAAATTTCATTTGATGTAGTATTTATCTAAAGCGACTCCAGCCGCGGTACAGGCTGAGCTGGAGGCACATTCTTTTCTACACACACGCACACACTTACATACCGACGGCAGTCGGAGTCGGACTCAGACTCACTCAGGTGTCGGGTCCCCAAGTTAAAGCAAGGCCCCACCGTGCACGTGGGCTCTGCTGTTCTCTGGCTCAGGCAGATATGCTAGGCCAAACACACCCCGAGTTTACTGACGCAGTGACTCAAAGTCAGAAATTGGTGACGCATGCATGCGCCCATCACCCCACCCACACTCCTCATTACGGATTTCATTGGCTGACAAAAAGCCAATGAAAATTTGTAAATCCTGTTACTATGCTGTATGCAGAAGAGCCAACAGACACTGCGCTGTTTGCGCATAAATTAAGTCTGGTGTGGCCATAGCTCTAGCGCCCCGCCAGTCTTCAACATAATGGAGATTACGTAAAGTGCGTGCAGCCTATGGGCCCCGTGCAATTATACTCTAGTGAAACTGTGTGAAATGGGACATGACCTATGTGATTTGGCCCAGCCCCGATGCGAGTGCGACACAAGATAATAATGTGTTTATTTAGTAAATTGATTTGCTGGCACGCTGTGCTGCAAGTAACAACATGAATTCACACAGCCAGAACTGCAAGCTTTTTTCTCTGCACTCCCTGGGTGAGAGGGTGGTGCCCCACCACCCTAAATAAGCAGCCGCCACTGTCCATGAGTCTCCCAACATCCAGATAATCTGTTTCCGAGCACACCCAGCCACAGCTGTCTGTTCTCCTCTTAGGAAAAAGACATCCTCACTAAATCTCTCATACACAACACACCCACTAAACTTTACTGACCAATCCCTAGCTCCGCTCATTCTCATTTGCATGCCTCTCCACCCCAGAGTCCCCGTATGTAGTACGTGCTGTCCGCAGACTACCGCCATGTCCGCGGACATGTAGAAGATCTGAGCGTGGCGAATGTACATTTAAATAGTGTTCCCCATTTCCTCTTTAAGGTGGGCTCTGAAAAGAGCCGTTTTTTTTGGTTTTTTTGAAGATGCCTGACAGACACCTGTTATTTTGTATTTTTTTGGGATTTTTTTCTTCTTACTTTACAACTAAAATGTTCACATAACCCGTATTACTCGAAACAATGTTCTCGTGGCTACAGAAAAACATGCCAGTTCTTAGCATGAAAGCAAGCATGCCTCGATTGATTGCACACCTAGCAATGCTTTGATCAGGACAAAAAACAGAACTGTTGTCCCATTTTGCTCTAGGTAATCCAGAAAAAATTACTTTTGCAGTTGGAAAGATGTTGATTACTGCTTCAACCAACTGTTTCAAATCTCCCAACAAAGTAGGGGAACTCACATACCCCAAATGGAAAACACCATAGTGCAAAACTACCTCATGGGGACTGTTCATCCTATGCATATCTCTGCAAACTTGGAGAATTGCCTCTACATTGCAGTCATTCGCACCGCTCCACACCAACTTCGCTCCTCTAATATCAAAATTGTTTGCCACATGCCTGCATTGAGAATAGTGCTGTAAACCATGGACAAACATATCTCTGAGCACCAACACCCTGACTGTCTCCACCTCTGCCATCTTCACTACACACACTCTCTTTCTACACAAATCAACAACGTCAACATCTGATTGGCTTATCCCTACAGTCCTCTTTCCATGCTGGATTTACTGTAAAAGGCCATATGTGGCACGCCCTACCCGGGAATAGGCGCGGTCTCCACGCGGCATGTAACTCTTAGCCAGCCCTTCTACCATTTCCACATCACTCGCAAATCCATTCCCTCATTGCACACAGCAAAGTAGTCACACAACCATCCACTAATCACATCCAGGACCTCTACATCTAACTCCAGCATCAGAGTCCCGCACTTCAAATGTACTGTTCATCACTCTGAATACAAGTCGCATATCATTGGAAAGCACCTACTACAAAAACTACTTTGCAAGTCTCGAAGATTTCTACTTACAGCTCCATGTATATCCACATGCATGATTACAAAGTACAGGTATGCATATTTTATTCAGAGTACATGTACAACTCTTATGAATCCATATAAAAAAGTAATGCCACTAAATCTGTATAGCCAATACATACATGCCAACGCTCCCGCTTTAAGCGCAAGACTTCTGATTTTTCATTGAAAAATCCCACTACTTTTTACTATCTCCCCCATAACCTATACATACATGCAAACCCTCCCGATTTAAGTGAGAAACTCAATTTTTCATTAAAAAATGTCACAATTTTTTAGTATCTCCCACCTAAATTAATGCTAATCCCAAAGCGATCGTATGAGAAAAATAAACGTTCCCGAATGCTGTGGTGAAATCTCCCTCTCAGGTACTCCCGATCGTTTGCATGTCACTAATATGAAATTATTCAAATTTTTCCCATCTACTATAATGAACTATCACTTCCAAACCTCTCTGCTATCTACAACACAGCTGCAAAACAAGTGTTTTTTCATGAACTTAAAATTGTACTCATTTGCGAAGCAGGTTGAACTAACATACTGCAAATAACTTATAAAGGATGCACATAGTCGAATTAAATGGTTGCATACACTATGTTCAGATATCAAACGAGAATACTACCATGAAAACATAAAAGTTAACGTGTACATTAATATCAGTGCTATAAACAAACAAAATTACTAACTTCTTCCTTTTACAATTGCAGTGAAGACCACTCTCCTGAAAATCAACAGCATCTAAACTACAAACAACATATCCGAAGAAACCTGCTCATTCTACAAAAAAAAGTAAGTAGAATAATACATTTTTATTCTTACTGTTCCTCAAAGAGACTGTGGGTCATTCATGTAATTTGTGCACCAAAAAAAAAATCGATTTCTAAACCATTCTGCCCACAAAAAAATCCCCATTTAGTAAACAGAGATTAACAGGCAGAATGGCACAGAAATCCCTGTTTTTTTGGAACACAAATAACATACGGAAGCCTTAATGTTAGTACTAAAAAACAAATAACTGTTTTAATTTAATTTATACCATTACGTTTACTATTAATGCTTCTCCTCACCACTAGCTCACTTTCTACTCTCATCTGAACCAGAGTGTAGTAACATACAAACAGAAAAATAGCCTTCCCACCTCATTGTAACTGCCCAATGCACATTCAAACACCACCACAAACAACTTCCCCATCAAACTCATACACGCATGCACACAGCACACATACATTGTAAAACAGACCAACCCATACCTTCTTTTTTTTTTACAGACCCCAAAGAATGCCTACCGAAAAGCAAGTCCGTAGAAAGGAATGCAAAAATAGAGCTAATGAAAATAAAAGTGTCCAAAATAAGCATCCATCTCTACCAGAGTTTGTACAAAACGTTGAAACAAAACAGCTAATGCAGTCATTTAGCGAAACAAAAGAACCTTCAACTACAGAAACTTTGCCTCCTCTATCAAAATGTAAAACGAAACAGAAAATGCTTAACAAGAATTTGGCTACCACTACTGCCAACACTGCTCCTATAAATCCTCATATACTAGCACAAAACCATACAAAAAAAAGTATTTTAGCAAAACCTTTCCACCAAAGAGTCCTTCAGAATCTAATAAGAACAGGAGTGAAACCATTCACAATCCTTAAAACCTACCGTAGAAAATTAATCCTAGAAGTTCTCATAGACAGTGCAATCCTTCTCAAAAGGAAGTTATTTATTTTAGTTTTAAACAGGATGAAACCACTAACAAAACTAAGTACTAAACTACAATAGAAACCTCTCAATAAACGGAACATCAACAAAAATAACTTCTTAAATATCTGTGGAGGTGAATGGAGTCACACCACGACCACAGAACCATATTTTAATGAAGGAGCATACAAACAAAACCAAACAAACACAATTGCCTTCCATAGCAGAGGACGAATATATGAAAATATCAATAATACCATCATGGAACAAGAAACACTGCTTACAAAAGTATCCCCAGAAAACTCAGAATTACCTCTCCATTCGACTGAACCTAAACGTCCAGTATACAAATGGCCGTGCACATCAATGTGTAACATTCCCAACAAATGTTTCAAATCTTTACGCCAGTTCCTCAATCAGTATGTGAAAGGTAAAGACAAAATCAATATGAAAGTGCTGCAAAATATGAATACCTGTCCAGTGCGCAAATACACAGGACTACAAGGACATTCTTTAGCCTGCATTTCAGGACCTATTTGCAAAAGCACCTTCCATGATATCAAAATGATATCAAGACATCATTCAAATGTAAGAAATCTAGTATATAAACTGTACTATGCTAAAAGTCCTGCTTTAGAACTAGCCAATTTAAATAACACTCTTCTACATGGTACACCCACATACCTACAAGAGGAAATCGACCGCATCCAGAGAAAATATTTTGGAAGTGAAAGCCACTTACAAAATGCAATAGCTTTAGAACAGACTAGCAACAATTGTGCACATGGTAACCTTCTATTACACACATACAAAAAAGAAATACGAAAATATAAAAGTACATCCGCTGAAGTACCATACCATGGGTGTGTGTGTTGCCGCAGAACTTTTTACAAAAGTAACAAAAACTATAGACGTAACAGACAAATTAGAAGACAATGAAGATTCCAAATGGTTTGAATTAGCTCTCTACCTTTTAGCAGAAAACAAATACAAAATAAGTGAACCCTTAATATGTTGCAGTTACTGCGCTACAAAACTTGACAACAACCAAACTCCTTCACGTGCTATCACAAATAACTTAGAATTATTCCCACTACCAAAACCCCTGCAACAACTCAATTTGCATGAGAGCATCATAATTCAAACAGTACACCCATTTCAAGCAATAATACGCCTTCAACCAAAAACAGCAAACTTCCCTCCCTCTGAATTGGTGAAAGGCATTTGTGGTAAAGTAGTTTATTTGCCATTATATCTGACAGAAAATCTGCACACTCAAGGAGTGCAACGTCCACTAGAGCATTCTTTAATTGTCTTAGTAAATGGTGTACCAACAAAAGACAAAAAATGTTGGCAACAACTGGTGGACTTACATAAAGTTAGACAAGCCTTGCAATATCTGAAAGACAATAATGAATACTACACAGAAATAAATATTGAAGAAAGCTTAAGGGAAACAACTGAAATAATTCAAGAGTCATCAGAAACTGATCAATTTGAACTTCTGGATCCTGCTGCAGTATCCACTCTTTTGGACCAATGTACAATTCATCCATTGCACTCTAATGAGAGCATAGATGATGCACTAGAAACTTACCAAATGCGACAAACCAAAGGTTCACCAATGAGCATATGGGAAAAAAGTATACAACCACGTGCTTTTCCACTACCATTTCCTACTGGCAAAGGAGGAAGATACGATGATAGACCCACTCAGATAACAGCATCGGAATACCGCTCATTACGAATGTATTCTGAAGATCTCAGATTTAGAGAAAATGTGGAATACATATTCCACCTACACTTTGAAAGTGAACTAGCAACCCTATGTTACAGAGATGCACACATATTGAAATCTGGAACCCACTTTCAAAATATGTCAGCTACGCAATTAATACAAAAAGTGCAAGAAAAAGATGACGTTTTACAATCAAGCATAACTAATCTGTTTGCACGAAAAAATGCTTGTTCCGACGTCACGGAGATGTATGTTGTATGATCAGAAACCTTGGACCACACACTTGGTTTGTTACATTAAGTTGTGCAGAATATGCATGGGAGATTTACATGATTTCCTACGCATATCAAACAACAACAAAACCAACATAGATATACTAACACCTGGAAAACATTGCTCTCTAGATCCTGTTAATGTTTCAAGATATTTCCACCATGGTTTCATTGCTATGCTATACTTTATTTTTAATAAAACTGTTCCTCCCCTCGGAGAAGTGCAACACTTCTTTTGGAGAAAAGAATACCAAGCCAGAGGAGCACCACATATCCGCATGCTTTTATGGATTAAAGGTGCACCTAAATGTGGTCAGGACAGTGATGCCACTGTTTTGCAGTTGATCCAAAAATATGTCACTTGTGAAATCCCTTCACAAACGACACATAGTGACCTTCATGGACAAATTGTACAATTTCAAAGACACAAATGTGGCAAATATTGTCATTGCAAATACAAAAACAAAGGGAAATACTACACCAAATGCCGCTTTGATTTCCCTAGACCAGTTACAAAAACGGGTGAAGTGAACAACTTCATGTCTTCAGTTTGACATAGTGTTAAAGGTAAATCACCTAAGAACACATAATACATAAAAATAACAGAAGAATCAAAATATATCAATGATTACAATGCAATCATTGCCCTCTTATGAAAGGCAAACATAGATGTGCAGTACATTGCAGACAATTCCGCTGCAGTTGCACGATATGTTACAGCCTACTTAACAAAAGCTGAAAAAACAGAGCTTCAAGACCTCTGGAATGACTTATCATTAGACAAAACACTATCTCAGAAATTGTACAGGCTAGGCATAACAATGCTCTCTCATAGAGAATGTGGTACCTACAAAGCTGCAGATTGTTTAACCTGTACTGCTTTGTATGGAAAATCTGAAAATACAGTATGGCTAAGTCTTGGTCCTGCTAAATCTAGAAAAATAGTTCTCAAATCATATGAGGGCATAGAAACAATAGCCAAAAATGATCCCAACAGCCAAGACATTTTGAAAAACAGTTTACTAGACACATACTAGACAAACAGGAGTACCACTTTGGAAACCATGTGTCTATACCACATAGGCTAAAACTTTGCATACAAAAATATTATAAAACCCGATGAAAAAAAGGTAGATATAGAGTGAGAGATAATGAAGGCAGCTTAGTGAAACTTACCAAAGAAAGCTTAATTAATCATGTCAAACTCCTCAACAGAAAGAACTATATTACATGTACCTGCTACAACCTTTTAAACCATGGAGAAAAGAAAAAGAGATACTAGATAGCTATGACTGCTATGAAGACGCTTTTAAAGCAAATGAAAGCACTATCACCGATGTGAACTTTACGCAGTACAAAACAATGCTGCACAATGAACAGCAACATGAAGAAGAACTCCAGGCCCAACTAGACACTTCCGACAGTAGTCAACCATCTCTAACAGGAAGCAAAGAACCACTAGGACAGCGACTAATAGCAAATGAGGCAGATTTAGCTATGATAGAAGTAGAAAACACCATGTGTCACTATGAAGAAGATACAGAAGACTTAACTGTACTACAATCAAAACTTAACAAAGACCAGCGCACCATTTTTGAAGTAACAAAAGAAATTACAAATGGTGTACAACACGAAAATAAATAATGTACCTGCCAAAATTACAAACTTATACTGCTGTACGTCAGTGGTGAAGCTAGTTCAGGCAAAACATTCTTAATCAAAATCATCAGCAAGTTCTTTCAACAATTGACAAACAAAAAACTGTCAGCTGTTGTAACTGCCCCCACACATTTAGCTGCCTACAACATAGGTGGTGTCACTTTCCACCGATTACTACTCCTTCCAGTAGAACACCAAATCAAATTAGACTATTACAAACATTCTACAGAAGCGGCAATGGAACTACGCAGAGTATTAAAACAAATGGAAATGCTACTAATAGATGGAGGCAGCATGGTCTCCAACCTAATGTTGGCTTTGATTCACCTCAGATTGCAAGAAGTACTTAAAACAAACTACGAAGAACTCTTTGGAGGAAACCACATTATTGTTTTCGGAGATCTTCTGCAATTGACAGCAGTAAAAGGTGAACCTATTTTTAAAACCTTAGGGCACAAACTCTGCCGTAAAACTGTTGGCAGAATAGGAAATGTCAAACTTTCGCAACATTTCCAATACAGAGAATTAACAGAAAACATGCGTCAATCTGCAGACCTCACTTACGACAACATTTTAAAAAGTATTAGAGTTGGTATACTATCTCAAGAAGCACAAGCAATATTGAAAACCCGGCACATCCATTCACTTTATGGCGATAACGCATGTGCTACTGATGTTATGGAACAATTATCGCACAAAATTTGTCAATTGTATGGCCTTAATGCCAACTCTTGCAAGCTGTTCCAAATTCAATGAAACAATGTTAAAAAAAGAAATGCACCCAACAATTAAAATTTTCTCCACAGACATACTGGACATACATGGTATGACACTACTCATGTGTCAACAAGCCACAACAAGACTAAATACTTGGAAAATTCAATCTCCAACACTGCTGGGTTCAAAAAAATATTAAAATTATCCTTACATTGTAGAGTAATGCTTAAACGTAACCTTGACGTGGAGCAAGGACTAGTCAATGGAGCACTGGGTACAGTTGTTGGCTTTCAAACATACCCATGTGACAACAACATTCAGTTTGTCAATATTCTCTTTCACAAATGTTCAGAAGTAAAAAGGATAGGGTGCTCAACAGCTCGATTCCTTCTCTTCAAAGACATGTATGTATGTAGAGAACAATTTTCTCTAACTCTTGCATATACAGTCACCATTCATAAATCCCAAGGTCTTACCCTAGACAAAGCATTGATAGATTTTGGAAACACAGTCTTTAAAGAAGGCATGAGCTACGTAGCACTATCACGCTTACGTACACTTGACGGTCTATTTCTGATCAACTTTGATGCAAGTAAAGTAAACGCTGATATTCCTTGCATTTTAGAATACAATAGACAACGTTCAATGTACACCCCCCACCTGAAATCATATCCTGTTCCACAAAAAGGAAAACGTTGTAAAAGAAAAGTAAGTCAAACAGAAATGCAACAGGATCTGACTGCAAATCCTTCAAAGAGAGTAAAAGAAGCTAATACTTCATCAATTACCACAGCCAAAGAACAACCTAGGATTGAAAGCAACACAAACTCCAAATAAATGACTCGGAAACATCTGGACCATTCAAATTTTCAAATGTAACTGGTGTAAATTGCTACGCAAATGTAGCAATGAATATTCTATTTCAATTGCCACCAGTTGTTAACAACATTTACTTACACAGTACAGACCAATTGTGTTTGGAAATGTTAGTCCTTCATAGAAACGCAACAAACAATCCTGACAACACGTATAGTGTTCACGGAATAAGACAAGAATTTGACTACTGTGCTGGAATGGTGAGGTTCACTATAAACTCACAAGAAGATCCACAAGAATTTCTTATGTACTTAATACAAGTAATGGAAAACAAAAACATACCTATACATGAAATCTTCCAGATTTCATACATGTGGAAACATACATGCAATCTCTACAACAATGTGACAGAGGAACAAATCCCTAATGAGCGCTTTGTGTATGTATCCATACCTAATTGTGAATCCATTCCATTTCAACAACTTGTACAAAATGCAAACCATGGCACATTATGTACTATTTGCAATTCATATAATCGCTCCCCCTTACTAATACAAACACATAGTAACTACGTAATACTAATGCTTCTACGTTACAATGCAGATGGTACCAAAAACAACTGCAAGCTGACTGGATTCACACACGTTCAAGTGTCACTTGGTAAGAAAACCTTCACAACAATAGGTATAATCTACCACGCAAGAGCCACCACCAATGCAGGTCACTACACTGCATGTATAAAAAAGAAATGTTGAGGGTTCGAATGTAATGATAGTACCATTACTCTAAAGCAGAGATTGCCAGCAAATCTTACAAACACTTATTTAATCTTCTTAAAGCCAAAATTTAATAACTAATCTGTACTTCAACATTTACAAAAATGCAATTAAAAGACTATAAACAGTTAGAATACGCCAACAGGTATCTAACTGTCCAAGATTGTATAACAACCACACAGATAAATGTAGAGCACTGTAAGAAATAAGTACGCTGAGACTGAAAGTAGATGTTTTCCTGTTAGTGAAACAACTTTTATTTTGCATTAACTTTCTTTTCTTTCTCTAATTTAGGAAAAAGGATACGTTTTCGACTTGGTCGAGGACTTCTTCTGTTGACATTTTCAGGCAGCGGACATGGTTCCTTCAGGTAAGCTTCTAAAGGTAGAAATGTTCTATTCTCATTTTCTTCAAGTCTCTCTCATAGTTTCTGTCTGTTCATTTCACTACAAACGCCTCTGCCTTTTCTTGTTAATTCACTGCGAATGTTCCCAGCTCTGTGGATCTTACAGTCTTTTTTTTATCAACGAGCTCTGATGCTTCATACTCTTTCTGGACTGCAATTTCTTAATCCTGTAACATCTTGTTTAGTAGACTCTTCCAATGGGGAACAGTCTTTTCCGTTTGCAATATCCACTGTACACATACACGTGTGCACGCACGTAAACTCCTCTCTCACTCCAGCACTCTTCGGCTCACACGTCGCTTGATTTGGTTTAATGTTTTCCCTTGAGACTGGCTTGCAGCGTCTCTCTTCATCAAGTCTCTAGACCCTTTTATACACTGCAGGCTTGTTGAGGCTTCTGCCTTCCAGTCGCACTCCCTTTTATCGACTCGGCAGTGGCTAGAAAGCTATGCCCCCCAGCTGACTGTTGAATGAGCCTCAGTGACACCGTTGCACACACCCAGCTGCTACGCGGGAGTTCTGCCCCTTCAGCGGTGTTGTAATCCGAAACACAGCGTTTCTGCCCCTCGTCTTCATGTCACGTAACAGCGTGTTCCTCATTTCATGTTACGCTCCATTTCGTTGTAACGATCGTCGGATCGTCTGTTTCAGAAGGGATCTCCCCATCGCACTTGTTTCAAAGGGTTGTCGCTTCTCTCACTCCTCCTCCCCTCTTTATACTAGCGTGACGGCCTCTCTTGACACGCTGATCACGGCGTGAAGATATCAGAACTGGCATCACACAGCGATTGACGATCGCTCCATGAACTTCAGCAACATTTTCTAACATAAGCGCAACGGTGCAACTTTTACTACTTTAAGTTAAAACGGTCTTCCTTGTTTTCTTTCCGGACCTCCTCAGTAAGCCCATCTAACCATCGTTTTCCTCCTCCAGCTCCTCCGTTCCTTAGCAACCAATAAAAACAAAAGAAAAAGGTCAACAGCTTGAATCCCATCTGTGATTGGCTAAACACACTGTCAATTAACCTCTCCAGCTGACAGAAATATTTAACCCCTGACGGAAGATCTCCTGTGCACTTCAGAGTGGATCCATCACAAGCACTGAATTGAAAAAAAAATACAGTTAGAATACGCCAACAGGTATCTAACTGCTTCAAAAATCTGCAACAAGCCAAAATATAGGACATTAACTGGAAACAACAAGTGAACACTGAAACGAAACAAACAAATAGTTTGGAGCATAGCAAAAAAAGGTTTTTTTTTAATCCGACAAGGATTTTTTTCCCCCAGACCCAATGATTTGGAAAACTAACATAGAAACTGAGCAAAATGCACAGTACACTGGTTTGTAAACTAAATATGAGGGTAAAAAAAGCTAAAATGTCTATTATGCAATGTAATAAGTCTTTATAAAATATATTCACTAACATGCTCTTTTCTTTTATCACAGAAATTGAAAAAGTATATTTCCTCCAAGTACTAAAGTCATGTAAAAAATCGAATCTCAACAAATGAAACAGTAAGTATAATTTCAAACATTTGATACATATTTGAATCGATACGTGTGATCTATGGCTGTAATATGGTGCAGTGGTTGTGGCCAGAGCCTAGAGGGTTGGGTGTATACCCTACGGCCTACAGCCTTTGGCCATGCACCCAAGACATTAGGTCCTGGCCATAACCACCGCAGCATATCACACCCATTGTTGCTTGTAACTTCACTACTTATAAATGTGGTCTTGGGTGCATGGCCTTCAGCCATGCACCCAAGACTCTAGTCCCTCCCCACAACCACCTAATAGATATTCGATACTACGCGTGTATCTATTGCTATGATATGCTGCGGTGGTTGTGGCCAGGTCCTAGAGTCTTGGGTGTATGACCGTCGATATTCGAATCTATGGGTGTGATGTATGGGTGTGATATGCTGCGGTGGTTGTGGCCAGGGCCTAGAGTCTTGGGTGTATGGCCTATGGCCTATGGCCTACAGCCATGTACCCAAGACTCTAGGCCCTGGCCACACCACCGCAGTATATCACACCCATGGCAGCTAATAACTAGTACCACACCCATAGAATCAAACATTTTAACTGGCGCATGTGCTCAATTTTAATGTCCGCTGACACCACGCGTGTCCTTAGAACAGTTTCAACTTGCCTGCGCACAGTACGTACAGAAATACTATCCTTATGAGACCCCTCATTTTCAGTAATTACAAACATCCCAGACAGCGCGGGCATGGCGAATACATCATTAGCACCTGTCGCCTAAACAAATACAGTATTTCACCCATCTCTTACTCCCTAAACCTCCCCAAGCACTCTGACACACCAAAACGCTCCCTAAAACTGCATTTCGCCTCTGTTCACCGCCGCGCTGTCGGCGGATCCAAGATGTCGGGCGCATCCGAACAATCTGACGCACAACACGCCTCACTCCAGCCAATCGGCAGACACGTTGCATGTCCACGGTCATGACACAAGCCCATTAGCCAATCGTTATCTTGTTGGCGGAGCGAACAGAGAAGTGTGACCACGGAGTGGACATAGATATCACAAATTTTTTTAGACATACTTTTTGGTCATTTTAGAGAAAACTACTGGACGGATTGTCACCAAATTTACAAAAGCACGCTTTCGGGACCAAGCTCCACAACCATCACTGCTGTAATCAAGGATCATGAGAAATACTGCCCCTACCTTAGAAATAACACACGCGCAACATTTTCCCTCATCCGCCTACCCCTCCATATTATTGTTTGGTTCCTCTTCCCTCATTTCCCTCCACACCTTTCGTTCTCAGCTCTCCTGCCAAAAAAAATACATCCAAAAACTACAAAAGACATATTCCTTTAGGAATCACCTTTCACAGTTAAAAAATAGAACTAAAAAAAACATCTACTTAATATTTCGCACTAAAGTACATAGACTCAATACGATTTTCCAACATTCCCATTTGCATTTTGTGTTATGTTAATGGAACTATTGTAACGTTCATCCTCCGTTCCAGGGACTGCAACAGTGGATACCGGCCCAGCAGCCCAAGTTATCAGCCCAAGCGAAGCGAGGGTGGATAGCAAGGGCTCTGGACCATTATCCCCCCATTCCAGCCCCTGAAATGGGGGATGAAGGCCATTATCACCCTAGGTTCCCACTGCGGCGTCCCGGTGTAGGAAGGAAAATCCTTTTCCAATATGGCCACCATGGAAAGGGAAGGCGAGGGTTCCATGCAGGACCACTCTTCGCTTTCCATGGCAGCCTGCAGAAGGCAAAAAGAGAACCCCATGACCATATTACCACAAGCACATTGTGCTTCCCTTTCAGATCTATCCTAATTTAGAATCACTTTACCACAAAGCCAGTCCTAGGTGCACATGGCCACTTAAATCCTATGTTTTGTACCTTGTGGTCATGGCCAGTAGCCAGATTGTCCAGATCATGACCTTAATCCATGACCCGGACAATCTGGCCACTGCCCATGGCCACACATTACCCCTCAGTCACTAAAGGTGTACCGCTATTTTTTGTAGCTACATTATGACACATGTCAAATAATAAAACACTGGCACATTTGCAAAACCATGCTTGTAGGTCCTTGCTAATGCTCCTTACGCAGGTTTGCTGGACATCTACCCATGTTTAATTTCTTCAAAAGTGTCAAATGTATGCACATACAATCATCACATAAACTAGCCCCCACTTGACAAAATCCATTCAGACTTTCCGAAAACATCTATATCTGGATCTATAATCTTTTTGCAAATCTTTGTGTAGATTTGTCAAATGGCACCACATTTATAAGCCTTTACAATATTTTGGGACCCCTCTCTAATTTTGCTCCTTCTTGACAGAATCCCACCAAACATAGCAAAAACATGTATATCTAATTGTATTATCAGTTTCCCAAATTAAGTGTAGATTCGTCAAATGACACCTCATTTATAAGCCTTTACATCATTTTAGGACCGCCCTCTAATTTTACCCCCTCATGACAGAATCCCACCAAACTTTGCATACTCACTCACAATCAGGTCAGAAATATACATTCATGCAAATCCATTAAGTGGCACCCAAGTTATAAGCCATCCAAGAACTGCATTTCACCAAACTTTACAGGACTGTTCGCGAACATCCAAACTGTTTGCAGACTTTCGCCGCAAAAAACACCAATTTTTTTGCTTCTTGCAGCCATATCCCATCCTCATCACACCTCACCTCCCCTCCCCAGAGATTATTTGATAAGTTTGACAAGTGCAATGTTGTGTTTTTTAATATGTTTTTACCGCGAGGTCCATGGACATCGGCCGCTGTCCGTGAATCCAAGATGGTGGACGTTTCCAGAAATCTGACGCATTTCACGCTCTTCACCATCCAAACAGAGAACACGTTGCATGTCCGTAACAGGGAAAAGTGTCCGCGGAGCGGAAATATATATCACTAATTTTTTGTGACCTACTTTTTGGTCGTTTTCAAAAAAACTACTGGACGGATTTTCACCAAATTTACAAAAGCACACTTTCAGGACCAGTCCGCTGTTCCTACTGCAAATTTTATGAAAATCCGTCCAGCGGTTTGTGCTTTAGGTGTGAGCAAAGTTTTTTACCCATTCAGTCTATGGGAAAAAAAGAAATGTTGGGACCCCCCCCTATAACTTTGGCCCCCTGAACCAAACCTCACCAAATTTTGCAAAAATAAAATCAGAGTGGGCTATCCAAGGGGAGCGAAGTTATAAGCCACCCAAACAGTGCTCTTCCTATGGGTTTAGCAACTTAACCATAACTACACGGCAACTACTGTGGGCCGTGTAATATGCCACCTTACAGTTAAGGTGAGTCAGACTCCCATAGGAACCTATCAAAATTCTCTTGTTCATAACTTTTGATTCGAGGAACAGATTTGCCCCCCGACTGTAAAGTTTCGTAAAGATATGTTAAAAACTAAAAAAGTTATTAAGAAGACAAAAAAATGTTTTTCCAATGTTGCGGCCTAGTTCTCATTCATTTTCACATAGACAAGCAAGGTACATTTTTGATAAAGCGCACAGCCCAAACCGCTGGATAGATTTGGACCAGGTCTAAAACAACTTGGGCATTAAGCATTGACCTGCGATCCATCCATGGTATCGGGTTATTCCATGCAGTAGTTATTTAGATTTGACAGAGAAGGGGGTGCCCACTTCTCAAAAATGGATAGTTCTATCTCCCATGGTGCATTGCAGCCTCATTGTTCAGACCAAACAGCATCACAGAAACAGTGTGAGTTGTGGGGGCAAAGGGAGAGGGCAGGAAAGGTGAAGAGGCCATATGGGAAGTGCGGGGAGCTGACACAGATGGGGAGCACTCTTTTTTCCTGCATTTTTCCAATATTCACGGCTATATTCGAGGCTATAAAGGACAACAGATAGAGGGTATGTGAAGTTCATTACCTGCAGTTACAGTTTTCTTTCTTTTTTAAAGATATTTTTACAACTATAGTGACATCACCGGTGAAAAATCATTGGCCATGGCTAAAGGCCAGGCAGTAACCTGAACAGGCCATACTTAGCTTCAAAGTGAGAAAGAAAGCCAGCCTCCTCAGGCCACATTGCCTAATAAATGCACCAACCTTACAAGACCACTTAGAGAAATGGGCCAGGCGATTATTTGTTTTGAAGCTAAGCAGGGTCAGCCCTGATGATTTGAAGCTAAGCAGGATCAGTTCTTGTTACTGCATGGATGGGTGACCGAATGGATTTGAATATTTTTTTTTAAACCGTGCTACTGTCAGTCATTAAAAGCTTTAAAGCTTTGCAATCAGAGATAATTGTTTTGCCTTTTGCTGAATTGCATTCCGTTATTTGTAGTCTCCCAGTCAATAATAAAAAAAATATATATATTTTTACCGCAACAGTGGGTTTCCCATGCCTTCAGTAACTGGGATGCCCTGTGCTTAGCTTCAAAGTGAGCAAGAGGTCAGCCCCATAAGGCCATGTTGCCTAGTAAATAATCCCACCTTACAAAACCACTTAGAGTAGCATTGCCTGAGGGGGGCCGGATCCTTCTTCACTTTAAAGCTAAGCAGGTCTGGTTCCTGTTACTGCTTGGATACAGTCTTGAATGCCACGTGTTTTCCTGGTTTTAAATATCTCATAACATACGGCATCCGCATTATTTTTTTAAACCGTGCTGTTGTCAGTGTTTGAAAGCTTTGTACTCAGAGACCATTATTTTGGCTTTTGCTGAATGACATTCTGATATTTGCAGTCTCACAGTCAAGACTGGGGGAATAATGTCAGAATTGTACACTTTTTGCGTGACACTGTGGTATTGTTGAAAGCCAGATATGAGGGTGAGGAGGGGAAATGATGAGAGGGAAATAAGTCATGAGTATTTGCCCATGATGAGGCAAGAGAGTTTGCAATCTTGGACACTGGTGCAGTTATTTTCCCCAGAGTGTGGCTGCTTTTCAGGGCATCAGTAAAGGACACAGGTGGATGGACAGTGTCTCTTTTTGTCAGAGGGTGAACACATACCCTTGTTTTTTTTTTTTAAATTGGCAAGCTTGCTCATGTATTTGGATACTAGAATGTAACTCCGGTTGTCAAGTTCCCAGTACAGATGCTTACCCACAAGACCATAGGCACCTGTTTCATTGTGGAATTTTGTTTTCCATGGAATATTTCACTACACATTTTTCGGTGCTGCTTAAATGTGGTTAGTTGGGGTTGTGAGATGTATCAGTCACCAAGAGACCAGCCATAAAACAAGTGGCTTGTAGCACACTGCTTAATCAAAGAGTGTAATCCTCAGCAAATAATTTAATTGCACAGGGCATTAACTAAAACATTGGGAGTTCTGAAAGCCTGCAATATTTTGTACAGCCTTAATGACATTGTGGATGAAAAATCACTGGTGCCCCGGGTCTCTCATCCAAGCAGTAACAAGGACCTACGCTGCTTAGTTTCAAAACCAGGAAAAGGCCAGCACCCCAGGCCATGGTGCCTAATATGTGAGGCAAAGTTACAAGACCTCTTAGAGCAACGTGGCCTGAAGAGGATGGCCCCATGCTCACTTTGAAGCTAAGTAGGGTTGGTCCGGATTACTGCATGAATGGGAGACAGTCCACAGTCTGGTGCCATGTGTGTTGTTCCTTTAAATATCATATATCACAATAAGAAAACACAGAGCATCCACTTTTTTTTCAAACCGTGTTACTGTCAGTTCTTGGACGTATTGCACTTGGAGAGCATTTTTTTTGCCTTTCGCTGAATTGCATTCTGTTATTTGTAGTATGCCAGTCAAGGTGGGTGTGGGTGGCGGGGGCTGGGGGAGGTGTAATGGCAAAATTGTACACTTTTTGCCTAACATAGTTCAATAAGGATTTATATATTTATATATGTTTTACCTTGGGTTTGACAAGCTTTCTCAAGCATTTGGCTACCAGGATTTCCCAGTGCAGACGCTTACCCACAAGACCACAAGCAGTTGTTTCGAATTGGGATTTTGTTTACCAGGGAATATTTCACAACAGATTGTTGGGTTCAGCACCTTTTATACTTTGACAGCTTAATTATTGGAACATTTCCACTCCCAGGTTATTTTTTCTGGTGTTCATTACTTTTTTTAAAGTCCAATGCACACTTTCTTCTGAGGGGAAAGTCAAATGAACTACATTTCTATATTTCACTTTAAGATATATGTTTACTTACTGTGCATATATTCATGGGTGCCAGCTTTTGAATTTTGCTATGGGTGCAGAAAGTGCCTGGGCATATGGTGTATTTGCATCCAGTCATTTTGTTCCTGTTTCCATGCGGCTTAAATTTGGTTAGTTGGGGTTGTGCAATGTACCACAACATTCACCAAGAGACCGGCTGTAAATCAAGGAGCTTGGCGCACACTGCTTAACCAAAGTGCCCGGACCATGTAAAATAAAGTAATCTCACTGCAAACTGCATAAAAACATTTTGAGTTCTCAAAGCCTGCATTCTTTTATACATAACAATACCACTGTCAAAACAGGACAACATCTGTTTGTGATAGATGAACGTCGTTGAGCGATGGATTGCAAGTGTTTTAAAATATAGAGTGTCCGTGCCCTGTGAAGGCCATAGCTAGTGGTTTGGTAGCGTTTTAAAATTGACATTCAGTACGGCCATGCTAGTGGTCTGGAAGTGTTCCAAAAATCTATGGAATAACAAAACCCTTGAAATACAAGGAAAAAACTCTAGTTGCATGGACGTTAAGGTGAGCAATACATTGTAACAAAACCTCTGAAATTCACGGAAAAAAAGTTCAGTTGCAGGGACATTAAGGTGAGCGGGGCGCAACAAACACCCTGAAATTCAGCTAAAGCCACCTTATCTTTGCACCCCCTGTTGCGCAGCCTATGACCACAATGATGACATTACAGATCTCATCACTAATTACATGTTGTATGAGAACACGGATGACATTACAAATCACATCACTGATGCCATCACTGGGGACAACACAAATTACATTGTATGTAACTGATTACATCAAAAATGGAATTAGACATAACATAATT
Organism: Ambystoma mexicanum; assembly: GCF_040938575.1. Classification (NCBI taxonomy): domain Eukaryota; kingdom Metazoa; phylum Chordata; class Amphibia; order Caudata; family Ambystomatidae; genus Ambystoma; species Ambystoma mexicanum. Next base: position 417,376,773 of record NC_090927.1, on the reverse strand, counting down.
TATAAGTTAGCTCATGAATTATTTAGTATGAATACATTAACTGAGTGCACTCTCTAAGATAAAGTGATTGCCCAGGATCACATACGCTTAGGCAAGTGGAGAAGCCAGGATTAGAACTCATGTTACTTGGTTGCAAAGTCCACAACGTCCTTGCTAGGCCATGGGTTTGAAAGCATTACAACACTAGACATATACATTGCACCTTAGTTTATTTAGTTTATTTATTTGTATAGCGCGCCAAACCCTGGAGTATCAGGGCGCAAACAGATAAGGATATGCTCAACTTAGTTACAGGTACATAGAAATCAGATGAAGGTACAGAGATGCGCCGAGCTTGGTTACAGATATGCTCGGCTAATTGCACGTACAGGAAGAGGCAGGAAGAGTAGACAGACATCAGCAATATTACAGCAAGCAGATATGAACAAGGGGAGATCAAGGACAGGGGAACAAGGAGTTTGCTCCTGTTTGCGTAATATATAATTATATACAGTAATGTACAATGTGACAGGTGGAGTAGTTAGCTGTCGTTGGCTCTCAGCCACCTGGTGAGTTTTTGTCTAAATTTTGCGAAAGGCTGAGGTTCTCTAACGTCATGGGGGAGGGAATTCCATAACTGCGCAGCCTTGACCGGGAAGCTATTTCCTCCTATAGTGGCAAGTTTGAAACGCGGGACTTGGAGGCAGTTTGCGTTGGCTATTCTGGTAGGTCTGGAAGAAGTCCTTTTACGTAATCTATCCATGAGGTAAGGTGGAGCTTTGTTGTTGATACATTTGTGGGTGAGGGAGGCGATTTTGAGATGAATTTTGTCTGCGGTGGCGAGCCATTTGTGTTCTCTTCTTGTGGAGGAAATATGCTCGTTTTTATTAATCTTGAGTGCTGCTCTCAGAGCATTGTTCTGGAGCACTTGAATTTTGTGGATGGTCTGTTTATTAGCTCCAATGTAAAGTCCATTACAATAATCTAATTTGGATAGTATCAAGGCTCTGGCTAGTGTAATGCAACTATCTGTGGAGAGGAATTGTTTGCTCGCTCTGATAAGTTTGCATGTATATGCTGTGGCAGAAGCTAGGGAGTTAACTTGTTTAGTAAAGTTCATGGTGGCATCTAGGTAAAATCCTAAGGTTTTTACTTCATGAGCTACTTTTATGTTGTTCCCATCAATAATGAAGTTGTCGTAATCAGGGCTGAGTTTGGATATATAGGTAGTGGTGCCCAGGATGATAAGCTCAGTTTTATCATCGTTCAGGCATAGGCCGTGTGTGGCCATCCATGCCTGGACGATGCTATAGATCCTGTTCACTAGGGCCAGGTCCTTGGCGTAGTCTCCTGAAAGCGGGAGGAGGATCTGGGTATCGTCTGCGTAGTTAGTATAAGCGATGCCCAGATGATCCATTTCATCAAAGAGAGGCTTCGTGAAGACATTATAGAGGGTGGGTGACACACAAGATCCTTGTGGAACACCGCATGTTATAGGGATTGGGTCTGCTGAGGCTGATGGAGCGAAGACTCTCATGGTCCGATTACTCAGGAATGACTGGATCCAAATTATGGCCTCTTTTGAAAAGTGGGCTGCCGAGTCGAGGTGAGTACAGAGGACTGTGTGGTCCACTAAGTCGAATGCCGCTGGTAGGTCCAGGAGGAGAAGTAGGGCCGCTTGGCCATTGTCTCTACAATCGTCTATTTGGGCCTTAAGGTCTATTAACGCTGTTTCGGTCCCATGTTGCGGGCGGAATCCTGATTGACGGGTTCCAAGTAGGTGGTTAGACTCTAGGAAGCTTTGAATTTGCAAGTAAGCCACTTTATCTAAAATTTTTAGAAGTAAGGGCACAGTCGTGATGGGCCTGAAGTTAGTCGGGATGGCAGGGTCAAGGGTTTGCTTCTTTAGTAGTGGCAGTACCCAGGACTCTTTTAGGTTGATCGGTACTGAACCTGAGGTAAAGGAAGAGTTGATTAGTTTGGTTATAAATGGCGACAGTTCTCTCGCAGCATCCTTGATGAGTTGTGCTGGGCATTGGTCGCCTTTGCAGTTGGACGGTTTGAGTCCCAGGATGACCTTTTCTACCTCTATGGTCGATACCTTAGAGAAGCAGAATCGGGCTCCTAACTTGGGCATTGGCGGTGGCGCTGAGCTCTGAGGGATGTGTGGTGTAAGTGATGCCTTCTTGATGGCAATTTTGGTTTGTAGGCTTGCTACTTTGTTTGTTAAAGCAAGTTGTATGCTAGAGCACCATTTTTTATCCTTGGTGCAGTTTTCTTGGGGTACAACAGGTGTTTCCAGTTCTTTCAGAATGCTGAACAGTTCTTTGACACTAGATTTTGAGTTGGATATTCTAGTATTGTAGGTTTCTTGTTTGGCTAATAGTATTTCTTTCTTGTATTGGGAGGAGGCTTTTGAGAGGTTGAGTTTATTTTTGACAGATGGGGAAAGTCTCCAAATAGTTTCAAGTTTTCTTTTGGCCAGCCTAAGATTTTTTAGGTGGGGCGTGAACCAAGAATTGAGGTGTTTTTTAGGTTTGCTATTTCTTAGTTTGAGCGGGGCTATGTGATCCAGGGCTGAGGACATGACTGCATTATAATGTTCGACTAACAGATTAGGGTCCATGCAGTCAGGTAGTGAGTTTAATTTAGGTATTATAATGGGCATCAGATTTTCCACTGTCATTAGTTTTTTATTTCTCGTTGGCAGAGGTGGGGCAAGTGAGGACGGGGCAGTGACCCGGTGGGTTGTCACTGAGAATAATAGCAGGTGGTGGTCAGTCCAGAACTGCGGTACAGAATCCGTAATATTTACTTCGCAATTATGTTCTGCTATCCAATCAAGGATGCGACCTTTGTTGTGGGTGGGTAGTTCAACTTTTTGGGAGAATCCCAGCTCTTTCAAGGTCAGAGCAATCACTGAAGATTGGGTGTCCTTATTGTCATTATAGCCTAGATTAAAGTCTCCTAGCACTATTGTTTGGGATGTATTTTTTAGGTTATTGGACAGGGATGTCGAGATGTCCTCAGAGAAGGTTCCGATAGGACCTGGTGGTCTGTAGATGAGGATAATGTTTAGGGTTTGGGAGTTGGCGATGGCTATTTTAGCCGTGAGGCATTCACTGGATTGCATATTGGTAGTAGTGATGATCCTCATGTCCAGGCTAGTTTTAGCTATGATTGCTAGACCTCCACCTCGGGAGGTAAGTCTGTCCGCACGTAGGATTGTATAGTTGTCTGGGACTGCTAGCGATAAGGCTGGGCCAGCCGCATCATGTAGCCAGGATTCTGAGATGGCCAAAAAGTCTAAGTTGTCTGTGGCAATGATGTCCGAGATCTCTGTGGCGTGTGCGACTAGCGACCTGGCGTTTATAAGTGCACCTTTGAGATATGGTTTATGGTCAGCTAAGTTAGGGCTGGTGGTGTTATGACTACCTTTAGTTATCTGTTTGGAGTTATTTAGTTTGGGTCTGTTGGGCTTAGCCTGTTTCCTAGTAGGTTCCGCAATACCCTTCAAGGGTAACTGTATTTTGTTTCGGGATTTTGATAGTTCAGCCTTCTTGGCTGGTAGCTCATGCAGTTTGGACAGGCGAGCACGTAGTCTAAGGTTTCTGTCTACAGTGTTGCATGGCCTTTGTAGGGTGGTGCTATCTGGATAGTGGGTCATTTTAAGTCCAGTATTGGGATGTTGTGTGTTGAGCATGATATGGCAGGTGCAATGGGTGGAATAGGACGTGGTGCGAAGACTCAGAGTGTTAACATTGGTGCTTATTTTAGGTGGTTGTATTCCTAATGTGATAAGGAAGGCGATATGCAATAGTAGCCAGGGTGACCTGTAGGCAAGACCCCGGGAGTACATGCTAAGTGACTGGATAATAGACCGATAGGTGAAGTTTCAAATGGCAATTGAGGTGGCTAAGACTAGGCAGGCTAAATGCAACTATCAGCGCAATGGCACAATGCAAGTCAGGTGTGGTCTATTAGCGACCATAGGCAGTGCAGGTGTGGTCTATTACCGACCATGGGGCACAATGCAGATCAAATGTGGTCTATTAGTGACCATAGGGTACAGTGTAAGTCAAATATGGCGACCATAAGGCACAATGCAAGACAAATGTGGTCTATTAGCGACCAAGGTGCACAATGCAGATTAAATGTGGTCTATTAGTAACCATAGGGTACAGTGTGAGTCAAATATGGCGACCATAGGGCACAATGCAAGACAAATGTGGTCTATTAGCGACCAAGGTGCACAATGCAGATTAAATGTGGTCTATTAGTGACCATAGGGTACAGTGTAAGTCAAATATGGCGACCATAAGGCACAATGCAAGACAAATGTGGTCTATTAGCGACCAAGGTGCACAATGCAGATTAAATGTGGTCTATTAGTGACCATAGGGTACAGTGTAAGTCAAATATGGCGACCATAGGGCACAATGCAAGACAAGTGTGGTCTATTAGTGACCAAGGTGCACAATGCAGATTAAATGTGGTCTATTAGTGACCATAGGGTACAGTGTAAGTCAAATATGGCGACCATAGGGCACAATACAAGACAAATGTGGTCTATTAGCGACCAAGGTGCACAATGCAGATTAAATGTGGTCTATTAGTGACCATAGGGTACAGTGTAAGTCAAATATGGCGACCATAGGGCACAATGCAAGACAAATGCGGTCTATTAGCGACCATGGGGCACAATGCAGATCAGATGTGGTCTATTAGCGACCATAGGGCACAGTACAGAGCAAGTGTGGTCTATTAGCGACCATGGGGCACAATAGGGCACAGTAGAGAGCAAGTGTGGTCTATTAGCGACCATGGGGCACAATAGGGCACAGTACAGAGCAAGTGTTGTCTATTAGCGACCATGGGGCACAATGCAGATCAAATGTGGTCTATTAGCGACCATAGGGCACAATGTAGAAGTTGAGATACATGTACTGTTTCTACATGTGGCAATGGTAAACAGGCTGGATGCCGTATGCTAGAGAGGGCCCATATGGGTGCCCAAGCGCTCTAGGAAAGAGAAAATAAACAGGCAGGTGGCTGGAATCTGGAATACAACTAGGGGAGGCATATGGCCTACCTTGCGTCTGGCAAGACTCGTAACCAACGCTCCTGAAACCTGCTGCACCTGCAATGGGTTGTGGGATCTCCTACTCCTCCAGCCTTCAGTTGTGATGTTGACATAGAGATCATACTGCAGGTGTGAGCACGTGCAGGGTAGCGCGCTCCAGCGTGCTAACAGGGGGCAAACAGGGGCCTTAATGTGGGCCTTCGGGTGAGGCCGCCGGCGTTTCCGCCTGCCGGCGGATGCGGTCTGTTCAAAAGGCTGCTAGAAGCTAGTAGCCTAGCAACGAGGCACCAGCCTCGATATGGCGCCGCGCTGCACCCGGCATCATAGGGTCAGGCAGAGGAGGTCAGGCAAAGCGATGTCGTGGTCCCGTGCACAGAGCCTTGTGCAAAATCGGGAGTCTTCATGTAGGCAAGGGTGCTCAGGGGCATGGGAGCCTTACCATGGTGGATGGCTCTCCGGAGCGTCGTGGTGTGGCTGGATGCCGTGGGTGGGCATCGGCGTGGGTCGGCTCGCGCTCCGAATGCGAGCTGCTGTGTGCAGAGGGAGGAGGGGCTCCTGCCCTCTCCTCGAGGTAGCTGCTGGTGTGACTGGGGTCCAGGGGGCAAACAAGGGCCTTAATGTGGGCCTTCGGGTGAGGCCGCCGGCGTTTCCGCCTGCCGGCGGATGCGGCCTGTTCAAAAGGCTGCTAGAAGCTAGTAGCCTAGCAACGAGGCACCAGCCTCGATATGGCGCCGCGCTGTGCCCGGCATCATAGGGTCAGGCAGATGAGGTCAGGCAAAGCGATGTTGTGGTCCCGTGCACAGAGCCTTGTGCAAAATCGGGAGTCTTCATGTAGGCAAGGGTGCTCAGGGGCATGGGAGCCTTACCATGGTGGATGGCTCTCCGGAGCGTCGTGGTGTGGCTGGATGCCGTGGGTGGGCATCGGCGTGGGTCGGCTCGCGCTCCGAATGCGAGCTGCTGTGTGCGGAGGGAGGAGGGGCTCCTGCCCTCTCCTCGAGGTAGCTGCTGGTGTGACTTGACCTTATGAGGCCAAGATCTCTAATATGGGCACTACAATAGTACCATATTTTCTATTATTCCAGTCGATATTGAAATGTATTGGTGGTCTAAAGTAGACTACATATATGTATGAACATACTGGGTACATATCTGCTTTTTATTCCCTTGCAATATTTTCTATATACCGCTTGATGTAAATATCTCACGTGACTCCAACCTGTAAATAGGTTGATAATTAAAATAGTGATTATTAAAAATACACTTTGTTTTTACTATTACCACCAAGCCTGTAATGAAGCCCAAAATACCTTAAGCTGTCCATGCACTAAATTATTTATTATATTTGAGCCAACCCTCACGCCTCCCTCACCGTAGTATGTGATAAGGCAATTTCAAGTTGAAGAGGGCTTTGCTTATCAGATCTGAGGTGACATTACATATCTTTATGCATCGCAGAGTTCTTTATCTCTGCCACAATATGCAGAGCAGTCCCCAATTCCCACATCCATCCTTTAATACTTGACGTCATTCAACCATGCACGGCAATTGACGTCCATGAGCACTTATATAGCAATATGAGAACTTGTACGTCGAAACTATTTAAACATATATGCAACCTGTAATTTGTGGCCAACTAACATTTTGAGGAGTTTAACCTAAATCTGTTTCAGCTGACCACCTATTGTAAAATGTATGTCTATATGCAGGTGCTTATTTGTGTACAAATGCAGCAGTGCACCAAATGCACAATGTGGGGTATGCATGCTTTCTTAGAAGTTAATAACTGTGAACCTGAGGGAGAACATTTACATGAAGAAACTGGCCAATCATGTTGCAGTCTCCACCTCTCCTGTTCCCTCCCAGGCCCTCTGTACAGCTCTGGCCTCTAACTTCTTTGCTAAAACTCAGGGCATCCTGTCCTCTATCTCCTCTTCCTCTATCAGCTCCCCTTTGGCCATCTCTCCCTCTCCTCCTTTCTACTCTTTCTCTCTGACAACACCTGATGAGGTTTCTGATCTCTGAAAGTGTCGTCCAAACAGGTTCTCCCCTGCTCCTTGGGAATCATTAATCACTCTTTCGCCACTGTAACTTTCCCCTCTCACCTTAGGCACTCACTTGTGCACCCCCTCCTCAAGAATCTGTCTGCCAATCCTACCTGCAAACTATCGCCCAATCGCCTTCACCCCTTTCCTGGCCATCTCCTAGCATACTCTCCACACTGAATCTGCTGGTTGTCTCCATGACCATCAGTCTGGCTTCAGAGCTTCCAGAGGCACAAAAACTGTTCTCCTGAACACCTCTGAAGATCTGCTCTCTAACCTGGATTCCGGCATTCCTTCTGTCCTCATCCTCCTTCATCTTTCCTCTGATTTCGTCATGGTCAACCAGGCCCAATGACTCTGTGAGAACCTGGGCATCACAGATCAGGCCCTGGAGTGGCTGACCTCCTTCCTCTTAGACCTCTCCTCCTAGGTCAAACTTGGTCCCTTTCTCATAATCACATCACTTTCTCTCTACCTTTGGCATTCCCCAGGGCTCTATCCTATCACCCTGTTTTTTCAACCATTACTTGGCCCCTTTGGTCCACTTGATCTCTACCTTCTTCTCTAACTTTCAGTTTATGCGGATGACACTCAGCTTTCCTTCAGGCTCCCTTCAGCCTCCTCTCCGCGCTTGATCATTCCTGACTGTCTATCTGTGATTCAGGATTGGTGAACCTCCAATGATCTCTGCCTTAATACCAGTAAGATAGAGACCCTTCTCATTGGGACCCCTGCCCATGCTTTCCTTCTCTCACTCTGGCCACCTGCCTTGGTCTATCTTCTTTGTCTTCCTGTGAGACAAAAAACATTGGTGTCATCTTTAACACCACTCTCTATTTCTCTCCTCACATCTCGGACATCGCCAAGAAGTTCCACTGCATCTTGTCACAGGGACTCTTCCCTTTCTCACTTTCCCCCAGAAGCTCACTATCTGCAGAGCCCTGGTTCTCTCTAAGCTGACTACTGCAATAGCCTCTTTCTCAATCTGCCATCCACTACACTCCACCATCTGCAACTAATCCAGAAAAGGACTGCAAGACTTATCCTTGTCCTCAGGCCCAGAGCTGTATCTCTCCAGCCCTGAAATCTCTCCACTGGCTCGCGGTGGCTGCAAGGATCAAGTACACAACCCTTTCCATTGTCCACATGGCTTTCTGGGGTCAGGGCCCACACTAAATCCAACGCTCTCTTCCGAAATAACTTCCTTCTCAAGCCCTTCACTCAGCTACCTCCAACTCTCTAAGGTTAGACCCTTCTCCAGCCAGGGAGTGGGGGGTAGATCTCTCTCCTCTGCAGGTGCCTCCCTCTAGAATGTCCTCCCTGCCCCTCTCAAACTTGAGCCAGACCACCTGAAGTTCTGGAAGCAGCTCAAACTTTAACCATCTCCTCTACTTTCTCTCTCTCCCTACCCTGCTCACCAACCTGACCTACCTGTCTGCTATACCGACTGGTTGCTTGTCTACCCACCAAGTCTCACTGGGTACCAGGCTTTTTCTTCATCAGTCACCCTTGTACTTCCTATGGGCCTACCACACACTTAGGAACTGCAACTGTAGCCCTACAATCACTTGGTCTCCTTGCACTACTCTGAGCCGTGCTGCCCTGTTTTTGAGTCTTACACCACATTTGAGAGCATGATTTTGTCAATTTCAACCTTTTATTTAGTGCTATTTAATTCAATTTAGCTGGCTGCTATTACTCTTCTTGGTCTCTGGAGACTTGGTTGCTCTGTCTTGCAAATGCTCTTTGCATCTTTGCATCTTTAATTGTTCAATACTTGGCACTTGCAAATGTTTTGTCCTTCACCTAATCTAAGACAAATATGTCATGCAAATGTAGCTTATCCTTTTGACTCCCCTTATGCCTTACAGTTGCTTCTTGTTCTGGCATTCTTTATCCCATGCCAAACATATATTGTCTGTTTTTCTTACAAATCTGTTTTTGCAGCGCTTGTCAGATCTGCAGTTCTGGTATCTCTTTTCATGGCTTATTGCTTGTTATTTATATGGAGTCGACGTCCATCTTTTCATCATAGCCACTTTACTTGTGTTATATTTTCTCCTGCAGCAAGCTTCTGCATGTTTCATCTACCTTGGTTTCTAAGTATATACATTTGCTAATTCTCTTCTTACGTATCTTCTTAGTGTATATGATTTCTTCGTATTGCATACATGTTTCTCTTGTTACTTAAGTTACATCTTCATTCTTCATGTTTTTGCATATCATTTCAGTGCGTCCTCATGTCTTCTCTTCATGACATCACTTTACTCTGGTCGGATTTCACTTATAGCGCTTCTATATCCAGTGGTCTATGCAGACATCCATCCACCATGTCAGTGTGAGAGTACTTTCAATGCAGTTGTTTGAGTGCATAATGTCTCTCATATCTTCGATGCAGTATTGTGACGATACCAGGTGTCACACACAGTTCTCTCTTGCTGTTCTTCTAGTATGACGGAGGTGAGGGGACAGCTACATTCCCCCTTCTGGCCGAGTCCTCGACCACCTCCTCAATCTTCTTCACCTTTTCTTCACACTTTGGTTTCTTCAGAATCCATATCTTCGTCAGGTCACCTGCATTCCTTTTGTGCTTATCGACACTCCAGGTCATATGGCAACACTCCCCAGTTGGTTGACAGAATACCTAACATCCTGCATAGTTTTTATGATCCATAGGGTAATAAAGCTTTGATTCTGAGGGTGCCAGTGGACTTCCTTTCTGGTGCTCATGGATGGTGCTTTCCATCTGTATGTGCTTGCCAATCTCAACATTCTCAATGATCATTATCTTCACGCCAATAGTTTTATTTGCTGTCACCTTGCATTGTCCTATGATTATTCTTACAATACAGAATCCTAACAATACTAACACTAGTATTGCTCCAAGCAGTTTGAAAGCATTTGTCAACCCGGTTAGAACACATGAAAACAGGTACGATAACCATGCATCCTCTTCAGTCTCGTCTAATTTTTCCTACAGTTATTGCCTCTGTCAGGGTTCCATTTCTCCACCATTTTCTCCATCGTGGGCAGGTATGTATGTGCAACAGAAAGTTCTGATTTTGGCGCACACGCTGCCTTCCAGTTCTGTAATTAAGTCCAGCACATACCTCTTCTGGAAGGTCATGAGTCTTATAGCCCTCAATTCTTCTTGAATCGCATTCAATCCTTTCATTGTCTTGTATATTATTTGTAAGGCAATCAATGCAATCTGAACTCCTGGCATAAATATTGCTGTAAACATCACTGTTGTTTTACTGAATAGTTTATGCACAGCTGGAATGTCATCATAGGCCGCTATTGATTTTGCTGAGAAATAGTTCTCACTCTTTAGTCAAAGGAGATTAAGCAACCTCTTCTTTCTTCGGTGCACATCCATCTTTGGAAAGTCTTCAATATGGAGATCACTTTGGGGAATCACCAAGGCAGGAACATGTATGACCACTATAGAGAATATTCCCCTACAGCTTTTAGGCAGCTACAAATAAGCTGTAGAGCAACAAGTCCAATAATGGCCCATCAGCCCGGGAGTTCCTCCATTCAAACCTGCTACATTCCTTGTTTTCTCCAACTTTAGTCAAACCCCTATTCCTGAGGCACACTGTGGTATTCTTCATTGGCAGTATGGATGCAGGTCCTGCTTCATTTTTGACCAATGCTAATAACTTTGCATTCTTGGCCCATGATTTTAAACATTCATCATTCACTATGTGCACTATCTGCACTGGTGCTGTCATCATGTGTGCACTACAGGCTAGCATTTCATCTTCCCATCCTGTGATGGCTGCTACTTGCCTGCATACTGATAGTTGAGTTCTTTCCCAGCATCCTGGCTGTCCTGGTATTTCCCATGCGTCTGCGCATCCCAGTCTCTTTTGTTAGACATTCCTTATCTGGTCACCAGTCATATGACTGAGGGAATACATGGGCATTTTACTTATCCAGGCTGGGTATTTTTTCCATTTGCCGTGTTTTTATGTATTCATCTTCATATGGGAATGTCTTCCTCGACCTCCATCTTAAAGTTGCAAAATGTCCTTCAAATTGTCCTCTTGTTGTGCACGCTGCTAGATGGCGGAGGCACTTTGCATCTTGCGATACATGTTCTGGCTGTGATTAAGGGATGAGAGAAAACATGTAGCAGCTTTCATCTGACGTTCTTCTCACCACCTCCTTCATGTGCTGATGACATATCGTATTCTTTAAATGGGCTGAATGATCAAGGTATGCATTTATATCCTTATGATTTCCTCGAGCATTTCTCTTAAATCGGGTAATTTGTTTAGAAATATCAGGGAAAATATTAATTGTGCTTTTGTTAGGGATAAAGGAAAATGTCTCATTACTCAATACGTCATCTGCATTATTAATCATTATTTGACAAAATGCCATAATAATAAGGAAGAAAAGAACAAATTATTGTACAAATTGAGGTTACAAGAAGTATTCCAAAGAAACCTATCAATCTTCTTGCTGGCAGTGATTCTCCTATAACTTGGAAAACTCGCATTCTTTAATTCAACATGTAATTTTTGTCACTTTTATAAACCACACTTTTTTATATCAGAAATTGTAAAATGATCACAATGATGATCCTGAAAATAATAGGACTGTTTTTAGGATTTCCAAAAAAGGTTACAACATCAATGTGTCGTCCTACTAAAGCTGGGTAACACTGCAATATGTAAGTGAAAACAACATACAAGAATGTGTGCAATGTTATTGTTATAGCTAACATAAAATGTTGTGTGCTCTTCTTCTTTGCATTTGACCACCAATACATTGGCGCTCATTACGGGTCCAGCGGAAACTGGCATTACAGCCCTGGCGTTCTGGAAAGTCAGGTGCAAGTAAATTGTAAGTCCCCATTCCCCTGGAGTCCTATAGGACTCCATGGTTGTGGGAACCATGGAAGCACCGGCACTGTTAATAACGCCACCGGTGCTTCCATGAAAGGCTGCAGGTAGGTGCGTTCTGCCCACCAGGCCTCACCCTGTCAGGCGGTACGGCACCTGCCTGCCGACTCGTAGTTTGCCGGTCCGGCAACTATGGTGCCGGTAAGCTTACCGGCACGGTTGTTTCCAGACTGGCAGGCTTGTAATGAGGGCCATTGTCTCATTTGTCTATCGAGAATAGTTCTGGAACTGCTCCTTTTCCTTTGGATTTAGGATTTTTAAAGGTTCAAAGTGTATTTATTTCGATAAGGCTTTGTTTTGGCTCTTGGTAGCTGATCTAAATCAGTCCTATTATTTTCAGGATCATCATTGGGATCATTTTAGAATTTCTGATATAAAAAAAACCATTACTACTGCCGTTCCCGTATGCCTTTCTTCTGTTGTCTGGTCAATGTATGGGGAACTATCAATGAATAGGATTTCCCCCAACTGAGAGAATTGCCACTATCATGGGAAATATCATCATAAAATTCAGAATAAGTTGTGCGCTCATGTATATAGTCCTCCTTCCCCACTGCTTCTGCTATGACTGTTGCTGTATTCACTACTCTACATCTAACAATTTGGATCACTGGGTTTGAAATAATTAGCTCATATACTGATGCTCTTTGTGTAGTCAATGTACTTTTGGGCTTCTCTTAAATTGCACATATGGAATGCTCAATAAATAACGTCATTGAACACCCCATTGTAATACTTGCAGCCTTTTCAATCATGAAAGCAGCAGCAGCAAATGCTTGTTTGCAAGGATAATATCCTTTCATTACTGGGTCTAAAATCCCACTATAATAGGCTTATGGTTTATATCCATGTCCAAATGTCACCTTCTGCATGAGGACTGCTGTCATTGCTTCTCCATTTGAGTGAGAGAATAGATAAAACTCTTTGTTATAGTCTGTATTTCCTAACAAAGGGGCTGTGGAAATCACCCTTTTTAATTCTTCAAATCCTTCAGTCATCTCATTTCACCATCTTATCTTACTTTTGACTACCTGCGCTTCATTAAATCCTTTTAAAAGTGGTAGAACATGGGTACTATCATCAAAAACCCAGGTCCTGCAATAATTACAAAGGCCTAGAAATTGTTGCATTTCCCTCAATGTCTCTGGTGTTAGGGTTTTCATGATGTCTTCTGCTCTCTAAGGTGTCACGTTTCTCCTTTCGCATGCACCTTCTCTTTGCGCTCTTTCATTTTCCTCCCTTTCTTCATCTGACATCATTATGCCCCAGCTGGTATGGCTGTGGTCCCTTAACTCGTCATTAAGATCTAGTCTACTTAAGGACGGCGCTCTATGCTTGTCCATTATTATGTCATCCAATCTTCCTCCTGTTTCCTTTAGTGGAGATCATGCGATGCTCCATTTGAATTTATAACCATCATTATCCCTCATTTCCCTATATAAATACCCAATTATGTTCCCTATGTCGTCTGTCTCATGCTCATAAGCCCATGTCTGTATTTTCGGTATCCCTTTCAGCTCCCTGCATTGTTGTTGTCACCTGCCTTCTTCTTCCCATTGTTCTCGTGCTTTGATTGGCATTATGCATCTGTTGACCAAGTGATATATTTCATCATCCCTTTGTCCCCTACTCTTGCTCATTTCTTCTTCCTTTCTTCTCATCTCCCTTTTCTCTTCTTCCTCTCGCCTTCTTTGCAACCTACGTTCTTTCAATCTCTGTATTTCTATTTTATCAAGTTTCTCCTCCTCTGGTCTCTAGTTCTCGTTCTTTTGTTCCTCATACTTTTGTCATTCTTCCTTTTGCTTACTCTCTTTTTTATTTTCCCTCTTGATATGCTCTCTCCATCGTTCATTGTTCTTTTTTTCCTGTTCCTCTCTTCCTTCTCTTTCTCTGACATCATCAATGCCCTGATTGTCTAACTTGAGTAATATCTGTCTCCCATCCACTCATTCTGCATGATTGTCACTTTCTTGGCTTTATCCTTCCCTTCTTTTTGTCTCTTAGGTTCGTCTTCTATCTCTCTATCCCTTCTTCCATCATGCTCTTTATACTCATCGCGTGTTGACATATATTTACGTTCTTTCATCTTGCTTTCTTCCATGTTGTTCTCACTGTTATAAACGGGGGGCTCGTATGTTGGATTAGCATACCCTACCGCTGCCTGGCTTTAACTCCTTTAAAGGAAAGAATCCCTATTCCTCAGTATTTGTACTCTTGTTTTTGCAAGGAGAAAGAGGTGCTAAGGGTGTTGCATGCTTCCCTTTATGCTGATTAAGCATCCACTGCTATTTCTTTTTCTCGCTCTGATATATTTTCCATAGCTCTAAAATGGTTAACCTTTTCTGTAACTTCTTCCCTGTATGTGCAGTGTGTAAGTATGTTGTCATGTGTTGTAATATGTTTCTTGATAATTAAAATTTGTGAGGCCAATTCATAAACATTTTGTCATCTGTTCCTTTTACCCATTCAGAATGGTACTTCCTAATCTTGGGTGTGCATCTCGGTAGTGTCTTACACAAGCATAGCAGGGGTGTGTCCCGCATGATGACAAGTCGCCAATCAGTCTAGACAAGTAGTGATTGCTAATTGCTTAGTCTGAAGCAATAGACAGGAATGCCACATGAGTTGAATAGACTATGTGCTAAGGAAAAATCTATGCAAAATATGTGTTATATTCTCTGTATGCTATGTATTGTTGCTTTGCTGTACATAGCTTTACATTATTCTTCTCTTTCTTGTGTTATTTTGATTATGCATGTGGTTAAAGCAACAGAAACACAATCAATAACTAGATGTTTACATTGTGTATTATGTGTTCTAATTCACAAGGAAAAGTGTTTATTTTGAAAAGCCATTCTTTACTAAGGAGACCGCTGTACAGCAGCCCCTCCACTCTCCACTGGTTTCTGGTTTTCCACATTCATTTGCTTCATTTTCAGTCCAGTAACGTGATAATGTTTAAATATGATAACAGATGTTGGGAGCCCACCATTGTAATCCAAGTCATTTTTGACTGTCAATGCTTACCAGACTGTTTATTCTGTTATTACTTTAATAAGATATACCACAGTAATCAATTCGGGCAAGAACCATAAATCGCAGTCCATTACCAAAACACTGTTTTAAAAGAAAATGAAGTTCTCTTAATTCCTTTCTTTATAGTCGTATCGATTCTTGTAATCCTTCTGTTCTATTATTAACACACTAAGAATCTTATTTTATTTATTATTTTTTCTCAACTTTCATCCTTCAATGATTGACGTCAATCATTTGATTTTAGAGTCTGATCACCAGCTACATTACTAGTATTGTTTTATGCCTCCTAGTTTAAACACAATAAAAGGTTTACACTCACATTGTGACAAATATATCTGTTTAATATTGATTGGAGTCGACTAAGAGATAACCACAAGGACTCACCAATAGCTTTCTTCCTCTCCTCTCGTACTGTTTGCGGGGGTTGTCAAGAAAGGTGAGTAGAATATGAGAGCCTCCCTGAGTCCCTTCCTCCACTTCCTATGGCAAAAGCTTAGAAGAGAAGAAGGGCTTCAGGGAAACCCTCTGGGGAAAAAAACTCTGCGTCGTCGTCTGCCGGACTGATGTCGTCTGATGAGAAGTGCAGCGAACGGTCTTGTAGTTGATTGTAGAAAGGCGTCTGACCAAGAAGTAAGAGAGAAAGGTAAGTCATTTGTGAGCAAGACGGAATAGAATAAGAATTGTAATGATGTTCTGAGTTACCATTAAAGAGGACTTGGGTGCTCTATTGAGTTAGAAGAGATGGCTTCCGGCACGTTCCCTATTACGTGAGGATTTTTTTAGAACAGTGTAAAGAAGTGGAAAACAGATTATAGGTAGACATGATCTTTAACTGACAAAGTGAATGGAGTGGCACCGGGAGACCTATGGCGGGTTTGTAAGCAGAGAAGGGGGTACTGCAGTTAGTACGCTTATCTTCTTAAAAGGTGTAAATGGAAAGAATAGTGTCAACTTCATTTAAAGCGTCTATTGTTATTTAACCCTGATTACTCTACTCCTCGTACGGGGCTTTTGGAATTGAAAGAGCCGTGAAGTCCGCTCAATAGGTTCCCGACCAGAGCCTGTGTGAGCGTGTGTTTGTAGAAGGATCTGAGCTGCCTTCGAGGGGAAGGAATCGGTCTTAGAGGTAGGTTCTTGGGACAGGAATGAATGAAAGACAGGTTTAGAAGAATGGATATGAGGTTGATAAAGGTTGCGAAGAAGCGTTCTAGAATCGAACTTACGAAGCGCTGTTAATGTGGAGTAGCAACGCATCCGCGCGTTGTTGTCATGAACTGATATGCAGGAAACCAAACAGGAGGGCAGAGTCTGCTTCTTACTCGATGGCACATCAACTAGACCAATGCCTTCAGATCCGGCAGCCATCTTGGAAGGAAAAATGGATGACACCCGTCTATGGGACCAATGATGCCACAGTGACCAACGCTTTCGGAGGGGCATGACAGTATGCCCCCTACAAAGGGTAGGGAACCTGTTTTACCAGGATGGTTCCGAAAGAAACGGCGAACTAGTGCCCAGAGCATGAACCGCCGAGGCAGGCTACCAGGAGCGTTCAGCTTGCGAGTAACCACGCCAATCAACCAGGTATTGTAGACGACCCCGAAAAAAACGAGAGTCGCAAATGCCAGCAACCTCGTATTCCGGTCCCAACGGAGTAGAAACTGGAGGAGGACGAGTATTCCTTAGTCTAGAGAAACAGTCCTTCACATCCTTCTTGAGTTCGGAAATGTGAAATACCGGGTGAATTCTAGACCAGGAAGCAGGAAGCTTGAGTCGGAAGGCAGTGGATCACAGACATTGCAGGATAGGGAAAGGTCCAAAATATCTAGGAGGCAATTTGGAAGAGACTAGATGTCGGGGCAAAATTCGGGAAGCTAACCAAACCAGGTCTCCAGGTGAAAGGGGCCCCTAGGGGTCCCTCGCGTTATGGAAACAAGGCAAGTCACCACACACGATAGATACGCCAGACACGAGGTTGTATTCCCAAAGCTAGGGTTTATTGCAAAGCAAATAGTCTCAGTTGGCCAACTTGGTCTCACGCCCCGCGACGTGTATCGCTAGACCTCGAGGGAGGCAAGAGAGCAAATTACGTACATCTGTTACATATATACAAAATGCATATCATACAATCAGCTGTGACATGTTTAACACCCCCCTTTATTGGGTTACTTTGAACTCGGTTTGATGATGGACACTTTCGACGAATATGACACCTTCAAATATCTATTCTAGTAACAATATGCAACCTTGCAAGTGCAGAGACAACTTTTCTTTGTTGAACAGAACACAGTGCTTCTGTTCTTGTAAGCAAGCTACATACGGGGAAAGAGTCACATTCCAGACCTTGCTATCTATGAGGTGCTATTTGTGTCCTGGGAGCCGACACGCTCTACAGGGCTCGGAAAAGGGGGGCCGTAAGAAGAGCATAATTCAAGCCTTTAGCTGCTTTATTCTAACATATTCTACCATATAACGAGACTGGCTGGCAGCTGTGAAATGATTAAATGCCCTGCGGCTCTGCTTCAAGGCTACATTCGGGAGGGAGCCGGGCATTCCTCCCCGGAGCTGCCTACGTTGTGTTTCAACAAACTCTTATTAGCTTTGCGACCCTGCGGCCTTGTCCTTTCACGTTCAGACAACAATGTTAACACTCGAGCAGTGTAAGCAGAAAATATGCTGCGAAGCAATTTGAACAGAAAGCAATGAGCAATTGTTAGAAAACAAAATGGCGATCCTTGTTACATCAAAATGGCCGTTCATTGTTAAAACTCGGAAACCTGTATATCTATTGTTTCGTACATGAGACGGTTGGCCTTCGGCCACCAAAATACATTTTTCATCAATCATGAGAGGTATGCATTTTTCTAGACTGACAAACCCTCCTTTGGCCGTATGCCAAACGTCTCATTCATTTATTGTATCCTCCTCTGATGACGATAAGTCTAAAGCACTTATGTCTGAGTTTTGCATGGTACTATCAGCATCATCATCTTCATTAATATCTATAGCCATTAATTCTTTCACTGTTTTCATTTCATTTGTGTCTCTGTCATCCCGGCCATAAGTTTGTTTTCTTTTTGTTATCACATGCATACATCCCTTAGTACATCCCTCAGTTACCTCAGTGCAAACTAATGGTAGGCAGTGTATGCAACAACAAAACGTTATGAATATCTCAAACACCACTACTAATATCGCAATCAACTTCCATCCCCAAGAATGCAGTATCCCCCAAAACCAGGACTCTATTCCCCAGCCCCTTTCTCCAGTAGGGAGTTCGGAGCTTAGGACATGCATTTTCTTTATTGCTTCAAAAATCGTAGGGGAATAGTCATCTACGAATACACAGCACGCTGATCCCACAATCTTGCAAATTCCCCCACGATCAACCAGGATTACATCGAGAGCCATTCTATTTTGCAGCGTCATTAACCTAATTCCTTTTTCTTCTAACGTCATGTTAAATAGTATATCTGTCATTGTGTTTATGGTATCTTTTAGTATTCTGGACAGCTGCCTTATGTTGTAGGAGTTCCCTATCTGGGACAAGAATGGAATGAATGATTTTGCTACATCCGTCGCTATCAAAACACCTTCACTACTCCTTTTGGTTCTAGATCTGGATAGCCTGGCCATGTCTGCTGTTTCTAAGAGGAACACTCCCGGGAACAGTAGACCTAGGTAACATGTACCTCCCCAGTTTCTGGGCAACCAAGGATATGCTTTCTTTCCACATATAAAATAGACTGGATCTCCCACATATACTGGTTCTATTTCCCATTTTAGTACTGGATGCTGTATTCATGCATCCAGTAAATGTTCCTACTAAATAGGAGCCTTTCTTTTTCAGACAAAAAGGGACAGTTCTCAGGTTATAATTCACCATGTAAGAAGGGGGAATTGCATCTTTATTCCCGTCGGTTCTTATACGAAACTTCATCAGAGATGTTTTAACTGGTGGGGACAATCTATCTTGTCTATTTTGTCGTGTTATTTTTTGCATACTTTTTGGCATAGGTTCTGGGATCATCACTTGTGCTTTGTGGAATATGGAACAACCCACAGGCCTCATAATTATTTCCTCAAACTCATTCATGCTTGTTCTGTCTAATTGACCCGTAATACTCTTGTTCCACTTCCCATAAAACATTGCACTTAAAGATGCACTGAAGGCAGAACTCAATGGTAATGGTTGTACATACCATCCTATTCCTTTCCCTGCATGCTGGGGTAAATGGGCGCATACCCAGCAATTATTTTTCTTTAGAATTGCATGCGTCATATTCATGATGAGTAATAGCATATTGTTCCCATACCCTTCTCTGTGTCTATCTTCCATTGGGGACAAGGTATAAGTAATCACCTGAATCAGGCTTTCAGTAGTGGACATATTAACTATTGGAAGAAACATTCCCAATGGGTGTATAGACTCGACATACCATAACACCAAGGCTGTCGTTATTGGTGCTACCACACTCATGAAGCACATGATTATCGTCAAAGCAAGCATACAATCTTTTTTACCACGCGTTTTCCCTAAGTTTACAGCCTTTATAACTAACTCATTCTCAGCAGTGGTGCGGAGGAGGCTGAAACCGGTCCCGACATTTTTCTCACCTTCCTTATTCTTCCTGACAAAGTTCGCCGTGGATATCTCTCTTCGTCGCACTTGTCCAGATGTCAATAAGTTCAAAGGAATTGTCAGCAGTTTAGTCTGCCAGCCCTTTGCAGCCTGCTTTGCTTATTCGTTCTAGGCAAGATCACTTATTCTCTCTCATACTGCTCAGAGGACTTCTGAACAGTTCTCTATTGCCTTTGTACCATGTGCGCCCAGCTTGTCCGCTCTGGTTCAGGACACATGTACTTTTTATGATCGCACTGGGGAGCCGCAAGTCTTGAATTGTCCGATTTGCACAATTCTCACGCTTCTCTCCTCTACACCTCTAGTTCTTTCTCCGTCCATGAGTGGAACCAGAGGTTAGCATAAACACCAAAGAACTGTGGATCACTCTGTCTTTCGAGGCCGTAAATCATATCGCCTCACTCCTGGTATTGTGTGATCCGTGAACAGTGCCGGTGCACTTCCAGATCCAGTCTCAGCATCAGCCTGTGGCGCAATGGCAGATGCTGGTGTGCACCGCGACAGTGATGCAGATTCGGTCTTTGGCTCTGGCGCAATGGCAAGTGCTGGTGGGCGCCAAAGGGGTACACGTTTAGTATCTGACGTTATTTGCAATGCAGATTTCGTGTCGGCCAACAGTGATGTAGTTTCTGCTGGGCAGCGTTGGGGCACTCTTTGCCCTTCCCCCTTTTTGGCAATCTATTCAGGCTTTGTTTCGAGTTTCACTTCTCGCTCGGACAGATTTAGCGTTAGTGGACTGGCAGCAGTTTCTTTCGTTTCTGGGACCGCTGTCTCTTTCTGGTCGTCCGGATTGGGCAAGTTTTTCAGTGAAGATGGGATCTTTTTGGCATGGGTGGCATGGATCCACGACTTCCTCCGATCCACCCGTATTTCCGTCTGCGTTGCCAGAAGCACTTGATAGGGACCGCGCCTCCTGGGTGCTAACAACGATTTTCTCTCAAAGTTCTTAAGCAGCACCCAGTCATCTGGCTCTAGCGCATGCCCCGGACCAGTATATCTTACGGGCAGAGCCTCCTGCACCTGCTGATGAATCAAACGCAATTTCTGCATTAAAAGGCCACAATAAGTGCTAAGTACAGGATGTTCCACTTCACTCAGTCGCTTTGGCTGAGGTGCGCAGCAAACATTCGCCGGCCTCCCCATCACAGTCTCATATGGGGAGAGCCCAGTTCTAGCCTGTACAGACGTACGCATGCACAATAGCACTATCGGTAATGCATCCACCCTACTCAACTTGCTCCCTGCACATATCTTGCTAATTTTTGACTTGAGGATTCCGTTGTGCCTCTCAACAAGACCGGCCGAACTCGGATGCCTCGAACTAAGAAATCTCTTATCAATCTGAAGACCTGCACATATCTGTAACAGCACTGCGCCCACAAAATGTGGACCATTATCTGACCATATGACACGGGGCAAGTCAAAACAGGAAAAGTATTCTTTAAGCATTACTTTTGGCGTACTCATTGCTGTGCAGTCTTTTAAGGGATATGCCTTCACCCACTTCCTCAATGCAAACATCACCACTAAAAATTATTTCAAGTTTTGGCACCTCTCCATCTCTATGAAATCAAAATGGATTACCTCAAAAGGCATAGAGGGTGGGCCATAACTGCCTATTGGAGTCACTGTTCCCTTTCCTACATTGTGTTGTAAACACGTGATACAGTTCTGCACCAACCTCTCTGCATTCTTCTTTATGTTTGCATTCTGCCATACCGTAGATAGGTGCTGTATTATTTTTTTTGCACAGATGTGAGTAGGGCTGTGAGCCATTGTGACCATTGCAGTCACATAAGAATTTGCCAACATCCAGTTTTTAGTTCCCTTGTCCACCCAACAACCCTCTAAATTTAACTCAGCAGAGCCCTCTGCCCACCCTCATCGGCCGTGGCTTTGGCCTGCATCTCTTTTACAGTGGCAATTCCATCTTCTATCATACAGGGTACTTCCTCAGTCTGGACTGTCATCATTTTATTATTCAAATCAGTGGCACTTTGTTTCACAATTCTGTGTGCAAATGTGTTTCCCTCTCCCACTTTGCATGTTACCTTTTTATGTGCCTCGCATTTCACTATTGCTAGGCGCTTTGGAAACGTGAGTGCAGACAGCAATCGTACAATCAAAGGGCCATGTTGAATTCTGGCACCATGTGATGTCAAGAAACCCCTCTCAGCCCAGAGTCGACCAAAGTTATGAACCACCCCTAAAGCATTCTGACTATCAGTATAGATATTCACGTTCAAATTTTCAGAAATCTCACAGGCTCTGGTCAATGCTATTATTTCTGCGGCTTGTGCCGAGTTGTAGGGAATTCTTTTGCTTTCTACAACGCTCTCTAGGGTAGTGATAGCGTAAATGGCAGTTGTCGTGCCATCAAGTAGTTTAAAACAAGAGCCGTCACAAAATAACTCTCCATCTGGATCCTTTTGTGGGATGTCACTTAAATCAACTCTCCCCTTCGTTTCTTCCTCAGTGACCATTAAGCAATCATGGGGTGGTGATTTGTTGTCACCAATTTCTTTTATGGGCAGTGGCATTAATTCTGCAGGATTCAAATCGCTACACCTCATAATTTGGATATTGGGCGCGAACAAGATAATCTCCAATCTTGTCAGTCTAGCAGAGGTGAGGTGTTGCAGTCTGTGTCCTATTTAATAGGACATCTATGCCATGTGGCACCATCAGAATTAAAGTATGCCCCAATACCATCCCTTCCGTTTGTTTCACCGATGCAGCAGCCGCCGTGACAGATCGCAAACATCATGGTAGTGCGCGCGCTACAGGGTCCAGCGCAGAAGAAAAATAGCCACACGGCCTATTTCTTCCACCTTGTTCCTGTGTCAAAACAGCTAATGCACATCCTTCATTCTTGCAAACAAATAATCAAAAATCTTTTTCATAATTCTGCGTGCCCAAAACTGGAGCAGAACATAATGCAGTTTTCAATTGATGAAATGATCTCTGACATTCTTCATCCCACTGCAAAGGCATCACCGCATCCTTCTTAGTTAATAGCACCATCGGCTTCACAATTAACGCAAAATTACCGATCCATTGCCGGCAATAAGAAGCCATGCCTATTATGGCTCTGACTCCTTTCTGTGTCTTTGGAATAGGCATACAAGAAATACTTTCTATGCATTCTGGCGTTAGCCTTCTCCCTTCTTTCGAAAGTAGGTAGCCCAAATAAGCTACCTTCTTTCGATTATATTGAAAGTTCTTCAAACTAGCTTTATGGCCATGTGCCGCTAGGTGTGTCAGTAGTAATACGGTGCTCTTTTTACAAATCTCTTCTGTATCAGCAGCGATCAACAGATCATCTATATATTGCAATACTACACACCCCACTGGTAATTCTAGCATGTCTAGCTGCTCTTTTAACACTCTACTGTAAATACTCGGACTTTCCGTATAACCTTGTGGAATGCGCGTGAATGTAAATGATCGTCCCCCTAATGTGAACGCGAACAAATATCTACTGTCCTTGTCCACCGGAATGCTAAAGAAAGCATTTTTTAGATCAAGTACGCTAAAGTATTCTGCTGAGGCAGGTATCATTGTCAATATTGTAGTGACGTCTGGGACCAAAGGAAATTGTGGATCTACTACTTTGTTTAGCGCGCGCAAATCAATTATGAAACAATATGGTACTTCATTGCCTCCTTTCCTAAACACTGGAAGAATTGGGCTGTTACATGTACTGCCTGTAATTTCTTCAATTACCCCTAATTTCACCAAATCTGAAACAATACTTTTCAATCCTTTCTCTCTGTTAGCCGAAATTTTATACTGGGGAATTCTTGGCAGTGTAACTCCTTCTTTCAAAATGATCCTCTCTGGCTCTATCTTCAAGCATCCTACATCGTTGTCATGCATCGCCCATATACAGGTTGGCACTTCTCTTAACTCTCCTGGCAAGGTTTCTGACATGAATTCTGACACAGGGGCATCTTGTGGCGAAATCATTAGAAACACCCCGTCTGATGTACAATGTATAGTCGCACCTAGCTTTTTCAACAAGTTCAATCCCAACAAGTTCTCCCCACAATTGTCTGTTAGGAGAAAGGGACAATGTTCAGTGAATGGTCCTATAGTAACTGGGACTGGTTGGGACACTGGGTTTATGACTGGTGTATCTGCGAACCCTACGGAAACATTCTTTTGCCCTGACAGTGGTATATCCGGAACCAAGTGATGGTCTATTGAACACATTTGCGCTCCTGTATCTACAAGGAAGTGGTGCTCCTTATTCCCGACTCCCATTTCTACGTAGGGTCCTCTCTGATTCACGGGAATAGACACTGGTTCCGAACCCTGCCCTGGGCTGTCCTATTGGGGAAATAACACATCATCCGATGTGTAGTCACTACTATTACTGTAATAGGTATTTGGCTGCGTATTGAAAATGTTCCCACTCTTTTCCTCTATTTCCCCCACTCTGATTCCCATACCGTTGGTTTTGCTGACCCTGACACTGGTTAGGAGCACTTTGGTTTTGGGCTTGGTTTTGATTACCTTCATTATTGTGGTGATGCTGCATATATTCCTATTTGGTCCATTCGCTCCTTGGTGCCCTCTGTGCTGTCTTCTCTGACCGGGTCCATTTCTATTCTGAAAATGTGGACCTTGCGATCGCCAGTGTCCTTCCTCCTTACAGTATGCACACTGATTTGGTCCCAATGGCCCCCCATGCATATTCAAATTACTCCTCCCTTGTGCGTTCCCTCTTCCTCTATTATGTCCTGTTACTTGCTCCAGTAACACCCTTGTTTTCCAAATGCATTCTTTCAAGTCTTCCCCCACCTGTTTTAATAACAATAATTCGTCCACCATCGTCTTTCGCCCCGGTGATGGTAACTGTTGCCGTCAATTGTGTGGCCCTAGCACTTCCTTCCTATCTCTCCCGATATCCTTACCCCTGTACCCAGGTGCAGTAAACATTTCAGCATATTCATTATCCAATTTATTTTTAAGCTCAAAAAGTCTATACACATGTTCCCTTACTTCTTCATCTCTTTGTCTACAGAGTGCTAATGCATTAAAGTCTAACAATCGCTGCAGTTTTAATTTCCCAATTAACTGTTTCCATCTCTCCACCAAATATTCACCCATGCATTCCAAAACTACCTGACTTTCGTTGTTTCTTCGGAAGTCATACATCGAAGCCAATGCTGCCGTCCCATCATTCCCGTCTATATACATTTCTGCCTGTTGCTGCAATTCTACCTTCCTTTCTTTGCTGATCGCACTGCAAGTTACCCTCGTGCATCCACTTTGTTCAGTCCCGCCTCTCGCCCCCACGGTTTCAACTTCAACCCCTGGAGGAACGTACGGTACTGAGTCTGTATCTAAGGCGGGAGGTGCGGATGGGACAATGGGACCGGGGAGTGTCTGCTGTGGGCCTGCTTGGCTAATAGGAATTGTTACGTGATCAGTCTGTGGCTGTGGGAGGGCTTGAGCTGCAGGAGGGGCTTGAGCAATAGTTACTGACGCGTTTGGCCTCGCTTCTGATCTTGGGCCTTGTTTTGTATGGATCAATATGTTTTCCATCACTTCATCTGCTATGTTCAATTCTCGTTGTGGGTATATCTTTTCTATATTTAACTGGTCACGTCTACCTGACCTTCTTAGACTCTCAGTCCACTCCTCCTCCTTTTCTTCCACTACTTCACTTTTTGATTTATGCTTGCGCGCATGCTTCGCTCTACTTCTAAATCGGAGCATTGCTTCCCTTCTTCAGTCCTTAACAATATCAAATGCTGCGGGACGCGCTTTCTTTCTTATCAACACTCTTTCCAAATTATCTATTCTCGCTATCTCAAAACTACCATTTGTCAGCCACTGATGGTCTTGTTACTTCTGGTTTGCCTATGCCAAGTCTCACAGAATATTATCGCTCCCACACCACACTTCACATCCATCTCATATGCTGGCGTTCCCCCAGGTGGTGCAATTTGGCCATCTTCCAAAGATTGTCTACCACAGCGGAAAAACCCTGCTAGGGTGGACAATACCCCAGGCATGTTTCAACCTTCCCCCTGGTTAATCAACCTTACCTAGGGCGTTTGATTTTGCAAAGTCAACTCTCAACCAATATCAGGATTACTTTGAATCGGGGTATGACTCACCTGATAAATCAATTTGTCCTCCAGGACACCATTCGTCTGTATACTGATGCAAACAATGACGTTGTGTCTGCATTTCTTGGCTTCTGCCTCGTTTCGGGACCCTCGCCTCCTTGCTCTCTAGCCAGATACGTTGATCAGGGATCAGATGTGTACAGATCTGCAAAATAATCTCTCATCACTTCTATAGGGTGCCCCGAACACCTCTTGATCCCGGCTCGATCATCCCGTCCTCGTCATTCTCCGCCTTTACTCAATTACAACGTACACGATGGAACAAGTGGCGGAGGGTCCCGATTCGGGTGCCATCTTGAAAGGGGCCCCTAGGGATCCCTCATGTTATGGTAACAAGGCAAGTCACCACACACGATAGATATGCCAGACACGAGGTTGTATTCCCAAAGCTAGGGTTTATTGCAAAGCAAATAGTCTCAGTTGGCCAACTCGGTCTCATGCCCCGCGACGTGTATCTCTAGACCTCGAGGGACGCAAGAGAGCGAATTACGTACATCAGTTACATATATACAAAATGCATATCATACAATCAGCTGTGACATGTTTAACACCCCCCTTTATTGTGTTTCTTTGAACTCGGTTTGATGATGGACACTTTCGACGAATATGACACCTTCAAATATCTATTCTAGTAACAATATGCAACCTTGCAAGTGCGGAGACATCTTTTATTTGTTGAACAGAACACAGTGCTTCTGTTCTTGTAAGCACGCTACATATGGGGGAGGAGTCACAATCCAGACCTTGCTATCTATGAGGTGCTATTCGTGTCCTGGGAGCTGACACGCTCTACAGGGCTCGGAAAAGGGGGGCCGTAAGAAGAGCATAATTCAAGCCTTTAGCTGCTTTATTCTAACATATTCTACCATATAACAAGACTGGCTGGCAGCTGTGAAATGATTAAATGCCCTGCGGCTCTGCTTCAAGGCTACATTCAGGAGGGAGCCGGGCATTCCTCCCCGGAGCTGCCTATGTTGT
Organism: Ambystoma mexicanum; assembly: GCF_040938575.1. Classification (NCBI taxonomy): domain Eukaryota; kingdom Metazoa; phylum Chordata; class Amphibia; order Caudata; family Ambystomatidae; genus Ambystoma; species Ambystoma mexicanum. Next base: position 417,349,954 of record NC_090927.1, on the reverse strand, counting down.
GTTTCAACAAACTCTTATTAGCTTCGCGGCCCTGCGGCCTTGTCCTTTCACGTTCAGACATCAATGTTAACAGTCGAGCAGTGTAAGCAGAAAATATGCTGCGAAGCAATTTGAACAGAAAGCAATGAGCAATTGTTAGAAAACAAGATGGCGATCCTTGTTACATCAAAATGGCCGTTCATTGGTAAAACTCGGAAACCTGTATTTCTATCATTTCGTACATGAGACGGTTGGCCTTCGGCCACCAAAATAAATTTGCCAATCATGAGAGGTATCCATTTTTCTAGACTGACACAGGTGCTAATTTAGGTGCCGTAGTACAGTGTCATTCAGCAAAGAACTTGACGTGTTCTTGTGCGTTCAGAAGGGAAGCTTTGGCTGTACGATGTCCTGCTTGAATGTTCTTGAGCAGACTGTCCACTTTCGGAAATCGTGAAGGCGAAGCATGGCCGGTAGGGAAGCAAATAGGGTGATAACCGTGGGAGCAGAAAAAAGGACTGGAACCTAGAGCGGAATGGCAAGAGTTATTATAGGCAAATCCTGCCAAAGGTAGTAAAGCACACCAATTGTCCTGAGATGCAGAGATGTAACTGCGCAAGTAACCTTCCAGTGTCTGATTGAAACGTTCAGTCTGACCATTCGTTTGTGGGTGGAATCCAGAACTCAACGCCTGGGAGATGTTCAGGCTCTTGCTGACTTGATGCCAATACCGGGAAGTGTATTGAGATCCACAATCAGAGACAATTGTCTCAGGGAGACCATGAAGCGTAAATATCCTTGACATGAAGATTTTCACCATCTGGGCCACTGTGGGAGCCTGCGGAAGAGGAACAAAGTGGGCCATCTTTGTAAAGTAGTCCATGGTAACCATGATCACGGTACAACCTTCGGAGACGGGTAGTTCCACGATGAAATCTGTTGAAATCATTTGCCAAGGGCGATCTGGGACAGGCATCATAGATAGAAGACCCAGTGGGGCCGAAAGAGGAGACTTAGTTTGCCAACATATGTAACATGCTGAGACATAGTCCTGGATGTTGCAAGCCATCCCTGGCCACCAACAATGACGTTGGACCAACTCCTTGGTGTTTGCGACGCCTCTATGGCCGGCCATTAGAGAATCATGACATAGCTGCAGGACTGATTTCCTTAATTCCGTAGAAGGAATGAATATTTGTTTATTTCTGTATAAACACCCTTGTGAGGGGGTAAGCTTCCATGTGTCTATTATCTTTGGATTAAGCTGTAGAAATTGAGAGGTTGCTTCTGCTACCAATTGGAGGAAGGTCGTCACTACTTGTAGGAATCTTGCTCTGGGAAATAGAGGTTCGGGACGGAAAGGGGTAGCAGAATTGTAGTCCTTTCTTGACAGTGCATCCGCTTTAAGATTTACCCTTCCTGGTATGAAGGTGAAGACAATCTCATAGGGGGAGAAGAAGTGAGCCCAACGGGCCTGTCTGCTGTTCCGGGTCTGCGAGTATTGCAATGCCCGGAGATTGCTGTGGTCTGTTCGGACTTCAATAGCATGCCTGGCTCCCAACAGCAGGTGCCTCCATTCCTCGAATGCTCGTTTGATTGCAAGTAGTTCCTTTTCGAGGACTGTGTAAATAATCTCAGAAGGTGAGAGCGTCTTTGACATATATGCCACCGGGCATTCTATACTTTGACTATTCTCCTGAAGCAGGACGGCCCCTAATGCTTGATGTGATGCATCAGTTTCCACAATTAACCTTTTTGTCTGATCTGGGGTAAGTAGTATGGGTCCAGAAATGAAGCGTCTTTTAATCTTGTTGAAGGCCTGATGGGCCTTCTCTGACCAACGTAATTTTGCTTCTTTCTTGAGAAGTGCTGTCATCGGTAGGATCTCTTCTGAGTAATGGGGAATGAATCGTTGATAGAAATTGGCGAATCCTAAGAATCTCTGCAGATCCTTTACGCACATAGGAGCAGGCCATTCTGTAATTGCCGAGACCTTTCTTGGGTCCATGGCTATGCCTGGGCTGATAAGATGTACCCCAAATTCGCCACTTTGTTCTTGTGGAATTCACATTTGCCTAATTTGCAATAAATATGGTTATCGGACAATCTTTGCAGTACTTCCTTGACGTGATGAATATGGTCGGTAGGTGAAGTGGAAAAGACCAAAATATCGTCTAAGTAGACGATGACTGTGTGAAGGAGAATATCAGAGAAAATGTGGTCCATAAAACGCTGGAAGACGGCCGGGGCATTAGACAGGCCAAAGGGCATCACTCTATATTCGTAATGCCCAAAGGGAGTACGGAAGGCCGTCTTCGACTCATCTCCAGCCCGGATATGGATAAAATCCGCGGAGGTTCAATTTTGTGAAGATAGTAGCTCCCTTAACTGCCTCGAGGATGTCTGGGATCAAGGACATTAGATACCAATCAGGGATCGTGATTTTATTCAGCCCGCGATAATCTATACACGGTCGGAGTTCTGTTGTACATTTTTGGGGATGAAGAATAATGAAGCCCCTGCTGGAGATGTGGACTCCGTGATAAGACCATTATGTAAGTTCTTTTGAAGATACTCCTCAAGGACTTCCCGTTCTCATGAGGATAATACGTACATGCGACCAAAGGGAATAGGTGAATCAGGAACCAATTCCAAGGAGCAATCATCCCTCCGATGCGGGGGTAACTCAGCATACTCTGAATCCGAAAATATGGCCTGAAAAGATCGATAGTCAGATGGGATTTCTTGGACATTATTAAGTGCAGCTGCTGTAGAGCTATTCTCTTGAACTGACGTCCTAGAATGGAAGCCTAGGGCTCTGTCAGAAAGGCAATTTGTTAGACAATGTTCTGAGCCCAGAAATATTGTTCCAGCTGTCCAATTGATATAAGGATTATGGGCTCTGAGCCAGGGTAATCCTAGTATCAAGGGATAATGAGCGGTACAGATAACATCAAAGATGATTGTCTCTTGGTGTGATGAAATCTTCATCTGAATGGGCCTAGTCTGTTCTTTGATGGGGCCCGGAACTAATGGGCTTCCATCTACCGACTCCACAGGAATAGCCATAGGTTTGACTGAACATGGTATTCCATGATTAGTTTTCCAGTGGGTATCGATAAAATTGCCTGCGGCCCCGCAATCAATCAAGGCGGGAATTATTATTGAGTCAGAAGAACCCCACCTTACCGTGACCTGTAAAACAATCATCGGGAGCTCTGGAATATCCGTTGCTTGAGAGGACAAAGGTAATGTTGAGGAACCTTTTACTGATTCCCTATCCGCGGTTGGGAGGGAGCGTTTCCCTGTCTCTTAGTTGGTGTGATAGGACAATCTTGTACCGCATGATCCTTGGCTCTGCAATACATGCACAACCCTTGCATGCGATGTCTGTTGCGTTCTTCAGGAGTCAGTCTACCCCGTGTCGCTCCTATCTGCATTGGCTCATCTATCTGGGCTTTAGCTGAAGATGGAGAATAAGTAGTTGTATGTCTCGTAGGACGAATTTGATGTCGTTCACAAAGTCGTTCCTGTAAACGATAGTCCATCTGCATAACCATAGTAACTAGTTCTGCTAGGTTCGTAGGTCGCGGTACTCTGGACACCTCGTCCTTTAGCTCCTCGTTTAATCCTCGTTGAAACAATGTTATCAGGGCATCATCTGCTCAGGAAGTACCAGCTGCCAGTTTCTTGAAAGTGGTAATATATGACAGTAGATCTTGCGATCCTTGTCTAAAGTCCAACAATTGTTCCTGGGCTGATACTGCAATCTCTTGTCTACCAAACATTGTTCTAAGGCTATTCAAGAAGGCTGGGTAAGAATCCAGAAGAGGATTGTTCGTGGTGACTAATGGTGTCGCCTACGACAAGGCAGGTCCTGTTAAATGTTATCATGTGCCCCACCTTATCTCGATCACTATGAAAAAAGGCAGTCTTAAACGAAAACTGGACTGTACATGCCTTGATGAAGGCTTTAAGTTTTTGAGGATTTCCATCATATAAACCCCCTGGTATAGGGGCAGGGGGTAATTCGGAGCAAATAGGGGCTCTTCCCACCTGTTGTCGCAGGAAGGCATTCTCCTGCTTTAGGAACTGTACTTCTGCAGTCAAAGATTGGACCGCCGTTAACAGCTGTTGCTGTTGAGCCGAATCCATGTCTGTAATTGAGGGTTAATTTTCGAGAGTAAGTACTTGAGGTGCCCTCCCAGTCTCTCCAGAAACAATTCTTATTTCTTTTTGGGCGTTGCAAACTGTGACAAATATATCTGTTTAATATTGATTGGAGTCGACTAAGAGATAGCTCAGCGGCCACGTGTGCGCCTTGGAAGCAAGACGACATGAAGTAACACAGGTTCGATCTCCAGGTCTGCGCTTAAAAACCTCTGGGTGTTTAAGCGCGTTATAAATTGCAACTAAGACAAAAAAACAATAAAAATACTATTACATAACTAAAAAAAACACAAATTCCTGTAACAGTGCCTCGATGCCTGCGGGCTGTATGAGTGCTTTAAAAATGCAAATAAAAAAAAAAAAAGATAACCACAAGGACTCACCAATAGCTTTTTTCCTCTCCTCTCGTACTGTTCACGGGGGTTTTCAAGAAAGGTGAGTAGAATATGAGAGCCTCCCTGAGTCCCTTCCTCCACTTCCTATGGCAAAAGCTTAGAAGAGAAGAAGGGCTTCAGGGAAACCCTCTGGGGAAAAAAACCCTGCGTCGTCGTCTGCCGGACTGATGTCGTCAGATGAGAAGTGCAGCGAACGGTCTTGTAGTTGATTGTAGAAAGGAGTCTGACCAAGAACTAAGAGAGAAAGGGAAGTAATTTGTGAGCAAGACGGAATAGAATAAGAATTGTAATGACGTTCTGAGTTACCCTTAAAGAGGATTTGGGTGCTCTTTTGAGTTAGAAGTGGTGGCTTCCGCCACGTTCCCTATTACGTGAGGAATTTATTAGAACAGTGTAAAGACGTGGAAAACAGATGGATATAGGTAGACAGGATCTTTACCTGACAAAGTGAACGGAGTGGCACCGGGAGACCTATGGCGAGTTTGTAAGCAGAGTAGGGGGTACCGCAGTTAGTACGCTGATCTTCTTAAAAGGTGTAAACAGAAAAGAATAGTGTCAACTTCGTTTAAGGCATCTATTGTTATTTAACCCTGATTACTCTACTCCTCGTACCAGGCTTTTGGAATTGGAAGAGCCGTGAAGTCCGCTCTATAGGTTCCCGACCGGAGCCTGTGTGAGCGTGTGTTTGTAGAAGGATCCGAGCTACCTTCAACGGGAAGGAATCGGTCTTAGAGGTAGGTTCTAGGGACAGGAATGAATGAAAGACAGATTTAGAAGAATGGATATGAGGTTGATAAGAAAGGTTGCGAAGAAGCGTTCTAGAATAGATCTTACGAAGCGCTGTTAATGCGGAGTAGCACCTTCTGTCTGTGGGGCGCCTGCAGGGACCAGACAGGAATTTCATCAAAGGGGCACCTGCCAACTGACTCTTTTACACATGTGTGTCTTTCCTCCACTCTCCACAGGAAACTCAGTGGTCTTCTAGTTATTGGTGGAAGATGTCAAGAATCAGAGTGTCTCGATCTGGGCCCAGGAGACTGGAGCAGAACCATCCTCTGCTACCAAAATGTGCAGTAGCACCTGGAGCATTCCAAGTGCCAGATGGAATTACCAATAAATGATCTAAGATCTAAATAACAAGACAGACTCAAAGAATATGGCAAAATACTACTTTATTATCAGCTCAAATAAAGTAGGGAAACCTGGTGAGCAAACAGATTGCAGCTCACTCACTCTCCTCTACATTTCGATTACACAAAAGCTTTATACCTCAATGTACATCTGCTATGATGTCATCCTACATGCCAAACAGTAAAAACCTATCGGAAGAAGACATTGGCTAAGGGAACATATATACTATACATTATTAGGTGTTAGTAACATAATTGGCTGCTCCCTATCTAGTAGGCACACCTTGAACTAACTCTTACTACATATACTACAGATTAATTGCAGAATAACAGCAGTAGATTAGCTTCTGCAACAGTGTATGATGCACTGCTACCTAGGCCCACAATATGGTTGGCATTCTCTCCCAACCTTGGACATTTGGCTCATTAGCATCACATAAGCAAAATGAAACCCAGGTGTGGGGAACGTCAGACCACTACCCACTTCGTCAATTAGCCTACATCTCTCAGCAGTTAGTCCCTAAAAAAAGTTCATTTGAAGCTTCATGAATAGCCCTTGTTTTCGAGTCTTGCACCACATGTGAGGAGACCATGATTTTATCAATTTCAAACTTTTAATTAGTGCTATTTAATTCAATTAAACTGGCTGCTATTACTCCTCTTGGCCTCTGGAGACTTGGTTGCTCCGTCTACCATTTTCTTTTTTCAATCTTTAATTGTTCAATACTTGGCACTTGCACATATGTTCTCCTTCACTTCAATTCTAAGAGGAATATGTCATGCGCATATAGCTTATCCTATTTGACACCCTTGTGCCTTGCAGTTGCCTCTTGATGTGGCATTCTTGATTGCAAGCCAAACAGATATTCTTTGTTCTTCTCACAAAGCTGTTTCCAGCACTTGTGAGCTCTGCAGTTCTGGTCTCTCTCTTCACGGCTTCTTCCTTATTATTCATTCCACCCATCATTTGTGTACATCTTGTGCCTTCCGATGATCATGCACTCTCCTTGGGAGCTATACTCCATCCTTACAGCATTCTAGGGTTGTATTTCTATTCATTTCAGCAATTCTCTAATTTTTCCTGGGCTATTCTCCACTCTTGTCAAATTCACTTTATGGTCTTTAGCTCAGCTTTATGACTTGATTTCCCAGAATCTGAACGCCCTCATCTCTGGCAACCACTTGAGCCCTCTGTGCTCCCTCTCATTTCCACTCACTCTCTCTCCTCGCCCTACACTGTAATGCGATTCCTCTCCATATTACTCCAACTCTACACCATTTAAATCCAACCTCAAAGCTCTTCTTTCTGAAGAGCCTATCCTAGCGATCAAGTTACTGCATCACCATTTTCCTCTCTCTCTCTACCCTTCATGGACAAAACTACAGCATCTTTCCATCACCCCTCCATCCTTAATTCAGCACTTTCTCCACTATCCCGTTCCTATGTCATTCTACCATGTCCTCGTCCCTGCCTTATGTTTCCATCTTCTACCCTGTCCTCGTCCCTGGTTTATGTTTTCATCTTCCCCTACAACGTAGTCTTCAAGCAACATTCTCTCACCCCATCATTTTAAAGGACCCATGTCCTCCGAACTGTTATCAATGGTAAATTCCATGCCAAAAATACATTGCTTTCCCTATAGTTTTTATAAATAAAAAATAAACTTCTTACGTGGTTGAGATATCTGAACAGTTACCATATGGGTGTGCAAGAAGATCAGTACAGCAGGGCTGTTATATGAGGCAAACTCTTCTATGGATTCAGCTCAAAATGGCATCAGAATGTGTTCATCATCTGACAAATGACAGTGTGATTTTCTCAAGACTAATACAGTGGTTTCTGAGAATATACAGGCAGAGACAGAAATGACCTTTTGTTTATTAGAAATTATTGTTACTAGAATATGTATTATTAGGGTATTTAACTGAGCATGGACCAAGTTTTGAGAAGCAACAGAGCTCTTTACAATCATAGGGCAGAAAATAAATTGAGGGAAGCAGTGAAAAGGAGTTGGGAGCTAACAGCGGAGGGTGGCCAATTGGCAGCATGGGGGAAGATAGTAGGGGGCAGATCACTGAGTCTCAGGTAGGGTAGGGGAGTACAGGGTGTGTGAACCAAGGTGTTAAGGAGGAGCAATTCCTTAAAGAGGAAGGTCTTGAACTTTTTTCTGAACTGTAGAAGTGATGGGGCAAGTCTGATTTTGACGGGGAGGAGGTTCTCGAGTCTTAGAGCGTAGGCAGAGAAAGCCTGTACTCATGTCATAAAAATAGACAAAAGGTGGCCTACAATAAATATTATCTACATTCCTTCATGGTCCCAATACATATGGTTATCCTTACAATGGCTATTTTTTCTGCCCTTCTCCAGGTGATTCCATAACAACATTAAGAGGGTAATTCATCGAATTTCGCAGAAAAGTGTCGGAAGCGGCTGGCGCAGAGTGTCCGCGTGCGATTGTCTGCGCCAGGCACGTGCGCTAAAACCGATTTCCGCGCACAGCGTATTCATGGATTTTAGGCTCCCAAACCAGCCGTGGCGCAGAGAATCGCAGCGACCCTGCAGCAGCGCCAGTAACGCCCCGAAGAACGCCCTCGCGCAAGGAAAAGCCATCAAAATCGCTAAATCATCGCAAAGGGCTGCGCTAACCCTGGACCAGTTCACCGGGCTGGCAAACAGCAAACGCCAAGCGGGGAACGTGTATTTCAGGGGTGCGCGGGAAGTTCCACACGCGATTGGGCCAGTGCGAGCAAGGTATGTGAATTTCAGGGGTGCGCGGGAAGTTCCACACGCGATTCCAGCAGGGTACGTGTATTTCAGGGGTTCACGTGAACTTTCTCACGCAATCGGGCCTGGGGGAGCGGGCTACGTGTATTTCAGGGGTTCGCGTGAATTTTTTCAGGCGATCGGGCCTGGGGGAGCGGGCTATGTGTATTACAGGGGTTCGCGTGAACTTCCTCACGCGATCGGGCCTGGGGGAGCGGGCTACGTGTATTTCAGGGGTTCGCATGAACTTTCTCACGCGATCGGGCCTGGGGGAGCGGGCTACGTGTATTTCAGGGGTTCGCGTGAACTTTCTCACGCGATCGGGCCTGGGCGAGCGGGCTACGTGTATTTCAGGGGTTCGCGTGAACTTTCTCACGCGATCGGGCCTGGGGGAGCGGGCTACGTGTATTTCAGGGGTTCGCGTGAACTTTCTCACGCGATCGGGCCTGGGGGAGCGGGCTACGTGTATTTCAGGGGTTCGCGTGAATTTTTTCAGGCGATCGGGCCTGGGGGAGCGGGCTACGTGTATTACAGGGGTTCGCGTGAACTTTCTCACGCGATCGGGCCTGGGGGAGCGGGCTACGTGTATTTCAGGGGTTCGCGTGAACTTTCTCACGCGATCGGGCCTGGGGGAGCGGGCTACGTGTATTTCAGGGGTTCGCGTGAACTTTCTCACGCGATCGGGCCTGGGGGAGCGGGCTACGTGTATTTCAGGGGTTCGCGTGAATTTTTTCAGGCGATCTGGCCTGGGGGAGCGGGCTACGTGTATTTCAGGGGTTCGCGTGAACTTTCTCAGGCGATCGGGCCTGGGGGAGCGGGCTACGTGTATTTCAGGGGTTAGCGTGAACTTTCTCACGCGATCGGGCCTGGGGGAGCGGGCTACGTGTATACGTGTATTACAGGGGATCGGGCCTGGGGGAGCGTGCTACGTGTATTACAGGGGTTCGCGTGAAGTTGCACACGCTATTGTCCCAGTGCGAGCAGGGTACGTGTATTTCAGGGGTGCGCGGGAAGTTCCACACGCGATAGTCCCAGTGCGAGCAGGGTGCGTGTATTTCAGGGGTGCGCGGGAAGTTCCACACGCGATAGTCCCAGTGCGAGCAGGGTACGTGTATTTCAGGGGTGCGCGGGAAGTTCCACACGCGATACCAGCAGGGAATGTGTATTTCAGGGGTTCTGGGGACTACTACACGTGAATTGGCCGTGTGGGTCCTCCCAGGTGTACGCTCCACAACCTCCACGGCCCCTGCAGGCAGCCCACACCACGGGGGACTACCCTGCACCCCTGCCCATGTCCCGCAGACAGCCCATTCACCATGGGCATGCCCCCCAGACAACCCACATGTCACCTTGCACTACTGATCAACAATGCATGTCTCCCACCACCCCCGCCCCCCTGCCACCATGGGCAGCCCCCACCAGGCCCCCACTCATGTCTCCCACCACCCCCACCCCCCAGCAGTGCAGGGTCACCCTCCACCAGGCCCCAACTCATGTCTCCCACCACCCCCACCCCCCGGCAGTGCAGGGTCAGCCTCCAGCAGGCCCCCATTCATGTCTCCCACCACCCCCTCCCCCTGCCACCATGGGCAGCCCCCACCAGGCCTCCACTCATGTCTCCCACCACCCCCACCCCCCTGCCACCATGGGCAGCCCCCACCAGGCCCCCACTCATGTCTCCCACCACCCCCACCCCCCGGCAGTGCAGGGTCACCCTCCACCAGGCCCCCACTCATGTCCCCCTGCACCCCCACCCCCCAGGCACCATGGGCAGCCCCCACTCATGTATCCCACCACCCCCACCCCCCAGCAGTGCAGGGTCACCCTCCAGCAGGCCCCCACTCATGTCTCCCACCACCCCCACCCCCCGGCAGTGCAGGGTCAGCCTCCAGCAGGCCCCCACTCATGTCTCCCACCACCCCCACCCCCCTGCCACCATGGGCAGCCCCCACCAGGCCCCCACTCATGTCTCCCACCACCCCCACCCCCCTGCCACCATGGGCAGCCCCCACCAGGCCCCCACTCATGTCTCCCACCACCCCCACCCCCCTGCCACCATGGGCAGCCCCCACCAGGCCCCCACTCATGTCTCCCACCACCCCCACCCCCCAGCCACCAGGGGCAGCCTCCACCAGGCACCCACTCATGTCTCCCACCACCCCCACCCCCCAGCAGTGCAGGGGCAGCCTCCAGCAGGCCCCCACTCATGTCTCCCACCACCCCCACCCCCCAGCAGTGCAGGGTCACCCTCCACCAGGCCCCCACTCATGTCTCCCACCACCCCCACCCCCCTGCCACCATGGGCAGCCCCCACCAGGCCCCCACTCATGTCTCCCACCACCCCCACCCCCCGGCAGTGCAGGGTCACCCTCCACCAGGCCCCCACTCATGTCTCCCACCACCCCCCAGCAGTGCAGGGGCAGCCCCCACCAGGCCCCCACTCATGTCTACCACCACCCCCAACCCCCTGCCACCATGGGCAGCCCCCTCCAGGCCCCCACTCATGTCTCCCACCACCCCCACCCCCCGGCAGTGCAGGGTCACCCTCCACCAGGCCCCCACTCATGTCTCCCAGCACCCCCACCCCCCAGGCACCATGGCCAGCCTCCACCAGGCCCCCACTCATGTCTCCCACCACCCCCAGCCCCCGGCCACCATGGGCAGCCCCCACCAGGCCCCCACTCATGTCTCCCACCACCCCCACCCCCCAGGCACCATGGGCAGCCTCCACCAGGCCCCCACTCATGTCTCCCACCACCCCCACCCCCCAGGCACCATGGGCAGCCTCCACCAGGCCCCCACTCATGTCTCCCACCACCCCCACCCCCCTGCCACCATGGGCAGCCCCCACCAGGCCCCCACTCATGTCTCCCACCACCCCCACCCCCCTGCCACCATGGGCAGCCCCCACCAGGCCCCCACTCATGTCTCCCACCACCCCCACCCCCCAGGCACCATGGGCAGCCTCCACCAGGCTCCCACTCATGTCTCCCACCACCCCCACCCCCCGGCAGTGCAGGGTCACCCTCCACCAGGCCCCCACTCATGTCTCCCACCACCCCCACCCCCAGCAGTGCAGGGGCAGCCTCCACCAGGCCCACACTCATGTCCCCCTGCACCCCCACCCCCCAGGCACCATGGGCAGCCCCCACCAGGCCCCCACTCATGTCTCCCACCACCCCCACCCCCCAGCCACCAGGGGCAGCCTCCACCAGGCACCCAATCATGTCTCCCACCACCCCCACCCCCCAGCAGTGCAGGGGCAGCCTCCAGCAGGCCCCCACTCATGGCTCCCACCCCCCCCACCCCCCAGCAGTGCAGGGTCACCCTCCACCAGGCCCCCACTCATGTCTCCCACCACCCCCACCCCCCGGCAGTGCAGGGTCAGCCTCCAGCAGGCCCCCACTCATGTCTCCCACCACCCCCACCCCCCTGCCACCATGGGCAGCCCCCACCAGGCCCCCACTCATGTCTCCCACCACCCCCACCCCCCGGCAGTGCAGGGTCACCCTCCACCAGGCCCCCACTCATGTCTCCCACCACCCCCACCCCCCAGCAGTGCAGGGGCAGCCCCCACCAGGCCCCCACTCATGTCTCCCACCACCCCCACCCCCCTGCCACCATGGGCAGCCCCCACCAGGCCCCCACTCATGTCTCCCACCACCCCCACCCCCCGGCAGTGCAGGGTCACCCTCCACCAGGCCCCCACTCATGTCTCCCACCACCCCCACCCCCCAGGCACCATGGCCAGCCTCCACCAGGCCCCCACTCATGTCTCCCACCACCCCCACCCCCCGGCAGTGCAGGGTCACCCTCCACCAGGCCCCCACTCATGTCTCCCACCACCCCCACCCCCCAGCAGTGCAGGGGCAGCCTCCACCAGGCCCCCACTCATGTCCCCCTGCACCCCCACCCCCCAGCATCCGTGCGGGTCACGTCACAGACGCGCTTACGCGCTGAGGGCCTTTGGTCCAATAGAATCGCGTATGCGTGCTGACGCGCTTACGCGCTAAGGGCCTTTCCTCGGTTTTCACGCTGACGTGCAGGATTTTCACGTGCCAAATCACTCCGTACCAAGCTGGCCATGCGTAAGCACACGGAAGACCACGCTCCTGCCCAGAAGGCCGAACTACTGCCCCCCAGAGCCCCGAGCACGCTCCCACCTGCTATCTGCTGCTGCCTGACTGCCTGCTGCCCACGTGCACTGCCATTTGCTGCCTGCACATCAGCCAGGGGTGCTGTTGCTGTGACCACCCCTGCTGGAACCGAAGACTCCCGACTGGAATTCCATCGCTCAACAGCCCAGCCCCAGGACCCAGTTGCCCACCCACTCCTGCCTCTGGGGTTGTCATGTCGGGGCAAACACCATCTGTGACCACTGACAACCCCCGGCCAGAGAGGCAGAGGGGCACCAGCTTCAGCGAAGTTGGTGTCCTGGTGGAGCAAGTCCTGGGGCAGTATGATGCCCTCTTTGGAAGTTCCCGCGCCGACAAGGAAGGATGGACTCGGATCTGGACTGACATCGTGACTGCCATCAACGCGGAGGGGGTGGCAGTCCGGGACTTACAACATGTCAGGAAGCGCTGGAAGGACTTCAGGTCCAGGACCCTGAACAAGGCCCGGCGCCTCTTGAAGGCAGCGGATACCAAGGGGCGCCGGGGCCACTTGTCGGAAGAACAGATGGGGGTCCTGGAACGCATATCCCTAGCGCTCCACGTCCAGGTCCTAGAGAAGCAGACCCGTCTGGAGTCGAGCGGTGAGTGTACATGCATCCTGGTTGTGAGCAGTGCGTGTGGTGATCATTCGCCATTGTGCCGGTTGCACATCTGTTTGTATGGGGTCGAGTATGGGTGGGGGTGTACAGGGCCGTGGGGCTGACACATGCGAGGGCTGTAATGTGTGAGACATGGATGGTGCTTGTGTGTGTGGGCTTGCATGGCAAATGCAGTTGTGCGTGCACACATGTTTGGATGAATGTGTATGTAAGTAGACATGTCCGTGATGTCAGGCATGTATGTTGTAGGCACCGGACTCCTCACTCCCCGACGAGATGACAACACGGGAGGGGAGCCGGGCCTTGCGTCTCCGGCTGGCGGTCAGATCCCCGCCGCTGTGCTCCACAGCACCTTCTCCGCCCTCTTCATCAGTTGACGCTGCAGACAGGGAGAAACAAAACATGTATGCAAGGTGACCTGCAGTCTTTTCATGGAGAGACTGCACGTCATCTCGAATGGCTCGTTGACCACGTCAGCCTGCTGGGACAGGTCACCCAGGCCGGATTCCTCCGTCTGATGGGGCTTGCTCCGACCCCCTCCTCAACTGGACCCCCTACGCGCCAGTCGTCCTCTGTGCCATCTTCCCACCCATCAGTCACCTGGGTGCCCTGTGGAGCTGCCTCTGACGGTGCGGCCAGGCTGGTGGAGGAGGCATCCCTGCCACAGTCGGGAGTCGGAGGTCCAGCAGGGGTGGCCACATCAACAAGTGCACCCCAGCCGGCGGAGGATGTGCAGGCAGCAGGAGGCAGTGCACGGGCAGAGGCAGAGCAGCAGCAGCAGCAACATGGTGGGAGACATGAAGGCTTGGGGCTTTCCACATCGGAGGGGCAGGCATTGGCCGGAGGGCAGGGGGACCCAGGACAGAGAGTGTCTTCCGTGTGGCAGCGGTTGGGCCACGCCATAGGTGCGGAGCGGCGGCGGGCAGAAGAGGCGCGGCTCACAATGGTCAGGGCGGAGAACTCCATGCGGAGGGCCCTGAGGCGGGCCGAGTGCCTCGAGGCAATCCGCAGGGGGTTGGAGGAGGACACAGCGTCGTCCCTGCGGACCCTCGGGCCATGGAACTGGACCGCCTCTGGGACATCGAACAGGAGTTCGATGATGCCCTGGCCTGGGACACCACGGAGTGAGCCGCTGGACTGGCCCGCCGCCTTTGTATATAGTTATTTAGTTTTAGGTTTCCTTTCTTTCGAATTATGATTTGGAGTCGACGGACACTGCTCCACTTTTTGTATATAGTTGATATTTAGGTAGGTTTTTTTAGTAGTTTTCCTTTGTTCAGTTGGGCTCATGGACCCTTGGTAGTTTTTTATACGGACATGCATGTTTTTTGTTCTCATTCACATTGTAGTTAGTTTTCTTTCTTTTGCATTCTTAAATTTTTTAATACAATTTTGTTAGCATACTTCACTGTGTGGTATCATCTCATTGGTTTCATGCATGTCATGTTGTGTGTTTTCCCATTATATTGCAACCATTGTGTGTGACGGACATGGGTTCATTAGCTTCATGAACATTGGGGGTGTAACATGTGATTTCCATTTCCATGTGGGTGAATGGGTTACTTGGTAGGGTTTTTTCGATGTGGAGGCTGTCCATTACGCACATGATTGGGGATTGTGAGCACCTGGTGGAGGCTGCCCCTGCACTGCTGGGGGGTGGGGGTGGTGGGAGACATGAGTGGGTGCCTGGTGGAGGCTGCCCCTGGTGGCTGGGGGGTGGGGGTGGTGGGAGACATGAGTGGAGGCCTGCTGGAGGCTTCCCCTGCACTGCTGGGGGTGGGGGTAGTGGGAGACATGAGTGGGGGCCTGCTGGAGGCTGCCCCTGCACTGCTGGGGGGTGGGGGTGGTGGGAGACATGAGTGGGGGCCTGGTGGAGGCTGCCCATGGTGGCAGGGGGGTGGGGGTGGTGGGAGACATGAGTGGGGGCCTGCTGGATGCTGCCCCTGGTGGCTGGGGGGTGGGGGTGGTGGGAGACATGGGTGGGGGCCTGGTGGAGGCTGCCCCTGCACTGCTGGGGTTGGGGGTGGTGGGAGACATGAGTGGGGGCCTGGTGGAGGGTGACCCTGGATGCTGGGGGGTGGGGGTGGTGGTAGACATGAGTGGGGGCCTGGTGGAGGCTGCCCATGGTGGCAGGGGGGTGGGGGTGGTGGGAGACATGAGTGGGGGCCTGGTGGAGGCTGCCCATGGTGGCAGGGGGGTGGGGGTGGTGGGAGACATGAGTGGGGGCCTGGTGGAGGCTGCCCCTGCACTGCTGGGGGGTGGGGGAGGTGGGAGACATGCATTGTTGATCAGTAGTGCAAGGTGACATGTGGGTTGGCTGGGGGCATGCCCATGGTGGATGGGCTGCCTGCGGGACATGAGCAGGGGTGCAGGGTAGTCCCCCGTGGTGTGGGCTGCCTGCAGGGGCCGTGGAGGTTGTGGAGCGTACACCTGGGAGGACCCACAAGGCCAAGTCACGTGTAGTACTCCCCAGAACCCCTGAAATACACGTACCCTGATGGAATTGCGTGTGGAACTTCCCGCGCACCCATGTAATACACGTACCCTGCTCGCACTGGCCCATTCGCGTGTGGAACTTCCCGCGCACCCCTGATATGCACGTACCCTGCAGAATTCACGTGTGGAACTTCCCGCGCACCCCTGAAATGCACGTACCCTGCAGTATTCGCGTGTGGAACTTCCCGCGCACCCCTGAAATACACGTACCCTGCTCGCACTGGGCCAATCGCGTGTGGTACTTCCCGCGCACCCCTGAAATACACGTACCCTGCTCGCACTGGGACTATCGCGTGTGTAACTTCCCGCGCACCCCTGAAATACACGTACCCTGATGGAATCGCGTGTGGAACTTCCCGCGCACCCATGTAATACACGTACCCTGCTCGCACTGGCCCATTCGCGTGTGGAACTTCCCGCGCACCCCTGAAATACACGTACCCTGCTCGCACTGGGACTATCGCGTGTGTAACTTCCCGCGCACCCCTGAAATACACGTACCCTGATGGAATCGCGTGTAGAACTTCCCGCGCACCCATGTAATACACGTACCCTGCTCGCACTGGCCCATTCGCGTGTGGAACTTCCCGCGCACCCCTGAAATCCACGTACCCGGCCAAATCGCGTGTGACACTTCCCGCGCACCCCGGTATACACGCACACATATTTTTTGTCAGCGGGTCCGTGTTTGTGGGTACCCCTTTGCACGTCATTTGTCCTGGAGGGCCACAGTATAGGACATTCATCATGGCAGTATATAGGTGCTATTTGTTGGCGCACCTTTTGGCGCACATTTCTTACAGCCGCAGAGACGCTACCGCCTGCTTTCTTGTGGCGGTCGTGTTTGTACCTGTGCGCTGGTTTGAGCGTGCGCTTTTTTCCCCTATTCTATTCCATGAATACGTGTTGTAGGCTAGCGTGTGGGCGTTCCGCGCACTTGTGCCCTGTACTTCCCCCGTGACGCCCACGTTTTGGCAAGTTGTTCCCCATTCCGAGTGTTACGCCCGTGTTCCGCCTACTTTTGTTGCGTGCGCCGCGCTATGTGCGATTTTCGCTCTGGCCTGTGCGATTTTCGCTGTGACCTGGCGCACGCTGTTAGATGGCCTGTGCGCCAACGTGCGCCGCACACTTTTTTATCGCACATCCGCTGGTTTTCTCGGCACGGACTTCCATGAATCGATGTGCGCTGCTTTTCGTGCGATTTTCGCACTTGCACTGCGATTTTCGCTATTCCACTGCGATTCGCACGTTTTTGCCCACTTGCGCCGCGCTAATTATTCCATGAATCGGCCTGTAAGTGTGTCAGAAGAAGAAAGGTTATAGTTAGGTTGAAAATACAGAATGCAGTGGCTAATAGTAGTAACCCGATTAACCATGGATAGAAAAAGTGGTAGGAAGCAAAGATTGAATAACTGCATTGTACGTGGTGAGAGTAAGAATGGAGGAAACTGTTTGCTACACAATACAGTCATTTAGTACCGGGTCATCGTTCAATGAGTGAATGAGTAATAGATTGAGTGAGTACGTGATTGAGACAATGTGCCTAGCATGCACTGTGCACTAAACCAGTTCTTCGTTATTTATTTATTAGACACAGAATGTTTGTTACAGGTTGGAGACAAATATTCTGGCTATCTGGTAACCATGGTTACACATGCACAGACAAACAGGCAGGGAATGGTTTAGTTAGTCAGTTTCTAGGTACATTCCTGACCTCATATAGACTATCCAAATGACTATCAATAAATCGGGGTGCCATGGGGATTCCTTGTTCTTACCTTGAGACAAGAAGATGTACAAAAAATGTAAATAAGAAGAGTGGAGTTGTATCTACAAGATTAGCTTGCAATTGGACCTGCTGCTACAGACGGGGGTTAATATTCACTGATTAGATTGAGACAGCCAACCAGCTGGAAGCTGAAACACTAAAAGACTACTGAAAAGCTATACATCCTTTGTTGTCAGCAATTTGATGATATGGAGGAAACGGTTAAACAAATTAACGAGGTGGTAACACTTTTGGTTACCACGAGGGAAGAGAGTGCCAGACGGGCTCCAGGAAATACAGCGCATAACACATTTTAAGCCCCAAAACAAAAGTAATATAGAAACAAATGTATTTCTGTGTTATAGCACTGGTCCCTGTTAACATGAGGACAGTTGCTGGAGGCCCTCCTGAGTCTTGAGATCCCCCTGAGGCTTGAAGCCCCTTTCAACTGAAAAGGTTGAAGTGCCCTGACACTAGCGCTGGCTGAAGCCCAATGAGAAATCAAGGTCAGTCAAATCATATGCACTTCCATTTTAGGGATAGAAAATAAAGGTTCCTGCATAGCTCAAAGAATATGTTTTAACGGTTGTCATAACCTCAAATGGATAAGGCCCGCTATCAAGCCTGTTCATGAACTTAAGGTAAACTTGCTGCAATTCCTTGGAAAGGCTTCTTCACCCTTCTTGCCCACTACTTAACGCTACCCACCTTATTTATTTTATTTATTTATTTATACATTTCTAAAGGGCACTAAACCCGGAGGCATGAAGGCGCTGATACAGAACCAATTTCACATACATAAAACGATCACATGAATAAGAGATCCAGGTAAAGTTTTGCCATCCTCCCATATGGACTTTCATGATATTTTTTAAAGCTCCTGCCCCTCACCCCACCTTCTCAAATGTTGTACTGTGAATAGTTCTCATAAAAAAAGGGAAATTATATGTGCCTTTGAGATTTCTTTTCAAATCATTCTTTAAGTCCATTGCGCGCAATGCAGAAAACAAAAACATATTGATTGTGGATTCATGGAGAGCACAACAAAGGAGTTGTAAAAAAGCATTCATCCAATGGTAGACTGCTTAAAGAAACACTTTGAAAATATATTTTAAAAAATTAAGAAAATCCCAATCTGTCGAACAATGGGCATAGTTGATTCATGTACACCAGAATAGTTTCTGCAACAGCATTTTTTCTGCATTGCCTATGCAGATTTCAATGGTGGCATGATCATTCACAAACAATTTAAGATCCTCTTCCTATGATTACAATTGTGACACAATTACTACTGCTGTGTATTAATATAGACATGTGTAGTGAACACAACCCTTACTCAGCTCCACACAACTACTAAACCAGCTGTTACACCAATCAAAAAGTTAAAACTGGCCCGGCCCAACAGGTATATCACCTTCGTCTCTTTTTGGTAGTGCAGAATGAGGGAAGGTTATACTCGTCAGGAAGAGTGTTAGCTGATACAGTTGCAACACAAGTATGGGGGTACCAAAATACAAAAACGTTCATCCAAAGTACTTGAAAAAAATTAACTTTTAGAAAAATAATCAATGAAATCAGCTAATTATAAACACTAAAGCACCACCCTTCTAAATGAAAATGCAGAGTTTCAGAATAAATGGCACTCAGGCAGTGTTTTTCAGGCATCAGATTTCAGGAACCATATCAGTGTTTAATGATATTTGTATATATATGGCAACCTTATCTAGGGTATCAGTACATTTGCGCTTCCCAGGCAGATAGGTCCTAGAGAGCACCTGCAAAATTCTGTCACCTCCAATGATCATGTCCCTCTTTTCCAGTCGGCTCAGGCCTTGTCCAGTCTGCATATCACCCAAAATGTTTATCACAAATGGTTAAGGGAAAATGCTTGCTCTTTTTCTAGAGACCTCTGTCTTCACCTCTATGGAAGAAGGCTTTGGAGCAGACTGTACTCCCAACAGACATCTGGACAACAGCCTTCTTAAGTTCCAAAGAAAATTCAACTAAGGAGGTTGACTCACCCTCTACAATACCAAATCTTATATGGTGGATTGGTTCCCTTCCAGTGTTCTTTATGTGGTCCACTTGCTGACGGCTGTTTCAAAATCCTCTGCCTTGTGATGTCATACCCATCTGCAGGAAGTAGGGTAGAAGTATAGGAAGTTTAAGAGCTGTAGAGATATGAGGGTAGGAATATAGATAGAGGTATGTGATTGTGTAATGGTGTGTTAGTGTAGGGTGGGAACGCTATATTGCTATTTGGGAGTTACTATAATGGCGGAGACATGATAACACAAAGTAAGCAACTGTTGAGGTGCAATGGATAAGAATGAAGCAAATACCAGTGGGGTGATGCAATTGTATACCTTAAATAAAAGAACACTGCACTGTCTCAGTAAGAGGTGAAACTTCACAATAGGAGTAGGCTTACTCTAGATTGCATTTTTAAGTTGACACGCCACTGGCTTTCAGGACTGAGGTGGTTACTGCAACTTTGAACAAAGATAGTTAGAAAATGTGTTTGTTAATGGCATGCTGATTGCATTTGGAGAATACATTACTTAAAAGGGTATGGGGATGTGCTGCCAGGAAGACTTAGTGAGTGTTTGTAATTGGATGGCTTTGTATATGAACGGGGTCTTGGGAGCATCAACATTGTTGATAAGGGGTAAGTGGTTTACTTGTAAGTGTGCCATATGATGTGCACTTTACAAAGTGTCTGTATTGGTGTAGGAGTACTTAGTTTGCAAATGGATTAGTCCTAGTTGTAGAAGGGTGAGGAAAGGTGTACAGCTTGGAAAGGAAAATATTTCCATGTGTGAAATTCCATTAACTTTTCTGCACATATATGCTTCCTGCATGAGTAGAGCAATCATTTCAGTTGTTGGATTTATTTATTCACATTTACGATTGGTACTGTTGTCAATGCACACAGAATTATTTTTGCCTTTCTAAGTAATGTTGCATTCTGTGAAGTGTGGCAGGTAAGTGGCAGCCACCCTGTTGTCATGCATACAATGTATGTACTTGGTTTAGGTTGGTAGGATACAATCAGTGAGCCTTTTCTGTGACAAAGTTATGATTTTTATAGGGGATGCATTAGTGCGGAAAAAAGTCATACAATTGACAGAAGGAAAGAAGAGAGTAACTGTTTGGATATTAAATGGCTGACGCTGAAAGACCAAAAATGTGGCTTACTACAAAGAAATGGAAATACGCCAGTCACAAGGTCAGAGAACAACGTTTATATGACCAGGTCTCAGCACCCCATGATGCATGCGTACAAACACTGTGGCAGGAGAGAGCCCAGAATCACCAGAAACAAGATCATATATACAATTAGGAATAACATACAATATGCTTGTCCAGCCCCCTCATATGATAGGGACCCTAGGGTTCATGACCTTTCCACGTAGATGGTATTAGCATGACAACATACTTGTATTTTCCCCATCTACCTGCAGACAATTTACTGTCTGGGAGCAGGGCAAAGCAGTGCGTGGGGACATATCGTGTTCTCTGGCACAAGGTAACATTCTCTGTGCATCTTATGTATGTTGCTCCTAGAGCCTAAGGTCAGTCTGCTCTAAAAGCTTGGGAATAGGCTATTTCTTAAAGAGCATGTTTCAGATACACATTATTACAATTAATGGTTCAGTGGAGAAAACATGATTGAGACAGTAGGTCACCTAACTTGCAGATTAGCTACGCTTCTGCAAGGACTTCAAGGTTCTATAGTGTAAGACAAACAACACGCTCAGCAGAAAGTGCATTCCTGTCTCGTAAGTGTCTGAAAGTTCATACCGCAGTCTTCTACCCCGTTCAGAGCGAAAATGCAGAATGAGCAGGGAACTGAACAATGCAACCAAGATGGCCGATAAAACAAAATGGCAACATGCCCATCATTATTGTAGCAATAGTATTGTGATGCGAATGTGCTTAGGCCAATAGCATACCTTATAGGACGCTGAACTAAATATATTTTCACAAACCCTCCTTTCGGCCTAAGCCAAATGCATCACCCAAACATGGCATCCTCAGACGACCAGGATGCAGTGCCGTCATCAGAACATCCCGAATCATCACTATCATCAATGTCCTGCATGGTCAGTGCATTAGTGACATGTACAGGCAAGTGTGGGCTTGGTTTCAATTTGACCAATGTACATTCACAACAATCCCCTATCATGGAACCCAGGGCAGGTAAGCATTGCATGCAGAAACAGCAAAATAGAACTATACTAAGGACTACAGCTAAAACAGAAAATATTTTCCAACCCCAAGTTTGTAGTAAACTCTTGAACCATGTACTGAGATCCGAGTCCCCTCGAGGAATGTGTACTTCGGGACCTAGAATGCGTAATCTCTTGATTGCTTGGAAAGTGATGGGGGCGGAGCCAGGTACGTAAACACAATACGCGAACATGACCATTTTGCATACACCACCACGCTCAGCCAGGATGACGTCTAACACCATCCTATTCTGAAGGGCCACAAATCTAATGGCCTTTTGTTCCAATGTCATATTGAACATGATATCAGTAGTCTCATTGATAGTTTTCTACAGAATCCTAGCCAATTTCCTAATGTCTTGAGAGTTGATAATCTGTCCCCAGAATGAAACCATGGATTTGGCAATATTCCCCAATACCTGTAGGGGGGTGTTACCTTCTGTATTCCTCCTAGGACATGTTTTCAATATATCGGTGGTAGAAGTGATATATACCCCGGGTAAAAGTATTCCCAGATAACAACTACCCTTCCAGGCCTTAGGTAACCAAGGATAAGATACACTCCCACAAACAAAATAGATAGAACCCCCTATATAGAGAGGCCTGTTTTCTTTCACCATAACAGCTGTATTCATGAACATATCTTACGAGCCCATAGGTTGAAAACCTTCCTTTCGTAAACAAAATGAAACAGAATCAAGGTCATGATTTATGGTGTATGATGGAGGAACAACCTCCTTATTCCCTACTGGAGTCATTTTGAAAGAGATCATTGACTGATATGGTCTGAAATGTCTGTCAGAATGCTTAGCAGAGGCAACATTGAGTGTGCATTTGTTTGTAAACACTGAACATCCTACGGGCAATAAAACCAATCATTCAAACTCATTAGCGTTTGTACCATTGAAGTTACCAGTGGCACTGTCGTTCCATCGTCCAAAGAACAGTGCTCAAAATGAGACATAACATGCCATGGACAGAGGGAGCGAATGAATATACCAACCTATCCCCTTCTCACCATGCTGTGGCAGATGTGAACAAACCCAACAATTAGTTTTATTCAGAATGGCATGTGTTGAATTCATGATCATCATGAGGGTGTTGTTATGATAACCCCATCTATGACTGAGATCACGTGGATGGAGAGTGTGTGCGTACATGTGTAGGGGAGACATAGTGGATGCACTACTAGTTGGCAATAGAGTATTGACTGGATGTGCACTCTCCAAATACCATAGTACAGATATCAATGTGACCATAATACAGGTTATCACTAGAATTATTATCCATTTTGTCCTCAGGGACCATGGCCCTTGGTCTACAGGCCCATCAATATGGAAATGTACATGTCCTCATTTATACGAGCAGCCCCAAATGCAGGCATAGTCTTTCAGAATCCGTTAAGAAGCCTCACTGATAGGCTTTATAAGTTCATCTGTTGGTGGCACCTGACCACTTGGCCAATCTTGCTAGTAGTCATCTCTGCCGCTCCCTGCCCCTTATTTTGTCTTAAGGGGAATGACGAGGGAATGGCACAGTGTTGGTTTCTTGTGGGTGAAGTATTCCTACCACACTTTCCTATTCTATTATAAAACTATTATTATAAATCTATTATAAAACGTAATGTCAATCCCTGAACTAAATCCGATTTTGCAGACAAAGATTGTACCTCAAAGCTCCAGGTACAGAATAATCAATGAACAAAGGATTTTCAATGTCTGAAGAAACAATATCAGTTGATGCAGAGGAAGAAGAAAGAACTGTTTCCCCAAGCCCCACGCACTCAGTAAGTGGTTTCGTATCACTCTTGGTGTCGATCAGAACAGGCACACAATGATCGTTTTCCTTTTGTCACCTTCTTCAAAAGGCAAAGGCAGTGGCACTTGTTTCACGTGCGTCGCGTACATTCAATGCCACTTCCCAGTCACACGTACCGTTGTCTGCATGGCCAATAGCACTTGGTAACGCCCCTTCCAGTGAGGTGCGAGGCATGTCTTCCTCTCAAAGTTCTTCAACAATATGACTTCCCCAGGCCAAAATACTTTGGTGTCCTCTCTCCGATTTTGCAGACAAAGATTGTACCTCAAAGCTCCAGGTACAGAATAATCAATGAACAAAGGATTTTCAATGTCTGAAGAAACAATATCAGTTGATGCAGAGGAAGAAGAAAGAACTGTTTCCCCAAGCCCCACGCACTCAGTAAGTGGTTTCGTATCACTCTTGGTGTCGATCAGAACAGGCACACAATGATCGTTTTCCTTTTGTCACCTTCTTCAAAAGGCAAAGGCAGTGGCACTTGTTTCACGTGCGTCGCGTACATTCAATGCCACTTCCCAGTCACACGTACCGTTGTCTGCATGGCCAATAGCACTTGGTAACGCCCCTTCCAGTGAGGTGCGAGGCATGTCTTCCTCTCAAAGTTCTTCAACAATATGACTTCCCCAGGCCAAAATACTTTGGTGTCCTCTCTCTCCTGTATATATCTGTATTTATCTGTATATTGTATTTTCCTGTACTTTGATGTCCTGTCATATGTAACCTTGTAACCTGCTCTGTGCCCATATGCTTACGGCCTGTTGCGCACAATAAATAAATAAACAATTACAATTACAATGCTAACATAGGCTTAATCAGAAATGAAAAATGTGGGTTCCACTGTCTACAATAAGAAGCCATACCAATTAAAGCTCTGACTTCCTTCTGTGTATTTGGAACAGACATGTCAGAGATGCTTTGTATATGTTCAGGTGTCAGACGCATACCCTCCTTCGACAGGAGGTAGCCTAAATAGGCGACTTCCTGATGACAATACTGAAACTTCTTCGCCCATGTGTAGCCAAATAAATAAGCAGCAGCAGCACAGTACCCTCCTTGCAAGCGTCCTCAGAGTCTGCAGCAATAAGCAGATCATCTATGTTCTGTAGCAACGTGCAAGTGGATGGAAACTCAAGCATATTAAGTTGTTCTTTCAAAGCCCTACTGTATATGCTTGGACTCTCGGTACAACCCTGAGGAACATGTGTACATTTGAAAGAGCGTCCCCCTAAAGAAAACGTGAACAAGTATCTAGTCTCAGCATGTACAGGAATGCTAAAGAAAGCATTATTCAAATCAGTAACACTAAAATGTCTGGCTGTAGCTGGAATCATGGTCAAAATGGTCGTAACGTCAAGCACAATTGGGAACTGTGGTGCAACAATCTTGTTAATCACGCGCAAATGAATCACAAAATGGAAAGGTAAAACATTATCCCCTTTCTTATATACAGGTAAAATCGGGCAATTACACACACTCCCAGAGATCTCTTCAATTACACCTCTGTTTATAAAATCCGAAACAATACTCTTCAAAGCATGTTCCCCTTCTACCAATATTTTGTACTGTGGAATACGTGGCAGTGTAATGCCTGATTTCAAAGTTACCTGCACTGGTTCAATGTTAAGAATCCCAACATCATTATCATTCATCGCCCATAAGTGTGTGGGTACCCTACTGAACTTACTCGGCAAAGGCATAGACAAGAATTGTGAAGCGGAAGTTTGTTGGGGAGAGATCGTCAAATACACTACATCCGGAGAACAATAAATCACAGCATTCAATTTCTTTCCAAATTTAATCACAACAAGTTTTCGCCGCAATTTGTCATCAACAAAAACAGACAAAAATCAGTAAATGGCCCTAGTGCAATCGGTACTGGCCAAGAGCCCAGACTAACCACTGGTGTACCGGAAAACCCTACAGAAACATTACTCTGCCCTGACAATGGAATATCTGGAACCCGCAGATGGTCAATGGAACACTTCTGTGCTCCAGTATCTACTAAAAAGATATGCTCCCTATTCCCATCTTCATTTCAACGTAGGACCCCTTCTGGTCTACAGGAATAGGTATTGGTTCCAGAACCTGCTTCGGGCTGCTCTAGTGAAACAATACTTTATCAGATGTAAAATCTTCTGTGAAGTAAGCGTGATTAGGATTATCAAAGACATTCCCACTACTTGCATTCTGTTGCTGTTCTCCCCGGATATTCACATTCAGATCGTGTGGTTGAATCTGCTCGTTCTGCACAAATTTGTATCTACCAGGACCCGCAATACCTGGATGACATCTTGATTGCCTCCCTACCCTATGCCTACCGTACCATATGTACCATTTGTTCGCTTTGGAGGGACGGACACTGTGCCCTCCAATGACAACCCTGTCTACAATAAGCACACTGGTTCATGTGTACAGGACCCATTTGTGCTCCCATCTGTGGCGTCAACTGACATCTCGGTTGTATACTCCCGCCCCTCGATCCTCTTGCTATCTGTTGCAAAAGAACTCCAGTCTTTAGATCACCGTTCTTCTTCTCTACTTTCTCTTTCTCAGTATTCACCCTATTCGCTTAATACTGGCCCATATGTAGTACTTCAGATTCTGATTTTGCTTGCCAGGCACTCTCAGATGCCATGATCTGAGTTTGAATGTCAGGCAACAATCCTCATACAAATTCGTCAACAAATAATCGCTTCCCTGGCTCCATAATCAAATCTTGCCCAGTAAAGTCTGAAAATACTTGTTCAAACCTGTTCAAAAACTCAGTTGCACCCTCTGTCTTTAATTGCATGCATGCCGTCAGCTTGATCCATATAATCCTTTTCTCAGGCACCAAAGTCTTCAGCTTGGTCACTATATTATTCAGCAACATCAATATAACCTGAGGCAGTTTCTCACCTGCTTTCCTAGCCCCATCAGCTTGTGCTAAGGCATCCCAGGTAACACCCATCCCTGCTTGGACATCCACAGTCCTAATCTGCTTCCATAAGTCTGCAGGTAGGATAACAGGAAACAACAGGTCAATATCTCCTAAGGTGAAGACTGACAAATTCAAAACTGATTCTTTCTCCTTGTAGGATTCTTCCTAATGTCTGGAATAGACTGCTTAATAGTATTCACTTCCTGTCTCGAAAACGGAAAGTGAACGAATTGTGAAATAGAATGTGCTGAAATAGTGGAGGCAGGTATCTGCCTCACAGCTGAAATCTCTACTTTCGGGACCAATGTCGGAGGTACTTCTCTCATAGCCAATTGGATAGTAGGGAGTTCTGAACTTTTATTAAGCAATAGAGTCAGATCGAGTGACAAAGAAGTTAATGCAGTATTGGGTGAAAATGGTCTTTTATAAATCGCCATCATATCCCCAGGACAACACACGTTTCTCTTCATGCATTCATCTTGTAAACACTCAACCACCACTTTCAACATCTTCCACTGCATAGCTGGCATATTGTGACTAAACGTATCATGCACTTTAATAGGAGAAATGGAAACATCTGAAATCCTTCTAAGCGCGTCTCTCGTGCAAATGCGCATTTCTTCACTAGTGGGTTTCAACAGAGACAAAAATAATTTCTGCATGTACAATGTATGTTGCTTATCCCTATGCAACTCATATTTATGTAAATGATCAAGTTCCCTCTTATAAATAAGCAATTTTGCAACATGCTCATGTATTTTTGTCACAGTATCTCTTGAATGAGATAAAAAATTCAAATCCTGCCATTCTTGTGGAATAGCTGAACCAGTCAAATCACTCCATACTTCAGCAAGATATACCCCCATTTGTTCTATCAATATCTTCTGTTCAGGAATACCCCCATTGTCTGGCATTGCACTTACAGCAGCTGTTTCATCACCCCCTTCCATATATGTCTCAGCCCATTCAAGCAATTCCCTTTTTCTCTCTCTGCAGATATCGTACTACGTGTCCCTATTCTCAAATCAGTGTCAATCACATCTTGCACTGGAGGAGGTGGAGTGGAAGTGGAAGTAGTTGGCAACGAAAGCAAAAATAAATCATGCGTGTTCAGCGGTGGAGGAAATACTGCTATTGGTGCAGTTGGTACAACTGGTATAGCAGCAGCTGCTACAATCGGAATGGGTGCAGATGCAGGGAGAAATACATAAGGAGGTGGTGCAGTTGAATAGGTACCTGAGTCAGACCTCCACTCATTCAGCAACTTATTCAGCAATTTGTCTGACACATGCAAATCTTGTGACGGGTATATTTTCTGCACATCTAATTGAAAAGCCCTATCCATCTTTCCAATGGCCTCTACTAGTTTCTGCTGGTCATGTACTAAGGCTTTCTCAGCATTTGTCATATGTCCACGTGCATGCTTCTCTCTACTTTTAAGTCGCTTATTTGCTTCCTTCTTCCAATCTCTAATAGTGTCAAATGCAGCTGCTCTAGCTTTCTTACACAATAATACAGATTGCAAATATTACTTTAACTCATTAATAGCGCCTACTCAGTAGCCCACATACATGTCATATGCCGCTGACCCCTCGGGTAGCGCGAGTTGACTAAGTTCCAAGTTACGAGATTGTCTTCCTTGGCACCAAACATTGACAATTGACAGGATGACAATTTACCAGGCATATTAAAATCATAGTCTTACCTAGCCAAAATATTTACACGTTAATACTATTATCAATCAAATCATCAGGACATTTCCTGCTGAAACAGACTCACCTGATTTCCAGTCAAGTCCAACAGACAATCGTCATGGCTGGCTTCCCTCGCTGCAATGGCCTCTAGGAGCTGCAAACGGCCGGAGATCAGGGTTAGAAGAGTATGAGTAAACACGTCTCTTGTGCAAGGGCCCCCTGTACTCACAGATCTCGATCCGACAGCCTCGTCTTCACCCAACAACGAATGGACATCAACGGGAGGGTCCCTGTTCGGGCACCATCCAAAAGACCAAAAATGAGGCATACTACAAAGAAATGGAAATATGCCAGTCACAAGGTCAGAGAACAATGTTTATTACAGTCATATGAACGGGTCTCAGCACCCAATGATGCATGCATATGAATACTGTGGCGGGAGAGAGCCCGGAGTCACCAGAAACAGGTTCATATATACAATTAGGAATACCATATGATACGCTTGTCCAGCCCCCTCATATGATAGGGACCCTAGGACTCATGACCTTTGCACGTAGATGGTATTACCTTGACAACATACTTGTATTTTCCCTGTCTCCCTGCAGACAATTTACTGTCTGGGAGCAGGACAAAGCAGTGCGTCTGGGCATATCGTGTTCTCTGGTACAAGGTTACATTCTCCGTGAAGCTTTTCTATGTTGCTCCTAGAGCCTAAGGTCAGTCTGCTCAAAAATCTTGGGAATAGGCTATTTCTGAAGGAGCACGTTTCAGATACACATTATTACAATTAATGGTTCAGTGGAGAAAACATGGTTGAGACAGGAGGGCACCTAACTTGCAGATTAGCTACACTTATGCAAGGATTTCAAGGTTCTATAGCGTAAAACAAACAATATGCTAAGCAGAATGAGCATTCCTGTCTCGTTAGTGTTTTAAAGTTCAAGCCGCAGTCTTCTACCGCGTTCAGAATGAAAATGCACAATGAGCAGGGAACTGAACAATGCAACCAAGATGGCGGATAAAACAAAATGGCAACGTGCCACTCATTATTGAAGCAGTAGTATTGTGATGTGAATGTGCTTAGGCCAATAGCATACCTTATAGGACACTGAACTAAATATATTTTCACAATATGGGTAAATGAAAACTTTCAGAGCACATCCCATTGCAAGTGGCATTTGATGGTAGGTGAGACATGACAGTATGCTTTTTGAGTACGGCACCCTCATCAGAGGCACTTATAACAGAGTTGAAAAAGTACCTGTATACAAAATATTGATACCTGTACTTTGTGGTGATGGGTGCCGATGTGGATGAATCTGGATGCAAACATCTTGGATAGTTTTACAGAACTTTCTAGTGGAGGTGGTTTTGAATCACACAAGACTTGTACCTTGAGTGTTTAATGGTACACATGGAGTGTTGCACAGAGATGACAGTGTTAGATGCAGAGGTCTAGGATGTGATTGGTGGATGCGTGTGTGACTGTTTACCAGTACCCAATGAGGTAGTTCTGGAAAAAGAGTAGTGGAAAGGGAAAAAGGACTGCCCCTGTTTACTGGGGAGCGGCCCTCACGGTAGTTGGGGAAGCACATATGTCACATCCTGTCCTTCTCAGCATGCTTGGCATGAAAATGGGACTGTGGGGATTATCCAATCAGGTGTTGAGGGTGCGATTTACAGGAAGGGGAGGTAATACTTTTTTTCATTGCTCTGTTCAGTGAGACTGGATGAGATGGCGAGACTCAAAGTGTTGATCATGGGCAATGCCTTTGTGCATGATCTGCACAGGTATGCCCAGGAAAGAGGCATTGCTGGCAATCTTAACTTGGAAGGAGTGGAGGCTTTGTGGCGCAGTGTACCTGTGCACAGTTTTGACAGTCTGGTTGCACTTTGCAGAGATATGGCCACTGTCACTACTGTTCATGTTGTAGTGGTGCATTATGGAACACTGCATTTGGGTTACCTCACTTGTGCACATTTTCTCCGTGGATGAAAGAACTTGGTGAAAGCAGTGATTCAGGTTTTTCCCACTGCTAAGGTGATTTTCTCATGGATACCACCTAGAAGAGTATCAGACTATCCCGGTGTACTTTGTGCCCAGACAGAGGTCGGAAGGTAGCTTATAAACAGAAACATGTCTGAATTTTTGTGCACTGCCGGGATGTTCTCCTCTGAGAATGAGATCCTTAATTTCAGTTGTCAGTGCAAATGGTATTTCTTTGTCTGCCATTGGAAATGCTATTTTATTTTACAATCTACAGGATGCTTTGAAAAGGTTCCTGTAAGAATGTAAGGATGAGAATAAAACAAAAACAAAAATAAAATAAAAAAGGGTTTGGTGCTGCTGACTTAGAGGCAGTAGCAGCAGCCATGGTTGTCATTAGTTGCAAAGGTAATATAGCACAGCAGAATTGATCTTAAACAATTCCAGCAAGAAGCAATGTGGAACGCTGCTCTGCAAAGCCAAACACAGAATGCAGGGCAGCTTTGGGGTGTGGCCTTTCATAATAACACTCCTGTGGAGCAGTTGTAACTGGAAAGCGGGCGTAATTTGTTCAAAAAAACAGTTACATGTACAATGGCACAGTGTGGGACGTTTGTAAGGGTGTACTTTCACAGTAACACTCCTTACAATGCAGAAAACAGTACTTTTCCGATGTCGGGGGGCCCAGATCGCGTCCGGCAAATAAGGGCCCACGCGCACCTTGGGTGCGGTCACATATTGATGTCGCGAATGTTGTCGAATGGGACAGCTGTCCGCAGGACGCATATTGGGAAGAATGGTTTGTGTGCATGTGCAAAGGTATTCTAAGAACAGGGTGGGCCTTCCCGGACTTATTAAAAGTGACACATGTCTGGTGACCCGTTTTAAACAAGTTGGGTGTTGGGAGGCTACAGCAAGTGCACTGTGTGTGTGCACAGCCGGCCATAGGACGCGGGTGGACGTCTCAAACTACTGAAAGTACGTCAGAACGTTTTCCGACCATGCTGGACAGGGACGGTTTTACCAGGACACAGAGGATGAGATACACATGTGCATAGCTGTGGAACGGACAGACGTGCGCTCCCACAACTAATTAAGGGTGCAGCACAAGATGCAGACATGCGGCTAGTACTGGAATCCTATGGATACCTCCATTGTGATTGTGATTGTGCATATGCCGTGCAGGTGCAGTGTCTGGAGGCAACCTCAATTCTCATTAACTGCAGCCATCCCGGACAGTACTGTGTGCCACAGACTCATAATGCAATTTCAAAATAAATGGAAAAGCCACTCACAACTCAGCAACACTTTACATCTACACCTTTAATTTCTAACATACCTAGCCACTATTAGGAAAGGGAAGGGGTAGCAGAAATGGATACATACACAAGGGAATTGGGGATTTGTACAATTTCATCATGAGGGTAGGCAAGGATTGAGGTCTCATCGTAACGTCTCTGATCACAGGGAATTTGTGGGGATGGTGGGCTGGGAAATAGGGAAGAGGTACATGTGCAGGTGGGGCAGTGGTATTTTATTTTTTCCATAATATGTCCTTTTAAGGAAGCAAAATTGTTTAGAAATGTTTTCATTTTGTATTCCAGGCTGTCTAGTTTGTTATTTACAGAGTTTCCTTAATTTCCTGTGGCCATATGCTATTGTGGAAGAGGTGCCGCTTGTGGTGCATTCCTTTCATTTCCAGTATGTCCTGTTAATGATAAAAATATCTGTTAGGTGTATATGAAGCAATACATATTAACTGTCTCACTTTTCAGACTGTGCTGCGTACCAATGGGGTTACTATCGTTACTCATTTAGGCATGAGGGAAATTCTCTTCCAGCCAAAAATAATCATGGTTTTCTACTATTGTACATTGCACAAACTGTGCAATTGTAGGAGTAACTTAAGTGTACTTTCTGCATTGTAGTGACGATCTGCTCTAAATACTTTGCAGTCCTTACTCTTCCACTTCTTTCTTCGTTCCTTTTCAAAGCAGCAGTGCAGTAATACTGTTGGACGCATACGTTATTTTGCCTGTTGGTGCATTGCATTATGGTGCATACCCTATGCCTTTGCTCTGTTGGTTTCACAAGTACAGAGTTTGCAGACCTACTCAATTTTTTCTTCCAATGCACGTACATGTTTGTACATGTTTCTTGTCTTTGCTGACTGGTACCACTATGTAAGAGAACCTCTACCTTTTTCAGCAGTTTGAATGCTACCCGATATTCAAATAACCACAAATTTATTTTCCAAATTGTTCATACTCAGCGCTGTCCATAGACTACCCCGGTGTCCACGGACTAGGCGACACCCACACCCACTTTTTTCTTGCCACCAAATAACCCTAAATGTGTTTTCCAGACATTTCTCCCACCACGCTATCCACAGATACCAGCGGCTGTCGCAGATCCAACATGGTGACCATTTAAAAAATGTAACGCATGTCACGATGGTCCAGGTAGCTGTCTGTGAACCGAATAGGGAAATTAGTCTGCGGACCGGATGCAGATATCACACATTATTTGTACCTACTTTTTGGCCATTTTAAAGAAAACTACTGGATGGATTTACACCAAATTTACAAAAGCCCCTGCTCCTTGCTCAAATTTGGTGAAACTCCATCCAGCGGGTTTGGTCTCTAGGCGTGAGCACATTTATTTTTCCATTATGTCTATGAGGTTTTCCACAAATCTTGGGATCCCCCTATATCTTCCCCCCCACTTGACAAACCACACCAAACTTTGCAGAATCATTCCGAAGGGGCCATATACTCTATTTGCAAAGATTGGTGAGGATTCGTCCAGGGGGCGGGAGTGAAGTTATAAACTGCCCAAAAAGTGATCTTCCTATGGGTTGAACAGCTTAACCATAACTACAGGGCTGTTACCACAAGCCCTGTAATGTAAAACACAAGTGATTTATTTGCACAGGTCCAATATGCTCGGACATTCCAACCCAGACAACATCCCTAGATACATTTTGCACACTGCTGTGCAAGTGGGGATTTTTCTGCCAACAGGACCAAATAACCATTTTGAACTATGAAACCATCCATTGGATACAAAGAACATGAAGGCAGTTTATATTTGTGGTGCCCACTCAAACCCTTACCTTACTCGATACTTGTTGTTTTCTATACTTGCCTAGAGTATTATGCTCTTCTCACTTGTTTTGGAGGTGCTACAAAATGGATATGCTTTGTGGCTACCACCTTATAAAAATCCAATTAATCATTGTATATTAATAAATACTGAAGAATTGATTGGGGCCGAACTTGTACACGCATTTCTCAATAGATGAGACACAAAACTGGTACACATTTTTTGTTCATATCTTCCTCTGTTGCAAACCTTATGGAAACAGCTCAGCATGCTGTCATTTTGGGAAATGCAACAGAGAAAAGGTTGCTTAGGTGATCTATAAATGGTGGAAGAAAGCAGAGGGACTATGGGGGAGGGTAAAACATAAAGGGGATGTGAGTAGGAGATCAAGGTTAGTCAGAAATGTGTGAGGGAAAAATACCAATTTGTAGATGCAGTTTGATTGACAAGGGAGAACATGATACAGCGGACAAGCAAGAGATGCAGCACAGGAAGGGAGTTGGCAATGGAAAGGTCCTTCACAATTATGCCCAATTTATACAAAGTGTGAATGTTCCATTGCTTACTTGGGTTGTGGCAAACCCCTTGGATTCAGCTCCTGTTGGCTGGCAGCACAGCAAGGTCAATGGCCATTGCAAGGTTTTCCAAAACAGGCAGAATTTCCTGTAGTTCGTGTATTTTTCCTGATTTCAGGAAATTTGCAACTTATGTTGGAAAAGTGGAGGTCTACCAGTAAGTCTATCAATGCAGTTTTATTTATTTTCAAGCAAGATTTGGCCTTCATTATGTGTTTGCCGGTCTGGAATTGACGTGCTGGTAATTCCTTTCACTGGCATGTTTCTGGGCTGACAAACTACAAGTTTAGTGGTGGGGTGGTTCTGAGCTGCCGGTAATTCTGTCAACCCACCACCAAAAAATGTCAGTATTGGACTCCATGGAATGCACTTACCGGCATTTGGAATCTGTTGGTGATCCAGGCAGACCAAGTGCCACCAGACTTCTAAGGAGGCCCTATGTGCTGAAACCATGTGATGTAAACTGTCACAGTGACAGGGTAGTACAGATTTACAGTTATAGTTTTGACATGATCGCAACAACTATAGTACACATTTACAGGGTAATTCATAGAATTTCGCACAAAAGTGGCGCAAGCGGCTGGCGCACCGTGTCCCCATGCGATACACTGCGCCAGCCGCGTGCGGTAAAATCCATTTCATCGCACAGCGTATTCATGGATTCCAGCCTCCAAAACCAGCCTTGGCGCAGAGTGGCGCAGCGACCCTGCAGCAGCGCCAGTTACGCCCCCAAGAACACCCTCGCGCAAGGAAAAGCCCTCAAAATTCCCAATTCATCGCAAAGGTCTGCGCTAACCCTGAACCAGTTCACAGGGCTGCCAAACAGCAAACGCCAAGCGGGGAACGTGTATTTCAGTGTTTCGCAGGAAGTATCACGCGCGATTGTCCTGGGTACGTGTACATCAGGGGTGCGCGTGAAGTAACACACGCAATTCCATCAGAGCACGTGTATTCCAGGGGTGCGCGGGAAGTATCACACGCAAAATCAGCAGGGTACGTGTATTTCAGGGGTGCGCGGGAAGTATCACACACGATTCCATCAGGGTACGTGTATTTCAGGGGTGCGCAGTAGTGTCACATGCGATTCCATCAGGGCACGTGTATTCCAGGGGTGCGCGGGAAGTATCACACGCAAAATCAGCAAAGTACATGTATTTCAGGGGTGAGCAGGAAGTATCACACGCGATTCCATCAGGGTACGTGTATTTCAGGGGTGCGCAGGGAGCACTACATGTAAATTGGCCGTGTGGGTCCTCCCAGGTGTTCCCTCTACAACCCCCACGGCCCCTGCAGCCAGCCCACACCACAGGGGACCACCCTGCACCCCTGCCCATGTCCCACAGGCAGCCCATCCACCATGGCCATGCCCCCCAGCCAAGCCACATGTCACCTTGCACTACTGATCAACAACGCATGTCTCCCAGCACCCTCACCCCCCAGCACTGTGGTGCACCCACCACCAGGCCCCCACTCATGTCCAACTCATGTCTCCCAGCACCCCCACCCCCCAGCACTGTGGGCCACCCTCCCCCAGGCCCCCACACATGTCTCCCAGCACCCCCACCCCCTGCATCCAGGGGCACCCCCACCCCCCTGCATCCAGGGGCACCCTCTACCAGGCCCCCACTCATGTCTCCCTGAACC
The DNA here is from genome assembly GCF_040938575.1 of Ambystoma mexicanum. Taxonomy (NCBI): domain Eukaryota; kingdom Metazoa; phylum Chordata; class Amphibia; order Caudata; family Ambystomatidae; genus Ambystoma; species Ambystoma mexicanum. The sequence goes on along the minus strand of NC_090927.1, from coordinate 417,314,503 downwards.
CCCACCCCCCCAGCACTGTGGTGCACCCTCCACCAGGCCCCCACTCATGTCTCCCTGCACCCCCACCCCCCACCAGTCAGGGCCACCCTCCACCAGGCCCCCACTCATGTCCAACTCATGTCTCCCAGCACCCCCACCCCCCAGCACTGTAGGGCACCCTCCACCAGGCCCCCACTCATGTCCCCCTGCACCCCAACCCCCCTGCATCCAGGGCATCCTCCACCAGGCCCCCACTCATGTCTCCCAGCACCCCCACCACCCACCAGTCGGGGTCACCCTCCACCAGGCCCCCACTCATGTCTCCCAGCACCCCAACCCCCCTGCATCCAGGGGCACCCTCCACCAGGCCCCCACTCATGTCCCCCTGCACCCCCATCCCCCAGCACTGTGGTGCACCCACCACCAGGCCCCCACTCATGTCCAACTCATGTCTCCCAGCACCCCCACCCCCCAGCACTGTAGGCCACCCTCCCCCAGGCCCCCACTCATGTCTCCCAGCACCCCCACCCCCCAGCACTGTGGGGCACCCTCCACCAGGCCCCCACTCATGTCTCCCAGCACCCCCACCCCCCACCAGTCAGGGGCACCCTCCACCAGGCCCCCACTCATGTCTCCCTGCACACCCACCCCCAGCACTGTGGTGCACCCTCCACCAGGCCCCCACTCATGTCCAACTCATGTCTCCCAGCACCCCCACCGCCCAGCACTGTAGGGAACCCTCCACGAGGCCCCCACTCATGTCCCCCTGCACCCCCACCCCCCTGCATCCAGGGGCACCCTCCACCAGGCCCCCACTCATGTCTCCCAGCACCCCCACCCCCACCCCCCACCAGTCAGGGGCACCCTCCACCAGGCCCCCACTCATGTCTCCCAGAATCCCCACCCCCCTGCATCCAGGGGCACCCTCCACCAGGCCCCCACTCAGGTCTCCCTGCACCCCCACCCCCCTGCATCCAGGGGCACCCTCCACCAGGCCCCCACTCATGTCTCCCAGCACCCCCACCCCCCTGAATCCAGGGGCACCCTCCAGCAGGCACCCACTCAAGTCTCGCTGCACCCCCACCCCCGGCATCCAGGGGCACCCTCCACCAGGCCCCCACTCATGTCTCCCTGCACCCCCACCCCCCAGCACTGTGGTGCACCCTCCACCAGGCCCCCACTCATGTCTCCCTGCACCCCCACCCCCCACCAGTCAGGGCCACCCTCCACCAGGCCCCCACTCATGTCCAACTCATGTCTCCCAGCACCCCCACCCCCCAGCACTGTAGGGCACCCTCCACCAGGCTCCCACTCATGTCCCCCTGCAACCCCACCCCCTGAATCCAGAGGCACCCTCCACCAGGCCCCTACTCATGTCTCCCAGCACCCCCACCCCCCACCAGTCAGGGGCACCCTCCACCAGGCCCCCACTCATGTCTCCCAGCACTCCCACCCCCCTGCATCCAGGGGCACCCTCCACCAGTCCCCCACTCATGTCCCCCTGCACCCCACCCCCCAGCACTGTGGTGCACACACCACCAGGCCCCCACTCATGTCCAACTCATGTCTCCCAGCACCCCCACCCCCCAGCACTGTGGGCCAGCCTCCCCCAGGCCCCCACTCAGCTCTCCCAGCACCCCCACCCCCCAGCACTGTGGTGCATCCTGCACCAGGCCCCCACACATGTCCCCCAGCCAACATGCATCACAATCTAGATCCCTGGCCCTTATGGTCAGCCTCCAAATGCCAAACACCCACCCGAGTATTGCATCCACCCACTTAGAAATGGCAATTACATGATAGAACCCCAATTGCAAGTTTGTAAATGAACACATGTCCCTCACATACACACAATGGGTGTCAGTGAATGTCAAAGCCCATATCATGATATGCATGAAACCAATGAGATGATACTACACATTGAAGTTTGAAGAAAAAATATGTATTAAAAGCAACATAAATTGAATCAAAAATAAACAAACAAAAATGGGAATTAAAAAAAAAAGCAGCATGTCCGTGAAATAATGTAAAACCACAAATCATAATCCAAAGGAAAGGTGTCCAAAGTCACAGTTCACAAAAGTAAAACCAATGGAAAATTAAAATCGAAAAACATTGCTCCATGGGTAAATCATAAAAAAAAATGAAAATCCAACAGTCAACTATATACAGATAAACAATCCAGGGTCCATGATCCCAACAGAAGAAATGAAACCTATCTAATAACACTACCTAATAAAGAAAACTATATACAAAAATGTGGCCCATTGTCCAAAAGGTCCAAAAAAAATGCAAAACCAAAGGAAACCTAACACTAACTACAGGACTATTTACAAGGGCAACGGGCTAGTCCGACGGCTCACTTCGGGGTGTTTTCCGGGCCAGGGCATCATCGAACTCCTGATCAATGTCCCGGAGGCGGTCCTACTCCATGGCCCCGAGGGTCCGCAGGGCCGTCGACATGTTCACCTCCAACTCCCTGCGGATTGCCTCGAGGCACTCGGCCCGCCTCAGGGCCCTCCGCATGGAGTTCTCTGCCCTGACCATCGTGAGCCGTGCCTCTTCCGCCCGCTGCCGTTCCGCATCTATGGCGTGGCCCAACCGCTGCCACACGGAAGACACTTCCCATCCTGGGTCCTCCTGCCCTCCTGCCAATGCCTGCCCCTCCGATGTCGAAGGCCCCGAGCCATCATGGCTCCCACCTTGTTGCTGCTGCTGCTGTTCCCCTGCCCGTGCCCTGCCTCCTGCTGCCTGCACATCCTCCACTGGCTGGGGTCAGTCGTTGATGTGGCCACCCCTGCTGGACATCTGACTCCCGACTGTGGCAGGGATGCCTCCTCCACCAGCCTGGCCGCACCGTCAGAGGCAGCTCCACAGGGCACCCAGGTGACTAATGGGTGGGAAGATGGCACGGAGGACGACTGGCGCATAGGGGGTTCAGTTGAGGAGTGGGTCTGAGCAAGCCCCATCAAACGGAGGAATCCGGCCTGGGTGACCTGTACCAGTAGGCCGACGCGTTCAACGAGCCATTCGAGATGACATGCAGTCTCCTCATGAAAAGTCTGCAGGTCACCTCGCATGGCCCGTTGACGCAACGTCACACCAGTCAGAACAGGCTCAACCCGGACCCGGATAACAACGTCTGCAGGCAGAGGAAGGCCAGTTGTTGTGAGCTCATCTCCCTGCTGGTGCAAGATGATGCAGTGACAGGATCAGGGACAGGATTGCACACAGGCACCTCCGCGGCGGCCTGTGCTGCCTCCTCTCCCTGGTCCTGCACTGCACCACTAGCACCAGTGGAATCCCCACCTCCAGACCCTGTCTCTGTTGCTTGCACGGCCTCCTCCTGCACCAAACCCCCCACCAACCTGGATGACTCTGTGCCATCTTCCCCCGTTGGGCCCTGTGGGGTCCCAGTTGCCCCTTCTGCTGCTGAGGAGCCCAACTCTGACCTCCGCCTCTTGGACCTCCCCCAGGCAGCTGCGGCCTGGGATGCAGCACCGGTCTCCTCACTCCCCGACGAGATCACAACCTGGGAGGGGAGCCGGGCCTTGCGTCTCCGGCTGGCGGTGCGATCCCCGCCGCTGTGCTCCACAGCACCTTCTCCGCCCTCTTCATCAGTTGACGCTGCAGACAGGGAGAAATCAAACACAGGCATCAGGGCACTGTACAATGGACACATACACACATGACAGTTGTACATGAGTGGCATTGGCAGACCTCAGACATGGCATCACAATCGCCAACACACATGTCATTTCAACTTGCACACATGAGCCATACCACAGCCTTATCGCGACTGCCAGCATCATCCATACACATGCAACAGCATGAGCAGGCAAAGGTGAGCCAGACATCACATGCAACACAGGGAGTGCACTACACATGCACACACACCACCACACTTGCATGCATGTGTACACCTCTGCCAACTGTCGCAGTGTTCAGATGGGCATCCATGTCACATCTGCAAATCAGGCTTCCACATCCCGCTGTCACATGCATCCATGTTGCATCACTGTTGCACCCTTGTCAAATACACACACATTCACATGTACACAGTGCTGATACATGCAGCTGAAAACAACATCCATGTGTGACATCACGAACATGCCTACTTACATACACATTCATCCAAACATGTGTGCCCACACAACTGCATTTGGCATGCAAGCCTACACACACAAGCACCATCCATGTCTCACACATGACAGCCCTCGCATGTGTTAGCCTCACGGCCCTGTACACCCCCACCCATACTCGGCCCCATACAAACACATGTGCAACCTGCACACTACTGGCACATCACCACACGCACAGCTTACAATCATGATGCATGTACACTTACCGCTCGACTCCAGATGGGTCTGCCTCTCAAGGACCTGGACGTGGAGCGCTGGGGATATGCGTTCAAGGACCCTCATCTGATCGTCCGACAAGTGGCCCCGGCGCCCCTTAGCATCCGCTGCCTTCAAGAGGCGCCAGGCCTTGTTGAGGGTCCTGGACCTGAAGTCCTCCCAGCGCTTCTTGACATGTTGGAAGTCGCAGACTGCCACCCCCTCCGCGTTGATGGCAGTCACAATGTCTGTCCAGATCCGTGTCCGTCCTTCCTTGTCGGCACGCAAACTTCTGAAGAGGACATCATACTGCCCCAGGACTTGCTCCACCAGGACACCAACTTCGGTGGCAGTGAAGCTGGTGCCCCTCTGCCTCTTTGGCCGGGGGTTGTCAGTGGTGCCAGATGTTGCAGTGCCCGACATGACAACTCCAGAGGCAGGAGTGGGTGGGCAACTGGGTCGTGGGGCTGGGCTGTGGAGCGATGGAATCCCAGTCGGGAGTCGTCGGTTCCAGCAGGGGTGGTCACAGCAACAGCACCCCTGGCTGATGTGCAGGCAGCAAATGGCAGGGCACGTGGGCAGCAGGCAATCAGGCAGCAGCAGATGGCAGGTGGGAGCGTGCTCGGGGCTCTAGGGGGCAGTAATTCGGCATTCTGGGCAGGAGCGTGGTCTTCTGTGTGCTTACGCGTAGCCAGCTTGATACGGAGTGATTTGGCACGTGAAAATCCAGCACGTCTGCGTGTAATTCGAGGAAAGGGCCTTAGCACGTAAGCGCGTCATCAGCACACGTACGCGAATTCATTGGCCCAAAGGCCAACAGCACGTATGCGCGTCTGTGATGTGCATGCGCAGGCGTTTCCCTGTACACGGGTGCATGTTACACGTCCAATGACTGCACGTCAGAGTGTCAGCGCGTGTAATTGGAGGATGGGGCCTTAGCGCGTACACGCGGAAGTGACGCTGGACGTGTGGGTATGTTTAAAAGGTACGTGTGGAACGCCATTTCCTTGTATGTGCTTTTTGTGGAGAGCGAGTGGGTGAAATCTGTACTTCTTGTCGGTTCACACGCGATTTACTTCACGGCATTCCAAGTTCGTACTCCCTGTTACCTCTGACAGCTTTTTCTCTTCTTGTCTTTTTCCTGGGCCTGTTTCCTCAAACAGTGTTCACTTCTCCTGTTGTCCTGTCTCCTCAGACAGCGTACAATTCTTCTTTTGGCGGGGGTGTTACCAACGCACACACGTGTGTATTTTACACGTGATTTTTCCTGGCAGACGGTGAGCCGCGCACGTATTTGACATCTGTGCTTGCCCCGTGTATTGCCTACCCCTTCAGAGGTCAGTCTAGGCTGCGTGTGACAGGCATACGTTCATTTTTGTGTTTCTGGGTGCCACAGCGTAGTGCAGGTTTTTTTTTCCACGCACTTGGTCTAGGAGGGATTGCGTGCACATTATCTCCCTTTTTCGGGGTGCCTGTGCGTTGCGTGACCCGTCATCTTCCCCAGGGGTCACATACAGCCTTGCTAGAGCACTAGGGTACGAATTCCATCTAGTACCCTACCCCTTTGACCCCCAATTCCCCAGGACAATAGTTTACTGCAACTCCCATATGCACAACTACAACAGTGCCATGGTTGGGAGGCGAGCACGCGGTAAGGGTGGCAAAGGTGGGCTAGCCACAAGAGGTGGCCGTGGTGGATACGGTAGGGGATGTGGCCAGGACTTGCAGGGTGCCCCTAGCCCCCATGTGTGGGTGACCAGTCAGGGACACCCATGCCCCCCCCCCTGGTTGAGGGTAACGTGGCTGACACCATCCCTGCTCAGCCCTTGTTGGACTAGCCCATTGTGGCACCAGACCTGGCACTGGGTGACTACATGGCTGACTTCCAGTTCAGCAGGTCTAGACCACGTGTGGCGGTGCACGTTGGTGTCACCAGCCAACGTGGATCAGGGGCAGCTATGTCATCTGCTGCCCCGAGTAGGCAGGGTGGGGAAGCTGCAGGGGCAGCTGCGGCTCCATCCACCCCATCTCTGAGTGTCCCAGCCAGGACAGTGTCGGTCCTAGTCCATCCTGCTGACGTTCCCCCTGACTACATCACACTTCAGCTAATGTCTGCACCAATTCCCATGGTGAGTGTTCATTCCCACACTCCTAGTCCACAGTCCACCGGGGCTCCTGCCCCTAGTGTCCAAGCAGCGTAGGACACTCAGTATCACCACCACCTTCCAAGCGGAAGAGGAAGAGTGCTCGTCCAGTACAGGCTGATGCCCCAGACACGGCTACACAGTCCGGCCCACCAAGGAAGCCCAGCTTCAATCAGGTCGAACTTGATGCACTTGTGGAGTATCTGTCCGCACATGACAGGGAAATGGTGATTACTGCAGGATGCAAGACCACACCTGCACAACGTCAGGCACACTGGCAGACCATTGCGGAACTCATAAGTGCCCTTGGATTCGTGAGGCGCACAGCTAATGATTGCTACAAGCGCTGGAATGACCTTAAGCGCAGGGCAAAGAAAAAGCTGGCCTCAAGTCATGCCGCAACTCTAGTGACTGGAGGTGTGTCTCCGGCAGAGGACATAGAGCTCACTCCACATGAGTATGTTGCTGGGACCTACGTCACGGAGGAACAGATCCAAGGCGTGTGAGACCTGCCAGATTACAAGGCATTGTCCGGTGAGTGCACATGCATGTGTGTGTCATCCATGTGCATGGTGTGTGTGTGAGTGCTTCTGATTGAGTGCGAGGTGAGGGGGTGTGTGCCTGAGTGGTTTGGGTCACCCATGTGCTTCATCCAATACATTCTGCGCACCAGGATTTGGGTGTTGCAGTATCCCTTCTGGCAACAGTAGACATTCAGCCCAACCTCACGCCGGTTGCCCTTGAATTGTCATCTTGCCACAACATAGTTGCATGTTATTCTGTGTTCATTCAGGCTGATTGTCTGCATTCCACCACTTTCACTAGGCATTTCTCAGTCCTATTGTCACATGTGTGACATGGCTAGGGTACATGCCATCTGTGTGATGGCATGTGTCATGTATGTCTATTGGAAAGGCCAATCAGAGGCTAATGTGTGATGGCACTGCTAGGCAGCATGCAGCAAATTTGTTGGTCTTCCATCTTGGTGTCATCAATGTGTGCCATTTGCCTCCCCTTCATACGCAGTGACAGTGCATGCATGGGAGGGTTATAGTCATGTGCTACATGTGTCAATGAAGTACTGTTTCTGTTGCTTCTCAGCCCTAATTGTGTTCCATGTTGCTAATGCCTGTTCCCTTCCCATTTCTTTTCTTTCATGTCTTTGCAGGGGATGACGCACTTGATACTGCTGGGGTTGTGGAGATGGTGCAGACCCAGGAGGGGACTCAGGCCCGACCGGGCACCAGTGAGGGACGTGGTGTGGTGGTGGGTGAGAACCCACACTTGCTGCAGGCCGTCATCTCAAGGGGTGTCTCTGGGTGAGTTCAGGGCAACTCTGGTTGAGCTTGAGGCTTCAGCTAACACGAGGACAGAACAGCAGCTGGAGCGGCTCACACGTACGCTCTCAGCTGAGATGCAGGCAACTAGGGCGGAGGTCCGGGCATCCCGTGAGTTGTTGCATGGGGACCTACGCACAATTATCCTCCAGAACCAGACCTTCCACACCCGCATGCTTGCTGCCATGGAGGACCAGACTAGGGCTTTGCGTGGGCTGCCTCCCATAGTGCCACCACCTCCTGATGTACCTGCAGAGGGTGAGGAGAGCGACAGCAGCGATTCTCCCACAATAGGGTAGCCGTGCAGGCCATGAGGCCATGGAGGTGTTTTTTTTTTCGATCCACACAGGTGGGTTTTGGTGTGCACCCTGTCCTCGGACCTCCTGGGTGGCCTCCCCCAACCCTCCTGGCCCATTCATGGCCATTTTTGATTTTTGATTTTTGATTTTTGATTTTTGATTTTTTGGACAGTGTGTTGCCTTGTGTGGCTCCCGTGGGCATACGCTGTATTGTGGCTGGGCACATGCAGGCTTGTCCTGAATTTGGGTCAGATGCTTGGGTTTGTGTGACACACACCCCTCCTGCTTCCCATTTCCATGGGCTTGCAATGGGTGTGCCCAAGTGACATTGACTTACACGGTGACGTTGGTCCCCCATTTGATGTGTGGGCAGTCTGTAGTCAATACTGTGTATACATTCCTAGTGCATATTGTTGTTGTATTGTACACTGCATGGTGTATTGATATGTGGCTCTGCATCCATCTCATCCTCCTAATTTGTAGGTCCATTTCTCATGTCTTCACAAGGCGATCTACTTTGGGACTGGAGTCCATGTTGTAAGCAGTGCACCTACACTCTTGCGTGGCGCTAACACTGTATACTTTGAAGTGTTCGAAGTGCTGCCATTATCAGGTAGTGAGGCTACCAATTTATTAAGTCCGTACTGTCATGTTTATGGTAGGTTGGAGGTTGTGTAGGCGATTGGTATTCTTGGTAAGTATTTGGTAATGTGTGTTGTTGGTCCTGCATTACTGTGAGCATTTCATGTGTGGCCAGTTTCCATTAGGGACACTGTAGTTGGTGACACTTAGGCCATGTTGTGGGGATTAATTTGTTTGCTCTCACATTGCATGACATGCCATGGTGTGTTGTGTGGCCGTGCCGGGGAGGGGAAGGGTGACATGCCACTGTTCTCATGTTGTATTATGCAAGTGGGTATTCATTTTTGCTGCATGGAAGTGTGTCTTTTGATGACACTGCATTGGTGGTGTTTGTGTAGGTAAGGATGCACACATTGTGACACTTCCAGATGAACAATCTCAGGCTGCTATGGTTCTGACAGTTGACTCTCCCTTTGTTCATCATAATTGTCAGATTGAGTCATCATTGATTGTCAGATGGTATGTGCCAGGGCTGTGTGCTCTCCACAGGGGTGTGCTTTCTATGTGAAGTATGTTAGGGAGAATTCTCTGTTTAGGCTGAATTTCCTAACCTAGTGAGTCCCCCAGCAGCTTTGCTGGATTTCAGGAGTTTGTTTTTTTCCATCCTGCCAAGAGTGAGACTCTTTTCCTCCCACTCTTGGACATTAATGTGTGTAATTCCTTTGAATGTCAATGTGTTCTATGGGCCATGGGGTCTTTTACTCCATAGGGTCTCATATGTTTTGCTATGTGTGTTACACCGCACCCTACGTGCGGTAACACTGGGGCGTCCTAGCGGACCTCCAACATAGACTCCATACCCGGGGACTGACAACTGTCTCCCCGGGCATGTAAAGTCACCATTGGCTTTACTAGACCTAAATTTACTAACAGAACTAGTACAAACCATCTTATTGTGGACGTACTGGTAGGGGTAATTTGATTACTCCTGGATCTGTTATTCGAGGGGGCACTGTCCCGTCCCCCCTCGTCGAGTTTTCGCTGGTGGCAGTGGAAACTACTTGTTATGTTCGACCCCGAACATAACCCTATGGGATTCGTCCCGTTGTTGGAGATTGATACTTTTTCTCGTTAATCTCTAACGTACCACCGGTCTACTTATCTTAAATAAGTTTAATCGGATGGTATTTTCTGCCAGAACTCGGTTTGTAAAATGGCGTCTGTGTTCGTCTCTGTGACTCCTAAACCAAAGGTTGAGCCCTTTGTTCCACTTTTGGCGGGCTCTGTACAGAGACCCTCCAAAGTGGTGCCATTCTGTCTGGGTTACCACAGGGGTGTGGGAGGGGGTTTAGGCACCCTGGACCGAGTTGCCTTGCCAACTCTGGTCGCACTCTGGAGTGATTGGCCCAAGTGGTGAGCCTCCCCGCTCACCACTTAGCATGTGTTGATTGACAGCTAGGCTGAATGAATGGGGGTTTTCTGCATAAAAGCAGGGCTTTTGGGACTGGATCTTCAGAAGTCGCCACAGGACCTAAGAATCCGACGAGGGTAACGCTGAGCCAACCTGCACGACGACACCTCCGGTGGAGCCCTGCGGAACCGACTCACCACTTCCCGACGACAGAGGAGATATCCCTGCCGGAGAGTCTCTTCCCCTGACTGGTGGGAACAACCTGTCCCCTTTGCTTTTTATTCGCCTCAGGACGCCGTGGTCGAATTGCCCGTGCAGAGCACCTCGGCAACCGGATAGCCACTACCCCTGTACCGCGACCAAAAGGTGGTGCCTTGCGACGGAGCACTCTGTGGCTGGTCTCTACCATGGTGGTGCACCGGACTTCACTTTTCTTCGACGACGAGAACATCTCTACTCTTGGCAAAGACCCAACGTGCATCCACCACCAGGAACAACTGCCCCCGCCGGAGCTGCCCTCCACAACAAGGTACCGCATCCGCATGGCTTCCCTTTCGATCGGTTCGAGTGAGGTGTCTTAATCCTCTCCTTTCCGTTGGGTCGCCTCCAAGCTTTCTCACGTATTGTTCTGAACTGGTTCAATCTGCCGATAACAATTTTCTACAAAGACTCGAACGCATTTCTACTAGAGACTTTTGGGACATATCGTCTTGCCTCTCTCCGAGTGGGCCTGGCCTCTGAACTTTTATGATCTACTGTGGTTATTGCCTTCTTGCCTTGCATTTTTCCCGTGAAGTATTGAACTGTGTTGATTTCATAACCTGCCTATTTTTCTCTCCCGTCCTAACTAATATTAGAGTGCCATCTAGGTTGAGGCATACACCTCTGTCTGTAAATAAGTGGTGCCGGTAAAACCTAGACTTGTCGAAATATTGCTAGGGGGATTGATTGTTTCTGCTTCGTAGAGTAATTGTAATTCATTTGTTTGCCATGATAGTACCTTAGTGTTTTTATATAGATGTTTTGTTATAAATAAATACCTTAATATCTTTACACTGAGCCTTGTTACGTGTTTGCTTGTCCTACTGTGTAGCTTGCCCTATCTTGTATACTCCACATACTGCTTAACTCTTCTTGAGAGAGGTCTGACTGCTCAGCCACAGCTACAACAGTGAATCTGTGTGGTACAGACTGCTACCAAGTGGGTTTACTGCCAAACACTTGTAGTCCTAAACCTTTTGCAGTGGTCCCAGAGGGAACTGCACAGGTTTCCGCCTAACACTGGCGTACAGCGGTGGGATTTGTATCGAGTATACAGTTTAGAGTGCTTTTTGACACTTTGGGATAACTAACCACAAAATTTAGCACTAAAAAGCAACTTTCAAAAACATGTCTACGATGGAAACTTACAGTCAAGAGTCCTTGTCAGGTGAAAATACTGAGAGTCTGCGAGCTCTCTGTAGGCAAGAGAATCTTCCTGTAAGAGGCAAGAAGTTAGAACTAATAGAGAGATTGCTGGCGAACCAAAGTCTGGGTACTGGTTCAGAGGAACCAATCTCTCCAGCAAATGTAGATAACAGTGATGGTGTTGATCTAAATCGTAATTCTGATGATAGCGATGAAGAGGCTGACGAGGACGGAGAGGCTAACGAAACTTTCTCCCCTGCTCCTCTACCTGCCTTGCCAGCTGTGCCTACGGGGCCCATACCAGGTCCCACAAGTAACCCTGCTTATTTTGAACTTGAAAAAATGAAGCTCAAATTAGAATACAAATGGTTCTTGGCTCAATCTGAACGAAACCAAGAGCTCGAGTTCAGACGGATGAATGCCCAGGCTGAGCAGAAGCAAGCTGAGTTAAGACTCAGGGAAATAGAACTTAATCGCGAGTTAGAGATGAAAAAGTTGTCTATGGAAAATGCTTCTCTCTCCTCTGGTTCCTCTAGGAGCTCCAGTCCCAAAAGACCCCGGATGCCGAAGGAATTAGAGGGTATGTATGAACTGAGATTGGATGTGTTGGATTGGTTGAAACTGTTTGAGTACAATCATGGGCTCCAGGACATCACCGGGAATGATTTACTTCCCTGGTTGTTCTCTAGGCTCCCTCCTGTTGCGACTGATGTGGTAATGGAATTGGGGGAGGCGGATAAGACGGATTACGAAAGTGTGAAACTAGCTTTGATAGCTAGGTTCGGGAAGACCCCTTCCCAGTATCTTAGAGGGATGGATTAAGGGTTACAAAGTGAACACTCATGAGGGTATGAGGAATCTTTTTATGTTGGAGTCTATTTATGATGCCTGTTCTCCAGAGCTCAGACAGCACTTGGCTGATTCGAAGGAATTGGATTCCCGGAAGCTGGCTAAGGCTGCTGACTTATGGGTTGCCAACAGGGCTACTCATAAGGATTCTGGGGCAACTCAGAAAAAGGATGAGGGGAAACAGCCTAAAAAAGACTCAAAAGAGAATTCTAATAACTCAAATTCCAAAGAGGGCCCCAAACAAAACCAGAAGGGTGAGCCACAAGGAAAACCACAGCAGAATAGTGTGTCTTCTGGTGCCAAACCGGAAGGAGGTCAGAACAAGCCACCATTCCAGAAAGCATTCGGTAAATGCTTTGTTTGTGGCTCGACTGACCACGTGAAAGGAGATCCCAGATGTAAGGGTAAACCTTCAGGGGTCCAGCTTGTCTCCTTAGCCTTCGCTCCAGAGGAGGAAGTCCAAATGGCAAGTGGAAACTTTCTACTGCTAGATGACGAACCCATTAGAGTCTCAGCCAGCGTTTCTTTAGCATCTCTGGGGTTGTGGGAACAACAGAATTTAGATGTCTATAATTCTATCCCCGATAATACTAAAGAGTATTATAAGAACAGTGTCCAGGTGAATGGTCAGGAGACTCCTGCCATTAGGGACACTGGGGCCAGCATAACTGTAGTGGATAAATCGTTTTTTCAGGCTGAGGATGTTGCTAAGGCACCCAAACGCCTCACCAAGTTAGCTGGAGGGCCTGTGCAGATGCTTCCCCAATTACCAGTTCTCATTCAGTGTAACGACATGACTGTGACGATACCTGTCAGCATACAGAGTGAGGTACCAGGACGCGTACTGTTGGGTAACGATTTGAAAACTCTCGGAGTTGTATCGCATACTCCCAGACCTCCTAGTAAACGGTTACAGGAGCTAACCAGACCCGCAAGAGAGAGGACCATGCGCGGTACTCTCCAGGAGATGATGAAGAAAGAGATCACTCCTGCTCCACTGGAATTGTCGGCAGCTGTCTCCAAGAAATCAGAAGCGAAAGGGAAACTTAAGACTTCTATCCCGAAACCAGCAGCCAGCATTTCAGTGCAGCCAACACTGACTTCCCCGAGGTTGTCCAAAGTTATACCCGTAACTCCACCTCCAGCCGAGGCTGAGAGGGAGGTACAACCCTGTGTGGTAGAATTAGACTCTGAGGAAGAGCTAATGGAAGGCCAGGAACTCATTGGAGATCTGGATCCTGTTGACCATCCTGAGCTGCAGTCCTTACTGGCAGAAGGTGGACCCAGCAGGGCAGACTTCAGTAAGGGACAGAGGGAATGTCCAACTCTGGAAGGTCTTCGCCACCAGGCAGAAGCTCAGGCTGGAGGGCAAGAGCCTGGGAAATACAGGTTGCACTGGGAAGATGGCCTCTTCTACAGTGAACCGACCGAGTCTGCACTTGGAGACTACAAACGACTTGTAGTACCCCAAGAGAACAGACCACAGCTCTTGCAGTTAGCCCACGAGATTCCTTTGGCTGGTCACTTGAGTTTCAAGAAGACTAAGGAAAGGCTCTCTGTCTACTTCTATTGGCCAAAGATGGGGGCCGAAGTAGAAAAACACTGCAGGAGCTGCCACACCTGCCAGACCTTTGGTAAGGTTGGCTCCAAGAATGTGCCACCTTTAGTGCCTCTCCCAGTTGTGGGAGTCCCGTTTGAGAGAGTAGGGATTGACATTGTTGGTCCCCTTGATCCTCCAACCTCCTCAGGCAACAGGTTTATACTTGTTGTAGTAGACCATGCTACTAGGTATCCTGAGGCAATTCCTATGAGGACTGTTACAGCTCCGGCTGTGGCTAAGGCCCTCCTTGGTATTTTTACTAGGGTCGGGTTTCCTAAGGAAGTAATCTCTGACAGGGGGTCAAACTTTATGTCCCACTACATGAAAGCAATGTGGAAAACCTGTGGAGTTACTTACAAGTTCTCAACAGCTTACCACCCACAAACCAATGGGTTGGTAGAACGGTTCAACCGAACCATGAAGAGCATGATAGGTGCTTTAGAAGAACCCCTTAAGCGTAAGTGGGACCTTCTACTGCCATGCCTTCTCTTTGCTTATAGAGAAGTCCCTCAGGAGGGAGTAGGTTACTCTCCCTTCAAACTTCTCTATGGTCATCCCGTCAGAGGTCCATTGGCCCTGATTAAGGAGGGGCTGGAGAGTGCTCCTTCCCCCAGGCCAGTCAGAGTGACTGACTACGTGATAGGTCTCCGGAGGAGAATGTCGCACATGATGACGGAAGCAAGCGATAACTTGAAAGCTGGACAAGCATTGGTCAAGCACTGGCACGCTCAAAAGGCTAACATGGTTGAGTTCGCTCAAGACCAGCTCGTTCTCGTTATGATCCCAACAAGGCAGAGGGCCTTGCAAGATAAGTGGATGGGACCCTTCAGAGTTGTGGGTAAACTCGGAGAGGTCAACTATCTGGTGGACTTGGGCAATCCCAAGGAGGCTCCGACCGTCTTCCACACCAACCGCCTCAAAGCGTATGTCTCAAGACCCGATGTAGGAGCGTTGCTTCTAGCATCATCCGAGGAAGAAGAAGAGAGTGAAGCTCTTCCGGATCTCCTCAGAGGCTTACCTTTAGATGAAAAAATTGAAAGAGTAAATCTCTCCTCCAATCTGACACCCGAGCAACAAGAAGAATGCAAATCTATGTTGAATCAGTTTGCCTCTCTGTTCTCGCTTTCACCAGGCTTGACCCCTTGGGGCCAGCACGACATACTCACTGGTGACTGTCTGCCAGTCAAAAGCAGAGGATACCGCATGTCAGAAAACGTACGAACCCACATCAAAGGTGAGGTCAGCAAGATGCTTGATCTCGGGGTAATAGAGCCCTCTACTAGTCCATGGTCTAGCCCAGTTGTGTTAGTACCAAAGGCCGGATCTAAAGAACTTAGATTCTGCGTGGATTATAGAGCTCTTAATGCAGTCACCAAGACTGATGGCCACCCTTTGCCAAGAACAGATGAGTTGGTGGATAAACTTGGTGCCGCCAAGTTCCTCAGCACATTTGACTTGACATCAGGCTATTGGCAAATAGCCCTGACAGACCATGCCAAGGAGAAAACTGCATTTTCTACCCCCGTTGGCTTATACCAGTTTAAGGTAATGCCCTTCGGATTAAAGAATGCACCTGCAACGTTTCAACGGATGGTAAACCAGGTTCTGAATGGGATGGAGGACTTCTGCATGGCATACTTGGATGACATCGCAGTGTTCAGCAATACCTGGGAAGAACATGTAACCCACCTGAGAGATGTTTTGCAGGCTCTTGGATGAGCCAATCTGACCATAAAGGCGAGTAAATGCCAAATTGGACAGAGTAAGGTAGTCTACCTTGGGCATGAGGTAGGAGGTGGAGAAATAAGGCCTTTGCTCAGTAAGATTGAAGCTGTGCAAAATTGGACAACACCGACTACTCAAACCCAAGTGAGAGCCTTCCTAGGCCTCACTGGGTATTACAGGAATTTCATAGAGAACTATGGGACCATAGCTTCTCCACTGAATGTCAACTCCTCGCCCAAATTTCCTAAGAAGGTTAGATGGAACGAGGGGTGCAATCAGGCTTTTGAAAACCTGAAAAAGGCTCTTTGCCAAGCCCCATTACTCAGAACTCCTGATTACCGCCAACACTTCATTGTGCAGACAGATGCTTCAAATGTAGGAATAGGTGCCGTACTCAGTCAACTGGATGGGAAAGGTAGGGAGCACCCCGTTTGCTTCATCAGCCGCAAGCTGAAGGATCCTGTAACAAGGTGGGCAACAATCGAAAGAGAGTGCTTTGCTATCGTGTGGGCTCTGAAGAAGTTTAGGCTGTACTTGTATGGTTCTACTTTTGTCATTCAGACGGACCACCAACCCTTGAGATGGTTAATGCAAATGAAAGGGGAAAACCCAAAACTATTGAGATGGTCGATCTGCCTGCAAGGGTTTGATTTCACCATTGAGCACAGGTCAGGATGTCACCACCAAAATGCTGATGGTCTCTCTAGGATGTATGTCATCGACTAGAGGTATGAGATTCATCCAGGAGTGGATTAAATCCTCCTGTCCCTTAGTCTGGGGGGGGCGAGTGTTAGGGAGAATTCTCTGTTTAGGCTGAATTTCCTAACCTAGTGAGTCCCCCAGCAGCTTTGCTGGATTTTGGGAGTTTGTTTTTTTCCATCCTGCCAAGAGTGAGACTCTTTTCCTCCCACTTTTGGACATGAATGTGTGTGATTCCTTTGAATGTCAATGTGTTCTATGGGCTATGGGGTCTTTTACTTCATAGGGTCTCATATGTTTTGCTATGTGTGTTACACCGCACCCTACGTGCCGTAACACTGGGGCGTCCTAGCGGACCTCCAACATAGACTCCATACCCGGGGACTGACTACTGTCTCCCCGGGCATGTAAAGTCACCATTGGCTTTACTAGACCTAAATTTACTAACATAACTAGTACAATCCATCTTATTGTGGACGTACTGGTAGGGGTAATTCGATTACTCCTGAATCTGTTATTCGAGGGGGCACTGTCCCGTCCCCCCTCGTCGAGTTTTCGCTGGTGGCAGTGGAAACTACTTGTTATGTTCGACCCCGAACATAACCCTATGGGATTCGTCCCGTTGTTAGAGATTGATACTTTTTCTCGTTAATCTCTAACGTACCACCGGTCTACTTATCTTAAATAAGTTTAATCGGATGGTATTTTCTGCCAGAACTCGGTTTGTAAAATGGCGTCTGTGTTCATCTCTGTGACTACTAAACCAAAGGTTGAGCCCTTTGTTCCACTTTTGGCGGGCTCTGTACAGAGACCCTCCAAAGTGGTGCCATTCTGTCTGAGTTACCACAGGGTTGTGGGAGGGGGTTTAGGCACCCTGGACCGAGTTGCCTTGCCAACTCCGGTAGCACTGTGGAGTGATAGGCCCAAGTGGTGAGCCTCCCCGCTCACCACTTAGCATGTGTTGATTGACAGCTAGGCTGAATGAATGAGGGTTTTCTGCATAAAAGCAGGGCTTTTGGGACTGGATCTTCAGAAGTCGCCACAGGACCTAAGAATCCGACGAGGGTAACGCTGAGCCAACCTGCACGACGACACCTCCGGTGGAGCCCTGCGGAACCTACTCACCACTTCCCGATGCCAGAGGAGATCTCCCTGCCGGAGAGTCTCTTCCCCTGACTGGTGGGAACAACCAGTCCCCTTTGCTTTTTATTCACCTCAGGACGCCGTGGTCGAATTGCCCGTGCAGAGCACCTCGGCAACCGGATAGCCACTACCCCTGTACCGCGACCAAAAGGTGGTGCCTTGTGATGGAGCACTCCGCGGCTGGTCTCTTCCCTGGTGGTGCACCGGACTTCACTTTTCTTCGACGACGAGAACATCTCTACTCTTGGCAAAGACCCGACGTTCATCCACCACCAGGAACAACTGCCCCCGCCGGAGCTGCCCTCCACAACAAGGTACCGTGTCCGCCTGGCTTCCCTTTCGATCGGTTCGAGTGAGGTGTCTTAATCCTCTCCTTTCCGTTGGGTCGCCTCCAAGCTTTCTCACGTATTGTTCTGAACTGGTTCAATCTGCCGATAACAATTTGCTACAAAGACTCGAACGCATTTCTACTAGAGACTTTTGGGACATATCGCCTTGCCTCTCTCCGAGTGGGCCTGTCCTCTGAACTTTTATGATCTATTGGGGTTCTTGCCTTCTTGCCTTGCATTTTTCCCGTGAAGTATTGAACTGTGTTGATTTCATAACCTGCCTATTTTTCTCTCCCGTCCTAACTAATATTAGAGTGCCATCTAGGTTGAGGCATACACCTCTGTCTGTAAATAAGTGGTGCCGGTAAAACCTAGACTTGTCGAAATATTGCTAGGGGGATTGATCGTTTCTGCTTCGTAGAGTAATTGTAATTGATTTATTTGCCATGATAGTACCTTAGTGTTTTTATATAGATGTTTCGTTATAAATAAATACCTTAATATCTTTACACTGAGCCTTGTTACGTGTTTGCTTGTCCTACTGTGTAGATTGCCCTATCTTGTATACTCCACATACTGCTTAACTCTTCTTGAGAGAGGTCTGACTGCTAAGCCACAGCTACCAACAGTGAATCTGTGTGGTACAGACTGCTACCAAGTGGGTTTACTGCCAAACACCTGTAGTCCTAAACCTTTTGCAGTGGTCCCAGAGGGAACTGCACAGGTTTCCGCCTAACAGAGTAATTAGCCACCAGCTGCGTACGGGCTGCCTCACCCCGTGCCCTTTCCCCTCCCATGCGCAGCGGGCATGCATGTGGTTGGGGATGTGGGGGCACCACCATGTCCACAGCCAGGCCCCGGCGTGTTGCAACATTGTGCAGGACACATGCTGCCACTATGATCCTGCACACTACTGGGGGAGCGTATAACAGCTGCCCGCCAGAACGGTCAAGGGAGCGAAAGCGTGACTTGAGCACTCCGAATGTGCGCTCCACTATGCCCCGGGTTGCAATATGGGCTGTGTTGTATCTTACCTCGGGAGGCGTGATGGGGTTCCGAATTGGCGTCATCATGTGTTTGCTCAGAGGGTAGGCACTGTCCCCTGGGGAGGTGGTGATGGGGATCATTAGTGGGGTATTGGCATTACTCTGTATCTGTCATGCATGCGTGTGCTGTGGCATTTCTACTCACCAAGCAGCCATGCATCGCCATGCCGCCCAGCTTCCATGTCCTGGTTTAGGGTTGACATCCTGTAAATGAAGCTGTCGTGGGTGGACCCTGGATAGTTGGCATATACTGAGGTGATGATTCCCTTGGCATCACATACTACCTGGATGTTGATGGAATGCCAGTGCTTGCGGTTTCTATAGATGTGCTCATATGCCCTGGGGGGATGTAGAGCCACATGGGTGCAATCAATGGCACATAGCACTTTGGGGAATTGTGCCACCCTGTAGAAATCCTGGCTGACAGCCTGCCTTTCTGCAGGTGTTCTGGGCAGGTATATGTGCCTGCGGACTGATGGGCGTGCAGTGATGATGGCCAAAACATGGTGTAGGCACCGTGACTGCGTGGCCTGTGACACCCCCCCCCCCACTATGGCACTTGTCCGCTGAAATGATCCGGTAGCCAAGAAGTGCAGTACATTGAGGACCTTTTCCAGGGGGCTGAGTGCTTGGGAGCACAGGGTGGGTGATGTGAGGTCATCCTCCCACTCACTGACCAGGTCGAGTATTATGTGTGGTGGAAACCTGTACCTCCCATACACCTGGTCATCAGGCATACCAAATAGGCTGCTTCTGGGTGTGAAGATTCTGGCCCTGAGACTATCCTTCTCCTCCTCCTGCGGTATCCCACGGCCACTGCTGCTAGGAACGGTATATTCATCCTGGCGTCTGAGCTTGTTTGTTGTTTGTGCACTCTTTTATGCTGCGCAGGACGTGCGCCTGCTTCATGCTGGCGTACGTGTTTCAGGATTGGTGCTTTTATTTTTTGGCATGTTGTAGGCGACCGTGTAAATCTTCCCGCCCACCCCAGGAATACACGTAACACGCTCTCCCAGGCCCAGTCGCGATTAAATAATCCCGCCCACCCCTGGAATACACGTACCCCACTCTCACAGGCCCAGTCGCGTGTGGAACTTCACACGCACACACCGAAATACACGTACCCTGCAAATTTGCGTGTGAGACTACCCGCGCACCCCTGGAATACACGTACCCAGGCAAATCGCACGGCTGGGGGGGTGGGGGTGCTAGGAGACATGAGTAGGGGCCTGGTGGAGGGTGGCCCACAGTGCTGGGGGGTGGGGGTGCTGGGAGACATGAGTTGGACATGAGTGGGGACCTGGTGGAGGGTGACCCTGACTGGTGGGGGGTGGGGATGCTGGGAGACATGAGTGGGGGCCTGGTGGAGGATGCCCCACAGTGCTGGGGATGGGGGTGCAGGGAGACATGAGTGGGGGCCTGGTGGAGGGTGCCCCTGACTGGTGGGGGGTGGTGGTGCTGGGAGACAAGAGTGGGGGCCTGGTGGAGGGTGCCCCACAGTGCTGGGGGGTGGGGGTGCAGGAGGACATGAGTGGGAGCCTGGTGGAGGGTGCCCCTGACTGGTGGGGGGTGGGGGTGCTGGGAGACATGAGTGGGGGCCTGGTGGAGGGTGCCCCTGGATGCAGGGGGGTGGGGGTGCAGGGGGACATGAGTGGGGGCCTGGTGGATGGTGCCCCACAGTGCTGGGGGTGGGGGTGCAGGGAGACATGCGTTGGTGGGCAGTAGTGCAAGGTGACATGTGGGTTGGCTGGGGGGCATGGCCATGGTGGATGGGCTGCCTGCGGGACATGTGCAGGGGTCTAGGGTAGTCCCCTGTGGTGTGGGCCACCTGCAGGGGCCGTGGAGGGTGTAAAGGGAACAGCTGCGAAGACCCACACGGCCAATTCACGTGTTGGACTCCCCGGCACCCCCAAAATACACATAGGCTGCTGGATTCGCGTGTGGAATTTGCCGCGCACCCGGAGAACACGTACCCTGCTGAAATTGCGTGTGGAACTTCACGCGCACACACCGAAATACACGTACCCTGCAAATTTGCATGTGAAACGTACCGTGCACCCCGGAATAGACGTGTCCAGGCCAATCACGTGTGGAACTTCCCACGAACCCCGTAATACACGGAGCCTGCTGGTATCGCGTTTGGAAGTTCATGCGGACCCATAATACACGTATCCTGATGGTATCGCGTGTGAGACTACCCGCGCACCCCTGGAATACACATACCCAGGCAAATCGCACAGCTGGGGGGTGCGGGTGCTGGGAGACAGGAGTGGGGGCCTGCTGGCAGGTGCCCCTGACTGGTGGGGGGTGGGGGTGCAGGGGGACATGAGTTGGACATGAGTGGGGCCTGGTGGAGGGTGCCCTGCACTGCTGGGGGGTGGGGGTGCAGGGAGACAGGAGTGGGGGTCTGCTGGCAGTTTCCCCTGACTGGTGGGGGGTGGGGGTACAGGGGGACATGAGTTGGACATGAGTGGGGCCTGGTGGAGGGTGCCCTGCACTGCTGGGGGGTGGGGGTGCAGGGAGACAGGAGTGGGGGCCTGCTGGCAGGTGCCCCTGACTGGTGGGGGGTGGGGGTGCAGGGAGACAGGAGTGGGGGCCTGGTGGAGGGTGCCCTGCACTGCTGGGGGGTGGGGGTACAGGGGGACATGAGTTGGACATGAGTGGGGCCTGGAGGAGGGTGCACCACAGTGCTGGGGGGTGGGGGTGCAGGGAGACAGGAGTGGGGGCCTGGTGGAGGGTGCCCCTGGATGCTGGGGGTGGGGGTGCTGGGAAACATGCGTTGGTGGGCAGTAGTGCAAGGTGACATGTGGGTTGGCTGGGGGGCATGGCCATGGTGGATGGGCTGCCTGCGGGACATGTGCAGGGGTGCAGGGCAGTCCCCTGTGGTGTGGGCCGCCTGCAGGGGCCGTGGAGGGTGTAGAGGGAACAGCTGGGAGAACCCACACGGCCAATTAACGTGTGGGACTCCCCGGCATCCCCGAAATACACGTAGGCTGCTGGATTTGCGTGTGGAATTTGCCGCGCACCCGGAGTACACGTACCCTGCTGAAATTGCGTGTGGAACTTCACGTGCACACCGAAATAAACGTACCCTGCTAATTCGTGTGTGAAACTTCCCCCGCACACCGAAATACACGTACCCTGCTAATTTGCGTGTGAAACTTCCCGCGCACCCCGAAATACACGGACCCAGGGCAATCGCGTGTGGAACTTCCCGTGAACCCCGTAATACACGTACCCTGCTGGTATCGTGTGTGGAAGTTCACGCGGACCCATAATACACTTACCCTGATGGTATCGCAGCAAATCGCACGGCTGGGGGGTGGGGATGCTGGGAGACAGGAGTGGGGGCCTGGTGGAGGGTGCCTCTGGATGCCGGGGGTGGGGGTGCAGGGGGACAGGAGTGGGGGCCTGGTGGAGGGTGCCCCTGGATGCTGGGGGGTGGGGATGCTGTGAGACATGCGTTGGTGGGCAGTAGTGCAAGGTGACATGTGGGTTGGCTGCGGGACATGGCCATGGTGGATGGGCTGCCTGCGGGACATGTGCAGGGGTGCAGGGTAGTCCCTTGTGGTGTGTACCGCCTGCAGGGGCCGTGAAGGGTGTAGAGGGAACAGCTGGGAGGACCCACACGGCCGTATCACGGATTTACGGATTTGCGTGTGGAATTTGCCACGCACCCGGAGTACACGTAGTCTGCTGAAATTGCGTGTGGAACTTCACGCGCACACCGAAATACACGTGCCCTGCTAATTCACATGGGAAACTTCACGCGCACCCCGGAATACACGTGCCCAGGCCAATCGCGTGTGGAACTTCCCGCGAACCCCGTAATACATGCACACGCTATTTTTCACACAGCGGGTGTCCGTGTTTGTCGGTACCCCTTTGCACCTCATTTGTCCTAGAGGGCCACTGTATGGACCATTCATCATAGCTGTATATGGGTGCTTTTTGTTAGCGCACATTTTGGCGCACATTTATTTCAGGCGCAGGGACGCTACCGCCTGCTTTCTTGTGGCGTACTTGTTTGGCCCTGTGCGCGTCTTTCTCCGTGCGCTGGTTTGCCCTATTCGATTCCATCAATACGAGTTGTAGGCGAGCGTGTGGGCGTTCCGCGCACTTGCCTCCTGTACTTCCCCCACGACGCCCATATTTTCACGTGTTGTTCCCCATTCCGAGTGTTACTCCCCGTGTTCCGCCTACTTTTGTGATGTGCGCCGCGCAATGTGCAATTTCGCAGTGGCCGTGGCGCACGCCGTTGGATGACCTGTGCGCCGGCGTGCGCCGCGCACTTTTTCAGTGCACATCCAATGTTTTTCTCGCGCACGGGCTTCCATGAATCGATGTGCGCTGGTTTCCCTGCGATTTTCGCAGTTGCACTGCGATTTTCGGACTTTTACTGCGAATCGCACGTTTTGGCACCTCTGCGCGGGAATTTTCGGCGCACATTAATTCCATGAATCGGCCTGTAAGTGTTTCTGAGAAGGTGTAAATGGATTATCTTTTACTCAACATTTTGTCAGCTCAACATTCTTCTTTGGTAATTCATACCGTCACATTATTTCATGTTCTATCTTTGCAAGGTCCCTCTCACACACATCACATGTCCGGTCCTTGATGCCTTTTTTAGTTTCAGTGACGCTTGGTAATCTATTTTATACGTTTCATCCCTCTTATTCTTCAATTCACCTTTAATACTTTGACCCCCCACCTACCAAAACTGTGCCAGTACTCTACCAATACATAATGCACCGACATCTGGTCACAAATGTTCTGTCCGACATGCCAAACACCAACCACCACACCCTCGCTCTTGATGTTTCCTAGGAGCCACGAAACAAAGTTATCACTCTATTCATCAACACATTTTACATACTTTATGAGCTTGGTCCTGGCTTTATCTGAGACCCCTCTGCCCAAGTTCTAATCTGCTGTTCATTCCTTCTATGCAAAGTTCTGCTGTGATGCACAACACTACAGCCATCAACCCAGCAGCCACATTGCTGGACAAATATCTCTTCTTCCTTTACTTTGACTTCAAATTCTGGTACAAATTGATCAAAACTGTGAATGCATATGGATGTCTGTCCATAACTGTCCTACCATTGTTGCCCACTGGCTTATTACACAACCTCTTTTGTTTAACTCCCAAACTCCTCACTAGTGACCATTGATTCTTCTTTCTCTAATTTCAACATGTATTGTAAACATGTCCAAAGTATTGTATATAACAGACATTACATTTTCCCACTCACAATGGAGTTGCAATCCTTTTTGTGACCTCTCCCTGACTCTGCCTGCTCAAACGTCCCTTAGCATGTGCTACCTATTTGCCTCTGGAGGGTTTCCTTTGCAATCCTGTCTCTTCTCCTTCTTCCCCCTCTCATTCCACCTGTGTATCTGCTTATTCTCATTGGTTTAAAACTCACTACCTACAAATATAGAAATACTTTCACCCCTTCCATTGAAGAAATGCCTAATTTCTCGTCATCCATTTCCTCAGGAATATCCCTCAAGAATAGCCGAATAATGGCTCTACTACACCAAACAAGTAAAAGTGAGATATGTAGAAAACCTTTGCATAATTTAGTTGTGTAAAACCCGACACTAGAAAGTGAAAGCTGCCTTGATGTCACATTACTGAATTTCATATAGAATTGCAGATGGATAGCTATCTTGACTATGGGCCCTGGGGCATTACCTGAGTCGATAATGCCCCCCCTGCTCAGGGCATATTGCTTAATTACAAGAGACAATCAGAATGCAACAAGCATTCTGATTGGCTCTTGCCAGGTCCCTACCCGGCCGGGAATCCCTCCGTCGGGATTCCACGGCCTTTGTCCCCGGCGGGGGGGCATGGCAGCCTCTCAGCCAATGAGGAGGCTCAAAGTGGGGCCATCCCCGCTCCGAGCCTCCCCGCGGCTGAGAGGCTGCCTTCGCCCCCCGCCGGGGACTCGGGTAATTTCTTTTTTTTCCTTCCCTTCCCTTCCTTCCCTCCCACCCGCCCCCCAACTTACCTTCTTGATCCTGTGTGCCCGGCGGGGGATGAGGGAAGCCTCCAGCCATGTGGAGACTCGGAGCGGGGCCATCCCCGCTCTGCGCCTCCACACGGCTGGGGGCTTCCCTCGTCCCCCACCGGGGACGCAGGTACTTTTTCTTTTTCTTTTTCCCCTCTTCCCCCGTCCCACTCCCACCCTCCCAACCCCACTTACCTTTTTTTTAAAATCCTTTTTCGGGAGTGGATGCGCTGGGAACACTTGTGTTCCCAGGGCGTCTGCTCCCGATGGCCGCCATGGAAAGGGAAAACTGACTCCGTTTTCCCTTTCCATGGCGGCGGCCATTTGCTTGATCGTTTTTTTTTCTGTCCCAAAACGCTGCAGCGTTGAAATGAAGCAGCGTTTCGGGACAGAAAAAAATTGCTTTTAGTACCCCGGTCACGCACATTTTGCGGGCTGGGATACTAATAGCAATAGAACCCTCGCGGCAGGGGCATTACTGACTCTGGTAATGCCCCGGGGCCTTCGGTAAAGCCCTCGCTTCACTCGGGTCTTACATATGGGCACCGGGGCATTACCTGAGTCGGTAATACCCCCGCCGCTCGGGTTCTATTGCTTAAATAGGAAACTCGAGTTGTCTATCATGTCACCTCGGAAACAAAAGCTGGAAAACATTGATTTCTCGATAGATATGAAGCTCTGTTGTGTGTGTACCCATGCAGACCGTTACCTCCTCCTGAGCTGTTCCCATGCTTCATCAGTGCAGGTGTGGATAGGGGAGGCATCACGCAAGAACGAACAATCCTTGTCTTCAAGCTACATTCCCCACATTCCTTGTGTGTCCCATCACCCCTAAAAGCCACCCAAGAAACTGGAACAATGCCTGACATCATTCCAATCTTCCATTCCTCCCTGAACTCTCACTTTTCCACACACCTCACACAAAGTTACTCTGTGACAGAATGGGAGCTCGAAATTGGCACAGATGTGAAAGTCTGTGAGACCTGTCTTCTCAGATCTGGTGAAGTTTCTTCAAAAAGAGATGTATTACTTAATTTGTGAGACAGACAGACAGCATTATAACCTTTAACCTGTTCCCTTCTGACTAACCCACCGCACCCTCTATACCTACCACTTTCATAATCCAACAAATGTGGCCTTCAATCCTTCTAGAACTCTTACACCAGGCATTCCGGGACACTATTCCTACCTCCCTCCTAAAACAATGGGACCCATTTATTCCAATTCAGAGTCTGTCAATAGTGTTGCTGTAGAATGATAGCACATGACAATGGGCCTCATTACGAGGCTGGCGGCCACGGAATGAACGGTGCCGGTAAGGAACCGGCACCATTCATTCCAGGCCGCCACATTACGAGGTCTGCAGAGGGTCCCGCTCTGGACGCCTGGCCATACCGTAAGAACGGTATGGCTACCTTCAAACTCCTAATGAGGCCCAATGTCCTTCAAGGCTGACCGGTTCACTTCCAGTTACATCCTCCTTAGGCGAGAGGCATAGGGCCTCCATCCCATGATGATTTCCTGTTCCAGTGAATGATCATTGTTTTATACAGCTCAAGCCGGCGTGATTCACTAGCCGCAGTTCAACGCCCTTGTCCCAGTGCCCTCAGGCAGGCATAAAAATCATAATCATCGGTTTTGGTGCATATGTGCAGTCTAGTTCATTATGGGCAAGTATTGGCAAGTGCCAATAGGGAAAAGGGTATTCAGCCGAACAAAAATCTGAAAGGGAAGGGAAAATAATAAATGCTAAGTGGTCTGGGAAACACAGGGGGAGATAATATGTACATTGTATTGTATTGTACTTGTCATTTGTATAGCGCCAATGTTGCCATTGTCATAGTTTCACTGGGCTGTTAGTGGGAATGCCCTCAGAGGACTGAAGTCCAGAGTGTTTGAGGTCCTGTGGCATGATTAAGATGCGTGTGTGCATTTGGACAAAAAAAGCTTAGGAAAACTGGCCAGACTCCGGTAGAAAAGTAACTCATGTAGTCAGGCACGTGGATGGGTGCTGGGAAGAATGGGGGTGGCGTCAGTGCTAGTGACTCGCTATGTGTTTAGCATGACTGAAATTATTTTAGGACTGTGCCGCATACTGCTGTCAAGAGGTTTTGAGGCGTAATCGAGTGTAGGTGGCTGGAGAATTTATGTGGAAAGCACAACCACAACCACATCCTTGCTGTATAATGATGTGTGTGTTTAGCCATGCCTGTGACCAGTGGAATGGTCTATTATACATACCATTGCCTCCAATTGGAGGCTCTTTGGTGTTACGGTTGACCTCAAGGTAGTTGGCTTCTTCTGTTTCTTATGGTGGTTGTGAAAGAAACAGTTGGCAGCAAACAACAGTCCATGTTCCAACTAATGGACACAGTAGGTCAGATTCTTCTATGTGGTTTAGGTGTTCAAATGCGGTGGAGGAGGCCTACGTTCTATCTCATTCGCGGTGTTTCTAGTACTATTGTTGTGACTAGCCCATGTTTCTGTCCATTTGCCAGGTGCAGTTGTTCCTGAGTTCTGTGACTTTACATTACATTACATGTGAATCAGCTAGTGGCCCTTTGAGGGAAGGCAGGGTTGTGATTGGTGTATAAGAGTGTGTGTGGTCTGGGCCATCACTAACATAGTCAACCCCGTCAGGTGTTTAGAGCGAAAAAGGTCAGAGAAGCCAAAAAAAGCTGCTAGCCCCGCCTGCAGAGACAGTTCACATACTTCGGGTTAATGGTTTCTTTTAAGAGTCAGGTTTTGAGGGCTTATATATATTTCTTCTCCATTTGACAAAACTAGTTCCCACTTTTCTCATGGTTTTCTTTCACCCAAAAGCTGTATTTTATTAAATAATTAAATTACCTCAGGTCTGTGCTCCTCCACTCAGTGACAGGCTTGCAGCTACAAAGCTCTGTTTCTAGCTCAGAGTTCTGCAGCAAGCCGGTGACTGTAACAAGCCTATTGAAAAGCACTTCACTGATCAATATAGCATGAACCATGCGCCTACAGAAGTGACAGTCATAGGGCTCCCGCTCTGCTAGGAAGGAGCACCACCCTCCACAGTGAACGTGTCGCTCTGACACAGTGAAAGAGTTCTGTCTTCCTGCTTCCTCGGGGACTAATCTCCTTCGGGAGAATGTGATCTCTAACTCCTTTTAATGACTTTTGCAACTCAGCACCTCTAGAACACCTCATTAAAAAGGCAGCAGATGTTGGCTAGGAGCAAAATGCACCCACAATGCATTCGAACGAAAAAGGGGCCTTTAAAGCACAATGAATAGCAAAATAAAAACGACAGGTTTCAATAGTTGACCATCTAACACCTAAGCGTACCGAAAGACTTCATAGATGAGTTGATCACTGCTTTCCTAGACTATGATACCTCTTTATACGCTTCAGTGGAAGCCTTGCCTTTGTTCATGCCTCGTGATCTTCAGTAGTATATGCAGTGGTTCTACAATCTATTCATGTTAAGTCTTTTATATGTGGATTGTAGACACTCGTTCCAAAATTCATCACTGACTTTGGTAGAGTAAGTATTTCACTTTAAAGATGATCATTAATTACTTTGTCCATTAACACATGCGGCAGAGACAGCAGTCACAAAAGCAGTCCCCCAATGCCTCTTACTGGGCCAGTACTTGCTTAAGCACTGAGCACTTCCTTTTTTAAAAATAATATGCCTGCAGGAGTAAAATGCACATACGATCTCCGAAAACTGGAGGCACACAGGATGCTAAGCAACTAACCTGGGTTCCCTGTCCTGACGACGGGTGCTCTGTGTGCTCCATCTGGGGTTCAGCCACTAAGTACCTAAATTGGTGCCTCCAGAGTGCAAGTATGTTGCATGTGCCCCATGGGCAAAGGTCAAACGCTGGAATGACTGACACATAATACATAACTACCCCTCTTCCTTCCAAGAGAAGATTCCGTTGGCACATTCCCACATGTAAAGGAGTGTGTGTGTGTGTGTGTGTGCGTGCGTGGGTGCGTGCGTGCATGTGTGTGTGTGTCCACGCGTGCGTGCGCTGAAGGTTCAGACTGCATACATTCTATTAGCAAGGAGGGCTGGTCATTTAGTGTCAGCATTGTTGCCATTTAGTTAAGCATGTTGGCAGAAGTGCTATTTGTAGCCAGCTTTAACACATTTTAGAGAGCATTACATGCTGAAGAGAGGAGCAGCAACAATATTGCTAATTGTATTTAGAGTTTAGGCCCACGATATTTTAAGGGCAATTAGTAAATAAAGTTGTGTTTTGGTTATATTTAGAAGACCGTAGAATATGTTGCTTTTGTATTAGGGAAAGCTTTTGTTGGTTCGTGAAAGGGTGGCTGAAGTGCCACGTTAGCAAGAGGTCTGCCATTTTGCATTAGGCCCCCTTAGAGGTTGCAGTTTTTGTTAGGTGGAATATTAGGCCTCATTTTGGAACTTCTGTCCGTTTACCTAGATTTTATTCCTGCTTTCAGCCAGTGAGCCTTCAGATTCCCAAGTTCCCTGGTGGGTGGGTGAAGAGATTGGCTATAGTTGCGAGGCCTAGCAGCTCACAGGGGCTCTTAGTATAACATTCTTCTTCCAGATGATAGATAAGTGTTGCAGCTGTGAAGGCCAAATCTTACTGAAAACAAGGCTTAGAGTCCAGGAATTGCTTAGGCATGGAAATAGGTTGAGGTTATACTGCCCCCATTGCGAAGAGGCAACGCCATTGGAACTGTAGCAGACACACGGAATAGAGCAAACAAATCGTAGAAATTCATCCCCAAGAGAAGTGCCTTGGCTGCATTTTTTAATATGACACCTGTTTCTCAAGAGAGATAGGGAAGTATGCGTGCTAGCAAAGCAACATGTTTCAAGACGGGAGTCGCAAGAGGTGTTGCCAAAAGGTATAGCTCCAAGATTGAAAGAGCCAATTGGGGTTGCAAATTTGTCTGCTCTCATGAGAAAGAAGTATTGTGCTCATTTTATTGGCACGGGGTGTTGACTTCAATTTTGACATTCGCTCCATGATTGGGCCCTGTCGGCGGTATGCACATCACTATTGGCCGAAGTTGTGTTGACCAATAAGACACTCCACTGTTGCAACAAGTTATCTGAGTGTAAATTGGCCAAATTAGGTCATCACAGATAGGTTATTGTTCAATGGGGTAAAAAATTATAGGTGATGTTTAGATTTCTGTATAGGGTTAAGCCAATAGGAAATGTGAGTTTCACTTTTATTTGAGAAATGTTGCATATGTAGATTTTGAGGTTTTCTGCTATAAAACTTGTAACTGAAATTGGCATGTTGAGAGTGTTTTCAGTTTTCCGGTACTACAGAGCTGGCTGACCTTCCCAGCGTATGTGCATATAAATAAAACTTGTTTTTCTTGCAAAACGAGCACTCCTCATTGACCCTGTGTATTGTTTTTTAATCTATTGTTTTTGGCCTACCTTTCAGTGTGTGTGTGTGTGCATGTGTGTATGTAAGTAAAATGTGGAAATCCATTCCTACCCTCCACCTCATCTGAGAAAAGGCATACCCATCAGATTCCTACAAACAAAGGTAAGATGACAAAAATTCCATGTGTGCATTTGTATCGATGTGTGTGGATGTTTGACTGTGTGCCACTGCACAAATTTACAGTGGGAATGCTAACATATATTGAGAGCAAGTCTTCATGAAACCAATTTAAAGTGGCAATACTGGTATCTAATGACGGCATTAAAGATATTTTTTGTATAATTACTGGTATATGTTGCATGTATGACATCATTAAAGTGATTTACAGTGGGAATGATATGCTATGGAATTTATAACACGCCTATACACAAGTGTTGTACTTAGTGTTGGTCGCAAGCTTCATAAAAGTGAAAAACAGTAGCAATGTTGGCATATTGTGGGAGCAGCATCATGAATTTAAGTGGCAGTTTTGTCATATATTGTAGACTCACTTTCATGAATGTGATTTGCAGTGGCACTGGTGGTTCATGTTATGAGTGTAGCATCATTTTGACCATTAGTTTATTATTTTAAACTGTTCTTGGGGGAGAACTCCCCTGAACCTGCTTATGTTGCTTAGGGCTCCCTTGTTACACTCGGTCACACATGCTTGTGGGTAAAAGTTAGTGTCCCTCTATTGGAAATGTTCACTAGCCACCACTGATCTTGAATAGTTTACAAAGCGAATTCCCCCTTAGGAGCTACTCAACACACACTGGCATCAAAAGCTCAGTTGAAATAACGTTTCTGTTCGGACAAGCATTTTAACAGTATTTTTCAAAATTTGAATGAAGAGGGGCCCACTTTGATCGCAACTGTAGGGGAGGCCATGAAGGCGGTCATAAGGGGGATCTCATAACCCATGCAGCGGCAACCCCAAATGCCATTTGGAAACTAGAACCCAGCTATAGAGGGCAGTTGTGGAGGCAGAGAATAGACATGAGAAAGGATGGTCCCCGAAGGCACACCAGGCACCGAAAGTGGCTCGGAATAAACTGGAGGCACAACTCACAGTGGAAACTGCCCAGGCTCTCATTAAAACGAATTAGGAATAGTACCCAAAGGGCAACAAAGCTAATACATTTCGGGTTAGGACACCAAGCCGCGGAATGTGATAGTGTGACTTCGGGACCCTGAGGGCGTAGTGCAGTATTCAGAGGATGCTAAACTGCAATTAGAGGAGTCTCACTTTAAAGACACAATGTGAATCTCTGCCTGATCTCTCGAGGAACAGAAGCAATACATAGATGGGGCGGCCCTCCCTCACCTAACTGAGGTGGATCGGGAGAATCTAGATTTGCCTGTCACAACAGAGGAGGTAGATGAAGTGATCAAGTGCCTAAATGCAAGTGCCCCGGGCCCAGATGGCTTCACGTCTCATTTCTATAAGAGTTTCCTGGTGCAGCTTCTGAGGCCCTTAACGAACACCATTAATTCCTTTCATCATACTGGGAGGAATACGACATCCTGGAAAAGTCCCTGGGGATTGCGCCTCTTACAGGCCTATCTCATTGATTCGAAATATCTATTCGAAGGTCATTGTAAAGCAGTTGGCAAGGGTTTTGCCCTGAATAATCGATGTGGATCAGACCTGGTTCATCCTAGGTAGAACCACTGGGGATATTATTTGCCAGGGCTTGAACTTGGTGGTGGTGGCTGTATCAGAGCAAAGCAAAATGGCGCTCTTGGCCTTAGACACCACCAAGGCCTTTGATAAAATGTACTGAGCCTTCATGAAACAGACTCTTGAGGCTTTTGATTTGGGCTGCTTTTCCAAACTCTTGTCCTAGCCAATTATCACTTGCCCAGAACATCCCTAAGGGTAAACCAGAGGCAGACGGGTCCCATTCCACTGACATGTGGTACCATACGGGTGCCTCCTCAACCCGCTAATCTTTGCCCTCATAATGTAGCCCTTTTCCCAGCAAGTCTGCGGCAACCCCGCCATCAAAGGGGTAGTGTTGGGGAAGAAACAATATAAGTTGTCCGTCTATGCCAATGACGTGATGCTCACCCTCATGAATATCCAGTCATCCCTGCAACATTCTCTCACAGAACTAGACTCCTTTAGGCAGTGGTTAACTTTTCTAAGTCTGGGGGCTGGGGATGGGCTTGATGCCAGGGGAGATCAGGGCCCTCTGCCCCTATTGCCCGATACAATGGGATAGCCAGGCGATAGGATATCTGGGCGGTCCATATTCCATCAAACCCAAAGGAGCTGTATTCTGCTAATGATCTTCAGCTCTTCCAGGACCTGGAGGCAGACTTGGAGCAGTGGAACACCCAAGAGATCTCCATAATGGGCTGCATCATAGCCTGTAAGGTGAATTTGCTTCTGTGGTTCCTCTATTAGTGTGTGGCTCTCTCAGTTGAGATCCCGCACACACCCCTACTTTGTCTACAACACAAAGTCCCCCAATTCATCTGGCAGGCGAAGAAATCGAGAATTCTCAAGTTGCAATGATGGGTAATGCCCGGTTGGGTGGAATGGTGGCACCTGTTAAGATGGATTTCTAAACTCTGACCTGGTGGGCACCCTAGTTTAGTGGAACAGGGGAACCTTCTGGACAAGCAAGAGCAATCACAGTAGCTTGGCATGTGGTTTTAGACTATGGGCCTCATTACGACTTTGGAGGTAGTCATGGCGCTATTAGCACTATTAGCGCCATGGCTCCCTCCAAAATCATGTCTGGGTTTCCTGAATGAGGAATAACTGGGCCATTCTGAGTTCGGAGGGCCGGGTAATTCCTCCTTCAGGGAACCCGGGCCCGGTCCTTCCCCATTCCCATTCGAGCCCCCATAGGGCCCCACAAGCTAGTTATGCCCCAAGTCTCGAGTGTCAACTTGGGACGCGGGTTTGAGCTGGTCAGTTAGCTGGATTGCCCAGGAACACTTCCGATGAGGCTCTTTTGGAGGGTAATCAGGAGGTGCCAAGAGTGATTCTTCCCACTACTCTAAAGGGTTGAAGCTACATTGCAGGCCTTCTGTGATCGATCCCAAAGCAGGGGTCTGATGGGACAACAGTGGGCTCAAGGTGCCAAACCTTCCAACATGTCTCCGGCGGTTCCACAGGTCAGCTTTAGCATTTCAGGATACTTGGCTCCTTCTGTAGTTCAGAGAAAACATCAGTTGATTGACCTGGAATGGATGTAGAGCCCCTTCTCCTATACACAATCAGCTTTGCGCCAAAATCTGGGATAAGCAATGACCGATCTGCTCTTTTGCAAGCACACCAGGCATGGACCAATCACGGTCCACTGTGGTCCCAGTCATCCAGGCACACCAGACATCCTGTCACCAGTAGTGTGGACTGAGACCAGACAGTCCCAACCCTCTTCCTGGGCACAAACACACACAGCATGCAGAAGCCTGCGAAAGCTACGGTTTGCCCGAGAGACTGCATACCCAAAAAAGGAAGCCTGGGTCGGCTCAACCTGGGGAAGGCAAAGGGACAAAATGGACAAAGGACAGAACAAAAGGTTTTGTGACACTGCCTTTTTCGGCACCGGCCACAGTCTTGAGCCAAAAACAGTAAACACAATATGGTTCATTAAAAAGAGGTACAAACACTATAAAAGTAAACTGCTGCCACAAGTTCACCCTAGACACAGTTGTACAATCACCAAAAATCCTTAGAGGATGTCTAGGGCCATAAAAACTAAGAGGACCACTATGCACAGTACGGTAAGGTACTTGGCACATAGATGAAAAGTTAACAAGTAATGGCAACATGGTTAAAGATTAGGTGAAACATATTTTCCCAGTACTGATAGAAGGACGTGTCGGATTCCCCATAACAGATGAGCAAAAGCCCAGAGGAGCTGGAAAAAGCAAGGTTAGGTTAGCAAAGCAAAAGCAAAAAGTTTGGGGGGCGTCCATAAATGGAAGAAAAATTGCGCCTAAGTGTAATCTTTCCTAACAATACCCCATCTGCACAATTATTATGCTGCAGCACCATTGGCGCACATTCCTGCTTGACAAGTAACAGTTGACACCCCACGATGGGTAGAGATAAGGCAGTAAAGCTGCCATTGCCCCTCCGCCCCTTGCTGCACATCTCTGTTTTCATGCAGCAACATCGGCCTGGGATTCTCTCATCCACGAGAACTTCGGTAAAGACATGGGACCGGTTGATGAAAAGGGGGGGAATCCTGAAGGGGCTAGACCCGTGTACCCTGATTTTCCAGAACCCTGACTTCACCCCAGGCCTTCGGCCCGCTGATTATAGCAGATGTTTGTAGGGCAGCCTACATTACCTCTCCCAAATCTTTGAGAATGGTTCATCACTTACTCATGTTGACTGCAAGGAAGGTTGCTATTCACGGAAGCAGATAGATACAGCTGTGCCCAAATTAGGCATTGAATAGTCCACCCTCTGATGCGGCAAGCATCAACTCGAGAGCAAGGGGCCATTGAACTTTCTCTGTTAGAGGGTGCACGTGGTAGCAACATATCAACGGCATACCAACTCCTTCAGGGGGACATGTGGACTCCCTGGCCTCGATATATGGCCCAATGAAAAACGGATCTGGGCCACCCCATCAAGGATCAGATATGGGCAGACATCTTGTCACAAAACTACTCCTCTTCAAAATGTGTAACAAACAAGGAGGGCGCCTTTAAGCTGACATACCGGTGATACTACCCCCAGCAAGACTACATAACATTAAGAACTCCAAGGACCCAGGATGCTGGCAGAAATGTAGGGCAGGGGGACATATTTTCACATGTGTTGGGAATGCCCATGGACCCATGCTTTTTGGGGAAAAGTGACTACAACGATTGAGGCCATAACCCAGGTCCAGCTTCCCCTGAATCCCACAATACTGCTATTGGGGGTGCCAGTCCCAGAGATATACCCACGTTTTGGGGTGACATCCAGGCTACTTACTCCTCTCCTCCTGGCGGCGTGGATCACCATTGCTCGGCCTGGAAAGCCTGTGAAGGCCTGCTTACCCCCAATGGTTGTCATAACTTTGGAACATATTGGTTGCAGAAAAGTCACAGCGGCTAAGGAGGGGGTGCTACATCACTTTATGGAGATTTAGGCCCCCATACTGGAGTTCGGCCTAGACTTTCTGGCACAGGTATACAAGCCACATAAGGCGGCGCACTTTCTGCAGATCCATGATTGACTATGGAGATTGGCCAGTCCAGACAAGGGAAGGTAGGAGCGGGTAGATGAAGCAGGGAGGAAAGGGTGGAACTGACTTGGTTTACTACTGTCTGGCATTCGTAGATGCAGCTGTTTTGGATTTTGTCTATGACCGTACTTAAATAAAGTTGTTAAAAAAATAGACAGTTGAAAAAGAAATCCAATGCATACAAAAACAAAAAAATAAACTGTTGCAATAACTGTATATTTGACCAAAAAGGTTACCAAAGAGATCTGATTTTACAAATGTGTTAAACACTTTCTATTACTGACAGTGAAACCATATATCAACGTTTTTTGGCTGCCATTAAACAACATACCCACAACTAAAAGGGGGTGTCCTTGCCGTGATTTCCCTCTACTTACTCCGTCAGTAAATCTATTCACAAACTTTGCAGTTTTACTTAAAATATGCAACATTACCCTGCGTATGTATTTAGAATTTCTAAACGAGATTGTGATTACTTTTTTAATATGACGTGAGAAGAGGAGGCAGCTTTTTCCTGAGACATTCTGCTGTTATTATCTCTTCAGCAATTTATGCAAGTGAATAGTTTATGAAATAATCTGTAGACGTTCCTTTAATTCCGCACCACCCAGCACTATTGACCGTTGCCAGTGGGGCAACTTCCTTTTGGAACATTTGGTTTTCGGTTTCCTCTGAAAGGACTTGCGAGATACTGGAGAAATCAGACCTTTGTTTTTCAAAAAGACTGCTCAATGCGCTTTTTTAACATTCATAAAGCAGGGGCATGTGTGCGTATGAAAAACATGTACGGGATCGAGAGGTGAGTACACAAGGAGACAGACAGGCAGATATCAAAGAAGCATTGGCAAAGTCAATAGGTATGGTATGTTTTAAGAATGTGTGTATTTTATTTGGATCAGCGGTATTGCTGCAGGGGTCTGCAAACTTTGAATCTCCACATATTTTAGACCCCAATTCCGAACAGCCCAATCCAACATACTCAATGTCAGTGGCAACGCCCTAGTCTTGGAAGCAAGACGACGCAGAGCAAAACAGGTTCGAATCCCAGGTCCACGCTTAGAAACCTCTTCTGTGTTAAGCACGTTATAAATTACCAGTAACAATTAACCAATTAATTCCAATGTTGAGTGACCATGGACACCGTAGTCTAAAACATCTGGGAAACGCATGTTGACCACTCATGGTCTAGCGAGTGGATGGGCAAGATGTTTATTTTTATTTATTTATTGCATTTGATTTCACGCCCAAGCCCTTAGGTATCACGGTGTACATACATCTTGAACGTACATTTGAGCTTGAAACATAAATTGCAATGACATGGTTATTTACATCATAATCAAATACGGTTTGCATAGTCTTGTTACAGTAGCGTAATTGTTGCATTGAAGTTTGCATGGTTGTTAGTATTTATTGAACAGCCAGGTTTTTGGTTGCTTCTTGAACTTGTGGAAGGAGGTCTCATTAATGAGGTGGGTGGGTGGGGAGTGTATTCCAAATGCGCGGTGCTGCTATCGGGAAGCTGGATTCGCCTTCTCTGGCGGTGGTGAAGCGTGGGACGTGGAGTGTGGGCTGTTGCTGGATCTGAGAGTTCTCCCAGTGGCTTTGCGGGATATGATTTGGTTGAGGTAGGTTGATGCTGTGTTAGAGATGCATTTATGCGTAGTGGTGAGTGCTTTGTGGAGGATTCTTGCTTTTATAGGTAGCCAGTGGGCGTACCTTCTGTGTTGGGAGATGTGTTCTCTTCTGTTGATACCTAGGGCAGCTCTAGGGGCTTTGTTTTGCAAAAGTTGTAATTTGGTTAGATTTTTATGAGGGGGCCTAGCAGTAGAATATTGCAGTAGTCTAGTTTTGTAAAGATTAGGGCTCTAGCGAGTGTTAGGCAGTTTTGGATGGAGAGGAAGGATTTGCTTAAGGTAATGAGCTTGGCTGCATAGGCAGTGGAGGAGGCAAGTGTGTTAATATGATTTTTCATAGTGAGGTTCGAGTCTAGGGGGACTCCTAACGTTTTGACTTTAGGTGAGATGGTAATGGGGGTGCCATCTATCAGGATGGAGGTGTAGTCAGACGGTAGTTTGCTGAGTTTGGCTGGGGAGCCGATTATGAGGATCTCTCTTTTATCCCAGTTAAGGCAGAGGCTATTATTTGCCATCCAGTTTCGGATGAGGGAATAGATTTTGTTGATGCAGGCGGTGGCTTGTTCTAGATTGCCTGAGATGGGGATAAGTATTTGCATGTCATCCACAAAATTGGTATATATGACTCCTATGGCGTCTAGTGCCGTGAAGAGTAACTTGGTGTATGCGTTATATAGCGTTGGGGAGAGGCAGGATCCTTGAGGTACTCCCAAAGGTACTGAGATGGGATCGGATGCTTCTTCTCCTAGGGCAACTCTTGAGGTGCGGGTCTGAGAGGAAGGATTTTATCCAGTTAGTGGCTTTCTTTGAGAAGTGGACACAATGTTTAGAATGTATTTATGTTTCAAGTACGTTATCTTTTTTATTGTAGTTGCATTAGTGATTTTATGCATGATTGCAGCATTGTATAAAACAGTATATTGGTGCTTCAGTGAATGAACGATACTGCCCAGGTAGCACCTACTTTTGATCAGGTACTATGAATATGTGAGAGCTATTTGTATAAAAAAAAGCTAATCTCTGTAGGCATTCCAACCATATACTATGTAATATGCACCCTGATAATGCTATAATGTACCTGAGTATTCCTGCCATTTGGCAAGTACTGTCATGATATGCTCAAGTACTAACTTTAGATGCTAAGCATTGCCATCATATGCTCAGGTCCAACACATGGTCAGGGTACTGCCATCACTTTCCCCTATACATCTACATATTATTCAGCTTCAAATGCCATAGCACTCCCATCAGATGGCAGTTGTTTCAATCATACGACCGGGCCATTGCATTATATGCATGATCCCCATATGCCAGACATTTATGGGATGTGTGCATCAATTACAAACATAAGCAAATATGGACACTCACCAACACTTATGCAGACGCAGGCCTATACACGTCCTCACATGTACTGTTGCACATGCGAATGTGGGTAATCAAAGGCTTTCTCATGTGCATATACACACACTATCAAGGCATCTTGGCACTCAGAGAGCAAACAGGCTATTAGAACGCAAATGACACAGGGATCGGTTGTGCAATGGAAAAGGAAACAGCTATGTCTTAGTAAGTTTTCAGAATTTTGAAAGATCTGAGATGGGTATATTTTATCATGATAGGGTTCATGATACGGATTTATAAAGTTTGCCTGCTTGGTAAGAGAGCCTCCTACCACTTGCAGGAGATAGACGAAAGAGCAGAAATAAAAAAAAAAAAAAACTACCAGTCAATTCCCAAACTCTTCGAGAAGGGGTAATCCATTGTAGATTTTCTGTTACAAAAAGTGGTCTGTAGATGACTCTGCTGTTTTATCATAATGTTGTATGCACAATTCTGGATTAGAAAGGATGCCAAAACGGCCTTCCCACCTTATTTGGACCATTGTAATCATATAAACAAACTCGAGTCCTAAAACAGGTGGGGAAAGGGCTTGGTAGTGGGGAAAAAATAACCTTTCTCTTGGAAGAGGGGAAAAATAACCTTTCTCTTGGACAATGCCAAATAGGTGTGATGTATTCACAGTTTATGTTGCAGCCTGTGAATAGCTGGAGCGTAGATGCATAGGGCCATAGCATTGGAATAATTCAATCTAAAAGACACACTGATTCACTAAAGTGATTAAACATTAGAAGACAGATGCTTGAAGATGTTTCTAAGAAGTCTTGATAGGATAAAGACAGTCTGCCCTCTGGACAATATTTGTGCTGCAAGGGACA
Source organism: Ambystoma mexicanum (assembly GCF_040938575.1). Lineage (NCBI taxonomy): Eukaryota > Metazoa > Chordata > Amphibia > Caudata > Ambystomatidae > Ambystoma > Ambystoma mexicanum. Next base: position 417,275,140 of record NC_090927.1, on the reverse strand, counting down.
AGAAAGCGTCACTCTTCAGCCCAACATCGATCGAGCCAGGAGGATCTCAGTTTTCCCTGCACCGAGTTTCAGATGGCCGGGACACATTCAATAATCGAAAGCCACCGGACAAGATCTAACATCTTGAGACCTTATGATCTGTGTATTAGAGCACAAAATATGAACCTCTCTTGTCCAAGCCTGCTCATAAATACATGCACACACACACACTCACATAGAGGCATGCATGTTGTGACCCACTCACTGCTATAGATGCACACTGCTATGCACTGACACACACATATATACATCGAGACGCAGATGCATGCATAGAGCGACTCAATGCAGAGCAGCCTACTAGCCTGTGGAATAGTTGATAAGAGGCTAGTGGCTATGATATACCCTTTAATCTACCAGGACCCATGCACCTGATGTGGGGAAGGCAACGCAAGCATCCACTATGCCACAGGTCGAGACATAGTGGAGGGTCAGGGTATGAAAGTGAGATAGAATGGAATGCAGGAGTAGCTAACATGTTGAGTGTTCATTGAGGGGCAGGATGCTGCCACCCTTGTGCTTGTGAATTACTAAAGGACGAAGAAGGGCCCACACAACATGATAGCATATAGCTAGTTATTACCACTATATAGACGAGATGGTGTCAGCATATGACCAGGTACTCTAATTGTATGACTTTGTGCCACACAATAACCTCTTACTCTCCTCATATTCCAAGTATTACAAACATATGCCGAGATAGGTAGGTGAGCAGGTAGGTAGAAATCTTATAAAGTGGAGCAACTCGCCTCCCTAGAGGCATCACTACAATAGTATCAGACCTCTGAACTGTCCACCGGAAAGGTAATCAATATCTAGGGAACAGCCAGATCTTTAAATTTTTCCAGAAGATCTGATGATCAGATGTTCCACTGTTCTCCCACTATATCACATTCAATATCTGCAAGGAATCCCAAGAATGATTGTATTGAGGAACACATGTGCTCATACCCTCATGCACACATGCACTGTGACCCACAGGCATTCACAGCCACAAATGCGCTCACACCCACTGGTGCACACACGTACACAAACAGGCATTTTCACATTCACTTTCGCATAGATCTGCAGATACATTCTCCCATGTCCTCAAAAATAGTAACATGCGCAATCACCCTTGCAAACCCACGGACAGTGGCGTAACACAAAATGTGGGGGCCCCTCTGCGATCAATGCTGAGAGGGCCCCCCCCAAACTTAGCAACAAATCACGGGTCGTGGCACACTCTGGGCCGGCCTAGATTATCATGCTTGCACAATGCACACAAACGTGTTTATGAAGGGGTATGTCACACACTGTACTCGGAGAAAGATATACATGTGTGTTTCAATGCAATATACAGCACACTTTCAGAGAAAAATTGGCTAAAAAGCCAGAGTGTTGTTTTGTAGGGTAACACCAATCCAATACATGCAAGTCACCAACAGTGCACAGGAACATTCATGCTTTGCTGTTAAAAATGCCATGCCACATTGAAAACATGTCCCACTGGCTGCATAATTTAGACCAGTGTAGACACGTAATAACATTGCAGTAAAGCATGCCAGGCCACATTTAGACATACCTAGACTGGTTGCACCAAAATGCCATTCGAAGAAATATCACTCATCAAGAAAAGAGGACACATTCAAGCCTGGATCTCTGAGGACTCTAACAACATGCCCAAACTCTTTAAAATCTGCAAAGAACTGGTCAATCCTGTTATGGTCTCTACCTCTCCTGTTCCGTCCCAGGCCCTCTGTATGGCTTTGGTCTTTCACTTCTCTGCTAAAAATTAGGACATCCTGTCCTCTATCTCCTCTTCCTCTTCCTCTCCCTCTTCCTCTCGCCCCCCCCCCCTTTGGCCATCTCTACTGCACTTCCTCCTTTCTACTCTTTCTCTCTGACAACACCTGACAAGGTTTCTAGACAAGTACGATCTATGTCATCCAAAAACGTGCACGCTCCCCTGCGCCTCCAAAACCATCAAGGACCAGATTGACACCCTCGCTCCAGCATTGGCTGATTACTGTAATTACTCTTTCGCTACTTTAACGTTCCCTTCTCCCCTCTTGTGCACCCACTACTCAAGAATCCATCTGCCGATCCTACCTGCCCGGCAAACTATTGCCCAATGCCCATCACCCCTTTCCTGGGCAAACTCTTGGAAAAGCTGACCATCTCCCAGCTTACTCTCCACACTGAAGCTGTTGGTTGTCTCCATAACTATCACTCTGGCTTCAGAGCTGCCAGAGGCACGGTAACTGCTCTCCTGAACACCTGTGAAGATCTGCTCACTAACCTTGTTTCCAGCATTCCTTCTGTCCTAATCCTCCTTGATATTTCCTCTACTTTCGACACAGTCAACCATGCCATTCTGATCAATCGACTATGTCAAAACTTGGGCATCATGGATCTGGCCCTGGAGTGGCTGACCTCATTCCTTTTGGACTGCCCCTCCCAGGTCCAACTTGCTCCCTTTATCTCCCCCACCTCTCTCTCTACCTGTGGCATTCCTCATGGCTCTATTCTCTCACCCTGGTTTTTCAACCTCTACTTGGCCCCTTTGGCCCACCTGATCGCTAACTTCTCTAACTGTCAGTGTTATGCAGATGACACTCAGCTTTTCTTCGGCTCCTCTCCTCTCTCGCTCATTCCTGACTGTCTACCTGTGATTCAGGATTGGTGCGCCTCCAACGATCTCTGCCTTAATGCCATTAAGAAAGATACTTCTCATTGGGACCCCTGCTTAACCCTCTCCCACTCTGGCCGTCCAACCTGGGCCCTCTTCCTTCGCCTTCCTGTGAGGCAAACAACTTTGCTGTGATCTTCGACTCCACTCTCTCTTTCTCTCCTCACTCACATCTCGGTGTGTCACCAAGAAGTCCCACTACCAAAGGGACTCTTCCCTTTCTCACTTTCCCTCAAAAGCTCACTGACTCCAAAGCCCTGTTTCTCTCTAGGTTGGACTACTGCAACAGCCTCTTTCTCAATCTGCCGTCCTCTACTCTTTGCCCTCTGCAACTAATCCAGAACAGGACTAGGAGACTTATCCATGGCCTCAAGCCCAGGGATCATATCTCTCCAGCCCTAAAATCTCTCCACTGGCTCCCAGTGGCTGCAAGGATCAAGTTAAAGACCATTTGCATTGTCCACCAGGCTTTCTGGGGTCGGGGCCAACACTATACCCAATGCTCTCTTTCAAAATACCTTCCTTCTCGAGCCCTTGCCCCAGCTACTTCCAACTCTCTAAGGGTTAGATGCTTCTCCAGGCAGAGAGTGGGGGGTAGAACTCTATCTTCTGTAGGTGCTCCTCTTCTCCTCTGCTTTCTCTCTCTCCCTCCCTTGCTGACCTACCTGACCTACCCGTGCTGTACCGACTGGTTGCTTGGCTACCCTCAGAGTCACACTGAGTCCAGGCTGTTTCTTTATCAGTCACCCGTGCTTTGCCTCCGGGCCTACCATGCACGTAGGGGCAGTAACTGTAACCCTACAGTTCTGTGTTCTCCTTGCACTACCCAGAGCTGAACTGCCCTCGCTGCACTTACTCAGAGCATTACTGCCCTGTTTTCCCCACATCCTTTCCCCTTGCATTTCTTGTTCTCACACTTGCATGATCTGAATGACACAAGGCCTAGTAAGATTGTATGTCTTGTGCTCCCTCTATCTTCCCTCCCTTGTTGCGCCTAGAAACAACACTTGTGAACAGACGTGTCATAAATGACTTACATCATATCATAGTATATCATTTTATCACAGATGCCCACCAAAATATACAATGCTGCATAAGAAATGGCTAGACTGGCAGCAACCAAATGCCAGTCTAGCCAAGTAATTACACTTAGCAGGACTGCTTTATCAGAAATGGGCAGTAAAAAAAAGTCATACCAAACTGAGGAATGACTAGACTGGCTTCACGAAAATGCCTCTCTAGCCACTAATACCACATACCTTGCCTGCTTAGCCTGGACATGGACAACCATTATGATTCATTGCACAATCCAGCCCCCGCACATCCCTACTCCCTCCCACCCCTACCCCAACCTCCAAAATCAGCTCCTTGGCCCAGAATTACATTCACGTTCCTCTTGCTTTTCCCAGAGCATACATATGAGGCTCCTTGCCTCATAGGTAAGTACTGGGATGAGGAAGAGTGGGACTAGGAGTAATGAAGATAACAGGTAGCTAAATCAGGCATTACCTCCATGTACCTCTACCACATCCCAGTACTTGTGTATGAGGCAGAGTGCCTCATACATAAGTAATGCCTCATACACAAGTACAGGGAGGAGGAGGAATAGGGCTAGGAGTAATGACGATTGTCAATAAGTAATCAAGGCATATCACAAGTAGTGGTGTAACACCATTGAGTTGACTGGGCTTCAGCGCCCCCCCCTCTAAGTTTGGGCTATGTTGACTCAACCTGGCTGACCTTCAGAGCAGTTGCTGGACAGAACAGGACACACATGTTAAACGGCACCTGCGTTTCGATGTTAACAAGTGCCTAGCAATTACTAACGTAAAGCATTTTACTGTTAGTACCTGCATTCAAATGCCACATTTTTTTGGCAATTTAAATTGTGATGTGGGTTTAGTACTTGCATGCCAGGGGAGTATTTGGAAGGGCAGAGAGGGAACAGGAGACCGCTCATTCTCGCAGCAGTCCATAAGTGGGTGCTTTCAGATTTAAAGGAGAGAGTTAATTGCTTGTAACATTGAAGCTGCACTAGAATAGTCTCATTAAAATGCATAAAGAAGTTAGCTGCCCCCACACAAATAGGTTTGCCCCTCCTCCAACACCAGTGAAGTTAGCGCCTCTTGCAACAATTGAAGGATTAGCCCCCCTGAAATGTAGGTTTTGCTGCGACCCTGAACACAAGCACACACACCATTCACCATTTACACACACACACACACACACACACACACACACATCCATTTAAGTGTGCACCCTTTCACCATACACTCACACAGGCAGCCACCTATACATTTAAGTGTGCACCCTTAAACCATGCAGACACACCCAGGCAGCCACCCATACTTTTAAGTGTGTACCCTTTCACTGTACATGCACACCCAGCAACCCATACATTTGTGTGCACCTTTTCACCATACACTCACACAGGCAGCCACCTACACAATTAAGTGTACCGCCTTTCACCATACACTCACACACGCACATGTCATGGGGTTGAGGGGAGCCCTATTACTTCAAAAAGAAATTGGGCCTCATTATGACACTGCTGGTCGCAGTAATAACGGTGCTGGTGAGCTTCAGCACCGTTGTTACCGGGCCAGCAGAGTACAAGTTTGCAGGAGGGAATGGTGCCGGTGCTACCATCCTCCCCCTTCCCATTGAGTCTAATGGGACTCGAATGGGAATGGGGCCTTACTTTTGGGGCCTTACTTTTTCTGGCGCCTTTCTGTAATGCCCTGGTGAGTCCCCATTGCCAGTCGGCAGAAAAAAAACATGACTCCGCTACCGCTGGGGTCATGATAAGGCTCATTGTTTCATTTTGAAGTCACTCTGGCTTCATGAAGAAAGTATTTACGTTATGGACCAAACCATAATGGAACTAATTTCTTTATGAAGGCAGTGTGACTTCAAAAATAAATATTTCTTTTTGAAATCACAGGGCTCCACCCACCCCATGAGATGGAGGGCTACAGCCTGGGGTCTTCCATGTCATGGGTTGGAGGGGAACACTCTGACATCAAAAAGACAGTGGGCCTTATTATAAGTGTGCCGGTCCCGTAACAACGATGCCGGTCCCAGTACGGCACATTACGGGTCTGCCTGCCGGAGTCATTGCGTCCAGCAGGTCTGACCGTGCCGGGCACCGCGACCATGGTAAGCAGACCATAACATTAGCACCGGCACCGTTATTAACAGTGCTGGTGCTTCACGTGGTCCCCACTCCCATAGAGTCCTCTGGGACTCTATGAGAATGGGGAGTAACAGAATTACCAGCGCCTGACTTCCCGACTGCCAGGTTTGTAATACCCCGGTGTTAACAGGAAGTCAGGCGGCAGTAATTATTTTGGGTTTGTCGGCAAGTCGCCGGTATCACCCGAGGGCTTACCGCCAGACCCGTCATGATGCCCAGTTTCTATTTTGTAGTCACTCTTCCTTCATAAAGAAATTATTTCTTTTACAGAAATAATTTATTTATGAATCTAGAGTGAATTCAAAATGAAAAAATGAAAAAATAAAAATTTGAAAAAATCTTTTTAAAATCTTTTTCTCCAAGTGGGGCCCCCTCCCAGGACATGTTCTACCGCACCCCCCACCCCCCACAACGCGGGGGCTGCAGGGCCCCTGTTACTCCAGTGCCCACAGACAGGGTGGCAATAAACAGACAGAAAAGCACAGACACATTATATAATGCACACCGTCAGAAAATGGTGGATCTTTTTGCCTCTGATCCAAGCCATCAGGTTCCACCATTCATGGCATTCCTTCCATCCTGGGGGTGCATGAAGTCTGGATCCCTTCCCAGTAGCACGGAATAGGGGGTAGATTTATGCCTTTCCCCAATTCAACTTTTCCACAGGATCCTGAAGAAGGTATAGGCCAAGAGGGAAGCAGTTCCAGCGATCATTCCCCGTTGGCCCAAGAAGCCCTGCTGTCTTTGTTTGCTGCATCTGGCACCTGGGAAGGCACCGCCGTTGCCGATGGAGCCCTCTCTTCTCATGTCCTCTTCCCTGCTTCAGTCTCTGCTGTTGAATTTCCATTTAGTAGCAGGCAACCTCAGAGGTTGGAACTGTCACACTTGGGGTGCTGCAAGGGTTTACTCTCTGTGTAAAGATATGAAGGCAACCGGCCATCCTCCTCTCATACTAGTGACACTGGAAGGATGTGTTTCCACCTGGTATATAAGGAGGGGCTGTCTCCCCAATTAAACTGAACCAACTGAACCTTGCCAGATTTGGGATCTCTTTCAGCATGGCTCCTTCCTCGGTTTGTCAGTGTCTACAGTATGTGGACAGTGTATGGCCATTTGTGCATTCTGTACATCTTGAGCAGTTGTTCCACATTTGAGCCCACTGGCCACCAAATCATTTGGGAGTCCTGAGTTACCGCGTTCTTCAACAAGATCAATGGTTCACCCATGGGATCTGCCAGTGCTTCTTGAGGGACTGCACAGTTTTCCATGTGAGCCACTAGATTCTGTATATATAAGATTCAGCAAGGTCACCTTTGTGGTCGCTATCAACTAGGTGTATTGTAGGCATAGGGGGTTTTCTATGTCATGAACTCCATGTGCAGTTCTTTCAATATAGAGTGGCCCTTCATTTGCCTGTCTCTTTTTGACCCATGTTTCCTTAATCCCAGGGGATTGTCGACCTTATGCTTCCAAAAAAATTCCAAGCATTCATGTCCTCATCCTCTGCACATGACTTGAGCACTGGCCATATACCTGAACCGTACATGTCCTTTCCGCCAAGTTGATTCACTCTTTGTGACCTTTGGGATGGCCAAGCAATGTTCTCGGCCTTCTCCTTCCACATTGAGCAAATGGATCAATCTAGTAATTTCCACAACCTCCTCTCCCCACCAGGGCCGGTCTTTGCATCAGGCAGCCCAGGCGGCTGCCTGACGTCAGTCAGCCTCTTTGGGGCGCTGCACCAGCAGTCCACAGTGCCAGTGCTAGTATACACGAGTAACACGTTCGTTTCCTAACATTATAACGATGAATGTGCCTGTTCATTTTTATAATGTTAGGAAACAAACGTGTTACACGTCCCACTTTATCCTCCAGTGGTTGCTTGTAGATCCCTTGCTGACAAATCACCCAGCTTGCCCCTCCCGTGTTTTTAGCCTTCCACTCCCTTGTTCCTCCCCCACCCCCTCGCCATGTGGTTCCCCCTATGATTGGAAAGCTCTCTGTTGCTTAATTGACAATTATTATAAAATCCTCAAGAAGGCATTCCACCCAAAAGTAGTAATAGACTAAATCCTAAGGAAACGCTAATGTAGCACAAAACATGTGGACTCGTGCACCTATGGATTAGAAAGAAAAAAAAACTCCCAAACAGACCGAATTACTCAGACATTAATTTAGCAATGCGATGGATGCTCACTGAATTGTCAGAATATGTCGCCAGATAGATGACGAAATATTCATGTTATAAATGCCCCATTTGATGTCATGCAGCGCTCCTCTGTGTGAGGATTACCATAGAACGACGAGACCACCTGGAGAGGTATGAACATGGTAGCTCCCCTTCCTAGATCCACTCCCTCCAACCAAGACATGGATTTGGGCTCTGTGGCTTTTAAGATGAAAAAATAGAATCAGGGCGCAACGATTAGGGCAGCTTGTGATCCTGCTGATTAAATGTGACTGCAGTGGAGTCTATTACAGAGGATAACGGCAGTAGAAGTTGAATATAATGCCACTGAGCCATGCAGGCGAAGAATACGGCATTCTGTGAAATCTATAATTTCCTACTGCTGCGAAGGGCAATGCTATAGCACAGCCAGAGCACGGTAGCATTAAAGCACGTTTTTCTTTACGGAACTCCTCCTTTGAAAACGCGTTATTTATAGTGCGTCCTTACTACAGCGAACAAAGCGGTGCTGCAAAGATGTATGACCCGTGCCTGATGAAGGGAGCAGGCGCAGCAGTGCTGGAAAACACGTTAGAAGGAAGTATGCCCGAAAAGAGTGGAACTCTGTGAAATAGAAATCTAGTGTTAGGGCACTAGGCCAAGAGAAAATAGCAGCGCTGCGGGATCCTTTTAGTGCCAGGACTCTGCTTTTTAAATACCACAGCAGCGAATTCAAAAATAGTTACACGGCATGGTGCTTTAAAAATCCATATATCAACGTGAAGCAAAAAGAGAACAGCATTGCATCCGGTGTGGTAGTCCATTGTGATACTAAAGCATCGTCTGGATGTGCCATTTTAGGCTGCTAAGAAATAAAGTAAGAAAAATATTCAAAAAGCGTTTTCCAGACGTGAGCTTGAACCCTAACCTGGAAAAGTAGTAGCTTAAAATTCAGTAAGCCATCCAGGTAACAAGTTGAATCTCCAATACGTAACGTAACATCTGCATGCATAAATGGGTACACTATGCATAAGTAAGGTATTGGCAGATTTGGGAAAGAAGGTATTCCAAGCGGTATGCCAGGGATGGGCAAGGTAAATGTTGATGAACATTGGCAATCCATTAACTCACGTGGGCTTTAGATACATTTAAAAATGCATTTTTCTTGCGTTTGATTCATTATTGTAGTGGGTGGAGTTGCAAAGAATGCATGGAGATCTGTCTCAGACTTTGGGTCTCATTACGAGTCTGACGTAACCTGCTTGTACTACTGGCGGGTTACCACCGGACTCGTAACACCATTTCTGCCGCCTGAGATCCCCGTGCCACCAGGAAATCCCCGGTGGCCTGGGTCATCAGGCGGCGGAGTGTGTAAGTCCCCATTCCCATGGAGCCCATGGAGGTCATACCTGCCAGGTGCAATGGGCCAGGGAGGCAGAGTTGTAATGAGGCCCTATGTCTGAAGGTTACTGCTGTTAAGGATTTCAATCAGGCAAACACCCAGGGTCCACCTAGCATGTCGTATGCAATGAAACCCGTTTTTTATTTGTGTCTATAAATCCAATATTCTGTATGATATACCACTCATATCACACCTGTCTCAAAATACCCCTTCAGGCCAACACTGAACCAGGAATCAGGCTAGTTTGTAAAGGTAAATATTTATTTATTTATTCAATATTCAAATCACACATAAGTTTAATATAAATATATGGGACAGCAATCACCTAATGGTGACAATACAATTCAGAAAATAAGCAAAGCAATTGAATTCACTTATAATGATGCAGAATAGAAACCGCAGGAAAAAGAACAGTTTTGGTTTGTGAAGAAATAGCTTTTAGGTTAATATTCCCCCTGCAAAGTCTTGTTTAAATATAAATGAGCAATCCTACACAGATGTAAGTAATCAGCAGGTATTCAGGAATGAAAGTGTCTAGAGTTTAAATGCAATCTTCCCTCCCCAAACAAGAGAGAAAACCGTTTTGGAAAATGACAGGAAAGACAGGCTAAACAGGTCCTAACACACATGAGCTATAATATAAACAACAGTGCACACTTTAGATCAGAATGGAATTGAAGAAGCACTTTGAAATGGGAAAAAGACACATGTAAGCTTTTGAAAATTGTAAATTCGCGGCAAACTTTTACTATGCGATTTTCGATAAAAACGGGTCAAATACACTGCTCCACGATTGAAGAAGTTATGGAGGTTTTAGTGAGAAGGGTTTTTACAAAATAGGTGGGAATATGGAACAGGAATTTAGTTTTAAAAATGACAGATAGGTTTTATTACACTATATTAATGACTATGAAAAGAGAATGCCACACATGAATCTCCACAGTTACTCACGGCCGCTCATAACTCTTCATGTGTGATACTGTAGTTTCCATTCTGTAATGGAATTACTTGAATTAATTCAAATCACTAATGAGTTATGGTTTAATAACACTGATGAGAGAAACATCAGCGCAAGAATGATTCTAACAATACTAGGGTTCTGAATTTAAAGATGGGATGGGTTGAGATTGGGATAATACAATGCAGATATACTATGAGTCACTTTTCCTCCTATCAATATTTACAGTCCTTTGTAACTAAATTGGACCGTCAGTTTCTGGTCTTTGGATCGGGTCATGTTTACCGGCAGCAGGGCACCTCTGGAGAGATTGGAACAGTGGCACGGTTCTGTTCACTTGGGACTGCACCTCAGACTGGATTTTGGATGGGCCCTTCTGGTCACTGGACACGGCAGATTACAGGATGCAAGTTTCAGCAGACAAGCCTTAAGGGTAGTAGGCCAAGCTGAATCAGTATTATATCCTCTCAAGTTTGGGATGTTTGAAATTGGGTCTAGCTAGCAAGAGTTCAGCAATGCTAAGTCTGGATTCTGCAAAGAAATCTGGATCTTCAAAGAAGTCTGGAGTCAGCTACAAGATGAAGGGTTCTGGAACAAGACACTGCGCGGAAATCTGGATGTGTTCTGGAAGCAGTGTGTCAATGTGGAGTGAAGTTCCTATATTTATACTATCAAATGACATCACCAAGCTTTACGGTGCGGGCAAAATTTCAAAACACACCCCCACGGCTGTGAGAGGCTTCAGGTACATGCTTTGTTTTGGTTGGCAGTCAGAACAGAGCTGTCAGCATTACAATGGGATTTAGGAACTCGCTCATTGATTTTGACCAAAACATACTTTTGCCGAAATGTACATTTCTATAATTATGTACCCTAATAAAATCGGACACATACATTTCATATTTTATTGTCTATATTCACATTCAATCCCCATCTTTGTGAGAGCTGTCTTTGTCATTTTACTGATTTTTATCAATTTTAACCATAACAGTTTGGATTAATCATTTCTAATTCGGTACATCTCTGGGCGCTTATCAGTGGATCATGTACATACAATGTTAGGTTTGCAACATTAATCGTTCTGCTACAATGCACATTTTCTTGTAACTTTGGTTCCTTAAATGGTACAGGTTTCATCAATGTCTTCAAATCACAAGCCTGAAATTAGGTTAATGTCTACCAATTTTCAGATGTATCCCTCTTTAGGTTGCTCAGTTAAAGAGTTTCAACTTTAATAACAAATAAGGATTTAAAAATGTTTTTTTCTTTGTACCTCCCCTTCACAGGCAACAGCTGTCCAGTCCTTTGATCAGGGAGGTGTGTCCCCTTCCTGGAGAGGGAAGCTCGCATGTAGAGATCAGTTGGGCAGCTTGCCATTGTTCTTGGCTCAGCCCCAGACGAATGACTAGTGCGGTCTCATTGGGCTCCTTGTTGTCATTATGCGGGAACCATTAGGTTTCCTGTTTTCAAGGGAGTGTCAAGCTGAGATGTCAACTTTCCCAGGCCAGACACTGCCCAATCAGAATTAAGTAATTACTTCCACTGGGTCACTGTACAATTCACAGTAAAGTCTTTTATTTAACACATATAAAAATAAACACAGTTTTATACAGGATTTGGACATTTAAAAGAATTAAGCCCTTGACAAACATGCCTTAAATAGGCACATTTTGCAATTTCTTCCAGAAAAACAAACACCTTTAAACTGGGTTTGACAGCTAATTTCCTTATGCAGCTGTCAGGTAGTGAGGCCTGGATTTCTCTGACTGCCTGGAGGATCTATGATTTCAGCACACTTTTCCTTTCAATAATTCACTGGAAAGATTATCACCAAAACAGCACTTTGAAGTTTGCAATTGATTAAAAAGTTGTTTTTAAGGGCATTTTCAGACCTTCTGTGGCCTTTTTGGCCGTTTTCTTTCCCCATTGGCAAAATTGGCAAAGGGGTGCAGTAGGGTGCATTGGCATGGGTAGAAATATTCCACACAGCCTACAAAACATTGCACCAGGGCAAGCAAAACTTTCAATAGTATTAGGACGGGGACAAACATTGCCCTAGTGCAAGCATGTGTTCGGTCAGTCATGATGATGTTTATTTGGATAGAATCCATCCAACATTTATTAAGCTTCAGCATTGCACACACATAATCAATTGTACATAAAACATGTACAGTTACACATGCATCCAAAATGCATTTAATAATAGATCCATAATATCAGGTTAGTCGAGTTTAGTAAAAAAAATATTTCAACCATAAATAAAACAGCACCTCATTAATCTCAAAGGCCTCGACCTCATCAATACCCCCAGTCTCAAAACGCTATGCTCCTCAAAAAGACCAGATGAGACTGTGTGGATAAAAACACTGTCAGACGAGAACAAACAGCATTCCACTACCCTCTCCAAAAAATATAAACAAGCTATTGTGCAAACCAAAAGTGCCACATACCATAGGAGAATTGAAGAAGCAAGCTCTGGCACAAGAGAGCTCTTCGCTATCTTACGCAATCTTGAAACACCAGCTTCCCCACCAGATAACTCTATCAAAGATCTCAGCTGGTGACACAACATCCAAAACGCTCTCCTTGATAAAATGTCCCTAATCTAAACCAGAGTCGCTGCCAACAAAAACAATCTCCCAACTACAGATCGGCCCCCAGACCAGCATACCCTCACCCCCCCACCACTCACCCCCCTTCCACTCCCGGTCACTACCCCTGAAACCACCAAGATAATTAAAGCACTGAAACCATCACAATGTCAAGGAGCCATTTGCGTGGCTACCTTCAGAAAGGCTTGCGCTGAAGAGCTTGCCCCGTACATCACAGTGCTTATCAACAATTCCTTAGCAACTGGCAATGTCCCAAGAAATCTAAAATAAGCCTGGGTACTCCTCCACCCTAAGAAGCCAACATTAGATGCCAACATTCCCACCAACTATCGCTCGATCACGACCGTACCTTTCCTCCTCAAAATACTCAGAGCAGCCTACCTGCAAATCCAAAACTATCTGGAAGCCCACAACCTCCTCTGCCTCTGCCCGTCAGGCTTCTGCCCGGGTCACAGAGCGGAATCTGCCCCCTTGGACTTGCAAATCCAAACGGATGAACTCAAAGACAATGGTAACATGGCCATTCTCCTAGTACTTGACCTGTCTGTAGCCTTTAACTTGGTCAATCACAAACTCCTATGCCAACACCTTGCCTCGGCCGCCCATTTCTCAACCAAAGTCATAGCCTGGATAGAGTCCTTCATATCCAACAGCACTATGAGAGTGTTCTCCACTTCAATGGCATCCCCCCTACCCCAGTCACCTATGGTGTGCCTCAAGGCTCATGCATATCACCGACCTTGTATAATATGTTCACAAAACCCATCTTTGACCTCCTGATGCCCAGGGTGTCACCAACACTAACTATGCAGACGACACCCAAATCCTCCTACCCATCCCCAGCCTCTAATGAACTGACTCCAATAGGTTAGGGATAATTCTCAAGAATGTGCTAATTTCCCTTACCCTTTGAGACCCCCAGCAACTTTGCTGGATTTCTAGGATTTTAATTTTTACCTGGAAAGAGTGTGAGCCTTTTTTCCCACTCTTTCATGTATTTTTGGTGTGTTTTACTTCTGTGTTCTTTGGTTATGGGGTTTTAAGATAACTCCATAGGCATCATCTTTTTCTTGTGTGTCACACAGCACCTTTAGTGCAGTGGCACAGGGTTGTCTTTCAGACTCCCCAAGTTTTAAATACCTTCTCTGGAACTGACTACTGTCTCCCAGAGCATGTAAAGTTAAATTGACTTTACTAGTCTCTTTAAATGTACAGACCCAGCACACCCTATCTTCCTATAGAGTGCTGGAGGGGTTGCCTAGCATCCTCTGAGTCAAAGAACTCATGTAACAGTCAAATTTTACCCTTTCCTACGTTAAATGGCTGGTGGCAGTGTTTTAGATCAAACTACATTTTCCTGACTGCGAACAACGGTAGCTGAAAATTGGGTCAGCCATGTTTTTCAATATGGCGCCCAAGACCTATCTGTAAAAACAGACTCTGGTTTAAGAAAAGGCCCTTCTTGTGTTAAACTCTGCGTGCCAAACCAGGTTTGGTCCCTTTGTTCATAGGCCTTTGGTGGGCTTCAGTGCTGAAGCCATCGTCTGGCGCCTGAGTGTCCAGGGTGGATAGGATGTGAGGGAGGTGCCCGAAACTCCCTGTGCTTAGTCTCCCAGGAGACACAAATGCACTCTGGTGTGATTTGGCGGCTGGCTGTCCGGCAAGGACTGCCACCCTGCTGTGTGAGTGGCAGCCAGGCTGGAATGAATGGGGGAAAACTGTTTAAAAGCAGGCTTCTGGGACTTGGAAAGCAGAGTCGACCAATGGAACGAAAGAACCGAAGACGAGCTGAAGGAAGACGACTGCAGCAACTCCTGGACAACCGGTGAAGACGTGCTGCAGGACCAAATTGCCTGAAACTCCATCGACAGAGAAGCCCTTCAAGGTTAACTTCTTCCCTTGAGTTTGATGGGAACAACCAACTCATAAACCACCTGGACACTGTCCCCTTCCTGGTCGAATTTTCTGCTGTGGAAAATCGGATAGCCAGTGGGAAGGATAACAGTTTGTGATCTTTAAGGCACTCACACCTTAAACCGTCATTTTGCCAAGCTTGTGGCCTCTTCCCTGGGCAGTGCAGGAACCTCCCAACGTCCTCCTTGTCCCCATGACTGAAACTCAGGAACAGAAAGATCTGCTCGAACTGCCAAGAACAACTGCCTCAGCTACAGCTCTTCTTCACTTTAAAGGTACTGAGCAAATGCGGTCAGGAAATCTTTTCGGCCGCAGAGAAAGTTTGTGAAACTTTCCCAACTTCGAAGGCTTGTCCTTCCCTAAACATACATCTAACTTTTCGTCTGACCAAATTCTTTTAAAAACCGTGGAAAAGACTTAACGATTTACTACCAGAACTGTGCTATCCTACACAAGACTCTGAACCATTGACTTTGGCCCAGGCCTATTGAATTGAATTGCTGTTTGTAGTGAACCGAAACTATTTGCCCTACCTTTGCAAAGTATTTGTGCTATGATTCTTTTAACCTTGTCTTTATACCCTCTTAAAAAGTTACAAGTGCCATTTTGCTCCCACTTCAGGGGAGCTGAACTTGTTCAGTAAACTTATTGGTTGTGTATTGTAGCATATTAGTTTGTGATACTGAGCTGCTCTTGCTAGTATAATGTTTTCCAAATAACTGTGTAGATAAATGTACATTATTTTACCAAGCAACCTTGAGTAAGGGTTTACTTGAATCACTGTGATTGTTGGTCCTCTGTGTAACCCCTTGTACTGCTCACTTTACTCTTGAGATAAGTCTGGCTGCTCAGCCACTGCTACCACAATACTGTGTAGTACAGGCTTGTACCAAAGGTGAAATTATACTGACACTTGCAGTCTTAATTATGTGTAGTGTTCCCAAAGGGTACTGCATGTGATTCTGCCTAACATAATGCACTAAGCAAACTATACCAAACCATCCATGCCTGGATGGCTCAAAACAGACTGTGCCTAAATGACGAAAATACCAAACTACTCCTTATTGGCATACAATCTCTGCTAATCACACTCAATGATTCATACAAATCCTTCTCCAACGACGGGAATATAATCACTGTTGCCAAAGAGGTAAAGACCCTGGGAGTTTACCTTGACTCCACGCTTTCACTAACTAGACAAGTTAACTATTGCATCAGCAGCAGCATGCATCGCAAAATTGATCAATGCCTGTAGATCATTCCTATCTACTACAGCTGCATCACATTTGCTACAGCCGTCATACTATCCAGGATCGACTAATGCAACTCCATCTTTGCAGGCACAAATAACCGCAATATAAAAAACTCCAGGTCATTCAGAATACTGCTGTAAGAGCAGCTCTAAACATTCCTAAAAAAGACCACATTTCCACAGCCAGACGAAAGATCCATTGGCTCCCAGTACAAGAGTGCATCATGGTCAAAATGCTACCATTGACCCACAAATGCATCTCAAACACTGCCCCCACCTACCTGTCCAGAGAATTCTTCAAGGCCCAATCCTCCAGACCTACCCGAACTACTTACTCGCATCTACTTGACATTCCTAGATACAGGCACCAGAAAGCAGGGGGGGCAGCTTCCCGGTTATCGCGGATATACTTTGGAACGCCATCCATCTAGCCCTAAGATCTGAGGACTCCTTCTGGTCCTTCCACAAAGGCCTCAAAACTTGGCTCTGTTCTCAAATTTAAACTGAACTGAACTCGCCCAACTCGACAACTCCTGGCTCCAACACCACCACCCTGATTTGAAATTAAACTCTAGACAAACCTGTATGTATCAATTTATGCTAATAACCATTTAACCATTATCTATAACTAATATACTACCTATGTCTGTAAGCTTGCTGTAACCAAGTGCAACCACTGCCCTCATGTTAACCATCGCCCAGATGCCCCGGGTTCAGTGCGCTCTTCAAATGTCTAAATAAATAAATACATAGCCATTTAATGCCATCATCATGTTGTAATCTGGGGTTGCTACAGTTTATCCCTTTGCCTTTCCTCCCTGCTAATCCCTCGAGTTATGATGTGGTCCACCCCCATGTCTCTTGGCCTTAAACACCATAGTTGGAAATGGACAAAGCAATAATAAATATTAATTAGACAATCACTAGGACCTCCTTCTCTTGCTAATTAATAATGCAATTTAATACTATTGGTAACTCACATTTCTCAAATGGTATAAAAAGTTGGTACAGGTTCTGAAATGTGTGTCTCTAAGAATGGAAACTAGCCTATGCAGTCTAACTAATTCATCTGTACCATAGGCACAACAAAAAGATGTCCCCAACAAGTGGCTGCTGCTGTTTCAATACACCAAGGTAGGACCTTTGTAAAAGTCCACAAAATTACCTCCTGCCAAAATTCTTCTTAATTTTCCAGTGAAGAAGGTTTTGGGTTGGATGAGATGGAGAACCTCTGTACACCTCTATTTCTTTAATCCTTTCCTGACTTTCCCATCATTTCATAAAAACTCACCAGTCTATATGGTGAGATCACCCACATCATTCTGAAAGTCCTTTTCCATCAGATGCTGGGATTGTACACACTTCTCTGAGTACTGGCTGTTAGCAGTTAGCAGAAAATGGAAGTCACCACTCTGTGTTATCCTCTACCCACTCAGTTTATTTACAAGCAGAGATTATCTGTTTAAGGTTTAAGATAGCAAGACCGGAATAGCTAAACCTCTCTTGCAAAGTGACAGTCTCCATTCTGGCTTTCCACAGAGCCTCCACTGTGAGGTCATATGATCATCATTAGGCCTTTGTCTTGATGTGGTCTCATGCTAACAAGAATCATCTCAGGACTGGATTCCTCCACAGAGTTTTCAGATTCTCGAGAAGGGGGTTGACTTGAGTCTGCCTGTCTCCAAACTACCTGTACAATGAGTAGTTATCATGTTTCTCCCTCCTCAGACCCAGAACCTGACTTCTGGCTCCTACTTGGGGTCTTTCCCTACTGCTGGCCTCCCTCTTTCCAGGACCCTCAAGATGAACCTGATGCTGAGGATGTGCTGAGGATGTGCTGAACATTCTTTCAATCAGCACATTTTTCATAATATCTATAACATCTGTCAAGAGATTAGTGGAACAGATTCTTATCTGGCCAAGTTTTGCTATCTTACATTAATGTTAAAGAAAGCACATTCATTATTTACAAGGTAGTCTCTTCATTACATCTGGAGTGAAAGATGGTTCCAACATACTTCTTTCCAGAAGCACCATAGTTAGTCAATGTCATTTCTTAGTTGTTTATCCACATCAATGCAAAGCAAGTGGATCAGTTAATCCAGGTCTCTGGCATACGAGAGGGGCTGAGCCTGTGCTTCCGTGCAAAGTGTGGGGCAACATCCACCAGGAACATGGTGGCCTTAAAAGCTAAGGATAAGTCTTTGTGAAATATGTATGGCAGAAACCAGGTCATGTCCCTTGCCTTTTGTTTCTCGCTACCAGATGAATGCAGGAAAGAGAGGATTATTGGACTTTGCAAATTGTGTCCTTTCAACAGCAGTTTGGGACAATTAAATTTATATTTGACACTTGTTTGAATTTAAATTAGATGTCCTCACAAGCAAAGTATGACATGGGTTGTAGTTGGAAATCAAAATTGAATCTAAGATCCACATAGCTTTGATCTACTCACTCATTAACAAGGATCTGTGAAGAAGAAGAAGAGATGAGTGTGTAAATAGAGTAATGAAGATTATGAATACATAATTGGGTATTTACACTGTGTGCTGTGAGACCCCCAACCGGTCCATAGAGTCGAGGTGTGCCCAGAAGCACTTTAAGACAATTTAGCAGCAACCTTGAGATGGATGGCAGTGCAGATTAATACTCTAACACCAAATCAAAAATGACAACTCGACGGTTTGCCAAAGGGAGTCTGTTTAACGACAAGTGAAAAAACAGGGCGTCTCATGAATATCAGCGGATGCGTGATCTTCTCTCTCACTTCACAACTCCAACAAACTTCATACAAAACATAACATTTATACTGAAAACTCGTCATCATTGACGTTTAATGCTTAAAAGTTGGCATGCACTTCTATTGGTTCAGGAAAGGTAACTTTAATATAGGAACTATTATATCTGTGTATGGTAACAGAGTAAGGGGATTGGATAAACACTGTCAGGTGGGGCATCTAAGCCCCTCCTTCAAAATGGCTACTGTAGATGTCACTAAAAGTACAACGTCCTATTGGTTCTACTAACTATAGGACCCTAGATTACTTGGTCCATTGTGATTGGGTTGGCACCAACCCCACTCATACTTTTCCACTTTGCTTAGAAGCACTCAGAATGGTCAGCCAGTTGCAGTGTGCCCCTTAGCTCCCCCAGCCTTCCTCCAATTTTTGTTACAATCAATCATCACTTTAGTGGCCATGTGTCAATTATTTCACTGTGGTTGGCCTCGAGACTGTATCTTCTGTCTGTCACATGATTCAGACACCGTGAATTAGCCTCTTCTTTATGTAATTTGTGTATTTGATTTTCATTTCACCTACCACCTGCCTCCGGCTTCTTATCTTTACCTTTCAGAGTAGGATATTCTGTTCTTTGCGTCAATTAATTGTAGCTGTTGTTCGTCCATGTTGACTGATAAGACCTTGGCTTTTCCCGGGCAAGAGTTGCCTCTGCTGAGTTTCATTTCTGCCGCTTGTTCTCGATTTTGCTAAATATGAAGCTCTCCTCGTGTGGCCGTTAGTAACCTTTGGTTAATTCTGCTTCTTGTGCAAAGTGGAAATATACTTATATAACATGCTTCCTTTGAGGTAGATATGTATAGGTGGCGCTTGCCGCACTAGCTTTCTACTAAGCATAGTTTACATGTGTAAACTGGTTGAATATCTTCGTCATGTTTACAGTTTAAGCTTCTTATTTTTGACAGTGTCCTCTTACTTTAGGTTCACGATACCCCTTGTCCATGGAGTTGTCGTCTCTTTACGTCATTCTCTGGTCATCATATCTTCTGTATGTGTGTCAGTCTGGGTTCTCGTGGCGTCACCATTCGTCTTCCGTTAAGACCTTTTTGGTTTCTTCAGGGACTGTACTTAGACAATCTTCATTTCGTTTCATTTGTTGGTATGGTTTTCTCAATGGGTACCTTACCGTCCAGGGTTTCCTTGTTATCGGTACTTCAATAGGTGCTGTTCTTCTGATAGGTACTGGACAGGGCCCCACTGCGGCTCTCTGCTGGTTTATTTGCTCATCATACATCACATATTTCGGTGTGAGCGTTCCTGGTACTTCAAAATGGATGATTGGAGTGTGGGCTATACTTGGGACTTCGTCTACAACTGACTTTCTCTCTGTCTGGACACCATCCCAATAATATGAGGGGGAGTCCATGTGAAGAAACAGGCACCCACAGAATACAAAATGCCTTCATCTTTTTTCTAAAAATAAACATCTCCTCTTTGCCTCTTTAAGGTGCTCACCATCTTCACACCCCTTTTTTGTATCAGAGCGGTTTTCCTAGAAATGAGGGAGCAACACGCGCATGATAGAGAAGGATCCAATGAACTGTGATGAGGAAGAGCTGAACGTGTACTGAGAATGCTCTCAACCTCTATGCTGGGTAAATCATCCAATCACCAGATGTGCATATATAGCATATAGGCGTCTTCATGTACGTATCATGAAGGTATATAAGCAGAAATCTATTCCTGAAATTACTTACGGGTTAGAGGTATTGATCTCTAATAGTGATAATGCCCTGACGAACATGGAAGGCACATGTTGGCACTCTTGTCTGGGGTTGCCAAGAAACACTTCCATGCCTTTAAATATGCTGGGAATTGACTCTGACATTGCTTGTTACTGTAGTAAAAATCAGGTTGGGTGTACGCTTTCTTAAAATTACACAAGCACAAAATATATTCGACCTTTATTACACGCTTAACAATTTTTAACTATGTCGTTATTTCATTAATTGTTCCTTATAACAATATGTGATGATTTAATGAATGAAATCAATGTGAACTAATGCTGTAGATTCACTCGTTTGTCGACGACTTCTCAACTGTATAAGGTTTAATTGTAACCAACATTACACTTAAGGTCATCGGTGTGGTTCTACTTCATTCCTCTTTCTTAACCTAGTCCTGAAAACATGAGCACATAAAGAGCAGTACAATTCCCTGCCATTTGCCAAACAAAATAATGATACCACTATTGGATAGTTGCAGCACTTCTGTTTAATTACAGCACATAACAGGACATCCAAAACTTGATTTCACAACTATAACTGGCGTGCCAAAAACAAGGGAACAAACAGCCACTGAAGCAACGCCTCGTGCTTGTGATAAGATGGACGTCCGTTCATGAAAGTTTACTGTTTCTCAGTAACATCATTCAATTTCATCAAGTTGAGAGGACTGTTACTGGAACACGTGCTTAAAGGGAACAGAACCTTATCACAAAGATTGTACACATGCTCTTCCACACAACCTGCTGAGAACGCTGTGCACCTCGGGAAGTGGCATATGGTAGGGCTGGATGTTTCCTTTGCAAATGCTCCTGAGAGCTTTTGCATGGCAGGTAATTCCAATGACATACGTTAGACTATAAGATCAGAAAGCCCACACTATGTACAAACACAGAACAGGATTTGGAGCAGGACGCATTCCACAATTCCAGACAATGAGGCACAGTGGGTTGGCAATGTGCTGGTACACAAATTGACTGATCTAAGAACTCTGTGTCTCCTCCCAGCCGGCAGGACATGGGCTGACAGAAAAGCTAGGCACACAGCTATTACAAACCTATCACATGAGCGAAGGCCCATTGCAGGATGTATGCAAATCAAAGACAGAGGTGGGAGACCAACTAGAACTAAGAACCTCTAGTGAATTCCAAGATAGCAGAAATCCCTTGTTCTAAGTCTCTCCATACCTATCTTCCATTAGCATTTCCTAGTAAGCTCATTACCACAATCCATCCCAAGGCTACACCAATTCGCAGACGCTGGTGCAAGCCTTCCCTGGCAGCCAAGAGGGAGGTTTCACAAGCCTATCAAAGCATACCGCCTAACTGGACTAGTATCAGAGTTTGGAGCAGATTGTGGCAGGCAATGGGGAAACATGGAGAAGTTAGAGGAAGGAGGTTGTAGGAGGCTAGAGGAAGGATATTTCGAGGAGTTCTGGGAAGGAGTCTCTAAGGTAGTGAGAGAAAAAAGATGAAGACTGAAGCGGGGAAGAATCTGCATCAGGTGGAGGAAGCAAAACTGAAATATCAGGAGGTGGTAGGAAGGAAACCTTTTTGGAAGGAGGTGGAAGTAAAATGGCAGAGGATAATGGGAAGAGAACATCTGGGAGATGGTGGGGGCTAATGCACATCACCAAGAGTTTTCTTAGGAGTGAAGAAGGGGTCAAAAAGCACAAAGAAGGTGGAGAAGTGATGGTAAACTCTGTGGGTAAAGACACAGAGGGGGTGCTTAAAAGAGTGACAGAGGAGCCAACAAGTGCAAACAAGGTCTAAAGTCTAGAAGTGAGAAAACGAGGAGGTGGGTTGTGCTTAAAGGAGGGAAGAAGGTGCATGTAGCGGCGGAGAAAGTATAGCGTTGAAACAGAGGCTTCAAGCCCCCCATGTTGTGAGGGAGAGGCCAAAATCCTGCATGTAGTAACCAGAGAAGGCCCAGGTCATTAAATGTCTATGGAAGAGCTGCCCTCAACAAAGACCTCAAAAACCGTAGGCCTGATCAAATTAATAATGAGTGTCCAGATTCGGCTTTTTCAATAGTTTTGCAGGAGAAATTCTTGGCATTCAAAATAACATTTAGACATAATTAACCTTTTAACTGGTCGTTAGACATGTATGTATATATTTGTAGATATACGTTCTATATCACATCATTGAAGGCACTGCAATGAAATGGTTGAATATGATTTAGTTTTTTATTAAATTGTAGGTGTGATAAAATAATCTTTACATTGAACAAGCTCTATCTAAGCAGCCAAACCAGCTGCCTGCGACCTTGTTATTAGATTTCAGAAGATGCCTTCAAAATGTATGTCCTGCCATATGTTTGAAATTGGTTTGTGAATCTTAGCTAAACAGTTTCCGCTACAGATTATAACGGCCAAACGAAATTAAGAAACATAGTGATTGAAATCGTCAGTCTTAATAATTGAAAACTAAAGGGCTTTCCTTTGTTTGGAGAGTGCTCTAGGGTATTGATATTGATATAGATATTTTATTTGTAACACGCTCGTACACAAGTGTTTCAGAGCATGACGAGGCAAGGGAGAGGAACAAGGGAGATCAAAAATAACAATCTTACTAGGCCCGGTGACATTGAGAATGCGCAAGTGCATGGGAGAGGGAAAGGGGAAAGTGCATGGGATGGGGGAGAAGTGGAAAGTGCTGAGAAAAGACATATAGTAAATAATAAACAAATAAGTAAATAAATAATAAAAACAACAAACAATGGTAGTTGAACTGCCTGTACATTGATAGCTGGGTATATTCCCCAGGCTTGATCCTTTCTTCAAATTCATTAGATTCGAAGCTATGGATCAATAAGCCAAACATAATTGCAACATGATGTTTTCTTTATCAGCTGGTGAAGAAAATCTGAAACTCTTACTGATTTTATTTTAATGTTCTACTTTTTCCATCACAATTCGGATGTGCGAGTCTGCTCAACCTTTCCAACCCACCAGTTTTCTCCTTTAGTGTTAATTTTTATCCATCATAGGATTCATATCCAGTCTCTGACAATTTTGGAGCTCAGAACCAACAGAGTCTACTAAATTTAATGGAATGAGCTAAGCAATTCATTATATCTATTTCTTGAAATTATGTTTCAAGTGTTTATATTCCTGATGCACTATTTTCCATTCCTCTTCTATTTCTATATGTAAATACATGAATGTGTCCTCAGATTGTGTGGTTCAACTGATGACTTTTTTTTTTTTTATTTTTTTTTTATACTTTGTTTAACCCAAAGGGTTTTTAAAAGTTTTTGCGTTTGCGTTCCAATACTTTCCATTTGAATATTGTTTACCTATGGTCGTTTTTCTATAGTTGACAGAATTGTATCCAAAATGTTTGCTGTGGCAGTGACCCAAGTAGTTTGTCCGCCTCCAATTAGCCTCGCCCACCAAGTCTCTGCATCGAAAGTGTGGGCTACAGATAATATCTCCTTCAAGTAAGGACCTCTTATAGCCTCTACTTCTGGGCATCTTAACAATAGGTGTTTGGTCGTTTCCACCATAGCCGGGTCATTGCAAAATCTGCAAACGTTTGTGCTCGCCAGGCCTCGTATCATCAAGATTTTGTTCGTATGGAGTAAGTTGAGGCGGGCTCTTATAAAAGTATTCCTCAGCTTGCGGTTTGGATATCTTTTCACGTACGCTTGTAATTCGTGTAGTTTGTGGAACGTCTGTGGCAGGTGCGAGGTTAACTTGTACGAAGCGGCCTGGTCCAAAGTAAGTATCCAGTCAAGCTCGTTTAATTTATTTTGGATTTTCATCGGATTGTCCGTCAACTCCTTTTTGGAACATTGAATAGAGTCTAATTTTTCTTCTTGTTCTCTGTACCATCTGTTCAGGACAGACAGGCGCCCTCCTTCTGCCTCTGTATTTATAGCTTCCAAAAGCTCAGGGCGATTTTTCAGCAATAATTTCCTAAACAACATCAAGCTGTTTCTTTCCACTATCGAGGCAAGCGAGAGTTGGCTCATTTCACGTCTGATCAAAACCAATGGAGTTGAGTTTGGTAGATTTAGGACCTCTCTCCAGTATTGGCTTCCAAGTTTCGTCCAGATGGTGTGTGGTAACCCCAGCATTGCTTCAGCTCCGTAGATCAGTGTGGAAACTACCTTGGCCTTGTAAAAGTCCACCATTGGTATGAGGGAGAAGCGACAATATTTTCGATCTATCGCTTTAGCCTGCGATATTAAGTTCTTTATTTTTGACAGCAGATGTTTTTGCATTGCAATCTCCCTTGGCGAGTTGTCCACCACAATGCCCAGATATTTAAATTCTGTGACTGTGGCGATGTGTTCACCTTCCAAAGTCCATGCATATGAGTCGCTTTTGCTTTTGCCTTTCCCAAAAAACATGATTTTTGTCTTGGGCTTGTTTATTTCAAGACCATTTGCCTTGATGTATTCAGCGAAGTTGTTAAGTTGTCTCTGCAGGCCTATTGCTGTTTGATCTGTGATGATGATATCATCCACATACATAATTCTCGAGATTTTCATTTGGCCAATATGCGGAGGGAATGATCTGACCTTTGCTTCTGATTCTTTGTAGTCGCCAATGAAGCTCAGAAATAATGCCGGGGCCAACGGGCAGCCCTGCTTAACTCCCTGATTGGTTGGGATCTCCTCTGAAAGTGCGCCTTGGTTGTCAAGCCTCACTTGGATCCTTGTGTCCGTGTGTAGTGCTATAATCAGATGTAGAATAGACACCGGGCAATTCCAAGACCTTAACTTTGCCCAGAGCCTCGCTCTGTTAACTTGGTCACAGGCTTGTCTTAGGTCGATAAAAGCCATGTAGGTACGGGTGCCGCCCGCCAGGCTTTTGTATTTTAAGTTGTTGACCGTTAGAATGTTAATTGTGTTCCCACATTCTTTTTGAAGCCAAATTGAAGGGGGTCTTGACAGGGTGCGTCTTTAGCCCACCTTTGGAAGTGTTGTAGAAGTAAAGAACCGTACACCTTGCCAATTACGTTCAACAGGGCAATAGGCCGAAATTTTTTGGGTCGTCTCTCGCCCCTCTCTTGTAAATAGGTACCACAACTGCAGTGGTCCAAGATTTCGGTAGAGCCCTTGCAGCTGACAATCTTCGGAGGACCGCGCATATGAAGTTAGCCCACGCCTCAGGATGTTCTTTCAGGTGCCTATTTGTCAGACCGTCGGGCTCAGGGGCCCTGGAATTTTTCAATTTTTTCAGAATGTACGTTATGTCTTCAAGGTCGTGAAGCTCCACCCAGGGTTCTGTGCTTTGGACCTGTGCAGTTTTGGTGCCAACCTTCGGATCGAAGAAAAGGTTTGCGAAGAACTCTGTCCATTTAGCCTCTGCGATGCCATTGATTAAGACGCCTGAATTGATCCGTTCCGTTGCGTTTATCAGGCCCAGAATACTCTTGGGTTTTTGGTTGACACACTTCGCAAAATGTCTTCCGAATCTTTTTGATACATGGCGAGACGATGGTCTCGCAGCCATGACTTGTAAGCTTTTAGCTCGTTGATCCAAAATTGTTTGTTAGAGTCAGATCTAATTTTCACAAAACTTCTCTTAGCCTTCTTGAGTTGACGTCTTTTCTCGACCAAGATTTGGTCGTAAGTATGGATTGATTTGTTCGTAGATGTTCTATTCTTCAAACTCGGTTTCTTGAAGACGTTCAGAAGATCACTGTAGTCGGGAAGGATAGAGACGTTCTCTTGAAGCTCTAACTTGGAGTAGTTATTTGTCAGAGAGATGACACTGTTTAGGCTCAATGCAAGTCGAGTTCCATTTGCATTTGTTACAAGCTTTGGGGCCGAGGCTATTTTTTCAGTTGAAATGGTTGGCCAGGACAGGCATAGAAGATTATGGTTGCTCGCCTTGGTTTTAACCACGTCGAAAGATGAAATGATAGACAGTAGGGCCGATGAGGCGTAGATGTAATCTATTGTTGCCTCCGAACCACGACCTTCCCATGTTGGATACTGAGCTGAATTCCCGAAAGTGGCGGCCACATTGAACAGATCTTTAGATTTCATCAGTACTGACCAAGCTGCACCCCTTGCTTCAGCTTTGGTTCTCGTCGGTTTCTTTCCGCATACTGCGTTCAGGTCGCCGCAAACATATAAATGGACTTCAGAGTGTACAATGTATGCTTTGTCGATTTCTTGTTTCCAGTACAAGTTTATGATTATTGCTGTTGTCGAGACAGATCTGTTATATAGTGCGTCCCAGTAGTTCCATTTTACTTGTACTGAAATCATCAGGAAGGAAAGTGTCAGAATTCTAATCATTTTCATTCCATTGCCCATTCTAACTGCAGTTATCAAGCCCGAGGAGGGTCGGCCTTTCGGTCCCTTTTTAGCTGTTGCAAGGGCTATTTCGAAAACCAACTAAGATGAGTTTTGTGGTAATCCATGTCGCTTGAAAACACATGATATCAAAAGAGGCAAAGTTCACGTCACCCTGTACTGTAAGGTGCATAAATCCCCGAGTATTCCATGAGCAGAGTTTAGCTAGATTTGTAGTTGGGCCTCTTTTCGAGTCGTCGTCGCCAGAGTTCTTGTTGGCAATGGATTGCTATTTTTCTTGGGGGCCAAGAGCTTTCGGGAGCCATGCCCACATCCTTTGCAAAGGATTTGATTTTTCCTTGTCTTCGTTGCCTTTTTGTTCCAGTTGCACCTTCTGTGTTCTCGTTCTTTTAGTCGGCAATGATGGCCCAGCTGGTTTTCTGTCATATTTTGTCACTTCCACCTCGTCACTTTCTTTATTATTCATTGAAGGTTTACCCCGTGGGTCTAGTTTTCTGTTATTTTCTTTATGAAGTCTTCGCTTTGACGAGTTTCTCGTCGATTTGTTCGCCCATGCTTCTTGATATTCCGTATTATGGCTCTCTTGAAGGTGTTTTTGTCTCCTAGCCTCAGGGGATCTATCGTTTGAGGAGTTATACCCTTACCTCGTTGAACGGTTATTTGGACTGGGGTAAGTTGGGTCATCCCATTTAGCTCTTCTCTCGTCACCAAATTCACTTATGTCATGGCCCATTTTTAGGAAGTCTTTCAAGGAGTCGCACAGCCTCTGTTTGACAGGTTTTGAGGAGATAAATAGATAGGCAGTTGCGCGGCGGCCTTCATGAATCGGCTCCACTATTTGCAAATCACTCGATTCCACTGGTCTTAGTTTCGGTATGCTATGTAGCAACTCCATCACAGTTCTTCTATTCAGGATTACATAGTTGTGGCAAAGGCCGATTTGTTCAATTTTGAAAGCAGGTGGATCTCTTGATCACATTTTAAGTGGTACCCATTGTCCTTTATCTTCTCTTTCTTGTCTTTTTCCATTTCTATTTGCTGTCCGATCTTCTCGCCATAGATGGTTCTTGTGTCTGTCTTGGTGCTGAGCCTCATTTCCGGATGTGGATGGGAGATATTTCTCTCCCCGCCGATTTTCTAGATCACTAGCTTTTGTAGAGTGTGGTTTTTGCGGACCTTGACTCAGTGTTTTACACCCCTTCTCGTCCTGTTTGACAGGACTCTGGGTAACAGAGCAAGTAATCTTCTTACAATGATCCTTCGATGGTAGAGATAGATGTTTACCTCTTACTTCTTTTGATCCTTGCTCCGATCGGGATTCCGCTTTGTGGACTCCTTTTGTCCCTTTTTCCATTGATGTCTCTATAAGTTCTAGGGAAGGAGGTTTGCAAGATTGATTCAAGTTTTCGAGAACTTCTTCCATCAGAAGATCTTCTGTAGATTTTGAAGTGTTAGAGACTTTGGAAGTCTCCATTTGATTCGTGTCAGTTGGGGTCAAAGCAGCCTCTGGGATTATTGGAGTTGAGCAATTTGAATTTGCATTTGGGCACGCTCCATCACCATAGTTCTTCTTCCTATCTTTGAAGCTCTTTTCCTGCACTGGTAGGCAGAATACCAGTTGCTTTCCCTTAGTTTCAACTGGTGTCATTGGCAATTTGCGATCAGCAAAAATGGAGAATGTCTTTGTTGGTAACTGCTTCCATATTCTTCGTTTGTGAGTTGTTTGAGTTATTCACTAGTTTGGAGACTTTTTTTTCAGATGCGATGTTTTTGGCCTTCTTTGGTCTGTGTCCACTGACGGCGTCATCTTTCTTTTGTGGATTGTCTCGCAGGTGTGTACTTGTAGGCTTTGACCTTTTAGTTGGCAGTTGGACTGGTGAAGTTTGCTCGATTATGAGCAAGACCGCCTCCTCTGTCGACTTTGGGGGGGATTGAATTTTTTTTGGGACGTAAAGCACGCTTTGAGACCCCTTTTCGATGCTTGCCGATATAGAGGTCTTTTTCATTCCTTCTGGCGCTATCGGCCAAGGACGTCGTGTACCAGCCTTGTTTTTTTCGTGGTCCACCGCAGTGACATACCCTTCCAAATATGCAAGCTTTGCATGCATTGTTATCAGTAGAGAGCAATTGTCTTTTAATGAATCATTTATGGCTTCATAAAACTTGGTAAAGGGGGCCATTGCGACTGCCACCGCTGCCATAAGCGTCACCATATCCAGTCTTTTTTCTGGTGATTTCTCGGGCGAATGGTTTTGTCCGAGGGTTTTTCCTTTGTCCCTGCGTGGCGTTGTTATTGCAGATAAATTTAAGTCATTTGCCATTTGGTTTGCATCTTCGACTGAAGGGAACCAGTCCTCTGGTTCCCCACTCTCCATAAAATATTTGGGTCTTGCTTCATCATTATAATCAGTGTTTTGTATTTTTTCAGCGACAGGTTTTGCGGTTTCCAGGCTAGACATAGGGGACTTGATCTCCACTGTAGTTGATGGCGTCCCCACCCCCTCCCGTTCGTCTGTAGGCAAAGCACTGGATTCAGCTTCATCTTTCTCTTCCACACTGTGAGATAGATTTTTATGATTTCCTATACTGGGATCATCCAGGTCTGGTGTCGAGGCTGGAGTCGCGGATTGTAAGTCTTCTAAGCTGTGCACCACTTCCAGCATCTCACTGTCAAGATTTGCAGTTTCCAGGCTAGCCATACAAGTCTCAGTCTCCACTGTAATTGATGGAGACTCCGCCCTCTGCCGTTCGTCTGTGGGCGAAACATTGGGTTCAACTTCTTCTTTCTCATCCATAGCACTGGAACGTAGATTTGTGTGATTTTCTATACTGGGTCTGCCCAGGTCTGGCACCGGAGCTGGAGTCCCAGATTGTAAATCTTCTGAGCTGTGCACCACTTCCAGCATCTCGCTGTCACTTATTTCACATAAGTTTTTGAACTTTCTTTTTCTGTGATTCACAAAAAAGTCTGCCACACTTTGAGGCGAAAAGATGTTAGTTGCTTGTTGGCTTTTTGTTTTTGTACTGTCTATAGATAGCCTTATTGTCCTTTTTGGTCTCTGTTTTCCCTCATTGTTGGAATCAAGCCCTTTAGACTTGCCTGGGAGTGTTGGTGCACTTGTCTATGATGTATTTGTCAAAGTTTGTTTTTTCGTTTTCAGCGTGGTTTTCAGTTTTTTACAGCACGGTCCTTCATCAGGTTGTATGTCGGGTGATTTTGTTGACTGGCCGCCGTTTTGGTGGCTCGTGTTGCCCATGGTCTCATTGGCTTTTGATGTAACTGTGTCTGCTGACCCTGCTGTGGTCAGCGTGCTAGGAGGGAGCGGATGGATTTCCACCGCCACCCTTGCCGGTTTGCCTGCCAGTTGGTCATGTAGGCAGGGAGCTTTCTGCAAAAGTTCACCCTGTGCATTTTCCGTCATTGTCTCACACCGATCATACACCAGGGGGCCCTTCAGGACAGCCACTACTGGCAAGACTACACCGTGGTCCATGACCTTCTCCGTGGGTTCCTGTTCCGGGAGCCCCACCCTCGGGAGTTCCACTAGGTCCGCCGGTGCCTTAGCCCGTGGCTTTTCCCGATCAGCGGCTTGCTCCCCCGGACTGGCTCCCCCCATCACCGCCGAGCTCGACGCCGTCCGTCTTCCGACAGGCGGCGGAGCGTTTGCGGCTAACAGGACAGGGCCTAGCCTGTGGGAGACGCCACCCGGGATCTCCAGCAGAGACGCGGGTCGCCCAGGTGAGTTTGAAGTTGTTTGGAGCAGATTTTGGCGTACGGGGAAGATGTCCACTCCCCGTAACTCTTCGTCGTTGGTGCACAGATCAGTGTGCTGCGTTCCCAGTACTGGGAGTGTTTTTTTTGCCGTCGCCTCCTCTTTTGACCAAGTTGTTTTCGGACAGAAGCTTCTGCTACTCCCAGGCGTCGATATTGCTGATACTTGGCTCATAGCAGGACTCTGTGTCGTTGCTGTAGCAGTTGGTTTGGTCTGCTTTGAATATTGCAGGCTTTTCTCTGGGTTTGAAGGCAGTTTTCGGCCCACTTCAGCTGGTGTACGGGACCGTGAACTCCTTTGCTGAGAGTCTTTATCAAATAAAGTCGTAGTTAGTGAAGAAGTCAGAGTAGCGTCCCCGGCGTCCATGGCTGCCATAGACTGCCTGAGACTGCTACTCTGCTGCTACTCCGCGGCCGCTCCGCGGTGTCAGGGAGCTTTTGAATGGTGGTCAGGTGGTCAGGAACAAACACAGTAAACAGACTGAAGAAAAGAGTAGCCTGCAGTCACTGCCTGAGACTGCTACTCTGCCGCTACTCCGCGGCCGCTCCGCGGTGTCAGGGAGCTTTTGAATGGTGGTCAGGTGGTCAGCTGATGAAATGCTGAGTCACCCTTCTGATGCCATCCATTTATTCACTTATCAGAGTCACTCATTTCTTTTCTTCCACTCCTTATTTTCTACACTAACCACGGTCCTCACCACATTGTTTCGTCAGATCAAACCTCCAGGGAGTAAGCACTCTCATAAAACTCCCTATCTATAGTACCAGCATGTATAGAATTAAGTATGTTATCACCTTTCTCACAAATTCGTTATATACTTTAATTCCCACCATGAAGTGTAATATTTTCCTGTTGCCACGTGCATACTTGTGGCATTCTAAACAAAATTCGGATACTGTGCACACAAGTGTAACAATGTACACATACATGTGTTACTTTAACCAAACTCATGCGTTTCTTAGATTACACACACTTACGCCGCAGTATGAAAACCTTGGCATAGTGCACTGAATTGCGTTAGAGTAAGTTGTCTATATGTACAGACGTTTGTGTTAGTGTGCTTGTA
Source organism: Ambystoma mexicanum (assembly GCF_040938575.1). Classification (NCBI taxonomy): domain Eukaryota; kingdom Metazoa; phylum Chordata; class Amphibia; order Caudata; family Ambystomatidae; genus Ambystoma; species Ambystoma mexicanum. The sequence goes on along the minus strand of NC_090927.1, from coordinate 417,243,292 downwards.
ATTTGTTACTGTATACGAAATTGTGTTAATGTGCACAAACATGTACATCTTGACAAACATTTGTTATGACACATGTTTGTGTTACTAAACATATAATTGGTATGATATACACAGTTCATTTTTCACAGTTAGACAAACATTTTCCATTCTTTATGACCACATGCACACATATATGTGACTCTGTACTCACAATATACTGTTACTCTACCGAATGTATTGTTGAACATCTCCTTTTTTTGCTGAACACAGCACTATGTTAGTGTACACATTTGCGCTAACACAGATCTGATCAATATATAGACCTCATTACGGGTATAGTGTTGTGCGTAAAATTGGCAGCACAATGGTAGCAATGGATGTTCTGGAATGTTACTACCACTTTCCCACCCCCAAAACATTCCAACTTCGGAGTCATAGTGAAGAATTGACTGGCAGCATGTAGATGGCAGAATATCCTACACTTTACTTCTAAAAATGGGTCAATTCCCTGGAGGTTGAATCACCTCTGTGGTAAATCCTCAAGAATCTACATAGATTCTTAAGGACTCCGACAATGGGGACTAAAACCACCCTTACCCAATTCATAGTCCAGCAGTAACTTTGCAAGAATGAGAGGAGTTGATGGAAAAGAGTTTGCAACTAGTTCCTCTGGAATTACGGGCAAGCTCATAATGAGTTTTTATAAACAGGCGTATTTAAACCATATGCATATGAAATCACTTGACATGCTTTTTCACATTAGTGTCTTAGTGTTTATTTGGAAAGAACAGAAGCATATTTGATATTGAAAATATTGATTGATTGATTGATTGATTGATTGATAAGGGATATTTAGACAGTGTTCAGTCAGATGCAGATCGGGAAATACCGTGTGCATTAGCATCTAAAATAGATTCCACGAAACTCACATTTGTTCAGATGTCAGATGTTGTGAATCAAGTAAAAGGTAGAAGGTGCTAATCTGAGATGCTCACAGGCTTCTCCTCATTTACTCCACTGGAAATCTTTGTGAATTTTTATGATTCAGGCCGATTATGTGCTATCGTTTAGCATCTAGATCGGCATCTCCATCAACATGCTCTGTACTTCAGACATTTCCTTTGAATTAATTATACATCTTTACGTGGGCGAATATTTGACCAAATTGAAATGCTGCTAATTTAATTTTATTGTAGTTTGGCTAATTTAATGGGGGTGGTGATAATTCACTGTTTCCTTGATACTGCAAAATATAACATCACAAACAATATTATCATGCACACATTTAAATTAGTGGGGTATCTCCCACTGGCGAGGTTGGGAAGTGGGGCGGGAAGTGCTCTAGAGGAAAGAGGAGGAATCTGCTTTGTGATTTTAACCCTGAATGCGGTGTACAGAGGATCCCCAGGGCCTCTCCCCCATTCCCAACTTCTGTAAGAGCATTTTGATAAAATAGGAATTACAACAGATCTGCCTGTGATAAAAGGGTTCTATATTCAAATCACTAAATAGTTAATACCCACGTACACACTAGGCGTGATGCTCATTTCATTTTCTACAGCACTCACACATCGTATATATACTAATTCGGGCAGCCCCAGAATTTGGATGTGAGAGAAAAATGGCTGTGACATTGGTTGCTCCAGTTCTCGAAGAGGAGCTGCTGAGAGGGAAAGCTGGTGCGGTGCAAAGACATCCTTTTTGATGGGGTAAATGATAATACAAATATGGGATTGCAGTCTTGTTGGATCAACATCCTATTCCCCCTTGTCCCACAACCTCCTTTCATTCGCTGTCAGCATGCTCCTCTTCTTTTTTGTAACAAAGCTTTTGTCTAAGGCAGGCGAAAAATACAAGACGAAAAGATAAACATAACTATTTTCTTTACTATGTGTCCATCATAAACATTAGGCACTTCCCTAATCAAACATCAAACTAAAACTTAAACATACATATGCATATCCTGAAAGAAATTGTGTTCCACATTGCTGAACAAATAAACAATCATAATAACTGGCATCCACCTTGTACAGTATGGAAGAAGGTCATACCAGTAAATGGAAAATATAACCAATCAAAATCCGAATGAAGACAAAAAGAAGAAGCAAAGACTGAATAAATCCATTTCTAGCAAAAAGTCAATTGACAACTCTAGCCTGAATCTAAGTTAACAAGCTTTGGATATTCACACCCTTCAATTGTTTTCCTTGGTGAAAATTTCACCACAGTCTACCAGAAGATGCCTATCTTTGTTGGTCTTCAAAAATTGAGCTGCTGCGTGGTCCTCCAAAAGTGGCCCTGTGCTAGTTTCCACCAGACTGATGTTGTGGGGCCACCCCAACACCAGGGGGCCTATGGCTCTGTGTACTGTGTGAGAGGAGGTTGGGCCTTTTAGAGACACTGGGATGGACTTCTCTGAGAAACCACTTGGGATTCTGTTTCCTGCACGATCGCCTGATGAAAGCCATTCATTTCCCTGACATGCAACATTACCAGCAGTGCGAACTGAGTGCAGCAGCAGAGTTAGTTAGAGTGAGGTGTGAGCTGGAGTGCAGCCTTTCAGCTAACATAATAAGGAAAGTGAAGTGAGCATCCCAGGTCTCCATATCTCAGGTAGCCTTTTCCTCTAAACCTAACGTTCATGCGTCCAATAGCCCTTAGCACCCTTCTTATGGTAATGAGATGAGTCTACAGAATGCTCCTTGCCCTCATCTTCCAATTCCCAAGATACATGCACACAGTGCACAATGCATCTTTCATGAGAGAAGGATAGATCGAGATGGAGAAAGAGAGAGAGAGATGGAGGGAGGGAGAGAAAGAGATTGACAGTAGCCTGAACGGGAAATTGCAGCTTTCTGCATAGGCTAGTGATAGAGGCCCTCATAATGCCATGCTTGGCCACGCTGTAAATTACTATTTGTGGATTGACTACTTGTGCTCCTCACTAACCTTTTCACCATTTGACATTACAGATGCTGCTATACTCCTCCCAGGTGCCACATTCAGATTCTTCCCACTGGATTGTTTTCCTAATCCATTGTAATTGTCCTCCAGTTTGTCACACTCTAATTTAGCCCCTGTGAGGTTTTGTTCCCTCGTGCCTCACTGTGATTCTTCTCCTTGGTTACCAATGCAATCAGTGCCCTGTTATGGTTTATTCTCTTATGGCCAATTTGATTCACATGACTGGTTCATAGATTTCACACCTTGACATTGTGGCACACTAAATTGTTCCCAGGGCCTTATCTGCAATCCCTACTTTGAACTCCCCTCAGAAACTATTCTCACCAAATGCAGTGGTGGAGGCAGCTTGTGGTGCCGGCGGATGGATCTCTCCTGAACGGCAACAAGATTCTAAATGATTCAAGTGTGAGAGTTTTCAGTGGAGGGTCCTACATTTTTCCTCAAATTAGCACGATCAACCAAGTATTGTGAGGCAGTCCAAATGAATCAAGTCTTCTTTTGTTCTGGGGAGGGGGGAAGGGGTTGTGTGTCCTCCAGAATAATTTTTTTAAATAATGTGCTGAAATCATGTATTTTGCAGTACAATTTTTGACAAAAAATAAGGTTAAGAGCTATACAATTTACATTTGGTTCTCTATAGTAAGCCATTAAAAATCCATAAAAAATCCAATAAAAGCTGTGTAAATGCTGTGTCACCATCTCTATGCAACATAGAAGCACTTAACACCATATTCATGAGGCTGCAACCACAACCTATGGATGCCAGAAATAGTCAGTGTAAATACAATGCATGCTATGCTAGTAACAGTCCTTTTAAATTACACACATGAAGCACTTCAGTTTTCCTGCGTATGATTTCAAGTGACCATCACTGGCATGGATAGGTTGTGGCAGCAGGTTCATGCATGTGATTTACAGTGACCATTACTGTCATAGATAGGATAGCTTACAACAACCTATCTATTGATGGTCAATTTAAATGATATGTAAGAAACGCTTCATTCATGTAATTTAACGTGACCATTACTGGCATGGATAGTTCAGTTCAGTTTATTAAACCTTTATGCAATGTAAAATTATTAGGTGTACAGACATCACATTATTGAATACACAATCCTAAAAATCATTAAGCATACAACCATACAACACATATCTATTGCTTGTTGGTGTTACAAACAAAATGATTACAACTAATTAGTCATAATAGTTAAAATATATCTATGCCCAAATAAGACAAACATTAGTGTCTTGCAATCCATGCTCTGTGCACAAATTTGGCTACAGCAGTAGCCAGAGTTGAGTAATGTGTATGTTTGCATAATACTAGGGCATCTAAGATGTTACACCTCATAGAAATGTGCTTTAAATAGCTTGTCATATAGCAGATATGTATTAGCATTACAACGTGCAAAGTAAACATAGCCCTGGCGACGCTACCACCGCTACACCTCCTCGTAACTATGTTACTGCAATGTGACGTGGCACACTTACTATACCTGCTCTACTGTTCACAGCTGATATAGCCCTCGGCAAAGCTGAGTGTGGCTTTACCAGCACGTTTCTCTGCATCGAAATGGACCGGATACCGGCTTTGAAACCGTTATTATTACACTTCACTTTACTTTGCCTGCTAATCTACTGTACTACTGTTTTCGCCTCTTACGCCTCTTAGTGCTGCTGTGCCAGTGTATGTAGCTCCACATTTTATTTAACATGTATAGCCATCATTAGTACGATGTATCTGCTTGTGGTATACTTCTTAGATAATTGGACATGACATCGTCTTCGGATTTTACAAATATACTTTTGACCTTTCAGGACCTGTGCATCATACGCTGCTAATGTAACATACCATGAGGTGAGGCTTTGCCAGTCTGCATTGAGACACCTATTTTGTCCCATATGCCTGTCTGCACTACTGATGTAGCCCCCCATACCATAAGGTGAGGCTTTGCCAGTCTGCATTGAGACACCTATTTTGTCCCATATGCCTGTCGGCACTACTGATGTAGCCCCCCCATACCATGATGTGAGGCTTGGCCAGTCTGCATTCACACACCGATTGTGTCCCATATGCCTGTCTGCATATCTGATGTAGCTCCCATACCATGATGTGAGGCTTGGCCAGTCTGCATTCACACACCGACTGTGTCCCATATGCCTGTCTGCATGCCTGATGTAGCCCCCCCCGTGTCATGAGGTGAGGCTTTGTCAGTCTGCAGTCACACATATATGTTGTCTGCACTTCTCTAAAAGGTACTGTGCACTGTCTGTAACTAGCGCCTACATGCCTCTGGGTTTTGTGCACTGAAATGAATGCAAAATAAATAAATAGTGAATTAAGCGTAGTATTGTTTTCCTGAGTTCGCTAACGCCAATTCACCCTAAGTAAATTGGTCTGGTCCATCCAATGAGTGAAACCTCATTATCTTGAAGTCCAGATTACTACTGTAAGCAAGTATTGTAACCCTATGGAACAAAGAATAGGGTTCAGAGGTTGCAAGTTCTCCTTCTGACATCATATCGGAATAGGAGAATTACAAAATATTTACCTTCATTATTTGTCCATATTATTTTCCATGAATGGTGATATTTGTAGTTCTTTTAATATATTGGCCAGCACCTCACTGTTTTATCAGCGTATTACAAGGTCATTATCTAGAATAGAGCACAACATGCTCAAATTGGATAAAGTTTATATTTGCTTTACATTTAAATAATTACAAGGAGATAAAAAATAAATGTAAGAATAGTGGCCATTTATATTATTAATAGATTTGTCGATGCCAAGGGGTTCTTTTACTCATCTTGTGTATTTCATTATTGTTACTTGCTACTGGCATCTTCTGCATGGTGCACAGTGATAAATGTATAGGGTTTCATGTGATTTCACATGATTTTGCAATTTGACAAAAGAACTCCCTGAAACAACTCTATGAACCGGTCCCCCCGGTCCCGGATAAGAAAATGTTTTCAAACTGTAAATGTGTCCACAGGCGACCCCCAACTTCACATGGCATCCCGTTTATACCTCCCAATCTCTAGCCTGATGCAATCGAATCCTTTTTCTTTAACCAAATAGCTTTTCAAGCACTTTTCATTTTTGGCTTCCACAGATATTATCGCAGACATTGAATGCAATGAGCAAAACAAATGGCAGCTTTTCATGTCTGAATAGTCTCTCTGTTGGAAAGCACAATAGGGGATATTGATAACATTTTAGGAGCAGGAGACACCCCCTTCTGCATTAAATATTTTAAAAACTACTAGACAGATTTACCCCAAACCAGTCTAGGAAATCAATTGAACGTTTTGTGCCCTAGTTTCGTATTTGTTTCAAATCCATTCAGTGGTTTTTGCCCTACAGCTTCCCACAAATTACACTATTCCTCTATGAGGAAATGAACGGGAGTAGGCCGAAAACAGTGTTTTGTTTTTACTTTTCTTAATATCTTTTTCATTTTTCAACTAATGTCTCCCAAGCATTCCAGTTGCCAAGTTTCCATGCCCAACTTCTTCTTTGGAAAATGTCATCCAAATATCCAGCAAGTCAAAAGTTATTAGCAATAGAATTTTGCAAAAAGTCTATTTACTTTGGTTTCAACTTAACTATAGGACTGTGAATACCACCCTATGATATATATATTGGAAAAAACGCACGTGTGCGGAGAGTTGTACCACTACAAAAAACTCCCTATATATATATAAGAGATGACTCTGCTTAAAGAGATTGAAAAGCTTTGAAAAAAGGAAATCTCAAAATGGTGGGAAGAACATTCATTACAGAATTATTTAGATATTGGCCGTGTACCATGTGGCTTACGCATAATGATGACACCCTCATTTGAGGCCCAAGATCTGCGCATGCTTGAAGAATGGGGTGAAGCCAGCAAAGGTTGCTCTGAAAAATTCTTGATTAGTTTGCTTAAATATGCCAAATCAGATCGAGTGGTTGCACTTCACAACTGGAAAAGGCAGAGGCCAAATTAATTAAGGTTCCAAGCTTAGAGGAGGGTAAACAACTACATACCAAAATAGAAGAGGGTCTACTTACTTAGGAAGATGAAATTAAACAGCGCAAGTACAGGAAATTCATCAGGGACAAACTAGACTATGAGACAGGATGAGTCTTCTCCGTTGCCAGATGGTTTGACTCCCTGCGCAAAACTCCTGTGAAACAGCCGTCACTAACCCAATCTGGGGATTTGGGGTCATCTCTTCAGAATCAAATATCTCAGCTTCAGAAAATGATGAGCCTACAGTGAAGCTTAATTTTTTAGAAGAAATGCGACCACTTTGCCAGGATGGAAAGAACCAAAAACGAGGCAGGGGTCGTGCCAAGGGCAGAGGAAAAGGAAGAGGGCAGAAGTTACAGGCAGGAAGAAAACCCGCTGAGGCCGACGTGGGAAACGCCTCAAAGGTGCACCAACAGAGCAGGTCAATGCTCTTTGGAGTCAAACATTAAAAACTGACGCCATGAAGCTGTGTCAAATTATTAATCTTTCTTCTCATGTTCTCACAAGGCCACAACTTTCGCTACTCTCATTAGGCCTTAACTTCTGCTGTACCATGACTTTTGATTATGTCCAGTCACGTCTTCACCTTGATAAATTTCTTCATAAAATCAGATTTATACAGTTTTTTTTCCATAAATCCGGTAGCGCGCAAACCTTCCTCAGTACGGACTGGCTGGACTGATCTAATTTCTGACATCCCTTAGTTGGTGGAGCTGGCCTGTCCGGACGATGATCCGTTCAATCCCTCTAATTTTGATCCATCCCATTGACTTTGATATCGACCCTAATTGGGATGTACGTACTAAGATTAAAAACAAATCCAGATTCAATCCTCAGTTTTCTGTGGCAGGGCTGCATTGAGGTCTTCTATGATCTTTGTGTCAATGCCTTGCTGCGGGAAAAATCTATAAACATCTAACAGAACCTTACTGTCTCACAACGCTTGGCCATTGCTGAATTACAAAATCTACCTAACATTGTCATCAAACCGGCCGATAAAGTCTCAAACATTGCGATTCAAGACAGGGTCAATTATGTGGCGGAAGCTAATTGTCAACTCTGTGATCGTTTTTGTTATGCTGTGTTGCCGAAAAACCCATTTCCAGAAATACAGTGTGAACTCACATCTTAATGTGCCAAGTGGGTAGAAAAGGGTTTAATCAAGGATGATTTGGCTACATGTTTTGTTCCCTCTTGTTACACCATATCCACTATTTATTTTTTACCCAAGACACATAAATCTCTTACTCATCCCCCTGGCAGGCCCATCGTTACTTTGTGTGGTTCATTATTAGAGCACCTGGCACAATTCATCGATGAAACTTTATTTCCATTTGTTTCAGTTCTGCTATCCTATCTGCGGGATACTAAGGATTTTTTTATGACACATCACTGATACTCCCAGGGAGGAAGGGCTTATCTTGGCAACTCTTGATGTTGTTTCCTTATACACCTCTATTGATCACAGTGTGGGAATGACAGCATGCAAATATTTTTTGGACACTCGATCGTTGAATCATTTGGGGCATAGTTCTATGATTTTGGACATGTTATTGTTTTGTTTGACCAATAATGTTTTCTTATTTGAAGGTTCTTTCTTTTGGCAAATCAGGGGCACTGACATGGGCAGTATATTTGCCCCATCTATTGCTAATTTAACAATGGGATGGTGGGAGGCAACTTTCTTATCCAATTTACTTTTGGTAAGTTTTCCTACACAAATAATTTCCTGGTGGCGGTACATCGATGACATTTTCATAATTTGGAAGGGCACCGAAAGTGACTGGTTATTATTTGAGAAGAGCATCAATATCAATATGGCCAATATAAGGTTCACCGAATGCCCTAGGTATATTGAAATTGTAGACCTTGATGTTGTTGTCATGCTTGATACGTCAGGCATCCACACAGCATTATACAAAAACCCCTCTAATACAGGCCTGCCCCTCCATGACAGCAGCTGTCATCCGCCTTTTTCGTTGGAATTGTACAGACATTTTCCAATATGATCAGCAGACTTCCTAATACAGGGCTATGACAAAAGAACCATTGAAATGGCCTATATGAGGGTACGTGGACTTTCCAGGGAAAAACTTATGCATGGCACTAAGATTGACAAAACTATTAAGAATGATGAACCTCGGCTCATAGTTACTTTTGATAATGCTTCGAATAATGTTCGCAAAATTGTTGAGAGACATTGGTGCATTCTCACATTGGACAAGGATCTTTGCCCCTTGTTATCTAAACGTCCAACACTGACTTATAAACGAGTACCATCACTAAGGGACAGGCTGGTTTCCAGCTTTTTGCCTCCCATGGATAAAAGCCCTTCCATGACTAATTGGCTCTCTGGCTCAGTGATCGTATTTACCAAATGTTCAAAATGTAAGGCTTGTGCACATGCCATGGTGTTGAAATCATGTATACACCCTATTACTAAACTTAACTATGTGATCAAACATTCAATGAACTGTGACACTACTTTTGTTGTGAATGTTATTTCATGTCCTTGCATGAAGTGGTACGTTGGTAGTACTACGTGCAAACTCAAACTCAGGATCCTACATCACTTAGGGTTATTAATAATTCTGATCAAGCGTACCAGATGAGCAAACACTTTAAGCAAGAACATGAAAAGGATTTTCACTTATTAATGTTCTTTGCGGTGGCACATGTACCTATCCATCAAAGAGGTGGAGATCGTATCTTGAAGCTAAGACAATTGAAAACAAGATTTTTCCTTGATTTCGATACAAAGTATCCCAAAGGCCACAATGTGGATGAGGAGTTGCATACATGTTTAGGAACATAAATACTCCTAGCTGCTTTAATCTCTAAATGCTGTAGTCATGATACACCTCCTATAATTCTGTATACAACTTGTTGGTATTTAGGAGGAATGTCTCTGGTCTGGGTTTATGCTTTTAATGTTTATTTTTGTTTCTATCTTTCTGAATTCTGGCTGTTTTGGACTAGACTATATGGGGAACGCACACCTTCATTGATTTTTGGTCAGAATTTTTCTGACCTTATCTGCCTGGTCCTTCTGCTGTCTATTCTCTGCTCATCACATTACATTATTGCAGATTGGTGGTTGATTTGGGCATATCTTCTTTGATGCAGTATGGTGGTAGAGCTATGGTCACTTCTTTATTGTTCATGCAGTGGGTTCACTACTTTACTAGCACTTTAGCATGGTGCTGTCAATTGTTATCAGCATTTATTTTTTCATTAGTCGATTCCCTTTTATAGAGTGGTTTTTTTCATTGTATCATCACTCTAGTATAATGCTGTTAACACCTATCAACATCTACTTTTCCACAAACCGTCCTTTTAGTTGTTGTGCATTTATGGACATGTTATCATACATGCCATAATGTGTGCATTTTAAATGTATAGCCAAACTATTATGATCTGCACTTGAACTTTATTATTAATCTAATTGCTTAGGATTTCTCAGGTATGCCCGCTTTTTGACATTATGACCGCACTAGCACTTTAATATCATGCTAAAAGCATCTTGATTCCAGCCAGTTGGTTTTTTTGGATGGTGCGGACAGTATATGAACCTATGGATATGCCACCATTTATGTCATTATGTGTGTATTCTATACTTGAAGCTAAGTAATTACAATTGTACCTGTAACTTGTCATCAAATTATGTGCCTAATATTTGCTGATATGCTGTTATTCATGCTACTCTGTTCGCACTTTATACTTAAATTTCCAATAAGTCTGACTGCACTTGCACTTTATTTCATGTTTCATGACTGTAAGATTTACTGATATACTGGTATTCATGCCACTGTGTTTGCACTTTATATCTGGAGTTTTAATAACTCTGATTGCACTTGGACTTTATCTGTGTCATGATCGTATTAGCATTTTAACTCGGATACTGTGCTTTTTATATCTGCATTTGAACCTCATTTGACAGATGTCTTTAGTTAATTGACTTCTATATGTTGCCTCAATATTGCTATATCTATATTTTTCAAGTAACTGCGGGCATTTATGAATTATACCTGCTGCAACACTGTACTGAGCTTGCACTACTCTGCCTACACTTCGAAGTGTGCTTTTCCAGCTGAAGTACCCATTTTGTGTTGATTTATGATTTTGATCTGCCTGTATCTAATGTCTGTTATGGTATCGGTGTGGTCCCGTTACCAGCACTCTTGCATTTTATTCTGGATATGGTCTATCATTTTTACTAGGCCCACTGTGGGTGTAATATACTTGCTTAACCATTTACATGTACCTCGCACATTTACTTTTTCCCTTGTTGTGGGTTACTTGTGTGAGTTTTTGTGATTCAGACTGCCTACTTCGGTCTGTCCCAAGATGGCTGAAATGTGTACCACACTGAGAACAACCCTTTAGGAGAGTAGGCGCAATAGTAGAAGGACTGCATACTATGATTTATACTGTGTGTTAGTATGGTTTCCCATACGTGATCAAGCACTCAGTGTAGCGTGAAACGCGTTGTGTCGTAGGACTTACCCCTTGGCGTCCTGCTGCTGTTGTTTTTTTTATTGTTGCTATCTTTTTTGGATGACTTGAATAAACTTGTGTCAATTGTGATGTGAGTTGCAAATTTCTTTGGGTTCGCTTTGGAGATGCCCGCCGGGAGTGCGGTTTTCTTTCCCCCTTGTTTGTTGATATATATATACATATATATATATATATATATATATATATATATATATATATATATATGTATATATATATTATATTACATGGACTGATCAAATCCTCACCAAACTTTGCAAAAAAAGTATAAGGCACACTCTGATTGTTTTTGCAAGAGAGGTTTGGTCCGGGGGGGGTAAAGTTATAGGGGGGTCCCAAAACTTTTGTTTTTTCCCATAGACATAATGGGAAAAAACTTTGTGCACACCTACAGCCCAAACCGCTGGACGGATTTACACCAAATTTGCGGCAGGAGTGGGGGCTTGGCATAATTCCGTCCAGTAGTTGTTTTTTAAAATGACCAAAATGCAAGGCAAAAAAATTAGTGATATCTCTGTTCGCTCCACGGACGGACTTCTCGGTTCGCTCCGCGGACGGTGCCCTGATTGGCCGAGCGGCTTGTGTGATGTCCGCGGACATGCAACGTGTTTGCTGATTGGACGCGTGGTGCGTGAAGCGCGTCAGATTTTCTGTGGCGCCCACCATCTTGCATTTGCGGACGACCGCGGACAGCGCGGTGAAACTTGGATTAAAAATTGTATTTAGTGGAGTGTGTTGGTGTGTAAGAGTGTTTGGGGAGGGTGGGGGAGTATGAGATAGGTTCAATGTTCTGTTTTTTTATGTGCTAGACACTTTTGTTGTGTTCGATTTTTCTGCGGACAACACGGCTGTTCTGAAATGTTCGTAAATAAACAGAATGGATTCGGTGTCAAGTTGAAAGTGTTCTAAGAAGACTTGTGGGGTCCTGCAATGTTCGCAGGGGATGTCCTGAAGACGTTGTCTGTATTGTATGTTGTCAAGCTGAAAGTGTTCTAAGAACACTCGCGGTGTCCTGAAATGTTCGTACATAAAGAAAATGGGGGTATTCTGAGGACGTTGTCCGTATTGTTCGCTGGCAAGTTGAATGTGTTCTAAGGACACTCGCGGTGTCCTGAAATGTTCGAAAATAAACAAAATGGGGGTGTTCTGAGGACGTTCTCCGTATTGTGTGCCTGCTTAGCTGTATCCAATGAGGGAATGGCACAGAGAATGAAGTGGAAATGGTAGAAGGGCTGTCTAAGGGTTATGCGGTCCGCGGACAGGGCGTGCTACATCCGGGGTTTTCCAGCAAATCCAGCATGGAAAGAAGACTGTATGGATCAGCCAATCAGATGTTGAGGTTGTGGATTTGTGTTCAAAGAGACTGTGTGTAGTGAAGATGGCAGAAGTGGAGAAAGTCAGGGTGTTGGTGCTTGGAGATATGTTGGTGCATGGTTCACAACAGTATTCTCAATGCAGGCATGTTGCAAAGAATTTTGATGTTAAAGGAGTGGAGGTGGTATGGAGCACTGTGCCTGATTGCAATGTAAAGGGAATTGTACAAGTTTGTGGAGATATGGCAGGATCAACAGTCCCCATGTGGTAGTTTTGCACTATGGTGCTTTCCATTTGGGCTATGTCAGTGCCCCTACTTTGTTGGCAGATTTGGAACACTTTGTTCAAGCAGTAATGAACATCCTTCCACATGCCAAAGTATTTTTTTCTGGATTAGTACCTAGGGCAATATGGGACAATAGTTCAGGTTTTTTCCTCAGCAAAACAATGCTAGGTGTGTAATCAACCGAGGCATGTGTGCCTTCATGATTAGAGCTGGTATGTTCTTCTGTAATAATGAGAATATTGATTCCAGTAATGCTGTTTATTTTAAAGAAGATGGCATTTCCTTATCTTTTATGGGAAATGCCATTCTGTTTTGGAATGTAAGGGTTGCTTTGGAGAAGGTTATGTGAAGATTTTAGGAGTAAAGTAAGAAAAAAAAAAAACAAAATAAAGGTGTCTGTCAAGCATCTGCAAAAAAAAACAAAAAAAACGGCTCTTTCAGAGCCAACCTCAAAGGGGAAATGGAGCACACTATTTAAATTTACATTCACCACACTCAGATTTTCAATATGTCCGTGGACATGGAGGTAGTCCGCGGACATCGAAATCACTAGCTAGGGGTTCAGTATGTTCTATGTTACATGTATATAAAGTCAGGGATATTATGGTTAAGTTGTGCTACTAAAAACATATGAAATTCAGTAAAGAAACTTTGTTAAAGGGATGTTATGGTTAAATTGCGCTACTAAAAACCTATCAAATTCATAAAAAAACTTTGTTAAAGTTTGTTAAAGTTTTTTCACTGAATATATATACACACATATATATATATATATATATATATATATATATATATATATATATATATATATATATATATATATATTCAAGGAAAAAACTTAAGTTTCAGGGACGTAAAGGTGAGCAATGCATTGTAACAAAACCTTTGAAATTCAAGGAACAAACTTTAGTTGCAGGGATGTTATGGTGAGAACTTAAATCAACAAAACCCCTGAAATTCAGCTAAAGCCACCTTAACATCTTACCCCTGTTGCACAGCCTATGATCACAATGATGACATCACTAATTACATTACAACAGTAAATAACGTTAAGCCTGGACTTTAGCCATGGTTAGTGTGCATGGCCAAATATTCTTTTAACACATGAATGGGCAATGGCCTTCAGTTATGGACAGTGGTCACAACCTTCACCTATCTGTACTGACAATTTTAATACACTAATAGGCTACCACCCATAGATTTTGGCCGTTACCAGTGGATACAGCTTTCAATCGTGTCCACTGTGTATTACATACACTGTTCAGGCACTAGCCATGGACTTTAGCACAATACAGACCAGTGGCCACAATTTGGCTGTGCCCACTATATATTCTAATATATAAATGGGCCACTAGCCAAGGCCTTTGAACTTCTCAGTTTGTACATCTTTTGGCCATGTACACTGTGTATTATACAACACTAACCAGCCACTAGCTATGGCCTTTGGCTGTGCACACTGTATATTATATACACTAACCAGCCATTAGCCATGGTCTTCAACACAATATTAGCCAGTGGCCACAGCCTTTAGCTGTGCCAACAGTATATTCTAACTTATTAATGGGCACTAGCTATGATCTTTAGCTATGGCCACTGACTAAAGCTTTCAACGTTGCCCACTGTATATTTTAAAATAGTGATGTGCTACTAGCATTGGCTTTTAACCATTCACATTGGTATTTTTGAACACTAACCAACCACCAGCTATGGCCTGTGTCGGCCAGTGACCCCAGCCTTTGTCATGGCCCAATCCACGGCTTAAATTATAACTAAGGTAATCAAAATGTTCATGAGCTAACTTAGAAATTATGTTATGTCTCATTACATTATTGATGTAATCAGTTATGTTCAATGTAATTACTGTTGTCACCAGTGATGTCATCAGTGATGTGATCTTTGATGTCATCCGTTTGGTCATAGCCTGCATAACAGGATCACAAAATTAAGCAGGCTTTAGCAGAATTTCAGGGATTTTGCTGTGTTAGGGTCTCACCTTAACGTCTCTGCAACCTAAGTTTTTTCTTGAATTTCAAAGGTTTTGTTACAATGTAATGCTCACCTTAACATCCTTGCAACTAAAGATGTTTCCTTGAATTTCAGCAATGTTTTATTCCGTGGGTGTTTAGAACGCTTCCAGACCACTAGCCATGGCCTTCATAATGCAGGCTTTGAGAACTCACAATGTTTTTAGGCAATGCGCAGTGAGATGGGACCGATTCATGGAACAAACGTGCGCCGAAAATCTTCGCGCAAGCAGGCGCAAGCAGGCGCAAGCGGAAAAAAACAGGCGCACGCGTGCGATTCATGGAAATCCCTGCACGTGTACACCTCGGGATGTGCGCCAAACCCGTCCATGGCGCACAAGTCACTGCAACATCCCGAAAGGCGTGCGTGACGGGCACAGTGAAAGCGCACAACCTCGGCGCATACACCAGAAAGTGGGCGGGACACGGGGCGTAACGCACGGAATGGGGAACAACGCGCGAAAATAAGGGCGTAACTGGGGATGTACTGCAGGGAAGCAGACGGAACGCCCACATGCACTCCAACCACACGTATTCATGGAATCGAATAGGGCAAAGCCACGCACAACCAAAGACACACACAAGCTGAAACACGTCCGCCACACGAAGGCAGGCGGTAGAGTCCCAGCGCATCACAAAAGTGGCAACATACAGCAATTGGGCCTGTGCGAGCGGAGTACGTGTATTTCGGGGGCGCGCGGGAAGTTACACACGCGATTGAGCGGGTAAGTGTATTTCAGGGGTGCACAGGAAGTTCAACACGCGATTGAACGGGGTACGTGTATTTCGGGGGTTTGCGGGAAGTTACACACGAGATCTCATCAGGGTACATGTATTTCGGGGTGCGGGGGAAGTATCCCACGCAACATCAGCAGGGTACGTGTATTCCAGGGGTGCGCGGGAAGTTCCACACGCGATCTCATCAGGGTACGTGTATTACAGGGGTGCGCGGGGAGCAGCACACGTGAATTGCACGTGTGGGTCCTCCCAGGTGTTCCCTCTACAGCCTCCACGGCCCCTGCAGGTGGCTCACACCACAGGGGCCTACCCAGCACATGTCCTGCAGGCACCCCATCCACCATGGCCATGCCCACCAGCCAATCCACATGTCACCTTGCACTACTGCCCACCAAAGCATGTCCCCCTGCACCCCCAGCCACCAGGGGCACCCTCCACCAGGCCCCCACCCATGTCTCCCACCACCCCCACCCCCCAGCCACCAGGGGCAGCCTCCACCAGGCCCCCACCCATGTCTCCCACCACCCCCACCCCCCAGCACTGTGGGGCACCTGCCAGCAGGCCCCCACCCTTGTCTCCCAGTACCCCCACCCCCCAGCACTGTGGGGCACCCTCCACCAGGTCCCCACCCATGTCTCCCACCACCCCCAGCCCCCAGCAGTGCAGGGGCACCCACCACCAGGCCCCCACCCATGTCTCCCAGCACCCCCACCCCCCCAGTTACCAGGGGCAGTCTCCACCAGGCCCCCACCCATGTCTCCCAGCACCCCCACCCCCCAGCCAACAGGGGCACTCACCACCAGGCCCCCACCCATGTCCAACTCATGTTCCCCACCACCCCCACCCCCCAGCACTGTGGGGCACCTGCCAGCAGGCCCCCACCCATGTCTTCCACCACCCCCACCCCCTAGCAGTGCAGGGGCACCTGCCAGCAGGCCCCCACCCATGTCCAACTCATGTTCCCCAGCACCCCCACCCCCAGCACTGTGGGGCTTCTGCCAGCAGGCCCTCACCCATGTCTACCAGCATCCCCACCCCCCAGCCACCAGGGGAAGCCTCCACCAGGCCCCCACCCATGTCTCCCACCACCCCCACCACCCCAGCAGTGCAGGGGCAGCCTCCACCAGGCCCCCACCCATGTCTCCCACCACCCCCACCCCCCCAGTCACCAGGGGCAGCCTCCACCAGGCCCCCACCCATGTCTCCCACCACCCCCACCCCCCAGCCACCAGGGGCACCCACCACCAGGCCCCCACCCATGTCTCCCACCACCCCCAACCCCCAGCAGTGCAGGGGCACCCACGACCAGGCCCCCACCCATGTCTCCCACCACCCCCACCCCCCAGCCACCAGGGGCAGCCTCCACCAGGCCCCCACCCATGTCTCCCACCACCCCCACCCCCCAGCAGTGCAGGGGCACCCACCACCAGGCCCCCACCCATGTCTCCCAGCACCCCCACCCCCCCGTCACCAGGGGCAGGCTCCACCAGGCCCCCACCCATGTCTCCCAGCACCCCCACCCCCAAGCCACCAGGGGCACCCACCACCAGGCCCCCACCCATGTCCAACTCATGTTCCCCACCACCCCCACCCCCCAGCACTGTGGGGCACCTGCCAGCAGTCCCCCACCCATGTCTCCCACCACCCCCACCCCCCCAGCAGTGCAGGGGCACCTGCCAGGAGGCCCCCACCCATGTCCAACTCATGTTCCCCAGCACCCCCACCCCCCAGCACTGTGGGGCACCTGCCAGCAGGCCCCCACCCATGTCTCCCAGCACCCCCACCCCCCAGCCACCAGGGGCAGCCTCCACCAGGCCCCCACCCATGTCTCCCAGCACCCCCACCCCCCAGCCACCAGGGGCAGCCTCCACCAGGCCCCAACCCATGTCTCCCACCACCCCCACCCCCCAGCCACCAGGGGCACCCACCACCAGGCCCCCACCCATGTCTCCCACCACCCCCACCCCCCAGCAGTGCAGGGGCACCCACCACCAGGCCCCCACCCATGTCTCCCACCACCCCCACCCCTCCAGCAGTGCAGGGGCACCTGCCAGCAGGCCCCCACCCATGTCCAACTCATGTTCCCCAGCACCCCCACCCCCCAGCACTGTGGGGCACCTGCCAGCAGGCCCCCACCCATGTCTCCCAGCACCCCCACCCCCCAGCCACCAGGGGCAGCCTCCACCAGGCCCCCACCCATGTCTCCCAGCACCCCCACCCCCCAGCCACCAGGGGCAGCCTCCACCAGGCCCCAACCCATGTCTCCCACCACCCCCACCCCCCAGCCACCAGGGGCACCCACCACCAGGCCCCCACCCATGTCTCCCACCACCCCCACCCCCCAGCAGTGCAGGGGCACCCACCACCAGGCCCCCACCCATGTCTCCCACCACCCCCACCCCTCCAGCAGTGCAGGGGCACCTGCCAGCAGGCCCCCACCCATGTCCAACTCATGTTCCCCAGCACCCCCACCCCCCAGCACTGTGGGGCACCTGCCAGCAGGCCCCCACCCATGTCTCCCAGCATCCCCACCCCCCAGCCACCAGGGGCAGCCTCCACCAGGCCCCCACCCATGTCGCCCACCACCCCCACCCCCACCCCCCCAGCAGTGCAGGGGCAGCCTCCACCAGGCCCCCACCCATGTCTCCCACCACCCCCACCCCCCCAGTCACCAGGGGCAGCCTCCACCAGGCCCCCACCCATATCTCCCACCACCCCCAGCCCCCAGCCACCAGGGGCACCCACCACCAGGCCCCCACCCATGTCTCCCACCACCCCCACCCCCCAGCAGTGCAGGGGCACCCACCACCAGGCCCCCATCCATGTCTCCCACCACCCCCACCCCCCCAGCAGTGCAGGGGCACCTGCCAGCAGGCCCCCACCCATGTCCAACTCATGTTCCCCAGCACCCCCAACCCCCAGCACTGTGGGGCACCTGCCAGCAGGCCCCCACCCATGTCCAACTCATGTTCCCCAGCACCCCCACCCCCCAGCACTGTGGGGCACCTGCCAGCAGGCCCCCACCCATGTCCAACTCATGTTCCCCACCACCCCCACCCCCCAGCACTGTGGGGCACCTGCCAGCAGGCCCCCACCCATGTCCAACTCATGTTTCCCACCACCCCACCCCCCAGCACTGTGGGGCACCTGCCAGCAGGCCCCCACCCATGTCCAACTCATGTTCCCCAGCACCTCCACCCCCCAGCACTGTGGGGCACCTGCCAGCAGGCCCCCACCCATGTCCAACTCATGTTCCCCAGCACCCCCACCCCCCACCACTGTGGGACACCTGCCAGCAGGCCCCCACCCATGTGCAACTCATGTTCCCCAGCCAACATGTCATCACAATCTAGATCCCTGGTCCCTATGGTCAGCCTCCAAATGCAAAACACCCACCCGAGTATTGCATCCACCCACTCATAATTTGCAATTACATCACAGAACACCAATTGCAAGTTCCGAAACAAACACATTTCTCTCACATACACCCAATGGTCAGTGGTCAGTGAATCTCAAAACACATATCATGAAATGCATGAAACCAATGAGATACCACACATTGAATTTCACCAAAAAAAATATGTATTAAAGGAAACATAAATAGAATAAAAAATGAAGAAACAGAAATGTGAATGTACAAAAATTAAAAGAAGCATGTCCGTGAAAAAAAGCTAAACCAAAAATAAAATTCCAAAGTAATGTTGTCCAAAGTCAATGTCCACAAAACAAAATCCAATGGGAAATAAAAAAGAAAGCCATTGCTCCATGGTTAAAAAGTGAAAAAAAATACAATCCAACAGTGAACTACGTACATGGGAACAAGCCAGGGTCCATTATCCCAACAAAAGAAAGGAAATCTAACTACACTAACTAATAAAATAAACTATATACAAAAATGTGGCCAATGTCCGAAAGGTTCAAATAAAATCAAAACAAAAATGAAACCTAACACTACCTACATAACTATGTACAAGGGCAGCGGGCTAGTTTCACGGCTCACTTGTGGATGTCCCGGGCCAGGGCATCATCGAACTCCTCCTCAATGTCCCGGAGGCGGTCCTCCTCCATGGCCCCGAGGGTCCGCAGGGCCGTCGACGTGTCCACCTCCAAACCCCTGCGGATTGCCTCGAGGCACTCGGCCCGCCTCGGGGCCCTCCGCATGGAGTTCTCCGCCCTGACCATTGTGAGCCGTGCCTCTTCCGCCCGCTGCCGCTCCGCATCTATGGCGTGGCCCAACCGCTGCCACACGGAAGACACTATATGTCCTGGGTCCTCCTGCCCTCCGGCCGATGCCTGCCTCTCCGATGTTGAAGGCCCTGAGCCTTCATGGCTCCCACCACGTTGCTGCTGCTGCTGTGCCTCTGCCCGTGCACTGCCTCCTGCTGCCTGCACATCCTCCGCTGGCTGGGGTGCAGTCGTAGATGTGGCCACCCCTGCTGGACGTCCGACTCCCGACTGTGGCAGGGATGCCTCCTCCACCTGCCTGGCCGCACCGTCAGAGGCAGCTACACAGGGCACCCAGGTGACTGATGGGTGGGAAGATGGCACAGAGGACGACTGGCGTGTAGGGGGGCCAGTTGAGGAGGGGGTCGTAGCAAGCCCCATCAGACGGAGGAATCCGGCCTGGGTGACCTGTCCCAGCAGGCTGACGTGGTCAACGAGCCATTCGAGATGACGTGCAGTCTCTTCATGAAAAGATGATGCAGGGACAGGATCAGGGACAGGATTGCACACAGGCACCTCCGCGGCGGCCTGTGCTGCCTCCTGTCCCTGGTACTGCACTGCACCACTAGCACCAGTGGGATCCCCACCTCCAGACCCCCTCTCTGGTGCTTGCACGGCCTCCTCCTCCACCAAACCCCCCACCAACCTGGATGACTCCGTACCATCTTCCCCTGTTGGGCCCTGTGGGGTCCCAGCTGCCCCTTCTGCTGCCGAGGAGTCCAACTCCAACCTCCGCCTCTTGGACCTCCCCCCGGCAGCTGCGGCCTGGGATGCGGCACCGGACTCCTCACTCCCCGACAAGATCACAACATGGGAGGGGAGCCGGGCCTTGCGTCTCCGGCTGGCGGTGGGATCCCCGCCGCTGTGCTCCACAGCACCTTCTCCGCCCTCTTCATCAGTTGACGCTGCAGACAGGGAGAAACAAAACACAGGCATCAGGGCACTGTACAATGGACACATACACACATGACAGTTGTACATGAGTGGCATTGGCAAACCTCAGACATGTCATCACAATCCCCAACACACATGTCATTACAACTCGCACACATGAGCCATACCACAGCCATATCGCAACTGCCACCACCATCCATAAACATACAACAGCATGAGCAGCCAAAGGTGAGCCAGACATCACATGCAACACAGGAAGTGCACCACACATGTACACACACCACCACACTTGCATGCATGTGTACACCTCTGCCAAGTGTCGCAGTGTTCAGACGGGCATCCATGTCACATCTGCCAATCAGGCTTCCACATACCGCTGTCACATGCATCCATGTTGCATCACTGTTGCACCCTTGTCAAATACACACACATGCACATGTACACAGTGCTGATACATGCAGCCAAAAACAACATACATGCGTGACATCACGGACATGTCTACTTACATACACATTCATCCAAACATGTGTGCCCGCACAACTGCATTTGGCATGCAAGCCTACACACACAAGCACCATCCATGTCTCACACATTTCAGCCCTCGCATGTGTCAGCCTCACGGCCCTGTACACCCCCACCCATACTCGACCCCATACAAACAGATGTGCAACCTGCACACTACTGAATAATCACCACACGCACTGCTCACAATCAGGATGCATGTACATTCACCGCTCGACTCCAGACGGATCTGCCTCTCAAGGACCTGGACGTGGAGCGCTGGGGATATGCGTTCCAGGACCCTCATCTGTTCTTCCGACAAGTGGCCCCGGCGCCCCTTGGCATCCGCTGCCTTCAAGAGGCGCCGGGCCTTGTTCAGGGTCCTGGACCTGAAGTCCTCCCAGCACTTCTTGACATGTTGTAAGTCGCGGACTGCCACCCCCTCCGCGTTGATGGCAGTCACGATGTCAGTCCAGATCCGAGTCCGTCCTTCCTTGTCGGCGCGGGAACTTCCGAAGAGGGCATCATACTGCCCCAGGACTTGCTCCACCAGGACACCAACTTCGGTGGCACTTAAGCTGGTGCCCCTCTGCCTCTCAGGCCGGGGGTTGTCAGTGGTCCCAGATGGTGTTTGCCCCGACATGACAACCCCAGAGGCAGGAGTGGGTGGGCAACTGGGTCCTGGGGCTGGGCTGTGGGGCGATGGAATCCCAGTCGGGAGTCTTCGGTTCCAGCAGGGGTGGTCATAGCAACAGCACCCCTGGCTGATGTGCAGGCAGCAAATGGCAGGGCACGTGGGCAGCAGGCAGTCAGGCAGCAGCAGATGGCAGGTGGGAGCGTGCTCGGGGCTCTGGGGGGCAGTAGTTCGGCCTTCTGGGCAGGAGCGTGGTCTTCCATGTGCTTATGCGTGGCCAGCTTGATACGGAGTGATTTGGCACGTGAAAAATCTGCACGTCAGCGTGTAATTCGAGGAAAGGCCCTTAGCGCGTAAGCGCGTCTGCACGCATATGCATTTTCATTGGACAGAAGGCCCCTCAAGCGCAAGCGCCCCTGTGACGTGACGCGTACAGAGGAGTCCAACATGGGCATTTCAGCGCGCGTGAAAAACTGCACATCCGCGTGTAATACGAGGAAAGGACCCATGCGCGTAAGCGCGCGTGGAAAACTGCACGTCCGCGTGTAATACGAGGAAAGGCCCTTAGCGCGTATGCACGGTAGCACGCGTATGCAACTTCATTGGACCAAAGGCCCTTAGCGCGTGAGCGCGTCTGTGACGTGACGCGCGCAGGTGTTTCCCTCATTGCACGTGCTGACAGAACACAGGTGGATTTCCACCAATCGCGTGTGAAAGTTCCCGGCACCCCGGAACACACGTACCCAGGCCAATCGCGTGTACGCTCACTCCCCTCAGATCACACGCGATGACACTCGGACCTACAGTCTTACCACGTATCCGAATACGGAAAACCCGCGCACGGCAAAAGACGTGCACAGGCATCAAGGCGTCCGCCCACACGAAGGCAGGCGGAGGCGTCCCCGCGCACAGCATAAAAGTGAGCGCAAACAACAAACGCGTATATACAGCGACGATGAATGCCCCATTTGTCGCTGCACTGATCGTAGGACACCGCAGGAGGAGGAGAATAGCCAGGGCACGCATTTTTGCACCACGGACAAGCCTTTTTGGGATGCCTGACGACCAGGTCTACGGCAGGTATAGGTTTCCACCCCATATCATCCTAGACCTGGTCAGGGAGTGGGAAGATGACCTCACATCCCCCACCCTTTGCTCCCAAGCATTGAGCCCCTTGGATAGCTGCTCAATGTCCTGCATTTTTTGGCCACTGGGTCATTTCAGCGGACCACTGCCATAGTGGGGGGGGTCTCACAGGCCATGCAGTCACGCTGCCTACACCAGGTACTGGCAATCATGACAGCGCACCCCTCAGTCCGCAGGCACATATACATGCCCAGAACACCCGCAGAAAGGCAGGCCGTTGTCCTGGATTTTTTCAGGGTGGCACACTTCCCCAAAGTGCTCGGAGCCATAGATTGCACCCATGGGGCCCTACGTCCACCTAGGGCCATTGAGCACATCTTCCGAAACCGCAAGCACTGGCATTCCATCAATGTACAGGTGGTATGTGATGCAAAGGGAATCATCACCTCTGTCTATGCAAACTACCCTGGCTCCACCCATGACAGTTTCATATACAGAATGTCCGCCCTGAGCCGGGCCCTGGAAGCTGGGCAGCATGGCGACACATGGCTCCTAGGTCAGTACAAATGCCCTTGCACATGCATGCAAGTCACACACAGACAAATATCCAAACCCTAATAATCTCAACTATTATCACCTCCCCAGGGGACAGTGCCTACCCTCTGAGCAACCACATGATGACGCCAATCCGGAACCCCACCACACCACCCCAGGTAAGATACAACGCTGCCCATATTGCAACCAGGGGCATAGTGGAGCGCACATTCGGAGTGCTCAAGTCACGCTTCCGCTCCCTTGACCGCTCTGGTGGGCAACTACTCTATGCACCACCAGTAGTGTGCAGGATCATTGTGGCAGCATGTGTACTGCACAATGTTGCAACACGGCAGGGCGTCCCGGTGGACATGGTGGTGCCCCCACATCCCCAACCACAGGCACAGGCGCTGCCCATGGGAGGGGACAGGGCACGTGGCGAGGAAGCCCAGACCCAGCTTGTGGCCACATTTTTCACCTAAACTCCCACCCCTGCGGAGTGCACAAAGGCCTGGCACATAACAGGTGACAATCGATGATGACAAAGAGACAGTCAACTGTCACAACCCTACCACCCTGAGATAGTTGCCAGGGAAGTGCCACATCGTCTGCATCCCTAGCTACTTAAACACAAGCTATCCTGTGTGACCAAAAGGCACACATATGACATATGACATGATATGGGCCATACACAGTATTCCAAGGCGCAATGAGGCAGGGAGGGGGGAACAAGGGAACACAGAGAACGGTACTACTAGGCCAGGTGTCATTGAGGTCGTGCAAGTGCAGGGGTAGGGGGAATGGGAAAAGTGCAAGGGGAAGGGTCGGGGGGAGTCCAGCACCTCAAGACCTTCCTCTTTGCTTCTGCTTACTCTCTGCCTCTCCCTTGCAGAATTCTTCACTGGAACTGCACAGGAGCTGCAACTGGGCCACTCTCACCGACCTCGGTCCCTGGCCCAGCCACTCTCCACTTGCACTGCCTCCCTGGCAACCCCTGCACTGCAGTACTGAGCCAGTACTGAGTCAGGGCCAGGGACCGAGGTCGGTGAGAGTGGCCCAGTTGCAGCTCCTGTGCAGTTCCAGTGAAGAATTCTGCAAGGGAGAGGCAGAGAGTAAGCAGAAGCAGGGAGAAAAAACATACCAAATTGAACCACACATACATCCATGCATCAGTACATTCCCCAGCAAGCCTATGCAGAGCAGTTCGTAAGAAAAACAACAAGACACTTAGCTCTGGTTTTGAGTGCTGGCCTCCTGCCTGCGCACTCTCAGGCCCGGTTACAGGAGCACTGCAATGCTGCAAAGAGAGCCAAAGTCAACAACCTGTACGTGCCAATTACACAAAAACACAACACCAAACATGCCCCATAGCAACAAACTACTCTACAAATAGACAATCTGTGCTCGATGCTTCGTACCCATATATAGCATCACCCCTGTGATGGGTCATACACAGTCAATGCAGTAAGTCAGCCGCTGGTGGGTGCGTGGCAAATGGAACACCAATGTGTCACAATTCACACAACATGCAATGTTCCCTGGGTAAGCAGACAGACCCATATAGCAAGCCATGACTACAGAGCAAGTTGCGTACCACCATGACGAAACAAAGTTGGCAGTGCATTTATCATGAAGTACGTGGAAAAGACATGCACTGCACCAGAGAATGTCCCTTGCTGTATGTCCCTGTGAGCTGCCCCTTTCCATGTCTCGGAAGGCTACATGGTTGATACAAGTGCCTCAATGGACCTTGGTGTACCGGAGGGTATGTGCCACTGCCCCTGAATGTGTCCCAGACAACCCGACTATCAACAGCCATCAGTCCACAAACACATCTGAGCTGCATTGTGTGCTTCAACACCAATATTCGTCTAAGCTCACCCTCAGTGCTGTGACTAAGCCTGCATGTGCAACTCGCCTGGTGCAAGCTTTGCTGTGTCGTGGCCCCCCTGTGATGCTCACCTTGCCTGGAGTTCTTTGGAACATGTCAGCAGTTCTAGGATGTGGGTCTGCAATCACTGGGTCTCTGCTTGTGCACACATGTGCATGTGGGCACCAACAAACGGGTCCAGAATTCCGTCGTCCAATGGGCCATGTCTGCTGGCAAAGGTGCTCTGGAGGCTAATCCCCCTGAAGAAAGGGCATGAAACACATGATTAATGCTTCAAAGTCATCTGTGTGTGTCTCATCAGGCATCTCATTACTTGACCATGTCAGAGAGTCACATCACGAATCACACCATCAGTCCGTCTTTCACCTCCAAAGTGTGGAACACTATCTACAGCATGAATTGCAACAAGCACGTGTACAGGAAAGATATGAAACATACTACACAATGCATAGCAATCAATGTCCACATTAATCATGACACACCCCATCTAGCAAAAGCTGAACAGTGGACAATGACACCTAAATCATCCCCACTAGGGGTGTCAACACAAGTCACACAGCACCAGACATGCCACAGATATGACAGTCCAAAGCTCTTGTGTAAAATGCTGTAACACCGAACCATCCTTGCGAGCCCATGGATAAGGGAGGCAGGAGTGGCATATGTGAGTCAAAGACCCCAAGTAGCAAACACATACACAAGACAACCATGAAGGGCCCAGCTGGAACAGACAGTGGATGCCTTCAAAAGCCACAAAGCACCGCACCGTCACATGAAAGCACAATAGACTAGCAATTTTAAACTAACTCAACTATTAACTAATTACACTAACTATGGAAAACCTACATTACCTATTTAAACTAACTATCAAACAGAAACTTAACTAACTAAACTAAAAGAAAAATCAAAAATGGCCACATACGACCCGGGGGGAGGGGAGGCACCCAGGAGGGGGGAGGTACAGGGTGCTGCTCAACATCCACATGCAATGATGCTGAGCCAAAAAAAAATCCTCCATGGGCTCAAAGCCTGCACAGCACGACCTATGTGGGAGATAGATGGTCGTCCGAGTCTGGCTCATCCTGGAAAGGAGGACGTGGCACAGTAGCCTGGCCACGCCTAGCCGCAGCTTGCCCCTCGTCGGCAGCAAGTCTGCCGGACGGGTGAGCCTGGTTCTGTGTGGCGATGTGACGTAGGTCTGCATGCAGAACCTCACGTGATACACGTGCTTCCTCTTGCAAGGTAGCACGTGTAACACAGAGTTCCTCCTGCAATGCCTGGCTGGACAACCGCTGCACCTCCCGGCAAGCCTGTAGCTCAGCCGAGATGGTACGCTCAAGCTGTGCAAACCTCTCCTCTGCCTGCTGCCTCTGGGACATCATAAGGACACCCAGAGTGGATCTGAGGGAAGCATACTCCTCCCTCAGGGCATCCATGTGCGCCTCTGCGTGAGCAGCAATTGCTTGACGCAGAGACGACATTTAAGCCTGGTGTGCCCTCTCTGAGGCCGCCATGCCCAGCCTGAGCGAGCGGGCCGTGGACCGTGCCGCCTGCTGCTGGAGAAGCACCTGCCTAGCAGGGGGGAGCACAGATCGGGCCACACGCTCCATGCTCTCAGCAATGTTCTCCATTGCTGCCCCCTGCCGTTCGGAATTGGCAGTCATGTCTTGCTCCCACTCAGTATACAGCGGTTGCGCGCGGCGACAGCGTTGCCGGGCTTGACCCCTGCGGGACCCAAGGACCGGGGGTCCTCGCTGTGTTGGCACCGCCTGCGGCTGCACGACTACATGCCCCCGTCGACGTGATGTCCCAGGCACATCAGTGACTGGTGTGGAGGGTGACCCTGCGTCCCGATCCACCACGGGCGGAGCAACCAAGACTGTCTGATCCCTCAGTGCAGGTGTCGCAGACAGAGGAGTGTCCACATCAGAATCACTCACCCCTGACACATGGACTTGATGCTCATCCAACTCAACATGGACGTCAGAGTCGTCATCAAGGCTGGACTCGTAGGCAGCCAGAGACAAGATGGACTGCAGCACTTGGGGGTTTTCGTGGCCTACCACCCCACGACCCCCACTAGTGCCGGGTTGATGTGGTGTTAACAACCCTGTGCCTGCCATGACAACACCATCCTCCGCCTCCATTGCGTCATCACCTGAAAAATAGAGAGAAAAAGGTCAATACACATGTCAGAAGCACACGACACACACACACACCGACAGCAAAGGCATCCGGCAGACATGTGACACACAACATATGACCTGGCATGCTTGCTGGGTCTACTTTGAATGGCTTCTGTGATCAGACCTGTTGAAAGGTGGCAGTTTCCATGGAAGTGGGTCTATGCAGTGCAGAAAATGTGTATGCCACTCACTACCTACATGTACAAGCACTACATGGTGTGTGCCAGGAAATGTGAAGGCAGTGCAATGTCAAATTCAGACGTCACGTGCATTGTGCATTCAATGTGTACCATGTCTAGAAGCCAAGCACCCCTCCACCCCAGTATCAAAGCAGGGATACCTAGCATGGTATCAAAAGGCTGACCATACACCTGTGTATTGACAGGCATTGTTGACTGGCATCAACAGCTTAATGTTATGTTACCTGAACTTGTAGAGCGCACGGTCGCCCAAGGGCATCATGGCGCTGGTTGAGGAAGCTACCAAACAGGAAGAACAGTAATAGTCAAAAAGCTAAAATAAAGTAGTTTTCAGAGCTTTCCTGAAAGCCAAATGGTTAGAGGTAGACTTGAGTGGTAGTGGGAGGGTGTTCCACAGCCTGGCCGCAGCAATGGAAAAGGCTCTGCCACCGAGTCTTTCCCGGTTATACCTAGGAACCACCAAGAGGTTGGTGTTCAGGGAACGAAGATTGCGTTCCGGGATATAACGGACAAATTTGGTTTGAAGAAACTCAGCACCTAGGTCCTGGATTGCTTGGTGGACAATACACAGTGACTTGAACTTAACTCGCTGGGCCACTGGGAGCCAGTGGAGTTGGCGAAGCACTGGCGAGATATGTGCTCCATAGGGAGAACCTGTGGCCAGTCTGGCTGCCAGGTTCTGTTTGCGTTGGAGACGTTGGAGAAGGCCCGCCGGCTGAGCGAGGTATAGGGAGTTACAATAGTCCAACCGTGAGAGGACTAATGCAGCCACCACAGGAGGGCGCATAGCCTCTGGGATCATAGGGAGGACCCTCTTAAGTACCCTAATCTGGTGGTGGGCGGATTGGCAGACCGTTGAGACCTGATTTGTCATGGACAGGGAGGTGGAAAGAATGACCCCTAAGTTCTTTACTTTGTCCACTGGGCAGGGGGCCTAGTGAAGTAGGCCAAAAAGCAGGGGTCCATAATGATGGGCTGGGAGGACAACCCACCAGCATCACCTCAGTTTTATCGCCATTGAGCTTGAGCCAATTTTGGTCCATCCAGACACCGACTGATGTCAGACAGTCATGAAGAGAAGCTGAGACCTTGGTATGATCCTGATCCAAACGGATCAGGATTTGAGTATCATCCGCGTAGGAATAACAATTAAGTCCATACGAGCGGATAAGGCAGACCAGTGCCCATATATAAATATTGAATAAGATAGGGGAAAGAGAGGATCCCTGGGGGACACCACAGGCGAGGGCACAAGGGACAGAGAGGAAAGGGGGCATAGCAAGGGTCTGAGTGCGGTCTGCAAGAAAAGAGGTAAACCAAGCCAGGACTGATCCAGAAATCCCGATTTGTGCTAGACGTGATAGGAGGATAGGATGGTCCACCGTATCAAATGCGGCAGACAGATCCAGCAAGATCAAAGCTCCAACTCCACCTGCTTCCGCAAGTCTGGACATATCGTCTTGCACTGAGACACGCACACTCTCCGTCCCTCTTCCTGGCCTAAAGCCTGCCTGGGCAGGGTTAAAGATCTTAGAAGATTCCAGAAAGGAGGACAGAAGGGGCGTGACCAAAGATTCCAAGAGTTTAGACAAGAACGGGAGCAGGGATATGGGGCGAAAATTAGAAGGGATAGTGGGATCAAGAGACGGCTTCTTAAGCAGGGGAATAACCCTAGCAGATTTGAGTTTCGGCGGAACCAAACCAGACTGGCAGGAGTTATTTATAGCCACTGTGACGTCGAACAGAATGTCTGGGGCAATTGTCTTCATCATACTTGCCGGAATAGCATCCTCTGGAGAGGAGGATTTAATTTTAAGGATCGCTGCTAGAACCTCTGCCTCAGTGAATAGAGGAAAGGTAGACCAGCTGGCAGGGGGGTCAGTGAGGGTGAGTGGCACAAAGCTGGTAGTGCCGGAAGAATGCATAGCGGGAGATTTGGCGATGTTAGATCGTATCACATCGATTTTCGTGATAAAAAACGATGCCAGGTCATTGCATAGCTTTTGCGATGGTTTAACCGTAGAAGTAAGGGGTTCAGAGGAGGAGAGTGATTGGACAATAGAGAATAGTGTTTTAGGTTTACATAGAGCACTTTCAATTTTTTGAGCAAAAAAAGTGGCTTTGGCCAGTTTGACATTGGCTAAGTAGGTAGAAAGACTAAGCTTGTACAAGTCTTTAAGTGAAGGGTCATAACTAGTCCGCCATTTGCGTTCAGCTTGTCTGAGTAGCAGGCGGGCGCTTTTAAGCTGATCAGTAAACCAGGGCTGAGAGAGTAATCTCCGACTCTGGGTAAATTTAGGTGGAGCAAAAACATTGGCGGCGGACAGCAGCGATATTGAGAGCGTAGATGAAGATACAGGTCCCAAGGAGGTGCACTTAGAGACGATACAGGCACCAAGTGCCTTGGGATCAACTGATCGCCAGGAGCGAAGTAGCATCTTGGGGGGGAGAACTTTACAAACAGGAGTGGCTAGAATGAACGGGCATGAAATCAGATAGTGATCAGACCAGGTCACTGGCTCAATAAGGCCTGGGCCGAGTAGAATATCATTGGCAAATACCATGTCCAGAGTATTTCCATGCAGGTGAGTGGGTGCTTGGATCAAAGGACAGAAATCAAGATCAGAGAGGCTATCCAAAAGCAAGTTGAGTTCATCTGATCTTGGAGGGTTAAAATGCAGATTTAAATCACCTAATACCACGAGATTGGTATACTGCAGGTTTAGGGCAGCAATAAGGTCAGCTAAGCCCTTCCCAAAAGTTCCTATAGGGCCCGGGGGGCGGTAGACAAGCAGGAGGTAGGTGACACAAGATGTCGACAACTTGCATCGACAGAGGAGGGCTTCCATATTAAGTGTATGTGAGCAAGGTATCTGGCTAACCGTGTACTTGTCTCTAAAAATAACTGCAATGCCTCCACCGCGCTTGGGGGGCGGGCGATCATAGTGGGTGATGCGGTAATTGGGGGGGAGGGCTTGCACTACCGTAGGCGCCGAGCTCGGTGTCAGCCAAGTTTCGGTTAAGCATAAGAGGGCTGGTTGCCTATTTGTTAACAGGTCCCAGATCTCACCCGTGTGAGCTGGAAGGGACCTTGTGTTGAGCAGGCACAGAGTGGGGGTATCCAGCATGGGCTCAATGCCATGAGTACTTCTGGTGGGGGAGGAGGTGGGTGAGGGTGTGTTGTGGTTCCAGCCAATTGGCCACCTGGTGTTGGGGTGCGCCAAAGAAGTTAAGAAATTTCTATCTAAGTATCCCTTCCAGCACGTCCCGGCACGGACGGGCACAGACGGGCTTGCCTTAAGCGCGCCTTCGGCGCGCTGGCGGCGCGCCCGCAGCATAAGTGCCTGATGCGGGATAAAAGCGAGGCGGGAGGCGGAGGCTGAGCCCAAGGGCAAAGAAAGAGGACTAGCGAGTCGTCTGAGCCCAAGGGATTCCCCTCAACAATGCCGGAAGGATTTAGCAATCACTCAGAACCTTCAAACATTCAGTAACTTCATGCATCCAAGCACGTTAATACACACCACTACACAGTTGTAATGACAGAAAACAACAATAAAAATACGTAGCACACCTGTGTATTGACAGGCATTGTTGACTGGCATCAACAGCTTAATGTGATTCAAATGACAACACTGCAAATGATGCTGGGACAGTGGGCAGGACACATGATGAAAACTCCGGAGGCCGCCCACGTGTGAAGAAGACACAAGAGTTGGACAGAGTCATTGGCCATTGAACAGGCTGAGGCCTGTGAGCCACAAAGATTGTCAGGGCCTAAACATGTGTGCAACGCAGGACTGAGCCACAGTTGACATGGGGAGGCAGATGAGATGGCAGGCAATGTATGTAACCAAGGACTCATATTACAGTGATCATCCAGTCAAGGACACATAGGGGCATGCGTGCAATGCACATGGAGCATGAATGGGCACTCATGTCCCTGTGGGACATCTGACCCATGCACAGTACAAGTGAGATAGCCTGCATCGAGTACTAAGGCTGTACCACACGGCATTTGTCTGGCAGTTTCTACGCTGGAAGTTAGCATCTGCACAGGACACATGAACAAGAAACTACACATTGGCAAGATTGGAGCAGACCAGTGCAAAGGTGGAACTGGAGTGCAGAGTGGTGGAGGAGGGGCAAGGGAGCATGCCCACATGGAGTCCCGCATGCAGGCAGAGGAGACATGCATGACGGTAGCATTGCATTACTTACACATCAGAACCATGTACACGTCACATGTAGCAGCAATCATGCACAACACATCCCACAAGTGAAACACACACGTCCTCAACAAACACGCATCAACACTCACTGGACTGGGCAGCAAAGTACAGCATCTCTCCCACTCCTTCGACCAATTCAGGTGGTATGAACTCCGCAACGAGAGCCTCATGCGGAGTGAGTTCTTCCTCCTCTGGTGCAGGCCCACCGCCAGTCACCAGAGTCAAGTTGTAATTTGAGGCACGCTTGGCCTTAGTGCTGCGCTTGATGTCATTCCAACGCTTTTTGCACTCCTGCGCCGTGCGCACCTCCTGGCCGAATGAACTGACATGTTCCGCAACATGCTTCCAGTGGGTGTCACGTTGGGCAGCCGTAGTCTGACTATTGGCACCCACTAGCATGTCACGGCTGTGGCCCCGCACGTAGTCCACGAGGAAGTCCAGTTCCTGCTTACAGAAAGGCTTCTTCCTCGACGTGCAGGAGGTCGTGGCTGTGTGTGGGGTCCCAGCCTGTGCTGCAGGTGCAACCTTCCTCCTCTTGGACTGTGGCGCAGACCCTGGCTGGCTAATGCCGCCCTGACCAGTATGGCCAGTGGGTTCGGCGGATTGAGCCAAGGGAGTGGCAGGTGGAGGGATGACCAAAGGCCTGACTTGTGTCAGTGGCAGCTGGGTGCCCACTAATGGACCCTGCGCAGCAACATCAGCTGTGGCAGGGTCATTGACCGCAACGGTCCTGGTTGGCAGACTCACAACCGGGGTGCTGTTGGGTGCATCTGCCCCTGCACTTGCCAACACCCGGCTGTTCGGGGCAGCAGATGACATGACTGCCCCAGGGACACGTGTCTTGGTCTGAGCAGCCCGGCCTGCCCCTATGGTTTCCCCCTTGGCCTGTTGGAGATCTACCAAGGGCTCTTCAAGTGCCAACGCAGCCTGCACCTGCAAGGCTGAATGTGACCCCAGTGATGTGGTGACGGGTCACGCAATGCTCAGGCACCCCAAAACTGCAGTAAAACCTTGCACGCAACCCTGCAGCCTACGTGCGTGGATTCAAACTCCCGCAGTACACGGTGGCACCCAGTAACACGAATAACGCGTACGCGTGGGACACGCAGGCTACTATGACATCGAAAATGGGTGCGATACACAGGGCACCCGCAGTGGGAAAAAGAGCGTGTGCGACTCACCGTCTGACTAGCACGATGCAGAAAAACACGCGTAGCCAATACCCCCGCCAAAAGAAGAGATACGTCCTTGATAGCTGTGAAGTTGTGATGGCGCGCGAAACAACAGGAAGCAGCAACACACGTGGGTCTCCACGAAAGGCACGTACAGCGAACTGCTGGGCCCGCTCACCTTTAATCCGTGCTGAGGGAAACGCACGCGCATCACGTCACTTACGCGCATGGGCCCTTTCCTCGTATTACACGCAGACGTGCAGTTTTTCACGCGCGCTTACGCGCATGGGCCCTTTCCTCGTATTGCACGCGGACGTGCAGTTTTCCACGCGCGCTTACGCGCATGGGCCCTTTCCTCGTATTACACACGGACGTGCAGTTTTTCACGCGCGCTGAAATGCCCATGCACATCTGTACGCGTCACGTCACAGGGGCGCTTGCGCTTGAGGGGCCTTCTGTCCAATGAAAATGCGTTTGCGTGCAGACGCGCTTACGCGCTAAGGGCCTTTCCTCGAATTACACGCTGACGTGCAGATTTTTCACGTGCCAAATCACTCCGAATCAAGCTGGCCACGCGTAAGCACACGGAAGACCACGCTCCTGCCCAGAAGGCCGAACTACTGCCCCCCAGATCCCCGAGCACGCTCCCACCTGCCATCTGCTGCTGCCTGACTGCCTGCTGCCCACGTGCCCTGCCATTTGCTGCCTGCACATCAACCAGGGGTGCTGTTGCTGTGACCACCCCTGCTGGAACCGAAGACTCCCGACTGGGATTCCATCGCTCCACAGCCCAGCCCCAGGACCCAGTTGCCCACCCACTCCTGCCTCTGGGGTTGTCATGTCGGGGCAAACACCATCTGGGACCACTGACAACCCCCAGCCAGAGAGGCAGAGGGGCACCAGCTTCAGTGCCACCGAAGTTGGTGTCCTGGTGGAGCAAGTCCTGGGGCAGTATGATGCCCTCTTCGGAAGTTCCCGCGCCGACAAGGAAGGACGGACTTGGATCTGGACTGACATCGTGACTGCCATCAACGCGGAGGGGGTGGCAGTCCCCGACTTACAACATGTCAAGAAGCGCTGGGAGGACTTCAGGTCCAGGACCCTGAACAAGGCCCGGCGCCTCTTGAAGGCAGCGGATGCCAAGGGGCGCCGGGGCCACTTGTCGGAAGAACAGATGAGGGTCTTGGAACGCATATCCCCAATGCTCCACGTCCAGGTCCTTGAGAGGCAGACCCGTCTGGAGTCGAGCGGTGAGTGTACATGCATCCTGATTGTGAGCAGTGCATGTGGTGATTATTCAGTAGTGTGCAGGTTGCACATCTGTTTGTATGGGGTCGAGTATGGGTGGGGGTGTACAGGGCCATGGGGCTGACACATGCGAGGGCTGGAATGTGTGAGACATGGATGGTGCTTGTGTGTGTAGGCCTGCATGCCAAATGCAGTTGTGTGGGCACACATATTTGGATGAATGTGTATGTAAGTAGACATGTCCGTGATGTCACGCATGTATGTTGTTTTTGGCTGCATGTATCAGCACTGTGTACATGTGCATGTGTGTGTATTTGACAAGGGTGCAACAGTGATGCAACATGGATGCATGTGACAGCGGTATGTGGAAGCCTGATTGGCAGATGTGACATGGATGCCCGTCTGAACACTGTGACACTTGGCAGAGGTGTACACATGCATGCAAGTGTGGTGGTGTGTGTACATGTGTGGTGCACTTCCTTTGTTGCATGTGATGTCTGGCTCACCTTTGGCTGCTCATGCTGTTGTATGTGTATGGATGGTGTTGGCAGTTGCGATATGGCTGTGGTATGGCTCATGTGTGCGAGTTGTAATGACATGTGTGTTGGGGATTGTGATGACATGTCTGAGGTTTGCCAATGCCACTCATGTACAACTGTCATGTGTGTATGTGTCCATTGTACAGTGCCCTGATGCCTGTGTTTTGTTTCTCCCTGTCTGCAGCGTCAACTGATGAAGAGGGCGGAGAAGGTGCTGTGGAGCACAGCGGCGGGGATCCCACCGCCAGCCGGAGACGCAAGGCCCGGCTCCCCTCCCATGTTGTGATCTCGTCGGGGAGTGAGGAGTCCGGTGCCGCGTCCCAGGCCGCAGCTGCCGGGGGGAGGTCCAAGAGGCGGAGGTTGGAGTTGGACTCCTCGGCAGCAGAAGGGGCAGCTGGGACCCCACAGGGCCCAACAGGGGAAGATGGCACAGAGTCATCCAGGTTGGTGGGGGGTTTGGTGGAGGAGGAGGCCGTGCAAGCACCAGAGAGGGGGTCTGGAGGTGGGGATCCCACTGGTGCTTGTGGTGCAGTGCAGGACCAGGGACAGGAGGCAGCACAGGCCGCCACGGAGGTGCCTGTGTGCAATCCTGTCCCTGATCCTGTCCCTGCATCATCTTGCACCAGCAGGGATGCCTACGTCCAGACCCGTTTTCAGGCAGGGGATGAGCTCACGTCAACTGACCTTCCTCTGCCTGCGGACGTGGCTATCCAGGTCTGGGTTGAGCCTGTCCTGGCTGGTGTGGCGTTGCGTCAACGGGCCATGCGAGGTGACCTGCAGTCTTTTCATGAAGAGACTGCACGTCATCTCGAATGGCTCGTTGACCACGTCAGCCTGCTGGGACAGGTCACCCAGGCCGGATTCCTCCGTCTGATGGGGCTTGCTACGACCCCCTCCTCAACTGGACCCCCTACGCGCCAGTCGTCCTCTGTGCCATCTTCCCACCCATCAGTCACCTGGGTGCCCTGTGGAGCTGCCTCTGGCGGTGCGGCCAGGCTGGTGGAGGAGGCATCCCTGCCACAGTCGGGAGTCGGACGTCCAGCAGGGGTGGCCAGATCTACGACTGCACCCCAGCCAGCGGAGGATGTGCAGGCAGCAGGAGGCAGTGCACGGGCAGAGGCACAGCAGCAGCAGCAACGTGGTGGGAGCCATGAAGGCTCGGGGCCTTCAACATCGGAGGGGCAGGCATCGGCCGGAGGGCAGGAGGACCCAGGACAGAGAGTGTCTTCCGTGTGGCAGCGGTTGGGCCACGCCATAGATGCGGAGCGGCAGCGGGCGGAAGAGGCACGGCTCACAATGGTCAGGGCGGAGAACTCCATGAGGAGGGCCCTGAGGCGGGCCGAGTGCCTCGAGGCAATCCGCAGGGGTTTGGAGGTGGAGACGTCGACGGCCCTGCGGACCCTCGGGGCCATGGAGGAGGACCGCCTCCGGGACATTGAGGAGGAGTTCGATGATGCCCTGGCCCGGGACATCCACAAGTGAGCCGTGAAACTAGCCCGCTGCCCTTGTACATAGTTATGTAGGTAGTGTTAGGTTTCATTTTTGTTTTGATTTTATTTGGACCTTTCTGACATTGGCCACATTTTTGTATATAGTTTATTTTATTAGTTAGTGTAGTTAGATAGGTTTCCTTTTTTTTGTTGGGATAATGGACCCTGGCTTGTTCCCATGTACATAGTTCACTGTTGGATTGTATTTTTTTTCACTTTTTAACCATGGAGCAATGGCTTTCTTTTTTATTTCCCATTGGATTTTGTTTTGTGGACATTGACTTTGGACAACATTACTTTGGAATTTTATTTTTGGTTTAGCTTTTTTTCACGGACATGCTTCTTTTAATTTTTGTACATTCACATTTCTGTTTCTTCATTTTTTATTCTATTTATGTTTCCTTCAATACATATTTTTTTGGGTGAACTTCAATGTGTGGTATCTCATTGGTTTCATGCATTTCATGATATGTGTTTTGAGATTCACTGACACCCATTGGGTGTATGTGAGGGAAATGTGTTTGTTTCGGAACTTGCAATTGGTGTTCTGTGATGTAATTGCAAATTATGAGTGGGTGGATGCAATACTCGGGTGGGTGTTTTGCATTTGGAGGCTGACCATAGGGACCAGAGATCTAGATTGTGATGACATGTTGGCTGGGGAACATGAGTTGCACATGGGTGGGGGCCTGCTGGCAGGTGCCCCACAGTGCTGGGGGGTGGGGGTGGTGGGGAACATGAGTTGGACATGGGTGGGGGCCTGCTGGCAGGTGCCCCACAGTGCTGGGGGGTGGGGGTGCTGGGGAACATGAGTTGGACATGGGTGGGGGCCTGCTGGCAGGTGCCCCACAGTGCTGGGGTGTGGGGGTGCTGGGGAACATGAGTTGGACATGGGTGGGGGCCTGCTGGCAGGTGCCCCACAGTGCTGGGGGGTGGGGGTGGTGGGAGACATGAGTTGGACATGGGTGGGGGCCTGGTGGAGGCTGCCCCTGCACTGCTGGGGGGTGCTGGGAGACATGGGTGGGGGCCTGGTGGTGGGTGCCCCACAGTGCTGGGGGGGTGGGGGTGGTGGGAGACATGGGTGGGGGCCTGGTGGTGGGTGCCCCTGCACTGCTGGGGGGTGGGGCTGCTGGGAGACATGGGTGGGGGCCTGGTGGTGGGTGCCCCTGCACTGCTGGCGGGTGGGGGTGCTGGGAGACATGGGTGGGGGCCAGGTGGTGGGTGCCCCACAGTGCTGGGGGGGTGGGGGTGGTGGGAGACATGGGTGGGAGCCTGGTGGAGGCTTCCCCTGGTGGCTGGGGGGTGGGGGTGCTGGGAGGCATGGGTGGGGGCCTGGTGGAGGCTGCCCCTGGTGACTGGGGGGTTGGGGGTGGTGGGAGACATGGGTGGGGGCCTGGTGGTGGGTGCCCCTGGGGGCTGGGGGGTGGGGGTGCTGGGAGACATGGGTGGGGGCCTGGTGGAGGCTGCCCCTGGTGACTGGGGGGGTGGGGGTGGTGGGAGACATGGGTGGGGGCCTGGTGGTGGGTGCCTCTGGGGGGTGGGGGTGCTGGGAGACATGGGTGGGGGCCTGGTGGAGGCTGCCCCTGGTGACTGGGGGGTGGGGGTGGTGGGAGACATGGGTGGGGCCTGGTGGAGGCTGTCCCTGGTGGCTGGGGGGTGGGGGTGCTGGGAGACATGGGTGGGGGCCTGGTGGAGGCTGCCCCTGGTGGCTGGGGGGTGGGGGTGCTGGGAGACATGGGTGGGGGCCTGGTGGAGGCTGCCCCTGGTGACTGGGGGGGTGAGGGTGGTGGGAGACATGGGTGGGGGCCTGGTGGTGGGTGCCCCTGGGGGCTGGGGGGTGGCGGTGCTGGGAGACATGGGTGGGGGCCTGGTGGAGGCTGCCCCTGGTGACTGGGGGGGTGGGGGTGGTGGGAGACATGGGTGGGGGCCTG
This sequence comes from Ambystoma mexicanum, assembly GCF_040938575.1. NCBI lineage: Eukaryota > Metazoa > Chordata > Amphibia > Caudata > Ambystomatidae > Ambystoma > Ambystoma mexicanum. The sequence continues at coordinate 417,204,697 of NC_090927.1, read as the reverse complement.
GTGGTGGGTGCCCCTGGGGGATGGGGGTGCTGGGAGACATGGGTGGGGGCCTGGTGGAGGGTGCCCCTGGTGACTGGGGGTGCAGGGGGACATGTGTTGGTGGGCAGTAGTGCAAGTTGACATGTGGGTTGGCTGGGGGTCATGGCCATGGTGGATGGTGTGCCTGCAGGACATGTGCAGGGTAGGCCCCTGTGGTGTGAGCCACCTGCAGGGGCCGTGGAGGATGTAGAGGGAACACCTGGGAGGACCCACACGTGCAATTCACGTGTGGTGCTCCCCGCGCACCCCTGTAATACACGTACCCTGATGGAATCGCGTGTGGAACTTCCCGCGCACCCCTGGAATACACGTACCCTGATGGAATCGCGTGTGGAACTTCCCGCACACCCCTGGAATACACGTACCCTGCTGATGTCGCGTGTGAAACTTCCCCCGCACCACGGAATGCACGTACCCTGATGAGATCGCGCGTGGAACTTCCCGCGTACCCCTGAAATACACGTGCCCTGCTGATGTCGCGTGTGGAACTTCCCGCGCAATATATGTTCAATGATAAAAGGCTAGTTATGTGAGAATCCAAATAATAACATCATTGTAGCACTGCAACTCAAACTCCTGCAGGACAGGGTTCTCCGGTGGCAGAATTCGGCAAGAATATGATTTTTATTTAGTTAATTTTTTCTGGTTTTATAAAGTTGCCCTTTTTTAATGTATGTCATCTGAGAAGGTGTGAATGCAATGCATGTGTACATGGTGATGACTGTCTTGTCATCTTCTACATTAGTCTCTCTAATTTCTGTTAGCATCTGCTTTTTGTATATTCTCATTTTTGCCAGCATCTGCTTATTGTATATTCTCGACCTCACTAGCTACCCTGATCCAGGCTTTAGCTACTATGTATTTAAAAATCGAAATTTGTCTGTCTCTTCCCTTGCTTTGCTGTTTACTGCCATCGACATTCTGACCACCCCAGATACCTTAGGGTTAGGTGCGCTCTATAAATAATAAAACTAAACTAAACTAAACTAAACTGTAGCTGTAAAAATATCTATTTTGTATTATGTATAAAAGTTTGCAGGCTTTGAGGACTCCCAATGTTTTTAGTGAGGGATTGTGTGTGCAGCGTGCATTTGCTCCATGACAGCCAGCGTTAGTGTATGCACACATTTGTGCACCCGTGTGTGTATGAGCATTGTGACACATTGAGTGTGAGTTTTCAGTGTCAGTGTGTGTGTGTGTGTGTGTGGATGTATGCATGTCTCCATGTAATTTGCGAAGATGCGCATCCACTTCTTGTTTTTTGTTGTTGCATTTTGTAACTTGTAGTTTTGTTTTGTCCATCAAGTGTCCTGTAATACAAGTCCCAAAATGCAAACCAAAAAGGACATCTGAATGATCATCTTCTAAATAACAAGAGATATGTGGCATATAACAATATATACAAGACATGTAACTTGGCTATATTCATCTCCTGCACCTCTGTGTGTTTGGGATGAATGGCATTAGGGGATCTGTAAGTTGTTGAAGGAGGAAGCACATAGTGTAGAATCAGAGGAGGTGTGGAGAAAAGTAAAACATGTTTTTTTCAGCTGGTGAAAATGAGAATAAGGGGCTGGAGAGGAGTAGTGTCTACTTGCCTCTGCCGTTTTCAAAGTCTAAAAGTAGTGCAATATATTAAGGCAATAAAACAAAGTCTTGTTTGTGCTGGCTCATGTGCAATGGAAGATGCACAACCATTATTAACCCATTGGTGGTGTAGCTCAAAAGACCTTCTTAAAATCATGCAGTGATTGGGTGAATGTTTGCATGAAGGAGGCCACATGGATCAAAGGCATACCTGTTAAGACTACACAGTCCAAAATACAGAGTATTTACCACAATATACTGTTTTACATTTTAATTTGTTTAATCTTGACCCCTGTCTGCAAGAGTTCAAGGACCAGTATTCAACCACTACACTACAATGGCTTAGTGTTTCATGGTGCATACATTTCATACTTAGCCTTCAATAATATGTCCAATTGTAAAATGCTAAATATGAACCTTGTGAGCATGCAAACAATAATAGCATTGTAGCATACTGGTTAAGTGCTGCATCTCCCACTGATGCAGGCCAGGGTTCTCGAAGGCATCACTCAGCTCGAATGTGTTTTTATTTTGTTTTTTCAGTTTTGTGATGTTGCCCAGAGATGGTGTGTTTTATGTTTAATACATGCAACGGTGTAATACATGTCCCATCCTGTTTTATAATGTTGCAGTAAATAAATGTTTTTCAAATGCAAATTGCCTTCAGCTTCAAGCCAATTGCGACCTCTCGTGCCAAAATATCCTTGCACCGATAGGTACAAAATGCAAAGTGCGTCTAACTGGGCACACCCAAATGGGACCTGCAGTAATACGGTAGTGCCATAACGACGTGCGCCTAACTGGCCATGCTGAAATGTCCCGTTCCGTGCTCCAACCCCCTTCATTTATGGCCGGTCTCTTGGTGACCGTTGTGATACAGCGCACAACCCCAACTAACCACATTTAAGCAGCACGGAAATGGTGCAAAAATGACAGGCTGCACGAATAACATAACATAACATACTTCTTATATTTTCTGCACCCATAGTGAAAATAAAAAGCTGGCACCCATGAATATACGCAGAGTACTGTTTAGCTTCAAAGTGAGTAATGGGCCAGCCTCCTCAGGTTATGTTGCCCTAAGTGGTCTTGTAACGTTGTCTCACTTATTAGGCACCATTCCCTGAGGGGGCTAGTCCTTTTCTCACTTTTAAGTTAAGCAGATCAGTCCTGCTTACTGTATGGATGGGAGACCCGCGTCACAAGTGACTTTTTATCCACAAACAGTTGCCCCACGCTAGCGAGGGCCTTGATATTGTCTAAACTGGACTATTGTAACACCCTATTCCTAGGCTCTACTGAGTATAACCTGAATAGATTTCAAGTTCTCCAGAACAACGCCCTTCGCTGTGCCTTGAATATACCTCGATCCAGCCATATCTCGGTCACCAGACGTGACTGCCACTGGTTTCCAGTACATGACAGAAATCAATTTCGCACACTCGTCATCATGCACAAATGACTGTGCGACATAGCCCCAGAATACTTGTCAGATACATTCTCAAGGCACCAATCTACCACACCCACTAGAACCACTTACATGCACTGCCTCAATATACCCAAGTATAAACTGAAACGGCAGGTGGGTCGAGCTTCCCAGTGCTCGCAGCCAAATGCTGGAACTCCCTCCCATCAGCTATTAGAGCCGAACCTTCCTTCTGGTCTTTCAGATCGAAAGTAAAGGAATGGCTCTTTGCCTAACTACCCCAGAGGCATCCCAGGCTTACCTCCACGTAATGACCTTTGTGTCTATCTGTCTTGTCATCTTCTACATTAGTCCCTATAATTTCTGTTAGCATCTGCTTTTTGTATATTCTCATTTTTGCCAGCATCTGCTTATTGTATATTCTCGACCTCACAGCTACCCTGATCCAGGCTTTAGCTACTAAGTATTTAACAATCGAAATTTGTCTGTCTCTTCCCTTGCTTTGCTGTTTACTGCCATCGACATTCTGACCACCCCTAATTTTTTTTATATGCTCAAGCACCCAGATACCGTAGGGTTAGTTGCGCTCTATAAATAATAAAACTAAACTAAACTAAACTAAACTAAACTAAACTAAACAGTAGCTGTAAAAATATCTATTTTGTATTATGTGGTATTTGGTGTGGTGCGGGGGGGGCAGGAAAGCATTTCTTTTAACTGTTTTGCCGATTTTCGCTGCTATATCCGAGGCTGCAAAGGACTACATATAGTCGAGGGTATTTGTAGTTTGGAATCCGTGGCTATATAGTTTTGGGTGTCAGTGCTTTATATTTTTTGAAAAGTGCTTTGTTTAGGTATAGTGACTTTGGGGGTGAAAAATCACTGGCCATGTCTAAAGGCCATGGTCAGTGACCTGGTAGATATTAGAGAGTCTTTTTTATTTTGGATGTGTGTTTTCAGACTTTTGAGCATGTGAGACTTTGGAGAAAGATAGAAGAAAATAGTTTAACAAAATTAATATAAAAAGGAGCAATTGTAGTGTAGTTTTAGATGCGCCATACAATGGGCCTCATCACGAGTTGGGCTGTATGCCGGCTGTAATACAGCCTGCCTGTAATAGCCCTAGCACCGTCCGGCCCGGCGGTATTAGCGCCAGATCACAGGTTGGGTGTTAACGGTAAATCCCAATTCCCCATTGGGTCCATTGGATTCAATGGGGCATTTTCAGCGCTATTTATGCAGGCTATTACAGCCAGCAGTTATACAGCCGAAAATAGGGGATTTTCACCTCCAGAGAAAGCCCACTCATGATAGGGCGAGCCCTTAAATGCGGCAGTAATACTGTTACCACCGCATTTAAGGGCTACAGCCCAACTCGTGATGAGTATTTTAGGTTGTGTATTCTCACGTATGTTGTGTGGGTGTGCAATGTCTACCTATCTAGTGTACTGTTATGTAATTTTCTATGGTTTCTTATTTTCAGTTAATTTACATAAGTACATGAGTAGTGTTGTTCTGCATTGATAATTTAAATTGGATTGTATTATAAAACTTGAAGTCAGTCCCTTGTCAACTGACTTTTTGTAACCTCGGTTATGATAAAAGTCAATGAACTGTAGCCATGGGTACAATAAAAAAAATTATTATTATTTATTTTGTTTTTTCATATGATAAGTAGTCCTTAAAAGAACTGTTTTGTGGTACACTCAGCGTAGAACTTTAGCATATTAGGAATACTGTTTTGATGTTATGAAAGAATATTGCATTTCATTCATCGATTAGGTGTCATGTCTATAGAAATTGGCCATGTAGAACTGTATGTTGTTGTTCGCAATACATAATTGGTGGTCGGTCATGGATGCGGAAACTGCTTTATTAACATCTCTCTGGGATTTCTGAATTTTACCATTAAATCTGGTGGTCCAGTTCCATTGTTGTCTCTGAGTGTGATTGGAAAAGATAAAGGTGGTGTGAGGAAATAGTTTTACCATGTCTTGTTTCATCATTAAAGTAAGGGACACCCCTCGTACATTCCCTAAATGATTGCCTCCACAATGAATTAGTATGACATCTGGGTGTTAACCGTGGCTACACGCAACAATTGGTAATTTTGAGTATTGAAACGCAATACAATAAATTACATTACACATTGTAATACATTTTTGCAGTCTGTGTTCAATTTTTTCTATTTTTGTAGCGTAAAAGGTGGCTCTTAAAAGAGCCATTTTGGGGGGTGGAAAGAGGGGGTTGACTAGGGGAGGAAAATACATAAGGATGAAAGATTTAACAAATGGAATTAAAATAAAAGCCAACATATTACACAGCCACGGTAGTGGTTAAGTTGCTGCTTCCATAGGAAGAGCACTTTTTGGGCAGCTCATAACTTCGCTCCCCCAGAACAAATCTCAACCAAACTTTGCAAAGAAAAAGCATATGGGCCACTCTGAATTTTTATGCAAAGTTTGGTGATGTTTGGTCCAGGGGGGGAAGGTTATAGGGGGGTCCCAAAACGTCTTTTTTTCCCATAGACTGATTGGGGGAAAAACTTTGCGCATGCCTACAGCCCAAACCGCTGGACGAATTTTCACCAAATGTGCGGCAGGAGCAGCGGCTTGAAAATCCATCCAATAGTTTTCTTTACAATGATCAAAAAGTAGGTCTGAAAAAAACAGTGATATCTATGTCTGCTCCGCGGTCACACTTCCCTGTTTGCTCCGCGGACAAGAAATCGATTGGCTAATCCGTAGCGTCATGTCCGCGGACAAGTGGTGCTTTCACTGATTGGTTGTGGAACAGCGTGAAGTGCGTCAGATTTCTTCGCTGCCACCGCCATCTTTTGTTCATGTTTTGGTGTAAACGGACATCGCCGGTAAAACATACAAAACAAGACACTAATGCACTTGTTATACTTATGAAATACTATATTTTCAGATTAATATTGAAGTCAGACTGGCGTCCTACATTTTGAAATCTGAGGCCGCCACCTGGAGTGTTTGATGGAAACAGTGGTTCTTGAAGCGTATGGGAGTAGCGGTTCTCATGATTGGATTGTCATATGTTGTTGCAAAGTTATTTGCTTTTTTGGTTGCGAGCTCAGTAGGCCCACACATCTAAGTCAATCCATAAGGGGCTATTGTTTTTTGACCTTGAGCAAAAGGCAAACTTCAAAAGCTATGGAAAGAATGAAAGCTTTCATAGGTTGATAAGGTTATGATAAGGTTATGTTTTAAAAACGTTTGTAAGGAACATGAAATATCAGTTCACGAAGATTCTTTGATGCAAACACATTGCTGTCTGACTTTGCCAAAAACAATGGAGGCTGTCAAGATCATGTAAGTTTCATTTTGACGACTCTACATCGACCCGCATTTTAATTTTATATAACCAAACACTAATTGTTACAATGTAACTGAAGTATTATCTTTTTGCATAGTTGTAATTTTCCTCCAGTAACAGAGAGTGCACATTGTTCTCTTTGCAGGCTATGACTAGAGTCACCCTTGTTGACCGTTATTTCTTCTTCTTTCAAATGTTATGCTTGCCCACATATCTTTGTGTATCAGTTTGCACATTCTTTTGGTCTTGTGTAACATCAAGACATGTAATTTTTTCTTGCTTGTCCATTCATGTTGGCTTCATAATTGAATTGCCATCTCACTGTGTAGTTGCCCTTTTTTTAACCCTTATGGCGACTGCTGTTTCTCAGCGTTTGTAGGCTGTCACTATATGTACCCATGGTCAACGCAAATATTTCCTTAAAATGTCATGTTTGTCTCCTTCCATTTGTGTACTACTTTCCACAATCTTTGTGTCTGTTTTGGATTTTTTTCCTAAAGGTTTCTCTTACTTTTTCTGCCTAGCTACATCTTGCCGTACTATGCGTGCCATGGTTCCCAGATGCCGAGTGACGGCTTGTTTCAACGCCAGATGCAACTGCTCGTGACCGGCTGCCTGTCCATTATAATGTTATGGGATGACCGGCCAGGCCCCCTCTGTCCCTTCGCTGAACTAGCCATTAGGAGTGACATAACATCATTTATGGTGGTGTAAGGCAACGGTCATGGCACCGTCTTGGAAATACCTGTGCAAACAAAGCGGGTGCTTTAACAGAAACGCATACTTTGTCACCCTTAGAACCATTGTTACAACTTAATTGGAAATGGGATTAGTCCGTTGGTCTCTGACAGTTGGTCTCTGACAGTTGTTTGTTAAATAAAAGTACTTTACAAATTCTAAAATGTTAACGTTTTCTTTTAAAATCCTGTGTATCATTTCAAAATGTAAGGTACCACGTTATACGTCGCTGCATGTTGATTTACAGGTTCTGCATCACAGCACGTAATGTTGCTTTTTGGAGGCTGTCATGGAAAGCGAAGAGGGGCAATGTATGTAACAACCGCTTTCCCTTTATATGGTGGCCATCTTGAAAAAGGATTTTGTTTTGTAATTGCTGTATGGTTATGTACAGGTTCTGTGTCTCGGCACATACTTTCGCTTTTTGCTTGCTGCCATGGAAAGCGAAGAGGGGCTATGTATGCAACAACCGCCTTTCCTTTCGATGGTGGCCATTTTGAAAAAGTATTTTATTTTGTAGGCGGGCCGGGTTATAACCATAAATCCTATTTTTCCATAGCACGCGTTAATGCTTTGCACATCTATACTATTACTGAAAAATCTTATTGCGTCTATGTCCTTTACTGAGAAATATAAAGTACATGGAGTGTATGCCATTTTTTCTTTTTTATATTTACACTGTGAAAGGTGGTTCTTAACGCAACATTTACTTTGTTAACGGATGGCTTTCTTTTTTGGTAGGACAGCTTATAAGTCCATTTGCGAATGGAAATGAGGAAAGACGCATCAAACAGTGATATGGGGGGAGGGTGGCCAGTGCAAAAATATTGTGCGTTTGTTATTTCTAAGGTTGGGGCAGTGTTTGTTATGCTCCTTCATTACAGTAGTGCTGCTGTTTCTTGGGGAGGAGGGATGGCCTTAGCTAATGTCATCTTTGAGTCCTGGGTGTTAGTGTTAGCAGTGCATAGTGGTGCGGGCAGTTATGGTTGCTTAGCTTACCATAACTAGTGAATTTCAGGGGTTTTTCGGTTTTACTTTGAACCATAATGTCACGTTTATAAAGTTTTGTTAGTGAATTTCACAGGTTTTTAGTAGTGTAACTTAACCATAACGTCCTTCTAACAAAGTGTTTTTTAGTGAATATTATTTAAAATATTTTTTGTAGAAAAAAGCAGGGAAAAAATTGGCACTTAAAAAAAATACTAACCAAATTGATTTTTCGGGGTTTGTATTTAAAGGAGGAACCAGAACCTCTACCTCCTTGGTTAGTGAATACAAAATGGAATGAACCACACAGAAGCTTCTAAAGGGATTATCCCGTGTCAAAACACATTTTTTTTTGAAAACCCAAATGAATATGGATATGATCTAATTGGCCAGATTTTTTCTTTTGAAAAAGGCCCTTGAGAGGCCGAAACACGTGTTAACAATTAAAGGGCATAACAAATCAATCAAATTGGTGTTCTGCTTGAGCTATTTCTCAATAGAAAAAACATTTGGAACTCAACTGTTAAAGGGCTCTGTCACTCTGAGGTTCATTCCATTTTGTATTAAAAAAATACTAAGCATGACAGGTAATCTGATGTTCTGTGATTAACTTCAGCCATTGCTCAATAGTGGTATCTCCCTTAACTACCCGTTTGCAGCATCCTTTACACATGATTTGCATCCTGGAAAGGTTGGGTGTCATTAATGAAGGAGTCAGTATAGATGATACCAAATGAAGCCTCTACATTTCCAGTTGGTGTTATTGAAGCACAGGTGTATGGAGGTTCTACAGGTGGTGCTGATCATCATCTATGGAAGCAATGGCCCAATGCATTTTTCTTTTGTGATGTTCTTGGGCTTTATGATATTGATAATCGACATCGTCCCAGTGGACTCGCACCAGATGGTTGATCATTATCAATGTTCCTAGATTTTGAGATGGGATATTGGAAGGCCCACGGCATAGAGTCTTATTACCGAAGGTGCACAGTTACTTTAAAGACGTGTCAACTGTCTGCAGTTCTTTTTCATTCCTGTGTATTTCTTCCTTGGTGTGAATGACTGTCGACCCAAATGATTATGTCATCCTCACTGCTCCTACTTTTGTGGTCGGACATGTTGGAATGTCCAACCGGGGAGGAAAATATAAAAGAATAAAAATGACAACATGAAAAAGACAATGCTTCAAAAAAAGAAAAAGTAAGAAAAAAGTAAAACAAAAAAATAGACAAACTAAACAAATCACAAGACAAAGGAAAATTAAATTGGATTTTGCAAAAACTAGGTAAAAATGATGAAGAGTTTAAGGGGTAAAAGTGGTTGCAGTTACTCAGAAACCCTTTAACGAGCAGGTAAAGAAAGCAGTGATTAATGTAAAGTAATTCTTTTTGGGTGTGATGATTATTCGTGGCTACAGACTGCCGCGCCATCTGATTGAACAGTCTCGTAAGTGCAGATGTCATCAAACGCTGTGGGCATAGCCACGTCGATACAGCGCAATGTGTGAATAAATATGTCATTGACAAGTATAAAAGTCACATGTAGGCGCAGAGCCGCCGCATGTTTTGTGGTTGGCTGATGGAGTATGCGCGAAGAGGCGTAGTTGTATTACAGGAGTTCGACATCCCATTGGCTTATTTCACACACGCAGGGTACGTCAAACATCATGGGAGTACTCGCGTCAATACTTTGCAATGTGTAATCGAATTGGTTGTTGACACATATAACGTGCAGGCGCGGAACCGCAGCACGTGATACCATTGGCTGGTGTATTATATGTGAAGATGCATAGCCTCATTAAAGGATGTTGATGGTCTATTGGCTTACCCCCTCCGCTGCCCCACTCATTGCTGTATGTATCCGCTCGTGTATCTTGGTAGACGTGGCTATAAAACCTTTTTTTAAAATATATATATATATTTACATATATATAGGCAGAAGTCTTGTAAATATTGATTTTAAAATATATTGACAGTTACTGTAGTTGCAGGGACGTTAAGATGAGAACTTAATGCAACTAAACCCTGGAAATTACGCTAAATTCACCTTAACTTCGCGCCCCTTTTGCACAGACTATGACCACAATGATGACATCACAGATCACATCACTAATTACATTACAACAATAACTGATATATTTTGGCCTTTACCAGTGGGTGCAGCTTTCAACAGTGTGCACTGTATATTATGTACACTGAACAGGCACTAGCCACGGGCTTTATCACAATACTGGCCAGTGGCCACAATGTTTGACTATGTCCACTATATATTCTACCATATAAATGGGCCACTAGCCATGTGTTTCATCATGAACAGTTTGTACATCTTTTCGCCATGTGTACTGTTTGTTTTAAAAAACTAACATGGCATAAACAATGGACTTCGGACGTGCACAATGTGTATTATACAACACTAACCAGTCATTAGCTATGGCCTTCATCCGTGCACACTTTATATTATATACACTATCCATGGTCTTCAACACAATACTAGCCAGAGGCCACGGCATTTGGCTGTGCCGACTGTATATTCTGACATATTAATGGGCACTGATTACAGCTTTCAACATTGCCCACTGTATATTTTAAAACAGTGACAGGATACTAAGCATGGCAGTTAACCATGCACATTGGTATTTTTTAACACTACCCGACTACTAGCTATGGCCTTTGGTGCTGGCCAGTGACGCCAGCTTTTTTCATGGCCAAGTCCATGGCCTAAATTGTTATTAAAGTAATCAAAGTTTTCATGAGCTAATTTATAAATGATGTTATGTCTAATCCCATTATTTATGTAATCAGTTATGTACCATGCAATTACTGTTGTCACAAGACATCAATGATGTGATTTGTAATGTCATCATTGTTCTCATACAACATGTAATTGGTGTTGTAATCAGTGATGTGATCTGTGATGTCATCATTGTGGTCATATTCTGCCAGCAGGTGGCGTAAAGTTAAGGTGGCTTCAGCTGAATTTCCAGGGGTTTGTTGCATTAAGTTCTCACCTTAACTTCCCTGCAACTAAAGATTGTTCCTAGAATATATATATATAACAGTATATTACACGGCCCACGGTAGTGGGTGTGTAGTTATGGTTAAGTTGCTAATCCCATAGGAAGAGCACTTTTTGGGCAGCTAATAACTTCGTTCTCCCTGGACGAATTCTCACCAAACTTTGCAAAAAAAAGTACATGGCCCACTCTGAATTCTTTTGCAAAGTTTGATGAGGTTTGGTGCAGGGGGGTAAAAGTTATATGGGGGTCCCAAAATGTATTTTTTTCCCATATAGTGAATGGGGAAAAAACTTTGCCCACGGCTACAGCTCAAACCGCTGGATGGATTTGCACCAAATTTGCGGCAGGAACAGCACCTTGGTCCCGAAAATGTGCTTTTGTAAATTTGGGTGAAATCCGTCCAGTAGTTTTTTTTTAAACGACCAAAAAGTAGATCTAAAAAAATTAGTGATATCTATGTCTGCTCCACGGGCACATGTCCCTATTCGCTCCGTGGACAGGACACCGATTGGGTAATCGGCGTGCGTCATGTCCGAAGACATGCGACATGTTGACAACCCTAGTCATCTAACATCGATACAAATGCTTACCCTCCTTCTGGCGCTTCCTAAACCCGCACCATCTGCTGATGCCTCCACTGTTAAATTGTATTTTAGCCCGCCTCCACTGTTAAATTGTATTTTAGCCTGCCTTCTCTGCTAAATTGTATTTTAGCCCGCCTCCACTGTTAAATTGTATTTTAGCTCGCCTCCACTGCTAAATTGTATTTTAGCCCGCCGCCTCTGCTAAATTGTATTTTAGTCCGCCTCCACTGCTAAATTGTATTTTAGACTGCCAGTACCCACACATCATGAGCAACATGTCAGCCACTAAAAACATATACCCCTCTGACATCCCACCTAGCCATTTCCTACCCTCCTTCTTCACTCCATGCATAATCCAAACTACACACCACACTCCTGTCAGAACTACACGCCCCAGACCAGCCATAATAAGAAACCACTATTAGGTCTCCGCTCTATGGTCCCACGCGGGATGGCGCTAACCCGCTCAGAAATCATGCCCCCTCGAGACTCACGGCCCACACTGACCACCTCCCCAGGTCACACAGATGCCCAGACCTCGCCCACACCTATACCCACCACCAAACCAGACCTACTTAGATCACTACTGACACCTCCCAATGCCCCCTATAACCAATCCAACTACCAACAAACTGAAAGAATCTCCAACTCCTAAAAACCTACAATGCACGCTAATCAACGTTAGGTCTGTGCCCGCACATGCCACAGAGATCCACAATCTGATTACCAACCTAGACCTCGACATCCTTGCCATCACCGAGACCTGGTTGCACAATGCTGCGGGGCCAGCTCTCACACTAGCCATCCCTCCAGGATACTCCATCATCAGACAGGACTGACTCACCTCCGTAGGAAGGGGTGTCGCTCTCATAATCAAAGACGACCTAGAGGTCAGACAAACTCCTTCGAACCTGGGAGACAACACTAATGCCCTCACAGTTCAGATCAACATCTCATCCAACACCACAATCACCCTCAATCTTGTATACCGCCCACCTGGCCCTATACTAGACTTCCACGATAATATCATACACCTACTCAGCAAAAACCTAAAAACATCCTCTAAAACAATCCTCATAGGCGACCTTAACCCAGGCCTCAACAACAAGAATGATTAACCAGCAAAAGCCTTAGCTCTAGCTCTAGCTTGAACTAGGCTTTCACCAAAAAATCAACGCCCCCACACATTGCAAAGGGCGTATCCTAGACTGGGTCGCTGACCACAATTGTGATATCGACATCAGCTCTATCACCCCCACACCATGGTCAGACCACCTTCTCATACATTTCTTCATTCCTACCCTAGTCTCCAATACAAAAAACCTCAACCCTATGCTTTCAGCATTGGCGAGAAGTGGAAAAAACCTCACTAAAGAAAAGATCCTACCACATCTCAGCACCCTCACCATCAACACCCCTGAATCCACAGACCCATTGGTACTAGCATATGTTTACAAATCTGTTATCAGCACCGCTGTAGACATCATAGCCCCCCTGCAGAAGAAAAAAGCTAAAAATATCAAACACTCTAACACCTGGTTCTCCACAGAGCTAAAAGAACTTCGTACCCAAAAACGAAAAGCGCTGAACAACTGGCAAAAGACATCAACTCCTGCCACTCTAACCGCGTACAAAGAACTTGCCTCGCAATACAAAAAAGCTATCATCACTGCAAAATCAGCCTCCTATAATGTTAGAATCACCAACACAAGCTCTGAATCTAAAGAACTCTTTGCTATCTTTAAAGAGCTTTCCACATCAGCCACCAAATCGCAAGACATTGTTAAAGATCAAAACTGGTATAACACAATACAAACTGCCCTACTTAAGGAATCAAACTCCTACAAGACAAAATCCTTGAGCACCACAAAAACCTAAAACAGCACATCAAACTAACCACCAACAATGAACACGTGCTCACCACCCCCGCAGACCCACTAGTCTCAGCCGAGCACATAACACCATTCAAATTCAGGGAAGTCACCGAACTCGAAGTAATCGAGATAGTGAACAAAATTAGGCCATCCAATTGCAAAGGAGATGCATGCCCAGCAAAACTAATCAAAGACTGTGCGGAAACACTTGCACTGTTCCTCAAATCTTTCATCAATGCCTCCTTCAACTCGAACACTGTACCTGATAGCCTAAAAGAAGCATGGGTGCGTCCTCTGCTAAAAAAAGCACCCTGGACCCTGAAATCGGTAATAACTATAGGCCAATCACCACCGTCCCGTTCTTGCTTAAGATACTGGATAAAATCGCCTACACCCAAATTCAACAATATCTTGAAAAAATCATATCCTAGGTAAAAGACAGTCTGGCTTCCGCCGAGGACATGGCACGGAATCCACGCTACTAGATCTCAAAATACAACTAGGCGACATTATGAACACAGGCACACTGGCACTTCTCCTCCTATTAGATCTATCCGCTGCCTTTGACCTAGTTAACCATGACATTCTAGGACTGCACCTAAAAAAAGAGGCCCATTTCTCACCAGAAGCCATCGCTTGGGTAGCCTCCTTCCTGAAAGGAAGACTCATGAAAGTCTTCTCAGACATTGCTTGCGCATCACCGACCACAATCCATTGCGGCGTCCCCCAGGGTTCCTGCACTGCCCCCACACTATACAACATTTTTACCCTCCCGCTTTTCAACGACCTTGACCATCGCAAAATAGCGTATACCAACTATGCTGACGATACCCAAGTGCTTCTCCCTCTATCTGGCATTTATGAACAAGATGCCACAGCACTAACAAAAATGTACTCTGCCATCCAGACCTGGATGGCCGCAAACGGTCTATGCTTAAACGGGGATAAAACAGAAATCCTCATAGTAGGTACCAGTGAGACCCCCAACAAACTCCCAACACAATACAAAACATTCACGATTGACAACTCTACCATCACAGTCTCAACAGTGGTAAAAACGCTTGGAGTCTACCTTGACTCCTCTCTCTCCATGTCCCGCCAAGTCAATGCCATAGCCTCCTCCGCCCCACTCACCATCAAGGTTATCAATGCGATCAAGCCATTCCTCTGCACGAAAAATTGCCTATCCATTGCCAGGGCCACAGTCGGTACCAAATTGGATTACTGCAATGCCCTCTACCTGGGCACCTCGGCCAAAAACCTGCATAAACTTCAAGTCACTCAAAATAGTGCTCTTAGGGCAGCCCTAGTATTCCTAAGAGGGAACACATCTCTCAAGCCAGGAAAAATGCCCACTGGCTGCCAGTCAAAGAACGTATTCTCTTTAAAACAATGGCCATTACGCACAGATGAATCTCCATGGAAGCACCACCTTACCTGTCGGAAAGAATCACCCTCTGCTCTTCTACAAGACCCATTAGGTCACATCTTTCCAACCAGTTAGATGTACCCACGTTCAAAAGAACCAAAGCGGGAGGGTCCAGCTTTCAGCACCTGGCACCCAAGAACTGGAATGCCCTGCCTACCTCACAAAGAAACGAAAAATCTTACCCCACTTTCCGCAAACTGCTAAAAACAAAACTATTCTGCTAGAACAATATGTATTGATATAACGTTGTAAACTGCATCCGAAGCAACTACACATTTGATGACTGTAATGTATGTGTGTAATTTGAGTTAACCATATCACGCATGTATTATAAGAAAAAGCCTTCTGTAACAGCGCCTCAATGCCCCCGGGCTGCCTGTGCGCTTTATAAATGCAAATAAATAAAATAAATGCGACGTGTTCGCTGATTGGCTGGGTTGAAGCGTGAGGTGCGTCGTATTATTTTGATGGTTCCTCCATCTTGGAACCATGTACATCGGCGGACAGCGTGGTGAAGAAAGGGGGAAAAATACAACTTTGGGGAGTGTGTTGGTGTGTAAGAGTGATTGGGGAGGTTGGGGGAGTAAGAGATGTGTCAAATGCTGTATTTGTTTAGGTGGCAGGAGCCCCTGATGTGTTCGGCATGTCCGCGGTCACCACGGCTGTCTGCGGACATAAATAATGCAGTAGCCCATACAGCACAGTTAAAATGTTTCATTCTATGGGTGTGTTATGCTGCAGTGGTTGTGGCCAGGGCCTAGAGTCTTGGGTGCATGGCCGAAAATGATCAAACATCCGTCAAATATGCACAAATCTACAGTTTGTGTACTGTTTGATTTTTATAGTTTGTATGTGAATCTTTGGCTACCTCATGTAATTAAGATTGTAGAGTTTGGTAACAAGCACTGCAGTATAACATATCCATGGAAGTAAACATTTTGGATTGTGGTTTATGGTTAGATGTTTGCTTCAATGGTTATGTTATGGAGCAGTATTTGTGAGTTCAATCATAATATACTTACTGTTTGATTTTTTGTAATTGGATATATTTTTTTCATGACTTGGGTAACAGGAGCAGATATTCTTTTTCAATTTCTGTGATAAAATAAAAGATCATGTTAGTGTAGGTAGTTCATAATGAGTTATTGCATTGCATAATAGACATTTCTGCATTATTTCGACCCTCATATTTAGTAGTTTACAAACTAGTGTACTGTGCAATTTGCTCAGTTTCTGTGTTTGTTTCTTAAATCATTTGGTGTGTGGGAAAAGAAATCCATGCTGGATTAAAAAAAAACTTTTTTTGTTATGGTACAATACATTTCTTTCTTTGTTTCATTTGTTGTTTCTGGCTAATGTTCTATCTGTGGCTTGTTGCAGATTGTTAGATACCTGTTGGCGTATTCTAACTGGTTATAGTTTTTTATTTATAGTTTCAAGTTGCTCATCTATCTGTTGGGTTGTTGCAGATTTTTGGGGCAGTTAGATACCTGTTGGCGTATTCTAACTGTTTATTTCCTCTCATATTTTAATGGTATTGATGTATCTGTTTGGTTGTTGCAGAATCTTGGGGCAGTTAGATACCTGTTGGCGTATTCTAACTGGTTATAGTTTTCTAATTGAAGTTTCATTAATGTTTATGTACAGATTAGTTATTAAATTTGGTTTTAAGAATATTAAATAAGCGTTTATAAGATTTGCTGGTAATCTCTGCTTTAGAGTAATGGTACTATCATTACATTCGAACCATCCAAAATTCGTTTTTATATATGCAGTGTAGTGACCTGCATTGGTTGTGGCTTCTGTGTGGTAAATTATACCTATTGTTGTGAAGATTTTCTTACCAAGTGATACTTGACCATGTGTGAATCATGTCAGCTTGCAGTTGTTTTGGTACCATCTGCACTGTAACGTAGAAGCATTAGTATTAAGTATTTACTACGTGTTTGTATTTGTAAGGTGGTGCGAATATCTGAATTGCAGGTAGTACATCATCTACCATGGTTTGCATTTTGTACAAGTTGATGAAATAGAATGGATTCACAGTTAGGTATGGATACATACACAAAGCGTTCATTAGGGATTTGTTCCTGTGCATCATTGTTGCAGAGAGTGCATGTATGGTTCCACATGTATAGGTATGTTTTTGTTTTCCAGTACTTGTAGTAAGTACATTAGAAATTCTTGTGGATCTTCTTGTGAGTTTATAGTGAATTTCACCATTCCAGCACAGTAGTCCAATTCTTGTCTTATTCCATGAACGCTGTATGTGTTGTCAGGATTGTTGCTTGCATTTCTATGAAGAACTAACATTTGCAAACGCAATTGGTCAGTATTGTGTAAGTAAATGTTGTCAACAATTGGTGGCAATTGGAATATAATATTTATTGCTACATTTGCATAGCAGTTTACACCAGTTATATTTGAGAATTTGAGTGGACCAGATAGCTCTGTGCCCAAGTCATTTCTTCGGAGTGTGTGTTGCTTCTTTGAGGCAGTACCTGAGTTACTTTGAGTAGTAGATTCTTCTTTGGTTATAGTAATTGATGAAGTATTAGCTTCTTTTACTCTTTTTGGAGGATTTGCAGTGAGATCCTGTTGCATTTCTGTTTGAAATAGTTTTCTTTTACAACGTTTTGCTTTTTGTGGAACAGGATAGGTTTTTAGATGGGGTGTACAGTGAACTTAGTCTGCTGTATTCTAAAATGCAAGGAATATCAGCGTTTACTTTACTTTCATGAAAGTGGATTTGAAATAGACCGTCAAGTGTACGTAAGTGTGGTAGTGCTACGTAGCTCATGCCTTCTTTAAAAACTGTGTTCCCAATATCTATCAATGTTTTATCTAGGGTAAGACCTTGTGATTTGTGAATGGTGACTACGTATGCTAGAGTTAGAGAAAATTGTTATATGCGTACATACATGTCTTTAAAAAGAAGGAATCGAGCTGTTGAGCGTCCTATCCTTTTAACTTCTGATAGTTTGCCAAAGAGAATATTGACAAACTGAATGTTGTTGTCAAGTGGGTATGTTCGAAAGCCAACAACTGTACCAAGTGCTCCATTAACTAGTCCTTGCTCCACATCAAGGTTACGTTAAAGCATTACTCTACAGTTTAAAGATAATTATAATATTTTCTCAAACCAGCTGTGTTGGAGAAAGAGTCTTCTAAGGTATTTAGTCTTGTTGTGGCTTGTTGACACATGGGTAGTTTCATACCATGTACGTCCAGTTTCTCTGTGGAGCAAATTTCAATTATTGGTTGCATTTCTATATTCAACATTGTTTCATTGAATTTTGAACAGCTTGCAAGAGTTGGCATCAAGGACATACAATTGATATTTTTGTGTGCTAATTTTTCCATGACATCAGTAGCACATGAGTTATGGCCATACAGTGCATGGATGTGGTGGGTTTTTAATATTGATTGTGCTTCTTGAGGTAGTACACCAACTCTAATACTTTTTAAAATGTTGGTGTATGTGAGTTCTGCAGACTGGCGCATGTTTTCTGTTAATTCTCTGTATTGGAAATGTTGCCAAAGGTTCACATTTCCTATGCTGCCAACAGTTTTACGGCAGAGTTTGTGTCCTAAGGTTTTAAAAATACGTTCACCTTTCACTGGTGTCAATTGAAGAAGATCTCTGGAAACAATAATGTGTTTTCCTCCAAAGAGCTCTTGGTAGTTTGTTTTGAGTACTTCTTGTAATCTGAGGTGAATCAAAGACAACATTAGGATGAAGACGAGGCTCACTTCATCTATTAGTAGCATTTTCATTTGTTGTAAAATGCTGTGTAGTCCTATTGCAGTTTCTGTAGAAAGTTTGTAATATTCTTATTTGTTTTGGTGTTCTACTCGAAGGAGCAGTAATCGGTGTAAAGTGACACTGCCTATGTTGTAGGCAGCTAAGGCTGTGGGGGTAGTTACAACAGCTGACATGTTATTGTTTGTCAATTGTTGAAGGAACTTGCTGATGATTTTGATTAAGAATGTTTTGCCTGAACCAGCTTGACCACTGATGTATAGGTTTGTCATTTTGGCAGGTACATTCTTTATTTCCATGTGCAATTTCTTTTGTTACTTCTTGAAAAATGCAACGTTGCTCATTGTTCAGTTTTGATTGCGGTACAGTTAAGTCTTCTGTATCTTCTTAATAGTGACACATGGTTTTTTCTACGTCTGTCATAGCTATAGCTAATTCTGCCTTATTTTCTATTAGTGGCTGTCCCAGTGGTTCTTGGCTTCCTGTTACAGATGGTTGACTACTGTCGGAAGTGTCCTTATTTAGTTGGGCCTGGAGTTCTTCTTCGTGTTGCTGTTCATTGTGCAACATTGTTTTGTACTGTGTAAAGCTTACATCAGTTATAGTGCTTTCATTTGTTTTGAAAGCATCTTCATAGGAGTCATAGATATCTAGTAACTCTTATTCTTTTCTCCATGGTTTAAAAAGTTGTAGAAGGGACATGAAATTTATGTTGAGGAGTTTTTAATGACAATTTGATATGATTAATTAAGCTTCTCTTGGTAAGTTTCACTAAGCTGCCTTCACAATTTGTCACTCTGTATCAACGTTTGTTTTCATCTGGTTTTATATAATTTTTTTATGTGAAGTTTTGGGCTATGTGGTATAGACACATGGTTTCCAAAGTGGTACTCCTGTTTGGGTACTATGTGTCTAGTAAATTGTTTTTCAAAATTTCTTAGCTGTTGGGATCATTTTTCACTATTATTTCTATGTCTTCGTATGATTTAAGAACTCTTTTCTAGATTTAGCAGGACCAAGACTTAGCCATACTATATTAGCAGATTTTCCATACAAAGCAGAACCGGTTAAATGGTCTGCAGCTTTATAGGAGCCACATTCTCTATGAGAGAGCATTTTTATGCCTAAACTGTACAATTTCTGAGACCGTGTTTTGTCCGATGAATTACCGCCCCATTCCAAGGTGAGTGGGGCGGTAATTCCCGATTGACCATTTTCCCTTCCCCATTGCCATTTTTGCCCCATAGGGCATAATGGAGATGGGGAGGCGCTAATTACGGCACCGTAAATTACGGTGCCGTAATTAGCACCAAGGTAGTTTAGCACCTTGGACTTTAACACCTGCAAAAAGCAGGCGTTAAAGAGTGAATCAGGCGTTAAGGGTTAACGGCCCACAGTGCCATTAAACCCTTAACGCCTGACCTGTAATGAGGGCCTATGTCTGACTGAAGACATGAAGTTGTTTACTTGACCTGTTGCTGTAACTGGTCTAGAGAAACCAAAGCAGCATTTGGTGTAGTATTTCCCTTTGTTTTTGTATTTGCGACAATAATATTTCCCACATGTGTGTCTTTGAAATTGTAAAATTTGTGCATGAAGATCGCTATTGTTGTTTGTGAAGGAATTTCACAAGTGACATATTTTTCGATAAACTGTAAAACAGTGCCATCACTTTCTTGACCAAATTTAGGAACATCTTTATTCTATAAAAGCATGTGGATATGTGGTGCTCCTCGGGCTTGGTATTCTTTTCTCCAAAAGAAGTGTTGCACTTCTCCGAGGTGAAGAACAGTTTTATTACAAATAAAGTATAACATAGCAATGAAGCGATGATGGAAATATCTTGACACATTAACAGGATCTAGAGAGCAAAGTTCTCCAGGTGTTAGTATATCTATGTTTGTTTTGTTTTTGTTTGATATGCGTAGAAAATCATGTAAATCTTCCCATGCATATTCTGCACAACTTAATATAACAAACCAAGTGGGTTGGCCAAGGTTTCTTATCATACAACATACATCTCTGTGACGTCGGAAACAGTATTCTTTAGTAACACGCATGTTTGCTAACAGATTTGTAATGCTTGATTGTAGAACCTCATCTTTTTGTAGTAATTGCATAGCTGACATATTTTGAAAATGGGTACCTGATTTCAATGTGTGTGCAACTCCGCAGCATAGAGTTGCTAGTTCATTTTCAAAGAGTAGGTGGAATATGTAGTCCACATTTTGTCTGAATCTGGGATCTTCAGAATACATTCATAATGAGTGGTATTCTGATGCTGTTATCTGAGTGGGTCTATCATCGTACCTTCCTCCTTTCCCAGAGTAGATGAAAAGCATGTGCTTCTATACTTATTTCCCATATGCTGATTGGTGATCCTTTGGTTTGTCGCATTTGGTATGTTTCTAGTGCATCATCTATGGTCTCTTTAGAGTGTAATGGATAAATTGTGGTTTCCCTCAGGTTTTCTTCAATATTAATTTCTTTGTAGTATTCATTATTATCTTTTAGATATTGCAAGGTTTGTCTAACTTTATGTAAGTCTATGGGTTTTTGCCATTTTTTTTGTCTTTTGTAGGTGCACCATTTACTAAGCCAATTAAAGATTGATCTACTGGATGTTGCACTCGTAGAGCGTGTACCTTTTCTTTCAGATCTAATGGTAAATAAACTAGGTTGCTACAAATGCCTTTCACTAATTCAGAGGGAGGTAATTTTGCTGTTTTTGGTTGAAGGCGTATTAGTGCTTGAAATGGATGCACTGTTTGAATTATGATGCACTCATATAAATTGAGTTGTTGCAAGCGTTTTGGTAGTGGGAATAATTCCAAGTTATTTGTGATAGCACATGAAGGAGTTTGTTTGTTGTCAAGTTTTGCAGTGCAGTAACTGCAAAGTATTAAGTGGTCATTTATTTCGTATTTGTTTTCTGCTATAAGGTAGAGAGCTAATTCAAACCATTTGGAACCATCATTGTCTTCTATTTTGTATGTTATGTCTACAGTTTTTGTGCTACTTTTATAAAAAGTTCTGCGGCAACACACACACACATGGTTTGGTACTTCAGCGGATGTACTTTTAAATTTTAGTATTTCTTTTTGTATGTGTGTAGTAGAAGGTTGCCATTTGTAGAATTGTTCCTAGTCTGTTGTAAAGCTATTGCATTTTGTAATTTGCATTTTGTAAGTGGCTTTCACTTCCAAAATATTTTCTCTGGATATGCTCTATTTCTTCAAGTATTTCTTTGGCTGTACCATGTAGAAGATTGTTATTTAAATTGCCTAATGCTAAAGCTGGTCTTTTAGCATAGTACAGTTTATGGACTATATTTTATATAGTTGAATGATGTGTTGATATCATTTAGATATGATGGAAGGTGCTTTTGCACAGCTATCCATATTTTGTAGTAGTTTCATTTACAATGTGTCTTTGCCTTTCACATACTGATTGAGGAACTGGCGTAAAGATTAGAAAGATTTTTTGCCAATGTTACACATTGACGTGCACTTCCATTTGTACACTGGACGTTTTGGTTTAGTTGGATGCAGAGGTTATACTGAGTTTTCTGGGGATATTTTTGTAAGCAGCATTTCTTGTTCCATTATGGTATTATTAAGTTTTTCATACCCTTGTCCACTGCTATGTATGGCAATTGTGTTAGTTTGCTTTTGTTTGTATGCTTCTTCATTGAAATATGGTTCTGGGCTCGTGGTGTGACTCCATTCACCTCCACAGATATTTAAGAAGTTATTTTTGTTGACATTCAGTTTATTGAGAAGTCTTTTTTGAAGTTTAGTAGTTAGTTTTGTTATTGGTTTCATTTTATTTAACACTAAAATAAATAACTTCCTTTTGAGGAGGATTGCACAGTCTGTGAGAGCTCCTAAAATTAATTTTCTATGGTAGGTTTTAAGGGTTGTGCATGATTTCTCTCCTGTTTTTATAATATTCTGAAGGACTCTGTGGCGGAAATTTGTTTGTAAAATACTTTTTTTGGTATGGTTACTTGCCACTACATCAAGATTTATAGGAGCAATGTTAGCAGTAGTAGTAGCTGAATTCCTGATAATCATGTTCTGTTTCATTTTACATTTTGAAAGAGGAGGCAAAGTTTTTGTACTGGAAGCTTGTTTTGTTCCGTTTAATGATTCTATTAGATCTTTTGTTTGAACATTTTGTACAAATTCTTCTAGAGATGGATGCTTATTTTGGACACTTTTATTTTCATTTGCTCTACTTTTGCGTTGCTTTCTACGGACTTGCTTTTGCTAGGCATTCTTTGGGGTCTGTTGAAAAAAAAAGAAAGTATGGATTGGGCTGTTCTGCAATGTATGTGTGCTGTGTGCATGAGTGTCTGAGTATGATGGTAAGGATGTATGTGGAGGTGTGTGATTGTGCTTTTAAAATTAAAACAGTTTTTTGTTCTACAATACTAACATTCTAGGGGCTGATTTATGGAATTTGTGCGCCGAAAAACAGGGATTTCTGTGCCATTCTGCCTGCAAATCCCTGTTTAAAAAATGGGGATTTGTGGGCAGAATGGCGCACACATCCCTGTTCTTCAGTGCACAAATTCCATGAATCAACCCCACAGTGTGTTTGAGTAACAGTTAGAATATTATGGTTGTATTGTACTTATTTTTTTTGTTTGGAATGAGTAGGTTTCTTCTGATTTGTTGTTTGTACTTCAGATGCTGCTGCTTTTCAGGAGAGTGGTCTTCACTGCAATTTTAAAAGAAAGACGTTAGTAATTTTGTGTGTTTATAGCACTGATGTTAATTTAGATGTTGATTTTTTATGTTTTTGTATTAGTATTATTGCTTGATTACTGAACATAGTGTGTGCATGCAGTTTCCGTTGACTATGTGCAGCCTTTATATTTTACTTACAATCTGTTCATTCAACATGCTTTGCAAATGTGTATAATACTAAGTGTATGAAACTCACTTGGTTTCTTAAGGCTGTGTTATTGGATGTTAGGAGATAGAAGAAAACATTATATACTTATTTTGCAATTTTTATAAGGTAAATGGCAGAAACTGTATAGAAAAGCATGGAATGTATGCATTTTTGAAGGTGTGGGTAATAAAGCAGAAGGATGTGATGTACATGCAGTGGTGTTATTTCAGCTGGGAGCTTTTCAATGATAGTGTCTATCTGTGTGAGTGTATAAAGATGCATGAACCTATCCTGGCTATGTGTAATTGTATAATACACCACTAAGTGCTTTTCTACAATTATACTGTTATTTCTCCCATCTTTTAATATTATAATTTTTTAGATATCTGTGTGTGTAAAAAAAGAATTTAGATAGCAGACAGGTTTGGAAGTGACAGTTGATTATAGCAGATGGGAAAAATAATAGTAAGTTCATTTTATAGATTATACAGGTTAAGTGGCAATTGCTCTGTTTATTTGCATTTATAAGAGTTGCACATGTACTGTGCATAAAATATGCATACCTGTAGTTTGTATTCATGCATGTGGATATGCATGCAGCTGCAAATAGGAATCTTGTAGACTTGTACAGTAGTTTTTGTAGTAGGTGCTTTCCAATGATATGAGACTTGTACTCAGAGTGATCAACAGTACATTTGCGGTGCTGAACTATGATGATGGAGTTAGATGTAGAGGTCTTCTATGTGATTGGTGGATGGTTGTGCGACTACTTAGCTGTATCCAATGAGGGAATGGCACAGAGAGTGAAGTGGAAATGGTAGAAGGGCTGTCTAAGAGTTACGTACACCGCGGACACCACGGCTGTCCACGGACAGGGCGTGCCACATCCAGGGTTTTCCAGAAAATCCAGCATGGAAAGGGGACTCTAGGGATTAGCCAATCAGGTGTTGAGGTGGTGGATTTGTGTTGAAAGAGGCTGTGTGAAGATGGCAGAGGTAGAGAAAGTCAGGGTGTTGGTGGTTGGAGATATGTTTGTGCATGGTTTACAGCAGTATGCTCAATGCAGGCATGTGGCAAACAATTTTGATTTTAAAGGAGTGGCGGTGGTGTGGAACACTGTGCCTGATTGCAATGTACAGTGAATTATACAAGTTTGTGAAGATATGAGCAGGATGAACAGTCCACATGTGGTAGCTTTGCACTGTGGTGCTTTGCATTTGGGCTATGTCAGTGCCCCTACTTTGTTGGCAGATTTGGAACACTTGGTTCAAGCAGTAATGAACGTCCTTCCAAATGCCAAAGTTATTTTTTCTGGATTAGTACCTAGGACAATATGGGACAATAGTTTTTTTTCGTCCTCGAAACATTGCTAGGTGTGCAATCAACCGAGGCATGTTTGCTTTCATGCATAGAGCTGGTATATTCTTCTGTAATAATGGGAATATTGATTCCAGTAATGATGTTTATATTAAACAAGATGGCATTTCTTTATCTTTTATGGGAAATGCTATGCTGTTTTGGAATGTAAGGGTTGCTTTGGGGAAGCTTATGTGAAGATGTTAGGAGTAAAGTAAAAAAAAAATACAAAATAACAGGTGTCTGTCAAGCATCTGCAAAAACAAACCATCTCTTTTCGGAGCCACACTATTTAAATTTAAATTCATCATGCTCAGATTTTCGATATGTCTGCGGACATGGCAGTTGTACACGGACAGCGTGTATTACATAGAGGGTTTTTGGGGTGGAGAGGCTCCAAATGAGAGAGTAGAGCAAGGGATTGGTCAATAAAGTTTACTGGGTGTGTTGTGTAAGGAAAGAGTTTGTCAGAAAATATTTTTCCTGAGAGAAGAACAGATAGCTATGGCTGTGTGTTTTAGAAAACAGATTATCTGTATTTTGGGAGAAACATGGATACATTGGTTGGAGGTGCATGCAGAACGTTGTGGAGTAGCTGCAGATCTTGGATTCCCTCATGTGGAAGTGCACTGGCATGGAGTGCGTGGAATGAAGTGGCTGAACTTGGTACTTCTGTGTGCTACTTTGGAGACACAGCATCATCCAGATATAATTATAATTCATTGTGGAGGGAACAGTTTAGGACATGTGTCTGGAATTTCTTTGCAATTTGCAATTAAAGAAGGACTTGGGAAGGTCATGGACATGTTTCCAAATTCCCAAGTAATTCTTTCCCGTATTACGCAGAGACAAATGTGGCTGCGTTCTTCTTCATTTGGTCCACAAATGGAGAAAGCGAGGCGCAATGTCAATAAGGATGTCTGTGCCTTTTTAAGAGATGTTGGCATGTCCTCTTTTCACAATGAAAATATTATGTTTCGTAGCACATACATTTTTTGCAGAGATGGAGTCAATGTCACTTATGCTTGAAATCAGATTTTTCTGAGAAATGTACAAAATGCATTTTTTGGAATTACAGCCATCCATTTTGCAGTAGGTGTTGACCATTTGAAGTTTTTCAAACACAGAAAAACACCACTTCCTCCCATAGAAAGGCACAATGGTTATGATAGGGCAGCACCCCAAAAAATAAATGTCCGCGGACTTCTAAAAAATGCACAGGGCCCAGCACTATTTATTTGTCACTTCTATTTTTGAACTGTGAAAGGCGGCTTGGTTTTTGTTGTTTTATATTTATTTTCTGTTTTTTACACGCGACACACAAGGAAAGGAGGGAAAAGGAGGATAAGGAAGGGAAACCAACCACAGGGATAAGAAAGGGCAGATGGAGAGAGGAAGATGTCGGGTGGGCCTTATTCAGGTAGTGGGCAGACCTTCTCGTGCTCCTTGACCGAAGTCTTGAAAGCACTCTGAAGATTCTCCCCCCAACAGAGTACTGCAGTACATACACAATAGTGTGACCCTCGAAATGTAAGGGTCAACAGCATCATGAATGGCCTGTGAGGCAGCTGGAGGGAGGCGCTGCCCCACAGGAATGTCTCTTGTGGTGACAGGAGTGGAAACGGAGGATGTTGTAGAGGAACTCAGCCTACTACGTTTATCACAAGGTATATCCTTGCGAATAGCCCCACTGTGGAACAACCTTAGGTGTTGCTTCAATGTTGTCACACCAAAGCTGTACGAACCAGGCCTCCCACGACTCAGCACCATGTGGCACTGATTGCAGGTGACCTTATTCGCACATGCTTTTGGCACTCCACCAAGAGTGGTAAACAACCGCCACACCCAAGACTCACGGCGAGTGCTGGTAGTAGGGACTTCCACTACCTCATCCTCTTTATCCTCTTCATCCTCCTCCTCTTTGTGATGTCATCTTTGATAGTCTTAGCAATGCATGGTGGTTGTGTGAGTTGTGGTTGCTTAGCTTACCATAACTAGTGAATTTCAGGGGTTTTCGGTTTTACTTGGAACCATAACGTCCCTTTAACAACGTTTTTTTACTGAATTTCAAAGGTTTTTAGTAGCGCAACTTAACCATAACATCCCTTTATATATATATTCAAGCAAAAACTTTAGTTGCATGGACTTTAAGGAGAGCAATACTTTGTAACAAAACCCTTGAAATTCAAGGAAAAAACATTAGTTGCAGGGATGTTAAGGTAAGAACTTAACGCAACCAAACTCATGAAATTCAGCTAAAGCCACCTTAGCTTTGCAGCCCCTGTCGCGCAGCCTTGGACCAAAATGATGACATCACAGATGACATCACTGATGACATTAATAATTACATTACAACATTGACCGGCACTAAGCATGGCCTTTAGCCATGGTCAGTGTGTATGGCCAAATATATTTTAACATATTAATGGGCCGGTTATGACCTACAGCCATGCCAACTGTATGTTTTAAAACATAAACATGCCACTAGCCATACCCTTTTTCCTTCACCAGCGGATACGGCCTTCAGCTTGGTCCACTGTATAATATATACACTAAAAATGCAATAGCAATGGCCTTCAACACAATACTGCCCAGTGGCCACAGCCATTAGCCATGCCCACTATATATTCTAACAAATAAATGGGCCACTAACCAGCGCCTTTGGTCAAGGCCAGTGGCTACATCCTTCGGCTATGGCCACTGTATATTTTAAATTGCTAATGTGTCACTAGCTATGGCCTTTGGCTATATGCCCACTGTGTATTTTAAAACACTAACAGACAACTGGCCATGACTTGGCCAGTGGGCATCGATTTCGGTTGTGCCCACTGTATATTTTACAACGCTAACCAGACATTAGCCATGACCATTGGCCAGGCCAACTGTATATTCAAACATATTAATGGGCCTGTGGCTACGGCTTTCGAACTTGCTCACTGTATATTTTAAAACAGTAACAGGACACTAGGCATGGCCTTTAGCCATGCCCACTGTATATTTTACAACACTAACTAACCACTATCTATGGTCTTTGGTGATGGCCAATGACTACAGCCTTCATCATTAATGAACAAATTTACGGCCTACATTGTTATTGAGATAATCAAAGGTTTTATGAGCTAACTTATATATGATGTTATGCCTAATGCCATTATTGATGTAATCTGTTATATGCAATATAATTAGTGTTGCCACCATTGATGGCATCAGTGATGCGATTTGTGATGTCATCATTGATCTGATAGAAAGAGTAATGTGTGATGTCATCATTGTCGTCATAGTCTGTGCGAAATTAAGGTGACTTTAGCTGAATTTCAGTAGTTTCATTGTGTTAAGTTCATGTTAACGTTAAGTATTGCTCATCTTAACATCCCTGCAACTAAAGTTTTTTCTTTGAATTTCAAAGGTTTCAGGATTGTATAGCTTTTTGCTGCACATGGCCAGTGTAAAATAGAACTATATAAGACTACCTACCGTATTATCATTACCTACCAGACATGTATTTACATATGTAATTTAAAACGTAGCCGCGTCTATGGAAGAAGATGATGCGATTGTATAAACTGCAGGCGCGGTATCTCAGCAATGATTGGGGGTTGTGTCCACGGTTGCCTTGAGGCATAGCCAGGATCATGATAAAACCTAATCAAATGTGTTTTAGTTTAACACACACTGTATTAAAAGGACCAGTTAAACATTATTTATTCCTTTACACAGTCTGTGTTTTTATTGTCTACTTTTATTACTGAAAACCTGGCCTTGAAAAGGGCCATTTTGAGGGAGAGCGAAGAAGGAGAGTGGAACTGGGCAGGACACAACAGTAGGGTTTGTACATATAACAATATGTAAAAAAAAATACATCTTTTTAAAGATTTACTTTCTTTTCATTTTTGTTTTACTTACATTTTTTCACAATATATAAATTGGCACAAAAAAAGTCCCTTCTGGTGGCAGTGAACCAGGTTTTTACAAATGATTCTTACCCATCCAGGTAGATTGGCATCTCCCGCTACAACCCAATTGCGACATACGAAAGACATACATTTGTACTGCATCAGATTGTGGGTTGGCAGCAGTGGATGAGGTTCAGTAGTAGTCCTTGATGTACCACCTGAGGATGCACTTGATTCTGGTGGTGATGTAGCCAGAAAGACAGAAGATGTTGTAGCAACAGATAAGGATGTGTTTCTTAGATACCGCTGTACCGACTAAGGTCTGTGCGCCTTTAGTTTATGTTTAAAATGAGCTAGCCGGTATGGCTCATTGACATCAACCCAGTGAATTCTCACAAGGGACTGAATTATTGCTGAAGTCACCAGACTTTGAGACAGTGCCGACGCTGACCCCTTTGCAGTGTTTTTGTGCACAAAGTGCATATGACATCCTCGATCTCCTTATGGCTATGATGTTGTTGCACCATAAAATATTTCAAGCTAACCGCTAAAAGCAGTAGAGACCTAAACCTTGTCCTCACCACTGCTGTGCTGAGACAACATGTCAAACAAGGCAGAAAATGAAATAATTAATAAAATAAACACCACAAAAACACTTTGCCACGTACAATGAAAAAACATATAAATAAAATGATAAAATAAATAACAAATGTATACAAACCACAAAACACCAGACAAAGGAAAGAGGTTCAGGAGTAAGGGAGTGCAAAAAGGCATTGGTGAAATAAAGTCTGCAAGTTATGTCTTAGGAACCAAGATCCAAAAAGAAGTGAGGAAAAGCAAAGGGGCTTCCTGTAACATATACAGGTTAAATGCGGCTACACTCACAAATGAACCATATTGTGCATTTCAAAGGCGAGGTTATGACAAATTCACGCCTAGAAACACTTGCGTACAGGTGCGCTATATATGACTTATCATATCATATCATTGTCCCATCAGAAAGCGTGCTACGGCTGTGCAGGTACACATGACATGTTTTCGCATTAACAAATCAGCCAATGACAGCGCAGGATATGCAGACGCAGCTATGCCCACGCCGTATGACAGAATCCATGTGTGCAAAATTGACCAATCAGGACATGCGCTGCAGCTGCATGGTTAAACATGACATATATTTGCATCAACAAATCAAGCAATGATAGCGCAGGATATGTAGACACGGCTACACCCACAACATAATCCACGAGTGCAAAATGGACCCACCACAACATGCGCTTTGGCTGTGCAGGTACACATGGAATATATTGCGTCAACAAATCAGCCAATGATTGCACAGGATGCATAGACGCAGCTACTTCCATGCTGCATGATGACATTTACATGTGCAAAATTGACCAATCAGAATACATGAGATTCTGTAACTGCTGATGTTCACCACACCCACAGCAAACCAGTTAATATGTGTCATTGCTTTCATCCCTTGCTAGTGAACAGGTTTCCTCAGTAACTGAAAGAACTTTTGAGTTCTAATACCTTACTTCTCCATACTTTATACCCACTTTGTTTCTAATCCTCTTTTTCCTTGTCTTGTTATTTGTTCGGTTTTACTGCTCTTTGTTTTCATTTTTTTTTTTTACATTTTTTTTGGCATTGTCCATTTTGAGTTTTCATTTTTGTTTTATATTTTCCACCTCTGTCGGACTTTTAACAGCATGTCTGACCCAACTGGCAGCAGTGAGGACGATGTAGTTCCAAATCCATCCCCACCACATAAGAGGACTACAGGAATGATTACTACATCAGATAGTTGGAGGTACTTTCACGTAAAGGCACATTGTTGCAGAAAAGAGGATGAGGAGGTGTAATGCATCTTGTGTCAGAAGATGCTACAACGGGGCACTTCAAATGCTCTGTCACAGAGCTTGGGGATAGCAGTGCTTATCAACCATCTAGTACGGGTCTACTGGCATGATGTTGATGATGCATACCGGAAGGCTCATCAGCATCACAAGCTCTGAATGCATGGATCCCGTTCATTACATCAGCGAGTAGATGCACCTCCTTCAATCAGCACCTGCATACACCATTGCAGCACCTCTAGCCAATATCAAAGCCCCATCTTCACCTCCTGATATCTCACATCCACCTGCTGCCATTCTACCGGCACCCAATTTATCTGGCATGAAAACCATGTGCAAGATATGCCACGGATGCGTTGCCACGGGAGGTGCCACAGTAGTGGATTGACAAAAGAGCATGTCTAACCCTCAGATTCATTGTCATCCACAGTATATTTTTTTTAAAGTGGACATGTCGTCCCCCTCTTTTATTATGTAATAAAAAAATAAGAAAACAAAAAAATACCCCCCAAAATATATGTCCCTTTTTATTTTAATTATCTTTGTTACATGTGTTATCCTAATGTGTTTTCCTTCCCTCTCCACCCCTCACTCCCTCTTCATCATAAAATTACATAAAATGAAACACAGACTGGAAAAATAGATCACAGCATTTTATTTCATATGTGTGTATTATGTAGTACCTGTAAGATGTATTTTGCAATACATAGAGTGAAAGAGAAAGTGGGACTGGGTACATAAGCATGAATAGATTCAGTAACATTGGAATGGTTGGATAGGGATCAACAGGGTGGGAATAGACTGTATAGGGGTATAGAGGATGTGAATATGGTATGCCGATAAGGGAAGAGGTGGAAGAGATAAATGAGAGTAGAAAAGGTGTCAGTAGGATGAGTGGGTGGAGGTAATCAGGTTTAGATAAGCTGGGTGAGGATAAACAGGGGGGGTTTGGTGGGTTGTTGCAGAAAAGGGGTGGAAGTAAGTTGACTAAATGTAAAAAAAGTGCTTTACCATATCGAGCTCACAGGTAGAGAGACCAGTCATGGCCACAATAATATGTCCACAGTGATTATGTCACAATTTACACTTTTCTGTCTGTAAAAAGAAAATATGATTAATTAGTTAGAGAACATACTTTATGAAAAACAATCAGTTACACTTGTACAAATAGGTTTACTTTTTTTGACCCTCCTTAAGTAGTGCATTGTATGCACTATCATGTATACAATATTTGTGTGTAGTACACTGTTGTTTTCTTTGCACATAATAATCATTGGGTCATTAGGAATAAATCAGTTTCTGAGAGCTCCTTGCGGAGGACCACGATTCCCAAAACATGGATAAATACATTAAATAGCAGTGAGATTGGTGGGTAGGGCTCAAGAGGGTGGGGTAGTCTGGGTAGGTATAGAGAGAGTGTGGGTGAGCAGTATGAATCAGTATGAATCAGGGTTGAGACAGTAAAGGTACAATGGTGGTAGAAAAGCTGTCATTATGATCACTGGGCAAGGATAATCAGGTTTAGGTAGGTGTAAATAGGAGGGAGTATGCTTGGTGGTTGGGGTAGAGAGGATGGCAGTAGGTTTGATGGATGTAGCGAAGGTAGGATATGTTTTATATTTTCCTTCCCTGACAGACTTTTAACATGTCTGACAGAAGTGGTTTGTGGACGATGTAGTTTGCATTCTGAATCCATCCCTGCTGCAGACAAGGCCTACAGGAATGAAGATAAGTCCAGACAGGGATAGACTGGATAGGGTGCACAGGGTGGGGATATGGTATATCGATAAGGGCAGAGAAGGTAGGGTTACAGTAAAGGTTGAACAAGTGTCATTATAATGAATCCATGGGGATTCTCATGGTTAGATAAACTGGATAAGGATACACAGGGGAGCATGGTGGGTGGATGAATCAACAGAGAGGAGGTGTGATACAAAACAGTCACACAGGTAGAAAAACAACTCATGCCCACAGTAATATGTCCTCAGTGATTATGCCAGCATCTGCACTGCAATGGCATTGCCCTTCTACTGTTAGATCACAGAGCTAGGGCACATCATTCACTACAGGTTCACTAGAATAATGTTGAAATTGCATACAGGAAGGCCCATGAGCACCACCGCTAAGGATGCATGGGCCTCGTTCATTTCGTTGGTGAGTATCTAAACCTCCTCTATCACCACCTTCATACACCATCGCAACACATCCAACCAACATGAAAGTTACAACTTCCACCTAATCCCATTCCACTGGCACCTAATGTTTCAGTAATGTATATATGCAATATGAGCCACGATTGGAATGTTCCAGCCCTGGGCATGACCACAGTAATTTCAGCATAGTGATTATATCATAATTTGCGCTTCTCTATCTGTAAACAAAATATAATTAGTTAGACAACATACTTTCTGAAAAACAATTAGTTGAATTTTCTTCAGTGACATTTTAGGCAAAGAGTTAAGAAAGAAATGCATGAGTGAATTTGGGGTCCCACCATGTGTACCCTAAAAGCAAGAACAAACATTTGTACAATACTGGTAAGTGGAACTTGATGAGAGCAGGTGTATTATATTGGTAGTACATGTAATCTACTAGCAGTGCTTATAAAATAGTGTAGCTTTACATAGAGTGAAACATGCTACATTTTAGAGATAGCTATTTATAAAAGCATCAGAATATAACACTGCCATTGCAGAACTATATGAAAATGAATAGGTATATTTAATAGCAACTCAGTAAAACACTGAAAATGTGTTAATTCCCTAAACCTACGTTTTTTTTTAAATGTTCACATTTTTTATAAAAAAGTAAGCTGCATAGATAAAGGGAAATACTTGAATATGAATGCTGTTCTTTTTAAACTTTTCTTCAGCAGCTTTTTAGTGGAAGTTGAAAAAGTTAATACGTGAATTAGGAGCCCCAACATCTGTACCTTATCTACAAGTAAGGAAAAAGAAATTGGAAAATATTTCTACAATTCTGGCAACTGGAATTTAGCAACAGCAGGTGTCCTATGTTAGCACTACATGTAATCTGATAGCAGTGCTTATAAAATAGTGTATCTTTATAAATAAAGAAGTGTGCCACATTTTACGGATATCTATTTATAAGCGCATCAGAACATAACAGTGCTAATACATAGGTATATGAACAGGGATGGCTATATTTAATAACAACTCAGGAAAAGAAAGACAATGGATAGGTTTATGAGCAGCACTAACATATTTCTAATTTTTCAAAGTTACGAAGAAAACACTTTCTAAACACGTGTATGCTGCAGTTAACTGCCACTTGATATGAGGAGGTGGAAAATAGTGTCAATCTATGCCATCTGATATCAGTGGTTAATATAGCTGACACACACAACACAGCAAATAACCCTTTACAGAAATAACGATCAAACCGGCGGACAAAGGTGGAGCAATTATAATCATGGACACCAAAGACTATACATCTAAATGTCTTACCCTACTCAATGACACCAATACCTATACTAAATTAGATGGAGACCCCATACAGAAAATCTAACTGCTGATCGAGAACATGATTGAAGAAGCGTTGGAGCACAACTGGATTGATGTCAAGACTAGCGAATTCCTAATAAATCAATATTCCATTACACTGGTATTTTACGGTCTCCCGAAAATTCACAAGAATCCTTCCAACCCCCGACTAAGACTAGTACAATAGTTGCCGGTACAGACAGCATCTTTGATCCTTCAGCTGTCTATGTGGACAGATTACTCCAACAACTGGTTCAAAACACCCCCACTTACCTGAGAGACACAAAAGACTTTTTGAACTGCATCCAAGACATCAGGGCATTGAGTTCTGATTGTATAATTTTCAGTATGGACGTATGTAGTCTATACACGTCTACCCACATGAAGAAGGCATAAGAGCAGTACAATGGCTAATATCTAACTCCACAATCAATGAAGGGAATAACAACTTAATTTTGAAATTCTTGGCCCTCATACTTTTTAACAGCTTCTTTAGATTCCAGGGCAAATTTTATCTACAGACTACTGGCACATCGATGGGGTCCTTTATGGCCCCAGTATACGCCAATACATTTATGTATAAATTGGAACACTAACATGTACTGGATCATCCTGAGTGGTCATATAAAATTTTGATGTGGAAACGTTATATCGATATTTTCGGGATTTGGTGTGGGACACGAGATGAACTGGACTCATTTTTCAACTACATGAACACCATCCATGATAACATCAAATTTACCATGGAGGTAGGAACACCACGCTTACTCTTCCTGGACGTTGATATGGAAATTCAAGACAACCGCATCAGCACTACTGTGTACCACAATCCCACTGATACAAACAATTTGTTACATTTCACAAGCCATCACCCCAAATCTATGCTGAAAAGTTTGCCATATAGCCAAATCTTGAGGTTTAAAAGCATAATCTCAGATCCTGCATGTCTCGACACAGAGAGCACTAAACTGTTTGAAAAATTTGAAGCCAGAGGTTATCCTGAAACTATTCTCGATGCAGCCAAAGAAAGATCTGGTCTCATCAGCAAAGAAGATCTGCTGATTCCAAAAGCAAAAACTAAAGAAACACCACTCTTACACATCACCAAATATTCAAAACAAAGCTTCCAGATAGGGAAAACCATCAGGAAACATTGGAACATTCTCCATAACGACCAGACGCTGAAAGAGTTATTTCCTAAGGCACCCATGATGGCCGTCAGGCGTGGTAAGAACCTTAGAGACAAGCTCGTCAGAGCGGAAGTACCTCCAAAGGATAAACAAATGGTTCTACAAACAAGAAAAATCGGAACTTTCCCATGCCTTTGTTGTTCACACTGCAACAACGTCACTAAGGGGAA
The DNA here is from genome assembly GCF_040938575.1 of Ambystoma mexicanum. NCBI lineage: Eukaryota > Metazoa > Chordata > Amphibia > Caudata > Ambystomatidae > Ambystoma > Ambystoma mexicanum. The sequence goes on along the minus strand of NC_090927.1, from coordinate 417,169,042 downwards.
CAGTATCACTCACCCATACATGGGTCAAAAGATCAAACTATGACATTTTGCCACCTGTTTGTCCACCGGTGTGATTTACGCGATCAAGTGCTCATGAGGCAAACTTTACGTTGGTCAAACAACAAGGTCAGTTAAAGAGAGGCTCACAGAGCACAAATCTAATATCAGGTGTAAAAACATGAAATCACCCCTCTCGAGACACTTTATGGAAAATGACCACACTGTAGCTCAAATCATATATCAGGTCCTAGAAGTAGTTAAAAACCCTAGAGAGGTGGCAACTATCAGTCAATACTTTCTCGCAGAGAGAAATACTGGATCCATACCTTGAACACACTACTCCCTAAGGGCCTCAATGATGAGTTCTCACTGAAATGCTTAATTTAATTAGACACTTATAATGAGTCCTCTAATTTTGAAAAAATAATCAGGTGCTCTCTATAGATAGCCCATTCTGCCTATTACACAGTATCATTTAATCTAATTGGATGGTCATCTAATGCTTCCACTTTTTACAATGCACTGTAGAACTATGTTAACATGCAGTTTTACAAAGGTAGCGGGCGCCCCTCTCTCGCAAGAACAGACATGATAACCTGTTCAGTGGTTATTAACCACTTGAGAGTTCGCAGCCACTGCTTTTACTCACTGTGCCTTTCACAGATGGGAAATATCCATTTGCATATCAGTCTTTGTCCTGCCCAGGGGCAGTCCAGCACCGAAATACAATGGCAATTCCAATCTGAACGAGAGTACCACCAGCAACCCCATACACGTGTTTCACCCTTGTTGGGGATCATCAGTGAGGTGAAGCTGATGCCTCTCTAAGCACAGTGAGAGGGAGACCACGTCTGGTTGCCCCCAGGAGACCTAGGGTTACCAATCCCAGGTTCCTTAACAAATAGTTTTACAAAGGTAGCGGGCGCCCCTCTCTCGCAAGAACAGACATGATAACCTGTTCAGTGGTTATTAACCACTTGAGAGTTCGCAGCCACTGCTTTTACCGCTACCTTTGTAAAACTATTTGTTAAGGAACCTGGGATTGGTAACCCTAGGTCTCCTGGGGGCAACCAGACGTGGTCTCCCTCTCACTGTGCTTAGAGAGGCATCAGCTTCACCTCACTGATGATCCCCAACAAGGGTGAAACACGTGTATGGGGTTGCTGGTGGTACTCTCGTTCAGATTGGAATTGCCATTGTATTTCAGTGCTGGACTGCCCTTGGGCAGGACAAAGACTGATATGCAAATGGATATTTCCCATCTGTGAAAGGCACAGTGAGTAAAAGCAGTGGCTGCAAACTCTCAAGTGGTTAATAGCCACTGAACAGGTTATCATGTCTGTTCTTGCGAGAGAGGGGCGCCCGCTACCTTTGTAAAACTATTTGTTAAGGAACCTGGGATTGGTAACCCTAGGTCTCCTGGGGGCAACCAGACGTGGTCTCCCTCTCACTGTGCTTAGAGAGGCATCAGCTTCACCTCACTGATGATCCCCAACAAGGGTGAAACACGTGTATGGGTTTGCTGGTGGTACTCTCGTTCAGATTGGAATTGCCATTGTATTTCGGTGCTGGACTGCCCTTGGGCAGGACAAAGACTGATATGCAAATGGATATTTCCCATCTGTGAAAGGCACAGTGAGTAAAAGCAGTGGCTGCGAACTCTCAAGTGGTTAATAACCACTGAACAGGTTATCATGTCTGTTCTTGCGAGAGAGGGGCGCCCGCTACCTTTGTAAAACTATTTGTTAAGGAACCTGGGATTGGTAACCCTAGGTCTCCTGGGGGCAACCAGACGTGGTCTCCCTCTCACTGTGCTTAGAGAGGCATCAGCTTCACCTCACTGATGATCCCCAACAAGGGTGAAACACGTGTATGGGGTTGCTGGTGGTACTCTCGTTCAGATTGGAATTGCCATTGTATTTCGGTGCTGGACTGCCCTTGGGCAGGACAAAGACTGATATGCAAATGGATATTTCCCATCTGTGAAAGGCACAGTGAGTAAAAGCAGTGGCTGCGAACTCTCAAGTGGTTAATAACCACTGAACAGGTTATCATGTCTGTTCTTGCGAGAGAGGGGCGCCCGCTACCTTTGTAAAACTATTTGTTAAGGAACCTGGGATTGGTAACCCTAGGTCTCCTGGGGGCAACCAGACGTGGTCTCCCTCTCACTGTGCTTAGAGAGGCATCAGCTTCACCTCACTGATGATCCCCAACAAGGGTGAAACACGTGTATGGGGTTGCTGGTGGTACTCTCGTTCAGATTGGAATTGCCATTGTATTTCGGTGCTGGACTGCCCTTGGGCAGGACAAAGACTGATATGCAAATGGATATTTCCCATCTGTGAAAGGCACAGTGAGTAAAAGCAGTGGCTGCGAACTCTCAAGTGGTTAATAACCACTGAACAGGTTATCATGTCTGTTCTTGCGAGAGAGGGGCGCCCGCTACCTTTGTAAAACTATATGTTAACATGCAGATCTTGTTTATTTTGAATTATTGTCGATTGAATTTTATACAACAGACCTTGTTATGGTATACCCACAGTGCTTTCATCTGTGCAAAAAATAAAAAATAATCTTTATTGTGCAATTTGTAAACCCAAAGCCAACCAACTCTAACTCGCATAACCTGCATTTACAGTCCCTTTAGTCATTTTCCTTTTCCCTCCTTAGAACTTCGAGGCATATCAGCTCGCATTACTTTATCCCTTACAAGTACATTCAAATATGGCCGCCATCAAGGACAGACACTTAGGAATTTTCTTCAATCTATGGAGTGCAAAATGAGTCCGTTTTCCACCTCTACATATCACGAACTACATACACAGGGTCCTTCATTCCAGGCGGAGCATCCCCTGCTTAGCAACAGTTTCTATCCACTCCCGGCTCGTTAGCGTGCCACTTCTGAGATCGGCTCCATGACGGACGAAGATTCCAATACACGATCGCGTATCGTGTTCACACTGGTAAGTTCCTGCATCCACACATGGCATTGTGCCGGCTTTAGATTCCACTCTAAGACTTTCCTTTACTTACCTGTAGCTCCTCTGTGCTATTTCTTATATTCACAGACCGTGTATCCTTCAGCACTCCCTAGTGCTTCCACGTTATCCTTTGGACGCAAGTTACCGGCCTCCACTGCCAATTGGCAAAAGGCACACATACTCACCTTGCCAGGGTGAGTACCTACCTTTCTTTCTTTACCGCTCCGAATTTGTGCCGATTATGTTGCACATCATTAACTATCTGTTTTGTCCACAATGTATAAGCTGCTGCTCTGTGCTACTTTAAATATCATTAATTCCCTACACCACTTATTGTGGGGCCTGGGGCTCCCATGTTATTGATGCCCGATGGAGTCTCGTATGACTGATTGAACCCTCACTACCCTTTTACATCATCAAACGCAATAGGACTAAGGATCCTCCCATTGATGGTGAGCTTATATCTAGCCTATTGGGCATTATCTAACTCTACAAGGACAACTCCTTTTTTTCCCTCCATCTAAATTGATCACGGCGGCTATGCGTAGATTGGGTTGTTTGTGGCTTTGGATAATCACCATATACTATTAGAAATGCCCATACAGAAACTGGTTGTTGCCTTGGGGCTATGTTATTTTATACAAATGGTGACTTACAATCTATGATAAATGAGTTAATGTGCACTAGATACAGACTGCGGTCTTGACTTGAGAGCTTTACAATTCTGATTATATTTCCTTTGTATTCCTTACATTTTAGTTCGTATGTATGATTTATAGCTCATGAAGAAGAGAATTGGTATCTCGAAAACGCGTCAGCCATCTACAATGAATTCAATCTTCTCTACTATTTGCGTTTGGAATAAACAACACTTGTAATATTCATACATCTGATTGTATTATTAGAAAGGGCCATATGTGCTTTCGAATTGTAAATTCTTACTTTGAACCATGTATAGGTTGTTTTGAATCAATGTTTAGGCATTATATCGATGCAATGTAAAGGTGTGCAGGGGACGGGAGGGTTCCATTTTGGATGCTCTTTTTCTCACTTTCACACATGCGTAGGCAGCCACGTGTATTGGGCCATAAATGTTCTGTGCACTAATAAAACTGTTATGTGGATGTTACAGCACACAATTTTATTTGTTTTGGTTATTTTATTTGCTTAGGTGTACCCTTGTCTTATTTGAACTTTTAAAGGTTATCAAAGATTGATTTTGAGTTAGTAAAAAAATGTATGTGTAACTGTGGCTATAGAGTGAGGTTTATAGCCACATTGAATACACAAGGCTATCAACAATGGTCGGTAAAAAAAAAGATTTCTGCATGTTTTATTGTTTGTTATTGGTTGTTGGTTACTGTTGTACTTGTGTACTTCTCTGTGATAGGTTGCAGTGAAAATGTGTCAGCCATTTTAGTACTTTGCTTATTATGTAGTCCTCTTTTTGTGGTTTTTATTTTGCGAAATATAAAAGCCACCATTGTGTGCCATTTTATCCTTTTGATTGCAGAACCCACACTGTACACATGCTGAGAGTGTGGCTGATGTGAAAGTGTCAGTAAATATTTACCTATGTGAAGGTTTATTTCAAGTGTTGTGTGTGTTAGTTATATTAACCACTTCCACCAGATGATATTTATTGACATTTCATTCAATGGCATTTATATGCAGCTATTTCATTTTTTGTATGCATGTTAGTGAGGTTGACGCTTTATTTGATTTATTTGTTGTAAACTTCAGTGCACTTTCAGTATGAAGTACCTCCAGCTGTCTCCTCTGAGGTGGTACAATTGATGGCGTCCTGCAAGTTCATTTCAGTAACGTTTTGATTTTTGTACTTTTTTGTGGCTTCTTATTTTTAGTATCTGTTGAACGGATTTGGGATATTTTGCATTTATTTTCTGATTGGGTCTTTATTGTTTCTATGGTGGAAAGCTGCTGACAGATATCAAGTACCTCAAGTGCTCTCTGGCTATTGAAGAAGTCATTGAGGCTGGAAATGAAGAACTGTTTTCCATGGAAAACATGTGATTGTCTTTGGGGATGTTGTCCACTTAACTCCAGTGAAAAGCCAACCCATATTCAAAATGTAAAAGTGGACGGAGGTGCTGATGTAGGACGTACTGTTTGTTGGTGTGCTTTTTTACATTCATCATCCACATTGTCCTAGTGCACCCATCACAGATGGTTTGTCAGCTGCGATGTTCCTAAGCTTTAGGATGGAACATTGTTCACTAACAAGGACTGATAGCAATTATCCATATAAAGCTATTTCCTTTGGGTGTGGTGGATATTCTCGGCTACAGATTTTGCGTTTTCTGATTGGTCATGGGTAGTGTTTCTACATGTATGACTGTTATGCATTCCATGTTCTCCAAGTTTACTTAACCTACACCATCCTCTCTACTGCAACCACCCAGCATAATTTACCTTTTTTATACTCACTTAGTTTATATAACCCTGAGTATCCCTGTTCATTCATTATAGTGACCGTTTGTATATCTTTATTGTACCACAATCGTGTGTTTCTTTATATGTATAGCATATCCACACCCTGTATACCCCTATTTACTCTATCCAAATCTGCACAGGTTTTCATTCATCTAGGCCTCTTCTGCTGTGGGGATGAACTTGGAAGTCAAACTGCATCCTCCTTAAACCACTTCTGTTGGACATGAAACATTGGTGGTGCTATGGCAGCAGGTGGATTTGAGCTACCACTTGGAGGAGTTTTCATTCTTGGATACATTTCTTTGTTTTTTTTAAATCCACCATGTTTTCTTTTCTCCCAATAACCGACTGGTTCTCATAAGATGTCTGCATCATCCCAGTGGACTCGTGCTAGATGGTTGATAAGTACTGATGTGCCCAAGCTTTGTGATGGTTGACTCAATGGGCCCTGTTGTAGGTTCTTGTAGCAGAAAGTTAATTGGACATGCTCAGTTTCTTTTTTTGAACAGCATTCCTTTATTTGAATGTACCTCTGTCTGTTGTTGTTTTCATTCCTGTAGCCCTTTCACGTGGTGGGGATGGATTTGGAACGCACACTACTTTGTCATCACTGCTGTCAGTTGGTTCAGACATGCCAGCCACCACTGCATCCTTATCTCATTTCCTGCACTTCTTCCCTCCCTGCAGTGTGTGTCCAGCTGAAGCACCTTTCTCCCCCTGCACTGGGAACCTTTCCGAGCACCATCTGCACTTTTGAAGATTTAAGGTAAGTTCCTCTGGGCTGTATGTCAGTGCACAAACTGGCGCTTCTTTTTGATTTCATTTATGCGTGGTGGCACTCAGCATTTTCCTATTATTGTTATTTTTCGGTCTATTATTTCTAAACCACAAATCCATGTTGGGGATTACATGTGTTTTGGTAAAACAGTTTTTTTTCTCCCCTTTAACTCAATGCGAGCTGGGCATTTAAAGATGGTGGCCCGCATTTCGAATACTGAAGCCCATTGTTCTTCTTTTGCTGAACTTTGCTTTGATTGGTCTAAGGCCTCAACATCATGGCCTAGCGGGTAGCCGGCAGGCTTGGCCGGCCCCCCACTAAAGGCCCACACCTAAGGCCCCTGTCTGCTCCCTGTCCGCTACGAGAATGCTGCCTGAGGCTTTATTTTTACTTGTCACCCCTGCATTTGGACTTACAAGAAGCTGCTACCACACTTCAAAAGGAAATCTAGACATCCTTCATATTCATGCATCTTTGGGGTAGTTTTCCTTTTTCTGGACTCGCCTCTACCCTCTACCCTCCTTGTTGACTTCAATTTCCTTCCCTGCTTATCTCCCAGGTCTGCATTCCTGATTACATTGTGTTTTTGCACCCACTGCTAGGATCTGATTTTGTTTAATATTTCCATTCTAGCTGTTCTCAGGCAGTTAGCTTAACATCAAATCCGGCTGTTTCATGCATTTAGCTTAACATCAAATCTGGCTCTTCCATGTATTTGGCTTAACATCAAATCTGGCTGTGTTATGCAAAACTGCTATGCCATTTGTGCAAGCCCCCCCCGTTGTATGTTTGTGACGTCTGTTTTGCCTGCCTTTTGTACTTTGCTCCCCCTCCCCCTCCTACTTGCCTCTTCCTCTCTTTCACCACACTTACCAATTCCCAGTCGTCACTTCCTCTCCCTATCTTCTTCCCTCTCCCCTTCCCCCTTACTATATTCTTTGCACTTTCTCTATCTGAATGGTCTTCTGACCTAGTACGATAGTAGCCTGTTTGTTTTTCTCACCCTCCCTCCTTGTTTGTTCCTCCCCCTCCTGCACTACCTGAAATGTCGTCAGGCCTAGTACGATAGTTGCTTGTCTGTCTCATCGCCACCCCCATCTTCTCCTTATCTTTGTCATAGCTCTTGCACTAGTACAATAGTAAATTTACATTCTTAACGTCTGAAGGCCTGTAAGAATGTCACTGTATTTTCCCTTGTTACCTCCCTCGCCTTGAAGCGCTTTGAAACACACTGTGTATAGAAGCTATGCAAATAAATGATCATATTATATCTATGCATTGTACCAGTACCCTCTGTACAGCTGTGTACTATACTGTCACTCATTATATCCAACACATCATTTACCTCTTTTTGAACCTCAGCCACCATACCCCAGTTCTAGATCCCCCACCCACTGTATTGTCAGCCTGTGTATTCACACCCACCCTACTGCATCCTGTGTACCTGTACCCATGAAAGGTATCCTCATCCACTGTACTCCCACTCATTTACCTTACTGATATATGTTATGTTATTTTGCATTTATATAACGCCTTATATACCATTGGTATGGTCTGAAGGCGCTGGTAGGTTGAACGCCCTTGGGAACCGAAGTTCGGGTCAGTAGAGAGAGTTGAGAGAGTCCAAAGGTGCGTGTGCGCACCAGGTATGTGTGCAGCTGGTGCGGAATTCGTGTGGTAGCTGCTTCATAGCGGTAGGTGTGGTGGTTGAGAGATCAGGAGTATGTGTTTCGCTCTGGCAGGATTTATCCAGACCGAGTGTGGCTGCGTTAGGCCGGAGGAGAACGCCTGGCTGGGGGGTGTGTAACCAGCAGTGTTTACATAGAGTGATGGGGAGTGAGCGGGAGATGTTGATATGAGAACAGTTATACCGAATGGTGTCATTGTATCTCTGTGTTCTAGTTGAGTGGTGGTGTAAAGAAGAGAGTATGCGTGGGGTGTGGTATGATGGGATATATGCTCTTTCAAATGTTCCCTGCATTCCAAGGCATATTATGTACGTTACGGAATTCTATGCGATCAAGTCCGTTCTATGCACTTTTATTCGTTTCAGGCGTTCGAGATCAGGCGTTTCACTCATCCACTCTGTACGCACATCCGCTCTGTGCACTCATCCAATCTACACACTCATCCAATCTACACACTCATCCTATCTATACACTCATCCAATCTATACACTCATCCGATCTACACACTCATCTAGACTGCACACTCATCCGCTCCACACACTCATCCGCTCCACACACTCATCTGCTCCACACACTCATCCGCTCCACACACTCATCTGCTCCACACACTCATATGCTCCACACACTCATCCCCTCTCACACACCCATCCCCTCTCACACACTCATCTCCTCCTCACACTCATCCCCTCCTCACACTCATTCCCTCCTCACACTCATCCCCTCCTCACACTCATCCCCTCCTAGTGTATTTCTTTTTAAAATCCAACTTGTATTTTCTTTCTCCAATGACCCAATGATTACTATGTGCGAAGAGAACAACAGTGTAGTATGCGCACATGTGATATCAAATACGAGAGTCAAAATACATTAACTGTATTCAATTGTATTTCATGAAGTGTGTTCTATTAGTAACTATGTTTCCTTTTTTAATAGATAGGATTCTACTGTATCTCATCTTCTCTACATCCACTCAGCCTACTCCCACCCTCTTTACCCCAAGCACTAACCAAAGTCCCTCCTCTTTATTCTCATTCAATTTACATTACCTTGACTACCCCCAACGACTTACACAACCGGCATTCTTTACCACCATTGTACTCTATTGTCTCTTCCTTCATTCATCCCCCTTACCCACACCCTCTCTATCCTATGAAGCATATCCCCACCATCTTGATTCATACCCACCCACCCAAACACTATAAAATCTATTCATACTTCTGCACCTTTCTCCCCCCATCTCTTACACTGTATATATCTCACAGTACAACTTACATGGGTTACTTAATGTACATATATATATATAAATGTACAGATTTGTATTTTTTTTAAACATAAATCTATAGCCATGACTACCGTATTAGCCAATGAGGTGTCGGTCTTTGAAGAGGCATCTAATAGCAGCAGTGAGTGAAAGTCGTATCCGCAGCTAAACAAGTGTTGTTTGCACACAGTATTGCAGAGGCTACAAGGGAACAATTTTAAAAATGTATTTCAGTCACTCAAACTGCATAAAATAGATTACAAAATACATTGTAATGTATTTTTGCAGTCTGTCTAATTTCATCTATTTTTGTCACTTGGCGGGCAGCCCTTAAAGGGTCAGTTCGGGGAGTGGAAATAGGAAGTGGAACAGGAAAGGAAAAAACATAAGGATAACACATGTAACAAAGGGAACATGTGCAGTATTTCTTTTGTTTTTTGAGTTTGTTGTTTTCTTTTTTCTAAAAAGAGAGATGAAAAATGTGCCACTTAAAAAGTGAACTAGGGATGGCGATGAACATGATATTCAGATATGCTCTTTAGCCAATCCTCTACTGTTTCACCTCCCGTGGCAACCCAATCTTGGCATATGATGCACATTAGCTTTACGGTGGATAAATTGGGGGCAGGTAGTATAGCAACAGGCGGATTTGAGCTACCAGCCACAGAAGTTGAGGGTAGAGTGTTCATCTGAGGTGTTCCACTGATGGATGGAGGTGCAGCAAGAGGTGCTATTTGTCTGTGACGTAATGCAGAAGGTCCATGTATTTTGATTTTGTGCTGCTGATGTGCTTTTCTATAGTTATCGTCCACATTGTCCCAGTTGACCTGCAAGTTCCAAGGCTTTGGGATGGAAACATTGAAGGCCCACATCTCAGAAGCTTCTGACACAAGGTGCATTGTAGTTCGTCTGCTTCTATTTTGGAACAGCGTTGTTTCACTTTGAAATACCTCCAATTGTCTGCTGTGGTCTTCTTGCCAGTAGCTTTCTTGCGTGGCGGGGATGGATTAGGTACTCACACCACTTTGTTGTCACTGCTGCTATGTGTGTCAGGCTTGTTGTTAAATGTCTAACAGTGAAGGAAAATATAAAACAACAAAAATGACAAGACAAAAAAGACAATGCCATAAAAAAATAAAAAAATAGAGAAACTGAACAAATAACAAGACAAGGGAAAAGAGGATGGAGAATGTAGGTATAAGTCGCCAAAGGTTCTTGGAGTTACTAAGAAACCTGTTATCCAACAAGGGATGATAGCAATGATCAATATACAGGTTATATACTGTTGGTGTGGTGATTATTTGCAGCTACGTAATCTTGCTCATCCTGATTGGTTACTTTCGCACATGGATTCCATCATACAGTGAGTGTATAGCCACGTTAAGACATTGCAGCATCTAAGTGGGATGTTCGTTGATGTGGTTACTGGCCATGTGTATGTGCGTAGGCACAGCACGCAATGTGATTGTCTGCCACATGAGATGAGGCATGAAGACGTGTAACCATGTCAACAGAACTCGTGGCCCTATTGGTCCCTGAGGCATGTGCAGATTTCTGGGTAAAGCTGTGTTCACATACCAAATCCTCCGATTGGGCCATTCGTTGATGCGGTTACGGGTGAGGTGTAGGCACATAAGCACAGCTCGTGATGTGATTTGCTGCTGCAGGAGTTGTGAATATGCGTAACCGCATCAACGGAACTCATGGCCCTATTGGTTATTGCTGCACACGCAAATTTTGTCATACAGTGTGGCCATAGCTGCATTAGTACACACAGTGCATGATTGGTTCATTCGTTGATGCAGTTATGGTCATGTGTAGACACGTTAGAGCAGTGAGCAGTGTGATTGGTCACCAGTTTAGGCGCAAACACGTCATTGCACCTGGGAGTACCAGTGCTTGTGAAAGTCACATACTCATTGGCTTTACCGCATACCCACAGCTGTTTCTCACAACCAAAGGCACCTTTCTTTATTTCTCAAATTGATTATTGTCTCTTGGAGGGTGAACTTGATTGTGAGCCTCCAGGAACTGTTAAGAGAAGTATCCTCATTTATCAATTCCTTTTTGACCTTTCTTGTTCATACACCTTTGTCCTTTGTCCTGTTCTTTGTATTTATTTTAGCTTGTTATTGTAAAAAAAATCTTTCAATTTTAAGTGGCAGAGTCCTTTTTGTGTTGTGTTGTTTACAGTTTTTGATTTCTTTCTCCATGGTCTCACATTTAAGTGTGTCTGGGACCAGCAGCGATGTGGAGGTGGTGTGGGTGGCTTCTGCTTTACCTCCACGCAAGAAGCAGTGTGCTCAGAAGACTGTTGCTGATAGTTGGCAGCATTTTCGTGTTAAGGAGCAACAAAGTAAGAAAGAGATTGAGGAAGTGATGTGTGTGTTTTTGTGGAAAGGTGATGTGAAGGGGACCTTCTAATAAGCCATCTCAAAGTTTGGGAACCTCGACTTTGATCAGCACCTTGTCTGAGTCCTTTGGAATGAATTGAATGAAGGAATCATATAGGAAGGCTCATGTTCAACACAAAGTGAAAGCGCATGGTCCACAATCATCAGCATTTCATTATCTGTCATCCATGGGATGGTTATTCACTTCTATTGCTTTTTATTTTCCACCAACCAACACCCAACCTCATCCCATCCTGCCTGCACGTGATCTACAGGACCATTTGGTAATGTGTAAAAGATGTCACAACTGGATCAAGTTGGGAGACACCACTCTAGATGGTTGGTGAAAGGTTGTTTCAGAACACCAGGCCAATTGACAATGCTAGGCATATACTTCTTTTTTAAGTGGCAATTTCTTTTTACCACCATTTTTAAATAAAGACATGCACAAATAAAAGTACAAAATAGAAGAGGCCACCAGGGGGCGTGCAGGTGATGGCAGCCTGAGTGTTGCTCTCCCGCCGTACTCGGGCCGTTGAAAGGGATTGAGCTCCCCCCGGAACCCTCCCAGCGGCAACACAGTGCTGCATCGGCTGCTGAACCACCCCGCGCCCCTTTTGAGCGAAAGAGCGGACTCTGGGGGCATCGGGAAGCCGGAGAACGGACCTCACGGCCCAAAGCGACGGAGCGAAGGGAGGGCCTGGAGGGGTGATCCCTCGACCGCGGACCCGCAGCGTGGGCGTTGCCCGGCAAGGCGGGGGATTCACAAGCCCGTGCCCGAGGAAGAGACAGACGACGGCGATAGAGGTCGAGGACCCGGAGGGCTTCCACCCCACAACCCCTCCCCCGAGAAATTATCTGGTGCTCACTTCTGGTAGGTGGAGGCCCCTGCGTTAGGCTGCAGGGCGTGTGCCTGCCTGCAGTCCCCCAGGACTTTACAGGACCCGGGTGTGAGGCCCCCACACAGTTCTGGTGGGGCGTGTGCCCACCTAAAGGTCTCCTCCCGCCACACAAACCCATCCACTAGGCCCCGGTGGGCAATCCCCTCGCCCCGGAGCCGGTGGGGGACAGCGAAGCAGGAACGGGAAATGCCTGTATGAACTGGCGGGAGACCCTGCAAAACCTTTCGCTATGAGGGGGCTGGTGACAAAAACGAGAACCCCACAGACCACGGGAGCATGGCCCACTCGGAAGCCGGACACACTCCGCAGCAGCTATGTAGAGAGGATTTGCAGCATACTCCAGGAGATCCGGGATATGCGATCGGACATTGCACAGAAAAAATGGACAACAGGGTGGACAAGGTGGAGGACAGGCTCTTGCAAGTGGAGACCTATCAGTCGTCCTCAGCTACGCAGGAGGTGCAAATGGAGATGCGACTGGCGGCCCTGGAAAAGAGAGTCGAGGAACGGGCCAGGCAAATGGACGACTATGAAAATAGGGAAAGGAGGAACAATCTCAGATTTTTTGGGGTTCCTGAAGTGGAGAGGGAAACGGAGAGAGACTTAACCCGTGTGGTGCGAGACATAATCACCCTCCTATTCACTGAAGAGATGACCACGGAGCTGACATTTGATCGTGTGCACAGAGTGGGCGGTAGGGCAGGGGGCCCCCGCTCGATCCTTGCGCGATTTCACTATTATACGGACAAGGCAAAGGTCCTGGAGGAGGTAAGAAAAGCGGGGGTGATTTCCTACAACAACGCAGAGATATCAATATTCCAAGACCTTTCCACCTACACCTTGGCGAAGCGGAGAATGTGCCGCCCCCTCACGCAACTGTTGAAGGTCAAAGGGGTGCGCTACAGATGGGGGTACCCATTCTCCCTGACTTTTCAATACATGGGCCAACGGACATCGTAATCACAGAAGAGGATATAAAAGGGGCCATTCAGGATTACGTGACAGAGCCTACCCCCAGACGAGGCCCGGTGGGCCCAGTAGCGATCGGGGAGGGGACATCGGACCGTCCTGGGTCCAGGAGGAGGAAAACCGGCTCGAGAAAATACAGGAAGCTAAACACCCCACCGTCCGGGAGGGAGGGGGTGCGCAATGACTCAGAGGACTGAGGATCGGGGCGACCTGTCCGCTTGAGGGACAGGACCCGACGCAATGAAGGTCCGGGTGAACAAAGATTCCCCCAGAACAGCAAGTAAGATGGGGGCGACAGTGGGGAAGAAACAGAGGGGGGGCTCATAACAAAGAGCTTGGATGTGAGTGTCCGGTCGGGAAGGGCAGTCTGGTGGTCCGGCCTAATGCCAGGTATGGCCGAACTAATTGGCTGGACGCCGGGGAGGGGGGAGGGGTTGACAAAGTTAGTTGGGGGTTTCTGGTTGGGGAAGGGGATCGGGGACGAGTTGGGGAAAGGTCAAAATAATGTCCTAACAATGAGACTAAGGGAGGGAAAAGGGAATAGTGATGCCAGGCAGGTGCCCAACAGATGTGGTGACTTAGACTATGGCTGACTGCCAACCGGCCCTGGGAGCGGGCACCCTGAATGTGCGGGGTTTGAACACCCCCACCAAGAGTTCCCTGGTTTGCCGAGAATTCAGGAGGGCTAAGCTGGACCTGTTGTTTTTGCAAGAAACACACTGGGCGAGGTGGAAGGAACCCAAAATGAGAGGGGGGGCATAGGGGAGGTTTTCCATGCATCCCACAAGGGGAAGAAAAGAGGGGTGGCCATCCTGGTTGCCAGGGATGTCTGCTTCACCAGCGAAGCCACCCTACAGGACCCTGAGGGCCGTTTCCTATTGGTGAGGGGCACCTTACAAGGATCCCCCCTGACCCTGGCTGTGGTGTACGGTCCGAATGATGGCCAGGCCCAATTCTGGGAGGAAGTAAAGGAGACGCTCAAGCTATTTGTACGGGGCATGTTGGTAGTAGGCGGAGATTTCAATATGGTGCTGGACCCATCTTTGGATAGGAAACGGGTGGGCCCACAGAACCCCAGACCCGCAGATGAGTCCACAGCACGCACCTTCCGGAGGATGAATAAAGAACTGGGCCTGGTAGACTCAATTCTGACCCCCAGAACAGGAATCCCCTCTTTTTCATACTACTCGGCCATCCACCCCTCGTTTTCAAGGATAGACTATATTTTGGTGGACGCGACCCTTCGCCTGTATGTGGCCATGATATAGTGGGGGTTACAATATCGGGGGGATGGCGGAAAGAACGCAGAGGCCGTTGGAAATGCAACGATGCCCTACTAAAGGATGAGGTCCACGTCCAAGAGATCGCAGACGCCATAACAGAATTTTTTTAACTAAACGACAATGGGGAAGTGGGCACACACACGCTCTGGGACGCCTTTAAAGCGACTCTACAGGGTGTTCTTATCCAAAAGGGTGCATCGGCAAAAAAGGGTGAGAGAGGCTCAGGAGAAGACCCTCTGGGAAAAAATTGCCCGACTCCAGCCGGGGAGCTCCCCAGACCGAGAGCCGGAACGCGACCGTGTGGCCGCCCTGGAGGATTACAGGCTCCAGCTGAAGGACTTACTCCTCCACAAACGGAGAGAAGTCTTCAGATGGTCAAACAAAAGTACTATGAGAAAGGGGACAAAGCGGACAGGATCCTGGCCTGGAAGCTGAGGGAGGTCCAGAGGAGTAAAATGGTGAAGGAAGTGAGGGACGCTCAGGGAACTCCGGGTTGCGAGTCTTCCCACATTGGAGAAGCCTTTCGCCGATATTATGAGACCCTGTACTCATCCGAATATGATGGGGGATCTGCTCCAATAGAAGATTTCTTGAACTCAATCCAACTCCCTACTTTGTCTAGGGAGATGTCAGAGGGTCTGGAAGGGCCAGCGACTGAGGAAGAGGTAGACAGGGCGATAAGCGGGATGAAAGTGGGAACCACCCCCGGGGATGACGGGTTTTCCGTTTATTTTTTACAAAAGATTCCGATCCTCTTTAATCCCCTACCTAGTGAGAGTCATCAACTCCGTGCTAGAGGGGGAAACTCTCCCTGATTCCATGATGGGGGCTATCATCGCAGTGTTACCCAAGGAGGGGAGGGACCTTGCAGAGTGTGCATCTTACCGCCCCATATCATTGCTAAACATTGACGTTAAGATTCTGGCCAAGGTGGTGGGGAGGCGGATAGAGGGTATATTGCCAAAGGTAGTCCATGGGGATCAGGTGGGCTTCATCAGGGGAAGGCAGGGTTCGGACAACATACGCAAGACCATAGACCTATTCCACTTCGCGCAACGGTCGGAGCTCAACGCAAGTGTCCTCTCCTTAGATTCGGAGAAAGTGTTCGACAGGGTCGAATGGCGGTACATGGATCTCCTCCTGAGGAAGATGGGTTTTGGGACCCACATCATGAGCTGGGTAACGGCACTTTACAATGCTCCCACGGCAAGGGTCCAAGTGAATGGAGAGTTCACTGATGCCTTCCCCCCCTCTCGAGGGACAAGACAGGGGTGTCCCCTCACCCCCCTGATATACGTCCTTATGATAGAAGCCCTGGCCATAGCGATCAGATCACACCCAGGAATTAAGGGGATCAGCAGGAGGGAGGTGGAATTTAAACTCTCCCTATTTGCAGATGACATCCTGGTTTACGTTGTAGACCCTAGCTCCTCACTCCCCCCTCTGTTGAACCTGGTGACCGAGTTTGTTCGCTTTTCGGGGGTGAAAGTCAACGCCTCGAAATCGGTCCTGCTCCCTATGAGTCTCCGGGACCCGGTGCTAGACCCCTTAGACAGGCTTCACGGGATCGAAATGGGGAAGGCTGAAATACGATATATGGGAGTTCTCCTCACTCGGGACCTAACTAAACTGGCTACTGCGAACTGCGACCCCATAATAACAGGGATCACATCAGATCTGAGGAGGTGGGGAGGGATGATCCTCTCCTGGTATGGCAGGATGACGGCAGTTAAAATGAACGTACTGCCACGGCTCCTGTACCTTTTTACAGCCCTTCCGACCAATGTCCCAGAACAGGCTTTTAGGGCTCTCCGGAATGCTATCCAGGACTTTATATGGCAGGGGAAAACCCCGAGAACCAGGAAGACCAAACTGACGTTGCCAAGGGAGGAGGGAGGGTTTGGGTTGCCGGACTTCCATTTGAACTTCCGCGCCGCCCAGCTCCGAGTGCTATTGGAACACATGAAGGAAGGAATGGGGACGTACTGGTCATACCTGGAGGATATGGACACTCACCCCCTAAAGGTCCGCGACCTTGTGTGGGCTCCATGAAGAACAATCCCGAGTCATTTGCAAACCCACCCAACCTTGGGGGTTCTCTGGGACATTTGGAAGGAAGGGCCTCAGACAGCGTTCCTCACGATATGGCCATCCCCGATCACCTCCCTCTGGGGCCACCCCCTCAACCTGGGTAATAAGGGGTTTAGGTCATCCCAAACCTGGTTGGACAAGGGACTGGAGTGGGCAGGGCAGATGTTCAGGGAGGGTGAATTCCTGCCTTATGAGGAACTAAGGGACACGCTCGGCCAGGGATCCCTAACCATCTTTGAGTACCTCCGCCTAAAGGGCATTCTATGTGATCAGTCATGGGGCCCCAATCTGAGTAGACAGCTAACCCCCTTTGAGAAGTTCAGAGATACAGCGACCACGAGGAAGGGGGTGGTATCTTCGATGTATAAAATCCTCAATACGTACGACCTCCAGGGAAGGAGAAACTTTCGCAAGTCATGGAATGACCTGGCGGGAGAGGATATTTCAGAGGACTCCTGGTCCAGAATATTCAAAATTGCCTTTCATGGGAATCTATTTACCACCGATATGGAACACAACTTTAAGGTACTGCAGGGGTGGCATAGGGACCCAGTGAAATTATCTAAGATGTTCCCGGCGGTATCCCCGTTGTGCCTGAGAGGATGTGGTCAAGCAGGCTCCAGGAGCCACATGTGGTGGCACTGTCCAAAGGCTCAAGTGTACTGGGGGTCAGTGAGGGACTGGATGGCAGAAGTGATGGAGGAACACTTACCTCTAAATCCCCTGACGATGGTACTGGGCCTCCCCCCGGAGGAAACGGAAGTACACCGATACCCAAGGATGTGGGAGACAATGTTGCGGGCGGGTAGAGTAGCCCTTGCACAAAAATGGAAAAGCCTGAGCCCCCTTCTAAGGAAGATTGGATGAAAAAAGTAAAAAACATGTTTGTGATGGACAAACTGACTGCCAATGTGAACAATGACATAGGCTCATTCCTCACGAACTGGTACGGAGTGCAACATTCCTGAGGATGGGAGGTCTGTTGAAGCCTGGGCGGGGAGCTCGGTCCCTACAGGGCAAACCAGACTGAGAGCTGTGCAAAAAGGACAGGGAGGCCCGGCACCCAGGGCCAGGCGGCTTCAGGCCTGTCGGAGTCATGGGCTGTAGCTGCATCACACCGGAAGAGAGGGAAAGTATGATAAAAGTCTCCCGGAACAACAGACTTGGTTTGGACATGGGGTCGGGGGGGGTGGGTACAAGTTGGGGTGGTGGAGTAGGGGGGAGAAAGAGGTTTGGGGAATGTTTAAACACTGTTTTGTAAACCTGAATAAAAATTGAAGTTTAAAAAAAAAACGTACAAAATATAAAATGGGAAAAAAAAATGTATGTGTGAATCCTAATGTTTTTCCTTTCCCAGTTCCTTCCTCTTTTTTTCGCTCTCCCCAAAACGTTCCTTTTATGGGCCAACTTTTCAGTTCTAATAACAGACAATAAAAACACAGACTATATAAATGGATCAGTAATCTTTAATTGATCCTTTCAATACAGTGTGTGTTATAAATAAAAAAGCACATATGCTTATGTATTGTATTATAGCCGTGGCTATTGCAGAGATAGGTGACTGCGAATTTCAATGGTTACATTTTCACTAAGGCTCCACATTTGAACTAAGAACAAAAATTGGTGCCATTAGTGAGACTCAAGTGTGAGACTCAGGCTGAATTTAGTATATGTCAGTATTGTGGATGCGCAAAACACACAGCAGCTAAAATGAATTCAAATTTGACAGTGCACCCAAAAATACCTCTTAAGCTATCCTCCATGGTAGCTGCGGGTTGACCCTCCTGTCGTTGCTGTGATTAACTGTGCCTGCCTTCCAACCAATCATATCATGGTTATAATGGATATCTATGGCCCAATGAGCCTGTCTCATAGCACCTGTTGTAGCCTTGGCTACAAAAATAAATGTTAACAAAATATACATGTGTATATATGTGTGGGCGGTACTCTAGTAAAGATTTATTTTAAGATATATTGAGTGTGGTTGTGGGATTTATTTTTCTTTTACTTCGTACGCATGATACATCTTCTTCATTAGCCCAATTATTTGCATTTTTACTGTCGATTATTTGTCTTAAGTCTTTGATATCCTTTTTCATTGATTGTACATCATTTTGAAGATTAATTAATAGTTCTCCTATTTCTTTTAAGGTATCCATGATTGGCTTTGTGGGTAATTCTTGATGTGCCTTTGTTTGATTCTTGTTAATACTTGAATCACTTCTTCATATGTTTGAAAATATTTGAAATATTTTTAAACATTAGAAGATATACTAGACTTTAAAATGCTTGTTTTGGTTACACAGACTTTGACAAATAGTAAAGTATGTGTTTATGCTGAATGATGTTTGATACTTAAAATATTCTTGTTAGTCACATTTTACATAAATATAAACAATACACTTACAAAATCCTGAATGTTGTGCAGTTTCTTCTCGTTATTTCATTCAGGGGTTGCCCCACACTATGGTGATAATCCCTGCTACCGAGTGAGGATTCAATGTATCTATTTAACCAAAAGAAGGGACACATACATTATCACTAACAAGACATGTTACCCTCAGAACTCAGAAACACTAATACAGCCACTTAGCAAGTAAAGGCTATATGTGATATGATTAATAACATGTGCACATTAATTGCTAAAACGTCATCTTTTTAATTCATTTACTTATTCATTGCACAAGTATCAAAAAAGCATTACAAAAACACATATACACCACATAAAAGTATACAATGTTAAAAGTAGTGTTTCCACCACACAGAATCAAGTTTACAAATGCTTGATACACTCCGCAGTAGCAACTTAATTACTCTTGCTTCCTACTACGGACAAAAAAGCCCAACTTATATAAGTTTCTGTCCTTAGTGTTCTTAATAACAGGACATTCTTCAGGGGCAGAAATTTGTCTTGTGCTTTCTGTAGTCTTCTCTATTCTTTCCACTATGGTTCCAGTTCCTATAACTCAGTCACAGAGACTGGTAGTCTCACTCTTGAGGAGGATTGTTGTTTCTTACTTAAAATCCAACCATATATCATGGCCAATGCTGGTCATTTGTTCAATTTTGCTCCATCCATGGCTTCATACAGGCCGTCTGTATATTTCTTGCGGGTCCTTAGGTGCCCACAGTGTTCATCAGTGTGCAGATCTGCAGACTGGATGAACACTGTGGGCACGCTGTTCCCAAGAGTTAGAGGGAGGTGTTGGAATCCTACTTACCCAGTTAAGGTGAAAGTGACCCCGTGATATTGAATTTGACCTGAAGTTGTGGGGTACCTAAGGACCCGCAAGAAATATACAGACGACCTGTATGAAGCCATGAATGGAGCAAAAAAACTGGAACCATATTGCTAAGTGGCTGTGTTAGTGTTTCTGAGTTCTGGGGGTAACATGTCTTGTTTGTGCAATTTTTTCTGGCAGCTTCTCAACAGAATCTTCTTTTTTTTTATTTCCTCCTCTGTAGGATAGTTTTCCTCCAGCCACTCCATGTAGTTCTCCATCTGATCTAAAAAATAAAAACACTGTCACTACAGATGTTAGAATGAACAATGGAAGAAGATTACATGAGGAGAGAATGTGGAATTCCTTGTATTTACGTTCTGATTGGTTGTTTATTGGTTCTATGTTGGACAGCTGCCAATAGGACGTCAAGTACCTCAGATGCTCTTTAGCTATTGAACCTATAAGAGAATCTATTTTCTTTTTGTGATATTTATATGCGCCAATTAAACTGTTGATCATATTGCATCATAATATTAAGATTTGTTCTATATAGTAATTTGGTATTGACTGAGAGCTAGGTGTGTTTTAGGAGATTGTGCAATTAAAGGGGCTTTATATTGTTTTGTTGGATATTTCAAAAATGAAGACAATTTCAGAAGGAGAGGAATCTCATCGCTCAGAAGATTGTCAAGGAATAGAGCATTTTCAAAATGGGACTAATATTGCTGTAAAAGACAAAGGTGATGTGTTTTCAAATCATTGGCATAAAATGTTTTTCTGGTTCTATATTATTACTTTAGATGGAGTATTTGAAGTTATGTGTTCAAGTTGCAGGCCAATATTTTTGACTGGGACTACACAATATTTTCTTTTTGGGAAAAGAACCATCTAAGGAAAGAGCATAGCGCAATTTTGCAAGATTTTAGGAATTATAATAAAGGAGAGGGGCATTTCTCTGAATGAAAAAATATTTGTATATATTGGCACACCAGGGCTATGGCTACTGCCAACGAAATGTCATGCCCTGTCAGGAGTTCTATAGACACAGGTAGTAAAAAAGCCTATGGGCGTTGTTTATTTTGGCGGGTTGTGCAGCCGCGGTTATAACTGTTGCTATAGCTGCGGGTATAGCAATGCACATTTTCTTGCAGTAATAATATTTATGCCGGTAAAATAGCTCAGCGGGTTGAGCGCTCACTGCTGCGATCTGAGCGTGATCTGCAGGTCGCATGTTTGAATCTCAGCAAGGCCAACTCAGCCTTTCATCCTTCCGAGGTCGATAAATGAGTCACCTACGTACAGTAGTGACGAAATTAAGAGGAAGGATCAGGAAATTAATCTTGCCTCTGCAATCCTGAGGGACAAGGAGAGATGTGATGATGAGAGGAAGTATCAGGCGCAGATAAGTGCACCTCTCGATAAAGAGAGAGAGAGAAAGAAATGGAAAGGAAGTGAAGACAGAACTGATGAGATAGCATTCGCAAAAGATGAATGGATGGGAGGACAGATATTGTTGAAACTCAATGGTAAAGCAAGTGATGATGTGAGACCGAGAGAAAGGTCTGATGAGGCACAGAGAAGGGAAAAGGAGAAGGAGAAGGAAATAAGTGACAAGAGAATAAAAATGAAAGCTAGACTTAGGTGAGAACAGCTATATCGCGAAGAGCAAGGAAGACTGCTCAGTCGCAAACAGTGCACAGCCTGTGATCAGTACAGACAGAACCTCCAAAGATTGGAAGAAGAGCAAAGAGTATGTGAAAAGAGAATAAAGAGATGGGAAGATGAGGAAGTTAGAAGGGCAAATGAATGTAGAAATGAAAGAAGAAGGGAAGAAGATAAGACTATGGAAGAAGCGAGGAACCACAAGAAAATTGATGATGATATAGAACGTAAGCGTAGACAGAGGTCACGGGATCTCGAATATTTGGAGCGGGAAGATAAAAAACCCAATCCTGTTGTAGAATGGAAAGACATTGAAGAATTCTTTCCTGTGTACGACTCAGTACCAGGCACGAGTGGGGCGAATATCAAAGATGACTTCGACACCAGAAGCATCGGGGAAACGATCGATAAAATATATGATGAAATGGTGTTGGAGCCAACATCCCACGGGGAAAGGGAAGACGAGAGCTTGGAAAGCACTCAGCAGTATGACACAGAGGATGTCATCCGAGTAGTGGGAGCAGGAGACTGTCCCTGGACAGGCTAGAAATTAGTCAGAACAACGAAGATGCAAGGAGTTGCGTGAATTGGGAAAAATCAGCATCTGACTCTGGGGAGGAGATTGAGGACGAGGCAAATGAAGAAGGGAGACGGCACGGAAAGCGGCTCCCAAGGGACAAATGGGTACGATGGCAGATGCTAGTGAGTCCGCACCCAGGACATCTGTGACTACAGCGCAGCCTAACTGACATGTGGAAACACCCCATGGTCAGGGGGGGTGTCAGCAACCACCTATGTAGACAGATTGAGGACATTGCCAGGTAGACGGCGATGCAGGAATGTTACCCCGGCGATAGACAGCAGAGCCATGGGGAAAGAGAAGGAAGACTGCACATTCCAATTCCCATTGCTAGAAAAAGGGGGAGTAAGACCAGAATATATTTCATGGCCACACATTGAAGGGGCCCCTGAGGAACCCTCGTTTGTGGAGACCAGGCACAATCACCACACACAAACTGATACGTCAGACACGAGGTTGTATTCCCAAAATCTAGGGTTTATTGCAAAGCAAATAGTTTCAGTTGGCCAACTGGTCCCACACCCCGCAACGTAAATCTGCCAGACCTCGGGGGACGTAAGAGAGAGAAATTCGTACAACAGTTACATATATACAAAACAAGCATCTAGTAATCAGTAGTGTCACAACTTATACCACCCCTAATGCATTTCCTTTGAACTAGGCACGATGATTCAGAATGGTGACGAGTATGACACCTTCAAACATTCATTTAGTAACAGTTTGCAATTTTGTAAGCTCACAGACATAAGCCTTTGTTTTAAAGAACGCAATGCTTCTGTTTCGACAAGCAAGCTGTGCGTAGGGAGCGACACATTCCAGGCCTTGCTATCTTCTCGTTTCTATTCGTGTACTGGGGGTCAACTTGCTCTTCAGGGCTCTACCGGACTCAGGAAAGGGGGGGCCACAAAGAGGAGCAGAATTCAAGTCATTTAATGTTCGCTCTAGTATTTCCACTGTGCTTACCGAGACTAGCTGGCACCTGCTGTACTGATTAGAATGCCTTGCTGCTCACTCTCCAGAGATATGCGACGGAGGGGACCGGGCATTTCTGTCTGGGTTACTGCGTTATGTTTCAAAATGCCACCCGCGGATTTGCATTGTGCACCAGTGAAGCAGAATAATATTTTAGCAGAGCAGTTTTACATGAGTCAAAAAGGCAACGTTAGAGAAAAAAGAAGAAAACAAAATGGCGATTTCAGTCACCTTAAAATGGCCACACCATGGTTAAGCTTTTGCTACACGTTTCTATTACTAAACACATGAGGCGGTTGGTCTTCGGCCAACAAAGTGTAGTGCCTCACGATCGAGGGGGTGTCTATTCTTTCTGGACTGACAACATGGATCGAGAGAACCTGAAAAACAAGCTTCCAATGCTGACATCGAGAGCAGGGAAGTGGATACACAAGTTAGAAAAGATGACAGGGGGTGTCACGTTAGCTATAGGGGACATTAAAGGCCTCCTAATTGCTATACTTGGTGAGAGAGCAGACGATGTGTGGAAATGGGCAGGGTACCCTGGTGTAACCATAATTAACACTACCCATGATGGAGCACCATTTAATAACTGTAGAGCAGCAGTATGGAAAGGGCTATGAGTGCTGTACCCAGACACTTCTGATATTGGAGCTGTAATGACTCAGAAAATGAAGGAGTCAGAAGATGATTTATATCCAGAATTTCCAAGATGCGTGGGTGCTCGATATGCATGAATCTTGGACGAAATCTATCCCTGTTTCTACCATATATTATGCCAAGGATTGCCAGAGCCGGTGCAGAAACAGCTCAAGAAATTGGTAGGAGTAGAAGCTAAACCGTGGGCCGAAATACAGTTGACCATTGCACATTACTGTAGATTGTTGCAAGAAAAGAATCGGAAAAAGGAGGCAACTCGTACAGGTGAGGAAGCGAAGCTGGTGCAAAAGAAATTATCAATGTATGCTCTCGAAGGAGTCATGCTGACTAGACCAGCTGAACAGAACGTACAGCAGGTGACTATTCCACAGCAGAACACCCAGGGTATCGTAGGACAGTACCCAAGTGTAAGGGGATTTAGAGGAAGAGGATGGCAGAGTAATCAGGGAGGTTTCCAAGGGAATCAAGGAGGTTTTCAAAACGCGCAAACGGGCAACACAGATATGGTAAATGGACAAATAGCCCGACCACCGCCGGTGTGTTGGCTGTGTGGAATGACAGGACATGTGGCACGCTTGTGCAGTAGCCAAGGCACGTGGCAAAATAGACAAGGAATGCGAGCAGGCATGGTGAATCCGACTGCCATCCCACAACAGGGTGGTGCACAGAATCACACAGTGCAGCAGCAAGCACCAGGCTTGCAGCAAGGTGCGCAACAAGGGGTTCAACCCCCGAGCGTAGAGAACCTGCCGCAATGGCAATTCCAACAGGAACCACCGCAAATGTCTCAGGACACAAACTCCGGAAGGAGAGGCAACTTTGGAAATGGAGAAAATCCACAAGTATACAGTGGACCACACTTATATATGAACTAGGACAGCTCACTGGGAACCCTGATGTGCTCTAGCCTATCAGTGACACCAGATCCTAACAGGGAACCAAAGCTGAATGTCGTCATAGGGGGGAAAAAATATTCCCTCTTAGTTGACACGAGTGCAACACGCTCGTGCATACGAGAAGGCAAGTTTTCCTTGTCCGGCCAGGCCATAGATACTCAGAGTTTTACAGGAGCTCATAGTCAAGTTCCCTTTAGGGACAATCTCCCAGTCTCCCTAGGAGAATGTGAGATGAATGTGCCTTTATTATATTCACGTCAGACCCCAGTGAACATTTTGGGTAGAGACATAATGACAAAAATGAATATGACAATCTAGTTCACGGAGGAGGGCATAGTATGCTCCACTCCAGGAATGCATTATTCAAACGTGTGCGAAATGATCAGAGCATACTCTGGACGCATAGCCATGAGAGCTATACCGTTAGAACCAGAATTCTTCGCATATGGCATGCGTGTGCTTATGGCGGAATTGCCAGCCTCACAGATAAACCTATGAGAACCCCAGATGAGTTCCTATTCAGACCAAGAATACCTATGCATGAAGAAGAGGGACAAGTATTTCCCTTGAGGATACAAATTGCAGCAGTGCGAGGGAAAGTAGCATTGGTCGAAGGATACGATGACGAAGGCAGGAAATGGTGCGCAATTATCGCCATTGAAGAAGGGTATCGAGTGACTGATGTCACCGATGATGATCTGTTCGAAGAACACCCAGACAGAGAAGAGACAAGGGTGGAAGTAAGTCTCATATTCTGGGTCAAAATGATCAAACGAGAAGTGCCTCAGAGAATGATGTTGGCACTGAAGCATCCAGAATATTTTGATGACGACATGGCCCAAGTGCCTGTCTCAGTATGGACTACAGGACCCTATGACGTCGGCCTTCAGAAGGGGGTGGGAGAAGTAAAAATGAAACTGAAACCAGGAGCAGTTTTACCAAGAGCGCGACAATATCTCTAGTCCAGAGAAGCAGATGAAGGGATCACGAAGACTATTTCTGCCATGATGAATCATGATGAATCAGGGCATCCTAGTGACGTCAGAGTCACCCTGTAACACGGTGATCTTTCCTGTCAAGAAATCAAAAGGTGGGTCTTGGCGTTTAATCCAAGATTTAAGAGCAATAAACGATATTGTTGAAGCCGAGTTCCCTCTGGCCCCTAATCCATCTACGATCCTGTGTAACATACCGATCGAGGCGAAATATTTCACGGTGATTGACTTGAAAAATGCTTTTTTCTCAATCCCGTTGCACCGTGACTCACAAGATCTAACGTCATTTACTTTCAGACAAATGCATCTGAAAAGCACGAGGTTGCCACAGGGGTATTGTGAATCCCTGTCCATTTTCAACAGAGTCCTGCAAATGGATCTAAGCAATATTGCAGTAGACAGTGTTGTTTTTCAGTATGTGTTTGACATTCTGATCAGCAGCACCACTGAAGAGCAATGCAGGCGCGATTCTGTCCAGCTACTGACTATACTGGCTGAGAAAGGATATAAGGTTGACAAGGAAAAATTGCAATACTGTCAGCAAGAGGTGCTGTACATAGGCCAGTTAATTTTGCATGAAGGGAAAAAGGTAACCCCAGAAAGGGCTGAAGCTATCATGAACACGGCTCAGCCACTCACAATAAAGCAAATGCAGAGCTTCTTGGGCCTGTGCAATTATGTTAGAGCATGGATCTTCGATTACAGCTCATATACCAAGCCCTTGCTCCAGGCCCTAAAAAAGGCCCAGGCGACAAAGGAAAAGATTGAATGGACTGAGACAATGGAAAAGGGGTTTGCGGAACTCAAGAGAGCGATTTGTACGGCTCCAGTTCTCGGGATTCCTAATTATGCAGGGGATTTCTACCTGTTCTCACACACGAATGGCAGCGTTATGACAGCAGTGCTCGCCCAAAGAAACTCATTGGGGTACAAGCTCCTCGCGTATTACAGTGGGATCTGGACCCAGTAATGAAAGGGCAGTTCCCATGCGAACAAAGCTTAGCTGCCACAGCAATCGTCATAAAGAAGGCGACAACCATTGTAATGGGATGCTCCATGACGTTATACGTCGAGCACTCATTATTCGCCATCTTGGAGAAATCAAAAGGCACATTGACATCTCAAAGAGCTTCTGCATATGAAGTGATCATATCTAATCGAGCGATCAAAATAGTTCAATGTAAGACAGTAAACCCAGCTATGTTCATAGCTGAGCCAGTC
The DNA here is from genome assembly GCF_040938575.1 of Ambystoma mexicanum. Lineage (NCBI taxonomy): Eukaryota > Metazoa > Chordata > Amphibia > Caudata > Ambystomatidae > Ambystoma > Ambystoma mexicanum. The sequence goes on along the minus strand of NC_090927.1, from coordinate 417,142,032 downwards.
ACTGAAGGCGAGCCGATACATGACTGCGCGAACTACGAAGAATTCTATGATGAAATCCCCAGGGTGAAGGAGAATGCCCTGGGAGGAGGTGAGGTTGTCTTTATTCACGGGTTTTCGAGAATCGACCAAGAAGACAGACAAAGATATACAGGCGTGGCCATAATAAAACACATAGCAAACAGAGAATTTCAAGTACTCGTCAGTGCACGAATACCATCTCATTATTTAGCACAGGCTGCAGAACTATTGGTGTTGATACTCGCCATTGAGAATCACGCAGACCAGGAAGTAACAGTATACAGTGACTCCGCCTATGTGACGTCCACAGTGCACGCAGGCTTAGCGCGCTGAAAAAGGCAGGGCTACGTCAGAGCAGACGGCATGCCAGTGCAGCATGCAGCCTTATTAGACAGGCTGATAAAGGCACTACAGCTCCCAGAGGGCATAGCGGTCGTGAAATGCACCGCCCACACAAAGGGGACAGATTTCGTGTCACGCGGAAACCCTGCAGCAGACAGAGAAGCCAAGCGTATGACGTCTAAAAGGGAGACAATCATGGAAGTAGAAGTGGCACGCACCCATGAACGTATGATGGTAGCACGAGTCACACCAGAGGCTTATAGACTGATGGAGCTCCAAGGGGAGGCACCTCAAAACGAAAAGAACCTATGGAAGAGTCGAGGGTGTTCTTTAAAACCCTCTGACGGATTGTGTTGGCAAGACAGCACTGGTAAACCAGTAATGCCTGTAGCCCTACTAAAAATAGCATTGGAACAGTTGCATTACCCATTTCACATGACAAAAGAAAATCTAGCTGCAACGCTCGCAGAAGACTGGTTTATACCGACTATAGCTGAGCATGTTGCATTCTTTATGCTGAACTGAATAATCTGCCAGCAATTCACCACTGGACACACATTAAAAGGGGTGATAGGAGTCATCCCCAGGCCAAATGGGCCATTTCAGCACTGACATATCGACTATGTCGACATGATCCAAGTGTGTAACGGGTACACGTACTAAATTGTAGTGGTGTGTCCATTCTCTAGATGGATAGAAGCAGGTCCCTGTACACACCCGAACTCAACCCGTGCTGCCAAATTCCTGGTGAGGGAAGTGTTCCCAAGATGGGTGGTGTGTGAAGTGATGAGATCAGATAACAGGGCTCATTTTGTTAATGCAGTATTTGAGCAGATCAGCTTGCTGCTTGGTATAAAGCACAAGTTCTCATCAGCGTATCATTCGGAAAGTAATGGTGTTTGTCAGAGGCTCAACGGCTTGTTAAAGGAAAGGATAGCCAAGTTGAAGCCTACTCTAAAGAGGGGATGGTTGCACTGTCTACCACTGGCATTGTATGCTCCTCAGAACCAATCAGGCTCCATCATCTTACGCCGCACGAGATTTAATCATAGGAAGAAAAATGAACACCCCCCCTTACCCTCCAAGATAGAGCTAGCTGTGATGCCCAGTCAACCCGAGAGGTCTTGGGAACCGTGTTGCAAGAATACCTGAACTGAATGACATCAAGCCTTGCTGTCATTTCAGACCAACTACTGCGACGATGAAAAGGGTGGAGCACAGCAAAAAACGCAGCAGGAGATGCTGAAACAGACGCAGTTCAAGGTCTATGCACGCCACTCATCTTCCCTGGAGACGCTGTGTTGGTAAAAAACAGCACGAGGAAAAGGTGGGATGAGCCAAGATTCAATGGTCCTTTTATCGTAGAGGATTGCACTCCTTCAGCGGTCAAACTGCAAGGCAGGCGAGCATGGATCTTTCTAAATGACATTAAACCCTGTATGGGAGAGATCCCTCTAGCTGCACCCCACCGCAAAGAAATCACAGACCACAGGGAAGAACCTCAGCAGACAAGATCCGTGAAGAGGAAGAAGGACGCATGAGCAGCAAAAGCCAAGACAAAAAGAACTCCTTTGCAAGTTGTGGCTTAAACTGGACATTTCCTCTAAGCAAAAAAGGTGATAAGGACACAACGGACACTCTGTGCATCATAGTTACAGGGTGAAAAAGAGAATTGTGCATCTAAGCCACAACACACTGATAATATGAACTTTTTAACCAAGCCCCACCTAAGCATTGTTGGAAAACAAGACTCTGATAGACTGTGAGCAAAGACTTTCCTTTTAAGAGCTAACACAGTGTCCTGAAGCAACCAACACCAAGAATTTGTTTTCCAGAACCTATGGTATCTCCCAGCAGATATCTCACAAGGGATGTACTCACCTACTTCCAGTTAGTAGTAGCATCATATCCACCACTTGTAGGGAGAGTAACCTGTGTCACAGACTTTGTTCAAGACCCTGCCAACAAGAAAGTGACTTTCATCACGGAAGCCTTCGCTCTGTTACCTGAAAACAGTGATAAGGAACACAAACGCTTTTACCCCAGGTGATCATAGATGAACTCACTTATACGCTTTTATTCTGTATCATAGAGGAATGCCCAGCACTTGTCGGGAGAACCACGGACACGCTTACATATATTAGAAATCCAAGAAACACTGAACATTTGAACCAGCTGTGGGTCAAGCTCAACTACTTGGTCGCAATCCACGCAGCAGGAAAGTGCAGAGACTGTTCACGTGAAAAGAAAGGCCTGTAATCCTGAACCCAGCAAAGCAGGACAAATGTCCCTGTCACCCTAGGACAGCTGACTGGTGCACAATGTCCTGTTCCGTCTAGTCACTGACTTTCCAGAAATGGTGGGGAGACCTGCTGAGGTTGACGTCATCACCTTCATCAGAGATCCAGGTAGTATCGCGCATATGGCAATGCTCCTACATGGCATTATGCTCCAAGTGGAACTGTCCAACTTCCAAAGAGAGTATCTGAGGAGATTCCAGTGAAACCTTCCACAGAGGGACAGATAGAGGGAGAGGAGAAAAGGACTTTGTTTGTTATTTTTGATTTTGACTTTGATTTTGATTTTGACTTTGATTTTGATTTTGATTTTCCATTTTTCTATTTTTGCCTCATATTGAACAGGTTCCAGCATGTCCTCAGGACTGAAACAAATTCGGGGGTGGACTGGAAACTGACCTATTTAGAATATGCACAATGAATTTGTCTTACCAAAGGTGTTAGTCTAATCTCTCCCCATAGTCTAGCAAGGGAACTGTTTCGCACAACCAGAGACAATCGTCCCTCGCAAGGGGGGGGACACTTACGAAGCACAAGACACTTTATGTTACAAACTTTCTGAGAGACAATAATGGAGTAAGTGAAAAGAATAGAACTTTAACTGTTGATATGATTGAAATGGGGTCCCAGAACAGTAACCTAGTCCTCCCACAAACAGAGGGGTGTCCACGCTTCCCTGGAAGAAAATGCTGCCAACTTTCATACTGCTCAATTATGTGTATATACATAGAGATTATCATTGTTTTTCTGTCATTAACAATCAGAACTGCATTCTTTATTGGTGCACGAAGCATTCCAATTTCAGTGCACCCACCAGATAATGTACGCATGGATCCCACGAAATCACCCAGACCCTATATAGTTATTCTGGTTCCAAGAAAACCTGATTGTAAGGTAAACGATCTAAAATTGAATGTAATTAATAGTGATTCATACACACTTGAGGTAACGAATGAAGAGAAAAGCTGGAGACAGGGTAGGCGCAGAATGAATGAAAACGTAGTACTGACTACTACATGCACCCACACACTAAATACACACAAACTATGGCAGATGTCAATGGCTGCAGAACTTCAAGCAAAGGCAGCAGAGAGCACAAGACTGCCTGCCGAACAATTAGCCTCAGAAAACAATGAGAGAAACCGAGAAGAACCAAGAGAACCGCCAACTAAAGAAGACCTAACAAAAGCCCTCAAGAAGACAGAAGCGGCTACGAGAGAATTCACTGCAAGAACACAAATGTTGACAGATCATTTATTCCCGTTCATAGCTAGAGCGAAGAAGCTACATGAGGAACTGAAAAATAGACCCGCAGAGACTGTACTGACAATCACAAAGGTTCCAACACAAGGAACAGGCACCGGGCCCATGATGCAGCCAAACACGGGGCTGGTGACAGGCTGGGGCTAATAAAGACACTTATAGAGGGCAGGAAAAGGATGCAAGAAGAGAAGGAGAGAATTGCAAAACCTCCACCTACCACATCGATGCAGATAATGAAAACTGCTTCACCAACCAGAATGTCCGACAGCTTCCCTGTCCTTGCCTCCAAGTTGTGGAATACCCGCCCTGTCACCATCAGATCTGAAAACACCCTGAACACTTTCAAGCTAAAAACCAAACTTTGGCTTTTTGATCAGAACAAGGCACCACTGCCTCTAGGCCCATCTGCTAACTCCTACTGTTAGTTGTATATAATCATGTTTGCACATTCACTTGTACATAATAATCCTGTCTGTATATCTTGTATATAACCATGTATGTTGACTACCTGTATGTATATTAACCTAAGTTGCGCCCGGATGCCCTTGGGCCTGATGGTGCGCGTTACAAATAAACAAAATACAAAATACAAAGGAAAAGTCACACAGACGCGTTTAGAGATGTAGTTATTGCTAACCACAGAAAGACACTAAGAATTAAGAGAAGCCCACATGAACTAAACGATTACCTGGACAGCACAGCACATCTAGGAAACATTTGGTACCAACACATGAAAGAGGTCGGAAGAAGTTAATCAGAAGGAGAATGCTTCGTTTGTGCCCTTCTACCGTACAGCATGGGTAAATCCAAGATCTCCGTGTCTGTCAAACTTGACGTCCCGACAGCACACTGTCTTTCACATGTAGCAATGTGCAATACCTGAGGACAGTTCATGGGAAGGGATGCCTCACTGATATGGGCAACCGAGACAAATTACCCAGATGAAGATTATTATATACAGGACATTAAGACGAGAAACAGAGCCCATACAAGGAATCATGTGATCAGGTACGAGAAGCCTGGAGTTAAAGGAACAGCAATCAGATGGGAAGTGAACCCAAAGCTAAATGTCCAAGGAAAAACCTCAGAAAAGGCGATAAATTGGAAGAACAGAGGCCAAATGCAGATTTGGGGAACAGTACTCTCCCCAAACGGATGGGAAGAAGGAGTGGTGATCCGCCGAGCATGGATGGTCTATGGAGCATATAAGGAAGCAATAGAGAACTCACAGAGGTTGTGCAAACCTTTTTGGCCGAAACTCACAAGATTACTGACATGGGTCGAAGACAGGGGAGGACCCTTGCAAATAGTGCCACTGGAAAGCCCAAAATTGTGCTTCAGGAACAATGGCACGCGGAAGATGGGAGAAAATCAAAATTGCGGACGAATCTTTGAAGCTCCAGAAATGACTCACGGGACCGAGTAATTATGGATCATTACTGGGCTTGTGGATCCAAGGCCTATACAAGACTATCGAAAAACTGGGGAGGCACTAGTGATCCCGAAAAGTGACCTGAATATTGTCAATTTCCCAAAAACAGATGCTCACCTGAGGAAAAGGAGATCTGTGGAACTGGTATCCCGAAGGAAGAGAGAGACTTACTTTTCTGCCAAATCAGAAGAAGCATTTCATGCAATCCCATATGAACACAGGCTGTTTAGTCTCACCTCATCAGTGTTCGCAACAATCCTCATGCCAAGATTCCAGGCTGGGGCAAATAGGAAATGGTTGCAGATAACCAGATGGGAGTTATTGCAGACCATTAACACTACCATAAAAGGATTCAATGCTATTAATGAAGAACTAAGAGCAATCCAACTGATGACCCTCCAGAACAGATATGTACTTGACATGATCACAGCGTTGGATGGAGGTATTTGCACAAAAATTGGAGAATCGTGTTGCTCATTTGTACCTTCGCATGACGAAGAAAATTTAACTTTAACAGAAGCCATAAGTATGCTGACAAACATACAGAACCAGATGATCGATGAAACTGACGAAGTTGATGATGACAGCTGGTTCGGAACTCTATTCTCATGGCTCCCACAATGGATGGCGGACATATTCAAGTTTCTGGGAGCCCTACTATTAATGATACTACTCGGTTTTTTTGTTATCTAGATAATCACACAATGCCAGAAAACTGCAAAGAAAGCAATAGGGAAGAAGATCATGATCGATGTCAAACCAGGATGGAAGCCAAGAGACCTGACTGATGAAGAAATAAGAGAATTTGTGAAGGCCAGCACATTTGCGCCAGAAGGAACAAAATTTGAGTATCCCAGAAGACAGACATTATGAAGGAAAATCGATCTATTGCAGCCCAAATGGTCAGTGTCAGCCTATGACCTGGTACAAAGATGAACATGTAAAAACAGCAGGAAGCCTGAAAGGAGTGATAAAAATATGGACTCCAAAGAAACACACATTCCCACCATCATGTACACACCCAGAAGACAAATAATTGGATATAGAAGAACCAACTAAGAGTAATCTGAAGGAAAAAGAAAAGGTGGTCGATAAACCAACCAGAGGGGGGTGTGTAGAGGAGGTCCCAAATATGGCCTGCACTCCAGCCACCCATGTCGAGATGCCAGAACCATGCTCGCCAAGATATGTGACGTATAAAGAGCAAATGAACCAACAGAGAGCCACGGTGGGGTTCTGTTCAGTACCCATCAGAAGGACATGTATACCTATTGAAGCGCCAATAACCAGACAACCGTGGGCTGCAAGGTACCCAGTGAGACAACCATACCACCAGTTAACACAAAATTAAGACTACTTGCAGACTGTCCCCGAAGAGACCCATAGAGCCTAAATGGAAGGCGAGTGGTGACGACACACGGGCCCGGACAGACGTACAGATGAACATAAACGACAATCGAAAGATGACACATAAGGACAAAATGTGAAGAGTAATGATGTAATGGACTTGTAAGAAGAAACAATGTTGATATATAAAGAAACGTAACCATGAAGTGAGATGAAATATGCAACTAACTAACGCCTGTAAATAGGCTTGGAATGCAAGAAGCTAAGGAAACAGTACTGCTTGCAATACTGAGTAGAAGAATAGAGCGGCAAGCGGCAATTATATATCTACCTCAATGAAGCACATTATACAAGTACAACTCCATTTTGTAAAAGCAGAATTAAGCCCAGGCTGCAAGGGGTAAAACAGGCAGAGATTCATATTCCAGCTAAAGCCAAAAGGGAAGAGCGGAATCGAAACTCAGTAAGAAGTAGCTCATGCCTGGGAATTCGAGGTCAACTCCAAGAAGGGAGGAGAGCGGCAACTTCGAAGAACCGAAGCTTCAGAGCATAGCCGCCAGCCTGTGAAGGTCAAGATAAGGAGCACCAGGCAGGTGGCGAGGCTAAGAAAGAATCAAATACACAAAAAGAGGGAAAATGAAGCAGATTCATGGTGAACAGACACGTGACCAGCCAAGGGCGAAGAAGTACCAACATCTGATGTCACCCAGAACCCGAGGATGCCATAGCTTTTCCTGATAAGAAGCTACAGTTTCGAGGCCATCCTCAGCCAACTAATTGACACATAGCCCTAAAGTACTGATTGATGGAAGGGAGGCAGGGTGAATTTTGGGGCACACCGCATCTGGGTGTCCATTCTGCAATGCTGCTAATTAAAGTGGAGATTTATGCCTAGGGATGTAACCCACTCAATCACAATGGACCAAATAATCTAGGGTCCTATAGCTAGTAGAACCAATAAGACGTCGTACTTGTAGTGACGTCTGTCACAAGTGATGTAGAGGGATGGACGTAGACGCCCACCCAATAAGAGTTATCCAATCCTTACACTCTGTTACCATATACAAATATAGTACCTATACTAAAGTTACCTTTTCCAACCAATTGAATTGCTTGACAAACTTTCGAGTGTTACACGTCAATGATGACAAATTTTGCCTATAAGAAGCGCTGTTTGAATGAAGATTTTGGGAGTTGAAGCGAGACAGACGATCGCATCACTGCTGATTTCCAGTTGTTTCCCTGTTTTTTGTATTTGTCATTAAACTTACTTCCCTTTGCCAAACCATTGACTTGTCCTTATTGATTTGTGTTGGAGTAAGAGAATCCTGCACACCATCATCCTCATGGTGCAGCTATCTCGTCTTAAAAGTACTTGAGGGTGAGCTCTGATCCCATGGGCCCGTCAGAGGTCGCTCCGCCCTCATGTACAAAAGCATTTCACACATTAAGGAAGAAATTGTAGCAATTTTTGAGGGATACATCGCCCCCCTTCTGGATCATCTAATGGACCTTAAGAGATTGGTGGAGATGGTCAATAGGAAAACTGGGGTTCTGCATATTGCAACTAAAGCAGGGGCTCCTAACCTAACCGGCATGCCCCCCGAAGCCTTGTGAGGGATATAATGCAGGGGAAGATGCCAATCTGCATGTAAGGGGGAGAACAAGGGAAAGAGTTAATGGAAACATGAGTGCACAGGTGGACCATGTAATGAGGGATCCAGAATTGTGGGGGCAACTATAAGGTCGTCTGAGGGGCACATGTATACATGGCGATCATGAGTGCACGACCTACAGAACCATAACGAAGGGGGCAGTCACTCAGATTGGTGGGTTAGCCCTAGTAATAATGCCAAGGATAGACTATTGAAATTCCTTGATGCTGTGAGCCAGCCTTAAGAATTTACCCAGACACAAACCTATTTCCTCCCGCAGAAGGAGGCTCCACTGGCTTCCGGTAGAAGCTCAAATCCATTTTAAGGCCAAGGCCCAGGCTACCTTAAAGACTCTGTCAAGATCCATAGCTCGGCCAGACTAAACACATCGAGTGATGGGGTTTGCTTATCTGTTCCCAGGAGTAAGCGTGCTAAAAGCATGGGTAGATCTTTTGCCACACAAGCTGCCATACTATGGAATAAACTTCCCAAACTTCTGCATGCCGAAAATGATCTATTGAAGTACAGGAAAGGGGGGAAAATTATTGTGTTTGGGTAGACTGTCTTCCTCTGTCCCCCTACCGTGTCCCGTCATCTCAGGCCTCTTTCTCTTTTTATTTCTCTGCGCCCTGATGCCTGCAGGCTTCGGCACCTCATAAATGGACAAATAAATAAAATAAAATAAAAATATTACTAGATGTCCAGGGGGGGTTGTGTTCCCTCTATCAGGGCGTGGAAGGAGGGAGCCTGGGGCATGGAAGCCCAGGACCCCCACTGATTTATCTAACAAATGTGCCCCGATCACCAACAGGTGCATTTGAGGATGTCGAGAGTCTAACAAACAAGTGCGTACATTGGTTGACGGTGACGAGGGGCGGCCTATCGGTCATTAGGAGTGACTTTATCAACTGTGTGTGAGGCCAGCTACCGAATACAAGGGTTGATTATATTAAAATCTACCTGAACTCATGGGCACTGGTGGAGCATTGACCTATGGGTATTACCCCCCAGGGTGTGGGTATCTTGGTAAATTCTTAAAGAATGTTATGAATTAAACCTCAAACAAGCATGTTAAACATAGCAAACATTGATATGACTAGACCACCACTGGAGGGGCAGGGACACAACGGAAAGGTTGCCAAGTGGTGCCCAGACCTTAGGGTCCACCCTAACGGGGGTGAAGGGGTGGAAGATGCCGATTGACCACTAGCCAAAACCAGGGAAGTAAGAAAATGCAAACCAGTAACAATAATATCATGTAACATAGCTGGGCTGACCTTGCATATGTCTTCGCCCAACTGCATCTCCTTTATTAGGAAATTACAGCTGGTGCATTTACAGGAAACCTGGGCCACAAGCCCGGTGGACCTCCATGGGTACCAGACTTATTCTATTCCCGCAACTAAAGGCCCAAGAGGCCGCCATTGTGGTGGACTGCTAATTTGGGTGGAATAACAATTAAACTGGAAGATAGACCATCGTAGATGCCACTCATTGGGCCTACATTTTCCAGTTGCAAGGACCCAGATGAAGCAGAAATGTCAATCTTTAATGTGTATAACAGACCCAAAAGCCCGGTTGTGCTCCAGGAACTACATGAATTGGATACACAGAACGGGACCCAGGAAGCTGGACCTAAAATAATAGCAGGGGATTTCAACATGTAGTTTGAACCAATCATTGACCTGGAAGGCATATGGAATGACCAGGATGAGGCATGGGACATCCCGCTGGGAACAGTCCAATTTCCCAAGAAAACCCATCAAATGGCTACTCATGCCATTAGGGTGTTATCTGAGATGAATACAAGAGCTTGCAATGGGTTGAACTTGGAAGTCCTGTCTCTTTAGCAGTAAATAAGAATGCTCAAACCCAGGCCATTTTAGTTACGGGTCATAGCCGCAGGGCCATTAAATGGGCACACCTGAATCCAGGGGATTTCAGCCCATGCCTTTATGATAGCATTACTTCCAACCTCGAGAAGATTTGTTCACCTGATGTGGAGGCTCCCGAGGTGATGAGGACCTTTTGGGAAATTACCAGAGGAATTTTCCCATTTGTTACCAGTACTAGTGGAAAAATAAAACGAAAAGCCCTGACCAGGATAGAGTGGTATGACCAAGACTGTGAATTGGCAAAGCAAGAGATGGTGAGAGCCCTGGTTAAAGGCACAGCAATGGACAAGACTATACTCTGGAAAAAGAGGGCTTAGTATAAGGCAATTGATAAGGCTAAAAAGGACTTATATCTCAGGAACAAGTGGGAGTCTCTGGCCTCTGCAGTCGACGTGAGGGACTAAATCACATTTTAGAAACTGGTGTTGGGTGCTGTTTTGTGGACCTCAGGACGGCCTGCGACTGCGTCCTAAGGAATCTGTTATGGGAAGTCCTAAAAAAAAATCATATGCCAAAGGGACTATTAGGGGCTATTAAATCCTTCTATTAAGAAAACAAGGTAGCAGTTAGAGTGGGCCTGGGAGGTGAGGTCACAGATACATTTAATGTCAATAGAGGAGTAAGGCAGGACTGCCCGCTAGCTCCCCTTTTGTTCTGTATTTACACAGAGGAAGTTGTGAAAAAGTTGCTGGCGGGTGGGAAAGACCCACCAAAACTAGGCAACTCAAGATATCCTGGTTTGTTCTTTCCAAATGATGCTGTAATCCTATCAACCACCTCCCATGTATTCAAACGGTCACTATCAGCCTTCCTGGGAAAATGTGAAGAGCTAAAACTGGCACTGAATACTGAAAAGTCAAAAATGATGGTCTTTAAGCACAACTTTGGTAAGAAACTAAACCTTGAAATCAGTGCAGAGGGGCTGCCTTAACAACAAGTAAAACATTATGATTATCTGGGCACACGTTTTAGTGACACTGGCAATTGGTAAAGTCAAATAGCCAAAGCCACAGCAATGCTAGAAAAATTTAGTGGGGGGTTCCTGCGCCTTCTTTAATAAACATGGTAGAGGTGCTGTTTCACCAGCCCTGGATTCATATAAAAAGCAGGCCACAGCAGCATCCCTCTTTGGGGCACTATTATGGGGGTTTGCAAATCTGAAGCCACTGAGAACGGTGAAAATAAGTTATTTAAAGGATTATTATGCCTCCCTCTATTCATGCCTAATGCGCTGCTGCACCTCAAACTGGATTTATATCCAATTGATGCAGCAAAACCAATCTTCTATTGGCTCCGGCTTTGGGGGGGACGCCTGAACTCGACTCCTATAGGGCAGACATGATTCACCTGATGTGCCTAGACGGAGCAAGGAAATTGCCATGGTTGGCGCATGTCAGGAAAATCCTTCACGGCTTATTTGAACATGAAGCATGGACTCAACCACAACTAATCGACAAACAAAAGTCCAAATGTATCAAGGAAAAGATTTATAAGGAATCATGTAGAGGAGGCATGGTAATAGCTTGTAGGAACCTAAAGTCTGCACCTGATTATGTACGGGTTAAGCCAGACTTCGGGTTTAAAAAATACTTGGACTGGATCACTCCTCTGCTTGCCCGTGCACTTTTCATCAATTTCAGACTGGGTTTACTGAAGGTGGAAAAATTCACCCCTCATGGAGGCCAGGGAACACGAGTGCGTGCCTCATGTGTAATGCACGTGAGGAAACTGTTATGCATTTCATGTTTTTCTGCTCTGCCACCCAGGGACTGAGAAATGCATACCTTAAATGCGTAATGAGACAACATGAGATAAACACAGTGAACAAAGCACTGGAGTTAGGCAAGACACCTGATAACCCAGGAACGGTGTATAAAGTATCAAAATGTATACACATGGCTTGGGTCTTGAGGCTGAAAATGTGAGACACTGTTTCTATGATCTCTTTTCGGAACACTGAGTAACCCTATCCTGTTCCTACGGGGGCTGCGAGCTTCTAAAATGTACAATATGAAAATATAATCTATGCCCCCATAAGGTCTAGTTTTATGCAAAGACAGGTTCGAAGGTAAAGGTGGCAGAGTAGCTATAAGTCTTAAAGATTCCTTAGATGCATGGAGAACGGATGTTATAAGTATAGACAACTGCCACACTCTTCATGTCAAAATTATAGTACATGCTGAGCATACCGTGAACATCATCGTTTTTATTGTCCACCAATTTTAATGAAGGATTTTATTAATCAGGTATCTGATCTTCTCCTAACTTTTTTAAAACCTCTAAAACCTTGGTGATTTAACTATTGGCTTGGAGATACCAGTGACCTTCAAGCTAAATTACTTGATAGGGCCCTTTCACATCTGGTTTTCCTTCACCCTTCACTGGTTATTAGGACTCAATATAACCCCTACCAGTCTGATTATTAGTCCCTGTCCTTGGTCAGACAATTATGTTATCCAGTTTGATATTCCCTCTAAAAAAACAGTAATAAATAAAAAATAAACACCAGCATTATTCAGTGTGGAAACCTTAAAAAGCGGACCCCAGTAGCCCTAGATCTATGGATCTGTGTGTTGCAAAAGAAGACTAACGATGAGTGCTCAGCCCAAGAAATTACAGCCTGCTATCAGGATATTATGCAGAAAGCTGTAGATACTATAACACCCTGGCGTAATAAAAAGGTAATAAAGAGAGAGACCAATAGTTGGTTCTCCGAAGGCCTGCAAGAAATGAAGAGCAATAAAACTAAAGCCCTAGACAAATGGAAAAACTCACTATTGGACTACGATAAAGAAACATATAAAACCCACGTTAAAAATTAGAAAAAGGCTGTTACTATGGCTAAGAGAGTCAATCTTGATGATCTTATTGTCAAAGCTCAGTATCAACCCAAGGAGATTTTTAAAGTTTTCAGGGAGCTGGAAACAACAAAAAACAACAACGAGGATACCATCACCAGAGATGCTAATTGGTGCAATCTGGTGCAAGACGCCATGGATGCAAAACTTAGTAAAATCAAAAATGAAATCTCATGATCCAATAAAATTGATCTGGAATAATAACAAAACTGTAATATGCTATTTCCTAAAATCTGGAAACCAGAAGAGCTTTTCTCTTTTAAACCTATAGGTGAAGCTGACCTCACGGCGATCATAGAGAAACTTTAAGCCTTTAAGTGCAAGGGTGATGTATGTCCTGCATTAGCTATTAAAGCATGCTCGACTTCTATGATTACCACTCTCTGTAGGTTCATAAGTGCATCAGAGAACGCTTGGTGCCGGCTTGCATTAAGCAGTCATGGGTTACCCCACTGCTGAAGAAATCTAACCTCTCACCCATTGATCCTCTAAAATATCATTCTATTTCTAATTCGCTATTTCTGCTGAAGATCTTAGAGTGGCATATACACAAGTACTTGCCCATCTGAGATCTGTCAACATTTTGAACCAGAGGCAATCTGGCTTTAGAGAAAAGCATCGGACAGAAACGGCCATGCTGTATTTAAAATTTAGACTCCTCTGAAATATGGACCAGGAAAAAATAAGTATGTTGATGTTGTTGGATCTCTCTTCACCTTCGACTTGGTGGACCACACTGCCCTGGTGGCCAGGTTAGAGGAGGTAGTGGGATTCATGACTTTGGCAGCCCAATGGGTTAAATCGTTCCTAGGGGGACGTTTTTGGAGAGTGAGCAGTGACATAGCTGATGCTACTCCTAAAGAACTGGCACAGGGAGTACTGCAGGGAGCTTGTCTCTCCCCTATATTTTGTAATATTTTTACTCAATGTGTCATCCCTCTCACTGGAGTCTTTTCAGAAGATGAAACTTACAATAACAGGATTCATGATCTTATCCAAAAATGGATGTGCACTAATGGATTGTCGTTGAATACAAGCAAAACAGAGTTAATGCTTGTAGGGACAGAACCAAAAACCCATAAAATTGAAGGTCAATACACACAACTCTGAATTGGGGGTTGTATGATAGAGGTCGAAAAGAAGGTAAAAACACTAGGGGTCTTCTTGGATTGGAACCTGAACATGAAGGCACAGATCAGCAGCCGTTAGCATATTACATTAAACTTCTGTCTCATGCCCGACCTTTTCTTTCGAGAACAAGTCGCAAAACCCTTGCACGTGCATTAATAAGCTCAAGAATAGACTACTGTAGCAGCCTTTTGTTGGAACTATCTAAATGCAACACTAACAGACTGCAGATCATGCAGAATAATGCAGTCAGAGTCATTGCTGACCATAAAAGAAATGATCAGATGCTAGAAGAGACTTGCACTGGCTTCCTATCAAGGAAAGAATCTGTTTCCGGCTAATGGTGATCACGTTCAATTGCACGTTCTGGCCGTTTTATCTACAGGATGTCCTGATCCCAAAAGCAAACAACTACAGCTTGAGATCTAACAATTGCTCCCTGCTAAAAAATACCCCCTGTAGGTTAACACAGGGGAAACATTGAGCCTTCTTCTTTGCTGCTCCAGCCTCTTGTAATGGACTGTCTCTCAATCTAAGAGAAGGGACTTCAATTAGAGTATTCAGAAAGGGTTTAAGAACTCTTTTGTTTAACTAATGTGCTAGCTTGGTTCCCAGATTTCGCCAACATACTGGTTCTGTCATACAGAGGTGATTTTGTTGTATATGTCTTGTTTCCTTAGCGCTGTTCTAAATAAGTTAGAAATAAATAAATACATAAATACATAAATACATAAATAAATAAATAAATAAATAAATACATACATAAATACATTAGTACTGGGTTTTGAGGCCCAAAATGTGAGATGTTGATTTTATGATCCCTCCAATGCATACTGATGAATTATATGTGTCCTATTGGGGGGCTGCAAGGTTTTATTAGTACTGAGTGTTGAGGTCTCACATGAGATGCTATCTTCATAATCTCTCCTAGGCATATCGATGAATTCTATCTGTTCTATCAGGCGGCTGCGAGTTCTAAAATATATGATATGTAAGCTGAATCTCCCCCCTCAAAATATGGTTTAATTTGATTGTAATAAGTGACCCGTTTAAGATGTTCATTTATGGCTTAGTAACCGAATAAAAGATTACAAAAGCAGAAGATAATCACGTCTGAGATTTTTCAGCACACAAATATTGAGCAGGTCTGTTACACTGGTTATAGTTATACACTTGTTTTAGTTTTATAACTATAAAGTAGCAGGGCTGCTACACTAGTTATAAATGTTTCCCTGGTTATCGCTTCTGTGTTCCAATACAAATCCAATAGTCTCACCGCACCACCTCACTTTATCCTCACAGCCAACCACGGTAATTTGGTCAATTGGGCAAACATATTTGGAGATGACCTGGGAGTCAAAGATAGATCCTTACCATTCCTGCAGGCTGTGATAAGGTCTGCAGTTGGTCTACCAGATCTTCCCCGACTAGCATCAACCTGAAGCAATGAAAACCCATCCAAATTTGAGACACGTGGCAACCATGTTTCTTGCAGGCAAAAGACATCCAAGAGGCCCAAGGGATTTTCTTGAAGCAAGCAGATGTCTAAAACCCCTGGTGTTCAAACTTCCTATTTGGATCTTCATAGGCACATCCACTGCCTGAAGGTAATTGCTACCAGTCTTAACAAGTAAAGCCTCCCAAAGCCAAGACCAGTCCTCTTCCTCTTCTTTTTATTTCTCCATGTTTGAACAGAGGAACTCAACATAATTATGTCCCGGGTCCTCCTTATAGCAAATCACCCTTAACGGGTCAAACTACATTGAGCTGTCAGGGTCGACTAGGTCAATAGAAGGAGGAAATCTCACATTGTCTTTCTCCCAATCAGAGCCCTCAAAAATAACAAATCCCAGGGGGTGGAACTGGAGCCTTGTTTCCATAATTACCTGTCTTATCAGCCTAGAAGGAATGTGCAGTAAAACGTTGTCTAGCTGTCATTTTCAAACTCAATCTGGTTTATATCTTTCGAATCAATAAAACACAATTTTGGGATCTGTTGACATGATTAACTTCCAAACGTTCTAGTAGAAGGCAGCCACCATTCATTTGTGGTGTCATTTTCATTTTTGTAGGTTCTTCTAGGAGACCATCATCTCTATTTGCACCTGGTAAGGGTGCAACTTGCACTTTGCGTGATCTTAATTTCCTCACCTCTAGAATGACAAAGGCGGGAGGTAGGATGTCCTGGACTGACCCCATAAATTTAGGCTGAGATTATAAGGCCTCTGGGTAAGACTTGGTGGACACGAGTGGTTTAACGTTGGGGGAACTTTATGTAGAACAAAGGGAAGTGGAGATTTGCTTGGCCAAGCCTCGCAGTCAAAGTCCCCTGAATGTGTGGTGAAGTTCAGCAAGTCCTTATCCAGCGAGGTGCAGGACATTTCTTCAACTTGGGCCAGTTTGTCATCACGCGATGGATCATCAACGCTAACAGTTGGTCCCTATTTAGAGGCCTGTTTTAGTCTCCGTCTTTTTATCAAATTTTTCCGAGGTGGGCCACCAATTTTTTCAGCGGAGGTATGGGTAAGAGTCAGGGATATTTCCTGAAACCAGATTCATATGATCTTCTTGCCCCTTTTTGGTTTTTAGATTTTATTTTGCTCTTCAGCCTCTATTTGCCCCCCCCCTTTGATGGTATAAAAAATCCCAAAAAGGGGATGAGGGTACCTCTACTGCTGGTAATGCCACTACAGTTGTCTGCACCCCTACCTCCCTTGATGTCCAGGACATCATCTCCTGCAATAAAATGTCTTCCTCAAGTAGGGTATGCAAGGCCTCAGCTGCCTGCATCGAAGGTTTTTGTGCAGGCAATGATCCAGCAAGGGCCACTTCCGACCGGTTATCAATCTTTGTTTCTTGCTCAGATAGCTTTGAGATTATGGAGTCGGATTTCATCACTAACATTTCGTTAAGCATGTCATATAGTTTAGTAAATGTTAAAAGAGACTTGTTCATCCCTGACAGTGTCAAGTCAATAGTGGGAGGAGATAGGTTTGTCGTTCCAAGGAAGTGTCTGGAGTCGGATGAATAAAGGGCACAGAAGAGGATGAAGTAGATAGAGGGGCCTCAGGGTAGAGTATCGGGGAGGCCGATAAGTTCCTTACTTGAGCAAAACAAGCCCTCTCGTCTGGTAATGCACTCTGTGTTTCCGGCACCACATTGTTTCCTAAGACGTGAATCTGCTGTTGAGATTCCAAGCTGTTTAATCCAACTGAATCAGGGATGAGTCACTGAATTATTCCCCACCCAGATGCCCTCCATTTGACTAGTATCCACCTCCTCCTTCTTGGTGTTAATACATGTTTCAAAGGAGTTGGGTACAGGAACACTGACGGGGTGAACCAGCGCCGTGACTATCAAAGCTTCAATTTGTAAGTGATGATGACTGTTTGAAACCGAAAGGGCCACTGGAAAAAGTCGAGGTAATGTCTAAATCACCCGGGATTACAACGACTCATGTTTTTTCCAACTCTAACTGACTAGGCACCTCTTTTAATGTGGTATTTGAGATTTTCTCAAATGATATCAACTGGGCCACCAGACAAGTGAGGCTGGGGCAAATGTTTGATGGGGAGAGTTAGCTGGAAAATTTTAGTCTCCAAGTCCTGTTGCACCCAGTTTTTCTCACACAAATAGTAACAAATGTCCTTTGGGTTTGAAGCAACAGGCATGTGTTGGGGCTGGTTGGTCGACTTTAGGGAGGCTCTTATCTTGGTTGCTTTAGGGGGGCTTTAACATGTTATTTTAAGTGCCCAGTGCCACCTGATGCTGCACATTATACAAAGGCATAGCACTTTTCAAGGTGTATGCATAGGACATTGTGGCCTCTAGGGAGAGATGAGTAACTTATGTTACCTGATGCAAGTCAGCGGGTAGAAGTGAGCATCACAATTCCTGTTTCCAATCTAGGCTGCGCCTCACATCCACCCGGATCCCCCTGACGACAACCAAGAACCACTCCCGGTCACTGCACCACTTCCAAGCTGCCTCTATGCCTCACGGCCAACCCGGACTGCCCAGACTGCCACTCTTCTCCACTCCACTGTGTATTATCATGTGGTAATATGTTGATTAAAATACCAGGCCAGTCACTCATTTAGTGTAACTGCTGTAATGGTTGTTAAAAGTATGGCACCACTATATAATCAAGGGTTAAACCCTGAAACCTCTATGTAATCAGTTGCTAGAGCGGGGTTGTCTACTCTAAAATAACAGAAGCAAAGGTTAGGGTTCGTCAGCAAGCCCATCAGTCTGAGTTTTTTTCCGATTGAGTAATATAAGTGGCAGCTCAAAGGGAAAAACCCTGCAGTCACTGCCACACTATCTAATATCAGTTTGTGATACACCAGACACTTCAATGTCAACCCAAACCTGTTCCTTGTTTATTCTTTTATTGCATAATAAATGGGCAGCTCTAAAGAAACATCTGCATTCACTGTCGTGCTACCGGTGTAATCACATGTGAATCACGGCTCTAGATCACCATAGGGCAACAGAAATCACTGCGCACTTTCTGACCTTACTGCAATATATGCACGTTTGCTTTGGTGCCTTTCTGCGTCGGCGCTGGGGATGCTTGAAAAGCGAGGAGCCCCACACATCTCCCACTTGGGCGCCGATGCTCAATCTGCGGCCATGATCATTGTATGAACACCCACCGAAGGCTCCAACTTCCCAGTTTTTTGCAGCCTTTACAGCCTTCCTCCGTCCTCCTCGCACTCCTCAGAGTGTGAATGAGGCTGCGCACTGTAAGGCTCAAGTAAAGCACCTTACAGCAGTCCTTCGCACTCACACATGCACTCACTCTCACTCATCAAGCCGCACCAGAAATCACAGTAAAACAGTAAGTCAGTATGACTTGACGCTTCCGACAAGTATTTGGCTGCCAGAATTTTACTCAGGTTGTCATGTTCCCAGTGCAGATGCTTACCCACAAGACCACAAGCGCTTGTTTCGTATTGGGATTTTGTTTTCCGGGGAATATTTCATGACAGATTGCTGTGTTTAAAAGGTGAGCACCTTATATACTTCTCCAGCATATTTATTGGAACACTTCCTCTCTCAGGTTATTTTTCTTGTGTTTATTACTTTTTTTTAAAGTCCAATGCTAGCTTGTCTTGCACATTTTCTTCTAAGGGGAAAGTCAATTGGACTACATTTGTTTTTTGTCTTTAAAATATCTATTAACTTACTGTGCGTATATTCATGGGTTCCAGCTTTTGATTTTTGCAATGGGGGCAAAGGTACCTGGACATACGTTGTTCAAGCAGCTGGTCATTTTGTTCCATTTTCTGTGCCGCTTAAATGTGGTTAGTTGGGGTTGTGCTATGTATCACATTCACTAAGAGACCCACCATAAAACAAGGGGCTTGTAGCACGCTGCTTAACCAAAGTGTGTGATCCTTGCCAAATAATGTAATCACACTGCGCATTAACTAAACACATTGTGAGTTCCCGAACCCTGCAATCTTTTATATATAATGAAAATATAGAATTGTTTATAGCTACAGTGACACAGGTCTCATATCCAGGAAGCAACCAAGACCAACCCTGCTTAGCTTCAAAGTGAGGAAGGAGCTTGCCCCCTCATCTCATCTGGCCATTTTTTTGCCTTTGCTGAATTGTATACTGTTATTTGTAGTCTCCCATTCAAGAAGGGGGAATGATGCCACAATTGTATACTTTTTGCCTAAAATAGTTCTGTAAGGATTTATATATTTGAGTGACGCCATGGTATGTATACATCGCAAGTTATCTTTATAAAGCAGAGTATTGTTGAAAGCCAGACATGGGGGTGAGGAGGGGAAATTATGAGAAGGCAAGTAAGTAATGAGCATTTGCCCATGAAGTGGCAAGAGAGTTTGCAATCCTGGGCACTGGTGCAGTTAGTTTCCCCTGATTGTGGCTGCTTTTCAGCATAGGACACGTGGGTGGACAGTGTAACCTGTTTTCAGAGAGCGGACTCAATCCCTTGGGTTTCTTTGAGGTTGGTAAGTTTGCTCAAGTATTTGGATAGCAGGATTTTACTCAGGTTGTCATGTTCCCAGTGCAGATGTTTACCCACAAGACCACAAGTACCTGGGCATATATTGTTCTTGCAACTGATCATTATTTACCCTTTTCCGTACTGCTTAAATGTGGCTAGTTGGGGATGTGCAATTTATCACAACAGTCACCAAGAGATCAGCCATAAAACAAAGGGCTTGTAGCATGCTGTTCAACCGAAGTGTGTGATCCTCTGCAAATAATTTACTCACACAGGGCATTAACTAAAAAAATTGGGCGTTCTCAAAGCCTGCAATCTTTTATCCATAATAAAATAAATTATATTTCTACAGCTACAGTTACATCGGTGTGAAAGATCACTGGTGACCCGTGTCTCCCAACCATGGAGTAACCAGGACTTACCGTAATTAGCTTCAAGGTGAGGAAAAGGCCAGCCCCCTCAGACCATGGTACCTAATAAGTGAGGTAAAGTTAGAAGACCACTTAGAGCAACATGGCCTGAGGAGGCCGGCCCCTTACTCACTTTGAAGCAAATCAGTACTGTGCATGTATTCATGGGTGCCAGCTTTTGATTTTCGGTATGGGTGCAGAAAGTACCTGGGCATATGTTATTCTTGCAGTCTAGCCAAGTTACATGTCTTGTATGTATAGTTTGCCACACGTCCCTTGATATTTGGAAGATGATTATTCAAATGTCCCTTTTACTTAGCATTTTGGGACTTGTAGTGCAGGAGACATGATGGACAAAACAAAACTATTAGTCACAAAATGAAAAAAAAAACAACAACTGGATGGGCATCTTCCAAATTACATGGAGACATGCATGCACACCCAAAAACACAAACTGACACTGAAAACTCACTCAACATGTCACAATGCTCCCATACACAAACGGGTGGACACGTTTGCGCACCTGCTAAAACTCACCATCACGGAGCAAATGCACACTACATGCACAATCCCTCACATACACACCTTCACATCATGTACACACACGCTCACATCATATACAAACACATTACATGCATACCCTCTCAGGTGACATACACACCCTCACCACACATTCCCCATTACACTGCACATATATTCAAAAACTGTACACTGTCTCTGGGCAACATTATGAAACAGAAAAATGAAAGAAAAAGAATCACATTCATACTGAACACTGCCATTGGAGAACCCTGCCCTGCAGGAGTTTGAGATGAAGTTTCATACCTAGCCTTTTACCATTGAACATATTAAATTATAGGCTAAGTATGAAATGTATGCCCTGTGAAGCAACAAGCCATTGTGGATTACTGGTCAAATGCTGGACCTTGAACTCTGGCAGACACGGGTTCAAGGCTGTATGATTTTTTTTTGTTAACTAATTTAATTTAATTAAAAGAAAAACAGCACAACTGGGATGTGGCGAGGTGTGTTGCAGTGTAGTCCTGTAATCTCATTTGGCATGAGGGCATTTAGACATGGCTTCAATGTCAGCCACGTCCAAACATCCCTCATACCAAAATAACGGCGCCAGAATAGCTTTTGCACCGAAAAAGTTGTGCCAAAATGGGTAGTCCAGTGGAATGGTCGCCCCAAATCGGTGTGTGGCAAAATAAGGGCACCGGAAAGGGGTGTACCACTTGGAGCATGCTGCTTAACCAAAGTGTGTGGTCCGTAGCAAATAATTTAGTCTCACTGCGCATTGCCTAAAAACATTGTGAGTTCTCAAAACCTGGAATCCAAAGGCCATGGCTAATGGGCAGTGGTTGGCCATGCCATCTCACCATGGCTGAAGATCATGCTAGTTGTCTGGAAGCGTTCTAAAAATCTATGGAATAACAATACTTAAGTTGCTGGGACGTTAAGGTGAGAACTTAATGCAACAAAACCCCTGAAATGCAGCTAATGCCACCTTAACTTTGTGCCCCTGTTGCGAATACTGATGACCTTACAAATCACATCTCTGATGCCATTAATGGTGACAACACTAATTACATTGAATATAACTCATTACATCAATAATGGATTTAGACATAACATCATTTATAAGTTAGCTCGTAAAAGGTTTGATTACCTTAATAACAATTTAGGCCATGGCCTTGGCCATAACAAAGGCTGAGGGTACTGGCCAGTACAAAAGGCCATAGCTAGTGGTCGGTTAGTGTAAAAGAAATACCAATGTGCATGATTAAAAGCCATGCCTAGTAACCCATCACTGTTTTAAAATATACAGTGGGCAATGTTGGAAGCTGTAGTCAGTGTCCATGGCTAAAAGCTATAGCTATTGCCCAATACTATGTTAGAATATACAGTCGGCAAGGCCGAAGGCCATTGCTTAATGCATTTTATTATTTTAAAATATACAGTGGATATGACCAAAAGATGTACAAACTGATCAAGGTCAAAGGCCATGGCTAGCGGCCCATTTGTATGTTAGATTATACAGTGAGCACAGCCAAAGGTTTTGGCCACTGGCCAGTATTGTGCTAAAGTACATGGCTAGTGCCTGACCAGTGTATATAATATACAGTCGGCATGGTTGAAAGCTGGATCCAGTGGTAAAGGCCAAAATCTATAGTTGGCCTATTAGTGTTTTAAAACAATCAGTGCACATGGGTGAAGGTTGTGATCACTGTCCATAGCTGAAGGCCATGACTAGTATCCATTCATGTGTTAAAATATATTTGGCCATACACACTGGCCATGGCTGAAGGCCATGCTTAATGCCAGTTAACGTTGTAATGTAATTAGTGATGTCATCAGTAATGCCATCTGTGATATCATTTTTTTGTGGTCATAGGCTTCACAAAAGGGGTGTGAAGTTGAGGTGGCATTAGCTGAATTTCAGGGAGGTTCATTGCGTTTTCTCACCTTAACGTCACTGCAACTAAATTTATTTCCTTGAATATATATTATATATATATATATATATATATATATATATGTATATATATATATATATATATATATATATATATATATATATATATATTACATGGCCACGGTAGTGGGCATGTAGTTATGGTTAAGTTGCTGTTTCCATAGGAAGAGCACTTTTTGGGTGGCTTATAACTTCGCTCTCCCTGGACGGATCCTCACCAAACTTTGCAAAAAATGTAGTTGGGTCACTCTGAATTTTTTTGCAAAGTTTGGTGAGGATTCGTCCAGGGGGGGAAAAGTTATAAGGGGGGTCCCAAAACTTTTTTTTTTCCCATAGACTGAATGGGAAAAAACTTTGCGCACAGCTACAGCCCGAACCGCTGGACGGATTTACACCAAATTTGCGGCAGGAGCGGCGGCCTGGTCCCAAAAGCGTGCTTTTGTAAATTTGGTGTAAATCTGTCTGGTAGTTTTTTAAAAAATGACCAAAATGTAAGGCAAAAAAATTAGTGATATCTGTGTTCGCTTCGCGGACGGACTTCCCTGTTCGCTCCGCGGACAGCACCCCGATTGGCCCATGGTGTTGCGTCATGTCCACGGACATGCGACGTGTTCGCTGATTGGACGGCGAGGGGCGTGGAGCGCGTCAGATTTTCTGTGGCGCCCGCCATCTTGTATTCGCAGTCGACCGTGTACAGCGCAGTGAAACGTGGATAAAAAATTGTATTTAGTGCCGTGTGTTGGTGTGTAAGAGTGTTTGGGGAGGGTGGGGGAGTATGAGATAGGTTCAATGTTTTGTTTTTTTATGTGCTAGACGTTTTTGTTGCGTTCGATTTGTCCGTGGAGAACACGGCTGTTCTGACATTTTGTAAATAAACTAAATGGTGGGGTGTTTAGAGGACGGAGTATGTGTCATTTTTGTTTGCAAGGAAGGTAAAAATGAGCTATGAACACTCGCGGTGTACTTAATTGTTCGTAAATACTCAAACTGGGGGTGTCCTCAGGACGCTGTCCGTATTGTAATCTGTCTAGTTGAATGTGTTCTAAGAACACTCGCAGTGTCCCGAAATGGTTGCAATTACACAAAATGGGGGTGTCCTGAGAACGTTGTTTGTATTGTTCGTTGTCAGGGTGAAAGTGTTTTAAGAGCACTCCTTTTGTCCGCTGATAGTACGATTTCCTAGGGGCGTCAACCGACTTTTTGTCCACTAAAGAAACGATAAATCCGGCTGGTGTGCGCCGACATTATGTGATAATCCTATGACTGGCGCTATTGACCTGGCTGACTTGCTTTTGCGACACTAAATCATATCTCCCGCCCGTAAGCCTGATATTATCAAAGCATTCATATTCCCCGCCTCTCTCCGTGACGTTACAGGGTGCGTAATCAAACGCGCCCAGTCGTCTCCAGTACTACGCGACTTTACACAGAACCCGGAAGACAACACACATTATGTCACAACACAGCGCGCCACAATTCGGAATATGAAACTGTGATTTAAAAGCAAACAGCAAGATTGTAAATGTTGTAAAGTACATTTATTTGACATCAAACGTTTAGAGAATATTCAGCAATTTGCATTTGTCTTTGTTGTCGATCCGCAAAAGTTCATGTTGAGACACACGATGTTCCTTTGCGGTACAGAGAGTGTTAGATCAGCTTACAACTCAGTGCGCCACAATTCGGAATATGAAACTGTGGTTTAAAAGTAAACAGCAGGATTGTACATTTGGTAAAGTACATTTATTTCACATGAAATGTTTAGTGAATATTCAGCCATTTCCTATTGTCTCTGCTGTCAATCAGCAAAAGTTTATTTGGAGCCACGCGTTGTTCCTTTGCGGTAGATACGCTGTTGGTTTATGATAAAAGCAGTAAATGGTCGCTCTGATAATCGGAAGGTTGCTCCAACAACGAGCCATTAGAGCACCCTATTGGTTGGTATGTTGTTTGTAGCCGCTAGTACTGCGTAAGGGCATATTGGTCCTTGGCGATTGTCCCATAAAATGGTGAGGGTCATGAAGTTGCATATTTGGACCTGCACCTGGCAGTTGAAGACCCCATCCGCTGGAGTCTGTAAATCGTGACATAGGCAAAATGGAGCCACATACCTGTTTTAAAAAATATAAATTAGTCTCACCAGCCGATCTTCATTAAAAATCATCATTTTATTTATTAGGGCGTGAAAATATTTGCTATCGAAGATAGTGCAACAGAGTATGTTAATAATAAAATAATAATATTTTCCCATTCATATAGCGCTAAGAACTGTGAGGTATCTAAGCGGTGCTTATTATTAACCACGGTGTGTGGTGCTCATTTATCGACCACGGAAGGATGAAAGGCTGAGTTTGGCCTTGCTGGGATTCAAGCTTGCGCTAGCAAGCTGTGCACGGATGTCAAAGCGAGCGCTGTGCTCGCTGTGCCACTTGACAGGCTACAGTGAAGTGGCACAGCGAGTAGAGCGCTTGACCGCCTATAGACCGGTTAAATTATTTCTATTAACCCACCCTGTGTCGTCTGCCTTTTTCAGAGACCTCTAAACGACAGGGGATCAATTCGGCGGTGATAGTGCACGGTAGAAAACATTATGCCACTTTCAACGAACAAGTTCAACTTGAGCGGTCTTTAATGCTACGCTATTGTAATTATATTTGGTATAAAATAATCTAAAGGGTTACTTACAGTACAATTGCAATTTCCATTGTCTACGAGTAGTGCAGTCCCAAAATACGACTCTGCGTGTGCGAACGATCTTTCGCATAGTGATATAATATATAAAAGTGGTTTAGTTTCAGAAATTTCATCCTTATCTTCTCTTACGTTTTAGCAACACTCCTTCAAGAGAAGTCTTTCATCACAATCTCTGTCGGTCAAGGTCAAAACACAATATAACCTTATAGTCCGCTTCGTGAGCCTCTCCGGGGCCCGAGAAAAAAATGGAAGCAGCTGACCTTCAATGTGAACGAGCGTAAATTCTTACTTTGCAACATTCTGTGTAAAGCCATCTGTGAGAAGTTGGTTTTTGCACGCCATGTTTGTATATTGTTTGCATGATATTAAAAAAAGTTTGTTTAAGGGACGTTATGGTTCTAAGTACAGCCGAAAGACCCCTGAAAATCGCAAGTTATGGTAAGCTATGAAAAATAACTTGCGCCACCACCGTACACTGCTAAGACTAACACCCAGGACATCAAAGATGACATCTGAAATGTCATTGATGAAATCACTGATGACATCACATGTGTATGTACTTTTCATGGAATTTGTGTACTAGGGATTTTTATTATAATGTTGCGAAAAAAGTGTCAAGGATATTGCAATAAATATCATACCGTTATTAGTGCTTTGAACGATGCATTAATATAAATAGCATTGTATTATGGGATTCTATCTAGTATACTGAGCTACTAATGGAGAAACATAGCATTGTGTGCAGAGTACAAGATGAAAGTATAATATTTGTAATGTTAATATGTTGAATAATGAAATGATAATTGTCCTGAAATGTTCAAAAATTCACAAAATGGGGGTGTTCTGAGGACGTTATTCGTATTGTGTGATTGCTTAGCTGTATGCAATGAGGGAATGGCACAGAGAGTAAAGTGGACGCCGTCCGCGGACACCGCGGCTGTTCGTGGACAGGGCGTGCTACATCCGTTTTTTTCCAGGAAATCCAACATGGAAAGAAGACTGTACGGATCAGCCAATCAGATGTTGAGGTTGTGGATTTGTGTTGAAAGAGACTGTGTGTGGTGAAGATGGCAGAAGTAGAGAAAGTCAGGGTGTTGATGCTTGGAGATATGTTTGTGCATGGTTTACAACAGTACGCTCAATGCAGGCATGTTGCAAATAACTTTGATGTGAAAGGAGTGGAGGTGGTGTCGAGCACTGTGCCTGATTGCAATGTACAGGGAATTTTACAAGTTTGTGAGGATATGGCCACGATGAATAGTCCGCATGTGGAAGTTTTGCACTATGGTGCTTTCCATTTGGGCAACGTCATTGCCCCTACTTTGTTGGCTGATTTGGAACGCTTGGTTCAAGCCGTAATGAAGATCCTTCCAAATGCGAAAGTAATTTTTTCTGGATTACTACCTAGGGCAATATGGGACAATAGTTCATTTTTTTGTCCTCAGCAAAACATTGCTAGGTGTGTCATCAACCGAGGCATGCGTGCCTTCATGCTTAGAGCTGGTATGTTCTTCTGTAATAATGAGAATATTGATGCCAGTAATGCTGTTAATTTTAAAGAAGATGGCATCTCTTTATCTTTTACGGGAAATGTCTTTCTATTTTGGAATGTAAGGGTTGCTTTGGAGAAGGTTATGTGAAGATTTTAGGAGTAAAGTAAGAAAAAAAAACAAGAAAAAAAATACAAAATAACACGTGTCTGTCAAGCATCTGTAAAAAAAACAAACAAAATGGCTCTTTTCAGAGCCAACTTCAAAGGGGAAATGGGGCACACTATTTAAATTTACATTCACCACGCTCAGATTTTCGATATGTCTGCGGACATGGTGGTAGTCCGCGGACATGAAAATCACTACGAGGGGGTTAGTATGTTCTATGTTACATGTATATGAAGTCAGGGATATTATTGTTAAGTTGTGCTACTAAAAACCTATGAAATTCAGTGAAAAAACTTTGTTAAAGGGACGTTATGGTTAAGTTGCGCTACTAAAAACCTATGAAATTCAGTGAAAAAATGTAGTTAAAGGGACGTTATGGTTAAAAGTAAAACCGAAAAACCCCTGAAATTCGGCAGTTATGGTAAGATAAGCAACCATAACTCGCGCCACCGTGCACTGCTAACACTAACACCCAGGACATCAAAGATGACATCACAAATGTCATTGATGACATCACTGATGACATCACATGTGTATGTACTTTTCATGAAAACTCTGTACAAGGGATTCTTATAATGCTGACCAAAAACTGACAAGGATCAATGGGATAAATATCATGAGCTAATTAGTGCATTAAGCAATGCATTGATATAAATAGCATTCTATTATGGCAAAAGAAACCCTTATAGAAAAAAAAAAAAAGTCCCCAACAAACATTGAACCAAATTCTCCTTTCACCCAAACAAACCGTCCAGTGTACAAATGGACATTTAGCTCAATGTGTAATGTACGCCAACAATCCTTTACATCTTTATGACAATTCCTCAATCACTATGAAAATAAAAGACAAAAGTAGAATCAAAACTTTACAAACCTTGGACTCCTGTTCAGTGCGCAGCCACACAGGTCTGCTGGGACATTCATTAGCCTGCATTTTAGGAACTGCTTGCAAAACCACTTTCCACCAGATCAACATGTTAGCAACACACAATTCTAATATATGGAATTTTGTGCATTGAATATATTCTGCTCTAGAACTGCAAAATGTAAACAACATTCTCCTACATGGAGCAGCCAAAGAACTGCTTCAAGAAATAGAACACATCCAACGTAAATACTTTTGGAACTGAAGTTGACTTACAAATTTCTGTTCCTTCAGAAAACATAACCGAAAACCTCATGAAAACACACATGTCCTAATAAAAACATACACAAAAGAAATAGCTAAGTTTTAAAACATAAACATAACTGCAGAAATACAAGACCAAATATGTGTCTGTTGTCGCAGAACGTTTTATAAAAAGAGCACAAAAATGCGAGATGTACCCAACAAAATAAAAGACAATGGGCCTCATTACACGGTAGGCGGAACCATGGTGCTATTAGCGCCATGGTTGCCGCCGGTATTTTACCGTGTCCGCCTTGGTGGATGGCGGACTTACTGCCCTAATCCAAGGTGAGCAGGGCCAGTAATTCCCCATTCACCAAGGCCCTTCCCCATTCCCATTTTTGCCCCCATAGGGCATAATGGGAATGGGGAAGGCGCTAATTACGGTACCGCAAATTGCAGTACCGTAATTACCACCAAGGTCCCTTTGCCTGCTAAAAGCAGGCGTTAAAGTACCAACCTGCAAAGAGAACTCGTAATAAGGCGGTAAGGGTTAACGGTCACCGGTACCCTTACCGGTGACCGTTAACCCTTACCACCTACCGTGTAATGAGGCCCAATGAAGAATCCCAATGGTTTCAATTAGCTTTATGTCTAACAGCAGAAACTAAATATGTAACATCAGAAGCTAAATCCAAAATAACTGACCCCTCAACAGTTTTGCACAAACTGCAACACAATGCTTGACAATAACCAAATGCCATCACAAATTAACTTGTATAAGAGCATTATAATCCAAATAGTGCACCCATTTCAAGCTATAATACACATTCAAATGAAAACATCCAAATAACCTCCATCCTAGTTACTAAAGGGCATCCGTGGCAAAGTAGTATATTTGACATTAAATCTAGAAAGAAAATGACCAATAGATCAATCTTTGATTGTACTAGTTAATGGTGTGCCAACAAAAGACCAAAATAATTGGCAACAACTAGTCGACTTAAAGAAAGTCATACAAGCCCTACAATATCTAAAAGAAAACAATGAATACTACAAAGATATAAACATAGAGGAAAGCTTAAAAAAGCCATAAAAGGCAAATTCCCTAAAAATACATACCCAGTTATAAGGGGCAAAGCATCCAACTATATCAATGATTACAATGCAACCCTCTTGTAGAATGCAAGACAAGGTATTGTCTGCAATACATTGCAGACAATTCCACTTCAGTTGCAAGATATGTCACAGCCACCTCTCACCAAAGCTGAGAAAACAAATCTAAAAGACCTGTGGGGTGATATATCATCTGACAAAACACTGTCACAAAAGTTGTACAGCTTTTTTGTAAAAGTGCTCTCCCATAGTCCCATAGAGAATACAGGTGCTACAAAGCTGTGGACCGTTTTACAGGTACAGCCATATATGGCAAATATGAACACATTGTCTGGCTGAAACTTGGACCAACTTCATCCCAAAAAATAGCACTAAAATCCTACCAAGAGATAGAAAACATAGCCACAAAAGATCCCAACAGCCAAGACATTTTAAAAAACAATTTAATTGATATATACTACACAAGCTTTACAGCTTTGGAAAACATGTGTCTGTATGACATTAGCTAAAACTATACCTACAAAAACAATGTCACACAAAATGAGAGAACTTCAAATATGAATTCTCAACTTGTGAAGGAAGCCTAGTGAAACTCACCAATCCCAGTCTAATTAATCATATAAAGTTATGTTATTCTCCCCAACATAGACAACTGTATTACATGGCCCTACTCCTACTTTTTAAACCTTGGAGAAAAGAAAAATAATTATTAGGTGACTATGACTCATTTGAAGCTGGATTAAAAGCAAATGAAAGCAGTATAACAAATGACAATTTCAAACAATACAAACAAATTCTGGACAATGAACGCCAACAAGAGGAAGACAGTGAAGCTCAACTAGACCAAGACTCTCCTGAGGGCAGTCAATATAAGCAATCCGAAAAAGACTTGTCAGTGCTCGAATCACCGCTAATTGAGGAACACCTCACCATTTATCTAGAAGTCATTCAAGAAATTGAACATGGTTTTAAATATGAAACTAAAACCATTAGCTGTAAAAAGGATGAACCTTTGCTCCTGTATGTAAGTGGTGAAGCTGGATCTGGTAAAACATTTTTAATTAAAATAATCAGCACATTTCTAGAAAACCTAACAAACAACAACCTTTCGCCTGTAGTAACTGCTCCACAGGTTTAGCTGCCTACATCATAGGAAGTGTAAAGTTACACCAACTACTGCTCCTCCCTGCAGAACACCAAAGCAAATTAGAATACTACAAATTATCAGCAGAAGTTTCTACTGAAGTATGCAGAATTCTAAAATAAATGAAAGTGCTCCTGATAGATGAATTAAGCATGGTGTTCAACCTTGTGTTTGATTTAGTTCATCTCAGAATGCAAGAAGTCCTAAATACCAACTACAAAGAACTGTTTGGAGGAAAGCATGTTATTGTTTTCAGAGAACTCCTACAGTTAACACCAGTGAAAGGTCAACCTATTTTCAAAACATTAGCACATAAAAATTCTCACATTACCCTTGGCAGCATTGGAAATGTAAATCTCTGGCAACATTTTCACTACTGAGAACTAACTCAAAACATGTGTCAGTCTGCAGACCTCACCTATGCTAGCATTTATTAAAAAATTAAACTGGTCTGCTTACTAAGGATGCAAAATAGTGGACTAATCAATGAGCTATATGGATGAAACACATCTGCTCCTGATGTCATGGAATAATTAACTCAACAAAATCTTACATGTATGTGCTTAATGTCAACCCTTGTAAGGTGTAGTAAATTCAACGAGACAATGTTGAAAAAGAAATGCAACCCATACTGCATACCAGCTCCACAGACAAACTAGAAGTGCATAGCATGACACTTCCTATGTGTCAACAAGCAACAGCACGACTAAACAGCTTGGAAAAATGTATCTTCAACACACCTGGATTGGTGAAAATATTGACTTTGTGTCTAAACTGCAGAGTAATTCTAAAATGTAACCTCGATGAGAACAAGGTTTAGTCAATTGAGCAATTGGTACAGTTGTTGGTTTCCAAATATATCCACATGACAACATGAAGTTTTTCAACATCTACTTTGACAAATTTGCAGAAGTTAAAAAGATTGGCTTGACAATAGCACGTTTGATTCTTTTCAAAGACATGTTTGTACGCAGAGAACAATTTTCTCTGTCTCTTGCATATGCTGTCACTATTCACAAATAACAAGGTCTAACCCTAGATCAAGCATTGATTGACATTGGAAGCACAGTCTTTAAAGAAGGTATGAGTTGTGCAGCGCTCTCACGTCTGCCTACACTCAATGGTCTATTCCTAGTTAACTTTAATGTAAAAAAAGTCAGTGCTGACATTCCTTGCATCCTAGAATACAACAGGCTACGGGCACAATTCACCCCTCATCTAGATATGTACCCTTTACCTCAAAAAATGAAACCTTTAAAAAGACAAGTAATACAAACAGAATCTATCACAGATCTCCCAACAATACTACTAAAGAAAAAAAACCAACCCCTTGTTCATCAAACAATACAACCACACAACTGTCTAGTACAAAGTCAATTGCATGCCCATCAGAAAAGAAAGACACATATGTCTCTTCTCCAGAATGATCTGCAGGTCCAACAAAAATTCCACAAACAGAACTCTCTGTTCCATTTAAATTCAGCAACACAACTGGAGTAAACAATTGTTCACAACATCTACTTAAATGACTCAGACCCGTTGTGTTTGCAAATGCTTGTCCTTCATAGAAATTGTATTCAAAAGGAAAAGCCGGATACCCCTTTCTCTGCCCAGGTTATGTTAAAATGATTGGCCCAACACAGTACTTCAGCATTTCTCTGCCATGAAGCATAAATGAGACGTTGTAAAGTATTTCAAACAATTACATTTTTTTGCCTTGGAACAGTGTCTTTTTTCATAGTAGTCTCGATTAGTACAATAGAGAGTTACGACTTTCTGAAAATTAAGAAAACAGAGATGATTGGTTTTCCCTCTGTGTTTTCCCCATCTATGATTTTGACATTCTTCCTGCTCACCCCATCTAATGGTTTTTGCATTTTGTCATCACAATGTCCCGTCTTAACTTGTCTATTAAGTTTTGTATGTGTTTTTACCATTGGCATCGTACAATCACATTGTGTGCAAATTTAGATGTTAAACTGTGTTTTATACGGAAAATAAATTCTAATTGTTTGAAATACTTTACAACGTCTCATTTATGCTTCATGGCAGAGAAATGCTGACGCACCTTGTTGGGCCAATCATTTTAACATAACATGGACAGAGAGAGGGGTAACCGTTGTAAAGACGCCGGTGGGGGGATGTCTGTACTTCCGCTCTCTATATGGTAGAGGAGAGGCACAGAGGACCCCAGCCAAGATTCTCTATTATTGGTATCGTGGTCGAGCAATCAAGGCCTAGCTTCTCAGGAGGTGATGGGGCTGGTTCTTAAGTACAGTGTAGTCCCCAATCACCCACAAAGGAATGTCCGCACACTGTATCGGTTAAAACACAGTCTTTATATAATTAATATTCAAGGTCACATACACTATCACGATAACTTACTTTGTACTCTGAAAATCAACAATGGTAAATATATACAGTTGTAAAGTGGTACCACTAACGTTTACAGATCTCATTAAAGTGCATACGGTCAGAATGACACACAGATCAAAATAAAGAGGAAACCAGGAGTAGAGAGAGGAAGGGAAGCAAGATTTTTGAACAATTGGCAGAATGCTAGCCCCGTACCACTAGACACAGTTCTGTGTGGAGATCCCCCCACCTGGGCAACCTGTAAAGCAAAGATGTATCACAAGCCCTGTCCATGTATTGTTCCCACAAGACTTTCCAATAGTTCTGCAACCCCAAAGTACCTTTGTGTTGTAGCGTTCCTCGTCGGGGAATCAACAGCCCTTCTTGAGTGCCCACCCTTTAAGGCAGGAGTCACGGGTCGTCAAACGTCCGATGGAGAACAGGTCGAGCTACGATGACGGTGAGGTGACCGTGTCATTCCTAGCGGTGCTCGTTGATGGGGAAGCGTAAACGTCCTGCAAGGAAGAGGCATGCGGGGCACCTCGGTGTCGATAGTTCTGGACCGCAAAGAGTTTGAAGAACTGTGGCCCAACAAGGGCGTCAAGTCGTCGGTGTCTCTGTGGTCTTTGGGTGGCGGGAAACCCAGCGGTTGGATGCTCCTCAGCGCGTCGACGGTCAGGCCTTCTCCAGCAGGATACAGCGGCGACGATGCGGACGAGAGTGTCCTTGGATCAATTAAGTTCTTAGGCAAAACGGGAGCATGACGGCTCCAGTCGGCGACGGCGGTCATCGACAGTGGCGGACAACAGTCCGGGCGCTTCTCTTTGTGATCCTGCGGTGGTCCCCGCCTCGGGTCGGCAGCCTGTCGAAGGTCTGTCTATCAGGGAGATTTGGCAAAGGTCTGCTGGTGCACGATGGTCCCTCGCAGCTCAGGAAGAGGGTGCCTTATCAGGTCCTCTCTGGGTCAGTCCTTGTAGACACAGCAGCTTTCAGATTGTGAAGGAGAGCAACAGCAATTCTTCTCGTCCAGCAGGGCTTCAACGTCAAGCTTCACTCCAGTTACTCATCATAGTGGACTTCAGCTTCTGAACACGATTCCTAGCAGTGAGAGGTCCCCAGATATACTGTTTATCTCCCATTCATTCTGCTGGGTCATACTCAAGCATCCAATCACGACTAAGGGCATTCAGGCAGACAGGCAGCCAATCAGGCACACAGTGAATTCAGTCCATTCACTTCTCTCCAGACACTCACAACAAGTTATGTGTATTGGGACAAGTACCGAGCCATTCAACACTCCACACTGCATTCATACCGGTTTCAGGCAGGGCTGTCTCAGTCATTGTGTCAACCACCAGATACTAGACACCCACAACATAGAATGCGCATTCATCACACACTCCATTCACCCAGGTCTCACCCACAGGCGTACCCACAACATACGGTTGTTGAGAAGGCTCCAGTCAGTCTGGTCAGCACTTCCCCACACTACCATATATGGAACTTCCACCCCACAGCCAGTCAGGGGGAAGGGACAGAGTCAGGGCTTCCCAGGACTTCGGGAAGATCAAGGTAACCGGCGATGGAAGGCAAGAGGCCATGGGGGCCATTTTGTCTCCATCAGGAATCTACTGATACCAATGACAGCACCTGGGCATCCCAAAATGGAGGACGCTCAGGGCACCAGTCAATTCAGCACATAGCTGCCACCAGCCCATACCCTGCTCTGTGGGTCACACACAGGTGCCCAAAAACATACACTAGGGGCACAGGGTTGCACCCCTACCCATGGGTGCCATAAGGGTATCCCATGGGTCTGTTCACCAAAACCAGAGGAGAGAGCTGCGCCGCCAGGAGTCCCACATGAACTCCTGCGTGGAAAACACGACAGAACACACGATAAACAGCAGTAAAGGACAAGCATACGGAGGCCCTGTCCCTCCGATGCATTTCCAGCATCACAACCGGCTTTTCCTTTTGAATGCCTATTCATAATGTTTCCTGTTTAAAAACTGGTCCCCCACAAACAAAAAAAGAGGGAAAATACCAAATTGTTTAATTCCTTCATAGAAATGCCACACATAATACTGATAACACTTACAGTTTCTTAGGTATAAGGCAAGAATTGGACCACTGTGCAGGAATGGTAGTATTTACCATAAACACACAGCAATATCCACAGGAATTCCTAATGTACTTACTACAAGTACTAGAAATCAAAAACATCCCTATAAATTAAATCTTCTAGATTATCTACATGTGGAAACATACATTCACTCTCTGGAACCATGTTTCACAGGATCACAACTGTAATGAACAATTCATATATGTATCCATACAGAATTCCGAATCCATTCCATTTCACCAGCTTGTTCAGAATGCAAATCATGGCATATTATGCCCTTTTTGCAATCAGACAATCGTTCCACCATACAAATAAACTCACATAGCCAATATGTCATACTCATGCTTCTAAAGTACAATGCAGATGGTGCCAAAAATAACTACAAGTTTACAGGCTTAACACACGGGCGTGTATCTCTTGGAAAGAAACCTCCACAACAGTAGGTATAGTATACCACACTGTTGCCACAACCACTTCAGGGCATTACACTGCATACGTCAAAACAAAAAGTCGTTGGTTTGAATGTAACAATTCTGCCTTTACTCCAAAACATAGGTTTCCAGAAAATTTTACAAATGCCTACTTAATATTCCTTCAACCCAAAATGAGTCAGTAAACTATAGCACAATGAACGGGTAACATACGCCAACATTTATCTAACTACATCCATAATACTATACTACAGTAGTACTTTTGAAAGTCAATCTAGTTATAGTACGCCAACAGGTATCTAACTACTCGGAAAAATACCCTTTCCAAAACTTCAAATATGCAATCTCAATTCTTATGCGACAAAACATCTTCTAACTTCCAATGCAGTTATTATACACCAACAGGTATCTAACTACTTCAAGCATTCCCTTAATTACAACATACTTCAAACAAACATACTATCACCCTTACACTGACATGTAGAGTTAAAATACACCAACAATTATCTAACTACTTCAAACATTCCCTTAATCACCTCATACCTCAAACAAACATGCTATCACCCTTAGGCTCACATAAATGTAATATTTTTTTTTATCAGCATGGATTTTTTCTCCCAATAACTCAATAATGATTTAATGTCAACACAACAGCAGTGTGTAATACACTAATGTTGTACCAAACATAGTACTTACAATGTACTGTTTATGAGGGTCTAAAAATATGTACATGTAAAATTGTATACAAATAAAGCTTTTAAACTATCCTGCTTACAAAATTGTACTGTTTTTTTTCCACAGAAAATAATCCAAAGATTCCAGCTTAATAACGCTATGAAACTAAGTAACCATAGCAAGTACAATCAAATACATATTCTATGAGCATTATCCTCAATTGTACTACAATCATAAGTACCATATACGGTTCAATTACATCATTCCTCTATACTACAAACACTTTGCACTCCCACTACATTAACTATAATTACTCTACATATATTTCTACTGTGGTGATTCTGGACATACTCCTACTACATTACTACTACTACTACAGTACCTATTATTAATATACACAAATTACTACTGTGGTGGCCACTGGCCACAACCTCCCCACCACAATACAATAAACTATATAAAAGTACATAACACCCTGACCCCCTGCAATTGAAATGAGATTCGCGGACACCAAAATTGACCTCATACTCAGTGGCATTTCCAAACCCCTTTTTCACCAATAAAAATAGCTCCACATTACCTTCATTACACTTCCTTACCATTTCTATGCCCTCTTTCAGCCATCAAATAGCCCTAAATGTATTTTCCAAGCTGTCCATTCACGTTGCTGTCCTCAAACTACCGCAGTGTCCACCCCCTCATTACGCCATCAAATAACCCAAAATGTGATATCCAGACTTTCCTCCTACTGGGCTGTCCGCGGACACCGGCGGCTGTCTGCGGATCCAACATGGGGGGTGTTTCCAAAAATATGACGCACCTCACTCTATTCACCATCCAATCAGCGGGTGGGTCCAATGTCTGCGGACATTACATTGTCCTCTGGAGCAATCAAGGGCCGGTCCATGGACCGAACAGGGAAGTGAGTCTGCAGACCGAACCCAGATATGACACATTTTATTTATCTACTTTTTGGTCATTAAAAAAAAATAAACTACTGGATGAATGTACACCAAATTTACAAAAGCATGCTTTTAGTACAAAGCCGCTGCTCCTGCCGAAGATTTGGTGAAAATCCATCCAGCGGTTTGGGCTGTAGGCGTGAGCACATTTCTTTTCCATTTGGTCTATGGGGAAAAGAACACATTTTGGGACTCCCTATAACTTTTTGCCCCCTTAATGAAACCTCACCAAACTTTGCAAAATCAATCTGACAGACCCATATACCTTGTCTGCAAAGCTTCATAAGCTGCCCAAAAAGTGCTCTGTAATATATATTGATGCAGTAGCGAAGTTTGGTGATGTTTCATGCAGGGGGGGGGGGCAATCTTATAGGGGGTTCCAAAATGTGTGTTTTTTTCCCCATAGATGCAATGGAAAACAAATTGTGTCCGAACCGCTGGATGAATTTTCACCGAATTTGCAGCGGCTTGGTCCCGAAAGTGAGCTTTTTAAAATTTGGTGTAAATACGTCCAGTCATTTTTTTTAAACAACCAAAAAGTAGGTACAAAAATTAGTGATATATGGGTCCATTGCACAGACTCACTTCCCTGTCCGGGACGGGCCTCGGACTGGTCCAACGGGTGTCGTGAAGTCTGCGGACATTGGACATTCCCGCTGATTGGCTGGTGAAAAGCGTGAGGTGCGTCATATTTTGGGAACTGCCTACCATGTTGGATTCACGGACACTGCTCATTGTCCACAAACATTGCGGTGAAAACATGTTAAACACAACATTGCACTTGTCAAACTTGTCAAACTAATCAAACAATGTGTGGGGAGTTGAAGGGGGTGGGATGGTATATGGCCTTAAAAAGCCCAAACAATGTGTGGCTTTCCAACTCCAATGTCCGCGAACAGTCCAGATGTCCGGGGCAGTCCTGTGATGTTCGTGAACATCTCAGATGTTCAGGGACATCTATGCCTATTTCTGCAATACAGGGTTGGGTGGAGTATAACGTTGCCGCCACTCAATGAAACTACATGGAATTCTATTCTATACCTGACTCTGAATGGTTCTGCAAAGTGTGGTGCTGTTTTGTCAAGAGGCAACAAAATTAGAGGGGGCGGTCCCAAAATATTTTAAAGGCTTATATGTGGTGGCATTTGACAAAGGTCGGTAGAAAGATTTTAGACCTAGATATTAATGTGTTTGCAAGGTTTGGTGGGATTTTGTCAAGAGGGGGCAAAATTAGAGGGGAGTCGCAACATTTTTAGATGGTTTATAACTTTGTTGCCATTTGACGAATGTGGACAAAGGTTTTCCGAAAGATTATAGACCCAGCCTTGAATGTTTGTAAGTCCGAAGGGATTTTGTCAAGTGGGGGCTAAGTTATATGACTATTTTATGTATGTCAATTTGAACACTTTTAAAAAATAAAACATGCACGGTTGGCAGCAAACTTGCGTAAGAAGCATTGGCAAGGACCTGAAGCATGGTTTTGAAAATGTATACATGTTTTATATCTGAAAAGTGTCATAATGTAGGTACAAAAGATTGTGATATGCCTTTGGGGACTGAGGTATAGCCTATGGCCATGAGCTGTGACCAGATTGTCCGGCATGAGCATGGCCACCAGGCACCGGCTATGTGGTAAAGTTTTTTGAAATTGAGATAGGTTTGATCGGGAAAACAAATCGGCTCGTGTGAACAGGTTGAAGAAGTGGATTGAATCACATCAAAAGTGTACAAGCAAGAACTTCAAAGTATGGGTTCGTAAATATGCCCTGTGTTTTATTTTCTTGAAAGTGTGAAAATGTAAGTACACAACACAGTGATATAACATTGGTGTGTACGGAAATGTAATAGGAAAATGTTTTTACATATTCTGAATTTCAACAAAGGTAGCTCCACGATCCACATTTCATAATCCACATTTTAGGAAAGGTCTGAATTTTAACTATGGCCAAGGATGTGAGACGCATGTGTGACCCACAAGCTGTGTCTAGTAGATGTCAGTATCATAACACATAAAGAACATTCCATCCAATTTGAACTTGACTGTGCACAACATGTTTTTCATTTGTACTACACCACAGCAATGGAATAAATGCAATGAAAGTAAAATTAACATATTAATCCTACTAATATTCCAGGACCCAATAACATACTCCCCTACTTATATTCAATACAATTTAGACCACTGCTTATGAGTACAAAGACTTTGGTGCATTGACAGGAACTGAAAGTGTAGGAAATGTAAAATTAGATCTGTTTTGCAGTGAATACGTGACAGGTTGAGATGCACGTTGATTTATTTGAACTGGCTCCATTGTTCATGTATGTAAAAGGAGGAAATAGCACCGGATGAATGCAACATTTTTATTCAGCGCTGTAGTCTGAATCTCGGTCAAAGGCACAAAGGAAATCATGTGCTATTTAATGGGCTGGTTTGTCAAGGGGAGTTTCTTTGAATGACACATGAGTTTTAGAAAAAGGGCTTGAGCAGAAAGGGCATTCACTCACTCACTGGCTAGGGAGCAGAAGACCTGGAGAGAGTTAGTTACTGGGCAGACTGAGTCGCCTGTGTTTTTGCCGGCAGTGATGCAGGCTGACTGTCTTGTGGGCTGTCTGTCACTCTCCTGGGTTGGCAGTTATCAGAAGAGTTGCAGTCTTGAGCGCCCTTATCTGTGGTTGAACCTGGGTGATGCGGCAAGCAGAAAGGCTGGGGAAGGACTTTGTGGGGTACCTCCAGACTAAGGGCTTCATTACACGGATGGCGGTGGACCAAGGTGCTACTAGCACTTTGGTCCATGCCTGTAAAATACTGGCACCGCCTTGGTGGAAAGGGGAATTACCGCCCTATTCCAAGGTTGGTGGGGCGGTAATTCCCCCTTCCCCCATTGCCCTTCCCCATTCCCATTTTTGCCCCATAGGGCATAATGGGAATGGGGAAGGTGCTAATTACGGCACCGCAAATTGCGGTACCGTAATTAGCTCCCTGGTCCCTTTGCGGGTTGTTTTTTAATGCATGCAAAGAGCAGGCGTTAAATTCCCCAACCCGCAAAGGGACCTCGTAGTAAGTCGGTAAGGGTTTACCGGTACCGGTAAAATACCGGTACCGGTAAACCCTTACCGCCTACCGTGTAATGAGGCCCTTAGTCTGGGAATATTACCAGCTGAATCTAGATAATTATGCAATAATTGAGGGGCTTGTTAAATTTATGATTGATACTAGACAGCATAGGGTAAATAAGTAATTACATTTGTAGGCATTGCATAATAACATTTTAAATGTGTATGTAAAACTGTGTTCATATTTCTCAAGTTTTGCTGCGATAAAACTCATCAGAATGTCAGCTCTGC
This sequence comes from Ambystoma mexicanum, assembly GCF_040938575.1. NCBI lineage: Eukaryota > Metazoa > Chordata > Amphibia > Caudata > Ambystomatidae > Ambystoma > Ambystoma mexicanum. The sequence continues at coordinate 417,101,309 of NC_090927.1, read as the reverse complement.
CAATTTTGTTGCGAAGTTCAAGGCCAATGCTGGCAAAATTCTGGGCATTGTCACAAATAGAGTGTTTTCAAATCCATTGCAGGAAAGACTTTGCTTATTTTTGATTTACAACTTGGATGCACATATCATTCTATGTATCTTACATATTTCTAGCTTCTGATAAAGAATAACAACTTGAAAAGTTAATAGCGTAACTCCAGCTTTATCTCAGCACTTGGCGCTACACCTTACTGGTTACAAATTAGAGCTTTGGTTGAAAAAATGGTTTGTGTAGATAGTGAGCTGCTAACTATGATTCTTTTGCCCTGAGGCTGGCCAGGGCTTGGTAACTATAAAGCCAAAAAGTAGGAATCCAGTTGCACTTTCACTAAATTCAATTGTGTACATTTGGTGGTAAGTTTAAATAATGACAGTATACACAATTTGGGATCTTCAATCCTTTTGCTTTATTTTGTATGCCATTTACTTTTGTACCATTAGCAGTTATTTGAATCCCCAGGTTTTGTAGGTCCTTGTCTTTATTGCATTAATAAAGTTTTGTGGATCCGTTGTAAGGTAGGTGATTGAATTAGTAATCATTCAATCTGTTGATAGTAAGGTATTTCCTCATATGTTGGCTACTTGTAGGTCTTAATCCCATATTTAGTTCATGTTTGTTTTGTTATCCTTTGTTCAGTAGATGATTGAATTTAATGTCATTCAATTGCAGAGTTCTTTAGATCCTTGGTTCAGTAGACAATTGAATTAAATGTAATTCAATTGCTGCCTTCCATGTCTTTGTTTGGTATAGTAGTTACCCTTATTTCCTTAGTGGTTTGCTCCTCGGTTCATAAGGTTTGTAAGTCCTCAGTTCAGTAATTGGTTGAATTAATTGTCTTTCAAATACTGCCTATCTTGTTTGTACGTTTTGTTGTCTTTAGAGTCTTTCGCTTGCTATTGGGTTTATTGAGTTTATACTGTCATCATTTTCCTTTTGATTTGGGTATCATGTATGCTTTTGTTTGGTTGAAATTCTTCCTGATTTTTGTTGATTTAATTTGTGTTGGGTATAGTTGTTCCCCTTATTTCCTTTGTGATTTGCTCCTCAACATGTGTTTCCCCACCTTAAATTTGCCAGTTCTTCTGGAGGTGCAAGGGTTTTGATAAATGATAGGGTGATACTGCATATGTTTTCTTGTTGTGTGTTGGTAGAGAAATTTGTTCCAGAGACTTTCCAGTTTAGTTTCTGTTTTCTTCATGACTCTTATCATTTTCCACTGATGATATTCTTAATATAACCAGTTTTTTGCCTTTCAGACTTTAGCCTTATTTCTGTAGGTTTGCAGATTCGAAACTTGATGTAGTTTATCGCGGTCCGATTGCCGTGTTTGAAAAGGTGACTTAGGGCCTCATTCCGAGGTGGGCGGTAAGGGGTTATTGGGGCCGGTAACGGTGTCAGTGCCGTTAAACCCTTACTGCCGCAATACGAGGTCCTTTAGCGGGTCCTGATAAGGGAAGCTGGTTTTACCAGGTGCCCTTAGTGGGAGCCACAAAAGGACCAGCATGATAATAATGGGCCTGTTGTTAGCATGGTCCCCATTCCCATTCAGCCCTATGTGGGCTCAAATGGGAATGGGGATGGGTTCCCTGAATGGGGAAATACAGGGTCCTCCAAGGTTGGAAATGCCCGGTAATTCCCCATTCAGGGAACCCGGTATGCGGTAAGGGGGTAGCCATGGTGCTGATAGCGCCATGTCTACCTCCAACCTCGGAATGAGGCCCATAGTCTCAGTGTATTTGTTCTGCACTCAGGTCCATTGGGTTGGCATGCAGAGAGATGCAGAATGTGCAGTAAAATAAATATCAAAGCAAAGTTAGTCACTGTAAATTGTTTTATTCTGAGAGGCTGAATGAATGTTTTGTGTTTCCTTTGCATTGTTAATGTGTATTCTTGGATGCAAGCCACAAGGGCATAAAAGCGTGGTATTGTCTGTAAGATACCACAGGAGGGGATGAGTTAATTCTTCAGAGTCTACTAAGTTCAGTACTTGTATACCGTTAGTGACCGTGGTAAAATAATTATTAAGCAGCGTTTTGAAGTTCGTCTCAGCACTAAAAAAATACCCCAACATGTTTACCACAATATATTACTGAGGGCTAACAAAATACCACAATACCAAAATACCACAAAATACCATGATATACTAAATATAGCCCAAAAATATAAACAGTTGTCTGGGCAATGGTCCTGACAGTCAGCAAGGAGAAATGTGTATTGTAATTTGCCTATTGGGGCATGCGGCACGGCTGAAGTGGTAGGTTTGAATGGGAACAAATATGTGCTTGCGATTACAGAATGAAGTGGTGGACTAGGTTAAAACAAACTTGCTCAACCAGCATTAGCAAGGGCCTGAAAGTATGTTTTGGGAAATATGTATTGTGCTTCATTTTTCAAAGTGTAGAATGTAAGTAGAAAAACTAGTGATCTACATTTGGTGTCTAGGTAGTGGACTGGGCCCTTGGCAAATGCAAATGTGTACTCTGTTAATTTGCTTATCCATGAATTTGGAAACTGCCCATGGCTGCAAGCCATGAGCACTGGCAATGTGTCACATTATTAGGGTATAGTGCACACTGAGCTAGGATGCAGGGTAGGCACAGTGAATAATAGGGGTGGTTTGGTTTGGCTGTGGTCATGGTGGAGCCCTATGTCATATGCAATTGAACAATGATTTGCATCCCCAGCATGTGCTGCTGATAATGACAGACATAAGTATGTATTGCAAAAAATATGTTTCTTAAAGGAAGTTTATAGTTCTTTCATATGTATGAAAAGAGGAATTATTAATAACTTATATACAGTGATATAACATCATGAAACATGTTCTCTTATAAAAATTGTGAAATTGAGAGAAAAAACGTTATTAAAGAGATGTTACGGTTAAGATGCATCCTACCTTTGGGACTCCTCTGCTTCAGTAGTTAGCCAGTGGCGTCCCACATTAGCATGCCATGGCACTTTCCTCCTGGGTTCTCATGAGCCCTTGCCCATTCGTACTGCCCCTTCTATTTATGCACTTTTCTCACTGCACAATGCATATGTGCATTTATAAGAGCACTCTGTACACTTTTTTGTATAAGTAAGGGAAATGCAGATGCAAAAGATTTGTAGAAGATTGTTTAGTGGCAGTTGGTGTGTGGAAGCTTAATATGTTGATATGGTTATATGTACAATGTTTGAAAGTGATTGGTGGATGGATGTGTGATTGTTTGAAAGCAGGTACTAAGGTAGTGTTACAAATATAAAATTAGAAATGGTTGAAGGGCAGCCCTGTGCGATGGTGTGCACTTGCCATCCGGGTCTTTTAATAATCAATGGTCTGGAAAGGGGACTGTGGAGACCACGGATAATTATAAAGGTGCATCGATTATGGTCTTTATTGTATGTAGAGAAAAGTATTTAGGACAGAAAATTGTTTCTGTCCTTCTCTATTTTTCCTCTAGTATACAATTGTCCATTATTCCATTAGCATAACTCAACATGCTAATGGATATGTTGACGAATCTCATTGAGTCCGTCTTCTTTACTGAGAAATGTAAAGTAGCTGGAGTCTATAAGATTATCTTTTTTTAGTTCTATTTTTTAACTGTGAAAGGTGGTTCCTAAAGGAACCTTTTTGTCAGTGTTTTTTTTTTTGCAAGAGAGGTCATAAAGTAAGATGAGGTGGGAAATGAGGGAAGAGGCACCAACCACAAATGTGGAGGGGCAGTTGGACAGGGGAAGATGTTGTATGTGTGTTACATCTAAGATAGTGGGCACTGTTTCTACAGCTTCAAAAGCACTTCGAAATTGCTTCCCCCAGCAGAGTGGTGTGTTGCAGTATAAAGAAAGTACTGTTGTCTTCAAAAGATATGGATAAACAGCCTCCTTTATCGTTTGCAAGGTAGCTGGTGGGATTGTGTGTTCCACTGAAGTGGCTGTATGGTTACAGCATTGGTTGAGGAAGATGTGGTGGAGGAAGACAGCCTACTAATTGCTAAAACAGGAACAACCTTTCTGAGAGCATTGCAGTGGTTGGATTTGGTGTGGCAGCGCAGGGAGGTGGTCCCTTAGTATTGTCTAGGTAGTCGCGAGTGAGTACAACATTGCACTTTTGTGATGTTATATTTGATGTCCTGAGTGTTAGGCCTAGCAGTGCACAGTGGTGGCACGAGTTATGATTGCTTAGCTTACCATAACTTGTGAATTTCTGGGAGTTTTTGGATTTACTTGCAACCATAACGTTCCTTTAACAAAGTTTTTTCACTGAATTTCATAGGTTTTTATAAGTGCAACCTAACCATAATGTCCCATTAACAATGTTTTTTCAGTAAATTTCATAGGTTTTTATTAATGCAACTTAACCATAACGTCTGTTTAACAACGTTTTTTCAGTGACAAAAAATATATATGTACATATGTATATGTATATATTACATGGCCACGCTAGTATATGGCCCACTCTGAATTGTTTTGCAAAGTTTGGTGAGGATTCGTCCAGGGGGGGAAAAGTTATAGGGGGGGTCCCAAAACTTTTGTTTTTTCCCATAGACATAATGGGAAAAAAATTTGCTCGCGCCTACAGCCCAAACCGCTGGACGGATTTACACCAAATTTGTGGCAGTAGCGGCGGCTTGGTCCTGAAGGTGTGCTTTGCTTTATTTGGTGTAAATCCATCCAGTAGTTTTTAAGAAAATGACAAAAATGTAAGTGAAAAAAATTAGTGATATCTGTGTTCGCTTCGCGGACACACTTCCCTGTTCGCTCCGCTCTCTCCCTCCCCCCACCCCCGCTAATGCCCCGTGTGTCTCTCTCCCTCCCCCCACCCCCCGCTCCTGCCCCGTGTGTCTCTCTCCCTCTCTCCCTCCCCCCACCCCCACCCCCGCTCATGCCCGGTGAGTCTCTCCCCCTCCCGCCCACCCCCGCTCATGCCCCGTGTGTCTCTCTCCCCCCCACCCCCCACTCATGCCCCGTGCCTGTCTTCTGTTCCCATCGCTCATGCCCCGTGTCTGTCTTCTGTTCCCCCGCTCATGCCCCGTGTCTGTCTCCTGTTCTCCCACCCCCCGCTCATGCCCCGTATCTGTCTCCTCTTCCCACTACCCCCCGCTCATCCCCTGTGTCTGTCTCCTGTTGCCCCCCAACCCCCCGCTCATGCCCCGTGTCTGTCTCCTGTTCTCCCCACCCCCCGCTCATGCCCTGTGTCTGTCTCCTGTTGCCCCCCACTCCCCGCTCATGCCCCGTTGTTAGGGAGAATTCTCTGTTTAGGCTGAATTTCCTAACCTAGTGAGTCCCCCAGCAGCTTTGCTGGATTTCTGGCGTTTGTTTTTTCATCCTGCCAAGAGTGAGACTCATTTTCTCCCACTCTTGGACATGATTTGTGGTATTTCTTTGAATGTTAATGTGTTCTATGGGCTATGGGGTCTTTAACTCCATAAGCTCACGTGTTTTGCTATGTGTGTTACACAGCACCCTCCGTGACGTAACACTGGGGTGTCCTAGGTGACCCCCACCATAGACTCCATACCCTGGGACTGACTACTGTCTCCCAGGGCATGTAAAGTCACCAATGGCTTTACTAGACCTAAATTTACTAACAGAACCCGTACAAACCATCCTATTGTGGACGTACTGGTAGGGGTAATTCGATTACCCCTGGGTCTGTTATTCGAGGGGGCACTGTCCCGTCCCCTCTCGTCGAGTTTTGGCTGGTGGTAGTGGATACTACTTTTTATATTCAACCACGAATATATTCCTATGGGATTTTTCCATTGGTCGAGGCTAATACTTTTTCTATGTAGCCTCGGTCATACCGCCAGTTTATTAAATTAAAAATGAATTCACTGGTTGGTATTTTCTGCCACAACTCGGTTTTTAAAATGGCGTATGTGTTCGCCTCTGTAACTCCGAACCAAAGGTTGAGCCCTTTGTTCCACTTTTGGCGGGCTTCTGCACAGAAGCCCTCCAGAGTGGTGCCATTCTGTCTGCGTACCACAGGGGATGTGGGAGGGGGTTTAGGCACCCTGGACTGAGTTGCCTTGCCAACTCAAGTCGCACTCTAGTGTGATTGGCCCAAGTGGTGAGCCGCCCCGCTCACCAATTAGCATGTTTGATTGACAGCTAGGCTGAATGAATGAGGGTTTTCTGCATAAAAGCAGAGCTTTTGGGACTGGAACGTCAGAAGTCGCCACAGGACCTAAGAAGCCGACGAGGGTAAAGCTGAGCCGACCTGCAACAACGACACCTCCAGTGGAGCCCTACTGAACCGACTCACTTCTTCCCAACGACAGAGGAGATCTCCCTGCTGGAGAGTCTTCTTCCCTTTGACTGGTGGGAACAACCAGTCCCTTGCTTTTTCTTCGCATCCAGGACGTCTAGTGGTCGAATTGCCCGTGCTGAGCACCCCGGCAACCGGATAGCCACTAACCACTGTACCGCGACCAAAAGGTAGTGTCTTGTGACTGAGCACTCCGCGGCTGGTCTCTTCCCTGGTGGTGCAACGATCTTCAAATTTCCTCTACGACGAGATCATCTCTTCTTCTGGCAAAGCCCTGACTTGCATCCACCACCTGGAACAACTGCCCCCGCCGGAGCTGTCTGTTCACCCTCAAGGTACTGTGTCCGCCTGGCTTCCCTTGTGACGGTTAGCGTAAGGTGTCTTAAATCCTTACCTTTCCACTGGGTCGCCTGCAGACCTTCTTAAACTTTTGTTCTAAAACTGGTCCAACCTTTCGGTGACATTTTGCTACAAAGACTTGAAGTGCATTTCCACTGTGATACTTTTGGGACATACCGCCTTGCCTCTCTCCGAGTGGGCCTGGCCTCTGAACTTTGTGATCTACAGCAGACCCTGCCTTGCTTGCCTTGCATTTGCTTCGTAAAAGTGTTGGTACTGAGTTGGTTTCATACCCTGCCTTTTTCTCTCCCTCTCTAACGAATACTAGAGTGCCATCTAGGTTAAGCATTCACCTCTGTCTGCAAATAAGTGGTGCCTTTGAACCTAGACTTGTTGAAATATTGTTATGGGATTGATATATACTTATAGTAACTGTGATTGAAGTTGTTCGCCATATTAGTGCCAGTGTGTTTTTCATAGATGTGTTTTTAAATAAATAATTATATATCTTTACACCCAAGCTCTGATCCGTGTCTGCTTGTTCTACTGTGTAAATTGCCCTATCTTGTATACTCCACATACTGCCTAACTCATCTTGAGAGAAGTCTGACTGCTCAGCCACATCTACCAGGTAAATCTGGGTGGTGCAGACTGCTACCAATTGGGTTTACTGGTAACTCCTGTAGTCTTAAACTTTTTGCAGTGCTCCCAGAGGGAACTGCACAGGTTGCTGCCTAACACCTGTGTCTGTCTCCTGTTCCCCCCCCGCTCATGCCCTGTGTCTGTCTCCTGTTCTCCCCACCCCCCGCTCATGCCCCGTATCTGTCTCCTCTTCCCCCGCTCATGCCCCGTGTCTGTCTTCTATTCTCCCCACCTCCCGCTCATGCCCCGTGTCTGTCTACTGTTGCCCCACCCGCTCATGCCCCGTGTCTGTCTCCTGTTCCCCCACCCGCTCATGCCCTGTGTCTGTTTCCTGCTCCCCCCACCTGCTCATGCCCCGTGTCTCGCTCTTGTTGACCCCCACCCCCCCGCTCATGCCCCGTGTCTGTCTCCTGTTCTCCCCACCCCCCACTCATGCCATGTGTCTGTCTCCTGTTCCTCCCACCCCCCGCTCATGCCCTGTGTCGGTCTCCTGTTCTCCCCACCCCCTGCTCATGCCCCGTGTCTGTTGTTCCCCCCATGCCCCGCTCATGCCCCGTGTCTGTCTCCTGTTCCCCCACCCCCCGCTCATGCCCCGTGTCTGTCTCCTGTTGCCCCCCACCCCTGCTCATGCCCCATGTCTGTCTCCTGTTGCCCCCCCACCCCCCGCTCATGCCCCGTGTCTGTCTCTGTTGTACCCCCCAACCCCCGCTCATGCCCCGTGTCTGTCTCCTGTTCCCCCACCCCCGTGTGTCTCTCCTGTTGCCCCCATCCCCCGCTCATGCCCCGTGTCTGTCTCCTGTACCCTCCCACCCCCGTTCATTCCCCATGTCTGTCTCCTGTTCCCCCACCCACTCATGCCCCGTCTCTCTCTCCTGTTGCCCCCCGCTCATGCCCCGTGTCTGTCTCTTGTTCCCCCCACCCGCTCATGCCCCGTGTCTCTCTCCTGTTGCCCCCCGCCCCCCGCTCCTGCCCCGTGTCTCTCCTGTACCCCCCCACCGCCTGCTCATGCCCCATGTCTGTCTCCTGTATGTCCCACCCGCTCATGCCCTGTGTCTCTCTCCTGTTGCCCCCCCGCTCATGCCCAGTGTCTGTCTCCTGTTCCCCCACCCCCGTGTGTCTCTCCTGTTGCCCCCAACCCCCGCTCATGCCCCGTGACTGTCTCCTGTACCCTCCCACCCCCGCTCATTCCCCGTGTCTGTCTCCTGTTCCCCCACCCACTCATGCCCCGTCTCTCTCTCCTGTTGCCCCCCGCTCATGCCCTGTGTCTGTCTCTTGTTCCCCCCACCCGCTCATGCCCCGTGTCTCTCTCCTGTTGCCCCCCACCCCCTGCCCCATGTCTGTCTCCTGTACCCTCCCACCCCCCGCTCCTGCCCCATGTCTCTCCTGTACCCCCCACCCCCTGCTCATGCCCCATGTCTGTCTCCTGAATGTCCCACCCGCTCATGCCCCCCGTGTCTCTCTCCTGTTGCCCCCCTCTCATGCCCTGTGTCTGTCTCCTGTTCCCCCCACCCGCTCATGCCCCATGTCTCTCTCCTGTTGCTCCCCACCCCCTGCTCATGCCCCGTGTCTGTCTCCTATTCCCCCCAAGCCCCCCGCTCATGCTCCGTGTCTGTCTCCTGTTCTCCCCACCCCCCGCTCAAGCCCTGTATCTGTCTCCTGTTCCCCCCACTCCCCACCCCCCGCTCATGCCCGTGTCTGTCTCCTGTTCTCCCCACCCCCCCGCTCATGCCCCGTGTCTCTCTCCTGTTGCCCCCACACCCAGCTCATGCCCCGTGTCTGTCTCCCATTCCCCCCAAGCCCCCCGCTCATGCTCCGTGTCTGTCTCCTGTTCCTCCCACCCCCCGCTCAAGCCCTGTATCTGTCTCCTGTTCCCCCCACTCCCCACCCCCCGCTCATGCCCGTGTCTGTCTCCTGTTCTCCCCACCCCCCCGCTCATGCCCCGTGTCTCTCTCCTGTTGCCCCCACACCCAGCTCATGCCCCGTGTCTGTCTCCTATTCCCCCCAACCCCCCCGCTCATGCTCCGTGTCTGTCTCCTGTTCTCCCCACCCCCCGCTCAAGCCCTGTATCTGTCTCCTGTTCCCCCCACTCCCCACCCCCCGCTCATGCCCGTGTCTGTCTCCTGTTCTCCCCACCCCCCCGCTCATGCCCCGTGTCTCTCTCCTGTTGGCCCCACCCCCCGCTCATGCCCCATGTCTGTCTCCTGTTGCCCCCCACCCCCTGCCCCGTATCTCTCTCCTGTTTCCCCCACCCCCCGCTCATGCCCTGTGCCTGTCTCCTGTACCCCCAACCCCGCTCATGCCTTGTGTCTCTCTCCTGTTGCCCCCTACCACCGCTCATGTCCCATGTCTTTCTCTTGTCACCCCTCCTATGATGCCCTTTGTTGACCTCTTGTTCCCCCCACCCCCCGCACATGCCCCTTGTCTTCCTCCCATCCCCCACTCCTCGCTGATGCCCTGTGTCTTCCTCCTGTTCCCTCCCACCCCCTGCTCATGCCCCGTGTCTTCCTCCTGACCCCCCTCCTATGATGCCCCTTGTTGACCTCTTGTTCCACCCACCCACCCCCCGCTCCTGCCCCGTGTCTTCCTTTCCCCCCCACTCCCTGCTTGTGCCCCGTGTCTCCCTTCTTTCCCCCATGACCCCCCGCTCATGCCCTATGTCTGCACTGTTGGAATAGGGCAGACACGGGGCATGAGCGGGGGTGGGGGCCCCACCTTGCCCTACCCCCGCTCACTCCCCGTGTCTCTCCTGTTCACCCCCGCTCATACTCCGTGTCTGTCTCCCTCCTTTTCCCCCTGCTCATGGCCCGTGTCTCCACTGTTCACCCCCACCCCCCGCTCATGCCCCGTGTCTGTCTCCTGTTCTCCCCACCAGCTTATGCCCCGTGTCTGTCTCCTGTTCCCCCCACCCGCTCATGCCCCGTGTCTCTCTCTTGTTGCCCCCCACCCCCCGCTCATGCCCCGTGTCTGTCTCCTGTTCTCCCCACCCCCCGCTCATGCCCCGTGCCTGTCTCCTATACCCCCCACCCCCCACTCATGCCCCGTGTCTGTCTCCTGTTCCCCCCACCCGCTCATGCCCCGTGTCTCTCTCCTGTTGCCCCCCCGCTCATGCCCCGTGTCTGTCTCCTGTTCCCCCATCCGCGCATGCCCCGTGTTTCTCTCTTGTTGCCCCCTACCCCCTGCTCATGCCCCGTGTCTGTCTCCTGTAACCCCCCACCCCCGCTCATGCCCCGAGTCTCTCCTGTTGCCCCCAACCCCCGCTCATGCCCCGTGTCTGTCTCCTGTACCCCCCCACCCCCGCTCCTGCCCCATGTCTCTCCTGTACCCCCCCACCCCCTGCTCATGCCCTATGTCTGTCTCCTGTATGTCCCACCCGCTCATGCCCCCCCGTGTCTCTCTCCTGTTGCCCCACCGCTCATGCCCCGTGTCTGTCTCCTGTTCCCCCCACCCGCTCATGCCCCGTGTCTCTCTCCTGTTGCCCCCCACCCCCTGCTCATGCCCCATGTCTGTCTCCTGTTCTCCCCACCCCCCACTCATGCCCTGTATCTGTCTCCTGTTCACCCCACTCCCCACCCCCCGCTCATGCCCGTGTCTGTCTCCTGTTCTCCCCACCCCCCCGCTCATGCCCCTTGTCTCTCTCCTGTTGGCCCCACCCCCCGCTCATGCCCGTGTCTGTCTCCTGTTGCCCCCCACCCCCTGCCCCGTATCTCTCTCCTGTTTCCCCCACCCCCCGCTCATGCCCCGTGTCTGTCTCCTGTACCCCCAACCCCCCGCTCATGCCCTGTGTCTCTCTCCTGTTGCCCCCCACCACCGCTCATGTCCCATGTCTTTCTCTTGTCACCCCTCCTATGATGCCCTTTGTTGACCTCTTGTTCCCCCCACCCCTGCACATGCCCCGTGTCTTCCTCCCATCCCCCCACTCCTCGCTGATGCCCTGTGTCTTCCTCCTGTTCCCTCCCACCCCCTGCTCATGCCCCGTGTCTTCCTCCTGTCCCCCCTCCTATGATGCCCCTTGTTGACCTCTTGTCCCACCCACCCACCCCCCGCTCCTGACCCGTGTCTTCCTTTCCCCCCACTCCCTGCTTGTGCCCCGTGTCTCCCTTCTTTCCCCCATGACCCCCCGCTCATGCCCTATGTCTGCACTGTTGGAATAGGGCAGGCACGGGGCATGAGCGGGGGTGGGGGGCCCCACCTTGCCCTACCCCCCCTCACTTCCCGTGTCTCTCCTGTTCACCCCCGCTCATGCTCCGTGTCTGTCTCCCTCCTTTTCCCCCTGCTCATGGCCCGTGTCTCCCCTGTTCACCCCCACCCCCCGCTCATGCCCCGTGTCTGTCACCAGCTTATGCCCCGTGTCTGTCTCCTGTTCCCCCCACCCGCTCATGCCCCGTGTCTCTCTCTTGTTACCCCCCACCCCCGCTCATGCCCCGTGTCTGTCTCCTGTTCTCCCCACCCCCCGCTCATGCCCCGTGCCTGTCTCCTATACCCCCCAGCCCCCACTCATGCTGTAACGCTCACCTGATTCCCGTAGAGGCGCCGGTCTTGACTGGGCGTATACCGTATCTTCAAAGGTGATGTGTAACAGACGGCTGGCTCTTTGGGCTGGACCTCTGTGCACTGTATGTCTGACTTGAAGGGTAAGATGTCTGCAGATAGAAAATATGGGATTAAGGAACTGGGTTATTGAATGTCTCTCTCTTCTTCCCTTTCTCTTCTCCTGTAGAACCCCAAAGGTTAACGCTCTCACCTTAGGTAAGTGAACGCCGTGCTCTCCATCTGTCTCGGGGCAGGGTGCAGTAACCAGTTTCTTCACTGGATAAGGGGAGCAGGCCTCTTGACTTCAGAGGACTGCTGTCCGTCGTTTACTGCATGAACGGTAAGTTTCGAGTAATTCTAATGTCTTTAAAGTCTTTAGTAATGATGTTTCTTGTTTTGCAGGGTTCCGGCGATGGCGGATGACGGGCTGAAGTGAGTTGAAGATGGAGCCCGTGTGATGAATAGAAGCGCCTGGAAGCACGTAAGTAAGCGCTTGTTGCCTGCTTCACGATGCGCTCTAACTGTCTTTTTATTTTGCAGGTACAAGTTCGGAGCAGCTGCAGGGTGCCGGAATACCCACTGGGTTAGATGTGGAAAGGAGTAATGGCACGTGAGTATTAAAGTTCCCCAATGTCTTTAAACGCACCTTGTTTTGTCTTTCAGATGCGGGATGCAGCGCCGAAGGCCTCCGGAGCGGTCAAAGAGTTGGTAAGCTTTTGTCTTTCAGATGCCGGAATGCAGTGTGAAGACCTCCGGAGCGCACGAAGAGTAGGTAAGCCTTTGTCTTTCAGATGCCGGAATGCAGCGCGAGGCGTTGGTGACAGCCGATGGACCAGGTAAGTGAAGAGCTGTCACTGAAGCCCGTAATGCTAACCTGTTCTTTCTTGTCTTTATAGGTGTTGCTGAAGACTGGATTCAGGATGGTAAGCCTTTTTCCTTAGACCCAGGATCAGATGCAGAAGACACAATGAGCGTTCTGCTGCAGAGGATGCAGAATAACGCAAAGCAAGATTCATCCATCGGGTGTGGTTTAAATAGCCTCCTGTAGTGCTTAGGGGTCTCCTTCCACAGCCACGCATAGGTAAGAAAAGAGTTCCTGCTTTCCAGAAGAGTTCCAGTGTTCTGAATCTAGGGAGTGGCTCCTGCCCCACCCAACAGGAAAAGTAGTTCCAAACAGAAGAGGATCAGAGGCTCAACTGGCAGGCAAGTAAGCAGCATGGTCTGCTGCAGGTAAGTCCACCCAAGCATTATGAGCCCGGCGCTTCCAGCGCTGGGACTGGGCATATTTATGAGCCTGGTGCCACTAGCGCCAGGACTGGGTCCAAAAGGTGGAAGCAGAGATCATGACACATGCCCCGTGTCTGTCTCCTGTTCCCCCCACCCGCTCATGCCCCGTGTCTCTCTCCTGTTGCCCCCCCGCTCATGCCCCGTGTCTGTCTCCTGTTCTCCCCATCCGCTCATGCCCCGTGTCTCTCTCTTGTTGCCCCCTACCCCCTGCTCATGCCCCGTGTCTGTCTCCTGTAACCCCCAACCCCCGCTCATGCCCCGAGTCTCTCCTGTTGCCCCCAACCCCCGCTTATGCCCCGTGTCTGTCTCCTGTTCCCCCAACCCCCCGCTCATGTCCCGTGTCTGTCTCCTGTTGCCCCCCACCCATGCCCCGTGTCTGTCTCCTGTACCCCCCACCCCCTGCTCATGCCCCGTGTCTCTCTCCTGTTGCCCCCCACCCCCCGCTCATGCCACGTGTCTGTCTCCTGTTGCCCCCACTCCCCCGCTCATGCCCCGTGTCTGTCTCCTGTTCTCCCCACCCCCGCTCATGCCCCGTATCTGTCTCCTGTTCCCCCCACCCCCCGCTCATGCCCCGTGTCTGTCTCCTGTTCTCCCCACCCCCCGCTCATGGCCCGTGTCTGTCTCCTGTTCTCCCCACCCCCCGCTCATGCCCCGTGTCTCTCTCCTGTTGGCCCTACCCCCCCGCTCATGCCCCGTGTCTGTCTCCTGTTGCCCCCCACCACCCGCTCATGCCCCGTGTCTCTCTCCTGTGGCCCCCACCCCCGCTCATGCCCCGTGTCTTCCTCTTGTCCCCCCCTCCTATGATGCCCCTTGTTGACCTCTTGTTCCCCCCACCCCCCGCTCATGACCCGTGTCTTCCTCCTGCCCCCCCACTCATCGCTGATGCCCTGTGTCTTCCTCCTGTTCCCTCCCACCCCCTGCTCATGCCCCGTGTCTTCCTCTTGTCCCCCTCCTATGATGCCCCTTGTGGACCTCTTGTTACACCCACCCCCCGCTCATGCCCCGTGTCTCCCTTCTTCCCCCCTGTTAGGCAGAACCCTGTGCAGTTCCCTCTGAGACCACTGCAAAAGATTTAGGACTACAAGTGTTTGGCAGTAAACCCACTTGGTAGCAGTCTGTACCACACAGATTCACTTGGTAGCTGTGCTGAGCAGTCAGACTTCCCTCAAGAAGAGTTAGGCCGTATTTGGAGTATACAGGATAGGGGAATTTACACAGTAGAACAAGCAGACACTGAACATAGCTTGATTGTAAAGATATATAATTATTTATTTAAAAACACATCTATGGAAAACACACTGGCACTAATATGGCAAACAACTTCAATCACAGTTACTATAAGTATATATCAATCCCATAACAATATTTCGACAAGTCTAGGTTCAACGGCACCACTTATTTGCAGACAGAGGTGAATGCTTTAACCTAGATGGCACTCTAGTATTCGTTAGAAAGGGAGAGAAAAAGGCAGGGTAGGAAACCAACTCAGTACCAACACTTTTACGAAACAAATGCAAGGCGAGCAAGGCAGGGTCTACTGTAAACCACAAAGTTCATAGGCCAGGCCCACTCGGAGAGAGGCAAGGCTGTATGTCCCAAAAGTATCACAGTGGAAATGCACTTCAAGTCTTTGTAGCAAAATGTCACAGAAAGGTTGGACCAGTTTTAGAACAAACGTTTAAGAAGGTCTGGAGGCGACCCAATGGGAAGGTAAGGATTTAAGACACCTCACGCTAATTCAAAGGAAGCCAGGCGGACACAGTACCTTGAAAGTGAAGAGGCAGCTCCGGCGGGGGCAGTTGTTCCTGGTGGTGGATGCAAGTCGGGGCTTTGCCAGAAGATGAGAGGATCCCGTCGTCGAGGAAAAGTTGAAGATCGTTGCACCACCAGGGAAGAGACCATCCGAGGAGTGCTCAATCACAAGGCACCACCTTTTGGTCGCGGTACAGTGGTTAGTGGCTATCCGGTTGCGGGGTGCTCAGCACGGGCAATTCGACCACTAGATGTCCTCGAAGCGAAGAAAAAGCAAGGGACTGGTTGTTCCCACCAGTCAGGGGAAGAAGACTCTCCAGCAGGGAGATCTCCTCTGTCGTTGGGAAGTGGTGAGTCGGTTCAGCAGGGCTCCACCCGAGGTGTCGTCGTTGCAGGTCGGCTCAGCTTTACCCTCGTCGGATTCTTAGGTCCTGTGGCGACTTCTGAAGTTCCAGTCCCAAAAGCCCTGCTTTTATGCAGAAAACCCCCATTCATTCAGCCTAGCTGTCAATCAAACATGCTAAGTGGTGAGCGGGGTGGCTCACCACTCGGGCCAATCACACAAGAGTGCGACTTGAGTTGGCAAGGCAACTCAGTCCAGGGTGCCTAAACCCCCTCAAACACCCCCTGTGGTACCCAGACAGAATGGCACCACTCTGGAGGGCTTCTTCATTTGTGATGTCATCTTTGATGTCCTGGGTGTTAGTGTTAGCAGTGCACGGTGGCGCGAGTTATAGTTGCTTATTTTACCATAACTGCCGAATTTCAGTGGTTTTTCGGTTTTACTTTGAACCATAACGTCCCTTTAACAAAGTTTTTTGACTGAATTTCATAGGTTTTTAGTAGCGCAACTTAACCATAATGTCCCTTTAACAAAGTAACAAAGTTTTTTTTACTGAATATATATATATATATTACATGGCCACGGTAGTGGCCATGTAGTTATGGTTAAGTTGGTGTTTCCAGAGGAAGAGCACTTTTTGGGTGGCTTATAACTTCGCTCCCCCTGGACGAATCCTCACCAAACTTTGCAAAAAAAAGTATATGGCCCACTCTGAATTGTTTTGCAAAGTTTGGTGAGGATTCGTCCAGGGGGGAAAAGTTATAGGGGGTGTCCCAAAATTTCTTTTTTATCCATAGACTGAATGGGAAGAAAACTTTGCTCGCACCGAGAGCGCAAACCGCTGGACGGATTTTTACCAAATTTGGACCAGGAGCAGCGACTTGGTCCCGAAAGCGTGCTTTTGCAGATTTGGTGAAAATCCGTCCAGTAGTTTTTTAAAAAATGACCAAAAAGTGGGTCCTAAAAAATGTGTGATATTTGTGTTCGGTCCACGGACACACTTCCCTGTTCGCTCCGCGGACAGTGTCCTGATTGGCCGATCAGCTTACGTCATGTCCGCGTACATGCTACGTGTTCGCTGATTGGACGGTGTGGAGCGTGAAGCGTGTCAGATTTTCGGTGGCGCCCGACATCTTGGATTTGCGGACGTCCACAGACAGCACGGTGAAACTTGGTTCAAAATTTGTATTTAGTAGAGTGTGTTGGTGTGTAGGAGTGTTTGGGGAGGGTGGGAGAGTATGAGATAGGTTGAAAGTTGTGTTTTTTCATGTGGTAGACGTTCTTGTTGTGTTCGATTTGTCTGCAGACATTATGGGTGTTCTGAAATGTTCTAAATAAATTGAATGGGGGTGTTCTGAGTACTCAATATGTGTCCATTTTGTTCGGAAGCAAGCTGAAACAATTCTAAGAACACTCGCGGTGTCCGGAAATGTTCGTAAATAAACAAAATGGGGGTGTCCTGGGGACGCTGTCCGTATTGTTCTCTGGCAAGTTGAATGTGTTCTAAGAACACATGTCCCAAGAAACGCTGTCCCACAGAGGTGGTCCTTGTGGTGACAGGATCAGAAACAGAGGATGAAGTAGAGGAAATCAACCTACAACGTTCTTCGCAAGGTACAACCTTGCAAATAGCCTCAGGTGTCGCTTCATGGTAGTAGTCCAAAGCTGTACGAACCGTGCCTCCCACGAATGAGTACATTTTGCACTCATTGCAGGTGACACGGTTCGCACGAGCCTTAGGACCATTCCCATGAATGGTAAACAACCGCCACACCCAAGACTCACGTCAAGTGCGGGTAGTAGGGATTTCCTCTACATCATACTCCTCATCCTCTTCTTCCTCCTCTGCATCCTCACTCCTGTTCCCCTCTTCAGGCCCTTGTGGAGGTGGTGGTGGTGGAGGGGGTGGGGGTGGTGCTGAGGCAGACACCAGGTGGCAGCAGTGGAGCCACAGAAGCCATCAGGTTGAAGATGGAAATCTGCAGGTTGCAGCAAAAATCTCTGTGCTCTGTAGAATAGCCAGAAACACAATGAGAATAAGCTCTAGGACGTGTCTTTTATAGGGGTGCTTGTGCACGGTCCGCGGACATGCGCGCTGTCCGCGGACAGATCGAACATAAAAAAAGGTTCAAAAGGTTTCAAAAAGTTGGTATAAACTTATAATTAGTATGTGGGACTTGTGCTATGGTGAGTTTTTATTGGAAAATATTGTGGATTACTTCAAAATGTACTTTTAAATTGTTCGGGGACACGAACAGTGTCCGCATTAAGAACACACGATCAGCCTGTGTGTGGTCACATGGTCGCTTCGCGAACATGTTCGTGAAGGAAGTGGCTGTCCGCAGGACACCAAATGCACGGGCATTGGTTTGCGCATGCGCGTTGATGTTCTATGGACACTGTTCGGGTCCTGAAGTAATTAAAAGTTCGTCAGACGTCAAACGAACAGTTACGGACAGTCGTTTGTTCTTATAACAGTGTCAACTTGCTTGCGAACAATACGGACAGAAAAAGCATCCTCAGAACACCTCCATTTCCGTTTCTTTACGAACATTTCAGGACACCGCGTGTGTTCTTAGAACAGTTTCAACTTGCTAACGAACAGTACGGACAGGTATAGTGTTCTTCAGTGTTCTTCTTCTCCATTTCGTTTATTTACGAACATTTCAGAACACCAATTGTGTTCTTAGAACAGGTTCAACTTGCTAACGAACAGTATGGACAGGTATAGTGTTCTTCAGGACACCTCCATTTTCGTTTATTTATGAACATTTCAGAACACCGCATGTGTTCTTAGAACAGTTTCAACTTACTAACTAACAGTACGGACAGGTATAGTGTTCTTCAGGACACCTCCATTTTCGTTTATTTACGAACATTTCAGGACACCACGTGTGTTCTTAGAATAGTTTCAACTTGCTAGCGAACAGTACGGACAGGTATAGTGTTCTTCAGGACACCTCCATTTTTGTTTAATTATGAACATTTCAGGACACCAATTGTGTTCACAGAACAGTTTCAACTTGTTAGCGAACAGTACGAACAGGTATAGTGTTCTTCAGGACAGCTCCATTTTCGTTTATTTATGAACATTTCAGAACACCTGTGCTGTCCGCGGGCACCTACATTGTTTTTTTTTTAAACAGAAACTAATTACAACTCAATATAAAAATGTAACTTTATTTAACATATATTAATAATTTATGACAGAGAAAGTGAGGCAGAAACGGAAACAAAAACAGGAGAAGAAGTGATGGAAGTCTCATCAAAACGTTTTGGGTTATGGAGAGGGTTTGGGGATAATTGACTGGGATATGGTGAGGGGGGACAAGTACATGTGGGGCAGTGGTATGACGTTTTTGTTTTAAAATGATCTTCAACAAAAGTTTTCAAATTATTAAAATTGGTCAACAATAAATCCATTTTTTCTTTTATGCTGTCAAGCGTGTTTTCCATAACAGCTTCTTCAGAGGTATTTTCTATTTTGGTATATGTATGTCAAATGTATATAAAATAATAATAACTAAATGGTGTATATTGTAAAGTGTTTACCATTAGTTTCACTATCTTGTGACATTTCCTCATGTGGGAAATGCTCCTCTAGCCATTCCAGAGTACTAGACATTTCTGTGAGAAAAAAAAAAGATATTACATTTTTTTTAATCTAATACAGAAAGTTTATAAATATATGAGTAAAATGAAGTACACTTACTATTTCAGGTAAAATATGTTCTTAGTACTATGTAGGTCTGGTGTTGTTCTTAGTTCTGTAGTGTCTGTGAGGTAATTATGTTGGAAGCCAATTTATCTTCTTCTGGTATATTCCATTTTAGAACATATTGTATTTAAATGAATGGTTAGTGTGTTACATGTATGGGTTACATTTCTTATGTATTACTACATATAATGTGTATGTCTGTTGCTTTTTGAATGTGTTAAATGTTCCTATGTTAGGATATAACAATCAAACATACCCCCAGAGTTTTTAGGTAGTGGTACTGTTCTCCGAACATGTCCGCGGACATTAAAAGAGTTCGCGGACATCAAGTTCATTAGAAGAGGTTCACTCTGTTCCATATTACATGTACATAAAGTCAAAGTTATTATTGTTAGGTTGCGCTACTAAAAACCTATGAAATGAACAACTTAATCAACTTAACCATAACGTCCCTTTAACAAAGGTTTTTCACTGAATATATATATATACATATATATATATATATATATATATATATATATATATATATATATATATTGTAGGATTTGCACCACTCCTTCTCCATTCTCTATCTATGTCAATGTAATACCCAGGTGTATGCCTTTTTCTTATACTATCAAACGGAATGTAAAAAACAACATTTTATCCAAGTCACGCATGCTGCAGTGCCGCTCAGTAATCATCGTTGGATGTTCAGCTCCTTTGCAGAGCCACATGAACAAATCATTGTAGGTTTGCAAATTAGCCCAAACGTATAAATATATATTTATTTTACCGGGCAGTGCTAGTTCATACAAAGCTTCTTCTCCTCAAGACAGAGACATATTCATACACGTTTCACCCTTATTAGGGATCATCAGTGCAGTACTATCTGACATACCTTGTGGTTCGGTATTGGGGTATATGCAGCAAACACCAGCAAAGTTATGGTGCGTTTAAAAATGCTTGGGAAAAAATCTGATAAAACTATAAGCTATAAAGCTGGATAGAGATTGACTCGCATGCCCTATGATTGCAGGACTCCATTACCACAGCTGGCTTTAAAAGCCAGTAAAAACAAGGTTTTGATACGTTGGATGAGAGCAGTGTTGCTGTATTACAGAAAGTTTAAAACGTGGCTGCATTTTTTTATGTGCCATTTCACATGTTCATGTTGCATTCTGGAAATCAAACACAAGCTTAGATGGCCAACAAAGCTTTAATCTGAACTCCAGGGCGCTGAAGACAAGAAGTATTGAAATCAGCGTATTAGTATCTCAAGCCGCTTCTAGGTACTTTCTTTAGTGTATGGGGAGTTAATCGCATTACTGAAGGAAATGAAACTGAATGGGAAAATCAATAGGGTTGCTGGAAGATGCTGAGTGTGTGTTATAGGATTCTCCCGCTGGTTTTTGGAAACACAATGTGCCATTTACCAGCAGGAATAATGGAAGTATTTGCGGCTGACGATTTATCTTGGTGTATTGTTCACTTGGCTTTCTGGCTTCTCCTTCCTTTTGATTGATGCAAACATCTCGTAACTCTTTTGTTTTCTTATTGTTTCCCTCTCAAATTCTCTATTTCCGTCTCGTCTCCACTCTTCTCTGTGCTCCCTCACAATTATTTTCTCTTTGACTCGCTCACGCTCAGACACTTTGTCACTCACTCCCAGATGTGTATTCCCATCACTCTGCCTTCCCTAGATCTCTCAGTCACACAGTCACCTTTTCTTTCTCACTCAGTCTGCCGCTCCTTCTCCAACTCACCCTCTCTCGGTCACTCTTTCCACTTTCTACCTTAAATCACTGCGTAAGTCCCCCTCCTACTTCCTCTCCTACTCTCCCTTTCTTTATTTTGTTTTTCATTTCTCCATGGCGATAACGGTTACCTCATTCACAATGCCAAATTCAAAAGATGCACAAAGCATTGTTAACATTCAGCAAGAAGTGAATGCAGTAAATTGCCTCTCATAAAGTGCATTGTGACTTAAAGTTCATTGTTAGTAACTACATCCCGTACCATGCTTCATCGCTTTTATATATTGCCAACACAACACAACTCGGCTCTAATCCGAGCTTATTAATAACTTATCACATTTGAGAAACACACATTCCTACTTTGACAACCATATCCACTCTCACTCATCCCAACTGATTTTTTCTCTCTGATTTCAGTCATTCAAATGTCTAATTTCTCTTACCTATCACCTCCTACCCAAACCTCCCCTTCCTTTCAACAGACTAAGGTCTGGTGACACCCTGGCAAGACCACAATATGCCACATTTCAGACAAGGCCAGCTACTCTAAGACCACTAGGGTGGTGATGGGTGTGCTGAATAAATATTGAATAGCATAACTTCAGTGTTCCTATCATGTTCCTCTAAAAAGGCACAAGAAGCAATGTACTTCTTGCTTCGAGTTGGTCAACCAGGTGAGAAAGAATATTGTGAGAAGTGATATTCACCATGTCGAGTGATGTTATGGACTTCTATCCAGGGCACTCTACTCTAAATGGGCGCCCAGTTAATGTGAATGTTAAAGGAGCACCACACATACATCCATTTGAACTCACCCAAGTTCGAATCCGTCTACAAGGCCGACTCAGCCTTTGACTTTTCAGTGGTTGATAAAACAGTTAGAATTTAATTAGAAAATAATAGCATCTGTTGTTACAATCTTATAGGCTAACCGAATCTAGCACAAATTGCTATTGGAAAACAGACTTTGTTATGTTGTGTTATAAAGCCTAATATTGAGCGTCGGCCTAAACAATTCAGTTGCAACAGGAACAGTGAAATTAGAGGAAGTCCAGACAGTATTTACAGTAAACAGCCTGCTTTAGAAACTGGACGGCCAGTAATTATGTTGAGTTAAGTTATAAGAAAGAGATGCAAGTAAGAATGATGTTTCTATTCCATGAAGGCTTCAGAAGCCTTAGGTCACCACCATCAATAGTGGGCACCAAGCAAAGTACATGTGCCAGGTCATCTGGCCAACTGTCATTGCACAAGCATTAAGCATCATGGAATTCGGTTCCTCCTAGGTAGAAATTCCAGTATGGAGTATTTTGGGGCTGATTCATGGAACAAATTTGTGCTAGAATCCGTGGCGCAAGCTGGCGCAAGCGTGAAAAAGCAAGCACAGGCACACGCGTATGATTCATGGAAGGCCCTGCGCGTGTTTTCCCCGGGATGTGCGCCAAATCTGCAGGTGGCGCACACGGGCGGACACGTCATTACAACATCCAGAATGGTGTGCGCGATGCGCACAGCGAAAGCGCACAATGTCAGCGCACACACCAACAATGGGGCGGAACACGGGGCGGAACACGCGGAATGGGGAACAACGCATGAAAAAGAAGGCGTAACTGGGGAAGTACTGCATGGAAATACACGGAACGCCCACACGCACAACACGTATTCATGGAATCGAATAGGGGAAACCTGCGCACGGCCAAAGACATGCACAGGCTTAAACACGTCCGCCACATGAAAGCAGGCAGTAGCATCCCTATGCATTATAAAAGTGCACGCAAACAACAAACACGTATATACAGCTACGATGAATGTCCCATTCTGTGGCACCCTAGGAGAAATGACGTGTCACGCAACACTCAGGCATCCCAAAAAAGCAAGAAAAAGAGATACGTGACCCATGTAGCCCACGTGTGTGTAAAAAAACACACGCAGTACGCTGTGGCAGCCAGGAACACAAAAAATGAGTATGTGATCAACATGCATGCTAGTATGCCCGAAAAAAAGGGTATGCGACTAACAGGGACATCCGCAGTAGGAGAAATAGCATGTGCGACTCACCATCTGCCTTGCGTGTAGAGAAGAATGTGTAGCCAACACCCACGCCAAAAGAAGAAGTACGCACTGTAGCCACTGTGAAGTAATCGCGTGTGAACCCCAACGTCTGGAAAACGCACGCACCGCTTTCCACGAAAAGCACGTACAGAGCGATGGAAACCCATGTGGGACCTTCAACCCGTGCCGAGGGAAACCCCTGTGTGCACATTACATCTCCTACATGCTTACGCGCTAAGGGCCTTTCCTCGAATTACACGCTAACGTGTTTTTTCACATGCCAATTCACTCCACATCAAGCTGGCCATGCGACAACACACGGAAGACCACGCTCCTGCCCAGAAGGCCGAATTACTGCCCCCCAGAGCACCAAGCCAACTCCCACCAGCCATCTGCTGCTGCATGCCTGCCTGCCTGCTGGCCACATGCCCTGCCATTTGGTGCCTGCACGTCAGCCATCTGCTGGGATCCAGTTGCTGTGACTACCCCTGCTAGAACAGAAGACTTCCGACTGAAGTTCCATCATTCCGCAGCCCAGCACCAGGACCCAGTTGCCCACCCACACCTGCCTCGGGGGTTGCCATGTCGGGGGAAACACCATCAAACATAATTGGCAACCCCCAGCCAGAGAGGCAGAGGGCTACCAGCTTCAGTGCCACAGAAGTTGGTATCCTGGTGGAGCAAGTCCTGGTGCATTATGATGCCCTCTTCGGAAGACCATGCGCCGACAAGGATGGACGGAAGAGGATCTGGACGGACATCCTGGTTGTCATCAATGTGGAGGGGGTGGCAACCTGGGACCTACCACACATAGACAAGCGCTGAGAGGACTTCAGGTCCAGGACCCTCAGGAAGGCCCGGCGCCTCTTGGAGGCAGCGGATGCAAAGGTGTGCCGGGTCCGCCTTACTGACCACCATATGAGGGTCCTGGAATGTATACGCCCAGCGCTTCACCTCCAGGTCCTTGAGAGGCAGACCCGTCCGGAGTCGAGCGGTAAGTGTCCATGCGTACTGATTGGATGCAGTGCATGTTGAGGTGTGTCAGGAGTGTGCAGCTTGGACATATGTCTGGAAAGGCCCATGTATGGATGTGTATGTGCAGGGACATGAGCCTGCCGCATGTGAGTCCAGTCATGTGTGATGCACATCAATGCTGTATGTGTTCCAATGCATGATGCACAAATGCATGTGAAGATGCACACATGTCAGCATGACACATGGATGCCTGTTCCACCTTCATGTACATGCACGGCATACATGTGCGTGTGTGTGTTTGACATGAGTGTGACTGTGAAATGCCATGGATGCATGTGACACAGACATGTAGGAACACAATTGGCAGATGTGACATAGTTGCCAATGAATGCACTGTAACAAGTGGTGGATATGTAAAGATGCATGTCTGTCTGTTGGCGCGTGTGCATGTGTTCGGCACTCCCCATGTTGCTTGTGACGTCATGCCAACCTTCGGATGTTCATGCTGTTATGTCCGTCTGGCTGCTGCTGCCTGCTGCATGATTCCTGTCAAATTCTGCATGTGTGTGGGTTCAAATGATATGAGTGTTGGGGAGTGTGATGGCATCTGTGAAGTTTGACAATGCCACTCATGTGCAACTTTGACATGTGTATCCGACCATTGTACAGTGCCCTGATGCCTGTGTTCTGTCTCTCCCTGTCTGCAGCGTCGACTGATGAAGAGGGCGGAGATGGTGCTGTGGAGCGCAGAGGCAGGTATCCCACTGCCAGCCGGAGACGCAAGGCCCAGCTCTCTTGCCACGTTGTCATCTCTTCCGGGAGTGAGGAGTCTGGTGCCTTGTCCCTGGCCGCAGCTCCTGAGGGAAGGTGCAAGAGGCGGAGGTTGGAGGTGGACTACTCGGCAGCCGTAGGGGCAGCTGAGCCCCCACAGGGCCCTATGGAGGAAGATGGCACAGAGTCGTCTAGGTTGGTGGGGAGTTTGGATGAGGAGGAGGCCATGGAAGGCACACGCACAGGGCCTGGAGGGGGGAATTCCACTGGTGCTAGTGGTGCAGTTCAGGGGCAGGGACAGGAGGCAGCACAGGCCGCCGCGGAGGTTCCTGTGTGTAATCCTGTCCCTGATCCTGTGACTGCATCATCCCGCACCAGCAGGGATGCCTTCATCCAGACCCGTTTTCAGGGAGGGGATGCGTGAACAACAACTGGCCTTCCTCTCCCTGTGGACGTGGGAATCCGGGACCGGGTTGAGCCTGTCCTAGTTGGGGTGGAATTGCATCAACGTGGTATTTGGGATGACATGCAGGGTTCTCGTAAGGACAATGCATGTCATTTTGAATACCTCATTGACTACGTCAGCCTACTAGGACGGGTCACCCAGGCTGGGTTCCTCCGTGTGCTGTATCGTCTAGCGACCCCCTCCTCAACTGAACCCCCTATACGCCAGTCTTCCTCCGTGCCATCTTCCTGCCCAAGTATCACCTGGGCACCCTGTGGTGCTGCCCCTGAACCAGCGGCCAGGCTGCTGGAGGACACATCCCTGCCACAGTCGGGAGTCGAAGGTCCAGCAGGGTGGCCACCCCAACAACTGGACCCCAGCAAGAGGAAGACGTGCACGGCAGCAGCAGGCTCAGGGTGGGAGCCATGATGGCTCGGGCCCTTCAACATCACAGGGGCAGGCATCAGCCAGAGGGCAGGAGGACCCTGGATTGGGAGTGTCTTCCATGTGGCAGCGGTTGGGCCAGCAGATAGATGTGGATCGGCGGCGTGCAGAGGAGGCACGGATCACTATGGTCAGGGTGGAGAACTCCATGCGCAGGGCATTGAGGAGGGCTGAGTGCCTCGAGACAACTCGCAGGGAGTTGGAACAGGCCATGACTGCATCCCTGCGAGACCTCGAGGCCAGGGAAGAGGCCTGCCCCTGGGACATCGACAAGGAGTTCGATGATGCCCTGGTCCGGAACATCAAGAAGTGAGCCGTTGGACCTGCCCGCCACCATTGTACATAGTTCATTAGTGTCAGGTTTCCTTTGTTTTTTCTTTTATTTTGGAGTTCATGGAAATTGCTCCACTTCGTGTATATAGTTTTTTATTCATAGGACTTTTTTGTAGGTTTGCTTTTGTTTGTGGATCATGGACCATTTGGACTTCCATTGTATATAGTTGCAGACTTGTACATACTTTCTTTTTCAATTTTCCCATGGATCAATGGTTTTCTTTTATTTGGATTATTTATTTCTTATTGACATTAGCAATGGACCACTTTTTTTATTCAACATGACCTTTATTTTTGTTTAATTGGATTATCTTTTTTTTATTATATCTGTCATGGTATATTAATTTTCAAGTTTGATTTCCTCTATGTTACTTCATTATGTTTTTAATACATTTTGTCTAACTTCATGATTGGTGTTATATTCTATCATTGGTTTTGTGCATGTCTCAGTGAACATTGCCTCAGTCATGTGTTGCCACTGTGTGGCTCTGTTTTGCATTGGTGCATGGGCATGGTGGCACTTTTAAGACTGTCATGGCATGGGTAATTTGGGAGTGGGTGCTGTGGATTGTTGCATACTTGTACTGGGGGCAAGGGGAATTAGGGTTGGCATTAGGGCCATGGGTCTGTTTTGTGAGGACATGTTGTTTGGTGGGACATGAGTCGGGCCTGCTGGCAGGTGCCGTCACAGCTGGGTGGCTGGGTGGGGGACATGTGTCGGTGCTCCCGAGTGCATAGTGCCATGTGAGCTGCCTGTGGGGCATGGTGTGGGATGATGGGCTGCCTTCGGGGCATGGGGAGGGGGGCAAACCCAGGAGGGCACACACTGCCAAATCGTGTATGAAAGTCCACGCGCACCCCCGGAATACACGTACCCCACTCGCATCAGGTAAAATACGTGGGAAAAGTCCCCCCTGTGGTGTGGGGTGCCTCTGGGGTATGGGGAGTTTCGCTAGCGCGGGTGGGGTACGTGTATTCCAGGGGTGCGCATGGACTTTTACATGTGTTTTCGCTAGCGCGAGCGGGGTACGTGTATTCCGAGGAGTGCCTGTGGGCTTTTACAGGTGTTTTCGATAGCGCAAGCGGGGTACGTGTATTCCGAGGGGTGCGCTGGGAGTTTTCTACGCGTTTTTGTGGTTGGGGGCTGTATGCTGGTCCACTGGCCTTTGCGCCAATAGGGGATTTGTGCAATGTTTTTGGCGCACGGGGCAGGGTTGGGGGCATTACTGGTGCTGCTGCAGGGTCGCTGTGCCGCTCTGCACCACGGCTGGTTATGGATGTTGAAATCCATGAATACGCTGTGCACTGAAATGGTTTGTGGCGCACGCGGCTGGCGCAGACTGCCGCTTGTGCACTCTGTGCGCCAGCCATGTGCGCCACTTGTGCACCGAATTCTATGAATTACCCACTTTGTCTCTACTGGATGAAGTACATCTAGTAAGTGGTCTATAGCATGTGGTTTCTGCAGGTTGAGCCTGAATTTCCAACCTAATGCTATAGCCATGAACCCTACACATGTACAAATGTCCAGATGGAATGCAGCCTTATTTGATCTTCTAATTGGTGTCCATCCCACCACAACATATCTTTCAATGGCACTCAATTAACCAACTGGAGCTGTAGCACCAGTCATGTCATCCTTATAGCAAGTGCGGCGCGACTGTGAATGAGGGATGCTGTGCTTTTACTGAGTCCTTAGTTCCCAAACACATTTCCTTTTGGCAAACAGACACTCATTGGGAATCAAGCAAAATCCTGCATGGCTTGCACAAGAGAGATTGAGAAATGCCAACACTGTGTCACCAACCACTGGCGAACAAGTGAAATGTGTACAACCACCAAATATACGGGTCAAGGAGCAGGAGGGAAATGACAATAGCTCGGTTTGCTTCGATTAGCGAGTTGATACACTCCCCCCTTGCTCACTGTTGAATTTAGCAAGTCATGTATTCACTATTTGCCCTTCCACAATTATTGACTTGGGTTTCAGAATTCTGATGAGAGTTCAAATGTTGAGTTTCCTGCAAATTGCACAGAGAGTCCCTATTACGCTCGCCCTTTCGAGCGAACAGGTCTGTGTAATTGTCATCATATCTAAGTCTCAGTGCAGAGGGGAGATGTAAAGTGGAGCCGTAGTCCCCTTGACACCTTCCTTTTGCACTTCAACATCAAAAATGAGTAAAATGCTGCCTGTCATGCATGGCAGGCAGCGTTTGCAATGGATTCCTTTGGACTGGATGAAAATGTCATGCTGTTGTAAATGCTGGAGTAATTGTATGGCAGAGAGGAAGGAGGGGGGATAATGATAAATTACGATCTGGGCGCAATCTCTGCCATACAAATGTATGAAAAATGGTATGCAGTAAAATTCATGCATACAGTGTTTACACGTGCATTTTATACATGAATTTTGATATATGTCATAACGAACTTTAGCCCCTTTGATAACAATAACATTCTTCCGTTTGTTTGTGACTTTTCCCAATTGAATTTGCTTCTCTTCTCCACCTATTACTCTCACTTGATCTTTCTCTCAAGGTAATAAAAAAAAAAACATTAATTGCATTCACAGGCCCACCCACCCTAGCCTCTTAAATGCTGTTAGGTCCACTGGGTGCAGTTTTTAAACCTCACAACCCGGAGGAGAGAAGGAAATAGTAAAAGTGAAACAAACTCGTTTTTACTCTTATAGTTCCCTCTCCATCTCTTTCAAAATGTTCACACCGCCAGGAAATACGCTTTGCAGGAACGTGCATTAATGGATTCCTAGATACTCTAGCTGGTCTTGGCCAGGTGCAAAACCGAGGCAGATTCCAGAACATGCTGGTGTACAACGAAACACACTGACAAGAGAAAGGAGGAATGCAGGTGGATCTCTAATCTCCTCCTCCATGCCCCTCCTCCACCTTTCCAGCGCTACAAAATGGGGTAGAGTGGATAATGGAGGCGTACAAGCATTCTACCTCGCCGTTATGCGTCTTTCCCCGGCTGAAGCCATCGCTCACTCGGCCCCTGCCCCTCTCTCCTTCTCTGTCACTTCTCTCTCACATCCTCACCCCCGCTTTCGCTCTTTCCCCGTCCCTTTTCCGAGTCTCATTCTCTGGTCTGCCTCCCTGCCCAGGTGTTTCATTCTCTCACTGTCATCTGTCAGCCAGTCCGGAAAGGAGCAGAACGCTGTGTCGCTCATGGAAGGGATCAGGGACTATTGATCCTGTTCGTCTTCTATTCACCAGCCACTGGAAATCGCTAAGTAGTCATTTAAAGGTGGCGGACGGCGCTGCTCTGCCATTACCAGCTCATGTTATGTCAGGCATTGGAAGGCAGAAATATAATCTTACTTTAATTGCATTTGCATGTATATATTTGAAAATGGGCCGCAATCCTTTTCGTTTCCTCCTATTAATTATCCTGCGCTAGGCCTGGCGCGCGGCTGTGAATCTTGTGGAGTGATAGTTCCCTGGGTGAAAGCAGTCTTTTAAGGACCAGGCCGCTCAATTCTCAGATGAAAGGACCTTTTTTCACCCACCTTCCAATGCACGTTTTAGGATTGTAGTCAACGATGAATGCGGCGACAGCCATAAAGCTTTCATTCCTATCAGGTGTGTTTCGTATTTTATTCAATGGCATATACATTGCGTGTCTTTGCTTGTGAATGGTACAGCATGTTCAAGCTCAGAGAATACTAACTTAGTATGAGAAATATGGGAACAAGGGGACGGGGCCAGTGATACAGGTAAGGGGGCAGATGTGGGCCTTCTCCCCCGGACCCAGCCTCTTTTCAGATCCTGTTGCGCCCCTCCTGCCTGCAAAGTAGTGAAATGTTATTTAATTATACGTTTTAATTACCTAAGAGTTTACTCGTCCATCTTCTATCATACCTGCAAACCTTTTAATGGGGTTCCTATTGTCCTAGCTCTGAGGTAATTTTAGAGCAGCGGTATGTGATTTACGGGCCACTTGCAGCCTCTCGGCCCCTTGTTCGGCACGACCTTTGCTCTACCTCCAATGTAAAGTCTGACACTGCAGTGAGGGAGCTGATAAGGAGCCCGCTTGATAAGGGCCCTTAAGCACTTTGGGGGCCCAGGGCACAGACACCTCTGGGTCCTCCCTCCATCAGACCAAAGGAATTAAGGATAATAGAATATCTAGTGCGCCGCACCCCGCGTGTCACGATAACAACCCATAGCTTGATACGCTGCCTCGCAGAGATCAAAATACGCCTAGTAATCTCCCTTTCAGATACCTTACCCTCTTCATTCTTGTTGTAATCAGAGTGCTAAACAAGTAGCATTTCAAAGGCAACATTAGCATTCTACAACGAGGGTACTTCTGCTCAAGCATGGGTACAGCAAACATTTCATCAATAGCAGCCACGTGGAAGGTATACTGGATATAGTATAACTGCAGGATGCAGATTTTATGACAACGGTGCACATAATCCAGAATAGTCAAACGACTCAGATTAACTTCCTCAGAGACAGAAAAAGTGCTCAAGCATGGATACAGGCGAGCAGTGGGCAGAAAGGATAAAACTACACATACCAAAGCATAGAGAGTGGATGGATGACGATGTGAAGACCAGGAAGGTGTCTGTATCCAGACAGACTGAGATTAGAAGTGGCACATGGTTTTCAAGCAGTGTTGCCATTCAAGAGCAAAGAAACAGATGGCTGTGGTGTGTAATATATCAATGCTCACTATCATTATAGAAGAAGCAACACTATAGATAGCCTGTGAAACCATGAGGGAGTCTTTTTTAAAGATCATTCCATGAGAATGAATTCCCTCTGAAGGGCTTACAATTTTGAAAGGTTTAGAGACTTGCAATTTTGACAGGTGAGGAAATATGTGATTAAATGAGGTACCCAGGATCACACATTGATTAAGAGGTGAAGCTGGGATTCGTACTCTGTGCAATTTCTGCTCTTTGCCAATTTCTTTTCTAGTTTTTACCCGGAACTAAAATCATTCCATTTTGCAGAATGACTTGGAAAATATAAAAATCACACAACCCAATATAAACATTTTAAAAAACAAAATTGTCATAGAAACATATTGTGCAAAATGGGAAGGATTACTAGCGTCAATGTCTCCATCATCAAGGAAAGTAAATAAATACCAGCATACCAATGGATGTGATCTTAAAAGATTTCAGATAGGTTTCTCTTTTGTATTTGAAAGCTTTAAATATACCCCAAACACAGGCTTGCACAATGGTATTTAAAAACATGCCGAAAAACCTTTGAAATGTACAAAAAAGCAAACCGTTTTGTTGTCACATAAGCAGACCTTAAAATATGCTTGTAAGACGCCTGCAATATCTGGTCTGCTATCTTCTGTCTAGTACTCCTTCCACTCAAATGGCCTACGTGATAGAAAAGATCAGGTAATTGTCCAAACAATGCCAACAGTATGTGAGAAGCAAACCTTTTCATAGAAGGCATTACAGCAATGTCAGTGATATACGATTTGTCCAGGATAAATGTGTCTTCTGCTGGCAAAGTCAGGATCCAAGCATGAATGATTTGGTTCCACAGTCTGGAATTTAGATACATAAACATCTCTAACACTTTATTGTCATCATTGGATGTGCCTACTAGGTTTTAAAACTCCCCATCTAAACAAACCAATTACCAGACCTTCACCATACTGATGCTATGTTAGTTTATATAGAAACCGCTATCTGGTGCAGGTACATTGTTGATGATAACACCTGGAGTGCTATAAAACAAAGTACATATACATGCAGGTTTAACAACTTCATACATTTGAAACGCTGAGTCAGACTTGCTAGAATTTAGTATTGTAATCTTCCATATGAACGCAAAGCTCTGCAATGAGTGCTTAATACACTGAGCTATCCTCTGAACCATCGGGGCACTCAAATGTATCAAAATGTATTTCAACTTTGGCTATTGCACTTTATCAATATAATCCCCACAAATGGTGAGAATTCTACAGGTGTTATGCCATGCAAACTATGTATACCACAGTGAACATAACATTACAGGATGAAAAGATCAGAAAAAAATGTACGTGTCAATAACAGACAGAAAATAGGTTTACCCTTAGCAGCACACCATAGAAAATCCTGATGTGTGATACTTAATTTTGTTGTTTTAGGGAAATTGACTTTTTCTTTTACTAAGGCTCCTTCTTGGGGCCCCCTCCAAGGTGGGGGCCCAGGGCGAGTGCCCCTTTTGCCCTCCTATAAAGACGTCTCTCGGCTTGATGTGCTCAGTGCTTTTCTGCTGCACCTTTGAAGTGTTTTAAATTTCACTCAGCTTTGATCTCGGGTCAAGATAGGCGAGCAGCGCCCCACAATCATGGATGTGAAGTGGGAGCCGCTACCAAGAATATAAATATATGTCTGATAAGTGAGGAAGATATGTAATGAAAAAAGTTTTGATAAATAAATATTCATTTCATATTTTTTGGGATTCAGACAAACATCGTTTTATTTTTAAGGCACAGCATTGAATGTACAGGTGCTGCCATCATGTTTAGCAACACCTCAGATGCTCCAGTAATGTCAATGTTTCACATGCATCCTTAAGTCACCAAATGTAATGTGCAGCCTCATGTTCAGCTGCTGCCGCCATGTTATGCCATGTACAGCCACTGTAATGCCAGTTAATGTCTTATGCTTGATAAAAAACCAAGTGCAGCCTCAAAAGATTCAGTAACACCATCCTACTTGGATAATTACCATGTGTGTGGTACTCTAGAGTCTCACATGTGCATGTGTTAATATCAGGTGCTGATCGGAGCCTCAAAGACCACACTAATGCCACCCAATGATGCTCCATTTACCTTAGGATGCTGGGTCTTACAATCATTCTCTACTGCAGGTAAAAAAGTAAAAGACAATGTAGGATCTTGCAGCAACGGTATCTTTCTTAGGTTAATTCTATAATTGTGTATGCTAGATTTCAAGACAGCTTGCATCTCTTCCCCACGCATTACTAGAACAAATGCAACATAACCTGCACTTGTAAGGAAGAACAGTACACATGGTAAATCCGAATTTGGTGAAAAAATAATAATAGTGTTTGAATAATTTGTGTCCCAATCATATCCGATGTATTTTACATTTTGCACGAGCAAGCTACAATTTTAACATACCTAACACTGGGTTTTAAAATGCAGTTGCCCTGCAGACATTTAGCACCCGATTCATGGAATTATTTCAATGGGAAATAGGGGCTTTGCCTGCCAAACGGCATGCAAAATCCAGTTTGTCAATTCATGGAATAGACTGCACAGCACCTGTTCTTACTTTTTGGGACTTTACACAGGCTTGGAACATCTCTGAGAGTGGCCGAGTGCCTTGCGGGAGACACCACGTTGAGCATGAGCGTGGCTTATGCAGAGGGCAGGGAAGGGTGCAGAACTCAGAAAATTAGGAAGAACAAGGAACAATGTGGGCGTCAGAAGTGCCGGCCGGCAGGCAGTCCATCGCACGCCCACAAATGCACATAACCAAGTGTATTCATGGATCTATCAGCGCAACCTCTCATCAAGGAAAGAGACAAGAAAAGTGTGCACTGCATGAATTGTGGACAATGAGACTCTGGGACTGACTCTGGTGTCAGTAGCTACTGGTTGTTATGTTAAATATAAATAAATAAATAAATAATTGTGACGACCACCTCAGCATTGGCAGTTTGCTAGGTAATCAAACACGGGGGAGCGTGCTCTGCAGATAGCGTTAATAGTTCCCTTAGTTGGATGGCGGGCTCCATAGGTGTGGCGCCGCAGATTTTGTTATATGCACAAAAAGCGCAATGCTTCTTAGTCTGTCTTTGCAACAGACAATAGTTAAATATAATTGTCTGCTTGGCAGCTGATCAAATTGAATATTACTGAGTGGGTAGGTGGGCAGGAATCAGTGGCGTGGCGTGCACTGGCAGATGCACAGCAAGAGTCCACAAGCCAGGCCGTGTTTAGGGCACAGTGTTTGTGATGAAGGAGGGAGTGTAGCCGCAGAACAGGAGCAGGAGCAGCAGGCTGCAGGTGAGCCAGACCCACCAGCACAATTGTCACAACCACAAGGATGTGGAAAGTGTGTTCTCTCCCGCGACCTACAATTACAGTGAGGTGCGCTAATGCCTGTGCATCTAGCCCCTTCTGGCAACCTTTACTTCTCAGGAACATGATGGCATGGAACAACAAATCAATGCTGTCCAAAGAATATTTTGGAGGTATATGCCAAATGCCGATTTCAGCCAGTGAAAAAATCGCGAACCCAACAAGATAAAATGAGCCTTAGCCTGAGTCAGGGCGTGGTTATAACATGTGCCTTCCTGTTTTCTCATTGTTTTTTAGTGGTGGGGTTTGTCTGAAAGATGTAGGAAGGGCTGAGACACACTGCAAAAATGTCCACCCAACTAAAAATGCCGATATGAATATGGAAACGGTAGCTATGGGCCTGAGTAGGAAGGAAGGAGTTTGTATGGGAATGGGCTGCCCCATTGTAATGTTGAATGCATTTCGCACGCACCAGAGGCACTTAATTTTTGAAACCGTGTTTGTCACTGCCAAGTTTCTGCAAGCTCCTCTAAGCTGAACGTTGTTCTCCTTTGTCCACCAAGGTGCACACCAGGGTGCCTGACCCTATAGTACTTCACACATGTCCACTCCTAGTCCGGAAGAAGACTGCTTACCATGCTGTGGTTTGCTTGGGGGTCTTTTGTAGTTACAGGAGTTCCCTGCAACTAGATGTGAACACTTCTGTTCACTTGAATGACATGCATAATTACTTTATAAGCACATCAATAAAAACGCTGTGGGTAGTAAGTATTAGATTTACTGGAGTGTTTCCTAAATAAAAGATGCAAACCTTTTATTTCTTAAAGGAATACTCAACTTCTGTGACTTTCTCTATGTTATCTTCCTTGCAGAAGTGACTACTGCCAATTTAGGGAGAAACTTCAATTAGCAGGAAGGGGGTGTCTGTAACAAAGGACATTCAGAAGGATCAAATATATCACTTTTGTTGCAGTATTTCTTCACAGCATGTCAATTAGTGATTTATTTTGAAGTTCACTTGCTACGCGACTAATCTCGTTAAAAATATTCCATGATCTGATCACAGGGCAGATCATATTCTGGTCCTATGCACATTGCTGGCCACACCTTGGATTCTCTCATCTCCACAGACATCCCACTCTCTATTCCTCTCACTACTTCAATCTCATGGACTGATCATTCTCTTCTCTCTTCTCCCTTGAAGCTCTCTTCTCCTTTTACAATGGCACACTCTACACCACCTCCTGACTTCAAGGTCATCCGACCCATGAAAAGAGTGTCAGTGGCTGCCTTTGCCTCCACTTACTCTCCTCCTTCTACTCCTGTGGCTGACTCCCACACTGATAAAGCCCTCTCTAACTTTTACTGCTCCATCTCTAACACTCTTGACATTCTTGCCCCTGTCATGAGGGTCTGACTGAAGCTTGCCTAAAAGTGCAACTCTTGGTATGACTTGCGATCTGGCTGCTCTTAAACGCAAGTGCAGTGTAGCAGAATGGGAATGGAGATCTTGACGTACACCCTCAGACAAACTGGCATGCTGCCTTCTTCAAAGTCAATATAGACTCTGCATCCCCTCCAAGAAATGTGTCACATCTCTGCAGCATCTAACAACAAGGCCAAACTTTTCAGTCTGCAAGGAACTGGCCAACCCTTCGGCAGCCGCATCCTCTAGTGCAGCCACCCAGGCCCTTTGCTCGGCCCTGGCCACACATTTTCCCACCAAAACACAGGACATCCTGTCCTCTCTCGCTTCTGCTCCCCCTCCTGTACCTACATCTCTCGGGGCCCCCCTCGGCCGCTCCCATCTCTCCCCCTTTTCTCTCCTCCCTCTCCCCTGTCACACCTAATGAGATCTCTAGACAAGTACGGCCTATGAAATCCTCCTCCAAACAGGTGGACCCCTGCCCCTCCAAAACCATCAAGGACAATATTGACACTCTCGCTCCAGCCTTGGACAACCCCTGCAACCTCTCTTTTGCCACTGGAATTCCCCTCTCTTCTCAAGCACTCTCTTGTGCACCCTCTGCTCAAAAAACCCTCTGGCGACCCGTCTATTCCGCAATCAATCAGCTGATCTCCATCAACCCTTTCCTGGGAAAACTCCTGGAGAAGCTGACTATCACCCAATTTACCCTCCACATTGAATCTGTTGGTTGGCTCCATGACCATCCGTCTGGCTTTAGAGCATCCATAGGAAAGGATATTGCTCTTCTGAGGTTTACTTTTGGCCTGGCTGCGATAAACGTGCGCTGCGAGGCACCTGGTACTGTCTGGGGGCCTTGCAGGGCACATTCCTTCTTGGGATAACACGTATTAGCAACAGTTATGGAACAAAGGAAAGTTTCTTTGGGAGTTAGCAGTGTGGCTCCCCCTATCATCAGAGCTTGGGCCTGTTCAGGTTTCTTTGTTGGGTCTGTGTTTACTGCGCAGCCATGCAGGGCCAAATGTTCCTACCATAACTACAAAAATGGCACTTATATGCGTGCACTAAGTCTACGCATTTGTAATATTGTGTTTGTGGAGGGTTTCTTAGCATGCCCCCTGCACCCTGGTACATCGCAAGTGTAGTTATGGTATTTGCCTTACTCTAAAACGCCTTTCATTTCCTTCCCAACACTATCACTACTCCAAGTTGTTGGGACTTGTTATAAATAGAAATGTTCCTATTCATAAATTGTGATGTCATTAGAGTTATAGGCGTTTTCATGGCAGTAGATGCAAGTATTTGCATAGCTAAAATGCAGAAAGATTTGCCATCTTGGCTTGGATGATGACTTTTTCCCTCCAGTTTGGGCAATATTCTTGGCAATGTATTTTCCTGCCTGTTTGCAGAACAGTATTTTCATGTTCAGTGCCCTTCATAATTGGAAAGCGCTCTCAGCTATAACTTTAGAAAAAAGCCAGGCACATTTTATTTGTTTAATGACCGATTGACCACGCCTATGAAAAGGGTCTACGTGATTTAATTGCGTAGAAATTTGATGTAAAGCAACTTACCGAAAACGAAACATGCGAAAAGAAGTTATCATGTAAAAATATTTTTTGACCATAAAAATGTACCATAGCTGCAGTTCGATATATTATCCAGAAAAGACAGTATATATATATATCACTTATCGTTGTTTGGAGTCTTCTTGATTGTAAAGAGTAAACGGCTGTGATTTCCTGGGTCGCACAAATCAGCTGAAATCTCACGAGATTTCAGCAAAATAGAAACAAACGTTGAAAGCGAATGGCAG
Organism: Ambystoma mexicanum; assembly: GCF_040938575.1. Taxonomy (NCBI): domain Eukaryota; kingdom Metazoa; phylum Chordata; class Amphibia; order Caudata; family Ambystomatidae; genus Ambystoma; species Ambystoma mexicanum. The sequence goes on along the minus strand of NC_090927.1, from coordinate 417,064,376 downwards.
ATTCATAAGAAGACTCTCGTATCATCCTAAAACACATACTCAGCAAAACTCCAGTGTTCAGCATTCTAAATAAGCTGGGGACAGTCTTGCAACACCCATCCCCCTATGCATAATACAGCCTTAACACACAAACCCAACTTCCCCACAAAACACATAATTAACACAGGGAATGACTTTGACAGGCCATTGGCATAAAAGACGTGGCTACAAAATAAATACTTGTATACTTAAAGAAATGATTGAGGCCACTGAAAAGTAAGGATGAGTACAGAAGGAGGTAAGATTTCGGCAGGTTGGCTATGTGGCAATTTACCAATGCTGCCCTGATCGCACTTTCCCTTTCCCTCGCACTTCTCCCGTTCTTTTCCCATGCTCCTTGCGCTACAGCACTTGCACAATCTGAATGACAAAAGGCCTAGTAAGGTCGTTTGTCTTGTCTTCTCTCCATACCTTCCCTTGTCTTGTGGCGCCTAGAAACACATGTGTATAGGCGCTTTATAAATGACTTATCATAGCATATATCTACTAGTCAAAATGCGCAGTAAGAGTGCATTCGATAAACATTTGTCGATGAAATCTACCCCTACCATAAATGAGGCTCACAGCTTTTTGCCCTGGCGAGCTTTCAGCTACTTCCTCCTTCTACCCTCTACTGCTCAATCAGAGGGTTTATCAACACTGTCATGGTTTGATAAACATCAACTAGGAATGAAGGTTAGGGCATTACCAAGAAAGATACGACTTCCAAATTTGGAGTGCTTCTCTCTTAAGTGTATCAGACCCTGGTATTCATTCACCTTTGCTGTAAAAGCACAGTACTATTGACTGTGTGTGCGTGTAGTTTGTTGTCACTGACAAAGCTGCTTCTGCAGTTGACAATGTTTCCTGGGACCATATCAATGAATGGGTCATTGTAATATTGTAATAGGTTAACCAACTCCTGGATTTTACCTTGATTTACAGAGTCAGCTGTTTCCCTATTCAGCATTTTAGGCCCATGATTATCATAGAGTGACCACGGATTGAGATGCTGCTCTGAAAATTCCCTGTGTACCACAGACCCTACATGGGGTTATGAATGTGCATTGCTGCTTCATATTTACAGTATGGTGCAGGCAGTCTGCAAAACTAACAAAAAACAGTTTTGGATATTGTGAAGGCTTGGGATAGGCATGTTGCCAAGCAGGGCCATAATGATACTGGCTAGCCATAAAATGGCAAAAGATAGACAATAATTTGATTATCTCGGCACCTGATAGCAGTATCTGTTAACTGCTATCTAATAGTTGTACACAAGCCATACCTGCTGGCTTCCAGTGCTTGTTTTTAACAAGAAGTCAGTGCAAGGAACAGATGTAAATCAAGTGGCAGAAGGTACACTTAAAGAGATTTGTATTACACCAGTAGCGCATTTATCTCTGCAATTAGGCCATGCACTATGAGCAGACTGCATAGAGATATTACTGGCACGCCAAAGGTTGATGTTACTGCTTGATAGACATGGCTCAACGAGATCCCAGGAGGCTGCATTGTGTGTGGCATGTGCCATAGAGATTAGTATGACCATGGATGCGTGTCTCTTATCACATGTCATCTTCCTCCTGGCTGTACACTAATGCAATAGTTCTGTCTGAAAGGTGGTGCTAAAGCACCAACTGGTAGCCACAACTAATTAAATTAATTGCCTTGAAAATAGGCTCAAGTCTGATCACAGAGGGGCAGAAACCTTTGTAAAAGCCTAGTTATTTAATGCATGATTCATTTAACAGCCTTTATTATCTAAGAAAAATTGTATCAAGCATAAGGAAGTACAAAGTTCCTACAACCTTCTGTTTTCACTGTATCTCCACTGACATACATAGAGAACATTTGATTGCCCATCACTACTCTGAGATGTTGTAAACTGTTTTGATTGAAATGTATCTGTCAATAGGGCGGGACTCAAAGTTTCAAGTCCTTTCATATCAGTAGATGTCGATCATTTCATAGCTAAAATGCAAATGGCCTGATGCTCAAAACTTTTTACCAAAGCAAATGTGGCATTGAAAGTGTGCATCTTTGATTTGCTCCTGCTACTTCATACCTTATTTACAAACACTTAAACTGGTTAAACTGGAGCAAATCTGAAGATTTGTTCAGCATCTCTGAAATACCCTGAAGCACATTTTTGTGAACAGCATTTGCATGTAAGCCTTTCAGAGATGCTCCAGCCATCTCAATTTTTGCTCTATTTTTGGGTTTTGTGAATAAGATATAAGGGAGCGGGTGCAAATCGGAGATTCTCCAAGGCATCTTCTCTTGTGCTTCAATACAAACGTTTGAGAATCGGGTCCAGAAATGTTGTATTTGATTGCAGAAACCCTGGGATACTTATAATAACCAGGGGTGGACAACATGCTCCTCCTATTTATTTTGTATTTTATTGTATTTTATATAGCGCCTTTATCCAAAGCGCTGCACAATTTAAAAACAGGGAATGGTACAAAATAATGATAGATGATACATATCAGACATCAATCAGTTCTGGTAGCAAACAATTAGGTGCAAGGGAGAAGATGAGTTTTTAGAGAGAGACAAAAGAGAGTAAACAGTGATAGAGCGGAGCAAGAGTGCGAGTGCATTCCAGTGTAAGGGAGCAAGAAGCTGAAAAGATTGGAAACGGGACTGGGCGCATGGAGAATGTGGAGCATTAAGTCTAAAGAGACAAGAAGAGCAGAGAGAACGCAAGGGCGTATAGAAAGATAATAGTACAGCAAGATAGCCAGGTGCAAGCCTATAGAGAGATTTAAAGACTAAGCAAAGGAAATTAAATTAGAGTTGGGAGTGAAAGGGCAACCAGCCAAGTGAGGCGAATGAAGAAGAAATAGAGTCTGGATAAGAGAGAAGACAAAGTAGACGAACAGAAGAATTATAGATTGATATTAAGGGAGCAAGTCGAGAGCTAGGGAGACCAAAAAGAGTGGTAGATCAATAGATAAGTCGAGAGAAGATTAGGGAAGATACAAGAAGTTTAGTAGCTTGAAAAGTGAGGAAAGGACAAACTTTCCGAATATTATAGAGATGGAAACGACAAGAACAAGAGGTAAGAGAAATGTGGTGAGCAAAGGAGAGATTGGAGTCGAAGTAGAGGCCAACATTGCGAGCTGTGGGAGAAATGGAGAGAGTAGAGGGAGGAAAGGATGTAAAAGGAGGTGGAGGCTGCGGGTGAAGAGTGTTAGCAGGGAAGAATAAAACCTTAGTCTTCACTGCATTTAGAGTGAGAAAGTGTGGAACAGTATGCACTCTCTCTTGGTTGCACTATGTTCACTACAATTGTATGCACAGAAATAGGCTTACGTTTCCAGCAAAAGGAGCACACTGTAGGGCAAGTAATATCTAAAAGCACATCTTAGTAAGAGGCTGAACACATATGAATGCCAGCAACAGCATGAGAATAAAATACTTTTTCCAGCATTACTGGAGAATTAATAATACACAATTCTTTGTACCCATAACATAGTTCCAGCCTCGTCCAATGCACGTTGCTTTAAAATACACCATGGCACTTCACACGTCACAATAATTGAACATAATTTACACCTAACACATAATGAATATTTGTTTGCAATGTTTGTGGGAATTTGGGTAGTATGTTGCAGTTTGTTACCCATTTTTCCAAAATTCTCTTGAAGGCAAAAACACGCCATAAGGTGTTCTTGCTCGCTGTCAAATTCAACCTCCAAATGTTATCCCCCACCACCTTTCAAAGTCACCAGCTGCCACTGGACATAATTACCTACAACTAAGAACAAGTGATGTCCAAAGAGTATACATAGGATAGGGCAGGTTGAATAAAAGTGAACACAGGGCGGGAAGAGACAGGTTTGCATTTAATGGCATCTAAAAGGGAAATGGGGATTTGGTGAAAAGCAGAAGAGATATTTTTTTACTTTTCTTTTTTATCCATTCATTTGAATGGAATTTTCAGTGTGTAGGAGGATGTTTTATGATACAGTTACACATGGGTCTGAAATGCTGCTGTCCTGCATTCAGCCTACCCACAACAGGGCGTCAGTGTCAAAGTGTGAATTATCCTTTTGTTGAGTCTTGCATAGTAATGGTACAACTCTTTCAAGTCTTTCTTAAATGAAGAAAGGAATGCCTGTGATCAACGTGAAGAACAGGAAATTGCAGTTCCATGGGGAAAAGCACAGTTCCTTGTTTCCATTTGGTGCAAGTCTTTCTTACAAGCCCTGTAGAACTTCCAGAACCCTTCTATCATAAACATGAAGTACCTCGTAAAGTTCTCAGAAGAAAGTATCGAACAGTCGAGGCTGCTGATTTAGCTGGATGTATGAGTAACTTGATGACCAAGGGGGTAATTACGAGTATGGCGGTAGGGGCTTAACAGCACTGTTAAGGATGGCAGTGCCGTTAAGCCCCTACTGCCATATTCCAAGGTCCCTTAGCGGGTCCCAGCAGGAACAGCTGGTCTGACTACCCATTCTTTGCGGGACCCGTTAAGGGACCTTGGAGCTAATAACAGGCCCGCAATTTGCTGGCCCGTTATTAGCGCCTTCCCCATTCCCATTGAGCCCTATGGGGGCTCAAATGGGAATGGGGAATGGTTCACTGAATGGGGACTTACCGGGTCCGCATAGGTTGAAATGTCCCGGTAAGTCCCCATTCAGTGAGACCGGACCCGGACACGGGTTTGGAGGCAGCCATGGCGCTAACAGCGCCATGGCTGCCTCCAAACTCATAATGACCCCCCAAGATTCTCCTGACTCTTTAGCAAAGAGTTATAATATGTGCATCGAAACATTGCTAAACAGGATTGCCCCGATCCAACGTAGAAGCATCAGGGAATGTCCCAAACACCAGAAGTGGTTCACCCCAGAACTTCCCTTGCTTAAAAAAAGGAAAAGGCAGGCTGATCATAATTGGCTCAAAGATAAAGTACAGAAGAATATAGAGGATTGGAAACTCAGGGAGAGAGAATACAAACCACAAAAGCAAGTAATGAAACCAAAAGCTTTTTAAACTGTTCAAGACATGGGAAAAAAACCCAAGGCATCGAATCAGGCCATTAATCCGGATAAAGATGATTGCAGTGGGGTTAAAAAAACATTCACAGATAAAACACAGATCAGTGTGTTAGAATACGCAAGGACCTGGACGAATTAAACACATGGCCACCTCTGACACTATCTGAGGAAAGGAACAAAAAAAAAGAACTCTCACCCCCATTTTACTTCTCTGTGGCTATGGACAAAGAGGTTGTTCAATTACTGAGTGATATGCACCCCACTAGTTTTCCTGGAGATCTGTTACCTTCTAAACCTAGTCTTGTGCACCACAGTCTATTCACACCATTTCTTCAAAGATATATTAATGCTTCCTTTGTACATTGTTTGGTTCCTGCGACTATTAAAGATATGGTGGTCACCCCTCTCCTGAAGAAACATAGGTTGGATCCTAAAGACCTCTCTAACCTCAGACCTATTACTAACACCCCTTTTCTTCTGGAAAAAATTGGTCAGGACTGCTGATTCTCTTATATCTATCAGCTGCTTTTGACCTCCTTGACTATAAAAGGCTGCTGTGAAGGTTGATTGATATTGGTGATTTCTCAAGGGAAGCCGCAACATGCATGGAATAATTCCTCTGTGGCCAGAGGAAACTCCAGGAACAATTGGAGAGATGTTCCCTCTGATTCTGAGAGAATCCTATGTGATGTCCCACAGGGGGCCTGTCCACTCCCCATCTCTTTTCAATATTTATATCCAACCATTGTGTGAGGAAATAGAGAGATTGGGGGTATTGTTTGCTAATTATGTAGATGATTTTCAGCTTTCCATGGAACTCATTGGGGATCAAGCAGCTGATCAAGAAAAGCTAAGTGAAATGTACATGTTCATCAAAGGCTGAATGTCTTCCAACTGGCTTTGCTTATATGCTAGTAAAACTGAGCTTATAGTGTGTGGGTGGAATCATGCCTGTGATGGCCTGGACCCGGAATATGTGAGCCTACACATTGATGGAGGCCATCTACTTGTGGCCAGTAAGGTTAAAACCCTTGGCACCTACATGGAAGCCACGCTTAACGCAGACACCCATGTCAACTATATAGTCAGGAACTCAAATTACTACCTAAGAGTCCTGAGACAGATCTGCCCACGGTCTCAAAGAAAAATTGTGAAAAGCTGGTCCGAGCTATCATTCTATCGCGGTTCTACTATTGTAATTCTTTGCTTGGGTTATCAAGCAAGGAATGTATGAACAAGCTTCAGAAGCTTCAAAATTATCCTGTACACATAGTGTACAACATTACATGCAGAGACCCGGTGTCTATGGCCCGCAGAGACATTCATTAGCTCCCTGTGGCAGGAAGAGTTCAATTTAAGATACTCATGCTGAGCCACAAGTGCCTATTTGGGACTGCACCATACTATTTGAAGGAGCAAATGAAGTTCTACAAACCAGATAGAAGCCTGAGATCATCTGATGCGCGCAGTCTAAAGTTTCATCGGTTCAAGAGAGTCCGGGGGAATGATCGGCGGTCTTTTCCCATTCTTGATTGCACAGGCTTAGAATGAGCTCCCAGAATCTCTACAGAAGAAAGAAAATCATTTTACATTCAGGAAACTCTTGAAAACACGATTATTCCTTTTGACTGTTCTATGTATGTTTCTGTCTTGCTTCTCTGTCTTTGTTCTCTGTAGCACCTGGATGCCTATGGACTTTGGCTCTCTAGAAATATATAGTAATAGAAATACTGTTAAGTGTTTCAAGTTGGGGGCAGCCAATCATGGTGAGTAGTGTGACTTAAAGCAGTCTTTATTCCTGTGTGTGATGCAGTTGCAATGTGTATTCATGGTTGCTAAACTGGTTTTGAATTGCTTTTTTCTGTTCTGTTGCTTAGTTTGTGAGACAGCTTTTGACAATAATTTGTTAAATCTTGTTAGGTTGCCTGAATGCCAGCAATGGGGTTTCTGGAAAGACTTCTCTCAACCATTCATCTTCCTGAAGAATTGGTTGAAGGTTCCTGGCATTTGTGTGCAAGACTTCCAGTTGTGGATGGTATGTAACAACAAGTATTGCATGGTCATGTCACTCTATCTCTTTGTATTCCAGCAGTTCATTGTAGCAAATAGCTGTTGCTCACTGGATCCTGTCATAGATAAGTGTGTGGTTTTTAACCACCATCTATGAATTCCAATCAAATGGCATTGGTTTGTTGGTCCCTTTGGCTTTTTCGAGGATTGTAGTTAAGGGCTTGACAAAAGATGGAAATTTGCTTTGCTCCATTATGTAGGTAACCAAGACAGTCTGTGGGTTTGCAGTAAATTGAATTCTCTGTTTTCCTATCTTTTCTGTCTTTGTCTGTCTTTTATGCACACAGTTTGGTAGTTGGATGGAATTCCTTAACGCTGTTGGAAACTGTACAATGTTCTGTTCATTTGAGCCCAAAGCAGATGAATGCCATCCATATAGCAGAGGTAGATTACAGGTTATATGTGGTAGGTGGTGAGGTATTTCTGTTACAGTTGTACCATATAAAAGAATGGCATACTGGCATACTAGTATACAATTTTAGTACCCATTCCCTATAGTGTAGATGTCACTACCAAATAATAAGTGGTTGTGGGTCAGTATACATGATATACATGTGGTTATTGTATCTTTGGGTTCATCTTCCATGCAAACTGCTCAACAGCCATACCAGGATCGCTGGTTCTGGAAGAGTTAAATTAACAAAAACTTCAGGGTGAGAGGTCACATAGTTCCAAGATTATAGCAAATATAACAGTCACTTCTTACTGCATTATTCTTCACAAAATGTATTTAATGACATCTGGATAATGTTGGTGGGGATAGAGCACCCAGAGATGTTTAGAAAAAACAATACATATAGGTATGATCCAGTAAGGCAAGCTGGATCTCAATGCAATAACAACAACAGTCCCGGGAGGATAGCTCAGCGGCAGCGTGCGCGTCTTGGAAGCAAGACGACATGAAGCAACAACAGGTTCGATCCCCGGGTCCGCGCTTAGAAACCTCTGGGTGTTTAAGCGCGTTATAAATACGTAACTAAGACAAATAAATACGTAACTAAGAAAAACAAACAATTCCTGTAACAGCGCCTCGATGCCTTCGGGCTGTGTGAGCGCTTTATAAATGTAAAATAAAATAAAATAAACAGAAAACTGCTATTATTGGTTGATCATTTCAATTGTGCAGTCACAAGAATAAACATCAATGGACATATATACAAAAAGCACATTAACAATGCTTCAAACGTGCACTCTTCAAATGGTGATATTGTCGACACAAAGGTGTTTCGGCCTCGAGGAGCTGTATGGTGATATTGTCGACACAAAGGTGTTTCGGCCTCGAGGAGCTGTATAGTGCAGCTTTATGGGCAGGCCTTCATCAGGACATGTGATGGAATGGATGGTAGCCCTGGGGTCTCTATCTATGAACAACAAATGGGAAGGGGTAAGTGGAACAATGACCTCAAGTAAACTGATAATTCACAAAGCTCCCATAGGATGCTTCATTAACAACAGGAGGCTCCCTGGTAGAGGAGCCTAGATCTTACCGAAAACTTATCCAGTGTAAGGCAAAGTAAGATAATGCATCATGGGTATAGATATACACAGTATTTTCGCTCCTAGCAGAGGCGTCCAGCGAGTCCTCCCCCTCGAGCCTCCGTGGCTGTGTATGATTGGCCACTGGACGGATGACACCCTAGCACGGGAGCGCCACTACCTAACCAATCAACACGACCGACAGGTTTGATTACCCGAGGTCGTCATGGCTACAGTTTCACTTTCAAGGCATTCGTGTCCAGAGACGGTCGTGTCCAGAGACGTGCGCCTCCTCACCTAGCCCAGACAAACACATTAAGGTACGAATGCAAGCCAAATCCTATGTGCTCTGATTCTAGGCCACGAAACAGGGCCCAATACAGTACTTTGCCCTCACTATACCTGCAGACCTATATTTTGCTCGCAGATAAGTTCCCTTTACTCATGCGCATTTTTCGTACACAGATACTGTCATGTTTGGACAATCTGGGATAGGAACCACTATTTACAGTGGGTGTCTCCACCATTTTGAACCAAGAAGACACATCTTACCATTTGAGGTAAGATTTTACCCATTTTTCTCTCGCTCATATATGACACCACGATCTGCATAGAACTCTTACAGATCTTTATGTCGTTACAGGTAAACATTTGTTCCCTCAACGACGCATTGAATGCCCCAAAGATATCTATACCTATGATGGATTATCTTACTTACCCTTACACTGGATGGGAGTCTCCTGTTTTTAATGAAGCATCCTATGGGAGCTTTTTGAATTATCATTTTACTTGAGGTCATTGTTCCACTTACCCCTTCCCATTTGTTGTTCATAGATAGAGACCCCGGGACTACCATCCATTCCATCACACGTCCTGATGAAGCCCTGCCCATAAAGCTGCACTATTCAGCTCCTCGAGGCCGAAACACCTTTGTGTCGAAGATATCACCATTTGGACAGTGCACATTTGAAGCATTGTTAATGTGCTTTTTGTATATGTCCATTTATGTGGGTTTATGTTTATTCTTGTGACTGCACAATTGAAATGATCAACCAATAGTAGCAGTTCTCTGTTGATGTTATTGCATTGAGATCCAGCTTGTCTTACTGGATCATACCTATATGTATTGTTTTTTCTAAACATCTCTGGGTGCTCTATCCTCACCAACATTATCCAGATGTCATTAAATACATTTTGTGAAGAATAATGCAGTAAGAAGTGACTGTTATATTTGCTATAATGTTGGAACTATGTGACCTCTCACCCTGAAGTTTTTGTTAATTTAAGTATACCCACCTGGGTTTTTCAGGGCTCTGCCAGGTGCCCTAATCTTCAATCTGGTTCTGGAGAGGCCAACTGGCCTGTAGTTTGATGAGCATGTCTGTGGTGTCCTGTATGTAACACAGAATGATGTCTACAATGGGGTTTTAACTGTTTCCATCCAGCTGGCTATGTGTTCAGTCAGTGTGCACAAGCGTTTGATAATCCAGTGACTGTGGTGTCCTTGTTTATGTTGTTTGAAAAAGCATGTCAAAATTGCTGAGTCTCAGGTCACCAGGAATCAGATCAATGCAAATTTCTTTCAGATCCATGAGATGTAGATCAATTTGAATCCTTAACACCACTGCAAAAAGCTCAATTATTCCCAATCCTCTGGCCAGGAAGTGTATAAATTCATTCAGAAATATTAGCATACCTGCTGCATAATATTGTTTTTTAATCATTGTCATATTCAGTTGTCAACTATACAGTAAAGGAACATGGTAGCAAACACATCAATAATAAGTGCATATTGAATCATGCGCAGCAAGATTCAAGGTGCAATTCAACAAACATACACACAAATGTAATCTTACAATCTAAAATATCTGTAATCTATTGTTGATATTGGAAGCAACTGCTAAAAACATAGCTAATGGCCCAAGTAGTCGGCCTGTCTTTCACCGTTAAAGCTAAAATGAAATCTAGACTTAATTGTCTGAATTGACTATTTTTTTAAAGTGGAAGTACTCTTCTAGCTCTGGCCGTTTTAAACATGAGAAAAGACAATACAATGTGAACTAGGGACTCAAACAATTCTGGGCAGAAAAGACAGGGACATTCAGAATAATTATAGCCTTGACATATTTCCTAGTAGAATATTGAGATGCCAAAGATTCAATCTCAGTATATAATCAAAAAATGTTATGGAATGCTTGTGTGAAATTGCCATCTGGCATGGGTGCAGAAGCACTGGCTTTTTTATTTGTATTAATGTATACAATCATGCAGATATTTGATCTCAAAATGAGTGGTCTGCTAACTAGACATCCCTTTTCCTAAGCTATGTGCCAAAAACAAAATGTCTACCTGTGCCCTGCTGGGTCAGTATCCTGATTTGCAGTGCCTGCTCTTAACTATGATGAACTACCAAAGGGCCTTTGATGCTATGGGTCTGACAAGGGGGTGGGGATAGCGTGTCAGGGATAGCTCAGCATAGCTGAGAAGGATTCCACCATCTTGCTTTTCTTTACAACTCTCCTTCTTTCCTGTCGCCTACAGTTCCTTTAGCACAAAGCACTCTGGGTATGATGCAATAAGGCAAAGACTGTCTGTTACCTTAACAAGGATTGGACCCCTTAAAGCAGGCTTGCTTTTGTCCATTCTCCTCTGGACATTTACCTATTATAGAGCGCCTCTCCCACTGTTTCTTTGATTCACTTTTGGACCTTCCATAAATTAAGGAAGAATTCATTTTGACCTATTTTGGAGAGCAGTCCTCTACGAAGCCCTTCACCAATAAGATGAAGATTGAGAAATCCAAGACAGAGACACGCTCTGCTCACAGAGCACATTGTGGGCGACCTGATCCTGGACCCAGACCTGCCACTCTGCCGGCTACACTGGTACACAGAACCTCATTGGAGGTGAAGGATCCCTCGGGGTGTTTCCCACCCCCCCTACATTGAGAGAACAGGAAGAAGGACTGATCATGTCCCTGAGCCCCTGGAATGGGACTCACAGCATCCTGAGAGCATCCCATTTTATCACTGTTGAACTGCTTTGCACTATCTTTCACATCCACCTTTTGAGGCCCTAGAGACTGGTTAAGTCATGTGTACACCTTTGTCCTGCGATACATATCCTTTTTTAATTCTTGTTGCATGTATTGCCTGTTTTATCTCCCTGCTAAGTATTTCGAGCAGTTGCATCATTACATTCTGCATTTTTCTATTTTCCTTTATAGGGATTTATTTGGGAACTGTTGTACTTTGCTGTTTGGGTTGCTACTAACTCACATTCACACCCTTTCAGAGAGTATAGGCTTCCCTTGGCCCACGCTACCACAAAAGGTGAAGGAGGAATTCCTTTTAGCAGTCCCTGTTTTACCTTTGTGTTTGGAAGTACAGTGTGGGAGCTGAATAGATAGTTTAGCCGCAACTCATCCTTATACCCTTGCAGAGCAAAAGTAATTTTGTCACAATGCTGTTATCCGGTTCAAGGAAGTGGGGTTTGAGATGATCACATGGGTGGGACTAGTAGGCTTCTGCATCTCAATGTCTCAATGTCTACCTACTGTCTAACTCTTTTTCAAATAATACCCTTTTTGCCAATATTTGATTGTGGTGTTATTTTTCCATATAATGAAATCAGACTAATGTGTTTATAGATGTCAAAAATCTTTTTTACATGAGCTAACCATGGAATTCTAAGTGATCTATCACAGGCCAACATATTCCTTTATGATATCCATGGTTATGGATGCCTGAATATTAGTGCAGGCAGATAACCATAGGAGTGGTGAGCAACAGCATATAGGCCTTTAACATATCCCATTCCCAGGTCAAAGCGTAATGCATTAAACAGAGCACTTGATGGAAGGCCTAGCAATTTGCAGCAGAGTTCAATCTCAATTGTCTGTAACTGAACAGATGACTCATAGCACCACATGTATACACTGTAAAGATCTCCTGATAAGGATATAGGTTCATAATTATACATTCATATTCTGGCCTTTAAGGTGGTAAAATGATATGGATAATCCCATGACTGCATGAATCATAGATGAGTTTATTTTTAGATATGAGAAATGTCTCTGGTCAAAACATATTCCTAAATAATCAAAGGGCAGTGTTTCAGTGTTCCACATGACTACTCGCAGCTAGAAAATTTCCACATTTCTTATTGGATTTACTCATGATTAAAAGGGCATTCATTTTCTATGTCCTGTCATTCATAAACATCACATACTTAAAAATGAAAATATGTGGTGCTCTAGGACACCTAGCTATAACGAACAACACTGCATGAGGCAAAAGTGGCAGTGCACGATTTCGAAGATGAGAACAATTTGAGTTGGATTCTTCTAAAAAAGCAACTTTGGATGCTATAAGTGAATACATTAAAAAAGTAGGGGCTTACCCATGGCCTTGATATAAGCATCTATTAGTTAAAAAAGGCTGAGGTACATTTCCCCTTCCCATCATACAACCACCACCTCTCTGCGGATTGCAATCATATTAATTAGCACATGGAGCTCGTTATGACCTTCTCTCAGCCAATCAGTATGTTTAGAGTCCAGGCAATAACTACTGGTATTGACTTCATTCTGACTTCGGAAGCAGAAAGGGAAACAACAATGCAATTTCCAGGCAAGGGCTTTTAACAGGACACTTATTCTCTTAGAGGGCCTTTTTTTTGCTGCAACGTGCTATTTATAATATGAAAGAGAAAGCAAAAATCTGTGGAAAATGCATCTACTTTCTTGAGAAACCATCTACTTTTACATGACACCTAATGTATTCTCTTGTTAAACCTATTCCAGTTACACCAAGTTGCAATTAAAATGCTTAATTTATGAAGACAATCATGTTATTTAAATACTAGAAAATAAAACCACATTTCATTTACTAACTCAGTTTGTCTATTTACCTTACTCACTACAAAAGTAAAACTATTTGCTTCACCACCAAAACTCCAAAACATGTATTTATACTCTCGCCATTTGCTAATTGCCTTATAGATCTCAGAAGGAATCTTTACGACTTGGCCAATGAAAGTGACTCCTCTGTCAGTCTGTAGGTCTATATAATTTCCGAAGATCCCTTTGTATTCCCATCTCCACAAGTATTATCCAGAGCCTCTCTCCAGAGGATCTATCACATCAAAGACTGTAGAGAGGTCCATAAAAGCCATGTACATTGACACTTTTTTGACCATATATTTTGAATTTAAAAGAAGGAGGTTTAGAGCCTGATTGCTGGTCCCCCATCCTTTTGAGAAGCACCACTGTGTGTCAACGATGATATCATTACAGATGACCCAATATTTAAGTGTATATAAAGTAGCTTTCCAAAGATTTTGGATGATTCATCCAAAAGATACACACTGCAATAGGACCTCAGTGATCCCTTTTGCCCCTTCTTGTACATCGGATTAATAAAATCACATTCGAGCTTTCTGGTGCATGATTTGAAAGAGTTATTTTAATTTAGAAGAAGTGGTCAGCACACTTCTGAATTTGCTCCAAAATGCTAAAATGGTATTCCATCTTGTCCAAGACTTTCAATATACTCATTTTCCTACATATTTCAATAATGTTAGAGGTGTCATTGTTTTTAGATAAATGGTCCAAGACCACTAATGGGATGGGGGTGGCCTCTTCTGTTATCTCCTAAAAGTCAATGTATCCTCGAAGTGACCTACCCATCCATGGGCTGCAACATTACTCTGAAGGTCTTGATGAACTGATTAATGTATTACCTTGGTGCTAAAATGCCAAAATTGACTTGAGGATTTTCTTTTACAGCCATAAATATATCCTCCCAAATTTGCATAGCCAAATCCTATTGTCTGTTATTAATTGCTTCTTCATATACCCTACTTGTTCCCATACTTAGTTTATTGACCTTCACCTTTACTTTCAGTTCCTGCCATACTCATTTCTTGTATCTATCAAGACCTTATCAGATAATCCCTTTCTGTTACAACTTTCCTCCGCTTTCCCAATGAATATGGAGCCTAATGTCATTGTTGGTTTTTCAATATTATACATTAAAATAACTGTATCCATGTCCTCTGGTAGGCAAGCTGTCACTACTATTCATCCTCAGCTCTCCAAATAATGATTACCCAAAATATCCCTACTAATATGCAATACCTATAGGAATTCTAAGGATGGTCCTCATTTTCAAGACGGTGGATAACCTTCATGTCCTTCACTCGATTCCAGTTTTGTACTGGAGTAATAAAGTGATCAATCATTGAACATGCACTACCCTCTCTAGATGTTTTATTTTACAGGATATCTGATTTGGTGCATCCATTAAGGGCTCTCCATCCGTTCTGTAATAACAACATTTTAAATGAACATCCCTTTTTACAAGTGTGAGTGTCAGATAGCTTTGATCAGTGTATTGTCCGTGTCAAATGCTCTTTGACATCTTTCTATGCAACTGGTGGACCATTCCCCAATTTAATATTAAAGTCCCAGCAAAAACAATAATTGGGTGAAACTTCCCAATTATTATTAATTCAATATTAAGTCAGGTTGCTTTTATTCATAAATCACACATTTCTGGCAAAATATAACACAAATGAAACATTTTTTTTTATTTGTTAAAACATCACTGCGCCAATAATTTCATGGACATAATTAGAACACATGTTAAGGACCAAACGTCATAATTAAAAAGACAAATTAAAATCTGAATTAGGTAATGAGTAGAACATATTGTCCTAAAATCTCGTTAAATCGATGAGATCAAGTAACTGCTTCAAATATACCAAGCACAATCTATACAATTAGCAGTTGCTAGCATTACTTCTATAGAGTTTACAATTTATAATAAAACAAGTGCATTACTTATATTGAGAACCGTATTTGCAAATCAATAGCGGTAGAATACACATTTTCATTGCCTTAGTGTTTATTGGGGAATCGAACATGATGTGCATTTCACATTCAGAGATTTGTTTTACAAAAAGGGCATTTATATGCATTGGTCACATTCCTCTGGTCTCTGAAAACGGCCAGTAGTGAAAGTAGTTTCCACAGCACATGTAGTTTTGAAGGGCAGGTATTGTAGAGTCAAAGCTTTCACGAATTTCAAGAGTTTTGCCTTTCAAAAACACACCTAAAGCCCGTTCTTCGAATGTATTTATTATAACCATTGTGAGAGTCTACAAATTTAATTATGTTTTTATTACAAAACCTCATCAAATCTTATTCATACAAAACCGTCCTCATGGCCATAGACAACTTCATATTCAGTGATTAGATTCAACTAGTTTGCCTCATGCGTCAGCCAAGTTTGAGGAGCAAAGGAACCGTGGGTGCACTGTTAGGGAGCCCAAGAAGACAACAGTTTCCACTGTTTGTAACTGGGTAATCGATACATGCCTCGAGGGTTGGGCACCATACAAAGTTGCACTACAATCTTGTGCTCTCTGCACCTCTATTGGGGAAGCTATCACATAACCACCAAATCTGTGAAAAGGGTTTAACCTCGGACCAGTTCATTGGGAGAGAATGCATTTGCGTCTCACCACTTGGTCTATCTAGGAACCACTAGGCATCAATCTCAGACCCAGATAGTCTATCTTTGATGATGTTTATTGTCAGCTCCAAGGGCTGGTCTAGTGGAAGTGAGTTAAGAGGATCTACACAAATGGGGACTTGCACTTCATTGATGTGTAGCTATGTTTATTTCAAAGCTTAGCGTAAATAGGTGTCAGTTCAATTAACTAACATTATTCCAACAACAAGTCACCTTTTTCTTTGATCCATTTGCCACAAAGCTTTCTGTTTGGCCATATTGTTTGAGGAAGTGTCCAAAGTAGTGGCCAAATTCTAGATCCAATAATTGATTTAAAATGATGTATTCAGAAATAGAAGCCTTGTTACTTTGGATCCTTCAAAAACCACTAAAGATAAACTGCAGCTATGTCAATCATTTGCTTGATAACATAAAGTGCAAATACCAAGATCACAATAATCAATCACCGTTCAAATTTCTCTCACAATTTCTCTCACAATATTACCTCTAAACTTGGTACAGTAGAAAGTTGTTCCAAGCCTTAATGACCCCCAGTTGCCACAGCAAACGTTCAAGTTCAAAATCGGGTAGCCAATTTGGATATATACCATTTTTGATTAAAATAATGTCTTCCATTTGGAGGCTCAGTTAATTTATATTACTGAAAAACCACAAAAGATCGTCTATATTACTGTCAAATAGCTACAGTGGAGAATAAAGTGCAAATACTAAGATCACAATACATATTCACTACTCTAACTTCTCTGACATTGTCTCTTCCAGTGATGTACTTCAATGGCTCCAGGACTCGACAGTCCTTTCGGTCACCACAGTAAAAGTGTAACACCCAATATGTTTGGTAGAAGACTTCTTCCAGGACCCCCAGTGCAAATTAAAGTACAAAATAAAAGTGCATTCAAAATAGAAAACGCTTTTCGTCAATCTTTCTTCCGGTCTCTCACCGTAACTCTGTCAAACTAAGGACAATAAAAAGTTGTACGTTCCACTGGTGAAAGCCCACTCCCCGTCTTATATGTGCAAGTATAAATGAATATGACACACCCCAATGTTGAATGAGATTAAGAGAACATGTTGCAAGAGTTAAGTTTTTCTTCATAAAGAATTGGCATCCAGAGAACTCTGCTGCCCCGAGAGCGCTCTGGCAAACAATACACGTGCATGGAATTATACAGCAAAACAGCATTATCGATGGCGTCATTAATATAGGGTATTACATTAGTACAGGATTAGGCGCTGCTTCTTCTGGATAGGCTGCCCAGTTGGCAGGAGGGTGAGCGTCACACGGTCCAGCTGCCTGTGTCCAGGAGTGGTGAGGGTGAGGTCATGGTGAGATAGAGTTGACACTAACTAAGCTGGCATAAAAAACTACCACTAGACATATAATAAACAATGACCATCAGTATAAGGCTAAGTAAATCTTCTTTGAACCTATAAATTGCATGCATAAAATCAGAGCATCATTCATTATGACTTATATGGAGTTACCAGGCTTAGGGGTCTTGGTTAGTGTGATAACATCGATCATGGGGTGGGTCTGAGCACATCAAGGCAAACATGGGGCACGCTGACATTTGTTAGTTCTAAGTTGCAATATACTGTGACATAGGTCTAGTTTTAGTAGGGGGCGCACTTGGGTGGGCTTCACAGCGAGGTCACACCTCTGGTACATCAAGGGAATACCTTAAGGGGCACAGGGTTATAGTGGCAGTAATTTTCCAACATTGGGGGTATGAGGGCACAGGCAGGTTTGTGGAGATGGATGAGCTACAAGTTAGGGTTCTGGCCGGTTCACACACAGGAGAGTGAGATGTTACATTAATATATTTGTTTCAATTATCCCCGGCGCATCCGTGAGAAATGGAGCTGTGAAGCTTTCAGACAGAGTGAGAAAAGATGGGGGCCATGAGTGCGGAGTGCGCGGCGCTGCAAAAGGGTAGAGAAACCTTTTTGTATTATCGCAATGAGGCCTAGTCCAAAGATGGAGTTGAGGGCACACAAATAGCCCCACCTATGCTAATGTTAGCATAAGGGCAATGGAGGCATCCCCCACTATTGCACAAGCAAATGGTCCATAACATGCAGAATGTGCAAGGGGGGCCCAAACGACCCCTCGCTCCCACACAGTGGCTTCAAAGCTCTAGAGCTCCCCCAGTTGCGAGGCTAGTAAGGATAAGAAATATTCTTGAATATACTTACAGCATTTCAAGTAATACTAGTTGCCAACAAGTAACAAAAACAAATCCTAATACTTAAAGCAGTTATAGTCAAGCAAATCACTTAACAAGATATCATCCAGGCTCCAGTGCAACCAAAAAATGTTTATTCAAAGTCCTTCATGCTGTCACAACATAGACAGGTTGTTGTTGCTCACTGATTCCAAGACTCCAGGTCTAATAGTCACACTACAGAGTACTTCAATTCTCTGCGCTGAGATGCTTAGCAAAATGGCACTGCAGGCACAAGTCTTGGTACAAAGACCTCCAATCAGGTATAATGAGATCTATTTGGTTTTCCACATTCCCAGTATGGAGCCTATTTGCTTTACTGTGCCAACCAGAACCAATACTAGGCAATACCAGACACAATGATATGGATAGGAGATGTAAATATAATGAGTCCCAAAGCATTATCCCACATGGGGATAAAACACTAACGAGTTTCACAGAGAGACAGGGTGGGATATGTCCAGTGTCAGCAGGTTGAATAATACATAAGAATCATGCTGAGTGCCATGCTGCAGCTCTAATATGCTGCACTCGTATGTTGAATTCTCAACCACATCTTGCCCCAAATACCAAGCCTCTATATCTCTTCGGGCAATGGGTGCTGAACAGGAGTTATCATTAGCAATGGGAGGTGCCAGGAGAGGCCAAGGTGGAAAGGCAAAATAAAATTGCCCCAAACTTGGAGCCACGTCCACTCTGCCAATACTGCTCAAACTGCTGCTGCATTGCTGCTGCAGGCACTGACTTGATCAGCATGCATGTGCAGTCCTTCCCAGCAGAGAAAAATGTGTTCAGAGGCCTAATGCCTATGGCCCCAAGTACCATTCCTCACTGGGCTGACATACTCGGTTCCTTTAGTTATTGCAACTGCCCAGCTGCCACTGCATTACTGCTGTGTGCATGGATGTGAATGCAATGCAGCATACATGGTTAGACCTTCCCAACAGAGGAAAGCGGTTGAGGGTTCTAGTGCACTGCTCCCTCCCCTTTGGGCTCACGAATTGGGCATACATACTCATTTTCCAGTTTGCATTTCACAGCACCTTTCTGCTTCTTGAAAGTCTTGCCCTCCAGAAAGCTAAAGTAGGCTAAAAACCAAGGATGAGAATGGCACTGTGATGAGTTGGGATGTCCTGTGTCCTACCTGAAACTTCACAACAGGGCCAGAACATGTGCAGAGTCACTGTCTCTTCATGGTCCACCCCATCTCCTCTACCTGCAGCTATCCCATCACCTGCCATGCCACTACCTACACTCTCCTTTTCCATCTCTGGAAGGAGAGGGATGCTAAGAAGCACACCTCTGCTGCACTCTTTGCCTGCTTCTTCCCACCACCTCTCCCCCAATTCCAAGACTGATCCACTCATTTTCTAGAAACTATCGACAGCTGCCACCCCCCTACTGCATTAGGATAGCTAGTGCCTCGGAGTTCCCCCAAATCACACCCCAGATCCTTCCACAACATCTGCCACACTGACTCCCTTAAAAGGTATGACCCTCTCCACTCCAACAGCCCTGATTCCTCCAGCTGAGAGTGAAGTGGGTAAATGGTATATTCTTCATAAACATTGTGCCACCTCCTTTGGTAACACTAACCCTTCCTTTGTCAGCCCTGCCATTTCTCCTCTATTCCTGATCTGTACCCCAATGACAATATCACCTCAGGTGACACCTGCCGTAGTCAGCTGGCTTCTACTCTGCAAGAATGGAAGACACACCATTCTCCAAAAACACCTAAACATAGAAATGAACACCCTCACCATCTGATAAGTGAACGTTCTCCACCTCTCCCACCTAATACAATGCCTAGTCACACTTCAAGATTCCAATATCTTTCTTTGGCAAAACAACAAAGGGCCTGATTCACAGAAACGTTTTATAATGGCTCAATCCTATAGGAAAACGTTCTGTGAATCAGGACCAAAGTCAATTGATTGACTGGAGCAAACAGTTGGATTCACAAGACTCACATAGACAGCTGAAATGGGCTTTTGGGCACACAAAGGAAGATGACTAAAACATAGGAAGAACTTTATGGTTCACACACAAATGGGAATGTTTTTTTAAGTTTACAAACACGCTGATACAAAAGTAAATAGCTTTTTCTTTAAAAGGATAGGTAAGACAAACAAGGGGAAGTCACACAAGGCCTAGTGGGGCAAACAACCATCTAAATTGGATTAGGAATATAAAAGGGAACACCTTTTAAAGTTTTCTTTAAAAACATTCATAGGTGGATCAAGGGGGTAAAGTATCAGGGTGAAGATCGTGTATTTTGTAAACGTTTTATGAGTTAAAGTAAAAAAGGAAAGATGACAAGGATAGCTAAATAAATCCACACACAGGCATTAAAAGTCACATGACGATCAGGACACAGTAAACACGAATACACTGGCAGGAAATAACGATCAAGCTCCATCAGAGTCCAACAAAAAAACGATTAAAACCTATTAAACGCAATTCGTGAGTCTATTGTGTACACGTCTATCTTTAGAGTCTTCACAATTAAATTGAAAGTGAGGTGTCCATTTTATAGGGCCACAGAATAACCCCAAATCTTGTTTAACTGTCCTGGGAGATTTGGGCATTCTTTCTCGTCTCCGGAACCCATCCCACACAACGTGCATGCATGTTCGGATCAACCAATGGGATGGTCCATTTGGAAGCCTAGTGGTCAATAATAGCATGTTATCCATCTTCACACTGCAAGGTCGTGGTGGTTGCTACAATAGACTAAGTGAAGTGTGGCCTTTACTTCATTCTCATGAAAGAGCGAGGGCAACGTTTTGAACCACCTTTCTAGTTCCAGCAAAATGGGCAGTGATACGTACTGCATCTGGGATATATGTGTGTTGTGTATTTGCAGTGGGCAGCATAAGTATTCATCACTGACTCTTGGTCCAGTTAAGATAATCACTGCACCAATTCGTGTGGGATCCAACAGTCCGTGTGTAAAAATATTGTGCGCATACCTCCAGTACACCCTGACAGAGTGGCTGCATACCTTAACACTCTTTACTACAAGTGCAGCTTCAGAATGCTACAGTATTTCTGCGACAACGGGGAAACAGGAAGTCAGGAAGCCAGTGATGTGGAGAAGGAGGGTGGGAACATGCCGTCCTTTGGTTGATGACATGTCAGTGGTCCTTTCCCCTCCTGACGGCTGCTTTGCACAGTGCCGGAGGGAAGGTGATTGCAGGGGACCCCTTTTCGAAGAGGGCAGAGGAGACACATACCACTGAACCCTTGTATAAATGTGCACTGCAGAGGGGATGTTGAGATAACTATAGAAAACACATATTCTAGTAGAAAGGTGGCCTCTTAATGGACAAGGCAATGCTAAACATCATGGAAATGGAATCCTGCCATTGGAACTGTTGGCTATTACTTCCGTGTGGGGAGTCTCATAGACTGTGCTATTCAATAGCTTATTGCTGCCTGGTGAGAAAGACATTGCATGTCATATTAACCAAAACCTAACTGTATTACTCTTCCTGAAAATTGAACTGGCCACACACAGTGGTGGTGAAGAGTGCCTGTCCATATAATCTAGTTCCCAAGCACCCCCTTCACTGCTTACCTCCCCTGTGGAATCTAGCACTCTCTCTGTACCTTCTTCTCTCATCTGCCTACACCTTCTATCTATTGCTATATATTGTAGACTGTATTTAACAAGTATGTGGCATGACAACTGATCGTAACTGCCTGAGGAATATTGTGTAGTGAAAAAGATTGCAAGAGCTACTGGCCAAAATCAGACTGCCTTTGAAGTAAGTGTGGCTTTACATTAAGAATAAGAAATTCATTTGTGTGACATGCCCAATTCAGAGAGGGCTTTGGGATTGGGCTGGCCCAGTAGCAATGTCCAAAGTAGCTGCCATTACACCACATTTAGACACAGTTTCTGAAGTTTTATTTGGGATAGCTGGCAGTGTTATCAATGAAGGGATCCTGGAAAATGTTACTATAGAAAAATCAGGTGCGCAGAAAATGCCATGCTTTGTGGCGAATAATAACATGGTTTTATATAGCACTTATAGCCAGATTCATCTGGGTTCTAAGCAGCGTAATAATATATAGTATTACCCACACAAAGCTCAGTGTGAGTGATCCTTAGAATTCTCTCGAGTAAGCCGTGCCTATGACCGTGTTCTGCTGTAGCTAACTGTGCCCAAAACTGCTCTGGGTTGGCTTGATGGTTTCCTAGTTGAGTTGAGAAAAAGGAATGGGAATATGAGGGGTGCTTGAGTCCCTGTGCCTTTTACCAGTCTGACCTGGAAACAAGTGTGTGCATGGCTGCTGATATTACAATGAATCCCTATATGTTATGCTTACTTTTCACAGATACAAAAAGCAGGTGGAGATCCGAGAGAATCAATTCCAGTCTCTCTGTCCCCGTCATCTGGCCAGGAAGTTTGTTCAGTGTCTGTAGCAGCCGTACTATGGCACAGCTTGATGCCTAAATGCACTTTGATATCCTTTCCTCTAGCACAGGCCGGAGAGAATTCTGAAGAATCGCAGATTGCCGCTGAAGGAACGCAGGCCAATGTGGACCTAAGGAGGAATACCAATGCACCAACGAAACAGGCACAAGGCTCCAAGGTCTGGCTCAGCAAAGATACGATAAAGGCGTAGTGATGGCATGCATTGCGATGAGCGGGGCATAGACACAAGCATGAGAGCCTATAAGGTCTCTCTTTTGTGGTAAGGTGGAGACAGGCACAAGACAGAAGCAGCACCAGATGCAAGCAAGCACCCACATGCAGTGTCATTATGTATTGGTATTATGTTATAATCAAACAAGTCTTTCTAATTGATCGGGTTACCCAAAATCACTACAGGTGTGGAGACACCGGCTACTCTTAGGGTAATAGGAATACAGGAATACATATACACAAAAAAGCAAACTGTCGTCAGTTAGTGCCAAACATTACAAAAAACAATACAAAAATCAATGTATTAAAGTGTACATAAAAAGATTAACAACATATTGCACAATACACGTTGTTTGCTCATCATCAACACAATATAACAAAATTAAATTGTGCTTGTAAATAAACAATATGTAAGTGTCCACACTGATGAACATTTTCTAAGAGGAGACCCTACGCTCTAGAGCAGAATCTCATGCTGATTGCCATTCCTCTGCCAACCCGAATGTCAAGGTCAGAGATACATCTGGTGTCATGAGTATCAATATCACAATGCATAATCATATTAACCCATGCACCCGACATGTTTCTGTCATACATGCATAATGCCCAACATTCTTCAGGGGTAATGAAACCACATTATAACTCCTCATCATGATAAAGACCCTTCATATGGGGTACGTGTTCATGGACAGTAGGATCTTCAATGGAATTCTTGACACTTGTTCCAAGCCAATAATCACAGTCTCCCCAATCTAAGCCGCAATGGTGAGCCATCAAACAAATTAAGAAAACAAAACCAAATAAATAACAAAAAATTACACAAGGCACTACACAGACCAACTAGTCAACTGCTTACTATATCATAATACATGTGTAAATCACAGCCACACCTTCTAACCAGAGCATGCCTGTCATATTTGGTCAATCTGGATGGTCAACACGCCATAAATGCGGTGACACGTTTAATGTGTCTATTCACAATGGATCATTGTGGTCTCAAAAAGCCGCCCATTTCTCTAGAATTTGATAGAAGGATAAATGTCAATTGCCCTATGCAAATGGAGCTGGCACACAACCAAGCTATTAGTGAATATTCAAGGCTTATAATAACACACGTGAAGCATCTGTCATTCCTGTATCAACCAGCACCGTGGAGGAAGGTGTACCTGCAGTACCCTTGTGCCACACCATTTATTCACCCAGACAGGTGGAACACCAGCCAACCAGCTATGCAACACTCATACCACCAAAACGCACAATGATGGCCCAAAACAACATACTGCACTTATGCACGAAGAAAACACTGTTGCCCACTTAGTGCAAACGGCAAACTTGCTCAATTGCATCAATTGTTGCCCCTGCTCGTCTCAGTGTCCAGGCTGAAACAAACTTTAAATCTGAACCACAACAATAGTAATGACATTGCATAGTTTTACAAAACCATCAAATGTAAATGCAATCAGAGCTCCTATTAATTCTGCCATTCAATAAGACTGGTTATGTGGCTTTTAGTCATGTAAACAAGTTTCTTTTCTGCTTGCAATAGTTTACAATCGATTATAATTGATTATAATCTGTCTGGGGCCCTTTATCTTCATCAGTGCGGCCTATGTCAGGTCCGTGTAAGAGTGTTCCTTGGTCATAAAATATTTGACTAAAGGGGCTGCATCAATCTGATTCCTGAGGCAGCTCTTGTGTTCAATGATATGTGTTTGCATCTACAATTTGTTTTGCCCACATACATCATATCACAAAAGACATTTGATCATATAAACAACGTTTGTAGTTTTAGAATTGGTAAACTCCTTTATTAGCCACATCTTGGTCAATCCTAAATGCACAGTTGTTTAGTAGGCCTTCAAACAACTGCCCAAGAATGTTTTGGAAAAGCGTATCACGTTTGAGGGGCCAATACACATGTCGGCTAGACCATGGCTAGCTATCGCAGAGAGATCAGTCCATCCTATTCCATAAAGGAAATATAAACATGACGTCTATTAAAAAACCTAAAAAAAGATTTATGAAAAGGTTCAAATGGTGTCTTATGCTCATATGTAGTAGCATCGACTAGACGTGGTACTGTAATAATGTTTTTCTATTGTTGACTTTCATGAAACACGTGAACATTATATTGTAGATGTGTTGTGTTACAATTGATTAAGTCACATCCTACTAACCCCTAGGCACAACTTTTGGAAGTGTCTTTGTTTTGTCTAATGAGTATCGTATTGAATATGTTTGTTTTGTACCATGGTTTTGAACCACAGATGTTCTTATAAATAACAAAAAACGTTTTAAAAAAAATGAATAAATGTATATTTTGAATAGAAAATCCTCTGTAGACTAAATGCTGAAAGTAGTGAAACCACAAATTGTGTGAGTGGTAAAGGGAGGGGTAACCAGTTTACCATTATGTATTGTGTTTACCATGTCTTCCTGACTTGGAATTGGTCGCCCGTAAGCAAATATCTGATACACCTGACGTTGTTTATGCCAAGTCTAGTTGTTCTTGGACGCTCAATGTGATGGACATTTGCCACAGATCATGTGGATCGTTACGTGACCGAGAAGTGTATTTTTATGACGGTCCATGGGTGTTCTTCATTTGTTTAGTCAAACATAGCACAGAGTCACAGCGTGATGTGATAAAGTCCGTTTCGGAGAGTAGCAAGTTGACTTATACATTGCATTGTAGATTAACACAAATTGCAAACTTCAGAGCTTGATTATGACGTGGAATAGTTAGTGTTTTACACTTTTATTTTTATCTCAGGATATCCTTAAAGACCTAGATACTATTATATAATCAACCCATTCGGCATTGATTATCAGCAAGACACGTGTTTATTATAAGCCTTCAATATTCACTATTAGCTTGGATGTGGGCCATCTCTATTTGCATAGGGCAATTGATATTTAGGTTACGTATCCTTCTCTCAAATTCTAGAGATATGGGTGTTTTTTTAAGGTCATAATGATCCATTGTGAATTGTCACATTCAACGTGTCTCTGCATTAATGGCATGTTGACCGTCCTGATTGACGAAATATTTAAGGTATGTTCCGCTAAGAAGGTGTGGCTTTGATTTACACATTTATTATGATACAGTAAGCAGTTGACTAGTTGGTGTAGTGGTTTGTCTAATTTATTGTTGTTTATTTGGTTTTGTGTTCTTTAGTTGTTTGATGACTCATCATTGTGGCTCAGATTGGGGACACTCTGCTTATTTGCTTGGAACAAGTGTCAAGAATTCCATTGAAGAGCCTATTGTCCATAAACGAATACCCCATATGAAGGGTCTTTATCATGATGAGGAGATATAATGTGGTTTCATCACCCCTAAAGAATGTTGAGTATTATGCAGGTATGACAGAAACATGGTAGGTACATGTGTTAATATGATTATGCATTGTGATATTGATACTCGTGACACCAGTTGTATCTCTGAAGTTGACATTAGGGTAGGCAGAGGTATGACAATCAGCATTAGATTCTAATGTAGAGCATAGGGTCTCCTCTTAGAAAATGTTCATTAGTTTGGACACTTACATATTGTTTATTTACAAGCACAATTTAATGTTGTTATATTTTATTGATGATGAGCACACAACTAATTTTTTGTTATATGTATACATGTATATGTGATGTTATTTTTTTATGTACACTTTAATAAACTAATGTTTGTATTGTTTTTTGTAGTGTTTGGCACTGACGACAATTCGCCTTTTTGTACATATATATAATCTCACGAGTTACATACACAGCTGCATACACACATGTTTGCCAGGCATTCTTGTCACCACGCAGTACCGCACAGGACTGAGCTTATCATGGTTGGCCATTGATTTTATTCTGTCGATGGATTTTAATCTTTATTAGTTATTAGTATATCACTAACATCAATTTCCCACCCTTAATGGCAGAGTCGGGCCCTAGAAAGTATGAATGAAACAATCCAAGTCATAAAGTGGGTCTAAGCATAAAGCCCACAAAGATGAGGCAAAAGTTCCATCACTAACTGTGTGCAGAAATGTGCTGCCAGAGGGATGAAAGCATACTCAGTCATGTGTAGTATTCATACAGAAGACCCAATACAGTTGTCTATAGCAACCGAAACAGTAATCACAAGAACCTCACCCCCGGCCGTAGAGGTAAAGCACATAAGGCACACAAGTGGTTTGCCGGAAGAGAAAGTGGGGGCATGTGTGACAGATAACGGAAGAGGCCAAACCTCTACCTGTACCTCTATGTTGACAGCAGTAGTACACACAGGTGAGATGATGGTAAGATGGGATCCTTTAAACACAACTGCAGAATAAATAATGAATTAGCACCAGACCGTAAGAACTCTCCAGACCTATCCCCATGTTTTAGCTAGCAATCAGAAAACATGAATGGGATTTTATCTAATGAAAACTGCCTACACCTTGGCATAGCAAGTGCCCATTTAAGAAATCATGAGTTAACTTCACCATTAAACATAATTCAAGCTCTCAGCCCTGCAAGAAAACGGAATGTTGGGCTTAAACACACACCGCAGCGCCACCCTGTGGTAGATGAAGAGTGAAACTCAGCTTTGGAATCTCTAAGGCAACAGGTGTCCCTGATGAGATGAATAATGAAGAGGTCAGGACCTTGTGTAAAAATGTTGATTCAAATTCTGACCCTTTTAAGGAGTTCATGGCCAACAGCGAAGAAAGAATGACAAATCAACAAAATTACATAAATCAAGTCAAGCGAGCACTGAATCCAGGGACCAAGGCTGTATGGAAAAGAGAAGTTACTCATTGTCTTGCATATCATTTTAGACTCACCCACTAGACAGGATTGGAGTGGATGGTAAGGTTGCTAGACCCCCGTTGGTGCAGATGAATTCATTTGTAGAAGGGTAGGAGGCCACTTATCAAAGGACGAACCCATTTTGGCAGATCCAGCAGTTGTGGCGTAAAAGAGATGAGTATGCACCCCTCCTCTAATGATAAGAGTGAAGGATCACATGTGCCACTGTCAGCAAAGACTATGCATCCGTACACGGTCAAGCAGGCTGAACAAGTGGAACAACTCCAATTGAAATCAGCGTCGCTGAGAGAGTTGACTGCTGCAGTATGAGCTCTTAAGTAGGCTATTGAAACTTGGGTTCATGTTTTTTCAGACAGTCAATGTCTGCAGGAGACAAAATGGGTTAGCGACCTTAGCAATATTCTGAGAGAAACTGTCATAGCCATCCAAGAGGTTCTGACTGGCGTAATTCATGCGTATCAGCATAGGTCTGACCCAAATGCTCCTTTGCACGAATATCCCGCAATTCCAAATAATCATCTTATTAATACTGTGGAAGAATTTAGGAATAATGAATATAGCGTGCATATATGGCAAGTGCATTGGCAAGCAACTGTGCTGGGCCAATCCCAGAAGAAGGAAGGAGGCTCTCACTACAAATTACTTGCATGATGGCCTTATGGTGGACTCTATCTTGTCAGAACAAGTAAGCACAAATTACCTCTGTGAGAATCGATCGTTAACCAGCGACTGCGATGGGGTGACAGAGTGGCAACCTGTATCTGCCCAGGATGCACTTGACAAGAAAAGCTATGCAGATCATTTTTTTTTCTTTTTTTTTTTGTTATCAGGAGCGCAGTGCCTCGCGCTATGGGGATTTAACCCATGACTGTGTGTTACACCCAATTGAAACCTTTTGACTTGAGATTTAGCTTTGTAAAGGGCTTTTTTCGATTTAATACAATAAATCAACCGACCCAAATACTCAGTGTGGCGCTCATTTGAGGTGTGGAGAAGCCTTTTTAAACCAATACATAATAATGGACCAAGCAACCAATTTGACTGAGCTATTCAGGGACAGCAGAAATATGCTATTGCTCAACACTCCTAAACCAACCAAAAGCGAAAACCGAATGGGCCTCCTGAATAAAGTTTACGAATGGGTGAAAGCACTGTTACGAAGTCTGATTTAAAAGTGGTTAGAAGGCTGCAGGTAAATTATTGGATTCTACCCAAAATGCAATTCTTGTGGGCTGTGGTAAATCCAGTTTGTGTTCATCCATCAGAAAGGTATATCCTCTGGTCAACCCTTTTTGCAGCATTCACATGGTGTTGCCGAATAAGGCCTCTGACCCTGTTATAAATCACACCAGATGGTTACAAGACATGAGCGTCCAGGCCGCTGCAATAAGACCTTTCCATTCCGACATGGAGGGCCCCCTTCCTGGCAAAAGGGTATGAAGCTATGTTTAATATGCTACCAGCAAATTAGGAGTCGAATCATCAGTGTTCACTTCAAGCAAATGTCAGAAATGGTCTAGACAAGATCAGTGAACCCTGATTGGATAATTTCTACCTACCCAATTTGCATGTAGCTTCAAAGAGGTGACTAGCCAATGGGGGGCCACCCACCATAAGGTGGAACTCCTCAGCTGAAGCAAGTAATACCTTTGGGTTGGATATCAAACCTATGTCGTGGAATGGCTCTGGCATCCCCAGAAACAAGGTGACCCTGACTTCAAAGCCTTTATTTTGGGTTTCGATATGATTGCCCTTCAGGAAACCTGGCTGTTGGAACCCTGGAATCTGTACAGTCATATCAACTTCTACCAGAGGGCAGAAAAGGCCACACAGGGAAGGAACTTTGGGGGCCTATAGATCTCCTGTAGGACAGGGGCATGTAGGCATGCCGTAGAACTTCATGTTAGAACTAAATATGGAATGGCAGTAGACGTGGCGCCTTTAAATGGCAAAATTCTTAGAGTTATACATGTATACCCTAACTGCAAATGTATTCATGAGTTTTGCTCCTTGTAGGTTACACTGGGGAAGAGGCCATTTTATCGAGGAATAGCAATAAGGAGCCTTTTGTGTGTGATGACTTTAATGCAAAAATGTGAGATTGGGGAGAGACATTAAATGCATTTGGCATCCTGATCCAAGGCATACGACTAGATGGATACATTTTTGTACAGACATCAACCTTGTTTCATCACAAACTACTTTAGTTTCAAATTCCTCCCTGCAATCGACATATGAGACAAGTGGGATACATTAGAGATTGACTATGTTTTGTTTCCTGTGGAAAGACGGTAAACATATGAGAATTTTGCTATAAGTGGTAGGGTCGAAAGTGACCAAAATGCACTGTGTTTAATTAAACATCTAGTGGATACTGGAGGCATGGTAATTCCAATTGATGATATGTTGCCCTTTGAACTGACTTAGAAATTGAGGGTTAGGTGGGGACTGATTGTTGCAGATCACACATCCCTGTGGCTCGATCAGACATCAGCAAATGGGGAGCTTAAGGCATTACTGGCCCTATGTGGCCCATCCCCAGAATCTGACAGAGTGAACATGGTGGCGGTGAGAGAAATGTATGAACAAATGATGTCCTCCCTTTTTCCACTTGTTACAAAAGAAACTGAAGCCCATAAACCATTGCCTGAGATAAACACAAAGGGATGGTTTCACAATGAATGTGCAGTTCCAAATGGTGCACTACAGGAAGCACTGAAATAAGGAGACGCTGGGGAAAATGTCACTATGCTCAGGAAAAACTACAAGACCATGCTTGCACAAAAAAGAAAGAATTCTGGAAAAGGAGTTGGGATAACTAAACAAAATCTCTGAGGCCGTAAGACCCAGCCCAGATTTAGGGTACTAGCGCTTCCCCAGAATAATGGTCAGCCCATTTAAACTGCCAGATGCCCATGAACAGAGCACCTAAATCCTTCACAATTTGGTTTATTAGTATGGTCGTGGGGAGGCCCAGATGAAGCTCCAGGGAAGGGGAGGCTGACAAGGGGGGAGCAAGGAGTGAGCTGTCCCATACGAGGTGCAAGGGGTGATGCCGACAAATTCAGATGTGCGCCTGGGAGGCATTGCGTGGGCACCTGCGTGTCTGGAATCATGAGACGTGCTTCTTTATTCTAGAAGGGCCAATTTCACCTCAAAAGTTTCCACTGAGCTCATGGCAATGACCAAATACAAACCACGTGACTAGGCCCTTGGGGAGGGTCACATAACAATAATAATAATTTGGCACTTATATAGCGCTACGAACCCTCAGGTATCTGAGCGCTGCTTATTATTACCTACGGTGTGTGGTGCTCATTTATCGACCGCAGAAGGATGAAAGGCTGAGTTTGGCCCCGCAGGGATTCGAACCTGCATTAGCAATCTCTATGTGGGTGTCAAAGCAAGCGCTCTACTCGCTGTGCCACTTGACCGACCGGTACATTCCCAGAGGCCTACCAATCATGCAAGCAGAACCCACATGTTAGGAGGCCAGAGTAGATTAGATGCAACCAATGTGTCTTATAATGATCTGTCTTCTTTGGACTAACCCAGAGAGCTCAGTGGCACTTCTATGGCACCTTCCTTCTGGTATACAAAATAAATCTTGTTTGCCTTGCAAGGAGTTGCACCAAGCCGTTTTCCTCAGAGGATTGTTTTACTTGTGTCTGGTTGTCTGGAGGTCTGGCATCCATGGGGACTAGACAAAGAGATGTATCATCTACATTAGTAATACCTCTAACGGAGGTTGGAATACAAAGAGGGACATGATGAAAGAATGTTTTTCTCTGAAGACAAAATCTGTAAAGCTATCAATCATCTAGCTAGTGGTAAGTCCCCTGGACTGAACATGATTCCAGGCGAGTTGTTTAAGTATGCACAGAAATGGTGGGTTCTGCTACATAAAGCAGTTTTCCCATGTTTTGTGAATAATGTGGTTTCCCCCACATTATGGTCTAACTCCATCATCATACCACTCTGCAAAAAAGGACCAACCCATGAGGTATTTTCATTTAGACCAATCAGCCTTATAGATATTGATTGCAAGATCTTTTGCCATATGATCCTATCAGAAATAAATGGTTGGATAGGAGCAACATCCATTCTGGATTGTGCACAGGGTGGTTTTAGACAAGTGCTTTACACTGTGGATCAGGTTTCTGTGTTTTGGCACCACTTGTTTATTACATACGCCTTTGCTAAAAATATGCAGCTATATGTATCCTTTCTTCACTATTATTAGCCTTTGATATGGATATCAGAGAAAGGCTAGGGGTTAAACTGATACAAATGGGAATCAACAGTTTGTTGCTTAACATTATCAGGTCACTATACTTTAACACCTCTGTTCAGATTAGGTTGGCTTGCGTGGTCAACTGACCAAAAAAGTGCCAGCAGATGGAGGAGTCAAACACGGTTATTTGCTTGCCCCGGTTTTATTCTGTTTATACATTAATATCATGTTGAAGTTTGTGGAAGAAGCATCTAAAGACATCCCTGCTTTCAATGGAAAACCTGTTCCAATGCTTTTATGTGCAGACGATTCAGTTCTCTTCACATGTACCCCAAAAGCTTGTAGAACTCCAATTCAGGCTGTAGCATGCTACTGTAACACTCAGGGCCATCTTAAGCACTCTTGGAGCCCTGGGCACGGACATCTTTCAGACCTTCCTGCACCAAACCAAAGGAATTAAGTGATCAAGAATATCTGCCCCGCCCCACTCCCCCGCCACAGTCACAACCCATAGGCTGATATGCTGTCTCACAGCATTTAAAATAAGGATGTTTACTACCTTTAAGTCCCCTTACCCTCTTCATTCTTGCTCTAATCAGACTGATAAACAAGTACCATTTGAAGGCCAACTTTATCGGTCTACAAAGAGGTTACTTCTGTTCTAGCATAGAGACAGGAGACTTTTTTATCAATAGAATTGAGGAAGGTATGCAGCCTGTAGTATTAATGCAGGACTGTTTATAAAAGGTACATCTAACCCAGAATAGACAGATAATTCACATGTTCTGCCTCACAGAATGCAAACGCGCTCAAGCATGAATAGAGCAGACCAATTGGTAGGATGGAAAAAGCTACACATACAATAGCATGGATAGTGGATGCAGATTAGAAGCTACCAGGAAGGTGTCAGTATGCAGACAGACTGATATTATACATGGGACATGGTTTTCAAAAAGTGTTGCCATTAGAGATCAAAAGAATAAAGTGCCTGTGGTGTGCAATATTTCAATGCTCACTATTATAGTGGAAGCAACACTATAGCTAGTGAAACCACGAGTGAGTCTGTTTTGAAGATCATACCCTGAGAAGGAAACCTCTCTGAAGGGTTGACAATTTTGAAAGGTTTAGCGACTGGCAATTTCGAGAGGCTACGCAATACACAATTAAATTAGATGCCCAGCATTACACAAACTGGTTGCGGGGTGAATCTGGGAGTTGTGCCAACTCTGCAATTTCTGCATTTGAACACTTTCATTAACAGTTCTTACCATGAACTAAAATAATCTCATGTTATACAAATTGATTTGGAAAGTACACCAACCACATTTTCCAAACATGACCATTTTGAAAAACAAAATATTATAGAAGGGTGTAACAAGGAATGATTCTAGCTTCATTCTCTCCATCATCAAGAGACATATATAAGTACCAGCATACAAATCAGTGTGATTTAACGGATTTAATCTGGGTTGGTGTTTTGTATTTTAAAGCTTTACATACTTCCAAAACACTGGCTTGTCAAATTGTCATATATAAACATGCAGAAAAACCTTTGACTTTTACAAAAATGCAAAGTGTTTTTTTGTGTCAAACGCAGACTTTAAAATATGCTTGCCCGAGTCCTTCACCATCTGATCCTCTCCTTTCTGTCTACCACTCCTTCCACTCAAATGGCCTACATAAGAAGAAAGATCAAGTAACGGGCTAAACGATGCCAAGAGCATGCAAGGAGGCAAACTTCACAGTAGGCAGTGCAATAATGTTGATCAGGATCACTGTATTGTCTGCTGACAAAGCCAGGATACAAGCATGAATGCTTTCGTTCCAAATTCTGATACTTATTCATCTCTTGGAAGAACAGTTTATGCTGATCAATGGAGGTGATTGCCTAGGTTTTACAACACCCCATCTGAACAAATCAATTTCTAAACATTCATCATAAAGATGACATGTTCGTTTTTATAGCAACCCCTATCTGGTGCAGGTATATTGCTGATAATAGCACCTGTTGTGCTTTAAGACCAAGTACATATGCAGGCAGGTTTATAAATTTAGGAAAGGCTCAGCCAACCTTTCAGGAATGCGCTATTCTAATCTTGCATAGGAACACATATCACTGCAATGAGTGCTTAAAACACTGAGCTAACTTCTGAACCATCGTGGCACTCAATTTACCGGTATGGATTTAAAATGTGGCTATGGCACATGATCAATGTAATTCCCACAGGAAGGAAAGAATGCTACAGGATTTGTGCCACAATGAACACACAAACTATATATACCACAGTGAACACAGAAAGCATTACATGATGAACTGATCGAGGCAGAATGTACTTGCCAAAACAGACAGGCAATAGGTTTAGAGCCTCAGCACCATGCAATACAATATCCTGATGTGTGCTATTTAAGTCTGATGAACAAAAGAATCTTACTTCTTTATATCAGGCAGCCTTGTGGGACCCCTCCAAGTGGGGGGCCTTGGGCAAGTGCCCCTTTTGCCCTCCCATAAAAACGTCTCTGGTAAAACTAATCATCTGATCTTAAATCAATCAAAAACAAAAGTGATGATGCTCAGTAAACATCATATCAGGAAAGAACAATGTAGTTTTAGGATGGCGGGTGAAAACATTGAGGCGGTAATGCTTTACATATCTGGGGGTTGTCATAACATCAAAACTCACTTGTAAAGAACAGGTAAAGTATGCAACTAGAAAAGTGGCAGCGGCAGCAAGAGTGATTATTAGTATGGTCCGTAAGCATATGGATAAATCTGGGTCCGAAATTGAGTAAGTTCACCAATGAAGTTTGGAGGCTCAGTAACTTACCAAGCTGAGATTTGGGGCCTTGACAAGAATGTTACCAGAGATGGTATATGTGATCGTCAATTCTGGAAACAGCTACCATATCTCCCAAAAAGCTTTCCCAATGCTGCCTTGCTCACTGACGTGGGATCCTGCGGCCAACAATGGAGGGTGGTGGACTCATCTGCCAGGTATACAGTAAAAAGAGTCACATCTCAGAACAATGAGCTAGTGGACTGGGAATAGCGCAAGTATTCCACCCAACACTTTGTGTCCACCTACAAGAACCAGTTGGTAAAAGACCTATGATACTGGGTTTAGGACATATTTTGGACCCATCCTATCATTTTACTGATACTTAAAGGTTGATAATAAACAAGTTTAAAAATACCCAATTGATTAGAACGAGAAGTACTGAAGAAGAGGAGCTGATGCACCTGTCTCCCATTGGTTGGGATGACAACTTTGGAACAGGGGGAGCACACCAGCCATATTTATTGAATTTGTCAAATCCTCAAGTCAGACACCTCTTTACACTGGCTGGAGCAGATGCTAGTCCTCTAGTAGATAATCTGAAGAAATGTAATAGCGCTCTTAGCGCTCTTAGCGCAAAGTACATATTGTGTGAGGAGGAAGATGAAAATGTGCAACACTTCCTATGACTTTTTAAGATCAAGAAGTATCAAACCTAATTTATTTAAGGACGTTCTCTCAGAGAACAGGAATGCAGCTATGTCCCTTGTTCTGGGGGACTCTGTTTTTGATATCACTAAGTCATTGGCAGGTTTCAGGGGTGATGCTAGTTTTGAAAAAGATCGGGGCTATGCTAATGTTGGGACTGTTGGGACTTGGGCTAGCTAGCTTTTTGTTTGTAGCCCCTGAGCTTCTTTCCGGGGCTACAACTAAAAGGCCATGGTGCCCCTTCCCCAGACCACCCCAGCAATGTCTCTGGCAGGTTTTATCTTGGGGCCTGGCATGAGGTATTAGCTTGGTGCCCAAAGACCACAGGTTTTTAGGTTGTCCCAGGGGCTGTGAGACAGGATGATTTTGTACACTCTCCATAACCGACTCTCTCCTGGGTCACATCCATGCATTATTAAGTAGTTTATATGGATGGTCTATAAGGAGGCAAGGGCAAAATGTGATTATGATGACACTCTTGGTACCAAATGTTGTATTATATTGGGTATTTTATTATAAATTGCTGTGTGAAACCGGGGCCATTTTGCTTATATATTAAGTTTAGTATTTTATCTTAACGTAGTGCTTGCAATTGTTTTATTTTTCACTGAACATATATGGCATGTGTTTTTTTATTGTAACTTTTATAATAGATTTATCTTGCATTGAATATATATGGCATGTGTTTTACTATTTTAATATTGCTTTCACAAAAGGTTAAATCAGTCAAAAGTATGAATGCAATGTAATCTAATCTGTCTTCGTCAGCACAGTATACAAAAAGAGATGGGGTTGCTTCTCTGAACAGAACGAGGAAACGTGCAATGCTTAATTTCCAATCTATGCCACACTCTGTCTAGCAAATCTGTTGCAAAATGGCATGGATGGAGAGCTTATCTATGTCTGTTTTTAGTTTCCATGGTAGTACTCAATGAAGATTGACTAAATGGTAATACTTCATATCAATATTATGAGTATTTTTCAGCACAGACCTTGCTTCGAAAAACAATGGAGCGCTTTACAGAGGTTTACAAGAATACAGATACACAACGGAACGCTTTACAGGGGAATACAACAGGACAGAGGAATAACGGACCGCTTTTCAGAGGTAACAACAGAACAGATATACTAAAGGTGGTAGGATACAGAAGGGCACAGAGAAGGGTACAGCTGCACAGGGTGGCTTGGAGGAGAGGGGCAGATGGCATCTAGCGAGTCAGGTGTTGTGGCGGGCAACGTGGTGGCCTAGGTGTTGAGGAGGATAGACTCCCTGAAGAGGTAGTCTTGAGTTCTTTTCTGAATTATAGGAGCGGGCAAGTCTGATGCAGTACAGTCTTGGGGCATAGGCCAAGAAGGCTTGTTTTCTGGTCCTTTCCTTTTTAATGTGGCGGATTTCGGGTCTGCATGTGTCCTGACTTCTGTTGGTGTGCTGCCTGCGCAGATGCTATATTTTCTACTCCAGTTGTCACCTTTTGGTATTTTCAATGATGTCTGCATAAGTGCATGATAGACATGGAGACCTTTACCATAACCTTTACCATCACCATGGCATCTATCAGGATGCCATAGAGCCTGACAGTCACATGTGACATTAAAGGCTACCATATCTCCTCTGTTGAAATTACAGTTTTGTTCAACCTGGTCCTACGAAACATTTTTTATACAGATTAGGTTATGTGAAATATTTGGCACACGTTTGTATGCTATAGGGTTGAGATATATGAGATTGCCACCCAGGAAATACCTCAAAAATCAGACATGCCAAATGTAGGTACGTGTATTCATTGTGTGGCATAATTCTTAGTCATTGTCTACACCTACATTTTTACTAGCCTTGTGTATTCTTTTTTTATTTAAAAACACCATCGCTTTGATGCATTCAGTCACCCAGCTCACCTTCTCCATGATACTGAGGCAGGTCATTAATATAATGATGGTTTGGTGTGTCGCAGTTTATTAGGCGGTCACACTCAACTCAGGGAGTTCTTTTCCCCGCCAAGCAAGGTGCTTTTTCTTTCAGATTTGCTCTGGTGAAGCCTCCAGCCCGTCTCACACCCACCCGACAAATACCCTGTGAACTGGATGGACCCCAGCCGGCCCATACGACTGGGGGTGGCCAAACAGCCCTTTAAGATGAGTAGCAGCACCCTCGAGAAAGATGGGGATGCAGATTCGTACTCTGGCATCAAATAATAATGAGAACTTAATAGTCTGGCAAAGGGAGTCTGTTTAATGACAAGTACAGAAAACGGGGAGTTCTCAGCAACCGCTCGATCTTCCTTCTCGCTTAAATTCCACTTAATTTCCCGAAAAACAACAAAATCTATACTAAAAACTCATCACCATTGACGTGTAATCTTAAAAACCTAACATGCAACTTGATTGGTTACAGGAAGGTAACTTTAATATAATATAAGTACTATATCTGTATATGGTAACGGGGAGAGGGGATTGGATAATAATGTCAGGTGGGGCAACTAAGCCCTTCCTTCAAACTGGCCACTGTAAACGTCACAAAAAGTATGACGTCCCATTGGCTCTACTCTCTATAGGACCCTAGATTACATGGTCCACTATGATTGGGTTGGCATTGATCCCACACATAGTTTTCCACTTGCGCTTAGCAGCATGCAGAATAATGAGCCAGGTGCTTGGAGTAAGTCAGCACTGCAGCTTCCTTCCAATTTATGTTACAACCAATCATCACATCAGTGGCCGTGTGTCCATTACTGCCTTGTAGTTTGGCCTATAGTCGGCTTCTTGGTCTGAGAAAGTTAAAGAGGATGGGTACAATAAGGCTCCATGCGTAGGTGTGAAAGTCTCATCCCTTTCTGCCTGCCTTGCCAAGTGACTAGGACACCGTGAAACAGGTCTCTTGTTCATGCAATTTCATGTATTTGATTTACTTCTATCAGTCGTTTACCATCTGCGGCTTATCTCGACCTTGCTGAACAGGGGACTCTTGTTATTTTTCTCTTAAATCATAGGCATTGCTAGTCTATTGTAGTCTGAAACGACCTCGGCTTCTTTGCATGGTTACCTTCATCAGGATTTCTCTCTGTCTTTAATTCTTGAATTGTTAGCTGAGGCCCCCTCCTCTTGAGACCTTTAGTAATCTTGATTTGATTCTGCTCATGTGCGTAGTGGATTTTCACTCATCTATAAAGTGCTTTTGAGGTAGACATGTAGAGTTGGTGCTTGCCGCAATCTGTTTTACTATTAAGCATAAGCAAGCTTTCACGATTTCTTTGCTTCTTGCAGTTCCCTGCGTATATACATGTTTAAATTGGCTTAATGTCTTCATCGTGCATATGGCATGAGTTTCTTCATCTTGAAATCACCTGTTTCACCTTAGGCCCAAGATGTCACTTATCCATGGCATTTTGTGTCCTTATCAGCATTCTTAGGTCATTATATTCTATATGTATGTCAGTTTGATTTCTCATGACGTCACCAGTCTCCTTCTCTTAGTATCTTCTTGGCTTCTTCGGGTATTCCATTCCGACAACCGTCCTTATGTCATGTCTGTAGATATGGATTTTTCAGTGGGTACCTTGCTATCCAGGTTTGCTTAGGTGTTGGTACTCCAATAGGTGCTGTTCTTCCAATAGACACTGGGCAGAGCCCAACTGCGGCTCTCTGCTGGTTTATCTGTTCTTCATACGTCACATATTTTGGCGTGAACATTCCTGGCATTTCGAAGGGGTGGCTGGGGTGCAGCTGATACGTGGCCTTCCTCTTCCCTCCCCCCTCTGGGCGATTCATCGACCACTCTTACTTCTTTCCTTGCATTCACTTTTCTGTCATCCTCTGTATCTGGATATCTAGGTCTGCAGAAATGTTCCTTTGGAGTCCATATCTTTATCACTCCCTTTAAACATCCTGCTGTTCTTACATGCTTGTCTTTGTCCCATGTCATTAGTTGACATTCTCCACTTGGATTACAAAAAATCAATTTTCCCACATATTTTCTATATATCTTCGGATACCGAAACTTTGTTCCTTCTGGTGCATAAATGCTGGCCTTCACAAAGTCTCTTATTTCTTCATCAGTCAGGTCTTTGGGCTTCCCTCCTGAATCAATGTCAATCATGATTGTCATCCCTATGACCTTTTTCGCAGTTTTCTAGCACTGAGAGGTTATTATCTTGATAACACAGGATCCAAGCAATATCATCACCAAGAGGGCTCCTAGAATATTGAATGTGTCTGCCATCCATTGTGGAACCCATGAAACCAACTGTCATCATCAATTTCGTCAGCTTCGTCAATCATCTGATTCTGTAGTTTCGTCGGCATACCTATGGCTTCTGTTAAGTTTCCATTTTCGTCAGATGCTATAAATGTGCAAATGTGATTCCCTGATTTTTGCACAAGCACCTCCATCTATAGCTGTGATCATGTCTAGGACATATCTGTTCTGGAGAGTCATTAGTCGAATTGCTCTTAATTCTTCCTTGATTGCATTGAATCCCTTTATTGTTGTGTTGATGGTCTGCAGTAATTCCCATCTGGTTATCTGCAACCATTTAGTATTTGCTCTGACCTGAACTCTTGGCATCAGGATTGTCGTGAACACTGATGAGGTAAAGCTGAACAGCATGTGTTCGTATGGGATTGCATGAAAGGCTTCTTCTGATTTGGCAGAGAAGTAATTCTCTCTCTTCAGTTGGCTCATCAGCTCCACAGATCTCTTCTTCCTCGTGTGAGCATCTGCTTTCGGGAAACTGTCAATATTCAGGTCACCTTTTGGAATCACCAATGCTGGAACATGGACATTCACCAATGTCCATATACCTCCCCTATACCTCCCCAATTCTTCGGCAACCTAATATATGCTTTGGATCCACATGCTCAATAATGATCCATGATCACTGCAGTATTATGTACCATTCCTGTGGCATCGAAGATTCATCCACAGTTCTGATTTTCTCCCATTTTTCTTGTACCAATTTTTCTGAAGCACAGTTTGGCATTCTCCAATGGCACTATCTGTAGGGTTCCACCTCTGTCTTCGACCCATGTTAACAGTCTGGCCAGTCTCGGCCATAATGGTTTGCATATCCTCTGTGCATTTTCAATGGTTTCCTTACAGTGTCCAATGATCGTCCATGCTCTGCAGATCACTACTCCTTTCTCCCATCCGTCTGGTGAAGCACTCTTCCCCAGATTTGTATTTGGCCTCTGTTCTTCCTACTTTGCATTTTTTCCAGAGATTTCCCCTGGACGTTCAGTTTCTTGTTTGTTTCCCTTCTGATCTCTGCTCCTTTAACTGAAGGCTTTTCATATCTTATCACAATGTTCTTTGTTTTGCCATTGTTTCTTTTCTTTATGTATTGTACATAATCATCTTCATCTGGATCCGTTGCTTCAGTTGCCCATTTCAGTGAAGTATCACTTCCCATAAACTGACCTCTGGTTCTACACATTGCTATGTGTGACAGGCAGTGTGCTGTCTGCACATCTACTTCAACAGCTTTGAAGATCTTTGACTTCCCCATGCTGTAAGGTAGGAGTGCACACCCAAAGCATTCTTCCTCTGAAGTTCGTCTCCCAACTACCTTCATGTGTTGGTACCAGATGTTGTTGCCCAAATGTGCTGTGCTGTCCAAGTAATCCTTCAATGCATTTTATTCTTGTGCGCTCCTTCTAATTCTTAAGGTCTTCCTGTAGTTTGCTATAACCACATCCTTAAACACATCTGTATAGCTTCTTCTTGTTGGAGGATTCTCAGGTGTCTTCATCAATGATCCAGGTATTTTCGTTTGTATTATTTGAGTGGGAGAAAGTCTGGTATGTCTTTCTTTATCCCTCTGATTCTTTCTGGCTCTGTTTATAATCGTCCATATTGATTCTGCCAGTATCTCAGCACCTGATCGTCTTGCAGGATTTAAGCTTGACCTCTTCATCATTGGGTCAGGTGTGCTTGTCGGTGCTGTCTCTGTTTGTTCATTCTCTAGGGTCTTTTGTCTCTTTAAAAGTTCAGCTTCCTCCATCTGTCTCTCAACTTCTCTTGGTGTGGAACTTCTCATAGTTGTTTGTCCGAGCTTTCCCCATTCTCTGGAATGTGATTCTGAACTTCTTGACACTAGACCAGGTGTGTATGTGCTCATAATTTGTGTATGTGTACCTTCCCTCAACCTCTTCTTGGGTTTACTTTGCCGACCTTGTCTCCGGCGTTGCAATTTATTTGTTGCCCCAAGTTTCGTGCGTGTGTCATTATTTATCACATCCATCTCAAATTCAGTCACTCGATCATTCTTTCTAGGAACTGGAATGACTATGCAAGGTCTGGGTACCTTTGTAGGTTCCATGCGTACATCATTAGGTGGATGCACGGGAACCTGACCGCTTTGTGCACCAATGAAAAAAACAGTTCTAATCGTCAGTGACAGTAATATGATAATGAATACTATGCACATGTAATGCATGTGTAAGTGAGTGTACAGCATTTGTTCCTTGGCCAATATGAACGTCTCTCCTCATGAGGGAGGACAACGTTACTGCTCTGGTTTCCATCTCGGTCATTTAAGGAAGCTGAACTAACTTTTAATACATATTAAATATGGCCACTGGATTCTGCTGTCTCTGTTTGCAGGTTACAGATGCTAAACTGCTTATCCTTTTGACTGAATGATACACGTTCTCTTGTCTCTGGAAACAGTTCCTTTCTCTAAAAACAAAAGTTCCAAATGAGGCAATAGGTTCAGCAAGTCTTTTAATTTGCGTTTTCAAAATAGACCTGCTCCCAGTCAATGGGCCTCATTACGAGTCTGACGGTAGCTGTGCCGGAAAAACCGTCAGGCTGCTGCCAGACCCGAAATACCATTCTGCCTCTGTGATTGCCAGAATCACTGGGGCATTACAACCCCGGTGACCCAGTAATTCCGGAGGCGGAATTCTGTAAATCCCCATTCCCATGGAGTCCCATACAACTCCATGGGGATGGGGACCATGGAAACATCGGTTCCATCTATGACATAGCCGGTGTTGCCATGTCCGCCTGCAGGCCTGCAGGCCGACTGGTGGTGGTGAATCAGCCGGTCTGGAAATAACGGTGGTGGCGGTTTTACCACCACCGTTCTTTCTGGACCGGCAAGGTTGTAATGAGGCCCAATGTCTCTTATCTGTTTTGCTCCAGATGACATGTCATTCCTTGTCAGCATAAACAAAACAAAGTCCTTGGCAACACCTTCATGATCTGTTCCTCGAAGGAAAGTTTTACGATCTTCTCTGGTGATTCTGCTGTTGATTATAAAGTTTGACCGGCATTATGATACCAGGCAGGAACATGCTCATCTGCTCAGAGCTCGATGGGTCTCTAATGAACGTGAGGACATCAACACTGGCATGTCTCCCCACAAGTTCGGGAAAGTCTTCAATTAATAGAAAAAATATGTTGCTAGCTAGTCTGCTATCTTCTTGTGACAGGGACATTTGTCTTGTCCTCGCTGTATTCCGGAAGCAAAAGAAACTGCTCTGCAATCATTGTGAGCAGCCTCCTTATTGTCTTTTCGTTTTCAGGATCTTGAAGAAACTCTGTTATGCTTGTGATTCTTCCCACCAACGATGGGTACGACCTCAATAACTTGAAATAGATCAGAATGTCTTTGGTGAGGTCACCTTTGCGTGACACCATGAGTAAGTCTGTTAAGGATTTCAATCAGGCTATACACCCTGGTGTCAGCCGAGTATGCAGCGCACAAATGAAATACTTATTTTATTATGTCTACAGGTTCAATATTCTGAGTGATATACCACTCATATCACACCCTTCTCAAAATACCGCCAGGTCACAATGGACCAGGAATCAGGCTGGTTGGTAAAGGTAATATTTATTTATTTATTTATTTTTAAAATCAAACATATATTTATAATAGGGAGCAGCAATCACCAAGGTAGTGACAGCAACAGATAAGTATGTATTTAAGGGAGTTAAATTCA
Source organism: Ambystoma mexicanum (assembly GCF_040938575.1). Lineage (NCBI taxonomy): Eukaryota > Metazoa > Chordata > Amphibia > Caudata > Ambystomatidae > Ambystoma > Ambystoma mexicanum. The sequence goes on along the minus strand of NC_090927.1, from coordinate 417,020,925 downwards.
CTTTTAGCAACACAGAATATAAAACACAGAGAAAAGAACAGTGTGGTTTGTTTGAAAGATAGCACTTGAGTTAAGATTTCCCCCTGAAAAATTCCTTAACCCACAAATAAGAAATTCTAAACAGATATAAGGAAGCAGCAGGTATTCAGGAATAAAGAACAGAGTACAGGATTTGAATACAACCTTCCCTCCCCAAACAAGAGAGAAAACTGGTTTGCAATCTTACACTTTTTAAAATGACATTCAAAATGGCTTAGCAAAACAATGAAAAGTGTATAAACATCCTTAAATTACTATACGTTTCTATGGGAACAACATTGAAAAGACGCTAACAATCATAAGCTATCGTATGAGCAAAAGTAATCACTTTGGATCTTAATGGAAATTTGGAAATAATTGAAATTGAAAATCACACGTGTAAAACTTTGCAAAAATGCAAATTCCCTCCTAAAATTCACTAATAGGTGTGGTTATTGTGTTGGGACGTAGCTACAGATCTTATGTATAAGTCAGAGTTGAAATGAAGTCTCTGGCTATTAAACTGAGGAAGATATGCCAGGTTGAATGAGAGGTGTTTTTAGAAAAATCAGGCCGTGAAAACAGAAAAGAACTCAGTTTGGACAAGAACATATTTACTATAGTTTACTCTATCACTAGAACATTCTGGCTAAAATACCAAGGAGGGACAAAGTAAGATCTGGAGTTGATTCATGACTTTTCAACACCAACTCCGCAGTGTCCTCTCCTGGTCGAACCAGTCGGATCACTCGAAGTAGGATGGATAGGTTAAGATTTACCTAAGATGAAAATGACTAAAGAAATGCTGCTTAGAAAGATAGATCAAAGACAGGATTGCAATAAGGATTCTGACAATGTTACAAGTTATTAAGGTAAGGATATGATAGTTTAGAGATTGGGATGGAGCAAACCAAGGCAAGGTATGCTATGATTCTTCTATGCTTCATATTAATGCTTACACTTTAATTTAGGATTTTGGACCGTCAAGGGTTCTGTTCATCTAACGGATTGGTCTAACCAAGGACAGCCAGGCACCTCTGGTGGGATAGGGTCAGCTGGGCAGTTCTGGTCACCGGACTGGCACCTCGGGTTACTGCACTGGACTGTACTGGTTACTGGAGACTGGAGATCAGTGGGATAGCTAGTTTGCTGCAGGCAAGCCTTTAGTAGTAGCAAGCCAGCTGGATCAAGATGCTTCCCTGGGGTTTTGGGATTTGTTTCTGAATTTTGAGGCCTAGCTGAAAAAGGAGTTCAGCAATGCTGAGGCCTTAGCTTGGTAAGTAAAATCAGGAATCAGGAACAAGGATGGAGAATTCAGGAACAAGGCGCCATGCAGAAAATCCGGATGAAGTCAGGAATCCATAGTTGTGCTGTGAGGTTCCCTTATTTATCATGCCAAATGACATCACTAAATTATATGGCAGGGGCAGTCTTACAACCCACACTCATGATGCTATGATTGGGCAAGAGCATAGTTTCCACCTTGCTCTTTGCTGGTTGGATAATCAGGTTTTATGGTGTTACTTTCACAATGTCTAGGAACCTCCCCCAGCTCCTAGAACCAAAATCTAATTTTCCCACAAATACATATTTATACAGTGATGACCTCTGAGAAAATCAGATGCACATGTTATATATTTTGTGGGTCACATTTCAATCCAAATCCCCAGTCTGTGGGACCTGGTTTAGGCTTTTTGTGACATTTTGGCAATTTTAACCATGAAGGATTTGGCCTAAAATATCCCAATTTTGTTCATAGATGCACATTTACCCCTGGAATATGTGTACAAAATGTCAGGTGCACAATTTCCATACTTTCCCCACAAACGGTTATTCTTCACAACTTCTGTTCCGTATGCAGTACTGGGTTCAACCACGTCTTCAAAGAACGGCATACGATTAGAGTTAAAACTACCAACTTTCAGATTTCTCCTCATTCTTGTGGCAAAGTTAAGTGTCTTTAAAGTTCAGTTACAAATAGGCATTTAAACACCAAATGTTCTTAGCAGTTTTTTCTTTTCTTTGAACTGGCAGCAGCTGCCAAATTCCTTTGAAACAGAATGCGCGGCCTCTGCCCTTTGACTGACGTTTCCTGCCTTTAACACTTGACAGGTGAGAGTCTTAGCCTGCTATTGTCTCAGCCTTTGGCAAAGACAAATGTCTGATGCACTGAGGAACCCCCCGTTGTCTTGGGATTCAAAGCCCCCATGCCCGCAATTAGCATTTCTTGCTCCAGAGGTTTATGAGATATCACCCTTTCTCAGGGCTGGCACTCTGGGATAGCAGTTTTTTTTTCTTTGACATAGTTTGCCATTCAGCCTTGGTTTTTGCTTTGATGTATACTTTTAAATCTTAACTTTAAACTTATAGAATTAAACCGTTTATATGTGTATTTCTCACAGTAGCAAATCCTTTCACATGCTTGAATAATCAAGCCTTTACACAATTATATACTTTAAAATAGGCAATTTTGCTCTTCATTCAGGAAAAAGCACATTTAACTTATTTCTTTTAAATTTGGTTTTCCTCTGCAGCAAATACCTAGTATTGCAGCATGGATACATGTATCATCCATTTGTTTAGAGTCTTTCTCTGCACAGCTGATTCTTGATACGTGTTGCAAAGTTTTAGCCGTGTTTCCCGTGGAAAATGAAAAACACAGTCCCTGGTTTTCTTTTCCAAAGATACTGTTGCCAGGATTTGTCATTCAATGAGGCCCGGTTCCTCTGAGCCACAATGGATGATCCTGAGCACTTCAGGGCCTTTTTGATCATAGTGGTTTATGAGAAATGAATGGATTTGAACAAAACAGCACTTTGAAGGTGGAAAGATGACTTTTAAAATAGGCATTTTGGGTTTTCCAGCATGGTAATGCTGCTTCTTTCCTTTGCTCCATGTTGAATGTGGCAGAGCACCCTGGCATGCTCATGCAGGGAGGACTCTGTTTTCACCCCACCTGAAACGTGTGTGCAACCTTCTTCTGGTTGTGACACAAACGCAGTTTGAAAGATTTTGGCACACACAGGTGCAAGCGCTGTCATTTTGGGCTGTTTCTTTCACCATTGCAGTAAAGTGATGTGGTGAGGCGCATCTGAGTGGGTCAAGTCCAAATAAGACCTCTGTATTGAAAGAGTCAGGATACTGTATACTTTTCCAATGTACGTGCCCTCGATCAAAATCTGGCATATCCTTTCTTTTCAAGGCTTCAGTGTGCTCAGTCCAAAGTCTAAAATTAACAAGCTATTTTTGTGGCTTATACATGCAAGTCTTCTTCTTCACCCTGCAACTAGGATGCACAGAGTGTCTGTGTTTTTATGTCCCTTTTTTCCCTTATTTTTCTCAAATGAAATGTCTAAAAACTAAGCCACAACTTGCACAAAATGTTCCTTGTCTTTGCTTTGCTGATCATGCATCCTTCTTCCTCGTCATGGATCTCGTCTGCACGTGCTGTGGTTCTTCCCCTCCCCGTCGTCTGCAGTCTCTACGTGGTGGGGTGCGGGCAGAGGGTCTTCTCCGATGTATGGCTTGATGTCACCTAGAAAAATCCATGCTCTTCTTCCCTGTAGCTTGACTGCAGAGGGTGTGACGTCCTCCACTCAAAAGGGGCCATTGAACATTGGCTCGTCCCACTTTTTTCTTGTGTGGTTTCTCACCAGGACTGTGTCGCCAGGGAATATGGATGGAATGTGTAGCTTCGGAACTGGGTTTGTTGTAGTATCTCCTTCTGTATTCTGTGCTGCCCTGCACCCTTCTTGTTGTTGCTGCAGCTGTCCTGAAATGAAAGTAAGACAAGATGTCATGCAATTCAAGTAGTTTTGCATTCCCAATCCTAACACTTCTCCTGTTGGCTGGGCATTACATCTAGCTCTATTCTGGGGTGTCAATGGCGTGTGCATCCTTCTGCCTGTCATGATTTCATGCAGCGTGAGATGATGGTCAGAACCAGGCCGGCTTCTGAGTGCATACAGTGCTAGTGAAAGACAGTGTAGGAATACCTTCTTCAGAGTAAGCTTCAACTTGGATATCCTTTCCTTTAACAAGTAATTGAGCTTCTCGCATATGTTGTTCCCTTGAGGATGATACACCGAAGAAAACTTGTGCTTTATGCCAAGCAACACGCTAATCTGTTCAAATACTGCATTAACAAAATTAGGACCATTATCTAATCTCATGACTTCACACACTCCCCACCTGGGAAACACCTCCCTCACCAAGAATTTGTCCGCACAGGTAGAGTCTGGGTGTGTACATGGACCTGCTTCTATCCTTCTAGAGAATGGACACACCACAGCAATTAGATACCTGTACCCGTTACATACTTGAATCATGTTGACATAGTCGATATGCAAGTGCTGAAAAGGCCCATTAGGCCTTGGGATAACTCCTCGAATTACACATCTTGTATGCCTAGCCATGAACTGCTGGCAAATTATACAGTTCACCAAAGTGTTCTGCCAAGTTCGGTATGAACCACTCTTCGGCAATTGTTGCTGCTAGATTCTCCTTTGGCATGTTCACTGGATAGTGTAACTGTTCCATTGCTATCTTTAATAAGGCTATATGCATCACCGGTTTACCAGTGCCGTCTTGTCACCACAAGCTCTCAGAGAGGTTTAAAGAACACCCTTGTCGCTTCCATAGGTTCTTTTCTTCCTGTGGTGTCTCCCCTTGGAGCGCCACTAACTGAGTTCTGGCCAAGTTGCTATAGCCTTCAGGCTCGCTTCGTGTAAAAGTCATTCTCTCATGCACATCAGTTATTTCCACACTCATGATTATTTTGTCTTTAGTCTCCACACGCTTGGCTTCAGGGTCTGCTGCTTGATTTCCACATGAGATCAAATCTATCCCTTTCGTGTGGGCGGCACATTTCACAACCGCTATGCCCACTGGGAGATGTAGTGTCTTAATGAGCCTGTCCAATAGGGCTTTGTGCTGCACTGGCGTGCCGTCCGCTTGGAGGTAGCCCCTCCTTTTCCAGCACGCTAAGCCTGCATGCACTGTTGATGTCACATAGGCGGAGTCACTGTACACTGTTACTTCCTGGTCTGCGTGATTCTCGAGCGCGAGTATCAACACCAATAATTCTGCAGTTTGTGCTGAACAATGTGAGGGTAATCGTGCACTAATGAGTACTCAAAATCCCCCATTTGCCGTGTGCTTTATCACAGCAGCGCCTGTATATCTCTGTCCAACATTTTGATTGATCCTCAAAGAACCATCAACAAAGACGATTTCTCCTCCTGTCAATGCATTTTCTTTTACTCTAGGAATCTCATCATAGAATTCTTCATAGTTCACGCAATCATGTATTGGGTCTCCTTCAGTGACTGGCTCTGCTATAAACATAGCTTGGTTCACTATTTTGCATCAAACTATTTTAATCGTTGGATTTGATATGATGACTTCATTAGCAGAAGCTCTCTGAGATGTCAATGTGCCTTTAGGTTTCTCTAAAATGACAAATAGTGTGTGCTCAACGAATAACGTAATTGGGCGTCCCATCACAATGGTTGTAGCCTTCTCAATAGCGAAAAATGCGGCAGCTAAACTTTGTTCCCATGAGAAGTGACCCCTCATCAATGGGTCTAAATTCCCACTGTAATATTCAAGGGGACTGTACCCCAGCGTGGTTCTCTGTGTGAGTACTGCTGTCATAACACAGCCATTTGTGTGTGAAAACAGGAAGAATTCCTCTGCATAATCGGGAATCCCTGAAACTGGTGCCGTACAAATGGCCTTTTTTAGTTCAACAAGCCTTCTTCCATGATCTCGGTCCACAGGATTTTTTTTTTCATTGCCTGTGCTTTCTTCAAGGCTTGTAACAAGGGTCTGGTATAGGAACTGTAGTCAAAGACCCATGCCCTGACATAGTTGCATAATCAGAGAAAACTCTGTATTTGTTTTATCGTGTGTGGTTTGGCTGTCTTTGAAATGGCCTTAGCTCTTTCAGGGGTAACCCTTTTCTCCTTGTGTGAGATTAGCTGGCCTACATACAGCACTTCTTGTTGACAATATTGTAACTTCTCCTTGTCAACTTTATATCCTTTCTCAGCCAGCATAGTGAAAAGCTGAATAGAATCGTGTCTGTACTTTTCCTCTGTCGTCCTGCAAACAAGGATGTAATCCACTTATTGTAAGACAATACTCTCTAACGCGATATTGCTCAAGTCTATCTGCAGGACTTTGTTGAAAATCAGAGGAGACTCACAGTACCCTTGAGTCTTTGTGCAATGGGATTGAGAAACATGCATTTTTCAAGTCAACCACCGTGAAATACCTTGCTTCAACTGGTATATTACATAGGATCGTGGACGGGTTAGGCACTAAAGGGAACTCGGACTTGACTATCTGGTTCAATGGTCGTAAATCTTGGATTAAAAGTCAAGACCCCTGTTCCCTTTTTTCACTGGATAAATTGAAGTATTGCATGGTGACTCTGACGCCCTGCTCCATCATGGCAGAGATTGTCTTAAAAATCCCTTCATCTGCTTCCCTAGACATGGGATACTGTCGTGCTTTTGGTAACATTTGTTCTGGTTTCAATTTAATCTTCATTTGTCCGACTCCTTTCAATAAGCCTACGTCATAGGGGCCTGTAGTCCATACTGAGACAGGCACCCTTGTCATGTCGTCCTCAAAATATTCAGGACGGTTTTGTGCAAGCATCATTCTCTGAAGCATTTCTCTTTTGATCATTATCACCAAATAAATGAGATTAACCTCAACTGTTCTCTCATTTTCACTTGTTTGTTCTTCAAATAGATCGTCATCAGTCACGTAAGTCAATCTGTAACCTTCTCCAATGGCGATTACTGCACACCATTGTCTGCCTTCATCATCACAACCGTCAAGCAGAGCCATTTCTCTTCGCACTGTGGCTGCTTGTATTGTCAAGGGGAACACTCGTCCATTTTCCTCATGCATAGGTATTCTTGGTATGAATAAAAACTCATCTGGGGTTCTCATGGTTTTGCCTGCAAGGTCTGGTAGCCATGACTTTAATATGCGCACTCCATAAGCTAATATGCTGGTTCCAATGGAATAGCTCTCATAGTCGACCGTGTATGCTCTAATCATTTTGCATACATTCAAATAATGCATTCCTGGAGTTGAACATACTATGCCCTTCTCTGTGAACTAGATTGTCATGTTTAATGTTGTAATTAGGTCTCGTCCCAATATATTCACTGGGGCTTGCCTTGAATATAGCAGGGGTACATTCATGTCATATTCCCCTATGGAGACTGGAAATTCTTTTGTAAAAGGAACACGACTTGTTGCTCCTGTGAAGCCCTGAGTATTTATGGCATCACCAGACAAAGAAAACCTGCCTTCACGTATACATGAGCTGTGGGATGTATTTACCCATGCATCCGAGCCGTACCTCAAAACTGTGCAGTACTGACATGGAAAACCTCATGATGGCCAGAGCTTCCCAGAAAATGCACAGGGAAATGCATGAAGAATAGGCTGCCATTCATTTTTGCCGATGTTATGGGCACAGAAGGAAACTGCCTAAAACCACCATGGGACTACCCACACAGTAGTCTGAAACCATTGGGAATGGCAATGCTGATTGCCAAATGCAACCTAGAATTGTTGGGAATTCATTTTCTTAAATCCCAAAAATGGGTGCAGTACCAGTACTCACCACTATCCAAAAGCCGGCAGTTTAAAACCACCCTGTGTTTCTCTGAAGGCAGGCTCAAACTGTCTATTTTAAACATTGCAACACATCTAAAAACTCACTGGACACCAGCAGACATTTGGTAGAATGGAGTGTTGTGTGCCTACAAAATATGGGAAATGAAGAGCCCAGAACAATGCTTATAACAAAACTGGCTGAGCTATGGAGTCAGCAGTTTAAGTTGCACTGGATTTAAAGACACTAAAATCGAAAATGTTTAGATTAAATGAGTGACCTATGTTTGGTGTCACATGCCTTTGTAACTGTTGAAATGTCATAGTTTTGCACTTAGAATCAGCATTCTAGCTGCATATGTAAAAATGTTTAGTTTTATTTGAATGCAGGAACTGGGGAACAAAAAGTGACATTTTATCTGAAACCTGGCTTAAGGAACTGAATTCTGCCTGGCAACTACCCCCATCAGGAGTGAAACTTGAGTCACAGCTGTGTTCCCAGGCCTAGCTGCCCTTTTGCTGCTCACACTAAGGATATGCCATCTATCTGATAATTGAATTACCTGTGCTCTGCAGGAAAGTGAACAAAGCCCTGTCCTGGCTCAGGCAAAGGTTTTATTGGCAGGAGTCGTAAATGGTCGTAAAAAGTGGCTTCCTCCTGAGGAAAGGGGAGGGGCACTGCCTGTGAGAGCAAGCTGGCTTGGCAGAACTGGATAAACCAGTATTTCTACCTTGTGCTGAGAGGAAACCACACCCCTTTGTAGCCAGAATATTGTTTAGAAAAAGATGAATAACTCATAGTACGGACATGTGAAAATTTTATAAATGACACCATAATTCTTGTGATTTTTCTGCCCACAGTTTAAGAGGTTTTTCGACCCGGTGGCATGTTCAGGGGGGTTTTAGCGGAAAAGTGGATATTACTCTAAATGTATGCATGTTAAAAGTCTGAAACTTCATCAGTTAATGTCCATACTCCCTGCGCACATGTATGTAAAGTTGGGTCAATGTCAGAAATTGAAAAATCAGTTAAAAAGTCAATTATGTGCCATGTCTGAATGCAAGCTCTTAGAAACAGCAGATTTGGACAGAGACATGGCTAAATTCAGCCACACCATGTATATGTAATTTCAAGCAACTGTGTAACTGTGAAATATGTCTTTTATTATCAAATATAGAATGTGTGCAATCTGACAGAGGAGTGTCCTATCTGCAAGCCATAAAATGACATCCCTCTGACTCACAGTTCATTCCCCAATCAAAGGATAAATGGAAGTTTGACCAATTAGAAGCTGAGAGAGAGGTAGGGTCAGTGATGCTAGAACACACCCACATTCTAAACACATAAAAGCAGACAGACAGGACAGATAGGGACCTTCAATTCCATCTGCAGTGGGACGCTCTGCCGGAAAAATCCATACTTTACCTCCATCAAACCTCCAGAGAGCCAAACTAGAGACTTCAATCTATCCAGAACTAGAGACCCAGACCAGAGAACCAGAGAGAGCTGACCCAGATCACTGTGAAGTGCAGAGACCAGAGGCGAATTTAAAACCTGACCAGATCCATGGCGAGGCCCATTTCACTCAAGAATATAGTGTGAGTACCTAGAAAACTGTGCAGAACCAATCTCTTAGTTAAAATAATATAATTCAATCTATTTAATCTAAGTAGAACTGCCTCCTAACTGTCACCTGTCATTTGTAAAGCTGTCACTTGTCATTTCCTAGTTGCAAGCTGCACTTGTCTTTTTTGAATTTTAAAATTTCAAATCTGAAAAACGACCTTCACAAAATCGCTCATATCTCCGCAACCGTTTGTGCTAGAGACTTGCAGTAACTTTTTGAAGCTGAGATCCTAGGCTTTCCTAGGACCCCAAAACGATAGAGATAGTCCTTGTGGTTCCTCTGTAATAGCGCTCGGCGCATCCGCGAATTTTGCCGCGATTTGCAAATTTCTTCACGTGTAAAAAGACAGCAGTTTTGCTTTTCCTTGTCAAAAACTTCGTTTACCTGCTAGTTACTACTAAAGCATTGTTAAGGTGATCCTGAATTCATAGAGAGTAGCTATCACTCACCCTGAACCTCTGAAAGGGAATTAAAAGCATTTCCAGCATTTTTCTCATCCATTGCTAGCACATATAAAAGCATTTGGGCCTGTGTTTTCAAAACTCCTATCTGTTTTCTTTAAGCTTGCTGGGGATTGAACTGAATTACATTGAATTGCATTTCTGAGAATTGTGTGTCTTCCTTCCACTTCCTTGCATTGCATAAAAGGGGGGAGGGGATTGCCAGAGAAAAGTGATTACATTGTTTTGTTGAAATCATATTGAGTATTTTCTATACTGCATTTCATTCATTCAACCTTGCATTTCCTGGAACCCTGTAAAGCATTCTCTACCACATTATACTTCTGTACCTATTTACCACTGTGCTACCTTATCCATTTCATGTCAACTCCTTATTGATTATAGAGAAGTGTGTTAGTGCCAGATTCTCCGTTGTTAATCTTCATCATATCAGATTAAGTGTGCTATTCAATTATTAATTTATTATAAAGCGTGATATAATATATATTGTTTAAATTATCAAATAAACCTTTTAATTTGCAAAACAGAACTACTTCTTGGCTCAGTGGGGTCAGGGGGATTCCAAGAGAGGGGTGTTATATAGGGGTAGTCATCCAGAACGCATGAACTGGACATAAAGATATATCAATAAGGGTTTTCATTCAGTATTATAGACTAGGCGTTGACTTAGCTGTAGTGTTGAATTGAATCCTCTTACAAATTGGGGGCTCGAGCCGAGACGTTGGGTTAGATTTACCACTTGTGCAGCTTAATACAGTGTGCTAACTGACGGGATACATACATCCAGTCGGATCACCACGCTGCCTTACGCTGTGAAGCATTCCTCAAAAGGGACACTCCAAGAAAAGTTCTGTTCTGCAAAAATAAAATACTAACTTCTGTAAGTCAGGACAGAGACCAATCTCTAGAATGACGACCTTAGTAGACATGAAAATAGCCAGAGAGCACCTCTTGCATAAGCTATTTGTGAGAGGTGAATGGACCGAACAGGGCCAGGATGTGTGGTTGCAGGCCATCACACAACAGGTCACTGAAACAGGGTCAGATATATATAGAGATCAGGGTCCCTTACATGTGGCCCTGAGTGAACTATATATGGCTCCTAAAGCCAAAGAGGAACACAATAAGATTGCCAGGATAGCAGCATACCTGTACCTATATATGGGAGACATGCAGGATAGATGTGCTGAAAGCCAAAATCTGGCAAATAGGCAACAGATGGCATTACAGAAGGCCCAATCTGATCTGGACTCTTCTGAGCAGAGGCTGCAGAGGAGCCAGGAGTCAGAAGATGATAGTAGGCAGCACATCATTAAAATAAAGAAGGATATGGATGTGCTGCAACAGGAAAAGGTAGAACAGAATACCAGATTTCTGGCCTTGCAGAAGGAATACCAAGAAGGTTTGGACTCCCTACTGCAAAACCAGAAAAAGCTGGAGCAACAACTGGACTTCAACAGGGTATGTGCTGAGCAGGTAGTCACCCTGCAAGGCCACCTGGATAGAGTGAAGGCGGAGAGCAACAGACTAATTCTGAAAGACCTGGATACCCAGGCAGAGTTTGATCAGGAGCGCCAGAATGCTGGTGCCTTCCAAAGGCAAAGGGACGACCTGGCAGCACAGATGCAGGCTCTCAGTCAGGAAAGGGATACCTTAGGCCAGGAAGTCTGCCATTTAAAAAGAAAAATGGAAGAAAATCACCTGACCCACCAGGGACTGGGTGACCTCCAAAAAGAACACCAGAACTTGCTAGAGCACACCAGGAGGGTGGAGGATGCTCTAGCAAGAAAGGAGCAGGCCAATAGGGACACAGCTCAGGAGGTAACCCTCCTGCAGCAAAGACTGGCCCAGTTCTCCAGGACCAACCAGGAAGCACAGAGGGAAAATGAGGCCCTCTGTCAACACAATGATAGGCTCCAGCAACAGGTAGCGATGCAGGAGAAACTGATAGAGTCGAGTAAGGCCTTAACTGAGGAACTGAAGGCACAAATGCAGGCTCTTGCATTGCAACAGGGAGCAGGGGCGGATAGAGATGAGGTTCGCTGGGAAATGGAAACTCCGGAGCATAACCTCAGGAGCCCTAGTACCAGAGGCCCTCATACCTCTCAGTCCCTGGACTCTGCCACCCCCATGTCCCCTGGCGCACGTGAGCACAGGGCCACAGGGATGGCAGATTACTATCCAGCTAAAAGTATGGGGCTCATAGGCCAGTACCACTCAGGAATGGAGGGGTGGGCATCCGGGTATGGGCACCCAAGTACAGTACAGTTCAATGGGGAACCCCAGGAGAGTAGGCCCATTAAGGGCATCCTGAAAACCTCTGCCCAGTTAGGTCAGTGGAGGGGGTACCCATCAAATCCTGGCAGCAAGGAGGAATCTGAAGACTCCTCTGAACTGCGCAGGACACAGGAGACCAGGTCCCCACATTCTGCCAGCCATTCCCAGGCTCGCAGAATCCGGGAAAACCTGGAAGAACAGACGGGAACCTCTGGGAGCAGTGCCTCTGAGTCCGAGGAAGAATGGACAAGGGTTACCCGAACCAAAAAGGCCAATAAGGCAAAAAGGGCCTTGCTTAAGGACCCCTTAAAGCAGATTAAGGCGATCAGGAGCGTCATCACGCCTTACCATAAGAACGCTAAGTATTCTGTTTGGGAGCACTTAGAGTTGTTTGAACAAATGATGGAGACTTTCCATTTGAAGGACAGCCAAAGCTGTATTCAATATGTAAAGTGGACCTTCTCCCCGGAATACTCCAGTTTCTTTGCGGGGCTGGAGGACCAAAATCATTTAAGATGGTCCACCTATAAGGCGGCCATCTTGAAACATTTTTCTGTTCACAGAAATCCTCAAGAGGCTCGCAAGGCAGCCTACAATTTGCAATGTGGGGAGGATCAGGCCCCACAAGAATTTGTGCAGGAGTTAAAGCGTGCTTTTGCACAGACCACAAGAAGGGTGCGCACGGATAGCAGGGAATTTATTAATACGTTTTTCCATGTCTTGCCCAAATATATCATGACCCAGCTCGTGAGGGATTTTCACGAGAAAAGATCTTTAGACTGGGTCATTGAACAGGCTACCCGGATCTATGAGGTGCAGAAACCGATAGATAGCAAAAGTAATGCCCAGAAAAACCCCAAAGCCAACAGCACCCCTGCTGCTGCCAAGGTGGCAGAGGTAAAGGTCACCCCCGTTTTGGATTTGGAGATGGGGGGGCCTAAAAACCTACCTGCACCGAATAATGCTAGGCCCAGAAGGTCCTCAGGCCAGTCACAGACAGGGAGCCAGGGAGGCAGCCCCACAAATGGGGTCCCTCGCTCTCCTGATTATGTAAGTCCCCGTTACAAGGGAAATCGACCCATCCTGGGTTATGTGTGGACTCCTCCAGCCCAAGGGGGGGGATCCAGCCAAGCACCTAACCCAGGGAACTTCCCTCCAAACTTCCCACAGGAGGGCAGAAATTTACCAAACCCTGGGCAGAACTTTTTCCCCAGATATCCACCCGACTTTCAGCCCCAAAACCATCCATCCTTCTTTCCCCAATTCCCTGAGCCCAGACCACTGAATCCGGGAGAGGGGAGGCCAAGGGTGGAGGGGTACCCAAATCTTCCCAACCCGGGGTATTACCAGAGGAGGGACAGCTACCCTTCCCGGGATCAGCCCAGGGGAGAAAACAGGGCCCCGTATCAGCCTGAGCGGGTTTCCCAGTTAGAGCGCCAGGTTCAAAACATGGCGCGGGATCTGGGTCACATACTGAGGGCTCAGCAGAACCCTCAGATGGGCGTGCCGGCGCAGAACGCACCCAACTCTGGACCTGGTGCTCCAGAACAATGACGGGGGCAGCACCCCGATAACTCACCGGTTCCCAGGGAGGAGGCACAAAGGGAAGGGGGGTGTAAAGCCTTGGAGGAAGCTTCCTTCCTCACTTGTAAACAGCCCATGGAAACCCAGGAACCGGAAACAAAATCTCTTGCCCCTGAAAGTCTGCCTCCTAAGGAGCAGAGGGGGGGTAGGAGAAACAAAAGACCCAAACAGACTCAGTTTGAGGAGGAGGTACAGATCTTCCAATTTGAGGGAGAGGGATCCTCAGAGGATCCTGGGAAAAGGATCTTCTCCTTCAGAGAGGGGGGAACTCCTCCCAAAGAAAAATGGGTCCCTAGGGATGCAAATCCAGACTGGGGAAATGTGGAGACTGAGCTACCGTCGCCCACTATCTCATCCCAGAACCAACAGCAAGAAAATCCCCTGGTTCAAACCCATCCTGGTGACTGCCTCCAAAAAGGGGGGGCGGCCCAGAACCAGAGCCAGGGGAACCCACAATGGCTCTGATCTCCAGTTGCCAAATTTTTCTTTCAGATTCCCAAGGCTCTCCACAGAATTCTGCCCAAATCTCTTTGCTAGCGATGTCCAAAACCAGAAAATTAGCCCACCAGTTGTCCAAAAATGTACATTATCTGTGCCCCCTTGAGGAGAAGGAGGGAAGATATTATGCCCCGGTACAAGTACAGGGGCAGGGTACAATCTCGGCACTGGTGGACACTGGATCTCAAGCTACCCTTCTGTCCAGAAGGGCCTTTGACGAACTGAATGCAGGAAGGGGAGAGAATTACCAAATTCCTCTCACCTCTCTTCCTGGACAACTGCAGAACTTTGACGGGAAGGAAATTCCCGTTGAGGGGACTGCAGACTTGGACATTAAGATCGGGCGACACAAGTTGAAACACCCGGTCATAGTTGTGACCCCAGAGGGCACCCCTTGTTTACTAGGGAATGACCTCCTGAGAAGGTTGTCACCCCTAATAGATTGTGTAAACAAGGTCCTCTGGACCCAGACTAGCCGACCAATAAAATTAAAACAGAGTGTCAACCATGTTAGTTTAAACGGCACCTGCCACATGGTTGAACAAAAATCTGACCAAGTAGAATTTCACTTCCAGAATAGCCAAATTCCAGACGTGACAGTAATAGCAGTAGGACAAGAGACTGGTGATGGGGGGTCCTCTCTATTTCTGAAAATCAACCTTCCTTCCAGTTTAAGGTGGTATTCCACGCTGGAAGGAAACACTCTGAAATTCTATACCAATCCACAATCTGAAACTCCCACTCCTATAGTCCAGAAAGATGTGAAATCAGCTCAGAGCCTGGCTGATATTCAGCAAATTGGAGAGCAGTTGTTCATCCCTGTTCAGTTAAATGATGGGAAGGACTCTGTTCTCGCTCGAGTGTGTGTGAACAACGGTAAGAGCTTCATCAGCGAAGCCATGTTTCGCCAACTCCCAAAAGATCCAGCCATTCCCACCTTCAAACTGATAGACAAATGGGAAATGGATCTGGAAGCACCTAATTCCAAACATCTCCTGCCAAGCAGGTGTATGCTCAAAATCTCCATTGGCAACAAGAGCATAGTCCACAATTGTTGGGTCGTGCGAGATGTCCCTGCCGCCTTTTACTTAGGCAGTGACATTCTCAATCGCTTTGCCATTAGTTTGGACCTAATAAACTTCAAAGCTTGGTCCCGATTAGCGGATAATCCCATGGGCTTTGATGATCCAGAAAAAGCATATAGGTCAGCTCAATTGCTACCTTATGCAGTTGAAATTCAGATTAAAGAGGAAGTCACCATCCCAGAAAGGACCCGACAATTCTCCCTGGAAGTGAAAGTTAAAAGGGGACAAGAGTTGAAAAACCCTGATGCTTACATACATCTAAACGCTTCTCTCCAACAGCAAGGGTTGGGGGTAAACCCAACTCCATTAGTCAACATAGAACATGACACCATTCCAATAGAGGTGGATAACAGCGACTTAAAGAGTATTACTCTAGCCGCAGGCACCATTATTGGAATGGCGGTTGATGACCGACATTTCTCCATTGATCTTAGAAATGAACTGTTAGGACCAATCCCCAAGGACTGTGTTGACAGTGACAGTGAGGACAATACAACACCAGACAGGATTTTCACCCGGCATGGGGGGAACTTCCTGGTGTACACTTCCTGCCCCTATGGTAAGGAAGATGTGACTTGTGACTTCAGGAGGGAGGAGGTGATTTTCCAAGTCCATGAGGGCTGCCTTTTCCACCTGAAGCCTCCAGTCCAAATCAGCACTCTGACCAGGGACTTCTCCACCCAGCTGGAGGAGGCCGCTGAGATAGCCAAACCAGAAGTCTTTCCAGGCTTCAGGCAGATGGTGGAAGAGAGAGTCAACCTAGCTGATGCCTGTGGACTCTGGAACAGAAGCAAAAGTTGAAACAAGTTTTCTTGGATTTCCAAGATCTCTTTGCGGTAGACTCATATGACTGTGGTCGCACTGACATCCACACAACAACAATCCCCACGGACCCTGGCATGACTCCTGTATTTGTGAAGCAATATCGTTTGCCTCTCGCATCAATGGAGTCCCTTACTGAAATAATTAAGAACCTTGAGTCCCGGGGAATAATCCGTCCAGTCCACAGCACCTTCAATAATCCGGTGCTGGGAATATTGAAGCCAAACGGCCAGTGGAGACTCTGTGCCGACCTCAGGGAGCTCAACAAACGGGTCCATACTTCCCGATGGCCCCTGCCCTACATTGACCAAGGGCTGGCCCAGATCCAGGGGTCACAGGTATTCACTGCAATAGACCTGACCAATGGATACTGGACTGTGCCTGTCAGTAGGGAGGACCAATACAAACTGGCTTTTACCTTTGGGGGCCAGCAGTACACATGGACCCGGACTCCCTTCGGATACCTCAACTCCGGCAATGAATTCAACATTTTCCTACATAAGGCCATGCCCGACCTGGGTGCGAGGGGTAACCTGGCTTATGTAGATGATGTCCTCATCAAAAGTTCATCTGTGGAGGAACAGATAGCGGAGATCCGTTATGTTCTGACACAGTTGAGGGCCGCCGGAGCAAAACTTTCCTTTCAGAAAGCACAGTGGTGTAGAACCCGTGTTAATTTCTTGGGGCATGAGATTACTCCTCAGGGCCTCTGTCCCCAGGAAAAGAAAGTGGAAGCACTTCAGAAACTGAAAGACCCCACAACTCTGCGGGAACTAAGGAGCCTCCTTGGACTGACTAATTACAGCAGAAAGTTCATTGAGGGCTACGCAGAGATCACCAGACCCCTGATTCATCTCCTAAAGGGGGGGGTCAAGTGGGAATGGGGTCCAGAACAATCCGAGGCAGTAAGACAACTCAAGAGAAGCCTCTCACAAGCGCCTTGCCTAGCTTACCCTGTCAGAAACAAGGAGTTCTTCCTGGAGACAGGGTTCTCTAATACGTGCTTGATGGCCGTATTATACCAAAAGCATGACAAGGTCAATAAAGTTATCTCCTATGCGAGCAAAACTTTATCCTCTGTGGAGGAAAAATTCAACGATTGTGAGAAGGCACTCCTGGCAACGGTGTGGGCATTGAAGAATTACCGCCCGTTTATCCAGGGGGAACACATCATAGTGGAGACTCCACACCAGCCTCTGCAATATCTCCAAAGTGACAGAATCCGGGCCGGAAATGTGAGTAATTCCCGAATTACTTCCTGGATTCTGTCAATGCAAGGCTTTCCTGTGGAGGTCAGATATGGCCAAAACAAGAAGAGTCCCCTCGCGCAAGGTCTGGCTGACTTGCATGATTGTGCCGGAGAAAACTGTCTCGAGGACGAAAGTCTAAAAATAAAGGACAACATGGAGGCATACCTTAATTCCCCCCACAAAGTCTTTGAAGAGGACAAGTGTGAGGGAATGCCCACTGTCTATGTGGATGGATGCTCTTACCATGTTGACAACGACGGGGAGAAAGAACTGGTGGCCGGCGTAGGGAATGCATGGGTGAATGAGTCCCCAGAACCCTCCGCTGGATACAAAATTGGTCCCCGAAGTAGTCAGGTGGCAGAATTGATGGCTGTGCATCAGGCCATCCTCACTGCTGTCCAGCATCAACTCCACGAACTGGTCATAATCACAGATTCGGATTATGTACGGAACGGGTTCGTGGAGCACCTGGTTAATTGGAAAACCAGAGGCATGTTATGTGCTAACAACAAACCCTTGAAACATGGGAAGTTGATCCAAAACATTGATGATCTGGTCACATCGAATGAGATGACCATCTATTGGAAAAAGATCAAGGGTCATTCCAAAGTAGAGGGACCAGACAAAACTGGAAATGACTTAGCTGATCAGCTGGCCAAAACCGGGGCCATCCAAGGGGATCTAATTGAGATTGAGTCCCTGTTGGGGGAAATCCAGGTAACTGCCATCACTAGGTCCCAGACAAATGCTCACAACGACCTTTCAATTGCACAATGGAGTAAGGAGACCCCTGATGCTGATTTGATTACCGCTCAGAAGGGGGATCCAATTATTGGTAAATTTTACCAGCACCTTGAGGACCCTGAGAACTTTCCCCTGACGGATACCGATTACATTGGGAAAGAGGACCTAAGAGTGTTGATGAAATGTCCAAAAATGTTCCGGATCCAAGACGGTTTGCTGGTAAGGAAATCCAAAGCTGGCCACGATCAGTGGGTGGTTCCTACCTCATTCCGAAGCCTGATGTTAAGTCACGCCCATGATGCGGACACCGCCGGTCATAGGGGGTTTCACACAACACTGGAAATCTTAAGAGAGGTTGCATACTGGCCACACATGGGCCAGGACCTCAACCAATATTTGAAGGGTTGTCTTGTGTGTGCACAATTTCAGCCGACATCCCTCACACACCGGGCACCTTTACAAAAGCGGGGGATGACACTGCCATGGTCAGATTTACAAATCGACTTTGTAGGCCCTGTGATTCGCTCGGCTAGGGGGAATAAGTACATGTTGACTGTGACATGCTTGTTTACCAAGTGGGTGGAATGTCTCCCAGCCCCAAACTGCAAGGCAGAAACTGCAGCTGCCTTGATGATTAACCACATCTTTTCCCGTTTTGGTCTACCTCAAAGGATTGAGTCAGACAGAGGTAGCCACTTCACCAGTGAAGTAATGACAAAGATGTGGGAGATACTGGGGGTCAAAAGGAAGTTGCATATTGCTTATAGACCAGCTTCTTCTGGGGCAGTAGAGAGATATAACCGAACCATTGTGAGCATATTAAAGAAGTTTGTGGCAGATTCTGGGCCAAGTTGGGATATCCGATTACCTCTGGTCCTAATGGCTATCAGATCTACCCCTTCATCTGCAACCAAAATGTCACCATTGAGTTGATGACTGGGCGCAAGATGGTGCTTCCTCAGCATTTGCTCTACAGGACCCAAGAGCAGACACTGATAAATGCCTCCACTACTCATGAGTATGTAGAGAATTTAAGGAAACACCTCCAACATGCTTTTGCTTATGCTCAGCGGAATCTAGAAAGATCAGCTGATAGCATGAAGACCCATTATGACCTGAAAACTTCCAGGAAGGAATATCAGGTGGGAGACCGGGTCTATCTATACAACTTCCAAAGGAACCAGGCCAAGCAGCGCAAATTTTTGCCTACATGGAAAGGACCCTTGGAGATCATCGACAAGATCTCCCCTGTGGCCTACAAAATCCACATCCCCAAAGGCCCTTTGGCAGCGGGGGGAGACAAGTGGGTACACATAAACCAGTTGAAGTGTTGCCATCCCAGGCACGCTCTGCAACAACTGGAGGAATCCTCTGGAATCCTAGCGGGTACTGTCTCAGATTAATTCAGTTCCAACCATAAAACATACCACATCTAGTCTCTAAAATATTGTGATTTGCATGAAACTGTCTCTTAGTTATATTGTTTTTTTTTTCAAAATAAGAATGTAATGTTTTGTTATGATGAAATGCATATGCTGCCCCACTATCTCAACAGTGGTGGAAAAAGTCTATGAGTAGGTATTGCCGCTCTTCCTTTGTCGTCCTAGGAGAAAGAAAACCTGAAGACGGGCCAAGAAGGGCGATCCGGAGACCGGGAACGAAGATCCAATGGGCCCAGTGGACCGCCCAATATTCCCATCAGGACCGGCGAGGAGAACCGATCGATCAGTACCGGATGGAGGAAAAGATGCTGAACTGTGCCATCTATTGGAAGAAGATGAGGAAACATCCCAGGTCTTGCGAGTCCCATTCGTGAAATAGAATGGCCATCGCAAGAGGGGGGCTTGTGGGATGTATTTACCCATGCATCCGAGCCGTACCTCAAAACTGTGCAGTACTGACATGGAAAACCTCATGATGGCCAGAGCTTCCCAGAAAATGCACAGGGAAATGCATGAAGAATAGGCTGCCATTCATTTTTGCCGATGTTATGGGCACAGAAGGAAACTGCCTAAAACCACCATTGGACTACCCACACAGTAGTCTGAAACCATTGGGAATGGCAATGCTGATTGCCAAATGCAACCTAGAATTGTTGGGAATTCATTTTCTTAAATCCCAAAAATGGGTGCAGTACCAGTACTCACCACTATCCAAAAGCCGGCAGTTTAAAACCACCCTGTGTTTCTCTGAAGGCAGGCTCAAACTGTCTATTTTAAACATTGCAACACATCTAAAAACTCACTGGACACCAGCAGACATTTGGTAGAATGGAGTGTTGTGTGCCTACAAAATCTGGGAAATGAAGAGCCCAGAACAATGCTTATAACAAAACTGGCTGAGCTATGGAGTCAGCAGTTTAAGTTGCACTGGATTTAAAGACACTAAAATCGAAAATGTTTAGATTAAATGAGTGACCTATGTTTGGTGTCACATGCCTTTGTAACTGTTGAAATGTCATAGTTTTGCACTTAGAATCAGCATTCTAGCTGCATATGTAAAAATGTTTAGTTTTATTTGAATGCAGGAACTGGGGAACAAAAAGTGACATTTTATCTGAAACCTGGCTTAAGGAACTGAATTCTGCCTGGCAACTACCCCCATCAGGAGTGAAACTTGAGTCACAGCTGTGTTCCCAGGCCTAGCTGCCCTTTTGCTGCTCACACTAAGGATATGCCATCTATCTGATAATTGAATTACCTGTGCTCTGCAGGAAAGTGAACAAAGCCCTGTCCTGGCTCAGGCAAAGGTTTTATTGGCAGGAGTCGTAAATGGTCGTAAAAAGTGGCTTCCTCCTGAGGAAAGGGGAGGGGCACTGCCTGTGAGAGCAAGCTGGCTTGGCAGAACTGGATAAACCAGTATTTCTACCTTGTGCTGAGAGGAAACCACACCCCTTTGTAGCCAGAATATTGTTTAGAAAAAGATGAATAACTCATAGTACGGACATGTGAAAATTTTATAAATGACACCATAATTCTTGTGATTTTTCTGCCCACAGTTTAAGAGGTTTTTCGACCCTGTGGCATGTTCAGGGGGGTTTTAGCGGAAAAGTGGATATTACTCTAAATGTATGCATGTTAAAAGTCTGAAACTTCATCAGTTAATGTCCATACTCCCTGCGCACATGTATGTAAAGTTGGGTCAATGTCAGAAATGAAATTGAAAAATCAGTTAAAAAGTCAATTATGTGCCATGTCTGAATGCAAGCTCTTAGAAACAGCAGATTTGGACAGAGACATGGCTAAATTCAGCCACACCATGTATATGTAATTTCAAGCAACTGTGTAACTGTGAAATATGTCTTTTATTATCAAATATAGAATGTGTGCAATCTGACAGAGGAGTGTCCTATCTGCAAGCCATAAAATGACATCCCTCTGACTCACAGTTCATTCCCCAATCAAAGGATAAATGGAAGTTTGACCAATTAGAAGCTGAGAGAGAGGTAGGGTCAGTGATGCTAGAACACACCCACATTCTAAACACATAAAAGCAGACAGACAGGACAGATAGGGACCTTCAATTCCATCTGCAGCGGGACGCTCTGCCGGAAAAATCCATACTTTACCTCCATCAAACCTCCAGAGAGCCAAACTAGAGACTTCAATCTATCCAGAACTAGAGACCCAGACCAGAGAACCAGAGAGAGCTGACCCAGATCACTGTGAAGTGCAGAGACCAGAGGCGAATTTAAAACCTGACCAGATCCATGGCGAGGCCCATTTCACTCAAGAATATAGTGTGAGTACCTAGAAAACTGTGCAGAACCAATCTCTTAGTTAAAATAATATAATTCAATCTATTTAATCTAAGTAGAACTGCCTCCTAACTGTCACCTGTCATTTGTAAAGCTGTCACTTGTCATTTCCTAGTTGCAAGCTGCACTTGTCTTTTTTGAATTTTAAAATTTCAAATCTGAAAAACGACCTTCACAAAATCGCTCATATCTCCGCAACCGTTTGTGCTAGAGACTTGCAGTAACTTTCATTTTGAAGCTGAGATCCTAGGCTTTCCTAGGACCCCAAAACGATAGAGATAGTCCTTGTGGTTCCTCTGTAATAGCGCTCGGCGCATCCACGAATTTTGCCGCGATTTGCAAATTTCTTCACGTGTAAAAAGACAGCAGTTTTGCTTTTCCTTGTCACAAACTTCGTTTACCTGCTAGTTACTACTAAAGCATTGTTAAGGTGATCCTGAATTCATAGAGAGTAGCTATCACTCACCCTGAACCTCTGAAAGGGAATTAAAAGCATTTCCAGCATTTTTCTCATCCATTGCTAGCACATATAAAAGCATTTGGGCCTGTGTTTTCAAAACTCCTATCTGTTTTCTTTAAGCTTGCTGGGGATTGAACTGAATTGCATTGAATTGCATTTCTGAGAATTGTGTGTCTTCCTTCCACTTCCTTGCATTGCATAAAAGGGGGGAGGGGATTGCCAGAGAAAAGTGATTACATTGTTTTGTTGAAATCATATTGAGTATTTTCTATACTGCATTTCATTCATTCAACCTTGCATTTCCTGGAACCCTGTAAAGCATTCTCTACCACATTATACTTCTGTACCTATTTACCACTGTGCTACCTTATCCATTTCATGTCAACTCCTTATTGATTATAGAGAAGTGTGTTAGTGCCAGATTCTCCGTTGTTAATCTTCATCATATCAGATTAAGTGTGCTATTCAATTATTAATTTATTATAAAGCGTGATATAATATATATTGTTTAAATTATCAAATAAACCTTTTAATTTGCAAAACAGAACTACTTCTTGGCTCAGTGGGGTCAGGGGGATTCCAAGAGAGGGGTGTTATATAGGGGTAGTCATCCAGAACGCATGAACTGGACATAAAGATATATCAATAAGGGTTTTCATTCAGTATTATAGACTAGGCGTTGACTTAGCTGTAGTGTTGAATTGAATCCTCTTACAGAGCGTGTCGCACCTCTGTCAACTATGAAAGAATATTCTTTATCCCCTATACAGAATGTACCCTTGGTTCCTGGTGAGGGTTCGGTGTTACTGATAGGATAGAACACATCAGGTCTCCCAGAGAGCTGTCCTAATCTATACATAATCTTGTCCCATTATGAGTGATTGGATTTCCCCCGTCACTTGTTGCATTTCTCATTCCTGAATTCAGTATCTGCTCTGTACCTGTTGTTTGCAACAGTTGCATCGGCAACTGTTGAGTCTGGCCCTGTGGAACATTGTTCACATTATGGGGTTGCAAACTTTGCTGTACTCCCGGTGCTTGCTGCTGCATCATGTGATTCTGTGTAACTCCATTTCCACCTGCTGCGAGAATTCAGATGGACTCACTATCCCTCCTCTTGTGAGCTGTTCGTTTTGCACTATGCTTTGACTTCTGCAGTTGCGTGCTAGGTGCCCTGTCATTCCACACGTCCAACATATTGTCGGTGGTCTATTCATTTGCCCATTTTGCATACCCTGGTTACCATTTTGCATATTTTGAAAACCTCCCTGATTATTCTGCCATCCTCTTCCTCGAAGGCCTCTTCCCCTTTGGTAAAGCCCGTTATTGTTTTAATCAAACTGTCTCTGGCTATTGGCCTGCTGCATGTTTGATCCATCTGTATTAATTATCATTGCCCCCTCAATGGCATACTTGATAAGTCTTTCTGCACCTTTCCGTGCAGCATCCTTTTTGCGAATCTTTTCTTGCAGCAGCCTGCAATAGTGTGCAATGGTCAACTGTATTTCAGACCATGGCTTTGCCTCTATCCCTACCAATTTCTTGAGCTGCTTCCGTACCTGTTCTGGCATCCCTTGACACAATTTATGGTAAAACACGGGTATAGATTTCCCCCAAGATTCATGAGTTTCCAGCACCCAGGCGTCTTGGAAATTCTGAATGTAAAGCAAAGGCTCATCTGACTCCTTCATCTTGCTTGTCATTAAAGCTCCCATATCTAAAGTGTCCAGCTATAGCACTTGAATTGCTTTCCATACCGCGGTTCTGCAACTGTTAAAAAGCGTTCCGTCATGCGCAGTATTAACTGTAGTCACTCCAGGGTAACCTGCTCGTGCCCACACATCATCAGCTCTTTCACCAAGTATGGAGATTAAAAGACCCTTAATATCTCCTATAGCTAACGTGTTCCCTCCCGTCATTTTTTCTAACTCATATATTAATTTCCCGGCTCCCGATGTCAACATTGGGAGCTTATTTTTCAGGTTTTCTCTGTCCATGTGAGGCCAGGGTATATATTGTGGTCTTGTTCCTCCCTTTTCTAGTAAAGGGAACTGTGTCACATGACACTCCTTTTCCTCTCTCATCATTTTTCTGTCTACCGCAGGGGTAATATACCTGCATCGCTGTCTACCTGGCAATGTCCTTAGTCTGTTCACATAGGGCGGTGGAGACCCCCCCTTCTGACTGTATGATACTCCTTCATGCCGATCTGATTGTGTGGCTGACTCTGATGCCTTAGGTGTAGAACCACTAGAATCTGACAACCATCTCACTCCCTTTCTCTAGAGAAGCTTCTTTCGCGTCTTCTCTCCTCTTCTCTTTCTTCACATTCTTCTCTTTCTGCGTCCGATATTGTCTGTGCCAACTCATGCAACTTCTCTCATCCGCCTCATTTCTGGTTGGGGTCAGCCTATCTAATTATAGCTCTCTAATTCTGCTACTTGATGAGGCGTCCTCAGTATCGTACAACTGAGTGTTCTTCAGATGCTCATCCTCTTCTTCCCTTTGGTCTCAAATCCTCAATGCCTTTGGCATCGAGTTTCAATAAAATCTGACTTCCCAGCCATTCGTTCTCTGCGAATGCCATCTCATCAGTCCTATCTTCATCTTCCTTCCATCTCTTACCCTCTCTTCCCATATCTAGAGATGTACTTGCTTGTGCTTGGTCTCCTTTTTCCTTTTTCGCGCCTCTCCTTGTCCTTCAGGACTTTTGAGGTAATATCTGTATCCCGGTCTCTCTCTGGGCTTCCATCACTACTTTGCATAGGTGACTCATATGCTGGTTTACTATATCCTGTGGCTGCTTTAAGTTCTCTCAACAGGTATAATCCTTCGTCTTTACTAGCTTTGCTTTTTGTTTCAGACGGGGCAGGTGGCGCAGAAGGCTTTTTACCACCCTCTGTGCATACATTCAGTATCCAATCTAACAGTGGCTCCTCGTCCTTTTCTTGTTGGTACATTTTCCAAAGCTCTAAACTAGGTAGGCGTTTGTCTAACTTTTTGCCCATGTATGTGGCGTGCAAATATGTCGTCATGTGCTGTAGGACCATTTTAGATAGCGATCCACCTTGGGGCCATGGCTTAAACATTTTGTTTGCGGTTCCTTTAACCCATTCTGCACTGTACTGTTTAAGCTTAGGTGCATGATTCGGCAGCTTTTTGCACATGCTTAACCTGTTTAGTCTCTCCTCTATACAACACTTTATTATACGTTACGTTTCACAACCAAGATTAACAATGTGAGCAAGCACCAATCGTTGCAAGCTCCAATCCCGTTTTTCAACAAAAATGTCACTGTTACTTATGTTAACTACAACCATCAATACATGCCATGCACCATCACATTACCACAATCGTGCAATTTTCATGCTATTTTGAAAATATTTTACCTTGTAGCGTTACAAATAAAGGATATGAAACAGACAAGATAGACTCCAGCGGCTACACAAATCTCATGCCATCTGCTTCTTCAGATGCATTCTGCCCCTAATTGTATTCCGACATGGAATTTAAGCTCATTTCTTTCAGATTGTCTTTGATCGATTCTGGTCGTCTACGTCGTCCTATCAATTCAGGAACTTAAATGATAGCTTCTTCTAGCGCTCTTTAAAACCTAGGAAACTGGGTGTGTACTCTTTAACTCGGTCATTCCCGCTATCTCTCTCTATTGCTCGGCCACCCTCAAGTCAATAGTTTCCCCTTATATATACATTATACTCTTACTCTGACGTTATTTTTATCCCACATCCCTCTGTTGGCTTCCCTTACTTGTTTCAAGGCCTGCAACTTTTTGCCAAAGCATTCAGTCTTTTTCACTCACCTTTCGCATTTTATTCCTCTCCGGACGCTCAGGATCACTGCCTCTGTTACCGCCTTTCCGTGTTGCTCGTCCGATTGGCTGCCCGTAGAAGTGGGAAGGGATTTTTGGGGGAAAGCAAAGGTTCCTTCAGACCTAACCTGCAGGAATTTCAATTACACTAACCACTATCTACGGGGAGCTTCTCGTTCTGTCAGCCAGATGGCAAAGGACTTGTGATATTGCTGAGGACCCGAAGTTACTTATGTCGACGGCCAATAGGTGTCTTATCTAATCTAACATCTATTCTCTGCTACCAAGTGAACTGGATGGACCCAAGCCAGTCCTTAACACTGGGAGTCTGCAATCAGCCCTTTAGGATGAGTAGCAGCACCATCGAGATAGATGGGGATGCAGATTCATACTCTGGCATCAAGTAATAATGACAACTCAATAGTTTGGCAAAGGGAGTCCTTTTAATGACAAGTACAGAAAACGGGGAGTTCAATGAACATCAGCAACCACTCGATCTTCCTTCTCGCTTACACTCCACTTAATTCCAGAATAACAACAACATTTATACCAAAAACTCATCATCATTGATGTGTAATCTTACATATCTAACATGCAAGTTGATTGGTTATAGGAAGGTAACTTAAATATAGGTACTATATCTGTATGTGGTAACGGGGAGAGGGGATTGGATAATAATGTCAGGTGGGGCAACTAAGCCCTTCCTTCAAACTGGCCACTGTAAACATCACAAAAAGTACAACCTCCCATTGGCTCTACTCTCTATAAGACCCTAGATTACATGGTCCACTATGATTGGGTTGGCATTGAGCCCATACATACTTTTCCACTTGCGCTTAGCAGCATGCAGAATAATGAGCCAGATGCAGGGAGGAAGTCTGCAGGTTTACTTGCCTGGAATGTTGCTCATGGTCGCTCTTCTTGCCTCTCTGCTAGTTGTTCCTCAATAGATTCAAGCAGCAGGCTACCTCCTGGGATAAAGTCAAAAAGTCCTGTTCTAATGCAAACCAACCCTCTTATAGCATGGATGACACTTGAACCTTGTCATAATGCTCAAGGTCAGGATTGGCTTGCTCACTCCCTTCACCTCCCCCCACGAGACCCCCTGCCTGCTAATACGATCAGGAATTGAGAGGAGTGTATGATGTAGGCAGAGGGAGGAGAAAAGATACATCATTTCAAAATGACAGGGATTTTTACATTTTGTGTTCTGAAATTATGAACCTATCATTTACCTTAACTTTTCAGATAACCACCTGAATAGATGTATATTTGGCATCTATATTTTTCGGCGAGACAGACAACACTAATTTTATTTCAACATGCCCATCCTAGGCAGAGGGAGGAGAAAAGATACATCATTTAAAAATGACAGGGATTTTTACATTTTGTGTTCTGAAACTATATGAGCCTATCATCTACCTTAACTTTTCAGATAACCACCTGAATAGATGTATATTTGGCCTCTACATTTTGCGGCAAGTCAGACAACACTCATTTCATTTCGACACTCCCTTCCTGGGGGGAGCTACCATTTTTCACGGTTTGCTGCTGCGCTTAAATAGTTAAAAATTGGACCATTTCCAATTCAAACCTTACTTTAATGATCTATTCCTTTGTCACTTTCCCATTTCTCAGGTGAATGAAAAGGGCAGAATCATAATTTTGATCTGAATTGAAATTATATATATATCACAAAAATTTCATTTTTTATATGATCCGGACTGGCTTTGAAAACATTTTTTTCAATGTTTAATCAATGGCAGGGTATATATTATAACATGGTCCCGAGTTTCCATTTAGATCAGACCCAAACATTTCCATTTCCCTTAAAACATGTGACTAGCCATCTGGTTTAGCCATGTTTATCTTAATTCGTTCTACTAGGCTTCAAAAGGGCCTTGCTCTGACCTTAATGCACTTTTTATGTGGCGCCTGACCTTAAAGGTCATTTCTGTTGATCATGTTATCTGTGCATCCCATACTATCAATGGACTTCTTTGTATATCTTTGTATGTAACTTGACATCCAGACCTTCTTCTCCTGGGGTCCTTAGCCAAAGGTCTTGAGTTCAGATTTTCAAAGGCTATTTATTCAGAGCTAATGCACTTTTTATGTGAAGATTTAACCTTAAGATCGCTTCTGCTGGTTTTTGTTTGATTGATTGATTTATTGTTTATTTATTATGCTTGGCTTTATCTACATCACTCACAGTTTATATCTCTGGCTTTGTATTTCTTTATATTTTTACTGAACTTACAGGCCAGTTACCTTGGTGAACCTAGACCCCAGTGGTCAGGGGCACAATTCCAGATACCCAGCAGCTCAGTGGAGAAAGACAACAGCAGGCAGTTACCTGCATGGTCCTAAAGGAATAACATTTTCCATTGGCTCTGTATGTTTAACATGTTGCATTTCGGATTACATTTAGGCCTGTTGTTCATAAATACAATCTTTCTTTACATACTGTATGAAAAGAAATATGTTCACTCTATCCACACAGATAGGCCATAGTTTCATAAGTAAGCAGTATTCAAATCTACACCAAATATAATAGGCCCTTCTTTGTCATTGCTGTCATTTTATATAATGAAATTAAGTATCTTTCTTCCTGATGAATGCAATCTGTCCATCAACTTTATTCCTTAAATGAACTTGACTTTTTCGTCCTTTGAAGCTTCCAAATGTGCAACTATTCCTTTCATCCCATGTGCATGGCTGCAGTTTTTAAATCTGTCCATGTGTGATGTATTTCAATAATATAAAATAATAATAAAATGTATTTGTTTTTGGTTAAAATAATGAACTTTTGCAAAAATTACTATTTAGACAAAAAAACAAACAACATTACAATTCATTACAATTCATTACTGTTCCTCTACCTATTAAGTGACTTCAATTCAGCATTCCAACTAAGTCAATGCCTAGTCTGGGATGCCCAAGGGAAGTCCGTATTTATATATTTTTATGACAAGTTCATAGATCTGGATGATAAACCCTTGTATAACGCCCCTCTCTTTGAATCCCCCTGACCTCACTGAGCCAAGAAGTAGGTTTGTTTTGCAAATTAAAAGATTTATTTTACAAATTAAACAATATATATATATATATCACACTGTTATGAATAAATTAATATTTGATAGCACCCTTATGAATATGACAGTGATCAACAAGGGATAATATTACACTAGCACATTCTTTTTAATCACTTAGGAGTTGGTATAGAAAGGATAAGGCAGCTGAGAATACTTTATGGTTTCAAGGAAATGCAATGATGGAAAAGAATGCAGCACAGAAATAAATTGATATGGTTTCAACAAGAGATAATATGATCACTTTTTCCCGTGTGGCAATTCACTCCCCCTCTATGCAATATGAAGAGATAGAAGAGGAGCACACAGTTTTCAGGAAGACAATCACAATACTACACAACTTCTAGTTCCCCCTAGCAAGCTTGGAGCAACTGGTATGCTTTTAAAACATGCAGAAATACCTTTACACGTGATTAGCAAAGAAGTGAAAAATATGCTAAAAATTATTTTAATTCCCTATAGGTGATTCAGGGTAGGTGACAGCTACTTCGAATTAGTTCAGGTCAACACTAGCAATGATTCATGAGGGATTATCAGGTTGAAAACGAATTTCAGCAATGGAAGCAAAAGACAGCTATTTTTCACAGGTGAAGAAGTTGAGTTAAATTGCAATTTGCGGCACTTTTTCTGAGTGCGTCGAGCGCGATTACGGAAAAACTACAAGGAGTAGAAAGTTAAATCTCGTTCCTAGCACGTATGGTTCAAAAGATACGGACGATTTTGTGGAGGTAGATTTCAGAAATGAAATAATCATTCAGAATGGCATATGACACTTTCATAGGTTTGAAATCACAGAATGGACACACGATTTCTAAGCAGTTCTAAATAGGTGGAAATGGTTTGAATTAGATTATTTTAAACTAAGAGATTGGTTTGCACAGCTCTGGCCGGATACTAATTCCTAATTTTGGAAGTAATGGGCCTCGTCACAGATCTGGTCAACAGGTTTAGCTGCGGTTCTATCTGCTCTGCTGGTCTGGATCTCTGGTTCTGGCAAAAGTTCTGGCACTGCACAGTGGTCTGGTCTGGTCGGTCGGGATACAGCTCTGCTTTCTGGGTCTGGTACTGGCACCGTGGTCTGGTCTGGGTCTCTGGTTCCGGCAAAAGTTCTAGCCAGAAGCGAACAGCACAGCTCGGCTGTTGAATAGTTTGGTTATGTTGCTGGATTCTGAGGCCTCCGATGGATTCAACTTGTGGACTAGGCCTCTCTGCTACAAGTTCTGAAGTCTGGATTCTAGTTTTCTAAGTTCTGGTCTCTAGATCTGTCTGGATTTGAAGTCTGGAGTCTCCCGTCAAAGTGCTTCGCAAGTAAGTGGAAAGAGCAGTCTACCTGGGTCTCAGTGGCTCTTTTTATGTCTTTTGAAAGTGGGTGGGAAGGCTGACTTTCAATGCCCAACCCTCTGAGGATCCTGATAGGCTATAGGATACTCTGTCGCCTGACTGCGGAACTGAATTGTGAGTCATCCGGCATCCTTTATATGGCATACAGAAAGAACACTCCCCTTGTCACTTTGCACACAAATCTATTTTTGACTTAAATGCATATTTATCTATGTACAATTTTTCTAATATTATATGTCCAGTTAACATATTTTCTGTAGCACCAAACCATCCGATCCCTGTCTTTGTAAGATGTTGTGTCCACTTCTGACAGAATTCTGCCCTTTTCATCCAGAACACAACCTCTAAACTTTTCCAGAATTTACACAAATGTGCGCAAGGAATATGGGCATCAGATGATGAAGTGTCAGATTTTTAACATACATAGATTTGGAGTAATACCCTATTTTCCGCTACTATCCCCCAAAACATACCACAGAGTCCTAAAACCTCATAAAATGTGCACAGAAAAATCACAGGAATCATAATATTATTGATATAATTTTGGCAATTATGTACTATGAAAGCACATGGAGGATTTCTGGTTTGTCCACTTCCTCCAAGCTCAGCTGGCTCACAGAGGCATTGCCCCTCCCATTTCCTTCCAAGACGAAGCCATTTACGACCCCCTGATTTAGAAATTGCTTGGAGCAAAGGGAAGTTCATTGTTATGTTTTCCTGCAGTCCAAGGCACCCCTCCCCTGATTCAATTAGAGAGGTGTGATCTCCTTTTGGTGGGGCAGCAGAAGGGAGGCCAGGCCTGTGAATACAGTTGCTGGGCAAGTTTCAACTCCTGTCGGGGGTAGTTGCCGGGCAGAATTCAATCCCTTTAAGCCAGGCTTCAGCCAAATGTCACTTTTGTTCCCATTTTTCTTCATTCAAATCAAACTTACAATTTTGACACATGCAGCTAGAACGCTGATTCTAAGTTCAAAACTATGACATTTAAAAAGTTGCAACCTATGCGACACTCAAAAGTAGGTCACTCATTTATTTTAAATATTTCGATTTTAGTGGCTTTAAATCCCATTTGCTGACATCCACAGCTGCTGACATTCACAGTTCAGCCAGTTTGTTATGAACATTATTTTAGGCTCTTTATCTTTCCAGATTTGGTATGCACACAAGACTTCATTCTACCATATTTATTTATTTATATTTGTAGAGCGCACTACAGCCCACAGGCATCGCGGCGCTATAGCAGTACTCAAAGAAGGCTCGCTTAAGGGTTACAGTGAAGCCGCCCAGGTAGATAGACTTAGTGACGATACAATGCATGGTATAGGGTTACATACATATTTAGATCATGGTACATTGCGGGGATTGCGGTTGCACAATGCAAGTCATACAAAGAGACTGGTTTTGATGGCCTTGTGGAAGGCTGCATGGGAGTCAGTAGTCCTAATGTGAGGGGGGAGTGAGTTCCAGTGTCTGCACGTGTTCAGTAAGATTTTTGAATATCTTGCAATGTTTGAAATAGGCATTTTGAGCTTGGATTTTCAGAGAAACAAATGTGATTTCAAGGCGCTTCTTGAGCTAACAGGCACTGCTGTTTTTCCTTTGGCACCACGTTTCACTCATGGCGCTTCATTTTGGTGTGCGCAAAAACTGCACGGTTTTCCTGGATTCTGGTGCATTGTGGGCTTTTCGGCCATCTTGGATTTTCTAAGCCCACGGCACCAAATGCTGTAGCATAATGATTCAAACGTGGGTCAAGACACCTGACAAGCCCCTCCGCCGGACTGCACTTTGATTTCGAGTCGAGGGGGAGTCGGGTGCAAAGGATGTTTTGATACATGCGCTGGGATGTCCGCATCATCTTCTTACGATTCCGCAGATAGCACAGTTCAGCATCTTTTCTTCCATCACAGTGGATCGAGCGGTTCTCCTTGCCGGTCATGATGGGAGTATTGGGCGGTCCCCCGGGCCCCTCAGATCTTTGCTCCCGGTCCCTGGGTCATCCTCCTTGGTCAGTCTCCATGGTTTCATCTCTCCTAGGATGACAAAGCAAAAGCGGCAGAAACATATTCGTAGACATTTCCCCACCACTATTAATGGTCGGGCGAACATATACATTTTATACATCAGGAGACATTTGCATTCAAGAATCGTAGAACTGCATAGGCTATCTGTGGAATATTTTACGGTTGGACCTGTATTACTCTGGAGCGGCCCCCTCTGGGATTGCAGAGGACTCCTCCAGTTGCTGCAGAGTGTGCCTGGGATGGCAGCACTTTAGCTGATTTATATGGACCCACTTGTCTTCACCTTCCACCAAACTACCCTTGGGGATGCGGATCTTGTAGGTGACTGGGGAGATCTTGTCTACAATTTCAAAAGGTCCCTTCCATGTAGGAAGAAATTTCCGCTGTTTGGCCTGGTTCCTATGGAAATCGTATAGATAAACCCGGTCCCCTACATTGTATTCTTTCCTAGTAGTCTTCAGGTCATAGTGAGTATTCATGCTATCAGCTGATCTTTCTAGGTTTCGCTGAGCATAGGCAAAAGCATGTTGGAGGTGTTTCCTTTAATTTTCAACATACTCATGCGTTGTGGAGGCATTGATCAAGGTTTGCTCTTGGGTCCTGTAGAGCAAATGCTGGGGAAGCACCATCCTGTGTCCAGTCAGCTCAGACTGTGACATTTTAGTTGCAGATGAAGGGGTAGATCTGATGGCCATTAGGGCCAGTGGTAATCGGATATCCCAACTTGGCCCAGTATCTGCCACAAACCTTTTTAATATGCTCACAATGGTTCGGTTGTAACGTTCTACTGCCCTAGAAGAAGCTGGTTGGTAAGCAATGTGTAGCTTCCTTTTAACCCCCAGTATCTCCCACATCTTAGTCATTACTTCGCTGGTAAAATGGCTACCTCTGTCTGACTCAATCCTTTGGGGTAGACCAAAACGGGAAAAGATGTGGTTGTTCATCAGGGCAGCTGCTGTTTCTGCCTTGCAGTTTGGGGCCGGGAGACATTCCACCCATTTAGTAAATAAGCATTTCACCGTCAACATGTACTTATTTCCCCTAGAGGAGCGAATCACGGGACATGTGAAGTCGACTTGCAAATCTGACCATGGCAGTGTCATCCCCCTCTTTTGGAGAGGTGCACGGTGTGTGAGGGATGTTGGCTGAAATTGTGCACACACAAGACACCCCTTCAAGTATTGGTCAAGGTCCTGCCCCATGTGTGGCCAGTAAGCAACCTCTCTTAAGATCTCAAGTGTTGTATGAAACCCCCTATGACCGGCGGTGGCCGCATCATGGGTGTGACTTAATATCAGGCTTCGGAATGAGGTAGGGACCACCCACCCAGGTAGGGATCATGGCCAGCTTGGGATTTCCTTACCAACAAACCGTCTTGGATTTGGAACATTTTTGGACATTTCATCAAGACTCTAAGGTCCTCTTTCCCAATGTAATCGGTATCCGTCAGGGTAAAGTTCTCAGGGCCTCAATGTGTTGGTAAAACTTACCAATTATTGGATCCCCCTTCTGAGCCGTGATCAAATCAGCCTCTGTGGTCTCCTTACTCCATTGTGCAGTTGAAAGATCATTGTGAGCATTTGTCTGGGACCTAGTGATAGCAGTGACCTGGTTTTCCCCCAACAGGGACTCAATCTTTATTACATCCCCTTGGATGGCCCCAGTTTTGGCCAGCTGATCAGCTAAGTCATTTACAGTTTTGTCTGGTCCCTCTACTTTGGAATGACCCTTGATCTTCTTCCAGTAGATGGTCATCCCATTCACGGTGACCAGATCATCAATGTTTTGAATTAACTGCCCATGTTTCAAGGGTTTGTTATTAGCACATAACATGCCTCTGGTTTTCCAATTAACCAGGTGCTCCACGAACCCATTCCGTACATAATCTGAATCTGTGATTATGACCAGTTCGCACAGCCATCAACTGTGCCACCTGACTACTTCGGGGACCAATTTTGTACCCAGCGGAGGGTTCTGGGGACTCATTCACCCATGCATTCCCTACGCCAGCCACAAGTTCTTTTTCCCCATTATTGTCAACATGGTAAGAGCATCCATCCACATAGACAGTGGGCATTCCCTCACACTTGTCTTCTTTGAAGACTTTATGGGGGAATTAAGGTATGCCTCCATGCTGTCCTTGATTTTTAGACTTTCGTCCTCGAGACAGTTTTCTCTGGCACAATCATGCAAGTCAGCCAGACCTTGCGCGAGGGGACTCTTCTTGTTTTGGCCATATCTGACCTCCACAGGAAAGCCTTGCATTGACAGAATCCAGGAAGTAATTCGGGAATTACTCACATTTCTGGCACAGATTCTGTTACTTTGGAGATATTGCAGAGGCTGGTGTGGAGTCTCCACTATGATGTGTTCCCCGTGGATAAATGGGTGGTAATTCTTCAATGCCCACACCGTTGCCAGGAGTGCCTTCTCACAATCATTGAATTTTTCCTCCCCAGAGGATAAAGTTTTGCTCGCATAGGAGATTACTTTATTGACCTTGTCATGCTTTTGATATAGTACTGCAGTCAAGCATGTATTAGAGAACCCTGTCTCCAAGAAAAACTCCTTGTTTCTGACAGGGTAAGCTAGGCAGGGCGCTTTTGAGAGGCTTCTTTTGAGCTGTCTTACTGCCTCGGATTGTTCTGGACCCCATTCCCACTTGACCCCCCCCCTTCAAGAGATGAATCAGGGGTCTGGTGATCTCTGCGTAGCCCCCAATGATCTTTCAGCTGTAATTAGTCAGTCCAAGGAGGCTCTTTAGTTCCCGCAGAGTTGTGGGGTCTTTCAGTTTCTGAAGTGCTTCCACTTTCTTTTCCTGGGGACAGAGACCCTGAGGAGTAGTCTGATGCCCCAAGAAATTAACACTGGTTCTACACCACTGCGCTTTCTGAAAGGAAAGTTTTGCTCCGGCGGCCCTCAACTGTGTCAGAACATAACAGATCTCCGCTATGTGTTCCTCCACAGATGAACTTTTGATGAGGACATCATCTACATAAGCCAGGTTAGCCCTTGCACCCAGGTCAGGCATGGCCTTGTGTAAGAAAATGTTGAATTCATTGCTGGAGTTGAGGTATCCGAAGGGAGTTCGGGTCCATGTGTACTGCTGGCCCCCAAAGGTAAAAGCCAGTTTGTATTGGTCCTCCCTACTGACAGGCACTGTCCAGTATCCATTGGTCAGGTCAATTGCAGTGAATACCTGTGACCCCTGGATCTGGGCCAGCCCTTGGTCAATGTAGGGAAGAGCCCATAGGGAAGTATGGACCCGTTTGTTGAGCTCCCTAAGGTCGGCGCAGAGTCTCCACTGGCCGTTTGGCTTCAATATTCCCAGCACCGGATTATTGAAAGTGCTGTGTACTGGACAGATTATCCCCCGGGACTCAAGGTTCTTAATTATTTCAGTAAGGGACTCCATGGATGCGAGAGGCAAGCGATATTGCTTCACAAACACTGGAGTCATGCCAGGGTCTGTAGGAATTGTTGTTGTGTGGATGTCGGTGCAACCACAGTCATAGCAGCCCACCACAAAGATATCTTGGAAATCCAAGAAAACTTGTTTCAACTTTTGCTTCTGCTCCAGAGTTACACAGGCATGAGCTAGGTTGACTCTCTCTTCCACCATCTGCCTGAAGCCTGGAAAGACTTCTGGTTTCGCTATCTCAGCGGCCTCCTGCAGCTGGGTGGAGAAGTCCCTGGTCAGAGTGCTGATTTGGACTGGAGGCTTCAGGTGGGAAAGGCAGCCCTCATGGACCTGGAAAATCACCTCATCCCTCCTGAAGTCACAAGTCACATCTTCCTTACCATAAGGGCAGGGAGTGTACACAAGGAAGTTCCCCCCATGTCGGGTAAAGACCCTGTCTGGTGTTGTATTGTCATCACTGTCACTGTCAAAACAGTCCTTGGGGATTGGTCCTAACAGTTCATTTCCTAAATCAATGGAAAAATGTCGGTCATCAACCACCATTCCAATAATGGTGCCTGCGGCTAGTGTAATACTCTTTAAGTCACTGTTATCCCCCTCTATTGGAATGGTGTCATGTTCTATGTTGACTAATGGTGTTGGGTTTACCCCCAACCCTTGCTGTTGGAGAGAAGCATTTAGATGAATATAAGCATCAGGGTTTTTCAATGTTTGTCCTCTTTTAACTTTCACTTCCAGGAAGAATTGCCGGGTCCTTTCTGGGATGGTGACTTCCTCTTTAATCTGAAT
The DNA here is from genome assembly GCF_040938575.1 of Ambystoma mexicanum. Classification (NCBI taxonomy): domain Eukaryota; kingdom Metazoa; phylum Chordata; class Amphibia; order Caudata; family Ambystomatidae; genus Ambystoma; species Ambystoma mexicanum. The sequence goes on along the minus strand of NC_090927.1, from coordinate 416,984,204 downwards.
TTCAACTGCATAAGGTAGCAATTGAGCTGACCTAAATTCTTTTTCTGGATCATCAAAGCCCATGGGATTATGCGCTAATCGGGACCAAGATTTGAAGTTCATTAGGTCCAAACTAATGGCAAAGCGATTGAGAATATCACTGCCTAAGTAAAAGGCGGCAGTGACGTCTCGCACGACCAAACAATTATGGACTATGCTCTTGTTGCCAATGGAGATTTTGAGCATACACCTGCTTGGCAGGAGATGTTTGGAGTTGGAAGCTTCGCGGAACATGGCTTCGCGGATGAAGCTCTTACCGTTGTTCACACACACTCGGGCGAGAACAGAGTCCTTCCCATCATTTAACTGAACAGGGATGAACAACTGTTCTCCAATTTGCTGAATATCAGCCAGGCTCTGAGCTGATTTCACATCTTTCTGGACTATTGGAGTGGGAATGTCTGATTGTGGATTAGTAAAGAATTTCAGAGTGTTTCCTTCCAGGGTGGAATACCACCTTAAACTGGAAGGAAGGTTGATTTTCAGAAATAGAGAGGACCACCCATCACCGGTCTGTTGTCCTACTGCTATTACTGTCACGTCTGGAATTTGGTTGTTCTGGAAGTGAAATTCTACTTGGTCAGATTTTTGTTCAACCATGTGGCATGTGCCGTTTAAACTAACATGGATGACACTCTGTTTTAATTTTATTGGTCGGCTAGTCTGGGTCCAGAGGACCTTGTTTACGCAATCTATTAGGGGTGGCAACCTTCTCAGGAGGTCATTCCCTAGTAAACAAGGGGTGCCCTCTGGAGTCACTACTATGACCGGGTGTTTCACTTTGTGTCGACCAATTTTGATGTCCAAATCTGCAGTCCCCTCAACGGGAATTTCCATCCCGTCAAAGTTCTGAAGTTGTCCAGGAAGAGAGGTGAGAGGAATACGATAATTATCCCCCCTTCCTACATTTAGTTCATTAAAGGCCCTTTTGGACAGAAGGGTAGCTTGGGATCCAGTGTCCACCAGTGCCAAAATTGTACCCTGCCCCTGTACATGTACCGGGGCATGGTATTTTCCCTCCTTCTCCTCAAGGGGGCACAGATAATGCACATTTTTGGAAAACTGGTGGGCTAATTTTTTAGTTTTGGACATAGCGAGAGAAGAGATTTGGACAGAATTCTGTGGAGAGTCATGGGAATCTGCAAGAAAAAGTTGGCGACTGGAAATCAGAGCCATTGTGGGTTCCCCTAGTTCCGGTTCTGGGTGCCCCCCCTTTTTGGAGGCAGTCACCAGGATGGGTTTGAACCAGGGGATTTTGATGCGGTTGGTTCTGGGATGAGATGATGGGCGGCGCTAGCTCAGTCCCCACATCTCCCCAGTCGGGATGTGACTCCCTTGGGACCCATCTTTCTTTGGGAGGAGTTTCCCCATCTCTGAAGGAGAAGATCCTTTTCCCAGGATCCTCTGAGGATCCCTCTCCCTCAAATTGGAATATCTGTACCTCCTCTACAAACTGGGTCTGTTTGGGTCCTTTGTTTCTCCTACCTCCTCTCTACTCCTTGGGTGGCAGACTTTCAGGGATAGGAGATTTTGTTTCCAGTTCCTGGGTTTCCAGGGGCTGTTTACAAGTGGGGAAGGAAGCTTCCTCCAAGGCTTTACACCCCCCTTCCCCTTGTGCCTCCTCCCTGGGAACCGGTGGGTTATCGGGGTGCTGCCCCCATCATTGTTCTGGAGCACCAGGCTCAGTGTTTGGGGCATTCTTCGCTGGCATGCTCATCTGAGGGTTCTGTTATGCCCTCAGCATGTGACCCAGATCCCGTGCCATATTTTGGACCTGGCGCTCTAACTGTGAAACCTGCTCAGGCTGATACAGGTTCTATTTTCTCCCCTGGGCTGATCCCTGGAAGGATAGCTATACCTTTTCTAGTAGTACCCCGGGTTGGGAAGATTTGGGTACCCCTCCACCCTTGGCCTCCCCTCTCCCGGATTAGGTGGTCTGGGCTCAGGGAATTGGGGAAAGAAGGATGGATGATTTTGGGGCTGGAAATTGGGTGGATACCTGGGAAAAAAGTTCTGCCCAGGGTTTAGTGAATTTCTGCCCTCCTGTGGTGGGAAGTTAGGAAGGAAGTTCCCTGGGTTAGGCGCTTGGCTGGATCCCCCCCTGGGGCTGGAGGAGTCCACACATAACCCAGGATGGGTCGGTTTCCCTTGTTACGGGGACTTACATAATCAGGGGAGTGAGGGACCCCATTTGTGGGACTACCTTCTTGACTCCCAGTCTGTGACTGGCCCAATGGCCTTCTGGGCTGAGAATTATTTGGTGCAGGCAGGTTTTTAGGCCCCCCCATCTCCAAATCTAAAATGGGTCAACCTTTACCTCTGCCACCTTGGCAGCAGCAGGGGTGCTGGTCGGTATGGGACTTTTCTGGGTGTTATTTTTAGTTTCTATGTGCTTCTGCACCTCATAGATCTGGGTACCCTGTTCAATGACCCAGTCTAGTGACCTTTTCGCATGAAAATCTCTCACTAGCTGGGTCATTATGTATTTGGGTAAGGCATGGAAAAACGTATTTACAAACTCTTTCCTGTCCGTGCGCACCCTTCTGGTAGTCTACACAAAGGCACGCTTCAATTCCTGCACAAAGTCTTGTGGGGCCTGATCCTCCCCACATTGCAAATTGTAGGCTGCCCTGCGAGCCTCTTGGGGATTCCGGTGAACAGAAAAATATATGTGGACCATCTTGAATGGTTTTGGTCCTCCAGCCCCGCAAAGAAACTGGAGTATTCTGGGGAGAATGTCCATTTTCCAAACAGAATACTTGGCGTTCTTGTGATAAGGGGTGATGACACTCCTTATTGCCTTAATCTGTTTTAAGGGTTCCTTAAGCAAGTTTTGCCTTATTGTCCTTTTTGGTTCGGGCAACCCGGGTCCATTCATCCTCTGACTCAGATCACTGCTCCCAGAGGTGCCCTTCTGAACTTCCAGGTTTTCCCGGATTCTGCGAGCCTGGGAATGGCTGGCAGAATGTGGGGACCTGGTCTCCTGTGTCCTGTGACGTTCAGAGGAGTCTTCAGATTCCTCCTTGCTGCCAGGATTTGATGGGTACCCCCCCACTGACCTAACTGAGCAGAGGTTTTCAGGATTCCCCTAGTGGGCCTACTCTCCTGGGGTTCCCCACTAAATTGCACTGTACTTAGGAGCCCATACCAGGATGCCCGCCCATCCATTCCTGGGTGGTACTGGCCTATGAGCCCCATACTTTTGGCTGGATAGTAATCTGCCATCCCTGTGGCCCTGTGCTCATGTGCGCCAGGGGACATGGGGGTGGCAGATTCCAGGGACTGGGAGAGGTCAATGCCTCTGGTACTAGGGCTCCTGAGGTTATGCTCAGGTGTTTCCCTTTCCCAGCGAACCTCATCTCTATCAGCCCCTGCTCCCTGTTGCCATGCAAGAGCCTGTGCTTTCAGTTCCTCAGTCAAAGCCTTACTAGACTCTATCAGTCTCTCCTGCATGGCTACCTGTTGGTGGAGCCTATCATTGTCCTGGCAGAGAGCCTCATTCTCTCTCTGTGCTGCTGGTTAGTCTTGGAGTACTGTGCCAGTCTTTGCTGCAGGAGGGTTACCTCCTGAGTCCCATCCCTACTTTCCTGCTCCTTTCTTGCCAGAGCATCTTCCACCCTCCTGTTGTGCTCCAACAAGTTTTGGTGCTCTTTTTGGAGGTCACCCAGTCCCTGGAGGGCCAGGTGATTTTCTTCCATTTTTCTTTTTAAGTGGCAGACTTCCTGGCCTAAGGTGTCCCTTTCCTGACTAAGAGCCTGCATCTGTGCCGCCAGGTCGTCCCTCTGCCTTTGAAAGGCACCAGATTTCTGGCGCTCCTCCTCAAATTCTGTCTCGGTATCCAGGTCTTTCAGAATCATGTTGTTGCTCTCTGCCTTCTCCCTATCTAGGTGGCTTTGCGGGGTGACTACCTGCTCTGCGCATGCCCTATTGAAGTCCAGTTGTTGCTCCAGCTTTTTCAGGCTCTGCAGTAGGGTGTCCAAATCTTCTTGGTACTCCTTCTGGAAGGCCAGAAATCTGGTATCCTGGTCAGGCTTTTCCTGTTGCAGGATACCCATATCCTCTTTTATTTTAATGATATACTGCCTACTATCATTTTCTGGCTTCTGGCTCCTCTGCAGCCTCTGCTCGGAAGAGACCAGGTCAGATTGGGCCTTCTCTAATGCGATCTGTTGCCTATTCGCCAGATCTTGGCCTTCAGCACATTTGTCCTGTATGGCTCCCATATATAAATACAAATATGCCGCTATCCTAACAATCTTGTTGTGCTCATCTTTAGCCTTAGGGGCCATGTATAATTCGCTCAGGGCCACGTGTAAGGGACCCTGATCTTTCCAGCTGTCTAACCCAGTCGCATTGACCTGTTGTGTGACACACATTCTGGTCCTGTTCAGACCATTCACCTCACACAAACAGTTTATGTAAGAGGTGCTCTCTAGCTATCTTCATATCTACCAAATTCGTCATTCTGGAAATTGATTTCCTTCCTGATTTACAGAGGTTTGTATTTTATTTTGCAAAACAGACTGTCTCCTTAGAGCGTCCTTCTTTTGAGGGTTGATTTTACAGTGCAACACAGCGTGGTGATCCAACAGGATTTATGTATCCTGTCAGTTAGCACAATGTATTAAGCTGTACAAGTGGTAGACCTAATCCAGACATCCCGGACGAGCCCCCACTCTGTTAAGTGATTTCAATTCAGCACTCCAACTAAGTCAATGCCTAGTCTGGGATGCCCAAGGGAAGCCCTTATTTATATATTTGTATGACAAGTTCATAGATCTGGATGATAAACCCTTGTATAACGCCCCTCTCTTTGAATCCCCCTGACCTCACTGAGCCAGGAAGTAGTTTTGTTTTGCAAATTAAAAGATTTATTTTACAAATTAAAAATATATATATATATATATCACACTTTTATAAATAAATTAATATTTGATAGCACCCTTATGAATATGACAGTGATCAACAAGGGATAATATTACACTAGCACATTTTTTAATCACATAGGAGTTGGTATAGAAAGGATAAGGTAGCTGAGAATACTTTATGGTTTCAAGGAAATGCAATGATGGAAAAGAATGCAGCACAGAAATAAATTGATATGGTTTCAACAAGAGATAATATGATCACGTGTTCCCTTGTGGCAATTCACTCCCCCCCTGTGCAATATGAAGAGATGGAAGAAGCGCACACAGTTTTCAGGAAGACAATCACAAAACAATACAACTTCTAGTTCCCCCCTAGCAAGCTTGGAGCAACCGGTATGCTTTTAAAACATGCAGAAATACCTTTACATGTGATTAGCAAAGAAGTGAACAATATGCTAAAAATGATTTTAATTCCCTATAGGAGATTCAGGGTAGGTGACAGCTACTTCGAATTAGTTCAGGTCAACAAAAGCAATGATTCATGAGGGATTATCAGGTTGAAAACTAATTTCAGCAGAAAATATGTTACCTGGACTTATAATATTAGAAAAATTGTACATAGATAAATATGCATTTAAGTCAAAAATAGATTTGTGTGCAAAGTGACAAGGGGAGTGTTCTTTCTGCATGCCATAAAAAGGATGCCGGATTCTAGTTTTCTAAGTTTTGGTCTCTGGATCTGTCTGGATTTGACACACAATTCATTTAAGATTTCATTTAGAGTTTCTCCTCCATTAGGCATTCAAATGCAGCTACCCCAACCGTAATTTAACATGGGTCCACAGTCTATACAATGTAATTTGTACTCGCTCTGTTTCAGTGTTTAAACAGTAGGCCCAAAAAGCATCCAATTTGATGGCATCACATTGGCTCCCAAAAGCTACCAAAACAATCATGTATCGGGTACACAGTTCAGGACATTGTATCAAGACATGCCTGGCACTCTCAGGTTTATTTCTGTTTTTACAAATACGACAAAACTGCTCATCAACTGGGATTTGGGTATAAACTCCCTGCACAGTGAGCATTGGCAGTTGATGTATGCGCAATCACAATCTAAAGTCTCTTACCGATGGGCTCAGACTTTTTAGCAGATATTGCTCTGGTTTTAAATATGTATATGTGACACCTGAGCTATGGCTATAGTTTTTTAGCTTCCCCAATGAGGCAAAGTTACGTACCTGGTCCCAGTTATCAAACTTAGTTTTAAAGATTGTTTTCAGGGTCATAAAATCAGTTCCCCTATTAGAATCAGGTAACCAGTCAATCATTTTAAAGCAGTCCTCATTTAGACTATGAAAGCTTTTTCCCTTAGTTTTATAGGTACTCCTCAGTAATCCTCAAGTAACTTTGGCTTAGGATGCTCAACAATGGACACTGCGGGCAACTCCTAGATTTCATGTACAATGTACCTCTAAGGATCAGTGCCTGTGCCCGTAATTATATCAGGTCCAATTCCAGCCTGATGTATGCCATAGGGGTCTTGGAGGGAGATCAAGAATCATCCTCCAAAAACGACCCCTCAGGACATTTTTAATTGCATGTGTTAGCTGATGGGCCTTTCTTTTTACCCCCTCATTTTGATGTTGTATTTACCACTAGATGAGAGCTCCAGTCCCAGGTACGGATAGTTACTTTTTCAAGGACAACGACTTTAAATTCCATGTCCAACTTGTGTGCTTTTCTACCCACTATGAGCATCATTTTCATTTTTTGCATATTAATCACCAGGTCATTTTTATCAACGTAATCAATTAGGGCCCTAATTTTGGCTTTTTCACCACTTAAAGTACGATCCAAAATGACTAAGTCATTTGCGTAGAGTGCACACCCCACCAAGTTTAAGCCAAGTTTCCCTGAGCAACCAAGTTCTGCTGTTAATTCCTTGGGTAGATCCGACAAGAACAGGTTAAACAACAGAGGGGCAAACACACAGCCCTGTTTTACCCCACTGTTCATCATTACCTCCTCTGTCAGAGTTCCCATATCATCTGGTCCCACTTGTACACTTGTGTTGGTGTAAAATTGTATAACAATGTCCAGTAACCAATCCGGATATCCCAACTTTAATAACTTGGTCCATAGTTTAGTGTGATTCACAGAATCAAATGCTGCAGAAAAATCTACAAATATTACATATACTGCAGAGTTGTCTTTCCTGGTGGCCCTCTTTATCACTGTGTACAACAATCTGATATTATGCATGGTACTAGAACCCGGCCTGCACCCTGTTTGTGTAATGTATTTCTTTAATAAAACAACATGAGTATCCCTTCGGTATCGTCCACGCACAGTTCATCATTTACCATGGGAAACTGTTGTCCCCTTTAATACTGCAAGCAGGCCTTTGCATTTAAATGTCAGTTAATTTGTGAAAAGTGTCTGTCCCCATGTGTGCACTTGTTCATTTTAGTAGAATTTAACTAGGCGCATTTCTTTCCATGTCACTAGGCCTTAAGTCGGAAAAAGAAGCGTTTTGGACTGGCCTGCATTTCCCATTAGATAGCACCAGCCAGCTTCACTGTTAAATACTGGCCTGGCATGGCCTCTTTATTTCTGACATTCAGGGGCTATATTTTACCCTACAGGTGGGTGGCCTATTAAAATGCTTCCCAGATCACTGCGAATACAATGAGAGCAAGTCATGTGTACACTATAGCTGGATTCTAATGTGGAGCTGCTGCATTGGACTGCCACCTTGATTCTCATCAACATCCAGGGAGAAAGTGTACCAAAGCTGGAACATTCAGCACAAAGTCAAAATCCAGAAGACATCATGTGACTCTGATATTTGCACAACCCATGAACACATTTCCCAGGTTCCACTCACAACTTCATCATCTTGAGGAACAGCTCTCTGCCCATGATAATGATTTGACTTGTGCACGCAGGTCATGGCAAATATGCAAATTAAACATCAGACACACTCACTCATACCATGTTAATAAACTTGCATGTATACATATTTGGGTATTTCAGGCACTCCAGTCCTTGAAACTGACCCTCCTCTATGTTTCCTTCTTCCCAATAGGGCCCATTGAACATTCAGTCATTACCAGTGAGAATGGCTTCCTGGAATGCCAGCACCTACGAAAGAATAGAGGCAAGCATAGATGGGCATGCATGTAATAGCAATGTCAGGACTGAGTACATGTCACAGGAATAATGTACTCGTCCTTGCATAGCGATTGTTGGATACCCACTGCACCTTTAGTTGTTGTCCTCTACAATATTCGACAGAGCAGATGTAGAATAGTGCCCACAGAAAGGTTTGAACTAACAGCTAGAAGGCAGTTGGGGTTTTAAAAACCAGTCCCTGCTCCCTGTGCATAATGCGTGCATAATCTGTGTTGAGCGGTTTATAAACCTGGACAAGATATTAAGCATGGCCCTATGAGAATGCATACCTATTGGGTTGGACACGTTTTCGCTGCACCATAAAACCCATAATGATTTAGAACATCAGTTTGCACAATACTCTGCCAGTTTGTAAGTCTATGGGGCACTAGCCTGTATTACCTATATTGTACATGTTATTGGTAAAATGGAGCGCTCAGAGAATCAAACACGGTGTAAAGCTATTTTTTTTTATAAAACACAAGTGGCCTGATTCACAAAAGGGTTTTATAATGGCAAATCCCATTGGAAAACGTTCTGTGAATCAGGCCCATTGAGTTATTTAAAAATATTAATTCAGTTGGACCTGATAGGGTTCAGTTGCATTGTACTATGACATTAAAGACATGTGTTAAATGTACATAGCTGTGGAAAATACAAAATACTTTTCCAGTTAGCTGTCATTTTACATTATTAGAATACATCTGAAATGTATTTCGGCTTGTCTGACATGTGTACCTTTGCATTTGGACAATACATGAGTTAGCTGCTTTTTGCAATTACATGTCGTTACCGCTTTCATTTTTAGAAAAGCACTGTCATCGTATGGGAAAGTAGAGCATCGAACACAGCGGGAAATTAACGTGTGAGGCTTCACTTCAGAATTAGATGTCTATTTTTGTTTTCCTTGTGGGCTGGTTAAGTGTGGGCCGGGCACTTTTAGATTAGCTTCTGCATGACATGTATAGTGGGTTTTTTCTAAATCAATGCAAAACCTAAAAAAAACAGACCTCCTGGCTACCATGTCTTTTTTGATAGTAGGTTGGCTCACTTTTGGGAATAGAGACGATTACAGTTTTGAGGAGGAGCTAGACATTGTAGACATGATGGACTTCTGAACTGTTAATCATTGAAATTAATAGAAATTCAATGGCAAATGGTGCTGAAAACTAGATGTTGAAAAAAAATGCCCACAAGTAAAGAATGGCTACTACAAAATATATGAGTGGTTTAGTTATAGTCGTTAAACTACATATACCCGCTGAATCACAGAGTAAAGTTCAGAGCACAGAAGCAAACAAGAGTGGAACAACTGGCAGGCAGAAGCTGGACCACATAGCTGGGAGATCTAGTTGAATCACAAGTCTCGTACAAGTCATGTTTTTAACGCATGGCCCATTGCAGAGCAGATCTTTTAAAACTGATACGTTTTACAAATACTAATTTTGATGCTTGCTTCAATAACTTGGAGACAGATCTGAGGCACAGGTTTGAACTGCTTTGTTGAGAAAAGGCAAACAGTTTCCAAATGCCTTAATAATGACAGAGTTAATCTGCCCACGTGCCTAATACTTTGCCTAATTCTTGGAAATGTGACTTTTTTCCTAATTTTAAGTTGTTGTGCTGTTTCATTATAATATAATATGAAATGTATTTACCCCTTTGTGCAACTTATTTTTTTTTTCAAGGTGCACTATTAAGAGTCACCATATTTTTTTCCAGGTAACCTTCTACTAGCTTGTGAAACACTGAGCTTATTGTGATACAGAGTTTTGGCATATAGCACATTTAGACCTGTGCTGCCCCTCATATTTCTTTGGGCAGGAACGTGTAGAGCACAGATGATGAAATATAGCATTCTTAAGAGTGGCAGTTAACATGTTTTTACATTCATTTGTTGAGCAGTGGCTTTGGACTGTGCATAGGTTATTTTAGGTAAAATACCCCCAGGAGCAATGAACCTTTGACAGAGCTTTTTTGATCCTTTTCATTTAGTTGCTTTTACAGAGGTAGGTACACCCTAAGCTGTCTCCAGGCACAACAATCTGACAGCACTACTGTGAGCTTAATTTTAGATGTCTACACAAATTGCTAATTGGATGTAGGCTGATGAAATATTCTAGAAGTGAGGTCAACAGAGTACGATGCTAGGTTCTATTAACCTACTTTCTTCCTAATATTGGGGATTGCATATTGTTTGATTTTCTGTTTTCAATGTTCAAATAGTGTCTCTATCAGAGACTAACCATACATAAATGCTAAACAAAAAGAATTAGAGCATGCTTAACAAGTTTCTATTGTTGAGTATAACAGTCTCTGTATTGTAAGTATAAATACTATTTCTTTTGGGGATCAAAATGTGTAGGGAAGATATTGATAACATCTATTTTTTTCATACCCCTGGGTACTAGAACATTGATTTCTAGATGCTCTAGTGGTAGAGCCATGAAAATATTGTTGTTCATTGGTAAGGTGCTCAGGGGTAGTGGTTTCCCTTTCACTAAGTGCAGAGATCGATCTTCCTCCAGATAATGGGTAAATTCGATATAACTCTATTGCCCTAGAGAAAAACGAAATCACCCTGTCAATGGGGGATTGCCCATTTAAATGGGCAATCCCAATAAAATGGGGCAGATGAGGAGGCGCAATTAAAATGTAGGACACTCCCCACCTGTTCTAAGTTTTTTTTTAGTAATTTGTCATTCACAATTTGGGTGTGGTTGTCAGGGGTATCGACTCACGTTCAAGTTATTATGCTGCAACATTTGGTGCGGTGGGCTTAGAAAATCCAAGATGGCTGAAAAGCCCACATTTGCACCAGAATCCAGGAAAGCCGCGCAGTTTTTGCACACACCAAAATGGTCGCCTGACCTGCCACCCACCAGTGCGAGCATGATGGGCCAGAAGCGCCATGAGCGAAATCAGTGCAAAGGAATATGATGCTGTTCAAAATCTGTTTTAATTAATGTCAAAAATCGCTAAAATCATGGGCACAAAACCACCGGACAAAAAAATCCAACTTCTGGTTGGGTGTTCTACATTACTCTACTGCAGAATCCACATTAATACAATGTTAGCAAGGATTATATGCTATCAAATAAAATCCCCTTTTTGAAATGTATTCATTCAAGACAGCTCCCAAAAATGGGTGCAGTACCGGCGCTTGACACTGACCGGCGCTAGCGATGTAAACTCTGACAGGAGACCGGTATTTCAGGAGCTGAAAAGGAACCTGAGTTAGCAAGAAACTTCAAAGCCTTGCTGGTCAATGGGAAGCCTTCACGCCTCAGAACTCCTCACAAGAAGGCAGTCTGATTCAATTAAAAGTTCAAGAGGCCTCTGTCCATGGGAAGCCTAGACACCTGCTCTTACCAGCAACAGCACAGGAGATCACATGGTCGTGTTAATAAGATGCAGAGTGGCACCCTGGTCTGCTGACCTCAGTCAACACAATAGACTCTTTCTACTGAATAGGATATGCTGATTTGAGGTGTAATTGTCAACAGTTGCTCTGGGGGAAGGAAAGACATTTGATCTCTGAGTCACGCCAAGTTCCAGGAGGCGGGGACAAGCAAATGGGTGTACTGAAGGAGAGGCAAATGTATGTTTTATTAAATTGCTTATAAAATATTGGATGAAGCTGACAAAATGTGCAATTTGGAGATTCTTAATATGAAGAATGTACCTACAATTTGAAACTAAACTCAACTCCGTAGGATGTTCTGAGACCGAACCCCGGGATTTATGAATATTGTGGGTACAGTGTTTATGCTAGAAGCATGATAACTTGTAGTAATATGCTCAGGGAGGGGGTGTACCTCCGTGGAAGATTTGATGAAAAACCAACACGGCAAAACCCACTAAAAGCGCAAAATGTTGTCGTTTCTGAACCCAAGCTCGCAGGAACATGAGGCTTGAACAGAGACCGGTCTTAATTCATCGTTGATGTGTACATGTATTATGAACCACTTGTATATTTGGGAAACATGTTTGATTATGAAAAATTGTGTTCTAAGTAAAAGCAAAGGGGCATTTCTTCAATAGATTGTAAAAGGGTAGCATCACTCTGACTCACAACTCAGTTATCCAGTTAAAGGACAGAGAATCCTCTAGCCTATCAGGATCATCAGAGGGTTGGGCATAGAAAGTTAGCCTCCACACCCACTTTCAAAAGACATAAAAAGAGCCACTGAGACCCAGGTAGACATTCACTTTCCACTTTCTTGCAAAGCACTTTGACGGACGACATCCAAATTCAGGCACTATCCAGAGACCAGAACTTAGAAAACCGGACTCCAGACTCCAGAACTTGGAAGCAGAAGGCCTACTGCAAGCTAAAAGTATTCTCAACTGGCCTTACAATTTTGCAAACTGATTTACCCCAGACTTCCAAGGGGCACATCAGAATAAAACAGCCGGGCTGTGCTGTTTGATTCTAGCCAAGAACTTTTGCCAGACCCAGAGAGCAGTGCTGTATCCAGAACCGCAGACCAGACCGCTGTCCAGTGCCAAGAACTTTTGCCAGAACCAGAGATCCAGACCAGCAGAGCAGAGAGAACCGCAGCTAAACCTGTTGACCAGATCTGTGACGAGGCCCATTCCTTCCGAAGTTAGGAGTGAGTATCCAGCCAGAGCTGTGCAAAACCAATCTCTTAGTTTAAAATAATCTAATTCAAACCATTTCCACCTATTTAGAACTGCATAGAAATTGTGTGTCCATTCTGTGATGTCAAACCTATGAAAGTGTCATTTGTTGTTTGAATCTTACTTTATTTCTGAGAATCTACCTCCACTAAATCGTCCGTATCTTTTGAACCTTTGACTTTCTACTCCTTATAGTTTTTCCGTAATCGCGATCGACGCACTCGGAAAAAGTGCCGCGAATTGCGATTTGACTCAACTTCTTCACCTGTCCAAAATAGCTGTCTTTTTCTTCCATTGCTGAAATTTGTTTTCAACCTGATAATCCCTCATGAATCATTGCTAGTGTTGACCTGAACTAATGCAAAGTAGCTGTCACTTACCCTGAATCTCCTAGAGGGAATTAAAATAATTTTTAGCATATTTTCACTTCATTGCAAATCACATTAAAAGTATTTCTGCATGTTTTAAAAGCATACCGGGTGCCCCAAGCTTGCTAGGGGGGAACTAGAATGTGTATTGCATTTGATTGTATTCCTGAAAACTGTGTGCTCTTCTTCCATCTCCTACATTGCATAGGGGGGGAGTGAATTGTCAAAAGAAAAAGTGATCATATTATCTCTTGTTGAAACCATATCAGTTTATTTCTGTGCTGCATTATTTCCATCATTGCTTTTCCTTGAAACCATAAAAGTATTCTCTGCTATCTTATCCTTTCTATACTAACTCCTCACTGATTGAAAAGAGTGTGCAATTGTAACATTACCCATTGTTGATCAACATTATATTCATAAGTGTGCTATCAAATATTAATTTATTCATAAAAGTGTGATATGTATATTGTTTAATTTTCAAATAAATCTTTTAATTTGCAAAACAAACCTACTTCTTGGCTCAGTGAGGTCAGGGGGAGTCGAAGAGAGGGGCGTTATACAAGGGTTTATCATCCTGATCTATGAACTTGTCATAAAAATATATAAATAAGGGCTTACCTTGGGCATCCCAGACTAGGCATTGACTTAGTTGGAGTGCTGAATTGAAGTCACTTAACATGGTATAGGTTGCAGGCATAATAGCTTTTTAAAATTCACTGTGGTGAATGAATGGTTGTTGTAAATGTGGCTTTTCACATGATCTCAGTATTTTGGAAGGAGGGTCTGCTTCCTCTATGTCCCCTTTAACTGGATAGGCGCCTCACCACTGCTGTTCTAGAGCACTCCCCCATAGGCAGGGTGATGTTGTTTTTCTGTAGGGAGAGAGTGTAATATGGAAAGCATGAGAAGATATATGTGAATAGAGAAGTTACTCCAATTTCTGTGCTATAAATATGTGAGCAACGGAGAGTACTTGGCTATTCGGGTTGTATGTTAGCCTCTCAAGGTATTTTCAGATACATTCCATATAATGCATTTATGTTAGTTGAACTTACACCCTTGTGCTCCCTTAGTGTACCCTAAAGGTTATTTAGTAATCATCATGATTTGGGGATAATGTAAACTGTGGCCTGTAGTTTTGCCTCAGGTCGGCATCTTGTGGAAGATCCACTAGTATATCATTGTGGTTGTTTATAATGCTGTGGATTTGGAGATACAGCCCTTCTCTGTGTTGCTAGAGAATGCATTTTATTTTTATTATAGTTTATGGTGGATGTGTTGTCTTGATATGCCTATTGCAGGGGTATTTGCTAGCAATACCCTCTATTGATATCCCCTTGAGCAAAAGGAGTCAATTGCTAAATGGTAATCCTTAAATTGTAATTGTGTCATAGAGCTTACAGCACTGCAGCATTATACTGAGGCATCCTAACCCTCCTTGTCTGATTCCACTCGTGGGTTCCTATAGTAGTATATATCATTTACCATGAGTCATTCAGCATGTGCTTCAGTGGGCGCTGAGGTCCATTTTACGTTAGCCACACTTTCCTTCCATCTTAATTAGGTCCTTTCAGTAAAGTGTTGGATATTGGCAACACCATTATCATCTGAAAGCAGTAAGAATAATATGGTTCTCCATGACAGGGTCCTGCTAGAGTCCCAAACGTGTGCAAGATAGCAGCAAGGCAGGCTGTGAGTCAGAGACAAGTGGCAACCGCTGCACTAATAGGGACACATTAGTGGTAGGGTATAAAGTCAGGTAGAAGTGTCAGCAATTTTCACAGAAGGACATAGGTTCCTGTCAAGATGGGCAGCAATTCATCGCAAGCTAGGGGTTACATCAATTTCGGCATATAGTTTTCGCTTACAGCATTTTGGGCCACAGCATTGAAATGAAATGTGATGCAGAGGTAGGGCTAAAGCAAAAGATTTCAAGCACATGCACAATATTCGAACTGGCATGTTGTAGGTGAAGTCCCTGGGTATTGTCCCTCTATTGGTATTTTCACCTTCCCCCAGAGACTCAATGTTACCTGTGCTCTGGTTCTCTCCAGGCTAGACTATTTCAATAGCCTCCTCCTTAATCTTCCTTCATCCACCCTGCGACCCCTCCAGCTATCCCAGAATAGGCCAGCACGACTTATCACTGGCCTCAAGCCCAAGGACCGGATCTCTCCTGCTCTACAAAGCCTTCAATGGCTCTCGTTCTCAGCACAGATTAAATGCAAATCCCTCTGTATCATCCACGAGGCTATCTGGGGCCAGGGACCACTCTATCTTCAATGCTTCCTGACCAAATACTCTGCTTCTAGACGTATGCATTCCTCTGGCACCAGCTCTCTACATGTGAAACGGTTTGCTATAGAAAGGGCTGGTGGTCGATCACTTTCATCAGTGGGCTCCCTCCTGTGCAATATCCTCCCTCTCCCTCTGTGTCTTGAGCAGGACCTCCTTGAATTCTGAAAAAGCCTCAAGGCCTTTCTCTTTACCTCTTCCTTCTCTTCCTCTCTTCCCTGAAAAGCATACAGTAGTGTGACTGATGTGCAGGGCCCTCATGTATCCTCGGGGCCCTGGCCCTCTACATCTCTCATCCCAGCTGCTGTCTATTTATTGCACTTATTTAGGCTCACCCTCCCTATTTGAGGTTGCACTTACGTTTTTCTTTTCTTAGCACTTCACCCGGAACACTTCCCCTTGAGCACCTCAGCACCTTTTCTCTTACCCCCTCCCCTCTGCACTTGCATGTTCTGAACACTCACATAGCATAGTAGGTGTGTCTCCCCTCTGAGTTATTCTCATTATTTGTATGTACTATTAATTAAATTATTTATCTTTGTTGTAATTCATTGTCTAATTTCCCCTGTCTCCACCCTGTTGCCCTGTGTGTGCTATGAAATAGTTGTTGCTAATTGTACAAGCGCCTAACAAATGAACAATAAAATAAAAATAAAATACATTTTGCGACTTTCTCTCTGCCACTGCAAAATGCGAAATTCATTTGTAGATGTAATTACTGTATGCAGATGTTTGATGTTTGTTCATGTGTACAGTAACATTCTGAGGAAAATGTGCACGTGTGTGGCCACTGATTGGGTTGCAGGCATACTGTGAATAGAGATAGTGCACTGGTGCAAAGGCCTTCAGTATATTTATTTTCTAACCGCTCTGACAAAAGATCAGAATAAAGCGATTATGAGTAGAAATCCTAATGCTGGAGGTGTTAAGCATGTCCTGATTGAAGGAGCATATCGCATGTTCTATCTCTGTCTAGAAATGTGTGACAACACCTGACGTATAAATAAGTTTCCATCACACGCTCAACGTTTGTTCATGTTGCTTCAAACATCCATATTATGAGTCTTTTTTCAAAGGCAATACGTTCCCATTGTTCCAACAGAAAGGGACATCATGTGATATTCCGATCTCCGGGCGTTTTACTCATTTGCCCTTTTCTGATCAGTGCTGTGCTTTGATCATCCCCCACCCCAAACCCCCACCAAAATAACCTACAGGCATACACACGATCACAAGGGCCATCCTTGGCCCCCATTCCCTTTCTTACCTCTACAAATATTTCATGTGCGTTTAAACTGTCTCCCCATTAAAGCTTTACCCTCATCTACTGCCCTTTACAATTCCTCCAGGGACTAAGGTCCAGATACCAATAAGCCATTCTCCAAACAGCCCTGCGGTGACTGGCAGAGTGTACACGCCTCTGATCCTAATATAGCACACCCAGCATGCAGCACGGGGCACTCAGAGCAGTGCCAGCTGTGTGATGCACTTCCATCAATAGCTTTCACATAAATGGTCAAGTCTTAGAAATAGTTAAACACACAATACTCTCCACCCCGCACATAACAACGATTAAAGTTAATTTTACAGTGCTAATCGTTCCTGCCAAACCAATTGTTATTTTCCTGTAATCTAATGCAGCATCTTGTAATGTAATCTTCAGACTAAGTTCTACTACATTCCCAGACAGCATACGGAGGTGGTAAACAATAACACGTACCTATTATATACATGTTACATAACATAGTCCACAAAACAACGTTTACATGACCAGTGTCTGTACGCATTTGGGGATATGTACTCGGAAGTTTTCCTTGTAGATTGGACTAATATTAAAGCCGAGATGGGAGGCGGTTTACTGCAGGCCCTCTATTATCAAGGAATACAGGCATCACGCAAATCTTCCTGGCCCTCATTCCCAGCCGAGCTGCCCCTGCATGCATGCATACTGTACATTGTGAATTCTAAATGCAATAGTGAACTGGTATCTACCCTATATGGGTTGGTGCAATAAACTTTGACTCTACAGGTGTCCAGATGCAGAACTAAATGGTGTTGTGGTTTGCAGTTTTAAATGACTGATACACAGTGATCATACATGTGTACATTCAGGAGATATCCTTCAAGTCAATGTTATGGCTCATCTACTTCAGAATCCTTAAAAGGCTGCATTATTCTCAGATTGTGTGGGTAGATGACCCAGAGGTCTCTCTCTCCCAATGGCAATCTGCTGCACATGTTATGGATATGCCCCTGGTTAAATACTTGCCGGAATGGGGTGTGTAAACTCCTGTCGGAGATTACGGGGGTTCAGGTCAAGGTAATTCTTTTTCTATGACTGCTCGGTGTCGCTGGTAAAAAGTCCATTGTTAAACGTAGATTTCTAAACGTAGGTCTGCTGCTAGACAGAAGTGGTATATTGCAGAGTTGGAAATGTACCTCACCACCTATGGGCACGGTATGGATGTCGAACGTAATCTGGGCCAATGGCATGGAAGAACTGCAGGTAACTTTACTCCCAGGAGGGTGTCTCCTGAGAGACATATAGAATAGAGTCGTACTTCCGATGCTGCTTGCAAGACTCAGCAAGCAAGGAACAACGTAAGTCAGAATAATGAGTCTCCTGGTGCAACTTAATCAATGCCGTCCTTTCGCTGATGAAATGTCAATCTGTTGTATATTGCAACTAAATCAAAGTTGGAATCCGTTGACAAGTGCTAAACCACCAAGTGCCTAAATCATTAAACTAAACAAAAAACGTTTGTTTTGTGCAGAGCTTTGAAGTTTCCCGTGGCCATGCATGAGAAGGCCTCCTGGTCCAATTTCTTATCTTTGTATTCTGGGACTTGCAGTTTTTCCTTCTCACTTGAAATGTAAGCAAATTATGAGTCCCAGAATTCCAAGCAACATCAGGACCAGATGGCTTTCTTATGCCTGGCTACGGGAAACGTAGGAGCACAGTATGTGGAGCATACTGTGCATTTGTTGCATTTACTGTTGCGTCCCTATTTAGGTGGTTCTCCCTCTATCCAGGGAATCCAGCATCTAGCTGTCTCTGTTATGATTGATGTGTAGTCATTTTAGGCATTTCTCCCTCTATCCAGGTGCCTCAAATCTAGATGTTTCTATGTGTACTGTTGTGTTGCCATTTTAGACATTTTTCCCTCTAACAAGGTATCCAAAATCTAGGTGTCTCTCCATTTACTGTTATGTCCCCATTTTAGGCGTTTCTCCCTCTATTACAGGTGTCTCAAATCCAGGTGTCTCTGTATTTACTGTCATGACCTTATTTTGCATGCTTCTCCCTCTATTGCAGGTGTCTCTAATCTAGGTGTTTTTATGTGAACTCTTGTGTTCCCATCTTAGGTGTTTCTCCCTCTGTCCTGGTATCCCAAATCTTGATGTTCCAATTCTAGGGGTTTCCCACCATCGCTATGTTCTCAACCAAGTGGTTTGCCCACCACTCCTTTGTCCCAGCCCGAGGCAATGTCATACACTGCTATCGCTGCTGTGTCCCTGACCTGGACCTTTATCCCACTTGCCAGGTGTGGCAGGTCTGGGTGTTTTTGCTTGCTGCTCTGCCTCAAACTGCAGGTGCTTCTCCCGCTGGCCGGGTGTCTCAACTCTAGGTACTTCTGCTTGCTGCTGTGTCCCTGGTTTGGATGTTTCTGCTTCTTGCTATGTGTCCCGGGTCTGCGTGTTTCTGACTGCTGCTGTGTCTCTGGTTTGGCATTGCATCCACTTGCCAGGTGTCCGAGACTAAGGTATGTATAACTTGCAACACATCTGTGGACACATGCCACAGGCACGGCTCCACCTTCATGCACTCTAGAATGTAGCTATGGCTATGCAAATCCAGTCTAGCGGCTTGCACAGCCATCCACACTGAAACCCCTGACTTACCTCAACACCTCTGCCATTAGAATACAGGGGCAACCTAAGCAAAATGTAAAATAATTCAGTCTAGCTGGGCACACATAGAATGTCCTGCACTAATACTCTGTCCTAACCCACCAACAGCACCCACGTGCCTGACCTCAGGGCTGCTTACTGGTGCCCAGCCAACCCTCCTAAGTACTACCCTGGCAGAATGCACACATACAACTTAAACGTAACTCTTTAGAATCTCCCATACATGGACTTTGGTCCCAGATGGCGTTCCAACCACAAAGCGCATTGAGGCTATACAAATGAGGAAAGGGTGCTATATAAATGACAATTAGACTACAATACAACAATTTCAAAGCAGATTTTCTGCCCAACTGTCCATTTGATTTACTTTTGGCAAGGAGCCTAGTCTGAGTGTCCACTTTGGAGCAAATGCATTTGTGTTTTGATAGATTTTAATTAAAACCTGATTGTGTTTTTAAAGGGTTTTCATGTCTATTTGCCAACCAGACCACCATGTCTCTTCCCCAAGAGTCTGTTTTGGAGCAAATACTTTAGTTTTTGAATTGCGTTTTCTCTACTTTGTGAATGAAGTCTGTCCTTCTCATTGCCTATTCCCACCCTACTTGGAAATGCCACCATAAACAGAGCATTCAATTGTTTGTGGGATACGCCTGTTTTCCTATGTTCACATAACTTTGGCTTGTGGAATGGATCCCATCAAACTACCTGTATTTTTCCTTCCCTCTTTCTCTCTCACCAGTCTGCTGATTGTGGTTACGGCTGAGTTCAGAACAAAGAACAGATTGACCAGAATTCTGAACTGTTTTCCCAAAGTAATCTGACTTTTCCTTACTACCACTGGTAACCTAATTAGATAACTGTAGCTAAGTGAGAGGGGGACATTCTTCAGAGAACCCATAGAATTCTAATAGTTTTGCTGTTAGGGGCTAATGACTGCTTGGGCAGCAGTCATAGGGCTGTATTTTCAGTAGGCAACATTCATACTGAAGGTCAACATTACATGGACATGCTTCAGGCTAACCCACTTATCCGGCCTATACAACTGACAGTTCATGGACTTTTGGGGATGAAGGACCTCTGGTGAAGATTTTTGGGTACCCTGGGGCTTATATTTTTTGACCTAAGGAGGTAAACTCCCTTACTACCCCTCACTCTCAGTGTTGTGAGGTTATTGTGGCATAAAGTGATGCACAAGAAACAAGAATTCCATAAAGTGATGTGGTGACAGTCATGTACCACATGCATCCTCTTGTACAGGAACCCTGAGCTTTGCAGAAACTGTAAATAATATAGCACAATATATTATCAGACTATGGGGGTCATTACGAGGTAGGAGGTAACCATGCCGCTATTAGCGGCATGGCTACCCCCTTACCGGGTACCGGGTCCGGGTTCCTTGATAGAGGAATTACCGGGCCATTCTGACCTTGGAGTGCCAGGTAATTCTTCATTCAACAAACCCAGACCCTGAACATCCCCATTACCATTCGAGCCCCCATAGGGCTCAATGGGAATGGGGAGCATGCTAATAACAGGCCCATTAATAATGGGCCTGTTGTTAGCATGCTGGTCTCCTCGCGGGACCCGGTAAGGACGCCTGGTTTTACCAGGCATACTTACCGGGTCCCGCAAGGAGACCTCGTAATAGGGCAGTAAGGGTTGACGGCTCCGGCACCTTTACAGGTGCCGTTAACCCCTTACCGCCAACCTCATAATGACCCCCTATAACAGTATTCCCTGCCACTTCAAGCAAGCGTCATTGCATGGCTTTGCAGGCCTGCCTCTCTGAGCGATGGGTAACACACCTGATTTCTCTCCCCCTTTCTGTCCACCTCATCCTTCTTGCACACAGTCCACCATGTGTCCCATTACACCTGATAGATCACAGACATACCATGCTGTGGACTGTGAGGTTACAATAACACCTAACAGACAATTAAGCCTCCACACTTTAAAGGTATTCTTGATCACATCTCAAACCCATCATGCAGTCTCTGAAGTAATACTTTTGTGACTTTCCTGTAAGTTCCAGAAACTGCACACATCAGTATGTTAACAGTCGCAGGAGCATTAACCATTTGCCCTTTTCCGATCAGTACTATTCAGTACTATTCTTTTCCGGACCCGGGTGTGGATGTCTGTGGAGGAAGTACAATTCACCACTCTCCGGACAACCCTATTCAGACAACCAGTCCAGTAATTTCAAGTGCAGTAACAAATCTATGTAACTGCCATGGGTTTTACCCCCCAGTGCCAATGCCTTTTTTGGTTATTTTGGTATTTCGCCATTCAATGCCTTCTAACGTTTTCTGTTTCATTAACCGCTTAAGTGCCAAGGACAAGGTATCTCGTCCTTGGCAACAGGGAGGTAATCCCAACGACGAGATACCTCGCCCATGGCACTTAATGTAACACCACCCATCTGTCATTCTTCCCAGAAAATGGACTCTTTCAAAGCAATCATTTAAACCGAGCAGTTGAAGCCTGCATGTTATAAATACAAACTGTCTGCGTGTTTGAGAATTTTTCTCTGCAAATTATTGAGAATAATATGTAAACATATGGGATTCAATTTAAAGCTGATGTGATCAAATCAAGCATATTTTTCAAAACGTTGGTCACACATTGCTAAACAGATGCGAGAGCAATAGACAGAGCTTGTTATATTTTCCACAAGTCAGGGATTTGAAATACATTATCCACAATAGGGAATTATCCCAGCCCAGAAACTGTCTCAGAGAACACATTTTAAAAAGAATAAAAGTAAAACCAAAACATGAGTGATAATTTGTTCGTGTTTGGAAGTTCTCTTGCCAAGAGAGTGGTCCTTCCCATAAAGGTGACAGAGTTGCGACATACAGTGTCCAGCTCAGTGCTTAATTTGTGGGGGTGGTTGCCGGTGCCCAACACCGGCACTCTTTTTTGGGCACCGGAACTCATGCGGGGCCAGCGCACGAACAATTGCTTTATTTGTTCTTCCACTTTGCTTTGCTTCGATTATAAATCATTGGAATTTGTCATTCTGATCTCGATCTCTCTCGTGCTTGCAGGCTGCAGGCCATGGCTGGCTGGGCTTGGGAGGGGCCAGCAATAGCAATGAACAACAAACTGTTACAAACAACAGCCAATGAAAACTGCACATTCTGTGTTACTATACAGAATGCTTCAAATACTGCATAGTAACAACAGAATGGTAGCACATCCCAAACCTTAATCCACCAAAGGATCATATCATATCATATCTGGGCCTTCCAGGGATTTCCAGCGTCCGATGATGGTGATGCGTGCTGCCAGAAGCAAATGAGTCAGTAGTTTGGCGTGGGCCTCGGTTTTTGGGTATATGTCCTCCACTGGCGTCCCCAGGAGTAGGGTTTTAGGACAGACTGGCACAATGGCCTCCCAGAACGAACGGATCTGGGGGCAGCTCCACCACATGTGGGAATATGAACCGTGTTCCCCACAGTTTCGACAACAGGTCGAGGAAATCAAGACCTGGAAGTAGTGTAACTGTGTCGGAGGATAGTACCATCGAAACAATAGTTTTAAGGCACATTCATTGTTAGTCACACACCTGGATGAAGTGTCAGCTCTAGCCCAGATGTCTAGCCATTTTGCATCATCCAATTGGTGGCCAAAATCAGTTTCCCATCGGGCCATAATGCAGTATTTGATGCATTCTGTATAGTAACCCAGAATGTGCAGTTTTCATTGGCTGTTCTCCTAAGCCAGTGAAATTACATGGTGACATGTTGTTGTTGCCACAGGAGGCAGCGCAGCACCACCTTCATTTCACGAGTTACTTTGAAGTGAAGGTGTCGAGGCGTGGCGTCGTCTGTCCTGACTTGTGAGAGAGAGATCCTGCCCTGCTGCACTGCGTGGTGCGGCCCAGTTGCTTCCTGCAGCCCCCTCTGCCTGCTTTTTCATTTGTGTGGGTGCCTGTGTGCGCACCCGGCCCCCCCCACCCTGAGGCCCCGACAGGAGACCAAGTCCCAACCGGCAAAGCAGGTAAGTCACTTGTTGTTGCGTGCAGTGCAGCCTGAGCCTGTCACAGTCAAGTGATCAGGCAAGAAAGGCCCAGGTCGGGGCCCGGGTGGCGGCACATTCCCCTGGTGGCATCCGGACTGCCCAGGAGTCAGGAACCCACCAGGGGCCCCTCCGTGCCCAGGCTTCTGTCTCTGTGACCTGTGTGCAGTGTGCTGTTGACTGCAGTCAGTGCCAGGCCCAGGCCAATTTCTGCGACCAGGGGCTTCCGGCTTCCGCAGACTGAGTCGGATGACTCTGCCGCGGGCGGCCGGGCCCATGGATTGTGCCCAAAAGTATGTTTTCCTTTGAAAACCTGACCTTCCGTGGGGCCGTTGGCCGGGGCCCCGCCCCACGGAAGGTAGGTTTTAAAAGAAATAACTTATTTTGAGTGGCGGCTGTGGCCCATCACTTTGAAAGTGATGGGCCACAGCCACCCAAATATATGTTTTTTCTTTTAAAATCTTACCTCCCGTGTGGCCGCTGCACCGCACACCTATTTTTGTCATCAGGCTCAGCATGGCCGTGGCGGTGGTGGCTCCACCAAAGGTAGCCTAAGTGATTGAGGCAAGGCAGGGCAAAACCCAGGCCCGGGCGGGGCACGGGCAGAAGCGTGGTCCCTCTAGTGTCTGTCACAAAAAGAATGAATTGTCGTTTGCAACTTTGGCCACTTTTTCATTGGTGTCGAGCCCGACTTGAGAAAATTGTATGCCCCAGTCCGACCCTGGATAGCATTCATCTAAGCAAAACATGAACTTTGAATTTTTGCCTGAGTGTTTCCGTTCTTCCTTTTAATGTTATCGGCCTCATTAGTTCACAAACGAGCTTCAGCGAGGGGACCCGGAACGGTGCACGTATTCTGCCGAAACCGAACCGGCTGCACTTCGCGAGAAAAGCCCATGCAAAGACGAACTTCTGAAATGCCATTTCAGGCTTAAATATACACACATTGAAACTAGACGGGGATAAACATGGTGCACATGCCCACTAATCTGTCGTCATACATAAAAGCACTAGTTGAGTATTCATGTATAATTCTCAACCGTCTTTTGCAGTCATTTTTCTACATAATTGCAGCGCATGTTTTCTATCCTGATGTGTGGTTTATACACCAGATTTAACCCCTTAACCTGGGTACAATACGCTCAGAGCATGTGTTCCGAATGAGAGCACATGCAATCCTCAGATAGGGAGGTGGGTGTCTGTTACACCCTGCAGTTTAGTGAAGTATGTCAAGAACATGTCAGTGGGAAGGAGATATCCGAATATGCATTCTCATCTGGCTCCTGAATATTGGATGACAAAACATATTTAGTTTTTTTAATATGTGTTAATGTGGAAAGAGGCCCTAAAGCAGAAGTAGCACAGGCTGTTGATTTCACAACAATGTCTTGCAGAAATGACTTTTTCCAAGTTATGCAACACCATGCTCATGCCTGAAGGAAGGGTGAAGGGGGATGCATTTATGAGATGTGATGACTGATAAGGGCTTGAGAGTAAATTGATTACACAAAACACCTGGATGAGGTGACTGAAGAACGGGCTGAGGGGAGGGTGCTCTCCCTGGAGGTAACTGATTAACAATACTTGGTGTACTTTAACAGACTGTCAGATGGGGCAGAAGGGGTAGAGACAAATACAGTGCAACAGTGACTGAAACAGTATGCTTTATTTATTTACATTTTTTAAGCGCTCACACAGCCCGGACGCATCAAGGCGCAGTTACAGGAGGAGCATGTCTTAGTTGCGTATTACTACTAGCCTGTGCAGCGCCAACCATGTGACATGGAGCAGCAGCAGTGTGATGGGCTGGTGGTGGGCCGATCTAGGTAGGTCTAGCACTGAACTGGCGCGGCCGGCGCGCCTGTGCTGAGGGTGGCGCCGTACCCTGCATTATGGGGCCAATATTTTTTGGGCACTGGCACTTATTTTTTTACAAATTAAGCACTGGTCCTGCTGATTCGCTGATGGGAAAAGTGACGTAGCATTATGATGCACTGCTTCACGCAATTGCTGGTTAATGGAAAAAGAAAAGTACATGTACATATTATTCTCGTCATACAAATACACCTTCATGTTTATATACAGTTTAATGTGATGTATATAGACGTACTTTTAAAGTGCTTATATAATGTATTGAAATATATGACACTTAAATGTAACATTAAGTTTGCATTTCTTTGTGCAGTCACACAATTACAAAAGTATACATTTGAAACTGAACAGGCGTATGCATGCACAGTTGAATAGGCAACACAAAATGATAAGCCATCAATGCATGCCATTGTTGTCATCTCTTCATCTTGATGCAGGATTTAGCAAATATGGCATAATTCTGTTTCCATCTGCAATTGCTTGCTTTGCTTTCTACTTCACTTCTTTCATCTAAACTCAGCTACAAGCCACCATTTGGTCAACACCAAAGCACGCTTTGAACGGTTCTCGGATATTATGCAGACCAATATCAGCACCGTACCATCACTTGACCAACTTTTTTTTGTGTTTGGTACATTAAAGCAAGCATTGGCAAAGCTAATACACTTGGTGTTCTATATTAACCGGATAAGATCTTGTTTAAAGCGACTACTGGATAAATAATGGTCTCTCTACATACGTTTGTTTTATGTTTGTTTGTTTTATTATTTTTATTGCGCACCAGACCCGTGGGTATCAGGGCGAAGAGCAAAAGACAGTTTACAGCTTATTTACACAAGGGAATTATACAATACAATGCATGGTATAAACAGGTCAAAAAGCAATATACAGTTATGAGTACATAAGAATCGCATGAGAATCAAAGTAGCAAAGTCGACAGTTATATTAGGAAAAGGCGTTTACAACGGCTAGATAGCAATGAACGTGTAAGCTTACAAGTAGGTAGAAACTTAATTATATATATACATTTATATATTTACATTAATATATTTACATGGTGGCAGAGAAAATCAAATATAGGTGTCAGGGAAACTGGCTGCAAACTCAAACCTATCAAATGTGTCAATGCCTGTTATTGCTGGCCTGCCACTAAGGTGTTAATGGCTGACTTGGGGAGCTTCCCAGCCTGGTAATGGCCAGCTGGGCCAAGGTGAAATATCTGAACAACCTCGACTAGGTGTGTGTGAAGTATGTAAACCATCTTACCCATGGAATGTTTGCAGAACGCTAATGAAAACCTACTCATCATCTGGGGTAATGGATCACAATCAGTGGGGCCCCAGTGATTGTCCTCAGAACCATGGGGTGGGGTTGAGGTATCAATGAACATGGCACTGGGGTTACTGGGGTACTTATGTCCCGTAGACAGGTTTCTTTTACACGGGATGGCGCTACCATTTGCAATACTGACAATGAGGTAGGTACCATAAGGGATGACGGCAGTGATGGGGCGGGGGCAACAGTCAGGTTTGGTTGGTATGGTGTTGAGAAGAGGGTAGGGTACTAGCATGATTGGCAAACAGGTGGAGTGGCCCTCCATACATTCCCAGAATGGCTGGCAGTAGAATTTGAGAGAACAGGAGTACAGTGGAGTCATGGAATGTCAGGGCACACATACTGTCATGGGCTCTTCATGCTGGGGCCGATCCTCCACTATACACTGCACATCTAGAATAGCCACTATCCAAGCCTTTTTCTTGTAGCATCTTCCTTAGCAGGTGCACATTATTCCATAAGAGAGACAAATGCAACTTCTGGGTGCACAGTTCTGAGCCAATAATTTGAAACCAGAGTGCACGGTATTCAAGCAGCCCTGTAGTGTAAGTCTGAAAGTCTTTCTTGATAGGGCTGGCATGCCAGGGAATGCCACACATCAACCTTATCATCAAGATCCACCCTTTGCATCTCCACCCCCATCGCGAAGATCATCGAAAGGTTGGTTTGGCCCATTACCCTTCTCCCACTCGATGTTGTTATCCATTGGCAATGACTAATCCAATATCACATCCAGGACTGGCAGAGGTCTTGGTACCTGAGAAATTAAACATACATGTTGATTTTACAGTCCCACACAAGCACAAATATAGTATCAAACCCTTCCAGTAGCAAGAGAGAATGAATGAGACACTTGCAATGGGATGGGTTATAAAGGCCTGTAATGGAAGGAAAATAACCGGAAGTATTGTACTCCCAGACAGGATCAAACCCTTTAAATGGCAATAAGACACTTGCCATGGAAGGTCTGTAATGTAAATAGCACACTAGATGATACTGTAGCCCCTGACAATATCAAACCCTTATAAAGGCGAAATTATATGGAATGTGTAATAGTACAGCAATTTAGCCGGGGCAGTGAAGAGGACCTTGGTGTTCACCCCAGGGCCCCAAATTTTCTTGCTTTTTGAGACCACATTCCCATTACACTTCTGATGTCTGTGCTGTTTCAAGGCAGGTACTTCATGTTCCAAAGTTTGATTATCAACAAAGGTAAGTCTTTTGCACATCATGGTCTGCTGTTTGTTACAGAAATTGTTTCCCTCCATCTGGAGTACAGTGCTGTTGAATGAACTGAAAAAATATTGTGTTCAGAATTCAACCAGCAGAAAAGGTGCATTTTGCAATCTCTATCTTTGTTTTTAGTGCTACACAGGCCATTGTCAGTAGATGTTATATCATAACAATGTGGTACTTACTTTTATTTGAAGTACCGCCATGTTAAATGAAGGGTTCACCTTAAGGACAATGATCAAACACTGCAGGTAACGCCCTGCAGTTCTGCAATGTTAGTTACCATTGAGAGCACTGATTAGCCAAAGTAATCAATTAGCTGGAATGGTTAGGAATGTCAGTTTCAGCTCAACAGCGAATTTGAAGAAGCTGGTGTATGGGGGGATCATCAGAAACTGATAATTGTTTCTGTGTACAATATGGGATGCCTTTCCAACTGCATTTGAATGCTGAAAGTGCTCAAATGAAAATGAAAATGGCTTAAACAAATATCTTTGGACATGAATGACATTACAGTATGAACTAAGCCCTCATACATGTCACATTGTCTGCCCTGTACCTCCCACTGACAGTACAGTAACTCAGCTAAATGTGTTATGGTTCCCTCTGTCTAGGTTTGGAATTAGTTGTCCAGTAGTTATTATAATACCTTCACTCCTTGCCCCAATACAGTTCTTGTTGACTCAGGTGAGCAGTCTCTAGGGTAATTATACTGTACAAATAACCAAGGGATACATTAAAGCAATATGAACATAGATCCATAATAACAGATGTGATGCCGGAAATGCATCTGAGGGACAGGGCCTCTGAATCCTTGTCCTTTTTCTGTTTTTACCGTGTGTTCTGTCATGTTTTCTGCCCAGGAGTCCATGAGGGACTCCTGGCAGTGCAGCTCTCTTTTGGTTTGGTGAACAGACCCATGGGATACCCTTATGGCACCCATGGGTAGGGGTACAACCCTGTGCCCCTAGTGTATGTTTTTGGGCACCTGTGGGTGGCCCACAGAGCAGGGTATGGGCTGGTGGCAGCTCCATGCTGAATTAGACAGGTGCTCTGGGCGTCCTCCATTTTGGGATACCCAGGCCCTGCCATTGGGATCAGTTGATTCCTGATAGAAAACAAGATGGCCCCTGTGGCCTCTTGCTTTCTATTGCCTGTTGTCTTGTTTTTCCCAAAGTCCTGGGAAGCCCTGACTCTGTCCCTTCCCCCTGACTGGCTGTTGGGTGGAAGTTCCATATATGGTGTTGTTGTGAAGGCCCAGCTAGACTGACTGGAGCCTTCCCTTTGACTGTATGTTGTGGGTACCTCCTGTGGGTGGGACCTGGGTGAATGGAGTGTGTGACCAATATACACTCCTTGTTGTGGTTGTCTGGTTTCTGGCATGAGAGACAAAGACTGAGACAGCCCTGCCCGAAACTGGCCTGAATGCAGTGTGTAGTGTTGAATGGCTGGGTACTTGTCCCAATCCACATTCCTTGTTGTGAGTGTCTGAAAGGGAGGAGTGTGGCCTGAATGCACTGTGTGCCTGATTGGCTGACTGACTGCATGAATGCCCTTCTGTGTGATTGGCTGCTGTGTGTGTGCCAGCAGTGTGGATGAGAGACAGAATAGTATATCTGGGGACCTCTCACCACTGGAAATTGTTCAGAAGCATTCAGAAGCTGAGTCTCCACTCAAGAGTAACTGGATTTGCTGATCCTCGACGTCCAACTGGAAGAAGAAGACTTGCTGTGGCATTTGCTTCGACAGAAACTGAAGGTTGTCGACATCGTCGAGGACTGACCCGAGAGAGGACCTGGCTAGGCGCCCTCTTCCCGTGCTCCGAGGGACCATCGAGCACCGCTGAATCTTCGCCGAAGCGCCCTGGAAGTCAGACCCTCGAAAGGCTGCCGACCCGAGACGGGACCGCCGAGGAGATCGAAGTGAAGCACCCGGACCTCGACGCTGTCGAAGTCCATTGCCGTCGACCAGGGTTCGCAGGTCTGTGTAACCGCTGGAGGCCCGTCGAAGTTGTGTTGCCCAGCCGTGGGAACCACTTGACGCCGTGCCGCCGACGACCGGAGCCGTCCGCTCCTTGCCTAAGAACATTTGACTCGAAGGACTCCCTCGTCCGCACCGTCGACCGCTTTTGCCCTGCCGGAGAAAGTCGAGGACGACCACCTCACGTCCCAAAGACTCGAGCGACTCGACGCCCTTGCTGGGCTCCCGTCTCTACAATCTTTGCGGTCCAGAACTATTGTCATCGAGGTGCCCCGCACACCTCCGCCTTGCAGGACGCCGACGCCCCGACGCCGACGAGCACCGCTCGGACGAAGCTGCCGCCTCTTCGACATCGTTCTACCTCGTTTGTCGACGGACGTTCGACGCCCCGTGCCTCCCGCTTGAAAGGGAAGGCATTCAAGAAGGGCCGTCGATTCCCCGTCGCCGAACCCCGAGGTCTTCGACGTTTCTCGACGCCTCTCGACGATCCGTGACTCCTGCTTAAAAGGGGGTCATTCAAGAAGGATCTGTCGACGCCTCTTCGAAGAACTCGACTCCACCAGGTACATTGGGGGGGTAAAAACATTGTAGGAGAGAATAAGACTATTGAACAATATATGGACTGGGCTTGTGTCATATCCCTTTATTTTACAGGTTGCCCAGGTGGGGGGATCTCCACACAGAACTGTGTCCAGTAGCGAGGGCCAGTATTCTGCCTATTGTTTCAACCCTCTGTTATCTCTCCTCTCTCTATTGCTGGTTTCCTTCTTATTGATCTGTGTGCTATTTTAACAGTATTGTGAATGCACTTTAATGAGGTCTAATATTAGTGGTACCACTTTAGAATTGTAGATATTTACCATTATTGATTTCCCTGAGCACAAAGTGCGTTATTGTGATAAGTGTACATAACCTTTGAATATTAATTATATAAAGACTGTGTTTTCAGTAATACAGTGTGTGGACATTCCTTTGTGGGGGCTTTGGGGATACACTGTACTTAAGAACCAGCCTGCATCACCTCCTGAGAAGCTAGGCCTTGATTGCTCGTCCATTGCTACCGTATTAGAGAATCTTGGCTGGGGTCCTCTGTGCCTCTCCTCTACCATATAGAGAGCAGAAGTACAGACCCCCCCACCGGTCTTCACAAGCTGGTGGCAGCGGTGGGATGCTTATGGTTTTAAGACTCAGTGTATAACCGTGCCACTTACAAAATATCCGCACTTTTATTAGATTAAGGTTCGGGTGTGTTCCAAATAACTGCATTACAAGCAATGGAGTCCATTGCAAATGGTAAATTGACTCGGATGAGCTTAGAGGCTCTCCAGAGTGCTTGTGAAGCCAGGGAGTTAGACTTTGTGGATAAGTCTAGGGCTGAGCTGATAGCTGCCCTGGTGGATTACCAGACTGATGGTGAAACTCTTGAGGAAGGGGGGGATGCAACCAGTGAGGACTCTGCCCCTGGGGTTGTCGCTGAATCTGTTTCTGGGAATGCCACCATTCCTGCTGCCTCTGTTCCAAACCCCAGCAATTCCATGGAACTTGAGTTATTAAGGATGAAGTTAGCCTTTGAATATCGCAAGTTGGAAATAGAAGCTGAGCTTAAGAAAGAGGAGCTGGCACAGCAAGTGGAACTCAAGAATAGGGATCTTGAACTCCGAAATAAGGACCTTGAACTCAAAAGCCAGGACACTGAATGTCAGAGAATCCAGCTAGAGAAAGCTAGAGTGGAGACTTCAGCTAGATCCAGTGAGAGTGTCAGGTCCCCAGCCACCAAGTTTATGAAAGATTTGGTTGGTGTGTTTGTGGAGGGTTCAGATATCCTCCAATGGATTGAAGCGTTTGAAATGGCTTGTGCAATTCATGATGTAGATAAACGAGATTGGGCTAAGTGTTTGTTAAGCAGAGTGCCTCAAACTGGATATGACTGTATTCTGAAGCTGAGTGTGGAAGAAAGGGGTCAGTATGAGTGTATGAAGTCTGCTTTGATTGCCAAGTTTGGCAAGACACCTGCACAATACCTTAAAAGGTTCAGGGAATTTAAGAAAAGAGAGAATGTGTCTTGGGTCGACTGGGTGAGTACTGCGCACATGAACATGATGGGGTGGATTGATGGATACAAGGTGAAAACTTTTGTTGAGTTGTCCCACCTCTTGTTTTTTGAGCATTTTTCTGAAGCCTGTTCACCAGAGCTGCGTCAGTATGTGGCTGACCAGAACATTTTGGACCCCTTTAAGCTGGCTAGGTTGGCTGACAAGTGGGTCTCCCACCGGGTGTCCCCTAAGGACTCCAGTGGGAAGGACAAGGACAAAGAAAAGGGGACCTCTCAGAAAGCTGAGGAGTCCCAAAAGCAATCACAGTCGGGTAAACCAAAACCTTCCTCTCCTAAGACCCAAAAATCTAGTGGGGATAAGTCCTCTGTGGGTGGGAATAAGAGTAGTGGTCCACCTGCTGCAAAGCAGGTTCCCAGTGGTTCCAGTACCGTACCCCGCACTCCTGGCACTTGTTGGGATTGTGGGGCTCTGGATCACAAAAGGGGTGACCCCAAGTGTAAAGGTAAGGCACTTGGAGTACAGGCTGTCAGCCTGACCTACCCTTACCCCGTGTCTGAGGTGGAGGCCACTGTCCTCCCCTCCTCTACCGGAATCACATTTGGTGCTCCGGTAGAGATTTCCTTAGGGTCCCTTGGGGCCTGGGACCAGTACGCAGAAGTACTGGCGACTATCCCACAGAACACCCGTAGGTTTTTGAGAAGTGTCCTCTTGAATGGCCAGCCTTCTACTGGTTTGAGAGACACTGGGGCAAGCATGACAGTGGTGGACAGGACCCTGCTCAAGCCAGAGGACTATGAAGGTGCTCCTCTGCAAACCACCAGATTAGCTGGTGGGCCTCCCAAATTATCACCTGTAGCCTTAGTCACACTCATGATTGGCGACAAGACAGCAAAGCTTCCTGTCCTGGTTCAGGACAATGTCCCTGCTAACATTCTGTTAGGAAATGATCTAGTAGAGTTGGGGTTGATCTCGGATGGTCTTCCCATGACTGCTGCTGCAGTCACTAGGTCACAGGTGACACCGGGTCTGGCTGTGAGTCAGGTACCCGAGCCAAAGGCGAGGCCTAAGGCAAGAAGAAGGAAGACCAAGAAGGCCACCTCTGTGGAGGGAACACCTTCTCTTCCTGCTGTTCCGACAGCACCCATTGGGATCCATGCTCCGGACGGGCTGGGTCCAGCGGAAAACCCAAACTCAACTCCTGTGGGAGAAGAGACAGAAGACTCTCCTGTGGGAGAGGTTCTCAACCCGGAGGATCATCCCGACCTTCAATGCTTGTTAGCTGAAGGGGGACCCTCCCGGGCAGACTTCTGTAAGGGACAGAGAGAGTGCCACTCTCTCGAGGGCCTGAGGAAACAGGCCCTGTCCCAGGCACAAGGTGAAGTGCCTAGGACATTCAAGATTTATTGGGAGGGTGAGCTCCTTGTTAGTGAGCCCACTAAGCCCGAACCTGGTGCCCGCAAGAGGTTGGTGGTACCCCAGGTTTACAGGCCCTTCCTACTGCAGTTGGCGCATGAGGTGCCCTTGGCTGGTCATCTTGGGACCAAGAAGACTAAGCAGAGGCTCTCTGCCCATTTCTACTGGCCACGGATGGGAGTAGAGGTGGAGTCCCACTGCAGGACCTGCCCAACTTGTCAGTTGTCTGGCAAGACTGGAGGCAGGGTCATTGCCCCACTGCAGCCATTACCAGTGGTTGGCACACCATTTGAGAGGGTGGGCATCGACATCGTCGGTCCCCTTGACCCTCCCACTTCAGGTGGACATCGGTTCATCCTGGTCTTGGTAGATCATGCCACCAGGTACCCTGAGGCAATACCCCTTCGGACTGTTACTGCCAAGGTGGTTGCCAGGGCTCTCCTGGGCATTTTCACCCGTGTTGGATTCCCCAAGGAGGTTGTCTCTGACCGAGGATCCAACTTCATGTCTAGTTACATGAAAACCATGTGGAAAGAGTGCGGGGTAACCTACAAGTTCTCCACCTCTTACCACCCCCAGACCAATGGTCTGGTTGAGAGATTTAACAAAACTCTCAAGGGCATGCTAGGTGCTTTGGAAGAGCCCCTAAGGAGGAAATGGGATCTCCTCCTGCCATGCCTGCTGTTTGCTTACAGAGAGGTACCTCAAGAGGGTGTTGGTTTCAGCCCCTTTGAGTTACTCTTTGGACATCCCGTGAGGGGGCCCCTCGCCTTGATCCGAGAAGGCTTGGAAGCCACCCCTCCAGGTCCCGCCAAGCAAGTGGGGGACTATGTGTTAGGCCTCAGGCGGAGGATGACACAAATGATGGGTCAGGCAACAGCAAATCTCAAGGCCAGCCAGGAATTGAACAAGTACTGGCATGACCTTAAAGCTTCGCAAGTGGATTGGACTCCGGGACAGGAAATCCTTGTGATGGAGCCTACCAAGCCTAGAGCTTTGGCAGACAAGTGGACTGGACCCTTCAGGATCATCTCCAAGATGGGCGAAGTCAATTATCTGGTGGACATGGGAGCCTCTGGGGTAGCCCCCCAGGTATTCCATGTCAACAGGCTCAAGCCTTTCCACAGGCGAGCAGAGGTCTCATGTCTCTTGCTAGCTTCACGGCAAGAAGAGGATGAGAGTGAGCCCCTTCCTGATTTGCTGCATAGCAACCCTCAGGATGGCTCAGTGGAGGGAGTACAACTCTCTCCCGATTTGACAACAGAGCAGCAGAGGGCCTGCCGGGCTTTGCTCCAGCAGTATGCCCCTCTGTTTTCACTGACACCGGGCCTTACACCGTGGTGTAAGCACGAAATTGACACTGGTGACAGTGTGCCTGTCAAAAGCAGGAGCTATCGTATGTCAGATACCGTCAAACACCACATCCAGGCTGAGGTCGCCAAGATGTTGGATCTGGGTGTTATTGAACCCTCCACCAGTCCCTGGTCCAGTCCAGTGGTCCTTGTCCCCAAGGCAAGTTCCCCGGCAGGTACCAAGGATTGGAGGTTCTGTGTGGACTACCGAGGAGTCAATGCCGTCACCAAAACTGACGCGCACCCATTGCCCAGGGCTGATGAGCTCGTGGACACTATAGGTGCTGCCAAATTTGTGAGCACCTTTGACCTTACCTCAGGCTATTGGCAAATAGCTCTGACGGACCATGCCAAGGAAAAGACGGCATTCTCCACACCTGAGGGACTCTACCAGTTTAGGGTCATGCCCTTTGGGTTGAAGAATGCCCCTGCCACCTTCCAGAGATTGGTCAACCATGCGCTCAGTGGGCTGGAAGCCTTTTGTGTGGCTTACTTAGACGACATTGCCGTCTACAGTTCCACCTGGGAAGAGCATTTGACACATCTGGATAAGGTGTTGCAGGCCTTGAAAAGGGCTAACCTCACTATCAAGGCCACCAAGTGCCAGATAGCTCAGGGGAAAGTTACCTATCTTGGTCATGAGGTAGGAGGGGGTCAAATCCAACCTCTCTCCAGTAAAGTACAGGACGTACAGAACTGGGAGACTCCCACTACTCAAACCCAGGTGAGAGCCTTTTTGGGCCTCACTGGGTACTATCGCAATTTCATGGCAGACTATGGAACCATAGCTGCACCCCTGACAGCTCTAACTTCACCCAAACAGCCTAGGAAGGTTAATTGGACTGAAGACTGTCAGAGGGCCTTTGATGGCTTGAAAGAAAGTCTGTGTAGGGCACCTGTGTTGAGTGCGCCTGACTACAGCCGACCCTTTATCGTCCAGACGGATGCCTGCGACACCGGAATTGGAGCTGTCTTGTCCCAGTTAGATGACAAAGGGAGAGAACATCCTATCATATTCATCAGTAGACAACTCAAGGGTAGAGAACTTAGGTGGGCTACTGTTGAAAAGGAATGTTTTAGTATAGTTTGGAGCCTTAGGCGTTTTAGGCCCTACCTTACGGGGTCCACCTTCAAGGTCCAAACAGATCATAAGCCCCTGAAGTGGCTTATGCAGATGAAGGGTGAGAATCCGAAATTGCTCAGGTGGTCGATTAGCCTACAAGGGCTAGACTTCACCATAGAGCACAGACCAGGGAAGAGTCACGATAATGCAGATGGCCTTTCCAGAAGGTATGTTGACCGTCTGGATGAGGGTGTCTATCCCGTGGGAGATTAGGCACCCTCCACCTCAGTCTGGGGGGGGCGACTGTGATGCCGGAAATGCATCTGAGGGACAGGGCCTCTGAATCCTTGTCCTTTTTCTGTTTTTACTGTCATGTTTTCTGCCCAGGAGTCCATGAGGGACTCCTGGCAGTGCAGCTCTCTTTTGGTTTGGTGAACAGACCCATGGGATACCCTTATGGCACCCATGGGTAGGGGTACAACCCTGTGCCCCTAGTGTATGTTTTTGGGCACCTGTGGGTGGCCCACAGAGCAGGGTATGGGCTGGTGGCAGCTCCATGCTGAATTAGACAGGTGCTCTGGGCGTCCTCCATTTTGGGATACCCAGGCCCTGCCATTGGGATCAGTTGATTCCTGATAGAAAACAAGATGGCCCCTGTGGCCTCTTGCTTTCTATTGCCTGTTGTCTTGTTTTTCCCAAAGTCCTGGGAAGCCCTGACTCTGTCCCTTCCCCCTGACTGGCTGTTGGGTGGAAGTTCCATATATGGTGTTGTTGTGAAGGCCCAGCTAGACTGACTGGAGCCTTCCCTTTGACTGTATGTTGTGGGTACCTCCTGTGGGTGGGACCTGGGTGAATGGAGTGTGTGACCAATATACACTCCTTGTTGTGGTTGTCTGGTTTCTGGCATGAGAGACAAAGACTGAGACAGCCCTGCCCGAAACTGGCCTGAATGCAGTGTGTAGTGTTGAATGGCTGGGTACTTGTCCCAATCCACATTCCTTGTTGTGAGTGTCTGAAAGGGAGGAGTGTGGCCTGAATGCACTGTGTGCCTGATTGGCTGACTGACTGCATGAATGCCCTTCTGTGTGATTGGCTGCTGTGTGTGTGCCAGCAGTGTGGATGAGAGACAGAATAGTATATCTGGGGACCTCTCACCACTGGAAATTGTTCAGAAGCATTCAGAAGCTGAGTCTCCACTCAAGAGTAACTGGATTTGCTGATCCTCGACGTCCAACTGGAAGAAGAAGACTTGCTGTGGCATTTGCTTCGACAGAAACTGAAGGTTGTCGACATCGTCGAGGACTGACCCGAGAGAGGACCTGGCTAGGCGCCCTCTTCCCGTGCTCCGAGGGACCATCGAGCACCGCTGAATCTTCGCCGAAGCGCCCTGGAAGTCAGACCCTCGAAAGGCTGCCGACCCGAGACGGGACCGCCGAGGAGATCGAAGTGAAGCACCCGGACCTCGACGCTGTCGAAGTCCATTGCCGTCGACCAGGGTTCGCAGGTCTGTGTAACCGCTGGAGGCCCGTCGAAGTTGTGTTGCCCAGCCGTGGGAACCACTTGACGCCGTGCCGCCGACGACCGGAGCCGTCCGCTCCTTGCCTAAGAACATTTGACTCGAAGGACTCCCTCGTCCGCACCGTCGACCGCTTTTGCCCTGCCGGAGAAAGTCGAGGACGACCAACGCGCCGAGGAGAATCCGCCGGTGGGTTTCCCGCCACCTCACGATCCCAAAGACTCGAGCGACTCGACGCCCTTGCTGGGCTCCCGTCTCTACAATCTTTGCGGTCCAGAACTATTGTCATCGAGGTGCCCCGCACACCTCCGCCTTGCAGGACGCCGACGCCCCGACGCCGACGAGCACCGCTCGGACGAAGCTGCCGCCTCTTCGACATCGTTCTACCTCGTTTGTCGACGGACGTTCGACGCCCCGTGCCTCCCGCTTGAAAGGGAAGGCATTCAAGAAGGGCCGTCGATTCCCCGTCGCCGAACCCCGAGGTCTTCGACGTTTCTCGACGCCTCTCGACGATCCGTGACTCCTGCTTAAAAGGGGGTCATTCAAGAAGGATCTGTCGACGCCTCTTCGAAGAACTCGACTCCACCAGGTACATTGGGGGGGTAAAAACATTGTAGGAGAGAATAAGACTATTGAACAATATATGGACTGGGCTTGTGTCATATCCCTTTATTTTACAGGTTGCCCAGGTGGGGGGATCTCCACACAGAACTGTGTCCAGTAGCGAGGGCCAGTATTCTGCCTATTGTTTCAACCCTCTGTTATCTCTCCTCTCTCTATTGCTGGTTTCCTTCTTATTGATCTGTGTGCTATTTTAACAGTATTGTGAATGCACTTTAATGAGGTCTAATATTAGTGGTACCACTTTAGAATTGTAGATATTTACCATTATTGATTTCCCTGAGCACAAAGTGCGTTATTGTGATAAGTGTACATAACCTTTGAATATTAATTATATAAAGACTGTGTTTTCAGTAATACAGTGTGTGGACATTCCTTTGTGGGGGCTTTGGGGATACACTGTACTTAAGAACCAGCCTGCATCACCTCCTGAGAAGCTAGGCCTTGATTGCTCGTCCATTGCTACCGTATTAGAGAATCTTGGCTGGGGTCCTCTGTGCCTCTCCTCTACCATATAGAGAGCAGAAGTACAGACCCCCCCACCGGTCTTCACAACAGAAAACCTGCACAGTACACACTCTGTAGTCTCCACCAAATGCGACAAAATAACATGGGTGGAGCAGAGCTGGTGCCCAGATGATTGATTGGTTCACCAGGTTGATGAGGTGTTTGACCAGTTGATGTAGTAATTATCAGGCTCAAACCCTGGCATCCAATCTGTTACCCTCCTCCTCTCTGTAGAGTGTATGTTACAAGCACCAGAATATGCAAGTGCATGCGCATCTATCCCCGTTCATCCTCTGCTGTGGAATGGCAAGGAGCCACATTGTGGTGACATGATAAGCAGCCTATTGAGACAGATTGGCCTTATGAAGAAAGGCTGTCTGGAGCTCACAAAAACCTGTTCTCTGAAGGCAGTGTCCTACATGTATTGGGGTTAGATGTGAGATTTTGAAATGTCAAAATGAGTAAGTGAAATGGATACTTTGGCCAATAAAAGAGTGACATTTTCAAAGGTACATTTCCAAGACAGGAAAGAAAATGACAACAGGGAAGATGCCCAAGGGGTAACATGGGACATGGGCATAAGAGAGTTAAGTGTAGAGGGAGCTGAGATATGCCAGGTTAAGGGCAGCCTGATGTAGACATAAGATGGCTAACAGTGTGAAGCAAAGAAAAGTAGGGAATGTAACATTTACTGCTGGTGACAACCTATGTTTCTTCCTGGACAGCACAAATTGTAATGGTGCCAATTAAGAGACTTTATGAACACATTCCACTTCAAAATGTTTTCCAGATTTCTCCCCATTACTTGACATCCTTATTTGTGTTTTAATTTTTCTGACCAATACCTCTCATGTCTCCTTTGCATACCCACAAAGCCCTGTTGTCTTTAATATCGGATTGACTGCTGCTTTCTTCCTACAAAGCATGTTATGTTTTCACACCGGGTGGCATCCACAAGCTTGAGCAGAGACAGTTGAGTGGATGGACAGTGGTGTAAAAACAAGCATGATCACGCTTTAAATGTTTGGTTTATGTCAAACCTTTCATACAGCAAAAGAAAAACAATTTAAACTATTTTATTGATGTTGATGTTTAATTTATATCACGCTCGTGCACAAGTGTTTCAGAGCGCGACAAGGCAAGGCATGGGAACAGGGGAAAACAAAACCAACAATCTTACTAGGCCCAGTGACATTGAGAACGCGCAAGTGCATGGGAAAGGGAAAAGGGGAAAAGTGCATGGAAGGGGGGAGAAGTGGAAAGTGCAGAACAGGGGAGAAACAGATAAATAATAATAAATAAAATAAATAAATAGAGGCAATAAACTGTGGTAGTACAGCCAGCAAGTGGCAAGTGCCTGGTTTAGCAGACAGGGTATATCTGTTAAGTGCAGAAGAAAAGTGGGTGGGGGACTGTATGGTACAGATACAGACCCCAGTGCAAGGGGTGGCCTGGAGGCAGTGCAGGAGCGTGGCAGGGTGAGCAGGTACCTGGGCCTGGAGGACCAAGCGTAGCCAGGTGCACAGTGCCGAGAGAGAGACAGATCAGCAGGTGAGAAGGGGGGCAGAGGCAAAGAGGAAGGTCTCGAGGTGCTTTCGGACCAGAGATGGTTCTCCTCAAGTTTCAGGGTGGCAAGGAGGCTGTCCCAAAGGGAGGCCCCAGCCTGTCCAATTAATAAAAAAATTAAAACAAACATTCCATATTCATCCATCATAAATTGCATTACATCTTTTGGTAAGCAATCAATCATCATGAAAAAACAAGACAAATAGAGTTGTAAGTAAAATCCTGCCCAAGAGTTTCCAGACATTTTTAACACTAAGCCACTGTAAGGGCCTCATTTCTCCAAAACCATCTCTATCACTTTGAGAGCTCCAGCACCTCTTCCATGAATTTCATCACCTCTATGATGGTTGATCTATTGTCCCCTATTAAAAACATAATCCACCAATCCATGGGGAGAAAGTGTTTTACAACTTCGACATCGCCATGACGACGTTCCCACACCAAGATGGCAACGCTCGGAACATCTGCGCATGTACGCGAGTTACCAAGCGACCAGACCAAATACCCTGCATCATCCAACAGAGCGCCTTCACAGCGTATCTCAGTCACCTGCAGCCGCCGTGTACGGAGGTAAGATGCATTTCCCTACCCTGTACATAGGCTTGCTACCTTCACAATTGTCTTCATATCCCCAGAGTTTTTTACCCACCATGCCGTATATGTTGTGCTACGGTCAAGGTAGCATACACTCCTTGCACGCGGGACTGTTCCCACTATCCTACTATCCTGCCATATCTTGTACATAGATAATGTAAACACGTTATGCCTCACTTAGACTGGGGAATACTACATGTGAGATATCCCGCGGGGCCATTGTCTCACTATGTTTTTGGATAATAGATCCCCAGCACGGCAGTTATGGTGCTGACATACTCTCTTTACTTTTTGTCTCCTACACATCACCTCCTCCTTACAGCAGGGGGTAGGGATACACACGGATCCCTGACGAAAGAACAGCATAACTATCAAGTCGGTACTTTACTTACCGGACTTTTGACTGTCTGAAAATATTGTGCAACCTTGAGAAACATATCCAACCACTTTTGTGGCCCTGAGATTAGTTAATTTACTATCTCTCTTCACAATCGTCATTTAATTTTGATTCACATTGATACATTAAAATTGCAGGTTTATCTCATGACACTAAGTTTTCTATATATTATCCCTAGGTCCTTTCCTCTGACTGCGCCATGGAAACCTGAATCACTATAGCTTATGAAATGATAGGCATCCAAGCCCTGAAGACGGATTCTTGTAAATCCGAAACGTGTCGGCAAAACATTTTCATCCCCCAAGGAGCCTATCAGATGTGTATGAAGTCATTTTTTTGACACAACAATCCTGTAAATTTTGTTTTGCATATGAGAAGGACTGTGGAGTGTGAAATGTTAACACAACCACTGTCATTGTTTCTATTTACATTCATCTGTGTAATCACATTTGAGAATATTCATGTACATTCATGTACATATTTGAAACTGTGTACTGTTTTTTTGTTGATTAAAATTGAATATTCTTTTACACATTTACTGGCCTGGTTTGCGCTGCTGTGACCTCTACTAAGGTGATGCACAGGGTTCGGAAGACGGACTGGACCGGGCCCCCAAATCTGGCTTGTCTGGCTCGCAGAAGTGTCCTTCTGTAGGCGAAAATAGGGGATTAACTGTCTGCGGGGTAATGCAATCGGCCTCCCACTTCTCCCTCTCACCCTCCTCGAAACCCTTCTGTGATTCCTCGTACCGTCTCACCTTAGGGTCTGGAAGGACGAGCTCTCCATCCTGCTTCTGATGCAGGGGCGCGTTGGTATCCAGTTACTTCACTGGATTTTCGGATTAGTGAGAACCAAACTTGCTTGGCTTCCAGGTAAGTTTTTTGATAAGAGGTTCCCCTTGTGTCCATGCATTAATGTACTAATGCTAGTGTCTTTTTCCCCAGAGGGGCCGGGGTACGGAATGCCGGGGAACAGGCACCGACCCGAGATGAAAAGGGAAATCCTTGTAGAAATCAGGTAAGTCTTTAATTAGCGTTTTTTGGTAATGTCTTTTCATTCGCTCATTAACGCTGATGTCTCTTTTTCCCCTTAGGGGCCGGGGTCCGGAAATGCCAGGAGGCGGCGCGGACCCGAAATGGAGAGGGAATGAATCAGCAGGTAAGTCTTAACATGGAGATTTAGCTTTCCTTATTCCCTTCTCTCTCTCACCTTTTGTTCTGGTCTTTTTCTTCCTAAGCGCTGGGGCGTGACTGCGAATCCGGATGATCGCTGCTGAACATGGAGGCGCCCTGTAAAGGTGATTGGAATGCGGCGCTGCAGCGATCGACGCGATGAGCTTTTAAATAAAAGTCTTCCTTTTCAGGATTGTCGGCGAGATGTCTCCGGGATGCGGTTTTAGCAGGTAAGGACTTTTCCTTCTTCTGTTCTCTTCTTCTCTTCCTTTGCAGGTGATTCAGGATGCTGGCAGGCGTGGCAGAAGTCAGAATGCAGGAGCAGACACAGTGAGTGTCCAGCTGCTAGATGCAGAACAACGCGAAGCATGTGTGGCTGTACGGGTGGGGTTTAAATAGCCTTGGAAGAAGTTCCAGGTATGTATCCTTCCTCCAATCAGGTATGTATCCTTCCCTGACCACGCCCGGATGGTAAATTAGTCCCACAGGTAAAGTAGTTCCTTTCAGGCCTCAAGGAGGCCGGGATCCTGCAGCATGGTCTGCATCAGGTAAGTGCACCCAAGCACTCCCATAATGAGCCTGGCGCCTATGGCGCCAGGACTGATGTCTTTTATGAGCCTGGCGCCATAGGCGCCAGGACCCTGTCCAAAGGGCCCCTATATGGGGTTGCTGGGTCCTTCCTTGGGGACTGGATGTCTGCTTTCGGGGACGCAGGGCTTGAACCGGCTCCCCGGGAGCGGGCATCATGATAGCACTCCCCCCCAAGGCCCCTCCCAAGGTTGTTCCCTCCGGGGGTTTTGGTTTGTCTGGGAAGAGTTGGTGGAATTTCCTGACTAATCGAGGTGCATGCACATGGCCGCTGGGTTCCCACGACCTCTCCTGAGGTCCGTACCCCTTCCAATCAATTAGGTAGAACAGTTTTGACCTAAACATTTTTGAGTCTAAAATGTTCTTCACTTCGAATTCGGGCTCCCTATCTATTAGAATAGGTTCTAGAGGTTTGAGTAGTCGGGTTCCGGGTACCACTGGTTTCAGAAGTGACACATGAAAAACAGGGTGAATTCGCATACTAGCTGGTAAATCAAGTTTAACAGCCACTGGGTTAATTATTGCCGTAATAGAATAAGGTCCCAGATATTTTGGGTTAAAAGTTCGAGGCCCTTTGAGTGGTAAATGTCTGGTAGCTAAACACACTTGATCCCCAATCTGATACGGAGGTGCTTCACTCCGATGTAAATCAGCATTCTCCTTGTATTTTCTCTTGGCTTGTTGTAAATGTGCAGTTGCCTCTTTAAAGGTTTGGGTAATTGTAGAATGCAGATGTTGTACTGCAGGCATTCCGAGGTTCTGAGGTGAGTCAAGGTT
Source organism: Ambystoma mexicanum (assembly GCF_040938575.1). Classification (NCBI taxonomy): domain Eukaryota; kingdom Metazoa; phylum Chordata; class Amphibia; order Caudata; family Ambystomatidae; genus Ambystoma; species Ambystoma mexicanum. Next base: position 416,940,835 of record NC_090927.1, on the reverse strand, counting down.
TGAGGTTCGAGGGTGATGCCCAAACAAAGTATAAAAAGGACTGTGGCCAGTTCCAGAGTGTACCGAATTATTATATGCGTATTCGGCTATCCGAAGAATGTCTTTCCAGTTGCTTTCAGATTGCTGTAACATACACCGTAAGTACTGCTCAAGGGTCTGATTTGTCCTCTCGGTCTGACCATCGGTCAGAGGGTGGTGACTGGTCGATAATCTCACGTCGATCTGCGCCATTTGACAACATTTGCGCCAGAAGTGGGAAATGAATTGGCTTCCCCGGTCAGAGATTAGTATAGATGGGAATCCATGTAGCCGAACAATATTTTCGAGGAATTCTTTGGCTAGGACAGAAGTTGAAGGTAAACCTTTCAAAGGAATAAAGTGGGCCATTTTGGAAAACAAATCCACAATTACCAGAATAGTATTGTACCCCGAACAAGGAGGCAGGTCCGTAATAAAATCCATTGATAGGGTGTGCCAGGGTGCTGGCGGTATGTCTAGAGGTTGAAGGAGACCGGCTGGTCTTTTCTTTTGACTTTTATTTTGGGCACAAACACCACAGGACATCACAAAAGATTTAACATCTTTTCACCAAGAGGGCCACCAAAATTGTTGTTTCACCTTTTCCTCTGTCTTGGCAATACCGGGGTGTCCCTCTATTAATGTATCATGATAACCGGAAATAACTAGTTTGTGTAATTCCTTATGTGGCAGGAATAAGCGTCCTTGGAAATAAGGTAAACCATTATCTATGGTAAAGTCTGATCCCTTTTGTATCCAATCCTGTAAGGTTGTAGGATCCAGGAGTTGTTTCACTCTGGCTTGAATGTCTTCAAGCGTCTGCAACAAAGTCATGCCTAGAATCCTCTGTTCGGGAATTATTGGTACTGGTTCTGAGTTTGTATCAGATTCTCCCATTCCAATTCGGGATAAGGCGCCTGCTTTGCCATTCTTGCAGCCAGGTCGGTAGGTAATCACGAAATCAAATTCAGCGAAAAACAAAGCCCATCGGAGCTGCCGTGATGACTGAGCCTTAGCGGTTTTCAAATACTGTAAATTCCGGTGATCACTGATCACTGTGATGGTATGTCGAGCGCCAAGCAGATAATGCCGCCAGGCTTTAAAAGCGGACTTAATGGCTAACAGTTCTTTGTCCGTGATTGCATAATTAACCTCGGGTGCCGAGAATTTTCTGGACCAAAATGCTACGGGATGCAGTGGTTGGTTTCGGGATGTCTTTGGGACAGGACAGCTCCCATGGCTGGGCTGGATGCGTCAGTCTCGACGACATAAGGGAGATCTGGACGCGGGTGTTTCAATATAGGTGCGGAGGTAAACTTAGCTTTTAAATCCTGAAAGGCCTGCTCGGCTTCTTCAGACCATTCAAAACGTTTATTTTTCCTCAAGAGTGCAGTAATGGGTTGTACCACGCGTGAAAATTCCGGGATAAACCTACGATAGAAATTAGCAAAGCCGAGCATGCTTTGAACCCCTTTTACAGAGCTAGGTGATGGCCATTTGAGGATGGCATCCACTTTTCTTGAGTCCATTCGGACTCCTTTGGGTGTCAGGATGAAACCTAGAAACTCGACTTCTGTGGTATGGAAAACACATTTCTCCAATTTAGCAAATAGTTTGTGTTGGCGCAGTTTTTCAAGCACTGCCGTGACGTGTTTTCTGTGATCAGATTCCGAAGAGGAGTACACCAGAATGTCATCGATATATACGACAACACAAACATCGATGAGTTCCCGAAGGACATCATTCATGAAGTATTGGAAGGCAGCCGGCGCGTTACACAATCCGAAAGGCATCACCTGGTACTCGAATAATCCGTATTTAGTACGGAAGGCAGTTTTCCATTCGTCGCCTTCTTTAACTCGTACCAGATGATAAGCCCCCCGGAGATCTAACTTGGTGTATATGCAAGCGTCATTCACCTGGTCAAGGAGTTCAGGGATCAGAGGCAGAGGATAACGGTTTTTAACCGTTATCTGGTTCAATGCGCGGTAATCGATACAAGTTCTAAGGTCGCCTTCTTTTTTGGGCACGAAGAACAAAGCCGAGGATGCCGGGGACTTTGACGGGCGAATAAAACCATTAGCTAGGTATTGATCCAAATATTGTCTCAAATGCAGATTCTCAGATTCGGTAAGGGCATAAATCCTGCTACAAGGGGGTTGTGCACCGGGCACCAGATCGATTTGGCAATCGTACGATCTGTGAGGAGGTAACGTGTTGGCCTGTTCCTTTTGGAAGACGTCCTGAAAGTCTTGGCATTCCGGAGGTAGTTGCATGGAGGCTGAGGTTACAGATGCTAGATTAATCTTCAGGTTTTCTGGGTAGCAGGTTTGTGTACAATCCGGGAAGGTTATTCTCTTAGCTCGCCAATCAATTCGAGGATTATGTGTCTCTAACCAAGGGATTCCAAGAATAACCTGAAACTGTGGAGCCTTGATTACATCAAACACAACACCCTCCTGATGGCCGTCGGGATCAATAAGAGTCACCTCAGTAGTGGAATGTGATACCGGTCCAGAGGCAATTTCAGTTCCATCGACTGTGGTGATGACATGTTTGCTGGTTTTAGGACGGAGAGGGAGGTTAATCCTAGAGACCAATTCATGATCCACATAGTTTCCAATAGCCCCACTATCGATGTATGCCTTTATTGCATGCAACCGCTTAGGCTGTTCTGGATCTACGAGAACCATTGGCACAATGAAATGCGAGGTCTGAGAGTTAGTTTTCAAGCTCGGCAAGCGGACCCCTACACTTGTCGGGCGGAGTCGTTTCCCGAAACAGAGTCTTCATGGTTTTTATCAGCGGCTCCTACCGCCTTTCGGGGCGGTTTTGCCGGGCAATCTCGTAGAAAGTGTCCAGAATTCCCACAATAAAGACATAATTTTAACTGCCGCCTCCTTTCACGTTCCTTTTGAGTTAAGGGTCCTTTAACCCTTCCAATTTGCATAGGCTCAGAGACATCAACTCCTTTGGGATTAGCATGGGTCTTGACCAACACCCGGGTCTCAAACCTGGACCGATCTGCTTTTCTGTTTTGAAGTCTGTGATCCAATTGGACCACTAAGTCTATGTACTCTGTGCATTCTTGGGGCGGATTTACAACTTGGGCCAAGACATCTTTAAGTTCTCCGCGTAGGCCTCGATAAAACGACGTTACTCTTTTATCCTCTGGCCATCCCGTTTCCACAATTAGTCTATTAAAGGTTGCAATATAGGATAGGAGGTCCTGATTGCCCTGTCGCAGGGATAGAAGTTTGTCATCCAGAGCCTGCCCCTGAGAGTGTCGAGCAAATAACCTTTCCATGCTTGCTTGAAACCTTTGAAAATCACGGAGAATCGGGTCATCTTGAGTAACCAGTGGAACTGACCAATCGGCAGCGCAGCCGCTGAGATATGACAATACAAAGGCTACCTTGGTCTGATCATTAGGGAAGGCCCCAGGTCTGCATAGGAAGTGCAAACGACACTGATTCATGAATACGGCGAATCGTTTGGGGTCCCCAGCAAAGCGTTCGGGTGGGGCCAGCGGCATGTTTCCAGGTAGATTAATCTGCACAGGGTTACTGGAAACCACAGGAGCGGGGTTCCCTCCGGAACCGGGTAGAGGAGTTTGCCCAGCTTGACCTTGCAAAAGCTGTCTGGCCAGGTCATCAGTTCTTTCCTTTGATATTATTAATTTCCTCCTGAGGGCATTAGTCTCTTGACGAGCGGCATGTACTTCGGCCCGTAATTCCCCCAGTAATGGGGCCAACTGATCAGTCTCAGAACTTTCCATAGCGCCTGGGTGGGAATTTGTAGGAAGTCTTCGCGTTCTGTAACGCTCACCTGACTCCCACGGAGGCGCTGGCCTGGTTCGCGCTGCTGTGACCTCTTCTAAGGTGATGCACAGGGTTCGGAAGACGGACTGGACCGGGCCCCCAAATCTGGCTTGTCTGGCTTGCAGAGGTGTCCTTCTGTAGGCGAAAATAGGGGATTAACTGTCTGCGGGGTAATGCAATCGGCCTCCCACTTCCCCCTCTCACTCTCCTCGAAACCCTTCTGTGATACCTCGTACCATCTCACCTTAGGGTCTGGAAGGACAAGCTCTCCATCCTGCTTCTGATGCAGGGGCGCGTTGGTATCCAGTTACTTCACTGGATTTTCGGATTAGTGAGAACCAAACTTGCTTGGCTTCCAGGTCAGTTTTTTGATAAGAGGTTCCCCTTGTGTCCATGCATTAATGTACTAATGCTAGTGTCTTTTTCCCCATAGGGGCCGGGGTACGGAATGCCGGGGAACAGGCACCGAGATGAAAAGGGAAATCCTTGTAGAAATCAGGTAAGTCTTTAATTAGCGTTTTTTGGTAATGTCTTTTCATTCGCTCATTAACGCTGATGTCTCTTTTTCCCCTTAGGGGCTGGGGTCCGGAAATGCCAGGATGCGGCGCGGACCCGAAATGGAGAGGGAATGAATCAGCAGGTAAGTCTTAACATGGAGATTTAGCTTTCCTTATTCCCTTCTCTCTCTCACCTTTTGTTCTGGTCTTTTTCTTCCTAGGCGCTGGGGCGTGACTGCGAATCCAGATGATCGCTGCTGAACATGGAGGCACCCTGTAACGGTGAGTCGAATGCGGCGCTGCAGCGATCGACGCGATGAGCTTTTAAATAAAAGTCTTCCTTTTCAGGATTGTCGGCGAGATGTCTCCGGGATGCGGTTTTAGCAGGTGAGGACTTTTCCTTTTTCTGTTCTCTTCTTCTCTTCCTTTGCAGGTGATTCAGGATGCTGGCAGGCGTGGCAGAAGTCAGGATGCAGGAGCAGACACGGTGAGCGTCCAGCTGCTAGATGCAGAACAATGCGAAGCACGTGTGGCTGTTCGAGTGGGGTTTAAATAGCCCTGGAAGAAGTTCCAGGTATGTATCCTTCCTCCAATCAGGTATGTATCCTTCCCTGACCACGCCCGGATGGTAAATTAGTCCCACAGGTAAAGTAGTTCCTTTCAGGCCTCAAGGAGGCCCGGATTCTGCAGCATGGTCTGCATCAGGTAAGTGCACCCAAGCACTCCCATAATGAGCCTGGCACCTATGGCGTCAGGACTGATGTCTTTTATGAGCCTGGCGCCATAGGCGCCAGGACATTGTCCAAAGGGCCCCTATATGGGATTGCTGGGTCCTTCCTTGGGGACTGGATGTCTGCTTTCGGGGACACAGGGCTTGAACCGGCTCCCCGGGAGCGGGCATCATGACATTTACTTGCATTAAGTACAACTTTATGAACTAGAAGAGTAATATGGTATCAAATTAATTGGTTCACAAAGCAACGTTTGAATTGTACCTATTGAATGTTTATGTACTAGGAATTTACAATCCTGTTTCTCATATTCACAACATTTGTGAAAAAATTGTATTGGGGTGCTTTCCCCGCAGGAGTGCATCATTGGGTCACCTGTTAGTGTCTAATGGGTTTAGTTTGCCTTAACACCTTTTAATGCACCATCCCTAATCAGGGGAATCATGGCATGTAAATACCTGTTCTAGATCGGCTTAGCCCATATCATGCGCGGAAACATCTTGCCAAAATAAGGATCTATGTCTGTTTGACAATCCTTCTGATTTCGCCCAGTCCACTTCCACATCCTCATAAACATTGTAAGCGACTTCAATTCAACACTACAGCTAAGTCAATGCCTAGTCTGGGATTCTGAGGAAAACCCTTATTGATATATTTTTATGTCCAGTTCGTTTACTCTGGATGACAACCCTTATATAACACCCCTCTCTTAGAATCCCCCTGACCCCACTGAGACAAGAAGTAGGTTTGTTTTGCAAATTAAAAGGTTTATTTGAAAATTAAACAATATATATATATCACACATTTATAGTAAATTAATATTTGATAGCACACTTGTGAAGATGATAGTGATCAACCATGGATAATGTTACAGTGGTACACTCTTTTTGATGGCTTAGAAGTGATATAGAGAGGATAAAGTAGCTGAGAATGCTTTTATGGCTTCAAGGACAATGCAATGATGAATGAAAATGCAGTACAGAAAATAAACTTGATATGACTTCAACAAAAGACAACGTAATCACTTTTCTTTGACAATTCACCCCCCCTTTATGCAAGGTAAAGAGATGGAAGAAAAGCACACAGTTCTCAGGAATGCAATCAAATATAATTCAGTCCCCCCCCTAGCAAGCTTAGAGGAAAACAGGTAGAAGTTTTAAACACAGGCCCAAATGCTTTGAATGTGATGACAATGAAGTGGGAAATGTGCTAAAATTGCTTTTAATTCCCTATAGGAGGTTCAGGGTAGGTTATGGATACTTTGTATTAGTTCAGGATCACTTTAGCAATGCTCTATGAATGATTGTCAGGTTGCAAACGAATTTCAGCAAAGGAAAGCAAGGACAAATATTTTTACACGTGGCTGAAATTAAGCAAAATGTCAAATTGCGGCAAATTAGTCGCGTGCGTCGAGCGCAATTGCGGAGGCACTATAAGGGGTAGGAAGTCGGTTTAAGGATCGTTGGAAAGCTTAGAATTTTGCTCCTAGCACAAATGGTTCCGGAGATATGGACGATTTAGTAAAGGTAGTTTTTCAGATTTGAAATTTGAAAGCTCAGAATGACAGATGACAGTTTTCAGGTTTAAAGATGACAGAATGACACGATTCTAGGAGGCAGTTCTAAATAGGTTAAAATAGTTCGGATTAGATTATTTTAAACTAAGAGATTGGGTTTTGCACAGTTCTGGCGGTACTCACACTATATTTTGGACAGGAATGCGACTTTGCCTCGGATCAGGTCAGGATTGGACTGCGGTTCCCTCGCCACGGACGGTCTCAGCCTGTTTCTGCTCACTGGATAATTCTACCTTCTGGGTCAGCTCTGCTAGCGGCATGGCTATTTCTGATCCAAATACATATTTCCTAGATACACAATTTGTTGAAATTACATGTACATATTACAGATTACTCATGGTCCATGCTTGTTCAATTCTGATCTTCCTGGGGGCTTGCATTCACAAATGGCAACTTATTTTCATTTTTAGTGGGTTTTGCAACATTGTTTTTTCATCAAAAATTACACAAATGTACACCCCCCTTCTACCCATATTCCAGCACTTTACTAAGTCTCTAGCATATACCCAGTGTCTGTAATATCAATAAATAGCGGGGTTTGGTCCCAGAACATGGTACAGAGTTGAATCAAGTCTTGAATTGTGGGTACATTTCTTAGATTAAGGTTCTCCAAGTTGCACATTTTTGTGAGCTTAATACAATATTTTAGAAGCATTTAACTTAAACATATATTTGCCTCAATATGATTCCACAAAAGTGTCTGAGTCCACCCCCAGAAACTTGGGAGTACGACATGTCTCTCCTCTCCCAGGCAGGGCTCTGTTTACAGTCCACACTGAAAATCAACATACCCCAATCAATTGCAAGAGTCTATTGTGTCGGCTGAGGTCAGCAGGCCAGGGGGCCACTCTGCATTTGGTTAGCATGAACCTGTGATTTCCTGGGCTGTTGTGTGGGTCTCTGAGGTGAGAAGGTTTCCCAGCCTCTTGGCCTGTTAATGAAATTAGATTGTCTCTGGGAACAGCAGGTGGTTAAGAGTTTTAATTAACCAGCGGGCCTTTGAAGTTTCCAGCTGTCTCAGGAGGCTGATTAGCTTCTGAAGTAGCAGTTCTCCTGTCAGAGTTTAGACCGCTAGCGCTGGTTTGTGGACAAACCATTTTTGGGATCTGTCTTGAATTAATGCATTTCAATAGAGTGGTCTTTTGCTTGATAGTATAGGATCCTTGCTTAACATTGTTTTGATGGCATTCTTACAGTAGAGTGGTGATGTGGAACCCCCCACAAGAAGGTTGTATCTTTAGAGTGGTCTTGTGCCCATGATTTTAGCAACTTTTTGACATCAATAAAAACGGATTTTGAACAGAACCATCTTTCTTTGCACTGGTGGGTGGCAGATTAGGTGACCATTTTGGTGTGCGCAAACTGTGCGGTTCTCCTGGATTCTGGCATGAATGTGGGTGGCGACAGCTCATCCGCACATCTAACCAGTCTATTGATTTAGTTTGTTCTGGGATGGGATAATGGGCGGCGACAGCTCATCCCCACATCTACCCAGTCTATTGATTGAACATGGCTCAAAACCCTTGACAAGCACCCCCCACCCGACTGCGCTTTGATTTGGAGTCGAGGGGGAGTCGGGTGCAAAGGATGTTTTTGATCCACGCGCTGGTATGTCCGCATCATCTTCTTCCAATTCCGTACAGTTCAGCATCTTTTCCTCCATCCGGTTGGATCGATCGGTTCTCCTCGCCGGTCCTGATGGGAATATTGGGCGGTACCCCGGGCCCCTCGGATCTTTGCTCCAGGTCCCCGGTCGTCCTCCTTGGTCAGTCTCCATGGTTACATCACTCCTAGGATGAGAAAGCAAAAGCGGCAATACCTATTCGTAGACATTTCGCACCCACTATTGATCTAGTGGGGCGGCATGTACATTTTATAAATCCAGAGACATAGCATTCTCATTTTGAAAAACAAGATATAATTCAAAGACAGTTGCATACAAGAATCATAATATTTTAGAGAGTATATATGGGATATTTTAGGGTGGAACTGAATTAATCTGGAGCGGTCCCCTCTGGTATTGCAGAGGACTCCTCCAGTTGCTGCAGAGTATGCCTGGGATGGCAACACTTTAGCTGATTTATATGTACCCACTTGTCTTCCCCTTCCGCCAGACTACCTTTGGGGATGTGGATCTCATACGCTACTGGGGAGACCTTGTCTATAATTTCAAACGGTCCCTTCCATGTAGGCAAATATTTTCGCTGTTTGGCCTGGTTCCTTTGGAAATTGTATAGGTAGACCCGGTCTCCCACAGTATATTCCTTCCTGGTGGTCTTCAGGTCGTAGTGGGTTTTCATGCTATCAGCTGATCTTTCTAGATTCCGCTGAGCATAGGCAAAAGCATGCTGAAGGTGTTTCCTTAAATTCTCCACATACTCATGAGTTGTGGAGGCATTTATCAGTGTCTGCTCTTGGGTCCTGTAGAGCAAATGCTGGGGAAGCACCATCTTGCGTCAAATGGTGACATTTTAGTTGCAGATGAAGGGGTAGATCTGATGGCCATTAGGACCAGATGTATTTGGATATCCCAACTTGGCCCAGAATCTGCCACAAACTTTTTTAAGATGCTCACAATGGTTCAGTTGTATCTCTCTACTGCTCCAGATGAAGCTGGCCTGTAAGCAATATGTAGCTTCCTTTTGACCCCCAGTATCTCCCATATCTTTGTCATTACTTCACTGGTGTAGTGGCTACCCCTGTCTGACTCAATCCTTTGAGGTAGACCAAAACGGGAAAAGATGTGGTTAATCATCAGGGCAGCTGCTGTTACTGCCTTGCAATCTGGGGCAGGAGACATTCCACCCACTTGGTAAACAAGCATGTGACGGTCAACATGTACTTGTTTCCTCTAGACGAGCGAATTACAGGGCCTACGAAGTCGATTTGCAAATCTGACCATGGCAGTGTCATCCCCCTCTTTTGGAGAGGCGCCCACTGTGTGAGGGATGTTGGCTGGAATTGTGCACACACCAGACACCCCTTCAAGTATTGGTCGAGGTGCTGCCCCATGCGTGGCCAGTATGCAACCTCTCTTAAGATCTCAAGTGTTGTGTGAAACCCCCTATGACCGTCGGTGGCCGCATCATGGGCGTGACTTAACATCAGGTTTCGGAATGGGATAGCAACCACCCACTGATCATGGCCAGCTTGGGATTTCCTTACCAACAAACCGTCTTGGATTCTGAACCTTTTTGGACATTTAATCAACACTCTTAGGTCCTTTTTCCCAATGTAATCGGTATCCGTCAGGGGAAAGTTCTCAGGGTCCTCAAAGTGTTGCTAAAACTTACCAATTATTGGATCCCCTGTCTGAGCTGTAATCAAATCAGCATCAGGGGTCTCCTTACTTCTTGTCTGGGACCTAGTGATAGCAGTGACCTGGATTTCCCCCAACAGGGACTCTATTTCTATTAGATCCCCTTGGATGGCCCTGGTTTTGGCCAGCTGATCAGCTAAGTCATTTCCAGTTTTGTCTGGTCCCTCTACTTTGGAATGACCCTTGATCTTCTTCCAGTAGAGGGTCATCCCATTCGAGGTGACCAGATCATCAATGTTTTGAATTAACTTCCCATGTTTCAAAGGTTTGTTATTAGCACATAGCATGCCTCTGGTTTTCCAGTTAACCAGGTGCTCAGCAGTGTTGGACAGCAGTGAGGATGACTTGATGCACAGCCATCAATTCTGCCACCTGACTACTTCGGGGACCAATTTTGTATCCAGCGGAGGGTTCTGGGGACTCATTCACCCATGCGTTCCCTACGCCGGCCACAAGTTCTTTTTCCCCGTTGACTCAACATGGTAAGAGCATCCATCCACATAGACAGTGGGCATTCCCTCACACTTGTCTTCTTCAAAGACTTTGTGTGGGGAATTAAGGTATGCCTCCATGTTGTCCTTGATTTTTAGATTTTCGTCCTCGAGACAGTTTTCTCTGGCACAATCATGCAAGTCAGCCAGACCTTGCGCGAGGGGACTCTTCTTGTTTTGGCCATATCTGACCTCCACAGGAAAGCCTTGCATTGACAGAATCCAGGAAGTAATTCGAGAATTACTCACATTTCCGGCCCGGATTCTGTCACTTTGGAGATATTGCAGAGGCTGATGTGGAGTCTCCACTATGATGTGTTCCCCCTGGATGAACGGGCGGTAGTTCTTCAATGCCCACACCGTTGCCAGGAGTGCCTTCTCACACTCGTTGAATTTTTCCTCCACAGAGGATAAAGTTTTGCTCGCATAGGATATTACTTTATTGACCTTGTCATGCATTTGGTATAATACTGCCGTCAAGCATGTATTAGAGAACCCTGTCTCCAGGAAGAACTCCTTGTTTCTGACAGGGTAAGCTAGGCAGGGCGCTTGTGAGAGGCTTCTCTTGAGTTGTCTTACTGCCTTGGATTGTTCTGGACCCCATTCCCACTTGACCCCCCCTTCAAAAGATGAATCAGGGGTCTGGTGATCTCTGCATAGCCCTCAATGAACTTTCTGCTGTAATTAGTCAGTCCAAGGAGGCTCCTTAGTTCCCTCAGAGTTGTGGGATACTTCAGTTTGTGGAGTGCTTCCACTTTCTTTTCTTGGGGACAGTGACCCTGAGGAGTAATCTCATGCCCCAAGAAATTAACACGGGTTCTACACCACTGTACTTTCTGAAAGGAAAGTTTTGCTCCAGCGGCCCTCAATTGTGTCAGAACATACCAGATCTCTGCTATGTGTTCTTCCACAGATGAACTTTTGATGAGGACATCATCTACATAAGCCAGGTTGCCCCTCGCACTCAGGTCAGGCATGGCCTTATGTAGGAAAATGTTGAATTTGTTGCCAGAGTTGAGGTATCCGAAGGGAGTCCGGGTCCATGTGTACTGCTGGCCCCCAAAGGTAAAAGCCAGTTTGTATGGGTCCTCCCTACTGACAGGCACGGTCCAGTATCCATTGGTCAGGCCTATTGCTGTGAATACCTGTGACCCCTGAATCTCGGCCAGCCCTTGGTCAATGTAGGGCAGAGGCCATCGGGAAGTATGGACCCATTTGTGGAGTTCCATAAGGTCGGCACAGAGTCTCCACTGACCGTTTGGCTTCAATATTCCCAGCACCGGATTACTGAAGGTGCTGTGTACTGGACGGATTATTCCCCGGGACTCAAGGTTCTTCATTATTTCAGTAATGGACTCCATGGATGCGAGAGAGAAACAATATTGCTTCACAAACACTGGAGTCATGCCAGGGTCTGTGGGAATTGTTGTTGTGTGGATGTCGGTGCGACCACAGTCATATGAGTCTACCGCAAAGAGATCTTGGAAATCCAAGAAAGCTTTTATCAACTTGTGCTTCTGTTCCAGAGTCACACAGGCATCAGCTAGGTTGACTCTGTCTTCCACCATCTGCCTGAAGCCTGGAAAGACTTCTGGTTTTGCTATGTCAGCGGCCTCCTCCAGCTGGGTGGAGAAGTCCGTGGTCAGAGTGCTGATTCGGACTGGAGGCTTCAGGTGGGAAAGGCAGCCCTCATGGTCCTGGAAAATCACCTTATCCCTTCTGAAGTCACAAGTCACATCTTCCTTAGCATAAGGGCAAGAAGTGTACACCAGGAAGTTGCCCCCATGCCGGGTGAAAATCCTGTCTGGTGTTGTATTGTCCTCACTGTCACTGTCAAAACAGTCCTTGGGGATTGGTCCTAACAGTTCATTTCCTAAATCAATGGAGAAATGTCGGTCATCAACCACCATTCCAATAATGGTGCCTGCGGCTAGAGTAATACTCTTTAAGTCGCTATTATCCACCTCTATTGGAATGGTGTCATGTTCTATGTTGACTAATGGTGTTGGGTTTACCCCCAACCCTTGCTGTTGGAGAGAAGCATTTAGATGAATATAAGCATCAGGGTTTTTCAATTTTTGTCCTCTTTTAACTTTCACTTCCAGGGAGAATTGTCGGGTCCTTTCTGGGATGGTGACTTCCTCTTTAAGCTGAATTTCAACTGCATAAGGTAGCAATTGAGCTTTTTCTGGATTATCAAAACCCATGGGATTATCCGCTAATTGGGACCAAGCTTTGAAGTTTATTAGGTCCAAACTAATGGCAAAGCCATTGAGAATGTCACTGCCTAAGTAAAAGGCCGCAGTGACGTCTCGCACGACCCAACAATTATGGATTATGCTCTTGTTGCCAATGGAGATTTTGAGCATACACCTGCTTGGCAAGAGACGTTTGGAATTGGGTGCTTCCAGGTCCATTTCCCATTTGTCCATCAGTTTGAATGTGGGAATGGCTGTATCTTTTGGGTGTTGGCGGAACATGGCTTCGCTGATGAAGCTCTTACCGTTGTTCACACACACTCGAGCGAGAACAGAGTCCTTCCCATCATTTAACTGAACAGGGATGAACAACTGCTCTCCAATTTGCTGAATATCAGCCAGGCTCTGAGCTGATTTCACATCTTTCTGGACTATAGGAGTGGGAGTGTCTGATTGTGGATTGGTAAAGAATTTCAGAGTGTTTCCTTCCAGTGTGGAATACCACCTTAAACTGGAAGGAAGGTTGATTTTCAGAAATAGAGAGGACCCCCCATCACCAGTCTGTTGTCCTACTGCTATTACTGTCACGTCTGGAATTTGGTTGTTCTGGAAGTGAAATTCTACTTGGTCAGATTTTTGTTCAACCATGTGGCAGGTGCCATTTAAACTAACATGGTTGACACTGTGTTTTAATTTTATTGGTCGGCTAGTCTGGGTCCAGAGGACCTTGTTTACACAATCTATCAGGGGTGACAACCTTCTCAGGAGGTCATTCCCTAGTAAACAAGGGGTGCCCTCTGGAGTCACTACTATGACTGGGTGTTTCACCCTGTGTCGCCCAATTTTGATGTCCAAATCTGCAGTCCCCTCGATGGGAATTTCCTTCCCGTCAAAGTTCTGCAGTTGTCCAGGAAGAGGGGTGAGAGGAATACGGTAATTCTCCCCCCTTCCTACATTTTGTGCATCAAAGGCCCTTCTGGACAGAAGGGTAGCTTGGGATCCAGTTTCCACCAGTGCCGAAATTGTACCCTGCCCCTGTACTTGTACCGGGGGATAGTATCTTCCCTCCTTCTCCTCAAGGAGGCACAGATAATGCACATTTTTGGACAACTGGTGGGCTAATTTTCTGGTTTTGGACATTTCTAGCGAAGAGATTTGGGCAGAATTCTGTGGAGAGCCTGGGGAATCTGAAAGAAAAAGTTGGCAACTGGAAATGGTTTCGGGTTCTGGGCCGCCCCCCCCTTTTTGGAGGTAGTCATCAGGGTGGGTTTGACCCATGGGATTTTGGTATTGTTGGTTCTGGGATAGAATGATGGGCGGCGACAGCTCAATCCCCACAACTACTGTCACGCTCACCTGATTCCCACGGAGGTGCTGGTCTGGCTTCGAGTGCTGATGAAGCGCAGGACTCTGAAGATGGCCTGTGCGTGAAAAGGGAGTATTACCTACTGACGGAACAATGCTCAAGTCTCCCACTCCCTTCCAACCCTCCACGATACCCTTCCTTGATTCCCCGTGAAGTCTCACCTTAGGGTCTGGAAGGATGAGTTCTCCATCCTGCTTCTGATGCAGGGGCGCGTTGAAACCCAGTTACTTCACTGGATTGAGGTTTGATGGGAGTTCAAATAAGCTTGACTATTCAGGTAATGCGCTGTAAGAGTTCTGTAGCAAGTTCAAAAGTTCAAGCTTAATAATAATGTTCTTTGTCTTATTGCAGCAAGCGCTAACGCTTATGTCTTTTTCCCCTTAGGAATGCCGGAGATATGGCGCCGACCCGAAGTGAAACGTGCAGTTCCAGTAAATGACAGGTTAGTTCTGGATGAGCGTTCGGGTAATGTCTTTGCATTCGCTCATTTAATGTCTTTGTCTTTTTTCCCCATAGGGGGCAGGGTCCGGAATGCCAGGATGCGGCAGGACCCGAAATGAAATGGGAATGACCCAACAGGTAAGTTTTAGAAGGAAACTGAGCTTTTCCTATTCCCTTCCTTCTCTCACCTTGTGTTCTTGTCTTTTTCTCTCTAGGCTCTGGGAAGTGGCTGCGGATCCGGACGATCACTGCTGAAGATGGAAATGCCCTGGTAAGGTGAGTGAAATGCAGCGCTGCAGCGATCGAAGCGAAATGCTTTTAAAATGATGTCTTCCCTTTCAGGAGCGTCGGTGTGAAGTCTCCGTGATGCAGCTTTAGCAGGTAAGGTCTTCTTTCTCTTCCGATTCTCTCTTAGCAGGTGACCCAGGATGCGATTCTCTCTTAGCAGGTGACCCAGGATGCTGACAGGTGTGGCTGAAGTCCAGATGCAGGAGCTGACACGGTGAGCGTCCAGCTGCGAGGAGCAGAACAACGCGAAGCGTGAGTTGCAGATCGGGCGTGGTTTAAATAGCTTTGGAAGAAGTTCCAGGTATCCTTCCACCGATCAGGTATGTATCCTTCCCCGACCACACCCAGGGAAAAGTAGTTCCACAGGTAAAGTAGTTCCATTCAGGCCTCAAGAGGGCCTGGAAGTAGCAGCATGGTCTGCATCAGGTAAGTGCACCTTAAAACACTAGAACACATGTCTAGCTTTATGAGCCTGGTGCCTAAGGCGGCAGGACAGGGGTCCAACATGAGCCTGGCGCCTAAGGCGCCAGGACTGTGTCCAAAGGGCCCCAGCTTGGGCCCGCTGGCACTTCTCTGGGGGAAATGATGCCTGCCTCTGGGGTTGCTGAGTCGAACCTGGCTCCTTGGAGGTAGGCATCATGACATCTACCCAGTCTATTGATTAGGTTTTAGGTTCCCCTGGTTCCGGTTCTGGGCTCCCCCTGCCTTTTGGGAGGCAGTCACCAGGATGGATTTGAACCAGGGGTTTTTGGTTTTGTTGGTTCTGGGATAGGATGATGGGCGGCGACAGCTCAATCCCCACATCCACCCAGTCTGGCTTGGAATCTCTTGGGACCCATTTTTCCTTGGGAGGAGATCCCCCATCTCTGAAGGAGGAGATCCTTTTCCCAGGATCCTCTGAGGATCCCTCTCCCTCAAATTGGAGGATCTGTACCTCCTACACAAAGTGGGTCTGTTTGGGTCCTTTGTTTCTCCTACCCCCCCCTCTGCTCCTTGGGAGGCAGGCTTTCAGGGGCAGGAGATTTTGTTTTCGGTTCCTGGTTTTCCAAGGGCTGTTTACAAGTTGGGAAGGAAACTTCCTCCAAGGCTTTACACCCCTCTTCCCCTTGTGCCTCCTCCTTGGGAACCGGTGGGTTATCGGGGTGCTGCCCCCGTCATTGTTCTGGAGCACCAGTTGGGAAACCCGCTCAGGTTGATACAGGGTTCTGTTTTCTCCCCTGGGCTGATCCCAGGAAGGGTAGCTATCCCTTCTCTGGTAATACCCTGGGTTGGGAAGATTTGGGTACCCCTCCACCCTTGGCTTCCCCTCTCCCGGATTAGGTTGTCTGGGCTCAGGGAATTGGGGAAAGAAGGATGGATGGTTTTGGGGTTGGAAATTGGGTGGATACCTGGGAAAAAAGTTCTGCCCAGTGTTTGGTGAATTTCTGCCCTCCTGGGGGAAGTTAGGAGGGA
The DNA here is from genome assembly GCF_040938575.1 of Ambystoma mexicanum. NCBI lineage: Eukaryota > Metazoa > Chordata > Amphibia > Caudata > Ambystomatidae > Ambystoma > Ambystoma mexicanum. The sequence continues at coordinate 416,924,637 of NC_090927.1, read as the reverse complement.
AGTTTCCCGGGTTAGGCGCTTGGCTGGATCCCCCCCCCTTGGGCTGGAGGAGTCCACACATAACCCAGGATGGGTCGGTTTCCCTTGTAGCGGGGACTTACATAATCAGGGGAGTGAGGGACCCCATTTGTGGGACTACCTCCTTGACTCCCTATCTGTGACTGGCCCGAGGGCCTTCAGGTGTTAGAGTTGTTCTGCGCAGGCAGGTTTTTAGGCCCCCCATCTCCAAATCTAAAACGGGGGCAACCTTTACCTCCTCCACCTTGGCAGCAGCAGGGGTGCTGTTGGTTTTGGGGTTTTTCTGCGCATTACTTTTATTTTCTATGGGCTTCTGCACCTCATAGATCCGGGTGGCATGCTCAATGACCCAGTCTAAAGATCTTTTCTCGTTAAAATCTCCCACAAGCTGGATCATTATGTACTTGAGAGAGCATGGAAAAATGTGTTGATGAATTCTCTGCTGTCCGTGCACACCCTTCTGGTGGTCTGCGCAAAGGCACGCTTCAATTCTTGCATGAATTCTTGTGGGGCCTGATCCTCCCCACATTGCAAATTGTAGGCTGCCTTGCGAGCCTCTTGGGGATTTCTATGTACAGAAAAATGTTTCAAGATGGCCGCCCTATATGTGGACCATCTTGAATGGTTTTGGTCCTCCAGCCCCGCAAAGAAACTGGAGTATTCAGGGGAGAGTGTCCATTTGACGTACTGGATGCAGCTACTGCTGTCCTTCGAATGGAAAGTCTCCATCATTTGCTCATAGAGCTCCAAGTGTTCCCAAACAGAATACTTGGCGTTCTTATGATAAGGCGTGATGACACTCCTGATTGCCTTAATCTGTTTTAAGGGGTCCTTAAGCAAGGCCCTTTTCACCTTATTGGCCTTTTTGGTTCGGGTAACCCTGGTCCATTCATCCTCTGATTCAGAAGCACTGCTCCCAGAGGTGCCCGGCTGATCTTCCAGGTTTTCCCGGATTCTGCAAGCCTGGGAATAGCTGGCAGAATGTGGGGACCTGGTCTCCTGTGTCCTGTGACGCTCAGAGGAGTCTTCAGATCCCTCCTTGGTACCAGGATTTGATGGGTACCCCCCCACTGACCTAACTGGGCAGAGGTTTTCAGGATGTCCTTAGTGGGCCTACTCTCCTGGGGTTCCTCACTAAATTGCACTGTACTTAGGTGCCCATACCCGGATGCCCGCCCATCCATTCCTGGGTGGTACTGGCCTATGAGCCCCATACTTTTGGCTGGATAGTAATCTGTCATCCCTGTGGCCCTGTACTCATGTGCGTCAGGGGATATGTGGGTGGCAGAGTCCAGGGACTGGGAGAGATGAAGGCCTCTGGTACTAGGGCTCCTGAGGTTATGCTCAGGCGTTTCCCTTTCCCAGCGAACCTCATCTGTATCAGCCCCTGCTCCCTGTTGCAATGCAAGAGCCTGCGCTTTCAGTTCCTCAGTTAAGGCCTTACTAGACTCTATCAGTCTCTCCTGCATGGCTACCTGTTGCTGGAGCCTATCATTGTGCTGGCAGAGAGCCTCATTCTCTCTCTGTGCCTCCTGATTGGTCCTGGAGTACTGGGCCAGTCTTTGCTGCAGGAGGGTTACCTCCTGGGTCCCATCTGTACTGGCCTCCTCCTTTCTTACCAGAGCCTCTTCCACCCTCCTGGTGTGCTCTAACAAGTTCGGATGCTCTTTTTGGAGGTCACCCAGCCCCTGGAGGGCCAAGTGATTTTCATCAGTTTTTCTTTTTAAATGGCAGACTTCCTGGCCTAAGGTGTCCCTTTACTGACTAAGAGTCTGCATCTGTGCCACCAGGTCGTCCCTTTGCCTTTGAAAGGCACCAGCTTTCTGGCGCTCCTGATCAAACTCTGCCTGGATATGCAGGTCTTTCAGGATCAGTTTATTGCTCTCTGCCTTTTCCCTATCTAGGTGGCTTTGCAGGGTGACTACCTGCTCAGCACAGGCCCTATTGAAATCTAATTGTTGCTCCAGCTTTTTCTGGCTCTGCAGTAGGGAGTCCAAACCTTCTTGGTACTCCTTCTGCAAGGCCAGAAATCTGGTATCCTGGTCAGACTTTTCCTGTTGCAGGATACACATGTCCTCTTTAATTTTAATGAGATATTGTCTGCTCTCATTTTCTGACTCCTGGCTTCTTTGCATCCTCTGCTCAGAAGAGACCAGGTCAGATTGGGCCTTCTCTAACGCGATCTGTTGCCTATTTGCCAGATCTTGGCCTTCAGCACATTTGTCCTGCATGGCTCCCATATATAGATACAAATATGCCGCTATGCTAACCATCTTGTCGTGCTCATCTTTAGCTTTAGGAGCCATGTATAGTTCACTCAGGGCCACATGTAAGGGACCCTGATCTCTTCAGATATCTAACCCAGTTGCAGTGACCTGTTGTGTGATTGCCTGCAACTGCGCATCCTGGCCCTGCTCAGTCCATTCACCTCTCACAAATAGCTTATGAAAGAAGTGCTCTCTGGCTATTTTGATGTCTACCAGTGTCATCATTCTGGAATTTGAGTTTCTTCCTGACTTACAGAAGTTTGCATTTTATTTTGCAAAACAGACCGTTTCCTTAGAGCGTTCCTTTGAGGGGTGCCTTCACAGTGTAAAACAGCGTGGTGATCTAAACGGATAGGTGTATCCGGTCAGTTGGCACACTGTATTAAGCTTCACAAGTGGTAATTCTAACCCAGAATATCCCGGCTCCGAGCCCCCACTTTGTAAGCGACTTCAATTAAACACTACAGCTAAGTCAATGCCTAGTCTGGGATGCTGAGGGAAACCCTTATTGATATATTTTTATGTCCAGTTCGTTTACTTTGGATGACAACCCTTATATAACACCCCTCTCTTAGGATCCCCCTGACCCCACTGAGCCAAGAAGTAGGTTTGTTTTGCAAATTAAAAGGTTTATTTGAAAATTAAACAATACATGTATATCACACTTTTATAGTAAATTAATATTTGATAGCACACTTGTGAAGATGATCGTGATCAACCATGGATAATGTTACAGTGGTACACTCTTTTTGATGGCTTAGAAGTAATATAGAGAGGATAAAGTAGCTGAGAATGCTTTTATGGATTCAAGGGCAATGCAATGATGAATGAAAATGCAGTACAGAAAATAAACTTGATATGACTTCAACAAAAGACAACATAATCACTTTTCTTTGACAATTCACCCCTCCCCCCTTTATGCAAGGTTAAGAGATGGAAGGAAAGCACACAGTTCTCAGGAATGCAATCAAATATAATTCAGTTCCCCCCTTAGCAAGCTTAGAGGAAAACAGGTAGAAGTTTTAAACACCGGCCCAAATGCTTTGAATGTGATGACAATGAAGTGGGAAAAGTGCTAAAATTGCTTTTAATTCCCCAGAGGAGGTTCAGGGTAGGTGATAGATACTTTGCATTAGTTCAGGATCACTTTAGCAATGCTCTATGAATGATTGTCAGGTTGCAAACGAATTTCAGCAAAGGAAAGCAAGGACAAATATTTTTACACGTGGCTGAAATTAAGCAAAATGTCAAATTGTGGCAAATTAGTTACGTGCGTCGAGTGCAATTACAGTGGTACTATAAGGGGTAGCAAGTCGGTTTTAGAATCGTTTGAAAGCTTAGAATCTTAGCTTTAAGATGACAGTTACAACTCGCTCCTAGCACAAACGGTTCCGGAGATACGGACGATTTAGTAAAGGTAGTTTTTCGGATTTTAAATTTGAAAGCTCAGAATGACAGATGACAGTTTTCAGGTTTAAAGATGACAGAATGACACGATTCTAGGAGGCAGTTCTAAATAGGTTAAAATAGTTCGGATTAGATTATTTTAAACTAAGAGATTGGGTTTTGCACAGTTCTGGCGGTACTCACACTATATTTTGGACAGGAATGCGACTTTGCCTCGGATCAGGTCAGGATTGGACTGCGGTTCCCTCGCCACGGACGGTCTCAGCCTGTTTCTGCTCACTGGATAATTCTACCTTCTGGGTCAGCTCTGCTAGCGGCATGGCTATTTCTGATCCAAATACATATTTCCTAGATACACAATTTGTTGAAATTACATGTACATATTACAGATTAGTCATGGTCCATGCTTGTTCAATTCTTATCTTCCTGGGGGCTTGCATTCACAAATGGCACCTTATTTTCGTTTTTAGTGGGTTTTGCAACATTGTTTTTTCATCAAAAATTACACAAATTTACACCCACTTCTACTCATATTCCACTACTTTGCTAGGTCTCTAGCATAAACCCAGTGTCTGTAATATCAATTAATAGCGGGGTTTGGTCCTAGAACATGGTACAGAGTTGAATCAAGTCTTGAATTGTGGGTACATTTCTTAGATTAAGGTTCTCCAAGTTGCACATTTTTGTGAGCTTAATACAATATTTTAGAAGCATTTAACTTAAACATGTATTTGCTGCAATATGATTCCACAAAAGTGTCTGAGTCCATCCCCAGAAACTTGGGAGTACGACATGTCTCTCCTCTCCCAGGCAGGGCTCTGTTTATAGTCCACACTGAAAATCAACATACCCCATTCAATTGCAAGGGTCTATTGGTCGGCTGAGGTCAGCAGGCCAGGGGGCCACTCTGCATTTGGTTAGCATGAACCTGTGATTTCCTGGGCTATTGTTTGGGTCTCTGAGGTGAGAAGGTTTCCCAGCCTCTTGGCCTGTTAATGCAATCAGATTGTCTCTGGGAACAGCAGGTGGTAAAGAGTTTTAATTAACCAGCGGGCCTTTGAAGTTTCCAGCTGTCTCAGGAGGCTGATTAGCTTCTGAAGTAGCAGTTTTCCTGTTAGAGTTTAGACTGCTAGCGCCGGTTTGTGGACAAAGCTGGTACTGCACCTATTTTTGGGATCTGTCTTGAATTAATGCATTTCAATAGAGTGGTCTTTTGCTTGATAGTATAGGATCCTTGCTTAACATTGTTTTGATGGCATCCTTACAGTAGAGTGGTGATGTGGAACCCCCGACAAGAAGGTTGTATCTTTAGAGTGGTCTTGTGCCCATGATTTTAGCAACTTTTTGACATCAATAAAAACGGATTTTGAACAGAACCATCTTTCTTTGCACTGGTGGGTGGCATATTAGGTGACCATTTTGGTGTGCGCAAACTGCACGGTTCTCCTAGATTCTGGCGTGAATGTGGGCGGCGACAGCTCATCCCCATATCTACCCAGTCTATTGATTTAGTTTGTTATGGGATAGAATAATGGGCGGCGACAGCTCATCCCCACATCTAGCCAGTCTATTGATTCAACATGGTTCAAAACCCTTGACAACATTGTCTGCCCCTATCTGATGTATATTAAACATGAGAGTTTGAAGAATTTCTACTAGATCCTTTGGGGTTTCCTCTGTGAACCTCCTGCTATGATGAGTCCTCGAATCCCCAGTTATGCCCTGTTGAGTTATCTCCAGATGAGAGGACCCCTCTCTTGGTGCTTTGTGATTGACATTAGGTATTTTCAAGATAGAGGGTTGAAATATGTTCACAGTTGTATCCGCATCAACCAGACCCCCTAGAGATTCATGCTGATCCTCCGGGTAATAGCTTGCTTTCCTCAAAACTCTGGGAGTGGGAGTTTTCCCCCTTGGGCTGTTTGGCATTTTTTTTTCAGGTTATCCGGGTTAGATTCATATCCCGGATGACAAGTTGGAGGGCCTGGGTGGAATTTATGAGGAGAAGTACAAAGTTCCAAGGGATAGGAAGTCTCTTCATTGTGTAACTTTCCCTGATTTTGAGTGCAAAGCCGCTTCGGAGACATTGGGCGGGGCTTATTCACCCCGCCACTCCTCCACTCCATGCGTACCAGAAACTAAGTAGTACGTATACCCGATGAAAAAGAAAATGAAACAGAGTCTGTGCCGATACAATGTAGAACAGGTGCAGTCTGCTAATAGCAAAATTACACACTAAGGCAGTAGAAGGGGAACTCACCAATATTAGGTAGTAGTTGTAGTAAGAGTTATCCAGTCACGACTCAGACTTCCCTCGTCCACGCTGCCCCATATACCCAGATGAAAGACTGCTTTCACTATGCTCCACTCCGCAACTCGCTCTGCGAGCATGTCAGTGTTTCTAAGGAATGCTCTGCATCCATAAGGTCAAACAGAGTCAACAGACTCGCCAGCAGGACTGCAAGACTGCTTTCACTCTGCTCCACTCCGTGATTAGCTCTGCATGTAGATCAGTGCTTTTAAAGAATGTTCCACCTCCACAAAGCCAAACAGTGTTAACAGACTCTCCAGCAGGACTGCAAATCTGCTTTCACTGTGCTGCACTTTGCGACTAGCTCCATGAGTAGGTTGGTGTTTTTAAAGAATGCTCCACCTCTACAAAGCCAAACAGTTTGAACAGGCTCTCCAGGAGGGCTGCAAGACTGCTTTCCTTGAGCTCCACTCGCTCTAACTTTGATTTATTTAAAAATAGCTTTCTATATCGACGATGTTTCATTCTACATTTGGAAAACCTTATTCAGTACGATACACAGACAAGCAATATCACACAACTCTTTTACAAAAACATTGTAAGCAGTAGCCCACAACAGCTTTGTAAAACTTCTTGGGCATAGTTACCCTATCTTGAACAAATTCTAATGTATAAGCAAAAAAGTATACCCTACCTGTCTCGACCTGTAACACTCCGTACTTATAGTATTCATATCACACTAAGCATAACACTCTGTACTTGTAGCATTCATATCAAACAATGCATATCTCTCTCTAAGGCTTGACAACCTTAATACGTGTCAAAACCACCGGGTACTAGCAACATAAGACTACATACACCTTATTCTGTATATCTGCTTCTAGGATGCCAGACTGACAGTATTAGTCTCATATTAACATGTAACTGGTTGAACTCACATTAATCACAATGATAGACAAGAACACATGGCCCTCAGGCACGTATAAGAAATGAACATACAATATGGCATGCAATGTGGACTTGATAACATTTTGGAATGCAGAGAGTTCCCTACACCTCCAGCAGAGTCCTTCCGTGTTCTACACGGGTATAAAGTCCAACCCGCACTTAGACCTGAACACTCGAAATGCTGTGCAATAAGCCACCATTATCCGTAATTGAAAAAAGAAGCAGCAAGTTCCTAATGAACTCTGGGAACACTTATCTGAAGTCCGGGAGACCCGCGAGTCGTCCCGAACACCACAGTAATTCACCCGTAACTGACAGCAAGGGAAACTCCACCCGCCGCCACCCAATATATTCACACAGTTGCCCAGTACGTATCTCATGTCTGGGAGTCTTGAGAGCCATCTCGGATGCAACAATTGCTGCGTCAGCTGTCCACTCGCGGTCCCTGCATCTTCGTCTGAACTCCCTCATAAAGCGTTCTGAAGCCGCTCCATCTTCGAAGTCCTGATATGCCTGTCTCCTACTTCGCCTGCTGTTGAATGAAAATAAGCCACACCTGCCATATGCTGCTTGCCCATTTATTGCTTTTGCTAATTGTTCAGAGCTGTTCCAACGGGGGCTTTGCTAATTGTTCCCAGCTGTTCCAACAGGCACATGGCTAGGACTACACCCTTCCCAAGTGCTGCTGGGAGTTGTAGTTTTTACTCCAGCTTTCCATTTTCTACGTGTTTTTACACACACTTTTCTTGCTCCAGCCCTTAATCCTAACAATGCATGATATGGGTATGGCAGTACTTCTGTGCCCCTGCCTATCTCATCCCCGTCTCATTCTTTGGTCTGCATGTGCATTGTAGTGTCATCTTTTCTAATTACCCAATATGCATGCACATTGTCCCCTGTATGCTCCATGTATCCTGACATCATGGCGTCAAGGGTCGAACCCAGGAAAAGGGCACAGCAATACCTCATCATCAGATCTACATTACATGACTATTGTATGTTGATCGAATGATACTGCTTCCTCTTGTGGTACATTTGATCCTGTTCCTGGGCTGGGTCCAAAACCACATGCATGCAGTCCAGTTAGCAATCACTTTAGGGTAGTGGGCTGTTGTATAGACAAGTGCATTGCTGGCATACAGCTGGTTTGTTTTAGTGGGAATTTATTTATTGTATTTATAGTGCATTTGTAAGGCATTTATACATCAAGTAATTGTGTTTCAAAGTGCCCACAGGGCAAAGGGGAGAGAACAAGGGAACACAAGCAAATAAAACAACAATGATGAAAGGGGGATGTAGGTGAAAGCAAAGGCAACAACTGGCGCTTGTTTCATTGGGCGGATATCCGTGAACAAGGTTGGCAGAGCTGGGTGAGGTGTGGTCAGTTCAAGGTAGATGTTGAAGTCACCCAGGAGGAGGAGTTTAAAGGTAAATGTTAGGGGTGAGGAGGAGAAATCGGCTGGGTGGGTAGGAGAGAAGAAGGGACCCACTCATGGAAGATCAAGGCAACCCCACCACCAGCACGGTTCGAGTGAGGCTTAGAGACGATCTTGTCGCTACCTGGGAGAAGGCAGTCAAAAGCAATGACTGAGCTGGCATTGAACCACGTCTCCATAAGAGCGTGGATATCAAGGTCCAGGTCTTCGAGAAGGAGACAGATGTCAGCGGAGTGTTTGATAGTGGAGGTAGCATTAAGCATGGCTAGATGAAGCATTTCACCAAATTTTTGATTTTCCGAGGAGTGGTACAGTAGTGTGGTACACCTGTTGGAGGAGGAGAGGAAGGAGGAATAGCAGGCATAGGAAGGAAGTAGATGAGGGAGGGCAGGCACCAGTCAAAGAGGACAAAGTTGGGTTGAGGGCCTGAACCATGGTAGTGCCATTGTGTTAGACATTAATGATACACCTGGATGATGAGAAGCCCGCCAATAGTACTTCCCATCTAGTGCCACCATTAATGAGTGAGGAAGCAAAAGGAGAGAGAGTGGAGATCAGAGGAGTGGTCCAAAGATCTCTAGAGGGGACAGAAAAGAGGATATCAGTAACAATCTGTCTGGAAGTTGTGGTTACGTAGGTGATTGCGATGGGTAGACCAGGATTAGTGGCTAGGAGTTCTTTTTTTAAACTTTTTTCTTCCAGACTTTGAGAGAGAAGGAGTATAGGTGACAGCATAGCAGTTTGAATAGATGGGGGAGGTGGAGAGTGCCATAGAGGTGGAGAAAGGGGTGAGGATGGAGGATAGATGGAGCGACTGCACAGCATGAACACAAACTCACCAGGTTGCCTAGCATTCAAAAACGATGTAAGGCACACAAATGTAAGACACACCAAAATTGAACATTTCCAGATGAGTACAAAATGGGGGTGCATTGATGTAAAAACACACCTAAGTTTGGAATTCCAAAAAGTACACAATGGGTGTCAAAACACACCTAAGTTCGAAATTCTGAAAAAACACACACACATGCAGTACAAATGGGTATGCAGTAAGGCAAAGAAAACAGCAGAAGAGATCTTAAGGCACAGTTAAGTCCAACATGTGTACAAGCACACGAGTGTGCAGGTTGTAAAGCATAGCTAGGTTGATGCGTTGTCAAGGCAGAAAATGGATGAATTACATAGAAATATAAACCACGCTATGCAGGCAATGCATGACAAGGGACATGAATGAAAGACAATGACAAGGAATCAGTGATTAGGCATAAAGGTAGTCCAGAACATTACTTATATGAGTATTTGAAATGGGAGAGCCAGGCTCCAGGAGAAAATCGAGTTGGGAGAGTGGCTGGCTGCATGCTGGTGTACTGTCCTGGGAAAGAAAAGGTGGTTTGCAGAGTGGGTAGTGTAGTGGAGGAGATGGGTGACCCTCCAAGAAGTCCCAAGGCTGAGACAGAATTAGTACCAGAGGAATCACCACTGATTTTATATTGCTTGTAATATGGCAGTGGGGTAAATGCGGCAGTAATTCCATTACTGACACTTTACAGATATATTTCAGCAGTGCAAGTGTAATTAGCACAAGGTCAAAAATTGCTCAATTACAAAAATCATACGGCCATGATCCAGGAATGATGCACTGGTGCAAGTTTAATTGCTTCTAGGGAAAAGATTGCCTAGTTTAAAAAACATATTATTTAAGCACGGGACAAAGGACTAGGACTACGACAAGCATTGCCCTGGTGCAAAAAAGCATTAACTGAATACTTGTTGTGCAAGTTGCCTTAGTGCTAATTGCACTTGCACCAGCACAACATTTTTTTAAAATATGTTTTCTTCCATTTTTACACCATGATGCTATTCTTGACCTAGTAGTAGTTATTTGCCCTGATGAAAAAATGCATTAAAGGAATATGTTTTTTGCACTGGGACACTGTGTGGCCAAGTGCCAATTGCACTTGCACTGCAAAGCTTGACTACTCCTGCCGTAGGTAGTTTCACCACATCAATGTCTCCACTGATGTGTTTCAAAATTCCACTTAAAAATGTGCAACTGTACTGTAATATGGCCCATTATATTATATTGAATAGGGCAGAAAAAATATGTATTCCCCATGACAATCTATGCACTTCACTGGCTGCCAGGAAAGTATTTCAAGGAATTTCAGCCAGAACCAAGGCACCAACTGAATCTGCTTGTGTTTCATGTCAGTCACTGTCAAACATCCACTTTCAGCTTGAATTATTCCAAGTAAAATGTTCGAGTAATGGTGTATTTCTGATTTCTGAACCACGTTATACAAAATCTGCTTAATGGCTCATTTTCCTAACCGTTTTATGGTAAAAATACGTTTTGGGAACTTTGAAGCATTATTTTTTGCATGCTTATTTTGTATTATCATGCAAATCTAGCAATGCATAAACACAAGATTGGTAAGCAGTTGAGACAATAGCTAGTGCGCTGCAAGACAAAGCTTCACACTTGGAAAATGCCCCTTTGGGCCTAATTCATAGAAATGTTTGCGCGTTGAAAAGTGACTGCGCACTTTTCAGTGCGCAAAACTCCTTTTTCCGATTCATGGATTAGACTTTTCGCGGTTCTTTCCGTGAATTTGCGTGGGTCTGTCACAGCTTTGCATACAGTCCAGCAATTTGCACGGCTCTCGACTATAAGTGTGGGATGGGCCCACGCAGAGAAATAAATAGTGGGCGGAACATGCATATTCCCCATTCTCCCCCATGGAATTAGGAAGAACAAGGAATAAAATGGTTGTGTTGAGGTACGGCCCAAGAAATCACACGCCCAGTCAAGCGCAAACCTAACCAAATTCACGGATTCCGACGCCCAACTTCACATTGGGAAAAGTCACACGCAAATCTTGTGGTCTTACTGCCACATGGCAGGAGAAGCAATGTACAAAACCGCATAGGAACCAATGCACAAAGGTAACGTTTATATAGCAATTTTGGGGTGACGGTACTTAATTGAGGTGCCATTTGGAGTTAAATCTGCAGATTTGCCATGGTGCTGCCTTGAATTACGGGTAATGGAATGCAGATGACCCGTGTGCTGCCTTGAGTTATGAGGGATCATGCCCAGTATTGCCGGGTTGCTGCCCTGAGTTACGGGGAATGGAATGCAGATTAGCCGGTTGTTATTTGTCACTGTTTTTTTTTTGGGTGGGGGTATGTTGTGGGCATTCCAGGCGCAACTCGATTTCTTTCCGCCTCGGGTTACTTTGTGCTTAGAAATCCATGAATACACAGAACACGCACAGAAATCTTTGTGTGCAAGTAGACGCAAAGTTGTTTTAGGCACAAATTACTTTGCAGGACATTGTACTTTTTCTGTGGATCGAGCCCAATGTAACTAATATTTTGTGAATGGTCTCTGAGCGGGAACACTTCCATCGACATGTTGCACGTAATCATCATCATTTTATGTATATTTAAAAAAAAATGTCATAAAAGAGATCCAGTAATGGAATTAGAACACAAGTTGCATTATATTATTATTTTTATTTTTTATTTTATTGAGCATTTGCAAGGCGCTTTATACAACAGAATTGTGTTTCAAAGCACCACAAGGCTAAATGGGAAGGGAACAGGGCAAATAAAAACAATGCCAAACATTAATATACAGTTGTGGTCCTACTAGGCCTTGTGGCATTTGCCGTGCAAGTGCATTGAGGAGAAGGGCAGGGGAAGGGGATGGAACGGGGAACAGAGGAGTGGACAAGTGCTGGGGGAAGGCCAGGGAGGGAAGTGCTAAGGGGAGCCGAGGGGAGAACATCAGGCTATGTGCTGGTACAGGTGACTCTCAAGGTGGGGTGTGGTGCCAAGATTGGACTGCAGAGCAGTGCAGTGGGGGCAGGGGTGCTGGTATTGACTGGGAGGAATGGCCAACCTTTTGGTTATCGAGTAAGTTACTTGTGCAAATACAGTTGGTTATTAGGAGATGACCCAACTAACAAATTGAAACGATAATCACTAGTGTTTAAAAACACATATATGAGGGGGCGTGGCCAAGCGCCACAGCAGATGGCCGCCTAACGTCTGAGCTCCCAGGCCGGCATTAATACCAAACATCTTCTGTGCGGTAACTCCAACATTTTTGCTAAAAATAACTCATAAAAGAGGCCGCAAGTCATGGACGAAGTTTTATGAGGCTCGGAGCGTGTCTGCGCTCACTGTGTGCAGAGTTCCAGGACGCTGCGTAAGTGAAGAGGTGCAGCCTATTAATCATTGGGGGTTGCACTGACACAAAGCCATCACGTCTCGTCAGCTGTTCGACGAGCGCAGCCGAAACACTCTGGAGTTGTTGGGAAGCATGTTTGCTTCATGACACAGTGTAGCATCCTCCCGCAAGTACCTTCCAAACAAATACATCATTTTGCAGCATGAATGCATGATATATTATTCTACTTAATGACTTTATAAATGAAGATATATTATTTCTTAGGTTTGGAAAAGGAATACAGTATTAATGCCTACAGAATGAGCATATTTAAGAATATAATTACCCCTTTGTTTTAAAAATTTGCATTGCTGGTTGGCTTTGCAAATAATCAAGACCTAAAGCACATATTATTTGAAATAAGAATAACAAACCCGAAATGCCTCCGGTCCATAGTTATTAATGTATAGGAAATAAGTCTTCATTCTGCCGCACTTCTGCCAATTCTTATGAGAAATTAAACGGTTGCTAAACTTTGAAAGACACCCTCCACTACTAAGAGGAAAATCTAACAACAATCCTGATTTATGTATTTCACATTAGAACTCTGCACATAGCTATTTCACATTGGAAAATAAGTGTGCTTGACTGAACACATTGGAAAATAAGTATGCATGACTGGGTACATTGAAAATTAGTATGTACAACTGGGCACATTAGAAAATAAATGTGCATGACTGGATACATTGGAAATTAGTATGCACAACTGGGCACATTAGAACATAAATGTGCATGACTGGATACATTGAAAATTAGTGTGCGCAATTGGGTACATTGGCAAATAAGTGTGCGCAACCGGGCTTTTAGCTTCAAAACCTCCATTTATTGTGAAGCAATATCTCGTCTTCAAAGAAAGGGCAACCCAAAGAAATAACAGCTGCACCCATCAGTAATGCCCCCAAGAGACAGAAAAGCGACTCTCCCACGCTTAAAGAAGATATGCAAGACCCAGTCATGCATGCTATCCTAATGGAGATTAAGGGCCTCATTACACGGAAGGCGGTAAGGGTTAACGGTCACCGGTAATGGTACCGGTGACCGTTAACCCTTACCGCCTTACTACGAGGTGCCTTTGCGGGTAGGTACTTTAACGCCTTCTGTTTAGCAGGCGTTAAAAACCAACCCGCAAAGGGACCAGGGTGCTAATTACGGTACCGCAAATTGCGGCACCGTAATTAGCGCCTTCCCCATTCCCATAGAGCCCTATGGGGCAAAAATGGGAATGGGGAAGGGCAATGGGGGAAGGGGGAATTACCGCCCCGCCAACCTTGGAATAGGGCGGTAATTCCCCTTTCCACCAAGGCGGTGCCGGTATTGTACCGGCATGGACCAAGGTGCTAATAGCACCTTGGTCCTCCGCCTACCGTGTAATGAGGCCCTAAATCTCTTAAACCATTCATGGAAGCCACTACTGCCAAATTGCAGATGCTTGACGACAAATGGTCCACATTTGAATCTAGGATAACGGAAGTGGACAGTAGGGTAGGTGACGCCGAAGATGTTGCAGGTATTTATTAGTTCTTATTTTTTATTAATTAGCATTTATAAAGCGCACATCAGCCCGGAGGCATCGTGGCGCTGTTACAGACAAAAAGGAATCATAGCTGGTTACAGAGAAAAAAGCTTAGTTACAAGATTGTGAGGCAGAATAGTCACACATTGTTACACAGAGGTACAGGACTATGCAGAGAACAGTGGTGGAAGCCGAGGGGGTGTGTCTTTAGTTAAAGAGATTGGTTTTGCGGAAAGCAGTGAGGGAGGTCTCAGCCCTTAGAGCTTTGGGTAGGGCGTTCCAGAGTTTGGGAGCTATGTGAGGAAAACCAATCCCACCTGCTTTGGCTATTTTGATGGGTGGGATGCGTAGTTGGTTGGCGTAATGGCTTCTTTTAGGACGATGATAGTTTCTGACAGGTAGGACGGGTGGAAAGGCTTACACATTTATGCATTAGGGTGAGGGCATTGATTTAACAGGGAGCCAGTGGGCGGACTGTCTGGCCTGCGTTATGTGGTCTCTTTTAGGGATACTAATAGCTGCTCTGAACATGTTGTTTTGGACTATTTGGACTCTATTTAGATTTTTGTCCGAGCTGCCTGCTAGGAAAGCATTGCAATAGTCTAATTTAGCTCCAATAGTGACTTGAGCGATGGAGAGGCAGATTTGGTTGGATATGAAAGGTTTAATGGCAGTTATTAGTTTAGTGGTTTGAGCCAGAGGCGGAGGCAATAGAACTGACCTGTCGTGTTATAGACAGGGAAGAGTCTAGGAAGACTCCCAGGGTTGTCAGTCTAGAAATACGGATACCTCTACTTTGAGACCGCAAACGCATTTTGGTGGCCGTGGACCAACCGTCTCATGAACGATACGACAGAATATGGGTTTTCGAGTTTGCCAATGAACGGCCATTTTGATGTAGCAAGAATCGCCATTTTGTTTTCTAACCATTGCTCATTGCTTTCTGTTCCTATTGCTTTACAGTATATTTTCCGCTTACACTGCTCGACTGTGGAACATTGTTGTCTGTATTTGAAAAGGACAAGGCCGCAGGGCCGTGAGGATAACAAGAGTTCGCTGAAACACAAACGTAGGCAGCGCCAGGAAGAATGCCCGGCTCGCTCCCGAATATAGCCTTGAAGCAGAGCTGCAGGGCATTTAATCATTTCACAGCTGCCAGCCAGTCTCGTTATATGGTAGAATATGTTAGAATAATACCGCTAAAGGCTTGAATTATGCTGTTCTAACGGCCCCCCTTTGCTGAGCCCGCTAGAGCATGTTGGCTCCCAGGACGCGAATAGCACCTGATAGATAACAAGGTCCGGAATGCAACTCCCCCCCGTATGTAGTTCGCTTCCAAGAACAGAAGCGCCATGTTCTATTCAATAACCCAAAGATGCCTTCGCAAACACAAATTGCAAATTGTTACTAGAATAGATGTTTGAAGGTGTCATAGTAGTCGGAGATGTCCATCATCACACCAAGTTCAAAGAAACCCAATAAAGGGGGGTGTTAAACATGTCATAGCTGATTGTTTGATATGCATTTTGTATATATGTAACTGATGTACGTAATTCACTCTCTTGCGTTCCTCGAGGTCTAGAGATGCACGTCGCGGGGCGTGAGACCGAGTTGGCCAACTGAGACCTTTGCTTTGCAATAAAACCCTAGCTTTGGGAATACAACCTTGTGTCTGGCATCTCTATCGTGTGTGGTGACCCGCCTTGTTTCCATAGACGTCAGGGTCCCCTAGGGGCCCCTTTCAAGATGGCGCCCGAATAGGGACCCTCCCCGACTTGTTCCTTCGCGTAACGTTGTAATTGAGAAAGGCAGAGAACAGCGAGGACGGTACGATCGAGCCGGGATCAAGAGGTTATCGGGGCGCCCTGTAAAAGTGATGAGAGACTCCTTTGCAGATCTGCACACATCTGATCCCTGATCGACATGCCTGGCTAGAGAACAAGTAGGCGAGGGTCTCGAAACGAGGCAGAGGCCAAGAAACGCAGACACTACGTCCTTTGGTGCGTCAGTATATTGACGACTTGATTTATCAGGTGAGTCATTCCCTGATTCATAGCATCCTGATATTGGTTGAGAGTTGACTTTGCGAAATCAAACGCCCTAGGTAAGGTTGATTAACCAGGTGAAAGGTTGAAACATGTCTGGGGTATTGTCCACCCTAGCAGGGGTTTTCCGCTGTGGTAGACAATCTTTGGAAGATGGCCAAATTGTACCACCTGGGGGAATGCCGGCATATGAGATGTATGTGAAGTATGGAGTGGGTGCGATAATATTCTGTGAGACTTGGCATAGGCAAACCAGAAAGCAACAAGACCATCAGTGGCCGATTAATGGTAGTTTTGAGATGGCAAGGATAGAAAAGGGTGTTGATAAGAAAGAAAGCGCGTCCTGCAGCATTTGAGACTATTAAAGACTGGAGAAAGGAAGCAATGCTCCGATTTAAAAGCAGAGCAAAGCATGCGCGCAGGCATAAATCAAAAGGTGAGGTAGAGGAAGAAAAAGAAGAGGAGGAGTGGACTGAGAGTCTAAGAAGGGCAGGCAGGCGTGACCAGTTGAATATAGAAAAGATATTCCCACAGCGAGAATTACACATAGCAGATGAATTGATAGAAAATATATTGACCCATACAAAACAAGGCCCAAGATCAGAAGTAAGACCAGACACATCAGTAGCTATTGCCCAGACCCCTCCAGTAGCCCAAGCTCCCCCTCCGGTAGCTCAAGCCCTCCCACAGCCACAGACCGCTCACGTAACACTTCCTATTAGCCAACTAGTCCCACAACAGACACTTCCTGTTCCCATTGTCCCATCCGCACCTCCCGCCTTAGACACAGACTCAGTACCGTCCGTTCCTCCCGAGATTGAAGTTGGGACCGCGGGGGCAAGAGGCGGGACTGACCAAAGGGGGTGCACAAGGGTAACCCGCAGCGCAATCAGCAAAGAAAGGAAGGTGGAATTGCAGCAACAGGCAGAGATGTATATAGACGGGATTGATGGGACGGAAACATTGGCTTCGATATATGACTTTCGTAGAAGCAACGAAAGACAGGTAGTGTTGGAATGCATGGGTGAATATTTGGTGGAGAAATGGAAACAGCTAATTGGGAAATTACCACCGCAGCGATTGTTGGATTTCACTGCATTAGCACACTGTAGGGAGAGGGATGAATAAGTGAGAGAACATGTGTATAGACTTTTTGAGCTTAAAGATGAATTAGATAATGACTATGCCAAAATGTTTACTGCACCTGGGTACAGGAGTAGAGATATTGGGAGAAATAGGATGGAAACTGTAGAGCCATATATACAACAACGACATTCAATGTCGTCAGTACAAAGGGGCGACAAGTTAAAAGTATGTATGCGAGAAGTGTTTAGATGGATGTCAGATCCTAGTATTCCCACAATGGAGATACACAAGATATTTGATGAATATTCCATGCCTATGAAAAGAAAAGCGCTACAATCGATGGTTGAACATTTATTAGATAAAGATATAAAAAACGATAAGGCCAGCCCGCCCGAAATAATGGCAGTATATAGAAGAGCACTAGAGTGAGGGACAGGAGAAACAGCCCTATCATTGGATCTGGGAATATTGTTACATCTAAGAGAAGGGGGAGGGACGGTAAGTGGGGCATTTCCTATGAGAGAGGCCCCACCTACCTTTGTGCCCAAAGTGGAGGTTCCCGCAGTGGGCGGTGCAGCGGCGCAGGTGACACCAGCCCATTACACTGCCCAATATGTGCATGTCCCTTTTCCAGACAGGAGGTGAACAACATAAAGCAGACGATTCCTGATATAAGAAAGAATCCAGCAGGGTTTTACAAGGAAGTAGAGTCCTGCCTACAATCATCCGTGCTTACCATGGGTGATATAGACCTAATATTCCCGGTGATCCTGCCAGCAGACATATGGAAACAAATAAGGAACGTAGATGACACAACGGCCTTTGCTTTGACGCCACATGGGCGGACTTGATAATAGAAGATAGAAATAAAGCGGTTGGAGGCACACCAGGAGGGAACCTGGCGGCGTTACCAGCACGTATAGTACAGAAGTTAAAAACAATTGTCCCAGAGAAAAGAATCCAATGGGACAAATTGACTGCATGTGTACAAGGCAAAGATGAGTTGGCTACAGATTATTTTAATAGATTTGAAGAAGTATTCACAGACTTCAGCGGGCAGGATGTGGGTTCAGAAGCAGGAAAGAGGTTATTTGTTGACAAATATGTGAGGGGGTTAAAACTTCCAATTCAGGATCTAATAATGACATCAGAGAGTGCATGGCAAGCAAAAACGTTGGGCGAAGTACTGCATATGGCCCAATATTATGAGCGCAGAGTGACTGCAGGAAAAGAAAAAGAAGAGAGGGATAGGGTAAATCTAAAGACACGAGTATTCATGCAGCAAGTAGTAGGACATAATAAAGGGCGAGCGAACGCACAAGGAAGGAGTAGTTTGAATATGCATGGGGGAACAGTGGGGCCGAATCAGTGTGCATATTGTAAAGAGGAAGGACATTGGCGAGCACAATGCCCGCATCTACAGAATAGAAATGGGTCTGGTCAGAGGAGACAGCATAGAG
Organism: Ambystoma mexicanum; assembly: GCF_040938575.1. Taxonomy (NCBI): domain Eukaryota; kingdom Metazoa; phylum Chordata; class Amphibia; order Caudata; family Ambystomatidae; genus Ambystoma; species Ambystoma mexicanum. The sequence goes on along the minus strand of NC_090927.1, from coordinate 416,905,969 downwards.
GACACCCAGGAGCGAATGGACCAAATAGGAATAGTATGCAGCAGCATCATAATAACGGAGGTAATCAAAACCCAGGCCAAAACCAAAATGCACCAAACTAGAATCAGGGACAGCAAAATCAACAATTATCAGCAAGTAGTAGGACATAATAAAGGGCGAGCGAACGCACAAGGAAGGAGTAGTTTGAATATGCATGGGGGAACAGTGGGGCTGAATCAGTGTGCATATTGTAAAGAGAAAGGACATTGGCGAGCACAATGCCCGCATCTACAGAATAGAAATGGGTCTGCTCAGAGGAGACAGCATAGAGGACACCCAGGAGCGAATGGACCAAATAGGAATAGTATGCAGCAGCATCATAATAACAGAGGTAATCAAAACCCAGGCCAAAACCAAAATGCACCAAACTAGAATCAGGGACAGCAAAATCAACAATTTGGAAATCAGAGTGGGGGAAATAGAGGGAAGAGTGGAAATGTTTTCGATACACAGCCAAACACGTATTACAGTAATAGTAATGATTACACATCGGACGATGTGTTATTTCCCCAATAGGACAGCCCAGGACAGGGGTCGGAACCAGTGTCTATTCCCGTGAATCAGAGAGGACCCTACGTAGAAATGAGAGTCGGGAATGAGGAGCACCGCTTTCTTGTAGATACAGGAGCACAGAAGTGTTCAATAGACCATCACTTGGTTCCGAATATACCACTGTCAGGGCAAAAGAATATTTCCGTAGGGTTCGCAGGTACACCAGTCATAAACCCAGAGTCCAAACCAGTCCTAGTTACCATAGGACCATTTACCGAACATTGTCCTTTCCTTCTAACAGAAAATTGTGAAGAAAATTTGTTGAGATTAAATTTGTTGAAAAAACTAGGTTCTGTTATACATTGCACGACAGACGGAGTGTTTCTAACGATATGGCCACACGATGCCCCGGTGTCAGAATTCATGTCTGAAGCGTTACCAGGGGAACTAAGTAAAGTACCAACCTGTATATGGCCAATGCATGACAACAATGTGGGATGTTTAAAGATAGAGCCAGTAAAGATTATTTTGAAAAAAGGTATTACACTACCGCAAATACCCCAATAGAAAATTTCGGTTGAAGGTGAGAAAGGATTGAAGAGTATTGTTACCGATTTGGTGAAATTAGGGGTAATAGAGGAAATCACAGGCAGTACATGCAACAGCCCGATTCTTCCGGTTTATAAAAAGGAGGTAATGAGGTACCATTTCATAATTGATCTACGCGCATTGAATAAGGTAGTAGATCGGCAATTTCCTCTAGTGCCAGACGTCACTACAATATTGACAATGATACCTGTTTCAGCAGAATATTTTAGTGTAAAAGATTTGAAAAACACATTCTTTAGTATTCCAGTGGACAAGGACAGTAGACATTTGTTCGCGTTCACATTAGGAGGACGATCATTTACATTTACGCGGATTCCGCAAGGTTATACGGAAAGTTCAAGTATTTACAGTAGAGCATTAAAAGAACAGCTAGACATGCTGGAATTACCCATGGGTTGTGTACTTTTGCAATACATAGACAATTTATTGCTAGCTGCAGACACAGAGGAGATTTGTAAAGAAAGCACTGTATAACTAGTATCACACCTAGCGGCACATGGCCATAAAGCTAGTTTGAAGAAATGTCAGTATAATCGAAAGGAGGTGGCTTATTTGGGCTACCTACTTTCGAAAGGAGGGAGAAGACTAACGCCAGAACGCATAGAAAGTATTTCTTGTATGCCTATTCCAAAGACACAAAAAGGAGTCAGAGCCATAATAGGCATGGCTTCATATTGCCGACAATGGATTGGTAATTTTGCGTTAATTGTGAAACCATTAGCGAATTTAACTAGAAAAGATGCGGTTATGCTTTGCAGTGGGATGAGGAATGTCAGAGAGCATTTGATGGATTGAAAACTGCATTATGCTCGGCTCCAGTTTTGGGTACGCCGAGCTATGAGAACATTTTTAGACTATTTGTGTGTGAAGGTGAAGGATGTGCATTTGCTGTTTTGACACAGGAACAAGGTGGAAGAAATAGGCCGTGTGCTATTTTTCTTCTGTGCTGGACCCTGTAGCGCGCACTACCACGATTTTTGCGATCTGTCGCGGCGGCTGCTGCGTCAGTGAAACAAATGGAAGGGATGGTATTGGGGCACACTTTAATTCTGATGGTGCCACATTGCATAGATGTTCTATTAAATAGGACACAGACGCAACACCTCACCACTGCTAGATTGACAAGATATGAGATTATCTTGTTCGCGCCCCATATCCAAATTATGAGGTGTAGCGCTTTGAATCCTGCAGAATTAATGCCAATAACCATAAAAGAAATTGGGAAGAATGAATCACCCCCCACGATTGCTTAATGGTCACTGAGGAAGAAACCAAGGGAAGAGTTGATTTAAGTGATATTCCACAGAAAGAGCCGGATGGAGAGTTATTTTGTGACGGCTCATGTTTTAAATTACCAGCTGGCACGACAACTGCCGCATACGCTATCACTACCCTAGAGAGTGTTGGAGAAAGTAAAAGAATCCCCTATAATTCAGCACAAGCCGCAGAAATAGTAGCATTGACCAGAGCCTGCGAGATTTCTGAAAATTTGAATGTGAATATATATACTGATAGTCAGTATGCTTTTGGAGTGGTTCATAACTTTGGTCGGCTCTGGGCTGCGAGAGGGTTTCTGACATCACATGGTGCCAGAATTCAACATGGCCCTTTGATTGTACGATTGCTGTCTGCACTCACGTTTCCAAAGCGCCTAGCAATAGTGAAATGTGAGGCACATAAAAAAGTAACATGCAAAATAGGAGAGGGAAACGCGTTTGCAGACAGAATTGCGAAACAAACTGCCACTGATTTGAATACCAAGATGATGACGGTTCAGACAGAGGAAGTACCCTGTATGATAGAAGATGGAGTTGCGACTGTCAAAGAAATGCAGGCCGAGGCTACGGCCGATGAAATACAGGGATGGGCAGAGGGATCTGCTGAGTTGGATTTGGAGGGTTGTTGGGTGGACAAGGGAACTAGAAACTGGATGTTGGCAAATTCGTATGTGACTGCAATGATCACAATGGCCCACAGCCCTACGCACATCTGTGCCAAGAAAATGATACATCACCTTTCTACAGTATGGCAGAATGTAAACATAAAAAAGAATGCAGAGAGGTTGGTGCAGAACTTTATCACGTGTTTACAACACAATGTAGGAAAGGCAGTTTTGGCCCGCCCTCCATGCCGTTTGAGGTAGTTCATTTTGATTTCATAGAGATGGAGAGGTGCCAAAACTTAAAATACGTCTTGGTGGTAATCTGTGCATTCAGTAAGTGGGTGGAGGCATATCCTTTGAAAGATTGCACAGCAATGAGTACGGCAAAAGTAATGTTGAAGGAGTATTTTTCCAGATTTGGCTTGCCCCGAGTCCTATGGTCTGATAATGGACAGCATTTTGTGGGTGCAGTGGTATTACAGATATGTGCTGGTCTCCAGATTGATAAGAGATTCCATATTTCAAGGCATCCGAGTTCTGCCGGTCTTGTGGAGAGGCACAACGGGATTCTTAAATCAAAGATTAGCAAGATTTGTGCGGGAAGCAAGTTGAGTTGGGTGGATGCATTACCAATAGCACTATTATGCATGCGTACATCTGTACAGGCTAAAACCTGGCTCTCCCCGTACAAAATCATAATGGGGAGGCCGGCAAATGTTTGGTGCGCACCTCAGCCAAAACGACTTAGTGAGATAGAACATCCTGTGCTTAGTACTTATTGTGGCCTTTTAATGCAGAAATTGTGTTTGATTCATTAGGAGGTGCAGGAGGCATTACCAGTAAGGTACACCGGTCCGGGGCACGCGCTGGGTGCTGCTAAAAATCTTTACAGGAGACTGGGTGCTGCTAAAAAACTTTGAAAGAAAGTCATCATCAGCACCCAGGTGGCGCGGGCCCCATCAAGTACTTTTGGCGACGCAGACGGCAATACGGGTGGATGGAAGGAAGTCGTGGATCCATGCCACCTATGCCAAAAAGATTGCAACTGCACTGAAAGTCTTGCCTGACACTGATGACCGGAAAGAGACAGCGGTCCCAGAAACGAAAGAAACTGTTGCCAGTGAGCAGCCACCTAATCTGCCAAAACGAGAAGTGAAACTCGAAACAAAGCCTGAGACGATTGCCAAAAAGGGGGAAGGGCAAAGAGTGCCCCAACGTTGCCCAGCAGAATCGACATCACTGCTGACCGACGTGAAATCTGCCTTGCAGATACCAGCAAAACCAAATCGTGTACCCCTTTGGCGCCCACCAGCACTTGCCAGAACACCAAAAAACAGATCTGCATCATTGGCGCGGCGCACACCTGCACCTGCTGTAGCGCCACAGGCTGACTTCAAGCCTGAATCTGAAAGTGCACCGGCACTGTTCACGGATCATACGATACCAGGAGCAAGGCGATACAACCTGCGGCCTCGGAAGACAAAGTGATCTGCAGTCTTTTTTGGTGTTTATGTCAACCTCTGGTTCAGCTCATGGACGGAGAAGGAACCAGGGGTGTAGAGGAGAGAAGCATGAGAATTGTGCAAATCAGACAATTCAAGACTTGCGGCTCCTCGGTGCGATCATAAAAAGTACATGTGTCCGGAACCAGAGCGGACAAGCTGGGCGCACATGATACTGAGGCGATAACTGATCAAAGGTCCTCTGAGCAGTATAAGAACAGACAAGTGATCTCGCCTAAAAACGAATAATCGAATACAGGCTAAAAAGGACAGGCAAAACTGAACTGTGACAATTCCATTGAACTTATTAACATCAGAGCAAGCGTGACGAAGAAAGATATCCACAACGAGCTGTGATAAAAAAGAAGAAGGACAACGAGAAACATGCCGGGACCGGTTCCAGCCTCCTCCTGCACCACCGCTGAGAATGAGTCAGTTATAAAGACTATAAGTTCAAGAAAAACGCATGGTAAAACAAATTGTATGCTGGCACTAACGATAATAATGTGCTTTATGAGCGTGGTAGCACCAATATCGACAGCCCTAATATTATGGTGGATAGAAACAATACACCCATTAGAAATGTTTTTACCAATAATTAATATATCCACTTCTGAAAGCCCGGTTCAGGTGATCACTTATACCCTACCCCCAATGGAAGAAAAACACAGGGAAGGTTTTGGAAATAACACCTTACTGCTGATAATGAACATGACACATGCAATCCTGAAGAAAACAAACTGCTGGGTATGTGCCCATTTACCACAGCATGCCGGAAAAGGAATAGGGTGGTATGTGCAGCCATTACCATTAAGTTCTGCATGTAGTGCATCTTTAGGTGCAATGTTCTATGGGAAATGGAATGAGAGTAATACGGGTCAATTAGACAGAACCAACATGAATGAGTTTCAGGAGATAATAATGAAGCCTGTGGGTTGTTCCATTTTCCATAAAGCACAAGTAATAGGCCGAGAGCCCACGAGGAAAAGTACACAGAAGATAACACGACAAAATAGACGAGATAGATTGTCCCCGCCAGAAAAAACATCTGTAATGATGTTTCGTGTAAGAACAGAAGTGGACAAAGATGCAATTCCCCCATCTTACGCAGTGAATTATAGCCCAAGAACTGTCCCTTTTTGTCTTAAAAAGAGAGGCTCTTTTTCAATCGGAACATATACTGGTTGTATGAATACAGTGGTACTAAAATGGGAAATAGAACCAGTTTACGTAGGTGATCCAGTTTATTTTATATGTGGAGAGAAAGCATACCCTTGGTTGCCCAGAAACTGGGGAGGTACATGATACCTAGAGCTACTGTTCCCAGGAGTATTGCTCTTAGAAACAGCAGCCACGGCCAGATTATCCAGAACTAGAGTCAAAAGGACTGACAAAGGTGTTTTAATAGCAACTGATGTAGCAAAATCATTAATTCTATTCTTAGGACAGATAGTGAACTCCTATAATATAAGGCAACTGTCCAGAATCCTAAAGAATACAATAAACACAACAACAGATATATCATTTAACATGAGGTTTTCAGAAAGAGGAATAAGGTTAATGACGCAGCAAAATAGAATGGCTCTCGATGTAATCCTGGTTGATCGTGGGGGAATTTGCAAAATAGTGGGATCAGCATGTTGCGTTTATGTCGATGACTATTCCCCCACAATCTTTGAAGCAATAAAGAAAATGCACGTTCTAAGCTCTGAACTCCCCATGGGAGAAGGGAGCTGGGGAATAGGATCTTGGTTTTGGGGAATACTACGATCTTGGGGATGGAAGTTGATCTCAATATTAGTAGTGGTGTTCGGAATATTCCTAACGTGCTGTAGTTGTATACATTGTTTACCCATAGTTTGCGCAGAGGTAACTGAGGGATGTACGGAAGGATGCATGCATATGATAACAAAGAATAAACAACCTCATGATCGAACTAGCCCAGACCCAAATGAGATGAGAACAGTAAAAGAGTTGATGGCAATAGATATTGATGAAGATAATGATGTCCACGATAGCATGCAAGACTCAGACATAAGTACTTCAGATTCATCATCACTAGAGGAGGTCCCAATAAATAGATGAGACGTTTGGCATACGGCCAAAGGAGTGTTTGTCAGTCTAGAAATACGGATACCTCTACTTGGAGACCGCAAACACATTTTGGTGGCCATGGACCAACCGTCTCATGCACAGTACGACAGAATATAGGTTTTCGAGTTTGCCAATGAACGGCCATTTTGATGTAGCAAGAATCGCCGTTTTGTTTTCTAACCATTGCTCATTGCTTTCAGTTCCTATTGCTTCGCAGTATATTTTCCGCTTACACTGCTCAACTGTGGAACATTGTTGTCTGTATGTGAAAAGGACAAGGCCACAGGGCCGTGAGGATAACAAGAGTTTGCTGAAACACAAACGTATGCAGCGCCAGGAAGAATGCCCGGCTCCCTCCCGATTGTAGCCTTGAAGCAGAGCTGCAGGGCATTTAATCATTTCACAGCTGCCAGCCAGTCTCGTTATATGGTAGAATATGTTAGAATAATACCGCTATAGGCTTGAATTATTCTGTTCTAACAGCCCCCCTTTGCTGAGCCCGCTAGAGCATGTCGGCTCCCAGGACGCAAATAGCACCTGATAGATAGCAAGGTCCGGAATGTAACTCCCCCCTGTATGTAGTTCGCTTCCAAGAACAGAAGCGCCGTGTTCTATTCAATAACCGAAAGATGCCTTCGCACACACAAATTGCAAATTGTTACTAGAATAGATGTTTGAAGGTGTCATAGTGGTCGGAGATGTCCATCATCACACCAAGTTCAAAGAAACCCAATAAAGGGGGGTGTTAAACATGTCATAGCTGATTGTTTGATATGCATTTTGTATATATGTAACTGATGTACGTAATTCATTCTCTTGCGTCCCTCGAGGTCTAGAGATACACGTCGCGGGGTGTGATACAGAGTTGGCCAACTGAGACTTTTGCTTTGCAATAAAACCCTAGCTTTGGGAATACAACCTCGTGTCTGGCGTCTCTATCGTGTGTGGTGACCCGCCTTGTTTCCATAGATGTCAGGGTCCCCTAGGGGCCCCTTTCAGGGTCTTCACTGAGGAGGAGACAGGAATAGTGGTGTTGTCGATGGTGAAGTTGCAGTATTATTGGTTGAGTTTGGGCAGGGTTTCTTTGGGGCATAGGAGGATGATCTCTGTCTTATCTCCATTGAGGCAGAGTCCATTGGCGCCCATCCAAGCTTGGATGGAGGTTTAAAGTTGGAAGAGGGCTGCTGAGTCTTGGTTATAGGATCCGGTGAGAGGGAGGAGGATTTGCGTATGGTCAGCATAGTTGGTGTAAGCTATGCCGAAGGAGTCCAGTTTATCGAAGAGTGATTTTGTGAACAAGTGTAGAGCGTAGGTGCTGTGCAGGAGCCATGAGGGATTCCACAATGGATGGTGGTGGGCGCGGCGCTAGCCTGATCCGAGAAGACCTTCATGGCTCTGCCTTCTGGAAGTTATCCAGGAGGAAGCTTGTTCGGAGAAGTGAGCTGCGTTGGTGAGATGGGAGGTAATGATTTCATGATCAACACGATCAAACGCTGCCGGGAGATCAAGTAGCAGCAGAAGGGCTGGTTTGCCCGTGTCCATTATCTTAGCTATTTGATTTTTAGGGTCCAGGAGGGCGGTTTCAGTGCCATGGCCTTTGCGGAAACCAGATTGCCTTTTTCCAAGGATGGCGTTAGGGGAAGGGGGACAGTGGTCATAGGGTGGTAGTTATTAGGGAATGTGGGATCAAGCAATGTTATCTTTTAGGAGGGGTGGACACAAGCTTCCTTTAGGTTGGATGGGACCGTAGCTGTGGTAAAAGAGGCATTGATGAATGCCATGATGATAGGAGCCAGGAAGTCAGCGCAATCTTTGATAATGTTAGAGGGGCAGATGTCCCCTTTACACACAGTTGATTTGAAATGTTGGAGGATATTTATGACTTCCGGTTTTGAGATGTCTCTGAAGGAGAAGAGAGGGGTCGAAAATCTGTGAGGGGCGGTGCTGGGCATTGCCTGACTGACGGGTTTGGGGAGTGCTTTGCATTGAGATTGAATTTTGTCTTGGAGAAGTTTAATTTTGTTTAGCATGGCTGCCTATATGCTGGAGCAACAGGCTTCGTCTTTGATGATCTCATCAGGGCTGGTGGGAGGAGTGATGAGGTTTTTAAAGATAGAGAACATTTCCTTAGATTTGGAGTTGACATAACTGATACAGTGGTTGAAGGAGTTGGACTTGACTTTGAATATGGCTTTTTTGTATTGCGTTGAGTGCCTTGTGAATTCATTCAGCGTGGAATCACTAGGCTTAGACTGCCATTTGGTTAGAGCCAGGCGTTTGCTGGTGCGAAGGGCTAATAAGTCTTCTGTGAACAATGAACTGGTGTGCATGGATTTTTTTTTCTTTTTCAGCTTCGATCGGGACTATGGCGCCAATGGCTCTAGTGAGGGTGTGAGAGTAGATGTCAGCAAGCGAGCTGGGGTCGCTAGCGAAGGGAGGTTTAAGTTCTAAGACATTCAGGTAGGGAATAAGGTTGTCCTTGGTAAATTATTTGGAGCTTCTGACCATGGCTGGAGGAGCGTAGGGAAGTACTTTAGTGCTGGGATAGGTGGAACTGTGAATTGGATGTAATTTTGATACGTCCATGGGTAGGCCGTGTTGAAAACAGTGGAGGAGCAGTTGAGGTCTTCCACCCAATCGAGGGTGCGGCCTGTACCGTGAGTCGGGCTTGTGACTTTTTGTGAGAAGCCAAGATCTTGGAGATGTTTGGCTAAGACTAAGGCTGCTGTGTCTTTTGGGTCATTGAGGCCGAGATTGAAATCTCCGAACAGGATGGTTTTTGTGGAGCTTTTTAGGCTGTTGCTTAGAATATGGAGAAGGTGCCCTTGCAAATCAGGGCTGTGCCCGGAGGCCTTTAAATGATGTGTAAATGTATAGTACAGTTGGGGGACAGGGACAGTTTGGCTGAGAGGAGGTCAGTGTTACCTTCCCACAGGTAATTGCATCGCCTAATGGAGAGAGTATCCTTAGATATAAGGGCTACACCTCCACCTTTTGCGAGCTGACGGTCCTGTTGAAGGATAGAGTAACCTTGCGGGAGGGCAAGGGAGATGGCAGGGCCAGATGCCTCATGGAGCCAGGATTCCGTGACGGCAAGTATGTCTAGGTCATGGGTGGTGATAGGGTAATTCATCTCAAGGGCATGTTCGGGGAGGGAATAGGAGTTAATGAGAACACATTTAAGAGGCTGGGTGTGGATGTGTTTTTTGGAGGTGGCAGTGGGGTGGGAGGTGCTATTGTGGTGGGGGAGTGTGGTGGCTGAGGAAGGGCTGGGGAATGCGAGGTGCAGCTGTCATGCCGCCGGCGTCTAGTCGCCGGTGGGGGCTATGGAACACCTGGTGTTGGCGGCGCCATGAGGTCGTCCATTGTTTTCCTGTCCATTTCCGGGTTTTTGCCCGCTCTAGTCTTTCTCTGTCTCCCTGGTTTCACTACTTAAGCACCGCCCACTTCCGGGTTTGGTGCGTTGCAACTTTGTTTCTTTCCCTTGTTGCTTGCTCCGTGTGCTTTTTCCTCCGTGCTTACCTTGCTGACCCTTGGGCCTCCAGTCGGCGTCTCTTTGCCGTTCTTTCGCTCTTTTTTTCTCGCCCGCGGCGCTCCTTCGCTGTCCTGGTTCTCCTGTCTTCCTTTCCTTTTCTCTCTTTGCCACTTGCCCTCTCCAGCTGATTTTTCCTCGTCCACCTCTCCTGGAAAGGAAGGACTTACCTCGCCTTCCGACACCTGTCCAGGATCCTTGCTTCAGTCATCCTTCTTCTGACATCAGATCTGCAGATCTTCATCACTTCACTCTCCGGACCTGCTGGACTGTTATCTTGTTCACCGAGGGTTTTTTTAAGCATCCGCTTTTTTTCCTCATCTATTCGGTCCCTGCGGGAAGGAAGCCTCTTGCTTCCCTGCTTGGCAGGGAATCAGGGTGGCTTCCCACTGCGGACGGCCCTACCGCTTCTCAAAGAAGAAGAAGATCGGAAAGAAGGCTAACCGCCGCGAAACTTCTCCAGAGGACTCAGGTGAGGAGGAAGGGGAGGAGGTAGTGGATATAACTGATACGCCTTCTAAAGCTGCGGAGGTTGACAGCAGCGGTGAGGGGCAAGAGTATGCAAGTGGGTTGGGTGAGGAGAACCACGGGGGTGGCCGGTGTTTAGGAGCTTGCTGGTTGCGAGGGAGCTTGGTCGTGGAATAGTGTTGTGGTGTGTGTGATGGTTGGGAGAGAGCCGAGTGATTTCTGATGGCTGTGGTGATGGGCAGGCTGGAGTGCAGAATGGGCTCGGTGCATACCCTGATCCTAGATAATCTATATCCTAGGTTGGTTTGGGAGTTGGCCGTGGGGTTGCTAGTGAGGTTAGTGTTAACTGAGCATGCGTGCTGATGGGGGGTGTGGGCCAAGATGGAGGTAGACATTATGGCTGGAGCAGTGTGCCGGAAGGTAGCCTGAAGGTAGCTAGTATAAGGGTTAGAGCAATGAGGAGGTGCCGAAAGAGAGTGATACTGTGAGTGTCCTGGTGACTGGCGTGTGAGGTGGCAGGGATAGTGTGGCAGGATACATTGGTAGGCAGGTGAAGGGGCAAAAATGCTGTGTGGTGGGAGGAGTGTTGGCGCTGGGCAGATTGAAATTAACAAAATAGGCGGCAATCAATTTTAACAAAATGGGCAGAAATCAATTTTAACCAAATAGGCAGCAATCAATTTTTAACCAAATAGACAGCAATACATTTTAACAAAATGGGCAGCAATCTCTTTTAACCAAACAGTCAGCAATCAATTTTAATGGGCAGCAATCACTTTTAACCAAATCGGCAGCAATCAATTTTAACAAGATGGGAAGCAATCACTTTTAACCTAATATGCAGCAATCAGTTTTAACAAGATGGGCAGCAATCACTTTTAACCAAATAGGCAGCAATCAGTTTCAACAAGATGGGCAGCAATTACTTTTAACCAAATAGGCAGCATCACTTTTAACCAAATAGACAGCAATCAATTTTAACAAGATGGGCAGCAATTACTTTTAACCAAATAGGCAGCAATCAATTTTAACAAGATAGGCAGCAATCACTTTTAACCAAATAGTCAGCAATCCGTTTTAACAAGATGGACAGCAATCCATTTTGACAAAGTTTGTGGCAAATCCATTAAAATAGGTGGCAGTGCGGCCGTGGGTAGGTCTGGGCACAACTTTGTAAGAGTACTAATCAGTTTTTGAAAGGTAACCAGAGGGGGGCACAGGGCAGTGGGAGATATGGAATCTGGGAGTCAATGAGGGGTCTTACCTAGCAAGCGTGCTGGCAGGGGATAAGGCCGGCACCGTGCACCAGTGCGCTAACAGGTGCAAACAGGGCCTTTTCCTTGTGGGCCTTCGCTGACGCGGGCTGGTTTCTGCCAGCCGGCGTAAATGCTACTAACAATTAGCTGGACATTGCTTAGCAACAAAGTAAACAGCCTCGCTTACGAACAAGTGCTGTCAAGGGCCACCATAGATTATTCAGGCAAGTTGTTTTATGGACCCACGTGGTGGATTGCAGGTGGGTCTCAGGGTGCATGGGGGTCAGGGTGGCTGCAGCGTGTTCTCACCTTAGAAAACACAGTGTGCACATGCAGGGAGGCCTGAATAGCCAAGCGCAGGTGCTCCAGCAGCACTGCGGGGGGCACAAGGGCTCCGGTGTCTGCCACGGAGGTGGGGAAAGGGCTCCTGCCCTCTCCGCTGTGTCGGGAAGATGAAGGAGTAGAGGTAGAGTACAATTGTTGGAAAACACAGTTCAGTTGTGTCTCTACAGAAGCAAACAAAACATTTAGAAAACAGAAACAGGAGGAACAACATACGTGTTGTTGGTCTTCCCGAGAACATTGAAAATGACAACCCTTCTCAATTCCTTTATCACATGCTCACTGCACTATTGGATCTTCCTATGCCTCCACAGTTCAATATACAAAGAGCCCATCGCATTGGTCTTAAAAATCCCTTCCAGAATGCGCCAAGAACTATGATCTTCGCTCTATTGGATTATACTGACGCAATGCTCATTTCGGAAAAGGTGAAATAGAAGAAAACTCTTGTATGGGAAGGTACCAAAATCTTCATGACTTAAGACGTCTCCAACATCACAGCAGTAAGAAGGAAGGAACTATTGGCTTTTAGACCTGCACTAAGACAGCTTAGTGCAAGATATGGGATCATACATCCAGCATCCCTAAAAGTTACTCTTAATGGTCATATGTATACTTTCCAAGATCCAAGAGACTTGCGCAGCTTCATTCAAGGTAACAGAAGAGAAGGGATGGACACAACCAAACTGCATATATAAGTCAATAATTATGCATGGAACGTTAATATTTTATTAAGGATAGCTATGTCAGAAGGGGTAGAGAAGGGTCCATCTACATCCGGCTTGCTACCCCCTACCTATTATTGACTGTATAAGAACATGGTTTGGAGTGGCTGTATCCAGTTAGCCACTACTCCTTCATATACAAATTTGGTGTTATGTAAACTACAAAACTCCATGTTCTTTTTGTTTGTCTCCCCCTGCCCTTATGTCTCCCTAACTTATTTGTACAATACTCTATTAATTCGAATCTTATGAGTACTAATACTCTTCTGAAAGCCTCCAATGTCACTTAATATAACCTTGTGGAATGTCAAAGGCCTTCACAATCCAATTAAGTGGCAAATAATTATCTTACATCCCAATAGGACTAAACCAGCCATAGCATGTATACAAGAGCCACACCTCTCTCAATTGGAAGCTGCCAAATTGAAACGCTTATGGGTGGGGCAAGTCGTTGTGAGTGCAGCATGTAGAAAGAAAATGGAGTGATTACCCTTATTAGCAAACATATCCAATGTAGTAATATCTAAAGAGTCTGATGATTGTGGCAGATGGATTTTGATTAAGCTCCTTATCCAATCTGTTGAATATTCCATTCTAAATGTGTACGACCCCACTAATGCTGACTCCACTTTTTGGACCCAATTAAGAAACCATATATTTAGATCTAACCCAACCAATCTTATAGTATGTGGAGACTGCAACGAGATTGTAGATCCTCTTCTTGATAAAAAATCTAATGTACACTTCAAAAACACAAACTCCCATGTACAATTCACCAGTTGGTTTCCGAATTAGGAATCATTGATACTTAGCGTTTAGTCCATCCTGCAGACCTAGAATATACTTTCTATTCCCCACCACACAACTCTTAACCAAATAGGCACTCTTTTTCAAGAATTGACTTGTTTTTATATCAAACACTATGGGCTTCATTACGACCTTGGCGGTAAGTATCGGACATTACCGCCATGGCGTAAATAGCGTTTACGGCTTGGCCCGATGGCGTAAAGTGCGGCTCATTCCGACCCATCGGGCACGAGCTTTACGCCATGGCGGTAATGTAAAGTACGCGATGGCGGAAATGACCCCAAAACGGCACTCACCGGCGTCGTCCGCCGCGCTAGGTACACTTCCGCCATCCATCTTAGCGGTCACCGTACTTAGCGGTGACCGTAATTAGCGGTCAGCGTACTTTACGGTCACCGTAAATAAGCGGAACCGGAAGTAGCGCCATCGCGCCGGAACGGGAAAGAGCACGGCGGCCATCTCTAAAAACACAATCCATCGGCATCCTCCGCAACCACTCGACATCTGACCCTGAGACCCTGCAAAAACCAATACCTACCCATTTCCCTGCTCGAAAATGCCCAAATCTGTCCGAAAAGCCTGTGACCGGCAGTGGCAAGACCGGTTCACAAGGGAGGAGCTCAACATACTTGCTGAGACCCTACAGGAGAATTCCGCTGTGGTCTTTTCCACACAGATGACCCGGCCGGCTATTGTGAAGAAGAAGGCCATATGGGCCTTAGTTGCCCAGCGGGTTAGTGCGGTAGGGACCGTCCCCCGCAACGCAAGGCAGTGCCGGAAGCGCTGGGACGATCTCCGGCTCCGCGTCAGGAGCATCCTCTCGGCGAACCGCAACATGGGCATGGCGACCGGGGGAGGATCTGAGTCCCCAATCAAACTACAGCCCTGGGAAGAAATATGCGCCTCAACAATCGGGATGGAGTCCATTGAAGGGGTAGGAGGGATGGAGCGAGGAGCACCGGCATCAGGCGATGCAGGTAGGTGCCTCAAATGAAGCCATGCTAGAGTCACTGAAGTCCATTCATGTGAAGCCCAATGTTACCCTATAGTGTAAATGCAACACATCAGCAGGGCACTGCCTAGAGCCACATCTGACCTCCACCCAGTACGCATGCAGTATGCACACCCTAACTGCAGGCACCCACATACCTCCATGCTACTTCCACGCAAAAGTGAGACAACCTGTATGCCCCTGCCTCAAATGTGCCGCATCTAGTAACCCAAATGATGTCATCCATCACGATGCACGCGCAATGTACGCAGACCCATCAATAACACTCTTCCTCCTTTGCTCCACCACAGGCTCAAACTCAGAACCCGATGATGAGGACACACCTGACACCACACCTGTCAAGAGGGCCAGGACCACAGGGCCAACACTACAACCCTCCACCTCTGCTGCAGCTAAAAAAACACCACAGCAGCCAAAAGCCGGTGCCAGACAACAGGACAGGCCACTGACCGGCACCCCAGCAGGTAGCAAGGTAGCTGCAGCAGAAGCAGTAAACATCCCCCAAATGGTTCCCACAGAGGGGACAGGTTCAGCAGGAAGCAGCACTATGGGGGTAACTGCTGCCATACCAGCTTGCTCAGACAGTGATGCAGGGGATGCAGAGGATACTGATGTGGGACCCCCCACTGCCCACCTCCAATCCCCCACCCTGTCCCAAAGCAGCCCACATGAGGATGCCACACAGGTGCAAATCGATGATGACGATTGGCCATCCCCCCCAAGCCCTGTTGTAAGTCTGCAGGAGGGGAGCAGCCCCATGGACACACCACAGGCAATAGGCATGGCACAGAGGGAACAACAGAGCCTGGAGGAGATCATAACTTGCCAGCAGCAACTCTCCTCGCTCCTTAATGAGCATGTCACGGAATGTGGGGGTGCAAGGGCATCAATGGAACACTGCACCGAGACCCTGAGGGCAGCGATGGTGCAAAGCACCGAGACCCTGAGGGCAGCGATGGTGCAAACCTCCGAGACCCTGAGGGCTGACATGCAGTCCTCCACAAAGGACATTTGTGCCGAACTTGCTGCCATGCGGCGCGTGCTGTCTGAGCTTGCACGCTCAATTCGGGACATGCATCCAACTGAGCAGCCAAGCACATCCTCCGCTGCCAGTTCCACCCCGAGCAGCCCCGTCCGCCGATCAGGCAGGACCCTGCGGAGCACAGGCAGGGGTGCCCCGGGGTCTGGGAGAGGGGGCTGCCAATAGTGCCTGCCCGGTGCAATAATACATCAGCCACTTGATCACAGGGGGTGTTGGGGTATTCAGGGGGGAGGGGGGAGGGGGGAGTGGTTGTGTTGGGGTATTCAGGGGTGAGGTGGGAGGGGGGAGTGGGTGTGTTGGGGTATTCAGGGGGGAGGGGGGAGGGGGTGTGCCACGACATGTTATCTCCAAAATACACTTTTTGCTTCTCCAAAATGAATTGTGTCGACATTTTCATTGCATATGTGTGCTTTATTGATGTACAGTCCACAGTGTGCATGTCCCAGGAACACACAGTGGCCCAAGTGCAGTCTCCATGTGGTACACACCAGCCGTGTGTGTTAGAAGCAGTGGTCGATGATAGTTTGGCGCATTGCACGCCCCTCCTGGGCATCGCCTCCTCCATAGGGTGCCGCCCCATCTGCACCCTCCTCATCCTCATCGTCAGGTGGTTGCAGTTCTGCGTCAGGGGGCAGGGGCACATTCCGTCTGACGCACATATTGTGTAGCATGACACATGACATGACGATCTTTGCCACCTTCTCATGGCGGTACAGGAGTGCACCACCAGACCTGCTGAGGCATCGGAACCGTGCCTTCAATAGGCCAAATGTTTGCTCTATGACCACACGGGTACGTGTATGTGCACGGTTGAAGTCCTCCTCGTGCTGGTTCTGCGGGTTCCGGACTGGTGTAAGGAGCCACCTCTTCAGGGGATAGCCTGCATCACCTGTATTTGGGCGAGATTGTATGTGTCAGTCATGACGTATGACAAAAAACATGATGTGCCACCATGGCTTGTATCCAACTGTTACTTTGGATCACTCCTACATGCACTGATCAATTCACACAATGCAACAAGTATATGCTCATGTCTCCCATGGCCTGTCTTGCATGCCATCACCCAATGTATGCAGTGGGGTGGAGTGCATTGTGAGTGCCCATCCACTGTGTCCGTTCATGCCGTTTGGTTAGTTGGCCTGGCACATGTCCTGTAATGGCAATGCGCACATCATTGCAACATTTCTGTGCGCCTCATCATGGCCCCAGTGAGCGATGGTGATGTGGACAGGGCCATTTTGGGGGCCCTGCTGTCTGTGTAATGGTGTGTTGATGTTTCTGTCCGTCATGTGCCTCCTTCGTGGTCAGTTGTGGGGGACAGGCCTGTCGGTTGATGGTGTTTGGTGCATTTAGGTGTTCTCCATTGTTGGCAATGGGGTCTGATTTGGTAAAATGCACATGCAGATGGTTGTGTCATGGTTGGGGCACAACCTCATTCACAGGGGAGGGCTGCATACATTGGGTATTGGCTTTACTGGCGTTGGGTGGAGTCTGGGTTGCTCTAGGGTATCATCTATCTCCGTTCTCTCTGCTACTCACAGCCAGGTGGAGTATGCATCATTCCCCCCCCCTTTCAGCCAGGTGGAGTATGCATCATTCCCCCCCCCTTTCAGCCAGGTGGAGTATGCATCGGTACGTCATTCACCTACCCACTTCACATTTCCATGGTCATGACATTGGACTCACCGAGTAGCCAGGATCTTGGGCCTGCATGTCGCTCCATGTAGCGTGGTATTGTGGAGTTCCTCAGGTCCATTGCGTCATGGGTTGATCCGGGGAATCGGGCACAACAATGTGTGATGATCTTGTTGGAGTCACAGACCATTTGCACGTTAATTGAGTGGTACTGTTTCCGGTTGCGGTACGGTACCTCCATGGCACGTGGAACAACCAATTCCACATGGGTGCAGTCGATGGCACCAATGCAACCAGGTATGCCCGCTAGTGCATGGAATCTCACTTTGGTGTTTGCAATCTCCTGGGCAGTCCGTGGTAATGAGATGTGGTCATCTGTGTGCTTGAGGAGGGCATCGAGCACTTGGATGAGCGTACGTGAGAATAATGGTTGTGAGATTCCATGCAAGTGCCCCACTGTGTGCTGATAGGTGCCTGTGGCCAGGAAGTGGAGTACAGACACTACCTTCAGTAGGGGTGGGATGGCGGTTGGACTTTCTATCATGCTGACGATGTCGTTGTGTGTCATGTCTACGATGGCGGTAATGGTGTCCCGGTCCAAATGGTACAGGGTATGGATCTGCTCTGCAGTGAGGTTGAATGGACTGGCTCTGATGCGTGGGATTGGGGGCTGCCTGCGTGGTGCCACTGGATGTGCTGGTGGGGCTAGCTGGCCCTGCCTTGCCCTCCTTCTCCTCCTGCGTCTCCTCCGTGCAGCCTGTTGTTGTTGTTGTTGTTGTTGTTGTTGCTGCAGTTGTAGCACTCGCATTGCTATCAGGTCCTCCAGCCCCAACATTGCTAGTCGTATTGGTATCATTGTGGAGTGTGACTGGGTGTGGGAAGGGGTGGGGTGTGCACTTTTTGTACTTCCTGAGTCTGTATTGCCTTCACCTGTGCAGTTTCTGTGCACCTGTGGCAGCTGCATTCACTTTACATGCCCTTTACGGTTGGTTCGCGATGGCGTAATTAGCACCATGGCGGTAAGGTACTTAACGGCCTGGGTGATGGCGTTAGGTGCATGTCCGCTCGGGTCGGCATTCGCGTACCTTACCGCCATGGCGCTAAGTACGGTGTGGGAGGTCGCGTTGGCATCGTAGTTAACGGTCACGGGTCATAATCGTCCCTGGCGGAAAACGATGGCGGTAACCATTTACCGCCATCGTTTTTCACTTAGCGCCAAGGTCGTAATGAGGCCCTATGACTAATTGGCTGTTGGATGCTACAATAGAGCCCATAATCCTGTCTGACCACTATCTTGTTCATGTTCGATTGTCTAATTTGCCTAGTATGCACACACAAAATAGGTGGAGATTTAACTTGACCATTTTAAAAGATAACTTATTTACTGAATTCATACAACACACCAACTTTTTTACTGAAAACCAATGATGATACATCTGTCCATAACAACTGGGATTGTTATAAGGCTGTATTAAGAGTACAGATTATTTTATATGTAGCTCAAAAAAGGAAAAAACTTAAGAATCTGATGACATTCTCAAAACAATTAAATGCTTAGAAGCAGAATATATTTGTACTAATACTAATCTAATCTTTACGCAAATAACCAAGTTAAAAATCCACTATAATAATATGATTACGCAATACTCCTATGCTAACCTCCTAAAGTATAAATAAAACATTCACCAATTCTGCAACAAATCAAGTAAAGCATTAGCCTCATACCTCAAATTTAAAAAAGATAGAGCCAACATCACAGTCATAAAAGATCAAAATTGAAATAGAGTTCTCAATGATGAAGAAATACTACAGGCCTTCTCAAAATGTTATCAAAAATGATATTCCTTAGAATCACTACCCAATAGCACCCATGCTGCAGACTTTCTCAGAAATATACATTGTGATTCATACACCAACACTAACTTCCAAACCTTAAATTAACCTATACAGGTCAATGAAGTCTATTAAGCTATAAAAGATCTTAAAAAGGAAAAACCCCAGGACCAGATGGACTCCCGATAGACTTTTTTGCTCATTTCAAAGATCTCTTGACTCCGAAACTTCATGAACTCTATTCCTCCTTCATGTCTAATGAAAAAGCAATGGGCTCTTTTTTGGAAGAATGTTAATTGTCTTTCCCAAACCAAAAAAAGACCCTGAATTAGTCCAAAATGATACACCTATTTCCCTGATTAATACTGACTGTAAAATCCTAGCCAAAATCCTAGCTAAAAGATTAAATCCCTTTCTTCCAAACCTAATTAAAAACGACCAAGTAGGATATGTCAAGGGAAGATTATCTTCTGCAAATATTAGACATTTTACGAATGTTATCAATATAATTAAGACATCCACTAATCCATTCGCAGACATAGCACTCGAAGCTGAGAAAGCTTTTGACAGGGTGGAATGGAATTTTATGGTGATACCCCCCAGGCAGCCCACTCCAGACTGGACACCCCCCACAGGCAGCCCACTCCAGACCGGACACCCATTACAGGCATACCACTCCAGACCAGAGACCCCCCTGCCCAGGCAGCCCACTCCAGACTGGACACCCCTACAGGCAGCCCACTCCAGACTGGACACCACTCTCCAGCCCCACTCACCTGTGAAACCCCTCAGGCAGCCCACTCCAGACTGGACAGCCCCCACAGGCAGCCCACTCCAGACAAGTCACCCTCCACAGACAGCCCTCTCCAGACCGGACACCCTCCCAGGCAGCCGACTCCAGACTGGACCCCTCCCACAGACAGCCCACTCCAGACTGGCCACCATGCCCCAGCCCCCTCACCTGTGACACCCCAAGGCAGACCAATCTAGACTGGACACCCCCCACAGGCAGCCCACTCCAGACCAGACAGTTGTCACAGGCAACCCACTCTAGATTGGACACCCCCCCCTGCCCAGGCAACTGATGCCAGACTGGACACCCCCCACAGGCAGCCCACTCCAGACTGGACAGCACCCCCAGGCATCCCACTCGAGACAAGATCCCCCAACCCCCTCACCTGTGACATCCCCCGGCATGCAGCCCACTCCAGACCGGACACCCACCAGGCATCCCACTCCAGACTGGACGCCCCACACAGGCAGCCCACTCCAGACTGGACACCACCCCCAGCCCCACTCACCTGCGACACCCCACAGACAGCCCACTCCAGACTGGACACCCCCCAAAGGCAGCCCACTCCAAACTGGACACCCCCAGAGGCAGGCCACTCCAGACTGGGCACCGCCCACGTGCAGCTCACTCCAGGCCTGACCATCCCCCCAGACATCCCATGCCAGACTGGACACCCCCCACAAGCAGCCCACTCTAGTCTGGACACCAAACCCTATCACCCCTCACCTGTGACACCCCCCAGGCAGCCCACACCAGACTGGACACACCCACAGGCAGCCCTCTCCAGACTGGACAGCACTCCCCTACCTCCCTCACCTGTGACACCCCCAAGCAGCCCACTCCAGAAAAGACACCCCCAACAGGCAGCCCACTCCAGACCAGACACCCTCCCAGGCAGCCCACTCCAGACTGGACCCCCCCACAGGCAGCCCACTCCAGACTGGACACCCCCGACATGCAGCCCACTCCAGACTGGACCATCCCCCAAGCAGCCCACTCCAGACTGGACACACCCCACAAGCATCCCACTCTAGACTGGACACCACGCCCCAGCCCCCTCACCTATGGCACCCCCCAGGCAGCCCAATCTAGACTGGACACCCCCCACAGGTAGCCCACTCCAGATGGGACAGCCCTCAAAGGCAGCCCACTCCAGACTGGACACTTCCCCTACGCAGCCCACTCCAGACTGGACAACCCCCACAGGCAACCCACTCCAGAATGGACACCCCCGACAGGTAGGCCACTCCAGACTGGACATCATTCCCCAGCCCCCTCACCTGTGACACCCCCCCAGGCAGCCCACTCCAGACTGGAGAGCCCCCCATTTCCCCTCACCTGTGATACCCCCAGCCTGCCCACTCCAGACTGGACTCCCCCTACAGGCAGCCCACTCCGGACTGGAGAGCCATCACGGGCAACCCACTCCAGATCAGACACCCCTCCTGCCCAGGCAACCGACGCCAGACTGGACACCCCCCACAGGCAGCCCACTCCCGACTGGACATCACCCCCAGGCATCCCACTCGAGACAATACCCCCCAAACCCCTCACCTGTGACACCCCCCAGAGAGCCCACTCCAGACCAGACACCCCCCAGGCAACCCACTTCAGACTGGACACCCCCCACAGGCAGCCCACTCCAGACTGGACACCACCCTCCAGCCCCACGCACCTGTGAAGCCCCTCAGGCAGCCCACTCCAGACTGGACAGCCCCCACAGGCAGCCCACTCCAGACAAGTCACCCCCCACAGACAGCCGACTCCAGACTGGAACCCTCCCACAGACAGCCCACTACAGACTGCCTACCACGCCCCAGCCCCCCTCACCTGTGACACCCCAAGGCAGCGCAATCTAGACTGGACACCCCCCACAGGCAGCCCACTCCAGACCAGACAGCTGTCACAGGCAACCCACTCCAGAGTGGACAATCCCCCTGCCCAGGCAACCGATGCCAGACTGGACACCCCCCACAGGCAGCCCACTCCAGACTGGACAGCACCCCCAGGCATCCCACTCGAGACAAGATCCCCCAACCCCCTCACCTGTGACACCCCCCGGCAGCCAGCCCCCTCTAGATCGGACACCCCCCAGGCATCCCACTCCAGACTGGACACCCCCACAGGCAGCCCACTGCAGACTGGACACCACCCCCAGCCCCACTCACCTGTGAAATCCCCCAGGCAGCCCACTCCAGACTGGACACCCCCACAGGCAGCCCACCCGAGACAAGAAACCTCCCACAGACAGCCCATTCCAGACCAGACACCCTCCCAGGCAGCCCACTCCAGATTGGACCCTCCCACAGACAGCCCACTCCAGACTGGCCACCACTCCCCAGCCCCCCTCACCTGTGACACCCCCCAAGGCAGCCCAATCCAGACTGGACACCCTCACAGGCAGCCCACTCCAGACTGGAAACCCCCCAGGCAGTCCACTCTAGATTGGACACCCCACACAGGCAGCCCACTCCAGAATGGACACCACCCCCCAGCCCCACTCACCTGTGAAACCCCTCAGGCAGCCCACTCCAGACTGGACAGCCCCCACAGGCAGCCCACTCCAGACAAGTCACCCCCCAAAGACAGCCGACTCCAGACTAGAACCCTCCCACAGACAGCCCACTACAGACTGCCCACCACGCCCCAGCCCCCCTCACCTGTGACACCCCAAGGCAGCGCAATCTAGACTGGACACCCCCCACAGGCAGCCCACTCCAGACCGGACAGCTGTCACAGGCTACCCACTCCAGATTGGACACTCCCCCTGCCCAGGCAACCGATGCCAGACTGGACACCCCCCACAGGCAGCCCACTCCAGACCAGACACCCATTACAGGCAAACCACTCCAGACCGGAGACCCCCCTGCCCAGGCAGCCCACTCCAGACTGGACACCCCCACAGGCAGCCCACTCCAGACTGGACACCACTCCCCAGCCCCACTCACCTGTGAAACCCCTCCGGCAGCCCACTCCAGACTGGACAGTCCCCACAGGCAGCCCACTCCAGACAAGTCACCCCCCACAGACAGCCCTCTCCAGACTGGACACCCTCCCAGGCAGCCGACTCCAGACTGGAACCCTCCCACAGACAGCCCACTACAGACTGGCCATCACGCCCCAGCCCCCCTCACCTGTGACACCCCAAGGCAGCGCAATTTAGAATGGACACCCCCCACAGGCAGCCCACTCCAGACCGGACAGCTGTCACAGGCAGCCCACTCCAGATTGGACACCCCCCCTGCCCAGGCAACCGATGCCAGACTTGACACCCCCCACAGGCAGCCCACTCCAGACTAGACAGCACCCCCAAGCATCCCACTCGAGACAAGATCCCCCAACCCCCTAACCTGTGACACCCCCCGGCAGGCAGCCCACTCTAGACCGGACACCCCCCAGGCATCCCACTCCAGACTGGACACCCCCACAGGCAGCCCACTCCAGACTGGACACCACCCCCAGCCTCACTCACCTGTGAAATCCCCCAGGCAGCCCACTCCAGACTGGACACCCCCACAGGCAGCCCACCCGAGACAAGAAACCTCCCACAGACAGCCCATTCCAGACCGGACACCCTCCCAGGCAGCCCACTCCAGATTGGACCCTCCCACAGACAGCCCACTCCAGACTGGCCACCACTCCACAGCCCCCCTCACCTGTGACACCCCCCAAGGAAGCCCAATCCAGACTGGACACCCTCCCAGGCAGCCCACTCCAGACTGGACACCCCGCAGGCAGCCCACTCCAGACCGGACACCTCCCCAAGGCAGCCCACTCCAGTCTGGACACCCCTCCACAGGTAGCCCACTCCAGAATGGACAACCCCCCCACAGACAGGCCCCTCCAGAGTGTACACCACTCCCCAGCCCCCCTCACCTGTGACACCCCCCAGAGAACCTACTCCAGACTGGGCTAAGCCAGACATCCAAATGCACATGTTGCATCCAGGAGTGAGTGATCCCCAGTCACACATTCCCATTTTTGGCACATACACATCAGCATCATGCATGCACATGCCAAAGGCAACACTACCCCACCTGTCACACTTATCACCCCGGCACATTACGGCTGAATTTTCAGATTGTATTGACCGCAAAGCCAATAATTCATGTAATGCCTCTTGTATTTGTTCCCTTAGGACAGCTCCAGGGAGATGATAGAGACTCACAAGTAAACATCTTTTGAGGCTACCCTCTCGTTCATATTCTACTTCAACTGCCATCAGATTAGTCTCTTGCTTTGAGTTGATCCGCCTAGAGATGATGGTGTTCACCACCCCAATCAGCAGATCCCCATATGGTCTACCTCTTTCTCCCCTCTTTGCATAGGATTGGTATAAAAGGCCCCATTGCCAGTGTTTCTTGTAGGCAGATACAGCTATATTTTGCAATCATTTTGACTGAACCCTCAGCTGACAGTAGATGGGCAAAGCCTTTACAGTTCTATGTAAGGATAGTGAGTTCTCATTTTTTTTCTAAAACCTCAGGGAGCGAATCCACCAACCATTTTAGGACTTGCTGCACATCCGCAATCTCCACCTTCTTCCCATTGGGTAAGCTAGGATATTCTATTTCTTTTAGCAGTGTCGCTATCTCTATAGGTATACAGCTCAAATCTTCTTCTTTTAAGTCAATATCTATCTCCACATCCACTGCCTTCAGCTCAATTGTATACTTTCTAATCATTTGTGCTGTAGACAACAACTTACAAAGCAGAGACATTATGATTTGGTCCTTTTAGTGGCTCCACAAATAGAAAATTATCTGATTTAAGTACACACAATTGTGGTACTGAGTATAATCTAGTCAGAAATTCAGAGCAGCCAACCATTTTTGGTCATCACCTTGATATAGGTTCTTGATCAGACAGATACGATTTTCTGATTTTCTGACAGTACACACTGCTCTTCACCCAATGTTATTGGTAGTATGACTGCTTTGTTACTCCTAATAGGTGAGCTTTGAGGTTTATCCGGGCTTTCCATAGTCCTATCTTCTTCCACCTGTAAATCTGCCTCTAGCATCTCCACATCTTCCACCAACTCGTTCGCCTTTTCTTGCTCCCGCAACAGCCAGCTGGTAAGATGACCTTCTCCTTTAGAATTTTTCTTTTTAGCTCTGGCTGCTCTTTTCTTGGCTTTTTTAGTGAACAGACAGGGGACTCCAGACTCTGGCAATGGGGAAGACATACTACTTGGTCTCTTACTCATTTGCGCCATCCTTGCCATTCTGTGCTGCTTCCGTGAGATATATGTTTCGGGACTCTGCTCCAAGTTTAGATTTATCTCTGCCGCTTGCTGATCTTCCATTTCGTTAACTATATGAATGGCTTCAGATAAATTATCTTCTACCTCCTCAGATTCTTTCTCCCCATTGTCATTAGCCGTGGCAACAGCTTTGGTATTAGCCAGTATGCGCCCTGTCATTTGCAACAAGATCTTAAGAGCAAATTGCGAGGATGCAGCTGATGACTGTAACTCAGCTATCTCCGTTTCCCCAGGATATTAACAACCCAGGCTCTCCGCCTCCATATCGAGGACATCCCCCATTGATGCCATAGCTAAATTTAGAGAAGCTGATAATCGACCTGATACCACAGCCAAATTGGATAGCCCATGGGGAGTAGTAGCATGCCTGTCGTTCTGCGTCTCGCTGCTGCTTCCCGCAGTGGTAGATACTTGCGGGGTCATCCCCCTCTGGATGTTCAAACAAAGTTCCAGCAATTCATTACTATCAATGTCCTCGAAGTTCGTCGAGCTCAATGAGCCACTCCCGCTGGGGGCTAGGATTATAGTTTCCTAAACTATTGTCGAGTTAGTTTCAGGTAGTGGATTCAGAGTAAAAAACTCTGTGATCACACCTTGGTCAGCTGGGATTGCATTATTATCTTCCTTTTTGCTTGTACCTTTCCCACTGTCAGCTCCTCCTGCTCAATGTTTTTTCTATTAATTTGCATTCTTCGTAAATTATATTTCATCTGGGCTAGTCTTTTCACTGGAGGCATCTCTCCACCATGTGTAAGCACCAGGATAGTATTGGGGACTGATTTATAGATAAGTACCCCAGCCTTCTGCCTGCTCTTTTGTTATTAACCACAATATCTCTTAATATGCAGCAAGCTTCTGATCCATTCTCTGGTCCCCATAGGCATAGGCACCCTTCGCTTGCCATTGCACCAAAACAGCCACAGAGCTGCCCCTGCCCTTCACTTCTCCGGCCTTTACCTATATAGGAGTTAAGAGTGCAGCTGCAGCTGTAATATTGGCTGCTGGGGGCACTACCTAGCACCAAGGGGAACCACACAATTCAAAGATATGGGAAGGGGCTGCATGCTCTATAAGATAGTTAGAAGAGCAACTGCATCTCAAATCACCGATTGAAAACAGAGAAGCACCGCCGTAAGCTAGAGTCAGACACTGCTAGATATTATGGGGCACGTATTGAGGTAATGCTAGGGAAGGCCGCAGGGTAAATGTGCCTAATAAGAACAAATAAGATCTTATCAGTGACACCCGTGCCCACTCCCGTACATCCACTTACTCTGTAATCCCCTCTCCCAAAGATGCTGGTAAACAGACAACCTCGAGCTGTAACAAAAAGTGGCTTACTTTCCCTTAACACTGCGCCAACACTGGGTAGAGCAATATGCTCCTCCCTGTACCTTGACCATACCGACGACCTCTACGGCTCACTTTCTCAGGCATCAGGTGGGGCAGGCAGGGCAGGCAGAATGGAGACAACCTTCATATATCAGCGTTTAGATCCGGCACTCTGGGTCATTTGCTCGCTCGCCTCAAGACTCTTGCTGCCGCCAAGGAGTCAGATCAGAGGAAAGGACCTCTGTTTGCATAAAACAGTGTAGAGTGACGTGTCAAGCTGCACCTCACTCTCCCTCTCCAACCAGAAGTTCATCAGAGACCGCTTCCGACACACTACTAACAGCATATCAGGGGTAATCTTCAGGATCGGTGTCAGCAGGAACAGGCTCAACCCCATGACACAGCACAGGACACTGGTACGTTGAGAATGAAGAACTCAAGATCCTCATGGACTACGTGGCCATTCACCACAGTGACATGTGTCACCAACCAGGGAGAACACACACACACCTGCTCATCATATGGTGCATTGGCAGCATGTCACGGATGTGATCAATGCCTTAAGGTTTGAGAAGCGCACTGACCTCACCAGTTGCACCAAGACCCAGCTGGCTCTGCTGTGGCAACTGGAGGGGGGGTTACCGGAGGAGGAGGAACTGACTGACCATGAAGAGGCCATGAGCCAATTCATCCTACTAGAGCAGGTGGAAGGCATGGGAGGCCTGGAAAATTTACGAGGACACGTCCAGTGAGTGACCAAGAATGTGCATCCTTAGTGCGTAAAGTGAAGCATCACCAAGAAGTATAATTGTGGTGCACATCTGGGTGCATTTGATTTACTGCCCCGGTGAACCATGTCATGGTGTACTGACTCCTGGACAGTGTACACAAGAGTGTATACAAACCATGTGTTGTACATCAGTTGAACATGGTTGTGTGTAAGTACTCATCCCCCACTAGCATACCCGACAGGACTCCGGCGCTAAACCATGGTGCTATTAGCACCATGGTCCATGCCGGAGTCCGCCATGGCGGAATGGGCCATGGCCCTTCCCCATTCCCATTTTTGCCCCATAGGGCTCGATGGGAATGGGGAAGGCGGCAATTACGGTACCGCAAATTGCGGTACCATAATTGCCATCAAGGTCCCTTTGCGGGTCCCTACTTTAACGGCTGGTGTAGACCAGCCGTTAAGGTCGGGTCCCGCAAAGGGACCTCGTAATTAGGCGATAAGTGTTTAACGGCACCTCAGCCTTTTACGGCGCCGTTAAACACTTAGCGCCTGGGTCGTAATGAGGCCCAATGTCTGCAACATGATACCACAACGTGCCCTCTCGTTAGCTGCACCCTTGATGTCAGTAACTCTGCACTGCTAGACATATGCTTGTGTCTGAAATATGAATTACACTTCATTCACTGCAGGGCATAGAATCTCTTTTCACACATGTAGGTGCTTCCATGCTACATAGAACATACAAGATGACAACCAACATACCTTACGGTGTGCCCTGAGTGAGTGTGCATATGTGTAGATTGTATTTTACAAAAAAGGGGGAGCCCCCTGCGTGTTCAGTGAGAGTTCGGGGCAACACAAAAAATAAACACGGGGTTGTAACTCTCACTATCATAAGACCAAACAATTTATGGTCTAGGTTAATATATTAATTTTCCCAAACAATGAATGTTCTGCTTCTTGAGAAGTCAGAAAAAAATACGAAACTTCCAGAGTGAACAATTAGGGCAAACTACATGTATATATTTAGTCATACATATTGATTATTAATGTAAACAAAAAAAGGGAAGTTTAAAATGTTTTTATTATACATTGAATTTAAGTAAAGAGTAATAGTTCTGAACAGTGCCATGAAAATGTACACATAAAATATTCAGACAAAAACTTAAACAAAGTGAAAATAAAAGAGTGACCACTTGAATGGTTAATGTTTACAAACAGGATAATTCAAGATATAAATGCAGTAAAGGGTAAAGAAACAAAGGAAAAAAATACTTTCATATTAAAGCAAACAAAATGCACGATTAAAATCAATGTTTGAAAAACTGAATCAAACTTTCTTGTGGACAAAGGTACCTATCCTTTGTATGTACTCATGATCAGCATTTGATCATGTTTTGAATAAAGCTGCCTACGTGTCAGTTTTTAAACTGTAAATAGATAATGCATACACAGAGCCCCAGTTTTACAATCAAAAATACATGGGCTGTGCTAAGGGCACGTTTCGGCTTGTGGCCTTTAATGTTGGCATTGGTTGAAGAGCCTTCCTCAGGGCAATTGGATCTGTAAAGAGTCCAAAAACAAGAAACACAGTAAAGGTTTTTAAGTGTAAAAGAAGTAAGGCAGATATGTGACAAAACACAATCCAATAAATGGATACTATAGGCCCAAATATGTAAACAGGAATTCCTATTTTTATAGAACATTGTGGGATAATGGTACTGATGATACTTTTAAAACCAAAAGGTGAAAGGATTCTTGCTGCACTATACTCACCCTGTATAGAACACAGGGCAGTGCAGAGATTTCAGCCTATGGGGTTTGGCGGTGGCAGATTCCTTTACAACCTGCGTCTGCAAGGTCAGAGTCTTCGAGTAGGGACCCGATTTCAGGAGCAATGTTTTGGCGCTCTGAAAGGGAGAAGGTGAAAAAGATCCACCGTTGTTACTGAGAAAAATTTAGAGTGGTGCAAACAATTTGAAAAACATGCAAAATTGCAAGGAAAAAAGGGGAGGGGGGAGACGGATAGATTCCTAAGTGATTCCTAGGTGATTCCTGAGTGGTCTATACCTTAACGTTATAGTAATGGAACCAGCAGTTTACTGTGGACCCACGGCGTTCATGTAATGCAGAAGTCGCTGTTTGTAAGAGTGCTCGTGGTTGGAGCCGCCTTGAGAAATGCGGGTTGGTATAACACTGGGAAGTACAAAAAAGGAAAAACGTTAAAAGAACGTTAGTTACTGATAATTACTAAATGCGAGCAGGAGCATCTGGATGTGCTAAGGTGTAGATACTCACCGCATCAAAGAACAATGCAGAGGGTAAGGGAGAGGAGCGGGTTGGTCGCGTCTGCTTGTGCACTACGTGCGAGGCGTCCAGTTTGTCATGGAAACCGTGGGTTTTGTTGCTGACCCAGAATGCCGAGTGCTTGGGAGCTACCAAATCGCTAGACAGCTGGGGGTGAGTTACTGTGTGTGCCTTCCATGTGTTAACCTTGTGATTAATGGCAAGATTAACATAGAATGGAATGGTAGAGGAAGAAGGAAAAGAAAGGAAACAGTGAGGAGGGATGCTACGTCCGGTGGGACCGGCCCGTACTA
Organism: Ambystoma mexicanum; assembly: GCF_040938575.1. Lineage (NCBI taxonomy): Eukaryota > Metazoa > Chordata > Amphibia > Caudata > Ambystomatidae > Ambystoma > Ambystoma mexicanum. Next base: position 416,875,975 of record NC_090927.1, on the reverse strand, counting down.
TTGGTTACAAAGTGGGACCAGTCCATCGATGTAATGGAACGTTCCTCGCTCTGTTGTAAACTGGCTCAGTGATTACAACCGATGCTCAGAGTGATAGGGAGATGTGGAACCCAGCGGGAGTAGCCTGTTGCGTGCGGCAATGGATGCCGGGATGAAAAGTTAAAGAGACGGTGGCGCACTGAACATAGAAGCAACCACGTAGCACAGAAATCAAAAAACCATGGCCTGAAGGGTTAAGTTTAGAAATAAACCGGTCGGATAAGGCAATAATGGAGGTGTATGGGGCGCACTGGACATAAAAAGAATACATCATGGCGCAAGAGTCTATAAGTCATAATTGGAAGTCCAATTGGAAATAATCAATTCAGGTAGGGCAAATATATTCTTCATTAAGGCCATGGTGGAATGAATTAATTCTATAAATCCATTGGGCCTCTTTCTGTAATAGACTCATTTTAAGGTTTGTGGAAGATGTAATGGTGTCTACCACCCACCATAAAATGTCGTCTGCTGTGTGTCTGTATGCAAGATAATGTTTAACCAAGGGAGCACTCTCATGTTTACACCTTATTCGAGAACGATGTTCGCAGATCCGGATGTTGACTGGTCTTTCTGTTTGTCCGACATATCTCAAGCCACATGGGCATTGTATAATGTAGATGGCATTTTTGGTTTTACAGTTTGTCATGCTTCTTAAATTCCAGTGTCTATCCTCGATCGTAAATTCTTTGATCTTTTTGGTAAACTTGCATGATGTACAATTTCCACATGGGAAATGTCCTACAGGTGTTCTCAAGTTCCACAATCCCAATCTCGGGGCAGGGTTTGAGAATTTGGAATGCACCAACTGGTCTCGCAGATTTTTGCCCCGCTTATATGCGAAGCGTGGTAATGGCTCATTGGGGAGGCACAGTTTTGCCATAGTCCAGTGTTTAGTTATGGACTTTCGAATCAATGGTGTGTGGGCGCCATGTGTAATAACACAGGTCGTTCTTGGTTCCTCATTTCTATTGGCATTTTTATCCAGCAGAAGTGTGTCCCTGTTAGAGAATCTAGCTCTTTTCCTTGATCTGGATGTTACATGATGTGGATACCCTCTCTCGGTCAATCTATGATCGAGTTCATTGGCATGGGCATAGAAATCTTGAAGTTCGGTACAATTCCTTCTTATTCGCAGGTATTGACCGAAGGGTAAATTTTCCCTGATGTGCCTAGGATGGTCACTATTGAAATGCAAAAGGGTATTTCTATCGCTGGGCTTGCGGAATAAATTACATTTCAAGGAACCATTGTTGGCTTGAATTTTGAGGTCAAGGAAACTGATCTCGGAATCATTGCACTCCATAGTGAATTGAATGTTTTGATCAACCTTGTTGAGCCATTCCAAGAAATTCTTCAGATCTGGTTTGGACCCTTTCCAGATACAGAGAATGTCGTCTATGTATCTTTTCCAAATTTTGATGTGGTCTCTATAGGGATTCTTTGCAGATAGAATATTAGTTTTTTCAAAATCTGCCATGAATAATATGGCCAAACTGGGCGCAAAACTAGCCCCCATTGCTGTCCCTTTACATTGAAAATAAAACTGTCCATCAAATTCGAAATAGTTTTTGGATAGAGCAAGTGTAAGTAATTCTACAATGAAGTTTGCTGGCACTCTAGTTTGGACATCAGAGTTGGTCAGGTACCTGACACATCCCTGCTGCCACAACGGCAATGACTCCTGAGGCAAATCGTTGTTAAGCCTGATCCCTGTTACCCTCCCACACTCAGCCCACACTCCATGGGTCCATGCCCCTCTCCCTCTTGTGTGTCACTGTACCTTGTTCCTATCTACAACCCCATTGACTTACTCTCTCCACTTCACAAACCTTGCCTAGGTGGTAGTCTTACAGCCATACATCAACTGGGACTGTTTCCTTTTTCACACACTTACGACATGTTCCTATTGTGTACAGCTCCTGTACCTGGTCAACACTGATGTGGCATGTGATGGACGCAGACTTGGATGTGGATATGTGTGTCTGCCTGTTGCCATGTGATGTAATTGCACATCACAGAACCACATGGCCATGCCCATTTCACTGGTATTAGTCAACAGTTAGCTGTGCCATGAGCCATAATGCGATTCTTAACAACCCTGTTTGTTGTCAATGGGCCTCATTTACCGGGAGGCGGAGGACCAAGGTGCTATTAGCACCTTGGTCCATGCCAGTAAAATACTGGCACCGCCTTGGTGGAAAGGGGAATTAACGCCCTATTCCAAGGTTGGCGGGGCGGTAATTCCCCCTTCCCCCATTACTCTTCCCCATTCCCATTTTTGCCCCATAGGGCTCTATGGGAATGGGGAAGGCTCTATGGGAATGGGGAAGGCTGGGAAATTGCGGTACCGTAATTAGCACCCTGGTCCCTTTGCGGGTTGGTTTTTAACGCCTGCTAAACAGCAGGTGTAAAAGTACCTACCCGCAAAGGGACCTCGTAGTAAGGCGGTAAGGGTTACCGGTCACTGGTACCATTACCGGTGACCATTAACCCTTACCGCCTTCCGTGTAATGAGGCCCCATGTGTTCACTGGCAGCATGGCCCTGAGCAGAGAATGTTGTTGCAGTCTGCATATACCATGCTCAGATAGCATGTTTTCCATAGAGTGTGGATGCTGTATTTCTTATGTTAACATGCCCTGCATTTTGTTGCATGACAGCAATGTGATACACATGTTTACTGTAGATACGTTGCACATGACTCGACATGTCTTTTTCTGTACATGTGCAGGTGAGGAGGTACCAAATGCAGAGGAGGAGGAAGAGGAGGAAGAGGAGGAAAAATAATCTGTGGTGCATCAGACCACCAGCGGAGGATGTGGTGTGGCAGGCCATGATAATCCATCCCGAGCCGTGCTGCAGACAATTCTGACTCTTTGGACTCAAGTAGCTCTGATGCTGAACCAAATGTACAGTCCTCAATGCTGGCAGAGGTGAGTGCACCAATAGGTGGAGCAGTTGGGGCCTGTGAGTCTTTTGGGGGTCAGGTGCCTGCACAAGGTTAGTGGTGTCACACCCTTCTGTGGTGGTTACTGCTGCAAGGCCACACTCCCATGTATTGGTTTCTGATCCTGGGGCAGATGTACAAGGGAAGGTTGCAGTCCTGTAGACAGAGACAGGGGCATCACAGCAAGAGCCATGCTCCCTTGGATCAGGTAGGCGTTGGCCCTGCACATGTAGGGAACATGTGCAGACTGGGAAAACAGTGTGGGAGGGGTTGATGTTGTGTTCCGCACACTGACAGTGATAGTTTGGCTGAGGGCATGTTCAGGGTGGACAGTTTCATGATCCCCTAGCAACACAGGTGAAGCAACGGCTGCAGGTAATGCGGTCCACATTCCGTCCAACAGACTGCGCATGGAGGCTAACACCAGGGGCTGACGGGCAGATCTGCTGTGTCTGCAGGCATCCCTGCTTGCAGAGTGTCAGGCACACAGGAAAGCCCTGAGGCATGAGTTGTTGGACCACAGAGCTGCAATCCGTGAAGAAGAGGAAGCCAGCAGAAGACTGTTCTGCCAGGAGATTTTATCATTGAGGCAGACAATCCCAGAGGAATTCAGTGCAACCTGTGAGGTTGTGCAAAGTGACCTTCAAGCTCCCCCTCTCGGTCTATGATGGACATTTTAGATTTTTTTTCTGATACTTTAGTTGATCCCCTGGCCAGGATGTTGGCATTTCTATTTTTGAGTTGCACTTTCCAGTTTTTATTTGTTTCTTTTTATTTTTCTTGAGTTGTGAAGTTAACGTCTCAAGGCCATGATGTTTGCAGTGGCGGACATGCAGGTATGCATAGTGAGATCAACTTGCATGTTTGCATGGTGGTGCACTGGATGGCATGTGCAGGTTCAGTTTTTCCTCGCACATTTGTGTTGTGTGAATGGTACTTCACTATGCCTTTTGTAATGTCTTCTCCCATGTTGTTTCAGGAATCCTTGAGCTGGTGGTGACTGCTGTCCCAGGAAAACACCCTGCACCCTTTGATGTCCATGCTCCTCATGCCCTCCACCAGGCACTGTCCATCCTGTAACTAATTTGGAGACACAGTTCCTGGTGAAGGTGATGTGGGATCCACACCATGCCGGAGCAGTCAGCAGGTAAACATGAGCACTTTGCATGTTGAGCATGCGTCATTGGTCACCATGTCTGCTGCATGTGTAACTCTACTTATATGTGCTTTGCATTCTACCATGCCCGGATGGTTATTTAAGTGGTATTCATGTCACAGTGTTACCTCTCTCGGTCAATCCATCTATGACTGCACCTACTGTGCTGTAGTGCATGTCATTGGCCATCTCTAATCCAGGCAGCACACTCCTTGATGTGTGTTGAACTTGGCCTTCCCTCTCACTAACACTCTCTCTCCTTCGCTCTGTTGTGGTATCCTGCACTCGTGGGCAGATCACAATCTATGTCCTGTCACCCTCTTGCACCAGGTGGTGCTTCTGCAGTGGGTGCTGTAAGGATATTTGGCGTGTTACAGCACAGAGTACAGCACTACTACACAGGTAGCAAACAGCACAGAGTACAGCACTACTACACAGGTAGCAAACAGCACAGAGTACAGCACTACTACACAGGTAGCAAACAGCACAGAGTACAGCACTACTGCACAGGTAGCAATTTTTTTTTGCAGCACCACCACAAGGGTGCGGTGCATTGCTATATGTGTTACCAGATTAACAAGGAAAGACAGGGCATTCAGTCAAAAACGATTTTAACATACAAGATGCAAATCTATTTTTACAGTTAAAAGTACACGTGCACATTCAAAAATGCACACTATTTTTCACCTGAAATGCCTATGGTGCGAGAGACACATTTGAAAATAATAACTAACCTTACTGACAACTAACCTGACTAATGAAACATAATCCACTAATAAAAATGTGTCTCCACTGCAGAATTAGGCCTATTCTGAAAGTGAACTTTTAAACGCACATCCATTTTTTTTTCTGTTCTCTCTGCTGCCCTGTCCACATAACTACAGGAAGCAAATGGGCTCGAAAGAACAGGAAATCAGTTGGTTACAAAGTATTACTATAAAAATGAGCCATTGTGTAGAGAAGGAGGAGATGGCGTGATTAATTCTGATTGGAGCAGCGTCATAGCAAGTATCATGCTAGAGGGAGTGATCAGGCTTTTTGCTGGGGGAAGTTTGAGGGAGGAGAAAGGCAGTTGAGATTGGGGAGAGCTGAAAGAAGGACCTTTCCACTGGCTGAGGCATTCCTATCTGCAAAAGCTGAGAATTCCAGGCAATGACCCGGTTTGAGAAGGCAAGCGTTCCTTTTTACTGGAGTTAATCTTCAAGGGAGCCACATTCAGAAAGAGAACAGCCAAAGAGAACAACTAAAAAGATAAGGTAATTACAGAAGTGTGGGAGCTGAGTGTGTACGATAATATGCAGTCAGTGTAGGATTCCTGTGCATGCCTTAATCAAATGCTAATGTTGCAATTTGAGTTCTGTTCTCCGCCACTCTCTTTGCAGTGTGTCATAGACAATGCTTTTACTGTAACATTTTATTTATTTCTGTAAAGAATGAGATCGTGTTTAATTGCAACTTTTATAATACAGAAAAATATTTGAAAACAGACGGGTGGTGTATTTACTATTTACCATTACAATGCTGATGATGTGGGGAGATTTTAAACAGTGCAATGGTCATTTTAAGACAGATGTGTGCATGTCAGATTCAGTATGAACAGTTGTGAGTGACTGTAGCATAGCTCGTTGGAGGTACATGAGCCAACGGGAAGAGAGACTCTCTGAACATAGCTCCCTACCGTATATAAGGTAGTGGAAATTACCACAAGATTACCATATATAGCTCTCTGTCGTAAATAAGTCAGTGAGATCGCCCATGGTGGCACACTAACACTAACACTGAAAAATGTGGTATTCCTAAAATGTAGGTCTGAGGTCTCTCTAGTGATTACACGAAAAATCTAAGCAACGATAAGGGATTCTGGACATTGGGGCCACAAATAAAACAAGGGAATTATGCTCACCAAAATACCACCAACCACGCCAACCACCCACGCATACCAAATATGCATGCCTGGGTGCTGAAATAATGCATGTTCACTGTATTATTGTTGTACATGGCCCAATCTGAATACAAGGAGTGATTGTTGCTAAGTTATATTTCGGCGGTAAGAAAATACCGTCAGGCCCCAAATCTCCACAAAATACCCTACATATTTATGGTGCGTTGCAGGCCGGGAAAGTGATCATAGAGTACCTACTGGGCGTGGCAAGCGTGTCTCACACTGCCATTTGCTCATTAAAGGGAACCCATTTTATAATAGCAGTGTGCCACTAAAAACGAATTTCAGAATGTCACAAAGGGAAACCACATTCTCAGATCTAGTGCAATATTTAGAGGCAAAGTTATTTGCACATGGGAATTGGTCTTCGAATAGCACGTTAGAATGGAGTAACCGCATTCAGGGTGAGGTGCAGAAAGAAAAACTAGACAATATTTTTGCAGAAGGCAGCATAATTCAGGTCTGCCTTGCAAGATTATTGAATGCAGCCGATAAAAGTGCAGAGAAAGACTGTTTAATACGGCTATGCGGCAAAATATGGTTTATTTTAAACAAGTCCCTGCGAATGCAAGAGAATGATACTCAGCTAATTAAAAGGTTAAAGACTGAATTAGAGGGGGCAAGTAAAAATCAGGAAATGTTGAGAGCAGAATTGGATGTATGCCAAAAAGACATGCAATTAAAATGCAGAGACTTTGATACTCAGTTATCCAAAAGCAAGAAACAATTTGAAGATAGTGAGCAAGAACTGGCACACTTAAAAGCCTTAGTGGATCACATTAGGTAGGATAAAGATGAGGTTGTTTCAGAAATGCAGATTTTACAAAAAGAACATTGTGAAAAAGAAGGTGATCTCCAGAGTGCAGAACAAGAAATGATTAAAATGATCCAAGAAAGAGACAAGAGAAATAAAGAGTTCAATGAATGCCAAATGCAAATGTGCGAAATGCAGGAGGTGATTAATAAAATGAGTGATGAAAATAATTATTTGCAAAATGAAGCAACCAGACTCCTTAAAAAGTGTAAGGACTTAGAACAGCAAATGTGCATTCCCAGGTCCCAGGAGAGGCGGCAGGGTACCACATTCAATGGAGTGGAGGTGAATTCTAGCTCTGCCCAAAGAGCTAGTGCTCCAGTGACTGGGCCGGTGACTGAACTTGGTTGCAGCGCCCTTGGGGGATTTGATACTCCCATTGGGGGCAGCCACCAATATCATACACCTGAAAACAGGATTGAATCACAAAATAGTGCAATTCCATGTATTGCAACAAGTAGCCCCATAAAAATAATGAAATCCATTAAAGCCCTGATCAAACCATTTAAAAAGGGAGGTGAATGCTGCATTGAGGATCACTTAGAAGCGGTGCATGACATTTTTAAAGCACTCCAGATACCTAAGGAACAGTACAGACAATATTTTCATTTAACTTTAGATGCCCCGACGGCCAGCATCATAAGGGGATTAAATGAACAGCAGAATATGACATGGCTGGAGTTTGAAAAAGAAATTAGGCGTCATTTTTCTCCTTTTCAGTCATTGCAGGAGGCAAAGAAAGTCACGTACACAAATACTGCTGGACCTAATACATCCCCTCGCCAATTTTTACAAGACTTAAAAAGAGCATTCTCTCGCTTTGATGTATCTTTTGACTCAAATTCCAATGAGTTTAAAACTGCATACTTCTATGGGCTACAGAAAGACATCATACCCCAATTGGTCCGTGAATTTGACCGTGACAAGTCCCTTGAATGGATTGTACATCAAAGCACAAAGCTATATGAGGTACTCTATTGTCAGGGTAGAGAAAGTGATAAAATGAAAGATACTAGGCCTAAATCTAAAGAACCCTCAGCCACAGTAATGGAAATCAGGTCAGCCAAAATGTCCCTTGAGTCTGCTCAAAGCCAAGGTAAAAATAATGTGACACCTGAACAAAGGGGTAATCAACAAAGATCGCCATTTCCTGTACCAATGTTCCAAACACATGATCCTAGTAATAGAGAGAGCTACATCAGCCCTAGGTATTTAGGGGATAGACCCCGGGTAGGATATCGGCCTGATATGGCAGGTATGAACAATAACCAGAGACAAAATCAAGATCAAAGAAATGATGGTCCCTACCAGTCATTGGGGAGGTTTGATCCCAACACCATGATATATGGTAATCAGGATAGGCCCCGATATGTGGATCGATTTACTGATAATGGAAATCAACATAGGGGCTAGTACCCACAATCTGAGAGACAGGACATGAGGCAAAACGTGAACTACAGTCCACGCCAGTACAATGATTCCCCACCAGGGGACTATAATCAAAGGATGGGTGCAACCCGCTCCCCTCCACAAATTAATCAAGAGTTCAGAAACCATCCCAACCGACATCAATCACCTGAGAGGTATCAGAATAGATCCAATCAGGGGGAAAACAACCAACATCGACCTAGGCCACAGAAAGAGGATCCTAGAGAGATGGAAAGGTTCCAGTGCCTTGAGGCCCAAGTGAAAATGTTAGCTGAGCAAATAGGAAAGCTCTATACAGCGCAAAAACAACCTTCCAAAGAGGGGGCTGATGGCCATAGCAATGACCGGGGGGCTTCCGAAAAGTGACTAAGTACTCATGATAACTGCAGTGCCAAAATGACTGATTGCTCTGATATAATTTTGCATAACGACTCTGAGATGCCTAATGGATTAAAAATGAAAGTACCAGTAAATGAAATTGTGACAGAAAGTGCAAATACTTCTAAAAAAGAGGTACGGTTTAACTTAGAGCTAAATAAAACAGTAAAGATTTGCACAAATGAAAGAGAAACATTAGGAATTCCAAAAGAACAAAGGGACAGATTTAATAAAAATGACTCATGCATGGGGAATACCAGTGAACAGGGAGTAAGTGGGGATGCCATAGCTCCTTCCCTGGGCAAGCAAAACAATGACCAAACACAGACAGAAAAAGGAAATACTCACAAGGAGGGTACAAGTCAATCACCTGAAGAATTCTTTGAGCCACATATTTTTGAAGAGGCTGAAAGGGCTGGTATCACACTAAATGATCACAAATGCACAGAATTAAAAAATGACAAATTGCTGAATGATGTTGTTACACATGTTCAGTTGGAGGATTGTAATGTGGTCTCTGATGTTACCCAGATGGATGGGCGAACAGTGGCCACACTCCAAAAAACCTCTGAACATGGAGAAATGAATAAAATATCTCGCACAGAAATGGGTAAAAAGGAGGGAAAAATGTCTTTTCATTTACCAATGTGCTTAGCCAAAAGTGAAAAAGACCTGAGAAAGGTGAGCCCTGAAATCAGTAAGAATTCACATTTCTTATGTGTATTAGAGGAAGTTGAGGACAGATATTATGCACCCATCACTGTAGAAGAAAAATGCCACACCTTTGCTATGATTGACACTGGCGCACAGGCCACAATTATGTCCAAGGAGCTGGTAAAGAGTATCAATGAAGGGAGGCCTCCACAGAGTCAGATCACAGTGAAAGCAAATCAAGGCCCAGTGCATAACTTTAATGGGGAGGAGGTGCCCATCATAGGTGTAACTGAGGTTGACATAAAAATAGGAAAGCACAGAATGAAACAAGAGGTATTGATCACATCTATTTGTGAAATTCCATTTCTGATGGGGACAGATTGCCTGAAAAGATTGTCTCCTCTCATAGATGGGGTGAATGGAGTGCTGTGGTCCTTAACCAAAAAACCATTGAGGCCTAAGAAACTAAAATCACAAAACAGCAATATAAATGAATGTCACACCGTTGCCAAAACAAATGATGCTGTGGAGGTATATCTCCAGAATAGCTGCATACCTAGTGTCACTGTTATATTAATGTGTCAAGACAAAATGCAGAGCGACAATGAAAAACTACCTGTACAAATATACTTGGACCCAAGGAAAGATTGGCAGACTGCCATAGATGAGCACACATTACGTTTCTATTTAAAAGAGAAAACATGCAAACAGAATATTGCTCCTAAAACAGATTCAGAAAAACACATTACCACTCTGGCAGAAATACACATGGAAGATGAGCAACCATGGGTTCATGTTGGTATAAATGATTATCTTAAAACAATAAAAGCCACTTTAGCGCTTGAACATGAAAGGAGTTTCATTAATGAGAAATTGTTGCAAAAAATTATGGAGAGGGAAGAAATCCCGAAATTTAGGATTAAAAACCAATATGTTTCTGGGTTGGACAGTCCAGACTTTGAAAACCGAATTGCAGGCAGATGCATGCTTAAAATTAGCATTGGGCAGAAAACAATTTACCATAATGTATGGATAGTGAGTGGAGCACAAAATGAATTTTACATGGGCAATGACATCATGCACAGAATGTGTATGGTGTTAGATTTCCTTAATCAAAAAATATGGTCACGCCTAGGTGGTCCGGCACCTGAATTTGAAGACAAAAGAAGGGCTTATCATTGTGCACAACTGGTTCCTTATGCAGTCGAATTACAAATGAGGAAAAATACTATTATTCCTGCATTTACAAAACAGTTTGCAATAACACTGAAATGCAAAAATGGACAGCAGATGAAAGGCTCTGATGCATTTGTATGCCTGAATAAATCCATAAAACAGCAAGGCCTGGATTATGAATACATTCCATTGGTAGACATTGGTGAGGGATCTGTAAAAATCATGGTAAATAATAAAGGTTGTCAGGATATTCATTTAGAGGAAAACTCCCCATTAGGAATGGCCATACAAAAATCACATTATACGGCAGATTTAAATAAGATGGTGATTGGGAATATTCCTGAAAAATATGTAGATGCCAAGGGCGAGTTGCCAGAACACCTGGACTCTCAGCCCAAAGGAATATTTAAAATTCATTCTGTGTATCCTTATGATTCAAATGAGACAGTGTGCTGCCATCAAGAGGATTGCATAATATTGAATTTAAATGAAAATGAAACAGGAAATCAGCCCATTGAAGTGGAAGCTGATATGCCAAAATATTTAAAAGTGGCAGCTCTACAAAAAGACACAGCCACACAGTTAGAGGAAAGCGCTGAGATTCCTTTACCAGAAGAGTTTCCAGAATTTTCCAGAATGGTAGAAGAGCAGATCTCCTTAGCGGATGCATGTGACAGCGATAAGGATAGGGACGACCTGAGGGAAATATTTATGGAGTTTAAGGATGTATTTGCAAAAGATGCTTATGATTGTGGTTTAACTGATTTACATGTGGCCACACTACCAGAAGGTTGTAGCAGAAATCCAGTGTTTGTACGCCAGTATAGACTACCGCTGGCATGTTTAGAATCATTGGCAGAGATTATTAAAAATTTGGAATCACGGGGAATAATCAGGCCCATTCATAGCACATCCAATACGCCTATTTTAGGTGTGTTAAAGCCAAATGGTCAATGGCGGCTGTGTGCAGACTTAAGAGAGTTAAATAAAAGAGTACCAATATCTAGATGGCCACTGCCATTCATTGATCAGGGCCTAGCTCAGATACATGGTTCAAATGTATTTACCACATTAGATCTCACCTCTGGATATTGGTGCGTGCCATTGGCAGAGGAGATACAACACTTATTTTCCTTTACATTTGACAGGACTCAATATGCCTGGCGTAGAGCTCCATTCGGGTACATCAATAGTGGGAGTGAATTTGGCATATTTTTGAGAAAGGCCATGCCGGATGCAGCGGAAAGAGGAACAATAGTTTATGTGGATGATGTCCTGATAAAAAATGAAAGCCTGAAAAGCCATTTTGATGAAATAAGACATGTACTTGGCCAATTGCAGAAAGCAGGCGCCAAAGTATCTTTGCAAAAAGCACAATGGTGCAAGAAAAAAGTGAACTTTCTAGGGCATATAGTGACTGAACATGGGCTAAATCCACAAAGGAAGAAAATAGAGGCCATACAAAGATTAAAAGATCCTAAAAATGTGAAAGGAGTAAAAAGTTTATTAGGGATGACAGGCTATAACAGAAAGTTCATTGAAAATTATGCAGAAATCACTCAACCATTGACTAAACTGCTTAAACTGAATACTCCCTGGAAATGGGAAAGAGGGCAGTCTGATGCAGTGGCTAAATTAAAGGAATGTCTTGTAAAGGCACCATGTTTAGCATACCCCATAAAGGACAGGGATTTCTTTATAGAAATAGGTTTTTCTGAACATTGTATGTCAGCAGTGTTATCACAAAAACACGATTTGAATCACAAAACCATTGCATATGCAAGTAAGGCATTTTCCCAAGTTGAAATGAAATTTAATGAATGTGAAAAGGCCTATTAACCACTGTGTGGGCGCTACAACATTTCCGCCCCCTTGTTCAGGGAGAAAAGGTGATTATTGAAACAAATCATCAACCTTTGCAATTTTTAGAGAGTAAAAGAATTAGATCAGGCAATCTAGCACAATCCAGAATCACTTCATGGACGCTGGCATTACAAGGTTTTCCCGTAGAAGTGAGATATGGACAAAATAAAAAGAGCCCAATTGCTCAAGGGTTAGCTGACTTACATGACTGTGCAGCTGAACAAATACCAAATGAAATGGAAGTGGAAACTAGTTTACAGGAATTTGAACAATCACCACACAAAGCTTTTGATGAAAAAACATGCAAGGATTTGCCAACTGTATATGTGGATGGTTGTGCTTTTCACATTGAAAATGACAGTAATAAACAATTAGTGGCAGGAATAGGAAATGTCTGGTTGAAATGTGAAGGCGTTCCCAGTATAGGGATGAGGATTGGAGATAGGAGCAGTCAGGTGGCGGAATTGGCAGCCATTTATAAAGCAATTGCTACTGCAGTTGATAAAAAGTTCAGTGAAATTGTCCTGGTGACTGATTCTGACTATGCACGGAATAGCTTTGTGGAGTATTTGCCTGGTTGGAAAGCAAGAGGCATGGTTACATACAACAAAAAGCCACTTAAACATGGAAGAATGATACAAGCCATAGACAAATTGGTGTCAGAAAATAATTTAACAATATACTGGAGAAAAATCTGTGGGCATTTAAAAACACCAGGAGAGGATAAGGAGGGAAATGATAAGGCAGACCACCTGGCTAAGATTGGGGCTGTGATGGGAGAATTGCTACCTATTGATTATTTAATGGGTGAAATACAAATTGATGCAGTCACACGTTCTAAAGCACCAAAGGAGATAGATCAACCGGTGGTGCAGTGGAGTCATGACACGCCAGACCAAGATTTGATTGAGGCACAAAAGAATGATCAAATTTTGGGAATCTATTATAATCATTTGATAGATCCTGAACAAAATCCTTTAACAGAAAATGATTGTATGGGAAAAGAAGAGTTGAGGGTGTTATTAAAGAACAAAACACGAATTAGATTACAGGATGGACTCATGATTAGAGAGTCCATAACAGGGCAAATACAGTGGGTAGTACCCCTTTCATTCAGAGGACTAATGCTACACCATGCACATGATGCCATAACTGCAGGCCATAGAGGTTCACAAAAAACATTAGAAATACTAAAAGATTATGCTTACTGGCCACATATGTCCCAAGATGTGGAATTATATACTAGAGGATGTCTAGTATGCGCCCAATTTAAACCTGCTTCACCAATGCATAGAGCACCATTGATGAAAAGAGGCCTAACTCTCCCATGGTCAGATTTGCAAATAGACTATGTAGGTCCTTTAAAAAGGTCGAGCAGGGGACACCGTTATATTTTGAGTGTGGTATGTTTGATGTCGAAGTGGATTGAGTGCATTCCTGCACCAGATTGTAGTGCGCAAACAGCAGCCACATTGCTGGTGAACCATGTGTTCTCAAGGTTTGGGTTGCCACAAAGAATTGAGTCAGACAGAGGAAGTCATTTCACAAGTACTCTAATGAGTAAGGTATGGCAAATACTAGGTGTGAAAAGGAAACTACATATCGCATATCGGGCGGCGTCTTCAGGTACAGTTGAAAGAAGCAATAGGTCTGTTGTGGATATTTTAAAGAAATTTGTGGCAGAAGCAGGTTCCAGCTGGGATTTGCGTTTACCATTGGTTTTGATGGCAATCAGGTCGACTCCTGCCAAAGCAACAGGTGTTAGCCCCCATGAGGTCTTAACAGGTAGGAAAATGGTGTTACCACAACACCTACTATACAGAACACATGAGCAAACCCTTCTGAGTGCATCCACAGTTCATGAATATATTGATGAACTGAGGAGGCATTTGCAACATGCATTTGCTTTTGTGCAGAGAAATCTGGAAAGAGCTACTGACAGTGCAAAATCGTATTATGATAAAAAGACATCAGTAAAGGAATACAGTGTAGGGGATCAGGTGTACAAGTTTCATTTTGGAAAAAGTAAACAGAAAAATTCTAAATTTCTAGCAGCCTGGCAGGGGCCATTTCGAATTATAGATAAGGTCTCTCCTGTGGTTTATAAAATTTTGAAAAATGAAGGTGAAACAGCAATAGAGCAGTTTGTCCATGTAAATCAAATCAAACCATGCCATCCCAGACATGAGATCAGGCAGCTTGAGCATGTAGAGACAGATAAAGTCCCTTGAACAAAAAAAGAGAAAATAAATGGGTGTAATCAGGAGGCAGTGACAAAGAAGTTAAAAAAAAGTTGATTATTATGATGGTACATAAACACTGTAATATATATAAAAATATATAATATAAATAAATAAATAAATGCACATATAATGGAAGCTCATGGTTGGTGTGCAGAGAGAAAGTGTGTTAAATATTGAATATCTGCTTGTTTTCTTTTAACTTGTGTTTAATTTCAGGAAAAAAAAAAAAAAAAAATGAAATATTTTTACCAAGCATGTTTTATTTTTGGCAAAAGGATGAAGTTAGTATTATGCTATGTACTTAATTTGTTTATTTTCTATTTTGATTTAGACAATTAACATTATTTGGTCGGAGGTTCCGAGATCAGAGCCCACGGGAGAGACGATGGAGTCCTGGAGTCCCCTGGATGAAGACCAAAAGATGCCTGCCTCCAGGTGGAGGTGAAGACAAGATAACCAGAACGCTAAAAAGGATGACTCCTATGGATCTAAGATTGCCAAGATGGAAGTGTACTCGAATGAACCGAATAACATCGCTGGTCGGGACGTATCAGAAGCGGACAAGAGTGCTGACATATGGAGTTCCACGTATTTATTATTTTAATTATTTATTTTAATTTGTTATATTAATTATTTGTTTTAGTTAGTTGTTTTATTTCTTTGTTTTTAATTGACTTGGAAAATCTAAACTTAAAGTAATGCCACTTCAACTGAGAAGGCAAATGTAGAACATTTTGTAAACTGATGAACTCGGATGAATACTGTGTTGATTGCAAATTTTTCATTGATGCACATGAATATTCATTTTGTTGGATTGCTATATTGTAAAAGAAAAAAAGAGAGAACAAATTGTTTTTAGGAATTGCCTTGGATTATAGCCAAGTTCTAAAAACAAAAGGAGGGTATGTAAGGATATTTGGCGTGTTACAGCACAGAGTACAGCACTACTACACAGGTAGCAAACAGCACAGAGTACAGCACTACTACACAGGTAGCAAACAGCACAGAGTACAGCACTACTGCACAGGTAGCAATTTTTTTTTTGCAGCACCACCACAATGGTGCGGTGCATTGCTATATGTGTTACCAGATTAACAAGGAAAGACAGGGCATTCAGTCAAAAACGATTTTAACATATAAGATGCAAATCTATTTTTACAGTTAAAAGTACACGTGCACATTCAAAAATGCACACTATTTTTCACCTGAAATGCCTATGGTGCGAGAGACACATTTGAAAATAATAACTAACCTTACTGACAACTAACCTGACTAATGAAACATAATCCACTAATAAAAATGTGTCTCCACTGCAGAATTAGGCCTATTCTGAAAGTGAACTTTTAAACGCACATCCATTTTTTTTTCTGTTCTCTCTGCTGCCCTGTCCACATAACTACAGGAAGCAAATGGGCTCGAAAGAACAGGAAATCAGTTGGTTACAAAGTATTACTATAAAAATGAGCAATTGTGTAGAGAAGGAGGAGATGGCGTGATTAATTCTGATTGGAGCAGCGTCATAGCAAGTATCATGCTAGAGGGAGTGATCAGGCTTTTTGCTGGGGGAAGTTTGAGGGAGGAGAAAGGCAGTCGAGATTGGGGAGAGCTGAAAGAAGGACCTTTCCACTGGCTGAGGCATTCCTATCTGCAAAAGCTGAGAATTCCAGGCAATGACCCCGGTTTGAGAAGGCAAGCGTTCCTTTTTACTGGAGTTAATCTTCAAGGGAGCCACATTCAGAAAGAGAACAGCCAAAGAGAACAACTAAAAAGATAAGGTAATTACAGAAGTGTGGGAGCTGAGTGTGTACGATAATATGCAGTCAGTGTAGGATTCCTGTGCATGCCTTAATCAAATGCTAATGTTGCAATTTGAGTTCTGTTCTCCGCCACTCTCTTTGCAGTGTGTCATAGACAATGCTTTTACTGTAACATTTTATTTATTTCTGTAAAGAATGAGATCGTGTTTAATTGCAACTTTTATAATACAGAAAAATATTTGAAAACATAGGGGTGGTGTATTTACTATTTACCATTACAATGCTGATGATGTGGGGAGATTTTAAACAGTGCAATGGTCATTTTAAGACAGATGTGTGCATGTCAGATTCAGTATGAACAGTTGTGAGTGACTGTAGCATAGCTCGTTGGAGGTACATGAGCCAACGGGAAGAGAGACTCTCTGAACATAGCTCCCTACCGTATATAAGGTAGTGGAAATTACCACAAGATTACCATATATAGCTCTCTGTCGTAAATAAGTCAGTGAGATCGCCCATGGTGGCACACTAACACTAACACTGAAAAATGTGGTATTCCTAAAATGTAGGTCTGAGGTCTCTCTAGTGATTACACGAAAAATCTAAGCAAAGATAAGGGATTCTGGACATTGGGGCCATAAATAAAACAAGGGAATTATGCTCACCAAAATACCACCAACCACGCCTACCACCCACGCATACCAAATATGCATGCCTGGGTGCTGAAATAATGCATGTTCACTGTATTATTGTTGTACATGGCCCAATCTGAATACAAGGAGTGATTGTTGCTAAGTTATATTTCGGCGGTAAGAAAATACCGTCAGGCCCCAAATCTCCACAAAATACCCTACAGTGCTCTCTGCATATTTTCAGGATCAATTCACCTGTTGTCATGAATATGCATGTTCTTTCTGTTGTTACTATGCATGTCATTGCATTTAGGTAATGCGTCTCCCCATGGGTTGCATCGTATGCAAGGCAGGTGGGTACCCTGTGCAGGTAAGTGAAGGGAATTTGCAGATGCACGTGTGGTGTTTAGCTGGTAGTCTTGCACTGTGTGTGATCACTTGGGATTGACTTGCCTTCATGGGTGCATGTTTCACACAGTGTGCTTCTGGTGATGGGTTTAGGCATGGTATTGCTTCTATAGATTGGTAGGGCCACTGGTTTCATATTCAAAATAGTGGGAGTTCCAACTGTGTGGGCCTTTCTTGGGTGTTTGGGAGTGGGTTACAGGGCCGGCTGTTTGTTGCCTGTGACAGGTGTCGATGGTTGTGCTAGTGTGTGTCTCATTGCACTTTGACCATGTGTATTGAGAGACACTTCACATCCCTTGCAATGTTTGTGGGGTAATGGTTTGATGGCATATTTGGCCTCTCTTGCTGAGGGTTCCCCAAGTATGGTGTGCAGTCCCAGTTACACACCACAACCATGGGAAGATTGATGCACATTTTTGGGATTCTATGTTGTGTACTAGCACATTAAGTTAAGCAGTGTTGTTGTTTTCACATGCATGTCCCATGCATGTTGCACCATGGTGTTTGCAGATTCAAGTTGACCACAGCTGGGTGAATGGTACTGCTGCATTCAATTGAATGCAGAATTGGACCAATTGTATGCTGTCAAAATGAAATCTGAATTGACCTTGCACTTTTTGTTTGCATCCTACGGTTAGCATGCATTTATCCTTGCTTGCAGCATCACATTGCTTTGTGTTGTCTGCTTATGTCTTCCATGGCAGTTGCCTCGGTGGCCAGCCTTCCAGTCTGACAGTGGCTTCTGTGAATTGATGCATCAAGCATTATCCTCCCTGGAGTGCAAGAGGTGAGTACTTGAATACTTGCATTCTTGTGCTTTGCATCACGTCTTAACTGTACAAAATCTTCAGGGAACGTGCCAACCCATATGCAGTATCTTCTGCCCCTACTCCTCCCCAGACCCCTTTTAATGCACTTACCTCTCACTTCTTTTCCAAAACCCAGGACATACTGAACATCCTTGTCACTAACTCTTCTGACACAACCCTCCCCTCTATGCCTCTATGCCCCCCTATCACTCAACCTCCTCCTTCCGCCTTCTCTTCCTTCACTCCTGTCTCCCTTGAAGAAGTCACCAGAGTTGTCAACTCCATGAAGGTCTCTTCCAAACAGGTTGCCCCATGCTCCTCCAGAACGATCAAGGACATCTCCTCTCTTGCGCCTGCTCTTGCTGATCTCTGCAACCACTTCTTTGCTACTGGTTCTTTTCCATCCTCTCTAAAGCACTCCCTTGTGCGCCCCTCCCTAAAATACCATCTGCAGACCCTTCCTGCCCAGCCAACTACTGCCCCATTTCTCACACCCCCTTCCTTGGGAAGCTGCTTGAGACGTTGGCCCTCCCCCAAATCAACACACATACCCAACTTGTTTGCGGTCTACATGACCACCAGTCTGGATTCCAAGCTTACAGAGACACAGAAACTGTTCTCCTGAACACTCGCAAAGAACTGCTTTCATCCCTCGATTCCAAATCATCTACTGTCCTCATCCTCCTTGATCCCTCTTTTGCATTTGACACAGTGAACCAGTCCATCCTCATAAAAAGGCTCCATGATACCCTGGGTATCTCGGATCAGGCACTGGACTGGCTTAGCTTGTTCCTAACTGACCATTCCTCGAAAACCATTCTGCGCCCTTTCTCCTCCCCTACTTCCTCCTCCACCTGTAGAGTCCCGGAGGACTCCATTCTTTTGCCCTGGCTGTTTAACATATACCTTTCCCTGCTGACACACCTCATTGCCTCTTTCTCCCCAACTTCCAGCGCTACTCTGACAACACACAAATCTTCTTCAAACTTTCTACTGGTGCCCTTGCACCTTCCTTCATCCCTTACTGCCTCTCCGCCATCCAGGCCTGGTGTCCTGCTAAGGACCTCTGCCGCAACGCCAGCAAAACTGAGATTCTCCCTATTGGACCCGCTGCACCCTTCTTCTTCCCTTCACTCTGGCTTTCCTCCATGGGCTTCCTGTCTGCCCACTCTTCTAAAGCCAGGAATCTTGGGGTCATCTTTGACTCCTCCCTTTCCTTCATCCCTCATATTCATGGCATTGTCATGTTCTGAACACTCACAAGGTATAGTAGGTTTGTCTCCCCTCCCTGTTATTGTCATGATTTGTTTGTACTTTTAATTCAATATGTATCTCTGTTTTAATTAATTTTCTACCTTCCCCTTTCCCCACCCTGTTGCCCTGTGTGCGCTTTGAAACAGTTTTGCTAATTGCATATGCGCCTAACAAGTGACCACTAAATAAATAAATAAATAAATACATCTGCTCCCATGACTGTGTTCAGTGCACTGTCCCAATACTACCCAGGTGATGGCCTGCCTTGTCCTGTCATTGGTAGTCTACCAGGGGTGTCCCTGCTTTTTTTGGGCTCGATTATCTGCATATGTGATGTCTTCTCATTTTCATGCAGCATGTTGACTGATGCATGCTTTGTGTATGTGCCATTGTCTAGTGAATGGGGATATGTGACATGCACATTTGCTGCATGTCGTTGAGGGGGACAGGCAGTGTGGAGGTTGTTGTTGTTTGTCAGTGTGTGTGTTTTGTGTGTTTGAGTTGTATGCAGTGTGCAGGTTTTGCTGCATGTGTGGTGGGACACATGTTGATGGGTGTCTTGTGAGTTGTTGTTTGCATGTGTTGTATGTCACTGAGGGGGGCCCGTGGGCCTTGAGTTTTTGGGTGCATGGATGCGTTAGCTGCACTCTGTTTAATTTTGTTCATTGTCTGCAGATCCTTCCGTCAGGGAATGATGGCTATTTCATGGGATGAAATTTGACTGTCTACTACATGCCAAGGGGACAGGTAAAATGTGCATTTATCTTGATCGTTATGGAAAGGCTACCTTAGTTGCTGCATGTCTGGATGTGGCAATTCTGATGTGTCGCCCTCTTTGTCACAATTGTGAATTAACTTTTGTAAATTCTTTTTTTTGGGATGGGCTTTATTGTGGTCATGTTGCCTGGTAACCTGTTGATCAATACTGCATTGCTTTTCTACACCCCACAATATGGACATATTTGTGTGCATCGTGCACATTTTAGGACATGTGTCCAGCTATATGTCATTGAGGCTTGTTGTATTTTGGGTCCATGTTCATTTTTGGGCCATGTATGGCTTGCAGCTCAGACATGATGTTTCTGGATGTATCGCTGCTTACACAATTGACAGGTATGTTAGTTAGTGATATGTGATCTTTTTGGAGCCAAAAGGGTGATTTCATCCAATGGTTGGCATTGTGGTAGTGGTGTCCTCCCTCTTCAATGTGTTTCTTTTGGAAACACAAAATGACATTTATTTTTCGTTCTAAGGGGTGCACACAAATTTGCACTGCCAGGGCACTTTCTCGTGGTGATTTTGTGGCCTCAGTGGATTGGCCCATTATCATAATTGAATGGCACCTGGGATTTGGCTGGATCATGTGCACTCCACAGGGGAAAGATTTTATGTGAAATGAGATTGCACAAGCTGGGTATTTGCAGCTTCTCCACATGCTCTTTGCCCAGCCATACACAATCAGTGGGCCTGTGGGTGTGGATGGGGTGACATCACCATGTCCAGCGGGACGCCATGCTGTGTTGCAACATTGTGCAAGACACATGCTCCCATAATGATCCTGCAGACTACTCGTGGTGCATATAGCAACACACCACCGGAGTGGTCAAGGGAGTGAAAATGTGATGTGAGCACTCCGAATGTGCACTCCACTATGCCCCAAGTTCCAATATGGTCAGTGTTGTAATTTACCTCAGCAGGTGTGCTGGGGTTGCGTATAGGCATCATCATGTATGTGCTCAGAGGGTAGGCACTGTCCCCTGTAGAGGTGAGAATGGTTTTCATTGTCATTTGTTGATAGTGTCTATTGGTCTGTGTGCAACATGCATGCATATTCATGGCCATTCATACTCACCAATGAGCCATGTATTGCCATGCTTCCCGGCATCCAGGGCCTGGTGTAGCGGGGACATCATGAAGATGTAACTATCATGTGTGCTGCCAGGTTAGTTGGCATACACTTCAGTAATGATGCCGTTGGCATCACACACAACCTGAACATTGATGGAGTGCCAATGTTTCCGGTTGCGGGAGATGTGCTCTGTCGTCCGAGGTGGACGTAGACCAACATGGGTGCAATCAATGTCACCTAGCACTTTTGGGAAGTGGGCCACCCCATAATAATCCTGGACACTGCTTGCCTTTCTGCCAGTGTTCTGGGCATATAGATATGCCGGTGGACAAAAGGGCATGCACTTATGATTGCCAACATCTGGTGTAAGCACCGTGACTGTGTGGCCTGGGAGATGCCACCTACTATGGCATTGGTCCGCTGAAATGAGCCAGTGGCCAAAAAATGCAGACCAGTGAGCACCTTTTGCAAGGGGTTCAGTGCTTGGGAGCACATGGTGGGTGATGTGAGGTAGTCTTCCCACTCCATGATCAGGTGGAGGATGAAATGGGGGGTACCTATACCTGGCATAGACCTACTCGTCAGGCAACCCAAAAAGGCTGGTCCTTGGATGGAAGATCTGTGAATGTGGCTTTATCCGTGCATTTGTTGATCTTGTGTGCTTTTTATGCATTTGTTAGTGTGCGTATTGACCTTTACACCTACTATTGTGTGGCATAGTCTCTGGATTTGCATGTGCTTTTTCACACACCTGCGTTCCCTGTTCAATTCCATGCATACATTTGTTTTGCGCGCGTATGGGCAGTGAGAATGTTTGATTGGGGAACGTCCCTCATAACACCCACATTTTCTAATGTTCTTCATCATTTCATGTGTCCTGCCCAGCCAGCCCTTCTCTTGGAGACACGTGCAAGGCATACGTCGGGACGTAGTGACGTGGTGATCAGGCACGGATTCCTCGCAAGTCCCAGGTAAGCCTTGTGCATTGTGTTCCATGAATCGACGAACGGGACTAGCGTGCGATTTTGCGTGCAAATCCCATTTGTTCCATGAAGATTATTCCATGAATCAGGCCCATAGTATTTATCATTTTGTCTTACAGAGTTAGACTCTATTTTGCTCATTTTGTGGAGACATAAGGTTAAATATTGCCCACACTACGTGCCTGCTGGAAACACCATAAAAACAACATTGCGCATGCAGCTGCGCACACGCACCTGAGGATTTCCCTGTTGAGTGCTGTATGGCTGTTCGGCTGGCGGTGAGGGTGGGAATGTTATGTTTTTCGGGTTGATCATACAGTAAATATCTGAAATGGTGGTGAAATAACCGGCAGAAAAGCTAACCAGAGAAGTTGTCATATTTATAACTAGTAGACATTGACTAAGTAAGATGGTAGAAAATATTGCCACAATCTTGCCCTTTGAAACATGAAGTGTTCTACAGATGGTCCAGGTAATGATAAGCTGTTGGATGATGGGGAAATTTAGGAACAATCCATGCCAGCCACTAAACTGGAAATATCTCCAGACTTAGCTAATATAGCTAATAGAGCCTATGTCTCATCTCCGGCGAGAGTGGGATCATTTTCTTCCTCTGATTTTTCAGAGGATGAAGGACCTTATAATTGGAGTAACTAAAAATAATAAAAGCTATTTTCACATTGTGTAATTCTATCTATTCTGAACAGAAAAAAATCAAAGATCGTTTAGCGATGGTGGTGGAGGTAGTTTCATCCAGTGCAAATAGCAACTACTCTAGACAGCAGTGTGATCATAACCCAATGGGGAGTAATCAATATGAAGCCCATGTTGTAGGGAAAAATGTGGACATTGAGGATGTTAATGCAAGTGATTCGATACTCACATTGCATGGTGAGGAAGAGGAATTACAGGGAATTCAAGAAGAGAGGACTCTGATTGAAGATATAAGTGAGAGGAAGCATAAAGAGCCCGAAAAGGAGCCTCCAAAAAAGACAGGTAGGAAAAGTAAGTCCAAGAAGAAATCCATGGAAAGCCACAACAAAATGATGTCATTGTCTGAGAATTCATCTAAGGGGATAGAATGTGTGGAGATACCAGATTCCTTCCAATTGACAGTGAAAGATCAAAGAGCCCCAGTAGTAAAATCGATTCCAAATAGTAGCAAACAAAAACAATTAGACAAATGGGTGACTAAAAAATCTCAGCGGGGTGCTAGCAAGTTAAAAGTAGCCTCCATGGAGAAAATGGTGGAGGGGCACGAGGGCGCATCCGCTTCAAGTGATAGCTATGATATTTATTGCTGGGAAGGTATAGATATTGAAGTATGTGGAAAGCAGGCTCTGGATAATAGATGAAAAAAGAAAATAATTTGACCGAAGTGTTACTACACAGAGACATGAATACGGCTGTTATTGCGATTATGAATACATTTCCCTCTTCAAACAGCAGCTTCCAGGATCGACAAAATATATTAGATTTTTTCCATCAAGTCCCAAAGTTAAAAGTACTAACAAGAAAAGAGATAACACTGGTTAAGATACCATCTACGGCTCAGGAAGATAACTGGGCTATTGTGCATTTGGTCTCACCCATTATTGCAGAACTCATTCTGGTGTATGTTGGGGAGCTGAAAGAATTGAGTTATGAGACTACAAAAGTCCTGACCAAAGTTCCATGCAATAAACATTTCATTAAAAGCAAAGGTATTGGAAGGGGCCTAAAAGAGGAGGCAGGTGTTAACATAGAAAAAATGGTTACAAATATAGTGGCAGAACTAACTAAACAAGTAAAGACCAGCAATAAGGGACTTAAATTCAATTCATGATATGATGTCCTAGATGAAGTTGATTGACCAAAGGAAGTGGTGAAAAAGAATTTGGATCTGATATAATGGAATACGAGAGGCCACCATTCATTCGGGTCCAAACAAGAAAGGCTTTTGTACCTAGTAGGGGCTGAAATATTTACTCTACAAGAAACACGGTTAATGAAGGATGCTCCCATAGATGGCTATTGCATTTTAAAGAATAAGGCCATAGGAGGTCTAAAAGTCAGACCAATTTGGTGAATTACTACTGGGTATTAAGAATCATATGAAACTAACTGAATAAGGTGTTTTTGTCAAGTGTCCCCACGTATTAGCTCTGACAGTCGAAATTAAGGTAACTGCTAAAGAACAGAGGTTAGTAATGCTAAATCTGTACAACCCACCTAAAAATAGATGTATCATTGTCATTAAAGAGATATTGGAAAAAAATCTTAACAGCTGGAAATTGGATCAGCCACCGGCTCCGTTCTTAATAGTGGAAGATTTGAACTATCAACGCTTCCATGATACCCCGACTGACAATATGCAATAAGTAGTGATATCAAACAATCCCAGAGGGTCAACGATTATACACTAAGCAGATGAAAACAGTATTACAAATGATCATCGGGCCAAGTTCATAGGGCTAAAAGGGTTGTACCAATTGTTTGTGAACTGTAGTGGTCACAGCTCAAGGCAGTTTACATAGTCGGTGGGGGATAAATCATCATGGATTGATTATATATTGTTCCTTTGTTGTATTGTACCACCAAATGGGAAAATTATATCTGATCTCTAACAGCTTAAGTGATCATGTGATAAATACATTCTATTTGGAATGGACCAATATGGCTGAAATAGACTGCATTTGATAGTGAAAAACATAGAAAAATATACAGCATGCTTTAAGAGACTAATTGAGAACTACTGCCCACATTGTTTCATGGGAGTGCAAGACCTACATTGGATATCCAAGGAGGCCAAACAGTTTGCAGAGAGAAAACAAAAAGTCTGGACAAAAAGCTTGTACGATAGGAAAGTCTTTGAAAATGTAATTGCTAAAGAGAAACGATTATTAGGTAAAGATATAAGACAATTAAAAAAAGAAGGTTTGAATAAGCTCCAAACATCTATCAAGATTGCAAACCAGAAAACAAGATTTAAAGTGCGCGTGCGGCAGTCTGCGCCAGCCACGTGCGCCAACACCCATTTAGGTGCACAGTGTATTCATGGAATCACACATCCATAACCAGCCGTGGCGCAGAGTGGCGCAGCGACCCTGCAGCAGCACCAGTTATGCCCCCAACCCCGCCCCATGCACCAAAGAAATCGCACAATTCCAGTACCAGGCGCAAAGGCCAGTGGACCAGCATACAGCCCCCAACCACGAAAATGCATCCAAAACTCCCTGCGCACACCCCAAGAATACACGTACGCCGCTAGCGCTAGACCGATAGCGTGTATAACTCCACGCGCATGCCCCAGAATACACGTACCCCGCTTGCGCTAGGCCAATAGCATGTAAAGCTCCACGTGCACCCATCGGAATACACGTACCCCGCTCGTGCCAGTTAATTTGCGTGAAAAAGTCCCCCCTGTGGTATGAGCTGCCTGTGGGGCATGGGGAGGGTGGATGTGGTGCCTTTGGGGCATGGGGAGGGTGGATGGGCTGCCTGTGGGGCATGGGGAGGGTGGATGCGCAGACTGGGCGAATTTTGGTGGTGCGCGGGGAGTTTCACCGTGATAGGCCCTGTGCGAGCAGGGTATGTGTATTTGGGAAGTACACGGGGAGTCCCACATTCGATAGGTCCTGGGTGAGCAGGGTACGTGTATTTGTGGGGTACGCGGGGAGTTTCACACGCAATAGGCCCTGTGCGAGCAGGGTACCTGTATTTTGGGGTACGCGGGGAGTCTCAAATGCGATAGGCCCTGTGCGGCAGGGTTCATGTATTTGTGGGGTACGTGGGGAGTTTCACTCGCGATAGGCCCTGTGCGAGCAGGATATGTGTATTTCTGGGGTATGCGGGGAGTTTCACACGTGATAGGCCCTGTGCGAGCAGGGTATGTGTATTTGTGGGGTACGCAGGGAGTTTCACACGCGATAGGTCCTGTCCGAGTGGGGTACATGTATCCTGGGGGTGTGCAGGAAGTCATACACGCTATAGGCCTTGGGCAGCGGGGTACGTGTATAGTGAGGGGTGTGCGTGGAGTTCCACACGCGATTTCTCTGGGGGAGTGGGGCACGTGTATTCCTGGGGTGCCTCAATGCGAATTGGCAGTGTCTGTCCTCCCAGGTGAGCCCTCTCCCCCCTCCCCAGGGCCTGCAGGCAGCCGACACCACAGGGGACTACCCTGCACCCCTGGCCATGCCCCGCAGGCAGCCCATCCACCCTGGCCATGCCCCCCAGCCAGCCCACATGTCACCATGCACAAGTGAGCACCGACACATGTCCCCCTGCACCCTCACCCACCCAGCAGTGACGGGCACCTGCCAGCAGGCCCCGGCTCATGTCTCCCCACCCACTCACCCACCCAGCAGTGACGGGCACCTGCCAGCAGGCCCGACTCATGCCCCCCACCCACTCACCCCCCAGCAGTGATGGGCACCTGCCAGCAGGCCCCAACTCATGTCCCCCCACCCACTCACCCACCCAGCAGTGACGGGCACCTGCCAACAGGCCCCGACTCATGTCCCCCCACCCACTCACCCACCCAGCAGTGACCGGCACCTGCCAGCAGGCCCTGACTCATATCCCCCTGTGCCCCCACCCATGCAGCAGTGACAGGCACATGCCAGCAGGCCCTGACTCATGTCCCCCCCACCCACTCACCCACCCAGCAGTGACGGGCACCTGCCAGCAGACCCTGACTCATGTCCCCCCACCCAGCAGTGATGGGCACCTGCCAGCAGGCCCCGGCCCATGTCCCCCTGCACCCCCACCCACCCAGCAGTGATGGGCCCCTGCCAGCAGACCCCGACTCATGTCCCCCCCACCCACTCATCCACCAAGCAGTGACGGGCACCTGCCAGCAGGCCCTAACTCATGTCGCCCTGCATCCCCACCCACCTGGCAGTGACAGGCACCTGCCTGCATGCCCCGACTCATGTCCCACCCAACACGTCGTCATGATCCACAATCATGCCCCTCATGGCCACCCAAATCCCACCGCACGCCATCCCTGCCCAAAGAACCAACCAAGAATTACATACACCCCACATTGAAATGGCCATTACATGAAACAACCCAAATGGCATGTATGTACATCAACACATGTCCGTCACACACACACAATGGGTGCCAGTGAATGTGAAAACCCACATCGTGACATGCATGAAACTAATGAGAGAATACCACACATTGAAGTATGAAACAAAAATGTATTCAACACAAAATGCTGTGAATCAAATGAAAACACACAATAATGGAAATAAGAAATAAAATGCTGCATGTTCCAAAATAAGAAAAAATATGATGAAAATGTTCCAAAGTCTCCGTCCAACAAAGCAAATCCAAAGGGAAAGAAATAAGTAAAATCCATTGCTCAAGGGTGAAAAAAAAAAAAATGACGATGAATCCACTGTTCAACTATATACAAATAACAAATCCAGGGTCCAAGAGCCCAACCTCTGAAATCAAACCTACAAAAAAAAATGACCTAATAAAGAACTTTCTACAAAAAATGGGGCATAGTCCAAGCGCCCCAAATGAAAGAAAAACATAAATGAAACCTAACACTAACTATATACAATGGCGGCGGGCAAGTCCTACGGCTCACTTGCCGATTTCCCGGGCCAGGGCATCATCGAACTCCTGTTCTATGTCCTGGAGGCGGCCCTGTTCAATGGCCCGAGGTTTCACAGGGATAACGCCATGTCCAACTCCAACTCCCTGCAAATTGCCTCGAGGCACTCGGCCCGCCTCAGCGCCCTGCGCATGGAGTTCTCCGCCCTGACCATAGTGAGCTGTGCCTCTTCCGCCCGCCGCCCCTCCGCATCTATGTGCTGGCCCAACTGCTGCCACACGGAAGACACTCCCAATCCAAGGTTCTTCTGCCCTCTGGCCGATGCCTGCCCCTCTGATGTTGATGTCCCCGAGCCATCATTGGTCCCACCTTGAGCCTGCTGCTGCTGTGCCTGTACCCTGGCTCTTGATGCATGCACGTCCTCCTCCTGCTGGGGTGCAGTTGTTGGTGTGGCCACCCATGCTGGACCTCCGACTCCCGACTGTGGCAGGGATGTGTCCTCCACCAGCCTGGCCACTGGGTCAGGGCCAGCTCCACAGGGTGCCTGGGTGACACTTGGGCAGGAAGATGGCACGGAGGACGACTGGCGCATGGGGGGTTCAGTTGAGGAGGGGGTCGGTAGAAGCTCCAACACACAAAGGAACCCAGCACCGGTGATCCCTCCTAGCCGGCCGACGCGGTCTTCGAGGCATTCGAAATGACGTGCATTGTCCTCGCTAGAACCCTGCACGTCACCCCGAATGTCACAAACACACAACGCCACTCCAGCCAGGACAGGCTGAACACGGTCCCAGATTGCCACTTCTGCATGGAGAGGAAGGCCAGTTGTTGTGCGGCTATCCCCTCCCTGAAAATGGGTCTGGACAAAGGCATCCCTGCTGGGGCCCGGATGATGCAGTCACAGGATCGGGGGCAGGATTACAGAGAGGCACCTCCGCAGCGTCCTGTGCTGCCTCCTGTCCCTGCCCCTGGACTGCACCGCTGGCACCAGTGGAATCCCCCCTCCAGGCCCCGTGTGTGTGACTTCCACGGCCTCCTCCTCAACCAAACCCCCCAGCAATCTGGATGACTCCGTGTCATCTTCCTCCATAGGACCCTTCTGCTGCCGAGGAGTCCACCTCTGACCTCAGCCTCTTGGACCTATGCCCGGCAGCTGCGGCCGTGGACACGGCACCAGACTCCTCACTTCCCGAAGAGATGTCAACCTGGGAGGAGAGCTGGGCCTTGCGTCTCCGGCTGGCGGAGGGATCCCTGCCGCTGTGCTCCACAGCACCGTCTCCACCCTCTTCATCAGTTGACGCTGCAGACAAGGAGAGACAGAACACAGGCATCAGGGCAATGTACAATGGTCTGATACACACATGACAGTTGCACATAAGTGGCAGTCGCAAACTTCAAACATGGCATCACACTCCCCAACACACATGTCATTTGAACTCACACAAATGAGCAAATCAACAGGAATGTTGCACCAGGCACCACCATCCATACACTAACAATAGCATGAGTAGCCAGAGGTGAGCCTGATGTCACATGCAACACGGCAAGTGCAGAACACATGCACACACGCCACCAGACATACATGCATCTGTACATCTCCACCACCTGTCGCAGTGATAATATCGCCATCCATGTCACATCTGCAAATCAGCCTCCTACATGTCAGTGTCACATGCATCCATGTAGTATCACAGTTGCACACTTGTCAAATACACACACATGCACATGTACATAGTGCAGATGCATGCAGGTGGAACCAGCATCCATGTGTGACACCACAACCATGCCACAGTACATACACAGAAATTCAAAAATGTGTGCACCCACATCTGCATTTGGCCAGCATGCGTACCAACACATAAACCATCGATGTGTCTCACGCATGAGAGGACTCACATGTGGCATGCTCACGTTCCTGTACATACACATCCATACCTGGCCCTACAAAGACATATGTGCAACCTGCACACTCCTGCCACACCTCAAAATGCACAGCGTCCAATCAGTACGCATGTACACTTACCGCTCGACTCCAGATGGGTCTGCCTCTCAAGGACGTGGACGTGGAGCGCTGGGCGTATACGTTCCAGGATGGTCATTTGGTTGTTGGTTAGGCTGACCCGGCACCCCTCAGCATCCATTGCCTTCAAGAGGCGCCGGCCTTGTTGAGGGTCCTGGACCTGAAGTCCTCCCAGCGCTTCCGGACATGTTTGATGTCGCAGGCTGCCACCTCCTCCACGTTGATGGTAGCCACGATGTCCATCCAGAACCTCTTCCGTCCTTCATAGTCGGCACGCAAACTTCCAAAGAGGGCATCATACTGCCCCAGGACTTGCTCCACCAGGGTACCAACTTCATTGGCACTGAAGCTGGTAGCCCTCTGCATCCCTTCTGGGGGGTTGCCACTGGTGCCAGATGGTGTTGTGTCCAACATGGCAACCCCCGAGGCAGGTGTGGGTGGGCAACTGGGTCCTGGGGTTGGGCTGTGGAGCGATGGTATCCCAGTCGGGAGTCTTCTGTTCCAGCAGGGGTGGTCACAGCAACTGGACCCCTGCAGATACTGATGTGCATGCACCAAAGAGCAGGGCAGGTGTTTTGCAGGCAGGCAGGCAGCAGCAGATGCCAAGTGGGAGTGTGCTCGGGGCTCTGGGGAGCAGGAAATGGCCTTCTGGGCAGGAGCGTGGTCTTCTGTGTGTTGTTGCGTGGCCAGCTTGATATGGAGTGATTTGGCACATGAAAAAAGTACATGTCAGCGTGTAATTCGAGGAAAGGCCCTGTGCGTAAGCGCTTCTGTGATATTACGCACGCGGGTGTTTCCCTCGTGACGGTGCATAGTGATTCAGCACATGAAAAAACAGCACGTCCACGTGTTAATGCGTGTAATCCGAGGAAAGGCCCTATGTGCGTAAGTGACAAGATGTGCGCGTCGTTTCCCTCAGCACGGGTTAAAGGTGAGAGGGTCCCGGCAGTTCACTGTACATGCCTTTCGTGGAGACCGACATGTGTGTTGCTACTTCATGTTGTATCGCGCACCATCACTACTTCACTGTGGATCAACGGCGTATCTCTTCTTTTGGCGGGGGTATTGGCTATGCATGTTTTTCATTATCACGCTAGTCTTACGGTGAGTTGCGCATGATATTTTTCCCACTGCGGGTGCCCATGTGTATCGCATACCCATTTTCGAGGTCATAGTAGCCTGCAGGTCCCAGGCGTATGTGTTTTTCGTGTCCCTGGGTACCACCGCATACTGCAGAAGGTTAATTCCACACACGTGGGCTACTGGGGTGCGTGCACAGTTTTACTGCAGTTTTGGGGTGCCTGAGCATTGCGTGACCCGTCACTTCTTCACCAGGGTCACATTCAGCCTTGCAGGTGCAGGGGTGCTTATAACATCTTGTATCCCACGCCCTTCACCTCAATTACCCAGGACAATTGTCGCGTACACCCCCTATTGGCACTTCTCCATCTGTGCCGGCACTACTCCATCTGTGCCATGGTTGGGAAGCCACCAAAGGTGAGGGGCGCCTCAGCTGGGCATACTCCTCATGGCGGGCGTGGTCAGGGACGTGGCCGGGGAGACCAGGGAGTGGGTGGACTCCAGCGTGTCCAGGGTGGCAGCAGAGGGGGAAGAGGCAGGGGTGCGCCAGCTCGGGACGATGTTGTGCCACATGTTGGTGCACTCATGCCACCACGCCCTGCAGCTCCGGGAGATGCAGTTCTTGCATCTGAAACTGGTACCCGTGTGACCCGGCAGTCCGTTTCATCGACTGCCACGGGCCCAAGGGTAGTGGTAGCTGCTGGTGCAGCTGTGGACACCACCACCCAGTCTCAGGGTCTGCCAGCGCAGGCTGCGTTGGCACTTGAAGAGTCCATGGAAGATTTCCAGCAGGTCAGGAGGAATACCGTAGGTGCCCGCAGGGCTGCCCTGACCGAGACACGTGTCCCTGGGGCAGTAATGTCATCTGCTGCCTCGACCAGCTGGGTGTTGGCAAGTGCAGGGGCAGATGCAGCCAACAACACCCCAGTTGTGAGTCTACCAGCAAGGACAGTCGCGGTCAATAACCCTGGCACAGCGGATGTTGCTGCACAATGTCCATTCCAGGGCACCCAGCAGCCACTGGCACACGTCAGGCCTTCAGTCATACTTCCATCTGCCACTCCCTTGGATCAATCCACCTGTTCCACAGGCCATACTGATCAGGGGGGCATTCACCAGCCAGGGTCCGCACCACTATCCAAGAGGAGGAAGGTTGCATCTGCAGCACAGGCTGGGACCCCAGACACGGCCTCCTGCACATCAAGGACAAAGCCTTTCTGTGCGCAGGAACTGGACTCCCTTGTGGACTACGTGCTGGGCCACAGACGTGACATGCTAGTGGGGCCGAATTGTCAAACTACGGCTGCCCATCATAATACCCACTGGAAGCATGTTGTGGATAATGTGAGTGCATTCGGCCATGAGGTGCGCACAGGTGCCGAGTGCAAGAAGCGTTGGGATGATCTCAAATGCAGCGCTAAGTCCAAGCGTGCCTCTAATTACAGCATGACTCTGATGACTGGCGTTGGGCCACCACCTGACGAGGATGACCTTACTCCACACGAGTCACTCGTTGCGGAGTTCATACCAGCAGAATCGGTCGAAAGAGTGGCAGAGATGCAGGACTTCGATGCCCCGTCCAGTGAGTGTTGTTGCGTGTACGTCCAGCCCATGTGTGGTTTGCCTGTCTGATGTGTTGTGCTTGACTGCCACTACATGCTATGTATACATGGTTCTCATGTGCTAGTCATGCAATGCTTCACTGATGCGTGCTTGCTGTGCAGGATGGTGGACATGTAGAGCAGACGGGCACTGTCCTCATCATAACACTTGCACCCTACTCACAAGCTAGTCACCCAGATGCCCCTCTGGTCCATGTTCCAGCTCACTGGCCCTTCTGCATGTAGCCCGGGGTGTCTTTCCTCTCAGCACTGGGACTATGTCATTGCATGACTGACATGCATGTGTCCTCTGCCTGAATGCGGGCACTCCACGTAGGCATGCCCCCTTTCCCCTCCACCCCCCCGGCACCACAATTACACCATTGCGCTGGTGTGCATCATTTTGGCGTACTGCATTGGCCTGTTCAAGCCACCTGTGTACATGCCAACTTCCACCAGCCAAACTGCCAGACACATGCAGTGGGGTAGATCCTCTGCCCTTCATGCCGGGTGTCTCACTTGGACTGTGCAGATGGCAGATGCTCCGCAGGGACATGAGTGCCCATTCATGCTCCATGTGCATTCCATGCATGCCCCTATGTGTCCTTGACTGGATGATGATTGTAGTACATGTCTTGGATGAGCAACATTTCATGGCATATCTTCAGCCATCCCATGCCCACTCTGGTCCAGTCCTGCATCACACAGATGTTTAGGGTGTCACAGTCTGTGTGGGGCACAGTCCTCCCCCAGTTTCAGGCCCAATGACTCTGTCCAACTGGTGTAGTGGCTTTTGCACACATGGGTGTACTACTGAGGGTTCGTCATGTGTCCTGCTTACTGTCCCATCATCATCTGCTGTGTTGTCAGTTGACACAGATGATGCCATTGATGCTAGTCAACACTGACTGCCAATCCACAGGTCTCTGGTCACCCTTTTGCTACCATGCAAGGCATTCCTGCATTTTCACTCGCGGGGGGGGTTGCTTGATAGCCATGCACAACCCATTGCCTGCACATTGCATGTGATGCCTGAATCTGCCCTTGCACTGCCTTCACATTTTTTTATACACATCATGAAGTACTTGTTCATGTAGATAGTGAGTAACGTACTCATGTTCTGCACTGCATCAACCCACTTCTGAGCCGTGTAACACCGTTCTACATGCCTACTCACTGATGCAATGTCAAATTGACCAGGCATGCATGGCAGGTTCTCTTTTGTTGTGTGACATGTCTGCTTCATGTGTTGGCTGTCTGTGTGATGTCCATGTGTGTGTGTTTTGTGCTTCTAACATGTGTACTAATGTTTTTTTCTCTCCACTTTTCAGATGATGATGCAATGGAGCCAGAGGATGGTGTTGTCATGCCAGGCACAGGGTTGTTATCGCAACCACAACCCAGCACAAGTGGGGGTCGTGGGGTGGTAGACCACGAGAACCCACATGTGCTACAGACCATCTTGTCTTTGGCTGGCAATGAGTCCAGCCCAGATGACCACTCTGACGGCCATGTGGAGTTGGACGTGCATCAGGTCCATACGTCAGGGGTGAGTGATTTTGATGTGGACACTCCTCTGTCCGCGACACCTGCACTGAGGGGCCAGACAGTGGTGGGACCTCCGCCTGTGGTGGATCGGGACGCTGGGTCACCATCCACACCAGTCGCTGATGTGCCTGGGGCATCACATAGACGGGGGCATGTAGTTGTGCAGCCGCGGGCGGTGCCAACCCAACGAGGACGGTCGGTCCTTGGATCCCGCAGGTGGCAAGCCCAACAATGCGGTGGCGGCATGCCACCAAGGTATACTGAGTGGGAGCAAGACATGACTGCCAATTCAGAACGGCAGGGGGCAGCACTTCATAACATCGCTGTGAGCATGGAACGTGTGGCCCAATCCGTGCTCCCCCCTGCTAGGCAGGTGCTTCTCTAGCGGCAGGCGGCGCAGTCCACGGCCCGCTCGCTCAGGCTGGGCATGGCGGCCTCAGACAGGGCATGCCAGACTGAAATGTTGTCTCTGCGTCAAGTAATTGCTGCTCACGCAGAGGCACACATGAAGGCCATGGAGGGTGAGTATGCTTCCCTCAGATCCACTCTGGGTGTCCTCTTGATGTCCCAGAGGGTGCGTTCAGAGGAGAGGTTTGTGCAGCTTGAGTGTACCATCTCGTCTGAGCTACGTGCGGGAGATGCATCAGTTGTCCAGCCAGACCACGCAGGAAGAACTCTGTGTTACACGCATTACCTTGCAAGAGGAAGCACGTGTATCACGGGAGGTTCTGCATGCAGACCTGCGTGTCATTGCCGCACAGAACCAGGCTCACCCGTCCGGCAGACTTGCTGCTGATGAGGGGCAAGCTGTGCCTAGGCGTGGTCAGGCTCCTGGCCCACGTCCTCCTTTTCAGGATGAGGCAGACTCGGATGATGACATATCTCACACACAGGTTGTGGTGTGCAGGCGTTGAGCCCATGGAGGTTTTTTTTTTTGTCTCAACATCATCGCATGTGGGTGTTGAGGTACACCCTGTACCTCTCCCCTCCTGGGTGCCTCCCCCCCCTGGCCCTTGTTGATTTTTGCTTTTAGTTTAGTTAGTTAATATTGACTATTTGATAGTTATTTTAATTAGGTTATGTAGGTTGTTCATTGTTAGTTTAATTAGATAATATAGTTTAATATTGTTTGTCTATTGTGCATTCATGTGACGGTGTGGTGCTTTATGGCTTTTGAAAGCATCCACTGTCTGTTCCAGCTGGGCCCTTCAAGCTTGTCTCGTGTATGTGTTTGCAGCTTGGGGTCCTGACTCACATAGGCCACTCCTGCTTCACTTATCCATGGGCTCGCTAGGATTGTTCAGTGTAACACAATATTACACAAGGCCTTTGGACTTTCTTCATAACTGTGGACTGTCTGCTGCTGTACTAATTGTGTTAACACCCCTAGTGGGGATTGGTTGCATTTTATCCACCCCATGTCTGTGATCAATTTGGGTGAGTACTTGATTGATGTCTCCATTAATTGATGTGGATAGTGATGTATGTTATTAACTTGCCTGTATATGTGCTTAATGCACTTCATGCTGTAGACAGTAGCCTGCACTCTTGGCCTTTCAAAGTGACACTGATGGTGGGAGGAGTTTAGATGTAGGTCTGTGACCTGGACCAGTGACAAC
The DNA here is from genome assembly GCF_040938575.1 of Ambystoma mexicanum. Classification (NCBI taxonomy): domain Eukaryota; kingdom Metazoa; phylum Chordata; class Amphibia; order Caudata; family Ambystomatidae; genus Ambystoma; species Ambystoma mexicanum. The sequence continues at coordinate 416,840,222 of NC_090927.1, read as the reverse complement.
CAGCATGAAGACACACACACAGGGAACTTTCCAGCCTTATTCATTTATTGTATGCCCTTTCTGCAGGGAGATGAGCCTCCTGACTACCTTTGCCAGCAGACACAGGGACGAGTAATCCAGAAAACTGGCCACGTTCGGTGGTGCAGACGTGTGGATGTGTGCGCAAGCAGAAGCACAGGGCTTGGGCTCAGATGTCCGACAGAAGCAGACGTGTTTCCAGGAGCTCCAGGCAAGGTGAGCAGCACAAGGGCCCACACCGCTGCCAACCTTCCACCAGGCCACTTGCACATGCTTGCTAAGTAGCACCAGTGCTGGGGAGATTTGCCCGGCATTGTTGGAGAAGCACACATTACATCTGACATGCGTTGAGGGCCAAATGCCAAGTGGCTTTACAAGTTGTCAGGGGCACACGCAGGGGCCATAAAACATATCCTCGAGTATCCCCTGCTCCATTGAAGCAGAGTTATTAGGGTAGTAACGTTCCTAGCCAGAAACTGATACAGCGCACAGGGACACCCAGCAAGGCACAGACTCGTGGGCAGTACATGTCATTTGCATGTGATGTGCAAATTGCCACATGCACTATCTATTGAAATCTGCGGCTGCCAGAACACAACTTGTACTGAAATTGCACCTTGCTATGCGCATCTAGCAGCTTACCCAGGGACAATTGTTTCATGTGTGATTCTTGACACATTGGTCTTCCATTTCCCACTCGGCCACATGCAACTGCCTTACTGCATTCACAGTGTATGAACCATCAGTGGGCCAAGCTAATGTATGGGTACAAAGCAGCAGACAGGGGTGTTTGTGTGTGGAGGAGTCACTTACTTTGGGGCATGGATGGTGTTGTGTGTGTGTGTTGTAAACACACATTCAGATTAGTAACTCACACTCTCTTTGCAGCATTGAACTGCTCCTGTTACTGGACCTGAGAGTGCGCAGGCAGGAGGCCAGCACTCACCCCAGAGATAAGTCTCTCTTTGGCTTGCATTTTACTCATTTGGTACAATGTGCATGATGAACATGTTTTCTCAAATTGAGTATGTGTTTTTGTGAATAGTTGTGTTTTGCCTACTATCCCTTGCAAATCCACCTCCCCTCTCCTGCCCCTCTTTCCAGTTATCCTGAATACCAATGCCTGTCCAAACCACATATCCCTGACCCTCCTTCTCCGCTGGGGTCTCAGAGGCCTATGTAAGTTTGACCTTGCAGGTGCCCAGACCACGGAGGGGGTGGTTGGTTCGTGCCACTCCTGCGTCTGGACACCGGAGCTGTGACACTACCCATCAGTTGTTGCATCCTCATTGTATGTTATGTACTGTAAATGGTACTCATCCTGTTGGACCATTGTTCAACTGTGCTACCTTGGTTGTTCTAGCATTGTGCTTGTACATGTGCATGAAATTTCCTGCTACTTCAAGTCATCTACTGGAGACTCTTCAAGTGTTTTTTGGTGCCTACAGGCTTTTTCCCTGGTTTGTGGGTTTGGCTCCTTGGAGTTCTCTGCGATTTGGTATTTTTACCAGTCATGGTGGCCTCTGAGGGGGCTGGACCCTATTTACACACAAGCTGGAACATGGAGACCAAGGGGTAGGGTGATCCTGTAGACGGGTAGTCGTGAAGGAAGAAGGCTACATACCCTAGAGACAGTTGTTCAGAAGGTCACAGTGATGTGTAAATGAGGGAGGGCCTTTTGTTGTTGGACAGTTGGCTTGGGCTACAGTGTTTTGGGCACTCTGACATTGTAATTGTGGGGTACTATGTAAATGATGTGTTGTGCTGGTCAAGGCCTGTTCCTGTGTTGTGTTTACTTTTCAGGTGTCAGGGGATTGGTGTGGTTTAACATGCTGGGGTGTTCACATGGGCAATGTTCACATGTGATATGTACAGGACACTGAGGGTCACTTTATTTTCACATGCATATATTGAGTGCATGTCACTAATGACACACACAGTTGCACAAGGATCCACCACACGTACAACCACCCTTCCATGGCCACAGGTGCACACAGATTGCATTCTCAGGCCCGCCGTGTCCCTGCAGCACATGATCTATTACCATGGGTATCCTGTACATGCGTCATTTGGTTATAGATTTGATTAGTCATTTTCATGTGATGCTCAGGGTGTATCTGCAACACAAAATTGCTGCTCAAAGTGCTGTGTGCTGAGCAGTGTGTTGCAGGAGACACACACAGCACACAGGTTTGGGAGTCGGGATTTTGCTATGCCCAATGTGCATGTGAACGGGCATTCAGTGTTGTGTTTGTGCTACGACTGGTGGAAAGCATTTGTGTCTGACTTTGTATGTGTGAGAGGTTGTTGGTCAGTCATTTCATCTGATTCCATGTCAGGCATCATTGTATCGTGCCAGTTTTCATTTATGACATGTCACTTCGTATCTTATTGGTCATGTGTTGGCCTTTTGCTATTGCATACACAGATGATGCCATTGATGCTAGTCAACACTGTCTGCCAATCCACAGGTCTCTGGTCACCCTTTTGCTACCATGCAAGGCATTCCTGCATTTTCACTCGCGGGGAGGGTTGCTTGTAGCCATGCACAACCCATTGCCTGCACATTGCATGTGATGCCTGAACCTGCCCTTGCACTGCCTTCACATTTTTTTATACACATCATGAAGTACTTGTTCATGTAGATAGTGAGTAACGTACTCATGTTCTGCACTGCATCAACCCACTTCTGAGCCGTGTAACACCGTTCTACATGCCTACTCACTGATGCAATGTCAAATTGACCAGGCATGCATGGCAGGTTCTCTTTTGTTGTGTGACATGTCTGCTTCATGTGTTGGCTGTCTGTGTGATGTCCATGTGTGTGTGTTTTGTGCTTCTAACATGTGTACTAATGTTTTTTTCTCTCCACTTTTCAGATGATGATGCAATGCAGCCAGAGGATGGTGTTGTCATGCCAGGCACAGGGTTGTTATCGCAACCGCAACCCGGCACAAGTGGGGGTCGTGGGGTGGTAGACCACGAGAACCCACATGTGCTACAGACCATCTTGTCTTTGGCTGGCAATGAGTCCAGCCCAGATGACCACTCTGACGGCCATGTGGAGTTGGACGTGCATCAGGTCCATACGTCAGGGGTGAGTGATTTTGATGTGGACACTCCTCTGTCCGCGACACCTGCACTGAGGGTCCAGACAGTGGTGGGACCTCCGCCTGTGGTGGATCGGGACGGTGGGTCACCATCCACACCAGTCGCTGATGTGCCTGGGGCATCACATAGACGGGGGCATGTAGTCGTGCAGCCGCGGGTGGTGCCAACCCAACGAGGACGGCCGGTCCTTGGATCCCGCAGGTGGCAAGCCCAACAATGCGGTGGCGGCATGCCACCAAGGTATACTGAGTGGGAGCAAGACATGACTGCCAATTCAGAACGGCAGGGGGCAGCACTTCATAACATCGCTGTGAGCATGGAACGTGTGGCCCAATCCGTGCTCCCCCCTGCTAGGCAGGTGCTTCTCTAGCGGCAGGCGGCGCAGTCCACGGCCCGCTCGCTCAGGCTGGGCATGGCGGCCTCAGACAGGGCATGCCAGACTGAAATGTTGTCTCTGCGTCAAGTAATTGCTGCTCACGCAGAGGCACACATGAAGGCCATGGAGGGTGAGTATGCTTCCCTCAGATCCACTCTGGGTGTCCTCTTGATGTCCCAGAGGGTGCGTTCAGAGGAGAGGTTTGTGCAGCTTGAGTGTACCATCTCGTCTGAGCTACGTGCGGGAGATGCATCAGTTGTCCAGCCAGACCACGCAGGAAGAACTCTGTGGGCCTCATTACACGGACGGCGGTAAGGGTTAACAGTCACCGTTAATGGCAACGGTGACCGTTAACCCTTACCGCCGTACTACGAGGTCCCTTAGCGGGTTGGAGTTTTAACGCCTGCTTTTTGGAGGCGTTAAATACCAACCCGCTAAGGGACCTCGGAGCTAATTACGGCACCGCAAAATTGCGGTGCCGTAATTAGCGCCTTCCCCAGTCCCATAGAGCCCTATGGGGCAGAAATGGGGAAGGGCAATGGCGGAAAGGGGATTTACCGCCCCTCCAACCTTGGAATGGGGCGGTAAATCCCCTTTCCGCCAAAGCGGTGCCGGTATTTTACCGGCATGGTCCAGGGTGCTAATAGCACCCTGGACCACCGCCTTCCGTGTAATGAGGCCCTGTGTTACACGCATTACCTTGCAAGAGGAAGCATGTGTATCACGGGAGGCTCTGCATGCAGACCTGCGTGTCTTTGCCGCACAGAACCAGGCTCACCCGTCCGGCAGACTTGCTGCTGATGAGGGGCAAGCTGTGCCTAGGCGTGGTCAGGCTCCTGGCCCACGTCCTCCTTTTCAGGATGAGGCAGACTCGGATGATGACATATCTCCCACACAGGTTGTGGTGTGCAGGCGTTGAGCCCATGGAGGTTTTTTTTTTTGTCTCAACATCATCGCATGTGGGTGTTGAGGTGCACCCTGTACCTCTCCCCTCCTGGGTGCCTCCCCCCCCGGCCCTTGTTGATTTTTGCTTTTAGTTTAGTTAGTTAATATTGACTATTTGATAGTTATTTTAATTAGGTTATGTAGGTTGTTCATTGTTAGTTTAATTAGATAATATAGTTTAATATTGTTTGTCTATTGTGCATTCATGTGACGGTGTGGTGCTTTATGGCTTTTGAAAGCATCCACTGTCTGTTCCAGCTGGGCCCTTCAAGCTTGTCTCGTGTATGTGTTTGCAGCTTGGGGTCCTGACTCACATAGGCCACTCCTGCTTCACTTATCCATGGGCTCGCTAGGATTGTTCAGTGTAACACAATATTACACAAGGGCTTTGGACTTTCTTCATAACTGTGGACTGTCTGCTGCTGTACTACTTGTGTTAACACCCCTAGTGGGGATTGGTTGCATTTTATCCACCCCATGTCTGTGATCAATTTGGGTGAGTACTTGATTGATGTCTCCATTAATTGATGTGGATAGTGATGTATGTTATTAACTTGTCTGTATATGTGCTTAATGCACTTCATGCTGTAGACAGTAGCCTGCACTCTTGGCCTTTCAAAGTGACACTGATGGTGGGAGGAGTTTAGATGTAGGTCTGTGACCTGGACCAGTGACAACCAGCATGAAGACACACACACAGGGAACTTTCCAGCCTTATTCATTTATTGTATGCCCTTTCTGCAGGAAGATGAGCCTCCTGACTACCTTTGCCAGCAGACACAGGGACGAGTAATCCAGAAAACTGGCCACGTTCGGTGGTGCAGACGTGTGGATGTGTGCGCAAGCAGAAGCACAGGGCTTGGGCTCAGATGTCCGACAGAAGCAGACGTGTTTCCAGGAGCTCCAAGCACACATTACATCTGACATGCGTTGAGGGCCAAATGCCAAGTGGCTTTACAAGTTGTCAGGGGCACACGCAGGGGCCATAAAACATATCCTCGAGTATCCCCTGCTCCATTGAAGCAGAGTTATTAGGGTAGTAACGTTCCTAGCCAGAAACTGATACAGCGCACAGGGACACCCAGCAAGGCACAGACTCGTGGGCAGTACATGTCATTTGCATGTGATGTGCAAATTGCCACGTGCACTATCTATTGAAATCTGCGGCTGCCAGAACACAACTTGTACTGAAATTGCACCTTGCTATGCGCATCTAGCAGCTTACCCAGGGACCATTGTTTCATGTGTGATTCTTGACACATTGGTCTTCCATTTCCCACTCGGCCACATGCAACTGCCTTACTGCATTCACAGTGTATGAACCATCAGTGGGCCAAGCTAATGTATGGGTACAAAGCAGCAGACAGGGGTGTTTGTTTGTGGAGGAGTCACTTACTTTGGGGCATGGATGGTGTTGTGTGTGTGTGTTGTAAACACACATTCAGATTAGTAACTCACACTCTCTTTGCAGCATTGAACTGCTCCTGTTACTGGACCTGAGAGTGCGCAGGCAAGAGGCCAGCACTCACCCCAGAGATAAGTCTCTCTTTGGCTTGCATTTTACTCATTTGGTACAATGTGCATGATGAACATGTTTTCTCAAATTGAGTATGTGTTTTTGTGAATAGTTGTGTTTTGCCTACTATCCCTTGCAAATCCACCTCCCCTCTCCTGCCCCTCTTTCCAGTTATCCTGAATACCAATGCCTGTCCAAACCACATATCCCTGACCCTCCTTCTCCGCTGGGGTCTCAGAGGCCTATGTAAGTTTGACCTTGCAGGCGCCCAGACCACGGAGGGGGTGGTTGGTTCGTGCCACTCCTGCGCCTGGACACCGGAGCTGTGACACTACCCATCAGTTGTTGCATCCTCATTGTATGTTATGTACTGTAAATGGTACCCATCCTGTTGGACCATTGTTCAACTGTGCTACCTTGGTTGTTCTATCATTGTGCTTGTACATGTGCATGAAATTTCCTGCTACTTCAAGTCATCTACTGGAGACTCTTCAAGTGTTTTTTGGTGCCTACAGGCTTTTTCCCTGGTTTGTGGGTTTGGCTCCTTGGAGTTCTCTGCGATTTGGTATTTTTACCAGTCATGGTGGCCTCTGAGGGGGGTGGACCCTATTTACACACAAGCTGGAGCATGGAGACCAAGCGGTAGGGTGATCCTGTAGACGGGTAGTCGTGAAGGAAGAAGGCTACATACCCCAGAGACAGTTGTTCAGAAGGTCACAGTGATGTGTAAATGAGGGAGGGCCTTTTGTTGTTGGACAGTTGGCTTGGGCTACAGTGTTTTGGGCACTCTGACATTGTAATTGTGGGGTACTATGTAAATGATGTGTTGTGCTGGTCAAGGCCTGTTCCTGTGTTGTGTTTACTTTTCAGGTGTCAGGGGATTGGTGTGGTTTAACATGCTGGGGTGTTCACATGGGCAATGTTCACATGTGATATGTACAGGACACTGAGGGTCACTTTATTTTCACATGCATATATTGAGTGCATGTCACTAATGACACACACAGTTGCACAAGGATCCACCACACGTACAACCACCCTTCCATGGCCACAGGTGCACACAGATTGCATTCTCAGGCCCGCCGTGTCCCTGCAGCACATGATCTATTACCATGGGTATCCTGTACATGCGTCATTTGGTTATAGATTTGATTAGTCATTTTCATGTGATGCTCAGGGTGTATCTGCAACACAAAATTGCTGCTCAAAGTGCTGTGTGCTGAGCAGTGTGTTGCAGGAGACACACACAGCAAACAGGTTTGGGAGTCGGGATTTTGCTATGCCCAATGTGCATGTGGCCGGGCATTCAGTGTTGTGTTCGTGCTACGACTGGTGGAAAGCATTTGTGTCTGACTTTGTATGTGTGAGAGGTTGTTGGTCAGTCATTTCATCTGATTCCATGTCAGGCATCATTGTATCGTGCCAGTTTTCATTTATGACATGTCACTTCGTATCTTATTGGTCATGTGTTGGCCTTTTGCTATTGCATACCAGGGTGATGTGGTTTCGGAGGGTTTGGGTGACATACCAGGGATTGTGATGGCCTGTTTTGCAGGGGTGTGTGATACACACCTTGCATGTGTTCCTTTTGGTCACACAGGATTGGTTATGTTTAAGTATCTAGGGATGCACACAATGTAGCACTTCCATGGCAACATTCTCAGGGTGTAAGGTTGTGACAGTTGACTGTCTCTTTGTCATCATCGATTGTCACCTGGTATGTGCCCTGTCTGTGTGCACTCCGCTGGGGTGGGAGGTTAGGTGAAGAATGTGGCAACAAGCTGGGTCCGGGCTGCCTCGCCACGTGCCCTGTCCCCTCCCATGGGCAGCGCCTGTGCCTGTGGTTGGGGGTGTGGGGGCACCACCATGTCCACCGGTACCTCCCGCCATGTTGCAACATTGTGTAGGACACATGCTGCCACAATGATCCTGCACACTGCTGGGGGTGCATATAGTAGCTGGCCACCAGAGCAGTCAAGGGAGCGGAAGCGTGACTTCAGCACTCTGAATGTGCGCTCCACTATGCCCCTGGTTGCAATATGGGCATCATTGTATCTTACCTGGGGTGGTCTGGTGGGGTTCCGGATTGGCATCATCATGTGGTTGCTCAGAGGGTAGGCACTGTCCCTTGGGGAGGTGATAATAGTTGTGATTATTAGGGTTTGGGTATTTGTCTGTGTGTGACATGCATGCATGTGCACAGGCATTTGTACTCACCTAGGAGCCATGTGTCACCATGCTGCCCAACTTTCAGGCCCGGCTCAGGGCGGACATTCTGTATATGAAACTGTCATGGGTGGAGCCAGAGTAGTTTGCATAGACAAAGGTGATGATTCCTTTAGCATCGCATACAACCTGCACGTTGATGGAATGCCAGTGCTTGCGGTTTCGATAGATGTGCTCAGTGGCCCTAGGTGGACGTAGGGCCACATGGGTGCAATCTATGGCACCGAGCACTTTGGGGAAGTGTGCCACCCTGTAAAAGTCCTGGACTACAGCCTGCCTTTCTGCGGTTGTTCTGGGCATGTATATGTGCCTGCGGACTGAGGGGCGTGCAGTGATGATTGCCAACACCTGGTGTAGGCAGCGTGACTGCGTGGCCTGTGAGACCCCCCCACTATGGCAGTTGTCTGCTGAAATGACCCAGTGCCAAAAAAATGCAGGACATTGAGCACCTTCTCCAAGGGGCTCAATGCTTGGGAGCACAGGGTGGGGGATGTAAGGTCATCTTCCCACTCCATGACGAGGTCTAGGATGATACGAGCTGGAAACCTATACCTGCCATAGACGTGGTCATCAGGCATCCCAAAAAGGCTGGTCTGGGGAAAGAAAATGCGGGCCCCGGCCTTTCTCCTCTTCCTGCGGTGTCCCACAATCAGTGCTGCAACAAATGGGTCATTCATCGTAGCTGTATATACGTGTTTGTTGTTTGCGCACACTTTTATACTGTGTGCGGGGATGCTTCCGTCTGCCTTTGTGTGGCGGACGTGTTGACGCCTATGCGCGTCTTTTGCCGTGCGCGGGTTTCCCGTATTCAAATCCATGAATACAGGTTGTTCGTGTGCGTGTGGGCGTTCCGTGTATTTCCCTGCAGTACTTCCCCAGTTACACCTTCTTTTTCACGTGTTGTTCCCCATTCCGCGTGTTCCGCCTGTGTCCCGCCCCCTTTTTGGTGTGTGCGCAGACGTTATGTGCATTCCCTGTGTGCGTAGCGCACAGCATTCAGGATGTTGCAATGACGTGTGTGCCCGTGTGCGCCACGCATGGATTTGGCGCACATCCCGAGGGAAACACGCGCCAAGATTTTCAGCGCACGTTTGTTCCATGAATCGGCCCCATAAAGCGTCCACTTCGGGCAGAAATTGTCTACTAATGCAAACTATGATTAAAGGGAATGATTTCTGCCACTTTTAGCATATGCATAATGAATATACCACCAACAGAGGTGGGGCGAAATAACTTGCATAACTGACAGCAAATGGAAAAGACATATAACACAAATGTACTGCATGGAGAGGAGTAAAGACACTCAGACTATCTGTAAAAGGAAGTGCATGTTTACTCAGGTGAAAGTACCATCATGAATTTTACTCTATACCATATGTGCACTGCAATTGACAAAAGGTTAACTATGGGAAGTGAGGTATGATTCAGGGTTATCCTGTGGCCTCACACTACCATAATAAATAACAAGTACACATTTTAGATATTTATAGGAGTTATATGTGATATTATTGATGTATTAGGAGTATTGAATGTATCTGAATTGAGATTTGATAATGAACTATTTTAAACATTTTGTAATAATCAGGTAATTGTTGTATTTTAAAGTGTCAAAAGTTTAATTAACCAATAAAACACAGAAAATAAAAGAAAAACAAATGTATGACACTGCTAAATGAATTCTCAACATATGCATATCACAAGGTGTGAAAGTAACCAGCAATTCTGTAACACCGCATAGCTCTCCTTTCCATAAATGTTCACACACGCACACATCTTCTCCCAGTTACTGTTTCTCAGCTTCAAGAATCGTTTCTTTTGTTGCAAGCCAGATGTCACACAAATGTACGATGTGGAGGAATAGGTCAGAAACTATTTTGGCTTTGCATGATGCATTTAACCTAGTGCAAATTGCATTCAGCATTGAGACTTGGATAAACATTGTCCTGGTGAAAGAATTCAATAAAAAATATGTGTTTGTTGCACCAGGGCAATTTTTGCCCTTGTGCTAATCCTGTGCAAATTGACACCTGCACCAGTGCAACGGCTCTGTATTAAAGCACTAGATTGTTAAAATGGCATGATCCCAATCACTGTGACACTGCATAGAGTTCTTGTAATTTGCTTAGAGTTCCTTTAATTTGTCACTGTCGACTCATGCTGCCATACATCAAACAATCTGTGTTGAATCGCAATGTGTTCCTTCAGTTGAAGTTCAAATTTCGATTTGAAGAGTAATACAGATTCCATGCATTGTAAGTGGAAAAATAAATTGAACTAAATTCAGTAAATTGCATTTGTATTTTGAAAGACAGATTCTTGCCAGTGGAATTGCAGTGCAATCAGTAATACAAATGCTTAAATGTACTGATAATTAAGCTGTAATGCACTGAAACGAATCCCAATTATCTGATCATTACAAGATAATGATTTAGGTCAAGGTTATGGAACCTGAAATATCCCACCATGGAAAGTGGCTCATTATATGTATTCTAAGCATGCTGAAATGGCAAGCGGTTTAAGAATGTTTTGAACAGACAAACATTACTGCATGAATTGATGGTATTTAGAGAAACTAATTGTCATTTAGTGCAAGGTAGTAGAAGTTTTATTAGTTAACTCTGTGAAAGGTATTACAGAGAATTGTTAATGACAAGGGCAGAAACTCGCTCAAGTTTTTTGTTTAAAACAACAATGTTCATTTTGATATACGATTATCACGGTGACCTCCATTTACTAGTATCATCTAACTTTAGCCCATCAAAAATATTACAATACATGTCTTTTAGTGGGAATTGATGATTAGTGTCAAAATAGTTCATTTTGACTTGATGCCATATCATATCATAACAGTACTTTACAGAGTCTCGGCATAGGACAGAGCACTACAGTTCTTTTAAGTGACATAGAAAAAACGTATAGAAATAGTATAACGCAAATGCACCAGCCTGCATTCCAATTAACATACTGTTTGCTTTTCTGCCTTGTCCAGCTCAGAGTTGGTGTGCACAACGACTGTGGGGCTCTCACGCATGAGGGACCTTTGAGCTGTGCTCCCGTGATTGAAAAGAAAATACAGGGAAGTGGCAGCTGAATTATTAAGGACTTTTGAGGTGTGGTGGCACATTAGTATCATAGTGTGCCTTATTCGAGGGGGATCCCTATTGGCTATGTACATGTGCTCACACAGTGTGGGAAGTGCAAGGGAACCCTAAAAGATATAACCTTCGTAGTGCGGACCCAACTCAATGAGAGCAATCAGCAGTATCGAACTTTCAGGTAGTGAAGAAAAAGCAGAGCAGATCTTACAGTCATGTAGTGCAAACAAATCAATCAATTTCATACTCTGCAATGGTTGGTTAGGGGAACGATTTCAGTGAAGAAATCGAAATATCAGGCCCAGTTCTGTTGGAAACAGAAAGGAAGTATGTCTCTAATGGACGCTTGTATTAGCCTTGAGAACGAAATACACGCCATTGACCCCCTTTGACCCAGGCTAAGTGTCTCTCCGAAACTGTTTGCGACACCCGGAGAGGGAGAGGCGCAAGTGTGGGACATCGCGTGTCACTTCCATTTCAGTGAGAATCACAACTATCATATGACTCTACATCCAATTAAAACAGTGTGTTAGTCACATTATACATCATCCTGCTATTCTTCATATGCCACTATGACACAGTCTTATTTGAGGTAAGGGTAAATTCATCAATCTTGACAAAGCTGAAGGTGTAACTTCTTGACAAAGAGCATGGGAACTTGCAATTAAGTTTGAAACAAGAGGGGCTACGCATAGCGCGCCCAAGTGAACAATCAGCCGAGGACAATAGAACTAAGGAAATTGCTACCCTGGAGAAAGAACCGGCATGCCGAAGAGGTGTACGGATGGTGGCATAAATGAGCGCAAATCAAAAAATATGAAAGGACAAACTAAATGGAAGAATATGGGATCAAGGACATTTTTGAGGGAAATGTTACACATGGTGTCTCATCGCAGACAGGCATACACACCCGACAATGATCTACCATCCCTCGTCCAAAATACTATAAAAATCATTGACTCACAAACAAGTGCACCATCTAGTAGAGTCACAAACGGAAAAAGCATCAATAAAGCGGTTAAGCCATCAGATGACATAGACGAGGTATATGACGGTTCAATCAGTCCAGATGATATAACATTAAAGACAAAGAAAAAGAAGAAAAATAACACAAGAGGAGGCATATGAAGATTTGTTCAACCTAAAGTAAGGAGGTTCCCGATCCAGCAGATTTCCCAATTGTTGAGGAGGGCACAACTAGTGACGTAGAGTTTATCAACACTTCTGAGATAGCTACTTGAGCAGTAGTGAATGGAACTACTGCCACCGTAAAGACAATGAATAAAATGAAGATTTACAACTATGCTACTATTTTACAACTCCAGCACTGCCGTTTGTAGTTTTGAGATAGCGAGAATAGATAATTTGGAAAGAGTGTTGATAAGAAAGAAAGCGCGTCCCGCAGCATTTGATATTGTTATGGACTGGAGAAGGGAAGCAATGCTCCGATTTAGAAGTAGAGAGAAGTATGCGTGCAGGCATAAATCAAAAGGTGAAGTAGCGGAAGAAAAGGAAGAGGAGGAGTGGACTGAGAGTCTAAGAAGGTCAGTTAGATGTGACCAGTTAAATATAGAAAAGATATACCCACAACAAGAATTGAACATAGCAGATGAATTGATGGAAAACATATTGATCAATACAAAACAAGGCCCAAGATCAGAAGCGAGGCCAAACACGTCAGTAACTATTGCTCAAACCCCTCCCGTAGCTCAAACTCTCCCTCCCGCAGCTCAAGCCCTCCCACAGCCACAGACCGCGCATGTAACACTTCCTATTAGCTAATCAGGCCCACAGCAGACACTCCCGTTCCCATTGTCCCATCCGCACCTCCCGCCTTAGATACAGACTCGGTACCGTCCGTCCCTCCAGGGGTTGAAGTTGAAACCACGGGGGCGAGAGGCGGGACTGAACAAAGTGGATGCACGAGGGTAACTCGCAGTGCGATCAGCAAAGAAAGGAAGGTGGAATTGTATCAACAGGCAGAAATGTATATAGACGGGAATGATGGGACGTCAGCATTGGCTTCGATGTATGACTTCCGAAGAAGCAACGAAAGACAGGTAGTGTTGGAATGCATGGGTGAATATTTGGTGGAGAGATGGAAACAGTTAATTGGGAAATTACCACTGCAGTGATTGTTAGACTTGAATACATTAGCACGTTGTAGACAAAGAGATGAGGAAGTGAGGGAACATGTGTATGGACTTTTTGAACTGAAAAATGAATTGGATAATGAATATGCTGAAATGTTTACTGCACCTGTGTACAGGGGTAAGGATATCGGGAGAGATAGGAAGGAAGTGCTAGGGCCACACAATCGAAGGCAACAGTTACCATCGCCAGGGCGAAAGACGATGGTGGACGAATTATTGTTATTAAAACAGGTGGGGGAAGACTTGAAAGAATGCATTTTGAAAACAAGGGTGTTACTGCAGCAAGTAACAGGACATAATAGAGGAAGAGGGAACGCACAGGGGAGGAGTCATTTGAATATGCATGGGGGGCCATGGGGACCAAATCAGTGTGCATACTGTAAGGTGGAAGGACACTGGCGAGCGCAGTGTCGACATTTACAGAATAGAAATGGATCTGGTCAGAGAAGATAGCACAGAGGGCACCAAGGAGCGATTGGACCAAATAGGAATAGTATGCAGCAGCACCACAATAATGAAGGTAATCAAAACCAAGCCCAAATCCAAAGTGCTCCTAAACAGAGTCAGGGTCAGCAAAACCAACAGTATGGGAATCAGAGTGGGGGAAATAGAGGAAAGAATGGGAACATTTTCAATACGCAGCCAAATACGTATTACAGTAATAGTAGTGACTACGCATCGGACGATGTGTTATTTCCCCACTAGGACAGCCCAGGGCAGGGGTCGGAACCAGTGTCTATTCCCGTGAATCAGAGAGGACCCTACGTAGAAATGGGAGTCGGGAATAAGGAGCACCGCTTCCTTATAGATACAGGAGCGCAAAAGTGTTCAATAGACCATCACTTGGTTCCGGATATACCACTGTCAGGGCAAATGAATGTTTCCGTAGGGTTCGCAGGTACACCAGTCATAAACCCAGTGTCCCAACCAGTCCCAGTTAGTATAGGACCATTCACTGAACATTGTCCTTTTCTTTTAACAGACAATTGTGGGGAGAACTTGTTGGGATTGAACTTGTTGAAAAAGCTAGGTGTGATTGTACATTGTACGTCAGACGGGGTGTTTCTAACGATTTGGCCACAAGATGCCCCTGTGTCCGACTTTATGTCAGAAACCTTGCCAGGGGAGTTAAGAGAAGTGCCAACCTGTATATGGGTGATGCATGACAACAATGTAGGATGCTTGAAGATAGAGCCAGTGAGGATTATTTTGAAAGAAGGAGTTACACTGCCAAGAATTCCCCAGTATAAAATTTCGGCTAACAGAGAGAAAGGATTGAAAAGTATTGTTTCAGATTTGGTGAAATTAGGAGTAATTGAAGAAATCACAGGCAGTACATGTAACAGCCCTATTCTTCCAGTGTTTAAGAAAGGAGGCAATGAAGTACCATATTGTTTCATAATTGATTTGCGCGCGCTAAACAAAGTAGTAGATCCACAATTTCCTTTGGTTCCAGACGTCACTACAATATTGACAATGATACCAGCCTCAGCAGAATACTTTAGCGTAATTGATCTAAAAAATGCTTTCTTTAGCATACCGGTGGACAAGGACAGTAGATATTTGTTCAAGTTCACATTAGAGGGACGATCATTTACATTCACGCGCATTCCACAAGGATATACGGAAAGTCCGAGTTTTTACAGTAGAGCGTTAAAAGAGCAGCTAGACATGCTAGAATTACCAGTGGGGTGTGTACCTTTGCAGTACATAGATGTTCTATTGATCGCTGCTGATACAGAAGATATTTGTAAAAAGAGCACCATATTACTACTGACACACCTAGCGGCACATGGCCATAAAGCTAGTTTGAAGAAGTTTCAGTATAATCGAAAGGAGGTAGCTTATTTGGGCTACCTACTTTCCAAAGAGGGGAGAAGGCTAACGCCAGAACGCATAGAAAGTATTTCTTGTATGCCTTTTCCAAAGACACAGAAAGGAGTCAGAGCCATAATAGGCATGGCTTCTTATTGCCGACAGTGGATCGGTAATTTAGCGTTAATTGAGAAGCCAATGGTGCTATTAACTAAGAAGGATGCGGTGATGCCTTTGCAATGGAATGAAGAATGTCAGAGAGCGTTTGATCAATTGAAAACTGCATTATGTTTTGCTCCAGTTTTGGGCACGCCGAATTATGAAAAAGTTTTTAGATTATTTGTATGCGAGAATGAAGGATGTGCATTAGCTGTTTTGACACAGGAACAAGGGGGAAGAAATAGGCTGTGCGGCTATTTTTCTTCTGCGCTGGACCCTGCAGCGCGCGCACTAGCACGATGTTTGCGATCTGTCGCGGCGGCTGCTGCATCAGTGAAACAAATGGAAGGGATGGTATTGGGGCATACTTTAATTCTGATGGTGCCACATGCCATAGATGTCCTATTAAATAGGACACAGACGCAACACCTCACCTCCGCTAGACTGACAAGATATGAGATTATCTTGTTCGTGCCCAATATCCAAATTATGAGGTGTAGCGCTTTGAATCCTGCAGAATTAATGCTACTGCCCATAAAAGAAATTGGTGACAACGAATCACCACCCCATGATTGCTTAATGGTCACTGAGGAAGAAACAAAGGGGAGAGTTGATTTAAGTGACATCCCACAAAAGGAGCCAGATGGAGAGTTATTTTGTGCTGCTTATGCTATCACTACCCTAGAGAGCGTTGTAGAAAGCAAAAGAATTCCCTACAACTCGGCACAAGCCACAGAAATAATAGCATTGACCAGAGCCCGTGAGATTTCTGAAAATTTGAACGTGAATATCTATACTGATAGTCAGTATGCTTTTGGGGTGGTTCATAACTTTGGTCGACTCTGGGCTGAGAGAGGTTTATTGACATCACATGGTGCCAGAATTCAACATGGCCCTTTGATTGTACGATTGCTGTCTGCACTCACGTTTCCAAAGCGCCTAGCGATAGTGAAATGCGAGGCACATAAAAAGGTAGCATGCAAAGTAGGAGAGGGAAATGCATTTGCAGACAGAATTGCAAAACAAACTGCCACTGATTTGAATAATAAAATGATGACAGTCCAGACTGAGGAAGTACCCTGTATGATAGAAGATGGAATTGCCACTGTGAAAGATATGCAGGCCGAAGCCATGGCCGATGAGATACAAGGGTGGGCAGAGGGCTCTGCTGAGTTAGATTTAGAGGGTTGTTGGGTGGACAAGGGAACTAAAAACTGGATGTTGCCAAATTCTTATGTGACTGCAATGGTCACAATGGCTCACAGCCCTACTCACATCTGTGTGAAAAAAATAATACATCACGTATCTACGGTATGGCAGAATGTAAACATAAAGAAGAATGCAGAGAGGTTGGTGCAGAACTGTATCACGTGTTTACAACACAATGTAGGAAAGGGAACAGCGACTCCAATAGGCAGTTTTGGCCCGCCCTCTATGCCTTTTGAGGTAATCCATTTTGATTTCATAGAGATGGAGAGGTGCCAAAACTTGAAATATGTCTTAGTGGTGATCTGTGCATTCAGCAAGTGGGTGGAGACATATCCTTCAAAAGACTGCACAGCAATGAGTACGGCAAAAGTAATGCTTAAAGAATACTTTTCCCGTTGTGGCTTGCCCCGTGTCATATGGTCAGTAAATGGTCCACATTTTGTGGGCGCAGTGGTGTTACAGATATGTGCGGGTCTTCAGATTGATAAGAGATTTCATAGTTCAAGGCATCCGAGTTCGGCCGGTCTTGTTGAGAGGCACAACGGAATCCTCAAGTCAAAAATTAGCAAGATATGTGCAGGGAGCAAGTTGAGTTGGGTGGATGCATTACCGATAGCACTATTGTGCATGCGTACGTCTGTACGCATGGGCTCTCCCCGTATGAGATTGTGATGAGGAGGCCGGCGAATGTTTGTCGCACACCTCAGCCAAAGCGACTGAGTGAAGTGTAACATCCTGTACCTAGCACTTATTGTGGCCTTTTAATGCAGAAATTGTGTTTGATTGATCAGCAGGTGCAGGAGGCTCTACCCGTAAGATATACTGGTCCAGGGCACGCGCTGGAGCCAGGCGACTGGGTGCTGCTAAAGAAGTTTGAGAGAAAATCGTCGTTAGCACCCAGGTGGTGCGGCCCCTATAAGTGCTTCTGGCAACGCAGACGGCAATACAGGTGGATGGGAGGAAGTCGTGGATCCATGCCATCCATGCCAAAAAGATCCCATCTCCACTGAAAGACTTGCCCAATCCAGACGACCAGAAAGAGACAGCGGTGCCAGAAACGAAAGAAACTGCTGCTAGTCCACCGCCGCTAAATCTGTCCGAGCGGAAAGTAAAACTCGAAACAAAGCATGAAAAGATTGCCAAAAAGGGGGAAGGGCAAAGAGTGCCCCAACGTTGCCCAGCAGAACCTACATCACTGCTGGCCGACACGAAATCTGCATTGAAAATAACGTCAGATACAAAACGTGTACCCCTTTGGCGCCCACCAGCACTTGCCATTGCGCCAGAGCCAAAGACCGAATCCGCATCACTGTCGCGGCGCACACCAGCATCTGCCATTGCGCCGCAGGCTGACGCTGAGCCTGGATTTGGAAGTGCATCGGCACTGTTCACGGATCACACAATACCAGAAGTGAGGCGTTATGATTTGTGGCCTCGAAAGACAGAGTGATCCATAGTTCTTTGGTGTTTATGCTAACCTCTGTTTCCGCTCATGGACGGAAAAGGAGCTAGAGATGTGGTGGAGAGAAGTGTGAGAATTGTGCAAATCGGACAATTCAAGACTCGCGGCTCCTCGGTGCGATCATAAAAAGTACATGTGTCCTGAACCAGAGCGGACAAGCCGGGCGCACATGGTACTAAAGCAATAAAGAACTGTTCAGAAGTCCTCTGAGAGGATAAGTGATCTTGCTTAGAACGAATAAGTAAATCAGGCTGCAGAGGGCTGGCAGACTAAACTGTTGACAATTGCTTTGAACTTATTGATATCCGGACAAGTGCGACGAAGAGAGATATCCACGACGACTTTATCAGGAAGAAGAAGGACGGTGAGAAAAATGTCGGGACCGGTTTCAGCCTCCTCCTGCACCACAGCTGAGAATGAGTTAGTTATAAAGACTGTAAACTTAGGGAAAACGCATGGTAAAAACGCATGCTAAAAAAAATTATATGCTGGCTTTGACGATAATAATGTGCTTCATGAGTGTGGTAGCACCAATAACGACAGCGTTGGTGTTATGGTATGTGGAATCCATACACCCATTGGGAATGTTTTTACCAATAGTTAATATATCCACTAGTGAAAGCCTGGTTCAGGTGATTACTTATACCTTGTCCCCAATGGAAGAGAGACACAGAGAAGGGTATGGGAACAATACGCTGTTACTTATCATGAATATGACGCATGCAATTCTAAAGAAAAATAATTTTTGGGTATGCGCCCATTTACCGCAGCATGCGGGGAAAGGAATAGGGTGGTATGTACAACCATTGCCATTGAGTTCTGCATGCAGTGCATCTTTAAGTGCAATGTTCTATGGAAAGTGGAATAAGAGTAGTACGGGTCAATTAGACAGAACAAACATGAATGAGTTTGAGGAAATAATTATGAGGCCTGTGGGTTGTTCCATATTCCATAAAGCACAAGTGATGACCCCAGAACCTACGCCAAAAAGTACGCGAAAAATAACACGACAAAATAGACAAGATAGATTGTCCCCACCAGTTAAAACATCTGTGATGACGTTTGGTGTAAGAACAGACGGGAACAAAGATGCAATTCCCCCTTCTTATACGTTAAATTACAACCCGAGATCTGGCCCTTTTTGTCTAAAAAGGAAAGGCTCCTATTTAGTAGGAACATTTACTGGATGCATGAATACAGCGGTATTAAAATGGGAAATAGAACCAGTATATATGGGAGATCCAGTCTATTTTATATGTGGAAAGAAAGCATATCCTTGGTTGCCCAGAAACTGGGGAGGTACATGTTACCTAAGTCTACTGTTCCCGGGAGTGTTCCTCTTAAAAACAGCAGACATGGCCAGACTATCCAGATCTAGAACCAAAAGGAGTAGCAAAGGTGTTTTGATAGCGACGGACGTAGCAAAATCATTCGTTCCATTCTTGTCCCAGATAGTGAACTCCTACAACATAAGGCAGCTGTCCAGAATACTAAAAGATACCATCAACACAACGACAGATATACTATTTAACATGACGTTGGAAGAAAAAGGAATCAGGTTAATGACGCTGCAAAATAAAATGGCTCTCGATGTAATCCTGGTTGATCGTGGGGGAATTTGCAAGATTGTGGCATCAGCGTGCTGTGTATTCGTAGATGACTATTCCCCTACGATTTTTGAAGCAATAAAGAAAATGCATGTCCTAAGCTCTGAACTCCCTACTGGAGAAGGGGGCTGGGGAATAGAGTCCTGGTTTTGGGGGATACTGCGTTCTTGGGGATGGAAGTTGATCTCTATATTAGTAGCTGTGTTTGGAATATTCATAACGTGCTGTTGTTGCATACACTGCCTACCATTAGTTTGCACTGAGGTAACTGAGGGATGTACTAAGGGATGTATGCATATGATGACAAAAAGAAAACAAACTTATGGTCGGTTTGACAGAGACACAAATGAAATGAAAACAGTGAAAGAATTAATGGCTATAGATATTAATGAAGATGATGATGCTTATAATAGCATGCAAAATTCAGACATAAGTGCTTCAGACTTATCGTCATCAGAGGAGGATACAATAAATGAATGAGACATTTGGCATACGGCCAAAGGAGGGTTTGTCAGTCTAGAAAAATGGATACCTCTCATGATTGATGGCAAACATATTTTGGTGGCCGAAGGCCAACCGTCTCCTGCACGAAAGGATTGAAATACAGGTTTCCAAGTTTACCAATGAACGGCCATTTTGATGTAACAAGGATCGCCATTTTGTTTTCTGTCAATTGCTTATTGCTTTCTGTTCAAATTGATTCACAGCACATTTTCTGCTTACACTGCTCGACTGTTAAACATTGTTGTCTGAACGTAAAAGGAGAAGGCCGCAGGGCCGCGAGGCTAATGAGAGTTGGTTGAAACACAACGTAGGCAGCTCCGGGGAGGAATGCCCGGCTCCCTCCGGAATGTAGCCTTGAAGCAGAGCTGCAGGGCATTTAATCATTTCACAGCTGCCAGCCAGTCTCGTTATATGGTAGAATATGGTAGAATAAAGCAGCTAAAGGCTTGACTTATGCTCTTCTTACGGCCCCCCTTTACCGAGCCCTGTAGAGCGTGTCGGCTCCCAGGACACGAATAGCACCTCATAGATAGCAAGGTCTGGAATGTGACTCTTCCCCCGTATGTAGCTCGATTCCAAGAACAGAAGCACTGTGTTCTGTTCAACAAAGAAAAGATGTCTCCGTACTTGCAAAGTTGCATATTGTTACTAGAATAGACATTTGAAGGTGCCATATTCGTCGAAAGTGTCCATCATCAAACCGAGTTCGAAGAAACCCAATAAAGGGGGGTGTTAAACATGTTACAGCTGATTGTATGATATGCATTTTGTAAATATGTAACTGATGTACGTAATACACTCTCTTGCGTCCCTCGAGGTCTAGAGATACACGTCGCGGGGCATGAGATCGAGTTGGCCAACTGAGACTATTTGTTTTGCAATAAACCCTAGCTTTGGGAATACAACCTCGTGTCTGGCGTATCTATCATGTGTGGTGACCTGCTTTGTTCCCATAGACGTGAGGGACCCCTAGGGGCCCCTTTCAAGATCCGTCCTCGTCAAGAGGACGAATCTCACATCGTGCCCTCAGACCAAACACCCCAGTTTTATGACACCCGGTCAACAGGTTAAAAGTAACAGTGCACTGATGTATTGGTGAAGCTCCGCATTGCATGTTATTCCTCCGGTATCTTATTATTTCTTAGAGTAACATTTTGTAGGATTTACAGGACAACTGGAATCGTCTAACAAATTAGTGTTTGTGTGTGCATGGCCACAAGGGCAGAATGTTAGGGCAGCCATCTATCAATGACACTGACTGCGCCTGGCCTGGCAGTCCCACCCCGATGAACCCAGCTGACCCATCCACCCCACATTGGCACCACACTGATGTCCACCAATTCTGGAGCTGCTCATCACTGCTGCGACTGTAGTTAGTCGACGCCACTCATTCGCTAAGAATATGTGCCCCCTATAGTGTGTAGAATTCATGACATGGTTTTGTTATAAATAAGACTGTCTTTGCTATTGTCAGACACAGCACTCTCAGATCTTGCAGAGTCCTTTGCATGCCCTATTTGACTAGATAAAACGCCTTTTACATTTACCCGCACTTGGTCTTGGTCTCATTCCCTCCTGCGGTGTGTCCTTTACGGCCTCTCATTGTGGGGAGGGTAATGCCTTTTGGGGACGCTTGCTTTCACTTCTGAAGAGCAAAGGAAAAAGCGAAACTCTGATCCCTTTCGTCGAGAAAGAGCAGATTTGGAAGCAGTTAATGGAAGGCCGATCCATGAAGGTGCTGAATGGAGTTACTAAAGGTGATCTGAGAGGTGCAGATACCTGGTTCTGTTCAAGAACCAGTGCATGTTTGGACTATTGTTTTGTTTCAAATAATCTATGGGACTGTATCAAAACATTTGAAGTAAAGAAACAACTCAGCAGCAATCATGCACTCCTCAGTATAGAAATCATTTTCGTGGGGAATGGGCAAGAGAAACTCAAAACAACCCCCAATGAAGTATGCTGGGGGCGCAACCGAGTCAGAATTAAGGAAAGGAATTTTGTCAAATTAATCAACGGGTATAAGAGACAAGCATCAGAAAAACCAGATGATGTTAATTATGGATGGATCTTGATGGACTATTAAATGAAACAAAACACAAAGAAAATAGATGAAATAAAAAGTAACCACACTTACAGTAAAACTTTGGTTGAAAAGAGAAAATAACACCAAGCACGATTAAGACTTTTTTGGAAAGAACCTCCCCCAGGAAATCAGGAAGCATTAAGAAAATGCAAACAGACCTATACAAAATTGGCTCAAGATGACAAGAGCAAGTAGATTGCAACTAGATGGAGAGGAAATGCTTGCAGCCATCAACTCTTGTGATCCAAGATACCTTTGGGATGTAAACAATAACTGCAAGGACTTTCAGTCTGCCGTCAGGACAAAAGAAGTACCAGAAGACACTTGGGTTAGGCATTATGCCTCCCTTTTTTCCAAGACAGAGAGCCCGGCCCATCGAACAAAGCTAACAACCAATCAATCCTGGTCGATAAAATTTGACCGCACAGAAATATATGAGATGATTGGTAAGCTAAGCTCATCTAGGGCAGCTGGACCGAATTGCATCTCCAACAAAATTTACTATTTGAACAAATAGTAAAAACTAAAACACTTCCATCACCATGGAAAGAAGCCGTTGTGGTGCCTATTTATTTATTAAAAGAGAGAACGTAGTGACCCCAGGAATAACAGGCCCATAGCTCTTCTGGACTCAATAGGGAAGTTATTTGCCTCGTTGCTACTATGCGACTTGAAGAAATGGGCTCTCCAAGAGAATATCTTAGATAAGAGACAATCTGCCTTCATGAGTGGAGTGGGCACCTCCTTAAATCTATTCATCCTGAACTTGCTGAAAGCAAAGGCACTCAAAACAAAGACTAAAGTATATTTGGGGTTTATTGACCTCGAACAGGCTTTTGACTGTATAAATCGAGAATGACTTTGGAAGAAGCTGGAGCAATGGGGGTGCCCGACTGACATTCTGGAAGCAATTCAAGCCTTATATTTGGAGACATCTATCCAAATCCAACTTAATAGAGATGGCATTCTTACTAAGAAAATAAGAACATTTCGGGGAATGAAGCAAGAATGTGCACTTGTGCCTTTCTTGTTTGGCGGATATGATAGGTTCACAAAATCAAATTAGAGCCTTTCTTCCAACAATAGAAGACGACACAATTCCATGGATATTGTATGAAGACGATTTAGTTTTCGTTGATCTAACGTCAAACGGACTGCAACAAAGGCTGAATGCATTTAAAACATACCTGGATAAGAAAGACATGAAAACCAATGTGAACAAGTCAAAGATATTGATTATGCAATCAGTCCAAGCAACCAACAAAAAAAGAGGTGCTACTTTCACACGGAAAATAGATAATCGCCAGTTGGAATCAGTTGATTCGATCCTCTAGCTAGGAATTTGTATTAATAAAAACATCAATGAATCGGGTCAGTATATACCGATTAGGGAAAAACTCATAAAACTGACAAATCAAGTGAGAGCACTTTATCGACGATTTGGCACCTATTCCCTGAAACCAATGACCATCTTTTTTAAGGCAAAAGTAACGCCAATGATGACTTATGGAGGAGAAGCACTCCTAACTGGAAAACCTGGGATATCTGTTAACCTTTCTTCTGGATGAAGATCCTAAGAATTCCGAATGCTGTTCCTGCAGCAGTTATACGATATGAGTTAAGACTGCAATCCTTAACGTCAATTGTACTCTGGAAGACTTTATCAATGTTCCGGAAATGTATCATTGATAATCCCCCAGGCCTCTTTGAGATACTAAAAGGGATGGCAGCAAACAACAAAAATAAAAATAAAATCTTGCAAGATGGAAAGATCGTTGCAAAGAGTGCCTGGAAACCTTGAGAACAGACTGCGACACTCTAAAGAATAATCCAAACAAGGTTAATAAGGCAATCTTGACAAAAGATTGGATAGAGACTATTGAACTAAAACATCAGAGTAAGATGTGTCTAAATATCATGTGGGAACGTCATAAGGTCAATGAACTGCCTGGTTACCTGATAAAAATTTCCCTCGCCACACTTTAGAGACTTGTTGTTGAGATGCAGGTTAAATATCCTCTCATCAAAGGAACTATTTCTGGCCAGAGACGACTGAAACAACTAAACATATGTTACTACCTTGTCCAAAATGAACTGATGTACGGCTCTGCAGTTCTTACAGTCGGAGCTTGATCGATATGGAGAAGACCTCACCTAAGAGAGAATTCTGACGGCTACAAAAAAGGAAAAACAATTGACGCTTTGAAATTTCTTGAGAAACTGTTGAAAGATAATGTTATTTTGTAAATAAGGAACAAAAAATCTGTTCAGTTTTGCTTTCATCGATGAACTTATGTTTAAAGGTTGGAATTTATACAACCATTAAACAAATTACAAAAAAATAATGATAATGCAGAACTTTGACCTTATCTCCTTAGCATTTTATTTATGCATACTGTAAAATCCTTCAAATTCCTTCTTCCTTCATGGTGTTGTTTAAAAAGGTCAGAGGTTTAACCATCTAACATCAGCAGATATGACCTCAGGAAACGAAGTCGTCCCAGAGACGTATTGTTATTGTTTTTGTATGTTTTGAATCCACGTTCATATTACAATCAGGATTGATAAGTGACAATCATGACTATGATCTACATATTGATTGCCTAGATCATTATTTTGTCTACAAGACATGGAAATGACGTATTGATCTTGTCCTCCTACATTGTCATGTTTTTTCCAGTTTGTTCATGTATTTGCCAATTTAATTTTCTCTACATGTCTGTTCCCCCTTCCTTCCCCCTTTCCTTTTCAGTTTTGGGTTAACATTTCATGATTTTTGAACATATGTATTTAGGTTTTTTCTAATCAAATTGTTAATTTCTGTACCGGCACACATTATTTGAATGCTTGTTTTTTATTGTATTTGTTTAACAGCCCCTTGCCTGTTTGTTTAATTGAATGTAGAATTAATTTAGAGCTTTTTGGTCACCTGGTGTTTCCTTCTCTTGTCAAATGGCTGAATGTGATTTGTAACAATTCTTTTTGGTTATGTAGAGGTTTGGCATAAAGAGATTACCAAATTAATTAAGCCGCTTGCTCCAAACCTCGGGCACAGCAATATTCTTTCTCTTGGTTCAAAGTTTAACCATCTAATTACAGGCCAATTTGTACGCCTTTAGTAATATTTTCACATAATTGATTCTGAGGAAATTAGAAACCTGGGCCTTCAAGATTATAGAAATTCCAGCTGAGTTTCCGAAAGAAGATGGGAACCTTTCTGAACAGTGCCATGTTGATGCTGAATGTTGAATGTTGAATGTTGCAGCAGACTTGACCCTACCCATTCCTACTACCACTGGTTTACGTCAAGGGTATATTTTGGCATCCACTTTGTTTAATTTGTACATTCTGGGACATTTGTCTTTCAACTGGCTAGCTTTTGCTGATGATGTACAGTTTTTCGACAGCACACCGATAGTTCTCCAACATAAATTATCAGCCTTCTCAGTTTGTTGCAATTAGAATAATGTGGTTGTTAATTCAATAAATCAAAAATATTCTTGTTTACACATTTAAGGAAACCCAAGGTTATAAACTAGATATTATTGGGTAAAAAGATTGAGCTAGTAATGAGTCTTCCATATTTGTGTTTCACACTCTCCAACACAGTTGCTAAAAAGAAATTGGAGGAAATATTAAAAAACAAAGCTGAACCCTTGATTGCCCAATTTAGGAGAATAATTTTCAGATTGTTGAAGTTCACCATGATCCCAGACATTAAATCTACATGATGACAGTGGTTCTGGTCATTATTTCTAGGTATGGAAAACAAATTGGAGAATCTAACCAAGTTAACTGAATTTCCAAATACTAATTACTCTATGTTGCCTTCTTTGGAGTGTGGTTTTACAGAGACTTCTGCTAATCAGGTAAGAGTAAAAAGAAAGCTTTATTACCGGAACTGGATTACCACGGTTAACAATATGCAATCATATCCTTTATATAGTGAATATTCATTTTGTTTTATTTACAAAATGAGAATCCTTATCAAGAAGATATTTCATTTGTTCCCCTTCTCCTAAATTGTGTGTTTCATATATGAGATTTCAGTTTAACGCATTTCATATGATGCAAGTTTTGGGGTCAAGAATGAGCATCACAAAAGATAATGTATAGACTAGGAAAATCCAAAAATCAACTAGAATCTTTTAAAGCTCTTCGTACCATTTGCAAAACTACAAGGAGTATGATATTTACTTATTTTTCTAGGTTTGTGCATAATTATACTGATTTGACAGTGAAGCGTTTTGGGCACACATGATGGATAGTTGGCAAGTATCATCAGTTTTAAGTCTGTCTAGATTGTTAACTTGTCTGAGGAAAATTTTGGAAATTAGTATGAATTGAATATGATATAATATTGATGTTGTATTTTTATATTTTCATTTGTTTATTTTTTCTGTTGTGAAAGGTTTTTTATAAACCATACCACAATAAAATAAATCAGGACATAAGTATGGAAATATGTTACACTTCAAAAAGTGGGAGTAGAGCGTGGATAGGACTCTGACTCTGGAAAAAGCCATAGGAAGGTACACTACCTGTTCCTATAGTATGAGTGGATTAATGAGTGAGACCAGCTTAGTGGCTGTAAAACAAAGGATTCCTGTTCCAAGGAGGTGAGTCCTGTCCAAAAAGGAAGCTGCAGAGAAGGGAACATGAGGTATTTCCAACTTCATGGAAGCAAACCAACAGGTGCCTGCTGCCTGAGACTTCCCGGGGAACACTTGAGGGTTTCTACTGGCTCCCCACCTTTAAAGTTTAATCCAAAGCGTGTATGAGAATTCCCCAAATTAAGTGGTATCTGCTCTCTAGTCACCATTTTATGTTAAGTCCCGGAAATGATATGGACATTGATTAAATGTGAAATGTACAGTGTGTTCTCACTGCAATTAAAATCAAGTGTGAGGTCATTTCAATCCAACCCAAAATACATTTTTGATGTGTGTCCGCAGTAGTGCCAATAGCATTCTATGCACTGCACGCAAGTCTTTGCCAATTATAATTTCATTAAATTACTCCCAAAGTGGTTTCAAGAAAAAGTTAACATTAAACTGTGATATGAATATGTCTGTATGATAGCCTAATGAAGATCTGCTTCATAATGTGTGTTCTGTGAATTCCACAGCTATTTAATAATGAATGAAAAATAAGAACAATTTTAATTGGGCAATTTTTACTCGCATACAAGTAATGCAAATGTAAATCCCATATTGTCCTTGTTTTTGGAACTGCACAGGGGCACTCTATTGGTGATGCCATAGGGGACAGGCACTTATACATGTTAAATAAAAAATTAACCAACCATTCTCCCAGATTAGGTAGGTGAGTCGAAATAGTCTCTGCATTGTACATTCATAACACTGCTTCCATAACCCAAATCTGCAAAACATACAAGCAATGCATAATGGCCTATACACAATTACATCCACAATATAGAGGGAATGAATAAAAGTAACATGATATAAATATGTGTATATAAATGCATTTTTTCTATGCAACAGTTATCTGATTCTAACACTTGTTGGTTATATTGCGGAATCATTTGCAAATGTAACTTTATTTGTAATCTGGTAATGTTTGGATGGTTAAGAACGTGTTTATATATTAACAGATAATATATGTATCACACTTAAGTGGATTGTTGGGGGTAAAAAATGTATTGCGCTTAAATGAATTGTTAGGGGTATGAAATGTATCTCATTTAGGTGAATTGTTGGTGGTAGGAATTGTATCACACTTAGATGGATTGTTGGGGCTGGGAAATATATCGCACTTAGGTGGATAGTTGGGAGTAGGAAATGTATCACACTTAGGTCAATGGTTGAGGGTAGAAAATGTATTGCACTTTGATGGATTCTTGGGGGTAGGAAATGCATTGAACTTAGGTGGATTGTTGGTGGTAGGAAATGTAACGCACTTGGATTGTTGGGGTAGGAAATATTTTGCACTTAGGTGGATTGTTGGGGGTAGATGTATCGCACTTAGGTGGATTGCTGGGGTCCGTCATGCCTAGAAGATGTAGTAGGACAGCCATTCTTTTGCACTAAGAAGACTTGAGGGTAGCCTCTCCATAGCGCCTATAAGAGTCTACAAGCGTAGCTGGCTTTTTGTCCCTACATAAGATCTGATGACACAGTGACATCAAAGATATGCTCCATCTGATCTCCATGTACGTATAAACACAGCACTTCGATGGACATCAGTTGCAGGCACGGCTATCCATCCACACGCATTAGAATGCACTACGATCTACAACAAAATTCAGTCTGGTTGGACACAACATTTTATAGCCTACTCACTCCAGACTTTCCTCAACACCTCTGCCATTGGAGTACAGCGACAACCTAGAACAACATTTTGGTTTAGCTGGACACATAACAGATCTCTTGCACTGACACACACTCGGGACGGCCCTCAGCACCCACCCACATGCCTGACCTCTTGAGTACCTTACCGGAGCCTAGCCAGCCCATTAAATCCCTAATCTTGGCCATAAGCATACACATATTCTAAGCCACTTTAAGAATTTCCCACAGTCCGGACTCTGATCCCTGAGGCAGTTCCCACTACAAGTTTGTTGCGACTATAGAAATGGTAAAGGCGCAGTATAAATGACGATTACAATTAGAGATAGGAAGGCTTATTGTTATTCAGAACTTAATATGTATAAAATTGACTGCATAAAAGGATATTCTTTGTGTGGGCAATAGTGAGATTCAAGCAGGGAGATTGCGTTATATCGTGGTGACTTCTCCTACTTGAAGTTTGGGGATCACCTTTACTGCATTTATTTAAATAAATTGAGTTTCATTAAACCGCCTGTTTTTTGCCCAGCATTGTGGGGTGGGACTTTATGGTAGAGGGCACTAGAACAGAGGCACCTGCTTAGTGAAGGAGCCATACATTAGCCTTAATATAAAGCATGTGTTAATCAACAGCGTGCATGGATGCAGTTTTTGGCAAAAAAAAAATGTTATTAGATGTTTAGAATGTGCCATTCTCACAGCATTCAAAATAAAATAGGCATTGTTGCGTCAGACAAATTCTAATAGTCGATCATGACAATATTTGTAAGTTAATTTGTGGTACGAGTACAAAACAAACATTACTGCAACTAACCTGTATGGATTGGGGAGAAGAGTGGATGCGAAGATGGAAAGGGAATTGGAGAAAACGGGGGTTGAATGAGGGGGGAATAAAGTGGAAGGGACGGGTGCCTCTAAGGAGGTATAAATAAACTGTAATAAACTGAAACAATTGTGGGGTATTAGAGTTTAATGGCAAATATGGAAAGGTCAGCCTGCAGCAGGTAGGATCATGTCTGCTTAGAGACAGTGTACTGCAGATCTGGTTGGGTTCATCAACTTTAAGGGCAGAGACACACGAGAACAAGACAAAAGGGTGGGAAAACACGGGGGCATGAGACTCTCACAGTGGCCTCTGACCTTCTGAGCCTCTGAACATGTGTGGAGGGCTGCAGGGATCATTTTTCTTAGAAATAAGAATAGAATCAATAGGGTGTTGTCCTTCATATCTACACAAGCTCGAACAGCTCTGAAATGTAGCTGCAGTTGTGATAGAGGTTTTACTTCAGATATAGACGTCCCACTCACATATCTTTAGAAATGGCTGTTAATGGGGAAGAGGCAGTTAACCTCACCATACTCACATGCACTACCTCTACATGCTGTCGTGGCAGCAGCCTTTCACTGTTTTGAAAAGGATGCTCCCAAAGAAGCACAGGAAGCAATGCTGCGTTTACATCAAAGGTATGCCAATCCTCTACCTTCCATCATTTTCCAGATTAAATCGTTGCATCCACACATTTACAAATCACTTTGCCACAGGTTGAGCCTATCACTGGGATACTGAACTACACAGATATGGTCATCCATGCATCAGTGGCAAAAAACGTAAAGGTGACTGGCGTTTGCGTGACTTTAAAATGATGTGCAAAGACCAACATTTCGTTTTGTCGCTATCTCACATGCCTTTGCAGTCATTTACATGTATTCATGGGAGTTTTCCATGTAATCAGTCCTACGTGAGGTCCAATAACAAGAGAAATAACAGAGAAAACGTAGCTTAGGTAACATTAATCTTGCTATCCATTATAGATACGTTGTTGATAAATCACTTGCTGACGAGTAGGTGGGAGGATTTGGTGTGATGGGGTAAAAGTATATGCAACCGCACCCCCGTGCATATGTGTCTCATGAGTAAATACCCCTTGAGGAAAACTCTCATCACCCCTTTCAGCAACCTCATCTCTTAGTGGAAGAAGTGCTATCATACGGCATGCATAAACACCACCTTTGTGATAATGAGGTCCAGTGTTTGATGCCAGAATCTCAAATTTTATGTCCTACTTTACATGACATGGCATGATTCTCAAGACCAACTAAGCATTACAATGTTTTATGTAGAAGCCCACTTATGTCTACCTGCCTACCTCACATGATCTGCATCCAAGGACATGTGTCCCACATGCTCCAAATGCTAACTGGGGACATGTTAGGGATGCAAAAGTCACTTTGTAATGCACATGAAGTGTCCACACAATATGCACTCCGGGATATGTGTGACATATTACATGGACGCGATAGCGTCCATGTAGTTATGGTTAAGTTGGTGTTTCCATAGGAAGAGCATTTTTTGGGTGGCTTATAACTTTGCTCCCTCTGGACGGATCCTCACCAAACATTGCAAAGTAAGTATATGGCCCACTCTGAATTTCTTTACAAAGTTTGGAGAGGTTTGGTCCAGGGGGGGCAAAGTTATAGGGGGGTCCCAAAACTTTTGTTTTTTCCCATAGACTTAATGGGAAAAAACTTTGCGCACGCCTACAGCCCGAACCGCAGGACGGATTTACACCAAAATTGCGGCAGGAGTGGGGGTTTGGTCCCAAAAGCGTGCTTTTGCAAATTTGGTGTAAATCCGTCCAGTAGTTTTTTTTTTAAAATGACCAAAATGTAAGGCAAAAAAATTAGTGATATCTCTGTTCGCTTCGCGGACGGACTTCCCTGTTCGCTCCGCGGACAGTGCCCTGATTGGCCGAGCGGCTTGCACAATGTCTGCGGACATCCGACGTGTTTGCTGATTGGACGGCGTGGGGCGTGGAGCGCGTCAGATTTTTGGTGGCGCCCGCCATCTTGCATTCGCGGACGACCGCGGACAGCGAGGTGAAACTTGGTTTAAAAATTGTATTTAGTGGAGTGTTGGTGTGTAAGAGTGTTTGGGGAGGGTGGGGGAGTATGAGATAGGTGCAATGTTGTATTTTTTTTATGTGCTAGACGCTTTTGTTGTATTCGATTTGTCTGCAGACAACACGGCTGTTCTGAAATGTTCGTAAATAAAAAGAATGGATTCGGTGTCAAGTTGAAAGTGTTCGAAGAAGACGCGTGGGGGCCTGGAATGTTTGCAGGGTGTGTCCTGAAGACGTTGTCTGTATTGTTCATTGTCACGCTGAAATTGTTCTAAGAACACTCGCGGTGTCCTGAAATGTTCGTACATAATGAAAATGGGGGTGCCCTGATGACGCTGTTTGAATCGTCCTCTGGCAAGTTGAATGTGTTCTAGGAACTTCCTTGTGTCCGCGGACATTAAAATGGTTGAAATGCTTGAATCTATGGGTGTGATATGCTGCGGTGGTTGTGGCCAGGGTATAGAATGTTGGGTGCATGGCCATTTGGCCATGAACCCAAGACTCTATGCCCTGGCAACAACCACCGCAGCATATCACACTCATATGCCATGCACCCAAGAGTCTATGCCCTGGCAACAAGCACTGCAGCATATCACACTCATAGTGGCTTATAACTTTGGGTCAAAAACAAATTTATAAGGAACAATGTTATAAGCCAGTATGGGTGTGATATGCTGCGATGGTTGTATTTATTATACTTACTATTTGGTTTAGTAACGGGAGTTCATGTTTTTCTTGTTCATTTCTGTGATAAAAGAAAATAGCATGTTAGTATTAGTATTTTATAAAGAGTTATTACATTGTACAATCACTTTTTTCTTTTTTTTTACCCTCATATTTAGTCGATGACAAACCAGAGTACTGTGCAATTTGCTCAGTTTCTGTGTTTGTTGCTAAAATCATTGGGTCTGTGGGAGAAAAAAAATCCATGTTGGATTAAAAAAAAAACTTTTTCTGCTATGCTACAGTTTATTTGTTTGTTTGTTTTCAGTGTTTACCTGTTTCTGGCTAATGCTTTATACATTGGATTGTTCCAGTTTTTGGGAGCAGTAAGATATTAGGTATTTGTGTGGATATTGTAAAATTTTGGAGCATTTAGATACCAGTAAGCATATTCTAACTGTTTATTTTTTTATATCATTTCGTGGTATTGCTTTATCTATTTGGATATTTCTAAATTTTGGGACAGTTAGATACCAATTGGCGTATTCTAACTGTCTATTTTTTGCTCTATTTGAGTGGTATTAATTTATCTGATTAGTTGTTGTAGCATCTTTGGGAAGTTAGATAGCTTTTGGAATATTGTGACAGTTTATATTTTTTTACCACAATTGTACTTAAGGTTTAAGTACAGTTTAGTTATCAAATTTTGGTTTTAAGAACATTAAATAAGCGTTTGTAAGATTTGCTGGTAATCTCTGGTTTAGAGTAATAGTACTATCATTACATTCAAACCATCCACATTTCTTTTTTACATATGCAGTGTAGTGCCCTGAGTTGGTTGTGGCTCCTGCGTGGTAGATTATACCTATTGTTGTGAAGGTTTTCCTACCAAGTGATATTTCACCATGTGTGAATCCAGTCAGCTTGCAGTTCTTTTTGGTACCATCTGCATTGTAACGTAGAAGCATTAGTATTACGTATTTACTATTTGTTTGTATTACTAACATGGAGCGATTATCTGAATTGCAGGTCGAACATAATCTACCATGGTTTGCATTTTGTACAAGTTGCTGAAATGGAACGGATTCACAATTAGGTATTGATATATACACAAAGCGCTCATTGGGGATTTTTCCTTGTGTCACATTGTTGCAGAGAGTGCATGTAGGTTTCCACATGTATGAAATCTGGAAGATTTCATTTATAGGTATGTTTTTGTTTTCCAGTACTAATAGTAAGTACATTAGAAATTCTTGTGGATCTTCCTGTGAGTTTATAGTGAATTTCACCATTCCAGCACAGTAGTCCAATTGTTGTCTTATTCCATAAACACTATACGTGTTGTCAGGATTGTTTGCTGCATTCCTGTGAAGAACTAACATTTGCAAACAGAATGGGTCTGTACTGTGTAAGTAAATGTTCTCAACAATTGGTGGTAATTGAAATAGAATATTCATTGCTACATTTGCATAGCAGCTTACAAAAACTATATCTGAGAGTTTAAATGGACCAGGTAGTTCTGTATCTGCCTGCTCTTTTTTGGAGTGTGTCTTCCTTCTTTGAAGAAGTACCTGGTTTACTTTCCCTAATTGATTCTTTTTTGCTTGTGGCACTTGATGAAGTATTACTTTCTTTTACTCTCTTTGGAGGATTTGCAGTGACATCCTGCTGCTTTTCTGTTTGATTTATTTTTCTTTTATAATGTTTTACTTTTTGTGGAACAGAATATGTGTTTAGATGGGGAGTGTATAGTGAACAAAGTCTATTGTATTCTGAAATGCAAGGAATATCAGCGTTTATTTTACTTGCATCAAAGTTGATTACAAATAGACCCTCAAGTGTACGTAAGCGTGATAGTGCTACGTAGCTCATGCCTTCTTTAAAGACTGTGTTACCAATGTCTATCATTGATTTGTCTAGGGTAAGACCTTGTGATTTATGAATGGTGACTGCGTATGCATGAGTTAGAGAAAATTGTTCTCTGCGTAAATACATGTCTTTGAAGAGAAGGAATCGAGCTGTTGAGCGTCCTATTCTTTTTACTTCTGAAAGTTTGTCAAAGAGAATATTGACAAACTGGATTTTGTTGTCACGTGGGTATGTCTGAAAGCCAACAACTGTACCCAGTGCTCCATTAACTAGTCCTTGGTCCACGTCAAGGTTACGTTTCAGCATAACTCTACAGTTTAAGGATAATTTTAATATCTTTTCCAAGCCTGCTGTGTTTGAGATTGATTTTTCTAAACTATTTAGGGGCCTATTCATGGAACAAACGTGCGCCGAAAATCTTCGCGCAAGCAGGCGCAAGCAGGCGCAAGCGGAAAAAAACAGGCGCACGCGCACGCGTGCGATTCATGGAAGTCCCTGCGCGTGTTCACCTCGGGATGTGCGCCAAACCCGTGCATGGCGCACAAGTCACTGCAACATCCCGAAAGGCGTGCGCGACGCGCACAGTGAAAGCGCACAACCTCGGCGCATACACCAGAAAGTGGGACACGGGGCGTAACGCGCGGAATGGGGAACAACGCGCGAAAATAAGGGCGTAACTGAGGATGTACTGCAGGGAAGCAGACAGAACGCCCACACGCACTCGAACCACACGTATTCATGGAATCGAATAGGGCAAAGCCACGCACAGCCAAAGACACGCACAAGCTGAAACACGTCCGCCACACGAAGGCAGGCGGTAGAGTCCCAGCGCATCACAAAAGTGGCAACATACAGCAATTGGGCCTGTGCGAGCGGGGCACGTGTATTGCGGGGGTGCGCGGGAAGCAACACACGCGATCGAGCGGGGTACGTGTATTTCGGGGGCGCGCGGGAAGTTACACAAGCGATTGAGCGGGGTACGTGTATTTCGGGGGTGCGCGGGAAGTTACACACGCGATTGAGCGGGGAACATGTATTTCGGGGGTGCGCGGGAAGTTAAATACGCGATTGAGTGTGGTATGTGTATTTCGGGGGTGCGCAGGAAGTTAAACACGCGATTGAGCGAGGTACGTGTATTTCGGGGGTGCGCGGGAAGTTACACACGCGATTTAGCGGGGTATGTGTATTTCGGGGGTGCGCGGGAAGTTACACACGCGATTGAGCGGGCTACGTGTATTTCGGGGGTGCGCGGGAAGTTACACACGCGATTGAGCGGAGTACGTGTATTTCGGGGGTGCGCGGGAAGTTACACACGCGATTGAGCGGGGTACGTGTATTTCGGGGGTTTGTGGGAAGTCACACACGCGATCTCATCAGGGTACGTGTATTTCAGGGTGCGGGGGAAGTATCCCACGCAACATCAGCAGGGTACGTGTATTCCAGGGGTGCACGGGAAGTTCCACACGCAATTCCATCAGGGTACGTGTATTACAGGGGTGCGCGGGAAGTTCCACACGCAATGTCATCAGGGTACGTGTATTACAGGGGTGCGCGGGGAGCAGCACACGTGAATTGCACGTGTGGGTCCTCCCAGGTGTTCCCTCTACACCCTCCATGGCCCCTGCAGGTGGCTCACACCACAGGGGCCTACCCAGCACATGTCCTGCAGGCACCCCATCCACCATGGCCATGCCCACCAGCCATGTCTCCCACCACCCCCACCCCCCAGTCATCAGGGGCAGCCTCCACCAGGCCCCCACCCATGTCTCCCACCACCCCCACCCCCCAGCACTGTGGGGCACCTGCCAGCAGGCCCCCACCCATGTCCAACTCATGTTGCCCACCACCACACCCCCCAGCCACCAGGGGCAGCCTCCACCAGGCCCCCACCCATGTCTCCCACCACCCCCACCCCCCAGCAGTGCAGGAGCAGCCTCCACCAGGCCCCCACCCATGTCTCCCAGCACCCCCACCCCCCAGCCACCAGGGGCACCCACCACCAGGCCCCCACCCATGTCTCCCACCACCCCCACCACCCAGTCACCAGGGGCAGCCTCCACCAGGCCCGCACCCATGTCTACCACCACCCCCAGCCCCCAGCACTGTGGGGCACCTGCCAGCAGGCCCCCACCCATGTCCAACTCATGTTCCCCACCACCCCCACCCCCCAGCCACCAGGGGCAAACTCCACCCGGCCCCCACCCATGTCTCCCACCACCCCCACCCCCCAGCAGTGCAGGGGCACCCACCACCAGGCCCCCACCCATGTCTCCCAGCACCCCCACCCCCACCCACCAGGGGCACCCACCACCAGGCCCCCACCCATGTCTCCCAGCACCCCCACCCCCCAGCCACCAGGGGCAGCCTCCACCAGGCCCCCACCCATGTCTCCCACCACCCCCACCCCCCAGCAGTGCAGGGGCAGCCTCCACCAGGCCCCCACCCATGTCTCCCAGCACCCCTACCCCCCAGCCACCAGGGGCAGCCTCCACCAGGCCCCCACCCATGTCTCCCACCACCCCCACCCCCCAGCACTGTGGGGCACCTGCCAGCAGGCCCCCACCCTTGTCCAACTCATGTTCCCCACCACCCCCACCCCCCAGCACTGTGGGGCACCTGCCAGCAGGCCCCCACCCATGTCCAACTCATGTTCCCCACCACCCCCACCCCCCAGCACTGTGGGGCACCTGCCAGCAGGCCCCCACCATGTGCAACTCATGTTCCCCAGCCAACATGTCATCACAATATAGATCCCTGGTCCCTATGGTCAGCCTCCAAATGCAAAACACCCACCCGAGTATTGCATCCACCCACTCATAATTTGCAATTACATCACAGAACACCAATTGCAAGTTCCGAAACAAACACATTTCCCTTACATACACCCAATGGGTGTCAGTGAATCTCAAAACACATATCATGAAATGCATGAAACCAATGAGATACCACACATTGAAGTTCATCAAAAAAAATATGTATTAAAGGTAACATAAATAGAATAAAAAATGAAGAAACAGAAATGTGAATGTACAACAATTAAAAGAAGCATGTCCGTGAAAAAAAGCAAAACTAAAAATTAAATTCCAAAGTAATGTTGTCCAAAGTCAATGTCCACAAAACAAAATCCAATGGGAAATAAAATGTGAAAAAAAATACAATCCAACAGTGAACTATGTACATGGGAACAAGCCAGGGTCCATTATCCCAACAAAAGAAAGGAAACCTATCTAACTACACTAACTAATAAAATAAACTATATACAAAAATGTGGCCAATGTCCGAAAGGTCCAAATAAAATCAAAACAAAAATGAAACCTAACAATACCTACATAACTATGTACAAGGGCAGCGGGCTAGTTTCACGGCTCACTTGTGGATGTCCCGGGCCAGGGCATCATCAAACTCCTCCTCAATGTCCCGGAGGAGGTCCTCCTCCATGGCCCCCAGGGTCCGCAGGGCCATCAACGTGTCCACCTCCAAACCCCTGCGGATTGCCTCGAGGCACTCGGCCCGCCTCAGGGCCCTCCGCATGGAGTTCTCCGCCCTGACCATTGTGAGCCGTGCCTCTTCCGCCCGCTGCCGCTCCGCATCTATGGCGTGGCCCAAACGCTGCCACATGGAAGACACTCTCTGTCCTGGGTCCTCCTGCCCTCCGGCCGATGCCTGCCCCTCCGATGTTGAAGGCCCCGAGCCTTCATGGCTCCCACCACGTTGCTGCTGCTGCTGTGCCTCTGCCCGTGCACTGCCTCCTGCTGCCTGCACATCCTCCGCCGGCTGGGGTGCAGTCGTAGATGTGGCCACCCCTGCTGGACGTCCGACTCCCGACTGTGGCAGGGATGCCTCCTCCACCAGCCTGGCCGCACCGTCAGAGGCAGCTCCACAGGGCACCCAGGTGACTGATGGGTGGGAAGATGGCACGGAGGATGACTGGCGCGTAGGGGGTCCAGTTGAGGAGGGGGTCGTAGCAAGCCCCATCAGACGGAGGAATCCGGCCTGGGTGACCTGTCCCAGCAGGCTGACGTGGTCAACGAGCCATTCGAGATGACGTGCAGGCTCCTCATGAAAAGACTGCAGGTCACCTCGCATGGCCCATTGACGCAACGCCACACCAGCCAGGACAGGCTCAACCCGGACCCGGATAGCCAAGTCCGCAGGCAGAGGAAGGCCAGTTGACGTGAGCTCATCCCCTGCCTGAAAACGGGTCTGGACGTAGGAATCCCTGCTGGTGCAAGAATGATGCAGGGACAGGATCAGGGACAGGATTTCACACAGGCACCTCCGCGGCGGCCTGTGCTGCCTCCTGTCCCTGGTCCTTGACTGCACCACTAGCACCAGCGGGACCCCCACCTCCAGACCCCGTCTCTGGTGCTTGCACGGCCTCCTCCTCCACCAAACCCCCCACCAACCTGGATGACTCCGTGCCATCTTCCCCTGTTGGGCCCTGTGGGGTCCCAGCTGCGCCTTCTGCTGCCGAGGAGTCCAACTCCAACCTCTGCCTCTTGGACCTCCCCCCGGCAGCTGCGGCCTGGGACACGGCACCGGACTCCTCACTCCCCGACGAGATCACAACATGGGAGGGGAGCCGGGCCTTGCGTCTCCGGCTGGCGGTGGGATCCCCGCCGCTGTGCTCCACAGCACCTTCTCCGCCCTCTTCATCAGTTGACGCTGCAGACAGGGAGAAACAAAACACAGGCATCAGGGCACTGTACAATGGACACATACACACATGACAGTTGTACATGAGTGGCATTGGCAAACCTCAGACATGTCATCACAATCCCCAACACACATGTCATTACAACTCGCACACATGAGCCATACCACAGCCATATCGCAACTGCCACCACCATCCATACACATACAACAGCATGAGCAGCCAAAGGTGAGCCAGACATCACATGCAACACAGGAAGTGCACCACACATGTACACACACCACCACACTTGCATGCATGTGTACACCTCTGCCAAGTGTTGCAGTGTTCAGACGGGCATCCATGTCACATCTGCCAATCAGGCTTCCACATACCGCTGTCACATGCATCCATGTTGCATCACTGTTGCACCCTTGTCAAATACACACACATGCACATGTACACAGTGCTGATACATGCAGCCGAAAACAACATACATGCGTGACATCACGGACATGTCTACTTACATACACATTCATCCAAACATGTGTGCCCACACAACTGCATTTGGCATGCAAGCCTACACACACAAGCACCATCCATGTCTCACACATTCCAGCCCTCGCATGTGTTAGCCCCACGGCCCTGTACACCCCCACCCATACTCGACCCCATACAAATAGGTGTGCAACCTGCACACAACTGAATAATCACCACACGCACTGCTCACAATCAGGATGCATGTACACTCACCGCTCGACTCCAGACGGGTCTGCCTCTCAAGGACCTGGACGTGGAGCACTGGGGATATGCGTTCCAGGACCCTCATCTGTTCTTCCGACAAGTGGCCCCGGCGCCCCTTGGCATCCGCTGCCTTCAAGAGGCACCGGGCCTTGTTCAGGGTCCTGGACCTGAAGTCCTCCCAGCGCTTCTTGACATGTTTTAAGTCGTGGACTGCCACCCCCTCCGCGTTGATGGCAGTCACGATGTCAGTCCAGATCCGAGTCCGTCCTTCCTTGTCGGCGCGGGAACTTCCGAAGAGGGCATCATACTGCCCCAGGACTTGCTCCACCAGGACACCAACACGCGATGACACTCGGACCTACAGTCTTACCACGTATCCGAATACGGGAAACTCGCACACGGCAAAAGACGTGCACAGGCGTCAACGCGTCCGCCCACAACAAACGCATATATACAGCTACGATGAATGCACCATTTGTCGCTGCACTGATCGTGGGACACCGCAGGAGGAGGAGAATAGCCAGGGCATGCATTTTCGCTCCTCGGACAAGCCTTTTTGGGATGCCTGACGACCAGGTCTACGGCAGGTATAGGTTTCCACCCCATATCATCCTAGACCTGGTCAGGAAGTGGGAAGATGACCTCACATCCCCCACCCTTTGCTCCCAAGCATTGAGCCCCTTGGAGAAGCTGCTCAATGTCCTGCATTTTTTGGCCACTGGGTCATTTCAGCGGACCACTGCCATAGGGGCGGGGGGTATCACAGGCCACGCAGTCACGCTGCCTACACCAGGTACTGGCAATCATGACAGCACGCCCCTCAGTCCGCAGGCACATATACATGCCCAGAACACCCGCAGAAAGGCAGGCCGTTGTCCTGGATTTTTTCAGGGTGGCACACTTCCCCAAAGTGCTCGGTGCCATAGATTGCACCCATGTGGCCCTACGTCCACCTAGGGCCATTGAGCACATCTACCAAAACCGCAAGCACTGGCATTCCATCAATGTACAGGTGGTATGTGATGCAAAGGGAATCATCACCTCTGTCTATGCAAACTACCCTGGCTCCACCCATGACAGTTTCATATACAGAATGTCCGCCCTGAGCCGGGCCCTGGAAGCTGGGCAGCATGGCGACACATGGCTCCTAGGTCAGTACAAATGCCCTTGCACATGCATACAAGTCACACACAGACAAATATCCAAACCCTAATAATCTCAACTATTATCACCTCCCCAGGGGACAGTGCCTACCCTCTGAGCAACCACATGATGACGCCAATCCGGAACCCCACCACACCACCCCAGGTAAGATACAACGCCGCCCATATTGCAACCAGGGGCATAGTGGAGCGCACATTCGGAGTGCTCAAGTCACGTTTCCGCTCCCTTGACCGCTCTGGCGGGCAACTACTCTATGCACCACCAGTAGTGTGCAGGATCATTGTGGCAGCATGTGTCCTGCACAATGTTGCAACATGGCAGGGCGTCCCGGTGGACATGGTGGTGCCCCCACACCCCCAACCACAGGCACAGGCGCTGCCCATGGGAGGGGACAGGGCACGTGGCGAGGAAGCCCGGACCCAGCTTGTGGCCACATTTTTCACCTAAACTCCCACCCCTGCGGAGTGCACACAGGCCTGGCACATACCAGGTGACAATCGATGATGACAAAGAGACAGTCAACTGTCACAACCCTACCATCCTGAGATAGTTGCCATGGAAGTGCCACATCGTCTGCATCCCTAGCTACTTAAACACAAGCTATCCTGTGTGACCAAAAGGCACACATTTGACATATGACATGATATGGGCCTTACACAAGTATTCCAAGGCGCAATGAGGCAGGGAGGGGGGAACAAGGGAACACAGAGAACGGTACTACTAGGCCAGGTGTCATTGAGATCGTGCAAGTGCAGGGGTAGGGGAAAGGGAAAAGTGCAAGGGGAAGGGTGGGGGGGAGTCCAGTACACGGGAAGTAGCCCAAAAAAAAATACATAGGTCGCCTGGTGGCAACTGCAAAGGTAAGTGCAGACAAGTGCTGGGAAGGGAGGGCTGTAGGGATAGAGAGACAGTACTGCAATGCAGGGGTTGCCAGGGAGGCAGTGCAAGTGGAGAGTTGCTGGGCCAGGGACCGAGGTCTGTGAGAGTGGCCCAGTTGCAGCTCCTGTGCAGTTCCAGTGAAGAATTCTGCAAGGGAGAGGCAGAGAGTAAGCAGAAGCAAAGAGGAAGGTCTTGAGACACAGTAGGCACCAGAAGGCAAACAGTGTATACGTGGATATGCAAGGGTGGGAGTACATGTAGTGCATCAGAGTGCAAGTCTGTGGTTCTGCAAGGACATGCACTCCACATATGCATGTGCACTCAAGTGACCATCAGTGTTCCCTACACATCACATGTGAACATCCACCATGTGTACACCCCAGCATGTCAAACCACAACTATCCCCTCGCACCTGAAAGGAAAACACAACACATGAACAGGCATTGATCAGCAGAACACAACATGTACATAGGATACCACCATTACTATGTCAGAGTTCCCATCACACTGCAGGGCAAGGCAACTATCAACAACAACCGCCCCCTCCCTCACAAATGACCAGGACCCACTGAACAACTGCACCTGGGTCATGGAGCCTCCAAACCTCAATTCCACCTGGCCACACGATCACCTTTACCCTTCGTCACCATCTCCCACCTTGTGTGTAAAAAGATGCCTGAACCCTCAGAATCCACACTAATTTCCAAAATCACAAAATCCAAGGCATAAAAACGAACCCGAACACCCTCCAGTAGATGACTTGACGTAGCAGTACCTCACAAAGGCCAAGTACTACCACAATGATGCAACAACCAAGGTAGCACAGCAAAACAATGTCACGACAGGATGTGAGACATGTGTGGTACATAACATAGAATGATGCACCATGAATGGATGTGTACTGTCACGAAACAACCACCCCCACCATGTCCCGGGTGCCTGCAAGGTCAAACTCACACAGGCCCCTGAGACCCTGGTGGGGAATGAGGTTCAGGGATATGCAGTCGGGACAGGTGTTGACACACTGGATGACTGGAATGAGTGGCAGGAGAGGGGAGGAGGAATGACACATGAAACTAGGGAATGCACGAAAATGTACAACCTGCATGAACACATACACAATCCAAACAAACTTGGACATCATTGTCATGGCCTTCTCCAGGCTCAGGAGTGGTACGAAACAACCACCCCCTCTAGGGTTTTGGCGCCTGCAAGTTTGGGGCTTACACAGGCATCCGCAACCCCAGTGGGGAAAGAGGGTCAGGGAACGTTGCTTGGATAGGCACGGGAAGCAGGAACACTGGGTAGAGGTTACAGGTTTCAAAATTGCATAGGATCACGGGTGATTAGGGAGAAAAAACATACCAAATTGAACCACACATACATCCATGCATCAGTACACTCCCCAGCAAGCCTATGCAGAGCAGTTTGGAAGAAAAACAACAAGACACTTAGCTCTGGTTTTGAGTGCTGGACTCCTGCCTGCGCACTCTCAGGTCCGGTTACAGGAGCACTGCAGTGCTGCAAAGAGAGCCACAGTCAACAACCTGTACGTGCCAATTACACAAAAACACAACACCAAACATGCCCCATAGCAACAAACTACTCTACAAACAGACAATCTGTGCTCGATGCTTCGTACCCATATATAACATCACCCCTGTGACGGGTCATACACAGACAATGCAGTAAGTCAGCCGCTGGTGGGTGCATGGCAAATGGAACACCAATGTGTCACAATTCACACAACATGCAATGTTCCCTGGGTAAGCAGATAGACCCATATAGCAAGCCATGACTACAGAGCAAGTTGCGTACCACCATGACCGAAACAAAGTTGGCAGTGCATTTATCATGAAGTACGTGGAAAAGACATGCACTGCACCCGAGTATGTCCCTTGCTGTATGTCCCTGTGAGCTGCCCCTTTCCATGTCTCGGAAGGCTACATGGTTGATACAAGTGCCTCAATGGACCTTGGTGTACCGGAGGGTATGTGCCACTGCCCCTGCATGTGTCCCAGACAACCCTACTATCAACAGCCATCAGTCCACAAACACATCTGAGCTGCATTGTGTGCTTCAACACCAATATTCGTCTAAGCTCACCCTCAGTGCTGTGACTAAGCCTGCATGTGCAACTCGCCTGGTGCAAGCTTTGCTGTGTCGTGGCCCCCCTGTGATGCTCACCTTGCCTGGAGTTCCTTGGAACATGTCAGCAGTTCTAGGATGTGGGTCTGCAATC
Source organism: Ambystoma mexicanum (assembly GCF_040938575.1). NCBI lineage: Eukaryota > Metazoa > Chordata > Amphibia > Caudata > Ambystomatidae > Ambystoma > Ambystoma mexicanum. The sequence continues at coordinate 416,796,538 of NC_090927.1, read as the reverse complement.
ACTGTGCCTCTGCTTGTGCACACATGTGCATGTGGGCACCAACAAACGGGTCCAGAATTCCGTCGTCCAATGGGCCATGTCTGCTGGCAAAGGTGCTCTGGAGGCTCATCCCCCTGCAGAAAGGGCATGAAACACATGATTAATGCTTCAAAGTCATCTGTGTGTGTCTCATCAGGCATCTCATTACTTGACCATGTCAGAGAGTCACATCACGAATCACACCATCAGTCCGTCTTTCACCTCCAAAGTGTGGAACACTATCTACAGCATGAATTGCAACAAGCACATGTACAGGAAAGATATGAAACATACTACACAATGCATAGCAATCAATGTCCACATTAATCATGACACACCCCATCTAGCAAAAGCTGAACAGTGGACAATGACACCTAAATCATCCCCACTAGGGGTGTCAACACAAGTCACACAGCACCAGATATGCCACAGATATGACAGTCCAAAGCCCTTATGTAATATTCTGTAACACTGAACCATCCTTGCGAGCCCATGGATAAGGGAGGTAGGAGTGGCATATGTGAGTCAAGGACCCCAAGCAGCAAACACATACACAAGACAACCATGAAGGGCCCAGCTGGAACAGACAGTGGATGCCTTCAAAAGCCACAAAGCACTGCACCGTCACATGAAAGCACAATAGACTAGCAATTTTAAACTAACTCAACTATTAACTAATTACACTAACTATGGAAAACCTACATTACCTATTTAAACTAACTATCAAACAGAAACTTAACTAACTAAACTAAAAGAAAAATCAAAAATGGCCACATACGACCTAGGGGGGAGGGGAGGCACCCAGGAGGGGAGAGGTACAGGGTGCTGCTCAACATCCACATGCGATGATGCTGAGCCAAAAGAAAAATCCTCCATGGGCTCAACGCCTGCACAGCACGACCTATGTGGGAGATAGATGGTCGTCCGAGTCTGGCTCATCCTGGAAAGGAGGACGTGGCACAGTAGCCTGGCCACGCATAGCCGCAGCTTGCCCCTCGTCGGCAGCAAGTCTGCCGGACGAGTGAGCCTGGTTCCGTGTGGCGATGTGACATAGGTCTGCATGCAGAACCTCACGTGATGCACGTGCTTCCTCTTGCAAGGTAGCACGTGTAACACGGAGTTCCTCCTGCAAGGCCTGGCTGGACAACCGCTGCACCTCCCGGCAAGCCTGTAGCTCAGCCGAGATGGTACGCTCAAGCTGTGCAAACCTCTCCTCTGCCTGCTGCCTCTGGGACATCATAAGGACACCCAGAGTGGATCTGAGGGAAGCATACTCCTCCCTCAGGGCATCCATGTGCGCCTCTGCGTGAGCAGCAATTGCTTGACGCAGAGACAACATTTCAGCCTGGCGTGCCCTGTCTGAGGCTGCCATGCAAAGTCTGAGCGAGCGGGCCGTGGACCGTGCCGCCTGCTGCTGGAGAAGCACCTGCCTAGCAGGGGGGAGCACAGATCGGGCCACACGCTCCATGCTCTCAGCGATGTTCTCCATTGCTGCCCCCTGCCATTCGGAATTGGCAGTCATGTCTTGCTCCCACTCAGTATACAGCGGTTGCGCGTGGCGACCGCGTTGCCGGGCTTGACCCCTGCGGGACCCAAGGACCGGGGGTCCTCGCTGTGTTGGCACCGCCTGCGGCTGCACGACTACATGCCCCCGTCGACGTGATGTCCCAGGCACATCAGTGACTGGTGTGGAGGGTGACCCTGCGTCCCGATCCACCACGGGCGGAGGAACCAAGACTGTCTGATCCCTCAGTGCAGGTGTCGCAGACAGAGGAGTATCCACATCAGAATCACTCACCCCTGACACATGGACTTGATGCTCATCCAACTCAACATGGACGTCAGAGTCGTCATCAAGGCTGGACTCATAGGCAGCCAGAGACAAGATGGACTGCAGCACTTGGGGGTTTTCGTGGCCTACCACCCCACGACCCCCACTAGTGCCGGGTTGATGTGGTGTTACCAACCCTGTGTCTGGCATGACAACACCATCCTCCGCCTCCATTGCGTCATCACCTGAAAAATAGAGAGAAAAAGGTCACTACACATGTCAGAAGCACACGACACACACACACACCGACAGCAAAGGAATCCGGCAGACATGTGACACACAACATATGACCTGGCATGCATGCTGGGTCTACTTTGAATATCTTTGTGATCAGACCTGTTGAAAGGTGGCAGTTTCCATGGAAGTGGGTCTATGCAGTGCAGAAAATGTGTACGCCACTCACTACCTACATGTACAAGCACTCCATGGTGTGTGCCAGGAAATGTGAAGGCAGTGCAATGTCAAATTCAGACATCAAGTGCTTTGTGCATTCAATGTGTACCATGTCTAGAAGCCAAGAACCCCTCCACCCCAGTACCAAAGCAGTGATGCCTAGCATGGTATCAAAAGGCTGACCACACACCTGTGTATTGACAGGCAGTGTTGACTGGCATCAACAGCTTAATGTGATTCAAATTACAACACTGCAAATGATGCTGGGACAGTGGGCAGGACACATGATGAAAACTCCGGAGGCCGCCCACGTGTGAAGAAGACACAAGAGTTGGACAGAGTCATTGGCCATTGAACAGGCTGAGGCCTGTGAGCCACACAGATTGTCAGAGCCTAAACATGTGTGCAACGCAGGACTGAGCCACAGTTGACATGGGGAGGCCAATGAGATGGCAGGCAATGTATGTAACCAAGGACTCATATTACAGTGATCATCCAGTCAAGGACACATAGGGGCATGCGTGCAATGCACATGGAGCATGAATGGGCACTCATGTCCCTGCGGGACATCTGACCTATGCACAGTACAAGTGAGATACCCTGCATCAAGTACTAAGGCTGTATCACACAGCATATGTCTGGCAGATTCTACGCTGGAAGTTGGCATCTACACAGGACGCATGAACAAGAAAGTACACATTGGCAAGATTGAAGCAGACCAGTGCAAAGGTGGAACTAAGGTGCAGAGTGGCGGAGGAGGGGCAAGGGAGCATGCCTACATGGAGACCCTGCATGCAGGCAGAGGAGACATGCATTACGGAAGCATTGCATTACTTACACATCAGAACCATGTACACGTCACATGTAGTGGCAATCATGCATAACACATCCCACAAGTGAAACACACACGTCCTCAACAAACACGCATCAACACTCACTGGACTGGGCATCAAAGTCCAGCATCTCTTCCACTCCTTCGACCAATTCAGGTGGTATGAACTCTGCAACGAGTGCCTCATGCGGAGTGAGCACTTCCTCCTCTGGTGCAGGCCCACCTCCAGTCACCAGAGTCAAGTTGTAATTAGAGGCACGCTTAGCCTTAGTGCTGCGTTTGATGTCATTCCAACGCTTTTTGCACTCTTGCGCCGTGCGCACCTCATGGCCGATTGAACTGACATGTTCCGCAACATGCTTCCAGTGGGTGTCACGTTGGGTAGCCGTAGTCTGACTATTGGCACCCACTAGCATGTCACGGCTGTGGCCCCGCACATAGTCCACGAGGAAGTCCAGTTCCTGCTTGCAGAAAGGCTTCTTCCTCGACGTGCAGGAGGTCGTGGCTGTGTGTGGGGTCCCAGCCTGTGCTGCAGGTGCAACCTTCCGCCTCTTGGACTGTGGCGCAGACCCTGGCTGGCTAATGCCACCCTGACCAGTATGGCCAGTGGGTTCGGTGGATTGAGCCGAGGGAGTGGCAGGTGGAGGGATGACCAAAGGCCTGACTTGCATCAGTGGCAGCTGGGTGCCCTCTAATGGACCCTGCACAGCAACATCAGCTGTGGCAGGGTCATTGACCACAACAGTCCTGGTTGGCAGACTCACAACCTGGGTGTTGTTGGGTGCATCTGCCCCTGCACTTGCCAACACCGGGCTGTTCGGGGCAGCAGATGACATGACTGCCCCAGGGACATGTGTCTTGGTCTGAGCAGCCCGGCCTGCCCCTATGGTTTCCCTCCTGGCCTCTTGGAGATCTACAAAGGGCTCCTCAAGTGCCAACGCAGCCTGCGCTGGCAGACCCTGAGCCTGGGTGGCGGTGTCCACAGCTGCACCTGCAGCTACCACTACCCTTGGGCCCGTGGTAGTCGATGGAACAGACTGCCGGGTCACACGGATGCCAGTGCCAGATGCAGAAGCTGCATCCCCCCGAACCACAGGGGGTGGTGGCATGACTGCACCGACACATAGCACAACATTGTGCTCAAGTGGAGCACCCCTGCCTCTTCCCCCTCTGTGGCCGCCCTGGACACCCTGTAGTCCGCCTACTCCCTGGTCACCACGGCCTCGTCCCCGACCACGTCCGCCACGAGCAGGACGCCCAGCTGAGGCACCCCTCACCTTTGGTGGCCTCCCAACCATGGCACTGATGTAGTAGTGCCGGCACAGATGGAGTGGTGCCAATGGGAGGTGTACACCACAATTGACCTGGGCAATTGGGGTGAAGGGGGTGTGAAGCAAGATGTTAACAGCCCCCCTGCACCTGCAAGGCGGTATGTGACCCCGGTGATGTAGTGACGGTCACGCAACGCTCAGGCACCCCAAAACTGCAGTAAAACCGTGCACGCAACCCTGCAGCCTACGTGCGTGGATTCAACCTCCCGCAGTACGCGGTGGCACCCAGTAACATGGATAACACGTACGCGTGGGACACGCAGGCTACTATGACATCGAAAATAGGTGCGATACACAGGGGCACCCGCAGTGGGAAAAAGAGCGTGTGCGACTCACCGTCTGACTAGCGCGATGCAGAAAAACACGCGTAGCCAATACCCCCGCCAAAAGAAAGATGCGTCCTTGATAGCTGTGAAGTTGTGATGGCACGCGAAACAACAGGAAGCAGCAACACACGTCGGTCTCCACGAAAGGCACGTACAGCGAACTGCTGGGCCCGCTCACCTTTAACCCGTGCTGAGGGAAACGCATGCGCGCGTCACGTCACTTACGCGCATGGGCCCTTTCCTCGTATTACACGCGGACGTGCAGTTTTCCACGCGCGCTTACGCGCATGGGCCCTTTCCTCGTATTGCACGCGGACGTGCAGTTTTCCATGCGCGCTTACGCGCATGGGCCCTTTCCTCGTATTACACGCGGACGTGCAGTATTTCACGCGCGCTGAAATGCCCATGCACGTCTGTACGCGTCACGTCACAGGGGCGCTTACGATTGAGGGGCCTTCTGTCCAATGAAAATGCGTTTGCGTGCAGACGCGCTTACGCGCTAAGGGCCTTTCCTCGAATTACACACTGACGTGCAGATTTTTCACGTGCCAAATCACTCCGTATCAAGCTGGCCACGCGTAAGCACACGGAAGACCACGCTCCTGCCCAGAAGGCCGAACTACTGCCCCCCAGAGCACGCTCCCACCTGCTATCTGCTGCTGCCTGACTGCCTGCTGCCCACGTGCCCTGCCATTTGCTGCCTGCACATCAGCCAGGGGTGCTGTTGCTGTGACCACCCCTGCTGGAACCGAAGACTCCCGACTGGGATTCCATCGCTCCACAGCCCAGCCCCAGGACCCAGTTGCCCACCCACTCCTGCCTCTGGGGTTGTCATGTCAGGGCAAACACCATCTGAGACCACTGACAACCCCCGGCCAGAGAGGCAGAGGGGCACCAGCTTCAGTGCCACCGAAGTTGGTGTCCTGGTGGAGCAAGTCCTGGGGCAGTATGATGCCCTCTTTGGAAGTTCCTGCGCCGACAAGGAAGGACGGACTCGGATCTGGACTGACATCGTGACTGCCATCAACGCGGAGGGGGTGGCAGTCCGCGACTTACAACATGTCAAGAAGCGCCGGGAGGACTTCAGGTCCAGGACCCTCAACAAGGCCCGGCGCCTCTTGAAGGCAGCGGATGCCAAGGGGCGCCGGGGCCACTTGTCGGAAGAACAGATGAGGGTCCTGGAACGCATATCCCCAGCGCTCCACGTCCAGGTCCTTGAGAGGCAGACCCGTCTGGAGTCGAGCGGTGAGTGTACATGCATCCTGATTGTGAGCAGCGCGTGTGGTGATTATTCAGTAGTGTGCAGGTTGCACATCTGTTTGTATGGGGTCGAGTATGGGTGGGGGTGTATAGGGCCGTGGGGCTAACACATGCGAGGGCTGGAATGTGTGAGACATGGATGGTGCTTGTATGTGTAGGCTTGCATGCCAAATGCAGTTGTGTGGGCACACATGTTTGGATGAATGTGTATGTAAGTAGAAATGTCCGTGATGTCACGCATGTATGTTGTTTACGGCTGCATGTATCAGCACTGTGTACATGTGCATGTGTGTGTATTTGGCAAGGGTGCAACAGTGATGCAACATGGATGCATGTGACAGCGGTGTGTGGAAGCCTGATTGGCAGATGTGACATGGATGCCCGTCTGAACACTGGGACACTTGGCAGAGGTGTACACATGCATGCAAGTGTGGTGGTGTGTGTACATGTGTGGTGCACTTCCTGTGTTGCATGTGATGTCTGGCTCACCTTTGGCTGCTCATGCTGTTGTATGTGTATGGATGGTGCTGGCAGTTGCGATATGGCTGTGGTATAGCTTATGTGTGCGAGTTGAAATGACATGTGTGTTGGGGATTGTGATGACATGTCTGAGGTTTGCCAATGCCACTCATGTACAACTGTCATGTGTGTATGTGTCCATTGTACAGTGCCCTGATGCCTGTGTTTTGTTTCTCCCTGTCTGCAGCGTCAACTGATGAAGAGGGCGGAGAAGGTGCTGTGGAGCACAGCGGCGGGGATCCCACCGCCAGCCGGAGACGCAAGGCCCGGCTCCCCTCCCATGTTGTGCTCTCGTCGGGGAGTGAGGAGTCTGGTGCCGCGTCCCAGGCCGCAGCTGCCGGGGGGAGGTCAAAGAGGCAGAGGTTGGAGTTGGACTCCTCGGCAGCAGAAGGGGCAGCTGGGAACCCACAGGGCCCAACAGGGGAAGATGGCACAGAGTCATCCAGGTTGGTGGGGGGTTTGGTGGAGGAGGAGGCCATGCAAGCACCAGAGACGGGGTCTGGAGGTGGGGATCCCACTGGTGCTAGTGGTGCAGTGCAGGACCAGGGACAGGAGGCAGCACAGGCCGCCGAGGAGGTGCCTGTGTGCAATCCTGTCCCTGATCCTGTCCCTGCATCATCTTGCACCAGCAGGGATGCCTACGTCCAGACCCGTTTTCAGGCAGGGGATGAGCTCACGTCAACTGGCCTTCCTCTGCCTGCGGACGTGGCTATCCGGGTCTGGTTTGAGCCTGTCCTGGCTGGTGTGGCGTTGCGTCAACGGGCCGTGCGAGGTGACCTGCAGTCTTTTCATGAGGAGACTGCACGTCATCTCGAATGGCTCGTTGACTACGTCAGCCTGCTGGGACAGGTCACCCATGCCGGATTCCTCCGTTTGATGGGGCTTGCTATGACCCCCTCCTCAACTGGACCCCCTACGCGCCAGTCGTCCTCCGTGCCATCTTCCCACCCATCAGTCACCTGGGTGCCCTGTGGAGCTGCCTCTGACGGTGCGGCCAGGCTGGTGGAGGAGGCATCCCTGCCACAGTCGGGAGTCGGACGTCCAGCAGGGGTGGCCACATCTACGACTGCACCCCAGCCGGCGGAGGATGTGCAGGCAGCAGGAGGCAGTGCACGGGCAGAGGCACAGCAGCAGCAGCAACGTGGTGGGAGCCATGAAGGCTCGGGGCCTTCAACATCGGAGGGGCAGGCATCGGCCGGAGGGCAGGAGGACCCAGAACAGAGAGTGTCTTCCGTGTGGCAGCGGTTGGGCCACGCCATAAATGCGGAGCGGCAGCGGGCGGAAGAGGCACGGCTCACATTGGTCAGGGCGGAGAACTCCATTCGGAGGGCCCTGAGGCGGGCTGAGTGCCTCGAGGCAATCCGCAGGGGTTTGGAGGTGGATACGTTGACGGCCCTGCGGACCCTCGGGGCCATGGAGGAGGACCGCCTCTGGGACATTGAGGAGGAGTTCGATGATGCCCTGGCCCGGGACATCCACAAGTGAGCCGTGAAACTAGCCTGCTGCCCTTGTACATAGTTATGTAGGTAGTGTTAGGTTTCATTTTTGTTTTGGTTTTATTTGGACCTTTCGGACATTGGCCACATTTTTGTATATAGTTTATTTTATTAGTTAGTGTAGTTAGATAGGTTTCCTTTCTTTTGTTGGGATAATGGACCCTGGCTTGTTCCCATGTACATAGTTCACTGTTGGATTGTATTTTTTTTTCACATTTTAACCATGGAGCAATGGCTTTCTTTTTTATTTCCCATTGGATTTTGTTTTGTGGACATTGACTTTGGACAACATTACTTTGGAATTTTATTTTTGGTTTTGCTTTTTTTCACGGACATGTTTATTTTAATTTTTGTACATTCACATTTCTGTTTCTTCATTTTTGATTCTATTTATGTTTCCTTTAATACATATTTTTTTTGGTGAACTTCAATGTGTGGTATCTCATTGGTTTCATGCATTTCATAATATGTGTTTTGAGATTCACTGACACCCATTGGGTGTATGTGAGGGAAATATGTTTGTTTCGGAACTTGCAATTGGTGTTCTGTGATGTAATTGCAAATTATGAGTGTGTGGATGCAATACTCGGGTGGGTGTTTTGCATTTGGAGGCTGACCATAGGGACCAGGGATCTAGATTGTGATGACATGTTGGCTGGGGTATATGAGTTGCACATGGGTGGGGGTCTGCTGGCAGGTGCCCCACAGTGCTGGGGGGTGGGGGTGGTGGGGAACATGAGTTGGACATGGGTGGGGGCCTGCTGGCAGGTGCCCCACAGTGCTGGGGGGTGGGGGTGTTGGGGAACATGAGTTGGACATGGGTGGGGGCCTGCTGGCAAGTGTCCCACAGTGCTGGGGGGTGGGGGTGGTGGGGAACATGAGTTGGACATGGGTGGGGGCCTGCTGGCAGGTGCCCCACAGTGCTGGGGGGTGGGGTGGTGGGGAACATGAGTTGGACATGGGTGGGGGCCTGCTGGCAGATGCCGCACAGTGCTGGGGGTGGGGGTGGTGGGAGACATGGGTTGGGGCCTGCTGGCATGTGCCCCACAGTGCTGGGGGGTGGGGGTGGTGGGGAACATGAGTTGGACATGGGTGGGGGCCTGCTGGCAGGTGCCCCACAGTGCTGGGGGGTGGGCGTGGTGGGGAACATGAGTTGGACATGGGTGGGGGCCTGCGGGCAGGTGCCCCACAGTGCTGGTGGGTGGGGGTGCTGGGGAACATGAGTTGGACATGGGTGGGGGCCTGCTGGCAGGTGCCCCACAGTGCTGGGGGGTGGGGGTGCTGGGAGACATGGGTGGGGGCCTGGTGGAGGCTGCCCCTGGTGGCTGGGGGGTGGGGGTGCTGGGAGACATGGGTGGGGGCCTGGCGGAGGCTGCCCCTGGTGGCTGGGGGGTGGGGGTGGTGGGAGACATGGGTGGGGGCCTGGTGGTGGGTGCCCCTGCACTGCTGGGGGGTGAGGGGGTGGGAGACATGGGTGGGGGCCTGGTGGAGGCTGCCCCTGGTGGTTGGGTGGTGGGGGTGGTGGGGAACATGAGTTGGACATGGGTGGGGGCCTGCTGGCAGGTGCCCCACAGTGCTGGGGGGTGGGGGTGGTGGGAGACATGGGTGGGGGCCTGGTGGAGGCTGCCCCTGCACTGCTGGGGGGGTGGGGGTGGTGGGAGACATGGGTGGGGGCCTGGTGGAGGCTGCCCCTGGTGGCTGGGGGCTGGGGGTGCTGGGAGACATGGGTGGGGCCTGGTGGAGGCTGCCCCTGCACTGCTGGGGGGTGGGGGTGGTGGGAGACATGGGTGGGGGCCTGGTGGTGGGTGCCCCTGCACTGCTGGGGGTGGGGAGGTGGGAGACATGGGTGGGGCCTGGTGGAGGCTGCCCCTGGTGGCTGGGGGTGGGGGTGGTGGGGAACATGAGTTGGACATGGGTGGGGGTCTGCTGGCAGGTGCCCCACAGTGCTGAGGGGTGGGGGTGGTGGGAGACATGGGTGGGTGCCTGGTGGAGGCTGCCCCTGGTGGCTTGGGGGTGGGGGTGCTGGGAGACATGGGTGGGGGCCTGGTGGAGGCTGCCCCTGCACTGCTGGGGGGTGGGGGTGCTGGGAGACATGGGTGGGGGCCTGGTGGTGGGTGCCCCACAGTGTTGGGGGGTGGGGGTGGTGGGGAACATGAGTTGGACATGGGTGGGGGCCTGCTGGCAGGTGCCCCACAGTGCTGGGGGGTGGGGGTGGTGGGAGACATGGGTGGGGGCCTGCTGGTAGGTGCCCCACAGTGCTGGGGGGTGGGAGTGGTGGAGAACATGAGTTGGACATGGGTGGGGGCCTGCTGGCAGGTGTCCCACAGTGCTGCGGGGTGGGGGTGGTGGGGAACATGAGTTGGACATGGGTGGGGGCCTGCTGGCAGGTGCCCCACAGTGCTGGGGGGTGGGGGTGGTGGGGAACATGAGTTGGACATCGGTGGGGGCCTGCTGGCAGGTGCCCCACAGTGCTGGGCGGTGGGGGTGGTGGGGAACATGAGTTGGACATGGGTGGGGGCCTGCTGGCAGGTGCCCCACAGTGCTGGGGGATGGGGGTGGTGGGGAACATGAGTTGGACATGGGTGTGGGCCTGCTGGCAGGTGACCCACTGTGCTGGGGGGTGGGGGTGGTGGGGAACATGAGTTGGACATGGGTGGGGGCCTGCTGGCAGGTGCCCCACAGTGCTGGGGGGTGGGGGTGGTGGGAGACATGGGTGGGGGCCTGCTGGCAGATGCCCCACAGTGCTGGGGGTGGGGGTTGTGGGCAGCATGGGTTGAACATGGGTGGGGGCCTGCTGGCAGGTGCCCCACAGTGCTTGGGGGTGGGGGTGGTGGGGAACATGAGTTGGACATGGGTGGGGGCCTGCTGGCAGGTGCCCCACAGTGCTGGTGGGTGGGGGTGCTGGGGAACATGAGTTGGACATGGGTGGGGGCCTGCTGGCAGGTGCAGCACAGTGCTGGTGGGTGGGGGTGGTGGGAAACATGGGTGGGGGCCTGGTGGAGGCTGCCCCTGGTGGCTGGGGGCTGGGGGTGCTGGGAGACATGGGTGGGGCCTGGTGGAGGCTGCCCCTGCACTGCTGGGGGGTGGGGGTGGTGGGAGACATGGGTGGGGGCCTGGTGGTGGGTGCCCCTGCACTGCTGGGGGTGGGGGGGTGGGAGACATGGGTGGGGCCTGGTGGAGGCTGCCCCTGGTGGCTGGGGGTGGGGGTGGTGGGGAACATGAGTTGGACATGGGTGGGGGTCTGCTGGCAGGTGCCCCACAGTGCTGAGGGGTGGGGGTGGTGGGAGACATGGGTGGGTGCCTGGTGGAGGCTGCCCCTGGTGGCTTGGGGGTGGGGGTGCTGGGAGACATGGGTGGGGGCCTGGTGGAGGCTGCCCCTGCACTGCTGGGGGGTGGGGGTGCTGGGAGACATGGGTGGGGGCCTGGTGGTGGGTGCCCCACAGTGTTGGGGGGTGGGGGTGGTGGGGAACATGAGTTGGACATGGGTGGGGGCCTGCTGGCAGGTGCCCCACAGTGCTGGGGGGTGGGGGTGGTGGGAGACATGGGTGGGGGCCTGCTGGTAGGTGCCCCACAGTGCTGGGGGGTGGGAGTGGTGGAGAACATGAGTTGGACATGGGTGGGGGCCTGCTGGCAGGTGTCCCACAGTGCTGCGGGGTGGGGGTGGTGGGGAACATGAGTTGGACATGGGTGGGGGCCTGCTGGCAGGTGCCCCACAGTGCTGGGGGGTGGGGGTGGTGGGGAACATGAGTTGGACATCGGTGGGGGCCTGCTGGCAGGTGCCCCACAGTGCTGGGCGGTGGGGGTGGTGGGGAACATGAGTTGGACATGGGTGGGGGCCTGCTGGCAGGTGCCCCACAGTGCTGGGGGATGGGGGTGGTGGGGAACATGAGTTGGACATGGGTGTGGGCCTGCTGGCAGGTGACCCACTGTGCTGGGGGGTGGGGGTGGTGGGGAACATGAGTTGGACATGGGTGGGGGCCTGCTGGCAGGTGCCCCACAGTGCTGGGGGGTGGGGGTGGTGGGAGACATGGGTGGGGGCCTGCTGGCAGATGCCCCACAGTGCTGGGGGTGGGGGTTGTGGGCAGCATGGGTTGAACATGGGTGGGGGCCTGCTGGCAGGTGCCCCACAGTGCTTGGGGGTGGGGGTGGTGGGGAACATGAGTTGGACATGGGTGGGGGCCTGCTGGCAGGTGCCCCACAGTGCTGGTGGGTGGGGGTGCTGGGGAACATGAGTTGGACATGGGTGGGGGCCTGCTGGCAGGTGCAGCACAGTGCTGGTGGGTGGGGGTGGTGGGAAACATGGGTGGGGGCCTGGTGGAGGCTGCCCCTGGTGGCTGGGGGGTGGGGGTGGTGGGAGACCTGGGTGTGGGCCTGGTGGTGGGTGCCCCTGCACTGCTGGGAGGTGGGCGGGGTGGGAGACATGGGTGGGGGCCTGGTGGAGGCTGCCCCTGGTGGCTGGGGGGTGGGGGTGGTGGGGAACATGAGTTGGACATGGGTGGGGGCCTGCTGGCAGGTGCCCCACAGTGCTGGGGGTGGGGGTGGTGGGAGACATGGGTGGGGGCCTGGTGGAGGCTGCCCCTGGTGGCTGGGGGTGGGGGTGCTGTCAGACATGGGTGGGGGCCTGGTTGAGGCTGCCCCTGCACTGCTGGGGGGTGGGGTTGCTGGGAGACATGGGTGGGGGACTGGTGGTGGGTGCCCCACAGTACTGGGGGGTGGGGGTGGTGGGAGACATGGGTGGGGTCCTGGTGGAGGCTGCCCCTGGTGGCTGGTGGTGGGGGTGGTGGGAGACATGGGTGGGGGCCTGGTGGAGGCTGCCCCTGGTGGCTGGGGGGTGGGGGTGCTGGGAGACATGGGTGGGGGCCTAGTGGGGGCTGCCCCTGGTGGCTGGGGGGTGGGGGTGCTGGGAGACATGGGTGGGGGCCTGGTGGAGGCTGCCCCTGCACTGCTGGGGGGTGGGGGTGCTGGGAGACATGGGTGGGGGCCTGGTGGTGGGTGCCCCACAGTGCTGGGGGTGTGGGGGTGGTGGAGACATGGGTGGGGGCCTGGTGGAGGGTGCCCCTGGTGGCTGGGGGGTGGGGGTGCTGGGAGACATGGGTGGGGGCCTGGTCGAGGGTGCCCCTAGTGGCTGGGGGTGCAGGGGGACATGCGTTGGTGGGGAGTAGTGCAAGTTGACATGTGGGTTGGCTGGGGGTCATGGCCATGGTGGATGGTGTGCCTGCAGGACATGTGCAGGGTACTCCCCTGTGGTGTGAGCCACCTGCAGGAGCCATGGAGGGTGTAGAGGGAACACCTGGGAGGACCCACACGTGCAATTCACGTGTGGTGCTCCCCGCGCACCCCTGTAATACACGTACCCTGATGGAATCACGTGTGGAACTTCCTGCACACCCCTGAAATGCACGTACCCTGCTCGCGCGGGCCCAATCGCGTGTGGAACTTCCCGCGCACCCCTGGAATACACGTACCCTGATGGAATTGCGTGTGGAACTTTCCGCGCACCCCTGGAATACACGTACCCTGCTGATGTCACGTGTGAAACTTCCCCCGCACCACGAAATACACGTACCATGATGAAATTGCGTGTGGAATTTCCCGCGCACCCCTGAAATACACGTACCCTGCTGAAATCGCGTGTGGCGCTTCCCGAGCACCCCTGAGATACACGTACCCTGCTCGCACGGGCCCAATCGCGTGTGGAAATTCCCGCGCACCCCTGAAATACACGTACCCTGCTGAAATCGCGTGTGGCACTTCCCGCGCAACACTGAGATACGCGTACCCTGCGGAAATCGCGTGTGGAACTTCCCGCGCACCCCTGAAATACGCGTACCCTGCTCGCACGGGGCCAATCGTGTGAGGTACTTCCCACGCACCCCAGTGATACACGGAGCCCGCTTGCCGTGCTGGTACAGGGTTAGCGCAGCCCTTTGCGCTGGATTGGGTATATTGATGGCTTTTCCCTGCGCGAGAGGCGTTCTTGGGGGCGTAACTGGCACTGCTGCAGGGTCACTGCGCCACTGTGCGCCACGGTTGGTTTTGGTGGCTGGAATCCATGAATACGCTGTGCGCGGAAATGGATTTTAGCGCACGCGGCTGGCGCAGGGATTCGCACGCGCACACTGTGCGCCAGCCGCGTGCGCCACTTGTGCGCTGAATTCTATGAATTACCCCCTTTGTCTTGTTGTGGCTTGGTCACACATGGGTCGTGTCATTCCATGTACATCTAGTTTGTCTGTGGCGCTATTTCCATTATTGGTTGCATTTCTGTACTTAACATTATTTCATTGAATTTGAAACAGCTTGGAAGAGTTGACATTAAGGCCATACAATTGACATTTTTGTGGGCTAATTGTTCCATAACATCTGTAGCACATGCTTATCACCATAAAGTGCATGAATGTGCCAGGTTTTCAATATTGCTTCTGCTTCTTTAGAAAGTATACCAACTCTGATACTTTTTAAGATGTTGGCATAATTGAGATCTGCAGATTGGCGCATGTTTTCTGTTAATTTTCTGTATTGGAAATGTTGCCAAAGGTTGACATTTCCAATGCTGCCAACAGTTTTACGGCAGAGTTTGTGTCCTAATGTTTTAAAAATAGGCTCACCTTTTACTGGTGTCAATTGAAGAAGATCTCCGAAAACAATAATGTGTTTTCCTGCAAAGAGCTCTTCATAGTTTGTTTTGAGTACTTCTTGTAATCTGAGGTGAATCAAAGCCAACATTAGGTTGGACACCATGCTCACTTCATCTATTAGTAGCATTTTCATTTGTTTTAATACTCTCCGTAGTTCCATTGCAGATTCTGCAGAAAGTTTGTAATAATCTAATTTGTTTTGGTGTTCTACTGGCAGGATTAGTAATCGATGTAAAGTGACACCACCTATGTTGTAGGCAGCTAAACCTGTGGGGGCAGTGACAATAGCTGACAGTTTGTTGTTTGTGAATTGTTGAAGGAACTTACTGATGATTTTGATTAGGAATGTTTTGCCAGAACCAGCTTCACCACTGACATACAATAGTATAGGTTTGTAATTTTGACAGGTGCATTCTTTGTTTTCATGTTGTACACCATGTGCAATTTCTTTTGTTACTTCTTGAAAAATGCTATGTTGCTCATTGTTTAGCTTAGATTCTAGTATAGTTAAGTCTTCTTTTTCTTCATACTGACACATAGTGTTTTCTACTTCTATCATAGCTATTTCTGCCTCATTTGTTATTAGTGGGTCTCCCAGTGGTTCTTGGCTTCCTGTGATAGAAGGTTGACTACTGTCAGGAGAGTCCTTATCTAGTTGGGCCTGGAATTCTTCTTCCTGTTGCTGTTCATTGTGCAACATTGTTTTGTACTGTGCAAAGTTTATATCAGTTATACTGCTTTCATTTGCTTTGAAAGCGTCTTCATATGAGTCATAGTTATCTAGTATTTCTTCTTCTTTTCTCCATTGTTTAATGCGTTGTAGCAGGGACATGCAATATACTTCTTTATGTTGAGGAGTCTTTAATGACAATTTGATATGATTAATTAAATTTGGTTTGGTGAGTTCTACTAAACTGGCTTCACAGTTTGTCACTTTGTATTTACGATTTTGTTCATCAGGTTTTATATTAGTTTTGTATGTGTAGTTTTGGGCTATGTGGTATAGGCTCATGGTTTCCAAAGTGGTACTCCTGTTTGGGTAGTATGTGTCCAATAAATTGCTTTTTAAAATGTCTTGGCTGTTGGGATCTTGTTTGGCTATTGTTTCTATATCTTCGTATGATTTTAGAACTATTTTTCTAGATTTAGCTGGACCAAGACTTAACCATACTATATTTGCAGATTTACCATACAATGCAGTACCAGTTAATCGATCAGCTGCTTCATAGGATCCAAATTCTCTATGGGACAGCATTTGTATGCCCAAGCTGTATAATTTCTGAGACACTGTTTTATCTGATGACAGGTCATTCCAGAGGTCTTGGAGCTCTGTCCTTTCTGATTTGGTTAAGTATGCTGTGACATATCGTGCAACTGCAGTAGAATTGTCTGCAATGTACTGCACGTCTATGTTTGCATTCCATAAGTGGGCAATGATTGCATTGTAATCACTGATATATTTTTCTTCTTCTTTTCTTTTTATGCAATATGTATTTTTAGGTGACTTACCTTTAACACTATGTCTAACTGAAGACATGAGGTTGTTCACTTGACCTGTATTTGTAACTGGTCTAGGGAAACCAAATCGGCATTTGGTGTAGTATTTCCCTTTGTTTTTGTATTTGCGACGACAATATTTGCCACATTTGTGTCTCTGGAATTGTAAACTTTTTGCATGAAGATCACTATTTGCGGATTCTGATGGAATTTCACAAGTGACATATTTTTTAATAAACTGTAAAACAGTGGCATCACTGTCTTGAACAAATTTAGGAGCATCTTTAATCCATAAAAGCATGTGGACATGTGGTGTTCCTCTGGCTTGGTATTCTTTTCTCCAAAAGAAGTGTTGCACTTCTCCAAGGGGAGGAACAGTTTTGTTACAAATAAAATGTAGCATAGCAATGAAGCGATGGTGAAAATATCTTGAAACATTAACAGGATCCTGTTAACAAAGTTCTCCAGGTGTTAGTATATCTATGTTTGTTTTGTTTTCGTTTGATATGCGCAGGAAATCATGTAAATCTTCCCATGCATATTCTGCACAACTTAATGTAACAAACTAAGTGGGTGGGCCAAGGTTTCTGATCATACAACGTACATCTCCATGACGTCAAAACCAGTACTCTTTAGTACCATGCATATTTGCTAATAGATTTGTAAGATTTGCTTGTAAAACCTCATTGTTTTGTTGAACTTTTTGGAATAATTGTGTAGCTGTCATATGTTGAAAGTGTGATCCTGATTTTAATATGTGTGCAACTCCGTATCATAAAGTTGCTAGTTCACTTTCAAAGAGTAGGTGGAATATGTATTCCACATTTTGTCGAAATCTAGGATCTTCAGAATACATTCGTAATGAGCGATATTCTGATGCTGATATTTGAATAGGTCTATCATCGTTTCTTCCTCCTTTGCCAATAGGAAAGAGTAGAGGAAAGTCACGTGCTTCTATACTTTTTTCCCATATGCTGATTGGTGATCCTTTTGTTTGACGCATTTGGTACGTTTCCAGTGCATCTTCTATGCTGTCATTAGAGTGCAATGGATGAATTGTATAATGGTCTAAAGTGTTTGATATTGTTGCAGGATCTAGGAGCTCAAATTGTCCAGCTTCTTGTGTCTCTTGAATTATTTCAGTTGTATCTTTCAAGTTTTCTTCAATATTAATTTCTTTGTAATATTCATTATTCTCTTTAAGATATTGCAGGGCTTCTCTAACTTTATGTAAATCTACCAGTTGTTGCCAATTTTTTTTGTCTTTTGTAGGTACTCCATTTACCAATATAATTAAAGATTGCTGCATTGGACGTTGCACTCATAGAGTGTGCACATTTTCTTTTAGATCTAATGGTAAATACACTACTTTTCCACGAATACCTTTTACTAATTCAGAGGGAGGTAATTTTGCAGTTTTTGGTTGACGGCGTATTATTGCTTGAAATGAGTGCACTGTTTGAATTATGATGCTCTCATATAAATTAAGTTGTTGAAGGGGTTTTGGTAGTGGATATAATTCCAAGTTATTTGTGATAGCATGTGAAGGAGTTTGGTTGTTGTCAAGTTTTGTAGTGCAGTAACTGCAAAGTATTATGGGGTCAGTTATTTCGTATTTGTTTTCTGCTTTTGTTTTCTATTTTGTATGATAGGTCTACAGTTTTTGTGTTACTTTTATATAAAGTTCTGCGGCAACATACACACACGTGGTTTGGTACTTCAGCTGAGGTACGTTCAAATTTTAGTATTTCTTTTTTGTATGTGTGTAGTGAAAGGTTGCCCTACTGCAGATTTGTTTCGAAGTTGGTTTACAGCTAATTCATCTTGTAAGTGGGTTTCACTTCCAAAATATTTTGTCTGGATATAGTCGATTTCTTCTAGTTGGTCTTTTGCTGTACCATGTAGAAGAATGTTATTTAAATTGGCTAGTGCTAAAGCAGGACTTTTAGCATAGTACAGTTTATAAACTAGATTTCTTATACTTGCATGATGTGTTGAAATCCTTTTGGTATCATGGAAGGCTGTTTTGCAAGTAGGTCCTGTAATGCAGGCCAATGAATGTCCTTGTAGTCCTGTGTACTTGCGTGCGGGACAAGCATCCATATTTTGCAGTAGTTTACTTTTGATTTTGTCTTTGCTTTTCACATATTGATTGAGGAATTGGCGTAAAGAGTTGAACATTTTTTTGGGAATGTTACACATTGACGTGCATGGCCATTTGTACACTAGATGTTCTGATTCAGTTGAATGGAGGGGTAAATCTCAGTTTTCAGGGCATATTTTTGTAAGGAGTACTTCTTGTTCTATTATGGTATTATTAACTTTTTCATAACCTCGACCACTGCTATGTATGGCAATTGTATTTGTTTGCTTTTGTTTGTAGGCTTCTTCAGTAAAGTATGGTTCTGTGCTTGTAGTGTGACTCCATTCACCTCCACAAATATTTAAGAAGTTATTTCTGTTGACATTTTGTTTATTGAGAAGTCTTTTTTGTAATTCAGTTATTAGTTTTGTTAGTGGTTTCATTCTGTTTAACACTAAAATAAATAACTTTCTTTTGAGAAGAAGTGCACTGTCTATCAACGCTTCTAAAACGACACTCCTACGATAGGTTTGAAGTGTTGAACCTGGTTTCTCTCCTGTTTTTATAAGATTTTGAAGGACTTTGTGACTGAACATTTTGGCTAAAATACTTTTCTTGGTATGCTTACTTTGTACTATATCAAGATTTATAGAAGAAGTTTTATTTGGAGTAATAGTTGATTTTCTGTTAATTGTTTTTTGGGTTGTTTTACTTTTTGATAGAGGAGGCAAAGTTTTTGTACTAGAAACTTCTTCTGTTTCACTACATGACTGTATTAGCTGTTGTGTTTCAACTTTTTTTTACAAATTCTGCTGTAGATGGATGTTTATGTTGGAGACTTTTCTTTTCATTTGCTCTACTTCTGCGTTCCTTTCTACGGAGTTGCTTTTTGGTAGGCATGCTTTATGGTTGTTGAAAAAAATGCAGAAGGTATGGGTTGGGGTGTTCTGCAATGCATGTGTGTTGTGTGCATGAGTGTTTGAGTGAGATGATAAAGATGTATGGAATGGTGTGTGATTGTGCATTGGGAAGTACAACTACTAGGGATGGGTATTCTTGAATTAATGTGTTAATAAACTGGGGTTCAGATGACAGTAAAAAGTAAGCCAGTGGTGTGGAGAAGTATAAATAGTATATCTTAAGCTATACAATTAAAACAGTTGTTTCTTCTACAACATCTAAATTCTAGTGGCTGAGTTGGGTAATTTGTGTGGGGAAAAATAGGAAATTGTGGGCCATTCTGCCAGTAAATCACTGTTTAAGAAGGGAGGATTTTTGGTCAGAATGGTGCAGAATCTCCATTTTTAGGCACAGAAGTAGCATGAATTAACATTAGAGCGTGTTTGAGTAATAATTCAAATATTATGGTAACAATCTACTTACTTTTTTTCTAAAATGAGCAGTTTGCTTCTTAGTTGTTCTTTGTAATTCAAATTTGGCTGGTTATTTTCAGGAGAATGGTCTTCACTCCAATTGTAAAAGAAAGAAATTAGTAATTCGGTTTGTATATAGCACTGTTTTTAATTTAGACATAGATTTTTTAAATTGAAATGCTCAGCGCCTTCCTCAAAACCATTAAAAATATCTTATGACTAACTGTAGGAAAGAAAATATCTTTACTATGGTTTGTCAAAATCATAATGTACCACTGTATACCACTATTCCTGTAACTAAGCTTTTCCACGTAATAGTGAGTCCATGTGATAGCCTGCTTTTCCACGTAAGAGGGAGTCAATGTCATAGCCTGCTTGTCCTATATAAATGTATGTAATTATATAAACTAAAAAAATTAAAACCAAGTATGTGTTTGTACAAATATTATTCTTTGAGATTTTATGATAGAGTATGCATGTAATTTTGTTTGATCATATGTAGTCTATATATTTTATTTCAAAAATGTTAGTTTAACATTATTTGCGTGTGTGTGTGTGTACGAAGAAATTAAACGGTATAAAGGTTTGTAAGTCACAGTTCATTTTAGGAGAACGAAAAAATTATCGTAGATTCATTTTACAGCTTATACAAGGTAAAAGTCGGTTAGAAAATGTGTTCATGTACTGTATAGAAAATATGCATACCTGTAGTTTGTGTTCATGCATATGGATATGGACGAAGCTGCAAGTAGAAATCTTGGAGACTTGTCTAGTATTTCTCTTAGATCATGCTTGCCAATGGTATGAGACTTGTAGTTCGAGAGATTCACCGTACATTTGCAGTGCTGATCTATGATGATGCAGTTACATGTAGAGGTCTTGGATTTGATTGGTGGATGGTCATGTGATTTCTTAGCTACATCGAATGATGGAATGGCACAGAGAGTGAAGTGGAAATAGTACAAGGGCTGTCCATGTTACGATATGTTCGCGGACATGGCGGTAGTTCCAGGACACCGTGTATTACATCCGGAGAATTTGGGGTGGGGAGGCATGCAAATGAGATTGAATGTGGCAAGGGATTGGTCAGTAAAGTTTAGTGAGTGTGTTGTGAGGTTTTCTCAGATATTCTTTTTGCTGAGAGAAGAACAGATAGCTATGGCTGAGTGTTTTAAAAAACAGATTGTGTGGATTTTGGGAGACTCGTGGATACATTGGTTGAAGGTGCATGCAGAAAGCTGTGGAGTATCTATAGATCTTGGATTCCCACATGTGGAAGTGCACTGGCATGGATTCCGTGGAATGAAGTTGCTGGACTTGCTACCTCTCTGTGCAACTTTGAAGATAGAGGAACATCCAGACATAATTGTAATTCATTGTGGAGGGAACAGTTTAGGACATGTGTCTTGAATTTCTTTGCAATTTGCAATGAAAGAAGGACTTCAGAAGATCATGGACATGTTTCCAAACTCCAAAGTAATTTTTTCACGGATTGCGCAGAGACAAATGTGGCTTCGTTCTTTCTCATGTGGTCCACAAATGGAGAAAGCAAGGCGTAATGTCAATAAGGCTGTTTGTGCTTTCCTAAGAGATTTTGGCATGTCCTCTTTTCACAATGAAAATATCATGTTTCGTAGTACATACATTTTTCGCAGAGATGGTGTCCATCTTACCTATGCTGGCAATCAGATTTTTCTGAGAAATGTACAAAATGCATTGCGACCTTTTTTAGAAATGCAGCATGCATTTCGAAGTAGGTGTTAAGTATTTATAATTTTTGACATACAAACACCTCCCAAAGGCTCTTTTCAGAGCCACCACTTCCTCCCTGAGAAAAATGCAATGGTTAAAATAGGGTAGCATCCCAATTTTTTTATGTTCGCGAACTGTCCGCGGACTTTCAAGAAATAGAAAGGGCCCTGCTTTATTTATCTTTACTTCTGTTTTTTAACTGTGAAAGGCAGCTCTGAAAAGAGCCTTATTTCTATTTTTATTTTTGTTATTTTGTATTTTTTTTTGTTTTTTTACACATGACACACTAGGAGAGGAGGGTAAAGGGGGGACACCAACCACAGTGATAAGAAAGGGCGAGCTGAGAGCGGAAGATGTAGAGTGGGTTTTATTTGGGTAGTGAGCAGTTCTTCTCGTGCTCTGAGACGATAGTCTCAAAAGCACTGCAAAGTCGCTTCCCCCTGCAGAGTACTGTGTCACAGTACATACAACCAACTGTGACCCTCGAAAGGTAAGGGTCATCAGAATTCTGTATGGCCTGTGAGGCAGCTTGAGGAAGACTCTGTCCCAGAGAGGTGTTCCTTGTGGTGACAGGATCAGAAACGGAGGATGAAGTAGAGGCAATCAACCAACTATGTTCTTCACAAGGTACAACCTTGCGAATGGCCCCATGTGGAATGAGTTCAGGTGTCGCTTCATGGTCGTAGTCCCAAATCTATACGAACCATGCCTCCCGCGACTGACCACCATTTTGCACTCATTGCTGGTGACACGGTTCGCATGAGCCTTGGGACCATTCCCATGAACGGTAAACAACCGCCACACCCAAGAATCACACAGAGGGCGGGTAGTAGGGTTTTCCTCTACCTCATTCTCATCATCCTCTTCATCCTCCTATGTATCCTCACTCCTGTTCCCCTCTTCAGGCCCTTGGGAAGGTGGTGGTGGTGGAGGGGGTGGGGGTGGTGCTGAGGCAGATACAGCACCAGGTGGCAGCAGTGGAGCCACCGAAGCCATCAGGTAGAAGATGGAAATCTGCAGGTTGCAGCAAAAATCTCTGTGCTCTGTAGAATAGCCAGAAACACAATGAGAATGAGCTCTAGGGCGTGGTTTTTTATAGGGGTGCTTGTGCGCGGTTCGCGGATATGCGCGCCATCCGCAAGACAGATCGAACACCAAAAAAGGTTCAAAAAGTCACAAAAACGATGTGGAAACTTAGGATTAGTATGTGGGGTTTGTGGTATATTGAGTTTTTAATGAGAAATATTGTGGATTACTTTGAAATGTACTTTTAAAGTGTTCGGGGACACGAACAGTGTCCGCATTCAGAACACGCGATCAGCGTGTGCGCGGTCACATGATTTTTTCATGAGCATGTTCGCTAAGCTAGCAGCCGTCCGCAGGACACCCATTGTACGGACATTGTTTTGCGCATGCGTGTTGATGTTCTACAGACAGTGTTCGGGTCCTTAACAAAGTTTTTTTACTGAATTTGATAGGTTTTTAGTAGCGCAACTTAACCATAACGTTCCTTTTAACAAAGTTTTTTCACTGAAGTTCATAGGTTTTTAGTAGCGCAACTTAACCATAACGTCCCTTTTAACAAAGTTTTTTCATTGAATATATATATATATCCACGAACGCAGGTCTGTTGGGGACATGCACAACCACAACACATATATTGCAATACAAATAAACCCACAAGAAACACCATGAAAACGTCCACACCACACAAGGATTGCTTGCCATCAAAGAAGTTATTTGGGGAGCCACAAGCCACTGTATTTGTGAACGTTATCATACCTTAAATAAATTAAATAATTTAAATGAAATTAAATGGTATGGAAAACTATAACAAAGCAGATATCCTTGAGACAGCTTCACTGTGTCATAGGAATACAATGAGAATTCCCCTTTGCCCACTGGCACCTGTACAATGGTGGCATCCGAGACACAGGCTTTGGACAGGGGCATAGCTTGCGTAGGAGTGTGTGGGGTTTCACACCCCTTACAGGTTTCTGATGCTGTGTGATGTAATGCTTTGATGTGTGAGCCTGTTAACGGCTCCCCTGGGGAACAGTCATGATTTCGGTGAACCCACGTTAACGTTTCTTGCTGTGATCTTTTGTTTAAAAAAAAAGCCACTTTTAAGGGAACATGCCTGTGTAGACAAGGTCATCTTCAGTCTGACTTGTATATGTTGAAATTCCAAATCTTCCCTGAAAGTGTTAATTGTCATTGTGTGGTGGGCCATCTGCATTTTAAACCAGATTCCTGCCACAACTCTGTGCTGGGTAGAGGTAGAAAAGTTGCTCCCAAATGGCAGCTTTTTGCTTTTGTGCCAACAGCACTTTTCATTTGCAGATTTATGGGTCCAACCTTATTGGAATGGCAAATCTAGAAGTTAGACTCCCATAAAAGCCAGAGCTGTATGACGTTTAAATGGGATCTCAAAGCGATTCTAAAAGCTGCAAAGTTGGGATTACGTCCTCCCACAATAGATCTTCAGCCGGCCCCATGTCCGGTTTGTTACTCGCCAGTCCAGGCATGCAGGCACAGATGACTCAACAAATCTGCTCAGTAGCGCCCTGCATTTACAATGGAAATATTAAACTTCAGGACTGAATAAGAAATAAAAATAATGACGTGAGCCTAAACACCAACATCGACAGGGCATCGCAAAGTGGCAGCGGGTGAATTCTTTTACTGGATGGGCGTAAATATTTCTCTGCGATATGCCCTAGCGACCCAGCGTAGCGAGGGAGCTGGAACCAATCAATGGGGGCTTGAGGGAATTCTCACCCCACTGAAAAGTTTGTAAAAAAGGGTTAAAAGTGTGCATTTTACAGTACCGTTTTCAAACAAAAAGACTACAAAGTTGTTAGTTTTACAGGCAGTTCTTAAGTAGAACAATGAAGTATTCCAGTACTCCAGGTTCTTGTACAATTCACACAATTTTCACAACCAAACAAAATGTCTTACTTTATAAAATGCCTCAATCACAAACAAGCCTTTATGTCACACGAAGAACCACAACCAAATTGTTTTTCTTTCTTGTAAAGTAGATCTGCCTCTTTTCTGTGTCAACTATTGCAAATAAATCCTGAGGTCATTGTATGTCGGAAAACATACTGAACATGCCATGTTCTTTCTAGAGAGGGGTGCCTGCTACCTTTTTTGTGCTATTGAAAACAATTCAACCTTTTTATTGTGATATACAGATGCATCATGTATGTACAATCTCCTTCACGTTCGAAACCAGACTCTTCTTGCCCGATTACAATAATCTATGGCTAACAGTGTGCTCACAATCACAGCGGACAAGTGTTCTGCCGAAGAAAAGTTCTCTCCCAGTTGCAAAAAGATGAGCGCATCTACATACTGCTTCTTATGGTTACTCTTAGCTTGAAGGTCCTCCTAGGTTACAGAATACTACAGCAAGCAGCATGCTTCCCCACCAAAGGTGACACAGGGGTCCATTGGAAAAGGACATTAAAGGGATGTTCCTGCAAGACTGAAGAAAGGAAGAAATTAACTGAATGCCTGAAGCTGCACCCCAAAACAAAACACAGTGACAATTCAAATAAAAATGCAAATTAGAACATGCCATTGGATGGCCATTACTTATGTAAAGCAGTTAATTGTTAACTCATTTTACATTTTTAGGACAATGAAAACATAAAGAGGTGTTAGCACGTGCATGTCGGTGGTGTGATTGGTGTATAGGGGTACAGCTGATCGTGACAGTAGTCCTTAAGGGGTCGAATCATGGAGCAAACGTGCGCCGAAAATCCCAGCGCAAGCAGGCGCAAGGTAGCGCAAGCTCGAGAAACGCAGCGCACGCGCACGTGTGCGATTCAAGGAAGACGTTGCGCGTGTTTCCCGCTGTCCGTGCACCCAATCCTGCCATGGCGCACGCAGGCACACACGGCGTGCGCTACGCGCACAGCAGAAGCACAGATAGCGCGGCGCACACAACCAAAGTGGGCGGAACAGTGGGCGGAACACGCGGAATGGGGAATAACGCGTGAAAAAAAGGCGTAACTGAGGAAGTACTGCAGGGAACTACACGCAACGCCCACATGCACACCAACAACCCGTATTCATGGATTCGAATACGGGAAACCCGCGCACGGCAAAAGACGCACACAGGCGTCAATGCGTCCGCCACACAAAGGCAGGCGGAAGCGTCCCCGCGCACAGTATAAAAGCGCGAGCAAACAACAAACACGTATATACAGCTGCGATGAATGCCCCATTTGTCACAGCACTGATCGTGGGACACCGCAGGAGGAGGAGAATAGCCAGGGCACGCATTTTCGCACCACGGACAAGCCTTTTTGGGATGCCTGACGACCAGGTCTACGGCAGGTATAGGTTTCCACCCCACATCATCCTAGACCTGGTCAGGGAGTGGGAAGATGACCTTACATCCCCCACCCTTTGCTCCCAAGCATTGAGCCCCTTGGAGAAGCTGCTCAATGTCCTGCATTTTTTGGCCACTGGGTCATTTCAGCGGACTACTGCCATAGTGCGGGGGGTCTCACAGGCCACGCAGTCACGCTGCCTACACCAGGTACTGGCAATCATGACAGCGCGCCCCTCAGTCCGCAGGCACATATACATGCCCAGAACACCCGCAGAAAGGCAGGCCGTTGTCCTGGATTTTTTCAGGGTGGCACACTTCCCCAAAGTGCTCGGTGCCATAGATTGCACCCATGTGGCCCTACGTCCACCTAGGGCCACTGAGCACATCTACCAAAACCGCAAGCACTGGCATTCCATCAATGTACAGGTGGTATGCGATGCAAAGGGAATCATCACCCCTGTCTATGCAAACTACCCTGGCTCCACCCATGACAGTTTCATATACAGAATGTCCGCCCTGAACCGGGCCCTGGAAGCTGGGCAGCATGGCGACACCTGACTCCTAGGTGAGTACAAATGCCCTTGCACATGCATGCATGTCACACACACACACACACAAATAAACAAACCCCAATAATCACAACCATTTACACCTCCCCAGGGGGCAGTGCCTACCCTCTGAGCAACCACATGATGACGCCAATCCGGAACGCCACCACACCACCCCAGGTAAGATACAACGCCGCCCATATTGCAACCAGGGCCATAGTGGAGCGCACATTCGGAGTGCTCAAGTCACGTTTCTGCTCCCTTGACCGCTCTGGCGGGCAGCTACTCTATGCACCACCAGTAGTGTGCAGGATCATTGTGGCAGCATGTGTCCTGCACAGTGTTGCAACACGGCAGGGCGTCCCGGTGGACATGGT
Source organism: Ambystoma mexicanum (assembly GCF_040938575.1). Classification (NCBI taxonomy): domain Eukaryota; kingdom Metazoa; phylum Chordata; class Amphibia; order Caudata; family Ambystomatidae; genus Ambystoma; species Ambystoma mexicanum. Next base: position 416,769,916 of record NC_090927.1, on the reverse strand, counting down.
GGGCCCCCACATCCCCAATCACAGGCACAGGCGCTGCCCATGGGAGGGGACAGGGCACGTGGTGAGGAAGCCCGGACCCAGCTTGTGGCCAAATTTTTCACCTAAACTCCCACCCCTGCGGAGTGCACACAGGCCTGGCACATACCAGGTGACAATCGATGATGACAAAGAGACAGTCAACTGTCACAACCCTACCGCCCTGAGAGAGTTGCCATGGAAGTGCCACATTGTCTGCATTCCTAGCTACTTAAACACAAGCTATCCTGTGTGACCAAAAGGCACACATATGACATGACATGATATGGCCTATACACAAGTATTTCAAGGTGCGATGAGGCAGGGAGGGGGGAACAAGGGAAGACAGACAACGGTACTACTACGCCAGGTGTCATTTAGATTGTGCAAGTGCAGGGTTAGGGGGAAGGGAAAAGTGCAAGGGGAAGGGGAGGGGGGGAGTCCAGTACAGGGTAAGTAGACCAAAAAACAAATACATAGGCCAGCTGGTGGCAACTGCAAAGGTAAGTGCAGACAAGTGCTGGGAAGGGGGGGCTGTAGGGATAGAGAGACGGTCCCGCAGTGCAGGGGTTGCCAGGGAGGCAGTGCAAGTGGAGAGTGGCTGGGCCAGGGACCGAGGTCGATGAGAGTGGCACAGTTGCAGATCCAGTGCAGTTCCAGTGAAGAATTCAGCAAGGGAGAGGCAGAGAGAAAGCAGAAGCAAAGAGGAAGGTCTTGAGGTGCTTCCTGAACCGGAGATGGTTCTCCTCAAGTTCCAGTGAGGCAGGAAGGCTGTTCCAGAGGGAGGGCCCCCAGCTAGTTGCTTTGAGAAGCGGATGACCCTGACATGCACGCTGTGAATCACACACACCTGCAAAACAGGCCATGGCCATCACTGTTATCTCACTCAAACCCTCCAAAACCACAACATGACATGGCAAGCAATACCCATACACCAACACAGTAACAATAAGGTACACATTACCATGTCCAAAATGTACAGTGGCATCAGATAATGATGCCTGACCTGGAATCAGATGAAATGACTGACCAACAACCTCCCACCCAAAATAAGTCATTTCCAAATGCATTACAAGAGTTGTAGACGTAACATAACAATGAATGCCTGTCTACATGCACATTGTGCATTGCAAAATCAACACTGCAGCTTCTGTGTGCTGTGTCCTACTCCTGCAACACACTGCCCAGCGCACAGCACAGTGAAGAGCCATTGTGTGTGATGCACACCCTGAGCATCACATCTAAGCAACAGACTACATCAAAAAGCAAATTAGGCATGTACAGGATCCATAATTGGTCACAGAACATGTGCTGCAGGGACACAATGGGCACCAGAAGACAAACAGTATACACGTGGATATGCAAGGGTGGTTGTACATGTAGTGCATCAGAGTGCAAGTGTGTGGGTCAGCAAGGACATGCACTCAACATATGCATGTGCAATCAAGTGACCATCAGTGTTCTCTACACATCACATGTGAACATTCACCATGTGTACACCCCAGCATGTCAAACCACAACTATCCCCTCGCACCTGAAAGGTAAACACAACACATGAACAGGCATTGATCAGCAGAACACAACATGTACATAGGATACCACCATTACAATGTCAGGGGTCCCATCACACTGCATGGCAAGGAAACTGTCAACAACAACCCCCCCTCCCTCACAAATGACCATGACCCACTGAACAACTGCACCTGGGTCATGGAGCCTTCAACCCTCAATTCCACCTGGCCACAGGATCACCTTTCCCTTTCGTCAACATCTCCCACCTTGTGTGTAAAAAGGTGCCTGCACCCTTAGAATCCACACTCATTTCCAAAATCACAAAATCCAAGCCAGAAAAACGAACCAGAACACCCTCCAGTAGATGACTTGAGGCAGCAGTACCTCACAAAGGCCAAGTACTACCACAATGATGCAACAACCAAGGTAGCACAGTAAAACAATGTCACAACAAGATGTGAACCATGTGTGGTACATAACATAGAATGATGCACCATGAACGGATGTGTACTGTCACAGGTCCCATGTACAGGCGCGGGAGTGTCACGAAACAACCACCCCCTCCGTGTCCCGGGTGCCTGCAAGGTCAAACTCACACAGGCCCCTGAGACCCTGGTGGGGAAGGAGGGTCAGGGATATGCAGTCGGGACAGGTGTTGGCACACTGGATAACTGGAATGAGTGGCAGGAGAGGGGAGGAGGAATGACACATGAAAGTAGGGAATGCACAAAAATGTACTACCTGCATGAACACATACACAATCCAAACAAACTTCAACATCATTGTCATGGCCTTCTGTAGTCCAGGCTTAGGAGTGGCATGAACCAACCACCCCCTCTAGGGTTTTGGCGCCTGCGCGTTTGGGGCTTACACAGGCATCCGCAACCCCAGCGGGGAAAGAGGGTTAGGGAACGTTGCTTGGATAGGTACGGGAAGCAGGAACAGCGGGTAGAGGGTACAGGGTTCAAAATTGCATAGGATTCCGGGTGATTAGGGGGAAAAAAACATACCAAATTGAATTACACATTCATCTATGCATTAGTGCACCCCCCAGCAAGCCTACGCAGAGCAGTTTGAAAGAAAAACAAAAAGACACTTAGCTCTGGTTTTGAGTGCTGGCCTCCTGCCTGCGCACTCTCAGGTCCGGTTACAGGAGCACTGCAATGCTGCAAAGAGAGCCACAGTCAACAACCTGTACGTGCCAATTACACAAAAACACACCACCAAACATGCCCCATAGCAACAAACTACTCTACAAACAGACAATCTGGTGTAGATGCTTCGTACCCATATATAACATTAACCCTGTGATGGGTCATACACAGTCAATGCAGTAAATCAGCCGCCGGTGGGTGCGTGGCAAATGGAACACCAATGTGTCACAATTTACACAACATGCAATGTTCCCTGGGTAAGCAGACATACCCATATAGCAAGCCATGACTTCAGAGCAGGTTGTGTCCCACCATGACCGAAACAAAGTTGGCAGCGCATTTATCAAAATGTACATGGAAATGAAATGCATTGCACCCGAGTACGTCCCTTGCTGTATGTCCCTGTGAGCTGCCCCTTTTCATGTCTCGGAAGGCTACATGGTTGATACAAGTGCCTCAATGGACCTTGGTGTACTGGAGGGTATGTGCCACTGCCCCTGCAGGTGTCCCAGACAACCTTACAATCAACAGCCATCAGTCAACCAACACATCTGAGCTGCATTGTGTGCTTCAACACCAATATTCGTCCAAGCTCACCCTCAGTGCTGTGACTAAGCCTGCATGTGCAGCTCGCCTGGTGCAAGCTTTGCTGTGTTGTGGCCCCCCTGTGCTGCTCACCTTGCCTGGAGTTCCTTGGAACACGTCAGCAGTTCTAGGATGTAGGTCTGCAATCCCTGTACCTCTGCTTGTGCACACATGTGCATGTGGGCACCAACAAACGTTTCCAGAATTCCGACGTCCAATGGGCCATGTCTGCTGGCAAAGGTGCTCTGAAGGCTCATCCCCCTGCAGAAAGGGCATGAGACACATGATTAATGCTTCAAAGTCATCTGTGTGTGTCTCTTCAGGCATCTCATTACTTGACCATGTCAGAGAGTCACATCAGAAATCACACCATCAGTCCGTCTTTCACATCCAAAGTGTGGAACACTATATACGGCATGAATTGCAACAAGCACGTGTACAGTAAAGATAAGAAACATACTACACAATGCATAGCAATGAATGTACACATTAATCATGAAACACCCCATCTAGCAAAAGCTGAACCGTGGACAATAACACCAAAATCATCCCCACTAGGGGTGTAAACACAAGTCACACAGCACCAGACATGCCACAGATATGACAGTCCAAAGCCCTTGTGTAAAAGGTTGTGACACCGAACCATCCTTGCGAGCCCATGGATAAGGAAGGCAGGAGTGGCATATGTGAGTCAAGGACCCCAAGCTGCAAACACATACACAAGACAAGCCTGAAGGGCCCAGCTGGAACAGACAGTGGATGCCTTCAAAAGCCACAAAGCACCGCACCGTCACATAAAAGCACAATAGACAAGCAATGTTAAACTATATTAACTAATTACACTAACTATGGAAAAGCTACATTACCTAATTAAACTAACTATCAAACAGAAACTAAACTAACTAAACTAAAAGAAAAATCAAAAATGGCCACATACGACCCGGGGGGGAGGGGAGGCACCCAGGAGGGGAGAGGTACAGGGTGCTGCTCAACATCCACATGCGATGATGCTGAGCCAGAAGAGCCAAAAAATAAACCTCCATGGGCTCAACGCCTGCACAGACCGACCTATGGGGAGATAGATGGTCGTCCGAGTCTGGCTCATCCTGTAAAGGAGGACGTGGCACAGTAGCCTGGCCACGCCTAGCCGCAGCTTGCCCCTCGTCAGCAGCAAGTCTGCCGGACGAGTGAGCCTGGTTCTGTGTGGCGATGTGACATAGGTCTGCATGCAGAACCTCACATGATACACGTGCTTCCTCTTGCAAGGTAGCACGTGTAACACGGAGTTCCTCCTGCAAGGCCTGGCTGGAAAACCGCTGCACCTCCCGGCAAGCCTGTAGCTCAGCCGAGATGGTACGCTCAAGCTGTGCAAACCTCTCCTCTGCCCACTGCCTCTGGGACATCATAAGAACACCCAGAGTGGATTTGAGGGAAGCATACTCCTCCCTCAGGGCATCCATGTGCGCCTCTGCGTGAGCAGCAATTGCTTGACGCAGAGACGACATTTCAGCCTGGCGTGCCCTGTCTGAGGCCGCCATGCTCAGCCTGAGCGAGCGGGCCGTGGACCGTGCCGCCTGCTGCTGGAGAAGCACCTGCCTAGCAGGGGTGAGCACAGATCGGGCCACACGCTCCATGCTCTCAGCGATGTTCTCCATTGCTGCCTCCTGCCGTTCGGAATTGGCAGTCATGTCTTGCTCCCACTCAGTATACTGCGGTTGCGCGCGGCGACCGCGTTCCCGGGCTTGACCCCTGCGGGACCCAAGGACAGGGGGTCCTCGCTGTGTTGGCACCGCCCGCGGCTGCACGACTACATGCCCCCGTCAACGTGATGTCCCAGGCACATCAGTGACTGGTGTGGAGGGTGACCCTGCGTCCCGATCCACCACGGGCGGAGGAACCAAGACTGTCTGATCCCTCAGTGCAGGTGTCGCGGACAGAGGAGTATCCACATCAGAATCACTCACCCCTGACACATGGACTTGATGCTCATCCAACTCAACATGGACGTCAGAGTCGTCATCAAGGCTGGACTCATAGGCAGTCAGAGACAAGATGGACTGTAGCACTTTGGGGTTTTCGTGGCCTACCACCCCACGACCCCCACTAGTGCCGGGTTGATGTAGTGGTAACAACCCTGTGTCTGCCATGACAACACCATCCTCTGCCTCCATTGCATCATCACCTGAAAAATAGAGAGAAAAAAGGTCACTACACATGTCAGAAACACACAACACACACACACACCGACAGCAAACGCATCAGGCAGACATGTGACACACAACATATAACCTGGCATGCATGCTGGGTCAACTTTGAATTGCTTCTGTGATCAGATCTGTTGAAAGGTGGCAGTTTCCATGGAAGTGGGTCTATGCAGTGCAGAAAATGTGTACGCCACTCACTACCTACATGTACAAGCACTCCATGGTGTGTGCCAGGAAATGTGAAGGCAGTGCAATGTCAAATTCAGACATCACGTGCATTGTGCATTCAATGTGTACCATATCTAGAAGCCAAGCACCCCTCCACCCCAGTACCAAAGCAGGGATGCCTAGCATGGTATCAAACGGCTGACCATACACCTGTGTATTGACAGGCAGTGTTGACTGGCATCAACAGCTTAATGTGATTCAAGTGACAACACTGCAAATGATGCTGGGACAGTAAGCAGGACACATGATGAAAACTCTGGATGCCGCCCATGTGTGAAGAAGACACAACAACAGTTGGACAGAGTCATTGGCCATTGAACAGGCTGAGGCCTGTGAGCCACACAGATTGTCAGACCCTAAACATGTGTGCAACGCAGGACTGAGCCACAGTTGACATGGGAAGGCTGATGAGATGCCGGCAATGTATGTAACCAAGGACTTGTATTACAGTGATCATCCAGTCAAGGACACATGCGTGCAATGCACATGGAGCATGAATGGGCACTCATGTCCCTGCGGGACATCTGACCTATGCACAGTACAAGTGAGATACCCTGCATCAAGTACTAAGGCTGTACCACACGGCATATGTCTGGCAGATTCTATGCTGGAAGTTGGCATCTACACAGGACGCATGAACAAGAAAGTACCCATTGGCAAGATTGAAGCAGACCAGTGCAAAGGTGGAACTGGGGTGCAGAGTGGCGGAGGAGGGGCAAGGGAGCATGCCTACATGGAGTCCCCGCATGCAGGCAGAGGAGACATGCATTACGGAAGCATTGCATTACTTACACATCAGAACGATGTACACGTCACATGTAGTGGCAATCATGCACAACACATCCCACAAGTGAAACACACACGTCCTCAACAAACACGCATCAACACTCACTGGACTGGGCATCAAAGTCCAGCATCTCTCCCACTCCTTCGACCAATTCAGGTGGTATGAACTCCGCAACGAGTGCCTCATGCAGAGTGATCATTTCCTCCTCTGGTGCAGGCCCACCTCCAGTCACCAGAGTCAAGTTGTAATTAGAGGCACGCTTTGCCTTAGTGCTGCGTTTGATGTCATTCCAACGCTTTTTGCACTCTTGCGCCGTGCGCACCTCATGGCCGAATGAACTGACATGTTCCGCAACATGCTTCCAGTGGGTGTCACGTTGGGTAGCCGTAGTCTGACTATTGGCACCCACTAGCATGTCACGGCTGTGGCCCCGTAGGTAGCCCACGAGGAAGTCCAGTTCCTGTTTGCAGAAAGGCTTCTTCCTCGACGTGCGGGAGGTCGTGGCTGTGTGTGGGGTCCCAGCCTGTGCTACTGGTGCAACTGTCCTCCTCTTGGACTGTGGCGCAGACCCTGGCTGGCTAATGCCACCCTGACCAGTATGGCCAGTGGGTTTGGTGGATTGAGCCAAGGGAGTGGCAGGTGGAAGGCCTGACTTGCATCAGTGGCAGCTGGGTGCCCTCTAATGGACCCTGCGCAGCAACATCAGCTGTGGCAGGGTCATTGACCGCAACAGTCCTGGTTGGCAGACTCACAACCGGGGTGTTGTTGGGTGCATCTGCCTCTGCAGTTGCCAACAGCCGGCTGTTCGGGGCAGCAGATGACATGACTGCCCCAGGGACATGTGTCTTGGTCTGAGCAGCCCGGCCTGCCCCTATGGTTTCTCTCCTGGCCTGTTGGAGATCTACAAAGGGCTCCTCAAGTGCCAACGCAGCCTGCGCTGGCAGACCCTGAGCCTGGGTGGCGGTGTCCACAGCTGCACCTGCAGCTACCACTACCCTTGGGCCCGTGGCAGTCAATGGAACAGACTGCCGGGTCACACGGGCGCCAGTGCCAGATGCAGAAGCTGCATCCCCCGGAACGACAGGGGGTGGTGGCATGACTGCACCGACACATGGCACAACATTGTGCTCAAGTGGCGCACCCCTGCCTCTTCCCCCTCTGTGGCCGCCCTGGACACCCTGGAGTCCCCCTACTCCCTGGTCACCACGGCCACGTCCCCGACCATGCCCGCCACGAGGAGGATGCCCAGCTGAGGCGCCCCTCACCTTTGGTGGCCTCCCAACCATGGCACAGATGTGGTAGTGATGGCACAGATGGAGTGGTGCCAATGGGAGGTGTACACCACAATTGACCTGGGCAATTGGGGTGAAGGGGGTGTGAAGCAAGATGTTAACAGCCCCCCTGCACCTGCAAGGCGGTATGTGACCCCGGTGATGTAGTGACGGGTCACGCAACGCTCAGGCACCCCAAAACTGCAGTAAAACCGTGCACGCAACGCTGCAGCCTACATGCGTGGATTCAACCTCCCGCAGTACGCGGTGGCTCACAGTAACATGAATAACACGTACGCGTGGGACACGCAGGCTACTATGACATCGAAAATGGGTGCGATACACAGGGGCACCCGCAGTGGGAAAAAGAGCGTGTGCGACTCACCGTCTGACTAGCGCGATGCAGAAAAACACACGTAGCCAATACCCCCGCCAAAAGAAGAGATGCGTCCTTGATAGCTGTGAAGTTCTGATGGCACGCGAAACAACAGGAAGCAGCAACACACGTCGGTCTCCACGAAAGGCACGTACAGCGAACTGCTGGGCCCGCTCACCTTTAACCCGTGCTGAGGGAAACGCCCGCGCGCGTCACGTCACTTACGCGCATGGCCCCTTTCCTCGGATTACATGCGGACATGCAGTTTTTCACACGCGCTGAAATGCCCATGCACGCCTGCGCGCATCACGTCACAGGGGCGCTTGCGCTTGAGGGGACTTCTGTCCAATGAAATTGCGTATGCGTGCAGACGTGCTTACGCGCTAAGGGCCTTACCTCGAATTACACGCTGACGTGCAGAATTTTCACGTGCCAAATCACTCCGTATCAAGCTGGCCATGCGTAAGCACACGGAAGACCACGCTCCTGCCCAGAAGGCCGAATTACTGCCCCCCAGAGCCCCGAGCACGCTCCCACCAGCCATCTGCTGCTGCCTGACTGCCTGCTGCCCACGCGCCCTGCCATTTGCTGCCTGCACATCAGCCAGGGGTGCTGTTGCTGTGACCACCCCTGCTGGAACCGAAGACTCCCGACTGGGTTTCCATCGCTCCACAGCCCAGCCCCAGGACCCAGTTGCCCACCCACTCCTGCCTCTGGGGTTGTCATGTCAGGCACTGCAACATCTGGCACCACTGACAACCCCCGGCCAGAGAGGCAGAGGGGCACCAGCTTCAGTGCCAGGGAAGTTGGTGTCCTGGTGGAGCAAGTCCTGGGGCAGTATGATGCCCTCTTCAGAAGTGTGCGCGCTGACAAGGAAGGACGAACTCGGATCTGGACAGACATCGTGACTGCCATCAACGCGGAGGGGGTGGCAGTCCGCGACTTCCAACATGTCAAGAAGCGCTGGGAGGACTTCAGGTCCAGGACCCTGAACAAGGCCCGGCGCCTCTTGAAGGCAGCGGATGCTAAGGGGCGCCGGGGCCACTTGTCGGAAGATCAGATGAGGGTCCTGGAACGCATATCCCCAGCGCTCCACGTCCAGGTCCTTGAGAGGCAGAACCGTCTGGAGTCGAGCGGTAAGTGTACATGCATCCTGATTGTGAGCTGTGCGTGTGGTGATGTTTCAGTCGTGTGCAGGTTGCACATCTGTTTGTATGGGGTCGAGTATGGGTGGGGGTGTACAGGGACGTGAGGCTAACACATGCGAGGGCTGTAATTTGTGAGACATGGATGGTGCTTGTGTGTGTAGGCTTGCATGCCAAATGCAGTTGTGTGGGCACTCATGTTTGGATGAATGTGTATGTAAGTAGACATGTTCGTGATGTCACGCATGTATGTTGTTTTCAGCTGCATGTATCAGCACTGTGTACATGTGCATTTGTGTGTATTTGACAAGGGTGCAACAGTGATGCAACATGGATGCATGGGACAGCGGTATGTGGAAGCCTTATTGGCAGATGTGACATGGATGCCCATCTGAACACTGCGACACTTGGCAGAGGTGTACACATGCATGCAAGTGTGGTGGTGTGTGTACATGTGTAGTGCACTTCCTGTGTTGCATGTGATGTCTGGTTCAGCTTTGCCTGCTCATGCTGTTGTATGTGTATGGGTGGTGCTGGCAGTTGCAATATGGCTGTGGTATGGCTCATGTGTGCGAGTTGAAATGACATGTGTGTTGGGGATTGTGATGGTATGTCTGAGGTTTGCCAATGCCACTCATGTACAACTGTCATGTGTGTATGTGTCCATTGTACAGTGCCCTGATGCCTGTCTTATATTTCTCCCTGTCTGTAGCGTCAACTGATGAAGAGGGCGGAGAAGGTGCTGTGGAGCACAGCGGCGGGGATCCCACCGCCAGCCAGAGACGCAAGGCCCGGCTCCCCTCCCAGGTTGTGATCTCGTCGGGGAGTGAGGAGTCCGGTGCCGCGTCCCAGGCTGCAGCTGCCAGGGGGAGGTCCAAGAGGCGGAGGTTGGAGTTGGACTCCTCGGCAGCAGAAGGGGCAGCTGGGACCCCACAGGGCCCAACGGGGGAAGATGGCACGGAGTCATCCAGGTTGGTAGGGGGTTTGGTGGAGGAGGAGGCCGTGCAAGCAACAGAGACAGGGTCTGGAGGTGGGGATTCCACTGCTGCTAGTGGTGCAGTGCAGGACCAGGGACAGGAGGCAGCACAGGCCGCCGCAGAGGTGCCTGTGTGCAATCCTGTCCCTGATCCTGTCCCTGCATCATCTTGCACCACCAGGGATGCCTACGTCCAGACCCATTTTCAGGCAGGTGATGAGCTCATGACAACTGGCCTTCCTCTGCCTGTGGACGTGGCTATCCGGGTCTGGGTTGAGCCTGTCCTGACTGGTGTGGCGTTGCGTCAACGGGCCATGCGAGGTGACCTGCAGTCTTTTCATGAGGAGACTGCACGTCATCTTGAATGACTCATTGACCGCGTCGGCCTACTGGGACAGGTCACCCAGGCCGGATTCCTCTGTTTGATGGGGCTTGCTACGACCCCCTCCTCAACTGAACCCCCTATGCGCCAGTCATCCTCCGTGCCATATTCCCACCCATCAGTCACCTGGGTGCCCTGTGGAGCTGCCTCTGGCGGTGCGGCCAGGCTGGTGGAGGAGGCATCCTTGCCACAGTCGGGAGTCAGACGTCCAGCAGGGGTGGCCACATCAACGACTGCACCCCAGCCAGCGGAGGATGTGCAGGCAGCAGGAGGCAGTGCACGGACAGAGGCACAGCAGCAGCAGCAACATAGTGGGAGCCATGAAGGCTCGGGGCCTTCGACATCGGATGGGCAGGCATCGGCCGGAGGGCAGGAGGACCCAGGACAGAAAGTGTCTTCCGTGTGGCAGCGGTTGGGCCACGCCATAGATGCGGAGCGGCAGCGGGTGGAAGAGGCACGGCTCATGATGGTCAGGGCGGAAAACTCCATGCGGAGGGCCTTGAGGCGGGCTGAGTGCCTCGAGGCAATCCGCAGGGGGTTGGAGGTGGCCACATCGACGGCCCTCCGGACCCTCTGGGCCATGGAGGAGGACCAGCTCCGGGACATTGAGCAGGAGTTCGATGATGCCCTGGCCCGGGACATCCAAAAGTGAGCCGTCGGACTAGCCCGCTGCCCTTGTACATAGTTCTGTAGTTAGTGTTAGGTTTCCTTTGGTTTTGCATTTTCTTTGGACCTTTTGGACATTGGGCCACAATTTTGTATATAGTTTTTTTTGTATTATGTAGTGTTATTAGATAGGTTTCATTTCTTCTGTTGGGATCATGGACCCTGGCTTGTTCATCTGTACATAGTTGACTGTTGGATTTTCTTTTTTTTTTTACAATTTACCCATGGAGCAATGGCTTTCAATTATAATTTTCCATTGAATTTTCTTTTGTGGACTGTGACTTTGGACACCATTCCTTTGGATTATGATTTTTGCTTTTGCGTTTTTTCACGGACATGCTTCTTTTTATTTTTTTACATTCCCATTTCTGTTTGTTTATTTTTGATTCAATTTATGTTTCCTTTAATACATATTTTTTGTTCAAACTTCAATGTGTCGTATCATCTCATTGGTTTCATGCATATCATGATATGGGTTTTGAGATTCACTGACACCCATTGGGTGTATGTGAGGGACATGTGTTCGTTTCCAAACTTGCAATTGGGGTTCTATCATGTTATTGCCATTTCTAAGTGGGTGGATGCAATACTCGGGTGGGTGTTTTGCATTTGGAGGCTGACCATAGGGACCAGGGATCTAGATTGTGATGACATGTTGGCTGGGGAACATGAGTTGGGGCCTGGTGGAGGATGCACCACGGTGCTGGGGGGTGGGGGTGATGGGAGACATGAGTGGGGGCCTGGTTGAGGGTGCACCACAGTGCTGGGGGGTGGAGGTGCAGGGGAACATGAGTTGGGGCCTGGTGGAGGGTGCCCCACAGTGCTGGGGGGTGGGGGTGCAGGGGAACATGAGTTGGACATGAGTGGGGGCCTGGTGGAGGGTGCACCACAGTGCTGGGGGTGGGGCTGATGGGAGACATGAGTGGGAGCCTGGTGGAGGGTGCACCACAGTGCTGGGGGGTGAGGGTGCAGGGGGACATGAGTTGGACATGAGTGGGGGCCTGCTGGCAGGTGCCCCACAGTGCTGGGGGGTGGGGGTGCAGGGGAACATGAGGTGGGGCCTGGTGGAGGGTGCCCCACAGTGCTGGGGGATGGGGATGCAGGGGAACATGAGTTGGGGCCTGGTGGAGGGTGCACCACAGTGCTGGGGGGTGGGGGTGATGGGAGACATGGGTGGGAGCCTGGTGGAGGGTACACCACAGTGCTGGGGGGTGGGGGTGATGGGAGACATGAGTGGGGGCCTGGTGGAGGGTGCACCACAGTGCTGGGGGGTGGGGGTGATGGGAGACATGAGTGGGAGCCTGGTGGAGGGTGCACTACAATGCTGGGGGGTGGGGGTGCAGGGGAACATGAGTTGGACATGAGTGGGGGCCTGCTGGCAGGTGCCCCACAGTGCTGGGGGGTGGGGGTGCAGGGGAACATGAGTTGGGGCCTGGTGGAGGGTGCACCACAGTGCTGGGGGGTGGGGGTGATGGGAGACATGAGTGGGGGCCTGGTGGAGGGTGCACCACAGTGCTGGGGGGTGGGGGTGATGGGAGACATGAGTGGGAGCCTGCTGGAGGGTGCACCACAGTGCTGGGGGGTGGGGGCGCAGGGGGACATGAGTTGGACATGAGTGGGGGCCTGCTGGCAGGTGCCCCACAGTGCTGGGGGGTGGGGGTGCAGGGGAACATGAGTTGGACAAGAGTGGGGGCCTGGTGGAGGGTGCACCACAGTGCTGGGGGGTGGGGGTGCAGGGGAACATGAGTTGGGTCCTGGTGGAGGGTGCACCACAGTGCTGGGGGGTGGGGGTGATGGGGGACATGAGTGGGGGCCTGGTTGAGGGTGCACCACAGTGCTGGGGGGTGGGGGTGCAGGGGGACATGAGTTGGACATGAGTGGGGGACTGCTGGCAGGTGCCCCACAGTGCTGGGGGGTGGGGGTGCAGGGGAACATGAGTTGGACATGAGTGGGGGCCTGGTGGAGGGTGCGCCACAGTGCTGGGCGGTGGGGGTGCAGGGGGACATGAGTTGGACATGAGTGGGGGCCTGCTGGCAGGTGCCCCAAGTGCTTTGGGGTGGGGGTGCAGGGGAACATGAGTTGGGGCCTGGTTGAGGGTGCCCCACAGTGCTGGGGGGTGGGGGTGCAAGGGAACATGAGTTGGGGCCTGGTGGAGGGTGCACCACAGTGCTGGGGGGTGGGGGTGATGGGAGATGTTAGGCGGAAACCTGTGCAGTTCCCTCTGGGACCACTGCAAAAGATTTAGGACTACAGGTGTTTGGCAGTAAACCCACTTGGTAGCAGTCTGTACCACACAGATTCACTTGGTAGCTGTGGCTGAGCAGTCAGACGTCTCTCAAGAAGAGTTAAGCAGTATGTGGAGTATACAATATAGGGCAATTCTTCACAGTAAGACAAGCAAACACGCAACAAGGCTTCAGTGTAAAGATACTAAGTTATTTATTCATAACGAAACATCTATCGAAAACACTATGGCACTATCACGGCAAACAAGTCAAATTCAATTACTCTACGAAGAAGAAACGATCAATCCCCCTAACAATAGTTCGACAAGTCTAGGTTCTACCGGCACCTCTTATTTACAGACAGAGGTGTATGCCTCAACCTAGATGACACTCTAATATTAGTTAGGGCGGGAGAGAAAAATAAGCAGGTTACGAAATCAACACAGTTCAATACTTCACGGGAAAAATGCAAGGCAAGAAGACAAGAAACACGATAGATCATAAAGTTCAGAGGCCAGGCCCACTCGGAGAGAGGCAAGGTGATATGTCCCAAAAGTCTCTAGTGGAAATGCGTTCGAGTCTTTGTAGCAAATTGTTATCGGCAGATTGAACCAGTTCAGAACAATACGTGAGAAAGCTTGGAGGCGACCCAACGGAAAGGAGAGGATTAAGACACCTCACTTGAACCGATCGAAAGGGAAGCCAGGCGGACACGGTACCTTGTTGTGGAGGGCAGCTCCGGTGGGGGCAGTTGTTCCTGGTGGTGGATGCATGTCGGGTCTTTGCCAAGAGTAGAGATGATCTCGTCGTCGAAGAAAGTGAAGTCTGGTGCACCACCAGGGAAGAGACCAGCCGCGGAGTGCTCCGTCACAAGGCACCACCTTTTGATCATGGTACAGGGGTAGTGGCTATCCGGTTGCCGAGGTGCTCTGCACGGGCAATTCGGCCACTGCGTCCTGAGGCGAAGAAAAAGCAAAAGGGACTGGTTGTTCCCATCAGTCAGGGGAAGAGACTCTCCGGCAGGGTGATCTTCTCTGTCGTCGGGAAGTGGTGAGTCGGTTCAGCAGGGCTCCACCGGAGGTGTCGTCATTGCAGGTCGGCTCAGCTTTACCCTCGTCGGATTCTTAGGTCCTGTGGCGACTTCTGAAGATCCAGTCCCAAAAGCCCTGCTTTTATGCAGAAGACCCCCATTCATTCAGCGTAGCTGTCAACCAACACATGCTAAGTGGTGAGCGGGGAGGCTCACCACTTGGGCCAATCACACCAGAGTGCGACCGGAGTTGGCAAGGCAACTCGGTCCAGGGTGCCTAAACCCCCTCCCACACCCCTGTGGTAACCCAGACAGAATGGCACCACTTTGGAGGGTCTCTGTACAGAGCCCGCCAAAAGTGGAACAAAGGGCTCAACCTTTGGTTTAGGAGTCACAGAGACAAACACAGACGCCATTTTAAAAACCGAGTTCTGGCAGAAAATACCATCCGATAGACTTATTTAAGATAAGTAGACCGGTGGTATGTTAGAGATTAACGAGAAACAGTATCAATCTCTAACAATGGGAAGAATCCCATAGGGTTATATTCGGGGTCGAATATAACAAGTAGTTTCCACTGCCACCAGCCAAAACTGGACGAGGGGGGACGGGACAGTGCCCCCTCGAGTAACAGACCTAGGAGTAATCGAATTACCCCTACTAGTACGTCCACAATAGGATGGTTTGTACTAGTTCTGTTAGTAAATTTAGGTCTAGTAAAGCCAATGGTGACTTTACATGCCCGGGGAGACAGTAGTCAGTCCCCGGGTATGGAGTCTATGATGGAGGTCCGCTAGGATGCCCCAGTGTTACAGCACGTAGGGTGTGGTGTAACAAACATAGCAAAACATATGAGACCCTATGGAGTAAAAGACCCCATAGCCCATAGAACACATTGACATTCAAAGGAATTACACGCATTCATGTCCACGAGTGGGAGGAAAAGAGTCTCACTCTTGGCAGGATGGAAAAAAACAAACTCCAGAAATCCAGCAAAGCTGCTGGGGGACTCACTAGGTTAGGAAATTCAACCTAAACAGAGAATTCTCCCTAACAGGAGACATGAGTGGGGGCCTGGTGGAGGGTGCACCACAGTGCTGGGGGGTGGGGGTGCAGGGGAACATGAGTTGGACATGAGTGGGGGCCTGGTGGAGGGTGCACCACAGTGCTGGGGGGTGGGGGTGCAGGGGAACATGAGTTGGTCATGAGTGGGGGCCTGCTGGCAGGTGCCCCACAGTGCTGGGGGTTGGGGGTGCAGGGGAACATGAGTTGGGTCCTGGTGGAGGGTGCACCACAGTGCTGGGGGGTGGGGGTGATGGGAGACATGAGTGGGGGCCTGGTGGAGGGTGCACCACAGTGCTGGGGGGTGGGGGTGCAGGGGAACATGAGTTGGGTCCTGGTGGAGGGTGCACCACAGTGCTGGGGGGTGGGGGTGATGGGGGACATGAGTGGGGGCCTGGTTGAGGGTGCACCACAGTGCTGGGGGGTGGGGGTGCAGGGGGACATGAGTTGGACATGAGTGGGGGACTGCTGGCAGGTGCCCCACAGTGCTGGGGGGTGGGGGTGCAGGGGAACATGAGTTGGACATGAGTGGGGGCCTGGTGGAGGGTGTGCCACAGTGCTGGGCGGTGGGGGTGCAGGGGGACATGAGTTGGACATGAGTGGGGGCCTGCTGGCAGGTGCCCCAAGTGCTTTGGGGTGGGGGTGCAGGGGAACATGAGTTGGGGCCTGGTTGAGGGTGCCCCACAGTGCTGGGGGGTGGGGGTGCAAGGGAACATGAGTTGGGGCCTGGTGGAGGGTGCACCACAGTGCTGGGGGGTGGGGGTGATGGGAGATGTTAGGCGGAAACCTGTGCAGTTCCCTCTGGGACCACTGCAAAAGATTTAGGACTACAGGTGTTTGGCAGTAAACCCACTTGGTAGCAGTCTGTACCACACAGATTCACTTGGTAGCTGTGGCTGAGCAGTCAGACGTCTCTCAAGAAGAGTTAAGCAGTATGTGGAGTATACAATATAGGGCAATTCTTCACAGTAAGACAAGCAAACACGCAACAAGGCTTCAGTGTAAAGATACTAAGTTATTTATTCATAACGAAACATCTATCGAAAACACTATGGCACTATCACGGCAAACAAGTCAAATTCAATTACTCTACGAAGAAGAAACGATCAATCCCCCTAACAATAGTTCGACAAGTCTAGGTTCTACCGGCACCACTTATTTACAGACAGAGGTGTATGCCTCAACCTAGATGACACTCTAATATTAGTTAGGGCGGGAGAGAAAAATAAGCAGGTTACGAAATCAACACAGTTCAATACTTCACGGGAAAAATGCAAGGCAAGAAGACAAGAAACACGATAGATCATAAAGTTCAGAGGCCAGGCCCACTCGGAGAGAGGCAAGGTGATATGTCCCAAAAGTCTCTAGTGGAAATGCGTTCGAGTCTTTGTAGCAAATTGTTATCGGCAGATTGAACCAGTTCAGAACAATACGTGAGAAAGCTTGGAGGCGACCCAACGGAAAGGAGAGGATTAAGACACCTCACTTGAACCGATCGAAAGGGAAGCCAGGCGGACACGGTACCTTGTTGTGGAGGGCAGCTCCGGTGGGGGCAGTTGTTCCTGGTGGTGGATGCATGTCGGGTCTTTGCCAAGAGTAGAGATGATCTCGTCGTCGAAGAAAGTGAAGTCTGGTGCACCACCAGGGAAGAGACCAGCCGCGGAGTGCTCCGTCACAAGGCACCACCTTTTGATCATGGTACAGGGGTAGTGGCTATCCGGTTGCCGAGGTGCTCTGCACGGGCAATTCGGCCACTGCGTCCTGAAGCGAAGAAAAAGCAAAAGGGACTGGTTGTTCCCATCAGTCAGGGGAAGAGACTCTCCGGCAGGGTGATCTTCTCTGTCGTCGGGAAGTGGTGAGTCGGTTCAGCAGGGCTCCACCGGAGGTGTCGTCATTGCAGGTCGGCTCAGCTTTACCCTCGTCGGATTCTTAGGTCCTGTGGCGACTTCTGAAGATCCAGTCCCAAAAGCCCTGCTTTTATGCAGAAGACCCCCATTCATTCAGCGTAGCTGTCAACCAACACATGCTAAGTGGTGAGCGGGGAGGCTCACCACTTGGGCCAATCACACCAGAGTGCGACCGGAGTTGGCAAGGCAACTCGGTCCAGGGTGCCTAAACCCCCTCCCACACCCCTGTGGTAACCCAGACAGAATGGCACCACTTTGGAGGGTCTCTGTACAGAGCCCGCCAAAAGTGGAACAAAGGGCTCAACCTTTGGTTTAGGAGTCACAGAGACAAACACAGACGCCATTTTAAAAACCGAGTTCTGGCAGAAAATACCATCCGATAGACTTATTTAAGATAAGTAGACCGGTGGTATGTTAGAGATTAACGAGAAACACTATCAATCTCTAACAATGGGAAGAATCCCATAGGGTTATATTCGGGGTCGAATATAACAAGTAGTTTCCACTGCCACCAGCCAAAACTGGACGAGGGGGGACGGGACAGTGCCCCCTCGAGTAACAGACCTAGGAGTAATCGAATTACCCCTACTAGTACGTCCACAATAGGATGGTTTGTACTAGTTCTGTTAGTAAATTTAGGTCTAGTAAAGCCAATGGTGACTTTACATGCCCGGGGAGACAGTAGTCAGTCCCCGGGTATGGAGTCTATGATGGAGGTCCGCTAGGATGCCCCAGTGTTACAGCACGTAGGGTGTGGTGTAACAAACATAGCAAAACATATGAGACCCTATGGAGTAAAAGACCCCATAGCCCATAGAACACATTGACATTCAAAGGAATTACACGCATTCATGTCCACGAGTGGGAGGAAAAGAGTCTCACTCTTGGCAGGATGGAAAAAAACAAACTCCAGAAATCCAGCAAAGCTGCTGGGGGACTCACTAGGTTAGGAAATTCAGCCTAAACAGAGAATTCTCCCTAACAGGAGACATGAGTGGGGGCCTGGTGGAGGGTGCACCACAGTGCTGGGGGGTGGGGGTGCAGGGGAACATGAGTTGGACATGAGTGGGGGCCTGGTGGAGGGTGCACCACAGTGCTGGGGGGTGGGGGTGCAGGGGAACATGAGTTGGTCATGAGTGGGGGCCTGCTGGCAGGTGCCCCACAGTGCTGGGGGTTGGGGGTGCAGGGGAACATGAGTTGGGTCCTGGTGGAGGGTGCACCACAGTGCTGGGGGGTGGGGGTGATGGGAGACATGAGTGGGGGCCTGGTGGAGGGTGCACCACAGTGCTGGGGGGTGGGGGTGCAGGGGGACATGAGTTGGACATGAGTGGGGGCCTGCTGGCAGGTGCCCCACAGTGCTGGGGGGTGGTGGTGCAGGGGAACATGAGTTGGGGCCTGGTGGAGGGTGCACCACAGTGCTGGGGGGTGGGGGTGATGGGAGACATGAGTGGGGGCCTGGTGAAGGGTGCACCCCAGTGCTGGGGGGTGGGGGTGATGGGAGACATGAGTGGGAGCCTGGTGGAGGGTGCCCCACAGTGCTGGGGGGTGGGGGTGCAGGGGAACATGAGTGGGAGCCTGGTGGAGGGTGCACCACAGTTCTGGGGGTGGGGGTGCAGGGGGACATCAGTGGGGGTGCAGGCTAGTCCCCCGTGGTGTGGGCTGCCTGCAGAGGCCGTGGAGGTTGTGGAGCGAACACCTGGGAGGACCCACATGGCCAATTCACGTGTAGTACTCCACGGAACCCCTGAAATACACGTACCCTGCTGATATCGCATGTGAAACTTCCCGCGCACCCCAAGATACACGTACCCAGGACATTCGCGTGTGGAACTTCCAGCGCACCCCTGAAATACACGTACCCTGCTGATATCGCGTGTGAAACTTCCCGCGCACCCCAAGATACACGTACCCAGGATATTCACGTGTGGAACTTCCAGCGCACCCCTGAAATACATGTACCCTTCTGATATCGCGTGTGAAACCTCCTGCGCACCCCAAGATACACATACCCAGGACATTCGCATGTGGAACTTCCAGCGCACCCCTGGAATACACATACCCTGCTGATATCACATGTGAAACTTCCCGCGCACCACAAGATACACGTAGCCAGGACATTCACGTGTGGAACTTCCAGCGCACCCCTGGAATACACGTACCCTGCTGATATCACGTGTGAAACTTCCCGCGCACCCCAAGATACACGTAGCCAGGACATTCACGTGTGGAACTTCCAGCGCACCCCAGTAATACACGTACCCTGCTGATATCGCATGTGAAACTTCCCGCGCACCCCGAAATACACGTACCCAGGACATTCGCGTGTGGAATTTCCCGCGCACCCCTGATATACACGTACCCTGCTGAATTCACGTGTGAAACTTCCCGCGCACCCCTGATGTACACGTACCCTGATGGAATCGCATGTGGAACTTCCAGGGCACCCCTGAAATACACGTACCCAGCTGGAATGACATGAGGTACTTCCTGCGCACCCCAGTGATACACGTAGCCCGCTTGCCGTGCTGGTACAGGGTTAGCGCAGCCCTTTGCGCTGGATTGGGGATTTTGATGGCTTTTCCCTGCGCAAGGGGCATTCTTGAGGGCGTAACTGGCGCTGCTGCAGGGTCGCTGCGCCACTGTGCGCCACGGCTGGTTTTGGTGGCTGGAATCCATGAATGCGCTGTGCACGGAAATGTATTTTGACGCACGCGGATGGCGCAGGGATTCGCATGCGCACACTGTGCGCCAGCCGCGTGCGCCACTTGTGCGCTGAATTCTATGAATTACCCCCTAAGTGCCTGGTTTCAGACGTGAAGGAGATAGTTAACGTTAACTATCTCCTTCAAGTCTGTTACACTCTTGTAACATTGAAATTAAACCAGAATGGTCTCATTAGAATGTATAAAAGAAGTTAGATGCCCCCAAACAAGTACGTTTTCAACCCCACAGTGTCCGAAGTTACCCCCTCTCGCTACATTTGATGGGTTAGATCCGCTACCCCTTTTCAGAAGTGCAGAGAAATTCCAAACCCGGAAGCAGCAACCAAATGGAACAATGTCCTCTTCCTTGCTCATGAGCCCTGCTCACAACCCCTGCACACCACAAGGGCCAGTGAGCTGTCTGATGATGGCTCCCAGCCGAAGCCTACAGGGACACCCGAGCATTTTCATTTGTTTCGTTTTCATTCTCTGGACTCTGGAGCCCAGGAAACTTAAACAAAACGAGAAATGTTTGTTTGTATTATTCCACTTCCTGGGGGCTCCAGAGTACAGGGAACAAAAACGAAATGAATGAAAATGCTGATGACAGGGTGCAGCCTGGGTACAGTACACTTGTGTGCCCCAGTGGGCTCCAGCCATATAACAAAGTCCACCAAAAATGTAAACTAAACTGTTAACGAAGCAATGCCTGTAAGACAGCTCGAAAGACTGATGTATCGTCTGCAAAGGTCTCTACCTGGAATCACCTCTACACAGCTAAGCAGTCTTTTTGAGTGTAATCTGCACTCAAAAAGATTGTTTAGTGTTTGTTAGGAAGTGTGACAATCTAAATCATTGGTACACCGTACCACTAGTCTGTTTGCTTTTTACAGAGCGCACATTTAGTTCAAAGGGTCAAGAAATGCGTCAGTTCTCCTGATCCAAATATAGAATCAGCTGAGCCCAGACATTGCCAGTTTCCCAAGTCACACTAGACGTGTGTGTGCGCACTTATCAATCACAGCTAGGCAGTCTCTCTCTCTTTCTCTCTCTCTCTCTCTCTCTCTCTCTCGCTCTCTCTCTTTCCCATTCTAAATCTTAATAGGAGTGCGAAATAATGCAGTTATTGGTAGGCATGTTAGAAATGTTCGGCCCTGTCACAATCTGATAGCCCACAAAGTTTGCAAGTCACTCGTATTGGGAGCGAACCATACAGAAATTCCCTCCGAGACCCTCTTTTCTTCTTCATTCTTAATTGTTTGCAGGTTGGCCCCGTGCTGGTTCAAAAATAAACAAAAATACCCCTTCTTCTAGCTCTGGTGGATGCCCTTTCACGAAATAGAAAAAGGGTCAGAGCTTGATAATTTTCTTTTAACTTTCCAGAATGGGTGGCATTGGGAATTGGTAAATTAATTGAATTTCTAGCATCAGAAACCTACTTGTGCAAGAGGATATGCTTGCTTGGGAAATAGAAAAACATGTTATTCTTTTTTCAGTGCAAGAGTGCAAGAGTCCTGCAGAGACTTTGTTTCCTTTGAACTCAATATTTTCCACCATAAATCGCTGAAAAAGTGTGAAAGTTTCAGGAAACAGTAGGATATAGTTAATATTCAATTTAAAAGTATATACAAATGTGGCGGTTCCGGACACATCTCCCTATACTTTTTCGTTGGGTGAGGTTCCGTTGCTTGCTGGGGAATCTCACAATCACACTTTCTGTCATGTGAACGATTGGCTGTGCCGGTATATGCAATTTTTCCATGCCTATGTGTGAGTGCTATGTTCACATGGGTGCTCTTTCTTAGTTCACATTCCATAACTCCTCAATATGATTACTTGCCTTTCTGGGTGCCCCCCTATCTTCACCCCCTGCCCTCATGCCCTTTTCTCACCTTCACTCCTACCCGGCCTGCTTCCATATTTTCTCATTTTTCTCCAAAGGGCCTCCTTCCGGGGTCCCCTGCTTACTTACCTCTTTTATGAGCTATTTGCCATATGGAGTAAATTAAATACTGCATAGAGTAAATATAGGTTCTGTACCCACGCATTACTCGTTACCATGCATTTACTATCCAATGCTGTAAATAAGGCGCATTTAAAATGCCACTTCGTACTTGTCATTAGTCGCTCACTTAATACAAAAGAGATATATCTTGCAATTGCTTCTTGGTGATACACTGGACATTACAGAATTGAATAACATGCAAGTGAAATATAAGAATATATGTATCATTCTGGTCACAGACCCAGATAATATAGTGGATTTGTAACGGTTGAGGAAATGCGCCCTTACAAGTTGTTTCTTTAGTATGCCTTGCATAACATATTTTCACCTGCCCTTCCAAACTCCTAGCAATTGCATAGCCAATTTGGTCGTTGATCATGCATTTATAGTCGTAAAGCAAATAAAGCTCATGACAAGGTTTTCAATGCAAACGATTCTTCCTCTTTTGTCATTCACTAATTCACTAATTCCTAATTATACATTACTCATCTGTCATCCTTACACAGAGCATCCAAGAATCCTAGGAGACAATTCGAGTTTAGCCTAACAGTCTTGAACATACAGCACAATGTAATTATCACAGGATGAGGTTTTGCACCAAGAGTTAACTGTTTCCCAGCACGATTACTTAGCCCTTGAACAGAGTTGTCATCAGAACACCGGTAATGCATTACAATAAACCTTGCATTGGTGCACACATTGTGTGGGTGTCTTAGATGCTGCGTGGCGTTGTTATGGGTTACACTATAGAGCACTTAATTCGAATGTGTGCTGAGTTCATTATTTTCATTGTTTCGAACGTTTGCAAACAGTGCTTATGGCAGTTAGCAGGTGGTAGGAAATGTATTAGAATGCTTTATCAGAACACAGTACAACTCATTAACCTTCTGTAAAACTCTGGGCCTCCTCTCTCCCATAGAAGGAGACGGTGAAGAGTCTGGTGCATAAAATACCAGTATGCACAGGAGTTTCAGGGGCTTGGTCGGTGGGGCTTGGGACTTACTGGCAAAATACCCCCATCCATAAATTACAACAAATATAAATGCCTTGTATCCAATCAAGACAGTTTTTTGCTGGCAATATTTATATATATATATATATTCAGTGAAAAAACTTTGTTAAAGGGACGTTATGGTTAAGTTGCACTACGAAAAACCTATGAAATTCAGTAAAAAAACGTTGTTAAAGGGACGTTATGGTTCAAAGTAAAACCGAAAAACCCCTGAAATTCGGCAGTTATGGAAAAATAAGCAACCATAACTCGCGCCACCGTGCACTGCTAACACTAACACCCAGGACATCAAAGATGACATCACAAATGTCATTGATGACATCACTGATGACATCACTTGTCTGGCTCTCCCTTTTTTCCCTTTACTGACATATCTAGGCCACATAATTTTCTTCAGTAACAGTCAGGAAGTAAAAATTGAAAAGGTACTATATTTGTAGACTTAGGGTCAAGTCACATCATATGAAACATATACATAGCGGAAGACACAGGCTTGAAAGAGAGCAATCCTTTCTGTGCATGGAGATAATCATTAGAGTTATCAGCATTTTCTCATAGTTTTATTTGTATTACTCTACCTTCCCTGTATATGCTCATATTTGTATACATTGTACTCACTCTCCTTTCCTTTGGGTGCAGTCACATCATGTGATACACATACATATGGTAAGTAGCAGCTTTGAAACAGAGCAATAGTTTCTCTGCATAAAGACAATCAGTTGGGTTATGCACTCTTTCTGCTACTGCTTCTGCTTTTTTGTTTACTTCACTGTCCCTGTATACACTCATATTTGTATGTGTTGTTGTGTCTTTGTGTTTTGTCTGTAATAATTATGTATTAAGTGGGTTTTATTATCTACTTATTACATGTTTCACAGTACGCAAAACTCTAATAAGAAAGCAGTTATCATTTCACTATTCAACATGACAAGATTATGAATATTGCACTTTCATCATGTATGCTGCACACACTGCCTATGTTTCTGCATGAGAAGCTTAGTATACTGTATAGAACTTCATAACAGAATGCTATTTATATCAATGCATTGCTTAATGCACTAATTAGCTCATGATATTTATCCCAATGATCCTTGACAGTTTTTGGTCAGCATTATAAGAATCCCTTGTACAGAGTTTTCATGAAAAGTAAATGCACATGTGATGTCATCAGTGATGTCATCAATGACATTTGTGATGTCATTTTTGATGTCCTGGGTGTTAGTGTTAGCAGTGCACGGTGGCGCGAGTTATGGTTGCTTATCTTACCATAACTGCCGAATTTCAGGGGTTTTTTGGTTTTACTTTGAACCATAACGTCCCTGTAGCAACGTTTTTTTACTGAATTTCATAGGTTTTTCATAGTGCAACTTAACTAACGTCCCTTTAACAAAGTTTTTTCACTGAATTTCATAGGTTTTTAGCAGCGCAACTTAACCATAACGTCCCTTTAACAAAGTTCTTTTACTGAATTTCATAGTTTTTTAGTAGCACAACGTAACAATAATAACTTTGACTTTATGTACATATAATATGGAACATACTGAACCCTTTCTACTGAATTTGACGGTCCGCAGACATGTTCGGACAACAGTACCACCACCTAAACACTCTGGGGGGTATGTGTAATAGTTATATCATAACATAGGAACATTTAACAAATTCACAAAACAGCACACATACAAAGTATATGTAGTAATACTTAAAAAATGTAACCCATATATGTAACACACTAACCATTCATTTAAATACAATATGTTTTAAAATGGAATATACCAATAGAAGATAAAGTGGCTTCCACCATAATTACCTCACACACGCTCCACAACCAACAGCAAGACCAAACATATCTCACCAGACATAGTACGTGCACTTCTTTTTACTCATATATTTATAAACTTTCTATATTAGAAAAAAAAAACATATTACTTTTTTGTTTTCTCACAGAAATGTGTAGTACTCTCGACTGGCTAGAGGAGCATTTCCCACGAGAGGAAATGTTAGAAGATAGTCCACCTAATGGTACACACTTTACTATATAAACCAATTAATAAATATTATTTTGTATACATTTAACATATACATTTTTTTATTACAGACCATACAAAAATTCCAAGCATCTCACAACAACAATCAGAGGATATCACTCTACAACAGATTAAACAAAAAATGGACAACCTTATGCAAAATTTTATGGATTTGAAAAACTTTGTGGAAAATCATGTGAAACCACCAACAGCACACCATTGTCCAACCTGCACTTGTCCCCCCTCACCCTATCCCTCTCAGTTAACCCCAAACCCTGTCTATGGACCAAAGCGTTTCGATGAGCTTTCCTTTGCTTCTTCACCTGATCCCAGTTATCTAGAAATCCCTAATTCTCCTGTTTTTGTTTCCGTTTCTGCCCCACCTTCCCAGTCATAATTGTATATATATATGAAATAAAGTTACTTTTCTTATATTCTGTTGTAATTACTTTCAGTTCTTTGTGATGAAACCAATTTAGGTGTCCACAGGCAGCGCAGTTGTTCGGAAATGTTCGTAAAGAAACGAAAATGTAACTGTCCTGAGGACACTGCATCTGTCTGTAATGTTCTCATGCAAGTTGAAAATGTTCTAAGGACACTCGTGGTGTCCTAAATTGTTCGTAAATAAACGAAAATTGAGGTGTGCTTGAAACGCTATGTCTGTCTGTATTGTTAGCAAATAAATTAAACTGTGCTAAGAACAAACGGCTGTCCGTAACTGTTCGTTTTACATGTGGCGCACTTTTAATTAGTTCAGGACCCGAACACTGTCCGTAGAACATCAACACACATGCGCAAAACAATGTCCGTACATTGGGTGTCCTGCGGACGGCCGCTACCTTAGCGAACATGCTCACAAAACAATCATGTGACCACGGCCACGGTCATCTCGTGCTCTAAATGCGGATACTGTTCGTGTCCCCGAACAGTTTAAAAGTACAATTCCAAGTAATCCACAATATTTCTCATAAAAGAATCACCATACCACAAATCCCACATACTAATCCTCACTTTCCACATAGTTTTTCAGACTTTTTGAACCTTTTTTGATGTTCAACCTGTCTTGCGGACGGCGCGCATGTCCGCGACCCGTGCACCAGCACCCCTATATAAGACCATGCCCTAGAGCACATTCTCATTGTGTTTCTGACTATTCCACAGAGCACACTGCATTTTGCTGCATACTTTGCAGATTTTGAGATTTCCATCTCCAAGCCTATGACATCCATGGCTCGACTATTACCACATGGTGCTACATCTGCCTCAGCACCACCCCCACCCCCTCAACCACCACCATTTCCCCAAGGGCCTGAAGAGGGTAACAGGAGTGAGGATACAGAGGAGGAAGAAGAGGATGACGAGAATGAGGTAAAAGAAAACCCCTACTAGCTGCCCGCGGCGTGATTCTTGGGCGTGGTGGTTGTTAACCGTTCATGGGAATGGTCCTGAGGCTCATGCAAACCGTGTCACCTGCAACGAGTGCAAAATGGTACTCAGTCGTGGGAGGCATGGTTCGTATAGCTTTGGGACTACGACCATGAAGCGACACCTGAACTCATTCCACACTGGGGCCATTCGCAAGGTTGTACCTTGCGAAGAGCGTAGTAGGTTGATTGCCTCTACTTCATCCTCCGTTTCTGATCCTGTCACCACAAGGAACACCTCTGTGGGACAGCGTCTTCCTCAAGCTGCCTCACAGGCCATACAGAATTCTGATGACCCTTACCTTTCGAGGGTCACAGTTGTATGTATGTACTGTGACACAGTACTCTGTAGGGGGGAGTGACTTCGGAGTGCTTTTGAGACTATCGTCTCAGAGCACGAGAAGACCTGCTCACTACCCAAATAAAACCCACTCTACATCTTCCTCTCTCAGCTCGCCCTTTCTTATCCCTGTGGTTGGTGTCCCCCCTTTACCCTCCTTCCCCTCCTCTCCTAGTGTGTCGTGTGTAAAAAACCAAAAAAATACAAAATCACAAAAATCAAAAAAAAATAAGGCTCTTTTCAGAGCCGCCTTTCACAGTTAAAAAATAGAAGTAACGATAAAGAATGCAGGGCCCTTTCTATTTCTTGAAAGTCCGCGGACAGTTCGCGAAAATAAAAAAAATTGGGGTGCTGCCCTATTGTAACCATTGCTTTTGTCTCTGGGAGGAAGTGGTGGCTCTGAAAAGAGCCTTTGGGAGTTGTTTGTATGTCAAAAATTATAAATACTTAACACCTACTTCAATATAGATGCTGCATTTCTAAAAAAGGTCGCAATGCATTTTGTACATTTCTCAGAAAAATCTGATTGCCAGCATAAGTAAGATGGACTCCATCTCTGCGAAAAATGTATGTACTACGAAACATAATATTTTCATTGTGAAAACATAACATGCCAAAATCTCTTAGGAAAGCACAAACAGCCTTATTGACATTACGCCTTGCTTTCTCCATTTGGGGACCACATGAGAAAGAACAAAGCCACATTTGTCTCTGCGCAATCCGTGAAAAAATTACTTTGGAGTTTGGAAACATATCCATGATCTTCTGAAGTCCTTCTTTCATTGTAAATTGCAAAGAAATTCCAGACACATGTCCTAAACTGTTCCCTCCACAATGCATTACAATTAAATCTGGATGTTCCTCTATATTCAAAGTTGCACAGAGAGGTAGCAAGTCCAGCCACTTCATTCCATGCACTCCATGCCAGTGCACTTCCACATGTGGGAATCCAAGATCTATAGATACTCCACAGCTTTCTGCATGCACCTTCAACCAATGTATCCACGAATCTGCCAAAATCCACACAATCTGTTTTTTGAAACACTCAGCCATAGCTATCTGTTCTTCTCTCACCAAAAAGAATATCAGAAAAAACCTCTCCTAGCACACAACACACTCACTAAACTTTACTGACCAATCCCTTGCTACATTCAATCTCATTTGCATGCCTCCCAACCCCAAATTCTCCAGATGTAATACGCGGTGTCCTGGAACTACCGCCATGTCCGCGAACGTATCCTAACATGGACAGCCCTTATACCATTTCCACTTCACTCTCTGTGCCATTCCCTCATTGGATGTAGCTAAGAAATCACATGACCATCCACCAATCAAATCCAAGACCTCTACATGTAACTGCATCATCATAGATCAGCACTGCAAATGTACAGTGAATCTCTCGGACTACAAGTCTCATACCATTGGCAACCACGATCTACGAGAAATACTAGTCAAGTCTCCAAGATTTCTACTTGCAGCTTCGTCCATATCCATATGCATGAACACAAACTACAGGTATGCATATTTTCTATACAGTACATGAACACATTTTCTAACTGACTTTTACCTTGTATAATCTGTAAAATGAATCTACGATCATTTTTTCATTATCCTAAAATGAACTGTGACTTACAAACCTTTATACCGTTTAATTTCTTCGTACACGCACACACACACGCAAATAATGTTAAACTAATCTTTTTCAAATAAAATATATAGACTACATCTACTCAAACAAAATTACATGCACACTCTATGATCAAATCTCAAAGAATAATATTTGTACAGACACATATTTGGTTTTACTTTTTTTAGTTTATACAATTACTTACATTTATATAGGACAAGCAGGCTATGACATTCACTCACTAGTACGTGGAAAAGCAGGCTATGACATGATATGATAGTTTATTTATATGGACTCACTATTACGTGGAAAAGCTTAGTTGCAGGAATAGTGGTATACAGTGGTACATTATGAATTTAACAAGCCATAGTGAAGATATTTTCTTTCCTACAGTTAGTCATAACATAGTTTTTAATAGGTTTTAAGGAAGGCGTTGAGCATTTCAATTTAAAAAATCTATGTCTAAATTAAAAAGAGTGCTATATACAAACGAAATTACTAATTTCTTTCTTTTACAATTGCAGTGAAGACCATTCTCCTGAAAAGAAGCAGCGAATTGGAACTACAAAGAACAACTAAGAAGCAAACTGCTCATTTTAGAAAAAAGTAAGTAGAATGTTACCATAATATTTGAATTATTACTCACACTGTAAGCTTAATTCATGCTATTTCTGTGCCTAAAAATAGAGATTCTGCACCATTCTGACCAAAAATCCCCCCGTCTTAAACAGTGATTTACTGGCAGAATGGCCCACAAATTCCTATTTTTTGACACACAAATTACCCAACTCAGTCGCTAGAATTTTGATGTTGTAGAAAAAACAACTGTTTTAATTGTATAGCTTTAGATATACTATTTATACTTCTCCACACCACTAGCTTACTTTTTTCTGTCATCTGAACCCCAGTTTAGGAACACATTAATTCAAGAATAGCCATCCCTACTAGTTCTTCCCAATGCAAAATCACACACCATTATATACATCTTTATCACCTTACTCAAACACTCATGCACACACCACACATGCATTGCAGAACACCCCAACCCATACCTTCTGTATTTTTTTCAACAGACCCTAAAGAATGCCTACCAAAAAGCAACTCCATGGAAAGGGACGCAGAAGTAGAGCAAATGAAAAGAAAAGTCTCCAACATAAACATCCATCTATAGCAGAATTTGTAAAAAAAAGTTGAAACACAACAGCTAATACAGTCATGTAGTGAAACAGAAGAAGTTTCTAGTACAAAAAACTTCCCTCCTCTATCAAGAAGTAAAACAACCCAAAAAACAATTAACAGAACATCAACTATCACTACAAATAAAACTTCTTCTATAAATCTTGATATAGTACAAAGTAAGCATACCAAGAAAAGTATTTTAGCCAAAATGTTCGTCAAAAATTCCTTCAAAATCTTATGAAAACAGGAGAGAAACCAGGTTCAAGACTTCAAACCTATCGTAGGAAAGTAATCTTAGAAGCGTTGATAGACAGTGTACTTCTTCTCAAAACAAAGTTATTTATTTTAGTGTTAAACAGAATGAAACCACTAACAAAACTAATAACTAAATTACAAAAAAGACTTCTCAATAAATGAAATGTCAACAGAAATAACTTCTTAAATATCTGTGGAGGTGAATGGAGTCACACTACAAGCACAGAACCATACTTTAATGAAGAAGCCTACAAACAAAAGCAAACAAATACAATTGCCATACATAGCAGTGGTCGAGGTTATGAAAAAGTTAATAATACCATAATGGAACAAGAAGAACTCCTTACAAAAATATGCCCTGAAAACGTAGATTTAGCCCTCCATTCAAATGAATCAGAACATCTAGTGTACAAATGGCCATGCACGTCAATGTGTAACATTCCCAAAAAAATGTTCAACTCTTTACGCCAATTCCTCAATCAATATGTGAAAAGCAAAGACAAAATCAAAATTAAACTACTGCAAAATATGGATGCTTGTCCAATACGCAAGTACACAGGACTACAAGGACATTCCTTGGCCTGCATTACAGGACCTACTTGCAAAACACCCTTTCATGATATCAAAAGGATATCAACACATCATGCAAGTATAAGAAATCTAGTTTATAAACTGTACTATGCTAAAAGTCCTGTTTTAGTACTAGCCAATTTAAATAACATTCTTCTACATGGTACAGCAAAAGACCTCCTATAAGAAATTGACTATATCCAGACAAAATATTTTGGAAGTGAAACCCACTTACAAGTTGAATTAGCTGTCAACCAACTTCGTACCAATTCTGCACATGGCAACCTTTCACTACAGACATACAAAAAAGAAATACTAAAATTTGAAAGTACTTCAGCTGAAGTACCAAACCACGTATGTGTATGTTGCCACAAAACTTTATATAAAAGTAACACAAAAACTATAGACCTATCATACATAATAGAAGACAATGAAGATTCTAAATGGCTTGAATTAGCTCTCTACCTTATAGCAGAAAACAAATACGAAATAACTGACCCCATAATACTTTGCAGTTACTGCACTACAAAACTTGACAACAACCAAACTCCTTCACGTGCTATCACAAATAACTTGGAATTATATCCACTACCAAAACCCCTTCAACAACTTAATTTATATGAGAGCATCATAATTCAAACAGTGCACCCATTTCAAGCAATAATACGCCTTCAACCAAAAACTGCAAAATTACCTCCCTCTGAATTAGTGAAAGGTATTTGTGGAAAAGTAGTGTATTTACCATTAGATCTAAAAGAAAATGTGCACACCATCGGAGTGCAACGTCCAATGCAGCGATCTTTAATTATCTTGGTAAATGGAGTACCTACAAAAGACAAAGAAATTTGGCAACAACTGGTAGATTTACATAAAGTTAGAGAAGCCCTACAATATCTTAAAGAGAACAATGAATATTACAAAGAAGTTAATATTGAAGAAAACTTGCAAGATACCAGTGAAATAATTGAACAGACACAAGAAGCTGGTCAATTTGAGCTCCTAGATCCTGCTGCAATATCAAACACTTTAGACCATTATACAATTCATCCATTGCACTCTAATGACACCATGGAAGATGCACTGGAAACGTACCAAATGCGTCAAACAAAAGGATCACCAATCAGCATATGGGAAAAAAGTATAGAAGCACGTGCTTTTCCTCTACTCTTTCCTACTGGCAAAGGAGGAAGATACAATGATAGACCTATTCAAATATCAGCATCAGAATATCGCTCATTACGAATGTATTCTGAAGATCCCAGATTTCGACAAAATGTGGAATACATATTCCACCTAATCTTTGAAAGTGAACTAGCAACTTTATGTTACGGAGTTGCACACATATTAAAATCAGGATCACACTTTCAAAATATGACAGCTACACAATTATTACAAAAAGTTCAACAAAAAGATGAGGTTTTACAAGCAAATCTTACAAATCTATTAGCAAATATGCGTGGTACTAAAGAGTACTGGTTTCAACGTCATGGAGATGTACGTTGTATGATCAGAAACCTTGGCCCACCCACTTGGTTTCTTACATTAAGTTGCGCAGAATATGCATAAGAAGATTTACATGCTTTCCTACGCATATCAAACGAAAACAAAACAAACATAGATATACTAACACCTGGAGAACTTTGTTCACAGGATCCTGTTAATGTTTCACGATATTTTCACCATCCATCGCTTCATTGCTATGCTACATTTTATTTGTAACAAAACTGTTCCTCCCCTTGGAGAAGTGCAACACTTTTTTTGGAGAAAAGAATACCAAGCCAGAGGAGCACCACATATCCACATGCTTTTATGGATTAAAGATGCTCATAAATTTGGTCAAGACAGTGATGCCACTGTTTTACAGTTTATTGAAAAATATGTCAATTGTGAAATTCCATCAGAATCCACAAATAGTGATCTTCATGCAAATATTTTACAATTCCAAAGACACAAATGTGGCAAATTGTGTCGTCGCAAATACAAAAACAAAGGGAAATACTACACCAAATGCCGATTTGGTTTCCCTAGACCAGTCACAAATACAGGTCAAGTGAACAACCTCATGTCTTCAGTTAGACATAGTGTTAAAGGTAAGTCACCTAAAAATACATATTGCATAAAAAGAAAAGAAGAAGAAAAATATATCAATGATTACAATGCAATCATGGCCTACTTATGGAATGCAAACATAGACTTCCAGTACATTGCAGACAATTCTACTGCAGTTGCACGATATGTCACAGCATACTTAACCAAATCAGAAAAGACAGAGCTCCAAGACCTCTGGAATGACCTGTCATCAGATAAAACAGTGTCTCAAAAATTATACAGCTTGGGCATAAAAATGCTGTCCCATAGAGAATGTGGATCCTATGAAGCAGCTGATCGTTTAACTGGTACTGCACTGTATGGTAAATCTGAAAATACAGTATGGCGAAGTCTTGGTCCAGCTAAATCTAGAAAAATAGTTCTAAAATCATACGAAGATATAGAAACAATAGCAAAACATGATCCCAACAGCCAAGACATTTTAAAAAACAATTTATTGGACACATACTACCCAAACAGGAGTACCACTTTGATAACCATGAGTCTATACCACATAGCCCAAAACTACACATACAAAAATAATATAAAACCTGATGAACAAAACCGTAAATACAAAGTGACAAACTGTGAAGGCAGCTTAGTAAAACTCTACAAACCAAATTTAATTAATCACATCAAATTGTCATTAAAGACTCCTCAACATAAATAAGTATATTATATGTCCCTGCTACAACTCTTTAAACCATGGAGAAAAGAAGAAGAAATACTAGATAACTATGACACATATGAAGACGCTTTCAAAGCAAATGAATGCAGTATAACTGATGTAAACTTTGCACAGTACAAAACAATGTTGCACAATGAACAGCAACACAAAGAAGAACTCCAGGCCCAACTAGATAAGGACACTCCTGACATTAGTCAACCATCTGTCACAGGAAGCCAAGAACCACTGGGAGACTCACTAATAACAAATGAGGCAGAATTAGCTATGATAGAAGTACAAAACACCATATGTCAGTATGAAGATAAAGAAGACTTAACTATACTAGAATCAAAGCTAAACAATGAGCAACTTAGCATTTTTCAAGAAGTAACAAATAAAATTGCACATGGTGTACAACATTAAAACGAAGAATGCACCTGTCAAAATTACAAACCTATACTATTGTATGTCAGTGGTGAAGCTGGTTCTGGCAAAACATTCCTAATCAAAATCATCAGTAAGTTCCTTCAAGAATTCACAAACAACAAACTGTCAGCTATTGTCACTGCCCCCACAGGTTTAGCTGCCTACAACATAGGTGGTGTCACTTTACACCGATTACTACTCCTGCCAGTAGAACACCAAAACAAATTAGATTATTACAAACTTTCTGCAGAATCTGCAATGGAACTACGCAGAGTATTAAAACAAATGGAAATGCTACTAATAGATGAAGTGAGCATAGTGTCCA
Source organism: Ambystoma mexicanum (assembly GCF_040938575.1). NCBI lineage: Eukaryota > Metazoa > Chordata > Amphibia > Caudata > Ambystomatidae > Ambystoma > Ambystoma mexicanum. The sequence continues at coordinate 416,735,747 of NC_090927.1, read as the reverse complement.
ACCTAATGTTGGCTTTGATTCACCTCAGATTACAGGAAGTACTCAAAACAAACTATGAAGGAAAACACATTATTGTTTTCGGAGATCTTCTTCAATTGACACCTGTAAAAGGTGAGCCTATTTTTAAAACATTAGGACACAAACGCTGTCGTAAATCTGTTGGCAGCATTGGAAATGTCAACATTTCCAATACAGAGAATTAACACAAAACATGCCAATCTGCAGATCTCACTTATGCCAACATCTTAAAAAGTATCAGAGTTGGTATACTTTCTAGAGAAGCAGAAGCAATATTGAAAACCCGGCACATTAATGCACTTTATGGTGATAATACATGTGCTACAGATGTTATGGAACAATTAGCCCACAACAATGTCAATTGTATGGCCTTAATGCCAACTCTTGCAAGCTGTTTCAAATTCAATGAAATCATGTTAAGTAAAGAAATGCAACCAACAATGGAAATTAGCGCCACGGACAAACTAGATGTACATGGAATGACACTACCCATGTGTGACCAAGCCACAGCAAGACTAAACAGTTTAGAAAAATCAATCTCAAACACAGCAAGCTTGGAAAAGATGTTAAAATTATCCTTAAACTGCAGAGTAATGCTGAAAATTAACCTTGACGTAGACCACGGACTAGTTAATGGAGCACTGGGTACAGTTGTTGGCGTTCAAACATACCCACATGACAACAAAATTCAGTTTGTCAATATTCTCTTTGACAAACTTTCAGAAGTTAAAAGAATAGGACGCTCAACAGCTTGATTCCTTCTCTTCAAAGACATCTATGTACGCAGAGAACAATTTTCTGTAACTCTTGCATACGCAGTCACCATTCATAAATCACAAGGTCTTACCTTAGACAAAGCAATGATAGACATAGGTAACACAGTCTTTAAAGAAGGCATGAGCTACGTAACACTATCACGCTTACTTACACTTGACGGTCTATTTCTAATCGAATTTGATGCAAGTAAAATAAACGCTTATATTCCTTGCATTTTAGAATACAATAGACTTTGTTCACTATACACCCCCCATCTACAAACATATCATGTTCCACAAAAAGGAAAATGTTTTAAAAGAAAACTAAATCAAACAGAAATGCAACAGGATGTCGCTGCAAATCCTCCAGTTCTTCTTCGTGTTGCTGTTCATTGTTTTGTACTGTGTAAAGTTTACATCAGTTATAGTGCTTTCATTTGCTTTGAAAGCGTCTTTGTGTGAGTCATAGTTATCTACTATTTCTTCTTCTTCTTTGTTTCATGGTTTAAAGAGTTGTAGCAGGGACATGTAATATACTTCTTTATGTTGAGGGTTCTTTAATGACAATTTGATATGATTAATTAAATTTGGTTTGGTGAGTTTTACTAAGCTGCCTTCACAGTTTGTCACTCAGTATTTACAGTTTTTTTCATCAGGTTTGACATTATTTTTGTATGTGTAGTTTTGGGCTATGTGGTATAGACACATGGTTTCCAAAGTGGTACTCCTGTTTGGGTAGTATGTGTCCAATAAATTGTTTTTTAAAATGTCTTGGCTGTTGGGATCATGTTTTGCTATTCTTTCTATATTTTCGTATGATTTTAGAACTCTTTTTCTCGATTTAGCTGGACCAAGACTTAGCCATACTATATTTTCAGATTTACCATACAGTGCAGTACCAGTTAAACGATCAGCTGCTTCATAGGATCCACATTCTCTATGGGACAGCATTTTTATGCCCAAGCTGTATAATTTTTGAGACACTGTTTTATCTGATGACAGGTCATTCCAGAGGTCTTGCAGCTCTGTCTTTTCTGCTTTGGTTAAGTATGCTGTGACATATCGTGCAACTGCAGTAGAATTGTCTTCAATGTACTGCACATCTATGTTTGCATTCCATAAGTGTGCAATGATTGCATTGTAATCATTGATATATTTTTCTTCTTCTTTTCTTTTTATGCAATATGTATTTTTAGGTGACTTACCTGTAACACTGTCTAACTGAAGACATTAGGTTGTTCACCTGACCTGTATTTATAACTGGTCTAGGGAACCAAATCGGCATTTGGTGTAGTATTTCCCTTTGTTTTTGTATTTGCGACAACAATATTTGCCACATTTTTGTCTTTGAAATTGTAAAATGTGTGCATGAAGATCTCTATTTTTGGATTCCGATGGAATTTCACAAGTGACATATTTTTCAATAAACTGTAAAACAGTGGCATCAATGTTTTGGCCAAATTTAGGAGCATCTTTAATCCATAAATGCATGTGGATATGTGGTGCTCCTCTGGCTTGGTATTCTTTTCTCCAAAAGAAGTGTTGCACCTCTCCAAGAGGAGGAACAGTTTTATTACAAATACAAATAGCATAGCAATGAAGCGATGGTGAAAATATCTTGAAACATTAACAGGATCCAGAGAACAAAGTTCTCCAGGTGTTAGTATATCTATGTTTGTTTTGTTTTTGTTTGATATGCGTAGGAAATCATGTAAATCTTCCCATGCATATTCTGCACAACTTAATGTAACAAACAAAGTGGGTGGGTCAAGGTTTCTGATCATACAACGTACATCTCCATGACGTCGAAACCAGTACTCTTTAGTACCACACATATTTGCTAATAGATTTGTAATATTTGATTGTAAAACCTCATCTTTTTGTTGACCTTTTTGTATTAATTGTGTAGCTGTCATATTTTGAAAGTGTGATCCTGATTTTAATATGTGTGCAACTCCGTAACATAAAGTTGCTAGTTCACTTTCAAAGAGTAGGTGGAATATGTATTCCACATTTTGTCTAAATCTGGGATCTTCAGAATACATCCGTAATGAGCGGTATTCTGATGCTGATATTTGAATAGGTCTATCATCGTACCTTCCTCCTTTGCCAGTAGGAAAGAGTAGAGGAAAAGCATGTGCTTCTATACTTTTTTCCCATATGCTGATTGGTGATCCTTTTGTTTGACGCATTTGGTACGTTCCCAGTGCATCTTCTATCGTGTCATTACAGTGCAATGGATGAATTGTATAATGTTCTAAAGTGTTTGATATTGTAGCAGGATCTAGGAGCTCTAATTGACCAGCTTCTTGTGTCTCTTGAATTATTTCAGTTGTATCCTTCAAGTTTTCTTCAATATTAATTTCTTTGTAATATTCATTATTCTCTTTAAGATATTGCAAGACTTCTCTAACTTTATGTAAATCTACCACCTGTTGCCAAATTGTTTTGTCTTTTGTAGGTACTCCATTTACCAATATAATTAAAGATTGTTGCATTGGACGTTGCACTCCTAGAGTGTGCACATTTTCTTTTAGATCTAATGGTAAATACACTATTTTTCCACGAATACCTTTCACTAATTCAGAGCGAGGTAATTTTGCAGTTTTTGGTTGAAGGCATATTATTGTTTGAAATTGGTGCACTGTTTGAATTATGATGCTCTCATATAAATTAAGTTGTTGAAGGGGTTTTGGTAGTGGATATAATTCCAAATTATTTGTGATAGCATGTGAAGGAGTTTGGTTGTTGTCAAGTTTTGTAGTGCAGTAACTACAAAGTATTACGGGGTCAGTTATTTCGTATTTGTTTTCTGCTATAAGGTAGAGAGCTAATTCAAACCATTTAGAATCTTTATTGTCTTCTATTTTGTATAATAGGTCTACAGTTTTTGTGTTACTTTTATAAAAAGTTCTGCGGCAACATACACACACATGGTTTGGTACTTCAGCTGATGTACTTTTAAATTTTAGTATTTCTTTTTTGTATGTGTGTAGTAAAAGGTTGCCATGTGTGGAATTGTTGCTAATTTGGTTTACAGCTATTTCATTCTATAAGTGGGTTTCACTTCCAAAATATTTTTTCTGGATATAGTCGATTTCTTCTAGTAGGTCTTTTGATATCATGGAAGGTGGTTTTGCAAGTAGGTCCTGTAATGCAGGCCAATGAATGTCTGTGTAGTCCTGTGTACTTGCGTACTGGACAGGTATCCACATCTTGCAGTAGTTTAATTATGATTTTGTCTTTGCTTTTCACATATTGATTGAAGAATTGGCGTAAAGACTTGACAAATTGTTTGGGAATGTTACACATTGACGTGCATGGCCATTTGTACACTAGACATTCTTATTCAGTTGAATGGAGGGGCAATTCTAAGTTTTCAGGACATATATTTGTAAGGAGTACTTCTTGTTCCATTATGGTATTATTTACTTTTTCATAACCTCGACCACTGCTATGTATGGCAATTGTATTTGTTTGCTTTTGTTTGTACGCTTCTTCTTTAAAGTATGGTTCTGTGCTCGTAGTGTGACTCAATTCACCTACGCAGATACTTAAGAAGTTCTTTCTGTTGACATTTTGTTTATTGAGAAGTATTTTTTGTTATTTAGTTATTAGTTTTGTTAGTGGTTTCATTTTGTCTAGCACTAAAATACATAACTTTCTTTTGAGAAGAATTGCACTGTCTATCAACGCTTCTAAGATTAATTTCCTACGATAGGTTTTAATCGTTGAACCTGGTTTCTCCGGTTTTTATAAGATTTTGAAGGACTTTGTGACTGAGCATTTTGGCTAAAATACTTTAATTGGTATGCTTACTTTGAACTATATCAAGATTTAAAGAAGCAGTTTTATCTGTAGTGATAGCTGATTTTCTGCTAATTGTTTTTTGGTTTGGTTTACATTTTGATAGAGGAGGCAAAGTTTTTGTACTTGAAACTTCTTTTGTTTCACTAAATGACTGTATTAGCTGTTTTGTTTCCACTTTTTTTTACAAATTGTGCTTCAGATGAATGCTTATGTTGGACACTTTTATTTTCATTTGCTCTACTTCTGCGTTGCTTTCTACAGACTTGATTTTTGGTAGGCATTCTTTAGGGTCTGTTGAAAAAAATAAAGAAGGTATGGTTTGGAATGTTCTGCAATGTATGTGTGCTGTGTGCATGAGTGTTTGAGTAAGATGATAAAGATGTATGTAATGGTGTGTGATTGTGCATTGGGAACTACAAATAGTAGGGATGGGTATTCTTGAATTCATGTGTTACTAAGCTGGGGTAAAGATGACAGAAAAAAGTATGCTAGTGGTGTGGAGAAGTATAAATAGTATATCTGATGCTATACAATTAAAACAGTTTTTTGTTCTATAACAGCTACATTCTAGCGGTTGAGTTGGGTAATTTGTGTGTCGAAAAATAGGAATTTGTGGGCCATTCTGGCTGTAAATCGCTGTTTAAGACATGGGGATTTTTGGACAGAATGGTGTAGAATATCTATTTTGATGCACAGAAATAGCATGAATTAACCTTACGGTGTGTTTGAGTAATATTACAAATATTATGGTGATATTCTACTTACTTTTTTTCTAACATGAGCAGGTTAATTCTTAGTTGTTCTTTATACTTCAAATTCGGTTGCTTCTTTTCAGGAGAACGGTCTTCACTGCTATTGTACAAGAAACAAATTAGTAATTTTGTTTGTATATAGCACTGTTTTTAATTTAGACATTGATTTTTTTAATTGAAATCCTCAGCGCCTTCCTCAAAACCATTAAAACTATCATATTTACATAAGATACGTCGCACCAGTTGAATACATATGATATGTTCTTAATGAACAAATTGTATTGCAATGACTAACTGTAGCAAACAAAATATCTTTACTATGTCTTGTGAAATTCATAATGTACCACTGAATACCATTATTACTGTAACTAAGCTCTTCCAAGTAATAGTGCCTCAATGTCATGGGCTGCTTGTCCTATATAAATGTAAGCAATTAAATAAATAAAGAAATTTTCAAAAAATATGTAATTGTACAAGTATTTGTGTTTGAGATTTGAACATAGAGTGTGCATGCAATTTTGTTTGACTATATGTAGTCTATATATTACATTTAAAAAATGTTAGTTTATCATGATTTGAGAGTGTGTGTGTGTAAAGAAATTAAATAGTATAAAGATTTGTAAGTGACAGTTGATTTTAGGAGATTGAAAAAAAGACAGTAGATTCATTTTACAGATTATACAAGCTAAAAGTCAGTTAGAAAATGTGTTCATGTACTGTACAGAAAATATGCATACCTGTAGTTTGTGTTCATGCATATGGATATGCATGGAGCTGCAAGTAGACATTTTGGAGACTTGTACAGTATTTCTTGTAGATGGTGCTTGCCAATGATATGACACTTGTACACAGAGAGATTCACAGTACATTTGTAGTGCTGATCTATGATGATGCAGTTAGATGTAGAGGTCTTGAATGTGATTGGTGGATAGTCATGTAACTTATTAGCTACATCCAATGAGGGAATGGCACAGAGAGTGAAGTAAAAATGGTAGAAGGGCTGTTCATGTTACGATATGTCCGCAGACATGGCGGTAGTTCGCGGACATCGGGTGTTACATCCGGGGATTTTTGGGTTCAGAAGTCATGAAAATGAGAATGAGCACTGAAAGGGATTGGTCAGGAAAGTTTAGTGGGTGTGTTGTGCCAGGAGAGAGTTTCTCAGATACTCTTCTTGCTGAGAGAAGATAAGATAGCTATGGCTGTGTGTTTCAGAAAACAGATTGTTTGGATTTTAGGAGACTCGTGGATACATTGGTTGAAGGTGCATGCAGAAACCTGTGGAGTAGCTGTAGATCTTGGATTCCCACATGTGGAAGTACACTGGCATGGAGTACTTGGAATGAAGTGGTTGGACTTGTCACCTCTCTGTCCTACTTTGGAGACAGAGCAACGTCCAGATATAATTATAATTCATTGTGGAGGGAACTGTTTCGGACATGTGTCTAGAATTTCTTTGCAATTTGCAATGAAAGAAGTACTTAGGAAGGTCATGGACATGTTTCCAAATTCTCAAGTAATTTTTTCACGGATTGCGCAGAGACAAATGTGGCTTCGTTCTTCTTCATTTGGTCCACAAATTGAGAAAGTAAGGCGTAATGTCAATAAGGCTGTTTGTGCCTTTCTAAGTGATTTTGGCATGTCCTCTTTTCACAATGAAAATATTATGTTTTGTAGTGCATACATTTTTCGCAGAGATGGACTACATCTAACTTATGCTGGTAATCAGATTTTTCTAAGAAACATACAAAATGCATTACGACCGTTTTTAGAATTACAGCATCCATTTTGATGTAGGTGTTGAGTATTTATAATTTTTGAAACACAAACACCTCCCAAAGGCTCTTTTCAGAGTCACCACTTCCTCCCAGAGAAAATTGCAATGGCTATGATAGGGTAGCACCCCAAAATTTTAGATGTCTCTGGACTGTCCGCGGACTTCTAAAAAATACAAAGGGCCCTGCTTAATTTATTTTCACTTCTATTTTTTAACTGTGAAAGGCGGCTCTGAAAAGAGCCTTATTCTTTTTTGATTTTTGTTATTTTATATTTTTTTTGTTTTTTTTATACACGACACACTAGGAGAGAAGGGGAAAGGAGGGTAAAGGGGGGACACCAACCACAGGGATAAGAAAGGGCGAGCTGAGAGAGGAAGATGTAGAGTGGGTTTCATTTGGGTAGTGAGCAGGTCTTCTCATGCTCTGAGACGATAGTCTCAAAAGCACTACGAAGTCGCTCCCCCCTGCAGAGTACTGTCTCACAGTACATACACACAACTGTGACCCTCGAAAGGTAAGGGTCATCAGCATTATGTATGGCCTGTGAGGCAGCTTGAGGAAGACGCTGTCACACAGAGGTGTTCCTTGCAGTGACAAGATCAGAAACGGAGGATGAAGTAGAGTAAATCAACCTACTATGCTCCTCGCAAGGTCCAACCTTGCGAATGGCCCCAGAGTGAAATTACCTTAGGTGTTGCTTCATGGTAGGGGTCCCAAAGCTGTACGAACCATGCCTCCCATGACTGAGTACCATTTTGCACTCATTGCATGTGACTCGGTTCGCACGAGCCTTAGGACCATCCCCATGAATGGTAAATAACTGCCCCACCCAAGACTCAGGCCGAGTGCAGGTAGTAGGGATTTCCACTACCTCATTCTCGTCATCCTCTTCTTCCTCCTCTGCATCCTCACTCCTGTTCCCCTCTTCAGGCCCTTGGGGAGGTGGTGGTGGTGGAGGGGGCGGGGGTGGTGCTGAAGCAGGTGCAGCACCAGGTGGCAGTAGTACAGCCATGGATGTCATCTCGATAATGATGTAATCTGCAAGTTGCAGGAAAAATAGCTGTGCTCTGAAGAATAGCCAGAAACACAATGACAATAAACTCTAGGGCGTGGTCTTTTATGGGGATGCTTGTACACAGTTCGCGGACATGCGCGCTGTCCGCGGACAGATCGAACACAAAAAAGGTTCAAAAACTTTCAAAAAGTATGTAGAAACTCAGGATTAGTATGTGGGACTTGTGCTATGGTGAGTTTTTATTGTGAAATATTGTGTATTACTTGAAAATGTACTTTTAAATTGTTCGGGGACACGAACAGTGTCCGCATTCAGAACACGCGATCAGCATGGGCGCGGTCACATGATCGCTTCGTGAACAGGTTCGCAAAGGAAGCGGCTGTCCGCAGGACACCAAATGCACGGACATTGGTTTGCCCATGCGCGTTGATGTTCTACGGACACTGTTCGGGTCCTGAAGTAATTAAAAGTGCGTCACAAGTCAAACGAACAGTTACGGACAACCGTTTGTTCTTAGAACAGTTTAACTTCCTTGCGAACAATACGGACAGACATAGCGTCCTCAGGACACCTCCATTTTCATTTATTTACAAACATTTCAGAACACCGCGTGTGTTCTTAGAACAGTTTCAACTTGCTAGCGAACAGTACGGACAGGTATACTGTTCTTCAGGACACCTCCATTTTTGTTTATTTACAAACATTTCAGGACACCGCTTGTGTTCTTAGAACAGTTTCAACTTGGTAGCGAACATTATGGACAGGTATATTGTTCTTCAGGACACCTCCATTTCCGTTTACTTACGAACATTTCAGGGCACCACTTGTGTTCTTAGAACAGTTTTAACTTGCTAGCGAACAATACGGACAGGTATAGTGTTCTTCAGGACACCCCCATCTTGATTATTTACAAACATTTCAGGACATTGCGTGTGTTCTATAACAGTTTGAACTTGCTAGCGAACAGTACGGACAGGTATAGTGTTCTTCAGGACACCTCCATTTTCGTTTATTTACGAACGTTACAGAACACCACGTGTGTTCTTAGAACAGTTTCAACTTGCTAGTGAACACTACGGACAGGTATAGTGTTCTTCAGGACACTTCCATTTTCGTTTCTTTACGAACATTTCTGGACACTGCATGTGTTCTAGAAAAGTTTCAACTTGCTAGCGAACAGTATGGACAAGTATAGTGTTCTTCAGGACACCTCCATTTACGTTTATTTACGAACATTTCAGGACACCACTAGTGTTCTTAGAACAGTTTCAACTTGATAGCGAACACTACGGACAGGTATAGTGTTCTTCAAGACACCTCCATTTTTCGTTTATTTACGAACATTTCAGGACACCGCGTGCGTTCTAGAACAGTTTCAACTTGCTAGCGAACAGTACGGGCAGGTATAGTGTTCTTCAGGACACCTCCATTTTCATTTATTTACAAACATTTCAGAACAACCGCGCTGTCCGTGGACACCTAAATTGTTTTTTTTTTTAAACTGAAACTAATTACAACACAATATAAAAATTGAACTTTATTTAACATATATTAACAATTTATGACAGAGAAGGTGAGGCAGAAATGGAAACAAAAACAGGAGAATTGGGGGTTTCAACATGATTGGTATCAGGTGAAGAAGGGATGGAAGTCTCATCAAAACGTTTTGGGTTATGGAGAGGGTTTGGGGATAATTGACTGGGATATGGTGAGGGGGGACAAGTACATGTGGGATAATGGTATGAGGTTTTTGTTTTAAAATGATCCTCCACAAAAGTTTTCAAATTATTAAAATTGGTCAACAATACTCATTTTTTTCTTTTATGCTGTCAAGAGTGTTATCCGTAACAGTTTCTTCAGAGGTATTTTCTATTTTGGTATGCTCTGTACAAAAAAATATATATATGTTAAATGTATATAAAATAATAATAATTAAATGGTTTATATTGTAAAGTGTGTACCATTAGTTTCACTATCTTCTGACATTTCCTCATGTGGGAAATGCTCCTCTAGCCATTCCAGAGTACTAGATATTTCTGTGAGAAAAAAAGATAATATTTTTTTTTAATCTAATACAGAAAGTTTATAAATATATGAGTAAAATGAAGTACATTTACTATTTCAGGTAAGATATGTTCTGAGTACTCTGTAGGTCTGGTCTTGCTCTTAGTTGTGGAGTGTCTGTGAGGTAATTTTGTTGGAAGCCAATTTATAGTGATGTCATCAATGACATTTGTGATGTCATCTTTGATGTCGTGGGTGTTAGTCTTAACAGTGCACAGTGGTGGCGCAAGTTATGGTTGCTTAGCTTACCATAACTGGCAAATTTCAGGGGTTTTTCGGTTTTACTTGGAACCATAACGTCCCTTTAACAAAGTTTTTTCACTGAATATATATATATACATATGATAGAAAAGGGGGTGAGGGGCGCACTCTGGCTCCCAGCTAGGTGTACCTTTCCACAGTCCAGTAGATCTTCTCCTCCTAGCACTTTCTTGCCTCTTGCAATCATCAGAGAGGCAATCTGTTCAGGTGTTAATGGTTAATACCAATGATGGCCTCAGGGAATTCTGGTTGCTGTAGTCAATTCAAGTAGCCAGGAAACAACTCACCCTCCAATTACACAGTGTAAATCCCCAATTGGGGGCAGAGGGGAAAGCCAACAGTGTGGCTCTCCTTAGTAGGGGCTTGTGTCACCCCGGTGCCGCCACCTCTGGAGCCCGGGACTTCCAAAAACATTTGACAGAAAAGGGGGTGAGGGGCGCACTCTGGTTCCCAGCTAGGTGTACCTTTCCACAGTCCAGTAGATCTTCTCCTCCTAGCGCTTTCTTACCTCTTGCAATCATCAGGGAGGCGGTCTGTTCAGGTGTTAATGGTTAATACTAATGATGGCCTCAGGGAATTCTGGTTGCTGTAGTCAATTCAAGTAGCATATATATATATATTCAGTGAAAAAACATTGTTAAAGGGACGTTATGGTTAAGTTGCGCTACTAAAAACCTTTGAAATTCAGTGAAAAAACTTTGTTAAAGGGACGTTATGGTTAAGTTGCGCCACTAAAAACCTATGAAATTCAGTGAAAAAAACTTTGTTAAAGGGACGTTATGGTTAAGTTGCGCTACTAAAAACCTATGAAATTCAGTGAAAATAATGACTTTGACTTTATATACATGTCATATGGAACTGACTAGATCTCTTCTTATGAACTTGATGTCCGCGAACTTATTTAATGTTTGCGGACATGTTCGGAGAACAGTACCACTACCTAAAAACTGTGAGGGGGTGGTGGGGTATGTTTGATTGTTATATCATAATATAGGAACATTTAACAAATTCAAAAAGCAGCACACAAACACATTATATATAGTAATACATAAGAAATGTAACCCATATATGTAACACTCTAACCATTCATTTAAATACAATATGTTCTGAAATGGAATATACCACAAGAACATAAATTGGCTTCCAACATAATTACCTCACAGACACAACAGAACTGAGAACAAGACCAGACCCACTGAATACATAGGACTTATTTTACCAGAAATAGTAAGTGTACTTCATTTTACTCATATATTTATAAACTTTCTGTATTAGATTAAAAAATATATTATCTTTTTTTTTTTCTCACAGAAATGTCTAGTACTCTGGAATGGCTAGAGGACAATTTCCCACATGAAGAAATGTCACAAGATAGTGAAACTAATGGTAAACACTTTATAATATAAACCATTTATTTATTTTTTTTTATATACATTTAACATATATATTTTTATATTTTTTTGTACAGAGCATACCAAAATAGAAAAAACTTCAGAAAACCCTGTTATGGATAACAGTCTGGATGTATTGTTGGCTAATTTTAATAATTTAAAAACTTTTGTAGAAAATCATTTCAAACCAAAAACCTCGTACCATTGCCCCACATGTACTTGTCCCTCCTCACCATATCCCAGTCAATTATCCCCAAACCCTCTGTTTCTGCCTCACCTTCTCTGTCATAAATTATTAATATATGTTAAATAAAGTTTAATTTTTATATTGTATTGTGAATAGTTTCCGTTTTTTTTTTTAAACAATAAAAGTGTCCGCGGACAGTGCGAGTGTTCTGAAATGTTCGTACATAAATGAAAAAGGAGGTGTCCTGAAGAACACCACACCTGTCCGTACTGTTCGCTAGCAACATGAAACTGTACTAAGAACACACGCGGTGTCATGAATTGTTCGTAAACAAACAAAAATTAAAGTGTCCTAAAGAACACTATACCTGTCCGGTACTGTTCGCTAGCAAGTTCAAACGGTTCTAAGAAAGCTATTGGTGTCCTTAAATGTTTGTACGTAAACGAAAATGGAGGTGTCCTGAAGGACACTATACCTGTTCGTAGTGTTTGCTACCCAATTGAAACTGTCCTAAGAACACAATTGGTGTCCTGAAATGTTCGTACATAAACGAAATTACACGTGTCCTGAAGAACACTATATCTGTCCTTACTGTTTGCTACCAAGTTTAAACTGTTCTAAGAACACACGCGGTGTCCTGAAATGTTCATTTCACGTGTGACGCACTTTTAATTACTTCAGAACCCGAACAGTGTCCGTAGGACATCAATGCGCATGCGCTAACCAATCTCCGTGCACTTGGTGTCCTGCGGACAGGCGCTTCCTTCGCGGACTAGTTCGCGAACGGAACATATGACCGCGCCCACGCTCATCGTGTGTCCTGAAATGCCGACACTGTTCGTGTCCCCGAACAATTTTCAGTTAATCAATAATATTTTTCAATAAAATCTCACCATGGCACAAGTCCCACATAGCAATCTTGAGTTTCTATATACCTTTTGAAACTTTCCGATCCTTTTTTGTGTTCGATCTGTCCGCGGACAGTGCGCATGTCTGCGAACCGCGCACAAGCACCCCTATAAAAGACCACGCCCAAGAGCTTATTCCCATTGCGTTTCTGGATATCCTTCAGAACACAGTGATTTTTGCTGCCACCTTCAGACTACACCATCATCGAGATGGCATCCTTGGCTGCTGAACTGCCACTTGGTGCTGCACCTACTTCAGCACCACCCCCACCCCCTCCACCACCACCACCTCCCCAAGGGCCTGAAGAGGGGAACAGGAGTGAGGATGCGGAGGAGGAAGAAGAGGATGATGAGAATGAGGTAGAGGAAAACCCTACTAACCGCACTAGGCGTGAGTCTTGGGTGTGGCAGTTATTTACCATTCATGGTAATGTTCCTAAGGCTCGTGCGAACCGTGTTACCTGTAATGAGTGCAAAATGTTACTCAGTCGCGGGAAGCACGGTAAGTACAGCTTTGGGACCACTACTATGAAGCGACACCTGAGGTAATTTCACTCTGGGGCTATTTGCAGGGTTGTACCTTGCGAAGAACGTAGCAGGTTGATTTCCTCTACTTCATAATCTGTTTCTGATCCTGTCACCACAAGGACCACCTCTGTGGGACAGCGTCTTCCTCAAGCTGCCTCACAGGCCTTACAGAATGCTGATGACCCTTACCATTCGAGGGTCACAGTTGTATGTATGTACTGTGACACAGTACTCTGCAGGGGGGAGCGACTTCTGAGTGCTTTTGAGACTATAGTCTCAGAGCACGAGAAGACCTGCTCACTACCCAAATAAAACCCACTCTACATCTTCCTCTCTCAGCTCGCCCTTTCTTATCCCTGTGGTTGGTGTCTCCCCCTTTAACCTCCTTTACCCTCCTCTCCTAGTGTGTCGTGTCTGAAAAACCAAAAAAAATACAAAATTACAAAAATCCAAAAAAATAAGGCTCTTTTCAGAGCCGCCTTTCCCAGTTAAAAAATAGAAGTGAAAATAAATGAAGCAGGGCTCTTTGTATTTTTTAGAAGTCCGCGGACAGTTGACGAACATTAAAAAAATTTGGGTTGCTACTCCATCACAAACATGGTAATTTTCTCTGGAAGGAAGTGGTGGCTCTGAAAAGAGCCTTTGGGTGGTGTTTGTAAGTCAAAAATTCTAAATGCTTAACATCTACTTCAAAATCGTTGTTGTAATTCCAAAAAAGGTCGCAATGCATTTTGTACATTTCTCAGAAAAATCTGATTGCCAGCATAAGTAAGATGGACTCCATCTCTGCGAAAAATGTATGTACTACAAAACATAATATTTTCATTGTGAAAAGAAGACATGCCAAAATCTCTTAGAAAGGCACAAAACAGCCTTATTAACATTGCGCCTGGCTTTTTCCATTTGTGGACCAAATGAAGAAGAACGAAGCCACATTTGTCTCTGCGCAATCCGTGAAAATATCACTTGAGAATTAGGAAACATTTCCATAACCTTCCTAAGTCCTTCTTTCATAGCAAATTGCAAAAAAATTCCAGTCACATGTCCTAAACTGTTACCTCCACAATTAATTACAATTATGTCTGGATGTTGCTCTGTCTCCAAAGTAGCACAGAGAGGTAGCAAGTCCAACCACTTCATTCTACGTACTCCATGCCAGTGTACTTCCACATGTGGGAATCCAAGATCTACAGCTACTCCACAGCTTTCTGCATGCACCTTCAACCAATGTGTCCACTAATCTCCTAAAATCCAAACAATCTGTTTTCTGTAACACACAGCCATAGCTATCTTTTGTTCTCTCAGCAAAAAGAGTATCTGAGAAAATCTCTCCTGGCACAACACACCCACCAAACTTTCCTGACCAATCCCTTTCAGTGCTTATTCTCATTTGCATGACTTCTGAACCCAAAAATCCCCGGATGTAACTCCCGATGTTCGCAAACTACCACCATGTCCACGGACATATCGTAATATGAACAGCCCTTCTACCATTTCCACTACACTCTCTCTGCCATTGCCTCATTGGATGTACCTCAAAAATCACATGACCATGCACCAATCACATTCAAGACAACATTTACTTACACAGTACAGACCCATTGTGTTTGCAAATGTTAGTACTTCACAGAAGTGCAGCAAACAATCCTGACAACACGTATAGTGTTTTTGGAATAAGACAACAATTGGACTACTGTGCTGGAATGGTGAAATTCACTATAAATTCACAGGAAGATCCACAAGAATTTCTAATGTACTTACTACAAGTACTGGAAAACAAAAACATACCTATAAATGAAATCTTTCAGATTTCATACATGTGGAAACATACATGCACTCTCTGCAACAATGTGACACAAGAAGAAATTCCCAATGAACGCTTCATATATATATCAATACCAAATTGTGAATCCATTCCATTTCAGCAACTTGTACAAAATGCAAACCATGGTAGATTATGCTCTACCTGCAATTCAGATAATCGCTCCACGTTAGTAATACAAACACATAGTAAATACGTAATACTAATGCTTCTACGTTATAATGCAGATGGTACCAAAAACAACTGCAAGCTGACTGGATTCACACATAGTCAAATATCACTTGGTAAGAAAACCTTCACAACAATAGGTATAATCTACCACGCAGGAGCCACAACCAATTCAGGGCACTACACGCATATATAAAAAAGAAATGTGGATGGTTTGAATGTAATGATAGTACCATTACTCTAAAGCAGAGATTACCAGCAAATCTTACAAACGCTTATTTGATGTTCTTAAAACCAAAATTTGATAAATAAACTGTATTTAAACCTTTAAGTAAATTTGTGTTAAAAAATATAAACTGTTAGAATACTCCAAAAGCTATCTAACTGCTCAAAGATTCTACAACAACTAATCAGATACCACTAAATTAGACCAAAAAATACACAGTTAGAATACACCAATTGGTATCTAACTGTCCCAAAATTATAAATTTGTGTTAAAATAATATAAACTGTTAGAATACTCCGAAAGCTATCTAACAGCTCAAAGATTCTACAACAACTAATCAGATAAATGAATACCACTAAATTAGGCCAAAAAATACACAGTTAGAATACGCCAATTGGTATCTAACTGTCCCAAAATTTAACAATATCCAAATAGATAAATCAAAACCTCTAAAATATATTAAAAAAATAGACAGTTAGAATACGCCAATTGGTATCTAACTGCTCCAAAATTTTATAATATCAAAACAAATGAAGAATCTGTTACTGCTCCAAAAAAAATACAACAAAGCAAAGTATAAAGCATTAGCCAGAAACAACAATTGAACACTGAAAACAAACAAACAAATAAACTGTAGCATAACAGAAAAAGGGTTTTTTTAATCCAACATGGATTCTTTTTTCTCCCACAGACCCAATGATTTTAGCTACAAATACAGAAACTGAGCAAATTGCACAGTACTCTGATTTGTACTCTACTAAACATGAGGGTCGAAAAAAAATAAAAGTATATTGCTTATACAATGTAATAAGTCATTACAAAATACTAATACTAACATGCTATTTTCTTTTATCACAGAAATGAAGAAGAAAAACATGGACTCCCATTACTAGACCAAACAGTAAGTATACAATAATAAGGACAACCGTAGCAGCATATCACATCCATAGTATCTAATGCCTTTGTTCCTTATACATTTGTTTTTCACCCAAAGTTATAAGCAAATATGAATGTGATATGCTGCAGTGGTTGTTGCCAGGGCATACAGTCTTGGGTGCATGGCCAAATGGCCATGCACCCAAGACTCCATGCCCTGGCAACAACCACCGCAGCATATCACATCCAAAGAGTCAAACATTTCAACTATGATCTATGGGAAACTTATGGGGGCCGATTCATGGAACAAACGTGCGCCGAAGATCTTCGCGCAAGCAGGCGCAAGCAGGCGCAAGCGGAAAAAAACAGGCGCACGCCTGCGATTCATGGAAGTCCCTGCGCGGGTACACCTCGGGATGTGCGCAAAACCTGTGCATGGCGCACAAGTCACTACAACATCCCGAAAGGCGTGCGCGACGCACACAGTGAAAGCGCACAACCTCGGCGCATACACCAGAAAGTGGGCGGGACACGGGGCGTAACGCGCGGAATGGGGAACAACGCACGAAAATAAGGGCGTAACTGGGGATGTACTGCAGGGAAGCAGACGGAACGCCCACACGCACTCAAACCACACGTATTCATGGAATCGAATAGGGCAAAGCCACGCACAGCCAAAGACACGCACAAGCTGAAACACGTCCGCCACACGAAGGCAGGCGGTAGAGTCCCAGCGCATCACAAAAGTGGCAACATACAGCAATTGGGCCTGTGCGAGCGGGGTGGTGTATTTCGGGGGCGCGCGGGAAGTTACACACGCGATTGAGCGGGGTACGTGTATTTCGGGGGTGCGCGGGAAGTTACACACGCGATTGAGCGGGGTACGTGTATTTCGGGGGCGCGCGGGAAGTTACACACGCGATTGAGCGGGGTACATGTATTTCGGGGGTGCGCGGGAAGTCACACAAACGATTGAGCGGGGTACGTGTATTTCGGGGGTGCGCGGGAAGTTACACACACGATTGAGCGGGGTACGTGTATTCCAGGGGTGCGCGGGAAGTTCCACACGCGATCTCATCAGGGTACGTGTATTACAGGGGTGCGCCGGGAGCAGCACACGTGAATTGCACGTGTGGGTCCTCCCAGGTGTTCCCTCTACACCCTCCAAGGCCCCTGCAGGTGGCTCACACCACAGGGGCCTACCCAGCACATGTCCTGCAGGCACCCCATCCACCATGGCCATGCCCACCAGCCAACCCACATGTCAACTTGCACTAGTGCCCACCAACGCATGTCCCCCTGCACCCCCAGCCACCAGGGGCAACCACCACCAGACACCCACCCATGTCTCCAACCACCCCCACCCCCCCAGCACTGTGGGGCACCCGCCACCAGGCCCCAACCCCCACGTCTCCCAGCACCCCCACCCCCCAGCAGTGCAGGGGCAGCCTCCACCAGGCCCCCACCCATGTCTCCCAGCACCCCCACCCCCCAGCACTGTGGGGCACCTGCCAGCAGGCCCCCACCCATGTCCAACTCATGTTCCACACCACCCCCACCCCCCAGCACTGTGGGGCACCTGCCAGCAGGCCCCCACCCATGTCCAACTCATGTCTCCCATCACCCTCACCCCCAGCACTGTGGGGCACATGCCAGCAGGCCCCCACCCATGTCCAACTCATGTTCCCCACCACCCCCACCCCCAGCACTGTGGGGCACCTGCCAGCAGGCCCCCACCCATGTCCAACTCATGTTCCCCATCACCCCACCCCCCATCACTGTGGGGCACCTGCCAGCAGGCCCCCACCCATGTCCAACTCATGTTCCCCACCACCCCCACCCCCCAGCAGTGCAGGGGCACCCACCACCAGGCCCCCACCCATGTCCCCCACCACCTCCACCCCCCAGCCACCAGGGGCAGCCTCCACCAGGCCCCCACCCATGTCTCCCACAACCCCCACCCCCCCAGTCACCAGGGGCAGCCTCCACCAGGCCCCCACCCATGTCTCCCAGCACCCCCACCCCCCCAGTCACCAGGGGCAGCCTCCACCAGGCCCCCACCCATGTCTCCCAGCACCCCCACCCCCCAGCCACCAGGGGCAGCCTCCACCAGGCCCCCACCCATGTCTCCCAGCACCCCCACCCACCCGCCACCAGGGGCAGCCTCCACCAGGCCCCCACCCATGAATCCCACCACCCCAACCCCCCAGTCACCAGGGGCAGCCTCCACCAGGCCCCCACCCATGTCTCCCACCACCCCCACCCCCCAGCAGTGCAGGGGCAGCCTCCACCAGGCCCCCACCCATGTCCAACTCATGTTCCCCACCACCCCCACCCCCCAGCAGTGCAGGGGCCCCCACCACCAGGCCCCCACCCATGTCCAACTCATGTTCCCCAGCACCCCCACCCCCCAGCACTGTGGGGCACCTGACAGCAGGCCCCCACCCAAGTCCAACTCATGTCTCTCAGCACCCCCACCCCCCAGCACTGTGGGGCACCTACCAGCAGGCCCCCACCCATGTCCAACTCATGTTCCCCACCACCCCCACCCCCCAGCAGTGCAGGGGCCCCCACCACCAGGCCCCAACCCATGTCCAACTCATGTTCCCCACCACCCCCACCCCCCAGCACTGTGGGGCACCTGCCAGCAGGCCCCCACCCATGTCCAACTCATGTTCCTCACCACCCCCACCCCCCAGCACTGTGGGGCACCTGCCAGCAGGCCCCCACCCATGTGCAACTCATGTCTCCCAGCACCCCCACCCCCCAGCCACCAGGGGCAGCCTCCACCAGGCTCCCACCCATGTCTCCCAGCACCCCCACCCCCCAGTCACCAGGGGCAGCCTACACCAGGCCCCCACCAATGTCTCCCACCACCCCCACCCCCCAGCAGTGCAGGGGCAGCCTCCACCAGGCCCCCACCCATGTCTCCCACCACTCCCACCCCCCCTGTCACCAGGGGCAGCCTCCACCAGGCCCCCACCCATGTCTCCCACCACCCCCACCCCCCAGCCACCAGGGGCAGCCTCCACCAGGCCCCCACCCATGTCTCTCACCACCCCCACCCCCCAGCACTGTGGGGCACCTGCCAGCAGGCCCCACCCATGTCCAACTCATGTTCCCCACCACCCCCACCCCCCAGCACTGTGGGGCACCTGCCAGCAGGCCCCCACCCATGTGCAACTCATGTCTCCCAGCGCCCCCACCCCCCAGCCACCAGGGGCAGCCTCCACCAGGCCCCCACCCATGTCTCCCAGCACTCCCACCCCCCAGCAGTGCAGGGGCAGCCTCCACCAAGCCCCCACCCATGTCTCCCACCACCCCCACCCCCCAGCAGTGCAGGAACAACCTCCACCAGGCCCCCACCCATGTCTCCCACCACCCCCAACCCCCATCAGTGCAGGGGCACCCGCCACCAGGCCCCCACCCATGTCTCCCACCACCCCCACCCCCCAGCAGTGCAGGGGCAGCCTCCACCAGGCCCCCACCCATGTCTCCCAGCACCCCCACCCCCCAGCACTGTGGGGCACCTGCCAGCAGGCCCCCACCCATGTCTCCCACCACCCCCACACCCCAGCAGTGCAGGGGCACCCACCACCAGGCCCCCACCCATGTCTCCCACCACCCCCACCCCCCAGCAGTGCAGGGGCAACCTCCACCAGGCCCCCACCCATGTCTCCCAGCACCCCCACCCCCCAGCACTGTGGGGCACCTGCCAGCAGGCCCCCACCCATGTCCAACTCATGTTCCCCACCACCCCCCCCCAGCACTGTGGGGCACCTGCCAGCAGGCCCCCACCCATGTCCAACTCATGTCTCCCAGCACCCCCACCCCCCAGCCACCAGGGGCAGCCTCCACCAGGCCCCCACCCATGTCTCCAAGCACCCCCACCCCCTAGTCACCAGGGGCAGCCTCCACCAGGCCCCCACCCATGTCTCCCAGCACCCCCACCCCCCAGTCACCAGGGGCAGCCTCCACCAGGCCCCCACCCATGTCTCCCACCACCCCCACCCCCGCCACCAGGGGCAGCCTCCACCAGGCCGCCACCCATGTCTCCCACCACCCCCAACCCCCAGCAGTGCAGGGGCAGCCTCCACCAGGCCCCCACCCATGTCTCCCACCGCCCCCACCCCCCAGTCACCAGGGGCAGCCTCCACCAGGCCCCCACCCATGTCTCCCACCACCCCCACCCCCCCAGCAGTGCAGGGGCAGCCTCCACCAGGCCCCCACCCATGTCGACCACCACCCCCACCCCCCAGCCACCAGGGGCAGCCTCCACCAGGCCCCCACCCATGTCTCCCACCACCCCCACCCCCCCAGTCACCAGGGGCAGCCTCCACCAGGACCCCACCCATGTCTCCCACCACCCCCACCCCCCAGCAGTGCAGGGGCAGCCTCCACCAGGCCCCCACCCATGTCTCCCACCACCCCCACCCCCCAGCAGTGCAGGGGCAGCCTCCACCAGGCCCCCACCCATGTCTCCCACCATCCCCACACCCCAGCACTGTGGGGCACCTGCCAGCAGGCCCCCACCCATGTCCAACTCATGTCTCCCAGCACCCCTACCCCCCAGCCTCCTGGGGCAGCCTCCACCAGGCCCCCACCCATGTCTCCCAGCACCCCCACCCCCCAGTCACCAGGGGCAGCCTCCACCAGGCCCCCACCCATGTCTCCCACCACCCCCACCCCCCAGCAGTGCAGGGGCAGCCTCAACCAGGCCCCCACCCATGTCTCCCACCACCCCCACACCCCAGCAGTGCAGGGGCAGCCTCCACCAGGCCCCCACCCATGTCTCCCACCACCTCCACCCCCCAGCAGTGCAGGGGCACCCACCATCAGGCCTCCACCCATGTCTCCCACCACCCCCACCCCCCAGCAGTGCAGGGGCAGCCTCCACCAGGCCCCCATCCATGTCTCCCAGCACCCCCACACCCCAGCCACCAGGGGCAGCCTCCACCAGGCCCCCACCCATGTCTCCCACCACCCCCACCCCCCAGCACTGTGGGGCACCTGCCAGCAGGCCCCCACCCATGTGCAACTCATGTTCCCCAGCCAACATGTCATCACAATCTAGATCCCTGGTCCCTATGGTCAGCCTCCAAATGCAAAACACCCACCCGAGTATTGCATCCACCCACTCATAATTTGCAATTACATCACAGAACACCAATTGCAAGTTCCGAAACAAACACATTTCCCTCACATACACCCAATGGGTGTCAGTGGATCTCAAAACACATATCATGAAATGCATGAAACCAATGAGATACCACACATTGAAGTTCACCAAAAAAAATATGTATTAAAGGAAACATAAATAGAATAAAAAATGAAGAAACAGAAATGTGAATGTACAAAAATGAAAAGAAGCATGTCCGTTAAAAAAAGCAAAACCAAAATTAAAATTCCAAAGTAATGTTGTCCAAAGTCAATGTCCACAAAACAAAATCCAATGGGAAATAAAAAAGAAAGTCATTGCTCCATGGTTAAAAAGTGAAAAAAATACAATCCAAATGTAACTATGTACATGGGAACAAGCCAGGGTCCATTATCCCAACAAAATAAAGGAAACCTATCTAACTACACTAACTAATAAAAAAAACTATATACAAAGATGTGGCCAATGTCCGAAAGATCCAAATAAAATAAAAACAAAAATGAAACCTAACACTACCTACATAACTATGTACAAGGGCAGCGGGCTAGTTTCACAGCTCACTTGGGGATGTCCCGGGCCAGGGCATCATCGAACTCCTCCTCAATGTCCCGGAGGCGGTCCTCCTCCATGGCCCCGAGGGTCCGCTGGGCCGTCGACGTCTCCACCTCCAAACCCCTGCGGATTGCCTCGAGGCACTCGGCCCGCCTCAGGGCCCTCCGCATGGAGTTCTCCGCCCTGACCATTGTGAGCCGTGCCTCTTCCGCCCGCTGCCGCTCCGCATCTATGGCGTGGCCTAACCGCTGCCATACGGAAGACACTCTCTGTCCTGGGTCCTCCTGCCCTCCGGCCGATGCCTGCCCCTCCGATGTTGAAGGCCCCGAGCCTTCATGGCTCCCACCACGTTGCTGCTGCTGCTGTGCCTCTGCCCGTGCACTGCCTCCTGCTGCCTGCACATCCTCCGCCGGCTGGGGTGCTGTCGTAGATGTGGCCACCCCTGCTGGACGTCCGACTCCCGACTGTGGCAGGGATTCCTCCTCCACCAGCCTGGTCGCACCGTCAGAGGCAGCTCCACAGGGCACCCAGGTGACTGATGGGTGGGAAGATGGCACAGAGGACGACTGGGAGGGAGAGGAGGGGGTCGTAGCAAGCCCCATCAGATGGAGGAATCCGGCCTGGGTGACCTGTCCCAGCAGGCTGACGTGGTCAAAGAGCCATTCGAGATGACGTGCAGTCTCTTCATGAAAAGTCTGCAGGTCACCTCGCATGGCCCGTTGACACAATGCCACACCAGCCAGGACAGGCTCAACCCGGACCTGGATAGCCATGTCCGCAGGCAGAGGAAGGCCAGTTGACGTCAGCTCATCCCCTGCCTGAAAACGGGTCTGGACGTAGGCATCCCTGCTGGTGCAAGATGATGCAGGGACAGGATCAGGGACAGGATTGCACACAGGCACCTCTGCGGCGGCCTGTGCTGCCTCCTCTCCCTGGTCCTGCACTGCACCACTAGCACCAGTGGGATCCCCACCTCCAGACCCCGTCTCTGGTGCTTGCACGGCCTCCTCCTCCACCAAACCCCCCACCAACCTGGATGACTCCGTGCCATCTTCCCCTGTTGGGCCCTGTGGGGTCCCAGCTGCCCCTTCTGCTGCCGAGGAGTCCAACTCCAACCTCCGCCTCTTGGACCTCCCCCCGGCAGCTGCGGCCTGGGACGCGGCACCGGACTCCTCACTCCCCGACGAGATGACAACATGGGAGGGGAGCCGGGCCTTGCGTCTCTGGCTGGCGGTGGGATCCCCGCCGCTGTGCTCCACAGCACCTTCTCCGCCCTCTTCATCAGTTGACGCTGCAGACAGGGAGAAACAAAACACAGGCATCAGGGCACTGTACAATGGACACATACACCCATGACAGTTGTACATGAATGGCATTGGCAAACCTCAGACATGTCATCACAATCCCCAACACACATGTCATTACAACTCACACACATGAGCCATACCACAGCCATATCGCAACTGCCACCACCATCCATACACATACAACAGCATGAGCAGCCAAAGGTGAGCCAGACATCACATGCAACACAGGAAGTGCACCACACATGTACACACACCACCACACTTGCATGCATGTGTACACCTCTGCCAAGTGTCGCAGTGTTCAGACGGGCATCCATGTCACATCTGCCAATCAGGCTTCCACATACCGCTGTCACATGCATCCATGTTGCATCACTGTTGCACCCTTGTCAAATACACACACATGCACATGTACACAGTGCTGATACATGCAGCCAAAAACAACATACATGTGTGACATCACGGACATGTCTACTTACATACACATTCATCCAAACATGTGTGCCCACACAACTGCATTTTGGCATGCAAGCCTACACACACAAGCACCATCCATGTCTCACACATTACAGCCCTTGCATGTGTCAGCCCCACGGACCTGTACACCCCCACCCATACTCGACCCCATACAAACAGATGTGCAACCTGCACACTACTGAATAATCACCACACGCACTGCTCACAATCAGGATGCATCTACACTCACCGCTCGACTCCAGACGGGTCTGCTTCTCAAGGACCTGGACGTGGAGCGCTGGGGATATGCGTTCCAGGACCCTCATCTGTTCTTCCGACAAGTGGCCCCGGCGCCCCTTGGCATCCGCTGCCTTCAAGAGGCGCCGGGCCATGTTCAGGGTCCTGGACCTGAAGTCCTCCCAGCGCTTCTTGACATGTTGTAAGACACGGACTGCCACCCCCTCTGCGTTGATGGCAGTCACGATGTCAGTCCAGATCCGAGTCCGTCCTTCCTTGTCGGCGCGGGAACTTCCGAAGAGGGCATCATACTGCCCCAGGACTTGCTCCACCAGGACACCAACTTCGGTGGCACTGAAGCTGGTGCCCCTCTGCCTCTCTGGCCAGGGGTTGTCAGTGGTCACAGATGGTGTTTGTCCCGACATGACAACCCCAGAGGCAGGAGTGGGTGGGCAACTGGGTCCTGGGGCTGGGCTGTGGAGCGATGGAATCCCAGTCCAGAGTCTTCGGTTCCAGCAGGGGTGGTCACAGCAACAGCACCCCTGGCTGATGTGCAGGCAGCAAATGGCAGGGCACATGGGCAGCAGGCAGTCAGGCAGCAGCAGATGGCAGGTGGGAGCGTGCTCGGGGCTCTAGAGGGCAGTAGTTCGGCCTTCTGGGCAGGAGCGTGGTCTTCCGTGTGCTTACGCGTGGCCAGCTTGATACAGAGTGATTTGGCACGTGAAAAATCTGCACGTAAGCATGTAATTCGAGGAAAGGCTCTTAGCGCGTAAGCGCGTCTGCACGCATACGCATTTTCATTAGACAGAAGGCCCCTCAAGCGCAAGCGCCCCTGTGACGTGACAGACGTGCATGGGCATTTCAGCACGCGTGAAAAACTGCACGTCTGCGTGTAATACGAGGAAAGGCCCTTAGCGCGTATGCACGGCAGCACGCATATGTGATTTCATTGGACCAAAGGCCCTTAGCGCGTGAGCGCGTCTGTGACGTGACGCGCGCAGGTGTTTCCCTCATTGCACGTGATGACAGAACACACGTGGATTTCCACCAATCGCGTGTGAAAGTTCCTGGCACCCCAGAACACACGTACCCAGGCTAATCGCGTGTGGAACTTCCCGCGCACCCCGAAACACACATACCCAGGCCAATTGCGTGCACGCTCACTCCCCTCCGATCACACGCGATGACACTCGGACCGTAACCGAATACGGGAAACCCGTGCACGGCAAAAGACGTGCACAGGCGTCAACGCGTCCGCCCACACGAAGGCAGGCGGAGCCGTCCCCGCGCACAGCATAAAAGTGCGCGCAGACAACAAACGCATATATACAGCTACGATGAATGCCCCATTTGTCGCTGCACTGATCGTGGGACACCGCAGGAGGAGGAGAATAGCCAGGGCACGCATTTTCGCACCACGGACAAGCCTTTTTGGGATGCCTGACGACCAGGTCTACTGCAGGTATAGGTTTCCACCCCATATCAGCCTAAACCTGCTCAGGGAGTGGGAAGATGACCTCACATCCCCCACCCTTTGCTGCCAAGCATTGAGCCCCTTGGAGAAGCTGCTCAATGTCCTGCATTTTTTGGCCACTGGGTCATTTCAGTGGACCACTGCCATAGTGGGGGGGGTCTCACAGGCCACGCAGTCACGCTGCCTACACCAGGTACTGGCAATCATGACAGCGCGCCCCTCAGCCCGCAGGCACATATACATGCCCAGAACACCAGCAGAAAGGCAGGCCGTTGTCCTGGATTTTTTCAGGGTGGCACACTTCCCCAAAGTGCTCGGTGCCATAGATTGCACCCATGTGGCCCTACGTCCACCTAGGGCCATTGAGCACATCTACCGAAACCGCAAGCACTGGCATTCCATCAATGTACAGGTGGTATGTGATGCAAAGGGAATCATCACCTCTGTCTATGCAAACTACCCTGGCTCCACCCATGACAGTTTCATATACAGAATGTTCGCCCTGAGCCGGGCCCTGGAAGCTGGGCAGCATGGTGACACATGGCTCCTAGGTCAGTACAAATGCCCTTGCACAGGCATGCAAGTCACACACAGACAAATATCCAAACCCTAATAATCTCAACTATTATCACCTCCCCAGGGGACAGTGCCTACCCTCTGAGCAACCACATGATGACGCCAATCCGGAACCCCACCACACCACCCCAGGTAAGATACAGCGCCGCCCATATTGCAACCAGGGCATAGTGGAGCGCACATTCGGAGTGCTCAAGTCACGTTTCCGCTCCCTTGACCACTCTGGTGGGCAACTACTCTATGCACCACCAGTAGTGTGCAGGATCATTGTGGCAGCATGGTCCTGCACAATGTTGCAACACGGCAGGGCGTCCCGGTGGACATGGTGGTGCCCCCACATCCCCAACCACAGGCACAGGCGCTGCCCATGGGAGGGGACAGGGCACGTGGCGAGGAAGCCCGGACCCAGCTTGTGGCCACATTTTTCACCTAAACTCCCACCCCTGCGGAGTGCACTCAGGCCTGGCACGTACCAGGTGACAATCGATGATGACAAAGAGACAGTCAACTGTCACAACCCTACCACCCTGAGATAGTTGCCATGGAAGTGCCACATCGTCTGCATCCCTAGCTACTTAAACACAAGCTATCCTGTGTGACCAGAAGGCACACATATGACATATGACATGATATGGGCCATACACAAGTATTCCAAGGCGCAATGAGGCAGGGAGGGGGGAACAAGGGAACACAGAGAACGGTACTACTAGGCCAGGTGTCATTGAGATCGTGCAAGTGAGTGCAGGGGTAGGGGGAATGGGAAAAGTGCAAGGGGAAGAGTGAGGGCCAGTCCAATACAGGGGAAGTAGCCCAAAAAAATAATACATAGGTCGCCTGGTGGCAACTACAAAGGTAAGTGCAGACAAGTGCTGGGAAGGGAGGGCTGTAGGGATAGAGAGACAGTACTGCAGTGCAGGGGTTGCCAGGGAGGCAGTGCAAGTGGAGAGTGGCTGGGCCAGGGACCGAGGTCGGTGAGAGTGGCCCAGTTGCAGCTCCTGTGTAGTTCCAGTGCAGAATTCTGCAAGGGAGAGGCAGAGAGTAAGCAGAAGCAAAGAGGAAGGTCTTGAGGTGCTTCCAGAACTGGAGATGGTTCCCCTCAAGTTCAAGTCAGGCCGGAAGTCTGTTCCAGGGGGAGGGCCCTGCTGCGGAGAGAAATCTACCCCCAGCTAGTTGCTCTGAGAAGCGGATGAACCGGACATGCAAGGTGTGCATCACACACACCTGCAAAACATGCCATGGCCATCACTGTCATGTCACTCAAACCCTCCCAAACATCAACATGACATGGCAAGCAATACCCATACAACAATGCAGTAACGATAAGGTACACATTGCCATGTCCTAAATGTACAGTGGCATCGGACACTGCTGCCTGACTCGGAATCAGATGAAATGACAGACCAACAAAATCTCCCACCCAAAATAAGTAATTTCCAAATGCATTACAACAGTCGTAACGTAACATCACAATGAATGCCTGTCTACATGCACATTATGCATTGCAAAATCAACACTGCAGCTCATGTGTGCAGTGTCCTACTCCTGCATCACACTGCTCAGCGCACAGCACAGTGAACATCCATTGTGTGTGATGCACACCCTGAGCATCACATCTAAGTGACAGACCACGTCAAACATCAAATTAGGCATGTACTGGATCCATGATCGGTCACAGAACATGTGCTGCCAGGACACAGTGGGCACCAGAAGGCAAACAGTGTACACGTGGATATGCAAGGGTGGGAGTACATGTAGTGCATCAGAATGCAAGTGTGTGGTTCTGCAAGGACATGCACTCCACATATGCATGTGCACTCAAGTGACCATCAGTGTTCCCTACACATCACATGTGAACATCCACCATGTGTACACCCCAGCATGTCAAACCACAACTATCCCCTCGCACCTGAAAGGAAAACACAACACATGAACAGGCATTGATCAGCAGAACACAACATGTACATAGGATACCACCATTACTATGTCAGAGTTCCCATCACACTGCAGGGCAAGGCAACTATCAACAACAACCCCCCCCCTCCCTCACAAATGACCATGACCCACTGAACAACTGCACCTGGGTCATGGAGCCTCCAAACCTCAATTCCACCTGGCCACAGGATCACCTTTACCCTTCGTCACCATCTCCCACCTTGTGTGTAAAAAGATGCCTGAACCCTCAGAATCCACACTTATTTCCAAAATCACAAAATCCAAGGCATAAAAACGAACCCAAACACCCTCCAGTAGATGACTTGACGTAGCAGTACCTCACAAAGGCCAAGTACTACCACAATGATGCAACAACCAAGGTAGCACAGCAAAACAATGTCACGACAGGATGTGAGACATGTGTGGTACATGACATAGGATGATGCACCATGAATGGATGTGTACTGTCACAGGTCCCATGTACAGGCGCGGGAGTGTCACAAAACAATCACCCCCACCATGTCCCGGGTGCCTACAAGGTCAAACTCACACAGGCCCATGAGACCCTGGTGGGGAATGAGGTTCAGGGATATGCAGTCGGGACAGGTGTTGACACACTGGATGACTGGAATGAGTGGCAGGAGAGGGGAGGAAGAATGACACATGAAACTAGGGAATGCACGAAAATGTACAACCTGCATGAACACATACACAATCCAAACAAACTTGGACATCATTGTCATGGCTTTTTGTAGTCCAGGCTTAGGAGTGGTACGAACCAACCACCCCCTCTAGGGTTTTGGCACCTGCAAGTTCGGGGCTTACACAGGCATCCGCAACCCCAGTGGGGAAAGAGGGTCAGGGAACGTTGCTTGGATAGGCACGGGAAGCAGGAACACCGGGTAGAGGGTACAGGTTTCAAAATTGCATAGGATCACGGGTGATTAGGGAGAAATAAACATACCAAATTGAACCACACATACATCCATGCATCAGTACACTCCCCAGCAAGCCTATGCAGAGCAGTTCATAAGAAAAACAACAAGACACTTAGCTCTGGTTTTGAGTGCTGGCCTCCTGCCTGCGCACTCTCAGGTCCGGTTACAGGAGCACTGCAATGCTGCAAAGAGAGCCACAGTCAACAAGCTGTACGTGCCAATTACACAAAAACACAACACCAAACATGCCCCATAGCAACAAACTACTCTACAAACAGACAATCTGTGGTCGATGCTTCGTACCCATATATAACATCACCCCTGTGACGGGTCATACACAGTCAATGCAGTAAGTCAGACGGTGGTGGGTGCGTGGCAAATGGAACACCAATGTGTCACAATTCACACAACATGCAATTTTCCCTGGGTAAGCAGACAGACCCATATAGCAAGCCATGACTACAGAGCAAGTTGCGTACCACCATGACCGAAACAAAGTTGGCAGTGCATTTATCATGAAGTACGTGGAAAAGACATGCACTGCACCCGAGTATGTCCTTTGCTGTATGTCCCTGTGAGCTTCCCCTTTCCATGTCTCGGAAGGCTACATGGTTGATACAAGTGCCTCAATGGACCTTGGTGTACCGGAGGGTATGTGCCACTGCCCCTGCATGTGTCCCAGACAACCCTACTATCAACAGCCATCAGTCCACAAACACATCTGAGCTGCATTGTGTGCTTCAACACCAATATTCGTCTAAGCTCACCCTCAGTGCTGTGACTAAGCCTGCATGTGCAACTCGCCTGGTGCAAGCTTTGCTGTGTCGTGGCCCCCCTGTGATGCTCACCTTGCCTGGAGTTCCTTGGAACATGTCAGCATTTCTAGGATGTGGGTCAGCAATCACTGTGCCTCTGCTTGTGCACACATGTGCATGTGGGTACCAACAAACGGGTCCAGAATTCCGTCGTCCAATGGGCCATGTCTGCTGGCAAAGGTGCTCTGGAGGCTCATCCCCCTGCAGAAAGGGCATGAAACACATGATTAATGCTTCAAAGTCATCTGTGTGTGTCTCATCAGGCATCTCATTACTTGACCATGTCAGAGAGTCACATCACAAATCACACCATCAGTCCGTCTTTCACCTCCAAAGTGTGGAACACTATCTACAGCATGAATTGCAACAAGCACATGTACAGGAAAGATATGAAACATACTACACAATGAATAGCAATCAATGTCCACATTAATCATGACACACCCCATCTAGCAAAAGCTGAACAGTGGACAATGACACCTAAATCATCCCCACTAGGGGTGTCAACACAAGTCACACAGCACCAAACATGCCACAGATATGACAGTCCAAAGCCCTTGTGTAAAATGCTGTAACACCGAACCATCCTTGCGAGCCCATGGATAAGGGAGGCAGGAGTGGCATATGTGAGTCAAGGACCCCAAGCAGCAAACACATACACAAGACAACCATGAAGGGCCCAGCTGGAACAGACAGTGGATGCCTTCAAAAGCCACAAAGCACTGCACCGTCACATGAAAGCACAATAGACTAGCAATTTTAAACTAACTCAACTATTAACTAATTACACTAACTATGGAAAACCTACATTACCTATTTAAACTAACTATCAAACAGAAACTTAACTAACTAAACTAAAAGAAAAATGAAAAATGGCCACATACGACTCGGGGGGCAGAGGAGGCACCCAGGAGGGGGGAGGTACAGGGTGCTGCTCAACATCCACATGCGATGATGCTGAGCCAAAAAAAAAAATCCTCCATGGGCTCAACGCCTGCACAGCACGACCTATGTGGGAGATAGATGGTTGTCCGAGTCTGGCTCATCCTGGAAAGGAGGACGTGGCACAGTAGCCTGGCCACGCCTAGCCGCAGCTTGCCCCTCGTCGGCAGCAAGTCTGCTGGACGGGTGAGCCTGGTTCTGTGTGGCAATGTGACATAGGTCTGCATGCAGAACCTCACGTGATACACGTGCTTCCTCTTGCAAGGTAGCATGTGTAACACGGAGTTCCTCCTGCAAGGCCTGGCTGGACAACCGCTGCACCTCCCGGCAAGCCTGTAGCTCAGCCGAGATGGTACGCTCAAGCTGTGCAAACCCCTCCTCTGCCTGCTGCCTCTGGGACATCATAAGGACACCCAGAGTGAATCTGAGGGAAGCATACTCCTCCCTCAGGGCATCCATGTGCGCCTCAGCGTGAGCAGCAATTGCTTGATGCAGAGATGACATTTCAGCCTGGCGTGCCCTGTCTGAGGCCGCCATGCCCAGCCTGAGCGAGCGGGCCGTGGACCGTGCCGCCTGCTGCTGGAGAAGCACCTGCCTAGCAGGGCGGAGCACAGATCGGGCCACACGCTCCATGCTCTCAGCGATGTTCTCTATTGCTGCCCCCTGCCGTTCAGAATAGGCAGTCATGCCTTGCTCCCACTCAGTATACAGCGGATGCGCGCGGCGACCGCGTTGCCGGGTTTGATCCCTGCGGGACCCAAGGACCGGGGGTCCTTGCTGTGTTGGCACCGCCTGCGGCTGCACGATTACATACCCCCGTCGACGTGATGTCCCAGGCACATCAGTGACTGGTGTGGAGGGTGACCCTGTGTCCCGATCCACCATGGGCGGAGGAACCAAGACTGTCTGATCCCTCAGTGCAGGTGTCGCAGACAGAGGAGTGTCCACATCAGAATCACTCACCCCTGACACATGGACTTGATGCTCATCCAACTCAACATGGAGTCGTCATCAAGGCTGGACTCATAGGCAGCCAGAGACAAGATGGACTGCAGCACTTGGGGGTTTTCGTGGCCTACCACCCCACGACCCCCACTAGTGCTGGGTTGATGTGGTGTTACCAACACTGTGTCTGGCATGACAACACCATCCTCCGCCTCCATTGCGTCATCACCTGAAAAATAGAGAGAAAAAGGTCAATACACATGTCAGAAGCACACGACACACACACACACTGACAGCAAAGGCATCGGCAGACATGTGACACACAACATATGACCTGGCATGCATGCTGGGTCTACTTTGAATAGCTTCTGTGATCAGACCTGTTGAAAGGTGGCAGTTTCCATGGAAGTGGGTCTGTGCAGTGCAGTAAATGTGTACGCCACTCACTACCTACATATAAGCACTACATGGTGTGTGCCAGGAAATGTGAAGGCAGTCCAATGTCAAATTCAGACGTCACGTGCATTGTGCATTCAATGTGCACCATGTCTAGAAG
The DNA here is from genome assembly GCF_040938575.1 of Ambystoma mexicanum. NCBI lineage: Eukaryota > Metazoa > Chordata > Amphibia > Caudata > Ambystomatidae > Ambystoma > Ambystoma mexicanum. Next base: position 416,703,300 of record NC_090927.1, on the reverse strand, counting down.
CCAAGCACCCCTCCACCCCAGTACCAAAGCAGGGATGCCTAGCATGGTATCAAAAGGCTGACCATACACCTGTTTATTGACAGGCAGTGTTGACTGGCATCAACAGCTTAATGTGATTCAAATTACAACACTGCAAATGATGCTGGGACAGTGGGCAGGACACATGATGGAAACTCCAGAGGCGGCTCACGTGTGAAGAAGACACAACAAAAGTTGGACAGAGTCATTGGCTAATGAACAGGCTGAGGCCTGTGAGCCACACAGATTGTCAGAGCCTAAACATGTGTGCAACGCAGGACTGAGCCACAGTTGACATGGGAAGGCTGATGAGATGGCAGGCAATGTATGTAACCAAGGACTTATATTACAGTGATCATCCAGTCAAGGACACATAGGGGCATGCGTGCAATGCACATGGAGCATGAATGGGCACTCATGTCCCTGCGGGACATCTGACCCATGCACAGTACAAGTGAGATACCCTGCATCGAGTACTAAGGCTGTACCACACGGCATATGTCTGGCAGATTCTACGCTGGAAGTTAGCATCTACACAGGACACATGAACAAAAAAGTACACATTGGCAAGATTGAAGCAGACCAGTGCAAAGGTGGAACTGGGGTGCAGAGTGGCAGAGGAGAGGCAAGGGAGCATGCCTACATGGAGTCCCCCATGCAGGCAGAGGAGACATGCATGACGGTAGCACTGCATTACTTACACATCAGAACCATGTACACGTCACATGTAGCAGCAATCATGCACAACACATCCCACAAGTGAAACACACACGTCCTCAACAAACATGCATCTACACTCACTGGACTGGGCATCAAAGTCCATCATCTCTCCCACTCCTTCGACCAATTCAGGTGGTATGAACTCCGCAACGAGAGCCTCATGCGGAGTGAGTTCTTCCTCCTCTGGTGCAGGTCCACCGCCAGTCACCAGAGTCAAGTTGTAATTTGAGGCACGCTTGGCCTTAGTGCTGCGCTTGATGTCATTCCAACGCTTTTTGCACTCCTGCGCCGTGCGCACCTCATGGCCGAATGAACTGACATGTTCCGCAACATACTTCCAAGGGGTGTCACGTTGGGCAGCCGTAGTCTGACTATTGGCACCCACTAGCATGTCACGGCTGTGGCCCCGCACATAGTCCACGAGGAAGTCCAGTTCCTGCTTACAGAAAGGCTTCTTCCTCGATGTGCAGGAGGTCGTGGCTGTGTGTGGGGTCCCAGCCTGTGCTGCAGGTGCAACCTTCCTCCTCTTGGACTGTGGCGCAGACCCTGGCTGGCTAATGCTGCCCTGACCAGTATGGCCAGTGGGTTTGGTGGATTGAGCCAAGGGAGTGGCAGGTGGAGGGATGACCAAAGGCCTGACTTGCGTCAGTGGCAGCTGGGTGCCCACTAATGGACCCTGTGCAGCAACATCAGCTGTGGCAGGGTCATTGACCGCAACGGTCCTGGTTGGCAGACTCACAACCGGGGTGCTGTTGGGTGCATCTGCCCCTGCACTTGCCAACACCCAGCTGTTCGGGGCAGCAGATGACATGACTGCCCCAGGGACACGTGTCTTGGTCTGAGCAGCCCGGCCTGCCCCTATGGGTTCCCCCCTGGCCTGTTGGAGATCTACCAAGGGCTCTTCAAGTGCCAACGCAGCCTGCGCTGGCAGACCCTGAGCCTGGGTGGCGGTGTCCACAGCTGCACCTGCAGCTACCACTACCCTTGGGCCCATGGCATTCGATGGAACGGACTGCCGGGTCATATGGGTGCCAGTGCCAGATGCAGGAGCTGCATCCCCTGAACCACAGGGGGTGGTGGCATGGCTGCACCGACACATGGCACAACATTGTGCTCAAGTGGCGCACCCCTGCCTCTTCCCCCTCTGTGGCTGCCCTGGACAGCCTGGAGTCCCCCTACTCCCTGGTCACCACGGCCACGTCCCCGACCACGCCCGCCATGAGGAGTACACCCAGCTGAGGCGCCCCTCACCTTTGGTGGCCTCCCAACCATAGCACAGATGGAGTGATGCCAATGGGAGGTGTACACCACAATTGACCTGGGCAATTGGGGTGAAGGGGGTGGGAAGCAAGATGTTAACAGCCCCCCTGCACCTGCAAGGCTGTATATGACCCCGGTGATGTGGTGACGGGTCACGCAACGCTCAGGCACCCCAAAACTGCAGTAAAACCGTGCACGCAACCCTGCAGCCTACGTGCGTGGATTCAACCTCCCGTAGTACGCGGTGGCAACCAGTAACACGAATAACGCGTACGCGTGGGACACGCAGGCTACTATGACATCGAAAATGGGTGCGATACACAGGGGCACCCGCAGTGGGAAAAAGAGCGTGTGCGACTCACCGTCTGACTAGCGCGATGCAGAAAAACACGCATAGCCAATACCCCCGCCAAAAGAAGAGATACGTCCTTGATAGCTGTGAAGTTGTGATTTCACGCAAAACAACAGGAAGCAGCAACACACGTCGGTCTCCACGAAAGGCACGTACAGCGAACTGCTGGGCCCGCTCACCTTTAACCCGTGCTGAGGGAAACGCACGCGCGCGTCACGTCACTTACGCGCATGGGCCCTTTCCTCGTATTGCATGCGGACGTGCAGTTTTTCACGCGCGCTCACGCGCTAAGGGCCTTTGGTCCAATGAAGTCGCATATGCGTGCTGCCATGCACACCCGCTAAGGGCCTTTCCTCGAATTACACGCTGACGTGCAGATTTTTCACGTGCCAAATCATTCCGTATCAAGCTGGCCACGCGTAAGCACACGGAAGACCACGCTCCTGCCCAGAAGGCCGAACTACTGCCCCCCAGAGCCCCGAGCACGCTCCCACCTGCCATCTGCTGCTGCCTGACTGCCTGCTGCCCACGTGCCCTGCCATTTGCTGCCTGCACATCAGCCAGGGATGCTGTTGCTGTGACCACCCCTGCTGGAACCGAAGACTCCCGACTGGGATTCCATCGCTCCACAGCCCAGCCCCAGGACCCAGTTGCCCACCCACTCCTGCCTCTGGGGTTGTCATGTCGGGGCAAACACCATCTGTGACCACTGACAACCCCCGGCCAGAGAGGCAGAGGGGCACCAGCTTCAGTGCCACCGAAGTTGGTGTCCTGGTGGAGCAAGTCCTGGGGCAGTATGATGCCCTCTTCCGAAGTTCCCGCCGACAAGGAAGGGCGGACTCGGATCTGGACTGACATCGTGACTGCCATCAACGCGGAGGGGGTGGCAGTCCGCGACTTACAACATGTCAAGAAGCGCTGGGAGGACTTCAGGTCCAGGACCCTGAACAAGGCCCGGCGCCTCTTGAAGGCAGCGGATGCCAAGGGGCGCCGGGGCCACTTGTCGGAAGAACAGATGAGGGTCCTGGAACGCATATCCCCAGCGCTCCACGTCCAGGTCCTTGAGAAGCAGACCCGTCTGGAGTCGAGCGGTAACTGTACATGCATCATGATTGTAAGCTGTGCATGTGGTGATGTGCCAGTAGTGTGCTGGTTGCACATGTGTTTGTATGGGGCCAAGTATGGGTGGGGGTGTACAGGGCCGTGAGGCTAACACATGCGAGGGCTGTCATGTGTGAGACATGGATGGTGCTTGTGTGTGTAGGCTTGCATGCCAAATGCAGTTGTGTGGGCACACATGTTTGGATGAATGTGTATGTAAGTAGGCATGTTCGTGATGTCATACATGGATGTTGTTTTCAGCTGCATGTATCAGCACTGTGTACATCTGCATGTGTGTGTATTTGACAAGGGTGCAACAGTGATGCAACATGGATGCATGTGACAGCGGTATGTGGAAGCCTGATTGGCGGATGTGACATGGATGCACGTCTGAACACTGCGACACTTGGCAGAGGTGTACACATGCATGCAAGTGTGGTGGTGTGTGTACATGTGTGGTGCACTTCCTGTGTTGCATGTGATGTCTGGCTCACCTTTGGCTGCTCATGCTGTTGTATGTGTATGGATGGTGGTGGCAGTTGCGATATGGCTGTGGTATGGCTCATGTGTGTGAGTTGTAATGACATGTGTGTTGGCGATTGTGATGACATGTCTGAGGTTTGCCAATGCCACTCATGTACAACTGTCATGTGTGTATGTGTCCATTGTACAGTGCCATGATGCCTGTGTTTAGTTTCTCCCTGTCTGCAGCGTCAACTGATGAAGAGGGCGGAGAAGGTGCTGTGGAACACAACGGCGGGGATCCCACCGCCAGCCGGAGACGCAAGGCCCGGCTCCACTCCCATGTTGTCATCTCGTCGGGGAGTGAGGAGTCCGGTGCCGCGTCCCAGGCCGCAGCTGCCGGGGGGAGGTCCAAGAGGCGGAGGTTGGAGTTGGACTCCTCGGAAGCAGAAGGGGCAGCTGGGACCCCACACGGCCCAACAGGGGAAGATGGCACGGAGTCATCCAGGTTGGTGGGGGGATTGGTTGAGGAGGAGGCCGTGCAAGCACCAGAGACGGGGTCTGGAGGTGGGGATCCCACTGGTGCTAGTGGTGCAGTGCAGGACCAGGGACAGGAGGCAGCACAGGCCGCCGCGGATGTGCCTGTGTGCAATCCTGTCCCTGATCCTGTCCCTGCATCATCTTGTACAAGCAGGGATGCCTACGTCCAGACCCGTTTTCAGGCAGGGGATGAGCTCACGTCAACTGGCCTTCCTCTGCCTGCGGACGTGGCTATCCAGGTCCGGGTTGAACCTGTCCTGGCTGGTGTGGCGTTGCGTCAACGGGCCATGCGAGGTGACCTGCAGTCTTTTCATGAAGAGACTGCACGTCATCTTGAATGGCTCGTTGACCACGTCAGCCTGCTGGGACAGGTCACCCAGGCCGGATTCCTCCGTCTGATGGGGCTTGCTACGACCCCCTCCTCAACTGGACCCCCTACGCGCCAGTCGTCCTCTGTGCCATCTTCCCACCCATCAGTCACCTGGGTGCCCTGTGGAGCTGCCTTTGACGGTGCGGCCAGGCTGGTGGAGGAGGCATCCCTGCCACAGTCGGGAGTCGGACGTCCAGCAGGGGTGGCCACATCTACGACAGCACCACAGCCGGCGGAGGATGTGCAGGCAGCAGGAGGCAGTGCACGGGCAGAGGCACAGCAGCAGCAGCAATGTGGTGGGAGCCATGAAGGCTCGGGGCCGTCAACATCGGAGAGGCAGGCATCGGCCGGAGGGCAGGAGGACCCAGGACAGAGAGTGTCTTCCGTGTGGCAGCGGTTGGGCCACACCATAGATGCGGAGCGGCAGCGGGCGGAAGAGGCACGGCTCACAATGGTCAGGGCGGAGAACTCCATGCGGAGGGCCCTGAGGCGGGCCGAGTGCCTCGAGGCAATTCACAGTGGTTTGGAGGTGGAGACGTCGACGGCCCTGCGGACCCTCGGGGCCATGGAGGAGGACCGCCTCCGGGACATTGAGGAGGAGTTCGATGATGCCCTGGTCCGGGACATCCACAAGTGAGCCGTGAAACTAGCCCGCTGCCCTTGTACATAGTTATGTAGGTAGTGTTAGGTTTCATTTTTGTTTTTATTTTATTTGGACCTTTCGGACATTGGCCACATTTTTGTATATAGTTTTTTTTATTAGTTAGTTTAGTTAGATAGGTTTCCTTTATTTTGTTGGGATAATGGACCCTGGCGTGTTCCCATGTAAATAGTTCACAGTTGGATTGTAATTTTTTTCACTTTTTAACCATGGAGCAATGGCTTTCTTTTTTATTTCCCATTGGATTTTGTTTTGTGGACATTGACTTTGGACAACATTACTTTGGAATTTTATTTTTGGTTTTGCTTTTTTTAACGGACATGCTTCTTTTCATTTTTGTACATTCACATTTCTGTTTCTTCATTTTTTATTCTATTTATGTTTCCTTTAATACATATTTTTTTTGGTGAACTTCAATGTGTGGTATCTCATTGGTTTCATGCATTTCATATGTGTTTTGAGATTCACTGACACCCATTGGGTGTATGTGAGGGAAATGTGTTTGTTTCGGAACTTGCAATTGGTGTTCTGTGATGTAATTGCAAATTATGAGTGGGTGGATGCAATACTCGGGTGGGTGTTTTGCATTTGGAGGCTGACCATAGGGACCAGGGATCTAGATTGTGATGACATGTTGGCTGGGGAACATGAGTTGCACATGGGTGGGGCCTGCTGGCAGGTGCCCCACAGTGCTGGGGGGTGGGGGTGGTGGGGAACATGAGTTGGACATGGGTGGGGGCCTGCTGGCAGGTGCCCGACAGTGCTGGGCGGTGGTGGTGGTGGGGAACATGAGTTGGACATGGGTGGGGGCCTGCTGGCAGGTGCCCCACAGTGCTGTGGGGTGGGGGTGCTGGGAGACATGGGTGGGGGCCTGGTGGAGGCGGCCCCTGCACTGCTGGGGGGTGGGGGTGGTGGGAGACATGGGTGGGGGCCTGGTGGAGGGTGCCCCTGCACTGCTGGGGTTGGGGGTGGTGGGAGACATGGGTGGGGCCTGCTGGCAGGTGCCCCACAGTGCTGGGGGTGGGGGTGGTGGGGAAAATGAGTTGGACATGGGTGGGGGCCTGCTGGCAGGTGCCCCACAGTGCTGGGGGGTGGGGGTGCTGGGAGACATGGGTGGGGGCCTGGTGGAGGCTGCCCCTGCACTGCTGGGGGGTGGGGGTGCTGGGAGACTAGGGTGGGGGCCTGGTGGCGGGTGCCCCACAGTGCTGGTGGGGTGGGGGTGGTGGGAGACATGGGTGGGGGCCTGGTGGAGGCTGCCCCTGGTGACTGGGGGGGTGGGGGTGGTGGGAGACATGGGTGGGGGCCTGGTGGAGGCTGCCCCTGGTGGCTGGGGGGTGGGGGTGGTGGGAGACATGAGTTGGACATGTGTGGGTGCCTGCTGGCAGGTGCCCCACAGTGTTGGGGGGTGGGGGCGGTGGGGAACATGAGTTGGACATGGGTGGGGGCCTGCTGGCAGGTGCCCCACAGTGTTGGGGGGTGGGGGTGCTGGGAGACATGGGTGGGGACCTGGTGGAGGCTGCCCCTGCACTGCTGGGGGGTGGGGGTAGTGGGAGACATGGGTGGGGGCCTGGTGGTGGGCGCCCCTGCACTGCTGGGGGGTGGGGGTGGTGGGAGACATGGGTGGGGGCCTGGTGGAGGCTGCCCCTGCACTGCTGGGGGGTGGGGTGGTGGGAGACATGGGTGGGGGCCTAGTGGTGGGTGCCCCTGCACTGCTGGGGGGTGGGGGTGGTGGGAGACATGGGTGGGGCCTGCTGGCAGGTGCCCCACAGTGCTGGGGGGGTGGGGGTGGTGGGGAACATGAGTTGGACATGGGTGGGGGCCTGCTGGCAGGTGCCCCACAGTGCTGGGGGGTGGGGGTGCTTTGAGAAATGGGTTGGGGCCTGGTGGAGGCTGCCCCTGCACTGCTGGGGGGTGGGGTGCTGGGAGACTTGGGTGGGGGCCTGGTGGCGGGTGCCCCACAGTGCTGGGGGAGTGGGGGTGGTGGGAGACATGGGTGGGGGCCTGGTGGAGGCTGCCCCTGGTGACGGGGGGTGGGGGTGCTGGGAGACATGGGTGGGGGCCTGGTGGAGGCTGCCCCTGGTGGCTGGGGGGTGGAGGTGCTGGGAGACATGGGTGGGGGCCTGGTGGAGGCTGCCCCTGGTGGCTGGGGGGTGGGGGTGCTGGGAGACATGAGTTGGACATGGGTGGGGGCCTGCTGGCAGGTGCCCCACAGTGCTGGGTGGTGGCGGTGCTGGGAGACATGTGTGGGGGCATGGTGGTGGCTGCCCCTGCACTGCTGGGGGGTGGGGGTGGTGGGAGACATGGGTGGGGGCCTGGTGGTGGGTGCCCCTGCACTGCTGGGGGGTGGGGGTGGTGGGAGACATGGGTGGGAGCCTGGTGGAGGCTGCCCCTGCACTGCTGGGGGGTGGGGGTGGTGGGAGACATGGGTGGGGGCCTGGTGGTGGATGCCCCTGCACTGCTGGGGGGTGGGGGTGGTGGGAGACATGAGTGGGGCCTGCTGGCAGGTGCCCCACAGTGCTGGGGGGTCGGGGTGGTGGGGAACATGAGTTGGACATGGGTGGGGGCCTGCTGGCAGGTGCCCCACAGTGCTGGGGGGTGGGGGTGCTGGGAGACGTGGGTGGGGGCCTGGTGGAGGCTGCCCCTGCACTGCTGGGGTTGGGGGTGCTGGGAGACGTGGGTGGGGGCCTGGTGGCGGGTGCCCCACAGTGCTGGGGGGTGGGGGGGTGGTCGACATGGGTGGGGGCATGGTGGAGGCTGCCCCTGGTGACTGGGGGGTGGGGGTGGTAGGAGACATGGGTGGGGGCCTGGTGGAGGCTGCCCCTGGTGGCTGGGCGGTGAGGGTGGTGGGAGACATGAGTTGGACATGGGTGGGGGCCTGCTGGCAGGTGCCCCACAGTGCTGGGGGGTGGGGGTGGTGGGGAACATGAGTTGGACATGGGTGGGGGCCTGCTGGCAGGTGCCCCACAGTGCTGGGGGGTGGGGGTGGTGGGGAACATGAGTTGGACATGGGTGGGGGCCTGCTGGCAGGTGCCTCACAGTGCTGGGGGGTGGGGGTGGTGGGAGACATGAGTTGGACATGGGTGGGGGCCTGCTGGCAGGTGCCCCACAGTGCTGGGGGGTGGGGGTGGTGGGGAACATGAGTTGGACATGGGTGGGGGCCTGTTGGCAGGTGCCCCACAGTGCTGGGGTGTGGGGGTGGTGGGATACATGGGTGGGGGCCTGGTGGAGGCTGCCCCTGCACTGCTGGGGGGTGGGGGTGGTGGGAGACATGGGTGGGGGCCTGGTGGTGGATGCCCCTGCACTGCTGGGGGGTGGGGGTGGTGGGAGACATGGGTGGGGCCTGCTGGCAGGTGCCCCACAGTGCTGGGGGGTGGGGGTGATGGGGAACATGAGTTGGACATGGGTGGGGAACTGCTGGCAGGTGCCCCACAGTGCTGGGGGGTGGGGGTGCTGGGAGACATGGGTGGGGGCCTGGTGGAGGCTGCCCCTGCACTGCTGGGGGTGGAGGTGCTGGGAGACGTGGGTGGGGGCCTGGTGGCTGGTGACCCACAGTGCTGGGGGGTGGGGATGGTGGGAGACATGGGTGAGGGCATGGTGGAGGCTGCCCCTGGTGACTGGGGGGGTGGGGGTGGTGGGAGACATGGGTGGGGGCCTGGTGGAGGCTGCCCCTGGTGGCTGGGCGGTGAGGGTGGTGGGAGACATGAGTTGGACATGGGTGGGGGCCTGCTGGCAGGTGCCCCACAGTGCTGGGGGGTGGGGGTGGTGGGGAACATGAGTTGGACATGGGTGGGCCTGCTGGCAGGTGCCCCACAGTGCTGGGGGGTGGGGGTGGTGGGGAACATGAGTTGGACATGGGTGGGGGCCTGCTGGCAGGTGCCCCACAGTGCTGGGGGTGGGGGTGGTGGGGAACATGAGTTGGACATGGGTGGGGGCCTGCTGGCAGGTGCCCCACAGTGCTGGGGTGTGGGGGTGCTGGGAGACATGGTTGGGGGCCTGGTGGAGGCTGCCCCTGCACTGCTGGGGGGTGGGGGTGCTGGGAGACGTGGGTGGGGGCCTGGTGGCGGGTGCCCCACAGTGCTGGGGGGGTGGGGGTGGTGGGAGACATGGGTGGGGGCCTAGTGGAGGCTGCCCCTGGTGACTGGGGGGGGTGGGGTTGGTGGGAGACATGGGTGGGGGCCTGGTGGAGGCTGCCCCTGGTGGCTGGGGGGTGGGGGTGGTAGGAGAACTGAGTTGGACATGGGTGGGGGCCTGCTGGCAGGTGCCCCACAGTGCTGGGGGGTGGGGTTGGTGGGGAACATGAGTTGGACATGGGTGGGGGCCTGCTGGCAGGTGCCCCACAGTGCTGGGGGGTGGGGGTGCTGGGAGACATGGGTGGGGGCCTGGTGGAGGCTGCCCCTGCACTGCTGGGGGGTGGGGGTGCTGGGAGACGTGGGTGTGGGCCTGGTGGCGGGTGCCCCACAGTGCTGGTGGAGTGGGGGTGGTGGGAGACATGGGTGGGGGCCTGGTGGAGGCTGCCCCTGGTGGCTGGGGGGTGGGGGTTCTGGGAGACGTGGGTGGGGGCCTGGTGGCGGGTGCCCCACAGTGCTGGGGGGGTGGGGGTGGTGGGAGACATGGGTGGGGGCCTGGTGGAGGCTGCCCCTGGTGACTGGGGGGTGGGGGTGGTGGGAGACATGGGTGGGGGCCTGGTGGAGGCTGCCCCTGGTGGCTGGGGGGTGGGGGTGGTGGGAGACATGGGTGGGGGCCTGGTGGTGGGTGCCCCTGCACTGCTGGGGGGTGGGGGTGGTGGGGAACATGAGTTGGACATGGGTGGGGGCCTGCTGGCAGGTGCCCCTGGTGGCTCGGCAGTGGGGGTGGTGGGAGACATGAGTTGGACATGGGTAGGGGCCTGCTGGCAGGTGCCCCACAGTGCTGGGGGGTGGGGGTGGTGGGGAACATGAGTTGGACATGGGTGGGGGCCTGCTGGCAGGTGCGCCACAGTGCTGGGGGGTGGGGGTGGTGGGGGACATGAATTGGACATGGGTGGGGGCCTGCTGGCAGGTGCCCCACAGTGCTGGGGGGTGGGGATGGTGGGAGACATGAGTTGGACATGGGTGGGGGCCTGCTGGCAGGTGCCCCACAGTGCTGGGGGGTGGGGGTGGTGGGGAACATGAGTTGGACATGGGTGGGGGCCTGCTGGCAGGTGCCCCACAGTGCTGGGGTGGGGGTGGTGGGAGACATGGGTGGGGGCCTGGTGGAGGCTGCCCCTGCACTGCTGGGGGGTGGGGGTGCTATGAGACGTGGGTGGGGGCCTGGTGGCGGGTGCCCCACAGTGCTGGGGGGGTGGTGGGAGACTTGGGTGGGGGCCTGGTGGAGGCTGCCCCTGGTGACTGGGGGGGTGGGGGTGGTGGGAGACATGGGTGGGGGCCTGGTGGAGGCTGCCCCTGGTGGCTGGGGGGTGGGGGTGGTGGGAGACATGAGTTGGACATGGGTGGGGGCCTTCTGGCAGGTGCCCCACAGTGCTGGGGGGTGGGGGTGGTGGGGAACATGAGTTGGACATGGGTGGGGGCCTGCTGGCAGGTGCCCCACAGTGCTGGGGGGTGGGGTGCTGGGAGACATGGGTGGGGGCCTGGTGGAGGCCGCCCCTGCACTGCTGGGGGGTGGGGGTGCTGGGAGACGTGGGTGGGGGCCTGGTGGCGGGTGCCCCACAGTGCTGGGGGAGTGGGGGTGGTGGGAGACATGGGTGGGGGCCTGGTGGAGGCTGCCCCTGGTGGCTGGGGGGTGGGGGTGCTGGGAGACGTGGGTGGGGGCCTGGTGGCGGGTGCCCCACAGTGCTGGGGGGGTGGGGGTGGTGGGAGACATGGGTGGGGGCCTGGTGGAGGCTGCCTCTGGTGACTGGGGGGTGGGGGTGGTGGTAGACATGGGTGGGGGCCTGGTGGAGGCTGCCCCTGGTGGCGGGGGGGTGGGGTGCTGGGAGAGATGGGTGGGGGCCTGGTGGAGGCTGCCCCTGGTGGAGGGGGGTGGGGGTGCTGGGAGACATGGGTGGGGGCCTGGTGGAGGCTGCCCCTGGTGGCTGGGGGGTGGGGGTGGTGGGAGACATGGGTGGGGGCCTGGTGGTGGTTGCCCCTGCACTGCTGGGGGGTGGGGTGCTGGGAGACATGGGTGGGGGCCTGGTGGAGGCTGCCCCTGGTGGCTGGGGGGTGGGGGTGGTGGGAGACATGGGTGGGGGCCTGGTGGTGGTTGCCCCTGCACTGCTGGGGCGTGGGGGTGCTGGGAGACATGGGTGGGGGCCTGGTGTAGGCTGCCCCGTGTGGCTGGGGGGTGGGGGTGGTGGGAGACATGGGTGGGGCCTGCTGGCAGGTGCCCCACAGTGCTGGGGGGTGGGGGTGGTGGAGAACATGAGTTGCACATGGGTGGGGGCCTGCTGGCAGGTGCCCCACAGTGCTGGGGGGTGGGGGTGGTGGGGAACATGAGTTGGACATGGGTGGGGCCCTGCTGGCAGGTGCCCCACAGTGCTGGGGGGTGGGGGTGGTGGGGAACATGAGTTGGACATGGGTGGGGGCCTGCTGGCAGGTGCCCCACAGTGCTGGGGGGTGGGGGTGGAGGGAGACATGAGTTGGACATGGGTGGGGGCCTGCTGGCAGGTGCCCCACAGTGCTGGGGGGTGGGGGTGGTGGGGAACATGAGTTGGACATGGGTGGGGGCCTGCTGGCAGGTGCCCCACAGTGCTGGGGTGTGGGGGTGGTGGGATACATGGGTGGGGGCCTGGTGGAGGCTGCCCCTGCACTGCTGGGGGGTGGGGGTGGTGGGAGACATGGGTGGGGGCCTGGTGGTGGATGCCCCTGCACTGCTGGGGGGTGGGGGTGGTGGGAGACATGGGTGGGGCCTGCTGGCAGGTGCCCCACAGTGCTGGGGGGTGGGGGTGATGGGGAACATGAGTTGGACATGGGTGGGGAACTGCTGGCAGGTGCCCCACAGTGCTGGGGGGTGGGGGTGCTGGGAGACATGGGTGGGGGCCTGGTGGAGGCTGCCCCTGCACTGCTGGGGGTGGGGGTGCTGGGAGACGTAGGTGGGGGCCTGGTGGCTGGTGACCCACAGTGCTGGGGGGTGGGGGTGGTGGGAGACATGGGTGAGGGCATGGTGGAGGCTGCCCCTGGTGACTGGGGGGGTGGGGGTGGTGGGAGACATGGGTGGGGGCCTGGTGGAGGCTGCCCCTGGTGGCTGGGCGGTGAGGGTGGTGGGAGACATGAGTTGGACATGGGTGGGGGCCTGCTGGCAGGTGCCCCACAGTGCTGGGGGGTGGGGGTGGTGGGGAACATGAGTTGGACATGGGTGGGCCTGCTGGCAGGTGCCCCACAGTGCTGGGGGATGGGGGTGGTGGGGAACATGAGTTGGACATGGGTGGGGGCCTGCTGGCAGGTGCCCCACAGTGCTGGGGGGTGGGGGTGGTGGGAGACATGAGTTGGACATGGGTGGGGGCCTGCTGGCAGGTGCCCCACAGTGCTGGGGGTGGGGGTGGTGGGGAACATGAGTTGGACATGGGTGGGGGCCTGCTGGCAGGTGCCCCACAGTGCTGGGGTGTGGGGGTGCTGGGAGACATGGTTGGGGGCCTGGTGGAGGCTGCCCCTGCACTGCTGGGGGGTGGGGGTGCTGGGAGACGTGGGTGGGGGCCTGGTGGCGGGTGCCCCACAGTGCTGGGGGGGTGGGGGTGGTGGGAGACATGGGTGGGGGCCTAGTGGAGGCTGCCCCTGGTGACTGGGGGGGTGGGGTTGGTGGGAGACATGGGTGGGGGCCTGGTGGAGGCTGCCCCTGGTGGCTGGGGGGTGGGGGTGGTGGGAGAACTGAGTTGGACATGGGTGGGGGCCTGCTGGCAGGTGCCCCACAGTGCTGGGGGGTGGGGATGGTGGGGAACATGAGTTGGACATGGGTGGGGGCCTGCTGGCAGGTGCCCCACAGTGCTGGGGGGTGGGGGTGCTGGGAGACATGGGTGGGGGCCTGGTGGAGGCTGCCCCTGCACTGCTGGGGGGTGGGGGTGCTGGGAGACGTGGGTGTGGGCCTGGTGGCGGGTGCCCCACAGTGCTGGTGGAGTGGGGGTGGTGGGAGACATGGGTGGGGGCCTGGTGGAGGCTGCCCCTGGTGGCTGGGGGGTGGGGGTTCTGGGAGACGTGGGTGGGGGCCTGGTGGCGGGTGCCCCACAGTGCTGGGGGGGTGGGGGTGGTGGGAGACATGGGTGGGGGCCTGGTGGAGGCTGCCCCTGGTGACTGGGGGGGTGGGGGTGGTGGGAGACATGGGTGGGGGCCTGGTGGAGGCTGCCCCTGGTGGCTGGGGGATGGGGGTGGTGGGAGACATGGGTGGGGGCCTGGTGGTGGGTGCCCCTGCACTGCTGGGGGGTGGGGGTGGTGGGGAACATGAGTTGGACATGGGTGGGGGCCTGCTGGCAGGTGCCCCTGGTGGCTCGGCAGTGGGGGTGGTGGGAGACATGAGTTGCACATGGGTAGGGGCCTGCTGGCAGGTGCCCCACAGTGCTGGGGGGTGGGGGTGGTGGGGAACATGAGTTGGACATGGGTGGGGGCCTGCTGGCAGGTGCGCCACAGTGCTGGGGGGTGGGGGTGGTGGGGGACATGAATTGGACATGGGTGGGGGCCTGCTGGCAGGTGCCCCACAGTGCTGGGGGGTGGGGATGGTGGGAGACATGAGTTGGACATGGGTGGGGGCCTGCTGGCAGGTGCCCCACAGTGCTGGGGGGTGGGGGTGGTGGGGAACATGAGTTGGACATGGGTGGGGGCCTGCTGGCAGGTGCCCCACAGTGCTGGGGTGGGGGTGGTGGGAGACATGGGTGGGGGCCTGGTGGAGGCTGCCCCTGCACTGCTGGGGGGTGGGGGTGCTATGAGACGTGGGTGGGGGCCTGGTGGCGGGTTCCCACAGTGCTGGGGGGGTGGTGGGAGACATGGGTGGGGGCCTGGTGGAGGCTGCCCCTGGTGACTGGGGGGGTGGGGGTGGTGGGAGACATGGGTGGGGGCCTGGTGGAGGCTGCCCCTGGTGGCTGGGGGGTGGGGGTGGTGGGAGACATGAGTTGGACATGGGTGGGGGCCTTCTGGCAGGTGCCCCACAGTGCTGGGGGGTGGGGGTGGTGGGGAACATGAGTTGGACATGGGTGGGGGCCTGCTGGCAGGTGCCCCACAGTGCTGGGGGGTGGGGGTGCTGGGAGACATGGGTGGGGGCCTGGTGGAGGCCACCCCTGCACTGCTGGGGGGTGGGGGTGCTGGGAGACGTGGGTGGGGGCCTGGTGGCGGGTGCCCCACAGTGCTGGGGGAGTGGGGGTGGTGGGAGACATGGGTGGGGGCCTGGTGGAGGCTGCCCCTGGTGGCTGGGGGGTGGGGGTGCTGGGAGACGTGGGTGGGGGCCTGGTGGCGGGTGCCCCACAGTGCTGGGGGGGTGGGGGTGGTGGGAGACATGGGTGGGGGCCTGGTGGAGGCTGCCCCTGGTGACTGGGGGGTGGGGGTGGTGGTAGACATGGGTGGGGGCCTGGTGGAGGCTGCCCCTGGTGGCGGGGGGTGGGGTGCTGGGAGAGATGGGTGGGGGCCTGGTGGAGGCTGCCCCTGGTGGAGGGGGGTGGGGGTGCTGGGAGACATGGGTGGGGGCCTGGTGGAGGCTGCCCCTGGTGGCTGGGGGGTGGGGTGCTGGGAGACATGGGTGGGGGCCTGGTGGAGGCTGCCCCTGGTGGCTGGGGGGTGGGGGTGGTGGGAGACATGGGTGGGGGCCTGGTGGTGGTTGCCCCTGCACTGCTGGGGCGTGGGGGTGCTGGGAGACATGGGTGGGGGCCTGGTGTAGGCTGCCCCGGGTGGCTGGGGGGTGGGGGTGGTGGGAGACATGGGTGGGGCCTGCTGGCAGGTGCCCCACAGTGCTGGGGGGTGGGGGTGGTGGGGAACATGAGTTTCACATGGGTGGGGGCCTGCTGGCAGGTGCCCCACAGTGCTGGGGGGTGGGGGTGGTGGGGAACATGAGTTGGACATGGGTGGGGCCCTGCTGGCAGGTGCCCCACAGTGCTGGGGGCTGGGGGTGGTGTGAGACATGGGTGGGGGACTGGTGGAGGCTGCCCCTGCACTGCTGGGAGGTGGGGGTGGTGGGAGACATGGGTGGGGGCCTGGTGGTGGGTGCCCCTGCACTGCTGGGGGGTGGGGGTGGTGGGAGACATGGGTGGGGGCCTGGTGGAGGCTGCCCCTGGTGACTGGGGGGGTCGGGTGGTGGGAGACATGGGTGGGGGCCTGGTGGAGGCTGCCCCTGCACTGCTGGGGGTGGGGGTGGTGGGAGACATGAGTTGGACATGGGTGGGGGCCTGGTGGAGGCTGCCCCTGCACTGCTGGGGGGTGGGGGTGCTGGTAGACATGGGTGGGGCCTGGTGGTGGGTGCCCCTGGTGGCTGGGGGGTGGGGGTGGTGGGAGACATGGGTGGGGGCCTGGTGGTGGGTGCCCCTGCACTGCTGGGGGGTGGGGGTGCTGGGAGACATGGGTGGGGGCCTGGTGGAGGGTGCCCCTGGTGACTGGGGGTGCAGGGGGACATGCGTTGGTGGGCAGTAGTGCAAGTTGACATGTGGGTTGGCTGGGGGTCATGGCCATGGTGGATGGTGTGCCTGCAGGACATGTGCAGGGTAGGCCCCTGTGGTGTGAGCCACCTGCAGGGGCCGTGGAGGGTGTAGAGGGAACACCTGGGAGGACCCACACATGCAATTCACGTGTGGTGCTCCCCGCGCACCCCTGTAATACACGTACCCTGATGGAATCGCGTGTGGAACTTCCTGCGCACCCCTGGAATACACGTGCCCTGCTGATGTCGCGTGTGAAACTTCCCCTGCACCCCAAAATACACGTACCATGATGAAATCGCGTGTGGAATTTCCCGCGCACCCCTGAAATACACGTGCCCTGCTGAAATCGCGTGTGGCACTTCCCGCGCACCCCTGAGATACACGTACCCCAAATCGCGTGTGGAAATTCCCGCGCAACCCTGAAATACACGTACCCTGCTGAAATCGCGTGTGGCACTTCCTGTGCACCCCTGAGATACGCGTACCCAGCTCGCACGGGCCCAATCGCGTGTGGAAATTCCCGCGCACCCCTGAGATATGCATACCCTGCGGAAATCGCGTGTGGAACTTCCTGCGCACCCCTGAAATGCGCGTACCCTGCTCGCACGGGGCCAATCGCGTGAGGTACTTCCCGCGCACCCCAGTGATACACGTAACCCGCTTGCCGTGCTGGTACAGGGTTAGCGCAGCCCTTTGCGCTGGATTGGGTATATTGATGGCTTTTCCCTGCACGAGAGGCGTTCTTGGGGGCGTAACTGGCGCTGCTGCAGGGTCGCTGCGCCACTGTGCACCACGGCTGGTTTTGGTGGCTGGAATCCATGAATACGCTGTGCGCGGAAATGGATTTTAGCACACGCGGCTGGCGCAGGGATTCGCGCGTGCACACTGTGCGCCAGCCGCGTGCGCCACTTGTGCGCTGAATTCTATGAATTACCCCCTTAATGTCCGCGAACAATGTGAGTGTTCTTAGAACACTTTGAACTTGCCAGCGAACAATACGGACACCGTTTTCAGGACACCCCCTACGAACATTTCAGAACAACGCGATAGTTCTTAGAACACTTTCAACTTAACAACGAACAATACGGACAGCGTCCTAAGGACACCCCCTACGAACATTCCAGGACACCGGGAGTGTTCTCAAAAAAATGGCCATGCACCCAAGACTCTATGCCCTGGCAACAACCACCGCAGCATATCACATCCATAGAGTCAAACATTTCAACTATGATCTATGGGAAACTTTTAATGTCCGCGAACAATGTGAGTGTTCTTAGAACACTTTGAACTTGCCAGCGAACAATACGGACACCGTTTTCAGGACACCCCCTACGAACATTTCAGAACAACGTGATAGTTCTTAGAACACTTTCAATTTAACAACGAACAATACGGACAGCGTCCTAAGGACATCCCCTACGAACATTCCAGGACACCGGGAGTGTTCTCAAAAACGTTTTCAAAACACCCCCATTTTGTTTATTTGCGAACATTTCAGGACACCGCGGGTGTTCTTAGAACACATTCAACTTGACAGAGAACAATACGGACAGCGTCCTCAGGACACCCCCTACGAACACTCCCCGGACACCGCAAGTGTTCTTAGAAGCTTCTTCAGAACACCACCATCTTGTTTATTTGCGAACATTTCAGGACACCGCGAGTGTTCTTAGGACAGATTCAACTTGACAGAGAACAATACGGACAGCATCCTAAGGACACCCCCTACGAACATTCCAGGACACCGGGAGTGTTCTTAGAATAGTTTCACTTTGCTTGCGAACAAAACTGACACACATTGAGTCCTTAGAACACCCCCCAGTCAGTTTATTTAGAACATTTCAGAACACCCGTGATGTCTGCAAACAAATCGAACACAAAAAGAACGTCTAACACATAAAAAACACAACTTTCATCCTATCTCATACACGTTGCATGTCCGCGAACATCACGCAAGACGATTGGCCAATCAGGACACTGTCCGCGGAGCGAACAGGTAAGTGTGTCCGCAAACCGAACACAGATATCACTAATTTTTTTTTACCTACTTTTTGGTCATTTTAAAAAAATTACTGGACGGATTTTCACCAAATTTGCAAAAGCACACTTTCGGGACCAAGCCGCTGTTCCTGGTCCAAATTTGGTGGAAATCCGTCCAGCGGTTTGGGCTGTAGGCGCGAGCAAATATTTTTCCCATTCAGTCTATGGGAAAAAAAAGTTTTGGGATCCCCCTATAACTTTCCCCCCCTGGACGAATCCTCACCAAACTTTGCAAAAAATTCTCAGAGTGACCCAAATACTATTTTTGCAAAGTTTGGTGAGGATCCGTCCAGGGAGAGCGAAGTTATAAGCCACCCAAAAAGTGCTCTTCCTATGGAAACAGCAACTTAACCATGTAATATATATATATATATATATATATATATATATATATATATATATATATATATATATATATATATATATATATATATATATATTCAGTGAAAAAAACTTTGTTAAAGGAACGTTATGGTTAAGTTGCGCTACTAAAAACCTATGAAATTCAGTGAAAAACACTTTGTTAAAGGGACGTTATGGTTCCAAGTAAAACCGAAAAACCCTTGAAATTCGCCAGTTATGGTAAGCTAAGCAACCATAACTGGCGCCACCACCGTGCACTGCTAAGACTAACACCCAGGACATCAAAGATGACATCACAAATGTCATTGATGACATCAATGATGACATCACATGTCTGGCTCACTCTTTTTTCTTTTGCTGACATATCTAGGCCACATGGTTTTCTTCAGTAACAGTCAGAAACTAAACATTTTATTTTATTTGTAGATGTATCCTTCAAGTAGGTTCTTACAGTAATTCTGTTAGAGTCCAGTCACATCATATGAAACATATACATACGGGAAGACACAAGCTTGAAAGACAGCAATCCTTTTTGTGCATAAAGATAATCAATAGACTTATGAGCACTTTCTGATAGTTCTGTTGTTTTTTTTTATGGCTGTACTTTCCCTGTGGGTCCAATCACATCAAGTGATACATATACATAGGGTGAATAGCAGCTTTGAAACAGAGCAATCAATTATTTGCATAAAAATAATCAGTTAATTTATGAATTGTTTCTGCTACTACTTGTGCTTTTTTGCTAACTTCACTTTCCCTGTATATACCCATATTGGTATGTGTTCTTGTGTCTTTGTGTTTTGTCTATAGTAATGTTTTATTAGCTACGTATTACATATTTCACAATACACAAAAATCTATTAAGAAAACAATTATCATTTCATTATTCAACATATTAACATTACGAATATTATACCTTCATCTTGTACACTGCACACCATGTTATGTTTCTGTATCAGTAGCTTAGTATACTAGATAGAACTCCATAATAGAATGCTATTTATATCAATGCATCGTTCAATGCACTAATTAGGGTATGATATTTATTGCAATGATCCTTGACACTTGTTTCGCAACATTATAATAAGAATCCCTTGTTCACATATTTCATGAAAAGTACATACACATGTGATGTCATCAGTGATGTCATCAATGACATTTGTGATGTCATCTTTGATGTCCTGGGTGTTAGTCTTAGCAGTGCACGGTGGTGGCGCGAGAATTTCAAGGGTTTTTCGGTTTTACTTGGAACCATAACGTCCCTTTAACAAAGTTTTTTTCACTGAATTTCATAGGTTTTTAGTAGCACAACTTAACCATAACGTCCCTTTAACAAAGTTTTTATCACTGAATTTCATAGGTTTTTAGTAGCGCAACTTAACCATAACGTCCTTTTAACAAAGTTTTTTTCACTGAATTTCATAGGTTTTTAGTAGCGCAACTTAACCATAACGTCCCTTTAACAAAGTTTTTTCACGGAATTTCATAGGTTTTTAGTAGCAAAACTTAACAATAATGACTTTCACTTTATATACATGTCATATGGAACTGACTAGATCTCTTCTTATGAACTTGATGTCCGCGAAATTATTTAATGTTCGCGGACATGTTCGGAGAACAGTACGACTACCTAAAAACTTTGGGGGGTGGGGGGTATGTTTGATTGTTATATCATAATATAAGAACATTTAACAAATTCAAAAAGCAACACACGAACACATTATATATAGTAATACATAAGAAATGTAACCCATATATGTAACACACTAACCATTCATTTAAATACAATATGTTCTGAAATGGAATATACCACAAGAACATAAATTGGCTTCCAACATAATTACCTCACAGACACAACAGAACTGAGAACAAGACCAGACCCACTGAATACATAGGATTTATCTTACCAGAAATAGTAAGTATACTTCATTTTACTCATATATTTATAAACTTTCTGTATTAGATAAAAAAATATATTATCTTTTCTTTTTTTTTCCCACAGAAATGTCTAGTACTCTGGAATAGCTAGAGGACAATTTCCCACATGAAGAAATGTCACAAGATAGTGAAACTAATGGTAAACATTTTATAATATAAACCATTTAAATATTATTATTTTGTATACATTTAACATATATATATTTTTTTATACAGTGCATAACAAAATAGAAACTACCTCTGAAGAAGCTGTTATGAAAACACGCTTGACAACATAAAAGAAAAAATTGATTTACTGTTGACCAATTTTAATAATTTAAAAACTTTTGTTGAAAATCATTTCAAAACAAAAACGTCATACCATTGCCCCACATGTACTTGTCCCTCCTCACCATATCCCAGTCAATTATCCCCAAACCCTCTCCATAATCCAAAACGTTTTGATGAGATTTCCATCCCTTCCTCACCTAATACCAATCATGTTGAAACCCCAAATTCTCCTGTTTTTGTTTCTGTTTCTGCCTCACCTTCTCTGTCATAAATTATTAATATATGTTAAATAAAGTTTAATTTTTATATTGTATTGTGAACAGTTTCCGTTTTTTTTTAAAAACAATAAAAGTGTCCGCGGACAGTGCGAGTGTTCTGAAATGTTCGTACATAAACGAAAATGGAGGTGTCCTAAAGAACACCACACCTGTTCGTACTGTTCGCTAGCAAGTTGAAACTGTTCTAAGAACACATGTGGTGTCCTGAAATGTTCGTAAAGAAACAAAAATTAAAGTGTTCTAAAAAACACTATATCTGTCCTTAATGTTCGCTATCAACTTAAAAATGTCCTAAGAACACAGTTGCTGTCCTGAAATGTTCCTAAATACACAAAAATGATGTGTCATGAACAACAGTACAACTGTTCGTAGTGTTCGCTACCCAATTGAAAGTGTTCTAAGAACACAATTGGTGTCCAAAATGTTCCTACATAAACTAAATTACACGTGTCCTGAAGAACATTATATATCTGTCCTTACTGTTCGCTACCAAGTTTAAACTGTTCTAAGAACACACGCGGTGTCCTGAAATATTTGTTTCACGTGTGACGCACTTTTAATTACTTCAGAACCCGAACAGTGTCCGTAGGACATCAATGCGCATGCGCTAACCAATCTCCGTGCACTTGGTGTCCTGCGGACAGGCGCTTCCTTCGCAGACTAGTTCGCAAACAGATCATATGACCGCGCCCACGCTCATCGTATGTCCTGAAATGCGGACACTGTTCGTGTCCCCGAACAATTTAAAAGTACATTTTCAGTTAATCCATAATATTTGTCAATAAAATCTCACCATGCCACAAGTCCCACATAGCAATCTTGACTTTCTATATAAGTTTTGAAACTTTCCGATCCTTTTTTTGTGTTCGATCTGTCCGCGCACAGTGTGCATGTCCGCGGACCGCGCACAAGCACCCCTATAAAAGACCACGCCCAAGAGCTTATTCCCATTGTGTTTCTGGCTATTCTTCAGAACACAGTGATTTTTGCTGCCACCTGCATACTACACCATCATCGACACGGCATCCTTGGCTGCTGAACTGCCACTTGGTGCTGCACCTGCTTCAGCACCACCACCACCCCCTCCACCACCACCACCTCCCCAAGGGCCTGAAGAGGGGAACAGGAGTGAGGATGCGGAGGAGGAAGAAGAGGATGATGAGAATGAGGTAGAGGAAATCCCTACTACCCGCACTAGGCGTGAGTCTTGGGTGTGGCGGTTATTTACCATTCATGGGAATGGTCCTAAGGCTCGTGCGAACCATGTTACCTGCAATGAGTGCAAAATGATACTCAGTCGCGGGAAGCACGGTAACTACAGCTTTGGGACCACTACTATGAAGCGACACCTGAGGTCATTTCACTCTGGGGCTATTCGCAGGGTTGTACCTTGCGAAGAACGTAGCAGGTTGATTTCCTCTACTTCATCCTCTGTTTCTGATCCTGTCACCACAAGGACCACCTGTGTGGGACAGCGTCTTTCTGAAGCTGCCTCACAGGCCATACAGAATGCTGATGACCCTTACCTTTCGAGGGTCACAGTTGTATGTATGTACTGTGACACAGTACTCTGCAGGGGGGAGCGACTTCGGAGTGCTTTTGAGACTATCGTCTCAGAGCACGAGAAGACCTGCTCACTACCCAAATAAAACCCACTCTACATCTTCCTCTCTCAGCTCGCCCTTTCTTATCCCTGTGGTTGGTGTCCCCCCTTTACCCTCCTTTACCCTCCTCTCCTACTGTGTCGTGCCTGAAAAAACAAATAAAATACAAAATTACAAAAATCAAAAAGAAATAAGGCTCTTTTCAGAGCCGCCTTTCCCAGTTAAAAAATAGAAGTGAAAATAAATGAAGCAAGGCTCTTTGTATTTTTTAGAAGTCTGCGAACAGTTCGCAAACATTAAAAAAATTGGGTTACTACTCCATCACAAACATTGTAATTTTCTCTGGAAAGAAGTGGTGGCTCTGAAAAGAGCCTTTGGGTGGTGTTTGTAAGTCAAAAATTGTAAATGCTTAACATCTACTTCAAAATCGTTGTTGTAATTCCAAAAAAGGTCGCAATGCATTTGTACATTTCTCAGAAAAATCAGATTGCCAGCATAAGTAAGATGGACTCCATCTCTGCGAAAAATGTATGTACTACAAAACATAATATTTTCATTGTGAAACAAAGACATGCCAAAATCTCTTAGAAAGCCACAAACAGCCTTATTAACATTGCACCTTGCTTTTTCCATTTGTGGACCAAATGAAGAAGAACGAAGCCACATTTGTCTCTGCGCAATCCGTGAAAATATCACTTGCGAATTAGGAAACATGTCCATAACCTTCCTCAGTCCTTCTTTCATAGCAAATTGCAAAAAAATTCCAGTCACATGCCCTAAACTGTTCCCTCCACAATGAATTACAATTATGTCTGGATGTTGCTCTGTCTCCAAAGTAGCACAGAGAGGTAGCAAATCCAACCACTTCATTCCACGTACTCCATGCCAGTGTACTTCCACATGTGGGAATCCAAGATCTACAGCTACTCCACAGCTTTCTGCATGCACCTTCAACCAATGTATCCACAAATCTCCTAAAATCCAAACAATCTGTTTTCTGAAACACACAGCCATAGCTATCTTTTGTTCTCTCAGCAAAAAGAGTATCTCAAAAAATCTCTCCTGGCACAACACACCCACCAGACTTTCCTGACCAATCCCTTTCAGTGCTTATTCTCATTTGCATGACTTCTGAACCCAAAAATCCCCGGATGTAACTCCCGATGTCCTGGAACTACCGCCATGTCCGCGGACATATCGTAACATGAACAGCCCTTCTACCATTTCCACTACACTCTCTCTGCCATTCCCTCATTGGATGTATCTAAAAAATCACATGACCATGCACCAATCACATTCAAGACCTCTACATCTAACTGCATCATCATAGATCAGCACTGCAAATGTACTCTGAATGTCTCTGAGTACAAGTGTCATATCATTGGCAAGCAGCATCTACCAGAAATACTGTACAAGTCTTCAAGATTTCTACTTGCAGCTCCACGCATATCCATATGCATGAACACAAACTTCAGGTATGCATATTTTCTGTATAGTACATGACATAGCTCTCAACCATTTTTGTTTCACAGGTGGGTGAAATCACCCGATTTTGTTTTTAGCGGGTGAGACGCCCATTGGAATGAATGGGCGTCCAGGAGGCTTGGCGGGTGAGTCTGCCCTTTACAAGGCGTGTGACACCCGCCAAAAGCGTGTGACTTGAGAGCTATGGTAGATGAACACATTTTCAAACAGACTTTTACCTTGTAAAATCTGTTAAATTAATTTACTGTACTTTTTTCAATTTCCTAAAATCAACTACCACTTATACACCTTTATACTTTTTACTTTCTTTAAACACACACACTCAAATCATGTTAAACTAACATTTTTTAAATGAAATATATAGACTACATATATTCAAACAAAATTGCATGCAAACACAATCTATGTTTAAACCTTTATAAAAATACTTATACAATTTCTTATTTTTTGTTTTTATTTATTGGCTTAATTACTTTAAATTAGACATGACATTGAGGCGCTATTACCTAGAACAGTTTACTTACAGAAATAGTGGTATTCACTAATATATTATAAATTTCACAAGACATAGTAAAGATATTTTACTTTTGCTACAGTTAGTCATTCAATACAATTTGTTCATTAAGAACATATCATATACACTGAACTGATGCAATGTATCTTATGTAAATAAATTAGTTTAATAGTTTTACAGAAGGCACTGAGGGTTAAAAAAATCAATATCTAAATTAAAAACAGTGCTATATACAAACAAAGTTACTAATTTGAAGCTTTTACAGTTGCAGTGAAGACCAGTTTCCTGAAAAGAAGCAGCCGAATTCGAAGAAGAAAGAAAAACTAAGAAGTTACCTGTTAATTTTAAAAAAAAGTAACTAAAATATCACCATAATATTTATATTATTAATCAAATATACTATAACATTAATACCAGCTATTTTGGTTTCTTAAAATAGAGATTTTGTACCATTTTGTCCAAATATTTCCATGTCGTAAACAGCGATTTACAACCAGAATGGCCCACAAATTTCTATTTTTGGACACACAAATTAGCCAACTGAACCACTACAATTTTCATATTATAGAACAAACAACTGTTTTAATTGTACACATTAGATTTACTATATGTACTTTTCCACACCACTAGCTTACTTTTTTTTTGTCATCTGAACCCCAGATTAGTGACACATAAATTCAAGAATAACTATCCCTACTAGTTTTAGTTCCCAATGCACAATCACACACCATTACATACATCTTTATCATCTTACTCAAACACTCATGCACACAGCACACATACATTCCAGAACACCCCAACCCATATCTTCTTTATTTTTTTCAACAGACCCTAAAGAATGCCTACCAAAAGACAACTCCGTAGAAAGCAACGCAAAATTAGAGCAAATGAAAATAAAGGAGTCCAACATAAGCATCCATCTCTAGCAGAATTTGTAAAAAAAGTTGAAACAAAACAGCTAATACAATCATTTAGTGAAACACAAGAAGTTTCAAGTACAACAACTTCGCTTCCTCTATCAAAATGTAAAACAAAACAAAAAACAATTAACAGACAATCAGTTATCAGTACAGATAAAACTACTTCTTCAAATTTTAATATAGTGCAAAGTAAGCATACCAAGAAAAGTATTTTAGCCAAAATATACTGTCACAAAGTCCTTCAAAATCTTTTAAAAACAGGAGAGAAATCAGGTTCAAAGCTTAAAACCTATCGTAGGAAATTAATCTTAGAAGCATTGATGGACAGTGCAATTCTTCTCAAAAGAAATTTATTTATTTTACTGTTAAACAAAATGAAACCACTAACAAAACTAATAACTAAATTACAAAAAAGACTTCTCAATAAGCGAAATGTCAACAGAAAGAACTTCTTAAGTATCTGCGGAGGTGAATGGAATCACACTACGAGCACAGAACCATATTTTAATGAAGAAGCGTACAAACAAAAGCAAACAAATACAATTGCCATAAATAGCAGTGGTCGAGGTTATGAAAAAGTGAATAATACCATAATGGAACAAGAAGTACTCCTTACAAAAATATGCCCTGAAAACTTAGAATTACCCCTCCATTCAACTGAATCAGAACGTCTAGTGTACAAATGGCCATGCACGTCAATGTGTAACATTCCCAAACAATGTTTCAAATCTTTACACCAATTCCTCAATAAATATGTAAAAAGCAAAGACAAAATCAAAACTAAATTACTGCAAAATATAGATACCTGTCCAGTGCGCAAGTACACAGGACTACAAGGACATTCATTGGCCTGCATTACAGGACCTACTTGTAAAACCACTTTCCATGATATCAAAAGGATATCAACACATCATTCAACTATAAGAAATCTAGTCTATAAACTGTACTATGCTAAAAGTCCTGCTTTAGCACTAGCAAAGTTAAATAACATCCTTCTACATGGTACAACAAAGACCTACTTGAAGAAATTCACTATATCCAGAAAAAATATTTTGGAAGTGAAAGCCATTTACAGAATGAAATAGCTTTAAACCAATTAAGCAACAATTCTACACATGGCAACCTTTTGCTAAACACATACAAAAAAGAAATACTAAAATTTAAAAGTACATCAGCTGAAGTACCAAACCATGTATGTGTATGTTGCCGTAGAATTTTTATAAAAGTAACACAAAAACTATGGACCTATCATACAAAATAGAAGACAATGAAGATTCGAAATGGTTTGAATTAGCTCATTACCTTCTAGCAGAAAACAAATATGAAATAACTGAACTTTGCAGTTATTGCACCACAAAACTTGACAACAACCAAACTCCTTCACGTTCTATCACAAATAATTTGGAATTATACCCAGTACCAAAACCTCTACAACAACTTAATTTATATGAGAGCATCATAATTCAAACAGTACACCCATTTCAAGCAATAATACGCCTTCAACCAAAAACAGCAAAATTACCTCCCTCTGAATTGGTAAAATACATTCGTGGAAAAGTAGTTTATTTATCATTAAATCTAAAAGAAAATGTGCATACTCTAGGAGTGCAACGTCCAATGCACCAATCTTTAATTATATTAGTAAATGGAGTACCTACAAAAGACAAAAAAATATGGCAACAGCTGGTAGATTTATATAAGGTTAGACAAGCCTTCCAATATCTTAAAGAGAATAATGAATATTACAAAGAAATTTATATTGAAGAAAACTTGAAATTTACAACTGAAATAATTCAAGAAACACAAGAAGCTGGTCAATTTGAGCTACTAGATCCTGCTACAATATCAAATACTTTAGACCAGTATAAAATTCATCCTTTGCACTGTAATGACCGTACAAGATGTACTGGAAACTTACCAAATGCGTCAAACAAAAGGATCGCCAATCAGTATATGGGAAAAAAGTATAGAAGCACGTGCTTTTCCTCTACTCTTTCCTACTGGCAAAGGAGGAAGGTATGATGATAGACCTGTTCAAATATCAGCTTCAGAATACCGCTCATTACGGATGTATTCCGAAGATCCCAGATTTAGACAAAATGTGGAATACATATTCCACCTACTCTTTGAAAGTGAACTAGCAACTTTATGTTACGGAGTTGCACACATATTAAAATCAGGATCACACTTTCAAAATATGACAGCTACACAATTATTAGAGAAAGTGCAACAAAAGGATGAGGTTTTACAATCAAATATTACAAATCTATTAGCAAATATGCGTGGTACTAAAGAGTACTGGTTTCGACGTCATGGAGATGTACGTTGTATGATCAGAAACCTTGGCCCACCCACTTGGTTTGTTACATTAAGTTGTGCAGAATATGCATGGGAAGATTTACATGATTTCCTACGCATATCAAATAAAAACAAAACAAACATAGATATTCTAACACCTGGAGAAGTTTGTTCTTTGGATCCTGTTAATGTTTCAAGATATTTTCACCATTGCTTCATTGCTATGCTACATTTTATTTGTAATAAAACTGTTCCTCCCCTTGGAGAATTGCAACACTTCTTTTGGAGAAAAGAATACCAAGCCAGAGGAGCACCACATATCCACATGCTTTTATGGATTAAAGATGCTCCTAAATTTGGTCAAGACAGTGATGTCACTGTTTTACAGTTTATTGAAAAATATGTCATTTGTGAAATTCCATCAGAAGCCACAAATAGTGATCTTTGTGCACAAATTTTACAATTTCAAAGACACAAATGTGGAAAATATTGTCGTCGCAAATACAAAAACAAAGGCAAATACTACACCAAATGCCGATTTGGTTTCCCTAGACCAGTTACAAATACAGGTCAAATAAACAACCTCATGTCTTCAGTTAGACATACTGTTAAAGGAAAGTCACCTAAAAATACATATTACATAAAAAGAAAAGAAGAAGAAAAATATATCAATGATTATAATGTAATCATTGCCCACTTATGGAATGCAAACATAGATGTGCAGTACATTGCAGACAATTCTACTGCAGTTGCACGATATGTCACAGCATACTTAACTAAAGCAGAAAAGACAGAGCTCCAAGACCTCTGGAATGACCTGTCATCAGATAAAACAGTATCTCAGAAATTATACAGCTTGGGCAAAAACATGCTCACCCATAGAGAATGTGGATCTTATGAAGCAGCTGATTGTTTAACTGATACTTCATTGTATGGTAAATCTGAAAATATAGTATGGCTAAGTCTTGGTCCAGCTAAATCTAGAAAAAGAGTTCTAAAATCATATGAAGATATAGAAACAATAGCCAAACATGATCCCAACAGCCAAGACATTTTAAAAAACAATTTATTGGACACATACTACCCAAACAGAAGTAATACTTTGGAAAACATGTGTCTATACCAAATAGCCCAAAACTACACATACAAAAATAATATGAAACCCGATGAAAAAAAAGGTAAATATAGAGTGACAGACTGTGAAGGCAGCTTAGTTAAACTAACTAAACCAAATTGTCATTGAAGACTCCTCAACATAAAGTGGTATATTACATGTCCCTGCTACAACTCTTCAAACCATGGAGAAAAGAAGAACAATTACTAGATAACTATGACTCATATGAGGATGCTTTCAAAGCAAATGAAAGCACTATAACTGATGTAAACTTTACACAGTACAAAACAATGTTGCACAATGAACAGCAACATGAAAAAGAACTCCAAGCTCAACTAGATAAGGATACTCCTGCCTGACAGTAGTCAACCTTCTGTAACAGGAAGCCAAGAACCACTGGGAGAACCACTAATAACAAATGAGGCAGAATTAGCTATGATAGAAGTAGAAAACACCATGATGTCAGTATGAAGATAAGGAAGACTTAACTATACTATAATCAAAACTAAACAATGAGCAAAGTAGCATTTTTCAAGAAGTAACAAAACAAATTCCACATGGTGTAAAACATGAAAATAAAGAATGTTCCTGCCATAATTATAAACCTATACTACTGTACGTCAGTGGTGAAGCTGGTTCTGGCAAAACATTCCTAATCAAAATCATTAGTAAGTTCCTTCAACAATTGACAAACAACAAACTGTCAGCCGTTGTCACTGCCCCCACAGGTTTAGCTGCCTACAACATAGGTGGTGTTACATTACACCGATTACTACTATTACCAGTAGAACACCAGAACAAATTAGACTATTACAAACTTTCTGCAGAAGCTGCAATGGAATTACGCAGAGTATTGAAACAAATGAAAATGCTACTAATAGATGAAGTGAGCATGGTCTCCAACCTGATGTTAGCTTTGATTCACCTCAGATTACAAGAAGTACTCAAAACAGACTATGAAGATCTCTTTGCAGGAAAACATATTATTGTTTTTGGAGATCTGCTTCAATTAACACCAGTAAAAGGTGAACCTATTTTTAAATTATTAGGGCACAAACTCTGCCGTAAAACTGTTGGCAGCATTGGAAATGTCAACCTTTGGCAACATTTCCAATACAGAGAATTAACAGAAAACATGCGCCAATCTGCAGATCTCACTTATGCCAACATTTTAAAAAGTTTGAGAGTTGGTATACTTTCTAAAGAAGCAGAAGCAACATTGAAAACCCGGCACATTAATGCACTTTATGGCGATAATGCATGTGCTACAGATGTTATGGAACAATTAGCCCACAAAAATGTCAATTGTATGGCCTTAATGCCAACTCTTGCAAGTTGTTTCAAATTCAATGAAATCATGCTAAGTAAAGAAATGCAACCAATAATGGAAATTAGCGCCACAGACAAACTAGATGTACATGGTATGACACTACCCATGTGTGACCAAGCCACAACAAGACTAAATAATTTAGAAAAATCAAACTCAAACACAGCAGGCTTAGAAAAGATGTTAAAATTATCCTTAAATTGCAGAGTAATGCTTAAACGTAACCTTGATGTGGACCAATGACTAGTTAATGGAGAACTGGGTACAGTTGTTGGCTTTCAAACATACCCACGTGACAACAAAATTCAGTTTGTCAATATACTCTTTGACAAACTTTCAGAAGTAAAACGGATAGGACGCTCAACAGCTAGATTCCTTCTCTTCAAAGATATGTATGTACGCAGAGAACAATTTTCTCTAACTCTTGCATACGCAGTCACAATTCATAAATCACAAGGTCTTACCCTAGACAAAGCAATGATAGATATTGGTAACACAGTCTTTAAAGAAGGCATGAGCTACGTAGCACTATCACGCTTACGTACACTTGACGGTCTATTTCTAATCAACTTTGATGCAAGTAAAGTAAACGCTGATATTCCTTGCATTTTAGAATATAATAGACTTCGCTCACTATACACTCCCCATCTAAACACATATTCTGTTCCACAAAAACTAAAACGTTGTAAAAGAAAACTAAATCAAACTGAAATGCAACAGGACGTCACTGGAAATCCTCCAAAGAGAGTAAAAGAAACTAATACTCCATCAAGTACCGCAAACAAAAAAGAATCAATTAGAGAAAGTAAACCAGGTAGTTCTTTAAAGAAGGAAGACAAACTCCAAAAAAAGCAGTTAGATACAGAACTACCTGGACCATTTAAATTCTCAAATATAGTTGGTGTAAGTTGCTATGCAAATGTAGCAATGAATATTCTATTTCAATTACCACCAATTGTTGACAACATTTACTCACACAGTACAAACCCACTGTGTTTGCAAATGTTAGTACTTCACAGAAATCCAGCAAACAATCCTGCAAAACATATAGTGTTTTTGGAATAAGACGACAATTGGACTACTGTGCTGGAATGGTGAAATTCACTATAAACTCACAGGAAGATCCACAAGAATTTCTAATGTACTTACTACAAGTACTGGAAAACAAAAACATACCTATAAATGAAATCTTTCAGATTTCATACATGTGGAAACATACATGCACTCTCTGCAACAATGTGACACAAGAAGAAATCCCCAATGAACGCTTCATATATATATCAATACCAAATTGTGAATCCATTCCATTTCAGCAACTTGTACAAAATGCAAACCATGGTAGATTATGCTCTACCTGCAATTCAGATAATCGCTCCACGTTAGTAATACAAACACATAGTAAATACGTAATACTAATGCTTCTACGTTACAATGCAGATGGTACCAAAACCAACTGCAAGCTGACTGGATTCACACATGGTCAAATATCACTTGGTAGGAAAACCTTCACAACAATAGGTATAATCTACCACGCAGAAGCCACAACCAATTCAGGGCACTACACTGCATACATAAAAAAGAAATGTGGATGGTTTGAATGTAATGATAGTACCATTACTCTAAAGCAGAGATTACCAGCAAATCTTACAAACGCTTATTTGATGTTCTTAAACCCAAAATTTGATAAATAAACTGTATTTAAACCTTTAAGTAAATTTGTGTTACAAAAATATAAACTGTTAGAATACTCCAAAACCTATCTAACTTCTCAAAGATTCTACAACAATTAATCAGATAAATGAATACCACTAAATTAGACCAAAAAATACACAGTTAGAATACGCCAATTGGTATCTAACTGTCCCAAAATTATAAATGTGTGTTAAAGTAATATAAACTGTTAGAATACTCCAAAAGCTATCTAACACTCAAAGATTCTACAACAACTAATCAGATAAATGAATACCACTAAATTAGGCCAAAAAATACACAGTTAGAATACGCCAATTGGTATCTAACTGTCCCAAAATTTAACAATATCCAAATAGGTAAATGAAAACCACTACAATATATTAAAAAAATAGACAGTTAGAATACGCCAATTGGTATCTAACTACTCCAAAATTTTATAATATCAAAACAAATGAATAATCTGTTACTGTTCCAAAAGAAATACAACAAAGCAAAGTATAAAGCATTAGCCAGAAACAACAAGTGAACACTGAAAACAAACAAACAAATAAACTGTAGCATAACAGAAAAAGGGTTTTTTTTAAATCCAACATGGATTTTCTTTTCTCCCACAGACCCAATGATTTTAGCAACAAATACAGAAACTGAAAAAATTGCACAGTACTCTGATTTGTACTCTACTAAATATGAGGGTCGAAAAAAAATAAAAGTATATTGCTTATACAATGTAATAAGTCATTACAAAATACTAATACTAACATGCTATTTTCTTTTATCACAGAAATGAAGAAAAAAAACATGGACTCCCATTACTAGACCAAACAGTAAGTATACAATAATAAGGACAACCATAGCAGCACATCACATCCATAGTATCTAATACCTTTGTTCCTTATACATTTGTTTTTCACCCAAAGTTATAAACAAATATGAATGTGATATGCTGCGGTGGTTGTTGCCAGGGCATAGAGTCTTGGGTGCATGGCCAAATGGCCATGCACCCAAGACTCTATGCCCTGGCAACAACCACCGCAGCATATCACATCCATAGAGTCAAACTTTTCAACTATGATCTATGGGAAACTTTTAATGTCCGCGAACAATGTGAGTGTTCTTAGAACACTTTGAGCTTGCCAGTGAACAATACGCACACTGTTTTCACGACACCCCCTATGAACATTTCAGAACAACGCAATAGTTCTTAGAACACTTTCAATTTAACAACGAACAATACGGACACCGTCCTAAGGACACCCCCTACGAACATTCCAGGACACCGGGAGTGTTCTCAAAAACGTCTTCAGAACACCCCCATCTTGTTTATTTGCGAACAATTCAGGACACCGCAAGTGTTCTTAGGACACCTTCAACTTGACAGAGAACAATACGGACAGCGTCCTCAGGACACCCCCTACGAACATTCCAGGACACCGGGAGTGTTCTCAAAAACGTCTTCAGAACACCCCCATCTTGTTTATTTGCGAACATTTCAGGACACAGCGAGTGTTCTTAGGACACATTCAACTTGACAAAGAACAATACGGACATCGTCCTCAGGACACCCCCTACGAACACTCCCCGGACACCGGGAGTGTTCTTAGAAGCGTCTTCAGAACACCACCATCTTGTTTATTTGCGAACATTACAGGACACCGCGAGTGTTCTTAGGACACATTCAACTTGACAAAGAACAATACGGACAGCGTCCTCAGGACACCCCCTACGAACACTCCCCGGACACCACGAGTGTTCTTAGAAGCGTCTTCAGAACCCCCCCATTTTGTTTATTTGCGAACATTTCAGGACACCGCAAGTGTTCTTAGGACAGACTCAACTTGACAGAGAACAATACGGACAGCCTCCTCAGGACACCCCCTACGAACACTCCCCGGACACCGCGAGTGTTCTTAGAAGCGTATTCATAACACCCCCATTTTCTTTATTTGCAAACATTTCAGGACACCGCGTGTGTTCTTAGAACACATTCAACTTGACAGAGAACAATATGGACAGCGTCCTCAGTACACCACCTACGAACACTCCCCGGACACCGCGAGTGTTCTTAGAACAGTTTTACTTTGCTTGCGAACAAAACGGACACATTTCGACTCCTTAGAACACCCCCTAGTCAGTTTATTTAGAACATTTCAGAACACCTGTGATGTCTGCAAACAAATCGAACACAAAAAGAACGTCTAACACATAAAAAACACAACTTTCATCCTATCTCACACACTCCCACCCTCCCCAAACACTCCTACACCCCAACACACTCTACAAAATACACATTTTGAACAAAGTTTCACTGCGCTGTCCGGGACGTCCGCAAATCCAATATGGCGGGCGCTACCGAAAAATCTGACCGCTTCACGCTCCACGCCGTCCAATCAGCGAACACTTTGCATGTCCGCGAACATCACGCAAGACGATTGGCCAATCAGGACACTTTCCGCGGAGCGAACAGGGAAGTGTATCCGCAAACCGAACACAGATATCACTATTTTTTTTTACCTACTTTTTGGTCATTTAAAAAAAAATCTACTGGATGAATTCTCACCAAATTTGCAAAAGCACGCTTTCGGGACCAAGCCGCTGCTCCTGGTCCAAATTTGGTGGAAATCCGTCCAGCGGTTTGGGCTGTAGACGCGAGCAAAATTTTTTTCCCATTCACTCTATGGAGAGTGACTATAATGTATAAAAATATGAGCATATAGAGGGAATGTAGAGTAATAAAAACTAAAACTATGACAAAGTGCTGATACCATAATGATTATCTTCATTCACAGAAAGGATTCCTCTCTTTCAAGCCTGTATCTTCCGCTACGTACATGTTTCATATATGATGTCACAGGAACCCAAGTCTACAAATATAGTACCTTTTCAATTTTTACTTCCTGACTGTTACTGTAGAAAACTATGTGGCTTCGATATGTCAGTAAAGGATAAAAAGGGAGAGCCAGCCACGTGATGTCATCAGTTATGTCATCAATGACATTTGTGATGTCATCTTTGATGTCCTCGGTGTTAGTGTTAGCAGTGCACGGTGGCGCGAGTTGCTTATGTTACCATAACTGGCGAATTTCAAGGGTTTTTCGGTTTTACTTGGAACCATAACGTCCCTTTAACAAAGTTTTTTCACTGAATTTCATAGGTTTTTAGTAACACAACTTAACCATAATATCCCTGACATGTAACATAGAACATACTAACCCCCTCCTAGTGATTTTAATGTCCGCGGACTACCGCCATGTCCGCTGACACATTGAAAATCTGAGCGTGGTGAATGTAAATTTAAATAGTGTGCCCCATTTCCCCTTTGAAGTTGGCTCTGAAAAGAGCTGTTTTTTTTTTTTACAGATGCTTGACAGACACCTGTTATTTTATATTTTTTTTCTTGATTTTTTTCTTACTTTACTCCTAAAATCTTCACATAACCTTCTCCAAAGCAACCATTACATTCCCAAATAAAAAGGCGTTTCCGGTAAAAGATAAAGAAATGCCATCTTCTTTAAAATTAACAGCATTACTGGCATCAATATTCTCATTGTTACAGAAGAACATACCAGCTCTAAGCATGAAGGCACACATGCCTCGGTTGATGACACACCTAGCAATGTTTTGCTGAGGACAAAAAACTGAACTATTGTCCCATATTGCCCTAGGTAGTAATCCAGAAAAAATTACTTTCGCATTTGGAAGGATCTTCACTACGGCTTGAACCAAGCATTCCAAATCAGCCAACAAAGTAGGGGCACTGACGTTGCCCAAATGGAAAGCACCATCGTGCAAAACTACCACATGCGGACTGTTCATCGTGGCCATATCCGCACAAACTTGTACAATTCCCTGTACATTGCAATCAGGCACAGTGCTCCACACCACCTCCACTCTTTTGACATCAAAGTTCTTTGCAACATGCCTGCATTCAGCGTACTGCTGTAAACCATACACAAACATATCTCCGAGCACCAACACCCTGACTTTCTCCACTTCTGCCATCTTCACCACACACAGTCTCTTTCAACACAAATCCACAACCTCGAAATCTGATTGGCTGATCCGTACAGTCTTCTTTCCATGTTGGATTTCCTGGAAAAACCCGGATTTACCACGCCCTGTCCACGAACAGCCGTAGTGTCCGCGGACGGCGTCCACTTTACTCTCTGTACCATTCCCTCACTGCATACAGCTAAGCAATCACACAATACGAATAACGTCATCAGAACACCCCCATTTTGTGAATTTTCCAACATTTCAGGACAATTATCATTTCATTATTCTACATATTAACATTACAAATATTATACTTTCTTGTACTCTGCACATAATGCTATCTTTCTCCATTAGCAGCTCAGTATACTACATAGAATCCCATAATACAATGCTATTTATTGATATAAATGCATCGTTCAAGGCACTAATAACAGTATGATATTTATTGCAATATCCTTGACACTTTTTTCAGAACATTATAATGAAAATCCCTAGTACACAAATTCCATGAAAAGTACATACACATGTGATGTCATCAGTGATTTCATCAATGACATTTGCGATGTCATCTTTGATGTCCTGGGTGTTAGTCTTAGCAGTGCATGGTGTTGGCGCAAGTTATTTTTCAAAGCTTACCATAACTTGCTATTTTCAGGGGTCTTTCGGCTGTACTTAGAACCATAACGTCCTTTAAACAAACTTTTTTTAATATCACGCAAACAATATACATGGCGTGCAAAAACCAACTTCTACAGATGGTTTAACACAGAATGTTGCAAAGTAAGAATTTCTGCTCGTTCACAGTGAAGGTCAGCTGCTTCATTTTTTTCTCGGGCCCCGGAGAGGCTCACGAAGCAGACTATAAGGTTGTATTGTGTTTTGACCTTGACAGACAGAGATTGTGATGAAAGACTTCTCTTGAAGGAGTGTTGCTAAAACGTAAGAGAAGATAAAGATGAAATTTCTGAAACGAAACCACTTTTACATATTATATCAGTATGCGAAAGATCGTTGGCACACGCAGAGTCGTATTTTCGGACTGCACCACTCGTAGACAATGGAAATTGCAATTGTACTGTAAGTAACCCTTTACATTACTTTATACCAAATATAATTACAATAGCGTAGCATTAAAGACCGCTGAAGTTGAACTTGTTCGTTGAAAGTGGCATAATGTTTTCTACCGCGTACTATCACCGCCAAATTGATCCCCTGTCGTTTAGAGCGCTCTGAAAAAGGCAGACGACACAGAGTGGGTTAATAGAAATAATTTAACCGGTCTATAGGCGGTCAAACGCTCTACTCACTGTGCCACTTTACTGTAGCCTGTCAAGTGGCACAGCGAGTACAGCGCTCGCTTTGACATCCGTGCACAGCTTGCTAACGCAAGTTCGAATCCAGGCAAGCCCAAACTCAGCCTTTCATCCTTCCGTGGTCGATAAATGAGCACCACACACCGTGGTTAATAATAAGCACCGCTTAGATACCTCACAGTTCTTAGCGCTATATGAATGGGAAAATATTATTTTTTTATTATTAACATACTCTGTTGCACCATCTTCGATAGCAAATAGTTTCACGCCCTAATAAATAAAATGATGATTTTTAATGAAGATCGGCTGGTGAGACTAATTTATGTTTTTTAAAACAGGTACGTGGCCCCGTTTTGTCTATGTCACAATTTACAGACTCCAGCGGATGGGGTCTTCAACTGCCAGGTGCAAGTCCAAATATGCAACTTCATGACCCTCACCATTTTATGGGACAATCGCCAAGGACCAATATGCCCTTACGCAGTACTAGCGGCTACAAACAACATACCAACCAATACGGTGGTCTAATGGCTCATTGTTGGATCAACCTTCCGATTATCAGAGAGACCATTTACTGCTTTTATCATAAACCAACAGCCTATCTACCGCAAAGGAACAACGCACGCCTCCAAATAAACTTTTGCTGATCGACAGCAGAGACAATAGCAAATCGCTGAATATTCACTAAACATTTCATGTGAAATAAATGTACTTTACCAAGTGTACAATCCTGCTGTTTACTTTTAAACCACAGTTTCATATTCCAAATTGTGACGCACTGAGTTGTAACCTGATCTAACACTCTCTGTACCGCAAAGGAACATTGCGTGTCTCAACATGAACTTTTGCGGATCGACAACAAGGACAAATGCAAATTGCTGAATATTCTCTAAACATTTGATGTCAAATAAATGTACTTTACAACATTTACAATCTTGCTCTTTGCTTTTAAATCACAGTTTCATATTCTGAATTGTGGCGCGCTGTGTTGTGACATAATATGTGTTGTCTTCCGGGTTCTGTGTAAAGTCGCGTAGTACTGGAGACGACTGGGCGCGTTTCATTACGCACCCTGTAACGTCACGGAGAGAGGCGGGGAATATGAATGCTTTGATAATATCAGGCTTAGTGGCGGGAGATATGATTTAGTGTCGCAAAAGCAAGTCAGCCAGGTCAATAGCGCCAGTCATAGGATTATCACATAATGTCGATGCACACCAGCCGGATTTATTGTTTCTTTAGTGGACAAAAAGTCAGTTGACGCCCCTAGGAAATTGTACTATTAGCGGACAAAAGGAGTGCTCTTAAAACACTTTCACCCTGACAACGAACAATACAAACAACATTCTCAGAGCACCCCTATTTTGTGTAATTGCAACCATTTCGGGACACTGCGAGTGTTATTAGAACACATTCAACTAGACAGATTACAATACGGACAGCGTCCTGAGGACACCCCCAGTTTGTGTATTTACGAACAATTAAGTACACCACGAGTGTTCATAGCTCATTTTTACCTTCCTTGCGAACAAACATGACACATACTCCATCCTCTAAACACCCCACCATTTAGTTTATTTACAAAATGTCAGAACAGCCGTGTTCTCCGTGGACAAATCGAATGCAACAAAAATGTCTAGCACATAAAAAAACAAAGCATTGAACCTATCTCATACTCCCCCACCCTCCCCAAACACTCTTACACACCAACACACGGCACTAAATACAATTTTTTATCCACATTTCACTGCGCTGTACGCGGTCGACTGCAAATACAAGATGGCGGGCGCCACAGAAAATCTGACGCGCTCCACGCCCCTCGCCATCCAATCAGTGAACACGTCGCATGTCCGCAGACATGACGCAAGCCCACGGGCCAATCGGGGTGCTGTCAGCGGAGCGAACAGGGAAGTCCGTCCGCAAAGCGAACACAGATATCACTGATTTTTTTGCCTCACATTTTAGTCAATTTAAAAACAACTACTGGACAGATTTACACCAAATTTACAAAAGCACGCTTTTGGGACCAGGCCGCCGCTCCTGCCGCAAATTTGGTGTAAATCCGTCCAGCGGTTCGGGCTGTAGCCGTGCGCAAAGTTTTTTCCCATTCAGTCTATGGGAAAAAAAAAGTTTTGGGACCCCCCCTATAACTTTGCCCCCCTTGGACGAATCCTCACCAAACTTTGCAAGAAAATTCAGAGTGACCCACCTACTTTTTTTGCAAAATTCGGTGAGGATCCGTCCAGGGAGAGCGAAGTTATAAGCCGCCCAAAAAGTGCTCTTCCTATGGAAACAGCAACTTAACCATAACTACATGGCCACTACCATGGCCATGTAATATATATATATATATATATATATATATATATATATATATATATATATATATATATATATATATATATATATATATATATATATATATACACACATTTACCATGGCCATGTAATATATATATATATTATATATATATATATATATATATATATATATATATATATATATATATATATATATATATATATATATATGAGAAAGAAAGAAAGCATGGTCCTGTCTCTTAAGAAGCTTCACTCCCATCAGAACGAAATCCAGAAATATCTTGCAGCAATTGCTTGTCCAAGGATCCAACCAAGGAAAACCAACAGCGAACGACTAGAATGCAACATTTTGCTTTTTTTTAAAAGTTCAAATTTTAATTCTATAATCTTTACAATAAAAAACGACTTCCCAGTAGCAGGGAATATATGTTCTCACTAACAAAAAACATTGTAAAAAGGGACATTATGGTTAAATTGCACTACTAAAAACCTATCCCCTTTACTGAACAAACTATGGTAAAGGAAGGTTCTGGTTACAGTGCCCTACTAAAAACCTATCAAATTCACTGACAAAAGACGTTGTTACAGGGATCAGTGTGCACATTTTGGTTTCAAGACTATTAAGTGGGCATTTGCAAGATTTGCTGGTAATCTTTGCTTCAGAGTAATGGACATATCATTGCATTCAAGCCACCCACATTTCTTTTTAATGTATGCAGTATAGTCACCTGCACTGGTTGTGGCACCCGTGTGGTAGATTATTTCTACTGTTGTGAAGGTTTTCTTGCCAAGTGATACTTTTCCATGTGTGAAGCCAGTAAGCTTGCAGTTGTTTTTGGTACCATTTGTATTGTATTGTAAAACCATTACTATTACGTGTTGGCTATGTGATTGTGTCTGGAGCGCTTATCGTAATTGCAAGTAGTACATAATATGCCATGGTTTGCATTTTGTATGAGCCGCTGAAATGGAATGGATTAACAGTTAGGTATAGATACATACACAAAGCCTTCATTAGGGATTTGGTTGTGCATGACATGGCTGCAGAGAGTTCATGAATGTCTCCACATGTATGAAATCTGGAGGATTTCATTTATAGGTATGTTTTTGTTTTCCAGTACTTGTAGTAAGTACATTAGAAATTATTGTGGATCTTCTTGTGTTTATAGTGAATCTCACCATTCCTGCACAGTAGTCCAATTCCTGCCTTATTTCAGAAACACTGTAAGTGTTGTCAGGCTTGTTTGTTGCATTTCTTTGAAGAGTTACATTTGCAAACACAATTGGTTGTTAAGTACATGTTTTCAACAATTGGAATAGATAATGATTATGAATGAGATAGAGCTAAGTGTGACAGGTTAAACTCACTAAAGTGGCAATTAGCAACAAACCTTCATAAAAAGAAACAACCATTTTATTAAATGTGGACAATTGGTAAAACAAGTATTAAATCACTGAACATTCAATTGCACCTGTGTGCTAATAACAAGGTAAAAGGAAGTCTTATAGGAATACATCAAAACCAATGAATGAGTCTTATTACAGAAAGGAAAAATGGGTGTGGCAGGGCATATTAGCATTGCATACATTCATCAATTAATTGACATTTATAGTAGTCATTTTCAGTCTGTTAAGATCCAGAGAGTTGAAGTGTCGACATGTTGCTGTCCTAAAGTATTGAATACTGAACATTCATCAGGAGGGTAGGTGTATATCAGATTCCTATTTCAGCAAATCCGACTGTATAACCTGTAGGGTTAAAAGAAACATATAGTAAGCTTTGAATAGCTATGATTCTCAATAACAGTTCAATATTAGAAGATGGAACCTGATACTTTAGGTTGAATTACCTTAGTAGGTTCTTGTTGGGTCGCACACCTTCTTAGTATGGTTGTAGGGGGCTTAGTAGTAGACCCACGTTGCCAAACTGCAAGAAAAGTAAACAGTTGGCTTTTCAATGGCATATATAGTTCTAGAGCACTCTACGTAGTAGTAATGGGGAACACCATAAGGCAAAGTGAAAAGGCAGGAGAGGAACCCACCTGTATGGCTTTGTGTCAGTCTTCTCAATTTGGAGTATTCTATGCACTTGAGTTAGAAACTTGAATCAAGCCCCTAGCGAGGGTACGTAGCACAATGGCAAAGTGTGTGCCTTCTTTTTAATAGTCATGTCGTTCAGTTAACTTCACAAATCGAATGGCGGATGCACCAGACCAGCCTGTGAC
This sequence comes from Ambystoma mexicanum, assembly GCF_040938575.1. NCBI lineage: Eukaryota > Metazoa > Chordata > Amphibia > Caudata > Ambystomatidae > Ambystoma > Ambystoma mexicanum. Next base: position 416,661,559 of record NC_090927.1, on the reverse strand, counting down.
AGTAAATAAGCATAAACTCTGGATTAGGGGTTGTGTCGGTCTGACCCTGAAATCGAAGCATCTCAGTATTCAGCGTGATATAAAACTGACATAAGTAGAGGATAATTTAGTAGGTAACTCATCAACAGTGGCCGCGGGAGCTGTATTCATGTAGAAAAGTATTAATCTCTTCCTGGCAGTGTGCAGGTATTGTGATCGGCAACTGTTGGTTCCGCGGTGATGGTACAGAAAAGAGAGACCAGGAAAGGATCTAGCAAGCAGTCGCTATGTGTATATAACAAATACTGCAGCGATTGCGTCATGTACCTGTATATGGACATCTTCAGAAGTAGAAAAGTCTTAGGGTGTAGCAGAAGATGTAAAAATGCTCGGGAGTTGTGAGTGATACTCCGAGTGGGCCATCCAAGTCACTTAGGTACACTGTGTGTCTTCACCTTCTGGTTCCCATGGGAACATGAAATGCTAGTCCTTTATTGTTTGTGATGGCTTAAACCAGAGTCGCCATCTTGGAGTGGAGTAAGTAATATGATATTCAAGGTGAAAAATACGCAATCGCCTAGTTATCTGGTGTCATCAAATGGTACCAAACAGTCGGTACTAGGAAAGATAAATATCTGTGGCTAAGGTGGAGTCAGACAAGGGTGATGAGAGATAATTATAAAAAATAGTTCACAAATTATAATAACATGGAAATGTCAACGATACAGGGGGCCATAGTCAGACTAGTTAGAATCAGTGAAGATGTGGCTAGGCAAATCGGTACAGAAGAAAAATATATCTCTATATATTCCTAAAGTACACATTAAAGGTTCTCCAGGATAGAATGAGGGGTAAGGTGAATGTCCTGGTGTGAGCACATTAGATAGATTTATTAGTTCTTAATTCTGGGCCATTCAATAGATTTGTTGAGACCAATGATCGCCAGTTATGCTGCTACACTAACAATTACTACCTTGAGTGGGTACGTATCTTGTTCATTCTCGTCAAAAGCTCAGTCTTGGTTGATCTACCTCTTACCAGTGCAACGCCCTGCCTTAGGACAAATGATTAGTTGCCCACATGCTAAACTGCGATGCACTGTTGCACCTACTGTTGCTATAATTTACTGCATCAACCACCGCGGATGGTTTTACTCTGTTTCATAAGTGTCTAAAAACGAAATTACACACCAACTGCTACCCGAACTGTGAAAAAGACTTAGTCATCCTATCTATTGATTGCAGAAGCACACCCACGGCAACCGATTCTAACTGTATCAGATGCGATATACTGTGTCTGCCACCCCAACTCCCCCGCCTATGTATTTCTGTACCAATGTTACTTTGAGACTCTATCACCTTATTTAAATGAGCCATGCACTACTGTTAAACATACTGACACTACTTGGATGCTAAAACAAATGTTATTGTCTAAAACTCTGAGTTAACCATTTAACCCTGTTAGACCTAGCACTACTTTGTACCTGCATGCGATTAGTATACCGTCTATTACATAGACTGATCTCCTACTTCACTTTATCATTTATGATTCGTAAAATATGTTTAGACTAGGTTATGACCACTCATGATGCTTGTGTTGGTCTAAGTGATGCCTCCAAATGTCAGGTCATCTCAAGACATTGTACGTATCGAAGCCAACACTGCTACAGCTAACGTCAATCCAACCTATATTGTTAAACCCAGAACTGCATCTGCAGTGCACATTCTGCCGGGCCAGCGCTAAAGCTGAAATAGCCTATTTCGCTATAAACATTAGGCCTGCCCCGTTCTTGAATTGCACTGGATTAAAACTGCCCATGCAGCACCTTTCTACTCCTCCGTCCTACTAGGCCTGCCACCTTGCCACATTAATACCAGACCATACTACTTTGGTGACTACACTAGACTCACTATCCCTATCATCCCTATTGTGTCCACGAACTAGCCTATTGCATGCCAAACTAACTTATCTTGATTTACGGACTAGCCTGCTGTATTGTGTACTTGCCTGCCTATGTCAGACTAGCCTGATTTATTGCCTATTGTGACTATTGTAACTACGAACAAGCTCACTGAATAGCCCATTCTGGTCCATGGACTAGCCTACTGTAATGTGTACTTGCCTGCCTATGTCAGACTAGCCTACCCTGATCTAGAAACAAGGCTACTCTGATTGCACCTGTCCCACCCTTGCCAAACTAGTCCATTGCACCTCGCATTTGCCCACCTTGATCTATATACTGGGTGGCACACTGACTGGTACCACTGCATCTGAATGCCACATAACATAATGTATGCCACCACCCTTTACCTAACGGCTTTCATGATCACATTATCATCAATTGCCGGTCTGACAATCCAAAGTATGGCGCAGAATACCATGACTAGCCATTCCTGTACTTTGACAAAACCTCTCCCGTCCAATGTCTTATCCAACCCTGTGCAAACTCATGCATAGGAACCTCAAACTACGCTTGAGGCTATCCAAACTATTTGAACCTCTAGCCAACCACTGTAATATTCACACCCATCATAGTAAAGAACTTGATATCACCCATAAAAAGATGAATTCTACCAACTTTAGTGCTACCCACAAGTTGAATCCGAAAATATCTAAACCCAAAAAATATCAAACCACAATGGCTCACCGTCATAGTAAGGCCATGCCTACCATAACATCAGCTCTACCTGCCCATCCGCTCAAAGGAGTACTTATCAACACAAGATCACTAGTAGCACACGCTACAGAAATTGCTGACATGATAGAAAAATAAAATTATGACTTCTTAACCATCACTGAATCCTGGCTGCATCAGGCAGCAGGCCCAGCCTTGATGATTGCCGTGCCAGCTATCTATACTATTCTTAGAGAAGATAGAGCTGACACCCATGGTGGGGGGATCTATACACTTACTCTATCAGAATTGTCCCTGGACATAATATGATCGCAACTTTCGTCTGTTTCCTCCACCCTCCCACTACTGTTTTTTTCCTCCCCACCACGCCTCCAGCACTATCTGAAATGTCGTCAGGCCTAGTATGATAGTCGCTTGTTTTGTTCCTCCCCTCCCTTTCTGCACCCCTCTCCCTCACCTTTCGTTTTTCTCCGGCTTTACCAGAAATGTCGTCAGGCCTAGTACGGTAGTCGCCTGTCTGTTTCCATTTCCTTCCCACTCTCCCCCTCCCTTCCTTATCTATGTCTTAGCTCTTGCACTATCTGAAATGTCGTCAGGCCGAGTACGATAGTTAATTTCACATCCTTACTGTTTATGGCCTGTAAGAATGTGATTGTATTTTCCCTTGTTCCCTCCCTTGCCTTGAAGCGCTTTGAAACACATTGTGTATAGGCGCTATATAAATAAACCATCTTATCATATCAATCATAGCTAAATCCAGCCTTGCAATGAGATTAGCTGCTCCACTGCATCTTAACTCTTGTGAATCCCTTACAGTCAAGCTGCCCATCTCAGACTCCTAAACCACCACTATACATCTTATTTACAGACCTCCTGGCCCCATTTGTACCTTCGGGGAGGACCTTTCCATGATCCTATCGGATAACCTAAATAATGCATCTCAAGCACTTTTACTAGGAGATATGAACCTGAGTTACAATGATCATAAAGATGCATACACTAAGTCCATTGCCAATGTCCTCACAGAGCTCGCTTCTCCCAAAGAGTAACTCAGCCCACCCATGACAAGGGTAAAAACCTTGACTGGGCGGCCGATTATAACTGTAATATCACCATTCGCATCAGCCGACAGGTATGGACTGACCACTCGCTCATAGCCTTCACCTTAGACACTAAAATCAACCTGATGACCCTAAATAACCCTATAGCACCCCCCATGCTAACCAGGAAAAAAAAAGCATAACCTCAGACAGGCTCTTACCACTGATACTCCCTACCTTAAACTCACTACCACACCTACAAGATCCATCTACCTTAGTGAACAAATTCAACAAAGTTATAACAGAAGCACTTGACACCATTGCCTCTTTAAAAATGAGGAACAGTAAGTCAAAAGCACAGCTAAATGCCTGGTTTACGCCCTACCTAAAATCACCCAGAAAAGAAAAACGGGAAAGTGAATCCATTTGGAGGTGAACACGATCTGAGGTGAATAAGGCAAACCCTAACATCTTCACGAAAGACAAAAACGAAATATGGCGAGCAAAAAAAGAAAACTTTGACAACAGGATTCTGCAAGCCAAATCAGTTACTAAGGAACTCTTTGCAATACTAAAGAAAATAGAAAACCCCATCCCTGTACCTGACAATTGTATTAAAAACAAGATCGGGTGTTCTGACATAGAGAAAGCACACACTGACAAAATTGACACTCTCCAAGTAAAAATTGGCAAAAAGAAATTCAACGTACCAACAGCTACCCCCCAAACTAGTAATTCATCCATCTCACCAAAACCAGCACTCTGCTCATACTTTCTCTCAAACCCTCCAACTGCCGAGGAGATCAATGTCCCACCCAAATTATAAAAGACGCAGTGAGAGACCTCTCACCTTTTATCTCCAAGCTTATTAATGCGTCATTCACCTGAGGTACCATCCCAAGTAACCTTAAGGAATCCTAGGTCCTCCCCATCCTGAAGAAACAAACACCTGACCCTGCCATATCCACGAACGACAGGCCCATCACAACGGTGCCATTCCTCCTTAAGATATTAGATAGGGTGGCGTATTTAGACATTCAGAGCTTCTTGGAACAGAACCTACTCCTTGGTACCCAGCAATGAGGTTTCAGACCGCAGCATGGACCCGAAACTGCACTCATTGGGCCTCATTACGACTCAGGCGGTAAGGGGTTTACGGCGGCGTAAACAGCGCCGACCCTTACCGCCTGAGTACGAGCTCCCTTAGCGCCATGGAGGTTTTAACACCTGCTTTTACCAGAAATGCTTTTAGCAGGTGTTAAAATCCATGGCGCTAAGGGACCATGGAGTTAATTACGCCACCGTAATTTACGGTGGCGTAATTAACGCCTTCCCCACTCCCATTATGCCCTATGGGGCAAAAATGGGAATGGGGAAGGGTAAATGGGGATTGGGGACTTACCGCCCCGCCGACCTCGGAATGGGGCGGTAAGTCCGCCTATCACCATGGCGTAAACATAGTTTACGCCATGGTGGTAAAGTCACGGCCCAGGCGGTAACTTACCCCCTGGGTCGTAATGAGGCCCATTGACCTTAAGGCCCAAGTTGACGAGCTGAGAGATCAGGGAAAATGTGCCTGTTACACTCACCTGATATCCCTGGAAGCGTCTGGAAGGCTCTGAGATCTGGAATCCTGGATGCGTAGTTGCCCAGTGCTGAATAATGAATCTACAATTACAGAAGGGAGGATTTGTGATAACTGTCTCTAATGGGTGAATCTCCCACCTCCCTCTGACCGATTCCCTTCCCACTGGGTTCTTTTCTCACCTTAGTTATTTGTAGGGTGAGCTATCCGTCCTGCATTTCTTGTGCAGGGGTGCTTGATGTTTGTTGGCGAGCTGCCCGAGTTGCTTCACTGGTGCAGTACGCCTTCCTTGGGCCCACGCCTGCTGTGACCCCGAATCTGCTGGTAGGTTTGTTAATTTTAAGTCTTTGTTCTGTTTATGGTGGGAATTCGTTAATGTCTTTATCTCCTTCTTTTCGGGTGCGAAGGTCTTGATGCTGGCGTGCCGGATGGAGAGGCACGTTTCTAGGTAAGAGAAAGCGCAAAGCGCAGCGCCTTTATTGTCTTTTGAAGCTAACCTGTGTTTTCCTCTTCTTCTCCTCACAGGCCACTGTGGTGCTGCGAATGGATGAGAGCGCGATGAAAAACAGGCCCGGGATCCATTAAGGTAGTACAGCGCTGTGCGGTTGTTTAATATTGAAAGCGAACCTGAATATGTCTCTTTTCCTTTGCAGATGTTGCTGTGGTGCTCCGGAAGGAAGCGTGGCGTAGCGCGATGGAATTCAGGTAAGACTGATGGAATTCAATGTTTAGGAAGCACGCGTTCTAATGTTGATTTTCCTTTTCTCGTTATTGCAGGTCGCAATGTTCAAACAGCAGCTGTGGTAGCAGCTCGCTGGAAGTCCTTAAACTAGTACTCACAGGTGAGTGACGTTTCTTCTTCTCTCGGTTTCTGCAGATTGCAGCCCAGTTAAGATGCTGAGTGCTGGATGGTGTTTCCTCAGGTAAAACAGAATAATCTTGTTCTTGTTCTTGCAGGATTACAGGAAGATGCTGAAGACCAGGAGCTGGACACAGTGAGCGTCACGCTGCTGTTTGCAGAATAACACAAAGCATGTTCTGCAGTCAGGGTGTGGTTCATATAGCCCAGGTAAAGTAGTACCAGGGAAAGTAGTTCCAGGCCTGCCACACCCAAAACACTAGACCGCATGGCTTGGTTCTTAGAACTAGACTTGTGGGTGTTTCCATGTTGGATTTATAGGCCCATGTACATAAATGGGACGTAGTTTGGACAGCCCTTTCTTCCTACATATGAGCCTGGTGCCATGAGTACTGGCTCCAGGAGCCCTTTTGCAGTGGTTTTAAGTCACTCAGAGTTCTGGTGGGAGCCTGCTTGTGGCATAGCTTGTGCCCTCTCACAGTGGTCATGACAGCGCCTTACTACTTCTCTTAGATCTCTCAGCAGTGTTTGACTTGGTGGACCATACTGTTCTCTAAAGAAAATAAGGGTGCCTGGCTATGCCCTGAAAAGCCCAGGTGGGCGTAGTTAAATCAACAAAACAAAACAAAATAAAATTTCAGGATGTGAGGTCACACCAAAACAACTGATTTCGCAAAAAAGTATAGTGGTTAAAATTACAACCGGCTCATGTCTTGATTTGATGCAATTTAATAAGCATAGAGTTCATGCTTACACAGTGTGGGGATAGAGTAACCAGAGATATGTAAAAACAACATACAATACAAGTTGGTATAATCCAGCGTGATGAACTGGATTCATATGGATAACATACAAGTTCTGCTAAAATCTGAAAACCCTATTGGGTTGTGCAGGTACAAAAGAGAACACAGGAAACAAATCAAATGAACATATATCAATAAACAAAAAACAATGCTTGAGTCGACACAAGGTGTTTTGGCCAAAAGATGAGCTGTGTAATGCAGCTTTATGTACAGGCCTTCTTCAGGACGTGAAATGGAATGTGTCCGAGTCCCAGGGACTCTATCTACAATTGACAAATGGAGTGTGATAAGTAAGGGGGTGACCTCAGAAATGAATGCTTATATATTTGATAAGGCTCCAAAACAGATGCTCAATAATTATAATAGAGACTCCATGAGAATACGGAGTATGGGTCTTACCTAAGACTTATCCAGTAAGAGAGTCTTTTCTCTAATAGTGTTTCTTCAGACTGTGTGAGTGTTCTTGAAGACAGATTGAAGATGAGAATCTGCATATTCACGATTGGTTTTGGTACCACTGTCGTGTTCTCATGTATTGTCCTTGCTGTTGGGGCTGTCTCTTCGGGCGTCCCGGTTGGGCTCCCCATTGAAAAAAAGGATGTTGTGACAGTGGAGCTGTGTTACCTCCTGATGTGCTGGGGTCACTGCCACTGGAGGAGGCAGAGCTACCAGAGAAATTGACGACTTTATTGCGCCTGTAAAAATTGCTCTGTTGTTGTTGTTGTAGGTCTTTGTAGTACGTCTCTCGTAAGTATGGATAGGTTTTTTCCTCCCCGTAATTGTTAAGATCTTTTCTAAATTTCTGTATTTTTCTATCGATCGTGATCTGTTTGAATTTGGTGACTTCTTCTTTTATTTCTCCAGTTTTTTCTTACCATCTTGTATTGTCGCATTCTCTGAAAATGTCTTTTCCAGTTCGAGCAATTCCTCTCCTTGCTTTTTGCATTCTTATTCAGTGGTATCTATAATCAAGATAATCCAGTCCCTACTGCACTTATTGCCCACTCCGCTGAAGTTTTTCTTGAATTTGGGGTTGTCGATAAACACTTGTGGTATGTTCTTAACCTGGAGTCCGTCTGGTATAATTCCCGCTTTTAGGTACTCCAGCATGAAGGTACCATGCATCTTGGTACTTATTAGCTTCTTTTTACGTTGGTTAATGGAATCATATTTGTCTTTATTAGATCTTTATGCTAAGACTCCTTCTTGTGGGCCAAGAGTAGTGGAAATACCCAATAGTTTTTGAAAATACTCATCAGTATAAAAGACAGTGTTGACTTTATCCATTGCTCGTGTGGGTAAAGGAGTGTATTCTCCAAAATGGTCTAAAAAAGTGCTCGGGGAAAAGCCCTACAGCCATGGGCTGTGTTTAGACTAAAGTAAATAAGGGTGCCTGGCTATGCCCTGAAAAGCCCAGGTGGGCGTAGTTAAATCAACAAAACAAAATATCAGGGTGTGAGGTCACACCATAACAACTGATTTCACATAAAAGTGTGGTGAAAATCGCAACCGGCTCATGTCTTGATTTGGTGCAGTTTAATAGGTATAGAGTTCATGCTGACACAGTATGGGGATAGAGAACCCAGAGATATGTAAAAATAACATACAATACAAGTGGGTATAATCCAGCGTGATGAACTGGATTCATATGGATAACATACAAGTTCTGCTAAAATCTGAAAACCCTATTGGGTTGTGCAGGTCCAAAAGAGAACAAAGGAAACAAATCCAATGAACACATACGTATTACCTAGGATAGGTAAGTGGCAAAAAGGTTCCTATTGAGGAAACACAATTTCGCTACTCATGGGTTAGTTAGCATTCAGGGGATTTATATATGACATTAAACCAGTTTTATAGAATTACCATACATTGACCTTTCATCAAATATAGTAAAACAGTACAGTAGTCCATGGGTTCATAATAATTTTATGCAAAAAATGCCCAACGCGTTTCGAGTTAACACTCTTCATCAGGGGCTTCTTATCAAAAGATCACTACAAACGAAATTAAACAAGAATCAAAGCAGCTTTGTTTGTGAAGTACATCAAAGTTATTTCATGAAATTAAAGAATAACAACTGAGGCTTGTGCACCATTAGGTCGGATACAAAGTCATGCAAGATCAAGGGTTAGCCTATAGATTGTCTGGCTAGACCGGAAATGCCCTACGCTGTATGCTCTTATTAGAGATTGCACCACTCTAGGTTATCAAAACAAGAACATTACTTTAAAACTTCAGTATCTTAATGCATATCTTCATATTCGCAAACAATAGATCAGAATGGGATAATGTGAGTAAAAAGATTCAGGGTCTAGGCTGGTCCGTGTCACCAAAGAACGGGAATGCTGCTAAATCAGCCTCTCAGAAAAATTGAATGCTCACTGTGATAGGAATCAATGCACCCTGATTACCCATAGGGTCGTAATCTGGAAGCTTGTAGCAAAAGCATCTATGGGTGCGATTACCGGGTGCATACCTAGAGAGCTTGGTACCAGGAGCCTGCTGTCACGTGTTATGTTGCTAAAAGAGATACACTCAAAAAGATGTAATACACAATTTCTGGGCTGTGCACTAGCCATAAAAGGGGAAAAAAGATCACCTGGTTACCTGAGGTAATGGAGCTAGAATGTTGTCAAAACATAAGTGACGATAAGTAATTTACAATAGTGTGCAAGCTGGGATTGCTTAATGCAGAAGGATAGGATTGCTATTGATATGGCCTCAGAACTGTTCATAAAGGCCATGCATCAGTCTGCTCAAAAATCAGAGGAGAGAGTTAGGGTCTTGCACTGCAGATTATGAATATGTGTTAGGAGGAGTAAAGAAGAAGTGTAAGACATATAAAAAGGACTTATAGTGAAACTTTGGATAGTGAGTATCCACAAGGAGATGAGCCACGTCCACTGTCTGTAATTAATTATTCAAAAAGGCCACTCCTAAAGTAGCGGCATGTTATGGTGACGTCACCACGTGGTTGCATGTGTGACATCATATGTCAACAAACTGATTTTTTATAAAGAAACATGGGGAACAAACCTTTATAAATATGTCCCAGGGAATAAGTTGAATAAAGGCGTATGAAGAATATGCAGATATTGTGTAAGTGAACATAATTGGAGTTTCAAAAAACTATGGGCCTCATTATGAGTATAGAGGTAGCCATGCCCTTTTAGCGGCATGACTACCCCATACCGTGTACCGAGTCCGAGTTCCCTGAATGGGGAAATACCGGGCCATTCCAACCTTGGAGGGCCTGGTATTTCCCCATTCAATGAACCCGGACCCGGTACATCCCCATTCCCATTTGAGCCCCAATAGAGCTCAATGGGAATAGGGAGGATGCTTACAATGGGCCTGTTAATGACGGGCCCGTTGTTAGCATCCTGGTCTGCTCGCGCCGTTAACCCCCTACCGCTGGATTGTAATGAGGCCCTATATATAATTGAATGAAAACCCCATATGTTCAAAACACATAAGGCGGAATGCGGGTTATTAACCAGCCATGTTGAAGATGTGGACTATAGAGAGTATATCCTATATAAAGGGCTGTCAGTCAAATTATTCAGCTATACAATGCTCGATTCTGAGTCAGTGTTGAAGGAGGGCTAACTCGTTTGTGTGCTTTAAACCCGGTAGAGTGCAAAGCGATATCTGTGTAGAGGATCTCTGAGTAAAATTCTTCAAGCACCAGAGTCAAGGCATAGTATGAGATATTTGTATGCAAGCCTCGTTGTATAACGCAAGGATAGTACAGTCTGTACACTTTATTGAGTAAATATTACTAATGAATGGTTGAAAGGGGTAAATACATTAATGCACCAGAGCCTAGGAGTAGTGCTAGATATTAGAGCACAAGCCTTGTAGCATAGCTCAAGAGGGCTGATGCTTGTTACTGTTGGAAGAAAGAATGGCATGTAGTTAATGCTCTAAGGATAGTCCAGTCCGTTTGCATGATAGTGCCAGCTACATTTGACAATCGCTGATAGGGGTGAATATGCCAACCAAAACTAGATGTGAAACGTGGGAAGGAAAAGCTAAGAAATGTTTATGTCTGGGCTAGTAGGCCTTTATCCAGCTGATGCTCAAAAGGTTAGAACCCATAGGTTGTAAGTACAAGCAATACCCAATGGTAAGCGGGTGCGACAATGTCATAAAGACTTTTAAAGATGTCTAAGTCTACTATTACTGAGGAGAAGGAAGAGCCCCTATAAGGCCTGATAATGTTTTGTGCATATAAGCATTGTAGGAAACCTGCAAACATTAGGCAACCATTCGACAAGGGCATATAGTCTAACATGTAAGTATATCTCTATTCCAGGGGGATGAGTAAACAGGGTTTGAACAACAACCCTGTCTCCTATGAGTTCACAATCTCAAGAGCCCATACTGGTTGTGTGAAGGACATTGCTTAATTTGTTTTATGGTGAAAACCCTCTAATGACTCAAACAATGAGTACACATTCGTATAGACCCAGTCTTATGAACTGGTAAGCATCACCATTGACATTATATGATGAACATGGCTGTCTCAGAAGGATTTCACATTCTTATTTTTACCGCAGGTGTCATTTGGAGAAATAACAGATGTATTTTACAATTTGAAGCAAGTCAAAGGAAAGGACCCAGATAAAAGTCGTTGTTAATGCCATTGGGTTTCTTGGCATCAGGTTTATGGATCCAATAGAGTTCTTGTTGGGAGAGCCCTTTAGCTAAATCACCTCCTCTGCGCAAGGGGTGTAGTACCTCTAATATAATACATCTCAACTGGGCAAAGGTGTGTCGGTTGTCTTTAAAATGTCTATACACAGGGGACGTATTGGTGGCTGTTCTTATGCTGGACTTATACTCAGTCTTTCTTTTGCTCGTCTAGTGGTCTTCCCTACGTAATACTTCCGACATTAATTGTGCACTGCTTGGTAAAGTTGGCATTAAGGACATACAGTTTACATTTGTGTGTGCTAATAGTTCCATGGCATCAGTAGCACATGTGTTATGCCCGTATAGCTCATGGATGCGTCTGCTATTTAAGATAGATTTTGCTTCCATAGAAAGTACACCAATCTAAATGTTTTTCAAAATGTTGGCATAGGTGAGGTCTGCAGACTGACATATGTTTTCAGTTAGTTGTATGCATTGAAAGTGTAGCCAGAGATTTACATTTCCTGTGCTGCCAAGAGTTTTATTGCACAGTTTGTGTCCTAAGGTTTTAAAAATAGGTTCACCTTTTACTTGTATTGATTGAAGAAGATCTCTGAAAACAGTAATGTGTTTTCCTCCAAACAGTTCTTCATAGTCTGTTTTAAGGACTTCTCGCAATCTGAGGTTAATCAATGCCAACATTAGGTTGGAGACAATGCTCACCTCATCTATTAGGAACATTTTAATTAGTTTAAAAACTGCATAGCTCCATAGCAGCTTCTGCTGAAAGTTTATAATAGTCTAATTTGTTTTGGTGTTCTACTGGAAGGAGTAGCAATCAATGTAAGTACACTTATGTTGCAGGCAGCTAAACCTGTGGGGGGAGTTACAACAGCTGAAAACTTGTTATTTGTCAATTGTTGGAGGAATTTGCTGATGATTTTTATTAAGAATGTGTTGCCTGAACCAGCTTGACCACTTACATATAGGAGTATAGGTTTATAGTTTTGACAGGTACAAGTTTTAGTTTCGTGCTGCACACCATGTTCAATTTCTTTAGTTAAATTTAGGAAAATGCTATGCTGCTCATTCTTTAGTTGTGATTTCAGTAGAGCAAAGTCTTCTGCATATTGATCATACTGACACACACAGGCGATTCATGAAATTAATGTGAAAATATCTGCGCAAGCGTGCGAAAACGTGCGATTCGCAGTGAAAGAGCGAAAATTGCATTGCAAGTGCGAATATCGCAGGGAAACCAGCGCACATCTATTCATGGAAGTCCGTGCGCGAGTAAAATCTGGGATGTGCGCTGAAAAAGTGTGCAGCGCTCGCCGGCGCACAGGTCATCTAACGGCGTGCGCTCAGGCCACAGCGAAAGCGCACATAACGCGGCGCACATAACAAAAGTAGGCGGAACACGGGGCGTGACACGCGGAATGGGGAACAACTCGTGAAAATGTGGGCGTCACGGGGGAAGTACAGGAGGCAAGTGCGCGGAATGACCACACGCTCGCCTACAACACGTATTCATGGAATCGAATAGGGCAAAACAGCGCACGGGCAAAGACGCGCACAGGCCTAAGCACGTCCGCCACATGAAGGCAGGCGGTCGCGTTCCTGCGCATGAAAAAAATGTGCGCCAAAATGTGCACCCACAAAAAGCAGGTATATACAGCTGTGTAGACTGTCCCATACTGTGGGCCTCTAGAACAAATTACATGCAAAGGGGTACGCGACAAACACGGACACCCTCTGTGTGAAAAATACGCGATTGGGCTGGGTACCTGTATTTCAGGGGTGCGCGTGAAGTTTCACATGCGATTGGCCTGGGTATGTGTATTTCAGGGGTGCGCGTGAAGTTTCACACGCGATTGGCCTGGGTACGTGTATTTCACGGGTGCGCGTGAAGTTACACACGCGATTGGCCTGAGTACGAGTATTTCAGGGGTGCGCGTGAAGTGTCACATGCGATTGGCCTGGGTATGTGTATTTCAGGGGTGCGTGGGAAGTTTCACACGCGATTGGCCTGGGTACGTGTATTTCAGGGGCGCGCGGGAAGGTTCACACGCGATTGGCCTGGGTACATGTAGTTCAGGGGTGCGCGGGAAGTTTCACACGTGATTGGCCTGGGTACATGTATTTCAGGGGCACGCAGGAAGTTTCACACGCGATTGGCCTGGGTACGTGTATTTCAGGGGCGCGCGGGAAGTTTCACACGAGATTGGCCTGGGTACGTGTATTTCAGGGGTGCGCGGGAAGTTTCACACGAGATTTAGCTGTCAGAGCGGGGTACGTGTATTCTGGGGGTGCGCGGGGAGTCCTACATGTGAATTGGCAGTGTGGGTCCTCCCAGGTGTTCCCTCAACACCCTCCACGGCCCCTGCAGGCAGACCACACCACAGGGGACTACCCCGCACCCCTGGTCATGTCCCGCAGGCAGCCCATCCACCATGGCCATGCACCCCAGCCAAGCCACCTGTCCGCTTGCACCACTGCTCACCAAATCATGTACCCCTGCACCCCACCCCCCAAGCACTGCAGGGCACCTGCCAGCAGGCCCCCACTCATGTCCCCTTGCACCCCCGCCCCCCAGTAGTCAGGAGCCCCTGCCAGCAGGCCCCCACTCATGTTCCACTCATGTCCTCTTGCACCCCCACCCCCCAGCAGTGCAGGGCATCTGCCAGCAGGCCCCCACTCATGTCCCCTTGCACCCCCGGCCCCCAGCAGTGCGGGGCACCTGCCAGCAGGCCCCCATTCATGTCCCACTCATGTCCCCTTGCACACCCACCCCCCAGCAGTGCGGGGCACCTGCCAGCAGGCCCCCACTCATGTCCCACTCATGTCCCCTTGCACCCCCACCCCCAGCAGTGCAGGGCACCTGCCAGCAGGCCCCCACACATGTCCCCCTGCCCCCAGGTCATGACGATCCTCAATCATGGCCCTTATGGCCAGCCTCCCCAGACCAGAGACCCAACCAAGTATTGCATCCACCCACATAGAAAAGGCAATTACATGATACAACCCCAATGGCAAGTATGTAAATGAACACATGTCCATCACACACACAAAATGGTTGCAAGTGAATGTGAAAACCCATATCATGACATGCATGAAACCAATGAGATAATACCACACATCGAAGCATGAAGATAATAATGTATTAAAAGCAACATGAATGGAATTTAATCAAAGGTGTCCAAAGTCACAGTCCAACAAAGCAAATCCAAGGGAAATACAAAAGTGAAAACCATTGCTCCATGGAGAAATCCAAAAAAAAGAAGATGAATCCAATAGTGAACTATATACAGATGAACAATCCAGGGTCCATGATCCCAACGGAAGAAATGAAACCTATCAAAAATACTACCTAATGAAAAACTATATACAGAAACGTGGTGCATTGTCCAAGCGCAACCAAAATAAAGAAAAAACCAAAGGAAACCTAACACTATCTAACTATTTACAAGGGCAGAGGGCAAGTCCAATGGCTCACATGTTGATATCCCGGGCCAGGGCATCATCGAACTCCTGCTCGATGTCCCGGAGGCGGTCCTCTTCCATGGCCCAGAGGGTTCGCAGGGACGATGACATCTGGAACTCCAGGTCCCTGCGAATGGCCTCGAGGCACTCGGCCTGCCTCAGGGCCCTATGCATGGAGTTCTCTGCCCTGACCATCGTGAGCCGTGCCTCTTCTGCCCAGGGTCCTCCTGCCCTCCGGCCGATGCCTGCCCCTCCGATGATGAAGGCCCCGAGCCATCATGGCTCCCACCTTGTTGCTGCTGCTGCTGCTGTGCCGCTGCCTGTGCCCTGGCTCCTGCTGCCTGCACATCCTCCTCCAGCTGGGGTGCAGTTGTTGAGGTGGCCACCCCTGCTGGACGTCCGACTCCTGATTGTGGCAGGGATGTGTCCTCCACCAGCCTGGCCGCAGGGTCAGAGGCAGCTCCACAGGGCACCCAGGTGACACATGGGTGGGAAGAGGGCACGGAGGATGACTGGCGCATAGGGGGTTCAGTTGAGGAGGGGGTCGGAACAAGGGCCAGAAAACAGAGGAATCTGGCCCTGGCGAGCTTTCCCAGTGGGTCAACGCAGTCAACAAGCCATGCGAGAAGACGTGCTGTCTCCTCATGAAAAGACTGCAGGTCAGCTCTCATGGCATGTTGACGCAACGCCACCCCACCCACGAAAGGCTCAACCGGTGCCGGATAGCCACATCCGCAGGGAGTAGAAGGCCAGTTGGTGTAAGCCAATCCCCTCCCTGAGAACGGGTCTGGACGTAGGTATCCCTGCTGGTACAAGATGATGCAGTCGCAGAATCAGGGACAGGATTACACACAGGCACCTCCTCGGCGGCCTGTGCTGCCTCCTGTCCCTGGTCCTGCACTGCACCACTAGCACCAGTGTAATCCCAACCTCCAGACCCCGTCTCTGTCCCTTGCACGGCCTCCTCCTCCACCAAACCCCCCACCAACCTGGATGACTCCATGCCATATTCCTCCGTCGGGCCCTTTGGGGTCTCAGCTGCCCCTTCGGCTGACGAGGAGTCCAACTCCAACCTCCACCTCTTGGACCTCCCCTCGGCAGCTGCGACCAGGGACGTGGCACCGAACTCCGAACTCCCCGACGAGAAGACAACCTTGGAGGGGAGCCGGGCCTTGCGTCTCCGGCTGGCGGTGCGATCCCTGCCACTGTGCTCCACAGCACCTTCTCTGCCCTCTTCATCAGATGACGCTGCAGACAGGGAGAGATAAGAGACAGGCATCAGGGCACTGTACAATGGACTCATACACACATGACAGTTGTACATGAGTGGCATTGTCAAACTTCAGACATGGCATCACAATCCCCAACACACATGTCATTGCAACTCACACACATGAGCTATTCCACAGTCATATTGCAACAGCCAGCACCAGCCATACACATACAACAGCATGAGCAGCCAAAGGTGAGCCAGACATCACATGAAACACAGGGAGTGCACTAGACATGCACACACGCCACTACAATTACATGCATGTGTACACCTCCGCCAACTGTCGCAGTGATGAGATTGGCATCCATGTCACATCTGGCAATCAGTCTTCTACATATCAGTCTCACATGCATCCATGTTGCATCACTGTTGCACCCATGTTAAATACACACACATGCACATGTACACAGTGCAGATACATGCAGCTGGAACCAACATCCATTTGTGACACCACAACCATGCCAACTTACATACACAGTAATCCAAACATGTGTGCTCACACATCTGCATTTGGCCTGCATGCTTACCCACACATACACCATCCATGTGTCTCACACATGAAAGGACTTGCATGTGTCAGCCTCACAGCCCTGTACATACACATCCATACATGGCCCTACAAAAACACATGTACAACCTGCACACTACTGGCACACCACCACCCGCACAGCTTCCAACACAGGGAGTGCACTACACATGTACACACACCACCACACTTGCATGCATGTGTACACCTCTGCCAACTGTTGCAGTGTTCAGATCGGCATCCATGTCACATCTGCCAATCAGGCTTCCACATCCCGCTGTCACATGCATCCATGTTGCATCACTGTTGCACCCTTGTCAAATACACACACATGCACATGTACACAATGCTGATACATGCAGCTGAAAACAACATCCATGTGTGGCATCACGAACATGCCTACTTACATACACATTCATCCAAACATGTGTGCCCACACAACTGCATTTGGCATGCAAGGCTACAAACACAAGCACCATCCATGTCTCACACATGACAGCCCTCGCATGTGTTAGCCTCACGGCCCTGTACACCCCCACCCATACTTGGCCCCATACAAACACATGGGCAACCTGCACACTACTGGCACATCACCACACGCACAGCTTACAATCAGTATGCATGTACACTTACCGCTCGACTCCAGACAGGTCTGCCTCTCAAGGACCTGGACATGGAGCGCTGGGCATATCGTTCCAGGACCCTCATCTGATGTTCCGACAGGTGGCCCCGGTGCCCCTTAGCATCCACTGCCTTCAAGAGGCGCCGGGCCTTGTTGAGGGTCCTGGACCTGAAGTCCTCCCAGCGCTTCTTGACATGTTGTAAGTCGCGGACTGCCACCCCCTCCGCGTTGATGGCAGTCACGATGTCCGTCCAGATCCGAGTCCGTCCTTCCTTGTCGGCGGCCGACCTTCCGAAGAGGGCATCATACTGCCCCAGGACTTTCTCCACCAGGACACCAACTTCGGTGGCAGTGAAGCTGGTGGCCCTCTGCCTCTCTGGGTGGGGGTTGCCAGTGGTGCCAGATGGTGTAGTGCCTGACATGGCAACCCCAGAGGCAGGTGTGGGTGGGCAACTGGGTCCTGGGGATGGCCTGTGGAGCGATTGAATAGCAGTCGGGAGTCTTCGGTTCCAGCAGGGGTGGTCACAGCAACAGCACCCCAGGCTGACGTGCAGGCAGCAAATGGCAGGGCACATGGGCAGCAGGCAATCAGGCAGCAGCATATGGCAGGTGGGAGCGTGCTTGGGGCTCTGGGGGGCAGTAATTCGGCCTTCTGGGCAGGAGCGTGGTCTTCCGTGTGTGAACGCGTGGCCAGCTTGATACGGAGTGATTTAGCACGTGAAAATCTTGCACGTCAGCATGTAATTCGAGGAAAGACCCTTAGCGCGTAAGTGCGTCAGCACGCATACACGATTCGGGCCTGTACGTGCTTTTCGTGGGGTGCGGTGCGTGTGTTTTCCAGGCGTTGGGGTTCACATGCTATTACTTCACAGCGGGTGGGTGTTGGTTACGCGTTCTTCTACACACAAGGCAGACGGTGAGTGGTACCCCGCTCGTCCACTTCGTGTGGTGGACGTGTTTAGGCCTGTGCGCATCTTTGCCCGTGCGCTGTTTTGCCCTATTTGATTCCATGAATACGCGTTGTAGGCGAGCACGTGGGCGTTCCGCGCACCTGCCTCCTGTACTTCCTCCGTGATGCCCACATTTTCACGAGTTGTTCCCCATTCCGCATGTCACGCCCCGTGTTCCACCTACTTTTGTTGTGTGTGCCGCGCTATGTGTGCTTTCGCTGTGGCCTTAGCGCACGCCGTTAGATGACCTGTGCGCAGGCATGCGCCGCGCACTTTTTCAGCGCACATCCCAGATTTTACTCGCGCACGGACTTCCATAAATCGATGTGCGCTGGTTTCCCTGCGATATTCGCACTTGCACTGCGATTTTCGCTCTATCACTGCGAATCGCACATTTTCGCACGCTTGCGCCGATATTTTCAGCGCACATTAATTCCATGAATCGCCCTGTATGTCTCCTGTACCTTAAATAAAATCACTATGCACTGGTTTCAGGTATTATAAATATGTAAAGTAACATCATTCAAATTTCTGTTGTTGTATGAAGTGGTAATTGTCATGCTTTGAAACATATTTTATGAAAAAAAACTATTTTGTGTGAAATTTGACTTCATTATTCAGTTGATTACTGAAAACAGTATTGAATGAAATCATATTATGGATGAAACGCCTGAGCATCATAATTATATGTTCATCAGGCAGTCATCTGTTTTAGAACCATGGAGTCAAGAAATGACACCCACTTTTCCTTTTATCTGCTCAGGATGACAATTTATGATAACATTGAAGGAGGAACAAAAATAGATGCAATCGGTATTGGCAGGTATTCATATGACTGGAGGTGTGCAAGGCCAACAGGGTTTTGTGATTATAGTGAACCACGATACGGACACTGGCAGCCTGTGGATAGTAACTCCCCTAAAGAAACACAATATAAATTGGTGGGATTTCCTGCATTTTATGGTGTAGTTGACCTCAATAAGTAAAGGTACATTTTTTGGGGTAAAATGATAACTGTGAATTGATTGGTTGTAGGGCATTGGTGGGAAGAATGACCCCAGGCAGACATAGTAGCATTGGCGTGTATTAACAATCAAACTATAGGTTTGGATAATGCAGAATTAGTTCCCCTTTGGTTCCTTGGTGAAGACTAATTTTCCTAGTTGCATCATTGGAAATGCATATCTTTGCAAGTTAAACCATTGAGAGGCACCACAAATTTGCAACAGCCTTGATTATAAACTCCTATAAACATTGTGAAATCCAAAAAAACTCTTTATTACTTTTGTGGTAGTGGGAATTGGTTATGTTTTCCTTTCTGTAAACAAGCTGATGGTCTCCAATTTCTTAATATACAATCTATATACATAAAAGTGAAAATGTGTTTGTGGCGGGATTTGTGGCGAAGCGTTGTTCCTTATGCAATTCCACACTGTTTTACCAATCTGCACCACATTTTGCATAGTTGCCCGTTAGGACTCTCCATACATTACTTGCTACATGACATTTGGAAACCCCACCCCTTTCTTGGATTTCATCAAAAGTGAACTTTTGTTTGTGGGTTTGTGGGCTTGTGGCGTAGAACTGTTCCTTAAACAATGCCACATTGTTTCATCAATCTGCACCAAATGTTGAATAGTTACCTGTTAGCACCCTCTGGACATTACTGGCCACATGACATTTGGACACCACACCCCTTTCCCTGTATTTCAGCACATTCACACATGAGAGGGTTGCCTGAAATCAGTGAAACATCAATGTGGTCTAGAAGGACCAGTACCAACATGAAGAACAAAACTCGAGGTCCAGGCCCTAGGATGCACAGTTTCAAAGATATTTGCACCACATTGCACCACAATGAACTGCACCATGCCAGGGTGAGGCGACAGGTGTGTGGAGCACACAGAAGGTCCCAGTATGCAGCAGCAGCACATCAACTCTCTTCTCCCCCAACGTCTGCTCTGGGGTATGTCAGCCAGCAACACACGCCCATTCTCAGTACAGTTTACTTCAGGGTGCAAAGCACATCATGCGATAAGTGAATCAGAACAGCGACCTACAGGATCAGTGTTATCAATTCTGATGACAGAATCGGTTCGGAGGACAGCTACTTCTGATAGTTTTAAATAAAGCAGATTATTCAGATTAACAACAGCATATTTCTTGTTCCCGATTTTGGGCTGCGATTGTTGTGGTGGTGGTATTAAATCAGGGATATTGCTCTGTAAAATTGATCATTAGAAAATTAAATATATTTCAAAGCTAGAAGGAATTACCTTAACAATGGATGATATCCCAATCCCTTCTTTGCTGTTCTGTTTTTGGCATAATGCCTATCGCTCCTAAGATTCTGTCCTTGTTTTGGTGTCAATTTCTAGCCAATGGATGTGTCAAAATGCCTTCTGCTCATTCTCAGTGTGTCCTATAAGTATTGTAGCTGGCCACACTAAATTTCCTATGTGACGTTGGGCCTGCAGTAGTCCTTCAATGAGCCAATAAGCGAGTCCTGGTTATCACACATGTGACTGTGCTAAGGCAACTTTGTTGCTGCTCCCGCGAGTACATTTGTTCTCCTGGAATTCCCCAACGGTCCTCTGGTCCTCACACTCATCAGCAGTTTTCAAGTCCTCATAGACCCTACACTGTCCACACACCGCAAAGTCATTTTGAATGTACAGTTCACACAATTCTTAAACATCTCCATTTGTTTTCATGTATTTTCTTATTTCCCCACTCCGCCGGGCACCCCTGACTTGTGCATGTTGTCTTCTTCCACCTTTTCCTCAGCTAAGTGCAGGTTTCTCTTCAGTTCAAATATAGGAAAAACGTTGTTTTTCTTATTGGCATAGGACACTCCCTTTACTTCATCCTGTCCTGTCTTTGCAGTAGCTGAGCTGTTGCTAATATGGCAGACTCTCGGCTTCATGCGGCTTGTGGGATTCCTTCACCATGTCATACATATGTGTAATATAGGCACCCAAAGGAGATTCGTTTTGATCCCAGAACTCCTTTTCATGACTGGCTTCCATTTCCCAAAACCTCCAGATACAAATCCTGATCGTGGTTTTCAGCTACAGCCCTAGCAAGGCACCCCTACACCTTCACAAGAACAGCATCAGCTCACCAACCAAGCAGACAGTCCAAAACACCCAGTGGGAAAATACTATTAGCATCCAAGGAGAAATGGCCTGATATGAAACCTGGACATCCTCAATGCCAAGAGTGGACCAACACGCTGCTGCATGCACACTGTGGTGTATAGGCGACCTCAAGGTGTCCTTGTTATTGTTGCTTGATTGTTTTGCTTTGTTGGGAGGTCTTTGCCCTCGGTTTCATAAGTCCTTCCTGTTTACGCAGTCTGTTGTTATTTGGGTGTATGACTTGAGATGTTTTCAAGGACCAGCATGGCAGTGATATGCCTCTTGAATATTAAGAGGGAGTCCTGAGCGCGTACCAGCATGCAACAGGTGTCCCATTGGGTAGAATATTGGCTGCAGATTGTTAAGAATATTTGTTTCAATGCGTTCTCCTGATGTATGCATGTATGCTAAGCAAATCTATTCAAAATGTTGGCCAAAAGCCGTTGTGGGAGCCAATAGCAAACCGAGATACTTTGAAGTTTGCAGGATTAAAACACGGGCCCGTCCACGTCGTGTAAGGTTTTATGCTTCCCCAAGGAAAGTAGCATTCTGGCACTCCTTTGCAATGCGGCCAGATGGTATGTTTTGTAGGGCCGGAGTGCTGCCTCCATATACTCCTGCGCTGGTTTTGTCCTTGGCTTCTACTCGCAAGAGCCATACCAGTATTACATACTGGTCTTCCCTGAATGACATCAGACCTATCGCAAAAGCTCAACTGCACCAAAGTCTAAGTGCACTTACTGGCTTAGTCAGACATTGAAATAAAGTGCCTAGACTATACTCTGTATACCCCCACGGTCAATGCTCATTTAGAAGTGCGATTCTAGTTGTCATATTATGTTTGTGGAATATGCTTGCGAGAATACAATGTTATGATGTTACTAGGCTAAACATCCTTCCCTATGCATTATTTCCACGTGTGCGATTTTTCATGATTGTTTTCCAATTTCAATTTGCGTTCACTCTGACAGACCAAACGGCAAGGAGGCGCCGCCGAAATCAGTGACATTTTAAGAGGGAAAACACATGCATAATGGAATGCGCATGGACAAGTCAGCAAATCGCGGTTGTCCTTCATGGGCAGGCCATGTGTTTACGGCGACAAATGCTCCATTTGCTCCATCTCGCCTCTCACTTCATTAGGTCGGATGTTCTTTTTCAAAGGACGCAGTTCCTGTGAAGATGCGTGGAGCGCTCTCTGCTGCTGTAGGTTTAGGAGCCAGTGACCCGCTAGCGACAGCGACAATGCTTACACATGTATTCCGCTGCACTCGTGCTCATTAGTAAAAGGGCAGACTACCTGCTCTGCAGATTTCGAAACAGCTCTGACCTTTGCAAGATGTGTGTTACATTGTGCAGCAGGGGCGAGGGCTTTTACCGCTCAAGCTGCCAATACCCACAGGTTTTGTTGGTATAAGACAATAAACACCATTTGTGGCTCAATTACTGAGTAAAGTAAGCGTAAACAGGAAACTCCGACGGCAGGGCATGCAAATCAGTTTTGCATGTGCAGTACTTGGCATATTCAACGGTTCATTTTCATGAAACTTGGCGGTAAAACGGCCAAATAAGTGGTACTACACCGCAGTCATTAGTTATGGAGTAGGCAGTGACAGTTGTCATTGTGTGTCTATTCTAAATGATGTCCTACCGAGTGTTGTGGGGACATGGACATTTTAAATGGGACATTAGATTCGTGATTACTGTCAGTGCAATTATCTATTTCAAGTGTTATTTTTTTGGAGGTGAACATGTTGCCATGAGGTCATTTCAGGTCACTGGGATAAATACACACAGCTACTTTTAGTCAGCGGCTCACTGTGGGTCAGTTCAAGGGTATCCTGCCCGGGTTTAGTGCCATGTGATGTGCTGAGTAGTGATAGTGGTGAGTGGAGTGGTGGGATGCAGGTGAGTATTGTATGTGCAAACCCTATGCGTGGTTTAGAGATGGTAGCCTTGGTTTCTGCCTATTGCAATACTTAAATACTGAGGCTCGAGATGTCATTCATCTGTCAAAGGTGTCATTGAACAATGAGATTATTAGGGGCTTTCTGAGGAAGGGGTGTTCTGGCTGTGCTCACAAAAACCGTGTAGTGGACATAGCATTAATTTCAATACAAGTGATTTAACCATTGCCTTCATCCCTGTTTCCATCTTCCTATCTCTTAATTCAAATATGCAAGTTATAAATATTCATCCAAAGCCTCGTATCCTGCACAACATCCCAGTCTTAAAGTTACTGATTATGGGCAATGCCGAAGGGCCACCCAAGGCGAGGCAGGGTAACTGATGTTACCATGTGGCAGGCCTGGGAGAGGGGCAGCCCCAACCCCCAAGCCTGCTCCTCTCCCCCCACGGACACAGAGACACGCAGTCTCCAGCATACAAAAGCAAGGGAAGGGTGAGGTGTGAACAATCACCTCACCCTTCCACCAAGCAACAAAGTGCTAAGCACCAGGAAGGTAGGTATCAGGCAGGGCGCAGGGTCAAGAACCTACCCCCCTCCTGGGGGCATAGACAGTCGGCTACACTGGCCTGGGGGCTGGACTACAGTTCCCCCACTATGCACATCAAAGACCCATGGCTCCCCTGTATAAATAATAGCAGCATGCTCTAAGAAAACACTGCTTGTTTGTGGACCATGAACGGGGACCCAAACAAACAGGAGGTTTGCTGTGCACTCAGCTTCCTCCAATCTTTGTTTCTTTACTTTAACACATTTGCCGTGCACTCAGCATCATGTATTTCTTGACTTCTGGTGTTCTCCGTAGACGCGGCATTACTTTCTCTCTTGAAACATTGTACTGTTTCAGTAAATCCCTAGCAGCTCCCCCGCTTTGCCGTTAGCGCGGATAAACAAACTAACGTGAGAGGCCCAGCTGAGTGATCCAGGGAGTCGTGAAGCTGCAGCAGGAGCGGTCTAAGGAAGCGTGAAGGAAGGAACAAAGCGCTGCAATGACTTTGCAACATTATTTCAAGTAAGTCGGCCGCGGCACAGGGCGGGGGCAGCGGTACCCGCCGCTCATGGAGAGTGGCTAAATGAAATAGACTAAGCCTCAGTTTGGAGGCAAGGCAACAAAACAAACAGGCCTGCTAGTACGCGGCCACCCTATCTAGACAGGGGGGGCTTGTATGCCACAATAAGGAGCTCAATTAATTTCGCTTCCAGTTGGAAGCAAGGCTACACATAGCAACATGGTCCACGATAACGTTGACTGATTAGTAAAATGCCAGCAAATAACATTTGTTGCCCCCAGGTTATATAGTACAGAGGTGAAGCGTCCCACCTACAAACCTGATGACAGGGTTTTGAGCCTCTCTTTCGGTGGCAAAGCATAATTTCACGGACAACACTCAAAATTGCTCTTTTTTGGTACAAAATGATAACAAATCATAAAATTTAACAGGAGCACGGGGGGATGCTGAAATAGAAACAGCAGGCCAACATTTGTTTGTGTAAAGGGGCACAGGGATGCTTATACTCTAAAGAGGTGTGTGGGTAAAGCTGCACAGTTGCAAAAACCATCTGCAGACCGACATTGTCCACACCCGGTCAAGTGGCTCAGTGAGTAGAGAGACAGCGTCGACAGCCATGCAGAGCCTGTTGATGCAGGTTCGAATCTTGGCAGGGCCTAACTCAGCCTTTTATCCCTCCAAGGTCAATAAATAAGCACCACATGTCCTGGGCAATATTACTCACAATCCAATGAACGTTACAGAAGCCATTTGATATTTATTGAAGGGGGTTTTCCATAATACTGAAACTGGGAAGCAGATAAAGTGCACAAAGTTGGACGATATAGGCCCAACAACAGCCAGCTACCCAAAGCACACAGCAGCATAGACAAGTTTCATTCATACAGAATTTTGTGACACAAACAAACAAATTGAATGGTGAACGATTAGTCACGTGTTCACAAAGACAGTTAGGTAACCCCACAAAGTTCAAAAGGAAATAAAGTATTTCCAATTCTTTTACTTAAACAGGCAAAGAATAGTGGCTCCCAAGCGAAAACCGCAAGAACCCACAACACCACCACAGAAGCCCAAATCACCCCACTTGTTGGCGGCAATAGAAGCAGCCGAACATTATGGCTGGGCCTGGGTCAGGGAAAACATATACGGCCTACCTAAAGAACGGGTAAGCTTGCCACCAGGCCTGGAGAACAACCCACCCCCAACAAAGAAAAGAAAGCCGACAGAAGGCATGGGAAAAGGTAATAAAAACAAAAAACTGTCTCAATTATGTGTAAACATGAGTGCAATGCAACAATTACTGCTTGAAATTAGGGGTCAACAGCCACCTGCCACAGCCGGACCGTTTCCCCAAGCCCCACCACTCCACTTGAACCCAACATCATTATAGACCCCACACCGCCCACAACAATATTAACAACACCTATGTCACCACCTTTAACAGCGCACCTGCTGCTCACAACACCAACAGGAGCCGCTACAGGTCCACTTGCGCTAACAGCGGCATCACCATATCCAACAGGTGCACTGAAAGCATGGGCAAACCCCAGTGCAAACACACTGGGGCAGACAGGGGGGAAACAGCAACAACCCAGCAGACATGTTAATGATCAGCAATGCCCAACTAGACCTAAAGCTGAAATCCTTCCAAACAGAAATCCTGAACAGATAGAAAAGATGCCTGGCATAGAACATTGACATTACAATCAAAGAAGCCATATGGGCAAAAGAGTTAATCGAAATCTTTTCACTTATAGAAGTCCAACGCAAAGAGAGCGATGCTTTCAGGGATCCCAAAACGATAGAGGAAAAAGCCATACTAGGATTTCCCAGGTAGAACAGAACTGAGACAACTGGTTACAATCTTTATAGCAACCATCTATGAGGAAAAATTCCCCAGGGATGGTAGAAAACTGTGGGAATACATGGACAAGATCAGAGAAGTAGAAATAGCACAAATGGGAAGCACCTAGACAGCATATGATATTAGATTCAGGTGGAGCATGTCATAGAGGCCAGCAATAGAATAGGTACAGAATGATCTATACATGCTAAACGCCGAGCCTCCATCAGAGGAAGAGGCTAACCAAGCAATACCCAAAAACAACAGAAATTTACAGAACCCCAGAAATTCTGGAAATGAAAAATACAAGACGGGAAAGCAGCCCTTTTGGAAGAACCAGCCATGGGTGGCTAAGTCTAATGCCCACAAAAAGAACAAAAACCACCCCGCCAAAGCCAATATCCCATGCAGGAACTTTGGGAAAAATCAGTGCAACTGTGGGAAGGAATGCTGGTACAAACACACACGTGCACCAACTGCAACGGTGACCATGCAGCAAGCTATTGCACCAAACTCACAGCCAAAAATGCAAAAGCCTAGCAGCAACACCCCCCCACCAATCCCATTTCTAGAACCAGGGAGAATGCCCATCAATCCTAACAACTTTAGAGATGCGCTGAGGAAACTACCCAGATAAAGAAACCAGAAGGGCTATCCTGCACGGTTTCACCAATGGTTTCATCATCCCTTTCAAAGGGACAGGGACACAAAAAATCCAAAAAACCTGAAATCAGCTATGGGCAACCCAGAAATGGTAGAGACCCAAAATTGAGAAGGAACTACTACTAGGCAGGATTGCAGGCCCCTGGGACTACATGCCCTTCGTGGAGTTCATAGTCTCCCTACTAGGCTTGGTCCCCAAAAAAGAACCCGGAAAAATGAGGCTAATCCACCACCTGTCCTACCCAAAAGGCCAATCACTGATCGATGGCATCCTGCACACAGAATCTGCGGTATCCTACACGCACTTCCAAGAAGCAGTGAGACCCATACAGGAGTGTGGTACGAACGCCCTTATGGCCAAATTGGACATAGTCCACCCAGACTCTCAGCAATGGCTAGGGTTCACTTTCAAAAACAAATTCTATATCGACAGATGCCTCCCCATGGGATGCGCAGTAACCTGCGCCCTATTTGAACAGTTCAGCTCTTTTTTCCAATGGGCATTCCAAAAACAAAGACCAGGAGCCAAAATATTTCACTACCTTGATGACTTCATGGTAATGGCACCAGCACATTCTGAAGAATGCAGTAGAGCTCTGGCCAAGTTAGAGGAAAGGGCTGCACAGTGGGGCATCCCCTTGGCAACAGAGAAACGACCAAACCAGCCACCAACATAATCTTTTTGGGTACTGTAATAGTTTCTGCACGGGGCCTATGCAGAATTCCAAAAACTAAGATAGCAGAACTACTGAAAAAAATACTGACAACAAAAGACAAGGCCACAGTAAAATAAATCCAGTCATTGGCTGGAAGCCTCAACTTTGCAGCCAGAATAATCCCCCAGGGGTAGATATTCTCCAGAAGTCTGGAACTAAAAATCAAATCATACACCAAACCCCATTTACACATCCGGCTAGGCAAAGAAGTAAAACAAGATCTGGAAGTTTGGGGGAATTTCCTCAGAAACTTCAACGGGACCTCACTTTGGCGCACGCCATTGAATACATGGACAAAAAGGGTCCTTTTTACTGATGCAGCCAGGAGCAGGGGGTTTGGAGCCATATCTGACGCAGAATGGGTGGCAGGACACTGGCCCAATTCATGGCAAATGGCAGGGTGGACAAAAAACACCACCCTCCTAGAAATATTTCCCATTTGGCTAACCATACACATCTGGGGCAGGCAGCTAGCTAACACGAAACTCTTGGTCTGGTGTGACAACATGGCGATGGTAGGCTCCATAAACATAAGATCTACCAAATTCCATTTAGTGCTGAAAGTACTATGAGCCATTACAGCATTCACACTGCAGGAAGACATTGTGGTCAAAGCAAAACACATCGCTGGAGCAGACAATAATATTGCAGATGCTTTATCTCGCTTTCAGTGGCCAAGGTTCTGGGAGCTAGCACCACACGCCCAAAAACTGATGACGGCAATACCAGCGGAATGCTGGTCAATAATGGGAAACTAAGAAAAACAGCATCAACACCAGGGCCAGATAGCCCAGGCCAGGATGCCCAACAAGAACCAGGCACCTCAAAAATGGGTGCCAACATCACACTATCCACACAGAACAGGAACCCTGGCACGGGGTACCTAACAGAAATGGCAGAGAGGGCACTGGCAGGCACTACCGCAGCTCAATGCAGTAAGTGCCTACAAACAATATTCAAAGCTACAGGTTTAAACCATGTAGAATTAATAACGATTAAAGACATAGAAATATTTTGAAATGGGCTCACAACCAGGGTTTCAAGAGGGACTGGGCAAAAAGACACCTGGTAGCAATTTCATATTTTTTGAAAATACGGGGAGGCTTAGACCCCACTCAGAACACTCTGATCTCCTACGCCATGAAAGGCTGGGGCAGAACAGAGGGACCCTAGGTAGACACCCGCCGCCCCTTAGATTTCAACAAACTAGTAAAAATAGCAGAGCAACTGGAGGCCATATGCTGGCACCCCTATGAGACCATGCTATTTTAAACCGCATTTTTTCTAGCGTACTTTGGGACCTTCCGGGTAGGGGAACTCATCGCCTCCAGCACAAAAGCCAACAATGGGTTAGGCATCATGGAGGCCAGGGTCAGACAAGACAGCGTCAGCATAGACATCCAACAGTCCAAAACAGGGGCAAAAAGAACCATCAATATCTGCTGCATCGACGATGCAGAAAACTGCCCGGTGTGTATCACCAACCTTTACTACGCTCAAAGGCCAAAAGTGGGGGGTTCTTAATCCACAGGGATGCCTTGGCACTAAGCCGCTACCAATTTAAAGGGGTGCTGATGAAAGCAATCATCAAAGCAGGATGGGTCCCTAAAGATTTTGGCACCCATTCCTTTAGAATCGGGGCCACCACTTCAGCATGGCAAGATGGCCCGGCACCAGAACAACTAAAAACAGGGGGATGGAAGTCAGATTGCTACAAAGGATACATCAGACCACAGCTAATATAGTCCCCCCTCCTTTTTCTCTTTCTCTCCACCCCTCCAGAAACAACTGCCGGGGAGAGGACACCACCATTCCGATCAGCATGGATAGTCGGCCACTCATTCGTCTTCAGGACATGCCGATGGGCAGAAGAAACTAAAGAGGGTCCAGTCTTTAGGAACACCATAGCTTCCTGGTGGGGATACAGAGGTCTTCTCTGGGCCAACATCCACGACACACTAGCAGAGCTGGTCGCACACAGAGACCCGCCAGAATTCCTGATAGTACATCTAGTGGGCAACGACCTAGTGTGTGCAAGAAGGAGAAAACTACTGGAAGAAATGTTCTCCTCCTTAGCTGGCATTTCACATAACTGCAGGGACACAGAAATCTACTTCTCGGCCATCCTGCCCAGAAAGAAATGGCGGGGGGGCCAATTGTTACAAATCAATAGACATTTCTAGATGAAAACTGAACAGGGGGATGGAATAATGTTGTATAGCACAAGGCCTGGGTTTCATAAAACACCTGGCCACCACGTTAGGTGACCCAGATCTGTTTCTTAAAGACGGCACCCACCTATCAAACCAGGGCATGGAACATTTCTTTCGAGAAATCACAGCTACCCTAGCCTGCAGGGGTTGCCAGTAGAGATACTTTCGGGAGATACTTTCGGGGGAACACGGTCAGCCGGCAACCTGCCCGTGTGTGACAGCACGGGCCAGAGGGGGTAACCTCTGGACCCGGTGCCCAAAAGTATGATGATATTATGATATGTGATTATTGTTATTCCATAACAATATCTGCACAATAAAATCCTACGGCCTTTTATTGCCAACACTTGACAAATGTGGGCTCTTGCTTATTACTGGTGAGGGTAAGGGTTCGGCCCATACAATTTGGATGCATATGGGTTCAGCAGTTACTGAACAGGCAGTGTAAAATAACTTCAACCACCAAAGCCAGGCTTTACAGTAGGTGTGGTGCTGTAAAAGCATATTTTAATGTATAGTGTTCTTGGAAGAAAGGGGGTATATAGCTACACCTCTACGTTGTGCAAAATACCCCTAATAGATACACTTTGAGAGCCTTAGGGATACATGTCCCCAGAAAACAAAAGTAAGGAGAAGGAATCATCACTGCTAGATGAAAACCACCAATAGAGCAATAGAACCCTCGTGGTCGGGTGGCATTACCGGTCAGGTAATGCCCCTGGGTTGAGAGTTACAAACCCTGAACAAAGCAAGGGCTTTAAAGTAGCCCACAGAGCATTGTTAGACCCATAATGCACCCTCTCACGGTGTTCTATTGCAATTAATACCCTGGCATATTGTACCAGGGTACTAACTGTATTTGTACACGAGTGGAGAAATGGCATGTAAACCGTTTCTCAACTCAAGCAAAAAAAGCAAAACAATTGTCAGTCATGGATCAGAGAGAAGTGTCTACATGTAATCCCTTCTCCATTTCCTTATTAGCCATTATAAATATAGTAAAACAAGAAAACAAAGAAAATGGCCACCATGGATTGGGGCGAAGAGACCACATGTAGTGTCTTCTACCTTTCCATGGTGGCAAGACGAAGAAAGTGAAAAGGTATGTGGGACACAATGCTCCGAAGCTTATAGCAGGTATAGTTTTCTCAGGGGAGGGGTAACGACACATCGTGGGCCAATCAGATTGATTGTTACAATCCGATTGTCCCTCTCCGGGTACTAATAATGGATAATATCTGTTAAGAAAAGAGTCATATGACCTGATTTATCCCCATGTGCATTTGATAAGCCTTGTGCCTCCTGATGATGTGCAAAGACAGAAAGTGCATCCTATAGTCACCCCGATGTCTCGCTCGAGTTCACTAAATAGAGGTCAAGACAGCACATCGTTATAAGAAAGTACCACCTGACAGGTAGAAAAGATTTGCTGCCGGAGACAGATTATACATGTAACCACCTTTGCTCAGGCCCGGGCTATGCCATTTTAGCTCTGGGCAGAAAAAAAGCCATGTGCAGCATGGTGTAATGTACAGGCACCTCCACATGTGGTTACTGCCTTCTTGGTAGTCACTGTCAGGGATGTGGCTCACATGTCGCCACAAGACCATGGCAGTCATTACCGAATGTAATGGCTGCCCCTACATCCTATTAAAGCGTCGCTGAAAACAAGTCATGTTTATGATAAATCTTATTTTGAGAGATTTTTGGCCTGGATGATCTGGTACTGTAATAAGAAATATTTCAGAATGAAGGTGGAGTTATGGGGCAGAGGTGTTTTCTAGGCGCATGTGTGATGTAATGACTTCTGCCTGGCAGGAGTACAAGGGCGAGTAGTGGCTAAAGTACCTGCCTGTGATGCTGGAAATGCATTTGAGGGACAGGGCCTTCTTGTCCTTGTCCTGTACTCCCTTTTCATGTGTGTTCTGTGTTGTTTTCTTTCTGCGCAGGAGTCCATGTGTGGATCCTGGCAGTGCAGCTCTTCCTCTTTTTGGTTGTGATGAACAGACCCTTAGGATACCCTTATTGCAGCCATGGGTGGGGGAACAACCCTGCACCCCTAGTGTATATTTTTGGGCACATGTGTGTGGCCCACAGAGCAGGGTATGGGCTGGTGGCAGCTCCATGCTGAATTTGACAGGTGCCCTGAGCATCCTCCCTTTTGGGATACCCAGGTACTGGCTTTGGAATCAGTTGATTCCTGATAGGAGACAAGATGGCCCCGGTGGCCTCTTACTTTCTATTGCCTGTTACCTTGTTTTGCCAAAGTGCTGGAAAGCCCTGACGTTGTCCCTTCCCCAGACTGGCTTTTGGGTGGAAGTTCCATATATGATATTGTGGGGAACTCCAGGCCAGAATGGCTGGAGCCTTCCCAGTGACTTTATTTTGTGGGTATACCCTTGGTGGGGCCTCGGTCAATGGAGTGTGTGACCAATGTACATTTCATGTTATGGGTGTCTGGTTTCTAGAGTGTGACACAATGAATGAGACAACCCTGCCCGAAACTGGTATGAATGCAGTGCTGTTAAGGATTCTAAAGATGCGGCACACTCCAGACCAGGACTTTTCCTACTGGACAGGGATGCAGCACACAATTAAAACATTTTAAAGTTTATGACCTACAGATTCAATTTTTGAGAAGGCAGCCAATCTGTCTCACACACCCCTTAATGTACATCCCGTGTCACAATGGATCATGAACCAGGCTGGTGTGTAATAATGAAATATTTATTCATTTTAATTTTGAATAAAAATCAAGCACATTCAATATAGGACAGCAATCACCTGGGTGATGATAACTGCACAGTAAAATGGTAGAATACACTTAATTTAACCTTCTAGCATAAGATACACAAAGCATAAATGAATGAAAGAAAGATTACTTTTCGGGTAGTATTTTTAGATAGCACCACAGTTCGGCATCCCACCTGCAACACTCCCCCAAACCCCTATTAACCACATTCAGGGCCTCATCACGAGTTGGGTGGTAACGTCGGCGCTATTAGCGCTGGTGCTAATAGCCCTAACGCCAAACCCTACGGTGCTATTAGCGCCGGACCACAGGTTTGGCAGAATGGTTATTGCCCATTCCCCATTGGGCCCATTTGGGAATTCCTCATTCTCCATTGGGCCCAATAGGGAAAATGTGCGCTATTACCGCCGGCGGATTTCCCGCCGGTGGTAAACGTGCCGGAAATCAGAAAATTTGAAGCAGATTTCCCCCCAGCTTATAGCTGGGGGGAAATCCGCCAAAGTCATGATCTGGTGGACCCTTAAATGCGGCGGTAATAGCGCTACCGCCATATTTAAGGGTTACCACCAGACTCGTGATGAGGCCCTTTGTATGGGTGGAGAGAAGTAGCAAGGAATCGGGTATACTAGGCAAAAATCAGAATGAGACTCTGACCTACCACCCCTGAATGAGAGACAAAAATCGGATTGAGCTCCCTTGAAAAATGAGCAAAATGGCACTCAGAATTACTGAATGGGTATTTAACATGTGCAGTTGAATGGAGAAGGCAAGAATGTGTGTGGCTGCATCAAACCAGCAAGAAAACTCACAAGCTACAAGGCAAGGTACTAAACAACAAACATTCAGTTTAGGAAATCATCTTTGGAAGGAAAAACAGTGCAGCAAGAATCACACGTGGCAAAATTGCAATTGCTACATTTCACGGGTTTAAAATAGCAAGGCGGGTTGGAAATTGAGCTAAACAGAAATTGAGCTAAACAGGCATAATCAGAAATCAATTTTAATGCTAAGGTACAAAGGCACATCACAGGTATTATATGAAAGTGAAAGGGTAACTCTGGATGGATGACAGTATGGTATTTGGAAATGGAATGGAAAATTGACTTTTTAAAATGAAAGCAGTTGCACAGGGAAAATCGGTTTTAAAAGAAAAATGACAAGTTCTACTGAGACTATATTTTAGTGGCTAGAAAAGCGGAACGCTGCCCGTGAAAAAAGGTTAATTTGCAATTTTAACCCCTTCACGCCATGTGTCTCTTTATATGGGAATTCATTGATTTATTCCAAATAGTACTAAGAACTTATACAACGGACTGAAATGATTTGGAAAGAATGGCGCTAACACATGGAGATTGCTACAGATTTTCATAAGGACCGGATACACAGAGGATTCTGAAAATGTAAGAATTTACTAGGGTATTTATAGGATTTCTATTGGATTGGGCATAATACAAAGTAACAAATCACTGGATGCCACCTTTTTGGTTACTGGGGAAGGGTAATACTTACAACAATCACTTAAATGGTGTAGTTTGGACAGTGGACTGGGTTTCTGGGCACCGAGGTAAAATCTGGTAACAGTGCAGCAGCAGGCTCTCCTGGAGCGGGACAGCTGGATCTAGTCTGGTCACTGTGGACAGCAAGGTGCATCAGCTGGGGAAAGCAGGTAGCGGGGAAAAGCCGGTCTGGTCACTGGATAATCCCAAAAAGGGTTAAACAGCCTTTCCCCTTTCGCCCTGAATTATTGGGATTTCAGTAGGGTTTCATTCTGAATGGTGGAATTGCCTGGATAGGAGGCACTGCATGGATCAGGATCAGCTACCCCTGGCACTCCACTGGAATCTGGAATCTTGCAAGGTGAATGTGGAATGTCTGGATCTCTGGATGTTGTGGGTTGGATTTTTGGATGCTGAATATTTTGTATGTCCTGACTTCCCCTAAGCTTCCTCCTTTTATCACTGGATGACATCACAGGATTAGACTGAAGGAAGTGACTCAGTTTTAGTGTGGGTGTTTTTTACAATGTGCTTTGTTCTACCAAAGTTACTTTTACCAAAATCAGTTGTGACACAAAACACTTATAATCACAAATGTCATCATCAGGAAAATTAGATAGGCAGATTCCATATTTCACATGGAGCATACTATTCCAAACCCAAGTTTGTACGATGCTGTTTAGTCCTTCTGGCAATATTTTGCAATTTCTATGACAAATATTTCCCCTATAACTCCCAGAAATGTCCTTTTACTGACGTGTGTGTCCCCTACATGCTAGGGAGATCCACAATGTCTTATTCTCATAGCGCAAAATTTACATTCAAGCTGTCAACATTTTACATTACTTCTTCTTTAGGTTACTGAAATAAATACTTTATTGTAAAAAAAAACATATGGGCCGGCTTTGTTCCCAAAAGTAGGCCATCCTTTCAAAACCCCAGCCAAATGTCATGCTTTGGTCATCTTTGCCCAGGGTTGCTATGGATTCGCCTTTGATCCTAGGCAGCTGAAGCTGAGGAGAGGTGTCAGAGAAATTCACACTTCAGTGGCAGGGCTGTCCATTGTCCCATGCTAGGGGAAATGCTTTTCTGTCTGACGAGGTCGCAACATCTCACACCTTGGTCCTTTCATTGGGAAAGGGGCTTCCTTTGAAGTGTTCTCCTTTTGCCAAACTGGTTCTGCTGGTCTCAAACAACTTTCAAACATTTGTTTTCTCTCTTTCTTTCACAAAAGCCACTCTTTTTGTAAATACATATTTTATACATTTAAACCAAACCCCATCCCCACCTAAAATACTATTTCTGTGCAAGTATTTGGGATGATTTCACATTTTAACTTTCAAATTGATATTTTACTGCTTTTGCAAAAACAAATGTACACGTGTTTATTTTAAATGGGGATTTCACCAGATGCAGTTTCTTTAACACACATTTTCAGAATAGCCTGGACAGAGCAGATGAGTTTCATGGCAGGGAAAGGTGCTAGAAATAGTTTTCTTTTGTAGTTGCCGCATAGCCAGGGAGAAAAGCTTTATTTTTGAAGTCCTCTGCATGGGTTAGTTTGTTTCAAAAGTAAACGGGGGTCATACAGCCTGAAACAAATTTCTCTGCTGTTCATAGATTTTGCTTGACACACAATGCCTTTCAGTGAGGAATGGTCCTCATTAGATGGGGTTGATTTCTGAAGATAGATGGGCATGGCTGTGTTTTACTGTAACCAAAATGTGTAATGTTGAAGGATAAAAAATGGCACCATTGCAAAGCCATTTTAAACGCAGAACGTTTCTTTTCAGTTGCAAGTTTTAAGCGGGCAGCATAGCAGCATTGAGCCAGGCTGCTTTTGAATTCTTTTCTTTGGTGCACATGAAGAAAATAAATGCAGCCATTCTCGGGGTGTGCCATGTTCCATCTCGCGCCATATGTGCTCAGCAGACACAGCACAGCCTTTATTTTTGCAGCTGCTGAAAAGGCAGTTTGGTGATGCAGGGGAAGTTCTGCTGGGCTGGTAAATGTACCCCACAGTGTGGCGTGCTGAAAGGCTGGGTGCTTGCCCCTATCCACATTCCTTATTGTGAGTGTCTGGATGGAGAAGAATTGCCTGAATGCACTGTGAGCTTGATTGGCTGCCTGCTGAATGGCCTTCTGAATGATTGGCTGCCTGAGCCTGGGTCTTAGCCTCACAGGTGGGAGCAGGAAGAGGGCCAAGAGAGGCCGGCCAGAGGGTGACAGGAAAGGAGGGAGCAGGTGTGCCGATGAGGAGAATCTCGGTCTTACTGGCATTAAGGCAGAGATAATTGGCAGCACATGACTCCTGGATGGCGGAAAGACAGTCAATGATGAGAGAAGGAGAAGAGGTGGCGGAAGGGAGCCTGAAAATGTTTTGACTGTCATCCGCATTACACTGAAAGTTGGGGCAGAGAGCAGGAATGAAGTGGGCAAGAAGTGCCAGGTATTGGTTGAACAGCCAGTGAGAGTGGTTAGGTCCCTGGGGAACACCACAGGTAGAGATGGAGATAGAGGAGAGAAAGGACCGAGGTTTGACCCAGGAGGGCCGATCGCAGAGGATGGAGGTCAGCCAAGCCAAGACCTGATCGCTGATACCCAGGTTATCACGAAGATGGTTGAGCAGGATGGCATGGTTGACCATGTCAAAGGCAGAAGAGAGATCAAGTAAGATGAGGACACAGGGGGTGTTGGAATCGAGGTTGGAGAGCAGGTCTTCACAGATGTTCAGGAGAGCAGTTTCCATCCTTCTGGCAGATCTGAAGCCAGACTGATGGTCATGGAGATAACCAACAGATTCAGTATGAAGATTAAGCTGGGCGATGGCCAGTTTTTACAAGAGTTTGCCCAGGAAAGGAGTAACGGAGATTGGATGATAGTTAGCCAGGAAGTAAGGGTCGGCAGAGGGTTTCTTGAGAAGAGGGTGCACAAGGGAGTGCTTCAGGGATGAGGGGAAGACTCCAGTGGTGAAGAAGTAGTTGCAGAAATCAGCCAGACCAGGAGCGAGGGTGTCATTGTGGTCCTTAATGGTTCTGAAATAACAGGGGTGAACTTGTTTTGATGAGACTTTCATATATCGTACTTGTCTAGAAACCTTGTCAGAGGAGAACAGGGGAAATGCAGAGAAGGAGGGAGGAGAGGTGGCTGAAGAAGGGCCAGAGGAAGAGCAGGGAGTAGAGGGAGGAGGGGGAGAGTAAGGGAGAGAGGACAGGATGTCCTGAGTTTTAGAGATGAAATGAGAAGCAGGGCTGTGCAGAAGGTCTGTGAAGGGACAGGTGAGGTAGAGACTGCAGCAGGAATGGCCAGCTCCTTGCAGGTTTTCAAGAGTTTGGCCGAGTTGATAGATCCCGCAGAGACACAGGCTTGGATGTGGGCTCTCTTCTTGGTGTGGACAGAGAGCCGGTATTGCCTTTGGTGCAGGCGGCAGGCCAGTTTGTCAGAGGATGTACCGGAAGCATGCCATTTCCTCTTGGCCACCCTGCACTTGCGTTGGCAACGTCTCAGCCTTATCCAGAGTTGCACTTGCTTTGGGTTTCAAGCTGATCCTCATGAAAGGGGCAAGAACATTGAGAGTATCAGATATAGCAGAGTGGAGCATGGAAAGGGATGTGAGTAAACCAGAGGAGGAGGAGGGGGTGAGAAGTTGGCGGCAAAAGCCTCAACTGACACACGCTTCATGGGTCAGATAACCGAGAAGGTAGGTGGCAGTGCTGGAGTTGGCTTGGCCTGAGGTGTAGAGAGGGTGAGGTGGGAAAAAGGAGAAAGTGAGAGGGATCGAAAAGGGGAAGCTCTGAAGAGATCAGAAAATATGGAGTGTGCCCTGCAGAGTGAGTCGGGCCAGAGGGGAGAATAGAGAGAGAGAGAGAGAGAGGGAGAGAGTCACAGAGGTCACGAAAGAGTCCAGCGGAAGGACAGGAAGCTTCCGATAGATGTTGAAGTCTCCAAGAAGGAGGAGTTGAGTGGTTGAGACCAGGAGTGAAGAGGAGAGGTACGAAAGTGAATAAATGTAAAAGGAAAGAGTGGGCACAACTAAAATTAGAAAAGGTTAAATACAGTTCTGTGTTGAAATAATGTAGATTGCAAGGAGCCGATTGTACAAAGTCCAGAGACACCTAAACTCAACTTTTGCTAACCTCATTCACTAAGGACTCGCTCACGAGCCTCGAACTGGAGACATACAATACTCAGATAGTGCGTTTAACACAGATGCACACAGTCTCTGAAACCGTAACATAGGATTTTAAACACCTTCAGTAAACACTAGTTTTCGTCCTTATGAACAGCGGACTGCAAGATTAAGAGTGCCCAGGCCCGATGAAGGAATCCAGTCCTCCAAAATACATTGGCATTAGAGCTCTCTAACACTTTTAGGCTACAGCTGGCCTCTCCTGCTGTTGAAGAATTAAATTATGCATGTGATTAAGTACAGTGGAGTATTTTTGTTTACTTTCAACATGAATCTCCGCCTAAGAGCATTAGATCAATACTGTGGATGTGTTTTGCTCCTACCACTACAAAGACTATGGTAACCCCGATAGGGGGACAGCATGAGAGCGAATGTTTCACTGAGTGTTCCATTCAGTTTTGCTTCTTGTGGTAAGAGGATAGGTCCGTCCACTCAGAGAGGAAGGATGAGATCTGACCAGGTGGCTGATAGATGATAGCCGCAGTAAGGGAATGGCAAGGAGAGAGAGAGAGCCTGCAGACGAGGCATTTGAAAGAGGAATAGGCCTGCGTACGGTTCCACCCCGGAAGATCATTTGACTCATTGGGATCGGGTGTGCAGGCCTTGAAAAGGACTAACCTCACTATCCAGGCAACCAAGTGCCGTATAGATCATAGAAAAGTCACTTATCATGGTCATGGTGCATGAGCGGGTTGAATCCAACCTCTCCCCAGTAAGGTACAGGATGTACATGACTGGGAGAACCCCCACTACTCAAACCCAGGTGAGAGCCTTTTTGGGCCTCACTGGGTATTACCACAACTTCATGATGGAACCATAGCTGACCCTCTGACAGCTCTGACTTCACCCAAACAACAGAGGAAGTTTATTGGACAGAAGACTGTCAGAGGACCTTTGTTTGCTTGTAGGAAAGTCTGTGTAGGGCACCTGTGTTGTGTGACCTGACTACAGCAAACCCTTTATCGTTCAGACTGATGCCTGTGACACCGGAATTGGAGCTATCTTGTCCCAGTTAGATGACAAAGGGAGGGAACATCTGATCATATTCATCAGTAGGGTACTAAAAGGTGGAGAACCTAGGAGGGCTACTGTTGAAAAGGAATGTTGCAGCATAGTTTGGAGCCTGAGGTGTTTTAGGCCCTACCTTATGGGGTTTACCTTCAAGGTACAAACAGACCATAATCCCTTAAAATGGCTTATGCATATAAAGCGTGAAAACCCAAAATTGCTTAGGTGGTCCATTAATCTGCATGGGCTAAACTTCACTATTGAGCATAGACAAGGTAAGAGTCATGATAATGCAGATGGCCCTTCTAGAAGCTATGTTGACCATCTGGAGGAGGGTGTCAATCTCGCAGGAGATTAGACCACCCTAACCTCAGTCTGGGGGGGGGTGACTGTGATGCTGGAAATGCATTAGACGGAAAGGGATGTGTGTTCTGTGTTGTTTTCTGCACAGGAGTCCATGTGGGACTCCTGGCAGTGCAGCTCTTCATCTTTCTGGTTGTGGTGAACAGACCCTTGGGATACCCTTATGGCACCCATGGGTGGGGGTAAAACCCTGTACTCCTAGTCTATATTTGTGGGCACATGTGTGTGGGCCACAGAGCAGGGTATGGGCAGGTGGCTGCTCCATGCTGAATTTGACAGGTACTCTGAGTATCCTCCATTTTGGGATACCCAGGCTCTGACATTGGAATCAGTTGATTTCTGATAGGAGACAAGATGGCCCTGTGGCCCCTTACTTTCTATTGCCTGTTACCTTGTTTTCCCAAAGTCCTGGGAATCCCTGATTCTGTCCCTTCCCCTGACTGGCTGTTGGGTGGAAGTTCCATATATGGTATTGTGGGGAAGTTCAGGCCAGACTGGCTGGAGCCTTCCCGTGACTGTATGTTGTGGGTACACCCTTGGGGTGGGACCTGGGTGAATGGAGTGTGTGACCAATATACATTTCATGTTATGGGTGTCTGATTTCTAGTGTGTGACACAATGAATGAGACAATCCTGCCCGAAACTGGTATGAATGCAGTGTGGTGTGTTGAAAGGCTGGGTCCTTGCCTCATTCCACATTCCTTGTTGTCAGTGTCTGGATGGAGAAGAATGGCCTGAATGCACTGTGAGCCTGGTTGGCTGCTTGCCTGCTGAATGGCCTTCTGAATGATTGGTTGCCTGAGCCTGGCTCAGCAGTGTGAATGAGAGACAGAACAGTATATCTTTGGAGCTCTCACTGACCTTGATTGTTCAGAAGCTGAAGTCAAAACTTGAACCTACTTATTCTCGAAGCCGAACTAAAAGAAGAAGAATTGCTGCTGCTTTCCTTCAACA
The DNA here is from genome assembly GCF_040938575.1 of Ambystoma mexicanum. Lineage (NCBI taxonomy): Eukaryota > Metazoa > Chordata > Amphibia > Caudata > Ambystomatidae > Ambystoma > Ambystoma mexicanum. The sequence continues at coordinate 416,620,850 of NC_090927.1, read as the reverse complement.
CAATCTGAAGGCTGTCGTGTCTTCAAGGACTGATCCAAGAGAGGACCTGACTAGGAGACCTCTCCCCGTAATACGAAGGAACATCGTGCACCAGCTAATCTTCACTAAGGCTCCCTGGAAGCCGTCCCGAGAGATTGTCGACCGGAGACGGGGACGGCCAAGGAATCTAAAGTGAAGCACCTGGACATCAAAGACCATTGTCGTCGACCAGAGCTCAGAGGACCGCCATAACCGCTGGGAGCCCATCGAGTCGTGTGGCCCAGAAGCGGGGACAGTTTGATGCCGAGCTTCCGATGACCGGAGCCGCAATGCTCCACCTTTGCGTAAGACACTTTGAAACCAAGCACTCCCTTGCCATCACCGTCGACCGCTTTGTGCTGCCGGAGAAAGGTGAGGTTGTCGACGAGCCGGGGCGAAACCACCGGTGCGTTTCCTGCCACCCGAAGTCCACAAAGATGCCAATGAAGATCCGAAAGCCAGCCGTGGTCGAGTCCCGATTGTTGACGCTAACGCCGACACCTGAAGCCCGCTGCCGGGCTTATGTTCTTCATCAAGTACTCTTTGCAGCAACAAACTCTCATCATCGAAGCTCACTGCATGCCTCATCTTCGCAGGACGTCCACAATCAATTGTCGATGAGCACCCCAAAGGCCGAAGCTGCCGTCTCAATGACATTGTTTACCTTTTCTTTGAGGTATCTCCATGACCCGTGGCCCCTGCCTTAACCCTTTAAGTGCCAAGGACGAGGTATCTCGTCCTTGGAAGTGCACACGCAGTGCCAAGGACGAGATAGCTCGTCCTTTTCGGCACCTTGTTTTGAGCGATCCCTGCAAAGCAGGGATCGCTCAAAACTGTAATCCAACCCCCGGGCTATGTGAGGGGGAGGTCCCCCCTCACTGCCCGGGGGTTGGATTTCCTTCAGTTTCACGCCGACGTGCGTGACGCACGTCGGCGTGAAACGGAAAGTAATTCCACCGCAGCAGCCATTTTCGGCTGCTGCGTTGGAGAGAGAAGGTGAGTGCCCTTCTTGTTCCGAATCGATCTCCGGCTGTATTTCAAGCCGGAGATCGAGGCGGGTATCGTTGGAAAGGGGAGATCTTCCCCTTTCCAACGATACCCATTGTGTGGCTTTGCTGCCCGCGGATCGGGCGCAGGGCGCCTCGATCCGCGGGCAGCAACGTCACGGATCAAACGAAGATCCTTTTGTGACGCGTGGGGGAGGGGGGCTGCTTACTAGGTAAGCGGCCTCCTTCCCCCGTGGCCCCAAAGCATGGGGCCACAGCGCCAGGGACCCCTGGGGGCAGTTGATCACTGCCCCCAGGGGTGGGGGAAAAAAAAAAAAAAAAATGTCGAGGGAAGGAGGGAGGTGGGAGGGGGTTTTGGGCCCTCGGGCCCACTGGGCCACCAGGGATTGACCTAAAAGTGGTGTCCCTGGAAAGGGGACTTTCTCCCCTTTCCAAGGACACCACATATGAGGCATTGCTGGTCACGGATCGGCGCAGAGCGCTCGATCCGTGACCAGCAACCCACTAGACCACCATGGATCTCTTTGTGAGGTGGGGGGGGAGGGGGCTGCTTCGAGTAAGCAGCCCTCTCCCCCCTCCCGACCCCAAAGCATGGGGGCACGTGCATGTGAACCCTGGGGCAGATGGCTGACCATCTGCCCCAAGGGAATGTAAAATAAAAAATAAAAATGAAATGATGGGAAACAGGGTTGGGGGAAGGGGTGGGGGCCACTAGCCACCATGGATTTTTTACTGAATGAAAGGGGGGGTGTCCCCCCAACCGAAGTAGAAAGGGGGCACCCCTTGTAACCCTCCCTGGGGGCAGATATCTGTTCCTAGGAAGGGGCATCTGACCCCAGGGAGGGATGCATGAGGTGGGGCCCCCCCTATCTGCCCCCAGGGAGGGTTGCATGAGGTGGGGCCCTCCATTTGGGGTGGGGGGGGTTGAGGGCCACCCCCCGTTGCGGTACATCATGCGCTGCCAATTTAGGGTGGCCCTCAGCCCCCCCCTAAAATGCAGCCTGTGGTTTTGTATTTTTTATTTTTGTTTACCCAACTTTGCTTGGTGCAGATGGCCACATTAGTGTGGCTATCTGCCGCCAGGGTGCCCAAACCCTACTGCCCCATCTATTGGGGGTCCCGCCCCACCTTTTGGGGTGGCCCTCTCCCCCCTCACCCCAAATGGAGGTGGGGTGTACCTCACGCAGCCGTTTGGAGGAGGCCCGGGGAGGCCTGCATGAGGTGTGTCCCCCAGCCATTGGGGGTGGGGTGGGGGGGCACCCCAAAAGGTGGGGCAGGACCCCCAATAGATGGGGCAGTAGGGTTTGGGCACCCTGGGGGCAGATAGCCACACTAATGGGCCCATCTGCACCAAGCCAAGTTGGGTAAACAAAAAAAAATATACAAAACCACAGGCTGCTTTTTAGGGGGGGCTGAGGGCCACCCTAAATTGGCAGCGCATGATGTACCGCAACGGGGGGTGGCCCTCAACCCCCCCACCCCAAATGGAGGGCCCCACCTCATGCAACCCTCCCTGGGCGCAGATAGGGGGGCCTCACCTCATGCATCCCTTCCTGGGGTCAGATGCCCCTTCCTAGGAGCAGATATCTGCCCCCAGGGAGGGTTGCATGAGGTGGGGCCCTCCATTTGGGGTGGGGTGGGGTTGAGGGCCACCCCCCGTTGCGGTACATCATGCGCTGCCAATTAAGGTGGCCCTCAGCCCCCCCTAAAAAGCAGCCTGTGGTTTTGTATATTTTTTTTTGTTTACCCAACTTTGCTTGGTGCAGATGGCCACATTAGTGTGGCTATCTGCCCCCAGGGTGCCCAAACCCTACTGCCCCATCTATTGGGGGTCCCGCCCCACCTTTTGGGGTGGCCCTCTCCCCCCTCACCCCAAATGGAGGTGGGGTGTACCTCACGCAGCCGTTTGGAGGAGGCCCATGGAGGCCTGCATGAGGTGTGTCCCCCAGCCATTGGGGGTGGGGTGGGGGGGCACCCCAAAAGGTGGGGCAGGACCCCCAATAGATGGGGCAGTAGGGTTTGGGCACCCTGGGGGCAGATAGCCACATTAATGGGCCCATCTGCACCAAGCCAAGTTGGGTAAACAAAAAAAAATATACAAAACCACAGGCTGCTTTTTAGGGGGGGCTGAGGGCCACCCTAAATTGGCAGCGCATGATGTACCGCAACGGGGGGTGGCCCTCAACCCCCCCACCCCAAATGGAGGGCCCCACCTCATGCAACCCTCCCTGGGTGCAGATAGGGGGGCCTCACCTCATGCATCCCTCCCTGGGGTCAGATGCCCCTTCCTAGGAGCAGATATCTGCCCCCAGGGAGGGTTGCATGAGGTGGGGCTCTCCATTTGGGGTGGGGGGGGTTGAGGGCCACCCCCCGTTGTGGTACATCATGCGCTGCCAATTTAGGGTGGCCCTCAGCCCCCCCTAAAAAGCAGCCTGTGGTTTTGTATATTTTTTTTTGTTTACCCAACTTTGCTTGGTGCAGATGGCCACATTAGTGTGGCTATCTGCCCCCAGGGTGCCCAAACCCTACTGCCCCATCTATTGGGGGTCCCGCCCCACCTTTTGGGGTGGCCCTCTCCCCCCTCACCCCAAATGGAGGTGGGGTGTACCTCACGCAGCCGTTTGGAGGAGGCCCAGGGAGGCCTGCATGAGGTGTGTCCCCCAGCCATTGAATGTGGGGTGGGGGGGCACCCCAAAAGCTGGGGCAGGACCCCCAATAGATGGGGAAGTAGGGTATGGGCACCCTGGGGGCAGATAGCCACACTAATGGGCCCATCTGCACCAAGCCAAGTTGGGTAAACAAAAAAAAATATACAAAACCACAGGCTGCTTTTTAGGGGGGGCTGAGGGCCACCCTAAATTGGCAGCGCATGATGTACCGCAACGGGGGGTGGCCCTCAACCCCCCCCACCCCAAATGGAGGGCCCCACCTCATGCAACCCTCCCTGGGCGCAGATAGGGGGGGCCTCACCTCATGCATCCCTCCCTGGGGTCAGATGCCCCTTCCTAGGAGCAGATATCTGCCCCCAGGGAGGGTTGCATGAGGTGGGGCCCTCCATTTGGGGTGGTGGGGGTTGAGGGCCACCCCCCGTTGCGGTACATCATGCGCTGCCAATTTAGGGTGGCCCTCAGCCCCCCCTAAAAAGCAGCCTGTGGTTTTGTATATTTTTTTTTGTTTACCCAACTTTGCTTGGTGCAGATGGCCACATTAGTGTGGCTATCTGCCCCCAGGGTGCCCAAACCCTACTGCCCCATCTATTGGGGGTCCCGCCCCACCTTTTGGGGTGGCCCTCTCCCCCCTCACCCCAAATGGAGGTGGGGTGTACCTCACGCAGCCGTTTGGAGGAGGCCCAGGGAGGCCTGCATGAGGTGTGTCCCCCAGCCATTTGGGGTGAGGGGGGAGAGGGCCCCCAAAAATGGTGGGACAGGCCCCCCCAGTGGGTGGGGCAGTAAGGTTTGGGCACCCCGGCGCCAGATTGGCACACCAATGTGACCCTCTGCACCAAGGGGAGTTGGGTTACCAAAGGAAAAAAATGAAAATGGTGGAATGCTTTTTAGGGGGGGCGGTGGGGCACCCCAAAGGGTCAGGGAATTTTCTAATGGGATGGGGCGTTGACCCCCTCCCCCCCACCCGCAATGGAGTGGGTGCCAAGTCATGCAGCCCTTCCTGGGACCAGATATCTGCTCCTAGGAACGGACGCCTGAGCCCAGGGAGGAGTGCAGGACAACCCGCCCCCCCATCTGCCCCCGGGGAGGGCTACATTTTGCTGGTGTGACCGTAGGTAACACATGTTCTTTGTTTTGTTTACAGCTTTTTCTACCCGAGCAGCTGCAACGTTATGTGAGTACTGTTTTTTATTATTCTATGGTTAGGGCCCACTGTCAGTGGGGTGGGTGAGACTGGGGCTGGATTGTTGGTGGTGTGGGTGGGAATGGCCCGTCTGGGCAGATCACCTCCAACTGTCCTGGAGTTGCGGCTGGGCTGCATTACAGCTTTTCCCTTCGGGGAGGTATTGGCACACTGCCGAGACGCCTTGGTGGGGAGAAGCTGTAACGCAGGGCAGCCAGGGCTCCAGCAAAGTCGGCGGTAATATCCCTGGCCTTGGGCACCCTTCTCCCATGTGGGTCTTTGCTGGTGGTTCTGGGTATTACATTCTGGGCCGATTTGCATAAGTCAGACCTCTGTGGATTCCCACGGGTGTCCTCTTTTCGGAAATGCATGGGGCTCCCTGTTTTCCTTGGTGGCTTGGACACCCGAGGCCCATATCTGTATGTTGTGCCGGTCGGCAGAATGGCTGAGATTCCCCTCTGCAAACAGACTGGGGGTTGCTTGCGTTTTCGGCTTGCCCCTTGCCGGCAGGTAGGTGCACCCGTGCATGTGAGGTGACGTTTTCATCGGGACACCTGTGGGAACGCGGGACGGTAGGCCATGTGTTGTTGGGGGCGTGTTTCGATGGGTGCGTCGAGCGAAATGTGCGGAAAAAGCGTTTTTTCCCCCACATTTCGGACTTTGCAGGGGTGTCTGGGTAAAAAAATCTGGGGCGATGTGCGCAAATCACACCTCTGCGGATTCCCACGGGTGTCCTCTTTTCGGAAATGCATGGGGCTCCCTGTTTTCCTTGGTGGCTTGGACACCCGAGGCCCATATTTGTATGTTGTGCCGGTCGGCAGAATGGCTGAGATTCCCCTCTGCAAACAGACTGGGGGTTGCTTGCGTTTTCGGCTTGCCCCTTGCCGGCCAGGTAGGTGCACCCACGCATGTGAGGTACCGTTTTCATCGGGACACCTGTGGGAACGCGGGACGGTAGGCCATGTGTTGTTGGGGCGTGTTTCGATGGGTGCGTCGAGCAAAATGTGCGGAAAAAGCGTTTTTTCCCCCACATTTCGGACTTTGCAGGGGTGTCTGGGTAAAAAAATCTGGGGCGATGTGCGCAAATCACACCTCTGCGGATTCCCACGGGTGTCCTCTTTTCGGAAATGCATGGGGCTCCCTGTTTTCCTTGGTGGCTTGGACACCCGAGGCCCATATCTGTATGTTGTGCCGGTCGGCAGAATGGCTGAGATTCCCCTCTGCAAACAGACTGGGGGTTGCTTGCATTTTCGGCTTGCCCCTTGCCGGCCAGGTAGGTGCACCCACGCATGTGAGGTACCGTTTTCATCGGGACACCTGTGGGAACGCGGGACGGTAGGCCATGTGTTGTTGGGGGCGTGTTTCGATGGGTGCGTCGAGCGAAATGTGCGGAAAAAGCGTTTTTTCCCCCACATTTCGGACTTTGCCGGGGTGTCTGGGTAAAAAAATCTGGGGCGATGTGCGCAAATCACACCTCTGCGGATTCCCACGGGTGTCCTCTTTTCGGAAATGCATGGGGCTCCCTGTTTTCCTTAGTGGCTTGGACACCCGAGGCCCATATCTGTATGTTGTGCCGGTCGGCAGAATGGCTGAGATTCCCCTCTGCAAACAGACTGGGGGTTGCTTGCGTTTTCGGCTTGCCGGCCAGGTAGGTGCACCCACGCATGTGAGGTACCGTTTTCATCGGGACACCTGTGGGAACGCGGGATGGTAGGCCATGTGTTGTTGGGGGCGTGTTTCGATGGGTGCGTCGAGTGAAATGTGCGGAAAAAGCGTTTTTTCCCCCACATTTCGGACTTTGCAGGGGTGTCTGGGTAAAAAAATCTGGGGCGATGTGCGCAAATCACACCTCTGCGGATTCCCACGGGTGTTCTCTTTTCGGAAATGCATGGGGCTCCCTGTTTTCCTTGGTGGCTTGGACACCCGAGGCCCATATCTGTATGTTGTGCCGGTCGGCAGAATGGCTGAGATTCCCCTCTGCAAACAGACTGGGGGTTGCTTGCGTTTTCGGCTTGCCCCTTGCCGGCCAGGTAGGTGCACCCACGCATGTGAGGTACCGTTTTCATCGGGACACCTGTGGGAATGCGGGACGGTAGGCCATGTGTTATTGGGGGTGTGTTTCGATGGGTGCGTCGAGCGAAATGTGCGGAAAAAGCGTTTTTTTCCCCCACATTTCGGACTTTGCAGGGGTGTCTGGGTAAAAAAATCTGGGGCGATGTGCGCAAATCACACCTCTGCGGATTCCCACGGGTGTCCTCTTTTCGGAAATGCATGGGGCTCCCTGTTTTCCTTGGTGGCTTGGACACCCGAGGCCCATATCTGTATGTTGTGCCGGTCGGCAGAATGGCTGAGATTCCCCTCTGCAAACAGACTGGGGGTTGCTTGCGTTTTCGGCTTGCCGGCCAGGTAGGTGCACCCACGCATGTGAGGTACCGTTTTCATCGGGACACCTGTGGGAACGCGGGACGGTAGGCCATGTGTTGTTGGAGGCGTGTTTCGATGGGTGCGTCGAGCGAAATGTGCGGAAAAAGCGTTTTTTCCCCCACATTTCGGACTTTGCAGGGGTGTCTGGGTAAAAAAATCTGGGGCGATGTGCGCAAATCACACCTCTGCGGATTCCCACGGGTGTTCTCTTTTCGGAAATGCATGGGGCTCCCTGTTTTCCTTGGTGGCTTGGACACCCGAGGCCCATATCTGTATGTTGTGCCGGTCGGCAGAATGGCTGAGATTCCCCTCTGCAAACAGACTGGGGGTTGCTTGCGTTTTTGGCTTGCCCCTTGCCGGCCAGGTAGGTGCACCCACGCATGTGAGGTACCGTTTTCATCGGGACACCTGTGGGAATGCGGGACGGTAGGCCATGTGTTGTTGGGGGCGTGTTTCGATGGGTGCGTCGAGCGAAATGTGCGGAAAAAGCATTCTTTCCCCCACATTTCGGACTTTGCAGGGGTGTCTGGGTAAAAAAATCTGGGGCGATGTGCGCAAATCACACCTCTGCGGATTCCCACGGTTGTCCTCTTTTCGGAAATGCATGGGGCTCCCTGTTTTCCTTGGTGGCTTGGACACCCGAGGCCCATATCTGTATGTTGTGCCGGTCAGCAGAATGGCTGAGATTCCCCTCTGCAAACAGACTGGGGGTTGCTTGCAGTTTCGGCTTGCCCCTTGCCGGCCAGGTAGGTGCACCCATGCATGTGAGGTACCGTTTTCATCGGGACACCTGTGGGAACGCGGGACGGTAGGCCATGTGTTGTTGGGGGCGTGTTTCGATGGGTGCGTCGAGCGAAATGTGCGGAAAAAGCGTTTTTTCCCCCACATTTCGGATTTTGCAGGGGTGTCTGGGTAAAAAAATCTGGGGCGATGTGCGCAAATCACACCTCTGCGGATTCCCACAGGTGTCCTCTTTTCGGAAATGCATGGGGCTCCCTGTTTTCCTTGGTGGCTTGGACACCCGAGGCCCATATCTGTAAGTTGTGCCGGTCGGCAGAATGGCTGAGATTCCCCTCTGCAAACAGACTGGGGGTTGCTTGCGTTTTCGGCTTGCCCCTTGCCGGCCAGGTAGGTGCACCCACGCATGTGAGGTACCGTTTTCATCGGGACACCTGTGGGAATGCGGGACGATAGGCCATGTGTAGTTGGGGGCGTGTTTCGATGGGTGCGTCGAGCGAAATGTGCGGAAAAAGCGTTTTTTCCCCCACATTTCGGATTTGCAGGGGTGTCTGGGTAAAAAAATCTGGGGCGATGTGCGCAAATCACACCTCTGCGGATTCCCACGGGTGTCCTCTTTTCGGAAATGCATGGGGGTCCCTGTTTTCCTTGGTGGCTTGGACACCCGAGGCCCATATCTGTATGTTGTGCCGGTCGGCAGAATGGCTGAGATTCCCCTCTGCAAACAGACTGGGGGTTGCTTGAGTTTTCGGCTTGCCCCTTGCCGGCCAGGTAGGTGCACCCATGCATGTGAGGTACCGTTTTCATCGGGACACCTGTGGGAACGCGGGATGGTAGGCCATGTGTTGTTGGGGGCGTGTTTGATGGGTGCGTCGAGCGAAATGTGCGGAAAAAACGTTTTTTCCCCCACATTTCGGACTTTGCAGGGGTGTCTGGGTAAAAAAATCTGGGGCGATGTGCGCAAATCACACCTCTGCGGATTCCCATGGGTGTCCTCTTTTCGGAAATCCATGGGGCTCCCTGTTTTCCTTGGGGACACCCGAGGCCCATATCTGTATGTTGTGCCGGTCGGCAGAATGGCTGAGATTCCCCTCTGCAAACAGACTGGGGGTTGCTTGCGTTTTCGGCTTGCCCCTTGCCGGCCAGGTAGGTGCACCCACGCATGTGAGGTACCGTTTTCATCGGGACACCTGTGGGAACGCGGGACGGCAGGCCATGTGTTGTTGGGGGCGTGTTTCGATGGGTGCGTCGAGCGAAATGTACGGAAAAAGCATTTTTCCCCCACATTTCGGACTTTGCAGGGGTGTCTGGGTAAAAAAATCTGGGGCGATGTACGCAAATCACACCTCTGCGGATTCCCACGGGTGTCCTCTTTTCGGAAATGCATGGGGATCCCTGTTTTCCTTGGTGGCTTGGACACCCGAGGCCCATATCTGTATGTTGTGCCGGTCGGCAGAATGGCTGAGATTCCCCTCTGCAAACAGACTGGGGGTTGCTTGCGTTTTCGGCTTGCCGGCCAGGTAGGTGCACCCACGCATGTGAGGTACCGTTTTCATTGGGACACCTGTGGGAACGCGGGACGGTAGGCCATGTGTTGTTGGGGGCGTGTTTCGATGGGTGCGTCGAGCGAAATGTGCGGAAAAAGCGTTTTTTCCCCCACATTTTGGACTTTGCAGGGGTGTCTGGGTAAAAAAATCTGGGGCGATGTGCGCAAATCACACCTCTGCGGATTCCCACAGGTGTCCTCTTTTCGGAAATGCATGGGGCTCCCTGTTTTCCTTGGTGGCTTGGACACCCGAGGCCCATATCTGTATGTTGTGCCGGTCGGCAGAATGGCTGAGATTCCCCTCTGCAAACAGACTGGGGGTTGCTTGCGTTTTCGGCTGGCCCCTTACCGGCCAGGTAGGTGCACCCACGCATGTGAAGTACCGTTTTCATCAGGACACCTGTGGGAATGCGGGACGGTAGGCCATGTGTTGTTAGGGGCGTGTTTCGATGGGTGCGTCGAGCGAAATGTGCGGAAAAAGCGTTTTTTCCCCCACATTTCGGACTTAGCAGGGGTGTCTGGGTAAAAAAATTTGGGGCGATGTGCGCAAATCACACCTCTGCGGATTCCCACGGGTGTCCTCTTTTCGGAAATGCATGGGGCTCCCTGTTTTCCTTGGTGGCTTGGACACCCGAGGCCCATATCTCTATGTTGTGCCGGTCGGCAGAATGGCTGAGATTCCCCTCTGCAAACAGACTGGGGGTTGCTTGCAGTTTCGGCTTGCCCCTTGCCGGCCAGGTAGGTGCACACACGCATGTGAGGTACCGTTTTCATCGGGACACCTGTGGGAACGCGGGACGGTAGGCCATGTGTTGTTGGGGGCGTGTTTCGATGGGTGCGTCGAGCGAAATGTGCGGAAAAAGCGTTTTTTCCCCCACATTTCAGACTTTGCAGGGGTGTCTGGGTAAAAAAATCTGGGGCGATGTGCGCAAATCACACCTCTGCGGATTCCCACGGGTGTCCTCTTTTCGGAAATGCATGGGGCTCCCTGTTTTCCTTGGTGGCTTGGACACCCGAGGCCCATATCTGTATGTTGTGCCGGTCGGCAGAATGGCTGAGATTCCCCTCTGCAAACAGTCTGGGGGTTGCTTGCGTTTTCGGCTTGCCCCTTGCCGGCCAGGTAGGTGCACCCACGCATGTGAGGTACCGTTTTCATCGGGACACCTGTGGGAACGCGGGACGGTAGGCCATGTGTTGTTGGGGGCGTGTTTCGATGGGTGCGTCGAGCGAAATGTGCGGAAAAAGCGTTTTTTCCCCCACATTTCGGACTTTGCCGGGGTGTCTGGGTAAAAAAATCTGGGGCGATGTGCGCAAATCACACCTCTGCGGATTCCCATGGGTGTCCTCTTTTCGGAAATGCATGGGGCTCCCTGTTTTCCTTGGTGGCTTGGACACCCGAGGCCCATATCTGTATGTTGTGCCGGTCGGCAGAATGGCTGAGATTCCCCTCTGCAAACAGACTGGGGGTTGCTTGCGTTTTCGGCTTGCCCCTTGCCGGCCAGGTAGGTGCACCCACGCATGTGAGGTACCGTTTTCATCGGGACACCTGTGGGAACGCGGGACGGTAGGCCATGTGTTGTTGGGGGCGTGTTTCGATGGGTGCGTCGAGCGAAATGTGTGGAAAAAGCGTTTTTTCCCCCACATTTCGGACTTTGCAGGGGTGTCTGGGTAAAAAAATCTGGGGCGATGTGCGCAAATCACACCTCTGCGGATTCCCACGGGTGTCCTCTTTTCGGAAATGCATGGGGCTCCCTGTTTTCCTTGGTGGCTTGGACACCCGAGGCCCATATCTGTATGTTGTGCCGGTCGGCAGAATGGCTGCGATTCCCCTCTGCAAACAGACTGGGGGTTGCTTGCGTTTTTGGCTTGCCCCTTGCCAGCCAGGTAGGTGCACCCACGCATGTAAGGTACTGTTTTCATCGGGACACCTGTGGGAATGCGGGACGGTAGGCCATGTGTTGTTGGGGGCGTGTTTCGATGGGTGCCTCGAGCGAAATGTGCGGAAAAAGCGTTTTTTCCCCCACATTTCGGACTTTGCAGGGGTGTCTGGGTAAAAAAATCTGGGGCGATGTGCGCAAATCACACCTCTGCGGATTCCCACGGGTGTCCTCTTTTCGGAAATGCATGGGGCTCCCTGTTTTCCTTGGTGACTTGGACACCCGAGGCCCATATCTGTATGTTGTGCCGGTCGGCAGAATGGCTGAGATTCCCCTCTGCAAACAGACTGGGGGTTGCTTGCGTTTTCGTCTTGCCCCTTGCCGGCCAGGTAGGTGCACCCACGCATGTGAGGTACCATTTTCATCGGGACACCTGTGGGAACGCGGGACGGTAGGCCATGTGTTGTTGGGGGCGTGTTTCGATGGGTGCGTCGAGCGAAATGTGCGGAAAAAGCGTTTTTACCCCCACATTTCGGACTTTGCAGGGGTGTCTGGGTAAAAAAATCTGGGGCGATGTACGCAAATCACACCTCTGCGGATTCCCACGGGTGTCCTCTTTTTGGAAATGCATGGGGCTCCCTGTTTTCCTTGGTGGCTTGGACACCCGAGGCCCATATCTGTATGTTGTGCCGGTCGGCAGAATGGCTGAGATTCCCCTCTGCAAACAGACTGGGGGTTGCTTGCGTTTTCGGCTTGCCCCTTGCCGGCCAGGTAGGTGCACCCACGCATGTGAGGTACCGTTTTCATCGGGACACCTGTGGGAACGCGGGACGGTAGGCCATGTGTTGTTGGGGGCGTGTTTCGATAGGTGCATCGAGCGAAATGTGCGGAAAAAGCGTTTTTTCCCCCACATTTCGGACTTTGCAGGGGTGTCTGGGTAAAAAAATCTGGGGCGATGTGCGCAAATCACACCTCTGCGGATTCCCACGGGTGTCCTCTTTTCGGAAATGCATGGGGCTCCCTGTTTTCCTTGGTGGCTTGGACACCCGAGACCCATATCTGTATGTTGTGCCGGTCGGCAGAATGGCTGAGATTCCCCACTGCAAACAGACTGGGGGTTGCTTGCGTTTTCGGCTTGCCCCTTGCCGGCCAGGTAGGTGCACCCACGCATGTGAGGTACCGTTTTCATCGGGACACCTGTGGGAACGCGGGACGGTAGGCCATGTGTTGTTGGGGGCGTGTTTCGATGGGTGCGTCGAGCGAAATGTGCGGAAAAAGCGTTTTTTCCCCCACATTTCGAACTTTGCAGGGGTGTCTGGGTAAAAAGATCTGGGGCGATGTGCGCAAATCACACCTCTGCGGATTCCCACGGGTGTCCTCTTTTCGGAAATGCATGGGGCTCCCTGTTTTCCTTGGTGGCTTGGACACCCGAGGCCCATATCTGTATGTTGTGCCGGTCGGCAGAATGGCTGAGATTCCCCTCTGCAAACAGACTGGGGGTTGCTTGCATTTTCGGCTTGCCCCTTGCCGGCCAGGTAGGTGCACATACGCATGTGAGGTACCGTTTTCATCGGGACACCTGTGGGAACGCGGGACGGTAGGCCATGTGTTGTTGGGGGCGTGTTTCGATGGGTGCGTCGAGCGAAATGTGCGGAAAAAGCGTTTTTTCCCCCACATTTCGGACTTTGCAGGGGTGTCTGGGTAAAAAAATCTGGGGCGATGTGCGCAAATCACACCTCTGCGGATTCCCACGGGTGTCCTCTTTTCGGAAATGCATGGGGCTCCCTGTTTTCCTTGGTGGCTTGGACACCCGAGGCCCATATCTGTATGTTGTGCCGGTCGGCAGAATGGCTGAGATTCCCCTCTGCAAACAGACTGGGGGTTGCTTGCGTTTTCGGCTTGCCGGCCAGGTAGGTGCACCCACGCATGTGAGGTACCATTTTCATCGGGACACCTGTGGGAACGCGGGACGGTAGGCCATGTGTTGTTGGGGGCGTGTTTCGATGGGTGCGTCGAGCGAAATGTGCGGAAAAAGCGTTTTTACCCCCACATTTCGGACTTTGCAGGGGTGTCTGGGTAAAAAAATCTGGGGCGATGTACGCAAATCACACCTCTGCGGATTCCCACGGGTGTCCTCTTTTTGGAAATGCATGGGGCTCCCTGTTTTCCTTGGTGGCTTGGACACCCGAGGCCCATATCTGTATGTTGTGCCGGTCGGCAGAATGGCTGAGATTCCCCTCTGCAAACAGACTGGGGGTTGCTTGCGTTTTCGGCTTGCCCCTTGCCGGCCAGGTAGGTGCACCCACGCATGTGAGGTACCGTTTTCATCGGGACACCTGTGGGAACGCGGGACGGTAGGCCATGTGTTGTTGGGGGCGTGTTTCGATGGGTGCGTCGAGCGAAATGTGTGGAAAAAGCGTTTTTTCCCCCACATTTCGGACTTTGCAGGGGTGTCTGGGTAAAAAAATCTGGGGCGATGTGCGCAAATCACACCTCTGCGGATTCCCACGGGTGTCCTCTTTTCGGAAATGCATGGGGCTCCCTGTTTTCCTTGGTGGCTTGGACACCCGAGGCCCATATCTGTATGTTGTGCCGGTCGGCAGAATGGCTGCGATTCCCCTCTGCAAACAGACTGGGGGTTGCTTGCGTTTTTGGCTTGCCCCTTGCCAGCCAGGTAGGTGCACCCACGCATGTAAGGTACTGTTTTCATCGGGACACCTGTGGGAATGCGGGACGGTAGGCCATGTGTTGTTGGGGGCGTGTTTCGATGGGTGCCTCGAGCGAAATGTGCGGAAAAAGCGTTTTTTCCCCCACATTTCGGACTTTGCAGGGGTGTCTGGGTAAAAAAATCTGGGGCGATGTGCGCAAATCACACCTCTGCGGATTCCCACGGGTGTCCTCTTTTCGGAAATGCATGGGGCTCCCTGTTTTCCTTGGTGACTTGGACACCCGAGGCCCATATCTGTATGTTGTGCCGGTCGGCAGAATGGCTGAGATTCCCCTCTGCAAACAGACTGGGGTTGCTTGCGTTTTCGGCTTGCCCCTTGCCGGCCAGGTAGGTGCACCCACGCATGTGAGGTACCATTTTCATCGGGACACCTGTGGGAACGCGGGACGGTAGGCCATGTGTTGTTGGGGGCGTGTTTCGATGGGTGCGTCGAGCGAAATGTGCGGAAAAAGCGTTTTTACCCCCACATTTCGGACTTTGCAGGGGTGTCTGGGTAAAAAAATCTGGGGCGATGTACGCAAATCACACCTCTGCGGATTCCCACGGGTGTCCTCTTTTTGGAAATGCATGGGGCTCCCTGTTTTCCTTGGTGGCTTGGACACCCGAGGCCCATATCTGTATGTTGTGCCGGTCGGCAGAATGGCTGAGATTCCCCTCTGCAAACAGACTGGGGGTTGCTTGCGTTTTCGGCTTGCCCCTTGCCGGCCAGGTAGGTGCACCCACGCATGTGAGGTACCGTTTTCATCGGGACACCTGTGGGAACGCGGGACGGTAGGCCATGTGTTGTTGGGGGCGTGTTTCGATAGGTGCATCGAGCGAAATGTGCAGAAAAAGCGTTTTTTCCCCCACATTTCGGACTTTGCAGGGGTGTCTGGGTAAAAAAATCTGGGGCGATGTGCGCAAATCACACCTCTGCGGATTCCCACGGGTGTCCTCTTTTCGGAAATGCATGGGGCTCCCTGTTTTCCTTGGTGGCTTGGACACCCGAGACCCATATCTGTATGTTGTGCCGGTCGGCAGAATGGCTGAGATTCCCCACTGCAAACAGACTGGGGGTTGCTTGCGTTTTCGGCTTGCCCCTTGCCGGCCAGGTAGGTGCACCCACGCATGTGAGGTACCGTTTTCATCGGGACACCTGTGGGAACGCGGGACGGTAGGCCATGTGTTGTTGGGGGCGTGTTTCGATGGGTGCGTCGAGCGAAATGTGCGGAAAAAGCGTTTTTTCCCCCACATTTCGAACTTTGCAGGGGTGTCTGGGTAAAAAAATCTGGGGCGATGTGCGCAAATCACACCTCTGCGGATTCCCACGGGTGTCCTCTTTTCGGAAATGCATGGGGCTCCCTGTTTTCCTTGGTGGCTTGGACACCCGAGGCCCATATCTGTATGTTGTGCCGGTCGGCAGAATGGCTGAGATTCCCCTCTGCAAACAGACTGGGGGTTGCTTGCATTTTCGGCTTGCCCCTTGCCGGCCAGGTAGGTGCACCCACGCATGTGAGGTACCGTTTTCATCGGGACACCTGTGGGAACGCGGGACGGTAGGCCATGTGTTGTTGGGGGCGTGTTTCGATGGGTGCGTCGAGCGAAATGTGCGGAAAAAGCGTTTTTTCCCCCACATTTCGGACTTTGCAGGGGTGTCTGGGTAAAAAAATCTGGGGCGATGTGCGCAAATCACACCTCTGCGGATTCCCACGGGTGTCCTCTTTTCGGAAATGCATGGGGCTCCCTGTTTTCCTTGGTGGCTTGGACACCCGAGGCCCATATCTGTATGTTGTGCCGGTCGGCAGAATGGCTGAGATTCCCCTCTGCAAACAGACTGGGGGTTGCTTGCGTTTTCGGCTTGCCGGCCAGGTAGGTGCACCCACGCATGTGAGGTACCGTTTTCATCGGGACACCTGTGGGAACGCGGGACGGTAGGCCATGTGTTGTTGGGGGCGTGTTTCGATGGGTGCGTCGAGCGAAATGTGCGGAAAAAGCGTTTTTTCCCCCACATTTCGGACTTTGCAGGGGTGTCTGGGTAAAAAAATCTGGGGCGATGTGCGCAAATCACACCTCTGCGGATTCCCACGGGTGTTCTCTTTTCGGAAATGCATGGGGCTCCCTGTTTTCCTTGGTGGCTTGGACACCCGAGGCCCATATCTGTATGTTGTGCCGGTCGGCAGAATGGCTGAGATTCCCCTCTGCAAACAGACTGGGGGTTGCTTGCGTTTTCGGCTTGCCCCTTGCCGGCCAGGTAGGTGCACCCACGCATGTGAGGTACCGTTTTCATCGGGACACCTGTGGGAATGCGGGACGGTAGGCCATGTGTTGTTGGGGGCGTGTTTCGATGGGTGCGTCGAGCGAAATGTGCGGAAAAAGCATTCTTTCCCCCACATTTCGGACTTTGCAGGGGTGTCTGGGTAAAAAAAATCTGGGGCGATGTGCGCAAATCACACCTCTGCGGATTCCCACGGGTGTCCTCTTTTCGGAAATGCATGGGGCTCCCTGTTTTCCTTGGTGGCTTGTACACCCGAGGCCCGTATCTGTATGTTGTGCCGGTCGGCAGAATGGCTGAGATTCCCCTCTGCAAACAGACTGGGGGTTGCTTGCGTTTTCGGCTTGCCCCTTGCCGGCCAGGTAGGTACACCCACGCATGTGAGGTACCGTTTTCATCGGGAAACCTGTGGGAACGCGGGACAGTAGGCCATGTGTTGTTGGGGGCGTGTTTCGATGGGTGCGTCGAGCGAAATGTGCGGAAAAAGCATTTTTTCCCCCACATTTCGGATTTTGCAGGGGTGTCTGGGTAAAAAAATCTGGGGCGATGTGCGCAAATCACACCTCTGCGGATTCCCACAGGTGTCCTCTTTTCGGAAATGCATGGGGCTCCCTGTTTTCCTTGGTGGCTTGGACACCCGAGGCCCATATCTGTAAGTTGTGCCGGTCGGCAGAATGGCTGAGATTCCCCTCTGCAAACAGACTGGGGGTTGCTTGCGTTTTCGGCTTGCCCCTTGCCGGCCAGGTAGGTGCACCCACGCATGTGAGGTACCGTTTTCATCGGGACACCTGTGGGAATGCGGGACGATAGGCCATGTGTTGTTGGGGGCGTGTTTCGATGGGTGCGTCGAGCGAAATGTGCGGAAAAAGCGTTTTTTCCCCCACATTTCGGATTTGCAGGGGTGTCTGGGTAAAAAAATCTGGGGCGATGTGCGCAAATCACACCTCTGCGGATTCCCACGGGTGTCCTCTTTTCGGAAATGCATGGGGCTCCCTGTTTTCCTTGGTGGCTTGGACACCCGAGGCCCATATCTGTATGTTGTGCCGGTCGGCAGAATGGCTGAGATTCCCCTCTGCAAACAGACTGGGGGTTGCTTGAGTTTTCGGCTTGCCCCTTGCCGGCCAGGTAGGTGCACCCATGCATGTGAGGTACCGTTTTCATCGGGACACCTGTGGGAATGCGGGACGGTAGGCCATGTGTTGTTGGGGGCGTGTTTCGATGGGTGCGTCGAGCGAAATGTGCGGAAAAAACGTTTTTTCCCCCACATTTCGGACTTTGCAGGGGTGTCTGGGTAAAAAAATCTGGGGCGATGTGCGCAAATCACACCTCTGCGGATTCCCATGGGTGTCCTCTTTTCGGAAATCCATGGGGCTCCCTGTTTTCCTTGGGGACACCCGAGGCCCATATCTGTATGTTGTGCCGGTCGGCAGAATGGCTGAGATTCCCCTCTGCAAACAGACTGGGGGTTGCTTGCGTTTTCGGCTTGCCCCTTGCCGGCCAGGTAGGTGCACCCACGCATGTGAGGTAGCGTTTTCATCGGGACACCTGTGGGAACGCGGGACGGTAGGCCATGTGTTGTTGGGGGCGTGTTTTGATGGGTGCGTCGAGCGAAATGTGCGGAAAAAGCATTTTTTCCCCCACATTTCGGACTTTGCAGGGGTGTCTGGGTAAAAAAATTTGGGGCGATGTACGCAAATCACACCTCTGCGGATTCCCACGGGTGTCCTCTTTTCGGAAATGCATGGGGCTCCCTGTTTTCCTTGGTGGCTTGGACACCCGAGGCCCATATCTGTATGTTGTGCCGGTCGGCAGAATGGCTGAGATTCCCCTCTGCAAACAGACTGGGGGTTGCTTGCGTTTTCGGCTTGCCGGCCAGGTAGGTGCACCCACGCATGTGAGGTACCGTTTTCATTGGGACACCTGTGGGAACGCGGGACGGTAGGCCATGTGTTGTTGGGGGCGTGTTTCGATGGGTGCGTCGAGCGAAATGTGCGGAAAAAGCGTTTTTTCCCCCACATTTTGGACTTTGCAGGGGTGTCTGGGTAAAAAAATCTGGGGCGATGTGCGCAAATCATACCTCTGCGGATTCCCACAGGTGTCCTCTTTTCGGAAATGCATGGGGCTCCCTGTTTTCCTTGGTGGCTTGGACACCCGAGGCCCATATCTGTATGTTGTGCCGGTCGGCAGAATGGCTGAGATTCCCCTCTGCAAACAGACTGGGGGTTGCTTGCGTTTTCGGCTGGCCCCTTACCGGCCAGGTAGGTGCACCCACGCATGTGAAGTACCGTTTTCATCAGGACACCTGTGGGAATGCGGGACGGTAGGCCATGTGTTGTTAGGGGCGTGTTTCGATGGGTGCGTCGAGCGAAATGTGCGGAAAAAGCGTTTTTTCCCCCACATTTCGGACTTTGCAGGGGTGTCTGGGTAAAAAAATCTGGGGCGATGTGCACAAATCACACCTCTGCGGATTCCCACGGGTGTCCTCTTTTCGGAAATGCATGGGGCTCCCTGTTTTCCTTGGTGGCTTGGACACCCGAGGCCCATATCTGTATGTTGTGCCGGTCGGCAGAATGGCTGAGATTCCCCTCTGCAAACAGACTGGGGGTTGCTTGCGTTTTCGGCTTGCCCCTTGCCGGCCAGGTAGGTGCACCCACGCATGTGAGGTACCGTTTTCATCGGGACACCTGTGGGAACGCGGGACGGTAGGCCATGTGTTGTTGGGGGCATGTTTCGATGGGTGCGTCGAGCGAAATGTGCGGAAAAAGCGTTTTTTCCCCCACATTTCGGACTTTGCCGGGGTGTCTGGGTAAAAAAATCTGGGGCGATGTGCGCAAATCACACCTCTGCGGATTCCCATGGGTGTCCTCTTTTCGGAAATGCATGGGGCTCCCTGTTTTCCTTGGTGGCTTGGACACCCGAGGCCCATATCTGTATGTTGTGCCGGTCGGCAGAATGGCTGAGATTCCCCTCTGCAAACAGACTGGGGGTTGCTTGCGTTTTCGGCTTGCCCCTTGCCGGCCATGTAGGTGCACCCACGCATGTGAGGTACCGTTTTCATCGGGACACCTGTGGGAACGCGGCACGGTAGGCCATGTGTTGTTGGGGGCGTGTTTCGATGGGTGCGTCGAGCGAAATGTGCGGAAAAAGCGTTTTTTCCCCCACATTTCGGACTTTGCAGGGGTGTCTGGGTAAAAAAATCTGGGGCGATGTGCGCAAATCACACCTCTGCGGATTCCCACGGGTGTCCTCTTTTCGGAAATGCATGGGGCTCCCTGTTTTCCTTGGTGGCTTGGACACCCGAGGCCCATATCTGTATGTTGTGCCGGTCGGCAGAATGGCTGCGATTCCCCTCTGCAAACAGACTGGGGGTTGCTTGCGTTTTTGGCTTGCCCCTTGCCAGCCAGGTAGGTGCACCCACGCATGTGAGGTACTGTTTTCATCGGGACACCTGTGGGAATGCGGGACGGTAGGCCATGTGTTGTTGGGGGCGTGTTTCGATGGGTGCCTCGAGCGAAATGTGCGGAAAAAGCGTTTTTTCCCCCACATTTCGGACTTTGCAGGGGTGTCTGGGTAAAAAAATCTGGGGCGATGTGCGCAAATCACACCTCTGCGGATTCCCACGGGTGTCCTCTTTTCGGAAATGCATGGGGCTCCCTGTTTTCCTTGGTGACTTGGACACCCGAGGCCCATATCTGTATGTTGTGCCGGTCGGCAGAATGGCTGAGATTCCCCTCTGAAAACAGACTGGGGGTTGCTTGCGTTTTCGGCTTGCCCCTTGCCGGCCAGGTAGGTGCACTGTAAAGACCGGTGGGGGGGTCTGTACTTCCGCTCTCTATATGGTAGAGGAGAGGCACAGAGGACCCCAGCTAAGATTCTCTAATACGGTAGCTATGGACGAGCAATCAAGGCCTAGCTTCTCAGGAGGTGATGCAGGCTGGTTCTTAAGTACAGTGTATCCCCAAGCCCCCACAAAGGAATGTCCACACACTGTATTACTGAAAACACAGTCTTTATATAATTAATATTCAAGGGTTATGTACACTTATCACAACAACGCACTTTGTGCTCAGGAAAACCAATAATGATAAATATCTACAATTCTAAAGTGGTACCACTAATATTAGACCTCATAACAGTGCATTCACAATACTGTAGCAATGGCACGCAGATCAATAAGCAGGAAACCAGCAAATAGAGAGAGGAGAGATAACAGAGGGTTGAAACAATAGGCAGAATACTGGCCCCTACCACTGGACACAGTTCTGTGTGGAGATCCCCCCACCTGGGCAACCTGTAAAATAAAGAGATATAACACAAGCCCAGTCCATATATTGTTCAACAGTCTTATTCTCTCCTACAATGTTTTTACCCCCCCAATGTACCTGGTGGAGTCGAGTTCTTCGAAGAGGCGTCGACAGATCCTTCTTGAATGACCCCCTTTAAAGCAGGAGTCACGGATCGTCGAGAGGCGTCGAGAAACGTCGAAGACCTCGGGGTTCGGCGACGGGGAATTGACGGCCCTTCTTGAATGCCTTCCCTTTCAAGCGGGAGGCACGGGGCGTCGAAAGTCCGTCGACAAACGAGGTAGAACGATGTCGAAGAGGCGGCAGCTTCGTCCGAGCGGTGCTCGTCGGCGTCGGGGCGTCGGCGTCCTGCAAGGCGGAGGTGTGCGGGGCACCTCGATGACAATAGTTCTGGACCGCAAAGATTGTAGAGACGGGAGCCCAGCAAGGGCGTCGAGTCGCTCGAGTCTTTGGGATCGTGAGGTGGCGGGAAACCCACCGGCGGATTCTCCTCGGCGCGTTGGTCGTCCTCGACTTTCTCCGGCAGGGCAAAAGCGGTCGACGGTGCGGACGAGGGAGTCCTTCGAGTCAAATGTTCTTAGGCAAGGAGCGGACGGCTCCGGTCGTCGGCGGCTCGGCGTCAAGTGGTTCCCCCGGCTGGGCAACACAACTTCGACGGGCCTCCAGCGGTTGCACAGACCTGCAAACCCTGGTTGACGGCAATGGACTTCGACAGCGTCGATGTCCGGGTGCTTTACTTCGGTCTCCTCGGCAGTCCCCTTCTCCGGTCGGCAGCCTTTCGATGGTCTGGCGTCCAGGGATCTTCGGCGAAGATTCAGCGGTGCTCGATGGTCCCTCGGAGCACGGGAAAAGGGCGCCTTACCAGGTCCTCTCTCGGGTCAGTCCTCGACGATTTCGACAACCTTCAGTTCCGTCGAAGCAAATGCCACAGCAAGTCTTCTTCTTCCAGCTGGACGTCGAGGATCAGCAAATCCAGTTACTCTTGAGTGGAGACTCAGCTTCTGAATGCTTCTGAACAATTTCCAGTGGTGAGAGGTCCCCAGATATACTATTCTGTCTCTCATCCACACTGCTGGCACACACACAGCAGCCAATCACACAGAAGGGCATTCATGCAGTCAGTCAGCCAATCAGGCACACAGTGCATTCAGGCCACACTCCTCCCTTTCAGACACTCACAACAAGGAATGTGGATTGGGACAAGTACCCAGCCATTCAACACTACACACTGCATTCAGGCCAGTTTCGGGCAGGGCTGTCTCAGTCTTTGTCTCTCATGCCAGAAACCAGACAACCACAACAAGGAGTGTATATTGGTCACACACTCCATTCACCCAGGTCCCACCCACAGGAGGTACCCACAACATACAGTCACTGGGAAGGCTCCAGTCAGTCTAGCTGGGCCTTCACAACAACACCATATATGGAACTTCCACCCAACAGCCAGTCAGGGGGAAGGGACAGAGTCAGGGCTTCCCAGGACTTTGGGAAAAACAAGATAACAGGCAATAGAAAGCAAGAGGCCACAGGGGCCATCTTGTTTCCTATCAGGAATCAACTGATTCCAATGGCAGGGCCTGGGTATCCCAAAATGGAGGACACCCAGAGCACCTGTCAAATTCAGCATGGAGCTGCCACCAGCCCATACCCTGCTCTGTGGGCCACCCACAGGTGCCCAAAAACATACACTAGGGGCACAGGGTTGTACCCCTACCCATGGGTGCCATAAGGGTATCCCATGGGTCTGTTCACCAAACC
This sequence comes from Ambystoma mexicanum, assembly GCF_040938575.1. Classification (NCBI taxonomy): domain Eukaryota; kingdom Metazoa; phylum Chordata; class Amphibia; order Caudata; family Ambystomatidae; genus Ambystoma; species Ambystoma mexicanum. The sequence goes on along the minus strand of NC_090927.1, from coordinate 416,598,350 downwards.
AAAAGAGAGCTGCACTGCCAGGAGTCCCTCATGGACTCCTGGGCAGAAAACATGACAGAACACACGGTAAAAACAGAAAAAGGACAAGGATTCAGAGGCCCTGTCCCTCAGATGCATTTCCGGCATCACAGTCGCCCCCCCCAGACTGAGGTGGAGGGTGCCTAATCTCCCACGGGATAGACACCCTCATCCAGACGGTCAACATACCTTCTGGAAAGGCCATCTGCATTATCGTGACTCTTCCCTGGTCTGTGCTCTATGGTGAAGTCTAGCCCTTGTAGGCTAATCGACCACCTGAGCAATTTCGGATTCTCACCCTTCATCTGCATAAGCCACTTCAGGGGCTTATGATCTGTTTGGACCTTGAAAGTGGACCCCGTAAGGTAGGGCCTAAAACGCCTAAGGCTCCAAACTATACTAAAACATTCCTTTTCAACAGTAGCCCACCTAAGTTCTCTACCCTTGAGTTGTCTACTGATGAATATGATAGGATGTTCTCTCCCTTTGTCATCTAACTGGGACAAGACAGCTCCAATTCCGGTGTCGCAGGCATCCGTCTGGACGATAAAGGGTCGGCTGTAGTCAGGCGCACTCAACACAGGTGCCCTACACAGACTTTCTTTCAAGCCATCAAAGGCCCTCTGACAGTCTTCAGTCCAATTAACCTTCCTAGGCTGTTTGGGTGAAGTTAGAGCTGTCAGGGGTGCAGCTATGGTTCCATAGTCTGCCATGAAATTGCGATAGTACCCAGTGAGGCCCAAAAAGGCTCTCACCTGGGTTTGAGTAGTGGGAGTCTCCCAGTTCTGTACGTCCTGTACTTTACTGGAGAGAGGTTGGATTTGACCCCCTCCTACCTCATGACCAAGATAGGTAACTTTCCCCTGAGCTATCTGGCACTTGGTGGCCTTGATAGTGAGGTTAGCCCTTTTCAAGGCCTGCAACACCTTATCCAGATGCGTCAAATGCTCTTCCCAGGTGGAACTGTAGACGGCAATGTCGTCTAAGTAAGCCACACAAAAGGCTTCCAGCCCACTGAGCGCATGGTTGACCAATCTCTGGAAGGTGGCAGGGGCATTCTTCAACCCAAAGGGCATGACCCTAAACTGGTAGAGTTCCTCAGGTGTGGAGAATGCCGTCTTTTCCTTGGCATGGTCCGTCAGAGCTATTTGCCAATAGCCTGAGGTAAGGTCAAAGGTGCTCACAAATTTGGCAGCACCTATAGTGTCCACGAGCTCATCAGCCCTGGGCAATGGGTGCGCGTCAGTTTTGGTGACGGCATTGACTCCTCGGTAGTCCACACAGAACCTCCAATCCTTGGTACCCGCCGGGGAACTTGCCTTGGGGACAAGGACCACTGGACTGGACCAGGGACTGGTGGAGGGTTCAATAACACCCAGATCCAACATCTTGGCGACCTCAGCCTGGATGTGGTTTTTGACGGTATCTGACATACGATAGCTCCTGCTTTCGACAGGCACACTGTCACCAGTGTCAATTTCGTGCTTACACCACGGTGTAAGGCCCGGTGTCAGTGAAAACAGAGGGGCATACTGCTGGAGCAAAGCCCGGCAGGCCCTCTGCTGCTCTGTTGTCAAATCGGGAGAGAGTTGTACTCCCTCCACTGAGCCATCCTGAGGGTTGCTATGCAGCAAATCAGGAAGGGGCTCACTCTCATCCTCTTCTTGCCCTGAAGCTAGCAAGAGACATGAGACCTCTGCTCGCCTGTGGAAAGGCTTGAGCCTGTTGACATGGAATACCTGGGGGGCTACCCCAGAGGCTCCCATGTCCACCAGATAATTGACTTCGCCCATCTTGGAGATGATCCTGAAGGGTCCAGTCCACTTGTCTGCCAAAGCTCTAGGCTTGGTAGGCTCCATCACAAGGATTTCCTGTCCCGGAGTCCAATCCACTTGCGAAGCTTTCAGGTCATGCCAGTACTTATTCAATTCCTGGCTGGCCTTGAGATTTGCTGTTGCCTGACCCATCATTTGTGTCATCCTCCGCCTGAGGCCTAACACATAGTCCCCCACTTGCTTGGCGGGACCTGGAGGGGTGGCTTCCAAGCCTTCTCGGATCAAGGCGAGGGGCCCCCTCACGGGATGTCCAAAGAGTAACTCAAAGGGGCTGAAACCAACACCCTCTTGAGGTACCTCTCTGTAAGCAAACAGCAGGCATGGCAGGAGGAGATCCCATTTCCTCCTTAGGGGCTCTTCCAAAGCACCTAGCATGCCCTTGAGAGTTTTGTTAAATCTCTCAACCAGACCATTGGTCTGGGGGTGGTAAGAGGTGGAGAACTTGTAGGTTACCCCGCACTCTTTCCACATGGTTTTCATGTAACTAGACATGAAGTTGGATCCTCGGTCAGAGACAACCTCCTTGGGGAATCCAACACGGGTGAAAATGCCCAGGAGAGCCCTGGCAACCACCTTGGCAGTAACAGTCCGAAGGGGTATTGCCTCAGGGTACCTGGTGGCATGATCTACCAAGACCAGGATGAACCGATGTCCACCTGAAGTGGGAGGGTCAAGGGGACCGACGATGTCGATGCCCACCCTCTCAAATGGTGTGCCAACCACTGGTAATGGCTGCAGTGGGGCAATGACCCTGCCTCCAGTCTTGCCAGACAACTGACAAGTTGGGCAGGTCCTGCAGTGGGACTCCACCTCTACTCCCATCCGTGGCCAGTAGAAATGGGCAGAGAGCCTCTGCTTAGTCTTCTTGGTCCCAAGATGACCAGCCAAGGGCACCTCATGCGCCAACTGCAGTAGGAAGGGCCTGTAAACCTGGGGTACCACCAACCTCTTGCGGGCACCAGGTTCGGGCTTAGTGGGCTCACTAACAAGGAGCTCACCCTCCCAATAAATCTTGAATGTCCTAGGCACTTCACCTTGTGCCTGGGACAGGGCCTGTTTCCTCAGGCCCTCGAGAGAGTGGCACTCTCTCTGTCCCTTACAGAAGTCTGCCCGGGAGGGTCCCCCTTCAGCTAACAAGCATTGAAGGTCGGGATGATCCTCCGGGTTGAGAACCTCTCCCACAGGAGAGTCTTCTGTCTCTTCTCCCACAGGAGTTGAGTTTGGGTTTTCCGCTGGACCCAGCCCGTCCGGAGCATGGATCCCAATGGGTGCTGTCGGAACAGCAGGAAGAGAAGGTGTTCCCTCCACAGAGGTGGCCTTCTTGGTCTTCCTTCTTCTTGCCTTAGGCCTCGCCTTTGGCTCGGGTACCTGACTCACAGCCAGACCCGGTGTCACCTGTGACCTAGTGACTGCAGCAGCAGTCATGGGAAGACCATCCGAGATCAACCCCAACTCTACTAGATCATTTCCTAACAGAATGTTAGCAGGGACATTGTCCTGAACCAGGACAGGAAGCTTTGCTGTCTTGTCTCCAATCATGAGTGTGACTAGGGCTACAGGCGATAATTTGGGAGGCCCACCAGCTAACCTGGTGGTTCTCAGAGGAGCACCTACATAGTCCTCTGGCTTGAGCAGGGTCCTGTCCACCACTGTCATGCTTGCCCCAGTGTCTCTCAAACCAGTAGAAGGCTGGCCATTCAAGAGGACACTTCTCAAAAACCTACGGGTGTTCTGCGGGATAGTTGCCAGTACTTCTGCGTACTGGTCCCAGGCCCCAAGGGACACTAAGGAAATCTCTACCGGAGCACCAAATGTGATTCCTGTAGAGGAGGGGAGGACAGTGGCCTCCACCTCAGCCACGGGGTAAGGGTAGGTCAGGCTGACAGCCTGTACTCCAAGTGCCTTACCTTTATACTTGGGGTCACCCCTTTTGTGATCCAGAGCCCCACAATCCCAACAAGTGCCAGGAGTGCGGGGTACGGTACTGGAACCACTGGGAACCTGCTTTGCAGCAGGTGGACCACTACTCTTATTCCCACCCACAGAGGACTTATCCCCACTAGATTTTTGGGTCTTAGGAGAGGAAGGTTTTGGTTTACTCGACTGTGATTGCTTTTGGGACTCCTCAGCTTTCTGAGAGGTCCCCTTTTCTTTGTCCTTGTCCTTCCCACTGGAGTCCTTAGGGGACACCCGGTGGGAGACCCACTTGTCAGCCAACCTAGCCAGCTTAAAGGGGTCCAAAATGTTCTGGTCAGCCACATACTGACGCAGCTCTGGTGAACAGGCTTCAGAAAAATGCTCAAAAAACAAGAGGTGGGACAACTCAACAAAAGTTTTCACCTTGTAACCGTCAATCCACCCCATCATGTTCATGTGCGCAGTACTCACCCAGTCAACCCAAGACACATTCTCTCTTTTCTTAAAATCCCTGAACCTTTTAAGGTATTGGGTAGGTGTCTTGCCAAACTTGGCAATCAAAGCAGACTTCATACACTCATACTGACCCCTTTCCTCCACACTCAGCTTCAGAATACAGTCATATCCAGTTTGAGGCACTCTGCTTAACAAACACTTAGCCCAATCTCTTTTATCTACATCATGAATTGCACAAGCCATTTCAAACGCTTCAATCCATTGGAGGATATCTGAACCCTCCACAAACACACCAACCAAATCTTTCATAAACTTGGTGGCTGGGGACCTGCCACTCTCAATTGGTCTAGCTGAAGTCTCCACTCTAGCTCTCTCTAGCTGGATTCTCTGACATTCAGTGTCCTTGTCTTTGAGCGCAAGATCCCTATTCTTGAGTTCCACTTGCTGTGCCAGCTCCTCTTTCTTAAGCTCAGCTTCTATTTCCAACTTGCGATATTCAAAGGCCAATTTCATCCTTAATAACTCAAGTTCCATGGAATTGCTGGAGTTTGGAACAGAGGCAGCAGGAATGGTGGCATTCCCAGAAACAGATTCAGCGACAACCCCAGGGGCAGAGTCCTCACTGGTTGCATCCCCCCCTTCATCAAGGGTTTCACCATCAGTCTGGTAGTCCACCAGGGCAGCTATCAGCTCAGCCCTAGACTTATCCACAAAGTCCAACTCCCTGGCTTCACAAGCACTCTGGAGAGCCTCTAAGCTCATCCGAGTCAATTTACCATTTGCAATGGGCTCCATTGCCTGTAATGCAGTTATTTGGTACACACCCAAACCTTAATCTAATAAAGTGCGGATATTTTGTAAGTGGCACGGTTATACACTGAGTCTTAAAACCATAAGCATCCCACCGCTGCCACCAGCTTGTAAAGACCGGTGGGGGGGTCTGTACTTCCGCTCTCTATATGGTAGAGGAGAGGCACAGAGGACCCCAGCCAAGATTCTCTAATACGGTAGCTATGGACGAGCAATCAAGGCCTAGCTTCTCAGGAGGTGATGCAGGCTGGTTCTTAAGTACAGTGTATCCCCAAGCCCCCACAAAGGAATGTCCACACACTGTATTACTGAAAACACAGTCTTTATATAATTAATATTCAAGGGTTATGTACACTTATCACAACAACGCACTTTGTGCTCAGGAAAACCAATAATGATAAATATCTACAATTCTAAAGTGGTACCACTAATATTAGACCTCATAACAGTGCATTCACAATACTGTAGCAATGGCACGCAGATCAATAAGCAGGAAACCAGCAAATAGAGAGAGGAGAGATAACAGAGGGTTGAAACAATAGGCAGAATACTGGCCCCTACCACTGGACACAGTTCTGTGTGGAGATCCCCCCACCTGGGCAACCTGTAAAATAAAGAGATATAACACAAGCCCAGTCCATATATTGTTCAACAGTCTTATTCTCTCCTACAATGTTTTTACCCCCCCAATGTACCTGGTGGAGTCGAGTTCTTCGAAGAGGCGTCGACAGATCCTTCTTGAATGACCCCCTTTAAAGCAGGAGTCACGGATCGTCGAGAGGCGTCGAGAAACGTCGAAGACCTCGGGGTTCGGCGACGGGGAATCGACGGCCCTTCTTGAATGCCTTCCCTTTCAAGCGGGAGGCACGGGGCGTCGAACGTCCGTCGACAAACGAGGTAGAACGATGTCGAAGAGGCGGCAGCTTCGTCCGAGCGGTGCTCGTCGGCGTCGGGGCGTCGGCGTCCTGCAAGGCGGAGGTGTGCGGGGCACCTCGATGACAATAGTTCTGGACCGCAAAGATTGTAGAGACGGGAGCCCAGCAAGGGCGTCGAGTCGCTCGAGTCTTTGGGATCGTGAGGTGGCGGGAAACCCACCGGCGGATTCTCCTCGGCGCGTTGGTCGTCCTCGACTTTCTCCGGCAGGGCAAAAGCGGTCGACGGTGCGGACGAGGGAGTCCTTCGAGTCAAATGTTCTTAGGCAAGGAGCGGACGGCTCCGGTCGTCGGCGGCTCGGCGTCAAGTGGTTCCCCCGGCTGGGCAACACAACTTCGACGGGCCTCCAGCGGTTGCACAGACCTGCGAACCCTGGTCGACGGCAATGGACTTCGACAGCGTCGATGTCCGGGTGCTTTACTTCGGTCTCCTCGGCAGTCCCCTTCTCCGGTCGGCAGCCTTTCGATGGTCTGGCGTCCAGGGAGCTTCGGCGAAGATTCAGCGGTGCTCGATGGTCCCTCGGAGCACGGGAAGAGGGCGCCTTACCAGGTCCTCTCTCGGGTCAGTCCTCGACGATTTCGACAACCTTCAGTTCCGTCGAAGCAAATGCCACAGCAAGTCTTCTTCTTCCAGCTGGACGTCGAGGATCAGCAAATCCAGTTACTCTTGAGTGGAGACTCAGCTTCTGAATGCTTCTGAACAATTTCCAGTGGTGAGAGGTCCCCAGATATACTATTCTGTCTCTCATCCACACTGCTGGCACACACACAGCAGCCAATCACACAGAAGGGCATTCATGCAGTCAGTCAGCCAATCAGGCACACAGTGCATTCAGGCCACACTCCTCCCTTTCAGACACTCACAACAAGGAATGTGGATTGGGACAAGTACCCAGCCATTCAACACTACACACTGCATTCAGGCCAGTTTCGGGCAGGGCTGTCTCAGTCTTTGTCTCTCATGCCAGAAACCAGACAACCACAACAAGGAGTGTATATTGGTCACACACTCCATTCACCCAGGTCCCACCCACAGGAGGTACCCACAACATACAGTCACTGGGAAGGCTCCAGTCAGTCTAGCTGGGCCTTCACAACAACACCATAGATGGAACTTCCACCCAACAGCCAGTCAGGGGGAAGGGACAGAGTCAGGGCTTCCCAGGACTTTGGGAAAAAACAAGATAACAGGCAATAGAAAGCAAGAGGCCACAGGGGCCATCTTGTTTCCTATCAGGAATCAACTGATTCCAATGGCAGGGCCTGGGTATCCCAAAATGGAGGACACCCAGAGCACCTGTCAAATTCAGCATGGAGCTGCCACCAGCCCATACCCTGCTCTGTGGGCCACCCACAGGTGCCCAAAAACATACACTAGGGGCACAGGGTTGTACCCCTACCCATGGGTGCCATAAGGGTATCCCATGGGTCTGTTCACCAAACCAAAAGAGAGCTGCACTGCCAGGAGTCCCTCATGGACTCCTGGGCAGAAAACATGACAGAACACACGGTAAAAACAGAAAAAGGACAAGGATTCAGAGGCCCTGTCCCTCAGATGCATTTCCGGCATCACATGCACCCACGCATGTGAGGTACCGTTTTCATCGGGACACCTGTGGGAACGCGGGACGGTAGGCCATGTGTTGTTGGGGGCGTGTTTCGATGGGTGCGTCGAGCGAAATGTGCGGAAAAAGCGTTTTTTCCCCCACATTTCGGACTTTGCAGGGGTGTCTGGGTAAAAAAATCTGGGGCGATGTACGCAAATCACACCTCTGCGGATTCCCACGGGTGTCCTCTTTTCGGAAATGCATGGGGCTCCCTGTTTTCCTTGGTGGCTTGGACACCCGAGGCCCATATCTGTATGTTGTGCCGGTCGGCAGAATGGCTGAGATTCCCCTCTGCAAACAGACTGGGGGTTGCTTGCGTTTTCGGCTTGCCCCTTGCCGGCCAGGTAGGTGCACCCATGCATGTGAGGTACCGTTTTCATCGGGACACCTGTGGGAACGCGGGACGGTAGGCCATGTGTTGTTGGGGGCGTGTTTCGATAGGTGCATCGAGCGAAATGTGCGGAAAAAGCGTTTTTTCCCCCACATTTCGGACTTTGCAGGGGTGTCTGGGTAAAAAAATCTGGGGCGATGTGCGCAAATCACACCTCTGCGGATTCCCACGGGTGTCCTCTTTTCGGAAATGCATGGGGCTCCCTGTTTTCCTTGGTGGCTTGGACACCCGAGACCCATATCTGTATGTTGTGCCGGTCGGCAGAATGGCTGAGATTCCCCACTGCAAACAGACTGGGGGTTGATTGCGTTTTCGGCTTGCCCCTTGCCGGCCAGGTAGGTGCACCCACGCATGTGAGGTACCGTTTTCATCGGGACACCTGTGGGAACGGGGGACGGTAGGCCATGTGTTGTTGGGGGCGTGTTTCGATGGGTGCGTCGAGCGAAATGTGCGGAAAAAGCGTTTTTTCCCCCACATTTCGGACTTTGCAGGGGTGTCTGGGTAAAAAAATCTGGGGCGATGTGCGCAAATCACACCTCTGCGGATTCCCACGGGTGTCCTCTTTTCGGAAATGCATGGGGCTCCCTGTTTTCCTTGGTGGCTTGGACACCCGAGGCCCATATCTGTATGTTGTGCCGGTCGGCAGAATGGCTGAGATTCCCCTCTGCAAACAGACTGGGGGTTGCTTGCGTTTTCGGCTTGCCCCTTGCCGGCCAGGTAGGTGCACCCACGCATGTGAGGTACCGTTTTCATCGGGACACCTGTGGGAACGCGGGACGGTAGGCCATGTGTTGTTGGGGGCATGTTTCGATGGGTGCGTCGAGCGAAATGTGCGGAAAAAGCGTTTTTTCCCCCACATTTCGGACTTTGCAGGGGTGTCTGGGTAAAAAAATCTGGGGCGATGTGCGCAAATCACACCTCTGTGGATTCCCACGGGTGTCCTCTTTTCGGAAATGCATGGGGCTCCCTGTTTTCCTTGGTGGCTTAGACACCCGAGGCCCATATCTGTATGTTGTGCCGGTCGGCAGAATGGCTGAGATTCCCCTCTGCAAACAGACTGGGGGTTGCTTGCGTTTTCGGCTTGCCGGCCAGGTAGGTGCACCCACGCATGTGAGGTACCGTTTTCATTGGGACACCTGTGGGAACGCGGGACGGTAGGCCATGTGTTGTTGGGGGCGTGTTTCGAAGGGTGCGTCGAGCTAAATGTGCGGAAAAAGCGTTTTTTCCCCCACATTTCGGACTTTGCAGGGGTGTCTGGGTAAAAAAATCTGGGGCGATGTGCGCAAATCACACCTCTGCGGATTCCCACGGGTGTCCTCTTTTCGGAAATGCATGGGGCTCCCTGTTTTCCTTGGTGGCTTGGACACCCGAGACCCATATCTGTATGTTGTGCCGGTCGGCAGAATGGCTGAGATTCCCCTCTGCAAACAGACTGGGGGTTGCTTGCGTTTTCGGCTTGCCCCTTGCCGGCCAGGTAGGTGCACCCACGCATGTGAGGTACCATTTTCATCGGGACACCTGTGGGAACGCGGGACGGTAGGCCATGTGTTGTTGGGGGCGTGTTTCGATGGGTGCGTCGAGCGAAATGTGCGGAAAAAGCATTTTTTCCCCCACATTTCGGACTTTGCAGGGGTGTCTGGGTAAAAAAATCTGGGGCGATGTGCGCAAATCACACCTCTGCGGATTCCCACGGGTGTCCTCTTTTCGGAAATGCATGGGGCTCCCTGTTTTCCTTGGTGGCTTGGACACCCGAGGCCCATATCTGTATGTTGTGCCGGTCGGCAGAATGGCTGAGATTCCCCTCTGCAAACAGACTAGGGGTTGCTTGCGTTTTCGGCTTGCCCCTTGCCGGCCAGGTAGGTGCACCCACGCATGTGAGGTACCGTTTTCATCGGGACACCTGTGGGAATGCGGGACGGTAGGCCATGTGTTGTTGGGGGCGTGTTTCGATTGGTGCGTCGAGCGAAATGTGCGGAAAAAGCGTTTTTTCCCCCACATTTCGGACTTTGCAGGGGTGTCTGGGTAAAAAAATCTGGGGCGATGTGCGCAAATCACACCTCTGCGGATTCCCACGGGTGTCCTCTTTTCGGAAATGCATGGGGCTCCCTGTTTTCCTTGGTGGCTTGGACACCCGAGGCCCATATCTGTATGTTGTGCCGGTCGGCAGAATGGCTGAGATTCCCCTCTGCAAACAGACTGGGGGTTGCTTGCGTTTTCGGCTTGCCCCTTGCCGGCCAGGTAGGTGCACCCACGCATGTGAGGTACCGTTTTCATCGGGACACCTGTGGGAACGCGGGACGGTAGGCCATGTGTTGTTGGGGGCGTGTTTCGATGGGTGCGTCGAGCGAAATGTGCGGAAAAAGCATTTTTTCCCCCACATTTCGGACTTTGCAGGGGTGTCTGGGTAAAAAAATCTGGGGCGATGTGCGCAAATCACACCTCTGCGGATTCCCACGGGTGTCCTCTTTTCGGAAATGCATGGGGCTCCCTGTTTTCCTTGGTGGCTTGGACACCCGAGGCCCATATCTGTATGTTGTGCCGGTTGGCAGAATGGCTGAGATTCCCCTCTGCAAACAGACTGGGGGTTGCTTGCGTTTTCGGCTTGCCCCTTGCCGGCCAGGTAGGTGCACCCACGCATGTGAGGTACCGTTTTCATCGGGACACCTGTGGGAACGCGAGACGGTAGGCCATGTGTTGTTGGGGGCGTGTTTCGATGGGTGGTCGAGCGAAATGTGCGGAAAAAGCGTTTTTTCCCCCACATTTCGGACTTTGCAGGGGTGTCTGGGTAAAAAAATCTGGGGCGATGTGCGCAAATCACACCTCTGCGGATTCCCACGGGTGTCCTCTTTTCGGAAATGCATGGGGCTCCCTGTTTTCCTTGGTGGCTTGGACACCCGAGGCCCATATCTGTATGTTGTGCCGGTCGGCAGAATGGCTGAGATTCCCCTCTGCAAACAGACTGGGGGTTGCTTGCGTTTTCGGCTTGCCCCTTGCCGGCCAGGTAGGTGCACCCACGCATGTGAGGTACCGTTTTCATCGGGACACCTGTGGGAACGCGGGACGGTAGGCCATGTGTTGTTGGGGGCGTGTTTCGATGGGTGCGTCGAGCGAAATGTGCGGAAAAAGCGTTTTTTCCCCCACATTTCGGACTTTACAGGGGTGTCTGGGTAAAAAAATCTGGGGCGATGTGCGCAAATCACACCTCTGCGGATTCCCACAGGTGTCCTCTTTTCGGAAATGCATGGGGCTCCCTGTTTTCCTTGGTGGATTGGACACCCGAGGCCCATATCTGTATGTTGTGCCGGTCGGCAGAATGGCTGAGATTCCCCTCTGCAAACACACTGGGGGTTGCTTGCGTTTTCGGCTTGCCCCTTGCCGGCCAGGTAGGTGCACCCACGCATGTGAGGTACCGTTTTCATCGGGACACCTGTGGGAACGCGGGACGGTAGGCCATGTGTTGTTGGGGGCGTGTTTCGATGGGTGCGTCGAGCGAAATGTGCGGAAAAAGCGTTTTTTCCCCCACATTTCGGAATTTGCAGGGGTGTCTGGGTAAAAAAATCTGGGGCGATGTGCGCAAATCACACCTCTGCGGATTCCCACGGGTGTCCTCTTTTCGGAAATGCATGGGGCTCCCTGTTTTCCTTGGTGGCTTGGACACCCGAGGCCCATATCTGTATGTTGTGCCGGTCGGCAGAATGGCTGAGATTCCCCTCTGCAAACAGACTGGGGGTTGCTTGCGTTTTCGGCTTGCCCCTTGCCGGCCAGGTAGGTGCACCCACGCATGTGAGGTACCGTTTTCATCGGGACACCTGTGGGAACGCGGGACGGTAGGCCATGTGTTGTTGGGGGCGTGTTTCGATGGGTGCGTCGAGCGAAATGTGCGGAAAAAGCGTTTTTTGCCCCACATTTCGGACTTTGCAGGGGTGTCTGGGTAAAAATATCTGGGGCGATGTGCGCAAATCACACCTCTGCGGATTCCCACGGGTGTCCTCTTTTCGGAAATGCATGGGGCTCCCTGTTTTCCTTGGTGGCTTGGACACCCGAGGCCCATATCTGTATGTTGTGCCGGTCGGCAGAATGGCTGAGATTCCCCTCTGCAAACAGACTGGGGGTTGCTTGCGTTTTCGGCTTGCCCCTTGCCGGCCAGGTAGGTGCACCCACGCATGTGAGGTACCGTTTTCATCGGGAAACCTGTGGGAACGCAGGACGGTAGGCCATGTGGTGTTGGGGGCGTGTTTCAATGGGTGCGTCGAGCGAAATGTGCGGAAAAAGCGTTTCTTCCCCAACATTTCGGACTTTGCAGGGGTGTCTGTGTAAAAAAATCTGGAGCGATGTGCGCAAATCACACCTCTGCGGATTCCCACGGGTGTCCTCTTTTCGGAAATGCATGGGGCTCCCTGTTTTCCTTGGAGGCTTGGACACCCGAGGCCCATATCTGTATGTTGTGCCGGTCGGCACAATGGCTGAGATTCCCCTCTGCAAACAGACTGGGGGTTGCTTGCGTTTTCGGCTTGCCCCTTGCCGGCCAGGTAGGTGCACCTACGCATGTGAGGTACCGTTTTCATCGGGACACCTGTGGGAACACGGGACAGTAGGCCATGTGTTGTTGGGGGCGTGTTTCGATGGGTGCGTCGAGCGAAATGTGCGGAAAAAGCGTTTTTTCCCCCACATTTTGGACTTTGCAGGGGTGTCTGGGTAAAAAAATCTGGGGTGATGTGCGCAAATCACACCTCTGCGGATTCCCACGGGTGTCCTCTTTTCGGAAATGCATGGTGTTCCCTGTTTTCCTTTGTGGCTTGGACACCCGAGGCCCATATCTGTATGTTGTGCCGGTCGGCAGAATGGCTGAGATTCCCCTCTGCAAACAGACTGGGGGTTGCTTGCGTTTTTGGCTTGCCCCTTGCCGGCCAGGTAGGTGCACCCACGCATGTGAGGTACCATTTTCATCGGGACACCTGTGGGAACGCGGGACGGTAGGCCATGTGTTGTTGGGGGCGTGTTTCGATGGGTGCGTCGAGCGAAATGTGCGGAAAAAGCATTTTTTCCCCCACATTTCGGACTTTGCAGGGGTGTCTGGGTAAAAAAATCTGGGGCGATGTGCGCAAATCACACCTCTGCGGATTCCCACGGGTGTCCTCTTTTTGGAAATGCATGGGGCTCCCTGTTTTCCTTGGTGGCTTGGACACCCGAGGCCCATATCTGTATGTTGTGCCGGTCGGCAGAATGGCTGAGATTCCCCTCTGCAAACAGACTAGGGGTTGCTTGCGTTTTCGGCTTGCCCCTTGCCGGCCAGGTAGGTGCACCCACGCATGTGAGGTACCGTTTTCATCGGGACACCTGTGGGAATGCGGGACGGTAGGCCATGTGTTGTTGGGGGCGTGTTTCGATTGGTGCGTCGAGCGAAATGTGCGGAAAAAGCGTTTTTTCCCCCACATTTCGGACTTTGCAGGGGTGTCTGGGTAAAAAAATCTGGGGCGATGTGCGCAAATCACACCTCTGCGGATTCCCACGGGTGTCCTCTTTTCGGAAATGCATGGGGCTCCCTGTTTTCCTTGGTGGCTTGGACACCCGAGGCCCATATCTGTATGTTGTGCCGGTCGGCAGAATGGCTGAGATTCCCCTCTGCAAACAGACTGGGGGTTGCTTGCGTTTTCGGCTTGCCCCTTGCCGGCCAGGTAGGTGCACCCACGCATGTGAGGTACCGTTTTCATCGGGACACCTGTGGGAACGCGGGACGGTAGGCCATGTGTTGTTGGGGGCGTGTTTCGATGGGTGCGTCGAGCGAAATGTGCGGAAAAAGCATTTTTTCCCCCACATTTCGGACTTTGCAGGGGTGTCTGGGTAAAAAAATCTGGGGCGATGTGCGCAAATCACACCTCTGCGGATTCCCACGGGTGTCCTCTTTTCGGAAATGCATGGGGCTCCCTGTTTTCCTTGGTGGCTTGGACACCCGAGGCCCATATCTGTATGTTGTGCCGGTTGGCAGAATGGCTGAGATTCCCCTCTGCAAACAGACTGGGGGTTGCTTGCGTTTTCGGCTTGCCCCTTGCCGGCCAGGTAGGTGCACCCACGCATGTGAGGTACCGTTTTCATCGGGACACCTGTGGGAACGCGAGACGGTAGGCCATGTGTTGTTGGGGGCGTGTTTCGATGGGTGGTCGAGCGAAATGTGCGGAAAAAGCGTTTTTTCCCCCACATTTCGGACTTTGCAGGGGTGTCTGGGTAAAAAAATCTGGGGCGATGTGCGCAAATCACACCTCTGCGGATTCCCACGGGTGTCCTCTTTTCGGAAATGCATGGGGCTCCCTGTTTTCCTTGGTGGCTTGGACACCCGAGGCCCATATCTGTATGTTGTGCCGGTCGGCAGAATGGCTGAGATTCCCCTCTGCAAACAGACTGGGGGTTGCTTGCGTTTTCGGCTTGCCCCTTGCCGGCCAGGTAGGTGCACCCACGCATGTGAGGTACCGTTTTCATCGGGACACCTGTGGGAACGCGGGACGGTAGGCCATGTGTTGTTGGGGGCGTGTTTCGATGGGTGCGTCGAGCGAAATGTGCGGAAAAAGCGTTTTTCCCCCACATTTCGGACTTTACAGGGGTGTCTGGGTAAAAAAATCTGGGGCGATGTGCGCAAATCACACCTCTGCGGATTCCCACAGGTGTCCTCTTTTCGGAAATGCATGGGGCTCCCTGTTTTCCTTGGTGGCTTGGACACCCGAGGCCCATATCTGTATGTTGTGCCGGTCGGCAGAATGGCTGAGATTCCCCTCTGCAAACAGACTGGGGGTTGCTTGCGTTTTCGGCTTGCCCCTTGCCGGCCAGGTAGGTGCACCCACGCATGTGAGGTACCGTTTTCATCGGGACACCTGTGGGAACGCGGGACGGTAGGCCATGTGTTGTTGGGGGCGTGTTTCGATGGGTGCGTCGAGCGAAATGTGCGGAAAAAGCGTTTCTTCCCCAACATTTCGGACTTTGCAGGGGTGTCTGTGTAAAAAAATCTGGAGCGATGTGCGCAAATCACACCTCTGCGGATTCCCACGGGTGTCCTCTTTTCGGAAATGCATGGGGCTCCCTGTTTTCCTTGGTGGCTTGGACACCCGAGGCCCATATCTGTATGTTGTGCCGGTCGGCACAATGGCTGAGATTCCCCTCTGCAAACAGACTGGGGGTTGCTTGCGTTTTCGGCTTGCCCCTTGCCGGCCAGGTAGGTGCACCTACGCATGTGAGGTACCGTTTTCATCGGGACACCTGTGGGAACACGGGACAGTAGGCCATGTGTTGTTGGGGGCGTGTTTCGATGGGTGCGTCGAGCGAAATGTGCGGAAAAAGCATTTTTTCCCCCACATTTTGGACTTTGCAGGGGTGTCTGGGTAAAAAAATCTGGGGTGATGTGCGCAAATCACACCTCTGCGGATTCCCACGGGTGTCCTCTTTTCGGAAATGCATGGTGTTCCCTGTTTTCCTTTGTGGCTTGGACACCCGAGGCCCATATCTGTATGTTGTGCCGGTCGGCAGAATGGCTGAGATTCCCCTCTGCAAACAGACTGGGGGTTGCTTGCGTTTTCGGCTTGCCCCTTGCCGGCCAGGTAGGTGCACCCACGCATGTGAGGTGCCGTTTTCATCGGGACGCCTGTGGGAACGCGGGACGGTAGGCCATGTGTTGTTGGGGGCGTGTTTCGATGGGTGCGTCAAGCGAAATGTGCGGAAAAAGCGTTTTTTCCCCCACATTTCGGACTTTGCAGGGGTGTCTGGGTAAAAAAATCTGGGGCGATGTGCGCAAATCACACCTCTGCGGATTCCCACGGGTGTCCTCTTTTCGGAAATGCATGGGGCTCCCTGTTTTCCTTGGTGGCTTGGACACCCGAGGCCCATATCTGTATGTTGTGCCGGTCGGCAGAATGGCTGAGATTCCCCTCTGCAAACAGACTGCGGGTTGCTTGCGTTTTCTTCTTGCCCCTTGCCGGCCAGGTAGGTGCACCCACGCATGTGAGGTACCGTTTTCATCGGGACACCTGTGGGAACGCGGGACGGTAGGCCATGTGTTGTTGGGGGCGTGTTTCGATGGGTGCATCGAGCAAAATGTGCGGAAAAAGCGTTTTTTCCCCCACATTTCGGACTTTGCAGGGGTGTCTGGGTAAAAAAATCTGGGCGATGTGTGCAAATCACACCTCTGCGGATTCCCACTGGTGTCCTCTTTTCGGAAATGCATGGGCCTCCCTGTTTTCCTTGGTGGCTTGGACACCCGAGGCCCATATCTGTATGTTGTGCCGGTCGGCAGAATGGCTGAGATTCCCCTCTGCAAACAGACTGGGGGTTGCTTGCGTTTTCGGCTTGCCCCTTGCCGGCCAGGTAGGTGCACCCACGCATGTGAGGTACCGTTTTCATCGGGACACCTGTGGGAACGCGGGACGGTAGGCCATGTGTTGTTGGGGGCGTGTTTCGATGGGTGCGTCGAGCGAAATGTGCGGAAAAAGCGTTTTTTCCCCCACATTTCGGACTTTGCAGGGGTGTCTGGATAAAAAAAATCTGGGGCGATGTGCGCAAATCAGACCTCTGCGGATTCCCACGGGTGTCCTCTTTTCAGAAATGCATGGGGCTCCCTGTTTTCCTTGGTGGCTTGGACACCCGAGGCCCATATCTGTATGTTGTGCCGGTCGGCAGAATGGCTGAGATTCCCCTCTGCAAACAGACTGGGGGTTGCTTGCGTTTTCGGCTTGCCCCTTGCCGGCCAGGTAGGTGCACCCACGCATGTGAGGTACCGTTTTCATCGGGACACCTGTGGGAACGCGGGACGGTAGGCCATGTGTTGTTGGGGGCGTGTTTCGATGGGTGCGTCGAGCGAAATGTGCGGAAAAAGCGTTTTTTCCCCCACATTTCGGACTTTGCAGGGGTGTCTGGGTAAAAGAATCTGGGGCGATGTGCGCAAATCACACCTCTGCGGATTCCCACGGGTGTCCTCTTTTCGGAAATGCATGGGGCTCCCTGTTTTCCTTGGTGGCTTGGACACCCGAGGCCCATATCTGTATGTTGGGCCGGTCGGCAGAATGGCTGAGATTCCCCTCTGCAAACAGACTGGGGGTTGCTTGCGTTTTCGGCTTGCCCCTTGCCGGCCAGGTAGGTGCACCCACGCATGTGAGGTACCGTTTTCATCGGGACACCTGTGGGAACGCGGGACGGTAGGCCATGTGTTGTTGGGGGCGTGTTTCGATGGGTGCGTCGAGCTAAATGTGCGGAAAAAGTGTTTTTTCCCCCACATTTCGGACTTTGCAGGGGTGTCTGGGTAAAAAAATCTGGGGCGATGTGCGCAAATCACACCTCTGCGGATTCCCACGGGTGTCCTCTTTTCGGAAATGCATGGGGCTCCCTGTTTTCCTTGGTGGCTTGGACACCCGAGGCCCATATCTGTATGTTGTGCCGGTCGGCAGAATGGCTGAGATTCCCCTCTGCAAACAGACTGGGGGTTGCTTGCGTTTTCGGCTTGCCCCTTGCCGGCCAGGTAGGTGCACCCACGCATGTGAGGTACCGTTTTCATCGGGACACCTGTGGGAACGCGGGACGGTAGGCCATGTGTTGTTGGGGGCGTGTTTCGATGGGTGCGTTGAGCGAAATGTGCGGAAAAAGCGTTTTTTCCCCCACATTTCGGACTTTGCAGTGGTGTCTGGGTAAAAAAATCTGGGGCGATGTGCGCAAATCACACCTCAGCGGATTCCCACGGGTGTCCTCTTTTCGGAAATGCATGGGGCTCCCTGTTTTCCTTGGTGGCTTGGACACCCGAGGCCCATATCTGTATGTTGTGCCGGTCGGCAGAATGGCTGAGATTCCCCTCTGCAAACAGACTGGGGGTTGCTTGCGTTTTCGGCTTGCCCCTTG
The DNA here is from genome assembly GCF_040938575.1 of Ambystoma mexicanum. Lineage (NCBI taxonomy): Eukaryota > Metazoa > Chordata > Amphibia > Caudata > Ambystomatidae > Ambystoma > Ambystoma mexicanum. The sequence goes on along the minus strand of NC_090927.1, from coordinate 416,580,517 downwards.
ACGGCCAGGTAGGTGCACCCACGCATGTGAGGTACTGTTTTCATCGGGACACCTGTGGGAACGCGGGACGGTAGGCCATGTGTTGTTGGGGGCGTGTTTCGATGGGTGCGTCGAGCGAAATGTGCGGAAAAAGCATTTTTTGCCCCACATTTCGGACTTTGCAGGGGTGTCTGGGTAAAAAAAAAATCTGGGGCGATGTGCGCAAATCACACCTCTGCGGATTCCCACGGGTGTCCTCTTTTCGGAAATGCATGGGGCTCCCTGTTTTCCTTGGTGGCTTGGACACCCGAGGCCCATATCTGTATGTTGTGCCGGTCGGCAGAATGGCTGAGATTCCCCTCTGCAAACAGACTGGAGGTTGCTTGCGTTTTCGGCTTGCCCCTTGCCGGCCACGTAGGTGCACCCACGCATGCGAGGTACCGTTTTCATCGGGACACCTGTGGGAACGCGGGACGGTAGGCCATGTGTTGTTGGGGCGTGTTTCAATGGGTGCGTCGAGCGAAATGTGCGGAAAAAGCGTTTTTTCCCCCACATTTCGGACTTTGCAGGGGTGTCTGTGTAAAAAAATCTGGGGCGATGTGCGCAAATCACACCTCTGCGGATTCCCACGGGTGTCCTCTTTTTGGAAATGCATGGGGCTCCCTGTTTTCCTTGGTGGCTTGGACACCCGAGGCCCATATCTGTATGTTGTGCCGGTCGGCAGAATGGCTGAGATTCCCCTCTGCAAACAGACTGGGGGTTGCTTGCGTTTTCGGCTTGCCCCTTGCCGGCCAGGTAGGTGCACCCACGCATATGAGGTACCGTTTTCATCGGGACACCTGTGGGAACGCGGGACGGTAGGCCACGTGTTGTTGGGGGCGTGTTTCGATGGGTGCGTCGAGCGAAATGTGCGGAAAAAGCGTTTTTTCCCCCACATTTTGGACTTTGCAGGGGTGTCTGGGTAAAAAAATCTGGGGCGATGTGCGCAAATCACACCTCTGCGGATTCCCACTGGTGTCCTCTTTTCGGAAATGCATGGGGCTCCCTGTTTTCCTTGGTGGCTTGGACACCCGAGGCCCATATCTGTATGTTGTGCCGGTCGGCACAATGGCTGAGATTCCCCTCTGCAAACAGACTGGGGGTTGCTTGCGTTTTCGGCTTGCCCCTTGCCGGCCAGGTAGGTGCACCTACGCATGTGAGGTACCGTTTTCATCGGGACTCCTGTGGGAACACGGGACAGTAGGCCATGTGTTGTTGGGGGCGTGTTTCGATGGGTGCGTCGAGCGAAATGTGCGGAAAAAGCGTTTTTTCCCCCACATTTTGGACTTTGCAGGGGTATCTGGGTAAAAAAATCTGGGGCGATGTGCGCAAATCACACCTCTGCGGATTCCCACGGGTGTCCTCTTTTCGGAAATGCATGGTGTTCCCTGTTTTCCTTTGTGGCTTGGACACCCGAGGCCCATATCTGTATGTTGTGCCGGTCGGCAGAATGGCTGAGATTCCCCTCTGCAAACAGACTGGGGGTTGCTTGCGTTTTCGGCTTGCCCCTTGCCGGCCAGGTAGGTGCACCCACGCATGTGAGGTGCCGTTTTCATCGGGACACCTGTGGGAACGCGGGACGGTAGGCCATGTGTTGTTGGGGGCCTGTTTCGATGGGTGCGTCGAGCGAAATGTGCGGAAAAAGCGTTTTTTCCCCCACATTTCGGACTTTGCAGGGGTGTCTGGGTAAAAAAATCTGGGGCGATGTGCGCAAATCACACCTCTGCGGATTCCCACGGGTGTCCTCTTTTCGGAAATGCATGGGGCTCCCTGTTTTCCTTGGTGGCTTGGACACCCGAGGCCCATATCTGTATGTTGTGCCGGTCGGCAGAATGGCTGAGATTCCCCTCTGCAAACAGACTGCGGGTTGCTTGCGTTTTCGGCTTGCCCCTTGCCGGCCAGGTAGGTGCACCCACGCATGTGAGGTACCGTTTTCATCGGGACACCTGTGGGAACGCGGGACGGTAGGCCATGTGTTGTTGGGGGCGTGTTTTGATGGGTGCGTCAAGCGAAATGTGCGGAAAAAGCGTTTTTTCCCCCACATTTCGGACTTTGCAGGGGTGTCTGTGTAAATAAATCTGGGGCGATGTGCGCAAATCACACCTCTGCGGATTCCCACGGGTGTCCTCTTTTCGGAAATGCATGGGGCTCCCTGTTTTCCTTGGTGGCTTGGACACCCGAGGCCCATATCTGTATGTTGTGCTGGTCGGCAGAATGGCTGAGATTCCCCTCTGCAAACAGACTGGGGGTTGCTTGCGTTTTCGGCTTGCCCCTTGCCGGCCAGGTAGGTGCACCCACGCATGTGAGGTACCGTTTTCATCGGGACACCTGTGGGAACGCGGGACAGTAGGCCATGTGTTGTTGGGGGCGTGTTTCGATGGGTGCGTCGAGCGAAATGTGCGGAAAAAGCGTTTTTTCCCCCACATTTTGGACTTTGCAGGGGTGTCTGGGTAAAAAAATCTGGGGCGATGTGCGCAAATCACACCTCTGCGGATTCCCACGGGTGTCCTCTTTTCGGAAATGCATGGGGCTCCCTGTTTTCCTTGGTGGCTTGGACACCCGAGGCCCATATCTGTATGTTGTGCCGGTCGGCAGAATGCCTGAGATTCCCCTCTGCAAACAGACTGGGGGTTGCTTGCGTTTTCGGCTTGCCCCTTGCCGGCCAGGTAGGTGCACCCACGCATGTGAGGTACCGTTTTCATCGGGACACCTGTGGGAACGCGAGACGGTAGGCCATGTGTTGTTGGGGGCGTGTTTCGATGGGTGGTCGAGCGAAATGTGCGGAAAAAGCGTTTTTTCCCCCACATTTCGGACTTTGCAGGGGTGTCTGGGTAAAAAAATCTGGGGCGATGTGCGCAAATCACACCTCTGCGGATTCCCACGGGTGTCCTCTTTTCGGAAATGCATGGGGCTCCCTGTTTTCCTTGGTGGCTTGGACACCCGAGGCCCATATCTGTATGTTGTGCCGGTCGGCAGAATGGCTGAGATTCCCCTCTGCAAACAGACTGGGGGTTGCTTGCGTTTTCGGCTTGCCCCTTGCCGGCCAGGTAGGTGCACCCACGCATGTGAGGTACCGTTTTCATCGGGACACCTGTGGGAACGCGGGACGGTAGGCCATGTGTTGTTGGGGGCGTGTTTCGATGGGTGCGTCGAGCGAAATGTGCGGAAAAAGCGTTTTTCCCCCACATTTCGGACTTTACAGGGGTGTCTGGGTAAAAAAATCTGGGGCGATGTGCGCAAATCACACCTCTGCGGATTCCCACAGGTGTCCTCTTTTCGGAAATGCATGGGGCTCCCTGTTTTCCTTGGTGGCTTGGACACCCGAGGCCCATATCTGTATGTTGTGCCGGTCGGCAGAATGGCTGAGATTCCCCTCTGCAAACAGACTGGGGGTTGCTTGCGTTTTCGGCTTGCCCCTTGCCGGCCAGGTAGGTGCACCCACGCATGTGAGGTACCGTTTTCATCGGGACACCTGTGGGAACGCGGGACGGTAGGCCATGTGTTGTTGGGGGCGTGTTTCGATGGGTGCGTCGAGCGAAATGTGCGGAAAAAGCGTTTCTTCCCCAACATTTCGGACTTTGCAGGGGTGTCTGTGTAAAAAAATCTGGAGCGATGTGCGCAAATCACACCTCTGCGGATTCCCACGGGTGTCCTCTTTTCGGAAATGCATGGGGCTCCCTGTTTTCCTTGGTGGCTTGGACACCCGAGGCCCATATCTGTATGTTGTGCCGGTCGGCACAATGGCTGAGATTCCCCTCTGCAAACAGACTGGGGGTTGCTTGCGTTTTCGGCTTGCCCCTTGCCGGCCAGGTAGGTGCACCTACGCATGTGAGGTACCGTTTTCATCGGGACACCTGTGGGAACACGGGACAGTAGGCCATGTGTTGTTGGGGGCGTGTTTCGATGGGTGCGTCGAGCGAAATGTGCGGAAAAAGCATTTTTTCCCCCACATTTTGGACTTTGCAGGGGTGTCTGGGTAAAAAAATCTGGGGTGATGTGCGCAAATCACACCTCTGCGGATTCCCACGGGTGTCCTCTTTTCGGAAATGCATGGTGTTCCCTGTTTTCCTTTGTGGCTTGGACACCCGAGGCCCATATCTGTATGTTGTGCCGGTCGGCAGAATGGCTGAGATTCCCCTCTGCAAACAGACTGGGGGTTGCTTGCGTTTTCGGCTTGCCCCTTGCCGGCCAGGTAGGTGCACCCACGCATGTGAGGTGCCGTTTTCATCGGGACGCCTGTGGGAACGCGGGACGGTAGGCCATGTGTTGTTGGGGGCGTGTTTCGATGGGTGCGTCAAGCGAAATGTGCGGAAAAAGCGTTTTTTCCCCCACATTTCGGACTTTGCAGGGGTGTCTGGGTAAAAAAATCTGGGGCGATGTGCGCAAATCACACCTCTGCGGATTCCCACGGGTGTCCTCTTTTCGGAAATGCATGGGGCTCCCTGTTTTCCTTGGTGGCTTGGACACCCGAGGCCCATATCTGTATGTTGTGCCGGTCGGCAGAATGGCTGAGATTCCCCTCTGCAAACAGACTGCGGGTTGCTTGCGTTTTCTTCTTGCCCCTTGCCGGCCAGGTAGGTGCACCCACGCATGTGAGGTACCGTTTTCATCGGGACACCTGTGGGAACGCGGGACGGTAGGCCATGTGTTGTTGGGGGCGTGTTTCGATGGGTGCATCGAGCAAAATGTGCGGAAAAAGCGTTTTTTCCCCCACATTTCGGACTTTGCAGGGGTGTCTGGGTAAAAAAATCTGGGCGATGTGTGCAAATCACACCTCTGCGGATTCCCACTGGTGTCCTCTTTTCGGAAATGCATGGGCCTCCCTGTTTTCCTTGGTGGCTTGGACACCCGAGGCCCATATCTGTATGTTGTGCCGGTCGGCAGAATGGCTGAGATTCCCCTCTGCAAACAGACTGGGGGTTGCTTGCGTTTTCGGCTTGCCCCTTGCCGGCCAGGTAGGTGCACCCACGCATGTGAGGTACCGTTTTCATCGGGACACCTGTGGGAACGTGGGACGGTAGGCCATGTGTTGTTGGGGGCGTGTTTCGATGGGTGCGTCGAGCGAAATGTGCGGAAAAAGCGTTTTTTCCCCCACATTTCGGACTTTGCAGGGGTGTCTGGATAAAAAAAATCTGGGGCGATGTGCGCAAATCAGACCTCTGCGGATTCCCACGGGTGTCCTCTTTTCAGAAATGCATGGGGCTCCCTGTTTTCCTTGGTGGCTTGGACACCCGAGGCCCATATCTGTATGTTGTGCCGGTCGGCAGAATGGCTGAGATTCCCCTCTGCAAACAGACTGGGGGTTGCTTGCGTTTTCGGCTTGCCCCTTGCCGGCCAGGTAGGTGCACCCACGCATGTGAGGTACCGTTTTCATCGGGACACCTGTGGGAACGCGGGACGGTAGGCCATGTGTTGTTGGGGGCGTGTTTCGATGGGTGCGTCGAGCGAAATGTGCGGAAAAAGCGTTTTTTCCCCCACATTTCGGACTTTGCAGGGGTGTCTGGGTAAAAGAATCTGGGGCGATGTGCGCAAATCACACCTCTGCGGATTCCCACGGGTGTCCTCTTTTCGGAAATGCATGGGGCTCCCTGTTTTCCTTGGTGGCTTGGACACCCGAGGCCCATATCTGTATGTTGGGCCGGTCGGCAGAATGGCTGAGATTCCCCTCTGCAAACAGACTGGGGGTTGCTTGCGTTTTCGGCTTGCCCCTTGCCGGCCAGGTAGGTGCACCCACGCATGTGAGGTACCGTTTTCATCGGGACACCTGTGGGAACGCGGGACGGTAGGCCATGTGTTGTTGGGGGCGTGTTTCGATGGGTGCGTCGAGCTAAATGTGCGGAAAAAGTGTTTTTTCCCCCACATTTCGGACTTTGCAGGGGTGTCTGGGTAAAAAAATCTGGGGCGATGTGCGCAAATCACACCTCTGCGGATTCCCACGGGTGTCCTCTTTTCGGAAATGCATGGGGCTCCCTGTTTTCCTTGGTGGCTTGGACACCCGAGGCCCATATCTGTATGTTGTGCCGGTCGGCAGAATGGCTGAGATTCCCCTCTGCAAACAGACTGGGGGTTGCTTGCGTTTTCGGCTTGCCCCTTGCCGGCCAGGTAGGTGCACCCACGCATGTGAGGTACCGTTTTCATCGGGACACCTGTGGGAACGCGGGACGGTAGGCCATGTGTTGTTGGGGGCGTGTTTCGATGGGTGCGTTGAGCGAAATGTGCGGAAAAAGCGTTTTTTCCCCCACATTTCGGACTTTGCAGTGGTGTCTGGGTAAAAAAATCTGGGGCGATGTGCGCAAATCACACCTCTGCGGATTCCCACGGGTGTCCTCTTTTCGGAAATGCATGGGGCTCCCTGTTTTCCTTGGTGGCTTGGACACCCGAGGCCCATATCTGTATGTTGTGCCGGTCGGCAGAATGGCTGAGATTCCCCTCTGCAAACAGACTGGGGGTTGCTTGCGTTTTCGGCTTGCCCCTTGACGGCCAGGTAGGTGCACCCACGCATGTGAGGTACTGTTTTCATCGGGACACCTGTGGGAACGCGGGACGGTAGGCCATGTGTTGTTGGGGGCGTGTTTCGATGGGTGCGTCGAGCGAAATGTGCGGAAAAAGCATTTTTTGCCCCACATTTCGGACTTTGCAGGGGTGTCTGGGTAAAAAAAAAATCTGGGGCGATGTGCGCAAATCACACCTCTGCGGATTCCCACGGGTGTCCTCTTTTCGGAAATGCATGGGGCTCCCTGTTTTCCTTGGTGGCTTGGACACCCGAGGCCCATATCTGTATGTTGTGCCGGTCGGCAGAATGGCTGAGATTCCCCTCTGCAAACAGACTGGAGGTTGCTTGCGTTTTCGGCTTGCCCCTTGCCGGCCACGTAGGTGCACCCACGCATGTGAGGTACCGTTTTCATCGGGACACCTGTGGGAACGCGGGACGGTAGGCCATGTGTTGTTGGGGCGTGTTTCAATGGGTGCGTCGAGCGAAATGTGCGGAAAAAGCGTTTTTTCCCCCACATTTCGGACTTTGCAGGGGTGTCTGTGTAAAAAAATCTGGGGCGATGTGCGCAAATCACACCTCTGCGGATTCCCACGGGTGTCCTCTTTTTGGAAATGCATGGGGCTCCCTGTTTTCCTTGGTGGCTTGGACACCCGAGGCCCATATCTGTATGTTGTGCCGGTCGGCAGAATGGCTGAGATTCCCCTCTGCAAACAGACTGGGGGTTGCTTGCGTTTTCGGCTTGCCCCTTGCCGGCCAGGTAGGTGCACCCACGCATATGAGGTACCGTTTTCATCGGGACACCTGTGGGAACGCGGGACGGTAGGCCACGTGTTGTTGGGGGCGTGTTTCGATGGGTGCGTCGAGCGAAATGTGCGGAAAAAGCGTTTTTTCCCCCACATTTTGGACTTTGCAGGGGTGTCTGGGTAAAAAAATCTGGGGCGATGTGCGCAAATCACACCTCTGCGGATTCCCACTGGTGTCCTCTTTTCGGAAATGCATGGGGCTCCCTGTTTTCCTTGGTGGCTTGGACACCCGAGGCCCATATCTGTATGTTGTGCCGGTCGGCAGAATGGCTGAGATTCCCCTCTGCAAACAGACTGGGGGTTGCTTGTGTTTTCGGCTTGCCCCTTGCCGGCCAGGTAGGTGCACCCACGCATGTGAGGAACCGTTTTCATCAGGACACCTGTGGGAACGCGGGACGGTAGGCCATGTGTTGTTGGGGGCGTGTTTCGATGGGTGCGTCGAGCGAAATGTGCGGAAAAAGCGTTTTTTCCCCCACATTTCGGACTTTGCAGGGGTGTCTGTGTAAAAAAATCTGGGGCGATGTGCGCAAATCACACCTCTGCGGATTCCCACGGGTGTCCTCTTTTCGGAAATGCATGGGGCTCCCTGTTTTCCTTGGTGGCTTGGACACCCGAGGCCCATATCTGTATGTTGTGCCGGTCGGCACAATGGCTGAGATTCCCCTCTGCAAACAGACTGGGGGTTGCTTGCGTTTTCGGCTTGCCCCTTGCCGGCCAGGTAGGTGCACCTACGCATGTGAGGTACCGTTTTCATCGGGACTCCTGTGGGAACACGGGACAGTAGGCCATGTGTTGTTGGGGGCGTGTTTCGATGGGTGCGTCGAGCGAAATGTGCGGAAAAAGCGTTTTTTCCCCCACATTTTGGACTTTGCAGGGGTATCTGGGTAAAAAAATCTGGGGCGATGTGCGCAAATCACACCTCTGCGGATTCCCACGGGTGTCCTCTTTTCGGAAATGCATGGTGTTCCCTGTTTTCCTTTGTGGCTTGGACACCCGAGGCCCATATCTGTATGTTGTGCCGGTCGGCAGAATGGCTGAGATTCCCCTCTGCAAACAGACTGGGGGTTGCTTGCGTTTTCGGCTTGCCCCTTGCCGGCCAGGTAGGTGCACCCACGCATGTGAGGTGCCGTTTTCATCGGGACACCTGTGGGAACGCGGGACGGTAGGCCATGTGTTGTTGGGGGCCTGTTTCGATGGGTGCGTCGAGCGAAATGTGCGGAAAAAGCGTTTTTTCCCCCACATTTCGGACTTTGCAGGGGTGTCTGGGTAAAAAAATCTGGGGCGATGTGCGCAAATCACACCTCTGCGGATTCCCACGGGTGTCCTCTTTTCGGAAATGCATGGGGCTCCCTGTTTTCCTTGGTGGCTTGGACACCCGAGGCCCATATCTGTATGTTGTGCCGGTCGGCAGAATGGCTGAGATTCCCCTCTGCAAACAGACTGCGGGTTGCTTGCGTTTTTGGCTTGCCCCTTGCCGGCCAGGTAGGTGCACCCACGCATGTGAGGTACCGTTTTCATCGGGACACCTGTGGGAACGCGGGACGGTAGGCCATGTGTTGTTGGGGGCGTGTTTTGATGGGTGCGTCAAGCGAAATGTGCGGAAAAAGCGTTTTTTCCCCCACATTTCGGACTTTGCAGGGGTGTCTGTGTAAATAAATCTGGGGCGATGTGCGCAAATCACACCTCTGCGGATTCCCACGGGTGTCCTCTTTTCGGAAATGCATGGGGCTCCCTGTTTTCCTTGGTGGCTTGGACACCCGAGGCCCATATCTGTATGTTGTGCTGGTCGGCAGAATGGCTGAGATTCCCCTCTGCAAACAGACTGGGGGTTGCTTGCGTTTTCGGCTTGCCCCTTGCCGGCCAGGTAGGTGCACCCACGCATGTGAGGTACCGTTTTCATCGGGACACCTGTGGGAACGCGGGACAGTAGGCCATGTGTTGTTGGGGGCGTGTTTCGATGGGTGCGTCGAGCGAAATGTGCGGAAAAAGCGTTTTTTCCCCCACATTTTGGACTTTGCAGGGGTGTCTGGGTAAAAAAATCTGGGGCGATGTGCGCAAATCACACCTCTGCGGATTCCCACGGGTGTCCTCTTTTCGGAAATGCATGGGGCTCCCTGTTTTCCTTGGTGGCTTGGACACCCGAGGCCCATATCTGTATGTTGTGCCGGTCGGCAGAATGCCTGAGATTCCCCTCTGCAAACAGACTGGGGGTTGCTTGTGTTTTCGGCTTGCCCCTTGCCGGCCAGGTAGGTGCACCCACGCATATGAGGTACCGTTTTCATCGGGACACCTGTGGGAACGCGGCACGGTAGGCCATGTGTTGTTGGGGGCGTGTTTCGATGGGTGCGTCGAGCGAAATGTGCGGAAAAAGCGTTTTTTCCCCCACATTTCGGACTTTGCAGGGGTGTCTGGGTAAAAAAATCTGGGGCGATGTGCGCAAATCACACCTCTGTGGATTCCCACGGGTGTCCTCTTTTCGGAAATGCATGGGGCTCCCTGTTTTCCTTGGTGGCTTGGACACCCGAGGCCCATATCTGTATGTTGTGCCGGTCGGCAGAATGGCTGAGATTCCCCTCTGCAAACAGACTGGGGATTGCTTGCGTTTTCGGCTTGCCCCTTGCCGGCCAGGTAGGTGCACCCACGCATGTGAGGTACCGTTTTCATTGGGACACCTGTGGGAACGCGGGACGGTAGGCCATGTGTTGTTGGGGGCGTGTTTCGATGGGTGCGTCGAGCGAAATGTGCGGAAAAAGCGTTTTTTCCCCCACATTTCGGACTTTGCAGGGGTGTCTGGGTAAAAAAATCTGGGGCGATGTGCGCAAATCACACCTCTGCGGATTCCCACGGGTGTCCTCTTTTCGGAAATGCATGGGGCTCCCTGTTTTCCTTGGTGGCTTGGACACCCGAGGCCCATATCTGTATGTTGTGCCGGTCGGCAGAATGGCTGAGATTCCCCTCTGCAAACAGACTGGGGGTTGCTTGCGTTTTCGGCTTGCCCCTTGCCGGCCAGGTAGGTGCACCCACGCATGTGAGGTACCGTTTTCATCGGTACACCTGTGGGAACGCGGGACAGTAGGCCATGTTTTGTTGGGGGCGGGTTTCGATGGGTGCGTCGAGCGAAATGTGCGGAAAAAGCGTTTTTTCCCCCACATTTCGGACTTTGCAGGGGTGTCTGGGTAAAAAAATCTGGGGCAATGTGTGCAAATCACACCTCTGCGGATTCCCACGGGTGTCCTCTTTTCGGAAATGCATGGGGCTCCCTGTTTTCCTTGGTGGCTTGGACACCCGAGGCCCATATCTGTATGTTGTGCCGGTCGGCAGAATGGCTGAGATTCCCCTCTGCAAACAGACTGGGGGTTGCTTGCGTTTTCGGCTTGCCCCTTGCCGGCCAGGTAGGTGCACCCACGCATGTGAGGTACCGTTTTCATCGGGACACCTGTGGGAACGCGGGACAGTAGGCCATGTGTTGTTGGGGGCGTGTTATGATGGGTGCGTCGAGCGAAATGTGCGGAAAAAGCGTTTCTTCCCCAACATTTCGGACTTTGCAGGGGTGTCTGTGTAAAAAAATCTGGAGCGATGTGCGCAAATCACACCTCTGCGGATTCCCACGGGTGTCCTCTTTTCGGAAATGCATGGGGCTCCCTGTTTTCCTTGGTGGCTTGGACACCCGAGGCCCATATCTGTATGTTGTGCCGGTCGGCACAATGGCTGAGATTCCCCTCTGCAAACAGACTGGGGGTTGCTTGCGTTTTCGGCTTGCCCCTTGCCGGCCAGGTAGGTGCACCTACGCATGTGAGGTACCGTTTTCATCGGGACACCTGTGGGAACACGGGACAGTAGGCCATGTGTTGTTGGGGGCGTGTTTCGATGGGTGCGTCGAGCGAAATGTGCGGAAAAAGCATTTTTTCCCCCACATTTTGGACTTTGCAGGGGTGTCTGGGTAAAAAAATCTGGGGTGATGTGCGCAAATCACACCTCTGCGGATTCCCACGGGTATCCTCTTTTCGGAAATGCATGGTGTTCCCTGTTTTCCTTTGTGGCTTGGACACCCGAGGCCCATATCTGTATGTTGTGCCGGTCGGCAGAATGGCTGAGATTCCCCTCTGCAAACAGACTGGGGGTTGCTTGCGTTTTCGGCTTGCCCCTTGCCGGCCAGGTAGGTGCACCCACGCATGTGAGGTGCCGTTTTCATCGGGACGCCTGTGGGAACGCGGGACGGTAGGCCATGTGTTGTTGGGGGCGTGTTTCGATGGGTGCGTCAAGCGAAATGTGCGGAAAAAGCGTTTTTTCCCCCACATTTCGGACTTTGCAGGGGTGTCTGGGTAAAAAAATCTGGGGCGATGTGCGCAAATCACACCTCTGCGGATTCCCACGGGTGTCCTCTTTTCGGAAATGCATGGGGCTCCCTGTTTTCCTTGGTGGCTTGGACACCCGAGGCCCATATCTGTATGTTGTGCCGGTCGGCAGAATGGCTGAGATTCCCCTCTGCAAACAGACTGCGGGTTGCTTGCGTTTTCTTCTTGCCCCTTGCCGGCCAGGTAGGTGCACCCACGCATGTGAGGTACCGTTTTCATCGGGACACCTGTGGGAACGCGGGACGGTAGGCCATGTGTTGTTGGGGGCGTGTTTCGATGGGTGCATCGAGCAAAATGTGCGGAAAAAGCGTTTTTTCCCCCACATTTCGGACTTTGCAGGGGTGTCTGGGTAAAAAAATCTGGGCGATGTGTGCAAATCACACCTCTGCGGATTCCCACTGGTGTCCTCTTTTCGGAAATGCATGGGCCTCCCTGTTTTCCTTGGTGGCTTGGACACCCGAGGCCCATATCTGTATGTTGTGCCGGTCGGCAGAATGGCTGAGATTCCCCTCTGCAAACAGACTGGGGGTTGCTTGCGTTTTCGGCTTGCCCCTTGCCGGCCAGGTAGGTGCACCCACGCATGTGAGGTACCGTTTTCATCGGGACACCTGTGGGAACGCGGGACGGTAGGCCATGTGTTGTTGGGGGCGTGTTTCGATGGGTGCGTCGAGCGAAATGTGCGGAAAAAGCGTTTTTTCCCCCACATTTCGGACTTTGCAGGGGTGTCTGGATAAAAAAAATCTGGGGCGATGTGCGCAAATCAGACCTCTGCGGATTCCCACGGGTGTCCTCTTTTCAGAAATGCATGGGGCTCCCTGTTTTCCTTGGTGGCTTGGACACCCGAGGCCCATATCTGTATGTTGTGCCGGTCGGCAGAATGGCTGAGATTCCCCTCTGCAAACAGACTGGGGGTTGCTTGCGTTTTCGGCTTGCCCCTTGCCGGCCAGGTAGGTGCACCCACGCATGTGAGGTACCGTTTTCATCGGGACACCTGTGGGAACGCGGGACGGTAGGCCATGTGTTGTTGGGGGCGTGTTTCGATGGGTGCGTCGAGCGAAATGTGCGGAAAAAGCGTTTTTTCCCCCACATTTCGGACTTTGCAGGGGTGTCTGGGTAAAAGAATCTGGGGCGATGTGCGCAAATCACACCTCTGCGGATTCCCACGGGTGTCCTCTTTTCGGAAATGCATGGGGCTCCCTGTTTTCCTTGGTGGCTTGGACACCCGAGGCCCATATCTGTATGTTGGGCCGGTCGGAAGAATGGCTGAAATTCCCCTCTGCAAACAGACTGGGGGTTGCTTGCGTTTTCGGCTTGCCCCTTGCCGGCCAGGTAGGTGCACCCACGCATGTGAGGTACCGTTTTCATCGGGACACCTGTGGGAACGCGGGACGGTAGGCCATGTGTTGTTGGGGGCGTGTTTCGATGGGTGCGTCGAGCTAAATGTGCGGAAAAAGTGTTTTTTCCCCCACATTTCGGACTTTGCAGGGGTGTCTGGGTAAAAAAATCTGGGGCGATGTGCGCAAATCACACCTCTGCGGATTCCCACGGGTGTCCTCTTTTCGGAAATGCATGGGGCTCCCTGTTTTCCTTGGTGGCTTGGACACCCGAGGCCCATATCTGTATGTTGTGCCGGTCGGCAGAATGGCTGAGATTCCCCTCTGCAAACAGACTGGGGGTTGCTTGCGTTTTCGGCTTGCCCCTTGCCGGCCAGGTAGGTGCACCCACGCATGTGAGGTACCGTTTTCATCGGGACACCTGTGGGAACGCGGGACGGTAGGCCATGTGTTGTTGGGGGCGTGTTTCGATGGGTGCGTTGAGCGAAATGTGCGGAAAAAGCGTTTTTTCCCCCACATTTCGGACTTTGCAGTGGTGTCTGGGTAAAAAAATCTGGGGCGATGTGCGCAAATCACACCTCTGCGGATTCCCACGGGTGTCCTCTTTTCGGAAATGCATGGGGCTCCCTGTTTTCCTTGGTGGCTTGGACACCCGAGGCCCATATCTGTATGTTGTGCCGGTCGGCAGAATGGCTGAGATTCCCCTCTGCAAACAGACTGGGGGTTGCTTGCGTTTTCGGCTTGCCCCTTGACGGCCAGGTAGGTGCACCCACGCATGTGAGGTACTGTTTTCATCGGGACACCTGTGGGAACGCGGGACGGTAGGCCATGTGTTGTTGGGGGCGTGTTTCGATGGGTGCGTCGAGCGAAATGTGCGGAAAAAGCATTTTTTGCCCCACATTTCGGACTTTGCAGGGGTGTCTGGGTAAAAAAAAAATCTGGGGCGATGTGCGCAAATCACACCTCTGCGGATTCCCACGGGTGTCCTCTTTTCGGAAATGCATGGGGCTCCCTGTTTTCCTTGGTGGCTTGGACACCCGAGGCCCATATCTGTATGTTGTGCCGGTCGGCAGAATGGCTGAGATTCCCCTCTGCAAACAGACTGGAGGTTGCTTGCGTTTTCGGCTTGCCCCTTGCCGGCCACGTAGGTGCACCCACGCATGTGAGGTACCGTTTTCATCGGGACACCTGTGGGAACGCGGGACGGTAGGCCATGTGTTGTTGGGGCGTGTTTCAATGGGTGCGTCGAGCGAAATGTGCGGAAAAAGCGTTTTTTCCCCCACATTTCGGACTTTGCAGGGGTGTCTGTGTAAAAAAATCTGGGGCGATGTGCGCAAATCACACCTCTGCGGATTCCCACGGGTGTCCTCTTTTTGGAAATGCATGGGGCTCCCTGTTTTCCTCGGTGGCTTGGACACCCGAGGCCCATATCTGTATGTTGTGCCGGTCGGCAGAATGGCTGAGATTCCCCTCTGCAAACAGACTGGGGGTTGCTTGCGTTTTCGGCTTGCCCCTTGCCGGCCAGGTAGGTGCACCCACGCATATGAGGTACCGTTTTCATCGGGACACCTGTGGGAACGCGGGACGGTAGGCCACGTGTTGTTGGGGGCGTGTTTCGATGGGTGCGTCGAGCGAAATGTGCGGAAAAAGCGTTTTTTCCCCCACATTTTGGACTTTGCAGGGGTGTCTGGGTAAAAAAATCTGGGGCGATGTGCGCAAATCACACCTCTGCGGATTCCCACTGGTGTCCTCTTTTCGGAAATGCATGGGGCTCCCTGTTTTCCTTGGTGGCTTGGACACCCGAGGCCCATATCTGTATGTTGTGCCGGTCGGCAGAATGGCTGAGATTCCCCTCTGCAAACAGACTGGGGGTTGCTTGTGTTTTCGGCTTGCCCCTTGCCGGCCAGGTAGGTGCACCCACGCATGTGAGGAACCGTTTTCATCAGGACACCTGTGGGAACGCGGGACGGTAGGCCATGTGTTGTTGGGGGCGTGTTTCGATGGGTGCGTCGAGCGAAATGTGCGGAAAAAGCGTTTTTTCCCCCACATTTCGGACTTTGCAGGGGTGTCTGTGTAAAAAAATCTGGGGCGATGTGCGCAAATCACACCTCTGCGGATTCCCACGGGTGTCCTCTTTTCGGAAATGCATGGGGCTCCCTGTTTTCCTTGGTGGCTTGGACACCCGAGGCCCATATCTGTATGTTGTGCCGGTCGGCACAATGGCTGAGATTCCCCTCTGCAAACAGACTGGGGGTTGCTTGCGTTTTCGGCTTGCCCCTTGCCGGCCAGGTAGGTGCACCTACGCATGTGAGGTACCGTTTTCATCGGGACTCCTGTGGGAACACGGGACAGTAGGCCATGTGTTGTTGGGGGCGTGTTTCGATGGGTGCGTCGAGCGAAATGTGCGGAAAAAGCGTTTTTTCCCCCACATTTTGGACTTTGCAGGGGTATCTGGGTAAAAAAATCTGGGGCGATGTGCGCAAATCACACCTCTGCGGATTCCCACGGGTGTCCTCTTTTCGGAAATGCATGGTGTTCCCTGTTTTCCTTTGTGGCTTGGACACCCGAGGCCCATATCTGTATGTTGTGCCGGTCGGCAGAATGGCTGAGATTCCCCTCTGCAAACAGACTGGGGGTTGCTTGCGTTTTCGGCTTGCCCCTTGCCGGCCAGGTAGGTGCACCCACGCATGTGAGGTGCCGTTTTCATCGGGACACCTGTGGGAACGCGGGACGGTAGGCCATGTGTTGTTGGGGGCCTGTTTCGATGGGTGCGTCGAGCGAAATGTGCGGAAAAAGCGTTTTTTCCCCCACATTTCGGACTTTGCAGGGGTGTCTGGGTAAAAAAATCTGGGGCGATGTGCGCAAATCACACCTCTGCGGATTCCCACGGGTGTCCTCTTTTCGGAAATGCATGGGGCTCCCTGTTTTCCTTGGTGGCTTGGACACCCGAGGCCCATATCTGTATGTTGTGCCGGTCGGCAGAATGGCTGAGATTCCCCTCTGCAAACAGACTGCGGGTTGCTTGCGTTTTCGGCTTGCCCCTTGCCGGCCAGGTAGGTGCACCCACGCATGTGAGGTACCGTTTTCATCGGGACACCTGTGGGAACGCGGGACGGTAGGCCATGTGTTGTTGGGGGCGTGTTTTGATGGGTGCGTCAAGCGAAATGTGCGGAAAAAGCGTTTTTTCCCCCACATTTCGGACTTTGCAGGGGTGTCTGTGTAAATAAATCTGGGGCGATGTGCGCAAATCACACCTCTGCGGATTCCCACGGGTGTCCTCTTTTCGGAAATGCATGGGGCTCCCTGTTTTCCTTGGTGGCTTGGACACCCGAGGCCCATATCTGTATGTTGTGCTGGTCGGCAGAATGGCTGAGATTCCCCTCTGCAAACAGACTGGGGGTTGCTTGCGTTTTCGGCTTGCCCCTTGCCGGCCAGGTAGGTGCACCCACGCATGTGAGGTACCGTTTTCATCGGGACACCTGTGGGAACGCGGGACAGTAGGCCATGTGTTGTTGGGGGCGTGTTTCGATGGGTGCGTCGAGCGAAATGTGCGGAAAAAGCGTTTTTTCCCCCACATTTTGGACTTTGCAGGGGTGTCTGGGTAAAAAAATCTGGGGCGATGTGCGCAAATCACACCTCTGCGGATTCCCACGGGTGTCCTCTTTTCGGAAATGCATGGGGCTCCCTGTTTTCCTTGGTGGCTTGGACACCCGAGGCCCATATCTGTATGTTGTGCCGGTCGGCAGAATGCCTGAGATTCCCCTCTGCAAACAGACTGGGGGTTGCTTGCGTTTTCGGCTTGCCCCTTGCCGGCCAGGTAGGTGCACCCACGCATATGAGGTACCGTTTTCATCGGGACACCTGTGGGAACGCGGCACGGTAGGCCATGTGTTGTTGGGGGCGTGTTTCGATGGGTGCGTCGAGCGAAATGTGCGGAAAAAGCGTTTTTTCCCCCACATTTCGGACTTTGCAGGGGTGTCTGGGTAAAAAAATCTGGGGCGATGTGCGCAAATCACACCTCTGTGGATTCCCACGGGTGTCCTCTTTTCGGAAATGCATGGGGCTCCCTGTTTTCCTTGGTGGCTTGGACACCCGAGGCCCATATCTGTATGTTGTGCCGGTCGGCAGAATGGCTGAGATTCCCCTCTGCAAACAGACTGGGGATTGCTTGCGTTTTCGGCTTGCCCCTTGCCGGCCAGGTAGGTGCACCCACGCATGTGAGGTACCGTTTTCATTGGGACACCTGTGGGAACGCGGGACGGTAGGCCATGTGTTGTTGGGGGCGTGTTTCGATGGGTGCGTCGAGCGAAATGTGCGGAAAAAGCGTTTTTTCCCCCACATTTCGGACTTTGCAGGGGTGTCTGGGTAAAAAAATCTGGGGCGATGTGCGCAAATCACACCTCTGCGGATTCCCACGGGTGTCCTCTTTTCGGAAATGCATGGGGCTCCCTGTTTTCCTTGGTGGCTTGGACACCCGAGGCCCATATCTGTATGTTGTGCCGGTCGGCAGAATGGCTGAGATTCCCCTCTGCAAACAGACTGGGGGTTGCTTGCGTTTTCGGCTTGCCCCTTGCCGGCCAGGTAGGTGCACCCACGCATGTGAGGTACCGTTTTCATCGGTACACCTGTGGGAACGCGGGACAGTAGGCCATGTTTTGTTGGGGGCGGGTTTCGATGAGTGCGTCGAGCGAAATGTGCGGAAAAAGCGTTTTTTCCCCCACATTTCGGACTTTGCAGGGGTGTCTGGGTAAAAAAATCTGGGGCAATGTGTGCAAATCACACCTCTGCGGATTCCCACGGGTGTCCTCTTTTCGGAAATGCATGGGGCTCCCTGTTTTCCTTGGTGGCTTGGACACCCGAGGCCCATATCTGTATGTTGTGCCGGTCGGCAGAATGGCTGAGATTCCCCTCTGCAAACAGACTGGGGGTTGCTTGCGTTTTCGGCTTGCCCCTTGCCGGCCAGGTAGGTGCACCCACGCATGTGAGGTACCGTTTTCATCGGGACACCTGTGGGAACGCGGGACAGTAGGCCATGTGTTGTTGGGGGCGTGTTATGATGGGTGCGTCGAGCGAAATGTGCGGAAAAAGCGTTTTTTCCCCCACATTTCGGACTTTGCAGGGGTGTCTGGGTAAAAAAATCTGGGGCGATGTGCGCAAATCACACCTCTGCGGATTCCCACGGGTGTCCTCTTTTCGGAAATGCATGGGGCTCCCTGTTTTCCTTGGTGGCTTGGACACCCGAGGCCCATATCTGTATGTTGTGCCGGTCGGCAGAATGGCTGAGATTCCCCTCTGCAAACAGACTGGGGGTTGCTTGCGTTTTCGGCTTGCCCCTTGCCGGCCAGGTAGGTGCACCCACGCATGTGAGGTACCGTTTTCATCGGGACACCTGTGGGAACGCGGGACGGTAGGCCATGTGTTGTTGGGGGCGTGTTTCGATGGGTGCGTCGAGCGAAATGTGCGGAAAAAGCGTTTTTTCCCCCACATTTTGGACTTTGCAGGGGTGTCTGGATAAAAAAATCTGGGGCGATGTGCGCAAATCACACCTCTGCGGATTCCCACGGGTGTCCTCTTTTCGGAAATGCATGGGGCTCCCTGTTTTCCTTGGTGGCTTGGACACCCGAGGCCCATATCTGTATGTTGTGCCGGTCGGCAGAATGCCTGAGATTCCCCTCTGCAAACAGACTGGGGGTTGCTTGCGTTTTCGGCTTGCCCCTTGCCGGCCAGGTAGGTGCACCCACGCATGTGAGGAACCGTTTTCATCGGGACACCTGTGGGAACGCGGGACGGTAGGCCATGTGTTGTTGGGGGCGTCTTTCGATGGGTGCGTCGAGCGAAATGTGCGGAAAAAGCATTTTTTCCCCCACATTTCGGACTTTGCAGGGGTGTCTGGGTAAAAAAATCTGGGGCGATGTGCGCAAATCACACCTCTGCGGATTCCCACGGGTGTCCTCTTTTCGGAAATGCATGGGGCTCCCTGTTTTCCTTGGTGGCTTGGACACCCGAGGCCCATATCTGTATGTTGTGCCGGTCGGCAGAATGGCTGAGATTCCCCTCTGCAAACAGACTGGGGGTTGCTTGCGTTTTCGGCTTGCCCCTTGCCGGCCAGGTAGGTGCACCCACGCATGTGAGGTACCGTTTTCATTGGGACACCTGTGGGAACGCGGGACGGTAGGCCATGTGTTGTTGGGGGCGTGTTTTGATGGGTGCGTCGAGCGAAATGTGCGGAAAAAGCGTTTTTTCCCCCACATTTCGGACTTTGCAGGGATGTCTGGGTAAAAAAATCTGGGGCGATGTGCGCAAATCACACCTCTGCGGATTCCCACTGGTGTCCTCTTTTCGGAAATGCATGGGGCTCCCTGTTTTCCTTGGTGGCTAGGACACCCGAGGCCGATATCTGTATGTTGTGCCGGTCGGCAGAATGGCTGAGATTCCCCTCTGCAAACAGACTGGGGGTTGCTTGCGTTTTTGGCTTGCCCCTTGCCGGCCAGGTAGGTGCACCCACGCATGTGAGGTACCGTTTTCATCGGGACACCTGTGGGAACGCGGGACGGTAGGCCATGTGTTGTTGGGGGCATGTTTCGATGGGTGCGTCGAGCGAAATGTGCGGAAAAAGCGTTTTTTCCCCCACATTTCGGACTTTGCAGGGGTGTCTGGGTAAAAAAATCTGGGGCGATGTGCGCAAATCACACCTCTGCGGATTCCCACGGGTGTCCTCTTTTCAGAAATGCATGGGGCTCCCTGTTTTCCTTGGTGGCTTGGACACCCGAGGCCCATATCTGTATGTTGTGCCGGTCGGCAGAATGGCTGAGATTCCCCTCTGCAAACAGACTGGGGGTTGCTTGCGTTTTCGGCTTGCCCCTTGCCGGCCAGGTAGGTGCACCCACACATGTGAGGTACCGTTTTCATCGGGACACCTGTGGGAACGCGGGACGGTAGGCCATGTGTTGTTGGGGGCGTGTTTCGATGGGTGCGTCGAGCGAAATGTGCGGAAAAAGTGTTTTTTCCCCCACATTTCAGACTTTGCAGGGGTGTCTGGGTAAAAAAATCTGGGGCGATGTGCACAAATCACACCTCTGCGGATTCCCACGGGTGTCCTCTTTTCGGAAATGCATGGGACTCCCTGTTTTCCTTGGTGGCTTGGACACCCGAGGCCCATATCTGTATGTTGTGCCGGTCGGCAGAATGGCTGAGATTCCCCTCTGCAAACAGACTGGGGGTTGCTTGCGTTTTCGGCTTGCCCCTTGCCGGCCAGGTAGGTGCACCCACGCATGTGAGGTACCGTTTTCATCAGGACACCTGTGGGAACGCGGGACGGTAGGCCATGTGTTGTTGGGGGCGTGTTTCGATGGGTGCGTCGAGCGAAATGTGCGGAAAAAGCGTTTTTTCCCCCACATTTCGGACTTTGCAGGGGTGTCTGGGTAAAAGAATCTGGGGCGATGTGCGCAAATCACACCTATGCGGATTCCCACGGGTGTCCTCTTTTCGGAAATGCATGGGGCTCCCTGTTTTCCTTGGTGGCTTGGACACCCGAGGCCCATATCTGTATGTTGGGCCGGTCGGCAGAATGGCTGAGATTCCCCTCTGCAAACAGACTGGGGGTTGCTTGCGTTTTCGGCTTGCCCCTTGCCGGCCAGGTAGGTGCACCCACGCATGTGAGGTACCGTTTTCATCGGGACACCTGTGGGGACGCGGGACGGTAGGCCATGTGTTGTTGGGGGCGTGTTTCGATGGGTGTGTCGAGCTAAATGTGCGGAAAAAGTGTTTTTTCCCCCACATTTCGGACTTTGCAGGGGTGTCTGGGTAAAAAAATCTGGGGCGATGTGCGCAAATCACACCTCTGCGGATTCCCACGGGTGTCCTCTTTTCGGAAATGCATGGGGCTCCCTGTTTTCCTTGGTGGCTTGGACACCCGAGGCCCATATCTGTATGTTGTGCCGGTCGGCAGAATGGCTGAGATTCCCCTCTGCAAACAGACTGGGGGTTGCTTGCGTTTTCGGCTTGCCCCTTGCCGGCCAGGTAGGTGCACCCACGCATGTGAGGTACCGTTTTCATCGGGACACCTGTGGGAACGCGGGACGGTAGGCCATGTGTTGTTGGGGGCGTCTTTCGATGGGTGCGTCGAGCGAAATGTGCGGAAAAAGCATTTTTTCCCCCACATTTCGGACTTTGCAGGGGTGTCTGGGTAAAAAAATCTGGGGCGATGTGCGCAAATCACACCTCTGCGGATTCCCACGGGTGTCCTCTTTTCGGAAATGCATGGGGCTCCCTGTTTTCCTTGGTGGCTTGGACACCCGAGGCCCATATCTGTATGTTGTGCCGGTCGGCAGAATGGCTGAGATTCCCCTCTGCAAACAGACTGGAGGTTGATTGCGTTTTCGGCTTGCCCCTTGCCGGCCACGTAGGTGCACCCACGCATGTGAGGTACCATTTTCATCGGGACACCTGTGGGAACGCGGGACGGTAGGCCATGTGTTGTTGGGGGCGTGTTTCAATGGGTGCGTCGAGCGAAATGTGCGGAAAAAGCGTTTTTTCCCCCACATTTTGGACTTTGCAGGGGTGTCTGGGTAAAAAAATCTGGGGCGATGTGCGCAAATCACACCTCTGCGGATTCCCACTGGTGTCCTCTTTTCGGAAATGCATGGGGCTCCCTGTTTTCCTTGGTGGCTTGGACACCCGAGGCCCATATCTGTATGTTGTGCCGGTCGGCAGAATGGCTGAGATTCCCCTCTGCAAACAGACTGGGGGTTGCTTGCGTTTTCGGCTTGCCCCTTGCCGGCCAGGTAGGTGCACCCACGCATGTGAGGAACCGTTTTCATCGGGACACCTGTGGGAACGCGGGACGGTAGGCCATGTGTTGTTGGGGGCGTGTTTCGATGGGTGCGTCGAGCGAAATGTGCGGAAAAAGCGTTTTTTCCCCCACATTTCGGACTTTGCAGTGGTGTCTGGGTAAAAAAATCTGGGGCGATGTGCGCAAATCAGACATCTGCGGATTCCCACGGGTGTCCTCTTTTCGGAAATGCATCGGGCTCCCTGTTTTCCTTGGTGGCTTGGACACCCGAGGCCCATATCTGTATGTTGTGCCGGTCGGCAGAATGGCTGAGATTCCCCTCTGCAAACAGACTGGGGGTTGCTTGCGTTTTCGGCTTGCCCCTTGCCGGCCAGGTAGGTGCACCCACGCATGTGAGGTACCGTTTTCATCGGGACACCTGTGGGAACGCGGGACAGTAGGCCATGTTTTGTTGGGGGCGTGTTTCGATGGGTGCGTCGAGCGAAATGTGCGGAAAAAGCGTTTTTTCCCCCACATTTCGGACTTTGCAGGGGTGTCTGGGTAAAAAAATCTGGGGCGATGTGTGCAAATCACACCTCTGCGGATTCCCACAGGTGTCCTCTTTTCGGAAATGCATGGGGCTCCCTGTTTTCCTTGGTGGCTTGGACACCCGAGGCCCATATCTGTATGTTGTGCCGGTCGGCAGAATGGCTGAGATTCCCCTCTGCAAACAGACTGGGGGTTGCTTGCGTTTTCGGCTTGCCCCTTGCCGGCCAGGTAGGTGCACCCACGCATGTGAGGTACCGTTTTCATCGGGACACCTGTGGGAACGCGGGACGGTAGGCCATGTGTTGTTGGGGGTGTGTTTTGATGGGTGCGTCGAGCGAAATGTGCGGAAAAAGCATTTTTTCCCCCACATTTCGGACTTTGCAGGGGTGTCTGGGTAAAAAAATCTGGGGCGATGTGCGCAAATCACACCTCTGCGGATTCCCACGGGTGTCCTCTTTTCGGAAATGCATGGGGCTCCCTGTTTTCCTTGGTGGCTTGGACACCCGATGCCCATATCTGTATGCTGTGCCGGTCGGCAGAATGGCTGAGATTCCCCTCTGCAAACAGACTGGGGGTTGCTTGCGTTTTCGGCGTGCCCCTTGCCGGCCATGTAGGTGCACCCACGCATGTGAGGTACCGTTTTCATCGGGACACCTGTGGGAACGCGGGACGGTAGGCCATGTGATGTTGGGGGCATGTTTCGATGGGTGCGTCGAGCGAAATGTGCGGAAAAAGCGTTTTTTCCCCCACATTTCGGACTTTGCAGGGGTGTCTGGGTAAAAAAATCTGGGGCGATGTGCGCAAATCACACCTCTGCGGATTCCCACGGGTGTCCTCTTTTCGGAAATGCATGGGGCTCCCTGTTTTCCTTGGTGGCTTGGACTCCCGTGGCCCATATCTGTATGTTGTGGCGTTCGGCAGAATGGCTGAGATTCCCCTCTGCAAACAGACTGGGGGTTGCTTGCGTTTTCGGCTTGCCCCTTGCCGGCCAGGTAGATGCACCCACACATGTGAGGTACCGTTTTCATCGGGACACCTGTGGGAACGCGGGACGGTAGGCCATGTGTTGTTGGGGGCGTGTTCCGATGGGTGCGTCGAGCGAAATGTGCGGAAAAAGTGTTTTTTCCCCCACATTTCGGACTTTGCAGGGGTGTCTGGGTAAAAAAATCTGGGGTGATGTGCGCAAATCACACCTCTGCGGATTCCCACGGGTGTCCTCTTTTCGGAAATGCATGGGGCTCCCTGTTTTCCTTGGTGGCTTGGACACCCGAGGCCCATATCTGTATGTTGTGCCGGTTGGCAGAATGGCTGAGATTCCCCTCTGCAAACAGACTGGGGGTTGCTTGGTTTTCGGCTTGCCCCTTGCCGGCCAGGTAGGTGCACCCACGCATGTGAGGTACCGTTTTCATCGGGACACCTGTGGGAACGCGGGACGGTAGGCCATGTGTTGTTGGGGACGTGTTTCGATGGGTGCGTCGAGCGAAATGTGCGGAAAAAGCGTTTTTTCCCCCACATTTCGGACTTTGCAGGGGTGTCTGGGTAAAAAAATCTGGGGCGATGTGCACAAATCACACCTCTGCGGATTCCCACGGGTGTCCTCTTTTCGGAAATGCATGGGACTCCCTGTTTTCCTTGGTGGCTTGGACACCCGAGGCCCATATCTGTATGTTGTGCCGGTCGGCAGAATGGCTGAGATTCCCCTCTGCAAACAGACTGGGGGTTGCTTGCGTTTTCGGCTTGCCCCTTGCCGGCCAGGTAGGTGCACCCACGCATGTGAGGTACCGTTTTCATCGGGACACCTGTGGGAACGCGGGACGGTAGGCCATGTGTTGTTGGGGGCGTGTTTCGATGGGTGCGTCGAGCGAAATGTGCAGAAAAAGCGTTTTTTTCCCCCACATTTCGGACTTTGCAGGGGTGTCTGGGTAAAAAAATCTGGGGTGATGTGCGCAAATCACACCTCTGCGGATTCCCACGGGTGTCCTCTTTTCGGAAATGCATGGGGCTCCCTGTTTTCCTTGGTGGCTTGGACACCCGAGGCCCATATCTGTATGTTGTGCCGGTCGGCAGAATGGCTGAGATTCCCCTCTGCAAACAGACTTGGGGTTGCTTGCCTTTTCGGCTTGCCCCTTGCCGGCCAGGTAGGTGCACCCACGCATGTGAGGTACCGTTTTCATCGGGACACCTGTGGGAACGCGGGACGGTAGGCCATGTGTTGTTGGGGGTGTGTTTTGATGGGTGCGTCGAGCGAAATGTGCGGAAAAAGCATTTTTTCCCCCACATTTCGGACTTTGCAGGGGTGTCTGGGTAAAAAAATCTGGGGCGATGTGCGCAAATCACACCTCTGCGGATTCCCACGGGTGTCCTCTTTTCGGAAATGCATGGGGCTCCCTGTTTTCCTTGGTGGCTTGGACACCCGAGGCCCATATCTGTATGCTGTGCCGGTCGGCAGAATGGCTGAGATTCCCCTCTGCAAACAGACTGGGGGTTGCTTGCGTTTTCGGCTTGCCCCTTGCCGGCCAGGTAGGTGCACCCACGCATGTGAGGTACCGTTTTCATCGGGACACCTGTGGGAACGCGGGACGGTAGGCCATGTGTTGTTGGAGGTGTGTTTTGATGGGTGCGTCGCCGAAATGTGCGGAAAAAGTGTTTTTTCCCCCACATTTCAGACTTTGCAGGGGTGTCTGGGTAAAAAAATCTGGGGCGATGTGCACAAATCACACCTCTGCGGATTCCCACGGGTGTCCTCTTTTCGGAAATGCATGGGACTCCCTGTTTTCCTTGGTGGCTTGGCCACCCGAGGCCCATATCTGTATGTTGTGCCGGTCGGCAGAATGGCTGAGATTCCCCTCTGCAAACAGACTGGGGGTTGCTTGCGTTTTCGGCTTGCCCCTTGCCGGCCAGGTAGGTGCACCCACGCATGTGAGGTACCGTTTTCATCAGGACACCTGTGGGAACGCGGGACAGTAGGCCATGTGTTGTTGGGGGCGTGTTTCGATGGGTGCGTCGAGCGAAATGTGCGGAAAAAGCGTTTTTTCCCCCACATTTCGGACTTTGCAGGGGTGTCTGGGTAAAAGAATCTGGGGCGATGTGCGCAAATCACACCTCTGCGGATTCCCACGGGTGTCCTCTTTTCGGAAATGCATGGGGCTCCCTGTTTTCCTTGGTGGCTTGGACAACCGAGGCCCATATCTGTATGTTGGGCCGGTCGGCAGAATGGCTGAGATTCCCCTCTGCAAACAGACTGAGGGTTACTTGCGTTTTCGGCTTGCCCCTTGCCGGCCAGGTAGGTGCACCCACGCATGTGAGGTACCGTTTTCATCGGGACACCTGTGGGAACGCGGGACGGTAGGCCATGTGTTGTTGGGGGCGTGTTTCGATGGGTGCGTCGAGCGAAATGTGCAGAAAAAGCGTTTTTTTTCCCCACATTTCGGACTTTGCAGGGGTGTCTGGGTAAAAAAATCTGGGGTGATGTGCGCAAATCACACCTCTGCGGATTCCCACGGGTGTCCTCTTTTCGGAAATGCATGGGGCTCCCTGTTTTCCTTGGTGGCTTGGACACCCGAGGCCCATATCTGTATGTTGTGCCGGTCGGCAGAATGGCTGAGATTCCCCTCTGCAAACAGACTGGGGGTTGCTTGCGTTTTCGGCTTGCCCCTTGCCGGCCAGGTAGGTGCACCCACGCATGTGAGGTACCGTTTTCATCGGGACACCTGTGGGAACGCGAGACGGTAGGCCATGTGTTGTTGGGGGCGTGTTTCGATGGGTGCGTCGAGCGAAATGTGCGGAAAAAGTGTTTTTTTCCCCACATTTCGGACTTTGCAGGGGTGTCTGGGTAAAAAAATCTGGGGTGATGTGCGCAAATCACACCTCTGCGGATTCCCACGGGTGTCCTCTTTTCGGAAATGCATGGGGCTCCCTGTTTTCCTTGGTGGCTTGGACACCCGAGGCCCATATCTGTATGTTGTGGCGTTCGGCAGAATGGCTGAGATTCCCCTCTGCAAACAGACTGGGGGTTGCTTGGTTTTCGGCTTGCCCCTTGCCGGCCAGGTAGGTGCACCCACGCATGTGAGGTACCGTTTTCATCGGGACACCTGTGGGAACGCGGGACGGTAGGCCATGTGTTGTTGGGGGCGTGTTTCGATGGGTGCGTCGAGCGAAATGTGCGGAAAAAGCGTTTTTTCCCCCACATTTCGGACTTTGCAGGGGTGTCTGGGTAAAAAAATCTGGGGCGATGTGCACAAATCACACCTCTGCGGATTCCCACGGGTGTCCTCTTTTCGGAAATGCATGGGACTCCCTGTTTTCCTTGGTGGCTTGGACACCCGAGGCCCATATCTGTATGTTGTGCCGGTCGGCAGAATGGCTGAGATTCCCCTCTGCAAACAGACTGGGGGTTGCTTGCGTTTTCGGCTTGCCCCTTGCCGGCCAGGTAGGTGCACCCACGCATGTGAGGTACCGTTTTCATCGGGACACCTGTGGGAACGCGGGACGGTAGGCCATGTGTTGTTGGGGGCGTGTTTCGATGGGTGCGTCGAGCGAAATGTGCAGAAAAAGCGTTTTTTTCCCCCACATTTCGGACTTTGCAGGGGTGTCTGGGTAAATAATCTGGGGTGATGTGCGCAAATCACACCTCTGCGGATTCCCACGGGTGTCCTCTTTTTGGAAATGCATGGGGCTCCCTGTTTTCCTTGGTGGCTTGGACACCCGAGGCCCATATCTGTATGTTGTGCCGGTCGGCAGAATGGCTGAGATTCCCCTCTGCAAACAGACTGGGGGTTGCTTGCGTTTTCGGCTTGCCCCTTGCCGGCCAGGTAGGTGCACCCACGCATGTGAGGTACCGTTTTCATCGGGACACCTGTGGGAACGCGAGACCGTAGGCCATGTGTTGTTGGCGGCGTGTTTCGATGGGTGCGTCGAGCGAAATGTGCGGAAAAAGTGTTTTTTCCCCCACATTTCGGACTTTGCAGGGGTGTCTGGGTAAAAAAATCTGGGGTGATGTGCGCACATCACACCTCTGCGGATTCCCACGGGTGTCCTCTTTTCGGAAATGCATGGGGCTCCCTGTTTTCCTTGGTGGCTTGGACACCCGAGGCCCATATCTGTATGTTGTGCCGGTCGGCAGAATGGCTGAGATTCCCCTCTGCAAACAGACTGGGGGTTGCTTGCGTTTTCGGCTTGCCCCTTGCCGGCCAGGTAGGTGCACCCACGCATGTGAGGTACCGTTTTCATCGGGACACCTGTGGGAACGCGGGACGGTAGGCCATGTGTTGTTGGGGGCGTGTTCCGATGGGTGCGTCGAGCGAAATGTGCGGAAAAAGTGTTTTTTCCTCCACATTTCGGACTTTGCAGGGGTGTCTGGGTAAAAAAATCTGGGGTGATGTGCGCAAATCACACCTCTGCGGATTCCCACGGGTGTCCTCTTTTCGGAAATGCATGGGGCTCCCTGTTTTCCTTGGTGGCTTGGACACCCGAGGCCCATATCTGTATGTTGTGCCGGTCGGCAGAATGGCTGAGATTCCCCTCTGCAAACAGACTGGGGGTTGCTTGCGTTTTCGGCTTGCCCCTTGCCGGCCAGGTAGGTGCACCCACGCATGTGAGGTACTGTTTTCATCGGGACACCTGTGGGAACGCGAGACGGTAGGCCATGTGTTGTTGGGGGCGTGTTTCGATGGGTGCGTCGAGCGAAATGTGCGGAAAAAGTGTTTTTTTCCCCACATTTCGGACTTTGCAGGGGTGTCTGGGTAAAAAAATCTGGGGTGATGTGCGCAAATCACACCTCTGTGGATTCCCACGGGTGTCCTCTTTTCGGAAATGCATGGGGCTTCCTGTTTTCCTTGGTGGCTTGGACACCCGAGGCCCATATCTGTATGTTGTGCCGGTCGGCAGAATGGCTGAGATTCCCCTCTGCAAAAGACTGGGGGTTGCTTGCGTTTTCGGCTTGCCCCTTGCCGGCCAGGTAGGTGCACCCACGCTTGTGAGGTGCCGTTTTCATCGGGACACCTGTGGGAACGCGGGACGGTAGGCCATGTGTTGTTGGGGGCGTGTTTCGATGGGTGCGTCGAGCGAAATGTGCGGAAAAAGCATTTTTTCCCCCACATTTCGGACTTTGCAGGGGTGTCTGGGTAAAAAAATCTTGGGCGATGTGCGCAAATCACACCTCTGCGGATTCCCACGGGTGTCCTCTTTTCGGAAATGCATGGGACTCCCTGTTTTCCTTGGTGGCTTGGACACCCGAGGCCCATATCTGTATTTTGTGCCGGTCGGCAGAATGGCTGAGATTCCCCTCTGCAAACAGACTGGGGGTTGCTTGCGTTTTCGGCTTGCCCCTTGCCGGCCAGGTAGGTGCACCCATGCATGTGAGGTACCATTTTCATCGGGACACCTCTGGGAACACGGGACGGTAGGCCATGTGTTGTTGGGGGCGTGATTCGATGGGTGCGTCGAGCGAAATGTGCAGAAAAAGCGTTTTTTCCCCCACATTTCGGACTTTGCAGGGGTGTCTGGGTAAAAAAATCTGGGGCGATGTGCGCAAATCACACCTCTGAGGATTCCCACGGGTGTCCTCTTTTCGGAAATGCATGGGGCTCCCTGTTTTCCTTGGTGGCTTGGACACCTGAGGCCCATATCTGTATGTTGTGCCGGTCGGCAGAATGGCTGAGATTCCCCTCTGCAAACAGACTGGGGGTTGCTTGCGTTTTCGGCTTGCCCCTTGCCGGCCAGGTAGGTGCACCCTCCCATGTGAGGTACCATTTTCATCGGGACACCTGTGGGAACGCGGGACGGTAGGCCATGTGTTTTTGGGGGCGTGTTCCGATGGGTGCGTCGAGCGAAATGTGCGGAAAAAGTGTTTTTTCCTCCACATTTCGGACTTTGCAAGGGTGTCTGGGTAAAAAAATCTGGGGTGATGTGCGCAAATCACACCTCTGCGGATTCCCACGGGTGTCCTCTTTTCGGAAATGCATGGGGCTCCCTGTTTTCCTTGGTGGCTTGGACACCCGAGGCGCATATCTGTATGTTGTGCCGGTCGGCAGAATGGCTGAGATTCCCCTCTGCAAACAGACTGGGGGTTGCTTGCGTTTTCGGCTTGCCCCTTGCCGGCCAGGTAGGTGCACCCACGCATGTGAGGTACCGTTTTCATCGGGACACCTGTGGGAACGCGGGACGGTAGGCCATGTGTTGTTGGGGGCGTGTTTCGATGGGTGCGTCGAGCGAAATGTGTGGAAAAAGCGTTTTTTCCCCCACATTTCGGACTTTGCAGGGGTGTCTGGGTAAAAAAATCTGGGGCGATGTGCACAAATCACACCTCTGCGGATTCCCACGGGTGTCCTCTTTTCGGAAATGCATGGGACTCCCTGTTTTCCTTGGTGGCTTGGACACCCGAGGCCCATATCTGTATGTTGTGCCGGTCGGCAGAATGGCTGAGATTCCCCTCTGCAAACAGACTGGGGGTTACTTGCGTTTTCGGCTTGCCCCTTGCCGGCCAGGTAGGTGCACCCACGCATGTGAGGTACCGTTTTCATCGGGACACCTGTGGGAACGCGGGACGGTAGGCCATGTGTTGTTGGGGGCGTGTTTCGATGGGTGCGTCGAGCGAAATGTGCAGAAAAAGCGTTTTTTTCCCCCACATTTCGGACTTTGCAGGGGTGTCTGGGTAAAAAAATCTGGGGTGATGTGCGCAAATCACACCTCTGCGGATTCCCACGGGTGTCCTCTTTTCGGAAATGCATGGGGCTCCCTGTTTTCCTTGGTGGCTTGGACACCCGAGGCCCATATCTGTATGTTGTGCCGGTCGGCAGAATGGCTGAGATTCCCCTCTGCAAACAGACTGGGGGTTGCTTGCGTTTTCGGCTTGCCCCTTGCCGGCCAGGTAGGTGCACCCACGCATGTGAGGTACCGTTTTCATCGGGACAGCTGTGGGAACGCGAGACGGTAGGCCATGTGTTGTTGGGGGCGTGTTTCGATGGGTGCGGCGAGCGAAATGTGCGGAAAAAGTGTTTTTTTCCCCACATTTCGGACTTTGCAGGGGTGTCTGGGTAAAAAAATCTGGGGTGATGTGCGCAAATCACACCTCTGCGGATTCCCACGGGTGTCCTCTTTTCGGAAATGCATGGGGCTCCCTGTTTTCCTTGGTGGCTTGGACACCCGAGGCCCATATCTGTATGTTGTGCCGGTCGGCAGAATGGCTGAGATTCCCCTCTGCAAACAGACTGGGGGTTGCTTGCGTTTTCGGCTTGCCCCTTGCCGGCCAGGTAGGTGCACCCACGCTTGTGAGGTGCCATTTTCATCAGGACACCTGTGGGAACGCGGGACGGTAGGCCATGTGTTGTTGGGGGCGTGTTTCGATGGGTGCGTCGAGCGAAATGTGCGGAAAAAGCATTTTTTCCCCCACATTTCGGACTTTGCAGGGGTGTCTGGGTAAAAAAATCTTGGGCGATGTGCGCAAATCACACCTCTGCGGATTCCCACGGGTGTCCTCTTTTCGGAAATGCATGGGACTCCCTGTTTTCCTTGGTGGCTTGGACACCCGAGGCCCATATCTGTATGTTGTGCCGGTCGGCAGAATGGCTGAGATTCCCCTCTGCAAACAGACTGGGGGTTGCTTGCGTTTTCGGCTTGCCCCTTGCCGGCCAGGTAGGTGCACCCATGCATGTGAGGTACCATTTTCATCGGGTCACCTCTGGGAACACGGGACGGTAGGCCATGTGTTGTTGGGGGCGTGTTTCGATGGGTGCGTCGAGCGAAATGTGCAGAAAAAGCGTTTTTTCCCCCACATTTCGGACTTTGCAGGGGTGTCTGGGTAAAAAAATCTGGTGCGATGTGCGCAAATCACACCTCTGAGGATTCCCACGGGTGTCCTCTTTTCGGAAATGCATGGGGCTCCCTGTTTTCCTTGGTGGCTTGGACACCTGAGGCCCATATCTGTATGTTGTGCCGGTCGGCAGAATGGCTGAGATTCCCCTCTGCAAACAGACTGGGGGTTGCTTGCGTTTTCGGCTTGCCCCTTGCCGGCCAGGTAGGTGCACCCTCCCATGTGAGGTACCATTTTCATCGGGACACCTGTGGGAAGGCGGGACGGTAGGCCATGTGTTGTTGGGGGCGTGTTTCTATGGGTGCGTTGAGCGAAATGTGCGGAAAAAGCGTTTTTTCCCCCACATTTCGGACTTTGCAGGGGTGTCTGGGTAAAAAAAACTGGGGCGATGTGCGCAAATCACACCTCTGCGGATTCCCACGGGTGTCCTCTTTTCGGAAATGCATGGGGCTCCCTGTTTTCCTTGGTGGCTTGGACACCCGAGGCCCATATCTGTATGTTGTGCCGGTCGGCAGAATGGCTGAGATTCCCCTCTGCAAACAGACTGGGGGTTGCTTGCGTTTTCGGCTTGCCCCTTGCCGGCCAGGTAGGTGCACCCTCGCATGTGAGGTACCATTTTCATCGGGACACCTGTGGGAAGGCGGGACGGTAGGCCATGTGTTGTTGGGGGCGTGTTTCCATGGGTGAGCCGAGCGAAATGTGTGGAAATTGCCTATTTTTTCCCACATTTCGGACTTTGCGGGGGTGTCTGGGTAATAAAATCTGGGGTAATTTGGGCATATCATACCTTTGCCGATTCCCACGGGTGTCCTCTTTTCGGAAATGCATGGGGTTCCCTGTTTTCCTCGGTGGCTTGGACACCCGAGGCCCATATCTGTATGATGTGAGAGCGTGACATTTCCGGTGTGAAAACAGACTTGGGGTTACTTGTGTTTTAGGCTTTCCCCTTGGCGGCCAGGTAGGTTCACCCACACATGTGAGGTACCGTTTTCATTGGGACACCTGTGGGAACGCGGGACGGTAGGCCATCTGTTGTGTTTGTGTGGTTTTCATAACGTTTTGACCCATTTGCTGGAGCACTTTGTCTCACAACCCTTTCTTTTCCCAAATGTGACCTACATTTAGTCGCTGCTTTAGCCACCATACACTTTTGTAACCTGCACAAGTCACCTACCCTTGAAAAGGTCTGCCTGTGCTCTTTCAAAAAATGTATGGCTGCCGTTCCTCACCACATTGGTTTTCCCAATTTACACATGCTAAGTGCGTCTGGTCAGGCCGTGAGCGTAAAACTCCTGTGTACCATGGCTCAGTGTTTGGCTTGTGGTATTGCTTGTTTTGTACAAACACTACAAAAATGGTATGCTCTCCTAACTGCAAGAGTCGGGGGAATGTAGCGGAGCATTGCTTTTCTCAAAATTCATAGAAGCCATTGCCGTACCAAGCCAACCATGTCCAACACATACCTTTTTTTTCAGTCATTTTCCCGCTTTTCCCCCATTCGATGGCAGTTTCCCCTACCTAGTTGTTGGCTGACCTATGCAAATCACCCCTTCCTAAACTTGGAATTTTGTCTACTTTTCAGAAATATATGCCTTTCTGTCCTCCAATTTGGCTTTCCTGCCCTTTTCTTCCATTCCGTCCATGCATGTCCAATTGGCAAAAATGGCAAAAATGGCCTACCTCTCACCAAACGGTTGATAACCCCATCAAAATAATTTTTTTCCATTTCCACTCAACCTGTTCCTGAAAGCCAACACATTGGGGAACTCAGCACAGCAAACCATTTGTTCCTAGCTCTTACAAGGAAAAAACCACAGGCTTCTTTGTACATCATTTTATTGGCATTTTTTGAAAAAACCCAAAATGTTTGCACATTTTCCTTATTTTCTCTCACCCCCCTACAGCAACCTGGGATTCCTGGGTGGCGTTACGACCGCCTACATGTTGGAAAAAAAAGGAGCCAAATTTGGCCGAGATATCTCATGTAACAAAAAAGTTACAAGCCATTGAATGGCCACATACCGAAATCACCAAAAAAGGCTCTGGCACTGGGGAGAAATACCCATGGCACTTAAAGGGTTAAAGGGAGTCCACTCAAGAGGGATCCGTCGACGACCCATCGACAAACTCTGCTAAACTCAGGTACATTGGAGTAGTGGATATTTTTTAGAAGGAAACAAGACTATTTTAAACAATATATGGACTGGGCTTGTTGATAGACTTTATTTACAGGTTGCCCAGGTGGGGGATCCTCATACAGAACTGTGTCTTTGGTAGGGACAAAGTATTCTGCCATTTGTTTAACCCAACGTGTCTTCCTCCCTATGTCTATTGTTGATTCACTTTACTATATGATTTGTATGCCATTGGAACTGTCAGCAGTTGGTGCATTTTAAGGGAGTCAAGAGTTAATTGTGGTACCACATAGACATTGTACATATTTATCATATTAGTATTGCCAAAGCATAACGTATGTTATTTATTGTGTATATATTCTGAACCTTATTTATATAAACTTCCGTGTTATCACATGATATAGTTTATGGACGTTCCTTTGTGGGGGCTTGGGGACTACACTGTACTTAAGAACGAACCTGCATAACCTCCTGAGAGCTAAGCCTTGATTGCTCGTCCATTGCTATCAAAATTAGAGAATCTTAGCTGGGGTGCTCTGTGCTTCTCTGCTGTATAGAGGGCAGGAGTGCAGATAACCCCCTCCATGATTACACTGCCCAGCCCTCAAACTGCAACAAAACAGGAGTGATCCCAATCATGAAAACACAACAGGTACAGTTAAGAGATATACCTCGTTTGTTTTTTGGGGTAATGTGGGCCAAGAGAGACTATACTCTCAAGAGGGGTTTGCATGTGATCCAGTAGCAACCCAATCCGCAATAGAACAACAGTCCAATTTTCCAACTGCCTGAGGCTGTCTGCTTAGATCAGGGGACCCACATGATGCATCCAAGATCAATCTAGGGACTGCCCCCATGACCTCTGACCCCAAAACGGAATCTTTTGGAAGGTCTTTCCAACACCAGAAGGGGCTTCAACTGGTCTGGGAGCAACAAAGAGCTCATCCAACTCCACCAATAGCACTCTTTCCAGCTGCCTGATGTTGTCTACAGATGTCAGGGGGCCCTGAAGAAGCATCCAGGATTCTCCTCAGGACTGGCCCTGTGACATCTGTCCCCAAAACCACCATGTTTAGTGGGTCTTTCCACCACCAAAACGGGCTTTAACTGGGCTGGGAGTAACACAGAGCTCACCCAACTCCACCAACAACACTCTTTCCAACTGCCTGAGGCTACCCGCAGAGGTCAGATGCCTCACAAGAAGCATCTAGGATCAATATACGGACTGCCTATGTGACCTCTGAAAAAGTTATTTCTGGGTTACTTTGGGTATATAAGCACTGTCCTTTGGGTGTCCATTCACCAAGACTTCCAGAACAAAGGGAAGAAGGGTAAGAGTTTGCTGCTATAGCCTGATCTATTTCATTCTGTGTTTCAGTGTTAACCCCTGATGGCCACAGGTTGTCACAAAAATGCATCACATACAGCACACAAACAACATTCAAATCAAACTACCACACAATGCAAGACATTGGGCCTCATTACGATGCAGGCGCTCTCGTAATGAAGGGTGCCGGTACGGGACCAGCACCATTCATTACGGGATGCCTGATTACGAGTTCCCCTAGCGAGACTCGGAACAGATGTCTGGTAAAACCAGAGGTCCTTTCCGGGTCCCGCGAGGGGACCAAGGAGATAATAACGGGACCGTTATTAACGGGCCCGTTATTAGCTCCATCCCCATTCCCATTGAGCCCTATGGGGGCTCAAATGGGAATGGAAAATGGTTTTGTGCATGAGGAATTACCGGGTCCTCCAAGGTCGGAATGACCCGGTAATTCCTCATTCACAGAATCCGGTTCCTGAACCCAGTATGGAGGCCACCATGCCCTTATTAGGGGCATGGCTACCTCCATACTCGTAGTAAGGCCCATTAACTCATTAGCACTCCCCAAATATACTATTCCTTATAGAAACATGGCTCAAACCCCAACACACACCTATTATCCCTGATATGCTTCTCCCACACTATCAAATTCACCACAGAGGCCACCCACACAAACAAGGTGGTGGCAATGCCATCATATATAAAGACACACACACACTTAGCAATCCCAAGCACAGCCATAATACACATCCTTTGATGCACTCTCTCTCACTTGCTCCCCTCCATAACACCCACACCCCACCTTTCTCCACCTCATATATTTCCCTACTACCCACAATCCCAACTTCAACACTGACTGGGGTGACTTCACTACTAACAACCACACCTCCCCCAGCAGCAACACATACCTTGGTGACTTCAACCTGGGTACTTCCCAGACACCAAACCAATACTAAAGACTATCCTGTCTCCACTCCCTCCTTTTGACCTCATACAGCTCATCACCTGTCCCACACACATTCCTGGAAACAGCCTGGACCTTTTGACCACAAACAGAAATCATGCCTCTGGATAATCAAATCTGGGTATCATAGTCTGACCACTTTGCTATCCCCTTCACGCTCACACTACCACACAAAATTCTACCACCTGCCACACATACTTCTGGGCCCCAGAGAAATCAAACACATTACAAGCATAGCCTTAGCACCACTCATACCACTCCCCCCTCTCCACATGCACACCCGGTAATCCTACTCCACCATTACAACACCATCTTCACACAGATACTGGACAAAATAGCACCCCTTAAATTGCAAAAGAACTCACGGACTATGGTTCAACAGTTCACTCTCTCTATCAGGCAGGAAGCCAGATGCCTAAAATGTTGTCTGGCAAAAGAACCCATGCCCCTCAAACAGGACATCCCTCAGATACTGCCACAACAAATATAAAACAGCCATATGTAAAGCCAAAGCCACGCATTACTTCCATGAACTCCATATCACCACCAATCATAACCAAAACTATTCTACATGGTCAAGTCCATCTCTAAACCACAATACATCCCATCCGCCCCACCATCCACTGCAGTATGCAACTCCCTCATGAACTACTTCAACTCCAAAATACACAAAATCAGGACAGCCCTCCCCTCTGCTCTCCCACTCACACCTCTCATTCGCAAACATTCCACACGTGGGACCCATTCCACCCCATCACATTCACTGGCCAAACAAAACCTGCACACTTCCTGGATGATGCATGCCCACCCTCAAGCTGCATCCGATTGCATCACCCCTAGCTCCCCACTGGCTCATAATAATCAACTCCTGTCACTCATATGGTACATGCCCAGGCTCCCGTACCAACTATGCCCACCCTGGCTACCTTGACTCCAACCAACCTCACCACCTCGCTCACAACTCCCCCATTGTTGTTCTCTACTGTGCAGGCTCCCTTGCTTACTCAGAATACACTGACAAACACGTAAGCCTCTTCCTCCCTGCTGCCCTGGCCACCCACTGCCACCTCATCTGGACCTCCCTTGCCTCCTTTGCCTCATTCTACCTCTATCTCTCAGGCACGCTTGCACGGGAGACCTGCATCCCCCCATGTAAGTCCTTCAAATGTGGCAAGCTGCCCCATGTCGCCACACTAAACTCTCTCTCTGCTGTCAAGCACTCCTCTGAATCTGCCACCTCCTGCATCTCCTGGAACTTGATGTTCTACCACTCTCTCTACTTGTAGTGTCCCCCAGGGATCTACCATTTGCCACTGGTTCTTCAATAACTATATGGCCCCCTTGGCCCACAGGATCTCTACCTTTACCTCTAACTTTCAGACTACCCTTGGCCTCCTCCCCCTCCTTGCTCACCCCTGACTGTATATCTGCAATTCAGGCTTGGTGTGCTGTTAACAATCTCTGCCTGAATGCCAGATCATACTCATTGGGACCTATGCTCCTGCTTTCCCACTTTCTCACTGGCCTGCCTCCCTTGCCCCTGCATCCTCACCTACCAATGAGGCAAACAATCTTGGCGTCATCTTTGACTCCACTATCTCCTTCTCTTCTCACATCTCAGACATCTCCAAAAAGTCCAACTACCAAATGAACCTCCTCAGAGGTGTCCTACCTTTTCTCACTTTCCCCAGAGGCTGATCACCTTGAGAGTCCTGGTTCTCTTTATGCTGGACAATTGCAACAGCCTCTTTCTCAATCTTCCTACTTCTTCTTTCCGTCCTCTACAACTCATCCAGAACAGAACCGCAAGACTTATCCTTGCCCTCAAGCACTGGGACCGCTTTTCTCCAGCGCTGAAATTCCTCCACTGGCTCCTCATGGCTTCAAGGATCAAGTTCAAGATTCTCTGCATAATCCACAAGGCTTTCTGGGGCCGGAGCCCACACTATCTACAACGCTTTCTTCTTAAATGTTCTCCCTCTAGAGTCCACCGCTCGTCCTCCAACTGTCGGCGAGTGAGCTACTTTCATAAAGAAAGATTTGGGGGGTAGATCTTTTACCTCTGCAGGCGCTTCCCTCTTGGGCAGCCTCCCTACCTCTCTCCATTTTAAGCCGGAGCACTTTAAGTTTTGGAAACTCCTCAAGACCTTCCTTTTCTCTTCCTCCTTCTCTCTCCCTTGCTAATCTCCTTTCTTTTCTCTTCATCCTCCTTCTCCTCCCTAACTCTGTTCAGTTTTTGTGGACTGGTTGCTTGGTTTACCTCCAAAGCCTACAGGTCCCAGGCTCCCCCGCCAGTCTTTTGCACTTGCCTCTGGGCTGCTGCACTTTGTTCAACATTACTGCACTTTCAGTTTACGCTCCATGAGCGGGGCAACCTTTCTACATTTAACCCAGAGCCCTGCTGGACCAGACTCATTTTGTTCCTATAAACCCCCGTCCTCACACCTCTGTCTGTACGTATGCATCACCTAATTGTACTAAAACCAGTTAGTTTGTCTGTCCTGTCCCCCCCACCGTTTTTCGCCCCCTACTCCGAGCTTGGTCGCAGCTGTACCACTTCATGCACTTGCACTAGGAGAAATGTTGTCAGACCTAGTATTGTAGTGTTTCTGTTTAGATCATTTGGAATCTTCAAGGCCTAAGAATGATAACTGTATTCCATTGTTCCCTTCCCGTCTTGAAGCAATTTGAAGCACTTCACCTGTAGATAAGCACTGTATAAATAAACAAACAAACAAATAAATAATATCCCTACTGCTCTCAAAACAGGGAAAATCTCACCCTTCCTCTAAAAGCCATCTCTCGACACCACGCACCCTGAAAACTACTGCCCCATTGCTATCCTAACATACCTCAACAGAAACTTGGAACACTTTTTAACTGCAACAACACATCACCACAAACAACCTACTCAACCCCTTCCAGCCTAGCTTTTGGCATGGACATAGCACTGAAACCGGCACATTTCACATCCTCGATGACATCCACAGCATCACAGACAAAGGACCCACATCACTACTCATACTCCTCGACTTCTCTGCAGCCTTCGACACCATTAACCACACCATTCTACTTGACATCTTAACCCACAGGATGAAGCTCTCTTGCACCGTATTCAACAGAGTCACCTGCTTTCTCACTGGCAGGAAACACTTTGGGCCTCATTACACGGACGGCGGAGGACCAAGGTGCTATTAGCACCTTGGTCCATGGCGGTAAAATACCGGCACCGCCTTGGTGGAAAGGGGAATTACCGCCCTATTCCAAGGTGGGTGGGGTGGTAAATCCCCCTTCCCCCATTGCCCTTCCCCATTCCCATTTTTGCCCCATAGGGCATAATGGGAATGGGGAAGGTGCTAATTACGGCACCGCAAATTGCGGTACCATAATTAGCTCCCTGGTCCCTTTGCGGGTTGGTTTTTAACGCCTGCAAAAAGCAGGCATTAAATTCTCCAACCTGCAAAGGGACCTCGTAGTAAGGCGGTAAGGATTTACCAGTACCGGTAAGATACCGGTACCGGTAAACCCTTACCGCCTACCGTTTAATGAGGCCCTTTGTCTCCATGCCCCCTTATTGATCAGACCCCACCCCTGTCAAGTATGGGGTCCTGCAAGGCTCCTCCCTATCCCCACTCCTCTTCAACCGATATGTTGAATCCTTTGGACAGACCCTTAGAAAACACAATATACATTCCCACCAACACGCACATGACACACAAATATACTCTAAAATGTCCTCCCCTTTACAACTCCACACCCTCAAAACCTCTCTCTGCACCATCATCAACTTGATGGTCACCCACTTCCTCAAACGCACCCTTTCAAAACAGATTATGTCCTCATCTTTCCCCTAAGGCATAAACCTGACCCCACCCCCTGGATCCAAGAACTTTCCATGGACAACCACCACCTTTCCTTCACACACCAAGTAGCCATTGTCACCAAAACATGCAATCTCTACAACTACACCTCCTATGCAAATTCAGACATATCCTTCCTCCTGATAACTTCTGCAATGCAGTCCAAACACTGGTTCTCCCTAAGCTGGACTATAGAAATGCTCTCCTGACTGGACTCCCCAACAACACCCTTGCCCCCGTCAAGCCATACAAGCTGCATCAAGCAGACCCCTCCTCCACCTACCCAAAAATGCACACATCGTCTCCGCTCTTGCCCAGCCCCACTGGCTCCCTATACCCCAGAGAATTGCCTTCTAACAACTCGGCATTGTATTTAAAGTCATCCACCTCAAAACTCCATCTTACTTTCATGAAAAACTCAAATCCATCACCCAAACATACTGTACAAGCCAGCCAACACCTTCAACACATCCCACTTCATATACTCACATGTACACAAAAACAAGCATTTACACACTGGTCCCCCAGGGCACGGAACACTGTATCTCTCCACATAAGCACAGCATCCTCCATCACCACTTTCAGAAAGACCCTAAAATCATACTTTTTTCCCACGCATTGCTCTGCCCCCCTCCACTGCCATCACTTGTCTATCCAAATCTTCCTATCTTCCTATCCTTTCTGGAGACGCTCTGGATAGTGCCAGCGCTAACAAAAAATTCATATAAATAAGTCCAAAACAAAGGGAATGTTCAAACAAGGTTCTATACAAATATAAATACTTGAATAAAAAACACCATCTGCAAAAATAACTTAATAGAAAAACACTACACAAAACCTACCTTGATGAAAGAACACATAATATGTACAGATAGACAGATGCAGCACTCGGGTAATGAATCAAGGGAGTAGGATATAAAACCCACAATATTCGTACAAAAAAGATATGTTCTTGGATGCAAAAAGGAATCAGTGACCTAAACAGCCTCTAGAGCCCAGATCTGGACCAAGGGGGCAGTTAATAGTAAGTAGCATCTTCTTGCGGGTCTTGGCGGTTCGACAGCAGCAAACCAGGCTTCAAGCTGATGTAGTTGATCTGAGCATTGAGCATGCATTGAACTGGGTCAAGTAAAGGGGGTGTGGAGTTCGAAGGAGCACTTGAGCGATGCAAGTCAGAGTATTCACTAGGATCGGTTTGAAGTCGAACTGGCTCGAGACATGGTAACCGTTGGCGAGGGTCAATGAGTGACGCTCCAGAAGTTCGAGTCGCGGTACGATATCCGTTTCAAAACTGTGAATGGGATGTTCCAGAATGCAGTTTGATGAGGCAACGGTTCGATGTTGAGCAAGTTGGAATCCTTCGGTAATGACCCTGGTGCCCAAATGATGTCCCACAGTTTCAAGTTGAGGGCCCGAATGGAGAAGTTGAATCAAGGCAGGCAGGTGACAGGCTCAGGAAGGTTGGGTCGAAGAGGTTGCGTGCGTTGTTCCAGGTGGCGAGCAGGTGTTGTGCCGGGTTGAGAAGAAGCACGTTGTGGGTTCGAAAAACATGTTGGAAGGAATGCAAAAACATGGAGGCCACCAGGGTAGGTTCCACCGTCCATATGATGGCAAAGAGGCTGGTGAATGGATGCACAGATGGATTGGAGTAATTTGATGCGGCTTTCGAAGATCGTTGTTCGCATGGGTCCCCATGTTCTGGTTGACTGTTGATGCAGATCGGCAGCAAAGATGGTGGCGGTTCAAAGGCGGCGGCTGTAATGATGATCTCTAGTTTGAGCCAAGGCAGAGATGCGCTGAGCTGGTGTGGTGCACCGGCAAACTGG
Source organism: Ambystoma mexicanum (assembly GCF_040938575.1). Classification (NCBI taxonomy): domain Eukaryota; kingdom Metazoa; phylum Chordata; class Amphibia; order Caudata; family Ambystomatidae; genus Ambystoma; species Ambystoma mexicanum. The sequence continues at coordinate 416,539,274 of NC_090927.1, read as the reverse complement.
AACACGGAGTGCAGCGGTTCAAGTTTGTACAGTGCCGAAAGCATCGCTGGAGGTTCTTGTAGTTTTGAAGGCATCAAACATGCTCAAATCAAAGTTTGAAATCATTCGACTAGTGGAACACAGGCTTCTTGGCTGGCTTGATCCTGTAATTGCTTTAAGTCCAATCCTGGGGCTCTAGGATAAGTTTAGTCGTTGTTCTCTGTCTCCCATGCACAGGAGAGGCTGGCCCACAACAAACTGTGGTCCTGGGTACCGTTGTGGCTGGCAGAGAGGCAAGTCTTCTCCCAGCAGCAGGTTACCCCAAATGTTCTATGGGGATGGTTAGGGGGCATTGCCTTGAACACTCACTCTTCACCTCACTGGTGGAGGACTTTGGAAATATCAACTGTCCCAACAGAGGTCCAGTGACTTCTTCCTCAGGTTTTTCTTCAAGGGCGGATCAAAGAAGGAGTGGAATACCCATTGTTTGAAAGGCAAAAGCACAAAGTTGCAAAGGCCTGCTTTAGGATCCAATTCCTGTTCTTAGAACAAGTGGTTTCTGAAATCACACCCAAAAGTCTTTGTACTACAGAATGTGGAGGGGACAGGAAAGAAAGAAAGAGAGAAAGAAAATGGTGGAAGCTTCCTCCAGCTGTAAAGAGTTCCTTCTGCCCCCTTTCCTTCTCGTTAGGATCAAAGACCCTTTTGGTGTGCAGTACTCTTGTGTGAGCTAAGCCTTTTGTGAATGGGTGTGCCTTTTGATTCCTGTAGCCAGGACAGCTTCCTGTGGAGTGTCTATCTCTCTGTTGAATGTGTTAACTACCCTCAAAAAGCCACAAAGGGGGGTAACCCCAAATTCTACAGTCCTTGTAGCAGCAGCAAGGACAGCCTGTCTGGGGATAGAATATACAAAAGCCTAAACCAGCTCAACTGGACTTAAAGGCTGACACATGTGCAATATATGATACGAAATTGACCACGTGGCTTGGATAACTGTACGAGATGCAGGCCACCATACCTTAAACTCAGGTATGGCTTATATTTAAAGATTTACATGCCACCAAGACAGCATAATCAAAGTTATGTAGTTTTCAGAACAGGAGTTCATATTTTAAATGCTGTCTCTGCAGCTGTTGTATGGGCACCTGTTACCTCTGAACCTGCTCTGTGCCACTAGGAAGCAGGCGCTGTACACCAGGCTATTGATGGAGCAGGGTACGTCATGCTTTTGGCAAGCATTTTACAAAAGGTGATTCTGATTAGCAGATTGCCCTTCCAGGGATGGAATCACCCCTATCCTTTTATTAATTTCATACAAATAAAAAAAGCCAGTGCTTCTACACTTTTGCCAAATGTCAATCCGTCACAATGATTCTATGAAAATGTACACCTACCAATAATTCCACTCAACTTCACTGCCACATGTGTGATGGTCTTTGAAAGAGATGACCACGCATTTACCCATTACACAATGTGGACCTAAGTGATTTATACACTTTATAACAGAAAGTTAAATAATGTTTGAGTAAGGCACCACTGAAAAATAAATTCATGTCAGACACTATGCAGGCTTGCCCGACAATGGAAGCATTATCATCTTTATCACTACTGCAACATTAATAAACTCACCTACTAACAACAACAATGAATCCACATGACCGAAAATGTACACACTAACAAATCTCACTAGCCAAACTGAATACAGCATGCATAATATCCACAAAGAGATTTGCAACTTTATCAAGGAGCTCAGGAAACATTGGTCTGGATGATCAAACCAATACCTTCAAAATGTCTCTTTGATGTCATCTCATCACCCTGAAAGTGATAGAGATGCATGGCCACCTTTACCACAATACGGCTGCCCCAGACTATGAGAACAAACATGATTCTATCTCTCATACTATCACTGCTTGGCATATCTTACCCGCTCTCTGATCAGGATGATTCACAAATAATTACTAAGTTCTGTGATTATTTGTAAATCAACTTCCTTGAATGTATTATCGGAAATCCCGTGTTTTTCCCTCAAGCTTTGAGCAGGAGTGTATTCTTGGAGAGGGCTGGTGATATGAGAAAGATTGGTCTAAGAGGTGTCAGAATGAGTAACATAAGTTGCATATTTGTGTCTGCAATTATCTGAAACTGTTGTAACCATTGAATATTTAGCAAGCATGCAAGCATAGAAGTGAATTCACTACCGTTCCATGTATACATAACGTCTGCTAATGGTTTGCAGAAGCACTAGTGTACAAAGTGGAAATGCTGCTTCCATTCGTTCAGTAACACACACACACACACACACACACACACGACGTTATGGTTAAGTTGTACTAGTAAAACATATGAAATTCAATGAAATACGTTGTTACAGGGACATTATGGTTACAGGTAAAACCGAATGCACAGACTAACAACCATGACATGAAAGATGACATCACAAATGCCATTGATGACATCACTGATGACATACTATTTCTGGCTCCCTCTTTTTTTGTTCACTGACGTATGTATGCTTGGTTTTCCTCACTGACAGCCAGGAACGAAAAATTGAAAATGTATTATATTTGTAGACCTTACCCTTCTCATATGTTCTTACACTACTTTCCTCAGGGTTCAGTCACATCATATGATACATTTAAAGAGGTGAAGAAGCAAGCCTGAAACACAGCAATCATTTGTGCACATGAACATAAGCAGATAGGTTATGAACACTTTCCGGGAATACTGCTGCTTTTTTGCTTATTTTACTTTCCCTGTATATGCTCATATTTGTATGTGTTGTGGTTTCTTTATGTTTTGTGTGTAGCAGTACAATTATGTTGTAAGTAAAGCATTGTGAGATACTTATTACATGTTTGACAGTACACGAAATTTGAAAACAAAAGCATTCATCATTTTGCTATGCAACATGGGAAGATTTTGAATATTGCACCTGTATGGTGCATGCTGCAGACCATGCCTACATTTCTACATGAATTGGTTCATGTACTGAAAAGAACTCTGTAATGCAATGGTGTTTATAAAAATGCATTGCTTAATGAACTATGTATCTCATGCTAGTTCTTCCATTATTCTCTCATAGGGCTCTGACAACATTACAATGACAATCCCCTGTGGAGCCTTTTTATGAAAACTAAATGCACATGTGATGTCATCAGTAATGTCATCAATGACATTTGTGATGTCATCTTTGATGCCATGGGCGTTAGACCTTGCAGTGCACAGTGGTAGCGAGAATTATGGTTGCTTAGCTTACCATAACTGGTACATTTCTGTGGTTTTTCGGTTTTACCTGTACCATAACGTCCCTGTAACAACGTATTTCCATTGAATTTCATACGTTTTTATTAGTGCAACTTAACCATAATGTCCCTTTAACAACATTTTTTCACCGATTTGCATAGGTTTTTACCAGGATACCCTTAGTTTGTAAAGGAGTACTGTACAACTTACTAAACATGCTGGCACCATGTGAATGCGCACAGCAGTCGCGGACGGGTGGCATCCAACCTGCTCAGAAAGGCAGGGGCTCTCTTACGAAGTGGTACCATTGGTCAAGGGCTTGGCTCGAATGTACATGGCCTACGGCCTACAGCCTTTGGCCATGCACCCAAGAGTCTAGGCCTTGGACACATCCACTGCAACGTAATGCAACCATGCATGCCAACATGTGACCAAGTACCAAAATCCAAAAATGTACCACAGCCACCGGCACTTCTACCCAACCTCTGCACCGTGCTACAGCTATACATGGAAACATGCAACAGTTAGCAGAATCTACAAACATAAAACAGCCTCTGGCACCCCTACCCACTTTCATTCACATACTATGTTGTTACTGCCAACCTAACCAACAAATTGTTCACAACAGTGGCCCTGCTCTCAACACTCTATTCAGTGCAAAAGACCAATACTTCACTGTGCAGTACAGTAGTCAGCACTCCGTGCAATGGACACTACCCAATTCCATAAAATATGCAGTTCAACACAATCCACTTCTTTTTGCACACACTATTAGCACATTGCACCCAGACGACACACTGCAGTATCCAGGCACATAGAAGATGGACTTGAACCCTACCCTCTGCTATACTGACCGTATTCCAACACTGCACCCAGTGGGCACACTGCAGGACTTGTCACTGCACCATCTTGTGCCATACACCAAAACTGTAGAATGTTCTAACAATGACCACACCCATGGAACCAACCACATACACATGCCAGCTCACCTCTGGTGCTCCCATCGAATCAACAATGTATGCAATGCTGACAAACCACACACAAGGCAACAATGTCAAACCTACTTGCAACCAGGGCCCATAGTAGTTGCTGCAATGCCTCCAGCCATGCATGGAAGGGGCTACGGGCTTACCCCACGCAACACAACACAGCACATGCTATGTTACAATTTGTATGTCATGTGCAATGCACTCCCTTCTGCAATTGAGCTGCCACCAGTCAACACGGTAAGGGGTTGCAGCATTATCTGCCCTCATTCCCCACACATGGTAGTCACATGTGGAGGGACCCGCAAATTGCCACAGTATGCACGGATACTGCAGGCACATCCCTGTCTTCCTCCACATAATAATAACATCTCAGATGAACCACTTCTCACTGCCCAACCCTTTCCATCCCTTCTTCCCACCACCACGTGGCATAAAGTATGTTTTCCAGGCCCTTTCAGTGCCGCACTGTCCTCCACTACACCATGGCAGTGTTTCCCAAAAACTTTGACGCACAGCACGCTTCCCTTCAGCCAACCACCGGCCGTGTCCAATGTTTGACGACATCACAGCCTACTGCAAGCCAATGAGACTTTTGTCCGCATAGCGAACAGGGAAATGGGTTAGCGGAGCAGAGCCAGATATCACTCATTTTTTGAGACGTACATTCCAGTTCTTTGCAACAAAAGTACTGGTCGGATTCCACCAAACACACAAAAGCATGCTTTTGGAAGCAAGCCCCCGCTCCTGCTGCCAATTTGGTTAAAATTCGTCCAGCTGTTCGGCCTGTAGGCATGCACAAAGTTTTTGCCCATTCAGTCTATGAAAACAAAATATTTATGTACCCCCTATAACTTTGCCCCCCTCCATGAAACCTCTCCCAACTTTCCCAAAAAATTAAAAGAGGGCCATATACCTTTTTTCCCAAAGTTTGGTAAGGGTTGGTCCATGGGGAGCAAATCAATAAGCTGCCCAAAAAGTGGTCTTCCTATGGGTTTAACAACTTAACCATAACTACACGGCTGCAAAATGTGGTGAGGTTGGGTCCGGGGGGCAAAGTAATAGGGGGGGTCCCAAAATTTCTGGAGTGGCAGCGTAGTCCCAAAAGCGTGCTTTTGTTAATTTGGTGTAAATCCGTCCAATAGTTTTTTTTTAAATGACAAAACGTAAGGCAAACAAATTAGTGATATCTATGTCCGCTCTGTGGACACACTTCCTTGTTTGTTTTGTGGACATGTCACCGATTAGCTGGAGTGAGGCGTGAGGTGCGTCACATTGTTTTGATATGCCCGCCATCTTGGATCCACCTAGAGCACGGCAGCGAACAGAGGCAAAATCCAATTTTGGGGAGTGTGTTGGTGTGTAGAAGTGCTTGGGGAGGGATGGGGAGTAAGAGATGAGTCAAATACTGTATTTGTTTAGGTGGCAGGTGCCCCTGATGTGTTTGCCATGTCCGCGGTCTTCGTGGCTGTCCACGGACGTAATATATGCACTACTGGCTATGTTACTTTAGTATGATGTTGGTTTTGGGTTGTTAGTAGAGCATTGATTGTAATTAAAATCCCTGATAAGCAGCCCACATACCACAGTCAAAATATTTGGTAGTATAGGTTTGTTATGCTGCGGTGGTTGTGGCCAGGGCCAAGACTCTTGGGTGCATGACCGAAGGCCTTCGGCCTTCGGCCATGCACCCAAACCTCTAGGCCCTGGCCACAACCACCGCAGCATAACACACCCATCGAATCAAACACCCATCAAATATCCACCGCCCAAAAGTTTGTGTATTGTTTCATTTGTAGGGTTCTATGTGAAGTTTTGGCTAGGCTATGCAGTTAAGATTGTAGAGATTGTAACAAGGACTGCAGTGTTTGTGAGTCTATTTATGTTATACTTACTGGTTGAGTTTTTTGTGGTTTTATGCAGTTTTTACATGACATGGGTAACTGGACCAGACATACTTTTTCGATCTCTGTGATAAAAGAAAATATCATATGTTAGAGTAGGTAGTTCATACTGAGTTATTGCATTGCATAATATACATTTCTGTATTTTATTGACCCTCATATTTAGTACTTTACAAGTACCATAGTTCAAACCAGTGTACTGCGCAATTTGCTCAGTTTCTGTGTTTGTTTTCTAAATCATTGGGTCTGTAGGAATATAAATCCATGCTGGATTAAAAAAAAAAAACTTCTGTGTTGTGGTACAATATATTTCTTTCATTGTTTTACTGTTTATTTCTTGTTTCTTGCTAATCTTCTATCTGTTGGCTTGTTGCAGATTTTTGGGGCAATTAGATAACTGTTGGCGTATTCTAATTGTTTATTTCTACTTTTATGCTATTCATCTATCTGTTGGGTTGTTTAGTGGTATTTATTTATCTGTTTGCTTGTTGCAGATTTTGTGGGGCCGTTAGATACCTGTTGGCGTATTCTAACTGTACATTTCTTGGTTGATTTTAGTGGTATTTATTTATCTGTTTGCTTGTTTCAGAATTTTGAGGCAGTTAGATACCTGTTGACATATTCTAACTGTGTATTTCTTGTTACATTTTAGTGGTATTTATTTATCTGTTTGCTTGTTGCAGAATCTTGGATAGATACTTGTTGGCATGTTGTAACTGTGCACAGTTTTGAAGTTGAAGTTTTGCTTATGTTCATACACAGATTATGTATTACATTTTGGTTTTAAGAATATTAAGTAAGCGTTTACAAGATTTGATGGTAATCTCTGCTTTAGAGTAATGGTACTATCATTACATTCAAACCACCCACAATTCTTTTTTATATATGCAGTGTAGTGACCTGCATTGGTTGTGGTTCCTGCGTGGTAGATTATACCTATTGTTGTGTCAAGGTTTTCTTACCAAGTGATACTTGACCATGTGTGAATCCAGTCAGCTTACAGTTGTTTTTGGTACCATCTGCATTGTAATGTAAAAGCATTACTATTACATATTTACTATGTGTCTGTATTTGTAAGGTGGAGCGATTATCTGAATTGCAGGTAGTACATAATCTGCCATGGTTTGCATTTTGTACAAGTTGCTGAAATGTAATGGATTCACAGTTAGGTATGGATACATACACAAAGTGTTCATTAGGGACTTGTTCCTGTGCCACATGGATGCAGATAGTGCATGTATGTTTCCACATGTATGAAATCTGGAAGATTTCATTTATAGGTATGTTTTTGTTTTCCAGTACTTGTAGTAAGTACATTAGAAATTCTTGTGGATCTTCTTGTGAGTTTATAGTGAATTTGACCATTCCAGCACAGCAGTCCAATTCTTGTCTTATTCCATGAACACTGTAAGTGTTGTCAGGATTGTTGGTTGCATTTCTATGAAGGACTAACATTTGCAAACACAATTGGTCTGTACATTGTAAGTAAATGTTCTCAATAATTGGTGGCAATTGGAATAGAATATTTATTGCTACATTTGCGTAGCAATTTACTGCAGTTATATTTGAAAATTTGAATGGACCTTACAGTTCTGTGCCTAAGTCATTTTTTCGGAGAGTGTGTTGCTTCTTTGGAGAAGTAGTTGAGTTACTTTAACCAGTAGATTCTTCTTTGGTTGTGGTACTTGATGATGTATTAGTTTCTTATTTTTTCTTTGGAGGAATTGCAGTGATATCCAATATTGTTTCAGTTTGGAGTATTTTTCTTTTACAATGTTTTGCTTTTTGTGGAACTGGATAGGTTTTTAGATAGGGGGTATACAGTGAATGCAGCCTATTGTATTCTAGAATGCAGGGAATATCTGCATTTACGTTACTTGCATCAAAGTTGATTAGAAATAGCCTGTCAAGTGTATATAAGCTTGATAGTGCTACAAAGCTCATGCCTTCTTTAAAGACTGTTCTACCAATATCTATTAATGCTGTATCTAGGGTAAGACCTTGTGATTTGTGAATGATAGCTGTGTATGCTAGAGTTAGTGAAAATTGTTCTCTGCGGACATACATGTCTTTGAAAATTAGGAAGTGGGCTGTTGAGCGTCCTATCCTTTTAACTTCCGATAGTTTGTCAAAGAGAATATTGACAAATTGAATGCTGTTATCACGTGGGTATGTTTGAAAGCCAAAAACTGTACCAAGTGCTCCATTAACTAGTCCTTGCTCCACGTCAAGGTTACGTTTAAGCATTACTCTACAGTTTAAAGATAATTTTAATATTTTCTCCAAACCAGCTGTGTTGGAAATTGAGTTTTCTAAGGTATTTAGTCTTGTTGTGGCTTGTTTACAAATGGGTAGTGTCATACCATGTACGTCCAGTTTATCTGTGGAGCAAATTTTAATTATTGGTTGCATTTCTTTTTTCAACATTGTTTTATTGAATTTTGAACAGCTTTCAAGAGTTGGCATCAGGACATGCAATTTACATTTTTGTGCGCTAATTGTTCCATGACATCAGTAGCATATGAGTTATGGCCATAGAGTGCATGGATGTGAGTGTTTTTTTATTTTGATTGTGCTTCTTGAGACAATACACCAACACTAATACTTTTTAAAATGTTGGCGTATGTGAGGTCTGCAGACTGGCGCATGTTTTCTGTTAATTCTCTGTATTGGAAATGTTGCCAAAGGTTGACATTTCCTATGCTGCCCTAAGATTTTAAAGATATGTTCAGCTTTCACTGGTGTCAATTGAAGAAGATCTCCAAAAACAATAATGTGTTTTCCACCAAAGAGGTCTTCATAGTCTGTTTTGAGGACCTCTTGTAATCTGAGGTGAATCAAAGCCAACTTTAGGTTGGAGATCATGCTCACCTCATCTATTAGCAGCATTTTCATTTGTTTGAAAACTATGCATAGTTCCATTGCAGCTTCTGTGGAAAGTTTGTAATAGTCTAATTTGTTTTGGTGTTCTACTGGAAGGAGTAGCAATCGGTGTAAAGTGACACCACCTATTTTGTAGGCAGCTAAACCTGTGGGGGCAGTTACAACAGCTGACTGTTGTTTATCAATTGTTGAAGGAACTTGCTGATGATTTTGATTAAGAATGTTTTGCCTGAACCAACTTCACCACTTATGTATAGCAGTATAGGTTTGTAGTCTTGGCAGGTACAGTTTTTATTTTCAATTAAATTTATGTTCAATTTGTTTTGTTATTTCTTGCAAAATGCTACACTGCTCATTGTTCAGTTGTGATTTCAGTACAGCAAAGTCTTCTGTAGCTTGTTCATACTGACACATGGTGTTTTCTACTTCTATCATGGCTAATTGTGCCTCATTTGCTATTAGTGGCTAGCCAAGTGGTTCTTGGCTTCCTGTTACAGAGGGTTGAACACGGTCAGGAGTGTCCACTTGTAGTTGGGCCTGGAGTTCTTCTTCGTGTTGCTGTTTATTGTGCAACATTGTCTGGTACTGTGTAAAGTTTATGTCTGTTATAGTGCGTTCATTTGTCTTGAAAGTGTCTTCTTAGGAGTCATATGTATCCAGTAACTCTTCTTCTTTTCTCCATGGTTTAAAAAGTTGTAGCAGGGACATGTAAAACAGTTCTTTATGTTGAGGAGTTTTTAATGACAATTTGAAATGATTAATTAAGCTGCCTTCACAATTTACAACTCTGTATCTACCTTTCTTTTCATCTGGTTTAACATTATTTTTGTATGTGAGGTTTTGGGCTATGTGTTAGAGACACATGGTTTCCAAACTGCTACTCCTGTTTGGGTAATATGTGTCTAGTAAATTGTTTTTCAAAATGTCTTGGCTGTTGGGATAATTTTTGGCTATTGTTTCAATGTCTACATAGGATTTGAGAACTCTTTTTCTAGATTTAACAGGACCAAGACTTTGCCATACTATATTGTTAGATTTTCCATACAAGGCAGTACCGGTTAAAGGGTCTAAAGCTTCATAGCAGCCACATTATCTATGAGAGAGCATTTTCATGCCTAAGCTGTACAATTTCTGTGATAGTGTTTTGTCAGATGATATGTCATCCCAGAGGTCCTGAAGCTCTGTTTTCTCTGCTCTGGTTAAGTAAGCTGTGACATATCATTCAACTGCAGTGGAATTGTCTGCAATGTACTGCACATCTATGTTTGCATTCCATAGGAGGGCAATGATTGCATTGTAATCACTGATGTATTTTGATTCTTCTGTTCTTTTTATGTAATATGTTTTCTTAGGTGATTAATCTTTGACACTATGTCTGACTGAAGATATAAAGTTGTTTACTTGACTGTTGCTGAAACTTGCCTAGGGAAACCAAAGCGGCATTTGGTGTAGTATTGCCCTTTTTTATATTTGCAATGACAATATTTCCCACATTCGTGTCTTTGAAATTGTTAAATTTGTGCATGAAGGTCACTATGGGCATCATTACGAGAATGGAGGTAGCCATGGGAGCTATTAGCTCCATGGCTGCCTCCGTTCCGGGCTCCATTACCGGGTTCCCAGAAGTAAGGGTGCTGGTGCTTTACTGGCCCCCTTCATTCCGGGAACGCCAGCCTTATAATGAGGCCCTATGTGTTGTTTGTGAAGGGATTTCACAAGTGATATATTTTGGATGGACTGCAAATCAGTGGCATCACTGTCCTGACCAAATTTAGGAGCATCTTTTACCCATAATAACATGTGCTCCTCTGGCTTGGTATTAATTTCTCCGAACTTCTCTGAGGGGAGGAACAGTCTTATTACAAATAAAGTGTAGCATAGCAATGAAGCGATGATGGAAATATCTTGATACATTTACAGGATCTAGAGAGCAGATTTCTCCTCGTGTTTTTATATCTATGTTTATTTTGTTTTTGTTTTTGTTTGCAATGCGTAGGAAATCGTGAAAATCGTCCCATGCATATTCTGCAAAACTTAATTTAACAAACCAAGTGGGTGGGCCAAGGTTTCTTATCATACAGCGTGCATCTCCATGACGCTGGAACCAGTATTCTTTTGTACCACGCATGTTTGCTAAAAGATTTGCAATACTTGACTGTAAAACCTCATCTTTTTCTTTCACTTTTTGTAATAATTTCGTAACTGCCATATTTTGAAAATGGGTACCTGATTTTAATGTGTGTGCAACTCCGTAGCATAGAGTTGCTAGTTCACTTTCAAAGAGAAGGTGGAATATGTATTCCATGTTTTTTCTGAATCTGGGGTCGTCAGAATACATTTGTAAAGAGCGATATTCTGATGCTGTTATTTGTGTGGGTCTATCATCGTACCTTCCTCCTTTTCCAGTAGGAAAGAGTAGAGGAAAAGCCTCTGCTTCTATACTTTTTTCCCATATGCTGATTGGAGATCCTTTGGCTTGTCGCATTTGGTACGTTTCCAGTGCATCATCTATAGTGTCTTTAGAGTGTAATGTATGAATTGTATAATGGTCTAAAATATTGGATTCTGGAGCAGGACTTAGAAGTTCAAATTGACCAGTTCCTGGTGACTCTTGAATTATTTCAATGGTTTCTCTCAGGTTTTCTTCAATATTAATTTCTTTGTAGTATTCATTGGGCCTCATTACGAGTCCGGCGGTAACCGCAGCGGTAAAACCGCCTTGTTACCGCCGGACTCGTATTATCATTCCGCCTCCGTGATTCCCGGAATTACCGGGGCATTACAACCCCGGTTTCTCGGGAATCACGGAAGCGGAATTGTTTTAATCCCCATTCCCACTGAGTCCTATGGGACTCAATGGGAATGGGGATCATGGAAACAACGGCAGCATCTCGTGATACTGCCGGTGTTTCCTCGTCCATCTGCAGGCGGGCGGTGTTAAACCCGCCAGGTCAAACCTAGCAGGAACATCACCTCCCGCCTGCAGGAGTCGGGATCAGGCGGTCCGGAAACAACGGTGGCGGCGCGTTTACCGCCACCGTTATTTCTGGACCGCCTGATTTGTAATGAGGCCCATTGTCATTTTTTAGATATTGCAGGGCTTGTCTAACTTTATGTAAGTCCACAAGTTGTTGCCAAATGTGTTTGTCTTTTGTAGATACGCCATTTACTAAGACAATAAAAGATTGATCTATTGGCCGCTGCACTCCTAGAGTGTGTACATTTCCTTTCAGATCTAATGGTAAATAAACGACTTTGCCACAAATGACTTTCACTAATTCAGAGGGAGGTAATTTTGCTGTTTTTGTTTGGAGGTGAATTATGATGCTCTCATATAAATGTAGTTGTTGCAGGGGTTTTGGTAGTGGGAATAATTCCAAGTTATTTGTGATAGCACGTGAAGGTGTTTGGTTGTTTTCAAGTTTTGCAGTGCAGTAATTGCAAAGTATCAAGGGGTCAGCAATGTCGTATTTGTTTTCTGCTATAAGGTAGAGAGCTAATTGGAACCATTCGGAATCTTCATTGTCTACTATTTTGTACATTATGTCTACAGTATTTGTCCTACTTTTATAAGACGTCCGGCGGCAACACACACCCACATGGTTTGTTACTTCAGTGGAGGTACTTTTAAACCTAAGTATTTCTTTTTTGTATGTGTTTAATTGAAGGATGCTATTTGTACAGTAGATGCTAGTTTGTTGCACATCTATTGCATTTTGTAAGTGGCTTTCAATTCCAAAATATTTTCTCTGGATATGCTCAATTTCTTCAAGTAGTTGTTTGGCTGCACCATGTAGAAGATTGTTATTTATATTTGCTAGTGCTAAAGCAGGACTTTTAGCATAGTAGAGTTTTTGGACCAGATTTATTATAGTTGAATGATGTGTTGGTGTCATTTTGTTATGATGGAAGGTGCTTTTGCAAATAGGTCCTGAAATGCAGGCTAATGAATGTCCTTGTAGTCCTGTGTATTTGCGCACTGGACAGGCATCCATATTTTGTAGTAGTTTCATTTTGAATTTGTCTTTGCTTTTTACATACTGATTGAGGAACTGGCAAAAAGATTTGAAAGATTTTTTGGCAATGTTACACATTGATGTGCATGGCCATTTGTAGACTGTACATTTTGGTTCAGTAGTATGGGGAGGTGATACTGAGTTTTCTGGGGATATTTTTGTGAGCAGAGTTTCTTGTTCCATAATGGTGTTATTAAGTTTGTCATACCCTCGTCCACTGCTATGTATGACAATTGGGTTTGTTTGCTTTTATTTACAAGCTTCTTCATTAAAATATGGTTCTGTGGTCGTGGTGTGACTCCTTTCACCTCTAAAGATGTTTAAAAAGCTTTTTTTGTTGATATTCCGTTTATTGAGAAGTCTTTTTTGTAGTTTAGTAGTTAGTTTTGTTAGTGGTTTCATTCTGTTTAAAACTAAAATAAATAACTGCCTTTTGAGAAGGATTACACTGTCTATGAAAGCTTCTAGGATTAATTTTCTACGGTAGGTTTTAAGGGTTGTGAATGATTTCTCTCCTGTTTTTATAAGGTTCTGAAGGACTATGTGGTGGAACATTTTTTGTTAAATATTTCTTTTGGTATGCTTACTTGCCACTACATCAAGATGTATAGTGGCAGTGTTAGCAGTAGTGGTAGCTGAAGTCTTGTTAATTACTTTTTGTTTCGTTTTACATTTTATTAGCGGAGGGAAAGTTTCTGTACTGCAAGCTTGTTTTGTTTCGCTTAATGACTGTATTAACTGTTTTGTTTGAACTTTTTGTACAAAATCTGCTAGAGATGGATGCTTATTTTGGACACTTTTATTTTGATTTGCTCTACTTCTGTGTTCTTTTCTACGGAGTTGCTTTTTGGTATGCATTCTCTAGGGTCTGTTGGAGAAAAAAAGAAAGTGTGGGTTGGGCTGTTGTGCAGTGTATTCATGCTTTGTGCATGAGTGTCTGAGTATGATGGTAAGGATGATTGCGGAGGTGTGTGATTGTGCAATGGGCAGCTACATCAAGTAGGGAAGGCTATTCTTGTATTTCTGTCTTACTATACTGGGCTTCAGATGACAATATTAAGTATGCAACTGGTAAGGGGAAGCACTAATACTACATCTAATGGTAAAGGGTTAATACACTTGTTTGTTCTACAATACTAAAATGCTAGTGTGTTTGAGTAAAAGTTAGAAAATTATGTTAGTATTGTGCTTACTTTTTTTGTATGGAAAGAGTAGATTTCTTCTAAGTCCATGTTCGTACTTGAGATGCTGCTGCTTTTCAGGCGAGTGGTTTTCACTGCAATTGTAAAAGAAAGAAGTTAGTGAATATGTGTGTTTATAGCACTTTTGTTAAAGTAGACATTGTTATTTTTTGTTTTCATAATTAAACTAGGTGTGTGTGTAAACACAAATTTGGGGAGCAGAAAGGTTTGCAATTGTCACTTTCTCATTGCAAATGGGATAAATGATAGTAAATTCATTTTACAGGGTAAGTGGCAGTTACTCTGTTTATATTTTTATTTATTTTATTTTACATTATTAAAGCACTCACACAGCCCGCGGGCATCGAGGCGCTGTTACAGGAATTTTTAATTTTTAGTTGCGTAATTATTTAATCTTTGTTGCGTATTTATAAGGAGCTTAAAAACCCAGAGGTTTTTAAGCGAGGACACAGGGATCGAACCTGTGTTGCTTCGTGTCATCTTGTTTCCAAGGCTCGCACGTTGCCACTGAGCTATGTTCCCGGGATGTATTGTATTCCTAGAAGAGCTGTACATGTACTATGTACAATATATTCAGACCTGTAGTCTATGTTCATGTGTGTGGATGTGCATGAATCTGCAAGTAGAAGTCTTGGGGAGTTTTATAGTAGTTGTTGCTGTAGGTCCTTTGCAGTCACAGTCAAAGTGTACTGAGAGTGATCAATCGTACATCTAAAGTGCTTATCTGTGATGATAGAGTTAAATGTAGAGTTCTTTGATGTGATTGTTGGATGATTGTGTGACTGTTTAACAGTACCCAGTGAGAGAATGTTGCAGAGAGTGCAGTGAAAAGGGTAGAAGGGCTGTCCCAGTGTTACACGCTCCACGGTTACCGCGGTTGTCCGCAGACCTGGCATGCCACATCCGGGGTTTCTCAGCAAATCCAGCATGGAAAAGGGACTGTATGGATCAGCCAATCAGATGTTGAGATTGTGGTTTGTGTTGAAATAGGCTGTGTGTAGTGAATATGGCAGAGGTGGAGAAAGTCAGGGTGTTGGTGCTCGGAGATATGTTTGTTGATAGTTTGGAGCAGTATGCTAAATGTAGGAATGTGGCAAAGAATTTTGATGTAAAAGGAGTGGAGGTGGTGTGGAGTACTGTGCCTGCTTTTCATTTGAAGGCAATTTTGGAAGTTTGTCAGAATATGGCTAGGTTCAATAGTCCAGATGTAGTTGGCCTGCACTGTGGTGCTGTGCATTTGGGCTATGTCAGTGCCCCTACTTTTTTGCAAGATCTGTAAAACTTGGTTCAGGCAATCATGAAAGTCCTTCCAAATGCCAAGGTTATTTTTTCTGTTTTGTTACCTAGGGCAGTATGGGACAATAGTTCTGTTTATTGTCCTCAGCAAAATATTGCTAGGTTAGCAATCAAATGACTGCTTGCTTTCATGCTTAGAGCTGGTATGTTCTTTTGTAATAATGAGAACATGGATTCTGGTAATGTTGTTTATTTTAAAGAAGATGGCATTTCTTTACATTTTATGGGAAATGCCATGCGGTTTTGGAACATAAGGGTTGCTTTGGAGAAGCTAATGTGAAGATTTTTTGAGGAAAATAAGAAAAAACAACAAAAAAAATACAAAATGAAAGGTGTTTTTGAAGCATCTGCAAAAAAACAAAAAAAAATGTTATTTTCAGAGCCAATCTCAAAGGGAAAATGGGGCACAGTATTTATATTTTCATTCTGCACATTCAGATTTTTGATTTGTCTGCAGACACCGCGGTATTACATGTGGGGATTTTGGCATTGAGAGACATGCAAATGAGACTGAGCAGAGCAAGGGATTGGTTAAGAAGGTTTACTGGGTGTGTTCTGTAAGAAGAGAGTTTTTCAGTAGGTATTTTTCCTGAGTGAAGAGCAGATAGCTATGGCTGTGTGTTTCAGAAAGCAGATTGTCTGGATTTTGGGAGATATTTGGATAAATTGGTTGGAGGTGCATGCAGATCACTGTGGAGTGGCTGCACATCTTGGATTCTCTCATGTGGAAGTGCACTGGCATGGAGTACGTGGAATGAAGTGGGTTGATTTGGTACCTCTCTGTGCTTCTTTGATGACACAGCGTCATCCAGACATTATTAATATTCATTGTAGAGGGAACAGTTTAGGACATATGTCTGGAATCTCTTTGCAAATTGCAATGAAAGAAGGACTTGGGAAAGTCATGGACATGTAGCCAAACTCCAGAGTAATTGTTTCCCATATAGCACAGAGACAAATGTGGTTGCATTCCTTTTCATTTGGTCCACAAATGGAGAAAGCAAGGCGCAATCTCAACAAGGCTGTTTGTGCCTTTTTGAGAGATGTTGGTATGTCCTCTTTGCAGAATGAAAAGATTATGTTTTGTAGCAGACACATTTTTTACAGAGATGGAGTACCATAGCTATACGAACCAGGCTTGCCACGACTGAGCACCATGTGGCACTGAGTGCAGATCAGCTTGCTTGCATCATCTTTTGACTTTCCATCAACAGTGATAAATAACCGCCACACCCAAGACTCACGATGAGTGCTAGTAGTAGGGACTTCCACTACCTCATCCTCTTCATCCTCTTATCACTCTCCTCTGCATCCTCATGCATGTTCCCCTCTGCAGGCCATTAGGGATGTGGTGGTGGTGGAGGGGGGGGGGTGCTGATGCCGAGGCAGTAGCAGCATAAGCAATTTGGATGCCATCTGGAAGGTTAATAACCAGGAACTAGGAATCAAGAACAGCAACCTGCACAATTGTCCTGTTTTAAATCTTGGAAATCCAAAAGCAGAATGAGGATCGGCTCTGGTGTGTGGACTTTTATAGGGATGTAGGTGCGCACTTTGCGGACACCCCCACTGGTCGCGGACATATCGAACACCAAGAAAGGGTTCAAAAAGTTCCAATAATTATGTAGATTGACAGGGACATTGTCTGGGACATGTGCAATGGTGAACTTTTACTGTAAAATATTTTGGAGTGCTCAAAAAAGCCTGTGCGCAGGTGTTCTACGAACAGTGTTGAAGTCCCCGAATAAAATAAATGTGCGTCAAAACTTTGCGGACGGGATATGTGTTCTACGAATATATTCATTCTGTTTGCGGACAGGCGGACATCTTGTGTGTTCTATGGACACCTCCATTTTGATTATGAACAGTACAAACAGGTATATTGTCCTTAGGACACCGCCATTTGGGTTAATTGCAGACAAGCGGACATCTTGTGTGTTCTAAGGACACCATCATTTTAATTACGGACAGTAAGAACAGCTATAGTGTCCTTAGGACACCCCCATTTTGGTTGGTTGAAGACACCCGGACACTCGCGCTGTCCGCAGACATCTTAACTGCCTTTTAAAAAAAAATAAGACACAGGCATATACTAAGCACACACTTAAAATGTTATTATTGTTTAACAGTATAAAAATTACAAAAGAGAGGAGGAAACAGAAACTGAAACAAATACAGGGGAATAAGGGGTTTGGACGTGATGTATGGGAGGGGAGGAAGGGATGGAAATCTCATTGTAATGTTTTTCTTGCTGGGGAGGGTTTGGGGATAGTAGGCTGGGACATGGAGATGGGGAACAGGTACATGTGGGACAGTGATATTTAATCTTTTCTTTAATGTGGTCCTCAATAAACTGTTTTAGACGATTGAACCTTTTCATTAAGATATCCATTTGTAGTTCCATTCGGTTCAGAGGATCTTCTAATATCTCTCTTGGTATATTACACCTATTGTCTGTATGGTCTGTTAAAAAAAATATATGTTAACTACACATGAAGTAATGGTTATTAATTGGCTTATATAGAGAAATGTTGTGTCTACCATTACTTTCACTGTCTTCACTCATTTCATCTTGTGGTAAATTTCCTTCCAGCCATTCCAAAGTACTGGACATTTCTGTGTAAAAAAATAAAATAAAGAAATATTAGTTTTAGTATACGTAATGCTGAAAATGTATAAATATATGAAATACATATTGTGTACTTACTAGTTTCTTACACACTTTTGGTTTTACTGCTATGTAGGTTTCTGTGAGGTAATTCTGTTGGAGGCATATTTATTTTGTTTTGGTATATACCATTATATTGGAAACGCTATTTCAGTGGATGGTTGGTGTCTTACATATACAGTTTCCACTTCTTATTTATTATTAAATGTAATGTATTTATGTGGTGCTTTTTGAACATGTTTGGTGTTTCTATTGTATGATAAAATAATGTAAAATGCTCCCTGAGTTTTTGGATAGTGTTGATGGTGACCGCGCCCATCCATGGACATGCGTGCGGTCCGCGGACATCAACATTACTAGTGGGAAAGGGGGTTCAGTATTTTCTATGTTATATGTATGTAAGCTAAGGCAGTCTTAGTTAACATTTATAACATTTACATTATCTATATCTATATTCCGTGAAAAAAACTTTGTTAAAGGGACGTAATGGTTAAGTTGCGCTGCTAAAAACCTATGAAATTCAGTGAAGAAAACTTTCTTAAAGGGACGTTATGGTTAACTTGCGCTACTAAAAACCTATGAAATTCAGTGAAAAAAACATTGGGTGTTAGTCTTAGCAGTGCATGGTGGTGGCGCGAGTTATGGCTGCTTAGCGTACCATAAATGGCGAATTTCAAGGGTTTTTCGGTTTTACGTAGAACCATAACGTCCCTTTAACAAGGTTTTTTTCACTGAATTACATAGGTTTTTAGTAGAGCAACTTAACCATAACGTCCCTCTAACAAAGTTTTTTTCATATATATACATATATATATATTACACAGCCACGGTAGTTGCTGTTTCCATAGGAAGAGCACTTTTTGGGCGGCTTATAACTACGTTCCCCCTGGACGAATCCTCCTCAAACTGTGCAAATAAAGTATATGGCCCATTCTGATTTTTTTTTGCAAAGTTTGGTGAGGTTTGGTCCAGGGGGGGCAAAGTTATAAGGGGGTCCCAAAACTTCTTTTTTTCCTATAGACTGAATGGAGAAAAAACTTGGCTCACGCCTACAGCCCAAACCGCTGGACAGATTTTCATCAAATTTGGACCAGGAGCAGCAGCTTGGTTTCAGAAGCATGCTTTTGCAAAATTGGTGAAAATCGGTCCAGTAGTTTTTTATAAAATGACCATAAAGTGGGTCACAAAAAATTAGTGATATCTATGTTCGGTGCATGGACAGTGTCCTGATTGGCTGACTGACTTGCGTCATGTCTGCGGACATGCAAGGTGTTCGCTGATTGGACGGTGAAGAGCGTGAAGCGCGTCAGATTTCCGGGAACGCCCGCCATCTTGAGTTTGCGGACGTCCGCGGACAGCGCGGTGAAACTTGTTGGAGAAATGCTATTTAGTAGAGTGTGTTGGTGTGTAAGACTGTTTGGGGAGGGTGGGGGAGTAATATATGGGTTAAAGGTTGTATTAATTTAGGTGGTAGATCTCCTTGTTGTGTTCGATTTGTCTGCGGATAACACGGATGTCCTGAAATGTTCTAAAAAAAATTAAATGGGGTGTTCTGAGGACAGTACGTCCGTACGTATGATTCGTAGGCAAGTTGAAACTGTTCTAAGAACACACGCAGTGTACTGATATGTTTGAAAATAAACAAAATGGGTGTGTCTTGAGGATGTATGTCTGTCGGTACTGTTCGCAAGCAAGTTGAAACTGTTCTAAGAACACATGAAGTGTCCTAGGATGTTCGTTAATAAACAAAATGGGGGTGTCCTGAGGACGGTATGACTGTTCGTACTGTTCGCAAGCAAGTTGAAACTGTTCTAAGAACACATGAAGTGTCCTGGGATGTTCATCAATAAACAAAATGGGAGTGTTCTGAGGACGCTACATCTGTCCGTATTGTTCGCAAGCAAGCTGAAACTGTTTTAAGAACACTCGCAGTGTCCTGAAATGTTCATAAATAAAGGAAATGGGAGTGTCCTGAGGACGCGGTCTGTATTGTTCGCTGGCAAGTTGAAATTGTTCTAATAACAGATGATGTGTCCTAGGATGTTCATAAATAAATAACATGGGGGTGTTCTGTTCGTTTCGTTCGCAGGCAAGTTGAAACTGTTCTAAGAATACATCATGTGTCCTGGGATGTTCTTCAATAAACAAAATGGGGGTCTCCTGAGGACGGTGGATGTTCGTCAATAAACAAAATGGGGATGTCCTGAGGACGGTATGGCTGTTTGTACTGTTCGCAAGCAAGTTGAAACTGTTCTAAGAACACATGTAGGGTCCTGGGATGATCGCAAGCAAGTTGAAACCGTTCTAAGAACACATGAAGTGTCCTGGGATGTTCGTCAATCAACAAAATGGGAGTGTTCTGAGGATGGTACATTTGTCCGTATTGTTTGCAATCAAGCTGAAACTGTCCTAAGAACACTTGCAGTGTCCTGAAATGTTCTAAGAATACATCATGTGTCCTGGGATGTTCTTCAATACAACAAAACAATAAAACAAAATGGGGGTGTCCTGCGGACGGTGGATGTTCGTCAATAAACAAAATGGGGGTGTCCTGAGGACGGTATGACTGTTCGTACTGTTCGCAAGCAAGTTGAAACTGTTCACATGAAGTGTCTTGGGATGTTCGTCAATAAACGAAATGGGAGTGTCGTATTGTTTGCTGGCAAGTCGAATCTGTTCTAAGAACACTCATCATGTCCACGGACATTAAAAGTGCCCATATGGCATAGTCAAAATGTTTGACTCTATAGGTGTGATATGCTGCGGTGGTTGTGGCCAGGGCATAGAGTCTTGGGAACATGGCCATATGGCCATGCTCCCAAGACTCTATGCCCTGGCCACAGCCACCGCAGCATATTTCACCCATAGTGACTTAGAACTTTGGGATCCAAGAACAAATTTATAAGCAACAAAGTTGTAAGCCACTATGGGTATGATATGCTGTGGTCGTTTTGGGCAGGGCCTATAGTCTTTTGTGCATGGACAAGACCAAATTTATAAGCACCGAAGTTATAAGTCACTATGGGTGTGATTTGCTGCGATGGTTGTACTTATTATAATATACTTACTGTTTGGTTTAGTAACTGGAGTACATTCAGAACCTGCTTTACCATCCGTTGAAATGTAGCAGGTGCATTTTTCAATCCGAAAGGCATTACCTTAAACTGGTATAAGCCAACGGGGGTAGAAAATGCAGTTTTCTCCTTGGCATGGTCTGTCAGGGCTATTTGCCAATAGCCTGACGTCAAGTCAAATGTGCTGAGCAACTTGCCGGCGCCAAGTTTATCCACCAACTCATCTGTTCTTGGCAAAGGGTGGGCATCAGTCTTGGTGACTGCATTAAGAGCTCTCTAATCCACGCAGAATCTAAGCTCTTTAGATCCGGCCTTTGGTACTAACACTACTGGGCTAGACCATGGACTAGTAGAGGGCTCTATTACCCCGAGATCAAGCATCTTGCTGACCTCACCTTTGATGTGGGTTTGTATGTTTTCTGAGATTAGGTATCCTCTGCTTTTGACTGGCAGACAGTCACCAGTGAGTATGTCGTGCTGGCCCCAAGGGGTCAAGCCTGGTGAAAGCGAGAACAGAGAGGCAAACTGATTCAACATAGATTTGCACTCTTCTTGTTGCTCGGGTGTCAGATTTGAAGAGAGATTTACTCCTTCAATTATTAAGTCTAAAGGTAAGCCTCTGAGGAGATCCGGAAGAGCTTCACTCTCTTCTTCTTCCTCTGATGATGCTAGAAGCAACGCTCCTACATCCGGTCTTGAGACATACGCTTTGAGTCGGTTGGTGTGGAAGACTGTCGGAGCCTCCTTGGGATTGCCCAAGTCCACCAGATAGTTGACCTCTCCGAGTTTACCCACAACTCTGAAGGGTCCCATCCATTTGTCTTGCAAGGCCCTCTGCCTTGTTGGGATCATAACGAGAACGAGCTGGTCTTGAGCAAATTCAACCATGTTAGCCTTTTGATCATGCCAGTGCTTGACCAATGCTTGTCCAGCTTTCAAGTTATCACTTGCTTCTGTCATCATGTGCGACATTCTCCTCCGGAGACCTATCACGTAGTCAGTCACTCTGACAGGCTTGGGGGAAGGAGCACTCTCCAACCCCTCCTTAATCAGGGCCAATGGACCTCTGACGGGATGACCATAGAGAAGCTCAAAGGGAGAATAACCTACTCCCTCCTGAGGGACTTCTCTATAAACAAAGAGAAGGCATGGCAGTAGAAGGTCCCACTTACGCTTAAGGGGTTCTTATAAAGCACCTATCATGCTCTTCATGGTTCGGTTGAACCGTTCTACCAATCCATTGGTTTGGGGGTGATAGGCTGTTGAGAACTTGTAAGTAACTCCACAGGTTTTCCACATGGCTTTCATGTAGTGGGACATAAATTTTGACCCCCTGTCAGAGATTACTTCCTTAGGAAACCTGACCCTGGTAAAAATACCAAGGAGGGCCTTAGCCACAGCCGGAGCTGTAACAGTCCTCATAGGAATTGCCTCAGGATACCTAGTAGCATGGTCTAATACAACAAGTATAAACCTGTTGCCTGAGGAGGTTGGAGGATCAAGGAGACCAACAATGTCAATCCCTACTCTCTCAAATGGGACTCCCACAACTGGGAGAGGAACTAAAGTTGCCACATTCTTGGAGCCAACCTTACCAGAGGTCTGGCAGGTGTGGCAGCTCATTCAGTGTTTTTCTACTTCGGCCCCCATCTTTGGCCAATAAAAGTAGAGAGAGAGCCTTTCCTTAGTCTTCTTGAAACTCAAGTGACCAGCCAAAGGAATCTCGTGGGCTAACTGCAAGAACTGTGGTCTGTTCTCTTGGGGTACTACAAGTCGTTTGTAGTCTCCAGGCGCAGACGCGGTCTGTTCACTGTAGAAGAGGCCATCTTCCCAGTGCAACCTGTATTTCCCAGGCTCTTGCCCTTCAGCCTGAGCTTCTGCCTGGTGGCGAAGACCTTCCAGAGTTGGACATTCTCTCTGTCCCTTACTGAAGTCTGCCCTGCTGGGTCCACCATCTGCCAGTAAAGACTGCCGCTCAGGATGGTCAACAGGATCCAGATCTCCAATGAGTTCCTGGCCTTCCATTAGCTCTTCTTCAGAGTCTAATTCTACCACACAGGGTTGTACCTCCCTCTCAGCCTCAGCTGGAGGGGGAGTTACGGGTGTAACTTTGGACAACCGTGGGGAAGTCCTTGTTGGCTGCACTGAAATGCTGGCTGCTGGTTTCAGTATAGAAGTCTTAGGTTTCCCTTTCGCTTCTGATTTCTTGGAGACAGCAGCTGACAATTCCAGTGGAGCAGGATTGGTATCTTTTTTCATCATCTCCTGGAGAGTTCCTCGCATGGTTCTCTCCCTTGCAGGTCTGGTTAGCTCCTGTAACCGTTTACTAGGAGGTCTGGGGGTATGCGACACAACTCAGAGAGTTTTCAAATCGTTACCCAACAGAACGCGTCCTGGTAGCTCACTCTGTATGCTGACAGGTATCTTCACAGTCATGTCGTTACACTGGATGAGAACTGGTAATTGGGGAAGCATCTGCACAGGCCCTCCAGCTAACTTGGTGAGGCGTTTGGGTGCCTTAGCAACATCCTCAGCCTGAAAAAACGATTTATCCACCACAGTTATGCTGGCCCCAGTGTCCCTAATGGCAGGAGTCTCCTGACCATTCACCTGGACACTGTCCTTATAATACTCTTTAGAGACTCCAATGGGTTCATCAGCCAGCAGTAGAAAGTTTCCACTTGCCATTTCGACTTCCTCCTCTGGAGCGAAGGCTAAGGAGACAAGCTGGACCCCTGAAGGTTTACCCTTACATCTGGGATCTCCTTTCACATGGTCAGTCGAGCCACAAACAAAGCATTTACCGAATGCTTTCTGGAATGGTGGCTTGTTCTGGCCTCCTTCCGGTTTGGCACCAGAAGGCACACTAATCTGCTGCGGTTTTCCTTGTGGTTTACCCTTCTGGTTTTGTTTGAGGCCCTCTTTGGAATTTGAGTTATTCGAATTCTCTTTTGAGTCTTTTTTAGGCTGTTTTCCCTCATCCTTTTTCTGAGTTGCCCCAGAATCCTTATGAGTGGCCCTGTTGGCAACCCATAAGTCAGCAGCCTTAGCTAGCTTCCTGGAATCCAATTCCTTCGAATCAGCCAAGTGCTGTCTGAGCTCCTGAGAACAGGCATCATAAATAGACTCCAACATAAAAAGATTCTTCATACCATCATAAGTGTTCACTTTGTAACCCTTAATCCATCCCTCTAAATTTTTCAACCCTTCACTCACCCAGGTAGCCCAAGGGGTACCATCATGCTTTTTGAGGGTTCTAAACCTCTTAAGATACTGGGAAGGGGTCTTCCCGAACTAGCTATCAAAGCTAGTTTCACACTTTCGTACTCTTTCCTATCGTCCTCCCCCAACTCTATTACCACATCAGTTGTAACAGGGGGGAGCCTAGAGAACAACCAGGTAAGCAACTCGTTACCTGTGATGTTCTGGAGCCCATGATTGTACTCAAACAAACTCAGCCAATCCAACACATCCAACTTTGGTTCATACATACCAATTAATTGCTTCGGCATCCAGGGTCTTTTGGGACTGGAGCTTCTAGAGGAGCCAGAGACAGAAGCAGTTTCGACAGACAACTTTTTTTATGTCTAACTCATGCTTGAGCTCCATTTCTCGGAGCCTAAGAATTTGTTGCATTTCTTGGTGTTTCTGTTCAGTTTGAGCAGTAATCCTTCTGAATTCCAAGTCTATTTTCATTTTTTCTAGTTCAAGGACTTGAGGACTTAGTGTGGGACCTGTTATAGTCCCTGTAGGTACAGCTGGTAAGGCAGACAGAGAAGCAGGGGAGAGAGTTTTGTTACCTCTCCTTCCTCTTCAGCCTCTTCATCGCTATCATCGGAACTTCGATTTAGACCAACACCATTACTGTTATCTACATTTGCTGGAGAAGTTGGTTCCTCGGAACCGGTACCCAGACTTTGGTTTTCCAGCAATCTCGCTATCAGTTCTACTTTCTTGCCTCTTACAGAAACATTCTCTTGTCTACAGAGAGATCTCAAACTCTCAGTATTTTCACCTGACAAGGACTCTTGACTGTAACTTCCATAGTAGACATGTTTTTGAAAGTTGCTTTTTAGTGCTAAGCTTCGTGGTTAGTTATCCTAAAGTGTTGAAAAGCACTCTAAACTGTATACTCGATACAAATCCCACCGCTGCCACCAGTGTTAGGCGGAAACCTGTGCAGTTCCCTCTGGGACCACTGCAAAAGATTTAGGACTACAGGTGTTTGGCAGTAAACCCACTTGGTAGCAGTCTGTACCACACAGATTCACTTGGTAGCTATGGCTGAGCAGTCAGACTTCCTTCAAGAAGAGTTAGGCAGTATGTGAAGTATACAAAATAGGGCAATTTACAAGGTAGAACAAGCAAACACGGAACAGAGCTTGGGTGTAAAGATATATAGGTATTTATTTATAACAACGCATCTATGAAAAACACTCTGGCACTAATACGGCAAACAATTTCAATTACAATTACTATAAGTAAATCAATCCCTCTAGCAATAGTTCGACAAGTCTAGGTTCAACGACACCACTTATTTGCAGACAGAGGTCAATGCTTTAACCTAGATGGCACTCTAGTATTCGTTAGGACAGGAGAGAAAAGGCAGGGTATGAAATCAACTCGGTACCAACACTTTTACGAAAAAATGCAAGGCAAGTAAGGCAGGGTCTACTGTAGATCGCAAAGTTCAGAGGCCAGGCCCACTCGGAGAGAGGCAAGGCGATATGTCCCAAAAAGTATCACAGTGGAAATGCACTTCGAGTCTTTGTCGCAAATTGTTATCGAAAGATTGGACCAGTTCAGAACAGAAAGTTAGGAAAGCTTGGAGGCGACCCAATGGAGAGGCGAGGATTAAGACACCTCACACTACCCGTCAAAAAGGGAAGCCAGGCGGACACGGTACCTTGTATGTGGAGAGACAGCTCTGACAGGGGCAGTTGTTCCTGGTGGTGGATGCAAGTCAGGGCTTTGCCAAGAGAAGAGATGCTCTCGTCGTCGAAGGAAAGTTGAAGATCGTTGCACCACCAGGGAAGAGACCAGCCGCGGAATGCTCTGTCACAAGGCACCACCTTTTGGTCGCAGTACGGGTTAGTGGCTATCCGGTTGCCGGGGTGCTCAGCACTGGCAATTCGACCACTACGCCCTGGAAGCGAAGAAAAAGCAAAGGGGACTGGTTGTGACCACCAGTCAGGGGAAGAAGACTCTCCGGCGGGGAGATCTCTGTCATCGGGAAGTGGTGGGACGGTTCAGCAGGGCTCCACCGGAGGTGTCGTCGTTGCAGGTTGGCTCAGCTTTACCCTCGTCGGATTCTTAGGTCCTGTGGCGACTTCTGAAGATCCAGTCCCAAAGGCCCTGCTTTTATGCAGAAAACCCCCATTCATTCAGCCTAGCTGTCAATCAAAACACGCTAAGTGGTGATCGGGGTGGCTCATCACTTGGGCCAATCACACCAGAGTGCGACTTGAGTTGGCAAGGAAACTCAATCCAGGGTGCCTAAAGCCCCTCCCACGCTGCCTGTGGTACCCAGAAAGAATGGCACCACTTTGGAAGGCCTCTGTGCAGAAGCCCGCGAAAAGTGGAACAAAGGGCTCAACCTTTGGTTTAGGAGTCACAGAGATGAACACAGACGTCATTTTAAAAACCGAGTTCTGGCAGAAAATACCCACCGATAGATTTATTTAAGATAAATAAACCGGTGGTATGTTAGAGATTAACGAGAAAAAGTATTAACCTCCAACAATGGGAAGAATCCCATAGAGTTATATTCGGGGTCGAATATAACAAGTAGTTTCCACTGCCACCAGCCAAAACTCGACGAGGGGGGACGGGACAGTGCCCCCTTGAATAACAGACCCAGGGGTAATCGAATTACCCCTACTAGTACGTCCACAATAGGATGGTTTATACTAGTTCTGTTAGTAAATTTAGGTCTAGTAAAGCCAATGGTGACTTTACATGCCCTGGGAAACAGTAGTCAGTCCCAGGGTATGGGGTCTATGGTGGGGATCCTCTAGGACACCTCAGTGTTACGGCATGGTGGGTGTAGTGTAACACACATAGAAAAACATATGTGACCCTATGGAGTAAAAGACCCCATAGCCCATAAAACACATTGACATTCAAAGGAATTAACGACATTCATGTCCAAGAGTGGGAGAAAAAGAGTCTCATCTTGGCAGGATGGAAAAAAACAAACTCCAGAAATCCAGCAAAGCTGCTGGGGGACTCACTAGGTTAGGAAATTCAGCCTAAACAGAGAATTCTCCCTAACACCCCGTGTCTCCCTACTGTACCCTCCACCTCCCGCTCACGCCCCGTGTCTCCCTCACGATCCACCCACACCCCCCGCTCATGCCCTGTGTCTCCCCTGTTCCCTCCCACTCCCCGCTCATGCCCTGTGTCTCCCCTGTTACCCCCACACTCCTGTTCATGCCCGTGTCTCCCTCCTGTTTCCCCCCACCCCCGTTCATGTCGCCGGTCTGCCCTGTTCCCCCCAACCCCAGCTCATGCCCCAGGTCTCCCTCGCATTGCCCCACCCCCGTTCATGCCCCGTGTCTCCCTCGTGTTTCCCCCCACCCCCGCTCATGCCCCGTGTCTCCCTCGTGTTGACCCCCACCCCCCACTCATACCCTGTGTCTCCCTCCTGTACCCCCACCCCAACTCATGCCCCGTATCTCCCTCCTTTACCCCCCACCCCCCGCTCATGTCCCATGACTCCCTCCTGTACCCCCCACCCCCGCTAATGCCCTGTGTCTGCCCTGTTCCCCCCACCCCCACTCATGCCCCGTGTCTCCCCTGTTCCCCCACCCCCCGCTCATGCCCCGTGTCTCCCCTGTTCCCCCCACCCCCGCACATGCCCAGTGTCTCCCTCGTGATACCCCCCACCCCCGCTCATGCCCCGTGTCTGCCATGTTCCCCCTACCCCCCGCTCATGCCCCATGTCTCCTTCGTGTTACCCCCCACTCTCGCTCATGCCCTGTGTCTCCCTCGTGTGACCCCCCACCCCTGCTCATGCCTCATGTCTCCCTCCTGTACCCCCACCCCCCGTTCATGCCCTGTGTCTGCCCTGTTCCCCCCACCCCCCGCTCATGCCCCGTGTCTCCCCTGTTCCCCCACCCCCCGCTCATGCCCCGTGTCTCCCCTGTTCCCCCCACCCCCGCACATGCCCAGTGTCTCCCTCGTGATACCCCCCACCCCCGCTCATGCCCCGTGTCTGCCATGTTCCCCCTACCCCCCGCTCATGCCCCATGTCTCCTTCGTGTTAACCCCCACCCCCGCTCATGCCCCGTGTTTCCCTCATATTCCCCCCACCCCCCGCTCATGCCCCGTGTCTCCCTCGTGTTACCCCCTACTTTCGCTCATGCCCCGTGTCTCCCTCGTGTGACCCCCACCCCCCACTCATGCCTCTTATCTCCCTCCTGTTGCCCCCCACCCCCGCTCATGCCCCGTGTTTCCCTCGTGTTACCCCCTCCCTTGCTCCTGCTCCGTGTCTCCCTCCTGTTCCCCCCACCCCCGCTCATGCCCCGTGTTTCCCTCATGTTCCCTCCACCCCCCACTCATGACCCATGTCTCCCTCGAATTGCCCCCCACCCCCCGCTCATGACCCGTGTCTCCCTCTTGCCTCCCACCCCCGCTCATGCCCTGTGTCTCCCTCGTGTTGCACCCCCACCCCCCGCTCATGGCCCGTGTCTCCCTCGTGTTACCTCCCACACCCCGCTCATACCCCGTGTCTCCCTCCTGTAACCCCACCCCCCACTCATGTCCTGTGTCTCCCCCCTGTACCCCCATCCCCCGCTCATGACCCATGTCTGTCCTGTTCCCCCCACACCCCGCTCATGCCCCATGTCTCCCTCCTGTACCCCCACCCCCTGCTCATGTCCCGTGTCTCCCACCTTTACTCCCCACCCCCCACTCATGACCCATGTCTGTCCTGTTCCCCCCCACCCCCCGCTCATGCCCCGTGTCTCCCTCGTGTTACCCCCCACCCCCTGCTCATGCCCCGTGTCTCCCTACTGTACCCCTCACCCCCCGCTCATGCCCCATGTCTCCCTCACGATCCCCCCACACTCCCCACTCATGCCTGTGTCTCCCCTGTTCCCTCCCACCCTCTGCTCATGCCCTGTGTCTCCCCTGTTCCCCCCACCCCCCCGGTCATGCCTCGTGTCTCCCTCCTGTTTCCCCCCACCGCCCATTCATGCCGCATGTCTGCCCAGTTCCCCCAACCCCCGCTCATGCCCCGTGTCTCCCTCGTGTTACCTCCCACCCCGTTCATGCCCTGTGTCTCCCACGTGTTATTCCCCACCGCCCGCTCATGCCCCGTGTCTCCCTCCTGTTGCCCCCCACCCCTGCTCATGCCCCGTGTCTCCCTCATGTTGTCCCCCACTCCCGTGTCTCCGTCGTGTTACCCCCCACCCCCAGCTCATGCCCTGTGTCTCCCTCCTGTTCCCTCCACCCCCCGCTCATGCCCCATGTCTCCCTCGTGTTGCCCCCACCCCCGCTCAAGACCCGTTTCTTCCTCGTGTTGCCCCCTACCCCCGCTCATGCCCCATGTCTCCCTCCTGTACCCCCACCCGCCCCTCAAGCCCCATGTCTGCCTCCTGTACCCATCCCCCGCTCATGCCCCATGTCTCCCTCCTGTATACCCCTCCTCCCCCCGCTCGTGCCCCGTGTTTCCCTTGTGTTCCTCCCACCCCCTGCTCATGCCCCGTGTTTCCCTCGTGTTCCCCCACCCCCTGCTCATGCCCCGTGTCTCCCTCCTGTTCCCCCCTCCCCCCGCTCACACCCCGTGTCTCCCTCCTGTTCCCCCATCCCCCGCTCATCGCCCGTGTTTCCCTCGTGTTACCCCACACCCCCACTCATGCCCCGTGTCTCCCTCTTTCCCCCCACCCCCGCTCATGCCCTGTGTCTCCCTCGTGTTGCACCCCCCACCCCCCGCTCATGGCCCATGTCTCCCTCGTGTTACCCCCACAGCCTGCCCATGCCCCGTGTCTCCCTCTTGTACCCCCACCCCCGCTCATGTCCCGTGTCTCCCCCCTTTACCCCCCACCCCCGCTCATGCTCCATGTCTGTCCTGTTCCCCCCACCCGCCGCTCATGCCCCGTGTCTCCCTCGTGTTACCCCCACCCCCCACTCATGCCCCGTGTCACCCTCCTTTTCCCCCCACCCCCCGCTCATGCCCCGTGTCTCCATCCTGTTCCCCCAAACACCCGCTCATGCCCCGTGTCTCCCTGTTCCCCCCCACCCCCGCTCATGCCCCGTGTCTCTCTAGTGTTCCCCTACCCCCTGCTCATGCCCCGTGTCTCTCTACTGTTCCCCCCACCCCGATCATGCCCCGTGTCTCCCCTGTTCCCCCCACCCCCCACTCATGCCCTGTGTCTCCCTCCTGTTCCCCCCACCCCACTCATGCCCCGTGTCTCCCCTGTTCCCCCCACCTCCGCTCATGCCTCGTGTCTCCCTCGTGTTACCCCCCACCCCCCACTCAAGCCCCATGTCTCCCTCCTGTACCCCCATCCCCCGCTCAAGTCCCATGTCTCCCTCCTGTACCCCCCATGCCCCATTCATGCCCCGTGTCTACCATGTTTCCCCCCACCCCCCGCTCATGCCCCTTGTCTCCCTCGTGTTACCTCCCACCCCCGCTCATGCCCCGTGTCTCCCAAGTGTTATTCCCCACCGCCCGCTCATGCCCTGTGTCTCCCTCCTGTTGCCCCCCACCCCTGCTCATGCCCCGTGTCTCCCTCATGTTGTCCCCCACTCCCGTGTCTCTGTCGTGTTACCCGCCACCCCCGGCTCATGCCCTGTGTCTCCCTCCTGTTCCCTCCACCCCCTGCTCATGCCCCATGTCTCCCTCGTGTTGCCCCCACCCCCGCTCAAGACCCGTGTCTCCCTCCTGTACCCCCACCCGCCCCTCAAGCCCCATGTCTGCCTCCTGTACCCCGTCCCCCGCTCATGTCCCATGTCTCCCTCCTGTATACCCCCCCGCTCGTGCCCCGTGTTTCCCTTGTGTTCCCCCCACCCCCTGCTCATGCCCCGTGGTTCCCTCGTGTTCCCCCCACCCCCTGCTCATGCCCCGTGTCTCCCTCCTGTTCCCCCCACACCCTGCTCACGCCCCGTGTCTCCCTCCTGTTCCCCCCATCCCCCGCTCATGGCCCGTGTTTCCCTCGTGTTACCCCCCACCCCCGCTCATGCCCCGTTTCTCCCTCTTTCCCCCCACCCCCGCTCATGCCCTGTGTCTCCCTCGTGTTGCTCCCCCACCCCCCCGCTCATGGCCCATGTCTCCCTTGTGTTACCCCCCACACCCTGCCCATGCCCTGTGTCTCCCTCCTGTACCCCCACCCCCGCTCGTGTCCCGTGTCTCCCCCCTCAACCCCCCACCTCGCCCATGCCCCGTGTCTCCCTCGTGTTACCCCCACTCCCCACTCATGCCCCGTGTCACCCTCCTGTTCCCCCCACCCCCGCTCATGCCCCGTGTCTCCCTCCTGTTCCCCAACCCCCCCGCTCATGCCCCGTGTCTCCCTGTTCTCCCCCACCCCCCGCTCATGCCCCATGTCTCTCTAGTGTTCAACCACCCCCTGCTCATGCCCCGTGTCTCTCTACTGTTCCCCCCCACCCCCGATCATGCCCCGTGTCTCCCCTGTTCCCCCCCACCCCCCACTCATGCCCTGTGTCTCCCTCCTGTTCCCCCCACCCCACTCATGCCCCGTGTCTCCCCTGTTCCACCCCCACCCCCCGCTCATGCCCCGTGTCTCCCTCGTGTTACCCCCACCCCCCAATCAAGCCCCGTGTCTCCCTCCTGTACCCCCATCCCCCGCTCAAGTCCCATGTCTCCCTCCTGTACCCCCCACACCCCACTCATGCCTCGTGTCTACCCTGTTTCCCCCCACCCCCCGCTCATGCCCCGTGTGTCCCTCGTG
Organism: Ambystoma mexicanum; assembly: GCF_040938575.1. Lineage (NCBI taxonomy): Eukaryota > Metazoa > Chordata > Amphibia > Caudata > Ambystomatidae > Ambystoma > Ambystoma mexicanum. The sequence goes on along the minus strand of NC_090927.1, from coordinate 416,507,107 downwards.
TTACCTCCCACCCCCGCTCATGCCCCGTTTCTCCCACGTGTTATTCCCCACCGCCCGCTCATGCCCCGTGTGTCCCTCGTTCCCTCCACCCCAGCTCATGCCCCATGTCTCCCTCGTGTTGCCCCCACCCCCGCTCAAGACCCGTTTCTCCCTCGTGTTGCCCCACACCCCCCGCTCATGCCCCGTGTCTCCCTCCTGTACCCCCACCTGCCCCTCAAGCCCCATGTCTACCTCCTGTACCCCATCCCCCGCTCATGTCATGTCTCCCTCCTGTTCCCCCCACCCCGCTCATGCCCCGTGTCTCCCCTGTTCCCCCCACCCCCCACTCATGCCCCGTCTTGTCTCCCTCATGTAGTCCCCCCGCTCATAACCCGTGTCTCCCTCTTGCCTCCCACTACCCGCTCATGCCCTGTGTCTCCCTCGTGTTGCCCCCACCCCCCACTCATGACCGGTTTCTCCCTCGTGTTGCCCCCCACCCCCCGCTCAAGCCCCGTGTCTCCCTCGTTTTACCACCCACCCCCTGCTCATGCCCTGTGTCTCCCTCCTGTTCCCCCAACCCCCGTTCATGCCCCATGTCTCCCTCGTGTTGCCCCCACCCCGCTCAAAACCCGTTTCTCCCTTGTGTTGCCCCCCACCCCCGCTCATGCCCCATGTCTCCCTCCTGTACCCCCACCCCCTGCTCAAGCCCCATGTCTCCCTCCTGTACCCCATCCCGCGCTCATGTCCCATGGCTCCCTCCTGTACCGCCCACACCCCGCTCATACCCCGTGTCTCCCTCGTGTTACCGCCCACCCCCTGCTCATGCCCTGTGTCTCCCTCCTGTTCCCCTGACCCCCGCTCATGCCCATGTCTCCCTCGTGTTGCCCCCACCCCCGCTCAAGACCCGTTTCTCCCTCGTGTTTCTCCCCATCCCCCGCTCATGTCCCATGTCACCCTCCTGTACCCCCCACCCCCCGCTCATGCCCCTTGTCTGCCTTGTTCTCCCCCACCCCCCGTTCATGCCCTGTGTCTCCCTCGTGTTACCCCCACCCCCCCCCGCTCATGCCCCGTGTCTCCCACGTGTTACCCCCATCCCCCGCTCATGCCCCGTGTCTCCCTCCTGTTGACCCCACCCCCGCTCATGCCCCATGTCTCCCTCGTATTGTCCCCCACTCCCCACGCATGCCCCGTGTCTCCCTCATGTTACCCCGCACACCCTGCTCATGCCCCGTGTCTCCCTACTGTACCCCCCAGCCCCCACTCATGCCCTGTGTCTGCCCTGTTCCCTCCACCCCCCGCTCATGCCCCATGTCTCCCCTGTTCCCCCATCCCCACTCCTGCCCGTGTCTCCCTCGTGTTACCCCCCACCCCCTGCTCATGCCCTGTGTCTCCCTCCTGTTCCCCCCACCCCCTGTTCATGCCCCATGTCTCCCTCGTATTGCCCCCACCCCCTGCTCATGACCCGTGTCTCCCTCGTGTTGCCCCCCACCCCCCGCTCATGACCTGTGTCTCCCTCGTGCTGCCCCCCACCCCCTGCTCATGCCCTGTGTTTCCCTCATGTTCCCTCCACCCCCCACTCATGACCCTTGTCTCCCTCGTGTTGCCCCCCACACCCCACTCATGACCCGTGTCTCCCTCTTGCCCCCCACCCCCTGCTCATGCCCTGTGTTTCCCTCATGTTCCCTCCACCCCCCACTCATGACCCTTGTCTCCCTCGTGTTGCACCCCCCACCCCAAGCTCATGGCCCGTGTCTCCCTCGTGTTACCTCCCACACCCCGCTCATGCCCCATGTCTCCCTCCTGTACCCCCACCCCCCGCTCATGTCCTTTGTCTCCCCCCTGTACCCCCCAACCCCCGCTCATGACCTATATCTGTCCTGTTCGCCCCCACCCCCGCTCATGCCCCGTGTCTCCCTCGTGTTCCCCCACCCCTTGCTCATGCCCCGTGTCTCCCTCCTGTTCCCCCCACCCCCCGCTCATGCCCCGTGTCTCACTGCCCCCCAACCCCCCGCTCATGCCCAGTGTCTCTCTACTGTTCGCCCACCCGCCGCTCAACCCCCATGTCTCCCTCCTGTACCCCCATCCCCCGCTCATGTCCCATGTCTCCCTCATGTACCCCCCACCCCCCGCTCATGCCCTGCGTCTGCCCTGTTCCCCCCAACCCCCGCTCATGCCCCGTGTCTCCACTGTTCCCCCCACCCCCACTCCTGCCCCGTGTCTCCCTCGTGTTACCCCCCACCCCCCGCTCATGCCCAGTGTCTCCCTCCTGTTCCCCCCACCCCCCGCTCATGCCCCATGTCTCCCTCGTATTGCCCCATCCCCTGCTCATGACCTGTGTCTCCCTCGTGTTGCCCCCACCCCCCGCTCATGCCCCGTGTCTCCCTTGTGTTGCCCCCCATTCCCCGCTCATGCCCCATGTCTCGCTCCTGTATCCCAATCCCCCACTCATGCCCCGTGTCTCCCTCGTGTTTCCCCCCACCCCCGCTCATGCCCCGTGTCTCCCTCTTGTTGACCCCCACCCCCCACTCATGCACTGTGTCTCCCTCCTGTACCCCCACCCCACTCAAGCCCCGTATCTCCCTCCTTTCCCCCCCACCCCGCTCATGTCCTATGTCTCCCTCCTGTACCCCCCACCCCCGCTCATGTCCTGTGTCTACCCTGTTCATCCCACCCCCACTCATGCCCCGTGTCTCCCTCGTGTTACCCCCCACTCTCGCTCATGCCCCGTGTCTCCCTCGTGTGACCCCCCACCCCCCGCTCATGCCTCTTGTCTCCCTCCTGTTGCCCCCCACCCCCCGCTCATGCCCCGTGTCTCCCTCGTGTTACCCCACCCTCGCTCATGCCCAGTGTCTCCCTCGTGATACCCCCCACCCCCGCTCATGCCCCATGTCTCCCTCGTGTTGCCCCCACTCCCTGCTCATGACCCGTGTCTCCCTTGTGTTGCCCCCAACCCTCGCTCATGACCTGTGTCTCCCTCGTGTTGCCACCCACCCCCCGCTCATGCCCCGTGTCTCCCTCGTGTTGCCCCCATCCCCCGCTCATGCCCTGTGTCTCCCTCCTGTGCCCCCACCCCCTGCTCATGCCCCATGTCTCCCTCCTGTACCCCCACCCCGCTCATGTCCCATGTCTCCCTCCTGTACCCCCAACCCCCGCTCATGTCCCGTGTCTGCCCTGTTCCCCCTACACCTGCTCATGCCCCATGTCTCCTTCGTGTTAACCCCCACCCCCCGCTCATGCCCTTTGTCTTCCTCGTGTCACCCCCCGCTCATGCCCCATGTCTCCCTCCTGTTGCCCCCCACCCCCTGCTCATGCCCCGTGTCTCCCTCGTGTTACCCCAATCCCCCGCTCATGCCTGTGTCTCCCTCCTGTACCCCCCACCCCCTGCTCATCTCCCATGTTTCCCTCGTGTTCCCCCCACCCCCGCTCATGACCCGTGTCTCCCTCTTGTATACCCCCCCCCGACCCCCCGCTCGTGCCCCGTGTTTCCCTTGTGTTCCCCCACCCCCTGCTCATGCCCCGTGTTTCCCTCGTGTTCCCCCCACCCCCTGCTCATGCCCCGTGTCTCCCTCCTGTTCCCCCCACCCCGCGATCACGCCCCGTGTCTCCCTCCTGTTCCCCCATCCGCCGCTCATGGCCTGTGTTTCCCTCGTGTTACCCCCCACCCCCGCTCATGCCCTGTGTCTCCCTCTTTCCCCCCACCCCCGCTCATGCCCTGTGTCTCCCTCGTGTTGCACCCCCCACCCCCCGCTCATGGCCCATGTCTCCCTCGTGTTACCCCCCACACCCTGCCCATGCCCCGTGTCTCCCTCCTGTACCCCCAACCCCCACTCATGTCTTGTGTCTCCCCCTCTACCCCCCACCCCCCGCTCATGCCCCATGTCTATCCTGTTCCCCCCACCCCCGCTCATGCCCCATGTCTCCCTCGTGTTACCCCCACCCCCCACTCATGCCCCGCGTCACGCTCCTGTTCCCCCCACCCCCCGCTCATGCCCCGTGTCTCCCTCCTGTTCCCCCAACCCCCGCTCATGCCCCGTGTCTCCCTGTTCCCCCCACCCCCCGCTCATGCCCCGTGTCTCTCTACTGTTCCCCTACCCCCTGCTCATGCCGCGTGTCTCTCTACTGTTCCCTCCCACACCCGGATCATGCCCTGTGTCTCCCCTGTTCCCCCCACCCCCCACTCATGCCCTATGTCTCCCTCCTGTTCCCCCCACCGCGCTCATGCCCCGTGTCTCCCCTGTTCCCCCCCACCCCCGCTCATGCCCCGTGTCTCCCTCGTGTTACCCCCACTCCCCACTCAAGCCCCGTGTCTCCCTCCTGTACCCCCATCCCCCGCTCATGCCCCGTGTCTACCCTGTTTCCCCCCACCCCCCGCTCATGCCCCGTGTCTCCCTCGTGTTACCTCCCACCCCTACTCATGCCCCGTGTCTCCCACGTGTTACTCCCCACCGCCCACTCATGCCCCGTGTCTCCCTCCTGTTGCCCCCGACACCGGCTCATGCCCCGTGTCTCCCTTGTGTTGTCCCCCACTCCCGTGTCTCCGTCGTGTTACCCCCCCACCCGCTGCTCATGCCCTGTGTCTGCCCTGTTCCCCCCACCCCCCGCTTATGCCCCTTGTCTCACTCGTGTTACCCCCACCCCCCGCTCATGCCCCGTGTCTCCCACATGTTACCCCCCACCCCCCGCTCATGCCCCGTGTCTCCCTCCTGTTGCCCCCCGCCCCCGCTCATGCCCCGTGTCTAACTCGTGCTGTCCCCCACCCCCTGCTCATGCCCCGTGTCTCCTTCGTGTTACCCCCCACCCCCTGCTCATGCCCCGTGTCTCCCTACTGTACCCCCCACCCCCCAGTCATGCCCCGTGTCTCCCTCATGATCCCCCCACACCCCCCACTCATTGCCTGTGTCTCCCTGTTCCCTCCCACTCCACGCTCATGCCCTGTGTCTCCCCTGTTACCCCCACCCCCCGGTCATGCCCTGTGTCTCCCTCCTGTTTCCCCCCACCCCCCGTTCATGCCGCATGTCTGCCCTTTTCCCCCCAACCCCCGCTCATGCCCCATGTCTCCCTCGCATTGCCCCACCCCGTTCATGCCCCATGTCTCCCTCCTGTTTCCCCCTACCCCCGCTCATGCCCTGTGTCTCCCTCGTGTTTTCCCCCACCCCCCACTCATGCCCCTTGTCTCCCTCCTGTACTCCCACCCCCTGCTCATGCCCCGTGTCTCCCTCCTGTACCCCCACCCCCTGCTCATGTCCCATGTCTCCCTCCTGTACCCCCATCCCCCGCACATGCCCCGTGTCTGCCCTGTTCCCCCCACCCCTGCTCATGCCCCGTGTCTCCCTCGTGTTACCCCCTCCCCCGCTCATGCCCAGTGTCTCCCTCGTGTGACCCCCCACCCCCCGCTCATGCCCCGTGTCTCCCTGCTGTTGCCCCCTACCCCCCGCTCATGCCCAGTGTCTCCCTCGTGTGACCCCCCACCCTCGCTCATGCCCCGTGTCTCCCTCATGTACCCCCCTACCCCTTTGTCATGCCCCTCTCTGCCCTGTTCCCCCCCACCCTCCGCTCATGCCCCGTGTTTCCCTCGTGTTACCCCCACCCCCCCTCATTACCCATGTCTCCCTCGTGTTGCCCCCCCGCTCATAAACCGTGTCTCCCTCTTGCCTCCCACTACCCGCTCATGCCCTGGGTCTCCCTCGTGTTGCCCCCACCCCCCGCTCATGACCGGTTTCTCCCTTGTGTTGCCCCCCACCCCCCACTCATGCCCTGTGTCTCCCTCCTGTACCCCCACCCCCCGCTCATGTCCCTTGTCTCCCTCCTGTACCCCCCCACACCCCTCTCATGCCCCGTGTCTCCCTCGTGTTACCGCCCCCCCTGCTCATGCCCTGTGTCTCCCTCCTGTTCCCCCAACCCCCGCTCATGCCCCATGTCTCCCTCGTGTTGCCCCCACCCCCGCTCAAGACCCGTTTCTCCCTTGTGTTGCCCCCCACTCCCCGCTCATGCCCAATGTCTCCCTCCTGTACCCCCACCCCCTGCTCAAGCCCCAAGCCCCGTGTCTCCCTCCTGTACCCCATCCCCCGCTCATGTCCCATGGCTCCCTCCTGTATCCCCCACACCCCGCTCATACCCCGTGTTTCCCTCGTGTTACCGCCCACCCCCTGCTCATGCCCTGTGTCTCCCTCCTGTTCCCCCGACCCCCGCTCATGCCCATGTCTCCCTCGTGTTGCCCCCACCCCTGCTCAAGACCCGTTTCTCCCTCGTGTTGCCCCCCACCCCCCCGCCCATGCCCCTTGTCTGCCTTGTTCTCCCCCACCCCCCGTTCATGCCCTGTGTCTCCCTCGTGTTACCCCCCACCCCCCGCTCATGCCCCGTGTCTCCCACGTGTTACCCTAACCCCCCGCTCATGCCCTGTGTCTCCCTCCTGTTGACCCCACCCCCGCTCATGCCCCATGTCTCCCTCGTATTGTCCCCCACCCCCCGCGCATGGCCCGTGTCTCCCTCGTGTTACCCCCCACCCCCTGCTCATGCCCGGTGTCTCCCAACTGTACCCCCCAGCCCCCACTCATGCCCTGTGTCTGCCCTGTTCCCTCCACCCCCCGCTCATGCCCCATGTCTCCCCTGTTCCCCCCACCCCCACTCCTGCCTGTGTCTCCCTTGTGTTACCCCCCACCCCCCGCTCATGCCCCGTGTCTCCCTCCTGTTCCCCCCACCCCCCGCTCATGCTCCATGTCTCCCTCGTATTGCCCCCACCCCCTGCTCATGACCTGTGTCTCCCTCGTGTTGCCCCCCACCCCACGCTCATGACCTGTGTCTCCCTCGTGTTGCCCCCCACCCCCCGCTCATGCCCCGTGTTTCCCTCATGTTCCCTCCACCCCCCACTCATGACCCTTGTCTCCCTCGTGTTGCCCCCCACCCCCTGCTCATGACCCGTGTCTCCCTCTTGCCTCCCACCCCCGCTCATGCCCTGTGTCTCCCTCGTGTTGCACCCCCCACCCCAAGCTCATGGCCCGTGTCTCCCTCGTGCTACCCCCCCCACACCCCGCTCATGCCCCATGTCTCCCTCCTGTACCCCCACCCCCGCTCATGTCCTGTGTCTCCCCCCTGTACCCCCAACCCCCGCTCATGACCCATATCTGTCCTGTTCGCCCCACCCCCCGCTCATGCCCCGTGTCTCCCTCGTGTTCCCCCCTCCCCTTGCTCATGCCCCGTGTCTCCCTCCTGTTCCCCCCACCCCCCGCTCAAGCCCCGTGTCTCACTGTCCCCCCCACCCCCTGCTCATGCCCCGTGTCTCTCTACTGTTCGCCCACCCACCACTCAACCCCTGTGTCTCCCTCCTGTACCCCATCCCCCGCTCATGTCCCATGTCTCCCTCCTGTACCCCCACCCCCGCTCATGCCCCTTGTCTGCACTGTTCCCCCCATCCCCGCTCATGCCCTGTGTCTCCCTCGTTTTACCCCCACCCCCTGCTCATGCCCCGTGTCTCCCACGTGTTACCCCCCACCCCGCGCTCTTGCCCCATTTCTCCCTCCTGTTGCCCCCCACCCCTGCTCATGACCTGTGTCTCCCTCGTGTTGCCCCCACCCCCCGCTCATGCCCCGTTTCTCCCTTGATTTGCCCCCCATCCCCGCTCATGCCCCATGTCTCCCTCCTGTACCCTCACCCCCGCTCATGCCCTGTGTCTCCCTCCTGTACCCCCTACCCCCCGCTCATGTCCCATGTCTCCCTCCTGTACCCCCACCCCCCGCTCATGCCACATGTCTGCCCTGTTCCCCCTACCCCCCGCTCATGCCCCATGTCTCCTTCGTGTTAACCCCCACCCCCCGCTCATGCCCCATGTCTCCTTCGTGTTAACCCCCACCCCCCGCTCATGCCCCATTTCTCCCTTGTGTTGCCCCCCACCCCCTGCTCATGCCCCATGTCTCCCTCATGTTGCCCCCCACCCCCGCTCATGCTCCGTGTCTCCTTCCTGTACCCCCCACCCCCCGCTCATGCCGTGTGTCTGCCCTGTTCCCCCACCCCCCGCTCATGCCCCGTGTCTCCCCTGTTCCTCCCACTCCCTGCTCATGCCCTGTGTCTCCCTCCTGTTCCCCCGACCCCCGCTCATGCCCATGTCTCCCTCGTGTTGCCCCCACCCCCGCTCAAGACCTGTTTCTCCCTCGTGTTGCCCCATCCCCCCCTCCTGTACCCCCCACCCCCTGCTCATGCCCCTTGTCTGCCTTGTTCTCCCTCACCCCCGTTCATGCCCTGTGTCTCCCTCGTGTTACCCCTCCACCCCCTGCTCATGCCCCGTGTCTCCCACGTGTTACCCCCACCTCCGCTCATGCCCCGTGTCTCCCTCCTGTTGACCCCACCCCCGCTCATGCCCCATGTCTCCCTCGTATTGTCCCCCACCCCCCGCGCATGCCCCGTGTCTCCCTACTGTACCCCCCAGCCCCCACTCATGCCCTGTGTCTGCCCTGTTCCCTCCACCCCCCGCTCATGCCTCATGTCTCCCCTGTTCCCCCCACCCCCACTCCTGCCCGTGTCTCCCTCGTGTTACCCCTCACCCCCCGCTCTTGCCCCGTGTCTCCCTCCTGTTCCACCCATCCCCCGCTCATGCCCCATGTCTCCCACGTATTGCCCCCACCCCCTGCTCATGACCCGTGTCTCCCTCGTGTTGCCCCCCACCCCCCGCTCATGACCTGTGTCTCCCTCGTGTTGCCCCCCTCCCCCGCTCATGCCCCGTGTTTCCCTCATGTTCCCTCCATCCCCCACTCATGACCCTTGTCTCCCTCGTGTTGCCCCCCACCCCCCGCTCATGACCCGTGTCTCCCTCTTGCCTCCCACCCCCGCTCATGCCCTGTGTCTCCCTCGTGTTGCACCCCCCACCCCAAGCTCATGGCCCGTGTCTCCCTCGTGTTACCCCCCCACACCCTGCTCATGCCCCATGTCTCCCTCCTGTACCCCCACCCCCCGCTCATGTCCTGTGTCTCCCCCCTGTACCCCCAACCCCCGCTCATGACCCATATCTGTCATGTTCGCCCCCACCCCCCGCTCATGCCCCTTGTCTCCCTCGTGTTCCCCCTCCCCTCGCTCATGCCCCGTGTCTCCCTCCAGTTCCCCCCACCTCCCGCTCATGCCCAGTGTCTCACTGTCCCCCCCACCCCCCGCTCATGCTCATGCCCCGTGTCTCTCTACTGTTCGCCCACCCGCCGCCCAACCCCCGTGTCTCCCTCCTGTACCCCCATCCCCCGCTCATGTCCCATGTCTCCCTCCTGTACCCCCCACCCCCCGCTCATGCCCCTTGTCTGCCCTATTCCCCCCACCCCCACTCATGCCCTGTGTCTCCCTTGTGTTACCCCCCACCCCCCGCTCATGCCCCGTGTCTCCCACGTGTTACCCCCCACCACCCGCTCATGCCCCATGTCTCCCTCTTGTTGCCCCCCACCCCCGCTCATGCCCCGTGTCTCCCTCGTGTTGTCCCCCACCCCCCACCATGCCCCGTGTCTCCTTCGTGTTACACCCCACCCCCTGCTCATGCCCCATGTCTCCCTACTGTACCCCCACCCCCCGCACATGCCCTGTGTCTGCCCTGTTCCCCCACCCCCCGCTCATGCCCCATGTCTCCCCTGTTCCTCCCACCCCACTCCTGCCCGTGTTTCCCTCGTGTTACCCCCACCCGCGCTCATGCCCCGTGTCTCCCTCCAGGTCCCCCGACCCCCCGCTCATGCCCCATGTCTCCCTCGTTTTGCCCCCACCCCCTGCTCATGACCTGTGTCTCCCTCGTGTTGCCCCCCACCCCTGCTCATGACCTGTGTCTCCCTCGTGTTGCCCCCCACCCCCCGCTCATGCCCCGTGTCTCCCTTGTGTTGCCCCATCCCCGCTCATGCCCCATGTCTCCCTCCTGTACCCTCACCCCCGCTCATGCCCTGTGTCATCCTCCTGTACCCCCCACCCCCCCGCTCATGTCCCATGTCTCCCTCCTGTACCCCCACCCCCCGCTCATGCCCCATGTCTGCCCTGTTCCCCCTACCCTCCGCTCATGCCCCATGTCTCCTTCGTGTTAACCCCCACCCCCGCTCATGCCCCATGTCTCCCTCGTGTTACCCCCCACCCCCCGCTCATCCCCCGTGTCTCCCTCCTGTTGCCCCCACCCCCTGCTCAAGCCCCGTGTCTCCCTCCTGTTGCCCCCCACCCCCTGCTCAAGCCCCGTGTCTCCCTCGTGTTACCCCCAACTCCCTGCTCATGCCCCGTGTCTCCCTCCTGTACCCCCCACCCCTGCTCATGCCCCGTGTCTCCATCCTGTTCCCCCCACCCTCGTTCATGCCCCGTGTTTCCCTCATGTCCCTCCATCCAGCTCATGACCCGTGTCTCCCTCGTGTTGCCCCCCACACCCCGCTCGTGACCCGTGTCCCCCTCGTGTTGCCCCCACCCCGTTCATGCCCTGTGTCTCCCTGGGGTTGCCCCCTAACCCCTGCTCATGCCCCATGTCTCCCTCATGTTGCCCCCCACCCCCGCTCATGCTCCATGTTTCCTTCCTGTACCCCCCACCCCCCGCTCATGCTGTGTGTCTGCCCTGTTCCCCCCACCCCCGCTCATGCCCCGTGTCTCCCCTGTTCCTCCTACCCCCCGCTCATGCCCCGTGCCCCCCCTGATCCCCCCACCCCCCGCTCATGCCCCGTGTCTCCCTCGTGTTACCCCCCACCCCCCGCTCATGCCCCGTGTCTGCCCTGTTCCCCCTACCCCCCGCTCAAGCCCCATGTCTCCTTCGTGTTAACCCCCACCCCCCGTTCATGCCCCGTGTTTCCCTCCTGTTCCCCGACCCCGCACTCATGCCCCATGTCTCCCTCGTGTTGCCCCTACTCCCTGCTCATGACCCGTGTCTCCCTTGTGTTGCTCCACCCCCTGCTCATGACCTGTGTCTCCCTCGTGTTGCCCCCCACCCCCGCTCATGACCCGTGTCTCCCTCGTGTTGCCCCTCATCCCCCGCTCATGCCCCATGTCTCCATCCTGTGCCCCCACCCCCCGCTCATGCCCCGTGTCTCCCTCCTGTACCACCCACCCCCGCACATGTCCCATGTCTCCCTCCTGTACCCCCATCCCCCGCTCAAGCCCCGGTTCTTTCCTGTTCCCCCTACCCCCCGCTCATGCCCCATGTCTCCTTCGTGTTAACCCCCACCCCCCGCTCATGCCCCGTGTCGCCCTCGTGTTACCCCCAACCCCCGCTGATGCCCCGTGTCTCCCTCCTGTACCCCCCACCCCCTGCTCATGCCCCATGTTTCCCTCGTGTTCCCCCCACCTCCCGCACATGTCTACCTCGTGTATACCCCCCACCCCCGCTCATGCCCCGTGTTTCCCTTGTGTTCCCCCCACCCTCTGCTCATGACCCGTGTTTCCCTGATGTTCCCCCCATCCCCTGCGCATGCCCCGTGTCTCCCTCCTGTTCCCCCCACCCCCCGCTCATGATCTGTGTCTCCCTCCTGTTCCCCCCATCCCCCGCTCATGGCCCGTGTTTCCCTCGTGTTATCTCCCACCCCCGCTCATGCCCCATGTCTCCCTCGTGTTGCCCCCACTCCCTGCTCATGACCCATGTCTCCCTTGTGTTGCTCCACCCCCTGCTCATGACCTGTGTCTCCCTCGTGTTGCCCCCCACCCCCGCTCATGACCCGTGTCTCCCTCGTGTTGCCCCATCCCCTGCTCATGCCCCGTGTCTCCATCCTGTGCCCCCACCCCCCACTCATGCCCCGTGTCTCCCTCCTGTACCCCCCACCCCCGCACATGTCCCATGTCTCCCTCCTGTACCCCCATCCCCCGCTCAAGCCCCGGTTCTTCCCTGTTCCCCCTACCCCCCGCTCATGCCCCATGTCTCCTTCGTGTTAACCCCCACCCCCCGCTCATGCCCCGTGTCTCCCTCGTGTTACCCCCAACCCCCGCTGATGCCCCGTGTCTCCCAACTGTACCCCCCACCCCCTGCTCATGCCCCATGTTTCCCTCGTGTTCCCCCCACCTCCCGCTCATGTCTACCTCGTGTATACCCCCCACCCCCGCTCATGCCCTGTGTTTCCCTTGTGTTCCCCCCACCCTCTGCTCATGACCCGTGTTTCCCTGATGTTCCCCCACCCCCTGCTCATGTCCCGTGTCTCCCTCCTGTTCCCCCCACCCCCTGCTCATGATCCGTGTCTCCCTCCTGTTCCCCCCATCCCCTGCTCATGGCCCGTGTTTCCCTCGTGTTATCCCCCACCCCCACTCATGCCCCGTGTCTCCCTCTTGCCCCCCACCCCCGCTCATGCCCTGTCTCTCCCTCGTGTTGCACCCCCCACCCCCTGCTCATGGCCCTTGTCTCCCTCGTGTTACCCCCCACACTCCGCCCATGCCCCATGTCTGTCCTGTTCCCCCCCACCACCCGCTCATGCCCCGTGTCTCCCTCCTGTAACCCCACCCCCCGCTCATGTCCCGTGTCTCCCCCCTGTACCCCCCACCGCCCGCTCATGCCCCATGTCTGTCCTGTTCCCCCCCACCCCCCGCTCATGCCCCGTGTCTCCCTCGTGTTACCCCCACCCACACTCTGCCCCGTGCCACCCTCCTGTTCCCCCACCCCCTGCTCCGTGTCACCCTCCTGTTCCCCCCACCCCTGCTCATGCCCTGTGTCTCCCTCCTGTTCCCCCCACACCCCCGCTCATGCCCCGTGTCTCCACCGTGTTACCCCCCCACCCCCGCTCATGCTCCGTGTCTCCTTCCTGTACCCCCCACCCCCCGCTCATGCCCTGTGTCTGCCCTGTTCCCCCCACCCCCCACTCATGCCCCTTGTCTCCCCTGTTTCCCCCACCCCTCGCTCATTCCCCGTGTCTCCCCTGTTCCCCCTACCCCCTGCTCATGCCCCATGTCTCCTTCGTGTTAACCCCCACCCCCTGCTCATGCCCCGTGTTTCCCTACTTTTCCCCCCACCCCCTGCTCATGCCCCCTGTCTCCCTCGTGTTGCCCCCATCCCCCGCTCATGCCCCATGTCTCCATCCTGTGCCCCCACCCCCCGCTCATGCCCCGTGTCTCCCTCCTGTACCCCCCACCCCCGCTCATGCCCCGTGTCTGCCCTGTTACCCCTACCCCCTGCTCATGCTCCATGTCTCCTTCGTGTTAACCCCCATCCCCCGCTCATGCCCCGTGTCTCCCTCGTGTTACCCTCCACCCCCCGCTCATGTCATGCCCCGTGTCTCCCTCTTGCTGCCCCCCACCCCCGCTCATGCCCCATGTCTCCCTCGTGTTGTCCCCCACCCCCTGCTCATGCCCCGTGTCTCCCTCGTGTTACCGCCCACCCCCTGCTCATGCCCTGTGTCTCCCTCCTGTTCCCCACACCCCCACTCATGCCCCATGTCTCCCTCGTGTTGCCCCCACACCCCGCTCAAGACCCGTTTCTCCCTCGTGTTGCCCCCCACCCCCTGCTCATGCCCCGTGTTTCCCTACTTTTCCCCCCACCCCCTGCTCATGCCCCGTGTCTCCCTCGTGTTGCCCCCCATCCCCCGCTCATGCCCCATGTCTCCATCCTGTGCCCCCACCCCCCGCACATGCCCCGTGTCTCCCTCCTGTACCGCCCACCCCCGCTCATGCCCCGTGTCTGCCCTGTTACCCCTACCCCCCGCTCATGCTCCATGTCTCCTTCGTGTTAACCCCCATCCCCCGCTCATGCCCCGTGTCTCCCTCGTGCTACCCTCCACCCCCTGCTCATGCCCCGTGTCTCCCTCCTGTTGCCCCCCACCCCCGCTCATGCCCCATGTCTCCCTCGTGTTGTCCCCCACCCCCCGCTCATGCCCCGTGTCTCCCTCGTGTTACCGCCCACCCCCGGCTCATGCCCTGTGTCTCCTCCTGTTCCCCACACCCCCGCTCATGCCCCATGTCTCCCTCGTGTTGCCCCCACCCCCCGATCAAGACCCGTTTCTCCCTCGTGTTGCCCCCCACCCCCCGCTCATGCCCCATGTCTCCCTCCTGTACCCCCACCCCCACTCAAGCCCTGTGTCTCCCTCCTGTACCCCCGTCCCCCGCTCATGTCCCATGTCTCCCTCCTGTACCCCCACCCCCCGCTCATGCCCCTTGTCTGTCTTGTTCCCTCCCACCCCCGCTCATGCCCTGTGTCTCCCTCGTGTTACTCCCCCACCCCCGTTCATGCCCCGTGTCTCGCACGTGTTATCCCCCACTGCCCGCTCATGCCCCGTGTCTCCCTCCTGTTGCCCCCCACCCCCGCTCATCCCCAGTGTCTCCCTTGTATTGTCCCCCACCCCCCGCGCATGCCCCGTGTCTCCCTCGTGTTACCCCCCACCCCCCGCTCATGCCCCGTGTCTCCCTCCTGTTCCCCCCACCCCCCGCTCATGCCCCATGTCTCCCTCGTATTGCCCCCACCCCCTGCTCATGGCCCGTGTCTCCCTCGTGTTGCCCCCAACCCCCGCTGATGCCCCGTGTCTCCCTCCTGTACCCCCCACACCCTGCTCATGCCCCATGTTTCCCTCGTGTTCCCCCCACCTCCCGCACATGTCTACCTCGTGTATACCCCCCACCCCCGCTCATGCCCCGTGTTTCCCTTGTGTTCCCCCCATCCTCTGCTCATGACCCGTGTTTCCCTGATGTTCCCCCCACCCCCTGCGCATGCCCCGTGTCTCCCTCCTGTTCCCCCCACCCCCCGCTCATGATCTGTGTCTCCCTCCTGTTCCCCCCATCCCCCGCTCATGGCCCGTGTTTCCCTCGTGTTATCTCCCACCCCCGCTCATGCCCCATGTCTCCCTCGTGTTGCCCCCACTCCCTGCTCATGACCCGTGTCTCCCTTGTGTTGCTCCACCCCCTGCTCATGACCTGTGTCTCCCTCGTGTTGCCCCCCACCCCCGCTCATGACCCGTGTCTCCCTTGTGTTGCCCCCCATCCCCTGCTCATGCCCCGTGTCTCCATCCTGTGCCCCCACCCCCCACTCATGCCCCGTGTCTCCCTCCTGTACCCCCCACCCCCGCACATGTCCCATGTCTCCCTCCTGTACCCCCATCCCCCGCTCAAGCCCCGGTTCTTCCCTGTTCCCCCTACCCCCCGCTCATGCCCCATGTCTCCTTCGTGTTAACCCCCACCCCCCGCTCATGCCCCGTGTCTCCCTCGTGTTACCCCCAACCCCCGCTGATGCCCCGTGTCTCCCACCTGTACCCCCCCACCCCCTGCTCATGCCCCATGTTTCCCTCGTGTTCCCCCCACCTCCCGCTCATGTCTACCTCGTGTATACCCCTCACCCCCGCTCATGCCCCGTGTTTCCCTTGTGTTCCCCCCACCCTCTGCTCATGACCCGTGTTTCCCTGATGTTCCCCCACCCCCTGCTCATGTCCCGTGTCTCCCTCCTGTTCCCCCCACCCCCGCTCATGATCCGTGTCTCCCTCCTGTTCCCCCCATCCCCTGCTCATGGCCCGTGTTTCCCTCGTGTTATCCCCCACCCCCGCTCATGCCCCGTGTCTCCCTCTTGCCCCCCACCCCCGCTCATGCCCTGTCTCTCCCTCGTGTTGCACCCCCCACCCCCTGCTCATGGCCCTTGTCTCCCTCGTGTTACCCCCCACACCCCGCCCATGCCCCATGTCTGTCCTGTTGACCCCCACCACCCGCTCATGCCCCGTGTCTCCCTCCTGTACCCCCACCCCCTGCTCATGTCCCGTGTCTCCCCCCTGTACCCCCCACCGCCCGCTCATGCCCCATGCCTGTCCTGTTCCCCCCCACCCCCCGCTCATGCCCCGTGTCTCCCTCGTGTTACCCCCACCCACACTCTGCCCCGTGCCACCCTCCTGTTCCACCACCCCCTGCCCCGTGTCACCCTCCTGTTCCCCCCACCCCCTGCTCATGCCCTGTGTCTCCCTCCTGTTCCCCCCACACCCCCGCTCATGCCCCGTGTCTCCACCGTGTTACCCCCCCACCCCCGCTCATGCTCCGTGTCTCCTTCCTGTACCCCCCACCCCCTGCTCATGCCCTGTGTCTGCCCTGTTCCCCCCACCCCCGCTCATGCCCCTTGTCTCCCCTGTTCCCCCCACCCCTCGCTCATTCCCCGTGTCTCCCCTGTTCCCCCTACCCCCTGCTCATGCCCCATGTCTCCTTCGTGTTAACCCCCACCCCCTGCTCATGCCCCGTGTTTCCCTACTTTTCCCCCCACCCCCTGCTCATGCCCCCTGTCTCCCTCGTGTTGCCCCCAACCCCCGCTCATGCCCCATGTCTCCATCCTGTGCCCCCACCCCCCGCTCATGCCCCGTGTCTCCCTCCTGTACCCCCCACCCCCGCTCATGCCCCGTGTCTGCCCTGTTACCCCTACCCCCTGCTCATGCTCCATGTCTCCTTCGTGTTAACCCCCATCCCCCGCTCATGCCCCGTGTCTCCCTCGTGTTACCCTCCACCCCCCGCTCATGCCCCGTGTCTCCCTCTTGCTGCCCCCCACCCCTGCTCATGCCCCATGTCTCCCTCGTGTTGTCCCCCACCCCCTGCTCATGCCCCGTGTCTCCCTCGTGTTACCGCCCACCCTCTGCTCATGCCCTGTGTCTCCCTCCTGTTCACCACACCCCCGCTCATGCCCCATGTCTCCCTCGTGTTCCCCCCACCCCCCGCTCAAGACCCGTTTCTCCCTCGTGTTGCCCCCCACCCCCTGCTCATGCCCCGTGTTTCCCTACTTTTCCCCCCACCCCCTGCTCATGCCCCGTGTCTCCCTCGTGTTGCCCCCCATCCCCCGCTCATGCCCCATGTCTCCATCCTGTGCCCCCACCCCCCGCTCATGCCCCGTGTCTCCCTCCTGTACCCCCCACCCCCGCTCATGCCCCGTGTCTGCCCTTTTACCCCTACCCCCCGCTCATGCTCCATGTCTCCTTCGTGTTAACCCCATCCCCCGCTCATGCCCCGTGTCTCCCTCGTGTTACCCTCCACCCCCCGCTCATGCCCCGTGTCTCCCTCCTGTTGCCCCCCACCCCCGCTCATGCCCCATGTCTCCCTCGTGTTGTCCCCCACGCCCCGCTCATGCCCCGTGTCTCCCTCGTGTTACCGCCCACCCCCGGCTCATGCCCTGTGTCTCCTCCTGTTCCCCACACCCCCGCTCATGCCCCATGTCTCCCTCGTGTTGCCCCCACCCCCCGATCAAGACCCGTTTCTCCCTCGTGTTGCCCCCCACCCCCCGCTCATGCCCCATGTCTCCCTCCTGTACCCCCACCCCCACTCAAGCCCTGTGTCTCCCTCCTGTACCCCCGTCCCCCGCTCATGTCCCATGTCTCCCTTCTGTACCCCCACCCCCCGCTCATGCCCCTTGTCTGTCTTGTTCCCTCCCACCCCCCGCTCATGCCCTGTGTCTCCCTTGTGTTACTCCCCCACCCCCGCTCATGCCCCGTGTCTGCCCTGTTACCCCTACCCCCTGCTCATGCTCCATGTCTCCTTCGTGTTAACCCCCATCCCCCGCTCATGCCCCGTGTCTCCCTCGTGTTACCCTCCACCCCCCGCTCATGCCCCGTGTCTCCCTCTTGCTGCCCCCCACCCCCGCTCATGCCCCATGTCTCCCTCGTGTTGTCCCCCACCCCCTGCTCATGCCCCGTGTCTCCCTCGTGTTACCGCCCACCCCCTGCTCATGCCCTGTGTCTCCCTATTGTTCCCCACACCCCCGCTCATGCCCCATGTCTCCCTCGTGTTGCCCCCACCCCCCGCTCAAGACCCGTTTCTCCCTCGTGTTGCCCCCCACCCCCTGCTCATGCCCCGTGTTTCCCTACTTTTCCCCCCACCCCCTGCTCATGCCCCGTGTCTCCCTCGTGTTGCCCCCATCCCCCGCTCATGCCCCATGTCTCCATCCTGTGCCCCCACCCACCGCTCATGCCCCGTGTCTCCCTCCTTTACCCCACACCCCCGCTCATGCCCCGTGTCTGCCCTGTTACCCCTACCCCCCGCTCATGCACCATGTCTCCTTCGTGTTAACCCCCATCCCCCGCTCATGCCCCGTGTCTCCCTCGTGTTACCCTCCACCCCCCGCTCATGCCCCGTGTCTCCCTCCTGTTGCCCCCCACCCCTGCTCATGCCCCATGTCTCCCTCGTGTTGTCCCCCACCCCCCGCTCATGCCCCGTGTCTCCCTCGTGTTACCGCCCACCCCCGGCTCATGCCCTGTGTCTCCTCCTGTTCCCCACACCCCCGCTCATGCCCCATGTCTCCCTCGTGTTGTCCCCACCCCCCGATCAAGACCCGTTTCTCCCTCGTGTTGCCCCCCACCCCCCGCTCATGCCCCATGTCTCCCTCCTGTACCCCCACCCCCACTCAAGCCCTGTGTCTCCCTCCTGAACCCCCGTCCCCCGCTCATGTCCCATGTCTCCCTTCTGTACCCCCACCCCCCGCTCATGCCCCTTGTCTGTCTTGTTCCCTCCCACCCCCCGCTCATGCCCTGTGTCTCCCTCGTGTTACTCCCCCACCCCCGTTCATGCCCCGTGTCTCGCACGTGTTATACCCCACTGCCCGCTCATGCCCCGTGTCTCCCTCCTGTTGCCCCCCACCCCCGCTTATCCCCCGTGTCTCCCTTGTATTGTCCCCCACCCCCCGCGCATGCCCCGTGTCTCCCTCGTGTTACCCCCCACCCCCGCTCATGCCCCGTGTCTCCCTCCTGTTCCCCCCACCCCCCGCTCATGCCCCATGTCTCCCTCGTATTGCCCCCACCCCCTGCTCATGGCCCGTGTCTCCCTCGTGTTGCCCCCCACCCCCTGCTCATGACCTGTGTCTCCCTCGTGTTGCCCCCCACCCCCCGCTCATGCCCCGTGTTTCCCTCATGTTCCCTCTACCCCCCACTCATGACCCATGTCTCCCTCGTGTTGCCCCCCACCCCCCGCTCATGACCCGTGTCTCCCTCTTGCCTCCCACCCCCGCTCATGCCCTGTGTCTCCCTCGTGTTGCAGCCCCCACCCCACGCTCATGGCCCGTGTCTCCCTCGTGTTACCCCCCCACACCCCGCTCATGCCCCGTGTCTCCCTCCTGTACCCCCACCCCTCGCTCATGTCCTGTGTCTCCCCCCTGTACCCCCCAACCCCTGCTCATGACCCATGTCTGTCCTGTTCCCCCCACCCCCGCTCATGCCCCGTGTCTCCCTCGTGTTCCCCCCACCCCTCGCTCATGCCCCGTGTCTTCCTCCTTTTCCTCCCTTCCCCGATCATGCCCCGTGTCTCCCATGTTCCACCCCACCCCCTGCTCATGCCCCGTGTCTCCCCTGTTCCCCCCACCCCCCGCTCATGCCCAGTGTCTCCCTTGTGTTACCCCCCCACCCCCCGCTCATGCCCTGTGTCTCCCTCCTGTTCCCCCACACTCCGCTCATGCCCCATGTCTCCCTCGTGTTGCCCCCACCCTCTGCTCATGACCCGTTTCTCCCTCGTGTTTCCCCCACCCCCTCTCATGCCCCGTGTCCCCCTCCTGTACTCCCTCCTCCTGCTCATGTCCAGTGTCTCCCCCCTGTACCCCCACCCCCTGCTCATGACCCATGTCTGTCCTGTTCCCCCCACCCCCTGCTCATACCCCGTGTCTCCCTCGTGTTACCTCCCACCCCCCGCTCATGCCCCGTGTCTCCCACGTGTTACCCCCCACACCCCACTCATGCCCCGTGTCTCCCTCCTGTTGCCTCCCACCCCCACTCATGCCCGGTGTCTCCCTTGTGTTACCCCCCACACCCCGCCCATGCCCAGGGTCTCCCTCCTTTACCCCCACCCCCTGCTCATGTCCCATGTCTGTCCTGCCCCCCCACCCCCCGCTCATGCCCCGTGTCTCCCTCGTGTTACCCCCACCCCCCACTCTGCCCCATGTGACCCTCCTGTTCCCCCCACCCCCTGCTCATGCCCCGTGTCACCCTCCTGTTTCCCCCTGCCCCCGCTCATGCCCTGTGTCTCCCTCGTGTTACCCCCCCACCCCCCGCTCATGCCCTGTGTCTCGCACGTGTTATCCCCACCCCCCGCTCAAGCCCCGTGTCTAGCTCCTGTACCCCCATCCCCTGCTCATGTCCCATGTCTCCCTCCTGTACCCCCCACCCCCACTCATGCCCATTGTCTGTCTTGTTCACCCCCACCCCCCGCTCATGCCCTGTGTCTCCCTCGTGTTACCTCCCCACCCCCCGCTCATGCCCCGTGTCTCGCACGTGTTATCCCCCACCCCCCGCTCATGCCCCGTGTCTCCCTCCTGTTGCCCCCCACCCCCGCTCATGCCCCGTGTCTCCCTTGTATTGTCCCCACCCCCCGCGCATGCCCCGTGTCTCCCTCATGTTACCCCCCCACCCCCTGCTCATGCTCCCTGTCTCCTTACTGTACCCCCCACCCCCACTCATGCCCTGTGTCTGCCCTGTTGCCTCCACCTCCCGCTCATGCCCCGTGTCTCCCCTGTTCCCCCCACCCCCACTCCTGCCCGTGTCTCCCTCGTGTTACCCCCCACCCCCCGCTCATGCCCTGTGTCTCCCTCCTGTTCCCCCCACCCCCCGCTCATGCCCCATGTCTCCCTCGTGTTGCCCCCCACCCCCCGCTCATGCCCCGTGTTTCCCTCATGTTCCCTCCACCCCCCACTCATTACCCATGTCTGTCCTATTCCCCCCACCCCCCGCTCATGCCCCTTGTCTCCCTCGTGTTCCCCCACCCCTCGCTCATGCCCCGTGTCTCCCTCCTGTTCCCCCCACCCCCCGCTCATTCCCCGTGTCTCACTGATCCCCCCGACCCCCCGCTCATGCCCCGTGACGCTCTACTGTTCCCCAACCCCACGCTCATGCCCCGTGTCTCTCTCATGTTCCTCCCCATCCCCCGATCATGCCCCGTGACTCCCCTGTTCCCCCCCACCCCCTACTCATTCCCTGTGTCTCGCTCTTGCTCCCCCCACACCCGCTCATGCACCACGTCTCCCCTGTTCCACCCCACCCCCCGCTCATGCCCCGTGTCTCCCCTGTTCCCCCCCACCCCCCGCTCATGCGCCGTGTCTCCCTTGTGTTACCCCCACCCCTGCTCATGCCCTGTGTCTCCCTCCTGTTTCCCCCACATTCCGCTCATGCCCCATGTATCCCTCGTGTTGCCCCCACCCCCCACTCATGACCCGTTTCTCCCTCGTGTTGCCCCCCACCCCCGCTCATGCCCCGTGTCTCCCTCCTGTACCCCCACCTCCCGCTCATGTCCCGCGTCTCCCCCCTGCACCCCCACCCCCTGCTCATGACCCATGGTTGTCCTGTTCCCCCCACCCCCTGCTCATGCCCCGTGTCTCCCTCGTGTTACCTCCCACCCCCCGCTCATGCCCCGTGTCTCCCTCGTGTTACCCCCAACCCCCGATGATGCCCCGTGTCTCCCACCTGTACCCCCACCCCCTGCTCATGCCCCATGTTTCCCTCGTGTTCCCCCCACCTCCCGCTCATGTCTACCTCGTGTATACCCCCCACCCCCGCTCATGCCCCGTGTTTCCCTTGTGTTCCCCCCACCCTCTGCTCATGACCCGTGTTTCCCTGATGTTCCCCCAACCCCTGCTCATGTCCCGTGTCTCCCTCCTGTTCCCCCCACCCCCCGCTCATGATCCGTGTCTCCCTCCTGTTCCCCCATCCCCTGCTCATGGCCCGTGTTTCCCTCGTGTTATCCCCCACCCCCGCTCATGCCCCGTGTCTCCCTCTTGCCCCCCACCCCCGCTCATGCCCTGTCTCTCCCTCGTGTTGCACCCCCCACCCCCTGCTCATGGCCCTTGTCTCCCTCGTGTTACCCCCCACACCCCGCCCATGCCCCATGTCTGTCCTGTTCCCCCCACCACCCGCTCATGCCCCGTGTCTCCCTCCTGTACCCCCACCCCCGCTCATGCCCTGTCTCTCCCTCGTGTTGCACCCCCCACCCCCTGCTCATGGCCCTTGTCTCCCTCGTGTTACCCCCCACCACCCGCTCATGCCCCATGTCTGTCCTGTTCCCCCCCACCACCCGCTCATGCCCCATGTCTGTCCTGTTCCCCCCCACCCCCCGCTCATGCCCCGTGTCTCCCTCGTGTTACCCCCACCCACACTCTGCCCCGTGCCACCCTCCTGTTCCCCCAACCCCTGCCCCGTGTCACCCTCCTGTTCCCCCCACCCCCTGCTCATGCCCTGTGTCTCCCTCCTGTTCCCCCCACACCCCCGCTCATGCCCCGTGTCTCCACCGTGTTACCCCCCACCCCCGCTCATGCTCCGTGTCTCCTTCCTGTACCCCCCACCCCCCGCTCATGCCCTGTGTCTGCCCTGTTCCCCCCACCCCTGCTCATGCCCCTTGTCTCCCCTGTTCCCCCCACCCCTCGCTCATTCCCCGTGTCTCCCCTGTTCCCCCCACCCCCTGCTCATGCCCCGTTTTTCCCTACTTTTCCCCCCACCCCCTGCTCATGCCCCCTGTCTCCCTCGTGTTGCCCCATCCCCCGCTCATGCCCCATGTCTCCATCCTGTGCTCCCACCCCCCGCTCATGTCCCGTGTCTCCCTCCTGTACCCCCCACCCCCGCTCATGCCCCGTGTCTGCCCTGTTACCCCTACCCCCTGCTCATGCTCCATGTCTCCTTCGTGTTAACCCCCATCCCCCGCTCATGCCCCGTGTCTCCCTCGTGTTACCCTCCACCCCCTGCTCATGCCCCGTGTCTCCCTCCTGCTGCCCCCCCACCCCCGCTCATGCCCCATGTCTCCCTCGTGTTGTCCCCCACCCCCTGCTCATGCCCCGTGTCTCCCTCGTGTTACCGCCCACCCCCTGCTCATGCCCTGTGTCTCCCTCCTGTTCCCCACACTCCCGCTCATGCCCCATGTCTCCCTCGTGTTGCCCCCCACCCCCTGCTCATGCCCCGTGTTTCCCTACTTTTCCCCCCACCCCCTGCTCATGCCCTGTGTCTCCCTCGTGTTGCCCCCATCCCCCGCTCATGCCCCATGTCTCCATCCTGTGCCCCCACCCCCCGCTCATGCCCCGTGTCTCCCTCCTGTACCCCCCACCCCCGCTCATGCCCCATGTCTCCCTCGTGTTGCCCCCACCCCCCGCTCAAGACCCGTTTCTCCCTCGTGTTGCCCCCCACCCCCTGCTCATGCCCCGTGTTTCCCTACTTTTCCCCCCACCCCCTGCTCATGCCCTGTGTCTCCCTCGTGGTGCCCCCCATCCCCCGCTCATGCCCCATGTCTCCATCCTGTGCCCCCACCCCCCGCTCATGCCCCGTGTCTCCCTCCTGTACCTCCCACCCCCGCTCATGCCCAGTGTCTGCCCTGTTACCCCTACCCCCCGCTCATGCTCCATGTCTCTTTCGTGTTAACCCCATCCCCCGCTCATGACCCGTGTCTCCCTCGTGTTACCCTCCACCCCCCGCTCATGCCCCGTGTCTCCCTCCTGTTGCCCCCCACCCCCGCTCATGCCCCATGTCTCCCTCGTGTTGTCCCCCACCCCCCGCTCATGCCCCGTGTCTCCCTCGTGTTACCGCCCGCCCCCGGCTCATGCCCTGTGTCTCCTCCTGTTCCCCACACCCCGCTCATGCCCCATGTCTCCCTCGTGTTGCCCCCATCCCCCGATCAAGACCCGTTTCTCCCTCGTGTTGCCCCCACCCCCTGCTCATGCCCCATGTCTCCCTCCTGTACCCCACCCCCACTCAAGCCCTGTGTCTCCCTCCTGTACCCCCGTCCCCCGCTCATGTCCCATGTCTCCCTCCTGTACCCCCACCCCCCGCTCATGCCCCTTGTCTGTCTTGTTCCCTCCCACCCCCCGCTCATGCCCTGTGTCTTCCTCGTGTTACTCCCCCACCCCCGTTCATGCCCCGTGTCTCGCACGTGTTATCCCCCACTCCCCGCTCATGCCCCGTGTCTCCCTCCTGTTGCCCCCCACCCCCGCTCATCCCCCGTGTCTCCCTTGTATTGTCCCCCACCCCCCGTGCATGCCCCGTGTCTCCCTCGTGTTACCCCCCACCCCCCGCTCATGCCCCGTGTCTCCCTCCTGTTCCCCCCACCCCCCGCTCATGCCCCATGTCTCCCTCGTATTGCCCCCACCCCCTGCTCATGGCCCGTGTCTCCCTCATGTTGCCCCCCACCCCCTGCTCATGACCTGTGTCTCCCTCGTGTTGCCCCCCACCCCCCGCTCATGCCCCGTGTTTCCCTCATGTTCCCTCCTCCCCCACTCATGACCCATGTCTCCCTCGTGTTGCCCCCCACCCCCCGCTCATGACCCGTGTCTCCCTCTTGCCTCCCACCCCCGCTCATGCCCTGTGTCTCCCTCGTGTTGCAGCCCCACCCCACGCTCATGGCCCGTGTGTCCCTCGTGTTACCCCCCCACACCCCGCTCATGCCCCGTGTCTCCCTCCTGTACCCCCACCCCTCGCTCATGTCCTGTGTCTCCCCCCTGTACCCCCCAACCCCTGCTCATGACCCATGTCTGTCCTGTTCCCCCCACCCCCGCTCATGCCCCGTGTCTCCCTCGTGTTCCCCCCACCCCTCGCTCATGCCCCGTGTCTTCCTCCTGTTCCTCCCTTCCCCGATCATGCCCCGTGTCTCCCATGTTCCACCCCACCCCCTGCTCATGCCCCGTGTCTCCCCTGTTCCCCCCACCCCCCGCTCATGCCCCGTGTCTCCCTTGTGTTACCCCCCCACCCCCCGCTCATGCCTTGTGTCTCCCTCCTGTTCCCCCCACACTCCGCTCATGCCCCATGTCTCCCTCGTGTTGCCCCCACCCTCCGCTCATGACCCGTTTCTCCCTCGTGTTGCCCCCCACCCCCTCTCATGCCCCGTGTCCCCCTCCTGTACCCCCTCCTCCCGCTCATGTCCAGTGTCTCCCCCTGTACCCCCCACCCCCCGCTCATGACCCATGTCTGTCCTGTTCCCCCCACCCCTGCTCATACCCCGTGTCTCCCTCGTGTTACCTCCCACCCCCCGCTCATGCCCCGTGTCTCCCACGTGTTACCCCCCACACCCCACTCATGCCCCGTGTCTCCCTCCTGTTGCCTCCCACCCCCACTCATGCCCGGTGTCTCCCTTGTGTTACCCCCCACACCCCACCCATGCCCAGTGTCTCCCTCCTTTACCCCCACCCCCTGCTCATGTCCCGTGTCTGTCCTGCCCCCCCACCCCCCGCTCATGCCCCGTGTCTCCCTCGTGTTACCCCCACCCCCCACTCTGCCCCATGTGACCCTCCTGTTCCCCCCACCCCCTGCTCATGCCCCGTGTCACCCTCCTGTTCCCCCCACCCCCCGCTCATGCCCTGTGTCTCCCTCGTGTTACCCCCCCACCCCCCGCTCATGCCCTGTGTCTCGCACGTGTTATCCCCCACCCCCCGCTCAAGCCCCGTGTCTCCCTCCTGTACCCCCATCCCCTGCTCATGTCCCATGTCTCCCTCCTGTACCCCCCAGCCCCGCTCATGCCCCTTGTCTGTCTTGTTCACCCCCACCCCCCGCTCATGCCCTGTGTCTCCCTCGTGTTACCTCCCCACCCCCCGCTCATGCCCCGTGTCTCGCACGTGTTATCCCCCAACCCCCGCTCATGCCCCGTGTCTCCCTCCTGTTGCCCCCCACCACCGCTCATGCCCCGTGTCTCCCTTGTATTGTCCCCACCCCCCGCGCATGCCCCGTGTCTCCCTCATGTTACCCCCCCACCCCCTGCTCATGCTCCCTGTCTCCTTGCTGTACCCCCCACCCCCACTCGTGCCCTGTGTCTGCCCTGTTGCCTCTACTTCCCGCTCATGCCCCGTGTCTCCCCTGTTCCCCCCACCCCCACTCCTGCCCGTGTCTCCCTCGTGTTACCCCCCACCCCCCACTCATGCCCCATGTCTCCCTCGTGTTGCCCCCCACCCCCCGCTCATGACCTGTGTCTCCCTCGTGTTGCCCCCCACCCCCCGCTCACTCCCCGTGTTTCCCTCATGTTCCCTCCACCCCCCGCTCATTACCCATGTCTGTCCTATTCCCCCCACCCCCGCTCATGCCCCTTGTCTCCCTCGTGTTCCCCCACCCCTCGCTCATGCCCCGTATCTCCCTCCTGTTCCCCCACCCCCGCTCATGCCCCGTGTCTCACTGTTCCCCCCGACCCCCCGCTCATGCCCCGTGACGCTCTACTGTTCCCCAACCCCCCGCTCATGCCCCGTGTCTCTCTCATGTTCCTCCCCATCCCCCGATCATGCCCCGTGACTCCCCTGTTCCCCCCCACCCCCTACTCATTCCCTGTGTCTCGCTCTTGTTCCCCCCACCCCCGCTCATGCACCATGTCTCCCCTGTTCCACCCCACCCCCGCTCATGCCCCGTGTCTCCCCTGTTCCCCCCCACCCCCCGCTCATACGCCGTGTCTCCCTTGTGTTACCCCCACCCCTGCTCATGCCCTGTGTCTCCCTCCTGTTTCCCCCACACTCCGCTCATGCCCCATGTATCCCTCGTGTTGCCCCCACCCCCCACTCATGACCCGTTTCTCCCTCGTGTTGCCCCCCACCCCCGCTCATGCCCCGTGTCTCCCTCCTGTACCCCCACCTCCCGCTCATGTCCCGCGTCTCCCCCCTGGACCCCCACCCCCTACTCATGACCCATGTCTGTCCTGTTCCCCCCACCCCCTGCTCATGCCCCGTGTCTCCCTCGTGTTACCTCCCACCCCCCACTCATGCCCCGTGTCTCCCACGTGTTACCCCCCACACCCCGCTCATGCTCCGTGTCTCCCTCCTGTTGCCCCCCACCCCCGCTCATGCCCCGTGTCTCCCTCGTGTTACCTCCCACCCCCCACTCATGCCCCGTGTCTCCCACGTGTTACCCCCCACACCCCGCTCATGCCCCGTGTCTCCCTCCTGTTGCCCCCCACCTCCCGCTCATGTCCCGCGTCTCCCCCCTGCACCCTCACCCCCTACTCATGACCCATGTCTGTCCTGTTCCCCCCACCCCCTGCTCATGCCCCGTGTCTCCCTCGTGTTACCTCCCACCCCCCACTCATGCCCCGTGTCTCCCACGTGTTACCCCCCACACCCCGCTCATGCCCCGTGTCTCCCTCCTGTTGCCCCCCACCCCCGCTCATGCCCCGTGTCTCCCTTGTGTTGTCCCCCACCCCCAGTTCATGCCCTGTGTCTCCCTCGTGTTACCCCCCACCCCCTGCTCATGCCCTGTGTCTCCCTCCTGTTCCCCCACACCCGCTCATGCCCCATGTCTCCCTCGTGTTGCCCCCACCCCCCGCTCAAGACCTGTTTCTCCCTCGTGTTGCCCCCACCCCCTGCTCATGCCCCGTGTCTCCCTCCTGTACCCCCCGCTCAACCCCCGTGTCTCCCTCCTGTACCCCCATCCCCCGCTCATGTCCCATGTCTCCCTCCTGTACCCCCCCACCCCCCGCTCATGCCCCTTGTCTGCCCTGTTCCCCCCTACCCCCCGCTCATGCCCTGTGTCTCCCTCGTGTTACCCCACCCCCCGCTCATGCCCTGTGTCTCCCTCGTGTACCCCCTCACCCCCCGCTCATTCCCCCGTGTCTCAGTTGTGTTCCCCCCAACCCCTGCTCATGCCCCGTGTCTCCCTCGTGTTCCCCCCACCCCCGCTCATGCCACGTGTCTCTATCCTTTTCCCCGCACCCCCCGCTCATGCTCCATGTCTCCCCTGTTCCCCCCAAACCCTGCTCATGCCCCGTGTCTCCCTCGTGTTCCCCCCACCCCCCGCTCATGCCCCGTGTCTCTATCCTTTTCCCCGCACCCCCCGCTCATGCTCCGTGTCTCCCCTGTTCCCCCCACCCCCCGCTCATGCCCTGTGTCTCCCCTGTTCCCCCATCCCCCGCTCATGCCCTGTGTCTCCCCTGTTCCACCCCACCCCCTGCTCATGCCCCGTGTCTCCCTCCTTTCCCCTCCCACCCCCGCTCATGCCCCGTGTCTCCCTCCCTTTCCCCCCACCCCCCGCTCATGCCCCGTGTTTTCCCTGTTCCCCCCACTCATGCCCTGTGTCTCCCCTGTTCCCCCTCACCCCCCGCTCATGCCCCGTGTGTGCCCTGTTCCCCCTCAGCCCCCGCTCATGCCCTGTTGTGTTCTCTTTATACACCCCACCTTCCCTTTCCCATGGTGGCCATCTTGGTAAAAGATTTTCCTTCCTACACGCTGGTTTGGGAAGAAAAATCTTTTTTTTTACCACCCAGGGTTCACAATTTGAGGACCTAAGATGCTAGTGGTCTTCATCGATTGAAAAGGATGTTATGGTGACTTTGCACTAATAAAAACCTATGAAATCCATAAAAAAATGTGTTACAAGGACGTTATGGTTAAGTTGCACTAATAAAAACCTATGAAATTCAATGAAAAAACATTGTTAAAGGGACGTTATGGTTAAGTTGCGCTACTAAAAACCTATGAAATTCAGTGAAAAAAATGTGTTAAAGGGACGTTATGGTTCCAAGTAAAACCGAAAAACCCTTGAAATTTGCTAGTTATGGTAAGCTAAGCAACCATAACTCGCGCCACCACCGTGCACTGCTAAGACTAACACCCACGACATCAAAGATGACATCACAAATGTCATTGATGACATCACTAATGACATTACATGTCTGGCTCACTCTTTTTTCTTTTGCTGACATATCTAGGCCACATGGTTTTCTTCAGTAACAGTCAGAAACTAAAAATGTTATTTTATTTGTAGACGTATCCTTCAAGTAGATTCTTATAGTAATTCCCTTAGAGTCCAGTCACATCATATGAAACATATACATAGGGGAAGACACAAGCTTGAAAGACAGCAATTCTTTTTGTGCATAAAGATAATCAATAGACTTATCAGCACTTTCTGATAGTTCTGTTGTTTTTTATGGCTGTACTTTCCCTGTATATGGTCATATTTGTATACATTGTACTCACACTACTTTCCTTAGGGTCCAATCACATCAAGTGATACATATACACAGGGGAAATAGCAGCTTTCAAACAGAGCAATCATTTATTTGCATGAAAATAATCAGTTAGGTTATGAATTGTTTCTGCTACTGCTTGTGCTTTTTTGCTAACTTCACTTTCCCTGTATATATCCATATTGGTATGTGTTCTTGTCTCTTTGTGTTTTGTCTATAGTAATGCAATTATGTAATACATGGGTTTTATTAGCTACATATTACATATTTCACAGTACACACAAATCTATTAAGAAAACAATTATCATTTCATTATTCAACATATTAACATTATGAATATTATACCTTCATCTTATACGCTTCACACAATGCTATGTTTCTCCATGAGTAGCTTAGTATACTAGTTAGAACCCCATAATATAATGCTATTTATATCAATGCATCGTTCAGTGCACTAATTAGGGTATGATATTTATTGCAATGATCCTTGACACATTTTTCGCAACATTATAATAAGAATCCCTTGTACACATATTTCATGAAAAGTACATACACATGTGATGTCATCAGTGATGTCATCAATGACATTTGTGATGTCATCTTTGATGTCGTGGGTGTTAGTTTTAGCAGCCTTCGCCCATGCACCCAAGACTCCAGGCCCTTCCCACAACCACCTTATTGATGTTTAATAGTACGGGTGTATCTATAGCTGTGATATGCTGCAGTGGTTGTGGCCAGAGGCCAGAGTCTTGGGTGTTAGGGCATATATATGTGAATGCATGGGTGTCCAGTATATCAAACCCATATTAGCTTATAACTGCAGTGCTTATAACTGTGTTTTCGCGTGCAGGGCCTTAAGCCATGCAGCCAAGCAGTGGCGGCTGGTGACTTTGAAAGCTGGTGGGGCGTTAATTTCTCCGGGCAAATTTTGAAGTGTGCGAGCGAGCCCAACCCACTTCAAGGAGGTCCATAGGAGGTTTGGGGGGTTCACTCCCCATGAACATTTTTGGAAAAATGGCTTCCAAAATGTGCAATTTACTGTCCAAACCCACAGAAATATGACATAAAAGCATTAGTTTTTACATTATTCTTACGTGTGCCAGTGTAATGGTGTATTTTACAGCAGCTGGTATTGAGAATAGCTGGTACTATGTTGTATGCATAAAGAAATTCATTATTTAGATATCCAGTGATGATGGAAAAATATAATTTTGTCATGCTGTTACTGGCATTCATATGCCGTCATCCTCATCTACTGTGTGGGCCAAACTTAATCATCTAATGTCTTATATTGAGGACACAGATTTGTCATCAGGGACATACTAAGTCATAGAATCCCCCTACACAATGCTGTAGAGACCATTGGACAAATTGGGCTTTAGTCCCCCACCTCAAAATGTTTTTGAACAGGAGACAGTTCATTCTCACAGCAGTCCTTAAGTGTCTGGTTTCTGACGTGAAGGAGAGTGTTAACTGCTTGTAACATTGAAACTGCACCAGAATAGTCTCATTAGAATGTGTAAAGACGTTAGATTCCCCCACACAAGTAAGTTTGCCCTTCTCCTAAACACCCTGAAGTTGCCTCCTCCCCCTACATTTGAACGATTAGCCCTTGCCCACCGAAATGTGTTGCCTTATATATAAAAAAAAAATAGGCCCTTTTAGCAAAGGATGTTCTGCTCCACTCTGTCTCTGAATGTCAAATGCCAAAAGTGGTGAGGTTTAAAATAAAGCTTAGCTTTGATGTAACGCAATTAGGTAAAACAGCCCAATTAAAGCACTACAGGATGCAGAAATGGGACTCAGGGCTGACAGGCCCCAGGCCTGGGAAGGCAGAATATTCTCAGCATCTGGTGATGTCTGTCCTGTTTGTAGGAGGGTTTTCTCACCTTGACTAATGACCAATGACCAGCCTGGCCCCATGGCTTGCTGTCCTTGACATGATATGCCCCAGTGGGACAGGGAGCTGGTGTCATTCATCCTTGAGGTGCTGGGCTTCACCCCAAGCACCAGTGTGTCCCCTTGTTACTGCTATCGTGTGGGGGAGTCTAAAACTTGAAAACGGCTGCTTCAGTTTAACACAGATGTGATAACAAACCCAGCAGGTGGCCAGTGTTGCCTCAGAATGGGTCTATGATTTATCCTCAACGAGCATACATGCTACGGGAAGCATATTCCGGGAGAGTGAAATTGTGTTTTCAATGGCTTTCCACTCCAGCCACTGTGGTCAATTAGCAAAAACCCAAGGCCTGGCCATGTTTGGAAGCGTGCATTACATGCAGGCAAATTAGAAGTTGCATAGATTATGTAACAGAATAAAACGTGAGGTAATTCCTAAGGACGGGCAGCGCGTCTTAAAAATTAGAAAAATGCTATAAACCCCCCGTCGGTGTCTAAAATACATTGCATGTGACCAGTGACCAAAAGTCCCCCAATAGCTATTGTACAGTGGTCTAACCGCAATACGTTGGTGGGAGGTGATAAGATGGCCATACACAGCATGCGGTCAAAAAAAGGGAAGTAAAAGTGAGAAATGGGATGAGGGGGCAAATACATCAGTGAGGCTGATGATCATATCCTTAAATCAGCAGCAGAGCAGTGATCTTAGTGTGCAACGCGTAGTCTGTGACATGCTAGGAGGTGCTGCAAACACGCTCCTTTTGAAGCCTGCTAACATTCTGCCTGACCTTCCTTGAGGGAAATGAGCTGTTAAAGGCCCGAGGGAGTGAGTATAACAGCCTGATAGCGACAACAATCTAGCACTGATCCCCTGTAACGTGCGTGCTGAAAAGCGTGCATGTATATTCAAGTGTGAGTTGATGTTTTTTTGCATATCCGAGATGGAATTGGAAGGGCACACCACCGCCTCCCGAGGCCCAGGGAACTTTACCAGATGCCAGCCCCTTGTGATGGGCATTCTCGGTCTTGTTTACCACAAATGAAGTGTTAGGGAGCCACAGGACTGCTTATGGTCGACAACGAGCCTCAGCAGTGCCCCAGATGAGGAGCAGTTCTTAGGGACTGGCGGGATTCAGCCCGGGCTTGCCCCAGCTCACTTAAAACTCGCAGTGCTATAAAAAAAAAATAGTAGCTACCCATGCTTTGCTTGCCTTCTTTCGGAGACAAACTTAAACTTAAGCTAAACTTAAAATCCCTTGCAGATATAATTCAAAGTCTGCTTCGAAAATAAGAAGATCATTTCTTAGGAGCAAATTCGAGTAAAGGTGGTTAAAAAAACATGGGAATGCATAGCGTGCAGGCTTCAAGTTAACATACATTGAAACTGCACTGGCATATATATTGGTCTCTCCACTTCAGGAGGGCATTTGTGGTGGTAGAGTGGTGTGGCTAGAACACGCTTGCACAGTTAGCGTCTGATTTCAATCCCACAAGCCTTCCACTCTCCATTTGCCTAAGAGTCTTAAAATAAGCTTTAAAACTACTCAAAGTGAATTGCTCCAACCCCCCATCCACGCCTATTTGTCTGGATTCTGGAAGGTGTACTCAGTGAGGCGTGGACACAATTACCGATTACCCTAGCCTTCTAAATGCAGTACTTAGATAAGTTAGCTTGGCTTTCTGTAAACATGATTTGTGTCGTTCTAAGGGGATGCTAGGAAGGCTACCAACCCGTATGCCACATCTGTCACACTCGCAGTGAGAGCCGAGCGTTGATGCAGAGCCTACCTGGCCTAGAGAGCGTTAGCGACTCACTCAATATCACAACTAGGCCCTGCATTCCCAGAGCATGGCTTGGACAGTCCTGGGAGCACTGTGGGGAAGTGTCTTCTTCTCACTCACACACACACACAGAGTCGCTTCGCCGTGATACTGCCGGTGAACCTGAGGCCCTGCTGGGACATACAAAAAATGAGCAGGCCCCAGGTTCCAGCAGTCGAGGGGAGGCGGAGGGCTGGCGAAATCAAAGGCAAGTAATCAAAGTTTACAGGGTAACAAAAGCGAGGCGCCATGATCAAAAGCAGGGACGTGAGCGTGACCTGCATTGTGCCAGCTCCCATAATGGAGCTAGGCCTTCACACATATCCAGGCAAGACCAGTACAACTAAGCAACAAGTAAAAGTTGCTGTGGCCACAGAACAGTTGTACTTACTCTGGTGGACGCAGTCGGAGAGGGCAAACCTCTTCCGCCTGCAGTGCGGCCTGTTCTTTCTCTCTGGTGGGCAGCAGGGCAGGACAGCTCAGCTTACACGTTGAAAACACAAGGACTTGGAGGAAGACAGAGAGGAGTGTGGTGGGTGGATGCAGCCTGGGCCATCACCCCACCCCCACACTGAAGTCATTGGCTGCCTCCTGCATAGATACAGTATTCTCATTGGCTGTTTGCCAGCCATTGGCAAACAGCCAATGAGATTACTGTATCTATGCAGGGGGGGACGGAGGCTCCCTCCCTCCCTGCAGATTACAGATCTTTGCTGCGCTGTTTGCGCACATAGTGATACTGGCGGGGCCACCCCTCTGGCGCCCCGCCAGCATCCTAATTAAAAGTGTTACGTA
The DNA here is from genome assembly GCF_040938575.1 of Ambystoma mexicanum. Taxonomy (NCBI): domain Eukaryota; kingdom Metazoa; phylum Chordata; class Amphibia; order Caudata; family Ambystomatidae; genus Ambystoma; species Ambystoma mexicanum. The sequence continues at coordinate 416,473,885 of NC_090927.1, read as the reverse complement.
AAGTGCGTGGAGCTACGAACTCCACGCACTTTACTATAAGAAAAAGGAATATAAAACGGGACGCGCCCCGCTATTGCAGCCGGCCCATGAAAAGGAATCCTATTCATGGGCTGGTTGCAACAATAGGAAGGTAATTGTCGCCAGTGTCTCGCCACAGCGCCCCCACAAGGTGGAAAATACAAACAGATTCAGAAGAAGAACTTCAGAACTTCCACTGAATTTGTTAGTACTCATACCTGGTGGGGGGGCCTAAGTGGGGGGGCAGCGCCCTGCCGCCCTATGATAGCGGCCGCCACTGCAGCCAAGACTCTACATACTGTCCACAACTACCGCAGTATATTGCACCCATGTACATTCTCTGCATACAAATTTGATCTTGTATACATGCCCTTTGCCCATGCAGCCAAGACTCTAGGCCCTTCCCACAAACACCTGATCAATATGCCAGACTACGGGTGTAGGTATAGCTGTGATATGCTGCAGTGGTTGTGGCCAGGCCCTAGCGTCTTGGGAGTATGGCCTACGGCCTACAGCCTACGGCCATGCACCCAAGACTCTAGGCCCTGGCCACAACCACTGCAGCATATCACACCCATAGGGGTGTAAAAATTAGTAGGACACCTATACAAAAAAAATAGTAACTACAGCATGTACTCAATCGTAATGTTCGCTAACACCACGCGTGTCCTTAGAAAAGTTTAAAGTTGCCTGTACACAGCACGGACTGAAATACTATCCTTATTAGACCCCTCATTTTCACTACTTACAAACATTCTGGACAAGGCGGTCATGGGGAATACATCATTAACACCTGCCGCCCAAACAAGTGCAGTATTTTACCCATCTCTTACTCTCTGAACCTCCCCAAGCACTGTAGGACAGCAAAACAGTTTCCGAAACAGCATTTCACCTCTGGTGGCGACCGCGTTGTCGTCCGATCCAAGATGTCGGCGCATCCACACATTCTGATGCACTTCACAGCTCGCTGCAGCCAATCGGCGAAGAGGTCGCGTGTCCGCGGTCATGACGCCACCCCCTGGCCAATCAGTATCTTGTCCGCGGAGCGAACAAGGAAGTGTGACCGCGGATTGGACATAGATATCACTAATTTGTGAGACATATTTTTTGGAAGGAAACTTTTCGCAAAGTTTGGTGAGGATTCGTCCAGGGGGAGCAGAGTTATAGGCCCCCCAAAAAGTGCTCTTCCTATGTAAACAGCAACTTAACCATAACTACACGGCCACTACCGTGGCTGTGTAATATATATTGCCATGGTTGTGCAAGGTTCAAAATTCAAAATTAGTTATATGACAATATATATAATCGACATTGAGGGCCTATGACCAAGAAAGCAAAATTGCAGCGAATGGATTTTCTGAGCAATGCTATCCAAAGAAGGTCATTGAAAAAGCTTACATAAAAGCTACGAAGCAGGAAAGATCAAACCTCCTGACAGGATCCAAAACATTAGCCAAAACAGATAAAGAAACAGGAAATCAAACGTATACTTCAGAGACATTGGAATATTCTTTTGGCTGATAAAGACCTTGCCAGCAATCTGAAACTGCATCCAGAAATAAGTCTCCGACGCAACTGCTCTTTGAAGGACACCCCGGTCCAAAGTTTTATGAGTAATGATGCAGCCCCGAACAAAAGGGATGTGGCTCTCTACACAAAAATTGGGTTTTTATAAATGTACAAAATGCAACATTTGCAGGTATGCCAAAAACTGTACAACCTACAAGCATTCAATTTTGGGCTACACAATCAAGATAATGGATGCAATTTCGTGTGAGAAAGAGTATGTGGTGTAAGCATTGGGATGCACCTGCCAGAAATGGTATATAGGCAGCACCAAATGCAAGCTGAAGATACGGATTCAGCAACACGTAAGGGCTATCTGGCACCAAGACCCTAATTACCCAATGGCCAAACACTTTAAGGACCATCATGCCAATAACTTGCAAAGTTTCTATTTCTTTGGCATTCACAAGATTGACAAAGAACCAAGAGGAGGTGACCGTGAAAAAAGACTTTGTAATAAAGAGACATGTTGCATGTTAGACTTCGAAACAAAACATCCAATCGGCCAAAACATGGATGAGGAAATGTATACATTTTTGGGAGAGTAGAATTGTGTCACTAAGTCAATCTAGAATATTCCTTATCAGCTTAATAGTGTGTTCTTCTGATCTTTTAACCTCTCACTTTACTGCCTGTAGAGAGGGCATATGTTCATGCCCATAAGGCTGACACTATTTCCGTTCCATGTTTATTTCATCCTATTCTATTTTTTTCTGTACTCTCCTCCTTTCTATGTGTCTTTCCTTCCATCTTGTTATTCTTTTCTCTTCTTATATATATACCTTTCTCTCTTTCTCTCCCCTAAACATCATGGTTTGAGATAAAAGGCGACTGTCCAACATGAAGGCCAAGCATGGGACCTTCTCTCTCGGTTTTATGCACTCAGGGTGATTCTTAAATAATGTTTTATTGGTGAGTCATGTGTCAGGACATTTTTTAACGATAAGGAAAGGTGATGCCTACAGTGCATCTTTGGTAAGAGGAGCTGGTAGATTCCAACATTGAGAACGGTTTACAGTCTATTGTTCACTAAGTACGAACATCTTGAAAGCATCAGCATGAATTGACTATCCAATACCCATATAGGTTTTTGATACATGTTTAATAATGAATTTTATTTGTATTAACAATATTTTTAATCAATTCTAGTATGCTGAATTTTAACTAAGTATCACTAATTGTAGACATTATGTCTTTTACACCTATAAAAAAGTTAAAATGATACTATATGATGCCTCGATGTTACCGGCTGGAATTCTACTAAGATGTTTAAATATGGCTAAATGTAAAAAGACTGGCATTCTATATAGACCACGATACAGGTATGCAAGATTAGTGATTATATGCTGTGTGTTACATCTTAATTTTTAATTTTGCTGATGGGGTCAAGGTAGAAATATCTCCCGGAACCCACTATGATTATGCCAGAAATTCAATAATGTGAATCGATAGACAGCATGGATGCACTAAGCATTTTATGTATAAAAACAGTAGTATGTTGCACTTTAATAATACCTATTTGCACTTTAAAATTGCAGAATTGGCACATGGGCAGAGCCCACTCAATTATATGAGGTTGGGAAGCTCCAAAGGCACTAGGCACTTTAATGAACTGTTTGCACATTGCACTTTATACTGTTTTCATGATGATCGATATGTAATGGCATGAATACGTAAATAGTGGGTTTACGAATGCGAATTTTAAATGTAAACGTGACATCAACTACTAGCGAATCAATGAACACGTTGCATGATGGCCGATTTTTAAAACATTTGGCCACTCAGTCTCTTTTCCATGTTAAACTTCCTGTCACATGGGGTGTTTTTAAACAGCATTGATAGTATGGATCACTTGTTGTGAACAAGCGGTGAGGTAACCGCGAAACGCGTGAATTGGGGCCATACATCTTTGGAGCACCACACTTTAGGTGGTTTTTACTAATAGTCATGTGTTGTGCATGGTCTATAAATAAAGAGGAACATTTTTTGAGAAACTACTGAGTTCCTGGTGTTTCTTCACAGAACGGGGGAGTGCCTCTCACTCTGGCTGCAAGAAAAAACAGTCTCAAGACATATATATATATATATATATATATATATATATATATATATTTATATATATATTATATATATATATATATATATATATATATATATATATATAGTAAAACCGGAAAACCCCTGAAATTCGCCAGTTATGGTAAGCTAGACAAACATAACTCGTGCCACCACCGTGCACTGCTAAAACTAGCACCCAGGACATCACTGATGACATCATAAATGTCATTGATGACATCACTGATGACATCACATGTCTGGCTCCCTCTTTTTTCCTTTACTGACATATCTAGGCCACATGGTTTTCTTCAGTAACAGTCAGGAACTAAAAATTAAAAGGTACTATATTTGTAGACTTTCCCTTCAAATATGTTCTTACAGTAATTCCCTTAGGGTCCACTCACAGCATATGAAACATAAACATAGGGGAAGACACAGGCTTGAAAGAAAGCAATCCTTTCTGTGAATGAAGAAAATCAATAAAGTTATCAACACTTTCTAATAGTTCTGCTGTTTTTTTATTACTGTACTTTCAATGGATATGCTCATATTTGTATACATTGTACTCAAAAATCTTTCCTTAGGGTCCAGTCACATCATGTGATACTTATACATAGGGGAAGTAGCAGCTTTGAAGCAGACCAATAATTTCTATACATGAAGATAATCAGTTAGATTATGAACATTGTCTGGTAGTACTGCTGCTTTTTTGCTTACTTCACTTTCCCCGTATATGCTCATATTTATATGTGTTGTCTGTGGTGGGTTTTATTAGCTATTTATTAAATGTTTCACAGTACGTAAAACTCTAATAAGAAAGCATTTTTCATTTTACTATTCAACATGGCAAGATTATTAATATTGCACCTCCATCATGTATGCTGCACACTATGCCTATGTTTCTACATGAGTAGCTTAGTATACTGGAAAGAATTTCAAAATAGAATGCTATTTGTATCCGTGCATTGCTTAATGCACACGTACCTCATGATATTTATTCCAATGATCCTTGACACTTTTTTATCAACATTACAATATGAATCCCTTGTAAAGACTTTTCATGAAAAGAAAATGCACATGTGATGTCATCAGTGGTGTTATCAATGACATTTGTGATGTCATTTTTGATGTCCTGGGTGTTAGCCTTAGCAGTGCATGGTGGTGGCGCGAGTTATAGTTGCTTAACGTCCCTTTAACAAAGTTTTTTCACTGAATTTCATAGATTTTTAGTAGCGCAACTTAACCATAACGTCCCTTTAACAGAGTTTTTTCACTGAATATAGATATAGATAGCATGAATTTGATAGGTCTTTAGTAGGATTCCCTTAGTTTATATACATGTAACATAGAAAATACTGAAACCCCTGTCCAACGCTAGTGATTTTGATGTCCGTGGACGGTGCGCACGTCCGCGGACGGACGTGGTCAATATCAACACTATCCAAAAACTCAGGAGGTATCGTACATTGTTTTATCATGCAATAAAAACACTGAACATGTTCATAAAGCTGCACATAAATTACATTCAATAATAAATAAGAAGTGCAAACTGTATATGTAAGACACCAACAGTCCAATTACATAGCATATGGAACATAATGGAACATACCAAAATAAAATAACATATGCCTCCACCACAATTACTTCACAGAAACTGCACAGCAAAAATCAACAGCACACTTACGCAGCAGTAACAGCAAAACTTATAAAGAAACTGGTAAGTACACTACATTAATTTTATATATTTATAAACTTTCTATATTAGGGTACACTAAAAGATTTGGTTTTTTTACACAGAAATGTCTAGTACTTTGGAATGGCTAGTAGAAGATGTTCCTTAGGACGAAATGAGTGAAAACAGTGATACTAATGGTAGACACAACACTTCTCTAAGTAAACCTATTAATAACCATTAATTTATGTGTACTTAACATATATATATTTTTTAATAGACCATACAGACAATAAAAATAATATAGAAACAGACACTTTGGAAAATCATCTGCAGCGTGAAGAACAAATGACAAATTGTATTCTTTTAAAAAACTTTGTGGAGGACCATATGAAGAAGAAAATAAATAACACTGTCCCACATGTACCTGTACCCCTTCTCCATGTCCCAGCCAACCATCCCCAAAAACATCCCATCAAGCAAAACATTATGATGAGACGTTAATCCCTTCCTCCCCTACCATCCAACATATACAAATCCCTAATTCTCCTGTATTTGTATCAGTTTCTGCTTCCCCCTCTCTTTCATAATTTTTATATTTTTATACAATAGTAAAATATTATGTGTGCTGTTACTATATTCCTGTGTGTCTTATTTAAAAAAAAAACATTTAGAATGTCCACGGACAGCGCAGGTGTCCGGTCTGCAATTAACCAAAATAGGGGTGCCTAAGGACACTATACCTGTTTGCGCTGTCCACAATCAAAATGGAGGTGTCCTTAGGACGCATAAGATGTCCAGATGTCCACAATTAACCAAAATGGGGGTGTCCCAAGGACACTATACCTGTTCGCATTGACAACAATCAAAATGGGGGTGTATGCAGGACATTAAATCCATCTGCATTTCCGCAACTATTAAAAATAAGGTGTCCTAAGAACATACCCCCTGTTCGCATTGTCCGCAACCAGAATGAATATGTCCGTAGAACACATAACCCGTCCTCCTGTCCGCAAAGTTGTGACGCACATTTACTTTGTTCGGGGAACTGAACACTGTCAGTAGAACACCCGCACGCATGCGTATCACACCATTGGGTCCTAAGAACATCGCACCTGTCCGTAACTGTTCGCTGCACGTGTGTCACACTTTTAATTAGTCTGTGGACACGAACACTGTCCGTAGAACGCCAGCACATATGCGTACACTCGACCCCATGTATTTGGTATCCTACGGACACCCGTCCTATTCGCAAACGTGTCCACAACGTCATCATGTGACCGCACCCACGCTAAGCGTGGATCCTTGTTTGTAAACACTCTCTGGGCCCCCAGACACCTAAAAAGTGCTTTTTTGAGCAATCCAAAGTATTTTCCTGTGGAAGTTCACCCTTGCACATGTCCTAGACCATGTCCCTAGCGATCTGCATACTTTTTGGAACTTTTCGTACCCTTTTTGGGTATTCGAAGTGTTTACGGACAGTGCGGGTGTCCACAAAGTACGCCCCAGCACCCCTGTAAAAGGCCACACCCCAGAACTGATCCTCATTGTGTTTTTGGAGGTCCTGGACAGACACTGCTGAATTTTATATTCTGCTAATTGCTGCCTTTACTGTGCCTCCTGACACCATTGAAGATGGCAACCATGGCTGCTGCTGCTCCTGCTGGTGCTACTTCTGCCTCAGCACCACCCCCAACCCCTCCACCACCATCACCTCCCGAAGTGCCTGCATAGTGGAACAGGTGTGAGGATGCAGAGGAGGATGAAGAGGATGACGAGGATGAGGTAGTGGAAGTCTCTACTATCAGCACTCACTGTGAATCTTTTTTCTGTGGAGGTTGTTTGCCACTCTTGCTGGCATACCGAAAGCTTGTGCAAACAAGATGTGTTGCACTTGTACAGCTATGGTACTACCTCAATGAAGCGACACCTAAGGTCGTTTCATGGTGGGGCTATTTTTAAGGTTGTACCTTGCGATAAAAGTAGTAGGTTGAGTTCCCCTGCAGCATCCTCCGTTTCTGCTCCTGCCACCACAAGTGACAGTCTTGTGGGGCAGCGCATCCCTCCAGCTGCCTCGCAGGCCATACGTGATACTGTAGACCCTTACCTTTCAAAGGTCACAGTATTGTGTATGCACTGCAATGCAGTACTCTGCATGGGGGAGACCCTTCGAAGTGCTTTCAATGCTACGTTCTGGGTGCATGATAAGGACTGCCACCTACCTGTTTAAGGCCCACCCTACATCTTCCTCTCTCCACCTGTCCTTTCTTAATCCCGTGGTTGGTGCCCCTTCCTTACCCTCCCTTCCCTTCCTTTCCTTATGTGTCATGTCTGCAAATAATATATAAAACAACAAAAAACACAAAAAGAAAGGCTTTTTTCAGAGCTGCCTTTCACAGTTCAAAAACAGAAGTGTCAATGAAATGCTGCGGGGCCCTTTGCATTTTAAGAAGTCTGCGGACAGTCCACGGACATCTAAAATGTTTGGGGTGCAGCCCTATCAGAACCGTTGCACCTTTCTCTTGGAGGAAGTGGTGGCTCTGAAAAGAGCCTTTCTGTGTTTTTTTTTGTGTTTTGAAAACTTCGAATGGTCAACACCTACTGCAAAATGGATCGCTATGATTCCAAAAAGGGTCGCAATGCATTTGTATATTTCACAGAAAAATCTGATTGCCAGCGTAAGTAAGATGTACTCCATCTCTGCGAAAAAAAGCTTGCACTACAAAACATAATATTTTCATTGTGAAAAGAGGACATGGCAACTTCTCTCAAAAAGGCACAAACAGCCTTGTTGACATTGCGTCTCACTTTCTCCATTTGTGGACCAAATGAAGAAGAACGCAGCCACATTTGTCTCTGTGCAATACGAGAAAAAAATTACTCGGGAGTTTGGAAACATGTCCATGACTTTCCCAAGTCCTTCTTTCATTGGAAATTGCAAAGAGATTCTAGAGACATGTCCTAAACTGTTCCCTCCACAATGAATAATAATAATGTCTGGATGACACAGTGTCACCAAAGTAGCACAAAGAGGGACCAAATCCAGCCACTTCATTCCATTCACTGCATGCCAGTGCACTTCCACATGAGGGAATCCAAGATGTGCAGCCACTCCACAGCGATCTGCATTCACCTTCACCCAATTTATCCATGAGTCTCCCAGAATCCAGACAGTCTGCCTTCTGAAAGACACAGCCATAGCTATCTGCTTTCCTCTCAGGAAAAAGACTTTCTGCCAAAGTCTCTCCTTACACATCACACCAGTAAACCTTATTTACCAATCCCTTGCTCTGCTAAGTCTCATTTGCCTGCCTCTCAGCCTCAAAATCCCTGTATGTAATCTGCTGACAAATCGTAAAATCTGAGAGTGGGGAATGGAAAATTTAAATCGTGTGCCCCATTTCCCCTTTGAGGTTGGCTCTGAAAAGAGTCTTTTTTTGTTTGTTTTAAAGATGCTTCAGAAACACCTTTTATTTAGTACATTTGTTTTTTTCTTATTTTCCTCCAAATATCTTCACATTCGCTTCTCCAAAGCAATCCCTATGTTCCAAAACAGCATGGCATTTCCGATAAAAGATAAAGACATGCCATCTTCTTTAAAGTAAACAACATCACCAGAATCAATGTTGTCATTATTGCAAAAGAACATGCCAGCTCTAATCATAAAAGCAAACATGCCTTGGTTAATTAAACATCTAGCAACATTTTGCTGAGGACAAAAAACAGAACTATTGTCCCATACTGCCCTAGGTACCAAAGCAGAAAGAATAACCTTGGCATTTGGAAGAACTTTCATGACTGCCTGAACCAAGTTTTCCAGATCTTGCAACAAAGTAGGGGCACTGACAATGCCCAAATGCAAAGCACCACAGTGCAGGACAACTACATGTGGACTATTAAACCTAGCCATATCCTGACAAACTTCTAGCATTGCTGCAAATTAAAACCAGGCACATTGCACCACACCACCTCCACTCCTTTTATGTCAAAATTGTTAGCCACATTCCTAGATTTAGCATACTGCTGCAAGACATTCACAAACATATCTCCAACCACCAGCACCCTGGTTTTCTCCACCTCTTCCATCTTCACTACACACAACCTCTCTCAATACAAAGCATAACCTCAACACCTGATTGGCTAATACCCAGAATACACTCCCATTTCATGCTCAGAATCCCCGATGGGACACACCCTATCCGTGGACAGCTGCGGTGCCCACGGAGTGGGTAACACTGGGGCAGCCCTTCTACCCTTTCCACTTCACTATCTGCACCATTCCCTCATTGGCTACTGTTAAACAGTCACAAAACCATCCACCAATCATATCCAAGAACTCTACATCTAACTGCATCATCACAGTTCAGCACTTTAGATATACTGTTGATCACTCTGAGTACAATTGGTCTGTGATTGCAAAGCACGTACAGCAACAAATACTATATAACTCTCCAAGATTTCTACTTGCAGATTCATGCACATCCACATGCATGAACACAAACTACAGGTATGAATATTTTCTGCACAGTACATGTACAGCTCTTATAAAAATGCATATAAACAGCCACTTACCCTGTATAACCTGTAAACAAAGCTTACAGTCATTTCTCCCATCTGCTATGATCAAGTGTCACTTGCAAAGCTGCCTGCTCTCCAAATTTGTATTTACCCGTATTACTAACTGTAATGTGGAAACTGTTATTTTCTTCATTCATTCTATCATTTGTGTAACCACTGCCACCTATTTAGCCACATTTCAACCATAATAGCATTTAATGCATTATAGTGCATAGGATATACATACAATTTCCTTTCTATACATTTAGCATATTTAACATACAATCTATCATTTGAACTTCCTTTAGAAATTATTATAATAGTAATCAGACACAACACACACAGCTGTCTAACAAAGTGTCATTTCATGTTAAAATATGAAAGATATAACAGTATAATTGTGGGAGAAGGCTTTTTAGTGTGTTATAAAGTGACACACAGCCAGGATGAGTACACACATCTTTATTAATGCACACAGATAGCCAATATCATTTGAAAGGCTCCCAGCTGAAACAACACCACTGCCTCTACACCTGTTTTTCCAATCTAGACAGCTCTCTCATTCCAACTAGTTGCCCATTCCGTTCTAGAATTTACAACAACATTCAACTATGCACAGGTGCAGTCATGTCTATCACATCATGTACAACTATGTACAAACAGTGTTGTAAACAAGACATACAACATCTCCCCCCTTCCCTTCAGTCTACAACGCAAGTACCAGACCCTTCATTGCAAGCCTTACTTTATTTCAGACTCTCCCTTCTCCAAGCACCACAGGATCACCCACTAATTTGCTAATCACCAGCAGTCTGGTAAACTACTACTGCAAAAACGCAGAAATTCATGTCTACATTAACAACAGTGCTATTAACACACATATGTACTAACTTCTTTCTTTCACAATTGCAGTGAAGACCACTCTCCTGAAAAGCAGCAGCGTCTGAAGTACGACCCAGAACTCAGAAGACACCTACTCTTTCCATCCAAAAAAGTAACTGCAATACTGCCATAATGATCTAACTGTTACTCAAACACTGTAGAATTCTAGTATTGTAGAACAAACAATTGTATTAACCCTGCAGCATTAGATTCAGTATTAATGCTTGCCCCTCAGCAGCTGCATACTTTGTATTGTCATCTGAACACCAGTATAGTAACACACAAATACAAGAATAGCCTTCTCAACCTGAAGTACCAGCCCATTGTAAAATCACACACCTCTACATACATCATACTCAGACACTCATTCACAAAGCACACATACACTGCACAAAATCCCAACCCACACTTTCTTTTTTCCTCCAACAGACCCCAAAGAATGCCTACAAAAAGCAACTCCATAGAAAGCAATGCAGAAGTAGACAAAATCAGAATATAAGTCTCCAAAATAAGCATCCATCTCCAGCAGAATTTGTACAAAAAGTTAAAACAAAACAGCTAATACAGTCACTAAGCAAAACAAAACCAGCTTCCAGTACAGAAACGTTGCCTCCTCTTTCAAAATGTAAAACGAAACAGAAAGTGATTAACAAGACTGCAGCTACCACTAGTGCTAACACTGCACCTATAAATCTTGATGTAGCCGAAAGTAAGCATACCAAAACAATCATTTGACAAAGAATGTTCCACCGCAGAGTCCTTCAGAACCTTATAAAAACAGGAGAGAAATCACGCACAACCCTTAAAACCTACTGTAGAAAATCAATCCTAGAAGCTTTCATAGACAGTGCAATCCTTCTCAAAAGGAAATTATTTATTTTAGTTTTAAAAGAATGAAACCACTAACAAAACTAAGTACTACTACAAAAAAGACTTCTCAATAAACAGAATATCAACAAAGATAGCTTCACAAACATCTGTGGGGGTGAATGGAGTCACACCACTAGCAGAGAACCATATTTCAATGAAGAAGCATACAAACAAAAGCAAATACACCCAATTGCCATACATAGCAGTGGACGAGGGTACGAAAAACTTAATAATAATATTATGGAACAAGAAACGCTGCTCACAAAAATATCCCCAGGAAACTTAGTATCAACTCTCCATTCCACTGAACCAATACGAGTCTACAAATGGCAGTGCACATCAATGTGTAACACAGCCAAAAAACCTTTCAAATCTTTACGCCAGTTCCTCAATCAGTATGTGAAATGCAAAGACAAATTCAAAATGAAACTACTACAAAATATGGACTCCTGTCCAGTGCGAAAATACACAGGACTACAAGGACATTCATTAGCCTGCATTTCTGGACCTATTTGCAAAAGCACCTTCCACCATATCAAAATGATATCAACACACCATTCAACTATAATAAATCTGGTTCATAAACTGTACTATGCCAAAAGTCCTGCTTTAGCACTAGCCAATTTAAATAACAATCTTCTACATGGTACAGCGAAAGAACTACTCAAAGAAATAGAGCATATCCAGAGAAAATATTTTGGAAGTGAAAGCCACTTACAAAATGCAATAACTTTACAACAGACTAGCAACAACTTTAGAGATGGCAACCTTGTAATACACACATACAAAAAATAAATACTAAAGCTTAAAAGTGCATCTGCTGAAGTACCATACCATGTGTGTGTGTGTGTTGCTGCAGGATTTTTTTATAAAAATAGCCCTAAAACTGTAGACATAACTTACAAAATAGAAGACAATGAAGATTCCAAGTGGTTCCAATTAGCTCTCTATCTTAAAGCAGAAAACAAATACGAAATGACTGACCCCTTAATACTTTGCAGTTACTGCACTGCAAAACTTGACAACAACCAAACACCTTCATGTGCTATCACAAATAACTTGGAATTATTCCCACTCCCAAAACCCCTGCAACACCTCAATTTATATGAGAGCATCATAATTCAAACAGTGCACCCATTTCAAGCAATAATATGCCTTCAACCAAAAACAGCACATCTCCCTCCCTCTGAATTAGTGAAAGGCATTTGTGGCAAAGTAGTTTATTTTCCATTAGATATCAAAGAAAATGTACACACTCTGGGAGTGCAATGTCCAATAGATCAATCTTTAATTATCTTAGTAAATGTCGTACCTACAAAAGACAAAACAAATTGTCAACAACTAGTGGACGTACATAAAGTTAGACAAGAGCTGCAATATCTAAAAGACAACAATGAATACTACAAAGAAATAAATATTGAAGAAATTCTTAGGGAAACCACTGAAATATTTGAAGGCTCATCAGAAACTGGTCAATTTCAACTTCTAGATCCTGCTATAGAATCCAGTATCTTAGAACATTATACAATTCACCCATTACACTTTAAAGACACCATAGATGATGCACTGGAAACTTACCAAATGCGACAAGCCAAAGGATTTCCAATCATCATATGGGAAAAAAGTATACAAGCACGTGTCTTTCCTCTACTCTTTCCTACTGGGAAAAGGAGCAAGTTAAGATGATAGACCCACACAAATAACAGCATCAGAATACCGCTCGTTACAAATGTATTGTGAAGACCCCTAATTCAGACAAAATGTGAAATACATATTCCACCTTCTCTTTGAAATTGAAGTAGGAACTCCATGCTACAGAGTTGCAAACACATTGAAATCAGGTACCCATTTTAAAAATATGTCAGCTACGCAATTACTTCAAAAAGTGCAAGAAAAACATGAGGTTTTACAGTCAAGCATTACAAATCTTTTAGCAAACATGCATAGTACAAAAGAATACTGGTTCCGGCGTCACAGGGATGTACGCTTTATGATAAGAAACTTACTCCCACCCACTGGGTTTGTGAAATTAAGTTGTGCAGAATATTCATGGGAAGATTTACACGATATTCTATGAATAGCAAACAAAAACAAAACAAATATAGGTATAAAAACACCAGGGGAACTCTGCTCTCTTGATCCTGTAAATGTATCAAGATATTTCCATCATCACTTGATTGCTATGCTACACTTCATTTGTAATAAAACTGTTCCTCCCCTTGGAGAAGTGCAACACTTTTTTTGGAGAAAAGAATACCAAGCCAGTGGAGCACCAGACATCCAAATGGTTTTGTGGATTAAAGATGCTCCTAAATTTGGTCAGGACAGTGTTGCCACTGTTTTACAGTTCATCCAAAAATATGTCATTTGTGAAATCCCTTCACAAACGACACATAGTGACCTTCATGCACAAATTTTACAATTTCAAAGACACAAATGTGGGACGTATTGTCGTCACAAATATAAAAACAAAGGGAAATACTACACCAAATGCTGCTTTGGTTTCCCTAGACCAGTTTCAACAAAAGGTCAAGTAAACAACTTCATGTCTTCAGTTAGACATAAAGTCAAAGGTAAATCACCTAAGAACACATATTACATAAAATGATCAGAAGGATCAAAATACATCAATGATTGCAATGCAATCATTGCCTTCCTATGGAATGCAAATATATATGTGCAGTAGATCGCAGACAATTCCACTGCAGTTGCACGATATGTCACAGCCTACTTACCAAAGCAGATAAAACAGATTTCAAGACCTCTGGGATGACATATCATCTGACAAAACACTATCACAGAAATTGTACAGCTTAGGAATAAAAATGCTCTCCCATAGCGAAGGTGGCTGCTATGAAGCTGCAGACCATTTAACTGGTACTGCCTTGTATGGAAAATCTGAAAATATAGTATGGCTAAGTCTTGGTACTGATAAATCTAGAAAAGGAGTTCTCAAATCATATGAAGATATAGAAACAATAGCCAAAAATGATCCCAACAGCCAAGACATTTTGAAAAACAATTTACTAGACACAAACTACCCAAACAGGAGTACCACCTTGGAAACCATGTGTCTATACCACGTAGCCCAAAACTTCACATGCAAACATAATATTAAACCAGGTGAAAAGAAAGGTAGATACAGAGTGGACAATTATGGAGGCAGCTTAGTGAAACTTACCAAATGAAGCTTAATTTATCATATCAAATTGTCATTAAAAACTCCTCAACATAAAGAACTGTATTACATGGCCCTCCTACAACTTTTAAAACCATGGAGAAAAGAAGAAGATTTACTAGATACCTATAACTCCTATGAAGACGCTTTCAAAGCAAGTGAAAGCACTATAACAGACGTTAACGTTACACAGAACAAAACAATGTTGCACAATGAACAGCAACATTCAGAACTCCAAGCGCAACTAGATGTAGACACTCCTGACAGTAGTCAACCATCTGTAACAGCAAGCCAAGAACCACTTGGACAGCCACTTATAGCAAATGAGGCAGAATTATCCATGACAGAAGTAGAAAACACTATGGCCCTCATTACAACTCAGGCAGAATTATCCATGACAGAAGTAGAAAACACCATGGCCCTCATTACAACTCAGGCGGTAAGGGGTTTACGGCGCCGTAAACAGCGCCGACCCTTACCGCCTGAGTACGAGGTCCCTTAGCGCCATGGCGGATTTAACACCTGCTTTTAGCAGGTGTTAAAATCCATGGCGCTAAGGGACCATGGAGTTAATTACGCCACCGTAATTTACGGTGGCGTAATTAACGCCTTCCCCACTCCTATTATGCCCTATGGGGCAAAAATGGGAATGGGGAAGGGTAAATGGGGATTGGGGACTTACCGCCCCGCCAAGGTCGGAATGGGGCGGTAAGTCCACCAACCACCATGGCGTAAACGTAGTTTACGCCATGGTGGTAAAGTCACGGCCCAGGCGGTAACTTACCGCCTGGGTCGTAATGAGGCCCCATGTGTCAGTATGAGCAATCTACAGAAGACTTTGCTCTACTAAAATCCCAACTAAACAATGAGCAGCGTAGCATTTTTCAAGAAGTAACAAAACAAATTGAACATGGTGTGCAACATGAAAGTTAAAGTTCTACCTGCCAAGACTACAAACCTATACTGCTATACGTGAGTCATTAAGCTGGTTCAGGCAAAACGTTCTTAATCAAAATCATCTGCAAGTTCCTCCAACAATTGACAAACAACAAAATGTCAGCTGTTGTAACTACCCTGACAGGTTTTGCTGCCTACAACATCTGCAGTGTCACTTTACACTGATTACTACTCCTTCCAGTAGAACACCAAAACAAATTATAGACTATTAAAAACTTGCTCCAGAAGCTGCAATGGAATTACGCAGAGTTTTCAAACAAATGAAAATACTGCTAATAGATGAGGTAAGCATGGTTTCCAATCTAATGTTAGCCTTCATTCACCTCAGATTACAAGAGGTACCGATAACAGACTATGAAGAACTCTTTGGAGCAAAACACATCATAGTTTTCAGAGATCTTCTTCAATTAACACCAGTTAAAGGTGAACCTATTTTTAAAACCTTACGGCACAAAATATGCTGTAAACCTCTTGGCAGCATAGGAAATGTCAACCTTTGGCAACCGTAAAGAGAATTAACTGAAAACATGCGGCAGTCTGCAGACCTCACATATGCCAACATTTTGAAAATTATTAGAGCTGGTGTACTATCTCAAGAAGCGTGTTCACGTATTGGACCTTGAGGGTCGTCTGACACCCGAATATTCCTTCATTCATAATAGTCACACATTCTGATTCAGATGATTTCATTTAATTGGTAGTTTTTGGAGATTCAATATTTGATTTTCGTTTCTGTTGCATGTATACCATATGAACACTGCCTTCCAAATGAAACATTCCTTTATTCTTTATTCAGTTTCTATGGAGAGCATACATTTATAAAAACCTGCAGGTTCTTGGCAATTGTCATTATATTTATGCCTTAGATCAATGGCATATGTAGTTAGGCGAGGTTAAAAGTATCAAAGAGATAATGGACCAGGGAAATTTGATCAATTCTCCTAAATGCTAGTACGTTGAGTGGTTTGCACCATTCTGAGCTCCAAACGTATGATCGTCAAATATCATAATCCTCTCTTGTTTGAATTGTATGAGGATAGAGCTGTGGTTAGGCCAGGAGTTTTGTAAGTTCTCTCAGTCCATCTTTTGCCAAGTTACAGCCAAAAAGTAAGCTGACCGGTTTCAGTGGTATTGGGCAAATGCACCACTTACATCAGGGCTGGTAAGGCCGGCATTTAATCATCTGCTATCTTCATAACTTGTGGTACAGCATAATGTGGCTGATTTCAGGAGGACCCACCTAATGGTAAAATAAAGCAGGGAGGGGGGAAACAAAAAACAAGCTCCAATTAGACTAGTCCTACACAGAGCAATGTATCCTATGTGTAATACCACATGGGACAATATCATACCTCCTAATCAGTCTTCCCCCTTATCTGGTGGTCCTTAATTCAAGAAGCATGACTAGTCTAATTGGAGCTTGTTTTTTGTCCCCCCGCTATATTTTACCATTAGGCAGGTCCTCCTGAAAACAGCCACATTATGCTGTACCACAAGCCATGAAGACAGCAGATGATTAAATGCTGGCCTTACCAGCCCTGATGAAAGTGGTGCATTTGCCGAATACCACTGAAACCTTCGGCCATGCACCCAGCCTTCAGCCATACACCCAAGACTCTAGGCACTGGCCACAACAACTGCAGCATAATACACCCATAGAAATAAATACCTACCGAATGACTACAACCCAAAAACAGAACACATCCACCTCAAAACCTATCCACTTCAATTAACATTCTAAAATAATAATTACAACCAACGCACAAACTCTTCAATACATACCCTCTTCACCAAATGCTCTACTAATGACCCAAAACCAGCATCATAGTAAAGTAAAATAGCCAGTAGTGCGCCCAGTGTTTAGTATGTCCGCAGACAACTGCAGTGACCGCGGACACCGCAAATACATCACAGACTTTTCCCACCTAACCAAATACATCATTTGACCCATCTCTTACTCCCCCACGCTCTCCAATCACTCCTACAGACAACACACTCCCCACAATTGTATTTATACTGACTTCCATGCTGCGCTGTCCGCGGATGTCCACAGATCCAATATGGCGGGAGCATCGAAACAATGTGTCGCATCTCACGCTTCACCCCAACCAATCAGCAAACACGTTGCATGTCCAAGGACATGACACAAGCCGATTATCCAATCGGTGTCCTGTCCACGGAGCGAACAGGGAAGTGTGTCCGCAGAGCAGACATAGATATCGCTAATTTTTTTGGACCCACTTTTTTGTCATTTAAAAAAAAACTACTGGAGGGATATTCACCAAATTTACAAAAGCATGCTTTCGGGACCAAGCCACCGCTCCTGCCGCAAATGTGGTGAAAATCCGTCCAGCAGTTTGGGCTGTAGGCGTGAGCAAAATTCTTTCTCCATTTAGTCTATGGGAAAAAAAAATATTTTGGGCCCCCCTATAACTTTGCCCCCCCGGACCAAACCTCACCAAACTTTGCAAAAAAAATCAGAGTGGGCCATATACGTTTTTTTCAAAGTTTGGTGAGGATTCATCCAGCGGGAGCCATGTTATAAGCCGCCCAAAAAGTGCTCTTCCTATGGGTTTAGCAACTTAACCATAACTACATGGCCGCTACCGCAGGCCATGTAATATACATATGTGTATATATTTACATTGCAAAGGCTTCAAAAGTAGTCAATGGGCGTCAACCACTTGGTAAATCGTGTTTTTGTACATAATTGTGCCCAGGTCTAACTTTCAATATTGAATCTACCATGCATGGATGATTAAGTAAGCACTGCCATCAACAGGTCTGTCAAATCCTCAAATGCCATATGAAACCATGTTTTTGCAAATATATTTTTATTCACTTAATGATTTTATTGAAGTGCACATTTCTAGAATAATTCACAATTACTGGGGATAAAATGTCTGTACGTCGAGGAGCTTGACTTCATAACATTAACAAATAACTTCCCAAATTGTATTTTTGTCTGGAATGGATTGCTTGCCAGTGCTTCTTACGTTTGTTTTGTAATGTGAAAGCTGGACACAATAAGCAATTGTTTGCATTTAATCTGGACGTGTGCTTCTGACAAGACATTCCATCACGTCGTGCTCTTGCGGTGTAAAATGCAGGTACACTGGTCCTTGCTGAGCATCTGCAAACATTGTATGGTAAAAGCATACAATGCCCTTCCAATGCACCTACACTCCAAATAGTGAGCTTTCAGGAATACTGGCTGCCCTGTCAATAGAGTCTTGCATGTAAAACAAAGTAATTAATTACGGAAAATAGCTTACGAAAGGGCAGGCTCTTGGACTAAATATAAGCATTGAAAAGGGATTGGCAGTGGCAGCGTGGGCAGAGACCCTAAAGCTTTTCTGTAATTGAAATCAGTGACACAGGTTTAAACCTGTGTGATACCACATACATCGTAGCTAGCTTAATCCAGCTTCATGTCCTACAGTTGCACGTAGTTTACGTTGTATAATACCTGACACCCATGCTATTTATTGTATTATTTCATCAAGGATTTTTGGAGCACGCTACATGCCACCAAGAAACTGAGTTGAGAAATGAGAGTAGATCCCACTTATAGTGTGCTAGGTGTACTAGAGTATAGTGAAAGCTGGCTGCACCACCAGAGCCTTGAGGCTCCACTCCCAACCGCAAACAATAGATATGAACAAAAATAGGGTGGCTCTGGGTAATTGTGCAACCCTGAAAAATATTTTTTTCTTGATGAAAGTAAAATGATACACTTCAATTCTTAATCAATTTCAGTCAACACAAGTATTCTGATGTGTTTGATGAGCTGTGATTTAAGTCATGTGCATCACAAAAATTGTCCTTTTCAGCCTACACGTGTTTTGACAAAAAATGTCTTTGTCAAGGCAAGGTAGATACTTGTTAATGGGCTGGTTGGTACGGCTAGAGAGTCCCATAAGTATTATGGGTTGCAGTCACAATATGGGCAATCAGATCATAAAACATTTCAGCATAGTTGCGCAGGTGTGTTCATATGTTCAGGGCACAGCGGCTTTGTTGCAGTATATATCTCTAATGGGAGAGGCAACGGCAGAGGGCAGAACCTTAGAGATTTTGGCCGTCGCCTCTCCCAATAGGGAGCCAAAAGAACACACTGTGTGAGCAGAATCATACAGAGGAATGGGTAATCATTGGGGCACCCTTGCCCCAAGAGGTCAAGTGGTTCTAAGGGGTTTGAGTAGACATCAGGACAAGCTTAATCTTCCAGGACAAAAAGCCAATACAACAGGGGAGATACAATTTAGGGATTTCTACCTCCTACTAATGCCCTCATCGTATGTTTTGCAGACTACAAATGGAAATACCATATAGGTAATTAATGTTACTGCGAGTGGTATTTCTGAAAATGTCCCTAATCATGGAAATTTCCCAAGGGTGAAGGTAACATATTGTCCGAGAAACAAAGCTCACGCCATCACTTCTGGTTAGCAGCAAGCACACAGACAGCTTTATTGTCTTGCAAGGCACATCTGCAGAGTGACATGTTCACTCTACTAGAACAATTCCACAAGTTCATGCTGTATAGCCCCACAAGTCTGTTGCCAGTGCAGAAGCCTATGCAGTTTACATCACTGGGGGTGGAAGAAAGTAACAACCGGAAAAACGGAATCGATGAAATTCACAAAATCCATTCCGTCAGCTGGGCAATTTCCCCAATTTTCTCCCTCACTTTTGGAACATTATTTTATGCGGTGAACATTTTGTTTTTCATTGAAAATTCCACAGAAAAACAAAATGAAACGCCCCTATCCCACCCAAATTTTTTTTTAAACAAAATTTCAAAGAAGTGAAATTTTGGTTGGGAGAAGGCCACACACAGCCAATTCCACTCAACAGGCAAAATTGGTGGGTTTGGCGAAATTTGCCAAGAATCTGCTAATTGACCCACGTAACAGAAGTAGACATTTTCACCCACCACTATCCTTCACATGACTCAAATCCTTCTGTATGACTCCTCCCCAAAGGAAGTTGAGTGAGTTCTTCAGAATTACTCTTCGGCCTTTATGGATTCTTGAGGAACTGAGTGAATCTCCTGAAGAGGTGGCCAACCCCTTGTTTTAAGGTCAAAAGTCCTCAAGTGATTGGACAAAGTTAGCCTGCCTTAGTGGTCCAATCCCTGCTCTGGAATGAAGTGGACTTTGCCCTGTTGATGTCACACCCGAAGTGCTTTCCTCTAAAGGAAATGCATGGGACAGGAAAGGGAAAGGGAGACAGTGAGAGACATAATGGTGGAAGGCTTATTCCAGTGACAAGAGCCTTCCTGCCTATCCTACTCCCACCCCTTCCTTCCCTATTGATAACAAAGGCCTTTGGACATGCAGCACACTGGTGTGAGGCTACACCTTCTGAAAGGGTGTGCAATTTTTTTGATACCTGGACCCAGGACAGATACCTGCTGTGTGGCTGTCTCTGAGGAAGGGTGCTACGGTCCCTCACAAAGGGGATCAAAGAGAGTCTGAATCCTCTGGATTTCTGTTCTGCCGTTGGGCAGTATCAGCCCGTCTGACTTGGAAAGACATTCCCACCCAGAGGAGAGCTGACTCAATGGAGTTGACACATGTGAGATGTGATGTGGTAGCTATGATCATAAGTAATGCCATGCACTATGCTTACACTCAGGGAGAGTTTATTTTCAGAGATTACCCTGCCACCAGCATGGGGTTCTCATGATCATAGTAGTTTTGGTACAGGAGCTTAAATGCCACCCCTGTGCTGCAGTGACTTTGCTGTCGTTTTGGCAGTCGAGTGTGCATCCTGTGACCTTTGACCCTACTCTGTACCATGAGCAGAGCAGGGGCTGTGGATCAGGCTGCTGATGCAGCAGGGCACAAGTACACTATGGTTTTGGCATGGAGTTGGCAACAAAGGGGCATCTGGTTAGCAGATTACCCTTTGGAGAAGAAATCACTGGCATCATGTTATGCTTTACTAAAAATCATAAAAGCCAGGACTTTGCAACCTTGCCAGACGGTAATTCCTCACAGACATCCAAATAGGCAGGCGGTAAAAAAAACAGAAGTGGCTGAAGGACTGAGGTGGCACCGCTGCATGTCATCGGCCCTTCAGACGGTGCAAAAAATACCAGTGTTGCACAAGGGCAAAGCAGAGCACCTGCAGACATTACGCCGAGTGCCAATTCTGATGAGAGAGCAGACCAGAGGAATGGACCCAGCAGCATCGAGCCACACTGCATCAGGTGGCCGCTTTCGACACCTGGCCTTTGGTGTAGACAAGATCCTACAATAGACTTCCTTTCAGTGGGGAATATGCAGAACTGTAGTCCAGGAGAAGATCCTACATTATCTCTTGGGGTTATCTTGCATTGCTTCATGTGTGGAGGCTAGAGTTACATTTAGTTCAAGTGCAATGTTATAAATGACCTATGATTGGGGTGATCATAAATGGTGCTTGATATTTGAGGGTACTGGGAGGAAATTAGGCATGTGTTTACCTTCTCCTTCTATGATGATGGTAACCGAGCAAGTGATATGATATGATATGATATGGCATTTATAATGCGCCTATACACAAGTGTTTCAAGGCGCGATGAGGCAAAGGGGAGGGACTAAGGGAAACAGACAACGAGCCTACTAGGCCAGGTGTCATTCAGATCGCGCAAGTGCATGCGAAGGGGGAAAGAAGGAAAAAGTGAAAAGTGCGGGGGGGGAAGGGAGAGGGGAAATGTGCAGTACATGGAAAACGTAGAATAAATAAGATAAATAAGACGGCCAGCTGGTGGCAAGTGCAAGGAAGTGCAGACATAAGTGCTGGCAGGGGACTGTAGGCATACAGAACAGCGGTTGCCAGGGAAGCAGTTCAGGTGGGTAATTAGCTGGGCCTGGGATTAGAAGGGTGGCCAGGTAGCCAGTGCAGTTTCGGTCAGGAATTCAGCAGGGGAGGGGAGAGAGAAAGCAGAAGCAAGGAGGAAGGTTTTGAGGAGCTTCCGGAACCGGAGATGGTTCTACTCAAGTTTCAGAGAGGCAGGAAGGCTTTTCCAGAGAGAGGCCCCTGCCAAAGAGAGTGATCTGCCACCAACTCGTTTCTTGGAGAAGCGACTAACCCTGAGGGAGTTGGAGACGGATGAGCGAAGAGCTCGATAAGGAAGATATTTAGGAAGAGAGAGTTCAAGGTATTGCGACCCCAAACCCCAGAAGGCCTTGTGTACAATGCAGAGGGTTTTAAACTTAATCCTCGCAGCCACTGGGAGCCAGTGCAGCGATTTCAGTCCTGGAAAGATACGATCCCTGGGCTTGAGGCCAAGGACAAATCTCGCAGTCCTGTTCTGGATAAGTTGCAGAGGGCGGAGAGTAGAGGCAGGCAGATTTAGATAGAGGCTGTTACAATAGTCCAGCCTAGAGAGGACCAGGGCTCTGGAGACAGTGAGCTTCTGGGGGAAGGAGAGGAAAGGAAGAATACCTCTAAGGAGGTGCAGCTGGTAGTGTGACTTCTTGGAGACATCCGAGATGTGAGGGGAGAAGGAGAGTGCAGAGTCGAAGATGACCCCGAGGTTTTTTGCCTTGCAGGTGGGAGTAGGAAAAGGGCCAAGGGAGGCCGGCCAGAGAGCTGCAAGGAAGGAGGGAGTGGGTGTGCCGATGAGTAGAATCTCAGTCTTGTTGGCATTAAGGCAGAGGTCGTTGGCGGCACACCACTGCTAGATGGCAGACAGACAGTCAGGGATGAGAGAAGGAGAGTCAGAGGCCGAGGGTAGCCTGAAAATGAGCTGGGTATCATCCGCATAACACTGAAAGTTGGGACAGAGAGCGGCAATGCGGTGGGCAAGGAGTGCCAGGTATTGATTGAACAGCCAGGGGAGAGGTTAGATCCCTGGGGGACACCACAGGTAGAGAAAAAGATGTCGGAGAGGAAGGACCCAAGTTGGACCTGGGAGGGTCGGTTGGAGAGGAAAGAAGTCAGCCACGCCAGAGCCTGACCAGTGATACCCAGGTTATCACGGAGACATTTGAGCAGGATGGCATGGTTGACAGGGTCAAAGGCAGAAGAGAGATCAAGCAAGATGAGAACGTAAGGGGTGTTAGAGTCGAGGTTGGTGAACAGGTCTTCACGGATGTTCACGAGAGCTGTTTCCGTGCTTCTGGCAGCTCTGAAACCAGACTGATGGTCATGAAGACAGCCAACAGCGTCAGTGTGGAGATTGAGCTGGGAGATGGCCAGTTTCTCCAGGAGCTTGCCCAGGAAGGGAGTGATGGAGATTGGGCGATAGTTAGCCGGGCAGGTGGGGTCGGCAGAGGGTTTCTTTAGAAGAGGGTGCACAAGGGAGTGCTTCAGGGGGGAAGGGAAGACTCCAGTGGCGAAGGAGTGATTGCAGAAATCACCCAGGGCTGGAGCCAAGGAGTCGATGTGGTCCTTGATAGTTTTGGAGAAACAGGGGTGAACCTGTTTCGACAAGACTTTCATAGAACTGACTTGTCTAGAAACCTCATCTGCAGTGAACAGGGGAAAGGCAGAGAAGGAGGAAGGAGGGGTGGCTGCAGAAGGGCCAGAGGAAGAGCTGGGAGCAGCAGGAGGGAGGCGAGAGGAGGAGAGTGAGGACAGGATGTCCTGAGTTTTAGAAGTGAAATGGAAAGCCAGTGCCGTGCAGAGGGCCTGGGAAGGGACAGGAGAGGTAGAGACTACAGCAGGATTGCCCAGTTCCTTGCAGATTTTAAAGATTTCAGCCGGGTTGTTTGATGACGCCGAGACGTGGGATTGGATATGAGCTCTCTTCTTGGTGAGGACAGAGAGCTGGTATTGCCTTTGCAGCAGGCGGCAGGCCAGTTTGTCAGAGGATGTACCTGAAGCACGCCATTTCCTCTCGGCCATCCTGCATTTGCGTTTTAGGGTGACGAGGTCTGAGTCATACCAGGAGTTTCACTTGGCTTTGGGCTTCAGGCGGATTCTCATGACAGGGGCAAAGATATCTAGAGTATCAGATATGGAAGAGTGGAGCGTGGAGAGGGCTGTGTCAGGGTGAGAGTCAGCCAGAGGGGGAAGAGGGGGTGAGTAGGTGGAGGCAAAAGCCTCAACTGACACGCGCTTCAAGGGTCGGATGACCGAGAAGGTGGGTGGCAGTGAAGGAGGTGGCTTGGCCTGCGGGTTAGGGAGGGTGAGGTGGGAGGATAGGAGAAAGTGATCACTCCAGGAGAGAGGAGTGGAGAGAGGGACAGAGAGGGGAAGGTCTGAAGAAATCAGAACATCGAGAGTGTGCCCTGCAGAGTGAGTCAGGCTAGAGGGTAGAATGGTGAGTGAGAGAGAGTCACAGAGGTCGCGAACGAGTCCAGAGGGAGGACAGGAGGCATCCAGGTGGATGTTGAAGTCTCCAAGAAGGAGGAGTTGAGTGGTTGAAGCCAGGAGTGAGGAGGAGAGGTCAGCCCACTCAAAGAGGAAGGAAGAAATCTGACCAGGTGGCCGATAGATAGTAGCCACAGTAAGGGAATGGCTAGGGGAGAGAGAGAGCCTGCAGACGAGGCATTCAAAGGAGGAGTATGCCTGCATAAGCGTGACAGAGGAAGGAATCCACTCAGGGAAGATAAGGGCTACACCCCCACCAGCCCAGTTGGGCCTGGGTGCGGAGAGGATCTTGTAGCCATCAGGTAGGAGCGTGTCAAAGCTGGTGACAGAGCTAGCCGTAAACCATGTCTCGGTGAGACCGAGGACGTCAAGGTCAAGTTCTTGAAGGAGGTGGCAGATATCAGAGGAGTGTTTGACAGCGGAGCGGGAGTTAAGAGTGGCAGTGTGGAGAAGGTTGCCACCCTTGAAAGACTTCCAGGGAGGAGTACAAATCGGAGGTACACCCTGCGGAAGTGTAGAAAGCGCCTGGGAGGGGACAGAGAGGGAGGAGGAAGGCAAGGTACCCGAGGTACTATATTTCCATTAGGCCCAACTCGTGGTGCGGATTTGTGCCAGTGACTTTATGATTTTGCTTGAAAAAATGCATATAATAAAAACACTTTGCAAAAGGTTGAAAAGCCATTTTCCAAAGAAAGTAAGCTCATATTATTCATTAAAAAATGTCAAAACAGTGATCCATCAATATGACATTTATGTGACTCGGCTAATGAGGGAAGGGCTGTCGTTAGTTTGGAGCTCAATGTCAGATGGCATCTATTTCCATGCTTATATGCTCTAGTGTCTAAATTGTAGACCTTGGATCCTAGCGACCTGATGTAATCTATTCCTCGACACTTGACAAAAAACTTGACAAAAACAATGCTCATATGACTTTACCTCCCTGTCTGTTGACTTGTAAATATCTGACACATAAATATGATATGACATTTAAATATGTTAAAAACAACTGTGCGGTATGGAGGAAGTTGTTTGTTACCAGTAAATGTGTGATTGTATCCTGATTTTTGCAATTCTGTCTCCACCAGATTCATATGGCTTGTATATGTACCACATCAGATTTTCTAGGGTTTGCTTCTACTGTAAAGGTTTTCTAGTAAATGGTTGCATTCCTCATTGGCATTTTGCCCAAACTACATCTAACACCTTAACATACAATGGTGTGCGCCCTCTCGCTGCCCGCCTTCTGTTCTCCGGGCCTATCTCTGAACAGTGGCAAAGATCCCCTTCAATTCTGAGGCTGCTCCATCTGTGCCGTCTCCGATGACTAACCTAGCCCTGACCATGGACCAGCTACAGCGACTAGGCAGTCCGTGTGACACTCATTAGAAGAGGCTGTCTGTGCAGACTGGGGTTTGGCAGAGGACTGTAGTCTCACATTTTTCCGATGGGGTTCTTGGCCTTGATAGCCCACTCAACATGAAAGACATGGAGGAAACTTTTGAAAAAGCACTACTCGAGTAAGGAAAAAATCAGAACAATAAATTGCCAATGAGAAGAATACACTCTCTGCCACAGACACTTCTAGGCTCCAGTCCAGCTCTCAAGAGGACCCATTCTGAGGACTGTGATGTCTTCCATTCTAATCAGGATGATGGAAACAAGAACAATTAGTCCTTCAAATTTAAGATATCCAGCAGACCTGCTTCACGGAGCAACCTACGCAATAAGACTCTGGGGCGATATAAAGGACCCTCTGGTAATAAGGCAGAACTCTGCATCCGTAAGAATATTCCCTAGTGTGGAGAGCCTTAGGATGATGGATTTTAAGAGCTCCTGGATTGTGTGGATTTTCAGAATGACAATGCATCATCTGGAGTGTCAAGTGTCTGGACTGCTGCCTTGGTTATGAGAGATGTCAAAAATGAAAATGAGCAGTGCAATCAGTGTGCTAAGACCTTAACTCACAAGTCTGTGCTAAAGTGTGCAGAAAGGTCGCAAGAGGACACACCTGGGAAAGTTAAAGGCGGAGAAGCATGTTTGAGGTCACTCTTCAAGAAGAAACTGAGCCTGAAGAAAAGAATGAAACACTGCTCTCACAGTGAAATTGAGAATTTACTGAACTGTGATCAAAGGGATCGCGTAGGTGATTGCTGAGAGGTTTGCCTACTGCCTACTACAGATGGAAGACCTCAGGATAAAAAATACATCACTCCAAAAAAGATGGAATCTCTTTTGAATGGCAAGTTTCAAGCTTACATTGACAGCTGTCTTATAATTATTTTTTCAAAACTATATTTAATGAGCTTGAAAGTGCAACAGAGAAAACAAGCCTTACACAGTTAGTCGGAGAGTATACATCCAGTGTACATATTGAGCTGCAGATTGTACAACACAGTCAAGTGCCAGTAGGGGCGAAAAGCCAGGGATAAATGCAACATGGAGACAATCAAAGCATATAGACTAAGCAGAGTTAGGGATTGGAGAGTCTAGGTCTTCGGTCTCATTTTCAGTGTCAGTGGATAGGGAGGAGATATAAGGATGGAAAGGAACCCAGATGTTTCTTGGTCTAGACACCATCAGTTGGAAGTGTATCCATCCCTCTTAGAGGCCCAGGTAACAGCCCAGAGCCACTGTGCTTGAGTGGGGACCCTAGGCCAAAGCAGAAGTAGCATAATACATCGGGCCGCAAGAAGCAGGAAGAGGCCAGCCAGTTTCTTAGAGTCCCGGCCCAGTCTGGGAAGTTCGTGAAAAAGGCATGTTAGCGGGGAAGGG
The DNA here is from genome assembly GCF_040938575.1 of Ambystoma mexicanum. Taxonomy (NCBI): domain Eukaryota; kingdom Metazoa; phylum Chordata; class Amphibia; order Caudata; family Ambystomatidae; genus Ambystoma; species Ambystoma mexicanum. The sequence goes on along the minus strand of NC_090927.1, from coordinate 416,446,043 downwards.
GTGATAGTGCAGTCCAACATTTCAGAAAGGGATGTGCACACCTCTTCCCAGAACTGGGTCAGGAGCGGGCATGACCATATCATGTGTATGTAGTTTGCGTCAATCGATTTGCATCTCAGGCAAGTGGGCGGATGGTCCGGCGACATGTGGGGCAGTCGGATCGGGATGTACCTTGAACTGAATCAGTTTTAACTGTGAGTTAAATTAAATTTCGTGGTTACGGGCGCACATATTCTTCCATCGCTGGTCCGATATATTGGCACCCAGATCTGTCCTTAAGGAGTCTCTGAGCCTGATAAATGAAGGGGCTGCCTTGTCCTGGAGAGCAGTTTATAGTCTAGAGACATTCCCTTTGAGATTCATAGTATTTAAAATTTCCGATAGTATTGGATCATCCGAGGGGATTGAGGGGGAATCTGGGAGTCTGTTCTTAAGAGAGCAACTATAGCCCGCATAGTGCAACCAGTGCGAGGGTGTACTCCACAGGGACTCTGGCAGATCAGACCACTCAATGAAGATGCCCTGTTCAAATGCATCTCGTACTGTTGTCAGTCCGGCCCCAGCCTAGCGGCGTGTTGTTGCAGTGTCCAATCTTGGAGATTCTGGAAAGAAATTCTAGAAGGGGAAGGTCCCCATGGAAGGGACGCAAAGTACCCGTCAGTTTCCACATCTTACCCAGGGCTATTGCTGTGGACTTAACCGGATCAAGGAGCTCAAATTGAATGTTTTAAGAGGAGAGAACTATTGAGCAAATGTCACACTCATCTGTAGGAAGGCGCTCAAGCTTAACTTGAAGGGGGGATTGGTAGGTATAAACCCAAACGATGCAAAATGAGCCTGGGCAGCCATCCAGTACCCCTCGAAGTAGGGAGCATCAAAACAGTGCTCCCAGTTTCAGTCAGGCTGTGCCGGAGTGCCAAAGGAAAGTATTGGTAGTTCGAGTCAGCATTACAAAAAATGATCAGCCTGGCCATATGGGAACATTCAATAATCTGTATAGGAGTTGGGGCAGCACCACCATTTTAAGGACGGCGATCCTGCCAGCAAGGGAGATCGGTAGTCTGGCCCAACCCATGCACTTACGGGCGAGGGTAGTTAAATATTTCCTGAAGTTTGCTTCACATAAGGTGCTTTTGTGTCGTGAGACCACCACTCCCAGATAGGTAATCTCGGACTGTGCCCACGTAAATCCTGGGAATTCAAGGGGGGGGACGGTGGCCTCAGTCAATGGTAGCAATACAGATTTGGAACAATTTACTTGAAGGCCTGATAGTTCACCGAAGCGCATGATGTCTTTCAGTATCGGGGTTAGGTTATATTTAGGAGATTGGATCAAGAGGACAGCATCGTCCGCATATAGGGAGAAGATTTCAGGGGAACTCGACAACTGTATGCCTCTATGTGCATGTTGTTGGCATATCCTGTCAGCCAGTGGTTCACAAGCTAAGCCAAAGATTAATGGTGAGAAGGGGCACCTTTGTCTCGTGCCTCTGGCTATCGGGAATTGTGTCTAACATAGGCCATTGGTGTGGACTCTGGCAGTGGGGGCAGAGTATAGGAGTTTAACCCAGGATCTAAAGTTAGGGCCAAAGTTGCATTTCTTGAGTACCTGCCATAGGTATCTCAATGAGACAGAGTCAAAGGCCTTCTGCATATCAAGGGTCGCTGTGACTGCTTTCACTTTCGGGTCAATACGGCCAGTATGTTAAATAAACAACACAAATTAAGAGAGGTGGAGCAACCTGGGATAATCCCGACTGGTCTGGGTGTATGATATATTGCATGTATGAGGCCAACCTCAGAGCTAGTTCCTTAGCGTAGATTTTAACATCGCAGTTGATAAGCGAGAGGGACAGTAGGAATCACATTGTGCGGGGGGTTTGCCTGGTTTAAGTAATACCATTATTATTGTTTCACAAAGAGAGGAAGGAAGGATACCTGTATCACAGGCCTCATTCCACAGTGTCGATAATTGTGGGACATGGTGGGACTTGCAGCACTTATAAAATTCGATTGGTAGACCATCAGATCGAGGAGTTTTTCCTGAGGCTAGCAAGTCTATGGCGTTTGAAATTTCTTCAGATGTGATCGGGATGTCTAAAGCCTCTCTAGTCTCCAAGGATAGGACAGAGAGCATAAGGCTATCTAAGAATTCCTCTATATTGGTCATAGTGGCCTTGTCTGCGTTGGAGTAAAGATTTTCATAAAAGGAGTGAAGTTCGGTGTTAACATCGTGTGCTGACAGAGCCAGAGTGCCATCAGCCCTCTCTATTGCTGGGAATGTGATGTTCCATGCTCTAGGCGGAGCAGCCTAGCCAGGCCCCGGCCTGATCATCAAGGAACTTCCGTTCATCAAGGAACTTCCGTTCCCATTCGGCCTTAGCGCGGAATGTATCCAGTTCAGTGCCTATACCGACGAGGGTATCAGGCAGCTGAGTGGAAGCATAGCGGGTCTCAAGGAGGGTAAGTCTAGATTCACTCTCGGTTATGTCTCTTTGTATTTCTTTGAGGCTCCCCGCCTCTTTGGAGATTGCCATGCCCCTAATATAAACCTTGAATGCCTCCCAGCGGGTGGGCTGAGATTTGACAGAGCCGGTATTTATTGAGAAAAAATCGTCTATGCTGGTACCCATTTCGGTTTCAAAAGCAATATCTAGCAAGAAGTGTGGTTTTAACCTCCATGAGCGGGTCTTTGTGTCATCTGTACACCACTTCAGGGAAACCATTACGGGGGAGTGATCTGAGAATGTTCTGGGAAGGATAGACATTTGAGAGATGGTCCGAACAAGTGTGCCTGAGATAAGCCATCTGTCTATGTGTGAGTGGGAGTCATGTACTGAGTAGTAGAAGGAGAACATTCAGGAATCGGGGTAATGCAGTCGCCATGCATCAGTGATTTCAAATTTGGCTAGCAGGTCTATGATGATTCTAGCTGCTTTGGAAAGTTGGCAGGGTTTGGAGCCCGATCTGTCATGGTTGATGTCCAGAATAGTGTTGAAATCACCCCAGAGTATAGGAATAAGAGGGAATCCAGATAGTAGAGAGGAGAGATGTATATAGAAATTGGGGTCATTGATGTTGGGGCCATATGTGTTCAGCAATACAACTTCTCTGCCCTGTAAAGTCCCAAAGAGCAACACATATCGTCCTAGGTGGTCAACATCAATCACCGGAAGTTGGAATTGTAAGCTTTTATGAATAAGGATCATAACCCCATGGTTTTGGGTGGAGTAGGTGGTGTAGTAGCGTTGGGAACCCCAGGATCTTGTGAACCCCTCACATCCCCCGGAGAGAGCATGTGTTTCTAGTAAAAAGAATAGTTTGACCTTATGCCGTTCAATATATAATTGCAGTTTCCGCATTTTTGCATGGTTGCTGAGTCCCATGACATTCCAGCTCATACAAATAAAATGATCATACGTCATTGTATCTGAAGACCAACATTGATAGATGAGCATCCCGACCAGTGATTACATTGCAGGGTCCCAATCTGGGACAGTAAAGCCACAGTCTTGCACGTCCCACCAGGGTAAATACAGGAACTCGGAACCCTAGTCGCATGTCAAGCTTTTTTCCAACTTTAACACCTCAGGGGCAACCCGCTAAGCCACTCATCCAGGGAAATGGTCCTCAATGAACTTGGAGGCCTCATCAGGAATGGTAAAGAAGAAGACTTGGTTTTAGTGTTTGATCCTGAGTTTAGCGGGAAAGAGCATGAAGTATTTGACCCCCTAGTCTTGCAGCTTCTTCTTGACAGCTAGGAAGGTTTTCTGTTCCTGCTGGATGGCCGTGGAGAATTCTGGATAAAGGTGGATCCTGGAAGAACCCAAGAGAAGGTCACATTTGAACCTCGCCACACAAAGCAGAGCATTCATGTCACGGTAGTTCAATACTAATGATGGGGTGGGTAGGGGCCCCCGGTCTAGGTTTTGCTATTACGGATCCTAGGGCTCTCTCAATGGCAAACTAAGGGGAACGTTTTGGTGAGTCTAACAGAGAAAGCAGCATTCGCTCAACGTAATCCTCCATGGGGCATTTGATATTGTCCTCTGGAACTCTGATGATGCGTATATCATTGCGCCTGGAAAGTGATTCAAGACCCTCGTTCTTCTTGTTGACTTCCTGGACCTGTCTGGACAGGGCATTCCCTTCAGACCAGAGGGCCACAATATCGTCTCCACCTCTGCCACCCGAGTGTCTGTTTTTTCAATGTGGCTTTGATTGAGCATATGGTCCCAAGGATGTCATCTAGCTTTGAATGAAGAGCAGTGAATCCCTCACGCATCTATTCCATCATTTTCTGTGATCCTGAGGTTTTGGAGGATGTTTACATGGATACTTCTTGTTCCGGTTGAGGTTCGTCCAGTTTCTGTGCTGTTTTTGTTTACATATTGATGGAGCTCTGCTTCTTGTTGGTCCATTTGGTCATGGTGCCGCCAGCAGCGTGGAGAGCAGAGTTACACAGTTCCCCCGCTACAGGAGAAGGGGGGTCTTGGGTTGGAGTGGTAAGCACAGGAACTGGCATAGAATATCTGGTTTGGTTTGTGATTAAGAACCAGGTATCAGGGTCACGTGTCTTTAAAGCAATGTCAAGCCAGGCAGTTCCAGTACGGATGCAGCTGTGTCAGATTTTCAAGCCGAAGGGTGAGTTGAGAAGGCAGCTTGTACCTTGAACCAGGAAGGGGTAGATACCACACAGTATCTATGACCCAGGAGTAGCGACAAGGGTTCGTCGTTCAAAGATAGTGCGGGGTTCAACGGGTCCATGAGGAGTGATAATTGCCACCAGGAGAATCGCCCAGCCCTCCACCTAGTGGACTGTAGCCTCTCATGTTTGATAGACAGGGAGATTGTGTAATGCAGGAGCTCCTGTCAAAGGAAATGTTGAAAGGTTGCCCAGTGTTTGTGGATCAGTTGTATGCTGACCTTCGGTTATGACCTCAGATAAGTGCTTTCAAGTGGTAGCTGTGTGGATCAATGAGAGGGTCTCTACCAGCAAGGAGGGGATCAGGCGAACTGTAGTGCGTATGGGGGTGGTCCCACCACAATACTCTACTGGTTATGTGCAAAGCGCTGCATAGCCCCGCCGGCGCCAGGAATGATGATTGCGGCTGATGGGACTTCTCAGCTCCCTCCCGGGTGGGCTGCATCTCCCCCGCACCACAGGACCGAAAATGGCAGAAGGGGCATTCAGTGCAGCTCTCCCACTAGCTGTGCAAGTGTGGCGTTCCACAATCGCGTGGGTCTTGGGCGCTTCACTGTACACGGATACAATATTAAGCAGTTGCCTGGTGTCCGACAGAAGGTTCCGCAGAAGGTGCTGGTTATATTTACCCAGTGTTCAGGTATGCATGCTGCAGCGCATGTTCGCCGGGCCGTCAGGCAATACCCAGGGGGTTCTACGTTACTTTGCCATGGGATTTTCCGTCGCGGGACTTTTCATCGCCGTTTTTTTAGCGAAAAAAACTCATCATTTTTTTGGGGGGGGTAACCCCTCCAAACCCCCCCTTTTTTTTTGAATTATTCCCTTTCACCCACAAATATTTATTTAATTTTTAATCCCCCCCCCCAAAAAACCCAATGATTTCCGTTCGCAAAAAATCCAGCGGCAAAAGAACGGTATACCACCCTGGGGATGGTAGCTGTGACACCCGTCATGTGAGAGCTTGCCAGGAGGTTTAGGTGGGCTTCGCTATGCAGGGGAGAGGCTTCTCAGCAATGACTCGGTATTCACAGGTGGGACGTCCGGTAGTGCAGCCCGACTAGTGCCCCTTCAATGAGTATGATCCCCTGGTGCCGTACGTTTCCACACAGGGGCCGTAGTACGGAAGCAGGGCGAGAAGGTTATCATACGCACCTAGCGTACCATGTCAGATGTCAGAGGGCAGTCCCTGTCATCTCGCAGGATGTCTGGTGTCGCACCTGGTGTCGCACCTTCCAGGGCCGGCCAGTTGGGAAGGCCAGGGTCGAAACCCTCAGGTGCGGCCAGTAGCTCCACTGACTGAGGAGAGGTCCTGCCAATCCGTGCAGCATCAAGGGTGTCACTGCTGCAGTGCCGGCAGGGCGAGGGGAGTGCAGCTGAGGCATCCACCGCCATCAGGTCCCGGTTCTCAAGCAGCATGTCACTGGTTGTGGGGTCGCGAAGTTAGGTGGCTGAAGACAAGCATTTCAGGGTGTCCGCTCGGGTGCCTGCTCTGTAAGAGAAGGCAATAGGTCTGCTTCGTCTGCTGCCATCACACAGGCAGAGCAGGCTGAGCGCGCAGCTCAGAACAGCAGGTGCCCCTCCCCCAGCAGGCCCACATTGCCTCGCTGCTTGAGTCTGCAGCAATCTGTTCCCTACGGAAGTGAAGCATGGCCTGCCACAGGGGAATCCAGGGGTGCCCCTCAGGCCAGTGATTTCACCTCAATAGTTCACACTTCAGAGATGCCGGGATGGTAGCACCTGCAGGAAGTTTATGGATGGTAGCCTGCAGTTCGTCTGCAAATATCTGATGTGCCACTGCTGGTTATTCGGACATTAGGATCTTCACCAGTGCAGAGCTCACACTCAGTTGGCCATACTTCACGAGCGCAACAGCGCCCCTTGAAAGTTGTCTTATAATTGACTGCAGATATCTGTATGAGTATGAAGGAGGCCATATCAAGGCCATATCAATGGTGCAATCAACCTTCAAGAAGCCCATTGTGCCCTTTGATGGAAAGCGAGTGATAATAGTGTTCCACTGCACGTTCTCTTCGGAGCGGGGACCCAGAATGTTTGGTCTTCACTAAGTAAGGGTACCATGCCGCTCACAATAGTCATCCTTGGCTGTTGCCCCATTTTCCTGCTACATCATTCCCGTAATATTCGTGAACCTGCTATCCTCATGGGTTGTGTGGCACATGCCATGTACTGCACCCTCACTCACTGCTTACCAAGATGGCCGTATATTTGACTGTCTCGAACATTCATCATCTCATTCATAGCTGTTCCAGACGCAGTTTCACCAGCCTGCATGACCTTCCTTCATTACTGGATCTCCAAGCTCCTCTCATTCATCTGTTATAACCAGCGCTATTCACTCCCCTGATTTCCGACAAGCACCACACACTTTACTATGCCTTCATGCGACTTCAGTACATAGGGATTTCTCCTCATTTACTGCATTGTTTTTGCCTAAACATGTCATACCTTTACTGTTTGCTGCTCACATTGCACTGCACTTGTAGCTCCTGCACCATGAGGGGTGGCCTTACCTGTCTCCGCATTCACATGTGTCTTGCTCTTCATTTCTAACTGCACACCTGCAGTAGCCCCCCGCACCATGAGGTAAGGTTTTGCCAGTCTGCATACACATGCCTACTTTGCTTGTCTGCACACCTGAAGTAGCCCCCGCACCATGAGGTGAGGCTTTGCCAGTCTGCATACACATACCAACTTTGTCTCTTATGCTTGTCTGCACACCCTAAGTAACCCCCCCGTACCATGAGGTGAGGCCCTGCCAGTCTGCTTGCTTTCACCAATTTTGACTGTATCCCATATGTGTGTTCTTGCACTTTACAAACTGTACGATGCACTTTGTGTAACTATTGCCTAGATACATCAGGGCATTGTGTGCTAAAATAAATGCAAAAATAAAATAAATAAATGTGGTCATGGATTTCCATGTTTTAGTATACATGTTCCATGTATCTGCTTCTTAATTCTATATTAAAACTTTGAGTGCCATGAATATATATATTCAGTGAAAAAACATTGTTAAAGGTACATTATGGTGCCGTTGCCCTAAGAAAAACCAATAAAATTCACTGCAAAAACTTTTTTAAAGGGACATTGTAGTTACTTTGCACTAATAACAACCAATCCATATTATGGGTAAAAGTAAAACCGAAACCCCCCCAGAAATCAGGCAGTTATGGTAAGCTAAGCAGAATTAACTTGCGCCACCACCATGCACTGCTACGACTAACACACATGACATAACATGTGGGGCTCCCTATTTTTTCTTTACTGACATATCAATGCCACATGGTTTTCTTCAGTAACTCTCAGGAACAAACAATTCAAAAGGTACTATATTTGTAGACTTAGCCTTCAAATATCTTCTTATACTACTTTCCTTAGGGTCCAGTCACAGAATTTGATACATATACATAGGGGAATAAGCAGGCTTGAAACACAGCAAACATTTCTGTTCATGAAGGTAAATAGTAAAGTTATGAACACTTTCTGGTACTATTGCTGTTTTTTTCTTACTTTAATTTCCCTGTATATGCTCACATTTGTATGCGTTGTTCACACTACTTTTCTTAGAATTCAGTCACATCATATGACGCATATACATAGGGAAAGTAAAAGCCTTGAAACACAGCAATCATTTCTTTGCATGAACATAATCAGTTAGGTTATGAACACTTTCTGGTAGTACTATGTAGCTCATGATATTTATCCCAATGACCCGTGACCCTTTTTTGCCAACATTACAATAACAATCCCTTGTACAGACTTTTCATGCAAAGTAAATACACATGTGATGTCATCACTGATGTCATCAATGACATTTGTGATGTCATCTTTGATGTCAGGGGTGCTAGTCATAGCAGTGCACAGTGGTGGCGTGAGTTATGGTTGCTTAGCTTACCATAACTGATGAATTTCTGGGGGTTTTCAGTTTTACTTGTAAACATTATATGGATAGGTTGTTATTAGTGCAACAGAACTATAAGGAACCTTTAAAAAAAATTGCAATGCATTTGATTGGTTTTTCTTAGGGCAACTGAAGCATAACACCACTTTAACAACGTTTTTCACTGAATTTGATAGGTTTTTAGCAGCGCAACTTAACCATAACGTCCCTTTAGCAAAGTTTTTTCACTGAATTTGATATGTTTTAGTAGCGCAACTTAACCATAAGGTCCCTTTAACAAAGTTTTTTCACGGAATTTCATAGCTTTTTACTAAGATACCCTTAATTTTTATAGATGTACCATACAAAATATGTAACCCCCTAGTCCAATGCTGATAACCACAGGGCTCATAAACTATGCGACTGTCCGCTGACCTTGGGTAGCATCCACACTGCCCAAAAGCTCAGGGGTTCTCTTACATTGTTGTAGCTTGCAACAAAAACACTGAACATGTTGAAAGAGCAGCACGTAAGTGAATTACAAACAATAATAAAGTAGGTATACAAACTCTATACTTATGAAAGCAACATTGCAATTCCATAGGGTATGCAACATAATGGAATGCACCAAGAACAAAAATAACCTCTGCCTCCAGCAGAATGACCTCACTGCGGCTTTACACAGTAACTGCAAGCCAACTGTCAACAGCACACCTGCAAGGCACCATCAGCACAACTGAACTACAAACTGTTATGTGCACTACATTGGTTCTTATAACTATGCAGTTTGTTCAGTATGCTACGCTAAAAAATGATTTCTCTTTTTTACACAGAAATGGCTAGCACCCTGGAGTGGCCTGAAGAAAATGTTCCTCTGGATGAAATTAATGAAGACAGTGATTCTATTTTCTGGCTCCCTATTTTTTTTGGCTTCACTGTACACAGTGCAGTTTGCAAAGTAAGCCAATTATCACATTGCTTTGCATGTAGCTGACACATTTTTTTTCTTTAACAGTACATACAGAAAATAAAGGGAATGCCACAGAAACAGTACACCATCTAAAAGTCCATGAGCATATGGAAGAACAAAGTAACAGTGTACAAAATCCTCTACTGAGCTTGGAAGAAAAAATTGATCAATTAATGAACACTTTTGCTGATTTAAAAGATTTTGTACAAATACATATATGGAGAATGTTAAATATCACTGCCTGACCTGCACCTGTACCCCTTCTCCCTGTCCCAGCCAGCCATCCCCACAAATTCCCCATCACCAAAGACATCACGCTGAGACCTCAATCCCTTCCTCCCCTAATGCCCAACCTCTAGAAAACCCCAATTCCCCTGTACATGTCTCAATTTCTGCTTCTCATTCTCTTTCGTAATTTGTATATTTATGTGTGTAAATAAAGTTATATGTATACTGTTGCTGTATGTGTCTGCATTTTATGTTTTTTAAACCCTGTTAGAAGTCCGCGGACAGCGCGACTGTCCGGATTGTCCGTAATTAATCAAAATGGAGGTGTCCTATGGACACTGCGCCTGTCCGGGCTGTCCACAATCAAAAGGGAGGTGTCGGTAGAACACAGCGCCTGTCTGCATATCCGCAAAGTTGTGAAGCACCTTTAATTAGTTTTTTTGACCCTACCTCCATCCGGCGGACACCTGTATGCATGTGCATCCAACCTCCGAGGTCCTACGAACAAGGAAACTGTCCAGAATGTCTGTAATTAATTCAAATGGAGGTGTCCTACCGACACTGCAACTGTCTGGGCTGTCTGCAATCAAAATGGAGGTGTCCGTAGCACACTGCACCTTTCCTCATGCCTGCAAAGTTGTGACGCACTGCTAAGTAGTTTGGGGACCCCACCCCTGTCCGGCCAACACCTGTACACACGTGCATCAGACCCTTCGGGGTCCTACGAACATTGCTCCTGTCCGGAACTGTGCACTGCATGTGTGTCACACTTTTAATTAGTCGGGGAGGTCCAACCCTGTCTGTAGGACACCTATGCGCATGCGCACAATGGATACCGCACAATAGATGTCCAACGGACACCGGTCCCTTTTGCAAGCGTCCGCAACATCATCACGTGACTGCACCCATGCTCAGCATAGGCCTTGTCCGCGGGCAGTTCCCAGGCTCCCGGACACCATAAAAGTGCTTTTTTGAGCAAACCAAGGTGTCCTCTGCCTCAGCGCCACCCCAAACCCCTCCACCACCACCTTTCCAAGGGCCTGGGGAGGGGAACAGGGTGGTTATGTAGAGAGGGATCAAGAGGAAGACAAGGATGAGGTAGTGGAAGTCCCCACTACTGCCAGCCAGTGTAAGTGCAGGGTGCGAAAGCTCTTTACCACCATTGGAGGGCTACCCAAGGCACGTGCATACAAGGTGCACTGCACTGAGTGCAAAACTGTGCTCAGTCATGCCAAACCTGGCCTGTATAGCTATGGGACCACCTCCACGTGGCGACACCTGAGGTCAAACCACAAGGTGGCAGTTCGGAGTGTCACCCACTTTGAACAAAGTAGTAGGTTCAGTTCCTCTACAACATCCTCTGTATCTGCTCTTGTCACCACAAGGGACACTCCTGTGGGGCAGCGGATACCTGAACCAGCCTTGCAGGCCATACGCACTGCGGCAGACCGTTACCTTTTGAGGGTCACTGTATTGTGCATATACTGCAACGCGGTACTATGCAGGGGGGAGCAATTTAAAAGTGCTTTCAAGGCTTCGGTCTGGGAGCATCAGAAAGACTGCCCCCTACCTAAGTGAGGCCCACCCAACATCTTCCTCTCTCCACATGCCCTTTCTTATCCCTGTGGTTGGTGCCCCTTCCCTACCCTCCCTTCACTTCCTTTCCCTATGTGTCATGTATAAAAACACCAAGAAAATACAAAAGAAAAACCCCAAAAAAAACCTATTTTCAGAGCCACCTTTCACAGTTTAAAAATAGAAGAGCCAATGAAATGGTGCAGGGCCCTGGGCATTCTGAGAAGTCAGTGGACTTACTTTCAAAAACATTGCACTATTTTCCAGGAGAAAGTGTTGGCTCTGAAAAGAGCCTTTTTGTGGTGTTTGTTTGTTTTTGGAAGCGTGGAAATGGCCAACACCTACTGGAAAAATGCTTCCTATACTTGCAAAAAGGGCTGCAATGCATTTTGGATATTTCACAGAAAAGGTTGATTGCCAGCATCAGTAAAATGGACTCCATCTCTGCGAAAAATGCTTGTGCTATGAAATGTAATATTTTCATTGTGGAAGGATGACATGACAACATCTCTCAAAAAGCCGCAAACAGTCTTATTAACATTGTCCATCGCTTTCTCCATTTGTGTACCAAATGAAGAAGGATGAAGCCACATCTGTCTCTGCGCAATGCGAGAAAAAATTACTCGGGAGTTTGGAAACATCCATGACTTTCACAAGTGCCTCCTTCCTCACAAACTGCCGTGAGTTTCCGCTAACATGTCCTAAACTGTTTCCTCCACAGTGAATAATAATAATGTGTGGATGATGGTGTGTCACCAAAGTGGTACAAAGAGGAACCAAATCCAGCCACTTATATTTCACGCACTCCATACCAGTGCACATCCACATGATGGAATCCAAAAGGTGCAGCCACTCCACAATGCTTTGCATACACCTGCAACCAATGTACCCAAGAGTCGCCCAAAATCCAGAAACACTGCCTCCTGAAAGACACAGACGTAGCCATAGCCATCTGCACTCCTCCCAGCAGACCTTTTGCCACAGTCTCTCCTTAAACACCACACCCAGAAAACCTTATTGACCAATACCCTGGCCTCCAGAGTCCCATTTCCATGCCTGCCAGCCTCAAAAGCCCCTGATGTGGGACGCCCTGTCTGCGGACTATTGCAGTGTCCATGGACCCGTAACACATGAGGCAGCCCTTCTTCGCTTTCCACATCACACTCTGCACCACTCCCTCATTGGCTACCGATAAGCAGTCACACAACCATCCACCAATCACATCCAAGACCTCTACATCTATGATAACAGTTCAGCACTTTAGATCTACGGTTAAACACTGTGGCAATGCGTCTGCTGTGATTGCAAAGCACCTCCAGAACAAACTACTATACAACCCTCCAACATATTTTCTTCCATATGTATCCACATCTGTATCCATCAACACAAACTATAGGTATGCATATGTTTTGTAGAGTGCAATTCCAACTCTTTTACAAATGTATCTGAACAGGGTACCTACCACTTACCCTGTTTAATCTACTCAATAAGGATACTGTAATTTATCCCATGTCCTACCATGAAGTGGCACTTACAATGCTGTGTGCTTTGAAACTGTTCTTGTACCCATATCACCCATTGTAATGTGCAAACCAAACTCTTATTCTCTTCTTTCCTTCTATCATTTCTACAACCACTTCCCCCACTGACACACCTGCTCTAAAATGCATAGCATGCACATAGAAAATGGAAACTGCATGTATTTTACCAAAGCATACCAAATACATAGATTGCATGCATTTAAACAGGGTGCCTGCCACTAACCTTGCATAAACTACTAAATAATCATACTTTCATTTGTCCCATCGCCTAACATCAAGCTGCACTTCCTTACAATGCTGTCTGCTTAAAAACTTTTATTTGAATGCCCAAGTGCGTAAGTGTTTCTAACTTCATATTTCCATTTTATCACCACTCTCCCTGATGTTTTTGAAAATGAAAAAAAGAAAACCACTTTCTCCTTCCCAATCTCTACATCTTTCTGAGCCTTTTTCTCGCTGTACTACAACTTACACTAATCCATTTCCAAACCAAATACTGCAACAACAACAACTCACACACTTACACAGGTACACCACATAGGGCACACATAAAAGTACACCACTGGATCCCATAGCAACAATACTGGTGCTGCCAAGTACCTAGTCATACACAATGCTGTACAATTTCACATGCACACCAACTTGTGCTAACAAATCCTCCTACAATTTTAAATAATGTGTTCTCCAAGTGCAATTACTGTACCATTAACACACATATTTACTAACTTCCTTCTTTCGCAATTGCAGTGAAGACCAGTCTCCTGAAAGCCAGTGGCGTCTCAACAGAAAAATAGAACCCAGAAGAAACCTACTCTTCACATCCAACGACGTAAGTGAAATACTATCGTAGTGTTCTGCCTCTTACCCAGACAGTGCAGTGTTTTTCTATTGTAGGCTACAAAACTCTGTCAACCCAACAGCATTTGCCTCCCTCTTACTCATAGCACCTCAGCAGGTGCACACTTTATATTGTCATCTGAACGCAAGTATAGTAACATACACATACCAGTACAGCCTTCCAAACCTGAACTACCAACCCATTACACAATCACACACCACTATATGTATGTCTACCCTCATATTCAGACACTCATGCACAGTGCACACATATACATTGCCCAACCTCCAAACCCACACTCTCCTTTTTTCTCCAACGGAAAGTAAACAATGCCTACCAAAAAGCAACTCAGTAGAAAGCAATGCAGAAGTAGAGCAGATCAAACTAAAAGCATACAAAATAGCCATCCACCTCTAGCCGAATTTGTACAAAAAGTTCAACCAAAACAGCTAATACACTCACTGAGCAAAGCTGAAGCAGCTAGATCAAAAGAAACTGTGACTCCTCTTTCAAAATGTAAAATTAAAAGAAATGTATTACAAAGGTTACAACTACCAGTAGTGCTAATACTGCACCTATCAATGTTAATGCAGCCACAAGTAAGCATTCCAAAAAAATAATTTTACAAAAAAATTTCCACCATAGGATCCTTCAGAATCTTATAAAAATAGGGGAGAAATCACGCTCCACCCTTAAAACTTACAGCAGAAAACTCATCTTGGAAGCTCTCATTGACAGTGAAATCCTTCTCAAAAGGAAATTATTTATATTAGTTTTAAACAGAATGAAACCACTAACAAAATTAATTACTAAACTAAACTACAACAAGTACTTCGCAACAGATGTAATATCAAAATAGATACCTTTGCAAACGTCTGTGCATGTGAGTGGAGTCACACCACCAACACATAGCCATATTTCAATGAAGAGGCATACAAACTAAAGCAAACAAAACCAATTTCCATAAATTGCAGTGGGCGAGTGCGTGCGAAAACAATGTATCAAATCTTTACGGCAGCTCCTCAATCAGTATGTGAAAGGCAAAGACAAATTAAAAATTTAAATATTACAAACTAGGGACTCCTGTCCAGCGTGCAAATACACGAGGACATTCATTAGTCTGCATTTCTCGACCTGCTTGCAAAAGCACCTTCCACCATATCAAACTGTTAGCAACAAACCATTCGACTGTACGAAATCCTGTTCACAAACTGTACTATGCAAAAGGTTCTGCTTTAGTACTGGACCATTTAAATGACATTCTCCTACATGGTACAGCCAAAGAACTGCTTGAAGAAATAGACCACATCCAAAGCAACTTTTTGGGACTGACAAGCACTTCAGAAAAGAGTAGCAATAACCTTGCAGATGTCAAACGTCTATTACACACATACAAAAAAGAAATACTGAAGTTTAAAAGCACATCTGCTGAAGTACCAAACTAAGTATGTGTGTGTTGCCAAAGAACTTTTTATAAAAAGAGCACCAAAACTGTAGACATAATGTACAAAATTGAAGCAAATGAGGAATGTCAGTGGTTCCAATTAGCTCTCTATCTTATAGCAAAAAACAAATACGAAATGACTAACCCCTCAAATCTTTGCACATACTGCACTGCAAAACTTGACAATAACCAAATGCCTTCACAGGCTATCACTAATAACTTGGAAATATTTCCACTGTCAAAACCACTCCAACAACTTAACTTGTATGAGAGCATTATAATCCAAACAGTGCACCTATTTCAAGCGATAATACACCTTCAACCGAAAACAGTGTAACTGTCTCCCTCTGAATTACTGAAAGCTATTTGTGTGAAAGTAGTTTTATTTGCCATTAGATCTGGAAGAAAATGTAAACACTCTGGGAGAGAAACGGCCAATAGATCAATCTTTGTTTATCCTAGTGAACTGTGTACCTACAAAAGACAAAAATAATTTGCAGAAACTAGTGGATTTAAACAAAGTTATAGAAGCACTGCAATATCTTAAAGACAACAATGAATACTACAAAGAAATAAACATTGAAGAAAACCTGAGGGAAACCACCAAAATAATTCAGGACTCCTCAGCAACTGGCCAATTTGAACTTCTAGATCCTAATACAGCCTCCAATATTTTAGACCACTATACAATTCACCCACTGCATGCCAAAGACACCATAGACGATGCACTAGAAACCTATCAAATGCGGCAAGCCGAAGGATCTCCAAACAGCATATGGGAAAAAGGCATAGAAGCAAATTTTTTCCTCTACTTTTTACTACTGGAAAAGTTGGAAGGTACGGTGAAAAATGCACACAAATAACAGCATCAGAATACCGCTCTTTACAGGTGTATTCTGAAGACCCAAGATTCAGACAAAATGTTGAATACATATTCCATCTCCTCTTTGCAAGTGAACTAGCAACTCTATGTTATGGAGTTGTACACACATTCCGATTTTCAAAACATGACTGATACACAGCTACTTCAAAAGGTGCAAGAGAAAGATGAAGTTTCACAGTCAAGTATTACAAATCTCTTGGCAAACATGGGTGGTATAAAAGAATACTGGTTTTGACGTCAGGCAGATGTACATTATATGCTACACAGCCTTGGCCAGTCCACATGGTTTGTCAGTTTAAGTTGTGCAGAGTATGCATGGGAAGACTTGCATGATGTTCTACGCATAGCAAATGAAAACAAAGCAGATATAGACATGAAACACCAGGAGAACTCTGCTCTCTTGATCCTGTAAATGTATCAAGGTACTTCCAACATCGCTTTATTGCTATGCTGCACTTCATTTGTAGTAAAACACTTCCTCCCCTCGAGAAGTGGAGCACTTCTTTTGGAGAAAAGAATATCAAGCCAGAGGAGCACCACACATCCACCTGCCTTTGTGGATTAACCATACCCCTAAATTTTGGTCAGGACAGTGATGCAACTGTTTTGCAATTCATTCACAAATATGTCAATTGCGAAATCCCTTCAGAAAGTACACATAGCGACCTACTTGAACACATTTTGCAGTTTCAAAGACACAAGGGCCTCATTACGAGTCACCCGGTATGGAAATAACAGTGGCGATAAACCCACCACCACTGTTGTTTCCATACTGGGTGATCCTGAGTCCTGCAGGCAGAGGTGTCATTCCCACCAGGAGGACGTGGAAACACAGGCACCATCACGAGATGGTGCTAGTGTTTCCACTTCCCCATTCCATTAATGGGAATGGGGATTTACCGAATTCCGCCTTTGGAATTCCTGGGTTACTCGGGTCGTTAAACCCCGGTAATTCTGGGAATCATGGAGGCAGAATGTTAATACTAGTTCGGCGGTAACCTGCCGGAATTTCAGGCACGGTTACCACCGGACTCGTAATGAGGCCCACAAGTGTAGTGAGTATTGTTGGCGCAGATATAAAAACGAAGGCAAATACTACACCAAATGCTGCTTTGGTTTGCCTAGACCAGTTTCAGCAACAGGACAAGTAAACAGCTTCATGTCTTCGGATAGACACAGTGTGAAAGGCAAATCACCTGAAGAACATATACTGCATAAAAAGAACTGAAGCATTGAAGTACATCAATGATTACAATGCAATAATTGTCCTCCTATGGAATGCAAACATGGATGTGCAGTACATTGCAGACAATTCTGCTGCAGTTGCACGATATGTCATAGCCTAATTAACCAAAGCAGAGAAAACAGATCTGAAAGACCTCTGGGATGGCATATCATCTGACAAAACACTTTCACAAAAATGATACAGCTTTGGCATAAAAATGCTCTCCCATAGAGAATGTGGCTGCTACAAAGCCGCAGACCATTTAACCAGCAAATCTTGTATAGGAAATCTGAAAACAATGTCTAGCTATGCCTTGGTCCTGCTGCATCCAGAAAAAGAGTTCTCAAATCATACCAAGACATAGAAACAATGTCCAAAACCGACTGCAACAGCCAGGACATTTTGAAAAACCACATATTGGACACAAACTACCCAAACAGGGGTACCGCTTTAGAAACCATGTGGCTATACCACATAGCCCAACATTTCTCATACAAAAATAATATTAAACCAGATGAGAAAAAAGGTAAATACATAGTAAAAGATTGTGAGGGCAGCTTGGTTAAACTTACCAAACGCAGCCTGGTTAATCACATGAAGCTATCATTAAAGACAAACTGATAGCTTCCTCAACGTAGAGAACTGTACTACATCTCCATACTCCAACTTTTTAAATCATGGAGAAAAGAAGAAGATTTATTGTACACCCATGCCTCCTATGAAGATGCTTACAATGCAAATGAAAGTACTATAACAGATATGTTTTAGGTAAAATATTGTAGCAATGTTATGAATGAAGAACTCGGTCATGTTAATTCTCTTCCCATGCTGGAGGGAGCAGCTATTTTTGTTACGCCTGGAAAGTGTACTATGTTAATTTTCCATGACGACAATGGATATTTACTTTTAGCGAGATCTACATCATTTAAAAAGATAGTCAATTCAGTGTCCAAGAAAGTAATTGGCTGATTCACACCACAAGCAGTAGACTGCTGAGCAATACACTCTCTACAAAACTTTATTTCACATGGCAGAGTACATTTCGTATTCTGCGGCTCGAATTGCCTATCTGAGTCATCTTATGCAGGTGAAATACCTGTGTTCATACCAAAAAAGTACTTCCTCCACTGTTTGTCCCACATTAGGATGAAATGTCTTGTTTTCTGCAAAGGTTTTGCCTCTATTGCATGAATGACACATTACACACTGTTTGCTACAATACCTGTGTCGAACAGCTTTAGCGTGAAACAAGGACCTATTTTCTTACAAATGCGTAGATGGGCCTTTCTTTCATATCATATTCCTAAGCAATGTTACTGTTGTCTTCCATAGCTCTGCTTTCAGAAGCTTATCACCTGCTTCATTGACATCACATGAGTACAGTAAGGCACTTAAATCTTTAAAAGTTCGGTAATATGACACATACCATGCACAAACAAATCTCCTTTGTTGAAAATGGAAAAACGAATTAATGAGATAGAGCATTTCTTGCCAAAAGCCACTGATTAGGCATTTTGTAATCCTCTGCAAAATACAAAACATAGTGTTCTCCTATGAACCACCAAATGCTCCAGCATAAAAAGGGAGGCATCCCAATATGTTGGAACATCTGGGATTATCAGCATTTCATTGTACAAAAGATCGTAGATGAGTTTCTCTTACATGAGACAGCATTGAAAACTCTGATCTAATTCCACAAATTCCATAAAGGATGTGTAAACGAGCTCCCAATCAGGTACACCGAACAAAATAAGGGAGCAAACCAAGGTGCACAAAGAAACAAGCATTATCTACTCCATTCAGTCAGTAGACAGTCCAAAGACATTATCAGTTACTTCCTGTCAAACCAGGGGTTATAAACTAAACAAATTACATCATCATATTCATAAAAAACGAAAATATTCACAAGTGGCCATTGTTTTTTAGGATAAAATCACCTATACCGTAATATACATTACTTCTTCTAATTGGATAGTCATTATCTATGAGCTTGCACAGAGTCCATCCCACTATGCAAGATGTCATTTGACATTGTTACAATACTGGTGACTGTTACTGATGTGGCCTTAAATGTTACACTAATCCACAACAGTCCAATTAACTTTTGGGGGGAAAGGATAGATCAAAACATTGCCCTGGCCAAAGAATTATCAAACTCACTCCCATCTCATCTTTCCACGCTGGACTCCAATCTCCCAAATAGTTTGCTCAAACTTGGACAGCTCGTCCTGTACTCCCTTCAGATACATATTTCTGCTAGCAGGTGTTTGATCTAATTGGCTCATGACGTCCATAGCTTATTCATTCTAGTGTAAGCCCAATGTATGAGACCTTCTACCTTCAATTTATTCAACCTATTAATGTGTTCGTTGTGCGTACGTTGAACGGCTTTCATCATTGGAGGAGCTGTGGGTATATCTTGCTAGTGTGCTATTGCTAATGTTACTGCCTGCACCTGACAATTAAACTTTGTATATTTCTATCTGCCTGCAACAGAAGCAACAAAATTGTTGCTATCTAAACTGAAACCATAGAAAAGGCCTATTCAAACATTTTCAGCTATCCTCCCTTTCTCTCAGCCATGGCACTTCAGTCATCGGAAAAACATCATGGACCAATAAAAAATCCCTATTAAGCTATTTAAACCCTAATGCTGTGCTTTTTAACAATGTGCTGTGCAAGGCCTTGCAAATGGAAAAAGTGTGTTTCTCTCCCCATTCATTATGCTGCTTTACATATATACCCTACCTAACTGTGCATACCACCATTTATTACATTTCCTCTTTGTTTTCAGAAACCTAACCCTCTCAATAATGTAGAAAACTAGCTTCCTACAGTGTGGCAAAACTAACTCTATCCTACTTGTGTTACATTCTACATGGCGGTGGCATACACAGAATGACACCTTATTCTAGTTTTCTCATTCTATATGTTCGCTGTCATTTGAGAACAGGTGAGGGTGTGGCCTTGCACGTCACTGGTCTTATCTCCACCATCACATTCCCCCCTCTGGTCAATTTATTGACCAAATGTCCCTTATCTTCCATCCTGTCATACTCATCTTTAGGGATCCAAGCTCTATAGACCCCGCTCAAGCTACCTGCTTTTCTCACATATTATTCTGGTCCACAAGTCAATAAACAACAATCACCATCACCCTCATAAATGACCCAGAGTTGTGCATAGTTCTCAGGATCAAAATGGGGAATAAGCCTAGTTCCAGGTGGTCCAATACTTCTCTCTATCAAAACCATCCTACTTTCACCGGGTGCAAAAAGTGCATCTGTCTGTGTATCAGTGTGCACCGGGCCAGCAGTGTCTTCCATAGTAGCAATAGTAAGGGACATGTTACTTTTTTCCTTCCTCTTTTTTTAACTATTTTACAATATCCAATTTTTATGTGCAGGATGTGCATACTTACTAGTAGTACCAACAAGAGATGCAATACTACTTTAAATATTATACCCAACCAGGTAGGAACCCATTAGAACATCCAATGATACCAGTCCCCATCTACTACTTTAGTGCTCTCCTTCTCTGTAGTCGTGACCAGGGTGTGCAAGGCAGATATAGCTACTGTTAAACTGCCATTCTGTTTGTCATTTGCAGGTTTTAGGGTTCAGCAGCTTTCCCCTATTTATGCACACACTCCTGCCTCCATAGCAGTGCGGAGGTCTAGCACATACCCATTCTGGAAAGCAGTTAGCCTGACAGGCTGTAATTCTTCATTATGAATGGCGTTCAGACCTCCCTCTGTGGCATTTGTCAATTGCAACAACTCCCACCTAGTGATATTGAGCCATTTTGAATTTGCTGCCCCCTGGACCCCAGGGGCCAGCAGGGATACACAAAATAATGCTGCCTTACTGAACAGCCAGTATCTTGCCAGTATTGCAGCTAATCTGTCTGCAGAATCCTTTGAGAAATATATCTATCTCGTGGATGTATGCTCGTGTGCTGCAGGATCAATACTAATCCATCAGTACTGCGGTGCACAATTGCATACCTTACAAATCCATAATGCCTTTGCATCCTGTATTTTTCCTATATGTACTGTGCCGTTATTTCTGAAACATAACAATAGGGTCGTCATTCTTTGTACATGCACAGGCTCTCTGCTGGCATCAATTTATGTGCTCAAATTAGCATACTTACCACAAACCACAAGGCACTTTCTGTTCAGGAATGCAACTGCTTCTTTCACTAGCCAAACCAGTACTTATGCAAGGCTTCCCATCACTGCATTCGTCCAACCTGGTTTTGTAAAAACTTTCCCCATTATACAGAGCTGCAGCCTGGTCCAATACCATGGCAGCACAGCTCCTGTAGCATTGGTGATTTTTTTAATTTCTTGTGGTTGATAAGTAACCTCCCCTCTATGTGGGCCTTGCAACGTGTATGTAGAAGTGGAGTCAAGTACCCCCACCAAAAGCTCTACCCCCATGCTGCCTATATGTTGGTAGCCAGAAATTGCAACACGTGCAGTTCCAGTAAGGATGCCTGTGCTGCAGAAAATCGTGTAAACAAGGTATCTATTAAGAAAACAGTACACGCATTCATGAAGAAATAATGGCCTTTTGGATAAAGTCCCAGAAGAAGTGTGAAAATGAATGAAGGAGAAGACTGCTGATGTCATACGGAGAAGAAGATGACACGCCTGCAAAAAGGTACGAGGCAGAAGAGTATAGCCATTCTATAAGTTCTGAAGAGAAGATGGTAAAGATGAGCAACATTTCGGGCTCGAAATGAAGATGCTCATGCTACAGAAACGCTGAAGAATATGTAAATCAGTTTACACTTGTACAGACGCAGTAACGCAAGTAGGCAAAGTAATCTTATGGCTGGCTACATAGTGAATAGTTTTGCGGCGATGCGCCAATGTATAATACATAGGAACATATAGAACCTGGATATTCCACAATGCACTTTAAGCAAGGCTGAAAACCGTGAGTGAAAAGAGTTTTCAGTGTGGCGTAGATGGAAAATTGCGGATGGCGAGAGAGAAATTCAAGAAAGGCTTGGCTGGCCTAGGACAAGGAATACAAGGCCAGCGTGAGCCTGGGTGTCCATCTAGTAGATACAGTGAACGTGAGAAAGAAACAAAATTCTGTTTGAACTGGAATAAAAAAACATTGAAGGCGTCAAGAGTTCATCATTTAATAGAATTACATGCTGTAAAAGGCTTGAAACTGCAGTCTCCCAGTCACATGGTCAGATCAAAATAGATTTTTTGGTCCAGCTACACTGAAACTGAGAAGATACTCCCTTCATTTCTCAGGTGCAGAGAGCCTCTACAGGGCCATGTTCAAAGCCTAATTGACTGTCAGACTGCAAGAGTGATGATGGATGTGGGGATAATTGGAATGGGAGGCATGATCACGCCGACCATCCATGCACCTGGAATGGTAGCCTGCGTGCTGCTAGCATGTGGAATACTCCGGAGGGGTACAAAGGTACTTACCAATGATAGAGGCCCATGTATCAGAGAGCCCTATAAAGATGATTTGCACTTGGGATGGGCTTAGATGCTCATTTGACAAGAGAGGCCCAATCACTCCCCCTGTTAGTATGGAACGTATACTTAGATGTTCCCCGTACTCCTATCACATCCCCAAGTAGGTTTTGTAGTTTGCCACGTGGTGTGATGTTACGTATGACAAGCTTTTACTATAAAATATAGTGTTTTTCATGAAATGCTCCTAGAGAAATCCAGCAAACGTAGGATGATGTCTGTTGTAACTCCCTGTTTTAGATAATTGCAAATAAAACAGCACTGTTTTGCCAACTTCCTGAGTTGGTTTGATTATTGATGTTTGAATAACTTCAGCATCCACATTCATCTCCAAATATTGCTACCTCGTCTTAAAGGGCTATATGTCTATGGGTTCACATGGTAACAGAGAGATGATGGTTCGAGGACCGTCGACCCAGTAGGCTTTTAAGGGTCTCAGAAATATCGGATGTCCTCCGCCATTTGGCTGGAGGAACGTGAAGCTCCCTGTAGATAACGGGTGGTAGAAAAAACTTGCAAGTCATTAAAAAGATAGGTGGGACAGGTCCCTCTTTCACAGGATTCCCCTACCGGTTTCTACGTATAACTGAGCCGACTGAAGGCTGAAGTGGCTGATTGCAGAGCAGACGATCCCGAGGGTCAGGAGCTAAAAGCAAAGGGTGAGTAGATTGAGAGAGCTGGCAAATGCATAACTGTGTATTAAATGGGGAAAGCATAATGGAAGGTTGGTTGGGTATTTGAGTTAAGTAGAAGTATTTGGTTGTGGACGAGGAGCGATCCATAAAAGATAAGCCCAGAAATCCTACGTCAGGGAGTTGTTTTAAAATCCGTAATGGATACATAGGAGACAAACAGATAGATCTGTTAAAGAAAACAATTCACACTCTGATCAGAGTAATTTATTGGAGGCTAGAGAAGCCACGAGGACCTTTGGCAGAAGTATATGTGGGCCATCCAGTCTGTCAGTCTGTCCATCTGTCTGTCTGAATATTGTATGTATTATATGTGATAAGGAAATAATGAAATGAAAGAAATGTCAAGGAGCGGCAACCTATAGATTGTGGTAAAAGGCTGAGAAGTGGTTATTTATTTATTTGATAAAAGTATTGGCTAAACAGTTAGACTGAAGTAAAGTGAGACATAGAGGATTGGAGCTGCGACGATTGCTGCATGCTCATATTGTGTTATTTTCCTGAAAAAGTATTTTCTGTGTGAAACAACAGTAAGTATTGACAGTCAATTGTCACTTGTCATAACGGAGGATGTTACTCCACTTATGCACCTGTGCAAATAGTTGCCAAAACATGCATCTAGGATTAAACAATATAGTGCAGAATGGGTTACGGGAATGGTAAATAAAATATTAATGCCATAGCCACAAGGGGGATCACTGGCAAAAGCAGTTTTGCAACACAGGACTACATACCTGCACGCAGCGTACACAGGTAAGAAGTTAGAAAAAAGGTTAGATAGCCTAGAGCTTTGGAAGATATACCAGAAGATAACAGGAAGACCCGCCTACTGGATGCTTAACCAGTGTAAAGAGGGGGGTGTCGAGCCTTCTGCTCCCACCACAGCGCCTGAAGAAAATGATGCTAGTACAAAGGATGAAGGAGTATATCCATTAAGAGAGTTTAAGGCAGCGGCAGGATATAGTAATCTGACCCATGAGCTGCCTGCGAATAGCAGTGACAATGACTCTACACCAGAAAGCCCCCACCACTCTACCTTACATTTCCATGACGTAGACTGCAATAGACTTAGCACATGCATACTTGGAAAGATATGTAACCACCAGCCCGATTCTCGCCATGACAGTATTGTAAACATTGCCTTGCATTGTATCCTAACACACTAATCAACGTTAACAAGTGTCACAATTGGAGGAAATTGTGGACACTGGCCTGCACCGCATCTGGATAGGACTGTGGGTGTTAGTATGTGCCACACTTAGAATTTGAGAACATTGGCCTGCACCGTGTCTGGATGGGACTGTGAATGCCAGCACGTTCCACACTTAAAATTTGAGAGCATTGGCCTGCGCTGTATCTATATGGGACTGTGAATGTTAGCACGTGCCACACTTAGAATTTGAGAACATTAGCCTACGCCGTATCTAGATAGCATTGTGAATGTTAGCATTTACCATACTTAGTTGGAACTTGAACGCTAGTATATGCCACACTTAGAACTTTAGAACGCTAGCCTGCGCCGTATCTAGATGGGACTGTGAATGTTAGCATGTGCCACACTTAGAATGTGAGAACATTAGCCTACGCCATATCTAGATAGAACTGTAAATGTTAGCATGTGCCACACTTAGAATTTGAGAACATTAGCCTGCGCCGTATCTAGATGGGACTGTGAATGTTAGCACATGTCACACTTAGAATTTGAGAACATTAGCCTATGCCGTATCTAGATAGGACTGTAAATGTTAGTATGAGCCACACTTAGAATTTGAGAACATTAGCCTACGCCGTATCTAGATAGGACTGTGAATGTTAGCATGTGCCATACTTAGAATTTGAGAACATTAGCCTACGTCATATCTAGATAGCATTGTGAATGTTAGCATCTACCATACTTATTTGGAACTTGAACGCTAGCATATGCAACACTTAGAACTTTAGAACACTAGCCTGCGCCATACCTAGATGGGACTGTGAATGTTAGCATGTGCCACACTTAGAATTTGAGAACATTAGCCCACGACATTTCTGGATAGGACTGTGAATGTTGGCATGTGCCACACTTAAAATCTGAAAACATTAGCATGTGCCGTATCTGGATGGGTTTGTGGGTACTGGCACGCGCCACACTTCAAATTTGAGAACATTAGACTGCGCAATTTCTGGATAGGACTGTGAATGTTAGCATGTGCCACACTTAAAATTAGAAACATTAGCCTGTGCCATATCTGGATGGGTTTGTGAATACTAGCAAGCGCCACACTTCGAATTTGAGAACACTAGCTTGCGCCGTATCTAGATAGAATTGTGGATGTTAGCATCTACCATACTTAGTTGGAACTTGAATGTTAGCATATGCCACACTTAGAATTTGAGAACATTGGCCTACGCCGTATCTAGATGGGACTGTGAATGTTAGCATGTGCCATACTTAGAATTTGGGAACACTAGCCTGCGCCGTATCTGGATAGAGTTGTGATTGTTAGCCTCTACATACGTAGATGGAACTTGAATGTTAGCATATGCCACACTTAGAATTTGAGAACATTGGCCTATGCTGTATCTAGATGGGACTGTGAATGTTAGCATGTGCCACACTTAGATTTTGAAAACATTAGCCGGTGCCGTATCTGGATGGGTTTGTGAATATTGGCAAGCGCCACACTTTGTATTTGGGAACACTAGCCTGCGCCGTATCTACATAGGACTGGGAATGTTAGCGTGTGCCACAATTAGACAAAACTATTTTGGTCAGCATGTTAAATGTCATATGACCCACTAACCAATATAAACTCAAACTCTCTGCATACTTATATCACTGAAACTCACACAACCATCTCTTGCACAACAAGCTGCACACACTTCACCACACCGCAACACATAAGCTGCACCAACAGCACACGTGGACTGACACCGATCCAATACTCGCACCAAAGCCCAGCACCCGTTGTCCACCGAGTTGGAGCTGCCAACAATATACCAACCCTCATGCTATCCTATTCCCTCTTCACCTTACTAACCCTTCCCACCTTCTCGTTTACAGATCTGCCAGAGCGCCTGGGACCAATTTCGTTGGTGGCAGTGCGCTATATAAATACCCTTAACATAACATAACAATAGTATGGAAAAGACTCCAGAAAGGGATGTGATCTCTAAAGTCCCACGGGGCAAAGAGAGAAGTCAACGATCAAACATGACTCTGGATATAGAACAAGATATAAAAAGATGGAAAGGAGAAAAGGACAAAGCTGACGAGATAGCGCTCATACAGAACGAATGGATGGGCGGTCAGATATTTCTCTAACTTGATAGGAAGAACATTGAGGAAGTACGTCAAGGGGAAGATCAAGATGAGCAAGATGAAAAAGACAGGGAACGAGAGAAACGATTGAAAGAAGACAAGGCCTAAAAGAAGAATAGATTAGGATGAGAGCAAGTGTATCAGTAAGGGCAGTTAAGAAAGGAAAATAGGGCAGAGGAACAAAGAAAAATGATAGGCAGAGAGCAATTGAAGAATGAGACAGGCTAGAAAAGAAGAGAGAAGAAGAGGAAGAGCAGAAATTGAGAGAGAAAAGAATGCAAAGACGCAGAGACGATGAAGTGTGTGGGGCAAATGAGAGGAGGGACGTGAAAAGACAGGAAGAAGAAAGGGTTAGAGAAGAAGCAAAGAACCAAAAAGGCATTTGCTGAGAAGATGGAACGAAAGACAGAGAGCATGTGACATTTATCGTATTGAAAAAGAGCTAAGAGATTCAAATCCAGTAGTAGCATGGGAAGACATAGAGGAGTTCTTCCCATAACAAGAACCAATGGCAGGGCCCTCCAGAGTAAATCTAGTTGAGGATTTTGAGATAAGGGTGTTAGGCAAAGTTTGTATGCAGTACCCTCTGGGAACACTACAAACAACTCTGACTACAGGTATACGAAACCCAATCTTTGGTATAAGCTTGTACTACACAGTTTTTGTAGTGTGTTGGGCATCCAGGCTTATCTCAAGAGGGGTCAATGTGAGCTCTAGTGGAGTTACACAGAGATTGACAGTTACAAGTATTCAAATAAACTCTTACACTCAAGGTTTCTTGCATAAACAATTATTAATGTATTTATCAGTCAGTTAGAATAAGCCTTCTGCAGAAGGGAGCAATATAATACTAACACTCAAATACACTTCATGAAATACACACTCTTAATATTTCTAAATCTGTAGATACACTTTTGGGATGGCCCACAGACACTACCTACACCCTCAGGTGACTTTAATTGCTAGGGTTCTGGGGACATTAATATATCACTGTTGCATTTAGGATCATATAGTAATCAGTCAAAGCAAAAGAATATTTAGAACATACAAGGGACCACAAATATTCTTAAGCAGGAATATACTTTTGGATACCCAAGAAGAGTCATTCAGTAATATAAGCTAGGCAAAAGTCAATGGGCAAAATTCTTATATAGGATGAAGCACTTCTAGTAGGTACATGAAAAAGTCTTTGCACAATGTCTTAGAAGTCTTTGAAGAAAAGAGGAATCAAATGTAGGGCCACAAGCTTATTAGACCTGTGAGTAGTAGAAGATTCAAGCAACTCTACAGCAAGAGGTAAGTTCTCTTAGACTTTGTACAGTACCTTTAAAATTAAGAAAAGATGCAGCAGATGACTCCGGTTCCTGTCCAGCTCTGCCGATCTCACTGTTCCTATGCCTCAGTTGTGGGGGCAAGAGGGAGGATGTCGGGGGACTCCTGAACTGCACTGGGGTGGTCAAAACTCACAACTGGCAACCTTCACTTTCAGTGTCTGTTCAGTGTTTCAGCTCCTCGCGTCTACCACAAATAGCAACACCGCAGTTCCTGGCTGTCAAGATGGACTTTCCTTGCTTCTGCAGTCCTGCACTCTGTTGAGGGGGCTCAGGCTCGGACAGTCCTGCTTCCTGGGAGTCCGGAGAATCTTCCTAGAGCTCCAGGCCAGCTTAAAAGCAATGCACACAATCTGGTGTTCCTCTCCCTGGCTATACAGTTTCCAGCAGCAACTCTGTGGAAATTCGACCAGCTCTGAGATGGATGTCCATGTGGCTTACTTTGGAGTTGATTGGTCCACAAACCAAAAAGGGAGAAGTCGTCCTTGCAAGGGCTTCTCTGTTGATGCGAACTTGGTGTTTCGGCACTGCAACAGGGCTTCACCGGGCAAACCAAAGGTCCAGGAGTTGAAGCAGGCGTCCTCTTCAAGTTCTTCTTCGGTTCCTTCATAGAGTGGTCGACTCTGCCTTCCAAGCCAAAAGCCTCGCCTTTTATTCAGTTCTCTCCCATTCATTCCAGCCTAGCTCTCAGTCATCCAGCAAGCTGGCTGTCCTTGCCGGACAATCACCACAGAGTGCATTTGTTTCTCCTTGGAGACTAAGCCCAGGGAGTTTTGGGCACCTCCCTCACTTCCTGCCTACCCCAGACACCCTGGAGCCAGAGGCAGCCTTCACTCGTGAATCCCACCAAAGGCAAAGTGAACAATGGGACCAAACCTGGTTTGGCCTCCAGAGTAAATCTCAGGAAGGACCTTTCCACAAGTAAATGGTGAAAAAAGAAGACCGGGTGCATTTTGACAAAAATGGCACCCTTGGGTGCTTTACTGCAGCTGTGAACGCAGCCCGCGATAAATGCACACCATGGTAATTAAAACAAAACCAGTGCCACCAGCTATTCAGTGAGGAAAGGGTAACATAAAAAATGTTACATGAGAAGCTAGACAAAGGGGACACTAGGTAACCCCTCCAGCACCCTATTGTAAGATAGTGTGTGCTGGGTCTAGAAAGTTACAAATGTAAGTAAAGTCTATTTCACTTTACTGCTCAGGGGAAACAGTAGTTTATCACACAGAAGGTATTCAAACCTTTGGGAAAACTGAAAGACTTCCCTGTGTCACTGCACTGAAGGTGCTGTGTGACACAATGTAAAAGCTGATGCTATGGAGTTTGTCAAACTCCATAACCAAAAGAAACATAGGTCCTCATTACACAATAGGCAGTAGCCATGGCACTATTAGCACCATGGCTACCCCCTTACCGCATTCCGGGTCAGTGTTTCCAGAATAGGGAATTACCAGGTCATTCTGACCTTGGAGGACCCAGTAAATCCCCATTCCGGGAACCATTCCCCATAGGGCTCAATGGGAATGGGGAAGGAGCTAATAACGGTACCGCAATTTGCGGTACCGTTATTAGCTCTGAAGTCCCTTAGCGGGTCCCTCCCCTAACGCCTGGTAAAACCAGACGTTAAGGGAGGGACCCGCTAAGGGACCTCGTAGTAGGGCGGTAAGGGATTACTGGCACTGGTGCCCTTACCGGTGCTGGTAATCCCTTACCGCCTACCGTGTAATGAGGCCCATAGTATCCAAAATCACATAAAAATACAAGTGAGAGTGGAAAAAGGGTCTCACTCTCCCCAGGTTAAAAAAATCAAGTCCTCAAAATCCAGCAAAGTTGCTGGGGGTCTCTAAGGTGGAGGGAATTAGCACATTTCTGAAAATTCTCCCTAACAAGGGGATATAGGAGATAACATTGACATGGTTTATCGAGAGATAAGGAAAAAAGGTGAATTGAAAAACAATGGAAAAGATGATTGATTTGAGATTTCATAGTCACGAGGTAAGGAGGGAAGCACATTTAGTTTCAAACTCAGATCTTTGTCTTTAGACAGGCTGACTCTAAACAGAGACGTGAAGGAGGATAGCCACATGAGTTGAGGACAGGACATGTCAGACGAACACAGGGAAACCTTCCGTGGGGAGGAGGAAGCTGGTGCGTGTGGTTCTGTGGAATTTTTTCCGACAGATAAAGAGGTTAGATGTTCAGATTTGGACCTAACTAAACCAAAGGCAACAGAGCTTGTGGCGCGGCCAGGTCGATCTAAAGGGCAATCCCATAGTGTAAGAGGGGACTTGCCACCATACATAAATAGACTAAGGTCATTGTCAGGAAGACAGTGATCAGAAACAATTGGCCCTACTATGGATAGACAGACGATGGAAGCCGATTGCGATTTTGGGATTTCACAGTTTTCCTTGTTAGAAAAAGGAGGGGCCAGACTGCAGTACATTCCATGGCCCCAAATGGACAAGTATATTTTAAGATGCAAACTTCCAAGTTTAACTGGAAAATGGATCTATGAATTAGAAAAGATGACAGGAGGAAATACGTTAGCAATAGGGGACATTAATGGTCTTCTAGCAGATATCCTTGGGGAGAGGGCTGACGACATTTGAACGAGAGCTGGATACGCAAGTGTCACAGCACAGAACACAGCGCATGACAGCACACCATTCAATAATTGTAGAGTGGCTGTCTGGAAACAGCTGCGAGTACAATATCCTGATACGTCAGATATGGGAGCTATAATGGCATGTAAGATGCAGGAAGGGGAAGATCTGCTTGCTTATATTCAACATTTCCAAAAGCAATGGTCTTTGGAAACTTGAGAGCCGTGGGGAAATTCTATACCTGTATTTTATCATATATTATTTCAGGGATTGCCAGATCAGGTATAGAGTCAGCTCAAGAAGCTGGTGGGCATGGAGGCGAAACCATGGCCATAAATACAGTTTACCATTGCGCATCATTGCTGATTGTTGTAAGAGAAAAGTCGAAAGAAAGAGGATGCTAGGAAGTTCAAGGAAGCTAATTTAGTGCAGAAAAAACTGTCGAAGTATGCTATAGAAGGGTCAATGCTGACCAGTGGATCACAGCAAGTATCAGCTATGCCGCAGGTGAATAACCAACAGCAGTTTCATCAAGGGGCGAACAGATTTATGCTGAGAGGAGGCTTCCATGGAAGAGGAGGCTTTCAGAATAATTGGGGAAACGTCCAGAGTAATCAAAGAGGTTTTCAGAATAACCAAGTTGGTAATCAAAGCACGCATGATGGGCAGGTAAGAAGATTCCCTCCAGTGTGTTGGACATGTGGACCCACAATAGAACAGCTCACAGGGGACTTGATGTGTTCAGTACTATCTGTGATGTCTAATCCTCAAGAGGAACCAAGGGTTGACGTGACAGTAGGAGGCAAATCCTTTTCTTTTTTAGTAGACACTGGGGCAACTCACTCATGTTTATGAGAGGGAACATTTTCATTATCTGGTAATGCCGTGAATGATCAAGGATTCTCAGGAGCTACAAGCAGTTTTCCCTTCACTGAAAAATTGCCCCTCTCTATAGGAGAATGTGATATGTCTGTTCCATTGTTGTATTTGAAAAAAACGCCAGTTAATATACTGGGCAGAGATCTAATGCTGAAGCTAAATATGACAATTTCTTTCACTGATGAAGGCATAGTGTGTTCAATGCCAGGAATACATTATTTAAACATGGGCAAATTTATCATGGCATTTACATGACAAATAGCCATGCGAGGAGCAACACTAGAGCCAGAAGTCTTTCATCATGGGGTATGCATTTTGTTAACATGGCTCCCAGGTTTAGTGGGAAAGGTTATGGGAATGCCTGATGAATTCTTGTTCAGACCACGGATTCCCTTGGGCGAAGAGGGAGACAGATTATTCCCTTAGAGTTACAGGCAGCTCTAGTGCGAGGGGAATTGACCATGCTTGAAGGATTTGATGATGATGGCAGGCCATGGATAACAGTGATTGCTATTGGGGAAGGATACTGATTGACTGACGTCACTGATGCGGATACGTTTAGAGACAACCCGTCAGATCACGAAGTACTGTTTGAGATGAGTATTATATATTGGATCAGGACAGATAGAAGAGCGATCCCACAGAAAATTATGAGTGTGCTGCAGCGTCCCGCATTTTTTTATGAGGATATGGAGAAAGTGCCAACCTATTTATGGACTACGGGCCCCTATGACGTAGCCCTATTGAAGGAGGTGGGAGAAGTCAAGATTAAGCTGAAGCCAGGAGCAATTTTACCTCGAGCAAGGCAGTATCCTATGTCTCAAGAGGCAAATGGGGGAATTTTTAAGACTATATGAGCTATAATGGATGAAGGCATTTTAGTGACGTCAGAAGCACCATGCAATACCGCAGTGTAACCTATCAAAAAATCTAAAGGGGGCATGGCATTTCATTCAGGACATGAGGCCTATTAACTAGATTGTAGAAGCAGAGTTTCCTCTAGTTCCAAATCAGGAGACGTTCCTTTGTAGTATCCCAATTCAGGCACAAAATTTCATGGTTATTGACTTGATTCCCAATTTCTTACGTCGTTTAATTTTCATCAGACTAAGCTGAAAAGCACACTTTTGCCCCAAGCGTATGGTGAGTCTCCATCGATTTTCAATAGGGTCCTACAGGTGGACCTAAGCAATGTTGATTTGCCAAGTGTCATGCTTCAATACGTAGATGACTTTTTAGCCTTCAGCACATCGGAAGAAGAGTGCAGACGAGACTCAATTCAGCTAATTATCATTTTAGCAGAGAAAGCATACAAAGTAGACAAGGAGAAATTACAGTACTGCCAAGAAGAGGTGTTGTACTTAGGGCAGTTAATCTCACATGAAGGAAAGAGGGTTACACCTAAGAGAGCTGAGGCAATTTTGAAGACAGCAAAACCGCACACGATTAAGCAAATGCAACAGTTCTTAGGACTGTGTAACAATGTCAGTTCATGGTTATTTGATTATAGTTCTTACACAACGCCATTGTTGCAGGCCCTGAAAAAGGCACGGGTGGATCAGGAAAAAATTGAATGGACTGAGGAAATGGAGGAGGGGTTTGATGAATTAAAAAGGCAGTATGCACTGCGCCAGTTCTGGGAATTCCCAATTGTTCTGAGGAGTTCTTTTTATTCTCACATATGAATGGAACAGTTATGACAGCAGTGCTCACACAGAGAACGACATTCGGGTACAAGCCTTTGGCATATTACAGTGGGATTTTGGACCCAATAATGAGGGGTCACTTGTTGTGCGAACAGTCATTGGCAGCCATCGCAATCGCTATTGAACAGTCTGCAACAACAGTAATGGGTTGTGCCATGATGTTATTTGTTGAGCATGCTTTATTTGCTGTTTTGGAGAAACCTAAAGTCACAGTGACATCTCAAAGAGCTTCTTCTTATGAGGTGGTAATATCAAGTCCAGCAATCAAAATAGTCAGGTGTAAAATGGTGAACCCTGCCACGTTTGTAGCTGAACCATTGGCAGAGTACATGATTGCTCGAATTATGAGGAATATTTTGACGATATTCCGAGAGTGAAAGAAAATGCTCTGGCAGCAGGGGAGATTCTCGTTATGACGGTTCTTTGAGAATCAATCAAACTGATGGAGAAAGGCGTTCAGGTGCCGCTGTAGTAAAGCACAAGGCTAATGGGGAATTTGAAGTCATGGCGAGTGCAAGACTACTGTCTCACTTTTCAGCAGAGCATATTGCAGGTCCAGAAAGTGAGCAGAGTCAACAATGAGTGGAAAGGCGTTGATGGTGGGGCCTCATGTAGTGGTGTATAATATATGCCTGCTCTATTTTTATCATTGTTTTTCTGATTCTGCTAATTCACACAGTATATTTCTTTGATCTAAAGGGAGCAGTGGTCCCTTTGATTCTTGCCACTCCAGTTACCTTGGCAGAGCTAGACATTGAGAGACAGCCAAGGCCTTATGTAATTATCCCTACTCCAGTAGCACATGATGAAGATGCTCATGCTACAGAAACGAGGAAGAACATGTATATCAGTTTACACTTGTACAGGTGCAGTAATGTAAGTAGGCAAAGTAATTTTAAGGCTGGCTTTGTAGTGAATAGTTTTGCAGTGATGCACCAGTGTATAATACATAGGAATGCATAGAACCTGGATATTCCACAATGCACTTTAAGCAATGCTGAAACCTGTGAGAAGAAAGAGTTTCCAGTGTGGCATAGATGGAACATTACTGATGGTGAGGTAGAAATTCAAGAAGGGCTTGGCTGGCCCAGCACCAAGAAGAAGGGGCCACCATGAGCCTGGGTGTCCATCTATTAGTTACATTGAACGTGAGAAAGAAACAAACTTCTGTTTGAACTGGAATGAAAAAACACTGAGGGCTACACCATAACCGAGAACATACTCCCTTTATTTCTCAGGTGCAGACAGCCTCAACAGGGCTATGTTGATTGGCAGACTGCAAGAGTGATGATAGATGTGGGGCTATTTAGAAGGGGAGGCATGATCATGCCAATCGTCCATGCACCTGTAATGGTAGCCTGCGTGCTGCTAGCATGTGAAATATTCCAAAGGGGTACAAAGGTGCCAAAGCTATAGTTTGTATAACCAATGAAGTGTTGAGTATTAGAGTGACACGAAAGATGATTTGCACTTGGGATGGGCTTAGTTGCCCACCTGACAGTAGAGGCCCAATCACTTCCCCCGTTAGTACGGAAAATAGACTTAGATGTTCCCTGCAATCCTATCACATCCCCAAGTAGGTTTTTGTAGTTTGCCACGTAGTGTGATGTCACTTATGATGAGTCTTTACTATAAAATATTGTATTTTTTATGAAATGCTCTGAGAGAAATCGAGCGAATGTCAGATGATTTCCTTTGCAACTCGTTGTTTTAGATAATTGCAAATAAAACAGCACCGTTTTGCCAACTTCCTGAGTCAGTTTGATTATTGATATTTGAGTAACTTCAACATCCCCATCTATCTCAAAGTTTTGCTATCTCGTCTTAAAGGGCCTTGGGTCTATGGGTTCATGTATTTCACACACTTTGTTTTTTCCAGCCATACTATCCAACATCCTCTGTTCCTTAATATAATCATCTGTAAACAAGTGAAATTAATCATCTCACCCATTTAACATAGGCCCAGTGGCCTTCCAACAGTCCTCTGGTTGTCCAAGCTGTAAGATGTGAGACAATGGACCTCATTATAATTATGGCGGTACAGTAACAACGGCGTTGGTAGTGCTACAGGCACCATTTCTACCGTACCACCATACTACGAGCTGTGCTCGCGGGTGCTGCTCTGCCTGTCAGGT
Source organism: Ambystoma mexicanum (assembly GCF_040938575.1). Taxonomy (NCBI): domain Eukaryota; kingdom Metazoa; phylum Chordata; class Amphibia; order Caudata; family Ambystomatidae; genus Ambystoma; species Ambystoma mexicanum. The sequence continues at coordinate 416,410,568 of NC_090927.1, read as the reverse complement.
CAGACCTGACCACAGCATGTCGGATGCACCGGCACTGTTATGAATGGTGGCGGTGCATCCAGCATCCCCATTCCCATTGAGCCTTATGGGGCTCAAATGGGAATGGGGATATACCGGTTCCGGTGCCCGCAAAAGGCAATTACCGGGTTCTGTGGGGCCAGAATAGCCTGGTAATTGGCCATTCGTAGGTGCCGGACCCGTATGCGAGTTTGGGGGTAGCCTTGCCTGTTTTATGGGCAAGACCACCTCCATCATCATAATGAGGCCCAATGTGCTGTGTCTACTGGTATTTCTTGTGCCACAAACAATCTGGGGGCACCCATGGCATGAGGGATGAGAGAGCAAACATAACAACTCTGATTCAATCTCTCTTTTCCCACCTCCTTCACAAGGGCATACTAGGTATTATATACCTCTGATCTAAATCTCTCGTAATTATTTCTCAAAGATAATTCTTCATTATATATTTCTACTTTCATTCTTATACTTCTCTTACTTCTATTCTCTACTTATATGTTCTACTTCTTTTCTCATATTTCTGCCAAGTTCTAACCAAAGGAAAGAGAACAAAAACAGAAACATTTCTATATATACTAGTATCCATGAAAATGTTTTCCTAAAATAATTACTTCTCTCAAAACGTGGAGTAGAAAAAGTGTGTGCAGTTGCTGGCTGCACAATATTTAAAAGTTCAAACACGTCCTATTCTTATTGCTCTTGGTCATCAGACCTGTTCTTCTCGATGTCTCAGAGGTGGAGCCATCCTCTTCTTACTCTAATCCTCATAGCTGATTCAGTATCCCACTGTACAGGCTATGGTTCTAAAAACCGTGGGGCATCCCACACTAACAAAGTTCCTCATCAGCACACTGTCACCTCAGTACAACTGTAGGGGTGGTGGTGTCTGAGCTGTTGCAGCTGTACCTCCTATCTCACTTTTGGTACTGTGGCAAGTCCTGCCTGTCGCAGCTTCACCTGGTAGGATATAAACCTCAGAGCATCAGTCACGGTCGTCAAATATGCATGAAACACATCACCCAAAAGAGTGGCAGTACTCTGGCCATCCAATTTACTATGTGCAGAAACAAGGGGAATATTTAATTTTCTGTCAATAACCAATTCATGAGGGTGAGGTGGCAATTCGAACCTGGCTGATTGCATAGGTGTGATTGATTATACAATTAATTGTTTTCATAGCTTGTATTTCATATTGAAATGTATGACAGTAAAACTTTTGTAAAATTTCTTTTAGCACTATAAAGAAATAAATAATTAAAAAATAAATAAATAGGACAAAAAGAGCCAGTGGCAAACAATAGAGCCAATTTTTCCAGAGTGTAGTGCACAACTTAACAATGCGCTCCATTAGCAGGCTGTTGAGTCATTCTACCATGCCGTTCACCTGTAAGTGATAGACACAACATAACTTTTGCTTTATGCCAAATAAGGTGACAATTTCCTAAAACAAATCATTTGCAAAGTGATGTCCTTCATCATATCGCAACACTTCACACACTCCCCAGCGGGGGAACATCTCAAATACGAGGAATTTGGCTGCGATTTTACATCTGGATGAGTACACGGACCTTCCTCTAAACAGCGAGAAAATCAACAAACCATGACAACCATATACCGATACCCGTTACATGATTATGTCAATTTGAAGGTGCAGAAGTGGCCCTGAAGGTTGAGGTAATGTTGCATTCACTGCCCTCAATGTGTGCCCACAGTAAATTGCTTACAAACTGCACAGTTAACAATGCAATTTTGAACATGCTTATGCAAATTGTGGATGAACCACTGCCCATGCAATTCCTCAACAATATATTCCCTAGACACATGCACAGGATAGTGTTGCTGTTCTAATGCTACTGTCAATAATTCTAAGGGCATTACAGCTTTCCCGTGATATTCTGCGAACATATCAAAAAGTAGGGGAGAATGAACAGCCCTCTTAGCCTACATTTCTTGCTCTTCCTATGATGCGCAACCTTGTAATTTTATTATCTGTGTCCGGGGTAATACATTATATGGTTTACCTATTTTCTTCTAATGATCATTCTCTTCACTTGTTAATATTAGTAACTCTAACAAGTCTCTTAAATATGTTACTTCTTTGGCTGCCATGTGTGCTGTGTCATTGCCACATGCTATCAAATTGGTACCATGAGAGTGGGCAGATCACTTCATAATTGCCACTGATGTAGGCAGTGAGAGCATGTCAATCAATTTGGACAACAATGCAGCATGCTGCAATAGCATGTCATCTAATCGCTGGAACCCCCTTCATTTCCAGTGGTATGATCCTGAATATATGGTGGATGTCATATACGCTGAATCAGAGTAGATCAACACCTCTCTGCTTCTTGGGTCATGTACATAATCACCTTCCTCTACTGGTTCGGTGATAAAGGTTGCCGGATTCAAATTGCAGCACCTTACAACTTTAATTGCAGGGTTAGATATGATCATTGCATGGTCAGACCCTTGCTGTGTAGTCTGCGTGCTTTTCGGTTTCTGCAAAATAGCAAACAGGATGTGTTCCACATTTACAGGCCGATTCATGGAATAATTAGCGTGGCGCAAGTGGCCAAAAACGTGCGAATCGCAGTGGAATAGCGAAAATCGCAGTGCAAGTGCGAAAATCGCACGAAAAGCAGCGCACATCGATTCATGGAAGGCTGTGCGCGAGAAAACCATCGGATGTGCGATAAAAAAGTGCGCGGCGCACGTTGGCGCACAGGCCATCTAACTGCGTGCGCCAGGTCACAGCGTAAATCACACAGGCCACAGCGAAAATCGCACATAGCGCGGCGCACGCAACAAAAGAAGGCGGAACACGGGGCGTAACACTCGGAATGGGGAACAACTTGCCAAAATGTGGGCGTCACGGGGGAAGTACAGGGTACAAGTGCGTGGAACGCCCACACGCTCGCCTACAACACGTATTCATGGAATAGAATAGGGCAAAAAAGCACACGCTCAAACCAGCGCACAGGCACAAACACGACCGCCACAAGAAAGCAGGCGGTAGCGTCTCTGCGCCTGTAAGAAATGTACGCCAAAAGGTGCGCCAACAAATAGCACCTATATACAGCCATGATGAATGTCCTATACTGTGGCCCTCCGGGACAAATGACGTGCAAAGGGCTACCCACAAACACGGACACCCGCTGACAAAAAATACGTTTGCGTGCATACCGGGGTGCGCGGGATGTCTCACATGCGATTTGTCAGGGTACGTGGATTTCAGGGGTGCGCGGGAAGTCTCACACGCGATTTGTCAGGGTACGTGGATTTCAGGGGTGCGCGGAAAGTTCCACAGGCGATTTGTCAGGGTACGTGGATTGCAGGGGTGCGCGGGAAGTCTCACACACGATTTGTCAGGGTACGTGGATTGCAGGGGTGCGCGGGAAGTTCCACACGCGATTTGTTAGGGTACATGGATTTCAGGGGTGCGCGGGAAGTTCCACACGAGATTTGGCCGTGTACGTGGATTTCAGGGGTACGCGGGAAGTACCACACGCGATTTGTCAGGGTACGTGGATTGCAGGGGTGCGCGGGAAGTTCCACACGCGATTTGTCAGGGTACGTGGATTTCAGGGGTGCGCTGGAAGTTCCACACGCGATTTGGCCGTCTACGTGGATTTCAGGGGTGCGCGGGAAGTACCACACGCGATTTGTCAGGGTACGTGGATTGCAGGGGTGCGCAGGAAGTTCCACACGCGATTTGTCAGGGTACGTGGATTGCAGGGGTGCGCGGGAAGTTCCACACGCGATTTGTCAGGGTACATGGATTGCAGGGGTGCACGGGAAGTTCCACACGCGATTTGTCAGGGTACGTGGATTGCAGGGGTGCGCGGGAAGTTCCACACGCGATTTGTCAGGGTACGTGGATTTCAGGGGTGCGCGGGAAGTTCCACACGCGATTTGGCCGTGTACATGGATTTCAGGGGTGCGCGGGAAGTACCACACGCGATTTGTCAGGGTACGTGGATTGCAGGGGTGCGCGGAAAGTTCCACACGCGATTTGTCAGGGTACGTGGATTTCAGGGGTGCGCGGGAAGTTCCACACGCGATTTGGCCGTCTACGTGGATTTCAGGGTGCGCGGGAAGTACCACACGCGATTTGTCAGGGTACGTGGATTGCAGGGGTGCGCGGGAAGTCTCACACGCGATTTGTCAGGGTACGTGGATTGCAGGGGTGCGCGGGAAGTTCCACACGCGATTTGGCCGTCTACGTGGATTTCAGGGTGCGCGGGAAGTACCACACGCGATTTGGCCGTGTACGTGGATTGCAGGGGTGCGCGGGAAGTTCCACACGCGATTTGGCCGTCTACGTGGATTTCAGGGGTGCGCGGGAAGTTCCACACGCGATTTGGCCGTGTACGTGGATTTCAGGGGTGCGCGGGAAGTACCACACGCGATTTGTCAGGGTACGTGGATTGCAGGGGTGCGCGGGAAGTTCCACACGCGATTTGGCCGTCTACGTGGATTTCAGGGGTGCGCGGGAAGTACCACATGTGATTTGTCAGGATACGTGGATTGCAGGGGTGCGCGGGAAGTTCCACACGCGATTTGTCAGGGTACGTGGATTGCAGGGGTGCGCGGGAAGTTCCACACGCGATTTGGCCGTGTACGTGGATTGCAGGGGTGCGCGGGAAGTTCCACACGCGATTTGGCCGGGTACGTGGATTTCAGGGGTGCGCGGGAAGTTCCACACGTGATTTGGCTGGGCACGTGTATGACAGGGGTACGCGGGAAATTCTACACGCGATTTGGCTGTGTGCTCCCAGGTATTCCCTGTACACCCTCCACGGCCCCTGCAGGCAGCACACACCACAGGGGACTACCCTGCACACCTGCTCATGTCACCCAGCACCCCCACCCCCCAGCATCCAGGGGCACCCTCCACCAGGCCCCCACTCATGTCTCCCACCACCCCATCCCCCAGCCACCAGGGGCAGCCTCCACCAGGCCCCCACCCATGTCTCCCACCACCCCCACCCCCCAGCATCCAGGGGCACCCTCCACCAGGCCCCCACTCATGTCTACCACCACCCCCACCCCCCAGCAGTGCAGGGGCACCCTCCACCAGGCCCCCACGCATGTCTCCCACCAACCCCACCCCCCAGCCACCAGGGGCACCCTCCACCAGGCCCCCACTCATGTCCCCTATCACCCCCACCACCCAGCATCCAGGGGCACCCTCCACCAGGCCCCCACCCATGTCTCCCACCACCCCCACCCCCCAGCCACCAGGGGCAGCCTCCACCAGGCCCCCACTCATGTCCCCTATCACCCCCACCCCCCAGCATCCAGGGGAACCCTCCACCAGGCCCCCACTCATGTCTACCACCACCCCCACCCCCCAACAGTGCAGGGGCACCCTCCACCAGGCCCCCACCCATGTCTCCCACCACCCCCACCCCCCAGCCACCAGGGGCACCCTCCACCAGGCCCCCACTCATGTCCCCTATCACCCCCACCCCCCAGCATCCAGGGGCACCCTCCACCAGGCCCCCACCCATGTCCCCTATCACCCCCACCCCCCAGCAGTGCAGGGGCACCCTCCACCAGGCCCCCACTCATGTCTCCCACCACCCCCACCCCCCAGCATCCAGGGGCACCCTCCACCAGGCCCCCCACCCATGTCTCCCACCACCCCCACCCCCCAGCCACCAGGGGCAGTCTCCACCAGGCCCCCACCCATGTCTCTCACCACTCCCACTCCCCAGCAGTGCAGGGGCACCCTCCACCAGGCCCCCACCCATGTCTCCCACCACCCCCACCCCCCAGCCACCAGGGGCAGCCTCCACCAGGCCCCCACCCATGTCTCCCACATCCCCCACCCCCAGCCACCAGGGGCAGCCGCCACCAGGCCCCCACCCATGTCTCCCACCACCCCCACCCCCCAGCAGTGCAGGGGCAGCCTCCACCAGGCCCCCACTCATGTCCCCTATCACCCCCACCCCCCAGCAGTGCAGGGGCACCCTCCACCAGGCCCCCACCCATGTCTCCCACCACCCCCACCCCCCAGCCACCAGGGGCAGCCTACACCAGGCCCCCAATCATGTCTCAAACCACCCCCACCCCCCAGCCACCAGGGGCAGCCTCCACCAGGCCCCCACTCATGTCTACCAACACCCCAACCCCCCAGCCACCAGGGGCAGCCTCCACCAGGCCCCCACTCATGTCCCCTATCACCCCCACCCCCCAGCATCCAGGGGCACCCTCCACCAGGCCCCCACTCATGTCTACCACCACCCCCACCCCCCAGCAGTGCAGGGGCACCCTCCACCAGGCCCCCACCCATGTCTCCCACCACCCCCACCCCCAGCCACCAGGGGCACCCTCCACCAGGCCCCCACTCATGTCCCATATCACCCCCACCCCCCAGCATCCAGGGGCACCCTCCACCAGGCCCCCACCCATGTCCCCTATCACCCCCACCCCCCAGCATCCAGGGGCACCCTCCACCAGGCCCCCACCCATGTCCCCTATCACCCCCACCCCCCAGCAGTGCAGGGGCACCCTCCACCAGGCCCCCACCCATGTCTCCCACCACCCCCACCCCCAGCCACCAGGGGCACCCTCCACCAGGCCCCCACTCATGTCCCATATCACCCCCACCCCCCAGCATCCAGGGGCACCCTCCACCAGGCCCCCACCCATGTCCCCTATCACCCCCACCCCCCAGCAGTGCAGGGGCACCCTCCACCAGGCCCCCACTCATGTCTCCCACCACCCCCACCCCCCAGCATCCAGGGGCACCCTCCACCAGGCCCCCACCCATGTCTCCCACCACCCCCACCCCCCAGCCACCAGGGGCAGCCTCCACCAGGCCCCCACCCATGACTCCCACCACCCCCACCCCACAGCAGTGCAGGGGCACCCTCCACCAGGCCCCCACCCATGTCTCCCACTACCCCCATCCCCCAGCCACCAGGGGCAGCCTCCACCAGGCCCCCACCCATGTCTCCCACCACCCCCACCCCCCAGCAGTGCAGGGGCAGCCTCCACCAGGCCCCCACTCATGTCCCCTATCACCCCCACCCCCCAGCAGTGCAGGGGCACCCTCCACCAGGCCCCCACCCATGTCTCACACCACCCCCACCCCCCAGCCACCAGGGGCAGCCTAAACCAGGCCCCCACTCATGTCTCCCACCACCCCCAGCCCCCAGCCACCAGGGGCAGCCTCCACCAGGCCCCCACTCATGTCTCCCACCACCCCCACCCCCCAGCCACCAGGGGCAGCCTACACCAGGCCCCCAATCATGTATCAAACCACCCCCACCCCCCAGCCACCAGGGGCAGCCTCCACCAGGCCCCCACCCATGTCTCCCACCACCCCCACCCCCCAGCAGTGCAGGGGCAGCCTCCACCAGGCCCCCACTCATGTCCCCTATCACCCCCACCCCCCAGCAGTGCAGGGGCACCCTCCACCAGGCCCCCACCCATGTCTCACACCACCCCCACCCCCCAGCCACCAGGGGCAGCCTAAACCAGGCCCCCACTCATGTCTCCCACCACCCCCACCCCCCAGCAGTGCAGGGGCACCCTCCACCAGGCCCCCACCCATGTCTCCCACCACCCCCACCCCCCAGCCACCAGGGGCAGCCTACACCAGGCCCCCAATCATGTCTCAAACCACCCCCACCCCCCAGCCACCAGGGGCAGCCTCCACCAGGCCCCCACTCATGTCTACCACCACCCCCACCCCCCAGCCACCAGGGGCAGCCTCCACCAGGCCCCCACTCATGTCCCCTATCACCCCCACCCCCCAGCATCCAGGGGCACCCTCCACCAGGCCCCCACTCATGTCTACCACCACCCCCACCCCCCACCAGTGCAGGGGCACCCTCCACCAGGCCCCCACCCATGTCTCCCACCACCCCCACCCCCAGCCACCAGGGGCACCCTCCACCAGGCCCCCACTCATGTCCCATATCACCCCCACCCCCCAGCATCCAGAGGCACCCTCCACCAGGCCCCCACCCATGTCCCCTATCACCTCCACCCCCCAGCAGTGCAGGGGCACCCTCCACCAGGCCCCCACTCATGTCTCCCACCACCCCACCCCCCAGCATCCAGGGGCACCCTCCACCAGGCCCCCACCCATGTCTCCCACCACCCCCACCCCCCAGCCACCAGGGGCAGCCTCCACCAGGCCCCCACCCATGACTCCCACCACCCCCACCCCCCAGCAGTGCAGGGGCACCCTCCACCAGGCCCCCACCCATGTCTCCCACTACCCCCATCCCCCAGCCACCAGGGGCAGCCTCCACCAGGCCCCCACCCATGTCTCCCACCACCCCCACCCCCCAGCAGTGCAAGGGCAGCCTCTACCAGGCCCCCACTCATGTCCCCTATCACCCCCACCCCTCAGCAGTGCAGGGGCACCCTCCACCAGGCCCCCACCCATGTCTCACACCACCCCCACCCCCCAGCCACCAGGGGCAGCCTAAACCAGGCCCCCACTCATGTCTCCCACCACCCCCACCCCCCAGCCACCAGGGGCAGCCTCCACCAGGCCCCCACTCATGTCTCCCACCACCCCCAGCCCCCAGCCACCAGGGGCAGCCTCCACCAGGCCCCCACTCATGTCTCCCACCACCCCCACCCCCCAGCAGTGCAGGGGCACCCTCCACCAGGCCCCCACTCATGTCTCCCACCACCCCACCCCCCAGCATCCAGGGGCACCCTCCACAAGGCCCCCACCCATGTCTCCCACCACCCCCACCCCCCAGCCACCAGGGGCAGCCTCCACCAGGCTCCCACCCATGTCTCCCACCACCCCCACCCCCCAGCAGTGCAGGGGCACCCTCCACCAGGCCCCCACCCATGTCTCCCACCACCCCCACCCCCCAGCCACCAGGGGCTGCCTCCACCAGGCCCCCACTAATGTCTCCCACCACCCCCACCCCCCAGCAGTGCAGGGGCACCCTCCACCAGGCTCCCACTCATGTCTCCCACCACCCCCACCCCCCAGCATCCAGGGGCACCCTCCACCAGGCCCCCACCCATGTCTCCCACCACCCCCACCCCCCAGCCACCAGGGGCAGCCTCCACCAGGCCCCCACCCATGTCTCCCACCACCCCCACCCCCCAGCAGTGCAGGGGCACCCTCCACCAGGCCCCCACCCATGTCTCCCACCACCCCCACCCCCCAGCCACCAGGGGCAGCCTCCACCAGTCCCCCACCCCCCAGCCACCAGGGGCAGCCTCCACCAGGCCCCCACCCATGTCTCCCACCACCCCCACCCCCCAGCCACCAGGGGCAGCCTCCACCAGCCCCCCACCCATGTCTCCCACCACCCCCACCGCCCAGCAGTGCAGGGGCAGCCTCCACCAGGCCCCCACTCATGTCCCCTATCACCCCCACAACCCAGCAGTGCAGGGGCACCCTCCACCAGGCCCCCACCCATGTCTCCCACCACCCCCACTCCCCAGCAGTGCAGGGGCACCCTCCACCAGGCCCCCACCCATGTCCCCTATCACCCCCACCCCCCAGCAATGCAGGGGCAGCCTCCACCAGGTCCCCACTCATGTTCCCTATCACCCCCACCCCCCAGCATCCAGGGGCACCCTCCACCAGGCCCCCACTCATGTCTACCACCACCCCCACCCCCCAGCAGTGCAGGGGCAGCCTCCACCAGGCCTCCACTCATGTCCCCTATCACCCCCACCCCGCAGCAGTGCAGGGGCACCCTCCACCAGGCCCCCACCCATGTCTCCCACCACCCCCAGCCACCAGGGGCAGCCTCCACCAGGCCCCCACTCATGTCTCCCACCACCCCCACCCCCCAGCCACCAGGGGCAGCCTCCACCAGGCCCCCACCCATGTCTCCCACCACCCCCACCCCCCAGCAGTGCAGGGGCAGCCTCCACCAGGCCCCCACTCATGTCCCCTATCACCCCCACTCCCCAGCAGTGCAGGGGCACCCTCCACCAGGCCCCCACCCATGTCTCCTACCACCCCCACCCCCCAGCCACCAGGGGCAGCCTACACCAGGCCCCCACTCATGTCTCCCACCACCCCCACCCCCCAGCCACCAGGGGCAGCCTCCACCAGGTCCCCACCCATGTCTCCCACCACCCCCACCCCCCAGCCACCAGGGGCAGCCTCCACCAGGCCCCCACCCATGTCCCCTATCACCTCCACCCCCCAGCAGTGCAGGGGCACCCTCCACCAGGCCCCCACCCATGTCTCCCACCACCCCCACCCCCCAGCCACCAGGGGCAGCCTACACCAGGCCCCCACTCATGTCTCCCACCACCCCTACCCCACAGCCACCAGGGGCAGCCTCCACCAGGCCCCCACTCATGTCTCCCACCACCCCCACCCCACAGCCACCAGGGGCAGCCTCCACCAGGCCCCCACTCATGTCTCCCACCACCCCCACCCCCCAGCAGTGCAGGGGCACCCTCCACCAGGCCCCCACCCATGTCTCCCACCACCCCCACCCCCCAGCAGTGCAGGGGCACCCTCCCCCAGGCCCCCACCCATGTCTCCCACCACCCCCACCCCCCAGCATCCAAGGGCACCCTCCACCAGGCCCCCACTCATGTCTCCCACCACCCCCACCCCCCAGCAGTGCAGGGGCAGCCTCCACCAGGCCCCCACTCATGTCTCCCTGCACCCAGGTCCTCACAATCACCAACCATGTGCGTAATGGTCAGCCTCCACAGCCAAAAGGCCCTACCAAGTAACCCATTCACCCACATGGAAATGGAAATTACATGTTACACCCCCAACGTACATAAAGCAAATGAACCCATGTCTGTCACACACAATGGTTGCAAATGAATTGGAAAACACCCAACATGACATGCATGAAACCAATGAGATGATACCACAAAGTGAAGTATGAAAACAAAATTGTATTAAAAAAATATGAAAGCAAATGAAATGAAACAAACTACAATGCCAATGAAAAAAAGAAAAGGTGCATGTCCGTCCAAAAAAATTAAAAACACCAAATCCAAAAAAAATGTACTTCAAAGTCACATTAAAAATGAAATCAATCCGACAGAAAAAAAATAAATCCAAACACCATTGCTCCATGGAGAAGAAATAAAAAATTAAAAAATAAAACAATCCAATGAAGAACTATGTACAAAATATCCAAGGGTCCATCAGTCCAACTGAACAAAGGAAACCTACAAAAAACCCTAACAAAAATGCAACTATATACAAAAAGTGGAGTTGTGTCCGTCGACTCCAAATCATAAGAATAAACAAATGAAACCTAAAACTAAAGAACTATATACAAAGGCGGCGGGCAAGTCCAGCGGCTCACTCCGTAGTGTTCCGGGCCAGGGCATCATCAAACTCCTCGTCTATGTCCCGGAGGCGGTCCTGTTCCATGGCCTGAGGGTCCGCAGGGACGACGCCATCTGCTCCTCCAACCCCCTGCGGATTGCCTCGAGGCACTCGGCCCGCCTCAGGGCCCTCCGCATGGAGTTCTCCGCCCTACCATTTTGAGCCGCTCCTCTTCCGCCTGCCGCCGCTCCGCACCTATCTGCTGGCCCAACCGCAGCCACACGGAAGACACTTCCTGTCCTGGGTCCTCCTGCCCTCCGGCCGATGCCTGCCCCTCCGATGTTGATGGCCCCGAGCCATGATGCCTCCCACGTTGACTCTGCTGCTGCCTCCGACGCAACTGCCTCTGCCAGCACGACGGCATCCAGGCTGATGGAATCCACCGACGCCGTCATGCACGTGCCCTGCCTGATGATGCCGGCACATCCTCCATCTGCTGGGGTACAGTTGCTGTGGTGTCCACCCCTGCTTGACCTCCGACTCCCGACTGTGGCAGGGATGGGATCCCCACCGAGCTGGCTGCATAGGTCAGGGCAGGTCCACAGGGGGCCCTGGTGGCATCTGGGCCGGAAGACGGCAAGGAGAACGACCGGCGTATAGCCTCCACAGAGGAGGAGAGGGCCGCCAGATTGGCCGACACATGCAGGAAACCCCCGAACATGGAAGATCCCAATTGGGCCACGTCGGCACGGTGCTCTTCGTGATGATGTGCGTGCTCCTCCCGGGAAGCAGGCACGTCATCACAAATTGCACCCGCGCGCATCGCAACCCCAATCAGGACCTTCTCCATAAGGGCACGGGTCCCCTCGTCCGCAGGTGGAGGGGAGTCAGGTGACAGGGACATCCCCTCTACCTGCGGACGGGCCTGGGACGGGGCATCCCTGCTGGTGCATGGTGGTGCACTCACAGGGTCAGGGACAGCGACATGCACAGGCCCCTCCACGGTGACCTGTGCTGCCTCCTGCCCCTGCCCCTGGACTGCACCACTTGCACCAGCAGGGATGCCCCCACCAGGCCCCATGTGTGCCCCTGTGGCGGCCTCCTCCTCCTCTGTGGAAACCACCAACCTGGATGGCTCCTCACCGTCTTCCACCGTGGCAGGCCCCTGTGGGGGCTCACCCACCCTTTCCGCTGCAGCCGTGGGGGCATCCCCGCCGCCTTGCTCCACAGTGCCGTCTCCGCCCTCTTCTTCACTAGCCGCTGCGTAGAGGGAGACAAAGAACACAAGCATCAGAGTACTGTACAATGGTCCCCTAGACAGGAAGCAATAGCAGATGAGTACCACTGTCAAAGTACACTCCCATCATGTCCCTCCACAACACATGGGTCAGTCCAGGCAAAACACACACAGTAACAGGCATGGTGCATGCCATGGACATTTCCATACATGTCCAATGGACTCTTGAAACATACAATGATATGGAACTCACATGCATCATGGGTCATGCCTATCACATGCACACACTTCACCTCAGTCACATCCATCTGGCCCCATACACCCCGAACACAGCGGATACAAGGGTAACTATGTGGCATCAGTAAATCTGTGCATTGTCACACACATGTGTCATGCATCCATGGCATGCACAAGTCACAGACACGCAGGTCAGGCACACAGACATGGCTACCATATATGTACCTGGCATCAGCACCCATCCCTCACCCCCACCCATGTCCAGGAACAGAGACTGGCATGCTCTCATGTTTAAAATCTGCATAGGGCTCCCCATGTGGCATTTAAACACATGCAACAACCATGTGGTTCACACATCACTGGTCGCACATGCATTACCATGATGTCCCTGCACACATACATGCATACATGGCCTATGTCACACATACAGGCAAGTATCAGAGAACCAGCACACCGCAACATGCCCTGTCTCACACAGCAATGCTTGGACACTTACCGCTCAACTCCAGACGGGTCTCCCTCTCAAGGATCTGGGCGTGGAGCGCTGGGCGTACACGTTCCAGGACCCTCATCTGGATGGAACTCATGCGGCCCCGGCCCCCCTCCACGAGGCGCCGGGCCTTCACGAGGGTCCTGGACCTCAAGTCCTCCCAGCGCTTCTTGATCTTCTGGACGTCGCGGGTTGCCACCCCCTCCGCGTTGATGGCAACCACACAGTCGGCCCAGATCCTCTCCCGTCCTTCCTTGCTGGCGCGGGGCGATCTAAAGAGGGCATCATACTGCCCCAGGACATGCTCCACCAGGACACCAACTTCGGTGGCAGTGAAGCTGGTGCCCCTCTGCCCCTCTGGCCTGGGGTTGCCACTGGTGCCAGATGTGGAAGTGCCTGACATGGCAACCCCAGAGGCAGGTGTGGGTGGGCAACTGGGTCCTGGGGCTGGGCTGTGGAGCGATGTAATCCCAGTCGGGAGTCTTCAGTTCCAGCAGGGGTGGACACAGCACTGGACCCCTGCAGATGGCTGATGTGCAGGCACCAAATGGCAGGGCACGGTGGCAGCAGGCAGGCAGGCAGGCAGCAGCAGATGGCACGTGGGAGGCTGCTCGGGGCACTGGGGGGCAGTAATTCGGCCTTCTGGGCAGGAGCGTGGTCTTCCATGTGTTTTCGCGTGGCCAGCTTGATACGGAGTGATTTGGCACGTGAAAATCCTGCACGTCAGCGTGAAATTCGAGGAAAGGCCCTTAGCGCGTAAGCGCGTCAGCACGCATACGCGATTCTATTGGACCAAAGGCCCTCAGCGCGTAAGCGCGTCTGTGACGTGACCCGCATGGGTGTTTCCCACACAGCACGTGATGACGGAGCACACGTGGAAAGACTGCACGTCAGAGTGTCATCGCGTGTAATTGGACAAAAGTGCGCGTACACGCGATTGGCCTATGTATGTGTATTTCAGGGGTGCACGGGCACTTACACACGCAAGTACGTCAGCGCACCTGTATCCCGGGGTGCGCGGGAATTTCCACACGCTATTGGACTGGGTACTGGATTTCAGGGGTGCACGGGTCACACGCTCGCCTACAACACGCGCAACGCATAAATTTGCGCGCTAACAAAATAACAAGCTCAGACCCAGGATGAACATACCGTTCCTAGCAGCAGTGGCCGTGGGCTACCAAAGGAGGAGGAGGAGGATAGTCAGGGCCAGAATATTCACACCCAGAACCAGACTTTTCGGGATGCCTGATGACCAGGTGTATGGGAGGTACAGGTTTCCACCACACATAATACTGGACCTGGTGAGTGAGTGGGAGGATGACCTCACATCACCCACCCTGTGCTCCCAAGCACTCAGCCCCCTGGAGAAGGTCCTCAATGTACTGCACTTCTTAGCCACTGGATCATTTCAGCGGACAAGTGCCATAGTGGGTGGGGTATCACAGGCCACCCAGTCACGCTGCCTACACCAGGTCTTGAACATCATCACTGCACGCCCATCAGTCCGCAGGCACATATACCTGCCCAGAACACCTGCAGAAAGGCATGCTGCCGCCCTGGATTTTTATGGTGTGGCACGATTCCCCAAAGTGCTAGGTGCCATCGACTGCACCCATGTGGCTCTACGTCCCCCCAGGGCATCAGAGCACATCTATAGGAACCGCAAGCACTGGCATTCCATCAAAGTGCATGTAGTATGTAATGCCAAGGGAATCATCACCTCAGTATATGCCAACTATCCCGGGTCCACCCACGACAGCTTCATTTACCGAATGTCCACCCTAAGCCGGGACCTAGAAGCTGGGCGCCATGGCGATACATGGCTGCTTGGTGAGTATGAATGCCACTGCACATACATGCATGTCAGATACTGAGCAAGGTCACAACCCCACTAATGATACCAATCACCACCTCCACAGGGGACAGTGCCTACCCTCTCAGCCCCCACATGATGACGCCAATTCGGAACCCCACCACGCCACCCGAGGTAAGATATAACACAGCCCACATTACAACCCAGGGCATAGTGGAGCGCACATTCGGAGTGCTAAAGTCATGCTTTCGCTCCCTTGACCGTTCTGGCGGGCAGCTGTTATACGCTCCCCCAGTAGTGTGCAGGATCATAGTGGCAGCATGTGTCCTGCACAACGTTGCAACACGCCGGGGCCTGGCAGTGGACATGGTGGTGGCCCCACATCCCCAACCACATGCACAGCCGCTGCGCATGGGAGGGGAAAGGGCACGGGAGGAGGCAGCCCGTACACAGCTAGTGGCTAACTACTTCACATAGAAATCACACCCCTGTGGAGTGCACACTGCCCTGGCACATTCCATCTGACAATCAATGATGACTCAACCTGACACTGATCCTGAATTTCTGGAGAATCAACCGTGAAAACCATATCAGCCTGAGATTGTTCACCTGGAAGTGTTACAATGTGTGCATCCCTACCCACACAGACACCACCAAGGCAGTTTCGTGAAGAAACACATTCAAGCAGCTAAAATGAATACCCACTTGCAAAATGCAACAAGAGGACAGTGCCATGTCAGCCAACCCATCCCCAGCACCGCCACACAACACACCTTGCCATGTCATGCTATTTGCAGGTAAACAAAGTAATCCCCACAACATGACACAAGTGTCACAATGTACAGTGTCCCTAATTGAAACTTGCAACACCTGAAATGCTCACAGTAATGCAGGACCAACAACAAACTTGAGCAGGTACTACCATTAACATGACATCACAAATGTAATAAATTAGTAGTCTCACCACCTGGAAATGCCTGCACTCCCACCACTTCCAACTGTACAGTGTTGGCGCCATGTAGAGTTGTAGGTGCACTGCTGCCAACATGGACCCCATCTCCAAACTAGAGGGCCTTGTGTAGACATGAGTAAGGGACCTGCAAATTGGGAGGTAGACACAGATGATGAGTTACACATCAATGCAACATGCAGTGTACAACACAACAGCAATATGCACTAGGAATGTATACACAGTATTGTGGGTGTGCTACCCACACATGTAGTGGGAGTCCAATGTCACCATGTACGTCAATGTCACTTGGGCACACCCATTGCAAGCCCATGGAAACGGGAAGCAGGAGGGGTGTGTGCGACTCAAACCCAAGCATCTGAACCAAATACATGACAAGCCTGCATGTGCCCAGCCACAATGCAGCGAATGCCCACAGGAACCACGGAAGGAAACAAATTGTCCCAAAAAAATTGGGAAAAATAAAAATTAAAATTAAAATTAAAATTAAAATAAAAAAAAAATAAAAAATGGCCATTGATGGGCCCGGGGGAGGGTTGGGGAGGCCACCCAGGAGGTCCGAGGACAGGGTGCACGCCAAAACCCACCTGTGTGGATCCTGGGAAAAAAAAACACCTCCATGGGCTCATGGCCCACACGGCTACCCTATTGTGGGAGTATCACTGCTGTCGCTATTATCACCCTGTGCAGCTGCATCCGGAGGTGGTTGCACTATGGGAGGCAGCCCACGCAAGGCCCTAGTCTGCTCCTCCATGGCTGCAAGCATGCAGGTGTGGTAGGTCTCGTTCTGGAGGATGAGTGTGCGGAGGTCCCCATGCAACAACTCACGGGATGCCCGGACCTCCGCCCTCGTTGCCTGCATCTCAGCTGAGAGCATACGGGTGAGACGCTCCAGCTGCTGTTCTGTCCTTTGGTGTGTTGAAGCCTCAAGCTCAACAAGAGTCGTCCTGAGGTGAAGGAGCTCCTGCCTCAGGGCTTCCCTGTGGCCCTGGGACTCTATGGAGATGGCCTCCTGCAGAGTGGCCAGTGCCACCCGCCTGTCCCTGTTGGACGCCAACATGTCCTCCCTGTGTGACTGGCAGATGGAGTCGGTTGCCTGCTGTAGTCGCTCCATCAGCCTTTCAGGGGGGACAATGGAAGAGGCCACCCTATCCATGGCCTGAGCCATCATCTCGGATGATGCTGCCTGTTTGGTTGCCATACCGTAAATGGATTGCTCCCATGCGGTATTGCCAGGTGGCGTACGCCCACCACGTCGGCGGGCACCACACCTGTCTGGGGCAAGGCGAAATGCGCCTTGCTGTGCCGGCACTGCCTGAGGCTGCAGGACTGCATTCCCCCTCTGATCTGCTGGCCCAGGAACAGGATCAGATGTCGCGGAGTGTGACCCTGCATCCGTAACCACCAAAGGCGTAGCTGCCAACACTGACATCCCCATTGAGGGTTCTGACCCTGGTGCAGGTGGGTCGGACAGAACAGAATCCCTCCCTGGAACACTCACCTGCGACGGCACGTAGGTCTCATCATCCGAATCAACACCTGAGTACAGCTCGGGGGAGGTGCAGCCAGAGACACCCCTTGAGAGCACGACCTGCAGCACTTGTGGGTTCTCACCCACCACCACACCACGTCCCTCACTGGTGGTTGGTCGGCCCTCGGACCCCTCCTGGGTCTGCACCATCTCCACAACCCCAGCAGTATCAGGTGCGTCTTCCCCTGCAAAGACATAAAAACAAAGAAATGGAAACAGGCATTAGCACCATGGCACACAATGAGGGCTGAGAAGCAAGAGAACCAGTACTTGATTGACACATGTCCCACATGACTAAAACCCTCCCATGCATGCACCCTCACTGCATATGAAGGGCAGGCAAATGGCACACACTGATGACACCAAGATGGAAGATGAACACATTTTCTGCATGCTGCCTGGCAGTGGCATCACACATTGGCCTGTGATTGCCAGGTGAAAGACACATGCCATCCCACAGATGGCATGTACCATTGCTATTGAGTGAAGATGGATAGTAGGGCAGCACCTATTCATTCAGTCCAGTTCCCGCATGTAATAGCTTTTCTAATTCAAACAGGTCAGATTTTTCACCTGGAGCTGCCAGTCCAAAATGGCCCAATTGCACAGGGACATGTGTGAACAAATGATATCCAGGTAACAAAGTCACTCCACTTTACCATAGCCATGTCAGACATGTGACTAGAGGACTGAGAAATGCCTAGTAAAAGTGGTGGAATGCAAACAATCTGCCTGAATGAACAGAGGAAAATAAGCAACAATGTTGTAGCAAGGTGACACTTCAAGGGCAACTGGCGTGCTGTTGGGCTAGATGTCTACTGTTGGCAGAAGGGATACTGCTATGGCCAAATGCAGCTGCGCAGGATGTATTGCATGAAGCACATGGCTGACCCATACGACTCAGGCGCACACACTCTCACCTGGCACACAAACAGAAGCCCTCACACACACACCATGCACATGGATGACACACACATGCATGTGCACTCACCGGACAATGCCTCGTAATCAGGCAGATCTCCCACGCCTTGGATCTGTTCCTCCGTGACGTAGGTCCCAGCGACTGACTCATGTGGAGTGAGATCCATGTCCACTACTGGAGACCCACCTCCAGTCACTAGAGTTGCGGCATGACTTGAGGCCAGCTTATTCTTTGCCCTGCGCTTTAGGTCATTCCAGCGCTTATAGCAATCATTGGCTGTGCGCCTCACGATTCCAAGGGCACTTACGATGTCCACAACGGTCTGCCAGTGTGCCTGGCGTTGTGCAGGTGTGGTCTTGGATCCTGCAACAATGACCATCTCGTTATCATGTCCAGACACATACTCGACAAGTGCATTCAGTTCGTCATCCGTGAAGCTGGGCTTCCTCGACGGGCCGGACTGTGTAGCCGTGTCTGGGGCATCAGCCTGTGCCGGACGAGCACTCTTCCTCTTCCGCTTGCAAGGTGGTGGTGATCCTGAGTGTCCTGCGCCGCTCTGGACACTAGGGGCAGGAGCCCTGGTGGACTCTGTATCAGGAGTGTGGGATTGCACACTCAGCATGGGAGTTGGTGCAGGCATTGGCTCAAGTGTAATGGTGTCAGGGGGAATGTCAGCAGGATGGACTAGGACCGACACTGTCCTGGCTGGGTGTGTGAGAGCTGGGGTGGATGGAGCCGCAGCTGCCCCTGCAGCCTCTCCGCCCTGCCTACTTGGGGCAGCAGATGACCTTGCTGCCCCAGATCCACGTGGCATGATGACATCAACGTGCACTAGCGCACGTGTCATAGGCCTGCTGACCTGGAAGTCAGCCATGGAGTCAGCCAGGTCTGGTGCCACAATGGGCTGGTCCAACAAGGGCTGAGCATGGATGGTGTCAGCCACATCAGCCTCAACGGGAGGGGGGGGGATTATGGGTGCCCTTGACTGGTCCTCCACACATGGGGGGACAGGCTCACCCTGCAAGTAACGACCACGTCCCCTACCGGATCCACCACGGCCACCACTTGTGGCTCTTCCACCTTTGCCACCCTTACGGAATCCTCGCCTCCCAGCCATGGCACTGATGTTAATGTGCGTATGGGAGTGGCTGTAAACTATTGTCCTGGGCAATTGGGGGTCAAAGGGGTTGGGTACCAGATGGTAATTGTACCCTAGTGCTCTAGCAAGGCTGAATGTAACCCCTGGGGAAAGATGCCGGGTCACGCTACGCACAGGAGGCCCAAAAAAGGGAGATGACGTGCACGCAACCCCTCCTAGACCACGTGTGCAGAAAGAAAAACCTGCACTACGCTGTGGCACCCAGTAACACAAGAATGAACGTATGCGTGTCACACGCAGCCTAGAATGACCTCTGAAGGGGTAGGCTACACACAGGGCAAGCACAGATGTTAGATACGTGCATGACTCACCGTCTGCCAGGTAAAAGAGCGTGAAAAAGGAGCGCGTTTGGTTGGAACACCCTCACCAAAAGAAGATTTGTACGCAGTCTGAGGAGACAGGACAACAGTAGAAGGGAACACTGTTTGAGGGAACAGGCCCAGGTAAACCAGTAAAAGAGAAAAAAGAGAAAAAGCTGTCAGAGGTAACAGGGAGTACGAACTTGAAACGCCGTGAAGTAAATCGTGTGTGAAACGACAAGAAGTACAGAATTCACCCACTCGCTCTCCACGAAAAGCACGTACAAAGAAATGGTGTTCTACATGTACCTTTTATACAGGCCCACACGTCCAGCGTCACTTACGCGGCGTGTACGCGCTAGGGCCATTTCCACCAATTACACGCTTTGTCACTTCTGCGTGTAGGGCCATTTCCACCAATTACACGCTTTATCACTTCTGCGTGTAGGGCCATTTTCACCAATTACACGCTTTGTCACTGCCGCGTGTACGCGCTAGGCCCATTCCCACCAATTACACGCTTTGACACTCGGACGTGTCTTTCTTTTTTTTCACACGCAACATTTTCCAACGTGTGCCCAATTCAACGTGCACGTGACTTCATAGACGCGCATACGCTGGCGACGCGTTTACGCGCTAAGGGCCTTTCCTCGAATTACACGCAGACGTGTTGGATTTTCACGTGCCAAATCACTCCGTATCAAGCTGGCCACGCGTTCACACACGGAAGACCACGCTCCTGCCCAAAAGGCCAAATTACTGCCCCCCAGAGCCCTGAGCACGCTCCCACCTGCCATCTGCTGCTGCCTGACTGCCTGCTGTCCACGTGCCCTGCCATTTGCTGCCTGCACATCAGCCAGGGGTGCTGTTGCTGTGACCACCCCTGCTGGAACCAAAGACTCCCGACTGATTTTCCATCGCCCCACAGCCCAGCCCCAGGACCCAGTTGCCCACCCACTCCTGCCTCTGGGGTTGCCATGTCGGGCACTGCAACATCTGGCACCAGTGGCAACCCCCGGCCAAGGAGGCAGAGGGGCACCAGCTTCACTGCCACCGAAGTTGGTGTCCTGGTGGAGCATGTCCTGGGGCAGTATGATGCCCTCTTCGGAAGGTTGCGCGCCGACAAGGAAGGACGGACTCGGATCTGGATGGACATCGTGACTGCCATCAACGCGGAGGAGGTGGCAGTCCACGACTACGAACGTGTCAGGAAGCGCTGGGAGGACTTCAGGTCCAGGACCCTCAACAAGGCCCGGCGCCTCCTGAAGGCAGCGGATGCTAAGGGGCGCCGGGGCCACTTGTCGGAAGATCAGATGAGGGTCCTGGAACGCATATCCCCAGCGCTCCACATCCAGGTCCTTGAGATGCAGACCCGTCTGGAGTCGAGCGGTAAGTGTACATGCATACTGATTGTAAGCTGTGCGTGTGGTGGTGTGCCAGGAGTGTGCAGGTTTAACATGTATTTTTATGTGGCCAAGTAGGGGGGGTGTACAGGGCTGTGAGGGTGACACATGCGAGGGGTCTCATGTGTGGCACATGGATGGTGCTTGTGTGTGTGGGCTTGCATGGCACAGGATGTGGAGGAATGATTGTCAGGTGTGACATGGATGTCGATCAAAACACTGCGACAGTTGGCGGAGGTGTACACATGCATGCAAGTTTGGTGTTGTGTGTGCATGTGTAGTGTACTCCCTATGTTGCATGTGATGTGTGGATGACCTTTGGCTGCTCATGATGTTGTATGTGAATGGATGGTGCTGACTGTTGCATTATGGCTGTGGTATGGCTCATGTGTGCAAGTTGAAATGACATGTGTGTTGGGGATTGTGATGCCATGTCTGAGGTTTACCAATGCCACTCATGTATAACTGTAATGTGTGTATGAGTCCATTTTACAGTGCCCTGATGCCTGTGTTTTCTTTCTCCCTGTCTGCAGCGTCAACTGATGAAGAGGGCGGAGAAGGTTCTGTCGAGCACAGCGGCAGGGGTCGCACCACCAGCCGGAGACGCAAGGCCCGGATCCCCTCCCAGGTTGTGATCTCGTCGGGGAGTGAGGAGTCCGGTGCCGCATCCCAGGCCGCAGCTGCCGAGGGGAGGTCCAAGAGGCGGAGGTTGGAGTTGGACTCCTCGGCAGCAGAAAGGGCAGCTGGGACCCCACAGGGCCCAACGGGGGAAGATGGCACGGAGTCATCCAGGTTGGTGGGGGGTTTGGTGGAGGAGGAGGCCATGCAAGCGACAGTAGCGGGGTCTGGAGGTGGGGATTCCCCTGGTGCTAGTGGTGCAGTGCAGGATCAGGGACAGGGGGCAGCACAGGCCGCCGCGGAGGTGCCTGTGTGCAATCCTGTCCCTGCTCCTGTCACTGAATCATCTTGCACCAGCGGGGATGCCTACCTCCAGACCCGTTCTCAGGGAGAGGATTGGCTTACGACACCTGGCCTTCCACTCCCTGCGGATGTGGCTATCCTGCACCAGGTTATGCCTGTCCAGGGTGTGGTGGCGTTGCGTCAATGGGCCATGCGAGCTGACCTGCAGTCTTTTCATGATGAGTCTGCACGTCTTCTCGCATGGCTCGTTGACCGCGTTGACCCACTGGGACAGCTCACCAGGGCTGGATTCCTCCGTTTCCTGGACCTTGTTCCGACCCCCTTCTCCACAGAACCCCCTATGCCCCAGTCGTCCTCCATGCCATCTTCCCACCCATGTGTCACCTGGGTGCCCTGTGGAGCTGCCTCCGACCGTGCGGCCAGGCTGGTGGACAACAGATCCCTGCCACATTCGGGAGTCGGACGTCCAGCAGGGGTGGCCACGTCAACGACTGCACCCCAGCTGGAGGAGGATGTGCAGGCACCATCGGACAGGGCACATGGACAGCAGCAGCTGCAGCAGCAGGAGGCTGTAGGTGGGAGCCACGATAGCTCGGGGCCTTCAACATCGGAGGGGCAGGCATCGGCCGGAGGGCAGGAGGAAGTGTCTTCCGTGTGGCAGCGGTTGGGCCACGCCATAGATGCGGAGCGGCGGCAGGCAGAAGAGGCGCGGCTCACCATGCGGAGGGCCATGAGGCGGGCCGAGTACCTCGAGGCAATCCGCAGGGAGTTGGAGGTGAACATGTCGGCGTCCCTGCGGACCCTCGGGGTCATGGAACAGGACCGCTTCAGGGACATAGACGAGGAGTTCGATGATGCCCTGGCCCGGAACACCACTAAGTGAGCTACTGGACTGGCCCGCCGCCATTGTATATAGTTATTTAGTGATAGGTTTCCTTTGCAGTTTATTTTTCTTTGGAGTCGACGGACACTGCTCCACCTTTTGTATATAGTTCCATTTTAGATAGGTTTTTTGGTAGGTTTCATTTCTTCTCTTGGGATGATGGACCCTGAATACTTTGTACATAGTTGGACTTTGGATTTGGATATTTTTTTAACTATGAATATTTTTTGCCATGGAGCAATGGTTTTCTATTTCTTTTTTACCTTAATTTACTTTTCATGGACTTGAACTTTGGAAGATATTTTTTCATATTGTCATTTATTGATTTCATTTTGAAAAGAGACAGCCTGCTTGATTTTTTAATTATTTTACTTGTGTATTTTGGTTGATTTTGATAGCCATTGCTGTTGTTTTTAATACATTATTTTGATTTTTTCATTCTTCATTGTGTGGTTTCATCTCATTGTTTTCATGCATGTCATGATATGGGTTTTCAGGTTCCCTTGCAACCATTGTGTGTGTGTGAGACACATGTGTTGATTTACATTGTTTCAATTGGAGTACTATCATGGGCACATGTAATACTTGGTTGTGTCTTTGGGCTGTGGTGGCTGGCCATGAGGCACATGCTTGAGGATTTTCAGGGCCTGTGGGCAGGGGGACATGAGTGGGGGCCTGGTGGAGGCTGCCCCTGTACTGCTGGGGGGTGGGGGTGGTGGGAGACATGAGTGGGGGCCTGGTGGAGGGTGCCCCTGCACTGCTGGGGGGTGGGGTGGTGGGAGACATGAGTGGGGGCCTGGTGGAGGCTGCCCCTGCACTGCTGGGGGGTGGGGGTGGTGGGAGACATGAGTGGGGGCCTGGTGGAGGCTGCCCCTGGTGGCTGGGGGGTGGGGGTGGTGGTAGACATGAGTGGGGGCCTGGTGGAGGCTGCCCCTGCACTGCTGGGGGGTGGGGGTGGTGGGAGACATGAGTGGGGGCCTGGTGGAGGGTGCCCCTGCACTGCTGGGGGGTGGGGGTGGTGGGAGACATGAGTGGGGGCCTGGTGGAGGGTGCCCCTGGTGGCTGGGGAGTGGGGGTAGTGGGAGACATGAGTGGGGGCCTGGTGGAGGGTGCCCCTGCACTGCTGGGGGGTGAGGGGGTGGGAGACATGAGTGGGGGCCTGGTGGAGGCTGCCCCTGCACTGCTGGGGGGTGGGGGTGGTGGGAGACATGAGTGGGGGCCTGGTGGAGGCTGCCCCTGGTGGCTGGGGGGTGGGGGTGGTGGGAGACATGAGTGGGGGCCTGGTGGAGGGTGCCCCTGCACTGCTGGGGGGTGGGGGTGGTAGGAGACATGAGTGGGGGCCTGGTGGAGGCTGCCCCTGCACTGCTGGGGGTGGGGGTGGTGGGAGACATGAGTGGGGGCCTGGTGGAGGCTGCCCCTGGTGGCTGGGGGTGGGGGTGGTGGGAGACATGAGTGGGGGCCGCCCCTGGTGGCTGGGGGCTGGGGGTGGTAGGAGACATGAGTGGGGGCCTGGTGGAGGGTGCCCCTGCACTGCTGGGGGGTGGGGGTGGTGGGAGACATGAGTGGGGGCCTGGTGGAGGCTGCCCCTGCACTGCTGGGGGTGGGGGTGGTGGGAGACATGGGTGGGGGCCTGGTGCAGGGTGCCCCTGGTGGCTGGGGGGTGGGGGTGGTGGTAGACATGACTGGGGGCCTGGTGGAGGGTGCCCCTGCACTGCTGGGGGGTGGGGGTGGTGGGAGACATGGGTGGGGGCCTGGTGCAGGGTGCCCCTGGTGGCTGGGGGGTGGGGGTGGTGGTAGACATGACTGGGGGCCTGGTGGAGGCTGCCCCTGCACTGCTGGGGGGTGGGGGTGGTGGGAGACATGAGTGGGGGCCTGGTGGAGGCTGCCCCTGCACTGCTGGGGGGTGGGGGTGGTGGGAGACATGAGTGGGGGCCTGGTGGAGGGTGCCCCTGGTGGCTGGGGGGTGGGGGTGGTGGGAGACATGAGTGGGGGCCTGGTGGAGGGTGCCCCTGCACTGCTGGGGGGTGGTGGTGGTGGGATACATGGGTGGGGGCCTGGTGGAGGATGCCCCTGGTGGCTGGGGGGTGGGGGTGGTGGGAGACATGAGTGGGGGCCTGGTGGAGGCTGCCCCCGCACTGCTGGCGGGTGGGGTGGTGGGAGACATGGGTGGGGGCCTGGTGCAGGGTGCCCCTGGTGGCTGGGGGGTGGGGGTGGTGGTAGACATGAGTGGGGGCCTGGTGGAGGCTGCCCCTGCACTGTTGGGGGGTGGGGGTGGTGGGAGACATGAGTGGGGGCCTGGTGGAGGCTGCCCCTGCACTGCTGGGGGGTGGGGGTGGTGGGAGACATGAGTGGGGGCCTGGTGGAGGCTGCCCCTGCACTGCTGGGGGGTGGGGGTGGTGGGAGACATGAGTGGGGGCCTGGTGGAGGGTGCCCCTGGTGGCTGGGGGGTGGGGGTGGTTGGAGACATGGGTGGGGGCCTGGTGGAGGCTGCCCCTGCACTGCCGGGGGCATGGGGGTGGTGGGATACATGGGTGGGGGCCTGGTGGAGGGTGCCCCTGGTGGCTGGGGGGTGGGGGTGGTGGTAGACATGAGTGGGGGCCTGGTGGAGGCTGCCCCTGCACTGCTGGGGGGTGGGGGTGGTGGGAGACATGAGTGGGGGCCTGGTGGAGGCTGCCCCTGCACTGCTGGGGGGTGGGGGTGGTGGGAGACATGAGTGGGGCCTGGTGGAGGCTGCCCCTGGTGGCTGGGGGGTGGGGGTGGTGGGAGACATGAGTGGGGGCCTGGTGGAGGGTGCCCCTGCACTGCTGCGGTGTGGGGGTGGTAGGAGACATGAGTGGGGGCCTGGTGGAGGCTGCCCCTGCACTGCTGGGGGTGGGGGTGGTGGGAGACATGAGTGGGGGCCTGGTGGAGGCTGCCCCTGGTGGCTGGGGGTGGGGGTGGTGGGAGACATGAGTGGGGGCCGCCCCTGGTGGCTGGGGGGTGGGGGTGGTAGGAGACATGAGTGGGGGCCTGGTGGAGGGTGCCCCTGCACTGCTGGGGGGTGGGGGTGGTGGGAGACATGAGTGGGGGCCTGGTGGAGGCTGCCCCTGCACTGCTGGGGGTGGGGGTGGTGGGAGACATGGGTGGGGGCCTGGTGCAGGGTGCCCCTGGTGGCTGGGGGGTGGGGGTGGTGGTAGACATGACTGGGGGCCTGGTGGAGGGTGCCCCTGCACTGCTGGGGGGTGGGGGTGGTGGGAGACATGGGTGGGGGCCTGGTGCAGGGTGCCCCTGGTGGCTGGGGGGTGGGGGTGGTGGTAGACATGACTGGGGGCCTGGTGGAGGCTGCCCCTGCACTGCTGGGGGGTGGGGGTGGTGGGAGACATGAGTGGGGGCCTGGTGGAGGCTGCCCCTGCACTGCTGGGGGGTGGGGGTGGTGGGAGACATGAGTGGGGGCCTGGTGGAGGGTGCCCCTGGTGGCTGGGGGGTGGGGGTGGTGGGAGACATGAGTGGGGGCCTGGTGGAGGGTGCCCCTGCACTGCTGGGGGGTGGTGGTGGTGGGATACATGGGTGGGGGCCTGGTGGAGGGTGCCCCTGGTGGCTGGGGGGTGGGGGTGGTGGGAGACATGAGTGGGGGCCTGGTGGAGGCTGCCCCTGCACTGCTGGCGGGTGGGGTGGTGGGAGACATGGGTGGGGGCCTGGTGCAGGGTGCCCCTGGTGGCTGGGGGGTGGGGGTGGTGGTAGACATGAGTGGGGGCCTGGTGGAGGCTGCCCCTGCACTGTTGGGGGGTGGGGATGGTGGGAGACATGAGTGGGGGCCTGGTGGAGGCTGCCCCTGCACTGCTGGGGGGTGGGGGTGGTGGGAGACATGAGTGGGGGCCTGGTGGAGGCTGCCCCTGCACTGCTGGGGGGTGGGGGTGGTGGGAGACATGAGTGGGGGCCTGGTGGAGGGTGCCCCTGGTGGCTGGGGGGTGGGGGTGGTTGGAGACATGGGTGGGGGCCTGGTGGAGGCTGCCCCTGCACTGCCGGGGGCATGGGGGTGGTGGGATACATGGGTGGGGGCCTGGTGGAGGGTGCCCCTGGTGGCTGGGGGGTGGGGGTGGTGGTAGACATGAGTGGGGGCCTTGTGGAGGCTGCCCCTGCACTGCTGGGGGGTGGGGGTGGTGGGAGACATGAGTGGGGGCCTGGTGGAGGCTGCCCCTGCACTGCTGGGGGGTGGGGGTGGTGGGAGACATGAGTGGGGCCTGGTGGAGGCTGCCCCTGCACTGCTGGGGGTTGGGGGTGCAGGGGGACATGAGCAGGTGTGCAGGGTAGTCCCCTGTTTTGTGGGCTGCCTGCAGGGGCCATGGAGGGTGTACAGGGAACACCTGTCAGGACCCACCCAGCCTAATCGCGTGTGTAACTTCCCACGCACCCCTGTAATACACGTACCAAGCCAAATCGCGTGTGATAATTCCCGCGCACCCCTGTGATACACGTACCCAGCTGAATCGCGTGTACAACTTCCCGTGTCCCCCTGTAATACACGTACCCAGCCAAATCGCGTGTGATAATTCCTGCGTACCCCTGTGATACACGTGCCCTGGCTAATCGCGTGTAAAACTTCATGCGTACCCCTGTAATACACGTACCCTGGCCAATCGCGTGTTAAACTTCCCGCGTAGCCCTGTAATACACGTACCCTGGCTAATCGCGTGTATTACTTCACGCGTACCCCTGATATGCATGTTACCCGCTTTGCGTTCCTTGTTTGGCAGCCCTGTAAACTGGTCCAGGGTTAGCGCAGCCCTTTGCGATGATTTTGCGATTTTGATGGCTTTTCCTTGCGCGAGGGCGTTCTTGGGGGCGTTACTGGCGCTGCTGCAGGGTCGCTGCGATACTCTGCGCCACGGCTGGTTTGGGAGCCTAAAATCCATGAATACGCTGTGCGCGGAAATCGGTTTTAGCGCACGTGCCTGGCACAGACAATCACACGCGGACACTCTGCGCCAGCCGCTTGCGACACTTTTCTGCGAAATTCTATGAATTACCCTGTTAGTGTCTCTGCACAATCCATCGCTATTGTCAGTGATTTCTCAATAGCAAAGGCTGCCTCAGCCAATTCTTGCTCACATGGGAAATATCACTTCATCACTGGATCTAACAACCCACTGTAATATGCTAGAGGTTTGTACCGCATCAAAGATTTCTGTGTGAAGACAACCATCATCACATATCCATTTGAATGGGAAAACAAGAAAAACTCCTCTGCATAATCTGGTATTGCTAACACTGGGGCAGTTGTAATTGCATTTTCCAGTTCATTCAATGCTTCAATCATCTCTTCTGTTCATCTAAGTGCTTCTAGCTCTTTCTGTGCCTCTTTCAACGCTTGTAAAAGAGGCCTGATAGATGTAGTATAATCAAAAACCCAGGATCGACAATAGTTGCACAATCCCAGAAATGATTGCATTTCTCTCACTGTGGCTGGGGGTATTATGAATAGATTCTGCTCGTTCTGGTGTCACCTTCCTTCCTTCTGCTGATATAATCTATGCCAAATAAATTACTTTTTCTGACAATACTGTACTTTTTCTTTGTCAACTTGTTATCACTTTTCTGCCAATAAGGTTAAGAGGTTTTTATGCCAAATAAATTACTTTTTCTGACAATACTGTACTTTTTCTTTGTCAACTTGTTATCACTTTTCTGCCAATAAGGTTAAGAGCATCATTGAATGTTCACAACAACAGATCATCAACATATTGTATTGCTGTGCTCTCTGTCTGTATGTTTGTCAAATCCATCTATAACACTCTTTTAAATAGACTATGGGATTCACAGTACCCCTGTGGTAATCTTGTGTGCTGGAATTGTGTCCCTCTATAAGTTAACAAAGTGAGGTATTGTGAGTCTAGATGCAATGGAATTGAAAATAATACATTTTTAAAATCAATAAGTGCAAAAACTGTGGCAATAGTGGATATGCTACACAACATTGTGGCTGGCTTAGAAACAATTGACAAGTCTGCTTCCACAATATTATTCAAGGTGTGTAAATCTTGTATGAATATCCATGACCCTCCCTTTGCTTTTTTTCACTGGGTACACAGCTGTATTACATGGGGATTCTAATGCTACTTTTATGCCTTGCTGTAGCAGCACAGCTATTGTCTGGTATATTTCTTCATCTGCCCCACTTGACATGGGATTTTGCCTTTCTCGGAGTAGCATTGCTGCCTTCTTCAATTAAATTCTAACCATCCCTATGCTTCTAAGGAGGCCTACATCTTTGAGATTACTGGTCCATAATTCTTTGGCCACACTCTCAAAACATTTGTAACAATGTGCTGATACATTTGTAACCAATAACAATCTCTAGGGGACCTCTCTGTACACTATTTTCAATTGGCATAGGATGCTTATCTGGATAATGAACTCATCATCATCGTACTCACCTTGGAACAAGTGTTTATCAGTAATATCGATAAGTCGCAGCGCTGGATCAATTGCTAAAACTGTGCACCAGTCAATACCTTCTTCATCAATTGCATGCAAAATCACTCTGTCCTACCTCACCACTGCTGCTTCTACATGCACCATAATATCTGTCCCACGCTCAATGTCTGTCTGTACTTTAGGTCTAAACACATACTCTATGGCCAATCGCAACACCTTGTCCTTTATTCTGGGGATACAACAAAATGTACAACACTATACACACCTAAATCTTAAATAAATGTTTGTTGTGCTATTCGTAATTTTTGATCAAAATATATCTAGGACAAATTTGGAAATAGTTGCGGTGCGGGGGAGATAATCTTAACCTTGGCATCTGGGTTGGTACATGAACAAAAAAAGGAGGTGTATGTTCCCAAGATGGGGAACTCCCGTCCCCTACACACTGTCTAGGTCTGTATAAACAGATAAATAGTTTAGCAATATATTTAGTGTTATGTGGGCAATGTTGTAACTAACATTGTCCAATAAAGTCACCATATGGAGTTAATTGGGTTAAATTAGTTTGTACCCTGTTAATATATTTTAAATAAATGAACCAAAACAAATTGTTCATAGAAACAATAATGAGTGACAATTATCAAAATTAACACAAGAACTTGGGCCATCAAATTATGGATTGAACTCAGCATGTTTCGAGAATTCACTCTTCATCGGGGGCAAAAATAGAAAATGTCATAGTTTCTACAAAAAACTAATTTAAAGAATACATTAATAAAGTGTCATGATACATTCTATTGTGCAACAAGAACTTGTACGTTCTTCCAAATTATGGATTAAACTCAAGTTCTTGTGTTAATTTTGATAATTGTCACTCATTTTCTATGAACAATTTGTTTTGGTTCATTTATTTAAAATATACTGACACGGTACAAAGCAATTTAGCCCAATTAACTCCATATGGTGACTTTATTGGACAATGTTAGTTACAACATTGCCCATATAACACACACCATATTGCTAAACTATTTATCTTTTTATACAGACCCTAGATAGTGTGCAGGGCAAGGGAGTTCCCCATTTTAGGAACATCCACCTCCTTTTTATCCCTTGATTCTGGGGACACAACCCAACAACACCTGAACTCTAAAGGAGAACAAGTCCGTATTAGGTGGCATTCCTCTCATAACTCTCTGGCCAGGAAATGCTTGAATTAATGTTTTGGCATTCACATGATGAATACCTGGTGTGGAAAACACTATGCACTTCGCTGTAAACAAAATGGTCATGTTCAGTTTGTGCATTGAAACCTCTACCTAACATATTCACTGGTGTGCTTCGTGAATATTGCAAAGGTACAGGCAGTGTGTGTGTCCCGATTGTAACCGGTAAATCATCTGTAAAAGTAAATGTAGCGGAGCAGCTGACTGCCTCTGCAGGAAGTCCCGTCTCCTCCTTCTGGTATGTTGGGAGCCTGAGATTGTACAATGCTTGACACCAGCATTTGTGACCATACCACTGCAAATATTTGAAAGAAGAAAGGCCTATCAGATGTATTCCTGACGAGATGACAGTCTGAGGGAGAAACACCCCAAAGGAATACGAGAAAGAGCGAAAGAGGAGCTAGTGACATCACAAGAGATGAGAAGTCAATCACTGAAGAAGATCAGCTGAAGAGAATGTATGGACCTTATCGAAACTGATGATGAAGTTAAGAATCGAGTAAAATTTCATATGAGAAAATAATATTTTGCGTGTATGATGCACTACAGAGAATGCAAACTATTCAATAACTGTACAGATGCTGTAACGCAAGTAGACTAAGTGATCTGAAAAGCTGGCTTTAAGTAGTGAATAGACAGCAGGCAGAGTTGCCATTGTATCATGAATTTAGTAAGCTCAGACCAACGTAGAAAGAAGGATTGAGAGTGGTTTCTCAGCAAGGAATTAGCTGAAATTGTGGACTTGAATGGTGAATCTGTCTGACCTGGTATCAAAGTTGAAGCAAGCCAAGGCCGGTTTTCTATTCTCAAGGCAGTAAAACTTGAGAAGCTGAATCATTCCCTATTAAGGTGCAAAGAAAGAACCTCATGTGTGCCAAGTATTATCCATTTAAGACATTTAATTGCTGCAAAATGGACCAAATTGTGGTCTCCTGTCACATGAGCCAAGGATGAAAATAGAGATGGGACTGCAGTTCCAGAACTATGATAGCACTTGCTCACACTCCCTTATATTCCCAGAGAAGAGAATATGCTGCGAGGCCAAGTTTAAAGATAATCTTCGTGGCAGAAGGCATGGGTAGTGAGAGACGTTAGGCTAATTGAATGGGGAGGCAAAGTCAGGTCCACTCCTAGCACCTGGTTATGAGCTTACGTGCTGCTAAGTAAACCAAATGTTCCAGACTGTTATGAACGTGCCAACCAATTGTAGAGAGCCATAGAACAAAGGGCCTTATAGTTTGAGAGCAAATTGTATACAGTGTACTTAATAATGTTGAAGATGACTTGCACTAGAGGAGGGCCCATGTTGTCCACCTGACAGTAGAGACCCTATCACAATCCAACCCTTTATAGAAAGTATATTTAATGTTCCCTTTGTACGAATCACAGACTCTCTTAGGTTTTTCTTATTTGCCACATAGTATGACGTCACTTATGACAAATTCTTGGTATAAAGGTGTGATTTTTTATTAAATGTACGAGAAAGTTTGTGCAACATCCGTAGGTGTCCCTTGTAACTCCCTGTTTTAGATAATTGATAATAAAATAGAAATACTTTGCCACATTCCTGAGTTGGCCCGATTATTTGATGTCAGAGTTATTCTACATCCCATCCACTGCATGTGTGTTACCCAATGGGCTCTACAGCTCATAACCATTAACATAGCCCCAGAAAATCCCTGTGTGTCCATAATCATATCTGACAATGGGAATTCCCCCTCTCTGGCACAGTACCAAGTCGCCTCTTTGTCTACTAAGAATGAAAATGTCCTATTGCCTATCCTCATTCCTACCCTTTGTTCCTCTTCTGGGTCTGGCGTCACTGATTGTACTGGGCATTTCAGAGCCCTCTGTTGGTTGTCCTATCATGGATAAATGTTTGTGCCTGTTGGTAAAAAGGGATTCCCTACCCAATTTGTGAACATGTCCAACATGGTCATCCAAAATTCTCATAGCCACCAAACCTAGGGCTACCTGCTTCAAATCCTCCTCCATATGCTTGTACAAATCCTCACCCCCTTCCTCTTAGCAAGTTCCCTCTCCCTCTGGATAATACATCTGCTCTCCTTTTCATCCATTAAATCCCATTTGTCCTGCCTGCTGTTAACCCTGCTGATATTGTTCCTCTCCTACATTTGTAATCACTGCTCCTTCTACTGCTATGCTCACCAACTTCTTTTGCACTGATTTTGCTCCTTCACTCACCCTGTTTTCTATTTTCTTCCTTTGATTCTCCTGTTTCAACCTAAAAAAAATGAAAAATATGCAATTGTGTTTTGGTACATGTTTTCATCTCTATCCCCACTACCTTTTGCAATTGAGCTTACACGCTGTCTCGAAAACATTGACCTTCAATGTGATTAAACATAGGAATATTTTTTCCCATATCTCTTATTTCTAAGCACCACTTTTCTTTCATTTCCTCAATGTACTGCATGGGGTCCTCATCTGGTTTTATTTTCCACGTCATTATACCACTCTTGTCTGATGTATCTGGGTACATTACTCTTTATGCCTTCCACATGTTTGCCCTATTAAATGGTGATCCATCATGCTGATTACTGTTTGCGGTTACCTCTGCGTATCCTGCCTTTGCCACAGCTCATCTGCTTGGTCTCCCACTATTGAAGAAAATAAACTCTTCATATCCCCCACAGCTAAGGTTATTCCTGTCATTCCCTTTTCCAGTTCATGAATCCACATGCCCACCCCTGCTGTAAGGGATGACAACTTGGCTAATACATTATCCTTATCTGTCTGGGGCAATGGGATCTACTGGGCCAATCCAGCCCCCTTCTGTAACAAGGGAAGCTGTGTGCTCTGCTCATGTGCATGGGTACATTCTTTGAATGTTTCCCTGTTGCCAGGGCCATATGGCCTGGCAGGTATCAAAGTCTATCTCTATATAATGATCTCTTCTTACATTTACCAGAGGCGCAGGAAAGGATTTGCTGGTCATCGCCCTGGAAATCATCTTCTTCATCTTCTTCATCCTCCAATTCCTCTTCCTCACCCTCATGCACTAAATCATAAACAATACTGTGAGGGTGTCCGACACTCAGAGCAATCTCTCTTCTCCTTATTCATTCACCCACTCCATCCAGCACGGTCGGCCGGTCCGCTCTCTGTCTTCTGTGCGCATTAACTTCTGCAAGCAGTCTCACATGGAGGTTCTTGTCAGCTCTGCTGTCGATCTTAAACATAATTCGTCCTGCTCTCCATTTATTTGGAGCTTTCCCTATTCTTTGTCCCTTGCTTCTAGGTTGCCTCTCTTTCTCTAGTTCCTCCTTTGCTTC
Source organism: Ambystoma mexicanum (assembly GCF_040938575.1). Lineage (NCBI taxonomy): Eukaryota > Metazoa > Chordata > Amphibia > Caudata > Ambystomatidae > Ambystoma > Ambystoma mexicanum. The sequence goes on along the minus strand of NC_090927.1, from coordinate 416,376,501 downwards.
TCACGCCTGGTCTTCCAAATGCCACTGTGCATCATTCTCTAACTGCAACACAAGAGAGTTTGTGTGTCCTCTTTTATTCATCCTGTCTTTTTGTCACTGTTTTCTTCGGGGGTATGACCCTAGATTGGTTGTAATGAGAACTGTCCGGGCATGGTCATCGCTGGAAAGCATTGCGGAGGAGGAACAGTTGGCGTCACATGTATTTCATTGTGCTTCATGTTTCTACAACCAGATTAGCTTTTTCCTGTTTCTCACACATCTTCCACAGTTCGAGAATGCTTAATCTGTTTTTTTCACATCTTTCCCTTATATGTGGTGGTTAAATGTGTATACATGTGCTGTAATAACTCCTTTGTGTGGGTTCCCTCTCTGGGGAATGGCCTAAACATTTTACCTGCCGTTTCATGTATCTATTCTGTGTAGTATTTTACCATTTTCTCTCTATATTGGGGGAGTGATTTGCACAGGTGTGCCAGCGGGGTATCCATAATACACAACTATTGAGCAAATGTATTAATGAACGCTGCTCCAGCAGCACTCATCACTTTATTCCTTTTTCCCCCTTAATCAAATCAACCTCCCACCCTTTATTAAATACCCCAAAAAGGATTCAAACAAATTCAAATCCAACTCACACCCTTTCATACACATCATTACATCATCACACACATTAACTCTCCTCAACACAAACATTCCTACCCTACCAAAATACAATAATCAATTTACTTGGAGCGGAGACTCTGCAGCAGCGGAGTCTGCTGCAGAGTCTTTTGGTCTATTGATACTGCAGGACTCTAACTCCTTTTGCTCCAGGATTGTGAAGACTCTCCAAGTCCTCTTTCTATTGCTGCTAATTTTCACCTCAAATTACCCAGGAAGCCGCGGAGCGGTCACGGAGTCTGCTGCAGAGTCTTTTGGTCTTTAGGCTCTGCAGGCTCTGCAGTGCTGCCCCGCCTCGCCACCCACTTGGAAACCCACAGAAACCAGCAAGAGATCTCAACATAGAGGAAATCTCCGACTGACAAGACGGCAAACTGAGAACCAAGAAAATCGCCATTGCGGTGAGTGGTCTTACCCCACCTTTCGCCCCTCCGATTGACATAACCTGCATCGCCACAGAAACTATTGAAACTGTGCTCACCCACCCCCACAAGAACCCTGTGTCTCCACCCCCCCCAACCCTTACCTGCCTGTCGGAGCCCGATCTCTCTGCCCACCGCCCACTGACAACGAAAAACCAGCCGCGCGAGATCCGGCAGTTTTCCTGCCCGACCGCTGTACTGCAACTCCCGCCGGCAAGCTCCTCTGTCTAACAGCACTCGCACAGACAAGTGTGCCGCATACCTTCTCGCAGCTTACCGTGCGACTGATTCTCCCTCCCAAAGCAGCCCTACGTCCTGTACTGATCCCTCATTGTCTTCCACCTCTGTGCAGGCTCCCTCGTCCAGCTACTCGAAATCTCCTCGAGAGAAGCAGACCCACACAGAAGCACCAGACTACGGTCGCAAGTGACACGCTACGAAGCGCCCCAAAATTAGTTAACGCAACACAGGAGACTGGGGCACCCCTGACCGGGCGTATCTCGCCCCCAACCCAATTTGAAAAACAGGAAGTTTTGCCAGCCTCTCCTCACTCGAGACTGCACTAAGTTCCACAAACTCTTGCTGATAAATCCACGGCACACACCTGTCAGTATACTGCCCAAATATCAGAAGCTAACCCAAAGGAACCTCTCTTGCCCTGCTCCCATGCGAGACTGCATTAAGCGCAGCAAGAATCGTAAATACCTGCCAGTGCAGAGCTTTAATCCCAGAAGCTAACACAACCGACGCAGCGCGGGAGACTGCAGGGGCTTTCTCCCCTTTGATCCCGCACACCCTGCTCTGAGACTTGAGACTGCACCAAGTACCGTCAACTTTGGCAGATAAACTAACGACACACACCTGCCAGCACAGTGCCTTAACATCAGAAGGTAACCCAAAAAGAAACATCTATTGCACTGCCCTCATTTGACACTGCATCAACTGTAGCAAGAAAGGCAAACACCTGCCAGTTCAGGGCTTCAATCCCAGAAGCTAACACAACCGACGCACTGCGGGAGACTGCAGGGGCTTTCTCCCCTTTGATCCCGCACATCCTGCACTGAGCCATCTGAAACTACCACTGGTCCTAAACCCTATCAGAATATAGAAGATTGCGGGGATCTCAACCCCTTCTATCCTACTCTGATCTACAATCAAAGGTGATCCTGAACCACAATAGTTTCTTCAACTCTGAACCAAAAATCTTATTCAAGCCGGAATACAGGAGATTACGAGGGCCTCTCCCCCTTTGATCCTGCATCGAACCTGAACAGAGACTCTCCGACTATCAACAACCATTCGATTTTGCTTCGACCACCACACAAAGGAGATCTCGATCTTTAACAACCTTTTCACCCCTGAACGGAAAACTTCTACAACCCGGAATACAGGAGACTGCAGGGGCCCCTGCCCCTTTGATCCTATACCAAACTTGAACAAAGACACTCTGACTAGGAACAACTATTCAAGCTCAGAGCGAGAAATCCCACTTACATCGAGATGCAAAACGGAACTACCCCAACTCTAAAGTCTGCAAAAACTCCAGAAGCGACAGAAAATCCGCTACCTTCCTCAACACAAAAAAAAACAAACTATACGGACAAATACAAGGCTTAGAGGAAAGCGCATTGCGGATCCCATGCAACCAACAATGCAACAGATATTCCAACTGAAGCACTCGAACAAAAATACTACTGAAAATGGCCCATCTAAACTTACGCAGGACCCACAAAATCAAGAAAAACAAACACAAAAACAAGCTACTACTATAGATCAGACCCTCACAGATAGTTCAAACAAATTCCGAGAGAACGAACCACAAAAACAACTTGAAGTTATGAAACGGACCCTCCAAGAATATCCAAGCGAAACTCTGTCACATCCAGAACAGCCAAGAGAAACTCCGCCACATCCAGAACACGAACATATTAAAGAACCGGAGCAACAAAATCAAGGAAATACAAGCACCCATGACCGTAAAATCCCAGCGACATGGGACAAAATACACAGTGAAGAATTATCGACACAATCAAGTCAAACGAACACACCAGGACTGCAAACGACAAAGATGACCAAAAAAGAAAAAGCAAAACAGGCAAAATTGCAATGGCTACAATCTCATACTGCTCAAAAACTACTAAATGAACCGATCATACCTCCTCTGAACACAGTGACAGGTAAAGTAGCCCGTTTATCCTTAGAAAATTACAGAAATCGAATCAATTATGAATAGTGCCGAAAGAAGGAGAGAAATCTTTGGAGAACCACCACATATGATAACCCCACCCAGCACATCGACACCAGCACCCAAAAAATCCCTGCAATCAAATTTCCATTCCGGCGAAAACCAAAGCAACGGCAGAGAAATAGCACACACCAGCTCTCTTAACATAAAAAAGGAACCAAGAGTTACCCAATTCGAATATGAAGGCGAAGAATCTTTTCATACACCAGTACAAGGAAATGAAACAGGTTATCCAACCCCTGTACCAAGCAACACAGGTAGACATTCCTCCCCGATTGACAATGCACAAAACCAGAGACCTCCAACAACTATGATGGAACTACAAAACATGCTGCTGGCAGTGGTATCTCAATCCATGATACCCTTTCTCAAACTTCACGAAGCCACAAAAGATAATATACGAGACCATGCAACACTTCTCGCAATGATTCATACTAAGCAAATACATACAGAAGATTTCATCAACACAATTGGAAAGCGCCTAGACTTTGAAGCAGAACAGTCCCGTACATGGCAACAAAGACTTTTCATGACAGCACGGGATGACAAGGAAGAAAAGATCCAATTTACAAAAGAACTCATGATCCTACTCAGAAACCAGCAACAACAACCGATCCTACAACAAACAAGAACCCAAGACAGCACACCACGATGCATGACACCAGAAAAAATGAACCTGGACCAACTGAGACACACACCAAATAACCCTTCAACACCTTTATTGCCACAATTAACAACTGTACCAAATCCATGCAATGAAAAAATAAAACCAACAGGTGAACCCAGAACTATGACAAGCAATGCCACTTCCGGAATATTTGGGCAAGCAAAGAATACCGGCAAATATCCACCAAAGAAACTCACCAAACAAACACATAAACAAACAGGATCACAAGCCTTCCTACGAAATTTGCCATTACCAAAGCTGATCCCAGAAAAAACTGAAAAAACAGCCAAAATTCCATCCTCAGGAAAAAACCCTAAAAGCCCTGCAAAGAATCTTACAAGAAAACACAATGAGCCACTATTACCAATTTCAAACAAACAAACAAAAGCGGCAGTAAAGACATTAAACAAGGATCAAAGCTTAGATTCGGACGACCCAGTTAACTTAACGACACATGAAGATCAATCCTCACAAGGAAACAACAAAACCAACAGACAAGCAAAAGACTCAATCTTAATAGTCATTGACGAATATAAACAAGACCAATCCCCCAGCAATTTGATCTCTTGCAAACAAATCTCAGACAGCTCAACGATTAACCATACTAACACTTTCAACAATGAGGCAACCTACGATGAAATCTCCTCATCTTCATTTGTCGACAAGACAAACAGCAGCACTGGAAACAGCCATTCCCTATCTGAGGCATATCAAGAAATTTGTGATGCAGAACGACAAAGAGAATATCAAGATCTCCCGGAACCAAAATTTCTGGACCCTTTCCAGCTAACAGAGAAACACATAGTGCAAATAGAAAATGTCACCACCAGAGCAAATGAACTGGTATTGAACAGAGCGAATGTCCTAATCCTCTTCCAGCCTATTCCAAACCTTAGTCAAATACGCTCCAGAGACATTGACCTGGTGATCTTTGCAGACGAAAACTCTAACGACAAAATATTGCTAAAACTCCATAATAAAACAACTATGGAACAAATATTAACATCTAAAGATGCTCTAAACAAACTGGGCTTTAGATGTACAACTGGTACCAAAGCGTGTAAAGAAGAGATCACTAAAAAGGAAAACCTCAGAAAAACCTTTACAACGAAAAACAGATAAAAGAGAGATATAATTATACAAATAAACTCCCTAACACTCCAAAAAATAGAAGTGACCATCATTTCAAATGTCAGTATACCCCAGAAGATCGTAATGCCAGACATCAGTACACCCCAGAAGACCATCAAACTAGGCGACAGGACACCACTGAAAATACAACACATAACGAAGGGGAACTAGTGACAAGCTACAACACCGATCATCCAATCAGACGTCAATACGGATCAGACGATAGCCTGAATTACCAAGACAATGCAGAACTAAGCAATATTTTTTAACCATCAACCAGTAGACCAAAAACCTGGACCCTGTGCTCATGGAACACACGGGGAAACTCCCACCTGTTTAATGATCCATCGCCGGAATTCGATTGCTACCAGATCATTTGCCTCCAAGAAACCTGGCTCTCCACTACTCCATGCTGCGATGGCTTTCTAGCCTTCCTTAATCCAGCTCCAATAAGAACCAAAGGAAGACCCTCATCGTGGCTATTAACGCTAATTAAGATTGATACCACATGGTCTATACTACAGACAACAAATATCAATCCATGGATACAAAACACAGTCGTTAAAATCACGTCAAAGAGCGAGTCAATCTGTGCAACATCGGAAACCAACCACGAAAGGAAAATAGCAATCATTAACTTATACTGGAACCCAATGGCTATTACCAACGAAGCCTTCTTGGATGGTGTATTCCTTACAATCGACAACCTCATCGAGAAATATACAGGAGTTGAATTTATACTGTGGGGATCTAAATCTGCATTTATGGCAAAAAGACGGTCAGCCAATGCCAATCGAAAAACATATAATCCACGCAAAAAAATGGACTAAGGAAATCCTCATCCGTAACCTACAACTTATAGACCATCCCAAAGACGAAATAGGAAATCTTCTTCCCACTTGGTCTCGAGGCAAATCATCTGCCATAATCGACTACATATACCTTTCCAACAAACTAAAAGATGCAGTAGAAACAACAAATATAATTACAACAACGAAAAGCGATCACAATCAAACAGTCGTACATGGACAAGATATTCTGCGTCAACACGAGCCCAAGCGTCCTACTCCGCTTGAAGTCTGCGCAGCCGGAAAAAAACTTCGCATGACGGGACATCAAATGCAATGCTAAAGGAAAATCCGCATGCATGGGCTAACCTGATGGAAAATATCTTAACACTTATAAATAAGCTCAACCAGATACCTAAGTCATGGAAAACGGCAACCATTGTTCCCATCCACAAGCAAGGTCCAAAGGATGACCCGACCAACTTCCGCCCAATAGCATTACTGGACCCACTGGGAAAGTTGTTCGCTTCGATCCTCCTGAAAAAAATGAATCTATGGGCAATCCAAACAAAGCACTTTGCTACAAGACAAACTGGCTTCGCCCCAAATGTTGGGACTAACATCAACCTACTTTTACTAAACTTAATAAAACATGAAGCCATTAACAGCAAAACAAAAATGTATGTGGCGTTCATAGACCTTCATATGGCCTTTGATGGGATCTCTCGACAAAAACTTTGGGCCAAACTTGAAAAATGGGAATGCCCTAATGACATACTGGGCCCGATTAAACAACTCTACACAAATACCTCCATTACAATAAGACTCACAAGAGAAGGTCACACATCATCTAAAATAAACGCTCCAAATGGACTAAAACAAGGATGCTCCTTGGCTGCAACACTGTACAATCTCTATATTGCAGATATTGAGATTCATCTCCAACCTGACGTGCTGAATCCGCCAAAGATTAACTCAACTCCGGTGAAAATAATCACATATGCGGATGATATAATTCTACTGGACAAGACACCATCAGGGTTACAACATAGTCTCAATCAACTAAGCTCTTACATGCTTCTTAATGAACTCACTATTATCACAAAAAAAACAAAATCATGCAACTAACAAGACTGCCAAACACAAATGGAAAACAACTGAAAATTTACCTCAATAGTAAACAGCTGGAAGAAGTAACAACTTTTAAATACTTAGGTATCTTCATAAATCAATCCAAATGAGAAAAAGAGTGGATGATGAAATTGTAACAACAAACTCAATCTTTGGCAAGACAAAGATGTTTGATACAGCGTAAATTTGGGAAGTACTCTCTCAAACCGATAACCTCATTTTACAAACAAAAAGTTATTCCGACTATAGTCTATGGAACAGAGGCAATGATACATGCAACAGATCATGCCTGGACAAAACTAGAGGCCGTCTTCTGGCGTAAGATCTTGCAACTTCCATCTACCTTTCCCATGCCCAGAATTAGGCATGAAATAGCCTTACAATCCATCAACTCAATAGTTTTATGGAAACAACTAGATCTGTATCGAAAGCTTCTCACTGACGAAAAAACACCAGCAATCGAAATCTTGAGGTTTCATGAAGGAGCAACGAACAACACAATCCTTATGATGTGGAAAGCCAACCTAGAACAACTAATGCAATCAGAAGAAATTTCACATGAAATGCTTACGCTGCGCCCCCACTATGCAAAAAAGAAAATAATGGAAAACGACTGGATAAAAACACTTGAAGAAAATAAAAATACTCCCTCAATCTACAATGCGTGACAGACCTCAGATCCATCAACGAACTACCGGCATATTTGACCATCTTCCCTGTTGCTAAAATTCGCGCAATATATCTGAGGCTCAGAATGAACATAATTCCAACCCGCTACTACTTAGCAAAAACCAGACAAATCACGCCATCGGACAATTTTTGCCATTTTTGCTCAGACACCGAAAAACCAGAAACACTTTTTCACCTAGTAATGGAATGTAAGGACTTGTCTGAGCAAAGAATAAGATTCGGCAGCTACTAGAAGATACACGAACAAATAATGGAGACAGAGGAAAGATGGAAGGAGTTACTTAATGGCAGATCGCAAAAACTTATCCTGACAATATGCCATTTTCTTCAATAAATTCTCAACCTGGCCGAACCTTTTACGAGCTAAAAAAACTTTCTTTTATTTTAATTTGGCCGAGAAATGAAAAGTTTAAAAATTAAACTACAACATTAAAAAAAAAACAATAATCAATAATTATACAACAACACCACTGCTATATAACTAAGTCATCTCCTCATATATGGGACCTCCATATGCTACACAGCATGACCCATCATCCCCCTTGGGGAATATCCTTGTTTCTTCACAATACTAAAACTATGCAATGCTGTCTTCCCTTAATACAATAGGGGTATTCTCTTCTTCAATATCTTCTTATCATTTCTACTTCTACAACCTTGTAGTCTCTCTGGGTCGCATCAACAGGATATTACTCCCTAGTTCACCAGACATATCACTTTTTCCTCTTCTTCTGGCCTCAACACTTATACACATAACAAATACTATCTATTTACCAAGCTATTGTTCTTCATGCGCAGGTATACGTTCTGAGATCGCTGAGGTCCCCTGATGGCCTGATGTCCAACCTCCCTGAACTCCCCGCACTTCCCCACCTCACCGTGCTGCCCACGAGATTGGAGAGCAATCTCATGGAACCTGGCACCTGCTACCTACTCATTTTGCGTGCGTATTCTGGTCCCGACGGGGCAACACAACTGCCCGTCAGCGCGGCTAAAATCTTTTGACCTCCTGAAGTTGCTGGAGATCTCGTTGGGGCCTCCACTTTGTAAATGAGTTCCCAGTCATCCAAACCAACCAAAATAAGGGAGCAAACAAAGGTGCATGAAAAAACCCTTCAACCGCTAGAAGGTCCACAGATGTTCTCAATTGTTTCCTGTCAAACCAGGGGTTATAGACTAAACAAATTGCATCCACATATTCATAAAAACACAATATTCACAAGCGTTAATTGATTGTTAGGATACAATCACCTATACTGTTCTTTACATTACTTATTCTAATTGGATAATCATTATTCTTGAGCCTGCTCAAGCTTCCTCCCACTATGCAATACGTCATGTCGACATTGTTAAAATACTGATCCCTGTTACTGATGTGGGCTTGAGTGTTACACTTATCCACAGCAGTCCAATTAACTGTTGGTAGCAAAGAAGAGATTGAAGCATTGCCCTGACCAAAGGACTATCAAACTCACTCCAATTTCATCCCTTCACGCTGGGCCCCAATCTCCCAAACAGTTTTCTCAACTTAGGACAGGTCATCCTGTACCCCCTTCTGATACATACTGCTGCTTGCAGGTGCTTGATCTAAATGGGTCATGACGTGCATAGCTTATTCATTGTAGTGTGAGGCCAGTGGATGAGACCTTCTGCCTTCAATGTATTCAACCTATGAATGTGTTCTTCATGCGTGCATTGGACTGCTTTCCCCATTGGAGGCGATGTGGGTATATCTTGCTAGTGCGTTATTGGCAGCGTTACTGCATGCACCTGACATTTAAATTTTGTATATTTGTGTCTGCTAGCAACAGAACTAACTTAATAGTCACTTATTTAATCTGGAACCACGAGAAAGGCCTATTTGTGTAGTTTCAGCTATCCTCCCTTTCTCTCAGCCTTGTCACCTTCAGTCATCTGGACACCATCATGGACCAACAAAAAATCCCTATTAAGCTATTTAAACCATAATGCTGTGCTTTTTAACCATGTGCTGTACAGGGTCTTGCAAAGGGGATAATGGCGCGTTTCCTACCATTTAAAATGCTGATTTACATATATACCCTACCTAACTGTGCGTACAACCATTTACTACATTCCCTCTATGTGTATTCATCAACCTAACCCTCCTATAATGTGGCAAACTAGCTCCCTATGCAGCAAAAAGAACTCTATCCTACTTGTGTTACATTATATATAGTGGTGGCATGCACAAAATGACACCTTATTCTAGTTTTCTTATTCCATATGTTCACTCTCATTTGGGAACAGGTTGGGGGGTGGCCTTGCGCGTCACTGCTTTTATCTCCACCATCAGAGATGCAAGCTAAAATATATGTGCAAAACAGCTCCTCGCAGAATGAACCAGCATCTCTAAATGCCTTTTACCTATTTATTGCAAAATACAGTTATATCAGTTTCGCTTCCTTCAAAAACTTTGCATTGCTACAAAACTAGTTCTTGACAGCTTTTGAATGATTGTACTTTGTTGCCAGAGTACCACGTGGCTACTGTGAGTGGCGTGTATTCAGCATGTTGACTTTCAGCCACATTTTAGGGATGACCTGAGTGTAAGACTATTTTCAGGATGCTAATTTCAATCACAGCTCCAGTGTGCCTATCAACTGTGCAAAGCACACATCTTCAACAACCAAAAACGGAAAAGGTGTAATGTAGGCATTTTTGGAAATGAAACCGATCACCTATATGTGCAGAGAGAATGTCCTGAAACCATCATTTTTAATTCTGTGAAATGCTGGATTGCTTTTCTTTGCATCACTTAAGCTACAGTAGAGCCATTTGCCCGTGACAGCATCTGTGTTGCTCATATACAGATTACAATGTTTTTTGTGCCTGTGATGTGTTAGCTCTAGTCTGCTTAACTTAATCGAGCTTGTTAAATAATGCGGAAAATCAACAACCCCAGAGCGCACACAGATTTGGAGATGTTATCAAGTTTTTATCACAAAATCCTCCCAGGCATGATTTATTTTCTTCTTAATATCCATATCCACAAAAGAAAAATGAATGAAAACATTTTTTCTGAATGGCTGAGCAGTTTATCTACTGGTGTGATAGTAAAGGGACTTTAGTGGTGGCCTTAAAGCTGCTACAGAAGGAAGAAGACTAAAGTAAAGGCAGAGCTGTGCCCGCGGTTACTACTGATGCCAATCCTTCCAGTCATCACCTTTTGGTTTGAGGGAAGAGTAGATTGAAAACATGTTTTCCTTCAGGTGATTTTTGCTTTTTTTTTTTGCTTTGTCTATGTTTCAAATATGTTATTGTGGTTTTCTGGGTAGAGTTTGTAATATTGCATGTTATTGTGGCATTACATATTGACACTCAAATCTTGCGGGAATAAGCAGTCTTGCGGTATCAACAGACCAGGCCATAGCCAATGGAACAGTGAGTTTTTAAGCATGCCACAAGAAAAAAATGCTATAGAACACAAAAAAAGGGTTTTCCCATTTGGATACATTGCAAATATTCTATTGTGTTTCTCTAAGTTTCATTTGTAATTCTGCATGGGTGCAGAAATAGCATGGCATTCATTACATATTGCTGCCAAAATCTCGTGGGAATAAGCAATCTCGAACTATCCCGTTCGAACGGGCAGCAGTCGATGGGACATCGAGCTTTTAGCCACACCTCTATTCCTCTGGTAATGGTAACGTTTATAACAAAAAGAAGGCTCAAGAATAGAGAAAAAGTTGTGTTTTCCCTTTGTCTACATTGTAAAGAATGTATTGTGTTTCTCTAGGTTTCATTTATAGTTTTGCATTGGTTCAGATATGTTGTTGTGGCATGACATATTGCCGCGAATATCTTGCATGAATAAGCAATTTAATGGTATCAGCCGTTGGTAACAGATATGGTTATAGGAAAAGAAATGCTCAAGAATGCAGAAAAGGTTATCATGACTTTGTCTCTATTGCCAAACATTTATTGTGTTTCTCTTGGTTTCATTTGTAATTTTGTCTGTGGCATAAGGTATTGCGGCAGAAATCTTGTCTGTATAAGCACTCTTGTGGTATTAGTGGAATGGTCCGTAGCCAATTGGACATCCAAGGATTGGGGGCATTTCCGTTCCCACTGAAATTGGAAACCATGTTTTTTGTTTTGTCCACCTTTGACATTTTTCATTGTGTTCCCCTACAACCTATTGATATGTTTGGATGCATCCAAACATATCAGAGTGTTGCTGCTTATTCCTGCTTATTCCAGCAGGAAGTTCCCACTAATTCCTGCAGTCTCTGAAATATATGTTTTGAGATGTCTACCCAGTTGGGTGTCAAGTACCTCAGGACAGATCTTTAATGTTGAAACAATTAACATGTGTTGTGGTTATAAGTGCAATGGTTGGCTTAAGGATGGTGTCTTTAATAATGTTCTGTTTCGTTGGAAACAGCACACAAGCATGTATTGACTGCAAAAGAAATAGGAGTATTTTAATGTGTAGAAAACTGAAATAGACTAAACGTAAGAGTCATTCTTCTTTATATGGGGGTGTTATTGGTAATTAGTGGGGTATTAGCAATATTTCCTTGAGTTTTAAGAGGCATTGTATGTCTTCCTCTACGTTGCACTGTGAATCTGATTAAATATAATTTCCAAGTATGTGCATTATAAGTGGACTATAGCGAAAGAGTCTCTGGTGGAAATTGGGTGATTAGATTGTTTTAGTTTTCGGGTATAACTTTAGATGTGGTGTGTGAAGAAAGAGCTAATTGTTGGGCTTGTGGTCAAACTGGCTGAACAGCTGTTTCGTCTTTTGTGAAAAATGCATTAGTCAGGGAAAAAGGATTTGCAGGTATATTGTTTCACAGGTGGCCTCAAAGGTACAGATTTCTGAAACAGATGTCCAATCGGAATAGGAAAAGCCACACATTGAGCATTGCCAATTAACAAACAAGGGGTTATTTTATGAGCCATCGATGAAATACATAGTTAAATAGAAAATGACACAATGTTGTGTATTTAATTATCTCTGAAAACCCAGGGAAATGTTGGAGTATTTATTTAAAGCAAGCTTACATGCCAAACTGCACTTGTAGAGATGCAATGTTTTTTTGATGTGTCACATTGTTTCTTAAAAATAGGGCAAACATTAACCTAGTGTTAATACAGTGCACATTTTGCACTTGCACCGGTGCAAAATTTCTGTAATCTAGCCCATAATCTCTATAAAGGTTAGCCATATAAAGTTGGAAATTATTGAGAATCCAATATGTGCTATGGTCACTGAGAAAAATAGAAATTACGTTATCGAAATTTCTCCATGATTTTTCATTTATAGAATGACATTTGGTTGTCCACTCCTATTTTTGTCTTATATTAGAAATGAAAATGTTATGATGGAACAGTTCCATAAGTTTTGCCAAATCTTGTTTCATAATCAAACAGTGAGATCACACGTATATGATATGATATGATAAGATATGGCATTTATAACGTGCCTATACACAAGTGTTCCGAGGCGCGACGAGGCAAGGGAGGGGGAAACAGGGGGAAGACAGACAATTTACTAGGCCAGGTGTCATTCATATCGCGCAAGTGCATGGCAAGGGGGAAAGGGAAAAGTATGTGGGGGAAGGGAGAGGGGAAAGTGCAGTACATGGGATAGTAGAATAATAAGATAAATAAAACAGCCAGAGGGTGGCAAGTGCAAGGTAAGAGCAAACATAAGTGCTGGTAGGGAGACTTTAGGGATACAGAATAACAGTCCCCAGGTGCGGTGGTTGCCAGGGAGGCAGTGCAGGTGTGCAATTGGTGGGGCCTGGGCCCGAGATAAGAAAGGGTGACCAGGTAGCCAGTGCAGTTTCAGCCAGAAATTCAACAGGGGAGAGAAGGCAGAAGCAAAGAGAAGGGTTTTGAGGTGCTTCCGGAAACGGAGATGGTTCTCCTCAAGTTTCAGGGAGGCGTGAAGGCTGTTGCAGAGGGAGGCCCCTGCCGAAGAGAGAGATCTACCACCAACTCATTGCTTGGAGAAGAGACTGCCCCTGAGGGAGTTGGAGGAGGATGAGCGAAGAGCGAAGAGCTTGAGAAGGAAGATATTTAGGAAGAGAGAGCTGAAGGTATTGCGGCCCCAGGCCCCAGAAGGCCCTGTGGACAATGCAGAGTGTTTTGAACTTAATCCTCTCAGCCACTGGGAGCCAGTGCAGAGATTTCAGTCCTGGAGAGATATGATCCCTGGGCTTGAGGCCAAGGAAAAGACTTGCAGTCCTGCTCTGGATAAGTAGAAGAGGGCGGAGAGTAGAGGCAAATAGTCCAGTTTAGAGAGAACCAGGGCTCTGCAGACGCTGAGCTTCTGGGGGAAGGAGAGGAAAGGAAGATATTTCCCAAATCATTACCTCCTCAATGTCTGAGTATGTCATCGTGGCATTTTCTGTTTGTCATAGAAAGTAATTTTGGCAAAACATGGTCCCCTTTCATGCCTAATGCAAAACCAATTCATAAAAAAATGGGAAATTCAGATCAATATCCAAATGAAAAGCTCTGCAATGCATAATTATCTAATACATCCACTCAGTTTTACCTCCAGGCTTAATGTCTTCACGCTGTGGGAGTTCTGAAGTAAATCAAAGATACTTTCTAATTTTGGAAAGAAATATGATGTGTGTGTGTGTGTGTAGATGTGTTTCTGAATGGCTGTTGTATGGGTGTATTCTGTGTTGTGATACTGTATAAGCTGAATACAAAACTATTTCATGGCAGACATTTTTGGAAACAGTAGGTTCCAGTATACAATGAGTGATGGTGAAGATGTCGGCCATTTTTTGAGACCGAACATTTCTATTTTGGTGCTTTCAAGGGATTATTAATTAACACCTTTTTAAACTTGAATCTCACAGTGCTTTGGAGTTTTGTCCAATGAACAGATGCCCTGCGCATGTCTTTTGTGTGCAGTGACTTTGATAAAGCTGAACGCTTTGATGTATTTATTACTAGAAATGTGTCTGGAAACTGATTCTTCCTGAGCAGTGTATCTTATCATATCGATAGAAGAAAGGTAATGTATTGTACTGAATAATTTACATATAATGTCAGAATAAACATATACAGCTTCTCAATACATATTCTGAAAAAAATGTAAAATCATACAGTAAGTATTTATGGACATGTGAATGCTCTAAAAAGTTTCTTTCGATAAATGTGCTGATATATATTGTGTGCATTTTTAATTTATACATTTTAAAAGTTTCAGGGGACTGAGAAAATAGATATAATGTATGATTTTATGACTGATTTAGAGATATTGTTAGTGTTGCAATACTTAATTTTGTAATAAAGTTAGAGACTTGGTCACATAGGTTGCAAGTGATATTTATTTGCTTTCATGGCAAGGAGTGGAAAGGCATGTTATAAAGAAATGTAGAGCTGTACTATGCCTGATGTCAAAATATTGCTAGGGATAATGAATGCACACTATTTATATGTGCCAGGATTATAAAGGTATAGCATCATATTTTCATTTTAAAATGAAAAGGAATGGTCACCATTATGTTTATTTTATTAAGGCGTTTACTCACCATGTAACAACTTGGCATATGCGAGTGTACAGTGATCAAACTATAATTTAATGAAACAATTGTGCTTAAAATTCGTAATCATATTCATTTGTATTATTATAGTTCAAACAGATAAATGCTTCAATGCTTTTTTTGAAGGCCAAGAACATTTGATCAGAGGTTCTGTGGACAGTAATAACGCCGTATTATTATTACAGGGCAGTCAACATTTATATTGTGGAAGAAGAAATAGAAAAAGAACATATATTATTTAGAGATTTTGCAATGTACAGGACCTTCTGCTTCATGTCCACCTTTTTGGGGAGGTTAGTGGAGTGTATAAAAATGTGAATATATATACGGGTCCAGCTTCTCAAACCTTTTTTAGTGTAAGACGAAATGTGCTAGGGAATCTTATAACTTGAATCAAAAAGGTGCAAAAACTGCAAAAATTACACGAGTCCTAGATGCACATTTTCAAGTACCCTCCCTTTGTGAATGTTCACAAAGAAGGGGATGTGTTTGGGCATTTCATTGGCCATCAGAAATTCACATATTGGATACATTTTGAAATATGCAGAACTCAAAGACTTTCTCATGCTCCTTTTTGGACTGAGGGCAGGGGAATGCCATAGGAAGGGAGGTTGATTTCTAAACTTCATTTCGTGTTTTAAAGTGGGTGGACCGCCACTCTCCTACTTTGAGTTCTATATTTCAAACTAGGATCAAAATGATTTTTTTTATTTTTTACTGTATTTCACAGTGATAGGCCTTTTAAGGTACTCCCAGCACCCATAATACTATACTTCAAACAAGGATATACATGCTTTTTTTTTATCTTTGACCAAATTTCACAGTGACAGGCAATTTAAGGACCTATCACAGTGAAATCTATTCCCAGCAGGTAGGGGGATGCTGGGAGCAGGGAATACATTATTGTTGGGAGCATGCTCTTAACACTAATGTATTCAAAGGGGCTGAACAGTGCATCTTTGCATCACTGTTCAGACCCCCTGACATTTGCAGGCCACCTTTGAGAATAAGGTGACCTGCTCCTTTCTAAAAAAAAGAACACAAATGAAACAAGTGCATCCTCAGGGCTGTTTTCATTTGTGTCCCTTTTTATAAATCTGGTCTGTAGGGTTATTTGAAAAAAAAGGGCAATCCCTTATATTAATTATGACATGACTATGTCCGTGGGAAGAATTATCATAGTTCTGCATTTGCCATGAATAATGCAGGCTTCGAAATTGAGAGGAGCTGGGAGCTATCTAGCTCCTGCTTCAAGCCCAAAGAGCCTAGATAGCTTGAAAGCAACAGCTATAAGGGCTACGTTTGGTTCCCAAGGCAATTGGCGCCTCATTTATTTTTATTTATGTATGTATTTATTTAATTATTTAACATGTGTAATGCGAGCCAAGCCCGAGGCATCAGGGCGCTGGTTACATGAATAGTATGCAGAGAGCGAGTATTACAAAGGTACATAATTACAGTGATACAGGTACATACAGTAGTGCAGAGAGAAGCAAATACAGAGATACGAGCACACAGGTGGTGCAGCCCTAGAAAGGGCGGTGGTACAAACATGCATACGTGGACATTAACTTTGAGTTAACTTGACATTAACTTTGAGTATGTGAGAATTCTAATAAATAAGAATTAGATCACATCTATAACAGATTTAAACATAATCAATCATAGATAATGGACACAAACTTAAAGTGTGTATCTTATGTGGATATTAGATTAGTGGTTCGCTGGGCACTCGCCTCTGGTTCCCCAGCAGTAGCCCCTGTCCACTGGGTGATGCCTGAAACCCAGGAGCTAGTTTAGCTCCTGTTCATCAGATCTTAATTTCTGGTACTGTGAGATTGCTTTCCAAACATTTTAAAGAAGAGTAAGTTACAATGACAGAAATATGTTGCTGCATATGAGAACGTGATAATTTTAATCTTTTAGTTGTAGGTAGTATATTTACAGGAAATTGTTTTACTTTCATGCAATATATAGATGTTCATTGTAGTGCAAGCCTTGTAGGACAGCTGCACTTGAACACACAGCTGTTACACTAAAGAATCCTGATTTCCGTAAATCCCTATGCCTGTGTATAAGTGGTGCAGATGAATGTGCCTTATTTGTCTGAATTTAATAGTGCACCTGATTAGTGAATTCCTGATGCACATTTTAATGTCAATGACCACTCTCTGATATGCATAAATGTGCAAAGCAGTGAAAAAGTATGTTGTAAATGTGCAAATTTAAGATCAACACATTCAGATGCGGTTTACTGTACATCTCATTACCTGCACCAAAAAGGTTTTGCAGCTCTGGTTATACATATCCAAATAATAAGGCTGCACGTAAGAAAAGAATATTCTGCTATAAATAGCTTCCTCTGGTAAAAGGAAATGCATACATACTACCTTAGCAATAAATACAGGTAGATGCAATTGAAGTTTTAATCTTTAACAGAAACAAATTTGTAAGTGGCGGCAGGAAAACGAATATTTTAAACTTTTAAAAGTGCAAACCTTGGTCAGTGATACTAGAAATGTATTAATAACTACGAAAAGTAAGAGGTATGAATGTATTGTACAATGGAGGAGACTACTAACAATGTAGGCAGTAGTAGATTATTACACCATCAATGTAATACACTTATCTTAGGTTTGCTAGAATGTGCTACTGGATAATACGAAGAGTTGATTTGTTCTTTATGAAAGGTAGCATGTGTTTGTGTTATAACTTGTGTATGGTTGTTTACTGCATTTTGTAATAAACAAAGGTAATTTGTGAGTTTGGAAATCTGTATGAGGATACAATAAGAATGGGAAAGATGTTTGGCTTGAATTAACAAACAGTATTTTAAAAAATCACTTTAGATTAATAGATAGATTAATGGAAATTTTCAGCGCAAGCGATGCGAAAGCATGCGAAAGCGTGCGAATCGCAGTGCCAGTGCGAAAATCGCAGCGAAACCCACGCACAGCGATTCATGGAAGTCCGTGCGCGTGCCAATCCATGGATGTGCGCCAGAATCCTGTTCGGCGCACGCTGGCGCACACTCTTTCAAACACGCCTAAGCGCACAGCGAAAGCGCACATAGCGCGGTGCACACAACAAACGTAGGCGTAACACGGGGCGTGACACGCGGAATGGGGAACAACGCGTGAAAATGTGGGCGTCACGGGGGAAGTACAGGAGGCAAGTGTGCGGAACGCCCACCCGCTCGCCTACAACACGTATTCATGAAATCAAGCGGGGCTAACGCGTGCGCCAAAAAAAACGCGCTAATCCGGAAACACGAACGCCAGCAGGAAGCAGGCGTATGTGGACCCGCGCAGCATAAAAGTGCGCGCAAGCAACAAACAAGGACAGACACCAGGATGAATATACCGTTCCTAGCAGCAGTGGTCGTCGGATAACGCAGGAGGAGGAGGATAGTCAGGCCCAGAATTTTCACACCCAGAACCAGCCTTTTTGGGATGCCTGATGAGGTATATGGGAGGTACAGGTTTCCACTTCACATAATACCCGACCTGGTGAGTGAGTGGGAGGTTGACCTCACATCAACCACCCTGTGCTCCCAAGCAATCAGCCCCCTGGAGAAGGTCCTCAATGTACTGCACTTCTTGGCCAGTGGATCATGTCAGCGGACAAGTGTCATAGTGGGGGGGGTGTCAAAGGCCACGCAGCCACGCTGCCTGCACCAGGTGTTGGGCATTATGACTGCACGCCCATCAGTCCACAGGCACAT
The DNA here is from genome assembly GCF_040938575.1 of Ambystoma mexicanum. NCBI lineage: Eukaryota > Metazoa > Chordata > Amphibia > Caudata > Ambystomatidae > Ambystoma > Ambystoma mexicanum. The sequence goes on along the minus strand of NC_090927.1, from coordinate 416,357,505 downwards.
ATACCTGCCCAGAACACCTGCCGAAAGGCAGGCTGTCGTCCAGGATTTTTACGGGGTGGCACACTTCCCCAAAGTGCTAGGTGCCATTGACTGCACCCATGTGGCTCTACGTCCTCCCAGGGCATCTGAGCACATCTATAGAAACTGCAAGCACTGGCATTCCATCAACGTTCAGGTAGTATGTGATGCCAAGAGAATCATCACCTCAGTATATGCCAACTATCCAGGGTCCACCCATGACAGTTTAATTTACAGAATGTCAACCCTAAACTGGGACCTAGAAGCTGGGCAGCATGGTGATATATGGCAGCTTGGTGAGTATAAATGCCATGGCACATGCATGCATGTCAGATACTGAGTAATGTCACAACCCCACTAATGATACCCATCACCACCTCCCCAGGGGACAGTACCTACCCTCTGAGCACCCATATGATGACGCCAATTCGGAACCCCACCACGCCACCCGAGGTTCGATACAACACAGCCCATATTGCAACCCGGGGCATAGTGGAGCGCACAAACGGAGTGCTCAAGTCACACTTTTGCTCCCTTGACCATTCTGGCGGGCAGCTGTTATACGCTCCCCCAGTAGTGTGCAGGATCATAGTGGCAGCATGTGTCCTGAACAACGTTGCAACACGCCGGGGCCTGCCGGTGGACATGGTGGTGCCCCCACATCCCCAACCACATGCATGCCCTCTGCGCATGGGAGGGGAAAGGGCACGGGATGAGGCAGCCCGTACGCAGCTGGTGGCTAATTACTTCACCTAAAATCACACCCCTGTGGAGTGCCCACAGCCCTGGCACATAATAGCTGACAATCAATGATGATGGCATAAGGGACAGTCAATTGTCACAACCATACCAGCCTGAGATTGGTCACCTGGAAGTGTTACATTGTGTGCATCCCTACCTACACAAACACCACCAATGCTATGTCATCAACAGACACTTCTATGCTGCTAAATTCATGACCCCCTTGCAAAATACAATATGACAACAGTGCCATGTCACCCAACCCCTCCCCAGCTCTGCCACCCAACACACCATGGCATGTCATGCTATGTGAAAGCAAACAAAGCAATCCCCAAAACCTGAAGTGTCACAAAGTACACTGTCCCTAATGGAAACTGGCCACACACAATATGCTCCCAGTAATGTAGAACTAACAACACACATGACCAAATACTTACCAGCAATGCAATACAGCAACACAACCTCAAACATAGGAAAAACATGACAGCACTAAGTTAAAGTAGTTGTAGTCTTACAACCTGAATATGCCACCACATATACCCCTTCCAACTGTAGTGTTGCAGCCTTCCAAATTTGTCAGTGTACTGCATAGAACATGAACTCCATCTCCAAAGTAGATGGCCTTGTGAAGACATGAGGAATGAACCTGCAAATTTGGAGGGAGACATGGAAGCACAAGCACATATCAATACACCATGCAGTGTACAATACAACAACAATATCCACTAGGAATGTATACACAGCATTGACTACAGACTGCCCACACAGCTCATGGGAGTCCATTGTCACTGTGTAATTCACAGTCACTTGGGCACACCCTTTGCAAGCCCATGGATACGGGAAGCTGGAGGGGTGTGTGTCTCACGAACCCAAGCATCTAACCCAAACTCAGGACAAGCCTGCATTTGCCCAGCTGGAATACAGAGGATGCCCACGGGAGCCACACAAGGCAACACACTGTAAAAAAAATTAAAAAATCAAAAATCAAAAATCAAAAATGGCCATGTGGGGGTGGGGGGAGGGTTGGAGGCCATCCAGGAGGTCTGAGGACAGGGTGCGCACGAACAGCCACCTGAGTGGTTGTTGAGAAAAAAAACACCTCCATGGGCTCATGGCCTGCACGGCTACGCTATTGTGGGAGAATTGCTGTTGTCGCTCTCATCACCCTCTGCTGCTGTATCATGAGGTGGTGGTGCTATGGGAGGCAGCCCACGCAAAGTCCTGGTATGGTCCTCCATGGCAGCAAGCATGCAGGTGTTGAAGGTCTGATTCTGGAGGATTAAAGTGCGGAGATCCCCATGCACCACCTCATGGGTTACATGCCTTTCTGCACGCATGACCTCCCGTGATGTCCGGATCTCCTAACGTGCTGCCTGCATCTCAGCTGAGAGCGAACGTGTGAGCCGCTCCAGCTGCTGTTCTGTCCTGAAATTAGTGGAAACCTCAAGGTCAAGAAGAGTCTCCCTGAGGTCATGGAGTTCTTCCCTCAGGGCTTCCCTGTGGGTCTGGGACTCTATTGAGATGGATTGACGCAGAGTCTCCAGTGCCGCCGTCGGTCCCTGTTGGACGCCAACATGTCTTCCCTGTGTGATTGACAAATGGAGTCTGTTGCCTGCTGTAGTAGCTCCATCTGCCTTTCAGGGGGGACAATGGAAGTGGCCACCCTCTCCATTGCTTGAGCCATCATCTCAACAGATGCTGCCTGTTGGGTTGCCATACCGTACATAGATTGTTCCCATACGGTATTGCCTGGTGGCGTACGGAAATCACACATTGGCCTGTGAGTGGCATGGGTAGCACTGGGTAGCACTGCCATCACACATTGGCCTGTGAGAGGCATGTTCAAAACACATACATGACACATGCCATCACACAGATGGCATGTACCATAGCCATGGTACATTCAACAAGTACATCCATATGTCAGTGAATGAGTACTGTCAGCTATCCATGTGAGATGGACATGATGAGATGAAAAATGCTACATAGTGTGACAAAATACGCATGTGCCACACACTGCAACACATCCAGTGTACAAAAATACAGTAATTGCAGGTCGATGTAGACATCAATGGTTGTGCACTTCAACATGACAGAAAACAACTATCATGTTCCACATTCAAACAGGCCCCAAAAATGTATGTGATCAGGCCAATACTCAATCAGCCTGAATGGTCAAATCATTCACCTAACAAGGTAACACATGTGGGCCAATGTGGGGTTCATCAATGACAGAAGCATGTCACATATGTGACAATAGGGCTGAGGAATGCGTAGCAAAAGTGGGAGAATTGAAACAATCATCCTGAACGAACACTGAAAAATACAAACAATGTTGTTGCAAGATGCCACTTCAAGGGCAACTGCCGTAATGTTGCGCTAAATTACTACTGTGGTCAGAAGGGATACTGTCACACCCAAATCCAAGGCTGCTGAATGTTTTGGATGAAGCACATGGGTGACCCATACCACTCAGGCACACACACCCTCACCTGGCACTCAATCAGAACCCGTCACCCAAACAACATACACATGGATTACACACACATGCATGGGCACTCACCGGACAATGCGTCGTAATCAGGTAGCTCTCCCACACCTTGGATCTGTTCCTCTGTAACGAAGGCCCCAGCAACAGACTCATGTTCAGTGAGTTCGTTGTCCTCTGGTGGAGACCCACCGCCAGTTCCAAGAGTAGCGGCATGATTTGAGGCCAGTTTGTTCTTTGCTCTGCGTTTCAGGTCATTCAACCACTTGTAGCAATCATCAGCTGTGCGCCTCACAAATCCAAGGGCACTTATGTGGTCCGCGATGGTCTGCCAGTGTGCCCTACGTTGACTACGTGTGGTCTTGCACCCTGGAGTCACCAACATTTCGCGGCTATGTGCTGACACATAGGTCACAAGTGCATCAAGTTCTGGGGCATTAAAGCTAGGCTTCCTTGACGTGCCGCAGTGTGTAGCCGTGTCTGGGGTCTCAGCCTGTTGTGCCAGAGCACCCTTCTTTCTCTTTTCTGAAGGTGGAGCGGCTCCAGAGAGGCTTACGCCGCTCTGGTCAGTAGGGGCAGAAGCACCGGTGGACTGGGTAGTAGGAGTGTGGGAATGCACAATGACCATAGGTCTTGGTGCAGGCATTGGTTGCAAGGTGTTGTTGGCAGGGGGAACGTCAGTTTGATGGACCTGGACCGACACTGTCCTGGCTGGGAGAGTCAGAGCCCCTGCAGCATCCCCACCCTGCCTACTTGGGGCAGCAGATGACATAGCTGCCCCAGATCCACGTGGCTTGGTGACAACAACTTGCACTGCCACACGTGGCCTAGACTTGCTGACCTGGAAGTCAGCCTGGAAGTCATCCTGTGCCAGGTCAGGTGCCACAATGGGCTGGTCCAACAAGGGCTGAGCTGGGATGGTCTCAGCCACGTTTCCCTCAACCATGGGGGGGGCATGGGTGTCCCTGATAGGTCCTCCACACATGGGGGTATAGGGGCACCCTGCAAATCCCGGCCACGTCCCCTACCGCACCCACCACATCCACCTTTTGAAGGTCGGTCCCCTTTGCCTCCCTTACCGCTTGGTCGCCTCCCAACCATGGCACTGATGTTGTTGTGCGTATGGGAGGAGCAGTAATTGGGGGTCAAAGGGGTAGGGTACTAGATAGAATTCGTACCCTAGTGCTCTAACAAGGCTGTTTGTGACCCCTGGGGGAAGATGACGGGTCACGCAACGCACAGGCAGCCCAAAAACAAAAACTAACGTGTACGCAACCCCTCGTAGACCACATGCGTGGAAAAAAAAACCCGCACTGCGCTGTGGCACCCAGAAACACAAAAATAGGCGTACGCATAATACACGCAGCCTACAATGACCTCTGAAGGGGAACGCGACACACGGGGCAAGCACAGTTGGTAAATACGTGCGCGACTCACCGTCTGCCTGGAAAAAGAACGTGAAAAAGAAGCGCGTGTGCGTGTTGGCAACACCCCCGCCAAAAGAAGAATTGTACGCTGTCTGAGGAGACAGGACAAAAGGAGAAGTGAACGCTGTTTGAGGAAACAGGCTCAAAAAAATGAAGAAAAATGAAAGCTGTCAGAGGTAACAGGGAGTACGAACTAGAAATGCTGTGAAGTAATCGTGTGTGAACCGACAAGAAGTACATATTTCACCCACTCGCTTTCCACGAAAAGCACGTACAAGGAAATGGCGTCCTACACATAGCTTTTAAACCGGCCCCACACGTACACGTCACATACGCATGTATGCGGGCCCTTTCCTCCAATTACAAGCGATGACACTCGGACGTGCAGTTTTTCCACTTGGGCTCTGCCATCACGTCCTATGAGGGAAACACCCGCGTGTGTCACGTCACAGATGCGCTAATACACTAAGGGCCTTTGGTCCAATGAAACCGCGTACGTGTGCTGACGCGCTTAGACGCTAAGGGCCTTTCCTCGAATTACACGCAGACGTGCAAGATGCTCACGTGCCAAATCACTCCGTATCAAGCTGGCCATGCAACAACACACGGAAGACCACGCTCCTGCCCAGAAGGCCGAATTACTGCCCCCAGAACCCTGAGCAGCTCCCACCTGCCATCTGCTGCTGCCTGACTGCCTGCTGCCCACGTGCCCTGCTATTTGCTGCCTGCACATCAGCCAGGGGTGCAGTTGCTGTGACCACCCCTGCTGGAAAGACTCCCGACTGGTATACCATCGCTCCACAGCCCAGCCCCAGGACCCTGTTGCCCACCCACTCCTGCCTCTGGGGTTGCCATGTCGGGCACAACATCATCTGGCACCACTGGCAACCCCCAGCCAGAGAGGCAGAGGGCCACCAGCTTCACTGCCACTGAAGTTGGTGTCCTGGTGGAGCAAGTCCTGGGGCAGTATGATGCCCTCTTCGGAAGTTTGCGCACCGACAAGGAAGGACGGACCAGGATCTGGATGAACATCGTGACTGCCATCAACATGGAGGGGGTGGCAGTCTGCGACTTACAACATGTCAAGAAGCGCTGGGAGGACTTCAGGTCCAGGACCCTCAACAAGGCCCGGTGCCTCTTGAAGGTAGCGGATGCTCAGGGGCGCCGAGACCACCTGTCAGAACACCAAATGAGGGTCCTGGAACGCATATGCCCAGCGCTCCACGTCCAGGTCCTTGAGAGGCAGACCCGTCTGGAGTCGAGCGGTAAGTGTACATGCATACTGATTGTATGCTGTGCGTGTTGTGGTGTGCCTGTAGTGGGCAGGTTGCACATGTGTTTTTGGATGGCCATGTATGGATGTGTATGTACAGGGGGGTGATGCTGACACATGTGAGTCCTCTCATGTGTGAGACAAATGGATGGTGTATGTGTGGGTAAGCATGCAGGCCAAATGCAGATGTGGGAGCACACATGTTTGAAATTCTGTGTATGTACGTTGGCATGGTTGTGATGTCACACATGGATGGTGGTTCCTGCTGCATGTATCTGCACTGTGTACATGTGCATGTGTGTGTATTTGACAAGTGTGCAACTGTGATGCAACTTGGATGCATGTGACACTGACATGTAGAAGGCTGAATGCCAGATGTGACATGGATGGCGATCTCATCACTGTGACAGTTGGTGGACATGTACACGTGCATCTAAGTGTAGTGGCATGTGTGCATGTGTTGTGCACTCCCCGTGTTTCATGTGACATCAGGCTCACCTTCGTATGCTCATGCTGTTGTATGGGTATGGATGGTGCTGGCTGGTGCGATATGGCTGTGGAATTGCTCATGTGTGTGAGTTGAAATGACATGTGTGTTGAGGATTGTGATGCCATGTCTGAAGTTTGACACTGCCACTCATGTGCAACTGTCATGTGTATATCAGTCCATTGTACAGTGCCCTGATGCCTGTGTTCATTCTCTCCCTGTCTGCAGCGCCAACTGATGAAGAGGGCGGAGAGGGTGCTGTGGAGTACAGCGGCAGGGATCGCAAAGCCAGCCGGAGACGCAAGGCCCAGCTCCCCTCCCAAGTTGTCATCTCATCAGGGAGTGAGGAGTTCGGTGCCGCGTCCCAGGCCGCAGCTGCCGAGGGTAGGTCCAAGAGGCAGAGGTCGGAGTTGGACTCCTCGGCAGCAGAAGGGGCAGTTGAGACCCCACAGGGTCCGATGGAGGAAGATGGCACGGAGTCATCCAGGTTGGTGGGGGGTTTGGTGGAGGAGGAGGCCGTGGAAGGGACAGACACGGGGTCTGGAGGTGGGGATTCCACTGGTGCTAGTGGTGCAGTGCAGGGGCTGGGACGGGAGGCAGCACAGGCCGCCGCGGAGGTGCATGTGTGTAATCCTGTCCCCGATCCTGTGACTGCATCATCCTGCACCAGCAGGGATGCCTACGCCCAGACCCGTTTTCAGGGAGGGGATCCGCTTACAACAACTGGCCTTCCTCTCCCTGCGGACGTGGCTATCCGGGACCGGGTTGAGCCTGTCCTGAGTGGGATGGCGTTGCGTCAACGGGGCATGCGAGGTGATCCGCAGTGTTTTCGTGAGGACACTGCACGTCATCTCGAATGTCTCGTTGGCCGCGTGGACCTACTGGGACAGGTCACCAGGGCCGGATTTCTCTGTTTGCTGGACCTTGTTCCGACCCCCTCCTCACCTGAACCCCCGAAGCGCCAGTCGTCCTCCATGCCATATTCCCACCCATGTATCACCTGGGTACCCTGTGGCACTGCCTCTGATTCTGCGGCCAGGCTGGTGGAGGAAAGATCCCTGCCACAGTCGGGAGTCAGACGTCAAGCAGGGGTGGCCACCTCGACAACTGCACACCAGCCGGAGAAGGACGTGCAGGCAGCAAGAGCAAGGGCACAGGCACAGCAGCAGCAGCAACAAGGTGGGAGACATGATGGGGCCTTCAACATCGGAGGGGCAGGCATCAGCCAGAGGGCAGGAGGACCCAAGACTGAAAGTGTCTTCCGTGTGGCAGCGGTTAGGCCATGCTATTAATGCAGAGCGGCAGCGGGCGAAAGAGGCATGGCTCATGATGGTCAGGGCGGAGAACTCCATGTGTAGGGCTCTGAGGCAGGCCGAGTGCCTCGAGGCAATTCGCAGGGTCCTGGAAGTCCAGATGTCGTCGTCTCTGCAAACCCTCAGGGCCATGGAAGAGGACCGCCTGCGGGACATGAAGCAGGAGTTCGATGATGCCCTGGCCCGTGAAATCTGGAAGTGAGCCGTCGGACTAGCCCGCTACCATTGTAAATAGTTTTTAGAGTTAGGTTTCCTTTTCATTTTCCTTTTATTTGTGGTGAATGGACAATGCCACACAAATAAGTATATCGTTGTATTTTTAGGTAGTTTGTTAGATAGTTTTCATTTGTTTAGTTGGGCTCATGGACCCTTTTCAAACTCCAACAATGGATTTATTTGAAATATTTATTTGGAGTTTGCACATGGATTCATGTTTTTTTTTCCACATTGGATTGTAAATAGTTGGACTATGGATTCATTTGAATTTTTTATTTCATCATGGACATGAAGCAGTGGATTTTCTTTTCCTTTCCTTTGGATTTGTGTTGGTGGAGGGAGAGTTTGGACTGTTTTTCTTGCAATTTTTTTTGGATTGGTTATGATGTTCATTCACTCATCTTTTGCACATGCTTTTCATTTCATTTTTGCTATTTTGGTATGCTTTCTTTTCATTGATTTATTTATGTACATAATACATTTTAAAATGTTATTTCCATGTGTGGGATTCCCTCATTGGGTTGATGCATGTGAAAATGTGGATTTACACAATCAATGCCAACCAGTGTATGTGTGTGACGGACATGTGTTGATGTACATAGTTGACTTTTGGTTTGTGTCTTGAGATAGGCATGTCAGTGTGGGGTGGATTGGGAAATCATTGCGTCTCAAGAATGGGGTGGCGTGAAGTGTTTTTTTGGTGTAGAAGTGGGCTATGATTGTGCATCATTATTTTGTGTAGGGGGGACATGGGTGGGGGCCTGCTGGCAGGTGCCCCTCACTGCTGGGGGGCGGGGGTGCAGGGGGACATGGATGGGGGCCTGCTGGCAGGTGCCCCTGACTGCTGGGGGGTGGGGTTGCAGGGGGACATGGGTGAGGGCCTGCTGGCAGGTGCCCCTGACTGCTGGGGGATGGGGGTACAGGGAGACATGGGTGGGGGCCTGCTGGCAGGTGCCCCTGACTGCTGGGGGTGGGGGTGCAGGGGGACATGGGTGGGGGCCTGCTGGCAGGTGCCCCTGACTGCTGGGGGTGGGGGTGCTGGGGGACATGAGTGGGGTCCTGCTGGCAGGTGTCCCTGACTGCTGGGGGGTGGGGGTGCAGGGGGACATGGGTGGGGGCCTGCTGGCAGGTGCTCCACACTGCTGGGGGGCAAGGGTGCAGGGGGACATGGGTGGGACATGGGTGGGGGCCTGCTGGCAGGTGCCCCTGACTGCTGGGGGGTGGGGGTGCAGGGGGACATGAGTTGGTGATCAGTGGTGCAAGATGACATGTGGCTTGGCTGGGGGGCATGCCCATGGTGAATGGGCTGCCTGCGGGACATGACCAGGGGTGTGGGGTAGTCCCCTGTGGTGTGGGCTGCCTACAGGGGCCGTGGAGGGTGTAGAGGGAACACCTGGTAGGACCCACACTTTCAATTCACGTGTAGGACTCGCAACCCTGAAATACACGTACCCCACTCGCACAGGGCCTATCGAGTGTGAAACTTCCCGCACACCCCTGAAATACACGTAACCCACTCGCACAGCGCCTATCGCGTGTGAGACTTCCCGTGCACCCCCGAAATACACATACCCTGCTCAAATCGCGTGTGAAACTTCCCGCGCACCCCTGGAATACACTTACCCCACTTGCAGAGGGCCTATAGGGTGTGAGACTTCCCGTGCACCCCTGAAATACATGTACCCTGCTCAAATCGCATGTGAGACTTCCCGCGCACCCCCGAAATACACTTACCCGGCTCAAATCGCGTGTGAGACTTCACACGAACCCCAGTTATACACATACCCTGCTCAAATCGCGTGTGAGACTTCACGCGAACTCCAGTTATACACGTACCCTGCTCAAATCGTGTGTGAGACTTCACGCGAACCCCAGTTATACACGTACCCCACTTGCACAGGGCCAATCGCGTGTGAAACTTCCCATACACCCCTGAAATACACGTACCCTACTCGCACAGGGCCTATCAAGTGTGAGACTTCCCGTGCACCCCCGAAATACACGTACCCTGCTCAAATCGCGTGTGAGACTTCCCACGCACCCCCGAAATACATGTACCCTGCTCAAATTGCGTGTGAGACTTCACGCGAACCCCAGTTATACACGTACCCCACTCGCACAGGGCCAATCGCATGTGAAACTTCCTGCGCACCCCTGAAATACACGTACCCCACTCGCACAGAGCCTATCACGTGTGAAACTTCCCGCGCACCCCTGAAATACAGGTACCCCACTCGCACAGGGCGTATCGCGTGTGAGACTTCCTGTGCACCCCCAAAATACACGTACCCTGCTCAAATCGCTTGTGAGACTTCCCGCGCACCCCCGAAATACAAGTACCCTGCTCAAATCGCGTGTGAGACTTCACGCGAACACCAGTTATACACGTCCCCACTCGCACAGGGCCTATCGCATGTGAAACTTCCCATGCACCCCTGAAATACATGTACCCCACTCGCACAGGGCCTGTTGCGTGTGAGACTTCCCGCACACCCCCGAAATACACGTACCCTGCTCAAATCGCGTGTGAGACTTCACGCGAACCCCAGTTATACACGTACCCCACACGCACAGGGCTTATCGCGTGTGAAACTTCCCGCGCACCCCCAAAATACAAGTACCCTGCTCAAATCGCGTGTGAGACTTCATGCGAACCCCAGTTATACACGTCCCCACTCGCACAGGGCCTATCGCATGTGAAACTTCCCATGCACCCCTGAAATACATGTACCCCACTCGCACAGGGCCTGTTGCGTGTGAGACTTCCCGCGCACCCCCGAAATACACGTACCCTGCTCAAATCACGTGTGAGACTTCACGCGAGCCCCAGTTATACATGTACCCCACTCGCACAGGGCCAATCGCATGGGAAACTTCCTGTGCACCCCTGAAATACACGTACCCCACTCGCACAGGGCCTGTTGCGTGTGAGACTTCCCGCGCACCCCCGAAATACACATACCCTGCTCAAGTCGCGTGTGAGACTTCTCGCGAACCCCAGTAATACACGTTCCCCGCTAGCCGTGTGCTGTGTGGCAGCCCTGTATACTGGTACAGGGTTAGCACAGCCCTTTGCGCTGGATTGGGGATTTTGATGGCTTTTCCTTGCGCAAGGGGCGTTCTTGGGGGCGTAACTGCCGCTGCTGCAGGGTCGCTGCGCCACTGTGCGCTACGGCTGGTTTTGGATGTTAAAATCCATGAATACGCTGTGCGCAGAAATGGATTTTAGCGCACGCAGCTACCACAGAGATTCGCACGCGCACACTGTGTGCCAGCCACGTACGCCACTTGTGCGCTAATTTCTATGAATTACCGTGAAAGTTTTTCAACTTCACTATTTGTGGAGTGAAATAACACTGAGTGGGGGTAGTAGCTAATTAGTGACATCAGAAGGTGCACTTTATTCTTTGATAGAAGTCTGTGTTCAGAGCTTCCCAAATGTTGTGAGCCCATCACCCTATGCCTCTCCCCCCCCCCACTTCTGCACACAGCAGTTGGCACACACAAAGCAGCACATGGGGGTGATAAAGGATAAAGCAAATATCAAAAAATGAAAAACCAAATTAACTTTGTTCCTGATGACATGCTGCTTACATGACAGGGATGTCACTTTCATTATCTGTAAGTGTGTATATGGAATGACATATCATTGTTCAAAGGATAAACCCACAACAAAGTACTAATCCTTACACCATACACCTGATCTCCCACAGGTAATGGGCATCTGCTTTTCTAAGACAATTTCACTGTTGCTTAGGTCATTATACTCAACACTACACATGTTCTCCGTCTTTCAGTTATGGAGTTTCTGGATAAAAGGTATTTATTTATTTATTATAGAATTTAGCAACTGCAGGTCCTTATTCATGGATCCCAATGGCAATATGAGCTTCAGTGGTGAGCACTCCAGAAACAGCAGTGCTGTTCGTCTTAGGGATAATCGCTTTACCATCCACCAGTTTAAGTAATATTACCTCAATAAAGCATATAGTACACCAACAGTAAAAATATTTTTGAAGGAGTAAAGTGTGTATGTGTCCTTTTCATGTTGTTTTACATAGCAAGGTACACTGGACCTTTTCAGTACTTTGTTTGTATGTATGTTACTTTTTTATTGTCTGATATTCAGGTGCACTTTGTGAAAATTGGTTAAAGTTATACATATTTTATAAGTAAATTAGAAATGCAATTTCATATTTAGGAAACAAATTGTGTGTGTATATATATATATATATATATATATATATATATATATATATATATATATATATATATATATATATATATATATATTCAGTTAAAGGGACATTATGGTTAAGTTGCTCTACTAAAAACCTATGAAATTCATTAAAAAAACCTTTGTTAAAGGGACGTTACGGTTCCAAGTAAAACCGCAAAACCCCTGAAATTCGCCAGTTATGGTGACCTAAGCAACCATAACTCGCGCCACCATCATGCACTGCTAAGACTAACACACAGGACATCAAAGATGACATCACAAATGTCACTGACTCGGCATCAGCATCCCCGCCCCCAAGGGCCTGCAGAGGGGAACAGGCATGAGGATGCAGAAGAGACGGATGAAGAGGATAAAGAGGATGAGGTAGTGGACGTCCCTACTACTAGCACTCATCGTGAGTCTTGGGTGTGGCGGTTATTTACCACCGTTGATGGAAAAGCAAAAGCTGATGGGAGCAAGGTGATCTGCACTCAGTGCCACATGGTGCTGAATCGTGGCAAGCCTGGTTCGCATAGCTATGGTACTAGATCAATGAAGCAACACCTAAAGTCGTTCCACAATGGGGCTTCTCGTAGGGTTGTACCTTGCGATAAACGTAGTTGGTTGAGTTCCTCTGCAGCATCCTCCTTTTCCGCTCCTGTCACCACAAAAGACACTCCTGTGGGACAGCGCATCCTTCCAGCTGCCTCTCAGGCCATCCATGATGCTGTTGACCCTTACCTTTTCAAAGGTCACAATATTGTGCATGTACTGCGACGCAGTACTCTGCAGGGGAGAGAACCTTCGGAGTGCTTTCGAGACTTTGGTCAAGGAACATGAGAAGGTCTGCAAACTACCTCAATAAAGCCCACACCATGGTTGGTGTCCCTTCCTTCCCCTCCTTTCCCCTCCTTTCATTGTGTGTCGTGTTTAAAAAAAAACAAAAAATATAAAACAACAAAAAAAACAAGGCTCTTTTCAGAGCCGCCTTTCACAGTTTAAAAATAGAAGTGACAAATAAATAGTGCAGGGCCGTGTGCATTTTTTAGAAGTCCATGGACATGTACATTTTTTTGAGGAACTGCCCTATCTGTAACGCTTACCTCTGGGGCCCTGCAGGAGTGCCTGGCCCGGTCTGTCGGCGAACTCTGGTCTGGTCTGTAAACGCCTTCTGATGATGGCCAAAAAACTCCCTCCACTCTGCTTGCTGCAGGTTAGCTCACCCAGCGGTCAGAGGGACAGGAGTGGCCTGGAGGTACAGGATCTGGATCACTCTTTTGTTGCGCCTCCAAGGCGTGTTGCACCAAGTCTCTTTACTGATGTTGATGATTTAGCCCGGTTTCCTCACTGGGCTAGTACCAGTCCTGCTCAGTTCCTTCACTGAGTATTAGTTAGTACCCCCGGTACACTAGCCTCCAGTTCCTTCACTGAGGCGTGGCGGTTTACCAGTTGCTCCCCTAGTGAAATGGGCACCCAGGCCTTCTGCGACCCCCAATCCACCTTCAAAGGTGTTGTTGTATTTAGTTATAGGCACCTCTCCACTAGCTAGTGGGTAATATGTCCAGGTGCCTGCTACTGCGTTGCCTTACTCTATTCTCTGCTTTCTTCCTAGGGTTTGTATGCTGATGGAAGAGGTATGGCGTGGGAGAAGACGGGCACTGCTGCTGATATATATTGTCCAGGTAAGATATTGTGAGGGTGGCGGGTGGGGTTATTTGATGAGACCACCACTTACCATATTCTTTTTGTCTTTCTTTTTCAGGTGCAGAGATTGCATAACTCCGTTGCGCGGGTGGAATCCAGCGGGCGCTGCAGCGTGGGAGTTACAGAAGAAGTCAGAAGATTTGCAGAAGAAGTCAGAAGAGTTTCGCGACCTGCATTCAGGTAAGTAGCAGATCTTGACCCGCGTAGTGAAGACTGTGGTTTCCCACTTAGTGCAGATCTGTGAACGAGATGCCTTGACACGTCATGCTGATCGGGAGTTCAAATCTTGATCCAACGTGCAGAATGAAACAGGACCATGACAGGTAAGCGTCACCCTGGCAGCCGAAGAAAACGCTAAGCACTGGGTGTGGCCCAGGGTGGGGTTTATATAGCCGTGGGCCCACCCAGAACCACTAGACCTCCATAGAAACTATGCCTCTAGGGGCCATGTTGAATGTCATTGCCTGGTTCAGCCTGGGGGCCATCTTGGAAGGGGCTAAAGGCATACATTAGCCTGTGTCTGAGCCAGACAGCCAGTTTCTCGGTCCAGGTGCCTCTCTGAGCCTTAGGGGTTCACGGAATCATGGCACTATCAGAACCATTGCAATTTTCTCTGGGAGGAAGTGGTGGCTCTGAAAAGATCATTTTGGTGGTGTTTTTTTGAGTTTCAAAAACTTCAAATGGTTAACACCTACTGCAAAATGGATTGCTGTAATTCCAAAAAAGGTCGCAATGCATTTTGTATATTTCGGCAAAAAATCTGATTGCCAGCATAAGTAAGATGTAAAAAATGTGTGTGCTACAAAACATAATGTTTTCATTCTGAAAAGAGGACATACCAACATCTCTCAAAAAGGCACAAACACCCTTGTTAACATTGAGCCTTGCTTTCTCCATTTGTGGACCAAATGAAAAAGAATGCAACCACATTTGTCTCTGCGTAATACAGGAAAAAATTACTCTGGAGTTTGGATACATGTCCATGACTTTCCCAAGTCCTCCTTTCATTGCAAATTTCAAAGAGATTCCAGACACATTTCCTAAACTGTTCCCTCCACAATGAATAACAATAAAGTCTGGATGACGCTGTGTCACCAAAGAAGCACAGAGAGGTACCAGATCCACCCACTTCTTTCCACACACTCCATGCCAGTGCACTTCCACATGAGAGAATCCAAGATGTGCTGTCACTCCACAGCGATCTGCATGCACCTCCAACCAATTTATCCACGAATCTCCCAAAACCCAAACAATCTGCTTTCTGAAACACACAGCCATAGCTATCAGCTCTTCTCTCTGGAAAAAGACCTACTGACAAACTCTCTCTTTACAAAGCGCACCCAGTAAACCTTATTAACCAATCCCTTACTCTACTCAGTCTCATTTGCATGCCTCTCAAGCCCAAAATCCCTGTATGTAATATGCGCTGTCCGCGGGCAACCGCGGTTTCTGTGGGCAAATCGAAAAATCTGAATGTGGGGAATGAGAATTTAAATAGTGTGCCCCATTTACCCTTTGAGGTTGGCTCTGAAAAGAGCCTTGTTTCGGTTTTTTGCAAATGCTTCAGAAATACCTTTTATTTTGTATTTTTTTGTTTTTTTTTCCTATTTTCCTCCACAAATCTTCACATTAGCTTCTCCAAAGTAACCCTTATGTTCCAAAATAGCATGGCATTTACCATAAAAGATAAAGAAATGCCATCTTCTTTAAAATAAACAACATCAATCAAGGTTATCATTATTACAAAAGAACACACCAGCTCTAAGCTTGAAAGCAAACATGCCTCCTTTGATTGCACACCTAGCGATATTTTGCTGAGGACAAAAAACAACACTATTGTCCCATATTGCCCTAGGTACTAAACCAGAAAAAATAACCTTGGCACTTGAAAGTATTTTCATAACTGCCTGAACCAAGTGTTCCAAATCTGCCAACAAAGTAGGGGCACTGACATAGCCCAAATGCAAAGCATCAGAGTGCAAAACAACTACATGTGGACTGTTCACCCAGCCCATATCTCCACAAACTTGTGCAATTCCCGCACATTGAAACCAGGCACAGTGCTCCACACCACCTCCACTCCTTTAACATCAACTTTTTTTGCCACATTCCTGCATTAATCATACTGCTCCAAACCATGCATAAACATATCTCCAACCACCAACATCCTGACTTTCTCCACCTCTGCAATCTTCACTACACACAGATGTTGAGGTTGTGGTTTGTGTTGAAAGACTTCAACACAAACCACAACCTCAACATCTGATTGTCTGATCCCTACAGTCCCTTTTCCATGCTGGATTTGCTGAGAAACCCCGGATGTGGCACGCCCTGTCCGCGGACAACCGCAGTGACCGCAGAGTGCTTAACACTGGGGCAGCCCTTCTACCCTTTCCACTTCACTCTTTCCATTTCCTTATTGTCTACTGTTAAGCAGTCACACAATCATCCACCAATCACATCCAAGAACTCTACATCTAACTCTATCAGATGTACTATTGATCACTCTCAGAACAATTCGCCTGTGGCTGCAAAGGACCCACAGCAACAACTACTATAAAACTCCCCAAGATTTCTACTTGCAGATTCAGGCACATCCACATGCATGAATACAGACTACAGCTATGAATATTTGCTACACAGTACATGTACAGCTCTTCTAGGAATACAATACATCTTGGGAGCATAGCTCAGCGGCAATGTGCGCAGCTTGGAAACAAGACAACATGAAGCAATACAGGTTCGATCCCCAAGTCCGCGCTTAGAAACCTCTGGGTGTTTAAGCGTGTTATAAATACGCAACTAAGACAAAATAATTACGCAACTAAAAAAAAACAATTCCTATAACAGCACCTTGATGCCCGCGGGCTGTTTGAGCGCTTTAAAAATGTAAAATAAAATAAATAAAAATATAAACAGAGTAACTGCCACTTACCCTGTATAAACTGTAAAATTAACTTACTGTCATTTCTCCCATCTGCTATGATGAAGTGGCAATTGCAAACCTTTCTGCTCTCCAAATTTTTGTTTACACACACACCTATCTAAAAAAAAATATTATTTCATAATATAAGATGGGAGAAATAACAGTATAATTATGAAAAAGACTGTCCAGTGTGTTATAAAATTACACGCAGCCAGGATGAGTACATGCATCTACATTCAAGCACACACACAGACAATATCATTAGAAAGTCTCCCAGCTCAAACAACACCACTGCCTCTATATGAAATCCTTCTGCTTTATTTTCCACACCTTCACAAATGCATACATTGCATGCTTTATGTACAATCTCTGCCATGCACCCTGTCAAAATAGCAAAAATGCACATGATTATTTCTTCTATCTCTTAACATTGTATTGTATTGTATTTATTATTTATTTAGCGCTTTCAAACATCCAATAACATAACATTAAAAAACAAGTGTGCTCCATACATTTACTATTATATTCATTTGTAAAACATATTCAACTAACAGATTCTAAATAAAATATACAGGATGCACATAGGCAAATGAAAGTGCATGTGCATACTGTGCTCAGTTGTAAGAAAACAGTACTACAACAAAAACAAAAAAACACAATGTCTACATTAACACAAGTGCTATAAACACACATATTCACTAACTTCTTTCTTTTACAATTGCAGTGAAGACCACACTCCTGAAAAGCAGCAGCATCTGAAGTACGAACAAGGACTTAGAAGAAACCTACTCTGTCTATACAAAAAGTAAGTACAATACTAACATAATGTTATAACTGTTACTCAAACACACTAGCATTTTAGTATTGTAGAACAAACAAGTGTATTAACCCTTTACCATTAGATGTAGTATTAGTGCTTCCCCTTACCAGTTGCATACTTAATATTGTAATTTGAAGCCCAGTATAGTAACAAGCAAATACAAGAATAGCCTTCCCAAGTTGATGTAGCTGCCCATTGCACAATCACACACCTCCACAACCATCCTTACCATCATACTCAGACACTCATGCACAAAGCACACATACACTGCACAACAGCCCAACCCACACTTTCTTTTTTTCTCCAACAGACCCCAACGAATGCCTACCAAAAAGCAACTCCATAGAAAGCAATGGAGAAGTAGAGCACATAAAAATAAAAGTGTCCAAAATAAGCTCCCATCTTTAGCAGATTTTGTACAAAAAGTTCAAACAAAACAGCTAATACAGTCATTAAGCGAAACAAAACAAGCTTCCAGTACAGAAACCTTCCCTCCTCTATCAAAATGTAGATCGAAACAGAAAGTGATTAACACGACTTCAGCTACCACTACTGCTAATGCTGCACCTATAAATCTTGATGTAGTGGCAAGTAACCATACCAACATTTTTTTACAAAAAATGTTCTGCCAGAGAGTCCTTCAGAACCTCATAAAAACAGGAAACAAATCATGCACAACCCTTAAAACATACCATAGAAAATTAATCCTAGAAGCTCTCATAGACAGTGCAATCCTTCTCAAAAGGAAGTTATATATTTTAGTTTTAAAAAGAATGAAGCCACTAACAAAACTAACTACTAAACTACAAAAATGACTTCTCAATGAACGGAATATCAACAAAAATAGCTTCTTAAACATCTGTGGAGGTGAATGGAGTCACACCACGGGCTAAGAACCATATTTTAATGAAGAAGCATATAAACAAAGGAAAACAAACCCAATTGCCATACATAGCAGTGGACAAGGGTATGAAAAACTTAATAACACCATTATGGAACAAGAAACTCTGCTCACAAAAATTTCCCCAGAAAACTCAGAATCACCTCTCCATTCTACTGAACCAAAACTTCCAGTCTACAACTGGCCGTGCACATCAATGTGTCACATTGCCAAAAAATCTTTCAAATCTTTACGCCAGTTCCTCAATCAGTATGTAAAAAGCAAAGACACATTTCAAATGAAGCTACTACAAAATATGGATGCCTGTCCAGTGCACACAGGACTACACGGACATTCATTAGCCTGCATTTCAGGACCTATTTGCAAAAGCACCTTCCATCATATCAAAATTATATCAACACATCATTCAACTACAAGAAATCTGCTCCATAAACTCTACTATGCTAAAAGTCCTACTTGAGCACTAGCCAATTTAAATAAGAATCTTCTAAATGGTACAGCCAGACAACTACTCGAAGAAATAGAGCATATCCAGAGAAAATATTTTGGAAGTGAAAGCCACTTACAAAATGCAATAGCTTTACAACAAAATAGCAACTACTGTACAAATAGCCACCTTCTATTAAACACATACAAAAAAGAAATACTAAAGTTTAAAAGTAACTCAGCTGAAGTACCAAACCATGCGTGTGTGTGTTGCCGCAGGACTTTTTTTTATGAAAGTAGCACAAAAACTGTAGACATAACGTACAAAAATAGAAGACAATGAAGACTCCAAATGGTCCCAATTAGCTCTATACCTTATTGCAGAAAACAAATACGACATTACTGACCCCTTAAAACTTTGCAATTACTGCACTGCAAAACTTGACAACAACCAAACACCTTCACGTGCTATCACAAATAACTTGGAATTATTCCCACTACCAAAAGCCCTGCAACAACTAAAGTTATATGAGAGCATCATAATTCAAACAGTGCACCCATTTCAAGAAATAATACACCTTAGACCAAAAAAATCAAAACTACCTCTCTCTGAATTAGTGAAAGGTATTTGTAGCAAAGTAGTTTATTTACCATTAGATCTCAAATAAAATGTACACACTCTAGGAGTGCAACGGCTATAGATCAATCTTTTATTGTCTTAGTAAATGGAGAACTTACAAAAGACAAAAAAAATTGGCAACTACTCGTCGACTTTCATGAAGTTAATCAAACCCTGCAATATCTAAAAAACAACAATGAATACTACAAAAAAATTGATATTGAAGAAAACCTAAGACAAACCATTTAAATAATTCAAGAGTCACCAGAAACTGGTCAATTTCAACTTTTAAATCCTGCTACAGAATCCAATATTTTAGACCACTATACAATTCATCTTTTACACTCTAAAGACACTATAGATGATTCATTTGAAATGTACCAAATGCGACAAGCCAAAGGTTCTCAAATCAGCATATGGGAAAAAGTATAGAAGCACATGCCTTTCCTCTAGTCTTTCCTACTAGAAAAGGAGGAAGGTACGATGACAGACCCACACGATAACAGCATCAGAATATCACTCTTTACGAATATATTCTGATGACCGTAGATTCAGACAAAACGTGGAATACTTATTCCACCTTCTCTTTGAAAGTGAACTAGCAACTCTATGCTACGGAGTTTGACACACATTAAAATCAGGTACCCATTTTCAAAATATATCAGCTACGCAATTATTACAAAAAGTGCAAGAAAAAGATGAAGTTTTACAGTGAGGTATTACAAATCTTTTAGTAAACATGCGTGGTACAAAAGAATACTGGTTCCGACGTCACTGAGATGTACGCTGTATGATAAGAAACCTTGGCCCACCTACTTGGTTTGTTATAATAAGTTGTGCAGAATATGCATGGGAAGATTTACACGATTTCCTATGCATAGCAAACATAAACAAAAGAAAAATAGATATAAAAATGCCAGGAGAACTCTGCTCTCTAGATCCTGTAAATGTATCACAATATTTCCATCATCGCTTCATTGCTATGCTACACTTCATTTGTAATAAGACTGCTCCTCCCCTCGGAGAAGTTCAACAATTCTTTTGGAGAAAAGAATACCAAGCCAGAGGAGCACCACATATCCACATGCTATTATGGATTAAATATGCTCCTAAATTTGGTCAGGACAATGATGCCACTGTGTTGCACTTCATCCAAAAATATGTCACTTGTGAAATCCCTTCACAAACAACACATAGTGACCTTCATGCACAAATTTTACAATTTCATAGACACACATGTGGGAAATATTGTTGTCATAAAAATAAAAAAAGGGAAATACTACACTAAATGCTGCTTTGGTTTCCCTAGACCAGATTCAGCAACAGGTCAAGTAAACAACTTAGGGGCCAATTCATGGAACAAACGTGTGCCGAAAATCCATGCGCAAGCAGGCGCAAGGGAGCGCAAGCGTGGGAAACGCAGCGCACGAGCCCGCGTGCGATTCAAGGAACACGCTGCGCGTGTTTCCCGCTGTCCGTTCGCCCAATCCAGCCATGGCGCACGCAGGCATACACGGCGTGCGCTACGCGCACAGCAAAAGCGCACATAGCGCGGCGCACACAACCAAAGTGGGCGGAACAGTGGGCGTAACACGCGGAATGGGGAACAACGCGTGAAAAATGGGGAACAACGCGTGGATCCGAATACGGGAAACCCGCGCACGGCAAAAAACGCACACAGGCGTCAACGCGTCCGCCACACGAAGGCAGGCGGAAGCGACCCCGCGCACAGTACAAAAGTGCGCGCAAACAACAAACACGTATATACAGCTACGATGAATGCCCCATTTGTCGCAGCACTGATCGTGGGACACCGCAGGAGGAGGAGAATAGCCAGGGCACGCATTTTCGCACCATGGACAAGCCTTTTTGGGATGCCTGATGAACAGGTCTATGGCAGGTATAGGTTTCCACCCCATATCATCCTAGACCTGGTCAGGGAGTGGGAAGATGACCTTACATCCCCACCCTTTGCTCCCAAGCATTCGGCCCTTGGAGAAGCTGCTCAATGTCCTGCATTTTTGGCCACTGGGTCATTTCAGTGGAGTAGTGCCATAGTGGGGGGGGTCTCACAGGCCACTCAGTCACGCTGCCTACACCAGGTACTGGCAATCATGACAGCGCACCCCTCAGTCCGCAGGCACATATACATGCCCAGAACACCCGCAGAAAGGCAGGCCGTTGTCCTGGATTTTTTCAGGATGGCACACTTCCCCAAAGTGCTCGGTGCCATAGATTGCACCCATGTGGCCCTATGTCCACCTAGGGCCACTGAGCACATCTACCGAAACCGCAAGCACTGGCATTCCATCAATGTACAGGTAGTATGCGATGCAAAGGGAATCATCACCTCTGTCTATGCAAACTACCCTGGCTCCACCCATGACAGTTTCATATACAGAATGTCCGCCCTGAGCCGGGCCCTGGAAGCTGGGCAGCATGGCGACACATGGCTCCTAGGTGAGTACAAATGCCCTTGCACATGCATGCAAGTCACACACAGACAAATACCCAAACCCTAATAATCTCAACTTTTATCACCTCCCCAGGGGACAGTGCCTACCCTCTGAGCAACCACATGAGGACGCCAATCCGGAACCCCACCACACCACCCCAGGTAAGATACAACGCCACCCATATTGCAACCAGGGCCATAGTGGAGCGCACATTCGGAGTGCTCAAGTCACGTTTCCGCTCCCTTAACCGCTCTGGCGGGCAACTACTCTATGCACCACCAGTAGTGTGCAGGATCATTGTGGCAGCATGTGTCCTGCACAATGTTGCAACACGGCAGGGCGTCCCGGTGGACATGGTGGTGCCCCCACATCCCCAACCACAGTTACATGCGCTGCCCATGGGAGGGGACAGGGCACGTGGCGAGGAAGCCCGGACCCAGCTTGTGGCCACATTTTTCACCTAAACTCCCACCCCTGCGGAGTGCACACAGGCCTGGCACATACCAGGTGAAAATCGATGATGACAAAGAGACAGTCAACTGTCACAACCCTACCACCCTGAGATAGTTGCCATGGAAGTGCCACATTGTCTGCATCCCTAGCTACTTAAACACAAGCTATCCTGTGTGACCAAAGGGCACACATATGACATATGACATGATATGGCCTATACACAGGTATTTCAAGGTGCGATGAGGCAGGGAGGGGGGAACAAGGGAAGACAGACAACGGTACTACTAGGCCAGGTGTCATTTAGATTGTATTTAGATTGTGCAAGTGCAGGGTAGGGGGAAGGGAAAAGTGCAAGGTGAAGGGGAGGGGGGGAGTGCAGTACAGGGGAAGTAGACCAAAAAACAAATACATAGGTCAGCTGGTGGCAACTGCAAAGGTAAGTACAGACAAGTGCTGGGAAGGGGGGGCTGTAGGGATAGAGAGACAGTACCGCAGTGCAGGGGTTGCCAGGGAGACAGTGCAAGTGGAGAGTGGCTGGGCCAGGGACTGCGGTCGGTGAGAGTGGCCCAGTTGCAGATCCAGTGCAGTTCCAGTGAAGAATTCCGCAAGGGGGAGGCAGAGAGAAAGCAGAAGCAAAGAGGAAGGTCTTGAGGTGCTTCCCGAACCCAAGATGGTTCCCCTCAAGTTCAAGTGAGGCAGGAAGGCTGTTCCAGAGGGAGGGCCCTGCCGCGGAGAGAGATCTGCCCCCAGCTAGTTGCTCTGAGAAGCGGATGACTCTGACATGCAAGGTGTGCATCACACACACCTGCAAAACAGGCCATGGCCATCACTGTTATGTCACTCAAACCATCCCAAACCACAACATGACATGGCAAGCAATACCCATACACCAACACAGTAACAATAAGGTACACATTGCCATGTCCAAAATGTACAGTGGCATCAGACAATGATGCCTGACCTGGAATCAGATGAAATGACAGACCAACAACCTCCCACCCAAAATAAGTGATTTCCAAATGCATTACAAGAGTTGTAGACGTAACATAACAATGAATGCCTGTCTACATGCACATTGTGCATTGCAAAATCAACACTGCAGCTTCTGTGTGCTGTGTCCTACTCCTGCAACACACTGCTCAGCGCACAGCAAAGTGAACAGCCATTGTGTGTGATGCACACCCTGTGCATTACATCTAAGCGACAGACCACATCAAAAAGCAAATTAGGCATGTACAGGATCCATAATTGGTCACAGAACATGTGCTGCAGGGACACAGTGGCCACAAGAAGGCAAACAGTGTACACGTGGATATACAAGGGTGGGAGTACATGTAGTGCATCAGATTGCAAGTGTGTGGGTCTGCAAGGACATGCACTCAACATATGCATGTACACTCAAGTGACCATCAGTGTTCTCTACACATCACATGTGGACATTCACCATGTGTACACCCCAGCATGTCAAACCACAACTATCCCCTCGCACCTGAAAGGTAAACACAACACATGAACAGGCATTGATCAGCAGAACACAACATGTACATAGGATACCACCATTACAATGTCAGAGTTCCCATCAAACTGCAGGGCAAGGCAACTATCAACAACAACCCCCCCTCCCTCACAAATGACCATGACCCACTGAACAACTGCACCTGGGTCATGGAGCCTTCAAACCTCAATTCCACCTGGCCACAGGATCACCTTACCCTTCGTCACCATCTCCCACCTTGTGTGTAAAAAGGTGCCTGCACCCTCAGAATCCACACTCATTTCCAAAATCACAAAATCCAAGGCATAAAAACGAACCAGAACACCCTCCAGTAGATGACTTGACGTAGCAGTACCTCACAAAGGCCAAGTACTACCACAATGATGCAACAACCAAGGTAGCACAGTAAAACAATGTCACAACAGGATGTGAACCATGTGTGGTACATAACATAGGATGATGCACCATGAACGGATGTGTACTGTCACAGGTCCCGTGTACAGGCGCGGGAGTGTCACGAAACAACCACCCCCACCGTGTCCCGGGTGCCTGCAAGGTCAAACTCACACAGGCCACTGAGACCCTGGTGGGGAAGGAGGTTCAGGGATATGCAGTCGGGACAGGTGTTGGCACACTGGATAACTGGAATGAGTGGCAGGAGAGGGGAGGAGGAATGACACATGAAAGTAGGGAATGCACGAAAATGTACTACCTGCATGAACACATACACAATCCAAACAAACTTGGACATCATTGTCATGGCCTTCTGTAGTCCAGGCTTAGGAGTGGTACGAACCAACCACCCCCTCTAAGGTTTTGGTGCCTGCAAGTTCGGGGCTTACACAGGCATCCGCAACCCAAGCGGGGAAAGAGGGTTAGGGAATGTTGCTCGGATAGGTACGGGAAGCAGGAACACCGGGTAGAGGGTACAGGGTTCAAAATTACATAGGATTCCGGGTGATTAGGGGGAAAAAAACATACCAAATTGAATCACACATACATCCATGAATTAGTGCACCCCCCAGCAAGACTATGCAGAGCAGTTTGAAAGAAAAACAACAAGACACTTAGCTCTGGTTTTGAGTGCTGGCCTCCTGCCTGCGCACTCTCAGGTCCGGTTACAGGAGCACTGCAATGCTGCAAAGAGTGCCACAGTCAACAACCTGTACGTGCCAATTACACAAAAACACACCACCAAACATGCCCCATAGCAACAAACTACTCTACAAACAGACAATCTGGTGTAGATGCTTCGTACCCATATAACGGGTCATACAAAGTCAATGCAGTAAGTCAGCCGCCGGTGGGTGCGTGGCAAATGGAACACCAATGTGTCACAATTCACACAACATGCAATGTTCCCTGGGTAAGCAGACAGACCCATATAGCAAGCCGTGACTTCAGAGCAAGTTGCGTACCACCATGACCGAAACAAAGTTGGCAGTGCATTTATCATAAAGTACATGGAAATGAAATGCACTGCACCCGAGTATGTCCCTTGCTGTATGTCCCTGTGAGCTGCCCCTTTCCATGTCTCGGAAGGCTACATGGTTGATACAAGTGCCTCAATGGACCTTGGTGTACCGGAGGGTATGTGCCACTGCCCCTGCAGGTGTCCCAGACAATCTTACAATCAACAGCCATCAATCCACCAACACATCTGAGCTGCATTGTGTGCTTCAACACCAATATTCGTCCAAGCTCACCCTCAGTGCTGTAACTAAGCCTGCATGTGCAACTCGCCTGGTGCAAGCTTTGCTGTGTTGTGGCCCCCTGTGCTGCTCACCTTGCCTGGAGTTCCTTGGAACACGTCAGCAGTTATAGGATGTAGGTCTGCAATCCCTGTGCCTCTGCTTGTGCACACATGTGCATGTGGGCAGCAACAAACGTGTCCAGAATTCCGTCATCCAATGGGCCATGTCTGCTGGCAAAGGTGCTCTGGAGGCTCATCCCCCTGCAGAAAGGGCATGAAACACATGCTTAATGCTTCAAAGTCATCTATTTGTGTCTCTTCAGTCATCTCATTGCTTGACCATGTCAGAGAGTCACATCATAAATCACACCATCAGTCCGTCTTTCACATCCAAAGTGTGGAACACTATCTACAGCATGAATTGCAACAAGCACGTGTACAGTAAAGATAACAAACATACTACACAATGCATAGCAATTAATGTACACATTAATCATGAAACACCCCATCTAGCAAAAGCTGAACAGTGGACAATAACACCAAAATCATCCCCACTAGGGGTGTAAACACAAGTCACACAGCACCAGACATGCCACAGATATGACAGTCCAAAGCCCTTGTGTAAAAGTTTGTGACACCGAACCATCCTTGCGAGCCCATGGATAAGGGAGGCAGGAGTGGCATATGTGAGTCAAGGACCCCAAGCAGCAAACACATACACAAGACAAGCCTGAAGGGCCCAGCTGGAACAGACAGTGGATGCCTTCAAAAGCCACAAAGCACCGCACCGTCACATGAAAGCACAATAGACAAGCAATTTTAAACTATATTAACTATTAACTAATTACACTAACTATGGAAAACCTACATTACCTAATTAAACTAACTATCAAACAGAAACTTAACTAACTAAACTAAAAGAAAAATCAAAAATGACCACATACGACCTGGGGGGGAGGGGAGGCACCCAGGAGGGGGGAGGTACAGGGTGCTGCTCAACATCCACATACGATGATGCAGAGCAAAAAAAAAAAAAAAACCTCCATGGGCTCAACGCCTGCACAGCCCGACCTATGTGGGAGATAGATGGTCGTCCGAGTCTGGCTCATCCTGGAAAGGAGGACGTGGCACAGTAGCCTGGCCACGCCTAGCCGCAGCTTGCCCCTCATCGGCAGCAAGTCTGCCGGGCGGGTGAGCCTGGTTCTGTGTGGCGATGTGACGTAGGTCTGCATGCAGAACCTCACGTGATACACATGCTTCCTCTTGCAAGGTAGCATGTGTAACACGGAGTTCCTCCTGAAAGGCCTGGCTGGACAACCGCTGCACTTCCCGGCAAGTCTGTAGCTCAGCCGAGATGGTACGCTCAAGCTGTGCAAACCTCTCCTCTGCCTGCTGCCTCTGGGACATCATAAGGACACCCAGAGTGGATCTGAGGGAAGCATACTCCTCCCTCAGGGCATCCATGTGCGCCTCTGCGTGAGCAGCAATTGCTTGACGCAGTGACGACATTTTAGCCTGGCGTGCCCTGTCTGAGGCCGCCATGCCCAGCCTGAGCGAACGGGCTGTGGACCGTACCACCTGCTGCTGGAGAAGCACCTGCCTAGCAGGGGGGAGCACAGATCGGGCCACACGCTCCATGCTCTCAGCGATGTTCTCCATTGCTGCCCCCTGCCGTTCTGAATTGGCAGTCATGTCTTGCTCCCACTCAGTATACTGCGGTTGCGCGCGGTGACCGCGTTGCTGGGCTTGACCCCTGCGGGACCCAAGGACTGGGGTTCCTCGCTGTGTTGGCACCGCCCGCAGCTGCACGACTACATGCCCCTGTCGACGTGATGTCCCAGGCACATCAGTGACTGGTGTGGAGGGTGACCCTGCGTCCCGATCCACCACGGGTGGAGGAACCAAGACTGTCTGATCCCTCAGTGCAGGTGTCGCAAACAGAGGAGTGTCCACATCAGAATCACTCACCCCTGACACATGGACTTGATGCTCATCCAACTCAACATGGACGTCAGAGTCGTCATCAAGGCTGGACTCATAGGCAGCCAGAGACAAGATGGACTGTAGCACTTGGGGGTTTTCGTGGCCTACCACCCCACAACCCCCACTAGTGCCGGGTTGATGTAGTGGTAACAGCCCTGTGTCTGGCATGACAACACCATCCTCCGCCTCCATTGCGTCATCACCTGAAAAATATAGAGAAAAAAGGTCACTACACATGTCAGAAGCACACAACACACACACACCGACAGCAAACGCATCAGGCAGACATGTGACATACAACATATAACCTGGCATGCATGCTGGGTCAACTTTGAATTGCTTCTGTGATCAGACCTGTTGAAAGGTGGCAGTTTCCATGGAAGTGGGTCTATGCAGTGCAGAAAATGTGTACGCCACTCACTACCTACATGTACAAGGACTCCATGGTGTGTGCCAGGAAATGTGAAGGCAGTGCAATGTCAAATTCAGACATCACATGCATTGTGCATTCAATGTGTACCATATCTAGAAGCCAAGCACCCCTCCACCCCAGTACCAAATCAGGGAGCCTAGCATGGTATCAAAAGGCTGACCATACACCTGTGTATTGACAGGCAGTGTTGACTGGCATCAACAGCTTGATGTGATTCAAATGACAACACTGCAAATGATGCTGGTACAGTAAGCAGGACACATGATGAAAACTCTGGATTCCGCCCATGTGTGAAGAAGACACAACAACAGTTGGACAGAGTCATTGGCCATTGAACAGGCTGAGGCCTGTGAGCCACACAGATTGTCAGACCCTAAACATGTTTGCAACGCAGGACTGAGCCACAGTTGACATGGGAAGGCTGATGAGATGGCAGGCAATGTATGTAACCAAGGACTTGTATTACAGTGATCATCCACTCAAGGACACATAGGAGCATTTGTGCAATGCACATGGAGCATGAATAGGCACTCATGTCCCTGCGGGACATCTGACCTATGCACAGTACAAGTGAGATACCCTGCATCAAGTACTAAGGCTGTACCACACGGCATATGTTTGGCAGATTCTACGCTGGTAGTTAGCATCTACACAGGACGCATGAACAAGAAAGTACACATTGGCAAGATTGAAGAATACCAGTGCAAAGGTGGAACTGGGATGCAAAGTGGTGGAGGAGGGGCAAGGGAGCATGCCTACATGGAGTCCCCGCATGCAGGCAGAGGAGACATGCATGACGGAAGCATTGCATTACTTACACATGAGAACCATGTACACGTCACATGTAGCGGCAATCATGCACAACACATCCCACAAGTGAAACACACACATCCTCAACAAACACGCATCAACACTCACTGGACTTGGCATCAAAGTCCAGCATCTCTCCCGCTACTTCGACCAATTCAGGTGGTATGAACTCTGCAACGAGTGCCTCATGCGGAGTGAGCTCTTCCTCCTCTGGTGAAGGCCCACCGCCAGTCACCAGAGTCAAGTTGTAATTAGAGGCACGCTTAGCCTTAGTGCTGCGTTTGATGTCGTTCCAACGCTTTTTGCACTCTTGCGCCGTGCGCACCTCATGGCCGAATGAACTGACATGTTCCGCAACATGCTTCCAGTGGGTGTCACGTTGGGCAGCCATAGTCTGACTATTGGCACCCACTAGCATGTCACGGCTGTGGACCCGCACGTAGTCCACGAGGAAGTCCAGTTCCTGCTTACAGAAAGGCTTCTTCCTCGACGTGCAGGAGGTTGTGGCTGTGTGTGGGGTTCCAGCCTGTGCTGCAGGTGCAACCTTCCTCCTCTTGGACTGTGGCGCAGACACTGGCTGGCTAATGCCGCCCTAACCAGTATGGCCAGTAGGTTCGGTGGCAGGTGGAGGGATGACCAAAGGCCTGACTTGTGTCAGTGGCAGCTGGGTGCCCACTAATGGACCCTGTGCAGCAACATCAGCTGTGGCAGGGTCATTGACCGCAACGGTCCTGGTTGGCAGACTCACAACCGGGGTGCTGTTGGGTGCATCTGCCCCTGCACTTGCCAACACCCGGCTGTTCGGGGCAGCAGATGACATGACTGCCCCAGGGACACGTGTCGTGGTCTGAGCAGCCCGGTCTGCCCCTATGGTTTCCCCCCTGGCCTGTTGGAGATCTACCAAGGGCTCTTCAAGTGCCAATGCAGCCTGCGCTGGCAGACCCCGAGCCTGGGTGGCGGTATCCACAGCTGCACCTGCAGCTACCACTACCCTTGGGCCCCTGGCAGTCGATGGAACGGACTGCCGGGTCACACGGGCGCCAGTGCCAGATGCAGAAGCTGCATCCCCCGGAACCACAGAGGGTGGTGGCATGACTGCACCGACACATGGCACAATATTGTGCTCAAGTGGCGCACCCCTGCCTCTTCCCCCTCTGTGGCCGCCCTGTACACCCTGGAGTCCCCCTACTCCCTGGTCACCACGGCCACGTCCGCGACCACGCCTGCCATGAGGAGGACGCCCAGCTGAGGCGCCCCTCACCTTTGGTGGCCTCCCAACCATGGCACAGATGTAGTAGTGCCGGCACAGATGGAGTGGTGCCAATGGGAGGTGTACACCACAATTGACCTGGGCAATTGGGGTGAAGGGGGTGGGAAGCAAGATGTTAACAGCCCCCCTGCACCTGCAAGGCTGCATGTGACCCCGGTGATGTAGTGACGGGTCACGCAACGCTCAGGCACCACAAAACTGCAGTAAAACCGTGCACACAACCCTGCAGCCTACGTACGTGGATTCAACCTCCCGCAGTACGCGGTGGCACCCAGTAACACGAATAACGCGTACGCGTGGGACACGCAGGCTACTATGACATCGAAAATGGGTGCGATACACAGGGGCACCCGCAGTGGGAAAAAGAGCGTGTGCGACTCACCGTCTGACTAGCGCGATGCAGAAAAACACGCGTAGCCAATACCCCCACCAAAAGAAGAGATACGTCCTTGATAGCTGTGAAGTTGTGATGGCGCACGAAACAACAGGAAGCAGCAACACACGTCGGTCTCCATGAAAGGCACGTACAGCGAACTGCTGGGCCTGTGCTGAGGGAAACGCACGTGCGCGTAACGTCACTTACGCGCATGGGCCCTTTCCTCATATTACACGCGGACGTGCAGTTTTTCACGCACGCTGAAATGGCCATGCACGCCTGTGCGCGTCACGTCACACGGGCGCTTGCGCTTGAGGGGCCTTCTGTCCAATGAAATTGCGTATGCATGCAGACGCACTTACACGCTAAGGGCCTTTCCTCGAATTACACGCTGACGTGCCAAATTTTCATGTGCCAAATCACTCTGTATCAAGCTGGCCACGCGTAAGCACACAGAAGACCACGCTCCTGCCCAGAAGGCCGAACTACTGCCCCCCAGAGCCCCGAACACGCTCCCACCAGCCATCTGCTGCTGCCTGACTGCCTGCTGCCCACGTGCCCTGCCATTTGCTGCCTGCACATCAGC
This sequence comes from Ambystoma mexicanum, assembly GCF_040938575.1. NCBI lineage: Eukaryota > Metazoa > Chordata > Amphibia > Caudata > Ambystomatidae > Ambystoma > Ambystoma mexicanum. Next base: position 416,326,372 of record NC_090927.1, on the reverse strand, counting down.
CAGGGGTGCTGTTGCTGTGACCACCCCTGCTGGAACCGAAGACTCCCAACTGGGATTCCATCGCTCCACAGCCCAGCCCCAGGACCCAGTTGCCCACCCACTCCTGCCTCTGGGGTTGTCATGTCGGGCACTGCAACATCTGGCACCACTGACAACCCCCGGCCGGAGAGGCAGAGGGGCACCAGCTTCAGTGCCAGGGAAGTTGGTGTCCTGGTGGAGCAAGTTCTGGGGCAATATGATGCCCTCTTCGGAAGTTCCCGCGCCGACAAGGAAGGACAGACTCGGATCTGGACTGACATCGTGACTGCCATCAACGCGGAGGGGGTGGCAGTCCGCGACTTACAACATGTCAAGAAGCGCTGGGAGGACTTCAGGTCCAGAACCCTGAACAAGGCCCGGCGCCTCTTGAAGCCAGCGGATTCCAAGGGGCGCCGGAGCCACTTGTCGGAAGATCAGATGAGGGTCCTGGAACGCATATCCCCAGCACTCCACGTCCAGGTCCTTGAGAAGCAGACCCGTCTGGAGTCGAGCGGTAAGTGTACATGCATCCTGATTGTGAGCTGTGTGTGTGGTGATGTTTCAGTAGTGTGCAGGTTGCACAACTGTTTGTATGGGGTCGAGTATGTGTGGGGGTGTACAGGGCCGTGGGGCTAACACATGCAAGGGCTGTAATGTGTGAGACATGGATGGTGCTTGGGTGTGTAGGCTTACATGCCAAATGCAGTTGTGTGGGCACACATGTTTGGATGAATGTGTATGTAAGTAGACATGTCCGTGATGTCACGCATGCATGTTGTTTTCAGCTGCATGTATCAGCACTGTGTACATGTGCATTTGTGTGTATTTGACAAGGGTGCAACAGTGATGCAACATGGATGCATGTGACAGCGGGATGTGGAAGCCTGATTGGCAGATGTGACATGGATGCCCATCTGAACACTGCAACACTTGGCAGAGGTGTACACATGCATGCAAGTGTGGTGGTGTGTGTACATGTGCGGTGCACTTCCTGTGTTGCATGTGATGTCTGGCTCAGCTTTGCCTGCTCATGCTGTTGTATGTGTATGGATGGTGCTGGCAGTTGCGATATGGCTGTGGTATGGCTCATGTGTGCGAGTTGAAATGACATGTGTGTTGGGGATTGTGATGGCATGTCTGAGGTTTGCCAATGCCACTCATGCACAACTGTCATGCGTGTATGTGTCCATTGTACAGTGCCCTGATGCCAGTGTTTTATTTCTCCCTGTCTGCAGCGTCAACTGATGAAGAGGGCGGAGAAGGTGCTGTGGAGCACAGCGGCGGGGATCCCACCGCCAGCCGGAGACGCAAGGCCCGGCTCCCCTCCCATGTTGTCATCTCGTCGGGGAGTGAGGATTCCGGTGCCGCGTCCCAGGCCGCAGCGGCTGGGGGGAGGTCCAAGAGGCGGAGGTTGGAGTTGGACTCCTCGGCAGCAGAAGGGGCAGCTGGGACCCCAAAAGCCCAACGGGGGAAGATGGCACGGAGTCATCCAGGTTGGTGGGGGGTTTGGTGGAGGAGGAGGGCGTGCAAGCCACAGAGACGGGGTCTGGAGGTGGGGATCCCACTGGTGCTAGTGGTGCAGTGCAGGACCAGGGACAGGAGGCAGCACAGGCCGCCGCGGAGGTGCCTGTGTGCAATCCTGTCCCTGATCCTGTCCCTGCATCATCTTGCACCAGCAGGGATGCCTACGTCCAGACCCGTTTTCAGGCAGGGGATGAGCAAACGACAACTGGCCTTCCTCTGCCTGCGGACGTGGCTATCCGGGTCCAGGTTGATCCTGTCCTGACTGGTGTGGCGTTGCGTCAACGGGCGAGGTGACCTGCAGTCTTTTCATGAGGAGACTGAACATCATCTCGAATGGCTCGTTGACCACATCAGCCTACTGGGACAGGTCACCAAGGCCGGATTCCTCCGTTTGATGGGGCTTGCTACGACCCCCTCCTCAAGTGAACCCCCTACGCGCCAGTCATCCTCCGTGCCATCTTCCCACCCATCAGTCACCTGGGTGCCCTGTGGAGCTTCCTCTGACGGTGCGGCCAGGCTGGTGGAGGAGGCATCCCTGCCACAGTCGGGAGTCGGACGTCCAGCAGGGGTGGCCACATCAACGACTGCACCCCAGCCGGCGGAGGTTGTGCAGGCAGCAGGAGGCAGTGCACGGGCAGAGGCACAGCAGCAGCAGCAACGTGGTGGGAGCCATGAAGGCTCGGGCCTTCAACATCGGAGGGGCAGGCATCGGCCGGAGGTCAGGAGGACCCAGGACAGAGAGTGTCTTCCGTGTGGCAGCGGTTGGGCCACGCCATAGATGCGGAGCGGCAGCAGGCGGAAGAGGCATGGCTCACAATGGTCAGGGCGGAGAAATCCATGCAGAGGGCCCTGAGGCGGGCCTAGTGCCTCGAGGCAATCCGCAGGGGGTTGGAGTTGGACACGTCGACGGCCCTGTGGACCCTCGGGGCCATGGAGGAGGACCGCCTCCGGGACATTGAGCAGGAGTTCGATGATGCCCTGGCCCGGGACATCCAAAAGTGAGCCGTCAGACTAGCCCGCTGCCCTTGTACATAGTTATGTAGTTAGTGTTAGGTTTCCTTTGTTTTTGGATTTATTTTGGACCTTTTGGACATTGGCCACATTTTTGTATATAGTTTATTTTATTAGTTAGTGTTGTTAGATAGGTTTCATTTCTTTTGTTGGGATAATGGACCCTGGCTTGTTCGTCTGTACATAGTTCACTGTTGGATTTTATTTTTCTTTCACAATTAACCCATGGAGCAATGGCTTTCAATTATTATTTCCCATTGGATTTTCTTTTGTAGACAGTGACTTTGGACACCATTCCTTTGGATTATGATTTTTGGTTTTGCTTTTTTTCACGGACATGCTTCTTTTCATTTTTGTACATTCCCATTTCTGTTTCTTTATTTTTGAATCTATTTATGTTTCCTTTAATACATATTGTTTTATCAAACTTCAATGTGTAGTATCATCTCATTGGTTTCATGCATATCATGATATGGGTTTTGAGATTCACTGACACCCATTGGGTGTATGTGAGAGACATGTGTTTGTTTCGAAACTTGCAATTGGTGTTCTGTCATGTAATTGCCATTTCTGAGCGGGTGGATGCAATACTCGGGTGGGTGTTTTGTATTTGGAGGCTGACCATAGGGACCGGGGATCTAGATTGTGATGACATGTTGGCTGGGGAACATGAGTTGGGGCCTGCTGGCAGGTGCCCCACAGTGCTGGGGGGTGGGGGAGGTGGGGAACATGAGTTGGACATGGGTGGGGGCCTGGTGGAGGGTGCCCCTGCACTGCTGGGGGGTGGGGTGGTGGGGAACATGAGTTGGACATGGGTGGAGGCCTGCTGGCAGGTGCCCCACAGTGCTGGGGGGTGGGGGTGGTGGGGAACATGAGTTGGACATGGGTGGGGGCCTGGTGGAGGCTGCCCCTGCACTGCTGGGGGGTGGGGGTGTTGGGAGACATGGGTGGGTGCCTGTTGGAGGGTGCCCCTGCACTGCTGGGGGGTGGGGTGGTGGGGATATGAGTTGGACATGGGTGGGGGCCTGCTGGCAGGTGCCCCACAGTGCTGGGGGGTGGGGGTGGTGGGGAACATGAGTTGGACATGGGTGGGGGCCTGCTGGAGGATGCCCCTGCACTGCTGGGGGGTGGGGTGGTGGGGAACATGAGTTGGACATGGGTGGAGGCCTGCTGGCAGGTGCCCCACAGTGCTGGGGTGTGGGGGTGGTGGAGAACATGAGTTGGACATGGGTGGGGGCCTGGTGGAGGCTGCCCCTGCACTGCTGGGGGGTGGGTGGGGTGGGGAACATGAGGTGGACATGGGTGGGGGCCTGCTGGCAGGTGCCCCACAGTGCTGGGGGGTGGGGGTGGTGGGGAACATGAGTTGGACATGGGTGGGGGCCTGCTGGCAGGTGCCCCACAGTGCTGGGGGGTGGGGGTGGTGGGGAACAAGAGTTGGACATGGGTGGGGGCCTGCTGGCAGGTACCCCACAGTGCTGGGGGGTGGGGGTGGTGGGGAACATGAGTTGGACATGGGTGGGGGCCTGGTGGAGGCTGCCCCTGCACTGCTGGGGGGTGGGGGTGGTGGGGACATGAGTTGGAAATGGGTGGGGGCCTGCTGGCAGGTGCCCCACAGTGCTGGCGGGTGGGGGTGGTGGGGACATGAGTTGGACATGGGTGGGGGCCTGGTGGAGGCTGCCCCTGCACTGCTGGGGGGTGGGGGTGGTGGGGAACATGAGTTGGACATGGGTGGGGGCCTGCTGGCAGGTGCCCCACAGTGCTGGGGGGTGGGGGTGGTGGGGAACAAGAGTTGGACATGGGTGGGGGCCTGCTGGCAGGTACCCCACAGTGCTGGGGGGTGGGGGTGATGGGGAACATGAGTTGGACATGGGTGGGGGCCTGGTGGAGGCTGCCCCTGCACTGCTGGGGGGTGGGGGTGGTGGGGACATGAGTTGGAAATGGGTGGGGGCCTGCTGGCAGGTGCCCCACAGTGCTGGCGGGTGGGGGTGGTGGGGACATGAGTTGGACATGGGTGGGGGCCTGGTGGAGGCTGCCCCTGCACTGCTGGGGGGTGGGGGTGGTGGGGAACATGAGTTGGACATGGGTGGGGGCCTGGTGGAGGCTGCCCCTGCACTGCTGGGGGGTGGGGGTGGTGGGGACATGAGTTGGACATGGGTGGGGTCCTGCTGGCAGGTGCCCCACAGTGCTGGCGGGTGGGGGTGGTGGGGACATGAATTGGACATGGGTGGGGGCCTGGTGGAGGCTGCCCCACAGTGCTGGGGGGTGGGGGTGGTGGGGAACATGAGTTGGACATGGGTGGGGGCCTGCTGGCAGGTGCCCCACAGTGCTGGGGGGTGGGGGTGGTGGGGAACATGAGTTGGACATGGGTGGGGGCCTGCTGGCAGGTGCCCCCACAGTGCTGGGGGGTGGGGGTGGTGGGGACATGAGTTGGACATGGGTGGGGGCCTGGTGGAGGGTGCCCCTGCACTGCTGGGGGGTGGGGGTGGTAGGGACATGAGTTGGACATGGGTGGGGGCCTGCTGGCAGGTGCCCCACAGTGCAGGGGGGTGGGGGTGGTAGGGAACATGAGTTGGACATGGGTGGGGGCCTGCTGGCAGGTGCCCCACAGTGCTGGGGGGTGGGGTGGTGGGGAACATGATTTGGACATGGGTGGGGGCCTGCTGGCAGGTGCCCCACAGTGCTGGGGGGTGGGGGTGGTGGGGAACATGAGTTGGACATGGGTGGGGGCCTGGTGGAGGCTGCCCCACAGTGCTGGGGGGTGGGGGTGGTGGGGAACATGCGTTGGACATGGGTGGGAGCCTGGTGGAGGGTGCCCCTGCACTGCTGGGGGGTGGGGGTGGTGGGGACATGAGTTGGACATGGGTGGGGGCCTGCTGGCAGGGGCCCCACAGTGCTGGGGGGTGGGGGTGGTGGGGACATGAGTTGGACATGGGTGGGGGCCTGGTGGAGGCTGCCCCTGCACTGCTGGGGGGTGGCGGTGGTGGGAGACATGGGTGGGGGCCTGGTGGAGGGTGCCCCTGCACTGCTGGGTGGTGGGGGGTGGTCGACATGGGTGGGGGCCTGGTGGAGGGTGCCCCTGCACTGCTGGGGGGTGGGGGTGGTGGGAGACATGTGTGGGAGCCTGGTGGAGGGTGCCCCTGCACTGCTGGGGGGTGGGGGTGGTGGGGACATGGGTGAGGGCCTGGTGGAGGGTGCCCCTGCACTGCTGGGGGGTGGGGGTGGTGGGGACATGAGTTGGACATGGGTGGGGGCCTGCTGGCAGGTGCCCCACAGTGCTGGAGGGTGGGGGGTTGGGGACATGAGTTGGACATGGGTGGGGGCCTGGTGGAGGCTGCCGCTGCACTGCTGGGGGGTGGGGGTGGTGAGAGACATGGGTGGGGGCCTGGTGGAGGGTGCGCCTGCACTGCTGGGGGTGGGGGTGGTGGGGACATGAGTTGGACATGGGTGGGGGCCTGGTGGAGGCTGCCCCTGCACTACTGGGGGGTGGGGGTGGTGGGAGACATGGGTGGGGGCCTGGTGGAGGGTGCCCCTGCACTGCTGAGGGGTGGGGAGGTGGGAGACATGGGTGGGGGCCTGGTGGAGGGTGCCCCTGGTGGCTGGGGGTGCAGGGGGACATGCGTTGGTGGGCAGTAGTGCAAGTTGACATATGGGTTGGCTGGGGGGCATGGCCATGGTGGATGGGGTGCCTGCAGGACATGTGCAGGATAGGCCCCTGCGGTGTGAGCCACCTGCAGGGGCCGTGGAGGGTATAGAGGGAACACCTGGGAGGACCCACACGTGCAATTCACGTGTGGTGCTCCCCGCGCACCCCTGTAATACACGTACCCTGATGGAATAGCGTGTGATACTTTCCGCGCACCCCTGATATGCACGTACCCTGCTGATATCGCGTGTGAAACTTCCCGCGCACCCCGAAATACACGTAGCCAGGACATTCGCGTGTGGAACTTCCCGCGCACCCCTGATATACATGTACCCTGCTGACTTTGCGTGTGAAACTTCCCACGCACCCCAAGATACACGTAGCCAGGAGATTCGCGTGTGTAACTTCCCGCGCACCCCTGATATACATGTATCCTGCTGACTTTGCGTGTGAAACTTCCCACGCACCCCAAGATACACGTAGCCAGGAGATTCGCGTGTGTAACTTCCCGCGCACCCCAAAATACACGTAGCCAGGAGATTTGCGTGTGGAACTTCCCGCGCACCCCGAAATACACATAGCCAGGACATTCGCGTGTGGAACTTCCCGCGCACCCCTGATATACACGTACCCTGCTGAATTCACGTGTGAAAATTCCTGCGCACCCCTGATGTACACATACCCTGATGGACTCCCGTGTGGAACTTCAAGCGCACTCCTGTAATACACGTACCCTGCTGAAATCGTGTGTCGAACTTCCCGCGCACCCCTGAAATACACGTACCCTGATGGAATTGCGTGTGAAACTTTCCGCGTACCCCTGAAATGCATGTACCCAGCTGAAATGACGTGAGGTACTTCCCGCGCACCCCAGTGATACACGTAGCCCGCTTGCCGTGCTGGTACAGGTTTAGCGCAGCTCTTTGCGCTGGATTGGGGATTTGATGGCTTTTCCCTGCGCGAGAGGCGTTCTTGGGGGCGTAACTGGCGCTGCTGCAGGGTCGCTGCGCCACTGTGCTCCACGGCTGGTTTTGTTAGCTGGAATCCATGAATACGCTGTGCGCGGAAACTGGTTTTGGCGCACGCGGCTGTCGCAGGGATTCGCACACGCACACTGTGCACCAGCCGCGTGTGCCACTTGTGCGCTGAATTCTATGAATTACCCCCTTAATGTCTTCAGTCAGACCTAGTGTCAAAGGTTAATCACCTAAGAAAACATATTACATAAAAAGAAAAGAAGAATAAAAATACATCAATGATTACAATGCAATCATTGCCCTCCTATGGAATGCAAACATAGATGTGCAGTATATTGCATACAATTCCACTGCAGTTGCACGATATGTTACAGCCTGCTTAACCAAAGCAGAGAAAACAGAGCTTCAGGACCTCTGGAATGACATATAATCTGACAAAACACTATCACAGAAATTGTACAGTTTTGGCATAAAAATGCTCTCTCATAGAGAATGTGGCTGTTATGAAGCTGCAGACCATTTAACCGATACTGCCTTGTATGGAAAATCTGACAATATAGTATGGCTAAGTCTTGGTCCTGCTAAATCTAGAAAAAGAGTTCTCAAATCATATGAGGGCATAGAAACAATAGCCAAAAATGATCCCAACAGCCAAGACATTTTGAAAAATAATTCAATACACACATACTACCTACACAGGAGTACCACTTTGGAAACCATGTCGCTCTACCACGTAGCCTAAAACTTCACATATAAAAATAATATTAAACCAGATGAAAAGAAAGGTAGATACAGACTTGCAAATTGTGAAGGCAGCTTAGTGAAATTTACCAAATGGAGCTTAATAAATCATATCAAATTGTCATTAAAAACTCCTCAACATAAAGAACTGTATTACATGTCGCTTCTACATTTATTTAAACCATGGAGAAAAGAAGAAGAGTTACTGGATACATATGACTCCTATGAAAACGCTTTCAAAGCAAATGAAAGCACTATAACAGATGTAAACTTTACACAGTACCAAACAATGTTGCACAATGAACAGCAACACAAAGAAGAACTCCAGGCCCAACTACAAGTGGACATTCCCGACAGTAGTCAACCTTCTGTAACAGGAAGCCAAGAACAACTTGGACTGCCACTAACAACAAATGAGGCAGAATTAGCCATGACAGAAGTAGAAAACACCATGTGTCAGTATGAACAAGCTACAGAAGACTTTGCTGTACTGAAATCACAACTGAACAATGAGCAGTGTAGCATTTTCCAAGAAAAACAAATGTACCTGCCAAGACTACACACGTATACTACCATACGTGAGTGGTGAATCTGGTTCCGGCAAAACGTTCTTAATCAAAATCATCAAGTTCCTCCAACAATTGACAAATAACAAACTGTCAGCTGTTGTAACAGCCCCCACAGGTTTAGCTGCCTACAACATAGGCGGTATCACTTTACACTGATTACTACAGCTTCCAGTAGAACACCAAAACAAATTAGACTATTACAAACTTTCCACAGAAGCTGCAATGGAACTATGCAGAGTTTTTAAACAAATGAAAATGCTGCTAATAGATGAGATGGCAATGCTCTCCATCCTAATGTTGGCTTTGATTCACCTCAAATTACAAGAGGTCCTCAAAACAGACTACGAAGAGCTCTTTGGAGGAAAACACATTATTGTTTTCAGAGATCTTCTTGAATTGACACCAGTGAAAGCTGAACCTATTTTTAAAACCTTAGGGCACAAACTGTGCCGTAAAACTCTTGGCAGCATAGGAAATGTCAACCTTGGCAACATTTCCAATACAGAGAATTAACAGAAAACATACGCCAGTCTGCAGACCTCACATACGCCAACAAGTATTAGAGTTGGTGTACTATCTGAAGAAGCACAATCAATATTAAAAACCAGGCACATCCATGCACTCTACGGCCATAACTCATGTGCTACTGATGTCATGGAACAATTAGCACACAAAAATGTCAATTGTATGTCCTTGATGCCAACTCTTGCTAGCTGTTCAAAATTCAATGAAACAATGTTGAAAAAAGAAATGCAACCAATAATTGAAATTTGCTCCATAGACAAACTGGAAATACATGGTATGACACTATCCATGTGTCAACAAGCCACAACAAGACTAAATACCTTAGAAAACTCTATCTCCAACACAGCTGGTTTGGAGAAAATATTAAAATTATTTTAAACTGTAGAGTAATGCTTAAACGTAACCTTGATGTGGAGCAAGGACTAGTTAATGGAGCACTTGGTACAGTTGTTGGCTTTCAAACATACCCACGTGACAACATTCAATTTGTCAATATTCTCTTTGACAAACTATCAGAAGTTAAAAGAATAGGACGCGCAACAGCACACTTCCTTCTTTTCAAAGACACGTATGTACGCAGAGAACAATTTTCACTCACTCTAGCATATGCAATTACCATTCATAAATCACAGGGGCCCTCATTACGACCCTGGCGGAAATCGAAAAACGATGGCGGAAATGCAATACCGCCATCGAATAGCGCTCGGTGCGACTATGACCCGTCACCGCAAAGTACGAAGCCATTAGCGACACCGTAGTGAACGCCAACGCTAACTGCACCAAGCACGCGCGCGCGCGCCATGCCAAACCGCAAACACCACCATGGTGCAACGGTACGCCAATTCCGACCCTAGCGGACATGCACCTAACGCCATCAGGCATGGCGTAATGTACCATTCCGCCATGGCGAGAAGTACGGCATCGCGAATCAACCGTAAACGGCCCCACTGAGTGCCTGTACACCGCTCCCTGCCCACAAAGTACAACTCCCCGTAGGTGCAATGAAGCCACAATGCAACCATTGAAATGTACAAGTCACCCATGCATGCCAACGAACAAAAGAAACACAACAGGGGCCAATGGGAGCTGCAGGGCACAGATGGCACGAATACAGAAGCCATCCCAATGGACATGACCACAGTCCCCCACCAAGAAACGCACGCAAACACAGGCACCTGTGACCAGCAATATTCCGAAAATCACATCATTCCACCAGTCCACCTGGCTGACCGGCATCTGTTACACAAAACCCAATCCCCCGCCCCTGAGCATGACAACATTCAAACTGTCATATTGGCAGCCCCCATCCCTGACCTCACTGGGCTTCGTAGGCAAACGCGCCCAGTACAGTACCACGCAACTAAACCCCGAAGCCGGAACCCGATGCAGATCTCCTCACAATACATCGCCCCCCAAATTGGCATATGCCACATCACTTGCAAAGAAAAACGCTACACGGGCCAAATCCGAATAGAAATTTAATGCACATCAAAATCACCAAGCCCATACAGCCATCAGGCCATGAACTCCAAAACACCAATCACCATTGTGGGCTGCTTCCGCAAGAAATGACCAGCCACTACCTGTGTGTCGCCCTGTTCCCCCATGGTACACAGAGCCACAATCACGTACGAAAAGGCAACATGGAAGCGCACAGAACCGCAGGCCCGTCCCAATGGGGAGGCACTAGTCCAGCTGAAAGGCCGAAATGTTGCTCCGAGCCACCAGTACTGCGTAAGGGCATGTGGCCCATTGGCGATCGTCCCATAAGATCATAATGCTGCTCCACTGATTAACACGAAGCAGCAGGTGTCGGGAGTAAAATCCATCTGCAGGAGTGGCATACAGATGGCAGTGGCAAAAGGGGAGGAGATACCTGTCAACCAAAAGAAAAGAAAAAGAACAGAATGGCCATCAGAACTACATTCCAACTACTCACTTCAATGATCACACGAAATCCACAGCCATATGCATGCTAGCCCAACCAAAAGGATCATCACCACCCCAAAACCACTTGCGACTCATAACCATCTATATCGAGGTGCAAACACCATCACAAACGAGTGTACCTGTGCATGCGTCTGTCAAAACAGATTCCATCAGATGGGAATGTTAACGTGCATGGACACAAGTGTCTGAGGGCGCCTCGAGACAGGGAGGGCTCAACAAGGCCAGATGGACGATGGTCCCACAATGGCAGCCCTGCATCACATAGCGTAGGGGAGGCGGATAGATCCCAAGAAGCCCTGTACATGGCAAACTCTGTATCAAATCACCTGCCCATGCATCCATCCATCATTCCCTCATCCCGGGATCAAAATGCCTGATTAATTACTCACATAACATTAGAAACATCCATTGAGTCCGTGCGTTATGCAGCCTGCTAAATCCACAGTGCCCCAGCCCATAATTCCAGTGTTGTGAAGTAACATGTTTTTGGGAACGGACGGCCTCATCGCCCACGTAGCTATTGCGCATCCCGAACTATTCATATCAATCATTGCTCCCTCGCCATGGGCCCTGTCTCAAGGACATAGAACAATAGAACGTTACATATGCAGTCAGACCTGTGGGCATCTCCTCGCCGCTAGCTGGAAACCGAAAGCGCCGCCCCTCGAATTCCTCATTTGCAACATCACGTCGAAAAGGCATCTGTGGCCGTTTGAAATCACTAATTATTCCATCGAGTGCGGCTGTGTGTGAAAATGGCAACTGCCTTCACCCACGAATGGGACGCCCCGCCCGTCGTTGAACCTCGGTGCAGTGATGCATGAGGGTCCACCGTTACTCGAGTACTACGTTCCACTGACCCCTCACAAGTCAGTTCGCGACTGCACAGATAGTATGTGAAACAATGGGACCACAGCAGAATGAACATATCAACCAATCTTACACGGCCATCGGGTACAAATACATGATTGCAATAGCAAGATACAATTCCCCGAATTGCAGCGTTGTGCGCGGGACGTGCTCGGCCAAAGGGGAGAGCAGTTTGCACAGGTGGAATCAATCACCACAGGTGGAGGCCATACAGCCTGAAAACACATAAATTGCACAGCCAGTCTCCTCCCACAACCACACCCACTCCGAAATGCTACCGGCAGGACTCGCGATGTTGGCCCTGGGGGACCTGATAGCACTGCAAGCGCTCCGACTCCAAGAAGAAGACGAACACCAACTACAACCAGCCGCACGGAGGAGACGCAGGAGGAGGAGGAGGCCAAGGCAGGGCCAGCAAGGGCTGCCAGCACAGCCACTACCACCACGCAGGCAGCCCGCAATCCCACGCCTCCGATCACATCCGTTCAACCTCACTGATGAGCAGATCCACACCCTCTACCGTCTGGACCGGGACACCATAACCGCCATTGTGGACATGACACAGGCTGACCTTGTCAGCATGATAGATAGCCCAACCGCCATCCCACCCCTACTGAAGGTGGTGTCTGTACTCCACTTCCTGGCCACAGGCACCTACCAGCACACAGTCGGACAGTTGCATGGCATTTCTCAGCCACTGTTCTCACGGACACTATTGCAAGTGCTCGATGCCCTCCTGAAGCACGCAGACGACTACATCTCTCTACCACGCTCGGAGCAGGAAATAACCAACACAAAAGTGGGATTCCATGCACTTGCCGGCATACCGGGTTGCATTGGTGCCATCGACTGCACCCATGTTGAATTGGTCGTCCCACATGCCATGGAGGCCCAGTACCACAACCGAAAACAATTTCATTCCCTGAATGTACAGATGGTGTGTGACTCCAACAGGATCATTACACATTGTTGTGCCCGATTCCCTGGATCAACCCATGATTCGATGGTCCTGAGGAACTCTACAATACCACGCTACATGGAGCGACACGCAGGGAACAGATCCTGGCTACTCGGTGAGTCTCATTACATGCATGATGATGTGGGGTATGTGAATTGGCATTGACCTGCCAGGAAGGGGGGTGGGGTGTGCGTACGTATCAATGGCATTCCACATCATACGTTTCTCGTCCACATACAGGTGATGCTGGATATCCACTGAAGAGATGGCTCCTCACACCAGTCCGGAACCCACGGGACCAGCATGAGGAGGACTACAACCATGCCCACTCACGTACCCGTGTAGTCATTGAACAGGCATTCGGCCTACTGAAGACCCGTTTCCGCTGCCTCAGCAGGTCTGGCGGGGCACTCCTGTACAGCCATGAGAAGGTTGCAAAGATGGTGATGGCATGTGTCATGCTCCACAACATGTGCGTACGTAGAAATGTGCCCATGCCCCCTGACGCAGAACTGCAAGCACCTGATGATGGTCATGATGAGGGTGGGGATGTGGCAGCACCTCATGGAGTCTGCGAGGCACCGGAGGCCCGTGACATTCGTCAGCATCTCATTGATGTATGCTTCTAGCACTCACGCCTGGTGGCTGATACATGGACACGGGACTCGTGGCACTGTGTGTGTCTGGGACATGCACAATATGGACTGTACGCCTATGATGGCCTAGTACACAAAGATCAATGTCCACACATCTCATTGGTTGATCGTGCATTGTTTATGGCATATGTGATATCATGTTGAACACCCTATCGACCCGCCACCCAAGTGAGCCCAACACACCCCCTCCACCCTCCTACCTCCCCCCCGAACACCAGTGTCCAAAGATGCTCATTGTCAGTGGCCAGACGCTATTGCAAGCCCCCTCTGCGGGTATCAGGGGCACCCCTGCCTGTGGAGCGCAGGTTCCTCCCAGATCTACGTTGGGGGCTGCCCTGGACGGAACTTGCAACGGATGATGTGTCTGCCTGCTCACGTCCATGCATGTCCCTAAGGGTTTGCGAGAGCTCAGTGAGCACACGGCGCACTGCGGCAAGTTCGGCACATACGTCTTTGGACGTCGCATGCAGTTCCCCCCTCAGGCTCTCGGTGCTTCTCTCCATTTGGACTCTCAGGCTCTCGGTGCTACTCTCCATTTGGACTCTCAGGCTCTCGGTGCTACTCTCCATTTGGACTCTCAGGCTCTCGGTGCTACTCTCCATTTGTGCCCTTAGCGTCTCTGTACCTCTCTCCATTTCTGCCCTAAGTGTCTCAGTTGATGTTTCTATGTCTGCCTTAGTGCCCCCACATTCATCGGCATGGTCCTTGAGGAGTGTGGCCAGTTGCTGCTGTTGTTCGATCAACTGGTCGAGGGACTGTTGCCTCTGCTGGGCCATGGCCATTTGCGGGGGTGTCACAGAGGGGCTGTTGTCCTCATGTTGCCTTGCCACAGGGCTTGTGGGGGATGGCCAGTCGTCGTCTGGTGGGTGCCCCTGCGTGGTATCCTCATGTTGTACGGGATGGAACAGACAGGGGGATTGGGACAGGTCATGGATGGATCTGACTTCGGCATCCCCGTTTTCTGTGTCCGAGCATGCTGCCATCAATGGGGTGTCACCTATGGTGCTGCTGCCACCAGAGGCAGTGCCTTCTGTGGCATCCATTGGGGGGACCTGTGGTGGTGGTGTTGTGGGCATGCTGGCTGCTGGGGTGCCTGTTGATGTTCCCTCCTCTGTGCTGCCACCTGATTTGTGCTGCTGCCGTGTCTTGATGCGTGCAGCTGAGGTGGAGGGTCTCTGGCCGTTGGTCTTGGCCCTCTTTGCAGGTGTGCTGGTAGGGGTGTCCTGTAGCTCGTCGTTTGGATCGGACCCTGTGGTGGAGTAAAGGAGGGCGAGGGTTATTGATGGGTCTGTGGGAATTGGAATGGCATTGTATCACATGCATTGGGGTGGTACCTGAGGGTGATTTGGGTCGGGGCCTTGGAGGTGCTTTGATTTGTGTGTGGAGTGAGGGTGCAGTTGTCTGGCAGCCTGCAGTTAGGGTGTGCCTGCTGCACGTGTAGTGCGTGTATTAGGGGTTTTTAATTATTTATGTATTTATTGTGGGTTTTAACGTGCGCTTGCAGGCCGATGTGTGTGGACGTTCTCCTGGACATGTGTTTCTGTTGCACTATGTGGACGCATGGTACTTCACATGGATGGACTGTGTGGATTTGGCATTGTTTTATCTGGCCCACCTACCTGATTCTTCGGATGTCTGCACTCCTTTCTCCATCCCTCCGACTCCCTCTATGCTCTCCATTCCGATGGTGGAGGCACAGATTTCTTCCCAGGGGGTCAACTTGATGGGTGATTCAGGACCTCCCCCGGTGGCTGTGGCAATGTTGCGGTTGGCAGAGAGTATGCTGCGGACGCGTATCCGCAGGTCGTCCCATCGCTTGCGGCATTGCTGTGGGGTGCGGGGTGCGGTCCCCACCGCACTTACCCGCTGTGCCACCAGAGCCCATATGGCCTTCTTGTTTGCAAGTGCCGTTCTGGTCATTTGCGTGGAGAAGACGACGGCAGCATTCTCCTGGAGGGTCTCTGTTAGCACGGTGAGTTCCTCACGGGAGAAGTGGACCTGCCGCTTGCGGTCGCACGCTTTCTTCGCTACTTTTCCCATTTTTCTTGGTTTCGCTAGGGTGGTTGACGGGTTGGGGTGTGTTTCAGGGTAGTGATTTTAGTGGTTGTGTGGTTTTAGTGTATTTATAGGTGTACGCCGGGATGTTTCCCGTTCCGGGCCCATGTTTTAACTTCCGTTTCCGTATATTTCCGGCCACCGTACTTTCCGGTAGGCGCACACTGCGGTGACCGCTAAGAGGGGTGGCGGTATTGCACCTAGGGCGCCGTACGGCGGCGGTGTGGGCCGTTTTGGGGTCATTTCCGCCATCGCGGACTTTGCACTTCCGCCATGCCGTGGTGCTCGTGCCCGATGGGTCGGAATGGGCCGCACTTTGCTCCTTCGTGCAATGGCGGAAACGCTATTTACACTGTGGCGCTCCGGTCAGTCGCTTTCCGCCAGGGTCGTAATGAGGGCCAGGGTCTTATCCTAGATAAAGCATTAATAGATATTGGTAGCACAGTCTTTAAAGAAGGCATGAGCTATGTAGCACTATCACGCTTATGTACACTTGATGGGCTATTTCTAATCAACTTTGATGCAAGTGAAGTAAATGCAGATATTCCTTGCATTCTAGAATACAATAGGCTGCTTTCACTCTACATCCCCATCTAAAAACCTAGCCTGTTCCACAAAATGCAAAACGTTGTAAAAGAAAACTACTTCAAACTGAAAAGATACAGGATATCACTGCAATTCCTTCAAAGAAAAAAAAGAAACTAATACTTCATCAAGTACCACAACCAAACAAGAAACTACTGCTCAAAGTAACTCAACTACTTCTTCAAAGAAGCAACACACACTCTGAACAAATGACTTTGACACAGGACTGTCAGGTCCATTAAAATTTTCAAATACAACTGCTGTAAATTGATAAGCAAATCTAGCAATAAATATTCTATTTCAATTGCCACCAATTATTGAGAACATTTACTTACACAGTATAGACCAATTGTGATTGCAAATGTTAGTCCTTCATAGAAATGGAACCAACAATCCTGACAACACTTACAGTGTTCATGGAATAAGACAAGAATTGGACTACTGTGCTGGAATGGTCAAATTCACTATAAACTCACAAGAAGATCCTCATGAATGTCTAATGTACTTACTACAAGTACTGGAAAACGAAAACATACCTATAAATGAAATCTTCCAGATTTTATACATGTGGAAACATACATGCACTCTTTTCAGCCATGTGGCAAAGGAACAAGTCCCTAATGAACGCTTTGTGTATGTATCCATACCTAACTGTGAATCCATTCCATTCTAGCAACTTGTACAACATGCAAACCATGGCAGATTATGTGCTACCTGCAATTCAGATAATCACTCCACCTTACAAATACAGACACATAGTAAATATGTAATAGTAATGCTTTTACGTTACAATGCAGAGGATACCAAAAACAACTGTAAGCTGACTGGATTCACACATGGTCAAGTATCACTTGGTAAGAAAGCCTTCTCAACAATAGGTATAATCTACCACGCAGGAGCCACAACCAATGCAGGTCACTACACTGCATATATAAAAAGAATTGTGGATGGTTCGAATGTAATGATAGTACAATTACTCTAAAGCAGAGATTACCAGCAAATCTTGTAAATGTGTACTTAATATTCTTAAAACCAAAATTGAATACGTAATCTGTGTACGCCAACATGTATCTAACTGCCCCAAGATTCTGCAACAAGCAAATAGATAAATAAATACCACTAAAATGTAACAATAAATACACAGTTAGAATATGCCAACAGGTATCAAACAACCCCCAAGATTCTGCAACAAGCAAACAGATAAATAAATACCACTAAAATCAAGCAAGAAATATACAGTTAGAATACGCCACCAGGTATCTAACTGCCCCATAAATTTGCAACAACCCAACAGATACATGAATAGCATAAAAGTAGAAATAAACAATTAGAATATGCCAAAAGTTATCTAATATACCCAAAAATCTGCAACAAGCCAACAGATAGAAGATTAGCAAGAAACACGAAATAAACAGTAAAACAATGAAAGAAATATATTGTACCACAACATAGAAGGTTTTTTTGTAATCCAGCATGGATTTATTTTTCCCACAGACCCAATGATTTCGAAAACAAACACAGAAACTGAGCAAATTGTGCAGTACACTGGTTTTAACTGTATTACTTGTAAAGTACTAAATATGAGGGTCAAACAAATACAGAAATGTCCATTATGCAATGCAATAACTCATTATGAACTACCTACCCTAACATATTATATTTTCTTTTATCACAGAGATTGAAAAAGTATGTCTGGTCCAGTAACCCATGTTATGAAAAAAATGCATACAACCACAAAAAACTCTACAAGTAAGTATAAAATAAATGGACTCACAAACACTGCTGCATAACACACCCATTAAAGCAAACATCTAACCATACACCACAATCTAAAATGTTTCCTTCCATGGGTATCTTATGATGCAGTCCTTGTTACAAACTCTACTATCTTAACTGCATAGCCTAGCCAAAACTTCACATACAAACTCTACAAATGAAACACTACACAAACTTTTGGGTTGTGGATATGTGATGGGTGTTTGATTCTATAGGTGTGTTATGCTGCAGTGGTCATGGCCAGGGGCTAGAGTCTTGGGTGCATGGCTTATGGCTTATGCACCCATGACTCTAGGCCCTGGCCACAACCACGGCAGCATAATACACCTATGCTACAAAACATTTTGACTGTGTTATGTGGGCTGCTTATAGGGGATATTAATTACAATCAATGCTCTACTAACAACCCAAAACCAACATCATACTAAAGTAAAATAGCTAGTAGTGCATTTATTATGTCCGCGAACAGCCGCAAAGACCGCAGACATGGCAAATACATCAGGAGCACCTGCCACCTAAACAAATACAGTGTTTGACCCATCTCTTAATCCCCAACGCTCCCAAGCACTCCTACACACCAACACACTCCCCAAAATTGCATTTTGCCTCTGTTCACCGCCGCGCTGTGATCCAAGATGGCGGGCCCATCGAAACAATGTGACGCACCTCACGCCACACTCCAGCCGATCGGTGGATACGTTGCGTGTCCGCGGACATGATGCAAGCCGATTAGCCAATCTGTGTCCTGTCCACGGAGCGAACAGGGAAGTGTGTCCGTGGAGCGGACATAGATATCACACATTTTTTTGCCTTACGTATTGGTCATTTAAAAAAACTGGACGGATTTACACCAAATTAACAAAAGCATGCTTTCAGGACTAAGCCGCCACTCCTGCTGCAAATTTGGTGGACATTCGTCCAGCGGTTTTAGCTGTAGGCATGCGCAAAGTTTTTTCCCATTATGTCTATGGGAAAAAAATGAATTTTGGGACCCCCCTATAACTTTGCCCCCCATGGACCAAACCTCACCAAAATTTGCAAAACAAATCAGAGTGGGTCATATACTTTGGTGAGGATTCGTCCAGGGGGAGCGAAGTTATAAGCCGCCCAAAAAGTACTCTTCCTATGGTATTAGCATCTTAACCATAACTACATAGCTGCTACCGCGGGCTGCGTAACATATATATATTCACCGAACAAGCTTTGTTAAAGGTACGTTATGGTTAAGTTACAGTAAAAAAAATCCATGAAATTCAGTGAAAAAACTTTGTTAAAGGGACGTTATGGTTTCAAGTAAAACTGGAAATCCCTTGAAATTCACCAGATATGGGACACTAAGCAACCATAAGTCGTGCCACCTCCATGCAATGCAAAGACTAACACCCAGGACATCAAATACACTGGAGTCACAAACCCCAAACGGGCCCCCTCCACAATGCATATTTACAATGTCTTGTCATTTAAGTGAGCATACTCTGACAAAATGAAAACAAGCTTGCCCGGTTTAAGCCACAAACTGCATGCCACAAACCTTCCCCTTCTGCCAATCCAATAGTTCTCAAAATGCATTGAATTTCAGCATACAACTTCAATAACTGAAACTCTTGAAAACAAATCTTCTGCTACCCTCTCTTCCTGTACACACACTCAGCAAAACTGACTGGCTAATCTCCACAGTCCCCTTTCCATGCCAGGCATCCACAAAAGCCCAGGATGTGGGACGTGACATCCGCATACTACCGTACAGGGGCAACCCTTCTACCCTTTCCACTTTCATATTCTCACCACTTCCTCATTGCTTCTTTCAAAGAGTTACTAATCCATCCACCAATCACTTTCAAAACCTCTAAACCTAACCCTGTCATCTCACTTCAACACTTCAGATGTGTACTTGAACTCTCACAGTACATCTCCTGTTAATGAAAGGCATCTACTTCAAAAGCTACTGTGCAACTGTCCAAGATGTCTATTTTCAGATTCAACAAAATATGCATCTAACAATACATAGTACAGGTATGCTTATATTTAAAAAAATATGTATCTTCAACTCTTTCAATAATGTACACATTTTTTATATTTGAGTCTGTTTTAACAGGTGATGCAAAGTTTGTGGAAATATTTGCCATGTTAGAAGGTCGAGGAGTTGACAGGATAGGGTCCTGATCAAATGAGTAAGGTCCCCCTTTGCAGTTTTATATACTATGCACTGTACAGGAATGAATTTAAATTTTATCATCACTTTGCTGTACTATGCACTGGACATTGAGTGGTGCAGGTGACTTAGATTGATGTATTCTATTAAAAGTGAAAAGTTCCCAATTTTAGATCTATGCACTATGCACTGCACAGGAACTGGTACATCTCATCATTAAATTTCTGTGAACTAGGCACTTTATAATGTTTGATACACTCTACTGATGCACTGGATTATGCTAGCCGTACAAGGCATTTAAAAGCGGTTGATACATCCCAATAGGCATTGGCGCACTATATATTTAAAGTGACCAATGTACTTTGATGATCACTGGTATACCCAATGTTGTTGAATGCATTAGCACCTCAGCAACAGAAAGGGAGTTCCCCGATGGGGGCGACATATAGTATGCATTATGAGCCGTCCAGGATAATCCCAAAAGTGATCTATGTTCCATCAATACAACCACTATAATGCGTTTGTCTGTGATGGTTTGGCATCCATTCGATCATAAGTGGCATCGATTGAGTGAACGAACTAACTGCAATACTGAGGACTTCTTTACAAAGCAAATACACATTTGACGTTCCAAAGATCGTATGGGATGGACGACCAGTAGTTGTGAGGTAATTAAGCTCACACATGGCATAGAGGGACTCCAATGACAAACACTCATCATTAGGGGCAAGTTATGGTGAGTTCATTGTGGGGACCAAACAGACGAGCAGTCTGTTTTAAATTTATATAGAAAGTAAATGTATATGAATTACCTATGGGGATAAGAGTAGTTATTTCCATGTGGCTGTGATTTCGCCAGTTTAGTGGCTTCAACAGTCAAACATGTCTGCCTTTGACTCGCTCCGGATGGGTGTGTTTTTCAGGGGAGTCCCTCTTCTATTTTGGCGGTAAGGGTCGCCGTTTTGCTCTGCACCACTGTTTTTTAAACTCTGTGGTTTCAAGGGGACAAATTGTTGTGACCAAGCGGCAGGAAAAGCCGCGAAACGCGTTAACGTTCCCAACGCGCACACTATTTTTGCACTTTGGGGGAGCCTCATGTTAATGGCTTTCTAATTTGTTTGTGCCGTTCTGCATGGCACTAATAAAGACTGGATTTTAACTTTGAACTGGATGTCCGGACTGTTTATACTGGAGAAGTGAAGAGTGCTGCTTGTTTCAGTGTGAAGAAAAAGGATATATATATATATATATATATATATATATATATATATATATATATATATGTATATATATATATATATGTATATATATATATATATATATATATATATATATATAGAGAGAGAGAGAGAGAGAGAGAGTTCCTGCTACTTACCCTGTAATACACTTCTTAATAAGAATATTCACTTTTTTAACCGCTCTAGCAAATTTCATGCATTGCAGCATTTAACACCTGCTCACATGAAGCAACAAACAATTAGAATGCTCCGCTTTTCATAATGTTTCTTTTTACAAGCATTGTGATAAAAGTAAAGAAAGCGCATATTTACATGTACGGCAGCACTGTGTACATGTGTCATAAAAGAAAGGAAAAGCAGATAAAATGGATCTGTAGACCATTTTTAAGTGGCACTTAGTGTCTGCCACTTTAATATGTTGGCAGCACATGTTTACATCCCAACATCACCTATTCCAATCTACAGGTGCTTATTACGGGTCTGATCATGAGTTGGGCGGTAGCTCTTAAATGCGTCAGTAAATAGGAGTGAACATGCCGGAAAAAACGCCCATTTGCAGCACAATTACTGCAGGTGTTATTACTGCGTGGTAATTGCACAAAGGGGACTTACAGTTAGTGCCTAACCCATGGTCCGGTGGTAATACTGCTGGACGGGTGAGCACTAACACAAATAACGTTGTGCGGTTTCCCACCTGGGATACTGCCCAACTCGTGATCAGGCCCTAAATCCTTATTTTTTCATTTGCATTCTGTCCCTTCCAATTCCACTTCAACCATTATAAAACTCAAACTACAAGTCCCAGAATGCAACAAAAAACAATACTGAACTTCAAGGTTCAAAACTATGACATGTATATCAAATAAACATATAAAATCCTGTAGTTTTCTAAATATTTATTTGGGAAACATTTTGAAGAAATAAAAAAATGCATATCTGCATTTATAGCATCATTGTGTCACATTTTCATAAAAGAAAGTAAAAGCTGATGAAATAGATTTGTACACCATTTATAATTGGCATTCAGAGTGTGCCAATTTAATACATTGACAGTATATGTATGCATCCTAACACAACCCATTCCAATCTTCAGCTGCTTATGCAGTCCTCATTCTTTCTCTATAATCTGGGACTTCTACTTTTATAATGGGAAAAGTGGAACTACAAGTCGCAGAATGCAAACAAAAAATCTAGGACTACATAAACACCCACACATTAGAATACACCATGTGGGCAAGTATGCATATACTCCTAACATATTAAACTTCCACACACCAAGTGCCATTTAAAAGTGTACTATAAATCTTTCCCATCAACTTTTCTTCTCTTTTACAAAACATTACAGAGCTTCTATAAATGCGCATATGCATTTATTAAGTGAAAATGCTCCTAAAAGCAACCATTTTTAACCATCCACCAATTTTATTAACAGTTTTTCACCACCACTCCTCGTTCCTTCATAAATAACAACCTTTCTTACTAAAAGTACTTCACCATTACAACACTAACTTTCTTTAACAATTACAGGAAAGAAGCACATTACAGAAGACCAGAACTGAAAAAACAATACCTTTCACATCCAACAAAGTAAGTACATAAATGTACCATGTATGTGAATGTAATTACAGCAGTACAGTGCCACTATATATTATCCCAGACTACTCTTTTCAAACCAACATTTCTTTCACTCTAAGCCACTATATTGCACCATTCACAATCTTCCCATTCCCATCTAAACACCACTTTTGCAACACTGTGTTACCGCTGCATTTAAGGGTCTGCCCAATCTCAAGTCTGGTGTGTTAACCCCCAGCTGGGAGCAAACATGCTGGTTAAAAGCTCATTTTCAGCGCAATTACTGCTGGTGGTATTACATTGTAGGAACATTGAGCCGTTCCTGGAAAAAG
This sequence comes from Ambystoma mexicanum, assembly GCF_040938575.1. Taxonomy (NCBI): domain Eukaryota; kingdom Metazoa; phylum Chordata; class Amphibia; order Caudata; family Ambystomatidae; genus Ambystoma; species Ambystoma mexicanum. Next base: position 416,303,217 of record NC_090927.1, on the reverse strand, counting down.
CACAATGTCCCTACAGATTCCATCACACCACCACTCCCTTACTACCCAACACCATCACACCTCTGCAGTATCTTACTCTCACAGCCTTGCCAACCACACCTAATATACCAGCTCACAATCAAATAGCACTCTATTCATCTCTACAATCACACCCACAAACCCATGCCTCATACATGCAAATACATTGCACAACTTTCCAACCCAAACTTTCTCTTTTACCAGCATACATAACCAAATGCCTACTAAAAAGCAACTCCGTAGAAAAGAAAGAAAAAAAGAGCTGATGAGAATAAAACTACACCATATAGTCATCCACCTCTAAAACAATTTATAGAAACCATTAAAACAAAAAAAGCTAGTAGCTGCACTGAACAAAATTAAACCAGCCACAACTAAAAAAGCTATGGCCCCTCTTGCAAAAACTAAGTAAAAAAAAAAGTACAAAGAAAAGTAGACTGACTAACGAACCTAACACTGTATCTACCAGTGTTAACAAAGTCACAGTAAAGCAATGCAAAACATTCATGTTACAGAAAATGTTCCACCATAGAGTTCTTCACAATCTTATAAAAACAGTAGAAAAGTCACGATCTACCCTTAAAAACTACTCAGGATACCAATCCTACAAGCTCTAATTGTCAGCACTTTTCTATTAAAGAGAACATTGTTTATATTGAATCAATAAATTACAAAAAGGACTTCTAAACATGTGCAGTGTCAATATACAGACCTGTTCAAACTTCTGTGATGGTGAATGGGTACAGACAAGCAGCACAGAACCATATTTCAATGAAGTAACTTATTTACAAGAACAACAAAAAATAATTGCCACAGACAACAATGGTCGAGGGTGTGAACGGGTGGAAGGCACCATTATGGCAAAATAAACCCTTATAGAAAAATGCTCCTATCAACCAAACAAACCATCCAGTGTACAAATGGACATGCAGCTCAATGTGTAATGTATGCTAACAATCCTTTAAATATTTATGACAATTCCTCAATCACTATGTGAAACTAAAAGACAAAAGTAGAATGAAAACTTTACAAACCATGGACTCCTGTCCAGTGCACAGCCACACTGGTCGGTGAGGAAATTAATTAGCCTACATTTTAGGAACTGCTTGCAAAAGGACTTTCCACCACATCCAAATATTAGCAACACACCATTCTACTATACAGAATCTTGTGCATTGACTATACTATGCAACTGCAACATTTAAATAAAATTCTCCTACATTGTACAGCCAAAGAACTGCTTCAAGAAATAGAGCATATCCAATGTAAATACTTTGGTACTCAAGTTGACTGAGAACATTTGGTACCTTCAGAAAACATTACCAAAACATCATAAACACCAACGTCCTAATAAATATATACAAAAAAGAAATAGCACATCTGCTGAAATACCAGACAAAATATGTGTCTGTTGTAGCAGAACGTTTTATACAAAGAGCACAAAAATAATAGATATATTCTACAAAATAGAACACAATGAAGAATCCCAATGGTTCCAATCAGCTTTATATCTAACAGTAGACACTACATCCAAAATAACTAACCCCTCAATAGTTTGCACGTACTGCAACACAAAGCATGACAATAATGAAATGCCATCACATTCTATCACTAATAACTAAATATTCCCACTTCTAAAAGCTTGCCAACAATTTAACTTGTATGAGAACATTATAATCCAAACAGTCCACCCATGTCAAGCTATAATAACCCTTCAACCGAAATCAGCCAAATTACTTTCATCCGACTTACTAAAGTGCATTTGTGGCAAAGTAGTATATTTACCATTGGAACTAAAAGAATATGTACAAACTCTAGGAGCACAACGGCCAATTGATTAATTTTGAATTGTACTAGATAATGGTGTGACAAAAAAAGACAACTAGTTGACTTTAACAAAGTTAGACAAGCCATACAATATCTAAAAGAAAACAATCAATACTACAAAGATATACACATAGAGGAAAACCTAACAAAAACCACCCACATTATTCAAGAGTCACCAGAAACTGGCCAATTTGAATGTGTAGATCATGTTACAGCAGCAAACATTTTCGACCAGTATTCAATTCACCCACTACACTCTAAAGACACAATTGACGATAAATTGAAACATATCAAATGAATCAAGCTAAAGGATCCCCAACGAGCATTTGGGAAAAAGAGTCAAAGCATGTTCTTTTCATCTACTCTTTCCTACAGGAAAAGGACGATATGATGAAAGGTCCACTCAAATTAGTGCATCAGAATATCACTATTTACGAATGTATTATGAAGACCCCAGATTCAAACTGTTCAATACATTTTCCACCTCCTCTTCGAAAGTGAACTACCAACTCTGTGTTATAGAATTGCACACACATTTAAAACAGGCTCTAACTTTTTAAACATATCCGTTACCCAACTGCTTAAAAAAATAGAAGACAAAGATGAAGTTTTGTTTGAAGTCAAGTATCACAAATCTCTTGGCAAACATGTGTGGTACAAAAGAATACTGGTTCCAACGTCACGCTGATGTATGTTGTATGCTGAGGAACCTAGACCCACCACATGGTTTGTTACTTTAAGTTGTGCAGAGTATGCATGGTCTGACTTGAATGACTTCTTATGCACCATAAAAAAAGATGGCATAGATCTAAAAACAGCAGGAGAACTCTGTTCTCTTGACCGTGTCAATGTATCAAGGTACTTTCACCATTGCTTCATTGCCATGCTGCAGTTTATCTGCAATAAAAAAGACCCCTTCGCTCAGAGAAGTGCAACAATTCTTTTGGAGAAAAGAATATCAATCCAGAGGAGCACCACACATCCAAATGCTTTTGTGGATAAAAGACGCTCCTAAATTTGCCCATGATACTACCACCACTGTTTCACAGTTTATTGAATAACACATTACCTGCAAAATCACTTCATAAACCACAGATAGTGACCTACGTACACAAGGCTTACGCTTCCAAAAGAATAAGTGTGGCAAATACTGCTGACTTAAATTAAAAAATCAAAGGCAAATACTATACCAAATGTCACTTTATCTTCCCTAGACCAGTTTGAAAAAAGGACAAGTAAATAACTTAATGTCTTTTGTTAGACACAGCATAAAAGGTAAATCCCCTATAAATACATACAACATTAAAAGGGACAAAGCATCCAAGTACATCAATGATTACAAGGCAATCATTGCCCTCTTCTGGAATGCAAACATAGACATACAATAAATTGCAGACAATTCTACTGCAGTTGCAAGATATGTCAAGGCCCATCTCACCAAAGCTGAGAAAACAGAGCTAAAACACCTTAGGGATGACATATCATCTGACAAAACAATATCACAAAGATTGTACAGCCTTGGTATAAAAATGCTCACCCATACACAATGTGGTTGCTATGATGCAGCAGACCGTTTAACAGGTACAGCCTTAAATGGCAATTCTGAACAAATTTTCTGGCTGAACCTTGGACCAGCTTCATCCCGAAAAAGAGTACTAACATCCTACCAAGAGATAGAAAACATAGACACAAATGATCCCCAACAGCCAGTACATTTTAAAAACAATTTCATTGACACATACTACCCAAACAGAAGTACTTCTTTGGAAAACATTTGTCTGTACAACATTGCCCAAAACTACACCTACAAAAATAATGTCACACCAAAAGAGACACCTGGCAAATATTCACAGGGTAATTCATAGATTTCAGCGCAGAGGCAGCACACGCGAGCAGCGCTGAGAGGTAGTGTGCACCAGCGTGTGCCAGCCGTGTGCGCTAAACAGCATTCTGGCAAATATCAAAGCCATTTTGGGCGCTGGCACAGAGAATATCCCGCAGTGCCAGTTACGCCCCCAAAAACACCCCTTGCGCAAGTATAAGGCATTGAAATCCCCAATGCAGCGCAAAGGGCAATGCTCACCCAGAACCAGTTCACAGGGCCGGTACAGTGCATTTGGGGGTGCACGGGAAGTTATACACATGATAGGCCTTGGGCTAGTGGGCTACATGAATAACGGGGGTGCGCGGGAAGTTTAACACGCGATAGGCCTTGGGCGAGCGGGGTACGTGTATTAGGAGTGGTGCACGGGAAGTTTCATAAGCGAGAGGGCTTGGGCGAGCGGGGTATGTGTATTTTGGGGGTGCGCAGGAAGTAATACACGCGATAGGCCTTGGGCAAGCGGGGTACGTGTATAACGGGGTGCGTGGGAAATTTAACATGCAATAGGCTTTTGCGAGCGGGGTATGTGTATTCTGAGTGGTGTGCAGGAAGTTATACACGCGATAGCCTTGTACGCGCAGGGTACGTGTATTTTGGGGGTGCACGGGAAGTAATACACGCGATAGGCCTTGGGCAAGTGGGGTACGTGTATAACGGGGGTGCGTGGGAAGTTTAACATGCGATAGGCCTTGTGCGAGCGTGGTACGTTTATACTGAGGGGTGCGCAGGAGGTTTCACAAGTGATAGGGCTTGGGCGAATGGGGTATGTGTATTTTGGGGGTGCACGGGAAGTAATACATGCGATAGGCCTTTGGCGAGCGGGGTACATGTATAACGGGGGTGTGCGGGAAGTTCAACACGCGATAGGCCTTGTGCGAGCAGGGTACGTGTATTCTGAGGGGTGCGCAGGATGTTTCACACACGATAGGGCTTGGGCGAGCGGGGTATGTGTATTCTGAGGGGTGCACAGGAAGTTTCAGACGTGATAGGGCTTGTGCAAGCGGGGTATGTGTATTTTGGAGGTGCATGGGAAGTAATAAACGCGATAGGCCTTGTGCGAGCGGGGTACGTGTATAACGGGGTTGCGTGGGAAGTTTAACACACGATAGGTCTTGTGCGAGTGGGGTATGTGTATTCTGAGGGGTACGCAGGAAGTAATACATGCGACAGGCCTTGTGTGAGGGGGTACGTGTATATTGAGTGGTGCGCGGGAAGTTTCATTCGCGATAGGCCTTGTGCAAGCGGGGTACGTGTATTTCTGGGGGTGCACGTGGAGTTGCACACGCGTTTTCGCTGGGCGAGCGGGGTACATGTATTTCTGGGGGTGTTCGGGGAGTTTCACATGCAAATTGGCAGTGTGGGTCTTCCCAGGTGTGCCCTCTCCCCCCTCCCCAGGCCCCACAGGCAGCCCATCCACCTAGGCCATGACCCGCAGGTAGCCCATCCACCCTGGGCATGCCCCCCAGCCACCTCATATGTCACCATGCACCAGTGAGCACCCGCTCATGTGCCCCTGCACCCCCACCCACCCGGCAGTGAGGGGCACATGCCAGCAGGCCCCGACTCATGTGCTCCTGCACCCCACCCACCCGGCAGTGAGGGGCACCTACTAGCAGGCCCTGACTCATGTCCCCTGACCCCCCACCCACCGACAGTGAGGGGCACCTGCCAGCAGGCCCCGACTCATGTCCCCCTGCACCCCCACCCACCCAGCAGTGAGGGGCACCTGCCAGCAGGCCCCGACTCATGTCCCCCTGAACCCCCACCCACCCAGCAGTGAGGGGCACCTGCCAGCAGGCCCCGACTCATGTCCCCCCAAACACGTCATCATGATCCACAATCATGGCCCTCATGGCCACCCAAATCCCACCGCACGCCACCCCTGCCCAAAGAACCAACCAAGTATTACATTCACCTCACATTGAAATGCACATTACATGATACAACCCAAATGGCATGTATGTACATCAACACATGTCCATCACACACACACAATGGGTGCCAGTGAATGTGAAAACCCACATCGTGACATGCATGAAACCAATGAGAGAATACCACACATTGAAGTATGAAACAAAAATGTATTCAACACAAAATGAAGGGAATCAAATGAAAACACACAATAATGGAAATAAGAAATAAAATGCAGCACGTCCCAAAATGAAAAAAAATATGAAATCAGAATCCAAATAAATCCAAACGAAAAAGTGTCCAAAGTCTCCGTCCAACAAACCAAATCCAAAGGGAAAGAAATAAGTAAAATCCATTGCCCCATGGTGAAAAAAAAATAAATGATAAATCCACTGTTCAACTATATACAAATAACAAATCCAGGGCCCATGAGCCCAACCATTGAAATCAAACCTACAAAAAAACTGACCTAATAAAGAACTATCTACAAAAAGGTGGGGCATAGTCCAAGCACCCCAAATGAAAGAAAAACATAAATGAAACCTAACACTAACTAACTATATACAATGGCGGCGGGCAAGTCCTATGGCTCACTTGCCGATTTTCCGGGCCAGGGCATCATTGAACTCCTGTTCTATGTCCTGGAGGCGGGCAAGTTCCATGGCCCAGAGGTTTCGCAGGGATAACGCCATGTCCAACTCCCTGCAAATTGCCTCGAGGCACTCGGCCCACCTCAGCGCCCTGCGCATGGAGTTCTCTGCCCTGTCCATAGTGAGCCGTGCATCTTCCGCCCGCCACCGCTCCGCATCTATGTGCTGGCCCAACCGTTGCCACACGGAAGACACTCCCAATCCAGGGTCCTCCTGCCCTCCGGCCGATGCCTGCCCCTCGGATGTTGATGGCCCGGAGCCATCATCGCTCCCACCTTGAGCCTGCTGCTGCTATGCCTGTGCCCTGCCTCTTGATGCCTGCATGTCCTCCTCCTGCTGGGGTGCAGTTGTTGGCATGGCCACCCCTGCTGGACCTCCAACTCCCGACTGTGGCAGGGATGTGTCCTCCACCAGCCTGGCCGCTGGGTCAGAGATAGCTCCACAGGGTGTCCAGGTGACATATGGGCCGGAGGATGGCACGGAGGACGACTGGCGCATAGGGGGTTCAGGTGAGGAGCGGGTCGGTACAAGGTCCAGCACACAGAGGAATCCATCACTGGTGACCCGTCCTAGTAGGTTGGCGCGGTCAAAGAGGCATCCAAGATAACGTGCAGTTCTCTTTACGAAAACACTGCAGGTCATCCCGCATGCCCCGTTGATGCAACGCCACCCCAGCCAGGACAGACTCAACCCGGTCCCGGATTGCCAAGTCTGCAGGGAGTGTAATGCTCACCTGATTCCCATGGGGGCGTCGATCGGAACTGGACTGCTAAGGTCTCCGTCAGCATTATTCGTAGTGCAGAGACGACTGACTGGACCGGCCTTCCTGGCTTCGTCTGCTTGATTCGTATAAGTAGTTTCCTAAAAGCAGGAGGAGGGGAATTAGCCACCCAGTGGATGCAAGGAAACATGTGTTTAATTTGTTCCCTCTAAGCACCCCGATATTCCCCTTTTGTTGTCTCACCTTATTGTTTGTAATGATGAGCTCTCCATCCTGCACCGAGCGCAGGGGCGTGTAGAATCCCAGTTGCTTCACTGGTTTGAAGATTTTGGGCGAGTTCCAGATGTGTTGGACTCCGTGGTAAATGGCTAGGGGCCGTAAGTATAATGTCTATAGAGTTCAATTGTCTATTATTCACTCGTTTTTATCCCTTTTGTATTGCAGCTTAATCCAGGAAGAGTTCACCTGAAGTGCTGCAGGTTGAGCGTGGGTAAGAGTCTGTATTGCCCAGCGTTGTCCGGTAAAAGCGAAATAAATGTCTTTAATAAGTGTTCTTTCCTCCCACAGGTGCGGCGTTAAAGAGGTGGAACGCTGATGAAAGATGCCTAGGGGAGCGGTAACTCTGGTGAGTATAATATGGTTGCTTTGATTGTCTTTGTTAGCACCCGGCTCACCTTGTTCTCGTTGTCCTTCCAGGTTCCACGGATGCCGTGATGAAATGATGGCTGCATCACTGAACCAGGAAGATGCAGACTGGTAAGTATGGCATGGCGCGCCTGCTAGCGATGCGATGCTTCTATTTTCCGTCGTGTCTTTTCCAATTCTGAAGTGCGGCGAATTCGGGAACAGATGAAGATTAAAAGGTAAGTACTTGTTCTTATTTCTCTTTCTTCCTGGATGGTGTCCAGGTTCGAGGCGGGCATGGCAGAGGACTGGATGCTGCAGGCACGCTGAGCGTCACGCTGCTGAAGTCAGAATAACGCGAAGCATGGGCTGCTGTTCGGGCATGGTTTAAATAGCCTGCAAAGTAGTCCCAGGTAAGAAGTTCCCCAGAACCACACCAGAGTAAAAAATAGTCCCTGTGATAAAATAGTCCCATCCAGGCCTCACGTGGGCTTTGATTCATTTGCAGCATGGTCTGCAGGAGGTAAGTAATGTTTATGAGCCTGGCACCTATGGTGCCAGGACTGATGTCTATTATGAGCCTGGTGCCTAAGGCGCCAGGACTGAACCCAGATAGCCCCCAGCCGGGGCTGTTGTGGTCTTAAAAAATGTCTGGATTCCTGCTCCTGAGGCCAGTTGTTGTGCACTCATCCCCTCCCTGAGAACGGGTCTGGACGTAGGCATCCCTGCTGGTGCGGGATGATGCAGTCACAGGATCGGGGACAGGATTACACACAGGCACCTCTGCGGCAGCCTGTGCTTCCTCCTGTCCGTGCCCCTGGACTGCACCACCAGCACCAGTGGAATCCCCCCTCCAGACCCCGTGTGTGTCCCTTCCACGGCCTCCTCCTTAACCAAACCCCCCACCAACCTGGATGACTCCGTGCCATCTTCCTCCATCAGCTCTGTGGGGTCTCACTGCCTCTTCTGCTGCCGAGGAGTCCACCTCCAACCTCCGCCTCTTGGACCTATCCTTGGCAGCTGCAGCCACGGATGCGGCAACAGACTCCTCACTCCCCGACAAGATATCAACATGGGAGGAGGGCCGGGCCTTGCGTCTCCGGCTGGCAGTGCGATCCCTGCTGCTTAGCTCCACAGCACTGTCTCCGCCCTCTTCATCAGTTGACGCTGCGGACAGGGAGAGATAGAACACAGGCATCAGGGCACTGTACAATGGTCTGATAAACACATGACAGTTGTACATGAGTGGCAGTGTCAAACTTCAGACATGCCATCACTCTCCCCAACACACGTCATTTGAACTCACACACATAAGCACATCAACAGGAATGTTGCACCAAGCAGCACCATCCATACACAAACAACAGCATGAGAAGCCGAAAGTGAGCCTCACTTCACATGCAACACAGGGAGTGCAGAACACATGCACACACACCACCAGACATCCATGCATCTGTACATCTCCACCACCTGTCGCAGTGATAAGATCGCTATCCATGTCACATCTGGCAATCAGCCTCCTACATGTCACTGTCACATGCATCCATGGTGTATCACAGTTGCACACTTGTCAAATAAACACACATGCACATGTACATAGTGCAGATACATACAGGTGGAACCACCATCCATGTGCAACACCACAACCATGCCACTGTACATACACAGAAATGTAAAAATGTGTGCACCCACACCTGCATTTGGCCAGCATGCTTACCAACACATACACCATCGATGTGTCTCACACATGAGAGGACTCACGTGGCAGGCTCATTTCCCTGTACATACACATGCATACATGGCCCTATACAGACATATGTACAACCTGCACACTCCTGCCACACCTCAACATGCACAGCGTCCAATCAGTACACATATACACTTACTGCTCGACTCCAGACGGGTCTGCCTCTCAAGGACCTGGAGGAGGAGCGCTGGGCCTATACGTTCCAGGACCGTCATCTGGTTGTTGGTTAGGCGGACCCGGCACCCCTTGGCATCCGCTGCCTTCAAGAGGCGCCGGGCCTTTTTGAGGGTCCTGGACCTGAAGTCCTCCCAGCGCTTCCGTACGTCTTGAATGTCGCAGACTGCCACACCTCCACGTTGATGGCAGTCACGATGTCCATCCAGATCCTCTTCCGTCCTTCATTATCGGTACGCAAACTTCCAAAGAGGGCATAATACTGCCCCAGGACTTGCTCCACCAGGATACCAACTTCACTGGCACTGAAGCTGGTAGCCCTCTGCCTCTCTGGCTGCGGGTTGGCAGTGGTGCCAGATGGTGTTGTGTCCGACATGGCAACCCCTGAGGCAGGTGTGGGTGGGCAACTGGGCCCTTGGGATGGTCTGTGGAGCGATGGTATACCAGTCAGGAGTCTTCTGTTCCAGCAGAGGTGGTCACAGCAACTGCACCCCTGCAGATGGCTGACGTGCAGGCACCAAACAGCAGGGCATGTGAGCAGCAGGCAGGCAGCAGCAGATGGCAGGTGGGAGCATGCTCGGGGCTCTGGGGGCAGGAAAATGGCCTTGTGGGCAGGAGCGTGGTCGTCCGTGTGTTGTTGCGTGGCCAGCTTGATACGGAGTGATTTGGCACGTGAAAAAACTGCACGTCTGTGTGTAATTCGAGGAAAGGCCTTTAGCGCGTAAGCGCGTCTGTGACGTGACGCGCAAGGACATTTCCCTCAACACGGGTGCATGTTGATTGTACACATGCAAAAACTGCACGTCCGGGTGTCACTGCGTGCAATTGGAGGAAAGGGGCGTAACGCATACACGCGTAAGTGACGTTGCACGTGTGGGCTGGCTTAAATGGTACATGTAAGACGCCATTTTCTGGTACGTGCTTTTTGTGGAGAGCGAGCGGGTGATTCTTGTACTTCTTGTCGGTTCACATGCGATAACTTCACAACGGTTCCAGTTCGTACTCCCTGTTTACTCAGACAGCGTTCAATTCTTCTTTCGGCGTGGGTGTTGCCAACGCGCACATGCACGATAGTGGGTTGCGCACATATTTTCCAACTGTGGTTGCCCCCGTGTGTCGCGTACCCATTCAGAGGTCATTGTAGGCTGCGTGTACCACACGTATGCTTATTTTTGTGTTTCTGGGTGCCACAGCGTAGTGCAGGTTCATTTTTCCACGCACATGGTCTACCAGGGGTTGCGTGCACATTAAATATTGTTTTCGGGGTCCCTGTGCGTTGCGTGGCGCGTCATCTTCCCCCAGGGGTCAGAAACAGCCTTGCAAGAACACTAGGGTACGAATTCCATCTAGTACCTTACCCCTTTTACCCCAATTGCCCAGGACAATTGTTTACTGCAACTCCCATACGCACAACAACATCAGTGCCATGGTTGGGAGGCGACCAAGCAGTAAGGGAGGCAAAGGTGGCCGACCTCATAGAGGTGGGTGCGTAGGGGATGTGCCAAGGATGTGCAGGGTGGCCGAAGATGCCAGTGTGTGGAGGACCAACCAGGGACACCTATGCCCCCCCAATGGTTCGGGGAGATGTAGCTGACACCATCCAGCTCAGCCCTTGTTAAACCAGCCCATATTGTCAACAGAACTAGCACAGGATGACTCCCAGACTGACTTCCGTGTCACCAAGTCTAAGCCACGTGTGGTGCTGAAAGTTGCTGTCACCAGGCCACATGGATCTGGGGCAGCAATGGCATCTGCTGCCCCAAATAGCCAGGGTGAGGAGGCTGCAGGGGCAGCTGCAGCTCAATCCACCCCAGCTCCGAGTGTCCCAGCCGGGACAGTGTCGGTTCAAGTCCATCACACCGAGGTTGGTCCTGCCAACATCACCCAGCAGCCAATGCCTACAGTGAGACCTTGGGTCATGGTGCCTCTGGCAACTTCCAGTGCCCAGTCCACCTGCGCTTCTGCCCCTACCAACCAGAGCGGTGTAAGCCACTCAGGATCTGCACCACCTTCCAAGAGGAAGAAGGGTGCTCTTGCAGTACAGGCTGGGACCCCAGACACGGCTACTCACTCCGGCACGTCAAGGAAACTTAGTTTCAATGATGCAGAAATAGATGCACTTGTGGGCTATGTGTCGGCCCATGGCCGCGAAACGGTGGTGACTGCAGGCTGCAAGACTACGACTGCTCAACGTAGGGCCCACTGGCAGACCATCGCGGACCACTTTAGTTCCCTTGGATTTGTGAAGCGCACAGCTGATGATTGCTCTAGCGCTGGAATGACCTGAAACGCAGAGCAAAGAACAAGCTGGCTTCAAATCATGCCTCTACTCTGGTGACTGGCGGTGGGTCTCTGAGGAGGAACAACTCACTGAACACGAGTCTGTCGCTGGAACATTCATCACAGAGGATCAGATCCAAGGTATGGGAGACCTACCAGATCTTGAAGCAATGTCCGGTGAGTGACCATGCATGTGTGTGCAATCCATGTGTATGTTGCTTGGATGATGTGTTCTGATTGAGTGCCAGGTGAGGCTGTCGAGTCATGACTGCTATGGGTCACCCATGTGGTCCCTCAAAACCATTCCCCGGCCTTGTGTTTCCGTTTCACTGTATCCCTTCTGACCACAGTTCACTTTTTGCACATGATTAATCCACTTGGCCTTCAGCTGTCCTCTTGCCACAACATTATTGATACTGTTTTCCTCTTCATTCAGCCTGATTGATGAAATGATTAGCATACTTACCAGACATTTTTGTGGCCTACTGTCCCAAATGTGACATACTTCTGTCATAGATTGCACCGCATAATGGCCCACATTTCTTGACTTATTAGGGGAAACATTTCTACAATCAGGCTGATTGAGTAATGTGCACCTACACATGGCCTGCACACTATCATTTTGGGGCCCTGTTTGAATTTTGAACATGACAATTGTATCCTCTCATGTCGAAGTGACCAACCATTGATGTATCCACGTGCCTGCCATCACTGCATCAGTGAACACTGGCTTTGTTGCAGCTTGTGGCACATGTGTGTTTTCTCACTCTTTTTTACGTGTTTTATTTCATGATGTCCATCTCACATGGATGGGTGACAGTACTGATTTGCTACCATCTGGGTGTCCTTGTCAAATCTGCCATGGCTATGATACATGCCGTCTGTGTGCTGGCATGTGTCATGTATGTGGATTGTCCATGCCACTCACAGGCTAATGTTTGATGCCAGTGCTATCCAGCATGCAGCACATGTGTTGGTTTTCCATCATGCAGTCATCAGTGTGTGCTTTTTGTCTCCCCTTCCAACTCATTGACAGTGCATGCATGCCAGAGTTATTGTCATGTGGGACATGTGTTATTTATGTACTGGATCTCTGTCTCGTCATGCCTATGTGTGTGTGCTATGGTGCTCATGCCTGTTTCCGTTTGTTATCTTTCATGTTTTTGCAGATGATGAGGCACTTGATGCTGTTGAGGAGGCGGGGATGGGACAGACCCAGGAGGACTCACAGCCACAACCGGGCACCAGTGGAGGATGTGGGGTGGTGGTGGGTGAAAACCCATTACTCCTGCAGACCATACTGTCCACTGGTGTCTCTGGGTACACCTCCAGAGACCTCTATGAATCAGGTGCGGAATCGGACATTGAGACATATGTGCCATCGCAGGTGAGTGTTTCTGGTAGGGATGCTGTTCTGTCCAACCCACCTGCACCGGGGGTAGACCCCTCTATGGGGCATACCGTGTTGGAAAGTCCGCCTGTGGCAGTTACGGATGCAGGGTCACACTCCACAATATTTGCTCCTGTTCCTGGGCCAGCAGATCAAAGGAGGAATGCAGTCCTGCAGCCTCAGGCATTGCCAGCACAGCAAGATGCACATCACCTTGCCCCAAACAGGTGTGGTGCCCGCCAATGCGGTGGCCGTGAGCCACTAGGCAATACTGTGTGGGAGAACTCCATGTACACTATAGCAGCACAACAGGGGGCATCGTGTGAAATGATGGCTCAGGCAATGGATAGGCTGGCCACTTCCATTATCCCCCCTGAAAGGCAGATGGAGCTCCAGCAGCAGGCAACAGAGTCCATTTGCCACTCACACAGGGAGGACATGTTGGCGTCCAAAAGGGAGCGACGGGCTGGACTGGAGACTCTGCCCACAGCCATATCTGTAGAGTCACAGGCCCACAGGGAAGCCCTGAGGTGGGAACACAGCTCCCTCAGAAATACTCTGGTTGAACTTGAGGTCAGAACAGCAGCTAGAGCAGCTGACACGCACACTCTCAGCTGAGCTCTAGGTAACCCGTCAGGAGATCCGGGCATCACGCGAGGCCATGCAGGCAGAAATGCGTACTACCCGTGAGGTGCTGCATGGGGATCTCCGAACCATGATCCTGCAGAACCAAACCTTTCAGACCTGCATGCTTGCTGCCATGGAGGAGCATGCCAGGGCTTTGCGTGGTCTGCCTCCATATCACGGCCACCTTCTGATGTACCACCACAGGGTGATGACAGTGACGGCAGTTCTCCCATTGTAGCGTAGCCATGAAGGCCATAAGCCCATGGAGGTATTTTTATTTTTTCTCAACATCCACGCATGTGGGTGTTGGGGTGCACCCTGTACCTTGTCCCTCCTGGGTGCCCCCCCCCCGGTCCACACATGGCCATGTTTGATTTTTTCATTTTTTTTTAACAGTGTGGTGCTTTGTGTGGATCCCGTAGGCATCCACTGTGTATTCCAGCTGGGCACATGCAGGCTTGTCCTGTCTTTGTGTTAGATGCTTGGGTTCCTGACACACACACCCCTCGTGCTTCCCCTTTCCATGGGCTTGCAAAGGGTGTGACCAAGTGACAGTAACTTACACAGTGACATTGGGCTCCCATAAATTGTGTGGACAGTCTGTAGTCAAAACTGTGTATACATCCATAGTGGGTATTGTTGTAGAAATCTCCACTGCCTGGTGGATTTATGTATGGTTCTACATCCATTACTTTTTCCTTATATACATGTACCTTCATAATGTCTTAACAAGCCCATCCACTTTGCAGATACAGTTCATGTTGTCTGCAGTACACTGAAACATTTGCCTACCACCAACACTCTGCAGTTGGAAGGGGTTGATGTGCTGCCTTAGTGAAGTTGCGACACTTGCACTACTTTGATTTTTAATTCTCATATATTCCCTATGTTTGAACATGTACTGATGTTTTCTTTTGCTGGTAAGTATTTGTTCATGTGTGTTGTTTTTTTAATCATTATTGAGAGGAAATTGTCTGTGGCCTGTTTCCATTTGGGACAGTGTACTTTGTGACACTTGTGTCATGTGGTGTGCATTCATTTGGTTGCTTTCACATTGCATGCCATGCCATGGTGTGTTGGGGAGGTGTTGGGTGACATGCCACTATTTTGCTGTGGTATTTTGCAAGGGGGTAGTCCTTCATGCTGCATGAATTTGTGCCTTTTTGTGACACAGCATTGGGTGTCTTTGAGTAGCTTGGGATGCACACAATGTAGCACTTCCAGGTGAACAATCTCAGGCTGGTATGGTTGCGACAGTTGACTGTCCCTTTTGTCATCATCATTGATTGTGAGCTGGTATGTGCCAGGCCTGTGTACACTCCACAGGGGTGGGATTTTAGGTGAAGTAATTTGCCACAAGCTGGGTCCGGGCTGCCTCACCATGTGCCCTTTCACCTCCCATGCGCAACGGCCGTGCATGTGGTTGGGGATGTGGGGGCACCACCATGTCCACTGGCACGCCCCGCCGGGTTGCAACGTCATGCAGGACACATACTGCCACTATGATCCTGCACACTACTGGGGGCGCATATAGCAGCTGCCCACCAGAGCGGTCAAGGGTGCGAAAGGGTGACTTGAGCACTCTGAATGTGCGCTCCACTATGCCCCGGGTAGCAATATGGGCTGTGTTGTATCTTACCTCGGGTGGTGTGGTGGGGTTCTGAATTGGCCTCATCATGTAGGTGATCAGAGGGTAGGCACTGTCCCCTGGGGAGGTGATAATGGTTGTAATTAGTGGGATTTTCCCATTTCTCAGTTTCTGACATGCATGCATGTGCAGAGGCATTTATACTCACCAATTAGCCATGTGTCGCCATGCCGGCCAGCTTCCAGGTCTCGGTTTAGGGGTGACATTCTGAATATGAAACTATCATGGCTGGAACCTGGATAGTTGGCATTTACTGAGGTGATGATTCCCTTGGCATCACATACAACCTGCACGTTGATGGAAGGCCAGTGCTTGCGGTTCCGATAGATATGCTCAGTGGCCCTGGGTGGACGTATAGCCACATGGGTGCAATCAATGGCACCTAGGACTTTGGGGAAGTGTGCCACCCCGTAAAATTGCTGGACAACAGCCTGCCTTTCTGCAGGTATTCTGGGCATGTATATGTGCCTGCAGACTGAGGGGCGTGCAGTCATGTTGGCCAACACCTGGTGTAGGCAGCGTGACTGCGTGGCCTGTGCACACCCCCCACTATGGCACCTGTCTGCTGAAATGAACCAGTAGCCAAGAAGTGCATTACATTGAGCACCTTTTCCAAGGGGCTCAGTGCTTGCCAGTACTGGATGGGTGATGTGAGGTCATCCTCCCACTCCCTCACCAGGTCTAGGATTATGTGTGGTGGAAACCTGTACCTCCCATACACCTGGTCATCAGGCATCCCAAAAAGGCTTGTCCTAGGTAAAAAAATGTGGGCCTGGCTATCCTCCTCCTCCTGCGGTGTCCCACGACCACTGCTGCGAGGAACGGTATATTCATCGTAGTGTCTGAGCTTGTTTGTTATTTGCGTGCACTTTTATGCTGCGCGGGCCGATTATGCCTGCTTCCTGCTGGCGTACGTGTTTCCGGATTAGCGCGTCTTTTTTGGCACATGCCTTTCCCCTGTTCGATTACATGAATATAAGTTGTTAGCGCGCGTGTGGGCTTTGCGAGCATTTACCTTCTGTACTTCCCCCGTAATGCCCACATTTTCACGCGTTTTTCCCCATTCTGCGTGTTACGCCCCGTGTTCCGCCCACTTTTCTTGTGTGCGCTATACTATGTGCGCTTTCCCTGTGCGCGTAGTGCATGCCGTTTAGTGACGTGTGTGCCCGCGTGCGCCAACCATGGATTTGGCACACATCCCAGCTTTTACTAGCACAGCGCATTCCATGAATCGATCAACGGCTGCGTGAGTGGTTTTGGCATGCGTGCACTGCGATTTTCACACTTGCGCTCCCCTTTTCGGCACACATTTATTCCATGAATTAGCCCGATAGTCTCAACTTGTGAAGGAAGCCTAGTGAAACTCACCAAGTACAGTCTAATTAATCATATAAAGTTATCATTTAAATCTCCACTACATAGATAACTTTATTACATGGCCCTACTCCAACTTTTAAAACCTTGGAGAAAAGAAAAATAATTATTAGTTGACTAAGACTCATTTGAAGCTGCATTCAAAGCAAATGAAAGCAAAATAACAAATGACAATTTAAAACAATACAAACAAAGTTTGGACAATGAACGCCAAGGAGAAGAAGAAATTGAAGCTCAAACAGACCAAAACCCTCTGAAGGGCAATCAACCTTCCCTTACAGGAAGCCAAGAACCACTTGGAGAACCACTCATTCTAAATTAAGACTTGTCAGTACTCGAATCACAGCTAAATGATGAACAACTCACCATTTATCTAGAAGTCACCCAAGAAATTGAACATGGTTTTAAACAAGAAACTAAAACATGTAGCTATAAACATTATAAACCTCGGCTACTGTGATGTAGCTGGTTCTGGTAAAACATTCTTAATTAAAATAATCTGCAAATTCTACAAAACCTAACAAACAACAACCTTTTGCTGTAGTAACAGCCCCCACAGGTTTAGCTGCCTACAACATAGGAGTTGTAACTTTACACAGACTACTGCTCCTCCCCGTAGAACACTAAAACAAATTAGAATACTACAAATTATCAGCAGATGCTGCTACTGAAGTATGCAGAATTCTAAAATAAATTAAAGTGCTCCTGATAGATGAAATAAGCATGTTTTCCAACCTCATGTTGGCTTTAATTCATCTCAGAATGCAAGAAGTCCTAAAAACCAACTATGAAGAACTGTTTGGAGGAAAACATGTTATTGCTTTCGTAGACCTCCTACATTAACACCAGTGAAAGGTCAACCTATTTTTAAAACATTAGGATGCAAACAATGCCGCAATACCCTCAGCAGCATTGGAAATGTAAATCTCTGGCAAAATTCTCAGTAAAGAGAACTAACTCAAAACATGCATCAGTCTGCAGACCTCACTTATGCTAACATTTTAAAAAGCATTAGAACGTCTCTGCTTACTAAAGATGGAAAAAAACATCTTAAATAGTAGGCTAGTCCATGAGCTATATGGACAAAATGCATATGTTTCTGATGTCAAGGAACAATGAACTCAATAAAATCTAAAATGCCAACCATTGCAAGCTGTAGTCAATTCAACAAGACAATGTTGAAAAAAGAAATGCAACCCATACTGCATATAAGCTCCACAGACAAACTAAAAGTGCACAAATGATACTTCATATGCATCAACAAGCAACAGCATGACTAAATAGCTTAGAAAAATGTATCTCCCACATAGCTGGATTTGAGATTATATTGACTTTGTGTCTACAATGCAGAGTAATTCTAAAACGTAACATTGACATAGAACAAGGTTTAGTCAATGGAGCAATTGGTACAGTTGTTGGCTTTCAAACATATCCACATGACAACAACATTCAGTTTGTCAATGTTCACTTTGACAAACTTACAGAAGATAAAATAATAGGCCAGACAATAACACGTTCCCTTCTTTTCAAAGTATGTACGCAGACAACAATTTTCGCTACCTCTTACATATGCTGTCACTATTCATAAATCACAAGGTCTAAGCCTAGATCAAGCATTGGCTGGCATTGGTAGCACAGTCTTTAAAGAAGGTATGGGTTACGTATCACTTTCACGTCTGCGTACACTCAATGGTCTATTCCTAGCAAACTCTGATGAAACAAAGTCAACGCTGACATTCTTTGCATCCTGTAATACAACATGCTATGGGCACTACACACCTGCATCTAGACATGTACCCTGTACCTCAAAAAAACAAACCTTTAAAAAGACAAGTAATACAAACAGAATCTATAACAGTCCCCCACCAATAATGCTAAAGAAACCACAACCAACTCCTTTTATATCAAGCAATACAAACACAAAACTGTTTAGTACAAAGTCAACTGCAAGTCCATCAGAAAAGAAAGCCACAAATGTCTCTTCTCCAGAAAGATCTGCAGGCCCATAAAACGCTCCACACACAGAACTCGCTAGCCTATTTAAATTCAGCAACACAACTGGAGTAAATTGTTTTGCTAGTGTAACAATGAATCTTACTTAAACTGCTCAGACCAGTTGTGTTTGCAAATGCTTGTCCTTCATAGAAATAACATAAATAATCCTGAAAACACTTACAGTGTCTCTTCTCCAGAAAGATCTGCAGGCCCATAAAACGATCCACACACAAAACTCGCTAGTCCATTTAAATTCAGCAACACAACTGGAGTAAATTGTTTTGCTAATGTAACAATGAATCGTACTTAAACTGCTCAGACCAGTTGTGTTTGCAAATGCTCGTCCTTCATAGAAATAACATAAATAATCCTGAAAACACTTACAGTGTCTCAAGATTAAGGCGAGAATTGGACTACGGTGCAGGAATGGTCGGATTTACCATAAACACACAGGAAGATCCACAAGAATTCCGAATGTACTTACTAAAAGTACTGGAAACCAAAAACATCCCAATAAATGAAATCTTCCAGATTTCATATGCGTGGAAACATACATGCACTCTCTGCAAGCATGTTTCACAAGACCACATCCCTAATGAATGATTTGTATATGTACCATACCAAATTCCGAATCCATGCCATTTCACCAGCTTCCTTAGAATGCAAATCATGGCATATTATGCCCTTTTTTGCAATAAAGACAATCGTTCCACCATACACATAAACTCACATAGCAAATATGTCATACTAATACTTCTAAGGTACAATGCAGATGGTAACAAAAATAACTGTAAACGTACAGTCTTCACACATGGACAATTATTTCTTGGAAAGAAAACCTTCACAACTGTAGGTATACTATACAACAACCACTATGTCAAAAAAAAGAAGAGGTTGGTTTGAATGTAACGATACCTCTGTTACTCCAAAACATAGGTTACCAGCAAATTTAACAAATGCCTACTTAATATTCCTTCAACCCACATTTAGCTACTAAACTATAGCACAATTAACAACA
Source organism: Ambystoma mexicanum (assembly GCF_040938575.1). Classification (NCBI taxonomy): domain Eukaryota; kingdom Metazoa; phylum Chordata; class Amphibia; order Caudata; family Ambystomatidae; genus Ambystoma; species Ambystoma mexicanum. The sequence continues at coordinate 416,283,331 of NC_090927.1, read as the reverse complement.
GGTAGAATTCCAAGAGGTATCAAACTACATCCATAATACTACAATAGTACTAAAAAAACTACAACGCATACAAAATGCAGCAGCCAGATTGCTCCTCAAACTATCCCGAAGAGAACACATCACACCAGCGCTACAAATACTACATTGGCTACAAATAAAACTGTGAATCAAATTCAAATCAATTTGCATCATGCACAGAGCAATCCACAAAGAAGGCGCAGAATTACTGAGAGACAAATGAAGCCTATATCACCCAACAAGGACACTCAGATCAAGCAACAACATCTGCTTGGAACCAAAATCCTACAACAAAAGAACATTCATAGAATCTTCTTTCACTCACCTCGCACCAAAAACCTGGAACGACCTACCAAAGAACATACGTAACACAAGAAATCACCTACTATTCAGAAAACTCCTCAAATCCTGGCTCTTCACTGCATAACTTGAAGTACGCATCTGAAGAACTCAAATCCTGGCTCTTCACTGCATAACTTGAAGTACGCCCACAGGGCGATGATGAGTGAAGAAACCAATCCTGGATCCCACTAAGCAATCAACTACAAACAGAATCCAAGGAATACACTCTACAACTTACCAACCTTGCCAAATGAGAGATAGCTTTGACAGGACGAAACTAAAGATTGAATACATAGCTAGACCAGGACGGAAGGACAAGGACGATTATCAATAGCAACCTGGCCTCCGAATTACACACAAGCACCAACAGACAACCGACAGAAAAGATAGCGAGGGATTAAGGGAATGCTTACCTAAAGCACCAATACCAGAGGGGGGACTAGACACACCCTGTCCCACTACACTAAGTTCAAATAAAACACAGCCAGGATCACACCTCGCCATTACCCACAACAATTAGATGGACAAGAAAGGAAAGTGGCAATTATGCTTACCTACAGGAATGCTAGATAAATAGAACAAGATTTGCAAGGAATAGGCTATATTACCTACTAACCCAAGCTCAAATCTCTGCATAGCTAATTCACCCGAAAATCCACACAACCATTTCTTGACGAGCAAACCCCACCCACTTCACCACACTGCAATAACAACATACAAACAACATATAAACCACACCACCAGCACACAAGGTCTCGCATCGGTCCGATACTCACACCACATGTCACTCTCAGCATGTAGTGGAAACCGAACTGCACATCACTTCTCCCACTTTCCTACTCCCTCTACACTCAACTAACCACCCCGCCCACCTTCTTGTTTACATATCTGCCTGAGTGCCTTGGGACCAATTCCGTTGGTGACAGTGCGCAGTAAAATACCTTTAACATTTAACATAACTAAGGGCCCGCTACCGCACCAAGCTTCGCATAATCAATCTGACAGGGCCATATACTTTTTTTTGCAGAGTTTTGTGAAGATTCGTCAGTGAAGATTATAAGTCAACCAAAAAGTACTCTTCCTACGATTAGAGCAACTTAACCATAACTACAGGACCTGTATGGCAGGCCCTGTAATATATATATATATATATATATATATTCAAAAAGAAAGAGGAAACGGCAAACCGACTCACGCGGGCCAAGGCACTAATGGCATATTTCAAAGTCCGGACAAACACGAAGGACACAATGTAAACATTACTAGTGTCTTTAACTTTAGAAAAATGAAAAATGCATCGTACAAGGCAATGTACAACATATAAGCAGCAACAACATAAAAACAAACAAAAGCAGGATGCCGTGGTGTAGCAGCCTGCAGACAATATATATGTACTTTTTATTTCTCTGTGTTTTAGGTACTGCTTGTTTTGAGAATGTTGTTGTATGTTCTGTAAAGCATTGTCATCTGACCAGTAAAGCAAGTATTCTGAATTACTAACACATTGGGAACTAAAAGCATATTGAGGTAGCAATGAATATTTAAAGTTATCAGTCTGATATTTTGCAAAAAACAATTGAAGGTAAGAAAGAAAGAGACATAGCAGTATATTTGTGCTACATAAGAGAAGGAAGACTGCAAAATAATCTTTTATCATCGGGTTATTTCCATACTCTGCAAAACTGTACAATCAAAATGGGCCTGATTTGCAAAAGGGCTTTTGAATGGGAAACCCCCAGTGAAAAATGCATTGTAAATCAGTCCCAAAATGGATTTATCTTCAGCAATGTCGTCAATAAAGAAAATTGGAATCACTCAATAAGAAAGCTTTTAAAGAAAAGGAAGCTGCTCATTTTGATTTTTAAAGGATTGAGAAAGTGGAGTAAAGTAACCAAGGAACTCTTGCAGAAATAAACCTCTTTTAAAAAAACCTGTAAATAAATGTCTATGGGCCTCATTAGGACCCAGGCGGAGTGGGTTTCCGCCAGCGCTAATCGCGGCGGACCCGTCCGCCGTACTACGAGTTCCCTTAGCGCCATGGAGGTTTTCTCCGCCTGGTTTTACCAGGCGGAGAAAACCATGGCGCTACGGGACCTCGTTGTTAATTACGCCACCGTATTTTACGGTGGCGTAATTAACTCCTTCCCCACTCCCATTATACCCTATGGGGCAAGAATGGGAATGGGGAAGGGCAGAATGGGGATTGGGGATTTACCGCTCCGCCGAGGTCGGAATGGGGCGGTAAATCCGCCAACCCCCATGGCGCTATCGACGGCTTTCCGCCGTGCTTCGCGGTGCATTTAGCACCGCGAAATCCGCCTGGGTCCTAATGAGGCCCTATATGTCTGCATGGTTTTCTTTGGAGAGGTTCTGCATACTCCTCAAACACGTAGGATTTTAATGAAGACAATTATCATAAAAGGTCATATGTGATTTTCACAATTACTAACTCAGGTAGAGAGCACAAAGTTTCAAATAATGTCAACAGTGAATTTGAAGAAGTAAAACAATCTTCAACAAACCAAGGAAGAGTGTTAGGGGAGATTTCTGCTGAGGGAAAAGAGCCCTTTTGCTTCTGTGGAAATGAACTTCTACATGAAACATCCACACAGATTGTAGGTCCTTTTCCCAAAAATGAGGATGTGAGAAAGCAAAATGAGCATGGTAGATTGATGATAATGTAGTTTGTGACTTAACTGGGCTACAAGATAATTTGCTAGGTTGTTTAGAAAAGAGTTCATTTTAGTGTGATGCGCAGCCAGCATTCGTAGGTGATGGGACCGACTCTTACATTTTCTATCATCTCCTTAAAATATATAATTGTAAAACACCATTTCTATCTCTTGCTTTTTTAAATAAATACAGGCATACTGGCACTATACAAGAGTAATATCTGCAATTAATTGTGTTGATTAGCCATATTTTAAATGTGACTCTTCCATTGATAAGTCACATGTCGATGTTGGATATGAAGATCCAATGCTTAAAAAGTAAGCTTGACAGGGGAATAGCTTTCTTTGATTCTGTTCCCACTGAATGGCCAAATAAATTATGTGTCTCCTGCAGATTCTATAAATCATAAACACAGAAAGTGGAAATTTAGCAAAAAGTTAATGATGGAAGAGATGATGCTCAGAAACACAGTGGGGATCATTTTCGAGTCCCAGTAGCATAAATGAGGGTGCTAAAGAAAGGTGTAACACAGTTACACATGTCTCGACGCATCCATTCCCGCTTTGGGAGATTTTAGTTGTTTTTGAAGGCAGGGGCAGGGCTGGAGTTCCGATTCCGATTCCCGTTTGCCCTTGCTTTAAGAAAATGTTGGTTTTACGCCAGCATGAGATTTTCATGCTGGTATAAAATCAATGATTTCCTATGCAATACACCATTTTATTGTGCAAGCGAAAAATAGGTGAATTCCATAGAACATCATTGTAAATGCCACCGCGCTTACGCTATTTGCACTACCAGTGCAAATGATAAATATTGCCAGGGGGGACCTTTTTGCACGTAGTGTAAGTGGTCCCCTGAGAGAAATGTATGATTTAAAGAAAGCTAAATTCTCTATCTCTATCTGTTTGTGGGATATTATTTTAACCTAAATGAAAATCAAGTGTTAATACTGTTGCACTAGTTTCAAGAAAGGTGGTGTATCTTCAATAATATGATAACTTGTTATTTATATGATATGATATGTTATTTATAATGCGCTTAATACCCAGAGGTTTCTAAGTGCAGACCCGGGGATCGAACTAGTGGTGCTCCGTGCAGTCTTGTTTTCAAGGCGAGCAAGTTGCCCCTGAGCTATCCTCCCGAGACAAAGTGCTTGTACCCAAAGCGCTTTACATAGAACATATTTACAAACATTATTATTACCCAATCGAAATTGGTACTCACTTTATCGACCTTGGAAGGATAAAAGGCTGAGTCGACCTTTCTGGGATTTGAACCTACAACCTTTAGATTAAACATAGATCACAGCAATGAGTGCTTAACCCATTGAGCTATCTTAACTGCTCACATTAAACAACATGGACATGGCTGCAGTTCATGTAGCACTTCAAAATCTAGTTATGATTGAGGTGATTTATTTTCAAGCTGTTGATCAAATTCAGGTCATTGGTGGACTAGAAATCAAATCATCTAAGTTACCTAGAAAAGAGTTAGTGTCTGGGTGTGAAAACTCAATTTGAAGATTCTTTGTTTTGGTGAATCACAATAGACAAGAAATCTGGAAAGAGCTCTTTGAAGTTAGGAAAGTAAAAATAATGTTAGTTTGTTTGGCAGAAGAGAATGACATTTACAGTGACATATAAAATGTACTAGAGTTCTCATTTCTTCATGTGCATTTTCCAAAAAGTACAGTGAATTGCAGTTGCTGAATCAAATAGATGTATGGCCATTACACTCTTCATCCTTTACGTTCATGTGAAGTGGCGCCCATTACTCATGAATTGTATCAGGTGAAATAAGCTAAAGGTGGACCAAACAGTGGGAAAAGAGTGTGGAAACTCAATTTTTCCCAATTCCCTTTCCCACTGTAAAAGGTGAAAAATTGGATGACCATGAACATGACATTTCTTCTTCACAATTCTTCACAATATCTGTGTACGCAAATATATTCTGAGGAGACCAGATTCTGGACAAACATGGAATACATTTTCCACTTACTATATGAAAGTGAATTTTCAACCCTTTACTATTCAGTAGCCCATAATAATAGAATTGTAGAACAGTGATCCACTTCTAAAATGTTACTGCAGTGGACAAATTAAAAGATAACGATAAGGTGTTAGAATCAAATTTAGCCAACATACTGGCCAGCATCCATGGAACTAATATGTACTAGTACACACAAGATTCAGTGGTTCGATGGATGCTTCAACGCTTGGGTCCTCCCATTTGGTTTAAGACTTTGGGGCTCATTGTGAGCCTGGCGGTGTATGGTAAAAGAGGAGGTTATTCCATTAATGTCACTTTTACCACAGTCCCGAATTATGGGCTGGTGCTGATACCGCTGCCGAAATTAGCCCTGGCAGAATTATTGCCAAAATACAAAATGGTATTTCTGCCATATCACAAGATGAAAAGGCCACCAAAATACAGCTGAACATGGGAAACATAGTGCAGTTAAGGTGGAGGTAACTGCAGAATGGTGATGGAAAGTAAGCCACTGGCACACCCAATCCACTCGGGAAGTGTGCATAAGGCCCACACCTTCCCCAAGCACACTTTCCAACACCATGTTCCCACCACCTGTTGAGAATTTGGACATGCAGATGCTCCTGCTACGCATTGAGCTGCACAGGCCGGAAGAGCAGCACAAGATACAGAGTGAAGAGAGGGGGAGGAAGAGGAAGAGGAGGAAGAGGAGGAGATGCCATGCAAGACGAATGCCCATACCCCTGGTCAGGCCCTCGCCCTGGCTGACAACCAGCTAGCTAATCACCCTCTACCAGGTGAGAAGGGAGACCATTGATGAGCTGCTCACCCTGATCCATGATTTCATAGATAGCAGGATCATAATTAGAACAGCCTTACCCCCACTTCTGAAGCTTGTGTCAGTCCTACATTTTTGGCAACTGGCACCTTCCAGCACCGTGGACATGCTGCATGGCATGTTACAGCCCATATTTTCTAATGTGCTTATGCAGGTGATGGAAGTACTCCGGCACTATGTCTCCGGGCACATTTGTCTGCCCACCACCCCTGCACTGGAGAATGCCATGAAGGCACGTTTGTGTGCAGCAGCCCACATGCCCAATGTGATTGCTTCTTTAGACTGCACACAAGTAGCGTTGGTGGCCCCCCAATCATCTGAAGTGCTATACCGCAACAGGAAGCAGTATCACTCCCTCAATGTCCAGGTCATCCACGATCCTGACCTGTTCATAACACACTGCTTTGCCCGCTTCCCTGATTCTACCCAGGATGCCACAGACATGTGCAACAGCACACTACATGGATACATGGAGAGGCACAGAGGGCAAGGGCAATGCACATGTATATTGGGAGTGTACAAGTTCCATCATACAAACTGATCTTGCACCATCAGCGAAAGTCCATGTGAAGGGGCGGACATTACCACACAGGAACAATGCATGCCATGCCAAGGCCCTGTATATGCAGGACCTGCCCTCTCTCCCCGCACCTGACAGCCTACAACCCACAGGACTTGGACATGCTTGGCAATGCAGTAGTAAGTCACCAATGCATATTAAACCAACTGGCAAGCAATAAACACACACACAGGACACAGGAACCACAATGCAACATTCTGCATCCCTATACCTTGAATGGCACAGTTCAACATTACACATATACAATGCAGCACTGGCAGGAAGTAGTGCCATGAATTCAGCTAACCATGTTTGAGAAGCCATTATGGAGTAGACACAGAAAATACAAACTTCCAGAAGTACAACTAATCACCCATCAGGGCACATGCATTAAAGCAAGGTCGTCCAGCGTATGGCCCGCGGGCCACAGTGCGGCCCTCCGAGCCATTTCATGTGGCCCGCGAGGCCATAGCCTGGTTTATTTATTTATTTGCTTGATGTTTGTCGGATCCGTGGACCCGATTAATTAATGTACCAGAGGCAGTCACAGGCCATGGCTTGCTTTATTTATTCATTTGTATGGGTGTGGATGTCCTGTGAGTGTGCTGCTTTCCCTATGTTACCAACCTCTGAACACTGAAAAGTAGATGTATGCATGCTTGACATGCGGCCGACTTTGCACCAGACCTGCAGATCAACTTAACTGGTCTGCTGTTAAATCTCAGTTACCAGTTTAATGGTATCCACTACCGAATAATTGTTAATTTTACCACAGCCAATATGATAGCTCAGTGGTTTGAGCGCTCACTGCTGCGATGTGTGTGCTTTCAGCTTTCAGCATTACATTTAACTTCTCTATGCTGTGGAATGCTTTGTGCTCCTTCAGGATATTTGGCACATGCCGATGCCTCTTCAGGCATAGTATGTGGAAAGGTGCTTTCTCTGAAATCATCCTGAGATACACAGGGTGTATTGTTCAATACATGATTCTTTTCAGCCGAAAGATGGATTTTGATTCTCCTCTTCTGACCCTGTTCTGCTATTCATTCCTCTTCTTGTCGCACATCCTACGAGAATAAGGGCCAGCATTCATCTCTTGCTATCTGAACTGGTTCTGTTTGCTTCAAATGTTTTCCATTATTTAGTTTGGTGTTTGATGGAAAATTGAAATCTTGCATTGCTAGGCACATTTTTACCATCACTGCATCTTTCTACCTAATTTATATGACAAAATCATTGCTAACAAAGTGGAGTGGTGTGTTGTGTAGGGGAGGCATGGTATCACAAGTATAACACGTACACAATAGGTACAATAGGAAAAACCTTTATTGAAGTTTTCTCGGGTTGGACAAACTCCTACTTTGCCCTATGACTAAAATGGGAGTAGTCTTCAATTATGCTTCTTTCATTACCACAGAAGTAATGAATGTGTATTACAGAGATAACCTGCCATATGTATTGGGCACACTGCACACGCAGCATCAATCATTAACAAAGAAGTAATTAATGTGTATTACAGAGATAAGTTGGCATATGTATTGGGCACACTACACATGCTCAGGCAGCATCAATCATGCTTTATACAGGACAATGCTGGCCTAAATTGGGAACAACCAGCATAGACATGTTGCTGCAGAGGCATATTTTGGGCACAACCAGCATGGCAATGTGTTACATCAGTGACAGTGCTGACTTACACTGTGGACACATTGATCATTAAAATGTGATGTGCTCTACAATGTTCTTGTCTGCTGTTGGTGACATGGAATGTACATGTTCCCCTTTAGAACTAATTGTAAACTTATGGCTTTTTGTCCACTTTTCCTGCTGTAAAATGCACCATTTCAGCTCTATATTTGAAAAGAAAATCTTGGGGTGAGGGGTCCCCCCAAACCCTCCCTAGATCGTTATAGCTCCCTCGCTACGCTCGGTCACCCCCACTATTTCAGAAAAATATCAACACATACACACTGGATGAAATCACAAGAAACTAACCTTTGATCACTGTCCCAGACGCCAACAGCTATCTTTGGGACTGTATGGCTATCACTGCCTGTGATGCTATTGTGTCAAAGGCCACACAATATCGGTTTTGAATATACTGCTTTTGGTGAGGGCATTGACTTTTGGCTCGCCGGCCCACCGGGAGACAAAAAGTTAATGCTTCGGCCCCACATTCAAAAAGGTTGGATAAGCCTGCATTAGAGTAATGCACAGACAAAACACAGACACCATGTCATTCTGCCAGGCCAATCACAGACCCTGAAAGTGACGAGTGCTGGCCGTGAGCTGTGTATATGGCATTATAGGACAATGCAAATGTTCCCCCGTAGTAAATGACTCCACAGGCAAGTACTGTGAGGGTAAATCATTTTGTGTGAGAATACTTGTAAAATGCATGCACAGAGTGAATATCAAAATGCTGTTGTAAAAGGCAGCACATCCACAATGCTTTGTGACTGACACCTATGACCTTCCCGTTGCAGGTGACTCTGGATACCCCCAGCTATCATGGCTGATGACACCTGTGCAGAAACCACAGATGCTGCATGCTGTGGCCTACAAGGAGGCACACGCCCAGACCAGGCTGTGCTTCAAGCAGACTTTTAGCCTGTTGAAGGTTTGTTTCCGGTGCCTACACCAGACCAGAGGTACCTTGATGTACAGACCAGAGAAGATCAGACAAATTGTTCTTGCCTGTGCCATGCTGCACAACATTTGCCACAGGCGCAACGTCCCCCTGCTCCCTGATGAGGACATGCCACCCCCAGAAGAGGAGGACTCACAACCTGCAGGTGCTGCCACAGAGTGGGTCAGGAGAGGGTATGGATGAAGGACTGGTTCGGCAAGAACTCATGGACAATTTCTTTTGAGCATATTGATATCCACATGCTACGCACCACTGTCTATAGTCACGTTATGAATAAAACACATGCACACAACAAAGAATATCCTAGTATTGCTTCAAGTGAACTAGTATTTAATAAGCAAGTGTGAAACCACCATCCCCAACCACCACCCCATCCCCAAAACACCATTCCCAAAACACCCTCCTCACCCTCTCCCCTAAACACCATGTCCAACACACCCTCTCCACCCACCTCCCTTGTCACTTTGAACAAAATGTGCATAGTGAAAGTCACTTCCGATGCCTCTTGGCCTTGGAAGCCTGCCCCAGCACCTTAGGTGTCTGGTGATGCAAGGAGCGGCACCTTGGTGTGCTGGGCAGTGATCCCACTTTAGGGGTGACAGAGGTGAAGGCTTCAGACCCCTGATGCAGAGCACTCTGCATGCATGAGTAGAGGGTCTGTATGTTCCCTCATCCACTGCCCTACCGTGGTGATGACAGCGGTGGTCTGGCAGAGAGAATGGGAAATCCTGCTGCAGCATCCCTGAAAGTATTCCATCATTGCCTGCATGTGCTCCACCTGCTAGCCTGCCAGTTGTTCTATTGAGACCTGGCGCTGCTCAATGGCGTCCAGCCTCACCCATATGGCTTCCATGTTGTGGTGTGGTGCAGGCTGTGGGCTATGGGGAGTGATGGGGTTGAAAAAGGGTGAGCGAAAGCCTGTGCTAACCTGCTCCTCATTGGCAGAGCTGTCGCTGCCTGTATAAGCTTCAGGTTGTGGGTGGAGATACAGGTCCCAAGCTGGTGAGTATGGGGGTGCCAGGGTCCTGATGTGTGGATGCTTGCACATGGTCAGCATCCTTGTGAGTTTGCAGAGGGGCTGGCCGCAGAATAGCTGTGGCTGTGACTAAATTGTCATCTGCCATGCCCCCTGAATGGCTTGTGAAGGGGCCACTGGGCACCAATTGGGGGATGGTGGTTTCCTCAATGGTTGCAACAGTATGCTATGATATTATATGTCATTTATAAAGCGGCTATACAAAAGTGTTTCAAGGCGCGACGAGGCAAGTTAGGAGGAACAGAGGGAAGACAGACAACGATTTTACTAGACCAGGTGTCATTCAGACTGCGCAAGTACAGGGGAAGGGGGGGAAAAAGGAAAAGGGCAGGGGTAGGTGGGAGGAGAAAGTGCAGTACATTGGATAATAATTAACAAGATAAATAAAGAACGGCCAGCTGGTGGCAACTGCAGGGTGAGTGTAGGCATAAGTGCTGGTGGGGGACTGTAGGGATACAGAGAAACAGCTCCAGGTGCAAGGGTTGCCAGGGAGGCAGCGCAGGGGTGCAACTGGCAGGGATTGGGCCTGAGATCAGATGGGTGGCTAGGTAACCTGAGCAGTCTCAGTATCAGCCTGGACTTCAACAGGGGAGAGGTGGAGAGAAAGCAGAAGCAAAGAGGAAGGTTTTCAGGTGCTTCCGGAACTAAAGATGGTTCTCCTCAAGTTTCAGGGAGGCTGTTCCAGAGGGAGGCCCCAGCTGAAGAGAGAGATCTACCACCGACTCGTTGCTTGGAGAAGCGACTGACCCTGAGGGAGTTGGAGGCGGATGAGCGAAGAGCTCGAGAGGGAAGATATATAGGAATAGAGAGTTGAAGGTTTTGAGGCCCCAGACAGGCCTTGTGGACGATGCAGAGGGTTTTGAACTTAATCTGCACAGCCATTGGGAGCCAGTGCAAAGATTTCAGTCCTGGAGAGATACGATCCCTGGGCTTGAGGCCAAGGACAAGTCTCGCAATCCCGTTCTGGATGAGTTTCAGAGGGCATAGAGTAGCGTGCTGTCAATCACAATAAAAGAGAATGTTTTTTCTTATGGCTAAATCACTGCACCTGTGGACTAGAAGAGGAGGGGGGATTGGGTAAAAGAGAACACAAACAATGACTCAATAACCTGTGCTTTCTGTGTCGTTTTTTAAAACATTGCTTGTCCCAGGGTTGTGGAAGTATCCTTACCCCAATATATTACGTTACTTGTATTGCAGTTAGTGAACGTCTTTTGGTTCCAGGGGTATCTCCACCCAATATCAATAGATGTTGTTCTCTGTGTGTTTTGGCATACACTACATTTGCCGCAAGGGGTATGGCCCACCAGTGGTGTCTGATTCCTGTTCTTTTGGTTCTTTGTATGTGTGCATAAGGGAATCCCGAAGGTTGCGTTTTCTCTTCATAGCAAATCTTGGCTTCGCCATCTGGGATTACCCCACATTTAGTATTTGCCAGAGTCTTAATACTTCCTTTTTGATTTTGTTCACCCGTGGCAAGAAACTGAGGGCTGCTGTAATGGTCTCACTGGTTTCTGTTTTTCTCCCATGTTGTTCCAAAGTGACATCTCTGGGGATATTTCTCACTCTTTTCTTGGCTCGTTTTACCACACGTTTTGGGTAGCCCTGACATAGTAGTTTTTCCGCCAGATTATTAGATTGTTTTTCATAGTCACATAAATTTAAACAGTTTCCTCTGTACCTGAGAAATTGTCTGAAAGGGAGATCAGTCATGGATGAGAGCTACTGAAAAGCAATAGTGCATTTCGATCTGATGGTTTATTGAATACCATGCTTTTTATAGGTCCATCTGCCCCACTCAGATTTAAATCCAGGAACTGAATGCTTTTTCTGCTGTGTGCATCAAAAATATATCTTTTTAGCACTATGGCAATTGTAGCCTTGGTGTTTTTACTATGCCAAACTGTGCATGTCTAGGTGCAATGGTTTTTTAATGTGTCCCAGTGTTTTAAAAAATAGGGCACACTTTGCGCTTGCACCGGTGCAAATATTCTGTAATCTGGCCCCTGGTGTTTGTCTATCAAAAGTTAGGAGGACTAACATGCATCCCATTAACAGTTGCAGAAGTAACGTTGAGCCATACACGCCTTCGGCTGGTTTGGAAATGCCATAGCAAAGGGTGAATCACAATGCTTATCTGGAAAATGCCAAAAAAGCCCAAAGTGGCATTTAATTTCATTTTCATTTAATTTATTGAATTTATATAGCACTTTCACCAAAGTGCTGCCCACTAGTAAAACGATACAACAACAGATGAATAAATTAGTTACAATTTCCAGTTAGATAGAGGCCAGCAGATGGATTTTAAGAGAGGAGTAAAACAGAGACAAAGATAAGGTGGAACGGACAGACAGAGGAAGAGAGTTTCAAAATTTGGGGCAAGCAATGAGAATGAACGAAAACATGAGGAAACGCATGGAGGTTTGAGAAAAGTTAAGATATATAGGAATTTGGACCACAGGGCACAGGGAGGGTAGTAGAAGAAAACCAAAGAGGATAGGTAGGTGGGGGCCATACCATGGATACATTTAAATACAATAGTAAGAAAATGGCTGCCGGAATTCAAAGGAAAACCACGAAATGCAGAGTAAGGCATCTGAGCCACGGAACGAAGAGGGAGACGAAAGAGAGTGCGGATGGCTGAGTTATACATGTAGTGCAAGTGAGCGAGACCATAGTCAGGGAGACTAATAAGACGGGCAGAGCAGTAATCAAGCCTAGAAAGAACAAGCAATGCAATCAATAAAGGATGAATTTTGCACACATTGAAGAGTTGAAAACGGCAAAAATGGGCAGTGGAAGCGATGAACAAGGAGAAAGAAAGTTCAGGGCTGTAAATGATCCCCAAGTTGCGAGCAGAAGAAGTTGGATATGAGAGGGAGAAAAAGACATGGAGGTGAATGAAGAGGGCAAAGGAATAGAAGATGGGGGAAAGAAGATAATTTCAGTTTTTGATGGATTTACATGAAGAAACCAAGAATGCACCCAGGATTGAACTGCTTGTGAACAGCTGGAGATGTTGTTGTGAATGGGGTCAGAGAAAGCCTGGAAGGAAAGATAGATCTGAGTATTGTCAAATTAAAAGTTACACTTAAGTCCAAAGGATTTGATAACTTGTGCAAGTGGGGCTATGTAGAGGGAGAAACGAAGAGATAGAAGGACAGAGCCTTGGGGAACCTTATGAAGAAGGGGAAGAGGAGAGTTTACCAGACCAAGAAACAGTAAAAGTACGATCTGTCAGCTAGGAGTGAACCAAGTTTAGAACTGGACCAGTAATACCAAGAGATGAGAGAGATTTAAGAAGAAAAGAGTGATCCATCGCGCCACAAGCAGCTGAGAGATCAAGAAGAATGAGAATAGACAAGAGTTTAGCGTGAAAAGCAGCACAGCGAGACTCTGTGACAGCAAGCAATGAAGACTCAGTTGAGTATAGGGGACGAAAGTCAGCTTGAAATGGAGAGGGAAGGGAGTTGTGATCAAGATAGATTGAGAGTTGAGAATTGAGAATACGTTCCAGGAGATTGGATAATGTATTTATTTCATTTGCATAGCGCGTAAAACAGCCAGAGGCCTTGAGGCGTTTTTGCAAGTACATGTGATTTGTGATGCATTCATACAAAAAATATTGCATTACGTTACAGATACAGTATATGTGGGTACAAAGGAGCCACAATGACTCAGGTAAAGATTAGCAGAAAAGCAGGGTTTTGAGTGCTTTTCGGAATACCCAGTAAGATTTCTGCTGAGTGGGGAAGGGAGTTCCACTGTTTGGCTGCTATGTAGAGAAAGCTAGAGCCACCTGCTTTGGTGTTTTTTACGGAGTAGGCGGTCAGAGTAAGGTGTCCTGGTGAGTCTTGTTGAGCGGACCTTGGTTAGCTTCTGAGAGAGATAAGGGGGGGCTGTGGCTGATAAGCACTTGTGGATGATCGAGAGAGTTTTGAAGGTGATGCAAACTTGGATGGGCAGCCAGTGGGCCTCCTTTCTGGCTTCTGCGATGTGTCCTCTTATTGGGATGTTTAACGCTGCTCAAAGGGCATTGTTTTGAATAGTTTGGAGTTTCTTGATGTTGCTGGAGGCAGTGACTGCAAAGAGGACTATGCAGGTCTAACTTGGAGCCGGCGATAGCTCTGGCCATAGTTAAGCAGCTGTTTCTGGAGAGAAAGTGTCTGGCAGCATTTAGGACTTTGCATAGGCTGCTGATGAGGCAATGGTGTTTACTTGGCATGACACGGTGAGGGAGGCATCAAGGTACACCCCTAGGTTTCCCTCAACCGAGGGTGAGACAGGAATGGAGATTTTGTCAATCTGGAATGAAGAATCTTGTTTGGAGAGATTTTGTTAGGGCTCTGGGAAGTCCAATAAGCAGGATTTCCATTTTGATGCTGTTTAGGCAAAGATGTTTAGCTGCCATCCATGCCTGTATCAAAGAGTAGTTATTATAGAGGGTGCTTGAATGCTCTGTATAATCCCCTGTCAGAGGGATCAGAATTTGGGTGTCATCGGCATAGTTAGTGTAGGCTATGCCGAGGGAGTTCAAAATGTCAAAAAGGGGACTGGTAAAGTGGTTGTAGAGGGTCAGGGAGATGCATGACCCTTGCGGAACCCAACATGGGATGAGGTGTGGGGAATTGGCATTTTATGCAAATACCTTCATGACTCTTCCCTCCAGAGAGGAGGCAATCCAGGCAGTAGCCCTGAAGGAGAAGTTGGCTGAGGTCATGAGGAGATGGCATAGGATTTTTTGGTCGACCAGGTCATTGTGGCAGACAGATCTAGGAGAAGTGATGACTTGCCCTCATCTGTGATCTCGTCCAACTGATTTTTCAGGTCCAGGAGAGCTGTCTAAGTGGCCAGAGTGAAAGCCAGATTGGCACATTCCTAGTATATGGTTGGTTTCCAGGAAGTTCTGTAGTTGCAGGTAGGCTACTCGGTCCAGGATTTTTAGGTACAGTGGTGATCGATCTGTAGTTGGTGGCAATAACAGGGTGTAGGGACGTTTTTGTTTAGGAGAGGGAGGACCCAAGCTTCATTGAGGCTGACTGGCACTGTGCTGGAGGAGAAGGAGGCATTAATGAAGGCGGTGATGATAGGAGTAAGTATTTCTGCACATTCCTTGATGAGGGTGGCTGGGCAAATATCTCCTTTACATTTTGGGGGTTTAAGTTTTTTGACAATTTTTAAGGCTTCCGCTTCTGATAAGTCTGTGAAACAGAAGTGGGGGCAGGAGGTGTTAGGGGAGTTGGGTGGCAGGCTTGCGGCGGAGGTCAGGGGGACCTTGTGGTGTCTAGTTGGGTAACTGAGAATGTTCCTGTTCAATATGCCTATTTTGTTTAGCATTGCCCTTTGGAAATCCAAACACCAGGCTTCATCCTTGGTGGGGTTGGAGGGAGGAGTGGGCAGAGAATCCAGTTCCCTAAAGATGCACAAAATGTCTCTTGTGTCAGATTTGTCATTGTGCATTCTGAAGTTGAAGGAGGTCGCTTGGCAGTTATAATGGCTGATTTGTAACGTTTGGCAAGTTTGGCGAAGTCGTCCTTCAAGAAGTTAGTGGGATTTTTTTGCTTTTTTGCTACAGTAGTTGTGCTTGTCATTTACGTTTGTGCAGTTCTATGAGGTCAGGGGTGACCATGAGCTAGAGTGCTTATCAGTTTTGGCTTTACAAGGAACAAGGGTGGCAATGGTGTTCACTGCTTTGGCTAGGGTAGCGGTATAGATGTCCACTAGTGACTTAAGTTCAGTGATGAATGGGGTCTTGAGGCATGGGTTGTCAAGCCAAGGCAAGATGTTTTCTTTGGGGAGTTTTCGAGAGCTGCGTGTCATTGTTGCGGGTAGTGGAGTGGAGATGGGTTTGGGTTTAGATGGTCGCAGAATGGCAAAATGGAGGATGTGGTAGTCTAACCACGGGCAAAGTGTGTTAGCGCTAATTGCTGACTTCGACAATTGTGGTAGCGATCCAATCTAGAGTGCAGCCATTTGCATGAGTGGGGTTCGTGATGCAGTGTGTGAATCCTAGGGTTTCTAGTGCTTTAGAAAGTGAAGTGGCCTGACGGCCGTTGACGTCATGGAGGTCTAAGTTGAGGTCACCAAGAAGAAGAATTTTTGTGGATTGTGGAGGCCTTGATATTGGCCTCAATGATGTGGAGGAGGTTCTCTTCAAAGTTAAGGGTAATGCCGGGAGGGTGATAGATGAGGTGGATGGTGATGATGCATGTGGGTGATGGGGAAAGTTTGAGGGAAAGCAGGTCTACATTGTCTTTGAGGGATGTCTTCAGCTATCTGATAGAGATGGAATCTCTGGTTACCAGGGTGATGCCGCCACCTCTGGATGTGAGTCTGTTGTTGCGGTAGATGGTGTACCCAGTAGGGATGGCTAGGGATAGGGCAGGGCCTGACGCTTCATGGAGCCATGTTTTTAATATGGCTAAGGCATCAAGGTTTTGGTTGGGATGAGATCATTTATCTCAAATGCTTGAGCACTTCGGGAGCATGCGTTGATGAGGGTGCATGTCATGAGAGGATGTGTGTTGGTTGGTGTGGTGTGTAGGTCTGTCAATAAGGCCCATTTGGGTGATGGTGGCAGTGGTGAGAGGGTTGCCAGCTGATGTGTGGAGTGGTCTTGCTTGAGGTGGTGTGGAATGGTGTAAGCAATTCCCTGTAAAGGTGCAGAGGCATGAGGGTGTGTGGTGTTAGTGTAGTCATGGTGAGCAGGGGGTGGGGCAGAACCAGATGGACAAAAGGATCAGTAGCGTTTGGAGTCTTGGGTCATCATTATATTTGGCCCAACCAAAGGGTTTAGTCCAGCGGTTTCAGCGACTTCAGAACATGGCTGCCCGGGTGACTACCAGCTCTCTCTAAGGGGCTCACATTTCAATGGTTCTGCGTTCTCTTCATTGGCAGCCTGTCAAACAGCGCATTGTCTTTAGGGCCCTATGCTTGGTGCACCGTGCCCTTCATCATTTAGGGGCGGAGTATCTGCGTGACGAGTTGAACGCTACTGTCGTATGCGGCCATTAAGATCAGCGACTCCGGGTCTACTTGTAGTCCCCTCTTTTCGATGCTCATGCATTGGAGGTCGGGTCTTCTCAGTTGCCTCGGCTCAACTGTGGAATAGTCTACCCTTGACTTTGAAAAATCTTTCAAATCACTGGGCTTTCAGAAAAGCCTTAAAAAATATCTGTTTGAATGAGTTATCTTCCTCATTGCATATCTGCTTCTTTTCTCCTCCAGCGCCATGATACCTTCGGCTGACCGTGCATAACATAAGATGGCTGCAGGCAAAATAGTTACAGGCATATTGATAACACTAGTACATGGGGGTGCAGGGCTATGATTTGCGCAAATCGGGAAGGTAATAGCACAACAGACATTTCATCATTGTGGGAGGTGCACAAGGAGGGTTACATGCAAGGAGACTGCTGGGATGGACTAACCTCATTACAATTGCCTTGATTGTGCTGGTGGGTACGGGTGGTGGATGGCCCTGTGGCAGGTTCAAGACAGTATGCATGCAATTGGGTCCATTAGTCCTCCCTGCTGTCCCAGGAACTGTGTGTGCTCAAAGGCGTTGATTGTGAATTGCTGTGGGTTGTGGCAGTGAGCCAGGCTATTTGCAGTGTGTGATCTCAATCTGAAATTGCCGGCTGTGAGTGGGCCTCCTGGCTTCCAGGTCAACAGAACGGCAGATTGTGGGGAGGAGAGTGCCAGGTGCTGGCCAGCAACATAAGTGTTGCAGCTAGACTGTAGTTGGCCACTCTGCCATAACAGAGCTTCCTTCTCCTTGGAGGCGCGTACTTTTGGATTGCAGCGTAGGCTCGTGTAAAGCGTGAGGTTGCAACTTAAGAAGGGGATCTGTGCTGTTGTGCGAGATGTAGATGTACGGGATGTTACAGACATCTAAGTAATGGCATTCTGGATTGTAAGTTTCCTATTAGGTGCCTGCTTGGGCTGAGGGGCTGATGGGGGTTGTAGTCCTTATGTTTTTACCACTGGCGTGGGCATACACGTGCAGGTGCGAGTTTTCAGCACTGTGGCATGTCGAGTGTGGGAACGTCACGTGATCGCGGGAGCGTCGTCTCGCGAGATCTGGACCTAACGAGATCTCGTGAGCATGCGTTCCGCGAGACAACGTTCCCGCCAGTGTTGGCGAAGAGCCAGACCAGGAGGTCGACTGAGAGCGCTGCTCCTGATGGGGAGCCATCGGAACTGCGGACCTGAAGAGCCTAATGACACCAGCTCCCATGGCATAACTCCAAAGCCATAGGCGGCCACATGGGAGCCCTGGAAGCTTGCAGCGTGCCATCTTTGTGCACACCTTGCCCCCAGTGATGCAACTGGTAGGGCCCTGAACTGAACTGTGAGTAGTTCCCCCATTGCAGCGTACCAAGTTTATGCCCACCTGTTTGTCTCGTAATAAAGACAGTTAAAGCCCACTGCAGCATCCTGTCATCCTTTAAGGCCACAACATAATTGGCGACGAGGATATCAAAAGACCCACAGGCCCACCATGCAAGGCACCACACCGCCCACTGCGTTTCTCCCTTCGCCAGGGACCCCAGTGATTCCTTGGATGCAGTGGGAGCCCCTTTTCTCCACCTATCTGGAAGCAGTGGGCGGCACGCGATATGCCCCCGTTAGGAAGAAGGCGATGCTACTAAACGCATTGGGGTTGAAGGTCAGCGCATTTTTGCCAGCTTGAAAGCATTACCTGTGGCCGACGACGACGATGATGACGATGTCTACAAGGAAGCGACTCGTCGCATTGTGAAGAGGTTCACGAATAAGGAGAACGTGGTACTGCACAGGCTGAGGTTCTACACCCGCAAGCAGGAAGGGAGCGAACCCGTGGACGACTACGTCACCAGGATGAGGGAGCTGGCTTCTCTTTGCGCCTTTGGCAAAAATACAGAACAAGTTATCTGCGACATGCTCGTCGTTCACACTAACTCTAGGAAAATCCAGGACAAGTTCATCCAAGAAAAAGAGGTCACCCTTGACAAGGCCATCCAAATTGCCAGGGCAGAGGAAGAGACCTCCAGCAGACGCAAAGAGGCGGGAAGTCACCTGCCCGTGCCCGAACTTGCAGCGCTACAATGGAGAGGGCGCAGAGACAAGCAGTCCCGCGACAGCCCCAGAGACAAAGGCCCCAGGCAAAAGGAGGTGCCAAAATGTTATAGATGCGCCAGCACCAAGCATATGGCCAATGATCGCGACTGCCCCGCCAGGAATAAGGAGTGCTCCAAGTGCGGACGCATTGGTCATGTGGCTCCGGCATGTACATGGCAGGAGAAAACCGTTTCCCGCGTCGATGGCGACTGCGCTTCGAGTGATGATGACGAACTACAGGACAGACCCATGGTCGCCATGGTCAACGCCCCCCATGCCAGGAGGGAAAAGCCCCACTGCACCATTAAAGTGGACGGAATGGAAACACGTGTCATGGCAGATTCGGGATCTGACCTCACTATCCTGCCCAGCAACACGTATAAGGAGATGATGGGACAAGCACAAGTAGAGATCAGAACAACCAGGCAAAAACCGACGGTGTTTGGAGGTGCAACTGTCAACCTACTAGGCTACATCAGAGCCCGGATCAACTTCAAAGGGAGGTCTACCACTACCAAAGTGTACTTCTCACCCAAAGGCCCAGCCGTGCTGGGATGGGACGATCAACACAAACTCAGCATAAAACTAGATCCCAGTACTCCGGAACAGGTACTCATGGTCTCCTCAGGAACAGCGCAAAATTATAAGGAGATTTTCCCGAGCCTGTTTTCCGAGAACCCAGGGAAAGTGAGAAACTTTGTCCACAAGATTCGCCTGAAACCCAACGCGGTCCCGATGAAACACAAAGTCAGGGCAGTACCTGCCACGGCGAGACCCGCATTGGATGCCCACCTCCGGAAGATGGTCGAAGAAGGCACCATCGAGACTGTGGAGTCTTCAGATTGGCTGAGTCCAGTGGTGTTGGTCAAAAAGAAATCCAGCAACGACCTCAGAATATGCATCGACCTGAGAAGCCTGAATCTAGAGGTAGTCACGGATAGCTTTCCTCTCCCCAGCATCAACAAGATTGTCCTCATGATGAAAGAGGCGGCAATCTTCTCGAAGCTGGACATGAGTGACGCCTATCACCAGATTCCCCTACACAAATCCTCCCGCCCTCTGACAGCGTTCATCACCCCTTTCGGCACCTTTCAATATACCTGCATGCCATTTGGGTTGTCGGCAGCGTCCGCATTCCAGAGGATGATGAACTCTCTACTTAAAGGACTCACAAATGTTTCTTTCTTTCAAGATGATATTCTCGTGTATGCAAAAGACTACGAGACCCATGACAAAGCTCTCAGGGCAGTCCTGAGCAAACTTCAAGAGGCGGGCGTTCATCTACGCCACGAAAAATGCGTCTTTGGAGTGAGCAAGGTAGAATACCTTGGGTAATGCATCTCAAGTGAAGGCGTCAGCCCCAAGAAGAACCTCATGGAAGCCATAACAGAAGCCCCGGTTCTGATGTCCAGAGAGGAACTCCGCTCATTCCTGGGCCTAGCCGAGTACTATGCTAAATTCGTCCCGAGGTTCTCCGAGACCACGTCCCCCATGAGGGAGCTTCTGAAGAAGGGGGCAGCCTACTCCTGGGGCCCAGAGCAAAACAAAGCGTTCAGTGAAATCAAAAGAAGAATTCTACACGCGCCATGCCTGAAACTGTTCAACCCTGAATGGGACACCTGCATTACCACAGACGCCAGCGCATACGGCCTGGGGGCCACCTTGACCCAGAAAAAGGGAGACACTGAAAACATTGTGGCGTTTGCATCAAAAGCGCTGTCATCATCGGAGAAGAATTACTCCACCGTTGAGAAAGAAATGTTGGCATGTGCCTGGGCCGTCGACTACTTCAGATCTTATGTTTGGGGCACAAGATTCAGGTTGGTCACCAACCACAAACCCCACATTCACATGCTGAGCCCGGGCGGCACCAAGACCGCCACCCCGAGGCTGGCCAGGATAGCCGCAAAGCTTCAAGAATATACATACGAGATAGTGCACATTGCGGGTTGGAAAAATGCACAAGCGGACTGCATGTCCAGGCTCCTGGACCAAAATGCCCCTGGTACCACATTCTTGGAAGATGAGTGTGTCGTAGCCTCCATCAGTGACTTGAGGAACGGCGAGTACATGGACCTGAGTGAGCGCCACTGGCAGGAGGAATTCGAGCAGGAGGGCGGCCTACGGCGCGTAGGTGTCTGGGTTCGCGAAGGGTGGCCCGACGAAAGAGCGATCCCCGAAGGCCTTCGTCCTTACTGGAAGGTGAACGAGGAAATCACCAACATGAACGGTCTCATTCTCAGAGGCGATCAAGTCATCCCGCCCAGCGGAATCCGCAAAGTGATACTGTGCAGAGCACACACAGGCCATCTGGGGAGCAACATGACCAGACGCAGGATACGCAACGCCTACTGGTGGCCGGGCATGGACCAGGGCATACGACAAATGGTCGAAAGGTGCCATGAGTGCACCAACAGTGACAAGCGCCTAGCCGTGAGGCAAGCTCCCATGCTGCCCACCGAAGTCCCCAAGGGGGTGTGGCGCAAACTAGGTTTGGATTTCATTGGGCCTTTGGACAACATGCCCCCAGAACACAAATACGGGATAGTCATGGTCGACTATTTCTCCAAATGGGTCGAGGTTGACTTCACCGCAGACATCACCACAAGCACAGTGATCGAAGCACTCACCGCCGTATTCCAGCGGGAAGGCCTACCAGAAGAACTCGTCACGGACAATGGAGTCCAGCTGGTCTCTCGAGAAATGGAGAAATTCCTCAAACTCAACAACATTCGACAGCAGAGAGCAAGTCTTTACCACCCACAGGCCAATGGCCTGGTTGAGCGGGCAAATCCGATCATCAAAGGGGCGCTGCAACTGGCGCATGCCTCGGGCCTAGACCCGTACAAGACAGTCAAGGAAGCTGTAGCAGCCCACCGCATCACCCCCAACGCCGTCACGGGTGTTTCGCCATTCCATCTGCTAAGGGGGAGAAGGGCAGCATCCACACTGGTACCACCGTGGCTCCACCAAGTGAGGGCCGACGAAGAAGTGGACATGGAAGACGTAGTTTTCCGCATGCAGCGTAACAAAGAAGCCATGAAGACTCCAGGGGACTTGCGTCGAGCCGCTCGCCACACAGTAGTTAACAAAGGCGACCTAGTAAAGATACGCCTTCCCCACAAAGACACTTCGACTGGCTCCAGATACAGCAGTCCCATAGAAGTCCTGGAGAAAGGGTCAAACCACATTTGCACCAGCGACGGAAGGAAATGGAATCTAGAAAGGGTGGCCATGTATCGCAGGAAAGGATCCATTGAACAGCCACACTGGGAAGCCGGAGAAGATCAAGACCACCAGGAGACATCTGAAAACTCTCACCTCTCAGAAAGAGATGACTCGGAGTCACACCACGGCAACTAGTTCTCTAGCCCCAACTCTTCAACCCCACTCAGGGAGTCACTGCGAAGAGCAAGACAAGGAGAACCAGAATCACCTGCACCCCTTCAAGAGCGTTCCCGCAGTCCTGCCCCATGTCCAGATCGGAGTAGACCACAGAGAAAGAGAAGGAGACCCAGCAAGTTTGCAGACTTAGTCATGGAATGACCATTCATCCTTTTTCCCAGTAAAGGAGGTGTGTGGGAACGTCACGTGATCACAAGAGCGTGGTCTCGCGAGATCTGGACCTAACGAGATCTCGTGAGCACGCGCTCCACGAGACAACGTTCCCGCAAGTTTTGGCGAAGCGCCAGACCAGGAGATCGACTGAGAGCGCTGCTCCTGATGGGGAGCCATCGGAACTGAGGCCCTGAATAGCCTAATGACACCAGCTCCCAGGGCATAACTCCAAAGCCATAGGAGGCCACATGGGAGCCCTGGAAGCTTGCAGCGTGCCATCTTTGTGCACACCTTGCCCCCAGTGATGCCACTGGTAGGGCCCTGAACTGAACTGTGAGTAGTTCCCCCGTTGCAGGGTACAAAGTTTATGCCCACCTGTTTGTCTCGTAATAAAAACAGTTAAAGCCCACTGCAGCATCCTGTCGTCCTTTAAGGCCACAACATTGAGCTTTTGCATTGAGGAGGCACATTTTGGAGACAGCTGCTGCATTGCGTTGTGCGGAATGGGCATATTTGAAAATGTGGAACCAACCTGCACATTACAGGCGATGATTTCCGGGACCATGTAGTGTGGGCAGCTAATGCGTTCAATTACAGGTGGCTTTTCATTGAGCGGATGACTCAACCAGCAGGCCTCTGGCCAGAAAGGAAAGCAGACCTAAGAAATGTTGTGGGGGTGAGAGGTGGTTATGTTTAGCATGCAGAATATCCGTGTCCAGCAGGTTTTTTGGTGGATGCTCTATTTTCAACACTGTGCATGACTAGTTTACTGCTAAGTATGGGTTTACCTCTCAGTGAGGATAAAATGTTTGAACAGTATGCATAGCTTCGCGATGATCGTGGCTACGACCAGCAGAGCCCGCTGATCCAGGCCTTGTGTATTGGCCTTCTGTGGGAGCCGATTATACCTGTCGATTCAGGGTCTTTCATCTGGATGCACCCAATCAGGGTGTTGCTGTGTCAGGGCAGCTTGGGAGCACAAGATCGGCAGAGGGAGTGCAGAGGCTATCTTGGAAGGGTCAAGTGGGCCTCCAGACCCAGTGCTTCTTCCAGGCCAGTTGTTGCAGGTCTCCCTGTGGGGAAGGGGGGCCTGTGTTGCAGGGAGACCGGCAGAGACCGCCGATCCAGGCTCTCTTCCGGTAAGTTTGGAGTGAAATAGGGATAAAGTTAGCAGGAACAGTGGAGTTGAGAGAGGGATTTTTGAGAATGGGAAGAATGACAGCATGTTTAATAGAAGACCGAAAAAAAGAAGAGGAGAGTGAGAGATTGAATAGGGAAGCAAGATAGGGAATTAGGAGGGGAAAGACTTTAGGAATCTGTAAGGAGGGAATGGGGCCCAGAAGAGAAGCAGAAAGCAGATCCCTTGCAATGAAATTGGAGGTGTCAGCGTCAGTTAGGGAAGTAAACAATGACAGAGCAGAGGGGGATTTTGCCTTCGCGTGCATGCCATTTCAAACTCGTAGAATGATACTTTTGTACCACAGTAACGTATGCACCTTACAGCAGATGTAGGAACGGTAAGAGAAACAACACTGCTCACCTACCATGCAAACTTAAGTGGCCCTGTACATACCTGAACACTTTTAGGAAAATTGACAGTGCTGTTAATCAAAAAGGCACTGTGCATTTCTCTTACTTAGCAGCAGCATCACTGTTCTCAGTGGAAGAATACGGTCTTTGACTGTTATAATGAGCATGTTTGCTAGTTGTTTGCTAGGTGTTTCTAGGTGTTGAGTAAACAACCTAGGTGTTTGTTTAATGTGCCTCAGTGCTCTACCCACAATTATTCAGATTATACTGCACTGACAATCCCTAATAAAACTGAAATATGTATGCAGTTGTGTAAACCCTTGAGAGCTGTCTGTCTTGGGTTGCCCTAGGGATATTTTCCATCCTACAGGGATAGTTAGGTTTTCCTCTGGTTACATTGCAGAAAATGGACCCTAACTCATCGACCAAATGTGGGAGGGAATGTGGACAAAGGTGCACTTGGGCGCATATTTGGGGAGAGTATCCTAAACTCTTGCAGTTTTGCAGTGAAACTTTCGAAGCAATCATTTCAATGTATATGGTGGATCACAGGTATGCACCCATGAATGCCCTATTGGGGATCAAGGAAAAAGGAAAGGAACACCCATCCAAAGCTGTAAAAAGGGTGCTGTCATTATTAATCTTTTCAGCAATGCAATTTATAGCCCAAAGATGGAAGAAAGGGTAGGCGCCAACTTTTCATTTCTCGTTAAGGAACATCTGGGAATTCATAGCATTGGAATGGGTAACAAACTCACTTCAGAATGAGAAATTGAGCTTTTCATCCGACTTGGGGAGAATTTATGAATTTCTTGAAGGACTTCCGGTTCCAGACGTGTCCGCATAGACTTACATTGTTGGAGATTTGTCAGATAACTGTTATCACCCACATTGATGTTTAATGGTAAGGGTTGCCGCTCAGAGGTGGAGGTTACAGGCAGGGTGGGAAGAGGAGTCAAGGGGGGAGAGAGTAAGGGGGTATGTGAGTTTCATCCAACACATATTTGGGGGTAGTTGTTGCGAGGGGGATATGCTATGTGTTTCTCATGTTAGAAAATCAATACAGAGATTGAAATAATTTAAAAAACAAAAAAATGCTGTTTTGATTGTTTTGGTTTTTTGCATGGACCTACATTTTATCAAGATCTGATGCACTGAATTTGTTTTTGATAATCCAGCTCACCAATGTTGAGATATTCAAGCTTTAAGACTGTACAGAATGAATGTACATCTGTAATGCAAAATGTACAGATACGTTTTGAAGATGTACCTTTCATACAAGTACTCTAATGTACACATGAATACTCACATCAAAGTCAGGACTGGTTTTGATGTCAGTTTTCACAGGTATATGAGAGGTAAAGGAGATTTATGTTTCTTATCTGTGCAAAATGTAAGACTCTTAAATGCCTCCTAAATGTAAAATAAACTCATATCCAAGTCAAACCTGCTTTTAATGTGAGTTACCATACATATAAGAGCTGTTTAGGTATGTGCATTTGATATGACCTTACACAAAACATTAATATGCTACTTATGAACCATGCACTCATATGCCTGGCATAACACACACTTATGGCACACACTCTTATGACACTCTCTTACTGCACATGCCCTCACACCACTCGCTCTTAAGCGACATACACTTACAATACACATACACATGTACGACACACAATTTAATGTCACACACTCTTACACAAAACACTCTTACACCACATGCTTTTATGCCACATTGCCTTATGCCACATGCTCTTACACAATGTACTCTTAAACCATGTTTTCTTCTGCCACATGTGGTTACAGCACACCATCTTGTGACATATGCTCTTATGAAATACACTCTTAGGACACATGCTGTTATGAAACACACTTACAACACACACACGCACAATACACTAATTTTTGACACACACACTTATGACACACACTCTTATGCCAAATGCTCTTGCACCACACACACTTACATCACACTCATGCTCTCTTATGGCACACACTCTTAATACAACACGCACACCATGTGCTCATGTGGTATATATTCCAAGGACATACTTTTTTCTCCACACTCTTTTGCCACACGTTCTTATGCCACACTCTCTCACTGTAAACATACATGTAGATTCCATACATTTATACTACTATTTGTATGACAACTCTGTTCAAATTTAGGAGTTTAGGAGTTTTTATTTGTCTATGATATGTATAGGAGAAGAACTTGCTGTAACGCTCACCTGATTCCCACGGAGGCCCGGGTCTTGGCAGGAAGCTGTCTGTGACTCGAAAAGTGATGTGCAGGACTCGATTGGCTTCTGGGGTCGAACCTCATTGCACTGTGTGTCGGACTCGAAGAGTGAAGTTTCTGCAGGTGAAAGAATATGGGGGTTAATGGTCTGGGTAGTTGAATGTCCCTCTCTCCCTCTCTCTTCCCAGCTTTTTCGTAGAGCCTGTGGGATGTTTTTACCCATGCATCCGAGCCCTACCTCAAAAACTGTGCAGTACTGGCATTGAAAACATCATGACGGCCAGAGCTTCCCAGAAAATGCCCAGGGAAGTGCATGAAGAATAGGCTGCCACCCATTTTACCGATGTTATGGGCACAGAAGGGCACTGCCTAAAACCACCATTGGACTACCCACACAGTAGTCTGAAACCATTGGGAATGGCAATGCTGATTGCCAAAAGCAACCTAGAATTGTGGGGAATTCATTTTCTTATATCCCAAAAATGGGTGCAGTACCAGTACTCACCACTATCAGAAAGCCGGCGTTTTAAAACACCAGATCTTTTTTCTTTTTGTGTAAAACTGAATAAATGAATGAAATAAATGAAGGCAGGCCAAAGAAAGACTTACTGAGAGGTGGATCCAATGTAAAGTTATATTCTGAAGTGACTTGAATGTTCATAACAAGACTGGCTGAGCTCTGCAGGTCTGCAGCAGCCTAACTGAAACTGGATTTAAAACTACCAAAAATGTAAATGTTTAAAAGAAATGAGTGACCTACTTTTGAGTGTCACATAGGTTGCAATTGTTTTAATGTCATAGTTCTAAACTTAGAATCAGCATTCTAGCTGCATATGTAAACATTGTCTTGACTTAAACTGGGTAACTAAAAGTGACATTAGCTGGGGCCTGACTTAAGGAACTGAATTCTGCCCACCAGCTACCCCCGACAGGAGTTGAGACTTGCACCACTGCTGTGTTCCCAGGCCTAGCTTCCCTTTTGCTGCTCCCACCAAAAGGGATATGACACTTCCCTGATTGAATTACCTGGGCTCTGCAGGAAATTGAACAAAGCCCTGTCCTGACTCAGGCAAATGTTTTATGGAAGTGGCCATAAATGACTTCCTCTTGAACAATGGGCCTTCCAGGGCCCAGGCAGATGGTTTATTGCAGGGGTAATAAAAATGGCTTCCTCTTGGCAGAAACTGGGAGGGGGAGAAACTGGAGACAGAGGGTGAGCTTGAAGAAAGTGGAAAGACTGGTTTCTGTACCATGTGACCTGAAAAGACACACCCCTGTAGCCAGAATTTGGTTTTAGAAAAAGATGAATAACTCATAGTACGGACTTGTCATAATTATTTAAATGATACCATAATTCCTGTGATTTTTCTGCCCACATTTCAAGAGGTTTTTAGAACCGGTGGCATGATCTGGGGGCAAACTAGCAGTTAAGAGGGTATTACTTAAAATGTCTACATGTGAAAAGTCTAATACTTCATCAATCAATGCCTGCATGCCTTGCGCACATGTGTATAAATTTGAGTAAGAATCTGATATTGGTAACCTGACAAAAAAGTGAAATATGTTGCCATTTCTCAATGCAAGCTCCCAGGAAGAGCAGATTTGGACAGGGTATACCTCCTGTGATATGTGATGGGTGCATGTAATTTTAAACAAATGTGTACCTGTGCAAATATGTCTTTTGGGTCAAAATATAGATTGTGTGGAATTTGACAGGGGTGGGTTCTCTGTACCATAAACAGACCTCATCATGATGACACTTCATTTCATTCCCCCAATCAAGGGGAAGAGGATGAAGTGGCCAATGACAAGTGGAGAGGGGTAGAGCCTAGTGATGCTGCACACACACCCACTTTCCAAACACATAAAAGCAGACAGACAGGACAGATAGGGACCTTCAATTCCATTTGCTGCAACGCGCTCTGCCGGACCATACCACATCCAGAAATCCAGACTTCAAATCTATCAATATCCAGAACCAGAGGCAGAGCAGAGCTGACCCAGACCACTGTTAGCAGAACCAGAGAGCTGACCCAGATCACTGTGAAGTGCAGAGACCAGACCAGAGTCCAGTCTAAAACCTGACCAGATCCGTGGCGAGGCCCATTCTAATTCAAGAATATAGTGTGAGTACCTAGTAGAACTGTGCAGAACCAATCTCTTAGTTAAAATAATATAATTCAATCTATTTTAATCTAACCAGAACTGTCCCCTAACTGTCACCTGTCATTTGCAAAGCTGTCACCTGTCATTTTCTAGTTGCTAGCTGTCACTTGTCTTTTTGAACTTTAAAATTTCAAATCTGAAAAACTACCTTTATTTAATCGCTCATATCTCCGTGACCGTTTGTCCTAGAGACTTGTAGTAACTTTCCTCTGAAAGCTTAGAATCTCAGCTTTTCAACCGCATTCCGATTCCCTATAGTTTTGCCGCAATCGTGAAAAACGCACTCGCGAATTTGCCACGATTTGCAAATTTCTCCACGTGTGAAAACAGAAGCTTCCGTAGTTTCCTTGCTAAAAATTGGTTTGCCTCTTAAGAACCATCCCTGAATCATTGCTAGAGTGAGCCTGGACTAATATTAACTTGATACCACTTACCCTGAACCTCAAGAGGGAATTAAAAGCATTTTAGCATATTTTTCACTTCATTGCCAGCACATATAAAAGCATTTTGGGCCTGTGTTTCCAACTTCTGTAGTCTAAGCTTGCTGGGGTGAACTGAATTACATTTGATTACATTTGATTTCTGAGAACTGTGTGCTTTCCTTTCATTTCCTTGCATTGCATAAAAGGGGGGAGGGGATTGCCAGAGAAAAGTGATTACATTGTTTTGTTGAAATCATATTGAGTATTTTCTGTATTGCATTTTTCAATCAACATTACATCCATCTGAACTTATATAAAGCATTCTCTAACACCTTATTCTTCTGTTCCTATTCACAAGTGTGCTAGTGCCAGACTATCCCTTATTGATTACTGCTCAGATTAGGTGTGATATTCAATTATTAATTTATTATAAAGTGTGATATATATATCTATATTGTTTAAATTCTCAAATAAACCTTTTAACTTGCAAAACAGAACTACTTCTTGCCTCAGTGGGGTCAGGGGGATTCCAAGGGAGGGGTGTTATATAGGGGTAGTCATCCAGAACGCATGAACTGGACATAAAGATATATCAATAAGGGTTTCCATTCAGTATCCCAGACTAGGCATTGACTTAGCTGTAGTGTTGAATTGAATCCTCTTACAAATTGGGGGCTCAGGCCGGACGTTTGGGTTAGATCTATCACTTGTGCAGATTAATACAGCGTGCCAGCTGACCAGATACACATATCCGGTCGGATCACCACGCTGTGTTACGCTGTAAAGCACTCCTCAAAGGAACGCTCTAAGAAAAAGGTCTGTTTTGCAAAAATAAAATACTAATTTCTGTAAGTCAGGACAGAGACCAATCTCTAGAATGACGACCTTAGTAGACATGAAAATAGCCAGAGAGCACTTCTTACATAAGTTATTTGTGAGAGGGGAGTGGACTCACCAGGACCGCATGGTCTGGTTGCAGGCCATCACGCAACAGGTCACTGAAACAGGGTCAGATTTATGGGGAGATCAGGGTCCCCTACATGTGGCCCCGAGTGAACTATACATGGCTCCTAAAGCTAAGGATGAACAAGACAAGATGGTTAGGATAGCGGCATACCTGTACCTATATATGGGAGACATGCAGGATAAATGTACGGAAAGCCAAGATCTGGCGAACAAGCGACAGATGGCGTTAGAGAAGGTCCAATCTGACCTGGTCTCTTCTGAGCAGAGGCTGCAGGGGAGCCAGGAGTCAGAAAATGATAGCAGGCAGTATATCATTAAAATAAAAGAGGACATGGATATACTGCAACAGGAAAAGACAGACCAGGATACCAGAATTCTGGCTTTGCAGAAGGAACGCCAAGACAGTTTGGACTCCCTACTGCAGAGCCAGAAAAAGCTGGAGCAACAGATCAATTTCAACAGGGCATGCACAGAGCAGGTAGCCACCCTGCAAATCCAACTAGACAGAGAGAAAGAGGAGAGCAATAAACTGATCCTGAAAGACCTGGATACCCAGGCAGAGTTTGATCAGGAGCGCCAGAAAGCTGGTGCCTTCCAAAGGCAAAGGGACGACCTGGCGTCACAAATTCAAGCTCTTGGTCAGGAAAGGGACATCTTAGGCCAGGAAGTCTGCCACTTAAGGAGAAAAATGGAAGAAAATCACCTGGCCCACCAGGGACTGGGTGACCTCCAAAAAGAACACCAGGACTTGCTAGAGCACACCAGGAAGGTGGAGGATGCTCTGGCAAGAAAGGAGCAGGCCAATAGGGACACAGCTCAGGAGGTAACCCTCCTGCAGCAAAGACTGGCCCAGTGCTCCAGGACCAATCAGGAAACGCAGAGAGAGAATGAGGCTCTCTGCCAGCACAATGATAGACTCCAACAACAGGTAGCGATGCAGGAGAGACTGATAGAGTCTAGTAAGGCCGTAACTGAGGGACTGAAGGCGCAGGCTCTTGCATTGCAACAGGGAGCAGGGGCGGATAGAGATGAGGTTCGCTGGGAAAGAGAAACTCCTGAGCATAACCCCAGGAGCCCTAGTACCAGAGGCCTTTATTTCTCTCAGTCCCTGGACTCTGCCACCCCCATGTCCCCTGGTGCACATGAGCACAGGGCCACAGGGATGGCAGATTACTATCCAGCCAGAAGCATGGGGCCCATAGGCCAGTACCACCCCGGAATGGAGGGGCGGGCATCCGGGTATGGGCACCCAAGCACAGTGCAATTTGATGGGGAACCCCAGGTGAGTAGGCCCATTAAGGGCATCCTGAAAACCTCTGCCCAGTTAGGTCAGTGGGGGGGTACCCATCAAATCCTGGCAGCAAGGAGGGATCTGAAGACTCCTCTGAGCGGTACAGGACACAGGAGACCAGGTCCCCACATTCTGCCAGCCATTCCCAGGCTCACAGAATCCGGGAAAACCTGGAAGAACAGACGGGAACCTCTGGGAGCAGTGCCTCTGAGTCAGAAGATGAATGGACCAGGGTTACCCGTACCAAAAGGGCCAATAAGACAAAAAGGGCCTTGCTTAAGGACCCCTTAAAGCAGATTAAGGCAATCAGGAGTGTCATCACGCCTTATCATAAGAACGCCAAGTATTCTGTTTGGGAGCACTTAGAGTTGTTTGAGCAAATGATGGAGACTTTCCATTTGAAGGACAGCCAAAGCTGTATTCAATATGTAAAGTGGACCTTCTCCCCGGAATACTCCAGTTTCTTTGCGGGGCTGGAGGACCAAAATCATTTAAGATGGTCCGCCTATAAGGCGGCCATCTTGAAACATTTTTCTACTCATAGAAATCCTCAAGAGGCTCACAAGGCAGCCTACAATTTACAATGTGGGGAGGATCAGGCCCCACAAGAGTTTGTGCAGGAGTTAAAACGGGCCTTTGCGCAGACCACCAGAAGGGTGCGCACAGACAGCAGAGAATTTGTCAATACATTTTTCCATGCCTTGCCCAAACATATAATGACCCAGCTCGTGAGGGATTTTCACGAGAAAAGATCTTTAGACTGGGTCATTGAACAGGCGACCCGGATCTATGAGGTGCAGAAACCGGTGGAAAACAAAAACCAGCCAAAAAATCCCAAAACCAACAGCACCCCTGCTGCTGCCAAGGTGGCAGAGGTAAAGGTCACCCCCGTTTTGGATTTGGAGATGGGGGGGCCTAAAAACCTACCTGCACCTAATAATGCTAGGCCCAGAAGGTCCTCGGGCCAGTCACAAACAGGGAGTCAAGGAGGTAGTCCCACAAATGGGGTCCCTCGCTCTGCTGACTATGTAAGTCCCCATTACAAGGGAAGTCGACCCATCCTGGGTTATGTGTGGACTCCTCCAGCCCAAGGGGGGGGATCCAGCCAAGCACCTAACCCAGGGAACTTCCCTCCCAACTTCCCACAGGAGGGCAGAAATTCTCCAAATCCTGGGCAGAACTTTTTCCCCAGGCATCCACCCAATTTCCAGCCCCAAAATCCTCCACCCTTCTTTCCCAAATTCCCTGAGCCCAGACAACCGAATCCGGGAGAGGGGAGGCCAAGGGTGGAGGGGTATCCAAATCTTCCCAACCAGGGGTACTACCAAAGAAGGGATAGCTACCCTTCCCGGGATCAGCCCAGGGGAGAAAACAGGGCCCCGTATCAGCCTGAGCGGGTTTCCCAGTTAGAGCGCCAGGTTCAAAACATGGCACGGGATCTAGGTCACATACTGAGGGCGCAGCAGAACCCTCAGATGGGCATGCCGGCACAGAATGCACCAAACTCTGGGCCTGGTGCTCCAGAGCAATGACGGGGGCAGCAGCCCGATAAATCACCGGTTCCCAGGGAGGAGGCACAAAGGGAAGGGGGGTGTAAAGCCTTGGAGGAAGCTTCCTTCCTCACTTGAAAACAGCCCCTGGAAACCCAGGAACCGGAAACAAAATCTCTTGCCCCTGAAAGTCTGCCTCCTAAGGAGCAGAGGGGGGGTAGGAGAAACAAAAGACCCAAACAGACTCAGTTTGAGGAGGAGGTACAGATCTTCCAATTTGAGGGAGAGGGATCCTCAGAGGATCCTGGGAAAAGGATCTTCTCCTTCAGAGAGGGGGGAACTCCTCCCAAAGAAAAATGGGTCCCTAGGGATGCAAATCCAGACTGGGGAGATGTGGAGACCGAGCTACCACCGCCCACCATCTCATCCCAGAACCAACAGCAAGAAAATCCCCTGGTTCAAACCCATCCTGGTGACTGCCTCCAAAAAGGGGGGGGCAGCCCGGAACAGGAGCCAGGGGAACCCACAATGGCTCTGATCTCCAGTTGCCAACTTTTTCTTTCAGATTCCCAAGGCTCTCCACAGAATTCTTCCCAAATCTCTTCGCTAGCGATGTCCAAAACCAGAAAGTTAGCCCACCAGTTGTCCAAAAATGTGCAGGGTACAATTTTGGCACTGGTGGACACTGGATCTCAAGCTACCCTTCTGTCCAGAAGGGCCTTTGATGAACTGAATGCAGGAAGGGGAGGGAATTACCAAATTCCTCTCACCTCACTTTCTGGACAACTCCAGAACTTTGACGGGAAGGAAATTCCCGTTGAGGGGACGGCAGATTTGGACATTAAAATTGGGCGACACAAGTTGAAACACCCGGTCATAGTAGTGGCTCCAGAGGGCACCCCTTGTTTACTAGGGAATGACCTCCTGAGAAGGTTGTCACCCCTAATAGATTGCGTAAACAAGATCCTCTGGACCCAGACTAGCCGACCAATAAAATTAAAACAGAGTGTCAACCATGTTAGTTTAAACGGCACCTGCCACATGGTTGAACAAAAATCTGACCAAGTAGAGTTTCACTTCCAGAATAGCCAAATTCCAGACGTGACAGTAATAGCAGTAGGACAACAGACTGGTGATGGGGGGTCCTCTCTATTTCTGAAAATCAACCTTCCTTCCAGTTTAAGGTGGTATTCCACACTGGAAGGAAACACTCTGAGATTCTATACTAATCCACAATCAGAAACTCCCACTCCTATAGTCCAGAAAGATGTGAAATCAGCTCAGAGCCTGGCTGATATTCAGCAAATTGGAGAGCAGTTGTTCATCCCTGTCCAGTTAAATGATGGGAAGGACTCTGTTCTCGCCCAAGTGTGTGTGAGCAATGGTAAGAGCTTCATCAGCGAAGCCATGTTCCACCAACTCCCAAAAGATCCAGCCATTCCCACATTCAAACTGATAGACAAATGGGAAATGGACCTGGAAGCTCCTAATTCCAACCATATCCTGCCAAGCAGGTGTATGCTCAAAATCTCCATTGGCAACAAGAGCATAGTCCACAATTGTTGGGTCGTGCAAGACGTCCCTGCCGCCTTTTACTTAGGCAGTGACATTCTCAATCGCTTTGCCATTAGTTTGGACCTAATAAACTTCAAAGCTTAGTCCCGGTTAGCGGATAATCCCATGGGCTTTGATGATCCGGAAAAAGCATTTAGGTCAGCTCAATTGCTACCTTATGCAGTTGAAATTCAGATCAAAGAGGAAGTCACCATCCCAGAAAGGACCCGACAATTCTCCCTGGAAGTGAAAGCTAAAAGAGGACAATATCTGCAAAACCCTGATGCTTACATACATCTAAACGCTTCTCTCCAACAGCAAGGGTTGGGGGTAAACCCAACTCCATTAGTCAACATAGAACATGACACCATTCTAATAGAGGTGGATAAGAGCGATTTGAAGAGTATTACTCTAGCCGCAGGCACCATTATTGGAATGGCGGTTGATGACCAACATTTTTCCATTGATTTAGGTAATGAACTGTTAGGGCCAATCCCCAAGGACTGCTTTGACAGTGACAGTGATGACAATACAACACCAGACAGGATTTTTACCCGGCATGGGGGGAACTTCCTGGTGTACACTTCTTGCCCTTATGGTAAGGAAGATGTGACTTGTGACTTCAGGAGGGATGAGGTGATTTTCCAGGTCCATGAGGGCTGCCTTTCCCACCTGAAGCCTCCAGTCCAAATCAGCACTCTGACCAGGGACTTCTCCACCCAGCTGGAGGAGGCCGCTGAAATAGCCAAACCAGAAGTCTTTCCAGGCTTCAGGCAGATGGTGGAAGAGAGAGTCAACCTAGCTAATGCCTGTGTGACTCTGGAACAAAAGCAAAAGTTGAAACAAGTTTTCTTGGATTTCCAAGATCTCTTTGCGGTAGACTCATATGACTGTGGCTGCACCGACATCCACACAACAACAATCCCCACGGACCCTGGCATGACTCCAGTGTTTGTGAAGCAATATCGTTTGCCTCTCGCATCCATGGAGTCCCTTACTGAAATAATTAAGAACCTTGAGTCCCAGGGAATAATCCGTCCAGTTCACAGCACCTTCAACAATCCGGTGCTGGGAATATTAAAGCCAAACGGCCAGTGGAGACTCTGCGCCGACCTCAGGGAGCTCAACAAACGGGTCCATGCTTCCCGATGGCCTCTGCCCTACATTGACCAAGGGCTGGCCCAGATCCAGGGGTCACAGGTATTCACTGCAATAGACCTGACCAATGGATACTGGACCGTGCCGGTTAGCAGGGAGGACCAATACAAACTGGCTTTTACCTTTGGGGGCCAGCAGTACACATGGACCCGGACTCCCTTCGGATACCTTAACTCCGGTAATGAGTTCAATATTTTCCTACATAAGGCCATGCCCGACCTGGGTGCGAGGGGTAACCTGGCTTATGTAGATGATGTCCTCATCAAAAGTTCATCTGTGGAGGAACACATAGCGGAGATCCGTTATGTTCTGACGCAGTTGAGGGCCGCCGGAGCAAAACTTTCCTTTCAGAAAGCACACTGGTGTAGAACCCGTGTTAATTTCTTGGGGCATGAGATTACTCCTCAGGGTCTCTGTCCCCAGGAAAAGAAAGTGGAAGCACTTCAAAAACTGAAAGACCCCACAACTCCGCGGGAACTAAGGAGCCTCCTTGGACTGACTAATTACAGCAGAAAGTTCATTGAGGGCTACGCAGAGATCACCAGACCCCTGATTCATCTCCTGAAGGGGGGGGTCAAGTGGGAATGGGGTCCAGAACAAGCCGAGGCGGTAAAACAACTCAAAAGAAGCCTCTCGCAAGCGCCTTGCCTAGCTTACCCTGTCAGAAACAAGGAGTTCTTCCTGGAGACGGGGTTCTCTAATACGTGCTTGACAGCAGTATTATACCAAAAGCATGACAAGGTCAATAAAGTAATCTCCTATGCGAGCAAAACTTTATCCTCTGTGGAGGAAAAATTCAACGATTGTGAGAAGGCACTCCTGGCAATGGTGTGGGCATTGAAGAATTACCGCCCGTTTATCCAGGGGGAACACATCATAGTGGAGACTCCACACCAGCCTCTGCAATATCTCCAAAGTGATAGAATCCGGGCCGGAAATGTGAGTAATTCCCGAATTACTTCCTGGATTCTGTCAATGCAAGGCTTTCCTGTGGAGGTCAGATATGGACAAAACAAGAAGAGTCCCCTCGCGCAAGGTCTGGCTGACTTGCATGATTGTGCCAGAGAAAACTGTCTCGAGGACGAAAGTCTAAAAATCAAGGACAACACAGAGGCATACCTTAATTCCCCCCACAAAGTCTTTGAAGAAGACAAGTGTGAGGGAATGCCCACTGTATATGTGGATGGATGCTCGTACCATGTTGACAACAACGGGGAGAAAGAACTGGTGGCCGGCGTAGGGAATGCATGGGTGAATGAGTCCCCAGAACCCTCGGCTGGATACAAAATTGGTCCCCGAAGTAGACAGGTGGCAGAATTGATGGCTGTGCATCAGGCCATCCTCACTGCTGTCCAGCATCAACTCCACGAACTGGTCATAATCACATATTCGGATTATGTACGGAACGGGTTCGTGGAGCACCTGGTCAATTGGAAAACCAGAGGCATGTTATGTGCTAACAACAAACCCTTGAAACATGGGAAGTTGATCCAAAACATTGATGATCTGGTCACCTCGAATGAGATGACCATCTATTGGAAAAAGATCAAGGGTCATTCCAAAGTAGAGGGACCAGACAAAACTGGAAATGACTTAGCTGATCAGCTGGCCAAAACCGGGGCCATCCAAGGGGATCTAATTGAGATTGAGACCCTGTTGGGGGAAATCCAGGTCACTGCTATCACTAGGTCCCAGACAAATGCTCACAATGATCTTTCAATTGCACAATGGAGCAAGGAGACCCCTGATGCTGATGTGATTACAGCTCAGAAGGGGGATCCAATTATTGGTAAGTTTTACCAACACCTTGAGGACCCTGAGAACTTTCCCCTGACGGATACTGATTACACTGGGAAAGAGGACCTAAGAGTGTTGATGAAATGTCCAAAAATGTTCCGATTCCAAGACGGTTTGCTGGTAAGGAAATCCAAAGCGGGCCACGATCAGTGGGTGGTTCCTACCTCATTCCGAAGCCTGATGTTAAGTCACGCCCATGATGCGGCCACCGCCGGTCATAGGGGGTTTCACACAACGTTGGAAATCTTAAGAGAGGTTGTATAAAGGCCACACATGGGGCAGGACCTCGAACAATACTTGAAGGGGTGTCTTGTGTGTGCACAATTTCAGCCATCATCCCTCACGCACCGTGCGCCTCTCCAAAAGAGGGGGATGACACTGCCATGGTCAGATTTACAAATCGACTTTGTAGGCCCCGTGATTTGCTCTGCTAGGGGGAATAAGTACATGTTGACTGTGACATGCTTGTTTACCAAGTGGGTGGAATCTCTCCCAGCCCCAAATTGCAAGGCAGAAACCGCAGCTGCCCTGATGATTAACCACATCTTTTCCCGTTTCGGTCTACCTCAAAGGATTGAGTCAGACAGAGGTAGCCACTTCACCAGTGAAGTGATGACAAAGATGTGGGAGATACTGGGGATCAAGAGAAAGCTACACATTGCTTACAGGCCAGCTTCTTCTGGGGCAGTAGAGAGATATAACCGAACCATTGTGAGCATATTAAAGAAGTTTGTGGCAGATTCTGGGCCAAGTTGGGATATCCGATTACCTCTGGTCCTAATGGCCATCAGATCTACCCCTTCATCTGCAACCAAAATATCACCATTTGAGTTGATGACTGGGCACAAGATGGTGCTTCCTCAGCATTTGCTCTACAGGACCCAAGAGCAGACACTAATAAATGCCTCCACAACTCATGAGTATGTGGAGAATTTAAGGAAACACCTTCAACATGCTTTTGCTTATGCTCAGTGGAATCTAGAAAGATCAGCTGATAGCATGAAGACCCACTATGACCTGAAGACTTCCAGGAAGGAATATCAGGTGGGGGACCGGGTCTATCTATACAATTTCCAAAGGAACCAGGCCAAACAGCGAAAACTTTTGCCTACATGGAAGGGACCCTTTGAGGTTATAGACAAAATCTCCCCTGTGGCCTACAAGATCCGCATCCCCAAAGGCGGTTTGGCAGAGGGGGAAGACAAGTGGGTCCACATAAACCAGTTGAAGTGTTGCCATCCCAGGCACACTCTGCAACAACTGGAGGAATCCTCTGGAATCCTAGAGGGAACTGTTTCAGATTAATTCAGTTCTAACTTAAAATATCCGACATATCGCCTATCAAATTCTGAGTTTCTCAATGTGGGTGTTTTTGTTTTTGAATGCAAAAAGAAATGTGCATGTTCATATGTTTTGACTATAAATCTATATGCCACCTGACTATATCAATGGTGGGGGGAGAAATGTCCATGAATAGGTATTGCCGCTCTTCCTTTGTCGTCCTAGGAGAAAGAAAACCTGGAGACGGGCCAAGGAGGACGATCCGGAGACCGGGAGCAGAGACGCAAGGGGCCCAGAGTACCGCCCAATATTCCCATCAGGACCGGCGAGGAGAACCGATCATCAGTACCGGATGGAGGAAAAGATGCTGAACTGTGCCATCTATTGGAAGAAGATGAGGAAACATCCCAGGTCTTGCGAGTCCCATCAGTGAAACAGAATGGCCATCGCAAGAGGGGGGCTTGTGGGATGTTTTTACCCATGCATCCGAGCCCTACCTCAAAAACTGTGCAGTACTGGCATTGAAAACATCATGACGGCCAGAGCTTTCCAGAAAATGCCCAGGGAAGTGCATGAAGAATAGGCTGCCACCCATTTTTCCGATGTTATGGGCACAGAAGGGCACTGCCTAAAACCACCATTGGACTACCCACACAGTAGCCTGAAACCATTGGGAATGGCAATGCTGATTGCCAAAAGCAACCTAGAATTGTGGGGAATTCATTTTCTTAAATCCCAAAAATGGGTGCAGTACCAGTACTCACCACTATCAGAAAGCCGGCGTTTTAAAACACCAGATCTTTTTTCTTTTTGTGTAAAACTGAATAAATGAATGAAATAAATGAAGGCAGGCCAAAGAAAGACTTACTGAGAGG
Source organism: Ambystoma mexicanum (assembly GCF_040938575.1). Classification (NCBI taxonomy): domain Eukaryota; kingdom Metazoa; phylum Chordata; class Amphibia; order Caudata; family Ambystomatidae; genus Ambystoma; species Ambystoma mexicanum. The sequence continues at coordinate 416,243,794 of NC_090927.1, read as the reverse complement.
TGGATCCAATGTAAAGTTATATTCTGAAGTGACTTGAATGTTCATAACAAGACTGGCTGAGCTCTGCAGGTCTGCAGCAGCCTAACTGAAACTGGATTTAAAACTACCAAAAATGAGTGACCTACTTTTGAGTGTCACATAGGTTGCAATTGTTTTAATGTCATAGTTCTAAACTTAAAATCAGCATTCTAGCTGCATATGTAAACATTGTCTTGACTTAAACTGGGTAACTAAAAGTGACATTAGCTGGGGCCTGACTTAAGGAACTGAATTCTGCCCAGCAGCTACCCCCGACAGGAGTTGAGACTTGCACCACTGCTGTGTTCCCAGACCTAGCTGCCCTTTTGCTGCTCCCACCAAAAGGGATATGACACTTCCCTGATTGAATTACCTGGGCTCTGCAGGAAATTGAACAAAGCCCTGTCCTGACTCAGGCAAATGTTTTATGGAAGTGGCCATAAATGGCTTCCTCTTGAACAATGGGCCTTCCAGGGCCCAGGCAGATGGTTTATTGCAGGGGTAATAAAAATGGCTTCCTCTTTGCAGAAACTGGGAGGGGGAGAAACTGGAGACAGAGGCTGAGCTTGAAGAAAGTGGAAAGACAGGTTTCTGTACCATGTGACCTGAAAAGACACACCCCTGTAGCCAGAATATGGTTTTAGAAAAAGATGAATAACTCATAGTACGGACTTGTCATAATTATTTAAATGATAACATAATTCTTGTGATTTTTCTGCCCACATTTTAAGAGGTTTTTAGAACCGGTGGCATGATCTGGGGGCAAACTATCAGTTAAGAGGGTATTACTTAAAATGTCTGCATGTGAAAAGTCTGATACTTCATCAATCAATGCCTGCATGCTTTGCGCACATGTGTATACATTTGAGTAAGAATCTGATATTGGTAACCTGACCAAAAAGTGAAATATGTTGCCATTTCTCAATGCAAGCTCCCAGGAAGAGCAGATTTGGACAGGGTATACCTCCTGTGATATGTGATGGGTGCATGTAATTTTAAACAAATGTGTACCTGTGCAAATATGTCTTTTGGGTCAAAATATAGATTGTGTGGAATTTGACAGGGGTGGGTTCTTTGTACCATAAACAGACCTCATCATGATGACACTTCATTTCATTCCCCCAATCAAGGGGAAGAGGATGAAGTGGCCAATGACAAGTGGAGAGGGGTAGAGCCTAGTGATGCTGCACACACACCCACTTTCCAAACACATAAAAGCAGACAGACAGGACAGATAGGGACCTTCAATTCCATTTGCTGCAACGGGCTCTGCTGGACCATACCACATCCAGAGATCCAGACTTCAAATCTATCAATATCCAGAACCAGAGGCAGAGCAGAGCTGACCCAGACCACTGTTAGCAGAACCAGAGAGCTGACCCAGATCACTGTGAAGTGCAGAGAGCAGACCAGAGTCCAGTCTAAAACCTGACCAGATCCGTGGCGAGGCCCATTCTAATTCAAGAATATAGTGTGAGTACCTAGTAGAACTGTGCAGAACCAATCTCTTAGTTAAAACAATATAATTTAATCTATTTTAATCTAACCAGAACTGTCCCCTAACTGTCACCTGTCATTTGCAAAGCTGTCACCTGTCATGTTCTAGTTGCTTGCTGTCAGTTGTCTTTTTGAACTTTAAAATTTCAAATCTGAAAAACTACCTTTATTTAATCGCTCATATCTCCGTGACCGTTTGTCCTAGAGACTTGCAGTAACTTTCCTCTGAAAGCTTAGAATCTCAGCTTTTCAACGAACCTAGAAGCGCATTCCCTATAGTTTTGCCGCAATCGTGAAAAACGCACTCGCGAATTTGCCGCGATTTGCAAATTTCTCCACGTGTGAAAACAGAAGCTTCCTTAGTTTCCTTGCTAAAAATATGTTTGCCTCTTAAGAACCATCCCTAAATCATTGCTAGAGTGAGCCTGGACTAATATTAACTCGATACCACTCACCCTGAACCTCAAGAGGGAATTAAAAGCATTTTAGCATATTTTTCACTTCATTGCCAACACATATAAAAGCATTTTGGGCCTGTGTTTCCAACTTCTGTAGTGTAAGCTTGCTGGGATGAACTGAATTACATTTGATTGCATTTCTGAGAACTGTGTGCTTTCCTTCCATTTCCTTGCATTGCATAAAAGGGGGGAGGGGATTGCCAGAGAAAAGTGATTACATTGTTTTGTTGAAATCATATTGAGTATTTTCTGTATTGCATTTTTCATTCAACATTACATCCATCTGAACTTATATAAAGCATTCTCTACCACCTTATTCTTCTGTTCCTATTCACAAGTGTGCTAGTGCCAGACTATCCCTTATTGATTACTGCTCAGATTAGGTGTGATATTCAATTATTAATTTATTATAAAGTGTGATATATATCTATATTGTTTAAATTCTCAAATAAACCTTTTAACTTGCAAAACAGAACTACTTCTTGGCTCAGTGGGGTCAGGGGGATTCCAAGAGAGGGGTGTTATATAGGGGTAGTCATCCAGAACGCATGAACTGGACATAAAGATATATCAATAAGGGTTTCCATTCAGTATCCCAGACTAGGCATTGACTTAGCTGTAGTGTTGAATTGAATCCTCTTACAAGCCCCCAGGTCAACGTGCTCACCTTATATAGGTGAATGCTAGGCTCTCCATCTGCGTCTGGTGCAGGGTGCCGTTGCCAGTTCCTTCACTGGTGAAACATAGGCCTCTTGAATTCAGAGGATGGTTACCGTCGTTGTCTGCACGAGCGGTGAGTTTCTGGACACCTTTTGTCTTTATAGTCTTTAAATGCGTGGCACGTTTATATGCAGACTCTATATAATGCTTTTCCCTTATGTATTGCAGGGCTCTTGAGATGGAAGATGAAGTAAAGCGCCTGGAAGTTTGTAAGTATGGCAAGCGCTCTAATTGTCTCTTTCCTTGCAGCTTAGTTCGTGTTAAAGAGATGCCGGAGTATTTGCAGGCGTTTTATTGCGAAGAGCAGGATGGACGTAAGTAAATACCTGCTTAATGTCTTTTCTTTTGCCTTTCAGATGTTGGTTTGCAGCGCCGGAGTCCGCGGAATGCCAGTAAGTTGTTAACGATGCTTTGTCTTTACAGGCGGCGATGCAGAACGAAGAAATCCGGAATCCGCAGCGTGCCGCTAAGTATGGCAATGCTTTTGCCTTTGCAGGTGGAGATGCGGCGTGACGAAGCGGCCGCAGCCGAATGATCAGGTGAGTAAGTACTGCGTGTAAAGTTCGCCTTGCTAACCTGTTGTTTCTGTTCTTTGCAGGTGCTGATGATGTCTGGATACTGAAATGGTAAGTAGGATTCTTGCAGGTCCAGGATCAGAAGAAGAAAAGCCGGTGCAGACTCAGTGAGCGTTCTGCTGCAGATGCAGAATAACGCGAAGCACGCTTCATCTATCGGGTGTGGTTTAAATAGCCTTGGAGTGATGAGGCGTCTTCTTCCACGGCCCCGCCTAGGTAAGAAAAGAGTTCCAGTTTCCATAAGAGTTCCAGTGCTGTATCCAGGGAGTGGAGCTGCCCCACCCAGGTAAGAAAGTAGTTCCTGTTCTTAGATAGCTTCTAAGTGGCTGGTAAGTAAGCAGCATGGTCTGCTGCAGGTAAGTCCACCCAAGCATCCTCACACCTATTATGAGCCCGGCGCTTCCAGTGCTGGGACCAATGGTTTTGATGAGCCTGGTGCCACCGGCGCCAGGACAAGGTCCAAAAGGTCCCAGTGGGGACCGGCTGGTGCCTAGGATTAGGGTTAGGGGCCTGCTTCCAAGGACGTTGGGCTGGTCCTGGCTCCTTTGAAGCAGTGATCATGATAGTACCCCCCCTCAAGGCCCCTCCTAAGCGTGTCTTCTCCGGGGGATTCGGCTTGTCGGGGTGATTCAGATGGAATTTTTTGACCAGACGAGGTGCGTGGACGTATTCTGAAGGTTCCCAAGACCTTTCCTGGGGGCCGTAACCTTTCCAATCAACCAGATAATATAACTTAGATTTGGAGATTTTGGAGTCTAGGATGTTCTTTACTTCGAATTCAAGTTCTCCATCTACTAAAACCGGTTCTGGGAGTTCAGTCAATCGGGTTTCTGGTTGCACAGGTTTTAATAAGGAGACATGGAATACTGGGTGTATTTTCATATGCGTAGGTAACTCCAATTTGACAGCCACCGGATTAATTATGGCAGATATGAGATAGGGTCCAAGGTATCTCGGGATGAAGGTGCGGGGTCCCTTTAGAGGCAGGTGCTTAGTGGATAGCCAGACTTGATCTCCTACAGCGTAATGAGGAGCCTCTTTACGGTGTCGATATGCTCCTCTTTTGAATTGAGCTTTAGCTCTTTGCAGATGGGCCGAGGCTTCCTTAAAAGCATGGGTGATCTCCGAGTGCAAGTGATCCACAGCAGGTGCTTCGAATTCTTGGGGAGGATCCAGGTTAGAGGTTCTAGGATGGTGTCCGTATAGTAAGAAGAAGGGAGTCTTCCCTGTTCCAGAATGAATCGAATTATTGTAAGCGTATTCAGCGATCCAAAGAATATCCTTCCAGGGGTTTTCAGTTTGTTGGAGCATGCAACGTAGATATTGCTCTAGAGTTTGATTTGTCCTTTCGGTTTGTCCGTCAGTTTGGGGATGGTGACTAGTTGAAAGTCTTACATCAATTTGGGCTAGACGACAGCAACTGCGCCAGAAGTGAGAGATGAATTGACTTCCCCTATCGGAGACTAAAACCGAGGGAAAACCGTGTAGCCGAATGAATTCTCGGGCCAATACTGAGGCTGATGGTAGACCCTTTAGGGGAATGAAGTGAGCCATCTTGGAGAATAGATCCACGACTACTAAAATGGTAGTATACCCCGAGCATGGAGGTAAGTCCGTGATGAAATCCATGGACAGGGTATGCCATGGATAAGGAGGGATGTCTAGTGGCTGTAGTAGGCCGGCTGGTTTTTCCTTCTGACTTTTATTCTGGGCACACACACCGCAGGAGATTACAAAGTCTCTAATATCCTTTTTGCATGATGGCCACCAGAAATGTCTTTTAATCTTTTCCATGGTTTTGGTAATGCCAGGGTGACCCTCCATTAGAGAGTCATGATAACAGGAGATTACTTGTTTTTGTATTTTCTCACAGGGTAAATACAATCGTCCTCGGAAATATGGTAGGTCTTGATCCACTGAAAATTCTTTCCCCTTTAATTGCCAATCTTGTAAATCGCCCAGAGTTAGGAATGATTTAACCATGGTCTTGATGTCTTCAAAAGATTGAGCGCTGACCAAACCCAAAATTCTTTGTTCTGGAATTATGGGTATTGGTTCTGGATTGGTCAAATGTTCATCTACCCCCATCCGGGAGAGGGCATCTACTTTTCCGTTCTTACTGCCTGGTCGATAAGTAATTATAAAGTCAAATTCGGCTAGAAACAGAGCCCAGCGAAGCTGTCTGGAAGATTGAGCTTTGGCTATCTTTAGATATTGTAAATTGCGGTGGTCAGTCATTACGGTGACTGTGTGTCTGGCTCCTAGAAGATAATGCCGCCAGGCTTTAAAGGCCGATCTGATGGCCAAAAGTTCCTTGTCTGTAATAGAATAGTTGATCTCGGGAGGCGAAAACTTGCGGGACCAAAAGGCAACAGGATGTAGTTGGTGTGTGACCGGATCTCTTTGTGATAACACTGCCCCCATAGCAAGACTAGAATCATCCGTTTCCACGATGTAAGGAAGTTCTGGGCGAGGATGTTTTAAAACAGGTGCAGAAATGAATTTAGCTTTTAAGTCTTGAAAAGCTTGTTCTGCTTCAGAAGACCACTCAAAACGTTTGTTCTTTTTCAACAGAGCGGTGATGGGCTGGACTATCCGAGAAAATTCAGGAATGAATCTGCGGTAAAAGTTAGCGAATCCTAACATGCTTTGAACTCCTTTTACAGAGGTTGATGATGGCCACTTGATAATTGCATCAACTTTCTTTGAATCCCTATGGACTCCGTTAGGCGACAATATGAATCCCAGGAACTCGACTTCCGTTACGTTGAAAACGCATTTCTCAAGCTTAGCAAAAAAATTATGTTGACGCAATCTCTCGAGAACCTTTTTAACGTGTCTCTGATGTTCTTCTTCAGATGATGAATAGACGAGGATGTCGTCAATGTAGACAACAACACACACGTCTATGAGTTCTCTAAGGACATCGTTCATAAAATATTGGAAAGCAGCAGGAGCATTACACAGTCCAAAGGGCATCACTTGATATTCGAATATCCCGTACTTGGTGTGGAAGGCCGTTTTCCATTCATCGCCCTCTTTTATCCGTACCAAGTGGTAGGCTCCTCTGAGATCCAGCTTTGTGTATATACATTCATCTTTGACTTGGTCCAGGAGTTCAGGGATCAAAGGTAACGGGTATCTGTTTTTAACGGTGATCTGATTCAGGGCGCGGTAATCTATGCAAGTCCTAAGGTCTCCTTCCTTTTTCGGAACGAAGAACAAAGCCGATGAAGCTGGAGATTTTGAAGGACGGATAAACCCGTTAGCTAGGTTTTGGTCCAGGTACTGTCTGAGGTGAAGGTTCTCTGGCTCGGTGAGGGCATAAATCCTGCTGCAGGGAGGAGTTGTTCCAGGTATCAGATCTATTTGACAGTCGTAAGACCTATGAGGAGGCAGGGTGTTAGCTTGATCCTTCCGGAAGACGTCTTGGAATTCCTGGTATTCGGGAGGTAATTTGGGAACCTCCTCAGAAGAGATTGCCGCCAGTGAAACATCAGACCAAGGATAACAAGTGGTAAAACACTCTGGAAACTGAACCGTCTTTGCTCGCCAATCGATCTGAGGATTGTGCTTCTCTAACCAAGGGATTCCCAGAATGATCTGGAACTGAGGGGCCTTGATTACATCGAACACGATTCTCTCCCGGTGTCCATCTTGACTCACTAGCGTCATTTCTTGGGTGGCATGCATTACTGGTCCGGAGGCTATCTTCGTGCCATCCACAGTAGTGATGACGTCTTTTACTGCCTTAGGGACAAGGGATAGATTCATCCTTGATACCATTTCACGGTCCACATAGTTACCGATTGCTCTGCTGTCAATGTAAGCTTCAATTGCATGCAAACGATCCGGAAGTTCAGGACTAATGAGGACCATGGGTATCCCGAAATGCAAGGTCACGGGACAGATCTTAACGCTCGGCAAGAGGACCTCTACTCTTGTCGGGCGAGGTCGTTTCCCTCCTCTGACTTTGTGGTACAGGTATCCGCGGCTCCTACAGTCTTCTTAGCTGGTTTCACTGGACAGTCCGAAGAAAGTGTCCTGAGTTTCCGCAATAGAGGCATAATTGCAGCTGCCTTCTTCTTTCCCGCTCTTTCTGGGTTAAAGGTCCTTTCATGCCCCCTATTTGCATGGGTTCCACAGTGTCAGCTCCCTTATTCGAGGTCTGTGGTTTAGAAAACACTCGGGTATCAAATCTGGAACGATCTGCCTTCCTGTTCTGTAGTCTATGGTCCAATTGGACAACTAAGTCAATATAATCAGAACATTCTTGTGGAGGATTCACAACTTGCGCTAACACATCCTTGAGCTCTCCACGCAGGCCTCTGTAGAAAAGCGTTATTCTCTTGTCCTCGGGCCATTGTGTTTCCACTATGAGTCTATTGAAGGAGGCTATATAAGTCAAGAGGTCTTGATTACCCTGTCGTAATGAGAGAAGTTCATTGTCCAAGGCCTGCCCTTGTGCATGTCTTGCGAACAGTTTCTCCATGCTGGACTGGAAGGCCTGAAAATCATGTAAAACCGGATCATCCTGGGTGACTAACGGGATCGACCAATCTGCAGCGCTGCCACTGAGATAAGAAAGCACGAAAGCCACCTTGGTCTGGTCTGTTGGGAATGCAGCTGGTCGACATAAGAAGTGTAGGCGGCACTGGTTGATGAACACTGCGAATTTCTTTGGATCACCAGAAAAGCTTTCGGGCGGAGCCAAGGGCACATTACCGGGCAGATTGATTTGCACTGGATTTGAAGCTGATGCAGAAGGATAACTCCCTCCTGGAACGGGCAAAGGTGTCTGTCCTGCCTGCGTTTGTAACAACTGCCTAGCAAGGTCCTCTGTTCACTCCTTGGAAATGATCAGTTCTCTTCTTAGAGAGTTTGTTTCCTGACAAGCTGCATGTACTTCTGCTCTTAATTCCCCGAGCAACTGGGCTAGTCGATCAGTGTCTGAGGTTTCCATTGCGCCTGGGTAGGAGTTTTGTGGTGGGCTTTGCGTTCTGTAACGCTCACCTGATTCCCACAGAGGCGCGGGTCTTGGCAGGAAGCTGTCTGTGACTCGAAAAGTGATGTGCAGGACTCGATTGGCTTCTGGGGTTGAACCTCTTCGCACTGTGTGTCGGACTCGAAGAGTGAGGTTTCTGCAGGTGAAAGAATATGGGGGGTTAATGGTCTGGGTAGTTGAATGTCCCTCTCTCCCTCTCTCTTCCCAGCTTTTTCGTAGAGCCCCCAGGTCAACGTGCTCACCTTATATAGGTGAATGCTGGGCTCTCCATCTGCGTCTGGTGCAGGGTGCCGTTGCCAGTTCCTTCACTGGTGAAACATAGGCCTCTTGAATTCAGAGGATGGTTACCGTCGTTGTCTGCACGAGCGGTGAGTTTCTGGACACCTTTTGTCTTTATAGTCTTTAAATGCGTGGCACGTTTATATGCAGACTCTATATAATGCTTTTCCCTTATGTATTGCAGGGCTCTTGAGATGGAAGATGAAGTAAAGCGCCTGGAAGTTTGTAAGTATGGCAAGCGCTCTAATTGTCTCTTTCCTTGCAGCTTAGTTCGTGTTAAAGAGACGCCGGAGTATTTGCAGGCGTTTTATTGCGACGAGCGGGATGGACGTAAGTAAATACCTGCTTAATGTCTTTTCTTTTGCCTTTCAGATGTTGGTTTGCAGCGCCGGAGTCCGTGGAATGCCAGTAAGTTGTTAACGATGCTTTGTCTTTACAGGCGGCGATGCAGAACGAAGAAATCCAGAATCCACAGCGTGCCGGTAAGTATGGCAATGCTTTTGCCTTTGCAGGTGGAGATGCGGCGTGACGAAGTGGCCGCAGCCGATGGATCAGGTGAGTAAGTACTGCGTGTAAAGTTCGCCTTGCTAACCTGTTGTTTCTGTTCTTTGCAGCTGCTGATGATGTCTGGATACTGAAATGGTAAGTAGGATTCTTGCAGGTCCAGGATCAGAAGAAGAAAAGCCGGTGCAGACTCGGTGAGCGTTCTGCTGCAGATGCAGAATAACGCGAAGCATGCTTCATCTATCAGTGTGGTTTAAATAGCCTTGGAGTGATGAGGCGTCTTCTTCCACGGCCCCGCCTAGGTAAGAAAAGAGTTCCAGTTTCCAGAAGAGTTCCAGTGCTGTATCCAGGGAGTGGAGCTGCCCCACCCAGGTAAGAAAGTAGTTCCTGTTCTTAGATAGCTTCTAAGTGGCTGGTAAGTAAGCAGCATGGTCTGCTGCAGGTAAGTCCACCCAAGCATCCTCACACCTATTATGAGCCCGGCGCTTCCAGTGCCGGGACCAATGGTTTTGATGAGCCTGGTGCCACCAGCGCCAGGACAAGGTCCAAAAGGTCCTAGTGGGGACCGGCTGGTGCCTAGGATTAGGGGCCTGCTTCCAAGGACGTTGGGCTGGTCCTGGCTCCTTGGAAGCAGTGATCATGACACTTGTATACATGTGAAAAAAAGTAAAACTTCTCTATGCCTCCTACATGTATAAAAATGCACATCAAAGTTAGGCATCATTGTAATGCAAGATTTCTTGTATGTATAGAAGGTGTATAAGACGTGAAGAATAAATGAACATATTCTATACAAGTTGTGCATGCATGTGTAGGAGATGTACATTTCGGACATGTACACTAGTACACATAAGAACACTTTGATTGTAATATGTATGTGAGAGATACATGAGATGCACCTCCTACATGTTTACAAACACACATCAAGTCAAACCTCATTTTAATTTGAATTTGCATTCATATATGAGGTGTATAGGACTTGTGCTTTTAATATGACTTTACTCCAAACACTTACACAACAAAAACTCATACATCTTACACTGCACACACTTACAATGTGCACTTTTACAACACAAGTTCTTACGCCACATGCACTTACATCACATACTCGTAGGCTACATGCTCTTATGCCACACATTCTTATGGCATGTGTTCTTACACTGCATTCTATTTCACCATAACATTACAGGCCCTATGCCTGTATGACACATGCTCATATGCCACATGCTTACAGGCCATGCTGTATACATGACACACTTACGCCATATTCTTATACCACATGCTCTTAGAACATGCCCAGTCACGTTAGTCACGTTTATGCCACACACTCTCACTACATACACTAACACAACATGCACTGACATGACATAAACTGCAATATTATACACTGACATGCCACACACAGATATCCCCTACACCTGGCACTCATATGCCACTCATATGTCACAAGCTCACATACATAATTCTCATGCACCACTGATACACCATAAACCCATACGCCAAATACCATACATCACAGCTATAAGCATACACTCATACAGCATACACTACTACACCACACAATCCTATGTCATACATTCATATGCCATGCACTCATATGAGAAACACATATGACAATTTCTCATAAGCCATACACTCACATGCCATACACACACATGTGATAAACCCAACAGTTATATGCCACATACTGCTATCACAGAAGTAGACATATAAAGCACACATATGCCTCTAATACATTGTATGCCATACAGTGACATGGCATACATACACTGATATTCCATACACTAATGTGCCATAAACCCAAATAACATTACCACTTGTGCCATACACTCACACCACATACTCCATGCACTCATATGCCCTATGCAATATAGTCATAACATACACTCACTCACAGGCCATACACTCATACGGGATACGCTCATATATTTGATACATTCATTCAACATAAATATACAGTATGCGCTCATACACTACATACCCATACACTAATACCTTCATAAATCATACAGTTATACGCCACACACTTACACAACATACACTTATATGACATCCACTCACAAGCTATCCACACAAAGAACAAATACTAAAGTCTACACACTGTAGAAATAACAAAGTTAAGGTACAAACACTCCATGCCACTATGAATCCAGGCTTAAGACTTACTTTAAATATTAGGCAGGTTACATCTTGACCATAGTTTACTGTAATTGTCCTGTTTAACATCAGTAGACAAGATAATCAAGGAATACCAATGCTAGTTGCTAGGAAGATATGTGGTAAAATGCATATACTGCTGTGCCATCCAAATAATACATTTTGTGACACTTTACTTTTGCTAGAGTCTAAAATATGAAACTAACGTAAAAAGTGTTTTGGAATGTATCTACTCTAGAAAAGCAGCACAAGGGCACAAAACAAATTGGGGTCTGACAAATTCAAAATTGAGCTGCTATGGAGATAATTCTGCTCACATCAGTGCAGGGTCAGTTAGAATAATTAGTTCCAGTTGACCCCTACCTGCACATCTCAACACATCAAGAAAGCCACAGAAATAGCTACGGTTTGGTGTTCATTTTCAGTTCAGAGCCTCTCACTGATGTAGGTATCACCAGCCTAATCAAAGATGGTCTCCTAAGTGGCAATCCTTAATGGAAAGGGGATCTCCCTTTTCCTGCATTTAGATGATAGGCTGATTGCAGCTCGCTTTGGTGGTATCTGTGGTACAGACGCCTTAGGTGAATTGGAAGAAATCAAAACCTTCCCCTCCTAGTTGAGCGCCATATGTAATTCCATGGGATTTTGAATGAAGGGAAGTTATGAATACCGGAAGTGCATAGCAAATCAAGCATGTAATCATGTACTACCAGGTGTTTTGACTGAATTTGTGGCACATGGACTGTGTGACATCATTAATCCAAGATGGTAGATGCTGCAATGTATTCATCAGAATTTGATCTATAAATCAGAGTGATCCTATCAAATATTTCCGAAGGACCTTTTTTTACCATAAAAAGTGAATAAAGAAGGTCTTTAAAATAATTTGACATCTGTTAATGTTTAGAGGTTTCTGTTCGCAGTTTGTTTTTCATGATTACTAACAAGAAATGCTTCTTTTTCAACAAAGGAGGAAAAAGAAGAAATCCATTATATTTGATAGCAACTGATTCAGCAGGCATTTGTTTGAAGAGAGCAGTAGAACTATCTAACAAAGACACATTAAAAATTTATCTTATCTGTTATACAGATCCTTGAGACTTACACTCAAGAGAAATTGCATATAACAAGCTATGTTGGAGCACACATGTAGTGAATTTCGTACGATGCAAGCCTACACTAAGCACAAATTCACTGTTTTACGAAGCAACAAATGTTTTTTTCACTGACACTGATGTTTTTGCCCTTTCACTGTGGTGGTCACTGTTTTTCTCATCTGACAGCATGTTTGTCACAGGAGTTGTAACTAATAGAATATTTATAGATCGCAAACATGTGTGCTCCTGCTTAGGGCTGACAAATGTGCAGGCATTACTAGGCCTCATGGTCTTTCCGGGTGTGATGTTACCAGGTGCTTTATGAAGAACAGAAACTATCTTGCTGGAGAATTTTCAAGACTTCCGAAAAAAAAATCCTTGACGCTTTTGGAATACTTGGATGTCTAGAAGAATTTAAGACGGAAAATTAACGATTGTTAGAACGATTTATTTGTCAAGTCTACTTGCCAGGAACAAAGATTTCAGACATTGGTCAACTGTATTGGTGGATGTTCATAAAACAAGAGATGCAAAGTGAAAATATTCTGCCAACAAGATCCTCTCTAATACCATACACCGTAAGGACTCATTACGAGGTGATGCAGTAGTGACACGCTGATCAACAACACGCAAATCTCCCACAGCCATCAGAATTTGGGTTGGAGAAAGCAGATAATCAACATTCTCCTACTATGTGTACTCTTCCATGTGCACCACAATCAATCATACAGCTGGTACGGTGCGCATGTGTCAAAGGACAATGTGCTGTGCATTTCAAATGCTGAGCTTAGTCACTAAGATACACAGAACAGTGTAAGTGTGGTGGCAACAAAACACTCTGTGATAACAACCATTTTGTAGATGATGAATATGAACTGTAGGACACAGAAAATGACCTGTACAACCTTAATTTCTCTCTTCGAATATAAATAGCTATTGTAGTATTAATAAATAGTATATTTCAATGAGGAAGTTGCACAATATTTCAAACTTTCTAATTTAGTGTGCATAGGTTTGTGATGAAGTAGCAATAATTTACGGGGCTATATGTCGGAAACAGTAAAAGATATCAACAAAAATGTCTTATATGTACATTTCTATTCCTTTGATCATGTTTAACAAAACACCTACTTAGAAAATGTTTCATAGATTCACCCTAAAAGCAGTTACAGCTCATAAACAAAATTAGTATTGATAACGGCGGCCATCTGTGATTAGCGTCATCACACAGTCCCTCTGCCACTAATTCAGACAAAACACCCGGTAGTACATGATTGTATACATCATCAGCAACGCATCCCCAGTAGGCATACTTTCACTTTATTCAAAATCCCACAGGCCTAGTTATTGTAACAGATGCCCCTCAACTGTTCCCAACAAGTCGTTTGTATTAGGGCCAGATTCTAAACAGAAAAAGGGCATGTTCTTGTGCCTGAAGCAAGGGCAGTCTCCCTCAGGAACATACTGCAGGCCCTTGTATCTCTTCCAGCAGAACTAGTGAGATCTTGAGGTGAGGTGGTGCGGTGGTGAGGTGGTGTGGGGTCCCTGATTTTACCTGATCTATTGGCGGCCTTTGACACTGTCGACCACCCCACACTCCTATCCCACTTGGCCTCCATCGGTGTGTCAGGTCTTGTCCTGGTGACTATAAGTATCTTTAGCGCCTTTTCTTTCTTCTCTTTAATCTCTTTCTTGTGGCATACCCCCCGGGCTCTGCCTTGTCCCTGATGTTATTTAACATCTACGTACAGACGTTGGTTATCCTTATCCGCTTTTACGGCTTTTGGTGTTACTCTTATGCAAATGACGCTCAGATTCTGGTCCTTTTAGATCAGGACCGGGGGGAGGTGTTGTCTCATCTTTGTGACTGCCTGGCAGCCATGGGAGATTGGATGAACACCCGTTGACTCAAACTCAACAGGGACAAGACTGAGGTCCTGGTGGCGGGCACCTCTTCCGGTCCTGTTCATGGTCCTTGGCCTTCTGGCCATCTTCACTTGGTAAGTTTCCTGTTCGGGTGACAGTGGTGAAAAATATTGAAAAATCTTGGGGTTTATCTGTCCGCTTCTTTATCTTTGGCATCTCAGGTCAGCGCTCTGTGTTAGACCGGTCACTTTTTACCCAGGGTTCTTCGGAGGGTTCCGCCTTTTCTCCCCATTCCCCTTCACCCTCCAGGTTTGGCCTCTCTTATTTCTAGCAGGCTGGACTATCATAATGCCCTTTATTAGCTCGGGAGGATAGCTCAGGGGCAATGTGCTTGTCTTGGAAGCAAGACGACACAGAGCAACACAGGTTCGATCCCCGGGTCCACGGCTTAAACCTCTGGGTATTAAGGGCGTTATAAATATCATATCATATCATATCATTTGGCCCATCCCTATGGCTTAATTCACCGTCTTCAGTTAATTCAGAATCTGGCGCCCCGGATAGCCACAGCCTCTCCCTGTGGTTCTCATATCAGCCCAGTGCTGCGTTCTTTGCACTGGCTGCCAGTTAAGCAAAGAATTGTCTTTAAATTGCTATGTCTTGTCCATCAGTCCTACTACAGAGCTGGGGCTGATTTTCTGTGGGACAAATTCACACCTTATGTTCCCAGCTGGCCTCTTCGGTTCAGCAGAGACTGTCTGGTCATGGTTCCCAGATTCTGCTTCCAAAGAATTGGCAGTTGAGCCTTTTCAGTGGCTGCCAGTAAGCTATGGAATCATCTTCCTCTAACTCTGAGAAAGGCTATGAACCATCTGCATTTTCACTGTCTACTTAAAATGCTGCTCTTTTGTTAGTCTCTGGTGTGCTGTTGTGTTGCTGTGAATTTCCCTGCACCAGATGCTTTCAGGTGAACGTGTGCATTGTAAATATAAATAACATAACTTCTTGGCCAAAGATGCAGGGATACATTATAGCCTATGTTGCTACGTTTGCCTGGTTCAGGAATCAGCTTTTGGTGAAATTTCTATGCTGTATTGAACCTTAGGGGTTCAACAGGGAATACAGGAGGTGAAATCAAATCTCCCAAGGTTCTTCCCTTCTCTTTTCCCCACCAACACGGATAGCAGCAATAGATGCTGGTGACAGGGGTGTCCAATATATACGTTAAGAGAAGGTGAAGCCTTGGGACACAGTACTCAAATTAAAAATGTTTGATTAAAGCATCAGGATCCAGAGCACTGGGGCACTGACCATCAATTTATTTGTTGGACTGGAACAGCTTTTGTAATGCCTTTCTGCTGTTTGCATTAATGCCCAGGGTCAAGGATGTAATTTAAGAGCCGGTCTCAGCTGCAACCCCTGCTCTCTCCCTTGCTACGCGTGACCAAAAAAATACCACGTTCTTCTTTTTAAACTAGCTGCAGGATAGGTTTGAATGGGAGAAACAATTCTGCTTGTGGATACAGCCCTAAGTGCTGAACGGGATTGCAGCAAACCTGCGCGAGAAGCATCAGCAAGAACCTCAAAGCTTGTTTTTTCAAATATGTCCTGTGTTTTATCAAAGTGTCAAAATGTAAGTAGAAAATATAGTGATATAACTTTGGTGCCTGGGTGGTGGGCATGGCCCTCGGCAAAGACAAATGTGTACTCTGATTTGCTTTTAGGGGCATGCAGCATGGCCGAAGCCCTGTATTTAAATGGGAAAATAATTCTGCTTGCGGCTGCAGCCCGAAGTGCTGAACTTGCATGAGGAGCATCAGGAAAGATCTGAAAGCATGCTTTTGCAAATGTGTCCTGTGTTTTAGTTTTTCCCAAGTTTCAAAATGTAAGTAAAAAAAAATAGTTATATAAATTTGGTGCCTGGAAAGTGAGCTTTCTCCAACCCCTCGCTGCTGATGCTCTGTGTAACATTTTTAAAATAATAAAAATCCTCATTAGTTATAGGCCAATATCCTTGCTGAAGAGCTCTTTAATCTGTTTGGCAGTATGATCCTTGCAAGACTCTCAGATCAGCTTGAGCAGGACAATTGTACTTGCATTATCTCAATTAGGCATTGAAAAGCGACACAAGTCCTCTCGTCAGGGGTAAAACCTATATCTTATTGCAGCCAAGTTATTATTTAGCAAGAAAGAAGTGCTGTATGTGGCCTTTATGGATTTAGCAATAGCTTTCAACCTCTATATAAAGTGTGCATACCAATTGATCTTTTGAGAGTAATCATGGATGTGCAAACACATAATTCAGTGGTGGTGGGGTATTGAAGGAAAGGGTTGGTGACTTCACCCATTATTGTGGAACATGGAGTGCCATAGGCATACACATCTGCACCTCTTATTTTCCAATAAATTCACTATTTGCATGCATTTTGTTGTTACTTACATGTTTCCATTGATGACAGTGCATTATTAGCAGGAACCTCATGCTATTAATTAGCTATAATGGTGCTCTCTACCGTCGTTGTGGATTGCAAGCTAACCAGGAATTGATTGGATAACAGTACACCTGCAGATATTTTAGCATGAGATGTTCTTCTATTTGAACAAGCCAAAAACATAATGCAAAGCCTCCAGAACGACACACAAGCCATAGAGAGAATTTCAAATTCGTTAAGAGTTTTAACGTTCAACGAGTTAATGTTATGCTGGGAGCCTATGAGGTTTAAGTAAAATGTGTCTCCCTTTATGGCCTGGATATATGGAATGGAGAGCTAATGCAAAAGATTAAAAACAATTCCCGAAAAAATAATTGGGTCTTTCCACATCAGCCTCCCTCTGAAATGGAGGACTGTGGCTTACCTCCCTAATGTGTGGAGTAACTGAAAAGCCATGCTAATTTACAGAATTATAGCCAACATCTGGCAAAGCGATAGACCTTTGGCAGTCCCCTGCTCAAATATACAACCACAAAACCTAGAAAGATACATTCCTCAGATTATCTCAAAGAGCCTAAATCACTTATTGAAGTGCTGATTTAAAAAATCAAAATGGTGCTACTGGAACAATCTGAATTTGAAAAACTGTTAAACAGGGTGTTGTAGGCCTGGTGACACCAGGCATCCCAATCTGGAATGAACTTCTGTATTCTCTTTGGGCAGAAGCTGAGTTTACAGGCTGTAAAAAGATTTTGAAAACGTGTTTGTTCTGGGCATATTTTGATCTCAGTATTTCTCCCTATGTTGGTATTTCATACACTGTTTTCCGTTCCAGCAGTAACAGTTTGTCACCGGCTGGTTCACAGTGCTTTATTGCCTTACGGTTGTTGGCGCTGTACACAGTGATATTAATTCTACAAATGGTGATCCATTCTTGTATGAAATTTATATCATATTACTGTGATATCGCAACCATATTTTTCTTAGTGCACGTCCTGTTTTGTCAAGGGGTGAAAGGTTTGTGTCATCACGTACCGTGATGTCACTTGGGGTGGGGTCAAATGACATCACTTCCTGTGATGTCATCAGAGGTCAAGGTTCATGTGATGTCACTTCTGCTAAAGAACTTAATATTTATGACCTAGCTACGTAGAAGGCCACAGCCGTATCTTCGTATTCTAAACATTACAAATCTTCCCACATATGGTGTTCTAATTGCCTTAGGCATGCACCCATCTGGCTTTCATGTTTTTACTTTAAAGGTCCGACGGCAGCAATCTAGCATTCAGCATGCAGATTCCCAGAAGGTAACATTTAAGAAATGTCCCATGAGATGTTTTTACATTGGCACCTTCCTATTAGGTCCCTGGTTCCTCTCTGGTACCTTCTTCTTGTTTTTAGGAAACTTCAGCGTCCCACATTTGAAACTTTAGACTCAGCAAATTTACGTTTTGTCTCCTTCAAGAAAATATTTCTGATGGCTTTCACTTCGTCCAGAAGAATATAAAAACTTGGATCCCTTATTCAAAGAAAACATTTTCTGATGATTTAGCCCAAGGCCTTTATTTTATGACCAGACCCAGCCTACAAGCCTATCATTTTATGTTCCTGTCTCTGAGCTGTCCAGCAATCTACTGTAACTCCATGTGCACAGGTCTCACCTGAAACCAGAATCACCAACTCAGCCGCAACCACTCTGAGAGATAACTACTAAACCTCTGCAAAAGATAACCCATCACTGCAACAGTCAAGGCACTAAAAGGGTTTTCACTCAAAGCTATGATCTGTCAGAAAGTTGTGTGCATGGCCCACAGATATAATAAAGCACCCAAGTACCTCATTTCTCTACCGTCCCCATAAACCCACACTAAACCCCTTAGGTCTACCAGTGAAAACCGTGCGACCATGGAATGATTTACCCACCTGCCTGAGAACGTAACTCAGTTGCACTAGGTTCTGGAGAACTCCAAAAATAGGTTTATTGATGTCAGCCTTAGTTTATTTATATGATACAAGGTCATATAGGAACGTATGCTACTCTGTACTGTACCACGATTGTTTGATTACAATTCCCTGCTCCCAGTGCATCGAAACGACATTGTTTTAAGGGGCTGCATTATAAACACAAATGCATAAATGAAAATAAAATAATGCTGCCTTCATTTGCCCCTCCCCTTCTTATGATGAAGAAAGTTCTTTTCATCTTTGGATGTCAGGTGAGGGCTGCTCAGACACCCTCAGAAAACATACTTTTTCAAGAGATCAATCATTTGTTGGTGACTTGTAGCTTTTCTTGTCAGGGATATACATCCTTGGTAGATAGAGTAAATGTGTCCCTCTCTTCCACTTTGAATCAGGACCCCCTCTCTCAGGGAGTCTCAGGGGGGATGTTGCAGGAAGGTAGAAGCTTCCTGGGCAGAGGATCAGGGAATTCCACTTTTAGATGTTTGTAGAGCACCTATGTAGGCTTTATATGGCAATGAGATAAGTGTGTATCTTATTGCCATTTAAAGGTAATGGATACATTGGAAGATGCGTTGGGGGTTGAATTGCTGCAGTATATAGCCAACTTATTGATTATGTCTTTAATAACAGGTACATGGGTCTTGAAGTTGTCATGTTGAAGAGGGACTTGAGGGCTGAAATTACGTACCCTAATTGCCATTACTCCTAGTCCTTCTTTTCTTGTCAGAGACCTGGTAGCCCTTCCTCCCTGTCATAAATATTGCCTCCGCTAGTGGGTGCCTTGGTAAAAACAGGAAGCAATGAGCGAGAGCTACCTACTTGTAGATGGTGGAGGGCTCCTGCCCAGGCAGGAATTGCTGTAGCTTTCTGGGAATCATGCCAGGCAAGGTGGAATTGCCCTCAGCAAGTAAAGACTACGTTGAGTAGTATTAGGAGTAATGACCAATACTGGAAAGTAATTTAAGCATTCATAGATTGACCCAACAGCTAAAATATGGCTTTTCACTCAATAACTATAACACACATTTAAGTTCGTATGAGAGGTTAGTGCCTGAATACCAATGCCTTGTTATGGCAAAATATAACATAGTATATTATTTCTTGGCATGTTATAGCATAGGAAAGCATTACAACATAACTCTACACATTCATAGAGCAAGCAGAATTCTGGATACAATGTATCAATACCCTTAACCCAAAACTACATATGGCACTATACCAGGTATGGCGGGACGCTTTTGCTTGTGCACTACAAACCCACAGAGGGAGCCATGGAATATTAATTATGTAATGGGAAATGCACATGCATGCTTGTCTATCCCTTCTCTCTCTTATCTACACCTGTCCAAGAAACATAGTTAAACAAAGATGTTTATGTATTTTATTTAGGTATTTATGGGAAGCTATATAGCTGTAAATCTTGTACATTTTGAAATATCATATGATTATAGGATTCTATGAGGATGAATACCTAATTATCACCTATTTATTTCTTTTACTGTTTTACGCTTTTTTATGTGGAATATGTGTAAAGTTTGTACGTATGTACTAAACTATATCACATTAATAAATAAATAACTCTACACAATAAAACAACTTAACATTCCAAACTGCAATGGCATACCGCAATACATATAATAGTATGTAACTAACTATTGAATTTAGCAACGTTGCATAGCATAGCACAAAACACTTTCACTGTTACATTTATATGTGTATTTATTGATCTAAGGTGTGGTGCATTAATTAAAAACAAAATACTATACTAGGTCACAGCAGAGATGAGTGCATTCCCGTGATTCAGTTTGTAAGGTCCAATTTAAGACAGGGTCACAATGGAATGCATAATGTGGACATTGCAGATGGACCTAGTAGCATTGTATACAGTATGCACATAGTAGAATTTCTCCAACTATTATCAGCATTACCTACAGAAGATCTCTTCTTATAGAGTGGTGTTCTCTCACCAGTCTGACTTCATTTTCCTCTAGGATGGATTCTCGGCCAACCCTTTTCCTTCTTCTTTGCTCGGTGTGAGTCTTTTGTCTGAGTTTTTTATGTTTAAGCGCCCTTAAGCCCTAGTGTACCCAGCACGCTATATAAATGCCAAAACATAAACATAAACATAAACAAGATGGTGGGGCGCAAGTGGGCGAGATGATGAAACAGGCCACTGCAGGGGTGCTTCAAGGAGATGTTGTTTGAGGGCATATATAAATGATTTGTGGCATGTTTTTCACGTAAGAGCGAGAGAGATCCAATGGTAGGAGGGCAGCTTGGTAAGGAAGCATAAGCAGGAGTCAGCGCATGGTAGGTAAGGGGCAGCCATATTCAGTTGAACATTGCGAGATGGGAAACATCAGGAAATAAAAGTAGCCAGAAGGTGAGAAAAAGTGGCAGAGTCAGTGTGGAGAGCTCAGAGGATTGCTGTGTTTTATGGGATGGTGCATATAACACAGTTATAGTCATGACATCAAGTTGGGGGTGGATGGAGTCAAAGTGGTGCGACGGGAAGGGTACCTTATTATAACGTGATTGGGCATCCCAGTACACAAGAGCGAGAGTGATGAGGTGAAGGAGGAGGAGTTGCGAGAGTTGTTCCAAGGGGGAGACAAGGTAGATGAGGTTTATGCAAAAGAGCGACTACCAGTGTGCCTGTTGTTGGTGTTGCGAAGGACAGGGGTGGATTGGGTGAGGGAGTGTGGAGACGCAGTGAGTATGGGCCCTATGCAGCATTAATGTGAAAAAACAAGAATAAGACTAAAAAAGGAAAGGAAAAACAAGCACTACACATAGCTCTATCTTGGTGTCTATTACAGTGCATATTTGTTCCCTTACCGAGCTGATTGTAAACTGCGTGTCATTTTCACCCAATTTCTCTTGAGAATTATGCTGTAAAATGCACCACATTAACCAAACATTACTGCAGGGCGATAACACCACAAATCCTGTGAAATTATTGTGACTCACTCTCTCTTCTCACTTAGGCAAATTCAGGAAAAATATTGACACCAATCCACTTGAAAATGCAACAGCCACCATTGGTAACAAAGCAAACTGGTAATTGAATGATTGCTTGGTATGATATGTTTTGATATGGCATTTATAATGTGCCTATGCACAAGTGTTTCGAGGAGGCAAGTGAGGGCAGGGGAAGGACCTGGGTCTGAGATCAGAGGGTGTCCAGGTAGCCAAACCAGTTCAGGTTACAGCCAAGAGGTCAGCAGAGGAGAGGAGGAGAAAAAGCAGAAGCAAAGAGAAAGGTTTTGAGGTGTTTCCAGAACCGGAGATGGTTCTCCTCAAGTTTGAGGGAGGCAGGGAGGCTGTTCCAGAGGGAGGCACCAGCCGAAGAAAGAGCTCTACCACCAACTTGTTGCTTAGAGAAGCGACTGACACTGAGGGAGTTGGTGGTGGATGAGCAAAGAGCTCGAGAGGGAAGATATTTAGGAAGAGAGAGTTGAAGGTATTGAGGCCCATGCCCCAGAAGGCCTTGTGAACGATGCAGAGGGTTTTGAACTTAATCCTCGCAGCCACTGGGAGCCAGTGCAGAGATTTCAGTCCTGGAGTGATACGATCCTTGGGCTTGAGGCCAAGGACAAGTCCCGCAGTCCTGTTCTGGATAAGTTCCAGAGGGCGGAGAGTAGAAGCAGGCAGAATTAGAAAGAGGCTGTTACAATAGTCCAACCTAGAGAGGACCAGAGCTCTGGAGACGGTGAGCTTCTGGGGGAAGGTGAGGAAAGGAAGAATACCTCTGAGGAGGTGCAGCTGGTAGTGTGACTTCTTAGAGACGTCTGAGATGTGAGGAGAGAAGGAGAGTGTGGAGTCAAAGATGACCCCAAGGTTTTTAGCCTTGCAGGTTGGAGCCAAAAGAGGGCCAAGAGAGGCCGGCCAGAGAGTTACAGGAAAGGAGGCAGTGGGTGTGCCTATGAGGAGAATCTCAGTCTTACTGGCATTAAGGCAGAGCTCGTTGGCGGCACACCACTCCTGGATGGCAGACAGACAGTCGGAGATGAGGGAAGGAGAGGAGGAGGCTGATGGTAGCCGGACAATTAGTTAGGTGTCATCCGCATAGCACTGAAAGTTGGGGCAGAGACTGGCGATGCGGTGTGCAAGGAGTGCACGGTATTTGTTGAACAACCAGGGAGAGAGGTTAGACCCCTGGGGGACACCAGAGGTAGAGAAAAAGATAGCAGAGAGGAAGAACCCAAGTTGAACCTTGGTAGTGATCAACAATGTACTCTGATAGGTCAGCAGTGACCCACATATGTTATAGCAGGTTGGTACGGAACAACAGGTTCGTTGATAAATCAATGACGCATACATTGTGCAATCTGAGGGCTGGATGACGGTCGTGAGGGATAGACGTCTTAATAATAATACAGATCGGATGGAGCCTATCTTATGGGGATGGTTATGACAGATTTTCTGGAGGGAGAGAACGTTGAGTGAAGCGAGCAAGCAAGCCAGTGTTACACTTATCCAACAATGCCTCCCCTCGCCACATGATGGGCTGTATGCACCAGTGACTATGTTTTTGCAGAGGTTCATGTGGCACATGATTGGTCAGGGCCCCAAACAGCTCAGCAGCGGGTAGACCCAGGAGATGCTACATCACAACCACAACAATATGCTAGTGTGGGATGTGTGTGCCATCTGAGGGAAAGTATGGAACATGCTCTAGATTAAATCATGTGCTTCCCCTCCTTCACAATCCCGGTCACATGATCCAGAAGATGTGTGCAGAGGGCACTCTGTGTTTTCCTATCCTGGGAAATGGGGAGCTGACCTCTGACTGACTGGCTCATTGAGTGCCAAATGTACTCCCCTTTGCCCACCACTTTTGAATCACTGTGTTTCTCCTCGCTGGCTGTGATGTCACGGCCTGCAGATGCTACAGCAGTTGCTTGTCTTGGCTCCACCCCTATCAATTCCCCACCACAGTGATACTCCTCCCATCAGCAGTGGGTACTGGAAGTCCATTCTTTGTATTCACTGGAATGACCATGAGCTGAAATTCTCTGTGACATTATTACAAAACATTGAGTGAAACATAAACTGGAAAGCCAGTTAAGTGTAGTTGTGCAATACTAACTTGAAATAGAATTACAGAATGCAACATGCAGATATGCTGTAAACATGTGTTATGTTCCTAATCACATTGTCTGCGAGTTTTATAAAGAGTGCAGGCAATAACTATCCTCTTGTACAATGTGCTTTGTATCAGTACTCCGTTTTAAAGATGTATGAGCATTGACGGGGACCACGACCCTTAACACATAGAGACATCATTTTTAAGGTATCCCTCAAACATAAACCCTTGAAACTTGACATCTCCGTGTGGTAATGGCGTGTTCTTTGCATATGTAAGCCTGTCTGTGAGGCGGCAGATTCGGCTGCATTCGTCTGAAGGGGCCCAGTCAACCAGAAATACACCGATGGATACTTTTCATTTGTTAGTGTAGGATTTTGCCATGACCCTTGTCCCGTCTTTACCTAATTGGACTATGCTGATATTATTAGGGCGTTCCGATCAAGCACCACACGGAAAAAAGCTATTTCAAAGAGATTTCCTAAGCGAAACTCCTTAGGCCGCACAGTCTTTTTAGAAGTTGCTATTTAGATACATATTTTAAAGCTGTTCTGTGCGTCTGGATTTGCAGGACTGATCAAAAAAGGTCCCTGGAGACTAAAGCGTGTCTGTCCGCTCTAGTAGGAGATTAAAGTTGCTTCAACGACTGCACTGTACCTTTCTGCACGGCGAAAGAATGTCCTGTTCTGTGCGCCACGCAGAACAAACAGAAAGACTATTGTGAAGAACATTCTAAAGTAAAACTCCTTGGAAAGGCTTCTCGCTTTAAGGTTGAAGATAATGGATATCTAAAAAATTAATGTAGACTATGCAAGATTATCATATGGAATATACCCGGCCAGACTTTGAAAACGTCATTGTTCCTGCCATGGCTTTTGTCCACACTGCGGCAGGCAAAATGGAATAGGTTGGCATGTGTATCTTTTATGGTAGAATTGCCAACTTTGTAAGGCATTCCCGAAAATCTATTTTGTTCTCTTTTGAATGGATTCCACAGTTCTCAGTGTGTGTGTGTGTCTGTGTATGTGAGAGAGAGGGAGAGAGAGAAAGAGAGAGAAGAAGAAAGAGAGACAGAGAGAAAGACAGAGAGAGAGAAGCAGAGAGCGAGAGAGGCAGAGAGAGAGAGAGAGAAAGAGAGAGAGAGAGAGAGAGAGAGAGAGAGATCACTGTGCCTGGAGCATGACAGACAGCTGGACAGGGTTTCACTTTGGCCGAGACATGGCTTTATGCCAGTGTACTGCCAGAATGACTACTGGGGATGAACACATATTGCTTGAATATTTTCTTCTTAAAAAGAATATTTGTAAAAAAAAAACGTTGATAAATACTCTTATGGTTAACTGATATGGCTTCAGCTGAAGGGATGGTATGGCTAACCTTGCGTTACAAAAACCCTTAGAAATTCAGTGAAAAAACTTTACTTAAAATGACATGATGGTTGCCAGTTAAGGTTACCAAAGCACTCATAACTTTCCCCCACCATGCACTGTTTGTCATGCCACACACATTGCATGGACAGTGGAGATGGGTCTTTAGCGTTGGTGTTACAATCAATGAAGGTAGAGAATGTGCAGGCCTCTTTTCAACAATGAGGACCCATCCACTATGTTGGAGTTGCGCTGCAAGAGAGGCACCACGTTCTGCATATGAAATGTATGTAGGCAATCTCCCTACTCCTGCGTCTACAAGAGGTGGAGCTCTCACAAACCAAAAAAATACATATATATTCTGCCTAGGCAAGAAGACCCACATTTAAACTTCTTAAGCTCATTGTTTCTTTCCAAAAGGAAAGACTAGGCAAGATCAGTGTTCGAAGGTGATTGGAACAGGGACTCACAGCGAGCGATAACATTGTCATGGCATAGTACAGACCACCTATGTGGATTTGGGGTTAGCAATTATAATTGGTCAATTAGAATACATACCTGAAGAAGAAAAGATACTGTATTTCTATAAAAGCTAATACAAGTTTGGCACTGTAAAAGACCTTTGCTCAATTGGGTATTACCAAATTACTGATAGACTTTCATTACATTAAACAACGGATTTAATATGTGACATCACCATTTCTTCCGAGTATAGTTTTATTGAAATTTGAGAGAATTAATGAATTGACAGGTATTGAAACTTGTCCTTTCAAATGTTAAATATGTCTTGTAAATTAAGTAAATGATGAATGTATAATGTACACATTACTATATTAATGATTTTAGATGGGCCTGAGAAAATCGAGAGCCTATAATAACAGCTCGGAGTGATAACCAGTCGGTATGGCCAGCAGGGACTGATGTTATCGTCATTAGCACCTACGAGAAGCCAGGTAAATAGCAAAGGAAAGCACCCTCCATAATGCAAGGCAGGGTGTCTGGCCAACATACAGTAGATTTGTTGGAATTAGTGGGCAGACTCACTGTCCGAACAAAGACCTTACAACGAGCAGTAAGTATTCAATGATACTGCTTTGTCATGCATGGACATTGACTGACATTGATTGCTTGATATACAACATGCATTAGTCAGTGTCCTATGAAAGATGGAAAGGTCAACAGTGAATCTATTCTTCCCTCTGTAGAACAGAGTCACTAACCACTAACACAAGCTGATGTTTTCAAGCGAAACTTCATTGGCTAAAATGGACATAAACAAATAGATGAACAAGTTGAATTGCAAGCTAAAGCTAGTAGATGGTTACTGCTTTTGATTTTGGAGCTATGCAGCATATTGAAGCAAAACCCACTACAATTATTGTTAAGAGAAAACAGATGGATATCATTCAAAAGAGCCAATTGGCCTACTGTATTTAGAAAGGGAAATACTTAATACAATTTGTTATGTTTTCATGCAAGCGTTTATATATCATTTTTTAAAATAAATTTGTGACACTATCAGACAAGTTGTGTTTGATATTTATATTAATATCAGATAGAAGGGTTAATATGACAGATGTTATTTAGGCAAAGCAGGAATCTTTATGAAACAAAACATATATAAAACATGTTTCTGTATCTCTAAGAATATAGGATTTTGCCTGGATCTTCTACAAAAAAAGGTTCACTCACAACTTTCAAAGAGTGACATAAGCAAATTTGATTACCAAACAGGGTTTAAAGGTCCTAGGCCCAGGGAAACCTAGAACTTCATCAATTTACTCTTAGGAGGACTAATGTCAGATGTAAGGGTCTAGTGTAGCATTCTAGATGTCCTCCTCTCTAGAAGGGCTCTGTTCAACCTCTGTGAGCCACGTTGAACTCCATGTTTGACTAAGTTTTACAACAACCACATCACTCTATGAGACCTTTGTCAGCTGATTCCATACTTTAGAATGCTCTCACCAACCCAGTGAGGACATGCCCTCTAAATAATCTTTACAGCTTCCCCTCCAGACTTCATTGAATAGAAGAGAGTAAAGACAAATCAATGGCTACTTTTTAGCAAACTAAGAAACATGATTACTGCCATCATCTATAAAAAGCACAACCAAACCCCCATACAAACCAACACATCAGAGATGAGGATAAAATACAAACAGTGTGAAAAACAATGACCAACTGGATGCATGGTTTTGAAAACAATGTAAAAATGTGAAACACAAAATGAGAATCGTGTCTAACCTAACACCACACACAACACCCTCGTGAAGGGTGAGCTACGCTCAAAAAACCTCTGCACACTCCAATAATACAAATCAACAATAAGGAACAAGTGCATGGAATATATGGCACGAAAGCAAGCTCAGAGAGATGCTGCAATCAACCACAACACTTCCTGGGAATTATGGCGACTTTTCTTCTATATAACAAGATGTCTTGTTTAGCTTTTAATATTAGTTATTATTCGTACTTCAGAAACCCATACAAAGCTATCCGGACAGAAACCCCACAGACGGGCAGACACATGTGCTTAGAAGAATGGAACTGCTGGAGGGAATTATTAAACATTTAACAGAACACCATAGTCAAGCAACAATTAAAGGATTGAAAGAAAGTATTCCCCATCTGAAAACAAAGTAACCATGAGTCCCAATGAAATGCTGAAGCAGCTCAGGATCGTATTGTCACCTTGCAGGATCTCATCAGAAAATAGTTAAAGATTAAAGAACAAACTGGAGGCAAAATATTTGTGTGTTTTAAAAACTGTAAAAAAAAAACACATTTGATTCAGTCTGGCACCCAGCACATGTTGCAAGAGAAAGCTCTGAGATTGAATGTCTATGAAATAGTATGCTTGGTACAGTCAGAGAACCGGGTCATATTGGCACCCACCAAAGACGGATTCCAGCACAACCTTAACCTCCTCGAAGAAAACTGCAAAACCTGTGCCCTGCAGGTGGATCACAAAAAGAGCAAAATCATGGTATTCCTAAATGAATTAAAAACCACAGCAGCAAAGTCAAACAATTCCTCAATGGCCCAGAAGAGCATCATGGTGTGGGTCTGACCGTGACACTTTACCACAGAAATGTTTATGCAGTAGACATCCCGTGGTGCCCACAAAATAAAGGGGGACATGTTTGTAAAACAGGAGCCCCTGTGGTGTACCTGTGCAATAAAAGGGTACAGACACTATCAAATCAGCCAGGGGGAGTGGTGAAGGAAAGCAGTAACCGTGGCCTGCAAAAAAGTAAAATGGTGAGTGAACCTTAAAATTAAGTAGTAAGTATTGTACATTCAGACTCAACTGACAGCTGTGAATGACTGTTTTCAGGGCGAAGAGCACTGTGTAGCCAAGGATGGCTGAGCTGAGGAGGTCTTTGAATTTCGAAAGTAGCTTTCATGCTCTACCTGGAGGGCGGATACAGCCCAAGCTAAGGTAGACCTGAACAAAGCTTGGTCCTCAGCTTGGCTGTGGGCCGTTAAAGGCCATGTCCGCCCGACAGGCAGGGCTTGAAGCCATTTGCCTTGTAAAGTGCGAGTCACAGTACCGTGACGCATTTGGAAGAGAGATAAAATCCCAGACTGCTAACTCCAAAACACAGGAGTCATCATCTGCTGAAGATGTCTATGCGGAAAGAAAATCCACGTGTCCGAACGGACCATTGTGCCATACAATTGTAGGCTTATTTCTCGAACAAATTAACTAGGGTTAAATGTTGGCATTGGTCGAACAAAGGGCGTAATTAAATGTTGATACATGATAATATTCTCAAGTAGGTCCCCTCAGCAAACCATACCTTGCTTAAATATTTGCACCAGGTTTGTCTAATAATATCCAGTATATTTATAGACTGCTCATCATTAATAGCAAAACCCAACATAAGGGCCCCGCAATGTTCCATGAAAGAACCAACCTCCTCATCCCAAATGCTTTGCTGCAATCCCCTTTCTTAGTATGGTCAATCAACTAGCTCCCACTGCATCAAGTCATACATGCCATCAGCATTGACTTAAACAAGAATAAAAGGGCAGCATCAGGGATAAGGCAGGGCATGCAGGTGCAGTCACTTCGACCCCTGTTGAATGACTGCCTCCAGCCCAGCCTCAAATATAAAAAGACCCCATGGCTGGAGCTGAGGATTTAGAGGCTGCTGACCAAGGCAGACCCTTGCCCCGCCCCCCCAACCCCCCCACTGGGAGAGAGGGGGCAGGTGAGCAATGGCTAGTTGCGCATTTAGGGAGGGTGTTTATATACAAACAAATCACAGGAGTTAAGGGGAATAATTAAATAAAGTCATCAGATGCTGGAAAAATCTGTGCAGAAACAGAAATTCATGTTATTAGCATTTCATTGATGTCTTTGTTAAATGTTTGAAACAAATAGAGCATTAGTGATATGCTCAAACGCTGCAACCTTTTCTGCTCACCTTCCCCAGGGTGAGTTGTCCAACATGTGTGAGTGTCTGAGCCTGAGAACAGTGGACATGTCATGCTGTTGACCGCTCTTGGATGGCAAGGAGACACTAGCGGTAAAATGATAAACTGAATATCACAGGACGGTACTGGCCCTCTCACAAAGATATGCTTGGGCCAATAAAGTTGTGAGATGTGTTGATGAACTGGCCATTTCGGCAATAACAAAATGACATGTGCAAATGACGCTCTCACGTACACTATATGTTAATGATTTAAATAAATGTTGACATAACTATTGTGATGAGCACATATCAATTATGAAAACAATTAAAACGTCTGAAAATACTAAGGGGATCTCTACAAATAGTGAGGTAAAATATAAGTATTCCGAATGCCTCTTTTTTTCAATCCACCGCATTCCAATGTTCACCTCCCTCCCCTCCCCCCACCAAATGTGAAAATATTAACCGTGGTATTTTCAGAATACTGTCTAATTACAAGATGGACAACTGCATAGAATTGTTTCATATTGTTACCTCAATCCAAATAGGTGAATGCAACACATTTTGGGAGTAAATAACAGAGGTGAAATAAAATGTGTTTTCCTTCCACGTGAGAGCGTGCACTAATGCATCCCTTCACTTGCGGAAAGCATAGAGCACCAGACCAGCCTCAGAATATGTGTGGCAGAGGTTTGCACATCCTGATGCCCTATACACACACTGTGTAGCGCACAGGAGGGTCAATAGTGACCCTTCTGTCCATTAGCTTCCACAACTGTACAGAGCTGCTGTCCCATGTGCATTGTCATCCCTCAAACAGGAATGCAAGTTCATTTTCTAATCGGACATGAGGTGTGTACAAAAGTTACTGCATGTGGTATCCCACAAGTGCAGAATCGTTTTACTGTTCTAGCGGCTGAAACACCACAATCTATGTGGTTCAATTAGGATACTGCATATCCTAATGGTATTTACATCATCCACTATCCCTGCTGGAAATACTGCTAATCACTTAATGACCCAGAATTCTTTGAAAGATGACTGTAGAGGACGTCTAATACACACATATTTATTTAATTGTAAACCTTTTCCAATATTCCAAATGCTGCAATATATTGGTTAGATGTGTCATCATTCCACTGAAAGTCGATTTTTCAAAGGAATGTAAACTATCAATTTGTTATGCATTGAAACATGTTTTAGTTATTTGTTTTCTAACAGTTACACGATTTGGAAACCCCCCTGCATGTGTGCACACGCACACACAGACAAACACACGTGTTTTCTAGCGACTCTAAGGGCCTAAATCACAGAAGCATTTTATAATGGCAAAACCCCATTGGAAAACACTCTGTGAATCAGGTCCTAAGCAGCTTTCTGATAGGTGCATATCAGGATCTGCCTCAGGCTGAGGTAATGTTTCTATAGCAACCAATACTACCCTGTGTAAAGAAATTGCTAAATGCAGAGGAGGTGAAGCAGTGTAAAGAGTGCAATACATTTGGACCATTATGCTACTTTGGTGAAGTGCCACGGTTAATACTGAGATCAAGACCATCCAGGCAGGAACAAGTAATGCAGAGTGTAGAAGAACCTTTCCCTGTCAATTGAAGGAATGAAGTGCCGACATTAGCATGACAATGGGCCTACCTCGCTAAGGAGATGAGAGCGTAAAGTGTGTTGACCAAAGTCTAGACGGCAGCCACAAGGCAGACCAGTGAGGATCAACTGTGCATCACCAGTGGGAGGAGAGATGGTAGGATGAAGCAGAGGGTGCTGGTAGCATGAAGAAGTGAGAGAACACCTGACCTGTTAGACGCCAATCCACTGACCTAGTCTGTTGGAAAAAAGAAGTAGTTATGGCTCATTTGAGAGAGTGAGATGAAAGTCGAGCGAAATACGAGAGTGAAGAGGTGCTGAGCCCTGATGAATCCACTGGGGCAGTCTCTGGAAGGCAGACTAGTATAGAAAGTAACAACTACAAGATCCCCCCAACTGGAAGCACTGATCAGAAAAGAGAACGAGAGACCAAGCACATTGCCCCAAGCCTGAGGATAGAGAGTCCTGATCTTGTGGCACACATTCTTTGGGTGGGACAGGAGGCTATTGAAGAAGGGTGGAACATTCTGGAAAAGGCCAATTTAAAAAAAAACACTAGTGAAACTAACATCATTCAGCAATCTGGTCACTTCTTCTCAAGCCTGAGGATAGAGAGTCCTGGTTCAGTGGAAGGGCACCTATACAGAGTACAGTCAAACAAATGGAAGACCCACAAGTGACTCCTCAAGAACACCATGGTGGACGGACACCAGAAGGAAGAAGAGTCTGAATCAGAAGGTAACCGGGAGACAGTGGCACTTCATCTTAACAGAGAGTCTTCAACCCTTACGAGATCCGGAAACCCTGAAGAGAGAACATTGAGCCACTGTACTCACTTGGTCGAAAATCGACGCACAGGGAGAGAAAAAGACCAAGATGCTGCATTCTGGGAGACAAAGGAAAATAATTAAGCGTCAACAAAGGAAGAGAAAGAAGAGTGATAAACTGAACTCGCTGAGAAAGATTTTGGTGTGAGTGAATGAGAGAGTAAGACACTGCCTTCTGGGATAATGAGGTAGATTCCCCAGCATTAGAAATGAATGACAGCGATATACTGCACACTGACATGATATTCTGCTTTCTGGGATACATAGGCCCTGGAGCAGCAGAATAGCAAGACACAGGGCCTCATTACGAGTATGGAGGTAGCCATGCCTTAATAAGGGCATGGCTGACTCCATACCGGGCTCCAATACCGGGTTCTTTGAATGAGGAATTACCGGGTCATTCCGACCTTGGAGGACCCGGTAATTCCTCATGCACAAAACCATTCCCCATTCCCATTGAGCCCCTATAGGGCTCAATGGGAATGGGGATTGAGCTAATAACAAACTGGCCCGTTATTAGCTTCTTGGTCCCCTCGCAGGACCCAGAAAGGACGTCTGATTTTACCAGACGTCTGCTCTGGGTCGCGGTAGGGGACCTCGTAATTAGGCATCCCGCAATGAACGGTGCCAGTCCCGTACCAACACCGTTCATTACGGGACCACCAGGGTCGTAATGAGGCCCACAGACTTGCTCGTACATGATGCTCTGGTGGAAAAAAAAGAGTGTAGTGTGAGAGGGAGAGGGAGTGATTGTGCATTCTGGGAAACCAAGTCAAATCACTGTGATAAAATAAGCTCCAGTGGTGTGAAGAGACTGACGTGTGAACGTGCAGGAAAACTAGATACTGTGTTCAGGGATACTAAGGACAATCCCTAAGGGTGCACAAACCAGGATCGAGACATTTGAAACATTACACTTTAGAGAAGTAACAGAGTTCAGCGGGAGATAACGTTTCTGGGCAACATAGATCAATTATAAGAATTCAGAAACCAAGACGAAAGCTTTAAGAACGCACTAGATTAAGAACAAGGTGAAATGGGGAATATCCAAAGGTGGCAATAAGAACCAAGATGACTAGACCAGTGCTGACAAAATTATGTTTCGTTATTGCATCTTTTAACTTTACATTATGTCTGAGGCATTCTTTGAAAAAAAACACTGGAAAGAGTGACAGGATGTTATCTTGTTCTCTCTATTCCAGAGAATCCACGTTCCTATTCTCCATTTCAATTCATCATCCTGCATTTGCAACCCCTCTTCTCCAATGACATGTAATTATACTGGCAGCTGCCCAAAACAAGGATGCTGGAAAATATATCTAGGACAAAATAAGATGAGCAGAAAATGGAGATTCAAGAGTTGGAATGAAGAAAGTGAGAGACTACATGAGATCAAGTTCTCCATCATTGTCAGTCACACTATATTGGTGGTTTTTGTTATTTCAACTAATTAATTTACTTTTTTTTGGTGGGTAACTCCTTTCTCCATGGTCCCTATCACTGCCACCCCCCCTGAAACTCTCACCACCCCCTTTTTACCTCTTACCCCACACATGCATATACACATTCAAAGTAATACCCACAAAGTATATGACAACAAAGTAATTTACTTCATGGAAACAACAGGATACCATAGTGATACCTTCAATCCTGCAGCAGGTTCTTTTACCAGTAAATATTCCCAGGATGAAAGAAATGAAAGGATGATGTAGATCCATATAAATGATCCTTTCACTGTGGAATGAAAACATTGTAAATGATGCGTTGCTAATCGCTCGCTCTATTCAATATGTTGATCCGTAACCAGTTCTGGATCCAAAATTTAAGTGCATGGAAAATATGAGTTACAAAAGCATGCCTTCTTAGTGCAACACAAGAGAACACCAATTATCACCGTGCTCAGCAAACTACGCAGTATGAGAATAGACACCTCACAGAACATATTCTGGTCCAAGAGTGTAGCAGCACAAAAGATACTACCAAAAATCCAAGATGCAAACTGCTGATAAAGCAAACAGGAGATCAAAGACATACCGAGAGTATTGACTACCTTTAACCAACATATATATCAAGGAGGAAATTAATTTTGCGGATACTTAAAATCATTCAGACTCTATTACAATGCCTGAACATTCATCATCTTTAGGATTAAATGGAGGAAATTAATAGAGAAGAAATTGATGAACCCATCCAACACAAACCAATAACAAAGGCACAGAGGGAGAGTGCATCCAACAGAGTTCTATAAGAGATTCTCTATAGAATGACTGTCCATACAGTAGGGAAGGCATGGTATCATAAGTATGACACTGACAAAATGGGCCTCATTACAAGGTAGGTGGGAAGGGATTACCGGCACCAGTAAGGACACTGGTGCCGGTTATCCCTTACCACCCTATTCCGAGGTCCCTTAGCGGGTCCCTTCCTTAATGCCTGGTTTTACCAGGAATTATGGAAGGGACCCGATAAGGGACTTCAGAGCTAATAACGGTACCGCAAATTGCGGTACCGTTATTAACTCCATCCCCATTCCCATGGAGCCCTATGGGGGCTCGAATGGGAATGGGGAATGGTTCCCGGAATGGGGACTTACCGGGTCCTCCAAGGTTGGAATGACCCGCTAAGTCCCTATTTCGGGAACCTGGACCCGGAATGCGGTAAGGGGGTAGCCAAGGTGCTGTTAGCACCATGGCTACCTCCTACCTCGTAATGAGGCCCAATGGATACAATTTGTAAGACCTTTATTGAAAATGTTGGGGTTGAAGAAAGTCCTATTTTGCCCTATAACTAAGATGGGAGTAGTCTCGGCCATCAAACGACCATCAAACGATAAACAAAACAGTCCTAGTGGAGTCCGTCAATTCAAAATGGCCTATGCTAACAAAAACCTAATGCCTGCACTATCTCTTGTACAAAAACTGTAAATGTATGCAAAGGAAAGTTCAGTGTTCAAAAGAAGGTTGAAGCAGCTCCCATCCTCACGTTAAACCTCACGCAGTAAGGCTATCCTTGCTGGCAGGATGACACACTCTGGTTCAGTTTCTAATACTGTAAGCAGTTCCAAACTATGGATTGAGGCCTGCCTGGCATTCCACATTAAGGTCTATTCCATGCCTTTCAAAATTATGTTCCAATGTAAAGTTCACAACAAGTCCCCCTTTGACAGGCTCAGGCCACAGTTCACGTAGGTCCCCATCGGCTGGGCTCAGAGCTCTCACATCACAGTTCAACACAAACTTGCAAGAGGCTCCCTTCCCCAAGATGATTGTACTTCGGCTCTCCCTTAATCAGACTCAGACCCCTTTCGGATGTCGAAGACATTTGTATGTGCATGGCTCTCTTTACAGCCTGCCACAGGACCACTGTTCACGTTTATTTGTGCTTAATTCGCCTTCGCTGTTTGTTCGCTTTATAACTGTAAACAATGCACCTTTCACTGAGATTTTGCCAGACCACTACGTTACTTAGTATCGCTGATCTCACAGCTGCCTTTTACTTCAAAGTTCATTGACAAGTCTGCCTTTGTTTGTGTCTCATCCACAAGTGTGTAGGCTTCACTAGTGATATAATGTTGCTTACTTCCTTTGCTTTCACACACGCCGGTCTCTAAGGTCCTTTGCCAACTCACCAGCTGTGTGTGCTTCTTTCTTGGTTTGCTATTTCCAATTCACAAGTCAAGACTAGTAACACAGCCTTGGCCTCAACCTTCCCAACTCTGCTGTTCACCCGGGAGGGTTGCTGGCATCCTTGAAACACAATGAAATCTTTACTTGTGGGATCTGGCCTTCTCCACGTATCTTTTGTTGTCTGTCTGAGGCAATGACCTCCAGTAGGGAACCCTTGGAGTTTTCGGCCCACTGCTCTCGTCCCTTGGTCTGTTGCTCTGCTCCAGTGGGTTTGCCTTCATCCCAGAAGTTCTGCTCATACTTGTGTTCCACCTTGCTCAGAGTGTGTCTTTAGCTGTTGCCTTTTATTCGTGTGAGGGGAGCAGCTAACTGGTATCAGGTGTATGCACTTAGTGTAAAGTGCCTGACTTTGCCTGACGCAATTAACGGGACATATCCAGTGCGATGTGAGAGAGTTAGTCTGGTTACTCTCAGTCACACTTTTCCTCTGCTCATTGTTTGTGTAAAAAGGGGGGATTTGAGACTTTGGAAAATCCTATAAAATAGGATAGGGTAGATGAACAAAAGATGGGGGGATATCGCGTCCCACCATCAGCTGCCACACCCCCATTGAAGACCCCTCACCTAAGTGATCCTCCCGCACTGGTTCACCCCCAGGAACTGGATTCAAAAGCGATGGCTGCATCCTGGCCACCTCAATGACAAGTCCCCAAGGACTAGTGGGTGAGACACGCTTTGGTTTCTCACATACCTTTCCACTATGTAATGCTAATAGGTTTGTTCTTCTCCAAAGTTCTCTAGTCTGAGGACTTTGGAGAGGTCAAGTGGAAGCTTAATCCAGGGACTCTCATAGATCCATATAATTTGTCTTTGGCTGTGCTGGTAGGGGCTGGATGTTAACCTTAGTTCCGTGTGAGTAGCCCATGAACTGGGATTGAGCATATTTGACACATTTTATGTCTGTATGAGGATCTTCTTCCATCCATTCCCATACCGGGGAGTTTTGGGAATAGAAATCAGACTACCATTGATCTTGTGGCACACATTCTTTGGGTGGGAAAGGAGGATCTTGAAGAAGGGTGGAACATTCTGGAAAATCTTCCTGTGATAACCACTTCCGGAAGTCCAGGAATAATAGCTGATGATACTAGCCTGGATTCCCCTCTGATATTAATGTACACTGGTACTCAAGGATCGATCTCGTTATCGCTGTGTACACAGGTGACTCTAACCATGCTTGTATGTTCTAGGCCTGCTGGAGAGACTAAATCAGCTCTTATAGCTTTCTATTTACTGCCAGAATCAACTAAAGCTTTCACTATTCTACCATTCACCAGAGCTCTTTCATACATAAAAATCCCCTGAGGATCAGCATAAACATATGCTGAAGGATTCTATATCCTCCTCTTATTCTTCCCATTCCTCTCCTCTTAGGCACCCTATTTCCATAGGCTCCTCCTTTTGATTTTTGGGGAATGCCGAGATAAATGACCTATTTCTCTAAATGAAAAACAGATGGGTGGTGATAGCCTATTCCCTCTGGGTCCTCCCTCCTTAATTCTACTTTAATCCTAGTGTGAGTTCTTTTTTTTTATTTATACCCTTTCTTTCGGGATCCACTCTCGGGTTTTAGAGAGTCCTTCTTGTTCAAATGTCAGGTTTTGAGAGTGGTGGGGTGGTTTTTGGTTTTTTCTGCCTTCATTTTTATGGAAGAAATGAAAATGTTTTACTGCATCTAAATGATTTTGGGCAGTCTCAATAGCCAGAATAAGAGTGGCTTGATTTAATTGAAGCACAGCTTTCTGTAGGAAAAGGGGTAATGAGTTGATAAACTGTTCAAAGATGATCATTTCTAACTCTTCCAAAGTTTTATTGCTGATCCACAGGGCCACAGTTTTTTTTATTAATTCTCCTACTTCCAGAGGGGTCTCACCAGGGTTTAATCTGATAGAGGTTAGTTTTTGTCGATAAACATTACTGTTCTGACCTACTCTTTTTAGCGGTCTTTCCTTGATGATATGAAGGTAGCTCCTAAGGTTAGATTAAGCAACTGATAGGCAGTTTGTAACTCGCCTTTTAGCAGGGGTCCCAAGCAGCATTTTTTAAAGTTTTCTCCCCATCCCAGTTGTTCAGCCAATCGTTCGAAATTCAAAAAGAAATTCCCTAAGTCTTCTCCTTCCTGGTAGGGTTGTAATATCCCTTGAGGTAATAGAGGCCTTGCTTGTATTTTGACTAATCTCACCAAGTTTTCTTGTAGGTAAACCTCAGACTGAATCTGATGGGCAGGCTGTTGAGATATGACTGCTTCAACATCGGCTATATTTTCAAAAGGGGTAAGGGTTCCCTCTGTTGGGCTTTCAGACTCAGAGAATAAAAGCATCTCAACCTCTTCAGAGAAAGTTTCAAGTCGTCTGACCCTTCTGAACTTAACTTCGATGAAGGTGGTTTGACACCAAAAACAAAAGGTTCAGGAAAAGTTGAGTTTAAGGTTCAAGGTCTGAATGATATTTATGGGAGGGCCTTATTTTTAAGACTATCCAGTCCCACTGTTGTATTTGATAATCGGTAGGGTGACTAATAGTACCTGGGTTTAGAAAAACAAATCCTGTTGACTAAAATGAATTTGAAGTTTTGAGAATAAGGTATTCTTAATAGTAGATATTTGATCAGAATCAAGGACTTCACTAATCCTATTCTCTCCTTCTGGTGAGATGACAATTACCAGCATGGGTTCTCAATTTTCATCAATTGGGTCAGATCCCAAGTATGACACTGACACAACGGATATAGTTTGAAAAACCTTTCTTGAAAATGTTGGGGTTGGAGAAACTCCCATTTTGACCTAAAGCTAAGATGGGAGTAGCCTCGACCATCAAACGATAAACAAAACAGTCCTATTGGAGTCCATTAAATCAAAATTGGCTATGCTAACAAAAACCTAATGCCTTCCCTATCTCTTGTACAAAAAGTGTAAATGTACGCAAAGGAAAAATCGGTGTTCAAAAGAATAAAAGTGGTTGAACCAGCTCTCGTCCTCACGTTAAACCTCCCCAAGCTTATTGTACTTTGGGTGGCCCTAAATCAGGCTCAGATCCCTTTCAAATGTTGAAGAGTTTTGAATATGCATGGCTCTCTTTACAGACCACCGCAAGACCACTTCGACTCACAGTTCAAGTTTATTCGTGCTTAATTCGCCTTCAGTGTTTGTTCGCTTTATAACTTCCAACAATGCACCTTTCACTGAGACTTTCAAATGGCCTACTTCCTTTCACCGGATCACTACGTTGCTTAGTATCGCTGATCTCACAGCTGCCTTTTACTTCAAAGTTCATTGACAGGTCTGCCTTTCTTTGCGTCTCATCCACAAGTGTGTAGGCTTCACTTGTGATTTAATGTTGCTTACTTCATTTGCTTTAACACACACCAGTCTCTCATGTCGCTTGCCAACTCACCAGCTGTGTGTGCTTTTTTCTTGGTTTGCTATTTCCAATTCACGAGTCAAGACTAGTAAAACAGCCTTGGCCTCAACCTCCCCAACTCTGCTGTTCACCCGGGAGGGTTGCTGGCATCCTTGAAACACAATGAAATCTTCACTTGTGGGATCTGGCCTTATCCACATGGCTTTTGCGGTCTTTTGGAGGCAACAACCTCCAGCAGGGAACCCTTGGGATTTTCGGCCCACTGCTCTCGTTCCTTGGTTCGTTGCTCTTCTCCAATGGGTGTGCCTTCATCCTGGAAGTTCTTCTCATACTCGTGTTCCGCCTTGCTCAGAGTGTGTCTTTAGGTGTTGCCTGTTATTCATGTGAGGAGAGCTAACTGGTATCAGGTGTATGCCCTTAGTTTAAAGTGCCTGACTTTGCCTGACCCGATTAATGGGACATGTCCAGTATGATGTGAGAGAGTTAGCCTGGTTACTCTCAGTCACCCTCTTCCTTGGCTCAGTGTTTGTGTTAAATGGTGGGGGGGAGTTGGGACTTGTGAAAATCCTATAAAATAAGATGAACAAAAAAGTGGGGAATGCTGCATCGGCTGCCTCACCCCTATTCCCCGAAGACCCCTCGTCCAGGTGATCCCCCCACACTGGTCCACCCGCAGGAACTGGATCCAAAAGTGATCAGCATGTCATGACCACCTGGATGACACGTCCCTGAGGACTAGCGGGTGAGACACCCTTTGGTTTCTCACAATACACCTTTAAGAAATGATCAATACTGCTGAGGCCAGGCGTTTACCTGCCACTGGTGCAGGTACATGTTGAAGTATTGCCTAAAAAGAAGGAAGATTATCTTGCTTGTGGATCATGTCACATTATTTTATTGCTCAATGCTGATAGGAAAATGTTTGTCAAACTTTTGACGAATTGCCCTCACCTGGTAACATACATAGAATGTGTAGAAAAATGTGGTTTTGTGATAGGTCCAGATACAAGCGATCATATCAACTTAGCTGTTGCTGCTCTTGATCTAGCAGCTACGCCCTACTGGAGGGCGGGTATGATAACATTGGAATAGGAACAAGCTTTCAATTGGGTTAGATTGCTCTTTTGATGTGCAATAATGGGCAAATGGGCCTTCCCAATCAACATTATAAATATTATCAAATGCCTATGCAAAACACATGTGTGCCGCTGCACATATTATTTCTTGTATGTTAGGTACACACATTCATGAAATGAAAGCCCTGTTAGAGGATGGGCAAAGGATACAGACATTATGGAGGCTTGTCTGGTGACTTGAATACGATTGTAACTGATAAATGTAAATATGTATACCAATTAAAATTGTACATTAAAAAGAACTGTTCGCAGCAGAATGCATATACCAAACTCACACTTAAAGGTTGCATATGGTGCATCACTGTGTTGCTTGGTCTCACCCATTCTTAATGCCCTATATCCCAAGACGTTTTGACAGAAAACTGACAACTGTGCAAAAAATATAGTCATTACTAATAAGCAAGAAAGCAAGAAAGATCATGGCATTTGCTGATTGCATCGCTATAGTAAGAATGAATCGTAGCCCTGCAGTCTGTAAAATTTATGAATTGGCTGAGAACTATGGACACTTTGAAACTATAGAGAATTGACTGGGTACAGAATGATAGTAAACAATCAGATTCCATGCCAGCCCAAGGAAAACGTGGGAGATCAATTATCAACCACTTACTGATAATGATGTGTTATTTATGTAGCGCTTTCGCCAAAGCGCTTTACAGAGAACATATTTAAATACAATATCAACCAACCAAAGTTGGTACTCATTTATCGACTTCAGAATTATGAAAAGCTGAGTTGGCATTGCTGGGGTTCAAAATGACAGCCTGCGGATCGCAGCAGTGAGCGCTTGACCCGCTGAGCTATCTTGCCAGCATAAAGAGAAAAGCTTCTTACAAAACTATGGCAGTCGGACTTAATTTACCTTATCACAAACAACATGAGGGTCATTTGTTGCAAATGATCATTGGAGCTTTCTGAATGCATTGCTGAGGGCAATTTACAGAAAATCATTTATAAATATTTAATTACAAGAAAAATGAAGCTGTGACAGTGCAATAGAGTATATAGAACATATAAAATGCTGATATGATTTGTACATATTTTACTGCTCTATATGCTGAAAAACTGTTGTGTACTGTTTAGAAAATTGATGAATTAGTGTGCAGTGATCCTTCCTGGATTCCTCTCTGTTTTGTTTCCTTCCATCCCCTTCTAAGCATCTTTACCCTCCCACCTACCGCTTTTTCACCAACCTTGGTTCTCCTTTGCAGCTTTCCCAACCATTCTTTTCTTTCCTATCACCCCACACTATGTCTCTTTTTCCACATAGATTGCTAAGAATTTTCAAAAATATCTTAACAGCGTTTAGGAACTTTTGGAGATTGTAAGGTGCATGTTTACTTGATATTTGATTTGCTTTTGTTTAACATACTTGCAATAAACATTGGAAACAAAAGAAAACTTTCCAGTGTCCCATTATTGACACCTCCAAATACAATACATTTCAATAAACTAGTGTTAACCTTATTTTTATTTTATTGTTTACATCTCTGACCTAGCTTGAGAGCAGCAGACTGTTAGGGAGAATTCTCATAAATGTGCTAATTCCCTTCACCTTAGAGCCCCCCAGCAACTTTGCTGCATTTTTGAGGACGTGATTTTTTTACCTGGAAAGAGTGTGAGTCTTTTTTCCCCACGCTTTCATGTATTTTGATTTGCGTTTTACATTTGTGTTCTTTGATTATGGAGTCTTA
Organism: Ambystoma mexicanum; assembly: GCF_040938575.1. Taxonomy (NCBI): domain Eukaryota; kingdom Metazoa; phylum Chordata; class Amphibia; order Caudata; family Ambystomatidae; genus Ambystoma; species Ambystoma mexicanum. The sequence continues at coordinate 416,202,040 of NC_090927.1, read as the reverse complement.
GATAACTCCATAGGCATCATCTTTTCATGTGTGTCACACAGCACCCTCAGTGCAGTGACACAGGGATGTCTTTTAGACTTCCCACAGGTTTAAATACCTTCTCTGGGATAAACAACTGTTTCCCAGAGAATGTAAAGTTAAATTGACTTTACTAGTCTTTTCAAATTCCGAGAAACCAGCACACACCATTTTACAATGGAGTGCTGGAGGGGTTACCTAGTATCCCATGTGTCTAAATACTCATGTAGCAGTCAAATACTACCATTTCCTATTGACAAGGTTGCTGGCAGTGGTTTTACAACAAACTACCATCCTCCCTCTTGTCCCCACGACTGAGGCTCAGGAACAGCGAGATCTGCAGGACCTGCCAGGAACCACGACTTCAGCAGCATTTGTTTCTTCATGCAAAGGTACTGTGCCAACCCGATTCAGAGAATGTCACTCTCGCGGTGAAAGTCTGTGAAACTTTCCCAACTTGCAACTTGCAGGCCTAATCAGCTTGTGACCCGCCATATGATTCTTTTTCGCCTAAACTACTAAGAACTTTCGCAAAAACTTTACCGTTTGATACCAGAACTGCTCTTTCCTATCCAGAACACTAGCCCATTGACTTTGGCCTGGCCTACTGACTTGAATTGAACTCTTCTGGTGAAATGAAACTATTTGCACTGTCTAAAAAGTATATATGATCTATTTTACTTACCTTGTGCCTTTTTTCTCCTTTCTAAGTAACTGAACTGCCATTTGGCTCCTATTTCAGGGGTGTTCAAACTGTCTCAAAACCTTAGAATGTTTTATTGAAGTGTATTGGTTTATAATAATAAGTTGTCTTCTGCTAGTGAAATGTTTTCTAAATGATTGTGTAATAAATTACTAAGTGTTTTTACCAAGAAACCTTGAGTATAAGTGTCTTCTTGAACCACTGTGATTGAAAGTCCTCTGTGTAACTGGTTGTACTGCTCACATTCACTCCTGAGATAAGCCTGTCTGCTCAGCTCGCTACCAAAAACTGTGTAGTGCAGACTTATACCAAAGGTTGGTTTGGCTAAAACCTGTAGTCCTAATTGTGTGTAGTGGTCCGAGAGGGTACTGCCTGCAATTCTGCCTAACACAGACCACTGTACCGACTGTGGGTTGCCAGCGTTTGGGCTGGCATCTTTCAACAGTAGCACAGTACTGTGAGTTCTGTGCATCAGTATGTGCATCCATTGGAAATCAGTCCTTGGTCAGGTGTTGAAAAAGCCATGTTTTGAGAGATTTGCTAATTTTGAGAATCGTGGGGACATTCTGAGCCGACACCACGATCGAGTTCCAGAGGGTGAGTGCATGACAAGAGAACGATTGCTTAAAGGTCATCTCTTTGAGTTGTGATTCAAGCCAGTTGGTCAATCTCTGCATGAGGAGCATGTGCCACCAGATATGTGGAGTACAGCTGGCAGGTACACTGGTGTGGGAATCGTGACTGCTTTGTAGATGATGCATGCAGTCTTGAACAGTACGCTGGCATGGAGAAGAAGTTAGTGTAGTTCACATAGGACGTGGATGATTCGGTCACATTTCCGTGCACCTGTAATAAGGCATGCTGCAGCATGGTGGAGCAAAGTGAGCAGCTGAGAACCCCGTCAGGAGGGCATTTCCCAATCGATGTGCAAGACCCAAGGGCCTGCACTACTGTCTGGCAGTCCTGCAGTGGTATAAAGGGTTTGATTATGTGAAAGGTGGAGATTCTGAGCCAGGCTGTTTCGGCCTTCTTGGCTATGTGTTTCTGGAAGCACATGATGCTGTCAATAGTGAAGATTAATGATTTTGAGGAGTCTGAGAGTTGTGGATCAAATCCTTCTAGGTGCATGTCATTGAGCAATTGTTGGACAAGTTGTTATTTAGCAGGCGGGCCGATGAAGACGAATTCTGTCTTGGATGGGTTTAGTTTGAAGTAGGCAGTTGACCTACAGGACTGGATGATGTTAGGTAATTGCAGAGACGAGTGATATCCTGAGCGGTACTTACTCTCATGTAAACCTGAGTATCATCTAGGGTTGGTTTTTATAAAGAGAAGTCGTATGAGACGAGTCCTGGGTTGTCCAGGAGTGGCCTTTCTGTGAGGTAAACAAAAATGATGCTGAGGAATACGTGGAGTGCCAGACTTGTCAATTGTTTAATGATGGAGATCGGGATTATATCGTCAGAGTAAGATGCAGGTTTGAGGGAGGCAATGGTTTTTACGAGGTCCGGCGAGAGTGAGGAAAGAATTTGATGTAGAGGGTCAGTGTACATGCCAGGGTGCGCTAATGCTGTGAGAGGTTGATTCAATGAATTCTCAGATTGTACTTCTTTGACAGAACATGTGTTGATTTTGGTGCATTTTTCTCCTGATTTGCTGGTATCTAGGAGTGGGGTTTACTACTTCAAAGAGCACTTTGCACCTATTAGATGCTGTCACAATGACAGAGGAGTATTAAGCAATTCTGGCCTCTGTAAACAGAATACTACGATCAGCACAGAGAGATTTGAGATTGGTGAGGTCTCCAGGGTTACAATTGTTGTGTGACCATTTCTCTAGGGCACTGAATGAGCATTTGCTGGAGGTGAGTTCTGGGGTGTACCAAGGGGCCGATGGTTTGGTTTTAGCGTGCCTGGTTTTCAGGGAAGCATGAATGTCTACGAGTTTCATAGTAGAGTTGTTGAATACTTCTAGGAGGCTTAAGGCATTAAGCTGGTGAGGAAATCTGCAAAGTTTACTTCTAGCTCATTGACGGGAAGGTTTTGCATGAGCAGTGTTGAGTGAGTGGGCATTTAGCCTGACCTTAATGGCCCGTAGTCGAGAGGGTGGATGATAGTGGGATTGTGGCATGTTCTAACCAGTTGAGTGGGATAGAGTTTGTGCAGGTGATGAGGGGGGATGATGTGAAGACTAAGTCTAGGGTGTTGCCATGTTGTGCCTGCGGAAGAGCACAATTTGCTTAAGGTCCATGGAACCAGTCAGTGTGAAAAACATGCTTTGGGTGTCGTTGTCGGCCTGTGAGTCAGGGACATTCAAATCTCAGAGAAAGACATTATTAGAGTGTGCTAATTTGGCATAGCAGAGTAAATTGGAGAAGTCAACAATGACAGATTCACTCCTGTGAAGTGGCCTATAGATGAAGTGGAAGGTGATGGATTCCTTGTGTGATAAAGGAATCTGAAGGTAGATAATTCAAACAAGCGTGTTCTGGGAGAGGGGTGATGGAGCATGGCCAACACTCATGTGGATAATTGCCACTCTGCCTCTTGCCCTTCCTGCTGCCCATTGGATGCAGTAGCCTGGGGGTAGGAGGACATCAAAAACATGGGGGAAGGATGCGATAAACCATGTTTCAGTGATTAACAGCGCATCATGGTTGCTGAGAGAATAAAAATGCATGTCAGCAAGATTTCAGAATTGTAGATTGTTCTCTGCTAAATAAAGCAGATATCCTTTCAAAATAATAGAGAAACAGATGCAGCCAATCGCGGGGCACTGGCAGGCATTAGCCGGCCCCACACGAAAGCTCACAAAAAGGCTCCTGACTGAGCCTGTTACTTTTCACATTGTGGTGAGTTCGAGCGGGACCTCCTCACGCCGGCGTGGACTGCAGGAGCAGTCCTCTACCCCCTTCTCTTCATCCAGAATGGCGAAGGTAATCCCGTGGGCTGAAATTTTTGAATTCACCCTTAAGCTGCCTATTGATGTCCAACTACAGAAGCTGGGCCCTATTTTCATTGGGCTTCACTTGCATACCACGGCTATTTCCCCGACATGCACCTGGCTTCATATTTATGCTTATTCGCCTCCAAAGGCTATGAAAACTAGTGAGTTTGGAAACTCTAAGATGGCCGCCCTTGCTTGTTAACTTCGTCTTGCTTCCTGTGGTGTGTTGCTATACCTGTCTCTGATTGGGTAGCTGTATAGCGTGTGGCTACTTAGCCAATCGCGGGGCACCGGCAGGCTTTAGCCGGCCCCACACGGAGGCAAACAAAAAGGCTCCTGACTGAGCCTGACAAAGCATGAGGAGCGAGGAGCACCCAGCTCTTTACAAAACTGTTGCTCCGCACCTCACATGTGCATCTGTTATTCGGGCTACAGTTTAAGAATTACCACTCTGCCCTAAGAACTATCGTAGGCAGAGCAGTTCGCCAAACATTTCGCACTATAACACAGTGAGACCAGGCACTAAACTACTGTACTCGACTGCATTACACTGACTACATCCTCCCATGTGTGTACCTGCATAATCACATTCAGTTAATATCCAACGTGTTATCTGTAATTGCATAGTCAGCGCGATAGAAATAAAATATCACAATCAATATCAATAGTCAGCGGTATGCTAGCTTACACCTGTGTGTTATCTGCCTGCATTATCTGCTTTTCTAGCAAATGCCGGCTTTGCCTGCCTATCACAGATCTACACTGCAGTTGTAATGTAACGCACGTGTCGACAAGGAACACCTAAACACTTCACAATATCTAAGGCACTGAACTACTGCCTGCATGCAATATCGATCATGTGTGAATCGTAATGTTTGAGCTGCTAAAGTTACCTGGTAGTTACTGCATATTATGACGTATGTGTCACATACTTGACAAATGCTCCCTTTTGTTCTTTTAAGATTTGTTCACACTGAACCTTACGGCCATCTGTGCCTGACTTGATCTCAACGATCCACAGCTTTCCTTCAGCCTAGATTTGTACCACTCAGCTATTTCTGATGATCTTTTACTCAGTCAGACTACCGCCGAGTCAATTGCATGTTTAGTTACATACGGCAAAGCTATTTCTATGTCTAATGCATATACAATTATTCCTCGATGAATGTCATGTGCACACTTGAACACCATTTGAATATGCGCTATTTTCTTCACTACTCAAAGCATACTTTGAACTGTTACATGATCAGGTATGCCTTAGTCATAGTCATAGTTCCTAGCCTGAAGAATTCACATTGTCCTCCAGTTAGTACTAGTGCATTCCACCACCCCATTTCACTTCCACAATACTCTTGCACTCACTTCAGTTAACATAGTTGCCACTAAACATCAGTTACTTAGTTGCCACCACGGATGTTCAAGTCGTGCACAACATCTACGCTCTGATTCCGCTTGTGCTACTCTCTCTAGTTCCCATTTGTGCTCCGCATCAGCAAACCTTACCTCCACACCTAACCTTGGGGTACTACCCCTGCTCAAACATGATCAATACCAGTTTCCTTGTAACTGAGATTGGAACCACAAGCTTCTTACCATCAATCAAATTTGACCTTCTTGATGCATCAATCAGACCAACTATATTCCTACCTAAGTTGAGACTGCACCCAGTTTTTTCAACAAGTGTTTTATTATATTGATGCCCTTTGTAATGACACGTGTTTCGGTCCCTCTTGGACCTTTCTCAAATCGGGACTTATTTTCATCTACTGCCCCTTATGGGTTAAAGCAAATAGTAGTCTCTCTTCGAGTCTCGGGTTAGATCCCTGACAGCCTTATTCTCGCGTCTGATCATGTGCCGTGGATACTCCTGAGGGGGCAGCGGTCAGCGCCTAGTCCCTCATTATTGTGTTTGTGTTGTCATAGAAAGGGATCCTAGCCCTGGTCCCATTTCCAATTGAATGACAGCATTTCTCCTATGTTCTTGTGGCGGCCATTTTAAGCTAGTGTTTGTAACATTACTCAGGTGTATTTCGGGCATGTTTTGTGTTCAATTTCATTCACCATATCTTTTGATGTATTTACAGAAATGACTAAAACTTACTATGCCATGTACTGCATCATTCCGAAATTAAATTAAAAATATTAAATACTAACAAAACTTTTTTAAGAAACGCGTATTTTTTACAAATACGTAATGGTTGCATGCATGTTAATTATGGGTTCTAGTCTCATTTAATGGATTATTATTTAGACAAGTATGAGTGCCAGTCAGAGCATTACAATTTTCATATGAAAATACACTGCTAGAGTGCCGTACTGAAACCTGTCCAGAGAGATAAGTACAAGTATACACATTACAAAATATTCATGTTAGTTCATTTGGACAAATAGAGTTATGCAAGAGAAATGGATCCTCTAAAGAAAGGACACCATTTCATTGTCCGTGTTTAATCCAAGTACTGTAGAGTTCAGTTTGCAAATTATTCTCGCTTCTGCTTGTCTTAGTTTCTTTTCTTTATTTCCACCTCTTCTGCCTATTGAGATCTTCTCAAGGCCAATAAATCATAATTCAGCTTTATTAGCCATCTGATGTTTTTCCTGACAATGGCAGGCCAATGGTAGTCTCGGATCTTGGCTGCCAATTTTGGCTAGATGTTCTCTGACTCGTATCCTAAGTTCTCTGATTGTGCTACCAATGTAGACCAAATTGCAAACACATATAATTCCATACACTACATAGTTTGATCTGCAGTTGATTGGTTGTAAAATCTTCAGTGTTTTATTATTAGTGCCAGTAAATGTGTCTGTTTTTTTGTGTGCAAATGCGCACATTGTGCATGTACCACACTTTCTGAAGCCAGCTAGCTAACATCTTTGTGGGCCTGTTTGAAGATACAATCATCTACAAAGGCATCGCATATGAGAGAGAACTTGTGCATTGGATGAGATACATCTGCGATGTATTAATAATATGGAAAGGTACAACCTCAGACTTTACAGACTTCAAGGACAGAATCAATCAAAATCAAATGGGAATACAATTTACGGGCAACTGCAATGAGACAAGCATAGATTTTCTCGATCTCCCAATATACATTGACCACAATCAGATCAGAACCCCGTACATACCGAAAACCAAAGGAAGTGAATGCAACTCTCCATGCAGGGAGCTGCCACTATAGCCCAACAATCTTGAACATACCTAGAAGTGAATTTATAAGAGCAAGAAGAAATTGCCAAACAAAGGAACACTTCGAGAAGGAATGCACTCTATTAACATCCAGGTTTCTAGAAAGAGGTTATACAGAAGAATGTGTCAAAAGAGCATTAGAAAAAAAGCTCAACACTAACCCAAGAGCAAACATTAACACCAACGACTGAAGGGATGGAGCAACCAACGATAGGCTTTATAACCAAATACACTAGTGACCACAGAAATGTGTACAAAATACTAGCAAAACACTGGCACCTTTTCAAACTGGAGGAGAACATTGCGAATAATGTGGACGACAAACCAAGGATTATATACAAAAAGGCACCAACCATAAAGAACAAATTGAGTCAATCAAACTTACCAGACCTGACTAGGGAAGAACCAACAAATTGCCTTAAAGCATCTGCAAATGGCTTCAGAAAGTTTGGTACACGCACAATGTGCAAATTTGCACACAGCAAAAGAGACACATTTACTGGCACTAATAATAAAACACTGAAGATTTTACAACCAATCAACTGCAGATCAAACTATGTAGTGTATGGAATTAAATGTGTTCGCAATTTGTTCTACATTGGTAGCATAATCGGAGAACTTAGGATACGAGTCAGAGAACATCTAGCCAAATTGGCAGCCAAGATCCGAGACTACCATTGGCCTGCCATTGGCAGGAAAAACATCAGATGGCTAATAAAGCTGAATTACGATTTATTGGCCTTGAGAAGATCTCAATAGGCAGAAGAGGTGGAAATAAAGAAAAGAAACTAAGACAAGCAGAAGCGAGAATAATTTGCAAACTGAACTCTACAGTACTTGGATTAAACACAGCCAATGAAATGGTGTCCTTTCTTTAGAGGACCAATTTCTCTTGCATAACTCTATTTGTCCAAATGAACTAACATGAATATTTTGTAATGTGTATACTTGTGCTTATCTCTCTGGACAGGTTTCAGTACGGCACTCTAGCATTGTATTTTCATATGAGAATTGTAATGCTCCGACTGGCACTCATACTTGTCTAAATAATAATCCATTAAATGAGACTAGAACCCATTATTAACATGCATGCAACCATTACGTAATTGTAAAAAATACGGCTTTCTTAAAAAGTTTTGTTAGTATTTAATATTGTTAATTTAATTTCGGAATGAGGCAGTACATGGCAGAGTAAGTTTTAGTAATTTCAGAAAATACATCAGAAGATATGGTGAATGAAATTGAACACAAAACATGCCCGAAATACACCAGAGTAACGTTACAAACACTAGCTTAAAATGGCCGCCACGAGGACATAGGAGAAATGCTGTCATTCAATTAGAAAACAGACCAGGGCTAGGATCTGTTTCCATGACAACACGAACATAATAATGAGGGACTAGGCGCCGATCGCTGCCCCCTCAGGAGTATCCACGGCACGCGATTAGACGCGAGAATAGGCTGTCAGGGATCTAACCCAAGACTCGAAGAGAGATTACTATTTGCTTTAACCCATAAGGGGCAGTAGATGAAAATAAGCCCTGATTTGAGAAAGGTCCAAGAGGGACCGAAACACGTGTCATCACAAAGGGCATCAATATAATAAAACGCTTGTTGAAAAAACTGGGCGCAGTCTCAACTTGGGATTTTTTCTTTTTATTTAACCATTTATATGTGGTTTTCACTTGGCTAAACCACTACCCAAGGGAACACAACATCAGGGAATCTGCTGTAGAGACAAGAGCATTTTTACTCATTACTGAAAAAAGATGTCACCATGTTAGACCTGACCAACATAGCCAAGCTCTTCTAAAACTATATTCCTACCTAAGCTTTGGCCTAACCCTATATGCCCTATTAAAACCGGTCCATCTAACACCACAGTACCATCATCCAATAAGTGCGTTTCCGGGCCTAAGGTTACACCCACCAATCACCCATGCCATACCAAAGACAGAAACTACAAACTCTGATCTAGACTATTAACCAATGTCGAACCATCAGCTAAAGACAACCATAAAACACCTAAACCAACTACCACTAAAAGTTACCCGACTGGGTGCTTAGATGCAACTAAAGCTACAAAAAAACAAAATAAGAAACCTAAAAAATGTAAACCTACTACCACTCACACTAGAGCTACCACCCAAATGATTAAAGGAGCATTAATGAATGTCAGATCTATGATAGCTCATGCTACTGATATAACAGACATTATTTTAGCTGAAAATCTTGATTTCTTGACCATTACAGAATCTTGGCTGCATTTAGCTGCTGGCCCTTCTCTCTTACCTGCGGTCCCAGACAACTACTCAATCATCAGGGTGGACAGACCAGACTCCAGAGGAGAGGGCATCACCATTATTTCTAAAACTAACCTAGACCTGAGGCTAGCCACTGCACCCTCTCTCTCATCCTGTGAATTACTCACAGCCAAACTACCAGTATCGTATACCAGTACCATTACCATCCATCTAATTTACAGGCCTCCAGGGTGCATCTGCTAATTTGAGGAAGACATGATGACTCTTCTATCCGATAATATCAAAACGTCATCGCAAATTCTAACTCTAGGAGACTTTAACTTAGGATTTAATTACCCTAATGAACTCCAAGCCTTATCATTAGCAAACATTTTTACTAAATATGGCTTCAACCAAAAAGTTACCCAGTCTATTCATGAGAAAGAGTGGACCCTTAACTGTATAGCAGATCTTAACTGCGACATTGCAATTACTGCTAACTCACCGCAACCATGGACGGACCACCACCTCCACTCATTTGCTTTTGCAGTCAACAATCCACCAACGCAATCCATACCCGTAACACCTCCTTGCCTGACAAGAAACAAACGTAAAATTATCACAGATGCTATTATGCCACTTGTGATCCCCATCCTTATCTCCTTACAGAATACTACAGACCCCAACTTACTAGTGGACGCATATAATTCCACAATTACCAAAGCCTTAGACACTGTCGCCCCACTAAAAATCCACCTGAACTCTTGGTTCACACCAGAGTTAAAAACCCTACGATCTGAAAAAAGAAAACTTGAAACCTTATGGAAACACACCCCTTCCATAGAGAACAAAACCAATTTGACTAACCTTTCTGCTAAATACAAAGATGAGATTATACGTACCAAACGTGAGACGTACAATAATAGAATAAACCAAGCTAGCTCCAGCACCAAAGAGCTTTTCACCATCCTGAGAGAAATTGAGTTGCCTAACCCTCCTGTTGATTCTTGTCTAAAAGACAAACTGGTACAGAACCATTCAGAATGCTCTCAGCAACAAAATAGCCACTTTAAAAATTGCAGACGAATGTCGCAACCTAACTAACCTAGCTCTGACTTATCTGACCCAAGAGCCTTCTACAAAACTCCCCAAGACTTCAAATTCTCAAAAGTCGCTATACCAGAAGTACACAAAATCATTGCCTACTTGAAACCATCCAGGTGCCAAGGAGATAGTTGTCGGGCACAGATCATCAAAGAGGCTGCTAGAGACCTGGTCCCTTTCATAACTAAGTTAATTAATGTCTATTTCGCCTCAGGTACTGTACCCAGCAACCTAAAGAAATCCTGGGTACTCCCACTACTTAAAAAACAATCGTTGGACCCTACTATTCCAATTATAGGCCTATCACAAAGGTCCCATTCTTGCTGAAGAGCTTGGAAAGGGTTGCATATGTGCAAATCCAAGACTACTTAGAGACCAACCAGCTCTTAGGGACTCGTCAGTCTGGCTTTAGACCTCAACATGGTACCGAAATGGCACTGATTGACTTAAAGAGCCAGATCGACAAACTAAAAGACAAAGGGAAAATTGCCATACTACTACTCTTGGTCCTATCGGCCGTCTTTGACCTGGTTGACCACAGAGTTTTTTCTAATCACCTCGCCACAGCTGCCCACTTCTCCCAGAATGCAAGCACTTGGATTTAATCTTTCCTAAATAATAGGACCATGCGAGTCTTCTCACCATCCGCAGCAGCGGACCACATCCCCATTACATGTGGAATACCCCAGGGCTCCTGTAGTGTCGCCAACTCTGTATAATATTTTCACTAAGCCGCTATTTGATGACTTGGACTGTCTGGATGTCACCTACATGAACTATGCAGATGACACCCTGATCCCCCTCCTGCTAAGAGGTATCTATGACTCGGATGTAGAGTTTGTGAACAAAATGTATCTAATCATTCAGGCATGGATGGCCACCCATGGCCTCTGCCTGAATAATGATGAAACAGAACTCCTGCTAGTAGGCTACTCAGCCAACCTGAATAAGCTCAACCCTAACTATGCCTCATTCAATATAGATGGTAACAACATCACAGTGGCCAAAGAGGTAAAAACGGTGGATTTTTACCTCATCTCTACCTCCAACCTACTTAAACAAGTTAAGGCAACAGCATCAGCCACTGCCTATACAGGTAAACTAATAAGGCCATGCAAACCATTGCTATCCATAAAAAGCTGCCTTACGCTGGCTAGAGCACTCATATTGTCCAAATTGGACTATTGTAATGGACTTTACCTGGGTGCTAGGCAGTTTGTGCTTAACACATTGCAAATACTGCAAAATAACGTGCTCAGGGCTGTGCTGACTATCCCTAGGAGAGAACATATTTCTGCAATTAGAAGACAACACAAATGGCTCTCCATAAGAGAAAAGATTGATCTGAAAACCTTGTCTCTTACATTCAAATCCGTGAATCACACGGCTCCACCTTATCTAACTGAAACATTCAATATCAGATCCTCCACACAGGTCACTAGATCGACCAACACGTCCTGTCTGGTGGTCCCAAGATATAAACTAAAAAAATCAGGGGGGAGCAGTTTCCCTGTCTTGGCAGCCCAACTGTGGAACACACTCCCACCTACCCTTAAGACAACCCAGATCTTCAACAACTTCAAGAGAAAATCAATCTCCTGGCATATCAGTAAGACCTAACTACGACACTTCTGTGTAATGAGATGATCAAATACACGCCTCCCTTGTTGAACCTTCCAACATATCACTTGCTGTACTGTCCCCTTGACTTAAGTGCTTATGGAAACCTTTCACACTTTTTGTATGCAACTGTGTAGCTTGCCTGTATGATTTTCTTCTACAAATACAACTGTATTATTATTCATGACTCTGTCTGTAACAACTGTATTTTTGTTCAAAAATGTGCCCAGATACCTCAGGGTCAGGTGCGCTATAGAAATAAATAAACAAACAAAACAAACAAGAGACATCAGTGATTACGTGTGTTGCTGTGTTCTTCTTGATTTTTCTTTTCTCTCAAACCAATGTAATTCTTCTATTCTTGTCAAGTAAAAACTATAATTATAAGAAAATTAACAGAAAGATGGGGAATCTATCAATGTTCTGACATGTGACCCTCAGACTACACAACATTCATTTCAATAGTTTAATAGCCCCACTTACAAGACTATAGTACCAGGAGCCATACTTTAGCACACTTGAAAATGTGAAATCGTTTTTACAAATGCGTAAACTCTCTCTGTGCATGCACAATAACATTTGTGCAAGTGCACTGGGCCGAATATTATTGTGCATGTGTACATTCATGAATGTTCTTAAGCCGCAAGCAGGAGGGTATTAGCACTTCAGGTAATGCGCCAGGACCCATAGTTACAGGCCATAGCTTTGCTTGGGCCTTAACGAAGGACCTGGAGCATTACCTGAAGTGATAATACCCTCCTTGCTCTGGTCTTATTGCTATTAGGACCCCAGCCGGCAATATCGCTCTGGCATTTTGGAACAGAAAAATAAAGTTACAAAAATGGCCACCGGGGGAAGGGAAAACAAAGTCTGTTTTCCCTATCCACCACCGCCATTGAAAAAAATGTGAAAAGTGAAAAGAAAATGGGTGCCATAGAAACGGGAGAAGGGACTATGCATAGTCCCTTTCTTTTCCATGGCGGTGTATTACAGATCAGGAGCAGATGCACTGGAAACAGAAGTGTTTCCAGCACGTCAGCTCCTGAGGAGGAGTGAAAAAGCAGGTAAGTGAAGGTAAGTGGGAGAGAAGGGAAAGCTGTGGAGGGGGGCAGAGGGGAAGGGAAAGGGGAGCACCTACCTGATTCCCCAGTGGGGGAAGATTGCAGACTCCAGCAGTGCGGCAGCTTTGGAGCGGGGGGATTACTGTCTGGAAATTCCCCCATTCCGAGCCTCCTCATTGGATGAGAGGCTACCACCCCCCAGCCCCACGTTGGGTACTACTAAAATATAAACCCTGAGGCTAGATTAATAAAGCGCTGATCAACACCTGGCATACCATGAACATAGTGCACCAGACACTGCTAAACACTGCTAAAGTAATTACTAAACAAATATTGGCAAAGCCAAATGTTCCGTTATTTTTAGCGTTTTACATTTATATGTAAGCATGCAGTAAATAATTTGGCTCTACTTAGCCAGTAATTGAAAACATGCTTCAATGTAGTGCTTGCAGAAAAATAACATTAGTGAGAATTTTTTGTTGTTGTTATTTTTTAAATGTTTAATGGGTTAAAAAGAAACTAAATTAACCTTTAACATACAATGCATTTGTATAAAAAGAAAAACGGGAATAATCACTTATTTACAGAAAAATAATGTTCACTTAATTACAAACTTTCAGCTTAAAAATGTTCTAAATATAAAACTAAAATTATCACTTATTTACATACAGGTTCAAAACTTTCAAAAAGGCCACCACTGAATTTACCATGCCAGCGGTCGATGCAGACAAATAACAATTCCGTAATTCGTGCGAACCTGAATTATTTAATTTATAAAAATTCTTTCCAGAACCCTCTCGCTCAAAGACTGTATGGACTTGCATTTCATAAAAAGATGTTTTGACGTCTCTATCTGTGTCACATCGTCACAAAATCTACCAAAGTTAACTCCTGCAAGATACCATATTTTGAAAGAACAGCCTTAGTGTGTAAAATATTAAGGTGAAAATGCATAAATAAAACACGAGAGTATTTACCTGTATAGATCGAAAGATATGGTGCCAATGTGCCACGCTTTTTGTGGTCCCCCTTCAAATAGGAGAGCGATGAATAGTGGTGAACATTGTCTACTGTTGTCACCCAGTCGTTATCATACAAGGTTCCTTTACCTTGCAAAGGTTTTCCTTCAGATCATTAATACCACATCCGCTTCTTTAAATAAGGTGATCAGAAACAGCCTTAAGATCATCAATAACAGAGGAGCTCCCTTTCTGAGATCAAGATAAAGTGAGTATTCAGTTGCAACCATGATGTTCCTAAGCAAGGATACATAACGCCAATAGGCTTTGGCCTTTAATGATGTTAGACCTAATTCGTAGCAATAAATATCGTAGGAAGACCTCTCCTCTCACTGCAATGTACAGAAGTATTTTTACTATATGTATACTATGTGTATACAATTAGAAATAGACATATAAGAAAGACATCTCTTCACTGAAGTGTGAGAAGTCTTTTTACTATGTATGCTACTAATGTTACATGTCAGGAAATAGTAATAGGCAAGGGCAGGAGCAACCCTGGTAGGCATGAATGAGCTAGGATCAGTGGGAGTAAACAGAGGTCAATTTATGTGGATGGGTTTGCAGAGATGTGGAGACTGCACTGAAGCATGCCTAGTGTGAGGGGATTGGGTGTAAGTCAGGCACGTGGGAAGAGAGCAACACAACCAAACACCTCTGCTCATCCTGCTGCACACTACTCTGAAATTGTGTGGCAGTGAGGGGCAGGGCAGCCAGGCAATGCCTTATGTGGGATGCAAAAGCGAGAAAGGCTACTACAACAGGCATGGCTTTAAGGTTGGGGCCAAGTAGGTGTGGGCTTTGTCTATATCAAGCAGTGACTGACCCAAACAATAAACTATGAGACCATGCAAACATGTGCTTTGCATCCTTCAGCACGGCCTCGCGTGGTATTGTTTGCAACCATACTGCATATGGTAAATTCATTTCTCTGGGGTTTGTTGTTGTGTCACACTCTCACTTAGCATATAAGTCAGCCAGTGAATAAATACATCACCTTCATTGTGTGTATACATCACCTGTGAACAAGGGATGGGGACCAAAAGCTCATTGTGGTTTAGTAATGATTTGCATAAAATTGAAGAGCATTTTGGGAGCATGAGAATGACCACAGAATGTTATATTTTGAAAACATCTGTGATATGGATTCAAGCATAAAACACTTCTGAGCATGTGGGTTTCCTTTTTCACAACCCTCAACCTAACAGTAGAATGCCAACAAGCACATGCCATATATACTCATTTGGCAGTGTAAGCAGGGGTAATTGAAGTGAGCGAGAACGGTCGGGAGTGGTGCTCCACTACTTTTATTATTTTATTATAGTAGCACCTCTACCTTTAACAACCATATTCACCATCCCAGAATGGTGCTTTTTGAAGTTAAAGCATACATCTTCACTATACCATCTTTTTGCAGTTGCAGCTAAACTGAAATCAGACCATACATTTATGAAGCCTAAATCACATAGCCCAGCTCCATCTTAGCCAGGGAGGATGGGGGAAGTGCTGATAACACTAAGATGGAATCTCTCCTCCCACTATGTGTCCTCCCGATTTTTGGAAAACATTTAATCTCAAGTAAAACGCTAAGACAATCTAGTTTCTAAACGTCCATGCCATTTGCAAGGAATACTTTTTTAATATCAGTTGGCTATAGAGGATTTGTCAATGTATTCCCCTCTGTAAGTGTACAATTGTAGTAGGAGCCTTAGCGGCTAGTCACTTGGACTATTGCAATGCATTCCTGCATATCAGCAGACTCCGCGTGGCTCAAAACTGATTGGTTTCTTCACCTAGGAAAAGTGATCCTGTACAAGCTGTTTACAGGAACCGGTTGTGGCTTCAAGTACAGTAGAGAATTCAGCTTAAAGATCTTTGCATCCTTTTCAAATGCCACCAATGGGGCTGCTCCAGCCAATCTTTCAGATTGCATCACTTGTATATCCCAGAATGGATTGTTTGGTCTGTGGAGGTTTACATTCATCCCTAAAACCCAGTCAGGCCAGAGGAGAAAAAACCTTTGTCCTTGGGACCCAGGATTTGGAGTAAATTACCAAATTCTGACAATGACAGATCAGGCTTTTTCTAGTCCCATGCCCCTATTGAAGTGGCATCTGTTCACGTAGATGTTAGGGATAAGTTCTCATTGAGATAAAACCAGCAATACTAGGCAATATGTAAATGATTCCATTGACTGACGGACTGAGAAAAACACTAAAAAACAATACACCTTCTTTACCCATTCCACCCACTTGGTTGTCAACCTGCCCAGCCACGACACCTTGTCACATGTTGCTCTATGCTTCCACCTACGCCGTCCCCCCACTGAGGTCGCAGTTCCACTACTTCTTTTGGTATACTTCTACCACTGAGTGTAAGGTGTCAGCTAGGGCCATTCTGCTTGAGCAGAAGCTTGTAACGTAATCACTCATCTCCCTTTGCTTTCCATACAGCCATGTTAACCTCAAGCTTAACACAGTACATGATTTATAGAGGGAATTCGTGTTGTGGGCAGTGGCATCATAGAGACTGAACACCATGGAGCAGCAGCCAGGGCTCCAAACACACCCTGTAGCAGTCCGTGACTTTCTTTTTTTTTTTTTTTATTATTAAGTTTATTGAATTTTATAGAAAACATACAAGCAACAAACTTATCAGCATTGTAATCGTAGAACTCATTGCATAGAATCCACACCCCATATCCATCCCCAACCTTCACAGAATCTAAAAAGCAAAACAGGCCACTTATTATCACATGTCATCCAAAAACCCACTCCACATATCATCAAACAATTTCAACTTTTTGTTGCTGCGAAGGATAACCTTCTCAATTCTGGCCACTTGCCTCAAGTCCTCCACCCATTCTGAACAGGTTGGTCTCTCATCACATTTCCATTTTCTCAAAACAATTTTTTTCGCAGAATTTGTAGTCCTAAAAAACCAGCATTTCTGTGGATAAGTGAGATCTTCCACTTTATCATCCTCACCCAAGATGATAGTGTTATAATCAAAATCCTCTTGCAGTAATAGAACCTCATTAATCTTTTCAGTGACACTCCTCCAAAATGTCCTCAGTTCATAACAGTCCCAGATCAAGTGTTCAAAGGAGCCGACATCATGCTTACACCTCCAACAGGACTCTGAGTCAATCATCCCTCTCGCATAAAGTCTCTGGGGAGTCCAAAACACTCTATTAAGAATTTTGATTTGGCGGCATTGTTCTCCAAGATTAATGGATGTCAGAGTTACGTTTTTACAAAGAAACCTCCACCTCTCCACAGTCATATCAGAGCCAAGGACCTCAGACCACTTAGTTAACAACCCCTCTGCTGGCGTGTACTGTTGGCTCAGATTTCTATATACTTTGGATGCCATACCACCTAATGTCTTATTTTCAGGTAGCCATAACTGCCAACCACCGCCATCAACAGTTCTCTGGTTCCGCAGCAAACCTCTCAATTTTCTGTATTCACCCACTGTACAGTCTCTGAGATCTTTAATTTGTGAAAGTCTTCTATAGCTGATCCATTTGCCGTCTTCCATCAGATCACTCAACCATAGTACACCACTCAGGAGCCAGTTCAACCACAATAGCGGCCTCCTATTCAGCAAAATACCTGGATTCAACCAGATAGGGATGTAATCATTATCACATACCTTACGCTTACTTTTCTTCCATAGTTCTCTCCAACAAGTTCTCAGGAATCTTGTCGGCGGAAATGAGCGATAACCAGATCCATCCACCGTGGACAGTATGGCCCTAGGCGGCAACGGAGAAGAACTACTTGATTCCGCCAGCGTCCAAACATCCTCCGAATCTTCAATAAATGGAACCAGATGCCTGGCTCCAAAGGCCAAATGATAATTCTCAAAGTCAGGAACCCCCAAACCTCCACAGTCTTGGGGCAGCTGCAATTTCCACAAGCTGAGGCGTGGCTGTTTGTTCTCCCAGAGAAAAGACTGTATTAAACTCTCAATTTTCCGCCAATGGCCCTTCTTTACGTCCAGGGGAAGCACATTGAGCACATATTTGATTTGCGGTGTTGATGTCATTTTGATGGCATTCACTCTCCCCCAGAGACTCAATTTAAGTGCATTCCATCTCTTCAGGTCCACCTCCAAAGATTGAATCACATGTGTAATATTGTCATCCATTATTTTCGAGACATCATTCGTTAGCCAAATCCCAAGGTATCTCATCTTATTCGGACACCACTTAAAGGGAAAACCCTGCATCTTCAAAACATTGCAAGTGGTTGATGCCGGCAGCGCTTCCGACTTGGTCCAATTGATCTTGTATCCAGAAACCTTGTTGAACACATCGATCAACTCCATCAGCACAGGAATGGAGCTCTCCACATTCTGAACCACCACCAGCATGTCATCCGCATACAACCAAACTTTCTGGGAGGCTGCACCAAAGCGTACGCCCTCAATTCTATCCTCTTCTCTTATCCTCACAGCCAGCAATTCCATTGCGATCACAAACAGAATTGGCGACAGTGGACAGCCTTGCCTCGTCCCTCTCCCAAGTTCAAAAATGCCCGAGTCCATGCCATTAGTCCGAACACAAGCAGTCGGCCGGGAATACAGCAGTCTTATCCATCCGATCATGGTATCTCCAAAACCAAAGCCTTTCAATGTACTTAAAAGATATGTCCATTAAATACGGTCGAAAGCTTTCTCAGCATCCAAGGACAACGTCACCACATCATTATGGTGTTCTTTGCTTTCATACAGTGTCAGCAACAATCTTCTCACATTTTCTGAAACATGTCTGCCTTTTACAAATCCAGATTGGCCTACATCTATGATATCCATCAGCGCATTCTCAATCCTCAAAGCTAACGCCTTGGCGAAAATCTTGTTGTCCGTGTTCAATAAACTGATCGGCCTATAGCTTCCAGTTTTCACTGGTGATCGTCCCTCCTTCAGAAAAACGGAGATTGAAGCATGTCTTGTTGAACTTGGAAGGCACCCATTCCTCAAAGAGGCGCGCAGCATCTCTAGCATCAAAGCAAACACCTCTTCTGGGAAAATTTTGAAAAGTTCAGCTGGTAGCCCATCCGGGCCTGGACACTTCCCAGAATTCAGCGCATAAGCAGCCAACCTGAGATCCTCCACGTTCAAATCTCTTTCCATACACTCCAAGAATTCCAAACTCACTTTCTTCAGATGGCAGTCATCAATGAATTGACCAATTGTACGCTCAGATAAGTTGATCTCTGAAGAGTACAAGGTTTTATAATACGACAGAAATGCTGCATTAATCTCCACAGGATCAAAAGTCACCAACCCATCCTGTCTTTCCACTGCATTGACAGATCTGCCACTGTCCATAACCCTCAACCGATGTGCCAGAAGTCGATCACATTTTTCTCCTTTTTCATAGTAGTTGCTTTTGGTTCTAAAAAGCAACCACTCAGCCTTCGAAGAATACAAATCTTCCAATCGTCTCCTTTTCTGCTTCAATATTTTAATAGTCTCATCTGAAAAGTTTTGCATATTATTTCTCTCAAGATCCTGAATGTCCACAATAAGCTTTTTCACTTCTGCATCTCTCATTTTTTTCTTTTTGCTGGACAAACCAATCAACAATCCTCGCATATATGATTTGAAGGCTTCCCACACAAACTCCACCCTGACTTCACCAGTCCAATTCACAGATATAAAGAATCTCGCTTCTTGAACAATTTTGTCCACAATTTCATCGTCGTCCAAGAGGGAGACATTCATCCGCCAGGTGTTAGACCTAGGAACCGGGAAGGTCAATCGCAAGTCTATGGAGATTGGAGCATGGTCCGAAACAAGTAGTGATCCGATGTTACCCCTTTGGAATGATTGTGTACAGAGGCCAGAGGTCATAAAGAGGTCAATTCTCGAATAAGCATTATGCCTTGCAGAGAAGAAAGTATATTGTCTCGTAGAAGGGTTTGCAATCTCCAAACATCTGTGAGGCTCCATTCATCAATTAGTCTCTTTAATGCTGTTCTTTTCAGAGCGTTGGCATTGTCCACATCCCCCACACTTTTATCAAGTCCAGGTTCTAAAACCACATTGAAGTCCCCTCCCAAAATCACATTAATCGCATTTACATTCTGCAACATTTGCGTTAAAGCTACAAAAAAACTACCATCACCCCCATTCGGAGCATATATATTGCAGAAACAATACTGAGCATCCTGAATATGTGCAGTGACACATACTATCCTTCCATCCCCATCCTTCACACACTTCACCCCAGTGATCTGGAGATTCTTCCTAAAAAGAATACACACACCCCTAGAACCAGTAGTGAACGATGAACCATAAACATCACCAACCCACTCCTTTTTCCACTTATCTATATCCACATCTAACAAATGAGTCTCCTGAAGCATCGCGACATCCACCCCCATCTCCCCTAGTTTACTCAAAATCACCTTCCTCTTGACAGCACAATGTGCACCATTCACATTCCAAGATACCACTCTGAAATTCCTCTGATAAGTGTAAGACATTGCTAGATCCCGTTTCCCAATCCTTGCAATGAATTCACAAGACACAATACTACCTAAACCTATAGTCAAGTAAAGAAATAAAATAAAAAATAAAAAAAACACACTCCTGGGCTTGAACCACACAACCATCCAGAACATCCCTTCCAGCTACACGCTGAAAGGGACTACCCCCCTCCCTCCCTTAGGTCAGCCTATAGATAGCCCATAAAGGGTGTCACAGACCACATTTGGTCAAATTCAAATGAAGTTGAAAATACAATTTGGTCTAAATGAATTCCCACAACTCTCCAGCAAATGAAAGCACAAATAATAGATGCAACATCCCCTACTCAAAAACGCTAAATACCACACCATGTGTCAATCACATGCCTAGACAAAACCTGAATTCTCTTATTATAACCATCAACGAATCACACTAATCCACCTACCGTCACAACCATCAGTGTAAACATCACAAATCCCAACTACTGCGGGCATGCTGAGCAATTGAGCGTGAATCATCACTAGAAAGTGTGAGCAAGTGTACAGAGAGTTGCAAAATACCTGTGTCCCTGCACCCTACCAAATGAGATTAGAAGCCAGATACAGCATTAAACTTTTCCATGGCATTCACACACCAATCCATGACTATCCCGGTGGCCTTACCACTCACCTTGCCAAGCATAAAAATCAGAATCTCCGGTATTTCCTGGACACTACATTCCCCCATGTGACTTCCATGGCACAAAACTGCAACCCCCACCGTGTTAATCCAAATGTACTGTATAACTGGGCACTCCAGATATAACGTGTTGGCACATCACTCATCGCGCTTTGAGAATGGAATCAAACCCTCTCCAACGTAAGCATTACTGCAAAAAAAAACCTAATAGAAAATTCTGTCTGTGATTTGGTAAGTAGACAGAGGTGCACAATCATATCTTAACCATAGGCCTCGTCAGTGTTCACATTAGATGACAGCACTATTACATTCTCACAGCTGATTTCGTTACTGCACGAAAGGAAACGTACCCATGCAAAGTAAAAGGTGTAGACTACAGTGGAACCCCAGGTACCCAATAGTGACAACTCTCACCTTCTTTATGCAGCGATGGTAATGGCATACAGTTGGCTTCGTTATTACAGTACAAGTACATGTCAAATATACCCCACTCAGCATGTCAGGGGTGTGCAACCAGGACAAGAACAACTGTTACATATGCAGGGTATTAGCATTGGGCAGCATACTCGCAAACGTGGCATTCCTTCATCTAATTCTGGCTATGGAAACACATTACAATGTGATCAACGTACCACAGCAGTCCGGGATAAAGCCGTGCAAAGAGCATTCCCCTCCCCTCAGCCACAACACATGCACCCCAGCCTCTACACCCACTGTGCCCCCCAAACACCTGAGCATGCAGCAAGGCACATTGCCCGGAACACGCGTGCTGCGGCCCCAAAGGAGAACGCGCCACTACGCCTTACCTCAAATGTGCGTCAACAGTGGCCGGTCACACGCATCCACCAATCCAACACACCACTGCCGGCAAGACTCCAAAGGGTGTCGCACGGCCGACATTTCCGGACAGCACGACACCTCCCGCACTCCGTCCAAACAAAAACAAGCACCATCACCTATAAAAAATCTATAGAGCGCGTACTGCCGTAGAGTAAAGCACCCATTATCCGAGCCCACATCAAGCCTACACTCGAGCGAAAAACCGTTACAGCATATTTGAAACATTAATAACGCTCTGATACCTAAACAAACCAATTCCCATCTAACAAATTCAGGAAAAAATGAATCAATAAAGAAAAGTAACCTTACATCTTCACAGCTTCATACATCATGCATCACATCAATCTGCAATACTATTATCCAAGTTTAAGCCCCCAGCCCTCAGCCACTTTTCAGCTTCAACTGGATCCTCTGTGGTTTTGACACCTGATCCAAAAAATATCTTCAGTGTCGCTGGTTTCACCAGCAGAGTTTTAATCCCCTTTTCTTGTGCCAAAGCTTTGGCACTTTTGAACGCCTTCCTCATTTCCACTATTTCCTTAGGGAAATCTGGATAGATCGCCAATTGATCTCCATTTAGCAGAAGTTTTCCTTTTTCTCTCGCAGCCTTTAAAATCCTTTCCTTTGCACTCACTCTGGACATCACCATGATGATCTGTCTTGGTTTTCCGGCCTGGACCAGCTTACCAGCTCTAAAGGAGTAATCCATGTCCATTTCTTTTAGGATGTTGTTACCCAAAGTTGCCTCCAGTACTCCTCTGACTCTGTGATCGAGGTTTTTGTCCAAAGCAGGGTCTTCACTCACACCCAGCAAGCGCAAGTTCAAGTTCCTTTGATCAGCCTCCAACATCAGGTTCCTCCTCTTCAAATCAGAAACTTCATATCTCAACTCCTCGTAGGCCCTATAACTCCCTGCAACCTCCGTGGCCAAGGTTGTATTTTCTGCTTCCACTTTGGTGACTCTATTCTCCAGGTGACCGACTTGAGAGGACAATTCACTGAGGGTAAACTTCATTTACTTCACATCCTGGGCAATCTGGAGAAGCAGTGCATACATGTCACCATTCTCTGAACTCTCACCCATCTTCTCCCCTTGTTTAGCTTTTTTAGAGTTGGGGTTGTCAGGGATCTCAATCTTCTTCTTTGATATCAGCGCAGGATTCATTTTTCTCAATTTCCAATATTATTATTATCCATAGGCTGGGAGGGAGCAGGAGCAGTTGGTTTAAGCTGCTGCCTTGTTCACCAACATTCCAGAATCCAGTCCGTGACTTTCTCATAAAATGTAGAGGGAGCTCTTCAGCAGTGGTACTGGTCCTCAGAAAGCAAATCAGTGTGCAACATATACTTAGGCCATTTCATGCCACAGGCAATGCCAGTTGCTAGGCTGAGCATAGACTGCTTCATAATACTAATTTCTCTCTCTTTCTGTAGCAATGTTATAACATATAGGTGGTTCTAGCAATGTTGACAGAAAGGCTGGTGGAGCTGGGAAGAAGCTCTAATAAAGCAGCTAAATGGTTCAAATCTTTTCTTCGACCAAGGATGTCAAGAGTGGCCAAGGACGGCTGTCAGTCAAAACAGGCTCCCCTTAATTGCAGGGTACATGCCTGTCACTGCTATTATTTAACATTTATTCTAGGCCTTAGTGTTATCTCCTGGATGGTCTGGGTGTCCAGTTTGCAAACTACGCGGACGATACCCAGATCATCCTGAAGCTTTCTAGGTCATACACCAATGACCTAGTTAGGGCCAAAGAGAGCTTTGGTGTCATTAAGGCATGGCTGGCCAGAAAATCACTAGCCTTAAATGATAATGAAACCCAGATTCTTATGCTTGGCACTGGTATCAAATGTAAAAAATTGGGCCCCCAATATAGAGGCTTTTTGATTGAGGGCATTGACATTCCTGAACATGTAAACATTCTTGGAATCTTTCTGGATTCTCAACTAACATTTAAAAAACATGTCTCATATTTGAGCGCGTCATGCACATACATGATTCATTTGTTATGGCAAATCTATCCATATTTGGCAGAAAAGAATAGGGCCCTAATTGCAGCAGCAACAAAAAATACATAATTAGACTATTGTAATAGTCTTTTGGTTGGCACATCTCCGACAAATATTAAAAAACATCAAACAAAGCAGAATGCAGCGGCTCATGCAGTTTGTGGGCTGGGTCGATGGGCTCATAGCTCTGCTGCGCGTCAGAACCTGCACTCGCTCTCTATCTCCAACAGAATACAATTTAAGGCCTCGAGCTTAGTGTATAAATGCATGGCTACGGAAGCCCCATCCTACCTATGTTCTCGAATTGAGAGAACTCCTTTTAGGCACACTGTGCGCTCAAACAAAGACAGTTTACTGGTACAGCCCCACTTTTTACTGAACAGGATTGGAGGGTCCAGCACAGATTCAGAGCAAACAGCTAGAACCTATTTGTATTGTCAAAGTTTGGACAAGAGGATTCCTTAATTTGCATAGGGCATACCTCCTTGCAAAAGTGGGAATTCCCAACAAGAATATATAACAACACAAGTGAAGGTCATGCATATTCGGTATCGTAGAATGATCCCTGTGCAAGAGGTGTAAGGAAACCGTATCCAAAGAGAACTGTTACAATTGCATGTACATGCAAGAGGTCCCCTCCATGCATGCAATCCTTTGCAATGTCATTACAAAGTGAAAAAAGGAGCAAAAAGCAGGCAAAATCACCTTTACAAAATTAATGAGTGTGGGCTGATAACGAACATAACCTCTTCTATGGCATTTCTTCCACTCACTGAACCTTCACATAGAAGAGATTTCCATGTGTATATCAGTCTGGCCCCACTCACAAGGGCAGTCCACCCCCGAAATGATCAGCAATTCTCCTCTGACCAAGAGCATCATCAGCAACCCCAGTATCACCTTTCCACTTACGTTTTCCTCTTCATAGTGTAAAACATTATTTCCATTTGCAGATGGCAGGCACCATTTGCAATGGATGCCTTCAGTGTCTGTGTTCAGCAAGTGTAAAAGTAGGTGGATTCCGTCGGAATGCAACGCATTTGCACCATCATGAATATTTCCTGCTGTCAAAAATGCATGCAGATTTGAATTATGGAGGGAATTGGTGTGGCATCAGCCTGAACTCAGACCTCCAAGTCAGGCATCCCATCAACGTGCACCCCAACCATCTCCCCCATTCAGCTCATCCAGTCTGCATCCTAGCCCCCCAGGTGATGCCTGAGCCTCAACGCCAGCTTCTCTCAGATGACACATCAGCATGTACCTTAGCACCCCCAGCAGTAAAAATGCAAACACTTAAGAAATTGATTGTGTTTTTAAGGTAGCAGCAGATGAAGAAATGTGTTTCCAACTATATAAGAGGTGATTGGGTTAATCTGCATATAGCTGAAGTAAATCCTCCAACGGAAGGCATTTTCCAGAGGGAGCTAAATGGAGAACAATTTCCCAAGACAAGGAAGAACTTACCTGGTGGAGTTGCCGCCTGGAACTGTTGATGTTCCTATCTGTTGAGGGCATTTAAAAGAGAAACAAAACATGAGTACAATAAGCCCCGTAAATAAGAATACATGCCCCAAGAATCAGTTAAATCCTAAATAGCAATTGAACACATTTTGGAGGAATCCTATAGTTAGTTATACCACCTATTGGTCACACAGCCTTTAAATGAAAGTTTGTGTAAGTATGTTACTTAAAATAGAATTCCTTAGAGTCTATAATTGTACAGGACATGTTAGTCTCTAACATTAACCAAAGATTCATTAGTTCCATGAGTTTTCATGGGAACAAATTATGTTTGGGTCTGTGAGCATGGTGTACAACGTGAATCACAGATTTTCAGGGTCTGATAAACTTGACGTATGAAAACTATAGTTTACAGAAAAGAAATATTTGATTAGCATTTTCTACCGCTCAAAAGGGAATGGGAAGGAGGTTATTTCCTCTTCTTCATGCCCAGTAAATTATGTCAATTTAAATAATGAACTTCAGTTTTCAGGGCCAATTGCACAGACACGAAAGGATTCTGCCCTAAGTGGACTCCTTATGCCACATAAAGTTAACTTGCTTATTCTTTTTCTATTTTAATTGGATCACGTCATGCTTGCATGAGTACGTAACACATCAAGATATAAAAGCTTCCACCCTGAACCCAAGCATGTAGATAAAGTAGCCAAGTCAACCCCATCAGATATTCAAGCCTGAAAGCAATGGTGTCCAATATACAAGAGTTGAAATAGCCCAGGAATCATGAAGCCACATGCAAACCCACTATTTTTATTTGATGTCAAGTTCAAGTTTGAAAGGTTTATTTGGATTACTCCATTAACAATACACACAAGAGAACAATAATTCACACAAAAAAAAATATTTTACCAACCTAATTGGTTAACAAACTTCGTTTTACAATCAAACAGTTCAAACCAAAAATAAAAATAAGCCCCCCCGCCTTCCTGTGAGCGAACATTCCTGCAAGTTTCACCCTTAAAAAACAACCAATTTATAGAGGATTGCAGACGTTAGTCCCTGGGCATGGTTTGAATTTTAAACAATCTTATGTTTGAAGCCATGACTATGAATTAAATCAGATAAAAAAAAAACTGGGGCTAAGACCACAGATTCCTTACAAGATCTAATGTTGTGATACAGGAAGTGTCGTTTTAACCCTGCTACCCCCTCAGCTTTATAAAATTGACAAATCAAAACAAAATGCACCAATTCTTTGTCCAATCCCATGTTGCACTGGCATTTTGGTGAGGCCCTATGCCTACTGGCTCTTTTGGCAAGCAGAGCTGCTTTAACCTAGTCATAATCAGCAACCCCTTCCCCGCAGGTGAAATGAGGCCGCTGATGGGTCCAGGGGCTAAAAGGCTCCATTTAGCCTCAACATACATTGCAAGTTTAGATAGTGAATTAATACTATCTGCATCCGCCACCAACGTTCTTTCTCTAAACCGACATTTAATTGCTGAATTCACTTGAGCCAGGTTGGTCTCATGTTTATCTGCCACTTTTTCAGTGGTCAATATTTCCCAGAGACTAATCCCTTTCTTATACCATAAAATGTATCCATGCCTGGGGCAACCCCTCATCACATCAAAACCAGACAGAGCATTTGGATTATTTGAGTATCCTAGTTTAAGTTTGGAGAAGAATGTCAGGTGTCTGTATTGTGCCATGAAATAGATACTAAGTAGCCCTGATGTGATTCTTTGCGCACTACTCAGGCACCCTGTGCTAAGCCCAGAACTTGGCACCAGAATTGTGTCTGAACTATTTCCAGAGGCTTGCAGTTACCAAATCCCCAAATTTCATTTCCATACAGTATCTGTGATGACTCTGTTAGCTTAGTGACCTTCATGCACTTGTCCAGCCTGAGGGCTCCAATTTGAAATAAAATCTCGGTGGCCCTCTCAGTTCTATCCACCTGATATTTAATAGCCTCCACCCAGAGACCATTCATTGAAAACTAAGTAAACATATGTGTCTAGTACTCAAATGGGTTCCACCTTTATGTCCTAGCTGAAAATGTTCCCATTTCCCAAAAAAACAATGGGCCTCATTACAAGTGAGGCGGAAGGGGTTAACGGCCTCCGCTAATGGTGGCGGGCCCGTTAACACCATTCTGCCTCATTACAAGGTCCCCTCGCGGGACCCAGTAAGGACGCCTGGTAAAACCTGGTAAAACCAGGCGTCCTTACCGGGTCCCGTGAGGGGTAGAGGGAGCTAACAACGGGCAGGTCATAATCGGCCCATTGTTAGCTCCCTCTCCCATTCCCATTGAGACCTACGGGGGCTCAGATAGAAATGGAGAAGGTCTGGGCCCGGGCTCCCAGAGGGAGGAATTACCGGGCCCTCCGAACTCGGAATGAACGGGTAATTCCCCATTCTGGGAACCCAGTAAAGAAGCCCGGTTTGGCAGCAGCGATGGAGCTGATAGCTCCATGGCTACCGCCAAACTTGTAAGGAGGCCCAATATCTTAGTTTTACTTTTATTTAACTTTAATTTGTGAGTTTCCACAAAATCCATGGCATAGCGAAGCTCATGATTAAAGCCACCTGGGGTAAGCACCAAAATGATTGTGTCATCAGCATAAAGTAATGTGCTATATTCTTTATTCCCCAACCTAGGGAGACATACCATGTTGCTACCCCTATCTGGGTCAAAGTCAGACATAAAAAGGATAAATAACAGAGTGCAAGTGGGTAACCATGTTCCCCCCCCCCTGTTGGTCTGGAAATAGGTGTATTTACTCCTACTCCTCGATACCTTACTGCTGTCATAGTCTGGTCACAGCCTTAATAAAATATGCAGAATCCCCAGTGCATCTAATTTCCTATGGGCCCCAGTCAAAAAAGGCAGCAT
Organism: Ambystoma mexicanum; assembly: GCF_040938575.1. NCBI lineage: Eukaryota > Metazoa > Chordata > Amphibia > Caudata > Ambystomatidae > Ambystoma > Ambystoma mexicanum. Next base: position 416,173,760 of record NC_090927.1, on the reverse strand, counting down.
ACGCAGATCCACCCTGGAGTCTGCAAAGTTTGCGGGTGAGTGTGGATACAATTGTCTACCATTGAGAAAATGTGCCTAAAGCCTGTCAGTGACGTCTGTAAAATGTTGCTCTCCGTCAACCCATCTTCCATTCTGCCAAGGATACACTCTGCATAGATTTTGGATGAAATATCCAATAACGAGAGTGGGGATCCTCAAGCTCACCTTTCTTTAATATTGGTACTATTATCCCACTCCTCCAACTAGATGAACATTCAAGGCTTCTGTGAGGGACCGGAGGGGGGGTCTGTACTTTTGCTCTCTATTTGGTAGAGGAGAGGCACAGAGGACCCCTGCCAAGATTCTCAATATTGGTACGTGGTCGAGCAATCAAGGCCTAGCTTTTCGGGAAGGTGATGCAGGCTGATTCTTAAGTACAGTGTAGTCCCGAAGCACCCACAAAGGAATGTCCGCACACTGTATTGGTTAAAACACAGTCTTTATATAATTAATATTCAAGGTTATGTACAATATCACGATAACGCACTTTGTACTCTGTTATCTATAATGGCAAATATATACAGTTCTACGTGGTACCACAATTACTATTAGATCTCTTTAAAGTGCCTCAACTGCATGGTTAAACGGCACACAAATCAAGTAGTAAAAGAAAGCAACAGTAGAGAAAAGGGGAAAGCAGTTAATAAGAACAATTGGCAGAAATACTGGTCACTACCGTTAAACACAGCTCTGTGTGGAGATCCCCCCACCTGGGCAACCTGTAGAATAAAGATACAAGGCCAGTCCATATATTGTTCACAAGACACTTCCCAATAGTTCTGCAACCCCAAAGTACCTGGCGTTGTAGTGTTCCTCGTCGGGGAATCAAAGGCCCTTCTTGAGTGTCCTCCCTTTAAGGCAGGAGTCACGGGTCGTCGAACGTCCGACAGAGAACAGGGTGAGCTACGACGGTGAAGTGGCAGCTTCGTTCCTAGCGGTGCTTCTTGACGGGGAAGCATAAACGTCCTGCAAGGAAGAGGCGTGTGGGGCACCTCAGTGTCGATAGTTCTGGACCGCAAAGAGTTTGAAGAAATGTGGCCCAGCAAGGGCGTCGAGTCGTCGGCGTCTCTGTGGTCTTTGGGTGGCGGGAAACCCACCGGCGTATGCTCCTCGGCGCATCAACGGTTAGGCCTTCTCCAGCGGGATACAGCAGCGACGGAGCAGACGAGAGCGTCCTTGGATTTGAAAGTTCTTAGGCAAACAGGAGCGCGGCAGCTCCGGTCGGTGACGGCGGTCGTCGACAGTGGCGGACAACAGTCCGGGCGGGTGCTTCTCTTTGGGATTCCGTAAGCAGTCCCTGTAGAGAAAAGGGGAAAGCAGTTAATAAGAACAATTGGCAGAAATACTGGTCACTACCGTTAAACACAGCTCTGTGTGGAGATCCCCCCACCTGGGCAACCTGTAGAATAAAGATACAAGCCCAGTCCATATATTGTTCACAAGACACTTCCCAATAGTTCTGCAACCCCAAAGTACCTGGCGTTGTAGCGTTCCTCGTCAGGGAATCGACAGCCCTTCTTGAGTGTCCTCCCTTTAAGGCAGGAGTCACAGGTCATCGAACGTCTGACGGAGAACAGGGTGAACTACGACTGTGAAGTGGCAGCTTCGATCCTAGCGGTGCTCTTGACGGGGAAGTGTAAACGTCCTGCAAGGAAGAAGCGTGCAGGGCACCTCGTGTCGATAGTTCTGGAACGCAAAGAGTTTGAAGAACTGTGGCCCAGCAAGGGCATCGAGTCGTCGGCGTCTCTGTGGTCTTTGGGTGGCGGGAAACCCACCGGCAGATGCTTCTCTGCGCATCGATGGTCAGGCCTTCTCCAGTGCGATACAGCGGCGATGATGCAGACGAGAGCGTCCTTGGATTCGAAAGTTCTTAGGCAAACAGGAGCGCGGCGGCTCCGGTCACTGACGGCGGTCATCGACAGTGGCGGACAACAGTCCGGGCGGGTGCTTCTCTTTGGGATTCCGTAAGCAGTCCCTGTCTCGGGTCGGCAGCCTGTCAAAGGTCTGTCTACCAGGGAGCTTTGGCAAAGATCAGCTGGTGCTCGAAGGTCCCTCATAGCTCGGGAAGAGGGCGCCTTACCAGGTCCTCTCTGGGTCAGTCCTTGGAGACACAGCAGCTTTCAGATTGTGAAGGAGAGCAACAGCAATTCTTCTCATCCAGCAGGGCCTCAAGGTCAAGATTCAGTTACTCCAGTTACTCGTCGTAGTGGGCTTCAGCTCCTGAACACGATTCCTAGCAGTGAGAGGTCCTCAGATATACTATTGATTTCCCATTCATTCCGCTGGGTCATACTCAAGCATCCAATCACGGTGAAGGGCATTCATTCAGGTAGGCAGCCAATCAGGCACACAGTGCATTCAGGCCATTCACTTCTCTCCAGACACTCACAACAAGTTATGTGTATTGGGACAAGTACCCAGCCATTCAACACTTCACACTGCATTCATACCAGTTTCAGACAGGGCTGTCTCAGTCATTGTGTCAAACATCAGATACTAGACACCCACAACAGAGAATGCGTATTCGTCACACACTCCATTCACCCGGGTCCCACCCACAGGCGTACCCAGAACATACGGTCGTTGGGAAGGCTCCAGCCAGTCTGGTCAGCACTTCCCCACACTACCATATATGGAACCTCCACCCAACAGCCAGTCAGGGGGAAGGGACAGAGTCAGGGCTTCCCGGGACATCGGGAAGATCAAGGTAACAGGCGATGGAAGGCAAGAGGCCACAGGGGCCACCTTGTCTCCATCAGGAATCTACCGATTCCAATGACAGGGCCTGGGCATCCCAAAATGGAGGACGCTCAGGGCATCAGTCAATTCAGCACGAAGCTGCCACCAGCCCATACCCTGCTCTGTGGGCCACCCACAGGTGCCCATAACCATACACTAGGGGCACAGGGTTGTACCCACTCCTATGGGTGCCATAAGGGTATCCCACGGGTCTGTTCACCAAAACCAAAGGAGAGAGCTGCACCGCCAGGAGTCCCACATGAACTCCTGCGCGAAAAACACAACAGAACACACAACAAAAAGCAGTAAAGGACAAGAATACGGAGGCCCTGTCCCTCCGATGCATTTCCAGCCTCACAGCCTCACCAATTGCTTCAAATAATTTTGCCAATATTAGCATCCACCAATTAACATGCCCTAAAGAAATCTGCATTTAACCCATCCAGGCCAGCAACTTTCACCTTCTCTAATTGGTCAGTGGCCACTGAAATCTCCTACTCAGTGAATGTGATGTTGACATTGGTGCTAACCTGTATGGGCCATTACTGCTTACCCGGTCTACATAAAACATCTTAACCTTTAATTATCTATGTTTCCCACTTGTTGGCAGCCCGTCTTGTCCCAGCCTTTAGCTATAAGCCTCCATTATAGTCTATGGTTGTTTATGTCAATACTCGGTGATGGTGCCAGAAAAAACTAATTGAATTTTATTTTGTAACATTTACTTTAAAAATTGTATTAGAGAGCATTTTACTCTTCCGTCTAGAAGAGTCATTTGGATGCACTTTTATAGCAATGGATGTCTGTGTGCACTGTGAATGAAAACAGTGACATATTAGCAGGCAGGTTGGGTTTCTTTTCTGTAGAGAATCTGCCTTCATTTATGTGAAATATTGTGGGTGATTTCCTCAGGGTTCACATTTAGGGGGCCACCCTTTAATTTCTTGATTTATTCTTTTAAATAAAACACAAAACTCAGATTAAAACCAGCCACTTTTTTGTCACGGATTGTGGGATGTGATTGTTGTGATCGGGGCAATTGTGGTTATCAGACTCTTGACCTTTCTCCATGAAAGAATCAATTCAAATATATTCATAGATTGAAATCTTTACAAGGCAGACACATGTGCAGAGACATCAGAGGGACAAAGAGTATGGAGCAGTCCTTCAAAATAAATCTCTTTGTTGGTTTTAACATAGCATCCACAGTATCACATATCACAATGTCGATTTAAAACATTAGTGATAGAAAAAAACAAAGAGACGTTAAAATATGGCAGCTCTAGAAACTAAAAACCATCACCCCTCTGTGGGCCTCACCACCCACTCACCGACACGTCAGGTCCTGTGCTTCAGTGGAATGAAGGTCATCAACCTTAATTTCAGCCTATCCTTCTGCACAAATAACGTCGCAAAAGAATTCTTATCAGCCCTCTTTGTATGTTATTGCTTCACAGGGGTCTATCATCTGAGGGGTAAAGCAAACCATTCAACAGCAATGCCAAAGCCAATTGATGAGACACAGCCACGTTTGCATACATGGATTAAATCCTGCTCAGGGTCACCAGTTCATTTGTCAACCTCATAAGGTCTCTAAACCAATTAGTTATTCTAGGGTCTTTGGGTTTGTACCAGGACATAGCAATATACCTCTTTTCCAGTACCGGGGACAAGTACACCACTCCATGCAGTTCCTGCTCTGTCTTCTATCTGGGAAACTGAACCAGTAAGCAGATCAAAGGTGTTTCAGTTATCCAAATACTTAACTTGCCAGGCCAGCCAATCTGGCAACCACTTTACCCCAGAAATCACCCGGTTTGGGACAGTGTCACAGCATGTGAAGAAACTGTGACTCCGCACCTCCACATTGTGGGCAGAGATCTGATCACTCTGGGTACATTTTATGCATTCTACGTGGTGTAGGATGTTATATTGGATGAGTCTGAAATGGGCATTTCGAGATACCAGTTTCGTATAGTTGCAAATCTTTTCCTTTAAAAAAAATCTGTATTCAAGTGCATTCACTTAACAAATAAACCTTCACACTACAATAAAACACATGCAACTGGCAATAATAATAATCAGAAATAATTAACTATTTACAGTTAAGCAACAAGCACTTCCATTATCTGCTTCCATGTTAGCTGAGCCAAGTTTAGCATAATCCTAGATCCGGCTGATTTAATTTATTTATAGAACATTTGTCTGGCACCTATACACCCAAAATTAGTTTTCAGGAATTTCCTCAAGATGACTAACATAGGCTTGGTAATGCAAGGTGTATGCGCCCACCATTTGTGGACACTTAGTCAGAAGGTGTCTTGTAGTCTCGAGAGTGTCCTTGCACAATCTACATATTCTCGCCACCACCACCACCATGAGAAAGGGTAACAAGTTAAACAGAAGCAACAGGATGATTTTCCTCAGGTTGTGATCTATAGAATGTATAAGATATCCCCTTGGCTCTAGGTCAAGCAATGCTTAGTTAGAATAGCCATTCCAGGATGTTTTACCAGATGCATATTCCACATTATTCACTTTATTCCAGCCATATGCCTTTTTTAATCAACATTTCACTGGCAAGATTCAGGTTACACAATTCATGACATCCCAACCAATCTTCCTGTAAAAATGTTCACAGGCCTCCCATAATTCATACGTTTTCATGCCACCAAAGCCATGCCACCGAAGCAGAGACCTTTTCCCACTGTTCATCCTCAAACATTAACTCCAGGTCCCGTTGCCAGGCCTCCCTGGCATTTAACACTGGTCCCTTCTGGGTGCTCTTATAAAGTCGGATTCTAAAGATTATAGAGATTGGATGGCACTCGTTCTCAAGAGCACAGAGGCCTTCCAGTAGCGGGTTTCCAGGGGGCATCTCTGGTAATATAGGCCAAGACCTACTTGACCTGCTTGTTAGGCCTGAATATAGCAAATTGCCCCTCACAAATAATTATTATAATTCATTATAATTGTTGTTTTATAACAAGCTTAATACCAGTGACTAGTTTCTAAGCATGAGATGTCAAGGGAATTACAAAGGTTGGGAAAGGGTCTCAGTCGGTCATCTTCAAAAAGGTCTCCCCAAACCTCTAATCCCTACATTTCCCATTCACTCGGGTGTCTTCTATCTGTTTTCTCCAGGTGGTGACTGCCCATGCTTAGCGGGATGCCTGGAGAGTATGGACTCACGAATTCAACTCGGCTATTGGTCCATTTCCACAATTGCTTCCCCAAATAGCTTTCCCTTACATCCGCCTTTGCAGCCATAGCACCTCCTTCATGGTACAAGGTCTCATCGAGATAACCTTCGCTCAGAGGTTTCTTCATCAGCCATTGTACAACAAATTACAATTGTGATGACAAAAAGTGCAAATCAAAGTTCAGTACCTGGAGCCCTCCTAGCCAGTAGGGGTCCTGTAGTTTAGCTAATGCCATCCATCTCTGGCCCCTCACCAAGTGTATATCTCTAACCAAAGTATAATGTTTGTCAAAAACACTCTGTGGAATCGCAGACATTACGTTAGTGAAGTAATACAATAGTCTTGGAAGGATCATCATTTTAGTCAATGGTATTCTACCCATCAGGGGCAAAGGTATTTCTCCGTTTGAGATGCTCAGAGGAAGAAAATACAACACTAGAGTGTGTCCATCCTGGTTAGGCTGAGCCTGCAAAAGAGAGATTAATTTTAACCATCTTACCATCCTCTGGCACTGCATCTGTACAGCAGACTCCTGTCCACACTCCATCGCCTGCTCCCCCCGTCAATTGCTTTCCCAGCCAGAGACACCAACCAGACAGGGTCTGGTGGGCAAGCGGTCATAGAGAATGATAATGCTACCACTCTACTTTGTGTGGACAGTTATTTTGTGTTGATTTCATTTGTTCATACCTGGATCATAATTTCTCCACATGTGGACATTTGTTTCCTCAGTTCAGCCCTGGATTTCATTTGCTGCCCCCAGACAGTTTGTTTTTCATGGGCATTTCCTGAGCTTATTTTGATTTAAAGTTTTACCTCACACTCAATGGGATAGCACTGCACTTTAAACCCTTCCCAGTTTCATAAGGTTTGGTTTGAAGAGTGATTTAGTGTGCTATATTGTGTTGTCACATGTGTGCCTGGGAGGTGGGCTTTTTGCTCATTTGTTGTTCATGCTTCTATTTTAGGAAAGGATTCACAACTATTTCAAGAGGGACTGGTCCATGCCTGTACTCCCGATTAGGTGGGCACACAACACTTCCATTTTTCGCTGTGGAGGGCTCTACAGTAGCCGCAGCAGTTGCAGTTGACAAAGGCCTGCTCTCAGGCCAATCAGGGATACTCCCTCACCAAAGTACAGGCCTCTGAATCAGCAGCAGCTCCTGCATCTGAGGCTTGATTTCTACTGAAATGAGCACCCTCCATGACTAGACCTTTTGCTGTGCTGGTCGTATCTCCCCTCTCAGAATTTCTCTCAAACAGTTTTCTCTCAACCAGGAGTATGTCCACCAATTCTTGGTGGGCATACTCCTGGGACCAGTGAATTTCATCCATGATTGGCCCCAGTGAGGAACAAGCATCCACCAGTACTCTCAACATGCTTCTCAACCAATGGCTGGCCTACCTTCAGGTCTGTCATTCTCCTCACAATGTATCCTCGAAGAGTGCCAGGCATGGGTACAGGCCAGAACAAGGTACTCCTAGTGGTTCTCCATCAAGATCGCTACCTATCCTGGAAAGGGTCTGCTTCATGGGAGTGGTGGGATCATCCCCCACCACTACCAGAATACCCTCATGCCTCAGCAGCTGCATGTCAGGTTGGGCCACTGCAACATTGTTGTGGTGATAGTGGTGGAGGTATCTTGGTCACTGTGTCTGGGCAGATGGCCTCTCGTGTTGTAACAGGGCTGGTCCTCCGTCTTGTGTCCCTTGGAGCATCACAGTCCTCCTCAAAGTGTTGCCGGGATCACTTACCCCATCATCATCGAATCATCAGTGTTGTCACTGGTGGATTCATGGAGCCCTGTGTATGAGAGCACAGCATCAGCGGGCATAGTGCACTGGCATGCATGGAAACCATCATACATGTATGTCACTTTGGTCCCCTTCACATTGTTCTAGACTTCCAATAAATGGTGAGCATATGTTGTGGGCTTCGGGTTTTACTGGGGCCACTAATGGCAATGTGTGGTGAGGCAAATGCACATGCCATGATTGGGAGCCCCCATATAAAGGTTGTGATCCACAAAATAGGCAAATTACATGACAGCCTCTTGATGTTCTGGGGTGCTGGTAGTCATTGGCCATTACTGAGCATGCCATTGCATCAGCATATGCACCCATACTATTGTCACCCAAATGTTACCGCTCACACACCTTTTTCATAATCTTCTGAGACAATTGTGCAGTTGTTGCCATGCCAAAGTGATGTCAGACATTATGCTCTTCATATTGACAGTCATACCAAGGGTAAGGTGTCAGGTCAACACATAGAGCATCAATAATGGCTAAATGTCTCTGTCGATGTAATAGATGTTCACTGCACATGGGATACTGAAGTTATCAAATGTCCATTATGAATGTCACTTAGCACGATGGGGGGCGTGGCTTGGCAGCCATGTGGTAGACAGCACGGCTTCAGAGCTCCGTGAAGATCCTTTATGCGAATCAGTTGAACTGGCTAGATTTGCAGAATAAACATTGCGAAAATGCAAAGAGAAGGTGGCTAAGTGTCCAGAGAACCCCGGGGAAGATTCTCATGGAGAATCGGAGCAAGAAACGGGAGAAAAGAAACCGAGACGATCCTAGCCTCCGATTCCATGTTGCCGGGAACATGCAGCATGGCTCACTAAGTGGGAACCTCGCAGCAGAGGAGCCGAAGTCGGCCCGGCAACGGACGAGAGGCGAGTGGTGGTGCGACTAGTGAGGGAAGCCGCACCACATAGAATCTGCAGAGCACGCCGAGAGCAGCGGATTGATGGCAGAGCTTTGTAGGGAAGGGGGGCACCCAGTTTGCCAGAAGGCGCAGGTGAGACCGAACGACCAGCTCATGGCAGGTAACGGTGTAGAACATCGAGCATGCCAGGGAAGCAGGCAGGCCCTCACTGGCGCGTCGGCACCTTGGGCGGTCCCGGGTCCCCAAGTGCAATGAAGAGATTCAGGACCATGGCCCCTACCCATCCATGAAACCCCCACCCTCCACCCCTGTGGGGAACAGCAGTGATTCAGGGTGACCCCAGCAGCAGGAGCCGGAGCCGGCAGCCCTCCGGGGGTGGAAGGAGAGTGTTGCCCACCTGATCCGCGACACGCAGAGACAGGACGACATCAACTGCCATCCTACACGGCGAGAGCAGACCAGCCGGGTGATCCGCCTGGAGCCGTGGCAGAACCACAGGGCAATTCATGCCCACCTGGCCGCATCACAGCAACGACAGCACCCGCAGGCCCTGCGTGGGGGAGAAATACAGGGCCAAATCCAGGGGCCTCTACAGTGCCCGGGGGGAAGACGGAAGAACCAGCAGATCCTGCTAGACCAGCAGGCCCAAGTGAAGGTGAGAGATGCCGTCTCATAGAGGCCCTAGAGGACACACTGCCCACCAAGGGGGGACAAAGCACCAAAAAGATTTTGGACACATCCAGCAACGTGGGAGACCACAATCCAATGCAGTATTGCACTGGGTTAGACGCTGACCAAGGAAATCGGCTCAGGTCTTCCGAGTCGGGCTAAGGGCAGACCGTTGAGGCAGTAAGGCACTCCCTGGCCCAATCGGAAAGGCCAGAAGATTCCATTTGGGGGCGCTGAACAATCCACCCGCTTACAGGCGGACCATTTTGCAGAGCACCCAGAGGCATATCCAGGCACGCAGAACTTAGCATGGACCCCCCTGTGACACAGGGGTATAGTGAGCGAGACTAACCCTGCACAGTGAGGGAGGAACCATCAACACGGTGCACTGAACAGCTGAGGCAGATTATACAAGGCCATAAGGGGTACTAGACAAGGAGGATAACTACCTCTGAACCACTACTGGCGTAAACACCTGAATCAAGTGCAGATATTTGAAAGTCGATACGTGGGAGGGCGCAATCCATGGTGTCCCCCAAGGCCACCTGACCTATACATGCACCGCCTGGTCCGGTGGATAGTGGACAAGAGCGCCTTGTGAGCACACACCCCCATGGAGTGACGACAACAAAGGCCAAATAAGCACGAGAAAGGGAAGAGTGCCCTGGACCAGAGAAACGCACTTGTGACATGTGATACCCAGATAGACATTGCAAGCAAGACATTGGGGGTCATTCCGACGTTGGAGGTTTGGGATTACAGGCGCCGGTAAGGACACCGATGCCGGTAATCCCTTACCTCCGTATTCCGAGTTCCCTTTGCGGGTCCCTCTTTACCTCCTGCTTTTAGCAGGAGTAAATTACGGGACCCGCAAAGGTACCTTGGAGGTAATTACGGTACCGAAATTTACGGTGCCGTAATTACCCCCTTCCCAATTCCCATTGAGCCCTATGGGGCAGAAATGGGAATGGGGAAGGGAAAATGTGAATGGGGAATTACCGGTCCCTCCAACCTTGGAATGGGACCGGTAATTACTCCATACACCATGCCGGATTTCCGGCGAGTTGGGAGGCAACCATGGAGCTATTTACTCCATGGTTACCTCCTAACTCAGAATGAGGGCCATTGAGTGAATCCCCAGAAGGCCTCAGACAACAGCAACCAACCAAGCCTACAAGGAAATAAAAGGGTGATGGGAGACACCAGTCTGATCCAGCAGCAAGGGTGGCAGAAAACCCATACAAAGTAGCCCCGCAGAAGAACCTGTAACCGGGCAGACACCTTCAGACACCCCCGCAAGGACACCGCCAGCAGGAGAGGGCCTGCCCCAGATGCTAAGGAACTAGCCGAGTCTTGTATCGCACCAAAGGTGAATGCCAGACAAATCAAAGGGCGGAAAAGGTAAACAGACCAGCATGGAATCTTTCGCTAAGAAGAATGACAAAAACCAACTCTACACGTTAGACGCAAGCATTGCTGCAACCAGCTCAGAACAGCCAGAAGGAGGTCAAAGTGAGGGCCCCATTTTGGAAGCTATAGCGGCCCTGAAGGCGTCCCTGGAAAACAAACTGGATGCAGTCATGGTGGACATGGGCCACCTTGGCAGGACGTAAGGACCCTAGCAGACCGAGAGAGTACGTTGGAACAGCAGGTACAGAATAACACCACAGACATTGTAACTGCACAATCCCAAATGTCAGATATATTTCAACGAATAAAGATGCTCGAGCATAGGGCGGAAGATGCAGAGGGGAGGGCTCGATGAAATAATGTCCAGATTGTCGGATTGATGCAGGGCGAGGAACGCAGAGACCCCACGAACTATATCAAAAACCTCTTGCTGCAAGAGATTGGAGCAGGAGTGCTGTCCCAGGGCTTTGTAGTGGAGAGAGCCCACAGGGCCCTGACTAGGAAACCTCAACTGGCAGCCCCCCCCCAAGAAATCAGGACACAAGCAAGAAAATCAAAACAAGCCCATGGGAACGGACGGGCCAAGAGAGGACACAGTGATATGAAGTCTGAGGAACTCACAACAGCCACCTGGAACGTCCGGAGGCTGAAGGCCTATGTCAAGAGGCTAAGGGTGCACACTTGGCTCAGCAAGTCAAGAGTCAAAATAGCGATGCTGCAAGAAACCCACTTGACAAAACACAAACAGTCCAAGGTAGTGACCAAGTGGGGTGGGCAAATGTTCAGTTCGACCTATTCCACCCCTGCCAGAGGGGTGCTAACGTGGATAGCCCTGGGGGTCCCCTTTCAGCTGCTAATGCAAGAACATGACAGGGAGGGCAGGTGGGTGTTGGGCAGGAGATTTCAATTGCGCATTGGACCCACTCCTAGATCGATCAGACGACAAGCACAAGAAGCCGGGCCCACTGGCAAAAGCACTGCAGAAAATCCTGAGACAGCTTAAATTGGAGGACATTTGGAGAAGGCTGCATGCAGATTAGAGAGGGTACTCCTATTATAGCACCACACATGTTACGTTCACATTTATAGATTACATCTTTACTGGCAGCAAGATACTAGCGGAATTCACCAGTGCGCACCTTAGAGCTAGGACACTCTCAGATCACATCCCAGGGACAGCAACATGAGCATACACGCACATACTGACCTGGAGGCTGAGAGCAGAGACACTGCAGGAGGGGGAGGTCCAGGGGCATCTGCAGGACATAATAGATGATTATTTCCAACTCAACACAGGCAGCGTAGACAGATCAGCTACGGTGTGGGACGACTTCAAGGTAGTAGTCAGAGGCGCAACAATTGGGAAGACAGCAGGACTCAAAGGAAGGGCCCTGACAGAACTTGGGGAGATCAAACGAGATATACAGAGGATGGAATTACATGTGGGCTTGTTGGGGGAGGAACCGCCTGACATTGTGTCTCTCAGGATACAGTGCAACACAGTCTAGGAGGAATTGGGGAATCTGAACTATGGGAAATATACACAAAGACTGCATGCCGAAGGGGATAAACGAGGGACGCTCTTAGCCTGGCTAACCAAACAGGAGGTTAAGAAAGTCCCGATCAACATGGTAAGAGAAAGCACAGGAGAGGAGGTGGGGACCCAAGAGGAAATCACCCAAGGTTTTCTGCATTTTTATGAGGCCCTATACTCGAGCAGTCGAGAAGCAGATAACTCAGACATTGCTGACTCCCCAGACCAGACTGAACTCCCAACATTGGACACAGAGCAGGTTCAGTTGCTTGAGGCCCCCCCTAACGATAGAGGAACTGGAAGCAGTAATAGATGGCCTCCAAGACCCCGGGACCCGATGGACTACCCGGCCCACTGGCAAAAGCACTGCAGAAAATCCTGAGACAGCTTAAATTGGAGGACATTTGGAGAAGGCTGCATGCAGATTAGAGAGGGTACTCCTATTATAGCACCAAACATGGTACGTTCACATTTATAGATTACATCTTTACTGGCAGCAAGATACTAGCGGAATTCACCAGTGCGCACCTTAGAGCTAGGACACTCTCAGATCACATCCCAGGGACAGCAACATGAGCATACACGCACATACTGACCTGGAGGCTGAGAGCAGAGACACTGCAGGAGGGGGAGGTCCAGGGGCATCTGCAGGACATAATAGATGATTATTTCCAACTCAACACAGGCAGCGTAGACAGATCAGCTACATTGTGGGACGACTTCAAGGTAGTAGTCAGAGGCGCAACAATTGGGAAGACAGCAGGACTCAAAGGAAGGGCCCTGACAGAACTTGGGGAGATCAAACGAGATATACAGAGGATGGAATTACATGTGGGCTTGTTGGGGGAGGAACCGCCTGACATTGTGTCTCTCAGGATACAGTGCAACACAGTCTAGGAGGAATTGGGGAATCTGAACTATGGGAAATATACACAAAGACTGCATGCCGAAGGGGATAAACCAGGGACGCTCTTAGCCTGGCTAACCAAACAGGAGGTTAAGAAAGTCCCGATCAACATGGTAAGAGAAAGCACAGGAGAGGAGGTGGGGACCCAAGAGGGAATCATCCAAGGTTTTCTGCATTTTTATGAGGCCCTATACTCGAGCAGTCGAGAAGCAGACAACTCAGACATTGCTGACTCCCCAGACCAGACTGAACTCCCAACATTGGACACAGAGCAGGTGCAGTTGCTTGAGGCCCCCCTAACGATAGAGGAACTGGAAGCAGTAATAGATGGCCTCCAAGACCCCGGGACCCGATGGACTACCCGGAGAGCTCTACAAAACATACAAGACCACTTTAGCTGCCAAGTTACTAGATGTGTACCAGGAAGTGTTAGAGACAGGCCAGTTACCAGTTTGCATGCTTAAAACTATAATAATACCCATCCTGAAACCGGGAAAACGACCCCTTGATTCAGAATCTTACAGGCCTATTTAATTGATAAATCAGGACTGCAAAATAATTACAGCTGCTCTAGATAATAGGCTAAAATGGGGTATACACACGTTCGTGCACCCGGACCAAATGGGCTATGTCCCGGGTGCAACACCACGTGGAATTTGCAGAGGCTACACCATGTGGTGGATCAAACCAACAACAGGTAGGGCGAATGCACAATAGCGTCCTTGGACACGGTCAATACATTCAATTCTGTGAATTGGAATTGGTTGTTCAGGTTGCTGGCTCATTTCAATATGAAAGGCAGAGTTGTGAGGAGAGTTGGAGTCTGCAGGAGTCTCTACAGTCTTTCTACCCTGCCTACTACCATTGTGGGAGGACTTAAAAACTCCCACCCAGAGTGAAGCGGTGAGCGGAACGGTATGAGGAGAGTTGGACTCTGCAGGAGTCTCTACAGTCTTTCTACCCTGCCTACCATCATTGTGGGAGGACTTAAAAACTCCCACCCAGAGCAAAGCGGTGAGCGAAGCGGTGAGCGAAGCGGTGAGCGGAGTGGTTTGAGGAGAGTTGGAGTCTGCAGGAGTCCGCGGGATCCGCGAGGATCAAGCGAGGTATGGAACCAAATGAGAAATCTCTAAGGCAAATAAAGCTCCTACAGATGAAAAAGGTAAGAAAGGAGCGAGAACAAGAACAGTCTGATGACACAGTCATAGCCACAGATGGGGACACGGATACAGATATGGACACTGAGCTGAGTCCCCGTCGACTCAGAAGCACTAAACACACTAAAAACATAAATACTAACATGAAATCGACCCCAAAGGTGCGGAATATGAAGGACTGCCATAGCGACCCAATCAGTTTAGGGGAGTCGCCTAAGAACTCGCCCCCAAGAGAGCAAAGGGCGGATGAGGACGAAAACCAAGAACAAAATCAATGAAACCGAAGCTTGCCCCCGCGAAACAACAAAGGAAGCACTGGGGATTCAATCCACTCACCTTCCCTGACACGGGGTGCGTGTGAATTGGCGTGTAGAGCGCAGCTAACTGCCGGCATGGCGAGCGGGTCTCCAACAGTGGTGGCCAGAGGGCGGCTCCTGTTGGACCCTGAACGGCGCGGCGCACCGGTCATGGACTCCAGCGGGGGCAGCTGGGGCACCAGTGCATTGGATCCCATGCCACCGGCTGCGCTAGCCTCCCCGGGAGTTGCGATGATGCTGGTGCTGTCGGCTGCGGGCGCGTCACCTCATGTGAGAGCGACAGCCCCCAAGGCGCAGTGCTGCAGGACGTTGGAGGCCAAAGCCGGCCAGTGAATGTGGAATGTGCCGGTGAATTGGCTGAAGTAGGTCCGACCACGGATGTGAGCCAACAAATTGAGAAGGACAAGATGAGCACCATGGCTATAGTACACAGGGAACCTAGCCTGGCACATGAGATATTCAACTTACCCACTGAAAAAGGCAGACAAACTGCAAGGCAAAAGCCTGTAAATCTTACAGAATTCAACAATAAAGGGACATATGGTCCAATAAATGAGGAAAGTGATGACGCTCTGGAAACCGACGAGGATGCATTTATCCACATAGAATCCGAGGAGGAGAAAAACTCAGAGTCGGGCTCAGATGTAGAAGCCAAACAACTGCTGACAAATGATAAAATAAAAAACGCAGACAAACTCATGACAAAAAGAAAGGCACAAGCCACTACAACAAAGTCAAAACCACAAAATAAATCAAGAAAAAGAGAAAATAAAACAAGGGAAAGGGGCCGTAAACCTCAGAAAAGAAGTGCGGTGCAACCAAAAGGGCTTCCCTCACCTCTAATATCGGGCACCCTAAAAGCCTTCTTCTGCAAACACCAGAAAAGAAAAATTAGATACGGAAGCAGAACTGTCAGACGCAGAAATTTTGGAAGCTGTACAGGACATCACGCCAGCCAGTAAAGCCCGCAAAACCAACCAGGTACTAGGAAAAGCTGCGACCCCACCGACAAGTAAACCCTACCCACCTCAAAAATCATTGGGTATAGGGGAAAGTACAGAGTACAATCAAGCACAAAAAGACACCATTTCAATAGATTTCCCGACAGGGAACCAACTGATCACTAATCACAGAAAGGCCATCAGTCACACAGGTGGACTGCACAAAAGCCCCTCAGAGTAATGATCATCGTTTTGACTGGACAAAAATTCACATTAACAGGAGTCAAGATTCTCTGACCACGGCTAGATCAGGGGCCCAGGACACAAATATCCACCTAGGGGATAGGAATAGAGGATCCGCGACAGGCAATAGGTCAGAACATGACCAACCTGGAAAGCACTCAATGGATCACGTATCAATGGAGGGGTCTCGAAATGCTGGAAGACCAGTGACATTGATACCATCCCCGAAACCCAGACCGCTTAGTGAAAGACCTTCATTAATCCTAAAAGAATCACCAATCAAAAAATCGGATATGGTCACGGTCATGTCAGCTATTACGATTGCCTTAGCCCCTTTTTATAAACTTTATGAGGCGATAAAAGAAGGAGTACATGATAACACTGCAATCCTAGCAAACCTAACAACAAAAATGACTTATATTGAAGGATACATTACTGCCTTAGAAGAAAGAAATAACAACCAACATAAATGCTGGGAGAAAAAAGTAGAAGATCTCAAAAAAGATCTTAAAAAACAAGTAGACTCGCTTCAAGCTGAAAAGAAAAGGCAAACGGGAACAGACCAAACACAACAGAACAAAAATGATATCAGAGAAAGGCTGAAAGAACTGGACACTCTGCAGGAGCCAAAAGAAAAGGTAAAAGAGAAAAACAGGGACCCTCCAAGTACCAGCGCCTCGTCGGCAGTGAAAACGGGAGAACCACGTCTTCTAGTTATAAGCAATCCAAGGGTACTTAGAATACCAGTCAAAGATCCGGAGATTATACCGCCACGATCACCCATTGGAGCTAATCAAAAACTGAAGAGGCAGAATCCAAAGAATGCAACCCAAGAAAAGGAATGCTTAGAAATCGTGGGATCAGCGAAAAAGAAGTACAACAATAGGGGCTCCCCAAGATCAACTGAAGAGTTTTTGAAAGATTCAGACTTGATAAACCTTTCGCAACACTGGGAAGAAAACCCTGGGGACATAGACCAGGAGGTGTTCATCGTCGAAAAGGAGGAGGAAATAAAAACCTCAGCTCAAGAACAATCAGTAAGCAGAAAAGACGTGAGGGAAGTTGATGAAAACAAGGAGAGGGTATGCCTCGAAGAGCGTCAAGAGCCAAACGCAAAGGCAAATGAAAACAGGAAACGCCTCTGTAGTAAAACAGACATCAAAGAGGACAAGTACAGATCAAGAAGGCAAGCAACTCCAGAGACTATAAGAGAGGCCAAAAACGCAAGCAGACAGCAGAGTAAATATGCAAGAACAGATGACGAGGAACGCGTTTTCAAAATCGAACATACCAAAAGAATTAAAGACTATATAGTCTTGAATAGGAGAACTATCCTAGAAATAATAAGCAAAACAACGACGTTAAAAAGCATCAAGTCTGAAGACATCAAACTAGTGGAGCCTTACCACAGAGGTAACACAGCAAAGACATATCTTCACGTAAAGGCGGTTGGAATTCAACATATAAACCCCATAGTAGTTAGAGAATTGGCGGAGTGGTGTGAGAGTGGGCAGTCTGTGGCAGTCCCTCTCAGTCTTTCTACAGTGGCTACAGTCTTTCCTTTTTTTGGCGCCACTTCCTTCAAAACCAGAAGGCAGCAGCGAAGCGGAGCGGAGTGGTGTGAGAGTGGGCAGTCTGTGGCAGTCCCTCTCAGTCTTTCTACAGTGGCTACAGTCTTTCCTTTTTTTGGCGCCACTTCCTTCAAAACCAGAAGGCAGCAGCGGAGCGAAGTGGTGTGAGAGTGGGCAGTCTGTGGCAGTCTAATGGCGGCTAGGGCAGATGACGGAGATGCCCTGGACCGGAGACATAATATCTCTGGAGGTGAAGACGAACCACGAAGGTTGCGGACTGCCAACAGCCCTTCCACCCTCTTGCTGGCTTCCTCACTACTCACCGAAGCTCACACAACCTTATATCTCAACACCATATCCTGTGCAGGCTCTGTAAAGCGGCCAGGAGGTAAATTACATAACACTTCATCAAGAAAATTGCCTAAACTAACAACTCAACATCAGCACACTACAAAAATCAATCAGCTTTCCCAGAAGCATAAACAAAAACTTTTACCAGAAGGGTGGTTTGATCAGACATCCGGATCCTCTTCGTCTGGGGACGCTGCCAACAAGGTGAAGCAAACAGAGGAGCTTGTCGCCTCCGATCTAGAGGTGGACCGCAACAGCAGAGAATCCACGACGTTTGGGTCACAGTTTCCGACGGGGGACCGCGTGGGGGGACCCCGCCCTCGTAGGAGGAGAGGCCTCCCGTGGCGGAAACCGGGAGGAGCTGGTGCCGGGCCCCACTCTCTTTTCCTAAATATCTTCCTTCCCGAGCCCTACGCTCATCCGTCTCCAACTCCCTCAGGGTCAGCCGCTTCTCGAAGCAATGAGCTGGGGGTAGATCTCTCTCCGCGGCAGGGGCCTCCCTCTGGAACAGCCTTCCTGCCTCCCTGAAACTTGAGGAGAACCATCTCCGGTTCCGGAAGCACCTCAAAACCTTCCTCTTCACTTCTGCTTTCTCTCTCCCTCTCCCCTGCTAAATTCTTCACCAGCACTGATTCTGCAACTGGGCCACTCTCACCGACCTCGGTCCTGGGCCCAGTCACTCTTCACTTGCACTGCCTCCCTGGCAACCCCTGCACTGCGGGACTGTCTCTGTATCACTACAGCCCCCCCCCAGCACTTGTCTGCACTTACCTTGCACTTGCCACCAGCTGGCCCTATTTATTTAATATTTTATTTTTATTCTACTTATTTGTACTGCACTCCCCCCTCCCCCTTCCCCTTGCACTTTTTCCCTTCCCCCTACCCCTGCACTTGCGCGGTCTGAATGACACCTGGCCTAGTAGGATCGTTGTCTGTCTTCCCCTTGTTCCCCCCTCCCTGCCTCATCGCGCCTTGAAACACTTGCGCGTTACAAATGCCATATCATATCATATATCATATCATATCATATCATGTGTGGAGAGGCGGCAAGTGGGGTCGGCCGCGGCTCCATGGGACAACTGACCCATAGTGCAGCCTCTCTGCAATACCATCTGGAGATTGAAGCCAGCCGCGTGGGAAATCCCAGCGAAGCCGCGCAGCTCGCGGCCCAGTCTCTGTACCTGGCTGACGACGCGGAGGAGCCGTCCCTCGAAGGAGAGGGGCCACCTGGGTCGAAAACCAGGGAGAGCTGCGAGCGGGCAGCGCAGGTCCGGCTGCACTCCTGGAACCTCAGGGTCCTGGTGACGAAACCAGAGTCTCTGGGATAGAGAGGCCTTTGTCCTCGACTGCTCTTAGCATAGCGACGCCACAGCGCCACCAAGCGTCCAAAGACATTGTTACAGTGATTCCTTCGGCAAAAACTCTAAAGGCTCAAATTCATAATAGCTCGACGTCAACACATACTGTTTGTGATGAAATAGATCATCACGAAAGAAACAGCCCACAGTCACTAGAGGAGGAGCTCAAGATTGTGGGCTATTCTGTCGAAACAATTGTAATCTCGCCCACATTACCACCTTCTTCTGCGGCCCCCTTATATTCTGAGACCATCGAATCAGAGATTGCCAAACCGAGGGATCTGAGAGAAGGCAGTAAACAAGGGGCCCCAATTAAACAACCACACGGAATTCCATTTAGGCTGCTATAAAAAAAAAATGTCGATCTCCCAATGACTTCTAAGAGAACAACAGTAAAAAGCCTTCGAAATCTATCAACTCGACAGCTTCATCGGCGAGTCTCTGTCTTGAAAACTCGTTGAAAACGCTTTATCAAAGACAAGCCAAAAAGAAACTGCATCACTCAGGGCTTGGGGAAATCTCAGACGCAGTCTTGCTAGAAGCGCTTCTTGAACCTTTGCTTATAGCCTCAGCCGGCTCTCAAAAGAACATCCCTAGCAGCGGGACCCTTGCATCTCCATCACATCAAAAAGAGCAACTTCAAGACACTCCCATCCCGGGCCTACCGGTACAACCAGTCATCTCGGAACCCCAAGAATTTTTCCCAGAGGATCCACCAATAGTACCATCTTCACTACCTCATTATGAGCTTGTCAGTGAAATCCCAGAGCCCTATACTGAAGCACTAATGTCTATGGAGCATGACGAGCAAACCCAACCTCTACAGGGAAGTATGAACTCTATTCCCCAGACAGATCGCACAGCCCAGAAAACCGCCATTCCAGGGCCATTGGAAGAGAACTTTGAGAGAAGGAACTTGGCGACTAAGCCTTCTCCCCTGACCGTCCCTTTGGATATGGAAGCACACGAGGGAAATGGAAGTAAAGAGACCGCGATAGACCCCCAGGGGGGCTATATGCCGAGGTTATCGACCCCTCAACACAAAGCAAAGGAAGTACCGCGGCTATGGCCTCCTCCTACACCGGTGAGCTCCTCATTCAACAGAAGAGCAAGTGAGTCTTCCTACACTATCCCAAAGGAGTCTTCCTATACCATCCCAAAGGAGACTCCGGGAAAAAAAAAGCAGACTTTATGTACATCATGTCGGCTGTAACAATCGCATTAGCGCCATTTTGTAAGCTATATGAGGGAATTAATGATTCCTTGAAAGATCACACGTCTATTTCTGCGATGATGAACTCAAAGCTCATCTACCTAGAGGGCTACATTAATGCTCTGGAGAGAAGAAAAAATGACTTACCTGGCACTTCCTACCAAGCGGAGCTTACAGAACCTTTACCAGGCTTAAGTAATAACAACAAAGATAGGCCAAGGAAGGATGCAAGCTCTCAAACTCCATCGTGTGACACCTTGTGGCGCGAGCCTTCCAACTTAGACTGTGGGACAAGGCCCAAATCGGGTGTAAGTGCTTCACAAGGCCATAACTGCTTATTACCAGTTGGTCCGAATCTGAGTTGCATCAAGTCAGGAGAAAACAAAGTGATGTGTCTGGACGATACTCCCCCACTTAAAGACCAGCCAAGAATGAAATCTACTCAAGGCCTAAGCCAAAAATCATTGGGCTTAGGCCCGTCTTTTGGGGAGAACTCAGGCTCGAGAACGAAACAACAGACTCTCACCTCCCATCCATGTTTAAAAACGGCACCTCTGTTTAAGCCAACCCCCGTGACTCAGCAACCTGAGCTCCGTCAGAAGGAACCTCTACCAAAGAAGATCCAACTTCAGGTTGCGACAAAATCAGCACTAGTGACCATTTTAGACACTGGCAAATCCGCCGAAGTGCTGCCACAGCCATTAAATGCATTAATAGATTCTCCCCCACATAAAGAATTAATGGATTTAAGTCAATACCTCGACAAATCCATTGATAGTCAACAGAATGATGTGACTTCCCATCTGCCTAAGCTGTCTCCCAGCCATCAGACAGTAATCAGGGATCTTTCAGGCTTCATCTCATTAGATGATTGCTTCAAATCTTTAAGAAGCAATCACGGGGGTCCTGCTAGTAAGCCCACTGAAAAGAGAATGGAAAAAAACCTTGACTCAGCCACACCTTCTCCTCGGCCCCACACGGAATAGAGATTGAGAGTCCACATCCAAACAAAAGATGACACAGTGGACAAATCTAAGGAATCTAAGCATTCTTATCAGAAGAAAGGACCCCTCGACCATAAACATCAGGAGAGTGGGGATTACAGTTTGCATCAGAAGAAGAAGTCGTACCAAGAGGCAAATAGCCACAAGTCGTATCCATCGATCAAAATACGGCAACGGTCTGGTAACCCAAAATATCTAGTGTTAAACAGACGCACAGTGCTGAGACTGCTACATAGCATCTCCTCCCTAAGAAATTTTAAATCAGAAGACTTTAAAACGGTGGAACCTTCCCACGAGGGACATAAGGCCTACTGCTTGTTATACATATTATCAGAAAACGTGACCACTTTGCTGGCAGCTGCAGCGGAGTCATTATACAAACAAGGGTTTGAGCTAACTTGACTTACACCTCCTAAAGTAGGCCACGAGAAGCCAAAAGTCCGCGTCATTGAACACAGACCAACAAATGAAGAACGTCGGCACCTTAGCCCAAGGGATGATTTGTCAAGTAAACTATTATTACCCACCCAGGCGGATCAGGCCCAATCGCCACCTAACGGGCAAGACATCCACCCTTGCAATCTACTAACTACAAAGGCGACTACTCTATTAGAGGAGAATCAAAGGGTGACGCAAGCAAGATCAAACTTTAACTCCACCACATGGGCCTGGTTACCCAAAGCTTTGACTACTCGTCTTCACAAATAGCCACCAGATGATACAAAAACTGTCCAAGAGCAACTTTCACTCTCCCTTGCGACCTGGAACACATGAGGGTTTCTACACTTAACAACTCCCGGTGACATCAACCTAGGAGAATATGATATCCTTTGTCTTCAGGAAGTTTGGTTACAATCTAAACCATCACTGGATGGTTTTGAGATCACCTTTGTAGAAGCATTAGCAGGAAACAAAGGAAGGCCTTCCTCAGGCCTAATTGTTGCAGTCCGGATGGGCGTGGGACTAGAAATAACAAAAATCATATTGAAGTCCCCTTATGTCATCGCGGTACTAATTTCCTGCCTGCGAAGAGAGTCCGCCGATGACCAGTATACGCGCACTTTTTTGCTGGTGATGTCTATTTATTGGAATCACAAAACGATGCAACAGTCTTCACTATTTGACACAGTGACTTCTACACTGGACTCAGTATATCTAGAGTTCGGGGTTTGTGACGTCATAGTATGCGGAGACTTAAATATCAAATGTCCAACTGCCAGTTCGATCGCCTCAAGTCCCGCACAGACCATTCCTTGCAGACAAGGTTTAGCTTGGCACAAGTTGATGTTGGCCAGGCAACTGTTTAACACTGCATTCGCTCTGCCAGATTCCGCTGCTTTACCATCATGGAAACGAGGCATGGCCCATTCAACAATAGATTATATCTTCGCCTCTGAATTTTTGCTAGCAAGGCTGACAGATTTCAGCATTCGCCAGACTAATCAAAGTGACCACAATCTCCTGGCCGTTAAATGGGCGTTTACAAAACCAGCATTAGCCCATTACTCAGGAAGAATTGAACTGGAAGGAAAAGGCAACCGGGTTAGGGTAACAAAGGCAAATATTCGAGCATTTACTTCTTCATATGGAAGTATGCAGGAGGCAGAGAAGGTTGACTACAGACCATTTTTGGAACCTCACAGAACCACGACAAAAAGCTTGAAGGGGACAAACACAAAACAAATCCACGCACATAATTCCGATGCCCTCGTGGTGGCCCAGTGAAATCACCTTCGTAAAGCAAAAAGGACGGCCCTGAGAAACAACACGCCCTTTAATAGGGCGTATGCAAAAGAGGCTTCAAGAGCCTATAAAAGCTGGCTACGGGGGCACCGTTTAACATTATACCAACAAGACTCCGAAAACATGTTGGAACAAATGCAAAAATCCAACTCTAGAGCGTTTTGGAGTTTGGTTAATCGACAAGCTAAAGAGACAGCCACAATGATGCTGAAGAGGATTTCGGAAGCATCTTGGATTGAGTTCTACTCAAAACTCTTTTGCTCTCCAGACACGGCCAAGGTCCCTTTAACACCCCAGATAAGAGCACCATGGGTTGATCTTTCAGACAGAACTGAAATCTTGGACAAAATATCCAAACTGAAGAAATCAAGGGCCCCAGGCCCTGATGGTCTGTCAAATGAGAATGTGAAATCTGCACCAGAAGAATGGTCACATTTGCTGAGCCTAATTTTCTACAAATGTACAACCTTTTGCACAATCCCGCCTACCTGGACCTCAGCAATTATTATCCCTATATTTACAAAAGGTAGGAAAGATGATCCCAGGAACTTTCGCCCAGTGGCCCTGCTCGACGTTATAGGGAAGATCTATGGCTCCCTTTTACTGGATCATTTCAACCAATGGGCAAAAAGCGCACCCTGTAATGACCATTTTCAATCTGGGTTTAAAAAGGGTGTAGGTACCAGCATAAACATTTGTATTCTCAGCCTTTTGAAAGCCAAAGCTCGTGAATCCAACAGGAACCTTTATCTGGCATTTATAGACCTTTCCCAGGCCTTTGACCTTGTCAATCGCAGGAAACTCTGGGAGAGACTTACCAGATGGGACTGCCCACAGGAAATTCTAAATCCTATCAAGGCTCTCCATGCTTCCACTTCGGTGCAGGTACGATTGAACACTAGAGGCCTGCTTTCGTCAGCTTTAACTACTGACAGAGGAGTCAAACAGGGCTTCCCCTAAGCACCAGCCCTCTTCCATATTTTGGGGACTACAAACAAATCACAATTGGTTTACGAGCATTTCTTCCAGAACTAGGCAAAGAGAAGATCCCAAGACTTTTGTACGCGGATGATCTTATCCAATTGGACCAGACCCCAATCGGCTTACAACGCCAGCTATCTGCATTGAACACTTACACAGTCTCTAACAACTTAGAGATAAACAAACAGAAAACAAAGATCATGGTGTTTGAAAAAAATCTCCAAAGGAAAAAGAAGAACTCGTGGTTCCTGACAGGAAACAAAATTGAACAAGTGACAGAATTTAAATAGCTGGGAGTCCTCATTGACTCCACAGCGAAAGATACAGCAATGCAACACCATCTTGTGGAAAAAATGAAAATACTAGTTTCTCAAGCGAAAATGGTCGCTTCTCACTGATGCCCCTACTTAAATTCTACCGGGGCAAAGTCATTCCAGCTATCACTTATGGAGCCGACGCAATGCCAGCAATGCCAGCTTTACCTCATTCCCTGTGGGCTAGATTGGAGAGTCTCTTTTGGCGCTCAGTCCTGAACTTACCATCCTCGACTCCGATCGCCTTGATAAGACGTGAACTCTCCCTCTCCTCTCTAGACTCAATAGTCAAAAGGACGTCAGTCATGCTGTACAGGAAGATCAAAGATCCTACTTCCGCAGCAATTTTTTTGATGGTTCAGGCTGAGATGAACCTACACAACTCAACGTTACTCTCTAAATGGGAGCTTATGTGCCTACATCAACTTTTAAATTGCGGCAGCTCGATGGAAGAACTGATGGGTAATCCAACAAAAACTAAAGCACGAATCGAAGAAATGGATTGGATAAGTACATTGGACAAGGCATCTGAGTACAAACGTGCTACCCATTTACCTCCAACATGCAGAAAATTGAATGTAATTCAACCTTTTCTGATAAAACACCCAAGCAGAAAAACTCAGAATACACTCCTTCGTGCGAGGTTAAACTTATTACCCACAAACGAAATTCTACATTCAAGAGGTCTTTCACCATCTAATACCTGCCGCTTTTGTAACGACCCCGACCAACCTGAAATATTACGTCATCTCTTGCTATTGTGTCCAGGTACAGACAAATTCAGATCCCCATATATATTGCATCATCTAAAGAATGCCTACCTGAGGGAAGAAGATCTTTGGTGGGAGCGCTTAATAGGAGGCTTGAGACCTTCCTGGACCATAGCAGCCACAAAAATTTGAGATCAGATCTTTGTACAAGCAGCTCTGCAGCCTTCCCAGAATGGGTTAGCACAAACAGTTTGTGGGGAGTGATCCTCCTCTGGTCTTTTGACCTCGTCCCTACTTTTACCATCTGTGTTTCCACCTTGGCCTTCATTGTTTATCCGTTTATCAGTTTTACCTTCTATCTTCACTTTTACTACTATTTTTACTTTTACCTTCGCTTTTACTTTTGAAATCTTACGTTACCTCCTTCTTTTTTCGTTATTCACAACCTTCTGTCCTGTTCATCTTCTTGTAAAAATCACTTTGGTGATTATATACTCGCAATAAAAAAAAAATAAAAAAAATGAAAAAAAATTGGAAAAAAGCGGCTTCACATTATCAGAAATAAAAACCTCAATCAACACTGAAGAAAAATCGAGCAAGGTAAAACACAGGGAGGAACAAACACATCGATACATATCTAGAACAGAAGAACAATATAAAACAAATCGACTGGGCAAAGAGTGGCGGGAAAAGAGGTATTCCAGTCCCAATAGATACAGCCATCAGGAAGACCCGGAGCAGCGGTATTGCCATCGCACCATCACCAATGAAAACAGGAAGCCCTGCGAAAATAGAGAAAAAACAGAGAAAGAAAGATTTGAGAACGACCAGCAAAATCATAACACACGGCTTAACCCAGAGGAGCTGAAAAGGGTAACAAATCGTAGCCCAAGAAGAACAACACACAGGAAATCACCAGAGTCAAATGAAGCGAGAAACTTGGAAAAAACAAAGGTGGCTTCAACACCACAAGGTCCTTGGTCATGGCTAAAAGCAACCCTGAATCCGAAATCTCAGTGATAGCAGCGAACTGTGAGCCCGGCACAATCGCACACAGGATCAGTAATTACAAAGATAGATGCAGGTGCCGAAAGACTAACCCTAGGCTCATGGAATACATGAGGGCACGTTCACCTGACAGCGGTGAGTGATGTAGATCTAACCAGCATGGACACTGTGTGTTTTCAAGAGACATGGTTACTAGAGAAACCGACCCTAGATGGATTTGAAGTGGAAATATCACCGGCTATAAAAGGCCTGCTGGGTCGTCCATCTTCGGGCTGTTGACAGCAATAAAAATGGGCTCCGGCTTCTCCACGCCAAAGAAACTAATGGAATCCTATGAGATGCTGGTGATACTCACAACCTGGAGCAAACAAATTACATCGAGGGAACAGGAAGATACTAGCCAACTAGTAATAATAAATACATATTGGAACCCCCAACGGACAAATACAAAAACCTACTGCAGGAAAATGGGGGAAACAATAGATTGGATATACTCGGAGTTTGAAAGGATTGACATCATCTTGTGCAGCGATCTGAACGCTGATTGTGCTGAATCCCATTCGAACACAAAAGACAAGGCCCCACAAGGAAACTCAGTTAAACGGGGTAAGGCCTGGAGGTCAGTCACCAAACCGAGAAATGTATACAACATCGAAACACTATTTCTCAACCAAGTGAACATCCCAACTTGGGAAAACCTGAACGCCAAAGCCACCTTGGACTATATCTATGCTTCCCAGGGCCTCCTGACTGGTATCCTGGAATTTAAAGTCCAAAGAACTACGCATAGTGACCATAACCTCTTGACGTGTGCATGGAAAGGAAAGCATCCAGTCAATCCAACTAGTAATAATAAATACATATTGGAACCCCCAACGGACAAATACAAAAACCTACTGCAGGAAAATGGGGGAAACAATAGATTGGATATACTCGGAGTTTGAAAGGATTGACATCATCTTGTGCAGCGATCTGAACGCTGATTGTGCTGAATCCCATTCGAACACAAAAGACAAGGCCCCACAAGGAAACTCAGTTAAACGGGGTAAGGCCTGGAGGTCAGTCACCAAACCGAGAAATGTATACAACATCGAAACACTATTTCTCAACCAAGTGAACATCCCAACTTGGGAAAACCTGAACGCCAAAGCCACCTTGGACTATATCTATGCTTCCCAGGGCCTCCTGACTGGTATCCTGGAATTTAAAGTCCAAAGAACTACGCATAGTGACCATAACCTCTTGACGTGTGCATGGAAAGGAAAGCATCCAGTCAATCCAACATATAAGTTTCAAGTGGAGGTCAATAGCCAGCAAACTCGTATACATCTAACGGAAGCAGACATCATAAAGATAACCATGAACTATGGCAAGACCACTGAAGTAGACACCCTAGAGGGGGACGTAGAACATCCAAACTATCTACCGATGCTGCTTCTATTCAGAAGATCAGCCGCTGGAAAACAAAGACAGGCGGTTCATCCAAAGCATACCTATGACAAACTGGTAGTCGAAAAGAGGAAAATTGTCCGGAAATCGAAGAGAATTGCAAAGAAAATGAACACCAAAGAAGCATGGGAGGAGTGGCAAAAAGAAATAAAATGCTACAAACACTGGCTAAAACATCATAAACTCCAATTGTACCAGCAAGACGGCGAGCAAATGATGAGAGCTCTCAACACAAAAAAGTCGAATGATTTCTCGGCACTAATTAAAACAACGAACTCGAACACGGCGACAGAAATTGCAAACTCAGTGTCAGAGGAAAAATGGGCCCCGTATCTAACGGCCCACTTTGACCTCCCACAAGAGCGAGCACCGGAGGGTGAAGAAGATGCCACGACAGAGTGGGTAGACGTATCGAACATAGCTGAAATTGAAAACGCCATTCTTAAATTAAAAACCTCAAGAGCCCCCGGTCCGGATGGATTGACCAACGTAGATTTGAAAAAATCACCAAAAGCGTGGGCGGGCGTGATCAGCAAAATTTTCACCCACTGCAGGAACACTAATATGATCCCCGAAACTTGGCTGAAGGCGGTAATCGTCCCCATTTGCAAGAAAGGTGGTAGAGATGACCCAGAAAGCTATAGGCCTATAGCTTTGCTGGACATTGTCGGGAAGATATTCGCATCACAGCTACTAGACCACCTTCGAATCTGGGCCAATACCGCTCGATGCAACGATACCTTCCAAACAGGTTTCCAGAAAAACCGGAGCACTTCTATAAATATCCTACTGATCAACATACTAAAGGCCAAAGTGAGAGAAGGAGCCCCAAGAGTGTATCTTGCATTTGTAGATCTGTCGAAAGCCTTCGACAAAATAGATCGGGCAAAACTGTGGGCTAAGCTAAAATTCTGGAATTGTCCACTGGCAATTTTGAACCCGATCAAAGCACTGCATGCTGACACGAAAATCAGGGTCAAATTGAATAAACAAGGGGTACTGCAAAGGAGATCCCGGTAAAGCGAGGCGTCAAACAAGGATGCCCCTTAGCTCCGGCCTTGGTTATTGCTTTTCTAGGGGATTACCAGACTGATGAGGAACAAATCAGAGCCTTTCCCCCAAAAATCGGAAAAGCACAAATATCGCGACTACTGTATGCTGATGATGCAATTATCATTGATCAAACTCAAATCGGACTCTAACGCAAATGAACAAACTTGGCGAAATACACGGAAACGAATCATTTGGAAATTAATACAGCAAAAACAAAAATACTAGTTTTCGAAAAAACAACAAAGAAATCGGCGCGACGACCAAAATGCTATTTGAACAAAACAAAAATTGAGGTTGTGAATGAGTTGAAATACCTGGGGGTGATCATCGACGGATCGGACAGAGACAAAGCAATGCAAGAGCACCTATGGAGCAAGGTGAGAATGTTAACAGCACAGACGAGAGCGGTGGACAGGAAATTTGGTAAATTCTCCATGCTACCGGCCATCAATTTCTATAAAGGGAATGTGGTCCCATCGATCATTCATGGCATGGAAGCGTCATTAAACATCCCAAAGAACTGTGTAGCAGAAGCTGGCAGGTCACGTCCGGAAGTCGGTACTGGGCCTACCAAAGTCAACTTCCATGCCCGCAATTAGGCGAGAACTGGGCCTCATTTCCTTAGCCTCATTGGTAGAACAAAGTAAAATGAGATTATGGAGAAAAATCTTGATGACAGATACATTACCAATCTACAATATCATCACAGAAGAACTCAAGAGTGGTTCATGTAAGGCTTTCAAGAACTGGGCGGCAAGCCTGCAACTTATTTTGACCGAAATAGCCTGTACAGAAGAAGACCTGATATCCAACCCAGACCGGGTAAAACTGAAAATGGAATGGATGGACTGGATCAAAACAACTGAAAAAGCCAGTGCCAACAAACTATTGGCCCACCTTCCACCAACATTTAACAAAGTGAAAAAAACGCAAAATTATTGCCTGAAATTTCCAAACAAAGGTATGCGAGGCACGATTTGGAAGGCTAGACTAAATTTACTGAGGACACATGAAATTCTAGCAATTCGCAACCGGGCAATGGACAACAGCTGTCGTCTATGTAAGAATACTGACCAAGTGGAAACCTTGAAACATTTGACGCTTCAGTGCCCGAAGACCAAACAAAGCAGAGACACATATCTTCAACCTCGTCTGCAAGGGGCAACAATGCTAGACGAAGAGGTGCTGTGGTACAGGCTAATCTCAGGAGAGACAACACGTTGGTCCCTGACAATGGTGAAGCTAATAGAAGCAGCCTTTCGAATGATAAACCAGCTAGGCTCCACCGAGTGGGCTACTTAAAACCAGAGAAAAGCCTGATCTGAATCCCACTGCCGAAGAGGGAGACGTCTGTAGCATGTAAAACCAAACAAGAAAATAGACTGGGATGAAAGGACTCCGGACTCAAAAGCACACGCCCACACTTCGGGAACCTTTAAGTCGTGAAAAACCCTTGAAAAATTGAAAATTTATTTGTTTTAATTAAAATTCAAGTAAATAAAAAAAACAAAAAAATGTCAGTATGGGTGAGGGCTTTCTTAGATGGGTCAGGCTACTATATAAAGACCCCATAACCAGAGTTAAAATGGGGAGGCTTATCTCGGAAGCATGGAGGATATACAGGGTTGCAAAACAGGGCTGGCCACTATCCCAAATGTTTTATATATTGGCATTAGAACCCCTGGTGGTCTTCCTACGGGCAGCATACACAGACATAGGATTAGGAATATGAATAGGCAACGCCACACATCTAGTTTCACTGTACGCTGACGATATGCTCCTGTTTGTCACAAACCCTCGAGAAAACCTCCCTGACCTGCTGGAGGCAATAGGCGCACATGCCAGACTATCGGGCATTTACATAAACTAAGAAAAATCCATCCTGTACCCCCTGGCAGAACTTAGGCAGGTTCCCATAGAACAGTTGCCACACCTGGGTCTCATGTGGGCGATACACACCTTCTGCTATTTGGGCATAGACATACATCATGATCCCATAGACACACACACTGCCAACATGCAATCACCCCTAGAAAAAAAAGAGACGTCCATGGAGTTCTGGAGGGCATTGCTGGTAGGGATGAAAGGGAGGGCAGCCCTGTTGAAAAAGAAGGTCCTTCCCCGTCTGTTATTTACTTCACAAACATACCCCACAAAATACCTGGGACATTTTTGTTAAGAACTTGAACATGATAGTGCAAGAATTCCTGTGAGAAGGTGGGCGGAACAGACCAGCCCTGCACACTGTACAAAGGGGCTACCAGTCCGGGGGTATCAAAGTGCTCCACTACGAGAGATACTACTTAGCAGGGCAGCTACAATTCGTGGTCCGATGTCTGTGGGGGGAAGAATCCATAGACTCACTACTGTTTCAGCCATCACTACAGACTTGCTATTTATGAGGACTCATCTGGATGGAGGGACTGCCTATCCTTCTCAGATTGGGGCTAACGGTATGGAAGAGGGTGTGGAAGATCCAAGGAACCCAAGACTCATGCTCCTTGCAGATTCCCCTGGCGGGACTTTCGGGGATCTGACCAGAAGCCCTGGCTGCATATAGGACACATTGGGAAGCCAAAGGAGTGGCACAGGTGGGACAGTTGTGGAAAGAGAGTAAGTTGGCGGACTTCAACACCCTTAGAGAAGAAAACGAAACACACAAAGGAGAGTTTATGCTAATAGCATGGTCCAAACTATCAAGAAGAGGTGGCCGGATCTCACTGGAGAGGGGGGATCAAAGGAAGACCTAGACGCATGGTATGACAACTCCGAAGGAGGACACACGACATCCAGGCTCTACGAGCAGCTTCTGAAAACCAATAACACTAAGGAATTGCACATATGAGGCCAATGGGAGACGGAACTCCAAAGGCGTTTTACAGATCAAGAATGGTCAAGGGTCCTGCAGTATACAAAATCATTCTCGAGAAATGCAAAATTCAAGCGGACGCAGCTCTATGTCACCCCCAGAGCATACCTCACCCCAAAAAGACCATCCAGGATGAGGAAT
This sequence comes from Ambystoma mexicanum, assembly GCF_040938575.1. Taxonomy (NCBI): domain Eukaryota; kingdom Metazoa; phylum Chordata; class Amphibia; order Caudata; family Ambystomatidae; genus Ambystoma; species Ambystoma mexicanum. Next base: position 416,142,159 of record NC_090927.1, on the reverse strand, counting down.
AAAGACACTCAATTTTGCCCCAGATGCGCCATAGGAAATGCAGACATGCTTCACATGTTCTGGGTGTGCCCAGTAATACAGACATTTTGGGAAGGCACCAAGGCAAGGGCAGCAGTGGGCGGATTACAAATGCAACAATGGACAACAGAAAGCTACTTGCTATGACTGTTCCCAAGGGGAGGCAAACAAAAGACACATATAGCCAAGATGAAGGGCTTGATGTGCATCCTGGCAAAGCGCCAGATTGCAATGGCATGAAAAGCCGAAACAGGGCCCAGCATAGAACCATGGTGGGACAACTGGAATCGTTGGGCAATGGCAGATGTAATAATATGGACCAGCGCAGTACAGAAAGGGCCAAGAGAAAGTAGTGACAAAATAGTGGCTTGGAAAACACTGCTACAGGATATGCTGGGATTCAGAGCTAACAGGAGATAACAGGATGCGGAGGACCCCGGCGGGTCAGAAAATGAGGTTATGAACCGGATGGACCAATAAGAAAACCCCAACAAAAAGGTCTAACCAGCCATGGGTGCTACTCGAATCCCAAGCTCAAAGGATTTGTTGAACTGACAAGCAGCTGAGAAGAGGTAATCCGAGGACTGTGTGCATGGATATGAGAAGGCGCCACGACAATTCCAACGGTGAGAGACTCCCTGTAAGCAGAGCCATTCTGAATGTTTTGTTAAGGTGTTTGTTATATTGTTGTTTAGTGTTGAATGTTATAAAAAAAAGTGTTTAAAAATGAATGTTACTTAGCATTTTAATCATGGAGAGTAATGTAGCACTAGACTAGCCTGCTTTAACACATGGGATGTGCTTGTACATGAATTGGCACTATGTCACTGGTAGGATTTAGTTAGTATGACGTGACAACAATGTTTTTTTGTTTCCACAGGCACATATGCAGATGACGTATGGGTAACCTTTGCCTCTACCCATAGATTAAGTACTTTGTCAGCAACCACTAAGTCACGTTGGTTTTGGGCATAGGGTTAGGAGCGTTCGGTGGGGCTGTCTTTGATGATGTGACTACACTGGAGACATGATGACTGTTCTATATGTATCATGACTATAGCATACAAGGAAGGTAAACATTGTCCAGGTAGCAATGGCAGATTTAAAAAGCTTGGAAACACATGTGTATCACTTCTCCATGGAAAAGTAATTGTGAATACACACACATCAGTGCATAGGTTGTGAGTTTAGGAGTCAGAGTCCAGGCATGACCCATCAAAGGTAGAGGGATGGAGGCCACTCCTCACCATGCTCAGAGTCTTTCAGTATGTGCATGGACTTGTGCTGGGCTTGCATGCATGGTCACGCACATGCTACCCAGAGTCAGATCACATCAATCCAATTGGCTAGTTTTATGGGGACAGTGAAAGCATTCACAATGCAGGCACTATCTTTGGCTCTCCCTGCACTTGAGAGATGCCTATAGGCCTGCATGCTATTCCATGTATGCAACATGCATTTGGACCCAGTCATCGCTGGACAGCTGCGATGAGGTAGTATATGCCATGGCAACCCTTGGTACCCACAAGTGTCAATGTTGTGATGTACCTGTTCATCCAACACATTGTATGTGATTGAGAGAACATACGTTCTGCCTAGTCTCACATGCACATTGAATCTTCATGCTGCCTACTAGTTCAATTGCACAGAGTACTGGTGAGCATGTTAGGGCAGAGTTTCACAAACCCTCTCTCCAGCAGCTTCTCTTCTCCTCTGCTCTTCATCCTCACCGTCTTAGTTAAGGGGATTTTTCATTTAAAGCAATATTTACAGTTTCCTGTTAACAATAACATATGCTGGTATTTTCTTCATATACATCCTTATGAGGTTCACAGAGGTATTGTTGGAATGTGCTCTAGGGAGTTCCTCACAGGAGTCCTTGTCCCCAAAGGGGGAGTCTCTCTCTGGTGAGGTCCCACTTGCCTCAACCCATAGGGAGGGTGTTTAGGAGTGGGCTCACCTCCCTAGCCTCACACGGGGAGAAGTGACAAATTCCTGCGATTCATCACACTGGCCAAAACAGGTGGGTTGATGTTTATGGAGTAATGGCCAGGACAGAGCATGGTTAAGGGCAGAAACGCTGGGAGAAAGGGAAGGAGGGGATATTGACAAGTAATAGGATATGTTGGCCCATGATCAGAAGGGAAAGGCGTGAGTGGAAAGATGAGTGGAAGAGTAGATGTAACAGTGGGAGCTGTGGTTAAATTTGAGATGCAGATACAGAGATTCACAAGTCCATGGTTTCTAAAGGAGCAACTTTGAGCGGGTGATTCCATGTCCCTGGGGAACAAGAACATATGTGTTTGACAGTGGACTCATTGTGCATACATTTGTTACACATCACCACATTGTTTCATCCCTGCATCACCACTGTAACTTTGCTTGATACAGCACTTGCATGATTTTATCCCGAGGCATACACTATGTCCCCACCCATTTTGACTATTTCTTGATTGTGAACATCTGCTTGATTTGCCTACTGCAAGTAGATCATCATAACCAGCCAGTACATCACGTGGACAAATGCAGGAAGCCTAACAAAACATGATATAGCCCCTGTTAGTATGAAGTGGACTACCTTCATTAGTCACTGAACAACAGTAATTTAAGCAAACATACCGATGTTATAGTGCAGGGAACACCGGCTTAATATGTAAATGTTCCCTGCATCCATGATATACAGATGCAAGGATCATGTACGCTTGACACAGCACTAGCATGAATATATCTCAAGGCAGACACTATGCCCCCGCCTGTGTTGACTACCAAATGATTGAAACAACCATCTGATTTGTACAGGACAGCAAGAAAATGGTTTACCATAACCAGCCACTATATCGCATCAATACCCCAAAGCTACCCCAGGGCCACTACTCTGTTATGACAGCTAGACACCAATCAACTTAAATATAATACAAGGTTGTAGCCAATTTGTCAAGACCAATTAAGGACTCCCCTTTACGAGGGCATGTGATCACGCCCCTCATAGCCAAATGTAATATCAACACTAATCACAGCGATGAGACAAACTCCTCCTCTTCTCTTTCCCAAGGTCAGACCATGAAGAACTATCAGACCAAGCAACATTCTCTATGTGTAACTGCATGTGGACAAGACACCTGCAAAAGTGCAAAACTGTTAAGGACACCAACGTGTGCATCTAAACCAACAGCTACCCAAGTGAGTAACAACTCCATTCCCAGATTAGCACCGAATTAGTATCACCAACTTTTATTTACACATATCTCTCTGCCTTAGAGATCACCAACATTGATTGCTGTGTGACTTAAATACAACGCGACCGCTAATACCATTTTAGGCCGATCAGAGACTGCATGAGTAAGTACTCAACAACATGTTTATAACAATATGGCTACTTAACTTATCAGATAGCCTTACCATTGGAAATAATTGTATCATCACCGGTAACCCTCACTTAGAAACCTGAAACCTAGGTACAATACTGTACCAGTCCACCCCCCTACCAACTACATTAATTTGCCAACCTTCTTTAAAAAAAAAAACGAAGCTGAAAATACCACGTGCACAGTTTCTTCAAAATGGATAGTAATACGTACCAACTGTATGCCTGGGAGCATTTGCATGTTTGTCTTTGCTTTTTGATTGCCCTGTTGAACGCATTTAGATAAATCAAACTTTCACACTATGATATACCAACTTCGGCGTATGTATTTCCTTTTCCTTCTCCTTCACTTTACTTCCATTTCTATCTCAGCAAAACTCGATTGTTAAATGTAAACTTTGATAACTTAAGCCTGTACTTTTGGCCAATGACTCTGCAAAAAAGTGTTTGCCTTATTCCTGACATGCACACCCTGCCCCCCACACACACTGTCCAACTAAAGGGCAGGTACGGTGCTCTGTCTTCTTGTAAGGGTTTCTTTCAACTAAGACCTACTCTTTCATTTACATCGAGTCATGAACTGTCATCATCAGTTTCGTCACAGGTCATACATATATTGTCATGCACGAACAATGTCATTTATTTTCATATCACTTTATTCTTGTATTTTTTAGTCATTTTGCGGGGTCCTACTTTTTCTTATACTTTTTCACCTCTAGAGTCTTTCATGTTGGTGCAATAATACCTAGGGCCTCATTACACGGTAGGCGGTGAACCATGGCGTAATTAGCGCCATGGTTCATGCTGGTAAAATACCGACACCGCCTTGGTGGAAAGGGGAATTACTGCCCCATTCCAAGGTTGGTGGGGCGGTAATTCCCCCTTCCACCATTGCCCTTCCCCATTCCCATTTTTGCCCCATAGGGCATAAAGGGAATGGGGAAGGCGCTAATTACGGCACCGCAAATTGCGGTATCGGGCCTCATTACGACCCAGGCGGTAAGGGGTTAACGGCAGCGTTAACAGCGCCGACCCTTACCGCCCGAGTACGAGGTCCCTTAGCGCCATGGCGCTTTTAACACCTGCTTTTAGCAGGTGTTAAAATCCATGGCGCTAAGGGACCATGGAGTTAATTACGCCACCGTAATTTACGGTGGCGTAATTAACGCCTTCCCCACTCCCATTATACCCTATGGGGCAAAAATGGGAATGGGGAAGGGTAAATGGGGATTGGGGACTTACCGCCCCGCCAAGGTCGGAATGGGGCGGTAAGTCCGCCAACCACCATGGCGTAAACGTAGTTTACGCCATGGTGGTAAAGTCACGGCCCAGGCGGTAACTTACCGCCTGGGTCGTAATGAGGCCCATCGTAATTAGCTCCCTGGGTCCCTTTGCGGGTTGGTTTTTAACGCCTGCAAAAAGCAGGCGTTAAAATCCCCAACCCGCAAAGGGACCTCGTAGTAAGGCGGTAAGGATTTACTGGTACCGGTAAAATACCGGTACCGGTAAAACCTTACCGCCTACCGTGTAATGAGGCCCCTAGCCTTGGTGTATTCATTTAAACATGTACATCTTTTCTAATATCAATAGTGCCATTTTAATGCACATATATAGTCAAATGTATTCAGTCTGCTCATATTTGTCTAAACATATCTTCCAACAATATAACCAATATACAGTAAAACATGGCAGTACACAGTACACTATACCATCTCAATCGAATTAAACTTCACTAAAGACATACATTCACAGATGGAAAAACTACAGCAAATAGACATGAAACGAGACCAAGCAGTTGTTGTTCGGACATCTAACCACAACAGCAGCGCCATTCCAAAAGTAGGTTTTCTTTCCCAGGGGAACTGCCACATGACAGGCTACAACACTGCGTCAGGGGCATTTGTGGGCATGCTGTCCATTCAAAATGATATTCGTATGTGGTGCACTTGCAAGACATTCGTCCTGACTTGAACAATACACTTCATTCTTGTGAATACTTTAACGCTGCAGAATCCGGATGTGGTGAAGTTATTTTCTCTCTTTTCAATAGACTGTGGTGCACATTCTCCAGCACCCAAAGATTGTTCCCATTCTTAAGCTTGAACCACAAGTCTGGCACCCTTTGGAATAATAGCTGTTCCATTGAAAGTATCTACAGAAATGTGGCAAAGCATGCTGGTATACAATACTGCGGGCATATCAACTGATACACATCCCTGTAATTGGCTCACACTCATCTTGGGAGAGAAATTGAAAGGATGTTCACCTTTGCGTTTGCCAAATCAGCAGTTAAAGGTCTGCGAGCCCCTTTCAGGCCTATTGCAGAATTATTGCTCGATGTGGTAGGTTGTCCCCTTGACAAACTCTACTTACACAAATTCCTGTTCAGAGCCGGATAGGCAGAATTATATGCAGTACCCTTTGGGAACACCACACACAATTAGGACTACAAGTAACAGTACAAAGTCACTTTTGGTACAAGAATGTACTACACAGTAAAGTGGTAGCGATGGCTGAGCAACCAGACTTATCTCAAGAGTAAAGTGAGCAGTATCAATAGTCACACAAAGGACAGCAATTACTATGATTCAAACAAACACTGACTCAAGCTTTCCGAGTAAAAGAATATACATTTATTTACAAATCAGTTATTAAACATTTCACTATTATTAAGCAGTAGAAAATCACGTTACTAATACACTACACCACACCCAATAGATTCTGGACAAGTTAGGCTCAAAATGAAGTGTGAGCAAAATGGCACTCTAGTAATTCAAAAGGGAGGGAAAGACAAGGTTAGACAAAAATTGAGTAGCACCAACAAGTAAGTAAGCAGGGCAATCTAGAAAAAGGAACTACAGTGAGGAAATCAAATTAAAGGGGCCTGGCCCACAGTCAATGGACTAGAGTCTTTGCAGAGGATCATACAGTTCGCGGTTAAGTCTTTGCCAAGAGTTCAGAAAGAAGTTGGTCAGACGAGAAAAAAGTTACTTTAAAGAATGAAGAAGGACAAGACCTCGGATTGGCGAAAGATTTCACACACTTTCACTGCAGGTCCTGCAGGCTCACGGTTCCTGAAGCGACTTTCGGACTGACAAGAAGGAGGAAGACTGGAGGGTCCTGCACTGCCCAGGGAAGAAACCAGCAGCAGAGCAAAGCAACAAATAAAAGGTGCGCTCCTTAAAACGCAAGCAGGCTCCGTTCCTCCTGTCTATCCAGTTCACTGTAGCTCCGTACAGCAAATTCAACCAGAGAAGGAAGCCCTGATGAGCAGTTTGGTAAACTGGTTGTTCCCACCAGCTCAAGGGAAGAAGATTCCTTGCAGATCTTCCCTGTCGTCAAAGTTGTAGATTCGGACCCCCAGCAGGGCTTCACCGGGAGGTTCAGTCATGGTAGAGGTCCTCTTCTGTTAGCTTCTCTTCAGTTCTCACGATCCAGTGGCGACTCTGCCTTTCCAGCCACAGAAATCTGCTTTTTATGCAGTTTTCCCCCATTCACACACCCTGGCTGTCAATTACACAGCAGGTTGGCTGCCACGCCGGGACAGTCACCACAGCCAATCAGATCAGAGTGTGGCATGGGTCTCCAAGGAAACCCTGTACAGGGAGTCCTAAACACCTCCCTCACATCCTGCCCACCCAGACATTCAGGCGCCTAAGGAGGCTTCTGTGCAGAAGCCTGTGAAAGGATGGCAAACGAAAGAACCAAACTGGTTTGGCACGCAGAGTAAAACACGAGAAAGACTTTTACAAAAAGAAATGGCGAATAAACCCAACCGGAACCGTATAAAAGTAAATATGGTCCACCTAAAACAATACCAAGGCTATATAATATAACCACTGTAGGAAAAATAGGGTAGTTACCACTGCCACCAGCCAAGTCTTAATGAAAAGGGAACGAAACAATGTTCCATGAGAAACAGACAAAAAGGGATAACTATTAACCCTTTCCAGAACTCTATGTAAGATAGTTTGTACTGGGTCTGTGAGTTTAAAAAGATTAATAAAGTCAATGTCAACTTTACATGAAAATGGAGTCGGAGTTGGGAAGACTGCAAAAGACAACCTTGTGTCACTGCACTGAAGGTGCTGTGTAACACACAGTAAAAAGATGATGCCTATGGAGTAGGCGAGGCTCCACAGCCTATGAACACAAAAATATTAAACACACACAGCAAAACACATGTAAGAGTGGGAAAAAAGGCAGACACTCTTACCAGGTGAAAAAAAGAAATCCTAGAACTCCAGCAAAGCTGCTGATGGACTCAGCAGGTAAGGGAAATTAGCCATTCTGGAGAATTCTCCCTAACAGAGCCTAAATGTACATCTTCCACAGACAGTCCTTTGTCTAGCCCTTTAGACGTATAGGCCTCTTTGGTACAATCATCGGCCCAGCTTGAGGCAACAACTCACCTGGGTCATCTTTCACATTTCCATGCGCATTTTTCTTGTCAGGCCAGGAAGCATTTATTTCTGGCACTCTCAATATAACTACACATAAGAGCTGCCATTAAATGATCATAGGCGGCATGAATGGTGCCTTATACAGGAGATGTTTTTCAATGTGGCTTGGAACACACCCTTCACAAGAACCCCCCCACCCCCGCACCAACCAATCAGGAGCGCACTAGAATCCTGGGTTTTCAGAGAATATGCAGTGGATGCCGATCAGTACCTACCTGGGGCCTGGAAGCCCCTTCGGTCACGAGAAATGTTCAACTAAGGAACCTTGCTGCTGATTGTGACGCTTCCTTATTGGCAATCTTTGGAGATGTCTTTCACCTCTGCATTGTGGCGCCCCACGTCAAAAATATTCCGGACAACAGAGGTGGAGTGGGAAGCAAGCAAGAACTCAAATAATCACTAGTCTTCTGCATCAGTATCTGCTACCACTGCAGGCAAACTGCACAGTCCAGACGCGGATTTGTATCTCTCTGCAGGCAAACTGCACTGGGAGACAGGTCTGTGCCATCCACTTCTAAACAGTCTGGACACAATGGATGCCTGAGTTCGAGGCATCAGTTAGACGCAACCTTGCATAACTTAAGTATGTGTTATGTATGTATATGAGTTCTAGAGCCCCTGCGTGGGAATCTAGAACTCGTGTGTAGTGAGAAAAACGATTGTGACTAGAGGAAAGGCATCGTCTCCATTACCTCTGCTGCGGTTCCCCTTATATATTAAATCTACCTAACTCACTACTGTGTCTGTATCTATCCTTGACAAACTGCGACGAGGATGGGATACAGGGGACCGCGGCAGGGATACCGCTGTTGAGCAACCCTTGCTCTGACAGCGGCAGGAAGAGCTGAGAAAGAGCGGTGAGTGAGGGAGAACAGGAGAATAAAAACGAGAAAGAGAAGATAGGGATAAAGTGCCAGCACGCCGCCGCAGTCATCCCCCATCAAACCCTACTTTGCTTCCCGCCCACTCCTTTTGGGTAAGGACGCTCCCCAGCACCAACGTCATGCACGCGCACACTCCGTGCAATGCAACACATCATATTCAAACTGCAACAATTGCACATGTACACACAATGCATTGAGAGTGGCAACAACCAGGGTTGCCTAGGGAACACACTGCGCATGCGTGCACACATACACGAGCAATTTACAACGTTGCCCAGCAAACACAAGTATGCACACTACAAAAGGAAGGCGCAACTCTGTGAGGAAAAACACAGTTGAAGGGGCCTAGTCTAAGATTACCCAAAGGCCTGCTTCCATCTTGGATTCTGGAATGGTCATTGACATGTGCGAGTTTCTCTAACTCCCACCAGAAACCTATTGCTACTGTCTGCCTTAATCTGGCCTCACCATTCCCTCAGCATGCATACAGGGATTCTGAAGATTGTCTGGTGAGGACGGGCGGCCTGGGGGTCACATGGGCAATGGTTTGTTTGTTGAGAATGTGCATTTGTGTTATCTTGGTGAAGCCAGTGAGGAATGGAGTCTGTGGCTCATTTGGTTTTGTGTCTCTGTGCGGCCTGCGTTTGTCTGTTCTCTCGCATTCTGACATGGATTTGTATCTGATGGAGCTCTGTGGACCGTGCAAGAGTGAGTCATTGTAATGGGATAAGGAAGTGAGTACTCATATGACTATACCCAGGGTTAGCATGGAGACTAAGTTGAGGTGGTCTTTGGATTACCCACTCCGTGTACAGCACCCACTCACTTGGGGCAGACGTCAAACCCTGTGACCACCCCACTGTCAGTCACCAAGGTGAGGCAAGGGACTTTGTCACAGTAGGTAGTAACAGGAACACCGACACTCAAACAGTATATCCGTTAATTCCTTCTGGTCTCGCTCAAATGACTTGAACCTATACATTCCACCAAGGAGCAAACACATGAATTCCATTCACATACATTCTAGAAATAGCATAAGACATATTACCTTTAACAATGGCAGAAGAGGACAAGATGTAACATCCCTTCCCCTGACAACCATTGAATGAGGAAAAACATAACATCTCCTCAAAAATATGTAACAATCACGGAAATGTAACAGATACATATAAATGCCATGAATGTCAAATACAGCCCAAATAATGTCCACATACAACACATAATTTACAGGCTCAGGCTATAATAGTTTAAGTTCCTCATCCACAAGCATAGCAGCCACCAGGTAATATTCTGAAACACATTCCAAAATTAAATGCACCACTGCCATATGATAAATACAGCCAGCAATGTGAGCCCTCGAACAACACACAATACAGAAAACATGCAAAAGACAGCACCATTTCCCCCCTCACAGTATGAGCACAGCAAGTTCAAAATGCTGACACGCTGGAACTTATCTCGTGATCATGTGCCCTTAGTGCACAGGCCTACACACCATAGGCAACAACAGTCAAGGATTCCTTTTCACAATAATAGCAATTGTGCCCCAACAACAATATTTCTGAAGCCAAAGGTTCCATATCTAATGTGCCACCCAATCAAGCACACCTGCACAAATGAGCAAAATATCTAATGTAAAACAAAACAAAAGTGTCTGATAAGGTATGTGACATCCAATCACACTACAGCACTTTTGAGCATCTACAGTAAATAAAATGCCCCCAAAGGGTTTATAAGCAATGTCTACCCAAATCACACATGCCTGCACAAGCATCCAACTGAGACTCCATGACATTTTCCAATGGACATTTTGTGCCCAGAAAGCGTTTCGCAAACTTTGTCACTGTACACAAAGTCCACAAAAGCGAACAATGTGCATAAAGGAAATATGCATTCTATGGAAGCACACACCTGAATTTAAATAAATGAGTATAACATAATTCACACAACAAAACATATCTGGCTTATGGAATCCAGCATAACAGCGACATTGTTTGCAGTATCTATTTCCAGCTTCCCCATCCAATTGCCTTCCCCTCATTAATGTTCCTTCTTCCATCAGACTAAGGTCTGGATTCCCCTGGCAGGGGCACAGTACAACACTCCACAGAAGCATAGGTGCTCTGATACTACTACTGTGGTAATGTTGCACAGTATAAAATAATATGAACATAACATGACATGAACATAAATCCGAAAGGGGGTAGCTTTACAAATTGTGGATGAGTGAAAGGGAAATTTCAAATGGTTTCTTTTTTTAAATTTGTAGCCAATAAAAAACATAATTAACATGTTACCAAAATTGAAAGTCCTCTGCCACTTTTTTCTATTCTTTGGAAAAATATTATTTCATGAAATTTAAATATAGCAGAATGGTTTTAGTGCATCAAGTCTTTACCATCCATTGCCACATCTGTGGCTTCTTATGCACCAGACACTACAGAGTCCAAGAAAATACTTGCTCTCAGAAACAAATTTAGGAATAAATACTTTATTTTATCTAGAGAGAAAAATAATCCCTCCTATTCAAGAATGTATTGCTAAGGAAGTGAATAGTTTAAGCATACCATGTAGTAGGGTTTCATTTACATTTTTAGCAGACACATTAAATCTTGTGGACAGGAAAGCCTTTGAGAAATCGTAGCACCCTTTGGACTGGTGCTGTCCTCTGTTTGTAAGGCACTAGACTTCCAGAAGATCTGGTGCTATAGTTTTTGACTGGTTGGCCAGATCTACATGGAATTTTCCTAAAGATTTATCCACCTGGATAATTAGATGCAAATCCAAGTTGTGGTCTGAAAGATATGAAGGGTGAAGAAGACATGTTTTTTCTCTTTTTCCACTGATTTTCCAGCAGGGAAAATGTCCAGCTTATTCTCAAGTGGACAGCCCAAACAGCTAGGTGGCTTTTCGACAAATGAGAGACACGTTTGGAAGAAAGTGCTCAAAGAAAATCCTTTGTTGTTTTGTTGTAATCCATCAGAACCCTTTTAGAAATATGGTGGAGAGTGGCATCCACAAGTGTATATATATTTTCCATTATGCTTTGCTGTACCTAGTTCTTTTCATTTCTGAAAATCCCACAAATAGGTAATAGCTATTTGCAAGAGCAACCCTTTAGAAGTTTCTTTTTTTTTTAAATAGCTTTAAAATAATATTACTGATGGTGGGGTACACCTTTGCAGGGTAAGAGAGGAGGACTCCTCCTCCTGTGAATGTTTGGGGTCAGTGGAGAGTGTACATATGATTTTTTAATGTGTTGCCAAGATCATGATCTAACATCTCAATTTTTATCAAGCAGCAAAATAGAAGAAGAAATACTTCAAAAATATAAAATAATAAGTTGTACTAAGCACAGTATATGCTACTTGGAGGGCGAGATGTATTTTAAGTGAATTCAGGAAGCAATCCGTGTTTTTATATTATTGAAAAAGTAAGGATTTCTTCCTAAATTAACAGAAAATATGTTGTGGGCGGGCATTAGGGGGACCCCGAATTTAGGGGTTGTGGGATTGGGGCACTCCATACTCCAATGTGTAGCTGCTCCATTTCTGCTTTTTTGGACAGGTTCTGCATTGCAGATTAGTGACAGTGCCCAGAAAGTGTCAGGGGATGATGCCCTTCCTGAACTACCTCATTCGGTGTCCTTGGAACCAGTTGGACGAGGCATTGAGGGACAGTTTTATGCAGCATTCTGTCTGCCATCGTGGCAGCGATTTGGCAAACTCGTCACCTCATGTAGCCATCTGCTGCTGCTGCTGGCTCCACGCATGGTGGCCTCTGCAGTGCCTCCTGCTGCTCAGTCATCAGGGAGCACTGATGATGGGGCACCTTCCTCTGCTGTGTCTGTGTTGATTACTCTGTGCTCACGCAGTCCATGTTGACCTTACGAACGTGCTTCCAGCCAGTCATCATTCATGCAGCATCCTTTGGCGGTAACAGAGCAGGCTTGTTCAGAGCATGGCCATCATTGTCATTAGTTTCTTTTATTTTTTGCTGGTTCTTTTCAAGGGTATATAAAACCACTTAAACAAGTAGAACTAGAGAAGCATATATTAACTTTCAATTCATTGGGAATCATGCTGGTGATGGCATGCAATAACATGCATGTGTAAAATGTATGCACACAATTTTTCCCCAGGAATTTGATTGTTTTACATGCCATTTTTGGCCATGTCGCATAGATGGGCACACGTCTTAATTTATGATTCTTCCTCGCCCTTCCTCTCTCTTTTAAATATACTTCAAAATCTTATGCCAGCATCTCAATTTCATACTGTAAAAAGCAGGAGGAGTCCATAAGAATCTCTAAAGCTAATTTAATTTAAATGAAATGCATGCCTACTAGATCAAATGCACTGTGGACGGCTTGCTCATCCTTATTATGTAAATCTCACACAACTATATAGAAGCTAATGTTAAATGCACACAGTGTTCACAGCCATGTTACATACATTATTCAAAAACTGTATTTTAATATTTGTGAGAAAGTCACAACTTTATGTCATACAATGTACATTATATCATGATGATTGAATTAACTGTGCTGATAGCATTGGTTTCTATGTACATGTCATGTAAAAAAGGAATGGCCAAATGCACTTGAAATCTCACCTGTGCCTGAAATCCGGCCATTGCCCAGGACGATAGGTTCAAATGTCAGTTCTATGGTTTAATCAAGTCCATTATTAATCAGCAACTATTCCATTATCTTAGCTAAAAAGATACAGATGGGGTATACAGAGCATATAATATACTTATAACTACAAGGAAATAGGGCCTTTTGGCATTCTGAAACCACAGCTTTGTGGTATCTCGCAGTCTATGAGAGGAGCTGGATTATAAGGTTATGGATCTGTTTTTTAGTGAATCAATGCATCAAAAGACTGCATTTTTAAGAACCCCTTGACTTTTTAACCAAACTAGCATCTGTTTTGTGTCTGCTTCATGGCCTGAGGCCTCAAGGGACTTAAGTCAGATTTTAAGTTATAAGTAATGTGTATGGGAACATGCAATGCACACTATATACATGTGAAGTAAAATAGTATGGATTTAAGTATTGATTTTGGAACTGATTAATGGTCATAACCTAGGACCATTTTTCTGAATTTAATAACCAAAACAGGTTTGAATCTAGAAAAGTGATTCCCATTTTGCACATATACGCACAACATATTAATATGGCACATTAATACATTTACATATTTCAATAATGTTCTCACATTTCATGTTATTGGAACATGAATGATGTCTACAGAAGCAGGAATTTCTTACGCTGTTGAATATGTTGGCAACTGTAATGGTACAGGTCCATACCTAAATTATGAGAGAAACATGGTGTTCAGTCCAATTCTATCAGAACTCTGGAAGGGAAAACATCCCATACCAAATGGCAGAATACATTGGCTCACTCAAAATAAATGGGAGGGTAATTTGAGTGATAGAAGGCACCATACAGTGAGAAAATATTGCATCAAATGGTGCTGCAGGAGTGAAGTTTATCAATTATTTAAGGCAATACACAGGGGAAATACAAGTTCTTGGGAACTCTGCAGAAGAAGTGAGCTTGTCCATTAGGGGAAGTGCTGATTTGTGGTTCTAACATGGATGTAGCTAACTGCAATCCCTCTTAAGAATTCCAGAGGGAGCCTGATGCATAAATCTCACACAAGAGAAAACCAGATTGCCTGAAAGGGATTGTGACAGCAGAGGACAGACAGGGAGTAGCATTTACCTGGAAGAGTTGCCCTGAGCTGTAAATGTTCATACCTGTCCTTTGCCTTTAAAAGACAAACCAAATTTGAGTACAATAAGCCTCTCTTTGAATTGTCCGAAGTTTACGTTAAAGCCCATTATAGCAATTGAAAGACTTTTGTAGAGAATCCTTTATCAGGTATGCCACTGAAAGGCTAATGGTATATTTAAAATAGTATGCTCCAGAATTCATGAATGTACACATTATTCTCTGATGCTATGCCCAAAATTGTGACATGGTGTACAACGTGTTTTAGATATTTACAGAACGTGTTAGATGTTTGACCTGGGGAAACCATAGATTACATAGAAAGAAAGCTACACATCTTGAAGTGGAACAGGAAGAAGGTTATTTTGTTCACATGATTCCCAAGAAAATAATGTCATTTTAAATAACCAAAGTCATTTTTACAAATAACATTATATATAAAGGACTCCCGTTGCCAAGTAAACACAAACATTGGCAATGCCTACTGTTTAAGCTTTTGTGTAGGCATGGGAAAGGCACTGGCCAGTGGTTGCCATAGTGGTTTTAATGTTCTGGTATTAACTGGTCATTGATGGTAGCAGGTGCCAAATGGTGCAAGTACCTGGCATCTGATAGCAGTGCTTGGCAAATGCCTATTACTTCTACACAAACCAAAACTGTTGGCTTTGCCAATGCTTGTTTTTAACAAGACTTCCGTGAAGGGTGTGCATAGTGCTCATAAATTGAGTGGCTAAAGGCAGACCTGGTTTAGACATTTTTCTTACACCAGTATAGTCTTTTCATTTCCAATTAAGTAATTTACTCTCAGAAGACTGCTTTGAAAAAAACCTGGCAGGCACTTCTGAGTGCAAAGTTTGAAGGCAAGGCTTGATTAAATCGAGCTCAAAGAGTTCCCATGAGGAGGTGTTTTGGCACAGAGGGGTACGAACTGGGTGGGAATGGCCTTACTGATTAGCATGGCCATGTGCAGTCAAAGGGTGGGTAAATAACCAAACAAGACCTATAAGCTGTGTGTCCCTCCTCATATGCCATGTCTCCCTATCTGTACTCAAATGCAATAGTTTTGTGTTTCAGGTGGCTCTGACACCTAATAGCCCAAACAAATGAAGTTCTCATGCTTATGTGACTCCTTAATTACATTAATGTGTGTTATTCAAATAAAAGTGTCCATCTTAAATGCAAGCCTGTGGACAAAGTAGCCAAACATACCATACCCTTTATTTTATATACATGCCCAAACTAGGAACCAACAGTGGCCTGCAGCTAGAGTAGAATTACTCTGAGAATAAGAATGTTATAGATGTACGAATCCTTTTCTCTGTTGTCAATACCTTTAGATGGTGTTAGAGAAAATCAGGTGAAATGCATATTGTAACTTGTTTCTATAATGCCACAGAAAATTAAGCAAAATATAGCCTACATTTCTGATCAGAATATTTTATGATTTCATCCAAAATGTGATACCGCAATATTTATTGTGATTAACATTATATATTTTGTCTAGAATAGTTATTCAGAATAGTGTTAGCCAAATGGATCTTTGTGTATATTGTGAATGCACATAGTAGCAAGACAATAACCGGCTGGTTATTTTTGTTCTGCAGACAAGCTCCCTCTTTTCCAATGCAATATTTTAGGTGACTTCCCCAGCATTCGAAGTTGGGGGAATACCTTTCATTATTTTGATTTATTATTGAAAATACAGCAGAATATTCATTAAAACAACCTTTTTATTGTCCCAGAATTTTGGAGTGGCATTGTAAGGGTATGAGTTATTTCTAAGAACACGAAATCATGTTATAGATAAAGTAACTTTCACGATGGCTGCTCGCCCGGAATGTGGAAAGTATGATGTTACTGATTTGAATACATGGATGCATTTTGTAGCACATATTGTACCCACGATCACACATATGTGTGAAGTTGCATTGTTTTGTTGAATTGGATGGTCCCCGTTGGATAATCTCTTGAAGCATAAAGGTTGTTTTGGAATAAGACAAAGATAACTGAAAAGAGAATTGAGTTGTTTTTTTGTGGATTTGTGGTTTGATCAGATATTGGATTTTGTAAGTGAGAAATGTAGTGCAGGAAGATTGTTTATGTGATTATAGATTATTAAGTGACCCATCTTGATTTTGATTTGTGATCAAATGTTCAGTCCTGAAATGTGACGAGAAGTCCAGGTAGAATTATAAGTGACTCAGGATCATGCACTGTCCCAAAGTTTTATGCATTAGCAATGGGTGAAACAGGATCTAGGGTCAAGGAAAGACAGAATGAGGGAAACTGTGGGGGAAGAAGATTTGGGAAGAGGAAAGGTCACAAGACCAGTCTTTTCAGTAGATGTTTATGACTTCCAGTAACAAAGAGGAAAGGGATAAAAGAGGAAAGGGATATGCTTGTAAATCGTTCTGCCCATCTTTCCTTCCACCGCAAATTAGTGAATGACAGATTATCTGAAGGGGAAACCTACACACACACAATCACAGAAACTGCTTAAAATACATCAGCAGAATTAACCCTCATTCAACAAGGTAGTGGTTAGTGACAATAGGAAATAAAACAACTAAATGAGTCTTTGGATAACAACCAGGTGTTAGTACAGAAACAACACAGTCTCTTTGAGGTAATATACAATAAATTGAAAAAGTGTGCAAAGGAGTTAAACAACACTTAGAAGGACAACAATGTTAAGGTGTGTTTATGGTTCCGCACAAGGCTTCTGTCAAGCCTGCAAGCCAGCAGCTCCACCTTCTGCCAGCACCACCATCTTACAGGTCACTCTGGAGGCAATTAACCTGTAGGGCACTCCAGCAACCACTCTTGGGGTTACACTTGCAACCAGTGTTGAGACTCCTCCTGCGGCCTCCGCATCTGCTTCAGTGCCAGAAGTATCAGGAAACTGGCATAGGAAATGAGGATGCAGACATTGAACCTGTGGATCCCGGAGGGCTAGAGGACGGGTACCTATGTGACACCCCCCACCCTGTTTGCCTACCTGACAGTGTGCGCCAACACATGCTTGAAGGGATCTGTAGAAGGCTGAACAATACCAAGCAGCGCAAGGAGTGCATTTATAATATTGCGGATCAGCAGCTGTAACCCCTGCATGCTATTATGTATGCTCTTCAGTGCTTTTCCCAGCGGATGAATAGGTAAATGAACAGGCAGTGCTACCTGCGCTCATTAGCAACAGCATCCAATAGAGTGGTGGGCCAGAGAGTAAGAGAGCTAGCAGAGCCTATATCATCAGGTGCTGAGATGCTGCATATCCAAGGTCAGGAGTCTGAATGGTACACTTCTGTCAGCCACAAACAGGTTTTACAGGCAGGCAGTCCCTGTCACCAGTCATCAGACCCAAATCTCTGCTGTTTGCACACATGCTGAATAATAGGGCATGGTAAAATAGTCATTTAAATATGACTGAAGTACACGGGACACTCATTCTAGGTATAAGAGAGGAGGGAGGGCAATGGAGCTAATGGTGCTGGTGATGTGAGAGAAGAGCAGGAAAGGGGGCTTGGAGATAAGAGAGGAGGGGGGAAAGGGTGTAGTATGGTATGAAAATAAAGTCACGCATGAACATGAAAAGAGGAGCAGTACATTAATCCTTGAGTGGGTGTGAAAGATTTACTATGTGACTTTATATGTGTGGTATTTCCTTGAAATAAATGCTCTGTCAGTTCTTGCCTCCAGAGGCATTGCTGTTCTTTATGAGGTCACAGCATGGCAGCAAGTAGTCCCTGGTATGTGTGTTTTCATCGTCCTCTGGGGGGGTGCTACGTTGACATCCGGAATAATGTGGACATGTCTCCTGACACACATGTTGTGCAGCACGGCACACACCCCAAATAGTTTACCCAGCTTATGTAGCCTGTATATCAGGGTGACTCCTGTCTGATGGAGACACTGGAACTGTTGTTTCAATTGGCCAAAAGTACATTCAATACAAATCCTGATCTGTCCTTCATTATCTGCCACTTCCTGTGCTGTTTGTGGGTCGCAGTCAGGTGTCATCTGCTACAGCTACAGCTACAGGAGCTGAGGATAGCTGAAATCACCTGCAAATGCTATTGGGATAGAAGTTGGTTTCAGAACAATCAGAAAGTGTATCAAGTAGTCTTGGCATGGTGGTCAACATTTCAGCTAATGTATGTGTGGCAACATTGAGTTTTCCACAATTGGTCCCTGTTTGCCTCAATTATGTCAGGCCACATGGAATGAGGGGTGAAATGTTTAAGGTCGCTAACGGAATCCGCCATTTCCAACATCACTAACCAACCAGAAGAAACAAGTATACACGGTCAATGGAGTGCTGATGTACAATGTTCTTATATGCTTCCTGATAATTTTGTGCACTTTGTGATAATGTTCAGGCACTTTGGAAATGAAATCCATGGGCGCAGCCTTAATGACATAACTGCCCGTCAGTGTTGCACTGTCATCCTGCACAGGAGAACTGGGCTGTGTCTGTTTAGTTATGATTCGTGCCTAGAAACACTTGTGTACAGACGCATTATAAATGCCATATCATATGATGATTTCACTAGCATTGGGGCACCTGTTGTTCAATATGTATACATGTGGGATTCTGCATTTCTGTCCTGCCCCAACATTGTCATGCATAGCCTTGCGAGGTGGTGTAATATTTCTTATGTGGTTTGTCAACGCGCAGGTCCATCTTGCACATGGCATGCATTACATTGCTATAACATTGGTGACCACCCCCAGTCATTCATATACTTCTCACCTGTTAATTGTATATGAGGTGATGGGTGGTGGTTCTGCTTACCCAGGATCCATGTCCTTTCTCTCTCTGGGTTTCACTGCCATGCACGCCGGCATTGTACTATTACAAATGACCAGGGCATCATGGGTTGAATCTGGGGAATGGGCCAGCAGTGTATGAAGACAGGTCTTCATCACAGGTCACCTGTACGTTAAGGGAATATAGTTGCTTTATGTTCAGTACAATCCAGCGATGGGATGACTTTAGTGACGTGAGCAGCTTTATAGAATGGTCCTTTTGTATAATTTACCTCTGCAATGCTGGTAGGCTGGGAGATATACGTGGGTCTATGCTGCATGAGCAAGCCCAGCACTATTCAAATGTGGGCTGCAACATGGCATGCCGTAGTGTGTCGGAAAGTGCCTGTGGCGAGCAAGTGCAGCATGGACACACACTTCACTGGTGGTGGAATGGCTGTTCTTATGTTGATCCTGCTTTCTGTATTTGCTTGTTTTAGGGCTAGCAGCTCAGCTATGATCTCCTGGGTAAGGTGGTACAGTGTCATTAGCTGCCCATCAATGAGTGGCCAGGATGATGGCCTGATCCAGCAAATGGGTGCTCTCCTTACAATGTATCTCTTCCACCAATGTGCAGAATACAATTTGAGACACTGCTGTTGCACATGCCTCCGCAGCTCAATGTCCAGCAGGAGGTTCTGGAGGTAGGAGTTTGCTAATGCTAATGGCTGCATGGAGTTAGGAAGTGTTTAGGGAAGGTGTGGGTCATACATACACTTCCAGGACAAATTGAGTGCACCCGTGGCTTCATATACATCACGTTGATGCCTGGTCTTGTTGGGTATGCTATGGTGCTAATTCCTACAGGGGAATTAGCACTGGGAGAATTGCTGCCCATTTTCAATAACCCTTTATTCTGCTGAGTGGTAAAAGTGGCAGCAATTTTATTACCACCACCTTTTGACCTTACTGCCAAACTCGAAAGGATCCTAATAATGTCTCCTCTGTATTTTCATTGAACTTTTGCAAGGACACCCCAATTAATATTATCCTTCCTGTGGCTGTACGTATCATAATTCTCACATGGATTGTAGACCTGCATTAATTGATTCAAGTATATAATTTCCTATTTCTTTTTCCCACATACACTACGTTACACAGGCATTCCAGGTAATAATTCACATGTCTGATAAGCAATTTGATCAAAAAGATCAGTTTACAATGGTTCTGTGCACCAGACGATGACATATTACTGGTTATTCAACCAGCTTTGAGTAGGGGAGGACTGGGTTACCAACCAGGGGAACCCAGTGAGGGCGTTGAGACAGATATAGGTTGATACAAAGCGCTTTCTAGTCGACTGTGTGAAAAGCAGCAGTGAAGATCAAGAGGGCTGGGTCGCCTTTGTACATCATGAGGATTGCCTTGTCAAGAACCTGGATGATAGTGGTTTGGTGCTGCGTCTTTGTCAGAAATTGATATTGAATTCTTGATTGTGTTGGTGACGTATTTGTCTATTTGGACTGTGACATTCTTCTCAATGATCTTGCCAGTGATGGTAGATGATCGATGAGGCAGTGGTTTTTTAGGTTGTCCTGGTCCTGGTGTGGGCATATTTACTAGGAGTAGGATCTGGCTAGTTGTCAAAACATTTGGGAAGATGCCTTGCATGAGCAAGTCATTGATAGTACGGAGGAGCTGAGTGAGAGGCTTTCCTGTAATGTTCTTCAAGGTGGAGGCTCGGATGATGTCGTCCTCGTAGGAGGTGGCCTTGAGTGATGCTAGGCTGGCTGTGAATTCATCTGGTGTTAGGGTCTTTAATTCAGACAATCCCAGGATTTGGTGTGGATTTATGGCAAGGGTGCCTATATTGGTGAGAGGGCCCTATATGTAGCAATAGACCTTGTTGATTTTGTTTGTGATGAGCATGCTGCTTCAATTGCATCTCTTCATGGTATTCTGAGGTCGGGTAGCAGGCCTATGCAGTTTTTGATGCCCTTGAAGATGTTTCTGCTCTTGTTGTAGGCTATAAATGCTGTGAAGTAATGGGCTATGACTGAGATGATGAGGGTACTGCAGGCTGAGCAGAGGCTTATCCAGCTGTTGAGATAATCGGGTAGTTGTGTTTTTCTCCATAGCTTGCATTATTTGCTGATGACACATTTACTGTCAATGAGTTATTGTTTATACCAGGCTTGTTTTTGTTGGGTTGTAGTTTTAAAGGTGAATTTATTTAGGTAGAGCCAATTAGAATGCAGATGAGCTGATAGAGAAGGATTTTGATGGCAGATGAGGCAGTGATTGTGGAACCCAGGCTGGTGAGGCTTTCTTCTAATGCATCAAGTTGACATTTTTGAATTAGCTTTAAGGTGTCTTAGATGGTTTCAATTGCCCCTGATGGAAGGGCTTTATGTGCTGGCACTAGATAGGTATGGTTACATCAAGTTAGTTAGGTGTGAGTCTATTCTTGTCTGGGAATGAAGTGAATTACAGGTCAAGAGTGCTGCTTGAGTGTGGGTGGGATCGTTGATGAGTTATGTGATGTGAAGAGTGTCCCGGAGATCCAGAGGGCATCTTTGATTTTCTAAGTTGCCTGTATTCCTGATAGATGGAGTTCTTCTAAGAAGATGTTGATGAAATGGTGACAATTGATGCATTGATTTGGTTGTAACTTTCATCCATGGAGGTCTTGATACTCTGTAGTGGGCCATAGATCAAGTGTAGAAAGAGAAAAGTTAGTGAGTGAAAAGTAACAAGTAAGGAGCTGCATGGATTTAAGAGGTGTGGGATCCTAGAGCGTGAATTTGTGAGGATGACCTGCTGTATTCCGCTGGATTATTGGCATGCTGGATGATATAATATGTTCAGGATGTTTAAGGATATAGGGGGAGTCATGTTTCTGTTATGGAGAGTGTGCTAAAGTTGTGCTTAGTCATGATATCAGCTATGTCTGCTGCTATGAGTCCAGTGTTGCAGATATTTATGAGCATGACGTTGTGTGTCTGTTTGTGGGAAGTAGGCTGGGGATTGTGGGTGGGATGTTGACGAAATTATATGTGTTACAACTGGTATGGTACTTGGTGCATACTGTGCATTTGTATGTTAGAGTTAGGTTGGCGTGACCATCCTTCAGATAGCGTCACTTCTCCCCAGGGGAGAACCCCTATCCATGAGGCTAGGGAGGTGAGGCCGCTAACCAATAGCCCCCTAGCGGTGGTAACATGGGAAGGATCTCATGGAGAGAGACACCTCACTTGGAGATAAGTATGCAATTGGGAGGCACAGTCCCTTTAAACCCAAATCCAGTAAGATGACAATAGTACCTTACCTTATGGGTCTAAACTCATGTCCAACACCATGTATTACTGTGAAACATCGAACCATCCTGATGTTTTAGGCACTAAGATGAAGAAGCATTTAACGAGACAGAGAGGACAATCAATGCAGAAGGCGAGAGACAACCGAGAGGCAAGCTTGAAAAGATTGAAAAGCTTGAATTAGAGACGTGGAGGGTGTGATGCAAGAGTATGCATGGGTCCATCTCACAGGATGAGTGGGTATTGGTTGTGGAGAGAGCCGAACTGAAAAGGGGAATGTGTCCCCCATGGAGGCAGAATGCCAAGCATTTTACAGATGAAACCGGGTGGTCAGTGGGTGAGAGTCAAGCTGAACAAGAGGAGGAGTGGCAGAACACCCAGGTTAACCAGAAGTACATTGTACATGCAATGCTCTGAAAGCGTCATATGAGTCAGCCCTACGGAGGAACGGAGATTGGGTTGTGGAGGAATGACATGGTGATGGTCAAACAACTACCCTGAATCCTCTAAACCTTCCTGTTCGCACAGCCGATTATACAGACCTGACAGTATCCAGAGAGGTGGTGGCTGGACGTTCTGTACAGAGATGGAAGGTCGAGTCCCTGGTCTGCTACCCCATTGCCAGCTGTATAGGCCCCACGAGGTGAACTGTGAGGAGAGTGGAAAAAGGTGATTTACCATCACAAAAACCCAGGCAAAACCGGTGAAAACTTCTGCCACCAAGCACCAGGTATCTGAAATTATTGATTGATAATCTATGTTGATAGAGACGTGAAGATCCTCCTGGGCACACACCAGAATAATCCAGGGCTGGTCCATCGAGCCAAACCTCAATCAATCCTCTGTCACCAGTATGTCACCCATCACTGATTGGTCAACACCCTATCCTGCCAAGAGTCTCGTCTTTTTAGTTCATGACCTTAACTTCGCCTTCCTCAAGAGAAGACGAAATAAACATTGTTGCTGTCATTTTCTTTTTACTTGGAAAAAAACAGGATCATCGAAAATCCTTCATTACTGTAAACCATAAAGAAATAGGGAAAATCCTAAATCGTTTTGTGATACAGCTCCCAGGCCAAATCCACAAAAGGGTGATACTGGAAAGTCAAGAGAGACTCCAGGAATTTGGAGAAGGGAGTTATTCTCCTGGCCCCATAAAAACCTTATTTGACTGATTTTTCTATTGGGTCACGGAGAACCCAAACTTTCATGGAACCTTTGCTTTCAAGAACCTGGAGGCATTTGGACGCTTTACATCCAGAAGAAGAGAGTCATTCTCCTGGATTACAAACAGTAGCTCATCTTTATGGTGTTTTTTTGTAGTGACAGGGATAGAGTAGGAGCATTTAGAACATTTACACCAAACCCCTCTTTGACCGCCTTGACTCCTTAGGTATCTCCTATACAGACTATGCCGATGATACACAGGTCCTCATCCCTCTCTCAGCACCTACTCAGAGGGCACTACCAATCTCAATGCTATCTATGAAACCATCAAGGCTTGGACCACATCCCACAGTCTTAGCCTAAATGACAACCAAACCAAGATCCTGATGGTTGGTACACAAACATCTCTCTCCAAACTTGATCCAGCCTACCAGTCTTTCATGATTGATGGTAACACTATTCCAGTATCCACTGTCACCAAAGGATTGGGGGTATATCTTGATGCCACCCTTAGCATGTCACGACATGTAAATGCTATCACATCCTCTGCTGCCTATGCCACTAAACTTCTAAATGCCTCCAGACCCTTCCTCTCAACCAATAGACATATTACACCACACGATCCATCATCGGTGCATAACTGGACTACTGCAATTTTCTTCTTGCCAGCACCACCGAACTGAGCCTTAACAAGTTACAATTGATTCAGAACAATGCCCTCAGAGGTGCCCTCAACCTCTCTAATGTGACCCCAATTCCGCCTCCAGAAGAAACATACACTGGCTTCCAGTCAGAACCTCATTAAATTCAAAACCCTTACCATCACCCATCAATGCCTCTCCAACTCTGCACCACTCTACCTCTTGCAAAGACTCTCTCTGACAAATCACACTAGACCAACACGCACCAGTAACAGTCACAAGCTCTTTGTTCCCAGATTCAAACGGTCCATAGCAGGTGGCTCCAGTTTCCCCATTATGGCCCACCTCCTCTGGAATTCCTTGCTGCTTGCCCTCAGATCAGAATGATCCTGAAGGTCCTTCAGGAAACACCTCACGACTTTGCTCTTTAACTGATTTATCTTTACCTTTTATGACCGTCCTGCTCAGTCTTCTTTTTTTGTATTCTATGTAACCAGTGCCCAGTTTGTGACTGGAGTGGTGCCATTTTTTGTACTCACACAGACTTCCTGACGAGCACCCAAGCTTCTTTAGTTTAGGTAGGGAAATCTCCTTAGCATTCGGGATAGAAGGGTTTGGATTTTCATTTAATAAAAGTCTACAGCAACCACTACATAACCACTTGGTCAGTCTCTTCATTCCTTGTGGCACAGTGGGGATAAGCTGAAATGATTAAGGAATTAAGCACATGGTGGGAGGGTTATCTGGGGTGTGTGCAGGTGCCTGGCACATGCACCTTGCCAGACCCTAACAGGATCAAACAAGTGTTGTACTGGCTGAAGCTCTTGTCTCTGTCATTGTTCTGTTAGGGACACCCTAGGGAGTAGGGTTTTGAAGGGATGGAGGGGAAGGAGCCACACAGATGGAGGGTGGGGAGGCAGAATGCAATCACAGGAGCAGGGCAAAATTGGAGGAAAAAAAGACATTCAAACGGCAGAAAACATGCACAAAACAAATGGTTTTAAAGGCAGACAGAGGGAGGAGCCACACGCAGGGAGGGATGAGAGACAGGGAACCGTAACGGGAGCAGGGGAGAAAAGAGGGGAAAATGCAACACAAATACAGAAACAAAATGGAGAAAAACAAGCAGAAAGCAAAACAAAGCGGTGACACCTGGAAGGTTTAGAATTCATCTTAAACTTCTGGCAATTGCTCTGGGCAACCCTCCAGACCATCGTTCTTTGCCTGCCAAGCCATTACAGAAAGGAGAAAGACAATATGAAAGTCAGGCTTGGTCCCATACCCAAAAGGGACAGTCCAGCCCGTACTGCTATGTCACATGCTTTATTGGGCGTCATCAGTGAGGAGAAGCTTGGGTCTCTAGGCACGGCCACACGTCTGGGCATACCAGTACCACTCAAGGTGAAACAGGCACAATACACAGGGTTTTAAAGGCGGGGAGGGTGTGAGCCACATACAGAGTCGGAAAGAAGTCAACAAGAAGTTGCATGAGCAGGGAAAAACGAGCAGGGGAAAAGAGGCAAGAAAACCAGCAATAAAACGTGAGACAATATGCCAAACAACTACTGCTTCAAAACTCCCCACTTCCTTAGGCCTCCCCAATCTGCAACAAAGTACCTTCTGCCACCCTACAACTATTGGCTCCTTACCTACTACTTGCTTTAACTGAGATCACACCACCCCCCCCCCCCAAATAACTGAGTAAACAATCTTGCTTCATGGTCAGTGCTCTGCTGCTATCTAGGCAGGTTTGCAGGGTTATGTGGTAACATTGGGTCACCTGGTTGCCCTCATGTGCCAGCATGTTCACAGGTAGCATAATGGAGCCCATCTGACACATTGCACTTTTAGAGCGTTGTTTCACAAATATGTTGCATCTTTGAAAAAAAGCAGTGTAGTCATCAATGGTGCAGGGCCTGCACTAAGCATGCATGCTAGTGATATACAAGTCCTCCATACATGCCAAGATTATCCGTTCCATTCAGGAGACACTAGTGTGGCGCTGGTTTTAACTTTGAATAGTGGGACTTGAGGTTCTCGGTTTATAATGAGGACATCCAGGACTACACGTTCCAGAATGCAAAGTCCAAACCAGAATTAGACGAAAATCTCCCGAATTAAACGGATGATGTTGGCGTGTATGAGACCATTAGTGCACACCTCCCTGCAAAAGTAGATTGGACGCAGGAAGTCTGAGGGTCATGTATCTACATGGGCAGTAGCCATAAACACTCCATTGGTGCTGTGCTCTCTCAGAGCCCTTGGTCTGATTTCTAAGTCTGCCCAGCGCATGATATGAAACATCATTTAGAAATAGATGGAACTGTTTGGGGAATCTGCCTGAGGCTAATGAAGCAAAGCTAAAAACAGAAGCACTGGCACTTTATGTCTGTAAGTGGAAACATAGCGGCGCAGTCCGGCGTAAAAGCTATAATGACCATAATAGATTTAAAGGAAATAAATAGAAAAATGCCAGCAACAGCAGAACATTGGTTCCTTCTGTGTCATTCCATCATTTTCTCTAAATAAGTATGCCAATTTTCAGAAATGTTGAGCGGAAAAAAAGAATTGCCTTTCTTCAGTTGCCTAGGCTACCAGGCTGTGACATGGGGAGCGAACTCTACGTGCAAGGAGAGAAAGACCTTACTGAATGCCTCCTGGCCAAGACAATTAATCAATAGCGAACTCGTCAGGCAAAACAATATCAACAGAGTCCAGATTGCGATTGGAGCAGACAGCGCGTGTTAAGACAAACACTGGCAAAGCCAATAGTTTCCCCTTTGGTATTAAGAATATGTTTTGGCATTTTAACCCACGCATAGGTCAAGAATGGTGGATCTGGTAAGTAGAGGAGAGGGTACGCAGACCGAGAGGGGAGGGGAGTGGCAGTAGCATGAATCTGGCTGGCTGATGACACTTATGCCATCACTTGCTAGATATTTCCAGCATATGCCAGGTGCTGCCATCATGACCATAAATATTCACAGCACCTCCGGAATTGACATAAAATGTTAAGTTACCCAAAACATAAACACGGGATCCCTACGAGTAATCAAGGGGTTGCTATGTTGTGTAATATGATGTTATGTAATGTTATGTTAAAGGATATTTATATCGTCTAATATCAGCACCAGAGTGATTCCCTGAGGCTCTGGTGGATCTGAAAAGCAAGAAGATAGGGTAAGGTACTAGGACTGAGTGGGGAAAAAGTGTGAGAGCTGTGATGTGTTGTTGGCAGCTTCAGTTCGGTTTACACCATTCGCTGAGTGTAGGTGTGATTTTCGGTCGGTAGTTGTCATGTGCTGTTGTGCAAGGCTATGTGTAGTTTGATTAGTTATTGCAGTATAATGAAGTGCGTGCAATTTGCTATGCTGTATGAGTATGGTTGTGTTTTGTTTAGAGTTTGAGAGGTGTAAACAGAGGGATGACTTTTTTAGTGGATTGGCTAGTGGTGGCGCACAATCGTACTCCCTCTGATTTGGCCACCATGGCACGCAACTCTGCCAGTGTTGAGCATTGTGGTGTGCTAGTGGGGCATCTCCTTCCTATATTCTGTCCAGAGTTGTGGGTTGTCTGCAGGGCTATTTAGTGGTGATGCCTCCTCGGTTGGTAAATGGTCATTTTCTTCTGTAATAATTCTGCTCCTTAGCTGTGGATTTCTCTGTCCGTTATGCACATTGTTTTGAATGTGTTTTGTTTTTTTGACTGACAGCCAATGTAGCATCTTTAGCGCTGGAGTGATGTTGTCTTTTCATGAGAGTTTGAGGAGAAGTATGGCTGCTGTGTTCTTTAAAAGTTGCAGTTTCTTCAGTAGATGATCTGGCATTTCGAGATATAGGCTGTTGGCGTAATCTATCCTGGACATGATGAGGGAGATGATGGCTAGTGTTTTGTGCGTGAAGGAGAAGAATGGTAGAATCTGTTTGATCGTGTGTAGGTGGAAGAACCATTTAATGATTTTTGCATTTATTTGCGGTTCTAGGGTTAGCTCGTTGTGCTATCTTATGTTTTGAAATGTTATATTATTGTGCTGAAAAAGGCTGTGCATTTGGTCATCCCATTTAGAGGAAGAATTCTTATTGTAACACAGAAGAGGAAAATGTTCAGTTATCTGATATAGTTCCATTAACGTAAGATGACAGAATTTCGACTACGTTTCAAATGGGTCAGACAATGTCCCCCACGGTACCAGCAGCCACATGGACCTGGGTGCAGACTATTGAATGCTGCTCGAAGGGAGAAGTGTGTAGGGAAAGGAGTGTCCCACGCTGTGACCCACCTGAAAGAAGACAATCAGCAGGCTCAACATTCTAAAGAATAATCATTGAGTACAAGCACCTGGTATATCTGCATTTGGAAGTGCAAGCAAGATAGACACCTATAACATCCACAGGCCACCCATTACTGACCCTGCCAGAGGCCCCACATGCACTGAAGCCTCCAAAGAGGCCGCTGACAGCACCTCCATGGATGCCAGACCTTCACTCTGATGTTGGGCTTAATGCGTTAGGAAGACCTCAGCCACCCGTGTAACCTATGATAGACAGCCAGTGGGAGCAGCACCATGTAGAGCTTTGCTGCGTCCCAAGATCCCTATCGTGGATGTGTCCCCTTTTTGGGGGATAACAGTCAAATCTGTTGATGTGACATACAGGCATGTTCTCCTTGCATTTTCTGGTGCCCCTCGATAGTGTGGTGCTAAAGCCAAGAGCCATTAAAGGTGCCTGGGTGAGGCACTTGCTTCAGAAGAATATTGTGAGTGATTGAGCATGTAGTACAGGTACGTTATGGAAAGAGGGAGTTTTATGGGAACCATTAGCAACTGAAGGATATACCCAGCTCTGTGAGGGAGCTATAAGACAATTACCCATTGCTGTGGGTGAGCTGGAACCATTGAGGTATTGGCTCTATTGGAGGGATAAAAACACTGATAGGGTGTCAGTGTTCTGTGGAAGAGTCAGAAGAATTGAGGGAGAGGCAGAATGAACCAAGACGTGGGTTGCGTTTGCTTTATGTGAAAGCCACACATGCTGAGAGAGTTGTGGGTCTAAGGGAATGGCTCTCATAGTGGAAGAGTAAGAACATCTGAGAGAGCAGCTCAGATGTATGGAAAGTCAGAGAAATTAAGGGATAGACTGAGCTCTTGCAGAGTTGGAAAAATGGAGGCATTGGCTCTGTTTCTTGAGTGACGTATTGACATTGGGGAGTTGCTCGGTTCTGTCAGCGAGCTGCACAAATTGAGGGGATGAGTTAGTTCTGTAGAAGAACTAGGAACATTAAGGAGGTGGCTCAGGTCTGTGAGGAAGCTAGAAACATTGAGGAAGTGGCCCATCTCTGTGGCAGAGGCAAAAACATTCAGGGAATTACTCCGCTCTGTAGTGGCAGGGAAGTTGAGAGAGTAGCTAATTTCTGTGGAAAGGTCCAAAGGGTGGCTCAACTCTGTGGGTAACCAAAAACTTGAGAAAGTGGCGCTGCTCTGGGTGATGAGTGGGAGAATTGAGGAAGTATCGTATATCTGTGGCAGAGCTAAACACAGTGAGTGAGTGGCTCAGCTCTGTGACTCTGTGAGGTAGCCAGAAGAAACAAATCAAACATGTCATCTGCATTCAAAACTATGTCCCATGACTATTTTTGTTAGCTGTTACATAAACGAAGGGATATATCTCATCAGTGAATGGTTTTCTTTTCAGAGACAGTTTCTAATTGCCATTCGACTATTTTACTCACACACAGACCCTGTCCTTTACTGTGGTTTTGTACTTAACATATGCTTGACAGACAAGTGGCCAATCTCATCACATCTGCTCTGTAGGGGAGTCATACACATTAAGGGAATGGCTCAGCCCCACGGGAGAGCTGGCACATTTAGGGAGTGGCTGTGCCTTGTGGCAGTGCCTTACACATTGAAGAAGTGACTCGGCCGTGTGGTGAATTGGAAACCTAAGGGAGTGGTGGAGCTCTGTGGAGAGCTCGAAAAACTCAGGGAGTACCTCAGTGTTGTGAGAGAGTCAGAACATTTAAGGAAGTCCCTGTTCACTCGAGTGGCAGGAAAATGGAGGGAACGTCTCATTTGTGTGTGGAAGGTGGAAACATTAAAGAAGTTCTCGGCTCTGTGTGAGAAATGGGACCATTGACGGAGTGTCTCAGATTTGTGGGAGAGTCCGAAAAATGAAAGAAGTAGCTGAACAGATTCGGGTCACCATTTTCGCAAATTATCTTTCTGTGACCCTTTTGCCATTCCTGTTGGTCACTTGAAACCCCTCCCTCCTATTAAAGGGAACACCCCTGTGACATCTGTTTTATTTTATTTTTTTAATGTTTTAATAAAAATGAGCGGGTTGCAAAATAAGTGCCCTGTTCCCTCCTAAGCTTGAAACATTGAGGGGGAGGTCCAGAACTGTGAGTGATTTGGGAAAACCGATGGAGCGACTCTGCTCTGTGGGAGAGCCAGGATTCCAGTGTAAATCAAGTTGACCATTAGCCTTGTCAATAGTCAACATCATCATCATGGCCTTCTTGTCTGTATCCTCATGGCCATTTCTCTGCCATCAGTATAACTGCTGGTCAAGATTTCACTACAACCAGTGAACACCATCATGCCACCGTTTTTTGGGCTTGGGAAAGAGGTTTATTCTTGCAGTCTGTTTGGATGTTGTGTGTACTGGTACATTTTAATGAACACCATTTGTTCAACATGTGACTGAGATATTTCTTCTTTGATTAGACACAATAACCCCACAGCACTAAAGATGCTCTAATGCCTTGCACCAGTAGAAAGCCAGTTTGGTTTTTCAATGGTCAGTCAGAAAACTGGTACTAGTAATACTGGCTATCTACTTACAGCCATAGTGAATTAAGATCCCTTCTCAACTAGCATGTATCAACATATACACATGAGACACCTGTATATCCATAGGCCAGTGGACATGTGCTTCCCTAGATCCAGATGCCGTGAGAATGCCTGAGCGGGGTAGGAGTGTGTCTATCAGTCTCTTCTGGCTGCGAGCGGTACGTTTAAGAATGATATTTCCTGAAGTGAGATGGCCAGTACCCTAACTCAGGTAGCAGGTTTCAATCCTGGCAGGACCTGAGTCAACTCGTGTTCAGATTAAATTAGACATGGATGGTAATTTTACACCCCTAATACAAACGTCAACAGGATTTAGACAGGGCTACATATTGGCACCCAGTCTTTTCAATTTATATTTAGCTGACCTTAATAAGATATTGGTCACTGCAGCATTTGTTAGTCCTGGGAGAATGTCATATTTGTTGTATGAGTTACGCCGATGATATTGTTTTGATGGATGCCACCCCTATAGGACTCCAACGCCTTCTTAAAACCTTGGGTGAATATGAAAAAAAATTACTTGCTAATTAAGCAAAAGAAATCCAATGTAATGCACTTTGCCAGATGTGGTAAAAATATGAGCAAATTTAGATGGACAATTTACAATTTACCAATTCCATTAGTAACTGAAATTACCTATGTGGGCTTTTTGATAATAGCTCGTCCAAGCAGGACATTATCTTTAAAAAGAGTAGATAGCATGGTGCCAGATGTGGTAAAAATATGAGCAAATTTAGATGAACAATTTACAATTTACCAATTCCATTAGTAACTGAAATTACCTATGTGGGCTTTTTGATAATAGCTCGTCCAAGCAGGACATTTTCTTTAAAAAGAGTAGATAGCATGGTGGATCAGCTGGTCTATCAAATGCGGAACATCTATAATAAATATTGTAGATTCTCAATTGTCCCCCTGATTACATACTATACTGGCAAGGTTATTCCTAACATTCTTTATGGAACCGAGATTGATCGATCTGCATATGGGTGGCCCTGGGAGATTTTATAAAAGGAAACTGTGATTACTGTAAGAACATCGAGGCAATACAAACTTTAAAACATGTGATGGTGGATTGCCTGGCCTTATGCAACATAAGAAATAAGCTATACTCATGTAATAGAAGATGTATGGGAACACCTATATTTTGGATATGAAACTTTTTTAATGATGGGAATTATAGGAATATTGATGGAGTTTGGTTTCTTAAATAGGAGATACATATAACTGTTTTAATGTTAGATTATCTTAAAATATATTTTAAGAGGAATCAAAATTATTGTTTTTATATGAACTGTGTACATTTGTGAATAGTAGTTGTGTAGTATTTATTCTTATTAAGTGGACTACTGGAATTATGTGTAAAAGGTCATAATATGATCAATGCACAGTAAAAAAAAATTAAAAAACAAGTGCCATCCTGACAATAACAACAATAATAAAAATGTATACAACAGCAGTACACCTAGTCATGAGAAGCAATAACGGATGGGAATATCCTACACAGATCTGTTCTCCCATGCAGCCACCAAAAGCAGGTTTGTTCACTAACGGGAATTTGCAGGAGCCCAACAGCCAACATTTCTGCAAAGTTAGCATGCAAATTCTGATACATTTTTTGGCATGTTCAAAAGTCTCAGTGACACTGGGCTGGCACATTAGTGGGTGCTGATAAGTCTGTATGCTGAGGGCCGGACGAGAAGTGATGATACAGGATGATGGCTGAATGCTGTTCTGTGACTGTAAATTGGTGATCTACTGTTGATTTTCTGAGACTTCTCCTCCAGCATGTTAATGGTGCCTTCTCATACATGCCTGCAGAAATTAGGTGCCCATGCTGTCTCCAACCTTACCCCAACACATGCTTTGCATGCACATAGTTTAGATGGAAACATACAACTGTTATGTGGCCAGTGTAAAGAGATTCCTAAGTCTACTCATGAGTTGTGGGCGGAAACTGGTGCATGGCTTTGATGGACAGAGACCAACACAAAATACAAATCACTCATTATACTATTCAACACCTTCATTGAAGTCAAAATTGCTAGAAGGGGATTGGGTGAAACCCCTACAGGTCTCTGGGTTTTCTCCAAATCGAAGAGGATTTATGTTACTATAAACATGTTGAGCTTAGAGCCTTTTGGTTAGCGTGCATGCAATAGATGGGATGCAGAATAACTCTGACACCAAATAATCGAACCAACTCAGGAAGATGGCAAAGTTTACTGTTTTAATAGCAATTGTCTAAAACAGGGAGTTACATCGGACATCAACGGATGTTCGCTCGAGCCTCTCGGCTCATTTCACATGAAAACACATTTATATACAATCAATTTGTCATACATGATGTCATACTGCGTGGATAATAAGAAAAACCTACAAAGAGTGGTGATAGGCTCAAGGGGAACATCTAAGTATACTTTCTATAAGGGGTGGGATTATAATTGGATATCTAAATGAAAGGTGGACAATTTATGCCCACCTCTAAAATGTGTCATTTTCAACACTATTAAGTACATGCTATATCATTGGCTCTCAAACTATAAGGCCCTTTGTTATATGACCCTCTACAATTGGTTGGCACGCTCGTGCCATTTCTGGAACATTCAGTTCACTTAGCAGCACGTAAGCTCATACCCAGGTGCCATGAGGTGGACTTGACTGTACCGCCCCACCCAATTAGCCCAACGTCTCTCATCACCCATGCCTTCTGCCATGAAGATTTTCTTTGAACTTGGCCTTGCAGTGTATTATTGTCTGTGTGAATAGATGGGAGTGTGAGCATGCACTATCGCTTATTCTAAAACTCCATGCCCAACTCTATTTTCATCCTTGGCTCACGTTACAGGAGACCATGATTTGGACCATTTTGCAACATTTAAATGCCTTAAATGAATACAACTTGGCATGCCTGGTGTTCTTTCTTTGCATCTTAACAAGGGATGATTCAGCTTCTCACGTTAACTGCCTTGAAGAATATATAACCGGCCTTGGCTGCTTTGACTTTGACACCAGGCCAAACAGCCCAGCCATTCGTATCTCCGATCCCAGCTAATTCTTGCTGCGACATAGTTCCCGGCTTTCCTTCTCCATGGGTCTGAGCGTACTAAATTCATGACACTGATGTCCAGTTTCAATACAAAGGCGGCTCCGCCTGCAGTCTATTTAGTTGCATTGCTGTATCTGTACAGTTATTGAATGTCTTGCATTTTCTATAGTGCGTCGCAACCATGCAATCTTCTTCTCGTATATGAAAGTTTACCTGATTCTTTACTTCACCGTCAGTTTCTATAAAGTCCATGCATTCTCTTCAGCCTGTCTTCTCAGTGCGTCACGTTCGTCTCTCCTGATGTCAAAAGCTCCTCTTTCTCTCGTTTTCATATTTCTTGAGGGACTTCCTCCCTCAGATTGTCGTCTCTTCGGGAATACATTTGATAGGGTTTTCTCAGAAGGTACCTTCTTTCGAATATTCGCAGTGGTATCGTCACAACTGTTGGTGTCAAGCATGGCACAATCTCAGCCTTCCAACATATACTATGATGACAGGATCACAAAAGCCACCAGCACAAGAACTATTCAGCATCATATTTGAGATAAGAAATCCCCCGGATGCAATAACACACTGGTCCCTTCACAAAACTTATGCGATGACCTTGCAGATCACTTTAAAAATAAAATCACCAACATACACCGGATCATACTGAGTAGACCAATCAATCAGACCGTGCACCATCCCCTACCTATCCTGGGACCACAGAACATGCTGAACAGTTTCACCGAATTTCAAGAGAAAAACTGCTCAAGCTGGTGAAATAAAAGCAACAAGGCAGGCTCCCCAATGGACCTCTGCCCAACAGACATCTATAAATCAATCCTTACACAGGCTACACCATTGGAATGGTACCTAAACCTCTTCAACCTATCACTTTCTTTCAATGAGGAGAGTACCGCGGACATTCAAATCTGCCTACATCAAACCACTCCTCAAGTACACAGCGGGCGATGTGGAAGACCTCTCAAACTACAGACCGATCTCAAACATTCCCCATCCAGAAAAACTACTAGAGACCTACGTCTACGAACAAATACTGGAACATGTAGAAAATAACCAACTACGGGACCAGACACGAGTTGGCTTCAGACCTATGAGAGGAACAGAGACAGCACTTCTTTCTATATGGGATGACCCAAAAAACCAATGCGGACTCCAACACGAATTTGCACTGATGCTACTCGACCTCTCCGCAGCTTTCGACAGACGACCGTAAAATCCTCATCAAGAGCCTGGAGGAAATAGGGATCACCTACACAGCACTGCTCTGGATTAAATCTTTCTCGTTTGAAAGAACAAAAAAACTATGGATAAAACTTTTTAAATTTGCACCGCGGGACACCACCTATGGAGTACCTCATGGATCCT
Source organism: Ambystoma mexicanum (assembly GCF_040938575.1). Classification (NCBI taxonomy): domain Eukaryota; kingdom Metazoa; phylum Chordata; class Amphibia; order Caudata; family Ambystomatidae; genus Ambystoma; species Ambystoma mexicanum. The sequence continues at coordinate 416,106,546 of NC_090927.1, read as the reverse complement.
TGTTATTCCCACTCCCCTTCAACATCTATATGATGCCACTAATCAACCTTGTAAAAAAAAGGCGTCTCCTGCTATCACTGCACAGATCATCTACAAGAGGAGAACACAACTCTAATAGACTGTCTCAAAGAACTCTACCAATGGATGAACACTAACAACCTTAAAAAACAACCCAGACAAGACAGAAATCAGGATTACATCCAACAACCAAGGAAGCAACCAGTATATCCCATGGCCCACAGAACTGAGAACAGCACCCACACCATCCATAGTTGTGAAAAACCTTTGAATTCTGATGGACAATCAGCTAACCCAAGTAAACGCAATAATTAATAAATGCTTCTTGCATCTACACACAATCAAAAAGATTCTACCATTCCTCTCCTTCACACACAAAACACTGACCACCTTCTCCCTCATCATGTCCAGGATAGACTATGCCAAAAGCGTATACCACGGAATGCCAGACTATTTACTGAAGAAACGTCAACATATACAGAATGCAGCTGCCAGACTTCTCCTCAAACTCTCACCAAGGGACCATATCACTCCAGCGCTAAAGATGCTACATTGGCTCCCAGTCAAAAAAGAAATCACCTTCAAAACTATGTGCATTACACACACAAAGAGCAACCCATGGCCTAGGAGCGGAATTCATACAAAAGAAAATCACCATCTACCAGCCGACTAGAACACTCAGATCCAGCAATGACATCCGCCTAGAACCTAAACCATATACGAGAAAATAACTTGGTGGATCAGCATTCTCTTGCTTAGCTGTAAAACCTTGGAACTCCAGCCCCAAAGAAATACAAACTATGAAAGACCATCTAAAATTCAGAAAAACTGGATCTTCAACTCCAAACGGGACAAAAACAAATAAACAACACCCACTCACAATGACATGAACACACAACTAAGAAGGACTGGGGAATAATCCGGACCAGAGTGGAGTGCAGGGAAGAAGAGAGCCATCCGAATGGGAAGAAGACCTAGGTGTACCCTTCCCTATAGAGGGTCAAACGGGAAACTGGAGAGAGAGATGGGTCTTACTTAATTGGACCATTGATAGAGAGCCTTAAATAAAAAAAGGGGAGAGAGAAGCATCTGGATCTTGGAACTGATGGACCACAGGGCACAGGGAACACATCCCAACCTCTAGGAACCCGTGAGGGTGGTAAATGCGGCACACCAAAATAAACTAAAGGGGAAGATATATGGGCAGCACTTAGTCTAAACAGTGGGGATTGAAACGATACTGCCACGGAATAGCCCATTGAGGACCCACTCTTCTGCACACAACATAGGAGGGGTAAGGGTAGCACACCAGAATATATGACAGGGAAAGGGATACGGGCCACAGTCAATCAAAACATATGATGCAGGATGGGAAACTGCCACTAACCAACCCTACTAAACCAAACTCATACTTTTGCATACACCTCTCAAACTATGAACTAAACACAACCATTCCACCACAACAATGAATCAAACCACACATAGCCTCGCACAACAGCACATGACGGCTACCAACCGAACCAATCTGCCAGAACACCAAGGAAATACAAAACACAGTGCACGGTATAAGAACCTTTAACATGACATAACTTAAACTGCCTCATAAAGTACTGGATTACTTGAGCAATTTCCTTGTCCGTTGAGGTTGTAAAGCTGGTTAAAGATCTCTTCTCCCTCATGTGGGTTGTGACTTCCTATTATTGTTCAGAGGTGTGCCATTACTTTCTCCACTAAGTCTTCCCTAATATGTTAATTATCTGCTCTAACGCACCATGAGGGCCAACGATCTAGTCTGGTGAGCAGCTCCATGCCCTGTTTCAATCTGATTGTGTGTGTTTGCTATGCTTCCAGAAGGGAATAGTGCGTGACTTTTGCCCTTTTCAACATTGGGTGAAACAGCACCACCTAGTTAAGGTTAAATAACGGGAAATACCCACTTCTGGGTTGTAGCAGGAACCTAGCTTTGAACTCCTTAACTTGAATCCTCATTTGAAAGAGGAGCTTGTGGAGTGGAGAAAGACTCTGAGGAATCCTCTGTTTAAAAACCTCTGCATAGCTCCTCACAATGTGACCAGGCATCACGGTCACCCAGAGTCTCCCCTTCCTCGTTTGATGGTCCCCTAAATGTAACTTCATTACATGCCTCACATTTTCCGATTGATCTCCCCTAATTTCTCATTGAGAGTCACAGGTGACAACCTATTCAAGTTACGCTTAAGATTCCCCTCCTTGGGCTTTATAGAAAAGACATATGGTTTTAGTTTAAGGACCCTCGTAATTTTTCTGGTATTGTTACCTTTCTTCCAGGCTTACCATACTAAAGGGACATGGTCAGTGATTAGCTGACATGCTCTTCCCAGTCCATATTATTTAACAGCATCTATAGCCCATTTAATGGCCGGGCTCTCTACTTCCAATCGAGAGTATTTATTTTCCCTGAGAACAGAATGAGGCTTGTATAAAGTACAGGTAGTTCAATACTCTGTTGTCCTTGGGATAGTACTGCAGCAAGGCCTAATTTTGAAACATCAGTCTGTAAAATGATGGACTGGGTGAAGTCTGTCATAATGAGTGGAGGTGGACTACAAAAGGCATTCTTCAATGTCTGAAACACTTTTACTTCTTCAGAACTCCATTTCAACTCTGTGGTTTTGTTGGCTTTTAACTTGTCAGTCAGGGTAAATGAACACCCTAACATTGTAGATTCAGCTACACTATCAATCATATTATTCTGGCCTGAAGTCTTGTGCCACATCGTCACCTATTTACCATAGAACTTGATATCCATTCCATTACAACCACTCCATTTTCTCAGAGTGATGGTTTTGTTAGGAGTTTTGCTATCACATTTGTTAACGTTATGGTGTATCTTGGTGTATCTATTTCCTAAGAATGTAACTCCCAAAGAGCTATCCTTAATATTTCCCTGCAAGAATGTATCACCTTTCTACCACATTGTAAACCAGACACTCCTTGTAAGGGTGTTTTTGTCAATGCCAAACTATCTTTCAAAATGTTTCCGACTATAAACTCATTAAATCAGACCATAAAGTAAAACATCTAATCCATGGCATTCCACTGCTCTAAAATGTCTTAAACAGGCCTTTAGAAAAATAAGATAACTGTGGCCGTGTTCTAGTTATGCCAACCAGGCAGTATAAGTTCATGTGGCCCTTTCCTTTCAGTCATTAATACACCTCATGAATGTTTTTCACTCATTAACACACGTTCAGATCTTAAATGTATGACAGACAACCACAAACCTCACTCCAACTGGCTGATAGTTTTAACAATTTTTTAATATCTAAAATAAAAATCATTCAAGAAAATGTACAGAAAAAGGTTCCTTCGGAGCCCCTTCTGGAACCATCTGAGCCTTGTCGGTTTAGGTTGATGTTTGTTTTCCAGCAAGTGACAGTGGATCTATTTCTTCTACTGCTACAGAGCTTGTCGCCTACACAGCTCAAATCAGGTGTTTTACCTGTGATTACTGCTAGCCACCTCCCAGCGTCATTAGTGCCTCTGAATACTTATCTTCTTGAATTTTCTTTGGAACCCTCCCTAAACACTGATCTTATGTCTCCTCTCATAAATGAAACATACCTACACCCTGGCAGTGCTTCATAGACAAAACTGGTCACTATAAAACTACAAAGCTTTGTTGAAGGTAACCGGATCTTGGACTCCATGGAGTCAGGGTTTTGTCCTAAGCAAGGACATTTATACTTCCTAAGTTTCTGTCTAATTCTGATAGTGTCCAACTGTCCTTATTGATGATACCAGCTGCCTGGACATATTGGACCAAAATATGCTTAATTCCCGACTAAATGTGATTTCTGAACAAGCCCTTAACTGATTACATGGTTTCCTTTCTGTTAGATCCAAGCGATGAAGATAGGTCCATTCATTTCTGATTCTATCTCTGTGAAGTTGTGCTGTCAATCAGGGTTCCCTGTTGTCGCCCCTTTTGTATAAAATGTATATGCAGCCCTTGAAGACTATTCTTTGTAAATTCAGCATGCAGTTGCATTCTTATGCTGATGACACAGAAAATGTATCACATCTCCAATTTAGCATTGAAGATTTCAATGAATGGTGCACAACAGACTTCAATTAAACCTGTTATAGACTGAGGTAATGTTGGTGGTGCTGAAACATCTGCTTAAAGACCCATGGCGACGTCCTTCCTCGCCTCTGCATTTTGGCCTACCTATGACCTTTTACAATGAGCTAAGACATGTTCGTGTTGTCTGAGATTCTGCTTTGAGTCCAGCTCATCAAGTTAATGAAGTAGTAAAGTCGTCCTTCTTCTGCCTCTATATGCTCAGACATACTCTCCCCTATCTTCCTCAAGGAGATCATGCAACAGTGGTGGGAACATTGTTAAATTCAGGTCTTGACTATGCCAATACGTTGTTTGCAGGTATGTCAGAATATATTCTGAACCAACGTTAAACTGTCCAAAAAGCAGATATATGACTCATATTTAAGCAATAAGATGCAAGCCACGGAAGGCATTACCGAGTCCGGTAATGCCCTGGGTCCCATAGTTACTTAACGAAGGCCCTGGGGCATTACCTAACTCAGTAATGCCCCTGCTGGGAGGGGCTTATTGCTATTAGTGCCCCGGCCCGCAAGACTGGGGTACTAATAGCATTCCTTTTCTGTTCCAAAATGCTGCAGCGTTTCAGACAGAAAAAAAAAGAAAATGACCAAAAAAATGGCGCCGGGCGCCCATCGGGAGCGGACGTGCTGGGGACAGAAGTGTTCCCAGCGCGTTTGTTTCCAGAAAAAGGACCAAAAAGAAGGTAAGTGGGGTTGGGAGGGCGGGGAGGGGATTGTTTGGAGGCGAGAGGGGGGAAAACACTTACCTGAATCCCAGGGGGAGGATGGCAGCCTCCAGCCGAGTGGAGGCTTGTGGCAAGGATTACCCCATTCCAAGCCTCCTCATTGGCTGAGGGGCTGCCACACCTGCCTTTAAAGATTCAAGGGATTCTGCATCGGGTAACGCCCCGGCGAGGGCCAATCAGATTGCATGTAACAATCTGATTATCCCTTGCCGGGTACTAATTAAACTTCTGCAATGTTCCCTTACATTGGCTACCCATTCATCAGTGCATCGATACTTTGTTTAATTTTTTTGCATGCTCATGGTTTGGCTTCTCAGTATCATATTTCCAAGAGCCAGTCTTACTAACCATGAAGACTGTTGAGATCTCTACCTCATCACTTGCTCTTTGTTCTTTGTACTCACTGTAAAATAGGAGAAGACATTTGATTCTCTGTACCAAGGCCCCTTCTACTGAACGATTCCCCACTGGAACTCTGGATGGGCAACACACCTCTTCCCTTCCGTAAAAGCTTGAAAACGTACCTCTTTGATAACACTCTCCCAGCTCGCCCTATTGTTTGTTATTTCATCTGCACCCAGATGCAGTTGACAGTGCCAGATACCCTGTGTTATGTGCATTATAAATCCCACTAATCTAATCAATCAAATCAATTTCCCACAAGTCCTAAAAATGCTTGTAACTCCTTTGAGGTGTTAGGAAGATTGATTTTTGGGAAACTTTCACAATCATGCCCTGAGCCCTCACATGTCCGTTCACCATGAAAAATTCCAGGTATTTCGCAGTAGAATGGGTTAAGAATCACTTAGCAGACTTTGAAGTGAATCCGATGTTGTGCACGGTTTGACAGACTAAATAAAGTTGACTTGTGTGTTCCTCCCAGGACTGCCTATGCAAAACAATATCATTTAGAAAACCCCTAGCAAACTCCCGGTCTTTTCTGAGAAGAGAGTCCATTAGTCATTGGAAGGTTGCCACGGCATGTATAAATCAAAAGAATCATTGTGAACTGAAACAACCCTCAGTGGTCACAAACATAGTATTCTCCTTATATACGAGGCACTTGCCAATGCTCCTTCATTTTACCCAGGGATGAAATGAGGGTGGATGAACTAATCTTCTGGATCAACTTGTCGACTTTGGGCATTGGTTAGGCATCACATCGGGAGAGATCATTTTCTTTTCATTGGTCTGTACAGAAACTCCAGCATCATCGGTCTTCTCTACTAGAACAATCAGCGAAAAACAATGACTGTGTGAACAATATTTATATAGCGCTTTCACCAAAAAAGAGTTTTACATTATGATAATCATAATGATAATGATGTGTTATTTATATAGCACCTTAATCCAAAGCGCTTTACAGAGCACATATTTATATACAACTATCACCCAACCGAAGTTGGTACTCATTCATTGACCTCAGAAGGGTAAAAGGCTGAGGTGGTCTTTCCAGGATCCTAACACGTGACATGCAGATGACACACAGATCACAGCAGCTATTGCTAAATCCGCTGAGCTATCTGAGTGGCTATGACTTTTTAATGACTCCAGTCCATAACCTTTTCTATATTTCTTCTGATCCGATCTGTCAATGAGATTTGGCCAAACTAAGTGCCCTGGAAACATATTTGATAAATATTTCAGTAAGTCCTATGTCATGTCTCATTTATCTCCACTTGAGCAGGATTAATGAGACTTTGATTGTTGTACGGTTGGTGTTTGGTTTACAGGCCTTCAATTGATTGTGATATACCTGCGTTGTCATTCCACAGCTCATTTTTATATGGCAAGTCCCCAAGTCATCTGTTCAATCTATTTCATTGTGCCAGATGTGTCTGCTCAGTTGTAGGTAGTAACAGCATCACCAGTATTCTGATATGGAACCAGCTTAGCAAGGTGTTCTGGTAGAAAGGATCTCACCAAGTCCCTGACCTTCTGAACACATTGAAATGTATTTATTCCCTGGATGTCCTGTCGTTTTCAGACCTCTTTCAATGTGTCTAGCATATTCCTGGGGTTCTAAGCTGTACTCAAGTTTGAACAGAATGAACCCTGTGAATTCTTGAGGTTTTACAGACTGCAAATAGGGTCCACCAGTATCAATTCATTTCAGTTCCTCCCATTTCGCCGTCTAACGCCTTTAGTTGTTTCAGAGTCTGATTAACCGTTTCTATGAACCCATCAATCTGGATTGATAAATTATGGTATGCAGAGTCTTTATACATAGCAAATAATTTACCTCGCTCAAAGGTTTCGACATGTAGCGTGTCAGATCTTTCAAAATGTGACACATGTTATGAGCTTACAAGGGAAAGGATCATTGGTAACGTGTGATGTAGTTGACTATGTCCGGGGTATACTTAATTCCTCTCCTTAAGGCTTCCAGTGAACTATCCTAGAAAAGGAGATGCCTACAATAAGAAGTGACTATACGGGAGCTCCAAGTGTGTCTGCTGGAGAGATCCCGTGCCAATTTGCACAGTTGGAACAGTACTCCTTCTTTTGATGGCATATCCCTAGCCAACACAATTGGAAGAGGATATGGTCCCCTATTTTTGCAATTATTAAATGGCTGGCTTTTAAATAAGTGTGAGCCATCGCTAATAATCATTATTGTAATATTGTTTATTCGAAAGATATGTTAACCGAAATTTGGTACTGTTGTTGCGTCACCTTTGGGGTTATTTGCTATTCAGTACAACAATCCTTTTTTGAAAACAAAGATACACCCACAGTTTCTGTTCAACCTTCATTTCGGGAATTAACTTGAAAAAAGTGCTTCTAAAGGCTGGCGCATTTGGGCAGCAGATGAATCCGTAGAGCTATCTATGTTGTCCAGGCGGGAGTCAGCTGGTCTAAGAGTGTGAGTTGGATGAGACAACCCAAGGCCTTTCTGTTGCAGTGGTAGATTTTAGATTACATCTTCCTCTGGGGTGAATATCTGTTTGCATCAACTGGATCATGGAGTCTTCAAACCAGAGGCGTATGGTCCCCACATATTGTCAAACAGAAAGAATTTCATATCCACCCACTAATCCTGGTTTGTCAGTCTGACCCTGACATCTCCTCACCAGTTCCTAGACAAATGGAAACATGACAAGTTTCACTTTCTGCAAATTTGTGTTCCCAAGAAAAATACATTTGCCATTCTTTGAAATGTTTAGTACCACTTGGAACCAAACATGGGTCAGTCTCTGCAATGTTCCTTTCCTTCAGGAACAGACCAATTGTTACTCACTGAAAGTGTCCATTTCCTCATGGAAAAAGCACATGTGCCTCTCCAAAAATCTGTTCACTTGCACAATCTTCTCTTTCCTCAGGAAAATACAGGAGTCAGTCTCTGCAATTATCTCTGCCCTCTTGAAAAAACACATGCAACTGTCTGTAATTTTCAACAACTTGAGGAAAAAGCACTTGTAATCATTTGCTATTTTATTTTCCTTTAGGTGAATGGCATGTGTCCTCAGTGTTCTTCAACCTCTGGAGTAAAACAACATATGTCCCATCTGCATGTCACTGTTTACATTGTTTTGTCCACACAGGATAAAAATAACAAACGGCCTTCTCTGCAAAATGCTGCTCCCTCTGGAAAAAACTCACGTCTCACTCTGAGATGGTCTGTTCACCTGGAAAAAAATATCACTGTGTGCAAGTTTCTGTTACCTCACAAACAAGTCAAGTGACTCTTTCTGGGGCATTCAGCCCTGAAGGAAAAGAACATGCCATGCTTACTGTAATGTATTATTCCCTCTGGAAGCAATACAAGTTACTCTCTTCACTTTTAATCCCCGAGGGAAAAAATCAATATATATCTCTCTCTCTCTGCGATTTTTTCATCCATACACATGTCCATCTCTGCAAACTTCTGTTCCCTCAGTATAGAAATCTTCCGAATGTATCGTACCTCAGAAAGAAAATGTGCTATTCTCTATGATGCTTAATTACCTCAGGACAATATACATGTGTCATTATTGATGATGTTCTACTAGGATAGGAGTGGTCTCGACCATCAAATAATAAATAAAACAGTCCTAGTTGAGTCTGTCAAATCAGAATGGCCTATGCTAACAAAACTTAATGCCTGCCCTATCTCTTGACCAAAAACTGTATAAAGGAGGTATGAATGTAAAGGAAAATCAGTGTTTAAATATAAAGAATAAATGTGGCTGAATGTAGCTCTCTTCCCCACGCTAGACAGCAAGGAGTAAGATGGTCCCGTAGGCAGGATGACACACTCTGGCTCAGGTTTTTAACACAAAAACAGTTCAAAATGTGGATCGAGGCTGTTCTGGCCTTCCATGTTTAAGTATCTCTTTCCAGTCTTCCAAACAACGTTCAACAAAATGTTCATGCCGGTCCCCCTCTGTCGGGCGCATACCTCTTCAAACTAAAAGTTCATGTTAGTCTTCCTCTGTCAGGCTCAGACCTTTCACATCAAAAGTTCAACAATACTTGCAAGGGTCTTCCATCCCCAAACGACACACTAGGTCTCCCTCAGTTGGGCTCAGACCGTTTCCAGATTCTGGATGTCAAAGACTTTCAAAAGTGTGTGTCTTTCTCTACAGACCGTCCGCAGGACCACTTCGACGCAAAGTTCAAAGTTCAGCTTTTTACTCTCCCCTTCTCTTGGGGTTAATTGTGATTACTTCACGTTTATAGTTCATTCACTTTATTGCTACAAACAATTCACGTTTCACTGAGACTTTTCAATGGGCTACTTCCTTTCGCCAGATCACTCCGTTACTCTGTATCGCTGGTTTCACAGCTATCTTTACTTCATTGTTCATTCACAGGGCTGCCTTTATTCGCATCTCATCCACATGTGTGCAGTCTTCACTTGTGATACAATGTTTCAACTTCATTCTTTCCTTAACACATACCAGTCTCTCAGGTCACTTGCCAACACATCGACTGTGTGTGTTTCTTTTATTGTGTTTACAGTTTTCCAATTCACGAGTCAATGTTAGTACCACAAGCTTGGCCACGCCTCCCCAACTCTGCCGTTCACCCAGGAGGGTCGCTGGCATCCTTGAAGCACAATCCAGCCTTCTGCTCTGGGATTTGGCCTTCTCCACTTGTCTTTTGCAGCCTTCTGGAGGCAACGACCTCCTGTAGGGAACTCCTGTGGTTCTTGACCCGCTGATCCCGTCCCTTAGTCCTTCACACTGCTCCAGTAGGTTTGCCTTTGCCCTGTAATCTCTCCTCTTACTCGTGTTCCACCTTGCTCACAGTGTGTCTCTATGTTCCGCCTCAAGTGCATGACTTTGCCTGACCCGATTAGTGGGACATGTCCAGTGCACTGCATAATAGTTAGTCTTGTTACTCTCAGTTGTCCTCTTCCTAGGCCCAGTGTTTGTGTAGAACATTGGAAAATCCTACAAAATAGGATGGGTTAGGTGTACAAAAAAGGGGGGGATAGTGCATCTCACGTCTGGCTGCCTCACCCCCACTCCTCGAACACCCTTCACCTAGTTGATCCTGCTGCACTGGTCCACCCGCAGAGTCTGGATCCAAAGGCGATGGCCGTGCCCTGGCCACCTGAGAGAGAGATCCCCGGAGATAAGTAGGTGAGGCACTCTTTGATTTCTCACAGTTCCCTCAAAAATAAATATTATACCGTGATTGTCTACCATCTCACTGAGGTGTTCTTCTCCCTACAGAAAAAAACACATTGCTCTCTGTATGTTTCTGTTCCCTCAGTCCAAGATGTGTATGTTTGTGAGTTTCTCCAGCCTTGTAGAAAAGTACATGTGCTGTGCTTCTGCAAATATGGTAGACTAGCAGCAGTCTTCCCACACAGATCCTTTCTAGTCAAGCATTCTGAGCATTGACAGAGACTCTGTCAACTTGACACATGTAAGTGTTGGACCAGATTGGGTGCTGGGGTGTGGGCTGTATGCCCAGTGGCAGGACTGGAGATTCTTAGAGGAAAGATGCTAGCCTTTAATGGACTGTTGCTTGCATTTAGTCTGCTGGTAGTGGCATAGAAAGAGATACAAGGACTGGCAGACTCAGTGGCTCCTGTGCCAGTGCTACTGTAACTGGCTAGCAGAGTTGTGCAGCTCAGGCCCTTTGAGCAGTTGTGCTGATGGCCTGGTCGCCGCAGAGAATGGGAGAGAGTTTGGTGGAGCCTCTGGGCTCGCAACTGATGAGGCTATGTAGAGGCAAGAGCTGCATGAGGAGATCACAGCTCATTTGTAGTTCAAGATTTGTGGTTCCAGAAGCCAAGTACTGAAAGAGGTATGGAGACTGTTCATGTGAATGGTACCTGGTAAATAGATATTGGAGGGAACCCAGTAAAATGATGAGGCTCCAGTTGGATCACAGACTGGAGTTGCTAATAAACATAACCGTTAAACCGGGTGCACCATTGGTGGCAGGTGCCTGGCACTACTTGGCCTTCTGTGTGACTTGGCCCCTTCATTCTGGTTGCTTGTTTTTCCAGACAATCAAGAAAAAATGATGGCCCCATTGAAGAGGGAACAGAATACCCCCAGTTTTCTGACCTATGAGCATGTGGTCAAAGATGGTCAACCAAGGCTCAATGGACAATTTCTGGAAACGCAAAGTCTCACTGATGAGCTTGTGCTTGATGAACATATATAAGAGGGTAACGAGATGGAAGGAAGCACAGTGTTTGATGATTTGGTGGCGGAGCTGGTAATGGTATACTGATGGCATTCACAAATGAAGACCTTGCTGATTGCTCTGTGCAGTTATGAAAAAGTACGGAACAAGATGTTGAATCCCTTAATGAAGAAATGTAGAGGCGATCTATCAGGTGCACAAATTATTCGGAAAAAGTGGAAGTCAATGAGAATATCAGTATGCATATTTACAAGGATATTCCCAAATAGCAAGGTGAGATAGAGAGCAGGTTACAAATGTGTCATTTATATCTTAAATTACTGAAGGAGGGAATGGAGCCTGGTACTACTGATTCTTCCAGTTGACCATGGATTGGTTAACTGGAAGAAACAGATACCAAATAGGGCTGAAATCATCATCTGCAAGCAAGAGACCAAGAGATGAGCTTTAAAAATTTCACCACTATGCGACTGAAGAAATTATATCTTTCTGCATGTGTTTGTTTATTTATTTATTTTGACATTTATAACAGCACACAAAGCCCTTTTTGCATCTAGGTGCTAGTTACAGTAAGTGCAGTAGCATATTTCAGGGTGCATGACCAAGCAAAGGGTCACAAGCATGAGGGAATATCTTGAAAACACACTTCTGAAAAGCCTCGATTTATGGCACGGGGGGCTACATCTTTTAAAAAATATATATAGTTGACAGTTAGTTTGTTGCAAACTTTTGGCAGCATATTACAGTCAATTAAAAGATCAAAGACAAAACACAAACAGAAATAATCACATACAATATGGAGGGTAATCAAGTACAATCAAAACAATCATTAAAAATCATTAAAACAGGGAGAAGTTGCCTATTCATCTCAAACCTCTTGCTTGCTAACAATTGCATTCTGGGCATTCCAGCTCCTTACATTTTTAAAAAATCATCTCTACAAATTTTACCAGAACACATATCAAACCAACATTCACCACCCCCATATAGAGCCTCCCACCATGCTTCAGCATCTGTTCCAAATGTTGTGTTCATACATTTGTAGAAGTACAGAGTTCTCAAAGATCTTAGTTCCGGCAAAACAGTATCAGATGTTCTGTGTGTGTGTTACATATAGACTGCACCTATCATCTCCAGGGGCCCAATCGAAATCTTAGGTATAGATCCCTATACGTTGCACTCGGAAACCTTCCAAAGTATTGCAGTGTTAAATTGGGTAAGGCAAAAATGCTCATAGAGAGGGTAAGTACTTTGGAGTTAGATCTTGTGATCTCTGTTTCCCTCCAATCATCAGCCCATAAGATCTGTTTTACTAGTGTAGGGTTTTTACACAAAGTTTTGACCGACAAACCCAACTTTAGCAGTGTTTCATTGCACCATTCAAGTCACATGTTCAAAGGCCAGTCATGAATCCCTCCCTCATTTACCATTAATATCCTGAATTGAGGAGGGCATTTGGGGGCATTCAGTTTCCTGAAGAGAACCAGGGAGTTTCCAGACCACCCTTATGTATATCGACCAAAGGGCAACCTTGTATCTTATTATTGTCATTGGGACGGCGTTTGGGAGACGTAAGACCCTCCTCCAAAACCATCCCTTAAGTGCCTCCCATGTTTTCCTGGGGAGACCAAAGCAGGACTCAGCAGCATACGTAAGAGCAGGTATGACCTTTGGTTGTAAAGGTTTATGACAGAGAGAAGCACAAACTTACCATATTTCCCCCAATCAGAATTCCCTGACCATATAGATGTTTTATTTTACTTTGCCAAGGTAGCGGGCGCCCCTCTCTTGATAGAACAAGGCTTGATAACCTGTTGAGTGGTTATTAACCACTTGAGAGTTTGCAGCCACTGCTTTTTCTCACTGTGCCTTTCACAGATGGGAAATATCCATTTGCATATCAGTCTTTGTCCTGCCCAGGGGCAGTCCAGCACCGAAATGCAATGGCAATTCCAACCTGAACGAGAGTACCACCAGCAACCCCATACACGTGTTTCACCCTTGTTGGGGATCATCAGTGAGGTGAAGCTGATGCCTCTCTAAGCACAGTGAGAGGGAGACCACGTCTGGTTGCCCCCAGGAGACCTAGGGTTACCAATCCCAGGTTCCTTGAAATTTGGTTTGCAAAGGTAGCGGGTGCCCCTCTCTTGATAGAACAAGGCTTGATAACCTGTTGAGTGGTTATTAACCACTTGAGAGTTCGCAGCCACTGCTTTTTCTCACTGTGCCTTTCACAGATGGGAAATAACCATTTGCATATCAGTCTTTGTCCTGCCCATGTTTTATTTTACCCCTCAAACACTCTTTCCAAGATGTCTCACAGGCACTGGCACTTATCGTTGAGCCAAGGTACTTTATGGAACAAATGGGCCGAATTCAGTTCCTATTTAGTATCCAGCTAGGCGCCATTTTATTCCGGCCCTTCAGATTTTCTGGAATTTGTGGAACTTCTTGGGGTCTAATTTGCATTCTATTTCTTCTCGCCCTCCAACTCCAATCTTTGCTCCCACAATTTAGTTTTCTTTGTTCCTACTGCAGACCAGGACAATACATTTGGATCATGATCACTGTGCTTAGAGACGATTCTCAGGGATATAACCCAGGGAAGTACCTTACTAGATTAAAAAAAGTAATCCAGGGTGGCACTAGATTTTCCGTTGTGTCATGTCTTGGCCCCCAGAATATCACCCTTCATTTGGCCATTCAACATGTGAATACCCCTATTCTCTGTTCCCTTTGACCAATCCTGAAATAGTACTCTTTTACCTATAGACCCCAACATACAGCCTTTCTCATGCCTCTGGCCCAACTTCAAACAATCTATGTTTAAGTCGCCACAGATTATCAACAAGGGTTCCGTAATTGTGGAATACATTTTGTCGATCATAACATCACAGTGTCAACAAAACAACTAGATTCCCTGGTATGAGGGTTCCAATATAAGTTAAAGAGGACCAAGCAGCCCTGACCACTGTAAGTGTGTTCCAGAATGTGTATGATTAGAATCAGGGTTTGGGTTGATGACTCAGGTACCTGTAGATTTAAACTATTTCTTATTATTGTCAGTAGACACAAATAGGCCCTACCAAACCTGCCTTTTTTGGCTTTGTTGAGATATATAGAAAAGCCATCTAAAAGTGGGGTCTCCAATAGACATGTTTCTTGCAGGCATATTATGTCTAATCCAGCAACAACAAGGTTGATATATTGAAAAAGGTGGGCAAAGCCCCAGGTATTCCAGTAGCCAAGGGTCCATTCTACGGTACACTCCATCCCCCCTGGCTTTATTCTTACTTGAGGAGCCAGGGCCCTTGCCAACCAGTCCCAATATTTCACACTCTCTATAGTTAGATTCTCACATCTCTTTTGGTAAACCACTCTCTTACTTTCTTTCTGATTACTTTCCCTGTTTAGGGTAAACTTTATTTGATTAGGACCACTCGGGGTAACAGCCTTTTCCCAGCTGATCTTGTTAGTGTTTTCAGCCTTTGGTCTTTCCTTTTTCATTATGCCCCCTCCAGAATTGCTGATCCTCATAGGCACTCTTTGTTTTGGGGGGGCTCCCCCCTCTTAAGATCTTTTCTTGGTAGCTTCTCTCTCTCTCTCCTTTAGGTCAAAACCCAGAGAGCGAAGCTCATTGCTGGCGTCCAAAAGCAGAGAGGTCAGAGAAGCAGAGCCCATATGGAGGCACTCTCGATAAAAAATGTTTCTCATTTATGAGAATCTTGATGTCTTCAGAGTCAATCACCTGCAATCTGGGAACATGATGAAATAAGCACATGATGTTAGCGCGATTTAATTTGAAGCCATCATATGCCCTTAGCACTCATTCCAAGATTACTGTGTGGTGAGCGTTATTTGCCTCTTTGGATCTATCATTGCCATAGAGATTCTGTTGATGCTGTCTACGGCCATGAAGAGTATTGCCCTCCAAAGGCTCCTTGGATGAAGGATCACTAGATCGGTCTTGTTTAGATTTCCTGATAATTTTTTCCATGGCATGCGTCAATTTAGGATATTTGTCCACAGTTCCTACCACTCTGGTTCGTCTCTCAGCCAGGGTAAGGAAAGGCAAGATGTTAGTAGTCCCATCCTCTGAGCAGTTTCTTTGTCGCACTTCCATTCGTAAGTTCAATTTTGGGGGCGGTGTTTCCTGGTGAGTCCGCTTCTGGAGGACTGTGCAATTGGATCTCTTCCCATGTGTATAGATGAAACAGCAGGTCCTTGGAACATTCCGTTCAGCCAGATATTCTAATCTCGAGAATACATTTCTCATGTTCTCAATATCACTTTCATTGACCGACATTTTCTTATTACATGCCATTTTTTGAATTTTTACTGAGCCTAAAGTTGCACCCAAGGACGCAGTCTTAAGATTTCTTATGAAGCTCTGTGAGGCACAGGCTTTCTCTGAATTCGTTTTTGGCATGTTTTTAGATTTCCTCGGTTGCTCAGTTTTATTCATTTTAACCATTACTTTTTTCCTATTTTTTTATTCTGATTAAAAATGGAATAATTATTTGTCGCCGTCATCTTCAATTGTGACTATGTGGCCGAGGCCACCAGTGGTGCCATTATGCTCTAGGACCTGTATTGACTCCAGATCTGCAGACCAGTGAACTTGACTCACAACTATGTTCTCCTGATGAATTTCTGTTTCCTGATTATATTGAACCTTTTCCTGGTCTTCTCTGTGTTGGACAGTCGAGGGGACTTCCATGCATACATTTAGAGAGTCACAGTTATAGGTTCCTTGTGCAGTCAACCACTTAGGATTCAAATCAATGGTTTCCTGGATATCGAGTGGGGTTTTCCTGTTAGGAATATCCTGGAGTTTAGCCTGCATGGCAATTTCTCGAAAATTCTTTTATCAGTCCTGGCCTCCTGCGTTAGATCAATAAGGGTTTTTAGGATCACGTCCTCTTTATTTTTCCCTCACTCTCTTTTCCTGAGTGCCTCCATGAATGCTTCTACATGAATTCATTTAGTATGCATTACTGCAATTAGTGTAGTTTGATCTTTATACCGTAGATTTTCATTGAGTTTTAGGAAAGGTGCCAGTCTGATGGTAACAGCTGAAAATATACTGGCTTGTAACTGCGCTATACAAGACCCCCTTACTGCCATCGTTCAGGTCCAGGTGAATATTTATTTCTATTTTTGTTTAACTTTCTAAGGAAAGGTTTCTCTAATCTCATGATGGTAAATTGAGTCTCAAGTAGTGTCAGGTAAGGGCTCAAACTCAATGGGAACCAGGGACAAGCTTGTCTTCCAGAGGAGCCACCCCCACATGAATGGTTCTCAGGGGGTATATCGATAACAGTCTGTGCAGTGTCCAATACTGGTACTGAAGTAGGAAGTACCCCGGACTGGGCTTCATTTCAGGGTTTTTTTGCCAGGGAGACATATGCTAGGTCCATTTCCACTCCCGGTTCTACATTCGGGCACTCTCCTCCACTACTACCAGCTAACATACTCAATCATAAGGTCAGGTTTGAAAAATCTTTGGTTAACCTGGCTGCCAACATTGAGTTCTCCTGCAGTTAAGCTCCCTTTGCCATGTGGGGGACTTGCTCAATTAGGGTAATAGTTGCGAATTTGCTCGAGTGGTGTTCTGGGACAGCTGCGCATGCCTCCGTAAGAGTTGTTGAAGGTGGCTCACAGTTGGTTTCAACGATGCTCAGCCTCCAGGAGCCAAACAATGCACGTCATGGAATCATCTGTATATGGTAAAAAGGGCACTGCCTCTTTCGTTCGTTGAGCTTTGACAAACGGGCGTATTGGGTTTCAAAGAGGTGAAAATACGCTGACTGAGATTCACCATTTTCCAGCAAGTCCTCATCAGAGGGATCCCCCATTCATTAATTCATCATTTGTCAACTTTTTCTGCAGGTCTGGGGGTTACAGTATTGCCTGTGCTGACCCGCTCACCGGCGGGGCAACCCTCAACCATAGGTGGGGTCGTGAGTACCTCTTGGCACTTAAAGTTCCATTTTAATTTCACCAAATCCGCCACTGATTGGCTTCTCCTTTTAGGAATTGAAACATCCATGTTCTCACAAAGATGTCCAGATACTAAAGAAATATTCTTTAGGGAGGCAACCTTCTTCAGAGGATTACAATCAGTGGCGTCAGGATTCTGTTGCGAAGTCATGCAGTCGGGTATGATGCTATCCACAGTACCAGCCTCCTCCTACCCTTGGCCCGTAATACTGGGTTGGTTAGCTGTGTTTGATACAATTGTTATAAGTTTGTTACTACTGGAAATAAGGTTTGGAGATGGGACGTTGAAACACGAGGGGTAGAGGTGTGGGTCAGTAGCTGAATAATTACCTTGTACGTCCAGTACCCCCAGTGGATGGCTCGAGGGCTCTATCCACCCAGCAGGGAAGGCCAGGGTATCCCTGTGTTCTGCTATCTGCTTGGTGCCTGGTTCTCTGCTGGCAGCCAGGCTGTGGCATGACTTCCACCAGCTCTGACACCACTCTGCTGACACTCCACCAACACTACATCATTTGAGGCAAGTTTAAGGATGAGGCTCTGCCTTTTTCGGGACAACAGAGAGGACAGACTCGGCACTGCTCCAGCACTATTTGACTAGTGAATCCTGTCAACACTCTGCCAACACTTCGTGGCAACGTCAGGTAAGTAAACAAACATAAATGACAAAGTAAGTCTGAGGGCACATTCCGGCAAAGCCTTGCCTCATGATGTGGGGGGTACTTATTGTAAGTAAGCAAACATAAATGACAAAATAGGTATGAGAGCACATTCTGGCAAAGCCTCCCCTCATGGTACAGGGGGCTATTTCAGGTATGTAAGCAAACATAAAAGACAAAATAAGTATGAGTGCACATTCTGGTGGAGCCCTGCCTCATGGTATGGGGTCTACTTCAGGTAAGTAAGCACACATTAATGACAAAATGACTGCACATTCTGGCAAACCCTCGTCTCATGGTACGGGGGCTACTTCAGGTAATCAAATATAAATGGCAGGGCGTTTAGCATCTTTAACTCGAACCTCAGTACATTTCCAGGCTATTAGCATGCTTCTGTGCACACAGTAATTAGGAGAAGGGACCTCAAACCAATCAGTGTGCATCTTCAGAAGAAGGCATCCTATATCGGCGTACCTTTCCTTGTAGCCTACCTTTCCATAATAAAGAGAGACATCTCTACATTATACCAGTTCTGGAGAGGGGTGAACGTTGTTACGTGTGAAATCTGAAACAACTCCTGTAGTACTCACACTTAATAAAAATGTGCAGGGCTCTGGAAAACCCATCTGTTCTTGTATTGAAAGAATAAGAGGGGCTGGCACATAAAGGAAACCCTGGTTTCACAAGCATTATTATGCCAGAATGGAGTAAGAAAAAGGGGACAATATCCAATTGATTGACTAGAGTAACATGTGGCCTGTTCATGTAATAGAGGAACTGGCCTATGAACATTCTGGGGGGACCTCTGTTTTTTTCCAGATGTAGTGGGTCCCTTCAGTTGATGGAGCTATTTATTGTGGTATTGTCAAGTTGGCTAACATTATTCAGCATGTTGTGTTGTCAGGAGTTGTCTTAACTGTGTATGTGTTCTTGCCCTGTTGAATGCGAGCAGTGGGGAATCACTGGATGAAGGTAAGGAAATCACTAATTCTTTGGACGGAAGAGGTGGGGGTTGGTTGGGAATGGAGTGGGGAGTAAGAGATGCTTTTTCATGAGAGGAGTACCTGCTGAAAGACTGGGCACGAGACAAATAATCTCGTCAATGAGTGGCCTTAAAGGTTCACACTCATGGGAAACATATGCATAACAATGAATGTTAGGGGTCTGACTTTTCCCAACAAAAGGACCAGATTATTTAATTTATTGAGGGATTGGGGCATAAAGGTAGAAGGTATTCAAGAAACCCATCTAATTCATAAAGATCAGAAAGACTGCCCAATAGAAACGTTTGCTGGTTATTCCCGACTTCATCCAATTCTAAACACGCCAGAGCTGTAGTTTTACTCCATCAAAATACTAATTTTGCCCTTCAGCACAGTGTGTCTGATGCGCAAGGCAGATTTGTTATAGTTTCGGGTAAGCTGGCTGGGAGGGAAGAAACCCTGGCATCACACTCCCCAAATAAATGGCATGAAATCCCTTCTATACATGGAATATATTTACTTTTTCAATAATTGATTCATGTTATGCATAGATATCCATAATCTAATACCCCCACCACACCAATCGCACCCCAAAATCTGGGACAAGAAGTGGGTTGTTTTCTTTCTGAATATTCGGTTTTATTAAATAAGAAATCAAAAAATTTGAAACAGCCCGCTTGTCTACAGCCTGCTTTTGTCTCACCAATGTTTGCATTCTCAATAAAATATACAACTTACTTTGCATAATCACATCATAATCCATACAAATACATACAGCTAAATATAAAAGATTATTCTAGAAAAAATAGATCTTCTAATATTTGTGAATGTTTTAAACTAAATCCTTCATGATCTATTTTTTTAAAGTTATCTTATTCAGAAAAAACTTCAATAACATTTTAAAAAATACATTATTTGTGCGCTTATCAAATTGTAACAACAACCTATGTTAATAGAAAATAGATAAGTTCCTGCTATCTTGCACAGTAATTTTTAAATAATGAATAATGTTAATTAAAAGTGGCATGTTGTATTGCAGGTATATGCTCCTCTAATCAAACCGTTTTTACATTGCACCATGGGCTAAGCTTTTGGGGTTGAATCAGGTTTCCCTGTTATGAAACATAGAAATCAATACCAAAAATAACCTTTTATTTTTTAGTGCAAAAATGTCTTCATGTATTAAAGATACCTGGATGCATGAAAGGGTAATTCAAGCATGAAAAGATAAATTGAAATGGAAAAGGAAGTGGCAAAGTAGTTTTAATTGGCATTAGAATTTCACTTAAAGCAGATTCCTTCTATTTCTGTTCAATGTGTCTTGGGAAAATTATGTTAGTTATTTAAATTGTTATTCAGTTTTTGTGAATGAAGAGGAAAAACTAACATTCTTACAATTCTGCTTTGAGGAGTAGAATGATTTTTCTCTTATGTAAACTAGAGTTTTCATAGGTTGAGAAGTTTATCAATCCCTGAAAATCTGTAAAATACATTCTAGACACATAAGCCCGGCAAAATGTGCTGCTAAGAAAACACATCAATGTAATATGCTTTTACTGTCAAAGACAAATATGCTGTGAGCAATTATAGATTCTAGGGCTATCTATTTTAAATATTTGTCCTCAAAGTTTAATTTACAGGCCCAGTCTCCCCCTTCAGTGACTCAGCTTGAAAGCAGGGTTCACTCAAAATACTTTCAATTGCTATGCAGGATTTTAGTTAAGTCTTGAACTCTTGGAACCTTTTCCTAAATGCTCTGGGATTATTGCACTCACTTCTGGTATGTATTTCAAAAGTCAAAGATAAGTAGTGACATCAACCATATCCCTACTTTAATACCAAACAGGCTCTTCTTTCACCCTGTCCACATGCTCCTAATATGCCTCTCAAGTAATCTGGTTCTGTTGTGGGAAAGGCCTTTCCATTCAGCCCCATCTACAAAAGGACTTTTTAAGGACATTTTCCATCAACTATATCTGGGTGGAGCCCAGATACACTTTTCTCCTGTCGAACAGGCTCTCTTCATTTCTCCTTTCTCAAAACTCTCCTCTCTTCCAATGTGTTTGATTGTAAATACCTAGCAAACATGTAGCATCATTTGACACTGAATGTTTGGATTGGACAAAGCCTCTGATGTGTTCTCTTCAAGTACTCACACCCACTATGATCCCCCTCTTTGCTTCGATTGGCCCATTGATTTCTATGTTAGCCCTGAGGTAATTCCTTGACCCTTTAGGAATGTGAAATCAAAATTAGACTGGAATATTCATTATTCTTATAATTCCTCATATGGACGTGCGATATTAATAAGAATGGTACATTTTTATGAATATTTGAAATCATAGACATCATGTATGTTTCTGTAACTGCATGAAAAATAATGCTTTTAAAAATATGTGACTTTATTAATACTGCATACTTGTTATATGCAAGTCGTTCCTCTTGTGTATTTATTTTCTTTATTGGACATTTGTATGGTGCCTATACATCAGAAAGTGTTTCAAGGTGCCACAAGACAAAAAGGAGGAGGGGTAACTGGGGGTGATAAAACAACGAGAAATGGCCCTAGTAGGCCTTGTGACATTCGGATCATGCAAGTGCAGTAATTAAAGTGCAAGGGGGAGAATAGGCCCCAGGTTTGAGGCAGGCCAATGTAGGGAAGTGCAGAGGGGGGCACGGGTAAGGGTAAAAAGTGCAAAGGACAGGGGCGGATCAGACTCGGGGGAGAGGTGCCCAGGAATGGTTCTGCTGAATTTAAATCCTTTTTCAGCTTTCAAACTGCACAAAGGGTTCAAAACAAGATTCCACAATGCATTTCCCATTTGTCACTTTTAAAATACATTGTTTTTGTTCAGCACAGATTGTTCTGTTATGATAACAATTGCCTTTTAACTGGCCTTCTCACTGAGGCAAACACATTCTGGGTGAGGTCTTATTGATTTGCAAGGGTCACAGAGGTCAGAGCCTGTTCAAGGCCTTTGATATTAAGAATGGACATTACTCAGCCGCCAGACATGGAATTTATTAACCTTCAAATCATCTTAGAAATGAGAATTGAGCTGAATCCAATACAAAGATTGTATTTTTTTTGTATTAGTAATTTAGAACAAGGTCTTTGTGCTTGAAGAATACACAAGTGTGCCATTAGCCTTTGTAATGGCCTTGGTTACAGTGAATTTACTTGGGTCTGTGCATTCCTGCTCTCAATACACCTTAGCTCTGCAGGAACATACAATTAAACTGATCCAAAGTTCCCAATTTATGTTCACAGAACAGAAAAGCTACAGAATATATTGTGTTCCCCATGTTAGAGAAATGTACTATTTACCTTTCCTTTATTTATACTAACACTTAGCTTGTTAACTGTTCTGTTGATAAATATACTAAACCTCTCATGTGATTTGCAATTAACATTCCATCTATCATTTCCTTGTCGAATAGTAAAATACAAGTGTCACCATTTATTTAACTCTCTTATCACAGGGCAGCCTAGATAGAGCAGCTCCTTTACATTAGCAAATACAATGTTTGCAGTAAAACATTTGATCTTGTCATGTTTAAAATGAATTGCATGATATATCATCTGCAGTTTTCTAAATCTTGGGCATAAAAAGTTCTTACTTTCAGCTATTATTGTTCCCATAGTACAATAACATGTTTTCTCAGTGAAAACATGTGCCACTCGATCTAAAAAATGTTTATCCTTTGTTTCTGTTCTTAAAGAAACATCATGGCAAGCTTCCTTTTTTCTATTTTGTCCTGGCTCCCCCAAGGATTAGAAGATTGGTATTTGCATGTAAAGGGAGACAATCTTTTCTGTGTCTGCCTTTGCTCGTCATTCAAGGATGGTACCTTGTTTGCTTGTTATCGTAGGTTTAGCCTACGATAACAAGCAATCAAGGTACCATCCTTGAGAAACGAGCAAAGGCAGACACAGAAAAGATTGTCTCCCTTTACATCCAAATACCAATCTTATAATTTGGACTCGACAAAGTCATAGCGCTACAGCAATCTGAAATCAAGTCATTGTACCCTCCTGATGAACCACCACACATAGGTGGGGAAACACGTGTTGAGGGACCGATAATATACACAAGAATTAAATAAAAAGTCTTTTTATACTAAAGAAGCAATGAAATAAATGCCACTGGTGCAATATCACGGATTCCAAGTTCTCCTTTCTTTCATCCAGGCAGTGGGAAGGATTTGCATGGACCTATTTTGGGAGAATAGACTTTCTAGAGCCCTCTTCCAGTGAGTTCAAGATTGAGTGGCAATGAGAGAGGCAAACGCTGCTCTCTTTCTATCCCCAGGGCACATTGGAAGTGACCTGCTGTTGGAGAAATACTTGCCTCTCTGCCTGCCACAGAGGTACCCAGGACCTCACTGTAGGTGAAGGACTATGTCAGGTGTTTGCCAGCCTTCTCTGTATTTGGGAGAACGAAAACAAAAACCTATTTTGCTCCTTAACCCCTGGATTGGGATTCACAACAACCAGAGAACCAGAACAGACAGGACCCCCTCTTGTTTCGCCATCAAACTGCTTTGAGCCATGTTTCAAACCCGTTAAAAACAGTCAAACCAACAGGACCCTCTGGAGCTGCCTTTGGCACTTGCTTGATCTTCAAGCCGTTATGCAACACATTTGAACCAGTTTGCTGGTGTACCGTGCCAGCCAAGTGGGTTACTGCCCTAATTCAAACTAGAAGCTCATAGCTGCAACCATCATGTGCAAAAGGATTTTCTAAATGCCAGACTCTTGTGGCCTCATCAAACCGCAACGATCGAACACTGCATCAAATTGTCTGAATCAAGCTGCACATCCAGTCACCAGTATTTCCGCTGTTGAACTGACCGTGGTGGCCCTCAAAATCTACACCTCTTTTAACACCTGTTGTAACCGAGGCAAACTTCCATTTCACAACAGCTCAACACCTGCTCCCCTTCTCGAATAAATGAACTGCTGCATTTGAGT
Source organism: Ambystoma mexicanum (assembly GCF_040938575.1). NCBI lineage: Eukaryota > Metazoa > Chordata > Amphibia > Caudata > Ambystomatidae > Ambystoma > Ambystoma mexicanum. Next base: position 416,082,470 of record NC_090927.1, on the reverse strand, counting down.
CTGGTTCGAACCACTCCTACAGCACCAAGTACAGCAGAAAGGTATTATTGACTGCAACATACTCCCTGGTACATCTTTGGGCCCTAGAGAATGAATAGGTCATTTTAATCTGTTTTTCACACATGAACATATGCTTTTATGAATATCGTGGCTTTTTGTATTGCCTTTCAACCCTGTTTCATTGCTCAGAGTGCTGTATCTTCAATCTTTTTGCATATTCTGTGTTCTTTCCACTGGAGTGGGGTTTTGTAGTACTTTCTATTAATTATTTTTGCATATGTTATGTTTGATTAACGTATGTAATTTTATATAACCTTAATTGGGCATTCATTTTATTTTGGAAAGTTGAAATGTTCTGGTTCACATTCACACTGCCTCCTAAGAGTATAGCTTGCCCCTGGACCATGTTACAACAAAAGGCAAAGGAGTGTTGACTCTGCCCGTTTCTCCCTTATGATTGGGATCACTCTTGTTTTGTAGAAGTGCAAGGACTAAGTAGGAGGTTTAGCCACTACTCATCCTTGTACTCATTTCATCACAAGCATTCACAATGGAGGCGGAGAGGATGAAAACGGAAAACAGGGCAGACCCTGCATCTACTAAAGAGCCAACATTCAGATAACCAGGCCAACTATCACTGAATCCCGGATCTGTCGTTGCTTAGGAAAGTGATTGCATAAACCATCACAATCCTGTTGCGTGAACGGATGAGTTAGCACAATTTCATACAGGACTTTCCATGTGGGTTCCAACCACAATGCACCACAGAGACCATCACCATCCAAGTTATCAATGATGCTATACACATCCAGAACAAAGAAGACTTACTTTTCCTACTCAACCTCTCTGATGCATTTGATACCATGTGTCGCTTCAAGGGAACAGTCCTGCAGTTGTTCACCTCTTACATCTCCAACAAAAAACAACTCCTCCTGATGAGGCCCAGCAGATCTGAGCACCACCAAGTGACCTGCTCCCTGTCATCCTTAACCTCTATATCTACCCTTTGGGGGAAGTTACACTGGGGTCAAGATACAGCAAGGTACAGACCATACACAGCTGTACTCTGGATCAGTGATATCTACTGACTCAAGCACTGTCTTTCCCTCATCCAATCTTGGATATCAAGCACCTAACTGAATCTCAACTTGACAAAGACCAAATTCACTCTCCTAGGAAACTCCACCCATCTTGTTAAAGTCCAGAATGGGCTGACTGACATGAAGCTCAACGTCTCAACTCTCACCCAGTACAAAATCTCTCGACTTTACCATTGGAAATGATCATTCATTTAAAATACACCTCGCCAAGAAGAACCAAGAGCATGGTAACCACTTGCACTACAATGCAAAGTGTAGCCATTTATTCCTTCCCCATGTTTTAGAACAGTAGGGTGTACCAGATGCCGCAAAGGCTCTTTCTGAAATCCATCCAGTATGTTGCAGCATGCCTAATCACAGGACTAAAAGAAGCATTGGCAATGCCAACAATTTGGCATTTTTGTAGGGATGGCAAAGGCACTTGCCAGGCACTGCCATAGTGATATTAAAAAGCCATTAATGGTAGCAGGTGCAAATGATGAGAGTATCTGTGCATCTAATATCAGAACCTGCAAATGCCTAATATGTATACACAATCCAAAACAGCTGGCTTTGCCAATGCTTATTTTAACATGACTTCAGTGAAGGACATGCATAGTGCTTATAATTGAGTGGTTGAATGCACTGGTTAGGACATTTCTATTACACCAGTAGCTCCAATTAAGTAATTAACTCTCAGAAGAGTGCTTTGAAAACACACTGGCAGGCACTTCCAGTGCAAAGTTTGATGGTAGGGCTTCATTAAAGTGAGCTCAAAGAGTTCCCATAAGGAGGTGTTTTGGGCGGCGGGAAAGAACTGGGTGGGAATGGCCATATGGATTAGCATGGCCAGGGGCAGTCAATGGGTGGGCAAATAACCAAACAACTGCAAGCTGTGTGTCCCTCCTCATGTGGCATTTCTCCCTATCTACTCTAATGCAATAGTTTTGGCCTAGTGCCACAAGCGCCACCTAATAGCCCAAAATACAAATTTGCCCACATTGCCTCCATCCTCAAGGAACAGCACTGGCTTCCATTTCAAGCATTCTTCATATTCATGACAGCCTGCATCATCTATGAAGCATCAACAACCAAAGCACCACTTTACCTAGCTGAGAAACTCAACATCTCCAAAGGCCAATGCACCACCAGAAGCCAAAACATCACCAGCTGAAAGTAAAGAACTGCAAGAGGTGAAGAAAAAGGAAATAGACCTTTCCTTGCTATTTTCCCTGTCCCTGGAACAAGTTGCAAATGCAGGTAAGCCTAGCCCCCTTGATGTTGAATTTCAGGAAGGACATGAACACCCTCCTCTTAAAATAACATCTCACCTTTCGATAATAACTCCACTCACCCCTAAATCTCCTCCTCTTTCGCTCCCCCCTTACCGGCACCCTGGTCCATCCCAGTTCCTCTGCTGTCTCTGCACCCTTACTTGTAACCCCCTGGGTGTTTCCTCTATGTACAGCGCTCCACTGCATTCCAGCATTCTTACTTATTCTGCCTGTGTGGTGAATTCAAGTTGCATCTTTAAGGGATTCGTGCTCGGCTTTCGTGATGATCTGTGGTTTCCAAGAAACACACATTGTTGGTGTCATATTGGTCATTTCTTTGCATCACTTCGCTTCTTCTTTCTTCCCTAAAATGTATTATAGTTCAGAGGATAGCATGCATTGTTTTGCTTGACTGACTACTAATGTAATTATCATCATGATAAAAATAACAACCTGTTGCATATGTGCAGGACTGTCACCAAATGCTTTTTTGAAAAAGGTAGCAGGCGCCCCTCTCCAGAAAGAACATGGCATGATAACCTGTTCTGTGGTTCTTTCCCACTTTGAGAGTTCACAGCCGTCGCTTTTTGCTCAAAGCATTCAGTGCCCGATTCTTATCTTGGCACAGTCAGCTTGCTAAACAGCATGTTTCACTGCGCCTTTTCCTGACGGCCAGGCAACACGCCTATTCTGAAGTGGGCCTGGGTGTCAGCGAAGTGCATGCCAGTGCACTGTCTGCAATCCGCCTGTTTTCTGTGATAACAGGCGGATTTCAGTCTCAACAGCATTTTCATTAAATTGCATAATAATCGCAATTTAACTAAAGTGTGACCGAGAACACCTGCAGTTGCCTTCTAATGTACGTAGTCGTCATTAATTGGACTTGACAGGGTTGTAAAACACACGGACCTCCCACGCTGTGAGGGCTGAGATAATTCATTTTTTATGATTCCCCAGTAAGGGCATGAAAGGCCGATCTGTGGATTAGAATATTGACTTGTTGATTATCTTCCCTCTAAGGACGGAATCCCCATCACTAGTAACAGCTCACTATTGTGCACTGCCCGGAAGATGAGATCTTTTTCTTTGTGTGTTCCCGCTGACATTCTTGCCCCTTCCTCTATTATGGTGTCACACCTCCACAACAGTGATACAGAGCAGCACCAAAGAGATACCGTATATATCTGCAGCAGTTCCAGCCTGTCGCTATTGTGTAGGAGTACCACTAGAATAGCCATGCAATGATTTCCAACCAATCCTAGCAACCTGCGCAGAGTTTCCAAAAATGGCACTTTCTGTGCAACCTTGGGAAAATGCGATTCTCCAGAACAGGTCTAAATTACCAAAAATGTCGGAAAACTTTTATACGACTTTTTCAGTAATTAACACCTCGTTGAGAATCTGGCCCTCAGTTTATTTTTATTTATTCAAATTTTTAAAGTGCACATAAGCCCTGGGGCATCGTGGCGCTGTTACAGATAAAGACATCAAGCTGATTACAGTTGAAAGCCAAATGGTTACAAGTCAGTTTTCATTACCGGATAATGTATGCATGTACTGCTATTACAGACACATATCTTAACAGTACGGTTGAGGGCAGGTGAAGGAGAGGTAATGGTTAATTGAATAGTGTAGTTTTGAGAGATTTGCGAAAGGAGTATAGCAAGGTTCTGCTCTGAGTGAGTTGGGGAGAGCATTCCAAAGCTTAGGTGCTATGTGGGGGAAGTCTGCACCAACCTAGTAGGGATTAAAACTCATAGCACACAGATCACATACCGATGTCAGAAATTATCGTATTTTAGTTACCCTGCCACCAGCAGACTGCAGTCTGATTTCAGGACTTACACTACTGTTGTACCCTCGTTGGCTAAAAAAAACACAGTTTCACACTATCTCTCATTACTGGATGATACTATGCATATGCGTTCCCTCGGGTGTTCAAGAGAGCTGGAACAGACACAGCTAATAACCATTTCACTATACTCAATTTCGGTTTATGACTTCTTGTTAGAAGTCCGAAACTCTTAGGAGTGTGTAATCCTACAAAAATCATTTACAAGCAGTGAAAGGAAAACATTTGGGGAAAAAAATGAACGCTCTGTTTATGCAGGGCAGCCCAAGCCTCACATACAAACACTAAGGGCCCGATTCATGGAATTATCTGTGCAGAAAAGAGAGAACTTGCGCAAGCAACTGCGCAGAAATCCGCCTTTGTAGATTCATGGAACTGAATGCGTGGTACCTTCCCGGAACTTGCATGGATTTCGCACTGGCACAGCACGTCTGTGCGAGCCATCGAGGGCCTTGGATGAAACTCAGAGCAGAGGGTGGGCGTGGCCTGCGCAGAGGGCTGGGAAGGGGGCGGAACACCAAAAATGGGGAAGAACTTGAAAAAAATTGGGCATTCACTATTGTGCGGCACGAGACGTATTCATCGATTTGATCGCACAACTTCTCCGCCTGGAAATGGCCACACAAGTCATCCATACGATCCGCCACCCAAAGGCCGGTGTAAATACACTTTCACATAGGATTGTCAGCACGCAGGAAGGGTCCTGTGTGGGATTTTGGTGTGCGTATATTCAATTGGGGTTCGGATGTAACTTAGGGGTGCGTGTAAGCAGTGTATCAACATTTTACGTGGGTTCACACGCAGATTTCCTGAGTTATTTGGGAGTTCAGATTTTTATATGCATGTTGTCGGATCAGTTACAGGGGACCCCACGCAGTGTCCCTGAGTCGCAGGAATGCTTATGGGGGACCCCATGCACTGTTTGAAGGGTGCATGTATATGCGCTCAGGGAGAGCGCAAAAGTAGCAGCTGTTCATGCTTTGCATGTGGCCATGTCAGGGGCATTCCGGGTGCGACTTGCGAATACAGTTACTTTGCTCTGTCAATTCCATGAATACGCAGGGCACGCATTTTTCTTTCTGAGCACAAAGGCCCTTGCAGGATTTCTGCGCCCATGAATCGGGCTGTGAAGCTGACCAAATGAGTATATATGGCTCATAGATTGCAACCAATGTACTGTTAGGGTGTGAGTTATGCCAAAGGAAATCAGCACCAAATCCACTATATGTTATGCATGCAGGAGTATTCCATGCTTGAATCACTTCCACATACATATTTGTGAATTAGACAAAAATATGTGTGCATTATGTTCCCAGAATGCACTTTGCTTTTATGCAAAGGAGGGAAGAGCCAACTTTGGAATTTATCTCACACTGCCGTTTCTCAAAATAGGTGTATTTACATAATTAGGATGATTTAGTCACTGAATGATTTCTTTATAGCATACAGACTAGTGCAAACGAACACTTAAAACCATACCGAGTGAAGCAAAATAAATCTTCGCAGCTCCTCATGATGCATTGCTTTTGCGAGGCGGCCCTTGCCTAAGTCACCTGTTCCCATTTAGGTTGTTACAATGCTGCCACCCCCTTCCCTAGATTTCCCATTCACTAGAAGCACTGCACTGCCTAATATTTAGGAAAGAACTTCCAATATTAGTTTCAAGGTTATTGTATTATAACATACGAACAGATTGTCTGATATAAATTGTATCCTGATGAATATTTTACCTGTGCCTGCAATGCTCAGAGTAACAAGTTCAGATTCAGAAAGCAACGCATACACCAGCAAGGGATTTTAATAATTATTCTGAGACGAGTTCCACCGTCTGAAATTCATCGTAGATATACAGTGTAGTGGCACTGACAGGGTTTCTGGTAGATTAAGCGCAAACTATTGTACGGCAGGAGAATATCAAACACGTTGCGCTCCTACTGCGCCCCTAGAGTACAGTACTAAGAAGAAAGCTGTATGCTTTACGTTTACTCCTCAAGATGTCGGCTTGTTAGAATTCTGAAAGCACGCCCCGGCCAACCTGCAAACATTCCAGAACACTTAGCGCACTTCAGAATCCGAGGAAATCCAGATCAAACAGGAATTTGCAATGACAAGGTCAGCATTAAAGTGGCAACCAGAGACGTCTTTATGGGAGGGCAAAAGGGGCTCTTGCCCAGAGCCCCCATCTTGGAGGGGGCCCCCCACAAGGATGCCTGATCTAAAGTAAGATTCCATTGTTCACCAGACTTAAATAGCACATGCCAGAAGATTTTATGGCATGCTGCTGAGGCGCTAAACCTATTGTCTGTTTTGACAAGTACATTCTGCCTTGATCAATTAAGCATGTAGTGCTTTCTATGTTCACTGTGGAATACTAAGTTTGTGTGCTTCATACGGCACAACTTTTGTAGCATTCTTTCCTTCTTGTGGGAAGGAATTATGTTGTTCATTTGCAATAGCCAAAATTGAAATCCATATTGATAAATTGATTGCCACAATGGTTCAGACGTTAGCTCAGTGTGATAAGCATGCATTGCAGAGATGTGTGTTCATTTGAAAGATTAGAAGAGCACATTGCAGCAAGGCTGGCTGAACCTTTCCTATGTCTGAAGTTTATAAACCTACCTGCATATGTACTTGTTGCAACACAAGAGGTGCTATTATCAGCAATGCTCCTGCACCAGATAGGGGTTGCTATAAAAAATAACATGTCATTCGTATGGTGATGGTCTAGAAATTGGTTTGTTCAGATGGGGCGTTCTAAAACGTAGGCAATCCCCTCCAAAGATAAGCATAAACTATTAGTCCAAATGGTGAAGAAAAGACTGTAGGATCAAAGTGTTCATGCTTGTATCCAGGCTTTGCCAGCAGACGATAGTGAGCCTGGTGAAATCATATATCTCTTGCATTACTGTGCTGTCTTCTGTGAGGTTTGCCTTCTTGAATGGTGGTGGCATCGTTTAGCTCATTACTTGATCTTTCTTCTTATGTAGGCCATTTGAGTGGAAAGGGTGGTAGACAGGAGAATGCAGACCAGATGTTGTAGGCATTGGACAGCAAGCATATTTTAAGGTCTGTTCGTTTGACACAAACAACGTTTTGCTTTTTGTATAACAGTCAAAGGTTTTTCTGTACATTTATGAATGACAATTTCACAAACCATTGTTTTGGAAGTATTTAAAGCTTAAAAGTACAAAAGACATACCTAGATATACAGGGTAATTCATAGAATTTCGCAGAAAAGTGTCGCAAGCGGCTGGCGCAGAGTGTCCGCGTGCGATTGACTGCGCCAGGCACGTGCGCTAAAACCGATTTCCGCGCACAGCGTATTCATGGATTTTAGGCTTCCAAACCAGCCGTGGCGCAGAGAATCGCAGCGACCCTGCAGCAGCGCCAGTAACGCCCCCAATAAAGCCCCCGCGCAAGGAAAAGCCATCAAAATCGCTAAATCATCGCAAAGGGCTGCGCTAACCCTGGACCAGTTCACCGGGCTGGTAAACAGCAAACGCCAAGCGGGGAACGTGTATTTCTGGGGTGCGGGGGAAGTTCCACACGCGATTGGCCCCGTGCAAGCAGGGTACATGTATTTCAGGGGTGCGCTGGAAGTTCCACACGCGATTTCAGCAGGGTACGTGTATTTCAGGGGTGCGCGGGAAGTTCCACACGCGATTTCAGCAGGGTACGTGCATTTCAGGGGTGCGCGGGAAGTTCCACACGCGATTTCAGCAGGGTACGTGCATTTCAGGGGTGCGCGGGAAGTTCCACACGCGAATGGGCCAGTGCGAGCAGGGTACGTGTATTCCATGGGTGCGCGGGAAGTTCCACACGCGATTCCATCAGGGTACGTGTATTTCAGGGGTGCGCGGGAAGTTCCACACGCGATTTCAGCAGGGTACGTGCATTTCAGGGGTGCGCGGGAAGTTCCACACGCGAATGGGCCAGTGCGAGCAGGGTACGTGTATTCCATGGGTGCGCGGGAAGTTCCACACGCGATTCCATCAGGGTACGTGTATTTCAGGGGTGCGCGGGAAGTTCCACACGCGAATGGGCCAGTGCGAGCAGGGTACGTGTATTCCATGGGTGCGCGGGAAGTTCCACACGCGATTTCATCAGGGTACATGTATTTCAGGGGTGCGCGGGAAGTTCCACACGCGATTGTCCCAGTGCGAGCAGGGTACGTGTATTTCAGGGGTGCGCGGGAAGTTCCACACGCGATTGGCCCTGTGCAAGCAGGGTACGTGTATTTCAGGGGTGCGCGGGAAGTTCCACACGCGAATTCAGCAGGGTACATGTATTCCAGGGGTGCGCGGGAAGTTCCACACGCGAATTCAGCAGGGTACGTGTATTTCAGGGGTGCGCGGGAAGTTGCACACGCGATTTCAGCAGGGAATGTGTATTTCAGGGGTTCTGGGGAGTACTACACGTGAATTGGCCGTGTGGGTCCTCCCAGGTGTACGCTCCACAACCTCCACGGCCCCTGCAGGCAGCCCACACCACGGGGGACTACCCTGCACCCCTGCTCATGTCCCGCAGGCAGCCCATCCACCATGGGCATGGCCCCCAGCCAACCCACATGTCACCTTGCACTACTGATCAACAATGCATGTCTCCCACCACCCCCACCCCCCAGCCACCATGGCCAGCCCCCACCAGGCCCCCACTCATGTCCCCTATCACCCCCACCCCCAGCAGTGCAGGGGCAGCCTCCACCAGGCCCCCACTCATGTCTCCCACCACCCCCACCCCCCAGCAGTGCAGGGGCAGCCTCCACCAGGCCCCCACTCATGTCTCCCACCACCCCCACCCCCCAGCAGTGCAGGGGCAGCCTCCACCAGGCCCCCACTCATGTCTCCCACCACCCCCACCCCCCAGCAGTGCAGGGGCACCCTCCACCAGGCCCCCACTCATGTCTACCACCACCCCCACCCCCCAGCCACCAGGGGCAGCCCCCACCAGGCCCCCACTCATGTCTCCCACCACCCCCACCCCCCAGCATCCAGGGGCACCCTCCACCAGGCCCCCACCCATGTCTCCCACCACCCCCACCCCCCAGCCACCATGGCCAGCCCCCACCAGGCCCCCACTCATGTCTCCCACCACCCCCACCCCCCAGCCACCAGGGGCAGCCTCCACCAGGCCCCCACTCATGTCTCCCACCACCCCCACCCCCCAGCAGTGCAGGGGCACCCTCCACCAGGCCCCCACTCATGTCTACCACCACCCCCACCCCCCAGCCACCAGGGGCAGCCCCCACCAGGCCCCCACTCATGTCTCCCACCACCCCCACCCCCCAGCATCCAGGGGCACCCTCCACCAGGCCCCCACCCATGTCTCCCACCACCCCCACCCCCCAGCCACCATGGCCAGCCCCCACCAGGCCCCCACTCATGTCTCCCACCACCCCCACCCCCACCCCCCAGCCACCAGGGGCACCCTCCACCAGGCCCCCACCCATGTCTCCCACCACCCCCACCCCCAAGCAGTGCAGGGGCACCCTCCACCAGGCCCCCACCCATGTCCAACTCATGTACCCCTGCACCCCCACCCCCCAGCATCCAGGGGCACCCTCCACCAGGCCCCCACTAATGTCTTCCACCACCCCCACCCCCCAGCAGTGCAGGGGCACCCTCCACCAGGCCCCCACCCATGTCCAACTCAAATACCCCTGCACCCCCACCCCCCAGCATCCAGGGGCACCCTCCACCAGGCCCCCACTCATGTCTCCCACCAATCCCACCCCCCTGCCACCATGGGCAGCCTCCACCAGGCCCCCACCCATGTCTCCCACCACCCCCACCCCCCAGCAGTGCAGGGGCACCCTCCACCAGGCCCCCACTCATGTCTCCCACCACCCCCACCCCCCAGCAGTGCAGGGGCAGCCTCCACCAGGCCCCCACTCATGTCTCCCACCACCCCCAACCCCCAGCAGTGCAGGGGCAGCCTCCACCAGGCCCCCACTCATGTCTCCCACCACCCCCACCCCCCAGCACTGCAGGGGCACCCTCCACCAGGCCCCCACTCATGTCTACCCCCACCCCCACCCCCCAGCCACCAGGGGCAGCCCCCACCAGGCCCCCACTCATGTCTCCACCACCCCCACCCCCCAGCATCCAGGGGCACCCTCCACCAGGCCCCCACCCATGTCTCCCACCACCCCCACCCCCCAGCCACCATGGCCAGCCCCCACCAGGCCCCCACTCATGTCTCCCACCACCCCCACCCCCCAGCCACCAGGGGCACCCTCCACCAGGCCCCCACTCATGTCTACCACCTGCCCAAACCCCCCTGCCACCATGGGCAGCCTCCACCAGGCCCCCACCCATGTCTCCCACCACCCCCACCCCCCAGCAGTGCAGAGGCAGCCTCCACCAGGCCCCCACTCATGTCTCCCACCACCCCCACCCCCCAGCAGTGCAGGGGCAGCCTCCACCAGGCCCCCACTCATGTCTCCCACCACCCCCACCCCCCAGCAGTGCAGGGGCAGCCTCCACCAGGCCCCCACTCATGTCTCCCACCACCCCCACCCCCCAGCAGGGCAGGGGCACCCTCCACCAGGCCCCCACTCATGTCTACCACCACCCCCACCCCCCAGCCACCAGGGGCAGCCCCCACCAGGCCCCCACTCATGTCTCCCACCACCCAGCATCCAGGGGCACCCTCCACCAGGCCCCCACCCATGTCTCCCACCACCCCCACCCCCCAGCCACCATGGCCAGCCCCCACCAGGCCCCCACTCATGTCTCCCACCACCCCCACCCCCCAGCAGTGCAGGGGCACCCTCCACCAGGCCCCCACCCATGTCCAACTCATGTCCCCCTGCACCCCCACCCCCCAGCATCCAGGGGCACCCTCCACCAGGCCCCCACTCATGTCTCCCACTACCCCCACCCCCCTGCAGTGCAGGGGCAGCCTCCACCAGGCCCCCACTCATGTCCCCCTGCACCCCCACCCCCTAGCATCCAGGGGCACCCTCCACCAGGCCCCCACTCATGTCTCCCACCACCCCCACCCCCAAGCAGTGCAGGGGCACCCTCCACCAGGCCCCCACTCATGTCTACCACCACCCCCACCCCCCAGCAGTGCAGGGGCAGCCTCCACCAGGCCCCCACTCATGTCTCCCACCACCCCCACCCCCCAGCAGTGCAGGGGCAGCCTACACCAGCCCCACACTCATGTCCCCCTGCACCCCCACCCCCCAGCATCCAGGGGCACCCTCCACCAGGCCCCCACTCATGTCTCCCACCACCCCCACCCCCCAGCCACCAGGGGCACCCTCCACCAGGCCCCCACTCATGTCTCCCACCACCCCCACCCCCCTGCCACCATGGGCAGCCTCCACCAGGCCCCCACCCATGTCTCCCACCACCCCCACCCCCCAGCAGTGCAGGGGCAGCCTCCACCAGGCCCCCACTCATGTCTCCCACCACCACCACCCCCCAGCAGTGCAGGGGCAGCCTCCACCAGGCCCCCACTCATGTCCCCCTGCACCCCCACCCCCCAGCATCCAGGGGCACCCTCCACCAGGCCCCCACCCATGTCCAACTCATGTACCCCTGCACCCCCACCCCCCAGCATCCAGGGGCACCCTCCACCAGGTCCTCACAATCCCCAATCATGTGCGTTATGGTCAGCCTCCACAGCCAAAAAGCCCTACCAAGTAACCCATTCACCCACATGGAAATGGAAATTACATGTTACACCCCCAATGTTCATGAAGCTAATGAACCCATGTCCGTCACACACAATGGTTGCAATTGAATGGGAAAACACCCAACATGACATGCATGAAACCAATAAGATGATACCACCCAGTGAAGTATGAAAACAAAATTGTATTGAAAAAAATAAAGAATGCTAAAGAAATGAAACAAACTACAATGGGAATGAGAAAAAATAAGGTGCATGTCCGTATAAAAAAAAAAAAACAGCAAATCAGAATCCAAAAGAATGTCGTCCAAAGTCAAATGTAAAAAAATATCTATGCAAGCAAGAACTATGTAAAAAACGACCAAGGGTCCATGAGCCCAACTGAACAAAGGAAACCTACCAAAAAACCTAACTAAAATGCAACTATATACAAAAAGTGGAGCAGTGTCCGTCGACTCCAAATCATAATAAGAAACAAAGGAAACCTAAAACTAAAGAACTATATACAAAGACGGCGGGCAAGTCCAGCGGCTCACTCTGTGGTGTTCCGGGCCAGGGCATCATCGAACTCCTGTTCGATGTCCCGGAGGCGGTCCAGTTCCATGGCCCCGAGGGTCCGCAGGGACGACGCTGTGTCCTCCTCCAAACCCCTGCGGATTGCCTCGAGGCACTCGGCCCGCCTCAGGGCCCTCCGCATGGAGTTCTCCGCCCTGACCATTGTGAGCCGCGCCTCTTCCGCCCGCCGCCGCTCCGCACCTATGGCGTGGCCCAACCGCTGCCACACGGAAGACACTCTCTGTCCTGGGTCCTCCTGCCCTCCGGCCGATGCCTGCCCCTCCGAAGTCGAAGGCCCCGAGCCTTCATGGCTCCCACCATGTTGCTGCTGCTGCTCTGCCTCTGCCCGTGCACTGCCTCCTGCTGCCTGCACATCCTCCGCCGGCTGGGGTGCAGTTGTTGATGTGGCCACCACTGCTGGACCTCCGACTCCCGACTGTGGCAGGGATGCCTCCTCCACCAGCCTGGCCGCACCGTCAGAGGCAGCTCCACAGGGCACCCAGGTGACTGATGGGTGGGAAGATGGCACAGAGGACGACTGGCGCGTAGGGGGTCCAGTTGAGGAGGGGGTCGGAGCAAGCCCCATCAGACGGAGGAATCCGGCCTAGGTGACCTGTCCCAGCAGGCTGACGTGCAGTCTCTCCATGAAAAGACTGCAGGTCACCTCGCATGGCCCGTTGACGCAACGCCACACCAGCCAGGACAGCCTCAACCCGGACCTGGATGGCCACGTCCGCAGGCAGAGGAAGGCCAGTTGACGTCAGCTCATCCCCTGCCTGAAAACGGGTCTGGACGTAGGCATCCCTGCTGGTGCAAGATGATGCAGGGACAGGATCGGGGACAGGATTGCACACAGGCACCTCCGCGGCGGCCTGTGCTTCCTCCTGTCCCTGGTCCTGCACTGCACCACTAGCACCAGTGGGATCCCCACCTCCAGACCCCGTCTCTGGTGCTTGCACGGCCTCCTCCTCCACCAAACCCCCCACCAACCTGGATGACTCCGTGCCATCTTCCCCTGTTGGGCCCTGTGGGGTCCCAGCTGCCCCTTCTGCTGCCGAGGAGTCCAACTCCAACCTCCGCCTCTTGGACCTCCCCCCGGCAGCTGCGGCCTGGGATGCGGCACCGGACTCCTCACTCCCCGACGAGATGACAACACGGGAGGGGAGCCGGGCCTTGCGTCTCCGGCTGGCGGTCGGATCCCCGCCGCTGTGCTCCACAGCACCTTCTCCGCCCTCTTCATCAGTTGACGCTGCAGACAGGGAGAAACAAAACACAGGCATCAGGGCACTGTACAATGGACACATACACACATGACAGTTGCACATGAGTGGCATTGGCAAACCTCAGACATGTCATCACAATCCCCAACACACATGTCATTGCAACTCGCACACATGAGCCATACCACAGCCCTATCGCAACTGCCAGCACCATCCCTACACATACAACAGCATGAGCAGCCAAAGGGGAGCCAGACATCACATGCAACACAGGAAGTGCACCACACATGTACACACACCACCACACTTGCATGCATGTGTACACCTCTGCCAAGTGTCGCACTGTTCAGACGGGCATCCATGTCACATCTGCCAATCAGGCTTCCACATACCGCTGTCACATGCATCCATGTAGCATCACTGTTGCACCCTTGTCAAATACACACACATGCACATGTACACAGTGCTGATACATGCAGCCGAAAACAACATACATGCGTGACATCACGGACATGTCTACTTACATACACATTCATCCAAACATGTGTGCACGCACAACTGCATTTGGCATGCAAGCCTACACACACAAGCACCATCCATGTCTCACACATTACAGCCCTCGCATGTGTCAGCCCCACGGCCCTGTACACCCCCACCCATACTCGACCCCATACAAACAGATGTGCAACCTGCACACTACCGAATAATCACCACACGCACTGCTCACAATCAGGATGCATGTACACTCACTGCTCGACTCCAGACGGGTCTGCTTCTCCAGGACCTGGACGTGGAGCGCTGGGGATATGCGTTCCAGGACCCTCATCTGTTCTTCCGACAAGTGGCCCCGGGCCTTGTTCAGGGTCCTGGACCTGAAGCCCTCCCAGCGCTTCCTGACATGTTGTAAGTCCCGGATTGCCACCCCCTCCGCGTTGATGGCAGTCACGATGTCAGTCCAGATCCGAGTCCGTCCTTCCTTGTCGGCGCGGGAACTTCCGAAGAGGGCATCATACTGCCCCAGGACTTGCTCCACCAGGACCCCAACTTTGGTGGCACTGAAGCTGGTGCCCCTCTGCCTCTCTGGCCGGGGGTTGTCAGTGGTCACAGATGGTGTTTGCCCTGACATGACAACCCCAGAGGCAGGAGTGGGTGGGCAACTGGGTCCTGGGGCTGGGCTGTGGAGCGATGGAATCCCAGTCGGGAGTCTTCGGTTCCAGCAGGGGTGGTCACAGCAACAGCACCCCTGGCTGATGTGCAGGCAGCAAATGGCAGTGCACGTGGGCAGCAGGCAGTCAGGCAGCAGCAGATGGCAGGTGGGAGCGTGCTCGGTGCTCTGGGGGGCAGTAGTTCGGCCTTCTGGGCAGGAGCGTGGTCTTCCGTGTGCTTACGCGTGGCCAGCTTGGTACGGAGTGATTTGGCACGTGAAAATCCTGCACGTCAGCGTGAAAATCGAGGAAAGGCCCTTAGCGCGTAAGCGCGTCAGCACGCATACGCGATTCCATTGGACCAAAGGCCCCCAGCGCGTAAGCGCGTCTGTGACGTGACCCGCACGGATGTTTCCCACACAGCACGTGATGACAGAGCACACGTGGAAAGACTGCACGTCAGAGTGTCATCGCGTGTAATTGGACAGCACGTCAGAGTCTCATCGCGTGTGATTGGTGGGAATGGGCCTAGCGCGTACACGCGGCAGTGACAAAGCGTGTGATTGGTGGAAATGGCCCTACACGCAGAAGTGACAAAGCGTGTAATTGGTGGAAATGGCCCTACACGCATTAGTGACAAAGCGTGTAATTGGTGGAAATGGCCCTAGCGCGTACACGCCGCGTAAGTGATGCTGGACGTGTGGGCCTGTATAAAAGGTACGTGTAGAACACCATTTCCTTGTACGTGCTTTTCGTGGAGAGCGAGTGGGTGAATTCTGTACTTCTTGTCGTTTCACACACGATTTACTTCACAGCGTTTCAAGTTCCTATTCCCTGTTACCTCTGACAGCTTTTTCGCTTTTTTCTCTTTTACTGGTTTACCTGGGCCTGTTCCCTCAAACAGTGTTCCCTTCTACTGTTGTCCTGTCTCCTCAGACAGTGTACAAATCTTCTTTTGGCGGGGGTGTTGCCAACCAAACGCGCTCCTTTTTCACGCTCTTTTACCTGGCAGACGGTGAGTCACGCACGTATCTAACATCTGTGCTTGCCCCGTGTGTAGCCTACCCCTTCAGAGGTCATTCTAGGCTGCGTGTGACATGCATACGTTCATTCTTGTGTTACTGGGTGCCACAGCGTAGTGCAGCTTTTTCTTTCTGCACACGTGGTCTAGGAGGGGTTGCGTGCACGTCATCTCCCTTTTTTGGGGCTCCTGTGCGTAGCGTGACCCGTCATCTTTCCCCAGGGGTTACAATCAGCCTTGCAAGAGCACTAGGGTACAATTACCATCTGGTACCCAACCCCTTTGACCCCCAATTGCCCAGGACAATAGTTTACAGCCACTCCCATACGCACATTTACATCAGTGCCATGGCTGGGAGGCGAGGATTCCGTAAGGGTGGCAAAGGTGGAAGAGCCACAAGTGGTGGCCGTGGTGGATCCGGTAGGGGACGTGGTCGTTACTTGCAGGGTGAGCCTGTCCCCCCATGTGTGGAGGAGCAGTCAAAGGCACCCATAATCCCCCCCCTCCCGTTGAGGCTGATGTGGCTGACACCATCCATGCTCAGCCCTTGTTGGACCAGCCCATTGTGGCACCAGACCTGGCTGACTCCATGGCTGACTTCCAGGTCAGCAGGCCTATGACACGTGCGCTGGTGCACGTTGATGTCACCATGCCACGTGCATCTGGGGCAGCAAGGTCATCTGCTGCACCAAGTAGGCAGGGCGGAGAGGCTGCAGGGGCAGCTGCGGCTCCATCCACCCCAGCCCTCACACACCCAGCCAGGACAGTGTCGGTCCTAGTCCATCCTGCTGACATTCCCCCTGACACCATCACACTTGAGCCAATGCCTGCACCAACTCCCATGCTGAGTGTGCAATCCCACACTCCTCATACAGAGTCCACCAGGGCTCCTGCCCTTAGTGTCCAGAGCGGCGCAGGACACTCAGGATCACCACCACCTTCCAAGCGGAAGAGGAAGAGTGCTCGTCCGGCACAGGCTGATGCCCCAGACACGGCTACACAGTCCGGCCCGTCCAGGAAGCCCAGCTTCACGGATGACGAACTGAATGCACTTGTCGAGTATGTGTCCGCACATGACAACGAGATGGTCATTGTTGCAGGATCCAAGACCACACCTGCACAACGCCAGGCACACTGGCAGACCGTTGCGGACATCGTAAGTGTCCTTGGAATCGTGAGGCGCACAGCCCATGATTGCTATAAGCGCTGGAATGACCTAAAGCGCAGGGCAAAGAGTAAGCTGGCCTCAAGTCATGCCGCAACTCTAGTGACTGGAGGTGGGTCTCCAGTAGTAGACATGGAACTCACTCCACATGAGTCAGTCGCTGGGACCTACGTCACGGAGGAACAGATCCAAGGCGTGGGAGATCTGGCTGATTACGCGGCATTGTCCGGTGAGTGCACATGCATGTGTGTATCATCCATGTGCATGGTGTGTGTGAGGGCTTCTGTTTGTGTGCCAGGTGAGAGTGTGTGCGCCTGAGTCGTATGGGTCAGCCATGTGCTTCATGCAATACATCCTGCGCAGCTGCATTTGGCCATAGCAGTATCCCTTCTGCCAACAGTAGACATCTAGCCCAACTGCACGCCAGTTGCCCTTGAAGTGTCACCTTGCCACAACATTGTTGCTTATTTTTCACTGTTCATTCAGTCAGATTGTTTGCATTCCACCACTTTTACTAGGCATGTCGCAGTCCTCTAGTCACATGTCTGACATGGCTATGGTAAAGTGGAGTGACTTTGTTACCTGGATATCATTTGTTCACACATGTCCCTGTGCAATTGGACCATTTCGGACTGGCAGCTCCAGGTGAAAAATCTGACCTGTTAGAATTAGAAAAGCTATTACATGCGGGAACTGGACTGAATGAATAGGTGCTGCCCTCCTCTCCATCTTCACTCAATAGCAATGGTACATGCCATCTGTGTGATGGCATGTGTGTTTCACCTGGCAATCACAGGCCAATGTGTGATGCCACTGCCAGGCAGCATGCAGAAAATGTGTTCATCTTCCATCTTGGTGTCATCAGTGTGTGCCATTTGCCTGCCCTTCATATGCAGTGAGGGTGCATGCATGGGAGGGTTTTAGTCATGTGGGACATGTGTCAATCAAGTACTGGTTCTCTTGCTTCTCAGCCCTCATTGTGTGCCATGGTGCTAATGCCTGTTTCCATTTCTTTGTTTTTATGTCTTTGCAGGGGAAGACGCACCTGATACTGCTGGGGTTGTGGAGATGGTGCAGACCCAGGAGGGGTCCGAGGGCCGACCAACCACCAGTGAGGGACGTGGTGTGGTCCTGCAGGTCGTGCTCTCAAGGGGTGTCTCTGGCTGCACCTCCCCCAAGCTGTACTCAGGTGTTGATTCGGATGAGACCTACGTGCCGTCGCAGGTGAGTGTTCCAGGGAGGGATTCTGTTCTGTCCCACCCACCTGCACCAGGGTCAGAACCCTCAATGGGGATGTCAGTGTTGGCAGCTACGCCTTTGGTGGTTACGGATGCAGGGTCACACTCCGCGACATCTGATCCTGTTCCTGGGCCAGCAGATCAGAGGGGGAATGCAGTCCGCAGCCTCAGGCAGTGCCGGCACAGCAAGGCGCACTTCGCCTTGCCCCAGACAGGTGTGGTGCCCGCCGACGTGGTGGCCGTACGCCACCTGGCAATACCGCATGGGAGCAATCCATTTACGGTATGGCAACACAACAGGCAGCATCATCCGAGATAATGGCTCAGGCCATGGATAGGATGGCCACTTCCATTGTCCCCCCTGAAAGGCTGATGGAGCGACTAGAGCAGGCTACCGACTCCATCTGCCAGTCACACAGGGAGGACATGTTGGGGTCCAACAGGGACAGGCGGGCGGCACTGGCGACTCTGCAGGAGGCCATCTCCATTGAGTCCCAGGGCCACAGGGAAGCCCTGAGGCAGGAGCTCCTTCACCTCAGGACCACTCTTGTTGAGCTTGAGGCTTCAACACACCAAAGGACAGAACAGCAGCTGGAGCGTCTCACCCGTACGCTCTCAGCTGAGATGCAGGCAACGAGGGCGGAGGTCCGGGCATCCCGTGAGTTGTTGCATGGGGACCTCCGCACACTCATCCTCCAGAACCAGACCTACCACACCCGCATGCTTGCAGCCATGGAGGAGCAGACTAGGGCCTTGCGTGGGCTGCCTCCCATAGTGCAACCACCTCCAGATGCAGCTGCACAGGGTGATAATAGCGACAGCAGTGATACTCCCACAATAGGGTAGCCGTGTGGGCCATGAGCCCATGGAGGTGTTTTTTTTTCCCAGGATCCACACAGGTGGGTTTTGGTGTGCACCCTGTCCTCGGACATCCTGGGTGGCCTCCCAAACCCCCCCGGGCCCATCAATGGCCATTTTTGATTTTTATTTTTGATTTTCATTTTTATTTTTATTTTTTTTTTTTTTAATTTCAAATTAATTTTTCCCAATTTTTTGGGGACAATTTGTTGCCTTCCGTGGTTCCTGTGGCCATACGCTGCATTATGGCTGGGCACATGCAGGCTTGTCATGTATTTGGTTCAGATGCTTGGGTTTGAGTCACACACACCCCTCCTGCTTCCCGTTTCCATGGGCTTGCAAAGGGTGTGCCCAAGTGACATTGACGTACATGGTGACATTGGACTCCCACTACATGTGTGGGTAGTCTAGTCAATACTGTGTATACATTCCTAGTGCATATTGCTGTTGTGTTGTACACTGCATGTTGCATTGATGTGTAACTCATCATCTGTGTCTACCTCCCAATTTGCAGGTCCCTTCCTCATGTCTACACAAGGCCCTCTAGTCTGGAGATGGGGTCCATGTTGCCAGCAGTGCACCTACAACTCTACATGGCGCCAACACTGCACAGTTGGTAGTGGTGGGAGTGCAGGCATTTCCAGGTGGTGAGACTACTAATATATAACATTTGTGATGTCATGTTAATGGTAGTATCTGCTCAAGTTTGTTGTTGGTCCTGCATTACTGTGAGCATTTCAGGTGTTGCAAGTTTCAATTAGGGGCACTCTACATTGTGACACTAGTGTCATGTTGTGGGGATTACTTTGTTTACCTGCAAATAGCATGACATGGCACGGTGTGTCGTGTGGCGGTGCTGGGGATGGGTTGGCTGACATGGCACTGTCCTCTTGTTGCATTTTGCAAGTGGGTATTCATTTTAGCTGCTTGAATGTGTTACTTCACAAAACTGCATCATTGGTGTCTGTGTGGGTAGGGATGCACACATTGTGACACTTCCAGGTGAACAATCTCAGGCTGATATGGTTTTCACGGTTCATTCTCCAGACATTCAGGATCAGTGTCAGGTTGAGTCATCATTGATTGTCAAATGGAATGTGCCAGGGCAGTGTGCACTCCACAGGGGTGTGATTTCTATGTGAAGTAATTAGCCACTAGCTGTGTACGGGCTGCCTCCCCCCGTGCCCTTTCCCCTCCCATGCACAGCGGCTGTGCATGTGGTTGGGGATGTGGGGCCACCACCATGTCCACGGCCAGGCCCTGGCGTGTTGCAACGTTGTGCAGGACACATGCTGCCACTATGATCCTGCACACTACTGGGGGATTGTACAACAGCTGCCCGCCAGAACGGTCAAGGGAGCGAAAGCGTGACTTTAGCACTCCGAATGTGCGCTCCACTATGCCCCGGGTTGTAATGTGGGCTGTGTTATATCTTACCTCGGGTGGCGTGGTGGGGTTCCGAATTGGCGTCATCATGTGGGGGCTGAGAGGGTAGGCACTGTCCCCTGTGGAGGTGGTGATTGGTATCATTGGTGGGGTTGTGACCTTGCTCAGTATCTGACATGCATGCATGTGCAGTGGCATTCATACTCACCAAGCAGCCATGTATCGCCATGCCGCCCAGCTTCTAGGTCCTGGCTTAGGGTGGACATTCGGTAAATGAAGCTGTCGTGGGTTGACCCGGGATAGTTGGCATATACTGAGGTGATGATCCCCTTGGTATTACATACTACCTGCACGTTGATGGAATGCCAGTGCTTGCGGTTCCTATAGATGTGCTCAGATGCCCTGGGGGGACGTAGAGCCACATGGGTGCAGTCGATGGCACCTAGCACTTTGGGGAATCGTGCCACACCGTAAAAATCCAGGGCGGCAGCATGCCTTTCTGCAGGTGTTCTGGGCAGGTATATGTGCCTGCGGACTGATGGGCGTGCAGTGATGATGTTCAAGACCTGGTGTAGGCAGCGTGACTGGGTGGCCTGTGATACACCACCCACAATGGCACTTGTCCACTGAAATGATCCAGTGGCTAAGAAGTGCAGTACATTGAGGACCTTCTCCAGGGGGCTGAGTGCTTGGGAGCACAGGGTGGGTGATGTGAGGTCATCCTCCCACTCACTCACCAGGTCCAGTATAATGTGTGGTGGAAACCTGTACCTCCCATGCACCTGGTCATCAGGCATCCCGAAAAGGCTGGTTCTGGGTGTGAATATTCTGGCCCTGACTATCCTCCTCCTCCTCCTTTGGTAGCCCACGCCCACTGCTGCTAGGAACGGTATGTTCATCCTGGGTCTGAGGTTGTTATTTTGTTGGTGCGCAAATTTATGCGTTGCGCGTGTTGTAGGCGAGCGTGTGACCCGCGCACCCTGTGAAATCCAGTACCCAGTCCAATAGCGTGTGGAAATTCCCGCGCACCCCGGGATACAGGTGCGCTGACGTACTTGCGTGTGTAAGTGCCCGCGCACCCCTGATATACACGTACATAGGCCAATCGCGTGTACGCGCACTTTTGTCCAATTACACGCGATGACACTCTGACGTGCTGTCCAATTACACGCGATGACACTCTGACGTGCAGTCTTTCCACGTGTGCTCTGTCATCACGTGCTGTGTGGGAAACACCCGTGCGGGTCACGTCACAGACGCGCTTACGCGCTGAGGGCCTTTGGTCCAATAGAATCGCGTATGCGTGCTGACGCGTTTACGCGCTGAGGGCCTTTGGTCAGATAGAATCGCGTATGCGTGCTGACGCGTTTACGCGCTAAGGGCCTTTCCTCGATTTTCACGCTGACGTGCAGGATTTTCACGTGCCAAATCACTCCGTACCAAGCTGGCCACGCGTAAGCACACGGAAGACCACGCTCCTGCCCAGAAGGCCGAACTACTGCCCCCCAGAGTCCCGAGCACGCTCCCACCTGCCATCTGCTGCTGCCTGACTGCCTGCTGCCCACGTGCACTGCCATTTGCTGCCTGCACATCAGCCAGGGGTGATGTTGCTGTGACCACCCCTGCTGGAACCGAAGACTCCCGACTGGGATTCCATCGCTCCACAGCCCAGCCCCAGGACCCAGTTGCCCACCCACTCCTGCCTCTGGGGTTGTCATGTCGGGGCAAACACCATCTGTGACCACTGACAACCCCCGGCCAGAGAGGCAGAGGGGCACCAGCTTCAGTGCCACCGAAGTTGGTGTCCTGGTGGAGCAAGTCCTGGGGCAGTATGATGCCCTCTTCGGAAGTTCCCGCGCCGACAAGGAAGGACGGAATCGGATCTGGACTGACATCGTGACTGCCATCAACGCGGAGGGGGTGGCAATCCGGGACTTACAACATGTCAGGAAGCGCTGGGAGGACTTCAGGTCCAGGACCCTGAACAAGGCCCGGCGCCTCTTGAAGGCAGCGGATGCCAAGGGGCGCCGGGGCCACTTGTCGGAAGAACAGATGAGGGTCATGGAACGCATATCCCCAGCGCTCCACGTCCAGGTCCTGGAGAAGCAGACCCGTCTGGAGTCGAGCGGTGAGTGTACATGCATCCTGATTGTGAGCAGTGCGTGTGGTGATTATTCGGTAGTGTGCAGGTTGCACATCTGTTTGTATGGGGTCGAGTATGGGTGGGGGTGTACAGGGCCGTGGGGCTGACACATGCGAGGGCTGTAATGTGTGAGACATGGATGGTGCTTGTGTGTGTAGGCTTGCATGCCAAATGCAGTTGTGCGTGCACACATGTTTGGATGAATGTGTATGTAAGTAGACATGTCCGTGATGTCACGCATGTATGTTGTTTTCGACTGCATGTATCAGCACTGTGTACATGTGCATGTGTGTGTATTTGACAAGGGTGCAACAGTGATGCAACATGGATGCATGTGACAGCGGTATGTGGAAGCCTGATTGGCAGATGTGACATGGATGCCCGTCTGAACAGTACGACACTTGGCAGAGGTGTACACATGCATGCAAGTTTGGTGGTGTGTGTACATGTGTGGTGCACTTCCTGTGTTGCATGTGATGTCTGGCTCCCCTTTGGCTGCTCATGCTGTTGTATGTGTAGGGATGGTGCTGGCAGTTGCGATATGGCTGTGGTATGGCTCATGTGTGCGAGTTGCAATGACATGTGTGTTGGGGATTGTGATGACATGTCTGAGGTTTGCCAATGCCACTCATGTGCAACTGTCATGTGTGTATGTGTCCATTGTACAGTGCCCTGATGCCTGTGTTTTGTTTCTCCCTGTCTGCAGCGTCAACTGATGAAGAGGGCGGAGAAGGTGCTGTGGAGCACAGCGGCGGGGATCCGACCGCCAGCCGGAGACGCAAGGCCCGGCTCCCCTCCCGTGTTGTCATCTCGTCGGGGAGTGAGGAGTCCGGTGCCGCGTCCCAGGCCGCAGCTGCCGGGGGGAGGTCCAAAAGGCGGAGGTTGGAGTTGGACTCCTCGGCAGCAGAAGGGGCAGCTGGGACCCCACAGGGCCCAACAGGGGAAGATGGCACGGAGTCATCCAGGTTGGTGGGGGGTTTGGTGGAGGAGGAGGCCGTGCAAGCACCAGAGACGGGGTCTGGAGTTGTGGATCCCACTGGTGCTAGTGGTGCAGTGCAGGACCAGGGACAGGAGGCAGCATAGGCCGCCGCGGAGGTGCCTGTGTGCAATCCTGTCCCCGATCCTGTCCCTGCATCATCTTGCACCAGCAGGGATGCCTACGTCCAGACCTGTTTTCAGGCAGGGGATGAGCTGACGTCAACTGGCCTTCCTCTGCCTGTGGACGTGGCCATCCAGGTCCGGGTTGAGGCTGTCCTGGCTGGTGTGGCATTGCGTCAACGGGCCATGCAAGGTGACCTGCAGTCTTTTCATGAAGAGACTGCACGTCATCTCGAATGGCTCGTTGACCACGTCAGCCTGCTGGGACAGGTCACCCAGGCCGGATTCCTCCGTCTGATGGGGCTTGCTCCGACCCCCTCCTCAACTGGACCCCCTACGCGCCAGTCGTCCTCTGTGCCATCTTCCCACCCATCAGTCACCTGGGTGCCCTGTGGAGCTGCCTCTGGCGGTGCGGCCAGGCTGGTGGAGGAGGCATCCCTGCCACAGTCGGGAGTCGGAGGTCCAGCAGGGGTGGCCACATCAACAACTGCACCCCAGCCGGCGGAGGATGTGCAGGCAGCAGGAGGCAGTGCACGGGCAGAGGCAGAGCAGCAGCAGCAACATGGTGGGAGCCATGAAGGCTCGGGGCCTTCGACATCGGAGGGGCAGGCATCGGGCGGAGGGCAGGAGGACCCAGGACAGAGAGTGTCTTCCATGTGGCAGCGGTTGGGCCACGCCATAGGTGCGGAGCGGCGGCGGGCGGAAGAGGCGCGGCTCACAATGGTCAGGGCGGAGAACTCCATGCGGAGGGCCCTGAGGCGGGCCGAGTGCCTCGAGGCAATCCGCAGGGGTTTGGAGGAGGACGCGGCGTCGTCCCTGCGGACCCTCGGGGCCATGCAACTGGACCGCCTCCGGGACATCGAACAGGAGTTCGATGATGCCCTGGCCCGGAACACCACGGAGTGAGCCGCTGGACTTGCCCGCCGCCTTTGTATATAGTTCTTTAGTTTTAGGTTTCCTTTGTTTCTTATTATGATTTCGAGTCGACGGACACTGCTCCACTTTTTGTATATAGTTGCATTTTAGTTAGGTTTTTTGGTAGGTTTCCTTTGTTCAGTTGGGCTCATGGACCCTTGGTAGTTTTTTACATAGTTCTTGCTTGCATAGATATTTTTTTACATTTGACTTTGGACGACATTCTTTTGGATTCTGATTTGCTGTTTTTTTTTTTTATACGGACATGCACCTTATTTTTTCTCATTCCCATTGTAGTTTGTTTCATTTCTTTAGCATTCTTTATTTTTTTCAATACAATTTTGTTTTCATACTTCACTGTGTGGTATCATCTCATTGGTTTCATGAATGTCATGTTGGGTGTTTTCCCATTCAATTGCAACCATTGTGTGTGACGGACATGGGTTCATTAGCTTCATGAACATTGGGGGTGTAACATGTAATTTCCATTTCCATGTGGGTGAATGGGTTACTGGTAGGGCTTTTTGGCTGTGGAGGCTGACCATAACGCACATGATTGGGGATTGTGAGGACCTGGTGGAGGGTGCCCCTGGATGCTGGGGGGTGGGGGTGCAGGGGTACATGAGTTGGACATGGGTGGGGGCCTGGTGGAGGGTGCCCCTGGATGCTGGGGGGTGGGGGTGCAGGGGGACATGAGTGGGGGCCTGGTGGAGGCTGCCCCTGCACTGCTGGGGGGTGGGGGTGGTGAGAGACATGAGTGGGGGCCTGGTGGAGGCTGCCCCTGCACTGCTGGGGGGTGGGGGTGGTGGGAGACATGAGTGGGGGCCTGGTGGAGGGTGCCCCTGCACTGCTGGGGGGTGGGGGTGGTGGGAGACATGGGTGGGGGCCTGGTGGAGGCTGCCCATGGTGGCAGGGGGGTGGGGGTGGTGGGAGACATGAGTGGGGGCCTGGTGGAGGGTGCCCCTGGTGGCTGGGGGGTGGGGGTGGTGGGAGACATGAGTGGGGGCCTGGTGGAGGGTGCCCCTGGATGCTGTGGGGTGGGGGTGCAGGGGGACATGAGTGGGGGCCTGGTGGAGGCTGCCCCTGCACTGCTGGGGGGTGGGGTGGTGGGAGACATGAGTGGGGGCCTGGTGGAGGCTGCCCCTGCACTGCTGGGGGGTGGGGGTGGTGGTAGACATGAGTGGGGGCCTGGTGGAGGGTGCCCCTGCACTGCTGGGGGGTGGGGGTGGTGGGAAGACATGAGTGGGGGCCTGGTGGAGGGTGCCCCTGCACTGCTGGGGGGTGGGGGTGGTGGGAGACATGAGTGGGGGCCTGGTGGAGGGTGCCCCTGGATGCTGGGGGGTGGGGGTGCAGGGGTACATGAGTTGGACATGGGTGGGGGCCTGGTGGAGGGTGCCCCTGCACTGCTTGGGGGTGGGGGTGGTGGGAGACATGAGTGGGGGCCTGGTGGAGGGTGCCCCTGGATGCTGGGGGGTGGGGGTGCAGGGGGACATGAGTGGGGGCCAGGTGGAGGCTGCCCCTGCACTGCTGGGGGGTGGGGGCGGTGGGAGACATGAGTGGGGGCCTGGTGGAGGGTGCCCCTGGATGCTGGGGGGTGGGGGTGCAGGGGTACATGAGTTGGACATGGGTGGGGGCCTGGTGGAGGGTGCCCCTGGATGCTGGGGGGTGGGGGTGGTGGGAGACATGAGTGGGGGCCTGGTGGGGGCTGCCCCTGGTGGCTGGGGGGTGGGGGTGGTGGTAGACATGAGTGGGGGCCTGGTGGAGGGTGCCCCTGCACTGCTGGGGGGTGGGGGTGGTGGGAGACATGAGTGGGGGCCTGGTGGAGGCTGCCCCTGCACTGCTGGGGGGTGGGGGTGGTGGGAGACATGAGTGGGGGCCTGGTGGAGGCTGCCCCTGCACTGCTGGGAGGTGGGGGTGGTGGTAGACATGAGTGGGGGCCTGGTGGAGGGTGCCCCTGCACTGCTGGGGGGTGGGGGTGGTGGGAGACATGAGTGGGGGCCTGGTGGAGGCTGCCCCTGCACTGCTGGGGGGTGGGGGTGGTGGGAGACATGAGTGGGGGCCTGGTGGAGGCTGCCCCTGCACTGCTGGGGGGTGGGGGTGGTGGTAGACATGAGTGGGGGCCTGGTGGAGGGTGCCCCTGGATGCTGGGGGGTCGGGGTGCAGGGGTACATGAGTTGGACATGGGTGGGGGCCTGGTGGAGGGTGCCCCTGCACTGCTGGGGGGTGGGGGTGGTGGGAGACATGAGTGGGGGCCTGGTGGAGGGTGCCCCTGGATGCTGGGGGGTGGGGGTGAAGGGGGACATGAGTGAGGGCCTGGTGGAGGCTGCCCCTGCACTGCTGGGGGGTGGGGGTGGTGGGAGACATGAGTGGGGGCCTGGTGGAGGGTGCCCCTGGATGCTGGGGGGTGGGGGTGCAGGGGTACATGAGTTGGACATGGGTGGGGGCCTGGTGGAGGGTGCCCCTGCACTGCTGGGGGGTGGGGGTGGTGGGAGACATGAGTGGGGGCCTGGTGGGGGCTGGCCATGGTGGCTGGGGGGTGGGGGTGGTGGGAGACATGGGTGGGGGCCTGGTGGAGGGTGCCCCTGGATGCTGGGGGGTGGGGGTGGTGGGAGACATGAGTGGGGGCCTGGTGGAGGGTGCCCCTGCACTGCTGGGGGGTGGGGGTGGTGGGAGACATGAGTGGGGGCCTGGTGGAGGCTGCCCCTGCACTGCTGGGGGGTGGGGGTGGTGGGAGACATGAGTGGGGGCCTGGTGGAGGCTGCCCCTGCACTGCTGGGGGGTGGGGGTGGTGGGAGACATGAGTGGGGGCCTGGTGGAGGCTGCCCCTGCACTTCTGGGGGGTGGGGATGGTGGTAGACATGAGTGGGGGCCTGGTGGAGGGTGCCCCTGCACTGCTGGGGGGTGGGGGTGGTGGGAGACATGAGTGGGGGCCTGGTGGAGGCTGCCCCTGCACTGCTGGGGGGTGGGGGTGGTGGGAGACATGAGTGGGGGCCTGGTGGAGGCTGCCCCTGCACTGCTGGGGGTGGGGGTGGTGGTAGACATGAGTGGGGGCCTCGTGGAGGGTGCCCCTGGATGCTGGGGGGTGGGGGTGCAGGGGTACATGAGTTGGACATGGGTGGGGGCCTGGTGGAGGGTGCCCCTGCACTGTTGGGGGGTGGGGGTGGTGGGAGACATGAGTGGGGGCCTGGTGGAGGGTGCCCCTGGATGCTGGGGGGTGGGGGTGCAGGGGTACATGAGTTGGACATGGGTGGGGGCCTGGTGGAGGGTGCCCCTGCACTGCTTGGGGGTGGGGGTGGTGGAAGACATGAGTGGGGGCCTGGTGGAGGGTGCCCCTGGATGCTGGGGGGTGGGGGTGCAGGGGGACATGAGTGGGGGCCTGGTGGAGGCTGCCCCTGCACTGCTGGGGGGTGGGGGTGGTGGGAGACATGAGTGGGGGCTTGGTGGAGGGTGCCCCTGGATGCTGGGGGGTGGGGGTGCAGGGGTACATGAGTTGGACATGGGTGGGGGCCTGGTGGAGGGTGCCCCTGGATGCTGGGGGGTGGGAGTGGTGGGAGACATGAGTGGGGGCCTGGTGGGGGCTGCCCCTGGTGGCTGGGGGGTGGGGGTGGTGGTAGACATGAGTGGGGGCCTGGTGGAGGGTGCCCCTGCACTGCTGGGGGGTGGGGGTGGTGGGAGACATGAGTGGGGGCCTGGTGGAGGCTGCCCCTGCACTGCTGGGGGGTAAGGGTGGTGGAAGACATGAGTGGGGGCCTGGTGGAGGCTGCCCCTGCACTGCTGGGGGGTGGGGGTGGTGGTAGACATGAGTGGGGGCCTGGTGGAGGGTGCCCCTGCACTGCTGGGGGGTGGGGGTGGTGGGAGACATGAGTGGGGGCCTGGTGGAGGCTGCCCCTGCACTGCTGGGGGGTGGGGGTGGTGGGAGACATGAGTGGGGGCCTGGTGGAGGCTGCCCCTGCACTGCTGGGGGGTGGGGGTGGTGGTAGACATGAATGGGGGCCTGGTGGAGGGTGCCCCTTGATGCTGGGGGGTGGGGGTGCAGGGGTACATGAGTTGGACATGGGTGGGGGCCTGGTGGAGGGTGCCCCTGCACTGCTGGGGGGTGGGGGTGGTGGGAGACATGAGTGGGGGCCTGGTGGAGGCTGCCCCTGCACTGCTGGGGGGTGGGGGTGGTGGGAGACATGAGTGGGGGCCTGGTGGAGGGTGCCCCTGGATGCTGGGGGGTGGGGGTGCAGGGGTACATGAGTTGGACATGGGTGGGGGCCTGGTGGAGGGTGCCCCTGCACTGCTGGGGGGTGGGGGTGGTGGGAGACATGAGTGGGGGCCTGGTGGGGGCTGGCCATGGTGGCTGGGGGGTGGGGGTGGTGGGAGACATGGGTGGGGGCCTGGTGGAGGGTGCCCCTGGATGCTGGGGGGTGGGGGTGGTGGGAGACATGAGTGGGGGCCTGGTGGGGGCTGCCCCTGGTGGCTGGGGGGTGGGGGTGGTGGTAGACATGAGTGGGGGCCTGGTGGAGGGTGCCCCTGCACTGCTGGGGGGTGGGGATGGTGGGAGACATGAGTGGGGGCCTGGTGGAGGCTGCCCCTGCACTGCTGGGGGGTGGGGGTGGGGGTGGTGGGAGACATGAGTGGGGGCCTGGTGGAGGGTGCCCCTGCACTGCTGGGGGGTGGGGGGTGGTGGGAGACATGGGTGAAGGCCTGGTGGAGGCTGGCCATGGTGGCTGGGGGGTGGGGGTGGTGGGAGACATGCATTGTTGATCAGTAGTGCAAGGTGACATGTGGGTTGGCTGGGGGGCATGCCCATGGTGGATGGGCTGCCTGCGGGACATGAGCAGGGGTGCAGGGTAGTCCCCCGTGATGTGGGCTGCCTGCAGGGGCCGTGGAGGTTGTGGAGCGTACACCTGGGAGGACCCACATGGCCAATTCACGTGTAGTACTCCCCAGAACCCCTGAAATACACATACCCTGCTGAAATCGCGTGTGGAACTTCCCGCGCACCCCTGAAATACACGTACCCTGCTCGCACTGGGCCAATCGCGTGTGGAACTTCCCGCGCACCCCTGGAATACACATACCCTGCTGAAATTGTGTGTGGAACTTCCCGCGCACCCCTGAAATACACGTACCCGGCTCGCACTGGGCCAATCGCGTGTGGAACTTCCGCGCACCCCTGAAATACACGTACCCTGCTGAAATCGCGTGTGGAACTTCCCGCGCACCCCTGGAATACACATACCCTGCTGAAATCGTGTGTGGAACTTCCCGCGCACCCCTGAAATACACGTACCCTGCTCGCACTGGGCCAATCGCGTGTGGAACTTCCCGCACACCCCTGAAATACACGTTCCCTGCCGAAATCGCGTGTGGAACTTCCCGCGCACCCATGGAATACACGTACCCTGCTCGCACTGGGCCAATCGCGTGTGGAACTTCCCGCGCACCCCTGAAATACACGTACCCTGCTGAAATCGCGTGTGGAACTTCCCGCGCACCCCTGGAATACACATACCCTGCTGAAATTGTGTGTGGAACTTCCCGCGCACCCCTGAAATACACGTACCCTGCTCGCACTGGGCCAATCGCGTGTGGAACTTCCCGCGCACCCCTGAAATACACGTACCCTGCCGAAATCGCGTGTGGAACTTCCCGCGCACCCATGGAATACACGTACCCTGCTCGCACTGGGCCAATCGCGTGTGGAACTTCCCGCGCACCCCTGAAATACACGTACCCTGCCGAAATCGCGTGAGAGACTTCCCGCGCACCCCGGTATACACGCACACGTATTTTTTGTCAGCGGGTGTCCGTGTTTGTGGGTACCCCTTTGCACGTCATTTGTCCTGGAGGGCCACAGTATAGGACATTCATCATGGCTGTATATAGGTGCTATTTGTTGGCGCACCTTTTGGCGCACATTTCTTCCAGGCGCAGAGACGCTACCGCCTCCTTTCTTGTGGCGGTCGTGTTTGTGCCTGTGAGCTGGTTTGAGCGTGCGCTTTTTTGCCCTATTCTATTCCATGAATACGTGTTGTAGGCGAGCGTGTGGGCGTTCCGCGCACTTGTACCCTGTACTTCCCCCGTGACGCCAACATTTTGGCAAGTTGTTCCCCATTCCGAGTGTTACGCCCCGTGTTCTGCCTACTTTTGTTGCGTGCACCGCGCTATGTGCGATTTTCGCTGTGGCCTGTGCGATTTTCGCTGTGACCTGGCGCACGCAGTTAGATGTCCTGTGCGCCAACGTGCGCCGCGCACTTTTTTATCGCACATCCGATGGTTTTCTCGCGCACGGCCTTCCATGAATCGATGTGCGCTGCTTTTCGTGCGATTTTCGCACTTTCACTGCGATTTTCGCTATTCCACTGCGATTCGCACGTTTTTGCCCACTTGCGCCGCGCTAATTATTCCATGAATCGGCCTGTAAATCTGTTATATCACATCGATTGGTATGCTGGTATTTAGATACTTCCCTTGATGATGGAGAGAATGTAGCTAGAATCAATCCCATTTTTGCGTAACACTCTTCTGTAATATTTTGGTTTTAAAAATTGTCAGGTTTGGAAATGTCATTTATGTACTTTGCAAGTCAGTTTTATAAAATTAGATTGTTTTAGTACATGGTAAGAGCAGGAATAGAAAGTGTTCAAATGCAGAAATTGCAGAGTTGGCACAAATCCCAGCTTCACCCAGTAAAGCAACATGTGATCCTGGGCATCTCATTTAATCTTATATTGCCTAACCTCTCAGTGTTGCCAGTACCTAAAACTTTCAAAATTGTCAGCCCCTCAGTGTGATTTCCTTCTCAGGGTATGATCTTTATAAAAGCCTCACTCGGGATTTCACTGACAATAGGGTTGCTTCCACTATAATAGTGAGAATTGATATACTGCACACCACAGGCACTTGTTCCCCTGAGCTCTAATGGCAACGCTATTTGAAAACCATGTCCTACTTCTAATCTCAGTCTGTCTGGATAGAGGCACCTTCCTGGTAGCTTCTAATCTGTCTCCACTATCCAGGCTATGGTATGTGTAGCTTCCTCTTCCTTACAATTGGTCTACTCTATCCATGCTTGAGCACTTTTGCATTCTCTGAGTCAGCTAATGTGTGCTATCTACCTATTCTGGGTTACATGTACCTTTTACATACAATACTGCATTAATACTACAAGCTGCATTCCTTCCCAGATGATATTGATAGAAAATCTCCTGTTTCTATACTAGAAGAGAAGTAACCTCTTCGTAGATTGCTACTTGTTTATCAATCTGATCAGAGCAAGCATAAAGAGGGTAAGGGGATGTCCATGCCCAGGACCCCAAAAAAGCTTAAAATGGCCCTCGTGGCAACCAATGCAGGGCTCCTACAATGGTGCCCGCGAGAACACTGTTCCTTCAGTGTCTTTGAATTCTTCGGCAGGGCTGGCCCAAGAGCTGTCATGGAAAATAAGCTAACAGGACACATTATGTACAAATCAGGGTCTTCGGCTTGCTCCTGCATAATCTGAAATGTGTGTATATAACATCACAGACCGCCTACCCCACTGTGGCCACCACGCCCTGCATATCATAGTGATCACTAATTGGTCATCGCCTCCCCCCCCCATGTTTTCAATTGTGTTTTGTTAAGGTTTGACTTGTAAGCTTTGGTTCTCAATTTTTTAAGACCTCGTTACTTTAACATATGGATATGTTGTGATGTATGCAGGTATGGAAGTGGGGGGGAGAGACAGAGGAAACACTGGGGTGGAAGCAAAATGCTGCCTTTTTCTGTGCGCAGTTGTGCAAGAACACTTTGAAAGCATCAAATTCCCAGGCTTGCATCGTATGTCCATTGCAATTAAATGTGGCACTGTCATTACTATTCTACATCCCACTCTAACGGACAACATATCACTACACACAACTCCTCCACCGAACACAGGTTACAACATGTGCCTAAACGTTATGCTACCCCACCACAGATAAACCAATGTAAGTCTCAACACCCCTTATGCAGTTCTCTGATAGACACCAGAGACAACCACTGTGGATCCTCCACATTTCCCAACTCTAGAAGATGTGGCCAGCACCCGGTAAGGCAAGACTCCACGTGGCTGGCCTACTGCCACATGCCCCGTAAGAGATATGGCCAGCCTCTGCTTACCCGACAACATTTAGGGTTAGGGTCCCCATGCCCAGTCTCCACATGGCCAGGAAAGGGCATGGGTAGGTTTGCAGCAAACCGTGTTTGCAGTGTTTCCTCCTGGGGTCAGGCTTTCAGTCGGCCAAACCACAACAGGCCATCTTCTTCGTCTACCCATGTAACGCGGAGTGGCAAAACCGGCATAGCGTGTGGTTCAAGATGGCTCCTCACAGCCGACACGTGGGAGTCAGCCACAAGACATGGGCCCGACAAGCATTGCCAAAATAAATTTTAAAAAACGGGCCATGGCTGAGGCCTGTACCTGCCTCTGGTGCCCCCTTGCGGGGGTCACCAGAGGCAGTAACAGTCCTCCCCACATTCCGCTGCTCTGCCACAACCCAGATGAATTATTTATTTCTGCATTGTTGGTCGGGTAGCTGTATCCGACCAACATTGCAGAAACAAATAAATTAATTGGGTCCATGGACCCAACAAACATTGCTCAAATAAATAAATAAACCAAGCCGTGGCTGAGGCCTGGAACTGCCTCTGGTGCCCCCTACCAGGCATACCTGCCTACATTTGTCTTTGCAGATCTGCGCACATCAACAATGCAATTTGTATCAAAGCAACCTACCCAGGCTCTTCCCTGGTACTAAATGCGTCCCCTACCGTACCTCTTGCAGTTCCTGAAGCTCATAGAAACCATGAAAATGGTAGAAGGAATGCTGTACAATAGTCCACACAATTGCAAAACAGGGCATATAAAAGAGTTTCACTTATTCTCTTTGGGACACAGCTCTGGGCACCCCAAAGAACTTTAATGACTAGCATAAGGGTAGGAAATTAATGTTGGTTCTGCCTCTGCCCCCCACTGCCATGCTGACCCCCATTATACCAGAATCTCTAGTACACTGAATGGGTGGTGAGACTATATACCTGCCTCTCAAATCAAGTGGGATGAGACAGAGGGAGGGTCAATGCAACAATAATGCAATTTTAGGTGAGAGTGTTGGGAACTACAAAGAGAGGATCATGAGTGTACACAATGTTGTCCCTAAATGATTCATTCTGCCCAATTGTTAAGGCATCTTTTTCATTTACCCACTTATTAAGGACTCCAATTTGTGTAGTAACATTATCACAGGATTTTAACCCACTATGCAATTTAAGCACTTGACCACACACATTCCAGGCTTTCTTAGTGCAAATATGTAAGGTTTGGATTTGAATGTCTGGAATAATTCTGTTTTATTGAGTTTACTTACAAAATACACGAATCGCAGTAACCTGTAAACATGCAAATCCTTATAGAAACATGTTAAGCTAACTGAATATCACTCTAGCTGTATTTTTCACAAAAAACACTTGACCATTTACATTAAGTAAAGCTAGTAGACTTCATGGGTATATCGTTCAAAGGGGACTGGATTCTATTCACTTTAACTGATTTGGAAATTGGCAATTTTGTTCTAGTTAACTGGTAGTGTTGGGTCTTTCAGTTGCAAATATCTCTGCCTTCACGCATTAAAAAGTGTTTACTGATAACAAAAGACGTGTTTGCGAGGTCTGAGGTTGTTAAGAGGTGATGGTTGCAGCACTGGACTGAGCTGTGCGTATGTGAGTGTGTGTGTGCCAGCCAGGCCAAGGGACACATTACAACCTTTCCAGACCGCCACACTACAAGTCTGCCTGCAGGGGCCATTGCATGCATTTTAGTTTACTGCCATTGGCAATTTCTCTACAGCAAGTCAGTATCTAGAATGCTGCTTTCTCATGACTCCTGCTTCCTAGACCATACCTGTCTTCACGAGAAGAACAGTTTCCTTTAAATGAGTAACACGTGAATATTTGTTTCAATGTTTTTCTCTGTTGTGGCAAAATGTTGGTAAATTCCTAGGTAGCTGTTGGGGTAGTGTTTTCATCAGATAGTATATTTGTGTTGCACTCTTACACAGGTACTGGTGCTACTTATGATGTTTGTGTGTGTACTGGGACCATGTGAGTGGAGGGGCAAATGAGAAGTTGTGATGCACATTGATTGCAGTACTAAATGAACATTGCTGCATGTGCAATGAGATTTAAGACTGCTGTGGGACAAGAAGATGCCCATTTTGAGAAAGCAAGAAAGGTTGAATTTCTGCCACCAGTCCATAATAGGCATAACACAAATAATAACATAATAATGTCAAGATTGTATGGAGCATTGCCTGCCCGATTCCACTAGCTTCCAAGCCCTTATACATCCCTGTTATAATCATCCAAGTTAATGGTACTCAAATTATCACCCTCATGAGCCTGCCATGCATGAATTCGAATTTGCAAAGAACAGACTGGCCCCTATGTCAAAGGCCAGCATTTAACGCGCAGTCCTCCTGGACTGTTTAGGGTGCTTCGCGATGGGGTGTTCATTGATTATTCCAACATGATATCTTGTATGTGCTTAGGAAAAACATAACAGGCAGGGTAAAGCAAGAATCAGGGAATGGCAGGATGTCAGAATAGGACAGTATTTTGCAGTGTTGGGGAAAAACAACGGGGGTAAAATGGCGTTAGCAAAACTACCGCCCCTTTAATGTCACTTTACCGCAGTGCTGAATTCCAAGATTGGAGGTGAATTGGTGGGTTACCCACGGCATATAACTGGACGTACCTTCTCCATTCCACCTCCAAAAATCATCAGATTTATTATGTCAGAATTACCGCTTATGGTAACTCTGACGAAATCCCCATGGGCTCCTATAAAGTCCTACAATATGGATTGACACCAGTTTACTGCCACTCGTAATCCCACTGTAAATCTGCGCAACCAAATGGCGGTAACAGTAAATGAATTAGGTTGTCATTCCAACGGAATTACAGTGAACCCTGTAATGATGCCCAATACCTGGGTTCTCAGCATGTCCCCCAGCGTTGTAGATGCCCAGAGTGATAACTCTGGTGCAGAAGGTAGTGTCAGGTTGGTGGTAGGAGTAGTAAGCCTTTGCTCTCCAGTTATATCGACTGAAAGAAAACATTATGAGAAACATCATCCCTGGGTTGACAATTTCACTAGAAACAATGATTAAACTCTGTTTTCATTCTCAGAAGTGAAATCGACAGACCCCATGGCATTTTCATCTTCAGTGGGTTTTGCAGGAGATAAAGGTCAATCATCCATCAGCTACTGTGTAAAATATTTTAGCACCCCAAGTTAACAATAAACAACCTCACAGGGGAGTAGTCGCTGACCCTAATATGAAAGGCCAAAAGAGATTAGAGGTGCTGATGAAGATATGGTTCTACAGCACTGGGAACAGCTACATGCTTAAAAATGGAACAGAAAAATGTGTTCATGATTGTAAAAGACTTGGAAAGCAGCTCTCACAGAAACAATATTTAAATCTTGTGATAGAGAGAGGAGATCAATATAACCATCATGCAGACATACTTTGACCAAATTGTATTTAATTTGATTGCTAATAACCGCTGTTTTTACTGCACTAGGAATTGGAAGCCTTGTATAGAAACACCAACGTCATTTCACACATAGCATTTTTGGGGCAATGATTTTGTGACAACAAAAGTTTGCGAATTGTGACTGCCACGAACTGAGTCTGATTTACAAAACTATGAAAAAGGCAATGTGCATCCAGACATAGTTAAAAAAGATATACAGGTCGATTCATGGAATTATTGTGCGTGGAAAATTGCAGCGCAAGCGTGAAAATCGCAGCGCAAGCGTGCCAAAGCCACGCACATCGATACATGGAAGTCAGTCCGTATGTAAATCCGGGATGTGCGCTAAAATCGTGGGTGGCGCACGCGGGCGCACACGTCATCAAACGGTGTGCGCTACGTGCACAGCAAAAGCGCACATAGCGCAGCGCACACAACAAAAGTGGGCGAAACATGGGGCGTAACACGTGGATTGGGGAACAAGGTGTGACAATGTGGGCGTTACGGGGGAAGTGCAGGAGGTAAATGCTTGCAACGCCCACACGTGCAGAACGAACAGGGGAAAGGTGTGCGCCAAAAAAGACACGCTAATCCGGAAACACGTACGCTAGCAGGAAGCAGGCGTACGCGACCCCGCGCAGCATAAAAGTGCGCGCAAACAACAAACAAGCTCAAACGCTACGATGAATATAACGTTCCTCGCAGCAGTGGTCGTGGGACACCGCAGGAGGAGGAGGATAGCCAGGCCCTGGATTTTTACACCCAGGACCAGCCTTTTTGGGATGCCTGATGACCAGGTGTGTGGGAGGTACAGGTTTCCACCACACATAATACTCGACCTGGTGAGTGAGTGGGAGAATGCCCTCACATTAACCACCCTGTGCTTCAAGCATTGAGCCCCTTGGAAAAGGTGCTCAATGTACTGCACTTCTTGGCCACTGGTTCATTTCAGCGGACAAGTGCCATAGTGGGGGGGGGTCTCACAGGCCACGCAATCATGCTGCCTACACCAGGTGTTGGCCATCATGACTGCACGCTCCTCAGTCCGCAGGCAGGCACATATACATGCCCAGAACACCTGCAGAAAGGCAGGCTGCCGTCCAGAACTTTTACGGGCTGGCACACTTCCCCAAAGTGCTAGGTGCCTTTGATTGCACCCATGTGGCTCTACATCCACCCAGGGCAACTGAGCACATCTATAGAAACTGCAAGCACTGGCATTCCATCAACGTGCAGGTATTATGTTATGCCAAGGGAATCATCACCTCAGTATATGCCAACTATACAGGGTCCACCCATGATAGTTTCATTTTCAGAATGTCACCCCTAAACTGGGAACTAGAAGCTGGGCGGCATGGCGATACATGGCTGCTTGGTGAGTATAAATGCCTCTGCAAATGCATGCAGGTCAGATACTGAGTAATGTCACAACCCCACTAATGATACCCATCATCACCACCCGAAGGGACAGTGCCTACCCTCTGAGCACCCACATGATGATGCCAATTCGGAACCCCACCACACCACCTGAGGTAAGATACAACACAGCCCATATTGCAACCGGGGCATAGTGGAGCGCACACTCGGAGTGCTCAAGTCACGCTTTCGCTCCCTGACCGCTCTGGTGGGCAGCTGCTATACGCGCCCCCAGTAGTGTGCAGGATCATAGTGGCAGCATGTGTCCTGCACAACGTTGCAACCCGCCGGGGCCTGCTGCGCATGGGAGGTGAAAGGGCACGTGGTGAGTTAGCCCGTACACAGCTGGTGGCTAATTACTTCACCTAAAATCCTACCCCTGTGGAGTGCACACAGCCCTGGCACATACCAGCTGACAATCAATGATGATGACATAAGGGACAGTCAACTGTCACAACCATACCAGCCTGAGACTGGTCACCTGGAAGTGTTACATTTTGTGCATCCCTACCTACTTAAATACAACCAATGCTGTGTGAAAAAGACACACATTCATGCTGCATGAATGACTACCCCCTTGGAAAATACAACATGTAAATAGTGCCATGTCACCCAACCCCGCCCCATCTCAGCTACCCAACACACCATGGCATGTCATGAAATGTGAAAGCAACAAAATGAATGCACAACACATGACACAAGTGTCACAAAGTGCACTATTCCAAATGTAAACAGGCCACAGACAATATGCTCCCAGTAATCAATAAGAAACAGCACACATGAACACATACTTACCAGCAACACAGAACAGCAACACAGGACGAAACAGTGTCAAAATATGACAGTACAAAATCAAAGTAGTGCAAGTCTCACAACCTGACTAAGCCAGCACATCGACCCCTTCCAACTGCAGAGTGTTGCTGTCAGGCAAATGTGTCAGTGTACTGCATACAACATGAACTGCATCTGCAAAGGAGACGGCCTTGTGAAGACATGAAGTAGGTACATGTGAATAAGGAGAAAGACATGGATGTACAAGCACATATCAATACACCATGCAGTGTTCAATCCAACAACAATCCCCACTAGGGATGTACACACAGTTTTTACTACAGACTGCCAACACAGCTCATGGGAGCCCAATGTCACTGTGTAAGTTACTGTCACTTGGTCACACCCTTTGCAAGCCCATGGAAAGGGGAAGCAGGAGGGGTGTGTGTGTCAGGAACCCAAGCATCTAACCCAAAGACAGGACAAACCTGCATGTGCCCAGCTGGAATACACAGTGGAGGCCCACGGGAGCAACACAAGGCAACACACTGTAAAAAAAAAGAAAATCAAAAATTGCCATGTGTGGACCGGGGGGGTAGTGGGGGGCCACCCAGGAGGTTCGAGGACAGGGTGCACGCCAACACACACATGCGTGG
The DNA here is from genome assembly GCF_040938575.1 of Ambystoma mexicanum. NCBI lineage: Eukaryota > Metazoa > Chordata > Amphibia > Caudata > Ambystomatidae > Ambystoma > Ambystoma mexicanum. The sequence continues at coordinate 416,043,487 of NC_090927.1, read as the reverse complement.
ATGTTGAGAAAAAAAAATACCTCCTAGGGCTCATGGCCTGCACGGCTACGCTATTGTGGGAGAACTGCTGTCGCTCTCTTCACCCTCTGCTGCTACATCAGGAGGTGGCCGTGCTATGGGAGGCAGCCCACGCAAAGCCTTGGTATGGTCCTCCATGGCAGCAAGCATGCGGGCGTGGAAGTTTTCATTCCGGAGGATGATGGTGCGGAGATCGCCATGCAGCACCTCACGGGTAGCCCGCATTTCTACCTGCATGGCCTCGCGTGATGCCCAGATCTCTGCACAGGTTGCTGAGAGTGAATGTGTGAGCTGCTCCAGCTGCTGTTCTGACCTAAAATTTCGGGAAGCCTCAAGTTCACCCAGAGTCTCCCTGAGGAAATGGAGTTCTAAATCAGGGCTTCCCTGTGGCCCTGTGACTCTACAGATATGGCTTTGCGCAGAGTCTCCAGTGCCACCTGTCGGTCCCTGTTGGATGCCAACATGTCTTCCCTGTGTGATTGGCAAATGGAGTCTGTTGCCTGCTGTTGGAGCTCCATCTGCCTTTCAGGGGTGAGAATGGAAGTGTCCACCCTATCCATTGCCTGAGCCATCATTTGAACTGATGCTCCCTGTTGTGCTGCTATACTGTACATGGAGTTTTCCCATACAGTATTGCCTGGTGGCGCACAGCCACCGCGTCGGCAGGCACCACACCTGATTGGGGCAAGGCGATCTGCACCTTGCTGTGCTGGCACTGCCTGAGGCTGCAGGACTTCATTCCCCCTCTGATCTGGAACAGGATCAGATGTTTTGGAGTGTGACCCTGCATCCGTAACCGCCAAAGGCGGAGTTTCCAACACTGACATCCCCATAGAGGGGTCTACCCCCGGTGCAGGTGTGTTGGACAGAACAGCATCCCTCCCAGTATCACTCACCTGCGACGCCACATATGTCTCACTGTCCGATTCAGCACCTGAATCATAGAGGTCTGCGGAGGTGCACCCAGAGACACCCGTGGACAGTATGGTCTGCAGAAGGATTGGGTTTTCACCCACCACCACCCCACGTCCTCCAGTGGTGCCCGGTTGTGGCTGAGATTCCTCCTGGGTCTGCACCATATCCTCCACCTCAACAGCATCAAGTCCGTCATCACCTGCATAAATATGAAAGACAACAAATGGAAACAGGCATGAGCACCATAGCACACACATAGGCCTGACAAGCCAAATATCCAGTACATGAATTACACATGTCCCACATGAATATAACCCTGGCATGCATGCACTGTCAATGATCTGGAAGGAGAGGCAAAGAGCAGATACTGAGGACTCCAAAATGGAAAAGCAACACATTTTCTGCATGCTGGATAGCACTGGCATCACACATTAGCCTGTGAGTGCCATGTCCAATACACATACATGACACATGCCAGCACACAGATGGCACGTAGCATAGCCATGGTACATTTGACAAGTACAGCCATATGTTAGTGAATGAGTACAGTCACCCATCCATGTGAGATGGACATGGTGAGATGAAAAATTGAAAATAGTGTGACAAAATACGCATGTGCCACACACAGCAACACATCCAGTGTGCAATCATACAGTGATGGCAGGCAGATGGACACATCAATTGGTGGTCACTTCAACATGACAGGAAACAACAGTCATGTTCCACATTCAAACAGGCCCCAAAAATTAATGTGAGCAGGCCCTTACTCAATCAGCCTGAATGGACAAATCATTCCCATAACAAGGTAATAAATGTGGGCCATTGTGGGGTGTAATCTATGACAAATGCATGTCACATATGTGGCATTAGGGTAGAAAAATGCATTGCAAAAATGGGAGGATTGAAACAATCAGGCTGAATGAACACTGAAAATTCTGAACAATGATGTTGCAAGATACCAGTTCAAGGGCAAATGCAGTAATGTGGTGCTAATTGGCTACTGTGGTCAGAAGGGATACTGTCATACCCAAATCCAAGGCCAGTGAATGGTTTGGAGGAAGCACATGGGTGACCCATACCACTCAGGAGTACACACCCTCACCTTGCACTCAATCAGAACACATCACCCAAGCAACATAGACATGGATTACGCATACATGCATGGGCACTCACCGGACAATGCTTCGTAATCTGATGAAGGTTCCAGCAACAGACTCATGTTCAGTGAGTTGGTCGTCCTCTGGTGGAGATCCACCGCCAGTCACCAGAATAGAGGCATGATTGGAAGCAAGCTTGTTCTTTGCTCTGCATTTCAGGTCATTCCACCGCTTGTAGCAATCATCAGCTGTGCGCCTCACAGATCCAAGGGCACTAATGTGGTCCGCGATGGTCTGCCAGTGGGCCCTATGTTGAGCAGGCGTAGTCTTGCAGCCTGCAGTCACCACCATTTTGCGGCTATGTGCCAACTATAGGCCACAAGTGCATCAAGTTCAGCGTCATTGAAGCTTGGCTTCCTTGACGTGCCGGAGTGTGCAGCCGTGTCTGGGGTCTCAGCCTGTAGTGCAAGAGCACCCTTCTTCTTCTTCTTGTAAGGTGGTGCCGATCATGAGTGGCTTACGCCGCTCTGGTCAGTAGGGGCAGAAGTGCAGGTGGACTGGGCACTTGAAGTTTGCGAATGCACAATGACCAAAGGTCTTGGTGCAGGCATTGGCTGCAGGGTGATGTTGGCAGGGCCAACGTCGGTGTGATGGACCTGGAAGGACACTGTCCCAGCTGGGAGACTCGGAGCTGGGGTGGATTGAGCTGCAGCTGCCCCTGCAGCCTCCTCACCCTGGCTACTTGGGGCAGCAGATGACATTGCTGTCCCAGATCCACGTGGCCTGGTGACAGCAACTTTCACCGCCACACGTGGCTTAGACTTGGTGACCTGGAAGTCAGCCTGGGAGTCATCCTGTGCCGGTTCAGTTGACAAAATGGGCTGGTCCAACTAGGGCTGAGCTGGGATGGTGTCAGCTACAATTCCCACAACCATGGGGGGGGGGTATAGGTGACACTGATTGGTCCTCCACACACTGGGCTCTAGGGGCACCCTGCCAATCCTGGCGACGTCCCCTACCGCACCCACCACGCCCACTTCTTTGAGCTCGGCCACCCTTACCTCCCTTACTGCTTGGTCACCTCCCAACCATGACACTGATGTTGTTGTGCATATGGGAGTTGCAGTAAACAATTGTCCTGGGCAATTGGGGTGAAAGGGGTAGGCTACTAGATGGAATTCGTACCCTAGTGCTCTAGCAAGGCTGTCTGTGACCCCTGGGGGAAGATACAGGTCACGCAACGCACAGGTACCCCAAATACAAAAGTGCACGTGCACGCAACCCCTGGTAGACCACGTGCGTGGAAAAATGAACATGCACCACGCTGTGGCACCCAGAAACACAAAAATAAGGGTACGCGTGTTACACGCAGCCTACAATGACCTCTGAAGGGGTACGCGACACACGGGGCAACCACAGTTGGAAAATATGTGCGCGACTCACCGTCTGCCTTGAAAAAGAACGTGAAAAAGACGCGCGTGTGCACGTTGGCAACACCCCCACCAAAAGAAGAAAAGAACGCAGTCTGAGGAAACAGGGAGTACGAACTGGAAACGTTGTGAAGTAATCGCGTGTGAACCGACAAGAAGTACAAGAATCACCCGCTCGCTCTCCACAAAAAACACCTACAAGAAAATAGCGTCATACTCGTACCTTTCAAGCCAGCCCACACGTGCAACGTCAGTTACGCGCTTACGCGCTAAGACCCTTTCCTCCAATAGCACGGTGACGTGTAGTTTTCTCACATGCTGTTTCACTATGCACCTATGTTGTGGGGAATGCCCGTGCACGTAACATCACTTACGTACTTACGCACTATGGTTCTTTCCTCGAATTACACGCTGACGTGCACTTTTTTCACGTGCCAAATCACTCCTTATCAAGCTGGCCATGTGAAAACACACTGAAGACCACGCTCCTGCCCAAAAGGCCATTTTCCTGCCCCCAAGAGCCCCGAGCATGCCCCCCCAGCCATTTGCTGCTGCCTGCCTGCTGCCCACGTGCCCTGCTATTTGGTGCCTGCACGTCAGCCATCTGCAGGGGTCCAGTTGCTGTGTCCACCCATGCCGGAACAGAAGACTCCCGTCTGGGATACCATTGCTCCACAGCCCAGCCCCAGGACTCAGTTGCCCACCCACACCTGCCTCTGGGGTCGCCATGTCGGGGCAAACACCATCTGAGACCACTGGCAACCCCAGCCAGAGAGGCAGAGGGCCACCAGCTTCAGTGAGAAGGAAGTTGGTGTCCTGGTGGAGCATGTCCTGGGGCATTATGATGCCCTCTTCAGAACATCACGCGCCAACAAGGAAGGATGGGAGAGGATCTCGGAGGATGTAGTGGTTGCCATCAATGCGGAGGGGGTGGCAACCCGTGACATCAAGCACGTCCGGAAGCGCTGGGAGGACTTCAGGTCCAGGACCCTCTACAAGGCCCGGCACCTTGTGAAGGCAGAGGATGCAGAGGGGTGCCGGTCAGCATGAGCAACATCCAGATGAGGGTCCTGGAACGCATAGGCCCAGCGCTCCACGCCCAGATCCTTCGGAGGCAGACCCGTCTGGAGTTGAGCGGTAAGTGGCCAAGCACTGCTGTGTGAGACAGGGCATGTTGCAGTGTGCTGGTAGTCTGATACTTGCCTGTATGTGTGACATAGGCCATGTATGGATGTGTGTGTGCAGGGACATCATGGTCATGCATGTGAGACCAGTAATGTGTGAACCACATGGATGGTGCATGTGTTCCAATGCAACATGGGGAGCTGTATGCGGAATGCACACATGAATGCATGCCAGTCTATGTTCTTGGACATGGAGGGGGGTGAGGGATGGGTGCTGCTCTCATGTACATGTATGGTGCACATGTGTGTGTGTCTGAGAAGTGTGTTTGTGACTTTGAAACGCCATGGATGCATGACACATGTCCTTGACGACGCGTAGATTCACTCATGCAGTGCGGTCACTGTTGTATCCACTGTGTCTGTGGTGTACGAGCCATGATGCATGACCCTCCAGTGATGTGTGTGCATGGGATCGGTATGAGCCATGATGCATGTGAGTTTTAAGGCAACATTGCTGTTAACAGAGGCCCTTGTACATGGATGCTGATGTTGATTGCATGCGCCGTGCCTGTTTCTGCATGTGTGTTGTGTGCATTCACCATGTGTTGTGGAGGGACAGGATGGAAGTGACGTTTGACAGTGCCACTCATGTATTATTGCTTCCTGTCTAGGGCACTATTGTACAGTACCCTGATGCTTGTGTTCTATGTCTCCCTCTACGCAGCGTCGAGTGAAGAAGAGGGCGGAGACGGTGATGTGGAGCTAAGCGGCAGGGATGCCTCCACCGGGCGGCGACGCAAGGCCCAGCCACCCTCCCAGGAATTGCCATCATCCGGGAGAGAGGGTACTGGTGCCGCGTCTGCCACTACGGCTGTAGCGGAAGGGCCGGGTGAGCCCCCACAGGGGCTTGCAATGGCGGAAGACGGTGCAGAGACATCCAGGTTGGTGGTCTCCACAGAGGAGGAGGAGCCCGCTACTGAGCCGCACCTGGGGCCTGGTGGGGGTAGTACCATTGGTGCGTGTGGTGCAGTCCAGGGCCAGGGTCAGGAGGCAGCACAGGTCACAGCGGAGGGGCCTGTGCATGTCGCTGTCCCTGACCCTGTGATTGCACCACCATGTACCAGCAGGGATGCCCCGTCCCAGGCCCGTCCGCAGGTAGGGCGGAGGCCCACGTCATCTGCCTCTCCACTACCTGCGGACCAGGAGTCCCATGACCGTATGGGCTCCGTCCTGATTGGTGTCGCGTTGCACACGCGTGTCATTCGTGATGACATGCGTGCTTCCTAGGGGGAGCACACACGCCATCACGAAGAGCAGCGTTGCGACGGGGCACAGTTGGGAGGGGCCCTGGTTGGTGGGTTCCTACATGTGTCGTGCACTCTGGCGGACCTCTCCTCCTCTGTGGAGACTATGCGCCAGTCATTCTCCCTGCCGTCTTCCAGCCCAGATTCCACCAGGGCCCCCTGTAGACCTGGCCCGACCAACACAGCCAGCTTGGTGGAGATCCCATCCCTGCCACAGTCGGGAGTCGGCGGTCCAGCAGGAGTGGACACCCCAACAACTGTAGACCAGCAGATCGAGGATGTGCAGGCATCATCGGACAGGGCACATGGACAGCAGCAGCAGGCTCTAGGTGAGAGCAATAATGTCTCGGGGCCAACAACATCAGAGGGGCAGGCATCTGCCTCAGGGCAGGAGGACCATGGAATGGGTGTGTCTTACATGTGGCTGCGGTTGGGCCAGCGTATAGATGCGGAGCGGCGGCGGGTGGAAGAGGCACGGCTCACAATGGTCAGGGCGGAGAACTCCATGCAGAGGGCACTGAGGCGGGCCGAGTGCCTCTAGGCTATTCGCAGGGAGTTGGAGTCCAACATTTCATCAACCCTGCGAACCCTCGGGGCCATAGAAGAGGACCACCTCCAGGGCATTGAGCAGGAGTTCGATGATGCCCTGGCCGGGACATCGGAAAGTGAGCCGTCGGACTAGCCTGCCGCCATTGTAAATAGTTTTTAGTGTTAGGTTTCATTTTCGTTTTGATTTCTTTTGGGGTGATTGGACTATGCCCCACACTTTTGTATATAGTTATTTCTTAGGTAGTTTCTTAGTTTCAGTTCTTTTGTTGGGCCCATGGACCCTTTGAAATTGTTTGTAGATAGTTGGACATTGGATTTATGTGTACATTTCCTTTGGCTTTCACCATGGAGCAATGGAATTTGATTTTTACGTTTCCTTTGGATTTGTTTTGGTGGACGGAGAATTTGGACCATTTTTCTTTAGGTTTTATTTGGATTGGATCTACATTTCCTTTTTCATATTTTTGGACATGCATTTCATTTCATGTTTGTATTATTTTTTTGGCTTTCATTTCATTACATTGATTTTGTTAATAATACATTTTGATATTTTAATTCCATGTGTGGGATTCGCTCATTGGGTTCATGCATGTCAAAATGTGGTTTTACACAATATATGGTAAACAGTGTGTGTGTGTGACGGACATGTGTTGAAGTACATGGTTGACTTTTGATTTGTGTCCTGACATAGGCATGTCGGTGTGGGGTGGATTCGTGAAATCATTGCATGTCAAGACTGGGGTGGCGTGCTGTGGTATTTTAGTGCACATGAGGCCCATGATTGTGCAGCTTCCTTTCGTGTTGCAGGGGGACATGAGTCGGGGCCTGCTGGCAGGTGCCCCTCACTGCTGGGTGGATGGGGGTGCTGGGGGACATGAGTCGGGCCTGCTGGCAGGTGCCCCTCACTGCTGGGTGGATGGGGGCGCTGGGGGACATGAGTCGGGGCCTGCTGGCAGGTGCCCCCCAATGCTGGGTGGATGGGGGTGCTGGGGGACATGAGTCGGGGCCTGCTGGCAGGTGCCCCTCACTGCTGGGTGGATGGGGGTGCTGGGGGACATGAGTCGGGGCCTGCTGGCAAGTGCCCCTCAACGACTAGGTCCCTTTTTTCAAGAGTCACCACGAAAAAACCCAGTGTCAGAAAGCAAATAATGCCCTTTTCTTTCACTTATGACTCTTGATCTCACACATTACATGTAATTGTTTGTTCTGTGTCAAAAGAATACACCAGGTTTCTTTGCATTTATTGCTCATTGAGACAAAATACTAATGATGGTGTATCCATATTTTGTGTATTTGTGAACATTTGCTAAACAATGTCTGTTACTCTTGTTTCACTGCATTTGTGGAATAATATGAATGTATCTTGATCTAAATGTACACGGAAAACAACAAAAAAAGTTTTATGTCAAATCTAAATCCATACAATTTGATTTACACTTATTAACACTGGCAAAATAATTTAAAAAAGCTACAGTGTTTTTCTGAAGAGCTCTTTTGTCCGTCTTTTAGAATGCGTATGACAGTCAGCTTAATGAAATAGCTATTACCATATTTAGCATGCCAAATAAGTTAGCCTTTATCAAAATATATAGGTAAAGAGACTTAATAGAAGTGGCAGGACGCCATCCCCCCTGTTCTAAGGCAAGTGCCCCTCAATGCTGAGTGGATGGGGATGCTGGGGGACATGAGTCGGTGCCTGCTGGCAGGTGCCCCTCAATGCTGGGTGGATGGGGGTGCTGGGGGACATGAGTCGTGGCCTGCAGGCAGGTGCCCCTCAATGCTGGGTGGATGGGGTGCTGGGGGACATGAGTCAGTGCTCACTTGTGTGTGGTGACATGTGGGCTGGCTGGGGGGCTTTGCCAGGGTGGATGGGCTCCCTGTGAGGCATGGCCAGGGGTGCAGTGTGTACCCCTGTGTTGGGGTCTGCCTGCAGGCCCTGGGGAGGGGGGAGAGGGCACACCTGGGAGGGGACACACTGCCAATTCGTTGGGGCACCCCTGAAATACACGTACCGCGCTCGCACAGGGCCAATCGCGTGTGAAACTTTCCACGTACCCCAGAAGTACACGTACCCCGCTCGCACAGGGCCAATCGCGTGTAACACTTCCCACGCAGTGTATTCGGACGGGTGCGCAGGGATTTTTACGGACGTTTTCATGGTTGGGGGCTGTATGCTGGTCCACTGGGCTGTGCGCCATGTACGGGATTTGTGCGCTGTTCATGGCGCACGGGGAGGGGTTGGGGGCATAACTGGTGCTGCTGCAGGGTCGCAGCGCTACTCTGCGCCATGGCTGGTTATGGATGTTGAAATCCATGAATACAATGTGCGCGGAAATGGATTTTGGCGCACGCGGCTGGTGCAGACTGCCACACGTGCACACTGTGTGCCAGCTGCGTGCGCCACTTGTCCGCTGATTTCTATGAACTACCCCATAGTTATTTGTGTCTTAATGGGCAGGAGTGGGGTGTACGTCCAGACATAGCCACGTTGCACTTACAAAGTGGATTTGTCTGCAGTAGTGTCACTGTCTGGGCAATGCAAATGGGGGTGACACCGACAGACATACACAAATTGTGAAACCTGGTTTGCAAAAAAAATGCTTCGCTTGCTTCTCTAAGTATTCCTGCTCCAAACTATGATAAGTCAAATGGACTTCGGATAATCCATACGAGCAAACCTTACTCGTTTTATTTACTTTAAATTTGAGTGGGGGTTGCAATATCAACTTCTTATCCTCGGCGACCAGTTTCCTTATTGTTGTGTGTAAAGAGTGTCGCATAAGTGAGGAACACGAAGGTCAATGCCCCACCTCCCATAAAAGTATCAAATGGTTGGTCCTCACCAAAGAGCTGCGCCACAAATCAAATTCAGTTTCAAACTATTTATTGTGTTCAAATATTTCTACTCCCGTAGGAGAGCCCCTGTGATGACATGTGTTTCGGCACGCCCAGTGCCTTTTTCAAATAAGGGCATTCATTTTAAAAGTATTTTACATTACAAATATGTATGTTGTTCTTTCTCAAGTTGTTTACTGCATAATTTACGGGTTAATCCCACCTTCAGAAATCTAGTCTCTCGTCTCGCGCCGGCTCTCCGAGTTCCGACTCAAGACGAGAGTTTGAAACTGAATTTGAGTTGTGATGCAGCTCTTTGGTGAGGACCAACCATTTGATTGTTTTATTGTCTTGTTTCTCTAAATAAGGTTTACTTTTCAAAGTTTTACATCAGGTTCATATTGGTGCCCTCATTGCTGTATACCCACCCTCCTCCCTGTCTACATAATGGCATGGGCACCAGTCTGACAAAAAGGCATAATTGCCTGCAGCTGATCTTATCAAGAACAAATAGAAAGTACATTGGAGAGGTCACAGCGACCAAACACAGTATGTGCAGCCAATAACTCTGCTCACCCACCTCAACCTAGCGACGAAAGAGAGAGAAACTCACTTGCAAGATGCATAAACAATCTGTGGCCAGCCTGCACATACCGGCAAGACTCTGGCTCCAGCTGTGCAGCCACATAACAGAGCAATTACTTCTGATTGATTTAAAAATGTTGCTCAACATTTTAAGCCTTTGGTCACTGACTTGGAGCGCAATAGTCACAATTGAAAACCGGGCACTAGTAATCAGCCACAATATCACAATATTAACTATTTAGTGGTTTAAAAGGGCCACCTCTTAGGTGGAGAATGGAGCCACATATAATAAATCACTGGCAGGGATTTGAAGGACAAGGGGAACAATCCATTAAAGACTTAATTGAACAATCAGGTTAATCTTCCAACCTACAAATGGGCTAAGGGTCCCATGGGAAGTGCCACAGAGAGTAGTAATGTTGCAAAGGAAGAGAGAGCAGAGAAAGAGATCCACGAAGAGAGCAAGATTCTGTGAGAGACCAGAGGGAGAATGTACAGTGAGAAAGCCACAAACCTGTGAATGCTGTAAAACAAAACAGACTAGAAACAGAGGAGAATGGAAAATCACAAGCCTGCTGATAGCTACTTCGCAGACCCTGTCAGAGACCAGAAACAGAGTAGGAGAGAAAGTCATATGCAGAGGGATATATCCTGGACCCTGTCAGAGGCCAGAAACAGAGCAGGAGAGAACAGCACAAGCCTGCTGTGGGCTATAACTTAGACCCTGGCTCAAATCAGACACAGAAGAGAAGAGAATGCAACAAGCCTGCTGAGGTCTATATCTCAGATCCTTTCTCAGACAACAAACAGTTAGATTGAAAGTCGCAAGCCTGCTGATTGCTACATCTCAGACCCTGGCTGAGACCAGAAACAGAGCAGGAGAGAAAGTCACAAGCCAGCTGAGGTCTATATCTCAGACCCTTTCTCTGACCAGAAATAGAGCAGGAAAGAAAGTCACAAGCCTGCTGAGGTCTATATCTCAGACCCTTGCTGAGACTAGAAACAGAGCAGGAGAGAATGCCACACAACCGATGATGGCTATCTTTCAGACAACAGCAGATGCTGGACATATATACTGAGAGAATTCTGAGACCTCCCCAAGGGCCACATTCAAGATTCTGGGAAGAGACTAAAAGCAAGGAGACAATAAAGTGGAGACCCTGGAGCATAGCCCCTGGTCGGTGGGTGTCAGGATGCTCGCTGTCAGGGCTGATGAGGAAAGCCTTTGCAGGCGGTTCCCATTACACCCCCAGTTATTGTTCAACACATGTTTGCTGTAAAGTAATAAAAGAAAACATAGTGAGAAAAAGAGGACTGGCAGTGCAACCCATGCAGGATATCTGGAAAGAAAAAGCCCCCGTAGTTAGTATAGGTAAGTGTAAAACTGTATTTAACAAGATGCAGGCTATATGTGGATAGCTGAGCGTGCAACCTGTATATAGGCAAGTTAAGTGGATGCTGAAAAAAATAAATTCAACACGTAAGGCTGCTGGTTTCCTTTGAACGTTAAGGCGGTTCAGCTTCCACAGCACAGAAGAAGAAAGAAGTCCACAATCCCATTCCAGGCAGACAATTAAAGGAAGTCCAATGACCCGATGGCACACCGCATGCTGAAGGAAGTCCAACAACCTGATGGATGACATTTGTCCAGAACCCGACAACACAAGGAGAGAAGAGGTTAAAAATTGCTTGGTAGCATCATGTCGGAACATATAAGGAGCTAAAAATAGGAAAATCAAGGAGCTAGGATGGAGGTCAGGGCAAAGGGTGGTTGAGGGGTGAGTTATCTGAGACACTAGAGCAAAACAAGACGGAAGGCAGCCTAAAGGAACAGGAGCAGTTCAGAGAGCAAATTTAAGTCAGATATAGAGCAAGAGCAGCTGACGTAAAGGAATGGAATAAGACAGTGGAAGAAAGCATGGTTTGGGACAGAACATGGGAATTCCAAGAGGAAAGCAGCAGGCCATATAATATGGGAATCAAAAAGGAAAGAGGGTCTAGAACAATACTCAAAAGCTACATGCTTGTTGAGGAGCTCTGAGATGTGTTTATGCCAGGCTTCAATGCTGTAGAAAGGGAGCAGGTTCAGGGAAATACTTTCTGGTAGGAAATTGTAAAACGATATACTTATCATCCTCATATAGGTATATGCTCAAATATCTATGACAAGTCTACAACCTAAAGCAAGGGAGGAATGTGTTAGCTGGTAGGCGAGATCAAGAATCAAACTGGGTGCCATAACACTGATACTGTAACAAGAGGGACAAGAAGCGAGTAGGGCACTAAAACCTCAACATTGTGTTTGGAGAAACAACATAGGCCCTATATCCTTAAAACCGAAAGTTGGAGGCAAGAAGAAAAGTAATTGTTATATTACATCAACTGATAGGGATTCATAAGGAAGAGCAGCATTCCTGTGCATTTGGGTATGTAGTCTTTGTTTCACATTCTCTTGAGCCTTGCTGACCTGACACCATTAGCATGAGTATCCGTTGTGGTTTCTATAGTGATTTGATAGACCCATTAGGAGTTAACTCCACCCATCCTGCTGTACTAAATAAAAGTGTTGAACTCTGATAGTTCCAGTTTTTTCTGTTGATTTTTCACCAAAGTCCATATTTGAGATCTTTGAGTTAAGACTGAAATAATTTCCAGTTGCATTGCATTCAGCATCAGTTCTTGAGCAAAGAAAAGTAAATAGGTCTGACGCCAATCTAAATTGATAGATAAGGCTAAGAAACGTTGAACAATACACTTAACTTTCTTTTGAGGAACAATGGAAAAAGGCGCTTGGTGTCACACTGAAAGTGTCGTTTTGAAATATCTTGTCTCATTTACCCAGGCGGCCAAAATCTGCTAAAGTCCTACAGTCATTTATTTTTTCAATGAATAGTATTTTATGTGTTCAGTCACACCTGGATCTACAAGCTCATGGTTACATTGTCATTATCTGACCATAAATATTCACAACACTCTGTTTTTCTGAAACTCCTCAATTATACAGTTCCTCCCTAAAATGTAGAGACCCACTTATAAAATATCAGGTGTCTACCTCCCAAAGTCTGAGACTAACCAATTACCTTTGGGTAATGGAGGAAACATGTCAACCAAGAACAGCCCAATTTAAGGCTATCCTGTATCTTATCACTGCCACTAATAATAATAATAATTATTATATTGATAATTATCTGTTACGAAGTGACTCGCATACCTTCTTCTGGTTGACTTGCCAGGTTTATAAACAGCTTCACAAGTATCTTTACAGGCAGTCATTTAAGTTACATAAAGGACATTGAAGGACATTAACACTGGCAGCCCATCACCCAGGCAGGGGGTTCACCAACTGACCAGGGCTGGAACCTTCCCTCACACATTCCAACACTCAGACATCAACACTCCACATGACATCACAACATTCCTGCTCACCCAGGCAAGACATATACAACACATCTCCCCCCTTTACATTGACACACTACACACACCAGGCACTGCACACAACACATCTCCCCTGCTTGCAACTAATCACAACATGCAAAACACCACAGGACACACCTCCACTCATACCAACACACCCCATCCACACAGACTCGTATGATCAGGGCAGGCACACTACATGTGCTCAAACACTCATGGCTCTAATCTTATCCCAGTGCATTGGCCAGGCACACTGAGACCAACAACTAAATACATGCACACTCCGGACCCTGAAAGGTGGTGCGAGTTTTCAATAGGCACGCAGTGCAGCCAGGAACATCTGCCTGCATGCAATAAACAAAAAACATTGGTGGTACAGGACCACAAGATAGAAATACATGTGTGACCTTTCATGCCCATCACCAACAGACATGCTCCTACAAACACCGGGGGCGCTACCACCCGCACACATACCTCTTTACCCATGTGTGAATGTAATAACTGTCACACCCAACCAACTGGGGGCGCTACCACCCAGCACAATAGCTATAACTCAAGCAGGACTGTACTCAAAGTCGCACCTTGTCTGGATGGAGTTACTACCACTCAGAATAGCTATTTACCCTGCATGACTATATCACAGTCACGCCCTCACTGTAATGGTGGCGCTACCACCATGCACATATATACGTGGCCTCACCATGCATCTGAATTATTGCAGACATTTCCACACAGAAGTGGTGGCGCTACCACCACAATCCAACGTATACCGTTAACCCATGTACGCCCCTACCACAGACGCACCCATACCATACTTAAAATAATGCTGAGATCACAACCCACCCCAGCATATGGTAGGTCAAACATGTCGGTTAGGCACACTCACCATCAGCCAAAGCATACTCCTATCATGTATAAAAACACCATCCACAACCAGGATAGAAGGCCCTCATAACCACTCCCATCCATACCCAACCATACATCATATAACACAAAATGCAGATTACATCGCATTGTTCTTCACATTTGAATTGACATATTTCTTAAACACCATATATCTTTTCATGAAGCTTAAGCAACATAACTTCCAAAACATTAGATGCGACAAATCCATCCCAAAACCAAAACTAAAAGGTCCATGTCGCTTCTGCAGGACCTAAAAGCTGCAAATCCTCAACTAGTTATAGCTAGATTTCTCTCATGCCTAGCTCACCCAACATCAAACCACCATCATTGGTGCTCATGTTTAAAATACTATTAGTCCATGCCAACTCCTGTGGGCGTAAACTGAAAATCCTCAAAAGTTTTAACACTACAATACATTAGCATCTTCACTCACCACGCACTCTTAGAAATAGTACATAACTAAAAGTCCATGGGTGGAATTCACACCCCTAAGAACCTGCAAATCCTAAGAATAGTTGTAAAAAAACAAATGTACATTAATCATCACCCGACTGCATACCCCGTCATTCACAAGAATCACAGTTAGCACATCCAAACAGTTACCATACCCATTCTCTGAGATACCCCGCCTTAGCGTATCCCAACCTGCATTATACCAAAACTAGCTTTACGATCACAAATTGAAGATATTATCATCCTTAACTCCAACACAGCAAAAGGATACATCCACTTTGTCTCTGCTTCACACAACCGGATACTTGCAGTTAAGTCAATCCATTGCAGACTGTAGATGAAGAGCACTATGCGTTTCGCATTCCGCTTGCCACACCATTCCAGCTTTGATCCGCTTTGATTCCTATTGCAAACGGCCTCACCTTACACGGCTCCCATTGTTCACTGGATCCTCATTGCAGATGTGCTGCGGCACATATTCTAGTTTCCTAGCGGTCCTCCAAACATAACATCCACGGTGCTCTGCTTCCCTTCGCCAGACATTGCAGAAGCCTCATTAACTAATACTCCGTACGTCCGTCGCACCGATGAGCCGACACAGCAAGCTTTGTCACATCGGCTCCTTCCCACTGTTAGTTCGGAGCTTCCTGGGCACGTATGGACACGCTTTCGGGTCCTTTGCTCTAAAGCTTCCCTTTGTTGTCTTGTGATGCATGCCTTGTCGCACGCACGAACAGCCCAAACGGCACGTTTTAGAATTCCTGGGCGTTCCGCCCGTCCACCAACTCCCTCACAGGCACACTGACGTCACCATTGTAGCAGCTGACAGCATGGAGCAAAAGTCTCCGGTGGACTAACCGTCACCCATAACATCTCAGGGCCAATCTAATGTTAAGGTACACATTTCATCCATCTGTTACTCAGCGTACCTTGCCAACTTCACACTTCCCATGCTCCATATCCGGCAATGCCTAACCAGGATGCCAACAGATGTGATAAACTGAAGCTTTGCTGATCAGTCCTCAAAGCATTGTTATGTGAGCGGGCACAGCTCACAACCATCTGTACGGCACTGTTTCCCTCTGCTTCATCTCCCCTTCAGGCTAAAAAGGTTGCTTCATCCATCACCTTAAGACCTGCATCCAATATTTGGTACCAGACCCAGCTCTGCCTCCAAGCTATTAGTTACTGAAGGTCCCTCCTTATACGGATCCAGCCTTATACGGGCTCTCTTCCTCCCCCCTGACCTGTGCCCTGGGTGATGGGCCTTACTTATCTTGTTATGGGGCAGTGTGGTCCTCTTCCTTCTTCCTGCACCCTCCACAGCAGGTTGTCCAGCATCAGCACGCAGGTTCCTTGTCAGAAAGACTGACTCGTCGCCATTGTTACGAAGTGACTCGCATACCTTCTTATGGTTGACTTGCCAGGTTTATTAACAGCTTCACAAGTATCTTTACAGGCAGTCATTTAGGTTACATAAAGGACATTGAAGGACATTGACATTGGCATCCCATCACCCAGGCAGGGGGTTCACCAACTGACCAGGGCTGGAACCTTCACTCACACATTCCAACACTCAGACATCAACACTCCACGTGACATCACAACATTCCTGCTCACCCAGGCAAGACATACACAACATTATCGTTACTTAGGACTATCTTTATTATAATAACAATAATTATTTTGATCATTATCGTTACTTAGGACTATCCTTCAACTTCATTGAAAGGGAAAACATCTCACTTGCTTAAGTATTCCAACAAATAGATACATTCTTGTTCACAAGTTAATGTCTTACCCAGCATGTAAGGCAGAGGTTCTCTGGCGTGGCAGTACCTCAATGTTATACTGAAAATGCAAATGCACAGCCCAAATGATATGAATAGTATGTTGGCCAGAAGCAAATCGCATCATGTGACAAACATTGCAAACCCTGAAACCTGAATGTGACCATTGGGAGTCCATTTTGTAAATGCCGGCCATTTTTGGTTTTGTAACGCTTTGCAAATATATTCTATGCTTCAAATCCACACATGGTGCGAGGCCACATCTTGAACTCTGAAATGCTAATGTAGACAGGAATGAAGAGCCATACAGAAATACATTCTTTTCCTCTCATGGAGGCCTAGAAGCTGTGCAAAGAGCCGCGCCTAATCAGTAGCCCAGGTGCTGGTTTGTCTTGCAAGTGCTGTTGTAAAAGGCAATTCAATTTGAATGATATGCAACTAATGGTGCTGCTTCACGGAGGATTGTATTTTCTCTGCCTCAGAACTGTCTGACCCTTAGCTCATGAGCCGCAGCGACCAGATAACGTTGGTTGTAATATCTCCTTGCTAGAACATGATATCCTCCCGTGCGCCAGTGCCCCGTGTTACCCATAACAGAAAACGGTCTTTGCAGCCTCTGCTAGAATACTAATGTTTAGACTGAATGAAGACTTGTCATAACTGTCAATTACTGAACCCTAGCTTGTTCGTCATGTATAAGGGCGGGCCAAATGGTATTGTAAAGGATGATGTATTATGTATATATATGGTTGCTTTAGCGCTGCTCGCGCTCTCTCATCTCACGATGTCTGGGAACACGCGTCATGAGGCGTTGAGACCCAATCAGCCGACTGACATACTTTACGAATAAACCAGGCTTGTTTGGAATTCGAACCCCACGACTGGCGTGTCATTTAGTATATGGTTATTGTGCCTTTATTGCATATATGGTCTAACAAAAATGACACCCGAATAGGGAAGCTCCCTGTAATGCTCCATCGCATGCGTTGAAGGCAAGGACGAGTCGAGGACGAGGCTGCCGGACTAGGATCGGAAGGTGTTCGGGGCACCCCTGCAGAAGTAATTAGAGACTCCTCTACAGATCTGTACAGAGCCGATCCCTGATCGACGAGCAGCGGCTAGAGAGCATCGAGGCGAGGGTCCTGGAAGCGAGGCAAATTGTGCCAGACACGTGGTCGTGACGATTCTTGGTTGTGCCTGTATACGGGTGAATTGCCTCCTGAGAGACGAATTGATTGATCAGGTGAGTCGTGCCCCAATTCTTAAACGTCCTGATATTGGCTGACTGTTGCACTTGCAAGTACAAACGCCCAGGTTAAGAAGAGGAGAACTATGCCTGGGAAATTGTCTTCCTGTCTAGTGAGATTTTTTCACTGCGGTAGACAGTCTTTGGAAACTGGCCAGGCCGCGCTACCCGAGGGGTCGCCGGCACATGATATGTACCTTAAATATGAAATACGGGCAATAGTGTTTAATGCGGTTTGGCATACGCAGACCAGACGTGTATCAGACCTTCAGTGGCCGAATAATGGGAGCTTCAAACTAGCGTGTATAGAACATTTAGAATCAGTTTTGCTACGAAAAAAGGCCAGACCTGCAGTGTTCGACGTTGTAAGGGACTGGAGAAAGGAAGCAAATCAATGTTTGAAAAGTAGAGAGAAACATGCACGTATATATACATCAACTGCAGAGAAAGCGCTAGAGCATGATCACCAGAAGCCAACAGAAGCCATTAGGAACATGGATAGGGCCTTC
This sequence comes from Ambystoma mexicanum, assembly GCF_040938575.1. NCBI lineage: Eukaryota > Metazoa > Chordata > Amphibia > Caudata > Ambystomatidae > Ambystoma > Ambystoma mexicanum. The sequence goes on along the minus strand of NC_090927.1, from coordinate 416,025,312 downwards.
CAGTTAGATATACAGAAAATATATCCTTCACAAGATTTGCATACATTAGACAAACTGATAAATAAGATACTAAATGAGCGAAGAAATGATCATCCAAGTACTGACCCAATTGCACCGCCTCCCTATGTAGGTCCTCCTGTTGCTATTCCCACGATTCCATCTGTACCTGCAGTAGCCATCCCATCTGCGCCCATGACATCATTCCCTCCACCTCCTACAGAGCATGAGCTATACACTTTAGCTGGCAGTTCTGCATCAAAGCGGCCCGAAAGAGGAAGTATTAGACTGACTCGTAGTACAATTAGTAAGGCACGGAAAGACAAACTGAAACAGTGGGTTGAGACGTATACTGATGATGTCAATGAAGTGGCTGTGCAAAGTTCCATATCTGATCATAGAGGGCTTGGTGAACAGCAGGTATTGTTAGAATGTATGGGAGATTACCGTGTTAAAATATGGAGTGATTTGACTAATAAAGTGGTACCGCAAGAGTTGCGTGATTTCATTGTCCTTTCCAATTTTTGAGATAATGCAGCGAAAATACCAGAACATGTAGGGTGAATATTTGTGTTTAAGCGTGAACTTGATCAATTGCATAAAGAGATCATGAGTAAGCGTGAACCGCATATGTCATATGTCAAGAAACGATTTCTTCTGCCGTTGAAACCTGTTAGTGAAGAGATGCAAATTTGTAGACAAGATGCGCTTAGATGGATTATGGATGCCGCCATTTCCCCGATTGAAGTGCATGATACGTTTAGTCAATATACACCAGAAATGCAGAGGAAGGTGTTACAGGTTATGGTTGAGTATTTACAGGATGAATGCATGAAAAAGAAGGTTTGTTGTCCTGCTGATTTGATGATGATTTATAAAAGAAAATTTTCGTCTGACACTGGAACAACTGCTTTTTCCCTTGATTTGGCTTTATTGCTTAATAAACAAACAGATGTAGAATCCCCTATGTTGCAATTATCTATGAGGGAGGTGCCTCCCACATTTGTCTCGAAAGTAGAGGTTGCTGCTGGTGGAGCGATTCCAGCGTGCACGATAGAAGCCCATTATATTGCACAGTTTGTACATGTTCCCTTTTCTAGGCAAGAAGTGAACACTATAAAGCAGACGGTCCCTGACATTAGGATTTATTGTTCCCTGTGATACTTCCTGCGGACATATGGAAGCAGATTAGAAGTATAAATGATGCGCCAATGTTAGGCGATACTTGGGAAACTTTGATCAGAGTTGATAGTGAGAGACAGGCTGGGGAGAAACCTCCGCAAGTCATTCTAACTAAGCGAATCCTAAGAGAAATTGAAAACTTTAGTGCCTGAGAAGAGAATAGTTTGGGACAAATTGACTGCTTGTCTGCAAGGCAAACCAGAAGGAGCGACAGATTTTTGTAACCAGTTTGAAGACGTATTTGCAGATTTTAGTGGTCAAGATCTAAGTACAGAACCTGGGAAGGGATTATTTGTTGATAGGTTTGTGCGAGGATTGTTACCAGAAATTCAGACATTGATAATGACATCTGAAAGTGCATGGCAAGCAAAATCACAAAGCGAAGTATTACATATGGCCCAATATTTTGAGAACCAAGTAAATTCAGAAAAGGATAAGGAAATAAGAAAGAAAGGAGATTTGAAAACCAGAGTGTTACTGCAGCAGGTAGCCAAAAATAATAAAGGTGGCGGAAATGCACTGCCTAGAGTCCAATTTGCATTATCATCCAACATGCAAGGTGATCCAATAGGTATAAACCAATGTGCCTTTTGTAGATAAGAAGGCCATTGGCGAGCACAATGCCCGCAAATACAGAATAGGAATGGGACTATGTCAAGAAGACCATTTAGAGGTCGGTCAGGAATAGCGGGCCAGAATAGAAACCAGATGCAGCCACAATTTCAGGATAATCAGGTTAATCAGAATCAACAACAGAACACCATGAATGGTGGAAATGTTTTTGATAATTCCTCCAATGCATATTACTCTCGAGACTTTACATCTGATAATGTGGACACAGGTGCACAGAAATGTTCAATCGATCGATCATCAGTGGGTTCCAAATATACCACTGTCAGGGCATAGAAATGTCTCAGTAGAGTTCTCAGGTACGCCAGTAATTAGTCCAGTTTCACAACCAGTGCCAATCACACTGGGTCCATTTACTGAATCTTGTCAGTTTCTTTTGACGACAAATTTTCAGGGAACATTTTTTGGCATTGAATCTATTGAAGAAATTGAATCCAGTAATAAATTGTTCTCCTGATGGAGTATACTTGACGATTTCGCCACAACAAACTCCCGTATAGCAATTTGTATCTATGCCATTACCAACTGAATTGAGTGAAGTGCTAACTTGTATATGGGCAGTGAACGATAATGATGTAGGATGTTTGAAAGTAGAGCCAGTAAATATTATCTTGAAGGAAGGATTTACTTTACTGCGTATTCCGCAATACAAAATTTCAAATGAGGATGAAAGAGCACTGAAATACATTGTGTCTGATTTAATTGCTAGAAAGTTAATTGAAGAGATTTCTGGTAGTACTTGCAATAGCCCGATTCTTCCAGTTTACAAGAAAGGTGGGAATGAAATCCCTTATCGTTTTATAATGGATTTGCATGCAGTGAACAAAGTAGTAGATCCCCAATTCACATTAGTCCCTGATGTGACCATAATTTTAACTATAATTCCAGCTTCTGCATCACACTTCAGCGTCATTGACTTGAAAAATATGTTCTTTAGTATTCCCATTCACCGAGACAGCAGATATTTGTTTGCATTTACATTAGGAGGACACACATTCACATTTACACGTATTTCACAAGGTTACACTGAAAGTCCAAGTATTTACAGTGGAGAATTGAAGGAACAGCTAGATATGCTTGAATTACCGACAGGGTGCATATTATTGCAGTATATTGATGACCTGCTTATAGCAGCAGATTAGGAGGACATTTGCAAAGAAAGCACTGTCGCACTATTGACACATTTAGCAGCATGCGGTCATGAAGCATCACTGAAGAAATTCCAGTATTGTCAAAAGGAGGTGGCCTATTCGGGCTACCTCCTATCGAAGGAGGGAAGAAGATTGACACCAGAACGCATAGAAAGCATCTCTGATATGCCTATTCCAAACACGCAAAAGGAAGTCAGGGCTTTAATTGGCATGGCTTCATATTGTAGGCAGTGGATTGCTAATTTTTCTATGATTGTGAAACCCATTGTGGCATTGACAAAGAAGGATGTTACTTTACCTTTGCCATGGAACATGGAGTGTCAAGAAGCTTTTGACCTGCTCAGAGCTGCGTTATGCTCAGCTCCGGTTTTGGGCATGCCAAATTATGAGAAGTGTTTCATGTTATTTGTACATGAAAATGATGGATGTGCTTTGGCTGTTTTGACTCAGGAACACAGGGGCAGAAATAGACCATGCAGTTATTTCTCTTCCACGCTGGATCCTGTTGCATGTGCTTTGCCACGTTGCTTGCATGCTGTTTCTGCAGCTTCCACGTCAGTAAAACAAACCGAGGGGATGGTTTTAGGTCACTCTTTAAACGTGATGGTACCCCATTCAGTAGACGTTCTTCTAAATAGAACGGACATGCAACATTTCACATCCGCATGAGTAACTAGGTATGAAATAATCCTATTTGCACCGCATATTCAAATTAAGAGATGTTGCGCTTTAAATCCGGCCGAGTTATTGCCCTCTCCCAGTGAAAAAGGGAGTGAGAAACGGTTATCGCATGATTGCTTAATTATTACTGAGCAAGAGACAAAAGGAAGAATTGATTTAACCGATACACCCCTTAAAGAGCCAGATGGAGAACTATTTTGTGATGGCTCTTGTTATAAATTGCCGAATGGCACATCAACGGCTGCTTACGCCATTACCACACTAAAAACCATTGTAGAGAGAAAACAAATCCCATATAACTCTGCACAAGCTGCAGGAATAATAGCGTTAACCAGAGCATGTGAAATTTCTGAAAACCTTAGTGTGAACATATACACTGATAGCCAATATGCTTTTGGTGTGGTCCACAATTTTGGTCGATTATGGGCTGAAAGGGGCTTTCTGAAATCACATGGTGCTAAGATTCAACATGGCACTTTGATAGTGAGACTGTTGTCAGCACTTGCACTTTCCATGCAGTTAGCAATAATGAAATGCGACACACATAAAAAAATAACATGTAATGTAGGAAAGGGAAACACATTTTCAGACCGAATCGCGAAAACAAACTGCCACTGATTTGCACAAAAAATGTATGTTGAAATAACAGAGAGAGTGTCCTGCATGATAGAGGATGGAATTGAGACAGTTAAAGAGGTACAAGCAGAAGCCACTACTGAGGAAATAAAACAATGGTCCGACGGTCCAGCAGAATTAGATCCCGAGGGTTGTTGGGTGGACAAAGAAAATAATAGATGGATGTTGCCAAATGCGTATGTTATGGCAGTGGTTACCATGGCCCATAGTCCAACACATATATGTGCGAGAAAGATGTCTGAGCACCTTGATTCTGTATGGTACAATGGCAACATTAAGAAAACTGCCGAGAGATTGGTTCAGAATTGCATGACTTGCTTACAACATAACATTGGTAAAGGGACTGTGACACCAGTAAGAAGTTTTGGACCTCCCTCTATGCCATTTGAGGTCATTCATTTTGACTTCATAGAAATGGAAAGATGCCACAACTATAAATATGTCCTTGTAGTGGTCTGTGCATTAGTAAATGGGTGGAGTCCTACCCCCTGAAAGATTGTTCAGCTATGTCAACAGCAAAATCCATGTTAAAGGAGTATTTTCCCAGGTTCGGGCTCCCCAGTGTCATATGGTCAGATAATGGCCCACATTTTATAGTGGCCGTGATATTACACATTTGTGCAGGTCTCCGAATTGATAAACAATTCCATTCAGCTAGACACCCGATGAGTGCCATACTGGTAGAATGCCAAAACAGTATCTTGAAAAATAAGTTGGCCAAGATATATGCCGAAAGCAATTTGAAATGGCCCAATGCATTACCACTGGCTTTGTTGTGTATGCGCATGTCTGTGCAGTCAAGGACTGGTCTCTCACCATACGAAATAGTTATGGGGAGACCAGCCAATGTCTGGAATGTGCCACGTCTGAGAAAATTGAAGGATGTTGAATATCCGTTACTCACTGACTATTGTAAACAGTTGACTCAAAACTTACATTTTATTCATCAGCAGGTGCAGGAGGCTCTTCCTGTCAGATATACAGGCCCAGGACATTGTCTGCAACCTGGAGATTGGGCCCTCATGAAAAACTTTGAAAGAAAATCTTCACTTGCACCAAGTTGGAAGGGACCGTACCAGGTGCTTCTGGCCATGCAGACTGCAGTCCGAGTGAACGGTCGAAAGCACTGGATCCATGCAACGCACATGAAAACAATCCCGTTTCCTTTGCTACATGAGAAAGAGACCGATAATCCTGACGTGCAGAGAAAACCAGCCCTGAGCTATCACAAAAACATTGCAGAAATTCAGCCGGAACTGCTTCCTAAGCCCAGGAAGGGGCCAGGGGAGATTGCAACAAAGATTGAAACATCAGGTTTAACTCAACTTTGCTGATCCACTGAATCATCATCACTGATTGCATCGCCGGTTGGCACTGTTTCTGCATCTGCTGCAAATAACGACAGTGCAATGTTCATCGATCACAGTGTACCTGGAGCTTTAAGGTACAATCTGCGTCCACGAAATCAGAAGTAATCACCAGCATTTGCTTCTAGCTCACGGACGAAGCTGGAAACGGAGGCCTAGCGAAAGGGAGCGTAAGAGATGTATTGGATGACAGCTCTTACACGTGATTTCCCCGTGCTATCTTTGAAAATGAAGGGCTTTGCAACCTAGCATGAACAAGTGGGGGCAAAAGGTATCGACACTATGAAAAATTGAAATTGATACTTGCTCCTGCCTTTTTGGAGCTGTTGAGGTAAACACCAGCTTGCTGCCATCTTAAAGCAGGCTGAATTGAATTTGTTTGAACGTTGCTGATGACATGTGTGTTGCCGTGGAGAACTTTTCCGACAAACGCTGAGAAACATTTCTTGAAATAAGGTTTATAGATCATGCCTGTATTCGCTCCTGCTGCCGCCTGCACTGATGCTGCCATTGATAGAACAATAGACGCTAACATTGAATCTGCTCCAAGAAAGACTTGGACTACAAAGACTAGCCTGCTCCTGATCGTTATATCTACTGTATCGTATCTGCACTAATCCCAATGTTTTGGTAATTGGAAACTATGCATCCCATGAATGCCATATTGCCAACCGTCAATGCTCCCACTATGAATACCCCAGCCTATGTGCTTTGTTACACTCTTCAGTCACGAGATGTGAAACACAGAAAAGGTTATGATAACAATACACTATTATTGATTATGAATATGACCCATGCTATCTTGAATAGATCCAATTGCTGGGTGTGCTCGCATTTACCCCAGCACGGGGAAAGAGGAATGGGTTGGTATATACATCCTCTACCCCTTAGTACTGCCTATTATGCATCATTAAGAGCTCTATTTTTTGGAAGATGGAATGATAGTGTCACTGGAAACGAACATAAATGAATTAGAAAGATTGGTCTTAACACCTTTGGGTTATTCCATGTTTAAAAATAAGAGCAAAATGAACACTGTTTCGACAAGTCCCATTGATAGACTCTCTAGGCCTTACCAGTCCCTAATTACTTTCAAAATGCCTCCGGTTGGTACCAAAGATGCCATGCCCCCCTCCTATAGTATTAATCATAGTCCACATTCTGTTCCATTTTGCTTACGGAAAAAAGGTTCCCACCCGGTGGGAACATTTACTAGATGCATGAATACTGCTGTACTTGAGCACAAAGGGAAACCATTATATATAAGAGGTTCTATCTATTTTGTGTGTGGAGATCAGGCTTATTCATGGTTACCTAGAAATTGGGAAGGTACCTGTTACTTGGGGATATTATTACCTGGTGTATTCCTCGCCAAAACTTCTGAAATAGCAGAAATATCTAGATCTCGGCCACGACAAGATGATACTGCTGGGGAGATTTTTGGAGGCATAATAAAATCCTTTATACCCTTTTGGGGACAGGCAATAAACTCATGGAATATTAGAAAACTGTCCCGGGTGTTAGAAAAAACTATTTATGGGACCACTGACATACTTTACAACATGACACTGGAACCAAAGGCCATCAGGCTAATTGCACTTCAAAATAGAATGGTTCTTGACATTATTTTGTCTGACCGTGGAGGTGTATGCAAATTAGTGGGATCAGCGTGCTGCATTTTTGTAAGTGACTCCTCCCCTACAATATTTGAAGCAATCAAGAAATTACACGTCCTAAATTCTGAAATTCATGTTCCCACAGGTGGCTGAAATCTAAACTTAAGTTCATGGTTATGGGAACTGTTACGATCCTTGGTATGGAAACTAATTGCAATTTTTGTTATGATATTCAGTATCCTCATATTCTGCTGTTGCTGCATACAATGTTTTCCAGCCATTTGCTCCACAATTACAAGTGAATGTGTACAGACAATTAGTACAAAAATGGTGGAACCCTCATCTCATATGATAATTGGTGGTCTCAAACATGAAAATGAAATAATCAAAGAGTTTATGTCAATCAATATTTCTGATGAGGATGGTGATAGCGACATGGGTAGTTCGGAAAGTAACACATGGTCTGATGGAGACGCAATGTTTGGATGATGATGCTATTGACTTAAGGCCAAAAGGAGGGTTTGTAATACTGAAAATGCAAATGCATAGCCCGAATTATATGAATAGTAGGTTGGCCAGAAGCAAATCGCATCATGTGAAAAACATTGCAAACCGTGAAACCTGAATGTGACCATTTTGTAAATGCCGGCCATTTTTGTTTTTGTAACACTTTGCAAATATATTCTATGCTTCAAATCCACACACGGTGTAAGGCCACAGCTTGAACTGTGAAATGCTAACGTAGACAGGAATGTAGAGCCATACAGAAATACATTGTTTTCCTCTCATGGAGGCCTTGAAGCTGTGCAAAGAGCCGCGCCTGATCAGTAGCCCAGGTGCTGGTTTGTTTGGCAAGTGCTGTTGTAAAAGGCAGTTAAATGCAACTAACGGTGCTCCTTCATGGAGGATGGTATTTTCTCTGCCTCAGAACTGTCTGACCCTTAGCTCATGAGCCGCATTGACCAGATAACGTTGGTTGGAATGTCTCCTTGCTAGAACATGATATCCTCCCCTGCGCCAGTGCCCCGTGTTCCCCATGACAGAAAACTGTCTTTGCAGCCTCTGCTACAATACTAATGTTTAGACTGAATGAAAACTTGTCATAACTGTCAAGTACTGAACCCTAGCTTGTTCGACATGTATGAGGGCGGGCTGAATGGTATTGTAAAGGATGATGTGTTATGTTGCGCTCTCTCATCTCACGGTTTCTGGGAACACACTTTGTGAGGCGTTGAGACCCGGTCGGCCGACTGAGATACTTTATGACTAAACCTGACTTGTTTGGAATTCGAATCTCACTATTGGCGTGTCATTTAGTATATGGTTATTGTGCCTTTTTTCCATATATGGTCTAACATCAAAGCCTCTTTTGAGTTGACCATGGCACTCTACAAATTACTTACCTACATTGATGGAAGAGTTTATGTTGTTAACACGCACAATTTTATCAAATGTATACAGTGTTGTGTTTGTATTTTATTTTGCCTTATTGAGTTTGCCAGGGTGCCTAGCTAATGAGGACTTAACCCACCATACCTTATTTTTTGGAATAGGGTGTAGTCTACTATTCTGACAAGGAACCTGCCCCTTTTGTTTTATGGTTCATAGGTAGCAGAGTGGACGCATACCAGATGGTTTGTACTTCAATATTAGATATATGTATTGACCTGTGTGTGCCTCTGTCTCTCTCCCTTCTGTGTGTTGGTGGATGTTTTTGTGTGTCTTTTATATGCTACTACATTTTCTTTAATTTGTGAATGTCTTACTTGGTTAGGTTTAGAATTGACTTTTTAGTGTTACTTTGCATTTCATTAGGTAGTAATCAGAGTGGCCAATGCACCAAATGGTCAGGGGTAGTGGCAGTGACATCACACACATGATACCATCAAAGGAAGTGTAATCACATGACCTTTAACTTTGATGGCATCACTGGAACTGTCATAAATTGGCCTTAGGAAAATGTGGAAAGGGTGGACACCACCAATATATTTCCTATTCACAGACTAGTAATAATTTATCATGTGGTCTATATGATAGTTATTTTGGAGCAAAATTGAATTAAAGCCCTTAGCACAAGGGTATACAATACCAACATTAAAGGAACAGAGTAAACTCTGTCCCGTCCATATGCTCACATAGCAATATTGAATTACACTTTCATATGCTTTTTTCATATACAATTGATAGAATATACTCTATGTCATTTCAATCACATCTAATTCCTCTAATGTTTCAACTCAGTTGTGATGTTATTGCATCATCAAAAGAGTGGCAGTATGCAGTGCAGAAGCCAATGCATTTCGGAACGCAGTTCATTATGAGGGCTAGAACTGTTCATCCTGCATGCATCAGTAAAGTAGTGTAAAAATTCATACTTTTAGCCATATGTTGAAAACAACAGCATACATAAAAATCTAAAAATTGGGAAAAAAGGAGGAAAGAGTAGCATATATATTGATTCATAGCTGATATCCACTTCCATATCTTACATTGAAAATAAACACGTGTGTGGTTCTTTTACCTGCATTTAGTACTGATCCACACCTACAACTAAAGTAGACAACAATATATGTCGATATTATACTATTCAAGACTCATGGTGATGTTTATGAATCATCCAGAACCAAAAAGCAGTTTACCTGAGTCTTCCTTGCAACCCAAGGTTAGGACATTGCCACACAAGTAGAGCAAATATTCTGACATTGTATATTCACATTTTAACATCACCATACTATGATTTCTGAATTATTTTGTTTCATGCATCAAATTGGTTGCTTGTATTTAATAAAGTGGATATGCAAAGCACTAAACATTTTTAAGCAACCTGAAAACTGAAAATCTTTCTCTAAACGTGTTGGAGAAAACAAGTATGATTAATGAAGTATCCTCTTCTTTTTGCTTTATGACATAAACTTTCGATTTTGTGGCAATGTAATAAACATATTATTTTTACCCAAATAAAGGAATTCAATGTATTAGCTGGGATTTAATAATCCTGCGACCAGTCACAGGACGACCAGAGCCAGAAGCAGAAATCACTGAACTTGATGAACTATCTCTATCCCTTCCATTCTGCCCAACTCAAGATTTATAAAAGTGCATAGAAATAAAAGTGTCATGCATTAGACATAAAATGTCACACTTACGCAAACTGCAAACACGCAGAAGAGACACACACTCACACGAATACAAAACACACATCTACACTAGTATGATACAAATACATCTCCCTACACAACAATAATTCCAAATAGGCCAATGCAAGTGTGATTGAGGAAAATCTTAAACTGTGTTGTGCCAAAGGCTAAAGCTCCTAATTGCGCAAGCACTTCTTATGGTGGTGGCATCCATTGATCAAGCGAGTATACGTTTGAAAAAGTTGTTGGCACCACACAGATCCGATCTATCAAAACTGAAGCTATTGGTTCTTAGAAAATCAAATGATGTCATCTATGTGTGAAGGCAAGTAGGCAAGGTCACAAGGGAAGTGCCAGGGGTATCAAGGGTATTGTCACAACCACATGCTACCTGTGGCTACCCCTAAGTGGCATTCATGTTTAGAGATCGGACTCGTTTAATTATTCAGTGAATATGTTTGGACACAACTTAATAATTAGGTTAGTATTAGTTGTATTGCAGATCAATGATCATTTTACATTCCATATTTATGTAGCATTTCCTATTACATATAATAATTTGGCGCTTGTTTATGATATTAGCAAATTTATTTCAGATACAAAAAGTTGTTTCGCTCATGTATCTTTAAAAACCAATGAAGTCATTTGAATTTGAAGCACACCATTCATGAGAATATGTGGGAGCCGCTAGCTCTAGTGTGAATCAAGGTCCTCCGAATATAGGACCAGAGAATGCCTTTCTGACTGGTGACTCGAGTGGTTCAGAATGGGTGGGCTGGGCTGTTAGAAATGTACTGCTGAATATGTTGTGATAAATTAAAAACAATTGCATTTACCTAATTGGCACAACTGACATAATTACTCTGCATGATTTAGAGCGCCATGGCTTGAGATAAGCTGTCTAAAATAGAGCTAGAAATGTTGTGAGCTTGTAAAGAAATTCATTCTCAGCCATAATTTTCTGCAGTCGCCTCTTTTGTACAAGGAAGAGACATATGGGCAGCTGGCTGGGAGTAAATTTGTTTAATCACTGCTCCTTACAGCTGAACAAGGAGATGTCTCAGCGTTGTACTGCATACATCACAGTTGTATACATGGCAACAGATTACACAATGATTTTATGCTAATAGGATCCTTATATTTCAATAGGCTTTGAGTGGGCAATTTACTTAAAGGTCAAACAACACTTGTTTTCTATTGAAACACATGATTTTTTTATGCATATCAGCAAGACTAGGTAGTTTCCAAAATTTCGCTCAAACACAAGATATATGTTGCAACCTTAAAACTGGACTGAGCAAGTTTAGCAAATGATGCATGTCTTCAGACTTCTAGTACCTTCTGTTCAAGGTCATCTTGACTTTCTTATCTGCTTTAACCCCCTGCCAAATGTTATTTAAAAAACCCTTTCAACAGTATATTTGTACCATTTAAGATGCTGAATCACAACATACTGGCTACTGTTCAATACACTCCCCTTTCTGCAAACCACCTTTTTTAAACCTTCATTGAGTCTTGATGCTTGTAGGCATCTGTAATACAATGGCTGTCTTTTGCTGACCTATATTCTACTTCAAAAATCTATAGTCTGTGTTATTATGTTGTGTGAAATGTAAGCATACCTTTATGTTTTGTAGTGTTCTAAATAAGTGTGTCCATTGTTACCTATTTCCAATGTGCTTACCTATAATAAGAGCAGCCTAGCTGCCTCAATGGACAGTTCTCCTGACCTTTGTAAAGTTGGACAGGAGGGAGGCGTATGGGTAGGCCCCAAATACCATATTTATCTGTCTATCACCAGAGAGAGAGAGAGAGAGAGAGAGAGAGAGAGAGAGAGACAGAGACAGAGAGACCGAGAGACAGAGAGACAAGGATACTGCTCCTCTACAAACCTTCCTCTGGTCGACATATTCAACCACATACCTATAGATTACCCTCCCCCGCATGCAATGTACCTATGCAACCCTATCTTAGTCATTCCCCTCAACTCAGTGCTCCATCTCAACATGGGAGGTATCGTGAAAGACACTTCTAAAGAACCAATAGTGTCTCTAATCATATTTTATTCTCCAAATCTATTGCATATCCTTTTTTGTCAAAGGTGCAGCATATTTTTCCCTCTTATTTTATTTGGGTATATATATATGTTTGTTTCTTTGTTTTATTATTTGTAATACGCACCACACTCAAGGGTATCAGGGCGCAGAAGAAACAGGAATATTTTCATCTTATGTTATAGAACTGAACAAGAATATACAATAAGTATACAGACATATCAACATATTCAATACAGTCTAGGAGAGCACAACATTTAGAAATGATATACAGGGTGAATAGGAACTAAAGCTAGCAGTTAACATATTCTATACAGTGGTGAAAGAGTCAAAATCAAGTATTATATACATGGAGAATAGAGACAACCCTAACACCAGAATTAAGCGTAAGGCAACACTATATACAATGCAGAGTGCTAGGCAGGACCGAAAGCAGATGCCCTAAGATTCACAGTCGTTTTCTTTGATCCAGTTGATGATATTGTGTCTAAAGCGTGGGTAAGTTTGGCCTGCCCTCAGGGTTGGGGGTAGGGAATTCCACAGCTGTGCAGCTTTAACTGGGAAGCTGCGCCCTCCAACTTTGGTGAGCTTAAACCTAGGAACCATCAGGCAATTGGAAATTACAGTTCTTGTTGGCCGATTGGACGATTTTATACAGAATTTTTCTACAAGGTAGCATGGAGCCTCGTTATTTAAGCACTTGTGTGTTAACGAGACAGTTTTTAGCAAGATTTTATCACTGGTGGTGAGCCAGTTATTATGTCTTCTTATCTCTGATATATGTTCTTTTTTAGCTATACCCAACGCAGCTCGCAGCCCTGAGGGCGTTTTTTGGAGAATCTGAATTTTGTTGATGATGTGCTTATTAGCCCCAGGTATAGGGATTTGCAGTAGTCCAATTTGGATAGAATTATAGGTCTGCCAAAATGGTGCAACTGTTCATGGAGAGGAATGGCTTGGCAGCTCTAATTAGCTCACAAGTGTAGGCAGTGGTGGAGGCCATGGAGTTGACCTATTTGGTGAAGGTGAGGGTGGCATCTAAATAAAAACCTAACATTTTTACTTCTTTGGCAATTTAAATTGTGTTGCCATCGATGTTAAAGGTGGAGTAAATGTGGCCAAGTTTATTGAGATTGGGGAGGTACCGAGGATGATGAGCTCTGTTTTGTCATCATTCAGGCATAGACCATGGGCAGCCATTCATGCCTACATGATGAGGTAAACTCTACTCACCAAGGCCAAATCCTTGTCATAATCTCCCGTAAGTGGTATGAGGATCTGTGTATCATCTGCATAGTTAGTGTAGGTAATACCCAGACCATCTAGATCAGGTGTGTCCAACCTTTTTTAATGGGGAGCCGAAGCATTAACTTTTTGTCACCCGGTGGGCCCGCGAGCCAAAAGTCAACACCCTCACCCAAAGTAGTATATTCAAAATCGATGGTCTGTGGCCTGTGACACAATAGCATCACAGGCAGTGATAGCCATGCAGTCCCAAAGATAGCTTTTTGTGTCAGGGACAGTGATCAAAGGTTTGTTTCTTGTGATTTCTTCCACCAGTGTGTATGTGTTGATATTCTTCGAAACAGTGAGGGCGACAGAGTGTAGCAAGGGAGCTATAATGATCTAGGGAGGGTTTGGTGGGGTCCCCCCTCAAGAATTTTTTCCAAATATGGGGCTGAAATGGTGCATTGTACAGCATGAAAAGTGGCCAAAAAGCCATAGGTTTACAATCAGTTCTAAAGGGGAACATGTACATTCCATGTCACCAACAGCAGACAAGAACATTGTAGAACACAAGACATTTTAATGATCAATGTGTTCACAGTGTAAGACAGCACTGTCACTGATGTAACACATGAGCATGCTGGTTGTGCCCAAAATATGCCTCTGTAGCAACATGTCTATGTTGGTTTTCCCAATTTAGGCCACCATTGTCCTGTACAAGGCATGATTGATGCTGCCTGAGCATGTGCAGTGTGCCCAATGCATATGCCAGCTTATCTCTGTAATGCACAATCATTACTTCTTTGTTAATGATTGATGCTGCCTGTGCAGTGTGCCCAAAACATATGGCAGCTCATTTCTGTAATACACATTCATTACTTCTGTGGTAATGAAAGAAACATAATCCCATTCAAAAGATAAAATGTGGAAAATTGATCACCCAAAGGTGAACCCAACTGAAGAAACGCAATGCGAGCACAATCTAAAAGTATGAAGGGTTTTTATTACTGCATGATTAGTAACTTGTAAAGTTGCAACTTGTAAAGCATTCTGCACAGTTAAGAAGAAGTCCTATAATTCTACTAACACTGCATATGTTTTCAGTGTGACACTTGGCATTGTTTTTGCTTGCACAAATTCTCAATGTCAGCTGGCACACTTGATGTGGCAATGTGGAGTATTCCAGATAGGTGTCCATCTGAATTGATCTTCAATTTGTTTTTATGCTCTTTAATCTTGAGAAAAGCTGTTCACAGCAGTACGTGCTAACAAAATGTGCAATGAACCAAAGTGCATGATTAAACATATTTGGGAAAGAGTCCCATGTAATGTGTTTACTATAAAATGTATGCAGGGTATGTTCGGAAAAGGCTCTCTTCAGGTCACCATCACTTTGCCTGTCAATTAATTCCATTTGAAACATGTCGGGAGCATTGGTGACATTAGTACCAAATGGATCTGCAAACATCTTCAGCTCATCACTGTGCTCCCTGAAATCTGTTTTTAAATTAATTCAAAAGATACCCAATCAGTGCAGAATACTTGTCATGGTTGATGCTGTGACTAGATCTTGATAACACTACTGTGAAATGAGTAGCATTTTTTCATTCAGCTGTTTCTGAAACAATTCCAGTTTATGAACAAAGGATTGGATGTGCTCATACAGCCTGTTCACAAACTGATCCTTCCCTTGCAGTTTTATATTCAGGTCCAAAAGATATTTTGTTATGTCAACAAGGAATGCCAAGTCATTCAACCAGCTCGCATCATCCAAGAAGCTGACATCTTTCCCTTTGTTCGTCATGAATGTTTTAATTTCATTAAGCAGTTACCAGAATCTGGATAGTGTGGCTGCCCTTCTAAGCCAACGCACTTGGCAAAAGTAGATCACATCATCATGGTCTGCTCCCATCTCCGCAAGAAATGCTTGGAGCTGTCTATGGTTAAGCCCTTTTGCCCTTATGAAATTCACTGTAGAAATAACCTTTTCCATCACATGTGTCATCTCCAAGGCCTTTGCGCACCGTTGTTCCTGGTGAATGATGCAGTGATGCGTGATGACATTCTGGGGCACTGACTTTGCCATTAAACTGACAAATCCATTTTGTTTGCCGATCATAGCAGGGGCCCCATCAGTTGTCAGACCACAGAGTTTGTCCTGGCAGATTGAATTTCAACAAGACACGTTTCACTTCATTGAAAATGTCTGTCCTCTTGTTTTGCCTTTCATTGAACATAGGTCAAGTGCTCCTCAACAATTTGGAATTCTTTGGTCACTCCTCGTACAAAGATCGCCAGTTAAGCGGTATCACTCACATCTGTTTTTTAATCCACCCCCAAACTGTAAAACTGACAGGCACCCAATCTTTTCATCAATGTGTCTGCAATGTTTGATGATAGGTCATCTACTCATCTAGCAATTGTCTGATGTGAGAGACTGATTTTCTCCTCCATTGCTTGTTTGTCAGGGAATGCCACAGATGTCAATATTTGCAAGCAATCTTTCACAAATTCTCCATCGGACCATGGTTTCCCTCTCTTCGCTATGGCCTCGGATATCAAATAACTTATCTTGGTTGCTGCCTCAGAGTTCTGTCTGCCAGCTTTGGAGAACGGTTGTTGCCCGATCAGGGTCTGCTTCAGCAAGCTCACCCGATCAATCCTAATCTGGCCGATCAGGTTGTCAAATTCAGTGGCATGTTTTGTAGTATAATGCTGCTTAACATTGTTTTCCTTGCAGACAGCTACTTTTTCCTGTCAAATCAGACACAGGATGTTCCCCTATTGTTCAATCACAAAGAAAACCTTGGCCCAACTATCCTTGAAAACACGGCATTCAGCATCAATTTTTCTTTTCTCTGATTCGCCATCTATTGAGAGTTGGGTAGGTTTTAGTCATATGAAAGCTACGTTGTCAAAGGCCCATTACATTAAAAACAATTCAAACATACTTGTATTACTAAGTAATAATGTTTTGGTTAAAATATAGGCAGAACATTGGGCCACACTGTATGGCATGATTAAAAAACGACTCACTCATAGTATTGTCCCACAAATCTATAACAGTGTTTGGCATGTGATATACAAGTCAGTGGGGGTGGGTGTGGACACAGGCTGTGACACCTTTGAGATGCAACTTAAATATGAATTAATGCAAAGGAATGCTCTTATTCTCACGTGACAGGCAGCCAGAGGGAAATGAAAAAGAATAGTGCTCTTACCTGGTGGAGGGCAGAGAGGGAGGTCAGCGATAGTATCAGGTAAACCGGAAAAGTTGTTGCTGCGGCGAGCTGATAGAGTTGGAGGTGACCAACAAGTTATGCCTGTTGAGGGGAACAACAACATGTTTTATTTGTTACGTCATGCTTGTGGCCAGAGTCTTCCAGCTTTGTAGTGCTGCAAATTAAAGGCAAGGCTGTTAACCAGTACACATAATGTCATTATATAAGTGGTGAGGCGCAATTTTTTTCACAATGCTTCTTTCCCAAAGTATATATCAATTCCACTTCGAACCACTTCCATGGCACTGGTGATTAGGTACTTCACTATGCAGATAATAGTTTTGACCAGTGTTGCCAAGTAAATATTCTTTATCTATGTTCACCATGTCCCCTACTTTTGCCTTTGGTCCCCTCTGTGCCCCTCTTAAATGTGATTCCTGAGGACAACACTAGATTGACCAACTATGGGGGTACATGAGGAGTAGGGGCACAATTAGTGAGCTGCAACTAGATCCATTTCAGCCTGTGTGTCTGCTACCATGGGTGACTGGTCCAGGGGGCA
This sequence comes from Ambystoma mexicanum, assembly GCF_040938575.1. Lineage (NCBI taxonomy): Eukaryota > Metazoa > Chordata > Amphibia > Caudata > Ambystomatidae > Ambystoma > Ambystoma mexicanum. Next base: position 416,007,851 of record NC_090927.1, on the reverse strand, counting down.
ACAGAGGCAGTAACAGTCCTCCGCCATGGCCCAGAAATAAAATTACTCGGGTCCACGGACCCGACAAACATTGAACACATTTCATACAAGAATGGATCACCATATGTTTCATTAATATCTGTGTGTATAGATCCATATTGTCAAATTACTGTGAATGCAAACAGACGTCCAAGGCCAAATGATAATATGTCATTGTATAGCACTTATACTAAAGCTCTTTTTTATAAAACAAATATGCATACAATATCACCCAACCTGTGTTGGTATTCATTTATCGACATAAGAAGGTTGAAATGCTGAGATGGCCTTGCTGGGATTCGAAAATGCAGCTCACACACACATCGCAGCAGTGAGCGCTCAACCCACTGAGCTATCATATTGGCTATAGTAAAATGAGCAATTATGCTGTAGTGTAGTGGGCACCATTAAACTAACTGAGATTTAACAGCAGACCAGTTAAGTTTATCTGCAGATCTGGTGCAAAGTTGGCCGCATGTGAAGCCTGCATGCATCTACTTTAAAGCTTCAGAGGTTGGCAAAATAGGGAAAGCAATGCACTCACAGGACATCCCATACTCTGAGCACTCGTTACCTAATACATGCCAACAAACATGCAAAAAAAAAAATACTGGGCCTGTAACTGCCTCTGGTGCCCAGGCAGTAACAGTGCTCCGCCACGGCCCAGAATTCGGGACCCGACAAACATTCTGAGAAAAAAATGCACCGAGCCTGTAACTGCCTCTGGTGCTCCGTTCTAGGGGGCACCACAGGCAGTAACAGTGCTCTGCCACACACGGCCCAGTTTATTTGTTTATTTGTTCAATGTTTGTTGGGTCCATGGACACGATTAATTTATTTATTCCCGCAATGTTGGTCGGAACCAACATTGCAGAAATAAATAAATTAATCGGGTCCATGGACCCGACAAACATCGAACAAATAGATAAATATACCAGGTCAAGGCCTGCAAAATATAAAACAAAGAAAGATAAACTTACCAGGCCTCGGTCACCGGTGTGATGCTGGGTTGGGCTGGGCTGGACTGGTGATTCACAGGCAGGCTGGCAGCTGGCTGGAACAGAAGTGTGAAGGTGGTGCCGCTGGTACCTTCACTCCACCCATAAACATTACGTATGTGATTTCCATTGGCTGAGAAACAGCCAATGGAAATACTGTGACCATGCAAGGTTTTCTTTTTTTTTTACTATGACGTACCTTGCATGGCAACAGTATTTCCATTGGCTGTTTCTCAGCCAATGGAAATCACAACCCATGCCGGCTTGTTCTTTAGGATTTCCTCTGTTTGTCTTTTCGGCCTCGCGGGCCACATGAAATGGCTCGGAGGGCCACATTGTGGCCCGCGGGCCGTATGTTGGGCAACCTTGGTCTAGATCATCGAAAAGGGGCTTAGTGAATATGTTATACATTGTGGGTGAGACACATGAACCCTGTGGCACTCCACAAGTGATAGGAATGGGGTCAGCAGATGCTGGTGGGGAGAAGACTTGCATAGTCCTGTTACTTAAGAAGGATTGTATCCAGCCTATGGCCTCTTGGGAGAAGTGCGCAGCCAAATCCAAGTGGTTACAGAGGACTTTGTGGTCCACCAAATCGAATTCTGCCGAGAGATCAAGTAGAACTAACAAGGCAGTGTTTCTATTGTCCCTGAGCATGTCGATTTGGGCCTTACGGTCTATTAACGGAGTATTGCTCCTGCTTTGGGGTCTGAAGCCTGACTGTTGGACTCCTAAAAGATGTTTCTGTTCTATGTACTCCTGTATTTGGAGGTAGGCTAACCTATCTAAGATTTTGAGCAGGAAAGGCACTGTGGTGATCGGCCTATAGTTGGTAGGTATGGATGTATCTAATGATTGTTTTCTAAGAAGAGGGAGTACACAGGACTCCTTTAGGTTGCTGGGGATAGGGCCAGTGGAGTAAAATGTATTAATTAGCTTTGATATGAAGGGTGATAGGTCACTGGCAGCGTCTTTAATGGTTTGGGTGGAGCATTTGTCGCCCTGGCAGTTAGAGGGTTTAAGTGTAAGGATGACTATTTCAACCTCAAGAATAGTAACTTTCAAGAAGCTAAAGCGGAGTGTGGGTTTGTGTGAGGGCATGGGAGTGTTAGGTTGTGTGATCGAGTTTGGAAGGTTCGCTTTTTTGATAGCAATCTTCTCCTAGAGGGCTGCTACTTTGTTAGATAGGGCTTTTTGAATGTTGGTGCACCAAGTTTTGTCCTTCGCACAGTTGTCTGGCACAGCGATCAGGGTTTTGAGTTCTTTTAGGATTACAAAGAGTTCCTTTATGCCTGAGTTAGCTTGCAGGATTCTCTTGTTATAGGTCTCTTGTTTAGCCAAAAGTATTTATTTGTTGTAGAGGGAGGATATATTGCTAAGGTTGGATTTATTGTCATCAGAGTGTAGTTGCCTCCATGTAGCTTCGCATCTTCTTTTATCTGTTCACAATGTTTTAAGGTGTGGGGTGAACCAGGCATTCAGGTGCATTTTGGGTTTGCTTTTTCTCATTTTTAGTGGGGCAATGGAATCTAATGCTTCTGTCATCATTTGATTGTATTCATTTACTAGGATGGTAGAGTTGGTAGACTCTGGTAGCGAGTTGAGTGTTGGTAGTATTAAAGGTAATATTTTGTCTGCCATAATGTTCTTTTTATTCCTAGTTGATATATAAGGGGCTGATGGGTCGTTTTTAATGATTGGCCTTTTGACTGCTAGTGAGAATGTTAGAAGGTGGTGGTCTGACCATAACTGAGGGGTAATAGATGAGATGGAGGTGCTGCAATTGAGGTCTGCCACCCAATCCCGAGTTCTTCCTTTAGTGTGGGTAGGAAGTGTCACTCTTTGAGTAAAGCCTAGTTCATCAAGAGCATCAGCAATTGTTGCTACTTGCTGGTCTTTCGAGTCTTTAAAACCCAGGTTGAAGTCCCCTAACAAGAGTACTTGTGAGGTGTTTGGGGCAATGGGTTCTGTATATAAGGTTGATGGTTAGAGTTTGGGATCCGGCGATCGGTAGTTTAGCAACCAGGGCTTCGCATGATTTGATATCAGATGAGGGGGCTAGTCTCATGGCAAGGTTGGATTTAGCTATGAGAGCTATGCCTCCTCCGCGAGCCTCAGATCTATCTGCTCTGAGTATCGTGTAATCATCAGGGACTGCACGCATGAGGGAAGGGCCAGCTGCAATGTGTAGCCAAGATTCGGTGATAGCTATAAAATCAAACTTTTCTACCTGTATAAGATCAACTATCTCTGTGGCATGAGCCACTAAAGATCTGGCATTTATTAGAGCCCCCTTGAGGTGCGGAGCATTGTTATCTGACAATAGTTTTGGTGGGATCTGGTTATTTATTCCATCCTCAAGTAGTGCAATGTAAGAGTTGTTTTGCTGATGATTTTCATTCTTGGGAGGCGGTGGAGTGAGAGGATTGGCATTTAAGGTTGTGGTGGTTTGTTTAATTAGAGGGCATATTTTTCTAATATTTAAGTTGGGCATCGATCTGGTAAGAGGTTTGAAAAGTTTAGGTAGTCTGGAGCGAAGTCTAAGGTTTCTAAGGGAAATGCTACATGGTCTGTTAGTTTTCGGTGGATCCTGAATGCAAGCATTACGAGTTAGCGGTTTTACAGGACTCATTTTATTAGATACCAGTGGGGTCGATATGTCATCCATAAATGCTGATAGATTAGTTATTATTGTAGAGTTCGGTGCAGGTGAAGTGTGCAATCTTATAGTGTTAGTCATTGTGCTCAGTGCTAGTATGGCCCACAGTAGGACTGTGTGTATGCCCGTCACATACATGATGCGCAGAAGAAGCGTTTTAGCAGGGAGAAAGATGGGTTCTAATACAAGTCTAGCAAGGCAGGTACATGATTTGACAAATATTTTCTGTTGTGGGAGGCATAACCAAATTGCTGATGATAATAGATTAATATTGTTACTGGCAGGCAATGGGTGATCAAGAATCTAATTAGGCAGGCAATAGGCCGTCAAGGCTGACAGAGATAGCGGCTGAATCAAGTTTTGGTGTCAAAAGGGAGAGGCAGCGTTGTCTGAGATAGTATTCTAGTTTAAGTTGGCTACGATGGGGTGAGGTAGTACAGTATGAGATAAAAGGATGCTGCGAATTAGCTACCAATGGGTGAAGCAACACAGTCTGAAGTAATAGGCTAATGCGATTTTGCTACAATCGGGTGAAATAGCACAATCTAAAATAATAGGCTAATGCAAATATGCTGCAAAGGTGTGAAACAACACAATCTGAAATGATAGGCTAGTACGAGTTTGCTACAATGGGGTGGACCAACACAATCTGAAATGATAGGCTAGTGTAAATATGCTGCAATGGGGTGAAACAACACAATCTGAAATGATAGGCTAGTGCGAGTTTGCTACAATAGGGTAAAACAGCACAATATAAGATAATAGGCCAATACAAATTTGCTACCAATAGGGTGAAATGCAGGCACATGGCAGTGCTCTTTTTTTGGCAGGCAATTAGGCATGGCAGGACTTTGTGGGTATGCTCTGAATTAGTTTACTGAGCTTGCAATGTGAAGCTGTACAAAGAAATAAGTGGCTAATTCCTAAATTACCAAATAGTGAACGTGGCAGTGAGAAATGAGTACCATATATTATGACGAACTGGTGAGGTTTTCCTAGTTATACAGACACCAGTGTAGAAAACAAACATTTACAAGATTAGAAAGAAATTAGGGTGGCAATGTGTACTCAGTGCGTCAGAATTCCAAATGCAGTCGTGCAACGTCTAGTGGCAAGGTACCTCCGTGAGCTGATGTGAGGCAGCTGCTTGCTAGTTCTGTTAGCAGCCCAGTGTACAATTAGAGGGAGAGGGCAGTTATTGACATCTAACAGTTGTGGTAGCGAAGGTCAGGTGGAGACCCTGAGTCACGTTGCTTACCGATGGTTAGTTGCGGGGAGTCTCCTTGCGGCTCTGATGTGGCATAGACAGGCAGGAGAAAGGCGTTGGCTTAAGAGACGGGCCTTTGGGTGGTCGGGCCCGCTGCTGCCTTCTGGCAACAGCGTCCTAGAGTGCAGGCAGGAAGCCCCAATCAGAGCTCGCGGCTCCATTTGTGTGGTTGCTAAGCAACTACACAACAAATGCAGGCAGCAGCCATCTTAGGGAAGGGGTCAGTGTGGTAATGGCTGTTCTGCTTACTAGCACAGCTGATTGGGCAAATGAATTACGGTGATCCACATATCAGATGCTATTGGAGGATCACTATGCCATGGGATGCATAAGGTTTGTGAAGAAAGGCGCTTGTGTGTCGGCAGTGTGGCGGCGAGTCTCACGGCTGTGACCAATTTCTTCAGAAGTTGTCTATGGGCTGAGGGATGGGCTCCTGCCCTCCCCGATGCGATGCAAGCTGCTTCTGGGGCAAAGGAGACAGGTGCTGGCCTTAAGAGGCAAGCCTTAGGGTGGTCGGGGCGGCTGCCGCCTTCCGGCAACAGTATCCTAGATTTCAGGCAGGAAGCCCCAATCGGAGCTCGCGGCTCCTTTCTTGTGGTTGCCAGGCAACTACGCAACAAATGCAGGCGGTGGCCATTTTAGGGAAGGGGTCCTCGTGGTAATGGCCGTTCTGCTTACTAGCACAGCTGATTGTGCAAATGAATTACGGCGATCCACATGCCAGATGCTGTTGGAGAATCGCTATGCAATGGGATGCATAAAGTTTGTGAAGAAAGGCGCTCATGTGTCGGCGAGTCTCACAGCTGTGAACAACTTCTCTAGCAGTTGTCTGTGGGATGAGACATGGGCTCCGGCCGTCCCTTGTGTGACAGAGAGCTGCTTCTGCTTCTGCTGTGTGACCCCAGAGAGTAACAATGTTTACTTCTATCTTGATCCCACCCCTGCTACTCAATTAAATGTCAATTTACATTCACAACAAGTGACTCTGCCACTACGAGAATCGGGATATGTTGTTAAACACTTTTTTTTCCTTCTCTTCTCTTTTCCTCTTTTTTCCTGTCATTTATTCATTGAGAAACCCACATTCTTTCTCTTCTCCACCCGTCAACATTTCCTCTGTCCCTGTCCCATTTGCAAGGTGCTTGGAGCTCATTTCCAGGCCATCATCTTGCTTAACATACGTTAGAACATCTTCCATCTGGTTCTCTTTCTCCATTTCGAGTTCAAGGATCTTTCATCAGTTAATTATTGTTTCTTTTTCCTCTGCTTTGCAGCAAGTACTGGGGCCCCTTAATTCGTACAAGGTCCATGCTTTTGGATGCATGAGCCTCATTACAAGTTTGGAGTTAGCCTTGCCAGTAATACAGGCAGGCTACCTCCAAACTTGCAAAGAAATCCAGCACCTGCAAATGGGCAATTACCGGGTCATTACGGCCTAGCCAGACCTGATAATTGCCCATCCGTGGGTGCCGAAAATGGGATGCACTCCATTCCCATTGAGCCCTTTAAGCCTCAATGGGAATGGGGAGGTCCGATGCACCTGCACCGTTTATAACGGTGCCGGTGCATCCGACATGCTGTGCTCGTGGGTGCCTTTCACTCCGCCGGGTCAGACCTGGTGGAATGAAAGGCACCCGCGAGTACAACTCAGAGTTTGCTGGTCCGGATACAAAGGTACCGGCAAGCTAACCGGTACCATTGTATCTGGACCGGCAAACTCGTAATGAGGCCCAATTGTCTTCTTGTGTAAAATAGTCAGTCGAGGGGAGATAAGGATGTGGGAGTCCATAAAGAGGATTGTTTCTTGTTCTTGTTTTCTTCAATTCAGCAACAATGAGCATCTGGCTGGGTCCCCTGGACCCTTTTTTATTACATCTTTAGGGGCTATCTCCCTGCTCTTAGGCTTGTGTGCTGACGTCACTCGAAGTGCAGGTGTTCCTGCACTTGCTTATACCTCAGTGTGACTGTAATGTAGGAACAAAAAGCACACACATATGTTTTGTTTACCCTTACTTGCCCCACCTGTTTTATAGGCTCACACACCATTCTGTCCTTCTTAGTGCCATGCTGAGCGTAAACATAATCTCCAAATGTCTCTCTAATAGGAAAAGAAAATGTTCCTCCTCTATTCTTAATAGAGCTTTTTATCATTGATATGATATGATATGATATGATATGATATGATATGATATGATATGATATGGCCTTTATAACGCGCCTATACACAAGTGTTTCAAGGCGCGACGAGGCAAGGGAGGAGAACAAAGGGAGGGCGGACAGCGATCCTACTAGGCCAGATGTCATACAGATCACGCAACTGCGTGGGAAGGGGGCAGGGACAGTGTAGTACATGGGAAAAGATGATAACAATAAGTAAGTAAATGGCCAGCATGTGGCAAGTTCATGGGTAAGTGCGAGCATCAGAAGTCAAGGGCTGGTAGGGGGACTGTAGGGATAAAGAAACAGTCCCCAAGTGCGGGGGTTGACAGGTGAACAGTGCAGGTGTGTGACGCTGGCGGGGGAAGGACCTGGGGCCGAGATCAGGGGGTATCCAGGTAGCCAGTGCAGTTCCAGTTACAGCCAGGAGGTCAACAGAGAAGAGGAGGAGAAAAAGCAGAAGCAAAGAGAAAGGTTTTGAGGTGCTTCCAGAACCGGAGATGGTTCTCCTCAAGTTTAAGGGAGGCAAAGAGGCTGTTCCAGAGGGAGGCGTGTCATTCTTAACACTACAAGAGTTAAATTGTCCCCTTCTTTATAAAAAGAAATAATAGAAGACAAAACAACCCTAAAGGAGCCGTCTTCTTCAGCCACTCTTCTTCTTTCTTCTTGGCGCATCCATGAATAAACTTTCCTTTTACTTCCTGCAGAAACCAAATGGAGGCAAAAGTCATGGTAAGCTAACAAAGAGAACTGTACTTCCCTAAAATATGCTTTTCTTCCTTCTCCTGTACAGAGGGCACTGGCCTTCTCACATGTATATTTACTTAACATAATGATAGTTCTGGGGTCATCTCTTTATATCCATGGCCAGGGGTAAAATACAATCTCATCTTTTTTAAAGTAGAAATGATGGTGCACTTTGCTTAATCTTTTTTATGCACATGGTGCAGTGGCAGGCCTGCTTTTGACTCCCTCGATGCAACTTTTCTCGGTGCCTTTACTTTTCGTAAGCCTTCTTCCGATGGTGCAGGACCATGGTCTCTCCTTTCGTTTCTGTGTTTATTCTGGTGAGATACAATTAACCCTTATTGCTGCCCTTCCTACTCTATTATACCTACACTTGACGATGGAAATAAGGGCAGGACCTTTTTAAGTGCATGCAAGTGTAGCATATATGCATAAAATGTTTGCCCATAACTACATTTTCATATCCCACTATTCCTTTGTTCCTTTATCAAAACAAAACATATACCAACCGTACTTTCATTATTTTTCATTAAGATAATCATACAAGGGTCACTCCCCCTTCTTACATCCAAACGTCTTCTCTACCTTATTCACTAAATATGGCCACACTTATGTAAATCTACTACTAGCTGGAGTACCCAGTGTTGCCCGTGTCTTGATGAAGTGGTGTCTCATGTGCCCTGGAGGATGTGGATCTTGCCCTCTTATCAGCAAGTTTTGTTTCAGTTTGTTCTGGTGTCTCGTGCCCTGGAGGATGTTGCTCTTGTCCTCATGTCAGCAAGTCTAGCTTCAGGTTGCTCTGGCATCTCATTTGCCCTGCAGAAAGTTGCTGTTGTCCTCTGGTCTGCAAGTTGTGCTGCTGTTTGTTGTTGTGTTTCAGAAGCACTTGATATTGATTCTCCTTTGCATCAGATGGAGCTTTTCCAAATGATGTTTGTTTTTTGGGTGGTTTGTTTCAGTCACTTCATGGCTTCAGCACATTTGATAAAATATCCATGCAAGATTGATTGATTGCCCTCTCTTCTCGTGAATCAACTTAAGTAAACGATAACCTTAAAAAAAAGGGGTTTTCTATTTTAATTTCCTTTAAACATGCTTCAATAAACACCTTCAACTGTATACAGTAGTAAAAACGGTTACAGAAATAACTGACACATCAAAAATGTAGCTTCAGACACTTTTCTGAATTTTGCCTCCTGCTAGTACCGACTGTAGTAAATCGGGGTGACCATCAGCAAATAAGGGTGTCTACAGAATACATTTTTTTCATCCAAACATTGACAACAAACTTGCCCCAGACAAATGAGGAATCCATGCAAAATTTGGAAACAGTGGGTTCAATGGTGTGGATTTGTATAACTGGACAAACATACAGACATACATACATTCAGCTTTATATATAAATATTCTTTACCTACACCAGCTACACTTAACTTTGGATAAAATGCTATCAGATTGAAACCACTGTATCCCTCACTATCTTTCCTTTGTACTCATCTGGGTTCTCTTTCTTCTTACAATGATCAATAAGGAGATCCACAGACTTCTTGAGTCCACAGGTACCTACCATTCCCTCTTTATTTATATAATTGTGTTCCTTCCAACTGTATAACTATGTTCTACTAAGGCCATATAACCATTCCTCCTGTGCCCCCAAAATGACACCTTTTATCCACAATATAGATCAAAATGTTTACATAAACACACACAGCTAAGCAACCATAACTCGCGCCAAACCGTGCACTGCTAAGACTAACACCCATGACATCAAAGATGACATCACAAATGAATGAAGACAGTAACTCCATTGGCACACAATACAGTTTAAAAAGTAACACACTTAACACACATTGGGCCTCATTACGACCCTCGCGGAAGACCAGGGTGCTATTAGCACCATGGTCGATGCCGGAGTCTGCCATGGCGGAATGGGGAATTACCACCCCATTCCGAGGTTGGCGGGGTGGTAATTCCCCATGCCGCCATGGCCCTTCCCCATTCCCATTTTTGCCCCATAGGGCTCAATGGGAATGGGGAAGGCGCTAATGGTGCCGCAAATTGCGCACCATACCTAGCACCAAGGTCCCCTTGCGGGTCCCTACTTTAACGGCTGGTAAAACCAGCCGTTTAGGTCGGGTCCCGCAAAGGGACCTCGTAATTAGGTGCTAATAGGTCAACGGCACCGCAGCCTTTTACAGTGCCGTTAACCCATTAGCGCCTGGGTCGTAATGAGGCCCATTGCTTCACATGTACCTGGCACATATTTTTTTCTTTAACAGTACGTACCGGAAATGAATGGAATGCCCCAGAAGCAGAAGCTCCTCCACAAGTCCATGACCACATAGAACACCAAAGTAACAGTGTGCAACTAGTGAGCTAGGAGGCAATAATGGACCAATTAATTAACACTTTTGCCAAGTTAAAAGATTTTGTAAGAGACATACAATGGACAATATTAAATACCACTGCCCCTCCTGCACCTGTACCCCTTCCCCCTGTCCCAGCCAACCATCCCCACAAATTCCCTGTTCGCAAAGACATTTTGATGTGACCTCAATCCCTTCCTCTCCTGATGGCTATCCTGTGGAAAACCCAAGTCCCCTGCATATGTCTCCATTTCTGCTACCCCTTCCCTTTCTTAATTGTGTAAGTGCTATGTGTATACTGATGCTTTGTGTGTGTTTAAAAAAAAGCCCTGTTACAGGTATGCGGAGCACGCAACTGTCTGGGATGTCCGCAATTAATCAAAATAGAGGTGTCCTGCGGACACCGTGCCTGTCCGGAAAGTCTGCATTCAAAATGGAGGTGTCCCTAGGACTCTGCTCCTGTCTGCATGTCCGCAAAGCTTTGATGTACCTTTAATTAGTTCGGGGACCCCAACCCTGTCCGGTGGACACTTGGGAGCATGCGCATCTCACCCCCAAAGTCCTACGAACATCCTGCCTATCCGGCATGTCCACAAAACAGTTACGTACTTTAATTAGTTGGAGGACCCCAGTCATGTCTGGCGAATACCTGGGCACATGCGCATCTCATTCCCTGTGTTCTACGGACAACAAGCCTGTGCGCATAGTCCACAAAGTTGTGACATACTTTTAATTAGTTCAGGGACCACAACCGTGTCTGGTGGACACTGGGGCGCATGCGCATCTCATCCCCTTAGTCCTACGAACATTGCGCCTGTTCGGAACTGTTTGCTGCACATGTGTCACACTTTTAATTAGTTTGGGGCCCCACCCCTACCCGTAGGACACATATGCGCATGTGCACAATGGATCCCGTACACTAGGTGTCCTGCGGACAGCCGCCCCATTCGCGAATGTCCACGACGTCGCCATGTGACCACACCCACACTGAGCATTGGCCCTTATTCGTAGACAGTGTCCGGGCCCCTAAACATCTAAAAAGTGCTTTTTTGAGCAATCCAAGGTGTTTAACTGTGAAACGTCACCCTTGCAGAGGTCCCAGACCATGCCCCTGATGATCTGAACACTTTTTGGAACTTTTTGAACCCAGTTTGGGGTTCAAAGTGTCAGCAGACTGCGCAACTGCTGGGAAGCACTCCCCAGCACCACTATAAAAAGGTCACACCCCAGTGCTGCTCCTCATTCTGTTTTTGGATTGCCAGGACAGAGCACTTCTTGTCATTGGGCACTTGCTGTCATTGGCATTTCATTGCTGCATTACTACATCGCTATTGGTTGTGGCTGACCAGGACTACTGCTGCAGGTTGCTGTTCAGCTATATTGTAAATTGCTGTATTCCTGCTGTTCCTGGATCCATGCTACTTTCTCTTGAAAATGGCAACCATGGCTACCTCTCCTGCTGCCTCTGCCCCAGCAGCACCCCCACCACCACCATCAAAACCTCCCTAAGGGCCTGGAGAGGGGAACAGGCATGATGATGCAGAGGAGGAAGAAGAGGAAGAAGAGAATGAGGTAGTGGATATCACCACTACCTGCTGACCATGTGAGTCTTGGGTGTGGAGGCTTTTTGCCACTGTAGGTGGTAAGCCCAAGGCTAGTGCGGCCAAGGTTCTGCAATGAGTGCAGCATCATACTCAGTCGCAGAAAACCTGGGCTGCACAGTTATGAGACTACCTCCATGCGGCTACACTTAAGATCCAGCCACAAAGCAGATGTTTGAAGGGTCATCCCCTTCGAACAGGGTAGTAGGTTAAGTTCCAGTGCAGCATCCTCGACATCTGCTCCTGTCACCACAAGGTACACTCCTGTGGGACAGAAGATTCCTCAAACAGCTTCGCAGGCTATACGCATGGTAGTGGATCCTTACCTTTCAAAGGTCACTGTTTTGTGTATATACTGCAATGCAGTACTTTGCAGGGGTGAGCAGTTCTGGAGTGGTTTCAAGGTTGCGGTCCGGACCATGAGTGAAAGTGCCCCCTACCTCGATGAGGTGCACCCAACATCTTCCTCTCTCCATCTTCCATTTCTTATCCCTGTGGTTGGTGCCCCTTCCCTACCCTGGCTACCCGTCCCTTCCTGGTGTGTCATGTTTAAAAAATAAAAAAAAAATACACAAAATTTAAAAATAAAAAAAGCTCTTTTCAGAGCCACCTTACACAGTTAAAATATTGAAGTGCCAATGACATGGTGTGGCCCCTGCGCAGTCCGAGAAGTCCACGCACAGCGCAGTAATCCACAGACTTCCGAAGGCATGCAGTGGGTGGCAGCATGTGAACAATTGCATTCTTTTCCGGGACAAAGTGTTGGCTCTGAAAAGAGATTTTTTGATTATTTTTTTTTCTTCTTGGAACTTTTGAAATGGCCAACACCTACTGCACACATGCTTCCTATGCTTGCAAGAACAGCTGCAAAGCATTTTCTATATTGCCCAAAAAAATTGATTGCCAGCATCAGTGAGATGGACACCATCTCTGCAGAAAACATTGGTGCTACACAATGTGATGTTTTCATTGTGGAAGGAAGACATACCAACATCTCGCAAAAATACGCAAACATCCTTGTTGACATTGCGCCTGGCTTTCTCCATTTACTGACCAAATTATGAAGAGCACAGCCACATCTGTCTTTGGGCAATGCACGATAAAATGACATGTGAGTTTGGAAACATGTCCATGACTTTCCCAAGTGCTCCTTCATCTCAAACTGTAAAGAGATTCCAGTAGTGTGGCCTAAACTCACCCTCCAAAATGAACAATAATAATGGCTGGATGACGGTGCTTCACCATAGTGGCACAAAGGGGAAGCAAATCCAGCCACTTCATGCCACACACTCCATACCAGTGCACATCCACATGAGGGAATCCAAGATGTACAGCCACTCCACAGTGCTCTGCATACACCTGCAACCAATGTATCCACGAGTCCTCCAAAATCCATACACTCTGCCTTCTGAAAGACAAAGCCAATCTGCACTCCTCTCAATGCAAACATACCTTCTGCCATAGTTTCACCTTCTACACCACACCCAGGAAACCTTATTGACCAATCCCCTGTCCTCCACAGTCCCATTTCCATACCTGCCATCCTCAAAAGCCCTGGATGTGGCACGTGTGATCCGCGAAGTACCGCAGTGTCTGTGGACATATCGTGCAATGCATGGGGGTGGGGAAAGAAATTGCATCCAGTGTAGGAGATTTCCTCTTTAGTGGTGGCTCTGAAAAGAGCCTTTTTATTGTTTTTTAGTGCTTGAAAACAAATATCTTTTATTTTGTATTTTTGGGTTTTTTTATCTTCTTTTCCTCCTTACAGCAACTTCTGCAGAGCATCCCTTACATTCCAGAAAAAAGAGCATTTCCAAGAATGGACAGCAACACTCCATCAGCAGTAAAATAGTACACACTAACAGAGTCAATGTTGTCATTGGAGCAAACAGACATGTTAGCACACCGCAGAACTACACCCATGCCTCTATTCACAAGGCACCTTCCAACATTTTGCCAGGGGTTGAACACATTGGGGTAGGTACATTGTGCTCTTGGTAGCATTTCAGAAAGAAATCACCTTTGCACATGGAATAATTAGTATTAGTTCCTCCACCAAGGACTTCAATATTGGAATCAAACTTGGGACACTGATGTACCCCAAATACTCTCCTGCACAATGCAAAACCAAGACATGAGGACTGCCAAATATAGCCATGTTTCTGCAAAGAGAAACCAATACCTGCACATTGCGTCCAGGCACACTCCACCACAAAGCCTCCAGGCCTGGAAACCCAAGATCTGTAGAAAGACCTCTTTCAATTGCACACCTCTCCAGATCAGAAACCTAGCAATCTCCAACTATCCATACAATAACTCCTGCCATCTTCACTGCACAACCAACACAGCAATGAAAAAAAGTATTACCGTCCCTTCCTGTAAAGCACACGCTTAACACCTAATTAGCTTATCCCCAGAGTAAACTCCCATTTCCATGCCAGGCATGCTGAAATTCCCCGGATGTAGCATGTGTGATTTGTGGACTACCGCAGTGTCCGCGGATCCAGTGACACAGGGGCAGCCCTTCTTCCTTTTCCACTTCACACTTTACAGCACTCTCTCATTGGCTATTGGTAAGCTGTACCACAACCATCCACCAAACACATCCAAGATCTCTACGTCTAACTCTAGCAACTCAGTACAAAACTGCAGATGTACTGTTTAACACTCAAAGCACAGATCTCCTATGATTCCCAAGAACCTGCATCCAAAATTTCTGTAAAACTCTCTGAGATTTCTACTTCCATATTCATCCACATCTACATCCATCAACACAAACCACAGGTATGCATATGTTTTGTAATGCACATAAACAATCAAAACTGCATGTAAATTATCAAAGCATATCAAGTGCATATATTGCATGCATGCATACATTTGAACAGAGTGCCTGCCCCTTGCCGTGCATAACCTCCCAAATAATCATACTGTCATTTGTACCATCTACTCCGATCAACTGACAGTTACTTACAATACTGTTTGCTTTCACATTATTTTTGTACTGCCCACTAGCATAACAGCTGCAAACCACATATTTCAATTTCAGCACTATTACCTGTGATCTTTTGTATAAAAAAGCACATTGGGAACATTTGCACAGCACATGCAAGTGCCAGATCCTATGTGAAATGCCCAGAATAGACACAAAAAGGGAAACTGCATATATATATATATATATATATATATATATATATATATATATATATATATATATATATATATATATATATCATGAAAGCATGGCAAGCACATGCACTACACAACTGACAAAATGCACCATTGTAATGTAACAAAGAAATGCATATATAAATTGGAAGCACTGCTATCTGTAAATTTGCATACATAAATGCAACAACTGAAAATAATATATGCACTCATGTAGAAAGCATTTAAGTGTGAGAAACATAACAAAATTCCACACACAGTAACATTCCCCTTTCCAATCTCGATATCTTTCTCCCTTTTTTCACACTGTACTATGACTTCCACTAATCCATTTCCAAAACACATAATGAAAAAAGCATTGCACACACTTCAACATTGCAGCCCCATAGGACACAGTTATCATTGCACCAATGGCCACCATACCAACAATGCTAATACTCCCAAGTCTCCACTCATTTGCAGTGCTGTACCATTAACACACATACCCACTAACTTCCCTCTTTTGCAATTACAGTGAAGAACCGCCTGCTAAAAGCCAGTAACATGTCTGCTGGAAGATAAAGCCCATACAAAACCTACTCTTCACATCCAAAAATGTAAGTGCAGTACTGTTGTGTTCTGCCTGTTACTCAGACAGTGCAGTGTTGTTGTATTGTAGCCTAGACAATGTTATCCAAGCCCACAGCACTCGCTTCACCCTTACTCATTGCACCTTGCCAGGTCCACTGTATTGTCATCAGAACACCAGTATATTAACACCCATGAGTTTTATAAAAACATTGCAATGTCCTTACTTCCTCAAGCACATTACACTGTCATTGACACTGAGGCAAACCTTTCCCACACGATCACACACACATAGCAGTACAACCTTTCCACCCAAAAGTAACAGCCCTTTGCACAATCACACTCCTCTATGTATACATACCCTCATATTCAGACACTCTTGCACAATACATACAAATACATTGCACAACTTCTAAACCTACACTTTAATTTTTTCTCCAACAGACACAAGACAATGTCTACCAAAAAGGAACTCTGTAGAAAACAACGCAGAAATAGAGCAGATAAAACTCAAGCCATGCAAAATGCAAATCCACCTCTAGAAGACTTTGCACAAAAAGTTCAAACAAAACAGCTAATACAGTCACTAAGCAAAAACAGAACCAAGGTACCAAGAAAAAAAGTGTGACTTGCAATGACCTGCACTACATCTACCAACTGTAACATAGCCACAAGTAAGCATTCCAAAAATGTATTTTACAAGATATTGTCCACCATAGAATCCTTCAGAACCTTATAAAAACATCACACTCCACCCTTAAAACTTACTGCAGAAAATTGATCATGGAAGCTCTTGTAGACAGTGTAATGCTCCTCAAAAGGAAATTATTTATCTTAGTTTTAAACAGTATGAAACCACTAAAGAAATTAATTGGTAAACTACAAAAAGTACTTTGCAACAGATGCAATATCAGCATAGATACCTTTGCAAACATATTTGCAGGTGAATGGATTCACACCACGAGCACAGGGCCATATTTCAATGAAGAGGCATACAAACAAGAGCAAACAAACCCAATTGCTATGCATAGCAGTGGGTAAGGGTATGACAAGGTAGACAATACCATTATAGAAGAAGAAATGCTGCTTGCAAGAATATCCCCAACAAACTTACAATCAACTCTCCATTCCACCGAACCAATACGTCCCATCTACAAATGGCCATGCACATCAATGTGTAAAGTGTGCAAACAATCTTGAAAATCTTTGCAACAGTTGCTCAATCAGTATGTGAAAGCCAAAGACAAATTAAAGATTAAAATATTACATTACAAACTATGGACTCCTGTCCAGTACGCAAATAAACAGAACTACGAGGACATTCTGTTCTACAGCCTGCTTGCAAAAGCACATTCCACCACATCAAAAGGTTAGCAACACACCATTCTACTGTACAAAATCGCGTTCACAAACTGCACTATGCAAAAAGTCCTGCTTTAGCACTGGAGCATTTAAATGACATTCTCCTACATGGTACAGCCAAAGACCTGCTAGAAGAAAAAGCCCACGTCCAAAGCAAATATTTTAGAACTGAAGAGTTCCTATGGCCCCAAGCCATGCGACTAAGAGTCTAGGGCCTGGCCACAACCACCACAGCATAATACAGTCATGCATGCAAACATCTGCCCACTGACCACAACCCACACACATAACACAGCCGCCTGTGGCCCTATCCACTTAATTTGACCTACTATTACAGTACATTTCAGCCAGTGGACAAACTCTTGGGTGCATGCACCCCAGACTCTACTGAGTGCCCACAACCAATACAGCATATTACAGTAAATTACCCAAGAATCTGCCCAGTGGCCACAGACACACAACACATCCACTTAAACCCCTGTCCACTTCGCTTCACATAATATTACATTACTACCACCCACTGCACAGATTATGATACACCCAAGAATCGCAGGGCAGTCCAACATGCCATCTACCACACACCCTGTCCATTTCCGTACGCATACTATTACACTACTTGCAGCCAGTAGGCACACTCTTGGGTGCACCCAAAACTCTAGTAGCTGCCACAATTACCACAACATAATACAACCATACACCCAAGAATCTGCCCAGTAGCCACAACCTTCGGGGCAGTCCAATAAGCCAGCTGCCACACACTCTGTCCACTTCTCTACACATACTAGTGCACTACTTGCAGTGAGTGGACAGACTCCTGGGTGCATGGCATCGCAATCACCACTGCATAATACAGCCATACACCCGACAATCTGTACACTGGCCACAACCCACACACATAAGCCAGCCACATTTGCACTTTTCTACACATACTATGACAGTACTTCAACCAGTGGGCAGACTCATGGACTGTATTAACTGGACACAATTACCTCCCACTGCATAGAGTATCATACATCCAAGAATCTCGGGACAGTCCAACAAGCCACCTGACACACACCCTGTCCGCTTTTGTATACCTACTATTGCACTACTTGCAGCCAGTGTGCAGACTCTTGGGTGCATGGCCTCCGGCATGGCACCCAAGTGTCTAGTAGCTCCAGCCAGGCACCCAAAAGTCTAGGGACTGGCCACAACCACTACAGCGGCCATGCACCCAAAAGTCTACCCAGTGGCCAGAACCCACACACATAACCCAGCCTCCTGGGGCCCTGAGCACTTCTGTACACATACTATTGCAGTACTTGCAACCAGTGGGCAGACTCTTGGGTGCATGGCCCTCTGGCCATGCACCCAAGAGTCTATTATCTGGCCACAAACACTGCAGCATAATATAGCCTATACAAACATCCTCATATCATCTAGATTTCACTCCCCTACCCTAACAAAGCCTGCCTGCAGTCACCACATAAGCTGCCCGACTGAAGACCTACCCGCAAACTACTGCGGTGTCCGTGGACACCGCAAACACAACACAGTCTTCTTCCATCTAAACAGACACATCATATGTACCATCTTTCACTCCCCCACCCTTTGCAGACGCTCTACCCAACACCAGTTGCCCCAAAACATGTTTTCCAGCTGTTTTTGTTGCCGCGCTAGCCATGGATATCAACGGATATCCGCGGATACAATATGGCGGGCATTTCAGAAAAATGTGATGCATATCACGCTTCCCTCCAGTCAATCAGTGGGTGCATTTGGTGTCCGCGGATATGACGCGACCCTCCGGCCCAATCATAGTCAGGTCCGCGGAGTGTACTGGAAAAATGGAGCCAGATATAACTAATTATTTTGGACCTACATTTTGCCTGTTTTTAAAAAAAACTATGGATGAATGTTCACCAAATTTACAAAAGCACGCTTTCTGGACCAAGCCGCCACTCCTGGCACAAATTTGGTGAACATCCGTCGAGTGGTTTGAGCTGTAGGCGTGAGCAATGTTTTTCTCCATTGAGCCTATGGAGAAAAAAAAATGTGGGGACCCCCCTGTAACTTTGCCCCCCCTTGACAACACCTCACCAAACTTACTAAGAAAATTCATAGCGGGCCATATACTTGTTTTTCAAAGTTTGGTAATTTCGTCGAGGGGGAGCAAAGTTATAAATTGCCCAAAAAGTGCTCTTCCTATGTATTGAGCAACTTAACCATAACTACACAGCCACTACCGCAGGGCGTGTAATATATATGGCCATGTAGTTATGGTTAGGTTGCTGTTTCCATAGGAAGGGCACTTTTTGGGCGGCTTATAACTTTGCTCCCTCTGGACGAATCCTCACCAATAATTGCAAAAAAAAGTATATGGGCCACTCTGAATTTGTTTGCAAAGTTTGGAGATGTTTTGGCCAGTGGGGGCAAAGTTATAGGGGGAGGTCCCAAAACTTCTTTTTTTCCCATAGACTGAATGGGGGAAAAACTTTACGCACGGCTAGAGGTGAAACCGCTGGACGGATTTTGACAAAATCTGTGGCAGGTACAGTGGCTTGGTCCAGAAAGCGTGCTTTTGTAAATTTTGTCACCATCCGTGCAGTATGTTTCTTTACAATTATCAAAAAGTAGGATTGAAATAGTTAGTGATATCTATGTTCGCTCCACGGTCACACTTTCCTTTTCGGTCGACGAACAAGATACCGATTGGCTAAGGGGCTGGCGTCATGACCGCAGACATGCAACGTCTCTGCCCATTGGCTGCTGCGAGACGTGTTCTGCGTCAGATGGTTTGGATGCGCCCAACATCTTGGATCTGCGGAAAGCGGAGGAGCAACCAACGTACACATGCTTTTTTCATGAAACAATTTTGCTGTGTCACAGAACATTGGGAAAGGTTCAGACAGTAAGACATGGGTGATAAATGCAGTTGTTCTTCGGTCGTCATGATGTAATTTCTATGGACAACTTGTACGCACAGTAAATGTGGGGTGTAATAACGATAGCACTTCAGTCCATGTAGTGGGCAGGAAATTTGTAACACTTCAGTCCATGTAGTGGACAGGAAATTTGTAACTGTTGAAAGAACATGCGTGTTGGTAGGCAACATTGAAATTGACAACATGCGGTGAATGCATTATTTTTTCAAATGGCTATTATTATATTCATTAGTACGCCGCCATGGGTGGCACATGCTACGGTGGTTGTGGCCAGGGCCTAGAGTCTTAAGATATGGGTGATCAATGCATTTGTTCTGGGGGTCAGTCGTCATGATGTAATTGCTATGGAACTCTTGTACGCACAGTACAACAGTACACTTGTACCTACTTAATAACATATGTTCTATGGCCTCCTTGTACACACAGAAAATGAGGGGTCCAATAAGGCCAGTATTTCAGCCCGTGCAGTGCACAGGGGAATTATTACATTTGTAGGGACACGTGTCGTGTTAGGGAACATTGGAATTGACAACATGCCGTGAATGCATTATTTTTTCGAATGGCTATTATTATATTCATTAGTACGCCACCATGGGTGGCACATGGTACGGTGGTTGTGGCCAGGGCCTAGAGTCTTGGATGCATGTGCCACCCATGCATACACCTGTAGTGTTGCGTTTTGATTGGCAAGTTGTGGGGAGTGCGTGCAGTCTTGGGTGCATGGCCGAAGGCCATGCATCCAAGAACAAGTGGTAAGTACTAGACTTGGAAGACACTGCACACCTATCCCATGTAAGATCTACAGACATACAGCTAGGAGGGAAGCCTCTGGGGAGAGGTGCTGAAGGATAACACACCTATAGAATAACCCCCACTACCACACATCAGCGAGGCGGTTGTGGGGAGACCCTGCACTCTTGGGTGCATGGCTAAAGCCCATGCACGCAAGAATGAAGTCATAAGCAGTGGAGTTAAAAGTCAATATGGGTGTGGTGGAATGTGCTAGTTGTGTCCATGCAACCAAGAACAAAGTGGTAAGTACTAGACTTGGAAGACACTGCACACCCATCCCATGTAAGATCTACAGACATACAGCTAGGAGGGAAGCCTCTGGGCAGAGGTGCTGAAGGATAACACACCTATAGAATAACCCCCACTACCACACATCACCGAGGCGGTTGTGGGGAGACCCTGCACTCTTGGGTGCATGGCTAAAGCCCATTCACATAAGAATGAAGTCATAAGCAGTGGAGTTACAAGTCAATATGGGTGTCGTGGAATGTGCTAGTTGTGTTGATGCCCTAGTGTCTTAACTTCATGGCTGTAGACGATGGTCCGAAAAGTAAAATTATAAGCAGCTAATTTACAAGGACCATGGTTTCCATATGCAGCGATGGTTGTGGGAACCTAATAGGAACTCTACTCCTTGTACCTTGGTTGTAAGGCGTAGGTGGTAGGTTACTCACCAAAGATGGAAGGGCAGCCTACAGGCACTGCAGCATATTAGTACCATAGATTAGATGTGTAGATTCCCATGTGTAGAAAATGCCTGCCAATATACTTACTCCTTACTTTGTTCAGATTCCACATACTTTTTTTAATTGGCTATCGTACTTGGCTGAAGTATCACTTTTTCCAGTTCTGTGATGAAAGAAAAAGGTGTGTTAGTGTTTGCATTTTTTTTAAAATTTACTACATTGCATAATAGACAGTTAACATTTTCTTTTTACCCTCATATTTAGTTTACAAACCAGTGTACTGTGCATTGCGCTCAGTTTCTGTGTTTTCTTTTCTAATCCTTGGGTCTGGGGAAAGAAATCCTTGTCGGATTAAAAAAAAACCTTCATTTCATATGGTACTAACTACTTCATTTTTTCCTTTCATTGTTTTCTTCATCTTTCTGATCAATGTTATGTTTGTTGCCTTCCTGCCCATTTTTAACAACAGTTAGATACCTGTAGGCGTATTATAACTGTGCATTTGTTCCTACAGATTTGTGTTACTCATTCATTTGTGTCGTTGTCATATCCTGTTTCCTTTATCTTTCCCATTAATGTTTTCTTTGTTGCCTTCCTGCCGATTTTTAACAACAGTTAGATACCTATAGGCGTATTCTACCTGTGCATTTGTTTCCAACGATCTGTGATAATCATTTATTTGTGTCATTCTTCCATCCTGTTGGGTAGTTAGATACCTGTGGGCGTATTCTAACTGTTTGTAGTCGTTCACATACTTTGTTGACAATTTTGAAGTACACATTAATTCGTAAATTTTGGCTTCAAGAACATTAAATACGCATTTGTTATGTTAGCTGGCAACCTCTGCCTTAGAGTAATGGTGCTATCATTACATTCAGTCCATCCAGAATTCTTTTTAATGTATGCAGTGTAGTGACCTGCATTGGTTGTAGCTCCTCCATGGTAGATTATTCCTACTGTTGTAAAGGTTTTCTTTCCAAGTGACACTTGACCGCATGTGAATCCAGTCAGTTTGCAGTTGTTTTTGGTGCCATCTGCATTATAACGTAGAAGCATAAGTATTATGTAGGCACTATGTGATTGTATCAGTAAGGTAGAGCGATTGTCTGAATTGCAAATACTACATAATCTGCCATGGTTTGCATTTTGTACAAGTTGCTGAAATGGAATGCTCTCACTATTTGGTATGGAAACATACAGAAATCGCTCATTTAGGATTTCTTCCTACATCACTTTGTTACAAAGAGTGCATGTATGTTTCCACATGTACGAAATTCGGAAGATTT
This sequence comes from Ambystoma mexicanum, assembly GCF_040938575.1. Classification (NCBI taxonomy): domain Eukaryota; kingdom Metazoa; phylum Chordata; class Amphibia; order Caudata; family Ambystomatidae; genus Ambystoma; species Ambystoma mexicanum. The sequence goes on along the minus strand of NC_090927.1, from coordinate 415,985,256 downwards.
CATTTACAGGTATGCTTTTGTTTTCCAATACTAATAGTATGTACATTAGAAATTCTTGTGGATCTTCTTGTGAGTTCATAGTGAATCTCAACATTCCAGCACAGTCGTCCAATTGTTGCCTTACTCCATGAACACTGTATGTGTTGTCAGGATTGCTTGTTGCATTTCTATGCAGCACTAACATTTGCAAACACAATTGATCTGTGCTGTGCAGGTAAATAGTGTTAACAATTGGTGGCAATTGAAATAGAATATTCATTGCTACATTTGCATGGTAATTTACCCCACTTTCATTTGTAAATTTGAATGGGCCAGCAAGTTCTGTATATGAGTGCATTTTTTGTTTTTTCTGTTGCTTCTTTGCCGACGTGCCTGGTTTACATTCCCTAATAGGTTCTTCTATGTTTGCAGCAATTGATGAAACTTTAGCTTCTTCTCTTTTCTTTGTGGAATTTGCTGTTGCAATCTGTTGCATTTATGCTTCATTTACTTTTCTTTTACCAAGTTTCACTTTATCTGGAACAGGGTATTGTTTCAGATGAGGGGTGTACAGTGAACGCAATCTATTGTATTCTAGAATGCAAGGAATATCAGCTTTGACTTTACTTGAATCAAAGTTTATTAGCAATAGACCGTCAAGTGTACGTAAGCGAGATAATGCTACGTAGCTCATGCCTTCCTTAAACACTGTCTTTCCTATATCTATCAATGCTTTCTCTAGGGTAAGACCTTGGGATTTATGAATGGTAACTGCATATGCAAGAGTTAGAGAAAAGTGCTCTCTACGTACATACATGTCTTTGAAGAGAAGGAATCGAGCAATTGAGCGCCCTATCCTTTTCACTTCTGAAACTTTATCAAAGCAAATATTTACAAACTGAATGTTGCTATCACATGGGTAAGATTGAAAGCCAACAACTGTGCCCAGTGCTCCATCAACTAGCCCTTGCTCTACGTCAAGGTTACATTTAAGCATTTCTCTACAATTTAATGATGATTTCAATAATTTTTCCAACCCAGCTATGTTGGAGATTGAATTTTCTAAACTATTTAGTCTTGTTGTGGCTTGCTCACACATGGGTACTGTCATACCATGTACGTATAGTTTGTCTGTGGCGCTAATTTCTATTATTGCTTGCATTTCTTTCTTTAAAATTGTTTCATTGAATTTGAAACAGCTTGCAAGAGTTGGCATTAAGTCCATACAATTGACATTTTTGTGCGCTATTTGTTCCATAACATCAGTTGCACATGCATTATCGCCATAAAGTGCATGTATATGCCGATTTTTCAATACAGCTTGTGCTTCTTGCGATAATACACCAACTCTAATACTTTTTAAGATGTTGGCATAAGTGAGATCTGCAGATTGCCGCATGTTCTCAGTTAATTCTATGTATTGGAAATGTTGCCAAAGGTTAACATTAGCAATGCACCAACAGTTTTCCGGCAGAGTTTGTGGCCTAAGGTTTTAAAAATCGGTTCACCTTTCACTGGTGTCAATTGTAGAAGATCTCTGAAAACGATAATGTGTTTCCCTGCAAAGAGTTCTTCGTTATTACTTTTAAGTACTTCTTGCAATCTGAGATGAATCAAAGCCAACATTAGGTTGGAGACCATGCTCACTTCATCTATTAGTAGCATTTTCATTTGTTTCAATACTCTACGTAATTCCATTGCAGCTTCTGCAGAAAGTTTGTAGTAGTCTAATTTATTTTGATGCTCTACTGGAAGCAGTAGTAATCGGTGTAAAGTCACACTGCCTATGTTGTAGGCAGCTAAACCTGTGGGGGCTGTTACAACAGCTGACAGTTTGTTGTTTGTCAATTGTGGAAGGAACTTGCTGATAATTTTGATTAAGAATGTTTTCCCTGATCCAGCTTCACCACTGATGTACAGCAGTATAGGTTTTTAATTTTGGCAGGTACATTCTTTATTTTCGTGTTGTACACTATGTACAATTTGTTTTGTTACGTCTTCAAAAATGGTGTGCTGATCGTTGTTAAGTTTTGCTTGTTTTACAGTTAAGTCTTCTGTATCTTCTTGATACGGATAAATGGTGTTTTCTACTTCTGCCATAGCAACTTCAGCCTCATTTGCTATTAGTGTTTGGCCTAATGGTTCTTGACTTCCTGTTGCAGAAGGTTGACTACTGTCGGAAGAGTCTTTATCTAGTTGGGCCTGAATTTCTTCTTCCTGTTGCTGCTCATTTTGTAACATTGTTTTGTACTGCGTAAAGTTCACATCAGTGATAGTGCTTTCATTTGCTTTGAAAGCATCTTCATAGCACTCATAATTATCTAGTATGTCTTCCTCTTTTCTCCATGGTTTGAAAAGTTGTAACAGAGAATGTAATGTAGTTCTTTCTGTTGAGGAGTTTTTAATTACAATTTCACATGATTAATTAAGCTTTGTTTGTTAGGTTTCACTAAGCTCCCTTCACAATCGGTCACTCTGTATCTACGTTTGCTTTCATCAGGTTTTACATTATTTTTGTATGGAAAGTTTTGAGCTATGTGGTATAGACACATGCTTTCCAGAGTGGTACTCCTGTGTGGATAGTATGTGTCCAGTAAATTGCTTTTTAGAATGTCTTGGCTGTTGGGATCATTTCTGGCAATTGTTTCTATGTCCTCATATGATTTTAGCACTCTTTTTCTAGATTTTGCAGGACCAAGACTGAGCCATACTATGTTATCTGATTTTCCATACAAAGCAGTGCCGGTTAAACGATCTGCTGCTTCATAGGCCCCACATTCTCTATGAGAAAGCATTTTTATGCCTAGGCTGTACAATTTCTGTGATAATGTTTTGTCTGATGCTAGGACATCCCAGAGGTCTTGAAGCTCTGATTATTCTGCTTTTGTTAAGTAGGCTGTAACATATCGTGCAACAGCAGTTGAATTATTTGCAATGTACTGCACACCTATCTTTGCATTCCATAATAGGGCAATGATTGCATTGTAATCTTTGATATATTTTGATTCTTCCCTTCTTTTTATGTAATACGTGTTTTTAGGTGATTTGCCTTTAACACTATGTCGAACTGAAGACATGAAGTTGTTCACTTCACCTGTTTCTGTAACTGGTCTAGGGAAACCAAAGCGACATTTGGTGTAGTATTTATCTTTGTTTTTGTATTTATGGCAACAATATTTTCCACATTTGTGTCTTTGAAATTGTAAAATCTGCCCATGTTGCTCACTATGCGTCTGTTGTGAAGGGATTTCACATGTGACATATTTATGGATAAACTGCTAAATAGTGCTATCACTGTCGTGCCCAAACTTCGTTGCACCTTTGATCCATAACAGCATGTGAATATGTGGTGCTCCTCTCGCTTGATATTCTTTTCTCCAAAAGAAGCGTTGCACTTCTCCAAGGGGAGGAAGAGTTTTATTGCAAATAAAGTGTAGCATTGCAATGAAACAATGTTGGAAATATCTTGAGTCATTAACTGGATCTAGAGAGCAAAGTTCTCCAGGTGTTAATATATCTATGTTGTTTTTGTTGCTGTTTGCTAGGCGTGGGAACTCATGTAAATCTTCCCATGCATAGTCTGCACAACTTAGCGTAACAAACCAAGTTGGTGGTCCAAGGTTTCTGATCATGCAACGCACGTCTCCGTGCCGTCTGAACCAGTATTCCTTTGTACCAAGCATGTTTGCAAACGAATTTGTTATACTTGATTGTAAAACCTCATCTTTTTCTTGTACTTTTTGTAATAACTGCATAGCTGACATATTTTGAAAGTGTGTTCCAGATTTAGGAATGTGTGCAACTCCACAACATAGTGTTGCTAATTCACTTTCATAGAGTAGGTGGAATATGTATTCCACATTTTGTCTAAATCTGGAATCTTGTGAATACATTCGTAATGAGCGGTATTCTAATGCCCCAATCTGAGTGGGTCTATCATCGTATCTCCCACCTTTGCCAGTAGGAAATAGCAGTGGAAAAGCACGTGCTTCTATACTTTTTTCCCAAATACTCATTGGTGACCCTTTGGTTTGTCGCATTTGGTAAGTTTCTAGTGCATCATCTATGCTTTCATTGGAATGCAATGGATGAATTGTGTAATGGTCCAAAAGAGTGGATACTGTAGCTGGATCCAGAAGTTCGAATGGTCCAGTTTCTGATGGCTCTTGAATTAGTTCAGTTGTTTGCCTTAAGCTTTCATCAATATTTATTTCCTTGTAGTACTCATTATTGTCATTTAGATATTGCAATGCTTGTCTAACTTTGTGTAAATCCACTAATTGTTGCCAAATTATTTTGTCCTTTGTTGGTTCTCCATTTACCAAGACTATTAAAGAATGCTATATTGAACGTTCCACTCCTAGAGTGTGTACATTTTCCTTTAGATCTAATGGCAAGTAAACTACTTTGCAAAGAATGCCTTTCACCAATTCAGAGGAAGGTAATTTTGCTGTTTTTGGATGAAGGCGTATAATTGCTTGAAATGGGTGAACTGTTTGAATTATTATGCTCTCATACAAATTGAGCTGTTGCAAGATTTTTGGTAATGGAAACAATTCCAAATTATGTGTAATAACACGTGAAGGAGTGTGGTTGTTGTCTAATTTTGCAGAACAGTAACTGCAACATATTAGGCGTTCAGTTATTTCATATTTGTTTTCAGCTAAAAGGTACAAAGCTAATTCAAACCATTTAGAGTCTTCATTGTTTTCTATTTTGCATGCTATGTCCACATTTTTTGTGTTCCTTTTGTAAAACGTTCTGCAGCAACACACACACACATGGTTTGGTACTTGAGCTGATGACCTTTTAAATTTAACTATTTCTTTTCTGTATGTGTGTAGTAGAAGGTTGCTATGTGCAGAATTGTCGCTACTATGTTCTAAAACTGTTGCATTTTCTACGTGGCTCTCACTTCCAAAATACTTTTTCTGGATACGGTCCATTTCTTCTTGTAAGTATTTGGGTGTACCATGCAGAAGAGTGGTATTTAAATTGCCTAATTCTGAAGCTGGACTTTTTGCATAGTATATTTTATACACTAAATTTCTTACATTGGAATGATGTACTGATATTCTTTTGATATCATGGAAGGTACTTTTGCAAATAGGCTCAGAAATGCAGGCTAATGAATGTCCTTTTAGTCCTGTGTCTTTCCGCACTGCACAAATATCCATATTTTGCAGCACTTTCATTTTACTTTTGTCTTTACCTTTTACATATTGATTGAGAAACTGACGTAAAGATTTGAAAGCTTTGTTTGGAACGGCACACATTGATGTGCACGGCCATTTGTATACTGGACGGTGTGGTTCTACTGAATCGAGAGGTTATTCTGAGTTTTCAGGAGATAGTTTTGTAAGCAGTGTTTCTTGTTCCATAATGGTAGTATTGATGTTCTCATACCCTCGTCCACTGCTATGGATGGCAATTGTTTGTTTTATTTTGTTTGTATGCTTCTTCATTAAAATATGGCTCTGTGGTTGTTGTGTGACTCCATTCACCACCACAAACATGCAAGAAATGATTTTTGTTCACATTCCGTTTACTGTTGATTTTCTTTTGTAGTTTGGTACTTAGTTTTGTTAGTGCTTTCATCCTATTTAACACTAATATGAACAACTTCCTTTTGAGAAGGATTGCACTGTCCACGAGAGCTTGCAGGATTAACTTTCTACGGTAGGTTTTAAGGGGTGAGGATGATTTTGGTCCTCTTCTCAGTAGATTCTGAAGGACTCTGTCACGAAACATTTTTGCTAAAATACTTTTTTTACTATGGGTTCTTCTTACACTATCAGGATTATTAGGAACATTGTTAGCTGTCCTGGCAGCCGTTTTTTGACAACATTTCTGCGTTTTGTGACACTTTTTGATGGAGGAGGTACAGTTTCGGTAGTTGAGACTTCCTTTATTATGTTACCCAACTGCATTAGCTGGCTTGTACCAAGATTCTCTACACACTCTACAACAGGTGGATGCTTACATTGGGCACCTTTATTTTTCTGTGTTCCTTTCTACAGAGTTGCTTTTTGGTAGGCATTCTTTGGTGTCTGTTGAGAAAAAATATTTACTTTGGTCTGTTGTCCAATGTATGTGTGCAGTGTGCATGTGTGCATACGTCTGAGGGGGAAGCTCTTTGTCATGGTGTGTCAACGTACAGTGAACTCTAACAATCATTTGGTAAGGCTGCCTTACTGTTTGTATACTACTAAAATGTGCTTCAGATGAGACTACAAAGTGGCCTACTTGTGACGAGAACCATTATTAATAACCGAAATACCAAAAACCTGCTACAGCAACTTCTTTTCCCGATCTAACCTTCTAAGAATGATCTATGTTATTTCAGTACCAAACACACAGGGATTTGTCAGCCATTCTGCCTGTTATTCTTTGTTCAAAAAATGGATATTTGTAGATAGAATGGTTTACAAATCAATGCTTGCTTTGGTGCCCAAAATAAACAAATAAGCCATGCAGCCTCTCTAACGAGTAGTTACAATATAAAGGTTGTACTGTACTTACTTTTTTTGTGCAACATGACCAGGTTTCTTCGGATATGTCGTCTGCAGTGTAGATGCTGTTGATTCTCAGGAGAGTAGTCTTCACTGCGAATTAAAAAAACAAAATCAATTACTTTGTGTGTTTGCAGCAGTGATGATACTGCAGACATTACTTGTGCTTCTTTCGTCAGAGGATTGAACTTTCATATTTCAACCCAGTGCACATGCACATTTAACTTCACTCTGTGAAGTCTTAGCATAGTACGTGCAATATGGTACTTGTAAGTCCTTCAAAATAACTAAGGGCCTCATCACAGCTTGGGCGGTAACGGTAATGCTATTAGCACGGGCGGTATTAGCCCTACCGCCGAACTCCCCGGCGCTAATAGCGCCGGATCACGAGTTCGACGGTAATGTAAGTCCCCATTCCCCACTGAGCCCATTCGGGAATGCCCCATTCCCCATTGGGCTCAATGGGGAATCTTCGCGCTAATACCGCCGGTGGATTTCCCGCCGGCGGTAATCGCGCGAATTTTCAGCGGATTTACGCCCAGCTCAGAGCTGGGGCGAAATCCGCCGAAGCCTTGATTCGGCGGACCCTTAAATCCGGCGGTAATAGCGCTACCGCCGGATTTAAGGGTTACCGCCGAAGTCATGATGAGGCCCTAACTCTTTTAAGGGTATGGAAATGCCTTGTTCTTTACAAAGTGTACTATTCATAGGAGGGAGGTTTGTAAGCGATAGGGCAAAGTACTAGATGGGGAACATATTTTACTTGTTAATGAAAAGCACGATGTCGAAAAATCGGGAGACCCTCAGAAGGAAATGTCAGCACTACAATCGGGAGCGCTTACTATTCTCATACGATCACATTGCAAGTAGCATTACTGTAGGCCGTACAGAGTACAGAACTCCGACATTTTCACATACAAAATTGAGGTCTGTCCTAAATAGGCATGCTTGCAACGTATGTACAGGGTTTGCGGAAGACAGTAAGCAGTCGTGCGATTTGTGAATGACAAATCGGCAATCTTGCACTTTAAAGGGGGAGGGTTGTTATGTGTTCCCTATGGACATTTAGCAGCATTATTTTGTCTAATTTAAATCATAAGGCTTCCACATATTCTCTGATTAAAATATACATACCTGTGCTCTATATTGATGCATGTGGACATGTATGGAGCTGTACGTAGAAATTCGCAATCCTTGCACAGTAGCTTGTGAAGTAGGTGCTTTGCAATGGTATGCGACTTCCATTCAGAATCATAAACAGTAATTTTGAAGTGCGCAATGTTGATGACGGAGTTAAAATTAGAGATGTTCTATGTGATTGGTGGATGATTTTGCGACCGCTTAGTTGTGTCCAATGAGGGACTCGCTTTGGCACCGCTGTAGAAAGGGTGGAAGGACCGGGTAAGAGTTACGTGCCGCATGAAGGCAACGCTTGTCCACTGGTAGGGCATGTCACATACGGGTTTCTACAGCAAATCCTGCATGGAAATGCGACTGCAGGCATCAGCCAATCAGATGTTCACATTACTCTTTTGTGTGGAAAGAAGGTGCGCACACTGAAGATGGCAGAGGTGGAGAGGGTCAGGGTTTTGATGCTTGGAGACATTTTGCCGAAAGTAGGCATGTGGCACACCATTTCGATGTGCGAGGAGTGGAGGTGGTGTGGAGCGCTGTCACTGATGCCAATGCTGCAGCAATTCTGCAAGTTTGTAGAGACATGCGTAGAATGACCACTCCTCATGTGGTAATTTTGCACTACCGCACTTGCCATTTGGGATACCTGACTTCACGTACTTTGTTGGCAGATTTGCTGCATGGATCTTATTTGCAAATATGTGGCCTCTGTTGGTACTGTGGATGTGGTGGTCATGCATTTTGGAGGACTACATTTGGGGCACATGTCGTGTTTATGTTTGCTTGTTTATTTAAAGAGGTTGATGAGAGCTGTGATGCAGATATTTCCTACTGCAAAGGTGATTCTCTCATCGATGACACCAAGAGGAAAATGGGAGCATGCCAGTGTCAGTTGTCCACAGCTAGAGAGGGAGAGATGTTGGATAAACAGAAGCATGTGCAACTTTATGTCCAGTGTTGGGATGTTGTGCACAGACTATGACAGCATTAATAACCAGTGAGAGTTCCAGTGGTTCCAGGGAAATGACATTTTATTTACTTCCATTGGCAATGCTGTTGTTTTTGCCACTGTGCACGAAGCTTTGCAGACAATCCTGTAGAAATGTAAGATAACGGTTAATCTTCAGTGGAGAAAAATGTCAGGAGGAGAAGGAAACAGACAGTGAGCAAAAGACAGAAGAAGAAAGAAAAATTTATGAATGCACGTATGTAATAAAAACAGGACAAAAATGACAAAAGAAATATAAGCGTTTGTGGGGACTCCTCCTCGCGGGATCTAGCGGGAAGAAAGGAGTGCGAAGAGCCCGAAGAGAACAGAGCACCATACCTTGGCGGAAAGATGACCAAGGCAGTCAGCCCCGGCCCGCCTCCTGAGAAGGAGCTTCATAAGTGATAGGGCCTACCTGACAGAAGCCCAGCTAGCATAGCGTAATACCAAGGCTGAGGACAGCTTCCTGGGTGCTCTTGCTGGCTAAGTGTGTCTCATTCCATGACATCTTGGATGAAGTGAAGTTAACTGCATTATTAGACAGCACAACAGTGAGTACAGACCCCAGCCCTGCTCTGGACCATACCCAACCCTCCCACATTGTTATTGTGCTGGTGTCTAAATAAACACCCACTGAAACCATACAGCGTCCTGTCATCCTTCTAGGCCACTACAGTGGTTTTACACAGCATCCTAAAGACACAAACCCACCCCTTTATTACACCTCTCCACCCCCCCTAACACCCTCTCAACCCCCCTTCTAGTGTACAGCACAGTAGTGCTGTGCAATCCGCAGTACTGTGAGGATTCCACATAGCACATCCGGTTGATTTTAGGATGGCAGCTATAGCATTGCCATTGAGGAGGCAAAGCAAATGGGCAATCTGCTTACTGGTTGTGGTGTGTAGAGAAAGACTGTGAGAGAAGGTTTGTTTCTACACATAAATGTAGGAGGCTATGGTGAAAGTGGGCAACATTAGGGGCATGAATCATGTTTGTATGCATGGACTGCATGCACTTGCGTAACGTTGCTACTATACATTCCCTGCTGCTTTTGTGGGATCACTTTTCTGACATTTGTAGTACATGCATTACAATGGAAGACCATATTGTGATGTGTATAAAGTACGTGGCCGGCATGATGTTGTTATGCATGCAGTGTGTGCATTATATCATATGATGTGCTATGGTGCTTTCTGCCGTTTGTATTGCACAAGTGTGTGAAGGAGCACCGAGGAAAGGGACGCAGAACGGAGGCCATACAGAGAAATTGATTCCTCTAGCCCGTCTGACATTCACTGTGCGCAAGTGAATGGGAAGGGGGAGGGCAAAGTGCAGTATGTGGGAACAATAAGAAACAGAAATGCATGTAACTACGGCCGGTGCTGGTAAGTGGAAGGATACGTGTTGACATAAAGTGATGTGTGCAATGGGCGCTCTAGAAAGCAGTCCGCAAGTGCGAGGGTTGGCTAAAAGCTAGTAAAGGGGTGGAAGTGTAAGGAGGGAGGCAGAATGGGACACTGATAGGATGGGTAAGAAACCAGTGCAAAATATGTTTTAGACAGGAAGTCAGCAGGGGACAGGGGGGGTAAAAGAAGTACATGGAAAGGTTTTCAGGTGCTTTGAGAGTCTGCATTATTCTCCTTAAGATGCAGGGAGACAGAGAGCATGTTGCACAGGGAGGCTGCAGCAGAAGAAAGATATGTACCATCATCTGATTGCACGTACAAGCAATTGACCCGGACGGAGTAGGAGGCTGATGAGGGAAATGGTGGAGCAAGCACATACGTAGGAGGTGAGAGTGGAAGGTATTGAGGTCCCAGGGACCAGATGTCATTCTGCATAATGCACAGGGCTTTTATTTTATTGTTCGCAGTTAGTGGGAGGTAATGCACACATTTTACTAAAGCTGAGGTAGGATACCTGCCGTGCAGGTGAAGGACAAGTTCCGCACTCTTTCATGCATGAGTTGGTAAAGACAGAAAGTTGAGGTGGGCAAAGTTAAAAAGAGCCTGTGGCAACAATGTAGCGTACAAAGCACCACACTCGTGCAGACACTGACCTTTTGGCAGTGCCTGTAGGTTCCTAAACTACATTCAGTGGTGTATTTAGTGCCTTATTTTTACGAGTTATGTAGTAGGTGGGTTAGTGGAGAACGCATTTGGTATAAATGTGGGAAGGCAAGAACAGAGTTGCTGATTAGCTAATATAGTGTATGATATGGGTAAATAAAAACGTTGGAAGCACATACCAACAAATTGCCATTTCATGGTGGCAGATGGGAGGAACACTAGTATGCTTTTTAAAGTTGTAGTGGATGCTTATAAGCAGATTTCGTGCGCACAGGTACTTCTAACAGAGTTGGGCACACACTGCTAAAAAAATGTCAATCAGTTTCCTTGATGGTTATGGGTGCTTATGTGCATGAATGTGCATGTATAATGACTGCAATGTTTCACTGAAGTTTTAACTGGAAGTGCTTCCCAATAACAGCACTCGTGCAGCCTAATGTTGTAATGGTACATATGAACTGTTGTGGAGAAGTGACATTGTAGGATGCTGAAGTCTTGGAGGCCATTGGTGGATGCACCTGTCAGTGTTAGGCGGAAACCTGTGCAGTTCCCTCTGGGACCACTGCAAAAGATTTAGGACTACAGGTTTTTGGCAGTAAACCCACTTGGTAGCAGTCTGTACCACACAGATTCACTTGGTAGCTGTGGCTGAGCAGTCAGACTTCGCTCAAGAAAAGTTAGGCAGTATGTGGAGTATACAATATAGGGCAATTTATGCAGTAGAACAAGCAAACACGGAACAAGGCTTCGGTGTAAAGATATAAAGGTATTTATTTATAACAACACATCTATGTAAAACACTCTGGCACTAATACGGCAAACAACTTCCATCACAATTACTATACGAAGAAAAAGATCAATCCCCCTAACAAAAGGTTGACAAGTCTAGGTTCACCGGCATCACTTATTTGCAGACAGAGGTGAATGCTTTAACCTAGATGGCACTCTAGTATTCGTTAGGACGGGAGAGAAAAATAAGGCAGGTTATGAAATCAACTCGGTACCAATACTTTACGGACAAATGCAAGGCAAGTAAGGCAGGGTCTACTGCAGATCACAAAGTTCAGAGGCCAGGCCCACTCGGAGAGAGGCAAGGCGATATGTCCCAAAAAATGTCTCAGTGGAAATGCGCTTCAAGTCTTTATCGCAAATTGTTATGGAAAGTTCGGACCAGTTCAGAACAGAAAGTTAAAGAACGCTTGGAGGCGACCCAATGGAAAGGCGAGGATTAAGACACCTCACTCTATCCGGCAGAAAGGCAAGCCAGGCGGACACGGTACCTTGTTTGTGGAGAGACAGCTCCGGCGGGGGCAGTTGTTCCTGGTGGTGGATGCACGTCGAGTCTTTGCCAAGAGAAGAGATGATCTCGTCGTCGAAGGAAAGTTGAAGATCGTTGCACCACCAGGGAAGAGACCAGCCACGGAGTGCTCCGTCACAAGGCACCACCTTTTGGTCGCGGTACAGGGGTAGTGGCTATCCGGTTGCCGAGGTGCTCTGCACGGGCAATTCGACCACTGCGTCCTGGAGCTAAGAAGAAGCAAAGGTGACTGGTTGTTCCCACCAGTCAGGGGAAGAGACTCTCCGGCAGGAAGATCTCCTCTGTCGTCGGGAAGTGGTGAGTCAGTTCAGCAGGGCTCCACCGGAGGTGTCGTCGTTGCAAGTCGGCTCAGCTTTACCCTCGTCGGATTCTTAGGTCCTGTGGCGACTTCTGAAGATCCAGTCCCAAAAGCCCTGCTTTTATGCAGAAAACCCCCATTCATTCAGCCTAGCTGTCAATCAAAACACGCTAAGTTGTGAGCGGGGAGGCTCACCACTTGGGCCAATCACACCAGAGTGTGACCGGAGTTGGCAAGGCAACTCAGTCCAGGGTGCCTAAACCCCCTACCACACCCCTGTGGTAACCCAGACAGAATGGCACCACTTTGGAGGGTCTCTGTACAGAAGCCGCCAAAAGTGGAACAAAGGGCTCAACCTTTGGTTTAGGAGTCACAGAGACGAAAACAGACGCCATTTTAAAAACCGAGTTCTGGCAGAAAATACCATCCGATAGGCTTATTTAAAATAAGTAAACCGGTGGTATGTTAGAGATTAACGAGGAAAAGTATTAATCTCCAAAAATGGGAAGAATCCCATAGGGTTATATTCGGGGTCGAATATAACAAGTAGTTTCCACTGCCACCAGCCAAAACTCGACGAGGGGGGACGGGACAGTGCCCTCTCGAATAACAGACCCAGGAGTAATCGAATTACCCCTACTAGTACATCCACAATAGGATGGTTTGTACTAGTTCTGTTAGTAAATTTAGTTCTAGTAAAGCCAATAGTGACTTTACATGCCCGGGGAGACAGTAGTCAGTCCCCGGGTATGGAGTCTATGATGGAGGTCCGCTAGGACGCCCCAGTGTTACGGCACGGAGGGTGCGGCGTAACACACATAGAAAAACATATGAGACCGTAAGGAGTAAAAGACCCCATAGCCCATCGAACCCATTGACGTTCAAAGGAATTACACACATTCATGTCTAAGAGTGGGAGAAAAAGAATCTCACTCTTGGCAGGATGGAAAAAACAAACTCCAGAAATCCAGCAAAGCTGCTGGGGGACTCACTAGGTTAGGAAATTCAGCCTAAACAGAGAATTCTCCCTAACAGTCAGTACTTACAAATACCTAATCAGGACGTGGTGGGAAGAGGATAGTGGAAAGGGAAGAAGGTCTTTAAATTAATTGTGCGGCTCTAACGGGACTTTGCGAGGAGCAAGTGCTATATTCTGTGCCTTTGAAAATGCTGGCCAATGGAAATGCGATTGTTGCAATTGTCCAATGAGGTGCTTAGATTGTGCGTCACAGGAGAAGGTGGACATATTTTGTTTAATTCCTGTGTGTAGTGAGGCGGACAGAGATGGCGAAACGCAAGGTTTTGATAGTGGGTGTTTGCTTTGTGCTCAATCTGCTCCAGTATGCCGTTGAAAGAGGCCTTAATATCAATTTGAATTTGAATTTGGATGAAGTGGACACTTTGTGGTGCAGTGTCCCTGTCTGTAGTTTCCACCATTTGGTTGAAGAATGTTGATGAGTGGCCACTTTAGGTACTGTACATGTAGTACATTATGGTGCATTGATTGTGGGTTCAATAGCTTGTGAAAGTGTGTACAGTCAACTGAAAAAGATGATGAAAGAAGTGAAGCGCATTTTTGCCACTGTGAAGGAGATTTTCTCATGTATACCACCAAGTCCAGTACATAACTATTCAAATGAATGTTGTCGGTAGCCAGAGGTGGGAAGGCGTCTTATCAACAGAAGTATCTGCAACTTGTTGCGTGCTGCTGGGATGTATTCCTGTAAGAATGACAACATTGGTCATCGATATCTGCACCTTCTCAATGGAAATGGTATTTCCATTGTGATGTCATCTTTGATGTCATGGGTGTTATTCCTTGCAGTGCACAGTGGTAACGTGAGTTATGGTTGCGTAGCGTACCATAACTTGCACATTTCTGGGGTTTTTAGTTTTTACCTGCATCCATAACTTCCCTGTAGCAACGTGTTTCCGTTGAATTTCATAGGTTTTGTAGTGGTGCAACTTAACTATAACGTCCCTTTAACAAGGTTTTTTTTTTTGTTAGTGAATATTACATGGCCTGTGGTAGTGGCCATGTAGTTATGATTACGTTGCTCATGTCATAGGTAGGGCACTTTTTGGGCGGCTTATAACGTTGCTCCCCCTGGACGAATCCTCACCAAATTTTGCAAATAAAATATATGGCCCAGACATAATGGGGAAAAACTTTGCTCATGCCTACTGCCCAAACCGCTGGACGGATTTTCACCAAATGTGCCGCAAGAGCGACGGCTTGGTCCCGAAAGCGTGCTTTTTTTAAATTTGATGTAAATCTGTCATGTAGTTCTTTTTTAAACGACCAAAACGTAAGGCAAAAAAATGAGTGATATCTATGTCCGGTCCACGGACTCACTTCCCTTTTCGGTCCGCGGACTGGCCTCTGATTCACTGCACTGTCTGCGGACTGGCCTCTGATTGCCAGAAAAAAATCACAGACTTTTGCGTGGTCCGTGGACATCGAGACGCGGACGCTGATTGGATGGTGAAATGCGTTGGTTTTCCTAAAGCGCCCACCATCTTGGATTCGCTGACTTTTTTGGAGTCCGCGGACAGTGTGGCGAAAGCTTTTTTTAAAAAGCGGCATTGCACTTGTCAAACTCAACAAACAATCTCTGAGGATGTGTGGGGGGGGAGAGGATTGGATTGGATATGGCCATAAGAAGCCACAAAAAGGGTTGTATCACCCCCCAAAAGTCAGTGAACATTCCGGATGTCCTGGGGCAATGCTGTGGTGTTCACGGACACTTCAGATGTCCTAGGACATCTGTATCTATTTCTGCATATCAGGGTTTGGGAAAAGCAGCTTTTGGATGGCTTATAACTTTTGCGCCACTCAATGAAACTGCATGTAATATTGCAATTTTATTCTAGAACTAATCCTCAATGGTTTTGCTAAATGTTTGGGGATTCTGTCAAGATGGGGCAAAATTAGAGGGGGGGGGTCCCAAAATATTATAAAGACATATAAATCTGCACAACATTTAGCAAAACGATTTTGGATCTAGATATAAATGGTTTTCTAAAGTTTGGTGGGATTTTCTCAAGAGGGGGCAAAATTAGAGGGGGGTCTCAACATTTTTTGATGGCTTATAACTTTGTTGCTATTTGACAAATGTGGACAAAAGTTTTGAGAAAGATTATAGACCCAACCTTCAATGTTTATGTAAAGACTGAATGGATTTTGTCAAGTGGGGGCTAAGTTATATGACTATTGTATGTACATACATTTTGACACTTTTAAAAAAATAAAACATGGGCGTATTTCGAGCAAGCTCATGAGGAGCATTGGCAAGGACATCAAAGCATGGTTTTGCAAATGTGCCTGTGTTTTATTTTTTGACAAGTGTAATAATGTAGGTACAAAAAATAGTCATATACCTTTGGTGACTGAGGTATAGCCTGTGGCCGTGGGCAGTAGCCAGAATGTCTGGGTCATGGCGTAAGGTTATGACACAATCAATGTGGCTACTGGCCATGACCACTAGGGACCAAAAATTGTGTTAAAGTGGCTATGTCTACCTGGAACCGGCTATGTGGTAAAGTTATTCGAAGGTAGGATAGGTTTGAAAGGGGAAAAAGTGCTTGTGGTAATATGTTCATAGGGTTTTGCAGACTGCCATGACAAGGGAAGAGGGGCTGTGTATGGAGCCCCACTTCCTCTTTCCATGTTGGCTGTCTTGGAAAAGGATTTTCCTTCCTACGCGGGATGCTGCAGGCGTCCCGATATAGGAAGAAAAATCTATGTTTTAGCACCCTGGGTTCCCGCTTTGGGAACCAGGGGTGCTAATGGCCTTTATCCCCCATTTCAGGGACTGCAATGGATGATAATGGTCTGTAGCCCTCCTTATTTATTTATTTGTTTGTTTGTTTGTTTATTTATTTATTTATTTATTACACACCAATGCCTGCAGACATCAGGCTGTGCTGTTACAGTATTTGTTGAGGAAGATGAGGTGGAAGAAGACAGCTTACTACTTGCTGAGAAATGAATAACCTTTCTGAGAGCATTGCGGTCATTGGATTTGGTGTAGCTGCGCATGGAGTTGGCCCCTTAGGAGTACTGTCCAGGTAGTCTGTGTCTGAGTACAAAATTGTACTGAGTGCATTTCACTTTGGTAGCTTTAGCCTTTGGTACACTCCCAACAGTAACAAAGAACTGGCACACCCATGATTTGATCTTGGTGCTAGAGTAGGCACTTCCTCTGCCTCATCTTCTTGGTCCTCTTCATTGTCTTTGGAAGTACTGCGCTTTAAATGTTGTGAAGGTCCTCCGGCTGGTGATGGTGGTGGCTCTCGAGGAGGAGGGATGGCAATAAATGATGCCATTTTTTAACATAAATAGCAGTTTTGATAAAATTCTTCCAAGTACATACAATTTGTGTACTAGATTGGTAATGGATAATGAGTACGAAAAGGTATATCGGGTGTGCAAGGGAAATTTTGAAGTTGAAAGTTACTAGATCAGTAGAAAATGCAGTTCCAAACCGTCCGCGAAGGACAGATCTTATCGTGACGTACGGATGGGTTCTCGGACATATCATCATGCCGCACGCCAATGTATGGTCATGTGTCACTTTCCGGAAGGTCCGCAATGAAGTCAGATGTTCGTAGACGTCTAAGGATGCAAAACTAGTTGAAATAGTTGCCAAAAGTGTATAGAAGTGTTAAACATTATTCTAGAAGGTGAGAAATGGCAGAGTTTTAAGGTGACACTATGTAAATTGGACACAAATATTGTTATATTTGGTAAGTATGATATTAGTAAGTTGTAGGAAAATAGCATGCACTGGTAGAAATCCATGAAATTCACTGAAAAAACATTGTTAAAGGGACATTATGGTTAAGTTGCACTAATAAAAACCCATGAAATTCAATGAAAGAACTTTGTTAAAGGGATATGGTTAAGTTGCACTAATAAAAACCTATGAAATTCAATGAAAACACTTTGTTAAGGGGACGTTATGGTTAAGTTGCACTAATATAAACCTATGAAATTCACGGAATAAACTTTGTTAAAGGGGTGCTGTGGTTAAGTTGGACCAATAAAAACCCATGAAATTCAATGAAAAAACTTTGCTAAAGGGATGTTATGGTTAAGTTGCACTAATAAAAACCTATGAAATTTGGTTACAAAAAGTTGTTAAAAGGACGTTATGGTTACAAGTAAAATAAAAATAAAACGGAAATTCGCCAGTTATGGTAACCTAGGCAACCATAACTCGCGCCACCACCGTGCACTGCTAAGACTAACACCCAGGACATCAAAGATGATATCACAAATATCATTGATGACATCACTGATGACATCACATGTCTAGACCCTTCTTTTTTGTTCACTGCCATATCTAGGCCAGGTGGGTGTATTTACTGACAGTCAGAAACTTAACTTTCAAAAGGTATTACAATTATAGATATTATAGATATAGATAAATTATTAAGTGCTGCCAGTCCTCATGGCCCCAGGCCAGGTCCCAAACCACCTTTTTTATCATGTCCTGGTTCCACGATTGGGTCATCTCCCCCAAAGATTTATAGATCTCACTAAAGTGGGCCCTTCATTCTACTTCTGAGATAGGATTTAGTTGTGCACCCGTTTGGAGTTTGTCACCGTTTTAATTAAGTTCAAAAAATCATGGGAATTTTTGCTTGCCAAAACCTCCAACATTTTGTGAGCATCCCTCAACGTCACCAGATGACGAAAATGTTTTAACTATCCCTTGTAGGCTGCCTTTGTGCGCAGTCTACGGCTCTTGTCTTCTTTAGCGAGTGCCTTAATTTGTTTCCGTAGATCTTGCTTTTTAAGTAGTATAGCTCGATCAAACGTATGTCTATGAGCACTTTCCCTGTTTTGTTATTGTCATATGCTTGTAAATATGTTCCCAGATAGCTTGCATGCCCTTACCAACACACATTCCTCTATTAGGCTATCTAGCTCCCCTGAAGCCAACATTTTGTTGGAAGATTTCATTTTGACCTCGCTCCAGGTTATTTTATTTCCCCCTATGTTGACCTCGATGTCAAATAAATAGTGCCCTTGGTTCTCATTTGATGAAGAAACCAACCATTCAATACTTAGCGGGAAATAGTCACTCACCCTGGTACCTAGCACAGTTAATGATTTAAACTCCAGGTAGATGTCATCGGATACATACAAATAGTCTAATATATAACTTTGCGTGCTTCTCTGCCATGTAACATGTGGCACATAAGAGTTTGGACTGACCATTACCTCAGTCTCTACCCATACTCTCTTAGAGGCAACTATGAGAAGCCCCGCAATAGGGCACCCCCTCAGCCCCTTAATGGCCAGGTCAGAAACACAAGGTAACCATCTATGGCAGGAGTCTCAGACAGCCAACATTCTTGGAGGGCAAACAGATCATATTTTAACAGGTCCAAACTTTCAGTCTGGAACAGGTGAGCTGAACCTCTACAGTTCCAGGATGTCAGCATTAACCCTGGCCGTCCGCAAAATTATTGTCTTTATAACTCAGCTTTTATCCATCACCCAAAATGTTTACATGGTCCACATGGGCTTCTAATCCCCTTTAATATGAACCTGGTATTAGCTGAGTGGCACACACAATGCACTTTCTATTCAAGGAAATGTATTCAATGTTAGTCATTGGCAATGAACGACCAGTGTCCATGAGTTACACACCAGCCCCCACCATTTCTTAGGTTTCATTTCTCTCCTGTGAACTGATTAGGACATTTGGCTTTCCAATGTGATCATGCCCTCCCCTCCTATAACCAAGAGGAATAACCAAAAGAGGTGACCAATATCTGCACACAGAAGTGATAAATATCGACACAAGGAGCTAAGTGAAGAATACCACACAACAGAAAAGCAAGGAGTGATACAACAAAATGACAAACATCCACTTTCAGGAGACACAACTATCAATATTTGGAGCTAAGAGAGTAATGATACACAAAATAAGAAGTAGAGCAATTGAATGAATATAATTCAAAATACTTTCTACAAATTGAATGAAGTAAAGTTCGATTAAGGAGTGACACAAATCAATAATAAAGAGTTAAACAATTGAATGAATATAATTGAATGTATGAATTGAATACCAATTAAAACTACACCGACAAATACATTTTGTCATTTGGCACAACAAAATCGGATCCTTTTGTCTGCCTTTTCTGATGTGATCTTTTTCTAATAGTATTAATTGAGCATGGTTGGAATTCAGTTTGTTGAATGAGTGTTACTATTTGTTACTCTATACTATTGTTACTATTGTTTGCTTTTAGTGTATGGCATTTTTGTGTTTTATGGGTATTTCACACAAAATACATCTGTTTTTGATTACATTATTTATTAATTGAATTTTTTAATTAAATGATTTATTAACTACTTCTTCACCTATGACTTACCCTCTTAACCTACCTCTCAGTTTCCTGCTAGCTAAAATGTTTCCCTCACCTCTAACCTTCCTCTGTCCCTCACTTCCTCTGCCTATTCACCCATCATGGTAACATCCCGAGCACAGCTGAGCGTACCGCCTACCTGCACTTAAAAATATCCAATGTTGGTTGTCCTTAATCTATGTATGTCTACTTATGTATTGTCCCTGGTGACTGTTCCATTTACTTCCCTCCTGTAAGAACATATATATTCTACCAAAATGTAATGGCATTTTTTTATTGCAAAATGTAGTGGCATTTGTTGCCAGCAGTAATATGGCACATATATATATATATACATGTATACATCTATTTTCACCTCTCTCTCTATAAATATATGTATATATATATATATATAGAGAGAGAGGTGAAAATAGAGGAAAAGATGAATATATATGTTTTTGCCAGTATGACATGTAAATATGTTGTTGGTGGCATGCAAAGTACAGGTTTTACAACACAGCCAAGCCCAACTTGAAACTGCAGAGAATGAAATGCACGCATAGAAAAGCTTAGTGCTGCCAGGCCAAATATTGAAGTGCACCTTTTTTTTTGTTGATGCCTTACACATGGAGACTACATTAATCATATAACTGACTAACATAATTAACATTGCTAAATACTAATTCTAACTTCCCTAACATTATAATGTAGTTTCATGTGCAAAATGAGGTGAAAATATATGTTTTGGTGGCACTACTGAAATGCATTTTAAATGCACACTGGCGCTTACTTTAGCTTGCATGGAGCAGAAAGAATGTGGCAGCAGGAAACCAAAAAGAAACAATAATTCTGTTCTGAAGCTCTCATTGTTTTGAACATGATGGTTGTTACAGAATACATCTTTGTTAACCTGATTGGGGGAGAAATATAGGCAGACATGCCACGTCAAAATGGGAAGGATCCGAACTTTCCAAATGGCAAAAATTGCAGAGATGAGTTAGTTCAGACTGGGCTGTGAAGACAGACAGAGTTCCAAGGGGTTAGAGTGCTGGCCATGACAGATATCTCGCTGGCGCTCCCCACACAAGATTTACAGAAGAATTTTGCGCTGTCACTGGGCCTGTCTTTGCGAGTGGAGCAAGGTGTGCTGAGAACTTCAAAGAAGTGCGAATCTTGGTAGGATTTGTGCCAAGTGAGGATCATTTGAATGCTGTATGTTTGGCTAAAGTTTATTACAGTGTAGAAAGGTTAGGAAATCACTGCATGTTTATTCTTCTCATTTTCAGAATGTGGGAACATTAATCTACGTTTCAAATATAACTGCTTGTTCTGTTTTGCTTTCTTTTGTATTCCAGAGGCTGCTGTAAATAACCATGGTATGACTTGATGACATGTAAATGTAATTCAATATAATAAGTACCTATGAAAACAGATGGGAGTTTGTGTCATTCATGCATCTGTGAATTATTTTCAATAGATGATGTCTAAAGGGGAGGCTTATAGTAGTGCAGTAGTGCATTTGCCAATTTACCAACACAAGTAAAGTAACAGATAAGAGAAGGTTTGTGTGTGGTATGATGAATGCCCTTTTTTTGCATGCTGATGGGAAAGGATCTGATTCATAGATTACTGGATGTAAATAAACCAGTGATACTTTATGACACATAGATTACTGAATGTAAATAGCCAGTGATACTTTATGACACATGGATTACTGGATGTATATAAGCCAGTGATACCAGCCACAAACTATAGGTGGCACTCTAAATAAATCATTGGGTTCTAACAGTGCATAAGTCTGAGGCTCTCTATAGACCACTGGGAGGTATTCTAATTGAAAGGAAAGTTTTGTTTTATGATAGGGTTATAGTATAAGGAAGAAAACCATGCTCTTCACTATACTACAGGAGTAATTACCGCAAAACAAAATACCACTAAAATTACCACCAATATAAGCTAATAAGGTGTGGTCACTAAAATAATGTGATGCCAAATCCAATCTAAGTGCAAGACTAATTTACCAACAAATTACCGCCACTATTTTTACAGTAATAAAATACCGCCAAATCCCAAATTTACCCCAGTAAGACAAAATATCTTACACTTCACAACCCGGTCAGAATGTCCCTTAAACTCAGGCCACTGTAAGAAGCTCACCGCTTCCTGTCAAATCTGATTTCTTATCTATTGTACGTTCCAACTTCCTACATGTTTCCTGAACGTGTCAACACTGTGCATGATGTTTGAGAGGGTCTACAGGCATCTTTTGGAATTCCTAGCTATAAATGCACTGCATAATCCAATTTGTATAATTATTTGGTGTGGTTGAAGTACAGATAATGTGGTATTGCTCAGGGTGGTTGCACCTGGTAGCTAGAGGGAGAGTGGCTCTGAGATACCCACACCATAAAGCCTGGTTTAAGGACTTATTTACAATAATTATGTAGAAGATGTGTTCTGAGAATTCATCTTGTGGGACTAACAATGATTCATAAAAACATTCCAATGATTTAGGGTGTGTCTTGAGGGTACCTGTCAGTATGGTGGCAAGGAGTGAACTTGTGGGACACCTCCATCAGCCTCCTTAGAGCATTACATTTAGATGTTATCGCAGGTTATGGCCTTTCAGGAGGATTACATGTGTTGCACAGAAGCATATTTTGGCTTATGCTCGAAACCTCTGTTTAGTCTCATCCACATCAGCTTTGCACAGATCTAAGCGGGACCTTATGGGCTTGCACACACACTCATCCCCTTAGTTGCCTGCAGATGGATCTATGCAATAGCAAACATGTTAATCTTCGAAGCTGAAAGAATATTTTCTTAAATGTGTTCTACCAAAAGATGGCTCTGGATTGTTTCATTTTCAGATGATCATTTTCTGTTGTACATTTTGGTATCCTTGGGAAGAAGTGCTCTCCATTTTAGTAGCAACGCCTGTGGTTGGTGAGCAAGAATAAATAAAAGGTTCTTTTCAATATTGAGAAAAAAGTCAACTCAGGATTGATATTTTTTATTAGGTCCGGAACAAGAGCAGTGTCTGTGTGGATCTTAAAGCATGGGTCGCTGCTTTTCACAGCGTCAGAACCATACATGAGAACCTTTCAGTGGTGAATTCAGCACCCCTTGCCGAGCGAGGATGGAAAGAAAACTCTGCTCAGGGTTTCTTTTTTACTAGTGACAGCCAGCGGACCACATAATAAAACCTACACGAGGACCACATCATAAAACCTGCACGAAGAAGTATAATAGCACTCTCGGTGAGCAATGAATTAATTTCTAATTCATAGAAATAGTTATGAAATGTTCATTGTTGCCAATATTTCCCCATTTCTATCCAGGACCCAACCTCAGTGAGAGAATACTTTCCACCTACTTTTAATAATACCATTATCATCATCGTTTGTTGTTTATAAAGTTAAAACACTCCCACCTACAAAGCACCCCAAGATCAAACCAAGGTATGTATGGTAACGTTAGGAGGAAAGAATCAAGCTGAAAAAATAAGGCTCTCAATGGGTTCATGTCAAGGACTGTATTAGCATGAATCTTGAAGCAGAGGGCACACAATCATACACCAGCAGGACAGCAATTGAGATGGCATGAACCTACAGTGTTGAATGGCTCGTCCCTAGCACGGTGACGTGCTTCCATGGTATAGTTGTGCGCTGGTATACCACATGAGATTTCAGAGAAGTATTTTTATATTAGTGGCCACACATTTCACTGGGGTACATTTCATCTGATTCACAAAAGCAAACCTGACGGCATTTGCAACTGATAGCATAGAAAGTGAGTACACGAATTGTGCCACAAGCAGACATTATTTTATACACACGCAGCTATTCAACTGTAAGGATGGGGCCATGGATGTACCACTATTAAATCCAACTTTACATATAGGCAAGAACGTGTGTCTGGAGGAATGGCATTGGCCAGGCAATGCAAATGAGGGACACACCTACAAACATAGACATAGAACCTTGATCAACAAAGAAACATCAACTAATGTGCTCCTCTATCAAGTTGTCATTCCTTGCCCCAACGTGGTGTGTGTGAAGTTTGGGGTGGGGTCGAATCAGCTGAAAGAGTTGCAATTTTGTATTAAGCTTTTCCTCTGAACGTGGTTAATTACTTCAAAGCGTGACACCACTTTTGATAAAAATACTAAAGATTACTTTTGACGATCCTACATTAAATTTCACTTCCACAAAATTGTACCTGATGGTATGCTCTTGAATCACAGTCATTTATACCTGCAAAACACACACAGTGCATATAATATTATTTCTAAATCATCATGCAAGCACAATTGCATGCCATTGAAAGTGTGAAAATTGGCAGTTGAACCCCACATGCACAAATGTTTTTTTTTCTGTGAATTGGCAAGAGAGATTTCTTTATCTTTGGAAAACAATGATTTCCTCAATGGTCAGCTTGAAGTTAACAGAAATAACCACTAGTCGTCTCGCACACACACATGAATGCTGAAGATGAGGACACATTGCAGCAGTCGAGCAACCACATTCTGCACCAACTACAGCTTCTAGGTTGGAATCATAGGCTGCTTTGCATAGCGCCCGCTGCTGCAGTCCAAACGAGTGACCACCATAATGTAGCTCAAGGATTCCAGGCAGAGACCAAGCTTGAAGATGAAACCACAATGACAACTTCTGAATGCATGCTAAGGCTGTCATCAAACAGAAATCTGTGACTGT
Organism: Ambystoma mexicanum; assembly: GCF_040938575.1. NCBI lineage: Eukaryota > Metazoa > Chordata > Amphibia > Caudata > Ambystomatidae > Ambystoma > Ambystoma mexicanum. The sequence goes on along the minus strand of NC_090927.1, from coordinate 415,960,872 downwards.
GCATGTGGGTGACAGTGGCAGCTCGCATTCTCCTTAACCTCAAGCACCTCACATGACCCAAAATCATAATTCAGTCTTGTCTGGCTTCAGGTTTATCTCTCTCTAGGGGTCTGCATGCTTTGGCTCTCCAGGTGTTTTAGCCTTCAACTACCATCAGCCCTAATCAGCACAGTCAATGGTGAGGGATCATGGGAGTCAGTCCAAAACTTCTGGAATGCCGCTGGTTGCAGACCCATGCTCGAAGGTAACTTTGGTCAGGCAAAGTGTCAGGGATCCCATGACCGTTTCAGGGCTGTCCGGGAATCTCATATAAGTCTCTGTTTTCTCAACTCCCAGATGACACAGGATGCCAAGCTCCAGATGATATTACCCTTCAAGCTGGCATATGAGATTTACAGTCCAGAGGAGAGGTATGATCATTATGGGGCCGTATAAGGGCGCGTACCCACCAGTCAAAGGGTGACACACACACCTGCTGGATCCTGCCCTGCTGGGACAAGAACATATGTTTCTGATCGGTTTCCCCAGTGCCTGCCATGTCACCTGAATCACTTGAAAGATAGTATATTTTTGATGATTTCATAAATACAAATATTTGTATTATGTTTACTGTGCAGTAGCATAATATCATGCAGCAATGACTGAATACTATTAGGCTTTGAACCAAACTATTGATTCATATTAAAATATTAACAGTAAACAATAGTTTATAAGTTCTTTATGATATACCAATGAAACGGTTTATTTATTTATTGTATTTATATATTTATTTGTATGTCGCTGAAAACCTGCAGGCATCAGGGTACACAAAGACTCAATGGTACGAACAAGGAAAATAGGACAGGAGGGAAAGGCAAGGGTGGGCAAGAGAAGTCTATAGACGTCCACTTCAACTAAAGAGAAGAGTCTTTAGTGACTTACAGAAAAAGAGTTTATGTTTACTTCCTATCATAGTTCAGGTGGTAGGGAGTTCCACAGATTGGCCGCCAAGACAGGGAAGGCCCTGCCTAGGCCATTCGTCTGTCTAATTCTGGGGCAGCCAATCAGCGCTAGGTTAGATGAAGGTAGGGTTCTTTTTGGCTTGTATATGGTCAGTCAGTATATGGTCAGTAGGGTTTTCAAGTAGGCTGGAGCTCTCCCGTGTAGGCATTTGGGGACCAGGTTGGCCATCTTAAACTGTATGCATACTGGGACTGGAAGCCAGTGTAAAACATGCCTGCTGGCAGAGATGTGCGCTCTCTGTGAGATCCCCTTTATGATACAAATAGTGTCATTTTGGAGGACTTAGAGATTTTGGTGGCATCTTTTATTAGCGTCGATCAATAAGGCATTGCAGTAATCTAGCCTGGATAGTAAAATTGACCTGTGCTATCGTTATGCAGTTCATCTCAGAGATGAAAGGTTTTATATTTTTTAGCAGTCTAAGGTAGTGTTGACAGTTTCTGGTGGTCTGATTCACATGTGCTTCTGCACTGAGGGCAGTTTCTAGGTGAATGCCTCGGGTCTTAACTTTCTCTCGTCCTGGGATACTGCAGTCCTTGATTGCACTGTATATGAATTGGAGATTAGATGCACCAGTGTCATACTCTGCGCTGATCTCAAGAATCAATTGGTTATTGTCATTATAATTTGTGAAAAAGGCCCCTATTCCCTCAAGAACACTACAGAGTGGTCTGATGTAAAAATTGAAGAGGGTGGGGTATAAGCAAACTCCCTGGGTCACACCACAGAGGATGGAGCCAATTTTGATGACGTGTCACCCCAGCATACTGTGGATTTCCAATGAGATCGAAAAGATTGAATACATTTAACTGAATCTTGAGCACAATTTCCTAAGTCTACAATGGTGTGGAGCAGACGTTCATGATCAAGAAGGTCGAAACGCTGCTGATAAATCCAACAGGACTAATAGTCCTGTTTTCCCTTTGTCCAGGATCTCACATTTATGAGTCTGGAGATCGAGCAGGGCCCTCTCTGTGCTATGCTCTGATATGAAACTAGACGGCATTGTCTATAGTTTGGAGGTGGCCTTCATGTAGGCTTGAAGTTGTAGTGTTGCCATTTTGTCTAAGATCTTTAGTAACAAATTGGAGTTGCTTTTCTTTACCAGGGGAGCAATGGTAACCACCTTAATGATGTCCGGGACATGATTGTAGTAGAAGGATGAATGTATGAAGCTGGTGAGGAAGGGGACAATGATACCTTTATTGTCGGATATGAATTTGGCTGGAATAATGTTTTCAGGACAGGAGGTTGGATGCATCGTAGCCAGAATATTTTCCATGTCTAGGTTTGTGATTGGTTCAAAGAGGAATTTCGGCTGATCATTGTTAGATCATGAGCTTCTAGTAATGAAGGCATCCAAGACAAGGGATCTGTTGATGGTCAGATCATCCTTAATCTTGTTTTGAACCTGGGATAATTATCGTTGAAGGCCCACTGAACATCAGCGCAGTTATGATCCGTTGGAGAAATAGGTAACGATAGTGCTTTGGGTTTTTCCAGAAGTTTTCGAATTTCAAAATGTTTTGGGGGTTGTTGTTGGCCCCGTTTATCTGTTCATTTAAATTTTTCTTTTTTGTCTCCAGTATAGATAGGTAGCGAACAGTACTCTCTGCACGTCTCTTTACTTTACTTTTTTTCTGGAATCTATGGCGTAAGGGTAAGGTAAACCACCTCTTGTGTGCAGGGTTTTCCCTCACTGATTTCTTTGTTAGTGGTGCTTCCTTATTCAGCATACATGTCATGGTATTATTTTATGTCTCCAACAACAGCTCAGGTGGGTCAGAGCCAAATGTGGAGAACATAATGGGCCTAATTATATTCAGAGTGGAAGTTAAATAGTTAGCTTGTGAAAGGGACCCAAGAGTATATGAGGTTGGATGTCAGCACATGACACTGGTACAGGTAAAAGGGGGTTATTAACTTTCATCTGGAGGTAGTTGTTGATAATATTCAAGTGGGTGCCTTTCTGGGCGGTCAGGAGGAGGTTCATTTCATTTGCATGGCCCATTATACACGAGACAGAGACTGGGTACCCAGAGCCCGAAGGAGTTACAGTCAAATTTCTCTGCAGGTGTATCTTTGCTTTGTAGGTGGGTCGGGCGTTAGTAGGCGATACGCTGGGCCGATTAGTAGTGGGTGGCGCCTGGAGCTAGATCAAAAAGAATGTTTGGAAACAAATTTGTCTTGGCGTCAAGAGCAATATCTAATAGTCAGAACTAAAGTGACCGCTTGTAAATTATGTTAACGACAAGGACGGTAACATGCAAAGAATAAAATCGTGAGAAGGTGATAAAAGCACATGTGTTATAACGTGGAATTTAGAGATTAGTTTTTTGCTGATTTGCTGTGGTTGGTGATGACCAATTTGTCACAGAAGCGCTGGCGCTGAAGTGCCCAAAGTTTCTTGATAAGGCCTTGGAATGCGGGGAGATGTCGTTTCTGAGAAGAACTACAAATTACTCAAAACGAAACAAAGAGCGAGAATGTGAGAGTGCTTTTTCTCTCTGCTGGGGACAGCACTCAAAGCGCTCATGATATGCAGGAAGTTACTACACAGAGCGATGGCACAGTGCACAAATATTACAACTAGTTACAGTTTCCTAGTATCTTAGGGCAAAGCAATGTAATCGTTTGTGACACAATGCGAGCTCAGATCAAAATAGGTAAGCATGCAAGTCACTTTGGGTACCGTGCCAAGTATGGCAAACGTATGACAAAGCCGATCATACAAATAGAGGAACTCAAAAAACAAATGTGTGCACTGATTGCAATGGTCTCTAGGCAAGAATAGGCTAGGCCAGTCAGATAAATGAATGTGAAACATGCACAGTGTTCAGTAACTATTACTGTTGATATGGACTGTAAAGTAACTTGTCAGAATCTGTATCAATAAAGCCATAATATGTCTCTAAAGAAGAAAAGGGCTTCTTTAGAGACACATTGACCGATTGAGAATGATTGTTTTATTGGTGGTATTTCATTTATAGGGTCTTTATGTCCAAGCCCATCCCCAAAGTTCCATAAAATGACACATTAATTTAGTGTAAAATAGCATCCTTTGATTCATGTAAAGATAGAAACAGTGATTAAATGTCAAACAGTAAAACAGTTCTGAACAACTATCAGGCAAAGATCAGGCAGAGATCATATGGCCGAAAGTCCCAAAGCTTGGATGCAAGGGGACTGCACCAAGCGAAGTGACATTGGACACAAGCACAATAGGTAATGATGGTCTGGGATGTACTCCTTCACTCCAACCTGTACTTATTTGCCAGTTGTTTGCTCAACCCAACATTATACCACAAACAGGTGAAGTTATTGGAAATGTAATGTGCTAATTATTGTTGGCCATGTAATGTAAGTACTGTTGTATAATGCCCTGCTACCATTATTGGTGGCCTTGCTGCACTTGGCTCTGTAAAACATATTTGGGGGAATCATTAGTGGGACAGTAAGAGAGGCAGATGTGAAACATGTGGTGTTGATGGGTGCAGGTCGAAAGTACTCAGTTCCTATGTGCCAGCATGGTTTCGCTGGTTTTGGCAGAGAAACCCAGAAACATGTTATCCATATGAAAGAGCCCAAGATCTGCATGACTGGAGTACTTTGGGTCTAGTAAACTGTGATGTGGGAGATTGTGAAAGGCAGTGATCGAAGTGTATGAAAAGAAGTAGTGGAACTATGTTCCCTGCTGGCCTGCTCCAGCTCCCCACAAACCCCATCGCTGTGCCCCTCCCACGTGCAATCCAAATCCCCTTAAACAAACACGCCTGCTGTTTAAGGGAACGTTCAGTGCAGCGCACTGAAGTGCAAGTTTCAACTTCTTCATAAACTATTATTTAAAAACGAAGGCATTCCTGAACAGTTTCTTTTTAAAATAAAAGTATAGGAACAGTAAAACTTAATTAAAAAGGTAGAGGAGCAACTCTCCCTACCGCTCCCGCCAGTGAAAGGGCTAAAGAAGAGAGCTATGTTGTGGATCATGTAGCGTTCATGTGCTAATGGCTAAGCCTGTGGTGGCTGTCTGTAGAGGGGGAGGGTTTTGTGTGCAATATGAAGTGATAGGCAATATTAGAGTTAGCCGGTTTAGTAGGGGAAGGTGGGAGTAGGCCTTAGAAAGCTAAATACCCTGCAATCCTGCATTCCTACCACTGGACTTTTGAAGACAGGCACCATTTCTCTAGCTCACATTGCCACTATCAAACCCTCTTTCTCCTTCTCTCTCTCTCTCTCTCTCTCTCTCTCTCTCTCTCTCTCTCTCTCTCCCTTTCCATCTCTCTCCTTATCCTACTCCATCTCTCTCTTTCTCTCCCCCTCTCCTTGCTGCCTCTATCCCTCGCCCTCTCTGTCTCTAGTAGATACATTTCATCCCATGTACAACAAACAAACATCTGTGGGTTGGCAGATGAGGCAATGAAGCAATCCGAAAACTCCACTCATTACCATAAGCTACATGGATGTTACATGTGTTGAATAAGAATGTTAACATCTGCCATTAGGTCTATTTAAGCAATAAGCCCCAAGCAGGAGGGGCATTACAACTTCAGGTAATGCCCAAGGGGCCCATAATTACTTAACAAAGGCCAGGAAGTGACAGGCACAGGGGGCATTACCTGAAGTGGTAATGCCCCCTGTGCAAGGGGCTTACTGCTATTAGTACCCCAGCCCGTAAGACCGTGGTAATAAAAGCATTTTTGTTTCTGTTCCGAACGCTTATTTCGGAAACAGAAAAAAAAGAAAAAAAAGAAATGGCAGCCGGGGAAGGGAAAACCAAGTCTGTTTTTCCCTTTCCATGACGGACATTGAAAAAAGTAAACAAAAAAATGACCACCATGGAAATGTGTGAAAGGACTACACGTAGCCCCTTCTTCCTTTCCATGATGGCCTGTCACAGATCCAGAGTGTGGGAATTGCATCTGACTTGGAGCTTTCATCCAATCTCTTGATTACGTATTTAGCCCATGCAACACCAGGAACTCTGTGATTGAACAATTCGCCTTGAGAACGACTGTTTGGTGGAAATACGTGTCGGCTGCTGATTTGTTGGAATAGGGGAAATAAATCAAAACTTTTGTGCGAGAAATAAGTGGCCAAAAACGTGCGAATCGCAGTGGAATAGCGAAAATCGCAGTGCAAGTGCGAAAATCGCACGAAAAGCAGCGCACATCGATTCATGGAAGGCTGTGCGCGAGAAAACCTTCGGATGTGCGATAAAAAAGTGCGCGGCGCACGTTGGCGCACAGGCCATCTAACTGCATGCGCCAGGTCACAGCGAAAATCGCACAGGCCACAGCGAAAATCGCACATAGCGCGGCGCACGCAACAAAAGTAGGCGGAACACAGGGCGTAACACTCGGAATGGGGAACAACTTGCCAAAATGTGGGCGTCACGGTGGAAGTACAGGGCACAAGTGCGCGGAACGCCCACACGCTCGCCTACAACACGTATTCATGGAATAGAATAGGGCAAAAAAGCGCACGCTCAAACCAGCGCACAGGCACAAACACGACCGCCACAAGAAAGCAGGCGGTAGCGTCTCTGCGCCTGTAAGAAATGTGCGCCAAAAGGTGCGCCAACAAATAGCACCTATATACTGCCATGATGAATGTCCTATACTGTGGCCCTCCAGGACAAATGACGTGCAAAGGGGTACCCACAAACACGGACACCCGCTGACAAAAAATACGTGTGCGTGTATACCGGGGTGCGCGGGAAGTCTCACACGCGATTTGGCCGTGTACGTGGATTTCAGGGGTGCGCGGGAATTTCCACACGCGATTTGGCCGGGTACGTGGATTTCAGGGGTGCGCGGGAAGTTCCACACGCGATTTGGCCGGGTACGTGGATTTCAGGGGTGCGTGGGAAGTTCCACACGCGATTTGGCCGGGTACGTGGATTTCAGGGGTGCGCGGGAAGTTCCACACGCAATTTGTCAGGGTACGTGAATTCCAGGGGTGCGCGGGAAGTTCCACACGCGATTTGGCCGTGTACGTGGAGTACAGGGGTGCGCGGGAAGTTCCACACGCGATTTGGCCGTGTACGTGGATTACAGGGGTGCGCGGGAAGTTCCACACGCGATTTGTCAGGGTACGTGGATTTCAGGGGTGCGCGGGAAGTTCCACCCGAGATTTGGCCGGGTACGTGGATTTCAGGGTTGCGCGGGAAGTTCCACACGCGATTTGGCCGTGTACGTGGTTTACAGGGGTGCGCGGGAAGTTCCACATGCGATTTGGCCGGGTACGTGGATTTCAGGGGTGCGCGGGAAGTTCCACACGCAATTTGGCTGGGCACGTGTATGACAGGGGTACGCGGGAAAATCTACACGCGATTTGGCTGTGTGCTCCCAGGTATTCCCTGTACACCCTCCACGGCCCCTGCAGGCAGCACACACCACAGGGGACTACCCTGCACACCTGCTCATGTCACCCAGCACCCCCACCTCCCAGCCACCAGGGGCAGCCTCCACCAGGCCCCCACTCATGTCTCCCACCACCCCCACCCCCCAGCCACCAGGGGCAGCCTCCACCAGGCCCCCACTCATGTCTCCCACCACCCCCACCCCCCAGCCACCAGGGGCACCCACCACCAGGCCCCCACCCATGTCTCCCACCCCCCCACCCCCCAGCAGTGCAGGGGCACCCTCCACCAGGCCACCACTCATGTCTCCCACCACCCCCACTCCCCAGCCACCAGTGGCACCCACCACCAGGCCCCCACCCATGTCTCCCACCCCCCCACCCCCCAGCAGTGCAGGGGCACCCTCCACCAGGCCACCACCCATGTCTCCCACCACCCCCACCCCCCAGCAGTGCAGGGGCACCCTCCACCAGGCCCCCACCCATGTCTCCCACCACCCCCACCCCCCAGCAGTGCAGGGGCAGCCTCCACCAGCCCCCCACTCATGTCTCCCACCACCCCCACCCCCCAGCAGTGCAGGGGCAGCCTCCACCAGGCCCCCACCCATGTCCCCTATCACCACCACCCCCCAGCAGTGCAGGGGCACCCTCCACCAGGCCCCCACTCATGTCTCCCACCACTCCCACCCCCCAGCCAGCAGGGGCAGCCTCCACCAGGCCACCACTCATGTCTCCCACCACCCCCACCCCCCAGCAGTGCAGGGGCACCCTCCACCAGGCCCCCACTCATGTCTCCCACCACCCCCACCCCCCAGCAGTGCAGGGGCACCCTCCACCAGGCCCCTACTCATGTCTCCCACCACCCCCACACCCAGCCACCAGGGGCACCCTCCACCAGGCCCCCACTCATGTCTCCCACAACCCCCACCCCCCAGCCACCAGGGGCACCCTCCACCAGGCCCCCACTCATGTCTCCCCCCACCCCCACCCACCAGCCACCAGGGGCAGCCTCCACCAGGCCCCCACCCATGTCCCCTATCACCACCACCACCCCCCAGCAGTGCAGGGGCACCCTCCACCAGGCCCCCACCCATGTCTCCCACCCCCCCACCCCCCAGCAGTGCAGGGGCACCCTCCACCAGGCCACCACCCATGTCTCCCACCACCCCCACCCCCCAGCAGTGCAGGGGCACCCTCCACCAGGCCCCCACCCATGTCCCCTATCACCACCCCCCCCAGCAGTGCAGGGGCACCCTCCACCAGGCCCTCACTCATGTCTCCCACCACACCCACCCCCCAGCCAGCAGGGGCACCCTCCACCAGGCCCCCACTCATGTCTCCCACCACCCCCACTCCCCAGCCAGCAGGGGCACCCTCCACCAGGCCCCCACTCATGTCTACCACCACCCCCACCCCCCAGCAGTGCAGGGGCACCCTCCACCAGGCCCCCACCCATGTCCCCTATCACCACCCCCCCAGCAGTGCAGGGGCAGCCTCCACCAGGCCCCCACTCATGTCTCCCACCACCCCCACCCCCAGCCAGCAGGGGCAGCCTCCACCAGGCCACCACTCATGTCTCCCACCACCACCACCCCCCAGCCACCAGGGGCAGCCTCCACCAGGCCACCACTCATGTCTCCCACCACCCCCACCCCCTAGCCACCAGGGGCAGCCTCCACCAGGCCCCCACCCATGTCCCCTATCACCACCCCCCCCAGCAGTGTAGGGGCACCCTCCACCAGGCCCCCACCCATGTCCCCTATCACCACCCCCCCCCAGCAGTGCAGGGGCAGCCTCCACCAGGCCCCCACTCATGTCTCCCACCACCCCCACCCCCCAGCAGTGCAGGGGCACCCTCCACCAGGCCCCCACTTATGTCTCCCACCACCCCCACCCCCCAGCAGTGCAGGGGCACCCTCCACCAGGCCCCCACTCATGTCTCCCACCACCCCCACCCCCCAGCAGTGCAGGGGCACCCTCCACCAGGCCCCCACGTATGTCTCCCACCACCCCCACCCCCCAGCCAGCAGGGGCACCCTCCACCAGGCCCCCACTCATGTCTCCCACCACCCCCACCCCCCAGCAGTGCAGGGGCACCCTCCACCAGGCCCCACCCATGTCCCCTATCACCCCCCCCAGCAGTGCAGGGGCACCCTCCACCAGGCCCCCACTCATGTCTCCCACCACCCCCACCCCCCAGCAGTGCAGGGGCACCCTCCACCAGGCCCCCACCCATGTCCCCTATCACCACCCCCCCCAGCAGTGCAGGGGCAGCCTCCACCAGGCCCCCACTCATGTCTCCCACCACCCCCACCCCCCAGCCACCATGGGCAGCCTCCACCAGGTCCTCACAATCCCCAATCATGTGCGTCATGGTCAGCCTCCACAGCCAAAAAGCCCAACCAAGTAACCCATTCACCCACATGGAAAAGGAAATTACATGTTACACCCCCAATGTTCATAAAGCTAATGAACCCATGTCCGTCACACACAATGGTTGCAATTGAATGGGAAAACACCCAACATGACATGCATGAAAGCAATGAGATGATACCACACAGTGAAGTATGAAAACAAAATTGTATTAAAAAAATAAGAATGCAAATGAAATGAAACAAACTACAATGGGAATGAAAAAAAGATAAGCTGCATGTCCGTGTAAAAAAATTAAAACACCAAATCCTAATCCAAAAAAATGTAGTCCAAAGTCAAATGAAAAATAAAATCAATCCAATGAAGAACTATGTACAAAACATCCAAGGGTCCATGAGCCCAACTGAACAAAGGAAACCTGCAAAAAACCCTAACTAAAATGCAACTATATACAAAAAGTGGAGCAGTGTCCGTCGACTCCAAATCATAAGAACAAACAAAGGAAACCTAAAACTAAAGAACTATATACAAAGGCGGCGGGCAAGTCCAGCGGCTCACTCCGTGGTGTTCCGGGCCAGGGCATCATCGAACTCCTGTTCGATGTCCCGGAGGCGGTCCTGTTCCATGGCCCCGAGGGTCCGCAGGGACGACGCCGTGTCCTCCTCCAACCCCCTGCGGATTGCCTCGAGGCACTCGGCCCGCCTCAGGGCCCTCCGCATGGAGTTCTCCGCCCTGACCATTGTGAGCCGCGCCTCTTCCGCCCGCCGCCGCTCCGCACCTATCTGCTGGCCCAACCGCTGCCACACAGAAGACACACCCCGTCCTGGGTCAACCTGCCCTCCGGCCGATGCCTGCCCCTCCGATGTTGAAGTCCCCGAGCCTTCATGGCTCCCACCACGTTGCTGCTGCTGCTGTGCCTCTGCCCGTGCACTGCCTCCTGCTGCCTGCACATCCTCCGCTGGCTGGGGTGCAGTTGTTGATGTGGCCACCCCTGCTGGACGTCCGACTCCCGACTGTGGCAGGGATGCCTCCTCCACCAGCCTGGCCGCACCGTCAGAGGCAGCACCACAGGGCACCCAGGTGACTGATGGGTGGGAAGATGGCACAGAGGACGACTGGCGCGTAGGGGGTCCAGTTGAGGAGGGGGTTGGAGCAAGCCCCATCAGACGGAGGAATCCGGCCTGGGTGACCTGTCCCAGCAGGCTGACGTGGTCAACGAGCCATTCGAGATGACGTGCAGTCTCTCCATGAAAAGACTGCAGGTCACCTCGCATGGCCCGTTGACGCAACGCCACACCAGCCAGGACAGGCTCAACCCGGACCTGGATGGCCACGTCCGCAGGCAGAGGAAGGCCAGTTGACGTCAGCTCATCCCCTGCCTGAAAACGGTTCTGGACGTAGGCATCCCTGCTGGTGCAAGATGATGCAGGGACAGGATCGGGGACAGGATTGCACACAGGCACCTCCGCGGCGGCCTGTGCTGCCTCCTGTCCCTGGTCCTGCACTGCACCACTAGCAGCAGTGGGATCCCCACCTCCAGACCCCGTCTTTGGTGCTTGCACGGCCTCCTCCTCCACCAAACCCCCCACCAACCTGGATGACTCTGTGCCATCTTCCCCTGTTGGGCCCTGTGGGGTCCCAGCTGCCCCTTCTGCTGCCGAGGAGTCCAACTCCAACCTCCGCCTCTTGGACCTCCCCCCGGCAGCTGCGGCCTGGGACGCGGCACCGGACTCCTCACTCCCCGACGAGATGACAACACGGGAGGGGAGCCGGGCCTTGCGTCTCCGGCTGGCGGTGGGATCCCCGCCGCTGTGCTCCACAGCACCTTCTCCGCCCTCTTCATCAGTTGACGCTGCAGACAGGGAGAAACAAAAGACAGGCATCAGGGCACTGTACAATGGACACATACACACATGACAGTTGCACATGAGTGGCATTGGCAAACCTCAGACATGTCACCACAATCCCCAACACACATGTCATTACAACTCGCACACATGAGCCATACCACAGCCATATCGCAACTGCCACCACCATCCCTACACATACAACTGCATGAGCAGCCAAAGGGGAGCCAGACATCACATGCAACACAGGAAGTGCACCACACATGTACACACACCACCACACTTGCATGCATGTGTACACCTCTGCCAAGTGTCGCAGTGTTCAGACGGGCATCCATGTCACATCTGCCAATCAGGCTTCCACATACCGCTGTCACATGCATCCATGTTGCATCACTGTTGCACCCTTGTCAAATACACACACATGCACATGTACACAGTGCTCATACATGCAGCCGAAAACAACATACATGCGTGACATCACGGACATGTCTACTTACATACACATTCATCCAAACATGTGTGCACACACAACTGCATTTGGCATGCAAGCCTACACACACAAGCACCATCCATGTCTCACACATTACAGCCCTCGCATGTGTCAGCCCCACGTCCCTGTACACCCCCACCCATACTCGACCCCATACAAACAGATGTGCAACCTGCACACTACCGAATAATCACCACACGCACTGCTCACAATCAGGATGCATGTACACTCACCGCTCGACTCCAGACGGGTCTGCTTCTCTAGGACCTGGACGTGGAGCGCTGGGGATATGCGTTCCAGGACCCTCATCTGTTCTTCCGACAAGTGGCCCCGGCGCCCCTTGGCATCCGCTGCCTTCAAGAGGCGCCGGGCCTTGTTCAGGGTCCTGGACCTGAAGTCCTCCCAGCGCTTCCTGACATGTTGTAAGTCCCGGACTGCCACCCCCTCCGCGTTGATGGCAGTCACGATGTCAGTCCAGATCCGAGTCCGTCCTTCCTTGTCGGCGCGGGAACTTCCAAAGAGGGCATCATACTGCCCCAGGACTTGCTCCACCAGGACACCAACTTCGGTGGCACTGAAGCTGGTGCCCCTCTGCCTCTCTGGCCGGGGGTTGTCAGTGGTCACAGATGGTGTTTGCCCCGACATGACAACCCCAGAGGCAGGAGTGGGTGGGCAACTGGGTCCTGGGGCTGGGCTGTGGAGCGATGGAATCCCAGTCGGGAGTCTTCAGTTCCAGCAGGGGTGGTCACAGCAACAGCACCCCTGGCTGATGTGCAGGCAGCAAATGGCAGTGCACGTGGGCAGCAGGCAGTCAGGCAGCAGCAGATGGCAGGTGGGAGCGTGCTCGGGGCTCTGGGGGGCAGTAGTTTGGCCTTCTGGGCAGGAGCGTGCTCTTCCGTGTGCTTACGCGTGGCCGGCTTGGTACGGAGTGATTTGGCACGTGAAAATCCTGCACGTCAGCGTGAAAATCGAGGAAAGGCCCTTAGCGCGTAAGCGCGTCAGCACGCATACGCGATTCTATTGGACCAAAGGCCCTCAGCGCGTAAGCGCGTCAGCACGCATACGCGATTCTATTGGACCAAAGGCCCTCAGCGCGTAAGCGCGTCTGTGACGTGACCCGCAGGGGTGTATCCCACACAGCACGTGATGACAGAGCACACGTGGAAAGACTGCACGTCAGAGTGTCATCGCGTGTAATTGGACAGCACGTCAGAGTGTCATCACGTGTAATTGGACAGCACGTCAGAGTGTCATCGCGTGTAATTGGACAAAAGTGCGCGTACACGCGATTGGCCTATGTACGTGTATATCAGGGGTGCGCGGGCACTTACACACGCAAGTACGTCAGCGCACCTGTATCCCGGGGTGCGCGGGAATTTCCACACGCTATTGGACTGGGTACTGGATTTCAGGGGTGCGCGGGTCACACGCTCGCCTACAACACGCGCAACGCACAAATTTGCGCGCTAACAAAATAACAAGCTCAGACCCAGGATGAACATACCGTTCCTAGCAGCAGTGGGCGTGGGCTACCAAAGGAGGAGGAGGAGGAGGATAGTCAGGGCCAGAATATTCACACCCAGAACCAGCCTTTTTGGGATGCCTGATGACCAGGTGTATGGGAGGTACAGGTTTCCACCACACATAATACTGGACCTGGTGAGTGAGTGGGAGGATGACCTCACATCACCCACCCTGTGCTCCCAAGCACTCAGCCCCCTGGAGAAGGTCCTCAATGTACTGCACTTCTTAGCCACTGGATCATTTCAGCGGACAAGTGCCATAGTGGGTGGGGTATCACAGGCCACCCAGTCATGCTGCCTACACCAGGTCTTGAACATCATCACTGCACGCCCATCAGTCTGCAGGCACATATACCTGCCCAGAACACCTGCAGAAAGGCATGCTGCCGCCCTGGATTTTTACGGTGTGGCACGATTCCCCAAAGTACTAGGTGCCATCGACTGCACCCATGTGGCTCTACGTCCCCCCAGGGCATCAGAGCACATCTATAGGAACCGCAAGCACTGGCATTCCATCAACGTGCAGGTAGTATGTAATGCCAAGGGAATCATCACCTCAGTATATGCCAACTATCCCGGGTCCACCCACGACAGCTTCATTTACCGAATGTCCACCCTAAGCCGGGACCTAGAAGCTGGGCGGCATGGCGATACATGGCTGCTTGGTGAGTATGAATGCCACTGCACATGCATGCATGTCAGATACTGAGCAAGGTCACAACCCCACCAATGATACCAATCACCACCTCCACAGGGGACAGTGCCTACCCTCTCAGCCCCCACATGATGACGCCAATTCGGAACCCCACCGCGCCACCCCAGGTAAGATATAACACAGCCCACATTAAAACCCGGGGCATAGTGGAGCGCACATTCGGAGTGCTAAAGTCACGCTTTCGCTCCCTTGGCCGTTCTGGCGGGCAGCTGTTGTACGCTCCCCCAGTAGTGTGCAGGATCATAGTGGCAGCATGTGTCCTGCACAACGTTGCAACACGCCGGGGCCTGGCCGTAGACATGGTGGTGGCCCCACATCCCCAACCACATGCACAGCCGCTGCGCATGGGAGGGGAAAGGGCACGGGGGGAGGCAGCCCGTACACAGCTAGTGGCTAATTACTTCACATAGTAATCACACCCCTGTGGAGTGCACACTGCCCTGGCACATTCCATCTGACAATCAATGATGACTCAACCTGACACTGATCCTGAATGTCTGGAGAATCAACCGTGAAAACCATATCAGCCTGAGATTGTTCACCTGGAAGTGTTACAATGTGTACATCCCTACCCACACAGACACCACCAATGCAGTTTTGTGAAGAAACACATCCAAGCAGCTAAAATGAATACCCACTTGCAAAATGCAACAAGAGGACAGTGCCAGGTCAGCCAACCCATCCCCAGCACCGCCACACGACACACCGTGCCATGTCATGCCATTTGCAGGTAAACAAAGTAATCCCCACAACATGACACTAGTGTCACAATGTACAGTGTCCCTAATTTAAACTTGCAACACCTGAAATGCTCACAGTAATGCAGGACCAACAACAAACTTGAGCAGGTACTACCATTAACATGACATCACAAATGTAATAAATTAGTATTCTCACCACCTGGAAATGCCTGCACTCCCACCACTACCAACTGTGCAGTGTTGGCGCCATGTAGAGTAGTAGGTGCACTGCTGCCAACATGGACCCCATCTCCAAACTACAGGGCCTTGTGTAGGAAGGGACCTGCAAATTGGGAGGTAGACACAGATGATGAGTTACACATCAATGCAACATGCAGTGTACAACACAACAGCAATATGCACTAGGAATGTATACACAGTATTGACTAGACTACCCACACATGTAGTGGGAGTCCAATGTCACCATGTACGTCAATGTCACTTGGGCACACCCTTTGCAAGCCCATGGAAACGGGAATCAGGAGGGGTGAGTGTGACTCAAACCCAAGCATCTGAACCAAATACATGACAAGCCTGCATGTGCCCAGCCACAATGCAGCGTATGCCCACAGAAACCACGGAAGGCAACAAATTGTCCCAAAAAAATTGGGAAAAATAAATTTAAGAATAAAAATAAAAATAAAAATAAAAATAAAAATCAAAAATAAAAATAAAAATCAAAAATGGCCATTGATGGGCCCGGGGGGGCTTGGGAGGCCACCCAAGAGGTCCGAGGACAGGGTGCACACCAAAACCCACCTGTGTGGATCCTGGGGAAAAAAAACACCTCCATGAGCTCATGGCCCACTCGGCTACCCTATTGTGGGAGTATCACTGCTGTCGCTATTATCACCCTGTGCAGCTGCATCCGGAGGTGCTTGCACTATGGGAGGCAGCCCACGCAAGGCCCTAGTCTGCTCCTCCATGGCTGCAAGCATGCGGGTGTGGTAGGTCTGGTTCTGGAGAATGAGTGTGCGGAGGTCCCCATGCAACAACTCACGGGATGCCCGGACCTCCGCCCTCGTTGCCTGCATCTCAGCTGAGAGCGTACGGGTGAGACGCTCCAGCTGCTGTTCTGTCCTTTGGTGTGTTGAAGCCTCAAGCTCAACAAGAGTCGTCCTGAGGTGAAGGAGCTCCTGCCTCAGGGCTTCCCTGTGGCCCTGGGACTCTATGGAGATGGCCTCCTGCAGAGTCGCCAGTGCCGCCCGCCTGTCCCTGTTGGACGCCAACATGTCCTCCCTGTGTGACTGGCAGATGGAGTCGGTTGCCTGCTGTAGTCGCTCCATCAGCCTTTCAGGGGGGACAATGGAAGTGGCCACCCTATCCATGGCCTGAGCCGTCATCTCGGATGATGCTGCCTGTTGGGTTGCCATACCGTAAATGGATTGCTCCCATGCAGTATTGCCAGGTGGCTACGGCCACCACGTCGGCGGGCACCACACCTGTCTGGGGCAAGGCGAAGTGCACCTTGCTGTGCCGGCACTGCCTGAGGCTGCAGGACTGCATTCCCCCTCTGATCTGCTGGCCCAGGAACAGGATCAGATGTCGCGGAGTGTGACCCTGCATCCGTAACCACCAAAGGCGTAGCTGCCAACACTGACATCCCCATTGAGGGTTCTGACCCTGGTGCAGGTGGGTGGGACAGAACAGAATCCCTCCCTGGAACACTCACCTGCGACGGCACGTAGGTCTCATCATCCGAATCAACACCTGAGTACAGCTCGGGGGAGGTGCAGCCAGAGACACCCCTTGAGAGCACGACCTGCAGCACTTGTGGGTTCTCACCCACCATCAGATTTTTCACCTGGAGCTGCCAGTCCAAAATGGTCCAATTGCACAGGGACATGTGTGAACAATTGATATCCAGGTAACAAAGTCACTCCACTTTACCATAGCCATGTCAGACATGTGACTAGAGGACTGCGAAATGCCTAGTAAAAGTGGTGGAATGCAAACAATCTGCCTGAATGAACAGTGAAAAATAAGCAACAATGTTGTGGCAAGGTGACACTTCAAGGGCAACTGGCGTGCAGTTGGGCTAGATGTCTACTGTTGGCAGAAGGGATACTGCTATGGCCTAATGCAGCTGCGCAGGATGTATTGAATGAAGCACATGGCTGACCCATACGACTCAGGCGCACACACTCTCACCTGGCACACAAACAGAAGCCCTCACACACACACCATGCACATGGATGACACACACATGCATGTGCACTCACCGGACAATGCCTCGTAATCAGGCAGATCTCCCACGCCTTGGATCTGTTCCTCCGTGACGTAGGTCCCAGCGACTGACTCATGTGGAGTGAGTTCCATGTCTACTACTGGAGACCCACCTCCAGTCACTAGAGTTGCGGCATGACTTGAGGCCAGTTTACTCTTTGCCCTGCGCTTTAGGTCATTCCAGCGCTTATAGCAATCATTGGCTGTGCGCCTCACGATTCCAAGGGCACTTACGATGTCCGCAACGGTCTGCCAGTGTGCCTGGCGTTGTGCAGGTGTGGTCTTGGATCCTGCAACATTGACCATCTCGTTATCATGTGCGGACACATACTCGACAAGTGCATTCAGTTCGTCATCCGTGAAGCTGGGCTTCCTGGACGGGCCGGACTGTGTAGCCGTGTCTGGGGCATCAGCCTGTGCCGTACGAGCACTCTTCCTCTTCCGCTTGGAAGGTGGTGGTGATCCTGAGTGTTGTGCGCCGCTCTGGACACTAGGGGCAGGAGCCCTGGTGGACTCTGTATCAGGAGTGTGGGATTGCACACTCAGCATGGGAGTTGGTGCAGGCATTGGCTCAAGTGTAATGGTGTCAGGGGGAATGTCAGCAGGATGGACTAGGACCGACACTGTCCTGGCTGGGTGTGTGAGAGCTGGGGTGGATGGAGACACAGCTGCCCCTGCAGCCTCTCCGCCCTGCCTACTTGGGGCAGCAGATGACCTTGCTGCCCCAGATGCACGTGGCATGATGACATCAACGTGCACCAGCGCACGTGTCATAGGCCTGCTGACCTGGAAGTCAGCCATGGAGTCAGCCAGGTCTGGTGCCACAATGGGCTGGTCCAACAAGGGCTGAGCATGGATGGTGTCAGCCACATCAGCCTCAACGGGAGGGGGGGGGATTATGGGTGCCCTTGACTGGTCCTCCACACATGGGGGGACAGGCTCACCCTGCAAGTAACGACCACGTCCCCTACCGGATCCACCACGGCCACCACTTGTGGCTCTTCCACCTTTGCCACCCTTACGGAATCCTCGCCTCCCAGCCATGGCACTGATGTTAATGTGCGTATGGGAGTGGCTGTAAACTATTGTCCTGGGCAATTGGGGGTCAAAGGGGTTGGGTACCAGATGGTAATTGTACCCTAGTGCTCTAGCAAGGCTGAATGTAACCCCTGGGGAAAGATGACGGGTCAGGCTACGCACAGGAGCCCCAAAAAAGGGAGATGACGTGCACGCAACCCCTCCTAGACACGTGTGCAGAAAGAAAAACCTGCACTACGCTGTGGCACCCAGTAACACAAGAATGAACGTATGCGTGTCACACGCAGCCTAGAATGACCTCTGAAGGGGTAGGCTACACACGGGGCAAGCACAGATGTTAGATACGTGCGTGACTCACCGTCTGCCAGGTAAAAGAGCGTGAAAAAGGAGCGCGTTTGGTTGGCAACACCCCCGCCAAAAGAAGATTTGTACGCTGTCTGAGGAGACAGGACAACAGTAGAAGGGAACACTGTTTGAGGGAACAGGCCCAGGTAAACCAGTAAAAGAGAAAAAAGAGAAAAAGCTGTCAGAGGTAACAGGGAATACGAACTTGAAACGCTGTGAAGTAAATCACGTGTGAAACGACAAGAAGTACAGAATTCACCCACTCGCTCTCCACGAAAAGCACGTACAAGGAAATGGTGTTCTACACGTACCTTTTATACAGGCCCACACGTCCAGCGTCACTTACGCGGCGTGTACGCGCTAGGGCCATTTCCACCAATTACACGCTTTGTCACTTCTGCGTGTAGGGCCATTTCCACCAATTACACGCTTTGTCACTTCTGCGTGTAGGGCCATTCCCACCAATTACACGCTTTGACACTCAGACGTGTCTTTCATATTTTTCACACGCAACATTTTCAAACGTGTGCCCAATTCAACGTGCACGTGACTTCAGAGACGCGCATACGCTGCCGACGCGTTTACGCGCTGAGTGCCTTTGGTCCAATAGAATCGCGTATGCGTGCTGACGCGCTTACGCGCTAAGGGCCTTTCCTCGATTTTCACGCTGACGTGCAGGATTTTCATGTGCCAAATCACTCCGTATCAAGCTGGCCACGCGTAAGCACACGGAAGACCACGCTCCTGCCCAGAAGGCCGAACTACTGCCCCCCAGAGCCCCGAGCACGCTCCCACCTGCCATCTGCTGCTGCCTGACTGCCTGCTGCCCACGTGCACTGCCATTTGCTGCCTGCACATCAGCCAGGGGTGCTGTTGCTGTGACCACCCCTGCTGGAACTGAAGACTCCCGACTGGGATTCCATCGCTCCACAGCCCAGCCCCAGGACCCAGTTGCCCACCCACTCCTGCCTCTGGGGTTGTCATGTCGGGGCAAACACCATCTGTGACCACTGACAACCCCTGGCCAGAGAGGCAGAGGGGCACCAGCTTCAGTGCCACCGAAGTTGGTGTCCTGGTGGAGCAAGTCCTGGGGCAGTATGATGCCCTCTTTGGAAGTTCCCGCGCCGACAAGAAAGGACGGACTCGGATCTGGACTGACATCGTGACTGCCATCAACGCGGAGGGGGTGGCAGTCCGGGATTTACAACATGTCAGGAAGCGCTGGGAGGACTTCAGGTCCAGGACCCTGAACAAGGCCCGCCGCCTCTTGAAGGCAGCGGATGCCAAGGGGCGCCGGGGCCACTTGTCGGAAGAACAGATGAGGGTCCTGGAACGCATATCCCCAGCGCTCCACGTCCAGGTCCTAGAGAAGCAGACCCGTCTGGAGTCGAGCGGTGAGTGTACATGCATCCTGATTGTGAGCAGTGCGTGTGGTGATTATTCGGTAGTGTGCAGGTTGCACATCTGTTTGTATGGGGTCGAGTATGGGTGGGGGTGTACAGGGACGTGGGGCTGACACATGCGAGGGCTGTAATGTGTGAGACATGGATGGTGCTTGTTTGTGTAGGCTTGCATGCCAAATGCAGTTGTGTGTGCACACATGTTTGGATGAATGTGTATGTAAGTAGACATGTCCGTGATGTCACGCATGTATGTTGTTTTCGGCTGCATGTATGAGCACTGTGTACATGTGCATGTGTGTGTATTTGACAAGGGTGCAACAGTGATGCAACATGGATGCATGTGACAGCGGTATGTGGAAGCCTGATTGGCAGATGTGACATGGATGCCCGTCTGAACAGTGCGACACTTGGCAGAGGTGTACACATGCATGCAAGTGTGGTGGTGTGTGTACATGTGTGGTGCACTTCCTGTGTTGCATGTGATGTCTGGCTCCCCTTTGGCTGCTCATGCAGTTGTATGTGTAGGGATGGTGGTGGCAGTTGCGATGTGGCTGTGGTATGGCTCATGTGTGCGAGTTGTAATGACATGTGTGTTGGGGATTGTGATGACATGTCTGAGGTTTGCCAATGCCACTCATGTGCAACTGTCATGTGTGTATGTGTCCATTGTACAGTGCCCTGATGCCTGTGTTCTGTTTCTCCCTGTCTGCAGCGTCAACTGATGAAGAGGGCGGAGAAGGTGCTGTGGAGCACAGCGGCGGGGATCCCACCGCCAGCCGGAGACGCAAGGCCCGGCTCCCCTCCCGTGTTGTAATCTCATCGGGGAGTGAGGAGTCCGGTGCCGCGTCCCAGGCCGCAGCTGCCGGGGGGAGGTCCAAGAGGCGGAGGTTGGAGTTGAACTCCTCGGCAGCAGAAGGGGCAGCTGGGACCCCACAGGGCCCAACAGGGGAAGATGGCACGGAGTCATCCAGGTTGGTGGGGGGTTTGGTGGAGGAGGAGGCCGTGCAAGCACCAGAGACGGGGTCTGGAGGTGGGGATCCCACTGGTGCTAGTGGTGCAGTGCAGGACCAGGGACAGGAGGCAGCACAGGCCGCCGCGGAGGTGCCTGTGTGCAATCCTGTCCCCGATCCTGTCCCTGCATCATCTTGCACCAGCAGGGATGCCTACGTCCAGACCCGTTTTCAGGCAGGGGATGAGCTGACGTCAACTGGCCTTCCTCTGCCTGCGGACGTGGCCATCCAGGTCCGGGTTGAGCCTGTCCTGGCTGGTGTGGCGTTGCGTCAACGGGCCATGCGAGGTGACCTGCAGTCTTTTCATGGAGAGACTGCACGTCATCTCGAATGGCTCGTTGACCACGTCAGCCTGCTGGGACAGGTCATCCAGGCCGGATTCCTCCGTCTGATGGGGCTTGCTCCGACCCCCTCCTCAACTGGACCCCCTACGCGCCAGTCGTCCTCTGTGCCATCTTCCCACCCATCAGTCACCTGGGTGCCCTGTGGTGCTGCCTCTGACGGTGCGGCCAGGCTGGTGGAGGAGGCATCCCTGCCACAGTCGGGAGTCGGACGTCCAGCAGGGGTGGCCACATCTACGACTGCACCCCAGCCGGCGGAGGATGTGCAGGCAGCAGGAGGCAGTGCACGGGCAGAGGCAGAGCAGCAGCAGCAACATGGTGGGAGCCATGAAGGCTCGGGGCCTTCGACATCGGAGGGGCAGGCATCGGCCGGAGGGCAGGAGGACCCAGGACAGAGAGTGTCTTCCGTGTGGCAGCGGTTGGGCCACGCCATAGGTGCAGAGCGGCGGCGGGCGGAAGAGGCGCGGCTCACAATGGTCAGGGCGGAGAACTCCATGCGGAGGGCCCTGAGGCGGGCCGAGTGCCTCGAGGCAATCCGCAGGGGGTTGGAGGAGGACACGGCGTCGTCCCTGCGGACCCTCGGGGCCATGGAACAGGACCGCCTCCGGGACATCGAACAGGAGTTCGATGATGCCCTGGCCCGGAACACCACGGAGTGAGCCGCTGGACTTGCCCGCCGCCTTTGTATATAGTTCTTTAGTTTTAGGTTTCCTTTGTTTGTTCTTATGATTTGGAGTCGACGGACACTGCTCCACTTTTTGTATATAGTTGCATTTTAGTTAGGGTTTTTTGTAGGTTTCCTTTGTTCAGTTGGGCTCATGGACCCTTGGATGCTTTGTACATAGTTCTTCATTGGATTGATTTTATTTTTCATTTGACTTTGGACAACATTTTTTTGGATTAGGATTTGGTGGTTTTATTTTTTTAAACGGACATGCAGCTTATCTTTTTTTCATTCCCATTGTAGTTTGTTTCATTTCGTTTGCATTCTTTTTTTTAAAATACAATTTTGTTTTCATACTTCACTGTGTGGTATCATCTCATTGGTTTCATGCATGTCATGTTGGGTGTTTTCCCATTCAATTGCAACCATTGTGTGTGACGGACATGGGTTCATTAGCTTTATGAACATTGGGGGTGTAACATGTAATTTCCATTTCCATGTGGGTGAATGGATTACTTGGTAGGGCTTTTTGGCTGTGGAGGCTGACCATAACGCACATGATTGGGGATTGTGAGGACCTGGTGGGGGCTGCCCATGGTGGCTGGGGGGTGGGGGTGGGTGGGAGACATGAGTGGGGGCCTGGTGGAGGGTGCCCCTGCTGGCTGGGGGGTGGGGGTGGTGGGAGACATGAGTGGGGGCCTGGTGGAGGGTGCCCCTGCACTGCTGGGGGGTGGGGGTGGTGGGAGACATGAGTGGGGGCCTGGTGGTGCTGCCCCTGCACTGCTGGGGGGTGGGGGTGCAGGGGGACATGAGTGGGGGCCTGGTGGAGGCTGCCCCTGGATGCTGGGGGGTGGGGGTGGTGGGAGACATGAGTGGGGGCCTGGTGGAGGGTGCCCCTGCACTGCTGGGGGGTGGGGTGGTGGGAGACATGAGTGGGGGCCTGGTGGAGGGTGCCCCTGCACTGCTGGGGGGTGGGGGTGGTGGGAGACATGAGTGGGGGCCTGGTGGAGGGTGCCCCTGCACTGCTGGGGGGTGGGGGTGGTGGGAGACATGAGTGGGGGCCTGGTGGTGCTGCCCCTGCACTGCTGGGGGGTGGGGGTGCAGGGGGACATGAGTGGGGGCCTGGTGGAGGCTGCACCTGGATGCTGGGGGGTGGGGGTGGTGGGAGACATGAGTGGGGGCCTGGTGGAGGGTGCCCCTGCACTGCTGGGGGGTGGGGGTGGTGGGAGACATGAGTGGGGGCCTGGTGGTGCTGCCCCTGCACTGCTGGGGGGTGGGGGTGCAGGGGGACATGAGTGGGGGCCTGGTGGAGGCTGCCCCTGGATGCTGGGGGGTGGGGGTGGTGGGAGACATGAGTGGGGGCCTGGTGGAGGGTGCCCCTGCACTGCTGGGGGGTGGGGGTGCAGGGGGACATGAGTGGGGGCCTGGTGGAGGCTGCCCCTGGATGCTGGGGGGTGGGGGTGCAGGGGGACATGAGTGGGGGCCTGGTGGTGCTGCCCCTGCACTGCTGGGGGGTGGGGGGGTGGGAGACATGAGTGGAGGCCTGGTGGAGGGTGCCCCTGGATGCTGGGGCGTGGGGGTGGTGGGAGACATGAGTGGGGTCTGGTGGGGGCTGCCCATGGTGGCTGGGGGGTGGGGGTGGGTGGGAGACATGGGTGGGGGCCTGGTGGAGGGTGCCCCTGCACTGCTGGGGGGTGGGGGTGGTGGGAGACATGAGTGGGGGCCTGGTGGAGGGTGCCCATGGTGGCTGGGGGGGTGGGGGTGCAGGGGGACATGAGTGGGGGCCTGGTGGTGCTGCCCCTGCACTGCTGGGGGGTGGGGTGGGAGACATGAGTGGGGGCCTGGTGGAGGGTGCCCCTGCACTGCTGGGGGGTGGGGGTGGTGGGAGACATGAGTGGGGGCCTGGTGGAGGGTGCCCATGGTGGCTGGGGGGTGGGGGTGGGTGGGAGACATGAGTGGGGGCCTGGTGGAGGCTGCCCCTGGATGCTGGGGGGTGGGGGGTGGGAGACATGAGTGGGGGCCTGGTGGGGGCTGCCCATGGTGGCTGGGGGGTGGGGGTGGGTGGGAGACATGAGTGGAGGCCTGGTGGAGGGTGCCCATGCTGGCTGGGGGGTGGGGGGGTGTGGGAGACATGAGTGGGGGCCTGGTGGAGGCTGCCCCTGGATGCTGGGGGGTGGGGGTGCAGGGGGACATGAGTGGGGGCCTGGTGGTGCTGCCCCTCCACTGCTGGGGGGTGGGGAGGGGGGTGGGAGACATGAGTGAGGGCCTGGTGGAGGCTGCCCCTGGATGCTGGGGGGTGGGGGGGTGGGAGACATGAGTGGGGGCCTGGTGGAGGGTGCCCATGGTGGCTGGGGGGTGGGGGTGGGTGGGAGACATGAGTGGGGGCCTGGTGGAGGCTGCCCCTGGATGCTGGGGGGTGGGGGTGCAGGGGGACATGAGTGGGGGCCTGGTGGTGCTGCCCCTGCACTGCTGGGGGGTGGGGGGGTGGGAGACATGAGTGGGGGCCTGGTGGAGGCTGCCCCTGGATGCTGGGGGTGGGGGGGTGGGAGACATGAGTGGGGGCCTGGTGGAGGGTGCCCATGGTGGCTGGGGGGTGGGGGTGGGTGGGAGACATGAGTGGGGGCCTGGTGGAGGCTGCCCCTGGATGCTGGGGGGTGGGGGGTGGGAGACATGAGTGGGGGCCTGGTGGGGGCTGCCCATGATGGCTGGGGGGTGGGGGTGGGTGGGAGACATGAGTGGAGGCCTGGTGGAGGCTGCCCCTGGATGCTGGGGGGTGGGGGTGGTGGGAGACATGAGTGGGGGCCTGGTGGGGGCTGCCCATGGTGGCTGGGGGGTGGGGGTGGGTGGGAGACATGAGTGGGGGCCTGGTGGAGGCTGCCCCTGGATGCTGGGGGGTGGGGTGGTGGGAGACATGAGTGGGGGCCTGGTGGGGGCTGCCCATGGTGGCTGGGGGGTGGGGGTGGGTGGGAGACATGAGTGGGGGCCTGGTGGAGGGTGCCCCTGCACTGCTGGGGGGTGGGGGTGGTGGGAGACATGAGTGGGGGCCTGGTGGTGCTGCCCCTGCACTGCTGGGGGGTGGGGGTGCAGGGGGACATGAGTGGGTGCCTGGTGGAGGCTGCCCCTGGATGCTGGGGGGTGGGGGTGGTGGGAGACATGAGTGGGGGGCTGGTGGAGGGTGCCCCTGCACTGCTGGGGGGTGGGGGTGGTGGGAGACATGAGTGGGGGCCTGGTGGTGCTGCCCCTGCACTGCTGGGGGGTGGGGGTGCAGGGGGACATGAGTGGGGGCCTGGTGGTGCTGCCCCTGCACTGCTGAGGGGTGGGGGGGTGGGAGACATGAGTGGAGGCCTGGTGGAGGGTGCCCCTGGATGCTGGGGGGTGGGGGTGGTGGGAGACATGAGTGGGGGCCTGGTGGGGGCTGCCCATGGTGGCTGGGGGGTGGGGGTGGGTGGGAGACATGGGTGGGGGCCTGGTGGAGGGTGCCCCTGCACTGCTGGGGGGTGGGCAGGGGGGTGGGAGACATGAGTGGGGGCCTGGTGGAGGCTGCCCCTGGATGCTGGGGGGTGGGGGGGTGGGAGACATGAGTGGGGGCCTGGTGGAGGGTGCCCATGGTGGCTGGGGGGTGGGGGTGGGTGGGAGACATGAGTGGGGGCCTGGTGGAGGCTGCCCCTCGATGCTGGGGGGTGGGGGTGCAGGGGGACATGAGTGGGGGCCTGGTGGTGCTGCCCCTGCACTGCTGGGGGGTGGGGGGGTGGGAGACATGAGTGGGGGCCTGGTGGAGGCTGCCCCTGGATGCTGGGGGTGTGGGGGTGGGAGACATGAGTGGGGGCCTGGTGGAGGGTGCCCATGGTGGCTGGGGGGTGGGGGTGGGTGGGAGACATGAGTGGGGGCCTGGTGGAGGCTGCCCCTGGATGCTGGGGGGTGGGGGTGGGAGACATGAGTGGGGGCCTGGTGGGGGCTGCCCATGATGGCTGGGGGGTGGGGGTGGGTGGGAGACATGAGTGGAGGCCTGGTGGAGGCTGCCCCTGGATGCTGGGGGGTGGGGGTGGTGGGAGACATGAGTGGGGGCCTGGTGGGGGCTGCCCATGGTGGCTGGGGGGTGGGGGTGGGTGGGAGACATGAGTGGGGGCCTGGTGGACGCTGCCCCTGGATGCTGGGGGGTGGGGTGGTGGGAGACATGAGTGGGGGCCTGGTGGGGGCTGCCCATGGTGGCTGGGGGGTGGGGTGGGTGGGAGACATGAGTGGGGGCCTGGTGGAGGGTGCCCCTGCACTGCTGGGGGGTGGGGGTGGGTGGGAGACATGAGTGGGGGCCTGGTGGAGGCTGCCCCTGGATGCTGGGGGGTGGGGGGGTGGGAGACATGAGTGGGGGCCTGGTGGGGGCTGCCCATGGTGGCTGGGGGGTGGGGGTGGGTGGGAGACATGAGTGGAGGCCTGGTGGAGGGTGCCCATGCTGGCTGGGGGGTGGGGGGTGTGGGAGACATGAGTGGGGGCCTGGTGGAGGCTGCCCCTGGATGCTGGGGGGTGGGGGTGCAGGGGGACATGAGTGGGGGCCTGGTGGTGCTGCCCCTCCACTGCTGGGGGGTGGGCAGGGGGGTGGGAGACATGAGTGGGGGCCTGGTGGAGGCTGCCCCTGGATGCTGGGGGGTGGGGGGGTGGGAGACATGAGTGGGGGCCTGGTGGAGGATGCCCATGGTGGCTGGGGGGTGGGGGTGGGTGGGAGACATGAGTGGGGGCCTGGTGGAGGCTGCCCCTGGATGCTGGGGGGTGGGGGTGCAGGGGGACATGAGTGGGGGCCTGGTGGTGCTGCCCCTGCACTGCTGGGGGGTGGGGGGGTGGGAGACATGAGTGGGGGCCTGGTGGAGGCTGCCCCTGGATGCTGGGGGTGTGGGGGTGGGAGACATGAGTGGGGGCCTGGTGGAGGGTGCCCATGGTGGCTGGGGGGTGGGGGTGGGTGGGAGACATGAGTGGGGGCCTGGTGGAGGCTGCCCCTGGATGCTGGGGGGTGGGGGGTGGGAGACATGAGTGGGGGCCTGGTGGGGGCTGCCCATGATGGCTGGGGGGTGGGGGTGGGTGGGAGACATGAGTGGAGGCCTGGTGGAGGCTGCCCCTGGATGCTGGGGGGTGGGGGTGGTGGGAGACATGAGTGGGGGCCTGGTGGGGGCTGCCCATGGTGGCTGGGGGGTGGGGGTGGGTGGGAGACATGAGTGGGGGCCTGGTGGACGCTGCCCCTGGATGCTGGGGGGTGGGGTGGTGGGAGACATGAGTGGGGGCCTGGTGGGGGCTGCCCATGGTGGCTGGGGGGTGGGGGTGGGTGGGAGACATGAGTGGGGGCCTGGTGGAGGGTGCCCCTGCACTGCTGGGGGGTGGGGGTGGTGGGAGACATGAGTGGGGGCCTGGTGGTGCTGCCCCTGCACTGCTGGGGGGTGGGGGTGCAGGGGGACATGAGTGGGTGCCTGGTGGAGGCTGCCCCTGGATGCTGGGGGGTGGGGGTGGTGGGAGACATGAGTGGGGGGCTGGTGGAGGGTGCCCCTGCACTGCTGGGGGGTGGGGGTGGTGGGAGACATGAGTGGGGGCCTGGTGGTGCTGCCCCTGCACTGCTGGGGGGTGGGGGTGCAGGGGGACATGAGTGGGGGCCTGGTGGTGCTGCCCCTGCACTGCTGAGGGGTGGGGGGGGTGGGAGACATGAGTGGAGGCCTGGTGGAGGGTGCCCCTGGATGCTGGGGGGTGGGGGTGGTGGGAGACATGAGTGGGGGCCTGGTGGGGGCTGCCCATGGTGGCTGGGGGGTGGGCGTGGGTGGGAGACATGGGTGGGGGCCTGGTGGAGGGTGCCCCTGCACTGCTGGGGGGTGGGGGTGGTGGGAGACATGAGTGGGGGCCTGGTGGAGGGTGCCCATGGTGGCTGGGGGGTGGGGGTGCAGGGGGACATGAGTGGGGGCCTGGTGGTGCTGCCCCTGCACTGCTGGGGGGTGGGGGTGCAGGGGGACATGAGTGGGGGCATGGTGGAGGCTGCCCCTGGATGCTGGGGAGTGGGGGTGCAGGGGGACATGAGTGGGGGCCTGGTGGTGCTGCCCCTGCACTGCTGGGGGGTGGGGGGGGGGTGGGAGACATGGGTGGGGGCCTGGTGGAGGGTGCCCCTGCACTGCTGGGTGGTGGGGGTGGTGGGAGACATGCATTGTTGATCAGTAGTGCAAGGTGACATGTGGGTTGGCTGGGGGGCATGCCCATGGTGGATGGGCTGCCTGCGGGACATGAGCAGGGGTGCAGGGTAGTCCCCCGTGGTGTGGGCTGCCTGCAGGGGCCGTGGAGGTTGTGGAGCGTACACCTGGGAGGACCCACACGGCCAATTCACGTGTAGTACTCCCCAGAACCCCTGAAATACACATACCCTGCTGAAATCGCGTGTGGAACTTCCCGCGCACCCCTGAAATACACGTACCCTACTGAAATCGCGTGTGGAACTTCCCGCGCACCCCTGGAATACACGTACCCTGCTGAAATCGCGTGTGGAACTTCCCGCGCACCCCTGGAATACACGTACCCTGCTGAAATCGCGTGTGGAACTTCCCGCGCATCCCTGAAATACACGTACCCTGCTTGCACGGGGCCAATCGCGTGTGGAACTTCCCGCGCACCCCTGAAATACACGTACCCTGCTTGCACGGGGCCAATCGCGTGTGGAACTTCCCGCGCACCCCTGAAATACACGTACCCTGCTCGCACTGGGACAATCGCGTGTGGAACTTCCCGCGCACCCCTGAAATACACGTACCCTGATGAAATTGCGTGTGGAACTTCCCGCGCACCCATGGAATACACGTACCCTGCTCGCACTGGCCCATTCGCGTGTGGAACTTCCTGCGCACTCCTGAAATACACGTACCCTGCTGAAATCGCGTGTGGAACTTCCCGCGCACCCATGGAATACACGTACCCTGCTCGCACTGGGACAATCGCGTGTGGAACTTCCCGCGCACCCCTGAAATACACGTACCCTGCTTGCACGGGGCCAATCGCGTGTGGAACTTCCCGCGCACCCATGAAATACACGTTCCCCGCTTGGCGTTTGCTGTTTGCCAGCCCGGTGAACTGGTCCAGGGTTAGCGCAGCCCTTTGCGATGATTTAGCGATTTTGATGGCTTTTCCTTGCGCAAGGGCGTTCTTGGGGGCGTTACTGGCGCTGCTGCAGGGTCTCTGCGATTCTCTGCGCCACGGCTGGTTTGGGAGCCTAAAATCCATGAATACGCTGTGCGCGGAAATCGGTTTTAGCGCACGTGCCTGGCGCAGACAATCGCACGTGGACACTCTGCGCCAGCCGCTTGCGACACTTTTCTACGAAATTCTATGAATTACCCTGTTGGACTTTTTATGGGACAAGTTCTCCTATACATTATTGTTTACGAACTGATGAACTGAATTAGGGTAATTGTACTTTCAGCAACATACATTCTTTTTCTTATGCTTCAAGTTAAAAGACAGAGGGCCTCGTTATGAGGTGGGTGGTAAGGGGTCAATGGCGCCGGTAAAGGTGCCGGAGCTGTTAACCACGTATCGCCCTATTACGAGGTCCGCTTGTGGGAACCGCTGTGGACGCCTGGTTTTACCAGACGCCCTTAGCGGATCCCGCGAGTGGCCCAACATGCTAACAATGGGCCCGTCATTAACGGGCCCATTGTTAGCATGCTCCCCATTCCCATTGATCCCTATGGGGGCTCAAATGGGAATGGGGATGGTCCGGATCTGGGTTCCCTGAATGGGAAAATACCGGGCCCTCCAAGGTCGGAATGGCCCGGTATTTCCCCATTCAGGGAACCCGGCCCGGACCCAAGTTTGGAGGCAGCCATGCCCTTATTAAGGGCATGGCTGCCTCCAAACTCGTAATGAGGCACAGAATATTTGTATTCTCTGAAGAACAGTTTTCTTTTAATGTACAATATGGGCTTTTTCACCCTGTTGCACTCCAGGGACAGAACTGTCCCTACACCCATTGAATCAGTCTGGAAGATTCAGGGTCTAAAAATTCTGGCACAATAAGAACAGTGCTAGAATAAAGGGTGTGAAGCAAATCAGAAAACATGTTCTCTGCATGGTCCATTGTGCATCACCCACTGTGCTTTGTACAAGACAGGCCTAGAACACGTTCATCACAAGCTCACCCTGTACCAGCCCAAGAGAAACCTACAATCAGGCACCGCACTTCTTATCATCCCCCGTTCAAATCAACAAGAATAGTGGGATCCTCCTCCTCCATCCAAAATCCCACAATCTGTAACGCAATCCCCCTCAGCATCTGCAGCTTAGAGGATCACCTCACTTTCCAGAAGGCCCTGAAGACCTGTTTTTTCTCTGTTGCACCCTGACAAACTAATTCCACATCTTGGGCTATCCTACCCTCTGTCAGATAGGATGAGGCAGCATTGAAACCCTTTGTGAATCCACAAATCTTATCATCCCCCCTTCAAATGGACAAGAATAGGGGGCTCTTTCTTCCCCGTCCATGCTCCCACATTCTGGAATGCTACCCCTCCAGCACCCACTGCTTAGAGGATCACCTTGCCTTCTGGAAGGCCCTCAAGACCTGGCTATTGCCCCTGGCTCCCTGACCAACAAATTTAGCATGTCTGGCTATCTAACCCTGCTGCCAGACAGGCTGAGGCGGCAGAGAACCCCTCACAGAACACACTGAGCGACAGAGAGAATAATCTCCAGAAAACTGCAGGATAGATTCCCTTCCATGTCTACAAAACCAACAAACCAAGATGGAAGACAGCCTCAAGTACGGCCACCCACCCGAACACTTGTGCTATCATACCTACTTGAAGACACATGGGAAAAGGTTGGTGCAAGAGCATTTTCAGTCCTTGAGGTATTCAAATCCAGTCAATGCTGGGTGTGGAAAGCAGGGAGAGGAGCAAATCTGCAGGTATATCAAGTTTGTGAATTCAGTATTGGGCATGAAAGCACACGAAAGATGCAATACGTGCATTATCATGTTCTCTTCTGTGGTTCAGTGTGAACAGCCAAAGAACCATAAGACCATAAGGTTAGCACTAAGTGAAATGGGGTGCAGGTAGAAAATATTGCTGTACAGTAGCCAGGAGGTTGGACCAACTGAATGTGTAGGACTCCTGGAAAGGCAAGAGAATGTTTGGATGGTGCAGATGCCGGAGGGCAACTGGGAATGATAAACCAGGTTTTCAATTGTTTTCTGAATATGAAGTGATTTTCCCCACTCCACAGGTGGGAGGTCAATCCAGAGGCCACCCCATTAAGAATAAGGGTTCTGTAACAATTATCCTCTACTCATAGCTCATGGCACCAATTTTCCTTGTGCAGGCTCATCTGAAATTTCTTACAGGCTGGTAGTTTGGGGATTTTTTTGCAGTTACATCAGGCCTTTTTGACCAGAAGACATGATGTGAAATGCAAAGAATTTTGAAAACGATTTGCTTATTGATAGAGAAACAGTGCACAGAGCTGTGGTGAAAAGGTCCTTTGGTTTCTAGCTTAGGATCATCCATGTTGCCTTTTTCTGAATGAAGTTAAATAAGATGTATCTATCCAGCTGGCGAGAAAGCATCGTTGAGCTGCAACATGTTTGTCTTAGAAGCAAAGCAACGTGGCGCAACAAAGGTTCAAATCCCAATCCCCTGCTTAGAAACTATTTGTTGGTATAAAGTGCATTATAAATGAACAATAAAATAAAATTTAAATAAATAGAAAGACTGGAGTGAGTCGGTTGTGTCTCTACTTCCTATACATTTTATACCATGCTTCATACTTTCCTTCTAATGTTGAGAGGACATGCCCTTTTGCAGATTTTTTACATGTGTGTTTCATTGACAACACATATATCCATTTTAGCTCAAACACTGGTCTTCGTTTTGAATGAGTTGCAAGGATACGGAGTTGGTACATTATAAAAAGGTATTTATTAAAAAAAAACAATCAATCTTCCAGGTACTATTAACCATCTCAGTCAACATAAACAAAACACATCTTAGGTTAATTCATCTTCTTACAAAAGATATCCACCCTTCATGAATTCCTTCTTCACAATAAAATACTGTACAATGGTTGTAACTGTATTTTACTCTTCTAAAACTTCTCTATCTGTTTATATGTGGAATACTTTAAAAATAGGTTTTGCCCAAAACTGTTATGTCCTCTATTGTCTCTACATTGACCAGGTAGCTCTAACCTAAATCATGCTTAGTGAATTGGTCTCAATCATCAAATCTATGCTCTCTTGGTGTGCCTATAATGTGCGTTTTGGGACTTCAAACTAACCTTGACTTATATACCTCTGCTGCCTTACTGGACGTGGTAGGGAAGATCTTCGCGCCAATCAACTTGCTGGGTAGAGATTAAAAAAGCAAAAGGAGGAGCGTGGAGGATGATCCAAGATCTCCACCCACTCAATGACGTCATTCAAAAAGAGTTCCCACTAGTGCCTAACCCGGCATCAATACTGTGCAGCATACCAGCATACCCAAAGAATCTACATGTTTTACTGTAATTGACTTGAAGAATGCCTTCTTCTCCATACCACTTGACCCTGGATCGCAATACCTCACAGCGTTCACACTGGGAAATAACAGATATGAACATCGTAGGCTCCCACAGGGATATTGCGAAAGCCCAAGTATTTTTTTTTTTAATCAAAATCTTTTTATTGAAACATCAAAACATTGAATTCATCAATACACAAGTCAGTGGCAAAATTGATTGATTAAAACAATACATCGATCAGCCGCCCCCTTGGCGCCTGTCCCTTGAATCCCTTCCAGCCACTGATAAGGTTTCATAAAGTTCGGCATTTGTCACTGTTCATTCAGCTTTCATTTTAACATCTTTACAATTCTTGGTATTAAAACTGATTCGTGAATATCCTTTTGGGGTGTAATATAGCCGCTTGCATTCCATAGTGCACTTAATTTTAAGGGAGAGATGAAGAAAAGAAATGGAGAATGAGAGAATAAAAAAAATAAAATAAAAAAAGAAACAGGACTTTTTACAGTACCACTTTTCTCATAGTCACCGTTAAATTCATTTAGATTCAGTTCAGGTCAACCCCTACTTCATTTTTCCCTGGTTTCAAGTACTGTCTTCAATGTCTCTCGGGATTTTTGTCCTTGCTCTCCAATCAATGGATCCTCCCTTTATTCCCAAGGTGTTCAGGGTTGAAGGAGGAATTTAATCAATCTCGGTTGGAAGAACATATGTTCTTTTTCTTCGACGTATTCTAGAAATGGACCCCAGATATTCTGAAATATGTTCAGTCGGTTTTCCATTGTAGCTGTTAATTTCTCTACTCCCAAAACGTCCCAGACTTTAACCCACCAGTGCACAATGCAGGGTCCTTCTCGCTCTTTCCAGAACCGGGTGCGCGTGAGACGTGCCGCCATTAACAGTTGAGTAATTAGCTGCACTCTGGGACCAGATTAAGGGTATGATCCGTCCTCTGGGGTGTCACCCAGTACCATTATTAGTGGATCCAAGGGGAGAAGAATACCGCAGATATCCTTAATTTGGGACCCGATCTCTAGCCACAAGGATTGGATGATCGGGCATTGCCACCACATGTGACCCACATCCCCCTTAGCCCCACATCCATGCCAACAATCATCTGGGTAATCTACGTTTATTGAATGCAGCCTCTGTGGCGTAAAGTACCATCTATAAAAAATCTTAAGTGCACACTCTCTGGTAGTTGTGCATCTAGAGGACCTGTGTGCCCTGTCCCATATTCTCCGCCATGAATCTGGGGCCATCACTCAGCTGATAAACCAATTAACAACGTGGATTAAAAAAGCTGGTGTGACGGATGCGAGGAAAACGGGCTTCGTAAAAGGTGTAGGCCATAGTCTTAACCTGTTCATTCTGAATATTTTGAAAATGGAGGCGATCAAGAAAAAAACAGCTGTATATATTGCATTCATCAATTTGGCTCATGCCTTCGATGGAGTTGATAGAGAATTATAATGGGAAAAAATGGCAAGTAAAGGATGTCCAACTAGGCAAAAAAGGCCCTCTACACTGAGACCTCTGTGCAAGTTAGTTTAGACCACTCTGGACACGTAACTGCACCAATAATGACTAACTGTGGTGTCAAACTCTGTTTAATTTGTTCCTTTCAGATGTTGATGTAGCCCTAAAGGGGGTACATTCTTTTCCACCGAAAATTAACGGAGAACATATCAACATGATCATATACGCAGATGACATCGCGATTTTAGATCTAACCCCAGTCGGTTTGCAAAGGAAGATAGCAGCTTTTGACGAGTTTATAACAAAGAACAAATTGGTCATTAATATACAGAAATCAGAGATCTTAATTTTAAAAAACCTTCAAGGATCTCATAAGCAAAAAACTAGTCAAAAGTTTAAATGGGGTTTGGGTAACAATGTTCTGAAAGTTGTTACAGAAACTAAATATTTGCGCATCACCATGAGTGCAAGCATAAATGACGAGCCCATGGTTAAGAAATTGGCTTTCAAATGTAAGCAACGAGTTGCGCAAGCTGACAAACTCCACGCCAAATATGGGAAATGTTCCCTAATTCCAGTTGTGTGTTTTTTTTAGGAACAAAATCATCCCTGCTTTGACCTATGGAGTAGAGACCATGTTGGGGTGCAACCATGAACTGTTGTCAAGATTTGAGCACGTGATATGGAGAAGGATCCTGAAACTGCCAAAGGGCTTTCCAACTGCCTGCATGAGATACGAGATGAGCACATCATCTGTAAATTCGATAGTGATTCAGAACTCTCTAATGTTATACAGAAAGATAGAAGGAGCCAATGACATTCTGCAATTCCGTCTTCTTAAAAACAACAGCTTATGCACCTCGAAAGGACTCCTAGGTCAATGGAGATTTCTCTGTGATTGCAGAAAACAGCTGAAGACTGATTAGGAAACGCTGCTACGGAACCCGAAAGCAGTAAAAAACAAAATTACTGGAATGTGACTGGATCGAAACTTACGACAAAAGAATGAGTCATGCAAGAATGTGAAATGCACAATCTGAAGCAAAAAAGCTTAATGATTTGCCCAAGTATATGAGGCAATTCCTGTGCAAAAGAAGATGACTTATCTTCTTAAAATTTACATTAAACGCATGGGAAACAAAAGAAACCAAATATCAGAAATGGGAGAAAAGCTGGTGAGACAAATCATGTCGGTTTTGTATCAGTCCAGAAGAATCACTAAAACATCTGGTGATGATCTGCCCTAAGATGAGTGAGGACAGAAGTAACTGTATGGGACAGGAGATGAATAAATATCTCACTCGCACTGTGGAAGAGTGGTGGACGATGATGCATGCGGGCAAAAACAATAAACTGATATTCACATTGACGGTGTTCTTGGATATCAGTGTGCAAAATTTGCAAAATAACAGAGAGACGACAAAAGTGATTACTTAGGAAGTACTGTGGACTAGCTTCTAATACACCTCCTGTGTTTTTTAATAATCTGTGGGAATTTTATTTTAATTGAGATATGCTCCAGAGGTTTGCTTGTTTCTCTTGCTTTCTTTCTTTTCTCTTGATGATTTCTTTTATGAAAAGAACTGTAAAGACGGATTTCTAAAAAATGTGTTTTTTAAAGTTTGTAATAAACTGAAAAAATATATATAGATACCTCTGCTGCTGGTAACAATGCTGAACGTTGTCATTTCAGAGTGTATTTCGACCCCAGAAAAAGACTAACACATGGCTGTAGGAAGGAGGTGAATTGAAGAATGCCAGGAATTCCAGCCTCAAGGAGCCACTTTGAAAAAGCTCTGAACTGAAAAAACAATCCTTTCTAAATATGGGAATAGCAGTGGTCCTTATAAGTCTAGACCCTCCAGAGATATACAATTTAGCAACTAGCTTTTCAGAACAACTCCCTTATAGGTAATACATTAGATCTTAAAACGTGTTCAAGAGTGGATCGAGAGCCATTGAAGGGAAATTATTGTAGGACTGATGTACTCAAATCATAAACCTGAGATCAGATGAGTAGCTGAGTGTACAACCATCCATAGAAGAGTCAGTGTTGCAGCCAGAAATCTGTCATGATGGCATTCCAGCCTTTGAAGCAAAATAAAACACATGTTTGAATGGTGGTATGAAAATCTGAGAGAGTTCTAGAAATCTATTTATCTCCGAAAGAACAGATAATTGATAAAAAACAACATTGATCAAGATGAGATATATAATATTTAATAACCAGTTAGAACCAATAGTAAATGCCAAGAATTTTACAATGGTATCAAGGGTAGGTGAAATGCCAAGAGTAGAGAGTGGCAAAAACACTTTAAGCTTATTTTGTTTTCTCCCTATTTATCTTCCTTGGCACTACCACAGTTTTAGTAGGATTGAGATTTAAGGATAGAAAATGCATCCAGTCCTGTAGGATATTTTGTGTAATTTTGGGGTCTGGCAGTATTTTCTTACCACCAAAAATATAGTGGTAGTTTGGTAACATCTTATCCTTGCATTTAGATTGGGTTTGGCCTCACATCATTCTAGTGACCATATTTTGTTACACTATATTGGAGAATTTAGTAATATGTTTAGTTTAGTTTAGTTTATTATTTATAAGGCGCGCCATGCCCTGGGGCATCAGGGCGCACAAGACAAGAATATGCTCAACTTCGTTACAGGTACATTTACATAATCATAGTACATTATACAATGAATAAAATATGAACAGGTATATGTGCATGGTCAAATACAGTATACAATAATGAACAAGGCTAAGGGAGCTAGGTCCCAAAAGAAGGTGAAAAGGTGTAGGAATAATTAACAATGTGGGAATAAAATATAGTGGAATAGGTGCGGTAATATACAATAGTGTAAATGGAGACCAAGGAAACAGGGCTAGGCATGCAAGTGGATCGCCGGTCGGGACAGTCAGGTCAGGCAGGTCAGATTATTAGATGTCATTGGCTCTCAGCCAATTGGTCAAGTTCTGCCTGAATTTCACGAAAGGCTGGGGTTCTCTTATGTCATGTGGTAGGGAATTCCAGAGCTGTGCTGCTTTGACTTCGAAGCTGTGTCCTCCAATAGTGGCGCGTTTAAAGCGAGGGACATAGAGGCAATGCGCATTGACCGTTCTTGTTGGTCTAGGTGCAGTTCTTAAGTGTAGCCTGTCCATGAGGTAGGATGGTGCCATGTTGTTAAGGCACTTGTGAGTAAGGGAGGCAATTTTGAGATGGATTTTGTCCTGAGTAGATAGCCATTTGTGTTCTCTTCTTATAGAGGAGATATGCTCTTTCCTATTGATCTTGAGCGCGGCTCTCAGTGCATTATTCTGTAGGACTTGGATTTTTTGGATAGTCTGTTTGTTAGCACCAATGTAGAGACCATTACAGTAGTCCAGTTTGGACAGTATAAGGGCTCTGGCAAGCGTGATGCAGCTGTCTGTAGAGAGGAATTGCTTGCTGGCTCTAATGAGTTTGCAAGTATATGCTGTGGAAGAGGCTAGGGAGTTGACCTGTTTGCCAAAGTTTAAGGTGGCGTCAAGGTAAAAGCCTAGGGTCTTGACTTCCTTTGCTACTTTGATATTGTTCCCATCAATAATGAAGCTGGCATAGTCGGGGTTAAGTTTAGTTATGTATGTTGTAGAGCCTAGGATTATGAGCTCAGTTTTGTTGTCGTTCAGGCATAAGCCATGTGTGGCCATCCATGCCTGAACGATGCTGTAGATTTTATTCACTAAAGCTAGGTCCTCGACGTAATCTCCTGAAAGCGGAAGGAGGATCTGGGTATCGTCTGCATAGTTGGTGTAGGCGATACCCAGATGATCCATTTCGTCAAAGAGCGGCTTTGTGAATATGTTATAGAGGGTTGGTGATACACAAGATCCCTGGGGTACACCACACGTTATAGGGATCGGGTCAGCTGAGGCTGATGGAGAGAAGACTCTCATAGTGCGGTTATTCAAGAAGGATTTGGTCCATAGTATGGCCTCTTTTGAGAAGTGAGCAGCGGAGTCTAGGTGGCTGCATAAGACTGTATGGTCGACTAAATCGAACGCTGCTGAGAGGTCTAGCAAAAGGAGTAAGGCTGCTTGGCCATTGTCCCTACATTGATCTATTTGGGCCTTTAGATCGATAAGGGCAGTCTCTGTTCCATGCTGGGGCCGGAATCCAGATTGGCGGGTTCCGAGCAGGTGGTTGGATTCAAGGAAGTTTTGTATTTGCATGTATGCCACTTTGTCTAAGATTTTTAGAAGAAAGGGCACGGTCGTGATAGGCCTAAAATTGGTGGGAATGGCGGGGTCGAGGGTTTGCTTCTTTAGGAGTGGCAGGTCCCACGACTCTTTAAGATTTTTTGGTACAATGCCGGTGGTGAAGGATGAGTTAATGAGTTTTGTTATGAATGGCGATAGTTCTCTCGCAGCATCCTTAATTAATTGGGCAGGGCATAGGTCGCCTTTACAGTTGGACGGTTTAAGTCCCAGGATCACTTTTTCGACTTCAATGGTAGATACCTTGGAGAAGCAGAAGCGTGTTGTTTGTTTAGATTTAAGTATAGGTGCTGGGGTTAGAGCGTCCTGAGGTGTGAGAGATGCTTTTTTGAGGGCTATTTTTGTTTGTAGGTTGGCTACTTTATTAGTGAGGGCAAACTGAATATCTGAGCACCATTGTTTGTCCTTGGTGCCGTTTTCTTGGGGAATGATGGGTGTTTCCAGCTCTTTCAAGATGCTGAACAGTTCTCTGACACTTGATTTAGATTGGGATATTCTGGTATTGTATGTATCCTGTTTGGCTAGTAGGATATCTTTTTTGTATTGGGCTGATATCTTTGCAAGGTTTAGTTTGTTTTCTACTGAAGGAGTCAGTCTCCATTTGGATTCTAATTTTCTTTTAGTTAACCTGAGATTTTTTAGATGGGGAGTGAACCATGAGTTGAGATGTTTTTTCGGTTTGCTAGTCCGTAATTTGAGCGGTGCTATGTGATCAAGGGCTAAGTTCATCGTTTCATTGAATTGATCAACTAGCATTTCAGGCTCCGTGTTGGCTGGGAGCGAGTTTAGTTGGGGTAATATGATTGGCAACAGTTTTTCCGTGGTTACTAGTTTTTTGTTCCTCGTGGGTACAGGAGGGGCAAGTGTAGACTTAGCTGTGGCTAAGTTGGTAGCTACTGTAAATAGTAGTAGAAAGTGGTCCGTCCAGATCTGGGGAACAGTGTCTGTAATGGTTACTCCACAGTTGTGTTCAGCTATCCAGTCAAGGATGCGACCTTTATTGTGAGTGGGACAGGTGACTCTTTGGGCAAAGCCCAGCTCTTTTAGGATCTGAGCAGTAGCTGTAGACTGGGTGTCTTTAATATCATTGTAGCCTAGGTTGAAGTCACCTAGCACTATAGTTTGGGAGGTGTTTTTCAAATTGTTGGACAGGGTGGTGGAGCGGTCCTCGACAAAGGTTCCAATGGGACCAGGAGGTCTGTAGAGCAGGGCAATGTTTAATGTTTGGGAGTTGGCGGTGGCTATTTTGACCGAGAGGCATTCACAAGATTTCGTGATGGGGGATGTGGAGACTCTTATGTCAAGACTGATCTTGGCTATAATGGCTAGACCCCCGCCTCGGGAGGTATGTCTGTCAGCTCGTATGATAGTATAATTGTCGGGAACTGCTAAAGAGAGGGCGGGACCCGCTGCATCGTGAAGCCATGATTCTGATATGGCTAGGAAGTCTAGGTGGTGTCCGAGAATAATATCTGAGATTTCTGTAGCATGGGCGACTAGAGACCTAGCATTTATGAGTGCACCTTTAAGGTGATGTTTAGTGAGCATGGTGCTTGCTATAATGGTAGGTTTGGAGCATTTTTGTGTGGGTGTTTTAGGGGTATTAACTTTCCTAGTGAATTCAGCAGTGGTTTTCGGCTGTATGTTCTTTTTTAGGAAGTTGATTTGTTCAATTTGCTTTGCTGGTAGTTCGTACAGTTTTGGTAGGCGAGCGCGAAGCTTGAGGTTTCTGTCTGAGGTACTACAGGGCCTATATTTGGTAGTATCATCTTGATACTGGTTTGCTGTAAGTCCCATGGTTTGTGTAGAAGTAGGCATGGTACGGTAGGAGAGTGATAATACCACTAATGTGATGAGGGAGGCGACATAGAGAGGTAGATTAGTTGTCCTATCTAGTGCAATGATGCTTAGTTTGTATGTTTTTGTAAAGTACATGCTAGCTGACTAAATCTAGTGCGCAGATAGCAGCACAGTTAGAGTTGGCATTAGCAGTTAAGCTGAAGATAGGGAGATGCAGTATGCGAATCAGGGCACAGCTAGTTTCAACTTTACGGCACAACACAATTGATATGGTCTGTAAGCGACCTTAGAGCACAACACAGTGTCACAGTGGTCGTTGGGCGACCATAAGGCACAACACAATTGATAAGGTCTGTAAGCGACCTTAGAGCACAACACAGTGTCACAGTGGTCGTTGGGCGACCATAAGGCACAACACAATTGATAAGGTCTGTAAGCGACCTTAGGGCACAACACAGTGTCACAGTGTTCTCTGACGACCTAGATTGGTATATTACAGGTAGTCATGGAAGACAGCGTGCTTTTCGAATTAGGGAGTCACAAGGTACTTACGAAGGGTGCAGATTACTGCGGCCCGAGGCGGGCAGGCCTTTCCACGATCCTTCACCTTCGGTCTGCTTCCATTTCCAGACAGTGGACAAGCGGATGCGTATGCGTTCGCATTCAGCACTCGGGTGGCTGGATCACAGCGGGACAGTGTTAGGGGGCTTCTACATGGGCATGTAATGATCGGCAGTGACCGCCATGCGCCGAACATCGGCGAACAGGGGCAAACAGGGCCTTAGTTTGGCCTTTGTTGCAGCCGGCGTGTCCGCCTGCCGGTGGAAGTTCAGAATTCAAAAAGGGAACGCTGTTGCTGGGAAACGAGGTAGAGCCTTGTTGTTGTGCCGAGTTGCGCCCGCCCTGCCTGAGTCAGGCACGGCAGGGGGACATGGTCAGGCACAGCAAACACGGCGATCCGAACGCAGGGCTCGAGGAGATAGGTGATCTGTCGTTCCGCAGATCAGTAAGGCACTTTGGGAGATAGGAGAGGGAGCGTAGCTCATTCCTCACCGTAGATAATGTGGGCAAAGAGGATGCAGCTGCGTCTGTGGGGCCAGGGAGCTTGGCTGCTCCATCTCGTGCTCTGTTGCTGCAGGCTGCGGGCGCTATTCCTGGGAGGAGGAGGGGGCTCCTGCCCTCTTCCCCTTGCGATGGTCTGCTCCTAATGCTGGATGGGGCAAACAGGGCCTTAGTTTGGCCTTTGTTGCAGCCGGCGTGTCCGCCTGCCGGCGGAAGTTCAGAATTCAAAAAGGGAACGCTGTTGCTGGGAAACGAGGTATGTATTATTGGCAGTATTTTGTGGTAGTATTACTTAGTGGTGAGCATGATTTCCCTTCCCTACATTATAACCCCATCATACACAAAACCTTCCTTTTTATTAGAATACCTCCTAGTGATATATAGAGGCCCTATGACCAATGCACAAGAGGACCAATAATTTTACATATAGTGCCACCTACAGCCTGTGGCTGGTATCACTGATTTATTTACACCAATGATCTATGTGCCCAAAGGCCTCATTACTGGTTCATAGACCCCCAGTAATCTATAGGTTGTATTAGATTTTCCCAAACAACATGCACTGGGGAACACACGCATACACCTATTTATCACCGCTTAGTCTATCTGTTATTCTATCTGCATGAACAAATTGGCAAATGTATTACCAAAGACATGACACAACTCTTACCATATATATATATCAGCATAACCTGTAATATAAGAGAAAAAAAAACATACAGTGAAAACAAATTTTAAAAAAAAAAATAGGCAACAAGACGAATGAAAATGCAGGGGAGTTTCTTTTTCTTGGCTAGTCTGACTGACAAGTGTCTGATCTAAAAATGCCAGGCAAACAACAGGACACAATAACCTCACTTCAACTTTGGATGCTTACCAAAGATTTGTAGTTCTCTCCCCCACCCCATCAACCTGTTGCCTTCCTGCCTGCCGCTCTTTTTCCCTACTTAAGGAGCCCTCCGGCCTCTTTTCCTTTGCAGATGGGGAGCAGGTGCAAGTGGATCTAGGTCACCTGGCCTAAGCCCCGCCCAGCTGGTGCCTTCCTGTTTGCTGCTCTTTTTCACCAATTAGCAAGCCCCGCCCACCTGGTGCCTTCCTGTTTGCTGCTCTTTTTCCCTACTTAAGGAGCCCTCCAGCCTCTTTTCCTTTGCAGATGGGGAGCAGGTACAAGTGGATCTAGGTCACCTGGCCTAAGCCCCGTCCACCTGGTGCCTTCCTGTTTGCAGCTCTTTTTCACCACTTAGCAAGTCCCGTCCACCTGGTGCCTTCCTGTTTGCCGCTCTTTTTCACCACGTAGCAAGCCCCGCCCACCTGGTGCCTTCCTGTTTGCCGCTCTTTTCCCTACTTAAGGAGCCCTCCAGCCTCTTTTCCTTTACAGATGGGGAGCAGGTGCAAGTGGATCTAAGTCACCTGGCCTAAGCCCCACCATCCTGGTGCCTTCCTGTTTGCAGCTCTTTTTCACCACTTAGCAAGCCCCGCCCACCTGGTGCCTTCCTGTTTGCCGCTCTTTTGACCACTTAGCAAACCCCGCCCACCTGGTGCCTTCCTGTTTGCCGCTCTTTTTCACCACTTAGCAAGCCCCGCCCACCTGGTGCCTTCCAGTTTGCTGCTCATTTTCACCACTTAGCAAGCCCCGCCCACCTGGTGCCTTCCTGTTTGCCGCTCTTTTTCTCCACTTATCAAGCACCACCCACCTTCTTAGCCCTGCCTCTTCCTTCCTGCTCTTAACTATTAGATCAAGGGCGTATCTCGCCCGGGCGTCCTAAGCAAAGGGCAGATGAAGAAAAGGGGAATTCCTGTTTGGACCTGTTCAGACCAGGATGACCCAGGGCCCGACCGCCTGCTCAGACAGCAGGTAGGCATGTACCAACATGTGTTACTCCCTCTGGTCCCCCCGTGATGTTCCCTTGTGCCCCCCATTCTCGCACACAGGTGTTGCCTGTTTTGCTTGATTCTTCTACCATGCTCCCCCCTCACCCTACTCAAGCCTACTTCTGCAGGAGTCTGTCCTGATACATTCTGGTTTCACCATCACCGTCTTGTGGAAAATGCTGGATTTGACTTTTATGGACTTCATTCATTCATGGTGTGTCACCCTTTCTCAACTCTCATGCTGAACTTCTTTTGCATCTTGTACTCATCGTGGCCCTGAATCATGCTGTTCCCATCTTCATCTTGTATCCTGGCTTGCAACATTATGTGTTACTACTGACTTCTGCAATTGTATTCACTCTCCCCTCTTGCTTCTCCACTCTTTTGACTGCTAACTCTCTGTTCTCTCCTCCTTTCCCTTCTCCCTTTTCCTATCTCCTCCCGTTACTTTCTTCTATGCACTTACTCTATCAGAATTGTCCCTGGACCTAGTATGATAGCAACCTCGTCGGTCTCCTCCTCCCTCCCCTTACTGGTTTTTTCCTCCCCACTCCCCCTCCAGCACTATCTGAAATGTTGTCAGGCCTAATATGATAGTCGCTTGTTTTGTTCCTCCCCTACCTTTCTGCACCCCTCTCCCTCACCTCTTGTTTCTTTTTTCCGGCTTTACCAGAAATGTCATCAGGCCTAGTACGGTAGTCGCCTGTCTGTTTCCATTTCCTTCCCACTCCCCCCTCCCTTCCTTATCTATGTCTTAGCTCTTGCACTATCTGAAATGTCGTCAGGCCGAGTATGATAGTTAGTTTCACATCCTTACTGTTCATGGCCTGTAAGAATGTCATTGTTTTTTCCCTTGTTCCCTCCCTTGCCTTGAAGCGCTTTGAAACACATTGTGTATAGGTGCTATATAAATAAACTATCATATCATATCATATCAGATGTCCTTCTGTCCCTGGCCTCAGAAAAGCAGGCCCGGTCAGCTCAGATTGCCTCTGTAATCTTGAATGTTTGAAGTGCTTAGCGAAAACATAGAGTTCTCAAGCCAGCGCTAAGTGAGACTAGGCACGTCTGTCTGAGAGCCCAGTCATCCCCAAACTAACTCTCAGTTTGCCCCCAGCAGAGCTCTGCACCTTCCGATTTTGCCTACGTAATATGACTGCAGATACTTTGCACCAATCAAGTTGAAATGCAGCATCACCCTTTCTTCAGTACAATAGGCCAGTTACACAGTGAGCAACTGTATCTAATCTCATTTCCTGGTATGCAGGCTCTCCGCTTGCTGCAAACATAGGAATAGAATGAAGAAAAAAAATTCTAGTGCACGTTTGAAAAACGAAATTCAGAATATGCATTTTCACCTCATTTTTCACACAGAGATTACATTATAATGTTAATGAGTTAGCT
Organism: Ambystoma mexicanum; assembly: GCF_040938575.1. Classification (NCBI taxonomy): domain Eukaryota; kingdom Metazoa; phylum Chordata; class Amphibia; order Caudata; family Ambystomatidae; genus Ambystoma; species Ambystoma mexicanum. The sequence continues at coordinate 415,916,417 of NC_090927.1, read as the reverse complement.
TTAGTAATTAGTAATTGTTAATTAAGTCAGTTAGTTATATGAATAATGTAGTCTCCTATGCATGAGGTATTCCAAAGAAGAGAAAAGAAAATTCTGGTGCACTTTTAAACTTGCCGCTTCACATGGCTTTTGCTGTATTATTTTTTTTATTTTATTGTGTATGGTTTACAAAAGAAACCTTTACAAACGAAATCCTTAAATACAGAAAAAGAAAAAACAAAAGAAAAGGAATCATACATTACTGTTGCGTTGCATATTGATTTCATTTCCTTACCAATATGATAAAAAAACACATACAGATCCACATATCCTTTTTCTATCAGTAAGTAAGATATAAAAGTCAGTTAAAAAATTCAGTGCACATTAAAATTTTTGACACAAATTTGATAGTTAAAAGGAAAAAAATGTCCCTTTACATAAAAAGAACGAACTTAGCAGCAGTATCAGTTAAAATTCCAGGGTTTGTATACATACATGATAGACTTAATAGTATATAAAGATGGAATTCATCAAAAAAATTGGTCAAATGGGAGGAGGATACAGATCAATAGACTTACTGGTTAATTCATGGAATTAATGTGCGCCGAAAATTCCCGCGCAGAGGTGCCAAAACGTGCGATTCGCAGTAAAAGTGCAAAAATCGCAGTGCAACTGCGAAAATCGCAGGGAAACCAGCGCACATCGATTCATGGAAGTCTGTGCACGAGAAAAACATTGGATGTGCGCTGAAAAAGTGCATGGCGCACGCCGGCGCACAGGTCATCCAACGGCGTGCGCCACGGCTACTGCAAAATCACACATAGCGCGGCGCACATCACAAAAGTAGGCGGAACACGGGGCGTAACACTCGGAATGGGGAACAACGCGTGAAAATATGGGCATCACGGGGGAAGTACAGGAGGCAAGTGCGCGGAACGCCCACACGCTCGCCTACAACCCGTATTCATGGAATCGAATAGCGCAAACCAGCGCACGGTGAAAGACACGCACAGGGCCAAACAAGTACGCCACAAGAAAGCAGGCGGTAGCGTCCCTGCGCCTGAAATAAATGTGCGCCAAAATGTGCGCTAACAAAAAGCACCCATATACAGCCATGATAAATGGTCCATACAGTGGCCCTCTAGGACAAATGAGGTGCAAAGGGGTACCGACAAACATGGACACCCGCTGTGTGAAAATTAGCGTGTGCATGTATTAAGGGGTTCGCGGGAAGTTCCACACGTGATTGGGCTGGGTCCGTGTATTCCGGGGTTCGCGGGAAGTCCCACACGCGATTGTCCTGGGTCCGTGAATTTCGGGGTGCATGGGAAGTTTCACACGCGAATTAGCAGGGTACGTGTATTTCGGTGTGCGGGGGAAGTTACACACACGAATTAGCAGGGTACGTGTATTTCGGTGTGCGAGTGAAGTTCCACACGCAATTTCAGCAGGGTACATGTACTCCAGGTGCGCGGCAAATTCCACGCGCGAATCCAGCAGCCTACGTGTATTTCTGGGGTGCCGGGGAGTACCACACATGAATTGGCCGTGTGGGTCCTCCCAGCTGTTCCCTCTACACCCTCCACAGCCCCTGCAGGCAGCCCACACCACAGGGGACTACCCTGCCACCCTGCACATGTCCCGCAGGCAGCCCATCCACCATGGCCATGCTCCCCAGCCAACCCACATGTCACCTTGCACTACTGCCCACCAACGCATGTCTCCCAGCACCCCCACCCCCCAGCATCCAGGGACACCCTCCACCAGGCCCCCACTCATGTCTCCCAGCACCCCCACCCCCTGCATCCAGGGGCACCCTCCACCAGGCCCCCACTCATGTCTCCCAGAACCCCCACCCCCCAGCACTGTGGGGAACCCTCCACCAGGCCCCCACTCATGTCTCCCAGCACCCCCACCCCCCAGCACTGTGGGGCACCCTCCACCAGGCCCCCACTCATGTCTCCCAGCACCCCCACCCCCTGCATCCAGTGGCACCCTCCAGCAGGCCCCCACTCATGTCCCCCTGCACCCCCACCCCCCAGCACTGTGGGGCACCCTCCACCAGGCCCCCACTCATGTCTCCCAGCACCCCCACCCCCCTGTATCCAGGGGCACCCTCTGCCAGGCCCCCACTCATGTCCAACTCATGTCCCCTTCCACCCCCACCCCCCACCAGTCAGGGGCACCCTCCACCAGGCCCCCACACATGTCTCCCAGCACCCCCAACCCCCTGCATCCAAGGGCACCCTCCACCAGGCCCCCACTCATGTCCCCCTGCACCCCCACCCCCAGCACTGTGGGGCACCCTCCTGTAGGACTACAGGTGTTTGGCAGTAAACCCACTTGGTAGCAGTCTGTACCACACAGATTCACTTGGTAGCTGTGGCTGAGCAGTCAGACTTCCCTCAAGAAGAGTTAGGCAGCATGTGGAGTATACAATATAGGGCAATCTACACAGTAGAACAAGCAAACACGGAACAAGGCTTCGGTGTAAAGGTATTTATTTATAACAACACATCTATGGAAAACACTCTGGCACTAATGCGGCAAACAACTTCAATCACAATAATATACGAAGAAAAAGATCAATCCCCCTAACAATAGTTCGACAAGTCTAGGTTTACCGGCATCACTTATTTGCAGACAGAGGTGTATGCTTAAACCTAGATGGCACTCTAATATTTGTTAGGACGGGAGAGAAAAATAAGGCAGGTTATGAAATCAACTCGGTACCAATACTTTTCGGACAAATGCAAGGCAAGTAAGGCAGGGTCTACTGCAGATCACAAAGTTCAGAGGCCAGGCCCACTCGGAGAGAGGCAAGGCGATATGTCCCAAAATTGTCTCAGTGGAAATGCGCTTCGAGTCTTTATCGCAAATTGTTATGGAAAGGTTGGACCAGTTCAGAACAGAAAGTTAAAGAACGCTTGGAGGCGACCCAATGGAAAGGCGAGGATTAAGACACCTCACTCTATCCGGCAGAAAGGGAAGCCAGGCGGACACGGTACCTTGTTTGTGTAGAGACAGCTGCGGCGGGGGCAGTTGTTCCTGGTGGTGGATGCACGTCGGGTCTTTGCCAAGAGAAGAGATGATCTCGTCATCGAAGGAAGGTTGAAGATCATTGCACCACCAGGGAAGAGACCAGCCGCGGAGTACTCCGTCACAAGGCACCACCTTTTGGTCGCGGTACAGGGGTAGTGGCTATCCGGTTGCCGAGGTGCTCTGCACGGGCAATTTGACCACTGCGTCCTGGGTGAAGAAAAAGCAAAGGTGACTTGTTGTTCCCACCAGTCAGGGGAAGAGACTCTCCGGCAGGGAGATCTCCTCTGTCGTCGGGAAGTGGTGAGTCGGTTCAGCAGGGCTCCACCGGAGGTGTCGTTGTTTCAGGTCGGCTCAGCTTTAACATCATCGGATTCTTAGGTCCTATGGCGACTTCTGCAGATCCAGTCCCAAAAGCCCTGCTTTTATGCAGAAAACCCCCATTCATTCAGCCTAGCTGTCACACAAAACACGCTAAGTGGTGAGCGGGGAGGCTCATCACTTGGGCCAATCACACCAGAGTGCGACTGGAGTTGGCAAGGCAACTCAGTCCAGGGTGCCTAAACCCCCTCCCACACCCCTGTGGTAACCCAGACAGAATGGCACCACTTTGGAGGGTCTCTTTACAGAAGCCTGCCAAAAGTGGAACAAAGGGCTCAACCTTTGGTTTAGGAGTCACAGAGACGAACACAGACGCCATTTTAAAAAACGAGTTCTGGCAGAAAATACCATCCGATAGACTTATTTAAGATAAGTAAATCGGCGGTATGTTAGAGATTAAGGAGAGAAAAAGTATTAATCTCCAACAATGGGAAGAATCCCATAGGGTTATATTCGGGGTCGAATATAACAAGTAGTTTCCACTGCCACCAGCCAAAACTCGACGAGGGGGGACGGGACAGTGCCCCCTCGAATAACAGACCTAGGAGTAATCGAATTACCCCTACTAGTACGTCCACAATAGGATGGTTTGTACTAGTTCTGTTAGTACATTTAGATCTAGTAAAGCCACTGGTGACTTTACATGCCCGGGGAGACAGTAGTCAGTCTCCGGGTATGGAGTTTATGATGGAGGTCCGCTAGGACACCCCAGTGTTACGGCACGGAGGGTGCAGGGTAACACACATAGAAAAACATATGAGACCCTATGGAGTAAAAGACCGCATAGCCCATAGAACACATTGACATTCAAAGGAATTACACACATTCATGTCCAAGAGTGGGAGAAAAAGAGTCTCACTCTTGGCAGGATGGAAAAAACAAACTCCAGAAATCCAGCAAAGCTGCTGGGGGACTCACTAGGTTAGGAAATTCAGCCTAAACAGAGAATTCTCCCTAAAACCCAGCACCCCCACCCCCCTGCATCCAGGGGCACCCTCCACCAGGCCCCCACTCATGTCCAAATCATGTCCCCCTGCACCCCCACCCCCCACCAGTCAGGGGCACCCTCCACCAGGCCCCCACTCATCTCTCCCAGCACCCCCACCCCCTGCATCCAGGGGCACCCTCCACCAGACCCCCACTCATGTCCCCCTGCACCCCCACCCCCCAGCACTATGGGGCACCCTCCACCAGGCCCCACTCATGTTTCCCTGCACCCCCACCAGTCAGGGGCACCCTCCACCAGGCCCCCACTCATGTCCAACTCTTGTCTCCTTGCACCCCCACCCACCAGCGTGCAGGGGCACCCTCCACCAGGCCCCCACTCATGTCTCCCTACACCCCCACCCCCCACCAGTCAGGGGCACCCTCCACCAGGCCCCCAATCATGTCTCCCAGCACCCCCACCACCCTGCATCCAGGGGCACCCTCCACCAGGCCCCCACTCATGTCCCCCTGCACCCCCACCCCCCAGCACTGTGGGGCACCCTCCACCAGGCCCCCACTCATGTCTTCCTGCACCCCCACCCCCCACCAGTCAGGGGCACCCTCCACCAGGCCCCCACTCATGTCCAACTCATGTTGCCTTGCACCCCCACCCCCCAGCATCCAGGGGCACCCTCCACCAGGCCCCCACTCATGTCTCCCTGCACCCCCACCCCCACCAGTCAGGGGCACCCTCCACCAGGCCCCCACTCATGTCTCCCAACACCCCCACCCCCCTGCATCCAGGGGCACCATCCACCAGGCCCCCACTCATGTCTCCCAGCACCCCCACCCCCCAGCACTGCGGGGCACCCTCCACCAGGCCCCCTCTCATGTCTCCCAGCACCCCCACCCCCCTGCATCCAGGGGCACCCTCCACCAGGCCCCCACTCATGTCTCCCTGCACTCCCACCCCCCACCAGTCAGGGGGATCCTCCACCAGGCCCCCACTCATGTCCAACTCATGTCTCCTTGCACCCCCACCCCCAGCATCCAGGGGCACCCTCCACCAGGCACCCACTCATGTCTCCCTGCACCCCCACCAGTCAGGGGCACCCTCCACCAGGCCCCCACTCATGTCTCCCAACACCCCCACCCCCCTGCATCCAGGGGCACCCTCCACCAGGCCCCCACTCATGTCTCCCAGCACCCCCACCCCCCAGCACTGTGGGGCACCCTCCACCAGGCCCCCACTCATGTCTCCCAGCACCCCCACCCCCCAGCATCCAGGGGCACCCTCCACCAGGCCCCCACTCATGTCTCCCTGCACCCCCACCCCCCACCAGTCAGGGGTACCCTCCACCAGGCCCCCACTCATGTCCAACTCATGTCTCCTTGCACCCCCACCCCCCAGCATCCAGGGGCACCCTCCACCAGGCCCCCACTCATGTCTCCCTGCACCCCCACCCCCTACCAGTCAGGGGGACCCTCCACCAGGCCCCCACTCCTTCCTACCAGCCCCCCCACCCCCCAGCAGTGTGATTCGCCTGTGTACGTGTATGTCAGGGTGCGTGTGTAGTCTGACATGCGATATCAGCAGGATACGTGTATTACGGGGTTTGCGGGAAGTTCCACACGCGATATCAGCAGGGTACGTGTATTACGGGGTTCGCGGGAAGTTCCACACGCGATTTCAGCAGGGTACGTGTATTTCGGTGTGTGCGCGTGAAGTTACACATGCGACTGTGCCTGTGAGAGAGGGTTACGTGTATTCCAGGGGTGGGCGGGATTATTTACTTGCGACTGGGCCTGGGAGAGTGTGTTATGTGTATTCCTGGGGTGGGCGGGAAGATTTACACGCTCGCCTACAACGCGCCAAAAAATAAAAGGACCAATCCTGAAACACGTACGCCAGCATGAAACATGCGCACGTCCCGCGCAGCATAAAAGAGTCCACAAACAACAAACAAGCTCAGACGCCAGGATGAATATACCGTTCCTAGCAGCAGTGGCCGCGGGATACCGCAGGAGGAGGAGAAGGATAGTCAGGGCCAGAATCTTCACACCCAGAACCAGCCTATTTGGTATGCCAGATGACCAGGTGTATGGGAGGTACAGGTTTCCACCACACATAATACTCGACCTGGTCAGTGAGTGGGATGATGACCTCACATCACCCACCCTGTGCTCCCAAGCACTCAGCCCCCTGGAGAAGGTCCTCAATGTACTGCACTTCTTGGCTACCAGATCATTTCAGAGGACAAGTGCCATAGTGGGGGGGTGTCACAGGCCACGCAGTCACGGTGACTACACCAGGTGTTAGCCATCATCACTGCACGCCCATCAGTCCGCAGGCACATATACCTGCCCAGAACACCTGCAGAAAGGCAGGCTGTCAGCCAGGATTTCTACAGCGTGGCACAATTCCCCAAAGTGCTTGGTGCCATTGATTGCACCCATGTGGCTCTACGTCCCCCCAGGGCATCCGAGCACATCTATAGAAACTGCAAGCACTGGCATTCCATCAACGTCCAGGTAGTATGTGATGCGAAGGGAATCATCACCTCAGTATATGCCAACTATCCAGGGTCCACCCACGACAGCTTCATTTACAGGATGTCAACCCTACACCGGGACATGTAAGCTGGGCGGCATGGCGATGCATGGCTGCTTGGTGAGTAGAAATGCCACAGCACACGCATGCATGACAGATACAGAGTAATGCCAATACCCCACTAATGATCCCCATCACCACCTCCCTAGGGGACAGTGCCTACCCTCTGAGCACACACATGATGACGCCAATTCGGAACCCCATCACGCCTCCCGAGGTAAGATACAACACAGCCCATATTGCAACACGGGGCATAGTGGAGCGCACATTCGGAGTGCTCAAGTCACGCTTTCGCTCCCTTGACCGCTCTGGCGGGCAGCTGTTATACGCTCCCCCAGTAGTGTGCAGGATCATAGTGGCAGCATGTGTCCTGCACAATGTTGCAACACGCCGGGGCCTGGCTGTGGACATGGTGGTGCCCCCACATCCCCAACCACATGCACGCCCGCTGCGCATGGGAGGGGAAAGGGCACGGGGTGAGGCAGCCCGTACGCAGCTGGTGGCTAATTACTTCACATAGAAAGCACACCCCTGTGGAGTGCACACAGCCCTGGCACATACCATCTGACAATCAATGATGACTCAATCTGACAATTATGATGAACAAAGGGACAGTCAACTGTCAGAACCATAGCAGCCTGAGATTGTTCATCTGGAAGTGTCACAATGTGTGCATCCCTACCTACACAAACACCACCAATGCAGTGTCATCAAAAGACATACTTCCATGCAGCAAAAATGAATACCCACTTGCAAAATACAACATGAGAACAGTGCCATGTCACCCAACCCCTCCCCGGCACGGCCACACAACACACCATGGCATGTCATGCAATGTGAGAGCAAACAAATTAATCCCCACAACATGCCCCAAGTGTCACCAACTACAGTGTCCCTAATGGAAACTGGCCACACATGAAATGCTCACAGTAATGCAGGACCAACAACACACATTACCAAATACTTACCAAGAATACCAATCACCTACACAACCTCCAACCTACCATAAACATGACAGTACAGACTTAAAAAATTGGTAGCCTCACTACCTGATAATGGCAGCACTTCGAACACTTCCAAGTATACAGTGTTAGCGCCACGCAAGAGTGTAGGTGCACTGCTTACAACATGGACTCCAGTCCCAAAGTAGACCGCCTTGTGAAGAGATGAGAAATGGACCTGCAAATTAGGAGGATGAGATGGATGCAGAGGCACATATCAATACATCATGCAGTGTACAATACAACAACAATATGCACTAGGAATGCATACACAGTATTGACTACAGACTGCCCACACATCAAATGGGAGTCCAACGTCACCGTGTACGTCAATGTCACTTGGGCACACCCTTTGCAAGCCCATGGAAACGGGAAGCAGGAGGGGTGTGTGTCACACAAACCCAAGCATCTGACCCAAATTCAGGACAAGCCTGCATGTGCCCAGCCACAATACAGCGTATGCCCACGGGAGCCACACAAGACAACACACTGTCCAAAAAATCAAAAATCAAAAATCAAAAAAACAAATATCAAAAATGGCCATTAATGGGCCCGGGGGGGTGGCAGAGGCCACCCAGGAGGTCCAAGGACAGGGTGCACACCAAAACCCACCTGTGTGGATTTTGCGAAAAAAAAACACCTGCATGGGCTCATGACCTGCACGGCTGCCCTATTGTGAGAGATTCACTGCTGTCGCTCTCCTCACCCTCTGCAGCTGCATCAGGAGGTGGTGGCACTATGGGAGGCAGCCCACGCAAAGCCCTAGTCTGGTCCTCCATGGCAGCAAGCATGCGGGTGTGGAAGGTCTGGTTCTGGAGGATAATTGTGCGGAGGTCCCCATGCAACAACTCACGGGATGCCCGGACCTCCGCCCTAGTTGCCTGCATCTCAGCTGAGAGCTGCTGTTCTGTCCTCGTGTTAGCTGAAGCCTCAAGCTCAACCAGAGTTGCCCTGAGCCGACGGAGTTCCACCCTCAGGGCTTCCCTGTGGCCCTGGGACTCAATGGAAATGGCTTCCCGCAGAGTCTCTAGTGCCGCCCGCCTGTCCCTGTTGGACGCCAACATGTCCTCCCTGTGTGACTGGCTAATAGAGTCTGTTGCCTGCTGTAGTTGTTCAATTAGCCTTTCTTGGGGGACATTGGAAGTGGCCACCCTATCCATGGCCTGAGCCATCATCTCAGTTGATGCTGCCTGTTGGTTTGCCATACCTTATATGGATTGCTCCCATGCGGTATTGCCTGGTGGCGTACGGCCACCGTGTCTGCGGGCACCACACCTGTCTGGGGCAAGGCGAACTGCACCTTGCTGTGCCGGCACTGCCTGAGGCTGCAGGACTGCATTCCCCCTCTGATCTGCTGGCCCAGGAACAGGATCAGATGTAGCGGAGTGTGACCCTGCATCCGTAACCACCAAAGGCTGACCTACCAACACTGACATCCCCATTGAGAGTTCGACCCCTGGTGCAGGTGGGTTGGACAGTACAGAATCCCTGCCAGAGACACTTACCTACGACGGCACATAGGTCTCATCATCCGAATCGACACCTGAATAGAGCTCGGGGGAGGTGCACCCAGAAACACCCCTTGAGATGACGGCCTGCAGCAAGTGTGGGTTCTCACCCACCACCACACCATGTCCCTCACTGGTGCCCGGTCAGGCCTGAGACCCCTCCTGGGTCTGAACCATCTCCACAACCCCAGCAGTATCAAGTGTGTCATCCCCTGCAAATACATGAAAGAAAAGAAATGGGAACAGGCATTAGCAACATGGAACACAATTAGGGCTGAGAAGCAACAGAAACAGTACTTCATTGACACATGTCCCACATGACTATAACCCTCCCATGCATGCACTGTCACTGCGTATGAAGGGGAGGTAAATGGCACACATTGATGACACCAAGATGGAAGACCAACAAATTTGCTGCATGCTGCCTACCAGTGCCATCACACATTGGCCTGTGATTGGCATGTCCAATACACATACATGACACATGCCATCACACAGATGGCATGTACCCTAGCCATGTCACACATGTGACAATAGAACTGAGAAATGCCTAGTGAAAGTGGTGGAATGCAGACAATCAGCCTGCATGAACACAGAATAACATGCAACTATGTTGTGGCAAGATGACAATTCAAGGGCAACTGGCGTGAGGTTGGGCTGAATGTCTACTGTTGCCAGAAGGGATACTGCAACACCCAAATCCTGGTGCGCAGAATGTTTTGGATGAAGCACATGGGTGACCCAAACCACTCAGGCACACACCCCCTCACCTGGCACTCAATCAGAAGCACTCACACACACGCTATGCACATGGATAACACACACATGCATGTGCACTCACCAGACAATGTCTCGTAATCTGGCAGGTCTCCCACGCCTTGGATCTGTTCCTCCGTGACGTAGGTCCCAGCAACATACTCATGTGGAGTGAGTTCTATGTCCTCTGCCGGAGACCCACCTCCAGTCACTAGAGTTGCGGCATGACTTGAGGCCAGCTTTTTCTTTGCCCTGCGCTTAAGGTCATTCCAGCGCTTGTAGCAATCATTAGCTGTGCGCCTCATGAATCCAAGGGCACTTATGAGTTCTGCAATGGTCTGCCAGTGTGCCTGACGTTGTGCAGGTGTGGTCTTGCATCCTGCAGTAATCACCATTTCACTGTCATGTGCGGACACATACTCCACAAGTGCATCAAGTTCCACCCGATTGAAGCAGGGCTTCCTTGGTGGGCTGGACTGTGTAGCCGTGTCTGGGGCATCAGCCTGTACTGGACGAGCACTCTTCCTCTTCCGCTTGGAAGGTGGTGGTGATACTGAGTGTCCTAAGCCGCTCTGGACACTAGGGGCAGGAGCCCCGGTGGACTGTGGACTAGGAGTGTGGGAATGAACACTCACCATGGGACTTGGTGCAGGCATTAGCTGAAGTGTGATGTGGTCAGGGGGAACGACAGCAGGATGGACTAGGACCGACACTGTCCTGGCTGGGACACTCAGAGCTGGGGTGGATGGAGCCGCAGCTGCCCCTGCAGCCTCCCCACCCTGCCTACTCGGGGCAGCAGATGACATAGCTGCCCCTGATCCACGTGGGCTGGTGACACCAACGTGCACCGCCACACGTGGCCTAGACCTGCTGACCTGGAAGTCAGCCATGGAGTCACCCAGTGCCAGGTCTGGTGCCACAATGGGCTGGTCCAACAAGGGCTGAGCAGGGATGGTGTCAGCCACGTTACCCTCAACCAGGTGGGGGGGATGGGTGTCCCTGACTGGTCACCCACACATGGGGGGCTAGGGGCACCCTGCAAGTCCTGGCCACGTCCCCTACCGTATCCACCACGGCCACCTCTTGTGGCTCACCCACCTTTGCCACCCTTACCGCGTGCTCGCCTCCCAACCATGGCACTGATGTTGTTGTGCATATGGGAGTTGCAGTAAACTATTGTCCTGGGCAATTGGGGGTCAAAGGGGTAGGGTACTAGATGGAATTCGTACCCTAGTGCTCTAGCAAGGCTGTATGTGACCCCTGGGGGAAGATGACGGGTCACGCAATGCACAGGCACCCCGAAAAAGGTAGATAATGTGCACGCAACCCCTCCTAGACCACGTGCGTGGAAAAAAAAACCTGCACTACGCTGTGGCACCCAGAAACACAAAAATGAACGTATGCGTGTCACACGCAGCCTAGACTGACCTCTGAAGGGGTAGGCAACACACGGGGCAAGCACAGATGTCAAAAATGTGCGCAACTCACCGTCTGCCAGGAAAAATCGCGTGTAAAATACGCGTGTGTGCGCGTTGGCAACACCCCCGCCAAAAGAAGAATTGTACGCTGTCTGAGGAGACAGGACAACAGGAGAAGTGAACGCTGTTTGAGGAAACAGGCCCAGGAAAAAGACAAGAAGAGAAAAAACTGTCAGAGGTAACAGGGAGTACGAACTTGGAACGCCATGAAGTAAATCGCGTGTGAACCGACAAGAAGTACAGATTTCACCCACTCGCTCTCCACGAAAAGCACGTACAACGAAATGGCGTTCTACACGTACCTTTAAACATGCCCACACGTCCAGCGTCACTTCCGCGTGTACGCGCTAAGGCCCCATCCTCCAATTACACACGCTGACACTTTGACGTGCAGTCATTGGACGTGTAACATGCACCCGAGTACAGAGAAATGCCCGCACACGCACGTCACAGACGCACATACGCGCTGTTGGCCTTTGGGCCAATGAATTTGCGTACGTGTGCTGACGCGCTTACGCGCTAAGGCCCTTTCCTCGAATTACACGCAGACGTGCTGGATTTTCACGTGCCAAATCACTCCATATCAAGCTGGCCACGTGTAAGCACACGGAAGACCATGCTCCTGCCCAGAAGGCCAAATTACTGCCCCCCAGAGCCCCGAGCACGCTCCCACCTGCCATCTGCTGCTTCCTGATTGCCTGCTGCCCACGCGCCCTGCCATTTGCTGCCTGCACATCAGCCAGGGGTGCTGTTGCTGTGACCACCCCTGCTGGAACCGAAGACTCCCGACTGGGATTCCATCGCTCCACAGCCCAGCCCCAGGACCCAGTTGCCCACCCACTCCTGCCTCTGGGGTTGTCCTGTCGGGCACTGCAACATCTGGCACCACTGACAACCCCCGGCCAGAGAGGCAGAGGGGCACCAGCTTCACTTCCACCGAAGTTGGTGTCCTGGTGGAGCAAGTCCTGGGGCAGTATAATGCCCTCTTCGGAAGTTCCCGCGCCGACAAGGAAGGATGGACTCGGATCTGGACGGACATCGTGACTGCCATCAACGCGGAGGGGGTGGCAGTCCGTGACTTCCAACGTGTCAAGAAGCGCTGGGAGGACTTCAGGTCCAGGACCCTCAACAAGGCCCGGCGCCTCTTGAAGGCAGCGGATGCTAAGGGGCACCGGGGCCACTTGTCGGAAGATCAGATGAGGGTCCTGGTACGCATATCCCCAGCGCTCCACGTCCATGTCCTTGAGAGGCAGACCCGTCTGGAGTTGAGCGGTAAGTGTACATGCATCATGATTGTAAGCTGTGTGTGTGGTGATGTGCAAGTAGTGTGCAGGTTGCACATCTGTTTTTATGGGGCCGAGTATGGGTGGGGGTGTACAGGGCCGTGAGGTTAACACATGCGAGGGCTGTCATGTGTGAGACATGGATGGTGCTTGTCTGTGTAGGCTTGCATGCCAAATGCAGTTGTGTGGGCACACATGTTTGGATGAATGTGTATGTAAGTAGGCATGTTCGTGATGTCACGCATGTATGTTGTTTTCAGCTGCATGTATCAGCACTGTGTACATGTGCATGTGTGTGTATTTGACAAGGGTGCAACAGTGATGCAACATGGATGCATGTGACAGCGGGATGTGGAAGCCTGATTGGCAGATGTGACATGGATGCCCATCTGAACACTGCGACAGTTGGCAGAGGTGTACACATGCATGCAAGTGTGGTGGTGTGTGTGCATGTGTAGTGCACTCCCTGTGTTGCATGTGATGTCTGGCTCACCTTTGCCTGCTCATGCTGTTGTATGTGTATGGATGGTGCTGGCAGTTGCGATATGGCTGTGGTATGGCTCATGTGTGCAAGTTGAAATGACATGTGTGTTGGCGATTGTGATGCCATGTCTGAGGTTTGCCAATGCCACTCATGTACAACTGTCATGTGTGTATGTGTCCATTGTACAGTGCCCTGATGCCTGTGTTTTATTTCTCCCTGTCTGCAGTGTCAACTGATGAAGAGGGCGGAGAAGGTGCTGTGGAGCACAGCGGCGGGAATCGCACCGCCAGCCGGAGACGCAAGGCCCGGCTCTCCACCCAGGTTGTGATCTCGTCGGGGAGTGAGGAGTCCGGAGCCGCGTCCCAGGCCGCAGCTGCCGGGGGGAGGTCCAAGAGGCGGAGGTTGGAGTTGGACTCCTCGGCAGCAGAAGGGGCAGCTGGGACCCCACAGGGCCCAACGGGGGAAGATGTCACGGAGTCATCCAGGTTGGTGGGGGGTTTGGTGGAGGAGGAGGCCATGCAAGCAACAGAGACGGGGTCTGGAGGTGGGGATTCCACTGGTGCTAGTGGTGCAGTGCAGGACCAGGGACAGGAGGCAGCACAGGCCGCCGCGGAGGTGCCTGTGTGCAATCCTGTCCCTGATCCTGTCACTGCATCATCTTGCACCAGCAGGGATGCCTACGTCCAGACCCGTTTTCAGGCAGGGGATGAGCTCACAACAACTGGCCTTCCTCTGCCTGCGGACGTGGCTATCCGGGTCCGGGTTGAGCCTGTCCTGACTGGTGTGGCGTTGCGTCAACGGGCCATGCGAGGTGACCTGCAGTCTTTTCATAAGGAGACTGCACGTCATCTCGAATGGCTCGTTGACCGCGTCGGCCTACTGGGACAGGTCACCAAGGCCGGATTCCTCTGTTTGATGGGGCTTGCTCCGACCCCCTCCTCAACTGAACCCCCTATGCGCCAGTCATCCTCCGTGCCATCTTCCCACCCATTAGTCACCTGGGTGCCCTGTGGAGCTGCCTCTGACGGTGTGGCCAGGCTGGTGGAGGAGGCATCCCTGCCACAGTCGGGAGTCGGACGTCCAGCAGGAGTGGCCACATCAATGACTGAACCCCAGCCAGTGGAGGATGTGCAGGCAGCAGGAGGCAGTGCACAGGCAGAGGCACAGCAGCAGCAGCAACAAGGTGGGAGCCATGATGGCTCGGGGCCTTCGACATCGGAGGGGCAGGCATCGACCGGAGGGCAGGAGGACCCAGGACGGGAAGTGTCTTCCATGTGGCAGTGGTTGGCCAACGCCGTAGATGCGGAGTGGCAGCAGGCAGAAGAGGCACGGCTCAAGATGGTCATGGCGGAGAACTCCATGCGGAGGGCCCTGAGGATGGCCGAGTGCCTCGAGGCAATCCGCAGGGAGTTGGAGGTGAACATGTCGATGGCCCTGCGGACCCTCGGGGCCATGGAGGAGGACCACCTCCGGGACATTGAGCAGGAGTTTGATGATGCCCTGGCCCGGAACATCCCAAAGTGAGCCGTCAGACTAGCCCGCTGCTCTTGTAAATAGTTCTGTAGTTAGTGTTAGGTTTCCTTTGGTTTTGCTTTTTTTTTGGACCTTTTGGACAATGGGCCACATTTTTGTATATTGTTTTTTTATAAGGTAGTGTTATTAGATAGGTTTCATTTCTTCTGTTGGGTTCATGGACCCTGGATTGTTTATCTGTATATAGTTTACTGTTGGATTTTCATTTTTTTTAATGATTTACCCATGGAGCAATGGTTTTCGATTTTAATTTTCCATTGGATTTACTTTTGTGGACTGTGACTTTGGACACCTTTCCTTTGGATTATGATTTGTGGTTTTGCATTATTTCACGGACATGCTGTTTTTTTTTTTCTTTTTTTTATTGAAAAACTACAGTTTGAATTTACAAACTTTTGTTTCACATCCGCCGAATCCAATTTCAGGCCAGAACCAACAGATCAAATCAGAATCAAAAATTTGACATCAAATATCTGTTTCCAAAATCATATCAAAATAGTTCACAGTTGCACAAACAAGTTGTGTACTGTGACCAGAGATGATCCTGGCCCACCACGTCTCCATGTCATCATCCAGAGGTGCAAATTGACCAAGATGCAACGATCGCTGGGTGGTTGTTCGCTGACATTCAACTAATAGATGTTTGGTGGTTTCTATCGAAGATTCACAAAAACGACACAGATTATCTTTTAAGGATGGGTCCCTTCTTTGCCATAGAACTTCCTTGGTTTTTAGGATGTTAGCTTCAACCGTAAGAATTGAGCTCTATGATAACGGGATGGGCAATGCAAAAGGTAGCGAGCTGGTTCGTTAATTTTCCGACAGTCATGATCCATCACTTTTGTTGACTTCAGCTTTTTTCTTTCGTCATTATTGATGCTCCATGCCCAATGATCAAATTTCTTTTTTGCGTGTTGTGGACGAAGTAGGAGTTCTTCATTGCTGATATTTGTTGCAGTTAGATACGCCACTAGTTTGCAAAACCAAATATTAAGAAGACCGAACTTTTTTGGCATCTGGTTAAAAGCAAACAACTTGAATGCGGGTGCCGGCGTCTCCAAGAACATTTTACGCAGCGTTGCTATTGAGTTCCATACCATTTTCATGTGTAGAGAGTTGGTGGCTAGTTCATATCTCACAATAGCAATAGGAGTGGACTGTGGGAGCTTCAAACCCTTCCGCCAAAAGTGACCTTCTAAAACATGCCAGGTTTGCTCACTTATGTTCCAACCTGCAATAGCCCGAAGATCATTACTGGCACCACTTTTTGCTGGTAGAATTTAATAACAGGTTCCAGAGAAAATTTGCCGTAGTTCCTGTTGATTTTTACAGCTTGTAGTGTTTGTTTCTTCATTTTAGAAGTTAGTTCTGTCACCCATTGCTGTTCTCTAATGGAGTTGTTAAATTGTATACCCAAGTATCTTATTGAGTCAACAGATGAAATAATTGCTTCTGTAATTTTCCACCTAAAGGATTTATCCTTTTTTCCTTTGATATTTCCAATTGAAACAATCTTTGTTTTTGTGGTGTTTATGGTTAGTTCATTTAGATCCATATATTTTTGCAAACCTGTTAGTAGCCTCTGCAGCCCAATTTGCGTTCGGTCCATCAGTACCAAATCGTCCGCATATACGATACATTTGATTGCGGTTTGATTTATTTTGGGCGAGAAGCATGGAATTTGCATGAGAAAGGTTGGTAGGTCTGCCAGGAACAACTTAAATAGCTCTGCGGCTAAGGGGCATCCTTGTTTGACACCTTTTTGGGTCATGATGGAGTTGGTAAGCAGCCCATTGTTATTCAGCCTCACTTTGATTGAGGTATGGGCATGTAACGCCATTATTGGTTCCAAGATAGATGCAGGACAGCACCATTTCCGTAGTTTTGCCCACAACAGGTTGAGATTTACACCATCGAAAGCTTGTTTCAAATCGATGAAGGGAAGATGCAATTTGCCATTCGATTTCATGGTTTCCAATTTTAAGATTGTTAGGATGAGTAAATTAACATCAACCCCAACACCTTTTGTGAACCCGGTTTGCCATATATCATTTATTTGCAAGGTTTCCGCCCATTTGGCAAGTTTGATGCGCAGGTTTGAGCCAAATATTTTACCGATCGTATCTAGCAGGGCAATTGGGCGATAGTTGTTTGGGTCGTCCCAACTGCCCCGCTTATGAATTGGAACGATAATCGCAGTCCTCCAGGAATCAGGCAATTTTTTCACCAAGCTGATTTTGATGAAAAGATTTCCAATGAAAGCTGCCCACTCATTTGAATATCGTTTTAAGTCGATATTTGAAATCAAATCTGGCCCAGCAGCGCGTGAGTTCTTTAGCGCCTTGATAAGCAATAATAAGGTCGTCGTATTCCATTAGCATGTCCCATTGAGTGTCCACAGAGCTAGGTGTTATCACATCGTTACCATTTGAGTTTTGGAATACCAAAGAAAAATGCGATTCCCATATGTCGCCTGAGATGGTGTTTATTACATATGGGATACTTTTGGAGAAGTCCATATTCAATATCTTCCAGATATCACGGGTGTTCTTTGTCATAATTAGACGTAACATGTGTTCCGCACGATCTTGCTCTATTATTTGTGCCTGCGACCTTGACCAATTTCTATAGAGTGTGCGTCTAGCTTTTGTTGCTTGTTGAGCCTCGGATTTTGGTAAGCTTTTCTTTAATTGCCTTAGATCTTTCCGCATTGCCTTTTTCTCATCGTGCAGCACCTTACAATAAATATGTTGGTGAGACCGGCCTTGATTTTGAGACCCAACTCCAGGCATTTTAAAGGCAATCAGCAGGGCAGTATAATCAGCCCCATGATTAGCTGGAATGTTCATAAGTTTCGTGCTGAGCCCTTGGATGTGTTTGCCACTTAATCGTAGACGATTTCCACCTGAATTTACTTCTAAAATGATGTTACTTGAGCAATCTGGCAATGGCTTTCCATCACCATGCAGAGTTTTAACAGGCAGTGGTCACTGTATTTCATTCGTTTTATTTCTAAGTCAACAATCATGGTTGCAAGGTTACTTGATATCCATATGTAATCGAGAATGCTGTTAGTGGATTCACGATGCCAGGTTGGCTTAGCAGGGATGTCTCCTTTAGTTGTTCCATTTAGCTTATGTATATCACGAATCGACATAGCAGTCTGCCAACAGCTCTCTCTTTCATCAATCAAGGCGGGAGGGACTAACTGAAATATCCTTTTTTTTTTAACTTCCCATTTTTGTTTGTTTATTTTTGATTCAATTTATGTTGCTTTTAATACATATTTTTTCTTCAAACATCAATGTGTAGTATCATCTCATTGGTTTCATGCATATCATGATATGGATTTTGACATTCACTGACACCCATTGGATGTATGTGAGGGACATGTGTTCATTTCCAAACTTGCAATTGGGGTTCTATCATGTTATTGCCATTTCTAAGTGGGTGGATGCAATACTCGGGTGGGTGTTTGGCATTTGGAGGCTGACCATAAGGGCCAGGGATCTATATTGTGATGACATGTTGGCTGGGGGACATGTGTGGGGGCCTGGTGGAGGGTGCCCCACAGTGCTGCGGGGTGGGGGTGCTGGGGGACATGAGTTGGACATGAGTGGGGGCCTGCTGGCAGGTGCCCCACAGTACTGGGGGGTGGGGGTGCAGGGGGACATGAGTGGGACATGAGTGGGGGCCTGGTGGAGGGTGCCCCACAGTGCTGGGGGGTGGGGGTGCTGGGGGACATGAGTTGGACATGAGTGGGGCCTGCTGGCAGGTGCCCCACAGTGCTGGGGGGTGGGGGTGCAGGGGGAGATGAGTGGGGGCCTGGTGGAGGGTGCCCTGCACTGCTGGGTGGTGGGGGTGGAGGGGGACATGAGTGGGGGCCTGGTGGAGGGTGCCCCACAGTGCTGGGGGGTGGGGGTGCTGGGGGACATGTGTTGGACATGAGTGGGGGCCTGCTGGCAGGTGCCCCACAGTGCTGGGGGGTGGGGGTGCAGGGAGACATGAGTGGGACATGAGTGGGGGCCTGGTGGAGGGTGCCCCACAGTGCTGGGGGGTGGGGGTGCTGGGGGACATGAGTTGGACATGAGTGGGGGCCTGCTGGCAGGTGCCCCACAGTGCTGGGGGGTGGGGGTGCAGGGGGAGATGAGTGGGGGCCTGGTGGAGGGTGCCCTGCACTGCTGGGTGGTGGGGGTGCAGGGGGACATGAGTGGGGCCCTGGTGGAGGGTGCCCCACAGTGCTGGGGGGTGGGGGTGCTGGGGGACATGAGTTGGACATGAGTGGGGGCCTGCTGGCAGGTGCCCCACAGTGCTAGGGGGTGGGGGTGCAGGGGGACATGAGTTGGACATGAGTGTGGGCCTGCTGGCAGGTGCCCCACAGTGCTGGGGGGTGGGGGTGCAGGGGGAGATGAGTGGGGGCCTGATGGAGGGTGCCTGCACTGCTGGTTGGTGGGGGTGCAGGGGGACATGAGTGGGGGCCTGGTGGAGGGTGCCCCACAGCGCTGGGGGGTGGGGGTGCTGGGGGACATGAGCTGGACATGAGTGGAGGCCTGCTGGCAGGTGCCCCACAGTGCTGTGGGGGGGGTGCAGAGGGACATGAGTGGGCCATGAGTGGGGGCCTGGTGGAGGGTGCCCCACAGTGCTGGGGGTGGGGGTGCTGGGGGACATGAGTTGGACATGAGTGAGGGCCTGCTGGCAGGTGCCCCACAGTGCCGGGGGTTGGGGGTGCAGGGGGAGATGAGTGGGGGCCTGGTGGAGGGTGCCCTGCACTGCTGGGTGGTGGGGGTGAAGGGAGACATGAGTGGGGGCCTGGTGGAGGGTGCCCTGCACTGCTGGGTGGTGGGGGTGGTGGGGGACATGTGTGGGGGCCTGGTGGAGGGTGCCCCTGACTGTTGGGGGGTGGGGGTGCAGGGCGAGATGAGTGGGGGCCTGGTGGAGGGTGCCCCACAGTGCTGGGGGGTGGGGGTGCAGGGAGACATGAGTGGGGGCCTGGTGGAGGGTGCCCCTGGATGCAGGGGGGTGGGGGTGCTGGGAGACATGAGTGGGGGCCTGGTGGAGGGTGTCCCTGGATGCTGGGGGGTGGGGGTGCTGGGAGACATGAGTTGGACATGAGTGGGGGCCTGGTGGAGGGTGCCCCTGACTGGTGGGGGGGATGCAGGGGACATGAGTGGGGGCCTGATGGAGGGTGCCCCTGGATGTAGGGGGGTGGGGGTGCAGGGAGACATGAGTTGGACATGAGTGGGGGCCTGGTGGAGGATGCCACTGACTGGTGGGGGGTGGGGGTGCAGGGAGGCATGAGTGGGGGCCTGGTGGAGGGTGCCCCACAGTGCTGGGGGGTGTGGGTGCAGGGGGACATGAGTGGGGGCCTGGTGGAGGGTGCCCCTGACTGGTGGGGGGTGGGCGTGCAGGGGGACATGAGTGGGGGCCTGGTGGAGGGTGCCCCTGGATGCAGGTGGGTGGGGGTGCTGGGAGACATGAGTGGGGGCCTGGTGGAGGGTGCCCCACAGTGATGGGGGGTGGGGGTGCAGGGGGACATGAGTTGGACATGTGTGGGGGCCTGCTGGCAGGTGCCCCACAGTGCAGGGGTGTGGGGGTGTGCTGGGAGACATGCGTTGGTGGGCAAAAGTGCAAGGTGACATGTGGGTTGGCTGGGGGGCATGCGCATGGTGGATGGGCTGCCTGCGGGACATGTGCAGGGTAGTCCCCTGTGGTGTGGGCCGCCTGCAGGGGCTGTGGAGGATGTTGGTTGAACAGCTGGGAGGACCCACACGGCGGATTCACTTGTAGGACTGGCCGGCACCCCCGGAATCCACGTAGGCTGCTGGATTCGCGTGTGGAATTTCACTTGCACCTTGGAATACACGTACCCTGCTGAAATCGCGTGTTGAACTTCCCGCGCACCTTGGAATACACGTATCCTGCTGAAATTGCGTGTGGAACTTCCCGCGAACCTCGTAATACACGTACCCTGCTGATATTGCGTGTCAGACTACATGCGCAACCCTGACATACACGTATACAGGCAAATCGCACTGCTGGGGGGTGGGGGGGTGGTAGGAAGGAGTGGGGGCCTGGTGGAGGGTGCCCCTGGATGCTGGGGGGTGGGGGTGCAGGGGACATGAGTGGGGGCCTGATGGAGGGTGCCCCTGGATGTAGGGGGGTGGGGGTGCAGGGAGACATGTGTTGGACATGAGTGGGGACCTGGTGGAGGATGCCCCTGACTGGTGGGGGGTGGGGGTGCAGGGAGGCATGAGTGGGGGCCTGGTGGAGGGTGCCCCACAGTGCTGGGGGGTGTGGGTGCAGGGGGACATGAGTGGGGGCTTGGTGGAGGGTGCCCCTGGATGCTGGGGGGTGGGGGTGCAGGGGGACATGAGTGGGGGCCTGGTGGAGGGTGCCCCTGGATGCAGGTGGTGGGGGTGCTGGGAGACATGAGTTGGACATGAGTGGGGGCCTGGTGGAGGGTGCCCCTGGATGCAGGGGGGTGGTGGTGCAGGGAGACATGAGTTGGACATGAGTGGGGGCCTGGTGGAGGGTACCCCTGAATGGTGGGGCGTGGGGGTGCAGGGAGGCATGAGTGGGGGCCTGGTGGAGGGTGCCCCTGGATGCTGGGGGGTGGGGGTGCTGGGAGACATGAGTGGGGGCCTGGTGGAGGGTGCCCCACAGTGCTCGGGGGTGGGGGTGCTGGGAGACATGAGTGGGGGCCTGGTGGAGGGTGCCCCACAGTGCTGGGGTGTGGGGGTGCTGGGAGACATGAGTGGGGGCATGGTGGAGGGTGCCCCTGGATGCTGGGGGGTGGGGGTGCAGGGGGACATGAGTGGGGGCCTGATGGAGGGTGCCCCTGGATGCTGGGGGGTGGGGGTGCAGGGGGACATGAGTGGGGGCCTGGTGGAGGGTGCCCCTGGATGCAGGGGGGTGGGGGTGCAGGGGGACATGAGTGGGGGCCTGGTGGAGGGTGCACCAATGTGCTGGGTGGTGGGGGTGCAGGGGACATGAGTGGGACATGAGTGGGGGCCTGGTGGAGGGTGACCCACAGTGCTGGGGGGTCAGGGTGCTGGGGGACATGAGTTGGACATGAGTGGGGGCCTGCTGGCAGGTGCCCCACAGTGATGGGGGGTGGGGGTGCAGGGGGACATGAGTGGGACATGAGTGGGGGCCTGGTGGAGGGTGCCCCACAGTGCTGGGGGGTGGGGGTACTGGGGGACATGAGTTGGACATGAGTGGGGGCCTGCTGGCAGGTGCCCCACAGTGCTGGGGGGTGGGGGTGCAGGGGGAGATGAGTGGGGGCCTGGTGGAGGGTGCCCCTGACTGTTGGGGGGTGGGGGTGCAGGGGGAGATGAGTGGGGGCCTAGTGGAGGGTGCCCCACAGTGCTGGGGGGTGGGGGTGCAGGGAGACATGAGTGGGGGCCTGGTGGAGTGTTCC
The DNA here is from genome assembly GCF_040938575.1 of Ambystoma mexicanum. Taxonomy (NCBI): domain Eukaryota; kingdom Metazoa; phylum Chordata; class Amphibia; order Caudata; family Ambystomatidae; genus Ambystoma; species Ambystoma mexicanum. The sequence continues at coordinate 415,894,017 of NC_090927.1, read as the reverse complement.
CCTGGATGCAGGGGGGTGGAGGTGCTGGGAGACATGACTGGGGGCCTGGTGGAGGGTGCACCAAAGTGCTGGGGGGTGGGGGTGCAGGGGGACATGCGTTGGTGGGCAGTAGTGCAAGGTGACATGTGGGTTGGCTGGGGGGCATGGTGGATGGGCTGCCTGCGGGACATGTTCAGGGTAGTCCCCTGTGGTGTGGGCCGCCTGCAGGGGCCGTGGAGGGTGTAGAGGGAACACCTGGGAGGACCCACACGCGCAATTCACGTGTAGTGCTCCCCGCGCACCCCTGAAATACACGTGCCCTGATGGAATCATGTGTGATACTTCCCGCGCACCACTGAAATACATGTACCCTGATGGAATCGCGTGTGATACTTCCCGCGGACCCCTGAAATGCACGTATCCTGCTGATTTTGCGTGTGATACTTCCCGTGCACCCCTGGAATACACGTACCCTGATGGAATCACGTGTGATACTTCCCGCGCACCCCTGAAATGCACGTACCCTGCTGATTTTGCGTGTGATACTTCCCACGCACCACTGAAATATACGTACCCTGATGGAATCGCGTGTGATACTTCCTGCGCACCCCTGAAATGCATGTACCCTGCTGATTTTGCGTGTGATACTTCCTGCGCACCCCTGAAATGCACATACCCTGCTGTTTTTTTGTGTGATACTTCCTGCCCAACCCTGGAATACACGTGCCCTGATGGAATCGCGTGTGTTACTTCCCGCACACCCCTGATTTACACGTACCAAGGATAATCACGTGTGAAACTTCCCACAAACAACTGAAATACACTTTCCCCGCTTGGCGTTTGCTGTTTGGCTGCCCTGTGAACTGGTCCAGGGTTAGCGCAGCCCTTTGCGATGATTTGGGAATTTTGAAGGCTTTTCCTTGCGCGAGGGCGCTCTTGGGGGCGTAACTGGCGCTGCTGCAGGGTCGCTGCGCCACTCTGCCCACAGCTGGTTTTTGAGGCTAAAATCCATGAATATGCTGTGCGATGAAAAGGATTTTATCGCACGCGGCTGGCGCAGTGTATAGCACAGGGACACTGTGCGCCAGCCGCGTTCACCACTTTTGTGCGAAATTCTATGAATTACCCTGGTAATAAAACCCGCCACAGCGAGACCGTCTTTAATTTTAGAAATTGAAAGAGACTGGGACCAAATAACATTCTCTGCCCCCAATAGACCCAGGGTATTGAATCTGCCTAAGTAGATATCTCTAGGTCCTTTCAGAGCCGTACATTCTAAAAAAAGATGGCATGTAGATTCAATTACCCCGGGGGTATGACAAAATCGACATAAAAGGCCCAAATCACTAATCTCCTTCCTTCTATAAAGAACTTCTTTAGTAGGTAGGAGATTCCATCTCAGTTTAAGAAGAAGTGACGTAATACCGGTTGGGAAATTGAGTTAAGATAAAAGACAGGCAGCCTCTTTTCTTGTGGTCAAATTGCAGATCACGAGAGATGGGTAAGCATGCAATTATTTCAGCGTATTAATCCAATCGCTAGTGAAAAGACATTCTTTGACTTTGTTGGAGTTAGTTAACAGGGTATCCCTGTCAGTGGAAAGATCTGATAGAGTCTTATCGCTGAGGACACTAAATCTCGAAAGAAATAAGTTTCGGTCCGGTAATCCCCGTGAGAAGAGCATCTTACCAACATCAACATAAAGGGTATCCTGTTTTGGAGAGAGCAAAGCAAAGAAAAGTGTCAGAACTCTCCATAGAATTCTAGCTCGCAGAGAGACTAGACCCAATTCATACATTATGGCAGCTATTGGAACACAATTAGGCAGCTTCATAACTTTTCTCCAGTAGATACCCTCAAGGGTGTCCCAGAAGGTCAAAAGAACAAGATAATGCAGTTCCATTCCATATATTAGTTTTGGAATCACCTTTCCCTTGAAGAAATCCACTACAGGTTTGAAGGAGAACATGCCGTATTTGCTATCCAGCTTAATAGATTGAGAAATAAGCAGAAGTATTTTGTGTCTAAGGGAACGTCTTAATTCAATGGCCGATGGTTGGGCCAGAATGAGGAATCCCAAATAGACAATTGTGTGTGCTCTAATGATATTTTCACCACCAATTTTCCATACTTTTTTATTACCCTCTCTCCCCCTAGAGAAGACCAGTGTTCGAGTTTTACCTGGGTTAATTTTTAGTTAAGTTTAGTTTTTAGTTCGTTAAGGCATATTCTTCAAATTTACAGATAAGCCTCTGTAAACCGACTTTGGTGTGATCAAAAAGAAGAAAATCGTCTGCGTAAACCAGCCATGTGAGCCTGAGATCCCCCAATTTTGCATTTACCATGCCTGTACTTTCAAGGAATTCCCCTACGTCTGCCAAGTAGAGGATAAAAAGGCATGGAGCTAGCGAGCAGCCTTGTCTAACCCCAATACGAGTCCTTATCCTTCTAGAGAGGGTACCTTTGAGATCAATCCTAATATGGACCCCCGAATTCTCATACATTGCCATAATTAAAGTGAGTAAACCTGCCGGAATCCCCCATTTAGTTCGTTTTTCCCAGAGTCTCGACGTAATTACTAAATCAAAATCATTTGATAGGTCGATTGAAGCCACATAGAGAGAGCCACCATATTTTCCCCATGTTGAACTTTGAAGGGCAGCTAGAATAAATCCATTAAGATTGGTTGAGTGTCCAACCCTGAAGCCTGTTTGTCGCTTTGGAAGAATATTATTTTCCTTAATCCAGACATTAAGGTGCGAGAGGAGCATAGCAGCAAAAAGCTTGCAGTCCGCATCAAGAAGGGAGATTTTTCTATAATTCTTGACCAATGTCCGTAGACCTCTCTTAAAAATGAGGACAATATGGGCGGTCTGCCAGCTAGATGGGACATTACCAGAGTTAACTACATCTTGGAATAAGAGACAGAGGAGTTTAGCCCAAATTTCAGGTTCCGCTTTAAGTGTGTTATTTGGGAATCCGTTAGGGCCAGGGGCCCTTCATTTCTTAGCTTTGACAGTAAAGCCTAGTATTGTCTCATAGTCAATGTCAGGCTTCCAGGTATTGTTAAGCGCATACTCCCTCTTTTTGCAAAGCTCTGGGCCCTCTCCGCCCATATCAAAAAGTTCAGTGTAATGCGCGACCCATTTGGCCTCAGGAATAGCATTCAACTGGTCGGCCACCGCCACATCATCCTGGCCAGAAAAAATAGCCCAAAAAGCCCTAAAATCTCTTTTGACAAGGACTTTAAGCATAAACTCTGCGTCATTTTGTAACAGACTAGATTTTCTGGATTTGAAGTAATTTTTATATTTTTGACGGAGAGCTCTAATTTTTTTTTTTTTTTTATCCCATTCAATATCAAGGAGTTGGACCTCTCTGATAAGTTTTCAAGTGTGGGCCTTTTCACTGGCCAACTCCTGATTGAACCTATGGGCATGGGATTTCTTAGGAAAACGCTTCCTTAGTGAACCAGAAATGCTGCTGTGAAAAGCATTAAGAAAGCTATCAAAGTATAAGGTATTGAATACTGCGAGTTTCCAGGAGAGAGAAGTGTGATTAAATGAGTAAATCAATTTATAATTAAGTAGATTAATATTGTCAGGAGACCAGCGTACCCCTGACCCTTGTCCCACGGTTTTGAGATGGCATGGCCCCCCTGCGGGCAGAGGCTTCATGGGAAAAGGAGAAAAGAATGTAACCAGCAGTGACCGTGGGCACTCCAAGGGTTAAAGGAGAACTTGACCTCAGAGGAGAGAAGGGACAGAGAATGATCTAGATAGACATAGTCAATGGTAGACGATGAAAGACCTCTATGCCATGTAGGGCAGAGTGGGAGAGAAACTTCAAAAGACCCGTTAAGGCAGGTTAGGCCTACCGAGTCCAAAGCGATACTCCAAAGTCTACCACAAACATATTTCTGGCCTTGCCGATTGTCATCCTCCAAAGCCAAACCCATGTCGTTGTAGTTGGCCTCAGAAGAAATGGAACAGTCGGAGTTAAAATCACCAGCCAAGATCAATTTCCCCCTAGGATGTAGGGATCTCCATGAAAGTACCATATCCGTTAAGCATTCTAAAAAAGGATCAAGGGCAGCAATGCCTTTGTGCCAGTATACCTTAATCAAGAGATGATTAACCAGTTGATCAAGGGAGGAGGCCTCCATAGCTAAAACACCAAATGCAGTATCCACGAGAACCTTATTCCTGAAACCAAAAGAAGCCCTGAATCCAATGAGGAGACCCCCGGAGGCACTCCCTCCTAAACTAGGTTTAGCATTTTGGGAGTGAATATCTAATCCATCAACAAGGAGAGGAGAGAGTAACCACGTTTCTTGTAAGAAAAAGCAATCTGAGGCAGTAACATAAGTACTGTCTCAGTATTCGTGAACAGATGAGAATTTCCCCTGGAATTCCAGGAAAGAAAAATAAATTCATTCGGGACCTTAATATTGATAAGAGTACCAGGGCACTCAAAAGAGTGCTCATTTCCACAAACCTGAGGTGACCTGGGCCCAGTTTCTAGCATTACCATTAAATCTGGGCGTAAATTGCCTCCGTTGAGGTTGTGAGGCTCTTTCCGGGTAATAAACCATAGTAAGGTTTCCCCTATATTCTTCACACCCACCATTTTTTCCAGAATGCTGATTGGGTTGTAGCAAATTTGCTCGAAAGCCAAGCTGCATTTAAACTTCCCTTTGTCCCATTATTAGTTCTAGTACCACTCTAGATTTCAGAATAATGTTACTCATATCTACAGTTCCTTGAGTAGGAAAGAAAATCCTTTCCATGTCGTAACTAGAGATAAGTGAGAGTGAAGGAAGTTGGTGGAAGATTTTTAAAATATTTCCACGATTAAGACAGATAGGCATATCTTGACCCCATAAACTAGTAAGCTGCAACATTTCGATAGACTCTTTAACCTCAGTTGATTGAGGTAAAGAGCCAGTAATACTTTTTGTAAATTGACTCAGAGAGTCAGCTTCCAGATTAGTACCCCTAGCGCCCCTTAATATAGTCCTATTTTGGGTAACGTGGGGTCCTACAGGAAATCTTTCATACAGATTGGGAGAATTCTTATTTTGGGTAGGTTCAGGCCCAGTGGAAAGACCTACAGACCCACTTGAGGGCTTTGGGTGAGCAAAGTTAGAAAAGTTGGGAGCATAGAGACCCTCCACTGGTATAAATCCCATAACACGATCTTCCATTATAGACTCTGTGTTGGTCGAGTGACCATCAGAATGGCAGAGTGGGTGACCATCTGTGGGAGTAAAAGTTGTTATGGGAACCCTAACCTGAGATAAGCCTGAAGTCAAATTAAAATCCACCGCAGTAAGTGAATTTGAGCTCACAAACTCCTGAAATAGTTGTTTCACCATGTCAAGATTGACAAGATTCGCCGTTACCGGGATGGGAGTGGGCTCAGAGAGGGTAGGGTTTATACCAGTTTGGGAGTTACCCATAGTTATTGAAGGATCTGCAATCAGATCGAGTGGCAATGGATTACCTGTGATTTGTGTATTCAAAATAACTGGAGCAATGTTATTTAAAGGCTCTGGTTGAATAATTATCTTTGGATGGCATATATCCTGAGTTTCCTCCCCCTGGATTATATTGCCCACCTCCTCAAGGGGAATAATATCCTTTGACATAGAATTCCCTGGCAAAGCTTCGGGCTGACCAGAAACAGCCGGAATAGTCGGAACAGAGGTGGAGCCAACGGAGACAAGAACCGCATTAAAGGTAGCGGTATCAGTTATCGCTGATACCCCCTGAGTCTTAACCTATTCGGGGGGGAAGAAGTTGTAACACCCAAAGGAACACATGCCATGAACAGATTTTTAAAGTATTTGTTAGAGAAAGAGTAAATTTTTTTCAAGTTTTTCTGGTTTTTAGTTTTCTTTATTTGTTGGATATGTTTTTTATTACCTATATGAACAAAGCCCTTTAAGGATGCCCTTTCCTTAGTGAGATCGATACAGGCAAGAGGCTTCTCCAAGGGAAGGTCTAATATAGAAACAGGATGGGGGGCAGCAGTGTCTCCTTTGGGTGGTTCAGCCGCTTCCGATGTAATAGATGTACCATAGAATCCCTGAGGAGTGGGACCAGGGAGATTAGGAGTCGACCCCTCTTGGGCTTTTTCCACTAAGGAATTAGTAATCACTTTTATGGGAGTGACACAAAGTTTAGCATCCGGGGGAGGATACACTAAAACACCCTTAGGGATCGATGGGGGATTAAAGAAGATTGGTCAACACAACCTCTGTCCGAACAAGGAGGGATAGTATTGACTTGAAGCATATTAAGAACGACCCCCGGAGTACTGTCTTTTTCCACATTAGGGACTTTATTAACCAGAGGCCCTTCCATATAAGGTTGCCTGTGAGGAGTAGAATCTGGGCATTGTTTTATTATTAAGGGGTATCTTCCTTAATAATTTTAACCAACTCTTCAAATCTATCTAGACCTTCTAGCCTAGTATAGATTTCAGAGAGGAGGAGAGAGTGAGATCTAACCTCTGACCAAATGTTATCATACAGACTCACAAACGAACTAAGAACCACATTGAGTGCAGATAATGTAGGTTGAGTTAATTTTATTCTATCATCTGCTTCTTTAAGGGTATGGTGTACGAACGGCTCACATGATCCTTTTGTATATCTGGGAGTAAGCCCCTTTCACTAAGCCATTTTTGCTTCTCTGTGTACTCATCAATAAAATGTGTGAGTTCTAAAGGGGAACCCATATAGGAGGCATCACAAGTTTTTGAGTTACATTATTAGTATTAATGGAATTAAATTCCAAGTGACTCTCAGCTATTGCCTTGTCTGCACATGCTATAATACTAATATCGTCGATATCGTTATCAGCAAGATCTTCAGTCTCCAATTTCTTTGCTACATTCTCAAGATGCGTAAGATCCAAGGAAGCCACTGTTAGGACTGAAAGTGGAGGTTTAATGAGAGTACTAGTGGCAGTCCTTTTACCAAAGAAATCAGAGATTCTTTTCCCTTGAATAGGTTTACCCATACTAGGTTTTGTTTTGGGTGTATGAGGAAAATATTTTGTAAGTGGAGTTTTGAAAACAGTGGGTTTTACTGTCGAGGTAGGAGCAGCAGGTACAGAGATAGCAGAACGATTAACATGAATAGAGGAAGTGTAATTGGCCTCCCCATTAGAGGAGGATACCTCTGGTGTTAACTTGACAGAAGGACCACCCTGGTTCCTATAGTCCTCTAATGGGGGGGGTTGTAGAACAATCACTTCTTTAGATAGTACAGGAGGTTCTATAGAGTTCCTGTCAGGGACATCCATCATTGGTATAGGCAGTGGCAACCTAGGTTGTAATTGGGCGGGGGTTGGGTGTATATTGTTCACCATGCTATTATACAGATACTCCATACCCTCCCTTGCCCTAGATCGGGAACCAGCTTCCTCCAAATTCAGAGCTATAGTAGCTGCTAATCGTTCTTCCTGTGCATTTATGGAGATATCTTGTTTTCCAAAAAAGATGCAGCTATTATTGATTGGGGTACGTGGAATGATACCCATCAGATTGAGTACAGCAGACCTATCATTTGAATGGATTTGGGCTTGTGCCACACTTTTTTGTAGAGAGCTGACCAGGGGGTTCTCTACTAATATATGTTGTGGCTTACCCGGAGGGGTAGTAATAGGGTTCATAGATGGGGTAGAGTCTAACAGAGTAGGGACAGGAACCACCTCAGGGGTAAGGGTAGAGTCAAAAGAAGCCTCCATAGTGGCCTGGCTCCTGAGTCCCTTGCGTGTCATCCAAACAATGAGAGTGCCTGGAGCGGTAGAAGGCGGAGAACTGGAAGGGAGACAGCAAAGTGGCTCAGTGAATGCTTAGATGCTAGAGGTTATAAATTAATATTAGAATATATATCACAGGAAGTAGAGGTCACAAATACTAAGAACAGTGAAGTAGCAAACAGTAATTATTAAAATGCACTGAATAGGGGGAGCGGCAAAAAGACACGTAACAGTACCTCAAATACAGATTAAATATAAAACACAGAATAATATGGGTCCTTTGTTAAACTCAAGGAAATAGGTAAGAAATGTATCCAGAATAGGCCCCTAGAGTATTATATTAAAAGTCATAGGCTGGGTAATCATTCCAGGAAATCAGGAGACGACTGAGGCTGCACTCAGTATCATGGTACGGAACGCCCGAAAGCTTGAGGAGCTGCCAGAGTCCGTCTCTCCCCCCTTACCCTAAGTACTGGTTAGAGTTCACACAAAAGGAGTGGTAACTAATAGCCACAGTCTATGATACTCACAGGGCCGTTGCACGGGCACAGTCACAGGTCACAGCCAAACAGCAAAACAGAAGCTCTAGTCCTTACTGCCTCCAGGGCTTAACGCCACAAGGGTGGTTGGTCCGGGAGTAAATGGACCTGCAAAGTCACGTGATCCGTCACGTGACCACAGTCAGTTCTGCCTCCTCCAGGAAGCGAAAATGCCTCAGCAAGAGCTTTGCTCGCAGTGCTGAGGACACGCAGGGCACTTGAAATGCTGCAGTGGAAAACAAACGTTCAAGCAGCAAAACGCTCCTTTCAATTAATACTGAACACCCCGCTCGGGCGGTTGGGCCGGGAGTAAATGGACCTTCAAAGTTACGTGATCCGTCACATGACCGCAGTCAGGTCCGCCTCCTCCAGGAAGCGAAAAATGCCTTAGCAAGAGCTTCGCTCGCAATGCTGAGGACACGCAGGGCACTTGAAATGCTGCAGTGGAAAACACACGTTCAAGCAGCGAAACGCTCCTTTCAATAAATGCTGAACACCCCGCTCGGGTGATTGGGCCGGGAGTAAATGGACCTTCAAAGTCACGTGATCCGTCACGTGACCGCAGTCAGGTCCGCCTCCTCCAGGAAGCGAAAATTCCTCAGCAAGAGCTTCGCTCACAGTGCTGAGGACACGCAGGGCATTTGAAATGCTGCAGTGGAAAACAAACGTTCAAGCAGCAAAACGCTCCTTTCAATAAATGCTGAACACCCCGCTCGGGCGGTTGGGCCGGGAGTAAATGGACCTTCAAAGTCACGTGATCCGTCACGTGACCGCAGTCAGGTCCGCCTCCTCTAGGAAGCGAAAATGCCTCAGCAAAAGATTTGCTCGCAGTGCTGAGGACACCTAGGGCACTTGAAATGCTGCAGTGGAAAACAAACGTTCAAGCAGCAAAACGCTCCTTTCAATAAATGCTGTATTATAAATCCTGTACCTTGCATGTCTCCAGCCACATATGCACATGTTATGCTGGCAACATAGACTGGCTATATGTGTATACCACATTATTGCTGGCAACAAAATGCCATCACATTCAGTGAAGTGCTACACACTCCAATGCGCTATATATTACACTACAGTTTTCAATGGCACTGTAGCAGTCCTGTAGGCAGAGGATGTCAGTGTAACTCGACCCCCAGAGGTTACATGTCGATTTGAAATAACATGGGGGAGTCTTTTGACTCCTGTGGAATCCACACCACATTGGCAAGGGGTTTGTACTTGATCAATTTGACCCGCACAAACTTCATTCGGAAGGTTGGAGCATCAGGAGGGGATCATCCAGGCACCTGAAGTAAGATAGGATGTTAATCATAACCCTATGATCAAATTGTCCTCTCTTCTATTCATCATGGTTTACTTCACCTTGCTGCAGTCTACCATCCAACTGACAAAGTATTACCAACTATCCAATATTGGACGTCAAAGAGGCAGACAGAGATAAGTTGTGAGCTGTTGCATTTAGACTTTAGTCTGAAGGCAAACAGAGTTTAAACCATGTACACTTTGAAGGAGTCATAGAGGGGGCATTGAGGTATGCAAGCATTTTTGCATTGATGTTGAATAACCAAAGCAACAAAATCAAGCCGTGCTGAACTCTGCAGCTTTACAAATGAAGTTACCACATCTTACCTAAGATGCTCTGTTTTGAAGGAAGGAGGCAATCCAGAAGGACATGCCATACTTGTTGTACAGTGCTGATTCCTTTAAGTTAAGCAGAGTGCAGGTGTTATCAGTATCAAATGCTACTGATAGTTATAAGGTAGATGGGTGACCATTTCTGGGATGCGGTTTTCAAGTGACTCCAGGAGCTCTTTCTTAATAAACAAGGTACAGGTTGGTTCTTCTGGTCAGTCAGAAGCCAGACTGATTCTCTTGAAGAAGGGTTTTGGATTAATGAAATTGCAGTTGCATTGTAACAACTTTCTCCAGGATGTTGTGGATAAAAAGTTTGTTAGCAATCAAAACGTTTTTTTGTCATGATAAAGAGTGGTTTCGAAGACCAAAGATGGTGAATTTCTTCAAACAGTCGGGGACTTTTCCATGTGTGAAAAAGCTGTTCATAAAGGTGGCCATCTCAGGTGAAAGAGAGGAGGTATTTTTTTTTTGATGATGGTGACAGGGCATGGAAGTACTTGTTCAGTAGAAACATTCATCTACAGTTTTTAATAGTTCTTATTTGCAGAATTTTCTGAAGGCGGTCATGGATAGTAGGGAGTGGTCAGTCTGTAGGTTTAGATTTTTTCAGAATGTTCTGTTGGATGTTGCAAAAGGAGAAAGACGAGTCATCTTCTAGTTTTTGTGATGGATCTATGTCAGTAGAGTATTCAGGAGCATTTATGATCCCTTTGCAGAAGCAAAAGAGTTCTGCAGATTTCTTTGATCTTTGGTGATGCAATCAGGAAGGAAAGCACTATTTTTCTTATTGATAGTTGTGCTTTTTGTCACATGTATTTTGCCACGTCACTCAAGTTGTCTACTTGTCCTGTTCAGGTTGGAAAGCTCCCTATGATACCATATATTAGAGTCCTTTGTAGGTAATTTAATGTTTCTTTTCTGATGGCAACTGTGAGGCTATGCAGGAATTTGGGGAGATTGATGTGGATATTTTGGAGCCAGGAGTCTAGGAAATCCATGTTCTGTGCTGGGGCTTGAAGATCTCTGCAACAGAGGTGTTGATGATTCTCTTCATGGGTATCAAAATGATTACTGTGTCCTTAGTAGTGAATACAGTGGGTGAAATAATGGTCAAAGAGAGGGAATATGGGTTTGTGGTCAGAGTCCTTTGATGTTTGACCTCTTCTGAAGGTGTATCACGCAGATACAGCATAGGTACAATATTCAAGCTAGATGGAGAGGTGGTGAAGAGCATACATAGTAGTTCATAATATGCGATAGACCTTCCAGGGGCAACACAAGGAGGGTTGGGTGAGGTATGCCATCAGTGCTCATACACACAGAGGGGACCATCAGCAGCATCATGTGTGCTGATGAGGTGGGGTAAAGGCTAACACGTGTGTCTGGGCAGAAGAGAACAGTAGTACAGGGGACCTATCTGTAACACCCAAATAGCAGGGCCCAAGTCCTGCAGTGCCAGGCATTAACAACCTGAGGGTGTGTTTGTGGCGGTCAGATGCTCATCGGACCTGGGCATCCTGATCATCGCATCATTTGGACGGACCTGGCTTGGGACCCCATCTTGCAGGAGGAGAAGAGGTGCTAGGTTGAGCCTGTCTTAGTCTAAGCACATGCCAGTACTATTGTCCAGGTATTTGCAGATCTACTGCTACAGCCACCTTCACAGTCTACATTCACAAACACATCAACTCATAAACCCACTACCAATTATGCCTCCTTCCTACTGGAAGAAACTGTAATATATTGGTCTCTTTGGGACTAATCTGCAATATTTGTATTTGTATTTGTATTTATTTCTGTTTATATAGCGCTTTACACCAAAGCACTGCACACATTAACAACAGGATACATATGATAATAACATTATAACAATAACAGTAGAAGCAATTTACAATTGAGAATCAGACCACCAAAACAATAAGTAAAGCAATTAACGGGGGGGGGGGGAGGAGAGTAGTACAGTAGAACTGAGAGGGAGGGGAGGTGAAAAGGGGGAGGAGGGAGACGGATTGGGTGAAGGGTGAGAATGGGGGGGAGGAGGAGAGGGAGATGATCAAGGAGATAAGGCAAGGAGGGAGGGGAGCAGGAAGGGGAAGGGGCGTCATGGCGGGGAATGGAGAAGGAGAGATTTGAGGGAAGTTCGGAATGAGGAAAAGGTGGGAATAGAGCGGAGTGAGAGAGGTAAGGAGTTCCAGTGTAGGGGAGATAGGAGATGGAAGGAGCGGAAACGGGATGTGGCACAAGGGGAAGGAGGAACAGTGAGAAGGAAGTGGTCGGCAGAGCGAAGGGAGCGGGAGGGAGTGTAGAACGAGAGGAGGGAGGAGAGATAAGGGGGAGCAAGACCATGAAGAGATTTAAAGACTAGGCAGAGAAATTGAAATTTAAGATGGGAGTGAAAGGGAAGCCAGCCAAGGGAGGAAAGGGAAGCAGAGATGGAGTCACGGGGGGAGAGGAGACAGAGGGTGCGGACAGCAGAGTGGTAGATAGATTTAAGGGGGGCGAGATGAGAAGTAGGAAGTCCAAAGAGTAAAGAGGAGCAGTAGAAGAGGCGAGAGAAGATAAGGGAGTAGATTAAGAGTTTACTAGCATGGAAAGTGAGAGGGGGGCGGACTTTGCGAATATTAAAGAGGTGAGAGCGACAGGCGCGAGAAGTGAGAGAGATGTGGTTATTGTATGGTGGTTTGTACTTGCCTAAAATATTCTAATTTGGTAGATAAACATCTTCATGCTGATATTTTAGTCTTCACTGGCCTGAACTGTAAAATGTTGGTGCTACCAGTCTCTAATGAAATCTGTTGGTCACTACTATGTTATTGGTCTTAACTGTATCTTCCAGTTTGATGCAACTGTATTGTGCTGCTTGATCACTTTTATATGTGCATTGCTGAAACAACCCAGTATACCTCTCTGCTTGTCACCCACAAGGATGCACTTCTCACTATTGCATCTGTTTTGGATCCTGCTAAATCCAACAACTACACTGACATCCTCTGATCTCCCCACTCCAATCAGCATAAACTATCCTTGATTACTTCTCCATCGCATTTTTCCTCTTTGCCCTACACTTATGTTCGGAAAACTCCCAGATCACAAATACACTCACTGCAACCCTACATCTCCGCCATTTAACCTGAATTATTTATTTTAAACTAAAGATGCGATCAGTCATTAGTAAGCTAGCACAAACAGAGCCTTTGAAGAAATTCAACATATTTTTCCTAGTCAACTTTTGAAAAATGTTGTCACTTCCATTATTATTAAACAAGCTGACAAGGGCAGAGAAATAGTAGTCTGCAACGTAGACTATTATGATAAAGAGGTGATGAGACAGTTGGATAATTCCTCTTTTTACCTCAAACTCGGGGGTGATCCCACGCAAAGTATCAGGAATTAAATCTTGGCTTTGTCCACACGGGCCTGTGACATCGGCATAATAAGTGAGAATAAATTCTTGTTCCTTACTATTAAGGGCACAAGGACTCCACTCATATATATCCTTCCTAAAATCCATAAGGATAGCTTGAATCCACCCGGTAGGTCAATTGTTTCTCTCTATGGCTCTATTTTGGAGCCCATGGGTCCGTTTTTGGATTATTTTCTCAAACCCCTAGCGGCCTCTACAGCCACGTATTTAGCAGATACCACTGATGCTATCTTACATCTTGAAGGATTACCATTTAACCATGTCAACAATTGGTTTATCACCTTGGATGTTGAATCTTTGTATTCTAACATTCTCCAGTTGGAGCCCCTTTGTATTATGAAAGACTTCCTTGACTCGAGGAGTGACCCCAACTCATTCCTAGCGAGTTTCTCACTGTACTTTTGGAGATTGCATTAACCAAGAACTATTTTTGATTTAAGGAATCATTTTTCTTGCAGATAAAAGGCACTGCTATGTGGGCGGCCTTCGCCCCCAACTTATGCAACTTTATATATGTGGTTCTTTGAAAAAACCTTGGATAATTTCAACCCATTCAAACATTCCATCATATTCTATAAAAGGTATATTGACGATATCATCATTATTTGGGACAAGAACAAAGGCAACCATGAGGAATTTCTTTCTTTCTGGACCTCCTACTGAAGACCAAGGATGGGCATACTGTTGTGGACCTGTACCAGAAGACAACGGACAGGAATACTATTCCTCCATTTTGATAGTTTCCATCCCCAATCTTTACGTGTCAGTATTCCTTACACCCAATTTTTGAGAGCCAGACGGAACTGCATTAACAAGGAAGATTTTTCTACTCAAGCAGACATCATACAAAGTAGATTGCTCAACAGAGGATATCCACCTCATGTCCTTAGACAATCCGGTAAGAGGGCCAGGAACCAACATCGAGATATTTTACTAGCCAAGAATCCCAAGGAAAACCTGCTTAATTCATGTTTAGTGTGTCCAATGACTTTCAGCACACACCATTTGCTATCAAAGAGGCTATTTGTAAACACTGTCCCTTGTTGCAATTAAATAACCCTGCTAAGGAATATCCCATCTATGCTTTTAAAAAAGGTAAGAATCTGATAAATTGGTTATCCAAAGGTGACAGAGCCGGAGGCAAACAAGGGCCCAGTACCATCTTGGGTCTTTGGGGTTCCAAAAGATTTGTGGACATTTTCCATGTGGCTACTGGTGCCAATTGTAACGCTCACCTGGTTCCCACGGAGGCGCAGCGTCGAAGGCGCAGAACTCTGAAGATGGACAGGAAGGGCCCCTCTATTCTGGCTTCCCTGGCTCGTTGGATACCCTCCTGTGCGTGAAAAGGGAGTATTACCAACTGTGGAACAATGCTCAAGCCTCCCACTCCCTTCCAACCCTCCACGATACCACCTCCACGATTCCCCGTGAAGCCTCACCTTAGGGTTTGGAAGGATGAGCTCTCCATCCTGCTTCTGATGCAGGGGCGCGTTGAAACCCAGTTACTTCACTGGATTGAGGATTGATGGGAGTTCAGGTAAGCTTGACTGTTCAGGTAAGGCGCTGTAAAAGTTCTGTTCAAAAGTTCAAGCTTAATAATAATGTTCGTTGTCTAATTGCAGCAAGCGCTAATGCTTATGTCTTTTTCCCCTTAGGGGCCGGGGTTCGGAGTGCCGGAGATATGGCGCCGACCCGAAGTGAAACAGTTCTGGATGAGCGCTCAGGTAATGTCTTTGCATTCGCTCATTCAATGTCTTTGTCTTTTTTCCCCATAGGGGCAGGGGTCCGGAGATGCCAGGAAGCGGCAGGACCCGAAATGCAGTGGGAATAATCCAACAGGTAAGACTTAAAAGGAAACTGAGCTTTCCTTATTCCTTTTCTCCCTCTCACCTTTGTTCTTGTCTTTTTTCCTCTAGGCGCCGGGGCGTAGCTGAATCCGGAAGATCGCTGCTGAAGATGGAAGCGCCTTGCAAAGGTGAGTAAAATGCAGCGCTGCAGCGATCGAAACAAAATGCCTTTAAAATGATGTCTTCCTTTTCAGGGCCGTTGGAGAAATGACTCCGGAATGCAGATTTAGCAGGTAAGGGCTTTTCTTCTCCTATTCTCTTCCTTTCTCCCCTTGCAGGTGTTCCAGGGTGCTGGCAGGCGTGGCTGAAGTCAGGATGCAGGAGCTGACACGGTGAGCGTCCAGCTGCTAGGTGCAGAACAACGCGAAGCACGTGTGGCTGTTCGGGTGGGGTTTAAATAGCCTTGGAAGAAGTTCCTGGTATGTATCCTTCCACCAATCAGGTATGTATCCTTCCCCGACCACACCCGGGTGGTGAAGTAGTCCTACAGGTAAAGTAGTCCCATTCAGGCCTCAAGAGGGCCTGGATGAAGCAGCAAGGTCTGCATCAGGTAAGTGTGCACCCAAGCACTTAAACACATATCCTCTTCTATGAGCCTGGCGCCTAAGGCGCCAGGACTGGGGTCCGCTATGAGCCTGGCGCCTAAGGCGCCAGGACTGAGTCCAAAGGGCCCGACTTGGGCCCGCTGAGACTTCCCTGGAGAAAATGATGTCTGCCTCTGGGGTTGCTGGGCCCGGCCTGGCTCCTTGGAGGTAGGCATCATGACAGTACCCCCCCTCAAGGCCCCTCCCAAGGTCTTTTCCTCCGGGGGTTTTGGTTTGTGCGGGAATCTTCGATGGAATCGTTGAATTAATCGTGGTGCG
This sequence comes from Ambystoma mexicanum, assembly GCF_040938575.1. NCBI lineage: Eukaryota > Metazoa > Chordata > Amphibia > Caudata > Ambystomatidae > Ambystoma > Ambystoma mexicanum. Next base: position 415,877,958 of record NC_090927.1, on the reverse strand, counting down.
TGAACATAGTTACTGGGTTCCCAAGATCTTTCCTGAGGTCCATATCCTTTCCAATCAACAAGATAGAAGAGTTTCGACTTAACTATCTTGGAATCTAAAATGTCTTTCACTTCGAATTCTAATTCTCCATCAATTTGGACAGGGCCTGGGGGCTCAGACAGTCTGGTTCCAGGTTGTACTGGTTTTAGAAGAGATGCGTGAAAAACGGGATGAATCCGCATGTTGGATGATAAATCGCGTTTAAAGGCCACTGGGTTGATAATAGCTTTGATGGGGTAAGGCCCAATGAATCTGGGATTAAAAGTTCGCTGACCCTTGAGGGGTAGATGTTTAGTTGCTAGCCATACCTGATCTCCTACTTGGTAAGGAGGAGTTTTACTTCGGTGCAAATCAGCGTTTTCTTTATACTTTTTCTTGGCTTGCTGTAAGTGGGTTGTAGCTTCTTTGAAGGCTTGGGTTATTGTGGAATGTAGGTGATTTACTGCAGGCATCTCCAGGGTCAAAGGTGGATCTAGGTCAGAGGTCCGAGGATGGTGACCATACAGGGTATAAAAAGGAGTCTGTCCGGTTCCAGAATGCACTGAATTGTTGTATGCATATTCTGCAATCCAAAGGATGTCTTTCCAATTTAACTCGGATTGGTGTAACATGCACCGCAGATATTGCTCGAGAGTCTGATTGGTTCTCTCGGTTTGTCCGTCGGTCTGGGGGTGGTGGCTGGTGGATAACCGCACGTCTATTTGTGCTAGTTGGCAACATTTCTTCCAAAAGTGGGAGATAAATTGACTTCCACGGTCTGAGACTAATATGGAAGGGAAACCATGTAACCGCACTATATTTTCCATAAATTCCTTGGCCAAGGTGGAAGCTGACGGCAATCCTTTTAAAGGGATAAAATGGGCCATTTTGGAGAATAGATCCACTATTACGAGAATCGTGTTGTAACCACCACAAGGAGGCAGGTCAGTTATAAAGTCCATTGACAAGGTGTGCCAAGGTGCTGGTGGAATGTCCAAAGGTTGAAGTAGGCCGGCTGGCCTTTTCTTTTGACTCTTATTTTGGGCACAGATTCCGCAAGACAACACAAATGACTTTATGTCTTTTCTCCAAGAAGGCCACCAGAAGTGGCGTTTGATCTTTTCTTCTGTTTTCGCGATACCGGGGTGTCCTTCCATTAATGATTCATGATGACGGGTAATGACAAGTTCCCGCAATTGTTTACTTGGCAGAAATAACCGCTCTTGGAAGTAGGGTAAATCATCCTTAACGGTGTAGTGAGGACCCTTTTGACTCCATTCCAGTAAGGCAGAAGAGTCAAAAAGCTGTTTTACTTGAGCTTGGATGTCCTCAATGGTTTGCAATGAAGTCAAGCCCAGAATTCTTTGTTCCGGTATGATTGGCACAGGTTCTAAACTCGAATTGGGTTCTTCCATGCCTATCCGGGATAAGGCATCTGCCTTACCATTCTTGCAGCCAGGGCGATAGGTAATTACAAAATCAAATTCTGCAAAGAATAAAGCCCATCGGAGTTGTCGCGAAGATTGAGCTTTGGCCGTCTTTAAATACTGCAAATTTCTGTGGTCCGTAATTACGGTGATGGTGTGTCTTGCACCGAGAAGATAGTGACGCCAAGCCTTGAAAGCTGATTTAATAGCCAGTAGTTCTTTGTCGGTAATTGCGTAATTGAGTTCAGGTGGAGAGAATTTTCTGGACCAAAAGGCTACAGGGTGTAGTTGGTTAGTTTCTGGGTCTCTTTGCGACAGGACAGCTCCCATGGCCGAACTGGATGCATCGGTTTCCACGATGTAAGGGAGATCTGGACGCGGGTGCTTCAATACAGGTGCAGAGGTGAATTTGGTTTTCAGGTCCTGAAAGGCTTGTTCAGCCTCAAGAGTCCATTCAAAGCGTTTATTTTTCTTTAGGAGAGCTGTGATGGGTTGAACAGTTCGAGAAAATTCCGGGATGAACCTTCGATAGAAATTGGCAAAGCCAAGCATGCTTTGCACTCCCTTCACAGAGCTAGGAGATGGCCATTTGAGAATGGCGTCCACTTTCCGCGAGTCCATTCGGATTCCTTGAGGTGTCAGGATGAATCCGAGAAACTCCACTTCTGTGGTATGAAAAACGCATTTTTCGAGCTTGGCAAATAATTTGTGCTGGCGCAATTTCTCAAGAACTGCCCTAACATGGTTTCTGTGATCAGATTCTGAGGAGGAATACACCAGGATGTCGTCAATATAAACGATGACACAAACATCGATAAGTTCCCGAAGAACATCATTCATGAAGTACTGAAAGGCGGCAGGTGCGTTGCACAAACCGAAGGGCATTACTTGATATTCGAAGAGCCCAAATTTGGTGCGGAATGCAGTCTTCCACTCGTCGCCCTCTTTTATACGTACCAGGTGGTAAGCTCCTCGGAGATCTAGCTTGGTGTACACACGAGCATCTTTTACTTGGTCGATAAGCTCAGGTATCAGGGGCAAAGGGTAACGATTCTTAATCGTTATCTGATTTAGGGCGCGGTAGTCAATACAGGCCCTAAGGTCTCCTTCCTTTTTAGGTACGAAGAACAAAGCGGAAGAGACTGGTGACTTTGATGGGCGAATGAAGCCATTGGCCAGGTATTGATCCAAATACTGGCGCAAATGCAGGTTCTCAGGTTCAGTAAGAGCATAAATCCTACTACAAGGTAGTTGTGCATTGGGTACCAAGTCGATTTGGCAATCGTAAGATCGATGGGGAGGTAAGGTGTTAGCCTGCTCTTTCTGAAAAACGTCTTGGAATTCTTGGTATTCAGATGGTAGCTGTACAGGGGTGGAAGTTACAGAGGCTAGACCCATAGCTGGATTCCTTGGGTAACAGGTTGGTTCACAATCAGGAAAAGTTATCTTCTTTGCTCGCCAGTCTATTCTCGGATTATGTGTTTCTAACCAAGGGATACCAAGAAGTACTTGAAATTGTGGGGCCTTGATCACATCAAACACGATTGCTTCCCGATGTCCGTCCTGACCCACCAGAGTGATTTCAACTGTGGAATGCGTTACAGGCCCTGAGGCTATTTCGGTTCCATCAACTGTAGTAATTACATCTTTGGTTACTTTCGGGCGGAGAGGAAGCTTAATCCTGGAAGCCAATTCACGGTCTATGTAATTTCCAATAACTCCACTGTCTATGTATGCTTTTATAGCATGCAACTGATGAGGCTGTTTTGGGTTCACAAGCACCATTGGCATGACAAAATGCGAGGTCAAAGAGTTTGTTTTCAAGCTCGGCAAGCGGACCCCTACGCTTGTCGGGCTAGGTCGTTTCCTGAACCAGGTGTCAATAACTCGTTATCAGTGGCTCCAACCACCTTCTTGGGTGGTTTAACTGGACAACTTTGAAGAAAGTGACCGGAAGTTCCGCAATACAGACAAAGGTGCATTTGTCGCCTTCTCTCTCGTTCCTTCTGCGTTAATGGTCCTTTAACACTGCCAATTTGCATAGGTTCGGAAACGTCAGTACTCTTGGAGTTAACGTGGGTCTTGATAGGTACTCTGGTTTCATACTTGAGCCGATCTGCTTTTCTATTTTGAAGTCTGTGATCAAGTTGAACCACTAAGTCTATGTAGTCTGCGCAGGCCTGGGGTGGATCTACTATCTGAGCTATAACATCTTTAAGCTCTCCGCGCAGGCCTCGATGAAACAATGTGATCCTTTTATTTTCAGGCCATCCGGTTTCCACAACTAGTCTATTAAAGGTGGCGATATAGGACAAAAGATCCTGATTACCTTGTCGTAAGGATAGCAGTTCGTTGTTAAGGGCCTGTTCCTGCGAGTGTCGAGCGAACAATCTTTCCATGCTGGCCTGGAAGCCCTGGAAATCACGGAGAATGGGATCATCCTGATTTACCAATGGAATAGACCAATCGGCAGCACAGCCACTGAGGTAAGATAGTACAAAGGCTACTTTGGTCTGGTCGTTGGGGAAGGCCCCGGGCCTGCATAAAAAGTGTAAACGGCATTGGTTCATAAAAACGGCATATTTCTTGGGATCCCCCGCAAAACGTTCCGGCGGGGCCAAAGGCATGTGTCCAGGTAGATTGATTTGTAACAGGTTATTCGAACCCATTGTTGTAGAAATATCTCCGGAAACAGGTAAAGGAGTGTGCTCTGCCTGGCCCTGCAATAACCTTTTGGCCAGATCATCAGTTCTTTCCTTGGATAGGATTAGTTCCCTTCTGAGAGCATTAGTCTCCTGGCGGGCTGAGTGCACTTCTGCCCGTAATTCCCCTAAAAGATGGGCCAGCTGATCTGTCTCGGAAGTCTCCATAGCGCCCAGGTGGGAAATTGTGGTAAGGCTTCACGTTCTGTAACGCTCACCTGGTTCCCACGGAGGCGCGGCGTCGAAGGCGCAGAACTCTGAAGATGGACAGGAAGGGCCCCTCTATTCTGGCTTCCCTGGCTCGTTGGATACCCTCCTGTGCGTGAAAAGGGAGTATTACCAACTGGGGAACAATGCTCAAGCCTCCCACTCCCTTCCAACCCTCCACGATACCTCCTCCACGATTCCCGTGAAGCCTCACCTTAGGGTTTGGAAGGATGAGCTCTCCATCCTGCTTCTGATGCAGGGGCGCGTTGAAACCCAGTTACTTCACTGGATTGAGGATTGATGGGAGTTCAGGTAAGCTTGACTGTTCAGGTAAGGCGCTGTAAAAGTTCTGTTCAAAAGTTCAAGCTTAATAATAATGTTCGTTGTCTAATTGCAGCAAGCGCTAATGCTTATGTCTTTTTCCCCTTAGGGGCCGGGGTTCGGAGTGCTGGAGATATGGCGCCGACCCGAAGTGAAACAGTTCTGGATGAGCGCTCAGGTAATGTCTTTGCATTCGCTCATTCAATGTCTTTGTCTTTTTTCCCCATAGGGGCCGGGGTCCGGAGATGCTAGGAAGCGGCAGGACCCGAAATGCAGTGGGAATAATCCAACAGGTAAGACTTAAAAGGAAACTGAGCTTTCCTTATTCCTTTTCTCCCTCTCACCTTTGTTCTTGTCTTTTTTCCTCTAGGCGCCGGGGCGTAGCTGAATCCGGAAGATCGCTGCTGAAGATGGAAGCGCCTTGCAAAGGTGAGTAAAATGCAGCGCTGCAGCGATCGAAACAAAATGCCTTCAAAATGATGTCTTCCTTTTCAGGGCCGTTGGAGAAATGACTCCGGGATGCAGATTTAGCAGGTAAGGGCTTTTCTTCTCCTATTCTCTTCCTTTCTCCCCTTGCAGGTGTTCCAGGGTGCTGGCAGGCGTGGCTGAAGTCAGGATGCAGGAGCTGACACGGTGAGCGTCCAGCTGCTAGGTGCAGAACAACGCGAAGCACGTGTGGCTGTTCTGGTGGGGTTTAAATAGCCTTGGAAGAAGTTCCTGGTATGTATCCTTCCACCAATCAGGTATGTATCCTTCCCCGACCACACCTGGGTGGTGAAGTAGTCCTACAGGTAAAGTAGTCCCATTCAGGCCTCAAGAGGGCCTGGATGAAGCAGCAAGGTCTGCATCAGGTAAGTGTGCACCCAAGCACTTAAACACATATCCTCTTCTATGAGCCTGGTGCCTAAGGCGCCAGGACTGGGGCCCGCTATGAGCCTGGCGCCTAAGGCGCCAGGACTGAGTCCAAAGGGCCCCGACTTGGGCCCGCTGAGACTTCCCTGGGGAAAATGATGTCTGCCTCTGGGGTTGCTGGGCCCGGCCTGGCTCCTTGGAGGTAGGCATCATGACACCAATGCAAGTCTACTTTGTCATGTAGCACGGTCACTATTAATTAGAGAATTTGGACTCTTAAAGATCACTCGACCTGAAATTCAAAGAACGCAATGTAGGTTATTATCTGCCCATGCTCCAAATCATTTATAGGCAAAACATCCAGGCCTGTTAAATGTAGAATCATGGAGCACAAGTCCAAGATAAGAACCAAAAGTTTAACATCACTTTTGGTCTCCCAATTTGTTGAAAAGAAGGACAGTTGTGAAGAACCCAGATGGTGGTTGCTTGAACTTGTGAAGTGCGCAGACTTGCACTCCATTGCCAACAGGTTATCCCAGAGAGAACAATGGTGGATATACAACACCCAGAGCTATCAAACGGGACTTAATCTCCAAGAGGAATGGTTGTCATGCTTTTGGCTTCACTATTACATCATTTCTTTTTGAACGACTCTTCATTATGAATTTCTTAAGCAGGTTATGCGATTGTACCTGCACATTACATCTTGGGACACACTATGCATTTGCCCATTCTTTCAATTGTTTCAATGCTACCAGCAATGGTCTGTATTGAATCCTTACTTAAATTGTATTCGGCTAGCCCTGTGGTATGTGCCTCTCCAATTTGAGCTGTTTATTTATTTCCCAGTAATCACATTTAGGTCACTTGTGGTTTTCTCCCTTATTACCATCAGTGTGACAGTGCACAGCGATTAAATCTTGCCCTTTGCACAGTTGTCTGCCACGCTGACCTTTTTTTAAATGATGGTCTGTTCAAGGCAGTGGCAATGGGTTAAGGTTAGGCGGCTTTTCCACCCTACTTTATTTCCCTAATGGTGTTTATTCACCTTAGCGCAAATGGTATGCACTGGCAGTTGTGTTATATGGCAAGAAGTGCCCGGTTTCCATGGCACTTGCAGCCACTCCCTTCAGCGGTCTTCCACTTGACCTGAGAGATCACGCGCAAGACGTTTACATCTGCACGCTGATCTACAGACACTTTAGACACAGCAGGCCTTTGCTTTCATTCATTGTCCTGCACCTTGAGGCTTGGCTGTTCTATCTTGCTGCTACAGCACACGAGTACGTTGTGAGTATACACTTTTGCCTCAAACTTCATGTGTTGGCTTTGCTATCGCTGCACTAGGCAATGCATTTATTTGATGGGTATTTGTCAGCAGCAGCGTTGCCGGTGTGCTTCAGTACTGAGGAGCTTTATATTCAAACACGCCCTCAAGTATTCAGCGTGGACACGTAGATTTTCCATGCTTTTGTTCCTAGCTTGCTTGACAAGTTTTTGCATCTCGGCTGCCATTAGGCTGCATTTATTTCATCGCAGTTTACATATAGTTCAATTTACATTTCTTGGAAATGTTTGCACTGCAAAATTCCATTTGGATCAATGCTATGGAGAGGCTGTCTATATTTCATCTGCACTGCATACAATTTGCATGTCTAATAGCTCTCCAATTCTCAATTTTGACCGCCTTTTCGGTTTTCAATTATGTTTCTTTGCAGCTTCCACATACAGTGCTTTATGCTGCGAAGGATCGCGTTTTATGAATTGAGGGAAAACAAACGACTTTCTCCTTTCACGTGGTCTACCATTAACTATGTGGTCTCTTTGGAACATTGATGTTCGGCTCGACCTATTTAAACAGGTGAGCATTTCAATTCCCTTTGTCCATGGGGTGTCATTTTTGTCTAAGTGCTGTGGCGCCGCTACCCAACGGTCTCATTTTTCTTTGAATTAGGGGCGTTTTTACCCCAATTCATTAATTGTCTTTGCTTTCTCTCCACAGACTAAACAATTAATGTCTGTTTGCTGTGTGCTCCACTCAATTTTTTGAAGCAATCACATGACGAGGGACCACACTTGGGTTGAGAGCCTGATATTTATTGTTCTCCCTTTCACTATACATTTAATTGAACTTCGCTCTGAACGTTCTGTTAGTTTGGCTGATTCAGAATTTTTTTTAACTCATTGTTGTTATTTTGTCCCTTTTTTTGTTCTTTATAGAATTGCAAAATTCTTTTTCACTTTTAATTGGCGTATAACTTGAGAACAACATTTACCTCAGAACAAGCCGCAAATTACCTACATCAGCTATTAGCGGTTTGGCACCGAAGTTATCAGAGTGCTTCGTCCTGAAGAAGACATGCATCAGCTGCTTTTGTCTAGTTGCATAAACTCATCAAAACTACTTGTCTAAAGATCTAAGGGTTTGACATCTCAGCATTTATCATTGTTGCCCCTAGAATTTGTAGTTGACGCCATGCACCATACTCTGACATGATGTTTGACTCAATACACCCCATTTTTGATATGATGTTTACTTTTCATGTTGTGAAATGATGTTTTGCACTATGAACTGCTGTTATGCTCACCTGTCTCTGGGGAGGCATAGGGGCACGGTAGCAGCCCTCCCAGGAATGTGAGTGGACCTAGGGTTGCCTTCAACCTCTATGCTGGTGGCTGCAATGATGAGATGATGCTTTTTAGGGCCACACCTGCGTGAAGTGAATGAGCGTGAGTATTCTAGTTAAGGCACTTGCCCACTTCAAGTCCTCCTGAGGTGTGGATTCTCGTAGATGCCCTGCTGCGAGGCCCTTACCTGGTGTATAAGGTTTGCTGGCTCTCCGTCCTGCTACTTCTGGCAGGGGCGCTTGATTGTCGAGGATCAAGTTCCTTCACTGATCCAATGTCTGTGGGCTCTCCATTTACTTCTGACAGGAGACGTTAGACTGTCGAGGACCGAGTTCCTTCACTGGTCCTTTCAGTAAGTAGCAATATCCTTGTTTGTTTGTCTGTAATGTTCTTCTTTTCTTGCTACTGTTGGTTTTCTTGTAAAAGTGTTTGTTCTAAAGGTTTGCTCCTATCTTACCCCGTTCTTTTGTTCCCTTTCATGCAATTGGTGGTGCAAGCCCGTTTAGCTGCCGGGTCCAATGGCGCAGGATGCTGGGGTGTTGAAGAACGATGACAGCGACTGCCGGTGATTGGTAAGTTGACTCGCAGGAATGCGCGCGTGTTGAAATGCTGCGCGATCTCCAAATACTGAAAAGTTCTAACCTTGTCCTTGTTCCTTTTGCAGGGGGTGAGTTCACAAGAAAGAAGACCGCTGTGGGGCGAAGTATGAAACTAGATCGTCAGATTCCAGAAGAAGAGCTGCAGCGAGAAGACTGCAGTGAAGCAGTATCAAGATCAGAATCGCAGGATCAGGAAGTAGGTATCTGAAGGCTCACGCGCCGGTGAGCGTCTTGTTGCATCAGCGTGCAAAGTAACGCGAAGCACAAGCCTCGTAAACAGAGCAGCTTATATAGCTGGGCTTCTGGGCCACCCTCATTAGCCTGGCCTACCTGCCACACCCAGCCACACCTAGCAGCTTGCACATGGGGCTGGCTCTGGGAATAAGCAGCCCAATGGAAATAAAGTAGTCCCTCATTACTTCTGCATATGAGCCTGGCGACAGAGGCGCCAGGACTGAGTCCAGCCGGGCCCCCTGTGTCTGTTTATCCTAAAATGACTAAAATGGGCCAGTATTGGGTAGAAGTTCACAGCACCCACTACATGGGGGGGTCACATCTGTCTCTTTGGGCTACTGGTCATGACAACTGCCCCCAGATTTGATAATTTTAAATCTTTAATAGCCGTTTCTTAACATATTGCTCTCATTCCAGGGGACTGCAATTCACATTGACTGCTCAAAATGTATGATTGGTTGTCAACCATTGGGATTACCGTGAGCAACGGCCTTCTTTCATGTGATCCCCTTCACCTCCTGTAAGTTCTGCCCCTGCGGTGTTGACCATATGGTTGGCGCACATAACAAGAATGCTTTAATACTTTATTGAGCTGTGTTTTTCCTTGTTTTCATTATGAAAGCCTGACATGAATTATGGGCGCAATTTTCAGATTTGATATGTTTTTATGTGATATTAATAAAAATTGTCTTACTGATTATATGTTGTAAGTAATGTTCTGATTTTTCCTTCTTTCCAGTCGTTCAGTTGAAATCTGTTTTAAATCATTTAAAAAATGTTGTGGTTTTCCGAGTGACATGGTGCCATTTTGATAATTGATATAGTTTGTTCCCCCATGTCCGCGACGCAGGGGATACCCATCTTTCTCTTTTCTAGTATTGTCTTGCAGGACAGCTTGGTGTCTATACCAATAAAGCTTATTGTCTATATGATTTTACATCCTTTGTTTGGCCTTTCTTTTCCAATCAGAATCTGTCATAGACCCCCACCAAAACACTGTTTCCGTCACCTGATTTCCCAGTGCCACTGAGATATTGCAAGTCGTGGCGGTGCTGGAAGTCAGGTGGCATATTTGGTAATTCCCCATTCCCGGGGAGACCCATAGAACTCCATGGGGATGAGGACTCGGAAGCACCAGCATTGTTGCTAATGGTGCCAGTGCTTCCATGACAAATCTGCCTAGCGGGCCATTGCACCCTGCAGGGTCAGACTTGCTGAGCACAACGGCCCCTGCAGCAAGACTTGGAGTGTGGTGGCCATAAACAAGGGTGCCGGTAAACTTACCCGCACCCTTGTTTTCAGACCACCACACTCATAATCAGGCCCATAGTCCCGTTTGCAAATAGCAGCAGCCATTTTTTCACTTTTCTTTTTTTAGTAAGGAGATGGGCTTGCGCACTCAGTGCTGAGCTCATATCCCAATGAAAAAAGTAAAGAAAAAGCCAAAAACCATTCGCATTGCAGTGAAATCCCGGGGTGCAAATGGCTTTCACGACCCGGCGGGGGGGCCGACATGGCAGGTAACGGCCCACCAGCGTGAGCAAATGTAGGCCTGAGCGAAGTGACAAAACAACAATGGCATCCCAATGGACTGACACCATGTTTCTGCAATTAAATGCTTCTGTGTGCTGAAGGCCTATTCCAGCAAGAGTATCCACAAATCCTCACTAAGGCCCCGATTCACAGAAGGTCGGCATTGATCCCACAATGTCCTGGCACTCAAAATGACTGTGTGCAGCCCTACGTGCAAACTTTCCAATGTGCTGTCCACGTATTCATGGAATCCAAATCGCAAAGCAACCCGATCCGCAAACAAAACCGAGCTGTTTGAGGAACGCCCACAACACACTGCCACGCAAAACAAAACCATAACCATAGACAAACCTTTCTGCAAACCTCTGTGTCCACCTCTGACACAACATCCAGTACCCTGGTGACACTGCGCAGGGTCCCCCGTATATAAAGGCTGCACCCCAGCTTGTAGAAATGTAAATGCAACTATGCCATCTGATTATATGATTGACTCGTATCACTTTTCGCATCTTGAAACAATGTCGCAACATGTGATCCTGAAAATCATTGCTTGAGAAGCCATTTTGTGTAAGGAGGCCATTTTAAGTTTTTGTTCTGCTCTCTGCGCATTGCATATATATATTCTAGTTTTCAGCTTGAGCACAGTAACCGACCGCTGCTTGAACCTTGAGTTGCTTACATAGTTAGGAATGCCAGGCTGCTAGATGATTTGTTTTGTCTTATAATGAGAGAACCTTGAAGCTATACATAAGCATGAATAATCTGAAAACCCAGGTGCCGCTCTGTCTAGTTAGGCCATTATAGCAGGCAGCTAGAAAGAATTATACATGGATGTATGTGCTCCCCGCAGGATTTGTTATTCATTCCTGCTTGAGAACTGTCTGACCTTAACGCAAAGAGATAACATAGGGAACATGATATGTTTTCCACCATCCAGATGCACCCGGTTCTCAGATATTAAATTGTCTTGGCACTGGCAGCAAGAGTGTAGAATGTTTTAATATAACGAATTACGCAGTAACACCTTGAACCCTAGCCTGATGATGTCTGAACAAAGGGGGCCGGCAATGCCTTCTAATGCTGCAAATTTTGCTATATATGTGCCTTTTGTACTTGTGTTTGCTCTCTATCTCCACACAGTGTCCTTTACATTGTTCAAATGCTAATATTAAATAAATATATTTGACTTTGGATCCTCGTGACTGGCGTGTCATTAGTGTATGGTTGGATGCCTTAATTCCGGTCTTTTGATCCGTCAAGAAGGCGCCCGAATAGGGACCCTCCCACTGATGCCCCATCGCGGAGACGAGCGAGGACGAGGTGACCAGACCGAGATCGGCGTGTGCCTTAGGGGCACCCCTATGCAAAGTGTGAAGTGATTCCTCCGCAGATCTGCACACAGCCCTTCTCTGGCCGGCAGACCGTGTCTTGCGAGCACGGCGGCGAGGGTCACCGAATTGAGGCAGTTTGGGCCAGGACACACAAGACACGACGAGTGCGTCTTTCAAGCCGATTGTTGAAATCAGGTGAGTCATGCCCCGATACCTGATATCCCTGATATTTGTTGTTGAGAGTTGTTGAGAGTTGCCTTGCAAGAAGCAAACGCCTAGGTAAAGAGAATACGGGTTGTAACTATGCCTGGGAAATTGGCATCCTGCTTTGCTATATTTTTGCATTGCAGATGTCGATCTTTGGAATATGGGCAACTGGCGCCACTAGCAGGGTCTGGGGGAAGGAACCAACACAACGCTTGCGAAGTAGAGAAAAGCATGCACAGAAACATAAGACTAATTCTGAGAAAGTATTAGAGCATGACCAACAGAGACAAGAAGATACAATCAGAGGTTTAGACAGGTCATTCCAGTTAGAGATACAGAAGATATATCCCTCTCAGGATATTCATGTGTCAGATGAATTAATAAATAAGATATTGAATGAGCAAAGGTCTGACCCAATTGATGATTCCACTGTACCGCCTCCCTACGTACTGCCTCCGGCTGCTCCCCTGCTTGCGCCGCCTCTGGTGTTGGCACCTGTGCCAATTGTTGCAGTCGCTACTCCCTCTCTCCCATCTGCGCCGCCGGCGTCATTTCCTTCGCCACCTAGCGAGGCAGATTTGCATGTTGACTTTCACCCGAGTGGTCCTGCTCCACTGTCAGAAGCCTATGATAATTACAGAGAGACCCGAAGTACAGTTAGCAAAGAAAGGAGAAGGGAATTGCACGAATGGGCTGAGACATATGTTGAAGGGGGCGATGAATGTGCCACTTTGGCCTCTTTATCCGATCATAGGGATTTCACTGACAAAAAGTTACTGCTTGAAAAAATGGCTTCATATTTGGTTGGAATATGGGGTGATTTAACAGATGAAGTTGCGCCACAAGACTTGCGTGACCAGGTGGTCCTTGCCCAGACTTGTAGAAACAGCGCGAAGATGAAAAATTATTTGAGTAGAATATTTGTGTTCAAAAGAGAACATGATCGTTTGCATAAATCACTTGTAGACAAGCATAAGACGCAGACATTGTATGTTCAGAAGCGGTATTTCCCTCCTTCAAAAACGGTTAGTGAAGAGATGCGTATTTGTGTGAGAGATGCCCTTAGGTGGTTTTCAGATGCCACTATTCCCCCGATTGAAATTCATGATACATTTTGTCAATACACTGCTGCGATGCAAAGGAAAGTGTTACAGGTGATGGTCGAGTATTTGCATGATGATTGTATGAAGCGTAACGCATGTTGTTCAGCTGATTTAATGCTGATTTATAAAAGTGCTTTTTCACCAGAAACCCCATTGACTGCATTGTCTCTTGATCTGGCCCTATTGTTGAATAGACATTTAGACCTTTGCGTTATTGACCCGCCAACTATACAGTTAACTATGAGAGAGGTTCCGCCAACATTTGTTCCCAAGGTAGAAATTCCAGCCGTTAATGGAGGTGAAGCACGCACGATTGAAGCGCATTACATTTCCCAGTTTGTCCATGTCCCGTTTTCCCGGCACAAGGTAAATACGCTTAAGCAATCGATTACAGATATTAGAAAGAACCCTCTGGATTCTATAAGGAAATTGAATCTGTTTTGCATTCATCAGTGTTTACATTGGGCGATATTGATTTGTTATTTCCTGTGATTTTGCCTGCTGACATATGGAAACAGATTAGGTCTGTGGATGACGTGGCAGGATTAGGCGACACGTGGGCTGCCATGACACAAGCAGACAGGGATAGGAAGGCTGGTGAGCGTGCGCCGGAGATTATCTTAACATTGCCTATGAACATTGTGACTAAATTGAAAAGGATTGTCCCAGAGAAAAGGAAGGTGCTACAGAATATTTTAACAGGTTTGAGGAAGTGTTTTCTGATTTCAGTGGACAAGATCTGAGTACGGAGCCAGGTAAAAGATTGTCGACAAGTTTATGCGAAGTTTGTTGCCCGAAATACAGACACTGATTATGACGTCTGAAAGCGCATGGCAAGCAAAGTCTCAATCTGAGGTTCTACACTTGGCTCAGTATTATGAAAATCGAGTGAATGCAGAGAAGGATAAGATGGAGAAAAAGAAAGGTGAATTGAAAACAAGGGTTTTGCTTCAGCAAGTGGCAAGGGGAGCTAGAGATGGTAACGCACAGTTTAGAGGACAGTATGCACCATAGGGCCAGGCCCAATTAGGTCCCCCATCCATTAACCAATGTGCATACTGTAGACAAGAAGGCCATTGGCGCGCACAATGCCCAATTCTCCAGCAGAGAGCGAATGGTACCCTATCTAGATGATCGAGGGGACATCCAGGCCTCGGGGGTCCTGGAAGGAATAGTTATGCAAATAATTCACAATCACAGCCACAGACACAACCCCAAGAAGCCCAAGGGAACCAACAACAGAATACAGGTGGCATGAACATATTCGATAATCCCTCCAATGCATATTACACTGAACACTTTACATCTGATGATGTACTTTTCCCATATGACAGCCCAAAAAAGGGTCTGGAACCAGTACCTATTCCCATTGATCAAAAGGGGCCCTACCTAGAGATGAGAATTGGGAATATGGAGCATGTATTCTTAGTAGACACAGGCGCGCAGAAATGCTCAATTGACCATCAGCGGGTTCCAGATATACCACTGTCAGGGCAAAGCAATGTTTCCGTAGGGTTCTAATGATGGGGCCCCTAGGGGACCCTCGCGTTTGGAAACAAGGCACAATCACAACACGCAAATTGATACGCCAGACACGAGGTTCAATTTGCAAAATCTAGGGTTTATTGCAAAGCAAATAGTCTCAGTCGGCCGACTGGGTCTCACGTCCCGCAACGTGTGTCTCCAGACCCCGTGGGACGCAAGAGAGCGAGCATTCTACAACAGGTACATATATAAAAAACGATCATCTTATTATCAATAGTGACATATTCAATACCGCCCACAATGGATTTCCTTTGCAATGGTTTTGATGATTGACGAATATGACGAATATGACACCCTCAGACATTTATTCAGCAACAGTTTGCAATTTGCTAAGGTTTTAGGGAACATAATGCTCTTGTTCTTACAAGCAAGCTGCATGCAGGAGAGAGACACATTCCAGGCCTCACTATCTTCTAGTTTCTATTTGTATGCGGGAGGTCAACTCGATCTACAGGGGCTCAGTGAAGGGGGCTGCAAAAGAGAGCATAATTCAAGCCATTTATTGTTCCTTCCTACCATTTCTGCCGCACCAGCGAGACTAGCTGGCACCTGCGTAGTGATTAAATGCCTTGTTGCTTACTTCCAAGGACTTGTGAAGGAGGAGACCGGGCATTGCTGTCTGGGTTGCCTGAGCTGCGTTTCAACATGTAACTTGTGGCCTTGCTCTATGCATGAGCAATAACAAGGTAGAATTCACTTACAGCAAAGCAGTTTGAACAGAAAGCAAAAAGCAAAAATTAATCAAAATGGCGAATTCTATTCCTACAAAATGGACGCTCTCTGGTCATGGTTATGAATCTGTACTAACAATGCTGAACACATGATGTGGTTTGTTTTTTTCGGCCAACAAAAACATATCGCCTATGTTATGGAAGGGTCATTTCTAGACTCACAAACCCTCCTCTTGGCCGTAAGCCAAGCACGTCATTCGAACATTGCATCTTCCTCCGACCAGGTATCTGATTCCGAACTTTGCATACTACTATAATCGTCATCATTGTCATCGATATTAATTGACATAAATTCTTTTACTGTTTCCATTTCATGATTCACTTTAGTATCCAACCTGGGAGTTTTCTTTTGGGTTACTATGTGTATGCACTCCTCACTTACTTCAGTGCAAATTATTGGTAAACAGTGTATACAACAACAACATTTCATAAATATTCCGAGCACTGCTACTAGAATTGCAACTAATTTCCACCCCCATGAGCGTAATACTTCCCGGAACCATGAGCTTATATTTAATTCCCAACTTCCTTCTGGGGGATGGAGGTAGGAGCTCAAAACGTGCAACTTTTTTATCGCTTCAAAAATCGTAGGGGAGGAGTCACTAACAAATACGCAACACGATGATCCCACAATTTTGCAAACTCCCCCACGATCAGCCAAAACTATGTCAAGAGACATCCTATTTTGGAGTGTCATCAATCTAATCCCTTTTTCCTCCAACGGCATGTTGTATAATATATCTTTTGTTTCATTTATCATTTTCTCTAATATTCTGGACAGTTGTCTTATGTTATAGGAGTTTATTGCTTGGCCCCAAAATGGTATAAATGATTTTGCTATGTCTTCTGCAATTAATCCTCCTTCCTCATCTCGTCGTGGTCTTCATCTAAATAGTTTAGCTATATCTGCTGTTTTTGAAAGGAACACCCCCGCAAACAGAATCCCCAAGTAACAAGTATCTCCCCAATTTCTAGGCAACCAGGGATAAGCTTTTTCTCCACATGTGAAATAGACAGGATCACCTATATATACTGGTTCTTCCTCTCTCGTGAGGAATGCTATGTTCATACATCTGGTGAATGTCCCTACCAAATAGGAGGCTTTCCTACCTAAGCAAAATGGAACAGAGCGAGGACTGCAGTTTATTGTATAGGAGGGGGGCACTGTATCTTTATTCCCTTCTAGGTTCATGTGAAATGTGATTACAGATGATTTATATGGCACATATAATCTATCTTGTGGCATTAATGCTGGTCTTATTAGTCTTGCTTTGTCAAATATTGAGCAACCTACAGGTTTCATTATTACCTCCTCAAATTCATCCATGTTTGTTTTATCTAATTGACCCGTTTCACTCTTGTTCCATTTCCCATGAGACAATGCACTTAAGGACGCGTAACATGCAGAACTCAATGGCAATGGCTGCACATACCAACCTATTCACTTTCTACCATGTTGTGGTAAATGGGTACACACCCAACAATTGTTTTTCTCAGAATTGAGTGTGTCATGTTCATTATCAGATGTAATGTGTTATTTCCATATCCTTCCCTGTGTCTCTCTTCCTTCGGGGACAATGTATAGGAAATTACATGGACTGGGCTTTCCGTGGCGGAAATATTTCTAATAGGCAAGAACACTTCCAATGGATGTATTTCTTCTAAATACCATAATATCAGTACCTTCATTATCGGTGCTAGTATACTCATAACACACATGACTATTGTTAAAATCAGCAACAATTCTTTCGGCACTGCTTTTCCGGCAATCCTACAGTCTCTATATCTAACACATTATCAGCATTGGTGCAGGAGGGGGCAGAAGCTTGTGCAGGCATTTTTCTTGATTCTTCTTCTCCAACAATGTTCGTCGTGAATACCTCTTACCGTTGCACTTGTTCGAATATAAGTAAGTTCAGAAGTGTCAACAAAGTGTTTTGTCAGTTCTTAGCAGCCTGGATTGCTATATGTTGGGCATGATTATCCTGCTTCTGCACATTGCTCAAAGAACTCAAGAGCGGTTATCAATTGCCTTTGTACCATAAGAGCCCCTCTCGTCCGTGAGGGGTGATCTACACATGAATTTTCAAAGATAGCACCGGGGAGCCGCATTCCTGAGCTGTCAGATTTCCACAACTCCCACGCCTCTCTCCCCTAGGCCTCCGGTTCCCACTTCATCCGTGATGGGAAATAGAGGCAACAAAGCAAATGGAACGAAGATCCGATCACTTCTTATCTGGAGACCGTAGATTGTACCGTATTGCTCCAGGTACTGTGTGATCGATGAATAGTGCGGGTGCACTTCCAGAATCAGGCTTAGAGTCAGCCTGCGGCGCAACAAAAGGTGGTGGGTGCCAAAGTGATGAGACAGGCTTTGTATCAGCCAGCAGCGATGCAGATCTTGCTGGGCAACGTTGGGGCACTCTTAGCCCTTTCTCCTTTATAGCAATCTTTCCAGGCTTCGCATCAGGATCAGACAGATTATGTGGCAGAGAACTGGCAACAATTTCCTTTGTTTCAGAGGCAGCCGTCTCTTTCTTGTCATCTGGATCAGGCAGTTCTTTCAATAGCGATGGAACATTCTTCGTATGCGTGGCATGTATCCACGCCTTCCTACCCAGTGGCGGCTGGTGAGTTTGAAAGCTGGTGGGGCGTACATTTTCCAGGGCGAATTTAGTAGCGAGCGCGCGCAGCGCGCGAGCCCACCCTCCTCCCCCCTGCAAAATCTTTGGAAAAATGGCCTACAAAATATGCAATTTACTGTCCAAAAAACCCACCGAAATATGAAAAAAGCATTCGGTTTTACATATTAATGGTGGTACACTATTCTTACGTGTGCAAGTGTGATGGTGTATTTTACAGCAGCTTGTATTGAGAATAGCTGGTACTATCTCTGGGAAATCCAGTTGGAAATCATGGCCATGGTACTTAGGACCGCGCCCAGCTTGAGAAGGGCACTCATCGCTGTGGAGCTGAATCTGAGGCGAGCACCTTTTCACTTTACATCATGGAAAGGACAAGGTCGGACTGGGGCAAAAAATGGGCTACGGCCCCAC
This sequence comes from Ambystoma mexicanum, assembly GCF_040938575.1. Classification (NCBI taxonomy): domain Eukaryota; kingdom Metazoa; phylum Chordata; class Amphibia; order Caudata; family Ambystomatidae; genus Ambystoma; species Ambystoma mexicanum. Next base: position 415,859,464 of record NC_090927.1, on the reverse strand, counting down.
AAAAACCCTGGCCCTCATTTGCGATCACAGTTGGCTACTTTGCTGGACAAACTGTTGGAGAAATACCCGCGGTGTGTTTTTTGATACAATTTGTGGCAAGGGCATTTTACAGCGTACTGGGCCAGAGGAATCGGCTAGATGGGAGGGGACATTTGGAGGAAGGCACTAGAAGGGCACCAGACTGGGCCAGGGATGGTGTGCAGAGGTCAGCTGTGCGCATAACTGTGGGGTGTTGGGCAAGGTGTAGGAATAAGTAAATAAAGCATCATCAGAATGAGATCAGCGTTACGCATAGCTCTGTACGCTTGCTCCACCCCCTGCGCCATGCCTGCAGACCTGTTCTGCAACATCGGAACCTTCGGAGGGGTGGAGGCAGCAAAACAGGAGTGCTGCACCTTTTAAAGATTGCCCTACTCTATCCCCCTCCTCACTACTCCGGCGCCTCCACTATCTTCTCGCTCCTTTTGATACATCTTCATTCCATTCTTCATAATCAGTTCCCCTGACTCACTTTATCATTCTTTCTATCGCCCTCTTCCTATCTTCCCTCCCAACTCTACGTGTCCTTTCTTCCAACCTGCCTCTCTCCTTCTCTTACTGGTCCTCTTCTTTTTCCTCATCTCTTCTCCTTATTTCTCCATCTTACTCCTTCCTCTACACTCACCCATCTCTTGCTCTCCCTCTTCCCCTGCCCCTCGACTCCTTTCTTTCCTCCCCTCACTCTATCCATCTCTCCCTCTTCCCACCCATCTCTCGTCTTCCACCCACACTATCCTTCTCTATCACCTTCCTTTTCCTCTCCTTCCTTCTTCCTAGCCACCTACTTGCCACTCTTTCCCAGTACTCCCTCTCCTTGCTTCTCCCACCTCACTATCTCCCTCCTTCCTCACCCCCTCCCCCTCTCCTCACACCACACCCACCCCAACCCAACCTCTGGCACATACCGTTACAGTCCCATGAGGAGATGGAGGTTCAACAAGCAGTCCCCACAAAGACAGGACATCACCCCATAAAGCCAAACTGGTAGAAGACTGGGAGGGTATACAGACCTCAGACGTCCTGCCAGGGCCGCCCCCAACCAAACATGCAATGGACAGTGACATGGAGGGCCATTTGGTGCCCAACCCACTCTTATAGCCTTCACCCACCTCCCCCTCAGATATACTCAATGATGAGCATCCCTGCTAGCACTCCTCCATTCAATGGCCTAACACACTTATCCCATAATATGCCAGCCGGAGATGGGGAGCAACACACTTTACATTCCCCACAGCCCACCCAGTTCAAAATATTCTCTGTCCTCACTGTCAAGCACCAAGAATACCACTGCCCCCCCCGAGGCATACGTATTCACCTTCCGACAACAGATTGGGGGGATTGGGGGTGCTAAAGGCACACCTGGCCCACATCTGGCACCCCCAGTCAGGGGTCACACTAACTCAGACACATCACCTCAACAAACTCAGAATGGAAGCTGATGGGAAGTGGGGTTGGGTGTCAGATCCCTGCTAGAACCACGCCCACATGAACTAGCACTGGAAGGTGATGGGGGGGTAGGTGTCTGACCCCTGCTAGGACCACCCTCACATGAACCAGCACTGGAAGGTGATGGGGAGTGGGGTTAGTTGTCTGCCCCGTGCTAGGACCCCTTCACATGAACCAGCACTGGTAGGTGATGGGGAGCACCCTTTTCGTTTCTGACCCCCAACATGACTTTTCCTTTCTCTACACGTTAGATATACATCATTACTTCCCTCCAGAGTGCAGGAAGTCAGACATCACACAAGAAGATCATGTCACAAGGTAATGTAAATGACTGAGCGCACTAGACATATATGCATACAATACCATAACATGTAGCACTGCATCTGCATTACAACATGTCAATCCTACCGCATGTGACCCTAATTTTCACAATAAGGCACAACTGCTTGCAAACCCCTCCACCATGTCAGGACCATCAACATTGCATGGAACAGGACTATGAAATGCTGTCACTAGACCTACTCGCCTCAGTCACATGCACCAGCATTACAAGACCTATATTCCATACACAACTACTGTCATTGTTGACATTTCACATGGAGAATAACAGGCCATTGCCTGGACTAGTATCCCTAGTTCATCCATGCAGGCCCCTGCGGATATCCGTTGCTGATGTGGGCTTTAGCCGAGTTCCCCCATGCAAACACAGTGCAAGTAATCCAATAGGACAGAGCCCACATATCACTGCTGAGCAAGCCATTGAGGTTACACTGTTAACACAAAACTGGAAAAGTAGTTGAGTAAACCCCAGACAAGGTATCTTGTATTACTCTCTGATGCTCAGATGTGGGCGAGCCAAGCAGGGCCCGGGACCATTCTGGAATTCAATGCTGGCAGAAAAACTGCTGGCAACAGAATTCAAGTGGTTACCCCTCAAGCAAAGAGGTAAAGTGTTTAGATGATGGGGGAAGGGAGAGGTTGATGGGGGGGTACGCCTGTAAAAAATAAAACGGGAGTGCTGTTGAGGGTGTTCTCCCACCGGCATTCTATTTCTGGCATAAGAACATAGAACCCTCTGCCTTGCTCAGGCCAAATGAGTGGCTCAAGCTGAACTAAAACTGCAGGCTGCCAGCTGCCAAAATCAGAGCAGAGCCTGGCCAGCTCAGGACTAAAACATAAAATAAAAAAATAAAAGTCAATAGCAGTCGCAAGGCCTGACCTATTTTCCTCCCATTCAACATCAGTAGAAACCTTTCACAGAGCAGTTTCATTGCTGCTTCAGCTTTGGTGGGAATACAAAAGGCATGAAGCCAGCCTCCCACTTGTATCATAGCCAGCCGCGGCCCGCGACCCCTCCCGCATCATGCTGCTAGGCCTGGCCACCAGGCACTGCACCAGCCGTGGTGGTGGTGCCACTGTGCCAGGCGGCCAGGCCTCTTCCTCACGCTGCCAGGGCTCTCCCTGGTGACTTACTTGTGCCGTTTTATATTTTCGGCATTTTTTGTCGAAAAATGCCGAAAATATAAAACGGCACATTTTGGATGGAGATTCTACGTGGCACGCACTGGGCAGCAGCAGTACGCCTGCCTGGGCCTTGCTGTCCACATGGGCCAAGGCCCTTGGGCCTTGGCCCACGGACCGGGGGTAAAGGCCCAGGCCAGGCAGCCCCCGCCTTGGTGGTAGGCGGGCCGGGGCCCGCTACCACCAAGGCCCGCCAGAGACTCACTCAACTCGAGTGAGACACACGGCCCCATTAAGTTGACGGCAGTCTAGTCAGCAACATTGAAAGACGTAGGCCCTGGCCTACACGTCTTTCAATGTTGCTGACTGGGGCTCGTGGACCACGTTCCCTCCCCGGGCCCAAAACACAAACAAGAAACATCTGCTGGGACCACCTACTTACCCGCCGGCAACTCATGTTGTGGACTCGTGGACCAGGGTCCAGGCCGTCTCTGCTGGGCTGGTGGTGGTCTTCAGGGCCGGGCAGCTGGGCTCGCGTCGACTTGTGACTCCTGCCGTCATCTAAAGAATCAAGGCCAGGGAAGAGTGTGAAGGTGGCGCAGGCGCACCCACACACCCTGCACCAGAGATCTGCATAGCTACAATAATGTCATTGGCTGTTTGCCAGCCAATGCAAGGGTTGTCATTGGCCGGCAAACAGCCAATGACATTACTGTCTCCATGCAGGGGAGGGACTGGAGGGAATTTCAGTGACGACTGATGACCCGGACCTAGTGCGTTTTTTCGCATATTTTAGACTGGTGGGGCCACCCCTGAAGCGCCCCGCCAGCCTTCTAATTGATGGGGCTTACGTAGAGTGCGTGGAGCTACGAGCTCCACGCACTCTACTATTGAAGAAGGAAGACGTAAAACGGGACGCGCCCCGCTGTGAAAGCAGCCGGGCCCGGCCCTTTGTTATTGTTGCCTTGCCACAGCGCCCCCGCGCTGTTGTCAAAGGAAATGCAAGCTAAAAGAGATTCAATCAGAGAAGTTCTCAGATTGAATCTCTTTTAGCTTCCTCTTTCTTTTCTCCTTTTCTGGGGGGGCGGCGCCTGGCCGCCCTATGATAGCAGCCGCCACTGTTCCTACCGTCCACACAGACTGCTGTCTGTGTTGCCAAAAGTACTTGGTAGGGCCCATGCCATCTGGGTGCAAGCGATGACTTCCTCTCGAAATTCTTCACCAGGATCCAGTCGCCTGGTTGCAGAGAATGGCCCGGACCAGTCTATCTGATGGGAAGAGCCTCCTGCACCTGCTGATGAATCAAACGCAATTTCTGTATTAACAGGTTACAATATGTACTAAGCACAGGGTATTCTAACTCATTCAACTGCCTCGGCTGTGGCGCACACCAAACATTAGCAGGCCTCCCCATAACCATCTCATACTGGGAGAGCCCAGTCCTTGCTTGCACAGATGTGCACATGCACAACAAAGCTAGAGGCAATGCATACATCCAGCGTAACTTGTTTCCTGCACAAATTTCACTAATCTTGGCGTTCAATATGCCGTTCTGGCGCTCAATAAGCCCGGCACTCATCGAATGTCTGGCGCAATGGAATTGTTTATCAATCTGAAGACTGCTCAAATCTGTAATATTACTGCACCAACAAAGTGCGGGCCATTGTCTGACCATATGTCTCGGGGCAAGCCAAACCGCGAAAAGTACTCTTTTAACACCACTTTAGCTGTGCTCATGGCGGTACAATCCTTCAGTGGATATGCTTCCACCCACTTACTGAACGCACACACAACTACCAGTACATATTTTAAGTTCTGACACCTTTCCACCTCTATAAAATCAAAATGGATCACCTCAAAGGGCATAGAGGGGTGCCAAAGCTACCTGTTGGAGTACCTGTTCCATTTCCAACATTGTGTTACAAACACGTTATTCAATTCTGTACCAGCCTTTCTGCATTCTTTTTTATGTGTGTGTTCTGCCATACTGTAGCTAAATGCTGAATTATTTTCTTTGCACAAATGTGTGTGGGACTGTGGGCCATAGTAACCATTGCAGTTACATAGGAGTTGGGCAGCATCTAATTTCTACTCTTCTTGTCTACACAGCAAACTTCTAGATCTAATTCTGCAGAGCCCTCAGCCCATTCTTTTATTTCATCAGCAGTTGCTTCTGCCTGCATCTCTTTGACGGTAGCAATCCCATCCTCTATCATACATGGCACTTCTTCCGACTGTACTGTTAACATTTTGGTACTCAAATCAGTAGCAGTTTGTTTCGCAATCCTGTCTGCAAATGCGTTTCCCTCTCCTACTTTACATGTTACCTTTTTATGTGCCTCGCTTTTTACTATTGCTAGGCGGTTCAGACACATAAGTGCAGACAGCAATCGTACAATCAAAGGGCTATGTTGAATCCTGGTTCCATGTGATGTCAAGAAACCCCTCTCAGCCCAGAGTGGGCCAAAGTTATGTACCACCCCAAAGGCATACTGGCTGTCAGTATATATGTTTGCACTCAAATTTTCAGAAATTTCACATGCTGTGGTTAATGCTATCCTCTCCGCAGCTTGTGCGGAGTTGTAGGGAATTCTTTTGCTTTCTACAATACTTTTTTGTGTCATAATAGCAGAGCCAGCTGTTGATGTGCCATCAGGTCATTTGAAATAGGAGCCATCACAAAACAGTTCTCCATCTGGCTCTTTCTGTGGGGTGTCTGTTAAATCAACTCTTCCTTTCGTTTCTTCTTCAGTAACCCTTAAACAATCATGGGGAGGTGCTTCATTCTCCCCTATTTCTCCACTGGGCAGTGGCATTAATTCTGCAGGATTCAAAGCGCTACACCTCATAATTTGAATGTGTGGTGCAAATAGGACAATTTCATATTTAGTCAATCTAGCGGACGTGAGGTGTTGTGTCTGTGTTCTATTTAATAGAATGTCTATGGCATGTGGCACCATTAAAATGAAGGGGGGCCCCAGCACCATTTCTTCAGTTTGTTTCACTGACGCAGCAGCCGCTGCAACAGCTCGCAAACAACATGGTAAAGCGCATTCTACAGGGTCCAACGCGGAAGAAAAATAGCTGCATGGTCTATTCCTTCCACCTTGTTCCTGTGTTAAAAGAGCCAACGCGCAGCCTTCATTCTCATGCACAAATAATCTGAAAATGTTCTCATAGTTTGGTGTGCCCAAAACTGGGGCGGAGCACAATGCAGTTTTGAGCAGATAAAATACTTTCTGACACTCTTCATTACATTGCAAAGGCATCACAGCATCCTTTTTTGTCAATTCCACCATCGGTTTCACAATCATTGCAAAATTTGCTATCCCCTGTCGGCAATAGGAAGCCATGCCTGTTATGGCTCTGACTCCTTTCTGTGTTTTTGGAATAGGCATACCAGAGATACTTTATATCCTTTTTGGTGTCAGTCTTCTCCCCTCTCTCGAAAGTAGGTAGCCCAAATAAGCTACCTCCTTTCAACAATATTGGAATTTTTTCAAACTCGCTTTATGACCATGTGCTGCTAAGTGTGATAATAATAAAACGGTAATCTTTTTACAAATCTCCTCTGTATCAGCAGCAATCAACAAAGCATCTATATATTGTAACAATTTACAACCTGCCGGTAATTCTAACATATCCAACTGCTCTTTCAATGCTCTGCTGTAAATACTCGGACTCTCTGTATAGCCTTGTGGAATGCGCGTGAATGTAAATGACCGTCCTCCTAACGTGAAAGCAAATAAATACCTGCTATCCTGGTGTACTGGAATGCTGAAAAATGCATTCTTAAGGTCTACCGCGCTAAAATATGCTGCTGAGGTGGGTATCATTGTCAAGATTGTGGTGACGTCTGGGACCAATGGGAATTGGGGATCGACCACTTTGTTCAATGCGCGTAGATCAATTATGAAACAATATGGTATCTCATTCCCTCCTTTCTTATACACTGGGAGAATGGGGCTGTTACATGTGCTACCTGTAATCTCCTCAATTACTTTCAATTTTACCAAATCTGAAAAAATATTTTTCAATGCTTTCTCGCCTTCTATCTAAATCTTGTACTGAGGAATACGTGGCAATGTTACTCCTTCTTTCAAAACAATTTTCACTGGTTCTATTTTCAAGCATCCCACATCGTTGTCATTCGTTGCCCACACACAAGCTGGTACTTCACCTAGCTCCCCTGGCAGAGGTTTGGACAGAAATTCGGACACTGGTACATTCTGTGGTGATATTGTCAAGAACACTCCATCAGGAGTGTTTTTCTTGTTGGGCTGCGTCTACAAAATAATAATGATTTTCTGCACCATATGCGGACTGAACTAGACTAGATTTGAGACCTACAATCAAGTTTGGAACAATTCAACGTTTCGTCTATGAGACCTACTGGGCTATTGATAAACCATGCATAGATTTTGGCACCAGTATGCTTCCAATGTGACTTGTAATCTATAGTGCGCCCTCATGAAGGTGACTACCAGTTCATTTGAGTGAACTAGATAGAATCTTGTTGCCGAAACTGTAATGTGTATGATACCATAACATTCTGTATTTAAAGTTGGCATTTAGCACTTTGGCACTAAACACTTTATTTTGCCTGTAGTACCTGTTGCAATAGCATCTCCATCACCAAATGACATTTACTAATATTGAGATGGACATGCATGATTCCTATTAGCATTTGGTCTAGAATTTTATAAACAAAAAAAAATGTATAAATGTTTTTGGAACAGGTATTTTGCACTATTATTGAACTAAATGATTTTTAATGTTGATATTTTGCAAATGTATTTTTATAATGTTCTTGATTAATATTAAAATATGAAGTTGTAATTGGTTACCTGACTGAACCTCTTCTCTTTCCACATCTATTCTATGATATGAGTACTTAAGTAATTCTAGTACTTACCCATGTGACTCCCTCCCTTGGTTTTTGTGTATTTTGCTCCCCAGGTCCATGGTATAGGGGAAACCCATCATTTTTGTTTACCTTCAGTGCAATTGATTACTGGCATACCTGCAAACCCTCCTGAAATATTCTTTTACCCTGACAGCGGTATCTCCAGAACCAAGTGGTGGTTTATTGAGCACTTTTGTGCACCTGTGTCTACGAGAAAGCTGTGCTCTCTATTCCCGACTTTCTTTTCTACATAGGGTCCTTTTTGATTCACGGGAATAGACAATGGTTCCGGCCCCTGTCTTGGGCTATCCTATTGAGGAAACAATAGATCATCCGATGTGTAGTCACCACAATAATACGTATTGGGTTGTGCGTCAAAAATGTTTCCGCTCCTGCCTCTATTTCGCTCACTTTGATTCTGGTTGTAAGGAGTCTGACTCTGATCCTGGTTCCAAAGAGGGTCCTGGTTCTGCTTCTGATTACCATTTGATTGATTCTGATTGCCATTTCCTTGACTAGTCTGGTTTTGCTGCATATTATTATTTCTATCCTGTCCATTTGTTCCTGGGTGTCCCCTGTGCTGTCTTCTCTGACCATACCCATTTCTATTTTGCAAGTGTGGACATTGCGCTCGCCAATGACCCTCTTCCCTACAATATGCACACTGATTTAATCCCAGAGGCCCTCCATGCATCTTGGAGTTACTCCTCCCTTGGGCATTTCCTCTTCTTCTATTGTGACCCGCTACCTGCTGCAGTAACACCCTGGTTTTCAAATTTACCCTATCCTTTGCCTCTTTCTCTTTCTCTGTATTCACTCTATTCTCATAATACTGGGCCATATGTAATACTTCACTCAATGATTTTGCCTGTCATGCACTTTCAGATGTCATTATAAGGTTTTGAATTGGAGGTATTAATCCCCTCACATATTTATCAACAAATAGTCTTTTCCCTGCCTCAGTGCTTACATCCTGCCCAATGAAATCTGTAAATACTTCCTCAAATCTATTGAAATAATCTGTTGCTAACTCATCTTTGCCATGAACACATGCAGTTAGTTTGTCCCATACAATTCTTTTTCTGGAACTATCTCCTTCAATTTTTGTATTATTCGTCCTGGTAATGCTGCCATATTTGGCGATGGTTTCTCGCCTGCTTTTCTGTTCGCATCTTCTTCTGCTAACTTCTCCCATGTGTCACCAAACCTTTCCTGATCAGTTCCTTTTCTTATTTGCTTCCATATATCTGCTGGCAAAATTACTGTGACTATTAGGTCAATATCATTCATAGTAAAGATGGACAATCTCAAATAGGACTCTATTTCTTTATAGAATCCCGCCCGATTTTTCCTCGACTCAGGGATTGTTTGTTTCATATTATTCACCTCTTGCCTGGAGAAAAGGACATGTACATATTGTGCTGTATAATGCGCTTCTGTTACCTGTGCTGGTTGATTACCGGATGAAGGAATTTCTACTTTCGGCACAAAAGTAGGTGGAACTTCCCTCATGGGAAATACTGCACTTACTTTTCTTCCTCCCTCCCTCATATGCAATACTATCGCTAAGTCAAGCGATAAGGCTGTTTCTCCCATTCTGCGTTCAATAGCTCTCTTACATATTGCCATTAATTTGGGGGGGCTAGCTTGTTTATTTTCTTTATCTCTATCCTGCAAATATTCAACCATTACCTGCAGTATTTTTCTCTTCACTGGCAATGTATATTGATCGAATATTTCGTGCACTTCCATCGTGGGAGCACTAGGATCTGTAATCCATCTTAGCGCCTCCCGCGTACATATTTTCATTTTCTCACTAGCCTGTCTTGACGGCGGAAGAAATCGCCGCTGTACATATGGTACCGCCTCTTTCTTTTCCCTTCTTATGTCTTTGTTCCTATACCCTGGCATGGAAAACATTTCAGCACATGCTTCATCAGGTTCAGTTTTAAATTCAAAAAGCCTGTCCACGTGTTCCTTTATTTCTGCATCTCTTTCTCTCAACCATGCAAAAGCATTCAAATCCCGCAACTTCTGCGGTGGTACCATTCCAATCAACTGCTTCCATCTCTCCATTAAATATTCTCCCATGCATTCCAACAATACCTGTTTTTCACTAGTCTTCCTGAAATCATACATCGAATCCAGCGTCAATGTCTCATCATTTCCATCTATATACATCTCTGCCTATTCTTTCAACTCCTTTCTTCTCTCCTTGCTGATCGTACTACAGGTTACACTAGTACACTCACTTTGTGCCGTCCCCTCTCTTTCTGTAGCGTCTTCTCTTGTTACAGTGAATTCAAATTCAATAGACAGAGGGGGAATGGGCGTGTTTTGGAGGCGAGGGTCCGGTGCAGATGGGACAACTGGAAGGGGGAGTGGTTGTTGCGGCTGTATGATCTGTGACTGTAATACTGACTGGGCAGCAGGGAGGGGCTGAGCAATGGGCACTGATGCAGTTCTATCAGCCTCCTCTTTGGGTGCCCTTGTCTTTTCTCAGTTAATATTTGCTCAATTAGTGCGTCTGATGAGTGCAGTTCTAGTTGTGGATATATTTTGTCTACTCCCATCTGAGCACATCTGTCTGTCTTTCTTAAATTATCATCCCACTCCTTTTCGTCCTGTTCTTTCACTCTTTTTGCTCTTGACTTGTGCCTGCGCGCATTCTTCTCTCTGCTTTTCCAGCGGACCATAGCTTCCTTCCTCCAGTCTCTAATGACTTCAAATGTTGCAGGGTGCGCTTTCTTTTATGGCAGTATTGATTCCAAATAATCTATGCGCGCCATCTCATAACTCCCATGTTTTGGCCATTGTAAATCTGCCAAATTTCATAAAACACTATCGCCCCTGTACCATATTTTATGCACATCTCATATGCTGGTGACCCTACGGGTGGCGCAGCCTGGCCAGTTTCCAAAGATTGTCTACCGCAGTGGAAAAATCCCACTAGGCAGGAAGACAATACCCCAGGCATGTTTTAACCTTACCCTAGGCGTTTGATCTTGCAAGAGCAACTCTCACCAATATCAGGGTTATTTAGAATCGGGGCACGACTCATCTGATCAACCAAGTCATCTTTGAAGACGCAATTCATCCGTATACTGACGCAACCAAAAATCATTGTGTCTGCGTATCTTGGCTCACTCTGCCTCGTTTCGGGACCATCGCCTCCTTGTTCTCTAGCCGGACGCGTTGATCAGGGATCAGTTGTGTACAGATCTGCAAAGAAGTCTCTCATCACTTTCACAGGGGCGCCCCGAACACCTCTTGAACCCAGACTCGACCGTCTCGCCCTCACTTCGTTTTCTCCTCTCGCCTTCTTATATTACAACGTATACGATGGAACAAGTGAGGGAGGGTCCCTATTTGGGGGCCATTTTGATGGGGCCCATAGGAGACCCTCGCGTATGGAAACAAGGCACAATCACCACACACTAATTGATACGCCATACACGAGGTTCAATTCCCAAAATCTAGGGTTTATTGCAAAGCAAATAGTCTCAGTCGGCCGACTGGGTCTTACGTCCCGCAACGTGTGTCTCCAGACCCTGTGAGCGAGCATTCTACAACAGGTACATATATACAAAACGATCATCTCATTATCAGTAGTGACATATTCAATACCGGCCATAATGGATTTCCTTTGAAATGGTTTTGATGATTGACGAATATGATGAATATGACACCCTCAGACATTTATTCAACAACAGTTTGCAATTTGCGAAGGTTGCAGACACGATTCTTTGTTTTAGGGAACCTAATGATCTTGTTTTTACAAGCAAGCTGCGTGCAGGGAAGAGACACATTCCAGGCCTCACTATCTTCTAGTTTCTATTCATGTGCGGGAGGTCAACTCGATCTACAGGGGCTCAGTGAAGGGGGGGCCGCAAAAGAGAGCATAATTCAAGCCATTTAATGTTCCTTCCTACCGTTTCTGCCGCACCAGCGAGACTAGCTGGCACCTGCATAGTGATTAAATGCCTTGTTGCTTACTTCCAAGGACTTGTGAGGGAGGAGACCGGGCATTGCTGTCTGGGTTGCCTGAGCTGCGTTTCAACATGTAACTTGTGGCCTTGCTCTATGCATGAGCAATAACAGGATAAAATTCACTTACAGCAAAGCAGCTTGAACAAAAAGCAAAAAGCAAAAATTAATCAAAATGGCGAATTCTATTCCTACAAAATGGACACTCTCTGGTCATGGTTATGAATCTGCACTAACAATGCTGAACATATGATGTGGATGGTTTTCAGACAACAAAAATATATCGCCTATGTTCTGGAAGGGTTATTTCTAGACTCACACTAAGGTACACCAGTAATCTGCCTGGTATTCAAAGCCGGTGCCCATTACATTGGGTCCTTTCACTGAGCAGTGTCCATTCCTACTGACCAAGAATTGTGGCGAGAATTTGTTGGGGTTAAATTTGCTGAAAAAATTGAATGCTGTGATTTATTGTTCTCCGGATGGAGTGTATTTGACGATCTTGCTGCAACAAAATCACGTTTCGCAGTTTGTATCCATGCCTTTGCCAACTGAATTAAGTACAGTCCCAGCATGTCTATGGGCCGTGAATGATAATGATGTTGGTGTCTTGCAAGTAGAGCCAGTCCACATTACCTTGAAACCAGGTGTTTCCTTGCCACGTATCCTGCAGTATAAAATCTCGGTTGAAATGTCATGATCTCTGCTTCCAAAAGGTCAGGGTTTTCCCAACTCCCTTGGAAGCAGATCCATAACCCAGGTTCCGAGTGCCAACCAGTCCCAATTGGGACCTTTTGGACCCAGTCCTGGCGCCAGTGGCACCAGGCTCATAAATATGCCCAGTCCCAGCGCTGGAAGCGCCGGGCTCATAATGCTTGGGTGGACTTACCTGCAGCAGACCATGCTGCTTACTTGCCTGCCAGTTGAGCCTCTGATCCTCTTCTGTTTGGAACTACTTTTCCTGTTGGGTGGGGCAGGAGCCACTCCCTAGATTCAGAACACTGGAACTCTTCTGGAAAGCAGGAACTCTTTTCTTACCTAGGCGTGGCTGTGGAAGGAGACACCTAAGCACTACAGGAGGCTATTTAAACCACACCCGATGGATGAATCTTGCTTTGCGTTATGCTGCATCCTCTGCAGCAGAACGCTCATCGTGTCTTCTGCATCTGATCCTGGGCCTAAGGAAAAAGGCTTACCAACCTGAATCCAGTCTTCAGCAACACCTATAAAGACAAGAAAGAACAGGTTAGCATTACGGTCTTCAGTGACAGCTCTTCACTTACCTGGTCCATCGGCTGTCACCAACGCCTCGCGCTGCATTCCGGCATCTGAAAGACAAAGGCTTACCAACTCTTTGCGCGCTCCGGAGGCCTTCGGCGCTGCATCCCGCATCTGAAAGACAAAACAAGGTGCGTTTAAAGACATTGGGGAACTTTAATACTCACGTGCCATTACTCCTTTCCACATCTAACCCAGTGGGTATTCCGGCACCCTGCAGCCGCTCCGAACTTGTACCTGCAAAATAAAAAGACAGTTAGAGCGCATCGTGAAGCAGGCAACAAGCGCTTACTTATGTGCTTCCAGGCGCTTCTATTCATCACACGGGCTCCATCTTCAACTCACTTCAGCCCGTCATCCGCCATCGCCGGAACCCTGCAAAACAAGAGACATCATTACTAAAGACTTTAAAGACATTAGAATTACTCGAAACTTACCGTTCGTGCAGTAAACGACGGATAGCAGTCCTCTGAAGTCAAGAGGCCTGCTCCCCTTATCCAGTGAAGAAACTGGTTACAGCACCCTGCCCCGAGGCAGATGGAGAGCACAGCGTTCACTTACCTAAGGTGAGAGCGTTAACCTTTGGGGTTCTACAGGAGAAGAGAAAGGGAAGAAGAGAGAGACATTCAATAACCCAGTTCCTTAATCCCATATTTTCTATCTGCAGACATCTTACCCTTCGAGTCAGACATACAGTGCACAGAGGTCCAGCCCAAAGAGCCAGCCGTGTGTTACACATCACCTTTGAAGATACGGTATACGCCCAGTCAAGACCGGCGCCTCTACGGGAATCAGGTGAGCGTTACATGAAATTGAGCAGGCCTTGAAAAGCATTGTCTCTGATTTGGTGCATAGAGGAGTTATTGAAGAAATTGCAGGGAGTGTGTGTTATAGTCCAATTCTTCTGGTGTACAAGAAAGGGGATAATGCAATCCCATTCCGTATTATTATTGATTTGCATGAGATTAACAAGATTGTTGCTCCACAGTTTCCGATTGTCCCAGATGTTACTACAATTCTAACTATGATCCAAGCTACCGCCATTTATTTTAGCGTGATTGATTTGAAGAATGCTTTCTTTAGCATTCCAGTGTATGCTGATAGCAGATATTTGTTCGCTTTCACATTAGGTGGCCGCTCCTTCACCTTTACACGAGTACCACAAGGCTATACAGAAAGTCCGAGCATCTACAGCAGGGCCCTGAAAGAACAGTTGGACACATTAGAATTACCCCACACATGCACATTATTACAATACATGGATGACTTGCTGATAACCGCAGATTCAGAGGACGCTTGCAAGGAGGGCACTGTATTGTTATTGACACACTTAGCAGGACATGGCCATAAAGCATCACTTAAGAAAGTACAATATTGTCGCCAGGAGGTAGCCTATCTAGGATACCTCCTGTCGAAAGAGGGCAGACGCTTGACGCCAGAAAGAATTCAGAGCATATCTGATTTGTCTGTCCCAAATACGCAGAAAGAGGTCAGAACTTTGATTGGCATGGCCTCATATTGTAGACAGTTTATCCTAAACTTTAGTTTGATCATTAAGCCTATGTTGGCATTGACAAAGAAGGATATTCCTTCGCCCTTGACATGGAACATGGACTGTCAGACAGCATTCAATTCGCTCAAAGTTGCATTGTGTTCAGCTCTGGTTTTGGGCAAACCAAATTATGAAAAATGTTTTGTCCTGTATGTACATGAAAGAGATGGATGCGCTTTGGCTGTATTGACACAGGACCATGGGGGGAAGAATAGGCCATGTGGTTATTTCTCCTCCACACTGGATCCTGTCGCATGCACTTTGACGCGTTGTCTGAGAGCTGCTGCTGCTGCCGCTGTGTCAGTATAGCAAAGTGAGGGGATGGTTATTGGTCTCTCTTTAACCATCATGGTACCTCACTCAGTAGACGTTCTGCTGAATAGAACGCAGACACAACATCTCACGTTGGCTCGGCTAACAAGGTATGAGCTGATTCTCTTTGCTCCGCATATCCAAATTAAGAGATGTTGTGCCTTGAATCCGGCTGAATTGGTACCTTCTCCACAGTAGACAGAAAACTGTGACATTGTATCACATGATTGCCTTTTTGTAACTGAACAAGATACCAAGGGAAGGGTTGACCTCACTAACACACCCTTGAGAGAACCAGTTGGAGAGCTATTTTGTGATGGCTCCTGTTTCAAATTACCAGACGGCATATCCACTGCAAGCTATGCTATCACCACTTTGTCTACTGTTGTAGAAAGTAAACAAATACCACATAACTCGGCCCAAGCCGCAGAAATAATGGCCTTGACTAGAGCCTGTGAAATATCTGAAGGTCTTAGTGTAAACATATTTACCGATAACCAATATGCAGTTGGGGTAGTTCATAACTTTGGACGTCTGTGGGCTGAGAGGGGTTTCTTAACATCGCATGGCACGAAGATCCAGGATGGCACTTTGATAGTGCAGTTGTTGTCGGCACTCGCACTCCCAACCAAACTAGCAATAATGAAATGCGCCGCACATCAAAAAGTGATGGATGACGTGGGAAAAGGAAATGCTTTTGCTGACAGAATTGCCAAGCAAACTGCAAATGACATGCACTCCAAAATGTACATTTTAGATTCAGCAAAATAGGTCACTGACACCTGCGTAATGGAGGAAGAGATTGATAGCGTAAAGGAAATTCAGACAGAAGCTACTCCCGAAGAAATCAAAAAATGGTCAGAGGGTCCCGTGGAACTAGACAAAGAGGGTTGTTGGGTTGAGGATACCAAACAAAGATGGATGTTACCCAACGCATATGTTACCGCCATAGTCAACATGGCATATGATCTGACACATATATGTGTGAAAAGGATCTGTCAGCTTTTAGACCCTGTCTGGTATAATGAGAACATCCCAAAGGTTGCTGAATGACTTGTCCAGAACTGTATGGTCTGTCTGCAACATAAAACTGGAAAGGGAACACCGACACCAAAGGGCAGTTTTGGTCCTCCCTCCATGCCATTTGAAGTGATACACTTTGACTTCATTGAGATGGAGCGTTGCCAGAAATACAAATATGTCCTGGTAGTAATTTGTGCTTTTAGTAAATGGGTTGAGGCCTACCCACTGAAAGATTGTACAGCTATGTCTACAGCCAAATCCATGCTGAAGGAGTACTTCCCCAGGTTTGGATTGCCAAGACTAATTTAGTCTGACAATGGCCCGCATTTTGTTGCAGCAGTAATACTGCAAATACGCGCAGGCCTGCAAATTGACAAACGTTTTCACTCAGTGAGGCATGCTCAGAGTGCCGGCTTTGTGGAACGTCACAATGGTATTCTGAAGAATAAACTTGCAAAAATATGCTCCCAAAGCAAATTGAAATGGGCAGATGCCTTGCCCTTAGCCTTACTCTCAATGCGGACAACCGCTCAATCAAGAACAGGTCTCTCCCTATATGAGATCATCATGGGGAGGCCAGCGAACGTATGGAATGTACCTAGGCCCAGGAACTTGAGTGACATAGAATGCCCTTTGTTGGCCGATTACTGTTATCAGTTGACTCAAAACATGCGTTTGATTCATCAGCAGGTGCGATAGGCTCTTCCTGCCAAATACGAAGGGCCAGGTCATCGTCTGCGGCCAGGGGACTTGGTTCTAACGAAAAACTTTGATTGAAGAAACTGCCTTGAACCTCGGTGGAAGGGCCCCTTCCAGGTCCTCCTGGCCACGCAGACTGCAGTACGTGTCGAAGGCCGAAAGCACTAGATTCATGCCACACACGTTAAATGTATCCCGATTTCTCTGCCCTACGACAAGTGGGACGACAAAGACATCAATGACTCCATCTACCAGATTGCATCAGCACTGATCGACTCACAGAATGTCAAGCCTCAGTTGAATCTACTTCCTGAGCCTGAAGGGCCTGGGGAGCTTGCAGCATCATCTTTGCCGCATTCCTTATTGTCTGCATCATCCTCTACCAATGCTGTCGCTGCATCTGCACATGTTCCCAGAGACAAAAGCATTTTGTTTTCTGATCACTCCCTGCCTGGTGCAACTAGGTACAATCTGCAGCCACGTGACAAGAAGACACTACACATTTACAGTAACCTTTACCTTCGGCCCTGCCACTTGAAGGGCCAGGGGGAGAGGGGCTAGGGAAAGGGAGTGTATGAGCCAGAAGGAGGCACTGACACAGGCTTTCGCGATGCTTTTTGAAGGAGTACAGTCTGTGGTCCTTGTGGGGACAAGCAAGGTCATTGTTGCGACACCTCTGTGATCTACTTGCGTTTTGTTTGAACCAACGAATTAAAGGATACCTGAATCACTTCGGCCCCCTCATCAACCCTCTGCTGGAAGTTCAAAAGAGGGCAAGGGGTTGGCAAGGACAGACAAGCTGCCTACAGACAAAACTAACAGTGCGATCATGTGCTGCCTATGAAGAAACTGTAAGAGATTGACAGCAAGGCTCTAAAACAGACGCTGAGAAACTTTTAGAGAACTATGCCTCTTTTTGGGACCACCCGTACAAACAATGCTGATGACCAGTTTGATGAAGTTAGACATGTGCAAATGAAACAATGGTCCTTGAAGGCCAAATGTATTATGATCACGGTATTTGCATGTGTTGCAATAGCTCTGATAATCCTGTTATGGTATTTGGAGCACTTACATCCGCTTGATACTATGTTACCAACTATGAGCACGACCACAATGGTTACCCGCACGTCCTTTCTCATACTCTCTGTCCTTGGGACGTTAAACATAGAGGGGGTTATGACAACAACACCGTCATGCTGATAATGAACACCACACATGCCATCCTGAACAAGACAAACTGCTGGGTTTGCTCACATCTACCACAGCATGGAGAAAGAGGGTTGGTTGGCACATACATCCTCTCCCACTGACTACTGCCTATTATGCCTCTCTTAGGGTGTTATTTTTTGGAATATAAAATGATAGTGCTACAGGGAACTTCGATGGTACTAACATTAATGACTTCGAGAGACTTTTATTAACACCATCGGGTTGTTCAATATTTTCAGACAAAAGCAAACCAAACATTGCATCCACCAAACCTGTCGATAGGCTTTCTAGACCCTTTCAAACTATGATCACTTTGAAGATGGCTCCCGTGGACAGCAGGGATGCCATACCACCCTCCTACACAATAAACCATAGCCCACACTCTGTTTTGTATGCGAAAAAATGTCACTCGCCAAATGGGCAACTTTGATCATTGGTGCGCAAATACTGCTGTTTTAGGGCATGAAGACTGATCATTGTACATAGGGGGCCCCTTTTATTTCGTATGCGGGGATGAGGCATACCCATGGTTATCCAGGGATTGGGGAGGTACCTGCTACTTGGGGAGACTCTTGCCAGGAGTATATCTTGCAACTACTTCCAAAATTTCCAAAGCACCCACCAGGCGGCAGACAGATGGTGAGACAGCCTAGGAAATTTTTGCGGTTGTGGCAAAATCTTTTGTACCCTTCTGGCAACAGGTAATCAACTCGTACAACATTAGGAGATAGGCCAGAGTCCTGGAGAAGACGATCAATGAAACAACAGACATAATGTATAATATGACATTAGAGCAAAAGCCAATCAGGCTGGTGGGCCTTCAAAATAGGATGGCGCTTGATGTCATCCTGGCGGAGCGTGGTGGTGTATGCAAATTAGTGGGGTCCGCGTGCTGTATTTTCGTACCTGACTCCTCCCCCACAATATTTAAAGCAATAAAAAGGTTACATTTACAAAGTACAGAAATTCATGTCCCCAAGGGTCATTGGAACATTGGTGGCTGGTTCTGGGATATGCTAAGATCCTGGGGTTGGAAGATAATCTCATTCTTGGCCATAATACTCAGTATCGTACTATTCTGTTGTTGCTGCGTGCAGTGTCTACCCGCCATTTGCACCATGATAGGGGGTAGCTGTGCGTTGGCTGTCATAAAGATCAAGCTGAAAACCAAACTGTCCCAAATCACCAACAATGCAATGGTAGCACAAGATGCCACTATTAAAGAATTCATGTCCATTGACATTTTCGATGAGAATGATTCAAGTTGTTCCGATGACAACACCTCAGACACTTGGTCTGAGGAAGATGCAGTTTTTGGGTGATTCTCTTGGCCTAGGCCGAAATGAGGCTTTGTAGAAATGTAAATGCAACTATGCCATCTGATTATATGATTGGCCTAAGCCACTCGTATCACTTTTCACATCTTGAAACAATGTCGCAACATGTGAACCTGAAAATCATTGCTTGAGAAACCATTTTGTGTAAGGAGGCCATTTTGAGTTTTTGTTCTGCTCTCTGCTCATTGCATATGTATATTCTGGTTTTCAGCTTGAGCACAGTAACCGACCGCTACTTGAACCTTGAGTTGCTTAGATAGTTAGGAATGCCAGGCTGCTACATGATTTGTTTTGTCTTATAATGAGAGAAACTTGAAGCTATACATAAGCATGAATAATCTGCAAACGCAGGTGCCGCTCTGTCTAGTTAGGCCATTATAGCAGGCAGCTAGAAAGAATTATACATGGATGTATGTGCTCCGTGCAGGAGTTGTTATTCATTCCTGCTTGAGAACTGTCTAACCTTAGCGCAAAGAGATAACATAGGGAACATGATATGTTTTCCCAATCCAGATGCACCCGATTCTCAGATAGTAAATTCTCTTGGCACTGGCAGCAAGAGTGTAGAATGTTTTGGTTTAATGAATTACGCAGTAACCCCTTGAAACCTAGCCTGGTGATGTCTGGACAAAGGGGGCCAGGCAATGCCTTCTAATGCTGCAATGTTTGCTATATATGTGCCTGTTGTACTTGTGTTCGCTCTCTCTCTCCTCACGGTGTCCTTCACATTGTGGGGCACTGAGATCCATTTGATCAAACGCTAATATTGAATAAATATATTTCACTTTGGATCCTCATGACTGGCGTGTCATTAGTATATGGTTGGATGCCTTAATTCCGGTCTTTCGATCCGTCAAGCTAAACTGTGTGAAGTCCCCCATAAGTAACGGCTGCACCCCTGCGAATCTGCTTGAGGTCCCACATAAGTAATGGTTGTATCCCTGTGATCTGCGTGAGGGAATGGCTGCACCCCTTTGATTGTGCGTGAGGTCCCACGTAAGTAACGGCTGCGCCCCTGCAAAACTGTGAACTGTCCACCCTACTCCCAACACACCAAAGCTGGCTTATACCCCTACTGTATAGCAGCCCCCTCAAGCCCAAACACCACCCACCAGCCCCCTCACCTCTGACACCACCCCAGGCAGCCCCTCAGGTCCTACCACCACCTACCAGCCCCCTCCCCTCTGACACTGCCCCTAGGCTGCCCCTCAGGTCTTGACACCACCCACCAGCCCTCTCACCTCTGACACCACCCCCAGACAGCCCTGACACCAGCCACCAACCCCCTGACCTCTGACACTACCTCCAAGAAGCACCTCAGGTCCTGATACCACCCACCAGCCCACCTCACCTCCAACACTACCCCCAGGCAGCCCTGATACCAACCACTAGCCCCCTCACCTCTGCCACTACCCCCAAGTAGCCCCTCAGGTCCTGACACCAACCATCAGCCCCCTGACCGACACTACCCCCAAGTAGCACCTCAGGCCCTGATACCACCCACCAGCCCCCCTCACCTCCAACACTACACCAGGCAGCCCTGATACCACACACCAGCCCCCTTCACCTCTGGCACAACCCCCAGGCAGCTCTGACACCAGCACCTCTCACCTCTGACACTACCCCCAGGCAGCCCCTCAGGTCCTGACACCACTCACCAGCCCACTCACCTCCAACACCACCCCCAGACAACCCTAACACCACCCACCAGCCCCCCACACCTCCAACACTACCGCCAGACAGCCCTGGCACCACTCACAAGCCCCCCTTGCCCTTACACCACCCATCAGCCCCCCTCACCTCCAGCACAACCCCAGCCTGTTACTGCCACATTACACTCCTACCAGTCCAATTTTGACCAACAACTTACCTCAACTCGACCGGCCTGCCTCCAGCATGAAGGACACTGGCCACATATCCACCCCTAGGCTGAACAACTGGGGGCACTGCTGCAGAATCCATATCCCTAGCTCATCACAGGACTACCTGGTACATCCCTAGTACATCAGGACCAGTTGCACAACAACAGGACAGCAGAATGTAGCACCAGCTACACTGTGAACGCGCCATGTACATGACATAGTAAAGCAATGTAATACAATGTGACGTATTGTGCCCACGTGCCATCGCAATGGCCTCAAAGTGCTGTAGATGTATGACCTAGGAGGACAAAAGTCCAAGACATCACTGAAAGGACTGAGTCACATGTAATGTGTGTGTGCAAAGTAGCATGTCAAACTCAATGAATTAAAGGAGTCAGGTCGGAAGACATAGCAGTCAAAGCTCCTGCAAGTAACACAAGTTGAACAGGCATGTGTTTGGGTGATGTGCAGGATGTCTGAGAGTGTGTGAGCCAAGGAGATGGATGATGTGTACAGCTAGATTTAAAAAACTGTCATGTGAAGATATAGCATTTGAGTGGCAGATGTGCAGCATGGCATTAGAGCATCTACTGGGTGATAGCTGATGTGTGCAGGTGGGTGGCCATGCATTGGGAGGGACACATCTACCGGATTACTACTGCACAAGTGATGAGTGTATGCCACACATCCACACTGAGGCCACCAACCCATGTGACAGTCACAGAACAAATGCATTCCAAAGCCATAGTCAACCAAATTCAGCACATGAACAAAGAGACAGCAACAACTGTGTGATCAAGAAACTTAAATCTGTATTCAACATATGTACAATACAAAAAACAACTATGTGCAAGGGGAAAATGTCCAAGGATCAAAAATGAACAAAAGTCAAAAAAGAAAATTCACACAAATAACACAGGCAGCGGGCTCAATTGTCTCTTATCACGTACTCCAGGGCAGAGTCGCATTCCTCGTCCTCGGTATTGAGGCGGGCCTCCATTCTTTCCTGGATGCTTGCAGGCCCCCTAACATCATCCTCTCCTCCTCTGCATACCTGCAAACCTCCTCCAGGATGGCAGCCTGCCTCAGAGTACATCTCTCCACCACCACTGCCCTGGCCATAGCAATCCTTGCCTCCCTGGTCCACTGCCTCTCTGCCATCAACTGCCTTCTGAACTCCATTCAGACGCACACCATATTGCCTCTCTGTTCCATGTGCAGGTGTGAGAACTGTCCCGTCTGACTTGTCTCCTCGATGTTGAATGTCCCTGCGAGGTACCCCGCGGTCTGGATGTTACGTTGGAGGGTACAGTTAGCCCTCCATAAAAGGTGCATATTGTGCCTCCCCCCCGACCAGCCACCCTGCACTGCCTTCTGACCAGCCACCCTAGTACATCCGGTCTGGGACTGCACCTGTGTAGTCCCCTGCCATCCCCGCACTTACTCAGAGCCTTGCTACCTTAACTGCACTCCCCCTTGTCCCTTTTCATGCACTTCTCCCCACAAACTCTCCCCTGCACTTCTCGTTACACTTGCGCGATCTGAGTTTCACAAGGCCTAGTAAAATCGGTTGATGTGTCATCCCTCTGTCTCCCCTCCTTGTCTTGTGGCGCTTAGAAACACTTGTGTACAGGTGCGTTATAAATACTAAATCATATCATATCATATCATGTTATATCATACCACATCTCCAATCACCCCACCTTCTCTTCCTTATCCACCTTCCCTCATATCACACCTGATGAAATAGCACCTTTTCTCTAAGCCAAGCCTTGCTGTGTTCCTTTAAACCCTTTTGCTGCTCAGACAACTATGGCCTTACTTCCCCTCACGTGCTTTTTATTGTCCATGCCATTTAACCCCTCACTGGCATGAGGAAACTCTTTCCACTTCATGGGAGAAACTGCCCCACCCATCTTAAAAAAACCCTGATGATCCCAACATCCCATCTACTCTTCTTTATTTTGTAGTGTTTAACTAGTGTGATGACCACCCAGGTGGTGACTCAGTGGACAGATGCCTCCCCAGGTCACTGGTTGATGGGCCTAGCAGCTGTTTGGGGAGGATTCCTTGGTCACTTCCTGGACCCTGGTGCATGGCAGCGGACAGTCCTAGACACCCTCCTATTGCCCCCATCCCGAGCAAAGAGTGGCTGAAGGGAGAAAAAAAAATGCTTCACTTTAAGCATAGTCACTTTCTTTAGCACAACATTAGTACCATGGGCACGGATGCTGGCCAATCAGGAATCTCGAAACTCTGGTATAAGCCTGCATTCAGGGCTCCCCTACAGCTACATGCCACTTGCCCTTTGCCTCTCTTCCTCTCTCCCACCTTCCCCATAAAGCCTTTATCTTTAAAAACAGAGAAGCTTACCTTCATTCAGTCCTCCGAACCGCGTCTCCCTGACGTATACTGTTATAATCATATAGGCCATGCCCTGCCTTGATGACTACAAATGGTGACACTTTCAGCTAGCCCCTAGTATTGCCATGGATACAGGTTATTCTCCCACCGTCCTGACTCAGGATTCCTGAGTATTACATATTCTTCTGGTATAAAAGACTTGTCAATGGTGGCTTGTAAAGTGTTTCTGTCCTGTAGAGTCAAGCTATGCTTTCTCTACTCATTAAGACCATTCAGATGAGCATAAACTCGTGATTATTACAATCATCTTGCAGTGACAGTGGGTGAACAGCCAGGAAATGTGAGCCCACTCGTCACAGCTGAATACATGAGATAGGAGACAAAATGTATTTGTGTCTGATGCGGTTGCTTCCAACACTCCCCATGGCTTTGTGGGCTTTTGTAAGAAGTGTGTCTTTCCAACTGCGACGATCTGCCAATAGAGGAAGAGGTTAGAGGCTCCAGGGCATTGCAGACATACATGTGCCACAGAACATGCACCATCAATGGAGGCATCATTGAAGCCTGAGGCATGCTTTAGGTCTATGCTCTCATCATTCCTGTCTTGATCATTCACCAAAGCTTCCTCTGCCACATAACAGTTGCCTACTTCGGCAATTCTGATGCCTCGTTTTTTTCGAGAGAATGACCATTTCCAATGATGTCCCCCTCAGTCTATTGACTGCCTGAAAGCTCTGTTGCTTTTTCCCCATTGACGGGTCGTCTGGTTCAGAGCCCCCGACTAGTTCCCCCACAGTTTGGGTCTTCTGCTGCTGGCCATCCTCCATGGCTTGTATGCATAGCTAGCTGATGCTTAAACACTCAACACCTTCTCCTGTCTCCAGGTATCTGACACAGTGAAATCTTGCAGCAGGTTGCTCATGGCATTCTTCACCCTCAAGCTCAGCTGTCTCTCTAGGCCATTCTACTGCATTTTCTGCACATCCAGACAGAGGGTCTGCACTGCCACTCAAATTATATTGGTTTAAATGGTCTCCCACAGCCTAGAGCTCATACATGGTGGAGCATTCATCATGAGGGACCCACACCTACATCCCTCATCTATCAATATATAATCCATCAGGCTTGTCAGGGCATCATGGATAGTTTGATAATGAGTGCTTTCTGGGTCATGATCCTGATGGATTCCCGTTGTGATAAGTATTGGTAGTTTGGTGCTCGAGGAGTTTACCAATGAGGTTGATCAGAGTTCAGGTAAGAGTAGCCTCACTTGACAGCCAGGACATGAGTCTCCCAGCAAGGGGTCAAGTAAGTTCAGAGCGGCACAATCCATGGCTGGACAGAGGTCCTGGAGAGCAATTGCAGCAAAGTATGCTGCAGGCAGCAGCACATGGACTGCCGCAACAGAAGAAGCTGGTGGTTGGTGGGGCACACAGTGTGGGAAGTTGTTCCGCAATGTGTTTCAATGAGAGTCTGTGAGACCAGTTCAGGATTACTATGGATGTTTTTGTTTTGGCTGGGAGTACACATGATACAATGTCTGCATGCACATAACGTTTCTTTGGCTTCACGTATTACCATATGCATACAGTCTGTTGTACAATAGTATTCGCAAACATTTGCATTCTCTGTCTGAAAGGTCTGTATGCATGCACTCACACCGGGAGACTGGTATTTTCCCCACAGCATGCAGACTTACAACATAACTGCCCAGCAAGACCGCAACCTCCCAAATCCCGTATGGGTTGAGCCAGTTTATGGATGCATTCAAGTTAAATTTAGCCAAGGAATTAAATGTTGCCATTCTACCTAATTAAAGGGATCCTGGTCTCTAGTTGAACCAGTGTGATGTGTTTCTCTCCATCTGAGAGGCTTGGCTTACAACCTGTGCACCAGTCAAATTCTAAGGTACTGAAAATCCACTTAATTTGCTCTTTTCAAAACGTTAAGTAGGGCGGAATAAACTTGAACAGGTAATTTGCTTGACAGGCTTTCATGTTTCCCCATTACGTTGTCATTTTCTCATCTCAGATAATCGAAGTTGTCAAAAATGTCTGTATTAGAAAATATCTAGGCTCACGTTGAGTTTAAGCTTCTGGAGCAAACCATTCTTATGTAAGGGATATTTGAAATTAGTATTTTACATACTTTTACCTGATTGAAAAAACGACTTATTCTTCAAACATTACCAAATACAGGTTTTGACGAAATGACAACTCGTTTATTAAATGCAAGTACAAATAATATCATATGAATTATGCTGTTCTCTATGTTTAGGGCTATTTGCTTCCTTATATGTATGATACTATTAGCCCATCATATAGTATGTCTAATTAGATCACCTGAATAGAACATGCTTCACAATTGCACTTTACTGCGTATCCAACATTAGCATTGCCACACAAAAAGAAATGTTCAGCAAGTTTAACCATATGCACAGGGACGTTATTTCACCAAAAAGCCAGGGGTAGCGGAAGTGACATCACACGACGCTTGACCTCTGGTGACATCACAGGAACTGTTGTAATTTAACCCCACCCTGAACTGACATCATGGGAAGTGATGGAACACAACCTTTCACCCCTTGACAAAACAGTAAGTGGCATAACATATCATTGTTCCTAAGTACACTATGATAAATATGATTTCGATATCACTGTGATGTGATATACACGTCATACAAGAATGAATCAACATATGTATCATTAATATCAGTGTGTATAGGCCCATATTACCAAATTACCGTGAATGCAAGCAGACTCCAAGGCCAAATGATAATGATGTGTTATTATGTAGCACTTACGCTTAAGCTCTTTATACGGAACAAATATACATACAATATAACCCGACCTGTGTTGGTACTCATTTATAGTCCTCAGAAGGATGAAAGACTGAGTTGGCCTTGCCGGGATTCAAACCTGCAATCTGAAGATCACACACACATATTGCAGCAGCGAGTGCTCAACCCACTGAGCTATCTTACCAGCTATAGCTATCTTGCAGGCTATAGTAAAATGAGAAATTACATGTCTGAATGTTCTCAAAGTCAGAAAGCAAATTACACTCTGTAGTGGATACCAATAAACTGGTAACTGAGATTTAACAGCAGGACAGTTCATCTGTAGGTCTGGTGCAAAGTTGGCCACATGTCAAGCCTGCGTGGATCTGCTTTTCAGGCTTCAGAGGTTGAAAAAATACATACCATTGGAGGGTTTATAACTGTGTATTAAAGAATTTAGAGTAGCGGAGGGAAAGCAGTGCACTCACACCGCATCCCATACTCTTGGCACTCATTACCTCATACAATCAAACAAACATCCTGAACAGAATGCAAGGGAGATAGGAAAGATAGCCACATTACAACAAAACATTAATTGTGGCACAATTAAATCAAGGGCCACTTTATGTGCTATGGTAAAACATTCCTACAATGTACACAAGCTTTTAGGCACTAGAATTGTGTCACGTGACCAAGGACACCGAGATGGAATGTCTTGGGATGATCGTAACAGAGACAATGGCAGAAAAAAACATGCTATAAACGCAACGTGCGAAAATAAAAATTCATATAGTTTTTGTCTGCATTGTGAATTTGAGGTGTTTAAGAACAGACTAAATAGACTACATCACCAGCTTACCCCCTGAAGTGTGCCTAAAATGAACCTTTAATGAATCAAGCAATTATTGTATAGAACTCCAGAAAGACTATTTGTTATTCCTATTCTTTCTTATTTAGGGTCACTGCTAAAAACTGCTCAAAGCGTTACACTA
This sequence comes from Ambystoma mexicanum, assembly GCF_040938575.1. NCBI lineage: Eukaryota > Metazoa > Chordata > Amphibia > Caudata > Ambystomatidae > Ambystoma > Ambystoma mexicanum. Next base: position 415,832,215 of record NC_090927.1, on the reverse strand, counting down.
GTGGAACTCCCTGTTTTTTAAGAGGCTTGAACAAGAAAGCCAGCCATTGCAGAGACAAAGAGCCACATGGTGCTGACCACCGCCCAGGAGTTTCCATTTAACAAAATATATATATATATATATATTTTCAGTAAAAAAAACTTTGTTAAATGGACGTAATGATTCCAAGTAAAACCGAAAAACCCCTGAAATTCACCAGTTATGGTAAGCTAAGCAACCATAACTCGCGCCACCACCGTGCACTGCTAAGACTAACACCCAGGACATCAAAGATGACATCACAAATGTGGTGACGTGTCCGAGAATCCATACACACTTAACAATAAGATGTATGCCTCGTGGACAGTGTGGAAATACATTTTATATTGATGTAGGAACGTCCACCTTCAACATTTCCCTTGCACAGCTCCAACACTTATTCGTAGTCAGCCTTTAGCAATGTTAGTACACATTACATACTTTTAGCAAAAGTTCTAGTTGTCTGAAAACGACATTAGCTAAACCCATCCCTCCTCCCCAAAAAACAGCACCACTGCTGTAATGAAGGAGCATGAGAAACACTGCCCCTACCTTACAAATAATAAATGCACTACATTTTCCACCCTCCACCTAGCCCCCCATATTACTGTTTGGTGCCTGTTTCCTCATTTCTGTTGGCAAATGTCCTTATTAGCTGTTCTTTAAAAAAAAAAAAAAAACATCCGTAAACAAACTAAATTTTCCTGTAAGAACCACCTTTCACAGTGTAGACATATTTAAAAAAAAAGTCCCATACACTGCATCTACTTTATATTTCTCAGTAGAGGTCATAGACGCAATAAGATTTGTAATTAACAATCTAGATTTGCAAAGCAGTAACTTGTGCTACCAAAAAATAGGATTTTGCGTTATAATTCGGGAAGCATGTGGCGTCCCGTATTACAAAACAAAATCGTTTTCCAAGATGGCCACCATAGAAAGGGAAGGTGGCTGCTCCATGCATGGCCTCTCTTCGATTTCAATGGCAGCCTACAAAAAGCAAAACTATGTGCCTTGAGGCAGAACCTGAAAATGAACACACAGCGACGTACAATGTAGCACGTTACATTTTGAAATAATAAATTGCTTTGTAAAAGAAAACATTAACATTTTAGAGTTTGTAAAGTACTTTTATTTCACAATAAACTGTTCGACACCATCTGACTATTCCCATTTTCAATCAATTAACTTTGTTTCTTGGGTCGTCTTCGAAAATGTTAATCGTGATGCATACGCAAAGTTTTTGCTTTCCATAAACCAACCGCTTCGGTCGCATAGTGATTTCCAAGACGTCGGCATGCACTTTGGCCTACACCACCATAAAACATGTTATGTTACTCCTAATGGCCACTCCAGCGTTTGGACAAATGGGTCCGGGCCTGTCGTCCCACAAAACCGTAACGGTTAGGCAGCCGGTCACTAGTACGTGCAGCTGGCATGCAAAGAAACCATCACTTGGCATTTGGAATCCATGGCAATCACAGTACGGCAGAATGTAGCTGGTCTGAAAACATAACAGAAAATGTGTATCAATACTCGACCTTCATCATTCAATTGCAAAAAATACAAAAATAACATGGAAACTGCTACACAAATCGTTGTGGTCATACATGACATTTTAAAGAAATAATAGCGGTGAACATGGGTTAACCTAGTGATAGTCTACAAATGGTGCGAATCTGCACTCTCCATAAGTAACACAAAAAAATGCCAACACAGAAAGATAGTACCTCTGTTACAATGCTAAATTATTGTTGTGGAAATAAAAAATTAAAACTCGCTCCGGTAATAAATTTACACGATATTCACCATCCCCATTGTCTCCGTTAAACCCAGACAGCAATGTACGTGCACCAAAGAATCTTTTCCGACCTGATATTACATATGGTGTCCCCCAGGGATCCAACCTCTCTCCCTGGCTCTTCAACCAGTATCTGGCACTCCTTGCCCACCGCATCGCCGCTCTCTGCCCCTACTTCCAGTGCTATGCAGACGATACCCAGCTCATCTTCAGGCTACCCTCAGCCTCCTCCTCTCCTTCCCTCATCTCCGACTGTCTGTCTGCTATCCATGAATGGTGCGCCGCCAATGACCTCTGCCTCAACGCCAGTAAGACTGAGATTCTACTCATCGGCACACCCACTCCCTCCTTCCCTGCAGCTCTCTGGCCGGCCTCCCTTGGCCCCCTTCCTGCCCCTACCTGCAAGGCTAAAAACCTCGGGGTCATCTTCGACTCCACACTCTCCTTCTCTCCTCATATATCTGACGTTTCTAAGAAGTCACACTACCAGCTGCACCTCCTCAGAGGTATTCTTCCCTTCCTCTCCTTCCCCCAGAAGCTCACTGTCTCTCGAGCCCTGGTTCTCTCAAGGCTGGACTACTGTAACAGCCTCTATCTTAATCTGCCTGCCTCCACTCTCCGCCCTCTGCAACTTATCCAGAACAGAACTGCGAGACTTGTCCTTGGCCTTAAGCCCAGGGACCGTATCTCTCCAGGACTGAAATCTCTTCACTGGCTCCCAGTGGCCGCGAGGATCAAGTTCAAAACCCTCTGCATTGTCCACAAGGCCTTCTGGGGCCTGGGACCAAAATACCTCCAACTCTCTCTTCCTAAATATCTTCCTTCACGAGTCCTTCGCTCATCCGTCTCCAACTCCCTCATGGTCAGCCGTTTCTCGAAGCAACGAGCTGGGGGTAGATCTCTCTCCGCAGCAGGGGCCTCCCTCTGGAACAGCCTTCCTGCCTCCCTGAAACTTGAGGAGAACCATCTCCGGTTCCGGAAGCACCTCAAAACCTTCCTCTTCGCTTCTGCCTTCTCTCTCCCTCTCCCCTGCTAATCCTGCTTAACTCCCCACTGAACTCAGCTCAAACCTGCATCTGGGCCACTCTCAGCAACCTCGGTCCAGGGCCCAGCCACTCTCCACCTGCACTGCCTCCCCGGCTCCCCCTGCACTGTGGGACTGTCACTGTATCCCTACAGCCCCTTTCCCAGCACTTGCTCTGCACTTACCTCGCACTTGCCACCAGCTGGCCCTTTCTATTTATTATTTATTATTATTTTATTTTATTTTTTTTTTTTTTTTTTACGCTACTTACCTTGTACTGCACTTCCCCCCCCACCTCCTCCCCCCTGCACTTCCTCCTTTTCCCCTTACCTCTGCACTTGCGCGATCTGAATGACACCTGGCCTAGTAGGATCGTTTGTCTGTTTTCCCCTTGTTTCCCTCCCTCCCTGCCTCGTCGCGCCTTGAAACACTTGTGTATTGGCGCGTTACAAATACCATATCATATCATATCATATCATGAGTCTTACAAACGTTTTCAATACGTAACCTTATCAAATGGTATTTTTTCCAAACTTTCACTCCCTGCATTCTTACTGAATATTCCCTCTGGCTCAAGGTCAGAAAACAATTGACCCTTATGGGTTCAGTTGCATGCTTGGGCTTACTGAGCTCACAACCAAAAAAGCAAACCAAGTAATCTTCACTCAGAATGAAAATACATTGTGCTTTTGCAACAACATATCTGAATGCATGCATGAGAACTGGTACTCCCATACACTTGCAGACCCGCTGTTTCCATCAAACAGTGCAGGTGGCTGCCTCAGAATTCAAACTCTAGGACGCCAGTCTGTCTGCAATATTATTTTGAATACAATGTAACACAGACGCATTAATCCTTTTCCTATACTTAGTGGACACTATATGGAGCAGCAATTTCTAATTTACCGTATGACTTTGGTGACAATAAACCCCACTTTTTGACTTCCAGCTGCCACACGCCATCCCAGCCTCATTAATCCTCACCTTCTGAAACAATATTTCCTAAGGTTAACAAGTGGAATGGTGTGGCGTAGCGAAAGAATCTGACGCACTTCATGCCGTTCAACATCCAATCAGTGAAGGTGCCACATGTCCGCGGACATGACGCTATGGATTAGCCAATCGGTATCTTTTCAGCGGAGCGAACAGGGAAATGTGTCCGCAGAGCGGACATAGATATCACACATTTTTTGAGACACACTTTCTGGTCGTTTTAAAGAAAACTACTGGACAGATTGCACCAAATTTACAAAAGCACGCTTTTGGGACCATGCCGCTGCTCCTGCCGCAAATTTGGTGTAAATCTGTCCAGCGGTCCGTGCGCAAAGTTTTTTCCCATTATGTCTATAGGAAAAAACAAAAGTTTTGGGACCCTCCCCTATAACTTTGCCCCCCCTGGACCAAACCTCTCCAAACTTTGCAAAACAATTCAGACTGGGACAGGTACTACCGTGGCTGTGTAATATATATATATTACACGCGGCAGCGTCCATGTAGTTATGGTTAAGTTGGTGTTTCCATAGGAAGAGCACTTTTTGGGTGGCTTATAACTTTGCTCCCTCTGGACGAATCCTCACCAAAAAGTATGTGGCCCAGTCTGAATTGCAATGGTTGCAATTACACAAAATGGGGGTGTTCTGAGAACGTTGTTTGTATTGTTCGTTGTCAGGTTGAAAGTGTTCTACGAACCCTCCTTTTGTCCGCTGATAGTACAATTTCCTATGGGCCTCACCCGACTTTTTGTCCACTAAAGAAACGATAAATCAGGCTGGTGTGCGCCGACATTATGTGATAATCCTATGACTGGTGCTATTGACCTGGCTGACTTGCTTTTGCGACACTAAATCATATCTCCCTCCCCTAAGCCTGACATTATGAAAGCATTCATATTCCCCGCCTCTCTCCGTGACGTTACAGGGTGCGTCATCAAACACGCCCAGTCGTCTTCAGTCCTACGCGACACAGAACCCGGAAGACAACACACATTATGTCACAACACAGCGCGCCACAATTCGGAATATGAAACTGTGGTTCAAAAGTAAACAGCAGGATTGTACATTTGGTAAAGTACATTTATTTCACATGAAATGTTTAGTGAATATTCAGCGATTTGCAATTGTCTCTGCTGTCGATCAGCAAAAGTTTATTTTGAGCCACACGCTGTTCCTTTGCGGTAGATAGGCTGTTGGTTTATGATAAAAGCAGTAAATGGTTGCACTGATAATCGGAAGGTTGCTCCAAAAACGAGGCATTAGACCACCATAATGGTTGATATGTTGCTTCTAGCCGCTAATACTGCGTAAGGGCATATTGGTCCTTGGCGATTGTCCCATAAAATGGTGAGGGTCATGAAGTTGCTTACGTGGAGCTGCACCTGGCAGTTGAAAAATCCATCCGCTGGAGTCTGAAAATCGTGACATTGGCAAAATGGGGCAACATACATGTTTTATAAAACATAAATTAGTCTCACCAGCCGATCTTTATTAAAAATATTAATTTTATTTATTAGGGCGTGAAACTATTTGCTAGCGAAGATAGTGCAACGGAGTATGTTAATAAAAAAATCATAATATTTTTGCATTTATATAGCGCTAAGAACTGTCAGGTATCTCAGCGCTGCTTATTATTGTGCACGGATGTCAAAGCGAGTGCTCTACTCGCTGTGCCACTTGACCGGCTACAGTGAAGTGGCACAGCGAGTAGAGCGCTTGACCGGCTACAGACCGGTTAAATTATTTCTATTAACCCACCCTGTGTCGTCTGCCTTTTTCAGAGCCCTCTAAACAACAGGGGATCAATTTGGCGGTGATAGTGCGCGGTAGAAAACAATATGCCACATTGAACGAACAAGTACAAATTGACCGGGCTTTAATGCCACACTATTGTTATTATATTCCGGTATAAAATAATCTAAAGGGTTACTTACATTATAATTGCATTTTCCATTGTCCAAGTGTAGTGCAGTCCCAAAATACGAGTCCGCGTGTGCCAACGATCTTTCTCAAAGTGATATAATATACAAAAGTGGTTTTGTTTCAGAAATTTCATCTTTATCGTGTCTTACGTTTTTGCTACATTTCTTCAAAAGAAGTCTTTCAGCACAATCTCTGTCTGTCAAGGTAAAAAAAATAGAACCTTATACTGGGAGTCGTGGGCCTCTCTGTGCCACGAAAAAAAAATGGAAGCAGCTGACCTTCACTGTGAACGAGCATAAATGCTTACTTTGCAACATTCTGTGTAAAGCCATCTGTGAGAACTTGCTGTTTACACTACATCTTTGTATATTGTTTGCGTGCTAATAAAAAAAGTTTGTTTAAGGGACGTTATGGTTCCAAGTAAAGCCAAAAAAACCCTGAAATTCGCCAGTTATGGTAAGCTACGCAACCATAACTCGCGCCACCACCGTGCACTGCTAAGACTAACACCCAGGACATCAAAGATGACATCGCAAATGTCATTGATGACATCACTGATGACATCACATGTGCATTTACTTTTCATGAAATCTGTGTACTAGGGATTTTTATTATAATGTTGAGAAAAAAGTGTCAAGGATCATTGCAATAAATGTCATACCGTAATTAGTGCTTTGAATGATGCATTGATATAAATAGCATTGTATTATGGGGTTCTATCTAGTATACTGAGCTACTAATGGAGAAACATAGCATTGTGTGCAGCGTACAAGATGAAAGTAATATTTGTAATGTTAATATGTTGAATAATGAAATGATAATTGTCCTGAAATGTTCGAAAATAAACAAAATGGGGGTGTTCTGAGGATGTTCTTCGTATTGTGTGACTGCTTAGCTGTATGCAATGAGGGAATGGCACAGAGAGTAAAGTGGAAATGGTAGAAGGGGTGTCGAAGAGTTACGCGGTCCGAGGACACCGCGGCTGTCCGTGGACAGGGCATGCTACATCCGGGGTTTTCCAGCAAATCCTACATGGAAAGAAGACTGTACGGATTAGCCAATGAGATGTCGAGGTTGTGGATTTGTGTTGAAAGAGACTGTGTGTGGTGAAGATGGCAGAAGTAGAGAAAGTCAGGGTGTTGGTGCTTGGAGATATGTTTGTGCATGGTTTACAACAGTACGTTCGATGCAGGCATGTTGAAAAGAACTTTGATGTGAAAGGTTATGGAGGTGTTGTGGAGCACTGTGCCTGATTGCAATGTACAGGGAATTGTACAAGTTTGTGAGGATATGGCCACGATGAACAGTCCGCATGTGGTAGTTTTGCACTATGGTGCTTTCCATTTGGGCAACGTCAGTGCCCCTACTTTGTTGGCTGATTTGGAACGCTTGGTTCAAGCCGTAATGAAGATCCTTCCAAATGCTAAAGTCATTTTTTCTGGATTACTACCTAGGGCAATATGGGACAATAGTTCAGTTTTTTGTCCTCAGCAAAACATTGCTAGGTGTGTCATCAACCGAGGCATGTGTGCCTTCATGCTTAGAGCTGGTATGTTCTTCTGTAATAATGAGAATATTGATGCCAGTAATACTGTTAATTTTAAAGAAGATGGCATCTCTTTATCTTTTACGGGAAATGCCTTTCTATTTTGGAATGTAAGGGTTGCTTTGGAGAAGGTTATGTGAAGATTTTAGGAGTAAAGTAAGAAAAAAAAACAAGAAAAAAAATACAAAATAACAGGTGTCTGTCAAGCAACTGTAAAAAAACAAAAAAACAGCTCTTTTCAGAGCCAACTTCAAAGGGGAAATGGGGCACACTATTTAAATTTACATTCACCACGCTCAGATTCTCGATATGTCCGCGGAGTATGTTCTATGTTACATCTATATGAAGTCAGGGATATTATGGTTAAGTTGTGCTACTAAAAACCTATGAAATTCAGTGAAAAAACTTTGTTAAAGGGACGTTATTGTTAAATTGCACTACTAAAAACCTATGAAATTCAGTGAAAAAACTTTGTTAAAGGGACGTTATGGTTAAGTTGCACTACTAAAAACCTATGAAATTCAGTAAAAAAACGTTGTTAAAGGGACGTTATGGTTCAAAGTAAAACCGAAAAAACCCTGAAATTCAGCAGTTATGGTAAGATAAGTCTACAAATATAGTACCTTTTCAATTTTTACTTCCTGACTGTTACTGAAGAAAATTATGTGGCCTAGATATGCCAGTAAAGGGAAAAAAGGGAGAGCCAGACATGTGATGTCATCAGTGATGTTATCAATGACATTTGTGATGTCATCTTTGAACTTAACCATAACGTCCGTTTAACAAGGTTCTTCACTGAATACATATATATATATATATATATATATATATATATATATATATATATATATATATACATATAGACCACATGGGTAGCAAGAGAGGACCTTGTGGGTTGCAGTTGCGACCCCTGCCGACCCCCAAAAGACATCCTTGCATATGCATGGTAACGCATGCATGCTACTCGTGTGCATGCTTTGGTGAGATAATTAGGTCTTTGGGCATGCACACAATGGGTTCTTATTAGGATTTTCAGTGGCCCGTTGGGGCTTTAGCCCATCAGGGAAAAGCATGTCAGGGCATCAAACAGCATTTGTCAGGTGTTCATCAGACAATCGGGGTAATGGCATGAATCGCTGCCTATTTTTCCCAGAAATCGCCCGCTGTATCTCTCACAGGCCGCAAACTCCACTCACAAAATATGATTATTTTTTTTTGTGGGTGGTAAGTACGCTTTGTTTACATTGTGCCAGCGACAAACATTATTGTATTGCAACCCATTTAGTTTTCATCTGCTGGAAAGTAAATTATTGGAGTCTATTGACATCAATGTCTAAATTCAGTATTTGCATGATTTAAAGCCACTTGTTCCTCAGGCTTCATCAACTCAAAGTGTTGGGGAACTGAGTTCAACCATAACTGATGCAAGTTAGTAACTAAGATGGGGATATAAAGTTGAAAGGATGACATGAAGTGATGATTTGATAACGTGTGGTGTGGAGTGGTGGGAGAAAGCCATTCTTCTGTTATGTTCTGTTGTTAGGGTTTAAATTGTGCTCCACTACTGTTACCATGGTCTTCAGTCCCTCTGAAGGATCGGAAAGAGAGGGGGTGGGATGGGTGATGTTAATTGGAAAATAGGGTAAACTGCAAGCTAGCTTCGTAGTTTGTGTTGAGGTGTACAGACCAGAAGTGCAGTGAGCTCGGTATTTGGGTCCATTTCCAGGTGTTCTTTGTCAAGAGAATAGAGGTATTTGTGTCTGAAAGGGGGCCTCGTGTGCCCATGCTGCTAGGATTAATTGTCCCAGGGTGTGGTAGACAGGTTTGCTGTAGTTGCTCCACAATCCAATCTAAAAAAATATAGGACGGCAGGGGAAAAGTTGGTGAAAGGTGAAGGGGCCATGGGAGAATTGCATTGCCGTCAATGATAAGTTAGTGGATGTGAATGCAACATGTCAGTTTGTTGGGAGTGTTCCCACACTTTATCAAGGCTACAAGATCATGCCTAAATGAAAGTATGCCATATAATTTCAGAAGGTTTAAATGAATTTTGACCAAAGATACGAGAGACTGGACTAATAAAACAAAAACCTCTACAATCTTAATCGCACTGGAAAGGAAAGAGTTAAGTCTGTAAAAGTAAAAACAAGTTATTCAAGTTAATTTATATAATTCTATCAAATGTCTTACTTACTAATTAGTCTTTGAATGCTACAAATAAGTTAAATGAACAAATCACCTATTTACTGATTCACACGTTTTAACATCTAGTATTACCTTAGAAAATGTGTTTAATCTAGTCCTGATCCATTGTATTCCCAATAAAGGATATGTGCTTGCCAATCATTACTTGCACATATTCATTGGAATTACCAAACTCTTACTATCAAGGACCATTACAAAATATAGGAGACATAGTTATCAATACACTTTAAAATGGGAATCAGATGAATTGTTCTGCACCATCTTTTCGTAATCTCCAAGATTATTAATGTAATGCTAGTCTTTTGCGTCTCACTTGTTGCCTTCAGGATTCCCAGGCCAATCTGAGAAGAATATTGCATGGTTCTCCCGTGTCTCCACGTTCGCCTGTCCACCTGACCACTTGGCTTCTCAAGCAGTGGCTAGCTGGTTGGATCTCTATGCGTTGCTTAGCTGTTCTATTTTGAACTCCAGATTCAAGGAAGGGAGTTGTTCAGAGCCAATCAGATGTCTCCAACTGCTAGACTGCTCGTTTCGCTTCAGGCAAACAACCTTAATTCTGGTGCCCTCTTCTTTGTATCAATATTTGTCATTAGGTTGGATACAGAATATTGAAGGATATTGTCAGCTGGATTTGTGGGTTGTGGAAGGGGATTATCACAACATGCCATTAAAGCATGAGAATTCGAAGCGGTATCCCTAAACGGAAAAGCGGCTAGCATGTCTCATCTGACAATCTCACACTCCTCCCCTGAGTGTCACCCCCCCATGTGATCCTCCCTCGTATAGCTGCCCTCAATGTCAGGATCAGGTAGCGGCTGCCATTCCCTGGCCACATGAGGAGAGGCTACCAGTGATGACATCATCACATTCCTCACAGATGTCAAATGTCCCTATGTCCCTAAAGGAAGTTTGGGTAACCCCTTTACTCAAAAAGAAGACCCTGGATCCTGAGGTTGGGGGAAATTACCAGCCAATTACCAATGTCCCATTTCTTTAAAAAAATACTGGACAGCATGGCTTACCTGCATCTCCAGGAAAATATTAAAAGCAACACATTGCTGGGTGGCAGACAGTCTGGGTTTAGAGCACTACATGGAACTGAAACAGCCCTAGTTGATCTAAGGGCCAATCTTGCAGAGATTATCGACAAGGGTCACATTACCATGCTAATGTTACTCAATCTATCTGCAGCATTTGGCCTTATGGATCACTCACTACTGCTTAACAGTATTATTAAGATTACAAACCATTCAGATACTGCTGTAGCTTGGATTGGGTCTTTTCTTGGCCCACAATCATAAAGCATTGCAAGTGGAAACTTCAAGGCACCATCTGTCCCATTGCTATGTGGCGTACCACAAGGTTCTTACTTAGCTCCAACATTATTTAATATACATACTCAGTATAACTTGAGGTGAAGTATACTAACTACACAGACGACACTCAGTTCATTTAACTGACAGGGAATTATGATCACGACTTGGCCTCCATCAATCAAACGTACTGACTTGTTCAGGCTTGGATGTCCATGAACTCTGTTGCATTGAATGACAGCGAAACAGAGTTATTTATTGTTGGAGTTATTTATTGTTGGATCAGGTCCATGGCTGAATAAGCTGTTTGAGGTACAAGCATTTTAAGATTGCTGAATGTACCATCTCTTTGTCATTGTCTGTTAAGACTCTTGGGGTTGTCGTGGACTCCATTCTTTCGATGGAAAAGCACATAGTACATATTCAAACTTCATGTTCTTACACCATCAAAATGGTTAAGCAGATTAGACCATATCTTTCCGCAAGCAACTTGTTGGCAGGAACATCCAAAAATCAACTTAAAGGTCCCTTCATTGGCTGCCTGTACATCATAGAGTGACACATACAATTCTTATGCTTACTCACAAGTGTCGTGCAGGGAAAGCTCCACGTTATCTCATTGAACGGCTGAATGATGCTCCAGTTGTAAGATCATTGCGATCTAATGGGGGCCTTAAACTCACTCAGCCTCATTTCAAAATGAAAAGCTTTGGTGGAACTAGTTTTGACGTATGTGCTCCAGTTCTTTGGAACAGTTCACCACCAACACTACAGATGATATCCTGAGCTCTGAGCTTTAAGAAGGCACATTTCAATTATAGTGATTAGTTTGGCTTACATGTTAGTTGTTTTTCTTGCTTCTGATTTACTTTTGCTTTGGATATTCCGATGCAATTCTTTGGTCTGTTTGTCTGTTTTTGTGTCCACACTGAAGCCGATTGGCGAGCTGCGTATGCAAGTATTAAATAATAATAATAGTAATATTAGTGGCACCCCTGTTTAATAATTATTATTTCTCACTTTGTATCATCTAATCTGACCACTATGATAAATTGGTGACCTTGGCCAAATGGACAAATAAGAAGGACCATGTTTTAGTGTCAATAATGTATTGATGAAATGCCCTTACACTTCAACCTACAATAAATGTCTGTTTTCCATCTCTTTTTAAATCATCATTAAACTAAAATGTAGTTTATTCCTACACTTTGGGGTAGATGTTATGGGTCCGGTGTTGACCAATGAGGCACAGAGTGGGATTGGGGAGATTTTTGTGGAGAGGCAAGAGAAGGTTGCAGCAGAGCAGATTAAAGGATGTGATTGTTGAGAAAGGACGCTGGTAGCAGAAAGGGAACGATAGAAGAGAGTATTAGGAGGATGGTTGGGATGAACACTGAAGAGAATGCTGGAAGAGAGATTCATGAGGAGGTTGGAAAGAGCTGTGAGAATGGAGGTGGGGATGACATCAGACATGAGGGTGGAAGAAGCTCTGTGAAGGGAGGGCAAGTGAACCCCATAGAGGAAGCAGAAGAAGATGCAGAAAAGATGATAGAATCAACATCATGGAGGAAACATCATGAGGGAGAAAGGAGGGAGAGCTTGGGAGGTGGTTGGAGGTACAAGTGGAGAAGAGGAAGGTAGAATTATCACCAGGCTTTTTAAGAGGAAGATCCTCATGCCAAGAAAGAAAGAGACTATTAAGGAAGAATCACCCAAGGAGGGGTCTGAGGTGGAAACAAGAAGATACAGGAGGAGCCTCTAGAGAAAAGAATGAATGGAGGGCCCTTTTAGAGTAAGACCATTGTGAATTTTTGAAGAGGAATAAAATATCAGGATTTTAGGGAACATATCAGGGACCTTGTGACATGGAGTATAAAAGCAAGCAGTCTCGGTTCTGTTTTTGGGCAAGTGATAAAAAGGTGAATCCACGCAAATGCTCGCTGGACAAAGTGTTACCCTTCTACACATATCTAGCACAGTCAGGTGATACTTGCCAAACATATCTGGCCACAATAGGAGCATACAGGAATTCTGATAAGCTACCATTTTCCTCAGCTAACCTGGTGGATAAGGGGCATTGACTAGGATTAACTAGGATGTAACCGCCAACATCTAGGCTGCATACAGTCTGGGATCTCAATGGGGTTCTTGTTGCCATGGAGCCATTTCTCATACGACCTTCGAGTTTATCAATTCTGTGGATATTAAATTGGTTATTGGTAGTGGCAGTAACATCAGTGCATATGATTAGCAAGATCCAAGCACAATCTGCTAATCAACCCTATACAGTTTTTCACAAAGGCAAGGTGATCCTCAGGACACACTCAAAGTCAAGGTTCTTACCCAAAATTGTGTCTGTGTTTCATGCGTGCTTCCAACCTTTTTTGCAGACTACACGTCTGAAGTCCACATGGTTCTACATTGCCTTGTAGTTCATAGCGCATGAAACTTCTACCTAGAGAGGACTAAAGAATTTAGAAAGTCAAAAGGCACTCTTAATCACCTATCTTCTGCCTCCTCTGCTACTTTATCTCTTTTCCTAGCCCCTCTGCTCTTCTCTCACTCATTACATCTCCTCCGTTAATTGTACTCTTCCTGCAACCTCCTGTGCTCCTTGCTCTCTTCTCATCACCTTCTTTGCTCCTCTCAATGCCCTGTATAACTTATCTGAAATGTTATCACTCTTTTCCACCTCCTGCACTCCAAACCCCATCTTCTGTTCCACACGTGTCTGGGGTTTCTGTTGGTGCTCTTGTTCAGAGGAGAATTGCCTCGCATTTCGGTGCTGGACTGCCCCAGGGCAGGACAAAGACTGATATGTTTGGGATATTTCTTCTCTGTGAAGGATAGTGAGCTAAAGACTCTGGGTAAGTCCCTCATAACCAGGACTAATGTCTGGCAGAGGGACTCCCAGGACCCCCCTTGTTAAATCTGCATATTTAAGTAACTTTGGGTCTCACCCTAAGTTACTAGGAGAATCCAGACGTGGACCCCTTGCTCACTATTCTTAGAGAGGCACAGATCCACCCTACTGATGAGGTCCAACCAGACCGAAACACGTGTCTGGGGTTTCTGTTGGTGCTCTTGTTCAGAGGAGAATTGCCTCGCATTTCGGTGCTGGACTGCCCCAGGGCAGGACAAAGACTGATATGTTTGGGATATTTCTTCTCTGTGAAAGATAGTGAGCTAAAGACTCTGGGTAAGTCCCTCGTAACCAGGACTAATGTCTGGCAGAGGGACTCCCAGGACCCCCCTTGTTAAATCTGCATATTTAAGTAACTTTGGGTCTCACCCTAAGTTACTAGGGGAATCCAGACGTGGACCCCTTGCTCACTATTCTTAGAGAGGCACAGATCCACCCTACTGATGAGGTCCAACCAGACCGAAACACGTGTCTGGGGTTTCTGTTGGTGCTCTTGTTCAGAGGAGAATTGCCTCGCATTTCGGTGCTGGACTGCCCCAGGGCAGGACAAAGACTGATATGTTTGGGATATTTCTTCTCTGTGAAAGATAGTGAGCTAAAGACTCTGGGTAAGTCCCTCGTAACCAGGACTAATGTCTGGCAGAGGGACTCCCAGGACCCCCCTTGTTAAATCTGCATATTTAAGTAACTTTGGGTCTCACCCGAAGTTACTAGGGGAATCCAGACGTGGACCCCTTGCTCACTATTCTTAGAGAGGCACAGATCCACCCTACTGATGAGGTCCAACCAGACCGAAACACGTGTCTGGGGTTTCTGTTGGTGCTCTTGTTCAGAGGAGAATTGCCTCGCATTTCGGTGCTGGACTGCCCCAGGGCAGGACAAAGACTGATATGTTTGGGATATTTCTTCTCTGTGAAAGATAGTGAGCTAAAGACTCTGGGTAAGTCCCTCGTAACCAGGACTAATGTCTGGCAGAGGGACTCCCAGGACCCCCCTTGTTAAATCTGCATATTTAAGTAACTTTGGGTCTCACCCTAAGTTACTAGGGGAATCCAGACGTGGACCCCTTGCTCACTATTCTTAGAGAGGCACAGATCCACCCTACTGATGAGGTCCAACCAGACCGAAACACGTGTCTGGGGTTTCTGTTGGTGCTCTTGTTCAGAGGAGAATTGCCTCGCATTTCGGTGCTGGACTGCCCCAGGGCAGGACAAAGACTGATATGTTTGGGATATTTCTTCTCTGTGAAAGATAGTGAGCTAAAGACTCTGGGTAAGTCCCTCGTAACCAGGACTAATGTCTGGCAGAGGGACTCCCAGGACCCCCCTTGTTAAATCTGCATATTTAAGTAACTTTGGGTCTCACCCTAAGTTACTAGGGGAATCCAGACGTGGACCCCTTGCTCACTATTCTTAGAGAGGCACAGATCCACCCTACTGATGAGGTCCAACCAGACCGAAACACGTGTCTGGGGTTTCTGTTGGTGCTCTTGTTCAGAGGAGAATTGCCTCGCATTTCGGTGCTGGACTGCCCCAGGGCAGGACAAAGACTGATATGTTTGGGATATTTCTTCTCTGTGAAAGATAGTGAGCTAAAGACTCTGGGTAAGTCCCTCGTAACCAGGACTAATGTCTGGCAGAGGGACTCCCAGGACCCCCCTTGTTAAATCTGCATATTTAAGTAACTTTGGGTCTCACCCTAAGTTACTAGGGGAATCCAGACGTGGACCCCTTGCTCACTATTCTTAGAGAGGCACAGATCCACCCTACTGATGAGGTCCAACCAGACCGAAACACGTGTCTGGGGTTTCTGTTGGTGCTCTTGTTCAGAGGAGAATTGCCTCGCATTTCGGTGCTGGACTGCCCCAGGGCAGGACAAAGACTGATATGTTTGGGATATTTCTTCTCTGTGAAAGATAGTGAGCTAAAGACTCTGGGTAAGTCCCTCGTAACCAGGACTAATGTCTGGCAGAGGGACTCCCAGGACCCCCCTTGTTAAATCTGCATATTTAAGTAACTTTGGGTCTCACCCTAAGTTACTAGGGGAATCCAGACGTGGACCCCTTGCTCACTATTCTTAGAGAGGCACAGATCCACCCTACTGATGAGGTCCAACCAGACCGAAACACGTGTCTGGGGTTTCTGTTGGTGCTCTTGTTCAGAGGAGAATTGCCTCGCATTTCGGTGCTGGACTGCCCCAGGGCAGGACAAAGACTGATATGTTTGGGATATTTCTTCTCTGTGAAAGATAGTGAGCTAAAGACTCTGGGTAAGTCCCTCGTAACCAGGACTAATGTCTGGCAGAGGGACTCCCAGGACCCCCCTTGTTAAATCTGCATATTTAAGTAACTTTGGGTCTCACCCTAAGTTACTAGGGGAATCCAGACGTGGACCCCTTGCTCACTATTCTTAGAGAGGCACAGATCCACCCTACTGATGAGGTCCAACCAGACCGAAACACGTGTCTGGGGTTTCTGTTGGTGCTCTTGTTCAGAGGAGAATTGCCTCGCATTTCGGTGCTGGACTGCCCCAGGGCAGGACAAAGACTGATTTGTTTGGGATATTTCTTCTCTGTGAAAGATAGTGAGCTAAAGACTCTGGGTAAGTCCCTCGTAACCAGGACTAATGTCTGGCAGAGGGACTCCCAGGACCCCCCTTGTTAAATCTGCATATTTAAGTAACTTTGGGTCTCACCCTAAGTTACTAGGTGAATCCAGACGTGGACCCCTTGCTCACTATTCTTAGAGAGGCACAGATCCACCCTACTGATGAGGTCCAACCAGACCAAAACACGTGTCTGGGGTTTCTGTTGGTGCTCTTGTTCAGAGGAGAATTGCCTCGCATTTCGGTGCTGGACTGCCCCAGGGCAGGACAAAGACTGATATGTTTGGGATATTTCTTCTCTGTGAAAGATAGTGAGCTAAAGACTCTGGGTAAGTCCCTCGTAACCAGGACTAATGTCTGGCAGAGGGACTCCCAGGACCCCCCTTGTTAAATCTCCACCTCGTCACACCACCATGCACAACTCGTGTCCTCTGAGTGCTGACTCCTAATTCACACACTACAGCACTCATCACCTCCCCTTGTATACCCAATTTCATCAGGCAATTAGGATACTAACTAGGGGACTGATTTCACTTAGAGGATTTCCCAGCCTAAGGCTTTTTGATTGAACTAATATTTCCCCATCTGTTGGTAGTAATGTGGGGTTTCAGTGAGCAGACTTTAAATACATGATCTAACATCTTGGAATCACTTTGGCCCTCATTACGACCCTGGCGGAGTGGGTTTACGCCAGCGTTAATCGCGGCGGACCCGTCCGCCCTACTACGAGTTCCCGTAGCGCCATGGAACGTTTTCCGCCTGGTTTTTCCGGGCGGAGAAATCCATGGCGCTACGGGACCTTGTTGTTAATTACGCCACCGTATTTTGCGGTGGCGCAATTAACGCCTTCCCCACTCCCATTATACCCTATAGGGCAAAAATGGGAATGGGGAAGGGTAAAATGGGGATTGGGGATTTACCGCCCCGCCAAGGTCGGCATGGGGCGGAAAATCCGCCAACCTCCATGGCGCTATCGGCAGCTTTCCGCCGTGCTCCGCGGTGCTTTTAGCACCGCGATTTCCGCCAGGGTCGTAATGAGGGCCTTTGTGTGCAGACGATCTTGCTCAGTGTGGCTTTGTGCTTATTTTGATCTGCATCTGGGCAAGTTGCCCTTTTCATGCTTACCCAGTGGGACCCAGAGTGGGGTCTGTGGAAATCCTAACTGTGCCCATAATTGTCTGATGTGATAAGTCCTTGCCTGTTTAGCCACTGGCCCAATTTGGGCCCACCTTGGTGTGCTACCTCTTTGTGGGCTAGGTGGGCTACCTCTTTGTTCCCTGAGGGAAATACAGAAGCAGGCACCAGGGTCAACAGAAAAATATTGTATTTAAAGTTTATTTGTATGTGTTACAGGGACTTGCCTGTTTCCTTAACTGTACCATCCATCCCACCCTGGGGCTGATTGGAATGAACACAAAATAGTAGAGAGAAAGTACAATGGACAAAACCTTCCCTGTACAGGCGTGTGTTGGGCAGGGAAGAGAATGTTGGTGGAGGTGTAAAGAAACCGTTGGGAAAAACAGTTGTAGGGCGGGAGCCAGAAGCACGCAAAACATAACTGCACCCTAGAGGTCATGACCTTGAGCGGCCCCCAGGTCATAACAACTTTTTAAAAATGAGTTGCATATGACAGATGCAGCCCAATACCTGTCATGGGCCCGAACTGCATGCCCATTGTAGTATGGGCACCCCCAATGCCTGGTGAGCCGAGGACCCACCCGTGGGCAAGACCAGGGTGGCCCAACATCATCAACTCTCAGCCAGATTTGCAAGGGGCCCCAGCACAAAGGACAGAATAACCTGACCTGGGCTATGTGTGTGGTACAGCCCGAATAGGTGATGCAGCTCTACCCCTATGACGGCCCACATCAGGGCCAGACGGGCTGGGCCCAGAAGAGAAACCCTACAAGGCTGTATCTGCCACAGTCAGAGTTAATATATTGCACTTATGGGACATGACAAGCTTATTTATTTGCCCATAAATGCCCCAGCAACTTGCGATAAATCAGACAAACAATGAGAGCAGTACACATTCATATTTCTGGACATTGTTCAAGAATACATTGCAAAACTCTGAATGCCCCTTTAGTGCTAAACTTCATGGAACAGCAACATTCTGCTGATGACGTTGCATGGTGGATAGCAAATGCAGTTAAAACAAACATTAATGTGGATTCACAGAATGCAGACCCATAAACATGGTTTGAATGAAGATTTGCTTCATCCACTATAGACTCTCCCTGTACTAATGTGTATTCTCTCAATTACCATAAGACATTTGCATACCTTACTACCCAAGAAGCTTTTGTAAACAAAAGGTATATTTTTTGATCATATAACACATGCTTTATACTCTCAGTCTGCCAGACTGGTCGCAACCTCCTGGGTTTATGAATGACTGCAATTGCATTTTTTCATGCACCCTTGTAACTGAAATGAACAGAACAACTCCATAAATGTCACCTGCACATGATGAAGTCCTCATGCAGATGTGCAGCAACATTATAGACTGCGAAATATGAATTCAGGACTACGAGACAGTCCTGACATCTTCGCAACTGCCATCATGATTCAGGGTAAGACTTTTAGTTTTGGCAAGCTCTTTAACCCACACTACATTTATAATTTGGGGATAAAGACTTTCAACATTAACTGGGGATGATAAGTGATTCTGGCATGTGTTATCTTCACAGACCCTGCATTTGATTTGTGCATCCATTTCAATACACACACAGGTTTATTAACTATTTGATCCACACCTTCATGAAATAACTTTGGGCATACCCTTATGAAATGTGCTAGAAAGAACTCCAGGCACAGGAACAAATATCTGTTATGTTATTTTCTGCTACGTTATAGGCCTCCCTGAATAAATACACAAAATTAACAATAATAATCTATGGGAGCCTACAACCAACGCTAGAAATGTCAGTGCTTGGTTTGGTGTATTTGGTGACCCTCCCCTCAGTCTCTTGCTGTGGCAATCTTTATTGTGTTTATTCATTCCCCTCATTCAAACACTTTTATTGATAAATATCTATTTGATTTAATACATAAAGGGTCCATCGTAATCAATTATGGTCCTGAAAAAGGCAGATAACTGATACACCGCCAAAACATATTGCAAATCAACACTGACAAAACCTGCAAGTCTACTGTGTACATTTGGAATAATTAATCTATCCAGAAAAGAAATGGACTTGCAC
Organism: Ambystoma mexicanum; assembly: GCF_040938575.1. NCBI lineage: Eukaryota > Metazoa > Chordata > Amphibia > Caudata > Ambystomatidae > Ambystoma > Ambystoma mexicanum. Next base: position 415,812,661 of record NC_090927.1, on the reverse strand, counting down.
TTTATAATCTATTCACTAACTGTGTGACTCTGTACCTAAAGAATTCTACATTCTGTTTAAAAAATAATGTTCTCAAGATGTCATTTGATATGTTTCTTTGCACTTTTTATCTGTCTGTTACATGTTTCTCCATTTAAAAAAGTAACTTCTGTTTTTTTGAACAACTGAAATTCCTGCTTATTGAGACATTAACCTTGTAACAATAGAAACAATTCTGTAGGTTGATTGCCAATAATGACACATTAAATGTGACCTTGAGCAAAGGTTAGCAATAGACAAAAAAAGAATGCAACGTGTAAAACATGTTTTACTTTAATAGGCATCTGACACAGCAAACCTGGGAGGTGAAGAAGGAGGAGGTTGAAGCCTGCCCTACCACGTCAGGCTGGGTGGTTGTAGTGCGTGTGCGTAAAATGAGCTAAAACAATATGGCGCTGTCATTTTGGACATTCACTTCCATGACCGCAATGAAAGCCTACGTTTTCATGGGCTCAGTAAGTAAGCGTGCATTTCTGCAGTGGAGGCAAGGTCACATAATGATGTCAGCTGAACTAACTGTGGAGAATAGTTGTTGTATTGTCCGCCGAAGGACGAGCTAGAAAGGGAGTCAGAACATTCTGCAGGTGCAGTGATAAGGGGTACTGGGAAAGAGGGCAAGGAAGAGAAGCTGTGTTTTTCGCCTTCTAGCTGGAATTTTCTACTCTCGGCTCCTCATGCTTATTGTCTGCTCTTTGGCCGAGGGCAGTCTGGTAACCTGGAGGGGCGCGGACTCCCCCATAAAGAGAAGAGGTATTCCTCATAGGAAATACAGATAGAACTGGACCCCCGGTTGATGCATTTTTTTTGTGAGAGGGAGGATGCTCTGCTCCAGACCTTATTAGTATGAGTGATCTCTCTGCCTACCTGCTCTGGGACTAGGCAGTGTTGTTGTGGCCGAGATGAAGGTGTCTTCTGCAACCATTCTAATGGTGATGCCCTGTTTCTATGTTTTTATATAATTGGCTATATATGTTGTGTGTTTGTATAATGTGTGAATAAAGGGCCTATAATGAGCCATTTTTGTCTTTACAACTATTGGTTTAAGTGTGATTCCTTGCCTATCTGAGTCCAATAAATTGTTTTGTTAGGGTCCAGGGGGACGTAATGTTGATGCCCCTCCACGTGGCGATGCTAAAACAAAACAGTGGTGAAGAATGGTCCAGGGCTGCCATGTCCTTGCGGACCAGGCGAAGAGCCCTGGAGCTCTGGCACACAGGCCGGAGCTCCGAAGAATGTGCAGCTCACCACCCTTGTTCTGTGCCCCTGCAGAGTAGAAAGGTGTGGGGCCATGAGTCAGTTGATGCACCATGGGTGTGGCAGTAAATGGAGGCAGTGTGCGCACCGAAGCAGGCATGTCACCAGTAGACAAAATGTACTGTGAGTGCGGTGTGAGTGCAGCGCCACCCCTGGGGACGGGTCACGCAAAGAATAAAAAGTGCACCACAGGGCACAGTGCTGACTAATGTGGCCCCCCAGGGCTCAGGGGCACTGCAAATGAGATCAAGTGCACCACAGGGAGTGGTGGTGACACTGGCAGCCCTACATTGGGGATGGAACCACCACAGTAGATCTTCGAGCTGCAAGCTGTACCACAATGACTCTGGCAAACCGGTGCCCCACATGCTGACTGGAACACTGCCTGAAAGTGCCCTTGCCTAGGGGTTTGTAAGCATCTGTGAGACAGCAGGCAGAAACATGCCCATCCCGTAAAGGGAAAAGATGAAGATGGAAGGTACTGTCATAAACCTAGGGTGTGGCTGACTGCAGAAGTCACACCCAGGCCATTTGTATATATAGTTTTATACGTATGCATTTAATGTTAGAGTTTGAAATTAAATTTGTATGTGCATAGATTTGTGTGTTTAGAGATATATATATATATATATATATATATATATATATATACATATATATATATATGTATATATATCTATTGAGTGAAACAAACTTTAGTTGTGAGAGTGTTGAGGTGATCACATTTAGTGCAACAAACCTGTGAAATTCAGCTGAGTCTGGGAAGTGAGTACCGTCTTAACTTGGCGTCCCGACACCCCATTGCAAAGCCCAAGAGCACATACATATAAAACAGAATGGACTCACAATGACATAGAAAAAGGCATCATGAACAATCTCTATCAGCGGGGACGCTGAATTGAGATGGTACTGGTTAAATCTGATCACCTTAACTCTCTCTTAACTAAAGTTTTTTCACTGAATCGAAGGGTTTTGTTATACTATAGTTTCTTCATGGACCACTAGTCATGTCCTTTGGCCATGGCCAATGACCATGACCTTCGGCTTCCCTTGTTATCCCTGTGGGAATCTCTTGCATTGAGCAAAAAACAATTGTACATTTTTATTACTGAAAAGCCTCTCAGCCTCTCTGCTGCAAAGCACTATAAGGTATTTACAAGGTATTTAGAAAACGTTTCGGGAGCAAAGGACACCCCCTTCTCCATCAAATATTTTAAAAACTACTGGATGTATTTATCCCAAACCATTAAAAAATGTATTTGCAATGCTTTGTGTCGTGTTGTTTCTTATTTGGTACAGCACTACACAGTGTTTTTTTTCTCTACAGCTATTCAAATGATGCACTTTTAATAAATATGAGAAAATGAATGGGACTAGGCTCAAAACAAATTCCTCCCAAAATGTCCAGTTTTGGGGGTCCATGAACAAACGTTTATTTTGGAAATGTTCATCCATATCCCTCCAGCGAGTCAAAAGTGACTTGCTACTGTATAAAATTATTGTGAAATGAATGCAGAAAACTCTAGCATCGGTGGAAAAACAAGGTGGTTATTTTTCATTTCTGAAAAGCGACAGCTTCTGCAAAGGAAATTAAGTCAATGTTTTTTTGCCAAGTTCTTTCTTATTTTGTCCAAATACATCCAGTGGTTTTTCTGCTATGGCTTCCCACAAATTGCACTTTTTCTCAAAGGGAAAATGAATGGGAGTAGGTGAAAACAGTGTTTTTTTGTTTTCTTAACAATTTATATACTTTTTAACAAATCCTGCCCAAAATGTCCAGTTTGTGGTGGCATATTTCTTTGTTTGGAATATTTCATCCAAATTTGTCCAGCAAGTCAAAGGTTATTAGCAATAGAATATTGAGAAAAATCTATGTACGATGGTGTCACCTTAGCTATAGGGAGGTGACCTCTACCCTATAAAATATGTGTATGTAGTGTAGTGTTAGGGTTGATTATGTATTTTACACTTTTAGAGGGTACAAAAAAATACAAATCCTCAGGTGTGAAAAAGGCAGAAGAATTGGGTGGCCACCTAGGGATGGAACCAGCAACTGAGGCCATATCCTGACTCTCTTCCACAGTGGATGGTGCCAGCCAGAGAGTATGAATCTGCTCCATCAGTTCCACCCTATGGGTCTACAAAGTCTCAAGTTTCAAGTTTATTGCAGAATTTTGAACTTCCTTAAAACACTCAGAGAAAAGAGAAAACAACATACATACATAGCATACGGAATACAATTTGCATCACAGACATCATATTTCAGACAAATATTATTCCTATTTCTTATAGCTTGCTGGGGATATGACAATACTGTCCAGTTAACTATGTGTCATTCTGCTCTTAGTAAATAGTACATTGCTGGACGACAGTGATGGAAGCTAAGATTACGTAAAATTGAAGTCAACGTTCTTCATCTAACATTTGTATACGCTGGACAAAAGGACATACAATGAAGTCAATCTTTAGAGCTAGCAGAATGCATAGGAACTTTTTTCCTCTATTACGCACGTCCACTTAGAAGTAACTGCTCTTAAGGGAACAAAGTGAAAATCTGCTCTTGTAATTGCCCATCTGTCATATACACATATACCTAATTACTCCAGGAAAGATATTCCTGTCTTGAACTTGTTGAAAATTCCATGTAACTGCAATATGACAGTTTTATTAATACCCTATTTTTTTCGCATTGCTTACATAAAGACACTAAACAATCTTTAAAATACGATGACACACTCTGATCTAAAATAATAGGTTGATTAAAATGATTGTGTGTAAATATTCATGATTAACTTCCTGAAATGATGAAAGCAGGGGATAGAATGAGCTTTGGGGTTCATGAACATATGTGATAAATGATAAGCTGGTTCAAGGAACCGTTAATCCTCTAAATATTATAAACTCCTCTGGCAGATCCCTCAGAGGGAAATTTTTTGTCATGGTCATGAAGTCAGGGGCACAGGCATGCAGGGGTAGCATGCACAGGAGACCTGGGTGGACACTGTCAAAAGTAAACAAGAACATCCATTTAACACCAAAAAGCTTTTATTATGGACATAGCACTTCAGATGCATTAACCTTGAACATTCCATCCATTAAGCAGGATGCATTCACCTTGAACATTCCATCCATTAAGCAGCCCCAAGTACATTCTTGGGTGTGGCTGCTAATGGATTGCCTTCGCACGTGCTCACTCTCTAGGAGTGGCAGGGTGTGGCTGGTAATCCGGCCCTAATGGGCATGCCCACGATCTCAGCTATATAAGCTGCCACGATCCTCAAGACAGATGCTTTGCGTCATTCTGCACTTGCAAGCAGCATAATGCTCACCGTCGCCTGAGGTCAGACTTACCTTTGAAGATCCTGCTTCCTGGACATCCTGCTTCCTGCCAGCATATTTACCAACTGGGGGAAGCTGTTCTTACCTGTACATCTCTTCGGCGAACCAAGTATTCACCTTTACACTTTCCGGAACGCCGAAATCGTCATCTTGGCACCGCAGCACGACACGCTCCATCGTCGACAGCAGCGCCTGCAAGAAAAAACAGAAGACAAGGTTAGACATAGAAAAAACAGTCAGTTTAAGGTTGCACTTCACCATACTTCACGCTTTTCCTTAAATCGTCACTTACCTGCTGTCGAACATTGTGGTAACATCCATCTTCCATCCGGCCGCGTCTCGCGTTTTACAGCTGCATTGAGGCCGCATTTCCATCTAAGGGAAGAAAACAGAAGAGAGACATTATTGGGGGCATAAATTGGAGCAACATATAAAGACATTAAACAGAACAAACAGCATCACAAGAGCTCAAGAAAGACTTACCAATCATAAGGAGAATCATAGTCGCAGCTGAACTGGACTAATCCTTATCAGGGATCAGTGAAGGAACTAGATCCCATTTGATGTGCCCCTGCCAGAAATAGCAGGACGGAGAGCTTATCTTTCATAATTCACAGGTGAACTTTATGGGCAGGCGTATTCTCACAGAAACTGTACTTTGGGGTGAAGGGTTCGAGAGGTACAACAATCACAGATTGACGCACTCACACACTCTTATCTCCACGCAACAGCAGTATCACCACATACCACTGCTCACAGCTTTTCCACTGAGGGAGTGGCCTTAAGGAGGTGATTCAAGTTCAGGGAGGGCTGCAACCGTGCCCCAACGCCTCCGCAGAGACCAGGTGAATGTAACCTTTTTCTTGCTTTTTTCACTAAGGGCGCATTCTTGGCAGTTTGTTTAATAGTTCTTCAGCATCATTCAGGATCCCCGGGCACCAGTATACCCCCGTAAGCCTTCTTTTCTTGAGATTCCTTCCTAGGTGACCTTCATGTGCAAAATTTAAAATCTTTTCACTTAGGCAGGCCAGTGGGATATGTTTTAAAAAAAAATGTATTTTCATTTGGTTAAAACTTTAATCTTTAACACATAAAGAAAGAAAAAATAATAAGAAAAGAATGAAATAAAACAATTAATAATCCATAAAAAGAAAGAAAAACAAAAATAAAGAAATTATTTAGTTAAGACAGTTTCAAAATCGTGCATTACATTAGGACCAGGTCGAAGTCATGAAGTTATGAAACCAGGAATATTATCCAAATTCAATTCTTTAAAAAATCTCAGCACTGCAAACATTGTTGATGTAGTTGATCCCGAGAGACATGTGCTTCAAAAACTCTCATTAGTAGAATTTACAATTTTCCAATTATGCTTTCTAAAGATGTTCACACGCAAGCCCCTTAGACCTTGACATTCCAACAACAAGTGTTTCAATGTTTCCCGTTGGTTTCTTTTTTGGCAACATCTACAAAACAACAACTCATCATCTACCAGCCCATAACGCAATACTATTTTCTTTTTTATGGATTATGTTGCAACGGATCCGGAGGAAAAATAATCATGTATTTTTGTCTGGATATATTGCTAAGAATGGTGCAGGGTTCTTCTTATTTTGTGGTCACCCCTCAGGTGAATCATAGAGGGGTATTGATGGCATGTATCCATTGTACAGGTCCAATCCCAGTCATATAGAGCTCTCTTTAGTCTATCTGGATTAGCAATAAGGTGATCTTCATCCCCCGCACTTCACAACCAAGTCATTACACAAGTTTGCCAATTCTTCAAGTGTTTGCAGGCCCTTTTGTTCCTTAATATACTTCAAGTCTTCATATAATGAAACTCTACAATGTTCTAAAATGATTCTGTTAAGGGAAATATATTGCCAGTAAACCCTCCCCTTCAGGGAGGTCAAACCAAGTTCATATCATATGACTACATGAGGAATCGAGCTGGATCTACGTAATACTCAGTTCCAGATAAGGGCTTCCAGGGCAGACTTTAACAATAGAAACATCAAAAACCTCCATGCCATACAGTCGTTTAGGTACACATTTACCTTCATAATACCGAATGGCCAGTAATATGGAACATTTGCTCACTTCCTATGTGCCATTTAGTAAAGCAGATGACCTTAGTTTTATATGTATTAATTGCCAGTGAATGAGTGGTTACGAAACTGGTGAGACTCTTCAAAAGGTGTTGTAGGCCTATAGGAGTTTTATCAAAGACCAAAAGGTCATCTGCATAAGCAAGCCACAATGGACTAATACTATGTAATTTGTAGGTTACCATAGCCCTCAGTTCTAAGTAGTCACCAATGTCTGAAATGTACAAATCAAAAAGGCAGGGAGCTACAACACGCCCCTGTCTTACCTCTCTGATGGTTTGCATAGGTCTGGTAAGAAATCCTTGATGATTCAAGGAAGACCTGAATTGATGCATGGTCATACAGGCCCATCAACAGCCTCATGCAGGTCCATGCAGTCAAAAGCCATGGAAAGGTCAACTGTAGCCAAATAGACCAGGGAATTCCCCTTAGAGCAAGCCAGATGTTGCATGCACTTTATCACAAGTGCACTGAGCCCAGTGCCCATATGTCTTCTAAAGCCTATCTGCCACTTTGAGATGTGCCCTCTTTCTCCTGTCCACGCTTCCAGATGCTGAAGCAATAAGCTGGAAAATACTTTACTGTTAGCATCGAGGATAGCGATGGGATGGTAGTTACAGAGGTCTGCACAAACACCTTTTTTGTATATTGGAACAACATGGCCTGTGGCCATGTGAATGGAAAGTGTTCCATCAGCACAATTTCAGTAAACAGGGTCAAGAGGCATTCTTGACCAAATATTTGGATCGTTTTTTAAAAAGAAAGTTTGATAATCTATTTGGTCCTGGAGCCATAGAGGCACTAATAGATTTAATAGCTTTTAGTGTTGCCTCGATTCCCATGACTATGCATGTCCTGACATTACCCTCTTTCAAGCACGTGCTATAACAGGTCTTATAGTAGGTAACGGAGCAAAGAGATGTTTGAAATGCGTTACCCACTCACCCACGCATCCTCAGAAACTGCATTCACCCACCTGCCCCTATAGTGGATATCATGATTATTCATGACAGATCAGAAGTCCTGTATGTTTTTATTATGTAGGGAACAAAGCACTTGTTTCGCATCCAGCTGTAACCTATCTGAACGTGCGGCCCTCAAGCAATTTTCATATCTTTGATGCAGGCACCTCGTCTTTTCCCACTTTTCTAAACAAGTAAGGTGTATATTCCTTTGAACCATCCTGATTTGAGCATGTGTGATTTTTTTTCTGTTTGGCTAAATCAGTACAATATGTGTGTTTATGGGGTTTCTTACTCTTAATATGCTTGTCCTTATATCCACTATTCTGTTCAATAACATCCATAATAAATCCCTCAAAGTTGTCGACAGAAAAGAGTTTGTTCCTGTTAGGCAAGGTTTGAATGCAGTGCCCTCTGGGAACACTACAAGCAACTATGACTACAGGTATAGGCAACCCAACCTTTGGTATAAGCTTGTACTACAGGGTTTTGGTAGCGCGTTGAGCAGCCAGGCTTATCTCAAGAGGGGAAATGTGAGCAGTAGTGGAGTTACACAGAGATTCACAGTTACAAGTATTCAAATACACTCTTACGCTCAAGGTTTCTTGTATAAACAATTATTAATTTATTTATCAGTCAGTTATAAAGTCTTCTTTAGAAGGGAGCAATATACTAGTAACACACAAATACACTTCAATACTGTACACTCTGAGTTTCTGGATCAGACAAGGCCCTTTTCGGGTTGGCCCAGAGACGCAACCTACACACACAGGTGACTTCAGTAACAAGGGTGCTGGGGACAGTAATACCTTACTGTTAGCATACAGAATACTCTCAATAGTTTGTAAAAGGCAAAGGTCGTTAGAACACAATAAATTACAAATCCTCTTAAGCAGGGCAAATACTTTCAGATAGCAAGAGAAAAGTGATTCAATTCTATAGGTGAAGCCAAAGTCAACAGGCAAAAGTATGTGTATGGGATGCATCAATTCAGGTAGGTAAATGGAAAAGTCTTTGCACAAGTTCTTAGTAGTCTTTGATAAAAAGAAGAATCAAATGTAGGGCCACAACCTGATTAGGCTTGTGAGTTGCAGAAGTTACGAGCACTTTGACAGTAAGAGCTAAGTTTTCTTAGATTTGTTTTACTGTACCATGGTAAAGAAGAAATGATGAAGCTGAAGACTTCTGTTTCTGTGCAGCTCTGCAGATCTCACTGGTCCTGGGCCTCAGTCCTGGGGACAGGAGGGAGGATGTTGGGGGACTCCTGCACTGACTGGCACTGTCAAGACTGGCAACCGGCAAACTTTACTTTCAGTGGCTGTTTCACGTTTCAGCTCCTTGTGGTACAGCAAATAGCAATAAGCGCGGTTCCTGGCTGTCAAGGTGGACTTTCCTCACATCTGAGGTATCACACTCAACTGAGGGGGGTCAGGCTTGGTCAGTCCTACATCGTGGTAGTCCGGAGGATCTTCCAAAAGCTTTAGGTCAGCTTATAAGCAACACACACAATCTGTTGTCCTTCTCCCTGGCTCTACGGTTTCCTGCAGCAACTCTGAGGAAATACAACCAGCTCCGAGATGGGTGTCCAGGTGGCTTACTTGGGAGTTGATTGGTCCCACCAACTCAAAGGGAGAAGTCGTCCTTGCAGGGGCTTCTCTGTCGATGCGAACTCGGCGATTCAGACCTGTAGCAGGGCTTCACCAGGCAAACCAAAGGTCCAGGAGTTGCAGCAGCTCTCCTCTCCAAGCTCTTCTTCGGTTCCTTCATCTAGTGGTCGACTCCAAAAGACTTGCCTTTTATTCCGTTCTCTCCCATTCATTCCAGCCTAGCTGTCACTCACCCAGCATGGTGGCTGTCCTTGCCAGACAGTCAGCCAGCCAATCACCACAGAGTGCATTTGGGTCTCCTAGGAGGCTAAGCACAGGGAGTTTCGGGCACCTCCCTTACTTCCTGCCTACCCCAGATACTCTGGAGCCAGAGGTGGGTTTCTCTCAGAAACCCTGCCAAAGGCGAAATGAACAAAGAGACCAAACCTGGTTTGGCGCACAGAGAAGAACTCGAGAAGGACCTTTCCACAAAGAAATGGTGAAAAAAGATGACCAGGGGCCATTTTAACAAAGGAGGCTCAGGGCCATTTTGAAAACCATGGCTCCTGCGATGTAACGTTACCACAGCTGCGAACAGTTCGTGGTTGGGGTAAATCATGGTAGTTATTGCAAAACCACTGCCACCAGCCATTCTGAGAGGAAAGGGTAACATATAAATGCTACATGAGTAACTAGACTCAGGGGATACTAAGTAATCCCTTCATCACTCTATTGTAAAATATGGCATGCTGGGTCTAGAATTCTACAGGACTAAATGAAGTCAATTTCACTCCACTGTTCTGGGAAATAGTAGGTGATCCTAGAGAAGGTATTTAAACCTTGGGAAATCTAGAAAACTTCCCTGTGGCACTGCACTAAAGGTGCTTTGTGGCACAATTGTAAAAGATTATGCCTATGGTGTTGGTTAGACTCCATAACAAAAGAGAAACACAGTGTAAACAATCACATTAAAATACATGAGAGAGTGTGAAAAAGGGTCACATTCTCTCCATGTTAAATAAATCAAGTCCTCAAAATCCAGCAAAGTTGCTGGGGGTCTCTAAGGTGGAGGGATTTAACACATTTTTGAGAATTCTCCATAACACTCGTCCCCGCCAGATTAAGGGACAGGAGGATTTAATCCACCCTTTGGATGAATCTCCTTACTCAAGTTGGTCATACTTTATGGAGAGACCATCAGCATTTTGGTGATTACAACCTGACCGGTGTTCAATGGTAACATCAAACCCACATAAGATGATTGACCATATTAACAATTTAGGATTCTCCCCCTTCATCTGCATTAACCATCTCAAGGGTTGGTGGTCTGTTTGAATCACAAAAGTAGATCCATACAAGTATGGTCTAAACTTTTTCAAAGACCACACAATGGCAAAACATTCTCTTTCAATTGTTGCCCACCTTGTCTCAGGTTCCTTCAGCTTCCTACTGATGAAGCAGATGGGGTGTTCCCTGCCTTGCGCATCCAGCTGACTCAGAACTGCACCTATACCTGGTTTGGAAGCATCTGTCTGCACAATAAAGGATTGGCTTTAGTCAGGAGCTCTTAAGACTGAAGCTTGCCAAAGGGCTTGTTTAAGTCCTTCAAATGCCTTAGTGCACTCCTCATTCCACCTGACCTTCTTGGGGAATTTGGGTGAGGAGATCACATTCAAGGGAGAAGCTATGGCACCATAGTTCTCAATAAAGTTCCTATAATAACCAGTGAGGCCTAAGAAGGCTCTATCTTGGGTTTGAGTACTAGGGATTGCCCAGTCTTGTACAACTTGTACTTTGCTAGGCAATTGCCTTATTTCAACTCCTCCTACCTCATGTCCAAGGTAGACCACTTTACTCTGAACAATTTGAAATTTACTAGCCTTTATGGTCGGATTGGCCTGCTCAAGAGCCTGCAATACATATGCTATGTGGTCAATATACTCTTTTCAAGTAGGGCTGAACACTGCAATGTCATCCAAGTATGCCATGTAGAAGTCCTCCATCCCATTCAGAACCTGATTGACCATCCTTTGTAATGTAGCAGGGTCATTTTTTAGTCCAAAAGGCACAACCTTAAACTGGTAGAGGTCTCCAGGGGTTGAGAATGTGGTCTTCTCCTTGGCATGGTCTGTCAGAGCTATTTGCCAATAGCCTGAGGTTAGGTCAAATGAACTGAGGTACTTGGCTGAACCAAGCTTGTCCACCAGCTCATCTCTCCTGGGTAAAGGATGGGCGTTGGTTGTGGTGACTGCATTTAGGGCTCTATAGTCCACAGAGAATCTCAACTCTTTGGATCCTGCCTTTGGTACTAGCACAACTGGACTAGACCAAGGACTTGTAGATGGCTCTATTACCCCGAGATCAAGCATCTTGTTGACCTCCTCCTTTATGTGGGTTCTTACATGGTCTGACATTCTGTAACCTCTGCTTTTAACAGGTAAACAGTCAACAGTGAGAATCTCATGCTAGCCCCGAGGGGTCAAGCCTGGTGTTAGTGAAAACAGAGGGGCAAACTGATTTAGCAGAGCTTTGCACTCCTCCTGTTGTTCTAGTGTCAGATCAGAAGAGAGATTAACTCCTATCTTTCCATCTAAAGGTTGTCCCCTCAGGAGGTCAGGTAGATGCTCACTCTCCTGCTCCTTCTGATCAGAGTCTAGAAACTAAGCTCCCAAGTCTGGTCTCAAGACATAGCCCTTTAGGCGGTTGGTGTGAAAGACCCTTGGGGCCTCCTTAGGATTGCCTAAGTCCACCAAATAATTGACCTCTCCATGTTTTCCCACAACCTTGAAGGGTCCAATCCACTTGTCTTGCAAGGCCCTCTCCCTTGTAGGCACCATAACTAGAACTAGCTGGTCTTGAGTAAACTCAACCATGTTGGCCTTCTGGTGATGACACCAGAGCCCGACCTGCTTTCAAGTTTTCTGAAGCTTCTGTCATCATTTATGTCATTCTCCTTTGGAGACCTAACACATAGTGGGTCATTCTGACTCTCACTGGCTTGTAGGAAGGAGCACTCTCCAACCCTTCTTTGATTAGGGCCAATAGACCTCTAACCGGATGCCCATAGAGAAGCTCAAAGGGACTGAATCCAACCCCTTCCTGAGGGACTTCTCTATAAGCAAAGAGAAGGCATGGCAGTAGAAGGTCCCACTTTCTTCTAAGGGGTTCTTCATAGTTCTATTAAACCTCTCACCAACCCATTTGTCGGGGGATGGAAGGCTGTTGAAAACTTGTAGGTCACTCCACAGTTTTTCTGCATGGCCTGCATGGACATTAGATCCCCTGTCAGAGATAACCTCCTTGGGAAAACCTACTCTGGTAAAAAATACCAAGTAGGGCCTTAGCAACTGCCTGAGCAGTAACAGTCCTCATAGGTATAGATTCAAGATACCTGGTACCATAGTCTACCACAACCAAAATAAATTGGTTGCCTGAAGATGTAGGAGGGTCTAAGGGACCCACAATGTTGATTCCTACCCTCTCAAAAGTAACTCCCACCACTGGGAAGGGCACCAAAGGTGCCACATTCTTGGCTCCACTCTTGCCAGATGTCTGACAAGTGTGACAGCTCCTACAGAATGTATCGACATCAGACCCCAATTTAGGCCAGTAGAAATATAGGGAAATCCATTCCTTGTCTTCTTAAAACTTAAGTGACCAGCTAAAGGAATCTCATGGGCTAACTGTAGGAACTGAGGTCTCACCTCCTGGGGCACTGCAAGTCTCCTGTAGTCTCCTGTGGTAGACTCGGTAGGTTCACTGTAGAGAAGGAAATCCTCCCAGTATAACCTGTACTTCCCTGGCTTTTGCCCTTCCAGCTGGGAAGCTGCTCATTGGCGAAGTCCTTCAAGAGTAGGACACTCTCTTTGACCTCTGCTGAAGTCTGCTCTACAGGGGCCACCTTCTGCCAGTAAATACTCTAGCTCAGGATGGTTTTTAGGATCCAGATCTCCAACACGGAGAAGGTCTTCTTCCAGCTCTGAATCTTCAGCAGCTGACTCAACCTCTCCTGGTTGGTTCTCACACTCAGCCTCAGCTGATGGAGTAGTCACAGGTGTGACTTTAGACTGCCCCCTCGGGGATGTCCTGGTTAGATGCACAGGAGTGCTATCTTTCTTGTTTCCTGAAACCTTGGGTTTCCCCCTTGTCTCTTTCTTCTTGGAAATGGAAGTTGGCTTTTCCTGTGGACTGGTTGTTATAGGTTCTTCTGTAACAACCCACTGAGCTGAGAGTCATTTAAAGTGAGGTCTCTGGCCTTCCTTGTCTGCTCCTGCTTCCTTTTACTGGGAGGCCTTGGGGTGCTTGATACAACTCCAATTGTTTTTAAGACATTCCTCAACAGGACTCTCCCAGACACCTAACTTTGTACACTAACAGGTATTCTTACAGTCATGTTTTTGCACTGGATGAGAGCTGGTAGTATTGGAACCATTTGTATAGGGCCTCCAGCAAGCTTAGTGGGACCTTTGGGTGCCTTAGCCAACATCCACAGGTTTGAACAAGTGTTCATCCACCACTGTGATGCTGGCCCCAGTGTCTCTAATGGCAGGGGTCTCCTGACCATTTAAAAGTACACTTTCCTTGTGGCATTCTTTTGTGTTATCTGGTATATAGTTATACACATCTATATTCTGCTGTTCCCACAGACCCGGCACACTAAAGAAACACTGGCAGAGAATGGGGTCTTCAGCCAATAGTTGAAAGTTTCCACTTGCCATATGTACTTCTCCCTCAGGGATGAAGGCTAAGGAGGCAGTGTGGACCCCTGAAGGTTTACCCTTGCATCTGAGATCCCCTTTCTCATGGTCAGTTGACCCGCAAGCATAACATTTTCCAAATGTTTTGACAAATGGGGGCTTCTGCTGACCTCCTTCTGGTTTAGCACCAGAGGTTTCACTAGACTGACCTGGTGTTACACTCACCTGATATCCCTGGGGGCGTCTGGAAGGCTCTGAGATCTGGAACCCTGAATGCGTAGTTGCCCAGTGCTGAATAATGAATCTTAGTTATTTGTAGGGTGAGCTATCCATCCTGCGTTTCTTGTGCAGGGGTACTTGACGTTTGTTGGCCAGCTCCTCGAGCTGCTTCACTGGTGCAGTACGCCTTCCTTGGGCCCAGGCCTGCTGTGACCCCGAATCTGCTGGTAGGCAGGTAGGTTTGTTAATTGTAAGTCTTTGTTCTGTTTATGGTGGGAATTTGTTAATGTCTTTATCTCCTTCTTTTCAGGTGCGAAGGTCTTGATGCTGGCATGCCGGATGGAGAGGCACATTTTCTAGTTAAGAAAAAGCGTGAAGCACAGCGCCTTTATTGTCTTTTAAAGCTAACCTGTGTTTTCTTCTTCTTCTCCTCACAGGCCGCTGTGGTGCTGCGATTGGATGAGAGCGCAATGAAAAACAGGCCCCCGGAATACGTTAAGGTAAGTACAACGCTGTGCGGTTGTTTAATATTGAAAGCAAACCTAAATATGTCTCTTTCCCTTTGCAGATGTTGCTGTGGTGCTCTGGATGGAAGGGTGGCGTAGCGCAATGGAATTCAGGTAAGACTTGTGTAATTCGATGTTTTGGAAGCGCGCATTCTAATATTGTTTTTCCCTTTCTCGTTATTGCAGGTCACAATGTTCGAACAGCAGCTGTGGTAGCGGTTCGCCAGAAGTCTTTAAGCTAGTACTCACAGGTGAGTGATGTTTCTTCTTCTCTCGGTTTCCACAGATTGCAGCCCAGTTGAGATGCTGAGTGCTGGATGGTGTTTTCTCAGGTAAAACAGAATAATCTTGTTTTGTTCTTGTTCTTGCAGGATTAAAGGAAGATGCTGAAGACCAGGAGCTGGAAACGGTGAGCGTCACGCTGCGGGTTGCAGAATAACACGAAGCATGTTCTGCAGTCAGGGTCTGGTTTATATAGCCCAGGTAAAGTAGTCCCAGGCCTGCCACACCCAAAACACTAGACTGCATGGCTTGGTTTTTAGAACTAGACTATGTGGGGTCTTTCATGTTGGATTTAAAGGCCCATGTACATAAATGGGACCTAGTTTGAACAGCCCTTCCTTCCTACATATGAGCCTGGTGCCAAAGGTGCCAGGACTGGCTCCAGGACTTGATTTGTTTCATTCAGTTAATCGGTGACCTTTTGCAGTGTTTTTTTTTTGCAGGAGCCCTTTTGCAGTGGTTTTTGCAGTGGTTTTAAGGCCCTCAGGGTTCTGGTGGGAGCCTGCTTGTGGCACAACATGTGCCCCCTCACAGTGGTCATGACAACTGGTTTCCAATGTGACTTACCCTTCTTCTGTTTGTGACACTCTTTTGGATTGGAGGTTTTAGAATAATTTTTATCATTTTCTTGTGCTGCTTCCCTTCATCCTTTTTATGAGTGGCCCCAGAATCCTTGTTAGTAGCCCTGTTGGCTTTTGTTAGCTCCTTTGAAAGAGTTCATACTGTAACCCTTAACCCAACCATCTAAGTTTTTGAAACATTCACACACCCAGGTAGCCCAAGGGGTACCATCAGTCTTTTGGAGGGTCCTAAACCTCTTAAGGTACTGGGAAGGAGTCTTCCCAAATCTAGCTATCAAAGCTAGCTTCACATTTTCATACTCCAATCTTTCAAGTTCCCCCACCTCCATTAGAGCATCAGTTGCAACCTGGGGGAGCCTAGACAAAAGCCAAGGAATCAACTGTTTCCCTGTGAAACCCTGAATCGCATAGTTATATTCAAAAGCACCCAACCAATCCAAAATATCAAGTGTTACCTCATACATACTCACAGCTTCCTTAGGCATGCAAGGTCTCTTAGGACTGAAATTTGTAAAATTTAACACTGTTGTTGAAGTGACCTGTAAAACACTTTCAACAGTTACAGACAAAGATGTTCTTTCAGGCTTTCTTTACTGGGTTTTGGCCCACGTAGAGCCTGTCGGAAAGCAAAAAAAAACAGTATATTGCAATTTGGTGCTGCTTAAGGGGGGAATAGGCAGCCTTTCCCTCCTTGTTTGTTCATTTATCATGTTAAGGCCCCCGAGGGGAGTTTTTTGCCGGCACATGGCTCCAATGTTAATAGTGCGGGGCATAGGTGTTGGTTTTAGAGGAATCTCAGGCAAAACTTCACATCATTGTTTTAAACAACTATCCAATATGGTCAAATCGTTTGAGCAAGTTTGCACCATTGTTTGAGGAGATGCAGGATTATTTTCCTCCACCATTGCCTTTGTAGAATTTAATTTGGCCATTTAATTTGGCCAGGGCCTGCTTAACCTCTGGTTTTTTAAAACAATAAATTCAAGACATTTTGGGTGGATTGCTTCTTCGACTTTGGCTGAACAAAATGTGTAGGTTTTTTCCTTTGTTCTCCACCCAGTTGATTATTCATCACCACTCTCCTTCTTGGGGCCCTGCCACCTTTAACAGGGGCTATAGGCACCTCCATGATTGAGGCCTCTACTTCCATTGTGCTTTCCAGTCCAGATGTTAACAGTGTTTCTATGGCCATTTGACGGTCTCTAGTCATTGTATTCTTAGGCGTGATGTCGCCCAACTGGTTTTGTGACATAATACTATGTGTCTCCTCTTGTTGTATTCCAAGTACTATGTTCTTTGTTCCAAACTTCATCTTGTTTGCCATCAAAATTGGTATGCTCTCCATTTGAGCAGGAATATTCTTTCCTGTCCTTTTTTCCTCGCAACACTCCTTGCATCCTCTATGCTCTACGTCATCACCCATATGAGCAGGGAGTAAGTTCTGTGAGTATCTCTGGATGATCTAACTTAAACAGTAAAGATTCTAACATCAGAGATTCACTTTTGTCTCACGCTTAATAGAGTCATTTAGTGACACTAGGATGCACAGGACTTGATTTGTTTCAGTTAATCGGTCATCCCGCACCTCTCTAGGATAGTCCTCAATTTTTTGCATTATTGCTGATACACATCGAGGAGGTAATGGTGCCGAAGACGGTGCTGGCGACGATGAAAAAAATTCTGAGCCAGTGTTAAAGTGAGCATTTTGTCCCGGCAGGTTGAACAATAAATCTGCATCCAGTGGGGTATCCACAAAATTTAGGTCAATCGAATGAGTTTTTATTTGTGACTTCTTCGTCAGCTTCTTCACAGGTAAGGCTTGTTTAATGACAAGGTCCTTGAGACTCATAAGGTTAACTGACATCACCTCCCGAAATATTTTGATGTTTGCGTTAAGATCTTGAACGCACGCTTGAACCTGTTTCCTCACATGAGAAGAGAAAGCCGCAATCAAATTGTGCTGTCACACATTTGAATCAAGAATGCTCTGTGTGGAAGCATTCGCCATTTGTTGTTCATCATCCACCTTTGCCTTAACAAGTTCCCCCTGTTGCGAAGGAAGCGGCAAGTTAGCAGCTGCTAACATCTCTGCGTCCGTTAATGGGTTTGGGGATTGTAGTTCCATTTTCCCCCACTCCATAAATCTTACATATGGGAAACAGATTACAAGATACTTCCACCGAGACAAGTATGTGTTGGAGAATTGAATTGACCAGCACAGCTGCAGTTAGTCGTAAAGGAGCCTATTCAACCTTTAAGGACCATGGGTAGCTTTTAGCCGATAACGCAAACAGGTAAAGTCTCAAAAGATAAGGAAGGTATTTACTTCAATAAAGAAGCAAAGTAAACTCACCACAATGTTGACAGGTTTAACAATGTTTCTGAGCAGCTGGTGTATAATAAAGTTAACGCCTGTCGCATGCTGCATGTACTGCTCTGACTGCAGCACTCAACTCTGTCCAACTCCGCTCCACGGCTCCAACAAGGTTTCATGGACAAACTCTTGAGAGTTGGAGCTTCCTTTATAGCCCTTTTAATATTCACTAGTTCTATCTGACATTAAGGCAACCATAGAAATCTTGTTGATTCCTTCATCAGTCCTCTCGTGTGTTGTGTTTTGTCGGTGAAGTGTGGAACAAATTAAGAATAGTACTCCGCCATGCCCAGGAAACTGGGTAACTGATCCTTATTCGTGGGGGCCATCATATTAGATAGTGTCTCTACTAAATTCTTATTTGTTTCATCCCTTCTGAATGAATGATGTGTCCTAACTAGGTATGTGACTTCCTTCACTTTGATTTGGCATTTTTCAATCTTTAGTCTGAGTCCTTTCTCTTGTTTCACTTGCAGGACGACCCAACAATTTTGCATCATGTTCATCTTCTGTTAAAGCCACTATAAGAATGTCGTCCTGGAAGTAAAAGACTCCCTCTAAGCCTGCAAACAGTTGCTGCATCAGTCTCTGAAAGAAAGCCACTGCCTATGCCATGCCAAGTGATACACACTTGTACCTGAATGCACCCAGTGGTGTGGCAAATGAGGTTAAATGTTTAGAATCTTCATCCAACACCAACTGGTGATATGCCGACAGGTCTAACGTAGTAAAATATTTGGCTGGTTTCATGGTGACTAGCATCTCATTTATATTTGGCGGGGATGTCTATCTATCCAGATGTTGGCATAGAAGTCCCTGAGCTCTACACACATTCTCATCGAATTATCAGGCTTGCATACTATCACTATGCACTATCAGGATAGCCATTCTGATAATTCAATGGGTTTGATGATATTATGTTCACACAGCTTTGTCAATTCCTTTTGTAAAACCTCTGTCATGCCAATGGGAATATTTCTCACTTTATATTTGACTGGTTTGGCACCTCTCTTCAGTACGATTCTATGCTTGAACCCATTGAGCATTTCTATTTTTTCATTAAACACTAGAGGAAATTACTTGGCCAACCCCTCTTTGGGGTTGATGTTTTGGTTTGTCAACCAGAGGATAACAGCCATCTCACCTTGATGTATTTTGATCCAGAGAGCTGCTTGCTCTCCCCATTCCACGACAGACAGTCAATTTTCTGCTACGTATAATTTACAGTGTGTTTCTCTGTCTTTAAATTTGAGATGGACCCACCTGTATCCAAGGATGTTAATTGGACTTTTACCATATCCTGTTGCTCTGACATTTGTAATTCGCAGTTCGCCTAGCAAGCCTTTCAATTTCTTTTCATAGGTAAGGACGTCCACCATTGTGTATGGAGATCCCGTATTCACCATGATGTCCAGCAGAATATTATCAACTTGCATATGTTGCCATGGTCCATTTTTATTTTAAGGAGCACACTGTAAGGATTTGAACAGAGTCCTCCTCATCATAGTTTGATATAGTCAGTAGACTGATGGGCCCATCCACTTCCTCTAGGGCTCTGATGCTGGAGCTGGTTCCCATCCTCCCTTTGTTGCTCCTGCATTCTCTTCCGTAGTGTCCTATATTTCTACACTTAAAACACTCAGGGGTCATTGCTGGGCACTCCATTTCTCCATTAACGTGCCTGCTGCGTCCACATTTATGACATCTCATTGCGTACAAGTATTCGGAGCAGTGCTATTGCAGGGGTTCTCTTTCTTCTCCCTATTAGGGACAATGAATTTGATCTTTAATACTGCAGTGGACAGCCTCTTTATTAGGGCTTCAGTGGCATCATCACCTTCCTCATAATCTTCCACTTGTATTTTCTTAACTTCTAGCGGGGACGTCATTTCACCAAAGTGCCAGGGGTAGCGGAAGTGACATCACATGACCCTTGCCCTCCTGTTGTCATCACAAGAAGTGATGTTATTTGACCCCGAACCCAAGTGACATCTCAGGAAGTGGTGGCAAATGACCTTTCTCCACTTGACATCACAGGAAGTGGCACCATATGCTTTCATGCACACCTCGAATGACATGTTGCACAACACTTCTGCTATTCTAGTTCTGTTCTACTACTGGCAGCTGGTAGTTATTGCTGTCTATTGGATATTTGTTGGACTATTTTATTTACTACATTTGTATTAGATGTTTTCAACATGGTAAATAAATGAAAGGTGGCAATATTTCTCAGAATCTGGTTGTTATTTAGGTATTTTACATGATTGTAATGTGAATAGTAATTGTTAAGCTTATCGTTTTGTGCAAACTAAGCAGCATGTTAATAATAATAATTAAAAAAATAAAAGCAGCAAAAATTATTGAATTGGATCCTTTGAAAACTTGCCAAAAAAACAAGTTATTAATCGAGTATAAAAGGGCCACTTGATCCTGTCCATAGGGTGTTGTAAGAGGATTCAATTCAACACTACAGCTAAGTCAACGCCTAGTCTATAATACTGAATGAAAACCCTTATTGATATATCTTTAGGTCCAGTTCATGCGTTCTGGATGACTACCCCTATATAACACCCCTCTCTTGGAATCCCCCTGACCCCACTGAGCCAAGAAGTAGTTCTGTTTTGCAAGTTTAAAAGGTTTATTTGATAATTTACAATATATATTATATCACGCTTTATAATAAATTAATAATTGAATAGCACACTTAATCTGATATGATAAAGATTAACAACAGAGAATCTGGCACTAGCACACTTCTTTATAATTACTAAGGAGTTGAGATGAAATGGATAAGGAAGCACACTGGTAATTAGGAACAAAAGTATAATGTGGTAGAGGATGCTTTATGTAAGCTCAGGTGGATGCAATATTCAATGAATGCAGTACAGAAAATACTCAATATGATTTCAACCAAACAATGTAATCACTTTTCTCTGGCAATCCACTCCCCCCCTCTTTATGCAATGCAAGGGAATGGGAGGAAAGCACGCAGTTCTCAAAAATGCAATCAATGTAATCAGTTCACCCCAGCAAGCTTAGACAACAGAAAACAGATAGGAGTTTTGAAAACCAAGCCCAAATTGCTTTGATATGTGCTGGCAATGAATTAAAAAATATGCTAAACGCTTTTAATTCCCTTACAGAGGTTCAGGGTGAGTGGTATCTAGTTAATATTAGTCCAGGCTCACACTAGCAATGATGCAGGGATAGTTAGCAGGTTAAACGAATTTCTGGCCAATGGAAAGCAAACAGCAGCAGTTTTTACATGTGAAGAAATTGCAAATCGCGGTAAAATTCGCGGATGCGCCGAGCGCTATTACAAAGGAACCGCAAGGACTATCTCTACCGTTTTGGGGTCCTAGAAAAGCCTGGGATCTCAGCTTCCAAATGAAAGTTATTGCAAGTCTCTAGCCCAAACGGTTGCGGAGATATGAGTAATTTAGTAAAGGTCGTTTTTCAGATTTGAAATTTTAAAGTTCAAAAAGACACGTGCAGCTTTTGCAGCTAAAATGACAGGTGACAGTTAGGAGGCAGTTCTACTTAGGTTAAATAGATTGAATTATATGATTTTAACTAGGAGATTGGTTCTGCACAGTTTTCTAGGTACTCACACTATATTCTTGGGTGAAATGGGCCTCGCCATGGATCTGGTCAGGGTTTTAGACTGGGCTCTGGTCACTCTCTGGGCACAGCACGGCTTTCTCCCTCTGGTCTGGTCTCTTAGTTCTGGATAGATTGAAGTCTCTAGTTTGGCTTTCTGGAGGTTGATGGAGGTAAGTATGGATTTTTCCGGCAGAGCGTCCCGCTGCAAATGGATTTGGAAAGTCCCTATCTGTCCTGTCTGTCTGCTTTTATGTGTTTAGAATGTGGGTGTGTTCTAGCATCACTGACCCTACCTCTCTCTCAGCTTCTAATTGGTCAGACTTCCATTCCTCCGCTTGATTGGCAAACTGAACTGTGAGTCAGATTGATGTCATTTTACAGCCTGCAGAAAGTCCACTCCTCCTGTCAACTTACACACAAATCTAGATTTGAAACAAATACATATTTGCAGAGGTACATATTGTTTTAAAATCATATGCACCCATCATGCATTACAGGAGGTATCCCCTGTTCAAACTCTGCTCTTCCTGGGAGCTTGCATTCAGAACTGGCACATATTTCACTTTTTAACTGCTTTTTCAATTTCCGACATGGACCCAACTTTACATACATGTGTGCAGGGGGTAGGGACATTAACTGATGAAGTTTCAGATTTTTAACATGCACACATTTAGAGTAATATCCACTTTTCCGCTAAAACCCCCCTGAACATACCACCGGTTCCTACCACGTCTTAAACTGTGGGCAGAAAAATCACAAGAATTATGGTATCATTTATAAAATTTTCACATGTCCGCTCTATGAATTATCCCCCTTTTTATAAAACCATATCCTTGCTGCAGGGGTGTGTCTTTTCAGGTCACATGGTACAGAAACCAGTCTTTCCAGTTTCTGCCAAGCCAGCTTGCTTCTCACAGGCAGTGCTCCTCCCAGCTTCTCCAGGAGGAAGCCACTTTTTACGACGTCTGTAATAAAAAACCTTTGCCTGAGTGGAGAGGGCTTTGTTCACTCTCTGGCAGAGCACAGGAAATTCAATTAACAGATAGATGGCATATCCTTAGCTTGGGCAGCAAAAGGAAGGTTGGCCTGGGAACACAGTTGTGACTCAAGTTACACTCCTGATGGGGGTTAGTTGCTAGGCAAAATCAAGTTCCTTAAGCCAGACCTTCAGCTAACTTTTTGTTGCTTTCAAAATAACTTGTAATTTTACACATGCAGCTAGAATGCTGATTCTAAGTGCAAAACTATGACATTTCAACAGTTACAAAGGCATGTGACACCAAACATAGGTCACTCATTTAATTTAACATTTTCGATTTTGGTGGTTTTAAATCCAGTTGTAGTTAGGCTTAAGCTGCTGACTCCATAGCATTTTTGTTATAAGCATTGTTTTTGGGCTCTTCATTTCCCAGATTTTGTAGGCACACAAAACTCCATTCTGCCAAATGTCTGCTGGTGTTCAGTGAATATTTTGCACATGTTGCAAGGTTTGAAATAGGCATTTTGCTTGCCTTCAGAAAAACACACAGAGTGGTTTTAAAACGCCGGCTTTTGGATAGTGGTGAGTACTGGGACTGCACCCATTTTTGGGATTTAAGAAATGAATTCCCCACAATTCTAGGTTGCATTTGGCAATCAGCATTGCCATTCCCAATGGTTTCAGACTACTGTGCGGGTAGTCCAATGGTGGTTTTAAAGCGCTTTGAAGCTAACCGGCGCTACTGTTTTTCCTTTGGCAACCCATTTCCCTCATGGCAACCCGGCCTTTCATTCTCGCACTGGTGGGTGGCAAGTGAGGCAACCATTTTGGTGGGCGCACAAACTGCGCAGCTTTCCTGGATTTCGGCGCACATGTGGGTTTTCCGCCATCTTGAATTACCTAAGCCCACAGCACCAAATGTTGTAGCAGGATAGCTTAAACGTGGGTCAGGACACCCAACAAGTCCCCCCCACGCGACTGCACTTTGAATTTGAGTCGATGGGGAGTCGCGTGCACAAGGGTTTTGACCCATGCCCCGGTCTGTCCGCATAATCTTCTTCCTCTTCTGTAGATGGCACAGTTCAGCATCTTCTTCTCCATCCGGTACTGATCGATCGGTTCTCCTCGCCGGTCCTGATGGGAGTATTGGGCGGTCCACTGGGCCCATTGGATCTCCGTTCCCGGTCTCCGGATCGTCCTTCTTGGTCATCCTTCATGGTTTCATCTCTCCTAGGATGATAAAGCAAAAGCGGCAATATCTACTCATAGACATTTTTCCACCACTGTTGAGATAGTGGGGCAGCATATGCATTTTATCATAACGAAACATTACATTCTTATTTTGAAAAAAAAAAACAGCATCACTAGAGACAGTTTCATGTAAATCACAATATTTTAGAGACTAGATGTGGTAGGTTTTATGATTGGAACTGAATTAGTCTGATACAGTACCCGCTAGGATTCCAGAGGATTCCTCCAGTTGTTGCAGAGTGTGCCTGGGATGGCAACATTTCAACTGGTTTATGTGGACCCACTTGTCTTCCCCCTCTGCCGAACCGCCTTTCGGGATGCGGATCTTGTAGGCCACAGGGGAGATCTTATCGACGATCTCAAAGGGTCCCTTCCATGTAGGCAAAAATTTGCGCTGCTTGGCCTGGTTCCTTTGGAAGTTGTATAGATAGACCCGGTCTCCCACCTGATATTCCTTCCTGGAAGTTTTCAGGTCATAATGGGTCTTCATGCTATCAGTCGATCTTTCTAGATTCCGCTGAGCATAAGCAAAAGCATGTTGGAGGTGTTTCCTTAAATTCTCTACATACTCATGAGTAGTGGAGGCATTTATCAGTGTCTGCTCTTGGGTCCTGTAGAGCAAATGCTGCGGAAGCACCATCTTGCGCCCAGTCATCAACTCAAATGGTGACATTTTGGTTGCAGATGAAGGGGTAGATCTGATAGCCATTAGGACCAGAGGTAATCGGATATCCCAACTTGGCCCAGAATCTGCCACAAACTTCTTTAATATGCTCACAATTGTCCGGTTATATCTCTCTACTGCCCCAGAAGAAGCTGGTCTGTAAGCAATATGCAACTTACTTTTGACCCCCAGTATCTCCCACATCTTTGTCATTACTTCACTGGTGAAGTGGCTACCTCTGTCTGACTCAATCCTTTGAGGTAGACCAAAACGGGAAAAGATGTGGTTAATCATCAAGGCAGCTGCAGTTTCTGCCTTGCAATTTGGGGCTGGGAGACATTCCACCCACTTGGTAAACAAGCATGTGACGGTCAACATGTACTTATTCCCCCTAGCCGAGCGAATCACAGGGCCTACAAAGTCGATTTGTAAATCTGACCATGGCAGTGTCATTCCCCTCTTTTGTAAAGGCGCCCGGTGCGTGAGGGATGATGGCTGAAATTGTGCACACACAAGACACCCCTTCAAGTATTGGTCGAGGTCCTGCCCCATGTGTGGCCAGTATGCAACCTCTCTTAAGATTTCCAATGTAGTGTGAAACCCCCTATGACCGGCGGTGGCCGCATCATGGGCGTGACTTAACATCAGGCTTCGGAATGAGGTAGGAACCACCCACTGATCGTGGCCAGCTTTGGATTTCCTTACCAACAAACCGTCTTGGATCCGGAACATTTTTGGACATTTCATCAACACTCTTAGGTCCTCTTTCCCAATGTAATCGGTATCCGTCAGGGGAAAGTTCTCAGGGTCCTCAAGGTGCTGGTAAAATTTACCAATTATTGGATCCCCCTTCTGAGCGGTAATCAAATCAGCATCAGGGGTCTCCTTGCTCCATTGTGCCATTGAAAGGTCGTTGTGAGCATTTGTCTGGGACCTAGTGATAGCAGTGACCTGGATTTCCCCCAATAGGGACTCAATCTCAATTAGATCCCCCTGGATGGCCCCGGTTTTGGCCAGCTGATCAGCTAAGTCATTTCCAGTTTTGTCTGGTCCCTCTACTTTGGAATGACCCTTGATCTTTTTCCAATAGATGGTCATCCCATTCGATGTGACCAGATCATCAATGTTTTGGATCAACTTCCCATGTTTCAAGGGTTTGTTGTTAGCACATAACATGCCTCTGGTTTTCCAATTAACCAGGTGCTCCACGAACCCGTTCCGTACATAATCCGAATCTGTGATTATGACCAGTTCGTGGAGTTGATGCTGGACAGCAGTGAGGATGGCTTGATGCACAGCCATCAATTCTGCCACCTGACTACTTCGGGGACCAATTTTGTATCCAGCGGAGGGTTCTGGGGACTCATTCACCCATGCATTCCCTACGCCGGCCACCAGTTCTTTCTCCCCGTTGTTGTCGACATGGTAAGAGCATCCATCCACATACACAGTGGGCATTCCCTCACACTTGTCTTCTTCAAAGACTTTGTGGGGGGAATTAAGGTATGCCTCCATGTTGTCCTTTATTTTTAGACTTTCGTCCTCGAGACAGTTTTCTCTGGCACAATCATGCAAGTCAGCCAGACCTTGCGCGAGGGGACTCTTCTTGTTTTGGCCATATCTGACCTCCACAGGAAAGCCTTGCATTGACAGAATCCAGGAAGTAATTCGGGAATTACTCACATTTCCGGCCCGGATTCTGTCACTTTGGAGATATTGCAGAGGCTGGTGTGGAGTCTCCACTATGATGTGTTCCCCCTGGATAAACGGGCGGTAATTCTTCAATGCCCACACCGTTGCCAGGAGTGCCTTCTCACAATCGTTGAATTTTTCCTCCACAGAGGATAAAGTTTTGCTCGCATAGGAGATTACTTTATTGACCTTGTCATGCTTTTGATATAATACTGCCGTCAAGCACGTATTAGAGAACCCCGTCTCCAGGAAGAACTCCTTCTTTCTGACAGGGTAAGCTAGGCAAGGCGCTTGTGAGAGGCTTCTTTTGAGTTGTTTTACTGCCTCGGCTTGTTCTGGACCCCATTCCCACTTGACCCCCCCCTTCAGGAGATGAATCAGGGGTCTGGTGATCTCTGCGTAGCCCTCAATGAACTTTCTGCTGTAATTAGTCAGTCCAAGGAGGCTCCTTAGTTCCCGCAGAGTTGTGGGGTCTTTCAGTTTCTGAAGTGCTTCCACTTTATTTTCCTGGGGACAGAGACCCTGAGGAGTAATCTCATGCCCCAAGAAATTAACACGGGTTCTACACCACTGTGCTTTCTGAAAGGAAAGTTTTGCTCCGGCGGCCCTCAACTGTGTCAGAACATAACGGATCTCTGCTATGTGTTCCTCCACAGATGAACTTTTGATGAGGACATCATCTACATAAGCCAGGTTACCCCTCGTACCCAGGTCGGGCATGGCCTTATGTAGGAAAATATTGAACTCATTACCGGAGTTAAGGTATCCGAAGGGAGTCCGGGTCCATGTGTACTGCTGGCCCCCAAAGGTAAAAGCCAGCTTGTATTGGTCCTCCCTACTGACAGGCACGGTCCAGTATCCATTGGTCAGGTCTATTGCAGTGAATACCTGTGACCCCTGAATCTGGGCCAGCCCTTGGTCAATGTAGGGAAGAGGCCATCGGGAAGTGTGGACCCGTTTGTTGAGCTCCCTGAGGTCAGCGCAGAGTCTCCACTGGCCGTTTGGCTTCAATATTCCCAGCACCGGATTATTGAAGGTGCTGTGGACTGGACGGATTATTCCCCGGGACTCAAGGTTCTTAATTATTTCAGTAAGGGACTCCATTGATGCGAGAGGCAAGCGATATTGCTTCACAAACACTGGAGTCATGCCAGGGTCCGTGGGGATTGTTGTGGTGTGGATGTCGGTGCGACCACAGTCATATGAGTCTACCGCAAAGAGATCTTGGAAATCCAAGAAAACTTGTTTCAACTTTTGCTTTTGTTCCAGAGTCACACAGGCATCAGCTAGGTTGACTCTCTCTTCCACCATCTGCCTGAAGCCTGGAAAGACTTCTGGTTTGGCTATCTCCGCGGCCTCCTCCAGCTGGGTGGAGAAGTCCCTGGTCAGAGTGCTGATTTGGACCGGAGGCTTCAGGTGGGAAAGGCAGCCCTCATGGACCTGGAAAATCACCTCATCCCTCCTGAAGTCACAGGTCACATCTTCCTTACCATAGGGGCAGGAAGTGTACACCAGGAAGTTCCCCCCATGCCGGGTAAAAATCCTGTCTGGTGTTGCGTTGTCATCACTGTCACTGTCAAAACAGTCCTTGGGGATGGGTCCTAACAGTTCATTTACAAGATCAATGGAGAAATGTCGGTCATCAACCGCCATTCCAATAATGGTGCCTGCGGCTAGAGTAATACTCTTTAAGTCGCTGTTATCCACCTCTATTAGAATGGGGTCATGTTCTATGTTGACTAATGGAGTCGGGTTTACCCCCAACCCTTGCTGTTGGAGAGAAGCATTTAGATGTATGTAAGCATCAGGGTTTTTCAACTCTTGTCCCCTTTTAACTTTCACTTCCAGGGAGAATTGTCGGGTCCTTTCTGGGATGGTGACTTCCTCTTTAACCTGAATTTCAACTGCATAAGGTAGCAATTGAGCTGACCTAAATGCTTTTTCTGGATCATCAAAGCCCATGGGATTATCCGCTAATCGGGACCAAGCTTTGAAGTTTATTAGGTCCAAACTAATGGCAAAGCGATTGAGAATGTCACTGCCTAAGTAAAAGGCGGCAGTGACGTCTCGCACGACCCAACAATTATGGACTATGCTCTTGTTGCCAATGGAGATTTTGAGCATACACCTGCTTGGCAGGAGATGTTTGGAGTCAGGTGCTTCCAGGTCCATTTCCCATTTGTCTATCAGTTTGAAGGTGGGAATGGCTGGATCTTTTGGGAGTTGGCGGAACATGGCTTCGCTGATGAAGCTCTTACCGTTGTTCACACACACTCGAGCGAGAACAGAGTCCTTCCCATCATTTAACTGAACAGGGATGAACAACTGCTCTCCAATTTGCTGAATATCAGCCAGGCTTTGAGCTGATTTCACATCTTTCTGGACTATAGGAGTGGGGGTTTCTGATTGTGGATTAGTATAGAATTTCAGAGTGTTTCCTTCCAGCGTGGAATACCACTTTAGACTGGAAGGAAGGTTGATTTTCAGAAATAGAGAGGACCCCCCATCACCAGTCTGTTGTCCTACTGCTATTACCGTCACGTCTGGAATTTGGTTGTTCTGGAAGTGAAATTCTACTTGGTCAGATTTTTGTTCAACCATGTGGCATGTGCCGTTTAAACTAACATGGTTGACACTCTGTTTTAATTTTATGGGTCGGCTAGTCTGAGTCCAGAGGACCTTGTTTACGCAATCTATTAGGGGTGACAACCTTCTCAGGAGGTCATTCCCTAGTAAACAAGGGGTGCCCTCTGGGGTCACAACTATGACCGGGTGTTTCAACTTATGTCGCCCGATCTTAATGTCCAAGTCTGCCGTCCCCTCGACGGGAATTTCCTTCCCGTCAAAGTTCTGCAGTTGTCCAGGAAGAGAGGTGAGAGGAATTTGGTAATTCTCTCCCCTTCCTGCATTCAGTTCGTCAAAGGCCCTTCTGGACAGAAGGGTAGCTTGAGATCCAGTGTCCACCAGTGCTGAGATTGTACCCTGCCCCTGTACTTGTACCGGGGCATAATATCTTCCCTCCTTCTCCTCAAGGGGGCACAGATAATGTACATTTTTGGACAACTGGTGGGCTAATTTTCTGGTTTTGGACATCGCTAGCGAGGAGATTTGGGCAGAATTCTGTGGAGAGTCTTGGGAATCTGAAAGAAAAAATTTGCAACTGGAGATCAGAGCCATTGTGGGTTCCCCTGGCTCCGTTTCTGGGCCGCCCCCCCCTTTTTGGAGGCAGTCGCCAGGATGGGTTTGAACCAGGGGATTTTCTTGCTGTTGGTTCTGGGATGAGATGGTGGGCGGCGGTAGCTCAGTCTCCCCATCTCCCCAGTCTGGATTTGCATCCCTAGGGACCCATTTTTCTTTGGGAGGAGTTCCCCCCTCTCTGAAGGAGAAGATCCTTTTCCCAGGATCCTCTGAGGATCCCTCTCCCTCAAATTGGAAGATCTGTACCTCCTCCTCAAACTGAGTCTGTTTGGGTCTTTTGTTCCTCCTACCCCCCCTCTGCTCCTTAGGAGGCAGACTTTCAGGGGCAAGAGATTTTGTTTCCAGTTCCTGGGTTTCCAGGGGCTGTTTACAAGTGAGGAAGGAAGCTTCCTCCAAGGCTTTACACCCCCCTTCCCTTTGTGCCTCCTCCCTGGGAACCGGTGATTTATCGGGGTGCTGCCCCCGTCATTGTTCTGGAGCACCAGGTCCAGAGTTGGGTGCGTTCTGCGCCGGCATGCTGATCTGAGGGTTCTGCTGAGCCCTCAGTATGTCACCCATATCCCGCGCCATGTTTTGAACCTGGCGCTCTAACTGGGAAACCCGCTCAGGCTGATACGGGGCCCTGTTTTCTCCCCTGGGCTGATCCCGGGAAGGGTAGCTATCCCTCCTCTGGTAATACCCCGGGTTGGGAAGATTTGGGTACCCCTCCACCCTTGGCCTCCCCTCTCCCGGATTCAGTGGTCTGGGCTCAGGGAATTGGGGAAAGAAGGATGGATGGTTTTGGGGCTGAAAGTCGGGTGGATATCTGGGGAAAAAGTTCTGCCCAGGGTTTGGTAAATTTCTGCCCTCCTGTGGGAAGTTTGGAGGGAAGTTCCCTGGGTTAGGTGCTTGTCTGGATCCCCCCCCTTGGGCTGGAGGAGTCCACACATAACCCAGGATGGGTCTGTTACCTTTGTAGCGAGGACTTACATAGTCAGGAGAGCGAGGGACCCCATTTGTGGGGCTGCCTCCCTGGCTCCCTGTCTGTGACTGGCCCGAGGACCTTCTGGGCCTAGCATTATTAGGTGCAGGTAGGTTTTTAGGCCCCCCCATCTCCAGATCCAAAACGGGGGTGACCTTTACCTCTGCCACCTTGACAGCAGCAGGGGTGCTGTTGGCTTTGGGGTTTTTCTGGGCATTGCTTTTATTTTCTATGGGCTTCTGCACCTCATAGATCCGGGTAGCCTGTTCAATGACCCAGTCTAAAGATCTTTTCTCATGAAAATCTCTCACGAGCTGGGTCATTATATATTTGGGCAAGGCATGGAAAAATGTATTGACAAACTCTCTACTATCTGTGCGCACCCTTCTGGTGGTTTGCGCAAACGCACGCTTTAACTCCTGCACAAATTCTCGTGGGGCCTGATCCTCCCCACATTGCAAATTGTAGGCCGCCTTGCGAGCCTCTTGAGGATTTCTGTGAACAGAAAAATGTTTCAGGATGGCCGCCTTATATGTGGACCATCTTAAATGATTTTGGTCCTCCAGCCCCGCAAAGAAACTGGAGTATTCCGGGGAGAATGTCCACTTTACATATTGAATACAGCTTTGGCTGTCCTTCAAATGGAAAGTCTCCATCATTTGTTCAAACAACTCTAAGTGCTCCCAAACAGAATACTTAGCGTTCTTATGGTAAGGCGTGATGACGCTCCTGATCGCCTTAATCTGCTTGAAGGGGTCCTTAAGCAAGGCCCTTTTTGCCTTATTGGCCTTTTTGGTTCGGGTAACCCTTGTCCATTCTTCCTCGGACTCAGAGGCACTGCTCCCAGAGGTTCCCGTCTGTTCTTCCAGGTTTTCCCGGATTCTGCGAGCCTGGGAATGGCTGGCAGACTGTGGGGACCTGGTCTCCTGTGTCCTGCGCAGTTCAGAGGAGTCTTCAGATTCCTCCTTGCTGCCAGGATTTGATGGGTACCCCCTCCACTGACCTAACTGGGCAGAGGTTTTCAGGATGCCCTTAATGGGCCTACTCTCCTGGGGTTCCCCACTGAACTGTATTGTACTTGGGTGCCCATACCCGGATGCCCACCCCTCCATTCCTGGATGGTACTGGCCTATGAGCCCCATGCTTCTGGCTGGATAGTAATCTGCCATCCCTGTGGCCCTGTGCTCATGTGCGCCAGGGGACATGGGGGTGGCAGAGTCCAGGGACTGGGGAAAATGAAGGCCCCTGGTGTTAGGGCTCCTGCGGTTATGGTCAGGAATCTCTCTTTCCCAGCGGACCTCATCTCTATCCGCCCCTGCTCCCTGTTGCAATGCAAGAGCCTGCATTTGTGCTTTCAGTTCCTCTGTTAAGGCCTTACTCGACTCTATCAGTTTCTCCTGCATCGCTACCTGTTGCTGGAGCCTATCATTGTGTTGACAGAGGGCCTCATTCTCCCTCTGTGCTTCCTGGTTGGTCCTGGAGAACTGGGCCAGTCTTTGCTGCAGGAGGTTTACCTCCTGGGCAATGTCCCTATTGGCCTGCTCCTTTCTTGCTAGAGCATCTTCCACCCTTCTGGTGTGCTCTACCAAGTTCTGGTTTTCTTTTTGGAGATCACCCAGCCCCTGGTGGGCCAGGTGATTTTCTTCCATTTTTCTTTTTAAATGGCAGACTTCCTGGCCTAAGGCGTCTCTTTCCTGACTAAGAGCCTGCATTTGTGCCGCCAGGTCGTCCCTTTGCCTTTGGAAGGCACCAGCTTTCTGGCGCTCCTGATCAAACTCTGCCTGGGTATCCAGGTCTTTCAGAATCAGTTTATTGCTCTCCTCCTTCACTCTATCTAGGTGGCCTTGCAGGGTGACTACCTGCTCAGCACATGCCCTATTGAAGTCTAGCTGTTGCTCCAGCTTTTTCTGGCTTTGCAGTAGGGAGTCCAAACCTTCTTGGTGTTCCTTCTGCAAGGCCAGAAATCTGGTATCCTGTTCTGACTTTTCCTTTTGCAGCACATCCATATCCTCCTTTATTTTAGTGATGTACTGTCTGGTCTCATTTTCTGACTCCTGGCTTCTGTGCAGCCTTTGCTCAGAAGAGTCCAGATCAGATTGGGCCTTCTCTAACGCCATCTGTTGCCTTTTTGCCAGATCATGGCCTTCAGCACATTTATTCTGTATGGCTCCCATGTATAAATATAAATATGCCGCTATCCTAACAATCTTGTCGTGCTCATCTTTGGCCTTAGGAGCCATATATAGTTCACTCAGGGCCACGTGTAATGGACCCTGATCTCTATATATATCTGACCCTGTTTCCGTGACCTGTTGCATGATGGCCTGCAACCAGACTGTTTGGTCCTGGTGAGTCCACTCACCTCTCACAAATAACTTATGTAAGAAGTGCTCTCTGGCTATTTTCATATCTACCAAGGTCGTCATTCTAGAGATTGGTCTCTGTCCTGACTTACAGAAGTTAGTATTTTAGTTTTGCAGAACAGAACTTTTCTTGGAGTGTCCCTTTTGAGGAATGCTTCACAGCGTAATGCAGCGTGGTGATCCGACTGGATGTATGTATCCCGTCAGTTAGCACACTGTATTAAGCTGCACAAGTGGTATTCTAACCCAGAATCCCGGATACGAGCCCCCACTTTGTAAGAGGATTCAATTGAACACTACAGCTAAGTCAACGCCTAGTCTATAATACTGAATGAAAACCCTTATTGATATATCTTTAGGTCCAGTTCATGCGTTCTGGATGACTACCCCTATATAACATCCCTCTCTTGGAATCCCCCTGACCCCACTGAGCCAAGAAGTAGTTCTGTTTTGCAAGTTTAAAAGGTTTATTTGATAATTTACAATATATATTATATCACGCTTTATAATAAATTAATAATTGAATAGCACACTTAATCTGATATGATAAAGATTAACAACAGAGAATCTGGCACTAGCACACTTCTTTATAATTACTAAGGAGTTGAGATGAAATGGATAAGGAAGCACACTGGTAATTAGGAACAAAAGTATAATGTGGTAGAGGATGCTTTATGTAAGCTCAGGTGGATGCAATATTCAATGAATGCAGTACAGAAAATACTCAATATGATTTCAACCAAACAATGTAATCACTTTTCTCTGGCAATCCACTCCCCCCCTCTTTATGCAATGCAAGGGAATGGGAGGAAAGCACGCAGTTCTCAAAAATGCAATCAATGTAATCAGTTCACCCCAGCAAGCTTAGACAACAGAAAACAGATAGGAGTTTTGAAAACCAAGCCCAAATTGCTTTGATATGTGCTGGCAATGAATTAAAAAATATGCTAAACGCTTTTAATTCCCTTACAGAGGTTCAGGGTGAGTGGTATCTAGTTAATATTAGTCCAGGCTCACACTAGCAATGATGCAGGGATAGTTAGCAGGTTAAACGAATTTCTGGCCAATGGAAAGCAAACAGCAGCAGTTTTTACATGTGAAGAAATTGCAAATCGCGGTAAAATTCGCGGATGCGCCGAGCGCTATTACAAAGGAACCGCAAGGACTATCTCTACCGTTTTGGGGTCCTAGAAAAGCCTGGGATCTCAGCTTCCAAATGAAAGTTATTGCAAGTCTCTAGCCCAAACGGTTGCGGAGATATGAGTAATTTAGTAAAGGTCGTTTTTCAGATTTGAAATTTTAAAGTTCAAAAAGACACGTGCAGCTTTTGCAGCTAAAATGACAGGTGACAGTTAGGAGGCAGTTCTACTTAGGTTAAATAGATTGAATTATATGATTTTAACTAGGAGATTGGTTCTGCACAGTTTTCTAGGTACTCACACTATATTCTTGGGTGAAATGGGCCTCGCCATGGATCTGGTCAGGGTTTTAGACTGGGCTCTGGTCACTCTCTGGGCACAGCACGGCTTTCTCCCTCTGGTCTGGTCTCTTAGTTCTGGATAGATTGAAGTCTCTAGTTTGGCTTTCTGGAGGTTGATGGAGGTAAGTATGGATTTTTCCGGCAGAGCGTCCCGCTGCAAATGGATTTGGAAAGTCCCTATCTGTCCTGTCTGTCTGCTTTTATGTGTTTAGAATGTGGGTGTGTTCTAGCATCACTGACCCTACCTCTCTCTCAGCTTCTAATTGGTCAGACTTCCATTCCTCCGCTTGATTGGCAAACTGAACTGTGAGTCAGATTGATGTCATTTTACAGCCTGCAGAAAGTCCACTCCTCCTGTCAACTTACACACAAATCTAGATTTGAAACAAATACATATTTGCAGAGGTACATATTGTTTTAAAATCATATGCACCCATCATGCATTACAGGAGGTATCCCCTGTTCAAACTCTGCTCTTCCTGGGAGCTTGCATTCAGAACTGGCACATATTTCACTTTTTAACTGCTTTTTCAATTTCCGACATGGACCCAACTTTACATACATGTGTGCAGGGGGTAGGGACATTAACTGATGAAGTTTCAGATTTTTAACATGCACACATTTAGAGTAATATCCACTTTTCCGCTAAAACCCCCCTGAACATACCACCGGTTCCTACCACGTCTTAAACTGTGGGCAGAAAAATCACAAGAATTATGGTATCATTTATAAAATTTTCACATGTCCGCTCTATGAATTATCCCCCTTTTTATAAAACCATATCCTTGCTGCAGGGGTGTGTCTTTTCAGGTCACATGGTACAGAAACCAGTCTTTCCAGTTTCTGCCAAGCCAGCTTGCTTCTCACAGGCAGTGCTCCTCCCAGCTTCTCCAGGAGGAAGCCACTTTTTACGACGTCTGTAATAAAAAACCTTTGCCTGAGTGGAGAGGGCTTTGTTCACTCTCTGGCAGAGCACAGGAAATTCAATTAACAGATAGATGGCATATCCTTAGCTTGGGCAGCAAAAGGAAGGTTGGCCTGGGAACACAGTTGTGACTCAAGTTACACTCCTGATGGGGGTTAGTTGCTAGGCAAAATCAAGTTCCTTAAGCCAGACCTTCAGCTAACTTTTTGTTGCTTTCAAAATAACTTGTAATTTTACACATGCAGCTAGAATGCTGATTCTAAGTGCAAAACTATGACATTTCAACAGTTACAAAGGCATGTGACACCAAACATAGGTCACTCATTTAATTTAACATTTTCGATTTTGGTGGTTTTAAATCCAGTTGTAGTTAGGCTTAAGCTGCTGACTCCATAGCATTTTTGTTATAAGCATTGTTTTTGGGCTCTTCATTTCCCAGATTTTGTAGGCACACAAAACTCCATTCTGCCAAATGTCTGCTGGTGTTCAGTGAATATTTTGCACATGTTGCAAGGTTTGAAATAGGCATTTTGCTTGCCTTCAGAAAAACACACAGAGTGGTTTTAAAACGCCGGCTTTTGGATAGTGGTGAGTACTGGGACTGCACCCATTTTTGGGATTTAAGAAATGAATTCCCCACAATTCTAGGTTGCATTTGGCAATCAGCATTGCCATTCCCAATGGTTTCAGACTACTGTGCGGGTAGTCCAATGGTGGTTTTAAAGCGCTTTGAAGCTAACCGGCGCTACTGTTTTTCCTTTGGCAACCCATTTCCCTCATGGCAACCCGGCCTTTCATTCTCGCACTGGTGGGTGGCAAGTGAGGCAACCATTTTGGTGGGCGCACAAACTGCGCAGCTTTCCTGGATTTCGGCGCACATGTGGGTTTTCCGCCATCTTGAATTACCTAAGCCCACAGCACCAAATGTTGTAGCAGGATAGCTTAAACGTGGGTCAGGACACCCAACAGTGTAATCTGCATTTGTGGCATCAGGGCAAATCCTGCCAAGAAGCCAAGGTACTCGAGGAACCCATCAACCCCAACACACTTTTGTTGTGACCAGTCGTGCAAAATAGAGAGTTATTCTGATAAATGTAGCTGATATGTTTGGCATTTGCGAGGGCAAAGGGGAATGGGTGACCCTGAGAGTTTCTTGACACACCTATTGTGCGGCCAGGCGTGAGTGACAATCGTGTCAAGGTCTATTGATCCTGCCAACAGCCCACAAAAAACTCTCCCGGTAAACTCGGCACCGTGGGAACGAGACGATGGCCCAACAGGGAAGATGACAGCTTGACCCACTGAAGGCAGAAATAGGCTATAATGAGCTGGCAGTGAGAGCTGGGGCACCAATGGCAGAACAGAGGGGTGCTGATACCTCTGACAGAAGAGAGAGAGAGGCGGGAAATGAGGGACAGAGATGCTGACAGAGTGTGTGGTATAGAAGGAGGGATAGAGATGGTGAGAGAGCGAAGTGAGAGGGGATGAGGGGAAGGGAGAGAGGAGATGGGGAGACTGCTAGCGAGAGAAACAAAGGGGGTGTGTATGTGCGTGAGAGAATGAGAGTGAAAGAGAGCAAGACAGGACGGACAGAGATGGTGGGAGACAGAGAGATGGTGGGAGAGAGAAATAAGTGCAAGGGGAGAGCAAAAGAGAGATGAACGGGGAGAGAGAGGCAGAAGGAGAGAGGTTTGTATGCAACCAGAGGGAGGTGAAATTTCAGGCCACATATGTGGGAGAGATAATTATGATGTGACTGAAGGAAGCGTCACTATAGGTGGGTTCTGGAAAGCTGCACGCTCGGCCACTAACAAAAAGAAGAAAGAGTCACGAACACATTAGTTTTAGACAGGAAGTATGATGGAATTTTGTGATAAGGGAAGAGGGCACAATGGTATCATCACGTGACTAGGGAACTGGAGGAATCGTGCTGTCAGTGCAGAAGTCTGTACACTGGGGCTTTGATGATGGCTGAATGTACTTAACAGAGCCAGCGTGATATTAATACTTCCATTTACTACATACCCCAATATACTC
Source organism: Ambystoma mexicanum (assembly GCF_040938575.1). NCBI lineage: Eukaryota > Metazoa > Chordata > Amphibia > Caudata > Ambystomatidae > Ambystoma > Ambystoma mexicanum. Next base: position 415,775,561 of record NC_090927.1, on the reverse strand, counting down.
CACATCCTCAAATAGTGGCCAAGACTTCCTACCTCCAGTTCATGCTGACTGCTAGAAAGTGCCATCAGGAGTTTCGCTGTATGCCCGTATGTGCAGATCTTGAAAGAAGCCAAACTCTACACAGGTGTCTAACCGGCAGGCATGTTTCGGTCACTTCCAGTCATTTCAAGATAAAATTTCACCCGCAGCCCTGCCACACACCCACATTTACATGACACCTATCGGAGTCTGCTGAATTGAGTGCTATTGTATTTGGGCAATGAGGAAGGATGGAGCTTACATATGAAAGAGAAAATAAAATATACTTCAAGGAAAACGCGACCCCTAGTGACCCACAAAGGATGGTATGACGTCCTTTCATCGCGGGATGTTTTTTCGCGGGATTTTTTACCGCGAATTTGTTTTTCAAAAAAAACCATCGCATTTTTTTATAAAATGGGGGGAGGTTGGGGGGGCCCAGCTAAAAAAATATAAATGCTATGGGTCTTTTTGAAAAAAAAATCGCGGTAAATAAGCCGCACTAAAAAACTTCCCGGAATGAAATGACATGGAACCCAAAGGATGTTCCTGAATTCTAGCGTATTGGAGTTATGTTGAACAGCTTTCATGCATCTGTTTGCTAACTCCTTTGCCCTTGCCATTTCTATCCTTGGTCCAACATTGGATCTTTAGCTTGACACAGCTTTTGCTGGATGTGAGCATCTGCAGTGTGCAACATCAACTGGTCCCTCAAGTATTCAACGCCACCCCTGTGAATTTGTACCTAGCAACAGTCCTCTTAAAGCCGCAATGTAGGTTTCCACTGTCTCTCCTTTGCTCTGCTTTCTTGTGAAGAAGTAATAGCTTTTCAAGAACAACATTGGTTTTGTTCCCAAAATGCTTTTCTAGCTTTGCAAAAAGCAGTTTCAAATCCTCTGTTTGTACTTGACCTGCCAGAGTCACCTGCATCATTACAGTTGAGTAATTAAGGGTGTAAAAAATGTGGAATGCTTCTGGCCTGATACAGTTCAGTAAGGTAGCCTCTTTTAGGCCATCATTAAATTTTGCACCACCAACGGCTCTTAAAAAAACCTAGAATTAATCAAGACATTGGTCCCATGGTGTAGAAGGATTGCCTGGATTATGGAGGAAAGGGCATGAAGCAGGTACATTCTGCATTGTGAGCAGTGTGAGGCTTCAGCTTTGACATTTTAAATAAATGCACTTTCCTTCTCTATATTTTTCCTTTTTACCTCTTCTTTCCTCTTAATTTGTCTTTCTTTTTTTGTCTTGTCCTTTTTTGTCAAGTAATGTATGGCACAGCCTTGTTCCTTTTCGTTTGTGTGAACTTTTAAGCCCAAAAGGTCAAAAGTACCGGGACGAGGAAGCTTTGTGCAGAAAGATCTGGCTATTGTCACCATGCGTTGCTAGGGTGATCAACAAGCATCCACGATGGCGACTGCTCGTTCCACAATGCTGCAAGGTGCTTTCCTCAGACTTCCACTCTCTCTTTCATATGGCACGCGGTGTGCGAGACCGTCCCCATCCACTCTGCTGTCCCTCCCCAACTTCAGGTGAAGCCCGCACTTGCCTTATGGTGGGCAAGCACCTCTATTCAGTTGCTTGTCCAGCTGGGAAGTGTTTGCTTGCTCATGGGTCACAGTAGCGTGCACGAAGCAATCAGATGGATCAATCAACCGCCAACACAAACTCCTTTGTGGTGCCTGAGAGTTCTCACGCCGCTTGGTGCCAAAATGTTAAGATATTCTGCTTCAACACAGATATGGAATTAAGGGTATGTTTATTCGGGCGGTCCCGCGTCTTCCTCTGCTCCAAATGCTCCCCTGTGTTGTTATCGAATCCCAGTGGGGCGCTCCAAACAACACAGGAGATCAAATCACAACAGAAGTTTTTATAATTTTTATAATTGGAGCATGTGAAGCGGTTTTTAGACACTAGCAAAAAAGTGGATACAAAGTGGATATGGCCCACACTCTTATACATGAGGCCATCTGGGGCCGGGGATCACTCAATCTTCAACGCCTCCTGACCAAATACTGTCTTTCCAGACTCCTCCGTTCCTCTGGCACCACCTCCCTGCGTGCTAAGCGCTTTGCCAAACAGAGAGCTGGCGGGCGATCACTTTGCTCGGCTGGCGTCCTCCTGTGAAACAGCCTCCCTCTCCCGCTGCGTCTTGAGCAAGACCTCCATAAGTTCTGAAAAAGCTTCAAGACCTTTCTCTTTACCTCTTACAGCAGCGTGACGGGTGTGCAGGGCCCTTATGTGTCCCCGGGTCTTGACCCCCACATCTCTCATCCCAGCTGCTGTCTTTCTTTATACGCCACTTACTTGGCTCACCCATTCATTAATTATTGAATTTACCTTCCTCTCCTCTCAGCACTTACCCTGTGCACTTCTCTATGAGCCCCAAAGCACCTTACTCGTCACCCCTCACCCCCTCTGCACTTGTGCGTTCTGAACACTCACAAGGCATAGCAGGTTTGTCTCCCCGCCCTTTTATTCTCAATATTTGTTTGTACTATTAATACAATGTATGTATCCTTGCTGTGATTCGTTGTGTACCTTCCCCTGTCCCCACCCTGTTTTCCCTGTGGACGCTTTGAAACAGTTTTGCTAATTGTATAAGCGCCTAATAAGTGACCAATAAATAAATATAAAATACATGTATATTAAGAGGTAATGCATAGCCCCTTTACCTGTAGAGTACATAACAAAGTGGAACAACACGACAAGGTTTTCCTGTGCGTTGTTTTTCTTGATGAGTTTTTTTTAAGTAAATTAAGTATTTAAGGACTTGGTGGAAGGTAGAGAATGCCTAAAGTAACGGTTGTACCCAAAGGTCTCTGGTTGAAACATTGAAGCTGATTGCGTAAAATGAAAACAGGCTTGCATCCCGTGATAACCAACAAAAAGTGATATGCTCATGATACACGTTGTGTTTGTGTGGATCCTGTTGTCCAATTGTGTTCAATGTAGTGAAAACCTCTCATTTTGCTAATTACATCAAAAGATTAGCTGGTTCTTTCATTCTCCCTAATTAAGTTATTAAAGCCGGGAAATCCTACCTTCAAAATTAGACACCTCATTACAGCACTGTGGCGTTTTTGTATTCCAGCTTTCTACTCAGAAAACAAAAGGCAAGCAAAGTCATAGTTTCTTTGCGTGACATTCACTGAGAATGTGTCAGCCATTATCTCCGTGGTGCAGGAGCATTATATCTCCCACAATCGCCGTGAGTCACATGTATTTCTCATTGTTTGTCCTTCAGGAGGCCCATTCAGGCTATATCACACTCGAGCACATTTCAGGCATTTAACTGAAAGAATAAACAAGACAGCTTGGGGAAAGTTAAAGAAAGCAGAGGCGATATTGGGGACATGAAAACACATGCAAAACGCGGGGCTGTTTTTATTAAACACAGAAAGCACAAACAGTGAGTTTGTATCTCATCGAAAACGTCTTTCGAATGACAATCTTAAGAAGGAATTAGCTCATTGAAGGCATGGCACTGTGGATGGTAGTGGGTGACCAGTGGGCGAAGAACGACAATCATTTGAGAGCCTAACGTGGCCAACAGTCTCTTAATGTTGGGATTGTGTCGTTTTTGAAGGCAACCTGTCTATTTTGTTTGTATTGCATTCAAAAGATTAACATGTGTTTCCGGCCACCATTTTATGTGTAGAACGAATGACTAGAAAAAAAGAAAGCATTAAAGAGAACAGCTTGGAATGAAACGCAAAAGGTCGAGACAGTGAAAATAATTGCAAACGTGAATGGATGAAAGAAGAAGGGAACTACGTCACAGCCGTCACAAAGGGCAAGATGGCCTGCACTGATGGCTACCCTATGCTGTAAAGCTATCAGTCTAGAAAATGTGATGTGGCTGTTATCAGATGACACGTCCAAAAAGACGTCGATGAACACAAGATTAGGGATCCAGTGAGATAATAGATATTCCATACCAGATTAAAAGGGCTTTGAACGTCAGCTGAGCACGTAACTAAGCTGTGCAGACTGGACAATGATGGCATCCTCTGTGTGGTAGACATCATCAAATGAGACTCGGAACCGGAAACCACTAACTCAGTGGCCATTGCACCACTCGTGAAATTGCACTCCATGCTAGATTTCTGTGCCACCGGATTGTACCAAGGCACAGTTGTTACCACTGCGGTATTGTCACAGCCTACCTTCTGCGGAAAATTCAGTCTCCTGCTGTCTGCAATGCATGAGCAAATGTGTACGTTTCCACACACTGCTATGGATTTGGCCTTGGTGAAGGCAGGGTTCTCCACAATAGGTGGCTTCCCCAAAGTTATTGAAGCGTTAGACTGCACTTTTGTGAGGATCGTACCACCATGTGCAAGGAAACAGATGCTCAGAAGTCTAAAAATGCATTACTCTCTGAGCAGACACATTATTTGCAGCGCTGATTTCGCAATCACACGTTGCTGCAGCAATGTCCCTGTGTTAGCCCATGACGCATGCATCCTGCACAGCAGCAACCTACCAAAGGTGATGGCTGTCAGGCTACACCACAGAAGTAGCAGCGTTCCCATGTTTTCATCCAGGCTATTTTAGCCGTAGGCATTTTCACTGTGGAGTTTTCACTGCGGCTGTTTTTGCCAAATTCTTTGTTTTGAAATGGGGGGTTCCCCCAGCATCCCTCTATCCCACCCCTACCGCCTCACTCCAAACACACAGACAACTTTTCAAATTGCCACAATGAAAACATGGTAAGCGAAGTTGGAATCTTGTGTCATTTTGAAATCACTAGCAACAAGAAGAGTCCATCATCAGAATTGTGACCTGAGACAGAAGGTGTGTGCAGAATGTAAACATCATTCACTAGACTGCATATTGTCCTTAGACATATCCTGAATCCTAGACACGTGTCTGAAAGAATATATATATATATATATATATATATTTGATTTAGCTGAAATTAATCAACTTTTCAATAAGTATTTAACAAAATATTTTACACTATCAAATTGTACAGTTATCAAAATTGTCACAATTATCACATCATAAACAGATGCAAGATCAACATATTAAAGGAATCAGAATAAAGAATAAAAAGAAAAGGGAAACACCCTTGGAACTTAGATATTCAATAATCTATGGACCACCTACCCACTACTTGCCAATTTGTTATGCTGCTGAGTTTATGTTTTGCTTAATTATTGTGGATTATGGAGACACAGTTTGAATTACATACATAGTTGGAGTTTGTAACACAAATCAATAGCACGTTGTCCTTCAGACAAATCGGCTTTAACAATATAATTTCATTTCTGTACTTTATGATTGTAAAGCTGGTATGGCTTCAAGTGACTCAAAGCATTCGTCATTTTCATTTCGTGCATGCAAGTCTAAAGCAATTATGAAATTACAAGTAGCTATCCGAATGCTAATAGAAGATGCGGCCAGAATGGTTGGCCACCTGTTTTCAATAGGCATGTTTCTGAAATAAATTAGATGTTTGACAAAATGCTTCTCTCTCAATTGTGTTAGAGCTGGACAATCCACTATGAGATGTTCAATTGTTTCTTTTGTTGTAGAGTCCTTACAGAAGCGACAGTAATTTTGTTGCATGCTGATGATGATTTTACGTTCGGCCAAAAGGTCTCGGGTGTGCCACAAGTTCAGCCGTAGTCGCAATATAGAGTTCCAAATGATGGGTGAAGGGGATCTGTGAAGATATGGTTCCATGTGTCTGAACTTTTTTTCACCAAAATGTTAATTGCTGAAAATTTAATAATTAAGACATGTAGTTTCTATACAATCCATCAGAAAGATTTTATGTTTCGCTCTGTCCGGATTTGTTAGCAAAACTTCTACAGTTACATCCGCATTTGCCAGAATTTGAAAAATATGGTTCGTCCATTTTCGGACAAACTGATGTTGAGAGGAGGTTATATACACTGACAGAGTTCTGAATACATTGTTTACATCAGTCAAGATTAAGCACTTGCGAAAGAGAGCACACAAATTCCAGTTGTACAGTGCAATTAGTGAGGTTAGACCCAGCTCATACCACAGCAAAGGTCCTGGGACGGATTGCGGTAGGTGGAGTACTTGTCTCCAGAATTTGGCCTCTAGATTATTAAGGGAGGCTGATGTTATGATTGCTCTCGCCTCCAAGCCATACAAAAGTGTGGGAATCCCTTTCTGGTTCTAAAATAACAGAGCTGATTTAATGGTGGATTTCCCATATTTGTATAGGATCAATCTGGTCTGCGATATGGCTGTCTCCACTTTATGCTTTATTATTTCCCATTGTGTATTTAGGGATGGCGAGCCATCAATCATCATCCTCAAATACACATAATTAGGAACCACCTCCAACTTAACATTATTGATGTTCCAGTTCAACCTGCATCTATTGATAAGGGTCGAAGTATATGTCACAATCTGCGATTTTTTTAAGATTGATTACAAGTTCATTCCAGTCCAAATATAGGTTAATAGCTGTCAACAATTTTTGCAAACCTACTGGAGTTTTTGAGACTAACGCTAAATCATCTGCATACCATACAGCTTGGATGGATACATTATTCAATTTTGGGGAATCAGAGCAGACATCTGGGAATACATACTTTGGGGCCGAGTCATGGACCAAACGTGCGCCGAAATCCGTGGCGCAAGCTGGCACAAGTGTGAAAAAGCAAGCGCATGCGCACGCGTGTGATTCATGGAAGGCCCTGTGCGTGTTTTCCACGGGATGTGCTCCAAATCCGCAGGTGGCGCACACGGGCGGACACATCATTGCAACATCCAGAATGCTGTGCGCGACGCTTTTTCCCCTAGCTTTGGGAATACAACCTCGTGTCTGGCGTATCTATCATGTGTGGTGACTCGCCTTGTTTCCATAGACGTTAGGGACCGCTAGGGGCCCCTTTCAAGATGGTGCCCGAATAGGGACCCTCCCCCACTTGTTCCATCGCATATCTTGTAATTGAGTAAGGCAGAGAACGTCGAGGATGGGACGATCAAGCCCGGATCAAGAGGTGTTCGGGGCGCCCTGTACAAGTGATGAGAGACTCCTTTGCAGATCTGCACACATCTGATCCCTGATCGACATGCCTGGCTAGAGAACAAGGAGGCGACGGTCCCAAAACGAGGCAGAAGCCAAGAAACGCAGACACGACGTCCTTTGGTGCGTCAGTATACAGACGACTTGATTTATCAGGTGAGTCATTCCCCGATTCAAAGTAATCCTGATATTGGTTGAGAGTTGACTTTGCAAAATCAAACGCCCTAGGTAAGGTTGATTAACCAGGGGGAAGGTTGAAACATGCCTAGGGTATTGTCCACCCTAGCTGGGTTTTTCCGCTGTGGTAGACAATCTTTGGAAGATGGCCAAATTGTACCACCTGGGGGAACGCCGGCGTATGAGATGTATGTGAAGTATGGAGTGGGTGCGATAATATTCTGTGAGATTTGGCATAGGCAAACCAGAAAGCAACAAGACCATCAGTGGCCGATTAATGGTAGTTTTGAGATAGCGAGAATAGATAACTTGGAAAGGGTGTTAATAAGAAAGAAAGCGCGTCTTGCAGCATTTGAGACTATTAAAGACTGGAGAAGGGAAGCAATGCTCCGATTTAGAAGTAGAGCGAAGCATGCGTGCAGGCATAAATCGAAAGGTGAAGTAGCAGAAGAGAAAGAAGAGGAGGAGTGGACTGAGAGTCTAAGAAGGGCAGGTAGGCGTGACCAGTTGAATATAGAAAAAAGATATCCACAACGAGAATTACACATAGCAGATGAATTGATAGAAAACATATTGACCCATACAAAACAAGGCCCAAGATCAGAAGTGAGGCCAGACACGTCAGTAGCTATTGCCCAAACCCTGCCCATAGCCCAAGCTCTCCCTCCGGTAGCTCAAGCCCTCCCACAGCCACAGACCGCGCTCGTAACATTTCCTATTAGCCAACCAGGCCCACAACAGACACTCCCTGTGCCCATTGTCCCATCCGCACCTCCCGCCTCAGACACAGACTCGGTACCGTCCATTCCTCCTGGGGTTGAAGTTGAAACCACGGGGGCAAGAGGCGGGACTGAACAACAGGGATGCACGAGGGTAACTGGCAGCACGATCAGCAAAGAAAGGAAGGTGGAATTACAGCAACAGGCAGAGATGTATACAGATGGGAATGATGGGACAACAACATTTGCTTCGATATATGACTTCCGAAGAAGCAACGAAAGACAGGTAGTGTTGGAATGCATGGGGGTGAATATTTGGTGGAGAAATGGAAGCAGTTAATTGGGAAATTACCATTGCAGCGATTGTTAGATTTGAATGCATTAGCACGCTGTAGGGAGAGGGATGAAGAAGTGAGAGAACATGTATATGGACTTTTTGAACTTAAAGATGAATTAGATAATGATTATGCCGAAATGTTTACTACACCTGGGTACAGGGGTAAGGACATCGGGAGACATCGGAAGGAAAAAAAGGGGTCACATAATAAACGGCAGCAGTTACCATCACCGGGGTAGAAGGAAATGGTGGACGAATTATCGTTGCTAAAACAGATGGGGGCAGACTTGAAAGTATGCCTATTGAAAACGCAGGTACTACTGCAGCAAGTAGTAGGACACAATAGAATCAGAGGGAACGCACAAGGAAGGAGTAATTCGAATAAGCATGGGGGAACAGTGGGACCAAATCAGTGTGCGTATTATAAGTAGGAAGGACATTGACGAGCGCAATGTCTGCATCTGCAGAATAGAAATGGGTCTGGTCAGAGGAGACAGCATAGAGGGCACCAAGGAGCGAATGGCCCAAATAGGAATAGTATGCAGCAGCACCACAATAACGGAGGTAATCAAAACCAAAGTCAAAACCAAAATGCCCCTAACCAGAGCCAGGGACAGCAAAACCAACAGTATGGAAACCAAAGTGGGAGAAATAGAGGAAAGAGTGGGAACGTTTTCGATACACAGCCAAACACGTATTACAGTAACAGCAATGATTACACATCGGATGATGTGTTATTTCCCCAATAGGACAGCCCAGGACAGGGGTCGGAACCAGTGCCTATTCCCGTGAATCAGAGAGGACCCTACGTAGAAATGAGAGTCGGGAATGAGGAACACTGCTTTCTTGTAGACACAGGAGCGCAGAAGTGTTCAATAGACCACCACTTGGTTCCGAATATACCACTGTCAGTGCAAAAGAATGTTTCCGTAGGGTTTGCAGGTACACCAGTCATAAACCGAGTGTCCAAACCAGTCCCAGTTACTATAGGACCATTTACTGAACATTGTCCTTTCCTTTTAACAGAAAATTGTGGGGAGAACCTGTTGGGATTGAATTTGTTGAAAAAATTAGGTTCCGTTATACATTGCACGGCAGACAGGGTATTCCTAACGATTTGGCTGCACGATGCCCCTGTGTCAGAATTCACGTCCGAAACTTTACCAGGAGAACTGAGTAAAGTGCCAACCTTTATATGGGCAATGCATGACAATGATGTAGGATGCTTGAAAATAGAGCCAGTAAAGATCATTTTGAAAGAAGGTGTTACCCTACCGCGAATTCCCCAATACAGAATTTCGGCTGAAGGTGAGAAAGGATTGAAGAGTATTGTTACAGATTTGGTGAAATTAGGGGTAATTGAAGAAATTTCAGGCAGTACATGCAACAGCCCGATTCTTCCAGTTTATAAAAAAGGAGGCAATGAAGTACCATACCGTTTTATAATTGATTTGCCAACATTAAACAAGGTAGTAGATCCACAATTTCCTTTAGTGCCAGATGTCACTACAATATTGACAATGATACCTGTTTCAGCAGAATATTTTAGTGTAGTGGATTTGAAAAACGCGTTCTTCAGCATTCCAGTGGACAAGGACAGCAGATATTTGTTCGCGTTCACATTAGGAGGACGATCATTTACATTCACGCGGATTCCGCAAGGTTACACGGAAAGTCCAAGTATTTACAGTAGAGCATTAAAAGAGCAGCTAGACATGCTAGAATTACCAGTGGGTTGTGTACTCTTGCAATACATAGACGATTTATTGTTAGCTGCAGACACAGAGGAGATTTGTAAAGAAAGCACTGTATTACTACTGTCACACCTAGCGGCACATGGCCATAAAGCTAGTTTGAAGAAATTTCAATATAATCGAAAGGGGGTGGCCTTTTTGGGCTACCTACTTTCGAAAGAAGGGAGAAGGCTAATGCCAGAACACATAGAAAGTATTTCTTGTATGCCTATTCCAAAGACACAAAAAGGAGTCCGAGCCATAATAGGCATGGCTTGATATTGCCGACAATGGATTGGTAATTTTGCGTTAATTGTGAAACCGAGGGTGAATTTGACTAGAAAAGATGCGTTTATGCCATTGCAGTGGGATGAGGAATGTCAGAAAGCATTTGATCAATTGAGAACTGCATTATGCTCGGCTCCAGTTTTGGGCACGCCGAATTATGAGAAGGTTTTTAGACTGTTTGTGTGTGAAAGTGAAGGATGTGCATTGGCGGTTTTGACACAGGAACAAGGTGGAAGAAATAGGCCATGCGGCTATTTTTCTTCTGCGCTGGACCCTGTACCGTGCGCACTACCACGATGTTTGCGATCTGTCGCGGCGGCTGCTGCGTCAGTGAAACAAACAGAAGGGATGGTATTGGGGCACACTTTAATTCTGATGATGCCACATGCCATAGACGTTCTATTAAATAGGACACAGACGCAACATCTCACCTCTGCTAGATTGACAAGATATGAGATTATCTTGTTCGCACCCCGTATCCAAATTATGAGGTGTAGCGCTTTGAATCCTGCAGAATTAATGCCACTACCCATAAAAGAAATTGGGGAGGATGAATCACCCCCCCACGATTGCTTAATGGTCACTGAGGAAGAAACCAAGGGGAGAGTTGATTTAAGTGATACCCCACAGAAAGAGCCAGATGGAGAGTTATTTTGTGATGGCTCATGTTTTAAATTACCAGATGGCATGACAACTGCCGCATATGCTATCACTACCCTAGAGAGCGTTGTAGAAAGCAAAAGAATCCCCTACAATTTGGCACAAGCCGCAGAGATAATAGGATTAACCAGAGCCTGCGAGATTTCTGAAAATTTGAATGTGAATATATATACTGATAGCCAGTATGCTTTTGGGGTGGTTCATAACTTTGGTCGACTCTGGGCTGAGAGAGGTTTCTTGAGATCACATGGTGCCAGAATTCAACTTGGCCCTTTGATTGTACGATTGCTGTGTGCACTCACGCTTCCAAAGCACCTAGCAATAGTGAAATGCGAGGCACACAAAAAGGTAACATGCAAAGTAGGAGAGGGAAACGCGTTTGCAGACAGAATTGCGAAACAAACTGCCACTGATTTAAATGCCAAAATGATGACGGTTCACACTGAGGAAGTACCCTGTATAATACAAAATGAAGTTGCCACTGTCAAAGAAATGCAGGCCGAAGCTACGGCCGATGAAATACAAGGGTGGGCAGAGGGCTCTGCTGAGTTAGATCTGGAAGGTTGTTGGGTGGACAAGGGAACTAGAAACTGGATGTTGCCAAATTCCTATGTGACTGCACTGGTCACAATGGCCCACAGCCCTACCCACATCTGTGCGAAAAAGATAATACAGCACCTATCTACAGTATGGCAGAATGTAAACATAAAAAAGAATGCAGAGAGGTTGGTGCAGAACTGTATCACGTGTTTGCAACACAATGTAGGAAAGGGAACATTGAATCCAATAGGCAGTTTTGGCCCACCCTCTATGCCATTTGAGGTGATCCATTTTGATTTCATAGAGATGGAGAGATGCCAAAACTTAAAATGCATCTTAGTGGTGATCTGTGCATTCAGTAAGTGGGTGGAGGCATATCCCTTGAAGGACTGCACAGGAATGAGCACGGCAAAAGTAATGCTTAAGGAATACTTTTCCAGATTTGGCTTGCCCCGTGTCTTATGGTCCGATAATGGACCACATTTTGTGGGCGCAGTGGTGTTACAGATATGTGCGGGCCTTCAGATCGATAAGAGATTCCATAGTTCAAGGCATCCGAGTTCAGCCGGTCTTGTGGAAAGGCACAACAGGATTCTCAAATCAAAAATCAGTAAAATATGTGCGGGAAGCAAGTTGAGTTGGGTGGATGCATTACCAATAGCACTATTATGCATGCATACGTCTGTACAGGCTAAAACTGGGCTCTCCCCGTACGAGATCGTAATGGGGAGGCCAGCAAATGTATGGTGCGCACCACAGCCAAAACGACTTAGTGAGGTAGAGCATCCTGTGCTTAGTACTTATTGTGGCCTTTTAATGCAGAAATTGTGTTTGATTCATCAGCAGGTGCAGGAGGCATTACCAGTGAGATACACCGGTCCGGGGCACGCGCTGGAGCCAGGAGACTGGGTGCTGCTAAAGAATTTTGAAAGAAAGTCATTGTTAGCACCCAGGTGGCGCGGGCCCTATCAAGTACTCTTGGCAACACAGACATTGATACGGCTGGAAGGACGGAAGTCGTGGATCCATGCCACCCATGCCAAAAAGATTCCAACTTCACTGAAAGACTTGCCTGACCCAGATGACCGGAAAGAGACAGCAGTCCCAGAAATGGAAGAAACTGTTGCCAGTAAGCAGCCACCAAATCTGCCAAAACGAGAAGTGAACCTCGAAACAAAGCCTGAGACGATTGCCAAAAAGGGGGAAGGGCAAAGAGTCCCCCAACGTTGCCCAGCAGAATCAACATCACTGTTGGCCGACACAAAATCTGCCTTGCAAATACCAGCAGAAACAAACCGTGTACCCCTTTGGCGCCCACCAGCACTAGCCAGCACGCCAAAGACCGAATCTGCATCACTGGCGTGGCGCACACCAGCACCTGCAGTAGCGTCACAGGCTGACTTTGAGCCTGAATCTGGAAGTGCACCGGCACTGTTCAAGGATCACACGATACCAGGAGTGAGGCGATACAACTTGCGGCCTCGAAAGACAAAGTGATCCACAGTTCTTTGATGTTTATGTCAACCTCTGGTTCTGCTCATGGATGGAGAAGGAACTAAAGGTGTAGAGGAGAGAAGCGTGAGAATTGTGCAATTCGGACAATTCAAGACTCGCAGCTCCTCGGTGCGATCATAAAAAGTACATGTGTCAGGAACCAGAGCGGACAAGCTGGGCGCACATGGTACTAGGCAAAAGATAACTGATCAAGAGTCCTCTGAGCAGTATGAGAAAAGACAAGTGATCTTGCCTAAAAATAAATAAGCAAATCCGGCTATAAAGGACTGGCAGAACTGAACTGTGACAATTGCGTTGAACTTATTGACATCAGAGCAAGTGCGACAAAGAGAGATATCCACGACGAACTGTAATAAGGAAGAAGAAGGACGATGAGAAACATGTCAGGACCGGCTCCAGCCTCCTCCTGCACCACTGCTGAGAATGAGTCAATTATTAAGACTTTAAGCTTAAGAAAAACGTATGGTAAAACGAATTGTATGCTGGCACTGACAATAATTATGTGCTTTATGAGCGTGGTAGCACCAATAATGACAGCCCTAATAATATGGTATGTGGAGTCGATACACCCATTAGAATGTTTTTACCAATAGTTAATATATCCACTACTGAAAGCCCGGTTCAGGTGATTACTTATACCCTGCCCCCAATGGAAGAAAGACACAGGGAAGGTTTCGGGAATAACACATTGTCATTAATCATGAACATGACACATGCAATTCTGAAGAAAACAAATTGCTGGGTATGTGCCCATTTACCATAGCATGCTGGGAAAGGAATAGGGTGGTATGTACAACCATTACCATTACGTTCTGCATGTAGTGCATCTTTAGGTGCAATGTTCTATGGGAAATGGAATGAGAGTAGTACGGGTCAATTGGACAGAACCAACATGAATGAGTTTGAGGAAATAATACTGAAGCCTGTGGGTTGTTCCATATTCCATAAAGCACAAGTAATGGCCCCAGAGCCCACGAGGAAAAGTACGCGAAAGATAACATGACAAAATAGACGAGATAGATTGTCCCCACCAGAAAAACATCTGTAATGACGTTTCGTGTAAGAACAGAAGGGGACAAAGATGCAATCTCCCCATTTAACGCGGTGAATTATAGCCCAAGAACTGTCCCTTTTTGTCTAAAAAAGAAAGGCTCTTTTTCAGTCGGAACATATACTGGGTGCATGAATACAGTGGTATTAAAATGGGAAATAGAACCAGTATATGTGGGAGATCCAGTTTATTTTATATGTGGAGAAAAAGCATATCCTTGGTTGCCCAGAAACTGGGGAGGTACATGTTACCTAGGTCTACTGTTCCCAGGAGTATTCCTCTTAGAAACAGCAGACAGGGCCAGACTATCCAGAACTAGAGTCAAAAGGACTGACGAGGGTGTTTTGATAGCAACTGATGTAGCAAAATCATTCATTCCATTCTTAGGGCAGATAGTGAACTCCTATAATATAAGGCAGCTGTCCAGAATACTAAAAAATACCATAAACAAAACAACAGATATACTATTTAACATGACGTTGGAAGAAAGAGGAATCAGGTTAATGACGCTGCAAAATAGAATGGCTCTCGATGTAATCCTGGTTGATCGTGGGGGAATTTTCAAAAAAGTGGGATCAGTGTGTTGTGTATATGTTGATGACTATTCCCCTACGATCTTTGAAGCGATAAAGAAAATGCATGTCCTAAGCTCCGAACTCCCTACTGAAGAAGGAAGCTGAGGAATAGGGTCTTGGTTTTGGGGAATACTGCATTCTTGGGGATGGAAGTTGATTTCGATATTAGTAGTGGTGTTTGGAATATTCCTAACGTGCTGTTGTTGCATACATTGCCTACCAATAGTTTGCGCTGAGGTAACTGAGGGATGTACGGAGGGATGTATGCATATGATGACAAAGAAAAAACAACCTCATGGTCGAGCTGACCAAATGAGATGAAAACAGTAAAAGAATTGATGGCTATAGATATTGATGAAGACGATGATGTTTTCGATAGCATGCAAAATTCAGATATAAGTACTTCAGACTCATCATCACTAGCGGAGGTTTCAATAAATAGATGAGACGTTTGGCATACGGCCAAAGGAGGGTTTGTCAGTCTAGAAAAATGGATACCACTACTTTGTGACCGCAAACGTATTTTGATGGCCGTGTGCCAACCGTCTCATGCACGGTATGACAGAATATAGGTTTTCTAGTTTGCCAATAAATGGCCATTTTGATGTAACAAGAATCGCGATTTTGTTTCCTAACCATTGCTCTTTGCTTTCTGTTCTTATTTCTTCGCAGTACATTTTCCGCTCACACTGCTCGACTCAACATTGTTGTCTGCACGTAAAAAAGGGCAAGGCCGCAGGGCCACGAGGATAACAAGAGTTTGTTGAAACACAACATAGGCAGTGCCAGGAAGAATGCCCGGCTCCCTCCCAAATGTAGCCTTGAAGCAGAGCTGCAGGGCATTTAATCATTTTGCAGCTGCCAGCCAGTCTCCTTATATGGTAGAATATGTTAGAATAAAGCAACTAAAGGCTTGAATTATGCTCTTCTTACAGCCCCCCTTTGCTGAGACCCGTTAGAGCGTGTCGTGTCCCAGGACACAAATAGCACCTCATAAATAGCAAGGTCTGGAATGCAACTCTCCCCCCGTATGGAGCTCGCTTCCAAGAACAGAAGCGCTGTGTTCTGTTCAACAACTGAAAGATGCCTCCGCACTCACAAATTGCAAATTGTTACTAGAATAGATGTTTGAAGGTGTCATAGTTATACCTATGTATATATGTAACTGATGTACGTAATTCACTCTCTTGCGTCCCTCGAGGTCTAGAGATACACGACGCGGGGCGTGAGACCGAGTTGGCCAACTGAGACTTTTGCTTTGCAATAAACCCTAGCTTTGGGAATACAACCTTGTGTCTGGCGTATCTATCGTGTGTGGTGACTCGCCTTGTTTCCATAGATGTTAGGGACCCCTTAGGGGCCCCTTTCACATGTACGTACAAGGCATACATGTACGTGTGTGTGTTTGACATGTGTGTGACTGTGAAACGCCATGGATGCATGTGACAGAGACATGTAGGAACACAATTGGCAGATGTGACATAGTTGCCGATTATTGCACTGTGACAGGTGGTGGATATGTACAGATGCATGTCTGTCTGTTGGCGCGTGTGCATGTGTTCGGCACTGCCCATGTTGCTTGTGACGTCATGCCAACCTTCGGATGCTCATGCTGTTGTGTGCGTATGGATGCTGCTGCCTGCTGCACGATTCCTGTCAAATTCTGCATGTGGGTGGGTTCAAATGGAGTGTTAGGGAGTGTAATGGCATCTGTGAAGTTTGACACTGCCACTCATGTGCAACTTTGACATGTGTATCCGACTATTGTACAGTGCCCTGATGCCTGTGTTCTGTCTCTCCCTGTCTGCAGCGTCGACTGATGAAGAGGGCGGCGATGGTGCTGTGGAGCACAGAGGCAGGGATCCCACAGCCAGCCGGAGACGCAAGGCCCAGCTCTCCTCCCACAATGTCTTCTCTTCTGGGAGTGAGGAGTCTGGTGCTGCGTCCCTGGCCTCAGCTGCCGAGAGAAGGTCCAAGAGGCGGAGGTTGGAGGTGGACTCCTCGGCAGCAGTAGGGGCCGCTGAGCCCCCACAGGGGCCTATGGAGGAAGGTGGCACAGAGTCATCCAGGTTGGTGGGGAGTTTGGTTGAGGAGGAGGCTGTGGAAGGCCCACGCACGGGGCCTGGAGGGGGGCAGTCCACTGGTGCTAGTGGTGCAGTCCAGGGGCAGGGACAGGAGGCAGCACAGGCCACCACGGAGGTGCCTCTGTGTAATCCTGTCCCCGATCCTGTGACTCATCATCCTGCACCAGCAAGGATGCCTTTGTCCAGACCCGTCTTCAGGGAGGGGATGCGCGAACAACAACTGGCCTTCCTCTCCCTGTGGACGTGGCAATCCGGGTCCGGGTTGAGCCTGTCCTAGCTAGGGTGGCGTTGTGTCAACTTGGTATTCGGAATGATGTGCAGGGTTCTTGTGAGGACAATCCACATCATTTCGAATACCTCATTGACCACGTCGGCCTACTAGGATTGATCACCCAGGCTGGGTTCCTCCGTGCGCTGGATCTTCTAGCGACCCACTCATCAACTGACCTCCCTATGCACCAGTTGTCCTCTGTGCCAGCTTCGTGCCCAAGTATCACCTGGGCACCCTGTGGAGCTGCCCCTGAGCCAGTGGCCAGGCTGGTGGAGGACACATCCCTGCCACAGTCAGGAGTAGGAGGTCCAGCAGGGGTGGCCACCCCTACAACTGGACCCCAGCAAGAGGAGGGCGTGCAGGCATCGACCAGCAGGGCATATGCACGGCAGCAGCAGGCTCAGGGTGGGAGCCATGATGGCTCGGGGCCTTCAACATCACAGGGGCAGACATCGGCCAGAGGGTAGGGGGACCCTGGATTGGGAGTGCCTTCTGTGTGGCAGCAGTTGGCCCAGCGGATAGATGCAGAGCAGCGTCGGATGGAGGAGGAACGGCTCACTATGGTCAGGGCAGAGAACTCCATGTGCAGGGCATTGAGGTGGGCTGAGTGCCTCGAGGCAACTCGCAGGGAGTTGGAACAGGCCATGACTGCATCCCTGCAAGACCTCGAGGCCAGGGAAGAGGCCCGCCTCCGGGACATCGACATGGAGATCGATGATGCCCTGGCCCGGAACATCAACAAGTGAGCCATTGGACTTGCCCGCCGCCATTGTACATAGTTCATTAGTGTGAGGTTTCCTTTGTTTTTTTCTTTTATTTTGGAGTTTATGGACATTGCTCCACTTCGTGTATATAGTTTTTTATTCATAGGACTTTTTTGTAGGTTTCCTTTTGTTTGTGGATCATGGACCATTTGGACTTCCATTGTAGATAGTTGCAGACTTGTACATACTTTCTTTTTCAATTTTCCCCCGGATCAATGGTTTTCTTTTATTTGGATTATTTTTTTTCTTATTGACATTCGCAATGGATCACTTTTTATTCAACATGACGTTTATTTTTGTTTCATTGGATTACCATTTTTTTGGGTTATATCTGTCATTGTACATTGATTTTCAAATTTGATTTCCTCTATGTTACTTCATTATGTTTTTAATACATTTTTTCGAACTTCATGATTGGTGTTGTGTTCTATCATTGGTTTTGTGCATGTCGCAATGAACATTGCCTCAGTCATGTGTTGCCACTGTGTGGCTCTGTTGTGCATTTATACATGGGCACGGTGGTACTTTTAAGACTGTCATGGCATGGGTAATTTGGGAGTGGGTGATGTGGATGGTTGCATGCTTGTACTGGGGGGCAAGTGGGATTTGGGTTGGCATTAGGGCCATGGGTCTGTTTTGTTAGGACATGTTGTTTGGTGGGCCATGTGTCGGGCTTGCTGGCAGGTTCCCATCACTGGTTGGTGGGGGACATGAGTCGGGGCCTGCTTGCAGGTGCCGTTCACTGGTGGCTGGGTGGGATTCTGGGGGGACATGAGTCGGGGCCTGCTGGCAGGTTCCCGTCACTGGTGGATGGGTGGGGGACATGAGTCGGGGCCTGCTGGCAGGTGCCCATCACTGGTGGGTGGCTGGGTGGGTGGGGCACATGTGTCGGTGCTCCTGAGTGCATGGTGCCATGTGGGCTACCTGTGGGGCATGGTGTGGGGTGATGGGCTGCCTGCAGGGCATGGGGAGGGGGCACACCCAAGAGGGCATACACTGCCAAATCGCATGTGAAAGTCCATGCGCACCCCCGGAATACACGTACCTGGCCCGCGCTAACGAAAACGCGTGTGAAAGTCCACGCGCACCCCCGGAATACACGTACCCCACTCGCATAAGGTAAAATGTGTGGAAAAAGTCCCCCGTGAGTGTGGGCTGCCTGTGCGCATGGGGAGGGTGGATGGGCTGCCTGCACGTATTCTGGGGGTGCGAGTGAACTTTTTCATGCGTTTTCGGTAGCGCGGACGGTGTACGTGTATTCCCAGGGGTGCGCAAGGACTTTTAAACATGTTTTCGATAGCACGAGCGGGGTACGCCTATTCCGAGGGGTGCGTGTGTACTTTTACACGCGTTTTCGATAGCACGAGCAGGGTACTCGTATTCCGAGGGGTCCGCATGGACTTTTTCATGCGTTTTCGATAGCGCGAGTGGGGTACACGTATTCCGAGGGTTGCGCATGGAGTTTTCCATGCATTTTCGTGGTTGGGGGACTGTATGCTGGTCCAGTGGCCTTTGCACCATGTAGGGGATTTGTGCAATGATTTTGGCGCACGGGTGGGGTTGGGGGCATTACTGGCGCTGCTGCAGGGTCGCTGCGCTGCTCTGCGCCATGGCTGGTTATGGATGTTGAAATCCATGAATACACTGTGCGCTGAATGGGTTTTGGCGCAAGCGGCTGGCCCAGACCTCCGCAGACTGCCGCACGCGCACTCTGTGCGCCAGCCGCATGCGCCACTTGTGCGCCAAATTCTATGAATTACCCCCTTTATGTCTTAAATAAGGAAATTAACTATTGCTGAGGCGAGTATGCACCCCTTTTTCAGCCCTTTAGCTCTTGTAATTGAAGTTAATAATAGTCCAGAAGTAGTTAATCTAACCTGGATTGATGTATCTGAATGTAGGCTGTAAATTATATTGGATAGGGTCTTCCTTTAATAACTTAGACATTAGTTTGACTCTAGACACAGAGTCAAATGCAGAGTGCAAATCAATAAATGCAAACAAGTGTGGTTGTTTTGTGACATGGGCTTGTTCCTTAAGTGCATAAAGTGTTAACAGATTTATCTTTGTCCCCATACCCGCTACAAAACCCGTTTGATTTGGATCACGGTGCTGTTGAGTCTGTGTCCATTCATTGAAGTCTCTTAATACCATCCTTGTAAAGATTTTGCCAGGTGCATCAAGTAACGCGATCGGTGGATAATTTGTGGGTGAAGATCGATCACCCTTTTTAAAGATCCGAACGATCAAAGGGGAGCGCCAGGATGTTGGTATTGAGCTTGTTTTTAGAATGTTTTGGAAGATATTATTCAATAAAAACGCCCATTGTTTTGGATGTGTCTTAAACTTAAAAAATGTTCAGGCATCTGGCCCTGCCGCACGAGACTTGGAAGATTTTTGAATAAGTTCTTCAATCAGCTGCGCATTACACTCCATTAACCAAGCCTGTGGTGCTTGTAAGGCATATTCATCAAAACCTTTGTCAGCATAGAGTTCTGTAAAATGCGCTAACCATTGAGATTCTGGCGCACCATTTGTTTGAGCACTCGTTTGTTTATGTGGAGTATGATTATTAAGTAAGTCCCATGTCAGTGCAGAACTTTTATTAGCTAATGACATGAAGAAGGCTAGCTGTCATGTTGAAATATTTTTCTTTACATGCTCGAATCCAATTATTGTATTTACATTTCGCTGTTTTGAAGCCGTGCTCTCGAATTTCAGTGGGAAGCTTTGATACATTCTTGCGTGTTTTTCTATAGTTGGCTCTTGCCTGGTGTGAATCTGGATCATATGAATGTTTATGATTAAGGGCCAGAGGGCCCAAGAAGATATGTGCTGACTGGAAGGGAACTAGCATCTCCAAATACGAGAAAGGCATAGCAGATCTCTGCTGAGTTATGAGACTATTGCTCAGTAAATGCAGCTTGGGTTTGGTCCATCTAAAGCGAGTGTGTGCATTGTTGATGATCAAATGTTGTTTGGACCAGCCAAAGTTGTTTTCTGGCTCTATGACTTCCCACTTCCAGTGTAGTGCCAGCATTAGATGATCGCTATGTGCTTGGTTTATGATCTCAAATGTATATGCCCTAGCGCATCGCTCAGATATAGATAATCAATAATGCTGTTTGAGGTTCCTCTCTTCCAAGTGTATTGTGCTGGAACATCTCCCGGTAAGGCTCCATTGGCCTTTCTAAAGTTTCTCTCAGCCACAAAATTCTGCCACCTCTTGGCGGCATTATGTTTGGTTTTTCCATTCAAAACTATACAATTTAGATTGATATTGCCATCTACTATTGTGGAAACAATGTCATCTGATTTGGCTGTGACTTCTACTAGAATAGTAAGGGCTTTGTAAAAGACATTGGGCCTCATTACGATTGTGGGGGTAAGGAAACAACGGCGCCGGTAGTGCTACCGGCGCTGTTGTTACCATGCTGCCACATTACGAGTTCTTCTCGCGGGTGCCGCTCAGAGTGGCACCCGCGAGCAGAAATGGATGGTAGGAACGGTACAGTTATGAACGATACCGCTGCTACCATCTTCCCCATTGCCATTGAGCCCTATGGGGGCTCAAATGGGAATGGGAACGTACCGGCTCCGGGTCCCACGCAAGGGGAATTACCGGGCCCGCCGAGGTCGGAATGGCCCGGTAATTCCCCTTTCGCGGGACCAGGAGCCGGACCCGACTTTGGGGGTATTGTGGTACAAGTTAATTAGTGCTATATTCTGATTCTGGTAAGAAATGCGTACCAGCTGCATGAAGTCATTCGGAGATGCCCATGGGTTTAGAGCCATCCCTGAGCTTGTTTTGACTGCTACCAGGTCGATCTACCTCTATTCGCTGACCTTGGAGGTACGAGAAGAACGTCATGATCATCCCAAATAGGCACCAATTGCATCCACATCTCTTGTAATGCAATGATGTCAAATGTGTTGATTTGGTTTTTGATCGATAGCTGCAGGTGAGAGTGACCTCGAGAATTCCAACTTGCTAATTAAACCGATTTATATGCACACTTTGTTGATGGTTATGCATTATTTATGCAATGGATTTCATCTTGTGTGTTACTCATCCTAGACACGCTGGTTTGTTGTTTCTCATCACTTTTTTTTTTATCACTTGACGTTCTCAAATGTTTTCCTTTGCATTCTGGGATCGAAGATTTACTCTTTCAGGATCTTGAGCTATTAGGAAGCCTATTTTATATAATTCCATTTTAGCTCTCCATATTGCATTGAGAACTATGCCTGATTTGATCCAGAGCCGGACTATTGAAAGGTTGTGATCGCACAAAAATTCAACCTGATCAATGTCACTTGATAATATATCTTCTAGATCAGAAATATCGGCAAAGATGTTTAATATGCTTGAACGGGGCAGATCATACTTTGTGAATGGAGCATCATGGCACTTCATGATAAGAGTGTGACACATCTGTACTATTTTTTTAGTACAATCCCTTGGGGGTTCGGACTTTACATGCAATTGACACTGACTTGTTGTTTGATCTTTGTTCCAAGTTCTTTTGTCCCATCCATTTGGTTGGATATTCAGTGGTTTCGATTTTAAGTCTTCCCCACAGCTGCCTGTGAAAGTCACTTGTTTTACGGATGTTTGTTGTGAAGTTGCTTGGTTTAGCAATCCAGACAATTCAGGCTTGTTCATGCTTCCTGCATTCAAGCAAAATAAGAGATCTTGAGATCTTTAAGAAGAGGCTGAAGACTCACCTTTTCAATTAACTCACGTATTGTTTGCATCTGATGAGCATATCTTCTTTAGCTTTACACCTGTATTTAATATGATCTTTGTTATTTGTTTGTTCCTGTCTTGTACCGCCCTCACGCCTTAGGGTCTATGGCAGCGCTATATAAATGTAATAAAGTAAAGTAAAGTAAAGATAAGCTTGATTTGGGACATTTCAGAGCCATCTCAATTGCACCTGTTTGTTTTAAGGTCTAAGGCTGGACAATTGGTTGATTGTGTAATCCAGATGGGGGCTCACTACTGACAGCGCTGACATTTGTGCGACAATGAGCAAGGTTCGAGAGACGTGAAGCAAGGTAGGCATCCACTGCTGCCTTTATTTCTGAAGTGCAGCAATCCAGATCTTTCTTTCTTCTTGATGTTGACTTTGCTATCAACCAGTTTGTTCATGGTCTTCGTTTTGACTGTAGACGGCTCTGCTTGCTGTTTTTCCATCGCACTCAGTTCGATGATTTCGATCAGGTCATCTAGTGGAGGATGAGCCGTAGGTGGACCCTGTAGCATTTAGATAGACAGCAGTGACTGAGAGTCCTGCATATTTACATCAGAAACAGGCATTACGGTGATCATGTACAATGTCATTGGAAGAATCACTGTGTTCGGGGCCATCACCGCTTTGTTTGTGGTTGCAGGGATCTCTGCTCTTGTTTTCACATTCGACTTAGCAGTTGGTATTTGAGTGCTCCGCTGGTTTTTGTTATTTTTCTTTTTTGTTTTCTGTGATGTTTGTTTTGTTTTGCATAGCGCTCCTCTATAGCGTGTTTGAAAAGGAAGCTTCTGAGTAAAAAGGATTTTGTTGTTGTTAATGACAATAGTTTGCACTGCTTGGATCCACACTTACCAATGAGGCATTATTGATTTCTATTACTACGGGATCAATAATTTCCACTGGGCGAATGACATGCGTAAACGAAGGGAGGGTCGATATTTCCTCATCGCCATTATGCGATTGCTGTTGCCTGGTGGATTGCTCTCCCTCATTAGTCACAATAAGTGTTTCCGGCCCGCCATTTGGACTCTTTGTGCTGTTAGTAAGGTTGACCATCCATGATACCAGTTGTTGAATTTGTTCAGATTGTGTCGTGATTTTAGCATCAAGAGCTTCAAACAATTTAAAGAGACATGTAATGGTAGTGTGGACCGACCCTAAGGTAATTTCAATCATGGAAGTGGGATCAAGATTTGTTATTTGTGAATTTGAAGGCGGAGGTCCTCTACGTGGTGTTGGTTGGGCATATGTGATTGAGACTGAGTGGATTGATGAATCCATAGAGCAACGAGCATTGTAATCGGGCGAGCTAGTTTCATTACAGATGCTTTGTTCACCAATGCTTGCATGCATTGATATATCTGAAAATACAATGCTCGAGTCGGGTAAAGCTATGTTTGGATACTCTAGCCGTGCATTAGTTGCGTGTGCTAGTTTAAATGGAGTCTGAGGCACCTTCAAAATAGTTTGTTCCGATATTGTCTGTTGTGGGAGTCCTGTGAGCGCCACTGGGGTCACTTCGGTTGGTGTTATCGAGCGGGAAACAGTATTGGGATTGATGGTCAAGTCTACTAGTAAAAGATCTGAAATAGACTTTGGTAAGCATTTAGCACTCGTGTTTTCACTATGAAACGCACAAAATGTGCACATGTCTCAATTGAACCCCGGGGTACGTGGGGCTGGAGTCAATACAATGGCCTTTCGAGATATTTGTTTAACCCGCTCAGCCATGTGAGATAGGGATTTTTGTGGCGTGGTTATGTTATTAGGCATGTCAGTTTTTAAAGAATACATGCTAATTAATTGGCCCCCTGAGAGGGTCACAGTCACAAAGTAGAAACCACTCAGCCTAACACACACAGTTAGTTTAACGTACCTGCCTGCGCTGCACCGCGGTGCTGCGGCGAAGCAGCAAAGCGGTACTTTCGGTACTTGCTAGGTGCGCGTACGCTGGTGTGCGCAAACATGTAATGACCCCCAATGTATTTGTGTTCATCATGCCCATTGATTAAACATATATTTAATTAAAGCTGTTGTTTGACATTAAAATAATTGAAAACAAGATTGTTAAATCCCAACAACATAGACTCTCTTTATAATTAACATGCATCATCTCACTTATTCTTCTATTACAAACACCTTTTCAGAATAATTTTGCCTATTTACAATCTTGCTGAACACAGGTGTAGCCTTGTTTGGGAGACACAAATTAGCAAATAATCCATCATCTAAGCCAGTTGTTCATTAACAATGTCTTCTGCTTTTACTGAGTGGGTGGCGTCTGAGTGGATGGTGTACCTTATACTCTCAGTACCCATAGTATTCCCATAGGGTCAAGTTAACATTTTGTCTTCTACCGACGTTTAGTAATGACAGATGAAACTCACAACAATGTACATTTCCTGGCCATACAATTAGTACCAGTATCTTCCCTATGTGGATTTTCCCTTCACCTTAGCCTGCTCTTTTCTACAACCTCATTGTGAGTTTTTCAACTGCACATTCCATGTTTTATTCTTATGAGGCAGTGTGAGAACTTCTTGGAGAGTCATGTATGCAGAATCATTATCAAGATCAAGTCTACAGTAAACAGCACCAAGTGAAAAATGATTAGCCATGCGTAGAATAAGTATTCATCTTTCAAGCATGTTTCAAACTCCACATAAGATTAAGGGTGAAACAAAAAGTAATATTCCCAACCTGAGTCGTACAGCCATCAACACATATGGGACAATATTCCAGAATAGAACACAAAGTCCATTTGTGATACTGTCTGTAAAAGTGGAACCAACAAGATGGACCATTACATCGAGAGTTATTACTCTGACAATTTAAAATTGCCTGCTTAATGCATGCTGTGTGGACAATAAAAACAAATCTTACAATGAAATCGAAATTATATCATTCATGTAGCACGCAAAGTTAGCTTTTCAAATGAAGTGTCAGAAATCATTATAAATCTTGTCCGCAGGGACTGCATTTGCAATCAAGTTGTGGTTGAATTGCCAATTCTACTAAACATTGTCTTCACCTCCTCCACCCGGCAAAGGGTTTCTTCAGACTGACTGCATCTGGCAGTTGTACGCATTAAGGGACAAGATGCGTAAGTCAAAACTGGCATATTCGGGCCTTATAAAGTCACAAAACATGCTGTGCTGCATATCACAAGATAACATTGTTCACCCAGGACTCAGGGGCGTAGGAGACCCATAAAATCTGGACGGGACAGGGGACAACTTGGAACTTTGCTTTTTTTAATTTATTTATTGTGTTTTAGTAAAAGCAGTACGTATTAAATTGCATATATCATCAATGTATAAAACAAGAGAAAAGAAGAAAAGAAAACAGAAAAAATTAAGAAAAGCAGTTCAGAGTACAAAATACTTCAATTTGGCATCTCACTTTAGAAGGCTCAGTTCATGTAAAAATGTTAGGCTTTCATGGCATGTGCATAGCTCGTCCCAAAAAGATTGGGTGTCCACCCACCATTCCTGGCTTGTCCTGTGTTCTGGTCTTTCCTGCATCACTCTCACCCCTGCACACACTGGTCCCCCCGTGCTGCAAACCATCCCTATCTTTCATCTGCACTCTGTTCTTGTTCCCATCTCCCCCCTCCCTTGCTCCTCTCTTTTTCTGTCCTCTGCACCCTTTCTACCCTTTATTCACTTTGCAGTCCCACTGTCTGATGGAACTGGGGAGAGCACACTAAATCCTTGGTCATACAGTCATACTTATTTTTCTTACACCTAGAGATTTCCAGCCTGACTTGGGCATAGCTTTTCAGTGGAATGGTAGCCTCATGGCGCATTCAGATTGTTAGGCCACTGGCAATGTCTTCTTGATGAGGAGGGCCTTAATTATGATGTAGAACATTGTGTAGAGAAGGTGAGTTAGGAGTGAAAGCCTGTGAAAAACGACCAGTGTGGTGGCACTGTGAGTGTGATTGTATTGAGAAGAGCGTGTGATTACTCAAGCTGACACATAAAGTCCTTTTAAACGGGGTAGAGAGGAGCCAAGAGGAATGTGTTGCCTTATTCAATGGGCGAGATGATGAGAGCCTTGCTCTCAGGATCTCCTGTGGGTCTTGCGCAGAGGTAGCACAAACTCCTACCTCCCGTAAGGTCTTGGCACCTGCACTTTAATTATAAACAGGGAACAGTCCGCAGCCTGCCCAGGAAAGAGGGTTAGGGTTCACTGGATTTCTACTGCTGAAAGAATTGAAGCATAGGAACGCGGCACAGCACACGAAAGCACCAATATGAAGCGTCAGCAGAAAAAGAGTCATCCAAATGGGCTCTGCAAGCAATACCTCTGATTAGGCTTTTCGTGATTCAAGTGGCCTAGAAGCTGAGAAGGGCTGCACTGTTGCAAAAGTAATTGAATTAATGGAAATGCATGAACAACAGTAATTAGATTAAGGTTCACCTGAGTCACCAAGCGACTCACCAAGCAGAAGTTGGTGTAGAAGTGTAAAAAACTACTGTGGCCCATTAATGCTGAACCTCATTAGAGAGAAGGCACGGGTGGTTGCTGCTCATACTGGCCAGGTCACGGTCACTGTCTCCCTTGTTAGTATTAGCACTGTAGTACTACTGATTGTTGCTGGACATAAGTGTAATACTCAAACTGCACAGCATTTCCTTTATTAGTACCCGGCGAGAGTCAAGCAGAATGCAACACGCATTCTGATTGGCTCTCGCCGGGTCCTTACCCGACCGAGAATCCTTCGATTCTCGGCCGGAACTCCAGCTGCCTTGTCCTCGGCGGGTGGGCGTGGCAGCCCCTCAGCCAATGAGGAGGCTCGAAGCGGGGCCATCCCCGCTCCGAGCCTCCCCACGGCTGAGAGGCTGCCTCTGCCCCCCGCTGGGGAATCGGGTAAGCTTTTTTTTTCCCCCTTCCCTCCCTCCTCCCTACCCCACCCCACTTACCTTCTTGCTCCTGCGTCCCTGGTGGGGGACGATGGCAGCCTCCAGCAGTGTGGAGACTCTGCGCCTACACACAGCTGGAGGCTTCCATCGTCCGCTGGCAGGGACGAAGTTATGTTTTTTTTGGGGGGTTTTTTCTCCCCCCTTTCCCTCCCTCCCTCCCTCCCAACCCCACTTACCTTCTGCTTCTTTTTTTTCGGGAGCGGACGAAGGCCACCATGGAAAGAGAAAACGGACTCCCGTTTTCCCTTTCCCGGCGGCAATTTTCTTGGTCGTTTTTTTTTCTTTTCTTTCCCGAAACGCCGAGGCTTTTCGGGACAGAAAAATATGCTTTTAGTGCCCCGGTCATGCATATAATGCGGGCCGGGGTACTAATAGCAATATGACACTCGCGGCTGGGGCATTACCGACTCTGGTAATACCCTGGGGCCTTCGTAAAGGCTCTCGCTTCGCTCGGGCCTATAACTATGGTCCCCGGGGCATTACCTGAGTCGGTAATGCCCCCGCCGCTCGGACATATTGCTTAATTGTATCACATTGGGTGTGTATCTATGTATGTAAGTGGAAATTCCAGGCTAAATGCACCACTTTATTGATAACTTTTGAGTTACTTAAAATGTGTCCCAAAAAGATTGACTGTAGTACCATGACATTTGTTGGGACACAAATGTGTGGTTCAAGAATTTTTTGGGAAATATATCTGATGTATTAGACACTTTGCATGAAAGTAAGTACCTTAAAATTTATCAACAAAGGAGTACATTGAACCGGAAATTTCTATTTACATCCTTAACTTTATATGATCACTACGCATGTTTTACTGTGCATCACCAAAATGCAGAAGTTTTTGTTTTACCCCATTTCACTGCATACATATGTGGAGGAGACCCTGTGCAGCCTTCCCCCCATAACTGCTCACATTTATTATTAACTTTACCCACCCCCCATATATATATATAGAAATGGGGCTGTGGAAATTCAGCATTTTGGGATGTGCAGTGATGGGGTGATACCCTTTATGACACACAGTTTGAGTACAATGTTCTGGTTTAACGTGTGTGCAGCCTATTTTTGGGACCTCAGCTTAAAATTACAATATTTGATAGTATTTATTTTTGAGTGTGTGGAGGTTAATACTTGTTGGGTGCACATTATTAGGTTGACATTTTTGGATTGGGAAGAAAGATGGGGGGAGGAGGGTTGGGGTGGTGTGAAGAAGCTTGTATGCCCATGTCTCCATGGATAGCTGGATTACTGTAACAGCCTCTACCTTAATCTGCCTGCCTCCACTCTCCGCCCTCTGCAACTCATACAGAACAGAACTGCGAGACTTGTCCTTGGCCTCAAGCCCAGGGACCGTATCTCTCCAGGACTGAAATCTCTACACTGGCTCCCAGTGGCTGCGAGGATAAAGTTCAAAACCCTCTGCATTGTCCACAAGGCCTTCTGGGGCCTTGGTCCTATATACCTTCAACTCTCTCTTCCCAAATATCTTCCTTCCCGAGCCCTTCGCTCATCCGCCTCCAACTCCCTCAGGGTCAGCCGCTTCTCGAAGCAACGAGCTGGGGGTAGATCTCTCTCCGCGGCAGGGGCCTCCCTCTGGAACAGCCTTCCTGCCTCCCTGAAACTTGAGGAGAACCATCTCCGGTTCCGGAAGCACCTCAAAACCTTCCTCTTTGCCTCTGCTTTCTCTCTCCCTCTCCCCTGCTGAACAGCCAATTATTCCTCACTGATACTGCACTGATTCTGCAACTGGACCACTCTTAACGGCCTCGGTCCTGGGCCCAGCCACTCTCCACTTGCACTTTATGCCCTGGAACCCCTCTGCACTGCGGGACTGTCTCTGTATCCCTACAGCCCCCCCCCTTTTCCAGCACTTGTTCTGCACTTACCTTGCACTTGCCACCAGTTGGCCCTATTTATTTATTACTTTACGCCACTTACCTTTACTGCACTTCCCCCCCTCCTCTTCCCCTTGCACTTTTCCCCCTCCCCCACCCTTGCACTTGCGCGATCTGAATGACACCTGGCCTAGTAGGATTGTTGTCTGTTTTCCCTTGTTTCCTCCCCTCCCTGCCTCGTCGCGCCTTGAAACACCTGTGTATAGGCGCGTTACAAATGCCATATCATATCATATCATATCATATAGATGTAACAGTGGTGACTGTACTTCTGAGGGCAAAGACACTGCCCCCTTGTAAAGAGATATAGGTTTGGATTCAAATTCAAAACTCACAATGTTCCTAGCAAGAAGCGCAGTAATGCTACAACCAGAGACAGTCAGGGACATGCAGCTAGCAAGATGCAGCTGATTGCCAGGCAGTGCAATGCTTGTGGGGTCGTGTAGGGGCAGGTCCTGCGCAAAAACATGTTTGTTTTTCTGAACAGTGCCTAAAGGGCAAGACAAAGATAGCATAGGTTTGTTCTTTGGAGGACGGCAGGGTATAAGAGGTCTGTAATGGCTGCCCCTCAACCTTTGCGCAAACAGCATGGCCCCAGACCGACAGCGGTTTTTAAGCAGTCCTACTGCCTACAGATTTGGGTGACAGATCCTACTGCTTTTTACAGTGGCAGTAGTTTAGGTGACTCTAAGGCAATTAATCTGTCTATGCAATGGGTGGATAAGTGATACATTTGAGTGATGAGCTCAGATCAATCCACTGACCTGACAGCTACATGACCCTGGCCTTCTCTCTTGCAGGGACAGACCTTACGTTAACCACCAGTGAAGGCAAGTTGCAGAGCGTACCACCATCACACAGCATCTGTCTATCAGACTGAGGAGGGTATCAGTCTCCATTTTGTTCAGTGTTCCACCTCCACTGCAGTAATAAATATGTACTAACCGGGCTGATGCTACAGAGGAGTGGAAAACGTTGCCTAGCGGCTCTGTGTGATTACCTTCTGTGAAGGTGGGTAATTAAATGTAGTGTTAACTTACCATTCAAAATTATACATTTTAATCATTTCAACATCTCTCCATGTTGTGCTGTTTGAAGGGTTGTGCATTTTAGAATGCTCCACTGGTGCCAACAATGTGTGGTTTGTAATTTCCTGTGATGTCATTGTTATGCTAAGTGTTATTTTTGAAACTTGAAAAATCCTAAATCTTAGACTTTTTGGTCACAGAATGTTGGCAAGTATGCTGCCTGCCCAGATGGGGCATGCAAGGCTGAATGGGGTGGGCCCACACTGAGGAAGCACTAGCAGTTCCTTCAACTTCAATGCGCCGAGAGTGTTAACTGTATAAATATCATATATATACAGTTCACACGTGCAGCATGTTAATTATGATGGTCGCTCGTTGGTTCCCTGTAATTAAATACTCCTCCCCAACACCCGATGCCGGACTGGCCTGCACTGCACCTCCCAGGGTGTCAGATAGGAAAGCCAGGGAAGTGTTTCAATTTATCGCGTGCAAATTAATTAACAAGTGGGACGAATTAAGGGGATTTCCTGAATTCTAAACATTGACTAAACAGGCAAAGTTGCATCACTGTGGCACCCCTGCACAAAAACACACCTGCCTGGGGCCACTTTGACTTGACTTACCTTACTTAGTAGGCTAAGTAAGTGTGAGGTCTCTCCTCAGGACTCCAGTCTCCAGGAGGTTAAGTCGGTGGAGTCACACTTCTCTCACGCTGTCAGTAGTTAGGCGCACGCGTCGCTGCCTGGCTAGTGGCTTCTGAGGCTGCGCACTCACAGGGGCACGTGCAGTATGCCAGCCTGGGCACGAAACGCTCCAAATGCGCAGGTGCAGGGGATGGGGAATGCATGAGCGAGCTGCGTAGCAGAGTTAAGAGTCTTGTTTGTTTACCATTACCAATACCCGGGCCGCGGCGCTGCTGCTGACTGTCTGAACTCAGTGGGGTAACACAAAATGTGGGGGCACCCCTGCGAGCCATGCTGAGGGGGCCCCCCATCTCGGCAACAAATCACAAGTCGTGCCACACTCTGGGCCGGCCTAGATTATCACGTTTGCACAATATGCACAAACGTGCTGCTGAAAGGGTATGCCGCACACTGTACTAGGAGAAATATATAAATATGTGTTGTAATGCAATATAGAGCACAGTTTCTGAGAAATATTGGCTAAAAAGTCAGAGTGTTTGCAATTGGTTTGTAGGGTAATGCCAATCCAATACATGCAAGTCACCCACAGTGCACAGGAACATTAATGCTTTGCTATTAAAAATTCCATGCCACATTGAAAACATGTAGACATGTAATAACATTACAGTAAAGCATGCCAGGCCACATTTAGACAAACCTAGACTAGTTGCACCAAAATGCCAGTCGAAGCAATAACACTCATCAAAAAGAGAGCACAGGATCCCTCAGAGCTCCCGGGGCCACCAGCTGTATCGTGATTTTATCCAGCGATAACGGCACTTTTTAGCCAAAATACGACTCTCACAGGCTGTGGAACGGTGCCGCAAAGCTGCGTGGCATCGTGAGGCTGAATCGGAGTGCAGGCCTGGAGATAATCGCAGTAGCAGCTCGCGTTGTCAACGGCCGCTCAAAATGGCTGCCACAATGGAGGGGCGGAGTGGAAAGGGACCAGAGAGCTGAAGCGC
Organism: Ambystoma mexicanum; assembly: GCF_040938575.1. Lineage (NCBI taxonomy): Eukaryota > Metazoa > Chordata > Amphibia > Caudata > Ambystomatidae > Ambystoma > Ambystoma mexicanum. Next base: position 415,743,552 of record NC_090927.1, on the reverse strand, counting down.
CGCGGAGGCTGGCGAGTTGTCTGCACCCGGCTGAACAACACTGCAATCGGAGGAAGGGAAGGTGCCACTGAATAAAGACACCGTGGAGAACTACGGACAACTGCAGTCTCGCAGTGGAGTGGGACGCCATGCCCCTGCTTAGTGGCACAGGCAACACTACATCCTGAGCTGGCTGAGGACTGGCCGGGAGGCGTAGCCTGGCCTGTCCGCATTGTGTTGCTCCACCGATAGCACGGAGCCAGGACCTCCGGTTGCGCTGCGGTACGCGCAAGGCGGAGTCTACTGCCCAGACACCCAGCTGGGCCTGCCCCAGGTGACAGCGCAGCGTGCGAGACACGCGGGGCGCATGGCAGGCATCTGTGCTGCGGCCCGGAGAAAGGCTACGCCAGAGTGCATGAGACCGGCTCCCACCCGACAGATCGGGGGCTACCACGTGGATCTTCTTCTCATCCACCCTGCTGCCTGCTGGATAGCGCACAGTACAATGGCGGAAGCACCTGGACTTGCGCGCCCCATTGCTGATCCCTGGAACCAGAGGACACCACGGTGTACTGGCCATCCTGACTGTTGAGACACTGGGAGCTCCCCACTGCGGCCCCTGCTTCTGGGTCGAGCAAAGCAGGGGATTTGCTGTGACCGCCTCTGTGGAGTTGCTGGGGTGCAGGGCAAGGGCCGCCAAACTGCCGGGACCTGCGGTGGGCTGGCGGGCGCTCCGCTCCACGTTGAGCGCCTGCTGCAGCCACACCACCACCGGCCCAGTGATACTGTGCCCTACTGCCGGAGGAGAGCTAAGGCGGTAAGGAGGTGGGGGTGGTGTGAAGAGGGAGGCAGAAGACAAGAAGACAGGGCACTACCTGTCTCTCTCCCCCCCCGCTTTCACACACTACTAACTGCTCTAAGCATTGAGGGAGTCAAGCTAAGCAGTGGGGGAGCAGACCTATATACTCACCATTGGGGGTGCGGGACAGGAGGCAGGCCCTCCGAGGGTCTTTCAAGTCCAGAGTAGGAAGGACTGAACAATCATGGCGCTGACCCCGGGCCGCCAAAGTAACACGCTGTGGCACTGTCTACTCCCGCGCTGTGTGGGCCTATTGGGGAGGGCCACGGCTACCTGGACGGGCCTCAGTGTGCTGCCCATATCGGACAGAGGTGCCGCGATGTGTGCCCTCGCGGGCACCGGCACGCAGCTGTCCCCTGGGGAAGATCAAGACTTACTGCGGTGATACACCTTGACAGCAAAAGCAGGGCTCCCACTCCCCCTCGCCCTGGGATGAGGCACAAGGCAGAACTTGAGGCGCATTGCGGACTGCTGTGACCCTTGGGACAATGCACAGCGAGTAAGCAAAGCACATACCTATTTTGAGAACTGCAGAGCACTGCTGAATAGCGCAAGATGTACATTATTAACTGAGCACACTCACGTGCAAACCCATTGCCAGTACAACACTGGAAGATGCTCTGCGAATTGTGATCACCCTGGAAGTATAGTGCCATCGGAACGCTACCAACACATCTGACGTAGCTCCACGTGAGCATCAGCCGCACAGCACCAAGAACCAGCGGAGCCATCCGCCTCCTGCGGACCCACCTGCCTGCTCACCCCGTCACTCGCTGCCTTCTCCCAGGTTACAGGGGATGAACCCTCATTGACACCATATCGCTTACCCGGAAATGGGGAAAGATAAACCCAGGAAAACCTCCACGCAGAGCAGAATTAAGCAGTATGCTACCACACCATCGTCCCGCTCCCCGGAGCGGTTGCTGATAACTGAGACTGACTGCATGGAGGAAGAAATCTCCCTTAGATATGATATGATATGATATGATATGGCATTTGTAACGCGTCTATACACAAGTGTTTCAAGGCGCGACGAGGCGGGGGGGAACAAGGGGAGAACAGACAACGATCCTACTAGGCCAGGTGTCATTCAGATCGCGCAAGTGCAACGGTAGGGGGACTGGGAAAAGTGCAAGGGGAAGGGGAGAAGGGAAGTGCAGTACATGGTTAGTAGAATACAAGATAAATAATAGGGCCAGCTGGTGGCAAGTGCAAGGTAAGTGCCGGGAGAAGGGGCTGTAGGATACAGAGACAGTCCCGTAGTGCAGGTAGGCAGTGCAGGGAAGAGTGGCAGGGCCAAGGACCAAGATCGGTGAGTGGCCAGTTGCAGATTCAGTGCAGGTTCAGTGATTTTAGCAGGGGAGAGAGGGAGAGAAAGCGGAGGCAAAGAGGAAGGTTTTGAGGTGCTTCCGGAACCGGAGATGGTTCTCCTCAAGTTTCAGGGAGGCAGGAAGGCTGTTCCAGAGGAAGGCCCCTGCTGCGGAGAGAGATCTACCCCCAGCTCGTTGCTTGGAGAAGCACCTGACCCTGAGGTAGTTGGAGGTGGATGAGCAAAGAGCTTGAGAAGGAAGATATTTAGGAAGAGACAGTTGAAGGTATTTTGGCCCATGGCCCCAGAAGGCCTTGTGGACAATGCAGAGGGTTTTGAACTTAATCCTCGAGACCACTAGGAGCCAATGTAGCGATTTCAGTCCTGGAGAGATACGGTCCCTGGGCTTAGAGATGTTATGAGTGCCATTGCCAGCTCCAGAACCTCAATGGAGAAGAAGATGGACAGTATCGGCGCAGATGTTTCCCTACTAAGGCATGACCTGCAAAAGTTGACCTCACGCACTGGGGAGGCGGAAGCACGGATCTCGGAAACCAAAGACAGTTTGCGGGGAATAAATCGCAACATGTCTGGCATGCTAGCATGCATTAAACTCCTGGAAACAAGAGTGGATGACAGCGAAGGCAGATCCAGACGAAACACTGTTCGAATACTTGGCCTTCCTGAAGAAGCAGAGGGAGATTGTATGGAACTATTCCTCAAGGATTGGCTGGTGGACATGTATGATACACAATCCTTCTCCTGATTCTTCTCCATTGAGAGGGCCCACCGCATCCCATCTGGCAAAATCATCGCTGGGGCGCCACCGCGCACTGTAATTGCAAGATTTCTAAATTATAGGGACAGAGACGCAGTACTGCAGCTAGCAAAATCCAAGGGGACGGTCACGTATAACGGATCAAAAATCGCCTTCTTCCCCGACTTCACCAGAGAAGTACAAAAGGCACATCAGTCATTCTTCCCACTCAAAAAGCGCCTGCACTCAATGGGTGTTAAATACGGACTAATCTTCCCTGCCCAGCTTAAAATATATCATAAAGGCACAATGGTGCACTTCACAGACCCTAAGGAGGCATAGAACTGGGCCGAGAGACATGTACACGGCGACTGGGGCCCAGAGGGGAGGAGGCGAGACGGGCGCGATAGACTGCACCCTGAGCGTCCACCAGACATGGAGCTGCAGCAACAACAACAACTGGAGAATCCGTAGCCAGGCAATGCATAAAGAGCTGTAAGGAACACGTAAGATGCCCGAAATACTGCAATAGTAGCGTATAGGAGCCCATGCTCCACATGATACATTAGAACATAAGTTATACTAGGCTGGCGGCCCACCAAATAGCCGCCCCCCAGACAAGGTCACAAACCCAAAGCACCACAAACAGGTGCCACACCGCCCGGCGCTTAACCAAACGAGGTGACAGGTTTAGTTGGTTGAAAGTTACGATGGGTAGACAGATACTTCAGTTGGGGGAGGAGTATGGGGTGGGCGGAGTTGGAGTTTTTGGTTTTACACAATGTTTAGTACACAACGGTATTGCGAGCTTAACTAACAGGGCAAATGCAGTAAAAAGACCACGATTGCATTCGCAGAAAGGCACAGGCGCATATAAACTTCAGACACTCAAGGATGCATATGCCTGTTTTGAATGAAAGGAAACTGTCATGGAACATGAATGGGCTGGGCTGCTGTATCAAAAGAAGATTGGTACTGCAACACATTAACAGACATTCCCCGGACATAGCGTTCTTGACTGAGACGCACATTGCGGAAACGTATGCAAATTATTTCAAATATCTAACTATCGCACTGCGGTGCATGCGGGTTTCTCAATGGGTGCGAGAGGGGTGCTCATATTAATTCATAAAAGGCTGCCACTGGAGATCAAGCACATAACGCAAGATAGTGGAGGCCGCTATGTACACATCCAGGCAATGCTCTGGAGTCAAACGCAGGCTGTCATGGCAGTGTACTCTCCGCCGACCCTCCTTAGTACTCTGCTAACCGACATTATCCCCATCCTGTCAACTAACTCCGCGGACACTTGGGTAATCGGAGGAGACTTTAATGAAGTCATGGACAACGCGCTAGATTGTACGCACCTGAGAGCCAGAAGCCCAACTATTACCACCAAATTGGCCTCCTTCGCATCTTGCATGGGGCTGCGTGATACGTGGCGAGAACTACACAGAGATGCTCGAGAATACTCATTCCACTCTGGAGCCCATGCCTCCATGTCCAGAATAGATTATTTTCTTTTTACCACATCAGAACATACATAAAGCATGCAACGCATCCTTCTTCCCCCAGGGGATCTCCGATCACTCTCCATTATTACTTGCATTGGAAATAGGGAGGCCTCGCCCGCCTCCCACATGGCGGCTGAACTCTTACTTTTTGGGGATCCAAGATCTACAAGAGAAGATAGAGGTAGCCATCTCCAACTACTTCGAATTAAATGCAGATTCGGTTGAAAAACCTATCAAACTGTGGGAGGCGTACAAGCCAGTCCTACGGAGAGAAATCATTTTGTGGACATCGGCCCACAAAAAGGCGCATCGTGAACGAATCACTGAGGCTGAAAGGGAAGTGGCATCCAAAGAACTAGAACACATCGCCAACAGCAACCCTGAGATGAATCGCGCCCTCATACTGGCACAGAAGACGCTGCATAACCTATCACTGGACTGCCCTAAAAAAGCACACAGCGCCATGAGAGCACACCTGTATGAAACTGGGGAAAAAGCCGGCAAGATGCTTGCATGGTTAGAAAGGCGAGACAAAGGTCATCAGAAGGTGAAGTGCATCAAAACATCGGATGCAGAAGTAGCCTCCTCCGACGCAGACATAGCTGAGCACTTTGCTGAGTACTACGAGGATCATTATAAACCCCCCACTGTCTCAGTAACCAACACCATACTGGATGGTATCGATCTCCCCACACTCACTGTGGAGCAAATCAACATGTTAGACAGTAAAATAATAGTGGATGAAATATCGGCAGCCATCACACAACTCCAAACAGGCAAAGCCCTGGGACCGGACGGCTTCCCACTTGATTTTTGGAAAAAGATTAATCATTTAGACATACCCACACATTTACTCAATATGTTCGAACACTCCCTAACAAAGGGCGAACTCCCACCTGATCTCCGCAAGGCCACCATTATAGTAATCCCCAAAAAGTGCAAGCCTCCAGATGAATGCACCTCTTATCGGCCCATATCCCTAATCAACATTGAGGCCAAAATACTGGCCAAAGTACTAGCCAATAAGCTACAAAGGGTTATTACAGCATTAATCCACCCGGACCAATGCGGCTTTATGTCTCAAAGGTCAACGAGAATGAATATTCGCAGGTTGCATCTGGCATTAGAACGGGCCCCCGCATTGCAACATTCACTGGCACTGTTGGCCATAGACTTTGAAAAGGCCTTCGATTCGGTCTATTGGGAAAGCCTTATGGGCAATAATGCATAAGCTGCAATTCGGGGAAGCATTTATAAAATGGGTACAGCTCCTCTACAGCAACCCGTCAGCAGAAGTGAGAGTTAATGGCTGGCCCTTGCGCAGCATATGGCTGGGAAAAGGCATCAGGCAAGGATGCCCGCTCTCGGCGATGCTGTTTGCATTACTGATAGAACCAGAAGCGGTCATTCTGAGGGGCACGACCACGTGGACTGGCTTCCGCTGGAGTTCAACTTGGGAGGACAAAGTATCCCTTTACGCAGACGACATTCTGGTTTATCTGGGCGACCCAGCGGTCTCCTGCCCTATAGTTACCCAAATACTAATAAACTATGGAGCCTTCACCGGTCTCAGAGTCAACTGGGCCAAATCTGTGCCCTTCCCAGTGAAGCGAGTAGACTGTATACTGTCATCTGTACCCCCATATCAAATTGAACAGACACAGTTTCGCTATCTTGGTATCATAGTCACAAACAGGCTGGACAATTATCTGACTCATAACCTACATCCATTAAGTAAACAATACGCGCAAGATGCGACCCACTGGGAAGCGCTGCCACTGACGCTATTAGGCAGGGCAGTGCTTTTCAAGATGATAGCCCTACCCAGGTTGTTATACATCCTCCAGATTGCCCCACTCTATATCCCCGCCGTAGAGTTCTGCAAAATAGACAATACAACGCGTAGACTCCTCTGGGGGTGGAAACACCCGAGAATAGCTCTCAAAACCCTTCAACGTTCAGTCTGGGAGGGGGGAATAGGTCTCCCGATTATCCGAATATATTATTGGGCGTCTCAAATGGCAACAGTAAATGACATACTACACGGTGACCTGACCATCCCACACATAAAGGCCGAACTAGCGGCAAGACCAATATGTCCCCGATTGAAAGTCTCTACATTAGACAGACTCGCCCTCCCGAAAACACGATAGTGGCGCATACGGCCCTAGTATGGAAGGAATCACACAATCACATGGGATGGGGCAACAAACCTACCCCAGTCCAACCCATCTGGAACAATGCCCACCTCACAGGTCTCCGTAATCTCCCGAGGTGGCGAAGTGGGTAGCAGCGGGTATACAAACCGTCCAGCAAATTTATGCAAACAATCAGCTAAAACTGTTCGCTGAGATTTCGTCTACATATGAACTTCCTGCCACCGAAAGCTACCACTATGGGCAACTACAGCATGCACTCAACGCACACAGGGATCAGCTAGCGGACATGCCAGAGTGTACGCCAATCGAGAGAAACATAGTCATAGACAGTGTCAGCAACAAGGTCACATCCACTATGTATAACGCCATATCCTCCTTTGCCACGATGGAACTGGCACACCTGAAAGCGAAATGGGAAAGTGATGTGGGACCGATACTACCTGAAAATTGGATCTTGGCCTTGATTTATTCAAGAGAAATTGCTATCTCGGCGAGAATTAGGCTAATCCAGGTGAAAATACTTCACATGATATTCTACCCCCGAGTAGCTCTGTACAAATGGGGTAAAACAAGCGACCCCAATGGCCTAAGGTGTGGACGTGAAGAAGGAACCTTTTACCATATCATATGTCAACGTACGCGAATACAACACTTTTGGCATAAATGCACTGAACGACTCTCGAGGGTCATGGGCCGTCCGATCTTGACTGACCCAAACTCCTTCTCCTAGGAATCGAGGAAGAAGGAGACATGTCCCGCTTCGAACGGCTACTTCTCTCAACATCCACAGGAATCGTCAAAAGAAACATAGCACAGCTGTGGGGCTCAAATATCACGCCAAGTTATGAACAATGGACTTCAGATGTAAATGCCATCATTCCAGTGGAGCGTCGAGTGTATCAAGCAAGGGGCTGTCCGAGCAAAGCAGACAAAATCTGGGAGAAATGGGAACAGACATTGTAACACATGCACAGCCCGTACCACCAAACTTAGTAGCGCATATCTTCCATGGCCTCAGAGTACAACATTGTCAACTGCTGCTGTTCACTGTTTCACCTCTATCTGTGTCTTATACCATTTGTGTCTCTAAATATGCGAATATAGATGTAGTACCTGGTCGTACTGCTCTAGTAATGCTAATTGTGTACAAGGATTTATGGTTGTGTTTTGTATGTTGTGTTTGTGAAGCGATAATCTAATAAAAAATGTTGTTATCACAAAAAAAAGAGAGCACACATTCAAGCACGGGTGTCTGCGGCCTCTAACAACACGGCCAAACTCTTTAAAATCTGCAAGGAACTGGTCAATCCTGTAGCGGTCTCCACCCCTCCTATTCCCTCCCAGGCCCTATGTATGGCTCTGGCCTCTCATGTCACTGCTAGAACTCAGGACATGCTGTCCTCCTCCTCTTCTTCTCCCTCTTCCTCGCTCTGCCCCCCTGTGGCCATCTGTACCTCTCCTCCACCTGTCTCCTCTTTCTCTCTGACAACATCTGACAAGGTTTCTAGACAAGCCCGATCTATGAAAGTGTCGTCCAAACAAGTACTCCCCTGCTCCTCTAGAACCATCAAGGACCATATTGACACCCTCGCTCCAGCGTTGGCCGATTTCTGAAATCACTTTTTCACCACTGGAACGTTCCCCTCTCCCGTTAAGCACTCCCTTATGCACCCACTCCTCTAGAAGAGGTCTGCCGATCCTGCCTGCCCAGCAAACTATTGCCCAATCTCCATCACCCCTTCCCTGGGCAAACTCTTGGAAAAGCTGGCAATCTCCCAGCTTACTCTCCACACTGAATCTGTTGGTTATCTCCATGACCATCAGTTTGGCTTTAGAGCTGCCGCAGGCACAGAAACTGTTCTGCTGAACACCTGTGAAGATCTGCTCTCTAACCTTGATTCCAGCATTCCTTCTGTCCTAATCCTCCTTGATCTTTCCTCTACTTTCGACACAGTCAACCACACCACTCTGGAGTTGCCGACCTCCTTCCTCGTGGACTGCCCTCCAGGTTCAACTTGGTCGCTTTCTAGCTACCACCTCTCTCTCTACCTGTGGCATTCCCCAGGGCACTATACTATCACCCAGGTTTTTCAACCTCTTCTTGGCCCCATTGGCCCACCTGATCTCTACCTTCTCCTCTTTCAGTGTTATGTGGTTGACACTCAGCTTTCCTTCAGGCTCCTTTCCTCCCTGGCTCATTCCTGACTGTCTATTTGCGATTCAGGATTGGTGAGCCTCCAATGATCTCTGCCTTAATACCAGTAAGACAGAGATCATTCTCATTGGGACCTCTGCCCCTGCTTTCCCTCTCTCACTATGGCGACACACCTTGGGCCCTCTTCCTTCACCCTCCTTCGAGGCAAAAAACCTCTTTCTTTCTCTCCTCACATCTCTGACGTCGCCAAGAAGTCCCACTACCAGCTGCTCCGCCTCAAAGGGACTCTTCCCTTTCTCACATTCCCCCAGAAGCTCACTGTCTCCAGAGCCCTGTTTCGCTCTAGGCTGGACTACTGCAACAATCTCTTTCTCAATCTGCCTTCCTCTACTCTCCGCTCTCTGCACCTAATCCAGAACAAGACTGAGAGACTTATTCTTGGCCTCAAGCTGAGGGATTGTATCTCTCCAGCCCTGAAATCTCTCCACCGGCCCCCGGTGGTTGCAAGGATCAAGTTCAAGACCCGTTGCATTGTCCACAAGGCTTTCTGGGGCCGGGCCCACACTAAATCCAACGCTTTCTTCCAAAATACCTTCCTTCTCGAGCCCTTCCCCCTGATACCTCCAAATTTCTACGGGTTAGACACTTCTCCAGGCAGATAGTAGGGGGGGTAGATCTCTCACCGTTGCAGGTGCTTCACTCTGGAATGGCCTCCCTGCCCCTCCCTAACTTGAGCAGACCACCTGAAGTTCCAGAAGGAGCTCAAAACATTAATCTTCTCCTCTGCTTTGTCTCTCTCCCTCCCCTGCTGACCGGCTGTACTGACTTGTTGCTTGGCTACCCTCAGAGTCTCACCTAGTCCAGGCTCTTTCTTGATCATTCACCCTTGCACTGCCTCCAGGCCTACCACGCACAAAAGGGCTATAACTGTAACCCTACAGTACCTTGTTCTCCTTGCTCTACCCAGAGCCGCGCTGCCCTGGCTGCACCCACTCAGAGCATTACTGCCCTGTTTTCCCCTCTTCCTTGCACTCCCCTCGCAGTTCTCATTCTCGCACTTGCACAATCTGAATGACACAAGGCCTAGTAAGATTGTTTGTCTTGTTCTCCCTCTATCTTCCCTCCCTTGTCTTTTCGTGCCTAGAAACACTTGTGTACAGGCCTGTTATAAATGACTTATATCATATCATTTTATCACAGATGTCCAGAAAAATATACAATGCCACAGTAAGAAACGGCTAGACTGGAAGCACCCAAATTCCAGTCTAGCCAGGTAATTACACTTAGCAGGTCTGCTTTATCGTAAATCCGCAGTTAAAAAAAAGTCATTCCAAACAGAGGAATGACTAGACTGGCTGCACCAAAATGCCTCTCTATGCACTAATAGCAGATATAATGCCTACTTAGCCTGGACATAGACAATCATTATGATTTATTGCACATACCGACCCCCACACATTCCCCTCTCTCCCACCTTCTACCCCATCCACCAAAATAAGCTTATTGGCCCAGAATTACCTTCATGTCCCTCTTCCTTGTCCTAGAGTTTACTTATGAGGTTCCTTGACTCATATGTAAGTATTGGTATGAGGAAGAGTTGGGCCAGGAGTCATGAAGATTACTGGTAGCTAAGTAAGACATCACCTCCATGTACCTCTACCTCGTCCCAGTAGAGTGCCTCATACACAAGTACTGCCTCATACACATGTACAGGGACGAGGAAGAATAGGGCTAGGAGTAATGACGATTACCAATAAGTAATCAAGGCATTAAACACAAGTAGTGGCGTAACACCACTGAGTTGACTGGGCTTCAGCACCACCCCCCCTGAAATTTTGGGCTATGTTCACTCAACCTAGCTGACCTTCAGAGCAGTCGCCGGACAGAACTGGACACAGATGTTAAACGGCAGCTGGGTTTTGCTGTTAACAAATGCATTCAAATGCCACATTTTTTAGGAAAGTGAAATTGTGATGTGGGTTTAATACTTGCATGTCAGGGGAGTGATTGGAAGGGTAGAGAGGGGACAGGAGACCGCTCATTCCCACAGCAGTCCATAAATGGGTGCTTTCAGACTTAAAGGAGAGAGTTAACTGCATGTAACATTGAAGCTGCACTAGAATAGTCTCATCAAAATGTGTAAAGAAGTTAGATGCCCCCACAAAAATAAGTTTGCTCCTCCCCCCGCCTTTGAAGTTAGTGCCTCTTCCCAATATTTGAAGGATTAGCCCCCCCACCCGAAATGTAGGTTTTGTTGCTCTCCTGAACAGAAGCACACACACCATTCACCAAATACACACGCCCACACCCAGCCATCTATACATTTAAGTGTGCACTCTTTCACCATACAGGCACACCCAGGCAGCCATCCATACATTTAGGTGTGCACCCTTTCACTATGCAGGCACACCCAAGCAACCACCCGTACATTTAAGTGTACACCCTTTCACCATAGAGGCACACCCACCCAGGCACCCACCCATACATTTAAGTGTGCACCCTTTCACCATACACCCACACAAGCAGCCACCTATACATTTAAGTGTGCACCCTTTCACCATGCAGGCATACTCAGGAAGCCACCCATACATTTAAGTGTGCACCCTTTCACTGTACATGCACACACGCACATCCAGCCACCCATACATTTGTGTGCACCCTTTCACCATACACTCACACAGGCAGCCACCTACACGTTTAAGTGTACACCCTATCATAATACACTCAGGCACGCACACGTTACGGGGTTGACGGGAGCCCTATTACTTGAAAAAAGAAATTGTTTCTTACTGAAGTCACTCTGACTCAGTGGCGTAACACAAAATGTGGGGGGCCCCCCTACGAACCATGCTGAGGGGCCCCCCCAACTAGCCAACAAATCACAGCTTGTGCTACACTCTGGGCAGGCCTAGATTATCACACTTGCACAAAACGCATGAACGTGCTGCTGAAGGGGTATGTCACACACTGTCCTAGGAGAAAGATATAAATATGTGTTTTAATGCAATATACATCACACATTCTGAGAATAATTGGCTAAAAAAACGGAGTGTTTGCAATTGTTTGCTATTAAAAATGCCATGTCACATTGAAAACATGTCCCACTGGCTGCACAATGTAGACCAGTGTAGACACATTATAACATTACAGTAAAGCATGCCAGGCCACATTTAGACATACCTAGACTGGTTGCGCAAAAATGCCAGTCGAAGCAATAACCCCCATCAAGAAGAGAGACCACATTGAAGCCTGGGTCTCTGCTGCCTCTAACAACACGGCCAAACTCTTTAAAATCTGCATGCAACTGGTCAATCCTGTTGCGGTCTCCACCTCTCCTGTTCCCTCCCAGACCCTCTGTATGGCTCTGGCCTCTCACTTCTCTGCTAAAACTCAGGACATCCTGTCCACTATCTCCTCTTCCTCTCCCTCTCTTGGCCCCCCTTTGGCCATCTCTACCTCTCCTCGTCCTTTCTCCTATTCCTCTCTGACAACACCTGACAGGTTTTCTAGACAAGTCTGATCCATGAAAGTGCTGTCCAAACGGTGCTCCCATGCTCCTCCAGAACCATCAAGGACCATATTGACACCCTTGCTGCACCTTGGCCAATTTCTGTAATCACTCTTTCACCACTGGAATGTTCCCCTATCCCCTTAAGCACTCCCTTGTGCACCCACTCCTCAAGAAGCCGTCTGCCGATCCTACCTGTCCGGCAAACTACCGCCCAATCTCCAGCACCCCTTTCCTGGGCAAACTCTTGAAAAAAAGCTGGCCATCTCCCAGCTTACACTCCACATTGAATCTGTTGGTTGTCTCCATGACCATCGGTCTGTCTTCAGAGCTGCCAGAGGCAAGGAAACTTCTCTCCTGAACACCCGTGGAAATCTGCTTTCTAACCTTGATTCCAGCCTTCCTTCTGTCCTAATCCTCCTTGATCTTTCCTCTACTTTCGACACAGTCAAACACGCCATCCTGACCAATCGACTACGTGAGAACCTGGGCATCACGAATCAGGCCCTGGAGTGGCTGATCGCCTTCCTCTTGGACTGCCCCTCCCAGATCCAACTTGGTCCCTTTCTCTCTTCCACCTCTCTCTCTACCTGTGGCATTCCCCAGGGCTATATCCTCTCACCCTGGTTTTTCAACCTCTACTTGGCCCCTTTGGCCCACCTGATCTCTACCTTCTCCTCTAACTTTCAGTGTTATGCGGATGGCACTCAGCTTTCCTTCAGGCTCCTCTCATCTCTTGCTCATTCCTGACTGTCTATCCGTGATTCACAATTGGTGCACCTCCATCTATCTACCTTACTGCCATTAAGATGGAGATACTTCACATTGGGGCTCCTGCCCCTGTTTTTCCTCTCGCACTCTGGCCGCCCACCTTGGGCCCTCTTCCTTTTCTGTCATCTTCGACTCCACTCTCTCTTTCTCTCCTCTCATCTTGGACGTCTCCAAGAAGTCCCACTCACTACCAGCTGCTCCTCCTCAAAGGGACTCTTCCCTTTCTCACTTTCCCCCAGAAGCTCAATGTCTCCAGAGCCCTGTTTCTCTCTAGGCTGGACTACTGCAACAGCCTCTTTCTCAAGCTGCTTCCTCTACTCTCCGCCCTCTGCAACAAAATCCAGAACAGGACAGCGAGACTTATCCTTGGCCACAAGCCCCGGGATCATATCTCTACAGCCCTGAAATCTCTCCACTGGCTCCCAGTGGTTGCAAGAATCAAGTTAAAACCATTTGCATTGTCCACAAGGCTTTCTGGGGTCGGGCCCACACTACAACCAACGCTCTTTTCCAAAATACCTTTTTTCTTGAGCCCTTCTCCAGCTACCTCCAACTCTCTAAGGGCTAGACGCTTCTTCTGGCAGAGAGTGGGGGGTAGATCTCTCGCCTCTAAAGATGCCTCCCTCTGGAATGGCCTCCCTGCCCCTTTCACACTTTAGCAGACCACCTGATGTTCCGGAAGCAGCTCAAAACCATCCTATTCTCCTCTGCTTTCGCTCTCTCCCTCCCCTGCTGACCTACCTGACCTACCTGCCTGCTGAACTGACTGGTTGCTTGGCTATCCTCAGAGTCTCATGAGTCCAGGCTCTTTCTTAATCAGTCACCCTTGCAATGCCTCCAGCCTACCACGCACTTAGGGACTGTAACTGTAACCCTACAGTCCCTTGTTCTCCTTGCACTACCCAGAGCCTGGCTGCACTTACTCAGAGCATTACAGCCCGGTTTTCCCCTCCCTTCTTCCTTGCACTTCCCCCTCCCTTTCCCATTGCTTTTCTCATTCTCGTACTTGCACGATTTGAATGACACAATGCCTAGTAAGATCATTTGTCTTGTCCACCCTCTATCTTCACTGCATTGCTTGCCGCGCCAAGAAACACTTGTGTACAGGCGTGTTATAATAGACTTATATCATATCATTTTATCACAGATGCTCAACAAAAATATACAATGCTGCAGTAAGACATGGCTAGACTGGCAGCACGCAAATGCCAATCTAGCCAGGTAATTACACTTAGTGGGACTGCTTTATCAGAAATGCGCAGTTAAAAAAAGTCATACCAAGCTGAGGAATAACTAGACTGGCTGCACCAAAATGCCTCCCTAGCCACTAATACCACATATCATGCCTGCGTAGCCTGCACATGGACAACCATTATGATTTATCACACAATCCCACCGCCCACACATCCCCTCTCCCTCCCATGCCCTACCCCAACCTCCAAAATCAGCTCCTTGGCCCAGAATTGCCATTACCTTCATGTCCCTCTTCCTTGTCCCAGAGCTTACATTTGCGGCCCCTTGCCTCATAGGTAAGTACTGGGATGAGGAAGAGTGGGATTAGGAGTAATGAAGATACAGGCAGCTAAGTCAGGCATTACCTCCATGTACTTCTACCTCATCCCAGTGCTTGTGTATGAGGCATAGAGCCTCATACACAAGTATTGCCTCATACACAAGTACAGGGACAAGGAAGAATAGGGCTAGGAGTAATGACGATTACCAATAAGTAATTAAGGCATTAAATCAAGTAGGGACTTAACAATATTCAGTTGACTGGGCTGCAGCACTCATCCCCAGAAATGTTGGACTATGCTGACTCAACCAGGCTGACCTTCAGAGCAGTTGCCGTACAGAACAGGACACAGATTTTAAACGGCACCTGGTTTTCGCTGTTAACAAGGGCCCAGCATTTACTAACATAAAGCATTTCACTGTTAGTACCTGCATTCAAATGCCACATTTTTTAGGCAATTGAAATTGTGAAGTGTGTTTAGTACTTTCATGCCAGGGAAGTGATTGGAAGGGTAGAAGGGGAACAGGAGACCGTTCATTCTCACAACAGTTCATAAGTGGGTGCTTTCACACTTAAAGGAGAGAGTTAACTGCTTGTAAGATTGAAGCTGCACTAGAATAGTCTCATTCAAATGTGTAAAGAAGTTAGATGCCCCCACACAAATAAGTTTGCCTCCCCCACCACCCGTGAAGTTAGCGCCTCTCCCAACATTTGAAGGATCAGCCCCCCAAAATGTAGGTTTTGTTGCGCTCCTGAATACAAGCACAAACACCATTCACCGTAGACAAGCATGCACACCCAGTCATCCTTACATTTCAGTGTGCACTCTTTCACCATACAGGCACACCCAGGCAGCCATTCATACATTTAAGTGTGCCCCCTTTCACCATGCAGGCACACCCAGGCAGCCACCCATACATTTAACATTTAAGTGTGCACCCTTTCACTGTACACACACACACACGCCCACCCAGTCACCCATACATTTGTGTACACCCTTTCACAATACACTCAGACACGCACACGTCATGGGGCTGAGGGGGGCTCTATTACATCAAAAAGAAATTGGTCCTCAGTATAAGTTTGCCGGTCCAGTAACAATGGTACCGGTAAGCTTGCCGGTATCGTTGTTGCCAGACCGGCAAATTACAAGTTCTGCTCGCGGGTGCCTTTCTGCCCACCAGGTCTGACCTGGCAGGCGTACCGGCATGCGCGAGCAGAGCATGTCGGACGCACCGGCACCATTCTGAATGGTGCCGGTGCATCCGAGCTCCCCATTCCCATTGAACCCTTTGGGGATCAAATGGGAATGGGGAGCATTTTATTCCGGCGCACGGGAATGGGCTATTACCGGGTCCGGTGGGGCCATAATGACCCAGTAATTACCCATTTGTGGGTGCCGGAAAAAAGTGCAAGTTTGGCGGCAGCCTGCCAATTTTACCGGCAAGGCTACCGCCAAACTTGTAATGAGGCTGATTGTTTCTTTTTTAAATCAAAGGGCTTCCCCACCCCATGACATGGAGGCCTCCAGCCTGGGGTCTTCCATGTCATGGGATAGGGGGAGTCCTCGGACTTCAAAAAGAAAGTTTCTTTTTGTAGTCACTCTGTCTTTATAAAGATTATTCCTGTTACAGAAATCATTTCTTTATGAAGGCAAAGTGTTTTCAAAAAGAAGTTAAAAAAAAGATTTTGAAAAGAAAATCATTTTTTTTCTCCAAGTTGGGCCCCCTACCAGGACATGTGCTAGCGGGGCCCTCCGCACCGCAGGGGATGCGGGAGCCCCTATCACGCCAGTGCTCTGACTTCATAAAGACATTATTTCCAGTAAGGTCTGATCCATAGCGTAAATAATTTCTTTATGAAGGCCTTAAAAAATAAACTATTTCTTTTTGAAGTCATAGGGCTCCTCCACCCCATTGCATGGAGTCATCCGGCCTGGGGTCTTCCTTGTCATGGGGTGGGGAGAGCCATGGGACTTCAAAAAGAAAGTTTCTTTTTGTAGTCACTTTGTATTCATAAAGAAATTATTTCTTTTACAAAAAATAATTTCTTTATGAATGCAGAATGACTACAAAAAGAAACATTTAAAAAATAAAATTGAAAATATATATTTTTTCATTTTTTTCTCCAGGGGGCGCATCTCCCAGGACATGTGCTAGCCGGGGCCCCCACACTGTGTGGGGAGTGGGGGCCCCTGTTATGCCAGAGTCTGAACTGCGTGCAAACTTCAGAGTCGGAAGTTTGAACGCATCACTGCACAGGAACCCGCTGCAGACACACAAACTGGTGTAGCATAGAGACACACAAACTGGTGGAAACTGGGGGGAATAAATGCCATTGTATCCCCCACTTAAATTTGTGGGGGATTTGTCCTCTCTATCCCCCCATGCCCTACACCCATGCCCAGGACCCCAACTCGAGCCACACATAAGCAAGTGTAAGGTGGAGAAGAGAGAATGGAAAACGTTGTTTGAAAGGGTATTGTACAAAAGGACCAAATACCAAAAGTTCGACTCCCAAAAGTCAAACCCCCAATTTTCCGCATATGTATATATGTGGGGGGGTAAAGAGTATAAAAATGTATAGGGGTAAGGTGGCAGGGTTGTGGGGGGTCTCCCCCCACATATATATTTGCGGAAATTTAAAAAAAGAAATTCGAACCTTTGGGTTTGGTAAAATCACGCAGATTTGTTTAAAAGGACCACATATGTATTATGTTATATAACTTCTTGAATGGAAAAAGAAATAATTTTGCAGAAAACATGTTCTCACCTGGTGATGCCAGATGCCAAAAAAAATTGATCATCTAACGTACCTTCTACTCTTATGTTCTAATGCATATGTTCCAATGAAGCCTTTCCTTTAGTTTTGTCATGTGACTTTTAGTGAGAAGAATATTATGTTAAACGATTCTCACTTAAATAAAATCCTGTTTTTTGGTGATCTGTGTGTTTGACCTTTTTTCAGAATCCTCCAAAAAGGATCCTCATCCGTATTTGCTTTTTCAATAGAGCGTTGGACTAAAAGGACAATCACTACTTTTTCACTTTTACAACTTTGATGTTCACAGATTCTGGTTTTAAAATTTCTTTTTGTCTTCCCGATATATAAGTAAATGACAAGGACACCAAATCACATAAATGTGTATGGTTGCAATTCGTGAATTATTTTATGGTTCAATGGAACCCATCTAAATCTTCACACCTAGGACTGGCCAAAAGGAAAAGGTCCTGTCTTTCGGGGTAAACCCTGTGCTTGTGCTATTGTGCCTGTTGAGGTACTCAGGGTCCTAATTGTCCCATAACATATCTAATCACCTTGCTGCTTTTAGAAAGTCCTAGTTGTAAAGCAAAAAGGGTGTGTGTTATTTCACTTTCTTCACTCCCAAGTGTTCACCAATGTTTATTCTCAATATAATGAATGTGCATAGACAGGGCACTATGCATGCTGATAAACACCAACTGATATTTTTCAGTTCTCTTAAAATGCTTTTCTAACAAGGCATCTTGGTTATTAATAAGCACTTATTTCTTGCATTTACTGATCAACTTGGCCAGATAGCCTCTACCTGTCAGATTATTTTTACAGGTTTACTGTGCTTTGTTCTTCAATTCCCTTCTTACTGTACTGTTTCTGTGAAGTTAAAGAAACGGATCTTATGGACGGTTATCTCTGAGTGATTGCAAGTTGAACAAATGGTAGTTCAACAAAGCAAAAGAGTTTGTTATCGTGGTTCACTTTAAGATGTTGTCCCACATTTATATTGTGATATTCAAAAAATGATGGGTGTGTTATTTATTGGGGATGTAAACTTGAGATATGGGTTACATTTATTGACCCACTCTACAAATTTCCCAACCTGTGTTGCACTGACTGCCCATACAGGGAAGATATTGTCGATGCACCTGCTCCAGGTCTTAATCAGTTCTTTGAAGGAGCTAAATGCATAATAAATGTACATCTTCTCGAAATTGCACATTTTTAATATTGGAAGCAATCAAACCTCCAGTCACAGTCCCACCAACTTGGTGGTACAAGGCTATGTTGAATTGGAAAAATGTATCTTTGAGTACAATGTCTATACATCAGACTATAAATTCAACACTGGTTTCTGTGGGGGTGGAGGGAGGAAGGGGTAAGCACAATCATTTTGTCACTATTCTCAGGGATTCATCTTGTGATACCTTTCTGTTAAGTGTCTCAATATCCATTGTAATTGATATAATGATGTTGGTGTTGTAGACTTACAATTCTTCAACCAATTTAATCACTTCATTTGCATCCTTGACATAAGGGGCCTATTCATGGGATTTTCTGTGCAGTAAATAGGCACTTTGCGCCAAACCGTGTGTGAAATACCATTTGTCGATTCATGAAATCGACTGCGTTGGACATTTTCATACTATGTGCAGACTTCTTGCAGGCTCGGCACATCTCTGCGAAAGGCAAAGTGCCTTGCACGAGACACCTAGCAGAGCATGGGTGTGGCTTACACATATACAGGAATAAGGGGTGGAACTGGCAAAATGGGGAAGAACAAGGGAAAATGTGGGCATTCCGAGGGTTAGCCCGTATGAGGTGATTGAACACCCACAAACGCACAGGTAAAATCGTATTCATGGGTCTGACCGTGCAAACCTCACATCGGGGAAATGACCACGCAAAGCTCTCAATGTAACCTTCACCCAAAGAAAGGGATACAGACACTTGAGTATAGGAATCACTGCCCAGAGGTAGGCATACAGACACTTGCGTATAGGAATCACTGCCCAGAGGTAAGATCGCATGTTGGATTTAGGGGTCCGTGCATTCAGTCTGGGTTCCGATAGAAGTTAGGGGTGTGTGTAGGCAGTGTAGCGGGGTGCAGGCATGGTTAACAGGAGTTTGCTCGCATGTGTACCGGGATGTGATGACTTTTATGATATGTGCTATGCATGTTGAGGGGGTGCTGGGAATAGTTACAGGTGAGCCCACACACCCCTGCCGGGTTCTGGCCTGGTTGTGGGGGTGCGTAGGCTGTTTTTCTGGCATGCATTGCATCGCACACAAGGAGTGCGCAAAGGTCTCTTTCCATGGCTGGAAAGGCTTTGCGTGTGGGCGTGTCGTGGGTGTTCCAGCAGCGACTTGCACATGGGGTTACTTTGCATGGACAATTCCATGAATATGTGCAGCGTGCAGATTTTCTTATGCGAGATTGGCCGTGCTGAGTCGTTCACGGCACGCAGCTTTGTGCGATTTCTGCGCACTTTTCCATGAATCGGGCCCAAGATGTCATGTTTGGTACACATTTCTTGAGGAAGAACATCAGCATATTGCGAAAGTGACTGAAGAATGGAAAACAGGCCTGAGACAAGAGGCCTTCCCTTAAGGGGTCTTCACGTTCTTATGTGTTTTGGTAGAGTGTAAAAGACCAGAACACAGGTGTTGTCAGATATCCGGCGCCCATACTCTTGTTGAAATGCTAGTACACATCCCAGTAGCACTCCCTTTTTGTAGCCTAGATACAGTATATTTAGGTCCTGTGCCCCACCCCTTGCAGTGAAGTAGTGAACACTTTTGTTAAATCAAACGTATTCATGGTTCACAAATCCAATAAGCAAAACAAACAACTATACTTTGGCTTCAATGTATACATGTGTGTTGGCATTGGTGCTAATTCTGCACAGTATTCCAGCAACCGAGAGGATGACTTGTGGTTTACACATTTTAATGCTAAGCAGCTTCAACACACATATGGCCTGATTCATGGAACGTTTTCCTATGGGATTGCGCCATTATAAAACACTTCCATGAATCAGGCCCATAGTGTCTTTTTGTGGCCAAAGGAAGTCTCTTGTACTGCAAGCTGCGTGGAGGTTGTTAAGTTCAATAACTTAAGCAAATAACACATTCCCCCTAAATGTACATCATCTGTATCAGTACTAAGAGTATTCCCAGAGAATCAAGATCACATTCCTTCTTCTACTGATGTTTAGTATTGACAAATGGAATTCACAGCAATGTACATGTCCTCGTCATACCTTCCCTATTTGGATTTTCCCTTCACCTTCGCCTGCTCTTTACTACAATTTAATTGGGAGTTTTTCAACTGAATGGGTGTAGAAGGGCCCGTTGACTGGGGATCTGTGTCCAGTGGGGTAACTGGAATTGTTGCAGGGCAGGGTCAGACCGGCCCGTCTGTCATTCGGCCGTGGCTGGGCCAATTGGAGCCCCTGGGGGCCGGTCTACTATATGTGGGCCGACGGCGGTGTGCCAGATTAAGCGTAGAGTCTCATATTACTCCAACTGCGCTACTGGCGAATTCATTGTGGCACTGACAATAGGCTGATGTGGTGGCTTGGCACATGCTATCCACCGGCACATACTTGTCTGTGTGTGGATTCATTTCACCACCTTACATTGTCAAAGGTTCAAAATAATCATCTATGTACTGCACATGCACAATCTCTGCATACCACACAATCACAAGGGTTGAGTTTAGAGTGGGGCATAATATACAGTTACTTTCAGATTCAACCTTCTTCAGAACCACAGAGACAGCTTCTCTCGCAAAGGTACTGTATCAGCCAGATTGAGCAACAGATGACTATGAACCAGCTGCAGGATCACTATTTATTGTTATTCTCAGCACACAAGGGATTAAAGTTGACTGAAATACCACTGATGATCAGGGAAACGATAGAGCAAAATGTTTTCCAACAAACTAGGTCATCAGCTTCCTTAAAGGTCATACGCCTCAGTCCTTCCCTACCATTTTGAGGCTGAAACACTCACTCACAATCACTGGGATATTTAAGTGTCCCACACTTCGCTTTCTTCTCCGGTAAGGGGATTGTCATAATCCTGGGTTGGTTCTCCTAGACTCAGCTACCAGGTACCCTCAGATGGCACATGAAACGTGTCTTACGGGGGTCAGGAATCAGGCACAGAATCAACTGATGTACCCCAGGAGGCCTCAACCTCAAGGGTGTCTCAGAGGTCACCTCTCTTACACCTGCATCTCTGTCTGGAAACTAGTCCTTCATCTCGCTGCTCTCAACTAGCGTATGTGTACCCTCCTGGCAAAGGCCTTCAAGGATCTCACTCCTTTAGCCTGCCTTCAAGAATATAGTCCCTTTATTTTCTCTTCAGAGTTTCTTCCTTCCTCCTTCAGATCATGCTGACTTTCAGCTCGTTGGGTTTCCCTTTCTCAACATATGCCTTTACCTGCCCCTCCATTTTGAATCATTGTTCCTTTCCTCCTGCCTCACTTCTGTACTCTAATGTTCCGCCATCACCACCCCATCCACTCAAAACTTTCCCAAATCTCCTCTCCTTCACTTGCTTCTCACTAGCCTCTCTCAATGCTCTGAGGGTCAGACGCTTCTCCAAGCAGAGAGTGGGGGACATATCTCTTGCCTCGGCTGGGGCCTCCCTCTGGAACAGCCTCCCTGCCTCTCCCAATCTTGAGCAGAACCACCTCCAGTTCCGAAATCAACTCAAGACCTTCCTATTCGCTTCCGCTTTCTCTCTTCTTCTCCCCTGCTGATGTCCCTAACTGCTCCGCGCACTTGTCACTAAACTTGGGCCCAGGCTCCTGCATGTCCAGTTGCCCTCCCACTGCCTCTGGGCCCCCCAGCACTTAAGGGTCTGTATCTACAGTTCCTTCTCTCTGCACTTATGAGCCACTCTCTGGCGATCTGAATGACACAAGGCCTAGTAAGATCGTTGTTTTGATCTCCCCCTGTTTCCCCCTCCTTGTCTTGTCACACTTAGAAACATTTGTGCGCAGGGGCGTTATAAATGACACAACATATCAGAACGCCTCTCCTAATGTCCACACATTTCCCCTGCTTGTTAATTGGGTCTATGGGCCTCATTAGGACCCTGGCGCTATGGGTTTAACAGCGCCGTTAAAGGTGCTTGCGCTGTTAAACCCATACCGCCATATTACCCACCCCCCCTAGGTCCCACTGCTCCAAACCTCTAATCTTCCTCCTGCAACCTTGTCACGGTACCTACAATTAACTTCTTAACTCCAGAAGTGGGTCATCCCACGCTGACTGTGGTTTGGTATGTACAAACAAATGTTGTATGACATGTTTAGCCTATTCACATGTGTAGGGTGGCATGGGGAGGATGTCCTGACATTTACACGTCCTATAATTCAATGTTCTTAAATCATCGGCACCTTCCAAGCAGGCAGAGTTCAGGATTGCAGGATCCTTCCATTCCCCAGAGGTGTAATTTGGAATTTCGATTGTATGGTGAACCGCATCCTGTTAGTCACTCATGTGCTCATTTCTAGGAAGTTCTCCATGCTACCTGCACTTCTTCCCTCCCCTCTCCCCCTAGCACTTCTCCCCTTCCCTCTTCCCGGCACCTGCGTGATCTGAATGACACAGGGTCTAGTAAGATCGTTAGTTTTGCCCTCTCTTGTTTCCTCTCCCTGTCTTGTCATGCCTATAAAGGCTTGTGTACAGGCGCGTTATAAATATCATTTCATATCATAACCCTGCCCCTGATTGCATACCACTGCTATGTCACGCCCTCTAGTGTATGCAAAAGTGTCTACAATGCATTTACTTGTGTTGTAATTTTGTCCCACAACAAACCTCCCCCCCCTGGGGTAACCTGTAGGCCCTTGCATGGAAACAAAACGTAATCATGTGCAACCGGAACCAGAACATTCGATCATGCTGTGAGAATTATGCGTTGCATTTTCTTCATGTAGCCAGGTTTTTCGGGGTGAATAAAAATATTACTGTCACTTCGACTTGCATTATTATTAATCTTCTCTCTGATGTGACTAGCTCACGCTGTTGAAGACACTGAACTGGACTGAACTGACCCTGACATGGAATTTGGCAAGTGGTGCATGCACCTCATAAGCTTGTATTTTAGCACTGTGTTTGTACACCTATAGTGTTTCTGTGCAGCTTTTAATGCACATATTTATCTGTGACCACATGCACTTTGTTGTTACGGCGCCACATACACGTAGACCTCCACTTACGGATTCAGGGCATGCAAGTGGCTATGGTCTCAGCAGCCAGTGTGCTATTTGCGGTCGAGAACCTCAGCTGTTATGGAACACTGGCTTTGAATATATTTGGCATGATTTCACCTTTGGCACCTCCTTCAAGGATGTACAACACAAGGATGTCCAGGGCCACTGCAAAATAGGGGCGGTACCTTGGCATCTATAATGGGGCAGTGAATCATTGTAATGATCCAACACGCTATTGGCATAACCAAAACATAGTGATGAATCATTGATGATCAGTTAGGTGTTTTACCATTTATTACCAGTCAGTTTCAATGACAGCACATTTTTCACACCTTCCTTGTGCTTTTTCAAGGCAAGAGATAATATGAATACAATATTTCTTGTAATGTATAGCATTGTTCCTTATACAATTCCACAACTTTTCACCAATCTGCACCAAATGTTGCACAGTTACATGTTAGGACCCTCCGGACAATACTGGCTACATGACATTTAGACACTCCACCATGTTCCCCAGATTGCAGGACAAGTCAAAATTTGATGGTGGATTTGTGGCTTGGCAAAGCATTGTTCCTTATACAATTCCTTACTGTTTCACCAATCTGCACCAAATGTTGTATCCCTACCTGTTAGGACCCTCTGGACATTACTGGCTACATGACATTTGAACACCAAACCCCTTTTCCCCGGATTTCACCAAAAGTAAAAATGTGTTTGTGGGTTTGTGGTTTGGAGAAGCGATGTTCCTTATACAATTCCATATCGTTTCACCAATCTGCACCAAATGTTGCATGGTTACCTGCTAGGACCCATCGGACATTACTGGCTACATTACATTTGGATACACAAACCCTTTCCCCAGATTTAAGTTAAAGTTCAAATTTGTTTGTGGGTTAGAAATGTTGTTTCTAAACAAGCTTTACAATGCCATAAACCATGTTCAGTGGTAAGGGAAACAAAAATGTGTGTCGCATCAGGTGAAATTACTTTTCCAAAGGATTTTTGCAAGATGGTGCCTGCTCACAGTTTTCGAGAAATGTGCACCGCAATGCATCACAACTTACTGTACCATGCCAGGGTGAGGCGGAACAGCGACCTTCAGGATCATGACAGTGTTATCATGTCTGTCTACGGAACCTGTTCAGAGAACGGGGTACTCCTGCTAGTGTATAATATACATGGATTTTATTGGTTACAATCTATGTTGACTGTCCCTCAGACTATTAGTGCATTTAACAATATCCTTTAAATATGTCATATTAAAATTAAATTGAAGCAGGTTAAAGGGTTAAATTACACCTTGTTCAATCAAAAGTCATATTTGCGTATGGATTGCCGATGATCGATGTGCATATATAACTAATAGGAGCTAACAGATCCCACAATGATGCCAGCGATTGCAATTCATCAGGAAAAAGCATCCTCTTTAGTGTTGTATGTTTTAAACTAGAGGGTCATCAAAACATCAGTTCCTCTCAATGCCGATCAAAATAATGGTTTCAATGCCAATGTGTTTGCAGATTTGCACAAACATTTTAAAAGATAATCCCATAAACTAAAGGTCTCAACTTGGTATCCCCTCTCAAAGGACGTATGGCGAACGTTGTTCTCCCTTGCCATCACACAACGGAGCTTATTTTAGACCGTGAACGCAAATTGCCGTCGGCGACCACTTCCCTTTACACTTACGTGAAATTTTCATCATGTGAACTGCAGAGTGCAAAAGAGAAGTGTGAAGAGACAGCGGAATCGTCTTTACATCTCTCTTTTGCACTATGCCGAGAAAAATGAGTAAACACTGCCTACCATGCACACATGGCAGGCAGCGTTTACCATGATTTCCTATGCGTGCCCATGCTTTTTCTCTGTTGTAAAAAGCATGCAGATGACATAGGAAATCACTGGTTTTCCGGCAGCATGAAAATCTCTGTGAGCGTTAAACCAAATTGTTTTTGAAGGAGGAGGGCAAATGGGAGGCAAACCTAACTCCCATTCCACCACGCCAAACGCCTTCAAAAACAAGAAAAAAATGCCCTGGTTCGTAAATGGAGCCATTCAACCTCTGGCTTTTTGTGAAATGGTCAGGACATTATGAAATGAGGAAAAACATACCAGAAAACACTAGTGTCTTAAGAAATGGTGTATGGAAATCCTATGTTTCTATTTTGTAAGTGCTGTAACGCAAGATTCTGAAAAAGAAAGAAGAATGGTCTAAAAATTGGTGGCTATTAATCTGAGAATTCTTTGTTTGAAGGGACTGGTCACCGCTCCTACTGTATCTTCATGAATTTCCACTCAGCACCTCAGAGCAATGTTTCGTAATCCTGTTTTCCACACAGGATCAATGACTCTTTCATGGCCAGACCACCACGACCCAGCCGTGTAGGCTAACACTCTCTTCTTCTGTTGACGTGTGTTGCCACCAGACCCGTACAATCTCTCAATGGCCCTCATTACGAGTCCGGCGGTAACCTGCCGGTTTCTCCGGCTCTAGTCTCCAATGTATACAGAGAGATTTTCTCTGCTCTCATTTTCTTGTTATCACTGATTGAAACTATTTTCAAGGCTACATTTTCACTATACCAACTGTCTCTGTTCATCATCAAGAAAGTAGAACATGCTCAAGCTTCCAGTCTAACAGTCAAAGTAACTACTTTTACTTAAAATGTATATATTTATATATTTCATTGATGAATTGGTGGAGGCATGGATCGAGGGATGAATCGTATTTTATTAAAATATTTTGGAGCACGAAGGGATCAGCTTCTGGCCTGTCTGCATCTGCATTTCAGTAATTATTCCCACGTGTTAAATAAAAATTACTATCATGTCCTTTAACATGTTCTATGGAAATAAACTGTATGATTAGCAGGTTGTCGACATGTCTCTCTTGATTGTAGCTTTTAGAAACAGTGCAACCCCACTGCTGAATCATTCATCATGCTTTTGTTAATGTATGGTTTATCTATACTTTTTCTTTTTCATAGGTCGGACACACTGTTAAGGATTTCAATCAGGCAATACACCCTGGTCTCAGCCTAGCATGCAGTGCGCAAATGAAATATTTATTTTATTGTGTCTATAGGTTCAATAGTCTGAGTGATATACCACTCATATCACACCCTTTCTCAAAATACCCCCGGGTCACAATGGACCAGGAATCAGGCTGGTTGGTAAAGGTAATATTTATTTATTTACTTAAAATTCAAATCAAACATATGTTTTAATATATGGGGCAGAAATCACCAATGTGGTGAAAATACAAATAAGAAAGTAGATAATGCAGTTGAATTCACTTTCTAGCACACAGAAGATACAACACAGAGAAAAGTACAGTTTTGGCTTGTTGAAAAGATGGCGCTTAAGTTAAGATATCCCCCTGCAAATTTCTCAGCTCACAAAGAAGCAATTCTACACAGGTGCAAGTAAGCAGCAGGTATTCAGGAATAAAGAACAGTGTATAGGGTTTGAATACAATCTTACCTCCCCAAACAAGAGAGACATTTTTTGGGGAAATTGACAGTTTTAAAAAATGACATTTGAAAATGGCTGAGCAAAACAATGAATAGTGTGAAAAAGTCCTTAAATTGACAGAAATTCCTTTGGGAGCAACACTGAAAAGGGCCTAACAAACATAAGCTAAAATATGAGCAACAGTATACACTTTGAATCAGAATGGAAGTATGGAAATACTTGGAATTGGAAATCACATGTGTAAAACTTTGCAAAAATGTGAATTCCTTCCTAAATTTCCCTATGCGATTTTTAAGAAAAATTAGTGAAATACGCCACTGACGGTTCTGGGGCATGTTCTGGTCTGGGGTGTTGTGATAATAAGTCTGCAGGGTTGGTCTCCTTCCCTGGTTTGTGAATGATATTGAATGAGTAGTCTTGCAACCGTAGACCTCATTGTGCGATGCAAGGTGGCATTTTCGCCTGAGGGTTTCCATATAGAAACAATAATGCTTGATGGTCAGTAATGATTGTGAACGGCTTCCGTATGAGAATAAGTGGAAATGTTTGCAGGCCCATACAACCGCCAGACTTTCTTTCTACGCCTGGGCGTATGCCTATTTCGTTTGGAACAGACTTCTGCTTGTGTATGAGATGATGTGTCTCTGTCCTGACCCTTCAGGGCCTTTCTGTGCTTGTACGGCCCCTAAGTCTACAGTCCTATGTCATTTCTTCATCAGGAATTTCAAAGCCTGCAATTTAAATGTGTTTGACAGTTCATAAAAATATTTTTGGGGGCTGCTCGGGGGCCCCCCGACAATCCTCCACTCCTGCACCTATTTTTACCTATACCCAACCCCCCAACCACTTATCTGCCCTTTGCCACCCACCCAAAAGTTCGATGAACTGTCAAACACGTTTAAACTGCAGGCTTTGAAATGCCTGACGATGGAAGAACGTCGTACCAAGCCTACGGGGCTTGTGTTGACTGTCAGTTCGTTGTCCCTGTCCGCGTTGAAGTAGGGCATGTTTTCTGCTCCCGCTATCCGGTCGCGAATGTATATGAAGCTTGCCTGGCATTCTTTTGACCACTGAAATGGGGCATGTTGTTTCGTCAGTGCCCACTAATCGTCACATAGTCCCGGATGTAACGAGCACAGTAACTCACTAGGCCTAGAAACGATCTTAGTTCGGACACTTTTGTTGGGATGGTACTGTCTCATTCAGTGCGTGTACTTTTTCTGTATCAGGTGTCATCCCATTTGCTGAGAAAATGTGGGCGAAGAACAGCAAGGTGCCTTTCCTGAACTTGCATTTTTCTCTGTTTAGAGTGAGGTGTGCCGCTTCTAAGACCATGTGCCTCATTCCGAGTAGGGCGGTAAGGGATACCTGGCACCGATAAGGAGACCGGTGCCGGTAATCCCTTACCGCCCTACTATGAGGTCCCTTAGCGGGTCCCTTCCTTAATGCCTGGTCTGACCAGGCGTTAAGGACGGGACCCATTAAGGTACTTCAGAGCTAATAATGGCACCGCAAATTGCGATATCGTTATTAGCTACTTCCCCATTCCCATTGAGCCCTATGGGGGCTCAAATGGGAATGGAGAATGTTTTTTTTCAGTGGGGACATACCAGTCCTGCAAAGGTCGGACTACACTGGTAAGTCCCCATTGAATGAGACCGGTGCCGGTACCGTTATTGGAGGCAGTCATGGCGCAAATAGCGCCATGACTACCTCCAATCTCGGAATGAGGCCCCATACATACTTGGGCTAGGGCGGCATCGTGTTTTTCAGTGGTGGTGCCAAATATGAGGATGTCGTCACTGTAGTTGATACAGTTCGGAATGTGCTCAATCACATTGTGATTTTCTGTCTGGAAAATGTTGGCTGCTGACGAGACACAGAAGCTTAATCTTTTGTACCTATACAATCATAGATGATTTACAAATGTCGTAATGTATCTGTTCTCCAGGCTCAGGACTAGCTATTGGAACCCATTATTTAGGTCCAACTTTGAGAAAACAGTTGCGCCATTTAACAGGTGGACCATATCTGTGATGTGGGGGCTAGTTGTCTCTCTCGCCTGATGGCTTCATTGGGCCTTCTCATGTCCACACACAGCCAACGGAGTGTGACCCTTTCTTGGGGACCGGCATGATCGGGACACCCAAGTTGTGGGCCCTAATGCTGGTTCAATGATATCTTGGCTCAATAGCATCTGGAGCTCTTCCTCTACCTGACGCTGGATATTTACTGGGATTCCCCTGTAGTGCTATTCTACTGGTCGTACTTCGGTATCAATGTGGAGCTTGATTTGTCTGTTCTTAAGTTTTTCAATCCCTTGAAATAAGGACTGGTAAATTTGGTCGATCTTGTCCACGGTGTCGATATATTTGTGAACCATGAGCTTATATAGGATATGAATCAGGCCCATCTCAATTGCAGTTTTGAAGCTCATGATATACCCTGACTCCGTAGTGTGGATATCACGTGTTTGAGTTTTGTAGCAGCATTGAGCATCAAATTGTCCCAAGCACTTTAGCAGGATCTTTGATCCATATGGATACATGTCCACTTCTGCTGGACGGAGGCTGGGTGTGTGTGGTAGTGCCCAAAATATTTGTTCGCTGATGAAATTTACAGTCACTCCTGTGTCGACGAGAAATTCAGTCTGCTTCTCATTTAGCTGCATTAGGAGTGTGGAGCTGTGCTAGGTTGCATTCTTGTTTCCCAGCGCGTAGAGGTATCCCTTTTTCCTCTGTTCTCCTTCTGAGGGGCTCCGTTCAGTGTTATGTTATGTTATGTTATGTGAACTTCTTAAGCGCACTGTCACCCGGAGGTGGTATGAGACTGGAGGAGAGGAGAAGGCAGATATCCAAAGAGGAAGATTATTAAATCAAAACAGATATGTTTTTAAAGCTTTTCTAACAGCCTAGTGATTTGAGAGATTTTTCAGGGTTCAAGGGAGACTGTTGCACAGTTGAGCCGAGGCAATTGAAAAAGCCTGACATCCAATACGTGAGCGCAGAAAGGAGGGAACTACGAGTAGACCCGCAGCTGCCTATCTTAATGGCTGCATGGGACAATAGCGGGTAAACTTGTCACGCATATACTGCGCCCCTTGATCATGCAGGGCATGGTGAACCAGACATATGGCCTTAAAGACAATGTACTGTTTGACAGTCAGCCAATGAAGAGAGCAGAGCACTGGAGAAATGTGAGCCCCATAAGGGGAGCCGGTAGCCACCCAGGCAGCCATGTTCTTACATCGCTAATGCCGTTGGACTAAGCCCTTAGGTTGGGTCAGATATAGTGAATTACTGTAGTCCAGGCAACTAAGTACTAAGGCTGCAACTACTGGGGGGCGAAGATGAGGAGAAATAAACGGAAGAACCTTCTTTAGAATTTTAAGGTGAAAGTTGCCCGACTGGCAAACTGCTGCAAACTGTGACTCCATAGAGAATGATGCGGAGACCACCACATCCAGGTTCTTCACCTTAACAGTCGGGACCAGAAGAGGGCCAAGAGAAAAAGGCCAGAAGGAAGACACCCAGAGTGAAGGATCAGGGGGACCCACCACCAACACCTCAGTCTTGTCTCCATTCAACTTCAGCCAGTTGTGGTTCATCCACGGGAGTCAGGCACTGAAATAGGCATGACAACAGCTCAGCCTGATCATGATCTAAACGGATCAGGATCTGAGTGTCGTTGGTATATGAATAGGACCTGATGCCGAAGGAGTCGATGAGACACGCAAGAGGCCAGATGTAAATGTTGAGAAGAGAATAGGAGACAAAGCAGATCCCTGAGGGACACCACAGTAGAGAGAGAAAAGACCAGAAAGGAAAGGCGGAAGTGAAAGAGTTTGAGTTCTATTAGCCAAGAACGAGGAAAACCAGGTAAGAACCTGACCCAAAATCCAAATTTGGGCCAGGCAGGTGAGCCGGATGGGGTGATCCATGGTATCAAATGCTGCTGAAAGATCTAATAAAATCAGGGCCCCAACCCCTCCAGCATCAACCAACGTGGCCATCTCATCTTGGACGGAGACTAAGACACTCTCAGTGCCCCGACCCGGCCTAAAGCCAGTTTGGAAAGGGTCAAAGAGCTCAATGGTTTCCATAAAAAAAGAAAGCAAAAGGGAAACCAGTGACTCAAGGAGTGTCATAAGAAATGGTAAAAGTGAGATTGGGTGATAGAAGGTAGCAGAGGGTCAAGTGAAGGTTTCTTAAGAAGAGGAGTAACAGTCACAGCCTTAAGCTCTGATGGAATAATGCCAGATTGGCAGGAGGCATTAACTGCCCCTGTAATTTCAGATAGAAACCCGGGGCAGATATCCTTCATCACGGCAAGAGGAATGACATCAGAAGGGACTCCTGACGTAATGCGTTGGATAGCAGTGAGTACATCTGCTTCAGAAAAAAGACGAAAGGATGACCAGCCGTCCAGGAACTGTCGAGCTTATAGGGACTAACTGTTCAGGCATAGGGGCAGGTATTGGTAATGTCATAGCCAACGCAATATTGGTATGTATTGTATCAATTTTTGTGTGAAAAGTGTCAGATGGAGATTGTTCCACTAGGTATCAGATGTGACATCTTGAATGGCGGGTCGGCCTTGACGACGTAGTCTGATTTATTTGCATTAAAAAAATATATATTTAAAGTGCTCACACAGCCGATGGGCATCGAGGCACTGTTACAGGAATATGTCTCTTAGTTGCGTATTTATAACGTGCTTAATACCCAGAGGTTTCTAAGCGCGGACCTGGGGATCAAACCTGTGTTGCTTCATGTTGTCTTGTTTCCAAGGCGAGCACATTGCTGCTGAGCTATCGTCCCGATACCGTATGTTCTCCCTCACCAGACTTTTCTCTCTTCTTTCTCTGCGGTGTCGTTCCTCCCCCAATCTGTGGTCTCTCCTCTCACTTTCCTTTCCTCGTGTGACAGACTGTGTGGTCGTGTGCGCTGTGTCAGCAGCTGGGCCTGTAGACCTTCAACGTTGTCTGTTGGTTCTGCTGCCCTCAGTTTCTTGAACAAGGATTCTCGCTAGACAGCACACCGATTTGAAGTGATTTTCTTCTCCACAGCCGAGCAGTGTTGCCCCATCGCCGGGCATGACCCTTCATGTGGCTATTCGTAGCTTCATCTGTAGCAGAAAGGTTCACCAGGGTCTCAGTGGGCCCCTGCTAGCTTGTGGACGCTGTCATCCTGCAGTGCCTGCCCCTTTTCGCTCCCGAAGGATTCCACTTGCAAGTCGATGGACCTTTCTCCTCGCAGGAGCCTAAGTATTTCTTCCAGGGACCTTGTCTTTTGTAGTAATGTCCTTCTGAATGATTGTGATTAACATCCTGCAATGATTTGCGAGCGTAGTGCTTCAGTGTTTGAGTAATTCGCGAATGGTGGAGATTTCTTTTCTCTGCTCTCTTTGGCTTTTTTCAGGCTGGGTATTGTTTGGCTGTATTTTGCACCCTGTTTGGTGCATTTCTATAGCAGATGAATGTATATTTTGTTCTTATATCTAATTTTCAGTATGTGTTCTCACACATTTGGTATTGTATTTAATGAAAACCTCCAAAATACTTTCTTGAGATTTGTAACTTTGTGTGAAACACAGGACCTGTACAGACTTCTTTTCACTCTGTTTTCAATACACTTGTGTCAGGTCGATGTCAAAATAATGTGTGGCAATGCTTCCCTTTTTGTTGTGTGTTGCTCCCTTGGGGAGCACACTTGACTGTTTATAGTGTAGTTTTCACTATCTAGCCTTTTCCCTGTATTTGCGGTACCCACCAGATGGCATTCATTCTCATAAGCAGCATCATAAATGCACACTATAGACCAAGCATGTACTGTGTTAGGCTTAATTGCATTATGGCTGTACATATTATGTCCTTACAATCACAGGGAATGGGTTTGATCCACACCCTTCAGGTAAATCACAGCTATTAGTGCCAATGTGCCAATGTTTGGCAGCCCTCTCTCCCATACCATTTCAAATAGCAACACTTGTTGGTTCACCACAGTTTGCCATACCTAAATGGTGTATCATGGAAAGAAAGGCTGACATGTGTCACCACACTATACTTAGACATCTTCATAAGTGAAGTGTTGCCACTTCCATTGTGTTGTGCTCCCATTACTTTAGCAAGCTCTTAAAATATATACCCCATATAAGGAGTCCCCAATTTGCTAACCCTAATAGTTGCACTGGTGTCAGACCTAACGCCGGCAGTCTGTTGCATATAATCCCTGTATCAAGGCATTACACTCTCCCAACTCTACACCTACAGCACCGACGATTGCTGAATTTAGAAGTCTTGCCACACACAATTTAAGGATAGACCACATCATCATTTTTCCATGTAGCACCTGCCAGATCATAATAAACGGCCACATCTCCTTTACACAAATCACAGTCTTATGTTTATTTCGGCAATGCCATGACACCTACACATTAAAGTATAACAGCTGCAGAAAGGAATATTATGTCCATAGAATGTACAATAAAACATTATCATTACACATTTGACAAACATTACACAACCACGCATACAAATATTCACGAAGTGCATAATACATTGGCATTCAATCTTTATAGGGTCACTATAAAGTACTATGTGCAAGCACAAATACATACGTCATCACAAGGCTGTCCCCAGGAATAGGCTAAAATAACATATCATTTATCACCTTCCCTAAAATGAGGGCCACACTTCAATTTAAGAAATGATCATATGGTATTTTGACCAAATCCTATGTTCGCTCTTCATATGAACACAGCCCATCTAATGTACCAATAATTCAAGGATGGACAAAAACATTATTAATGCGATTTATCACTGTTATATAAATATTTTTCTGAATCTTAGTCGTTTTTGCCATGCTGCTACCAGGAAGTCAGATCTGAACTTTAGTTGATTCATATCATGTGTATAAGGCTAGTACATCACTTATGTTGTTAATTCCTCTTGCCTTGAAAAGAAGTTTAAGCCATGGCTCCCTCATTGCCCAGTAAAGAGGGCAAAGCAATAGGAAGTGAGCTTCCGTTTCGTAACATGGCAAATCAACATACAACGTTCCTTGATGTATAATGAAAGCATGCATTGCACTTTTGAAATTCAATTGTTGCCTACTAATAGGCTTTGCTGCCACATCAACAGTTTCCTTATTTGAGGATTTATAAACGAACATTCTCCGGCATTCTTGCACAATACCATTTTTGTGTAAAACTATCATATGCCCATCAGTTACACTTTGGGTAATTGCACAATCATAACACATTCATTTTGTGTTGTGGTCTAAATACTACAACCCCGGAAACGCAAACCTCAAAAGGGCAACATGCTGTGCGTGACCATTTGTGTGTCCAGGCAGCTAGAATGAGGCAGCCAGAGTCACCAGCCCGCAGCATGTAATTGTGGAGAGTGGGTAGAGTGCAGTGGAGGGGCACCGCTCTTCAGAGGGATTTGTGGGGGTGGGAGTTCACAAGGTAGGACTTTTCAGCCATATTTTGATATATCATAAGAACGCGCCGTGCGCAAGAGGAAGGACCACTGCAAGCGAAACGTTGTATTGGCCAGACCTACAATCACTCTCTGCCTGACTCCGCCTATCCGCCCGCCCCTGCAGCCTCTATTCCTCTATATAGCCCTCGCGCACGCGCATCGCACGTGCGCATCGAAGTGGGCTCCAAGTGGCTGTTGGGCTGCCCGGACTTATTCCTCCACTTCAACAACCCGTGGAACTGCTCTGCGACTGTTTCTCGCCCTGCTTACGCGCGCCGTGCGCAAGAGGAAGGACCACTGCAAGCAAAACGTTGTATTGGCCAGACCTACAATCACTCTCTGCCTGACTCCGCCTATCTGCCCGCCCCTGCAGCCTCTACTCCTCTATATAGCCCTCGCGCACGCGCATCGCACGTGCGCATCGAAGTGGGCTCCAAGTGGCTGTTGGGCTGCCCGGACTTATTCCTCCACTTCAACAACCCGTGTGACTGCTCTGCGACTGTTTCTCGCCCTGCTTACACGCGCCGTGCGCAAGAGGAAGGACCACTGCAAGCGAAACGTTGTATTGGCCAGACCTACAAGTAAATGAACATTGACTAACTCTTTTCATAAACGTGCTAGAGTGTCTTTTGCCACAGCGCCGCTGCGGCTTTTCTGCAGCCATTCCTCTATGTCTTACCTATCACGAGCATTTTTCTGCCCCACTTCCTAACGGTCTGTTTTGTCCTTTCTTTGTGTCCCTGTTGCTGCAGTCACTCTCTGCCTGACTCCGCCTATCCGCCCGCCCCTGCAGCCTCTACTCCTCCATATAGCCCTCGCGCACGCGCATCGCGCGTGCGCATCGAAGTGGGCTCCAAGTGGCTGTTGGGCTGTTAGGCAGTGAGGCTGGGAGCCTGGACAAAAGTGAGGACAGGTATTACATCACATGTAACTTTTTACTTTGTATGTGTGGGTTCAATGGTTTCAAGTCTCCGTAGTGGGCGCCCCCTGGAATCGTCTCCTTGCAAAAACCCTAAAAAAATTCAAAAAAATAAAAAAATGTTCATGTCTAAAGACCCTGCAAAAAATGCCGTAATGGTACTAAATAAGGGTGCGGAAGTACCAGCATTTTGGGCACCAATAACTGATCATGATTTACTAAAACATGAGATGGCTTTTTCCTACGCACGTGCCCAACCTTTACCAATGGGGGCAACTACCTCTTTGACACCTGAGCTTGTACCATCTTGTAGTTGCCCAAATCTCAAAGCCCCCCGCAAAAGCTTTATGAGTATGCGGATGGATACCGGCTCTGTCCAAACAGAATCAACAACTGATGACATGCCCTTATCCCCCTCGGACACTTCCATACTGGCGCCGGTGGTGCTCGCTGCTCTGGAAAAACGTGTCAGATTATCCCTTGGGCCGTCTACCCCTGTTACCCACACGGGCTACAAAAGGGCTGATGTCCACATACACTGTAATGACGAGCTACACATGGAGAACTTCAATATCTCCACAGCATCAGCAGCCAATGCACCTGAGACCTCCAACTCTCCGATAGCCAGCGCATGGCCAATGCCCCCTACCCAGCTTTCGCCTGACATCAATAAATGTGATACCAATATAGGGCACCTCCCCTCTAAGAAAGATATAAATCATCCGCTGGGCTTTGACATGCTGGAACCTTCAGGGGATATGCAATCTCTTGAAGCATCCTACCCGGTCTTAACAAGGATACTTAACCTGTTAGATCGTGGCCACGAATACACACATTATGAATTGAGGAACTGCAAATCAACACTCACAGATATTCTAACGAAAATCAATAAACTAGAGGGCTTCATATTTGCAGATTCACTTAGACAGGGGGTGGCCCGTCAAGAAATGACGCCCCGAAAAATCTCCCTAACAACATCAGTGACTACTCAAACAGATGACTTAGATGCCCCGGACAAAGAACTTCATACTGTGAAACCCTCTTTAGTTAACTACGCATTCCCGCAATCATTTGCTCAAACGTTGACTGCCCCCAAACCCGACAACACTTGCGAAATCCTCACCCACGCCCAACTATGTAGAGAGGTGGCATCACAGGCAGAAAAACTAGAACAGCTGCTATTCTTCCTCCAACCTAGCCAAGAAGCAGCAAATGTGGGGCATTCTTCGTCCACGATTGAGACAGGGCAAGGGCTTTATCCGGATAGCCCCTCAGCATTAATCAAACTATTTGCTACTACCTCTCAGTCTGATCCGTCACTTGAGAATCCTCCAATCGTGCTTGAAAATATGCCAACTGCAGATGAGGAATCCTCTCCGCACCAGGCTAAACACTCCTTTGCATCAAGAAAGGAAAAAAGACTATTTTTCCGTGCTTTAAAAAGGAAAGCAGATCGGCTAAAACTGTCTAAACCTGTACATGATGAACCGATCCCCCAAGTTAAAGCAAATGGAAAAAAGAAAGGCAAAAACGAAAGTAAAACTGTGGAAAAGGATATATCCAAACCTCCATTATTGAAAAATGCTGTAAATGACTTGAATTCGGATGCAACAACTCCTAATAAAAACACAAAAAAATGTCCCTTACAGCCGCCACATTCCCCTAATGAGGGACCCGGCCTTGTTTTGGCCCAGTCTCAACTATCAAATTTTTTCAAAATCATTGAAAATAAAACCACAGAGAAAAGTAGGGCTGATGCTCCTCCACCCAGTAACAACGTGACGGAATGTGACTTATACACGGCTACTGGCACAAGTGAACCAGTCATGGAACGGCAACAGCCCATGCATCCTGGCAATGTCCGGGAGAGCTTGAGCAGACCTTCCATCACTCAGGACACGAAGGGAGAAGCCCAGCTACAAAACCAGCAGGAAGCATCTCCAGGCCAGTCTAGGGGCCTTGTTTTGCAAACGGGAGAATTACCAAAACAGTCCACCACTATTATAGGATGGGAGATCATATCATTCAAAAATGGTATAAAGCGACTTAATCGCTCAGCCCTGATGCAAGCATTCAATCGCATTCCGGGGCTCCGCACCTTGCACACGACCGATATCGAATGGATAACACTGCCACCAATTCAAAATCATCGTATGGTGTGCAAGGTCCAAACAGCGATTATCACCAACCTATTATTGCAATATACAGAGGAGTTTCGTTTTATTGGACTAATGCTCTACCCGTTTGACTCAATTGACGATGCTATATCTTTTAATGAAATGCCCCTTGCCCCTCCTCCCATTCCACCGCCGAAGTTGATTATCAGTGACTTGCCCAGAATGGAAGGCACAGATGTAATTGCGCAACTGGTAAATTTATCTAATACCAGCAAAGATTGGTCCTGGCTGACCGCCTTACAAACTATCCGAAACCCAGCCATGAATAACATACCTCATTAAGTAACCTGTTCCCCTATCTATTCTCTCTTGGAATTCATGTGGCTTTACCAACTTAAAGGCATGGTTTTGTAATCCTCGCGTGAAAATCGACTTTGACATCATGTTATGCCAGGAAACCATGTGTACTCACGAACTTATATTGCCTGGCTACACTGTTTTTCAATTAAAAGCCAAACGTGGCGCAGGTGGACGACCGCATGGAGGTCTGGCTATATGCATAACCACCAACTTAGATGTCATGGTCTTAGAGGTACTCAATGCAAAAGCAATAATGGCTGTACTAATCATGTTTAAAGGCTCTCACTCAAACCCTCTCCTGCTGATAACTTTATATCATAATCCAGTACTGCTTACTCTAAGAGATGTGTTTAATGAGTTTGACAAGTTACTTGATGACATCCTCACCCTACATCCAACATGCGATATTGTACTGGGAGGGGACTTCAATGCCTACTGCATGAACTTCAGCTCTAAATCTGCAGATTCGCAGGGTACGCATCCAACATGGCAGCGAGGCAAATTATGGCAAGAATACCTAAAATCTTGGGAACTTGATATTGTCCCCTTCTGCACTCAGGGCGATTTCCACACATGGAGAAGAGCAGACAAAGCGACTTGTATTGACTACTTTGCCACTTCGCGAGGTTTACACTCCGCCAATGCTACAATTCATGAGCCTGGGTATGGGGACCACTGCATTATCCATTTGAAGATTCAAATGGAAATAGTGCATTTACCTATTGATCATCAGCAAGGGTTTATAGAAGGGGATCCGCCTGGCCTGTCTCTCCGATGGGCCACGAAACTTTGTGACAGGGCTAACGAAATGATCTCTGCACGTCGGAATCTTGCTTGTAACATTGGGGAAAATTGGAAGTTGCCTACTCAAGGGAGGGTGGATTTATTTAAAATAACATCGGACGTTTTACAGTCCTTACGGGCATGTGCCCTTTGGGATAACTCAAGGTCAACCGCTGACCCTTCTGGCTTCATTCGTGAGGCTAGAAGAGTTATGCGGCTAGCACTGCGACAGATCGCGAGAGCGGCCTCCTCATGGTCTGAGTATTTTATAGAAAAAAAACGCATAGTGAACAGATATCGGAACAAGTGCAGAGATCACAAACGTTTTCTTCACAATCAGGACAATCAGAAAATGTTCAGTACGTTATGCCATAGGGATAGACGATCCACTTGGGCTTTACTGAGGGTGGGAACCTCAGCCCTCATGGTTGATCAATCCCTATCGATTTCTCCACAGGTTTGGCGAGCCTATTTTGAAGAAAAATTTGCTCTCCCTCTGCCTTTTGTAGAGATCGAATACAAATGGTCGTGCTTAGCACATCCTTCTTTTCTTCCATGGGACACCACCGCCATTGCAGCAACGATAAGTACGCTTAAATTTTCAAAAGCTGCAGGCCCTGACGGGATTCCAGCTTGTGTCTTAAAATGCGATCCTGACATGTGGGCTGAAATACTCAAGACCCTCTTTTATAATATGTTGACATCTCTAGAGACTCCCCAGTCTTGGCTAGCCTCCATTATTGTTCCAATATATAAAAAAGGAGCAAGATCTCAGCCTTCCAACTTCCGACCGATAGCTCTAATTGATACCGCTGCTAAAGTGTTTGCGATCCTGCTTTTAAGGGAACTCGAGACGGTTATCAGTGATCTTAAGATTCTTTCCAAGTACCAAATTGGATTTCGAGCAAGAATGGGTACCCCATTAAATGCTACAATCATGGCCCATCTTTTAGCTAAGCACAAGATTAAGGACTCTGGCCCACTATACATGGCATCTATAGATCTTACCTCTGCATTTGACTCAGTTATTCGTGCACTTTTATGGAAAAAAATGGCTGTAATGAATATACCTGAGTACATAATACAACTAATAGCGAAACTTCATACAAATACCACTTATTTGGTAAGAGTAAATAGCGAAGGTGCCACTACCCACCCAATAAACATCGCTGTTGGCGTGAAACAAGGCTGCAACCTAGCTGCTACACTATTCAACCTTTATATATGTGGCATAAACAACATCTGGAACTCTTTGATCTCGTATCCGGCAAGGCTCGGCCATCTTAAAGTACAATGGCTAGCCTTTGCTGATGACATCGTATTATTTGATCGCACGCCTAAAGGGATGCAAATTAAATTAGATCTATTTGCATCCTACTGCACGACTCACAATCTGAAATGTAATGTGGAAAAGTCAAATATAGTAGTGTTTAGAAACCACAAGAGAAAGAATCTTACACGCAATTGGAAGATTGAAAGCTTTCCTTTAGCCACTGTGCCGGAAATCCGATACCTTGGCTATACTATTTCTGATTGCAATTCTATCGCTATGTGGTGCGATGTACTACACAAAAAAGCGGCACCTCTCGCCACACAGATGCGGCTGGTATATCTAAAGTTTTGCAAATTCTCACTGCTACCATTACTCCAATTTTATATCCTAAAAGTGGAATCTATCATCCTTTATGCTTTAGATATGTGTTT
This sequence comes from Ambystoma mexicanum, assembly GCF_040938575.1. Classification (NCBI taxonomy): domain Eukaryota; kingdom Metazoa; phylum Chordata; class Amphibia; order Caudata; family Ambystomatidae; genus Ambystoma; species Ambystoma mexicanum. The sequence goes on along the minus strand of NC_090927.1, from coordinate 415,703,196 downwards.
AGTGGACATCAACAACCATCTTGATCAAATACAAGGATGTATGTGGAAGGGAGCCTTAAGATTGGCCAAATCGACACCGAATAGCCTATTAAGGCAGGAACTTGGTATCACTGCATTATCTGCACGTCGTAATTGGCGCTTATTAGCTAACGTTGCCAGAATGTTATATCCTCCTTCTAATTGCTTATATGAGGATCTGGGACAGTTAACGATAGCGCCAGAATGCTCGTCTTTCACAATCTACTATGCTCAAATGGTGCAGATACTCGACGGAATTGCACTTTTACCAGCTGACTTAGAATTCCGACAGGGATATGTGAAACATCGTCTCATAGAAAATGACTGGTGTAGAACAGTAATGGAAATTGAATCACTAAAGAGTTACAAGGAAGCGGCTCGTTTCTGTTCTACTAGAAGACCGCACAAACCCTATTTAATTCAGTTTCCCTGCAATAAAGCCAGAGAAATATATCTTCGTTTTAAATTGAATCAATGTCTCACCCTAGAACGAATTTGTGGATGGAGTCCGTATTGGAAGGCTATTGCAGATGCCGGATGTAGGTTCTGCAACGATTGCTCAGCCAAGGAAACACTAAAACACCTAGTCACACTGTGCCCTCATTTTGAAACAACGCGTACACTAACTATTGCATCTAATGGTGTACCAACTGAGGACAACCGGGAATGGCTTTGGTTGGCCTCGATGTGGGGAACGCGAACGAGTTTCATATTAGCTCTATGTAGATTCCTAACGATTATAAACACCGATCTTGAGACGAGTTTCGAATGAGTAAGCCCCAGGGGAACATGTAATGCAAGAAAATGTGCACTTGCATTCCTCTAATACTGTAATCCTTAGCAATTTTTGAATGTTACGCTCTGTATACGAAAACTTAAACATGACTGCAACCCTCCCCACCACACTAGCAATATCTACTCAAAATATTGTAAAATTGTGTTGAAAGTTTTAAGAAGATATTAGCATATTCAGTTTGTCTCGTTATATATGAAAACTGCTCTTAAAACTTTCCTAACATATTGTATACACGAGAGTTTGCAGATTAACTTTGTCTAATTGTTAAAAAATGAAAAATTAAATATTTTATGTGATATGAAAAGAACTTATATTTTTATAAATGTTGTAAAAGTTTGTTGATCGAACTAATAAAACAACGGTTTAAAAAAAAAAAAAAAAAAAATAAGAACGATAGTGACTGTTGCTTCAATTTTCACAGTTAACTTTGCAATACAAGCAAGGTTAACCCCCTGGTCAATTTTGTTAATTAAAGCATCATTTTCCAAAACCTCATAAACACCAGCCAAAACCTCATAAACACCAGGGACATGAGTCAATGTCAACGCATGACCGTTTATATGCCACTTCCTAACCATGACCTTTGTGAAACAGGGTTGAAACAATGGATATTTTCATACAGGAAACTGTGTTGTTACTTGCATCCCGCAAATAAGTTGTCTTATCACTGGTGCATGTCACCCTTAGGTTATGTTATAATGGATTCCATCTTGAGTTATCAACGCACACGCTTGGTGTAAAGACTGGAGGGGGGTATCTGTACTTCTGCCCTCTATATGGTTGGGACAGAAGCACAGAGCACCAGAGGCGTAGACAGGGTAGGGCCTGAGCGAGGCGTAGACAGGGTAGGGCCTGAGCGGGCAAGGCCCACCCAAATTCTGTAAATGCCCACTCAGCAGCGCTGTGTGGGCATTTACAGGTGTTAATGTCACTGCAGTGGGCCCAACTACATTAGCGTTAGGCCCCACTTGTTAAGTAACCCTGCCCACGCCTCTGCAGAGCACCCCAGCCAAAGCTCTCAATGGGTAACATTGGACGAGCAGCCAGGCTGAGACTGTCAGGTGGTGACGCAGGTGAATCCCCACGCCCCCACAAAGAATATGCACACACTATGTTATGTGATAACACAGCTTCCTTATATAAAATAAAGTTCAGATAAATATATTCAAATAAATAACACACTTTGTACTCAGGCAACACTATTCTAATAATGGCAACAATACATATACTCTGTGGTACCACATTATAATTAGATTACTTAAAAATGCACCAACTGCTGACAGTTTTTAAAAAGCATGAGAATTACTAAGCAAGGTGCAACTTCACAGATCAATGTAGAAAGGCAGGTTAGTGTATGAATATTGACAGTATACTTTCTTTAGACTTAAATAGTGATACTGTGTGAGGATTCCCCCGCCTGGGCATCCTGAAATGGGAAACGTTATGGTGTACCTTATCCTGTATATTGCACCCTGTCCAAATTAGTTCAGTATGTTCTGCTTTTCTTCGACATGTCCCACCACCCCAAAGTACCTGAGATGCCACAGGAGAACATGATCCAAGACAAATCTCGGACCCCCGGATGGTTCCTGAGGCTGGAAGAGGCTCTTCCTCAACACAGTACCTTCGGTCTTTGGCAGCCAACGTGGTGGAGTTCTTGGCTTTACTCGACGGGATCCCTCGAAGATGGACCCCCTTTGGAAGAAGGAGTTGCTGGGTTGTCGAGCTCAAGAGAAAAGAATGAAACAAACAGTGTCAGAAAGCAGCACTTTTGGTCTTCACAGTGGTTTCCGTTGGCAGTTGTTACTTCGGCTGTGGATGTACCACAAAGGTGAAACTTGTTGTGGATCCTGACAAGGCCTGGCTGAGGAAGATAAGACCCTTAGGGACCGTGGTGGTGACAGGTGCAGTGGCAGAACTATGTGTTGGGTTTCAGGATTTTGTGATTTACTGACTTTTTGTTCTTCGGTGCTGCAGCCACAGCACAGACATTAGGATGGCTTTTGGTGAGCTGGATCCGACCACTGAACTGGCCCTGCGGACTGTCACCAAGTCTGGACCCTCGGGAAGTCTTCCTCAGATTTTGATGGTGGCAAACCCACCGGCAGACACTCCTCAGCACACAACAATCCTGGACCTTCTCCGATGTTGAAAAGTGGTTGTATGAGGTGGTAGAGATGTCCCTTGAAAGGTTCTTCAATTAAATTGGACTTTTGCAGTTCTGGGTGTCATTCAGCATTGTGCCACGGTACCCCCTCTTCTCGGCGATACGCAGCAATCTGGCTTCCAGCAGTCACAAATACCCTTCCGGACTGTGGGTGACAAAACTGGACTTCTTTGGATCAAGATATCTAGGCACTCCTCTTCTGGAATTATGAAGACCTGTTCTTTTTCATTTTATTTATTGTGTTAGCCGAATAATTGACTTTTCAGGTTATTCAATCAAATTGGACTTTTGCAGCTCTGGGTGTCATTCAGCATTCTGCCAGGGTACCCCCTGTTCTCAGCGATACGCAGCAATCCGGCTTCAAGCAGTCACAAATACCCTTCCGGACTGTGGGTGACAAAACTGGACTTCTTTGGATCAAGATATCTAGGCACTCCTCTTCTGGACTCATGAAGACCCGTTCTTTTTTATTTTATTTATTGTATTAGCTGAATAATTGACTTTTCACAAAACAAACAAACAGTAAATATAAAACACAGAAGTCTTAATAACATTCAAAAACCTAAAATTACACAACAGAACTCTATCTTTTCATCATCGCAATAATTTGACTTTCTCACCATTATGTTTTTATAAAACTCAAAACGTGTAGCACTTTTAGAACCTGCAAAGTGAGGCGAGTTTCATGGCCTGCTATTAACCTGTGCCAAAACATCTCAGTGGATAGACTATCCCTTCTTCCCACAAATTGCCCAAGTAATCTGACTCTCACTTCCCATGTTCCTCTACATCTAATCATTACATGCTTTAATGACTGATTTCCTACCTCATTACAGAAAGAGCAAATGTGTGCATTTTCCGATTTCTTATTCTGACAGGATCTCATCTGTATGGATTTAATATCAACAGAATTTTAAGAATTCCTGCCTGTATTTTGAATTTGGAAAGTGCTTCAGATACCTAAGGGAAACCCTCTTTGTTTACCATATGAAGAGAGAGATTTTGCAAGCACTAACCCTTGCATACCATCTATGGTGTGAGTCCAGTCCATTCTGCAAAGTGCCTTCTTAACGCCCATCAGGTTAATGATTAAATCACCCTCTGATCTATCGCATTAAATCAGGATTTTAAGCACATAGGGCCTCATTAAAACTCCGTGGTAGGCATGGCGGTACAACTGGTAGGCTGCCGCCATAGTTGTGCTTTTGTCCAGCGCCTTGATCCACAGAAACACTGGGGGATTACGAGCCCGCTGTTTGTGGAAGTCAGGTGCTGGAAAAATGCTAATCCCCATTCCCAATTGAGTCCCATAAGACTCAATTGGAATGGGGATGACGGAAGCACTGACAGCGTTAATAACAGTGCCGGTACTTCCCCGAAAGCCTGCGGGCGGGCACTGTCCTGCCCACCAGGTCACACCTGGCATGCGGGACGGCAGCCGCCCGCAGACTTGGAGTGTGCCAGTCCGGTAAACAATGGTGCCGGTAGGCGTACCGGCACCGTTGTTATCGGACTGACATGCTCCTAATGACGCCCATAGTGCTTTAAATTCATCAGAAATGGACTATTATCCTCCTCAACATAGACCCTATATCCTCGTACAGGGAATTCTCCTGAGGAACCATTATTAGCCTGTAGAGTGAGATGCTCTGCCACTCCACATGCATCAGCACAGACTAGATGCCCAGCTCATATCTCAGACTAACCATTTGGAGACTCTGTGGAAGCATCAGCACTCTCATCCAAATCAATACCTCTATGTTACTCCATTTTCCTGGCTAGGGGCCTTATATACATTGCATAAAGCAAGGAAGGCACCACTTTTGCAATACAGAATCTTATTAGGGGATAACCAAGAATTTACAGTATGTTACCAGTAGTTTTTTCATCTGGCAAGACAACTAAAGCGCTTTATCAATTAGATCTTCATAAAGGTGATCCAGTGTAGAGAAGGGGTACAATTTAAAGCCTAAATAGACCACTTCCTTCTCCACTGGAATCAGTTCCTCTCCAAATGATCACTTAAAATTTGCTAAAGACTTACCAGGCCTTCTAAAGCTCACAATTGGAGAACTTGGAGGCATGGTAATCCGACAGCAGTGTAATTCAAAAGGACAATGTCATCTGCATATGCGAGCCATATCATTGGCCGAGAGCCGATCCTGGGGCTTCCCACTGCATGCTGGACCAATGTCTCCTCCAGATCCACCAGCTATAAATTGAAGAGAAGAGGGGAAGTTATACACCCTTGTCTTAACCCCCTTTCCACCGGGATAGGAACATAAAAATGGCCTTGTGCTTTCACTCTAACCTGCACTATTATTGCGTAACAAGAATACCGGGAGCCCCCATGCGGCCAAATGTGCCCACAGCTGCTCTCTGTTGATCAAATCGAAGGCCTTGGACAAATCTATCCATTCCCCATGTAATACTCGGCCACCCTTTAACCAAATGTTTCCCTAACCAAACTCATAATCAATCCATTCAAGGAGGTTTACAAATGCCTCCTGAAACCTGTCTGATGTTTTGACAGAATATTTCTATCTATAGCCCTGGATTCCAAATCCCTAAGAACGGACAGCTCCTGCAAAAAATTTACAATCAACATCTGAAAGGGCGACCGGGCGGTAGTTCACAGGATCCACCCAATCACCCTTCTTGTAGACAGCAATAATGATAGCTAATTTCCAGGATGCTAGAACACACTTAGTCCTCAAAATTTCCCCGAACAGTTTTAACAGAGTTTTAGCACAGAGGTCTGGATTTCCCTTCAGAATTAGGCCAGTCAGGCCATTTGGACTCGGAGCCCTTGAGGTGGATAAACCCAAAATTAGGTCTAATACAATTTCTTGTGAAAGATTTAAATTCCAAGTTGTTTTCAAGTCCAGATTACATTGCCCTTTAGAGAATTGTCTATACAAAACACGGAAATGTTCGTGCGAAATAGACTCCACCACAATGTTACTTTGCATACTGATATGGGTAGCTTTCTGACAGTTTGTAAGTGACCAAAAGTTCCGTCAAGTATTGTTACTTAAAGCCCCCAACATTAGTTCCCCGTCTCTCTGATGGTGGAAATATTTATGCGATCAGGACCAATGTCTGTAGTTACCATGCAGAATCCTCACTTTACACTCATTGTCTGCTACTTTAATTGACTCTTGTTTTAGTAACATGGCAGCTTATTTCAGTTCTCTTTTCCTCTGCCATGTTTCCACATCAAAATAATGATTGTGTATTGGCTTCATTCGACTAGATGGAAATTGTGGTGGAGCCAAATCCCATGAAAATTCCAAAAAAATCAGTGGATCACAATCTTTTACAAGCTGTATGTCAGTCTCTATATGTAACTATTCTGTTCTTTCTGTTATTAATCACCAATGTAGAACAGGGCCCCTTTTCTGCCTTAGGTGCCTTCCAAGAAAACTTCCCCACCAATGGCTTATGATCACTACTGCCATCTTCTAAGACATGAAAACTGTTACACCTGGAAAACAAGTCAAGGGAAAGAAACAAGTAATCTATTGTTGAGCCAGCTGATCCTCTCCTCCAAGTTAACGCAGGAGGAACATCCCCCTGCACATTCCCGTTGGCCAACATCAGATTCCAATCAGACATGAACGATAACCATTTCTTCCCATTTGCTGCTGGCCTTTTTTTGTGATATTTTACATGAGGGGGGGGTTTGTAGGAATATATTGAGAATTTGAATCCCCAATACAATTAGACCAGCCGATGGGTATAGAGTCTCAATCCTCAGTAACAGGTCTGACAAAGACTTCCAAAAAGACGGAAGAGTCGTACAGGCAGGGTCCCAGTACCTAATTATCACCGCCAGTACATTTTGGGTCATATTACCTCTCAACGATAATTCAGCTGCCAATACACCCTTCATATCGGAAGGAATCTATTCAACTCCTGATATTAGTGTTTTACGTATTGCTGTAAGAAGACATCCAGCAGGCAGGACATTGTTTTGGTGGGTTGCAGGTTGATGTAAAGTAGTAAAACCTTCCAGGTAAACATGGTCCATCAGCCATGTTTCGTGAAAGAGAACTAAGTCATACCCACCAAATATGACCTTTTCCATGGAGGTATTCCTAAATGAGTTGTAGCCTAGCATGTTCCAGCTCAATAGCTGCAATTCCCTGGTTGCTAGAGATTCTCTTCAGTAAACCCTAGCTTCTGAAAAATGTGGGTCAAGATGTCTGGTAGTAATGACCACACCTGCATCTTTGTCTCACTCAACAATTTAGTTTCACCAGACCCAATATTAGGCATATTGGTATTTAAGGGGTTTGTCAGTCGGGGAGCCCATCCTGCAATAGTACACTACTTTTGCCACCCATGCTCTTTTTCATGGGTCCACCCCAGTCAGCTCTATCAAGAGTTACAGGCGAGATCTCATAGCCCAAACGACTAAGCCCAACACTAACTGCCAGGACCCCCTTAGCCCCTCGTTTAGTTTTCATACCCATTTCGACTATGGATACACAGTCACGATGATGGAACCGAACTTATTCAACATTCTCAGTAGAAAAAAGATATAACTCTGGGATTTTTTTGAAGATGGCCAGAATAGCACTGTGATTAAGGGCATTCCGTTCTCGTCCCTTTGCAGTGTTCTTCAGTCATACTCTTGGGATAGCAAAGGGATGGATCTCTTAATCCTCCAAGTCTGAGCCCAACTTAGAGATGTGCAAAGAATGTGGATCAGGACCAATCATAGATCCTGAAACCACAGGACAAGCTAAACTGAGAGGTCCTACATCTGATAGTGCCCTTTCCCATTTAATTGATAGAGCGGGGCTCTCATCTTATTATTATTATTTATTTATCAGGCAGATCATCTGTTATTGCTTGAGTTTCAGTCACTGTTTGATTTTTTGGGACTGCCCCCAGCCCATGTTTCCTCCCCTGTTTGATGATTGGTTCCCATTTTGTTAATCCATGCACATTATCAATTTGCATCACAATGCTGGACCCTGCTGGTATTTGAATACTAAGGGCTGCCCCAGTCTTTTGCTTTTTCCACCTGTAAAAAAAGGCTCAATTTTCTCCGGGGCTTGAGCCTTTTCGATTTGGTTTTCGGGGGATGAGTAACTTTCTCATTCATATTACTTCTTAGACATAGATTGTTTTGACTCAAAGATGACATAGAAATGGTCTGTACTGCAGAAGTGGAAAAAGACCCAGTTTGCTGTTGTACATCCTTCATTTTCTCAGCCTGTGGTTCACCACTTTTCCATAGACCCATATGAGGCATGGGTAGTGCACAAAGGAAATTTGATTTGACTGATTTTCTGTGTTTTTTGGTTCTTCGATTTTGAATTTCTTCTTCTTTTACCTTTAGCTCTTGCTCATGCTCTCAGTAGATTAGAGACTTTTCCCTCAGGCTTCAAGGACTCTGCATTCTCAATTTCCTCTAACACCTCTTTCACCTCTTCCTCAACTCCATCCAGCTCTACTACCTCAGCCACTTGGGCTAGGCACCTAAATTCTTCCGGACTGATTCCGATAGTGGCGTGTCATCAAACAATGAATTAAGACATTCCACCGTTTGCTGATCAGGGCCTTCATCCATCCCAGTAGCATCGGTCTGGATATTATCAATCATGGCGATGACGCCACAGCTTTGTTTTTCAATTTGTTGGCTGGATTCCAGAGACTATCTGTGAAGGTCATTTAGACCCGCTGCCTGTCTTTACACTATCCTTGAGCTCTTGAAATGCATCCATTACCAATTTTCGTAGATTGTAAATACAAACAAAATATTTCTAATATATTTGATTTAATGTTTAAAATAATAATTTTCAAATGAGCATTTTCCAAACAAAAAATGTCATCTGGGTAGATATTTATATAAAACAAAGGATATATAGATATACATGTGTACATTTACCATTATAAATTCACCATATAAGTTCCAAAACTATTGAAATCACTTTGTAGTTTGATACCATCAATTAGTAGTATCCAATAGGTCATTAGTAGTATCCAATAGGTTAGTATGATTTGATTTTTCAGTAGAACATTGGCATAATCTGGATCATCCACAATTTACACACATATAGCATAGCAGTTCATTAATACTAGTCATGTGTGTTACGGGTATCCTTGGGTGCCTTTGACTTAATGCGTTTCGGGGCAATAATGTCCCCTTCTTCAGAAGTAATCTACCGGCTATTTTCCTTCTCAGTGTATCTACAAAGTACAATAAATAAATATTTTTAGTTATCATAACATGGAATTTCCTCTTAGTCATGTATTAATGACATAATCCTTATAATCACCTAGATATGTGATCTGATTTTACTTAAGTGGTGTGCTCTCAAAGGGCCGGTCCTAAAAAAATAAAAAAACTGAAATGGGCCCAAAGAAGTTATAGAATGCAAATTAAAAAATAGGTCTAGAAAGGTTTAAAATATGAAAGTAGTCCCAATAATTACCTGATTCTGTTAATTTCACAGTAATGTAGGGACTTGTTCACTGCAGTGGCATTGTAAGTATAGTAGAATAACATAAACCAGAAAACCTGTAAACACATAGGCATGGATAAAGTCTCTTGTAACTTATTCAAACTGCTTGATATTGCTGAGTGGTCCCAAAGGGTAAAACATTCCTTACCATCTATTCCTGGTGGTGAGTAAATACAGGGGTCTCTCCTGGATCTCTGTCTGTGGTTCATGTGCAGTAAATTCCTGAATCCTCACCTACGGATATATATTGAATGTATATCAATATAATGAAGGATGAGCACCTATTGCATAGCTAAGAATAATTCATAATGGCAGCTAATTCAGTCTCACCTGTGTGGGAATGCTGGGGTGCTTGCTCGCGCTCGCTAACGCCGTGCAAAATGGCAAAAACAAAATGGGCTTTGTTATTAGAGTGACGGCATGACATCATTACATGATTGCACGATGACGTCACATTGTTTACCATATGGCCGTATTTCGTGAAATTATCCAAAACATAGAAAAATCTAAGTAATGTCAGGGCACGTAATATCACTGTAAGTGAGTGACTTGACTTTGTTTGTGTCTGGTCACGATATTCATTCCATAATAAATCTTTAATTCTTGCAAAATACCCGAGTGAAAACCATAATGTATAGGAATGAGGGTAGGTATCTGATTGATAGGAGTCAGTCATACTTAGATAGCTCGTTCCAGAAGGGAAAAACGATTTGAATCACCTAAATGCAACGTTTGTCCAATTCGTTGTATGGACTCCAACAGACTAGTAGATTAGTTCGTATTAAGCTGACAGTCCGGTCCAAACTATCAAGATCTGTCGTGCCCTACGGATGGGATAAAAATAAGGGGGAGGTAAAGTATGCTAACTAGGGGGGTCCCAACTGTTAGTTTACTAGAGCTCATAGCGTCTAAGAGCTGTAGGCTCTAACTTCTTTAGAGTCTGGCCAATAATAATCAGATCTGTAATGCTAATGAGCTGGTACAACTCTATCTCTAGTTACCTAAAAGGAGTACCAACTGTTGAAATGATTAATCTCTTTATGTCTATAGGTAGTAGTTTCTAGAGGCTGCTAGCATATTTCGGGTATGGTTAATGAGCAATTCTCTGATTTTAGCCAGATCAACACTATCCAGAGATTATTGATGCCATAATCATGCTCACAGTCTATTTTCTAGGTATTCTAAATACGATCCCAAATCATCTGTGGTATCCTTGTATTTCTAATATATTCAAAAGACATTTGTCATAATCTTTTACTGTGCATACATATTAACAAATTTCACATAGTAAAATATCTGTATCAATAAGTTACATAGTTATCTTTGCAGAAAAAACTCTGGTTATCTTTACAAAAAAGAACTCAGATTGTATTCCTCATTCATTCCATTGGGTGATAAGCTGTTTAACTTGTCCACCCAATATATCTCTCTCTGATCCAAATGTCTAGCATGATTTCCTCCTATTCGTGATTTTTTAACAACTTCTAAAATGATCACGTTTAGTTGTGCTATGTTGTGTTTATTTAGAGCAAAGTGTCGTGCTACTGGTGATCTTATGTTGTTGGTATTTATGTTGTGCTTATGCTCATTCCAACGTTCCTTAGCTTTTCTATTTGGTTGTCCAACGTAAAGGATGCCACACGGGCAACTTAGCCCATATATCACAGATTTAGTGTCACATGTTGTGTAGTCATTCAGCCTGATTTTATTGCCATTGTTTGGGGTGTCTCACATACCCTCCTTTCATAACGTTGTTGCAATTACAACAGTTTAGGCATGGGAATGTGCCAGTTTTCTTCTTTTTCAATGTCTGTTGTTTGTCAATCAGTCCTCGTTCTGCTTTGACCAGTTGGTCTTTGAAATTCCGTCCCCTCTTACATTCTATGATGGGGGGTTTGGAAATAATGTGTTCAAATGTGCATCCATTTTAATGATACACCAGTTCTTTTTTATGAGCCTGGTGATCTGGTGGCTTTGTGCAGAGTATCTTAGTGCATTTCGAAATGGAATCTCTTTAGATTTGTTCTTGTTTATAAGGAGATCCCTCTTGTCCAGTTTTTCAACTTTTTCTTTAGCTTTCTCTATGATGTCTCCGGGATATCCTCTTTTTTTGTACTTGTCTGTCATTAATTGGTTCTCTTGTTATAATGTAGCTGTGCATGATGTTATTATTTTCAACCATAAAAACTGACTATATGGAAGATTATTCTTAAAATGTTCCAGATGGTGGCTTAAGTAATGTAAAGAGTTATTCACGTCTGTAGGTTTATGGTAAATGTTGGTCGTGATTTTGCCTTGTGGTCCAATGTAGAGTTCTACATCTAGAAAATGAAGTCTGGGTGTTCCAACTTCCATGGTGAATTTAATGCGACTGTGTATGGTGTTAATATGATTCAAAATGCATCTAGGTCCAGTCTCGTCTCTCTCCAGACAACAAAAATATCATCAATGTATCTCTTCCAAATTACGAGGTTCTTTTGCCACTTAGGTTCATTCAAAATTCTGTTGCTCTCTAAATAAAACATGAAGAGATTGGCGTAGGCTGGAGCCATTGATGAGCCCATCGATATCCCCGAAGCTTGTAAAAAGAATTGATCTTTATTCCTAAAATAGTCATTGGGCCTCATTACACGGAAAGCGGTAATGGTTAACGGCCACCGTTAATGGTAACGGTGACCGTTAACCATTACCGCCTTACTACGAGGTCCCTTAGCGGGTTGGTGCTTTAACGCCTGCTTTTTGCAGGCGTTAAAAACCAACCCGCTAAGGGACCTCGGAGCTAATTACGGCACCGCAAAATTGCGGTGCCGTAATTAGCGCCTTCCCCATTCCCATAGAGCCCTATGGGGCAGAAATGGGAATGGGGAAGGGCAATGGCGGAAGGAGGATTTACCGCCCCTCCAACCTTGGAATGGGGCGGTAAATCCCCTTTACGCCAAGGCGGTGCCGTTAATTTAACCGGCATGAGCCATGGCGCTAGTAGCGCCATGGCCCACCGCCTTCCGTGTAATGAGGCCCATTGACTAGTATCATCTTGCTGAGTTCCAAAATAAATGTTTTATTAGCTTCACAACTGTTTCTCAAGAGTGACCATTCAAGCGCCTCAAGTCCATCTTGGTGTGGAATTGATGCATATAGGCTTTGTACATCAAAAGAAACCAATATGTCATCTTCCTTAATAGTTGTTAATGTATCCAGATGGTTTAAGAAATCCATAGTGTCTTTGAGGTAGGTGGAGGTGCCTTGTACTATTGGCTGTAATGCTTTGTCCACATATGATGCTAAGGGTTTAAAGATGCTGTTGGTCCCTGCCACAACAGGTCTCAGCGGTGGTGCCTTAGAATCTTTGGGGATTTTTGGTAGCCCAAAAAAGATGGGTGTAATGAGATATTCATTAATGAGGAACCATCTTGTTTTTTCGGAAACCCATCCATTCTCAAAAGCCTTATCCAATACATTTTTTAACATCTCTGTGATGTCTTTAATTTGATCTTGGTCAATTTTGATATATGCATTCTCGGCTTCAAGTAACTCGCTGATCTTGGTATTATAGTATGTTGTATCCATCAGGACTATTGCTCCCCCTTTGTCCGCAGGTTTCAAAGTTAAGCTCTGATCTTCTGCTAGGTCCTTGATGATTTTTTTCTGTCTCCTCTTAATATTGTAGTTCTTAGTTTTAGTGAATTTGACTCTTTTTAAGTCATTCATCATTCGTTCTTCAAACATTTTGATAGTTATGTTGTTTACTTGAGGATCAAATTGGCTTTTAGGTTTCATTTCTAGGTACCTGTGTGCCTCTCTTGTGTGTTCAACTTCTATTTGTGTGTCAAAAAACACTTTTAATCTCTTTTTCCGTGCCAGTAGATTAATTTTTTCTTCCAAGAGGTTGGAATTCTGTGTGGGTATGAATGATAATCCCAGGTTTAGAGTGTCAATTTGGTCACTCGTCAAGTGTTTCTGTGAAATGTTCACAATTAGCTGTTCGGTTTGTTCCTTGTTCTTAGGTTTCTTGATGCCTCGTCTCTTAGTCTTTTGTCTAAAAAAGGAGTCGGTTGTGCACTCGACGTTGAGGCCTCTTGCGAAGTGTGTATTGTTGCTGATTTTGATTATTACCAGTGCTTGGCGTGTCTTCTCCACTGGTGGGTACCTCACTACTTGGATCACTTGTCTCTTGTCCGGTTGTTTTCAGATTATAAGGTTGTCGTTTATTGGGACCAGGTCTGTTCTGGGAGTAGTGTTCTTGCCAGGTATAAACTATGTCTTGTAAATAGTCTAATGTGTCCCGTCTGAATTTGCGTACTTTCCGTTGTTCGATGTCCTTTTTATAATTCTCTACAGTATGATTGATCTCCTCTATTGTATTGGTTAATTCTTCCTTGGTTTTAAATGTTGATAATTGTTCAGATAATTCCTCTATTTCTTGATCGAGTTTGTTAACAGATTTTGAAAGTTCCTCGATTGACAAAAGTATAAAGTCCAGTGAGAACTTGTTTAATATATGTTCCCACTTCTTCATAAAATCGGGATTGTCTTTACACAATGTGGGCCTTAAGTATACTCTTAGGCCCCTTGGAATACGTTGCACTCTATAGTATTGTGCCAGCGTTGTAGCGTGCAGCTTTTGCGATATTTCACATCTGATTACTCTCTCTAATTGTGCTATTAGTTTTTCTGGGCTGGTGGTAACAGGCATACTACTTTCTATCTCCTTGGAGAGTCCTAATATGCGATTGGCTTCGTCTTCATCAAATGCAAACATAGTTGCATGTGTTTCGGTCAGTGTGTTTATTTTTTTAAAACGACATATCTACCAGGCTTGGTCTGTATGGGTGCTATTAAGGCTTGTTGTGTCACACTCTACATGTAGAGGATATATAAACAGTTTATCCCTAAGAATGCCTAAAGCACACCTGTTTTCAGTGCATATTACTGATTTAAGGTAATCAGGAGGGTGCGAGGGAGAAATCCAACCCTGACACTAGGTTGTATCTAAAAATGTGAAGACAGCAGGTGTCCACAGACTTTGTGGAAAACTCCCGTCCCTTGCACACCCTATGTAGATTGTAAATACCAACAAAATATTTCTAATATATTTGATTTAAGGTTTAAAAGAATAATTTTCAAATGAGCATTTTCCAAACAAAACAAAGTCATCTGGGTAGATCTTTATATAAAAGAAAGTATATATACATATATATGTGTACATTTACCATTATAAATCCACCATATAAATTCAAAAACTATTGAAATCACTTTGTAGTTTGATACCATCAATTAGTAGTATCAAATAGGTCAGTATGATCAGCGGACGGGAGTGTTCCACAAAGTCTGTGGACACCTGCTGTCTTCACATTGTTAGATACAACCTAGTGTCAGGCTTGGGTTTCTCCCCCGCACCCCACTAATTACCCTAAATCAGTAATAGTCACGGAAAACAGGTGTGCTTTAGTCATTCTTATGGATTATCCATTACCAATTTAAGCAGAGTCTTTAAGCCAACCACGGATGAATCACAGGATCCAACCTCTTTAGTAAGTTCCATCAGGATCCCTAAGTGAACCTGCACTTCTCCCTTAAGTGATTCGAAAACATTGACCAATGGGTTCAGGAGAAAATTCAGAGCTGACAGAGCAAAACCATTCATTCCAATATCCCTCTGTTTGCTCACCTCTGAAGATTGCACAAACTTGTGTTCTGAGTGAAGTTGACAGAAGCTTATTTCCAATTGGGGCTGTGTTAAAGGAACTAAAATGGGATTTATAGACATAGCTTGAGTCAGAGGTCTTAGTGATAAAGAAGGAAAAGGTTATCTACCTGATGAGCTAAAGGAACGGCATGGCTCGCTGAGCCCCACCTCACCTGTCCGTGAAGAGTCACCACACTCAATTACATAAAATTGGTCTACATCACCCATACTCCAGCATTTCTTTTTGGAGAAAACATCATTTATTTTCCTTTTCATTGATGTTGCTGTTAAGGTAAATTCCAAACCATTTTCAAACGTTGTCTTCAAATCTTGCAGTGCCCTGGAGGCTTTAACAGCCATTCCACTGCCATCTAAATTCGCTCTCTTAGCTGCAACTACGTTTGCCCCATTTCCATGTACTTGGGAACGGACTACTTGACCTCCAATAATAGGTGGAGTTTTATAATGATGCCACATATTTCCTGAGGTAGGAGTTTCCTCAAACTCCAGTGCCCGTAGGTCGTCCTGCAGAGAACCGCTGCGCAGAAAATACATTTTCTTTTTCATACTTGGATCCGTACAGTACTTGACCAAATTACACTTATAATGCTGGTGGTCTAATTTTAACAGTACTGACCAATTAACCAACAGCAGAACTGTTCTGACTGTATGAAGGACACGCAATGTCTTTAAACAGGGGAATGATTTTTACCTCGACTCTTGTCGTCCGTAGGAATGCTGGTAATGCCACTTATGACAGTCGTTAGCCCATACATGGGCCTGTACGCAGGAATGATGATAAAAATGTATTCGCCAGGTGAGAGGTTTCCCATGCGGAACCACAGGAAAGACAAAAAGAAAAAGAAAAAACAACCCCACATCAGTCCTCTGAGCTTATCTAAAAATGGCCCGAACTGACACAGCTCAAAGGGACCCTATTCTGAAGGACCCCAGAGTCACTGTGTATCTGTACGAAAGAATCGCAACAGACAACATACCATCTCCATCCAAACACAGACTGCGAGCCACCAGCAATGGGGAGGACTAAACTAACTCAAGACCCAAAACCGAAAGTAACCATGTGAACCGACCGAAGGTGGCAGCTGCTCAGCGCTCAACGAGTGCAGGGCGGGACACTCTTACCATTATTCCGTTAGTGCCACAAGGACTGCAAGCACTCTCATCCCGCACTCGGGGGACCTCTGGAAAAAGTGAGGGAATCAGGCAACAGGCTAGCAGAATGGTCTGGGGCTTCGCCTCCTTCGCCTGCTTCCTTGTCAGCTCTGTGAACCCTAGAGGAAAGAACCTACCAGAGCAGGGCTATCAAGCTGCACCAGCCTTATTCAGTAACTCGCAATGTGGCCGCTTCCGACAACCAACTCTCATGAAGACCCCTTCTTCCGGATGGCAGGCACACAGTACTGGCTTTCGGGGTAGTTCATAATAAGAGCAGCAGGTGCACGATGATCCCTCACAGCTGGGGAAGAGGTCACCTATCCAGGTCCTCTCTTGATTCTGTCCTTGGGTCAGCTCACCAGTCTTCGGATTCCTTGCTGTCATGATACCTGCCCCCGGAAG
Source organism: Ambystoma mexicanum (assembly GCF_040938575.1). Lineage (NCBI taxonomy): Eukaryota > Metazoa > Chordata > Amphibia > Caudata > Ambystomatidae > Ambystoma > Ambystoma mexicanum. The sequence continues at coordinate 415,686,472 of NC_090927.1, read as the reverse complement.
ATCAGAGCAGGCCCAGCAGCCCCGGAAGCAGGCATCATGCCACTTGGAGCATGCCCAAAAGCCCCAGTTAGGGGCTGCTTGGGTGCAGTCCTGGCGCCTATGGCGCCAGGCTCATAAAGATAAAGTCAGTCCTGGCGCCATGGGCGCCAGGCTCATTATTGATAACTTACCTGAAGCAGACCATGCTGCATACTCACCTGAGGCAGACCATGCTGCATGAAGACTCAAGCCAAATGAGGCTTAGGAGGGACTATTTTACTGAAGGGACTATTTTGTTACTTGGGTGGGGCTGTGGAAGAATACTTACCTGGATCTTCTTCCAAGGCTATTTAAACCACGCCCAGACAGCCACACGTGCTTCGCGTTATTCTGCTTGCTGCAGCGTAACGCTCACTGTGTTTTCAGCAGCTCCATTCTTCAACCACGCCCGCTTCAGTCCTGGGACTCCTGAAACAAGAAGAAAAGAAGGATAAAGGTTAGAACAGGAGTTTTAACTTTAATCCTTACCTGAATCCTGATCCATTTCGCCACGGAGCTGAAAGACAGAAGTCTTTGAAGCATCGCTTCGCATTTCTACGGCGCTGCGCTGAACTCACCTGCTTGTCGGTACTTCAGCATTCCATCACGCTCTCTCCATCTCGCGGCCGCCCTCCGACACCTAAGGAGACAAAGACAGCAAGGTGAGCAAGGGGACTCTCTAAGGCTATACAAGCTACCCCCAAATACTTACCTGATTTACCACGGGGGGTACTCACCTCATCTCGGGTCGGCGCAGTCAACTCTGCTTCATCGCCGTACCCCGGCCCCTAAGGGGAAAACCACAATAGACTTACCTGAATCTTACCAATTGCCATTTGGAAATCTTCGAGTGGATTAATCGGCAACCTGCAAGGAATCGGACAGAGTGAAGATCAGACATTTGAACTCTTATGAACAATTGGACTTTAGAGTCAATACTGGAACTCACCAATTCCTCTACGCCAGTGAAGTAACTGGTCATCAACGCGCCCCTGCGGTCGACGCAGGATGGAGAGCTCATCCTTCCAAACCATCAGGTGAGACTAAGGAGGGGACATCAAGAGTGATCTGTGGGAAGACAACGGGAGTGGGGAAGGTGGGTAGACACTCAATTCCACGGGTGGTTAATTCCTCTTCTCCTTTGCAGAAGAATATTCCTGCGAGCCAGACAAACTAGGCTGAGTGGGCCAGTCCAGTCAGTCATCTCGGCGCTACACGTCACGCTGGTGGAAACAACAGCGGCCCAGTTCCGGTCGACGCCCCCGTGGGAACCAGGCGAGCGTAACAGAACGCGAAGCCTACCCACAAATACCCACCTGGGCGTCATGGAGACCTCCGAAACTGATCAGTTGGCCCAATTATTAGGGTAATTAAGGGCCAAAGTGCATTCCGCCCGCCAAGAAACCAATGCCCTCAGGAGGGAACTGATAGTGTCAAAAGAACGAACTGATGAGTTGGCCAGACAACTATTACAGAGCCAGGCTGGACAAACACCTCTACCAGGACTTGGGGCAAGTCCAGCTCCTGTACCATCGAGTAACAAGGTGCAGATACATTTACCTGGAGCCGTTCCTTTGGCTCCGCCTGAACGCTTTGCCGGAGACCCAAAAGGGTTTGCAACATTCATGAATCAATGCCGCTTGCACTTTTTATGTAGACCTGGAGCTTTCCCAAACGATCAGGCCAAGGTAGCCTTTGTACTGTCATATCTCAGCGGCAGTGCGGCGGATTGGTCCATTCCACTAGTTAACCAGGATGACCCGATTCTTCGAGATTTCCAGGGTTTTCGAACAAGCATGGAAAGACTATTCGCCCGACACTCCCGAGGACAGGCTTTGGACAACAAACTTTTATCCCTACGTCAAGGTAACCAGGATCTTTTTTCTTACATTGCAACTTTCAATAGATTAGTAGTGGAAACCGAATGGCCTGAAGCCAAGCAAATCACATTATTCCATCGAGGACTTCGGGGAGAACTCAAAGATGTTTTGGCCCAAATCGTGAACCCGCCTCAAGACTGTGCTGAATATATAGATCTAGTGGTCCAGCTCGATCACAGACTTCAAACCAGGAAGGCTGACCGAACCAAGTTTGAGAACAGGGTGTTGGTTAAAACCCACGTAAGCTCCAAGGGAGTAGGTGTCTCAGAACCTATGCAAATCGGGGGGGTTAAAGGACCCTTAACCCAGAAGGAAAGAGATAGAAGACGGCAACTGCAATTATGTTTATATTGCGGAACTACTGGTCATTTTCTTCGGAACTGCCCTGTAAAACCACCCAAGAAAGTTATAGGAGCAGCAGACGAAAACCATGTGAAATCTGACTCGGGAAACGACCACGCCCGGCAAGCGTAGAGGTCCGCTTGCCGAGCTTAAAGAAGTACACTCTGACCTTGCATTTCACCATACCCATGGTCCTTGTAGATCCAGAGCAGCCATCACGCATGCACGCGGTAAAGGCGTACGTAGACAGTGGAGCCATAGGAAATTACTTGGACTGGGAATTGGCTACCATGATGAATCTATCTCTCACCCGCAAGACCACGGCCGATGTTGTCACCACTGTAGATGGAACGGAAATTGCCTCTGGACCCATAACTCATTCCACTGCAGAGATGACATTGCTGAGTCAAGATGGGCATCGAGAGGCTATGGTGTTTGACTTAATCAAGGCCCCACAGTTTCAGCTGATACTGGGGATACCTTGGTTGGAAAAACATAATCCCTGCATTGATTGGCGAGAGAAGAGACTAACCTTCCCAGAATGTGCTCACACCTGCTACCCAAGGAAAACTCAAAACTCAGTCCTGGCCCCAGTAATTCCAGTAGCCATACAATTACCTGTTGAATACCAAGACTTTCAGGATGTCTTCCAAAAGGAACAGGAAAACACCTTACCACCTCACGGATCGTATGATTGTCAAATAGATCTTGTACCTGGAGCACAACCACCTTGCAGCAGAATCTATGCCCTTACGGAACCCGAAAATCTCCATTTGCGCCAGTACCTAGACCAGTACCTTGCTAATGGCTTCATTCGCCCGTCCAAGTCCCCTGCATCTTCAGCTTTGTTCTTCGTACCGAAAAAGGAAGGCGACCTTAGAACATGTATCGACTACCGCGCACTGAATCAGATAACCATCAAGAATCGATACCCACTGCCTTTGATCCCAGAACTACTAGACCAGGTGAAGGACGCTTGTATATACACAAAACTAGACCTTCGGGGGGCATATCATCTGGTACGTGTCAAAGAGGGTGACGAATGGAAGACTGCCTTTCGCACTATTTGAGTACCAGGTGATGCCCTTCGGACTATGCAATGCACCAGCAGCCTTCCAGTTCTTCATGAACGATGTCCTCCGAGAGCTTATCGGCGTTTGTGTGGTCGTTTACATCGACGACATCTTAGTATACTCTTTATCTGAATCTGAGCATGTAAAACACGTCCGAGCAGTCCTAGAGATGTTACGCCAGCATAAATTATATGCTAAACTGGAAAAGTGCATCTTCACACTACGGAAGTGGAATTCCTTGGATTTATTCTGACCCTGAGAGGAATCCGGATGGATACACGAAAAGTGGATGCCATTCTTAATTGGCCTTCACCAAGTTCAATCAAAGGAGTTCAAAGCATGCTTGGCTTTGCCAATTTCTACCGCAGGTTTATCCCAGACTTCTCGCACATTGTACATCCCATTACGACGCTATTGCGAAAAAACAAAAGCTTTGCGTGGACAGAGGAAGCCGAGAACGCCTTCCAAGAGTTAAAAGCTAAATTCACATCTGCTCCCATATTAAGACACCCGCGCCCCGAGCTTCCCTACATAGTGGAAACAGATGCATCCAGTTCAGCCATGGGAGCAGTCCTTTCCCAAAAGGATCCCGAAACTAACCAGCTTCACCCAGTGGCGTTTTGGTCAAGAAAATTTTCAGCCCCCGAATTAAACTATGCCATAACCGACAAGGAGCTGCTGGCCATCAAGTCCGCCTTCAAGGCTTGGCGGCACTATCTACTGGGTGCCAGACATACCATCAAGGTCATCACCGATCACCGCAACTTACAATACCTAAAGACAGCCAAAGCCCAATCTTCGCGCCAACTCCGTTGGGCATTGTTCTTCGCCGAGTTTGATTTTGTAATAACCTATCGACCAGGTTGTAAGAATGGTAAAGCAGACGCCTTGTCCCGGATTGGAATGGGAGAAGCAGAAATAACTTTAGAACCCGTACCCATAATCCCGGAACAGAGAATCCTTGGCCTGACATCCATACAGACACTGGAGGACATTCAAAACAAGATCCACCAACTCTTTGATTCCGTTGCCCTACAGGACTGGGCAAAGAAAGGTCCAGAGTACTCTGTCATCGATGATTTACCTTATTACCAAGGCCGGCTATTTTTACCGCAAAAAGAACTACAGGAACTTGTCATTTCCCATTACCATGACACCTTAATAGAAGGGCATCCGGGTTTTGCAAAAACCGAAGCTAAAATTAGGAAGCAATTTTGGTGGCCCACCTGGCGAAAGGATGTCAAGTCATTTGTCATGTCTTGTGGCATTTGCGCACAAAATAAAGGGCAAAAGAAAAAACCTGCTGGATTATTGCAACCATTAGACATACCACCTACCCCTTGGCATACCTTGTCATTAGACTTTATCACGGATTTACCCCCGTACCAAGGTTACAATACCATTCTAGTTATTGTAGATCTTTTTTCTAAAATCGCCCACTTCATTCCTTTAAAAGGGATACCTTCAGCTTCAATCCTGGCCAAGGAATTCCTTGAAAATGTTGTCCGCCTGCATGGCTTTCCTTCAGTGTTAATTTCAGATTGGGCAGTCAATTCATTTAACATTTTTGGAGGAAATGCTGCCAACTGGCACAAATTGATGTTAGGCTTTCGACCAGTCACCACCCTCAGACCGACTGTCAAAAGGAGAGGACCAACCAGACTCTTGAACAGTACCTCCGTTGTATGCTACATCAGTCTGAGGGGAATTGGAAAGACATTCTGTGGATCGCAGAGTATGCGTACAATAATTCCGTACACTCAGGAACTGGACAAAGTCCTTTTTTTACCATTTATGGGCACCATCCTCGAACCTCGGATTTGGACTCACCCCAGCATTTAGAGATGCCTGCAGTGGACCATCTCCACGCTGTTATTACACAAGCCTTTAAAGAAGCAACCATCCATTTGCAAAAGGCTAAGGAAAAATACAAAAAGGATGCGGATCAGCACAGAAGTGAAGCTCCTCAATACCAAATAGGGGACCAAATATGGTTAGCCACTAAGCACTTACCACTCAAGGGGACTCGGACCTTTAACCCCAGGTATTTGGGACCTTTTTCTGTCAAGGCAATTATTAACCCAGTGGCCGTCAAGTTGGACCTACCTGCTCATATGCAAATCCATCCCGTCTTCCACGTGTCTCTTTTGAAGCCAGTGCAACCAGGAACTAGGCTAACCACTCCACCTGAACCTATCCCTATAGACGGGGAGCCCGAGTTCGAAGTCAAGAATATTTTGGGCTCAAAAAGAGTGAGATCAAAACTCTTTTACCTAATTGACTGGAAAGGTTATGGTCCGCAGGAAAGGTCTTGGGAACCTAGTGACCACGTGCATGCACCTTGTTTAGTGAAGAGGTTCCATCGGGAATTTCCAGACAAACCACGGCCAAGGGGGAGAACGACTTTAGTAGGGGCCTTGAGGGGGAGTGCTGTCATGATGCCTGCCCCTGGAAGACCAGACCAGCCCAGCAGCCCCGGAAGCAGGCATCATGCCACTTGGAGCATGCCCAAAAGCCCCAGTTAGGGGCTGTTTGGGTGCAGTCCTGGCGCCTATGGCGCCAGGCTCATAAAGATAAAGTCAGTCCTGGCGCCATGGGCGCCAGGCTCATTATTGATAACTTACCTGAAGCAGACCATGCTGCATACTCACCTGAGGCAGACCATGCTGCATGAAGACTCAAGCCAAATGAGGCTTAGGAGGGACTATTTTACTGAAGGGACTATTTTGTTACTTGGGTGGGGCTGTGGAAGAATACTTACCTGGATCTTCTTCCAAGGCTATTTAAACCACGCCCGGACAGCCACACGTGCTTCGCGTTATTCTGCTTGCTGCAGCGTAACACTCACTGTGTTTTCAGCAGCTCCAGTCTTCAGCCACGCCCGCTTCAGTCCTGGGACTCCTGAAACAAGAAGAAAAGTAGGATAAAGGTTAGAACAGGAGTTTTAACTTTAATCCTTACCTGAATCCTGATCCTTTTCGCCACGGAGCTGAAAGACAGAAGTCTTTGAAGCATCGCTTCGCATTCCTACGGCGCCGCGCTGAACTCACCTGCTTGTCGGTACTTCAGCATTCCATCACGCTCTCTCCATCTCGCGGCCGCCCTCCGACACCTAAGGAGACAAAGACAGCAAGGTGAGCAAGGGGACTCTCTAAGGCTATACAAGCTACCCCCAATGACTTACCTGATTTACCACGGGGGTACTCACCTCATCTCGGGTCGGAGCAGTCAACTCTTCTTCATCGCCGTACCCCGGCCCCTAAGGAGAAAACCACAATAGACTTACTTGAATCTTACCAATTGCCATTTGGAAATCTTCGAGTGGATTAATCGGCAACCTGAAAGGAATCGGACAGAGTGAAGATCAGACATTTGAACTCTTATGAACAATTGGACTTTAGAGTCAATACTGGAACGCACCAATTCCTCTACGCCAGTGAAGTAACTGGTCATCAACGCGCCCCTGCGGTCGACGCAGGATGGAGAGCTCATCCTTCCAAACCATCAGGTGAGACTAAGGAGGGGACATCAAGAGTGATCTGTGGGAAGACAACGGGAGTGGGGAAGGTGGGTTGACACTCAATTCCACAGGTGGTTAATTGCTCTTCTCCTTTGCAGAAGAATATTCCTGCGAGCCTGACAAACTAGGCTGAGCGGGCCAGTCCAGTCAGTCATCTCGGCGCTACACGTCACGCTGGTGGAAACAACAGCAGCCCAGTTCCGGTCGACACCCCCGTGGGAATCAGGTGAGCGTAACACTTGCAGACTGCTTCCTCTGACTGGTCCCAGGATTCAACCTTCAGGTTTCAGCTTCAGAACAGATTGGTTAGTGAGGGGTCCATAGTTATAAACATTTGTTCCCCATTCACTCAGGCTGAGCCAGGTTCAGTCAGGTCCAGTCAGCCAATCGCACACAAGTGGATCTGTGCAGGCAGGCAACCAATCAGACTCAGAGACATTCAGGCCATTCAACAAACCCAGACACCCATAACACAGAATAATGTGGATTAGAGTAAGCACCCAGCCTTTCAGAACACTACACTGCATTCACTCAATTTTCAGTCCGGGCTGGCCCAGGCATTGTGTCACACAACCAAAACCAGACACCCACAACACAGAATGTATATTACCTCCTCACTCTTTTCATGCAGGCCCCACCGAAGGGTGTACCTATAACACACAGTCCATGGGAAGACTCAGGCCAGTCTGTCAGGAGGTGGCCCCAGAGCTATGTATGGCCCTTCCACCCAAAGCCAGTCAAGGGGAAGGTAGCAGAGTCAGGGCTTGCCAAGACATTGAGAAACAAGAAATCAAGGCAATAGAACCCAAGATCCATTGATTCCTATGGCAGGGCCTGGATGGCCCAAACATGTAGCCCACTCAGAGCCACTGTCAAGTCAGCATGTGGCTGCCACGAGTCCATAACCTGCTCTGTGGGCAACACACAGGTGCCTAAAAACACACACAATGGGTACAAGAGTGTACCCCCCAATGGGTACCATAAGGGTGTCTGAAGGGTGTTGTTCACCAAAGAGGAAAAATGAAGTGCTGCACTGCCAGAGGTCCAGGCTGGACCTCAGTGGCAGAAAGCATACAGAAAACCTACACTGAGAAGGTGTAGGACAGGGACTAGGAGGCCCTGTCCCTCTAAAAGTCATTTACAGCATCACATTCATCCCCGAGACAGAGGTTAGGGTGACTGATCTCCCATGAGATGGTCACCCTCATCCAGAAGGTCAGTGTAACTTTTGGAAAGGCAATATGCTTTGTCATGACTCTTCCCTGGCCTATGCGCATATGTGAAGTCTAGCACTTGCAAGCTAATGTACCACCTGAGCAGTTTGGGGTTTTCACACTTCATCAGTATAAGCCACTTTAAGGGTTTATGGTCAGTTTGGACCATGAAGGCAGACCCAGCAAGGTAAGGTCTAAAATATCTAAGTGCCCTAATTAAGCACTCCTTTTCAACAGTGGCCCACCTAAGTTCTCTACCCTTGAGTTGCCTACTGATAAAAATGATAGGGCGCGCTCTCCCTTTATTGTCCAACTGGGACAAGACAGCTCCGTTTCCTGTGTCACTGGCATCATTTTACACAATATAGAGTTTGTGGTAGTCAGGGCACATAAAACAGGTGCCCTATGCAGACTTTCCTTCAAGCCATCAAAGGCCCTCTGACAGTCTTCACTCCAATTAACCTTCTTAGGCTCCTTGGATGATGTCTGAGCTGTCAGAGGGGCAGCTATGGTGCCATAGTCTGCCATGAATTTCCTCTAGTGCCCAGTGAGGAACCAAAAAGTCCTCACCTGGGTTTGAGTAGAGGGAGTCTCCCAGTCCTGTACAGCTTGTACTTTACTAGCGAGAGGTTGTATTTGATCAAGGTAGGTAACCTTCCCCTGGGCTAACTGGCACTTGATTGCCTTGATATTGAGGATGGCCCTTTCCATGGTCTGCAACATTTTATCCAATTGTGTCAAATGCTCTTCCCAGATAGAACTGCAGACAGCAATGTTGTACAGGTAGGCCACACAGAAGGCCTCCAGTCCACTTAGAGCATGATTGACCAACCTTTGGAAGGTGGCAGGTGTTCTTCAACCCAAAAAGCATAACCCTAAACTGGTAAAGCCAATCAGGTGTTGAGAAAGCAGGTTTTCTCCTTGACCTGGTCAGTCAAAGCTATTTGCCAATAGCCTGATGTGAGGACAAAGGTGCTCACAAACCTGGCAGCACCTGTCTTGTCCACGAACTCATCAGCCCCGGGCAATGGGTGTGCATCAGTCTTGGTGACTGCATTGACTCCTCTGAAGGACACCTTTTAAGGCTGATGCAGGAAATCCCTCCATTGCCCTGTTGCCTGAACATCTCGGCACAGGAGTGCAGTGAAGACCCCACCCATGTGGGTTACCAGCATCTGAGAAGCCTTGTGGGGCTAAATGCAAAAAAGCAGCAAACCATTCGAAAATTGCCACCTTGAAGCACGCACCCTGCCTTAGCAACGACCGTCAGCCTGAAAGCCTGCCCCAACCTACAGAAACTTCCTCCTGTCCCCAAAGCCAGCCCCCATTAAAGGCCACCTTTTAAGACTAATGCAGGAAATCCCTGCCTTCCCAGTTGTCTGCATCGCCTCATTTTAAGTGCTCAGCAAAATATATCAGCCAGTTCACATGTTTATCCTGCCCAAACTTCCACATTTAATTGAAACTATTAACCCCTGCACAATGCTGAACTCAGCCTCTGAGAGTCTCTCCATGCTGAGCAAAATGCATTTCACGTCACTATCAACAGCCATGATGATTCTATCAATGGTGAAGGTAAGAGAGATCTGACAATATCGGCTAATACGATCCTATATTATGTGCCTTGTAATTCTAATGCTGCTCGCATCACCTGTGCCCAGAATATCCGTAACCCTCCCCGGAGCCCATTCCTTCCACCTGCTCACACTTGGTTGCTTAGTCCCACTTGGACTACTACTGTGTATGCTCCCCATCTTGTGCGCAGTATAAGTGACCTTCAGTTTGCCAATATGGCCTGCACCCCTCCGCACTGTGTCTCCCGCCAAGCCCACCAGCGTGAACTACAACTCAGCTAATAAGCTAGCCATCTCTGTGCTGACGCATGCCTCCCTGAAGCAGCCCGTGAGCTCCTTGCCTGTGACTACCGGTAGACGTTGTGGTAATGCAGCCCCAGCATGTCCAATCAAGTACTCACATGCAAATGTAAAAATAAACTCCTTGCACTTCACAATACTTAAAACTGTGTGAGGCATAGGAAATACAGCTTCTGCCCAGGACCTTGATCCCTCTGCCACCAGAGGCATGCCTGTGCAACTGGTAGACACAATACCAATCCACTGCAGAACATAGTCCTGACTATCTAGCCTGCCCTCGCTCACCCAATCGCCATCCACTGAGCTCAGAAACTCGCACCTAGGAACACGCACAGGCTCTTCTCTCAACCTGAAAGCCAAGGTAGCCCCTACTTACAGCCCAGCCACTGCCACCCGTACCTCCACTAAGGAGAGCACACACTCCTGATCCCCCCCCCAAACATGGCAGAACAGGAATTCACATCTAGGAGAGCATTCTGGCTCTATTCTCAGCCTTAGGGGCCACTTGCCTAACCAGATTTCCTACTCATCCAGAGCTAGCCTCACTAAGCCCAAGCCTCTAACCAAGCATGTGCATGTATGTCAGCGAAAAAGAAACCTAGTTTCATGCTGAGTGCTAAAAACTGCCTCCCTCTAAATGCCCCCCTACTAACCCATCTTATGCTATACCAAAACCCCCCTAAATGCAACTTGCCCATGCCGCCCTTGAACTGTGCTCTTGTCAATGCCAGGTCTTTCCCTGCACATGCACTGGATATCAATTACCTTATCTTTGCACACCACCTTGATATCTTAGCTGTCTCTAAAATGTTGCTACATGCAGATTCTGGCCCAGCACTATCATTATTTATTTATTTATATTTATTGTGCATTTGAAAGGCGCTTATACATCAAGACATTGTTTTTCAAAGCACCCACAGGGCAACGGGAAGGGAACATGGGAACGAAAGGCAAATATAATAACAATGAATAGAAAGAAAGAGGCAGTCCTACTAGGCCTTGTGAGCATTCATAGCGTGCAAGTGCAGAGAGAGAGAAGGGCCGAGGGATGGGCTAACTGCTGGGAGTTCCACAGAGGGAAGTGCAAGGGAGTAAGTTGCAAGCAACTGTTAAGTGCCTGGCAGAGATCACTTGGTAAGAGTGGTCGTCTGTCAGTACAAAAAGTGCAGGCCTGTGAGACAGCACAGGACATTGGGCGCCCAAAGGCAAGTGCTGGGAGTGGGCGGAGGCTAAATGGCAATTGGGGGGAAGGCGTTGACCCAAAAGGATACATAAGTGCCCTGATCACCAATCTCAGTGACTGTGGGGTTTAGCACATGATAGAGAGTAGGAAGGAGGAGGTGAAAAGGAAAGTCTTGAGGAGCATCTGGAATTTGAGGAGATCTGGCTCAAGATGGAAAGGAAATGGGAGGCTGTTCCAGAGGAGGAAGCCAGCCAAGGAAAGAGATTGGCCATCAGCTCACTGTTTAGAGAAGTGCTTGACACACAGAGAGTTAGTGACAGAGGATCTGGAGGGATAGTATTTGGTGAGAGCCAGTTGTAGATAGCGGGGTCCCCGGCCCCAGACAGCCTTATGGATGATGCAGAGTGATTTGAATTTGATCCTTGTAGCATCCCAGAGCCAGTGGAGAGATTTTAGGGCTAGAGACATACGGTCCCTGGGCTTGAGGCCAAGGATAAGTCTTGCAGCCCTATTCAGGATAAGCTGGAGGGAATGGAGAGAGGATGAGGCTGTTGCAGTAGTCAAGTCTACCGAACTCTAGAGACATTGAGCATCTGGGGGAAAGTGAGGAAAGAAATGATTCCTTTTAGGAGGTGGAGTTGCACGTGGTCCTGGATGTGAGGGAGGAAGGAGAGAGAGGAGTCTAAGATGACTCCAAGGTTTCTGGCTTCAGATGAAGGAGAAAGGGGAGTGCCCATAGAGGGTGGCCAAAGTTAAGGGAAGAAAGAGGGAGCAGGAGTCGCAATGGGAAGGATCTCATTCTTGCTGGTATTGAGGCAGTGATCATTAGAGGCACACCAGGACTGGATGGCAGGTAGGCAGTCAGGAATGATGAAGGAATGAAGGTGAGGATCAGAGGGAAGTTTGAAGAAGAGGTGTGTGTCATCTACATAACACTGGAAGTAAGGGGAGAAAGTGTAAATTAGACGAGCAAACGGAGCGAGATAGATGTTAAAGAGCCAGGGAGAAATGTTGGAGCCCTGGGGAATGCCACATGTGGAAACAGAGTGGGAGAGGAGAAAGAGCCCAGGATAACCTGGGAGGGACCTGGGAGTGAGGAAAGAGGTCATCCAGTCCAGTGCCCGCTCCGAGATACCAAGGGTATCGTGGAGCCATTTTATGAAGATGGAGTGATTGACCATATCAAATCAAGAAGAATGAGAACAGCTGGAGAGTTAACATCAAGAGATGCGAGAAGTTCTTCAGGGGTGTTCAGGAGAGCAGTTTCCATGCCTCTGGCAGATTGATGTCATGTAGGCAACCGACAAACGCAGTATGCTGGGTCAGCTGGGGGAAGACCAGCTTTTCCATGAGTTTCCCAAGGAAGGGGGTGATAGAGATGTGGTGGTAGTTAGCCGGACATGAGGGGTGGCAGAAGGTTTTTTCAAGAGAGGTGCACAAGAGATTGCTTGAGGGAAGAGGGGAAAGACCCAGTAGCAAGAGAGTGATTGCAGAAATCAGCATGGACAAGGGAGCCGATATTGACCTTAACAGTTCTAGAAGAACAGGCAGAAACATGTTTGGAGGAGACGTTCATAAAGCAGATAACCCTTCATAAAGATGACACCAAGGTTTTTTGCTTCACATGAAGGTGAAGGAAGAGGTCCCAATGTGGGTGGCCAGAATGAGAGAGGGAAAGCAGTGGCAAGGGTCCCAATGGAAGGATCTCCGTCTTACTGGCATTAATGCAGAGATCGTTGGAGGTGCACCAATCTTGAATCACGGATAGATAGTCAGGAATGAGCAAGAGAACAGAGGAGGCTGAGTGGAGCCTGAAGGAAAGCTGAATGTCATCCACATAACACTGAAGGTTAGCGCAGAAGGTAAAGATCAGGTGGGCCAAAAGGGCCAAGTTGAGGTTGAAAAACCAGGATAGAGCCCTGGGGAAAGCCACAAGTAGAGCGAGAGCTGGCAGAGAGAAAGGGACCAATGGATCCATTTTTTCCTCTATGGGACAAAACGAATGGAGTAAGTCGAAACTGCTGTTTTTGATTTTTAAGAACTTTCTACCGAATTTTCTCCAAAATGACCAGTTTGTAGGTGTATGCTGTTAGGAAGCAGACCTTTAAATTAAGTTTTGAATTATTATTAAAGCCATTTATTTTTAAATGTTAATGACTGATCAAACATGTACTGTTTTCTACACTGTATCTAACAAGGGATTAGAAGCATTTAAAATATTTTCACATTGAATGCATACAGTGCACATAAAAACACGTTTTCATTATCTTCTCATATTCATAATCAGAATCCGAATTAATCCGAGTAAAATACATGTCTCATCAAGCGTATAGAAGCATTTGTTTGGTCTATGGGCATTCTCAGTCTGCAATTATTTTCTTGACTTCCTTCGGGACCAGCAACACGTTTTGAACCAAATTACGAAGATGCATCGTTTGTACTATCTTTGTACGATAAGTACATTGAAATTGGCGAGATCGTGCGATTGTTATGGTCACCTTGCAAACAGAATGCATTATAAATGATTATACCTTGCAGAGTGCATTATACTTGATTATTTTATCATTAACTCACCACTTTATTAAGTGACCTTGGAAACTAAGCTCAGAAAAGCACAATGAACATTATGAAATGTTTAGGGCTGATCAAATCAGTGCACATTAGCGAGTTTAAAATAATTGCTGCCGCCTCATGATTACAGAGGCACCATGCTGCTAAACTGGAGTGTGAATCGCAGAGATACTTTCACTTATTATGTAGGAGATGACAGTTTGCATCAGACAAAGCAACATTGCACCTTTGCTGTGTGGCCAGTTAGTGCATACGCATCACACACATGTGGGGGCTTGTCTTGGTTTCATATCTGTCTTTTTGTATGTGATATATCAGACCTATCTGTGTTCTGATGTGTGTTATCGGTGCCTGCCTGTTTATTAGGATGCTGGACTCGCTGGAGCCTCACAATGCCTTCAGTAATAATAGGCATTGATGCACAAATGTGTCAATTAACTCTAGACCTGAGCAGTAGGTGGATTGATTCCTGCAAATGAAAGTGCTTTGGAAATGTCACTTGTTTTCCATAGGTGATGGCTCATGGCCAGTGACTGGGATGACCAAAGTTCTGTAACCTGGGTTCTGCTGTCTATACTGGGGTCCATGAGGTACACTTATCATGCTCACTGAATAGACAGACCAAAGTGCGATAACAATTATCGACTAGTGTCTATGACAGTTGCCAAAAAAGACCACAAGAAGTCCAGATAGTGAGTTAAGGCCAAAACGCCTTTTCTTGTATTGCTTGAGTTTTCTCTAGTAGGGCTTGAATGAACATGTGCCATATTGAAAACCTACTCATGTTCGTGTTTGTTAAGCATGGGTCGGTACAACCCCACAGAACATGGACTCACTGGGGTTTCAAGATCTTTTACCAACATGTGGTGATGTTTCTTGTGGAGCACACATGTGCGGATAACCTTCAACTTAGGCACTGATATGTCTAGAATGTCCTGAGCATCATTGGTCCTTGGTCTGAGATTCCTGCTTGTCCTGATGTCCAGGACTACTATTCCTGTGATTCCTTTCAATTACTTATGCTGTATCAGTATCATGAGAGTTGTGGCCCGCCACATAATGCCTGTAGACAAATGTTGCCCAATGTATTGGCTCGCCTATTGATGCCACACATTGTGGACATTACCTAATGTTGCCATCTTCATCGATCCAGTGTTGGGCATTGAGGAGACAGTTACTAGTGGCTTTACTGTAGTTTTTAGGGGTAACCTCCAAGAGAGTTCTGAGGACAGTTGTATTTTAATGTATCTTCTGTTGTGCATGTGCATTTACAATGGCCATGCAATGTTGTGTTTGTGGCACCATCCTCTCACAAATTCTGTATCCTGTCTCCTTCTGTCCCTGGGCCCATTTGTGGCACCATGGTGCGGAGGGACAAGGCATTGACCAGGGATGGGCGTGACCAGGTCACATTGTTACTGAGTATTCTCTCGCTCGCTTTGCTGCACAAAAAAATGTTATTGTGTGCCTCAAATTTGCTGCTGTTATATGGCCAATCATAGGGACAGGCAATGCATTTTAACCAGTTTCCATGTGGACATTCTACAAACACATTTGCAATTTATGTTAGCACAACAGAGAATCATTGGCGCACGACTTGCTGCCTTTGGCCAGTCTTGAACTCTTGTCCACTAAGCAGGACAGTCAGACTGTCCATGGCCCTTATCCAATCAGGCATATGCTGTACTTTTACTGCTAGAGTATCCATTGTAAGGGTTCCATAGTTTACCACTCCCCCCACTGGTAGTCCATTTGTAAAACTGTGGCTTCTGTTGGATTCAAGTACAGCACTATAAGAGGTCCAGGGAATTCAACTAAGTGGTACATGGAAGTGACAGTGAGGTTTGTTGCAGTATGTTCTAAGGGGAAGCATGCACACAGAGGGAATGTGGCCATGTGGCAAGAGTGCTATGCTTGATAGCATGGGCTCACCAATTGGTGGTCTTTGATACTACGATGCGTGATGGTGCCATGAATGGGCTTCTGTGGCTATGGAAGAGTTTGGCTTTAGTGATTAGGGCCTGTCAATTTCCATTATGCCATTCATGTATATTTCATCAGTATCTATGTTTTAGTATTTTGGTCACATGTGCAACAGACCTTTCTGTGACTACAACTCCCAGGATGCATGGTGTCATGACATGAAAGAAAGACTTTCCCATTTATAGCCACTGGCAAGCCAACAAGTATGCTGTGCAAAAAGGCAAAACATTGTTTGTCTCGAGTGTGCGTGTATGTGTGGATGTAAAGAAAATTGTGTATTGTGGACTTTTACAGTGGCCTCCTGTTGTCTCCTATGACTTCGGTTTATATGGTAGGTCGCACCCACATTTTATTTGTCGAGGGGTCTGTGTTGTATTAGGGTGAAAACAACGTGAAGCACATAGGAAACACAGACTACCTCCTTCTCCTGTAATTTACCAGTATTTAGACCCAACACAGTAACAAACAGGTGACATGTGTCATCAGGTATCTATAGGACTCAAAGCCTCTTCAATAATTCACAAGGAACTTTGAATACATTTATTTCACAAAGTAGTTTCCTTATTGCAGGATTTGATATAACATAGTTCACAACATGATTTTTGCAAATACAAAACATTCATGGTTTATTGTACAACAAACAGATCATTTGTATTATGCCATCTGATCATAAATGTTACAACAGCATAAATAGAATTTTTCGAGATGAGTGTTAATTATTAGATGCCTTATTGAAGAGCAGTTCAAACACTTAGAGACAGCCGAGCACTTAAACAATGTGATTCCTTATTTACACAAGACTTTTAACATCAATAGTCTCTTCCTATTTGTCACACAGTGTTTCTGTTCTTACACAGAACACAATACCTATGTGCTTATTTTGTACCCCTGTCTCTTAATTGCTTTTCTACGTCTTTATGAAGCACTAAATGTTCGTTAACTTCCAAAAATATTTTTGTTTGAATTGATTGTTTTTCAGGATAATATGTCGAAGCATTGCATTTCGGCCTATAATGACGGGATAAACCCCATCCTTAGTAGGTTTTTCCCGATGATTTAAGAAGGCCTTCGTCAGGACAGATGATGGTTACTTTAGCTGATCTTTAATCTTCATTCCCTTTCTTTGAAGCACTCTAAAAATGTTAAAAACAAATAGGACATTGAGTCAATGAAACTATCTTAAATGGTTGAAAAATGCTGATAGTCACTGATGGGTCTAGTCTACTTACCTTATTTAATACACAGGAACAGGGACAGGATTCTTATTTCGGGGCCACTTGGTTAGGCCAATATTTAGAACTGTTGGAAAAACAGATACAGGGTATCTATTTAATAATGTGATAGGTGCAACACATGTGTGAACAGAATGGTAATAAATATTGATATACCATTCTATGTACTTATACATTCAGGACCTGTTGACAAACCTTGAGATCTGGACGAGGTGCCACAAACCACTGGGCGCATCAGAAGAGCTTCCTCTCGTCACTCATCGTCCTGTTGGTAAAAGATGCAGTGTTTTACTCTCCTACCCAATACTATACCAGAGGTATGACAACATTACCCCATAGTTTCTTGTATATTTCCCTGGGCCAAAAAATACCTTCTGTGTATAAAGAAAGAGGCATTTACTCTCCTCTTTAGTGCTATACTTTAGGTATGTACCTCACCTCACCTCATCTTCACTTACATGTTTGTCTAGGCACACAGAAACCTTCTGTGAATGTTGCACTATCTGGGATAGGCTGTCATACTCCATTGAGTAGGTTCATAGGGGGAATCCTACAAAGTCCCTTTTTTGTATATGCAAAAAACCGGGTATTGGTGTAAGTGTGCTTCAGGTGGGGAATACCTGGCACATGCATAAACCACCCCACGAGGCAAAGAGAGAAAGGAAACAAACCACTCTTCTGATAAGTATTTTTTATATCACGGTATAGTTCAATACAAATACATTGAAAGGATGCGAGAAAACGCATTACCGGTACCTTGGAACATATGTTCCATTCCCAGGAAATAGATGCGTTGATCAGCTCGTTCTTACCGTGCTGGTTTCAGTGTTAGATCCTGGGATTCACGAATCTTGTAAGCTGATAGCATTCAGCACACTCGCAATGTCATGCGCCCAGTGCAAAGCCCTCGCGTCATCCTTCAAATCCAACCATTTAAAGGGTCCATGCGAATTTCGTTCAGTATTGATGGTTAAAGCTAGAAAGAGGACTAGACTTAGTCGCTCATTGACTCCCTCCAAGTCAAAAGCAATGAAGAAACAGGAGTACAAAATAAGCACATAGGTATTGTGTTTGTGTAAGAACAGAAAAACGGTGTGACAAATAGGAAGAGACTATTGATGTTAAAAGTCTTATGTAAATAGGGAATCACGTTGTATAAGTGCTCAATTGTCTCTAAGTTTTGCAACCGCTCTTCAATATTGTATAAGTGCTCAATTGTCTCTAAGTTTTGCAACCGCTCTTCAATAAGGCGTCTAATAATTAACGCTCATCTCTAAAAATCTTTTTCATGCTGTTGTAAAATATATGATCAGATAGCATAATACAAACTATTTGTTGTACACTAACCCATGAAGAATGTTTTGTATTTGTGAAAATCATGTTGTGAACTATGTTTTATCAAATCCTGCAATAAGGAAACTACTTTGTGAAATAAATGTATTCAAAGTTCCTTGTGCATGTTTGCAGAGGCTTTGAGTCCTATGACTTTGGCCAAAATTGATGGCAATATCTGTGTCCATTCGTTTTCTGCAGGGATAGCTGTGTTTTATGCAGACAGGGGTGACTTGTGCACTGCTTTAATTTATATGCCACCAAAAAATGTCAAAACAACAGTGTGAGAGTTCTATTTTCTGGATCACTCTACTTACCCCTCAAGCATATTTACGCCAATGCATCTGATGAGTTTACAGCTGTCAGGTCTTTTCCTTGAAGTGGTGCTTCCTATGTTTTATGTTTATTTTCCATAAGGGTGCACCCCGAGTAATTGTGTTGGTTATAATGTGGCAGCTCATTTATATTTTCAATCACATTATGTTGCCAAAATACGGACATGTCCTGCTGGAGTGATCTGCTGACTTGTATTAATGCTAAGCCACATAGTTTCCGGCAGTAGTCAGCCGGTCTGCAAAAACTGTTACATCCATGTATTGGTCAATATGATGTCGTGGGACTGTGGCCACCTTGCCATAGACTTGAGTGGCTAATGGCATTCGGCAAGTTGACAAATGGAACATGCGGTTAAGGGAGTTTGTGCCATATGCCTTTGTTGTTTATCACCCACCCCTATGGTCTCTAACCCACAGCAGCTGTGTTTCGCGCTCATTGTAGTTTCCACTCGGCCAACAGAAAACCTTGCCATCTGTGGTGATTTACATACAGAGGAGCCTATGGAGTAGTTCTGTCATTGCTGCAAGGGGTGCAGGCTGACTGGACGTAGGGTGCAGGGACACATCGAGCGACAACGATGTATGCGTGTGCTGCAATACAAACTAGTTCCCACCACCTCAAGGTTCATTGGCGCATTAGATGTTTTGCTTGGTGACAGTCATTTCATCTTGAACATGCAGGGAAGGTGCTGTGTGTGTGCATGTATCAGAGCCTCATGACATTAGTTTGGTGTGTGTTTTGGTGGGAGCACTTGGTAAGAATATGATGGGCAAGTCTTACCTTTCTGTTGTGCCTTCAGCTGATGCAGGTCATTGTGATGCTGGAAATGCATCAGAAGGACAGGGCCTCTGAATCCTTGTCCTTTACTGCTTTTTATCATGTGTTCTGTCGTGTTTTCTGCCCAGGAGTCCATGTGGGACTCCTGGCAGTGCAGCTCTCTCTTTTGGTTTGGTGAACAGACCCATGGGATACCCGTATGGCACCAATGGGTAGAGGTACAACCCTGTGCCCCTAGTGTATGTTTTTGGGCACCTGTGGGTGGCCCACAGAGCAGGGTATGGGCTGGTGTCAGCTCCATGCTGAATTTGACAGGTGCTCTGGGTGTCCTCCATTTTGGGATACCCAGGCCCTGCCATTGGGATCAGTTGATTCCTGATAGGAAACAAGATGGCCCCTGTGGCCTCTTGCTTTCTATTGCCTGTTACCTTGTTTCCCAAAGTCCTGGGAAGCCCTGACTCTGTCCCTTCCCCCTGACTTGCTGTTGGGTGGAAGTTTCATATATGGTGTTATTGTGAAGGCCCAGCTAGACTGACTGGAGCCTTCCCAGTGACTGTATGTTGTGGGTACCTCCTGTGGGTGGGACCTGGGTGAATGGAGTGTGTGACCAATATACACTCCTTGTTGTGGCTGTCTGGTTTCTGGCATGAGAGACAAAGACTGAGACAGCCCTGCCCGAAACTGGCCTGAATGCAGTGTGTAGTGTTGAATGGCTGGGTACTTGTCCCAATCCACATTCCTTGTTGTGAGTGTCTGAAAGGGAGGAGTGTGGCCTGAGTGCACTGTGTGCCTGGTTGGCTGACTGACTGCATGAATGCCCTTCTGTATGATTGGCTGCTGAGTGTGTGCCAGCAGTGTGGATGAGAGACAGAATAGTTTATCCGGTGACCTCTCACCACTGGTAGTTGTTCAGAAGCGTTCTGGAGCTGAGTCTCCACTCTAAGAGTAACTGGAACTGCTGATCCTCGACGTCCAGCTGGAAGAAGAAGACTTGCTGCTGCATTTGCTTCGACCAATCCGAAGGCTGCCGGAATCGTCGAAGACTGACCCGAGAGAGGACCTGGTAAGGCGCCCTCTTCCTGTGCTCTGAAGGACAATCGAGCACCGCTCCATCTTCGCCGAAGCGCCCTGGAAGACAGACCCTCGAAAGGCTGCCGACCCGAGACGGGACCGCCGAGGAGATCGAAGTGAAGCACCCGGACATCGCCGCCGTCGAAGTCCATTGCCGTCGACCAGGGTTCGCAGGTTTGTGTAACCGCTGGAGGCCCGTTGAAGTTGTGTTGCCCAGCCGTGGGAACCACTTGACGCCGTGTTGCCGACGACCGGAGCCGTCCGCTCCTTGCCTAAGAACATTTGAATCGAAGGACTCCCTCGTCCGCACCGTCGACCGCTTTATCTTGCCAGAGAAAGTCGAGGACGACCAACGCGCCGAGGAGAAACCTGCCGGTGGGTTTCCCACCACCCGAAGACCACAAAGACTCGAACGACTCGACGCCCTTGCCGGGCCCCCGTCTCCACAATCTTTGCGGTCCAGAACAATTGTCGTCGAGGTGCCCTGCACGCCTCTGCCTTGCAGGACGCCAACACTCCGTCGTCGACGAGCACCGCTTGGATCGAAGCTGCCGCCACATCAACGCTGTCTACCCTGTTTGTTGTCGGACGTTCGACGCCCCGTGTCTCCCGCATGAAAGGGAAGGCATTCAAGAAGGGCCGTCGATTCCACGACGCCGAACGCCGAGTTCCTCAACGGACGTTCGACGCCCCGTGTCTCCCGCTTGAAAGGGAAGGCATTCATGAAGGGCCGTCGATTCCCCGCCCCGAACGCTGAGTTCCTCGACGCTTCTCGACGCCTCTCGACGATCCGTGACTCCCGCTTGAAAGGGGGTAGCTCAAGAAGGATCTGTTGACGCCTCTTCGAAGAACTCGACTTCACCAGGTACATTGGGGGGGTAAAAACATTATAGGAGGGAATAAGACTTACAGAACAATATATGGACTGGGCTTGTGCTATATCTTTATTTTACAGGTTGCCCAGGTGGGGGGATCTCCACACGGAACTGTGTCTAGTGGTAGGGGCCAGTATTCTGCCTATTGCTCAACCATCTTATTTTCTCTCCTCTCTCTATTGCTGGTTTCACTCTTTTGATCTGTGTGACATTGTTACAGTATTGTTGGTGCACTTTAATGAGATCTAATACAAAGGGTGGTACCACTTTAGAATTGTATATATTTGCCATTGTTGATTTTCCTAAGTACAAAGTGAGTTATTATGATAAGTGTACATAACCTTGAATATTGATTATATAAAGACTGTGTTCTAACCAATACAGTGTGTAGACATTCCTTTGTGGGGGCTTGGGGACTACACGGTACTTAAGAACCAGCCTGCATCACCTCCTGAGAAGCTAGGCCTTGATTGCTCGACCATAGCTACCGAATAGAGAATCTAGGCTGGGGTCCTCTGTGCCTCCCCTCTACCATATAGAGAGCAGAAGTACTGACCACCCCCCACCAGTCCTCTCTTCTTTACACTGGTGGCAGCGGTGGGATGCTTATGGTTTTAAGAATCAGTGTATAACCGTGCCACTTACAAAATATCTGCACTTTATTAAATTAAGGTTTAGTTGTGTACAAGATAACTGCATTACAAACAATGGAGTCTATTGCAAATGGCAAATTGACTCGGATGAGCTTGGAGGCTCTCCAGAGTGCTTGTGAAGCCAGGGAGTTAGACTTTGTGGATAACTCTAGGGCTGAGCTGATAGCTGCCCTGGTGGACTACCAGACTGATGGTGAAACTCTTGATGAGGGGGGGAATGCAACCAATGAGGACTCTGCCCCTGGGGTTTCTGCTGAATCTGTTTCTGGGAATGCCACCATTCCTGCTGCCTCTGTTCCAAACCCCAGCAATTCCTTGGAGCTTGAGTTATTAAGGATGAAATTGGCCTTTGAATACCGCAAGTTGGAAATAGATGCTGAACTTAGGAAAGAGGAGTTGGCTCAACAAGTGGAGCTCAAGAATAAGGACCTTGAACTCAAGAGCCAGGAAACTGAATGTCAGAGAATCCAGCTAGAGAAAGCTAGAGTGGAGACTTCAGCTAAAACCAGTGAGAGTGTCAGGTCCCCAGCCACCAAGTTTATGAAAGATTTGGTTGGTGTATTTGTGGAGGGTTCAGATATCCTCCAATGGATTGAAGCGTTTGAAATGGCTTGTGCGATTCATGATGTTGATAAAAGAGATCGGGCTAAGTGTTTGTTAAGCAGAGTACCTCAAACTGGATATGACTGTATTCTGAAGCTGAGTGTGGAAGAAAGGGGTCAGTATGAGTGTATGAAGTCTGCTTTGATTGCCAAGTTTGGCAAGACACCTACCCGATACCTCAAAAGGTTCAGGGATTTTAAGAAAAGAGAGAATGTGTCTTGGGTTGCCTGGGTGAGTGCTGCGCACATGAACATGATGGGGTGGATTGATGGATACAAGGTTAAGACTTTTGTTGAATTGTCCCACCTCTTGTTTTTTGAGCATTTTTCTGAACCCTGTTCACCAGAGCTGTGTCATTATGTGGCTGACCAGAACATTTTGGACCCCTTTAAGCTGGCTAGGTTGGCTGACAAGTGGGTCTCCCACCGGGTGTCCCCTAAGGACTCCAGTGGGAAGGACAAGGACAAAGAAAAGGGGGCCTCTCAGAAAGCTGAGGAGTCCCACAAGCAGTCACAGTCGGGTAAACCTAAACCTTCCTCTCCCAAGACCCAAAAATCTCGTGGGGATAAGTCATCTGTGGGTGGGAATAAGAGTAGTGGTCCACCTGCTGCAAAGCAGGCTCCCAGTGGTTCCAGTACCGTACCCCGCACTCCTGGCGCTTGTTGGGACTGTGGGGCTCTGGATCACAGAAGGGGTGACTCCAAGTGCAGGCTGTCAGCCTGACCTACCCTTACCCCGTGTCTGAGGTGGAGGCCACTGTCCTCCCCTCCTCTACCGGGATCACATTTGGTGCTCCGGTAGAGATTTCCTTAGTGTCCCTTGGGGCCTGGGACCAGTATGCAGAAGTACTGGCGACTATCCCACAGAACACCCATAGGTTTTTGAAAAGTGTCCTCTTGAATGGCCAGCCTTCTACTGGGTTGAGAGACACTGGGGCAAGCATGACAGTGGTGGACAGGACCCTGCTCAACCCAGAGGACTATGTAAGTGCTCCTCTGAGAACCACCAGGTTAGCTGGTGGGCCTCCCAAATTATCGCCTGTAGCCTTAGTCACACTCATGATTGGGGACAAGACAGCAAAGCTTCCTGTCCTGGTTCAGGACAATGACCCTGCTAACATTCTGTTAGGAAATGATCTAGTAGATTTGGGGTTGATCTCGGATGGTCTTCCCATGACTGCTGCTGCAGTCACTAGGTCACAGGTGACACCGGGTCTGGCTGTGAGTCAGGTACCCGAGCCAAAGGCAAGGCCTAAGGCAAGAAGAAGGAAGACCAAGAAGGCCACCTCTGTGGAGGGAACACCTTCTCTTCCTGCTGTTCCGACAGCACCCATTGGGATCCATGCTCCGGATGGGCTGGGTCCAGTGGAAAACCCAAACTCAACTCCTGTGGGAGAAGAGACAGAAGACTCTCCTGTGGGAGAGGTTCTCAACCCGGAGGATCATCCCGACCTTCAATGCTTGTTAGCTGAAGGGGGACCCTCCCTGGCAGACTTCTGTAAGGGACAGAGAGAGTGCCACTCTCTCGAGGGACTGAGGAAACAGGCCCTGTCCCAGGCACAAGGAGAAGTGCCTAGGATGTTCCGGATTTATTGGGAGGGTGAGCTCCTTGTTAGTGAGCCCACTAAGCCTGAACCTGGTGCCCTCAAGAGGTTGGTGGTACCCCAGGTTTACAGGCCCTTCCTACTGCCATTGGCGCATGAGGTGCCCTTGGCTGGTCATCTTGGGACCAAGAAGACTAAGCAGAGGCTCTCTGCCCATTTCTACTGGCCACAGATGGGAGTAGAGGTGGAGTCCCACTGCAGGACCTGCCCAACTTGTCAGTTGTCTGGCAAGACTGGAGGCAGTGTCATTGCCCCACTGCAGCCATTGCCAGTGGTTGGCACACCATTTGAGAGGGTGGGCATCGACATCGTTGGTCCCCTTGACCCTCCAATTTCAGGAGGACATCGGTTCATCCTGGTCTTGGTAGATCATGCCACCAGGTACCCTGAGGCAATACCCCTTTCGGACTGTTACTGCCAAGGTGGTTGCCAGGGCTCTCCTGGGCATTTTCACCCGTGTTGGATTCCCCAAGGAGGTTGTCTCTGACAGAGGATCCAACTTCATGTCTAGTTACATGAAAACCATGTGGAAAGAGTGCGGGGTAACCTACAAGTTCTCCACCTCTTACCACCCCCAGACCAATGGTCTGGTTGAGAGATTTAATAAAACTCTCAAGGGCATGCTAGGGGCTTTGGAAGAACCCCTAAGGAGGAAATGGGATCTCCTCCTGCCATGCCTGCTGTTTGCTTACAGAGAGGTACCTCAAGAGGGTGTTGGTTTCAGCCCCTTTGAGTTACTCTTTGGACATCCCGTGAGGGGGCCCCTCGCCTTGATCAGAGAAGGCTTGGAAGCCACCCCTCCAGGCCCCGCCAAGCCAGTGGGGGACTATGTGTTAGGCCTCAGACGGAGGATGACACAGATGATGGGTCAGGCAACAGCAAATCTCAAGGCCAGCCAGGAATTGAATAAGTACTGGCATGACCTTAAAGCCTCGCAAGTGGATTGGACTCCGGGACAGGAAATCCTTGTGATGGAGCCTACCAAGCCTAGAGCTTTGGCAGATAAGTGGACTGGACCCTTCAGGATCATCTCCAAGATGGGCGAAGTCAATTATCTGGTTGACATGGGAGCCTCTGGGGTAGCCCCTCAGGTATTCCATGTCAACAGGCTCAAGCCTTTCCACCGGCGAGCAGAAGTCTCATGCCTCTTGCTAGCTTCAGGGCAAGAAGAGGATGAGAGTGAGCCCCTTCCTGATTTGCTGCATAGCAACCCTCAGGATGGCTCAGTGGAGGGAGTACATCTCTCTCCGGATTTGACAACAGAGCAACAGAGGGCCTGCAGGGCTTTGCTCCAACAGTATGCCTTTCTGTTTTCACTGACGCCAGGCCTTACACCGTGGTGTAGGCATGAAATTGACACTGGTGACAGTGTGCCTGTCAAAAGCAGGAGCTACCGTATGTCAGATACCGTCAAGAACCACATCCAGGCTGAGGTCGCCAAGATGTTGTATCTGGGTGTTATTGAACCCTCAACCAGTCCCTGGTCCAGTCCAGTGGTCCTTGTCCCCAAGGCAAGTTCCCAGGCGGGTACCAAGGATTGGAGGTTCTGTGTGGACTACCGAGGAGTCAATGCTGTCACCAAAACTGACGCGCACCCTTTGCCCAGGGCTAATGAGCTCGTGGACACCATAGGTGCTGCCAAATTTGTGAGCACCTTTGACCTTACCTCAGGCTATTGGCAAATAGCTCTGACGGACCATGCCAAGGAAAAGACGGCCTTCTCAACACCTGAGGGACTCTACCAGTTTAGGGTCATGCCTTTTGGGTTGAAGAATGCCCCTGCCACCTTCCAGAGATTGGTCAACCATGCGCTCAGTGGGCTGGAAGCCTTTTGTGTGGCTTACTTGGACGACATTGCCGTCTACAGTTCCACCAGGGAAGAGCATTTGACACATCTGGATAAGGTGTAGCAGGCCTTGAAAAGGGCTAACCTCACTATCAAGGCCACCAAGTGCCAGATAGCTCAGGGGAAAGTTACCTATCTTGGTCATGAGGTAGGAGGGGGTCAAATCCAACCTCTCTCCAGTAAAGTACAGGATGTACAGAACTGGGAGATTCCCACTACTCAAACCCAGGTGAGAGCCTTTTTGGGCCTCACTGGGTACTATTGCAATTTCATGGCAGACTATGGAACCATAGCTGCACCCCTGACAGCTCTAACTTCACCCAAACAGCCTAGGAAGGTTAATTGGACCGAAGACTGTCAGAGGGCCTTTGATGGCTTGAAAGAAAGTCTGTGTAGGGCACCTGTGTTGTGTGCGCCTGACTACAGCCAACCCTTTATCGTCCAGACGGATGCCTGCGACACCGGAATAGGAGCTGTCTTGTCCCAGTTAGATGACAAAGGGAGAGAACATCCTATCATATTCATCATTAGACAACTCAAGGGTAGAGAACTTAGGTGGGCTACTGTTGAAAAGGAGTGTTTTAGCATAGTTTGGAGCCTTAGGCGTTTTAGGCCCTACCTTACGGGGTCTACCTTCAAGGTCCAAACAGATCATAAGCCCCTGAAGTGGCTTATGCAAATGAAGGGTGAGAATCCGAAATTGCTCAGGTGGTCCATTAGCCTGCAAGGGCTAGACTTCACCATAGAGCACAGACCAGGGAAGAGTCACGATAATGCAGATGGCCTTTCCAGAAGGTATGTTGACCGTCTGGATGAGGGTGTCCATCCCGTGGGAGATTAGACACCCTCCACCTCAGTCTGGGGGGGGGCGACTGTGATGCTGGAAATGCATCAGAAGGACAGGGCCTCTGAATCCTTGTCCTTTCCTGCTTTTTATCGTGTGTTCTGTCGTGTTTTCTGCCCAGGAGTCCATGTGGGACTCCTGGCAGTGCAGCTCTCTCTTTTGGTTTGGTGAACAGACCCATGGGATACCCTTATGGCACCCATGGGTAGGGGTACAACCCTGTGCCCCTAGTGTATGTTTTTGGGCACCTGTGGGTGGCCCACAGAGCAGGGTATGGGCTGGTGGCAGCTCCATGCTGAATTTGACAGGTGCTCTGGGTGTCCTCCATTTTGGGATACCCAGGCCCTGCCATTGGGATCAGTTGATTCCTGATAGGAAACAAGATGGCCCCTGTGGCCTCTTGCTTTCTATTGCCTGTTACCTTGTTTCCCAAAGTCCTGGGAAGCCCTGGCTCTGTCCCTTCCCCCTGACTGGCTGTTGGGTGGAAGTTCCATATATGGTGTTATTGTGTAGGCCCAGCTAGACTGACAGGAGCCTTCCCAGTGACTGTATGTTGTGGGTACCTCCTGTGGGTGGGACCTGGGTGAATGGAGTGTGTGACCAACATACACTCCTTGTTGTGGTTGTCTGGTTTCTGGCATGAGAGACAAAGACTGAGACAGCCCTGCCCGAAACTGGCCTGAATGCAGTGTGTAGTGTTGAATGGCTGGGTACTTGTCCCAATCCACATTCCTTGTTGTGAGTGTCTGAAAGGGAGGAGTGTGGCCTGAATGCACTGTGTGCCTTTTTTGGCTGACTGACTGCATGAATGCCCTTCTGTATGATTGGCTGCTGAGTGTGTGCCAGCAGTGTGGATGAGAGACAGAATAGTATATCTGGGGACCTCTCACCACTGGTAGTTGTTCAGAAGCGTTCTGGAGCTGAGTCTCCACTCTAAGAGTAACTGGAACTGCTGATCCTCGACGTCCAGCTGGAAGAAGAAGACTTGCTGCTGCATTTGCTTCGACCGATCCGAAGGCTGCCGAAATCGTCGAAGACTGACCCGAGAGAGGAACTGGTAAGGCGACCTCTTCCCGTGCTCCGAGGGACCATCGAGCACCGCTCCATCTTCACCGAAGCGCCCTGGAAGACAAACCCTCGAAAGGCTGCCGACCCGAGACGGGACCGCCGAGGAGATCGAAGTGAAGCACCCGGACATCGCCGCCGTTGAAGTCCATTGCCGTCGACCAGGGTTCGCAGGGTTTGTGTAACCCCAGCCGTGGGAACCACTTGATGCCGTGCCACCGACGACCGGAGCCGTCCGCTCCTTGCCTAAGAACATTTGAATCGAAGGACTCCCTCGTCCGCACCGTCGACCGCTTTATCTTGCCAGAGAAAGTCGAGGACGACCAACGCGCCGAGGAGAAACCTGCCGGTGGGTTTCCCGCCACCCGAAGACCACAAAGATGCGAACGACTCGACGACCTTGCCGGGCCCCCGTCTCCACAATCTTTGCGGTCCAGAACAATTGTCGTCGAGGTGCCCCGCACGCCTCTGCCTTGCAGGACGCCAACGCTCCGTCGTCGACGAGCACCGCTTGGATCGAAGCTGCCGCCTCATCGATGCCGTTCTACCCTGTTTGTTGTCGGACGTTCGACGCCCCGTGTCTCCCGCTTGAAAGGGAAGGCATTGAAGAAGGGCCGTCGATTCCCCGACGCCGAACGCCGAGTTCCTCGACGGACGTTCAACGCCCCGTGTCTCCCGCTTGAAAGGGAAGACATTCAAGAAGGGCCGTCGATTCCCCGCCGCCGAACGCCGAGTTCCTCGACGCTTCTCGACGCCTCTCGACGATCCGTGACTCCCGCTTGAAAGGGGGTCGCTCAAGAAGGATCTGTCGACGCCTCTTCGAAGAACTCGACTCCACCAGGTACATTGGGGGGGTAAAAACATTATAGGAGGGAATAAGACTTACAGACCAATATATGGACTGGGCTTGTGCTATATCTTTATTTTACAGGTTGCCCGGGTGGGGGGATCTCCACACGGAACTGTGTCTAGTGGTAGGGGCCAGTATTCTGCCTATTGCTCAACCATCTTATTTTCTCTCCTCTCTCTATTGCTGATTTCACTCTATTGATCTGTGTGACATTGTTACAGTATTGTTGATGCACTTTAATGAGATCTAATACAAAGGGTGGTACCACTTTAGAATTGTATATATTTGCCATTGTTGATTTTCCTAAGTACAAAGTGAGTTATTATGATAAGTGTACATAACCTTGAATATTGATTATATAAAGACTGTGTTCTAACCAATGCAGTGTGTGGACATTCCTTTGTGGGGGCTTGGGCACTACACTGTACTTAAGAACCAGCCTGCATCACCTCCTGAGAAGCTAGGCCTTGATTGCTTGACCATAGCTACCGAATAGAGAATCTAGGCTGGGGTCCTCTGTGCCTCCCCTCTACCATATAGAGAGCAGAAGTACAGACCACCCCCCACCAGTCCTCTCTTGACAGTCATTTATCCAGGTGTTTCTTTAGTGTTTTATTATTTTGTCAGAATATTCAAATTTGTATCCCTGTAACTTTAGGATCGATGTAATGACGTTGGATGTGGCAAAGAGGGAATACGCTATTGGTGACATTCAAGAGGCAAAGGACTAGGACAAGGCCAAACATTGCCCTAGTGCAAAAAGGCATATGTTTTTGCACCAGGGAAATGTTTGCCCCTGAGCCGGCACACAGTTTCTGTACTATCGCCCCAAGAGTTAACAATTAGTCATAGAGTGAACATATTGCTTTTTAAAAAAAAAATATATTTTTATTTGCTTTAATTGATTACATTTTTTTAGCAAAGACATCAAAATGTCATTCAATATTTTAGAATAATATAATAAGATGATAATCTTGAAAAAGAAGGAAAAAAAGTACAAAAGGTACAAAAAGAGATTCCTTAAGATTAGACATCCAGGGCCTGATTCACAGAGTGTTTTTCTATGGGATTGCTCCATTATAAAATGCTTCTGTGAATCAGGTCCCAAGTCTCTTCATATTATTGAAGTATTTTGATCATGAACGCGACCAACGCTGTCACGTGTGAAGTGTTTTTTCCATTCATCAGAGTAATTCACCAATCCTCCACATCCAGAGTAGAGAATTGTGACATCAACCGCCGAGTTGTTTCGTTCTCTCTCTGGTTAGAGCTGCACAGAGTAACAAGAGGTATTTCAGCGTTTCAGTACTGGAGTCCACTCCACTGCCACAACAATGACAGTGGCCCTCATTACAACCTTGGCGGAGGACCATGGTGCTATTAGCACCATGGTCCATGCCGCTGAGGTTACGATTCCGCCATGGTGGATGGCGGAATTACCGCCCCATTCCAAGGTGAGTGGGGCGGTAATTCCCCATTCACCATTTGCCCTTCCCCATTCCCATTTTTGCCCCCATAGGGCATAATGGGAATGGGGAAGGCGCTAATTACAGCACCGTAAATTACGGTGCCGTAATTAGCTCCAAAGTCCCTTTGCGGGTTGGATTTTTAACGCCTGCTAAAAGCAGGCGTTAAATACCAACCCGCAAAGGGACACTTCTAATCAGGTGTTAAGGGTTAATGGCGCCGACGGCGCCGTTAAACCCTTAACGCCTGAGTTGTAATGAGGGCCAGTTATTCTGATTGGATGTGGTTTGTATTGCAAGAACTTTGTTTGTGGGCAGCAGGTTGAGATGACCTCTAAAAAATTGGTCCCGATAGAGTCTGTTAGGAAACTGTGCTAGATAGCCTGGAAGAACGCGTAGTTTCCGTGTATATGTCGTGAGATGCGCAGCTGAATGGTAGCAAGCAGCGGATGCAAGAGTAGATATACAGTCGGTCTCTTTCAAATTTCTTTTTTACTCTTGTCAGATTTGCTATAAGATCATCAATTTTACATTCAATTTCCTTAAGTTTCTCTGTATTTTTTCTTGCCCAGTTTTTTTTACGTTAGACTTGTCTGTGATGTATGTTCCTTGTTTATAATGTCCAAAATCGGTGGTCGGGAAGGTGCAAGACATTTTCTGAACAAGGCCAAGCCATTCTACCGTGGCTTTTAAGGATAGCAGGCCAAGCTCTCGGCGAATGATTTGAATCAGTGTGGACATTGGGAGGCCCAGAACCTTTTATAAAAAAAAACCTCTAGGCGGGATCATACTGCATTCAGAATGTTTACCATCGCCTCCGTTCCATAAGTCAGGGACGGGACCACCTTAGTTTTGTAATAATTCACCACTGGCAGTATGGTGAAGCGGCCACATTTCTTGTTTATTGACGATGCTTTGCTGGCCAGGGTTTTACTTTTCTCTTTGAGATGGTCCACCATCAGGGTTTCAGTTGTGCTGTTAAGCCATACTCCTAGACATTTGAACAATGTAATTTGTTCAATTGGTGTATGCCCAAGGAACCATTTCTGTTGTGTATTCTGCCTATTAGCTTTTCCAAAGCAAAGCATTTTTGTCTTTCCCTTGTTTACCTTTAATTAATTTGTCTCAATGTAATCTTGGAGGTTGTCTAGCTGTCACTGAAGGCCAACTGGGGTTTGATCTATCAAGGACTAAGTCATCAGTGTAGAGCAAACGATTTAACAGGATGCCACCTACTGTTGGTCTGAGTGAGACCTGAGGCTGCTTAATATCTGCAAAGAAGAAACTAAACAAAGCCGGGGCAATTAGCCATCCTTGTTTAACTCCTCTTGCGGTTGGGATTTCAGTTGATAAGAGTCCCAACCAATTCAGTCGAACTCTTATCGTAGTTTCAGAGTGTAAAGCTTTTAGAGGTTCCAGTGTAGATTTTGGGCAGTTCTGAGCAACCAATTTTTCCCACAAGCATTGTCGCTTCACTTGGTCAAATGCTTGGTCCACAAAAGCCACGATAATCTTAGGTTTACCTTCCCGTGCTCTTCCTTTCAGCATTTTGAGAAGTAGTATGTGCTGATGCCTTTAACGAAGCCAGTTTGGAAAGGATAATTGCAACCAGTCGAGGAAGACCATTCTTGGAACTGCTGTAGGAGTAGTGAGCCAAAGATCTTTCCAATTACGTCCAGAAGGGAAATGGGACGATAATTATTTGGATTCTCTCTCTACACCTTTTTAAAAATTGAGACCACTATCGCCTTCTTCCGGGAGCTTGGGCTTTGAAGAGTTAGAATAATCTGGGCAAAAAGTTTGTGCATAAATTTGGCCCATTCCTCCGGGTGTTCTTTTAACATGGAATTTGTCCAGCCATCTGGGCCAGTAAAACGTGAACTGTTTAGTTTCTGGATTATCCCCATAATATCTTGTACCTCATGCGGGAAATCCCAGGGTCTAGTCGTGATTGTTAGATCTTGCGTAACAGTAGAGATCTCTTTTGCACTATAAAGTTTTGAGTAGTGTCTTATCCACGCTTGTACGCTGACGCTGTTCAGCTGCAGGTCGATAGCGTTGCTTCCAATAGATTTGACTAAGGTTCAAAAGTCTTTAACCTTCAATCCACAAATCACTTTCAGCATTGTCTCGGCATTGTGTTGATACATTATCGCTCTATACGAGAGTAGCCATTGTTTGTGGGGCTTGCCGGTCGTATTTGCTTTGGCTTGGTTGTCCGGGTGCTTTGATTTCTTGGCTACTCATATAGCCTCTCAGTACTTTGCTCAGTACTTTTCTTTTTTCTACAAGCAATGCGTCGAAAACGTGGGCTCTGTTAATAGGCTGGAGGTTTAGATTCTGTTTTTTTTGTGCAGTAACATTCTAGGAGGCGGGTATACTCCACCTTGGAACCTTCGTTTACAAAATCTGTTGTGAGTTTGTTAATGGTTAACATTATCAGCTTTAGTTTTGTCCCTCCATTGCATTCAGACATTTCCGCCGACAGTCTTTGTCGACCAGCAGCCGACGTGGTGGACCATTCCATATATAACAAGTTGTGGCCGCTATTGCTTTTTGAATGTATGAGTTATGCATTGTGTTGCTGGGTGTATTGGTAAATTGTGTTGGCATGCACCTTTGTATATCACTGAAGGCAGGGGTGGACTGGGAATCATTTTTCAAAGTGGCCCCATGTTACACATTTTCAGCAAGACCAGCCCTTTTCCTATGGAAACATTTGGAAAATACCACACAAAAAAGGCCAGGGTGCAGATGCCTATCGTGAAATCTCCAGAGTTCCCTATAGGCCAGTCCACCCCTGGCTGAAGAGTGGTAGAGAGGGATATGCATACACTGCAATGTATAAATGCACCCAAGTCTCACGTGTTACAATCATATAGTCAGGTTTGAAGCACATTTGCCAGATATTTGGATGATATGTCCTCTAGGATAAAACTGTATGGTATTGATAGATATCTTATATGCCAATCACACACACCATAGTGGGGAGTTCCATCATGTTCTATGTTATGTTATGTGATATTTGCATAGTGCCTAACTGCCTTCAGCATTGCCTCAAATTGCTTTAGGTTGACTAAGGGTCTACAGACCATAGTCTAACATGCATGGTAAACAGTACCTTGCATTACATGAGAAGGTTGTTGTAAGATACATTTGCTGTGGCATGCAAATGACACTTCTTGGCACAGATGGCTAGTAATGTACCATTACATTTAGCAGATGTATGTGTTCGGTTTGGGCGCTGTGTCATTGATTATGTGATTTTGACATGTGCCAAATTTGTCATGGGACGCTAACATAGGAACTCTGAACTAAAAGGTAAGACAAGCAGCATGGATAAATATAACCCTACAGCAACCATTTGCAGTTTAGGGTTATGCAGTAATTTATTTGCGTATTACTTGCACACTGCATCTACACGCGCTATACATTATATGCGCATTAATCTGGTTGATGTGACATGTTCAAACAGTGTGTTGCCATGGTTTGAACATACATGATCAATAGAACACTGACTGGCAACGCTGTCATAGTACTGTGCATTTACTTTTTCATGATCCAGCGGCAAGTAAGCATGTACGCCACATCTAAAATTAGCCTTTGCAGACAACTCCTAATTCATTTTCTAGCTTTGCCACTGTCAACTCTCTTTCTCTCTCTTTTGCCCACCTCTCTCTCTCTCTCTCTCTCTCTCTCTCTCTCTCTCTCTCTCTCTCTCTCTCTCTCTCTCTCTCTATATTACACGGCCACGGTGGCCGTGTAGTTATGGTTAAATTGCTAAACACATAGCAAGAGCACTTTTTGGGTGGCTTAGAACGTCGCTCCCCCTGGACAAATCCACACCAATCTTTGCAAAAAAAGTGTATGGCCCACTTGCAAAGTTTGGTGAGGTTTGGTCCAGGGGGGGAAAAGTTATAGGGGGGTCCCAAAATTTCTTTTTTTCCCATAGACTGAATGGGGGAAAAACTTTGCGCACGCCTACAGCCCAAACCACTGGATGGATTTTCACCAGATTTGCGGCAGGGGCAGTGGCTTGGTCCCAAAAGTGTGCTTTTGTAAATTTGGTGAAAATCCGTCCAGTAGTTTTTTTAAAAACAATCAAAAAGTAGGTCTAAAAAAATTAGTGATATATATGTCCACTCCGCGGACACACTTCCCTGTTCGCTCCGCGTGCAAGATATCGATTGGTTAATTGGTCGCGTCATGTCCGGGGACATGTGATGCGTTCGCTGATTGGATGGTGAAGAGTGTGAAGTGCGTCAGATTGTTCCGATGCGCCCGCCATCTTGGATCCGTGTTTTGGTGTCCACGGACATCGCCGCAAAAACATATTAAAAAACACAGCATTTCACTTGTTAAACTTATCAAATACTATCTGGGGAGGTGAGGGCTGATGAGGATGGGATGGGATATGGCAGCAAGAAGCAAAAAACTGGTGTTTTTTTGTCACGAAAGTCATACGGTGCATTTGGAGGTGTTCCACAATATAATGTGCGTAAAGTACAGGTGAAGGACTAATGTGTCTGTGTTAAAATGTAATCAAAATAATAATGGAGTCAGACTGCCGCCCACTAGAGTGTGGCATTGAGGCAGCCAGCTGCACTGTCTGATGCAAAGAGAGGCCCTGCACGTGTATGAGAATAACAGTTCTCATGGCGTCGGTGAGGAAAGTTGTTGCAAAATGAGAATGTATTTTGATTCTGAGTGAAGGTCACCAGCTTTGAATTTTTGGTTGCGAGCACAGTATAAGGTTCAATTGTTTTCTGACCTTGAGAGAAAAGGACCATTCTGTAAGGAATGCAATGAGAGGAGGTTTGTAATAATGAAGATTTGATAAGGTTATGCATTCCAAAAGTGTGTAAGGAACATGTAAATTCACTTCATGAAGAATCTTTGGTGCGAATTTTGACGATTGTATACCAGAATGAGCATTAACTTATTATTATCTGAAGATTAATTTTGGGTTATATTCTATTTGTTTGGTCTGTGTTGCTTATTGCAATGTAACGCAAGTACTATCTTTGTGTGTAGTTGTCTTTTTTACGTGGTTATGGGGAGTGCAGAATCGAGGTGCATGTAGACCATGACTAGGTTCACCCAGGTTCAACGCTAATATTTCATTAAAATGTCATGTATGACCATATCGAATTGTGTATCAGTTTCCACGTTGTTTTCTCTTAGTTGAGATTGTTTGATGTGTGTGCTAATCGTTAGTTTAAACTCTATGCCGAATTAAAAAGTCAATAGATACAATGTAATAAAGTTTGGGTATTGAAAACATTTTCTGTTATGTTTTCGAAACAGATACATTCTGCCTTAATGCGATTGTCATAGATTCCAGATGCCAACTGACTTTTTTTTAATCGTCAGCTGCACATAGTTGTCAAGCCTGTATCACAGTGACTGTTTTTGGAACGATCGCCCAGGGCCCATGTGCCCGTATGCTGTACTAGCGATTAGGAGTAACATAACATCCTTTATGGTGGTCTAGGCCCAAGTTGATGCAGAAGCCCTGGAATTCTAGTGCGACCCAAGTGGTTCTTTTATCGAAAACGAACACCTTGTGTCCACAAAAAGAACAACGTGTGCTTCATGATAAACATTTTGGATCGTGAGCGAAGAAACAAATTTGCAATTTGATTGAATATGGCACTAGTCGGATGTTCTTGGAGAGTTTATTGTGAAATAAAAGTACTTTACAAATTGTACAGTGTTAATTTTTTTTCTTTTAAAGTACGGTTTAATATTCCGAATTGTGACGTGCTGTGTTGTTAGTCGATATGTGTTGATTTTCGGGTTGTGCGTCATGTCACGTAGGTGATTATGGGCGCGTTTGGCTACGCTGAAGAGGAACGTCACCGAGAAAGGTGTAGAATATCACTAGG
Organism: Ambystoma mexicanum; assembly: GCF_040938575.1. Lineage (NCBI taxonomy): Eukaryota > Metazoa > Chordata > Amphibia > Caudata > Ambystomatidae > Ambystoma > Ambystoma mexicanum. The sequence continues at coordinate 415,650,373 of NC_090927.1, read as the reverse complement.
GTTGGTGATGTGAGGGTCAGGGGTGGGGCATATGATTTAGTGACGTCAGGGCAGTTTACCTTACGCAGATGCCGCAGTGGATAAGAATAGCAGCAGATGGACGCACCCTGCTGCCAGATTTCGTATGTTTTTAAAAGAGGAAAAGGGAGGTAACGTGAATTGGAAATGTTTGCGATAGATCCACGTATGTATAAAAATACATGGCCGAACCTTCGGGACAATAATATTTTCTGAGCATTGCACTTGTGAAACTTATGAAATAATGTCTGGGGAGGTTAGGGGTGATGACGATGGGTGGGATATTTCTGGCGTGATTTCGAATGAGTTTACAAAGTTTGGTGGGAATTTGTGCAGAGCTTATATGACGATAAGCGTAAGGCGCATTGGCAAGGATCTAAAAGCATGAAACAAAAGAGTTGTGGGGGTGGGGCCCTAGGCAGGAGAGCGCACACCTGGAAGTCTCGTTGTGATTAGAACAGGTATTGGTTAAGCTGCTGTCGTGTGGATGGTAAGGTGATCTCCCACTATCACCTAGACTGAAATAAATTGAAAGGGGTAACCATCTACACAGGCTGCGCTTGTAACCTGGTGTATACTCACTGAATGTGATAAGTTTAAGCGGGATGGATGAGGAGTATTCACAAAAAGGCACAACTGTTTTGTGGTTCAATAAATTTATAGTGCAAAAAGCACAGCTTTTTTATCATTCACGTAAATAATAGTGCATGCTGATTTAATGTTTCAGAAAAACAAATAGAACATTCTTGGTACACATGGATACATATTTCATGTGAGGTCCTTGGTACTGAAAACAGATAAATGCCAGGCAGTGCCTAAGACGAAGTACATGCAAAAAATGCCAGAATATACAAAAAATGCCAACCAATACCAAGAAATGTAGAAGATACCAAACAAATGCCAAGAAATACAGAAAATGCCACAAAAAATGCCAACACGTGTTTCAACCTATGGGGTCGTCATCAGGGCATATGGGTACATATAATGCATTGAATTATAATGCTAATGCTAAAACTTTAACTGTGTTCAATCTAGAAGTCTGTCAGGGTTGGGAGAAGGGTGTCAGAGCAAGGAACAATCGGAAATGGGAGAGAAAAAAAGAAAGAAAATAGCATTATATTAGATTACTATGTGCACACCAAAACACTAGAGGTAAGTATGTAGGCTGCGAAAGATAAAGCATACCGTATTGTAATGTTTCTCAGAAGACTCATAGTCAAACTAGAGGAAAAATGTGGCAACGGAAGATTCCCAAAGCATGTTACTGATAATTTCTGTGTGCTGTAAAAAATAAAAAGCAAATAGAGCGTATTTAGTCTGTTGACGAGTGCTCGCTTAAATATTGAAAATGTAATTTACAATTTTTGGTATCAAGTAAAGTAAACAAGAGGCAAATATTACCTTAACTCAGGACGAGTTGTGATGTGTGTAACATGGCAGAGGTACCGTAGCTGTGGCAATAATGCAATGCAAAAGTACGTGTTTGATGTGCTTTAACCGGATATCTGGCCGTAATCTGTGAAATGAATGTCACAGCGTGTTTGTGTGAAATGGAATTAGATAAAGACAGTGTAATATGCCCAATGCAAAAAGGGGGAGTGCTTACCGGCTTGGTGATTTGACACGCTCAATGGCAGGCAGTTTCTCACTGAAGACAGTCGCAGTTCTGACGGGTTACTATAGTAACCTCGCCCGGGTCGGTCAGGTGACTGAATCACCTGACCTAGTTGCTAGGACACTTAACCCAAGCCGGAAGGCAGGGAAATGCTGGTCCATTCGTAAAATGCTAAAAGGTTGTGACTGAACCGTCTGGTGGGACAGATGGACTTACATTTGTTACCGCTAGGGGAAACCCATGGTTAGTTAATAAGCAAGTATTGATTGAAATATTAAGTCAAATATATTGCATATTTAGAAACGTCTGCAAATGCAGAATCAGCTTTAAAATGGTTTTGTATTGGTTTTAACAGCAAGGTGCATGTTACATAGACTGTTGCACCCAATAAGCACTCAGGTGGTAAAGAGATGTATGTGCTGGAAGCCAAAATTAACTTAAACGAAATGCAAATTGATGTCAAATTAGTATCATCAAGAACGGTTATTGCCTGAGAGCATCTGTCGTTGGGAGTTTTTATAAGGCTGTAGGATATTCAGTTGCCAGCTGCAAAGAGATAATATTTTTAGGGGTCTGGAAATATTAGTTCAACAGATAAATGTTGGCTGTCGCAGGTGAGAGGTCAGCAGACAAATTAGTAATAGTGTGTGCCTTGGGCTGGGAAGCCAGTGAATAAAATAATGGTAGGGATGTCATGACACGTATGTCTTATAGTACTAATTTGATTAAGCAAAGTCAATTTTAGTATTGTTAATGCAAGTGTGATCCTGTTAGGAAGTATATTGTCATTCTCAAAGGCTTCAAAGTCAAAAAACAGGAGTGGTGAACCTCTGGATCTGAAAGTTCACAACATTAAAGAAATGCGCAAGTAATGCAGGTCATACCTGTAATCTAAAGAAATCTACAGAGTTAGGTCACTGTACCACCAGACCGACTAATAGTTTAAATGAACACATTAAGTTCGGAATCTTGGTTCAAACCAAGCGATAAGCAGCGTAGTTTGCAGATCATTCTTGCTTCCTGCTGCCGTAGGGTCAATTCTCTGTTGCCACCTCTCTGATGTTGTTTGATGTGTTGTAATCCAATGAATTTAATATCTTGAGTATTGTCCAATTGGTGATGTTTCTGCCAGTGGGAGGCCAGGGGAAGTCTCGTATCTTGACTACTAAGATGGTTAAGATGTTCCCGAATCCTAAAGCGTACTTCTCTAATCGTGCTACCAATATACACTTTCTTAAATCTAGACCCAATATATCTGAAACTCTTATACAAAAATTCATCAAACTAGAAAGGCTATGCAAAAAAGAAATTAACAAGTATTGGGAACAGGTATCCCTTAAAAACTATATTCAGCAAGATATCATACCAAGAGGTTTGAGAATACTAATCTTTCCTGACTTTGTACACAAAGACGACCAAGATCTGGCAGCTGACTGGGAATCAAATGTCACAGTCAGCTCGGAGAATATGATGAAAATCTTAGTCAAACATGCTGAACGTGAACATGTTCGCGTTGTCAAAGAGATAGATAAACTCAAAACCGAAATTAAAGAAATGAATAATCCGGCCAGTTCGAAAGAAAAAAACTTCGCCAAAATGAATGAGATCCTGGTTGAATACCAGGACGAGATCAAGTTGCGCAAATTCAGAAAATTTTATAGAGATGAAAAAAATTACTTGAACGATAGAGTCTACACCTATCAACCCAAATATGATGGGGATTTATCACAAACAGCGACACCAACAGCGTCTCCTGTTACATCTGATACAGATTCAGAAACTGACACTACCACCAATCCAAACCTAGAGGGTGCACAGGCGAACGCCGAAGGGTCTCGCCTTTACCGACGAGGCTTCCTAGCTGAAATTAAAAGGTATAAGAAAGGCAATCAATCGACATACAATCTACAAAATAAACAAGTTCGCTTCCAGAAAAATGTCCCTTTAGGACGCAGAAATCTGCCTACTCCAACAACCTCAGAGGAGGAAGAGGAAGAGGAGCAAGGAAGAGAGGAAGGGAGAGATACAAACAAAAGACTCACCAGATCCAGTTTCAAGAAACCGATACCCAAGTCTATACTAAAAGCCTAGTTGTGAATTTATCTGATAAACACCTCTCACCTCAACAACTTTCTGTCCTTAACCATGGGCTTTCTTTTGCTCCAGTTGCCACATCAGATATGACTGAACTCCAAATTGATCTGTACAAATTCACAAGAAAACATGAACTGAAAAAAGTCTTTCATAACAAGGAGGAAACATACAGACCGTTGGCACCACTCCCCCCTACCAGGTCCAAAAGCATACAAGAAATCGAAAATATCCATCTACTACATAACCTTATGGGCGATGACTCTAAAAGCATGAGCGATATACAGGCAGAACTTAGTATTCATCAACGTAATTTGGACATCAAGGAACACAAAAATAGATCAAAATTTTTGCCACCCATCACGGGAGATAATGTAATTGACACATTTTATAAGACAATCACCAAAGAAATTCATAAACACATTGATGGTCTTCAACAAAATTGTAGCAGCAAAAAACAGAACTTAACCAAATTGGAACGACAAGCATTACAAGATATCTGTGAAGACAGTACTATTATTATAAAGGAAGCAGATAAGGGTGGCAATATTGTCATCTTGAATAAATCAGATTATATCAAAATGGCAATGGAACACCTTGCAACACCAGGATGTTATGAGACACTTACTGCCAATCCTACCACGCAAACTCTTAAAGAATTACATACCTTACTCCAATTTTGGTACAACCAAGGTCTGTTATCAGATGAGGAAAAAATGTTTCTGTTGACTGCTAAACCACTTATGCCAACGATCTACTTTTTACCGAAGATTCACAAACCATTCTTGACTCTCCCACAAGTCAGACCAATTATGAGTGGACAAGGAGGTGTCACGGAATCACTTGCAGATTATATAGACAGCAGTATTAAACACTTGGTACCGGAGATTCCAGCATACCTCAAGGACACAACGCACACGTTGCAAATATTACAGGGGGTCACTTGGAAACCCTCATACTATTTAGTGACCTTGGATGTGACATCCTTATACACCTCTATCCAACATAAACTGGCCTTGGACACAATTGACTTTACTTTTAGAACCTTTTCTGCTTCGCACTATACACATGTTCAAATGATTAAAAGCTTCCTAGAATTTACTCTCTCACACAACCAGTTTCGTTTTAATGGCAACTATTATTCACAAAGTAGGGGGATTGCTATGGGGGCTAAATATGCGCCCTCTCTGGCCAATTTATTCATGGCCTTTTTTGAGGCTAGTTATATCTTTCAGAATAATCCTTACAAACGTCAAATTATCTGTTGGAAAAGGTACATTGATGATGTACTGGCCATTTGGGAAGGCAGTAGAGAAGCTTTTGAAGCATTCATGCTCTATCTTAATGATAATACCTTTGACATTAAATTCACAGGCCACATTGACCCGCTTGAAATTACCTTTCTAGACTTGAAAATCAAAATTGTCTCTGATACCATTGAAACCTGCACGTTCAGGAAAGCTACAGCAGTGAACTCCATATTACACGCCAGCAGTTGCCATAGACATAGTGTCATTCACAATATCCCCAGAGGTGAAATGCTCAGAGCCAAGAGAAACTGCAGTCAAGATGAAACGTTTATAACAGAATGTAAGTCTATAGGACACAGATTTCGGGAAAGAGGGTACCCAATACAATTAATCAGGAATACAACTAATGCAGTAAAGCAAGTACCCAGATTGCAGCTATTGACAGAGAAGACAAAAACAACTCAAGAACAATATCCGATATGTGTCAACTTTATCACCAAATTTTCGAGTGATCACAAATTCATTCAATATATACTACAAAAACATTGGCACATTTTGCACCTAGACTCTGATCTGACACCATATATCACGGATCGACCTAATATTATTTTCACAAAAGCTACCACTTTGCGAAATATCCTGAGTCCCTCTTTCCTCAAACCTGATCCTATAGGACAGGTTAGTTGGCTTTCTACCAAGTCTAAACCAGTTGGCTTCTACAAATGTGGTTCTTGCAATTTCTGTCATCACGCCCTAGCACCAACAAAAACTTTTAGTTGTCATAATGGCCTGCAAACCAAAATATTGGATTTCATCAACTGCCGAACTAAATATGTTGTTTATGGTATAATATGTGTTTGTAAGAAAGTGTATATTGGTAGCACGATTAGAGAAGTACGCTTTAGGATTCGGGAACATCTTAACCATCTTAGTAGTCAAGATACAAGACTTCCCCTGGCCTCCCACTGGCAGAAACATCACCAATTGGACAATACTCAAGATATTAAATTCATTGGATTACAACACATCAAACAACATCAGAGAGGTGGCAACAGAGAATTGACCCTACGGCAGCAGGAAGCAAGAATGATCTGCAAACTACGCTGCTTATCGCTTGGTTTGAACCAAGATTCCGAACTTAATGTGTTCATTTAAACTATTAGTCGGTCTGGTGGTACAGTGACCTAACTCTGTAGATTTCTTTAGATTACAGGTATGACCTGCATTACTTGCGCATTTCTTTAATGTTGTGAACTTTCAGATCCAGAGGTTCACCACTCCTGTTTTTTGACTTTGAAGCCTTTGAGAATGACAATATACTTCCTAACAGGATCACACTTGCATTAACAATACTAAAATTGACTTTGCTTAATCAAATTAGTACTATAAGACATACGTGTCATGACATCCCTACCATTATTTTATTCACTGGCTTCCCAGCCCAAGGCACACACTATTACTAATTTGTCTGCTGACCTCTCACCTGCGACAGCCAACATTTATCTGTTGAACTAATATTTCCAGACCCCTAAAAATATTATCTCTTTGCAGCTGGCAACTGAATATCCTACAGCCTTATAAAAACTCCCAACGACAGATGCTCTCAGGCAATAACCGTTCTTGATGATACTAATTTGACATCAATTTGCATTTCGTTTAAGTTAATTTTGGCTTCCAGCACATACATCTCTTTACCACCTGAGTGCTTATTGGGTGCAACAGTCTATGTAACATGCACCTTGCTGTTAAAACCAATACAAAACCATTTTAAAGCTGATTCTGCATTTGCAGACGTTTCTAAATATGCAATATATTTGACTTAATATTTCAATCAATACTTGCTTATTAACTAACCATGGGTTTCCCCTAGCGGTAACAAATGTAAGTCCATCTGTCCCACCAGACGGTTCAGTCACAACTTTTTAGCATTTTACGAATGGACCAGCATTTCCCTGCCTTCCGGCTTGGGTTAAGTGTCCTAGCAACTAGGTCAGGTGATTCAGTCACCTGACCGACCCGGGCGAGGTTACTATAGTAACCCGTCAGAACTGCGACTCTCTTCAGTGAGAAACTGCCTGCCATTGAGCGCGTCAAATCACCAAGCCGGTAAGCACTCCCCCTTTTTGCATTGGGCATATTACACTGTCTTTATCTAATTCCATTTCACACAAACACGCTGTGACATTCATTTCACAGATTACGGCCAGATATCCGGTTAAAGCACATCAAACACGTACTTTTGCATTGCATTATTGCCACAGCTACGGTACCTCTGCCAAGTTAAACACATCACAACTCGTCCTGAGTTAAGGTAATATTTGCCTCTTGTTTACTTTACTTGATACCAAAAATTGTAAATTACATTTTCAATATTTAAGCGAGCACTCGTCAACAGACTAAATACGCTCTATTTGCTTTTTATTTTTTACAGCATACAGAAATTATCAGTAACATGCTTTGGGAATCTTCCGTTGCCACATTTTTCCTCTAGTTTGACTATGAGTCTTCTGAGAAACATTACAATACGGTATGCTTTATCTTTCGCAGCCTACATACTTACCTCTAGTGTTTTGGTGTGCACAAAGTAATCTAATATAATGCTATTTTCTTTCTTTTTTTCTCTCCCATTTCCGATTGCTCCTTGCTCTGACACCCTTCTCCCAACCCTGACAGACTTCTAGATTGAACACAGTTAAAGTTTTAGCATTAGCATTATAATTCAATGCATTATATGTACCCATATGCCCTGATGACGACCTCATAGGTTGAAACACGTGTTGGCATTTTTTGTGGCATTTTCTGTATTTCTTGGCATTTGTTTGGTATCTTCTACATTTCTTGGTATTGGTTGGCATTTTTTGTATATTCTGGCATTTTTTGCATGTACTTCGTCTTAGGCACTGCCTGGCATTTATCTGTTTTCAGTACCAAGGACCTCACATGAAATATGTATCCATGTGTACCAAGAATGTTCTATTTGTTTTTCTGAAACATTAAATCAGCATGCACTATTATTTACGTGAATGATAAAAAAGCTGTGCTTTTTGCACTATAAAGTTATTGAACCACAAAACAGTTGTGCCTTTTTGTGAATACTCCTCATCCATCCCGCTTAAACTTATCACATTCAGTGAGTATACACCAGGTTTGTGATGTCACCTTTGATGTCCTGGGTGTTAGTCTTAGCAGTGCACGGTGGTGGTGCGAGTTATGGTTGTTTAGCTTACCATGACTGGCGAATTTCTGGGGGTTTTCGATTTTACTTGAAACCATAACTTCCCTTTAACAAAGTTTTTTCTTTAAATTTCATAGGTTTTTATTAGTCCAACATAACCATAACTTCCCTTTAACAAAGTTTTTTCAGTGAATTTCGAAGGTTTTTAAACTTAACCATAACGTCCCTTTAACAAAGTTTTTTCATTGATATATATATATATATATATATATATATATATATATATATATATATATATGCTCCTGCTCACTCTCTCTCTCTCTCTCTCCCTTTCTCTCTCTGAAAAAGATACATTGCACGCTTTGGGCAACACGGATCTTAGAATTACCATCTGATGGGAAGGGACAATTTTGAGATGTTCATTGCCTTAAATGAGATGCTACAAATGAGTTATGGGAGGCATGGCATTTTGGTTCAGAGAAGAGGCTGCCCAACGCATTGAAACCCAGTCCCTCCTTTCACTATCCTTAGCATGCTGGTTGGGAGCATTGAGAGCCATCCCAAACCTCACTCTTACTCAGGGGCTGTGCTCAGTGGGCCTGCAGGGACCTTTGCTCATCAGGGCAATGAAAAAGGTTTGTCAGAAGCGGCCAAAATCCTTTGTTGTTTTCTCCCCAAAATATATTCCATTGTCAAAAAAAGGCCTCAAGCCAGAGCACACACAGCCAACGGCCAATCATGTATTCCCTCCCCACCCATCACCTTGTGGTGAGGCTGCTCCATAACTTTGGTTTCAGAATGGCGTTGAATCTCTAAAGGGGGTTCTTCACAGGGTGAGGTGAGGAGCAGGGAAGATAACAGCAGAAAGGTGGTGCTGTAGCTTTTTTCCCTTATTGGGTTTCCAGCGAGAAGCACGGGAAGCAACCAGATGCCTGTGCATGTGTTGTGTATGACCATATACTCCCAATTTCCAGGTGCTCCCCCTGTATAGCAAGCACTGTCATCCAATACTCAGATAGTGCCATGATATGTTCCATTATGCCAGATACTGACATGATGTACACAATATTCTCAGCATATTAATTTTTAACATCTTATACCCTGACACGCCCCTCATTTCCCATGTTTCCCCCACATATCAACAGGTAGCCCCCCTAAACCCCCCTTTATAGACCCAGGTAATCCACAGCTTTCGCCTTTGTATGCAATCTGTTGTCTTGAAATTCCCATGTAATCCCACCACATACACAGATAAACTGTCACACTCACATGTTCAGATAACCACATAAACAGGCCCTCAAACATGACCTTACATAGACTGTCACACACATAAAGATATTAAAGATATGCATTTTAATATATATGAAGGAACTGACATCTGCTCCCGTACTGACTTATCTTACAGGCATGCATTCTCACACACACACAAAACTTAAGCATGATTTCACTTGTATTCCCACAAATATATAAATGCATTAATTCACATACAAAAATTAACACACCTACTGACACGCATACACACCCTGATTCACAGAGCGGTGCACAGTGTGTTTCTGTGGAGCAAAGTCACTTCGCACTGCAAAAGTCCTCTTTGCACTGCACTAAATCGGCAGTGCAAAGAGCACTTTTGCAGTGTAAAGTGACTTTGAACCAGCGCAAAGTAACTTTGCTCTGCAAAGATACACTTTGAACCGCTCTGTGAATTAGGGTGTTTGTTGGCAGTGCAAAGTGACTTTGCTCTGCAAAAATACACTTTGCCGTTTTGCACCGCTCTGTGAATCAGGGTGTTGTGCAAAGTGACTTTGCTCCGCAAAAATACGCTTTGCACTGCTTGGTGAATCAGGGTGTTTGATGGCAGTGTAAAGTGACTTTGCACTGCACTAAAGGTTTCATAAATTAGGCCCACACTCTTTTAGAGCAGCGCAGCCAGCCATTAGCTGTGCAATCGTATGCACTGAGACACACGTCAACACAGAACCACACATAAACAGATGTCCATGGCAGGCTGCTGAATAGTTGATTAATGACTGGTATAGATGATCAACTATTTAGCAACCCAGCGCCTTCTCTAGGTTGGCGACGAAGGAAGCATCGGCTGTGCACAACTCAAAGGGCAATGTGGTGTTGTGGTTGATAGGGTGCAGGACGAAGACAGAATGTAGGCGGTCTTTTGTTTCAGGGTGGGGAAAGGAAGCTGCCACCGTAACGCGTGGGGGTGGGTATTCACACCATATGTTTTAGTATAATGTATCAGTCATTATCCTCATCACGATGTGCCTGCCCCATATTCGGTACTGCGTGTGGGTATGTGTAATAGTGGTGTCTGTATGGATTCAGTTCTGCTTTGGGAGTAGTTGTGGTGCGTGGTTTCAGGTCCCAGACAGATTTAGTTCATCAATTTACAGGTATTCATTAAGCAAAGTAAATGTTGTACCCAGTTAGAGCTATCTTCTATCTAATCTGTCATATAGAGCACGGCCATTATGCCACCTCCAAAGTGCAGTAGAAATGTAACTCAACCTAGAATGCAACTAATTCTTCTATGTATTTTGCGTACTGAACTGATTTAGTGCCAGATATTAGGGCGCATAAAACTCGTTGGTATAGCATAGCTGTAAACATTATGCAAGATTGAGAAGATGCTGTGAGTCATTCTTGACGCATTTATTTGTATCTTAACAAAATGTGTTGTTGTTGTTTGCCCAATAGAACACAGTTGCCATGTGTATGACCTGGAGACATAACTATTCATGGGACATGGGGATATCATACATTTCATGCAAACATGAAATGATGAACTGGTTTGTTGTTGCAGATCTCTGTAAAAAACGTCACAGCTTGAATCCAAAATGTCCCAGTAGCAGTAATAAATTGCCTGACAATGGTGCCAAATTACACATGTGCTTTTATGAATGTTTTTAATTCGGCGTGTGTTGTGCAGCCACATTACGACTACGGTAGCAGTAAAAAAAAGGCAGCAATGGAATTACTGTGATTTTTTGTTCTGCGCCAAATAACAAAGCAGTGAGTAAACGTGGAGAAAATACCTCCTCCAGCACATGAACAGAGATATCGACGCCAGAAAAATAGAGCAATAGACACCAGAAGAATTACTTCTGGTGGTAACTTCTACAATCACCAAAGGAATCCTAAGGACTCCACAATGGTAACAAAAAACTCATAATGCAGCGGATTTACCACAAACACTGCCGGTAGTAACGGTAAATTAATTTGGCAGAATTAGCAGAGCTCTGAGGCAAATTGCCTCCACCACTCTCCTTAGAATTGGACACAATGTGCTCACCAAACAATGGTGATAACAGTTCCCCAGTTGAGTCTTGCCTTTTATGGAACCTTCGGTGGTCTAGATAGACCAGGAAGGTGTTTGTGTTTCTAGATAGACCAGGAAGGTGTTTGTGTTTCATTTTGGGACTAAGAGCCTCATTACGAGTTTGACGGTAACCCGCCTGTACTACCGGCGTGTTACCAACAAACTCGCCTTACTGTACCAGCGCGCGATATCCCAGTGCTACCGGGATATTATGGGTGCCAGCAACAGCTGTAATTTACCATTCCATAGAGCCCCATAGGACTCCATGGGGTGGGAACTACTGAATTGCTGGCCATGTTGTTAACAGTGCCAGTGATTCAGTCATTTCTCTGTCAGTAGGGGCCTGTACTCCAGGCAGGACAGGCCTGCCGGTAGTTCACTGCCCCTACTGGCAGACTCAGAGTGAGCCAGGTCTGGTAACAAATTGCTGCAGCTGGTTATACCAGCGTTGTTTCCAGCATTTTTTACTGGACCGGCTCACCCGTAAATCAGTAGCCGTTTGAATGTGTGTATCTTCTTTATGGGGGCACACTTGCACTAATGTAGCCCAGGTTACTGAAAATAGGTTTCTGGGGAAAATGATGGGTGTCCATCAGGGATTTCCTGGGTATTGCATGAGGAACATGGCATGACCTATATTGAAGACCTTATAGCTGTGCAACCACTAATTTACTGGCTCCGTTTGTGGGGAATCCCCCGCCTCTCACGCACAAAAGGTTTGGTGGAGGATGCATTGCTATCAAATGTAAGTAGCTCATCAATATGCCTAAATTATATTAAATTTGCCCTGTGCAACCTTGGTTACGAGCATTTGCTTAGTAAAGAACAAGTGGCCAGCAATTATGAAAGAAGGCAGCTGGTGAATGCTTTCTTGAAAGCCAGGGAAGAAGCTAGGCGGAATAACGAAGCCGAAAATCAAAGAGTTCAGTTTTATCACACAAATGTCACCGGGATCTCTAACACCATGGTTTACGTACAGTGGTTACAGACCCTAGTAAGAGAGCAGTTGTCCTCTGTTTCAGAACAAATGTATTGTTCGCAAACGATAGTGGGAGCAACAGTGTGAGAAAGAAGGTGTGTTTATGCTCAAGGAACAAGGTAGATGACTTACTACACTCTATGTTCGTTTGTCCTGCCTTCATGACCCTAAGGAAGAAACTCCTCTTACCTTGATGGAATGCTCATGGAGTAAGAAATGTATAAACGACCTTCAGGCTTCTTTCATCAGTCCAAGATTTGTCCACCGCCCAATGTGTTTATTTGCATATTGAACACGCACTCACACACCGAAGGCAGCTTTTGTCTGAAAATAGTTCTTGTCTGGAGGCAGCAATGCTGGACTAATTAAGATATTTCTTCCGATGGCTTCTTTTCTTTTAACTGTTGTTGCTCTAATTAAATGTTTTTATGCAATGTTTTAAAAATGTGTATACGTTTGATGGATTATTTTATTCTGAATAAACATAGCTAACTAACACCCGTAAGGAGGCCCTTAACAAAATATAGGAAGTGATGGAGGGGTAACATGCAATTGAGGATCTATTATATGCGCTATACCGTTTGTGTTTACATACCTGCTTTATACGATCATTTGGACACAGGGAGATAAAGTGATTTGCCCAGAATCAAGTGCTGAAGCAGTAATGAAATCACAGCCCCCTATCTTCCAAACAACACGTAAATATCATGTCTTTATGACACCTTCTTTAGAAACACCTCAACATAAATGTTGATTGTTCGTCATGCAAAATAAGGACGACCAGATTTGAAAATGAAGGAACATCACAACCTGACCTCACTCCACCACTTACTCTGAGTGTGAAATGTATTTAATGGAAAATAAATTCCACCTACAAAGAGGCGAGCCCTGCAGGCCTGTGCTGGGTAGCAGGGACAAATAAATGTAGAAAATAAAAATATTTGCAGGTGTTTTATGAGGTTTTGTGCAGGAATCCTCCCACTTCTAAGTGCTGGATTAATAGCTGTCATAATTTCCCAAATAATGGTCCTAAATTCATCGACTTCGTAATGATGAAGGGAGGAGACAGTACATCTGGGCTCCAAACTTACACTGTGCAGGCTAGCCACATGTCAGAGGGCAGCACTTAACTCCAGAACTATGCTTCCAGGCAGATGAGTTTATATAATACTATGAGTTTGGTTTTAAGTTCTGTAATTAAGGGTTGCAATCTTGACAAAACGTCTTTAATAACTGTGGGCCTGATCACTACCTCGGCGGTAACCCTTAAATCCGGCGGTAGCGCTATTACTGCCGGATTTAAGGGTCCGCCGAATCAAGGCTTCGGCGGATTTCGCCCCAGCTCTTGGCTGGGGGGAAATCCGCCGAAAATTCGCGCTATTACCGCCGGCGGGAATGGGGCATTCCCAAATGGGCTCAATGGGGAATGGGGACTTCCAAGTCCGCCCAACTCGTGATCCTGCGCTATTAGCGCCGGGGGCTATGGCGGTCGTGCTAATAGCCCCCGCACTAATAGCATTAGCATTACCGACAAGGTCGTGATCATATGCAAGAGCTGTGCATTGCCATCATAAATATACCGGCAATATTCAGCAAAGCTGCTAATCAAGGTGCAGATTTGATATTCAACAACCGTGAAGTGCCAGGAAAGATGTTTGCTTGTGAATGAAGTCTTTTTGCAGAAAGCTTAATTTCTTAAAATAAACTGCAGCAACTTTCCTTAACACTTATAATTCCATGGATTTAGTAAAATTGCAATCAGGTGATAGAAATGTTGGGTCAATGCAATAGTATTTTTAGAACAGGTCCAGCATCTCAGAGCACCTTTACTAAAAATGGATGTAAATTGGAAATAATCTTCTAAAGCAAAGCTGGATACATAATAGAGCAGATTTCATGACATGAAAAGAAGGCCAGTGGCACAGGATACTGTCACAAATGCGGCACTGTGACCTGGGCAGCACCCAAACGGGCATGCTGGCCTCGAATATTCAACCAACAGTTCTGGTCCCTGGAGCTGCTACCACAAAGGGCATACTGTTTGCAAACACCTGCATGGTGGATGCACATGAATATCCACATAATTGGTATCTTGCTGACTTTGGGGAGGCCTTTGGAAAGTCTGTCTTTTTATCACTAATTATATTGGATCACCTTGGCTGATGATATCTTATTTTTGATTGCACAAAAGTGGGTGTGAATCGATTGCTTAAAGCCTTTGATCAATATGCATTACTGAATCCCTTAACAAGCAAAACAACTAAGGTGAAAACATTGGTGTTTACAGCAGGGAAGAGATCAAACGAACAAAATTGGAATTAGTCGGCTCAGATCATTGAGGAATTTTCCAAATTGAAAAATTTAGGCTTTCACATTTGTAGCAATTAAGGGAAGCAATTGATGATCACATATCTTTTTGATGAAGCAAATCATTTGCTTTCCCAAATGAAACACCTGCAAAGCCGCTTTGTAAAATGTTAAATAAAACCATAATAAAATATTACGAAGCAACCGTCATCCCAATCATATGTTACGGTCTGGAGATTTATCATCAATTGATTGGATAGTATTGAAGTCTTATTATGGAAAGGCACTTTTGGGTTACCTCAATTGGTCCCAATGACTGTGATACGATACGAACTGGGCATTGTTTCTATGAACATTAGAGTCTTATGGAAAAGTATCCAGTTATGTGAAACGTTTGCACATCCTCCTGCGTGCTTAGTCTTTGGGGCTTTTGATGTCTATACGCCTAAAATTGTCAAATCACTAGGAACAGTTTGCAAGACTCAACTGAAAATATTCTTCTTCTCTCTGGATGAAATGGTGCATGACTTGCCCTCGTGCAAAAAGTGTATTTGGGGATTGGATTGGACTAAAACATGTGAAAAGTTAGCTTCCTATAAGAGGTATAAAGGCCTCAGTAATGGTAATTGAAAATGGGTGTCTACTGCAATTTATCTTGTAAAGTACCCTTCATGGAGATTTGCTAGGTCCATTTTACTATTTCATTTGATTGTTTTGTCCACAGCTAAAAATGGTTTTACGTGGAAGTAGACGGGGGGTTAATAGTCCTGATTGCCAATCTTGTCATTTGGCTGATAAATCACTATGCCATCTGCTTGTAGACTGCACAACCATGCAGAATCTTTGATTGGTTGCTTTGAAAGATTTATAGTAGATCGGAAATGGTCTCCTTGGGAGAGTCTATAAAAAGTGTGGGGTTTAATCAATGGCCCAAACAAATAGCTGAAAGGCCCACTGGAAAAAATACCTTCCAGCGTTCAAAAACTTCCACAGTGAAAATGGGCCTATTAATGATATTATATGATGTGGCATTTATAACGCGCCTGTACACAAGTGTTTCAAGGCGCGACTAGGCTGTGGAAACAGAGTCCTGTTTCGGATTAGTTGCAGAGGGCGGAGAGAAGAGGCAGGCAGATTTATAAAGAGGCAGTTGCAGTAGTCCAGCCTAGATTTAACCAGTGCTCTGGAGACAGTGAGCTTCTGGGGGAAGAAGAGGAAAGGAAGAATACCTCTTGTGCAGATTCTGTGTGTGTTCCTGCAAGTAACATAATGAAGAGCTATATGAATGGCCAAGCATTGGAAATGAAAAGGCTGATCTTTCATTACAAAAGGAAAGGTCGAACTGAAAATCAGCCTTTGATTCACATTGGCAGAAGAAAATCAAAGGACCTGTCTTCATGTAAAGCAGGGTTTTCATACACATATACTAAAATGGCTTTGCATGCTTTGCCGTTTTTAAAGCAAGAAATTAAATAAATGTTCCCCAGCTATGATAAAGTTATCAGGGAAAAGACTGGGTGTTTGTTGACAAGATGCAGCGTATTTATATAGATAATATGCTTAACATGCAAAATACCAGCAACAATTGAAAAGACAAAGGCTATTTTGTTTCCATAGGCCTGAGGCAGACCCTGTTTTTGTTGTTGATCAGAATTCACAAAGGATTCCCTACTGCAGGCCTGTTGGTCTTCTGGTCTGGAAAGGGGATCCCTTTGAAGCTCATACATACCAGCTATTTACAACTTCAATAAAGTGACTACCAGCCCTGCATAGGGAGAAATACAAAAATGTAGAAGGTTTTGAGGTCAACTGCAGATAACAGAACGAAGTGTCAGATGTCAGCATGGCCTTACAACATCATAGGGCAGAAGTGAATGGTCTGCTGTATGATAAAGATCTCCTCATCAGACCAACTTCAAGCAACAAAGAGACTAATGGCTTTTATCCTGGCCTTAAAAATATACAGTCCATGAGGATATGGTCAAATGCTTGCCAAGAAAGGAAACTGACCTTGAGAAAAGAGAACTAAGATTTGCATACATATGAAGAATTCCCATTAGTTTAAATGAGCTATCATAACTGGTAATTTTCTCAGCAACAATAAGTCACACTGCATCCATTCATATGTCATTTTAAAGATCATTTCAAGGTGCTTTTGTTGAAATAAAATGTATCCACATGCGCCTTATGGAATTGCAATAGGAAGCTAAAATGTGTTTCTCGATGCCTTGAAAATTGACCTAATTTAAGAGTTAGCAAGTTGATGGAGGGTAAAATTAGTTATCTGGAGAATAAATTGCATGTTTATAACTATTATACTTTTGGTATGAACAGTGAAGAATTGTGCATGAACACAACTGTTGTTCTATCAAATACCCCATGATTAGCTGAAGCGGAATATGATTAGCTGAAGCGGAATATAAACCGATAAAATAATTCTCTGGCGATGTTATATTGACGACCTTTTTATACTATGGGAAGGAACAACAGGTGAATGGAAAGATTTCTTCGAAATCATTAATATGCGAAGTACAAGCCTAAAATTCACAGAGAACCATAGTGAAATTGAAGTTATTTTTCTTGACATCAAAATAAAAATTGTCAATAATGAAATCACCAGAGAGGTATATAGAAAACCTACAAGCACAAATACGGTTCTGCATGCAGAAAGTGCCCATCCTGAAAATCTTAAAAAGAGCATACCGTATGGAGAATTTCTCTGAATGAAAAGGAACTGTAGTGAAACATCGACCTTTGAACAAAATGCGAAAATAACAGCATCTAAGTTTCAAGCTAGAGGATATAAGAAGTTGATTATCAACAAAGCTTATATTCAGTTTAACAAACAAACGAGACAAGAAATCCTCACAAAAATCAAAGAAACTAATGACAAAAAGGGAAAAAATTGGACAGAGAAGAAAGAAAAGATAAGATTTATTACTACTTTTGACAGTGGAGCAAGAAATGTGAGAAAAATATTGGCGAAACACTGGCAAGTGCTAAGGAAAGATCAAGACATTAATGGGTTACTAAGTACTAATCCAACAGTAACATACAGAAAAGCCAAATCCATACAGTCAAAAGTGTCTCCAAGTTTGTTTCAGACAAAAACCAAAATGAATTGGCTCTCAGAAAAAATCAAAGGCTTCCAAAAATGTGCGAAATGTAAAGCATGCAAATTTGGAGAAAATGTTAAACAATGGGCCTCATTACACGGATGGTGGTGGACCAAGGTGCTATTAGAACCTTGGTCCATGCCGGTAAAATACCGGCACCGCCTTGGTGGAAAGGGGAATTACCGCCCTATTCCAAGGTTGGTGGGGCGGTAATTCCCCCTTCCCCCATTGCCCTTCCCTATTCCCATTTTTGCCCCATAGGGCATAATGGGAATGGGGAAGGTGCTAATTACGGCACCGCAAATTGCGGTACCGTAATTAGCTCCCTGGTCCCTTTGCGGGTTGGTTTTTAACACCTGCAAAAAGCAGGCGTTAAATTCCCCAACCCGCAAAGGGACCTCGTAGTAAGGCGGTAAGGGTTTACCGTTACCGGTAAAATACGGGTACCGGTAAACCCTTACCGCCTACCGTGTAATGAGGCCCATTGTTCAACATTTTCTCCAAATTTGCATGCTTTACAGGAAGTTCTTTAATATAAGAACCCACGTACAGGAAGAAAAGTGGAAATCACAAAAACCATTCAGTGTAGTACAAAATGTGTGATATTTGTAATCAGTTGCAGCTGCAACCTCTGGTACATAGGAAGCACCAAATTGGAAGTTAAAATTAGAATTTTGCAACATCTGAGAGCAATTAAAAACAAAAAACAATGATCAGACATATCCTCTAGCAAAACATTTTGCAGAAGTACACAAAGGAAACATTGAGACGTTCAAATATTTTGGCATTGATCATGTCCAACAACATCCAAGAGGCGGGGTTAGAGAAAGACAGTTACGCCAATTGGAAAGTAGATACATAATTGAATACAATACCAAATCCCCAGGAGGACATAACAAGGATGAAGAGCTCTACACGTTTATAGGAGAATAAGTTTAAAGCTCACTCATGTACGGTCTATTTTAAGAGCAGATGTGACTATGAGATGCTAGAGTAAAATGTGGGCAATTTACAACAAGTGGCTTGCATTATGAAAAGAAAATCCAATAATGAATGGGGCTGCAAACTGAACAATTATTTGCATCATACCTAGGATTTAATAACTTTTTAAACTATAATGTATGTTTTTTTGATATGAGTCTTTGATGAGTTTTTAGCAAGTGAGAAGTAGGTATATGCAATAATCCCGAGCACAGTATATGTTTTTATCACAACCATTTTTGGATACAATGGATTCCACAAATACACTAGACTCCTCTGGTAATGGAAAGACATTTATAATCCAGGCATGATAACCAACTGTTTTATAACATGTGTACATTGATGGTTTTCTGTATTTTTTTTCAAAAAAAATTGATATATAATAAGTATTATGATATCTTAATAGAACTATAGCAACTTTGCATTTTATAATATTGGATGCACTGAGCACTTTATAATATGTTCTAGAAACATTTTTAGAAAATGTATTGCAATTTTGCACATTAGCAGGGTAATTCATAGAATTTCGCAGAAAAGTGTCACAAGCAGCTGGCGCAGAGTGTCCGCGTGCGATCGTCTGCGCCAGGCGCGTACGCCAAAACCGATTTCCGCGCACAGCGTATTCATGGATTTTAGGCTCCCAAACCAGCCGTGGCGCAGAGTATCGCAGCGACCCTGCAGCAGCGCCAGTAACGCCCCCAAGAATGACCTCGCGCAAGGAAAAGCCATCAAAATCGCTAAATCATCACAAAGGGCTACGCTAACCCTGGACCAGTTTACAGGGCTGCCGATCAAGGAACGCAAAGCAGGTAACGTTCATATCAGGGGTACGCGGCAAGTTTTACATGCGATTAGCCAGGGTACGTGTATGACAGGGGTACGCGTGAAGTTTTACACGCGATTAGCCAGGGTAAGTGTATTACAGGGGTAGGCGGGAAGTTTTACACGCGATTAGCCAGGGTACGTGTATGACAGGGGTACGCGTGAAGTTTTACACGCGATTAGCCAGGGTACATGTATTACAGGGGTACGCGGGAATTATCACACGCGATTTGGCTGGGTACGTGTATGACAGGGGTACGCGTGAAGTTTTATACGCGATTAGCCAGGGTACGTGTATTACAGGGGTACGCGGGAATTATCAAATGCGATTTGGCTGGGTACGTGTATTACAGGGGTGCGCGGGAATAATCACAAGCGATTTGGCTGGGTACGTGTATTACAGGGGTGCGCGGGAATTATCACACGCGATTTGGCTGGGCACGTGTATTACAGGGGTGCGCGGGAAGTTGCACACGCGATTAGGCTGGGTGGGTCCTCACAGGTGTTCCCTGTACACCCTCCACGGCTCCTGCAGGCAGCCCACAAAACAGGGGACTACCCTGCACACCTGCTCATGTCTCCCACCTCCACCCCCCCCAGCAGTGTGGGGCACCCTCCACCAGGCCCCCACTCATGTCCCCTATCACCCCCACCCCCCAGCCACCATGGGCAGCCCCCACCAGGCTCCCACCCATGTCTACCACCACCCCCACCCCCAGCACTGTGGAGCAGCCTCCACCAGGCCCCCACCCATGTCTCCCACCACCCCCAACCCCCAGCCACCATGGGCAGCCTCCACCAGGCCCCCATTCATGTCTCCCACCCACCCCACCCCCCAGCACTGTGGGGCACCCTCCACCAGGCTCCCACCCATGTCTACCACCACCCCACCCCCCAGCCACCATGGGCAGCCCCCACCAGGCCCCCACTCATGTCTCCCACCCACCTCCACCCCCCAGCCACCATGGGCAGCCCCCACCAGGCACCCACCCATGTCTACCACCACCCCCACCCCCCAGCACTGCGGGGCAGCCTCCACCAGGCCCCCACTCATGTCTCCCACCACCCCCATCCCCCAGCCACCATGGGCAGCCCCCACCAGGCTCCCACCCATGTCTACCACCACCCCCACCCCCCAGGAGTGCAGGGGCAGCCTCCACCAGGCCCCAACTCATGTCTCCCACCCCCCACCCCCCCAGCAGTGTGGGGCACCCTCCACCAGGCCCCCACCCATGTCTCCCACCACCCCCACCCCCCAGCCACCATGGGCAGCCTCCACCAGGCCCCCACTCATGTCTCCCACCCACCCCACCCCCCAGCACTGTGGGGCACCCTCCACCAGGCTCCCACCCATGTCTACCACCACCCCCACCCTCCAGCCACCATGGGCAGCCTCCACCAGGCCCCCACTCATGTCCCCTATCACCCCCACCCCCCAGCCACCATGGGCAGCCCCCACCAGGCTCCCACCCATGTCTACCACCACCCCCACCCCCCAGCACTGTGGGGCAGCCTCCACCAGGCCCCCACCCATGTCTCCCACCACCCCCACCCCCCAGCCACCATGGGCAGCCTCCACCAGGCCCCCACTCATGTCTCCCACCCACCCCACCCCCCAGCACTGTGGGGCACCCTCCACCAGGCTCCTACCCATGTCTACCACCACAACCACCCCAGCCGCCATGGGCAGCCCCCACCAGGCCCCCACTCATGTCTCCCACCCGCCCCCACCCCCCAGCAGTGCAGGGGCAGCCTCCACCAAGCCCCCACTCATGTCTCACACCCACCCCCACCCCCCAGCCACCATGGGCAGCCCCCACCAGGCTCCCACTCATGTCTCCCACCACCCCCACCCCCCAGCCACCATGGGCAGCCCCCACCAGGCTCCCACCCATGTCTACCACCACCCCCACCCCCCAGCCACCATGGGCAGCCCCCATCAGGCCCCCACTCATGTCTCCCACCCACCCCCACCCCCAGCCACCATGGGCAGCCCCCACCAGGCTCCCACCCATGTCTACAACCACCCCCACCCCCCAGCACTGCGGGGCAGCCTCCACCAGGCTCCCACTCATGTCTCCCACCCCCCCCCGCAGTGTGGGGCACCCTCCACCAGGCCCCCACCCATGTCTCCCACCACCCCCACCCCCCAGCCACCATGGGCTGCCTCCACCAGGCCCCCACTCATGTCTCCCACCCACCCCACCCCCCAGCACTCTGGGGCACCCTCCACCAGGCTCCCACCCATGTCTACCACCACCCCCACCCCCAGCAGTGCAGGGGCAGCCTCCACCAGGCCCCCACTCATGTTTCCCACCCCCCAGCAGTGTGGGGCACCCTCCACCAGGCCCCCACCCATGTCTACCACCACCCCCACCCCCCAGCAGTGCAGGGGCACCCTCCACCAGGCCCCCACTCATGTCTCCCACCAACCCCACCCCCCAGCCACCATGGGCAGCCTTCACCAGGCCCCCACTCATGTCTCCCACCCACCCCACTCCCCAGCACTGTGGGGCACCCTCCACCAGGCTCCCACCCATGTCTACCACCACCCCCACCCCCAGCCACCATGGGCAGCCCCCACCAGGCCCCCACTCATGTCTCCCACCCACCCCCACCCCCTAGCAGTGCAGGGGCAGCCTCCACCAGGCCCCCACTCATGTCTCCCACCCACCCCACCCCCCAGCCACCATGAGCAGCCCCCACCAGGCTCCCACCCATGTCTACCACCACCCCCACCCCCCAGCACTGTGGGGCAGCAACCAGGCCCTCACTCATGTCTCCCATCACCCCCACCACCCAGCCACCATGGGCAGCCCCCACCAGGCTCCCACCCATGTCTACCACCACCCCCACCCCCCAGCCACCATGAGTAGCCCCCACCAGGCCCCCACTCATGTCTCCCACCCACCACCACTGCCCAGCAGTGCAGGGGCAGCCTCCACTAGGCCCCCACTCATGTCTCCCACCCACCCCCACCCCCAGCCACCATGGGCAGCCCCCACCAGGCTCCCACCCATGTCTACCACCACCCCCACTCCCCAGCACTGTGGGGCAGCCTCCACCAGGCCCCCACTCATGTCTCCCACCACCCCCACCCCCCAGCCACCATGGGCAGCCCCCACCAGGCTCCCACCCATGTCTACCACCACCTCCACCCCCCAGCCACCATGGGCAGCCCCCACCAGGCCCCCACTCATGTCTCCCACCCACCCCCTCCCCCCAGCAGTGCAGGGGCAGCCTCCACCAGGCCCCCACTCATGTCTCCCAAAGCCACCATGGTCAGCCCCCACCAGGCTCCCACCCATGTCTCCCACCACCCCCACCCCCCAGCCACCATGGGCAGTCCCCACCAGGCCCCCACTCATGTCTCCCACCCACCCCCACCCCCCAGCAGTGCAGGGTCAGCCTCCACCAGGCCCCCACTCATGTCTCCCACCCAGCCCACCCCCCAGCACTGTGGGGCACCCTCCACCAGGCTCCCACCCATGTCTACCACCACCCCCACCCCCCAGCAGTGCAGGGGCAGCCTCCACCAGGCCCCCACTCATGTCTTCCACCCCCCAGCAGTGTGGGGCAGCCTCCACCAGGCCCCCACTCATGTCTCCCACCCACCCCCACCCCCCAGCCACCATGGGCAGCCCCCACCAGGCTCCCACCCATGTCTACCACCACCCCCACCCTCCAGCACTGTGGGGCAGCCTCCACCAGGCCCCCACTCATGTCTCCCCCCACCCCCACCCCCCAGCCACAATGGGCAGCCCCCACCAGGCCCCCACTCATGTCTCCCACCCACCCCACCCCCCAGCAGTGCAGGGGCAGCCTCCACCAGGCCCCCACTCATGTCCCCCACCCACCCCCACCCCCCAGCCACCATGGGCAGCCCCCACCAGGCTCCCACCAATGTCTCCCACCACCCCCACCCCCAGCCACCATGGGCAGCCCCCACCAGGCCCCCACTCATGTCTCCCACCCACCCCCACCCCCCAGCAGTGCAGGGGAAGCCTCCACCAGGCCCCCACCCATGTCTCCCACCCACCCCACCCCCCAGCACTGTGGGGCACCCTCCACCAGGCTCCCACCCATGTCTACCACCACCCCCACCCCCCAGCCACCATGGGCAGCCCCCACCAGGCCCCCACTCATGTCTCCCACCCACCCCCACCCCCCAGCAGTGCAGGGGCAGCCTCCACCAGGCCCCCACTCATGTCTCCCACCCACCCCCACCCCCCAGCCACCATGGGCAGCCGCCACCAGGCTCCCACCCATGTCTACCACCACCCCCACCCCCCAGCCACCATGGGCAGCCCCCACCAGGCCCCCACTCATGTCTCCCACCCCCCCAGCAGTGTGGGGCACCCTCCACCAGGCCCCCACCCATGTCTCCCACCACCCCCAACCCCCAGCCACCAAGGGTAGCCTCCACCAGGCCCCCACTCATGTTTCCCACCCACCCCACCCCCCAGCACTGTGGGGCACCCTCCACCAGGCTCCCACCCATGTCTACCACCACCCCCGCCCCCCAGCAGTGCAGGGGCAGCCTCCACCAGGCCCCCACTCATGTCTTCCACCCCCCCAGCAGTGTGGGGCACCCTCCACCAGGCCCCCACCCATTTCTCCCACCACCCCCAAATCCCAGCCACCATGGGCAGCCCCCAGCAGCCCCCCACCCATGTCTCCCACCATCCCCACCCCCCAGCCACCATGGGCAGCCCCCACCAGGCCCCCACTCATATCTCCCACCCACCCCCACCCCCAGCACTGTGGGGCATCCTCCACCAGGCCCCCACTCATGTCTCCCACCCACCCCCACCCCCCAGCCACCATGGGCAGCCCCCACCAGGCCCCCACTCATGTCTCCCGCCCACCCCACCCCCCAGCACTGTGGGGCACCCTCCACCAGGCTCCCACCCATGTCTACCACCACCCCCACCCCCCAGCAGTGCAGGGGCAGCCTCCACTGGGCCCCCCACTCATGTCTACCACCACCCCCACCCCCCAGCCCCCACTAGGCTCCCACCCATGTCTACCACCACCCCCACCCCCCAGCACTGTGGGGCAGCCTCCACCAGGCCCCCACTCATGTCTCCCACCACCCCTACCCCCCAGCCACCATGGGCAACCCCCACCAGGCTCCCACCCATGTCTACCACCACCCCCACCCCCCAGCCACCATGGGCAGCCCCCACCAGGCCCCCACTCATGTTTCCCACCCACCCCACCCCACAGCAGTGCAGGGGCAGCCTCCTCCAGGCCCCCACTCATGTCTCCCACCCACCCCCACCCCCCAGCCACCATGGGCAGCCCACACCAGGCTCCCACCAATGTCTCCCACCACCCCCAACCCCCAGCCACCATGGACAGCACCGACCAGGCCCCCACTCATGTCTCCCACCCACCCCCATCCCCCAGCAGTGCAGGGGCAGCCTCCACCAGGCCCCCAGCACTGTGGGGCACCCTCCACCAGGCTCCCATCCATGTCTACCACCACCCCCACCCCCCAGCCAGCATGGGCAGCCCCCACCAGGCCCCAACTCATGTCTCCCACCCACCCCACTCCCCAGCACTGTGGGGCACTCTCCACCAGGCTCCCACCCATGTCTACCACCACCCCCACCCCCCAGCCACCATGGGCAGCCCCCACCAGGCCCCCACTCATGTCTCCCACCCACCCCCACCCCCCAGCAGTGCAGGGGCAGCCTCCACCAGGCCCCCACTCATGTCTCCCACCCACCCCCACCCCAGCACTGTGGGGCATCCTCCACCAGGCCCCCACTCATGTCTCCCACCCACCCCCACCCCCCAGCCACCATGGGCAGCCCCCACCAGGCCCCCACTCATGTCTCCCACCCACCCCACCCCCCAGCACTGTGGGGCACCCTCCACCAGGCTCCCACCCATGTCTACCACCACCCCCACCCCCCAGCAGTGCAGGGGCAGCCTCCACTGGGCCCCCCCACTCATGTCTACCACCACCCCCACCCCCCAGCCACCATGGGCAGCCCCCACCAGGCTCCCGACCATGTCTACCACCACCCCCACCACCCAGCACTGTGGGGCAACCTCCAACAGGTCCCCACTCATGTCTCCCACCACCCCCACCCCCCAGCCACCATGGGCAACCCCCACCAGGCTCCCACCCATGTCTACCACCACCCCCACCCCCCAGCCACCATGGGCAGCCCCCACCAGGCCCCCACTCATGTCTCCCACCCACCCCACCCCCCAGCAGTGCAGGGGCAGCCTCCACCAGGCCCCCACTCATGTCTCCCACCCACCCCCACCCCCAAGCCACCATGGGCAACCCACACCAGGCTCCCACCAATGTCTCCCACCACCCCCAACCCCCAGCCACCATGGACAGCACCGACCAGGCCCCCACTCATGTCTCCCACCCACCCCCATCCCCCAGCAGTGCAGGGGCAGCCTCCACCAGGCCCCCACTCATGTCTCCCACCCACCCCACCCCCCAGCCACCATGGGCAGCCCCCACCAGGCTCCCACCCATGTCTACCACCACCCCCATCCCCCAGCCACCATGGGCAGCCCCCACCAGGCCCCCACTCATGTCTCCCACCCACCACCACCCCCCAGCCACCATGGGGAGCCTCCACCAGGCCTCCACTCATGTCTCCCACCCACCCCCACCCCCCAGCAGTGCAGGGGCAGCCTCCACCAGGCCCCCACTCATGTCTCCCACCCACCCCCACCCCCCAGCCACCATGGGCAGCCCCCACCAGGCTCCCACCCATGTCTACCACCACCCCCACCCCCCAGCAGTGCAGGGGCAGCCTCCACCAGGCCCCCACTCATGTCCCCTATCACCCCCACCCCCCAGCCACCATGGGCAGCCTCCACCAGGCCCCCACTCATGTCTCCCACCACCCCCACCCCCCAGCCACCATGGGCAGGCCCCACCAGGCTCCCACCCATGTCTACCACCACCCCCACCCCCAGCAGTGCAGGTGCAGCCTCCACCAGGCCCCCACTCATGTCTCCCACCCCCCCTTGCAGTGTGGGGCACCCTCCACCAGGCCCCCACCCATGTCTCCCACCACCCCCAACCCCCAGCCACCATGGGCAGCCTCCACCAGGCCCCCACTCATGTCTCCCACCCACCGCACCCCCCAGCACTGTACGGCACCATCCACCAGGCTCCCACCAATGTCTACCACCACCCCCGCCCCCCAGCAGTGCAGGGGCAGCCTCCACCAGGCTCCCACTCATGTCTCCCAACCCCCCAGCAGTGTGGGGCACCCTCCACCAGGCCCCACCCATGTCTCCCACCACCCCCACCCCCCAGCCACCATGGGCAGCCCCCACCAGGCCTCCACTTATGTCTCCCACCCACCCCCCAGCAGTGCAGGGGCAGCCTCCACCAGGCCCCCACTCATGTCTCCCACCCACCCCCACCCCCCAGCCACCGTGGGCAGCCCCCACCAGGCTCCCACCAATGTCTCCCACCACCCCCACCCCCCAGCCACCATGGGCAGCCCCCACCAGGCCCCCACTCATGTCTCCCACCCACCCCCACCCCCCCAGCAGTGCAGGGGCAGCCTCCACCAGGCCCCCACTCATGTCTCCCACCCACCCCACCCCCCAGCACTGTGGGGCACCCTCCACCAGGCTCCCACCCATGTCTACCACCACCCCCACCCCCCAGCCACCATGGGCAGCCCCCACCAGGCCCCCACTCATGTCTCCCACCCACCCCCACCCCCCAGCAGTGCAGGCGCAGCCTCCACCAGGCCCCCACTCATGTCTCCCACCCACCCCCACCCCCCAGCCACCATGGGCAGCCCCCACCAGGCTCCCACCCATGTCTACCACCACCCCTACCCCTCAGCCACCATGGGCAGCCCCCACCAGGCCCCCACTCATGTCTCCCACCCACCACCACCCCCCAGCCACCATGGGGAGCCTCCACCAGGCCCCCACTCATGTCTCCCACCCACCCCACCCCCCCAGCATTGCAGGGGCAGCCTCCACCAGGCCCCCACTCATGTCTACCACACACCCCCACCCCCCAGCCACCATGGGCAGACCCCACCAGGCTCCCACCCATGTCTACCACCACCCCCACCCCCCAGCAGTGCAGGGGCAGCCTCCACCAGGCCCCCACTCATGTCCCCTATCACCCCCACCCCCCAGCCACCATGGGCAGCCTCCACCAGGCCCCCCCACATGTCTCCCGCCACCCCCAGCCACCATGGGCAGACCCCACCAGGCTCCCACCCATGTCTACCACCACCCCCACCCCCCAGCAGTGCAGGGGCAGCCTCCACCAGGCCCCCACTCATGTCTCCCACCCCCCCCCAGCAGTGTGGGGCACCCTCCACCAAGCCCCCACCCATGTCTCCCACCACCCCCAACCCCCAGCCACCATGGGCAGCCTCCACCAGGCCCCCACTCATGTCTCCCACCCACCCCACCCCCCAGCACTGTGGGGCACCCTCCACCAGGCTCCCACCCATGTCTACCACCACCCCCGCCCCCCAGCAGTGCAGGGGCAGCCTCCACCAGGCCCCCACTCATGTCTCCCACCACCCCCAGCAGTTTGGGGCACCCTCCACCAGGCCCCCACCCAAGTCTCCCACCACCCCCACCCCCCAGCCACCATGGGCAGCCCCCACCAGGCCCCCACTCATGTCTCCCACCCACCCCCACCCCCAGCACTGTGGGGCACCCTCCACCAGGCTCCCATCCATGTCTACCACCACCCCCACCCCCCAGCCACCATGGGCAGCCCCCACCAGGCCCCCACTCATGTCTCCCACACACCCCCACCCCCCAGCAGTGCAGGGGCAGCCTCCACCAGGCCCCACTCATGTCTCCCACCCACCCCCACCCCCCAGCCACCATGGGCAGCCCCCACCAGGCCCCCACTCATGTCTCCCACCCACCCCACCCCCCAGCACTGTGGGGCACCCTCCACCAGGCTCCCACCCATGTCTACCACCACCCCACCCCCCAGCAGTGCAGGGGCAGCCTCCACCAGGCCCCCACTCATGTCTACCACCACCCCCACCCCCCAGCCACCATGGGCAGCCTCCACCAGGCCCCCACTCATGTCCCCCTGCCCACAGGCCCTGACAATCCTCAAGCATGGGCCTCATGGCCAGCCACCACAGCCCAAAGACACAGCCAAGTATTACATGCGCCCATGATACTACTCCAATGGAAACAATGTAAATCAACACATGTGTCTCACACACACACAATGGTTGCAAGTGAACCTGAAAACCCATATCATGACATGCATGAAAACAATGAGATGAAACCACACATTGAAGAATGAAAAAATCAAAATAATGTATTAAAAACAACAGTAACAAAATTAAACAAAATACACAAGTAAAAAAATAACAAAATTAAGCTGGCTGTCCCTTTTCAAATTAAAATCAATAAATGATAATCCAAAAAAAATTTCTTCCAAAGTTCAAGTCCATAAAAAGGAAATGAAGGGAAAAAAGAAATAGAAAACCATTGCTCCATGGAAAAAAATATTCATAGCAAAAAAAATATCCAAATCCAAAGTCCAACTATGTACAAAGTATTCAGGGTCCATCATCCCAACAGAAGAAATGAAACCTACCAAAAAACCTATCTAAAATGGAACTATATACAAAAGGTGGAGCAGTGTCCGTCGACTCCAAATAAAAATAAACTATAAAGGAAACCTATCACTAAATAACTATATACAATGGCGGCGGGCCAGTCCAGCGGCTCACTTAGTGGTGTTCCGGGCCAGGGCATCATCCAACTCCTCGTCTATGTCCCGGAAGCGGTCCTGTTCCATGGCCCCGAGGGTCCGCAGGGACACCGACATGTTCACCTCCAACTCCCTGCGGATTGCCTCGAGGCACTCGGCCCGCCTCAGGGCCCTCCGCATGGAGTTCTCCGCCCTGACCATCATGAGCCGCGCCTCTTCCGCCCGCCGCCGCTCCGCATCTATGGCGTGGCCCAACCGCTGCCACATGGAAGACACTTCCCGTCCAGGGTCCTCCTGCCCTCCGTCCGATGCCTGCCCCTCCGATGTTGAAGGCCCCGAGCTATCGTGGCTCCCACCTACAGCCACCTGCTGCTGCAGCTGCTGCTGTCCATGTGCCCTGTCCGATGGCGCCTGCACATCCTCCTCCAGCTGGGGTGCAGTCGTTGATATGGCCACCCCTGCTGGACGTCTGACTCCCGACTGTGGCAGGGATCTGTTGTCCACCAGCCTGGCCGCACGGTCGGAGGCAGCTCCACAGGGCACCCAGGTGACACATGGGTGGGAAGATGGCATGGAGGACGACTGGGGCATAGGGGGTTCCGTGGAGGAGGTGGTCGGAACAAGGTCCAGGAAACGGAGGAATCCAGCCCTGGTGAGCTGTCCCAGTTGTTCAACCCGTTCAAGAGCCATGCGAGAAGACGTGCAGACTCATCATGAAAAGACTGCAGGTCAGCTCGCATGGCCTGTTGACGCAACGCCACCCCACCCTGGACAGGCTCAACCTGGTGCAGGATAGCCACATCCGCAGGGAGAGGAAGGCCAGGTGTTGTAAGCCAATCCCCTCCCTGAGAACGGGTCTGGAGGTAGGCATCCCCGCTGGTGCAAGATGATGCAGTGACAGGAGCAGGGACAGGATTGCACACAGGCACCTCTGCGGCGGCCTGTGCTGCCTCCTGTCCCTGATCCTGCACTGCACCACTAGCACCAGTGGAATCCCCACCTCCAGACCCCGCCTCTGTCGCTTGCACGGCCTCCTCCTCCTCCAAACCCCCCACCAACCTGGATGACTCCGTGCCATCTTCCTCCGTTGGGCCCTGTGGGGTCCCAGCTGCCCCTTCTGCTGCCGAGGAGTCCAACTCCAACCTCCGCCTCTTGGACCTCCCCTCGGCAGCTGCGGCCTGGGACACGGCACCGGACTCCTCACTCCCCGACGAGATCAGAACCTGGGAGGGGATCCGGGCCTTGCGTCTCCGGCTGGTGGTGCAACCCCTGCCGCTGTGCTCCACAGCACCTTCTCCGCCCTCTTCATCAGTTGACACTGCCGACAGGGAGAAAGAAAACACAAGCATCAGGGCACTGTACAATGGACTCATACACACATGACAATCATACATGAGTGGCATTGGTAAACCTCAGACATGGCATCACAATCCCCAACACACATGTCATTTCAACTTGCACACATGAGCCATACCACAGCCATATTGCAACAGGCAGCACCATCCATTCACATACAACAGCATGAGCAGCCAAAGGTCATCCACACATCACATGCAACATAGGGAGTACACTACACATTCACACACACCACCAAACTTGCATGCATGTGTACACCTCCGCCAACTGTCGCAGTGTTCCGATCGACATCCATGTCACACCTGACAATCATTCCTCCACATCCTGTGCCATGCAAGCCTACACACACAAGCACCATCCATGTGTCACACGTGAGACCCCTCACATGTGTCACCCTCATGGCCCTGTACACCCCCCCCTTCTTGCCCACATAAAAATACATGTTCAACCTGCACACTCCTGGCACACCACACGCACAGCTTACAATCAATATACATGTACACTTACCGCTCGACTCCAGACGGGTCTGCCTCTCAAGGACCTGGACGTGGAGCGCTGGGGATATGCGTTCCAGGCCCTCATCTGATCTTCCGACAATTGGCCCCGGCGCCCCTTAGCATCCGCTGCCTTCAGGAGGTGCCGGGCCTTGTTGAGGGTCCTGGACCTGAAGTCCTCCCAGCGCTTCCTGACACGTTCGTAGTCGCGGACTGCCACCTCCTCCGCGTTGATGGCAGTCACGATGTCCATCCAGATCCGAGTCCATCCTTCCTTGTCGGCGCGCAACCTTCCAAAGAGGGCATCATACTGCCCCAGGACATGCTCCACCAGGACACCAACTTCGGTGGCAGTGAAGCTGGTGCCCCTCTGCCTCCTTGGCCGGGGGTTGCCACTGGTGCCAGATGTTGCAGTGCCCGACATGGCAACCCCAGAGGCAGGAGTGGGTGGGCAACTGGGTCCTGGGGCTGGGCTGTGGGGCGATGGAAAAGCAGTCGGGAGTCTTCGGTTCCAGCAGGGGTGGTCACAGCAACAGCACCCCTGGCTGATGTGCAGGCAGCAAATGTCAGGGCACGTGGGCAGCAGGCAGTCAGGCAGCAGCAGATGGCAGGTGGGAGCGTGCTCAGGGCTCTGGGGGGCAGTAATTCGGCCTTCTGGGCAGGAGCGTGGTCTTAAGTGTGTGAACGCGTGGCCAGCTTGATACGGAGTGATTTTGCACGTTAAAATCCAGCACGTCTGTGTGTTATTCGAGGAAAGGCCCTTAGCGCGTAAGCGCGTCAGCACACGTCTGTACATTCATTGGCCCAAAGGCCACCAGCGTATGCGCGTCTATGAAGTCACGTGCACGTCGAATATGGCACACGTTTGAAATGTTGCGTGTTAAAAAAATGAAAGACACGTCCGAGTGTCAAAGCGTGTAATTGGTGGAAATGGCCTTAGCGCGTACACGCGGAAGTGACAAAGCGTGTAATTGGTGGAAATGGCCCTAGCGCGTACACGCGGAAGTGACAAAGTGTGTAATTGGTGGAAATGGCCCTAGCGCGTACACGCGGAAGTGACGCTGGACGTGTGGGCCTGCATAAAAGGTACGTGTAGAACACCATTTCCTTGTACGTGCTTTTCGTGGAGAGCGAGTGGGTGAAATCTGTACTTCTTGTCGTTTCACACGCGATTTACTTCACAGCGTTTCAAGTTCGTACTCCCTGTTACCTCTGACAGCTTTTTCTCTTTTTTCTCTTTTTCTGGTTTTCCTGGGCCTGTTCCCCCAAACAGTGTTCCCTTCTACTGTTGTCCTGTCTCCTCAGACAGCGTACAATTCTTCTTTTGGCGGGGGTGTTGCCAACGCGCACACGTGCTTCTTTTTCACGCAGACGGTGAGTCACGCACGTATCTAACATCTGTGCTTGCCCCGTGTGTAGCCTACTCCTTCAGAGGTCATTCTAGGCTGCGTGTGACACGCATACGTTCATTCTTGTGTTACTGGGTGCCACAGCATAGTGCAGTTTTTTTTCCGCACACGTGGTCTAGGAGGGGTTGCATGCACGTTATCTCCCCATTTTGGGCTTCCTGTGCGTTGCGTGACCCGTCATCTTTCCCCAGGGGTCACATTCAGCCTTGCTAGAGCACAAGGGTACGATTACCATATGGTACCCAACCCCTTTGACCCCCAATTGCCCAGGACAATAGTTTACAGCCACTCCCATACGCACATTAACATCAGTGCCATGGTTGGGAGGCGAGGAATCCGTAAGGGTGGCAAAGGTGGACGAGCCACAAGTGGTGGCCGTAGTGGATCCGGTAGGGGACGTGCTCGTTACTTGCAGGGTGACCCTGTCCCCCCTTGTGTGGAGGACCAGTCAAGGGCACCCATAATCCCCCCCCCGGTTGAGGGTGATGTGGCTGACACCATCCATGCTCAGCCCTTGTTGGACCAGCCCAATGTGGCACTAGACCTAGCTGACTCCATGGCTGACTTCCAGGTCAGCAGGCCTATAACACATGCGCTGGTGCACGTTGATGTCATCAGGCCACGTGGATCAGGGACAGCAAGGTCATCTGCTGCCCCAAGTAGGCAGGGTGGAGAGGCTGCAGGGGCAGCTGCGGCTCCATCCACCCCAGCTCTCACACACCCAGCCAGGACAGTGTCAGTCCTAGACCATCCTGCTGACATTCCCCCTGACACCATTACACTTGAGCCAATGCCTGCACCAACTCCCATGCTGAGTGTGCAATCCCACACTCCTGATACAGAGTCCACCAGGGCTTCTGCCCCTAGTGTCCAGAGCGGCGTAGGACACTCAGGATCACCACCACCTTCCAAGCGAAGAGGAAGAGTGCTCGTCCGGCACAGGCTGATGCCCCAGACACGGCTACACAGTAAGGTCCGTCGAGGAAGCCCAGCTTCACGGATGCCGAACTGAATGCACTTGTCGAGTATGTGTCCGCACATGATAACGAAATGGTCATTTTTGCAGGATCCAAGACCACACCTGCACATCGCCAGGCACACTGGCAGACCGTTGCGGACATTGTAAGTGCCCTTGGAATCGTGAGGCGCACAGCCAATGATTGCTATAAGCGCTGGAATGACATAAGCGCAGGGCAAAGAATAAGCTGGCCTCAAGTCATGCCGCAACTCTAGTGACTGGAGGTGGGTCTCCAGTAGAAGACATGGAACTCACTCCACATGAGTCAGTCGCTGGGACCTACGTCACGGAGAAACAGATCCAAGGCGTGGGAAATCTGCCTGATTATGAGGCATTGTCCTTTGAGTGCACATGCATGTGTGTGTCATCCATGTGCATGGTGTGTGTGTGAGGGCTTCTGTTTGTGTGCCAGGTGAGGGTGTGTGCGCCTGAGTTGTTTGGGTCACCCATGTGCTTCATGCAATACATTCTGCGCAGCAGCATTTGGCCATAGCAGTATCCCTTCTGCCAACAGTAGACATCTAGCCCAACAGCACGCCAGTTGCCCTTGAAGTGTCACCTTGCCACAACATTGTTGCTTATTTTTCTCTGTTCATTCAGGCAGATTGTTTGCATTCCACCACTTTTACTAGGCATTTCTCAGTCCTCTAGTCACATGTTTGAATTAGAAAAGCTATTACATGAGGAAACTGGACTGAATGAATGAGTGCTGCCCTCCTCTCCATCTTCACTCAATAGCAATGGTACATGCCATCTGTGTGATGGCATGTGTATTTCACCTGGCAATCACAGGCCAATGCGTGATGCCACTAGGCAGCATGCAGCAAATGTGTTCATCTTCCATCTTGGTGTCATCAATGTGTGCCATTTCCCTCCCCTTCATACGCAGTGAGGGTGCATGCATGGGAGGGTTTTAGTCATTTGGGACATGTGTCAATCAAGTACTGGTTCTTTTGCTTCTCAGCCCTCATTGTGTGCCATGGTGCTAATGCCTGTTTCTATTTGTTTTCTTTTATGTCTTTGCAGGGGAAGACGCACCTGATACTGCTGGGGTTGTGGAGATGGTGCAGACCCAGGAGGGGTCTGAGGGCCGACCGACCACCAGTGAGGGACGTGGTGTGGTGGTGGGTGAGAACCCACAACTGCTGCAGGTCGTGCTCTCAAGGGGTGTCTCTGGCTGCACCTCCCCCGAGCTGTACTCAGGTGTTGATTTGGATGATGAGACCTACGTGCCGTCGCAGGTGAGTGTTCCTGGGAGGGATTCTGTTCTGTCCGACCCACCTGCACCAGGGTCAGAACCATCAATGGGGATGTCAGTGTTGGCAGCTACGCCTTTGGTGGTTACGGATGCAGGGTCACACTCCGCGACATCTGATCCTGTTCCTGGGCCAGCAGATCAGAGGGGCAATGCAGTCCTGCAGCCTCAGGCAGTGCCGGCACAGCAAGGCGCAGTTCGCCTTGCCCCAGACAGGTGTGGTGCCCGCCGACGTGGTGGCCGTACGCCACCTGGAAATACCGCATGGGAGCAATCCATTTACGGTATGGCAACCCAACAGGCAGCATCATCAGAGATGATGGCTCAGGCCATGGATAGGGTGGCCACTTCCATTGTCCCCCCCGAAAGGCTGATGGAGCGACTAAAGCAGGCAACCGACTCCATCTGCCAGTCACACAGGGAGGACATGTTGGCGTCCAACAGGGACAGGCGGGCGGCACTGGCGACTCTGCAGGAAGCCATCTCCATAGAGTCCCAGGGCCACAGGGAAGCCCTGAGGCTGGAACTCCTTCACCTCAGGACGACTCTTGTTGAGCTTGAGGCTTCAACAAACCGAAGGACAGAACAGCAGCTGGAGCGTCTCACCTGTACGCTCTCAGCTGAGATGCAGTCAACTAGGGCGGAGGTCCGGGCATCCCGTGAGTTTTTGCATGGGGACCTCCGCACACTCATCCTCCAGAACGAGACCTACCACACCCGCATGCTTGCAGCCATGGAGGAACAGACTAGGGCCTTGCGTGGGCTGCCTCCCATAGTGCAACCACCTCCGGATGCAGCTGCACAGGGTGAGAATAGCGACAGCAGTGATACTCCCATAATAGGGTAACCGTGTGGGCCATGAGCCCATGGAGGTGTTTTTTTTTCGCAAGATCCACACAGCTGGTTTTTGGTGTGCACCCTGTCCTCGGACCTCCTGGGTGGCCTCCCCAACCCCCCCCCGGGCCCATTAATGGCCATTTTTAATGGCCATTTTTTTTTTTTTTTTTTTGTTTTGGTTTTTATTTTGGGACAGTGTGTTGCCTTGTGTGGCTCCCGTGGGCATACGCTGCATTGTGGCTGGGCACATGCAGGCTTGTCATGTATTTGGTTCAGATGCTTGGGTTTTTGTCACACACACCCCTCCTGCTTCCCGTTTCCATGGGCTTGCAAAGGGTGTGTCCAAGTGACATTGACGTACATGGTGACATTGGACTCCCACTACATGTGTGGGTAGTCTAGTCAATACTGTGTATACATTCCTAGTGCATATTGCTGTTGTGTTGTACACTGCATGTTGCATTGATGTGTAACTCATCATCCATGTCTACCTCCTAATTTGCAGGTCCTTTCCTCATGTCTACACAAGGCCCTCTACTTTGGAGATGGAGTCCATGTTGGCAGCAGTGCACCTACAACTCTACATGGCGGCAACACTGTACAGTTGGAAGTGGTGGGAGTGCAGGCATTTCCAGGTGGTGAGACTACTAATTCCTTACATTCGTAATGTCATGTTAATGGTAGTTTTGAGGGTCAGTAGCTGATAAGTGTTATTGCTAAATACCTGCTCAAGTGTGTTGTTGGTCCTGCATTACTGTGAGCATTTCAGGTGTCGCGAGTTTCAATTAGGGACACTGTACTTTGTGACACTTGTGTCATGTTGTGGGGATTACTTTGTTTACCCGCACATAGCATGACATGGCATGGTGTGTCGTGTGGCGGTGCTGGGGATGGGTTGGGTGACATGGCACTGTCCTCATGATGCATTTTGCAAGTGGGTATTCATTTTAGCTGCATGAATTTGTTTTTTCACAAAACTGCATTGGTGGTGTCTGTGTAGGTAGGGATGCACACATTGTAACACTTCCAGGTGAACAATCTCAGGCTGATATGGTTTTGACGGTTGACACTCCAGACATTCAGGATCATTGTCAGGTTGAGTCATCATTGATTGTCAGATGGTATGTGCCAGGGCAGTGTGCACTCCACAGGGGTGTGATTTCTATGTGAAGTAATTAGCCACTAGCTGTGTATGGGCTGCCTCACCCCGTGCCCTTTCCCCTCCCATGCGCAGCGGGCGTGCATGTGGTTGCGGATGTGGGGGCACCACCATGTCCACGGCCAGGCCCCGGCGTGTTGCAACGTTGTGCAGGTCACATGCTGCCACTATGATCCTGCACACTACTGGGGGAGCGTATAACAGCTGCCCGCCAGAACGGTCAAGGGAGCGAAAGCGTGACTTAAGCACTCCGAATGTGCGCTCCACTATGCCCCGGGTTGCAATGTGGGCTGTGTTATATCTTACCTCGGGTGGCGTGGTGGGGTTCCGAATTGGCGTCATCATGTGGGGGCTGAGAGGGTAGGCACTGTCCCCTATGGAGGTGGTGATGGGTATCAAAGGTGGGGTTGTGACCTTGCTCAGTATCTGACATGCATGCATGTGCAGTGGCATTCATACTCACCAAGCAGCCATGTATCGCCATGCCGCCCAGCTTCTAGGTCCCGGCTTAGGGTGGACATTCGGTAAATGAAGCTGTCGTGGGTGGACCCGGGATAGTTGGCATATACTGAGGTGATGATTCCCTTGGCATTACATACTACCTGCACGTTGATGGAATGCCAGTGCTTGCGGTTCCTATAGATGTGCTCAGATGCCCTGGGGGGACGTAGAGCCACATGGGTGCAGTCAATGGCACCTAGCACTTTGAGGAATCGTGCCACACCGTAAAAATCCAGGGCGGCAGCATGCCTTTCTGCAGGTGTTCTGGGCAGGTATATGTGCCTGCGGACTGATGGGTGTGCAGTGATGATGTTCAAGACCTGGTGTAGGCAGCGTGACTGCGTGGCCTGTGACACCCCACCCACTATGGCACTTGTCCGCTGAAATGATCCAGTGGCTAAGAAGTGCAGTACATTGAGGACCTTCTCCAGGGGGCTGAGTGCTTGGGAGCACAGGGTGGGTGATTTGAGGTCATCCTCCCACTCACTCACCAGGTCCAGTATTATGTGTGGTGGAAACCTGTACCTCCCATACACCTGGTCATCAGGCATCCCGAAAAGGCTGGTTCTGGGTGTGAAAATTCTGGCCCTGACTATCCTCCCCCTCCTCCTTTGGTAGCCCACGGCCACTGCTGCTAGGAACGGTATATTCATCCTGGCATCTGAGCTTGTTAGTTTTTTGCGCGCAAATTTATGCGTCGCGGGTCGACGTATGCCTGCTTCCTACTGACGTACGTGTTTCTTTGCGCGTGTTGTAGGCGAGCGTGTGAAACTTCCCGCGCACCCCTGAAATCCAGTACCCAGGCCAATAGCGTGTGGAAATTCCCGCGCACCCCGGAATACACGTGCGCTGATGTACTCGCGTGTGTAAGTGCCCGCGCACCCCTGAAATACACGTACATAGGCCAATCGCGTGTACACTTTTGTCCAATTACACGCAATGACACTCTGACATGCAGTCTTTCCACGTGTGCTCCGTCATCACGTGCTATGAGGGAAACACCTGTGCGGGTCACGTCACAGACGCGCTTACGCGCTGAGGCCCTTTGGTCCAATAGAATCGCGTATGCGTGCTGATGCGCTTACGCGCTAAGGGCCTTTCCTCGAATTTCACGGTGACGTGCAGGATTTTCACGTGCCAAATCACTCCGTATCAAGCTGGCCACGTGAAAACACACGGAAGACCACGCTCTTGCCCAGAAGGGCGAATTACTGCCCCCCAGTGCCCCGAGCAGCCTCCCACATGCCATCTGCTGCTGCCTGCCTGCCTGCCTGCCTGCCTGCCACCACCGTGCCCTGCCATTTGGTGCCTGCACATCAGCCATCTGCAGGGGTCCAGTTGCTGTGTCCACCCCTGCTGGAACAGAAGACTCCCGACTGGGATAACATCGCTCCACAGCCCAGCCCCAGGACCCAGTTGCCCACCCACTCCTGCCTCTGGGGTTGCCATGTCGGGCACTTCGACATCTGGCACCAGTGGCAACCCCAGGCCAGAGGGGCAGAGGGGCACCAGCTTCACTGCCACCGAAGTTGGTGTCCTGGTGGAGCATGTCCTGGGGCAGTATGATGCCCTCTTTGGATCGTCCCGCGCCAGCAAGGAAGGATGGGAGAGGATCTGGGCCGACTGTGTGGTTGCCATCAACGCGGAGGGGGTGGCAACCCGCGACATCCAAAAGATCAAGAAGGGCTGGGAGGACTTGAGGTCCAGGACCCTCGTGAAGGCCCGGCGCCTCGTGGAGGGGGAACGGGGCCGCATGAGTTCCATCCAGATGAGGGTCCTGGAACGCGTACGCCCAGCGCTCCACGCCCAGATCCTTGAGAGGGAGACCCGTCTGGAGTTGAGCGGTAAGTGGCCAAGCATTGCTGTGTGAGACAGGGCATGTTGCGGTGTGCTGGTTGTCTGATACTTGCCTGTATGTGTGACATAGGCCATGTACGCATGTATGTGTGCAAGGACATCATGGTAATGCATGTGCGACCAGTGATGTGTGAACCACATGGTCGTTGCATGTGTTTAAATGCGACATGGGGAGCCCTATGCAGATTTTACACATGAGAGCTTGTCAGTCTCTGTTCCTGGACATGGGTGGGGGTGAGGGATGGGTGCTGATGCCAGGTACATATATGGTAGCCATGTCTGTGTGCCTGACCTGCGTGTCTGTGACTTGTGAATGCCATGGATGCATGACACATGTCTGTGACAATGCACAGATTCACTGATGCAGCCTAGTTATCCTTGTATCCGCTGTGTTTGGGGTGTATGAGGCCAGATGGATGTGACTGAGGTGAAGTGTGTGCATGTGATAGGCATGACCCATGATGCATGTGAGTTCCATATCATTGTATGTTTCAAGAGTCCATTGGACATGTATGGAAATGTCCATGGCGTGCACCATGCCTGTTACTGTGTGTGTTTTGCCTGGACTGACCCATGTGTTGTGGAGGGACATGATGGAAGTGTACTTTGACAGTGGTACTCATCTGCTATTGCTTCCTGTCTAGGGGACCATTGTACAGTACCCTGGTGCTTGTGTTCTATGTCTCCCTCTACGCAGCGGCTAGTGACGAAGAGGGCGGAAACGGCGCTGTGGAGCAAGGCGGCGGGGATGCCCCCACGGCTGCAGTGGAAGGGGTGGGTGAGCCCCCACAGGGGCCTGCTACGGCGGAAGACGGTGAGGAGCCATCCAGGTTGGTGGTTTCCACAGAGGAGGAGGAGGCCGCCACTGAGGCACACATGGGGCCTGGTGGGGGCATCCCTGCTGGTGCAAGTGGTGCAGTCCAGGGGCAGGGGCAGGAGGCAGCACAGGTCACTGTGGAGGGGCCTGTGCATGTCGCTGTCCGTGACCCTGTGAGTGCACCACCATGCACCAGCAGGGATGCCCCATCCCAGGCCCGTCCGCAGGTAGAGGGGATGTCCATGTCACCTGACTCCCCTCCACCTGTGGACGAGGGGACCCGTGGCCGTATGGAGAAGGTCCTGATTGGGGTCGCAATGCGCGCAGGTGCAATTCGTGATGACGTGCGTGCTTCCCGGGAGGAGCACGCACGTCATCACGAAGAGCACCGTGCCGACGTGGCCCAATTGGGATCTTCCATGTTCGGGGGTTTCCTGCATGTGTCGGCCAATCTTGCGGCCCTCTCCTCCTCTGTGGAGGCTATAATCCGGTTGTTCTCCTTGCCGTCTTCCGACCCAGATGCCACCAGGGCCCCCTGTGGACCTGCCCTGGCCAATGCAGCCAGCTCGGTGGGGATCCCATCCCTGCCACAGTCGGGAGTTGGAGGTCCAGCATGGGTGGATGTTAGGGAGAATTCTCTGTTAAGTGTTCGATGGGCTATGGGGTCTTTTATTCCATAGGGTCTCATAAGTTTTTCTATGTGTGTTACACCGCACCCTACGTGCCGTAACACTGGGGCGTCCTAGCGGACCTCCACCATAGACTCCATACCCGGGGACTGACTACTGTCTCCCCGGGCATGTAAAGTCACCATTGGCTTTACTAGACCTAAATTTACTAACAGAACTAGTACAAACCATCTTATTGTGGACGTACTAGTAGGGGTAATTCTATTACTCCTAGATCTGTTACTAGAGGGGGCACTGTCCCGTCCCCCCTTGTTGAGTTTTGGCTGGTGGCAGTGGAAACTACTTGTTATGTTCGACCCCGAACATAACCCTATGGGATTCGTCCCATTGTTGGAGATTGTCTCTTTTTCTCGTTAATCTCTAACGTACCACCGGTCTCCTTATCTTAAATAAGTTTATCGGATGGTATTTTCTGCCAGAACTCGTTTTTTAAATGGCGTCTGTGTTCGTCTCTGTGACTCCTAAACCAAAGGTCGAGCCCTTTGTTCCACTTTTGGCGGGCTCTGTACAGATACCCTCCAAAGTGGTGCCATTCTGTCTGGGTTACCACAGGGGTGTGGGAGAGGGTTTAGGCACCCTGGACCGAGTTGCCTTGCCAACTCCGGTCGCACTCTGGAGTGATTGGCCCAAGTGGTGAGCGTTCCCGCTCACCACTTAACTTGTGTTGATTGACAGCTAGGCTGAATGAATGGGGGTCTTCTGCATAAAAGCAGGGCTTTTGGGACTGGATCTTCAGAAGTCGCCACATGACCTAAGAATCCGACGAG
Organism: Ambystoma mexicanum; assembly: GCF_040938575.1. Classification (NCBI taxonomy): domain Eukaryota; kingdom Metazoa; phylum Chordata; class Amphibia; order Caudata; family Ambystomatidae; genus Ambystoma; species Ambystoma mexicanum. The sequence continues at coordinate 415,608,817 of NC_090927.1, read as the reverse complement.
GGTAACGCTGAGCCGACCTGCAACAACGACACCTCCGGTGGAGCCCTGCTGAGCCGACCCACCACTTCCCGACGACAGAGGAGATCTCCCTGCCGGAGAGTCTCTTCCCCTGACTGGTGGGAACAACCAGTCCCCTTTGCTTTTTATTCGCCTCAGGACGCAGTGGTCGAATTGCCCGTGCAGAGCACCTCGGCAACCGGATAGCCACTACCCCTGTACCGCGACCAAAAGGTGGTGCCTTGTGACAGAGCACTCCGCGGCTGGTCTCTTCCCTGGTGGTGCACCAGACTTCACTTTCCTTCGACGACGAGATCATCTCTACTCTTGGCAAAAACCCGACGTGCACCCACCACCAGGAACAACTGCCCCCACCGGAGCTGCCCTCCACAACAAGGTACCGTGTCCGCCTGGCTTCCCTTCCATTCGGTTCGAGTGAGGTGTCTTAATCCTGTCCGTTCCGCTGTGTCGGCTCCAAGCTTTGCTCATTCTTTGTTCTGAACTGGTTCAATCTGCCGATAACAATTTGCTATAAAGACTTGAATGCATCTCCACTAGAGACTTTTTGGGACAGGGCACTGTCCCTGGCCTCTGAACTTTATGATCTATTGTGATTCTTGCCTTCCTGGCTTGCATTTTATCCGCGTATGATTGAACTGTGTTGATTTCATAACCTGCCTATCTTTTTCTCTCCCTTCCTAACTAATATTCGAGTGTCATCTAGGTTGAGGTATACACCTCTGTCTGAAAATAAGTGGTACCAGTAGAACCTAGAGTTGTCGATATTTTGCTAGGGGGATTGATTGTTTTCTACTTCGTAGAGTAATTGTGTTTGATTTGTTTGCCGTGATTTGCTTTAGTGTTTTCCCTAGATGTTGTGTTATAAATAAATACCTTGATATCTTTACACTAAGCCTCGTTGCGTGTTTGCTTGTCTTGCTGTGAAGAATTGCCCTATTTTGTATACTCCACATACTGCTCAACTTTTCTTGAGAGAAGTCTGACTGCTCAGCCACAGCTACCAAGTGAATCTGTGTGGTGCAGACTGCTACCAAGTGGGTTCACCGCCAAACGCCTGTAGTCCTAAATTTTTGCAGTGGTCCCAGAGGGAACTGCACAGGTTTCCGCCTAACACTGGTGTACAGCGGTGGGATTTGTATTGAGTATACAGTTTAGAGTGCTTTTCGACACTGTAGGATAACTAACCACAAAACTTTGCACAAAAAGCAACTTTCAAAAAACATGTCTACGTTGGAAACTTACAGTCAAGAGTCTTTGTCAGGTGAAAATACTGAGAGTTTGCGAGCTCTCTGTAGGCAAGCGAATCTTTCTGTAAGAGGCAAGAAGTTAGAACTAATAGAGAGATTGCTGGCGAACCAAAGTCTGGGTACTGGTTCAGAGGAACCAATCTCCCCAGCGAATGTAGACGACAGTAATGGTGTTGATCTGAATCGTAATTCTGATGATAGCGATGAAGAGGCTGACGAGGACGGAGAGGCTAACAAAACTGTCTCCCCCGCTCCTCTACCGGCCTTACCAGCTGTGCCTACGGGGCCCATACCAGGTCCCACAAGTAACCCTGCTTATTTTGAACTTGAAAAAATGAAGCTCGAACTAGAATACAAACGGTTCTTGGCTCAATCTGAACGAAACCAAGAACTCGAGTTCAGACGGATGAATGCCCAGGCTGAGCAGAAGCAAGCTGAGTTAAGACTCAGAGAAATAGAACTTAATCACGAATTAGAGATGAAAAAGTTGTCTATGGAAAATGCTTCTCTCTCCTCTGGTTCCTCTAGGAGCTCCAGTCCCAAAAGACCCCGGATGCCGAAGGAATTAGTGGGTATGTATGAACCGAGATTGGATGTGTTGGATTGGCTGAAACTGTTTGAATACAATCATGGGCTCCAGGACATCACCGGGAATGCTTTGCTTCCCTGGTTGTTCTCTAGGCTCCCTCCTGTTGCGACTGATGTGGTAATGGAGTTGGGGGAGGCGGATAAGACAGATTACGAAAGTGTGAAACTAGCTTTGATAGCTTGATTCGGGAAGACCCCTTCCCAGTATCTTAAGAGGTTTAGAACCCTCAAAAAGCATGATGGTACCCTTTGGGCTACCTGGGTGAGTGAAGGGTTGAAAAACTTAGAGGGATGGATTAAGGGTTACAAAGTGAACACTTATGAGGGTATGAGAAATCTTTTTATGTTGGAGTCTATTTATGATGCCTGTTCTCCTGAGCTCAGACAGCACTTGGCTGATTCGAAGGAATTGGATTCCAGGGCACTAGCTAAGGCTGCTGACTTGTGGGTTGCCAACAGGGCTACTCATAAGGAGTCTGGGGCAACTCAGAAAAAGGATGAGGGAAAACAGCCTAAAAAAGACTCAAAAGAGAATTCGAATAACTCACCTTCCAAAGAGGGCCCCAAACAAAACCAGAAGGGTAAGCCACCGGGAAAACCACAGCAGAATAGTGTGTCTTCTGGTGCCAAACCGGAAGGAGGTCAGAACAAGCCACCATTCCAGAAAGCATTCGGTAAATGCTTTGTTTGTGGCTCGACTGACCACGTGAAAGAAGATCCCAGATGTAAGGGTAAACCTTCAGGGGTCCAGCTTGTCTCCTTAGCCTTCGCTCCAGAGGAGGAAGTCCAAATGGCAGGTGGAAACTTTCTACTGCTAGCTGACGAACCCATTGGAGTCTCAGCCAGCGTTTCTTTAGTATCTCTGGGTTTGTGGGAACAACAGAATTTAGATGTCTATAATTCTATCCCCGATAATACTAAAGAGTATTATAAGGACAGTGTCCAGGTGAATGGTCAGGAGGCTCCTGCCATTAGGGACACTGGGGCCAGCATAACTGTGGTGGATAAATCGTTTTTTCAGGCTGAGGATGTTGCTAAGGCACCCAAACGCCTCACCAAGTTAGCTGGAGGGCCTGTGCAGATGCTTCCCCAATTACCAGTTCTCATCCAGTGTAACGACATGACTGTGAAGATACCTGTCAGCATACAGAGTGAGGTACCAGGACGCGTACTGTTGGGTAACGATTTGAAAACTCTCGGAATTGTATCGCATACTCCCAGACCTCCTAGTAAACGGTTACAGGAGCTAACCAGACCCGCAAGAGAGAGGACCATGCGCGGTACTCTCCAGGAGATGATGAAGAAAGAAATCACTCCTGCTCCACTGGAATTGTCGGCCGCTGTCTCCAAGAAATCAGAAGCGAAGGGAAACCTAAGACTTCTATCCCGAAACCAGCCACCAGCATTCCATTGCAGCCGACACGGACTTCCCCGCGGTTGTCCAATGTCACACCCGTAACTCCACCTCCAGCCGAGGCTGAGAGGGAGGTACAACCCTGCGTGGTAGAATTAGACTCTGAGGAAGAACTAATGGAAGGCCAGGAACTCATTGGAAATCTGGATCCTGTAGACCATCCTGAGCTGCAGTCTTTACTGGCAGAAGGTGGACCCAGCAGGGCAGACTTCAGTAAGGGACAGAGAGAATGTCCAACTCTGGAAGGTCTTCGCCATCAGGCAGAAGCTCAGGCTGAAGGGCAAGAGCCTGGGAAATACAGGTTGCACTGGGAAGATGGCCTCTTCTACAGTGAACCGACAGAGTCTGCACCTGGAGACTACAAACGACTTGTAGTACCCCAAGAGAACAGACCACAGTTCTTGCAGTTAGCCCACGAGATTCCTTTGGCTGGTCACTTGAGTTTCAAGAAGACTAAGGAAAGGCTCTCTCTCTATTTCTATTGGCCAAAGATGGGGGCCGAAGTAGAAAAACACTGCAGGAGCTGCCACACCTGCCAGACCTCTGGTAAGGTTGGCTCCAAGAATGTGGCACCTTTAGTGCCTCTCCCAGTCATGGGAGTCCCATTTGAGAGGGTAGGGATTGACATTGTTGTCCCCTTGATCCTCCAACCTCCTCAGGCAACAGGTTTATACTTGTTGTAGTAGACCATGCTACTAGGTATCCTGAGGCAATTCCTATGAGGACTGTTACAGCTCCGGCTGTGGCTAAGGCCCTCCTTGGTATTTTTACCAGGGTTGGGTTTCCTAAGGAAGTAATCTCTGACAGGGGGTCAAACTTTATGTTCCACTACATGAAAGCCATCTGGAAAACCTGTGGAGTTACTTACAAGTTCTCAACGGCTTACCACCCACAAACCAATGGGTTGGTAGAACGGTTCAATCGAACCATGAAGAGCATGATAGGTGCTTTAGAGGAACCCCTTAAGCGTAAGTGGGACCTTCTATTGCCATGCCTTCTCTTTGCTTATAGAGAAGTCCCTCAGGAGGGAGTAGGTTACTCTCCCTTCGAACTACTCTATGGTCATCCCGTCAGAGGTCCATTGGCCCTGATTAAGGAGGGGTTGGAGAGTGCTCCTTCCCCCAAGCCAGTCCGAGTGACTGACTGCGTGATAGGTCTCCGGAGGAGAATGTCGCACATGATGACGGAAGCAAAGGATAACTTGAAAGCTGGACAAGCATTGGTCAAGCACTGGCACGATCAAAAAGCTAACATGGTTGAGTTCGCTCAAGACCAGCTCGTTCTCGTTATGATCCCAACAAGGCAGAGGGCCTTGCAAGATAAGTGGATGGGACCCTACCGAGTAGTGGGTAAACCCGGAGGGGTTAACTATCTGGTGGACTTGGGCAATCCCAAGGAGGCTCCGACAGTCTTTCACACCAACCGACTTAAAGCGTATGTCTCGCGACCTGATGTAGGAGCGTTGCTTCTAGCATCATCTGAGGAAGAAGAAGAGAGTGAAGCTCTTCCGGATCTCCTCAGAGGCTTACCTTTAGATGAAAAAATTGAAGGAATGAATCTCTCCTCCAATCTGACACCCGAGCAACAAGAAGAGTGCAAATCTATGTTGAATCAGTTTGCCTCTCTGTTCTCGCTTTCACCAGGCTTGACCCCTTGGGGCCAGCACGACATACTCACTGGTGACTGTCTGCCGGTCAAAAGCAGAGGATACCGCATGTCAGAAAACGTACGAACCCACATCAAAGGTGAGGTCAGCAAGATGCTCGATCTCGGGGTAATAGAGCCCTCTACTAGTCCATGGTCTAGCCCAGTTGTGTTAGTACCAAAGGCCGGATCTAAAGAACTTAGATTCTGCGTGGATTATCGAGCGCTTAATGCAGTCACCAAGACTGATGCCCACCCTTTGCCAAGAACAGATGAGTTGGTGGATAAACTTGGCGCCGCCAAGTTCCTCAGCACATTTCACTTGACATCAGGCTATTGGCAAATAGCCCTGACAGACCATGCCAAGGAGAAAACTGCATTTTCTACCCCCGTTGGCTTATACCAGTTTAAGGTAATGCCTTTCGGATTGAAGAATGCACCTGCTACGTTTCAACGGACGGTAAACCAGGTTCTGAATGGGATGGAGGACTTCTGCATGGCATACTTGGATGACCTCACAGTGTTCTAGCAATTCCTGGGAAGAACATGTAATCCACTTGAGAGATGTTTTGCAGGCTCTTGGACGAGCCAATCTGACCATAAAGGCGAGTAAATGCCAAATTGGACAGAGTAAGGTAGTCTATCTTGGGCATGAGGTAGGAGGTGGAGAAATAAGGCCTTTGCTCAGTAAGATTGAAGCTGTGCAAAATTGGACAACACCTACTACTCAAACCCAAGTGAGAGCCTTCCTAGTCCTCACTGGGTATTACAGGAATTTCATAGAGAACTATGGGACCATAGCTTCTCCACTGAATGTCATCTCCTCGCCCAAATTCCCTAAAAAGGTTAAATGGAACGAGGAGTGCAATCAGGCTTTTGAAAACCTGAAAAAGGCTCTTTGCCAAGCCCCAGTACTCAGAGCTCCTGATTACCGCCAACACTTCATTGTGCAGACAGACGCTTCCAATGTAGGGATAGGTGCCGTACTCAGTCAACTGGATGGGAAAGGTAGGGAGCACCCGGTTTGCTTCATCAGCCGCAAGCTGAAGGATCCTGAAACAAGGTGGGCAACAATCGATAGAGAGTGCTTTGCTATCGTGTGGGCTCTGAAGAAGTTTAGGCCGTACTTGTATGGTTCTACTTTTGTTATTCAGACTGACCACCAACCCTTGAGATGGTTAATGCAAATGAAAGGGGAAAACCCAAAACTATTGAGATGGTCGATCTGCCTGCAAGGGTTTGATTTCACCATTGAGCACAGGTCAGGGTGTCACCACCAAAATGCTGATGGTCTCTCTAGGATGTATGTCATCGACTAGAGGTATGAGATTCATCCAGGAGTGGATTAAATCCTCCTGTCCCTTAGACTGGGGGGGGGGCGAGTGTTATGGAGTGTTTAGGCTGAATTTCCTAACCTAGTGAGTCCCCCAGCAGCTTTGCTGGATTTCGGGAGTTTGTTTTTTTCCATCCTGCCAAGAGTGAGACTCTTTTCCTCCCACTCTTGGACATGTATGTGTATAATTCCTTTGAAATGTCAATGTGTTCGATGGGCTATGGGGTCTTTTACTCCATAGGGTCTCATAAGTTTTTCTATGGCCCTCATTACAACTGAGATGCTAAGTGCACCAACTTTACCACCATGGTGTAAACTATGTTTACACCATGGTGGATGGCGGATTTACCGCCCCATTACAAGGTGAGTGGGGCGGTAAATCCCCATTTCCCATTTTCCCTTCCCCATTCCCATTTTTGCCCCATAGGGCATAATGGGAGTGGGGAAGGCGCTAATTACGGCACCGTAAATTACGGTGCCGTAATTAGCACCAAGGTGCCTTAGCACCATGGAACTTAACGCCTGCAAAAAGCAGGCGTTAAGGTGGGAATCAGGCGTTAAGGGTTAACGGTGGCGTTAACCCTTAACGCCTGAGTTGTAATGAGGGCCTATGTGTGTTACACCGCACCCTACGTGCCGTAACACTGGGACGTCCTAGCGGACCTCCACCATAGACTCCATACCCGGGGACTGACTACTGTCTCCCCGGGCATGTAAAGTCACCATTGGCTTTACTAGACCTAAATTTACTAAAAGAACTAGTACAAACCATCTTATTGTGGACTTACTAGTAGGGGTAATTCGATTACTCCTAGATCTGTTACTCGAGGGGGCACTGTCCCGTCCCCCCTCGTCGAGTTTTGGCTGGTGGCAGTGGAAACTACTTGTTATGTTCGACCCCGAACATAACCCTATGGGATTCGTCCCATTGTTGGAGATTGGCTCTTTTTCTCGTTAATCTCTAACGTACCACCGGTCTCCTTATCTTAAATAAGTTTATCGGATGGTATTTTCTGCCAGAACTCGGTTTTTAAATGGCGTCTGTGTTCGTCTCTGTGACTCCTAAACCAAAGGTCGAGCCCTTTGTTCCACTTTTGGCGGGCTCTTTACAGAGACCCTCCAAAGTGGTGCCATTCTGTCTGGGTTACCACAGGGGTGTGGGAGGGGGTTTAGGCACCCTGGAGGACCGAGTTGCCTTGCCAACTCCAGTCGCACTCTGGAGTCATTGGCCCAAGTGGTGAGCGTTCCGCCTCACCACTTCGCTTGTGTTGATTGACAGCTAGGCTGAATGAATGGGGGTCTTCTGCATAAAAGCAGGGCTTTTTGGACTGGATCTTCAGAAGTCGCCACAGGACCTAAGAATCCTCCGAGGGTACGCTGAGCTGACCTGCAACGACGACACCTCCGGTGGAGCCCTGCTGAGCCGACTCACCACTTCCCGACGACAGAGGAGATCTCCCTGCCGGAGAGTCTCTTCCCCTGACTGGTGGGAACAACCAGTCCCCTTTGCTTTTTATTCGCCTCAGGACGCAGTGGTCGAATTGCCCGTGCAGAGCACCTCGGCAACCGGATAGCCACTACCCCTGTACCGCGACCAAAAGGTGGTGCCTTGTGACGGAGCACTCCGCGGCTGGTCTCTTCCCTGGTGGTGCACCGGACTTCACTTTCCTTCGACGACGAGATCATCTCTACTCTTGGCAAAAACCCGACGTGCACCCACCACCAGGAACAACAGCCCCCACCGGAGCTGCCCTCCACAACAAGGTACCGTGTCCGCCTGGCTTCCCTTCCGTTCGGTTCGAGTGAGGTGTCTTAATCCTCTCCGTTCCGCTGGGTCGGCTCCAAGCTTTGCTCATTCTTTGTTCTGAACTGGTTCAATCTGCCGATAACAATTTGCTATAAAGACTTGAATGCATCTCCACTAGAGACTTTTTGGGACATCGCGCCTTGCCTCTCTCCGAGTGGGCCTGGCCTCTGAACTTTATGATCTATTGTGATTCTTGCCTTCCTGTCTTGCATTTTATCCGCGTAGGATTGAACTGTGTTGATTTCATAACCTGCCTATCTTTTTCTCTCTCTTCCTAACTAATATTCAAGTGTCATCTAGGTTGAGGTATACACCTCTCTCTGAAAATAAGTGGTACCAGTAGAACCTAGATTTGTCGATATTTTGCTAGGGGGATTGATCGTTTTCTACTTCGTAGAGTAATTGTGTTTGATTTGTTTGCCGTGATTTGCTTTAGTGTTTTCCCTAGATGTTGCGTTATAAATAAATACCTTGATATCTTTACACTAAGCCTCGTTGCGTGTTTGCTTGTCTTGCTGTGAAGAATTGCCCTATTTTGATTACTCCACATACTGCTCAACATTTCTTGAGAGAAGTCTGACTGCTCAGCCACAGCTACCAAGTGAATCTGTGTGGTGCAGACTGCTACCAAGTGGGTTCACCGCCAAACGCCTGTAGTCCTAAATCTTTTGCAGTGGTCCCAGAGGGAACTGCACAGGTTTCCGCCTAACAGTGGACACCACAGCAACTGTACCCCAGCAGATGGAGGATGTGCTGGCATCATCAGGCAGGGCACGTGCACGACGGCGTCGGTGGAGTCCATCAGCCTGGATGCCGTCGTGCTGGCAGAGGCGGTTGCGTCGGAGGCAGCAGCAGAGTCAACGTGGGAGGCATCATGGCTCGGGGCCATCAACATCGGAGTGGCAGGCATCGGCCGGAGGGCAGGAGGACCCAGGACAGGAAGTGTCTTTCGTGTGGCTGTGGTTGGGCCAGCAGATAGGTGCGGAGCGGCGGCGGGCGGAAGAGGCACGGCTCACGATGGTCAGGGCGGAAAACTCCATGCGGAGGGCCCTGAGGCGGGCCGAGTGCCTCGAGGCAATCCGCAGGGGGTTGGAGGAGCAGATGGCGTCGTCCCTGCGGACCCTCGGGGCCATGGAACAGGACCGCCTCCGGGACATCGAAGAGGAGTTTGATGATGCCCTGGCCCGGAACACCACGGAGTGAGCCGCTGGACTTGCCCGCCGCCTTTGTATATAGTTCTTTAGTTTTAGGTTTCCTTTGTTTCTTCTTATGATTTGGAGTCGACGGACACTGCTCCACTTTTTGTATATAGTTGCATTTTAGTTAGGGTTTTTTGTAGGTTTCATTTGTTCAGTTGGGCTCATGGACCCTTGGATGTTTTGTACATAGTTCTTCTTGGGAGACATGAGTGGGGGCCTGGTGGGGGCTGCCCATGGTGGCTGGGGGGTGGGGGTGGTGGTAGACATGGGTGGGAGCCTGGTGGGGGCTGCCAATGGTGGCAGGGGGGCGGGGGTGGGTGGGAGACATGAGTGGGAGCCTGGTGAGGGCTGCCCATGGTGGCTGGGGGGTGGGTGGGAGACATGAGTGGGGGCCTGGTGGCGGCTGCCCCTGCACTGCTGGGGGTTGGGGGTGGAGGGAGACATGAGTGGGGGCCTGGTGGAGGCTGCCCCTGCACTGCTGGGGGGTGGGGGTGATAGGGGACATGAGTGGGGGCCTGGTGGAGGCTGCCCCGGTGGCTGGGGGGTGGGGGTGGTTTCTGATATGGGTGGGAGCCTGGTGGGGGCTGCCCATGGTGGCTGGGGGGTGGGGGTGGTGGGAGACATGAGTGGGGGCCTGGTGGAGGCTGCCCCTGCACTGCTGGGGGGTGGGGGTGGTGGGAGACATGAGTGGGGGCCTGGTGGAGGGTGCCGCTGGTGGCTGGGGGGTGGGGGTGATAGGGGACATGAGTGGGGGCCTGGTGGTGCTGCCCCTGCACAGATGGGGGGTGGGGGTGATAGGGGACATGAGTGGGGGCCTGGTGGAGGCTTCCCCCGGTGGCTGAGGGGTGGGGGTGGTGGGAGACATGAGTGGGGGCCTGGTGGAGGCTGCCTCTGCACTGCTGGGGGGTGGGGGTGGTGGTAGACATGGGTGGGAGCCTGGTGGGGGCTGCCCCTGCACTGCTGGGGGGTGGGGGTGATAGGGGACATGAGAGGGGGCCTGGTGGGGGCTGCCCCTGCACTGTAGGGGGTGGGGGTGATAGGGGACATGAGTGGGGGCCTGGTGGGGGCTGCCCCTGCACTGCTGGGGGGTGGGGGTGATAGGGGACATGAGTGGGGGCCTGGTGGAGGCTGCCCCTGCACTGCTGGGGGGTGGGGGTGGTGGTAGACATGGGTGGAGCCTGGTGGGGGCTGCCCATGGTGGCTGGGGGGTGGGGGTGGTGGGAGACATGAGTGGGGGCCTGGTGGAGGGTGCCCTGGTGGCTGGGGTGTGGGGGTGGTGGGAGACATGAGTGGGGGCCTGGTGGGGGCTGCCCCTGCACTGCTGGGGGGTGGGGTCGGTGGGAGGCATGAGTGGGGGGCTGTTGGAGGCTGCCCCTGCACTGCAGGGGGGTGGGGTGGTGGGAGACATGAGTGGGGGCCTGGTGGAGGCTGCCCCTGCACTGCTGGGGGATGGGGGTGGTGGTAGACATGGGTGGGAGCCTGGTGGGGGCTGCCCCTGCACTGCTGGGGGGTGGGGGTGATAGGGGACATGAGTGGGGGCCTTGTGGGGGCTGCCCCTGCACTGCTGGGGGGTGGGGGTGGTGGGAGACATGAGTGGGGGCCTGGTGGAGGCTGCCCCTGCACAGCTGGGGGTTGGGGGTGGTGGTAGACATGAGTGGGAGCCTGGTGAGGGCTGCCCATGGTGGCTGGGGGGTGGGGGTGGGTGTGAGACATGAGTGGGGGCCTGGTGGAGACTGCCCCTGCACTGCTGGGGGGTGGGGGTGGTGGGAGACATGAGTGGGGGCCTGGTGGAGGCTGCCCCTGCACTGCTGGGGGGTGGGGGTGATAGGGGACATGAGTGGGGGCCTGGTGGAGACTGCCCCTGCACTGCTGGGGGGTGGGGGTGATAGAGGACATGAGTGGGGGCCTGGTGGAGGCTGCCCCCGGTGGCTGGGGGGTGGGGGTGGTGGTAGACATGGGTGGGAGCCAGGTGGGTGCTGCCCATGGTGGCTGGGGGGTGTGGGTGGTGGGAGACATGAGTGGGGGCCTGGTGGAGGCTGCCCCTGCACTGCTGGGGGGTGGGGGTGATAGGGGACATGAGTGGGGGCCTGGTGGAGGCTGCCCCGCACTGCTGGGGTGTGGGGGTGTTGGGAGACATGAGTGGGGGCCTGGTGGAGAGTGCCCCTGGTGGCTGGGGGGTGGGGGTGATAGGGGACATGAGTGGGGGCCTGGTGGTGCTGCCCCTGCACTGCTGGGGGGTGGGGGTGATAGGGGACATGAGTGGGGGCCTGGTGGAGGCTTCCCCCGGTGGCTGGGGGGTGGGGGTGGTGGTAGACATGGGTGGGAGCCTGGTGGGGGCTGACCATGGTGGCTGGGGGGTGGGGGTGGTGGGAGACATGAGTGTGGGCCTGGTGGAGGCTACCCCTGCACTGCTGGGGGGTGGGGGTGGTGGTAGACATGGGTGGGAGCCTGGTGGGTGCTGCCCCTGCACTGCTGGGGGGTGGGGGTGATAGGGGACATGAGTGGGGGCCTGGTGGGGGCTGCCCCTGCACTGCTGGGGGGTGGGGGTGATAGTGGACATGAGTGGGGGCCTGGTGGTGCTGCCCCTGCACTGCTGGGGGGTGGGGGTGATAGGGGACATGAGTGGGGGCCTGGTGGAGGTTGCCCCCGGTGGCTGGGGGGTGGGGGTGGTGGGAGACATGAGTGGGGGCCTGGTGGAGGCTTCCCCTGCACTGCTGGGGGGTGGGGGGTGATAGGGGACATGAGTGGGGGCCTGGTGGAGGCTGCCCCCAGTGGCTGGGGGGTGGGGGTGGTGGTAGACGTGGGTGGGAGCCTGGTGGGGGCTGCCCATGGTGGCTGGGGGGTGGGGGTGGTGGGAGACATGAGTGGGGGCCTGGTGGAGGCTGCCCCTGCACTGCTGGGGGGTGGGGGTGGTGGTAGACATGGGGGGGAGCCTGGTGGGGGCTGCCCCTGCACTGCTGGGGGGTGGGGGTGATAGGGGACATGAGTGGGGGCCAGGTGGGGGCTGCCCTTGCACTGCTGGGGGTGGGGGTGATAGGGGACATGAGTGGGGTCCTGGTGGAGGCTGCCCCTGCACTGCTGGGGGGTGGGGGTGGTGGTAGGCATGGGTGGGAGCCTGGTGGGGGCTGCCCATGGTGGCTGGGGGGTGGGGGTGGTGGGAGACATGAGTGGGGGCCTGGTGGAGGGTGCCCCTGGTGGCTGGGGGGTGGGGGTGGTGGGAGACATGAGTGGGGGCCTGGTGGAGGCTGCCCCTGCACTGCTGGGGGGTGGGGGTGGTGGTAGACATGGGTGGGAGCCTGGTGGGGGCTGCCCATGGTGGCTGGGGGGTGGGGGTGGTGGGAGACATGAGTGGGGGCCTGGTGGAGGGTGCCCCTGGTGGCTGGGGGGTGGGGGTGGTGGGAGACATGAGTGGGGGCCTGGTGGTGGCTGCCCCTGCACTGCTGGGGCGTGGGGTGGTGGTAGATATGGGTGGGAGCCTGGTGGGGGCTGCCCCAGCACTGCTGGGGGGTGGGGGTGATAGGGGACATGAGTGCGGGCCTGGTGGGGGCTGCCCCTGCACTGCTGCGGGTGGGGGTGATAGGGGACATGAGTGGGGGCCTGGTGGAGGCTGCCCCTGCACTGCTGGGGGGTGGGGGTGGTGGTAGACATGGGTGGGAGCCTGGTGGGGGCTGACCATGGTGGCTGGGGGGTGGGGGTGGTGGGAGACATGAGTGTGGGCCTGGTGGAGGCTACCCCTGCACTGCTGGGGGGTGGGGGTGGTGGTAGACATGGGTGGGAGCCTGGTGGGTGCTGCCCCTGCACTGCTGGGGGGTGGGGTCGGTGGGAGGCATGAGTGGGGGGCTGTTGGAGGCTGCCCCTGCACTGCAGGGGGGTGGGGTGGTGGGAGACATGAGTGGGGGCCTGGTGGAGGCTGCCCCTGCACTGCTGGGGGATGGGGGTGGTGGTAGACATGGGTGGGAGCCTGGTGGGGGCTGCCCCTGCACTGCTGGGGGGTGGGGGTGATAGGGGACATGAGTGGGGGCCTTGTGGGGGCTGCCCCTGCACTGCTGGGGGGTGGGGGTGGTGGGAGACATGAGTGGGGGCCTGGTGGAGGCTGCCCCTGCACAGCTGGGGGTTGGGGGTGGTGGTAGACATGAGTGGGAGCCTGGTGAGGGCTGCCCATGGTGGCTGGGGGGTGGGGGTGGGTGTGAGACATGAGTGGGGGCCTGGTGGAGACTGCCCCTGCACTGCTGGGGGGTGGGGGTGGTGGGAGACATGAGTGGGGGCCTGGTGGAGGCTGCCCCTGCACTGCTGGGGGGTGGGGGTGATAGGGGACATGAGTGGGGGCCTGGTGGAGACTGCCCCTGCACTGCTGGGGGGTGGGGGTGATAGAGGACATGAGTGGGGGCCTGGTGGAGGCTGCCCCCGGTGGCTGGGGGGTGGGGGTGGTGGTAGACATGGGTGGGAGCCAGGTGGGTGCTGCCCATGGTGGCTGGGGGGTGTGGGTGGTGGGAGACATGAGTGGGGGCCTGGTGGAGGCTGCCCCTGCACTGCTGGGGGGTGGGGGTGATAGGGGACATGAGTGGGGGCCTGGTGGAGGCTGCCCCGCACTGCTGGGGTGTGGGGGTGTTGGGAGACATGAGTGGGGGCCTGGTGGAGAGTGCCCCTGGTGGCTGGGGGGTGGGGGTGATAGGGGACATGAGTGGGGGCCTGGTGGTGCTGCCCCTGCACTGCTGGGGGGTGGGGGTGATAGGGGACATGAGTGGGGGCCTGGTGGAGGCTTCCCCCGGTGGCTGGGGGGTGGGGGTGGTGGTAGACATGGGTGGGAGCCTGGTGGGGGCTGACCATGGTGGCTGGGGGGTGGGGGTGGTGGGAGACATGAGTGTGGGCCTGGTGGAGGCTACCCCTGCACTGCTGGGGGGTGGGGGTGGTGGTAGACATGGGTGGGAGCCTGGTGGGTGCTGCCCCTGCACTGCTGGGGGGTGGGGGTGATAGGGGACATGAGTGGGGGCCTGGTGGGGGCTGCCCCTGCACTGCTGGGGGGTGGGGGTGATAGTGGACATGAGTGGGGGCCTGGTGGTGCTGCCCCTGCACTGCTGGGGGGTGGGGGTGATAGGGGACATGAGTGGGGGCCTGGTGGAGGTTGCCCCCGGTGGCTGGGGGGTGGGGGTGGTGGGAGACATGAGTGGGGGCCTGGTGGAGGCTTCCCCTGCACTGCTGGGGGGTGGGGGGTGATAGGGGACATGAGTGGGGGCCTGGTGGAGGCTGCCCCCAGTGGCTGGGGGGTGGGGGTGGTGGTAGACGTGGGTGGGAGCCTGGTGGGGGCTGCCCATGGTGGCTGGGGGGTGGGGGTGGTGGGAGACATGAGTGGGGGCCTGGTGGAGGCTGCCCCTGCACTGCTGGGGGGTGGGGGTGGTGGTAGACATGGGGGGGAGCCTGGTGGGGGCTGCCCCTGCACTGCTGGGGGGTGGGGGTGATAGGGGACATGAGTGGGGGCCAGGTGGGGGCTGCCCTTGCACTGCTGGGGGTGGGGGTGATAGGGGACATGAGTGGGGTCCTGGTGGAGGCTGCCCCTGCACTGCTGGGGGGTGGGGGTGGTGGTAGGCATGGGTGGGAGCCTGGTGGGGGCTGCCCATGGTGGCTGGGGGGTGGGGGTGGTGGGAGACATGAGTGGGGGCCTGGTGGAGGGTGCCCCTGGTGGCTGGGGGGTGGGGGTGGTGGGAGACATGAGTGGGGGCCTGGTGGAGGCTGCCCCTGCACTGCTGGGGGGTGGGGGTGGTGGTAGACATGGGTGGGAGCCTGGTGGGGGCTGCCCATGGTGGCTGGGGGGTGGGGGTGGTGGGAGACATGAGTGGGGGCCTGGTGGAGGGTGCCCCTGGTGGCTGGGGGGTGGGGGTGGTGGGAGACATGAGTGGGGGCCTGGTGGTGGCTGCCCCTGCACTGCTGGGGCGTGGGGTGGTGGTAGATATGGGTGGGAGCCTGGTGGGGGCTGCCCCAGCACTGCTGGGGGGTGGGGGTGATAGGGGACATGAGTGCGGGCCTGGTGGGGGCTGCCCCTGCACTGCTGCGGGTGGGGGTGATAGGGGACATGAGTGGGGGCCTGGTGGAGGCTGCCCCTGCACTGCTGGGGGGTGGGGGTGGTGGTAGACATGGGTGGGAGCCTGGTGGGGGCTGACCATGGTGGCTGGGGGGTGGGGGTGGTGGGAGACATGAGTGTGGGCCTGGTGGAGGCTACCCCTGCACTGCTGGGGGGTGGGGGTGGTGGTAGACATGGGTGGGAGCCTGGTGGGTGCTGCCCCTGCACTGCTGGGGGGTGGGGGTGATAGGGGACATGAGTGGGGGCCTGGTGGGGGCTGCCCCTGCACTGCTGGGGGGTGGGGGTGATAGTGGACATGAGTGGGGGCCTGGTGGTGCTGCCCCTGCACTGCTGGGGGGTGGGGGTGATAGGGGACATGAGTGGGGGCCTGGTGGAGGTTGCCCCCGGTGGCTGGGGGGTGGGGGTGGTGGGAGACATGAGTGGGGGCCTGGTGGAGGCTTCCCCTGCACTGCTGGGGGGTGGGGGGTGATAGGGGACATGAGTGGGGGCCTGGTGGAGGCTGCCCCCAGTGGCTGGGGGGTGGGGGTGGTGGTAGACGTGGGTGGGAGCCTGGTGGGGGCTGCCCATGGTGGCTGGGGGGTGGGGGTGGTGGGAGACATGAGTGGGGGCCTGGTGGAGGCTGCCCCTGCACTGCTGGGGGGTGGGGGTGGTGGTAGACATGGGGGGGAGCCTGGTGGGGGCTGCCCCTGCACTGCTGGGGGGTGGGGGTGATAGGGGACATGAGTGGGGGCCAGGTGGGGGCTGCCCTTGCACTGCTGGGGGGTGGGGGTGATAGGGGACATAAGTGGGGTCCTGGTGGAGGCTGCCCCTGCACTGCTGGGGGTTGGGGGTGGTGGTAGGCATGGGTGGGAGCCTGGTGGGGGCTGCTCATGGTGGCTGGGGGGTGGGGGTGGTGGGAGATATGAGTGGGGGCCTGGTGGAGGGTGCCCCTGGTGGCTGGGGGGTGGGGGTGGTGGGAGACATGAGTGGGGGCCTGGTGGAGGCTGCCCCTGCACTGCTGGGGGGTGGGGGTGGTGGTAGACATGGGTGGGAGCCTGGTGGGGGCTGCCCATGGTGGCTGGGGGGTGGGGGTGGTGGGAGACATGAGTGGGGGCCTGGTGGAGGGTGCCCCTGGTGGCTGGGGGGTGGGGGTGGTGGGAGACATGAGTGGGGGCCTGGTGGTGGCTGCCCCTGCACTGCTGGGGCGTGGGGTGGTGGTAGATATGGGTGGGAGCCTGGTGGGGGCTGCCCCAGCACTGCTGGGGGGTGGGGGTGATAGGGGACATGAGTGCGGGCCTGGTGGGGGCTGCCCCTGCACTGCTGGGGGTGGGGGTGATAGGGGACATGAGTGGGGGCCTGGTGGAGGCTGCCCCTGCACAGCTGGGGGGTGGGGGTGGTGGGAGACATGAGTGGGGGCCTTGTGGAGGCTGCCCCTGCACTGCTGGGGGGTGGGGGTGGTGGTATACATGGGTGGGAGCCTGGTGGGGGCTGCCCATGGTGGCTGGGGGGTGGGGGTGGTGGGAGACATGAGTGGGGGCATGGTGGAGGGTGCCCCTGGTGGCTGGGGGGTGGGGGTGGTGGGGGACATGAGTGGGGGCCTGGTGGAGGCTGCCCCTGCACTGCTGGGGGGTGGGGGTGATGGGAGACATGAGTGGGGGCCTGGTGGAGGCTGCCCCTGCACTGCTGGGGGGTGGGGTGGTGGGAGACATGAGTGGGGGCCTGGTGGAGGCTGCCCCTGGTGGCTGGGGTGTGGGGGTGGTGGTAGACATGGGTGGGGGCCCGGTGGAGGCTGCCCCTGGTGGCTGGGGGGTGGGGGTGTTGGTAGACATGGGTGGGAGCCTGGTGGAGGCTGCCCCTGCACTGCTTGGGGGTGGGGGTGATGGGAGACATGCGTTGGACATGAGTGGGGGCCTGGTGGAGGCTGCCCCTGCACTGCTGGGGGGTGGGGGTGATGGGAGACATGAGTGGGGGCCTGGTGGAGGCTGCCCCTGCACTGCTGGGGGGTGGGGTGATGGGAGACAAGGGTGGGGGCCTGGTGGAGGCTGCCCCTGGTGGCTGGGGGGTGGGGGTGGTGGTAAACATGGATGGGGGCCTGGTGGAGGCTGCCCCTGCACTGCTGGGGGGTGGGGGTGATAGGGGACATGAGTGGGGGCCTGGTGGGGGCTGCCCCTGCACTGCTGGGGGGTGGGGGTGATAGGGGACATGAGTGGGGGCCTGGTGGGGGCTGCCCCTGCACTGCTGGGGGGTGGGGGTGATAGGGGACATGCGTTGGACATGAGTGGGGGCCTGGTGGAGGCTGCCCCTGCACTGCTGGGGGGTGGGGGTGATGGGAGACATGAGTGGGGGCCTGGTGGAGGCTGCCCCTGCACTGCTGGGGTGTGGGGGTGATGGGAGACATGGGTGGGGGCCTGGTGGAGGCTGCCCCTGCACTGCTGGGGGGTGGGGTGATGGGAGACAAGGGTGGGGGCCTGGTGGAGGCTGCCCCTGGTGGCTGGGGGGTGGGGGTGGTGGTAAACATGGATGGGGGCCTGGTGGAGGCTGCCCCTGCACTGCTGGGGGGTGGGGGTGATAGGGGACATGAGTGGGGGCCTGGTGGGGGCTGCCCCTGCACTGCTGGGGGGTGGGGGTGATAGGGGACATGAGTGGGGGCCTGGTGGGGGCTGCCCCTGCACTGCTGGGGGGTGGGGGTGATAGGGGACATGAGTGGGGGCATGGTTGAGGCTGCACCTGCACTGCTGGGGGGTGGGGGTGGTGGTAGACATGGGTGGGAGCCTGGTGGGGGCTGCCCATGGTGGCTGGGAGGTGCGGGTGGTGGGAGACATGAGTGGGGGCCTGGTGGAGGGTGCCCTGGTGGCTGGGGGGTGGGGGTGGTGGGAGACATGAGTGGGGGCCTGGTGGAGGCTGCCCCTGCACTGCTGGGGGGTGGGGTGGTGGGAGACATGAGTGGGGGCCTGGTGGAGGCTGCCCCTGCACTGCTGGGGGATGGGGGTGGTGGTAGACATGGGTGGGAGCCTGGTGGGGGCTGCCCCTGCACTGCTGGGGGGTGGGGGTGATAGGGGACGTGGGTGGGAGCCTGGTGGGGGCTGCCCATGGTGGCTGGGGGGTGGGGGTGGTGGGAGACATGAGTGGGGGCCTGGTGGAGGCTGCCCCTGCACTGCTGGGGGTGGGGGTGGTGGTAGACATGGGGGGAGCCTGGTGGGGGCTGCTCCTGCACTGCTGGGGGGTGGGGGTGATAGGGGACATGAGTGGGGGCCAGGTGGGGGCTGCCCTTGCACTGCTGGGGGGTGGGGGTGATAGGGGACATGAGTGGGGTCCTGGTGGAGGCTGCCCCTGCACTGCTGGGGGGTGGGGGTGGTGGTAGGCATGGGTGGGAGCCTGGTGGGGGCTGCCCATGGTGGCTGGGGGGTGGGGGTGGTGGGAGACATGAGTGGGGGCCTGGTGGAGGGTGCCCCTGGTGGCTGGGGTGTGGGGGTAGTGGGAGACATGAGTGGGGGCCTGGTGGAGGCTGCCCCTGCACTGCTGGGGGATGGGGGTGGTGGTAGACATGGGTGGGAGCCTGATGGGGGCTGCCCATGGTGGCTGGGGGGTGGGGGTGGTGGGAGACATGAGTGGGGGCCTGGTGGAGGGTGCCCCTGGTGGCTGGGGGGTGGGGGTGGTGGGAGACATGAGTGGGGGCCTGGTGGAGGCTGCCCCTGCACTGCTGGGGCGTGGGGTGGTGGTAGATATGGGTGGGAGCCTGGTGGGGGCTGCCCCAGCACTGCTGGGGGGTGGGGGTGATAGGGGACATGAGTGCGGGCCTGGTGGGGGCTGCCCCTGCACTGCTGGGGGTGGGGGTGATAGGGGACATGAGTGGGGGCCTGGTGGAGGCTGCCCCTGCACAGCTGGGGGTGGGGGTGGTGGGAGACATGAGTGGGGGCCTTGTGGAGGCTGCCCCTGCACTGCTGGGGGGTGGGGGTGGTGGTATACATGGGTGGGAGCCTGGTGGGGGCTGCCCATGGTGGCTGGGGGGTGGGGGTGGTGGGAGACATGAGTGGGGGCCTGGTGGAGGGTGCCCCTGGTGGCTGGGGGGTGGGGGTGGTGGGAGACATGAGTGGGGGCCTGGTGGAGGCTGCCCCTGCACTGCTGGGGGGTGGGGGTGGTGGGAGACATGAGTGGGGGCCTGGTGGAGGCTGCCCCTGCACTGCTGGGGGGTGGGGTGGTGGGAGACATGAGTGGGGGCCTGGTGGAGGCTGCCCCTGGTGGCTGGGGGGTGGGGGTGTTGGTAGACATGGGTGGGAGCCTGGTGGAGGCTGCCCCTGCACTGCTTGGGGGTGGGGGTGATGGGAGACATGCATTGGACATGAGTGGGGGCCTGGTGGAGGCTGCCCCTGCACTGCTGGGGGGTGGGGGTGATGGGAGACATGAGTGGGGGCCTGGTGGAGGCTGCCCCTGCACTGCAGGGGTGTGGGGGTGATGGGAGACATGGGTGGGGGCCTGGTGGAGGCTGCCCCTGCACTGCTGGGGGGTGGGGCGATGGGAGACAAGGGTGGGGGCCTGGTGGAGGCTGCCCCTGGTGGCTGGGGGTGGGGGTGGTGGTAAACATGGATGGGGGCCTGGTGGAGGCTGCCCCTGCACTGCTGGGGGGTGGGGGTGATAGGGGACATGAGTGGGGGCCTGGTGGGGGCTGCCCCTGCACTGCTGGGGGGTGGGGGTGATAGGGGACATGAGTGGGGGCCTGGTGGGGGCTGCCCCTGCACTGCTGGGGGGTGGGGGTGATAGGGGACATGAGTGGGGGCATGGTGGAGGCTGCCCCTGCACTGCTGGGGGGTGGGGGTGGTGGTAGACATGGGTGGGAGCCTGGTGGGGGCTGCCCATGGTGGCTGGGAGGTGCGGGTGGTGGGAGACATGAGTGGGGGCCTGGTGGAGGGTGCCCTGGTGGCTGGGGGGTGGGGGTGATGGGAGACATGAGTGGGGGCCTGGTGGAGGCTGCCCCTGCACTGCTGGGGGGTGGGGTGGTGGGAGACATGAGTGGGGGCCTGGTGGGGGCTGCCCCTGCACTGCTGGGGGGTGGGGGTGATAGGGGACATGAGTGGGGGCCTGGTGGGGGCTGCCCCTGCACTGCTGGGGGGTGGGGGTGATAGGGGACATGAGTGGGGGCATGGTGGAGGCTGCCCCTGCACTGCTGGGGGGTGGGGGTGGTGGTAGACATGGGTGGGAGCCTGGTGGGGGCTGCCCATGGTGGCTGGGAGGTGCGGGTGGTGGGAGACATGAGTGGGGGCCTGGTGGAGGGTGCCCTGGTGGCTGGGGGGTGGGGGTGGTGGGAGACATGAGTGGGGGCCTGGTGGAGGCTGCCCCTGCACTGCTGGGGGGTGGGGTGGTGGGAGACATGAGTGGGGGCCTGGTGGAGGCTGCCCCTGCACTGCTGGGGGATGGGGGTGGTGGTAGACATGGGTGGGAGCCTGGTGGGGGCTGCCCCTGCACTGCTGGGGGGTGGGGGTGATAGGGGACATGAGTGGGGGCCTGGTGGGGGCTGCCCCTGCACTGCTGGGGGGTGGGGGGGTGGGAGACATGAGTGGGGGCCTGGTGGAGGATGCCCCTGCACTGCTGGGGGGTGGGGTTGGTGGTAGACATGAGTGGGAGCCTGGTGAGGGCTGCCCATGGTGGCTGGGGGGTGGGGGTGGGTGTGAGACATGAGTGGGGGCCTGGTGGAGACTGCCCCTGCACTGCTTGGGGGTGGGGGTGATAGGGGACATGAGTGGGGGCCTGGTGGAGGCTGCCCCCGGTGGCTGGGGGGTGGGGGTGGTGGTAGACATGGGTGGGAGCCTGGTGGGGGCTGCCCATGGTGGCTGGGGGGTGAGGGTGGTGGGAGACATGAGTGGGTGCCTGGTGGAGGCTGCCCCTGCACTGCTGGGGGGTGGGGGTGATAGGGGACATGAGTGGGGGCCTGGTGGAGGCTGCCCCTGCACTGCTGGGGGTGGGGGTGGTGGGCGAAATGAGTGGGGGCCTGGTGGAGACTGCCCCTGCACTGCTGGGGGGTGGGGGTGATAGGGGACATGATTGGGGGCCTGGTGGAGGCTGCCCCCGGTGGCTGGTGGGTGGGGGTGGTGGGCAACATGAGTGGGGGCCTGGTGGAGGCTGCCCCCGGTGGCTGGGCGGTGGGGGTGGTGGTAGACACGGGTGGGAGCCTGGTGGGGGCTGACCATGGTGGCTGGGGGGTGGGGGTGGTGGGAGACATGAGTGGTGGCCTGGTGGAGGCTACCCCTGCACTGCTGGGGGGGTGGTGGTGGTGGTAGACATGGGTGGGAGCCTGGTGGGGGCTGCCCCTGCACTGCTGGGGGGTGGGGGTGATAGGGGACATGAGAGGGGGCCTGGTGGGGGCTGATCCTGCACTGCTGGGGGGTGGGGGTGATAGGGGACATGAGTGGGGGCCTGTTGGAGGCTGCCCCTGCACTGCTGGGGGTGGGGGAGGTGGTGGACATGGGTGGGAGCCTGGTGGGGGCTGCCCATGGTGGCTGGGGGGTGGGGGTGGTGGGAGACATGAGTGGGGGCCTGGTGGAGGGTGCCCCTGGTGGCTGGGGGTGGGGGTGGTGGGAGACATGAGTGGGGGCCTGGTGGAGGCTGCCCCTGCACTGCTGGGGGGTAGGGGTGGTGGTAGACATGGGTGGGAGCCTGGTGGGGGCTGCCCATGGTGGCTGGGGGGTGGGGGTGGTGGGAGACATGAGTGGGGGCCTGGTGGAGGCTGCCCCTGCACTGCTGGGGCGTGGGGGTAGTGGTAGATATGGGTGGGAGCCTGGTGGGGGCTGCCCCTGCACTGCTGGGGGGTGGGGGTGATAGGGGACATGAGTGGGGGCCTGGTGGGGGCTGCCCCTGCACAGCTGGGGCGTGGGGGTGGTGGTAGATATGGGTGGGAGCCTGGTGGGGGCTGCCCCTGCACTGCTGGGGGGTGGGGGTGATAGGGGACATGAGTGGGGGCCTGGTGGAGGCTGCCCCTGCACTGCCGGGGGGTGGGGTGGTGGGAGACATGAATGGGGGCCTGGTGGAGGGTGACCCTGCACTGCCAGGGGGTGGGGTGGTGAGAGACATGAGTGGGGGCCTGGTGGGGGCTGCCCATGGTGGCAGGGGGGTGGGGGTGGTGGGAGACATGAGTGGGGGCCTGGTGGAGGGTGACCTTGGATGCTGGGGGGTGGGGGTGGTGGGAGACATGAGTGGGGGCCTGGTGGAGGCTGCCCCTGCACTGCTGGGGGGTGGGGTGGTGGTATACATGGGTGGGAGCCTGGTGGGGGCTGCCCATGGTGGCTGGGGGGTGGAGTTGGTGGGAGACATGAGTGGGGGCCTGGTGGAGGGTGCCCCTGGTGGCTGGGGGGTGGGGATGGTGGGAGACATGAGTGGGGGCCTGGTGGAGGCTGCCCCTGCACTGCTGGGGGGTGGGGGTGGTGGGAGACATGAGTGGGGGCCTGGTGGAGGCTGTCCCTGCACTGCTGGGGGGTGGGGGTGGTGGGAGACATGAGTGGGGGCCTGGTGGAGGCTGCCCCTGCACTGCTGGGGAGTGGGGGTGGTGGTAGACATGGGTTGGGGCTGCCCCTGCACTGCTGGGGGGTGGGGGTGGTGGGAGACATGAGTGGGGGCCTGGTGGAGGCTGCCCCTGCACTGCTGGGGGGTGGGGGTGATAGGGGACATGAGTGGGGGCCTGGTGGAGGCTGCCCCTGCACTGCTGGGGGGTGGGGGTGGTGGTAGACATGGGTGGGAGCCTGGTGGGGGCTGCCCATGGTGGCTGGGGGTGGGGGTGGTGGGAGACATGAGTGAGGGCCTGGTGGAGGGTGCCCCTGGTGGCTGGGGGGTGGGGTGGTGGGAGACATGAGTGGGGGCCTGGTGGAGGCTGCCCCTGCACTGCTGGGGGGTGGGGGTGGTGGTAGACATGGGTGGAGCCTGGTGGGGACTGCCCATGGTGGCTGGGGGGTGGGGGTGGTGGGAGACATGAGTGGGGGCCTGGTGGAGGCTGCCCCTGCACTGCTGGGGGGTGGGGCTGGTGGTAGACATGGGTGGGAGCCTGGTGGGGGCTGCCCCTGCACTGCTGGGGGGTGGGGGTGATAGGGGACATGAGTGGGGGCTGCCCCTGCACTGCTGGGGGGTGGGGTGATAGGGGACATGAGTGGGGGCCTGGTGGAGGCTGCCCCTGCACTGCTGGGGGGTGGGGGTGGTGGTATACATGGGTGGGAGCCTGGTGGGGGCTGCCCATGGTGGCTGGGCGGTGGGGGTGGTGGGAGACATGAGTGGGGGCCTGGTGGAGGGTGCCCCTGGTGGCTGGGGGTGGGGGTGGTGGGAAACATGAGTGGGGGCCTGGTGGAGGCTGCCCCTGCATTGCTGGGGGGTGGGGGTGGTGGGAGACATGAGTGGGGGCCTGGTGGAGGCTGCCCCTGCACTGCTGGGGGGTGGGGGTGGTGGTAGACATGGGTGGGCGCTGCCCCTGCACTGCTGGGGGGTGGGGGTGGTGGGAGACATGAGTGCGGGCCTGGTGGAGGCTGCCCCTGCACTGCTGGGGGGTGGGGGTGATAGGGGACATGAGTGGGGGCCTGGTGGAGGCTGCCCCTGCACTGCTGGGGGGTGGGGTGGTGGTAGACATGGGTGGGTGCCAGGTGGGGGCTGCCCATGGTGGCTGGGGGGTGGGGGTGGTGGGAGACATGAGTGAGGGCCTGGTGGAGGGTGCCCCTGGTGGCTGGGGGTGGTGGGAGACATGAGTGGGGGCCTGGTTAAGGCTGCCCCTGCACTGCTGGGGGGTAGGGGTGGTGGTAGACATGGGTGGGAGCCTGGTGGGGGCTGCCCATGGTGGCTGGGGGGTGGGGGTGGTGGGAGACATGAGTCGGGGCCTGGTGGAGGCTGCCCCTGCACTGCTGGGGCGTGGGGGTGGTGGTAGATATGGGTGGGAGCCTGGTGGGGGCTGCCCTGCACTGCTGGGGGGTGGGGGTGATAGGGAACATGAGTGGGGGCCTGGTGGGGGCTGCCCCTGCACAGCTGGGGCGTGGGGGTGGTGGTAGATATGGGTGGGAGCCTGGTGGGGGCTGCCCCTTCACTGCTGGGGGGTAAGGGTGATAGGGGACATGAGTGGGGGCCTGGTGGAGGGTGACCCTGGATGCTGGGGGGTGGGGGTGCAGGGGGACATGAGTGGGGGCCTGGTGGAGGCTGCCCCTGCACTGCCGGGGGGTGGGGGTGGTGGGAGACATGAGTGGGGGCCTGGTGGAGGGTGACCCTGCACTGCCAGGGGGTGGGGTGGTGAGAGACATGAGTGGGGGCCTGGTGGGGGCAGCCCATGGTGGCAGGGGGGTGGGGGTGGTGGGAGACATGAGTGGGGGCCTGGTGGAGGGTGACCTTGGATGCTGGGGGGTGGGGGTGGTGGGAGACATGAGTGGGGGCCTGTTGGAGGCTGCCCCTGCACTGCTGGGGGGTGGGGGTGGTGGTATACATGGGTGGGAGCCTGGTGGGGGCTGCCCATGGTGGCTGGGGGGTGGAGGTGGTGGGAGACATGAGTGGGGGCCTGGTGGAGGGTGCCCCTGGTGGCTGGGGGGTGGGGATGGTGGGAGACATGAGTGGGGGCCTGGTGGAGGCTGCCCCTGCACTGCTGGGGGGTGGGGGTGGTGGGAGACATGAGTGGGGGCCTGGTGGAGGCTCTCCCTGCACTGCTTGGGGGTGGGGGTGGTGGGAGACATGAGTGGGGGCCTGGTGGAGGCTGCCCCTGCACTGCTGGGGGGTGGGGGTGGTGGTAGACATGGGTTGGGGCTGCCCCTGCACTGCTGGGGGGTGGGGGTGGTGGGAGACATGAGTGGGGGCCTGGTGGAGGCTGCCCCTGCACTGCTGGGGGGTGGGGGTGATAGGGGACATGAGTGGGAGCCTGGTGGAGGCTGCCCCTGCACTGCTGGGGGGTGGGGGTGGTGGTAGACATGGGTGGGAGCCTGGTGGGGGCTGCCCATGGTGGCTGGGGGGTGGGGGTGGTGGGAGACATGAGTGAGGGCCTGGTGGAGGGTGCCCCTGGTGGCTGGGGGGTGGGGTGGTGGGAGACATGAGTGGGGGCCTGGTGAAGGCTGCCCCTGCACTGCTGGGGGGTGGGGGTGGTGGTAGACATGGGTGGAGCCTGGTGGGGGCTGACCATGGTGGCTGGGGGGTGGGGGTGGTGGGAGACATGAGTGGGGGCCTGGTGGAGGCTGCCCCTGCACTGCTGGGGGGTGGGGCTGGTGGTAGACATGGGTGGGAGCCTGGTGGGGGCTGCCCCTGCACTGCTGGGGGGTGGGGGTGATAGGGGACATGAGTGGGGGCTGCCCCTGCACTGCTGGGGGGTGGGGTGATAGGGGACATGAGTGGGGGCCTGGTGGAGGCTGCCCCTGCACTGCTGGGGGGTGGGGTGGTGGGAGACATGAGTGGGGGCCTGGTGGAGGCTGCCCCTGCACTGCTGGGGGGTGGGGGTGGTGGTATACATGGGTGGGAGCCTGGTGGGGTCTGCCCATGGTGGCTGGGCGGTGGGGGTGGTGGGAGACATGAGTGGGGGCCTGGTGGAGGGTGCCCCTGGTGGCTGGGGGTGGGGGTGGTGGGAGACATGAGTGGGGGCCTGGTGGAGGCTGCCCCTGCACTGCTGGGGGGTGGGGGTGGTGGGAGACATGAGTGGGGGCCTGGTGGAGGCTGCCCCTGCACTGCTGGGGAGTGGGGGTGGTGGTAGACATGGGTGGGGGCTGCCCCTGCACTGCTGGGGGGTGGGGGTGGGGGTGGTGGGAGACATGAGTGGGGGCCTGGTGGAGGCTGTCCCTGCACTGCTTGGGGGTGGGGGTGGTGGGAGACATGAGTGGGGGCCTGGTGGAGGCTGCCCCTGCACTGCTGGGGGGTGGGGGTGGTGGTAGACATGGGTTGGGGCTGCCCCTGCACTGCTGGGGGGTGGGGGTGGTGGGAGACATGAGTGGGGGCCTGGTGGAGGCTGCCCCTGCACTGCTGGGGGGTGGGGTGATAGGGGACATGAGTGGGGGCCTGGTGGAGGCTGCCCCTGCACTGCTGGGGGGTGGGGGTGGTGGTAGACATGGGTGGGAGCCTGGTGGGGGCTGCCCATGGTGGCTGGGGGGTGGGGGTGGTGGGAGACATGAGTGAGGGCCTGGTGGAGGGTGCCCCTGGTGGCTGGGGGGTGGGGTGGTGGGAGACATGAGTGGGGGCCTGGTGGAGGCTGCCCCTGCACTGCTGGGGGGTGGGGGTGGTGGTAGACATGGGTGGAGCCTGGTGGGGGCTGCCCATGGTGGCTGGGGGGTGGGGGTGGTGGGAGACATGAGTGGGGGCCTGGTGGAGGCTGCCCCTGCACTGCTGGGGGGTGGGGCTGGTGGTAGACATGGGTGGGAGCCTGGTGGTGGCTGCCCCTGCACTGCTGGGGGGGGTGATAGGGGACATGAGTGGGGGCTGCCCCTGCACTGCTGGGGGGTGGGGTGATAGGGGACATGAGTGGGGGCCTGGTGGAGGCTGCCCCTGCACTGCTGGGGGGTGGGGGTGGTGGGAGACATGAGTGGGGGCCTGGTGGAGGCTGCCCCTGCACTGCTGGGGGGTGGGGGTGGTGGTATACATGGGTGGGAGCCTGGTGGGGGCTGCCCATGGTGGCTGGGCGGTGGGGGTGGTGGGAGACATGAGTGGGGGCCTGGTGGAGGGTGCCCCTGGTGGCTGGGGTGGGGGTGGTGGGAGACATGAGTGGGGGCCTGGTGGAGGCTGCCCCTGCACTGCTGGGGGGTGGGGGTGGTGGGAGACATGTGTGGGGGCCTGGTGGAGGCTGCCCCTGCACTGCCGGGGGGTGGGGGTGGTGGTAGACATGGGTGGGGGCTGCCCCTGCACTGCTGGGGGGTGGGGGTGGTGGGAGACATGAGTGGGGGCCTGGTGGAGGCTGCCCCTGCACTGCTGGGGGGTGGGGGTGATAGGGGACATGAGTGGGGGCCTGGTGGAGGCTGCCCCTGCACTGCTGGGGGGTGGGGTGGTGGTAGACATGGGTGGGAGCCTGGTGGGGGCTGCCCATGGTGGCAGGGGGGTGGGGGTGGTGGGAGACATGAGTGAGGGCCTGGTGGAGGGTGCCCCTGGTGGCTGGGGGGTGGGGTGGTGGGAGACATGAGTGGGGGCCTGGTGGAGGCTGCCCCTGCACTGCTGGGGGGTGGGGGTGGTGGTAGACATGGGTGGGAGCCTGGTGGGGGCTGCCCATGGTGGCTGGGGGGTGGGGGTGGTGGGAGACATGAGTGGGGGCCTGGTGGAGGCTGCCCCTGCACTGCTGGGGGGTGGGGCTGGTGGTAGACATGGGTGGGAGCCTGGTGGGGGCTGCCCCTGCACTGCTGGGGGGTGGGGGTGATAGGGGACATGAGTGGGGCTGCCCCTGCACTGCTGGGGGGTGGGGTGATAGGGGACATGAGTGGGGGCCTGGTGGAGGCTGCCCCTGCACTGCTGGGGGGTGGGGGTGGTGGGAGACATGAGTGGGGGCCTGGTGGAGGCTGCCCCTGCACTGCTGGGGGGTGGGGGTGGTGGTATACATGGGTGGGAGCCTGGTGGGGGCTGCCCATGGTGGCTGGGCTGTGGGGGTGGTGGGAGACATGAGTGGGGGCCTGGTGGAGGCTGCCCCTGCACTGCTGGGGGGTGGGGGTGGTGGGAGACATGAGTGCGGGCCTGGTGGAGGCTGCCCCTGCACTGCTGGGGGGTGGGGGTGGTGGGAGACATGAGTGGGGGCCTGGTGGAGGCTGCCCCTGCACTGCTGGGGGGTGGGGGTGGTGGTAGACATGGGTGGGACCCTGGTGGGGGCTGCCCATGGTGGCTGGGGGGTGGGGGTGGTGGGAGACATGAGTGGGGGCCTGGTGGAGGCTGCCCCTGCACTGCTGGGGGGTGGGGGTGGTGGTAGACATGGGTGGGAGCCTGGTGGGGGCTGCCCCTGCACTGCTGGGGGGTGGGGGTGATAGGGGACATGAGTGGGGGCCTGGTGGGGGCTGCCCCTGCACTGCTGGGGGTGGGGGTGATAGGGGACATGAGTGGGGGCCTGGTGGAGGCTGCCCCTGCACTGCTGGGGGGTGGGGTGGTGGTAGACATGGGTGGGAGCCTGGTGGGGGCTGCCCATGGTGGCTGGGGGGTGGGGGTGGTGGGAGACATGAGTGGGGGCCTGGTGGAGTGTGCCCCTGGTGGCTGGGGGGTGGGGGTGGTGGGAGACATGAGTGGGGGCCTGGTGGAGGCTGCCCCTGCACTGCTTGGGGGTGGGGGTGGTGGTAGACATGGGTGGGAGTCTGGTGGGGGCTGCCCATGGTGGCTGGGGGGTGGGGGTGGTGGGAGACATGATTGGGGGCCTGGTGGAGGCTGCCCCTGCACTGCTGGGGGGTGGGGGTGGTGGTAGACATGGGTGGGAGCCTGGTGGGGGCTGCCCCTGCACTGCTGGGGGGTGGGGTGGTAGGGGACATGAGTGGGGGCCTGGTGGGGGCTGCCCCAGCACTGCTGGGGGGTGGGGGTGATAGGGGACATGAGTGGGGGCCTGGTGGAGGCTGCCCCTGCACTGCTGGGGGGTGGGGGTGGTGGGACACATGAGTGGGGGCCTGGTGGAGGCTGCCCCTGCACTGCTGGGGGGTGGGGGTGATAGGGGACATGAGTGGGGCCCTGGTGGAGGCTGCCCCCCGTGGCTGGGGGGTGGGGGTGGTGTTAGACATGGGTGGGAGCCTAGTGGGGGCTGCCCATGGTGGCTGGGGGGTGGGGGTGGTGGGAGACATGAGTGGGGCCTGGTGGAGGCTGCCCCTGCACTGCTGGGGGGTGGGGGTGATAGGGGACATGAGTGGGGGCCTGGTGGAGGCTGCCCCCGCACTGCTGTGGGGTGGGGGGTGGGAGACATGAGTGGGGGCCTGGTGGAAGGTGCCCCTGGTGGCTGGGTGGTGGGGGTGATAGGGGACATAAGTGGGGGCCTGGTGGTGCTGCCCCTGCACTGCTGGGGGGTGGGGGTGATAGGGGACATGAGTGGGGGCCTGGTGGAGGCTGCCCCCAGTGGCTGGAGGGTGGGGGTGGTGGGAGACATGAGTGGGGGCCTGGTGGAGGCTGCCCCTGCACTGCTGGGGGGTGGGGGTGGTGGGAGACATGAGTGCGGGCCTGGTGGAGGCTGCCCCTGCACTGCTGGGGGGTGGGGGTGGTGGGAGACATGAGTGGGGGCCTGGTGGAGGCTGCCCCTGCACTGCTGGGGGGTGGGGGTGGTGGTAGACATGGGTGGGACCCTGGTGGGGGCTGCCCATGGTGGCTGGGGGGTGGGGGTGGTGGGAGACATGAGTGGGGGCCTGGTGGAGGCTGCCCCTGCACTGCTGGGGGGTGGGGGTGGTGGTAGACATGGGTGGGAGCCTGGTGGGGGCTGCCCCTGCACTGCTGGGGGGTGGGGGTGATAGGGGACATGAGTGGGGGCCTGGTGGGGGCTGCCCCTGCACTGCTGGGGGTGGGGGTGATAGGGGACATGAGTGGGGGCCTGGTGGAGGCTGCCCCTGCACTGCTGGGGGGTGGGGTGGTGGTAGACATGGGTGGGAGCCTGGTGGGGGCTGCCCATGGTGGCTGGGGGGTGGGGGTGGTGGGAGACATGAGTGGGGGCCTGGTGGAGTGTGCCCCTGGTGGCTGGGGGGTGGGGGTGGTGGGAGACATGAGTGGGGGCCTGGTGGAGGCTGCCCCTGCACTGCTTGGGGGTGGGGGTGGTGGTAGACATGGGTGGGAGTCTGGTGGGGGCTGCCCATGGTGGCTGGGGGGTGGGGGTGGTGGGAGACATGATTGGGGGCCTGGTGGAGGCTGCCCCTGCACTGCTGGGGGGTGGGGGTGGTGGTAGACATGGGTGGGAGCCTGGTGGGGGCTGCCCCTGCACTGCTGGGGGGTGGGGTGATAGGGGACATGAGTGGGGGCCTGGTGGGGGCTGCCCCTGCACTGCTGGGGGGTGGGGGTGATAGGGGACATGAGTGGGGGCCTGGTGGAGGCTGCCCCCGGTGGCTGGGGTTGGGGGTGGTGGTAGATATGAGTGGGAGCCTGGTGGGGGCTGCCCATGGTGGCTGGGGGGTGGGGGTGGTGGGAGACATGAGTGTGGGCCTGGTGGAGGCTGCCCCTGCACTGCTGGGGGGTGGGGGTGATAGGGGACATGAGTGGGGTCCTGGTGGAGGGTGCCCCACAGTGCTGGGGGGTGGGGGTGCTGGGTGACATGAGCAGGTGTACAGGGTAGTCCCCTGTGGTGTCGGAACCCTGCAGTGGAGGGTGTACAGGGAATACCTGGGAGCACACAGCCAAATCCTGTGTAGAATTTCCTGCGTACCCCTGAAATACACGTACCCAGCCAAATCGCGTGTGGAAATTCCCGCGCACGTACCTGGCCAAATCACATGTGAAATGTCCCGTGCACCCCTGAGATCCACATATCCTGCCAAATCGTGTGTGGAAATTCCTGCGCACATACCCGGCCAAATCGCGTGTGGAACTTCCCGCGCACCCCTCAAATCCACGTACCCTGCCAAATCGTGTGTGAGACTTCCCGCGCACCCCTGAGATCCACGTACCCAGCCAAATCTTGTGTGGAAATTCCCGCGCACGTACCCGGCCAAATCGCATGTGGAACTTCCCGCGCACACCTGAAATCCACGTACCCTGCCAAATCGCGTGTGAAACTTCCCGCGCACCCCGGAATACACGCACACGTTATTTTTCAGTCAGTGGGTGTCTGTGTTTGTGGGTACCCCTTTGCACGTCATTTGTCCTGGAGGGCCACAGTATAGGACATTCATCATAGCTGTATATAGGTGCTATTTGTTGGCGCACCTTTTGGCGCACATTTATTAGAGGCGCAGAGACGCTACCGCCTGCTTTCTTGTGGCGGTTGTGTTTGTGCCTGTGCGCTGGTTTGACCATGCGCTTTTTTGCCCTATTCGATTCCATGAATACGTGTTGTAGGCGAGCGTGTGGGCGTTCCGCGCACTTGCACCCTGTACTTCCCCCGTGACGCCCACATTTTGGCAAGTTGTTCCCCATTCCGAGTGTTACGCCCCGTGTTCCACCTACTTTGGTTGTGTGTGCCGTGCTATGTGCGATTTTCGCTATGGCCTGTGCGATTTTCGCTGTGACCTGGCGCACGCCGTTAGATGGCCTGTGCGCCAACGTGCGCTGTGCACTTTTTTAGCGCACATCCGATGGTTTTCTCGCGCACGGCCTTCCATGAATCGATGTGCGCTGCTTTTCGTGCGATTTTCGCACTTGCACTGCGATTTTCGCTATTCCACTGCGAATCGCACGTTTTTGGCCACTTGCGCTGCACTAATTATTCCATGAATCGGCCTGTAAATCATCTAAGGCACTAAGCATCTTATCAAATACAGTAAACACAGTTAGAAACATGCGCAACATCTCTGTAAAGTAAACAAATTAATTCCCATTAACAAAAATAGTAAGGTTAATTGGTTGCACCTTTGGCATTTCTCGATATAAAGTCACATGGATTGTAACAAATAACATCAAGCGGCATAGCAAATATCCCAGCAAATATAATTATTCAAATTCGCATGCTGATCATTGCGTTATTACAGATTAAATTCTGTGCATACATAACAAACATTCTAGTCCAGCAAGCACGTAGCACTTTATTGAGTACTAGCACATTGCACTTTATTAAGGTAAAGCAATGAGCAATCACTTTAGTACAGCTACTATAGCAAAATGGACAATTTCGAACAGCAATATTTGCACAATGATAGTTTATTCAAAGGAATGATAGTTCATTTAAAACGAATGCGTTTGAATATATATTGTATGCACAATGTAGCAATATTATACAATTCTTTATATCAGCAAACAAAGGTATTAGAGCATGACATTATGTTTATATTAGAGCCTAAGGGACATCCAACATGGCCGCTCTCAGAGGATAAGGAGAGTGCAATCAATTAGCAGTCTAGTGTTGTTAACCAAAGGAGAGCACTGATGAGTCATGGGTTAAATGCAAAGGAAGTCCATTGTTCCATTCACAATCTGACGAAGCCCAGTTTGGCTGAAACGGGTAATTGTGTGTTGTTTTCTTTATATGTCCACTTACTGATTAATAAAGGACTTTTATCACAGAGAAGATGGCCAAATGTGATTCTTTGGATTTAAAATTGAGGAGTACTGCTGTGAACCACGTAATTGCAGTTCTTGTTTTTTCTTCATATATATATGCCATGTAGTTATGGTTAAGTTGGTGTTTCCATAGGAAGAGCACTTTTTGGGCGGCTTATAACTTCGCTCCCCCTGGACGAATCCTCATGGCCATTTGGCCATGCACCCAAGATTGTATGCCCTGGCCACAACCACCGCAGCATATCACACCCATAGTGGCTTTTAACTTTGGGTCAAAAACTAATTTATAAGGAACAATGTTATAAGCTTGTATGGGTGTGATATGCTGCGATGGTTGTATTTATCTTGTTATACGTACTATTTGGTTTAGTAACGGGAGTCCATGTTTTTCTTGTTCATTTCTGTACTAAAAGAAAATAGCATGTTAGTATTAGTATTTTATAATTACTTATTAAATTGTACAATCAACACTTTCTTCTTTGTGTTGACCCTCATATTTAGTAGATTACAAACCAGAGTACTGTGCAATGTGCAAAGTTTCTGTGTTTGTTGCTAAAATCATTGCGTCTGTGGGAGAAAAAAAATCCATGTTGGATAAAAAAAAAACCTTTTTCTGTTATGGTACAGTTTATTTATTTGTTTGTTTTCCGCGTTTACTTGTTCTTTCTGCCTAATGCTTTACAAATTGGATTGTTCCAGTTTTTGTGAGCAGTAAGATATTAGGTATTTGTTTAGATATTGGAAAATTTTGGCCCAGTTGATACCAGTAGGCGTATTCTAACTGTTTATGTTTTGATATAATTTCGTGGTATTGATTTATCTGTTTGCATATTTGTAAATTTTGGGACAGTTAGATACCAATTGGCGTATTCTAACTGTCTATTTATTGCTCTATTTGAGTGGTATTAATTTATCTGATTAGTTGTTGTAGGATCTTTGGGCAGTTAGATAGGTTTTGAAATATTGTGACAGTTTATATTTTTTTACTACAAGTGTACTTAAGGTTTAAGTACAGTTCAGTTATCAAATTTCGGTTTTAAGAACATTAAATATGCGTTTGTAAGATTAGCTGGTAATCTCTGCTTTAGAGTAACGGTACTATCATTACATTCAAACCATCCACATTTTTTTTTAATATATGCAGTGTAGTGCCCTGAGTTGGTTGTGGCTCCTGCGTGGTAGATTATACCTATTGTTGTGAAGGTTTTCCTACCAAGTGATATTTGACCATGTGTGAATCCATTCAGCTTGCCGTTGTTTTTCGCACCATCTGCATTGTAACGTAGAAGCATTAGTATTACGTATTTACTATACATGGAGCAATTATCCGAATTGCAGGTAGAACATAATCTACCGTGGTTTGCATTTTGTACAAGTTGCTGAAATGGAACGGATTCACAATTAGGTATTGATATATAGACAAAGCGCTCATTGGGGATTTGTTCTTGTGTCACATTGTTGCAGAGAGTGCATGTATGTTTCCACAAGTATGAAATCTGGAAGATTTCATTTATAGGTATGTTTTTATTTTCCAGTACTAATAGTAAGTACATTAGAAATTCTTGTGGATCTTCCTGTGAGTTTATAGTGAATTTCACCATTCCAGCACAGTAGTCCAATTGTCGTCTTATTCCAAAAACACTATACGTGTTGTCAGGATTGTTTGCTGCATTTCTGTGAAGTACTAACATTTGCAAACACAATGGGTCTGTACTGTGTAAGTAAATGTTGTCAACAATTGGTGGTAATTGAAATAGAATATTCATTGCTACATTTGTGTAGCAACTTACACCAACTATATTTGAGAATTTAAATGGTCCAGGTAGTTCTGTATCTAACTGCTTTTTTTGGAGTTTGTCTCCCTTTTTTAAAGAAGTACCTGGTTTACTTTCCCTAAATGATTCTTTTTTGCTTGTGGTACTTGATGAAGTTTTAGTTTCTTTTAGTCTCTTTGGAGGATTTGCAGTGACATCCTGTTGCATTTCAGTTTGATTTAGTTTTCTTTTAGAAAACTTTCCTTTTTGTGGAACAGGATATGTTTGTAGATGGGAGGTGTATAGTGAACGAAGTCTATTGTATTCTAAAATGCAAGGAATATCAGCATTTACTTTACTTGCATCAAAGTTTATTAGAAATAGACCGTCAATTATACGTAGGCGTGACAGTGCTACATAGCTCATGCCTTCTTTAAAGACTGTGTTACCAATGTCTATCATTACTTTGTCTAGAGTAAGACGTTGTGATTTATGAATGGTGACTGCGTATGCAAGAGTTAGAGAAAATTGTTCTCTGCGTACATACATGTCTTTGAAGAGAAGGAATCGAGCTGTTGAGCGTCCTATTCTTTTTATTTCTGAAAGTTTGACAAACTGAATTTTGTTGTCACGTGGGTATGTTTGAAAGTCAACAACTGTACCCAGTGCTCCATTAACTAGTCCTTGGTCCACGTCAAGGTTACGTTTAAGCATTACTCTGCAATTTAAGGATAATTTTAATATCTTTTCCAAGCCTGCTGTGTTTGAGATTGATTTTTCTAAACTATTTAGTCTTGCTGTGGCTTGGTCACACATGGGTAGTGTCATTCCATGTACATCTAGTTTGTCTGTGGCGCTAATTTCCATAATTGGTTGCATTTCTTTGCTTAACATTATTTCATTGAATTTGAAACAGCTTGCAAGAGTTGGCATTAAGGCCATACAATTGACATTGTTGTGGGCTAATTGTTCCATAACATCTGTAGCACATGCATTATCACCATAAAGTGCATGAATGTGCCAGGTTTTCAATATTGCTTCTGCTTCTCTAGAAAGTATACCAACTCTGATACTTTATAAGATGTTGGCATAAGTGAGATCTGCAGATTGGCGCATGTTTTCTGTTAATTCTCTGCATTGGAAATGTTGCCAAAGGTTGACATTTCCAATGCTGCCAACAGTTTCTCGGCAGAGTTTGTGTCCTAATGTTTTAAAAATAGGCTCACCTTTTACAGGTGTCAATTGAAGAAGATCTCCGAAAACAATGATGTGTTTTCCTGCAAAGAGATCTTCATAGTTTGTTTTGAGTACTTCTTGTAATCTGAGGTGAATCAAAGCCAACATTGGTTGGACACCATGCTCACTTCATCTATTAGTAGCATTTTCATTTGTTTCAATACTCTGCGTACTTCCATTGCAGCTTCTGCAGAAAGTTTGTAATAATCTAACTTGTTTTGGTGTTCTACTGGCAGGAGTAGTAATCGGTGTAAAGTGACACCACCTATGTTGTAGGCAGCTAAACCTGTGGGGGCAGTGACAACAGCTGACAGTTTGTTGTTTGTCAATTGTTGAAGGAACTTACTGATGATTTTGATTAGGAATGTTTTGCCAGAACCAGCTTCACTACTGACATACAATAGTATAGGGTTGTAATTTTGGCAGGTGCATTCTTTGTTTTCATGTTGCACACCATGTGCAATTTCTTTTGTTATTTCTTGAAAAATGCTATGTTGCTCTTTGTTTAGTTTTGATTGTAGTGTAGTTAAGTCTTCTTTATCTTCATAGTGACACATGGTGTTTTCTACTTCTATCATAGCTAATTCTGCCTCTTTTGTTATTAGTGGTTCTCCCAGTGGTTCTTGGCTTCCTGTGACAGAAGGTTGGCTACTGTCAGGAGTGTCCTTATCTAGTTGGGCCTGGAGTTCATCTTCGTGTTGCTGTTCATTGTGCAACATTGTTTTGTACTGTGCAAAGTTTACATCAGTTATACTGCTTTCATTGGCTTTGAAAGCGTCTTCATATGAGTCATAGGTATTTAGTATTTCTTCTTCTTTTCTCCATGGTTTGAAGAGTTGTAGCAGGGACATGTAATATATTTCTTTATGTTGAGGAGTCTTTAATGACAATTTGATATGATTCATTAAATTTGGTTTGGTGAGTTTTACTAAGCTGCCATCACATTTTGTCACTTTGTATTTACGGTTTTGCTCATCAGGTTTTATATTATTTTTGTATGTGTAGTTTTGGGCTATGTGGTATAGACACATGTTTTCCAAAGTGGTACTCCTGTTTGGGTAGTATGTGTCCAATAAATTGTCTTTTAAAATGTCTTGGCTGTTGGGATCATGTTTGGCTATTGTTTCTATATCTTCGTATGATTTTAGAACTCTTTTTCTAGATTTAGCTGGACCAAGACTTAGCCATACTATATTTGCAGATTTACCATACAATGCAGTACCAGTTAATCAATCAGCTGCTTCATAGGATCCACATTCTCTATGGGACAGCATTTTTATGCCCAAGCTGTATAATTTCTGAGACACTGTTTTATCTGATGACAGGTCATTCCAGAGGTCTTGGAGCTCTGCCTTTTCTGATTTGGTTAAGTATGCTGTGACATATCGTGCAACTGCAGTAGAATTGTCTGCAATGTACTGCACCTCTATGTTTGCATTCCACAAGTGGGCAATGATTGCATTGTAATCATTGATATATTTTTCTTCTTCTTTTCTTTTTATGCAATATGTATTTTTAGGTGACTTACCTTTAACACTATGTCTAACTGAAGACATGAGGTTGTTCACTTGACCTGAATTTGTAACTGGTCTAGGGAAACCAAATCGGCATTTGGTGTAGTATTTCCCTTTGTTTTTGTATTTGCGACGACAATATTTGCCACATTTGTGTCTTTGGAATTGTAAGATTTTTGCATGAAGATCACTATTTGTGGATTCTGACGGAATTTCACAAGTGACATATTTTTCAATAAACTGTAAAACAGTGGCATCACTGTCTTGACCAAATTTAGGAGCATCTTTAATCCATAAAAGCATGTGGACATGTGGCGCTCCTCTGGCTTGGTATTCTTTTCTTCAAAAGAAGTGTTGCACTTCTCCAAGGGGAGGAACAGTTTTATTACAAATAAAATGTAGCATAGCAATGATGTGATGGTGAAAATATCTAGAAACATTAACAGGATCCTGAGAACAAAGTTCTCCAGGTGTTAGAATATCTATGTTTGTTTTGTTTTCGTTTGATATGCGTAGGAAAGCATGTAAATCTTCCCATGCATATTCTGCGCAACTTAATGTAACAAACCAAGTGGGTGGGCCAAGGTTTCTGATCATACAACGTACATCTCCATGGCGTCGAAACCAGTACTCTTTAGTACCTCGCATATTTGCTAATAGATTTGTAAGATTTGCCTGTAAAACCTCATCTTTTTGTTGAACTTTTTGTAATAATTGTGTGGCTGACATAAAGTTGCAGGTTCACTTTCAAAGAGTAGGTGGAATATGTAGAAAAACAAAGATGTTCCCAGTCTCACTGCGCCAAGAAATTATAATTAATTGTTTGTGCAAAGAAAAGCCTTTATTGTTTGTGCGAAGAGAAGCCTGACACGTGTTTCAAGCTGTGTACAGCTTTTCATCAGAGGCTTAGGTTGCAGCAATAAGAACTCCACATTTAGAGTAGGACAATGCCAAATACAGTTCTCAAAATGCCTCGCAGTTGCGGAAAGCTCAATGACCGCTTGTTTCAGTCTACTCGTGTTACCATTGGGAATATGTATTCCACATTTTGTCTAAATCTGGGATCTTC
Source organism: Ambystoma mexicanum (assembly GCF_040938575.1). Taxonomy (NCBI): domain Eukaryota; kingdom Metazoa; phylum Chordata; class Amphibia; order Caudata; family Ambystomatidae; genus Ambystoma; species Ambystoma mexicanum. The sequence goes on along the minus strand of NC_090927.1, from coordinate 415,570,878 downwards.
AGAATACATCCGTAATGAGGGGTATTCTGAAGCTGATATTTGAATAGGTCTATCATCATACCTTCCTCCTTTGCCAGTAGGAAAGAGTAGAGGAAAAGCACATGCTTCTATACTTTTTTCCCATATGCTGATTGGTGATCCTTTTGTTTGACTCATTTGGTACGTTTCCAGTGCATCTTCTATGGTGTCATTAGAGTGCAATGGGTGAATTGTATAATGGTCTAAAGTGTTTGCTATTGTAGCAGGATCTAGGAGCTCAAATTGACCAGTTTCTTCTGTCTCTTGAATTATTTCAGTTGTAGCTTTCAAGTTTTCTTCGATATTAATTTCTTTGTAATAATCATTATTCTCTTTGAGTTATTGCAGGGCTTCTCTAACTTTATGTAAATCTACCAGTTGTTGCCAAATGTTTTTGTCTTTTGTAGGTACTCCATTTACCAAGATAATTAAAGATTGTTGCATTGGACGTTGCACTCCTAGAGTGTGCACATTTTCTTTTAGATCTAATGGTAAATACACTACTTTTCCACGAATACCTTTCACTAATTCAGAGGGAGGTAATTTTGCAGTTTTTGGTTGAAGGCGTATTATTGCTTGAAATAGATGAACTGTTTGAATTATGATGCTCTCATATAAATTAAGTTGTTGAAGGAGTTTTGGTAGTGGATGTAATTCCAAGTTATTTGAGATAGCACGTGAAGGAGTTTGGTTGTTGTCAAGTTTGGTAGTGCAGTAACTGCAAAGTATTATGGGGTCAGTTATTTCGTATTTGTTTTCTGCTATAAGGTAGAGAGTTAATTCAAACCATTTAGAATCTTCATTGTCTTCTATTTTGTATGAAAGGTCTACAGTTTTTGTGTTACTTTTATAACACGTTCTGCGGCAACATACACACACGTGGTTTGGTACTTCAGCTGAAGTGCTTTGAAATTTTAGTATTTCTTTTTTGTATGTGTGTAGTGAAAGGTTGCCATGTGCAGATTTGTTACGAAGTTGGTTGACAGCTAATTCATCTTGTAAGTGGGTTTCATTTCCAAAATATTTTTTCTGTATATACTCGATTTCTTCTAGTAGGTCTTTTGGTTTACCATGTAGAAGAATGTTATTTAAATTGGCTAGTGCTAAAGCAGGACTTTTTTGCATAATACAGTTTATAAACTAGATTTCTTATTCTTGCATGATGTGTTGATATCCTTTTGAGATCATGGAAGGTTGTTTTGCAAGTAGCACCTGATATGCAGGCCAACGAATGTCCTTGCAGTCCTGTGTGCTTGCATACTGGACAAGCATCCATACTTTGCAGTATTTTAATTTTGATTTTGTCTTTGCTTTTCACATATTGATTGAGGAATAGGCGTAAAGATTTGAACATTTTTTTAGGAATGTTACACATTGACGTGCATGGCCATGTGTAAATTAGATGTTCTGATTCAGTCGAATGGAGGGGTAAATCTAGGTTTTCAGGGCATATTTTTGTAAGGAGTACTTCTTGTTCCATTATGGTATTATTAACTTTTTCATAACCTCGACCACTGCTATGTATGGCAATTGTATTTGTTTGCTTTTGTTTGTACGCTTCTTCATTAAAGTATGGTTCTGTGCTTGTAGTGTGACTCCATTCACCTCCACAGATATTTAAGAAGTTATTTCTGTTCACATTTCGTTTATTGAGAAGTCTTTTTTGAAGTTTAGTTATTAGTTTTGTTAGTGGTTTAATTCTGTTTAACACAACAATAAATTTCTTTTGAGAAGAATTGCACTGTCTATCAACGCTTCTAAGATTACTTTCCTACGATAGGTTTGAAGTGTTGAACCTGGTTTCCCTCCTGTTTTTATCAGATTTTGAAGGACTTTGTGACGGAACATCTTGGCTAATATACTTTTCTTGGTATGCTTACTCAAGATTTATAGAAGACGTTTTATTTGTAGTGATAGTTGATTTTCTGTTAATAGTTTTTTGGGTCGTTTTACTTTGTGATAGAGGAGGCAAAGTTTTTGCACTAGAAACTTCTTCTGTTTCACAACATGACTGTATTAGCTCTTGTGTTTCAACGTTTTTTTACAAATTCTGCTATAGATGGGTGTTTATATTGGAGACTTTTCTTTTCATTTGCTCTACTTCTGCGTCCCTTTCTACGGAGTTGCTTTTTGGTGGGCATTCTGTAGCGTCTGTTGAAAAAAATACAGAAGGTATGGGTTGGGGGTTTCTGCAATGCATGTGTGTTGTGTGCATGATTGTTTGAGTAAGATGATAAAGATGTATGTAATGGTGTGTGATTGTGAATTGGGAAGTTGAACTACCAGGGATGGGTATTCTTCAATTAATGTGTTACTAAACTGGGGTTCAGATGACAGAAAGAAGGAAGCCGGTGGTGTGGAGAAGAATAAATAATATAGGTAAAGCTATACAATTAAAACAGTTGTTTGTTCTACAACACCTACATTCTAGCGGCTGAGTTGGGTAATTTGTGTGCCGAAAAATAGGAATCTGAGGGCCATTCTGACAGGAGATCACTGTTTAAGACGGGGGGAATTTTTGGTCAGAATGGTGCAGAATCTCTATTTTTAGGCACAGAAATACCATGAATGCACCGTACAGTGCGTGTGAGTTATAAATCAAATATTATGGCAACAATCTACTTACTTTTTTTTCAAAAATGAGTAGTTTGCTTCTTAGTTGTTCTTTGTAAATCAAAATCGGCTGCTTCTATTCAGGAGAATGGGCTTAACTGCAATTGTAAAAGAAAGAAATTAGTAATTTGGTTGCTATATAGCACTATTTTCTTTTTAGACATAGATTTTTTTTAAATTGAAATGCTCAGCGCCTTCCTGAAAACCATTAAAACTATATTATGACTAAGAGTAGGAAAGAAAATACTTTACTATGGTTTGTACAATTCATAATCTACCAACGTATACCACTATTCTTGTGACTAAGCTTTTCCACGTAATAGTGAGTCATTGTCATCATAGCTCTCAACCATGTGTGTTGCAAAGGCGGGTGAAATCACCTGATTTTGTTTTTGGCGGGTGAGACGCCCATTGGAATGAATGGGCGTGCAGGAGGCTTGGCGGGTGAGTCAGTCCTTTACAAGGCGGGTGACACCCGCCAAAAGCGTGTGAGTTGAGAGCTATGTGTTATAGCCTGCTTTTGCACGTAACAGTGAGTGAATGTCATAGTCTGCTTGTCCTATATGAATGTATGTAAGTACTTATATAAACGAAAAAAATTAAACCCAATTATGTGTTTGTGCAAATAATATTGTTTGAGATTTGATCATAGAGTGTGTATGTTATTTTCTGTGATTATATGTCGTTTATATATTTTATTTCAAAAAAGTTAGTTTAATAGTATTTGCATGTGTGTGTGTGTATGAAGAAATTAAACGATATAAAGGTTTGTAAGTGACAGGTCATTTTAGGACAATGAAACAATGAGCGTCAATTCATTTTTCAGATTATAGAAGGTAAAAGTCGGTTAGAAAATGTGTTCATGTACTGTGTATAAAATATGCATACCTGTACTTTCTGTTCATGTATATGGATATGGACCAAGCTGCAAGTAGAAATATTGGAGATTTGTATAGTATTTCTCGTAGATCGTGGTTGTCAATGGTATGAGACTTGTACTCCGAGAGATACACCGTACATTTGTAGTGCTGCTCTATGATGATGCAGTTACATGTAGAGTTATTGGATTTGATAGGTGGATGGTCATGTGATTGCTTAGCTACATCCAATGAAGGAATTGCACAGAGAGTGAAATCGAAATGGTAGAAGGGCTGTCCATGTTACGATACATTCCCGGACATGGCAGTAGTTCTAGGAGACCGCATATTACATCCGGGGAATTTGGGGAGGGGAGGTATGGAAATGAGATTGGATGAAGCAAGGGATTGGTCAGTAAAGTTTAGTGAGTGTGTTGTGCTAGTAGAGGTTTTCTCAGATATTGTTTTTGCAGCGAGAAGAACAGATAGCTATGGCTGAGTGTTTCAAAACACAGATTGTATGGATTTTGGGAGACTCGTGGATTCATTGGTTGAAGGTGCATGCAGAAAGCTTTGGAGTATCTATAGATCTTGGATTCCCACATGTGGAAGTGCACTGACATGGAGTGCGTGGAATGAAGTGGTTGGACTTACTACTTCTCTGTGCAACTTTGAAGATAGAGGAACATCCAGACATAATTGTAATTCATTGTGGAAGGAACAGTTTAGGACATGTGTCTGGAATTTCTTTGCAATTTGCAATGAAAGAAGGACTTCAGAAGATAATAGACATGTTTCCAAACTCTAAAATGATTTTTTCACGGATTGCGCAGAGACAAGTGTGGCTTCGTTCTTTCTCATGTGGTCCACAAATGGAGAAAGCAAGGCGTAATGTTAATAAGGCTGTTTGTGCCTTCCTAAGAGATTTTGGCATGTCCTCTTTTAACAATGAAAATATTTTGTTTCATAGTGCATACATTTTTCGCAAAGATGGAGTCCATCTTACTTATGCTGGCAATCAGATTTTTCTGAGAAATGTACAAAATGCATTGCGAACTTTTTTAGAAATACAGCATTCGTTTTGAAGTGCGTCTTACGTAGTTAAAATGTTTTACATTCAAACACCTCCCAAAGGCTCTTTTCAGAGCCACCAATTCCTGTTAGAGAAAAATGCATTGGTTTCAATAGGGTAGCAATGCAATTGTTTTTCTGTTCGCGGACCGTCCGCGGACTTTCACGAAATGGAAATGGCTATGCTTTATGTATCTTCACTTCTATTTTTTAACTGTGAAAGGCGGCTCTGAAAAGAGCCTTATTTTTTTTTATTTTTGTTATTTTGTATTTTTTTTGTTCTTTTTTATACACAACACACTAGGAGAGGAGGGAAAGGAGGGTAAACTGAGGGGGACACCCACCAAAGGGATAAGAAAGGGCGAGCTGAGAGAGGAAGATGTAGAGTGGGTTTTATTTGGGTAGTGAGCAGGTCTTCTGATGCTCTGAGACGATCGTCTCAAAAGCACTCCGAAGTCGCTCCCCCCTGCAGAGTACTGTATCACAGTACACACATACAACTGTGACCCTCGAAAGGTAAGGGTCATCAGAATTCTGTATGGCCTGTGAGGCAGCTTGAGGAAGACGCTGTCCCACAGAGGTGTTCCTTGTGGTGACAGGATCAGGAACGGAGGATGAAGTAGAGGCAATCAACCTACTAAGCTTCTCGCAAGGTACAACCTTGCGAATGGCCCCAGTGTGGAAAGAGCGCAGGTGTCGCTTCATGGTAGTGGTCCCAAAGCTATACGAACCAAGCTTCCCACGACTGAGTACCATTATGCACTCATTACAGGTGACACGGTTCGCATGAGACTTAGGACCGTTTCCATGAACGGTAAACAACCGCCACACCCAAGATTCACGCCGACGCCGGGTAGTAGGGATTTCCTCTACCTCATTCTCGTCATCCTCTTCTTCCTCCTCTGTTTCCTCACTCCTGTTCCCCTCTTCAGGCCCTTGGGGAAATGGTGGTGGTGGAGGGGGTGGGGGTGGGGGTGGTGCTGAGGCAGATGTAGCACCATGTGGTAATAGTCGAGCCACGGATGTCATAGGCTTGGAGATGGAAATCTCAAAATCTGCAAAGTATGCAGCAAAATGCAGTGTGCTCTGTGGAATAGTCAGAAACACAATGAGAATGCGCTCTAGGGCGTGGTCTTATATCGGGGTGCTTGTGCGCGGGTCGCGGACATGCGCGCCGTCCGCAAGACAGATCGAACATCAAAAAAGGTTCAAAAAGTCACAAAAACTATGTGGAAAGTTAGGATTAGTATGTGGGATTTGTGGTATTGTGATTTTTTAATGAGAAATATTGTGGATTACTTGGAAATGTACTTTTAAACTGGTCGGGGACACGAACAGTGTCCGCATTTAGAGCACAAGATGAGCGTGGGCGCGGTCACATGATTATTTTGTGAACATGTTCGCTAAGGTAGCGGTCGTCCGCAGGCCACCCAATGTACGGACATTGTTTTGAGCATGCTTGTTGATGTTCTGCGGACAGTGTTCGGGTCCTGAACTAATTAAAAGTGCGTCACATGTAAAACGAACAGTTACGGACAGCCGTTTGTTCTTAGCACAGTTTAATTTATTTGCTAACAATACGGACAGACATAGCGTTTCAAGCACACCTCCATTTTCGTTTATTACGAACAATTCAGAACACCACGAGTGTTCTTAGAACATTTTCAACTTGCATGAGAACATTACGGACAGATGTAGTGTCCTCAGGACAGTCACATTTTCGTTTCTTTACGAACATTTCCGAACAACCGCGGTGTCCGTGGACACCTAAATTGGTTTTATCACAAGGAACCGAAAGTAATTACAACACAATATAAGAAAAGTAACTTTATTTCATATATATATACAATTATGACTGGGAAGGTGGGGCAGAAACGGAAACAAAAACAGGAGAATTCGGGATTTCTAGATAACTGGGATCAGGTGAAGAAGGGAAGGAAAGCTCATCGAAATGCTTTGGTCCATAGACAGGGTTTGGGGTTAACTGCGTGGGATAGGGTGAGGGGGGACAAGTGCAGGTTGGACAATGGTGAGCTGTTGGGGGTTTCACATAATTTTCCACAAAGTTTTTCAAATCCATAAAATTATGCATAAGGTCGTCCATTTTTTGATTAATCTGCTGTAGAGTGATATCCTCTGATTGTTTTTGTGAGATGCTTGGAATTTTTGTATGGTCTGTAATAAAAAAAATGTATATGTTAAATGTATACAAAATAATATTTATTAATTGGTTTATATAGTAAAGTGTTTACAATTAGGTGGACTATTTTCTAACATTTCCTCTCGTGGGAAATGCTCCTCTAGCCAGTCGAGAGTACTACACATTTCTGTGAGAAAACAAAAAAGTAATATGTTTTTTTTTCTAATATAGAAAGTTTATAAATATATGAGTAAAAGGAAGTGCACTTACCATGTCTGGTGAGATATGTAATCAGTAGTGTATACGTCTGGTCTTGCTGTTGGTTGTGGAGCGTCTGTGAGGTAATTATGGTGGAAGCCACTTTATCTTCTTTTGGTATATTCCATTTTAAAACATATTGTATTTACATGAATGGTTAGTGTGTTACATATATGGGTAACATTTTTAAGTATTACTACATATACTTTGTATGTGTGCTGATTTGTGAATTTGTTAAATGTTCCTATGTTATGATGTAACTATTACACATACCTCCCCAGAGTTTATAGGTGGTGGTACTGTTGTCCAAACATGTCTGCGGACCGTCAAATTCAGTAGAAAGGGTTCAGTGTGTTCCATATTATACGTACATAAAGTCAAAGTTATTATTGTTAAGTTGTGCTACTAAAAAACTATGAAATTCAGTAAAAAAACTTTGTTAAAGGGAAGTTATGGTTAAGTTGCGCTACTAAAAACCTATGAAATTCAGTGAAAAAACGTTGTTAAAGGGACGTGATGGTTCAAAGTAAAACCGAAAAACCCCTGAAATTCGGCAGTTATGGTAAGATAAGCAACCATAACTCGCGCCGCCACCGTGCACTGCTAACACTAACACCCAGGACATCAAAGATGACATCACAAATCTTCCAAAACACCTTCCCTTAACTCTTGTCTCCAAGAAGGGCTAATCTGGTCAAATTCTTAGGCATGATTAATGCGAGCATAACCGTTGCCCTTGATGAAGTTGCTCCAGTAAGGATGAAGGTGACACACTCACTGCTGGGCAAGCTAACACGTGTAAAACATGTTTACACTTGGAGCTGCAAAGTTTAAAAGTAAAAGACATAACACTCAAAGAATCTAGGGCAGTTTCTGATCGAAAAGGCAACGTTTTTAAAGTCTACCAAGAGATAACTGACATGGAGAGCTTCAAACCAGGTCATACTCCTCATGTGTACACTGCAAAGATGGCCTCTTCTATTTTAGTTCCAAAGATCAAAATGATGTGTTTGGATAACCCAAAAAGTGCCACTTTTCCGCCCATGCTCTCCCTGTTGACAAAGGCATCGCTGACCTACTTCTACACAACAAGCCTCGACAAACTCCTGCAAGTAATGCACATTGTTAAAGCATTTGATCCTAAAGTGCCAGATTCACTCCTCAAAGAGAACATCATAGCTCTCATTTCAGGCATATTAGAGCTGCTAACCAAGTCTCCAACGTAGAGTTAGCTCCACGACACACTAAAACATGCCTTAATAGACTCTCCCTTTCCCAAGAAATATCTTGGATTTGGGGGCTCCATGCTAACTGAAGAAAATGTGTAAAAAATATTCTCCACACCAGATTCGACATCAGAGAATCGATTGTGCAACCAACAAACTTCAATGTGGTCCCTGCTTGACACTTCCTCTTAGTATCCTAAAAGTTCAGCAACGCCTCTTAGGTACCTTCTCTCCTTCCTCTCTGACTGCAACCAACATGTCCAAAGTAGCTCCGTCCTCATCATAAGCAAAGAATAACAAGTGCAGAGTGCAAAATGTTATGTCACTTTCACCACTATCATGTGAATGCGCTCAACAGCTGGGATTATAACTCTTCCACAGCTGCAGCTCCCCGTAATGTGATGACACACAGATGCCCCATCATCTAGAAAGAAATGACCATCTGGCCTGAACAGAATACCTGAAGGTCTGCAACACATCTATGATTGGATGGATAAACACTACCTGTGCCAGAATGACACCCAATCTAACATGCTGGCAATGCAGCATCATTAATAGTGGAAAACCTAATTTTCTTGTTTAATGCTGATCTTTAAATCTTGGTAAAACTTGCTGCCATAAATAAAAGAACAGCTTTCAGCGTCAGATGCTGAGAATACCGAAACAAAATCACCAACGCACCTGGACTCTCATGACTCCACTATTGCAATTCAATATACTATAAAGCCCCAGAAAAGAAGGCCAGGGAAACTTCGGTCAATCCAGAAACAAGCATCCAGGCTTTACCTGAACTTGGGGGCCGGGGGGTCTGCGGGGGATCCAACATTGCCGGCCTTGAATGTGCTACACTGGTTGCTATTCGCGTAATAGATTAAATGAAAAAACAGTGCATTATGTACAAAAGGGATAAGGGGCAGATTAGCTAAGAAAGTCGTGTCCCATTAAAGCCATACTAGAAACCTTAGATCGAGAAAGGCCCTGACACACCAGATGACTCTGACAAACCAAATTCAACTTCAAGAAAAAAGGCAAAAAACCCATCAGGGTTCATGCTGCCATTTTTTAATATTCTGAACCCCAAGTAACTGACCCTCCCTACCTACCAATCTTACGAAAAAGCATTAAAAACTATCCTGTTCAAAGAAGCATTTGCATTGTCTCCCAATACCATCTGACGCACCAAAGGTGGGTGCAGGCTATGTACCCCCTGCCAAGATCATCAAAGAGCCCAGCCCACTCTTGGGAGATAGACCAGTTTGGGGCTAAAACTACCTTCACCCAAATGTCACGTAGTTACAAAAATTTGTAGAGCGAAACACCTAGTACAGAGCAGTAGTGACTGCATCTGGGAGCAGGTGGAATTAGAAAGCAGAAGCTACCCAAAAGAGTATTGACCGCAATTAGACCAAATAAAATAGAGAATTATATGACAAGAAGCGTTTTCGGGTCTTTAAGAAAAGTCTCAAGGGAATTTAAAGAGCGAAGGTTTAGCAGTAGCTGATTCTAAAGATAAGGAGCCAATGCAGAGAATCATTTGTCAACTCTGGTCAGGGTGTGAGAAGAAGAATTCGCACCCGGGAAGGGCGCTCAGCCAATCAAGTGGCTGGAACAGCGGGCGAGAATACACAATCCCTGCCTGCTGTCCCAGCCACCCGAGGCCCTTACCCGGGGGCACTTTTGTTTTCATTTCGGAGGCAGCAGGGAGCCTCTCCCCGTTGCCTCCCCCAACCACTTCACTTACCTGCCCAACCGGAGCGCCTCCTGTCTGGCCACCACCATAGACATGGAAAGGGGACTTATACCCTTTTCCATATAGCAGTGGGCATTTTCTTTTTATTTCAATTTTTCATAAGGACATCGGCTGTGCTAACAGCACAGATCTCCTGATGAAAAATGTTGCACCCCGGACGAACCCCAGGTTGCGAATATAGCTTTTGTGCCCAGCCAGGAGTGCGGACGTGGCCTTTAGCAGCCCACTGCCCGAGCTGAGGCCCTCACCTGGCGGGTCGTTAAAGGCCATGTCCGCCCTCTTGGCAGGGCATGAAAGCCATAATATGTAACAGATGTGAGTTAGTGGAACGAAGTGGACTTGCGGCCAGGTAGAACTTAATGTTCAGGATAAGATACTTGGGTGCCAATCAATGGATACATTTGGAGACCAGGCACAGAATTTTAAAAACCAGTCCAGTGTGTGTGAAGCAATGGATAGAGACAAATTCTTAGGTCATTTTTAAATAAGCCGGACAGCTACAGGCTGCAAAGTAGCAAATGTGACAAAGGGGGAACATGAAATACACACTTGAAAACATGTTAAAAAGAAATAACAGTAGACTGCAGCCCAAAAATAAGAGGCAGGTGTAGTTCTGTACACGCAGATGTTGTCCAAAGATGCTATATTCAAATCAGTATTGTAAGGAATGTAAAGATGATGGCCTAGATAATAATCATTTGTTTTTTATATTACGGTTTGCAAAATCACTTTGCATAGAACATTTGTATACACAATTCTTATTACCCAACTGATGTTGATACTCATCCATCTCAGAGGGATGAAAGGGCTCAGGTGGCTTTGCTGAGATTCAAAACTGCGACCTGCAGATGACACGCAGATCTCAGCAGGAAGCACTCAGCCCACTGAGCTATTTTACTAGCGTTGCAGAATCCGACATACTCCAATATCTTCAGGTACCGCACTAGGTGCTACCTACACACCACACAGGAAGCTGCTATAGGGGTTTCTCCCCAATTGAGAAGTTCTTGGCTAGAGACATGCTCCACCCCCTTGGGGTGCCCTTATCCGAAGAATCTATAAGATTAAAGTTGTGGATAAGGGAAAATCAACTTGGGGATACATGCAGAAGTGACAAGCAGGCCTGAGGAAAACGTATTTATTTTGTTTATTTCTGTCTTAATTTATTTACATACAGAGGAGGAACAATGCTCTTTTGATCACAAAAGAACATACATTAGATAACAAATCAGATTTAACTAGAAGCAGTGAGCTTCTTACAGTGGTATGAGTTTGAGGGACTTTCTGACCAGGTTGTGGAGGGGAGTAAATGGAACAGTTACCATGGACAATCCATAAGTGGACATACATAGATTAAGGGCAGCCAACATTGGACATTTTTAAGTGCAGGTAGACGGTACAGCCAGCTGTGCTCAGGACCTGAGCCTGATGGGTGAGGTGCTAGAATGGAGGCAGAGGAAGTGAGAGGTGGAGGCAGGTTAGAGGCGAGGGAAAAATGTTAGCTAGCAGGCAATGAGAGGCAGGTTAACTCTAATTGATCAGGATTGGTAAACCAAGTGGTCACAGGCCAAGACATCGCCTACACGTATCCAATACAGGGAACTGGCATACAAAATGATCAATAGCTGAAATTAGACCCCCACACAGGCTATCGAAGATATCCCCACAAGCTTTTGATAGATGCTAAAGAGAAGATGAGGAAATTGATACTGTCATTTGGTGGTCATGGGGAAGAGATTATTGAGGTGATCTCAGACGCGCTGGGTATGTCATTTCCCTGGGACCAGTTCTACTGGGCCCAAAAAATGGGTGTACTCGCTGCACTTTCCATCAATGAATATCCTTATTACCATTTCACGGGCAGTGAAATTAGTGATAGGAACTCCATATTAAACAGTGGTGGCATAAGAGATGGCTCTTCTTATCAATGGAATAATCGACAGTTGACATGAGTAATACACATGAGGTATTTAGGCACAATCAGGGTCAAGTCTTGGGTTAATTAGCTAAAGACAGCAGGGATATGATATGAAATGATATATGATATGATGCAGCATTTATAACTCCCCCGTACACAAGTGTTCCTAGGCATGACAAGAGAAGGAGGGGGAAACAAAGGGAGGACAAAATAAAGATCTTACTAGGCCTTGTGTCATTCAGATCGCGCAAGTGCAGGGAAGAGAGAAAGGGAGAAGTGCCAGGGGGAGGGGAAAGGGGGAAGTGCAGTTAACTCAAAAGTGCAGCCAGCGGGTGGCTCATAAGTGCAGAGACAAGTACTGTAGAGTTTCAGATGCAGACCCTTAATTGCTGGGGAACCCGGAGGCAGTGCAAGGGCAACCGGACAGAAGCATGGGCCCGTTGGACTGGTACATTTGACAGCACTTAACCTATTCAATCTCAAATGAGTATCACAAAGTGGGCCATTAGACTCAAGGAATGCATTGACTTGTGTTTCATATCAAGCAAATAAATGCTCAAATCTCGTGTGATCTCTGCAGAGTTACAGTGTAAAGATCTGAATGGAAGGAAAGCCTCCTGAAATGAACCTTGTATTACTGGAAAAATCTAAAATTGTTCCTTGCAGATCGGAGGGGCTTGGGGGGTTGGGGATAAGGGGGAAGCAGCACAACAAGAGACATGACAATACTATGTATAACCTTCTGAGATTGTGATATGATGATATGGTGTGGTAATGAGAATAACAATAACATTCTTTTGAATGTAACGCATTCACCATGAGTCCCAATCTACAGCTTCCTGCCATGGTATACATGAGAGCCCAGAACAATGCCGTCCTCCCTGGGAGGACGAGCGCGCGCACGGTAAAGCCCAGGCACGAGCTGAACAGAACAATGCTCGAGCTTCCAGCGCTCCGCGAAGTCCTTCCTTGCAGCTTCCATACAACATTATTGCAACAATGCAATATAAATCAAGCTACTACCGGAGCACCGGAACAAGCAGTCCACACCAGAAACAGGAGCTGTCAGCTAACTTTATGCCAGCCCCAGGTTAACAGTGCTTCTGGGGCCGTCGCGCATCGAGCTGCCGTCTAACAGGGAACTCTGCCCAAATACTGCAGAGAAATGGGGGAAGCAGCTCTCCCGCCTTGCTGGGCAATAGGCTTTCATTAGCAAAATATCAGCACCCTTTCTGAAAAAATACTCACAGCCTCATTACGACTATGACTATAGTGATAAAAAAAATAGGTGGCATTTTGAAATACTGCCTGTTTTACCGTTCGGCACAAATATTGGTTTCCGAACCCTAACAAAAACCCACCAGGTTGTAAGTGGATGAAGCACCTCCACCTACAATGGCAGAAATGAGGCAGGTAGAATTGCTGCATGTGGTCATTTCACCACTACCCAATGTAGTGCAATGTGACCCCACAATGGGGACTAACCACATTTCTGAATACTGCAGCGAAATAACATTACTGCATGGGGCAGTGGTAATTTGCTTCGGTGGTATTAACTGACCGTCAAACTGATAACAAGGCGCATAGGCGAGTGTTTGCCCATCTGAGAATATGTGCACATTAAAGTGCATGCATTGGATGTTTTAGAAAGGATGCAGCTTTCTGATGATGCATTTTCGGGATGTATTGGAAATCAAAGCATGGTGAATTTTACAATGACTTATCGGAAGTTAGGAGTTCCTCAATGAATGCCTTAAATTACCCTGACCATTTTTAGAGTATGTTTCCCTCTGATTTCTCTTGGGTTGTAAGTACACAAGGCAAATGATGTCAGAGGTTCCTTGGACTGGACGACTGGTGCTTTAGAAAATGAGATCTGATAGTGGAAAGGAAAGAAAAGATGACGCAGAGCGCTTCACATCAAAGAACGAAGAAGGACCTAAGGATGTAGTCATGGATATATGTTATTATAAACTCAATAAAGTTTCTTGTATGGTATATTTGTCTAGAAAACTATTTCCCAATAGTTGTATACGAAAAGTAGACTGTTTTATGTTAAAGATGTTTTTCTGCTAATAAAAAATTGTCAAGCATAATCCCTGCCTTTGTTTCCTCATTTATAGAATTATTTGCACACTGAATAGTAACTTTGCGCACTAATCAGCATGCAAAACTCCTTTCATCAATTCTTGGAACTGACTTTGCGTGCCTTTCTGTGGCTTTGCGTGGGCGTGTCACGTCTCTGCATGAAGTTGAGTGCAGTGTACAAGACTCCATGCAAAGAGTGGGACGGGCCTATGCAAGGAAATAAATAGGGGAGGAACATGCATATACCCAATTTCCAACGCAGAATGAGGAAGAACGTGGGGGTTGTTGAGGGACGGGCCACGCAGAGGAACCACATGCCCATTCATGCGCAAACACAAACCAATGTATGGATTGCACAGCGTAAAGTCACGTCAGGAAAAGTCACGTGCAGACCTCCTGATCTCACCACCACATGATAGTACATGCAAAGTACAATGTGTGCACAAAGTTCAAAGGAAACAACGTGTATATAGCGCGTAATGCACAACATTCCAATGTCCGTAAGCCACAATGAATGCAGGAATAGTGGGAGCAATTGTAGTGGGGCATAGAAGTAGGAGGATGCAGAGACCCTGGATTTTCGCAACATGCAACATGCTGTTTGGGATGCCAGACCATGGGGGTCATTCCGAGTTTGGAGGCAGCCATGGTGCTAGTAGCACCATGGCTGCCTCCAAACCCGGGTCCGGGTTCCGGTGTCTCTGAATGGGGACTTACCCGGGCATTCCAACCTTGGAGGACCCAGTAAGTCCCCATTCAGAAAACCATTCCCCATTCCCATTTGAGCCCCCATAGGGTTTAATGGGAATGGGGAAGGAGCTAATAACGGGCCCGCAAATTGCAGGCCCGTTATTAGCTCCATGGTCCCTTAATGGGTCCCGCTAAGGACGGCTGGTCAGACCAGCCGTTCCTGGTGGGAGGCGTTAACGGACCTCAGAATGTGGCAGTAGGTGATTAACGGCACCAGCATCCTTACCGGTGCTGTTAATCCTCTACCGCCATGGTCAGAATGACCACCCCATGTCACACTAGAACGGGTCAGGGTGTGGGAGAAGAACTTGCATTCCCCACCATATGCTTCCATGCCCTCACCCCCCTGGAAAAGGTGCTGACAGCACTCCAATTCATAGCCACAGGCTCCTTTCAGCGCACCACTTCTATTGTGAGCGGCCTATCTCAAGCCACACAATCCCGCTGTCTCCACTAGGTTTATTGCCTGCATAAGATCACATGCAAGTGTGTGTAGGAACATATACATGTCACGCACAGCCAGAAAGTGTGCCAGGAGTTCTATACGGTAGCACACTTCCCACGCGTACTTGGAGCCATTGATTGTACACATGTTGCGCTATGCCCACATTGATTGGGGGAGGGAGGGACATTTACCGGAACCAGAAGCATTGACATTCCATCAATGTGCAGGTCATCTGTGATGCAAAAGGAGTCATCATTCAAGTCAATGGCAATTTTCCTGGCAGCACACATGCCAGTTACATCTACCACCAGTCTCCACTCTACCGGACCCTGGCATCGGAAAGGTTTGGCAACAGCTGGCTCCTACGTGAGTATCAACTGTCACTTATGTGACACAGTGAACAACTGACCATGACAATAAATGCCAATAACAACCATCAATATATTTGCAGGGGATAGTGCCCACCCGCTATCAAGATTCCTTATTATGGCATTCAGGAATCTGGCAAAACCACCTGAAGTAAGATACAATGCAGCATACATAGCCACTAGGGCCATAGTGGAGCGCACAATGAGGGTGCTTAAGTCACATTTCTGCTCCCTTGACCACTTTGGTGGGGTATTGTTATATGCCCGACCGGTAGTATGCAAAATTATCCTGGCACCATGTGTCCTGCACAATGTTGACATACGGCATGGCATACCAGTTGATATGCAGGAAGTTTCATCGGCCTCAGCCAGAGGAACCACGCGTTCCCTTGGTCGGCCACAGAACACAGGGAGAAGCTGCATGCAATCAGCTCATGCATACATTTCATGAAATTCAGTCTCTGTGGAGCACACACAGTGAAGCCGCATCCCTGGTGCCATTCAATGATGACTTGGGGCCAAAACCCTGAGAATGTGTGTATGGAGAGGCAAACTGTGTGTGTCCATAGCCATAAAATCAACTGCAAACAACACTGAGACAGTCAATGCAACCGAAAACAACAGTAGCCACATTTCACACACCAAAACACATAACACAAGCAACAAAATCCATCACCACCGTCACTTGGCCATCACCAACAATAGTACACACAGACCTACAACAACACACAAGAGAACACAAGTAGGAGGCCATAGCACAGAATGTAATCCAAAACGCACACTTGTGTGGACCACCCTCGCCTCCCTAAGCGTGACTCACAACAATATACAGCTTGAGTGGCCACCCCATTGCATCACAACAATAATGCCCACAATTTCCATCAACATCAAAATAATCACACATAATGCAAAAATGACAGGTTCATTACAAGAAAGATGCACATCTCACCTCACACCTTTGCCCTTGTGAGACTGCTGCAGCTTGGAATGAATTCTTCCTCCCATTGGTAGGCTCACAACCCAGCCTACTCTGCCAATGTGTCACATGAGGGCATTCAAAAGCACTGTCCTCCACAGTACTAGAAAACATCTTCCAACGCAGAATGCCTCAGTACGCAAAAAGAACACAAGGTCAGAGGAGCTAACACATCCATGCACCCAATTACACTGCAACATGTTTCCCCTGAGTGCCATGGAACGAATACAAGCAAGAAAGCAACAGCCACCCATCACCATGTGTCTCTACAACCATGCAGCCACACCCGCCCAACCCAGGCCAATGCAAGTAAAAAACCACACACAGTGACATCTCCCCCACCCACAACACATACACTGCCTGCCACCCTGAGTGCAATGCAGTGAAGGACCAGGTAACACTTACCTCTCTCTTTGGTGAGGGGACATTGTGAACACGCTGATCCAGCTGGAGTCAGAACGGTAGTGAGAGAACTCCCAAATAGAGATCACTTGGAGGTTTGAAACCCAGGATCCCCTTGGAAGCACTCCCAATGCCACCATATGGGATCCCCTGATTAACGTGGCATCAGGACAGTGCAGTAAACACTGGCAGGAGAGCCGATGATGGAAACTGCAATATATAGAAATGTAACCATCTCATCAATTGCAATGAAGATAGGATCTGGCAGAAGGCAGCTGGCCAAAGAGGCAGCAGTCATACAGGAAGGCAGGATACAGAGGTAATAAAAGAGACAAGCAGACAAGAGAAAGGAATGAGAAACGGAGGTCAAGGAGACTGACACATAAAAGGGAGCAGGAAACAAGCTAGACGAAGGGAAGGCAGAGGTCATAAGGCCTGGACTGAATAGGGACCAATCTGATGGTAACTGAAGGGAGCATTGAGATGCACCGAGCAGCTTTCAACAGCAAGCAAAGTATCTGCTGGTGTACCATGCATGGTATATTCCCCCATGACAAACAACACCAGGCCAATGGCATGTGGCTGGTGTCTTTGGTGAACCCATGCAGGATAACTCAACAATAAACATCCCACAGTGACAGCCACCCTCACAACAACCAACCCGCAAACAGTGCCCACTGATTTTCATGCACAAACAGGAAGCACAGACTCATGTCACTGTACCTGCCCCCAAACATCAGGAACAGACCAACCAGCCTAGGGTATTGGCATCCATGGGGACCTTCAAGGCCCCAAAGGATTCCCCACGGGCTTCCTGGACTCGGTCCTGGTGCCGTTGGCGCCAGGCTCATGCTGCCATCTCAAGTAAGGCAGGTTTCAAAGGGAGAAAACCACGTGCAGACCAGTGTGAGGCAGGTTGAAGGGACTACTTTACCAAGGGACTACTTGCTAGGGTGTGGTTGGAGGGACTACTCTAACTGGGGACTACTTCCTGAAGGCTATATAAAACACGCCTTCAGTACAGAACACGCTTCGCGTTATTCTGCACTCCTGCAATGTAACATTCACCGTGTCTGCAAACTCCAGGCCTGTCTTCTGCCACGCCCGTCCCGTCCTCTCGAGTTACCTGCAAGGAACAAAGAGAGAGAAGAGAACAGAACAAGACTCTTACCTGATGCTCCATCTCGGTCGCTCTGGAGTCACCGCTTCTGCTGAGCTGCAAAGGAAAAGACACCAGGTTAGCTGCACAACGCTAATACTTACTAGAAGGCTGCTCATTCCAGCGATCCATAGAAGCACCATCACTCGATCACCGCTCCATCATCCGATCGCCGCTCCGGAGCTGCCGCATCTGTAGAACACAAAAGAAGACATCAGGTTAGCCGCGCAGTGGGGGAAAGGCCTCATTCAGACTTTAAAATCTTGCGCAGGGCCGCTACTCACCTGAAGGTAGCCCTTCCTCGCGGTCCCACAAGACATCACCACGCACTCTCTGTCTTGGATATACCGCACCTGCAGAATACAAGAACAGCAGGTTAGGTGCACAGAGAACCAATACCGTGTGGAAAGACTATTGCATAACGCTGCCGCTAGACCTACCTTGGAAGCCAGCTACCATTTCCGGAAGGGACTCCGCTCCATATTAAGCACCGAGGGGAAACCTGTAAGGAAGAGGCACAGGAGTGAACTTTTGGCAACTTGAACTCTTAAGCAATCCATACTTTGGAATAAAGACTTACCCATTGAGTCACAGTTGTCTGGAACTCTGCAGGTTCAGTGTAGTAACAAGATCCTTGAACTACCCCTGCACACAGTCACAGGATGGAGAGTCCACCATTCATAACATAAAGGTGAGACATAGCAGAGGGGTGCAAGAAGAGGTCAAGGGAGGCGGGAGTTGGCCTCCTCTTTATGGTTGGGTAACATTTGGTTTAACCTTTTAGGCAACCTGCTTTTGTGACGAAAAGGGGAATCAGAGGGGGACACAAGGAACCACTCAACACCGGACTGTCCAGCTCCGTTCGGTGCCCCTGTGGAGACCAGGTGAACGTAACAACTCACCAGCCTACCATCACCATGTGTCCCCGCACCCATGAAGCCGAATCGGCTCATGTCAGTCCAAGGCAAAAATAACACCCCACACAGTGCCAGCCTCCCTGGCACCAACAACACCACAACCTATGCCCTCCTGAGGGCGTTTGAGTTACTTGCACAAGGTACCCACCGGTCTCATATCCACACCATGACCCCTGAAACAACATTCTAAACTACCAAAGACATGCATTGCATTATATTGAAGAAACTGGACAGCCTTGACAACTCCCGTATGGAACAAGGCAACTTCCAGGGGCCACCCGCTGTCAACGTCCAGAAGAACAAATAACAGATCGTGAGCAACAATCATTCTGATGAGAGCTAAACTCCTCAATAGAGAAATCACTGTCAGTGAAGCAAACAGATTTCAAGCACAGCATGACAAGCACTCTGATAACAGGTGTCAGTCAGTCCAGGATGCAACCACACGTGGGTCCATTGATTGCAGGCATACAAGTTCCACACATCCACTGGCAGGTGTCATTTGTGCCTTTGGGTCACCCATGGATGCAGGGGAAGAAAAGGGCATCAAGTGATGAGGCAAAGCTCTTGGGAGTGGTAGTACAAGTGTTGGAGCCGATGGGAAGGATGACAGAGGACAAGAGGGAGACAGGACACAGAGTGATAAATGTGAAGCTGCAGAGTGGAGACAGAAAGAGAGAGAGAGGAATAGGGGAATGTGGTGCAAGGAGGAGACTGGCTGGTGGGGAGATGAGGAGCGAGATACTGGCCGTCACAGTGGATGAGCACAGAAAGAAGGTGGTGAAGAGAAGAAGACAGAGACAGAAAGACTGGAAAAGGTGGGCCATGGTCTGAGAGCCTGGAAGGCACATAGATGGAAAATAGGACATGTTGGGTGTGAGGAAAGACAATAGTGGAGGAGATGGGAAGTGTAGGCTGGGAAAAAAAGGCCTCCCGCGAAAGGGCAATCATCAGCTCCTCATCAGAAAAACAACATGTGCAACCCACCATGGCATGTACACTAGAAAGACACCCATGTCTGCACCATCCACGCAGAAAAGTCAATGCCACTTCATCTCCAGACCCTGCACCAACCACCTACCCCCCTGTTGGACACCACAGTAAATGGACATGACTACAATACTCAGCCTTTCCCTCACCCTCCATCTGACCACGCACCCTGGGAGAGACAGTCTCAGTAATTGGGCAGAGATCATAGGGTGCACTGGCAACACCTACAGGGACAACAGATGTACAGAAGATGGGAGAGTGGTAAATGTACCACATGCATGTACACACACATCGTGCAGTCACTCACAGTGCTGGATTTGAACAACAAATAATTCCTAAACAAAGTCATGCAATACATTCAGGTGGAGAGAACATACCAAAATAACAATGAACAACAAGTGACTTGATTGGGGGACACAGGTAAAGTCCATCAGCGGCACACGTGCATAAACCAGTACAACCCTAGATGCACCAAGTGTGCCAAACCTGTCCTGTGGAGTCAATGGAAACACATTACCAGATCTGTGTTACCAGAGGCAAGGCCATGAAGTGGAGCAGTCAAGGACGTGTAGACCTGACAATGGATGTGTGTGCAAGATATGGAATTGTAGCAGGGAAGATCCTGTGAGCAGATAGGGTGTGGGGTGGTCTCTGGCAAAGGTCAAAGGGTAGTTTGACAGGGAGAACACCTGCAGGGCCCTATAGGACACATGGGGCCGGAGATGAGAAGGTTGGCAGTAAGAAGACATAATAGCAGTCACTGAGGCAAGTGGTGAACAACCAAAAACACACAGTCCAGATGCACAGAGAATGTAGGACGTGAATGAGGATGTAGATCCATAATGTGGAAAATACTACCAATGATTCAAGTGTGGGAAGGGCTGCACATTCCCATTATTTGATTTCAATTGTGGAAGTGCAGCCTCAAAGACAATGCACAGTCATTTATGTGGACAGGTACATAGATGTACATGCTTGTGGACAAACACACATCTGCACTGACATTCCTTGTGACTAAATAATTACACCCGTTGAAAGTAAATGTGTGAGATTGCATGCAAACACTGTGGTGACCACTAAACAGATATTACATGATAGACAGTGCACATCCTTCCCTGCTGACAGAGATGCCCTGATGTGAATCCCTCATCAGCTCCACCGGAAACTGTACCTCCACATTTGTGAATGTAGGGCCAGTGTCTGGCAGAGGGCATGGGGACGAGGGAGGTGAAAGGGTGCAGAGTGGACTTCCCATGGAGTGCAGTGACTGGGTGAATCAGGATCACTGCAACCATATGGGACATTGTATGTCACCAGCCATGGTAACAAATCATGCATATTGCACATATGTGCCAAAAGGCCATCAACCCATTGTTACCTGCACATGTCATCCTGTTGTGTCCACGTCAACCATGCCAGTTCACACCACTGTGCATGGCTGTATCCCCAGTACTTCACTGATTATTTCCTTGAGAGGGCAACAGCACATCTCTCAAGGTCGACAAAAAAAAAAAAACAGTCCATCTCGGACAGTGGAAAAAACAACACATAACTCTATCTTGGATAGGGAAATGAAAAATAAGAAGAATGTGTCAACCCCGATCGAGGAGGCAAATAAAGAAAAATCAGACCACACCATTCAGGTTCAAAATAAATAAAAATTGTCCATCCTGGACTGGGGTAAATAAATGTCCAGCCTGGAGGGGACGGGGAAGAATGTGTGTCCATGTACACACGAGTGGACCACAAAAGAAATTCTAAATAAATATAAAATAAATGACAGAAATCCCCCCATGGGCTCATGGACATCACACTACAGGTGGTTGAGGAGGTGTGGGTGTGCTAGGCCCGCCATCCTGGGATGGATCTGCAGGTGGTGATCATGATGTATCCAATCCATGCAGTGCCAAGGCCTGGTCTTCATTGGCCAGGGTCAACTGTGACACGGATGCATGTACTAGCACCCTAAAGGTGGTGAGGGCATGATGCGCTTTATCCCGAGTAGACACAGTTTGCATGTGCACGTACTCATGACGCATCAAGTTGCTAGGTCAGCTTCCATCTTCTCGTGGAGCTGTGTCCTTGCGGATGAGAGTTGATCATGTAGTGAAGCCCTCAAGCTCTTCATCTCAAGTCTATTGGATCTAGGACATGCCAACATCTCACATTTCGAGGCCTCTTTATGTACCCCTAGCATCTGCTTGCAGGAACCCCTGCAGGCAGACAATTTAGATCAGCCCATCGGCGTTTGATATTGACCTCCACACCCAGTCTGTGGGAGTGGCTTGAGGACTGCATGTCCTGCAACCGTTGTGCATCCCGGGGCGCTGGTATGGGCATGTTCTTGGCCAGGCGATCCATGCCCTCTGCAATACGACTCAACATATTACCATGCCGGATGGCGGGACGCAACATTTGTTGCACCCACACTGTCTCTCCAGCATGCACATGTCCACCACGTGCGTGGGGCCCACAGCGGTGTGATGCAAGGGATCAAGCCTGTTGCTGCAGTGCCCCTGTTGTTGGCTGCAGGTCTGCAACCCTCTGTTGGACATCAGCCCCAGAACCTGCCACCAACTCTTGGGAGGAAGGTATTGCAGCCATAATCACTACAGACGTGGGGATCACCATTTACTGCCCATATGAATCCTGATGCACCACCACAGACTGAATGGCCCCATCTGATCTTGTTGGGGCACTCACCTTCTCTCTCTACGAGGCATCCCCTTCTGTTTCTGCATCTGAATCAGCAGAGTCAGAAGAGTCCTCAAAGGCAAGAGCATGACTGATAATCGCCTGTAACACCGATGGATTTTCCCGGCGAAGGACATCACGGCCTACAATGGTGGACTGATGAACCAGTTGCTCTTCTTCCTCCTCTGCATCTGCTGCATCATCACCTGCACATGGACAGAGAAAGACAGTTTGAATCATGTCTTTCCTGGCAAACATGCCCATGTACATCAAAGTGCAGACAGACACAAAATGCCTGGACACCAGTACATCTCACATCGTGACTTAGCAAACTGTGAGCTGTAAGCCATGGATTTGTTGCATTTGCTAACATGCAGCCCGGCCCCCAGTCCTGTCCATACTGTTAGTGGACACATAGACGTTCAAAAGTGGCATACACAATGACTGATGGGCCATGCAACAAGCATCTTAATACACGACCCAGGGACAAGTACTGCATATGCGGCATTGTGATACAGAAGGCCAGCACATGGCCTCAGTTAGCCAGCCAAATCCACAGATACTACCAACAACGGAATGTGATGGACAAAACATATTTTAAAATGTGTACTTGATAACCATGTCATGGCAAATCACACATGTAGAATGCTCAACCATAACTCCATTGCTACATATGCCACATGCCCGAAATGCCAAACAGTGATGTCCTTTCCAAAGTGTTCCCATGGCTGCATTGGGACATGGCCTACATGCAGTTCCTCACCATTGGCATACTCACCATCCACCCAACATGCCAACCACTGCCACAAAATGTGACTCTGCACCCTAATCAGGACAGCACAGTTAATTGCATTATTGTGCAGAGCGTAGTCCACGTACAATCAATTATGTGATAAGTATGCAGCAATGATGTGTGTGTATACCAATTTACAAACCTCTCAGTGAATGCCTCCCTGTGCTATGACAAAATGAGACTATAAATCTGACTGTCACATCAATGATGACACCAGGTGTACCGGCACTCTATGTGTGGATTCATGTGGCTGTGAGTCATGTGCTGCATTCCTTGCACAATGCATGGATATGCATTGGAAAATTACATTGGGCCACATTACGAGTTTGGCGATTATACCGGCACCCCGCAATGGGGACGAACGTGGGTATTCCGACCTTGGTGGACCCGGTCCGTGCCCATTGCCGGGTGCCGGTAATGTGGAACTCCCCATTACCATTTGATCCGCATAGGGCTCAATGGGAATGGGGAGCTCGGATGCACCGGCACTGTTCATAACGGTGCCGGTGCATCCGATGAGTTGTGCTCGCGGGTGCCACACTGCCTGCCAGGTCTAACCAGAAGGGCAGTGCGACACAACTGCAAGCACAACTCGTAGTATGGCGGTCCGGATGCAATGGCACCGGTAATTGTACCGGTGCCGTTGAATCCGGACCGCCAGGGTCGTAATGATGCCCGATGTGTGTGATGACAGTGCCATTCACATGACACAGTCATATGGAGTGTCAGGCGATGACAGGCCATGAGTGAGTGAATGACAGTCAATGACTGTCTCTTAGTATGAGACTATCATGTAACAAGTGCTGTCATCACACCCAACGCGAAATGCAACAGCATGTGTCTGCTGCCCACTATGTTCATCCTTGCCATGTATGACCGCACAACTTGGAAGTCCCATGCGACAGCTCTCTGCCGCTTGTGCAGTCATTAGTGCACTGAGAATATTGAAATATGCATCTACTACGAGTGTGCCATACGGTACCCAACTCAATCACATAGATCAATCACAGAATTCTCATCAAATTCTTTACTCCACTACTCCACTGTACAAAAACCCCCTTGCCACACTGCATTAACATGGTGTTCACTGGCTACAGGCCAGCACTGAGTAGAGGCGCTAATGCCAGAAGTGTTAGTTGAAGCATTGCCCTGCTTATTTGTGCATGATTCACCCATGAGGCATGCCTGATGGTGAAGAGGCTGTGTCTGTGTGAATGTGGACCCCATATGACATGTAGTGATCTGCCTTTGTCATACTCCTAAAGGTCATGTGTGGTCTAGGAGTGGTACATCAGTGCAACAGTCATTCCAGACATTCATGCATCCTGTATAGGCGGATGTGTTGGGGCATCAATCCTTGTATATGTGCATCACCCTACGATAATGTGTCAGTAGTCATGACCGGGCATGCTTGGACTAAGAACCAGCACCTCCTCATCTACAGATCCAATGTAACATGTGGGCTGTGTAACTGCCATGTCATTACATTACAAACAGATCATACCTGTCTGGCCAAGTATGCATATCTCAAGTACACAGACAGGCAGGGGCGTGGCCAACGGGCGAAGCATGGAGACGTGATCTCTCGGTGCTCCCGGGCGCCAACAGTATCCTGACTAAATCCTGGCAAAATATGAGAAAGCAAGCATAGAAAGAATTCTGCGGAAAGCGTGAATCTCTCACCAACAAACCGCTGAAATAAGAAGGTGAATCGGCGACCACAGCCCGAGGAATCCTACGAAGAAAATATTGCGGCCGGCATCGCGGCAAATCTAAGATGGCCGCCGCACATTAAGAAGGGGAGAAAGCCGGGTAGACGAGAGGCTGCTGATACGGGTGGTGAGGGGGTGAAAGCAAGCACCTCTGAAGCCGTTGGACCAGCAAATACACAGACCCCTTTGTCACGCTGCAGCATCGCTGAGACGACCAGCGGGTGCTGAGAGGACCCTCCCCCAGGCCCGGACATTTCCGAGAAGGATGAGGAGAGGTGAGGGAGAGACGCCGGGGGCCTAGGCGTGAGACGGAACGACACGTGAAGGTGGATTTGGATAAGCGGAATACCACGCCGCATCGGCGAATCGAGTATATCCGAAGTTGAAGGCGTTGCAGCTGGAGTCGAGCCCTGCTACGTCCCCTCGTCCAGGGGGATCACAGCCGATCGCGGGCGCTCCGTACATCGTTGAGCGCCCGCGCACTGCCGACAAGCTGCTAGAATCCGGCAAACACACGACAGAGCAACAGGCCGGTAATGAGTAGGAGAAGGGGAGGGGGAAAGCGCCAGACACTGAGTTGGACGGGCTAATACGATACGAGGGAAGGGAAGAGCAGGGTTTTTCCCCTGTTTTTGCCCCCCCACCTGACTGCAACAAGGATAAGGCTGGCATAGCCCATGGGCTAGCAAACAGAGAACTGCCGCAGAGAGGGGAGAAGACAAGGTCCCACAGGAGGACAGGAAGTGGCAACAGCCCCGACCGCTCTGAGAAGGCAAGAGACAACGGAGCTAAACAGACCCAGGCTGTGGCACGAAGAGCAAAGGGGGTCTACAGGCCCGAAATTGAAAGGCCAGAAACAGGGAGAAACACAGGGGCAAGAAAAGGAAGCGTGTACATCCAACACTAACAATGGGGGGTAAATAATCAGCATACAATACCAGCGGAAAGACTGAGAAACCCCCCATAAGCAACCCTCTGCACCAACAACCAGCCCAGCAACCGCAGACACCCGCTGGTGGCGTGGCGCAAAAACATAAAACGTAAAATATAAGAAGCCACACAGTGCATCACCCATCTGAGATAGCAATCTCCCAGCATAGACAACCAACATCGAAAGCACCACCTCATAAGACGATACGGCATACTAAAGTCCACATCCTACGTAAAACCAAACAGGCAAGCAGCTGCCACAATGGGCAAGGATAAGGTGATTACAAAAAAGGTGGGCAACCAGAGTACCATGGAGCAATTCACAACTGCTACCCTACCTCCGCCAACTAAACCAAACAGACCGGAAGACTTGCAAAATCCGGAAGAAACTCTCTCCCTAAGAGATGTGATGACCGCCATTGCCAATTCACGGACTTCCATGGAAGTTAAAATGGATGGCATCTCAACAGAAGTATCCCTGTTGCGGCATGATCTTCAGAAACTATCGTCCCGCACCGGAGAGGCCGAAACCCGCATATCGGTTGCGGAAGACGAGCTGAGATATATGAGCCAGCAAGTGAACAGAGCGCTAGAACGCATAAAGGTACTGGAGAGCAGAGTGGAGGAGGGAGAAGGTAGGTCAAGAAGAAATAACATCTGCATTCTTGGGCTGCCCGAAAAAACTGAAGGAGAAAGCATGGAACTCTTCCTGGAACAATGGCTTGTCGATCTGTTTGCTCCCAAGACCCTGTCGGCACTCTTCTCAATAGAAAGAGCACATCGAGTCCCAACAGGCGTCCCGATCCCTGGGAAACAACCGAGAACTGTAGTAGCGAAGATCCTTAACTACAGAGATCGGGACTCAGTACTGCAGATGGCCAGGACAAAGGGAGAGATAACATGCAATGGCTCCAGGATTGGCTTCTTTCCAGATTTCACTAGGGAAGTGCAAAAGATGAGACAATCCTTTGACCCCCTCAAAAGGTGCCTACAGACACTGAATGTAAAATATGGCCTCCTGTTCCCTGCGCAATTGAAGATATATCACAATGGCAGCACAATACACTTCACTGACCCCAAAGAAGCGTGGACCTGGGCCGAAAGGAACCTGAAGGGGGAATGGAACCCACACAAACGACAAGAAACAAGAAGGAACAGACCACGTCGAAATGAACCGCCGGATAGGCCAGACCATCAAGACCGGCAAGTGATGCCCCAGAGAGAAGATGAATAACTGCAACAATAGATGTACAATGACACAGCACATGGCGAACATGAAAAGTAGCTTGCCCAACACAGACAGCATCCGGAAACAAAAGCTGGCGGCCCGAAGACCAATAAGGCACGATCCCCCACAGCAGGAAGTGCATAAAGAGGTACTCTCAAGCTAACGAGACCTAAGCACTTTAAAATTAGTTAGAAAAGTTGAATGTTTTGTTCAATGGGCGACAGATGCTTCAGTTGGGGAAGGAGTATAGGGAGGGGGAATCTGGAGTTACACAGGTATCCAAATGACACCTGGCCCACCAAGGCCACTTCGAACACGACATATATGAAGATCACAAATGTCAATTATCCGTATACAGCGAGGAACTCAGTGAACAATGGCTACAGCTGCACATAGGGAAAAAAAGCTTGTCTTCATGACATGGAATGTGAATGGCCTGGGAAACAGTATAAAGAGAAGACTAGTAACGCAATATATAAACCGGCACAATCCGGATATAGTGATGCTTACCGAAACACACCTGGTGGGCACCAACTGCCAAATTTTCAAGAGAACAAAGTATAAAACAGCAATCCACGCAGGTTTCTCCATGGGTTCGAGGGGAGTGTTAATACTGATAAACAAAAGAACACTGATGGACATAACAAAAGTAATCCAAGATCCGGGGGCAGATTTGTGTTCGTGCAAGGCACACTATGGAACCAAACCATAGCTATAATGGCGATCTACTCACCCCAGCACTAATGACCCCTCTAATTGAGGAAATCACGCCGATAGTAGTAAACTACCCTGTGGATACACTGGTGATGGGCGGAGACTTCAATGAAGTGATGAGCATTATTGAGGATCGCACACACCAAAGGGGAAGAAATCCGACACTACCGACCAAGCTGGCCAGCTTTGCATCAGCACTGGGCCCGAAAGACGCATGGAGGGACCTCCATCCAGAGGAGAGACAATTCTCTTTCCACTCGGGTGCACACGGGTCGATGTCCAGGATTGACTACTTTTTCCTCCCCGGTGAAAATGTGCATAAAGTAATTGAGGCAACTCTTCAGCCTCGAGGAATATCAGACCACTCCCCACTCACGATGCTGCTCGAGACAGACAGACTCCAACCTCCACCGAAGTGGCGATTGAATGCATACTATCTAGGATACCCGGAACTTACAGAGAAAATTCAAGAAGCAACTGCAATGTACTTTGAATTAAATCAGGATTCCGTGGACGATGTTGGAATAGTATGGGAAGCGTACAAGGCAACTCTAAGGGGTGAAATTCTGAGCTGGACTGCAGCACACAAAAAAGCACACCAGCGAGAAGTGGCAGAAGCAGAAGTGGGGATAAAGCGAGCTGAGGAGAACTTCATAAGCTCCGGAACGGAGGAAGACAACACATCCCTACAAGTGGCACAAAAGAAACTATACAACGTTACGCTAACATGCGCAAAACAAGCACACAGAACTATGGGTGCAAGGATATATGAAACGGGAGACAAAGCCAGCAAGATGCTGGCATGGCTGGAAAAGAGAGAGGAGAGCCACCCCCAGGTGCGCCGGATAGGTATCACGGGCACTGAATGGGCCTCAACGGACCCGGGCATCGCGGAGGCCTTTGTAACCTACTATGAAAGACTATATGCCCAGCCGACGACCCCACTGTATCCCAGCTTATTGGACACAATGACCATCCCAGCACTAAATGAAACCCAGAGGATGAATCTTGAGGCCGTAATAATGGAGGAGGAATTGACGACTGCCATCTCCCAGCTACAGAGTGGAAAAACCCCGGGGCCTAATGGCCTTCCAGTGGAAATATGGAAAAAAATTGGCACAGGAGAAGTGGCGCCGCACATGCTTAAAATGTTCTTACAAACAAAGGAGAAAGGCATACTACCACCGGAACTAAGGAAAGCCAGCATAGTAGTGATACATAAGGAATGCATGCAGTTCGTACCAACCAATCGCTCTCATTAACACCGAAGCTAAAATACTGGCAAAAATGCTGGCCAACAGAATGCAAACAGTGATACCCTCCTTGGTCCACCCGGACCAATGCGGCTTTATGCCACAAAGGTCCACACGAATGAACATTCACAGACTTCACGCTGCCATTGAAAAATCACCCAACCTACAGGACCCACTAGCATTGCTTACTATTGATTTCGAGAAGGCCTTTGATTCGGTCCACTGGGAGGCCCTGTGGCTCATTATGGGTAGAATGGGATTTGGAGAGCACTTCACATACTGGGTTAAACTCCTGTACAATGCACCGATGGCAGAAATGAGAGTTAATGGCTGGTCCTCACGCACCATAGCACTTGGGAAGGGTACTAGACAGGGATGTCCCCTCTCTGCGATGTTATTTGCACTCGCAATTGAACCACTAGCAATAATGCTAAGAGACTCCCTAGATTGGAAGGGGTTCCACTGGGCACAAAACTGGGAGGACAAGGTGTCCCTATATGCAGACGACCTCCTAATCTACCTAAGTGACCCAGCAGTCTCCTGTCCCATTGTTATGAATATACTAAACACATATGGAAATTTTAGCGGGCTAAGAGTAGACTATGATAAATCCCTGCTTTTTCCGATTAAGGGGCTTCATGCAGCAACCCTAGATACTTGCTTATTTAAGACAGTGGAAGAGCAGTTCCGATACCTTGGGATACAAATCACGACCGACCTAACACAATATATAGAGAAAAACCTGCATCCAGTGAGGGATAGATTCGTAAATGACGTAAGACACTGGATGAACTTCCCGCTCACCCTGCTAGGGAGAGCTGCCTTATTCAAGATGTTGGCCCTCCCCTAGTTTCAATATGTCTTGCAGAACGCACCACTACATCTACCTAAAATAGAATTTTGCAAAATAGATGAACCACTTAGGAAACTGCTCTGGGGAGGAGGGCACCCCCGAATTGCACTAAAAACCCTACAGCGCTCAATATGGGAAGGAGGAATCAGACTCCCACACCTGCAGACGTACTACTGGGCAGCCCAATTGTCAGTGGTGAATGACGTCCTGCATGGCGATCCAATGTTACCACATAATAGAGCAGACACCCAGGCAGACCATGGGATCACCCCGCTAGAAAGCCTCTATCAAAAGAAAACACGACAAGCCACACCTACAATGATTGCTCAAAGAACGCAAATATGGTTAGATGCACATAGATACCTGGGATGGGAAGGGAAAGTCACACTGAAACAACCCCTGTGGTATAATAAACATCTCCCAGAACTTAAAGACATCCCCAAATGGGTAACCTGGGAGGAGTCGGGGATAAAGATATTGGAAGACATAGTACGGGATGGTGAAATCAAGACATTCCAAGTCCTGAGAGATGAATTTAATCTCCCCATCATGGAGCACTTCCACTACCTACAGATAAGACATGCACTCACGGCAAGCGAAATAGATATCCCAAATGTGCCAGAATGCACCCCGATCGAGAGAAACATTGTGATGGATCGAATTGAACACAAAGTAACATCTACGATGTACAACGCCATCAACTTGTTTGCCACTAAGGAGCTCATAGGGCTCAAAGAGAAATGGGAAAGAGATGTGGGTCAAATACAAGCAGAGGACTGGACAGTGGCTCTTATGTACCCCCGAGAATCAGCAATCTCAGCCAGAATTAGGCTGATCCAGCTGAAAATCATCCACTAGGAGTTGCACGTGTTGGACAGGCTGGCGGATGAGATGAGAATGTAGATGTCATACCTCTGCCAACCCCACGTGTAGATAAAAGCGGGTGGGTGTATGCCATGCATTCGGGACTGCAGCAGACACATCATGGCTGAATGCTCATTTGCTGGAGAAGCTGCGTCTCTGCGTTTAGGGGCGCACCCAGCTGTCATCGGGTGGGTCCCCTGCGTCCTTGCGGGACTTTAGTAAATAGGGCCTGCTCTGGTTGCAGAAAGGGCCACCGCACCACTCACACTGCAATCCGCGAATACCTATCAGTGAGCTCTCGGGTATT
This sequence comes from Ambystoma mexicanum, assembly GCF_040938575.1. NCBI lineage: Eukaryota > Metazoa > Chordata > Amphibia > Caudata > Ambystomatidae > Ambystoma > Ambystoma mexicanum. Next base: position 415,539,584 of record NC_090927.1, on the reverse strand, counting down.
GTTTGGGCACAGTCGACCTCGCATATATGCATGTTATATTCTGCACATATCTGCGCACAGGCGCAGCTCGTGTAACATGTTCACACAATCACACTGGCCCAATCATGCAAGAAACATACACACAAGCACCCTTAAGGCATATATTTATAACCCCCCCACCACCACGCCAGCAGCAATGCACAGGATGCAGTGGCAGCACCTGCGAACAATGTTAATAGAACTAAGACCGACACCCCCTCAAGTTGTCAGATGGAATTCCCTGCTCACCACTGCAGGTGGGACAGTAGAACTGCATCGACCTGCACAGAGGGAGGTGGAGAGCAGGTCCCCCTCTCTAGTTCCGCTCTCTTGGGGCTATGCAGATAATGCAGGAGGTGTTTGAGAGAAGGTGTGTGTGCGTGCTCAGGCAGCGTAGTGCACACAGCTGAGCATGGACGTCATTTAGGGTAGGGGTCGCAACTCGCAAATGTGAACCCATGAGGTCTCCCTTGCTACCTCTGTGGTCTCTCTTGCTTTTTTTTTAATGGAGGCTCATGGGCTGTGGCCAGCAGCATGTGGCTCTTTATTTGTGGAGTGGCTGGTTTTCCGATAGCTAGCAGTAAGCGAGCTCAGTGGGTTGAGCGCTGGCTGCTGCAATGTGTGTGTGTTTTGCAGGTTCGACTCCCAGCAAGGTCAACTCAGCCTTTCATCCTGCTGAGGTTGATGAATGAGTACCCACACAGGTTGGGTGATATTGTATGTATATTTGCTTTATTTAAAGCACTTAAGCGTAAGTGCTATATAATAACATATCATTATCATTTGGCCTTGGACGTCTTCTTGCATTCACAGTAATTTGGTAATATAGGCCTATACGTGCTGAAATTAACGTTACATATGGTGATCCGTTCTTGTATGAAATGTATATCACATTACACTGATATTGTAACCCTATTTTTCGTAGTGTACTCAGAAACAATGCCATGTGATGCCACTTCCTGTTTTGGCAAGGGGTGAAAGGTTGTGTTCCATCACTTCCTCTGATGTCACTTTGGGGTGGGGGCAAGTTATCCATCACTGATTCCAATGGTAACTGAGAAGATGCTCTGACAACATCCTTAACACATCTAGCCGAATCCACCTCATGTTACCAGGCCTTTATTTCCAAAGACAGTCCATTCTGTGTCCCAGGTTACTAAATCTTTGCACTTGTGCAAGTGCTATTTTGCGTGGCACTGGCATTTGGGCAAACATTGTCCTAGTGCAAAAAAACCTTTCAGTGCATTTTACACCAGTGCAAAGTTTAACCTACTGCTAATACAATCCCTAGTCACACTAGTACGCACTAGGATACACATTACCCAGGTGCAAAAATGAAGGCATTGAAATGATAGGGTGTTTGCACTAGGGCACTCTTAGCACTTGCACACATATCTTGGGAACACTGAACTTGGGCTACTGCAAGATTTCTGTAATTCGGCCCCAGGTTTACTAGGATTCTGCACAAGCTAAACATATGGCAGCCCTACTTCCAGTGTATACCCGTGGGGAATGCAATGACGTGCTAATGGGTGCATTTCACCTTTAGATATCTGTTTTTGATGCAGTGGGTGGACAGTCGCCCTCGTTCTTGTCTTGTTTCCTGATGGGCGGTTTCACACGGCTGTAGTAGGCGGGAGAGAAACAATCACGACCTGCCAATCAAAGGGGCGTGGCCTGCGCACATGCTATGAAGACAGGCTCCTGCGGAGCTCCGTCCGTGATCCTTCCATATGACAAGAATATCGCTGTAATGGGTCGATAATCCAGGAACGTACCGGACGGAACGGAAGGGGAACCATTTCCCGACACTCGTCCTGACTCCCGGTCCGAATCGGAGAAGCAAAGTCAGAAAACGTGAAGCCCAAATTCGAGCCCCTGGGGCCCGCAAGATGGCGGCGCCCGTTGCGCGCCAAGACTAGAGCTGCAACCAAGTGCGACGTACTGCAGGGCGAGACGTACGCCAGCACCGAGGCTGCTGTGGCTAACTGATCGCGCTCCGGCTCCGCCTCAACCCTGGTGACTGCGTGGAGGAGCGGCGAGGTCCGGGACTGCACCCCCCGGGCCTACGGAGCAATTGCGGTTGCCGGAGGCGGAGCCGACCGGGGCCTCGGGCCTCCAGCTGCATCGGTGTCCCCCGCTAGAAGGACCGAGGCAGAAGCGGAGAAGTTCGCCCCGCGGTGCAGGAACGGGCCGGGAGGAGCGTGGCTGGCGCAGCAGGTGAGGAGGAGGGAGTGGAGTCTGCCTGATAGACCCGTGAGAGGGAGTTCATGCTAAACAGGGCCCCACGGTTCCTCCATCGAAGCTCCTAGAAAAGGAGCGGACAATAATCCCCTGGGAACTAATCATACAGAGGGCTGTGAACACCGAACCCCGCCGGCAGTCCACTGACACCATAGGTGGGAGACCCCTGCCGGTCCACCCCTTCAAATCCCAAATAAGCTCCTGAGAGGACGCCATCTTGGATCCGAATCTTTAAAACTCCCAGGACTAAACTCACTGGCCGAGAGCCTGCAGACCGGCCCTTGGGAAGCTCCTTGCTAGACACAGTGGCAAGGGTGGGGTTGAGACCCTGAAACTAGCGGGCAGCAAGGGCCTACACCCGACTGGATCGACAGTCCGAACAACAGCGACAGCACCCCACCCAACTGCCCCGGAAACGAGTGAGGGGTGTTTGTGAAACTGCAACTGGGCCGCCAGATACGGAGCTGCTAAGGGCTACTTGATATCTAAAACACATTAGCCGATAAAAGGGGCCGCTAGGCCAACCTGCACACTGCGCAGAAACAAACCTGCAGCCCCAAAAACAAGAGATGTCTCCCCCCAAGGGCAAGCTGATATTGGTCACGATGGATTCCTTCACGACAGTTAGACCCCAGAGACAGTCACAACAAGATCCAGAACCTGTCGACGAACTGCCCCAACAAGGGGAGGATCTCAAACATGCGCAAGTCCTACAAGCAATAGCTGCCCTCCGTACATCACTTGAAGGAAGACTGGAAGAGGTGAAATCGGACATTCAGCTCATGCGTCAGGACGCCCGCAATTTAACTGAAAGGGTCACAGTGGCAGAGACTACTCTCCAGGAAAACGTAGAGGACACCCGAGACCTGAAGAGGACGGTCCAGGATCTGGAACAGAAAGTGGTTAGGCTGGAGGCCCGCTCTAAGGAGGCCGAAGGGCGAGCCCGCCGAAACAATATTCGCATACTAGGGGTCCCTGAGGACTTGGAGGGCCCAGACCCAACAGACTTCATCTAAACACTGTTGCTACAGGAAATTGGACCGGGTAACCTCTCCCAAGGGTTCTCCGTGGAAAGGGCCCATAGATCCCTTCAGAAACGTCCTCTGCCCGGATCCCATCCACGCCCAATTATAGCCAAGATCTTAAATTTCAGAGACCGAGAAACCATATTGAGATACTCCAGAGAAGGAGGGGAGATAAAGAAGAAAGATTCAACAATAGTTATATACCCCGACTATACCCCTGCAGTTCAACGTGCAAGGAACTCCTTTATCCCAATAAAAGCCCGGCTAAGGAATCTTAACTTAAAATACATGCTGCTCTACCCATCACGCCTCAAGGTTCTCTATAACCGAAAAGCGATATTCCTAGAGACTCCAGCTGTGGCCAACATGTGGCTTGAACATAACAACCTGGCAGATGATGAAACAGGACTATCAAAGTCGGATCGGGGCTGACTAGGAATCTGCCAGAAAGAGAAGGAAACGGGTACTCCCCACATAATGACCGACCCCAGCCAAGCACAATCCAATGCAAGTCTTCAGTAAAGTAAGCTATACCGGACGAGAGCTCAAAGGACCACACGAGCGAAGTTAGGCAACCCACCCCACTGAAAACTGTGTGGGAAGTCTGCCCACACACAACCTGATCCGGAAGGCCAGGAGTGGCCTGGAAGGCTCGGGACCCCCTGAGCGTTGCAAGTTGTGAGCAACTGCTAGGGACTGTTTGTTTGTTTTTCCCCATTCAAGCCAATGGGAGTTACTCAAGTTACTGAATCTCCTATGAGTGAAACGAGAGACGCTGGAGACAGGAGGGGAGATGGCAGGGACCTGGGGACCCTGCAGAAGACACTGGTAGGTGCCAGACTGATTCAGAGACAATTCGATTGATTCGACATGGCATCTAACACTAAAATAAAGATAATGGGCCTCATTCCGAGTACGGCGCTAACCAATGGCGCTATTAACGCCTTGGTTGACGCCGTACCCGGACCGGCAGCGCCTTGGTGGATGGTGGAATTACCGCCCCATTCCAAGGTTGGCGGGGCGGTAATTCCCCATTCACCAAGGCTCTTCCCCATTCCCAAATGAGCCCCCATAGGGCTCAATGGGAATGGGGAAGATGCAAATAACGGTGACCGTTCATTACGGTCACCGTTATTGGCTTGGAGGCCCCTTTGCGCCCTCGACTTTAACACCTGCTCAAAGCAGGCGTTAAGGGCGAGGGCGCAAAGGGAACTCGGAGTATGGCGGTAAGGGATCACCGCCACCGGTCTCGTTACCGGTGGACGCTATCCCTTACCGCCATACTCGGAATGAGGCCCAATGACTTGGAATGTGAGGGGCCTTGGAACCTACTTACGCTGAAACAGAATCAAGTCCTACTTGAACAGAAAAAGAGTGCAAATAGCGCTGCTGTAGGAGACACACTGCACGGCGGACTCCCTAGCTAGACTGGGAGAACATTGTGGGGGACAGGGCGTGGGCACCACCTACTCCAAATACGCAAGAGGTGTGTACACTTGGATCCATCCCCAACTCCCATTCCACTTAATCAGGTCTGAGACAGACCCTGATGGCAGGTTTGTAATTCTCTGGGGCCGATTGGAACAGGAAGAAGTATGCATTGTAAACCCTTACCTCCCGAATACTAACATTCCAGCACACTTGAACTCCATGTATGCTAAAATCGCACCTTACAGACATGGTATTTTTTTCTGGGGGGGAGACTTTATTTGTGTCCATGATGTGAACCTTCACAGGTCCCTGCCCCACCCAAAAGGACCCTCGGCGGCAACCACAGCCTTGTCCTTATTATCAGATAGATTGAACCTAGCCGACATTTGGAGAGAGCGTCATCCTGACTCTCGGGGGTACTCATACTTCTCCTCCCCTCATGATCTTCACACGAGGATAGACTACATCTTCATAGGCAAAGAACACCTGTCACAGATAGAAGAAGCGCAATATTTGGGAAGAACCATTTCTGACCACTCGCCGCTCTTAATAGAATGGAATCAAACTGGCCCCAGACCCCCTATCCCTATGTGGAGAATGCTGATAGACGCCCTAAGTGACCCGGTGTTCAGGGAAGAACTGCATGAATGTATAGATAGTTTTATTGAGAGGAACACGGGGAGCGTTACCCACCTGAGCACGATGTGGGACGCTCTTAAAGTAGTGGCGAGGGGAGAAATCATCGCGAAAGCAGGGGGCACCAGGAAACAATTGAGGGGTGAATTGGATCAGTGGGAACGACAGGTTGAGCAACTCGAAGCTACTCCGGTGAACACTCACCAAAGAGAAGATAACCTTAAAGAACTTAGAGTTAAATGTGCCCTGGCATGGGAAAGACTAGCCAAATTTGATTATGCCACCAAAACAAACAGAACGCACAGAGAAGCCGATAGACCTAGGAGAATGCTGGCCTGGTTATGTAGGAAAGAACACCCCAAACACACGATCACCATGATGCAGACTCACAGGGATCACACAGGGATCAGGTTCCCGGAGTGCAAATCATAGACACCCTGGAGGAAATAGGGCTCCCCAAAATGACCAAAATGACCCCTGAACAGGCTGAAGCTCTTGACGCAGATATCACAGCGGAGGATATAACAGAGGCAATCAAGTCACTGGCCACCGCTAAGACCCCCGGGAGTGACGGACTGCCCACTGAGTTTTATAAGGCATATGAGACCTCCCTAACACCCTTGTTACATGAGGTCTTTCAGGAGGCACATGAGAGAGGGATACTTCCTGACAGCATGAGGGAAATCTTGTTAATTCCAATCATCAAGCCTAATAACCCTGCCGACAAATGTGACTCCTACCGCCCAATAGCCATGCTTAACTACGATGTGAAAATATTGACCACGGTATTAGCAGATAGACTGGCCAAAATCATAGCGGATGTAGTGCACGACGATCATTGTGGCTTCATACCAGGCCGGAACACGACCATGAACCTACGTAGAGTACAACAGGTTATTACTCAGACGGAGGCTAATACGGAGATATATGCGCTGCTGTCCCTTGATGCCATTAAGGCGTTTGACTCTATATTTTGGGAGTGGCTAGTGGCGGTTCTTGTGGGTTTCGTCTTTGGCCCAGGGTTCATTAGATGGATCAAGATACTTTATACCAAACCTACGGCCAGAGTAAAAACAGGAAAATACATATCAGAGGCCTGGGACATATGCACGGGCACTAGGCAGGGATGCCCGCTCTCCCCCATGCTTTACGTACTAGGACTGGAACCCATTGCTATATACTTCCGAAGACAATTCTTTGACGCTGGGATACGGCTGGGGGGTATTGACCATATTATCTCTGTTTACGCAGACGACGTACTACTATACGTCAGAGACCCACAAAACAACGTGCCCACGATGTTAGACGTCTTGGACAACTTTGCAAGGTTTTCTGGTATACAATTTAGTAGGGCGAAGTCCTGCCTGTTCCCCCTGGCAGGCCTCAAGGGGAAAGACATAACAGAACTTCCTGCGGTGGGAATACACTGGGAGCTGACCTCATTCAAGTATTTAGGGATACACATAATGCATACCCCTACATTAATGCATGAGCACAATACGAAGACTGCGATCCCAGCCCTGAGAACATCCATGCAATTCTGAGCGAAACTCCCCCTATCCATGATGGGAAGAGCTGCCATAATTAAAATGATTGTCCTTCCCAGATTCTTGTACGGGTTCCAGAATATACATTTTTACATCAATGCGCCTTTTTTCCGCCTGCTAGAAAGGATAACCCGGGATTTCTTGTGGGGGTCAGGGAGATGCAAAATAGCACTTGCCAGCCTGATGCTACCGTACACCCAAGGGGGAATCCAAATCCCAAACTTTGAAAAGTACTACCTGGCAGCACAGCTTAGTTTTGTCACCAAATGGCTAGCAGATGAAGCCACATCTGAGACCCCCCTGCTGCAGACCCTAGTATCCCCATTGCATATGAAAGAACTCATCTGGGCCCCCTCCCACCTGATGTGAAATGCCCCTTTCATGGCCATCCTGGGACAAAAAATATGGCGCAGGACAATAACCCTTACCTGCACTAAGCGCCACTACTCCCCGGACATACCATTACTCTCGGACCTATGCGGCTCCGTCGCAGATTTGCACCACCTCAGACACTGGGAAAGGAATGGGATATACTCATGGGGGGACCTGTTTGTGGATGAGGCTTTTAAAGACTTTGAAACACTTCAGGAAGTAGATGGAGTCCATACGGGCCAGTTCCTGTGGTATCAGAAGATGAGAACCACAGCACGAACCAAGTGGACGTCATGGCCGGAAGAACCGGAATCAAACCCCCTGATTACACTACTTTATGCCCTGGGCGAAGGCTGGAAGCCGGTGTCCCAGATCTGCGGCCACCTAAGTGACGTCCCCAACCCACAGAGTGCCGTTTTGAGAGGCAAATGGGAAGCGGACATGGGCCGGGAACTGTCAGATGGAGAATGGGAAAGGGCCTTGACATTTCCCAAGTCTGTCTCCAGGAACCACAGATTCAGACAAGTACAACTCAACCTGCTACACCGAACATACTTAACCCCATCCAGGCTGGCAAAAATCAATAATATGTCGCCCTCCAATTGCACATGGTGTGGACAGAGCAATGCAGACTTGATCCACGTGTTCTGGAAGTGCATTAAGACACAATCCCTGTGGACCGCCGTACAGCAGACAAGCGATAATCTGGGGGTGACTAGATACAAATGGACCCCGGAGGAATGCCTATTGGGCACAAACACTAGACCGGCCAAACTCAAGCACCTCACCAGACTAATGGACATTATGTGTATACTGGCAAAGAGGACTATGGCAATGTCTTGAAGGAAAACGACCGGGCCCCAACAGAAAAGCTGGCATTCTGAGCTGAAACGCTGGGTACGAGCAGAAACAACGGCTTGGGAGGACAGTGTAGCCAGATCCACAGATGACTCTAGTATGACCCTGGAGGCCTGGAAAGAACTCACAGACCCCCTCTTTTACCCCTCAGATGACAAGCCCCCATGAACTGGTATGAACCCACTGAAAACAGAACCATGAAATGAGTTGGCAAGACCTGTGACCATTTCGCCGCTATCTCATTGGGCTCTCACAGACATGGGCCCCCCCTTCCCCCCTCCAGACCATCTGGACCCCCCCCCCGCTCCACCAAGCGACATCACCTCAACATGAAAACACTGGGAGATAGTTAATGTTGTAATGTTAATTTGTTAAATGTTTTATTCTGAAATGCTCATTATCCTCAAAATACGGACATGCTTGGTAAATGTACTGAATAATAAATGCCAATAAACAAATTTGAAAATAATAGGTATAAAATAAAAGGTATCCTACTGCACCATCGGTTCGCTTTTGTATCATACGTTTGGCCTCCTGATTTAGATCTCCTGAATGTGTAGCTTAATGTCTGTGTGACAGGTGGTATTCTTACTTGTACAAATACGGCTCCTATCCGCAACCAGACAAGGCTGAATCGTCCAGGCTGCAGAACCTGTGACCGTTTAAAGAGAGAAAGGTTGTCCTCCTACAATTAAACGTAATAGAATGGACCCCCGTCCCCATGACATTGCTTCAGAAGCCACTGTCAGAATTGAAAAACCTACCTTCTCTCACTCCCTTTGACTGGCCAAACAAAATTGGAATGTCAAACTCACAAGCAGTAAGATCTGCCTTTCTGCGCCTCTTCCGCCATCTGAATTTCGGACCTTATCCTTTCCAGCACAACATTGTCCAACTATTAGCTCCCCACCCCTCTCAGTAATCTCATTGTCTACCAGCCACTTGGCACACTCAACACTTTCCTGAGATTGATCGCCTCACTGACTATCTACCAAATGACACCCCTATTAAACTAATGTAATACTTCAACCTCTCGAACATCACCACCTCTCACCAACTCAAACTAGATTCCCACCTGACTACTCCCAGGTTTCCATTTACAATTACATGAACTGAGCCTTCTGAAGTGAAACGCCAAATAAAAGGATTTGGTACTCTGAACTGCTTTTCTTTTTCTTAATTTTGTTCTGTTTTCTTTTCTTCTTTTCTCTTGTTTTATACAGTGATGATATATGTGATGTAATACGTACTGCTATTTTATTTTTGTGAAAAGTCGAGTTCTTTGACTAAAACACAATAAATAAATAATAAAAGCAAAGTCCCAGGGTGTCCCCCCAGATTTGATGGGTCTCCTATGCCCCTGCTCGGGAGGATAGCTCAGGGGAACATGCTCGCCTTGGAAGCAAGACGACACAGAGCAACACAGGTTCGATTCCCGGGTCCACGCTTAGAAACCTCTGGGTATTAAGCGTGTTATAAATAATCTATCATATTATATCATATCAATATAAAGCCTGTGCAGCAGTTCACTCCGCTGAAATTGTGGCTGCGAAGAAAACCTACCTAGCGCATCTCTTTGTCAGCCTAAAGCTCTTTGAAATCATTGTCATCTTCAACTTAACTTGTGCCTACAGTGAGTCCATCCCAGGAACTCTATGACTCGCTGTCAAAGTTTTTTACCACCGAAATTGAGACCATTCAAGCCAGTATCTCACAGGCAGCGATGGCATCTGTTCCTGTGATTGAACCATTAGCTCCTAGTGGCTTGACTGCATCTGGAGGTTGGTCTCTTTTTCCTCTATTTACTGAGTCAGTGATATCCACAGCCATCCAACAAATAAAGGTGTCGATTCATGGAAATAATGTGCGCCGAAAATTCCCGCGCAGAGGTGCCAAAACGTGCGGATCTCAGTAAAAGTGCGAAAATCGCAGTGCAAGTGCGAAAATCGCAGGGAAGCCAGCGCACATCGATTCATGGAAGTCCTTGCGCGAGAAAAACTTTGGATGTGCGCTAAAAATGTGCGCCGCGCACGCCTGCGCACAGGTCATCCAACAGCGTGCGCCACGGCCACTGCGAAATCACACATAGCGCGGCGTACATCACAAAAATAGGCGGAACACGGGGCGGAACACTCGGAATGGGGAACAACGCGTGAAAATATGGGCATCACGGGGGAAGTACAGGAGGCAAGTGCGCGGAACGCCCACAGGCTCGCCTACAACCCGTATTCATGGAATCGAATAGGGCAAACCAGCGCACGGTCAAAGATGCGCACAGGGCCAAACAAGTACGCCACAAGAAAGCAGGCGGTAGCGCCCCTGCGACTGAAAAAAATGTGCGCCAAAATGTGCGCTAACAAAAAGCACCCATATACAGCCATGATGAATGGGCCATACAGTGGCCCTCTAGGACAAATGAGGTGCAAAGGGGCACCGACAAACACAGACACCCGCTGTGTGAAAAATAGCGTGTGCGCGTGTTCCTGGGTGCGCGGGAAATTCCACACGCGATTGGCCTGGGTACGTGTACTACGGGGTGCGCGGGAAGTTCCACACGCGATTGGCCTGGGTAGGTGTACTTCGGGGTGCACGGGAAGTTCCACACGCGATTGGCCTGGGTACGTGTACTTCGGGGTGCGCGGGAAGTTCCACACGCGATTAGCCTGGGTAGGTTTATTCCGAGGTGCGCGGGAAGATTCACACGCAATTTCAGCAGGGTACATGTATTTCGGTGGTGCCAGGGAATGCTACACGTGATTTGGCCATGTGGGTCCTCCCAGGTGTTCCCTCTACACCCTCCACGGCTCCTGCAGGCAGCCCACACCACAGGGTACTACCCTGCAACCCATCGACCATGGCAATGCCCACCAGCCAACCCACATGTCTCCCATCACCCCCACACCCAGCAGTGCAGAGGCAGCCTCCACCAGGCCCCCACTCATGTCCCCCATCACCCCCACCCCCCAGCAGTGCAGGGGCAGCCTCCACCAGACTCCCACCCATGTCCCCCTGCACCCCCACCCCCCAGCAGTGCAGGGGCAGCTTCCACCAGGCCCCCACTCATGTCTCCCATCACCCCCACCCCCCAGCAGTGCACGGGCAGCCTCCACCAGGCTCCCACACATGCCCCCCTGCACCCCCACCCCCCAGCCACCAGGGGCAGCCTCCACCAGGCCCCCACTCATGTCTCCCATCACCCCACCCCCCAGCAGTGCAGGGGCAGCCTCCACCAGGCCCCCACCCATGTCTACCACCACCCCCACCCCCCAGACACCAGGGCAGCCTCCACCAGGCCCCCACTCATGTCTCCCATCACCCCCACCCTCCAGCAGTGCAGGGGCAGCCTCCACCAGGCCCCCACCCATGTCTACCACCACCCCCACCCCCCAGCCACCAGGGGCAGCCTCCACCAGGCCCCCACCCATGTCTACCACCACCCCCACCCCCCAGCCACCAGGGGCAGCCTCCACCAGGCCCCCACCCATGTCTACCACCGCCCCACCCCCCAGCCACCAGGGGCAGCCTCCACCAGGCCCCCACTCATGTCTCCCATCACCCCCACCCCCCAGCAGTGCAGGGGCAGCCTCCACCAGGCTCCCACACATGTCCCCCTGCACACCCACCCCCCAGCCACCAGGGGCAGCCTCCACCAGGCCCCCACTCATGTCTCCCATCACCCCCACCCCCCAGCAGTGCAGGGGCAGCCTCCACCAGGCCCCCACCCATGTCTCCCATCACCCCCACCCCCCAGCCACCAGGGGCAGCCTCCACCAGGCCCCCACCCATGTCTACCACCACCCCCACCCCCCAGCCACCAGGGGCAGCCTCCACCAGGCCCCCACTCATGCCTCCCATCACCCCCACCCCCCAGCAGTGCAGGGGCAGCCTCCACCAGGCCCCCACCCATGTCTACCACCACCCCCACCCCCCAGCCACCAGGGGCAGCCTCCACCAGGCCCCCACTCATGTCTCCCATCACCCCCACCCCCCAGCAGTGCAGGGGCAGCCTCCACCAGGCCCCCACCCATGTCTACCACAACCCCCACCCCCCAGCCACCAGGGGCAGCCTCCACCAGGCCCCCACCCATGTCTACCACCACCACCACCCCCCAGCCACCAGGGGCAGCCTCCACCAGGCCCCCACCCATGTCTACTACCACCCCACACCCCAGCCACCAGGGGCAGCCTCCACCAGGCCCCCACTCATGTCTGCCATCACCCCCACCCCCCAGCAGTGCAGGGGCAGCCTCCACCAGGCTCCCACACATGTCCCCCTACACCCCCACCCCCCAGCCACCAGGGGCAGCCTCCACCAGGCCCATACTCATGTCTCCCATCACCCCCACTCCCCAGCAGTGCAGGGGCAGCCTCCACCAGGCCCCCACTCATGTCTCCCATCACCCCCAGCCCCCAGCCACCAGGGGCAGCCTCCACCAGGCCCCCACCCATGTCTACCACAACCCCCACCCCCCAGCCACCAGGGGCAGCCTCCAGCAGGCCCCCACTCATGCCTCCCATCACCCCCTCCCCCCAGCAGTGCAGGGGCAGCCTCCACCAGGCCCCCACCCATGTCTACCACCACCCCCACCCCCCAGCCACCAGGGGCACCCTCCACCAGGCCCCCACTCATGTCTCCCATCACCCCCACCCCCCAGCAGTGCAGGGGCATCCTCCACCAGGCCCCCACCCATGTCTACCACCATCCCCACCCCCCAGCCACCAGGGGCAGCCTCCACCAGGCCCCCACCCATGTCTACCACCACCCCCACCCCCCAGCAGTGCAGGGGCAGCCTCCACCAACCCATGTCTACCACCACCCCCACCCCCAGTGGCAGCCTCCACCAGGCCCTCACTCATGTCTCCCATCACCCCCACCTCCCAGCAGTGCAGGGGCAGCCTCGACCAGGCTCCCACACGTCCACCTGCACCCCCACCCCCAGCCACCAGGGGCAGCCTCCACCAGGCCCCCACTCATGTCTCCCATCACCCCCACCCCCCAGCAGTGCAGGGGCAGCCTCCACCAGGCCCCCACGCATGTCTACCAACACCCCCACCCCCCAGCCACCAGGGGCAGCCTCCACCAGGCCCCCACTCATGTCTCCCATCACCCCACCCCCCAGCAGTGCAGGGGCAGCCTCCACCAGGCCCCCACCCATGTCTACCACCACCCCCACCCCCCAGCCACCAGGGGCAGCCTCCACCAGGCCGCCACCCATGTCTACCAACCACCCGCACCCCCCAGCCACCAGGGGCAGCCTCCACCAGGCCCCCACCCATGTCTACCACCACCCCACCCCCCAGCCACCAGTGGAAGCCTCCACCAGGCCCCCACTCATGTCTCCCATCACCCCCACCCCCCAGCATTGCCGGGGCAGCCTCCACCAGGCTCCCACACATGTCCCCCTGCACCCCCACCCCCCAGCCACCAGGGGCAGCCTCCACCAGGCACCCACTCATGATTCCCATCACCCCCACCCCCCAGCAGTGCAGGGGCAGCCTCCACCAGGCCCCCACTCATGTCTCCCATCACCCCCACCCCCCAGCCACCAGGGGCAGCCTCCACCAGGCCCCCACCCATGTCTACCACCACCCCCACCCCCCAGCCACCAGGGGCAGCCTCCACCAGGCCCCCACGCATGCCTCCCATCACCCCCACCCCCCAGCAGTGCAGGGGCAGCCTCCACCAGGCCCCCACCCATGTCTACCACCACCCCCACCCCCCAGCCACCAGGGGCAGCCTCCACCAGGCCCCCACTCATGTCTCCCATCACCCCCACCCCCCAGCAGTGCAGGGGCAGCCTCCACCAGGCCCCTACCCATGTCTACCACCACCCCCACCCCCCAGCAACCAGGGGCAGCCTCCACGAGGACCCCACCCATGTCTACCACCACCCCCACCCCCCAGCAGTGCAGGGGCAGCCTCCACCAGGCCCCCACCCATGTCTACCACCACCCCCACCCCCCAGCGGCAGCCTCCACCAGGCCCCCACTCATGTCTCCCATCACCCCCACCCCCCAGCAGTGCAGGGGCAGCCTCGACCAGGCTCCCACACATGTCCACCTGCACCCCCACCCCCCAGCCACCAGGGGCAGCCTCCACCAGGCCCCCACTCATGTCTCCCATCACCCCCACCCCCCAGCAGTGCAGGGGCAGCCTCCACCAGGCCCCCACCCATGTCTACCACCACCCCCACCCCCCAGACACCAGGGGCAGCCTCCACCAGGCCCCCACTCATGTCTCCCATCACCCCCACCCCCCAGCAGTGCAGGGGCAGCCTCCACCAGGCCCCCACCCATGTCTACCACCACCCCCACACCCCAGCCACCAGGGGCAGCCTCCACCAGGCCCACACCCATGTCTACCACCACCCCCACCCCCCAGCCACCAGGGGCAGCCTCCACCAGGCCCCCACCCATGTCTACCACCACCCCAACCCCCAGCCACCAGGGGCAGCCTCCACCAGGCCCCCACTCATGTCTCCCATCACCCCCACCCCACAGCAGTGCAGGGGCAGCCTCCACCAGGCTCCCACACATGTCCCCCTGCACCCCCACCCCCCAGTCACCAGGGGCAGCCTCCACCAGGCCCCCACTCATGTCCCCCATCACCCCCACCCCCCAGCAGTGCAGGGGCAGTCTCCACTAGGCCCCCACTGATGTCTCCCATCACCCCCACCCCCCAGCCACCAGGGGCAGCCTCCACCAGGCACCCACCCATGTCTACCACCACCCCCACCCCCCAGCCACCAGGGGCAGCCTCCACCAGGCCCCCACTCATGCCTCCCATCACCCCCACCCCCCAGCAGTGCAGGGGCAGCCTCCACCAGGCCCCCACTCTTGTCTCCCATCACCCCCACCCCCCAGCCACCAGGGGCAGCCTCCACCAGGCCCCCACCCATGTCTACCACCACCCCCACCCCCCAGCCACCAGGGGCAGCCTCCACCAGGCCCCCACTCATGCCTCCCATCACCCCAACCCCCCAGCAGTGCAGGGGCAGCCTCCACCAGGCCCCCACCCATGGCTACCATCACCCCCACCCCCCAGCCACCAGGGGCAGCCTCCACCAGGCCCCCACTCATGTCTCCCATTACCCCCACCCCCCAGCAGTGCAGGGGCAGCCTCCACCAGGCCCCCACCCATGTCTACCACCACCCCCACCCCTAGCCACCAGGGGCAGCCTCCACCAGGCCCCCACCCATGTCTACCACCACCCCCACCCGCCAGCAGTGCAGGGGCAGCCTCCACCAGGCCCCCACCCATGTCTACCACCACCCCCACCCCCCAGCGGCAGCCTCCACCAGGCCCCCACTCATGTCTCCCATCACCCCCACCCCCAGCAGTGCAGGGGCAGCCTCGACCAGGCTCCCACACATGTCCACCTGCACCCCCACCCCCCAGCCACCAGGGGCAGCCTCCACCAGGCCCCCACTCATGTCGCCCATCACCCCCACCCCCCGGCAGTGCAGGGGCAGCCTTCACCAGGCCCCCACCCATGTCTACCACCACCCCCACCCCCCAGACACCAGGGGCAGCCTCCACCAGGCCCCCACTCATGTCTCCCATCACGCCCACCCCCCAGCAGTGCAGGGGCAGCCTCCACTAGGCCCCCACCCATGTCTACCACCACCCCCACCCCCCAGCCACCAGGGGCAGCCTCCACCAGGCCCCCACCCATGTCTACCACCACCCCCACCCCCCAGCCACCAGGGGCAGCCTCCACCAGGCCCCCACCCATGTCTACCACCACCCCACCCCCCAGCCACCAGGGGCAGCCTCCACCAGGCCCCCACTCATGTCTCCCATCACCCCCACCCCCCAGCAGTGCAGGGGCAGCCTCCACCAGGCCCCCACTCACGTCTCCCATCACCCCCACCCCCCAGCCACCAGGGGCAGCCTCCACCAGGCACCCACCCATGTCTACCACCACCCCCACCCCCCAGCCACCAGGGGCAGCCTCCACCAGGCCCCCACTCATGCCTCCCATCACCCCCACCCCCCGGCAGTGCAGGGGCAGCCTCCACCAGGCCCCCACCCATGTCTACCACCACTCCCACCCCCCAGCCACCAGGGGCAGCCTCCACCAGGCCCCCACTCATGTCTCCCATCACCCCCACCCCCCAGCAGTGCAGGGGCAGCCTCCACCAGGCCCCCACGCATGTGTACCACCACCCCCACCCCCCAGCCACCAGGGGCAGCCTCCACCAGGCCCCCACCCATGTCTACCACCACCCCCACCCCCCAGCAGTGCAGGGGCAACCTCCACCAGGCCCCACCCATGTCTACCACCACCTCCACCCCCCAGCGGCAGCCTCCACCAGGCCCCCACTCATGTCTCCCATCACCCCCACCCCCCAGCAGTGCAGGGGCAGCCTCGACCAGGCTCCCACACATGTCCACCTGCACCCCCACCCCCCAGCCACCAGGGGCAGCCTCCACCAGGCCCCCACTCATGTCTCCCATCACCCCCACCCCCCGGCAGTGCAGGGGCAGCCTCCACCAGGCCCCCACCCATGTCTACCACCACTCCCACCCCCCAGCCACCAGGGGCAGCCTCCACCAGGCCCCCACTCATGTCTCCCATCACCCCCACCCACCAGCAGTGCAGGGGCAGCCTCCACCAGGCCCCCACCCATGTGTACCACCACCCCCACCCCCCAGCCACCAGGGGCAGCCTCCACCAGGCCCCCACCCATGTCTACCACCACCCCCACCCCCCAGCAGTGCAGGGGCAACCTCCACCAGGCCCCACCCATGTCTACCACCACCCCCACCCCCCAGCGGCAGCCTCCACCAGGCCCCCACTCATGTCTCCCATCACCCCCACCCCCCAGCAGTGCAGGGGCAGCCTCGACCAGGCTCCCACACATGTCCACCTGCACCCCCACCCCCCAGCCACCAGGGGCAGCCTCCACCAGGCCCCCACTCATGTCTCCCATCACCCCCACCCGCCAGCAGTGCAGGGGCAGCCTCCACCAGGCCCCCACCCATGTCTACCACCACCCCCACCCCCCGGACACCAGGGGCAGCCTCCACCAGGCCCCCACTCATGTCTCCCATCACCCCCACCCCCCAGCAGTGCAGGGGCAGCCTCCCCCAGGCCCCCACCCATGTCTACCACTACCCCCACCCCCCAGCCACCAGGGGCAGCCTCCACCAGGCCCCCACCCATGGCTACCATCACCCCCACCCCCCAGCCACCAGGGGCAGCCTCCACCAGGCCCCCACTCATGTCTCCCATTACCCCCACCCCCCAGCAGTGCAGGGGCAGCCTCCACCAGGCCCCCACCCATGTCTACCACCACCCCCACCCCCAGCCACCAGGGGCAGCCTCCACCAGGCCCCCACCCATGTCCACCTGCACCCCCACCCCCCAGCCACCAGGGGCAGCCTCCACCAGGCCCCCACTCATGTCTCCCATCACCCCCACCCCCCAGCAGTGCAGGGGCAGCCTCCACCAGGCCCCCACCCATGTCTACCACCACCCCCACCCCCCAGACACCAGGGGCAGCCTCCACCAGGCCCCCACTCATGTCTCCCATCACCCCCACCCCCCAGCTGTGCAGGGGCAGCCTCCACCAGGCCCCCACCCATGTCTACCACCACCCCCACCCCCCAGCCACCAGGGGCAGCCTCCACCAGGCCCCCACTCATGTCTCCCATCACCCCCACCCCCCAGCAGTGCAGGGGCAGCCTTCACCAGGCTCCCACACATGTCCCCCTGCACCCCCACCCCCAGCCACCAGGGGCAGCCTCCACCAGGCCCCCACTCATGTCTACCACCACCCCCACCCCCCAGCCACCAGGGGCAGCCTCCACCAGGCCCCCACCCATGTCTACCACTACCCCAACCCCCAGCCACCAGGGGCAGCCTCCACCAGGCCCCTACTCATGTCTCCCATCACCCCCACCCCCCAGCCACCAGGGGCAGCCTCCACCAGGCCCACACCCATGTCTACCACCACCCCCACCCCCAGCCACCAGGGGCAGCCTCCACCAGGCCCCCACCCATGTCTACCACCACCCCAACCCCAAGCCACCAGGGGCAGCCTCCACCAGGCCCCCACGCATGTCTCCCATCACCCCCACCCCACAGCAGTGCAGGGGCAGCCTCCACCAGGCTCCCACACATGTCTCCCATCACCCCCACCCCCCAGCCACCAGGGGCAGCCTCCACCAGGCACCCACCCATGTCTACCACCACCCCACCCCCCAGCCACCAGGGGCAGCCTCCACCAGGCCCCCACTCATGCCTCCCATCACCCCCACCCCCCAGCAGTGCAG
Source organism: Ambystoma mexicanum (assembly GCF_040938575.1). Lineage (NCBI taxonomy): Eukaryota > Metazoa > Chordata > Amphibia > Caudata > Ambystomatidae > Ambystoma > Ambystoma mexicanum. Next base: position 415,521,171 of record NC_090927.1, on the reverse strand, counting down.
GGGCAGCCTCCACCAGGCCCCCACTCATGTCTCCCATCACCCCCACCCCCCAGCCACCAGGGGCAGCCTCCACCAGGCCCCCACCCATGTCTACCACTACCCCCACCCCCCAGCCACCAGGGGCAGCCTCCACCAGGCCCCCACTCATGCCTCCCATCACCCCCACCCCCTAGCAGTGCAGGGGCAGCCTCCACCAGGCCCCCACCCATGGCTACCATCACCCCCACCCCCCAGCCACCAGGGGCAGCCTCCACCAGACCCCCACTCATGTCTCCCATTACCCCCACCCCCCAGCAGTCCAGGGGCAGCCTCCACCAGGCCCCTACCCATGTCTACCACCACCCCCACCCCCCAGCCACCAGGGGCAGCCTCCACCAGGCCCCCACCCATGTCTACCACCACCCCCCAGCAATGCAGGGGCAGCCTCCACCAGGCCCCCACCCATGTCTACCACCACCCCCACCCCCCAGCGGCAGCCTCCACCAGGCCCCCACTCATGTCTCCCATCACCCCCACCCCCCAGCAGTGCAGGGGCAGCCTCGACCAGGCTCCCACACATGTCCACCTGCACCCCCACCCCCCAGCCACCAGGGGCAGCCTCCACCAGGCCCCCACTCATGTCGCCCATCACCCCCACCCCCAGCAGTGCAGGGGCAGCCTCCACCAGGCCCCCACCCATGTCTACCACCACCCCCACCCCCCAGACACCAGGGGCAGCCTCCACCAGGCCCCCACTCATGTCTCCCATCACCCCCACCCCCCAGCAGTGCAGGGGCAGCCTCCACCAGGCCCCCACCCATGTCTACCACCACCCCCACCCCCCAGCCACCAGGGGCAGCCTCCACCAGGCCCCCACCCATGTCTACCACCACCCCCACCCCCCAGCCACCAGGGGCAGCCTCCACCAGGCCCCCACCCATGTCTACCACCAACCCACCCCCCAGCCACCAGGGGCAGCCTCCACCAGGCCCCCACTCATGTCTCCCATCACCCCCACCCCCCAGCAGTGCAGGGGCAGCCTCCACCAGGCCCCCACTCACGTCTTCCATCACCCCGACCCCCCAGCCACCAGGGGCAGCCTCCACCAGGCACCCACCCATGTCTACCACCACCCCCACCCCCCAGCCACCAGGGGCAGCCTCCACCAGGCCCCCACTCATGCCTCCCATCACCCCCACCCCCCGGCAGTGCAGGGACAGCCTCCACCAGTCCCCCACCCATGTCTACCACCACCCCCACCCCCCAGCCACCAGGGGCAGCCTCCACCAGGCCCCCACTCATGTCTCCCATCACCCCCACCCCCCAGCAGTGCAGGGGCAGCCTCCACCAGGCCCCCACCCATGTGTACCACCACCCCCGCCCCCCAGCCACCAGGGGCAGCCTCCACCAGGCCCCCACCCATGTCTACCACCACCCCCACCCCCCAGAAGTGCAGGGGCAACCTCCACCAGGCCCCACCCATGTCTACCACCACCCCCACCCCCCAGCGGCTGCCTCCACCAGGCCCCCACTCATGTCTCCCATCACCCCCACCCCCCAGCAGTGCAGGGGCAGCCTCGACCAGGCTCCCACACATGTCTACCTGCACCCCCACCCCCCAGCCACCAGGGGCAGCCTCCACCAGGCCCCCACTCATGTCTCCCATCACCCCCACCCCCCAGCAGTGCAGGGGCAGCCTCCACCAGGCCCCCACCCATGTCTACCACCACCCCCACCCCCCAGACACCAGGGTCAGCCTCCACCAGGCCCCCACTCATGTCTCCCATCACCCCCACCCCCCAGCAGTGCAGGGGCAGCCTCCACCAGGCCCCCACCCATGTCTACCACCACCCCCACCCCCCAGCCACCAGGGGCAGCCTCCACCAGGCCCCCACTCATGTCTCCCATCACCCCCACCCCCCAGCAGTGCAGGGGCAGCCTCCACCAGGCTCCCACACATGTCCCCCTGCACCGCCACCCCCCAGCCACCAGGGGCAGCCTCCACCAGGCCCCCACTCGTGTCTCCCATCACCCCCACCCCCCAGCAGTGCAGGGGCAGCCTCCACCAGGCCCCCACCCATGTCTACCACCACCCCCACCCCCCAGCCACCAGGGGCAGCCTCCACCAGGCCCCCACCCATGTCTACCACCACCCCCACCCCCCAGCCACCAGGGGCAGCGTCCACCATTCCCCCACCCATGTCTACCACCACCCCCACCCCCCAGCCACCAGGGGCAGCCTCCACTAGGCCCCCACCCATGTCTCCCATCACCCCCACCCCCCAGCAGTGCAGGGGCAGCCTCCACCAGGCCCCCACTCATGTCTTCCATCACCCCCACCCCCCAGCAGTGCAGGGGCAGCCTCCACCAGGCTCCCTCACATGTCCCCCTGCACCCCCACTCCCCAGCCACCAGGGGCAGCCTCCACCAGGCCCCCACTCATTTTTCCCATCACCCCCACCCCCCAGCAGTGCGGGGGCAGCCTCCACCAGGCCCCCACTCATGTCTCCCATCACCCCCACCCCCCAGCAGTGCAGGGGCAGCCTCCACCAGGCCCCCACCCATGTCTATCACCACCCCACCCCCCAGCCACCAGGAGCAGCCTCCACCAGGCCCCCACTCATGTCTCCCATCACCCCCACCCCCCAGCAGTGCAGGGGCAGCCTCCACCAGGCCCCCACCCATGTCTACCACCACCCCCACCCCCCAGACACCAGGGGCAGCCTCCACAAGGCCCCGACCCATGTCTACCACCACCCCCACCCCCCAGCCACCAGGGGCAGCCTCCACCAGGCCCCCACCCATGTCTACCACCACCCCCCAGCCACCAGGGGCAGCCTCCACCAGGCCCCCACTCATGTCTCCCATCACCCCCACCCCCCAGCCACCAGAGGCAGCCTCCACCAGGCCCTCACTCATGTCTCCCATCACCCCCACCCCCCAGCAGTGCAGGGGCTAGCCTCCACCAGGCTCCCACCCATGTCTACCACCACCCCCAGCCACCAGGGGCAGCCTCCACCAGGCCCCCACCCATGTCTACCACCACCCCCACCCCCAGCAGTGCAGGGGCAGCCTCCACCAGGCCCCCACTCATGTCTCCCATCACCCCCACCCCCCAGCAGTGCAGGGGCAGCCTCCACCAGGCCCCCACTCATGTCTCCCTGCACCCCCACCCCCAGCAGTGCAGGGGCAGCCTCCACCAGGCCCCCACTCATGTCCAACTCATGTCTCCATTCACCCCCACCCCCCAGCAGTGCAGGGGCAGCCTCCACCAGGCTCCCACCCATGTCCCCCTGCACCCCCACCCCCCAGCAGTGCAGAGGCAGCCTCCACCAGGCCCCCACTCATGTCTCCCATCACCCCTACCCCCCAGCAGTGCAGGGGCAGCCTCCACCAGGCTCCCACACATGTCCCCCTGCACCCCCACCCCCCCAACAGGGGTAGCCTCCACCAGGCCCCCACTCATGTCTCCCATCACCCCCACCCCCAGCAGTGCAGGGGCAGCCTCCACCAGGCCCCCACCCATGTCCACCACCACCCCCACCCCCCAGCCACCAGGAGCAGCCTCCACCAGGCCCCCACCCATGTCTACTACTGCCCCCACCACCCAGCCACCAGGGGCAGCCTCCACCAGGCCCCCACTCTTGTCTCCCATCACCCCCACCCCCCAGCATTGCAGGGGCAGCCTCCACCAGGCCCTCACTCATGTCTCCCTGCACCCCCACCCCCCAGCAGTGCAGGGGCAGCCTCCATCAGGCCCCCATCCATGTCTACCACCACCCCCATCCCCCAGCCACCAGGGGCAGCCTCCACCAGGCCCCCACCCTTGTCTCCCATCACCCCCACCCCCCAGCAGTGCAGGGGCAGCCTCCAACAGGCCCCCACCCATGTCTACCACCACCCCCACCCCACAGCAGTGAAGGGGCAGCCTCCACCAGGCCCCCACCCATGTCTACCACCACCCCCACCCCCCAGCGGCAGCCTCCACCAGGCCCCCTCTCATGTCTCCCATCACCCCCACCCCCCAGCAGTGCAGGGGCAGCCTCGACCAGGCTCCCACACATGTCCACCTGCACCCCCACCCCCCAGCCACCAGGGGCAGCCTCCACCAGGCCCCCACCCATGTCTACCACCACCCCCACCCCCCAGCCACCAGGGGCAGCCTCCACCAGGCCCCCACCCATGTCTACCACCACCCCCACCCCCCAGCCACCAGGGGCAGCCTCCACCAGGCCCCCACCCATGTCTACCACCACCCCACCCCCCAGCCACCAGGGGCAGCCTCCACCAGGCCCCCACTCATGTCTCCCATCACCCCCACCCCCCAGCAGTGCAGGGGCAGCCTCCACCAGGCCCCCACTCACGTCTCCCATCACCCCGACCCCCCAGCCACCAGGGGCAGCCTCCACCAGGCACCCACCCATGTCTACCACCACCCCCACCACCCAGCCACCAGGGGCAGCCTCCACCAGGCCCCCACTCATGCCTCCCATCACCCCCACCCCCCGGCAGTGCAGGGACAGCCTCCACCAGTCCCCCACCCATGTCTACCACCACCCCCACCCCCCAGCCACCAGGGGCAGCCTCCACCAGGCCCCCACTCATGTCTCCCATCACCCCCACCCCCCAGCAGTGCAGGGGCAGCCTCCACCAGGCCCCCACCCATGTGTACCACCACCCCCGCCCCCCAGCCACCAGGGGCAGCCTCCACCAGGCCCCCACCCATGTCTACCACCACCCCCACCCCCCAGAAGTGCAGGGGCAACCTCCACCAGGCCCCACCCATGTCTACCACCACGCCCACCCCCCAGCGGCTGCCTCCACCAGGCCCCCACTCATGTCTCCCATCACCCCCACCCCCCAGCAGTGCAGGGGCAGCCTCGACCAGGCTCCCACACATGTCTACCTGCACCCCCACCCCCCAGCCACCAGGGGCAGCCTCCACCAGGCCCCCACTCATGTCTCCCATCACCCCCACCCCCCAGCAGTGCAGGGGCAGCCTCCACCAGGCCCCCACCCATGTCTACCACCACCCCCACCCCCCAGACACCAGGGTCAGCCTCCACCAGGCCCCCACTCATGTCTCCCATCACCCCCACCCCCCAGCAGTGCAGGGGCAGCCTCCACCAGGCCCCCACCCATGTCTACCACCATCCCCACCCCCCAGCCACCAGGGGCAGCCTCCACCAGGCCCCCACTCATGTCTCCCATCACCCCCACCCCCCAGCAGTGCAGGGGCAGCCTCCACCAGGCTCCCACACATGTCCCCCTGCACCGCCACCCCCCAGCCACCAGGGGCAGCCTCCACCAGGCCCCCACTCGTGTCTCCCATCACCCCCACCCCCCAGCAGTGCAGGGGCAGCCTCCACCAGGCCCCCACCCATGTCTACCACCACCCCCACCCCCCAGCCACCAGGGGCAGCCTCCACCAGGCCCCCACCCATGTCTACCACCACCCCCACCCCCCAGCCACCAGGGGCAGCGTCCACCATTCCCCCACCCATGTCTACCACCACCCCCACCCCCCAGCCACCAGGGGCAGCCTCCACTAGGCCCCCACCCATGTCTCCCATCACCCCCACCCCCCAGCAGTGCAGGGGCAGCCTCCACCAGGCCCCCACTGATGTCTTCCATCACCCCCACCCCCCAGCAGTGCAGGGGCAGCCTCCACCAGGCTCCCTCACATGTCCCCCTGCACCCCCACTCCCCAGCCACCAGGGGCAGCCTCCACCAGGCCCCCACTCATTTTTCCCATCACCCCCACCCCCAGCAGTGCGGGGGCAGCCTCCACCAGGCCCCCACTCATGTCTCCCATCACCCCACCCCCCAGCAGTGCAGGGGCAGCCTTCCACCAGGCCCCCACCCATGTCTATCACCACCCCACCCCCCAGCCACCAGGAGCAGCCTCCACCAGGCCCCCACTCATGTCTCCCATCACCCCCACCCCCCAGCAGTGCAGGGGCAGCCTCCACCAGGCCCCCACCCATGTCTACCACCACCCCCACCCCCCAGACACCAGGGGCAGCCTCCACAAGGCCCCGACCCATGTCTACCACCACCCCCACCCCCCAGCCACCAGGGGCAGCCTCCACCAGGCCCCCACCCATGTCTACCACCACCCCCCAGCCACCAGGGGCAGCCTCCACCAGGCCCCCACTCATGTCTCCCATCACCCCCACCCCCCAGCCACCAGAGGCAGCCTCCACCAGGCCCTCACTCATGTCTCCCATCACCCCCACCCCCCAGCAGTGCAGGGGCTAGCCTCCACCAGGCTCCCACCCATGTCTACCACCACCCCCAGCCACCAGGGGCAGCCTCCACCAGGCCCCCACCCATGTCTACCACCACCCCCACCCCCAGCAGTGCAGGGGCAGCCTCCACCAGGCCCCCACTCATGTCTCCCATCACCCCCACCCCCCAGCAGTGCAGGGGCAGCCTCCACCAGGCCCCCACTCATGTCCCCCTGCACCCCCACCCCCAGCAGTGCAGGGGCAGCCTCCACCAGGCCCCCACTCATGTCCAACTCATGTCTCCATTCACCCCCACCCCCCAGCAGTGCAGGGGCAGCCTCCACCAGGCTCCCACCCATGTCCCCCTGCACCCCCACCCCCCAGCAGTGCAGAGGCAGCCTCCACCAGGCCCCCACTCATGTCTCCCATCACCCCTACCCCCCAGCAGTGCAGGGGCAGCCTCCACCAGGCTCCCACACATGTCCCCCTGCACCCCCACCCCCCCAACAGGGGTAGCCTCCACCAGGCCCCCACTCATGTCTCCCATCACCCCCACCCCCAGCAGTGCAGGGGCAGCCTCCACCAGGCCCCCACCCATGTCCACCACCACCCCCACCCCCCAGCCACCAGGAGCAGCCTCCACCAGGCCCCCACCCATGTCTACTACTGCCCCCACCACCCAGCCACCAGGGGCAGCCTCCACCAGGCCCCCACTCTTGTCTCCCATCACCCCCACCCCCCAGCATTGCAGGGGCAGCCTCCACCAGGCCCTCACTCATGTCTCCCTGCACCCCCACCCCCCAGCAGTGCAGGGGCAGCCTCCATCAGGCCCCCATCCATGTCTACCACCACCCCCATCCCCCAGTGACCAGGGGCAGCCTCCACCAGGCCCCCACCCTTGTCTCCCATCACCCCCACCCCCCAGCAGTGCAGGGGCAGCCTCCAACAGGCCCCCACCCATGTCTACCACCACCCCCACCCCACAGCAGTGAAGGGGCAGCCTCCACCAGGCCCCCACCCATGTCTACCACCACCCCCACCCCCCAGCGGCAGCCTCCACCAGGCCCCCTCTCATGTCTCCCATCACCCCCACCCCCCAGCAGTGCAGGGGCAGCCTCGACCAGGCTCCCACACATGTCCACCTGCACCCCCACCCCCCAGCCACCAGGGGCAGCCTCCACCAGGCCCCCACTCATGTCTCCAATCACCCCCACCACCCAGAAGTGCAGGGGCAGCCTCCACCAGGCCCCCACCCATGTCTACCACCACCCCCACCCCCCAGACACCAGGGGCAGCCTCCACCAGGCCCCCACTCATGTCTCCCATCACCCCCACCCCCCAGCAGTGCAGGGGCAGCCTCCACCAGGCCCCCACCCATGTCTACCACCACCCCCACGCCCCAGCCACCAGGGGCAGCCTCCACCAGGCCCCCACCCATGTCTACCACCACCCCCACCCCCCAGCCACCAGGGGCAGCCTCCACCAGGCCCCCACCCATGTCTACCACCACCCCACCCCCCATCCACCAGGGGTAGCCTCCACCAGGCCCCCACTCATGTCTCCCATCACCCCCACCCCCCAGCAGTGCAGGGGCAGTCTCCACCAGGCCCCCACTCACGTCTCCCATCACCCCCACCACCCGACCACCAGGGGCAGCCTCCACCAGGCACCCACCCATGTCTACCACCACCCCCACACCCCAGCCACCAGGGGCAGCCTCCACCAGGCCCCCACTCATGTCTCCCATCACCCCCACCCCCCAGCAGTGCAGGGGCAGCCTCCACCAGGCCCCCACCCATGTCTACCACCACCCCCACCCCCCAGCCACCAGGGGTAGCCTCCACCAGGCCCCCACTCATGTCTCCCATCACCCCCCAGCAGTGCAGGGGCAGCCTCCACCAGGCCCCCACCCATGTCTACCACCACCACCACCCCCCAGCCACCAGGGGCAGCCTCCACCAGGCCCCCAGCCATGTCTACCACCACCCCCACCCCCCAGCAGTGCAGGGGCAACCTCCACCAGGCCCCACCCATGTCTACCACCACCCCCACCCCCCAGCGGCAGCCTCCACCAGGCCCTCACTCATGTCTCCCATCACCCCCACCCCCCAGCAGTGCAGGGGCAGACTCGACCAGGCTCCCACACATGTCCACCTGCACCCCCACCCCCCAGCCACCAGGGGCAGCCTCCACCAGACCCCCACCCATGTCTACCACCACCCCCACCCCCAGCAGAGCAGGGGCAACCTCCACCAGGCCCCACCCATGTCTACCACCACCCCCACCCCCCAGCGGCAGCCTCCACCAGGCCCCCACTCATGTCTCCCATCACCCCCACCCCCCAGCAGTGCAGGGGCAGCCTCCACTAGGCCCCCACTCATGTCTCCCTGCACCCCCACCCCCCAGCAGTGCAGGGGCAGCCTCCACCAGGCCCCCACTCATGTCCAACTCATGTCTCCATTCACCCCCACCCCCCAGCAGTGCAGGGGCAGCCTCCACCAGGCTCCCACCCATGTCCCCCTGCACCCCCACCCCCCAGCAGTGCAGGGGCAGCCTCCACCAGGCCCCCACTCATGTCTCCCATCACCCCCAACCCCCAGCAGTGCAGGGGCAGCCTCCACCAGGCTTCCACACATGTCCCCCTGCACCCCCACCCCCCAGCCACCAGGGGTAGCCTCCACCAGGCCCCCACTCATGTCTCCCATCACCCCCACCCCCCAGCAGTGCAGGGGCAGCCTCCACCAGGCCCCCACCCATGTCCACCACCACCCCCACCCCCCAGCTACCAGGGGCAGCCTCCACCAGGCCCCCACCCATGTCTACCACCACCCCCACCACGCAGCCACCAGGGGCAGCCTCCACCAGGTCCCCACTCATGTCTCCCATCACCCCCACCCCCCAGCATTGCAGGGGCAGCCTCCACCAGGCCCTCACTCATGTCTCCCTGCACCCCCACCCCCCAGCAGTGCAGGGGCAGCCTCCACCAGAACCCCATCCATGTCTACCACCACCCCCACCCCCAGCCACCAGGGGCAGCCTCCACCAGGCCCCCACCCTTGTCTCCCATCACCCCCACCTCCCAGCATTGCAGGGGCAGCCTCCACCAGGCCCCCACCCATGTCTACCACCACCCCCACCCCCCAGCAGTGCAGGGGCAGCCTCCACCAGGCCCCCACCCATGTCTACCACCACCCCCACCCCACAGCGGCAGCCTCCACCAGGCTCCCACCCATGTCTACCACCACCCCCACCCCCCAGAAGTGCAGGGGCAACCTCCACCAGGCCCCACCCATGTCTACCACCACCCCCACCCCCCAGCGGCTGCCTCCACCAGGCCCCCACTCATGTCTCCCATCACCCCCACCCCCCAGCAGTGCAGGGGCAGCCTCGACCAGGCTCCCACACATGTCTACCTGCACCCCCACCCCCCAGCCACCAGGGGCAGCCTCCACCAGGCCCCCACTCATGTCTCCCATCACCCCCACCCCCCAGCAGTGCAGGGGCAGCCTCCACCAGGCCCCCACCCATGTCTACCACCACCCCCACCCCCCAGACACCAGGGTCAGCCTCCACCAGGCCCCCACTCATGTCTCCCATCACCCCCCACCCCCCAGCAGTGCAGGGGCAGCCTCCACCAGGCCCCCACCCATGTCTACCACCACCCCCACCCCCCAGCCACCAGGGGCAGCCTCCACCAGGCCCCCACTCATGTCTCCCATCACCCCCACCCCCCAGCAGTGCAGGGGCAGCCTCCACCAGGCTCCCACACATGTCCCCCTGCACCGCCACCCCCCAGCCACCAGGGGCAGCCTCCACCAGGCCCCCACTCGTGTCTCCCATCACCCCCACCCCCCAGCAGTGCAGGGGCAGCCTCCACCAGGCCCCCACCCATGTCTACCACCACCCCCACCCCCCAGCCACCAGGGGCAGCCTCCACCAGGCCCCCACCCATGTCTACCACCACCCCCACCCCCCAGCCACCAGGGGCAGCGTCCACCATTCCCCCACCCATGTCTACCACCACCCCCACCCCCCAGCCACCAGGGGCAGCCTCCACTAGGCCCCCACCCATGTCTCCCATCACCCCCACCCCCCAGCAGTGCAGGGGCAGCCTCCACCAGGCCCCCACTCATGTCTTCCATCACCCCCACCCCCCAGCAGTGCAGGGGCAGCCTCCACCAGGCTCCCTCACATGTCCCCCTGCACCCCCACTCCCCAGCCACCAGGGGCAGCCTCCACCAGGCCCCCACTCATTTTTCCCATCACCCCCACCCCCCAGCAGTGCGGGGGCAGCCTCCACCAGGCCCCCACTCATGTCTCCCATCACCCCCACCCCCCAGCAGTGCAGGGGCAGCCTCCACCAGGCCCCCACCCATGTCTATCACCACCCCACCCCCCAGCCACCAGGAGCAGCCTCCACCAGGCCCCCACTCATGTCTCCCATCACCCCCACCCCCCAGCAGTGCAGGGGCAGCCTCCACCAGGCCCCCACCCATGTCTACCACCACCCCCACCCCCCAGACACCAGGGGCAGCCTCCACAAGGCCCCGACCCATGTCTACCACCACCCCCACCCCCCAGCCACCAGGGGCAGCCTCCACCAGGCCCCCACCCATGTCTACCACCACCCCCCAGCCACCAGGGGCAGCCTCCACCAGGCCCCCACTCATGTCTCCCATCACCCCCACCCCCCAGCCACCAGAGGCAGCCTCCACCAGGCCCTCACTCATGTCTCCCATCACCCCCACCCCCCAGCAGTGCAGGGGCTAGCCTCCACCAGGCTCCCACCCATGTCTACCACCACCCCCAGCCACCAGGGGCAGCCTCCACCAGGCCCCCACCCATGTCTACCACCACCCCCACCCCCAGCAGTGCAGGGGCAGCCTCCACCAGGCCCCCACTCATGTCTCCCATCACCCCCACCCCCCAGCAGTGCAGGGGCAGCCTCCACCAGGCCCCCACTCATGTCTCCCTGCACCCCCACCCCCAGCAGTGCAGGGGCAGCCTCCACCAGGCCCCCACTCATGTCCAACTCATGTCTCCATTCACCCCCACCCCCCAGCAGTGCAGGGGCAGCCTCCACCAGGCTCCCACCCATGTCCCCCTGCACCCCCACCCCCCAGCAGTGCAGAGGCAGCCTCCACCAGGCCCCCACTCATGTCTCCCATCACCCCTACCCCCCCAGCAGTGCAGGGGCAGCCTCCACCAGGCTCCCACACATGTCCCCCTGCACCCCCACCCCCCCAACAGGGGTAGCCTCCACCAGGCCCCCACTCATGTCTCCCATCACCCCCACCCCCAGCAGTGCAGGGGCAGCCTCCACCAGGCCCCCACCCATGTCCACCACCACCCCCACCCCCCAGCCACCAGGAGCAGCCTCCACCAGGCCCCCACCCATGTCTACTACTGCCCCCACCACCCAGCCACCAGGGGCAGCCTCCACCAGGCCCCCACTCTTGTCTCCCATCACCCCCACCCCCCAGCATTGCAGGGGCAGCCTCCACCAGGCCCTCACTCATGTCTCCCTGCACCCCCACCCCCCAGCAGTGCAGGGGCAGCCTCCATCAGGCCCCCATCCATGTCTACCACCACCCCCATCCCCCAGCCACCAGGGGCAGCCTCCACCAGGCCCCCACCCTTGTCTCCCATCACCCCCACCCCCCAGCAGTGCAGGGGCAGCCTCCAACAGGCCCCCACCCATGTCTACCACCACCCCCACCCCACAGCAGTGAAGGGGCAGCCTCCACCAGGCCCCCACCCATGTCTACCACCACCCCCACCCCCCAGCGGCAGCCTCCACCAGGCCCCCTCTCATGTCTCCCATCACCCCCACCCCCCAGCAGTGCAGGGGCAGCCTCGACCAGGCTCCCACACATGTCCACCTGCACCCCCACCCCCCAGCCACCAGGGGCAGCCTCCACCAGGCCCCCACTCATGTCTCCAATCACCCCCACCACCCAGAAGTGCAGGGGCAGCCTCCACCAGGCCCCCACCCATGTCTACCACCAACCCCACCCCCCAGACACCAGGGGCAGCCTCCACCAGGCCCCCACTCATGTCTCCCATCACCCCCACCCCCCAGCAGTGCAGGGGCAGCCTCCACCAGGCCCCCACCCATGTCTACCACCACCCCCACCCCCCAGCCACCAGGGGCAGCCTCCACCAGGCCCCCACCCATGTCTACCACCACCCCCACCCCCCAGCCACCAGGGGCAGCCTCCACCAGGCCCCCACCCATGTCTACCACCACCCCACCCCCCATCCACCAGGGGTAGCCTCCACCAGGCCCCCACTCATGTCTCCCATCACCCCCACCCCCCAGCAGTGCAGGGGCAGTCTCCACCAGGCCCCCACTCACGTCTCCCATCACCCCCACCACCCGACCACCAGGGGCAGCCTCCACCAGGCACCCACCCATGTCTACCACCACCCCCACCCCCCAGCCACCAGGGGCAGCCTCCACCAGGCCCCCACTCATGTCTCCCATCACCCCCACCCCCCAGCAGTGCAGGGGCAGCCTCCACCAGGCCCCCACCCATGTCTACCACCACCCCCACCCCCCAGCCACCAGGGGTAGCCTCCACCAGGCCCCCACTCATGTCTCCCATCACCCCCCAGCAGTGCAGGGGCAGCCTCCACCAGGCCCCCACCCATGTCTACCACCACCACCACCCCCCAGCCACCAGGGGCAGCCTCCACCAGGCCCCCAGCCATGTCTACCACCACCCCCACCCCCCAGCAGTGCAGGGGCAACCTCCACCAGGCCCCACCCATGTCTACCACCACCCCCACCCCCCAGCGGCAGCCTCCACCAGGCCCTCACTCATGTCTCCCATCACCCCCACCCCCCAGCAGTGCAGGGGCAGACTCGACCAGGCTCCCACACATGTCCACCTGCACCCCCACCCCCCAGCCACCAGGGGCAGCCTCCACCAGACCCCCACCCATGTCTACCACCACCCCCACCCCCAGCAGAGCAGGGGCAACCTCCACCAGGCCCCACCCATGTCTACCACCACCCCCACCCCCCAGCGGCAGCCTCCACCAGGCCCCCACTCATGTCTCCCATCACCCCCACCCCCCAGCAGTGCAGGGGCAGCCTCCACTAGGCCCCCACTCATGTCTCCCTGCACCCCCACCCCCCAGCAGTGCAGGGGCAGCCTCCACCAGGCCCCCACTCATGTCCAACTCATGTCTCCATTCACCCCCACCCCCCAGCAGTGCAGGGGCAGCCTCCACCAGGCTCCCACCCATGTCCCCCTGCACCCCCATCCCCCAGCAGTGCAGGGGCAGCCTCCACCAGGCCCCCACTCATGTCTCCCATCACCCCCAACCCCCAGCAGTGCAGGGGCAGCCTCCTCCAGGCTCCCACACATGTCCCCCTGCACCCCCACCCCCCAGCCACCAGGGGTAGCCTCCACCAGGCCCCCACTCATGTCTCCCATCACCCCCACCCCCCAGCAGTGCAGGGGCAGCCTCCACCAGGCCCCCACCCATGTCCACCACCACCCCCACCCCCCAGCTACCAGGGGCAGCCTCCACCAGGCCCCCACCCATGTCTACCACCACCCCCACCACGCAGCCACCAGGGGCAGCCTCCACCAGGTCCCCACTCATGTCTCCCATCACCCCCACCCCCCAGTATTGCAGGGGCAGCCTCCACCAGGCCCTCACTCATGTCTCCCTGCACTCCCACCCCCCAGCAGTGCAGGGGCAGCCTCCACCAGAACCCCATCCATGTCTACCACCACCCCCACCCCCAGCCACCAGGGGCAGCCTCCACCAGGCCCCCACCCTTGTCTCCCATCACCCCCACCTCCCAGCATTGCAGGGGCAGCCTCCACCAGGCCCCCACCCATGTCTACCACCACCCCCACCCCCCAGCAGTGCAGGGGCAGCCTCCACCAGGCCCCCACCCATGTCTACCACCACCCCCACCCCACAGCGGCAGCCTCCACCAGGCCCCCACTCATGTCTCCCATCACCCCCACCCCCCAGCAGTGCAGGGGCAGCCTCGACCAGGCTCCCACACATGTCCACCTGCACCCCCACCCCCCAGCCACCAGGGGCAGCCTCCACCAGGCCCCCACTCATGTCTCCCATCACCCCCACCCCCCAGCCACCAGGGGCAGCCTCCACCAGGCCCCCACCCATGTCTACCACCACCCCCACCCCCCAGACACCAGGGGCAGCCTCCACCAGGCCCCCACTCATGTCTCCCATCACCCCCACCCCCCAGCAGTGCAGGGGCAGCCTCCACCAGGCCCACACACATGTCTACCACCACCCACATCCCCCAGCCACCAGGGGCAGCCTCCACCAGGCCCCCACCCATGTCTACCACCACCCCCACCCCCAGCCAGCAGGGGCAGCCTCCACCAGGCCCCCACCCATGTCTACCACCACCCCACCCCCCAGCCACCAGGGGCAGCCTCCACCAGGCCCCCACTCATGTCTCCCATCACCCCCACCCCCCAGCAGTGCAGGGGCAGCCTCCACCAGGCCCCCACTCACGTCTCCCATCACCCCCACCCCCCAGCCACCAGGAGCAGCCTCCACCAGGCACCCACCCATGTCTACCACCACCCCCCACCCCCCAGCCACCAGGGGCAGCCTCCACCAGGCCCCCACTCATGCCTCCCATCACCCCCACCCCCCAGCAGTGCAGGGGCCGCCTACACCAGGCCCCCACCCATGTCTACCACCACCCCCACCCCCCAGCCACCAGGGGCAGCCTCCACCAGGCCCCCACTCATGTCTCCCATCACCCCCACCCCAGCAGTGCAGGGGCAGCCTCCACCGGCCCCCACCCATGTCTACCACCACCCCTACCCTCCAGCCACCAGGGGCAGCCTCCACCAGGCCCCCACCCATGTCTACCACCACCCCCACCCCCCAGCAGTGCAGGGGCAACCTCCACCAGGCCCCACCCATGTCTACCACCACCCCCCACCCCCAGCGGCAGCCTCCACCAGGCCCCCACTCATGTCTCCCATCACCCCCAGCAGTGCAGGGGCAGCCTCGACCAGGCTCCCACACATGTCCACCTGCACCCCCACCCCCCCAGCCACCAGGGGCAGCCTCCACCAGGCCCCCACTCATGTCTCCCATCACCCCCACACCCCAGCAGTGCAGGGGCAGCCTCCACCAGGCCCCCACCCATGTTCTACCACCACCCCCACCCCCCAGACACCAGGGGCAGCCTCCACCAGGCCCCCACTCATGTCTCCCATCACCCCCACCCCCCAGCAGTGCAGGGGCAGCCTCCACCAGGCCCCCACCCATGTCTACCACCACACCCATCACCCAGCCACCAGGGGCAGCCTCCACCAGGCCCCCACTCATGTCTCCCATCACCCCCACCCCCCAGCAGTGCAGGGGCAGCCTCCCACCAGGCCCTCACTCATGTCTCCCTGCACCCCCACCCCCCAGCAGTGCAGGGGCAGCCTCCACCAGGCCCCCACTCATGTCTACCACCACCCCCACCCCCCAGCCACCAGGGGCAGCTTCCACCATTCCCCCACCCTTGTCTCCCATCACCCCCACCTCCCAGCAGTGCAGGGGCAGCCTCCACCAGGCTCCCACCCATGTCCTACCACCACCCCCACCCCCCAGCAGTGCAGGGGCAGCCTCCACCAGGCCCCCACCCATGTCTACCATCACCCCCACCCCCCCAGCGGCAGCCTCCACCAGGCCCCCAAAGCAAAAAAACAAAGAGGTGATGGCTGGAAGGTTTAGAATGAATCTTAACCACTGGCAATGCTCTGGGCAACCCTCCAGACCACCGTTCTTCGCCTGCCAAGCCATTACAGAAGGGAAAGACCATATGCAAATCAGGCTTGGCCCCACCCCAAAAGGGGCAGTCCAACCCAAACTGCTAGGCCACATCCCTTCTGCACGAGACCACAAGCATCCCCAAACATGTTTCGCCCTTGTTGGGGCTCATCAGTGAGGAGTAGCTTGGGTCTCTAGGCCCAGCAGGCACGGGACCCACGTCTGGGCATACCCGTCCCACTCGGGGTGACAAAGCAAAAAACAAAGAGGTGATGGCTGGAAGGTTTAGAATGAATCTTAACCACTGGCAATGCTCTGGGCAACCCTCCAGACCACCGTTCTTCGCCTGCCAAGCCATTACAGAAGGGGAAAGACCATATGCAAATCAGGCTTGGCCCCACCCCAAAAGGGGCAGTCCAACCCAAACTGCTAGGCCACATCCCTTCTGCACGAGACCACAAGCATCCCCAAACATGTTTCGCCCTTGTTGGGGCTCATCAGTGAGGAGTAGCTTGGGTCTCTAGGCCCAGCAGGCACGGGACCCACGTCTGGGCATACCCGTCCCACTCGGGGTGACAAAGCAAAAACAAAGAGGTGATGGCTGGAAGGTTTAGAATGAATCTTAACCACTGGCAATGCTCTGGGCAACCCTCCAGACCACCGTTCTTCACCTGCCAAGCCATTACAGAAGGGAAAGACCATATGCAAATCACGCTTGGCCCCACCCCAAAAGGGGCAGTCCCAACCCAAACTGCTAGGCCACATCCCTTCTGCACGAGACCACAAGCATCCCCAAACATGTTTCGCCCTTGTTGGGGCTCATCAGTGAGGAGTAGCTTGGGTCTCTAGGCCCAGCAGGCACGGGACCCACGTCTGGGCATACCCGTCCCACTCGGGGTGACAAAGCAAAAAACAAAGAGGTGATGGCTGGAAGGTTTAGAATCAATCTTAACCACTGGCAATGCTCTGGGCAACCCTCCAGACCACCGTTCTTCGCCTGCCAAGCCATTACAGAAGGGGAAAGACCATATGCAAATCAGGCTTGCCCCACCCCAAAAGGGGCAGTCCAACCCAAACTGCTAGGCCACATCCCTTCTGCACGAGACCACAAGCATCCCCAAACATGTTTCGCCCTTGTTGGGGCTCATCAGTGAGGAGTAGCTTGGGTCTCTAGGCCCCAGCAGGCACGGGACCCACGTCTGGGCATACCCGTCCCACTCGGGGTGACAAAGCAAAAAACAAAGAGGTGATGGCTGGAAGGTTTAGAATGAATCTTAACCACTGGCAATGCTCTGGGCAACCCCTCCAGACCACCGTTCTTCGCCTGCCAAGCCATTACAGAAGGGGAAAGACCATATGCAAATCAGGCTTGGCCCACCCCAAAAGGGGCAGTCCAACCCAAACTGCTAGGCCACATCCCTTCTGCACGAGACCACAAGCATCCCCAAACATGTTTCGCCCTTGTTGGGGCTCATCAGTGAGGAGTAGCTTGGGTCTCTAGGCCCCAGCAGTGCAGGGGCAACCTCCACCAGGCCCCCACCCATGTCTACCACCACCCCCACCCCCCAGCGGCAGCCTCCACCAGGCCCCCACTCATGTCTCCCATCACCCCCACCCCCCAGCAGTGCAGGGGCAGCCTCGACCAGGCTCCCACACATGTCCACCTGCTCCCCCACCCCCCAGCCACCAGGGGCAGCCTCCACCAGGCCCCCACTCATGTCTCCCATCACCCCCAACCCCCAGCAGTGCAGGGGCAGCCTCCACCAGGCCCCCACCCATGTCTACCACCACCCCCACCCCCCAGACACCAGGGGCAGCCTTCCACCAGGCCCCCACTCATGTCTCCCATCACCCCACCCCCCAGCAGTGCAGGGGCAGCCTCCACCAGGCCCACACACATGTCTACCACCACCCACATCCCCCAGCCACCAGGGGCAGCCTCCACCAGGCCCCCCACCCATGTCTACCACCACCCCCACCCCCCAGCCACCAGGGGCAGCCTCCACCAGGCCCCCACCCATGTCTACCACCACCCCACCCCCCAGCCACCAGGGGCAGCCTCCACCAGGCCCCCACTCATGTCTCCCATCACCCCCACCCCCCAGCAGTGCAGGGGCA
Source organism: Ambystoma mexicanum (assembly GCF_040938575.1). NCBI lineage: Eukaryota > Metazoa > Chordata > Amphibia > Caudata > Ambystomatidae > Ambystoma > Ambystoma mexicanum. Next base: position 415,503,070 of record NC_090927.1, on the reverse strand, counting down.
GCCTCCACCAGGCCCCCACTCACGTCTCCCATCACCCCCACCCCCCAGCCACCAGGGGCAGCCTCCACCAGGCACCCACCCATGTCTACCACCACCCCCACCCCCCAGCCACCAGGGGCAGCCTCCACCAGTCCCCCATTCATGCCTCCCATCACCCCCACCCCCCAGCAGTGCAGGGGCCGCCTCCACCAGGCCCCGACCCATGTCTACCACCACCCCCACCCCCAGCCACCAGGGGCAGCCTCCACCAGGCCCTCACTCATGTCTCCCATCACCCCCCACCCCCCAGCAGTGCAGGGGCAGCCTCCACCGGCCCCCACCCATGTCTACCACCACCCCCACCCTCCAGCCACCAGGGGCAGCCTCCACCAGGCCCCCACCCATGTCTACCACCACCCCCACCCCCCAGCAGTGCAGGGGCAACCTCCACCAGGCCCCACCCATGTCTACCACCACCCCCACCCCCAGCGGCAGCCTCCACCAGGCCCCCACTCATGTCTCCCATCACCCCCACCCCCCAGCAGTGCCAGGGGCAGCCTCGACCAGGCTCCCACACATGTCCACCTGCACCCCCACCCCCCAGCCACCAGGGGCAGCCTCCACCAGGCCCCCACTCATGTCTCCCATCACCCCCACACCCCAGCAGTGCAGGGGCAGCCTCCACCAGGCCCCCACCCATGTCTACCACCACCCCCACCCCCCAGACACCAGGGGCAGCCTCCACCAGGCCCCCACTCATGTCTCCCATCACCCCCACCCCCCAGCAGTGCAGGGGCAGCCTCCACCAGGCCCCCACCCATGTCTACCACCACCCCCATCACCCAGCCACCAGGGGCAGCCTCCACCAGGCCCCCACTCATGTCTCCCATCACCCCCACCCCCCAGCAGTGCAGGGGCAGCCTCCACCAGGCCCTCACTCATGTCTCCCTGCACCCCCACCCCCCAGCAGTGCAGGGGCAGCCTCCACCAGGCCCCCACTCATGTCCAACTCATGTCTCCATTCACCCCCACCCCCCAGCAGTGCAGGGGCAGCCTCCACCAGGCTCCCACCCATTTCCCCTTGAACCCCCACCCCCCAGCAGTGCAGGGGCAGCCTCCACCAGGCCCCCACTCATGTCTCCCATCACCCCCACCCCCCAGCAGTGCAGGGGCAGCCTCCACCAGGCTCCCACACATGTACCCCTGCACCCCCCACCCCCCAGCCACCAGGGGTAGCCTCCACCAGGCTCCCGCTCATGTCTCCCATCACCCCCACCCCCCAGCAGTGAAGGGGCAGCCTCCACCAGGCCCCCACCCATGTCCACCACCACCCCCACCCCCCAGCTACCAGGGGCAGCCTCCACCAGGCCCCACCCATGTCTACCACCACCCCCACCACCCAGCCACCAGGGGCAGCCTCCACCAGGCCCCCACTCATGTCTCCCATCACCCCCACCCCCCAGCATTGCAGGGGCAGCCTCCACCAGGCCCTCACTCATGTCTCCCTGCGCCCCCACCCCCCAGCAGTGCAGGGGCAGCCTCCACCAGAACCCCATCCATGTCTACCACCACCCCCACCCCCCAGCCACCAGGGGCAGCCTCCACCAGGCCCCCACCCTTGTCTCCCTTCACCCCCACCCCCCCAGCAGTGCAGGGGCAGCCTCCACCAGGCCCCCACCCATGTCTACCACCACCCCCACCCCCCAGCGGCAGCCTCCACCAGGCCCCCACCCTTGTCTCCCTTTCACCCCCACCCCCCCAGCAGTGCAGGGGCAGCCTCCACCAGGCCCCCACCCATGTCTACCACCACCCCCACCCCCCAGCGGCAGCCTCCACCAGGCCCCCACTCATGTCTCCCATCACCCCCACCCCCAGCAGTGCAGGGGCAACCTCGACCAGGCTCCCACACATGTCCACCTGCACCCCCACCCCCCAGCCACCAGGGGCAGCCTCCACCAGGCCCCCACTCATGTCTCCCATCACTCCCAACCCCCAGCAGTGCAGGGGCAGCCTCCACCAGGCCCCCACCCATGTCTACCACCACCCCCACCCCCCAGACACCAGGGCAGCCTCCACCAGGCCCCCACTCATGTCTCCCATCACCCCCACCCCCCAGCAGTGCAGGGGCAGCCTCCACCAGGCCCACACCCATGTCTACCACCACCCCCACCCCCCAGCCACCAGGGGCAGCCTCCACCAGGCCCCCACCCATGTCTACCACCACCCCCACCCCCCAGCCACCAGGGGCAGCCTCCACCAGGCCCCCACCCATGTCTACCACAACCCCACCCCCCAGCCACCAGGGGCAGCCTCCACCAGGCCCCCACTCATGTCTCCCATCACCCCCACCCCCCAGCAGTGCAGGGGCAGCCTCCACCAGGCCCCCACTCACGTCTCCCATCACTCCCACCCACTAGCCACCAGGGCAGCCTCCACCAGGCACCCACCCAAGTCTACCACCACCCCCACCCCCCAGCCACCAGAGGCAGCCTCCACCAGGCCCCCACTCATGCCTCCCATCACCCCCACCCCCCAGCAGTGCAGGGGCAGCCTCCACCAGGCCCCAACCCATGTCTACCACCACCCCCACCCCCAGCCACCAGGGGCAGCTTCCACCAGGCCCCCACTCATGTCTCCCATCACCCGCACCCCACAGCAGTGCAGGGGCAGCCTCCAGCAGGCCCCCACCCAGGTCTACCACCACCCCCACCCCCCAGCCACCAGGGGCAGCCTCCACCAGGCCCCCACCCATGTCTACCACCACCCCCACCCCCCAGCAGTGCAGGGGCAACCTCCACCAGGCCCCACCCATGTCTACCACCACCCCCACCCCCCAGCGGCAGCCTCCACCAGGCCCCCACTCATGTCTCCCATCACCCCCACCCCCCAGCAGTGCAGGGGCAGCCTCGACCAGGCTCCCACACATGTCCACCTGCACCCCCACCCCCCAGCCACCAGGGGCAGCCTCCACCAGGCCCCCACTCATGTCTCCCATCACCCCCACCCCCCAGCAGTGCAGGGGCAGCCTCCACCAGGCCCCCACCCATGTCTACCACCACCCCCACCCCCCAGACACCAGGGGCAGCCTCCACCAGGCCCCCACTCATGTCTCCCATCACCCCCACCCCCCAGCAGTGCAGGGGCAGCCTCCACCAGGCCCCCACCCATGTCTACCACCACCCCCATCACCCAGCCACCAGTGGCAGCCTCCACCAGGCCCCCACTCATGTCTCCCATCACCCCCACCCCCCAGCAGTGCAGGGGGCAGCCTCCACCAGGCCCACACCCATGTCTACCACCACCCCCACCCCCCAGCCAAAAGGGGCAGCCTCCACCCAGGCCCCCACCCATGTCTACCACCACCCCCACCCCCCAGCCACCAGGGGCAGCCTCCACCAGGCCCCCACCCATGTCTACCACAACCCCACCCCCCAGCCACCAGGGGCAGCCTCCACCAGGCCCCACTCATGTCTCCCATCACCCCCATCCCCCCAGCAGTGCAGGGGCAGCCTCCACCAGGCCCCCACTCACGTCTCCCATCACTCCCACCCCCCAGCCACCAGGGGCAGCCTCCACCAGGCACCCACCCATGTCTACCACCACCCCCACCCCCCAGCCACCAGGGGCAGCCTCCACCAGGCCCCCACTCATGCCTCCCATCACCCCCACCCCCCAGCAGTGCAGGGGCAGCCTCCACCAGGCCCCAACCCATGTCTACCACCACCCCCACCCCCCAGCCACCAGGGGCAGCTTCCACCAGGCCCCCACTCATGTCTCCCATCACCCGCACCCCCCAGCAGTGCAGGGGCAGCCTCCAGCAGGCCCCCACCCATGTCTACCACCACCCCCACCCCCCAGCCACCAGGGCAGCCTCCACCAGGCCCCCACCCATGTCTACCACCCCCCCCACCCCCCAGCAGTGCAGGGGCAACCTCCACCAGGCCCCACCCATGTCTACCACCACCCCCACCCCCCAGCGGCAGCCTCCACCAGGCCCCCACTCATGTCTCCCATCACCCCCACCCCCCAGCAGTGCAGGGGCAGCCTCCACCAGGACCCCACTCACGTCTCCCATCACTCCCACCCCCCAGCCACCAGGGGCAGCCTCCACCAGGCACCCACCCATGTCTACCACCACCCCCACCCCCCAGCCACCAAGGGCAGCTCCACCAGGCCCCCACTCATGCCTCCCATCACCCCCACCCCCCAGCAGTGCAGGGGCAGCCTCCACCAGGCCCCCACCCATGTCTACCACCACCCCCACCCCCCAGCCACCAGGGGCAGCCTCCACCAGGCCCCCACTCATGTCTCACATCACCCCCACCCCCCAGCAGTGCAGGGGCAGCCTCCACCAGGCCCCCACCCATGTGTACCACCACCCCCACCCCCAGCCACCAGGGGCAGCCTCCCACCAGGCCCCCACCCATGTCTACCACTACCCCCCACCCCCCAGAAGTGCAGGGGCAACCTCCACCAGGCCCCACCCATGTCTACCACCACCCCCACCCCCCAGTGGCAGCCTCCACCAGGCCCCCACTCATGTCTCCCATCACCCCCACCCCCCAGCAGTGCAGGGGCAGCCTCGACCAGGCTCCCACACATGTCCACCTGCACCCCCACCCCCCAGCTACCAGGGGCAGCCTCCACCAGGCCCCCACTCATGTCTCCCATCACCCCTACCCCCCAGCAGTGCCAGGGCAGCCTCCACCAGGCCCCCACCCATGTCTACCACCACCCCCACCCCCCAGACACCAGGGGCAGCCTCCACCAGGCCCCACTCATGTCTCCCATCACCCCCACCCCCCAGCAGTTCAGGGGAAGCCTCCACCAGGCCCCCACCCATGTCTACCACCACCCCCACCCCCCAGCCACCAGGGGCAGCCTCCACAGGCCCCCACTCATGTCTCCCATCACCCCCACCCCCCAGCAGTGCAGGGGCAGCCTCCACCAGGCTCCCACACATGTCCCCCTGCACCGCCACCCCCCAGCCACCAGGGGCAGCCTCCACCAGGCCCCCACTCGTGTCTCCCATCACCCCCACCCCCCAGCAGTGCAGGGGCAGCCTCCACCAGGCCCCCACCCATGTCTACCACCACCCCCACCCCCCAGCCACCAGGGGCAGCCTCCACCAGGCCCCCACCCATGTCTACCACCACCCCCACCCCCCAGCCACCAGGGGCAGCCTCCACCATTCCCCCACCCATGTCTACCACCACCCCCACCCCCAGCCACCAGGGGCAGCCTCCACTAGGCCCCCACCCATGTCTCCCATCACCCCCACCCCCCAGCAGTGCAGGGGCAGCCTCCACCAGGCCCCCACTCATGTCTCCCATCACCCCCACCCCCCAGCAGTGCAGGGGCAGCCTCCCACCAGGCTCCCTCACATGTCCCCCTGCACCCCCACTCCCCAGCCACCAGGGGCAGCCTCCACCAGGCCCCCACTCATTTTTCCCATCACCCCCACCCCCCAGCCACCAGGAGCAGCCTCCACCAGCCCCCACTCATGTCTCCCATCACCCCCACCCCCATCCACCAGGGGCAGCCTCCCACCAGGCCCCCACCCATGTCTACCACCACCCCCACCCCCAGCCACCAGGGGCAGCCTTCACCAGGCCCCCACCCATGTCTACCACCACCCCACCCCCCAGCCACCAGGGGCAGCCTCCACCAGGCCCCCACTCATGTCTCCCATCACCCCCACCCCCAGCAGTGCAGGGGCAGCCTCCACCAGGCCCCCACTCACGTCTCCCATCACCCCCACCCCCCAGCCACCAGGGGCAGCCTCCACCAGGCACCCACCCATGTCTAACACCACCCCACCCCCCAGCCACCAGGGCAGCCTCCACCAGGCCCCCACTCATGCCTCCCATCACCCCCACCCCCCGGCAGTGCAGGGGCAGCCTCCACCAGGCCCCCACCCATGTCTACCACCACCCCCACCCCCCAGCCACCAGGGGCAGCCTCCACCAGGCCCCCACTCATGTCTCACATCACCCCCACCCCCCAGCAGTGCAGGGGCAGCCTCCACCAGGCCCCCACCCATGTGTACCACCACCCCCACCCCCCAGCCACCAGGGGCAGCCTCCACCAGGCCCCCACCCATGTCTACCACTACCCCCACCCCCCAGAAGTGCAGGGGCAACCTCCACCAGGCCCCACCCATGTCTACCACCACCCCCACCCCCCAGTGGCAGCCTCCACCAGGCCCCCACTCATGTCTCCCATCACCCCACCCCCCAGCAGTGCAGGGGCAGCCTCGACCAGGCTCCCACACATGTCCACCTGCACCCCCACCCCCCAGCTACCAGGGGCAGCCTCCACCAGGCCCCCACTCATGTCTCCCATCACCCCTACCCCCCAGCAGTGCAGGGGCAGCCTCCACCAGGCCCCCACCCATGTCTACCACCACCCCCACCCCCCAGACACCAGGGGCAGCCTCCACCAGGCCCCCACTCATGTCTCCCATCACCCCCACCCCCCAGCAGTTCAGGGGAAGCCCCCACCAGGCCCCCACCCATGTCTACCACCACCCCCACCCCCAGCCACCAGGGGCAGCCTCCACCAGGCCCCCACTCATGTCTCCCATCACCCCCACCCCCCAGCAGTGCAGGGGCAGCCTCCACCAGGCTCCCACACATGTCCCCCTGCACCGCCACCCCCAGCCACCAGGGGCAGCCTCCCACCAGGCCCCCACTCGTGTCTCCCATCACCCCCACCCCCCAGCAGTGCAGGGGCAGCCTCCACCAGGCCCCCACCCATGTCTACCACCACCCCCACCCCCAGCCACCAGGGCAGCCTCCACCAGGCCCCCACCCATGTCTACCACCACCCCCACCCCCCAGCCACCCAGGGGCAGCCTCCACCATTCCCCCACCCATGTCTACCACCACCCCCACCCCCCAGCCACCAGGGGCAGCCTCCACTAGGCCCCCACCCATGTCTCCCATCCACCCCCACCCCCCAGCAGTGCAGGGGCAGCCTCCACCAGGCCCCCACTCATGTCTCCCATCACCCCCACCCCCCAGCAGTGCAGGGGCAGCCTCCACCAGGCTCCCTCACATGTCCCCCTGCACCCCCACTCCCCAGCCACCAGGGGCAGCCTCCACCAGGCCCCCACTCATTTTTCCCATCACCCCCACCCCCCAGCCACCAGGAGCAGCCTCCACCAGGCCCCCACTCATGTCTCCCATCACCCCCACCCCCCAGCAGTGCAGGGGCAGCCTCCACCAGGCCCCCACCCATGTCTACCACCACCCCCACCCCCCAGACACCAGGGGCAGCCTCCACAAGGCCCCGACCCATGTCTACCACCACCCCCACCCCCCAGCCACCAGGGGCAGCCTCCACCAGGCCCCCACCCATGTCTACCACCACCCCCCAGCCACCAGGGGCAGCCTCCACCAGGCCCCCACTCATGTCTCCCATCACCCCCACCCCCCAGCCACCAGAGGCAGCCTCCACCAGGCCCTCACTCATGTCTCCTATCACCCCCACCCCCCAGCAGTGCAGGGGCAGCTCCACCAGGCTCCCACCCATGTCTACCACCACCCCCAGCCACCAGGGGCAGCCTCCACCAGGCCCCCACTCATGCCTCCCATCACCCCCACCCCCCAGCAGTGCAGGGGCAGCCTCCACCAGGCCCCCACCCATGTCTACCACCACCCCCACCCCAGCAGTGCAGGGGCAGCCTCCACCAGACCCCCCACTCATGTCTCCCATCACCCCTACCCCCCAGCAGTGCAGGGGCAGCCTCCACCAGGCTCCCACCCATGTCCCCCTGCACCCCCACCCCCCAGCAGTGCAGAGGCAGCCTCCACCAGGCCCCCACTCATGTCTCCCATCACCCCTACCCCCCAGCAGTGCAGGGGCAGCCTCCACCAGGCTCCCACACATGTCCCCCTGCACCCCCACCCCCCCAACAGGGGTAGCCTCCACCAGGCCCCCACTCATGTCTCCCATCACCCCCACCCCCAGCAGTGCAGGGGCAGCCTCCACCAGGCCCCCACCCATGTCCACCACCACCCCCACCCCCCAGCCACCAGGGGCAGCCTCCACCAGGCCCCCACCCATGTCTACTACTGCCCCCACCACCCAGCCACCAGGGGCAGCCTCCACCAGGCCCTCACTCATGTCTCCCATCACCCCCACCCCCCAGCATTGCAGGGGCAGCCTCCACTAGGCCCTCACTCATGTCTCCCTGCACCCCCACCCCCCAGCAGTGCAGGGGCAGCCTCCATCAGGCCCCCATCCATGTCTACCACCACCCCCATCCCCCAGCCACCAGGGGCAGCCTCCACCAGGCCCCCACCCTTGTCTCCCATCACCCCCACCCCCCAGCAGTGCAGGGGCAGCCTCCACCAGGCCCCCACCCATGTCTACCACCACCCCCACCCCACAGCAGTGGAAGGGGCAGCCTCCACCAGGCCCCCACCCATGTCTACCACCACCCCCACCCCCCAGCGGCAGCCACCACCAGGCCCCCACTCATGTCTCCCATCACCCCCCACCCCCCAGCAGTGCAGGGGCAGCCTCGACCAGGCTCCCACACATGTCCACCTGCACCCCCACCCCCCAGCCACCAGGGGCAGCCTCCACCAGGCCCCCACTCATGTCTCCAATCACCCCCACCCCCCAGAAGTGCAGGGGCAGCCTCCACCAGGCCCCCACCCATGTCTACCACCACCCCCACCCCCCAGACACCAGGGGCAGCCTCCACCAGGCCCCCACTCATGTCTCCCATCACCCCCACCCCCCAGCAGTGCAGGGGCAGCCTCCACCAGGCCCCCACCCATGTCTACCACCACCCCCACCCCCCAGCCACCAGGGGCAGCCTCCACCAGGCCCCCACCCCCACCCCCCAGCCACCAGGGGCAGCCTCCACCAGGCCCCCACCCATGTCTACCACCACCCCACCCCCCAGCCACCAGGGGTAGCCTCCACCAGGCCCCCACTCATGTCTCCCATCACCCCCACCCCCCAGCAGTGCAGGGGCAGTCTCCACCAGGCCCCCACTCACGTCTCCCATCACGCCCACCCCCCAGCCACCAGGGGCAGCCTCCACCAGGCACCCACCCATGTCTACCACCACCCCCACCCCCCAGCCACCAGGGGCAGCCTCCACCAGGCCCCCACTCATGCCTCCCATCACCCCCACCCCCCAGCAGTGCAGGGGCAGCCTCCACCGGCCCCCACCCATGTCTACCACCACCCCCACCCCCCAGCCACCAGGGGTAGCCTCCACCAGGCCCCCACCCATGTCTCCCATCACCCCCACCCCCCAGCAGTGCAGGGGCAGCCTCCACCAGGCCCCCACCCATGTCTACCACCACCCCCACCCCCCAGCCACCAGGGGCAGCCTCCACCAGGCCCCCAGCCATGTCTACCACCACCCCCACCCCCCAGCAGTGCAGGGGCAACCTCCACCAGGCCCCACCCATGTCTACCACCACCCCCACCCCCCAGCGGCAGCCTCCACCAGGCCCTCACTCATGTCTCCCATCACCCCCACCCCCCAGCAGTGCAGGGGCAGACTCGACCAGGCTCCCACACATGTCCACCTGCACCCCCACCCCCCAGCCACCAGGGGCAGCCTCCACCAGGCCCCCACCCATGTCTACCACCACCCCCACCCCCAGCAGAGCAGGGGCAACCTCCACCAGGCCCCACCCATGTCTACCACCACCCCCACCCCCCAGCGGCAGCCTCCACCAGGCCCCCACTCATGTCTCCCATCACCCCCACCCCCCAGCAGTGCAGGGGCAGCCTCCACCAGGCCCCCACTCATGTCTCCCTGCACCCCCACCCCCCAGCATTGCAGGGGCAGCCTCCACCAGGCCCCCACTCATGTCCAACTCATGTCTCCATTCACCCCCACCCCCCAGCAGTGCAGGGGCAGCCTCCACCAGGCTCCCACCCATGTCCCCCTGCACCCCCACCCCCCAGCAGTGCAGGGGCAGCCTCCACCAGGCCCCCACTCATGTCTCCCATCACCCCCACCCCCCAGCAGTGCAGGGGCAGCCTCCACCAGGCTCCCACACATGTCCCCCTGCACCCCCACCCCCCAGCCACCAGGGGTAGCCTCCACCAGGCCCCCACTCATGTCTCCCATCACCCCCACCCCCCAGCAGTGCAGGGGCAGCCTCCACCAGGCCCCCACCCATGTCCACCACCACCCCCACCCCCCAGCTACCAGGGGCAGCCTCCACCAGGCCCCCACCCATGTCTACCACCACCCCCACCACCCAGCCACCAGGGGCAGCCTCCACCAGGCCCCCACTCATGTCTCCCATCACCCCCACCCCCCAGCATTGCAGGGGCAGCCTCCACCAGGCCCTCACTCATGTCTCCCTGCACCCCCACCCCCCAGCAGTGCAGGGGCAGCCTCCACCAGAACCCCATCCATGTCTACCACCACCCCCACCCCCCAGCCACCAGGGGCAGCCTCCACCAGGCCCCCACCCTTGTCTCCCATCACCCCCACCTCCCAGCAGTGCAGGGGCAGCCTCCACCAGGCCCCCACCCATGTCTACCACCACCCCCACCCCCCAGCAGTGCAGGGGCAGCCTCCACCAGGCCCCCACCCATGTCTACCACCACCCCCACCCCCCAGCGGCAGCCTCCACCAGGCCCCCACTCATGTCTCCCATCACCCCCACCCCCCAGCAGTGCAGGGGCAGCCTCGACCAGGCTCCCACACATGTCCACCTGCACCCCCACCCCCCCAGCGGCAGCCTCCACCAGGCTCCCACACATGTCTACCACCACCCCCACCCCCCAGCCACCAGGGGCAGCCTCCACCAGGCCCCCACTCATGTCTCCCATCACCCCCAACCCCCAGCAGTGCAGGGGCAGCCTCCACCAGGCCCCCACCCATGTCTACCACCACCCCCACCCCCCAGACACCAGGGGCAGCCTCCACCAGGCCCCCACTCATGTCTCCCATCACCCCCACCCCCCAGCAGTGCAGGGGCAGCCTCCACCAGGCCCACACACATGTCTACCACCACCCACATCCCCCAGCCACCAGGGGCAGCCTCCACCAGGCCCCCACCCATGTCTACCACCACCCCCACCCCCCAGCCACCAGGGGCAGCCTCCACCAGGCCCCCACCCATGTCTACCACCACCCCACCCCCCAGCCACCAGGGGCAGCCTCCACCAGGCCCCCACTCATGTCTCCCATCACCCCCACCCCCCAGCAGTGCAGGGGCAGCCTCCACCAGGCCCCCACTCACGTCTCCCATCACCCCCACCCCCCAGCCACCAGGGGCAGCCTCCACCAGGCACCCACCCATGTCTACCACCACCCCCACCCCCCAGCCACCAGGGGCAGCCTCCACCAGGCCCCCACTCATGCCTCCCATCACCCCCACCCCCCAGCAGTGCAGGGGCCGCCTCCACCAGGCCCCCACCCATGTCTACCACCACCCCCACCCCCCAGCCACCAGGGGCAGCCTCCACCAGGCCCCCACTCATGTCTCCCATCACCCCCACCCCCCAGCAGTGCAGGGGCAGCCTCCACCGGCCCCCACCCATGTCTACCACCATCCCCACCCTCCAGCCACCAGGGGCAGCCTCCACCAGGCCCCCACCCATGTCTACCACCACCCCCACCCCCCAGCAGTGCAGGGGCAACCTCCACCAGGCCCCACCCATGTCTACCACCACCCCCACCCCCCAGCGGCAGCCTCCACCAGGCCCCCACTCATGTCTCCCATCACCCCCACCCCCCAGCAGTGCAGGGGCAGCCTCGACCAGGCTCCCACACATGTCCACCTGCACCCCCACCCCCCAGCCACCAGGGGCAGCCTCCACCTGGCCCCCACTCATGTCTCCCATCACCCCCACACCCCAGCAGTGCAGGGGCAGCCTCCACCAGGCCCCCACCCATGTCTACCACCACCCCCATCACCCAGCCACCAGGGGCAGCCTCCACCAGGCCCCCACTCATGTCTCCCATCACCCCCACCCCCCAGCAGTGCAGGGGCAGCCTCCACCAGGCCCTCACTCATGTCTCCCTGCACCCCCACCCCCCAGCAGTGCAGGGGCAGCCTCCACCAGGCCCCCACTCATGTCCAACTCATGTCTCCATTCACCCCCACCCCCCAGCAGTGCAGGGGCAGCCTCCACCAGGCTCCCACCCATGTCCCCCTGCACCCCCACCCCCCAGCAGTGCAGGGGCAGCCTCCACCAGGCCCCCACTCATGTCTCCCATCACCCCCACCCCCCAGCAGTGCAAGGGCAGCCTCCACCAGGCTCCCACACATGTACCCCTGCACCCCCACCCCCCAACCACCAGGGGTAGCCTCCACCAGGCCCCCGCTCATGTCTCCCATCACCCCCACCCCCCAGCAGTGAAGGGGCAGCCTCCACCAGGCCCCCACCCATGTCCACCACCACCCCCACCCCCCAGCTACCAGGGGCAGCCTCCATCAGGCCCCCACCCATGTCTACCACTACCCCCACCACCCAGCCACCAGGGGCAGCCTCCACCAGGCCCCCACTCATGTCTCCCATCACCCCCACCCCCCAGCATTGCAGGGGCAGCCTCCACCAGGCCCTCACTCATGTCTCCCTGCACCCCCACCCCCCAGCAGTGCAGGGGCAGCCTCCACCAGAACCCCATCCATGTCTACCACCACCCCCACCCCCCAGCAGTCCAGGGGCAGCCTCCACCAGGCCCCCACCCATGTCTACCACCACCCCCACCCCCCAGCGGCAGCCTCCACCAGGCCCCCACTCATGTCTCCCATCACCCCCACCCCCCAGCAGTGCAGGGGCAGCCTCGACCAGGCTCCCACACATGTCCACCTGCACCCCCACCCCCCAGCCACCAGGGGCAGCCTCCACCAGGCCCCCACTCATGTCTCCCATCACCCCCAACCCCCAGCAGTGCAGGGGCAGCCTCCACCAGGCCCCCACCCATGTCTACCACCACCCCCACCCCCCCAGACACCAGGGGCAGCCTCCACCAGGCCCCCACCCATGTCTACCACCACCCCCACCCCCCAGCAGTGCAGGGGCAACCTCCACCAGGCCCCACCCATGTCTACCACCACCCCCACCCCCCAGCGGCAGCCTCCACCAGGCCCCCACTCATGTCTCCCATCACCCCCACCCCCCAGCAGTGCAGGGGCAGCCTCGACCAGGCTCCCACACATGTCCACCTGCACCCCCACCCCCAGCCACCAAGGGCAGCCTCCACCAGGCCCCCACTCATGTCTCCCATCACCCCCACCCCCCAGCAGTGCAGGGGCAGCCTCCACCAGGCCCCCACCCATGTCTACCACCACCCCCATCACCCAGCCACCAGGGGCAGCCTCCACCAGGCCCCCACTCATGTCTCCCATCACCCCCACCCCCCAGCAGTGCAGGGGCAGCCTCCACCAGGCCCACACCCATGTCTAAAACCACCCCCACCCCCCAGCCACCAGGGGTAGCCTCCACCAGGCCCCCACCCATGTCTACCACCACCCCCACCCCCCAGCCACCAGGGGCAGCCTCCACCAGGCCCCCACCCATGTCTACCACAACCCCACCCCCCAGCCACCAGGGGCAGCCTCCACCAGGCCCCCACTCATGTCTCCCATCACCCCCACCCCCCAGCAGTGCAGGGGCAGCCTCCACCAGGCCCCCACTCACGTCTCCCATCACTCCCACCCCCCAGCCACCAGGGGCAGCCTCCACCAGGCACCCACCCATGTCTACCACCACCCCACCCCCCAGCCACCAGGGGCAGCCTCCACCAGGCCCCCACTCATGCCTCCCATCACCCCCACCCCCCAGCAGTGCAGGGGCAGCCTCCACCAGGCCCCAACCCATGTCTACCACCACCCCCACCCCCCAGCCACCAGGGGCAGCTTCCACCAGGCCCCCACTCATGTCTCCCATCACCCGCACCCCCCAGCAGTGCAGGGGCAGCCTCCAGCAGGCCCCCACCCATGTCTACCACCACCCCCACCCCCCAGCCACCAGGGGCAGCCTCCACCAGGCCCCCACCCATGTCTACCACCACCCCCACCCCCCAGCAGTGCAGGGGCAACCTCCACCAGGCCCCACCCATGTCTACCACCACCCCCACCCCCCAGCGGCAGCCTCCACCAGGCCCCCACTCATGTCTCCCATCACCCCCACCCCCCAGCAGTGCAGGGGCAGCCTCGACCAGGCTCCCACACATGTCCACCTGCACCCCCACCCCCCAGCCACCAGGGGCAGCCTCCACCAGGCCCCCACTCATGTCTCCCATCACCCCCACCCCCCAGCAGTGCAGGGGCAGCCTCCACCAGGCCCCCACCCATGTCTACCACCACCCCCACCCCCCAGACACCAGGGGCAGCCTCCACCAGGCCCCCACTCATGTCTCCCATCACCCCCACCCCCCAGCAGTGCAGGGGCAGCCTCCACCAGGCCCCCACCCATGTCTACCACCACCCCCATCACCCAGCCACCAGGGGCAGCCTCCACCAGGCCCCCACTCATGTCTCCCATCACCCCCACCCCCCAGCAATGCAGGGGCAGCCTCCACCAGGCCCTCACTCATGTCTCCCTGCACCCCCACCCCCCAGCAGTGCAGGGGCAGCCTCCACCAGGCCCCCATCCATGTCTACCACCACCCCCACCCCCCAGCCACCAGGGGCAGCCTCCACCAGGCCCCCACTCATGTCTCCCATCACCCCCACCCCCCAGCAGTGCAGGGGCAGCCTCGACCAGGCTCCCACACATGTCCACCTGCACCCCCACCCCCCAGCCACCAGGGGCAGCCTCCACCAGGCCCCCACTCATGTCTCCCATCACCCCCACCCCCCAGCAGTGCAGGGGCAGCCTCCACCAGGCCCCCACCCATGTCTACCACCACCCCCACCCCCCAGACACCAGGGGCAGCCTCTACCAGGCCCCCACTCATGTCTCCCATCACCCCCACCCCCCAGCAGTGCAGGGGCAGCCTCCACCAGGCCCCCACCCATGTCTACCACCACCCCCACCCCCCAGCCACCAGGGGCAGCCTCCACCAGGCCCCCACCCATGTCTACCACCACCCCCACCCCCCAGCCACCAGGGATAGCCTCCACCAGGCCCCCACCCATGTCTACCACCACCCCACCCCCCAGCCACCAGGGGCAGCCTCCACCAGGCCCCCACTCATGTCTCCCATCACCCCCACCCCCCAGCAGTGCAGGGGCAGCCTCCACCAGGCCCCCACTCACGTCTCCCATCACCCCCACCCCCCAGCCACCAGGGGCAGCCTCCACCAGGCACCCACCCATGTCTACCACCACCCCCACCCCCCAGCCACCAGGGGCAGCCTCCACCAGGCCCCCACTCATGCCTCCCATCACCCCCACCCCCAGCAGTGCAGGGGCAGCCTCCACGAGGCCCCCACCCATGTCTACCACCACCCCCACCCCCCAGCCACCAGGGGCAGCCTCCACCAGGCCCCCACTCATGTCTCCCATCACCCCCACCCCCTAGCAGTGCAGGGGCAGCCTCCACCAGGCCCCCACCCATGTCTACCACCACCCCCACCCCCCAGCCACCAGGGGCAGCCTCCACCAGGCCCCCACCCATGTCTACCACCACCCCCACCCCCCAGCAGTGCAGGGGCAACCTCCACCAGGCCCCACCCATGTCTACCACCACCCCCACCCCCCAGCGACAGCCTCCACCAGGCCCCCACTCATGTCTGCCATCACCCCCACCCCCCAGCAGTGCAGGGGCAGCCTCGACCAGGCTCCCACACATGTCCACCTGCACCCCCACCCCCCAGCCACCAGGGGCAGCCTCCACCAGGCCCCCACTCATGTCTCCCATCACCCCCACCCCCCAGCAGTGCAGGGGCAGCCTCCACCAGGCCCCCACCCATGTCTACCACCACCCCCACCCCCAGACACCAGGGGCAGCCTCCACCAGGCCCCCACTCATGTCTCCCATCACCCCCACCCCCCAGCAGTGCAGGGGCAGCCTCCACCAGGCCCCCACCCATGTCTACCACCAACCCCACCCCCCAGCCACCAGGGGCAGCCTCCACCAGGCCCCCACTCATGTCTCCCATCACCCCCACCCCCCAGCAGTGCAGGGGCAGCCTCCACCAGGCTCCAACACATGTCCCCCTGCACCCCCACCCCCAGCCACCAGGGGCAGCCTCCACCAGGCCCCCACTCATGTCTCCCATCACCCCCACCCTCCAGCAGTGCAGGGGCAGCCTCCACCAGGCCCCCACCCATGTCTACCGCCACCCCCACCCCCCAGCCACCAGGGGCAGCCTCCACCAGGCCCCCACTCATGTCTCCCATCACCCCCACCCCCTAGCAGTGCAGGGGCAGCCTCCACCAGGCTCCCACACATGTCCCCCTGCACCCCCACCCCCCAGCCACCAGGGGCAGCCTCCACCAGGCCCCCACTCGTGTCTCCCATCACCCCCACCCCCCAGCAGTGCAGGGGCAGCCTCCACCAGGCCCCCACCCATGTCTACCACCACCCCCACCCCCCAGCCACCAGGGGCAGCCTCCACCAGGCCCCCACCCATGTCTACCACCGCCCCCACCCCCCAGCCACCAGGGGCAGCCTCCACTAGGCCCCCACCCATGTCTCCCATCACCCCCACCCCCCAGCAGTGCAGGGGCAGCCTCCACCAGGCCCCCACTCATGTCTCCCATCACCCCCACCCCCCAGAAGTGCAGGGGCAGCCTCCACCAGGCTCCCTCACATGTCCCCCTGCACCCCCACTCCCCAGCCACCAGGGGCAGCCTCCACCAGGCCCCCACTCATTTTTCCCATCATCCCCACCCCCCAGCAGTGCAGGGGCAGCCTCCACCAGGCCCCCACTCATGTCTCCCATCACCCCCACCCCCCAGCAGTGCAGGGGCAGCCTCCACCAGGCCCCCACCCATGTCTATCACCACCCCACCCCCCAGCCACCAGGAGCAGCCTCCACCAGGCCCCCACTCATGTCTCCCATCACCCCCACCCCCCAGCAGTGCAGGGGCAGCCTCCACCAGGCCCCCACCCATGTCTACCACCACCCCCACCCCCCAGCCACCAGGGGCAGCCTCCACCAGGCCCTGACCCATGTCTACCACCACCCCCAGCCACCAGGGGCAGCCTCCACCAGGCCCCCACCCATGTCTATCACCACCCCCCAGCCACCAGGGGCAGCCTCCACCAGGCCCCCACTCATGTCTCCCATCACCCCCACCCCCCAGCCACCAGAGGCAGCCTCCACCAGGCCCTCACTCATGTCTCCCATCACCCCCACCCCCCAGCAGTGCAGGGGCAGCCTCCACCAGGCTCCCACCGATGTCTACCACCACCCCCAGCCACCAGGGGCAGCCTCCACCAGGCCCCCACTCATGCCTCCCATCACCCCCACCCCCCAGCAGTGCAGGGGCAGCCTCCACCAGGCCCCCACCCATGTCTACCACCACCCCCACCCCCCAGCCACCAGGGGCAGCCTCCACCAGGCCCCCACCCATGTCTACCACCACCCCCACCCCCCAGCAGTGCAGGGGCAACCTCCACCAGGCCCCACCCATGTCTACCACCACCCCCACCCCCCAGCGACAGCCTCCACCAGGCCCCCACTCATGTCTGCCATCACCCCCACCCCCCAGCAGTGCAGGGGCAGCCTCGACCAGGCTCCCACACATGTCCACCTGCACCCCCACCCCCCAGCCACCAGGGGCAGCCTCCACCAGGCCCCCACTCATGTCTCCCATCACCCCCACCCCCCAGCAGTGCAGGGGCAGCCTCCACCAGGCCCCCACCCATGTCTACCACCACCCCCACCCCCAGACACCAGGGGCAGCCTCCACCAGGCCCCCACTCATGTCTCCCATCACCCCCACCCCCCAGCAGTGCAGGGGCAGCCTCCACCAGGCCCCCACCCATGTCTACCACCAACCCCACCCCCCAGCCACCAGGGGCAGCCTCCACCAGGCCCCCACTCATGTCTCCCATCACCCCCACCCCCCAGCAGTGCAGGGGCAGCCTCCACCAGGCTCCAACACATGTCCCCCTGCACCCCCACCCCCAGCCACCAGGGGCAGCCTCCACCAGGCCCCCACTCATGTCTCCCATCACCCCCACCCTCCAGCAGTGCAGGGGCAGCCTCCACCAGGCCCCCACCCATGTCTACCGCCACCCCCACCCCCCAGCCACCAGGGGCAGCCTCCACCAGGCCCCCACTCATGTCTCCCATCACCCCCACCCCCTAGCAGTGCAGGGGCAGCCTCCACCAGGCTCCCACACATATCCCCCTGCACCCCCACCCCCCAGCCACCAGGGGCAGCCTCCACCAGGCCCCCACTCGTGTCTCCCATCACCCCCACCCCCCAGCAGTGCAGGGGCAGCCTCCACCAGGCCCCCACCCATGTCTACCACCACCCCCACCCCCCAGCCACCAGGGGCAGCCTCCACCAGGCCCCCACCCATGTCTACCACCGCCCCCACCCCCCAGCCACCAGGGGCAGCCTCCACTAGGCCCCCACCCATGTCTCCCATCACCCCCACCCCCCAGCAGTGCAGGGGCAGCCTCCACCAGGCCCCCACTCATGTCTCCCATCACCCCCACCCCCCAGAAGTGCAGGGGCAGCCTCCACCAGGCTCCCTCACATGTCCCCCTGCACCCCCACTCCCCAGCCACCAGGGGCAGCCTCCACCAGGCCCCCACTCATTTTTCCCATCATCCCCACCCCCCAGCAGTGCAGGGGCAGCCTCCACCAGGCCCCCACTCATGTCTCCCATCACCCCCACCCCCCAGCAGTGCAGGGGCAGCCTCCACCAGGCCCCCACCCATGTCTATCACCACCCCACCCCCCAGCCACCAGGAGCAGCCTCCACCAGGCCCCCACTCATGTCTCCCATCACCCCCACCCCCCAGCAGTGCGGGGGCAGCCTCCACCAGGCCCCCACCCATGTCTACCACCACCCCCACCCCCCAGCCACCAGGGGCAGCCTCCACCAGGCCCTGACCCATGTCTACCACCACCCCCAGCCACCAGGGGCAGCCTCCACCAGGCCCCCACCCATGTCTATCACCACCCCCCAGCCACCAGGGGCAGCCTCCACCAGGCCCCCACTCATGTCTCCCATCACCCCCACCCCCCAGCCACCAGAGGCAGCCTCCACCAGGCCCTCACTCATGTCTCCCATCACCCCCACCCCCCAGCAGTGCAGGGGCAGCCTCCACCAGGCTCCCACCGATGTCTACCACCACCCCCAGCCACCAGGGGCAGCCTCCACCAGGCCCCCACTCATGCCTCCCATCACCCCCACCCCCCAGCAGTGCAGGGGCAGCCTCCACCAGGCCCCCACCCATGTCTACCACCACCCCCACCCCCAGCAGTGCAGGGGCAGCCTCCACCAGGCCCCCACTCATGTCTCCCATCACCCCCACCCCCCAGCAGTGCAGGGGCAGCCTCCACCAGGCCCCCACTCATGTCTCCCAGCACCCCCACCCCCCAGCAGTGCAGGGGCAGCCTCCACCAGGCCTCCACTCATGTCCAACTCATGTCTCCATTCACCCCCACCCCCCAGCAGTGCAGGGGCAGCCTCCACCAGGCTCCCACCCATGTCCCCCTGCACCCCCACCCCCCAGCAGTGCAGGGGCAGCCTCCACCAGGCCCCCTCTCATGTCTCCCATCACCCCCACCCCCCAGCAGTGCAGGGGCAGCCTCCACCAGGCTCCCACACATGTCCCCCTGCACCTCCACCCCCCAGCCACCAGGGGCAGCCTCCACCAGGCCCCCACTCATGTCTCCCATCACCCCCACCCCCCAGCAGTGCAGGGGCAGCCTCCACCAGGCCCCCACCCATGTCCACCACCACCCCCACCCCCCAGCCACCAGGGCAGCCTCCACCAGGCCCCCACCCATGTCTACCACCACCCCCACCACCCAGCCACCAGGGGCAGCCTCCACCAGGCCCCCACTCATGTCTCCCATCACCCCCACCCCCCAGCATTGCAGGGGCAGCCTCCACCAGGCCCTCACTCATGTCTCCCTTCACCCCCACCCCCCAGCAGTGCAGGGGCAGCCTCCACCAGGCCCCCATCCATGTCTACCACCAGCCCCACCCCCTAGCCACCAGGGGCAGCCTCCACCAGACCCCCACCCTTGTCTCCCATCACCCCCACCCGCCAGCAGTGCAGGGGCAGCCTCCACAAGGCCCCCACCCATGTCTCCCATCACCCCCACACCCCAGCAGTGCAGGGACAGCCTCCACCAGGCCCCCACTCATGTCTCCCATCACCCCCACCCCCCAGCAGTGCAGGGGCAGCCTCCACCAGGCCCCCACTCATGTCCAACTCATGTCTCCCATCACCCCCACCCCCAAGCAGTGCAGGGGCAGCCTCCACCAGGCTCCCACCCATGTCTACCACCACCCCCACCCCCCAGCCACCAGAGGCAGCCTCCACCAGGCCCCCACCCATGTCTACCACCACCCCCACACCCCAGCCACCAGGGGCAGCCTCCACCAGGCCCCCACTCATGTCTCACATCACCCCCACCCCCCAGCAGTGCAGGGGCAGCCTCCACCAGGCTCCCACACATGTCCCCTTGCACGCCCACCCCCCAGCCACCAGGGGCAGCCTCCACCAGGCCCTCACTCATGTCTCCCTGCACCCCCACCCCCCAGCAGTGCAGGGGCAGCCTCCATCAGGCCCCCATCCATGTCTACCACCACCCCCATCCCCCAGCCACCAGGGGCAGCCTCCACCAGGCCCCCACCCTTGTCTCCCATCACCCCCACCCCCCAGCAGTGCAGGGGCAGCCTCCACCAGGCCCCCACCCATGTCTACCACCACCCCCACCCCACAGCAGTGAAGGGGCAGCCTCCACCAGGCCCCCACCCATGTCTACCACCACCCCCACCCCCCAGCGGCAGCCTCCACCAGGCCCCCACTCATGTCCAACTCATGTCTCCCATCACCCCCACCCCCAAGCAGTGCAGGGGCAGCCTCCACCAGGCTCCCACCCATGTCTACCACCACCCCCACCCCCCAGCCACCAGAGGCAGCCTCCACCAGGCCCCCACCCATGTCTACCACCACCCCCACACCCCAGCCACCAGGGGCAGCCTCCACCAGGCCCCCACTCATGTCTCACATCACCCCCACCCCCCAGCAGTGCAGGGGCAGCCTCGACCAGGCTCCCACACATGTCCACCTGCACCCCCACCCCCCAGCCACCAGGGGCAGCCTCCACCAGGCCCCCACTCATGTCTCCAATCACCCCCAACCCCCAGCAGTGCAGGGGCAGCCTCCACCAGGCCCCCATCCATGTCTACCACCAGCCCCACCCCCTAGCCACCAGGGGCAGCCTCCACCAGACCCCCACCCTTGTCTCCCATCACCCCCACCCGCCAGCAGTGCAGGGGCAGCCTCCACAAGGCCCCCACCCATGTCTCCCATCACCCCCACACCCCAGCAGTGCAGGGGCAGCCTCCACCAGGCCCCCACTCATGTCTCCCATCACCCCCACCCCCCAGCAGTGCAGGGGCAGCCTCCACCAGGCCCCCACTCATGTCCAACTCATGTCTCCCATCACCCCCACCCCCAAGCAGTGCAGGGGCAGCCTCCACCAGGCTCCCACCCATGTCTACCACCACCCCCACCCCCCAGCCACCAGAGGCAGCCTCCACCAGGCCCCCACCCATGTCTACCACCACCCCCACACCCCAGCCACCAGGGGCAGCCTCCACCAGGCCCCCACTCATGTCTCACATCACCCCCACCCCCCAGCAGTGCAGGGGCAGCCTCCACCAGGCTCCCACACATGTCCCCTTGCACGCCCACCCCCCAGCCACCAGGAGCAGCCTCCACCAGGCCCTCACTCATGTCTCCCTGCACCCCCACCCCCCAGCAGTGCAGGGGCAGCCTCCATCAGGCCCCCATCCATGTCTACCACCACCCCCATCCCCCAGCCACCAGGGGCAGCCTCCACCAGGCCCCCACCCTTGTCTCCCATCACCCCCACCCCCCAGCAGTGCAGGGGCAGCCTCCACCAGGCCCCCACCCATGTCTACCACCACCCCCACCCCACAGCAGTGAAGGGGCAGCCTCCACCAGGCCCCCACCCATGTCTACCACCACCCCCACCCCCCAGCGGCAGCCTCCACCAGGCCCCCACTCATGTCTCCCATCACCCCCACCCCCAGCAGTGCAGGGGCAGCCTCGACCAGGCTCCCACACATGTCCACCTGCACCCCCACCCCCCAGCCACCAGGGGCAGCCTCCACCAGGCCCCCACTCATGTCTCCAATCACCCCCAACCCCCAGAAGTGCAGGGGCAGCCTCCACCAGGCCCCCACCCATGTCTACCACCACCCCCACCCCCCAGACACCAGGGGCAGCCTCCACCAGGCCCCCACTCATGTCTCCCATCACCCCCACCCCCCAGCAGTGCAGGGGCAGCCTCCACCAGGCCCCCACCCATGTCTACCACCACCCCCACCCCCCAGCCACCAGGGGCAGCCTCCACCAGGCCCCCACCCATGTCTACCACCACCCCCACCCCCAGCCACCAGGGGCAGCCTTCACCAGGCCCCCACCCATGTCTACCACCACCCCACCCCCCAGCCACCAGGGGCAGCCTCCACCAGGCCCCCACTCATGTCTCCCATCACCCCCACCCCCCAGCAGTGCAGGGGCAGCCTCCACCAGGCCCCCACTCACGTCTCCCATCACCCCCACCCCCCAGCCACCAGGGGCAGCCTCCACCAGGCACCCACCCATGTCTAACACCACCCCCACCCCCCAGCCACCAGGGGCAGCCTCCACCAGGCCCCCACTCATGCCTCCCATCACCCCCACCCCCCGGCAGTGCAGGGGCAGCCTCCACCAGGCCCCCACCCATGTCTACCACCACCCCCACCCCCCAGCCACCAGGGGCAGCCTCCACCAGGCCCCCACTCATGTCTCCCATCACCCCCACCCCCCAGCAGTGCAGGGGCAGCCTCCACCAGGCCCCCACCCATGTGTACCACCACCCCCGCCCCCCAGCCACCAGGGGCAGCCTCCACCAGGCCCCCACCCATGTCTACCACCACCCGCATCCCCCAGAAGTGCAGGGGCAACCTCCACCAGGCCCCACCCATGTCTACCACCACCCCCACCCCCCAGCGGCAGCCTCCACCAGGCCCCCACTCATGTCTCCCATCACCCCCACCCCCCAGCAGTGCAGGGGCAGCCTCGACCAGGCTCCCACACATGTCTACCTGCACCCCCACCCCCCAGCCACCAGGGGCAGCCTCCACCAGGCCCCCACTCATGTCTCCCATCACCCCCACCCCCCAGCAGTGCAGGGGCAGCCTCCACCAGGCCCCCACCCATGTCTACCACCACCCCCACCCCCCAGACACCAGGGGCAGCCTCCACCAGGCCCCCACTCATGTCTCCCATCACCCCCACCCCCCAGCAGTGCAGGGGCAGCCTCCACCAGGCCCCCACCCATGTCTACCACCACCCCCACCCCCCAGCCACCAGGGGCAGCCTCCACCAGGCCCCCACTCATGTCTCCCATCACCCCCACCCCCCAGCAGTGCAGGGGCAGCCTCCACCAGGCTCCCACACATGTCCCCCTGCACCGCCACCCCCCAGCCACCAGGGGCAGCCTCCACCAGGCCCCCACTCGTGTCTCCCATCACCCCCACCCCCCAGCAGTGCAGGGGCAGCCTCCACCAGGCCCCCACCCATGTCTACCACCACCCCCACCCCCCAGCCACCAGGGGCAGCCTCCACCAGGCCCCCACCCATGTCTACCACCACCCCCACCCCCCAGCCACCAGGGGCAGCCTCCACCATTCCCCCACCCATGTCTACCACCACCCCCACACCCCAGCCACCAGGGGCAGCCTCCACTAGGCCCCCACCCATGTCTCCCATCACCCCCACCCCCCAGCAGTGCAGGGGCAGCCTCCACCAGGCCCCCACTCATGTCTTCCATCACCCCCACCCCCCAGCAGTGCAGGGGCAGCCTCCACCAGGCTCCCTCACATGTCCCCCTGCACCCCCACTCCCCAGCCACCAGGGGCAGCCTCCACCAGGCCCCCACTCATTTTTCCCATCACCCCCACCCCCCAGCAGTGCGGGGGCAGCCTCCACCAGGCCCCCACTCATGTCTCCCATCACCCCCACCCCCCAGCAGTGCAGGGGCAGCCTCCACCAGGCCCCCACCCATGTCTATCACCACCCCACCCCCCAGCCACCAGGAGCAGCCTCCACCAGGCCCCCACTCATGTCTCCCATCACCCCCACCCCCCAGCAGTGCAGGGGCAGCCTCCACCAGGCCCCCACCCATGTCTACCACCACCCCCACCCCCCAGACACCAGGGGCAGCCTCAACAAGGCCCCGACCCATGTCTACCACCACCCCCACCCCCCAGCCACCAGGGGCAGCCTCCACCAGGCCCCCACCCATGTCTACCACCACCCCCCAGCCACCAGGGGCAGCCTCCACCAGGCCCCCACTCATGTCTCCCATCACCCCCACCCCCCAGCCACCAGAGGCAGCCTCCACCAGGCCCTCACTCATGTCTCCCATCACCCCCACCCCCCAGCAGTGCAGGGGCAGCCTCCACCAGGCTCCCACCCATGTCTACCACCACCCCCAGCCACCAGGGGCAGCCTCCACCAGGCCCCCACCCATGTCTACCACCACCCCCACCCCCAGCAGTGCAGGGGCAGCCTCCACCAGGCGCCCACTCATGTCTCCCATCACCCCCACCCCCCAGCAGTGCAGGGGCAGCCTCCACCAGGCCCCCACTCATGTCTCCCTGCACCCCCACCCAGAGCAGTGCAGGGGCAGCCTCCACCAGGCCCCCACTCATGTCTCCCTGCACCCCCACCCCCCAGCAGTGCAGGGGCAGCCTCCACCAGGCTCCCACCCATGTCCCCCTGCACCCCCACCCCCCAGCAGTGCAGAGGCAGCCTCCACCAGGCCCCCACTCATGTCTCCCATCACCCCTACCCCCCAGCAGTGCAGGGGCAGCCTCCACCAGGCTCCCACACATGTCCCCCTGCACCCCCACCCCCCCAACAGGGGTAGCCTCCACCAGGCCCCCACTCATGTCTCCCATCACCCCCACCCCCAGCAGTGCAGGGGCAGCCTCCACCAGGCCCCCACCCATGTCCACCACCACCCCCACCCCCCAGCCACCAGGGGCAGCCTCCACCAGGCCCCCACCCATGTCTACTACTGCCCCCACCACCCAGCCACCAGGGGCAGCCTCCACCAGGCCCCCACTCTTGTCTCCCATCACCCCCACCCCCCAGCATTGCAGGGGCAGCCTCCACCAGGCCCTCACTCATGTCTCCCTGCACCCCCACCCCCCCAGCAGTGCAGGGGCAGCCTCCATCAGGCCCCCATCCATGTCTACCACCACCCCCATCCCCCAGCCACCAGGGGCAGCCTCCACCAGGCCCCCACCCTTGTCTCCCATCACCCCCACCCCCCAGCAGTGCAGGGGCAGCCTCCACCAGGCCCCCACCCATGTCTACCACCACCCCCACCCCACAGCAGTGAAGGGGCAGCCTCCACCAGGCCCCCACCCATGTCTACCACCACCCCCACCCCCAGCAGCAGCCTCCACCAGGCCCCCACTCATGTCTCCCATCACCCCCACCCCCCAGCAGTGCAGGGGCAGCCTCGACCAGGCTCCCACACATGTCCACCTGCACCCCCACCCCCCAGCCACCAGGGGCAGCCTCCACCAGGCCCCCACTCATGTCTCCAATCACCCCCACCACCCAGAAGTGCAGGGGCAGCCTCCACCAGGCCCCCACCCATGTCTACCACCACCCCCACCCCCCAGACACCAGGGGCAGCCTCCACCAGGCCCCCACTCATGTCTCCCATCACCCCCACCCCCCAGCAGTGCAGGGGCAGCCTCCACCAGGCCCCCACCCATGTCTACCACCACCCCCACCCCCCAGCCACCAGGGGCAGCCTCCACCAGGCCCCCACCCATGTCTACCACCACCCCCACCCCCCAGCCACCAGGGGCAGCCTCCACCAGGCCCCCACCCATGTCTACCACCACCCCACCCCCCAGCCACCAGGGGAAGCCTCCACCAGGCCCCCACTCATGTCTCCCATCACCCCCACCCCCCAGCAGTGCAGGGGCAGTCTCCACCAGGCCCCCACTCACGTCTCCCATCACCCCCACCCCCCGACCACCAGGGGCAGCCTCCACCAGGCACCCACCCATGTCTACCACCACCCCCACCCCCCAGCCACCAGGGGCAGCCTCCACCAGGCCCCCACTCATGCCTCCCATCACCCCCACCCCCCAGCAGTGCAGGGGCAGCCTCCACCAGGCCCCCACCCATGTCTACCACCACCCCCACCCCCCAGCCACCAGGGGTAGCCTCCACCAGGTCCCCCACTCATGTCTCCCATCACCCCCCAGCAGTGCAGGGGCAGCCTCCACCAGGCCCCCACCCATGTCTACCACCACCCCCACCCCCCAGCCACCAGGGGCAGCCTCCACCAGGCCCCCAGCCATGTCTACCACCACCCCCACCCCCCAGCAGTGCAGGGGCAACCTCCACCAGGCCCCACCCATGTCTACCACCAGGGGCAGCCTCCACCAGGCCCCCACCCATGTCTACCACCACCCCCACCCCCAGCAGTGCAGGGGCAGCCTCCACCAGGCGCCCACTCATGTCTCCCATCACCCCCACCCCCCAGCAGTGCAGGGGCAGCCTCCACCAGGCCCCCACTCATGTCTCCCTGCACCCCCACCCCCAGCAGTGCAGGGGCAGCCTCCACCAGGCCCCCACTCATGTCTCCCTGCACCCCCACCCCCCAGCAGTGCAGGGGCAGCCTCCACCAGGCTCCCACCCATGTCCCCCTGCACCCCCACCCCCCAGCAGTGCAGAGGCAGCCTCCACCAGGCCCCCACTCATGTCTCCCATCACCCCTACCCCCCAGCAGTGCAGGGGCAGCCTCCACCAGGCTCCCACACATGTCCCCCTGCACCCCCACCCCCCCAACAGGGGTAGCCTCCACCAGGCCCCCACTCATGTCTCCCATCACCCCCACCCCCAGCAGTGCAGGGGCAGCCTCCACCAGGCCCCCACCCATGTCCACCACCACCCCCACCCCCCAGCCACCAGGGGCAGCCTCCACCAGGCCCCCACCCATGTCTACTACTGCCCCCACCACCCAGCCACCAGGGGCAGCCTCCACCAGGCCCCCACTCTTGTCTCCCATCACCCCCACCCCCCAGCATTGCAGGGGCAGCCTCCACCAGGCCCTCACTCATGTCTCCCTGCACCCCCACCCCCCCAGCAGTGCAGGGGCAGCCTCCATCAGGCCCCCATCCATGTCTACCACCACCCCCATCCCCCAGCCACCAGGGGCAGCCTCCACCAGGCCCCCACCCTTGTCTCCCATCACCCCCACCCCCCAGCAGTGCAGGGGCAGCCTCCACCAGGCCCCCACCCATGTCTACCACCACCCCCACCCCACAGCAGTGAAGGGGCAGCCTCCACCAGGCCCCCACCCATGTCTACCACCACCCCCACCCCCAGCAGCAGCCTCCACCAGGCCCCCACTCATGTCTCCCATCACCCCCACCCCCCAGCAGTGCAGGGGCAGCCTCGACCAGGCTCCCACACATGTCCACCTGCACCCCCACCCCCCAGCCACCAGGGGCAGCCTCCACCAGGCCCCCACTCATGTCTCCAATCACCCCCACCACACAGAAGTGCAGGGGCAGCCTCCACCAGGCCCCCACCCATGTCTACCACCACCCCCACCCCCCAGACACCAGGGGCAGCCTCCACCAGGCCCCCACTCATGTCTCCCATCACCCCCACCCCCCAGCAGTGCAGGGGCAGCCTCCACCAGGCCCCCACCCATGTCTACCACCACCCCCACCCCCCAGCCACCAGGGGCAGCCTCCACCAGGCCCCCACCCATGTCTACCACCACCCCCACCCCCCAGCCACCAGGGGCAGCCTCCACCAGGCCCCCACCCATGTCTACCACCACCCCACCCCCCAGCCACCAGGGGAAGCCTCCACCAGGCCCCCACTCATGTCTCCCATCACCCCCACCCCCCAGCAGTGCAGGGGCAGTCTCCACCAGGCCCCCACTCACGTCTCCCATCACCCCCACCCCCCGACCACCAGGGGCAGCCTCCACCAGGCACCCACCCATGTCTACCACCACCCCCACCCCCCAGCCACCAGGGGCAGCCTCCACCAGGCCCCCACTCATGCCTCCCATCACCCCCACCCCCCAGCAGTGCAGGGGCAGCCTCCACCAGGCCCCCACCCATGTCTACCACCACCCCCACCCCCCAGCCACCAGGGGTAGCCTCCACCAGGCCCCCACTCATGTCTCCCATCACCCCCCAGCAGTGCAGGGGCAGCCTCCACCAGGCCCCCACCCATGTCTACCACCACCCCCACCCCCCAGCCACCAGGGGCAGCCTCCACCAGGCCCCCAGCCATGTCTACCACCACCCCCACCCCCCAGCAGTGCAGGGGCAACCTCCACCAGGCCCCACCCATGTCTACCACCACCCCCACCCCCCAGCGGCAGCCTCCACCAGGCCCTCACTCATGTCTCCCATCACCCCCACCCCCCAGCAGTGCAGGGGCAGACTCGACCAGGCTCCCACACATGTCCACCTGCACCCCCACCCCCCAGCCACCAGGGGCAGCCTCCACCAGGCCCCCACCCATGTCTACCACCACCCCCACCCCCAGCAGAGCAGGGGCAACCTCCACCAGGCCCCACCCATGTCTACCACCACCCCCACCCCCCAGCGGCAGCCTCCACCAGGCCCCCACTCATGTCTCCCATCACCCCCACCCCCCAGCAGTGCAGGGGCAGCCTCCACTAGGCCCCCACTCATGTCTCCCTGCACCCCCACCCCCAGCAGTGCAGGGGCAGCCTCCACCAGGCCCCCACTCATGTCCAACTCATGTCTCCATTCACCCCCATCCCCCAGCAGTGCAGGGGCAGCCTCCACCAGGCTCCCACCCATGTCCCCCTGCACCCCCACCCCCCAGCAGTGCAGGGGCAGCCTCCACCAGGCCCCCACTCATGTCTCCCATCACCCCCACCCTCCATCAGTGCAGGGGCAGCCTCCACCAGGCTCCCACACATGTCCCCCTGCACCCCCACCCCCCAGCCACCAGGGATAGCCTCCACCAGGCCCCCACTCATGTCTCCCATCACCCC
Source organism: Ambystoma mexicanum (assembly GCF_040938575.1). Classification (NCBI taxonomy): domain Eukaryota; kingdom Metazoa; phylum Chordata; class Amphibia; order Caudata; family Ambystomatidae; genus Ambystoma; species Ambystoma mexicanum. The sequence continues at coordinate 415,473,899 of NC_090927.1, read as the reverse complement.
CACCCCCCAGCAGTGCAGGGGCAGCCTCCACCAGGCCCCCACCCATGTCCACCACCACCCCCACCCCCCAGCTACCAGGGGCAGCCTCCACCAGGCCCCCACCCATGTCTACCACCACCCCCACCACCCAGCCACCAGGGGCAGCCTCCACCAGGCCCCCACTCATGTCTCCCATCACCCCCACCCCCCAGCATTGCAGGGGAAGCCTCCACCAGGCCCTCACTCATGTCTCCCTGCACCCCCACCCCCCAGCAGTGCAGGGGCAGCCTCCACCAGAACCCCATCCATGTCTACCACCACCCCCACCCCCAGCCACCAGGGGCAGCCTCCACCAGGCCCCCACCCTTGTCTCCCATCACCCCCACCTCCCAGCAGTGCAGGGGCAGCCTCCACCAGGCCCCCACCCATGTCTACCACCACCCCCACCCCCCAGCACTGCAGGGGCAGCCTCTACCAGGCCCCCACCCATGTCTACCACCACCCCCACCCCCCCAGCGGCAGCCTCCACCAGGCACCCACTCATGTCTCCCATCACCCCCACCCCCCAGCAGTGCAGGGGCAGCCTCGACCAGGCTCCCACACATGTCCACCTGCACCCCCACCCCCCAGCCACCAGGGGCAGCCTCCACCAGGCCCCCACTCATGTCTCCCATCACCCCCAACCCCCAGCAGTTCAGGGGCAGCCTCCACCAGGCCCCCACCCATGTCTACCATCACCCCCACCCCCCAGACACCAGGGGCAGCCTCCACCAGGCCCCCACTCATGTCTCCCATCACCCCCACCCCCCAGCAGTGCAGGGGCAGCCTCCACCAGGCCCACACACATGTCTACCACCACCCACATCCCCCAGCCACCAGGGGCAGCCTCCACCAGGCCCCCACCCATGTCTACCACCACCCCCACCCCCCAGCCACCAGGGGCAGCCTCCACCAGGCCCCCACCCATGTCTACCACCACCCCACCCCCCAGCCACCAGGGGCAGCCTCCACCAGGCCCCCACTCATGTCTCCCATCACCCCCACCCCCCAGCAGTGCAGAGGCAGCCTCCACCAGGCCCCCACTCACGTCTCCCATCACCCCCACCCCCCAGCCACCAGGGGCAGCCTCCACCAGGCACCCACCCATGTCTACCACCACCCCCACCCCCCAGCCACCAGGGGCAGCCTCCACCAGGCCCCCACTCATGCCTCCCATCACCCCCACCCCCCAGCAGTGCAGGGGCCGCCTCCACCAGGCCCCCACCCATGTCTACCACCACCCCCACCCCCCAGCCACCAGGGGCAGCCTCCACCAGGCCCCCACTCATGTCTCCCATCACCCCCACCCCCCAGCAGTGCAGGGGCAGCCTCCACCGGCCCCCACCCATGTCTACCACCACCCCCACCCTCCAGCCACCAGGGGCAGCCTCCACCAGGCCCCCACCCATGTCTACCACCACCCCCACCCCCCAGCAGTGCAGGGGCAACCTCCACCAGGCCCCACCCATGTCTACCACCACCCCCACCCCCCAGCGGCAGCCTCCACCAGGCCCCCACTCATGTCTCCCATCACCCCCACCCCCCAGCAGTGCAGGGGCAGCCTCGACCAGGCTCCCACACATGTCCACCTGCACCCCCACCCCCCAGCCACCAGGGGCAGCCTCCACCAGGCCCCCACTCATGTCTCCCATCACCCCCACACCCCAGGAGTGCAGGGGCAGCCTCCACCAGGCCCCCACCCATGTCTACCACCACCCCCACCCCCCAGACACCAGGGGCAGCCTCCACCAGGCCCCCACTCATGTCTCCCATCACCCCGACCCCCCAGCAGTGCAGGGGCAGCCTCCACCAGGCCCCCACCCATGTCTACCACCACCCCCATCACCCAGCCACCAGGGGCAGCCTCCACCAGGCCCCCACTCATGTCTCCCATCACCCCCACCCCCAGCAGTGCAGGGGCAGCCTCCACCAGGCCCTCACTCATGTCTCCCTGCACCCCCACCCCCCAGCAGTGCAGGGGCAGCCTCCACCAGGCCCCCACTCATGTCTACCACCACCCCCACCCCCCAGCCACCAGGGGCAGCCTCCACCATTCCCCCACCCTTGTCTCCCATCACCCCCACCTCCCAGCAGTGCAGGGGCAGCCTCCACCAGGCCCCCACCCATGTCTACCACCACCCCCACCCCCCAGCAGTGCAGGGGCAGCCTCCACCAGGCCCCCACCCATGTCTACCATCACCCCCACCCCCCCAGCGGCAGCCTCCACCAGGCCCCCACTCATGTCTCCCATCACCCCCACCCCCCAGCAGTGCAGGGGCAGCCTCGACCAGGCTCCCACACATGTCCACCTGCACCCCCACCCCCCAGCCACCAGGGGCAGCCTCCACCAGGCCCCCACTCATGTCTCCCATCACCCCCAACCCCCAGCAGTGCAGGGGCAGCCTCCACCAGGCCCCCACCCATGTCTACCACCACCCCCACCCCCCAGACACCAGGGGCAGCCTCCACCAGGCCCCCACTCATGTCTCCCATCACCCCCACCCCCCAGCAGTGCAGGGGCAGCCTCCACCAGGCCCCCACCCATGTCTACCACCACCCCCACCCCCCAGCCACCAGGGGCAGCCTCCACCAGGCCCCCACCCATGTCTACCACCACCCCACCCCCCAGCCACCAGGGGCAGCCTCCACCAGGCCCCCACTCATGTCTCCCATCACCCCCACCCCCCAGCAGTGCAGGGGCAGCCTCCACCAGGCCCCCACTCACGTCTCCCATCACCCCCACCCCCCAGCCACCAGGGGCAGCCTCCACCAGGCACCCACCCATGTCTACCACCACCCCCACCCCCCAGCCACCAGGGGCAGCCTCCACCAGGCCCCCACTCATGCCTCCCATCACCCCCACCCCCCAGCAGTGCAGGGGCCGTCTCCACCAGGCCCCCACCCATGTCTACCACCACCCCCACCCCCAGCCACCAGGGGCAGCCTCCACCAGGCCCCCACTCATGTCTCCCATCACCCCCACCCCCCAGCAGTGCAGGGGCAGCCTCCACCGGCCCCCACCCATGTCTACCACCACCCCCACCCTCCAGCCACCAGGGGCAGCCTCCACCAGGCCCCCACCCATGTCTACCACCACCCCCACCCCCCAGCAGTGCAGGGGCAACCTCCACCAGGCCCCACCCATGTCTACCACCACCCCCACCCCCCAGCGGCAGCCTCCACCAGGCCCCCACTCATGTCTCCCATCACCCCCACCCCCCAGCAGTGCAGGGGCAGCCTCGACCAGGCTCCCACACATGTCCACCTGCACCCCCACCGCCCAGCCACCAGGGGCAGCCTCCACCAGGCCCCCACTCATGTCTCCCAACACCCCCACACCCCAGCAGTGCAGGGGCAGCCTCCACCAGGCCCCCACCCATGTCTACCACCACCCCCACCCCCCAGACACCAGGGGCAGCCTCCACCAGGCCCCCACTCATGTCTCCCATCACCCCCACCCCCCAGCAGTGCAGGGGCAGCCTCCACCAGGCCCCCACCCATGTCTACCACCACCCCCATCACCCAGCCACCAGGGGCAGCCTCCACCAGGCCCCCACTCATGTCTCCCATCACCCCCACCCCCCAGCAGTGCAGGGGCAGCCTCCACCAGGCCCTCACTCATGTCTCCCTGCACCCCCACCCCCCAGCAGTGCAGGGGCAGCCTCCACCAGGCCCCCACTCATGTCCAACTCATGTCTCCATTCACCCCCACCCCCCAGCAGTGCAGGGGCAGCCTCCACCAGGCTCCCACCCATGTCCCCCTGCACCCCCACCCCCCAGCAGTGCAGGGGCAGCCTCCACCAGGCCCCCACTCATGTCTCCCATCACCCCCACCCCCCAGCAGTGCAGGGGCAGCCTCCACCAGGCTCCCACACATGTACCCCTGCACCCCCACCCCCCAGCCACCAGGGGTAGCCTCCACCAGGCCCCCGCTCATGTCTCCCATCACCCCCACCCCCCAGCAGTGAAGGGGCAGCCTCCACCAGGCCCCAACCCATGTCCACCACCACCCCCACCCCCCAGCTACCAGGGGCAGCCTCCACCAGGCCCCCACCCATGTCTACCACCACCCCCACCACCCAGCCACCAGGGGCAGCCTCCACCAGGCCCCCACTCATGTCTCCCATCACCCCCACCCCCCAGCATTGCAGGGGCAGCCTCCACCAGGCCCTCACTCATGTCTCCCCTGCACCCCCACCCCCCAGCAGTGCAGGGGCAGCCTCCACCAGAACCCCATCCATGTCTACCACCACCCCCACCCCCCCAGCAGTGCAGGGGCAGCCTCCACCAGGCCCCCACCCATGTCTACCACCACCCCACCCCCCAGCGGCAGCCTCCACCAGGCCCCCACTCATGTCTCCCATCACCCCACCCCCCAGCAGTGCAGGGGCAGCCTCGACCAGGCTCCCACACATGTCCACCTGCACCCCCACCCCCCAGCCACCAGGGGCAGCCTCCACCAGGCCCCCACTCATGTCTCCCATCACTCCCAACCCCCAGCAGTGCAGGGGCAGCCTCCACCAGGCCCCCACCCATGTCTACCACCACCCCCCACCCCCCAGACACCAGGGGCAGCCTCCACCAGGCCCCCACTCATGTCTCCCATCACCCCCACCCCCCAGCAGTGCAGGGGCAGCCTCCACCAGGCCCACACCCATGTCTACCACCACCCCCACCCCCCAGCCACCAGGGGCAGCCTCCACCAGGCCCCCACCCATGTCTACCACCACCCCCACCCCCAGCCACCAGGGGCAGCCTCCACCAGGCCCCCACCCATGTCTACCACCACCCCACCCCCCCAGCCACCAGGGGCAGCCTCCACCAGGCCCCCACTCATGTCTCCCATCACCCCCACCCCCCAGCAGTGCAGGGGCAGCCTCCACCAGGCCCCCACTCACGTCTCCCATCACCCCCACCCCCCAGCCACCAGGGCAGCCTCCACCAGGCACCCACCCATGTCTACCACCACCCCCACCCCCCAGCCACCAGGGGCAGCCTCCACCAGGCCCCCACTCATGCCTCCCATCACCCCCACCCCCCGGCAGTGCAGGGGCAGCCTCCACCAGGCCCCCACCCATGTCTACCACCACCCCCACCCCCCAGCCACCAGGGGCAGCCTCCACCAGGCCCCCACTCATGTCTCCCATCACCCCCACCCCCCAGCAGTGCAGGGGCAGCCTCCACCAGGCCCCCACCCATGTGTACCACCACCCCCGCCCCCCAGCCACCAGGGGCAGCCTCCACCAGGCCCCCACTCATGCCTCCCATCACCCCCACCCCCCGGCAGTGCAGGGGCAGCCTCCACCAGGCCCCCACCCATGTCTACCACCACCCCCACCCCCCAGCCACCAGGGGCAGCCTCCACCAGGCCCCCACTCATGTCTCCCATCACCCCCACCCCCCAGCAGTGCAGGGGCAGCCTCGACCAGGCTCCCACACATGTCTACCTGCACCCCCACCCCCAGCCACCAGGGGCAGCCTCCACCAGGCCCCCACTCATGTCTCCCATCACCCCCACCCCCCAGCAGTGCAGGGGCAGCCTCCACCAGGCCCCCACCCATGTCTACCACCACCCCCACCCCCCAGCCACCAGGGGCAGCCTCCACCAGGCCCCCACTCATGTCTCCCATCACCCCCACCCCCCAGCAGTGCAGGGGCAGCCTCCACCAGGCTCCCACACATGTCCCCCTGCACCGCCACCCCCCAGCCACCAGGGGCAGCCTCCACCAGGCCCCCACTCGTGTCTCCCATCACCCCCACCCCCCAGCAGTGCATGGGCAGCCTCCACCAGGCCCCCACCCATGTCTACCACCACCCCCACCCCCCAGCCACCAGGGCAGCCTCCACCAGGCCCCCACCCATGTCTACCACCACCCCCACCCCCCAGCCACCAGGGGCAGCCTCCACCATTCCCCCACCCATGTCTACCACCACCCCCACCCCCCAGCTACCAGGGGCAGCCTCCACTAGGCCCCCACCCATGTCTCCCATCACCCCCACCCCCCAGCAGTGCAGGGGCAGCCTCCACCAGGCCCCCACTCATGTCTTCCATCACCCCCACCCCCCAGCAGTGCAGGGGCAGCCTCCACCAGGCTCCCTCACATGTCCCCCTGCACCCCCACTCCCCAGCCACCAGGGGCAGCCTCCACCAGGCCCCCACTCATTTTTCCCATCACCCCCACCCCCCAGCAGTGCGGGGGCAGCCTCCACCAGGCCCCCACTCATGTCTCCCATCACCCCCACCCCCCAGCAGTGCAGGGGCAGCCTCCACCAGGCCCCCACCCATGTCTATCACCACTCCACCCCCCAGCCACCAGGAGCAGCCTCCACCAGGCCCCCACTCATGTCTCCCATCACCCCCACCCCCCAGCAGTGCAGGGGCAGCCTCCACCAGGCCCCCACCCATGTCTACCACCACCCCCACCCCCAGACACCAGGGGCAGCCTCCACAAGGCCCCGACCCATGTCTACCACCACCCCCACCCCCCAGCCACCAGGGGCAGCCTCCACCAGGCCCCCACCCATGTCTACCACCACCCCCCAGCCACCAGGGGCAGCCTCCACCAGGCCCCCACTCATGTCTCCCATCACCCCCACCCCCCAGCCACCAGAGGCAGCCTCCACCAGGCCCTCACTCATGTCTCCCATCACCCCCACCCCCAGCCACCAGGGGCAGCCTCCACCAGGCCCCCACCCATGTCTACCACCACCCCCACCCCCCAGCCACCAGGGGCAGCCTCCACCATTCCCCCACCCATGTCTACCACCACCCCCACCCCCCAGCCACCAGGGGCAGCCTCCACTAGGCCCCCACCCATGTCTACCACCACCCCCACCCCCCAGCCACCAGGGGCAGCCTCCACCAGGCACCCACCCATGTCTACCACCACCCCCACCCCCCAGCCACCAGGGGCAGCCTCCACCAGGCCCCCACTCATGCCTCCCATCACCCCCACCCCCCGGCAGTGCAGGGGCAGCCTCCACCAGGCCCCCACCCATGTCTACCACCGCCCCCACCCCCCAGCCACCAGGGCAGCCTCCACCAGGCCCCCACTCATGTCTCCCATCACCCCCACCCCCCAGCAGTGCAGGGGCAGCCTCCACCAGGCCCCCACCCATGTGTACCACCACCCCCGCCCCCCAGCCACCAGGGGCAGCCTCCACCAGGCCCCCACCCATGTCTACCACCACCCCATCCCCCAGAAGTGCAGGGGCAACCTCCACCAGGCCCCACCCATGTCTACCACCACCCCCACCCCCCAGCGGCAGCCTCCACCAGGCCCCCACTCATGTCTCCCATCACCCCCACCCCCCAGCAGTGCAGGGGCAGCCTCGACCAGGCTCCCACACATGTCTACCTGCACCCCCACCCCCAGCCACCAGGGGCAGCCTCCACCAGGCCCCCACTCATGTCTCCCATCACCCCCACCCCCCAGCAGTGCAGGGGCAGCCTCCACCAGGCCCCCACCCATGTCTACCACCACCCCCCACCCCCCAGCCACCAGGGGCAGCCTCCACCAGGCCCCCACTCATGTCTCCCATCACCCCCACCCCCCAGCAGTGCAGGGGCAGCCTCCACCAGGCTCCCACACATGTCCCCCTGCACCGCCACCCCCCAGCCACCAGGGGCAGCCTCCACCAGGCCCCCACTCGTGTCTCCCATCACCCCCACCCCCCAGCAGTGCATGGGCAGCCTCCACCAGGCCCCCACCCATGTCTACCACCACCCCCACCCCCCAGCCACCAGGGGCAGCCTCCACCAGGCCCCCACCCATATCTACCACCACCCCCACCCCCCAGCCACCAGGGGCAGCCTCCACCATTCCCCCACCCATGTCTACCACCACCCCCACCCCCCAGCCCACCAGGGGCAGCCTCCACTAGGCCCCCACCCATGTCTCCCATCACCCCCACCCCCCAGCAGTGCAGGGGCAGCCTCCACCAGGCCCCCACTCATGTCTTCCATCACCCCCACCCCCCAGCAGTGCAGGGGCAGCCTCCACCAGGCTCCCTCACATGTCCCCCTGCACCCCCACTCCCCAGCCACCAGGGGCAGCCTCCACCAGGCCCCCACTCATTTTTCCCATCACCCCCACCCCCCAGCAGTGCGGGGGCAGCCTCCACCAGGCCCCCACTCATGTCTCCCATCACCCCCACCCCCCAGCAGTGCAGGGGCAGCCTCCACCAGGCCCCCACCCATGTCTATCACCACTCCACCCCCCAGCCACCAGGAGCAGCCTCCACCAGGCCCCCACTCATGTCTCCCATCACCCCCACCCCCCAGCAGTGCAGGGGCAGCCTCCACCAGGCCCCCACCCATGTCTACCACCACCCCCACCCCCCAGACACCAGGGGCAGCCTCCACAAGGCCCCGACCCATGTCTACCACCACCCCCACCCCCCAGCCACCAGGGGCAGCCTCCACCAGGCCCCCACCCATGTCTACCACCACCCCCCAGCCACCAGGGGCAGCCTCCACCAGGCCCCCACTCATGTCTCCCATCACCCCCACCCCCCAGCCACCAGAGGCAGCCTCCACCAGGCCCTCACTCATGTCTCCCATCACCCCCACCCCCCAGCCACCAGGGGCAGCCTCCACCAGGCCCCCACCCATGTCTACCACCACCCCCACCCCCCAGCCACCAGGGGCAGCCTCCACCATTCCCCCACCCATGTCTACCACCACCCCCACCCCCCAGCCACCAGGGGCAGCCTCCACTAGGCCCCCACCCATGTCTACCACCACCCCCACCCCCCAGCCACCAGGGGCAGCCTCCACCAGGCCCCCACCCATGTCTACCACCACCCCCACCCCCCAGCCACCAGGGGCAGCCTCCACCATTCCCCCACCCATGTCTACCACCACCCCCACCCCCCAGCCACCAGGGGCAGCCTCCACTAGGCCCCCACCCATGTCTCCCATCACCCCCACCCCCCAGCAGTGCAGGGGCAGCCTCCACCAGGCCCCCACTCATGTCTTCCATCACCCCCACCCCCCAGCAGTGCAGGGGCAGCCTCCACCAGGCTCCCTCACATGTCCCCCTGCACCCCCACTCCCCAGCCACCAGGGGCAGCCTCCACCAGGCCCCCACTCATTTTTCCCATCACCCCCACCCCCCAGCAGTGCGGGGGCAGCCTCCACCAGGCCCCCACTCATGTCTCCCATCACCCCCACCCCCAGCAGTGCAGGGGCAGCCTCCACCAGGCCCCCACCCATGTCTATCACCACCCCACCCCCCAGCCACCAGGAGCAGCCTCCACCAGGCCCCCACTCATGTCTCCCATCATCCCCACCCCCCAGCAGTGCAGGGGCAGCCTCCACCAGGCCCCCACCCATGTCTACCACCACCCCCACCCCCCAGACACCAGGGGCAGCCTCCACAAGGCCCCGACCCATGTCTACCACCACCCCCACCCCCCAGCCACCAGGGGCAGCCTCCACCAGGCCCCCACCCATGTCTACCACCACCCCCCAGCCACCAGGGGCAGCCTCCACCAGGCCCCCACTCATGTCTCCCATCACCCCCACCCCCCAGCCACCAGAGGCAGCCTCCACCAGGCCCTCACTCATGTCTCCCATCACCCCCACCCCCCAGCAGTGCAGGGGCAGCCTCCACCAGGCTCCCACCCATGTCTACCACCACCCCCAGCCACCAGGGGCAGCCTCCACCAGGCCCCCACCCATGTCTACCACCACCCCCACCCCCAGCAGTGCAGGGGCAGCCTCCACCAGGCCCCCACTCATGTCTCCCATCACCCCCACCCCCCAGCAGTGCAGGGGCAGCCTCCACCAGGCCCCCACTCATGTCTCCCTGCACCCCCACCCCCAGCAGTGCAGGGGCAGCCTCCACCAGGCCCCCACTCATGTCCAACTCATGTCTCCATTCACCCCCACCCCCCAGCAGTGCAGGGGCAGCCTCCACCAGGCTCCCACCCATGTCCCCCTGCACCCCCACCCCCCAGCAGTGCAGAGGCAGCCTCCACCAGGCCCCCACTCATGTCTCCCATCACCCCTACCCCCCAGCAGTGCAGGGGCAGCCTCCACCAGGCTCCCACACATGTCCCCCTGCACCCCCACCCCCCCAACAGGGGTAGCCTCCACCAGGCCCCCACTCATGTCTCCCATCACCCCCACCCCCAGCAGTGCAGGGGCAGCCTCCACCAGGCCCCCACCCATGTCCACCACCACCCCCACCCCCCAGCCACCAGGGGCAGCCTCCACCAGGCCCCCACCCATGTCTACTACTGCCCCCACCACCCAGCCACCAGGGGCAGCCTCCACCAGGCCCCCACTCTTGTCTCCCATCACCCCCACCCCCCAGCATTGCAGGGGCAGCCTCCACCAGGCCCCCACTCACGTCTCCCATCACCCCCACCCCCCAGCCACCAGGGGCAGCCTCCACCAGGCACCCACCCATGTCTACCACCACCCCCACCCCCCAGCCACCAGGGGCAGCCTCCACCAGGCCCCCACTCATGCCTCCCATCACCCCCACCCCCCGGCAGTGCAGGGGCAGCCTCCACCAGGCCCCCACCCATGTCTACCACCACCCCCACCCCCCAGCCACCAGGGGCAGCCTCCACCAGGCCCCCACTCATGTCTCCCATCACCCCCACCCCCCAGCAGTGCAGGGGCAGCCTCCACCAGGCCCCCACCCATGTGTACCACCACCCCCGCCCCCCAGCCACCAGGGGCAGCCTCCACCAGGCCCCCACCCATGTCTACCACCACCCCATCCCCCAGAAGTGCAGGGGCAACCTCCACCAGGCCCCACCCATGTCTACCACCACCCCCACCCCCCAGCGGCAGCCTCCACCAGGCCCCCACTCATGTCTCCCATCACCCCCACCCCCCAGCAGTGCAGGGGCATCCTCGACCAGGCTCCCACACATGTCTACCTGCACCCCCACCCCCCAGCCACCAGGGGCAGCCTCCACCAGGCCCCCACTCATGTCTCCCATCACCCCCACCCCCCAGCAGTGCAGGGGCAGCCTCCACCAGGCCCCCACCCATGTCTACCACAACCCCCACCCCCCAGCCACCAGGGGCAGCCTCCACCAGGCCCCCACTCATGTCTCCCATCACCCCCACCCCCCAGCAGTGCAGGGGCAGCCTCCACCAGGCTCCCACACATGTCCCCCTGCACCGCCACCCCCCAGCCACCAGGGGCAGCCTCCACCAGGCCCCCACTCGTGTCTCCCATCACCCCCACCCCCCAGCAGTGCATGGGCAGCCTCCACCAGGCCCCCACCCATGTCTACCACCACCCCCACCCCCCAGCCACCAGGGGCAGCCTCCACCAGGCCCCCACCCATGTCTACCACCACCCCCACCCCCCAGCCACCAGGGGCAGCCTCCACCATTCCCCCACCCATGTCTACCACCACCCCCACCCCCCAGCCACCAGGGGCAGCCTCCACTAGGCCCCCACCCATGTCTCCCATCACCCCCACCCCCCAGCAGTGCAGGGGCAGCCTCCACCAGGCCCCCACTCATGTCTTCCATCACCCCCACCCCCCAGCAGTGCAGGGGCAGCCTCCACCAGGCTCCCTCACATGTCCCCCTGCACCCCCACTCCCCAGCCACCAGGGGCAGCCTCCACCAGGCCCCCACTCATTTTTCCCATCACCCCCACCCCCCAGCAGTGCGGGGGCAGCCTCCACCAGGCCCCCACTCATGTCTCCCATCACCCCCACCCCCCAGCAGTGCAGGGGCAGCCTCCACCAGGCCCCCACCCATGTCTATCACCACCCCACCCCCCAGCCACCAGGAGCAGCCTCCACCAGGCCCCCACTCATGTCTCCCATCACCCCCACCCCCCAGCAGTGCAGGGGCAGCCTCCACCAGGCCCCCACCCATGTCTACCACCACCCCCACCCCCCAGACACCAGGGGCAGCCTCCACAAGGCCCCGACCCATGTCTACCACCACCCCCATCCCCCAGCCACCAGGGGCAGCCTCCACCAGGCCCCCACCCTTGTCTACCACCACCCCCCAGCCACCAGGGGCAGCCTCCACCAGGCCCCCACTCATGTCTCCCATCACCCCCACCCCCCAGCCACCAGAGGCAGCCTCCACCAGGCCCTCACTCATGTCTCCCATCACCCCCACCCCCCAGCAGTGCAGGGGCAGCCTCCACCAGGCTCCCACCCATGTCTACCACCACCCCCAGCCACCAGGGGCAGCCTCCACCAGGCCCCCACCCATGTCTACCACCACCCCCACCCCCAGCAGTGCAGGGGCAGCCTCCACCAGGCCCCCACTCATGTCTCCCATCACCCCCACCCCCCAGCAGTGCAGGGGCAGCCTCCACCAGGCCCCCACTCATGTCTCCCTGCACCCCCACCCCCAGCAGTGCAGGGGCAGCCTCCACCAGGCCCCCACTCATGTCCAACTCATGTCTCCATTCACCCCCACCCCCCAGCAGTGCAGGGGCAGCCTCCACCAGGCTCCCACCCATGTCCCCCTGCACCCCCACCCCCCAGCAGTGCAGAGGCAGCCTCCACCAGGCCCCCACTCATGTCTCCCATCACCCCTACCCCCCAGCAGTGCAGGGGCAGCCTCCACCAGGCTCCCACACATGTCCCCCTGCACCCCCACCCCCCCAACAGGGGTAGCCTCCACCAGGCCCCCACTCATGTCTCCCATCACCCCCACCCCCAGCAGTGCAGGGGCAGCCTCCACCAGGCCCCCACCCATGTCCACCACCACCCCCACCCCCCAGCCACCAGGGGCAGCCTCCACCAGGCCCCCACCCATGTCTACTACTGCCCCCACCACCCAGCCACCAGGGGCAGCCTCCACCAGGCCCCCACTCTTGTCTCCCATCACCCCCACCCCCCAGCATTGCAGGGGCAGCCTCCACCAGGCCCTCACTCATGTCTCCCTGCACCCCCACCCCCCAGCAGTGCAGGGGCAGCCTCCATCAGGCCCCCATCCATGTCTACCACCACCCCCATCCCCCAGCCACCAGGGGCAGCCTCCACCAGGCCCCCACCCTTGTCTCCCATCACCCCCACCCCCCAGCAGCGCAGGGGCAGCCTCCACCAGGCCCCCACCCATGTCTACCACCACCCCCACCCCCCAGACACCAGGGGCAGCCTCCACAAGGCCCCGACCCATGTCTACCACCACCCCCACCCCCCAGCCACCAGGGGCAGCCTCCACCAGGCCCCCACTCATGTCTCCCATCACCCCCACCCCCCAGCCACCAGAGGCAGCCTCCACCAGGCCCTCACTCATGTCTCCCATCACCCCCACCCCCCAGCAGTGCAGGGGCAGCCTCCACCAGGCTCCCACCCATGTCTACCACCACCCCCAGCCACCAGGGGCAGCCTCCACCAGGCCCCCACCCATGTCTACCACCACCCCCACCCCCAGCAGTGCAGGGGCAGCCTCCACCAGGCCCCCACTCATGTCTCCCATCACCCCCACCCCCCAGCAGTGCAGGGGCAGCCTCCACCAGGCCCCTACTCATGTCTCCCTGCACCCCCACCCCCAGCAGTGCAGGGGCAGCCTCCACCAGGCCCCCACTCATGTCCAACTCATGTCTCCATTCACCCCCACCCCCCAGCAGTTCAGGGGCAGCCTCCACCAGGCTCCCACCCATGTCCCCCTGCACCCCCACCCCCCAGCAGTGCAGAGGCAGCCTCCACCAGGCCCCCACTCATGTCTCCCATCACCCCTACCCCCCAGCAGTGCAGGGGCAGCCTCCACCAGGCTCCCACACATGTCCCCCTGCACCCCCACCCCCCCAACAGGGGTAGCCTCCACCAGGCCCCCACTCATGTCTCCCATCACCCCCACCCCCAGCAGTGCAGGGGCAGCCTCCACCAGGCCCCCACCCATGTCCACCACCACCCCCACCCCCCAGCCACCAGGGGCAGCCTCCACCAGGCCCCCACCCATGTCTACTACTGCCCCCACCACCCAGCCACCAGGGGCAGCCTCCACCAGGCCCCCACTCTTGTCTCCCATCACCCCCACCCCCCAGCATTGCAGGGGCAGCCTCCACCAGGCCCTCACTCATGTCTCCCTGCACCCCCACCCCCCAGCAGTGCAGGGGCAGCCTCCATCAGGCCCCCATCCATGTCTACCACCACCCCCATCCCCCAGCCACCAGGGGCAGCCTCCACCAGGCCCCCACCCTTGTCTCCCATCACCCCCACCCCCCAGCAGCGCAGGGGCAGCCTCCACCAGGCCCTCACTCATGTCTCCCTGCACCCCCACCCCCCAGCAGTGCAGGGGCAGCCTCCATCAGGCCCCCATCCATGTCTACCACCACCCCCATCCCCCAGCCACCAGGGGCAGCCTCCACCAGGCCCCCACCCTTGTCTCCCATCACCCCCACCCCCCAGCAGCGCAGGGGCAGCCTCCACCAGGCCCCCACCCATGTCTACCACCACCCCCACCCCACAGCAGTGAAGGGGCAGCCTCCACCAGGCCCCCACCCATGTCTACCACCACCCCCACCCCCCAGCGGCAGCCTCCACCAGGCCCCCACTCTTGTCTCCCATCACCCCCACCCCCCAGCAGTGCAGGGGCAGCCTCGACCAGGCTCCCACACATGTCCACCTGCACCCCCACCCCCCAGCCACCAGGGGCAGCCTCCACCAGGCCCCCACTCATGTCTCCAATCACCCCCACCACCCAGAAGTGCAGGGGCAGCCTCCACCAGGCCCCCACCCATGTCTACCACCACCCCCACCCCCCAGACACCAGGGGCAGCCTCCACCAGGCCCCCACTCATGTCTCCCATCACCCCCACCCCCCAGCAGTGCAGGGGCAGCCTCCACCAGGCCCCCACCCATGTCTACCACCACCCCCACCCCCCAGCCACCAGGGGCAGCCTCCACCAGGCCCCCACCCATGTCTACCACCACCCCCACCCCCCAGCCACCAGGGGCAGCCTCCACCAGGCCCCCACCCATGTCTACCACCACCCCACCCCCCAGCCACCAGGGGTAGCCTCCACCAGGCCCCCACTCATGTCTCCCATCACCCCCACCCCCCAGCAGTGCAGGGGCAGTCTCCACCAGGCCCCCACTCACGTCTCCCATCACCCCCACCCCCCGACCACCAGGGGCAGCCTCCACCAGGCACCCACCCATGTCTACCACCACCCCCACCCCCCAGCCACCAGGGGCAGCCTCCACCAGGCCCCCACTCATGCCTCCCATCACCCCCACCCCCCAGCAGTGCAGGGGCAGCCTCCACCAGGCCCCCACCCATGTCTACCACCACCCCCACCCCCCAGCCACCAGGGGTAGCCTCCACCAGGCCCCCACTCATGTCTCCCATCACCCCCCAGCAGTGCAGGGGCAGCCTCCACCAGGCCCCCACCCATGTCTACCACCACCCCCACCCCCCAGCCACCAGGGGCAGCCTCCACCAGGCCCCCAGCCATGTCTACCACCACCCCCACCCCCACCCCCCAGCAGTGCAGGGGCAACCTCCACCAGGCCTCACCCATGTCTACCACCACCCCCACCCCCCAGACACCAGGGGCAGCCTCCACCAGGCCCCCACTCATGTCTCCCATCACCCCCACCCCCCAGCAGTGCAGGGGCAGCCTCCACCAGGCCCCCACTCATGTCTCCCATCACCCCCCACCCCCAGCAGTGCAGGGGCAGCCTCCACCAGGCCCCACTCACGTCTCCCATCACCCCCACCCCCCAGCCACCAGGGGCAGCCTCCACCAGGCACCCACCCATGTCTACCACCACCCCCACCCCCAGCCACCAGGGGCAGCCTCCACCAGGCCCCCACTCATGCCTCCCATCACCCCCACCCCCCGGCAGTGCAGGGGCAGCCTCCACCAGGCCCCCACCCATGTCTACCACCACCCCCACCCCCCAGCCACCAGGGGCAGCCTCCACCAGGCCCCCACTCATGTCTCCCATCACCCCCACCCCCCAGCAGTGCAGGGGCAGCCTCCACCAGGCCCCCACCCATGTGTACCACCACCCCCGCCCCCCAGCCACCAGGGGCAGCCTCCACCAGGCCCCCACCCATGTCTACCACCACCCCCATCCCCCAGAAGTGCAGGGGCAATCTCCACCAGGCCCCACCCATGTCTACCACCACCCCCACCCCCCAGCGGCAGCCTCCACCAGGCCCCCACTCATGTCTCCCATCACCCCCACCCCCAGCAGTGCAGGGGCAGCCTCGACCAGGCTCCCACACATGTCTACCTGCACCCCCACCCCCCAGCCACCAGGGGCAGCCCTCACCAGGCCCCCACTCATGTCTCCCATCACCCCCACCCCCCAGCAGTGCAGGGGCAGCCTCCAACAGGCCCCCACCCATGTCTACCACCACCCCCACCCCCCAGCCACCAGGGGCAGCCTCCACCAGGCCCCCACTCATGTCTCCCATCACCCCCACCCCCCAGCAGTGCAGGGGCAGCCTCCACCAGGCTCCCACACATGTCCCCCTGCACCGCCACCCCCCAGCCACCAGGGGCAGCCTCCACCAGGCTCCCACTCGTGTCTCCCATCACCCCCCACCCCCCAGCAGTGCAGGGGCAGCCTCCACCAGGCCCCCACCCATGTCTACCACCACCCCCACCCCCCAGCCACCAGGGGCAGCCTCCACCAGGCCCCCACCCATGTCTACCACCACCCCCACCCCCCAGCCACCAGGGGCAGCCTCCACCATTCCCCCACCCATGTCTACCACCACCCCCACCCCCAGCCACCAGGGCAGCCTCCACTAGGCCCCCACCCATGTCTCCCATCACCCCCACCCCCAGCAGTGCAGGGGCAGCCTCCACCAGGCCCCCACTCATGTCTTCCATCACCCCCACCCCCCAGCAGTGCAGGGGCAGCCTCCACCAGGCTCCCTCACATGTCCCCCTGCACCCCCACTCCCCAGCCACCAGGGGCAGCCTCCACCAGGCCCCCACTCATTTTTCCCATCACCCCCACCCCCCAGCAGTGGGGGGCAGCCTCCACCAGGACCCCACTCATGTCTCCCATCACCCCCACCCCCCCAGCAGTGCAGGGGCAGCCTCCACCAGGCCCCACCCATGTCTATCACCACCCCACCCCCAGCCACCAGGAGCAGCCTCCACCAGGCCCCCACTCATGTCTCCCATCATCCCCACCCCCCAGCAGTGCAGGGGCAGCCTCCACCAGGCCCCCACCCATGTCTACCACCACCCCCACCCCCCAGACACCAGGGGCAGCCTCCACAAGGCCCCGACCCATGTCTACCACCACCCCCACCCCCCAGCCACCAGGGGCAGCCTCCACCAGGCCCCCACCCATGTCTACCACCACCCCCCAGCCACCAGGGGCAGCCTCCACCAGGCCCCCACTCATGTCTCCCATCACCCCCACCCCCCAGCCACCAGAGGCAGCCTCCACCAGGCCCTCACTCATGTCTCCCATCACCCCCACCCCCCAGCAGTGCAGGGGCAGCCTCCACCAGGCTCCCACCCATGTCTACCACCACCCCCAGCCACCAGGGGCAGCCTCCAACAGGCCCCCACCCATGTCTACCACCACCCCCACCCCCAGCAGTGCAGGGGCAGCCTCCACCAGGCCCCCACTCATGTCTCCCATCACCCCCACCCCCCAGCAGTGCAGGGGCAGCCTCCACCAGGCCCCCACTCATGTCTCCCTGCACCCCCACCCCCAGCAGTGCAGGGGCAGCCTCCACCAGGCCCCCACTCATGTCCAACTCATGTCTCCATTCACCCCCACCCCCCAGCAGTGCAGGGGCAGCCTCCACCAGGCTCCCACCCATGTCCCCCTGCACCCCCACCCCCCAACAGTGCAGAGGCAGCCTCCACCAGGCCCCCACTCATGTCTCCCATCACCCCTACCCCCCAGCAGTGCAGGGGCAGCCTCCACCAGGCTCCCACACATGTCCCCCTGCACCCCCACCCCCCCAACAGGGGTAGCCTCCACCAGGCCCCCACTCATGTCTCCCATCACCCCCACCCCCAGCAGTGCAGGAGCAGCCTCCACCAGGCCCCCACCCATGTCCACCACCACCCCCACCCCCCAGCCACCAGGGGCAGCCTCCACCAGGCCCCCACCCATGTCTACTACTGCCCCCACCACCCAGCCACAGGGCAGCCTCCACCAGGCCCCCACTCTTGTCTCCCATCACCCCCACCCCCCAGCATTGCAGGGGCAGCCTCCACCAGGCCCTCACTCATGTCTCCCTGCACCCCCACCCCCCAGCAGTGCAGGGGCAGCCTCCATCAGGCCCCCATCCATGTCTACCACCACCCCCATCCCCCAGCCACCAGGGGCAGCCTCCACCAGGCCCCCACCCTTGTCTCCCATCACCCCCACCCCCCAGCAGTGCAGGGGCAGCCTCCACCAGGCCCCCACCCATGTCTACCACCACCCCCACCCCACAGCAGTGAAGGGGCAGCCTCCACCAGGCCCCCACCCATGTCTACCACCACCCCCACCCCCCAGCGGCAGCCTCCACCAGGCCCCACTCTTGTCTCCCATCACCCCCACCCCCCAGCAGTGCAGGGGCAGCCTCGACCAGGCTCCCACACATGTCCACCTGCACCCCCACCCCCCAGCCACCAGGGGCAGCCTCCACCAGGCCCCCACTCATGTCTCCAATCACCCCCACCACCCAGAAGTGCAGGGGCAGCCTCCACCAGGCCCCCACCCATGTCTACCACCACCCCCACCCCCCAGACACCAGGGGCAGCCTCCACCAGGCCCCCACTCATGTCTCCCATCACCCCCACCCCCCAGCAGTGCAGGGGCAGCCTCCACCAGGCCCCCACCCATGTCTACCACCACCCCCACCCCCCAGCCACCAGGGGCAGCCTCCACCAGGCCCCCACCCATGTCTACCACCACCCCCACCCCCCAGCCACCAGGGGCAGCCTCCACCAGGCCCCCACCCATGTCTACCACCACCCCACCCCCCAGCCACCAGGGGTAGCCTCCACCAGGCCCCCACTCATGTCTCCCATCACCCCCACCCCCCAGCAGTGCAGGGGCAGTCTCCACCAGGCCCCCACTCACGTCTCCCATCACCCCCACCCCCCGACCACCAGGGGCAGCCTCCACCAGGCACCCACCCATGTCTACCACCACCCCCACCCCCCAGCCACCAGGGGCAGCCTCCACCAGGCCCCCACTCATGCCTCCCATCACCCCCACCCCCCAGCAGTGCAGGGGCAGCCTCCACCAGGCCCCCACCCATGTCTACCACCACCCCCACCCCCCAGCCACCAGGGGTAGCCTCCACCAGGCCCCCACTCATGTCTCCCATCACCCCCCAGCAGTGCAGGGGCAGCCTCCACCAGGCCCCCACCCATGTCTACCACCACCCCCACCCCCCAGCCACCAGGGGCAGCCTCCACCAGGCCCCCAGCCATGTCTACCACCACCCCCACCCCCCAGCAGTGCAGGGGCAACCTCCACCAGGCCCCACCCATGTCTACCACCACCCCCACCCCCCAGCGGCAGCCTCCACCAGGCCCTCACTCATGTCTCCCATCACCCCCACCCCCCAGCAGTGCAGGGGCAGACTCGACCAGGCTCCCACACATGTCCACCTGCACCCCCACCCCCCAGCCACCAGGGGCAGCCTCCACCAGGCCCCCACCCATGTCTACCACCACCCCCACCCCCAGCAGAGCAGGGGCAACCTCCACCAGGCCCCACCCATGTCTACCACCACCCCCACCCCCCAGCGGCAGCCTCCACCAGGCCCCCACTCATGTCTCCCATCACCCCCACCCCCCAGCAGTGCAGGGGCAGCCTCCACTAGGCCCCCACTCATGTCTCCCTGCACCCCCACCCCCAGCAGTGCTGGGGCAGCCTCCACCAGGCCCCCACTCATGTCCAACTCATGTCTCCATTCACCCCCACCCCCCAGCAGTGCAGGGGCAGCCTCCACCAGGCTCCCACCCATGTCCCCCTGCACCCCCACCCCCCAGCAGTGCAGGGGCAGCCTCCACCAGGCCCCCACTCATGTCTCCCATCACCCCCACCCTCCATCAGTGCAGGGGCAGCCTCCACCAGGCTCCCACACATGTCCCCCTGCACCCCCACCCCCCAGCCACCAGGGATAGCCTCCACCAGGCCCCCACTCATGTCTCACATCACCCCCACCCCCCAGCAGTGCAGGGGCAGCCTCCACCAGGCCCCCACCCATGTCCACCACCACCCCCACCCCCCAGCTACCAGGGGCAGCCTCCACCAGGCCCCCACCCATGTCTACCACCACCCCCACCACCCAGCCACCAGGGGCAGCCTCCACCAGGCCCCCACTCATGTCTCCCATCACCCCCACCCCCCAGCATTGCAGGGGCAGCCTCCACCAGGCCCTCACTCATGTCTCCCTGCACCCCCACCCCCCAGCAGTGCAGGGGCAGCCTCCACCAGAACCCCATCCATGTCTACCACCACCCCCACCCCCAGCCACCAGGGGCAGCCTCCACCAGGCCCCCACCCTTGTCTCCCATCACCCCCACCTCCCAGCAGTGCAGGGGCAGCCTCCACCAGGCCCCCACCCATGTCTACCACCACCCCCACCCCCCAGCACTGCAGGGGCAGCCTCCACCAGGCCCCCACCCATGTCTACCACCACCCCCACCCCCCCAGCGGCAGCCTCCACCAGGCCCCCACTCATGTCTCCCATCACCCCCACCCCCCAGCAGTGCAGGGGCAGCCTCGACCAGGCTCCCACACATGTCCACCTGCACCCCCACCCCCCAGCCACCAGGGGCAGCCTCCACCAGGCCCCCAATCATGTCTCCCATCACCCCCAACCCCCAGCAGTGCAGGGGCAGCCTCCACCAGGCCCACCCATGTCTACCACCACCCCCACCCCCCAGACACCAGGGGCAGCCTCCACCAGGCCCCCACTCATGTCTCCCATCACCCCCACCCCCCAGCAGTGCAGGGGCAGCCTCCACCAGGCCCACACACATGTCTACCACCACCCACATCCCCCAGCCACCAGGGGCAGCCTCCACCAGGCCCCCACCCATGTCTACCACCACCCCCACCCCCCAGCCACCAGGGGCAGACTCCACCAGGCCCCCACCCATGTCTACCACCACCCCACCCCCCAGCCACCAGGGGCAGCCTCCACCAGGCCCCCACTCATGTCTCCCATCACCCCCACCCCACAGCAGTGCAGGGGCAGCCTACACCAGGCCCCCACTCACGTCTCCCATCACCCCCACCCCCCAGCCACCAGGGGCAGCCTCCACCAGGCACCCACCCATGTCTACCACCACCCCCACCCCCCAGCCACCAGGGGCAGCCTCCACCAGGCCCCCACTCATGCCTCCCATCACTCCCACCCCCCAGCAGTGCAGGGGCCGCCTCCACCAGGCCCCCACCCATGTCTACCACCACCCCCACCCCCCAGCCACCAGGGGCAGCCTCCACCAGGCCCCCACTCATGTCTCCCATCACCCCCACCCCCCAGCAGTGCAGGGGCAGCCTCCACCAGCCCCCACCCATGTCTACCACCACCCCCACCCTCCAGCCACCAGGGGCAGCCTCCACCAGGCCCCCACCCATGTCTACCACCACCCCCACCCCCCAGCAGTGCAGGGGCAACCTCCACCAGGCCCCACCCATGTCTACCACCACCCCCACCCCCCAGCGGCAGCCTCCACCAGGCCCCCACTCATGTCTCCCATCACCCCCACCCCCAGCAGTGCAGGGGCAGCCTCGACCAGGCTCCCACACATGTCCACCTGCACCCCCACCCCCCAGCCACCAGGGGCAGCCTCCACCAGGCCCCCACTCATGTCTCCCATCACCCCCACACCCCAGCAGTGCAGGGGCAGCCTCCACCAGGCCCCCACCCATGTCTACCACCACCCCCACCCCCCAGACACCAGGGGCAGCCTCCACCAGGCCCCCACTCATGTCTCCCATTACCCCCACCCCCCAGCAGTGCAGGGGCAGCCTCCACCAGGCCCCCACCCATGTCTACCACCACCCCCATCACCCAGCCACCAGGGGCAGCCTCCACCAGGCCCCCACTCATGTCTCTCATCACCACCCCACCCCCAGCAGTGCAGGGGCAGCCTCCACCAGGCCCTCACTCATGTCTCCCTGCACCCCCACCCCCCAGCAGTGCAGGGGCAGCCTCCACCAGGCCCCCACTCATGTCTACCACCACCCCCACCCCCCAGCCACCAGGGGCAGCCTCCACCATTCCCCCACCCTTGTCTCCCATCACCCCCACCTCCCAGCAGTGCAGGGGCAGCCTCCACCAGGCCCCCACCCATGTTACCACCACCCCCACCCCCCAGCAGTGCAGGGGCAGCCTCCACCAGGCCCCCACCCATGTCTACCATCACCCCCACCCCCCCAGCGGCAGCCTCCACCAGGCCCCCACTCATGTCTCCCATCACCCCCACCCCCCAGCAGTGCAGGGGCAGCCTCCACCAGGCTCCCACACATGTCCACCTGCACCCCCACCCCCCAGCCACCAGGGGCAGCCTCCACCAGGCCCCCACTCATGTCTCCCATCACCCCCAACCCCCAGCAGTGCAGGGGCAGCCTCCACCAGGCCCCCACCCATGTCTACCACCACCCCCACCCCCCAGACACCAGGGGCAGCCTCCACCAGGCCCCCACTCATGTCTCCCATCACCCCCACCCCCAGCAGTGCAGGGGCAGCCTCCACCAGGCCCACACACATGTCTACCACCACCCACATCCCCCAGCCACCAGGGGCAGCCTCCACCAGGCCCCCACCCATGTCTACCACCACCCCCACCCCCCAGCCACCAGGGGCAGCCTCCACCAGGCCCCCACCCATGTCTACCACCACCCCACCCCCCAGCCACCAGGGGCAGCCTCCACCAGGCCCCCACTCATGTCTCCCATCACCCCCACCGCCCAGCAGTGCAGGGGCAGCCTCCACCAGGCCCCCACTCACGTCTCCCATCACCCCCACCCCCCAGCCACCAGGGGCAGCCTCCACCAGGCACCCACCCATGTCTACCACCACCCCCACCCCCCAGCCACCAGGGGCAGCCTCCACCAGGCCCCCACTCATGCCTCCCATCACCCCCACCCCCCAGCAGTGCAGGGGCCGTCTCCACCAGGCCCCCACCCATGTCTACCACCACCCCCACCCCCAGCCACCAGGGGCAGCCTCCACCAGGCCCCCACTCATGTCTCCCATCACCCCCACCCCGCAGCAGTGCAGGGGCAGCCTCCACCGGCCCCCACCCATGTCTACCACCACCCCCACCATCCAGCCACCAGGGGCAGCCTCCACCAGGCCCCCACCCATGTCTACCACCACCCCCACCCCCCAGCAGTGCAGGGGCAGCCTCGACCAGGCTCCCACACATGTCCACCTGCACCCCCACCCCCCAGCCACCAGGGGCAGCCTCCACCAGGCCCCCACTCATGTCTCCCATCACCCCCACACCCCAGCAGTGCAGGGGCAGCCTCCACCAGGCCCCCACCCATGTCTACCACCACCCCCACCCCCCAGACACCAGGGGCAGCCTCCACTAGGCCCCCACTCATGTCTCCCATCACCCCCACCCCCCAGCAGTGCAGGGGCAGCCTCCACCAGGCCCCCACCCATGTCTACCACCACCCCCATCACCCAGCCACCAGGGGCAGCCTCCACCAGGCCCCACCCATGTCTACCACCACCCCCACCCCCCAGCGGCAGCCTCCACCAGGCCCCCACTCATGTCTCCCATCACCCCCACCCCCCAGCAGTGCAGGGGCAGCCTCGACCAGGCTCCCACACATGTCCACCTGCACCCCCACCCCCCAGCCACCAGGGGCAGCCTCCACCAGGCCCCCACTCATGTCTCCCATCACCCCCACACCCCAGCAGTGCAGGGGCAGCCTCCACCAGGCCCCCACCCATGTCTACCACCACCCCCACCCCCCAGACACCAGGGGCAGCCTCCACCAGGCCCCCACTCATGTCTCCCATCACCCCCACCCCCCAGCAGTGCAGGGGCAGCCTCCACCAGGCCCCCACCCATGTCTACCACCACCCCCATCACCCAGCCACCAGGGGCAGCCTCCACCAGGCCCCCACTCATGTCTCCCATCACCCCCACCCCCCAGCAGTGCAGGGGCAGCCTCCACCAGGCCCTCACTCATGTCTCCCTGCACCCCCACCCCCCAGCAGTGCAGGGGCAGCCTCCACCAGGCCCCCACTCATGTCCAACTCATGTCTCCATTCACCCCCACCCCCCAGCAGTGCAGGGGCAGCCTCCACCAGGCTCCCACCCATGTCCCCCTGTACCCCCACCCCCCAGCAGTGCAGGGGCAGCCTCCACCAGGCCCCCACTCATGTCTCCCATCACCCCCACCCCCCAGCAGTGCAGGGGCAGCCTCCACCAGGCTCCCACACATGTACCCCTGCACCCCCACCCCCCAGCCACCAGGGGTAGCCTCCACCAGGCCCCCGCTCATGTCTCCCATCACCCCCACCCCCCAGCAGTGAAGGGGCAGCCTCCACCAGGCCCCCACCCATGTCCACCACCACCCCCACCCCCCAGCTACCAGGGGCAGCCTCCACCAGGCCCCCACCCATGTCTACCACCACCCCCACCACCCAGCCACCAGGGGCAGCCTCCACCAGGCCCCCACTCATGTCTCCCATCACCCCCACCCCCCAGCATTGCAGGGGCAGCCTCCACCAGGCCCTCACTCATGTCTCCCTGCACCCCCACCCCCCAGCAGTGCAGGGGCAGCCTCCACCAGAACCCCATCCATGTCTACCACCACCCCCACCCCCCAGCCACCAGGGGCAGCCTCCACCAGGCCCCCACCCTTGTCTCCCTTCACCCCCACCCCCCCAGCAGTGCAGGGGCAGCCTCCACCAGGCCCCCACCCATGTCTACCACCACCCCCACCCCCCAGCAGTGCAGGGGCAGCCTCCACCAGGCCCCCACCCATGTCTACCACCACCCCCACCCCCCAGCGGCAGCCTCCACCAGGCCCCCACTCATGTCTCCCATCACCCCCATCCCCCAGCAGTGCAGGGGCAGCCTCGACCAGGCTCCCACACATGTCCACCTGCACCCCCACCCCCCAGCCACCAGGGGCAGCCTCCACCAGGCCCCCACTCATGTCTCCCATCACTCCCAACCCCCAGCAGTGCAGGGGCAGCCTCCACCAGGCCCCCACCCATGTCTACCACCACTCCGACCCCCCAGACACCAGGGGCAGCCTCCACCAGGCCCCCACTCATGTCTCCCATCACCCCCACCCCCCAGCAGTGCAGGGGCAGCCTCCACCAGGCCCACACCCATGTCTACCACCACCCCCACCCCCCAGCCACCAGGGGCAGCCTCCACCAGGCCCCCACCCATGTCTACCACCACCCCCACCCCCCAGCCACCAGGGGCAGCCTCCACCAGGCCCCCACCCATGTCTACCACAACCCCACCCCCCAGCCACCAGGGGCAGCCTCCACCAGGCCCCCACTCATGTCTCCCATCACCCCCACCCCCCAGCAGTGCAGGGGCAGCCTCCACCAGGCCCCCACTCACGTCTCCCATCACTCCCACCCACTAGCCACCAGGGGCAGCCTCCACCAGGCACCCACCCATGTCTACCACCACCCCCACCCCCCAGCCACCAGAGGCAGCCTCCACCAGGCCCCCACTCATGCCTCCCATCACCCCCACCCCCCAGCAGTGCAGGGGCAGCCTCCACCAGGCCCCAACCCATGTCTACCACCACCCCCACCCCCCAGCCGCCAGGGGCAGCTTCCACCAGGCCCCCACTCATGTCTCCCATCACCCGCACCCCCCAGCAGTGCAGGGGCAGCCTCCAGCAGGCCCCCACCCATGTCTACCACCACCCCCACCCCCCAGCCACCAGGGGCAGCCTCCACCAGGCCCCCACCCATGTCTACCACCACCCCCACCCCCCAGCAGTGCAGGGGCAACCTCCACCAGGCCCCACCCATGTCTACCACCACCCCCACCCCCCAGCGGCAGCCTCCACCAGGCCCCCACTCATGTCTCCCATCACCCCCACCCCCCAGCAGTGCAGGGGCAGCCTCGACCAGGCTCCCACACATGTCCACCTGCACCCCCACCCCCACCCCCCAGCCACCAGGGGCAGCCTCCACCAGGCCCCCACTCATGTCTCCCATCACCCCCACCCCCCAGCAGTGCAGGGGCAGCCTCCACCAGGCCCCCACCCATGTCTACCACCACCCCCACCCCCCAGACACCAGGGGCAGCCTCCACCAGGCCCCCACTCATGTCTCCCATCACCCCCACCCCCCAGCAGTGCAGGGGCAGCCTCCACCAGGCCCCCACCCATGTCTACCACCACCCCCATCACCCAGCCACCAGGGGCAGCCTCCACCAGGCCCCCACTCATGTCTCCCATCACCCCCACCCCCCAGCAGTGCAGGGGCAGCCTCCACCAGGCCCACACCCATGTCTACCACCACCCCCACCCCCCAGCCAAAAGGGGCAGCCTCCACCAGGCCCCCACCCATGTCTACCACCACCCCC
Source organism: Ambystoma mexicanum (assembly GCF_040938575.1). NCBI lineage: Eukaryota > Metazoa > Chordata > Amphibia > Caudata > Ambystomatidae > Ambystoma > Ambystoma mexicanum. The sequence continues at coordinate 415,447,404 of NC_090927.1, read as the reverse complement.
ACCCCCCAGCCACCAGGGGCAGCCTCCACCAGGCCCCCACCCATGTCTACCACAACCCCACCCCCCAGCCACCAGGGGCAGCCTCCACCAGGCCCCCACTCATGTCTCCCATCACCCCCATCCCCCAGTAGTGCAGGGGCAGCCTCCACCAGGCCCGCACTCACGTCTCCCATCACTCCCACCCCCCAGCCACCAGGGGCAGCCTCCACCAGGCACCCACCCATGTCTACCACCACCCCCACCCCCCAGCCACCAGGGGCAGCCTCCACCAGGCCCCCACTCATGCCTCCCATCACCCCCACCCCCCAGCAGTGCAGGGGCAGCCTCCACCAGGCCCCAACCCATGTCTACCACCACCCCCAACCCCCAGCCACCAGGGGCAGCTTCCACCAGGCCCCCACTCATGTCTCCCATCACCCGCACCCCCCAGCAGTGCAGGGGCAGCCTCCAGCAGGCCCCCACCCATGTCTACCACCACCCCCACCCCCCAGCCACCAGGGGCAGCCTCCACCAGGCCCCCACCCATGTCTACCACCACCCCCACCCCCCAGCAGTGCAGGGGCAACCTCCACCAGGCCCCACCCATGTCTACCACCACCCCCACCCCCCAGCGGCAGCTTCCACCAGGCCCCCACTCATGTCTCCCATCACCCCCACCCCCCAGCAGTGCAGGGGCAGCCTCCACCAGGCCCCCACTCACGTCTCCCATCACTCCCACCCCCCAGCCACCAGGGGCAGCCTCCACCAGGCACCCACCCATGTCTACCACCACCCCCACCCCCCAGCCACCAGGGGCAGCCTCCACCAGGCCCCCACTCATGCCTCCCATCACCCCCACCCCCCAGCAGTGCAGGGGCAGCCTCCACCAGGCCCCCACCCATGTCTACCACCACCCCCACCCCCCAGCCACCAGGGGCAGCCTCCACCAGGCCCCCACTCATGTCTCCCATCACCCCCACCCCCCAGCAGTGCAGGGGCAGCCTCCACCAGGCCCCCACCCATGTGTACCACCACCCCCACCCCCCAGCCACCAGGGGCAGCCTCCACCAGGCCCCCACCCATGTCTACCACCACCCCCACCCCCCAGAAGTGCAGGGGCAACCTCCACCAGGCCCCACCCATGTCTACCACCACCCCCACCCCCCAGCGGCAGCCTCCACCAGGCCCCCACTCATGTCTCCCATCACCCCCACCCCCCAGCAGTGCAGGGGCAGCCTCGACCAGGCTCCCACACATGTCCACCTGCACCCCCACCCCCCAGCCACCAGGGGCAGCCTCCACCAGGCCCCCACTCATGTCTCCCATCACCCCCACCCCCCAGCAGTGCAGGGGCAGTCTCCACCAGGCCCCCACCCATGTCTACCACCACCCCCACCCCCCAGACACCAGGGGCAGCCTCCACCAGGCCCCCACTCATGTCTCCCATCACCCCCACCCCCCAGCAGTTCAGGGGCAGCCTCCACCAGGCCCCCACCCATGTCTACCACCACCCCCACCCCCCAGCCACCAGGGGCAGCCTCCACCAGGCCCCCACTCATGTCTCCCATCACCCCCACCCCCCAGCAGTGCAGGGGCAGCCTCCACCAGGCTCCCACACATGTCCCCCTGCACCGCCACCCCCCAGCCACCAGGGGCAGCCTCCACCAGGCCCCCACTCGTGTCTCCCATCACCCCCACCCCCCAGCAGTGCAGGGGCAGCCTCCACCAGGCCCCCACCCATGTCTACCACCACCCCCACCCCCCAGCCACCAGGGGCAGCCTCCAGCAGGCCCCCACCCATGTCTACCACCACCCCCACCCCCCAGCCACCAGGGGCAGCCTCCACCATTCCCCCACCCATGTCTACCACCACCCCCACCCCCCAGCCACCAGGGGCAGCCTCCACTAGGCCCCCACCCATGTCTCCCATCACCCCCACCCCCCAGCAGTGCAGGGGCAGCCTCCACCAGGCCCCCACTCATGTCTCCCATCACCCCCACCCCCCAGCAGTGCAGGGGCAGCCTCCACCAGGCTCCCTCACATGTCCCCCTGCACCCCCACTCCCCAGCCACCAGGGGCAGCCTCCACCAGGCCCCCACTCATTTTTCCCATCACCCCCACCCCCCAGCAGTGCAGGGGCAGCCTCCACCAGGCCCCCACTCATGTCTCCCATCACCCCCAACCCCCAGCAGTGCAGGGGCAGCCTCCACCAGGCCCCCACCCATGTCTATCACCACCCCACCCCCCAGCCACCAGGAGCAGCCTCCACCAGGCCCCCACTCATGTCTCCCATCACCCCCACCCCCCAGCAGTGCAGGGGCAGCCTCCACCAGGCCCCCACCCATGTCTACCACCACCCCCACCCCCAGACACCAGGGGCAGCCTCCACAAGGCCCCGACCCATGTCTACCACCACCCCCACCCCCCAGCCACCAGGGGCAGCCTCCACCAGGCCCCCACCCATGTCTACCACCACCCCCCAGCCACCAGGGGCAGCCTCCACCAGGCCCCCACTCATGTCTCCCATCACCCCCACCCCCCAGCCACCAGAGGCAGCCTCCACCAGGCCCTCACTCATGTCTCCCATCACCCCCACCCCCCAGCAGTGCAGGGGCAGCCTCCACCAGGCTCCCACCCATGTCTACCACCACCCCCAGCCACCAGGGGCAGCCTCCACCAGGCCCCCACTCATGCCTCCCATCACCCCCACCCCCCAGCAGTGCAGGGGCAGCCTCCACCAGGCCCCCACCCATGTCTACCACCACCCCCACCCCCAGCAGTGCAGGGGCAGCCTCCACCAGACCCCCACTCATGTCTCCCATCACCCCTACCCCCCAGCAGTGCAGGGGCAGCCTCCACCAGGCTCCCACCCATGTCCCCCTGCACCCCCACCCCCCAGCAGTGCAGAGGCAGCCTCCACCAGGCCCCCACTCATGTCTCCCATCACCCCTACCACCCAGCAGTGCAGGGGCAGCCTCCACCAGGCTCCCACACATGTCCCCCTGCACCCCCACCCCCCAACAGGGGTAGCATCCACCAGGCCCCCACTCATGTCTCCCATCACCCCCACCCCCAGCAGTGCAGGGGCAGCCTCCACCAGGCCCCCACCCATGTCCACCACCACCCCCACCCCCCAGCCACCAGGGGCAGCCTCCACCTGGCCCCCACCCATGTCTACTACTGCCCCCACCACCCAGCCACCAGGGGCAGCCTCCACCAGGCCCCCACTCATGTCTCCCATCACCCCCACCCCCCAGCATTGCAGGGGCAGCCTCCACCAGGCCCTCACTCATGTCTCCCTGCACCCCCACCCCCAGCAGTGCAGGGGCAGCCTCCATCAGGCCCCCATCCATGTCTACCACCACCCCCATCCCCCAGCCACCAGGGGCAGCCTCCACCAGGCCCCCACCCTTGTCTCCCATCACCCCCACCCCCCAGCAGTGCAGGGGCAGCCTCCACCAGGCCCCCACCCATGTCTACCACCACCCCCACCCCACAGCAGTGAAGGGGCAGCCTCCACCAGGCCCCCACCCATGTCTACCACCACCCCCACCCCCCAGCGGCAGCCTCCACCAGGCCCCCACTCATGTCTCCCATCACCCCCACCCCCCAGCAGTGCAGGGGCAGCCTCGACGAGGCTCCCACACATGGCCACCTGCACCCCCACCCCCCAGCCACCAGGGGCAGCCTCCACCAGGCCCCCACTCATGTCTCCAATCACCCCCACCCCCCAGAAGTGCAGGGGCAGCCTCCACCAGGCCCCCACCCATGTCTACCACCACCCCCACCCCCCAGACACCAGGGGCAGCCTCCACCAGGCCCCCACTCATGTCTCCCATCACCCCCACCCCCCAGCAGTGCAGGGGCAGCCTCCACCAGGCCCCCACCCATGTCTACCACCACCCCCACCCCCCAGCCACCAGGGGCAGCCTCCACCAGGCCCCCACCCCCACCCCCCAGCCACCAGGGGCAGCCTCCACCAGGCCCCCACCCATGTCTACCACCACCCCACCCCCCAGCCACCAGGGGTAGCCTCCACCAGGCCCCCACTCATTTCTCCCATCACCCCCACCCCCCAGCAGTGCAGGGGCAGTCTCCACCAGGCCCCCACTCACGTCTCCCATCACCCCCACCCCCCAGCCACCAGGGGCAGCCTCCACCAGGCACCCACCCATGTCTACCACCACCCCCACCCCCCAGCCACCAGGGGCAGCCTCCACCAGGCCCCCACTCATGCCTCCCATCACCCCCACCCCCCAGCAGTGCAGGGGCAGCCTCCACCAGGCCCCCACCCATGTCTACCACCACCCCCACCCCCCAGCCACCAGGGGTAGCCTCCACCAGGCCCCCACCCATGTCTCCCATCACCCCCACCCCCCAGCAGTGCAGGGGCAGCCTCCACCAGGCCCCCACCCATGTCTACCACCACCCCCACCCCCCAGCCACCAGGGGCAGCCTCAACCAGGACCCCAGCCATGTCTACCACCACCCCCACCCCCCAGCAGTGCAGGGGCAACCTCCACCAGGCCCCACCCATGTCTACCACCACCCCCACCCCCCAGCGGCAGCCTCCACCAGGCCCTCACTCATGTCTCCCATCACCCCCACCCCCCAGCAGTGCAGGGGCAGACTCGACCAGGCTCCCACACATGTCCACCTGCACCCCCACCCCCCAGCCACCAGGGGCAGCCTCCACCAGGCCCCCACCCATGTCTACCACCACCCCCACCCCCAGCAGAGCAGGGGCAACCTCCACCAGGCCCCACCCATGTCTACCACCACCCCCACCCCCCAGCGGCAGCCTCCACCAGGCCCCCACTCATGTCTCCCATCACCCCCACCCCCCAGCAGTGCAGGGGCAGCCTCCACCAGGCCCCCACTCATGTCTCCCTGCACCCCCACCCCCCAGCATTGCAGGGGCAGCCTCCACCAGGCCCCCACTCATGTCCAACTCATGTCTCCATTCACCCCCACCCCCCAGCAGTGCAGGGGCAGCCTCCACCAGGCTCCCACCCATGTCCCCCTGCACCCCCACCCCCCAGCAGTGCAGGGGCAGCCTCCACCAGGCCCCCACTCATGTCTCCCATCACCCCCACCCCCCAGCAGTGCAGGGGCAGCCTCCACCAGGCTCCCACACATGTCCCCCTGCACCCCCACCCCCCAGCCACCAGGGGTAGCCTCCACCAGGCCCCCACTCATGTCTCCCATCACCCCCACCCCCCAGCAGTGCAGGGGCAGCCTCCACCAGAACCCCATCCATGTCTACCACCACCCCCACCCCCCAGCCACCAGGGGCAGCCTCCACCAGGCCCCCACCCTTGTCTCCCATCACCCCCACCTCCCAGCAGTGCAGGGGCAGCCTCCACCAGGCCCCCACCCATGTCTACCACCACCCCCACCCCCCAGCAGTGCAGGGGCAGCCTCCACCAGGCCCCCACCCATGTCTACCACCACCCCCACCCCCCAGCGGCAGCCTCCACCAGGCCCCCACTCATGTCTCCCATCACCCCCACCCCCCAGCAGTGCAGGGGCAGCCTCGACCAGGCTCCCACACATGTCCACCTGCACCCCCACCCCCCCAGCGGCAGCCTCCACCAGGCCCCCACTCATGTCTCCCATCACCCCCACCCCCCAGCAGTGCAGGGGCAGCCTCGACCAGGCTCCCACACATGTCTACCACCACCCCCACCCCCCAGCCACCAGGGGCAGCCTCCACCAGGCCCCCACTCATGTCTCCCATCACCCCCAACCCCCAGCAGTGCAGGGGCAGCCTCCACCAGGCCCCCACCCATGTCTACCACCACCCCCACCCCCCAGACACCAGGGGCAGCCTCCACCAGGCCCCCACTCATGTCTCCCATCACCCCCACCCCCCAGCAGTGCAGGGGCAGCCTCCACCAGGCCCACACACATGTCTACCACCACCCACATCCCCCAGCCACCAGGGGCAGCCTCCACCAGGCCCCCACCCATGTCTACCACCACCCCCACCCCCAGCCACCAGGGGCAGCCTCCACCAGGCCCCCACCCATGTCTACCACCACCCCACCCCCCAGCCACCAGGGGCAGCCTCCACCAGGCCCCCACTCATGTCTCCCATCACCCCCACCCCCCAGCAGTGCAGGGGCAGCCTCCACCAGGCCCCCACTCACGTCTCCCATCACCCCCACCCCCCAGCCACCAGGGGCAGCCTCCACCAGGCACCCACCCATGTCTACCTCCACCCCCACCCCCCAGCCACCAGGGGCAGCCTCCACCAGGCCCCCACTCATGCCTCCCATCACCCCCACCCCCCAGCAGTGCAGGGGCCGCCTCCACCAGGCCCCCACCCATGTCTACCACCACCCCCACCCCCCAGCCACCAGGGGCAGCCTCCACCAGGCCCCCACTCATGTCTCCCATCACCCCCACCCCCCAGCAGTGCAGGGGCAGCCTCCACCGGCCCCCACCCATGTCTACCACCCCACCCTCCAGCCACCAGGGGCAGCCTCCACCAGGCCCCCACCCATGTCTACCACCACCCCCACCCCCCAGCAGTGCAGGGGCAGCCTCCACCAGGCCCCCACCCATGTGTACCACCACCCCCACCCCCCAGCCACCAGGGGCAGCCTCCACCAGGCCCCCACCCATGTCTACCACCACCCCCACCCCCCAGAAGTGCAGGGGCAACCTCCACCAGGCCCCACCCATGTCTACCACCACCCCCACCCCCCAGCGGCAGCCTCCACCAGGCCCCCACTCATGTCTCCCATCACCCCCACCCCCCAGCAGTGCAGGGGCAGCCTCGACCAGGCTCCCACACATGTCCACCTGCACCCCCACCCCCCAGCCACCAGGGGCAGCCTCCACCAGGCCCCCACTCATGTCTCCCATCACCCCCACCCCCCAGCAGTGCAGGGGCAGTCTCCACCAGGCCCCCACCCATGTCTACCACCACCCCCACCCCCCAGACACCAGGGGCAGCCTCCACCAGGCCCCCACTCATGTCTCCCATCACCCCCACCCCCCAGCAGTTCAGGGGCAGCCTCCACCAGGCCCCCACCCATGTCTACCACCACCCCCACCCCCCAGCCACCAGGGGCAGCCTCCACCAGGCCCCCACTCATGTCTCCCATCACCCCCACCCCCCAGCAGTGCAGGGGCAGCCTCCACCAGGCTCCCACACATGTCCCCCTGCACCGCCACCCCCCAGCCACCAGGGGCAGCCTCCACCAGGCCCCCACTCGTGTCTCCCATCACCCCCACCCCCCAGCAGTGCAGGGGCAGCCTCCACCAGGCCCCCACCCATGTCTACCACCACCCCCACCCCCCAGCCACCAGGGGCAGCCTCCAGCAGGCCCCCACCCATGTCTACCACCACCCCCACCCCCCAGCCACCAGGGGCAGCCTCCACCATTCCCCCACCCATGTCTACCACCACCCCCACCCCCCAGCCACCAGGGGCAGCCTCCACTAGGCCCCCACCCATGTCTCCCATCACCCCCACCCCCCAGCAGTGCAGGGGCAGCCTCCACCAGGCCCCCACTCATGTCTCCCATCACCCCCACCCCCCAGCAGTGCAGGGGCAGCCTCCACCAGGCTCCCTCACATGTCCCCCTGCACCCCCACTCCCCAGCCACCAGGGGCAGCCTCCACCAGGCCCCCACTCATTTTTCCCATCACCCCCACCCCCCAGCAGTGCAGGGGCAGCCTCCACCAGGCCCCCACTCATGTCTCCCATCACCCCCAACCCCCAGCAGTGCAGGGGCAGCCTCCACCAGGCCCCCACCCATGTCTATCACCACCCCACCCCCCAGCCACCAGGAGCAGCCTCCACCAGGCCCCCACTCATGTCTCCCATCACCCCCACCCCCCAGCAGTGCAGGGGCAGCCTCCACCAGGCCCCCACCCATGTCTACCACCACCCCCACCCCCAGACACCAGGGGCAGCCTCCACAAGGCCCCGACCCATGTCTACCACCACCCCCACCCCCCAGCCACCAGGGGCAGCCTCCACCAGGCCCCCACCCATGTCTACCACCACCCCCCAGCCACCAGGGGCAGCCTCCACCAGGCCCCCACTCATGTCTCCCATCACCCCCACCCCCCAGCCACCAGAGGCAGCCTCCACCAGGCCCTCACTCATGTCTCCCATCACCCCCACCCCCCAGCAGTGCAGGGGCAGCCTCCACCAGGCTCCCACCCATGTCTACCACCACCCCCAGCCACCAGGGGCAGCCTCCACCAGGCCCCCACTCATGCCTCCCATCACCCCCACCCCCCAGCAGTGCAGGGGCAGCCTCCACCAGGCCCCCACCCATGTCTACCACCACCCCCACCCCCAGCAGTGCAGGGGCAGCCTCCACCAGACCCCCACTCATGTCTCCCATCACCCCTACCCCCCAGCAGTGCAGGGGCAGCCTCCACCAGGCTCCCACCCATGTCCCCCTGCACCCCCACCCCCCAGCAGTGCAGAGGCAGCCTCCACCAGGCCCCCACTCATGTCTCCCATCACCCCTACCACCCAGCAGTGCAGGGGCAGCCTCCACCAGGCTCCCACACATGTCCCCCTGCACCCCCACCCCCCAACAGGGGTAGCATCCACCAGGCCCCCACTCATGTCTCCCATCACCCCCACCCCCAGCAGTGCAGGGGCAGCCTCCACCAGGCCCCCACCCATGTCCACCACCACCCCCACCCCCCAGCCACCAGGGGCAGCCTCCACCTGGCCCCCACCCATGTCTACTACTGCCCCCACCACCCAGCCACCAGGGGCAGCCTCCACCAGGCCCCCACTCATGTCTCCCATCACCCCCACCCCCCAGCATTGCAGGGGCAGCCTCCACCAGGCCCTCACTCATGTCTCCCTGCACCCCCACCCCCAGCAGTGCAGGGGCAGCCTCCATCAGGCCCCCATCCATGTCTACCACCACCCCCATCCCCCAGCCACCAGGGGCAGCCTCCACCAGGCCCCCACCCTTGTCTCCCATCACCCCCACCCCCCAGCAGTGCAGGGGCAGCCTCCACCAGGCCCCCACCCATGTCTACCACCACCCCCACCCCACAGCAGTGAAGGGGCAGCCTCCACCAGGCCCCCACCCATGTCTACCACCACCCCCACCCCCCAGCGGCAGCCTCCACCAGGCCCCCACTCATGTCTCCCATCACCCCCACCCCCCAGCAGTGCAGGGGCAGCCTCGACGAGGCTCCCACACATGGCCACCTGCACCCCCACCCCCCAGCCACCAGGGGCAGCCTCCACCAGGCCCCCACTCATGTCTCCAATCACCCCCACCCCCCAGAAGTGCAGGGGCAGCCTCCACCAGGCCCCCACCCATGTCTACCACCACCCCCACCCCCCAGACACCAGGGGCAGCCTCCACCAGGCCCCCACTCATGTCTCCCATCACCCCCACCCCCCAGCAGTGCAGGGGCAGCCTCCACCAGGCCCCCACCCATGTCTACCACCACCCCCACCCCCCAGCCACCAGGGGCAGCCTCCACCAGGCCCCACCCCCACCCCCCAGCCACCAGGGGCAGCCTCCACCAGGCCCCCACCCATGTCTACCACCACCCCACCCCCCAGCCACCAGGGGTAGCCTCCACCAGGCCCCCACTCATTTCTCCCCATCACCCCCACCCCCCAGCAGTGCAGGGGCAGTCTCCACCAGGCCCCCACTCACGTCTCCCATCACCCCCACCCCCCAGCCACCAGGGGCAGCCTCCACCAGGCACCCACCCATGTCTACCACCACCCCCACCCCCCAGCCACCAGGGGCAGCCTCCACCAGGCCCCCACTCATGCCTCCCATCACCCCCACCCCCCAGCAGTGCAGGGGCAGCCTCCACCAGGCCCCCACCCATGTCTACCACCACCCCCACCCCCCAGCCACCAGGGGTAGCCTCCACCAGGCCCCCACCCATGTCTCCCATCACCCCCACCCCCAGCAGTGCAGGGGCAGCCTCCACCAGGCCCCCACCCATGTCTACCACCACCCCCACCCCCCAGCCACCAGGGGCAGCCTCAACCAGGACCCCAGCCATGTCTACCACCACCCCCACCCCCCAGCAGTGCAGGGGCAACCTCCACCAGGCCCCACCCATGTCTACCACCACCCCCACCCCCCAGCGGCAGCCTCCACCAGGCCCTCACTCATGTCTCCCATCACCCCCACCCCCCAGCAGTGCAGGGGCAGACTCGACCAGGCTCCCACACATGTCCACCTGCACCCCCACCCCCCAGCCACCAGGGGCAGCCTCCACCAGGCCCCCACCCATGTCTACCACCACCCCCACCCCCAGCAGAGCAGGGGCAACCTCCACCAGGCCCCACCCATGTCTACCACCACCCCCACCCCCCAGCGGCAGCCTCCACCAGGCCCCCACTCATGTCTCCCATCACCCCCACCCCCCAGCAGTGCAGGGGCAGCCTCCACCAGGCCCCCACTCATGTCTCCCTGCACCCCCACCCCCCAGCATTGCAGGGGCAGCCTCCACCAGGCCCCCACTCATGTCCAACTCATGTCTCCATTCACCCCCACCCCCCAGCAGTGCAGGGGCAGCCTCCACCAGGCTCCCACCCATGTCCCCCTGCACCCCCACCCCCCAGCAGTGCAGGGGCAGCCTCCACCAGGCCCCCACTCATGTCTCCCATCACCCCCACCCCCCAGCAGTGCAGGGGCAGCCTCCACCAGGCTCCCACACATGTCCCCCTGCACCCCCCACCCCCCAGCCACCAGGGGTAGCCTCCACCAGGCCCCCACTCATGTCTCCCATCACCCCCACCCCCCAGCAGTGCAGGGGCAGCCTCCACCAGAACCCCATCCATGTCTACCACCACCCCCACCCCCCAGCCACCAGGGGCAGCCTCCACCAGGCCCCCACCCTTGTCTCCCATCACCCCCACCTCCCAGCAGTGCAGGGGCAGCCTCCACCAGGCCCCCACCCATGTCTACCACCACCCCCACCCCCCAGCAGTGCAGGGGCAGCCTCCACCAGGCCCCCACCCATGTCTACCACCACCCCCACCCCCCAGCGGCAGCCTCCACCAGGCCCCCACTCATGTCTCCCATCACCCCCACCCCCCAGCAGTGCAGGGGCAGCCTCGACCAGGCTCCCACACATGTCCACCTGCACCCCCACCCCCCAGCGGCAGCCTCCACCAGGCCCCCACTCATGTCTCCCATCACCCCCACCCCCCAGCAGTGCAGGGGCAGCCTCGACCAGGCTCCCACACATGTCTACCACCACCCCCACCCCCCAGCCACCAGGGGCAGCCTCCACCAGGCCCCCACTCATGTCTCCCATCACCCCCAACCCCCAGCAGTGCAGGGGCAGCCTCCACCAGGCCCCCACCCATGTCTACCACCACCCCCACCCCCCAGACACCAGGGGCAGCCTCCACCAGGCCCCCACTCATGTCTCCCATCACCCCCACCCCCCAGCAGTGCAGGGGCAGCCTCCACCAGGCCCACACACATGTCTACCACCACCCACATCCCCCAGCCACCAGGGGCAGCCTCCACCAGGCCCCCACCCATGTCTACCACCACCCCCACCCCCAGCCACCAGGGGCAGCCTCCACCAGGCCCCCACCCATGTCTACCACCACCCCACCCCCCAGCCACCAGGGGCAGCCTCCACCAGGCCCCCACTCATGTCTCCCATCACCCCCACCCCCCAGCAGTGCAGGGGCAGCCTCCACCAGGCCCCCACTCACGTCTCCCATCACCCCCACCCCCAGCCACCAGGGGCAGCCTCCACCAGGCACCCACCCATGTCTACCTCCACCCCCACCCCCCAGCCACCAGGGGCAGCCTCCACCAGGCCCCCACTCATGCCTCCCATCACCCCCACCCCCCCAGCAGTGCAGGGGCCGCCTCCACCAGGCCCCCACCCATGTCTACCACCACCCCCACCCCCCAGCCACCAGGGGCAGCCTCCACCAGGCCCCCACTCATGTCTCCCATCACCCCCACCCCCCAGCAGTGCAGGGGCAGCCTCCACCGGCCCCCACCCATGTCTACCACCCCACCCTCCAGCCACCAGGGGCAGCCTCCACCAGGCCCCCACCCATGTCTACCACCACCCCCAGCCCCCAGCAGTGCAGGGGCAACCTCCACCAGGCCCCACCCATGTCTACCACCACCCCCACCCCCCAGCGGCAGCCTCCACCAGGCCCCCACTCATGTCTCCCATCACCCCCACCCCCCAGCAGTGCAGGGGCAGCCTCGACCAGGCTCCCACACATGTCCACCTGCACCCCACCCCCCAGCCACCAGGGGCAGCCTCCACCAGGCACCCACTCATGTCTCCCATCACCCCCACACCCCAGCAGTGCAGGGGCATCCTCCACCAGGCCCCCACCCATGTCTACCACCACCCCCACCCCCCAGACACCAGGGGCAGCCTCCACCAGGCCCCCACTCATGTCTCCCATCACCCCCACCCCCCAGCAGTGCAGGGGCAGCCTCCACCAGGCCCCCACCCATGTCTACCACCACCCCCATCACCCAGCCACCAGGGGCAGCCTCCACCAGGCCCCCACTCATGTCTCCCATCACCCCCACCCCCCAGCAGTGCAGGGGCAGCCTCCACCAGGCCCTCACTCATGTCTCCCTGCACACCCACCCCCCAGCAGTGCAGGGGCAGCCTCCACCAGGCCCCCACTCATGTCCAACTCATGTCTCCATTCACCCCCACCCCCCAGCAGTGCAGGGGCAGCCTCCACCAGGCTCCCACCCATGTCCCCCTGCACCCCCACCCCCCAGCAGTGCAGGGGCAATCTCCACCAGGCCCCCACTCATGTCTCCCATCACCCCCACCCCCCAGCAGTGCAGGGGCAGCCTCCACCAGGCTCCCACACATGTACCCCTGCACCCCCACACCCCAGCCACCAGGGGTAGCCTCCACCAGGCCCCCGCTCATGTCTCCCATCACCCCCACCCCCCAGCAGTGAAGGGGCAGCCTCCACCAGGCCCCCACCCATGTCCACCATCACCCCCACCCCCCAGCTACCAGGGGCAGCCTCCACCAGGCCCCCACCCATGTCTACCACTACCCCCACCACCCAGCCACCAGGGGCAGCCTCCACCAGGCCCCCACTCATGTCTCCCATCACCCCCACCCCCCAGCATTGCAGGGGCAGCCTCCACCAGGCCCTCACTCATGTCTCCCTGCACCCCCACCCCCCAGCAGTGCAGGGGCAGCCTCCACCAGAACCCCATCCATGTCTACCACCACCCCCACCCCCCAGCCACCAGGGGCAGCCTCCACCAGGCCCCCACCCTTGTCTCCCTTCACCCCCACCCCCCCAGCAGTGCAGGGGCAGCCTCCACCAGGCCCCCACCCATGTCTACCACCACCCCCACCCCCCAGCAGTCCAGGGGCAGCCTCCACCAGGCCCCCACCCATGTCTACCACCACCCCCACCCCCCAGCGGCAGCCTCCACCAGGCCCCCACTCATGTCTCCCATCACCCCCACCCCCCAGCAGTGCAGGGGCAGCCTCGAACAGGCTCCCACACATGTCTACCACCACCCCCACCCCCCAGCCACCAGGGGCAGCCTCCACCAGGCCCCCACCCATGTCTACCACAACCCCACCCCCCAGCCACCAGGGGCAGCCTCCACCAGGCCCCCACTCATGTCTCCCATCACCCCCACCCCCCAGCAGTGCAGGGGCAGCCTCCACCAGGCCCCCACTCACGTCTCCCATCACTCCCACCCCCCAGCCACCAGGGGCAGCCTCCACCAGGCACCCACCCATGTCTACCACCACCCCCACCCCCCAGCCACCAGGGGCAGCCTCCACCAGGCCCCCACTCATGCCTCCCATCACCCCCACCCCCCAGCAGTGCAGGGGCAGCCTCCACCAGGCCCCAACCCATGTCTACCACCACCCCCACCCATCAGCCACCAGGGGCAGCTTCCACCAGGCCCCCACTCATGTCTCCCATCACCCGCACCCCCCAGCAGTGCAGGGGCAGCCTCCAGCAGGCCCCCACCCATGTCTACCACCACCCCCACCCCCCAGCCACCAGGGGCAGCCTCCACCAGGCCCCCACCCATGTCTACCACCACCCCCACCCCCCAGCAGTGCAGGGGCAACCTCCACCAGGCCCCACCCATGTCTACCACCACCCCCACCCCCCAGCGGCAGCCTCCACCAGGCCCCCACTCATGTCTCCCATCACCCCCACCCCCCAGCAGTGCAGGGGCAGCCTCGACCAGGCTCCCACACATGTCCACCTGCACCCCCACCCCCCAGCCACCAAGGGCAGCCTCCACCAGGCCCCCACTCATGTCTCCCATCACCCCCACTCCCCAGCAGTGCAGGGGCAGCCTCCACCAGGCCCCCACCCATGTCTACCACCACCCCCATCACCCAGCCACCAGGGGCAGCCTCCACCAGGCCCCCACTCATGTC